>NC_060070.1:23382500-33382500 GCF_922984935.1 Meles meles
TAGCTTCCAATTTTATTTGCCAATTATAGTTCAGTGAAGTTGGAGGAAGAAAAGTGAATACCAAAGGTGATCTGAATCACCTCTAATCACTTACCAATGCCCTCAGTTCCTCCCCAGTCGCCTTTCAAGGGGTTAGCGCTTAGAGGAAATTCAAAACATGTTGGACAATTTCCAAGTTGAGCAAAACTGAAAAGGTAGGCCACAATATCATGGAGAGAGGCTATCAGCTGTAGAGTTAGCTGTAAGGCTTGGAAAGCTGCCTGTGGGTAAAATTAACAGAAAGAAATACATTTTAAGAAGTTTCTAAGAGACAGGAGGGAGACAAACCATAAGAGACTCTTAATCTCACAAAACAAAGTGAGGGTTGCTGGGGGGAGGAGGATGTGGAGAGGGTGGTTGGGTTATGGACATTTGGGAAGGTATGTGCTATGGTGAGTACAGTGAAGTATGTAAGCCTGACGATTCACAGACCTTACCCCTGGGGCAAATAATACCTTATATGTTAGTAAAAATAACTAATAAAAAACCCCAAAAAACAAAAATAGGGGCACCTGGGTGGCTCAGCTGCCTAACGTGCCTCAGGTCATGATCCTGGCATCCTGGGATAGAGCCCTACATCGGGCTCCCTGCTCAGCGGGAAGCCTGCTTCTCCCTCTCCCACTCCCCCTGCTTGTGTTCCCTCTCACACTGTCTCTCTCTCTGTCAAATAAATAAATAAAATCTTTTTAAAAAGAGAGAGAATTAAAAAAATACATGAGCACATCGATTAGGGATAATATCTTCAAACAAGAATATTAAACATTTTCACAATATAATACAGGTTAGTAATTACAATACAGGTTAGTAATTATAATACAGGTTAGTAATATCTGAAAAACAGAATACAAACCTAATCCTCAACCAGGTTATATGTCTTTGGACAAGGTAAGTCCTAGAGTGAGGGGTTTAAAGCAATGTGTTTCTCTTTGCTTAAAGACACTGGTGACCAGAAACACAGCAAAATGTGTTTGCAGGACCACTGATAGATTACAAGTGTCACAGATAAACTCCTAGCAGGAACCCGTATTCAGATACCACTGCCGAGAGGGAACACCTGTAAGCAAAGTGTAGGTATTTATCAATGTAGTTTAAACACACAAATAAAAAAGATCAAACCCTGGGGCGCCTGGGTGGCTCAGTGGGTTAAAGCCTCTACCTTCAGCTCAGGTCATGATCCCAGGGTCCTAGGATCGAGCCCCGCACCGGGCCCTCTGCTCAGCAGGGGGCCTGCTTCCTCCTCTCTCTCTGCCTGCCTCTCTGCCTACTTGTGATCTCCATCTGTCAAATAAAATCTTAAAAAAAAAATCAAACCCTGGACCTTAAATATTAACATTCAAGTGAAGGAAAAGTGGAAAACGATGGTCCAACTTAAAGAACGTAGTATTTACATATATAATACATAATTATCTTTACACTTAATAGTTATAAAATATATACTATATATTTTGAAACATCTAAAATTCTTCAATGAAAGAAAGGGCAGTTCTATTTTTAATTATTTGAGGAAACTCCATACTGTTTTCCATAATGGCTGCACCAACTTACATTCCCATCCACAAGACACAAGGGTTCCCTTTTCTCCACATCCTTGCCAAGACTTGCTGTCTCTTGTCATTTTGATAACAACCATCCTAACAGGTGTAGGGTGCTCTCTCATTGTGGTTTTGATTTGCTTCTCTCTGAGGATCAGTGATGTTAAGCATCTTTTCATGTACCTGTTGGCCATCTGGTTGTCTTCTTTGGAAAAATGTCAATCATGACCTTTGCCCGTTTTAAAGTCAGATTTTATTGTTGTTGTTTTATAGGAGTTCCTGAGTTCCTTACATATTTCAGGTATTACCCCCTTATCAGATACGTGGTTTGCAAATATTTCTTCTCCCATTCTGTAAGTTGCCCTTTCATTTTGTTGTTTCTTTTGTTGAGCAGAAACTTTTTAGTTTGATATAGTCACATTTATTTATGTTTGCTTTTGTTGCCTATTCTTTTCGTATTATATCCAAAAAATCATCACCATGACCAATGTCAAGGATCTTTCCCCACTTTCCTCCAAGAGTTTTGCAGTTTTCAGTGTTACACTTAGTCTCTAATCCACCTCAAATTAATTTTTGTGAGAGGTGAGAGGTAGGGGTCCAGTTTCATTCTTTTGTATGTAGAACTACCATATGATCCTCCCACTCCTGGGTACACATCCAAAGTCAGTATCTCAAAGAGATTATCTACACTTTCATGTCTGTTGCAGCATTACTCATAATAGGCAAGCTATGGAAACAATCGAAGTGTCCAGTGGATGGATAAATGGATAAAAAAATGTGAAACACACACACAGAAGAATATTATTCACACATTCAAAAAAGAAAAATCCTGCCATTTGCAAAAGCATGGATGAGCCTGGAGGATATCATGCTAAGTAAAATAACCAGATAGGAAAAGACACATTGGACAATCTCGCTTATATGTTGAATCTAAAAAAATAAACAAAATGTTGAAATCATAGAAGAGTAGTTACCAAGGGGTGGGAAATGGATAGGCGTTGGCCAAAGGGTACACATTTTCAGTATCAGATGAATAAATTCTGAGGATCTAATGTGTACCATGGTGCCTATAGTTAATGTATTTCATACTTGGAACTTTCTAGGAGAGTAGATAAGTGTTGCTACCACATGCAAAAGAAGGTAACTATGTGAAGAGATAGATATGTTAATTAACTGGGTAATCATTTTACAAGGTACACATACGTTAAATCACGTTACACACTTCAAACATATGCAATTTGCTGATTAGTTACATCTCAATAAAACTGGGGCAGGGGCGAAGAGGGTAAGAAACCCTCTTACCTAGGTTTTCACTTAACAAAGAAAAATCAGAATGTTCCCATTGGCCATTTTTCAGCGTTACACTTCACTTAGAAAATACTTACTTGAGTACTCTGTGTATTTCTAGATCTACCTTTTTTTATGGTTATCAATATTACCCTCTAACAGGAAGTTAGGTACACAGAGCAACCCCTCAAAAAAACAGGCTAATGGTTATGCCTGCCATCTCCTCCTGTCATTAGCTTCAGGGCATCCGGGTGGGATTTTCCGTGAAGGGTGTGGGAGGAAATTGAGGATTAATAAGGAATGCGGGAAGCTCAGATTAGTGCTCATTAGTGACTAGGGAGAAACAGAACTCTGGGAAATAATGAGGCCCAAGAGAAAGGATTATGAAGCAGGCAAAAATATTGGGAGTGGTGTGAAGACTTCGGGTACTAGATACCCCTGGAAAAAAAGAAGAGATGTTCTCTGTGATTGCTACGCTTAACCGCGAGACATAACAAAGCCCCAGCCAGTTTTCATTCTGGCACACAGAAAGAAATACAAACCTCTTCTGGCAGAGTTTTGAACATAACCAGCACTTCAGAAGGATGGGGCAGGAACCATAAATTGAGGAAGACTTTCCCGTCAGCAGACAGCAAACCCCGCGGCCGGGCCCGAAAACTCCTGTGGCATTATAAGAAAGTTTGGGTCAGCACAGCATTTCTCTTTAAAAAAACAGACACCCCGATGGGAACTGTTTCTAACGCGGCCCTGCAGCCACAGCTCCAGGCTGGGGTGACACCCGAGCCGGAGCCCGGTGTCCTGGCCCGGGCCAGCACGTTTCCCTTTCAGGCGGCTCACAGGTGGCCTGGGTTATAAATAACGGAGGAGAGGAGCAGGGAGGCTGCTTTTAGCCCCGGCTGTGTTGGAGGAAGGTGTGGGTTTGGAGGGCAGGAAAGGTGTGGTGAGAAAGCAGAGAGAGGACATGAGTGAGATGGCTGGCACCGTTCTGGGTGTTAGTATTTTCTCACTGAATTCTTATGTCCTTAGAATGTGCCTGTGTTGTTATTTGACAGAGGAGGAGACTGAGGTTCTGGAAAAGCTTGCCTGCCCATCTCCTAAGAGATGAAGCTGAGACTTACTTTGTTTTATTTTTTAATTTTTTTTTTTTTTTAGAGAAACAGGGAGGAGAGGGAGAAGCGAGTTCCCCATGAGCATGGACCGTGAGGCGGGACTCGGTTCCAGGACCCTAGGATCCTGACCTGAGCAGAAGGCAGCCGCCTAAAGCCTTTGAAGCCTGCCGTGCACCTCCCTGGGGGCCCCTGGGAGAAACCACCGTCCTGAATTTTACATTCATCACTGTTAGTTTTTCTTTGTGGTTTTACCATAATTGGATAAAACATTAAAAGATTATTTTGTTGGGTTTTGCCTGTGTTTGACCTTCATACCAATGGAAGCTCGTGATCTTTCTCGTATACCCACTGGGGAAAGGTGGCATCTTGACCTGGTTTCTATGTCATCTCAGGAATGAGGTGGCCCACTGTAACAGAGGGGGGGTAAGGGGGCTGTTTTCTATTTGAATGGATTTGGTGCCTTTACGTCTAATTGTGTTCATCTGGTGTGAAAATGGTGCTTGTGCAGTTAACAGGTGTGGATTCTGGCATCAGAGGACCCCATTCTGAGACCAGCTTCCATCACCCACAGCTGTGTGGCCTTAGATGCACTACCATCTGAGTCCTTGCATACGTAAAGTGGGGATAATGATTCCCAACTCACAGAATTGATGTAAGGAATAATTTTTAAAAAGAGTATCAAGCTTGTGAAAAAAGATTTTGTAAGTTGTGCGGCGTTATACAAAGTTTGTTGTTAGAATGCTAAGGTGAGGGTATCTAGCAAAGGGGCCAAAGGTGGGTAGGGGGCAAGGAACCCCTGTGGTCCAGCAGAGAGACCTTGTAGGAACCCTTGGGGTTAATTGTTAACAAGTGGGAACCTGAACACACTAATGAGAGGATGTCCTAGAAATGAGGGTTATAGGACAAGGCCAGAGAAGGGTGCCACCTTCGACCCATCTCAGCTCTGCTAGACAAAGCAGGCCTCACAAGCACACAGACAGTGGAAGGAGGTGTGTGGTGGGTATGGAGCCCCCTAACCCGGCCAAAGAACAGCCCCTCCCCCTTAAGCCCTCTGCTCTGCTCTTCCCACTCTGTCCCTAGTCCTGCACGGTTGTGTCCACTCTTCTGGATGCAAAGGCCATCCATTCACCAGTGATACCCGAATCCACCTGTGCGTGCCTGGTCCCCTCCCCAGGACCCCACTTGCAACCTGCTTCCTGTTGGTTGGCAGGGTTTCAGACCATCTCAGTCAAAGAAGGCAAGAACTGAACTCCTGACCCTCTACCACCCCAATCCTGTGCCTCCTCCTCTGTTAAAACAGCCACAACCCTCAGTCACCCAAGTCAGAAATCGGGGCATCATTTTTAGAGCCTCCCTTCTCCTTTACTCTTCAGGTCCTACTCATCCCACTATTGTCTATACTTGTACCCAGGTTTCTTGCCCACTTCCCTCGTCCCTGGCAAGGACTCCTGCTGGGAGGTCCTCACCTTCTTGGGGGCACTTTGGAAATCACAGGGGTGTTTTTTGACCCTTGTTTTTGTTTCTGGGTCTCTGGGAGAGATTCAGATGACCCTTTCCACTTAAGTAAAGTAAAATGTAACTCATTTTAACTGAGGGCTGAATGTTTTCAGTATCAAACATTCGGAGTAGGAGACTTTTTGAATCATTAAAACTCTACGTGAAGTGAATCATTGGCCTTAAAGCCACCTTTCAAGTCTCAGGGTTTTAATCAGGTAATTTGAGGCTTGGGAACAAAGGATGGTGTTAGTTTGGAGAAATTTCCTTTATTTCAGTAACCACAAAGTCAGACTTTCCTGTCCTGGAGCAGATCAAAGCCAGGGTAACCCAGTCTTATCTCTATTGTTCACTTCATGGATGTCCGAAGGTGCCCCAAAGAAACATCAAATATCAACAATAAAAAGTCACCAGGGCCTGCGGCCAAGCACACGAGGTTGCAGGCTGAAGGGCTGGCAGCAACAGTGAGACTGAACCAGTCCTTGGCCTCGGAGAAGCGCATACCTCCCTGGAGCCTCAGGGACCTCTACCAAGTGTTACCCTTTATTTCTCATCCACTCTTTCCTTCCATTTCCACCCCTGCCTGCAGCGAGCAGCCATCTGCTGGGGAAGGACAGAGAGTAGCAGAAAGCTCTGGGTCCGAAGCGCAGGGGTATAGCCTGTTCTCAGCCCCACAAGGAGGGTTCCTCCCCACTTCTCGTGGATGGGCCACCAACTCCCTAGCCTGTCAGCTCCTTACCAGCTAGACATCATCCCCTTTCCCCTTCTTTCCCCTCCAGCCATCCACTCTGGGGCCACATTCCAGACCTTATCATTACCTGGGACCTCCTCCCATCCAAAGACTTAAACCCAAAACCCCCTTTCCCATCTTTTCCTACACCAATCTTTTATTCCAGTTTCCTCACTCATCTACTCCCAGTAAACCCCCATTATCCCCACAAAATATGTTCCTTGACATCGTCCAGCCCTCTGGTCTCCCCCTTTCATCTGTCAGTTCCATTCTGACTTCCCTCCTTTCCCTGCCCACACTGGGTCTCGCAGTCAAGCATAGGAACTACTCGTTCACCAGAACCTTTCAGTCTCTGCTTCCTTGTATTCACTACTCATCTACATAGCAAAACCCCAACTCTGGATCTTTCTGACTATTATGTTTTTGGCTTCTAGTTGCATGTTGCTGAGCACAGCTGGAGGAAATCACACCACTAATTGTACTGATGCAACAACGAGTAAATGGTTTCCAGCCTGAGCTGTGTCACCCTGGGACAACCCTTATTCTTTCCTTTGATCAGCTTTCATGCCCATTTCCTTTTCTAATAATTCCAAGACTTCGTTCAGCCTCATACCAAATTCTTGCCAGCAAATGATGACACAATCTTATTTCATAATTGAATTAAAGGCCATTGGCTGGAACTTCCCCTACCTCCTGTGGGCCATTTCCCCTACCTCCATCTGCCCCTTCAGTCAAGGTCAAAGGCAGAGGTACACACCTGGGATATGAAACGGAGACGGCCACTGCCCTCAAGGTTCTTACACTTCTGAAGCAGCTAGATGTGCAAACATGATTTATGATGGAGGCTGGTGGGATGAAGTACAGTTGGCCGTTGAACAACACAAGGATTCAGGGATGCTGACCCACCTTGAAGTCAAAAATCTGTGCATAACTCTTGACTGCTCTGAAACTTAACTACTAATAGCCTACTCTTGACCAGATACATGGACAGTTGATAAACACATATTTTGTATGCTATATATATTATATACTGTATTCTTATAAACGAGGCTAGAAAAAAGAAAATGTTATTAAGAAAATCACAAGGAAGGGGCACCTGGGTGGCTCAGTGGGTGAAGGCCTCTGCCTTCGGCTCAGATCATGATCTCGGGGTCCTGTGATAGAGCCCCATGTTGGGCTCTCTGCTCAGTGGGGAGCCTGCTTCCGCCTCTCTCTCTGCCTGCCTCTCTGCCTACTTGTGATCTCTGTCAACTAAATAAATAAAATCCTAAAAAAAAAAAAAAGAAAATCACAAGGAAGAGAAAATACATTTACAGTACTCTACTATATTTATAAAAGACAGATCCATGTATAAGGGGACCTGTGCATTCAAAGCCATGTTGTTCAAGGGTCAACCATATATGAAAGTCCTGGATACATCCATATTAGGGAGCATCAAGACCTGTTGGGAGGTCTCGAAAAGGAAGAAATAAGGAAGAAATTCACCACTGAGGCTTATGAGCTGTGATTCAGTATCTCCCTCTCTACATTTTTCCTCTTTAGGACACTACCATTTGTTCCCCATTTAAAGGAATTGTGATAAAATATACATAACATAAAATTTATCATTGGAACTGTTTTTGAGTGTAGAGTTCAATGGCATTAAGTACTTCCACATTGTTGTGCAACTGTCTCCAGAACTTTTATCTATCTTCCAGAATGGAAACTCTGTACCAATTAAATAATAATTGCACTGCCATCTTTTTATTTATCCAAGCCAGAGGCTCTGGGTGACGCCCAGCTTCCTCCTTTGCCTTTAGCCTCCCATCAAATCCACTTGGCCAACTGGTTTTACCTCCTACACATCTCCTGTCTGTACAGCTTCAGTAGCTTCCTAAATGAGATTCCCAACCATCATCTTACTCCCCCTTTGCCTGCTGTTGAAGGACAAATGCCAGACTTTTGGATCTTGCTCATCATTCTGTACATTCTCCTCCTCATTGCTCATCCTCACACACCCGGGTGGGAGCCACTCAAGAGCGCACGTGCTGTCTCACATCTCTGTGTCACTGCACACGAGGGTCTCCCAGCTCGAACTGAAGTTCTTTTCCTGGTCTACCTGAAACACTAACCATCCTCTAAGTCTCAGGTTAAGCATCCCTTTACCCTGCAGCCTGCCTGGCTCCCCATCCCCACCTCCCCAATCCTTAAGATAATAATGAACATTTCCTGGTGGGTGTTGCTTTTATTATTCTCTTATTATATTTTAGTCTTTATCACAATGTATTGTAATTACCTATTTTCCCAGGGCACCTGGGTAGCTCAGCTGGTTAAGCCTCTGCCTTTGGCTGAGGTCATGATCTCAGGGTCCTGAGATTGAACCCCATACCAGGATCCCTGGTCAACAGACTCTGCTTCTCCCTCTGCCCCTCCCCTCATGCACGCTCTCTCTCTCTCTCTCTCTCTCTCTCAAATAAATAAATAAAATCTTTTTAAAAAGATTACCTATTTCCCCTTGCCTAAGGGGCAAGGACCATGTCTATCCAGTGCGGTACAGCACTTGGCACCAAGGTTGTCATGTACTGTTGTTCGGGTTGTGCCCTGAGGCAGCCAGCAGTGGCTGAGATGCAGCCCATGTTTTACTTTCCAAGCTCTGCACCCTGGCAGGGGGCTACACCCACCCAGAGGAAGGGCCGCCTTCTTTCAATGCACATAAACACCATGTGGGATCTTGGCTCTACCTGTCACACAGTAAGGGTTTGACTAATGTTCTCACATTAACCCTTCTCTCCCTTCTTCACTCCAGCAGGTGACAGACACCCCTGCTCTTGAAATATGCCTAAGCATCATCCCAGTCTCCAGACTCTAGTCTCCTCTGGAGCCATGAAAAACAAGGAGGCCTCAAGGGGCATCCTTCTTGGGAGAAGAACTCCCCTTGTCTCCTCTTCTATAGAGACTTGGGCTTGTGGATAAGGTTGTCTCCGTTAAAAGTAAATATAATACATTATAGCCTTTAAAGGATTGGAATTTTAAACCTACAGAACTGACAGGGCTCTGCTGGTCAAGGGATGGCAAACACAACCAGGGAGGCCACCTTGCCCCTGTCCTTGGCCATGACAGACATTGCCAATCCATGACAACACACTCATAAGCTTGGGATGTCTCAGAATCCTCCAAAGGAGAAAATGTAGAACAAGGCCACTCATGAAAAACTATTCTGGAAAATATGGTTGTTTCTCATTAAAAAAAAAAAAAAAAAATATATATATATATATATATATATATGTGTGTGTATATATATATATATATATATATATATATATATATATGTGTGTATATATATATATATATATATATATATATATAAGAATCCTCCAAAGGGCATTAATTGTTAGAACTGACATTTAAAAGAAAACTTATTTTTTATCTTCGACCTAACCCAACTCCATATTTTAAGAATGAGGTGAGTGAGGACCTGTCCCTCCATGACCCTCACCATTCCCCAACTCTGTCCCTTCGTCTCTAGTTAAACTCGTCCTGGGGTGATTCCCATCTATCATTTCACAAACACTTCTAGATGGCCCCTTTCCAAGCAAGTCTTTCCTCAGCAGTTCCATTCCTTGGAATCAAACTCTAGACAACCTAGCACTGAAAATCTTAGCATGTTGAATGTCAGAAAGCTGCTTCAGTGTTCTCACTCATCAGGTGAAGAGTTGAGGTTCAAAGACTGAAGAGAAGTGATTTGCCTGAGCCCTCAGGGCAACTTATAATTGAGCTGGGTAAAGTCCAAATATTCTAACTCCAAGACCATGACTCTCTCCACTCTATCTCCTTGTGGCTGATGTTCATTTTTGTTAATACTCAGTACATGGAATCACAGACTTTGGAGTTAAAAATAATCTTATACTTTTTTAAGCTTCCACATAAGACAGAAGTTCCTTTCTCTATTGCTCTGTTCTCTGTGGTGTATTAAAAGGAACAGGTTGAAATCTGGGGAGTTTAGGAAGTAGGAGTTGGGTATAGTCAAAAAATACTGAATCTTTTTCAGTCACTGCTTCTCTACTGTCTAACTCTATGACTTGGGCTCTGGGTGAGCACTTACTTTGCCCACACTTCAATTGACCAGAGTCCTGCCATGAAATTAGCACACACTGACCAGATGATTTAGGTCTCTAGGCTCATCCCCCTTAAATGATGGTTTCCCTTGATCTTTAGGAAACACAGTCATCTACAATAAACAATACAGGAATAGAGCAAGACCTGCAAATCAGAGACTTTTTTTTTTCTTTTTATTTCTACTTCCTGACCTCCTTATTTGGGTGCTTCAATAAAACAGATCAGAAGCAAAGACAGACTTCCTGAATACATTTGATCCTAAGCATAAATGTAGTGAATGTGTGGTTTGACTTCTGGAAACTATTTTAAAAATTTGATCCCAAGTATAGATAGGGCTTATAAATGGTTGACTTGGCTAGTGGGTAGATGAGATAATGAAACTAAGAAGTCAGAGGATTATCCTGTGATGTTTCATAGAAGAGAAAGATACACTTCAGCCCCATTGGGCAACAGGTGTACAGTCAAACCCTTGAGCAAAATAGTCAGTCTACTGAGGTGTATTTGCCCTACCCTTCCTTCAAATGCATTCTTCCATGGGGTAAATGTGGAAGTCGGCCCAAGTGGATGCACTGGCTGAGCTTATGAGACAGACACTGGTCTCCACAAACTAGGCGCCTATAAAAGTGTCAAGGTAGGACTGGTCACTATTTTGGTAACCGGCTATCAGTTAGTCAAGGACCTGAAAACTCAAGCTTTTTTATTCTCCAGATATTTCTTTTTTTTTTTTTAAGATTTTTTATTTATTTTTTTGATAGAGAGAGAGATCACAAGTAGGCAAAGAGGCAGGCAGAGAGAGAGGAAAGGAAGCAGGCTCCCCGCGGAGCAGAGAGCCCGATGCAGGGCTCGATCCCAAGACCCTGAGATCATGACCCGAGCTGAAGGCAGCGGCTTAATCCACTGAGCCACCCAGGCGCCCCAATTCTCCAGATATTTCTAGCCTGTTCTATCATCCCCATTTTTTTTTGGTGAGCTCTGACTTACCTGCCACTTCCTTTTTTAACTTCTCCCCGAGGCCCTGGGCTACAGTTAAACACTCCCTCTTTTGCGTCCTCAAGGAACATTTCACATAACTCTAGCAGATTACCTTTAAAATCTTTGAAGTTACTTTTTTGTTGACAGCGCTTTCCCCCACTGGGCTGAATTTACTGCCAGAGTTAATGGCTTATTTACTTTCATAACTCCAGCACATAGCAAGGTGACTGGTATTAAATAAGCACTAAATAAATGCTGACTGAATAATGCATGAATGAGTAAGTGAGGGAATGAGTGGTCTGATACAAATGGTCTCTCAATTCACTTTCATCTATCTGGTCTATGATATTTATTGAGTATTACTATTATATAACACTAAGCTCTGTGCCTTAAGGGGAAGAGTAAGGTAGAAAGTAAGCTCACCATTTTTGGCCCCCCTTGGAGACGGAAGAACTGTGTAACACCCCTTCTTTCTCCCTTTCTTTCTTTTCTTTTCTTTTTTTTCTTTCCTTTTCTTCTTTTTTTCTATTTCTTTTTTAAGGAAATGTGGTTGCTGACTGCATAGGTATGCTAACTCTTCCATCTAGATAAGTGAACTCCAGGCAGGTTGAGTTAAGAACTTTTGGAAAACTGGATAAGGCATAATAAGGAAGTATGGAAGCAGCTCTGCTCTTATCACTTAATATCACTCTACATGTATTTTTTTTTCTCTGCCAGAGAAATACAGAAGGGCAGATTTATCCAAGGCACTGGTGTATCAATGTTGTGTGTGTGGTTGTGTGTGTGTGTGTATTTCTTATTTCTTCTGGTCCCTTAAGTAAAATATTTGAAGTCAGGACAGCTCAAGATCAAGATTACTTATTTGTTTGGTTATTTTAGATGCTGGCTTATGTAAAAGGGTGTGACTGATGGAAATCTCTGGGCTCTCCAGGGGAAAACAAAAAACTGCATAGATTGAAAAAGCAGTGAAACAGCCCATAAACAAAGAAGCTCTTCTGGGTTCAAATGCAAAGATACTGTTATTCTTAGAGTGTTAGCTCTTTCTTTTGCCCTTCTGAACCAGGAGATCAAGGTCAAATGCAGTAAAGAAAGCAAGATTCCCATTCCAAATTTAACATGCCTCCTCCCTCCTCCCTGGGAGGGGTAGGGTATGGAGGTGGAGTAAAAAGACCTAAAGGAAATTACACACCTGGGGTCAGCCTTGAGGCCCTCCTTGGAGTCTCTCAACCCTTTCTTTTCTTGTGGTTGCCCCACCATGAAAAATGTATCTCTGATGGTAGGGAAATCTTCCAGCAGGGCTCTCAGACTATTGCAGTATGCCATAATCTGACCCCGAAGAGCATAGTGAGACATACGGTAGTTGAACCTGAAAGTCAGAAGAGATGATGTCCATAAAGTCAATCGAAGTTATTCCATCTTTCCCAGAAGGATCTACTTCCCTAAAAGATCTTTCAAAGATACAGAGGACCTCATCAAGAAGAAAGTTCTATCTGGTTCTCTTGCCTGAAAGCTAAAGGCATGAACCTCTTCAAAGCATCTCCCATCCTTCATTTCTGATACTCTTCTACATGTCAGAGAATAGTTTGGTTTGGTTTTATCCAATAGAATTGTGTTTATTTAAAAACAAACCACCTAGTGATCCGAAGGGGCACATGCACCCCAATGTTTACAGCAGCAATGTCCATAATTGCCAAACTGTGGAAAGAGTCTGGTGTCCATCAGCAGATGAATGGATAAAGAAGATGTGGTATATATACACAATGGAATACTATGCAGCCACCAAAAAATGAAATCTTGCCATTTGCAATGATATGGATGGAACTAGAGGGTATTATGCTAAGTAAAATAGGTCAATCAGAGAAAGATAATTATCATGCGATCTTACGAATATGTGGAATTTAAGAAACAAAACAGAGGACCATAGGGGAAGGGAGGAAAAAATAAAACAAGATGAAATCAGAGAGGGAGACAAACCTGAAGAGACTTTTCTTTTTAAAAAGATTTTATTTATTTATTTTAGAGAGAGAGTGAGAGAGAGAGATGAGAGAGCACACAGAGGGAGAAGCAGGCTCTCCACTGAGCAGGGAGCCCTATGTAGGGCCTGATCCCAGAACCCTGGGATCATGACCTGAGCCAAAGGCCAACACTTAACTGACTGAGCCACTCAGGCACCCTCCCCTCCCCCCATAAGAGACTCTTAATCATAGGAAACAAACTGAGGGTTTGCTGGAGGGGTGGGGGTGGGGGATGGGTAACTGGGTGATGGACATTAAGGGGGCATGTGATGTAATGAGCACTGGGTATTATATAAGACTGATGAATCACTGAACTTTACCTCTGAAACTAGAAATACATGTTAATTAATTTAATTTGAATTAAGATACATAAATAAATAAATGTTCAGTAGGAAAAAAATCAATTAAAAATTTAAGAAAACCACCTGACTCATTGTCTGGATTTCTACAGAACATAGCAGTTTATTGAATTCAGGGTCAGAGAAATCAGCGTATGTTGTTCACATACACCATACTTACTTCTGACAATATTCAACTATAACATCTCTCTTGACTTTACCAACTTCATCCTGTAATAAGAGAGAATGACAGTTTTTCTATTAGATGGTTGGCTATAAAAACTCCCCAGCCTAGTACATGTATACAAACTTTTAGTAAACTTTAAGTAGGAAAGGGCCACACAGTTGAGATATTCTTTCTGAAGTCCAACTTGTTGAGAAATACTCCTCCATGGTTCTCTCCCAGTCCTGCACCCCTTGTTGAGTAGCCAAGAATGCATGGCCCTGGCCACTCTTTACCTGGGCCATTTCTCATGGTTCTGTTTACAAAAAGCAATACTGAAGGATGGGTAATGTCTCCCTCCAGGAAAAATGGCAAGCTTGCCATAAAGAGTGGAATCTTCCTCAAGCTCAGTGTCATTTGGGACAAAAACCCCTGCATACATCTGGTCTTCTCCATGTTGCCCCCTTGGGACTTGGGAGGCAAAGAGAACTGATACAAACATAAAGGTCATGTCACCTGCTCTGCCGTGAGTCATAAAATTCTTTGTCTCTGATCTAGGAATCTTGTGTCTTTTAATCTGATGGCACGGGATAATCCTAAAGATCAGTTAATGAACTATAAAATTTTTCACTTGGTCAGTAGTTTTGAATATAGTAGTAAAAAAAAGGTAATTGAATATCTCAATTACTTATTATAAGGAGTCCTTTACCTCCATTATTGTTCAGCGGTAGTCTAGAAGTCTGGCCTCACATCCCATTTGTAGAACTGGATTTGCGAAATTTACGTCTTTCGTTTTCAGTCACAGAGAGGGAAAAAACTTAGAGATTGTAAACCTCTGATTTCTCTCCCAAATAACTATGTGTTAGTCTAATGACTTTCTCCTCAAAAAATTAATGAATCCATATTCACAAAATATAGCAACACTTTGAGCTGATTAAAGGTTTGAATTTTATATTTCCTAACAGATTAGGCTAGCATAAAACCCTTAAATAGAAACATGTCACTAATATCTGGAAAATTAGCTAACACAAGAATTAGATAGTGAGAGCCCTTGCTCACATTATCTAAACCCCCCGAACATCTGTGGGTCACTCGAGAGTGGGCTAATGTTCCAGAGCAGGTGCTGAAACTAGTTCCATTTCGAAAGTGACAAAATTAAATGTGGTCTTGGAAAAAAATGTGCATATTTTTAAAACTCGACTACAATTAGCTCGAATTACTTCCTTTCTATTTCTTATTGAATTCCCTTTTACAGTTATTTAAATTTTCAACAGTCCTATCCAAATAGGCTGAAAGCAAGAGCTTACAAGTTAAGAATTTTTATTGGCTCAAATGTAAAAGATAACGAGAGTTTCAGGGAGCCCTTCTCACTAAACTCACAAGGCTCTTCATTCTGTCGGCCATGGTTTGTTTCCTGAGGAGGAAGGCGTTCAGCATCACGTCCCGCAGCCCCACCTTTTCTAGTTGAATGGACACAAAAGCCTCTGGAGCCCTGACAAGTGAACAGAGACATCTGAGTCCAAGGCAGGAAGTAAGTGGACATAGATTAAGAAGACAACACAAGAACTCCCTGAAGGTCAGGAAACCTGGGGCTGAGTACTGGGCATTGCAAAAGGAGAACAGATGTCTGTCTCCATGGTTCTCATCCTCTTCATATTTGATTCTATTCACTGGGGATGCTGATGTGTCCCCACCCTTCTTGGGGCCCCCATGTGCCTGGAGCATGTATCAGCAATCCCTCTTCTGCCCCAACTTCATAGCCTGGCTCAGTGTTTGTACTACCCAGGTCCCTTTGTGCCTTCCTGGCTTCTACTGGAGGGGTTCCTAGATTGAAGTGGTCTCTTAAGGGTCCTCTTGGCTAGACATCTAGACATATTGGTCTTAAATCTTCCATCCACATGTTGGGAATGGGAACTTAGGGTATTCGAACTCTGGTCATATGTCAGATTAATGATATCTTGGGTAGTAGAGTAGTTTTGCTTGTTGTTTTTTTTTCATCTTAAATTTGCCAGAATTAGGGCGCCTGGGTGGCTCAGTGGTTTAAGCCGCTGCCTTCGGCTCAGGTCATGATCTCAGGGTCCTGGGATCGAGTCCCACATCGGGCTCTCTGCTCGGCAGGGAGCCTGCTTCCCTCTCACTCTCTCTGCCTGCCTCTCTGCCTACTTGTGATCTCTCTCTGTCAAATAAATAAATAAAATCTTAAAAAAAAATTTGCCAGAATTAAATTAAACTATTATTAGAAATACTCAGGATATTTATTATAGAATACAAATATCTCTCTTTCTCTGTCATGGTAGAAAGAGATCGGGACATCATAGGACATTCTTGATTTATAGCCATCTCTCGACAGAGGTTGTAGCTCTCTGATAATGCATTACCTTATTATCCTAAGCATTGGGAAAACCCTTGTTGGAAAAGTAAGGGTAATTCTGTGCTTTTCAGTTTAAGATAAACGTGGAATATTTGGAGAGGCCCATATTCTTCTTCCTTGTGTTCTGTGTGTTGGAGTTTGAAAAATATAGAGAGAGGGAAGACAAAGGGGAGACCAAGAGAAGGGAGAAGGGAGGAGAAAAGGGGCTGAAATAAGGAACCATTGACTCTCCAGAGACCGTATATTGCAAGGAGTTGAGCCTTCTCAGTGTTCATACAAGGTCTTCATATGAGGTCTTAAAAATTAAACACATGCTGGTCACTTTGGGAGTTTAGGCATCCTTTAATCCCCTAATACCACATTTTTAATTGACTTAGAAGAAGACACTTTTGTTATTTTTAAACAAACCCCTAGGGTAGTACCTTTTGGTAGCCTGGAATCTTTCTGAATGGTGAGTAAGGGTGTCTGGAACTTTTGGAGCTGGGGCTACCGGTAAGTTCTCTATGTCATTCATAATTCTGGAATTTCTTCTTCTGGCTGGACCCATTCCACCTTGATTTCTCAGATCTGGACTTATTTCCTAAGATA
Source organism: Meles meles (assembly GCF_922984935.1). Taxonomy (NCBI): domain Eukaryota; kingdom Metazoa; phylum Chordata; class Mammalia; order Carnivora; family Mustelidae; genus Meles; species Meles meles. The sequence goes on from NC_060070.1 coordinate 23,399,234, forward strand.
TTTTAAACCAAAGTGAATTAAGTTTGTTGGATTTATAAGACCTGTAGTACTGACCCCAAAATGCCCCAGACAGGGGGTAAGGATGGGTTGGAGTGGAATAGAGAGAGAAGTAAAACAGTGGGGAGGAGAGGAGAGAGCACGAGAGGGGAAGGGAAGAGAGTATTTGCACAATGTAGGGGTGAGGCAGTAGCATAAATATTTCTAGAATAAAGTGCAGTAGTCTAAATTGCCCTGAAAAAAATTCTCCATTTTACAAGATAGCTAGTTGGAGTGTTCTGTATAGAGTGGCCTCTCAAGAAATACTTTTGATGGACTTCAAGGCTGCAAGATCTGAAACACTGAAGCAGGGTGCCCACTGTGGTTCAGTCTACGCAAATGGAGGCAGGCTCTGTATGCTTTCATGAACAATGTAATGACAAAGGGAGGGGGAAGGAGGGTGTGGAAGAAAAACTTTCCATGGTGTTTTGTTGTGGCAGCCTAAGTGGACTGATACAGGAGCAATAAATGCACCCTGTTTCTATCCCTCCATCACCATCTCACTCCTTAACTCTGACAGCCTTGCTTTCAAGCTAGTCTTGCTTTCAACCCCATTAGAACTGCTCTTCCAGTCAACAATGAGCTTTTGAGAATGTCAAATGGCCTCATTCTAATCCCTGCTCTTCCGGTTCTTCCCTCTACATTTAACTCTATTAACTTTCAACTTCTTTTTCTTTTTTCCTCTTCTTTAAAAAACAACAGCTTTGGGGCGCCTGGGTGGCTCAGTGGGTTCAAGCCTCTGCCTTCGGCTCAGGTCCTGATCCAGGGTCCTGGGATTGAGCCTCGCATGGGGCTCTCTGCTCCGCAGGGAGCCTGCTTCCTCCTCTCTCTCTGCCTGCCTCTCTGCCTAGTTGTGATTTCTCTCTGTCAAATAAATAAAATATTTAAAAAAAAACAGCTTTACTGAGATATAACTGACATTTAATAACCAGCACATATTTAAAATGTACAACTAGGTAAGTTTTGGCATATGTATACAACTATGAAATCTGGAATCAGAATAATGACCATCCCATCCACCCAGCCCCCCTTCTCAAGCAACCACTGTTCTCTGCTTTCTCCAACTATAGATTAGAATGCATTTCCTAGAATTTTATATAAATGGAGTCATGCAGTAGGTACTCTTTTTTGTATGGTTTCATCCATATTGCTGTATCTCACTAACTCATTTGTTTGTATTGCTGTATAGTATTCCATTATATGGATACACCATAAGTTGTTTATCTGTTCACTTGATGAAGGACATTTGGGTTCTTTCCAGGTCTTGGCTATTTTAAATAAAGCTGCTATAAACATCAGCTTATGTTTTCGTATGAACATGTGTTTTCACTTCTCTTGGGTAGATACGCAGAGTGGAATGGCTGGATTATATGGTAAGTGTATGTTTAAGTTTTTAAGAAACTGTAAAAATGCCTTGCAAGGTGATTGACTACTTTGCATTCCCTTCAGCAGTGTATGAGAGTTCCATACCTTCCACATCCCTGTCAACACTCAAAATGGTCAGTCTTTTTAATTTTAACCATTCTAATGGGTGTGCAGTAGTTTCTCACTAGGGTTTTAATTTGCATTTCCCTAACAACTCTAATTTCTCTAATAACTAAAAAGGTGTTAAACACCTTTTTATGTGCTTATTTACCATCTGTACATCTTCTTTGGTGACTCATTTCTTCCTGAAACTCTCCTCTCCTTTGGCTCTGTAGCAGTATACAATTTTCTTCTCTCCCTGTCTCTCATCTCTTTCCTTTCCTCCTCCCTTCCCTCATTTCCTCTTGTTTCCTTTCATTGTCTCCATCATTTATTCCTCCTTATTATATCATCAGTCCTCTTCTCGTCCCACCCTTGTAGGAGAGCAATATAAACACACAGACACACACACACACAGTCACACAGTATTTCCATATATTCATACATTACTATATGTTCATATATTACTATACATATTCACATATTCATTCATATATATAGCCCTAATGTCTTCCTATTCCTGCTCTTGCTCCAATGCAGTGACTTTAAACATTTGTTTTTTGAATGGATCTTAGGAACTCATAATACTTTCATCTCCATTTCAATAAGAACAACCTCACTTACATCTGTTTTATATATTAGTATTCTTCATAAGATTAAGGAATTGAATAAAGAATTCCTTATGTCAACTATGTATGATAAGCACCTGTGGTAGTCAAGCTGCGCTCTTCATTTTTAGGTAGTCCCCATCTGCCCTTTCTTGTTCCCAAGCCTGAGTTATCTGAGGGCTCTTCTCTCTGCCTGTCAAAAAGCTCATCCTTCAGGTTTTCCCAAATGCCCCCTCTCTGTGCTGCTCTTCCTGGTTCCCCAGATGTGACCTTTCTTTTTCTTTAAATTCCTTCTATAGCTTGTTGAACCTCTTTTATGACTTGTGCTTAAACCATTTGTGAGCCTGTCCCCCTTCTATACACGGGTCTCTAAGTTCCTCAGGAACATGAACTGTGTCTCAGTATAATCTGACAAGCATAACTTATAGGAGGGACTGAATTAAGGTTTTGGGGATTGAGATTCTTAAAAAATCAATATAACTCACTCTATCCTTATTTTCTACTTCAGCATTTAATTTCTATGGGAGTTACTATTTGGCAGTAGAAGCGAGGAATGAGTATTCTTGCTATACTCATAAATTTGAATTCTCCTATTAACAAGAGGAGTAGAAATAGATAAATAGAGGTTGGCAAATCTGATAAGGGTTAAATATGGTGAGCTGTAGAGAATCTATAAGACTTTATGTTAAAAGACCACCTGGAAAGTTGACTTCCTAAAACTATGATTAATTTTACTGGTAAACATACATACACATGAGAACTAGACTGTTGTTTAAAAAAGTGGGGGGAAATCCTTATGAACTGATGTGGAGTGATTTCTAGGATATACTGCTTAATGAAAAAACAAAGTCCAAAAGATTATATGTAAATAAAATCCAAAACTCTTTCATGATAAAATCATTCAACAAACTAGGAATAGAGAGAAATGTCCTCAACCTATAAAAGGCATCTAAGAAAAACCCATAATTAACATCATAATTAGTGGTAAAAAATTGAAAGCTTTCTCCCCAAGATCAGCAATAAGATAGTAATACCCACTCTTGCCTTTTCATTTAGCTATGTACTGAATGGTCTAGTTAGGGCAATTAGACAAGGAAATGAAAGTGAAGGCATCTAGATTGGAAAGGAAGAGGTGAAGTTATTTCTAATTGCAGATAACATGATCTTGTGTATAAAAAGTCCTAAGGAGGAATGCCTGGGTGGCTCGGTCAGTTAAGCGTCTGCCTTCAGCTCAGTTCATGATCTCAGGGTCCTGGGATTGAGCCCTGTGTCAGGCTCCCTGCTTAGTGGGGAGTCTGCTTCTATCTCTCCCTCTGCCCCTTCCCTTACTGCTTGTGCTCTCTCTCTCTCTCAAATAAATAAAGTCTTTTATTTTTTTAAAGATTTTTATTTATTTGTTTTGAGAGAGAGAGAGACAGAGTAAGAGAGAGTATGAAAGGGGAGGTCAGAAGGAGAAGCAGACTCCCCATCGAGCTGGGAGCCTGATGTGGGACTTGATCCCAGGACTCTGGGACCATGACCCAAGCCGAAGGCAGTTGCTTAACCAACTGAGCCACCAAAATAAAGTCCTTTAAAAAAATCCCAAGAAATACATACATACATACAAGTAAACTATTAAAACTAATAAACTAGTTTAGTAAGGTGGCAGGATACAAGATCAATATACAAAAACAAATGGTATTTCTATATATTAGCAATAAACATTCTGAAAATGAAATTAAGAAAACAATTCCATTTATAATAACAGAATAAAAAATAAAATTTTTTGGAATTAATTTAACAAAAGAAGTACAGAACTTGTACACTGACAACTACAAAATACTGTTGAAAGAAATTAAAGACATAAATAGAAAGACATCCATGTTTATGGATCAGAAGACTTAAGACGGCAATAGTATTCAAACTCATCCATAGATTCAATCCAATCCCTGTCAAAGTCTCAAATTCTTTTTTTGGTGTGTGTGCAGAAATTGACAAGCTGATCCTAAAATTCATATAAAAATGCAAGGGTCTCAAAATAGCTAAAGCCATTTTGAAAAAGGAGAACAAAGTTGGAGGACTCACATTTCTCAATTTCAAAACTTAACACAACTCTACAGTAATCAAAACAGCAGGGGTAGTAACATAAAAATAGACATACAGAACAATGGAATAGAATTCAGTGTCCAGAAATACACTTTTACATTTATGGCCAATTGATTTTTTTTTTAAAGATTTTATTTATTTATTTGACAGAGATCACAAGTAGGGAGAGAGGCAGGCAGAGAGAGAGAGAGGAGGAAGCAGGCTCCCTGCCAAGCAGAGAGCCTGATGCGGGGCTCAATCCCAGGACCCTGGGATCATGACCTGAGTGAAAGGCAGAGGCTTTAACCCACTGAGCCACCCAGGCACCCCGGCCAATTGATTTTTGACAAAGGTGTCAAGATAATTCATGGCGAAAGATGAGTTTTTTCAACAAATGGTGCTGGGACAACACGCCATCTGCCAAAGAATGAGGTTAGTCCCTTTCCTCACACTACGTACAAAAATTAACCATAAATGGACATAGACCTAAATGCAAGAGCTAAGCTCTCAGAAGAAAACAGAGGAGTAGGTTTTGTGACTTTGGATTCAGGAATGATTTCTTAACTATGATGCCAAAAGAATAAATGACAAAGGAAAGACTGGATGAATGGAACTCATGGAGATGAAAAAGTTCAAAGGATACCATCAAGAAAGTGAGAAGATGACCCTCAGAATGGGAGAAAATATTTGCAAATTATATACTTGGTAAATATACATGTACTGATACTTATATTCAGAATACATAAATAACTCATAATTTAATAATGAAAAGACAAATTTTATTTTATAAAAAAGGGAAAGAATTTGAATAGAAATTTCTCTAATGAAGACATATAAGTGGCCAATAAGCACATGAAAAGATGTTCAATGTCATTAGTAATTAGAGAAATGCAAATCAGAACCACAATAAAATACCATTTTACTCCCAATAGGAGGGCTAACATAAAAAACAAGAGACATTAACAAGGGTTAACAAAACTCAAAATATATGTCCTTGTAAAAACCTACACACGAGGGGCGCCTGTGTGACTCAGTGGGTTAAAGCTTCTGCCTTCGGCTCAGGTCATGATCCCAGGGTTCTGGGATCGAGCCCCGCATCGGGCTCTCTGCTCTGCGGACAGCCTGCTTCCTCCTCTCTCTCTCTGCCTGCCTCTCTGCCTTGTGATCTCTGTCTGTCAAATAAATAAATAAAATCTTAAAAAAAAAACAAACCTACACACGAATGTTCACAGTAGCCTTATTCATAATGGCAAAAAGTAAACACAACCCAATATCTGTCAGCTGATAAATGGATAAATAAAATGTGATCTCTCTATACAACGGAATATTACTCATCAGTAAAAAGGAATGAAGTCCTGATTCTACATTCTACAACATGGATAAAATTTGAAAACATGCTAAGTGAAAAAAAATCCAGATTCAAAAGACTGTATGTTGGGGCGCCTGGGTGGCTCAGTGGGTTAAGCCGCTGCCTTCAGCTCAGGTCATGATCTCAGGGTCCTGGGATCGAGTCCCACATCGGGCTCTCTGCTCAGTGGAGAGACTGCTTCCCTTCCTCTCTCTCTGCCTGCCTCACTTGTGATTTCTCTCTGTCAAATAAATAAATAAATAAAATCTTTAAGGAAAAAAAAAAAAGACTGTATGTTGAATGATTCCATTTATGTGAAATGTTCGGAATGGGAAAATCTATAGAGCCAGAAAGTAGATGACTGTTTGCTGCGGGCTGAGGGAAGGGGGTGGAATGGGAAGTGACTACTAATGGGTACAAGATTTCCTTTGAAAGTGATGAAAAATAATCTGAAATTAGATAGTGATGAAGGTTACAAAATCTTGTGAATTATATACTTTAAAGGGGTAAATTTTATGTTATGTAAATTAGATGTCAATAACAACCACATAAATCTGGGGGGAAATGGGTTATACGTTGTGTGTTACCTTTTGTAGAAAAAAGAAAGGACAAATGTCTCCGTTTACTTTTGCAAAAAGCAATGCAGGACGAATAAAACAGAAAACAATAAAGTCAGTTATCTACAAAGGGTCGAGGTGGAGGAACAAGATATTTTCTGTTGGCTGATTCTAGCTAGCCAATATTACAGAGTAACACACAAAGAAAAAATTTTAGCAAGTCACTAAAAATTGAGAGACTCAGTAAGGATCTGGTCATGTGTTGACTTCACATTAGGAAAGAAGGAAAGGAGGGCAGGAGGGAAGGAAAGAAGATAAAATGATAGAAAAGCGGGAAAGAAGGAAGAAAGAGAAGGAAGGAAGGGGAGGAGGGGAAGAAGGAAAGAAGGGAGGAGAGAGGGGCAGGCTAAGGAGAAGAAGGGGTGGAAGGGGTACCCTGGCATCTGCTGTCATAGTGGTAGCATGTCTCAGGTTTCTCTATCTTATAGGCTGACCTTTGCATCAGCAGGACAGCCCCACCGGGGCATGGGATAGGAGGATGCCTGCTGGACAGCCACCATCAAGGCATTTTTCTGAGCTGCTTGGCATGCAAGGGTCACTTGCATATTTTCCACTCCTGAATGGGATAAGAGCTAAAGGAAGAAAATGTGAAAGGTATTAGGAATTTCTGCCATAAAGAAAGAGATGAAGTAGAGGACTTGAGATCACCACTTATTTAACATGTAAACGTATGAATCAAACCGCAGGGTGAGCTGAGATCCTTGTTCTTTCTCGGCCACAGGACTGAAGCTGGTCTCTCTCTAAGCACCATTTCATCCTGGGAAGGCACCCTCCCGGCCTGATTTACCCTGTAGCTGGACACCATCAGGTTTCTGGTCGGAAAAGGATGAGTAAGCTCCGATGAACTAGCAAATGTGCCCAGTGGCAGCCTTTTAAAAACCGCCAAGATAAGATTAACATTTAAAAAATCCACACACAGGCGTGCCTTGGTGACTTGGTCAGTTAAACATCGGACTTTGGCTCAGACCATGATCTCAGGGTCCTGGGATTGAGTCTTGAAGTGAGCTCCACACTCAGCAGGGAGTCTGCTTCTCCCTCTCCCTCTGTCCTTCCACTCATGCTTTCTCTGACTGTCTCTCAAATAAAAAAAATCTTTAAAAAAAAAATTCAAAAAGTAAAAAATACACAAATATAAACGTACACATACATGCACAGGAGCAAAGAAATTCATTTAAGTGGAAGGGGAAAAATAACAGCACCAAATTTAAGAAGATCAGGTAAAAGCTCCAATAACAGGTGCATATTTTTAAAACCTGGCACAAAGATGGTTCACTACATGTGCTTCCTTTTAAAACCTAACAGAAGTTATTGCAAGTGGTGGTGCAGGCTCTAGGGTTCAAACCAGACCAATATGCACAACAAGTAAGACAAGGCAATCAGGGGCACCTGGGTGGCTCAGTGGGGTAAAGCCTCTGCCTTCGGCTCAGGTCCTGATCTCAGGGTCCTGGGATCGAGCCCCACATAGGGCTCTATGCTCAGCAAGGAGCCTGCTTCCTCCTCTCTCTCTGCCTGCCTCTCTGCCTACTTGTGATCTCTGTCTGTCAAATAAATAAATAAAATCTTTAAAAAAAAAAAAAAAGACAAGGCGATCATCATTATTTATGAGCTGGAAGCTTTTTTTCTCTACATGGGATCCAAACATATGAATTAAATATGATGATTTTTAAAGAAATACGTAAGCAAATTGCCTAATTTTACTTTAGTTTTCTTAAAAAAAAATAAATTAGGGGCGCCTGGGTGGCTCAGTGGGTTAAAGCCTCTGCCTTCGGCTCAGGTCATGATCCCAGGGTTCTGGGATCGAGCCCCGCATCGGGCTCTCTGCTCTGCGGACAGCCTGCTTTCTCCTCTCTCTCTCTGCCTGCCTCTCTGCCTGCTTGTGATCTCTGTCTGTCAAATAAATAAATAAAATCTTTAAAAAAAAATAAAAAAAATAAATTACCTTAAGGATGGCTTCCTTTGTATAAAAGCTGAACTTGCCAACCTGGTTATCATCCACCTCAGAGATGGCTAGGACAAGGGTAGCAGGAGCATATCTGCAAGAAGAAACATGACATTGTTCTGTTGCTCCACGCCGTTAAGTCAAGAGATGCCCTTTCTGATGGGGCCAAATCGTGTGTGATCAGCTCTGAGACATCCACAATAATACCAAGTATAGATATTACACAAGACTTGATATTTCTGCCCAAACACTGAAGGGCTCTGGGGTCTTTTCAATCCTTATGGGACTTGATCTCCCTGCAGTTTCCTTATGGTGACTACTGACTCCAAATTCTTTTCTCTTGATCCCCATTCTACTGTTTTATCCTGTTTCTCTTTATACCTTCGACCTCATGTCCTAAGGCTCTTCACTAAATCAAGCCCTTTTGTTCAACTCCCTAAAAAGCAATCTAATTCTTGCTCTCTTCCATTGCCTCAATAATTTTCTAAATGTTCTTTGCAACCATGTTTACGCCTTGGGATATAGTCCTTTGTCCATACCTATGAGATTTGGTCAAGTAATTTAGTATCTATGAATCTTGGTTTCTTCATCTATAAATGGGAGATATCACCTATCTCATAGGGTTAAGGCAAATATTAAATGGGATAATATGCATGAACGTACTTTTTTAAATGTAAGGCACTATGCTCATGTTTGATATATGTTGTTGTTATAACAGCACTCCAAAGTGGCAACTTTAAGGAATTAACATACATAAAATAAATGCAAACTCAAGAGACAAGATCCTTGGATGCATAAACCTTCCCCTGGTAACTCAGAAAGCTCCCAGATCTTGTAGGAGTGTTGGGTCATTGTTGGGAAAACCAATCACAGCTTGACCAGGTCACAGATGATCTGAGCACTTTGTGCTGATTGGTTGATTCCAGTTGAACAAAAATATGCCCTATTTCACATCAGTGTAGAATACCAGCTCCAGTAGGAGGCCCTTGAAGAGCCAGAGAATAGCTTGGCTCCAGGTTGGAGACCTAGCTATCCTCATCTGAGGCCCAATCACCCTTCCTGCCTTTGTAAGACATGTCTATATTCCTTATGATGGATTCTCTTTTTGGTTTAGCTAGTGCGACAGGTTAGATTAGGAAATATTTTGCCTCGGGGGGACATTTCGAAATGTCTGGAGACATCTGAGATCGTCACAGTCGGGAAGGAGATGTGTTACTGGCATTTAGGAGTTAGTGGTCAGGGGTCCTGATAAACCACTTCTACTGCACAGGACAACCCCCTCTAAGAAAGAGTTATCCAGCCCCAAATCTCGATAATACCAAGGTTGAGAAATTCTATTCATATTCTATCATTCTAACCTTCTCCATTTCAGTCCATGGTCTTTTTGGAAAAGAGAGGAGTCCTTTAACGTATGAACATATCAAAGTTACATTTTGAGCACTAAGCCACACTAGCAAAACAAAGGTGACTTTTCCGCCTTGGAGTCTTCTTTGCTTTCCTTGGGGTGGGGCCAGTACCAGGAATCTCCAGGGACAGAACTAGGACCCTCAGGGGAAGGACAGACTAGAAGAGAAGGAAAGAATAAGGAGACAGACGTTTCTTCTCAGCACACATCAAAGGCTGACTCTGCCCAGAGGAAAAGGATTCTTTTCCCAACTAAGTAGATTCATGATCTGCCACTAGTCAGAGTGTTTTCTTTCAGGCAATGGGCTGAACCTATGGGGCATGAAGAAGTTTCACTGCTTTGAGTCTGCTTCTGCTGCTGGCTAATGAAAGAGTCGGACTGAGATATTGCCATGCATGTTAGATTCGTATATGATATTAGAGTTTCAAGGAAACAGCTGCTCAAAAAATTTGACTGACTTCTTCCTCATTCCAGGGAAAGTGGGAGAAGCAATTTGGATTTCTGCTCCATGGTGCTTGCCCCATGAGACAAATCCTCCCACACCCTTATACCCAGAAGCAACATGGTCAACCTGGGCAGTGGCTGAGCCTGTGATTCTATCTCACTTGAGCTCTCTGATCCAATTCTTCCATTAATCAGTGTTTGTCAATTCAATTATCCCCCCTCACTGAGATCTCCCCCGTCCCTTAGTAAAGAAAAGAAAGAAAGAAAAAGAAAAAAGAAATTGGCACCATGACAGATAGAATATAAGAGGGAATTTGAAAATAAAATTGTATTTGTGTGCCAGTGGTGATAGAAATTACTTTTCACTGGCTGTTCATTCTACCACTACATTATTTTCACTTTGACCTTTTCAAGGCTCACCTGTCCACTTGATCACTGTCCTCCAGCAGAGAGGTGATAAAGACAGGAGGCGGGTGGTCCACTTTGTCTTTGAGTGATGCAAATTCAAAATGAATGGGCCTCAGATACAAATGGAACTCTTCAAAACCCATCTCCCATGCCAGTTCCTTATAGAGACTAAAGGATGGGGGGGGGGGGTTAGATAAAGAACCAAGAGATTCTGCTGAGTGAAATAAGTCAAGCACAGAGTCAATTATCGTATGGTTTCACTTATTTGTGGAGCATAACAAATAACATGGAGGACATAGGGAGATGGAGAGGAGAAGGGAGTTGAGGGAAATTGGAAGGGGACATGAGCCATGAGAGACTATGGACTCTGAAAAATAATCTGAGGCTTTTGAAGGGGCAGGGGGGGTGGGAGGTTGGGGAGCCAGGTGGTGGGTATTATGGAGGGCACATATGGCATGGAGCACTGGGTGTGGTGTATAAACAATGAATTCTGTTATGCTGAAAAGAAATTAATAAAAAAAAGAAAATTTACCAAAAAAAAAAAAAAAAAGAACCAAGAGCATTTGCTATTATTTTCCATTAAAAGAAAAGTAAGTGGTAAGAAAACCCAAAAAATCTGAATAAGCACAAAAGCAAAAGTCAAAACAAGAGTAAGCCAAGTCCAGTATAAAGTGAATGAGTCATAAAGGTCTTGCATCTACTTTACACTATGACGGACAGTTAAATATAGTAGTTAAAGGAGGAGGAGATATGCTTGGGCACTTCCTCAACTCTCATTTCCTGCAAGCTGGCTTCTGTCTTCAGAGTGCTCATGGGGTCACCCATACTGCTTTCAATACAAGGCTCACTATTTTCTCTCAGAGCTCTTTACAGTTGGTAACTGTCCTCTCTTTGAGGAACATCTTTGTTCTCTTGGATCCAGGGTCTCCACACTCCTGCCTCATGACCACTATTTCTCAGTCTTCATTGGCTTCTCTTCCTCTTTTATTTTCAAATCCTAGTATTTCCTGGGGTTTTAAACCTGGTTCTCTTCTCATCTTTTCTGTCCCCTCCTTGCGGAGTTCGTCTTCCAACCCTGAGCCCTAATGATCACCCCCTAGTATAAGAACTTGTGAGCCTACCTCTGTCCTGTCCCAACTCTGAGCTCTGCTCCCACATTTACATGGCTTGCAGCAAGGCCCCATTCAGATGTCCTTCTGGCAGTTCAGCCTTAAGAGGCTAGAATGTCTCCCCGCCCCCCACACCCACATTCTAACACATTTCTCCATTTTGAAAAGTTGGTACATTAAGGCTGAATTCAAATGGCACCTCTATTAGTTTGCTAGGCTCTTATGACAAAGAACCATAAACAGAGATTTGTCTCTGTTTTTAGTTCTGGAGGCTAGAAGTCTGGGATCAAGGTGTTGTTAGGGTTGTTTCCTTCTGAGGGCCATGAGGGAAGGATCTGTTCCAAGCCCCTCTCCTTGGCTTACACATGGCTGTCTTCTGCTTGTGTCTTCACATCATCTTCTTCTTTGTATGTCTGTGTCCAAGTTTCCTCCTCTTATAAGAACACCAGTCATATTGGAAGAGGGCCTACCCTAATCATTTCATTTTAACTTGATTCCCTCGGTAAAGACCCTACCTTCAAATGAGGTGGCATTCTGAGGCACTGGGGATTAGGACTTGAACACACGAACCAGCCAGGGGACACAGTTCATCCCTCAAAAGTGCCTCTTTTATGAAGTTTTTCTTGATCCACTTATAAAGAATGAAATAATACATTTTCTGAGTTCCCATAGTATTTTGGTTGTATGACTAAAATATCATATTAAACTGTAGTAGAACTAACATTTAAATTGTGAGCTCCCTGAGAACAAGGATCAAAAATTATGGGGAGGCAATATCATACATGTTAATAAATATCTTAACTTATAGTTTAAATTCTGCTTCTAGTACTTTCTAGTTATGTGATCTTAGGCAAATTACTTAACTTTCTGAGCCTCTACTTCCTTGCTGGTAAAATATTGGTAAGGATATTCTAGAAATTCAATGAATGAATACACATAAAGTCCCCAGTACAGACCCTGGCCATAGCAGGTCCTCAGTAATGGTTGGTGGTAGATGATCGGACCCTTTATGTCTGTATGGCCTCTCATGAGGACTAGAACTTAACTCATACATGTTTGCAACCGACGCTCTAACTCCATATCTTTCCTGTTCATAGAACATGTCCACTTGGATGTCTTCCCATCCACCATACACTCAAACCTTAAACCTAACTCTTCAATCTTTCTGTCTCTCCTTCTTGAATCTTTCAAACCTCTGCAGGTCTGGCTACGTTCACTGACTCCTCCCTCATTTCCCTCTAGTCTCTCTACTGCTTCTGTTCTGCTATTCAACTTCATCATAATTAAGAGCAAAGCCAGTAAATACTCAGAGGGACCGTGTAGGTCAGGCCTCATACCAGGTGATGGGACACCACGGGAAGCAACATGGACACTGTTTTTGCAACCAGAGAGCTTACACCAGCGGGAAAACTGATAAACCAGTATTAAGCATCTAACTGAAAGGCAGTGTACTGAATGGAGAGGAAGCCCAGGTGCCAGGAGGAGGGCCTAGCCTAGCTGAGTGGTCAGACAGGCATGTAGGGTAGCCTGGGTGGAGAAGGAAGAAGTGAGCAAAGTGGTCATTTCAGCCATTTAGAAAGCTCACTCTGGCTGCCCTGGGGCATTGAAGGAACAAGACTTAAAGACAGGGAAACCTGCGGTCTGTTCTCCCCCACCTAGATCCTTAGTCCCCCTACTGACCGAGCTAAGTGTACACTCTCCAGACTCAATTCTATTAGCCGGTGGCGGAGGGTCACAAGTTCCAGAAGTTTCGAAAATGTCTCCAGGAGCTGCACAGAACCTTGGCTTTGGTTCTGTCCTTCGTCTACTGCAGACTTGAGAGCAAGCAGACCTATCTCCTCTAGGAGAAAGGGATCTCCCATTACTTTAGCTGAAAACAGCTGAAAGAAAACAAAAGCACTTTTAAAAACTTAAAAAAGAAAGTTCGTACATTAAGAAAAACACTGTAGGTGGCACAGCCTCTGGACCCAGATCTCCCGGGTTCAAGTCCCAGCCCTGCCACTTATAAGCCTGTGTACTTTTGCTATCTCTCAGGTCCCTCATCTGTAAAGGGGGGATAAGAATAGTAACAGTAGCTGAGAGGAACAAGTAGATAATAATTACCTAATAGGACTGTTGGGAAAGTTTAAGTGATTAATATATACAAAAGTGCCTGGTACATAGCATTCGCTGTTATCATTGTTATAAATATTTTAAGCCAAAATAAAGAACAGAAGTACAAATCCCTGATATTTTCCAAGTATTTTAGAGGCCAATCATAATAACAATTTCCTCTTCTAACTGCAGTTTCAAAATTTCTACGTGTTTTCACATCCATTACCTCACATCTATCTTCACAAGATCCCCCATGAAGTAGGAATCACAGATGCCATGATTTCCATTTCATCAGTGAGAAGTCTGAAGCAACACTGCAACTCTCCAAGGTCATACAGCAGTACCAAGAGTAGATGTACACTTCCTGATTCCAAGTTCAGTAGTTTTACAATACGCTAAGCTGCCTTTACAGTGCTCCTCATGGAAGAGCCAGCCCTGGGCAATTTTTGAAATAACCTCATTGTTCTTTAACTCCCTCCTGGCATGGTTGGCACTTCTGCTCTGACGTCTCTGGTACCCTCCCACTTACTCCCAGCAAGGACCCAGTTGGGGCCCCCCACATCTGCCTTTCCTGGCTCGGCTCCCTAAGGGTGCACCAGCTCCCTTATCTGTCCACTCATCTACCATAGGCCTGTTCTACTTGAAGATGCAATTTCTCAATTCTTGGAGTCTTCCAAAGTGATAAAGAAATGTACCAAACTAATTTCTGCATGTCTTCTGAGGGCAATACCTGCCCCATTTTTTGACCTAATGCAAAAGGTTAATCTGGGGATTTATCATTTCTGGATACAAATTTGAACCCACTTTAAAAATAATAATAATAGTTAAAACTGGCATGGCATCAATGGGAAACTAGACAGGTATCTCAAATATTCACTATGAGTTATAAGAGAATTTAAAGTACATTTAAAAGATCTGGTACCATAATACAATGTGAAAAGAATCTGGAATAACTGATAGTGAGACACTTGACTGGTAATTTTGGAATTTTGAGCCATACCCTCCTTCATACCCTCCTCTCTCTCTCTCTCTGTCTTCAGGTAGAATACTAAAGAAGTTAAATATTTTTTTTTAAAGATTTTATTTATTTATTTGACAGAGAGAGACCACAAGTAGGCAGAGAGGCAGGCAGAGAGAGAGAGAGAGAGGGAAGCAGGCTCCCTGCTGAGCAGAGAGCCCGATGCGGGACTCGATCCCAGGACCCTGAGATCATGACCTGAGCCAAAGGCAGCGGCTTAACCCACTGAGCCACCCAGGTGCCCCTAAAGAAGTTAAATATTTTTAAAATGAAATCAAAACCTTAGGAAATTAGAAAAAAGTAAGATATAGCATCTGGGAAAAGATTTGCTTTCTGGATTTAGGAAGAGAGACGAAGTTACAAAGAAAAAGATCGACAGATTTTTTTCTATATAAAATAAAGTTAAAAAAATAAAAAGACAAATAGGGAGAAATATTGCAGAAAATATGATAGACAAAAGGGTTAAAGCTTTCATTTAAGAGAACTCATGTAAGTGAACAGGAATGACATTAGGATTCCAAGAGATAAATAAAGGGAAAGAACAGAAGAGTCACAAGAAATACAGCTTGTAACAAGACTTTTGGAAGGATATTTAGTCTCAACAAATACCAAGGAAATGAAAGTTAACAGTGCAATGCCCACAGTGCAATGTTATGTATATAGAGAGATAGATATATTTGTACTTGTATAAATATATATAGACCTTATATGCTTACACCTAATACTCTATAATGTAGCATAATCGGTGCTCTTATAAATTATTGGTGGCATTTCAATATTCCAAATTGCATCCAAAGACTTAAATTTTGTTCCAGTAATTCCATTTCTAAGAATGTATTATTTAAAATATGGAAAAATCTATAAGCATGGAGATGTACCTTATAACATTTTTAATAATAATGAAAAATTAGAAACAAATTGAATGTCCAACAATAGGGAAATAGTTGGAGAAGTTGTGATTCATCCCTTGAGGGAATTATACTCATAAAGGTGAGTATAAAGACTAGGTAGCAATATGGAAAAATATATAATACAATGTTAACTAAGGAAAACAGGGGGTAGAGTATGAAGGATATGATTATAACTATGTTAACACCCATTTGAAGAAGACTTGAATTCAGAAAACACAATTATTGTGAATGCATTTGAGTGATTATATTTAGGGTAAATTTTTTTTTTTTGCTTTCTTCTTTTGCTAAAATTCTGATTATTTTTGATCAATTTAAAAATAAAGTAAAATAAAATTTTAGTTTCGGCAAGAGGGAATAGGAAGCCAAGGCAGACACATGGAAGGGATATTTTTTTGCAGCTGGGGCCCTTAAAAGTTCTCTCATCATAAAGTATGTACCCACACAGAGTAAGGTCAAATTGGAACCCAGACTCAACTGTGATAGCCTTAACAGAAAAAGAAAAGAATTAAAATCTAACTACAAATGCCAGGTAAATCACTAGGCCACAGTTTGAACCACAGAACATTAGAGCTGAAAGGGACTTTAGAGACCATCAAGTTCACTTCCATCCTCCTCTCCTCAAATACACAAACATAATGTTAGAAAATAGGAAAGGGAAGCTCAGAGAGGCTAAGAGGCGTGTTCAGAGTCACACAGGAAATTAATGGCAGGGCTGAACTTGAGTCCAGGTCCCTGACTCCTCACTCAGTACTCTCTCTCTCCTGTACCAGATCTCAGCTCAGGACAAAAAGAGGGAATTTCAGGAAGAGTCTCAGTGAAAATGAAGTATATAACTTTTAATAAAAATATATATTGTTAAAAATATATATGTATATTAGGCCCCAAAACATTTCCCACATATCTATGTACATCTCCCTTCTAATTGTAGCAGTATCCTGATAAAGTAGAAACTTTGACCAAAAATGAAAAAAGAATTACATAAAAATGTTGGCAAGGCCTAGGACTATGATCTGTCTCTGGCCAAATAGGGGAGGAACAGAGCCAAACAGAAAAACATAGCTAAGTAGTAACATCTGGGTGGAAACATTTCTTTGCCAAGGAACCCCCGCCTCCCCGACCCTCTTCAGAGAACCTACATCCCTCTGGAGTTGAGTGCTGTACCAGGACTCGGGCCTGGCCTGTGTAAGCCACGTATCCAGGGCCAGCCGCAGCACACGTCTCTCCAGCAAGGTGAAGCTGCTGGCGGATGTTGGTCTGCAGGTGTGGCGGGCCTCCTGGAGGAGGTGCTCAAGGGATCGGGGGATGAGTGATGCCAGGCCCAGGGAAGGATGGAACTCCAACAGATAAATGTTTTTCAAAGCTGGGCTTAAAAAGAGGACCAGTCAATGACAATTTTACACAATGAAGAACTTAATCTATTTCAAAAGATATTTGAATTTTTCATTTTTTAAGACTTATAAAATAGCTGCTATAATCCAGGGCATTATAAAAAATTAGAAGTTCAAAGGGGCCAAAGGGGCCATCCAGATTCCACCAGATTATACAACATGCCCTTTGCTTTAACGTGAACCCCTTTAAAAGTGGAAGCTGTAAGAGTTTATTCCTAAAAGTCCAATCTGATTCTTTTTCTTTGTTTAATTAAACTTTTTTTAAAAAAAATATTTTATTTATTTGACAGAGAGAAATCACAACTAGGCAGAGAGGCAGGCAGAGAGAGAGGAGGAAGCAGGCTCCCTGCAGAGCAGAGAGCCCAATGCGGGGCTCAGGGCTCTGTCCAAGGACCCTGAGATCATGACCTGAGCAGAAGGCAGAGGCTTTAACCCACTGAGCCACCCAGGTGCCCCTGTTTAATTAAACTTTTTCATTGTGAAACCATTTTAGATTCACATGCAATGGTAGGAAACAGTATACAGAGAGATCACATATATCCTTTACCCAGACTACCCTAATGGTTCTTAAACTGTATATGTAATGTAAATATGTATATGTAATATGTATATTAATGTAAACATTAATCGGCATTTAGTCAAATATTTGAAAACAACTTAAACATGAAAATATAACTTAAAAGTAAAAATATTAAACAAATAATTTCCATGACTGGTTTCTATATTTTTCCATGAGTCTTCATCCTTTTCCCCCAAAATGGTAATAAACAAAGAGAAATTTTAAACTCTGGACTCAGCTGCTGGAATCATTCATGTTCCCCATAAGAATGTTCTATTTTATAAATGGGTGAGACCAGAAATGAGAAAATGCTTGTCTGTCGGTATTCCTTTCAAAATAGAGGATACAGCACAAGTCAAGGGCCTTTCCATACCTACCTCGTACTAAAGAGCAGAAATACTTCTTAAACCTATGCAAATGGGATTCTTCTTTGTTCTAGGTCTTAAAAAATACAGCCCTAAGTTAGGAAAGGAATCTCATCAAGCAAATAACATTTGCTTTTGAGACTATTCTGACAGGTCTTTGTACCCATATAGTTCTACCAAGTTCTGCTAAAAACCCATTTCCTGAACAATAGAGTCTTTTCCACAGCCAGCCCCCTCCACTCCTCCCCCTCCACACAGCTGATGATCCAAGCCTGTTACAGTGAAGAAAACACTCCTGAGAAGGGGCCGTGGAGAACATGCTGTCTTGTGCCTGGAATTCCCAGGGCTCTTTCTCAAGGGATAAGGTTGGAACCTAAGCTATGAAATCCCCCAGCATCCTGCTGGTCCCCGGGAGGATTCCATAGCCCAGTGTGGCAATGTCCCACCGAAAGTGTGCACTTGACAGGAGCGTCAGGCCGTGCCTCGGTTGTTCACAACTGTGCCCTCACCTCACAGCACAGTGGCCTGAGAGCTATAGGAGCTCAACAGGTACTTGTTACATGTGGGAAGAAGCTGGACAAGTTCTCCATCCTTTGAAGGCCACAGAGAGATTGTGATCACGGGCCATGCAGATCAGCCTGGGGCTTATCACCCACTTGCCGATGCCCTCACTACCCTCCATGGCCGGGAAGGAATGGGAATTCAAACTACACATCAAGGGGGTGACTTAAAGTTATGTACCTTCTCTGAGTGATCTCGGGAAATTTAATTTGCTCCTTAAAGGGGTAGGGGTCGCAAGGTGAGTCTGCAGAAAACTTTTCGGTTTCTAGAATAAATAGTTTCCTAGAAACTAGACTAGATTCCTAGAATAAATAGATTCCTTCTTGAGACACTTTTAAGCATATCCAAGTTTCATATACACTGGCTTACGTGGTACTTCAGATTAAACCTTCAGATGACATTTTAAGAGTAACTGCTTTTTTTTTTTAATAGAACTTCTCAAGGGAATAAAGATTCTGTACCTAGTGGTATAATTTTAAATTCTAGCCTTGTGTTCTTTATTACTTACAATAATACTTTCAAAACAAATGGATATTGAGCATGCAAGAGAAACAGGGCACCCAGGTGGCTCCGTGGGTTAAAGCCCCTGCCTTCTGCTCAGGTCATGATCTCAGGGTCCTTGGACAGAGCCCTGAGCCCCGCATTGGGCTCTCTGCTCTGCAGGGAGCCTGCTTCCTCCTCTCTCTCTGCCTGCCTCTCTGCCTACTTGTGATCTCTGTCTGTCAAATAAATAAATAAAATCTTAAGAAAAAAACAAAACAAAACAGAGAGAATCCCTCTTTGAGGGCCTTTATATCCATTTCACTCATCTCCCCAAATAATTGAGAGGTACTTTACAGACTATTTAGACTTAACATCATACCCTTAACTTAGATTAAATGTAAAATGTCTAAGACAATGCCACCATACCAGCTATTGTTGATGGAAATAAGTTGTTTGCAAATTATGTTAAGGGGAAGTCCAAAGTTACTGCTATCATCTGGACGGCCTTCCTGCCAAAGCCTCTGGACATACTCCCGCTGACGTTCTATCTAGAAATGTAGCATAAAAGTTAAAATTAGAAAAGTTAAGCTTTCCCGTGGCTGTGAATTATGAGCCCTGATATGCGAAGAACAGCAGTCCTTTGCGTCCCTTCATTATTTGACTAATTTTCACCCAGACACGGTTCTGAGGATCCACTTACAGGAAGACACGCTGGTTTTTCAGTCTGAGCCCAGGGTCAGCCAAGAAAAGCAAAGGCAACCAAATTCAGACAATCTTAGGAGGCACAGGAAAACTTTCTGTCAAATAATTGACTACAAGGAAAAAATTCTAACCAGCTCTAAGGTAAATGCACTGCAACAATCCATCTCCTGCATACTTCCTGCCACTGGCTTTCCCCCCAGAGGACCTACACTGTAATTTTTCCTTTAGCGTCCTAAAAATAGCCACAACACTTAAAAATAATAATAAACCTCACTTTATACATTCATAGCTTCTAAAGGGGGTAAGTTCATCCTCCTTTCAATACCACTAAACTCTGTCATCTAGTGAAAATAAGCTTTCTAATTTTTGTGGACCATTAAATGTAATTAGGGTTGGAAACTTCCTTTTAAGACCGTAGTTATGCTTGGAATTCAACAATGCAAATGAGCTTTCAAATAAACACGCCGTTCGTGCTGCCCTAGAAAACCCGGATTCTGAACACGCGATGAAAGGAAAACACTTTTCGGTTCTGGCCTGGGTTTTCCATCGTCTTCCCACATGTGATTTTTTTTTTTTTTTTTTAAGATTTTATTTATTTGACAGAGAGAAATCACAAGAGAGGCAGGCAGAGAGAGAGGAAGGGAAGCAGGCTCTCCGCCGAGCAGAGAGCCCGATGCGGGACTCGATCCCAGGATCCCGAGATCATGACCTGAGCCGAAGGCAGCGGCTTAACCCACTGAGCCACCCAGGCGCCCCCCCACATGTGATATTTTTAAAACCCAAATGTACTTACGTGCTGATTGAGGATGCCCCTCACTAGCTCCAAGTGAAGCCTCAGACAGGTGCCCTCATCTCGGTAGGCCTTAAGGAAATAAGGGCGGCTGAGATCAAACCTCGGGCGCCTGTGCATGACGTCGGTGATCACTTGTGCTAAGGCAAACCTCTCCTCAGGGTCCAACACGTGCTGGTAGGCTTCGAAATAACTATCAAGAAGCTGCGGATAAGGTTTGTGGTCAGGGAAGAGCAGAGGCAGCCCTAGGCTCCAGCAAAGAGAGGAGTGCCCCCAATCCCCCCTGACCTTGGAAAGCCCCAGGGCATCAGCAGCAGACAGAGGGGCTCAGACCCTCTGGGTACCAGCCTGGGGCGGGCAGGGGCAGCACCAGTGCAACCCCAGGGCCCTTAGTAAACCCACAGAGGTAGGGAGGGCAAAGCAAGGAACACTCGTTTTGCCCGTGTCCCCTCTTCCTCTGCTCTCCACAAATAAGGGGGGGGGGGGATATCTAATGAATAATATAGCATCTAATCGTTATAAGCTCCAATGAGACGGGGCAGGCAATGTCACTTGGTCGGATACATTTATCTGCAATCCCATTCTCTGAAGATTCATTCTCCGCTTCCATTTTACTCCAGCACCAAACATGGAGTGGCTTCGTCCCCTCTTTTTTTTTTTTTTTTTTTTTTTTTTAATTTTTTGAGAGAGAGAGAGAGGGAGCAAGAGAGAGAGAGAGAGAG
Organism: Meles meles; assembly: GCF_922984935.1. Lineage (NCBI taxonomy): Eukaryota > Metazoa > Chordata > Mammalia > Carnivora > Mustelidae > Meles > Meles meles. Next base: position 23,420,269 of record NC_060070.1, read on the forward strand.
CAGGCAGGTGGGCTTCCTTCCCTCTTTTTCAAAAAAATATTTTTATTTATTTGAAAGAGAGAGAGCGCATACAAGCCGGGGGGTGGGGAAGAGGCAGAAGGAGAGGGAGAAGTAGGCTCCCTGTTCAGCGGTATGAGGCTCCATCCCAGAACCCCAGGATCATAAACTGAGCCAAAGGCAGACGCTTAACCAACTGAGCCTCCCAGGTGTCCCTTCCTCCCCCCTTTTTATGCTCAGCAGCATTTCTGACCCCTTTTCTTTAATAGTTGGCCCACATTCCACCTAGAAATGATAGGGGGTGGTAGAATGGAGGATTGCGGTAAAAGTCCCTTATCTACAGAGGCATTTATCCCAGACAGGACTCTGTTAGGAAGGGCTTCACGTCCAGAACTCTCAAAGGCATTGAGGGAACTTCTTTTCTAGTGGAGGTCACAAACCTTTTCTAAAAACCAAAGAAAGCTCCCAGACACTAACCCAGTAACCACGTTAGAGGTTTCTCAGTGTGGGAATTCAGAGAGAGACACTCTTTATTTTGCTTTTACATTTTTCTGTGACCTTAAGAATTTATGTTCTGTGTATAAATTCTGTTTGTGTGCAATTAGTCATGGTGCTAATCAGGAAAATGCTCTTGAGAGATCCCTGGGCTGGAATCCCAAACAGGGACCTAAGGGCAAGATAAGCAGTCCTGGACAGTGTAATTATGGTTCAGGGCTGTCGCACATTATATTAAATATATTAAGATGTACTCACATCCCAATCAAATACTTTCCTGTAAAAAGGTTCAATGTTATTCATAATCTTGCTTTTTAAGTTCTTTGGCTACGAGCAACACACTGAATTAGTGATAGGCTATGATTTCTGGGCAGTATATATTCAGAGGTTCTTATGAAGTGAGAAATCTGATCTATAAATTTTCAAATGTAATGAGATGTTTAGAATGCTCAGTTACCACATTTTTACATTTTGCTGACACGTAATTAAGCATTTCTTGATAATAATTTTGTATTTTCTTTTCATATTTCAGAGTCATGCATGTGTTTTTTCCTCAAATTGCAAACATTTTTTCTTTTCTTTTCTTTTTATTTTCAGCGTAACAGTATTCATTGTTTTTGCACCACACCAAGTGCTCCATGCAGTACATGCCCTCCCTATTACCCACCACCTGGTTCCCCAACCTCCCTCCCCCCGTCCCTTCAAAACCCTCTGGTTGTTTTTCAGAGTCCATAGTCTCTCATGGTTCATCTCTCCTTCCAATTTCCCTCAACTCCCTTCTCCTCTCCATCTCCCCATATCCTCCATGTTCTTTATTATGCTCCACAAATAAGTGAAACCATATGATACTTGACTCTCTCTGCTAAATTGCAAACATTTTCAATGGAACATGCAAAGCTCTTAGGTCCTAAATACTGAGTCCACATTGCCTGATGGATAAGTCGGCTCTGACTGGAAGCTTCTAAGGCTTTATTCCATTCATTCCACAGCAGAATATATTCCTTTCCTCTGCGGATCTAATCCAGCAGATCCTCCCTTTGAGTTTTTGCTCAAGATGTCCCTCCCCAGTCTTTTTTTTTTTTTTTTTTTTTTGACAGATAGACATCACAAGTAGGCAAAGAGGCAGGCAGAGAGAGAGATAGAGGAGGAAGCAGGCTCCCTGCTGAGCATAGAGCCCGAAGCTTGGGCTCAATCCCAGAACCCTAGAAACATGACCTGAGCTAAAGGCAGAGGCTTTAACCCACTGAGCCACCCAGCTGCCCCCCTCCCCAGTCTTCTTTCACTAGCTCCTCTTAGGCAGGTTTCAGTGTTCTGGAAGGTGTCAGCTCCCATTGTAGCCATATCACCAAAGTCACATCGGCTTGCCCAGTGTGTGCCTTTAATTGGCAGCAAGGAGTGAATTGTTGAGGTTACAATTTCTACAAACCTGACAGCCCAGCACACTTTGATGTGCATCAGAGAAAGAGTGTGTCTTATTTCCTTGGGTGTTGGTCTTCCCCGTGGCGTAAGGCCAGGAATTCAGCCCTCCTCTTAACAATCTAAGAAATTTCCCAAAAGGAGACAAGAGTCCCTCTTTTTGTCTGGAGCCCAGAGCTAAGAATGCAAAAACAGAAAGAACTGAGAAGGTATAGGCCCCACTTGAATACAGGTGACAACAGGGCAGGAGGCAAAGGGGAGTAAAGGACCCACGTGGAAGGAAAAGCCAGGAGCGTCTCTGTCTTGCCACTCATGGCTTCCAAGTTTCCGGAAAGAGGGAGACACTCGAGAATCAGTAGCAGACCGGGAATCAAATACTGCCTTATTAATAGATGTCCAGTATCTGGCTTTCAGTGCTAAAGCACAAGGAGGGAGAGCCTGGGGCACTTTACTTAGCATGTGGTTTTGCAGAATACCCTTTGGGAAACATTGTCTAAGGGACCTTAGGTCAACCTTAGTACAAAAAGGAAAACACCAAAGGAGGCTAAAAGCTCAGAACACACAAGGCGTTCTGCAGGTTAGAGACCCACATATCTCAGAGTGAGAAATGAAGGAAGGTAGAGATTGCCAGGCCTTTAAGTGAGTCCCAGGGAAAATGAAGCCAGCAGGGTGATCTAAATTACCTGTCCCCCTGCTGAGCTCTCCTCTAGAATAGCATTCAATGATTAAATACCAGAAGACAAAGCAGAAATGAAGGAGTGGTGGGTAAGACAGATGTCACTCAATAGCCTGGAGTCGGGGGAAATCAGAAAAGAAAAATTACTTCCCTAAATCATTCTGGACTAACTTGAACCTTTTTGACTGGGCCAAGGCAATCCCAGGAGCCGGTTTATAGCATTTATATGCCTTGACCTGTTTTTTTGGTACAAAGCGTCCTATTGTTTGGCTATTTGGCAAAAGGTCGTGGGGGGAGAGTTCTTGCTGGTGATTTCAATCTGCTGATACCAGGTTGCAGAGGTTGGCACTAAAAGGCCAAGCTCACTTGTGTTGTTCATAAGATTGCCAGATTTAACAAATAAACCTACAGGTCATCGAGTTCCATTTGAATTTCTGATAAACAACAAACAACTTATTTAGTATAAGTATGTCCCAGATACTGTCACGTTTTACTTGGCAGCCCAAGCTGTTGAAAAGGAAAACGTGGCTCTCTTTTTTACATTGAATAGGCTTTCTCAAGCATTGACTTCAACCTCAAGATGCTCTCAGATGGGCCCTTACATAATTTTATTATTAATTCTTTCCCAACAGGGGTAAGATCATGATCTTTCTGCTTCACAAGGTTCTATTTATGATCTGTTTGCTAACTGGCCCATTTCCATTGAAACTCTGGGCTGGTATTTGTCTAAGAAGTCTTCCTAGCCTGTCAAATGTCACCTGTGTGTGTCAAGGGCCAACTCTCAGGCAAAATAATATATGGTACACACTGATGGGAAGTCTTAAATATTGGAGAAAATAGAGGAAAAAAAAAGCAAAAATGAATAATCTCAAACCTGACTGTGTTTGTATTATTTTTACCCCAAACTCTATATTCTGGGACTTAAGAAACTTTAAAAAATAGCACTTTAGGTCAAATGAAAGTGCAAAAGAGAACATCAATGCTAGGCACAATCTGTCACAGTTTTGTTTTGTTTAAGTGCTCCAAACATTTATTCAAACTACCCTGAAAAATGTGTCCTCTGGTGATTGTAGACAGAATTAGCATTTGGGCCACGTGTCCCTTAGTGGCTGGTACAGCTGATTCCTGGCTTCTCTAAGAGTTCTTAATCCACCTAAATTCATATCAGCTCTAATTTTATGAATGTTTATACATAATATGGTTACTTTAAGGATTTAAGACAACCCAGTGTGTTTGAGCAATTCCTAACTCTGGTGATTCCAATATATTTAACAATCAAAAACAGCTGAGCAAACTTGGCAGGAGAATCAGTACTGGGAGAAATCAATTGTACTCTAGATAAAAATATGGTTTATCCATTAAAAATAGGCTCTTTTGACAGAATTTCTGATTTAGAAGGCCACACTTTCACAGTTTTGGCATAGATGGCTCAGTTTTTATAAAGAACGTATTGTCAGGGTGAGAAAGGAGGGAGACATTTTCAATGATTGTTTTTTTTTAAGTTAAAATAATTTCATTTACCATAGAAGAAACTAGTGGAGAGCCCTGGTAGCTTAGCACAGAATGAAGCATGGGCCAAAGTGTGGAGAAATCCATTTGTTTTTCAGTCCTCTTTGTCCTTCTATCCTTCTCTGGGCACTGAGTCCTGCCTGGGGCCTCTGTAGGAAGCCTAGGAGCCCTGAAAGGGGAGGCGGGGAGAGAGAGTCCAGAAAAGGGGGGCTGCTAAAAACTCATGTCTGGACCAATAAACTTGTTGAGTTTAGAGATTATCTTATTTATTTTTAATGTGGCCTTTTCAATTATTACATTCTGAGTCTGATGCCGACGCAAACTCTGCGGAAGCCAGTTCCCCTTGAAAAGAGGAACAGTATTCAAAGCCCAAGGCTCCCACCCTTTAAGCCCAGCCAGGTGTTTTCAAAAATTGGGTGACCTACATCTCTATGAGTAACAGACCAGAAAGTAGACGAAATGGTAAACTATCTAATCTACTAGAAAAACAGTTCAAAGAAAACCTTCCCACTTCCCCATCTTCTGACCACATCACAGTGCACTGTAAGCTGCCTTCCACCCCCACACCTCTTCTGAGAGTCCTACGAAGCTGGCAATGACCCTGATGACTGACCCTACTGCCCCCGTCTTCAGGAGTCACTTTTTTTGATGTTTCTCTGCACTCCACACTAGTAACTATCCTCTCCTACTTAAAAAAAAAAAAAAAAAAATCTCCTTAGTGGCTTTCATCACACTATTCCTTCCTTTTTCCTGCAGTTTCCTTGGCTTCCTCTTTTTCATCTTGTAGATTCTTTTTTTCTTTTTTTTTTTTAAGATTTTATTTATTTATTTATTTAACAGAGAGAGAGAGAGAGAGAGAAAGAGAGAGAGAGAGAGATCACAAGTAGGCAGAGAGGCAGGCAGACAGGGAGGGGGAAGCAGGCTCCCCGCTGAGCAGAGAGCTGATGCGGGGCTTGATCCCAGGACTCTGAGATCATGGCCGGAGCTAAAGGCAGAGGCTTAACCCACTGAGCCACCCAGGCGCCCATATAGATTCTTATTCTATGCCCTTCCTACAATTTCGGTGTTACCCAGGGCTGCATCTCAGACATCTCTGGCTTTTCCTAGTCATTTGATTCATTACTGTGGTTCAATGTTCACTTCCATACCTCAGCTCATACCTGCTCCTGACTTTCAAACCTCCAGCTCCCACAGAACATGCACACCTGTTTTAGCAAACTCTCCTCACATGCCTGTTGCCACAAACTCAGTAATACTATCTTCCCCTCTAAAGTGCCCCTCCTCCTGCATTCCATTGCAGTTAATAGCCTCCTCCCTGACCCTGAGAAAGTCATTTTTAATTCCTTACTCTCTCACCCCAACATCCAGTCTTCAAATCCTGCCATGTCCATTTCTGCAAAGATTTCTCGAGCCTGCCCCTTCCTCCTGTTCTCACTCTTCCATCCCTGGGGTAGGTCCCCTCCTACCTCTCCAGGTCACTGTTGCAACAAGGGCACCTGTTTTCTGCAAGAGCTCTACTCTAATCCATTCTCCACACTACTACCCGAGCAGCTGTTGAAAACAGGGCTACGATCATATTTCGCCTTTGCTAAAACTTACTAATGACTCTTTTTTTGCTTATAAAATACACTGTAAATGTGGATTAGCAGGCCTTTCACAGCTGTACCCAAACACGTACTCTGCTCATTTCTCATCATGCCTTCACGGCTAGTCATAGTAGCCTTCTTGTCCCCCAGTTCACACCTCCCTAACATCCCTCATGCTGCTTCCCTCGCTTAGGAATTTTTCCTTCTCTGACAGACAACATCTTACTCATCTCTTAGGAGCAGGATTCACTATCTCTTCCTCTGCGAAAACTTGCCAACATTTCCTTTACTCTGGTAGCCCCCCACAGGGCAAATTGCTCCCTCCACTGTGGTCTCTGGGGATTTCACGTGTGCCTTAGTTGTAAGTTGTCCATCACGGGCTTGTAGTTTTTACTTAAGAGATGGGATCAAGTTCTATAGACTAGAAATTCCTTAAAGGTAGATTACCTTCTTGTATTTCTCCGTAGGTTCCTAATGTCTGGATAGTACCTGGTGCAGGGTAAATACTTAATGACTGATGGATAAACTCCCAACAGTTGGTGACCACAGAGGGGCTCATAATCCATGCCGAGTTCACAGATGAAGCGCAGTGTTTCATTTATTACTGGGATGTGAACCATTGGTGATGCGATGATGAATTTAGCAGCCTTCTGTTTCGTTGCTTTAAACTCACCCTCATAACTTGCTGCACTGAGCATACCTCACCCAGCTGCTTGCCCCACAGGTGGTATATTTCTAAAGGCTCTAATAAGGTCAGTTTGTCTGTGTTGAGCAGAATGAGGCTTGTCCCTGACAGGACAAAGAATGTGAATGGAACCCTCACCCGTTCTCACTAAACACATATATAAAAGCCTGAATTATACAGACCTCTAGCAAATGATGCCTGTAAGATAAAGAGGTATCCTTCCCATTTTATTTTTTTTAAATATTTATTTATTTGACAGAGATCACAAGTAGGCAGAGAGGCAGGCAGAAAGAGAGAGGAGGAAGGAGGCTCCCTGCTGAGCAGAGAGCCCGATGCGGGGCTCTATCCCAGGACCCTGGGATCATGACCTGAGCCGAAGGCAGAGGCTTTAACCCACAGAGCCACCCAGGCACCCCTTTCCCATTTTATTTTTTATTAACAAGGAACCACAGTAAAGAAAATAAAATGTATTATTCACATCCTGACAACCAGCTGAGAGGATTTAAATAAAATAATTATTTATTTTATTAGGAGACTGCCTAAAAGCCCCACTGAGTTTTTTTCATCTCTGTTTTTTCAATACTGGCTTTGTGAGAAATGTTTAACAGATGTTTTGTTTTCTAGGGGAAAATACCTGGCGCTTGTTTTCTAGAAGGGCTGCTTCCCAAGTCCACATGTCATACAGCACAGCAAATCTGTCCACACTTGCATGGGCCCGTCCCCAGTCCTGGCCAGTATTTGACTCGCTGCCCTCTTTGTGACCTGGAAGAGAGAAGGGGATGAGAATGACCAGAGACAGGCCTTTCCATGAAGCTACTCTTATTAGAAAAGCAGCCCTTGAACTGTCAGCCCCATCTCAGGAATGAAAACACTGAATCAGTCTCAGGGATTCCTAAGAATCAGCTGGAGGGCCACTGGCAAAGACTGGGACATACTTGTTGACTTCTGAGTCAGTAGAGGTTTTTGTCTTTACTCTTCAATTTTAGTTTTAAAGACTAATTTTAGAAATGTAACCAAAATTCAGTTAATATGAAATCTTCACTAAAATGTCCTCAGCCCTATAATTTAAAGGCCAAACACACATTTCTCCTTCTCTAAAAACAGGTCCCTGGTGGTTTAACAACAAACCCAGTTTAACCTGCTATTTCAAGTGATGTTAGCCAAGTAAAAACTCTTCAGAGACGTTTCTAAGATATCCCTTAATTGGGTTAATTACTAACTTAAATCAATAAAGGTAATCATTGTAATTATTCTGTTAAAATATTTTCTCACTACATGAATGTTAATTTGCAGCATCAGCATGATTATTGCTTTTAATATTTGAGTGTTCTAGTTCAGAATGAAATATCAAAAAAGTAAGAGATTTTCAGGTGCTGAACTTTGAGTTCAATAATTATATATGATGGGTATCGAACAAGAGAAAGATTTTGATCAGGAATTTCTCAAGCGCAGTTGGGAAATCATTTCACAATGGATAACTACAAACTGATGAGTTCAGCTGAAGGAAGCTCATGGGGCTAATGACTACTGACTGTTTCCATCAAATTAAATTCTTAGCAGCTTGAAATAGTTGCATTGGATTATAAATGAGTATCAATAGAAGTGATACATTAGTATGAAGAATAAAGTAAAGACAAAAGCCAAACGCTGCAATTAAATGCTCTTGGAATGTTGGATGACATCAGAGCATCTCATGATTCAGACACCCAATGGTCTGTGGCAAAGAGGGCAGAGTTCAAGCCAATGTTAAATGAATTCTGTCTGGCTCTAAAAGGTTAACTGTCAAACATTCTTTGAACAGCATTTTATATCAATATGAAAATGAATTATTCTTCATTACTATCTACATAATTACAAAATAGCACAAATTCTTGCTAAATTTCCTTTTAGGTGTTGCAATGTGTCTAGAAACTCTTAAGCTCTTTCCAAATCAAATGCCAGCATTGTCATATTATTCCAGAAGGATTACTCTTTCCTCACCTATTTCTAAAACTGGATACATTTGAGTGATGCCAAAAGGATGTGGAGAATACATATTACATAGGTTATTTGATTATCCTGAGTAATGATTTCTCCCTTTGGTGCTTATCTGGCATTATCCTACCCAGATCTTCTTGCATCCTGGTGTTTTTTGTTTTTTTTTTTTATCAGGAACCCAGGGATGTGTCTGCTTCTAATTGCTGCTTGCCCAAGGTCAATCCTTTTTTTTTTTTTTTCTTTTGGTTGTTGCTTAAGTGGGATTGTGTGTTGCTTAAGCTGGTGATCCATACTTGGATGGATCATGGATTTAGCTAAACAAAAGCTAAACATACTTGGATGATATTGATGATGAGATGGACCCAGAGATAGAAGAAGCTTATGAAAAGTTTTGTTTGGAATCAGAGCGTAAGCGAAAGCAGTAAAGATAAATTTCAACACATCAGTTTTATAAAGCAGTTTAGGTTATGGTGATTTAGCAGAACACAGGAAAATGTGTCACACTTATACCAAATTAAGGATGTTGAGTTATGTTACTAATGTATGCAACTTTAATTTTGTTTAACACTATCTGCCAAAATAAACTTTATTCCCTATAACTTAAAATGTGTATATATATATATATATATAATAGTTTATTATGTACAGTTAATTCCACTGTTTTGGCTGCAATAAAATCGATTTTGAAATAAAAAAAAAAACAAAACACCTTCACTTGCTTACTTGCTTCACTTGCTTACTTTGCTTCCCTCAGGGCCTGGCATGACAGCCCTTGTATCCAGTGAGTAATGCAGAAATGCCATTGAGGAACGAGTGAGTCTCAACAACAGTAAGAATTATAATCAAGCTTTGAAAGAATAGTTCCAGTCTCCAACGAGAAGAGGGACTTGAGTTGGAAACAGGACCGTATCTTTTCTTTTCTTTTCTTTTTTTTTTCTTTCATGTTTTTTTTTAATTTTCATTTTATTTATTTTTTTCAGTGTAACAGTATTCATTCTTTTTGCACAACACCCAGTGCTCCATGCAAAACGTGCCCTCCCCATTATCCACCACCTGTTCCCCCAACCTCCCACCCCTGACCCTTCAAAACCCTCAGGTTGCCCCAACCTCCCACCCCTGACCCTTCAAAACCCTAGGAACAACGGCAAAGGCAAGGGAACCAAGGGCAAAAATGAACTATTGGGATTTCATCAAGATCAAAAGCTTTTGCACAGCAAAGGAAACAGTTAACAAAACCAAAAGACAACTGACAGAATGGGAGAAGATATTTGCAAACGACATATCAGATAAAGGGCTAGTATCCAAAATCTATAAGGAACTTAGCAAACTCAACACCCAAAGAACAAACAATCCAATCAAGAAATGGGCAGAGGACATGAACAGACATTTCTGCAAAGAAGACATCCAGATGGCCAACAGACACATGAAAAAGTGCTCCACGTCACTCGGCATCAGGGAAATACAAATCAAAACCACAATGAGATATCACCTCACACCAGTCACAATGGCTAAAATTAACAAGTCAGGAAATGACAGATGCTGGCGAGGATGTGGAGAAAGGGGAACCCTCCTCCACTGTTGGTGGGAATGCAAGCTGGTGCAACCACTCTGGAAAACAGCATGGAGGTTCCTCAAAATGTTGAAAATAGAACTACCCTATGACCCAGCAATTGCACTACTGGGTATTTACCCTAAAGATACAAACATAGTGATCCGAAGGGGCACGTGTACCCAAATGTTTATAGCAGCAATGTCTACAATAGCCAGACTATGGAAAGAACCTAGATGTCCATCAACAGATGAATGGATAAAGAAGATGTGGTATATATACACAATGGAATACTATGCAGCCATCAAAAGAAATGAAATCATGCCATTTGTGACGACGTGGATGGAACTAGAGCGTATCATGCTTAGTGAAATAAGTCAATCGGAGAAAGACAACTATCATATGATCTCCCTGATATGAGGACATGGAGACCGTATCTTTTCTAAAGCAGGTGCATATTGGGGAGATGCATGTGCTTACTGAATTTTCAGATACTCTTGGATCTGCATTTCTATTTTGAAGCAGAGGGTGTTAAATGGAGCCCTTAGTGTTCATGGTTTGTTCAGCTAGTTGATTTTTTCAAAATCTGGCTTCTGACCTTTTTCTTTCTCGATATAATGGCTGGCCACGAGTAGCAGCTCTGCCTCGAGCTCCTTCAGATCACTCAAGGCTTCATCGTACATGATATGTACTCCGTGCGGGTCCTGCGTGTAGACGGACGCAGCCCCCATGCTGTAGTAGTCGTCCTGGTTCTCCACTTCCGAGAACTCCATGAATTGGACACTGTGGACCTGGGGCAAAGAAAGCCAAGCCCAGAAGTTACCGGAAAAGGGAGAGCTGTCTGTATTTTGCCAGCCCAAACGGACCACACTGCAGCTCCTGCTCTCAGGCAGTGAGCTGTCCGCACGGAGCTGTACCTGCCGAGTGTATAAAGCACTGTATGTAGAGAAGGGGATATTAGCAAGGAATGTGGCAGGGAAGGGTAATGAGATGGATAAGTAGCTGATTAAGTTTTTTGCTGATTAATTCAGGGCTACCTGGAAAAAGGCTGGCTATAGAGCTGAGTGTACAGGACGTCTCTGAGGTCAGGGTGCCTGTGTTCAGGTCTCACCCTAGGTCAGGCCCTCAGCTACTCTTAGCCTCTGTTTCCTCATCCACAACACGGGGACAGTGGAGAGACCACAACAGTTGTTTTAGGGGGCATGTGACACTGAAGCACTTGAGATCTACATGAGCTGTTAAAGGTTCTTATTTTAATTCTATAAATACTTGAAAAATGTGTGAATATTGTCTCGTGTCTTGGTAAAATACTGAATTGAGTAGCGCCCCCCCCCCCCAAATTCATGTCCACCTGAAACCTGTGAATGTGACCGAATATGGAAGCGGAGTCTTTGCAGATATACATAGGTTTAAGATGAGCTCATACTGGGGGATGGGGCGGCTAATCTGGTGACTGATGTTCTTATAGAAAGAGCAAAATGTGGAGATAGATAGGTAGAGGAGAAGGCCATGTGAGGACAGAGACTGAGATGGGAGTGAAGTATCCACAAGCCAAGGAAGGGCAGGTGACCCCCAGGATTACTAGCAACGGCCAGATGCTAGGAGAGACAAGGAAGGAACTTCTCCCGGACACTTTGGAGGGAACATGACTGACACTTTGATTTTGGGCTTGTGACATCTGGAACTGTGACAGAATAAAGTTCTCTGCCAGCTGTTATGAGCCACTCCCTTTGTGGTGTTTTGATATGGCAGCTCCAGGAAACGAATATAAGGAATCTGGGTATTCCATTCACATTTTTTCTTAAATGACTGCAGAATCGTGGCATCCTGAGAATCATTAACCTAATAACAATTCTCATAATTTCAAACTTCACTCTGGCCAAGCCTCTGAATTCACTCCCCCCACCCCCAAAGACTCCCTTCAGTGTCTCTACAGAAGCCCCAACAACCCCGTTCATCCACCCCCCAAACCCCCCAAACCCCTCCACCCCTGCCCCCCACCCCCACCTACACAAAGCCACTGCTCCCACACCTCTCTCCTCCTGCTTCTTCCTGTACTGCAGGGAACGACTCTGGTCCCCTTCTCTGTGGCCATTCTGTCCCACCTCCAAGCATCCCTGCGCCTTCTTGGACACACAATTCCTCTCAATCAGCTATTTCTCAACGGACACTGAAACAGGCTCACATCCCTCTTGCCCTTCGCCAGGTTCCACCTCAGGTTTCTCCTCCTCCTCACCATCCAATCTCCCAAGATGCCATCTGCATTCACTGTGCCCGCTTCCTCCCCTCCTACTCCTCACTCGTTCCCATCCAGCTCCTGTCTCCAGCAAAACAAACCACCTTCACTAAGAAAAACAGTGATTTTTCTCCACATCCAGCAGACTTTCTTTAGTCATCTTACGCAATGTCTCAGGAGCATGTGACCCAGTTCTGCACTCCCTGCTTTCTTGACTCACTCTCTTCCCTGGCTTGGGGGGACTCCACATTCTCCTTGCTCTCACCCACTTTCCAGCCATCCCTGAGGTGCATTTTTCTCTGTCAGGTCATTAAGTAGTAGCCACACTTGAGCCCGTGTCTTAGGAACTCATCTCTTCCTCCTATGCTCCTTCCGTAGGACATAGTACCATTTCACGGTTGAGATTAGGGACCATTTGCTCCCTAATTGATATCTGTAATTCAGACCTCCTAGAGCTCCAGATCCACATATCCAAATGACCTATTTGGCATCTGTTCCCAGGCATCTCAAAGGCCCCTCACATTTACCATGATCAAATCATGTGGTCTTTTCCCACAAACCTAGGCCACCTCCAACTTCCCCATTTTAGTAAATACCACCACCACCAAGCCACTTCCTCTTGCATGAATCATTCCTCACACCACCTGCCTCACCCTACATGTCCAGTCTATCCTAACTCCTGTCGATTTGACTTCCTATCTCTCAAACCCATCACTTCTCTGTATCTCCACCACCCACCATTCTAGTCCAAGCTGTTATTAGCTTTCATTCGGACTAATCTCAGAGTTTCTAGGTGTAGTTTTTGGGGCTGGATACAGTCTGGCCCCTGCCAACCTCTTGGACCTCATTTCATTCCACTGTCTCTATACTTCCATCCTGATGGACCTGGGCCTGGCCCTCTTCTGAATGGGCAGAGCTCTTCATGCCTCTGGGACTCATGCATACTACTGCATCCATCTCTCACCTCCTCTTTCCTTGGTAAGTACCTACCCTATCCAAGAGTCCATTTAAATAATACCCCTCTGGAAGCTTTCCTTATATCTCCAGGCAGAGCTGAGTGTTTCTCCCAATGACTTGTCTAACTCCATTATAGCACTCAGCTCATGGCCATGCTAGACTTTTGGCTCATCTACTCCTACAGGCTGTAAGCCCGTCATTCATTCATCCCTTCATTCAGTCATTCATTCCACAAATGTTCTGGTCAGTTAATTTACTGGGCACTGTTCTAGGCACTAAGGATATAGCGGTAAATTAAAACTGGCACCAATCCCGCCACCAGGGAACTCTTTAGTGGAAAGAGACAGACATTAAAAATAAGGAACAGGGATGCCTGGGTGGCTCAGTGGGTAAAAGCCTCTGCCTTCAGCTTGGGTCATGATCCCAGGATCCTGGGATTGAGCCCCGCATCGGGCTCTCTGCTCGGCAAGGAACCTGCTTCCTCCTCCTTTCTCTCTCTGCCTGCCTCTCTGCCTACTTGTGATCTCTGTCAAATAAATAAATAAAATCTTAAAAAAAAAAAAGGAACATACACAGAATGTCAAATGGTTTGGCACCAAAACTTCCCCAGACTTCCCAATGCCTTGCAGTTGGGTGGGGCCTGGCAATGAGCTCTGGCCAGTGGGTTGTGACCAGAAATGACGTGTGTCCTTTCCAGTCCAAAGTATTTAACATATACATACATATTCCTTCTCTTTTCTTCCCTCAGTTCCTGAAATGTGTCTGAAATGTCTCTGAAATGTGTGCTTATGTCCATAGGAGATGAATTTTGAAGACCAGATGGACAGATTACTTCATGCAGGGTTTTGTCACAGTAATCATATTATTTTCTTTTTAATTTCTTCCACAACTACTGGAAGACTGCCCCTTCTAAAGTTTCTGTGGTCTAGAGAGTTGATCCTTCAATATTATGCTTAGAGGAATGGCAGGAAAGGGAAGGCAATAATTATTTGGGTAAGAAATAATCTGATCTTTGGAAAGATTCATAGGTTTCCAAGAGTGCAAATTAACTGATGCCAAGATAACTATTTGAATATAGTAAATATAGGAGGATTGGTGGCCCATCATTCATTCTCTTCATTCCACCGGTTTCTGTCATTACTCATGAATATGAATCTAAGGCCTTTTGGCAATTAGACAATATTTCTCTGACCAGTTTACCTTTTTCTAAATAATCTTTACATTAATTACAGGCCATAAAAGCCCAATATAAGAATTTCATCAAAAAACTGTTAGGATGAATGACTCAATCTGTTAGTTAAAATCTTTCAAATATTTTTAAAGGAAAGTTTAAAAAATTTATTCTCTGCCTCACCCACTGAGTATATTATTACTGCAGCAAATTGTTCTTCATTTTAACAGTATGATATAATTTGCGAAGCAATTTCATGCACATTGTCTTTTTATGATCTCACAACCATTGTATTATGAACAAAGCCTTTCTTTTGCCCAACAAGTATTAATTAAATACCTACTATATGAAAGATATATACCCAACTCTCTATTTCCTTTTGCCATCTGAATATCTGCTAAGCATCTCAAAATTTCCATGCCCTCAACTGAGACCCTGATGTTCCCAACAAGCCTGTTCCAATCATATCTCAGATGACAGCAACTCCAGCCTTCCAGTTGCTGAGGCCCAAACTTGGGAACCAACCTTGACTTCTCTCTTTTCCGCATTCCACATTCTACCTGCCTGAAAACCATACTGGCTATACCTTCAAAATATGTCCAGAATCTGACCATTTCTCACCATGCTGTCTTTTCAGACACATCATCTCCTTGATTAACGTAATAACCTCCTAACTAGTCTCTACTTTGACCCTAGTGCATCTTCAGTCTATTCCCCATATAGCAGCATAGATATTGAAATGTGAATCAAATAACATCACTCTTCTGCTGAAAACTCTCCAATAGCTTCCTTTTATCACTCAAAGTCAGGGTCTTTACAATGATCCACAAAGCCCTACACAACCTGTTCCCCACCTCTCTAATCTCTCTGTTTTAATTTCTGCCAATTTCCCCCTCAATCACTCTAGTTGCGCTGAATTCCTTGCTGTTCCTGCAAAAATGCTATACATGGTTCTGCCTCAGGGCCTTTGCATTGGCTGTCCTCTGTCTCCTCTGCTCCCATTCAGTCATGTGATTTCTTTCCCTGACTTACCCTACTTACAATGGCAACATCCCAGCACCAACCTCCACTTCTCTTTATTACCTTTCCTTCCTAATTTTTCTTTTCTTTTTTTTAATCTTTTCTTCCTAATTTTTCTTCATAGCACCTATTATCATCTTTACTAGTCTACAAAGTCTAGGTAGTTCTGTGATAACCCCAAAGTGCAGTGGCCATTCTTTTACTTAGAATTCTCTGGTCCCCACCAACCTTGGAATTAGTTCCTACCCTAAAAAGAGCCTAGGCCTTCATGGTCTGGCCAGATTTTTTTCTATAGCCTCATCTCCTACCACTTCCTCATAACAGCCTCTGCTATTAGCATGCTAAGTCCAGGCAGATTCTGAACATGCATGGGGTGTCAGATCCCCATGCCAAAAGAGACTTGCCCAAGGTCAAACAGCCAGGAAAGGCCTACTCCCTCTCATCTGGAGGCTCCTTCTATTCTGACACATGCCTAAAGTAAATTCATAAAGGACCCATGATGGGCAGTAGGTGCTTTCCTTTTCTGGTATTTTCATAGAGTGAACACTTGTTAACACTAGCCCACAGCTTTCATCACAGGATCAGACACACGGGTGCGGGAAGAGGGCTCCACCTCACGGGCTTCGCCAGTGTCAGCTCCCCAGGCTGGTAACCCCAGTGATCTTGGTACCAGTCTTGGCCCTGGACCTTGTGAGATCACCCCACCCAGCAAATTACCACCTGTGCCTTTCATTACCTACATGGGAAAGAATCACACAGTTAGGTCCGAACATTCTAGTTTAAATGCTGACCATGCCATGCACTATGGAGTACGCTAAACCACATGGTTCTATTGAAAATCCTGAAGGAAGGCCACTTCCTTGAGTTTCTCACACTACAGTACTCACTCCTGGCAGCTTCTAAGGGAGCTGCTCTTCCTGTCACTTCTGAGAGCATAGGAAGGCAATACTGTATACCCTTGAGAAGCTCCTCCTACAATCAGTGGGGCAGGGTGGGATTTTTTCCCCTCCCTTTCCTTCATGGCTACCCCCAACTCCCATCCCAGAACAAGCAAACTGAGAAAGAGCTCAGTGCTAAGAAAGACCCCTTTTTAGTCTATTAGCAAATAATAAAGCATGGCTACGGTATGAGGTAGATTTAATATTAGCAAAAGAAAGATGTGTTTGTTTTATAGGTGTGTTTGTTTCAAAAGCATCTTAGCCTCCCCTCTGGGTCCACAGAGGGGCAATTAACTGACTTGACTGACTGTGAGCTAGGATCAAGTGAGAAGGGCAGAGGGGTAAAACTGCGTATGGGAAGGATATGGGGGATGATACTTGTTGCCAAAGGAGACCCAAACCAGAAGTCTCCTGTATACTGAGTGCAAGCTGGACCCTATGTGACTGGATAGGAAAATAAAATGCTTTTCAGTATCTAGAGCTGTTCTACCATGCAATATAGTAGCCTCAAGCCCCATGTAGCTATTGAGCCCTTGAAATTGTGACTTGTCTGAGTTGTGACGTACTGTACATATAAGGTAGGTGCCAAATTTGGAAGTCTTAGTATAAAAAATGTACAGTATCTCATTATTTCTTTTTATTGGTTATATGTTAAAATGATAATATTTTTGATACACTGGGTTAAACAGAGTATATGACTAAAGTTTATTTCGTATTTCTTTATACTTTTAAAATGTGGCTATGAGAATATTGTAAACTGTATCTATGGCTTGCGGTATATTTCTATGGGACAGTGTTTACACTGCGTATTATGGATAGTTGATAATAAGATGTCACAGCCTTACAGACATGACAGACATAAGTCAGGGGTCATAGAGGTTAAAATGTAACTTGTTTGGTAGGTAAATAGATTTTATTTTTCACATTTGTCAAACTATCTTTTAAGAGGATAAAGGTCATATTAAATCCTACCTTCAGGAATAAACTTTCTAGTGACTGAGAAGAAAATATTGCAAGAGTGCCTACACTATTCCAGAAAATGTAGGCATTTTCAACTTCCCTCCCAAAGAAAGGGATCTGATATGAATTTTGTGGACTATAGAAAAATACATTCAAGAGATGTTAAAAGCACCAAGGGACAAACAGGCTTTTAGAGGGATAAAAGATATTTTATTTTTCAGCTCTTTCAAATTTTCTCTACCTTTGTTTTCTACTCTGTTTTTTTACTTGGGGCTTCGAAAACAGGAAAGAGGCAGGTATCTCTAGTAATGTGAAAGAGGGTCTTACAAGAGCTTCTCAGTAAAGACATGTGGCTCTCAGGCTAGGATAACAGAAAGGGCTCCTTGTGTTCTGCTCCCTGTAAAGTCAACAAACCAACAGCTGAAATGTCTTCCTTCCCATTGTGCCCTCCAGGGTTGCTCTTAGAGTCCTGTTTGCCTGTGTCCTACTCTCAAGTTGTCACTGAACTTCGCTAAAAAGCCATATGCCTAAGAAACCCCATCTGTTACCCCACCATGCTAGCTGATTCCAGATGTTAAAAAGAAGGGGGCTTGGGAGATAGGATAACCAAGGCAGGAAAAAACTCTCAGCAGAATCTTAACTCACCTTGTGCTCAGCAGCTGTCCCATGGACATAGTGGTGAGCTCCTAGGCCTTGCGAGGTGCCCAGACCTCCCTCGGCTGTATTTACCCAGGAACTATCTTCTATGGTGGGGACCAGACTCCCTCCAACCAAGGTAAGGCCTGAAGTGTTGATTGTCAGTGTTCGCTCAACGGATCTGAAGTAGTTCAGAATTCCCAGACAGGTGCGCTGAAACAAAGAAAGACCAGGTTAAGACCCTGCCCTTGGCTCTCCCCACACAACAGAGTAAAACTGAATGGGGGCCCTGGAAGCTGGCAAGTTGATTCCACCGCTGAGAAAGAAACACACCATCCCCAGAAAGGCTTGATGTTGTGGAAAAATCAGAACAAAGAACAAAGTGTAAAAATGCGTTGCTACTGGAAGAGCAGGAAAACCACCCTGGTGGACAACCAAACATTCCAGAAGCCTGAAGCCTGTGTGCTGTGCCATCTACATACCTGCAGCTCCCTGATTCGCAGGTGGCGCAGATACAGGAAGGACAAGTAGGCCCCTCTCCTCAGGACGGGACTCCCATCACTGGGCCCGGTCCCACCATCCAAACCAAGCAGTTGCAGGGCCACTGCAAAGCTGTACCTTTAGGGGGTAGGAAAAATAGAATAAATGCTTTTCACCTCAAAGTGGTTCGGAAAATTCAGAGACACCAAACGGAAGTCATTTTATTTAACTTAAGGGAGTTTCACAGTAGCTACTCTTTAAAAATGCATTAGAAGGAAAATAATTACTCTGTATGTATAAATTCAAAAAGAAACTGCTCTTAGCAACTACTCTCATGAAAAACCCAGTCCTAGGGTGAAACATTAATTTAGTTGTCTGACCTGCTTGAACAGCCTTGCTTTTATTTCAGCTTCAAATATTTTTGAGTTAACATGTAACCTACCTATTAATCAGTCACTCAATTTCCACCCCCTCCCCGTGTTTAATCCATTTCCTTGAGTCACCAATAACGTGATTTAATTTTACCCTGTCTCTTTTTTCTGCTTGACGGGCTCACCAGCATGTTGGCAGTGACTTATTTGTGCTAGGTCATTTTCATTTTGTTCCATTGAAAGGTCCTCTTCCCTCATATTTTCATTCTATCAAAAAAGTAGCATTAGTTGAATTACATGAACATTTGCAATATCATTAACAAAGTCACAGTTGGGCCACCATAAGATCAAACCCCATGATCCAAGGTATATTTATATGAACAAGCAGAAGAGTATTGGGATCCATTGCTGCATGTCCTATGAAAATCTAGGTTTCTAGAATAAATTAGAGGCCACTGTTATTATTTAGTCCTTGTTTTATAAGACTATTCATAGCTTTAAAATATCAACCCCGCCACACACACATAGTTTTTACGTGATTCACTTATGAAAAGTTGATACATGCATTTGTAGATGTTTGAAACCTTGAACATCTTGAATCTAACCTTGTTCCAGGCTGAGAGAGATTGGTGGATTAAATGCTTCTTTCTACTTTTTAGCTATGTGATCTGATTTTTTAAAGTCTTGATCCTGTTTTTGTGCTTGTAAAATGGCATAATAATAGAAGATACATTGCTGTGAGAATTAACACATAGTGATTGGCATCTTGTAGGTGCCCTGTATGTGCTAGTTCCCCCCCCCCCCCCCCCCGCCCATGGATTGCTGTAGTCGGTCAGCCCGGCAGGATCTATCACAGAATTCATGGTTTATGTTTATTTCCATAGGCATTTTTCCTGATATTGAGCAGGACTAGGTCACACACACACACACACACACACACACACACAGTCCTAGGAAAAACCTGAAGAAGGTAATATTGATGAATTTCCTTCAAGTCCTAGGAAAAACTTGAAGAAGGTAGTATTGAGTCTGCCCCTGGTCCTCTGGCAGCCCCTTTCTTCATTGTTCTCTCTCTCTGTCCCTGGGCATACACCCCATTCTCGTAAGACACTGTCTTTCATAGTGGTTCCAGTACCCACAAAAACACTACTGAGTGGCAATGAGTTATCTTGGAACCCCACTCTTTGGGTTACTTATATTCTAATATTTTGCTCTTGGGATTCCAATAAGCCCTTATGGCAAAAACTGCTGGTTGTTCCCCAAGATCCACTTTCCTTTCTTCCTGTAGTAATTAAAGATTTATTGTGGCATGTGGCCACCCAGATGGAGATGATATTTCCAAGCCTCTTTTGCAGGTAGGTGTGGCTATGTGACTAAGTTCTGGCCAAAGTGAAAATGCCATGTGGCAGCTTCTGGGAATTTCCCTGAAGTGGCAGCTTCTCTCCCCCATTGTCCATCCTGCTGCTTAGGACAAGAATGTGACAGCTGGAGCTCCATCTCAGACCAGGTGTTGATCTTGGGTATGGAGGCTGCATTTGTTAGAACTCCAGGATAGAAGGAGCATGGGTCCCTGAGGACTCCATGGAACAGAGTCACCACGCTAGTTCTGTACTTCCTACCCCTGGATCTTAATATGATGGAGAGAGAAAGAAATTCCCATCTCCTTTAATCCTCTGCTATTTTGTGTTTAATCATGACCAATGGCCAAATATAATTTTAACTAATATAGTACCTAAGACTCTAAAGACAGACTATTGATCTTTATGACGGGCCGTGGAGAAGAAAATTTGGGGCAGGGATATTAGGAAGAGTGGGTGAGAAGAAAGTTGTCTCTTCGAGTATCGTTAAGTGGCTTCCCATCCGCCTGGGGGTAGAATTAGCTCCTGTCTGTTCTGGGTAAGTGTGCACATTAGTGTATTTCCATGTAAACAACCCACAACCCCAGGACTGGAAAAGACCTAGGAAGTGACATGGGGCACTCCTATTCTTTAATACAGAAACACAAGATCATCAACCCCAGATTAAGAGACTCTTACTTGAAGAAAATCTGTAGGAAAGCATATACTCTATGAGGGAAGTTGAATCTTGGCAATTTCTATTTGGCCAGAATTTGGGGCGAGAGTGTTTCTCCTGAAGACCCTTGCCTCCTAGGCCTCTGGTACCCTTACACTGCAGTTCAGCCTTGCCCGCTGTGGCTGCAGAGGGCAGGCTCAGAACCACAGTTTTTCTCTGATGGGATCGTGACTTTTCCAGCTGCTTCTAAATTTACCCAGAATTACATAGGGAGGAACAGAGAGTGACATCAAGTTACAGAGAAAGACACTGTGAAGTTACGACTGAGCAAGGCACAGAAGCACTGCTGGACCCGTAGGCTGCTGGGAAGAAAGGAAGGGGGCATAACTGGGTAGGGTCAGTAGAGGAAGAGAGCCCAGCCCCCTCTGGAAAAAGAGAACCAGCCACAGCCCACAGAATTCGACTGTTTAGGAAATACCCAAAGCGCATGGGTGTATTCCCCTAAGAGGACTAGACACGGTGCAGGAAAGCAGCAGGGTTGACCAGAAGCCAGAATGTCAACACCACCTGAGTTTGTTCCTTCCTTCCGAGGTAGGTAAAGCCTTTGACATTTACTCTACCTGGTGGCTGGGTCTTTGCCAGCGTTGTCTTGGGCAGTATTTTGATAGTTCTGAGATCTCCACGGATTGCAAATTTCATTCTTCAGGGAAACTGGCAGGGGCAGTGGAGTGGGAGGTGGGGGGAGGGCGGTGGGTGGAATAATCAGAAGGAAAATACGTCTATAATGTATTTCCCACCTCCTAAATGTCCCCACAGCGTATTTGTGTATATCCACAGAATAAAAAGACTAGAAGGATAGATACCAAATGTTAACAATATTATTGTTTTATTTGGGTGGTCAAATAATGGCTGATTTTTATTTTCTTCCTTGAGCTTTTCTACATTTCCCAAATTTTCTGTGATAATACATGTCATTATTGTCAACAGAAAATGTTTGTTTTACATGTTCCATTGAATTGGCTGAGGGAAACCAGAAAGGAGTGTTTTCTGTTTCCCTAAACTTCTTGCACATTGGAATGATTGTATACAACAGCACTTTCGTGAGGGCACACTATGTCCTCATTCCATCTGTGGAAACACAGGGGACCGGTAAAGCTGTTGGGGAAGAACCAGCTGTCCCTTGCCCTCTCCTCCTTGTGGCCAGTGAGAAGAAACAAAAGAAGAGGCACAGGATATAGTGTTTCCTGTCACTGCAACACTCCCTAACGTTAAAGAACAGTGACCAGTTTAAACCATATCTTTAGAAATATGATGGCCAATAGTAGTACTTAATGTCTATACATTTTAATAAATAGATGTTTTCTTGGGGAATGCCACTGGATATGAGTACCTTAATAAAATACAAATGTGGGAGGTTTGGGAGGATCCACACAGGGCTGGCTGGTCTATTTCTTCTGATTAGGACTACAGTTAAATTATTTTTAAGTTTTGTCAAAAGGATATAAAAAAAAACACAATCCTTTTAGACCATAATTCTCTCTTTTTAGTTATAAATTATCTTCAAACGACAATGATCAGAAAATCTGATATTTTTTCTTTATCCCCCAAACCCAGATCTTTAAGTGAATCTGGGAAAAGAATTGTGGGTAAAGAAAAGAGCAGCCTGCCTTACATGCCAATGGTAAATAAAGGGCCAATTCAAACTGTGACAGAAACATTATAAACATTATTGACCTTCAGACAAATATGTTTGATGTTAAAATGTGAGGAAGCCGGTTCTCTCATAAGTTGCTTGTTAGGGGAAAAAAGGATATACCACTTCAGTAGGATCTATGGAAAATTTTCATGTGTATGTCAGTGACCCAGAAAATCTACTTCTAAATATCGACTCTAAAAAAACACACTAAAGAAACACACATGTGCACAAGGAGGCATGTACAAGGAAGTTCAGTGGGAATGGTTTCTAATGAGGTAAAAAATGGCAACAAGTATCCAGAGAGGTGTCTGTGTGAGCTGCTGTATATGATAAAATGTAACACAAGCATTAAAAAGAACAACAGAGACAGATCTCTAAGACATGTTGTTGGATGAAAAAAGCAAGTTAACAAAGATATCTACAGAGTATGACAGATAATTTACATAGAAAACTAAAACACAATATTATATCATATATATGATCATATATGATATATATGATATAATATATATATATGGTGTGTGTGTGTTTATATATATTTTATGAGGACATATGTTTGAATGTAAATGTATTGAAAAAGCTAAAACAATAACAGTGTTTACCTCTGAGGAAGTGGAATGGGGACCAGATTAGAATTCCCATTAATTTAAAGCATTAAATTTTCAGTGATATTTCAATTTTTCACAAGATGTTTATGTATTATTTCTCTAGCTTAAAATTAATTTCTAACAACTTCTTAAGGAGAAACATGGTCACTTTACAGTGCAAAAACCTAGCAAACACCACTAACTTAACCACATATCAAGCTTAACATCCCAGCAATATACCAGGTTGATAACATCTGGCCCAGATATGGTGTGATACGAAGGGCACTTCACCTCTAGGGTGTCCTTCCTTCAAACCTCTAACCCCAGTGTAACTATGAGAAAAACACCAGACAAATTTAAGTGAAGGAATTTTCTACAGGTTTCCTGACCAGTACTCCCAAAGACTGTCAAGGAAAGCCTGAGAAGCTGGCACAGACCTGAGGTGCCTGGGAAACATGACAAGCAAAGGCACTGTGGTACCCTGGACCACAAAGAAGACAGTCATGGAAAAATCAGTGACTTCCAAATACAGTCTAATTTAGGTATCAATAATGCACCAGTGCTCGTTCCTTGGGTGTGACAAAGTAATATGTCAATAATAGGAGAAACCTGACAGGGGATTCCTGGGAACTCTTTGTACTATCTTTGTAACTTTTCCATAAATCTAAACCTGCTCTGAAATAAAACATTTATTTTCTAAACAACAACAACAACAAACTTCCTAAAGAAAAACTATTGGTGAATAGTATTCACTGAAAACTGATCCAAAACTCTGCCGAAGTCATGCTATATTCTCTCTGAGCTGTCAAAACGGGCAATCCTATGAGTTTTGCTTTCCTTCATGCAGAAGTAAAGCAGTTATTTTTCATGGGGTATGGATTGTCCCTTGCCAACTTCAGAATCAGAATGCTGACCAGCGTATAGATGCTAAAATTCATACTTGACTGCTACATGCGTGCAAAATAATCACAGAGCTTTACAATTCATACCCACATTCCTGTGGCTCCCCCCATCTGCCCCCTTTAACTTCATCCTAATCTCCTCTGAGTGGTATCCAATATTCAGAATGGCATTCAGATACTGTATAAAGTGCCTCTTGACCAGAGCAGAAATACGTAAGAAGTTCACAAAGTAACGCCCACAGGAAAATGGGAGGGAAAGTAGAAAACCATTGATCATTGCCTCAGAATTTTCTTTCTCCAACACTGTGCTATTTTCTGTTTCTCTACTGGCAAAGCTCTTCTCTAGCATGGCTGACTCCTTCTCATTTATCAAATGTCAGCTCAGAGAGCTCAGACCAACTCAGAGAGCTTGGTCCATCTATCAGGGGAAGCTCCTCTCTACCCCACTGCCCCCTCTTCCTGTGGTTTTCCTCATGGCACCCACAGGTTAGAGATGAGATTAACTCTTCCATTCACCTGTTTATTGCATGTTTCATTCCCTGAGCAGCACAGTTCCTGGCACAAAGGCAGTAGCCATGTAATAATTAATAATTATAATAAGTACAGTATCCATGTAATAATCCCTGAATGAATGAATGAAGGAACGAACAAACTAATGAACAGGAAACTTGCATAACACTAACATGTAGGGTAATTTGTGTGTGTTACGTCTCCCTTCAGGATCCACCTCTGAAATCTATAGGTGTTCTCAGTCTCTAGAGTCCATTTACCATTAATCAACCTGAAAATAGGTGCTCACATTTTTCTTCTTTTGGTCAATTCCAAGAACAACATTTACAAGTCAGTATATAGCCCAAGGAAGTGGTTTTCTTTCTTTCTTTCTTTCTTTCTTTCTTTCTTCCTTTCTTTTCCCTTCTTTCCTCCAATTTAACACTGGGCAACTGCATTCAAAATAGACTGATGAAAACAGAGACTGCATTTCATCATACCCTGACTTTCCACCTCATGCACAAATGGAGGGAAGCAGGAACAGAGGATGGCAGGAAATGTCAGTTCTCTCCACTGTGTGGCTGGGCTCCGTCCTTGCGCTGTGGCTCTTAGTATTTTCCACCTTTCAAAAAAAAAACAACTGAGCCATCATCTCCTGCTCTTGCCCTGTACTGTCTGCTTTTCCTGGATAACATCCTTCATCCCCTAAGTCTCTATGGGCACTGCTACAATTCTGGCCTGCTGGTCCAGCCACACCCTGGACCATCACTTCTCCATGACCTCAAACATGAAGCTCTCCACTACTGACTCCCTGTTCCTTTGCCTCCTACTTCTCCTTTACTCATATTCACCTCTTTTCACGCTCATCTGGCCCCCGGGAATTTAATTGCCACTATTCTCTCAGTCAAGGAGGAAAACAGACTTGTGGTGGCCCTCAAATGTTAAAACCAGAATCTCAGGTAAAGGAGGATTCTTTTAGGATCAAGGGCTAGACTGTCCAGTATCTTAGGAGCACAGGTCTTACTTAGTGATAAGGACTGACTCTGTCTTCGACCTCCTCCCTTCTTTCATACTCCCTACCTCCTTCTGCTTAAGTCTGGTTCAAGAAGCAAAAGAACTGGATGTTTTTAAATGTCCCCTTGTGAAATACAAATCAAAACCACAATGAGATACCACCTCACAGCAGTCAGGGTGGCTAAAATTTAAAAAGTCAGGAAATAACAGATGTTGGTGAGGATGCAGAGAAAGGGGAACCCTCCTACACTGTTGGTGGGAATGCAAGCTGATGCAGCCACTCTGGAAAAAAATATGGACTTTCCTCAAAAAGTTGAAGACAGAACTATCCTACAACCAAGCAATCGCACTTCTGGATATTTACCCCAAAGATATAAATGTAGTGATCTGAAGGGGCATCTGTACCCCAATGTTTATAGCAGCAGTGTCTACAATAGCCAAACTATGGAAAGAACACAGATGCCTATCAACAGTTGAATGGATAAAGAAGATGTGGTATAGGGGTGCCCGGGTGGCTTAGTCGTTAAGCGTCCGCCTTCAGCTCAGGTCATGATCCCAGCATCCTGGGATCAAGCCCTGCATCGGGCTCCTTGCTCAGTGAAGAGCCTGTTTCTCCCTCTCTCCCACTCCCCCTGCTTGTGTTCCCTCTCCTGCTGTGTCTATCTCTGTCAAATAAATAAATAAAACCTTAAAAAAAAAAGAAGCTGTGGTATACACACACACACACACACACACACACACACACACACACACACACACACGATGGAATATTACACAGCCATCAAAAAGTGAAATCTTGGCATTTGCAACAACATGGATGGAACTAGAGGGTATTACGTTTAGTGAACTAAGTCAATCAGGGGAAGACAATTAATCATATGATCTCACTCATATGTGGAATTTAAGAAACAAAACAGAGGATCATAGGGAAGAGAGGAAAAAAAACAAGATGAAATCAGAGAGGGAGACAAATCATAAGAGACTCTTAATCGTAGGAAACAAACTGAGGGTTGCTGGAGGGGAGGGGAGTGGGGGGATGGGGGTAATTGGTGATGGAAATTAAGGAGGGCATGTGATGTAGTGAGCACTGAATATTATATCACAGACCTGTGCCTCTGAAACCAATAATACATTATATGTTAATTAATTGAATTTAAATAAAGAATTTTTTAAAAATCCCCTTATTAGTATAAGGTCTTCCTGGTGACATATGGGGTAGGAAAAATGTGGCTATTTTCTCAGCTCTGGCAGGATGCTAGCTGAGGGCTGTCACTGGTAGCTGCATGCCTGTCACGGAATTCAGACTCCAGGTGATCAGTGCCATGATAATGCTGTCTCTGTTCTTGATTTCTTTGGCCAACTCATTTTTTATTTGATTCTCTAGATCCTCATCTCAACAGGTTAAAAATTATAGAGGTTGTGATGTGTGTGTGTGTGTGTGTGTGTGTTACACATGCAGGCACTTTCGTGTTTGCTTCCAGCAATCTGTAAGTCATTTAGGTTTCACTTTCTCCCATACCCAGCCTGGGATGATAGACTGTGACAGTGCTTCTCTCTCTAGCATTCTACTAAACTTCTTCATACCTTTGACTTTATGTATAATTTCTACAATTATATTTAGGGGTAAAAATAATAGGATTATTGTGCAGATTAGGCTCACTGAAAGTCATGCCCTCTTACTTCAACTGGGTCTTCTGGCTACATGGTCATCCTTATATTCTTTTCTCCATTGGTGGCCCTGTGGCATTACCTGCAGTGACCCACCTCCTCACATGTCACTTTTACCTTCAATCTCACTAATGCAGGCATCTCCCCCCCCCCTCCTCCCGCTCTCTGAGACAGCCAGAGGCATTTACAAGCTACCACATCTTATCTTTTTGTATCTGACAATTCTATAGATCTTATTCACCTTGAGGGAAATGATGCCAGTCTTCCTTTCTCAAAACTACTACTTCAACTAATTTCTTTTCTTTTATTTATTTATTTGACAGAGAGAGATCACAAGTAGGCAGAGAGGCAGGCAGAGAGAGAGCGAGGAGGAAGCAGGCTCCCTGCCAAGCAGAGAGCCCAATGCAGGACTCGATCCCAGGACCCTGAGATCATGACCTGAGCCGAAGGCAGAGGCTTAACCCACTAAGCCACCCAGGCGCCCACCTTCAACTGGTTTCTTCATCCCATCCCCTCCTCTTTCCCCAGGATCATCTGTTTCTCAAATTCACCCTTTTATATCTTCCATCTCTTCATCTCCACTGCTCATTTCTCCCAGACCATAAACATACTGAGTTTTCCCATTTAAATAAGCGAAGGAAACAATACTCTTCCCTTGGAGCAACAAAAAATAGTGAATTATTAAAAATGCTATAGTGCCATTGTAAAGACAAATAGCCAATAGCTTTGTATAGAAATTGCCTTTCATTGTCAAACTTCAGGCCTATCTTATGTGGTAGTTATCTAGCTGGATTTCCTGCCTCCAGTCTCTCCCTCTTCCAATCCAACTAACACCTTGCTGCCACATCAATCTTCCTAAAAATACAACTTTGTATATATCACTTCCTTTATAGGATAAAACACAAATTCCTTTTTCTGAAATTTATGGACATTCACAACTTTCCCTCTCCTCCCACTTAAAAAAATTTGTCTTTCCCATATTTCCACATGACTCACTCCACCAACTTGGCCTTGAACCCTCCACACACAGTGTCTCCTCTGCATGGCTGTTCAAGCCTCCCTTCTACAATGTGCTTCCCTCTCCACCACCACTTTCCTGAGCCCCACGATTCCTTCAAACCCAGTTCAGTTTCCTCCTCCTTCAAAAGGTTTTTCCCAGAAGAACCAACCCTAGAGGGACCACTTTGCCTCTACATACTCACACTGTTTAACAATTGTCCAACTCATTTGGTGTTTAGCACTAGAATGTGTGGCTTTGCATTGGTAAATAGTGGTTAAGTATATGTCCCAGCAGCAATCTTTTGTATTATAACTCTTTACGTTCTTCTTTTTAATCAGCAATTAATCTTTTTATTAAAAAAACAAACCTGGCTGGGTAATGAAACTTTTATGGGGAGGGTTTCTGAAAAACTACCAAAGGTAAATTTCTAAGGTCTACACAAAAGTAGCGAGTTGGACAAAGGCATATTGGTTATTTCTTCCTGATTTACCTGGTAAAGATTGATGTTGCTATAAATATTCTCCCAGATGTGGTCATAGTTGCACTGATGCAAACCCTGGGAAGCCACGAAAGTTGGATGAGATGGAGCTGGCATAATTGTCTTTGCAGCGTGGTCTTGGAGCACTTGCATTACTCGCTCAGGGCTGGGAATCTCAAGTAGAACGAGAGGAAAAGGAATGGTTTGGTAAAGGGTTATTCCCTTCTACTCAGCAAAAGTTTGATCATATATACACAAATAAGAAAGAATCCCCAGGTAGGGCTTTATTCAGTTAAAAAATAAAAATCACACTCAAACATCATTTGGTATGTCTCTTTGGTATGTCCATCCATTGAACATTGTGAATATTTAAATACACACAGCATCTCATTTAAAATTCTGTGACAACCCTTTAAACACAAAGAAGATTGTACCCCCACAAATGTTATGGCACCAATGAAAAGATAAACACCCATCATTTTGGGTACAAACCCTGTTTGCTATTAGGAAGATGCCAGGAGATGGAGGAAAAGGATGCTGGGTTGTATGAGGAAAGTACAAGCTTTGTAAGGACACAAGCCTCAGCTCGTATCTCTGCTGGAATCCTGACTTCACCACACAGAGCAGAACAAGTCAACCTAATAAGAACACCAGTGATGTCTCTCCCAGGATTGGTGCAAAAATGCCCCTCATGTAGTAGGTACTGAATAAATGTTCCTTCTTCTCTTCTGGAGGCAAAGGATCAAGTAATAGAACCAGAATTGAATTTCAATGGCAGTGATACATGTAACACAGTATTTCACAAGGAAATTCAAATATCATTTAGTCCAATCCCTACCAAAACCCCAATGACATTTTTTGCAGAAATAGAAAGATTCACCCTAAAATTCATGTGAAACCTCAAAGGACACCAAATAACAATGTAATTTTGAAAAAGAACAACAAAATTGGAGGACTCACACTTTCTGATTTCAAACCATATTACAAAGCAATAGTAATCAAAATGGTGTGGTCCTGGAATAAATTGGGCATCTAGACCAACAGAATAGACTAGAGAGCCTAGAAATAAGCCCTTGAGTATATGGTCAAATGATCTTAGACATGGATGTCAATACCATTCAATAGAGAAGGGACAGTCTCTTCAACAAATGATTCTAGAAAAACAGGATATCCACATGTAAAAAAAAAATGAAGTTAAACCTTTATCATACACCATACACAAAAAATTAACTCATAATGGAGATTGGTGGAGCAAGATGGCAGAGGAGTAGGAGACCTAAATTTTGTCTCGTCCCAGGAGTTCAGCTAGATAGTTATCAAACCATTCTGAACACCTACAAACTCAAGAGGAGGTCAAACAGAATAGCAGCAATTCTATGAACAGAAAAGCAACCACTTTCTGGAAGGTAGGATGAAGTGAACCCAAGGCAATATACAGGAAGATAGACTGTGTGGGGAGGGGCCATATCCCAGCAAGCAGTAGAGCAGTGGGGTACAAAATTGGAAATTTTAGAAGTCTGCTGCACTGAGGAACATTGCTCCAGAGGATAAGCAGGTGGAGGTGGGGGGTGGCGGGTGGGAGAGGGAGACTTCACTGGGACAATGTGGTCTCAGGATCCTCAGGGTCACAGAAAAACCAGTAAAATGTCTGAGTACATCAAAGCTCACAGGTATTCAGCAGGGAAGCTGGCTGCAAAGATGGAGTCAAGGAGTGAGCTCTCAGCTCAGGGTTACCTTAAACCATGATCCAAGGCATAGTTGGGCTACTGCTCTTCAAGCAGGAATCCCACAAGTGGCAGATCCAGAGAGACCCCCTCTTCCTCCTCCAGGAGGAGCGGCGTGGGAGTGCATGGCAGGAATCTGCTGGGTTAGGAGACTCCAAATGGGGCTGTGCGCCAGAGACAGAAATGCTCAGTCACAGGCCGGGTGAGCTTGGAGTGTGGTTGGAGACCAAGGAGGTAGGAGGGATTGATTGCTTTTCTCTGAGGGCGTACTGAAGAGTGGGGCCCTGAGCCTCAGCAACTAAAGGGCCGGAGATTGGAAGACCGCCATCTTCATTCTCCTCCTCCCAAGCTGTACAGAAAGCGTTCAGGGAACAAAAGCTTCTGAGAGCAAAACCCGAGCAGATTACTTAGCTTGGCCACTGGCAAGGGTGGTGCAATTCTGCCTTGAGCAAAGACATTTGAGAATCACTGTAACAGGGCCCTCCCCAAGATGATCAGCAAGAACATCCAGCCAAGACCAAGTTTACCGATCAATGAGAACTGCAGAACTCCAGAGCTAGGGAAATACAGCACATAGAATTCATGGCTTTTTTCCTGGTTCTGTAGTCCTTCAGAGTTAAATTTTTTTAAATTTTCGTTATTTTTTTCTTTTCTATTTTTCTTTTTATTTTTAAATTTTCCTCTTTCCTATTTTTAACTATTTTATCTCATCAATACCTTTTTAAAAATATTTTTAAATTTTCATTTTTATAGTCATATTCTATCCCTTCACTGTATTTAAACTTATTTTTTGTATACATATAAGTTTTTCTTTAAAATTTTGGGATACATTTTCTTCTAACAGACCAAAATATATCCTAAATCTAGCATATGGCTTTTTCTCATCTCCCACCTGATCACCTTCTCTCCCTTTTTTTCCCTTTTTTCAACCAACTTCTTATCAATTCCTTTTTTATTTTATTTTTTTAAGATTTTATTTATTTTTATTTATTTGACAAAGAAAGGCACAGTGAAAGCGGGAACACAAGCAAGGAGAGCAGGAGAGGGAGAAGCAGGCTCCCCCCTGAGCAGAGAGCCCAATGCAGGGCTTCATCCCAGGGTTTCCACTGAGATCATGACCTAAGCTGAAGGCAGAGGCCTTAACCCACTGAGCTGCCCAGGCGCCCCTCTAATCATATTTTTTTATTGCTTTTTTTTCTCCTCAGTTTTAGCTCTCTTCTGATTTGGTTAGTGTATATTTTTCTGGGGTCATTGTTAGCCTTTTAGTATTTTGTTCTTTCATTCATCTTTTCTTCTCTGAACAAAATGACAAGGCAGAAAAACTCACTCTCCAAAAAAGAACAAGAGGCAGTACCAGTTGCTGTGGACCTAATCAATACAGACATCAGTAAGATGTCAGAACTAGAGCTCAGAATTACAATTATAAAGATGCTAACTAGGCTTGAAAAAAGCATAGAAGATACTAGAGTATCCTTTTCTGGAGAAATAAAATCCCTTTCTGGAGAAATAAAAGGATTAAAATCTAACCAAGCTGGAATTTAAAAAGCTATTAACGAGGTGCAATAAAAATGGAGACTCTTACTGCTAGGATAAATGAGGCAGAAGAGAGAATTAGTGATATAGAAGACCAAATGATGGAGAATAAAGAAGCTGAGGAAAAGAGAGATAAACAACTACTGGATCACCATGGGAGAATTTGAGAGATAAGTGATACCATAAGATGAAACAGTATTAGAATAACTGGGATCCTAGAAGAAGAAGAAAAGAGAGAGAGGGCGGCAGAAGGTATTTTGGAGCAAATTATAGCAGAGAACTTCCCTCATTTGGGGAAGGAAACAAGTATCAAAATCCAGGAGGCACAGAGAATGCCCCTCAAAAATCAATAAAAATAGGTCCACACTCTGTCATCTAATAGTAAAACTTACAAGTCTCAGAGACAAAGAGAAAATCCTGAAAGCAGCCCAGGACAAGAGATCTGTAGCCTATAATGGTGGAAACATTAGATTGGCAGCAGACCTATTCACAGAGACCTGGCAGGCGAGAAAGGACTGCATGATATATTCAGAGCACTAAACAAACAAACAAAAAATATGCTGCCAAGAATACTATATATAGCTAGGCTGTCACTGAAAATCGAAGGGGAGATAAAAAAACTTCCAGGACAAACAAAAACTAAAAGAATTTGCAAACACCAAACCAGTCCTACAGGAAATATTAAAGGGATCCTCTAAGCAAAGAGAGAGCCTAAAAGTAATAGACCAGAAAGGAACAGAGACAATACACAGTAACAGTCACCTTAGAGGCAATACAATGGCCCTAAATTCATATCTTTTAATGGTTACCCTGAATGTAAATGAGCTAAATGACCCACTCAAAAGACACAGGGTATCAAAATGGGTGAAAAAAACAAGACCCATATATATGCTATCTGCAAGAAACATTTTAGATGCAAAGCCATCTCCAGATTTAAATTGAGGGGGTGGAAAACAATTTACTGTGCTAATGGACATCAAAAGAAAGCTGGGGTGGCAATCCTTGTATCAGATAAATTAGATTTTAAGCCAAAGACTATAGTAAGAGATGAAGAAGGACATTATACTATCCTTAAAGTGTCTGTCCAACAAGAAGATCTAATAATTTTAAATATCTATGCTCCTAACACAGGAGCAGCAACTATATAAACCAATTAATAACAAAAATCAAAGAAACACATTGACAATAATAATACTAGTAGGGGACTTTTACACCCCCCTCACTGAAATGGACAGATCATCCAAGCAAAAGATCAACAAGAAAATAAAGACCTTGAATGACACACTGGACCAGATGGACATCACAGATATATTCAGAACATTCCATCCCAAAGCAACAGAATACACATTCTTCTCTAGTGCACATGGAACATTCTCCAGAACAGATCACATCCTGGGTCACAAATCATGTCTCAATAGGTACCAAAAGATATATATGTAGGGATCATTCCCTACATATTTTCAGACCACAGTGCTTTGAAACTAGAACTCAACCACAACAGGAAACTTGGAAAGAACTAAAATACATGGAGGCTAAAGACCATCTTACTAAAGAATGAATGGTCAACCAGGAAATTAAAGAAGAATTTTTAAAAATTCATAGAAACAAATGAAAATGAAAACACAACATCCCAAAATCTTTGGGATGCAGCAAAGGCGGTCCTGAGAGGAAAGTATATAACAATACAAGACTTTATCAAGAAACAAGAAAGGTCTCAAATATACAACCTAACCCTACCCCTAAAGGAGCTAAAGAAAGAAGAGTAAAGAAACCCTAAACTCAGCAGGAGAAGAGAAATAATAAAGATCAGAGCAATGAAATAGAAACTAAAAGAACAGTAGAACAGATCAACAAAACGAAGAGCTAGATCTTTGATAAATCAATCAATCTTTGATTGATAAATTAATAAGATTGATAAATCCCTTATCAAAAAGAAAAGAGAAAGGACCCAAATTAATAAAATCATGAATGAAAAAGTAGAGATCACAACCAACACCAAAGATACACAAATATAAGAACATATTATGAGCAACTATACACCAGCAAATTTGACAATCTGGAAGAAATGGATGTGCTCCTAGAGATGTATAAACTACCAAAACTAAACCAGCAAGAAATAGAAAATCTGAACAGACCCACAACCAATAAAGAGATTGAAGCAGTCATCAAAAATCTCCCAAGAAACAAAAGCCCAGGGCCAGATGTCTTCCCAAGGGAATTCTACCAAACATTTAAAGAAGAATTAGTACCTATTCTCCTGAAACTGTTCCAAAAAAATAGAAATGGAAGCAAACTTCCAAACTCATTTCTATGAGGTGAGCATTACATTGATCCCCAAAACAGACAAAGACCCTATCAAAAAGAAGAATTATATACCAATATCCTTGATGAACATGGATGCAAAAATTCTCACCAAAATACTAGCCAGTAGGGTCCAACATTAAAAAAAGGATTATTCACTACAACCAAGTGGGATTTATTCCCACTTGGGAACCTACAAGTTTGGTTCAACACCCACAAATCAATCAATGTGATACAATACATTAATAAAAGAAAGAACAAGAACTGTATGATACTCGCAATACATGCTGAAAAGGCATTTGACAAAGTACAGCATCCTTTCCTGATTAAAACTCTTCACAGTGTACAGATAGAGGGTACATACCTCAGTATCATCAAAGCCGTCTGTGAAAACCCACAGCAAATATCATTCTCAATGGGGAAAAACAGAGATTTTCCTGTAAGGTCAGGAACATGGCAGGGGTGTCTACTCTCCACTGCTATTCAACATAGTACTAGAGGTCCTAGTCTCAGCAATCAGACAACAAAAAGAAATAAAAGACATCCGAATCAGCAAAGAAGAAGTCAAACTCTCACTCTTTGCAGATGATATTTTACTTTATGTGGAAAACCCAAATGACTCCACTCCGAAACTGCTAGAACTCATACAGGAATTCAGTAAAGTGTCAGAATATAAAATCAATGCCCAGCAATGTCCACAATATGGAAAGAACCTAGGTGTCCATCAACAGATGAATGGATAAAGAAGATGGGGTATATATATGTACATCAGAATACTATACAGCTATCAAAAAAATGCAATCTTGCCATTTGCAATGACGTGGATGGAACTAGAGGGTATTGTGCTGAGTGAAATAAGTCAATCAGAGAAAGACAATTATCAATGATCTCCCTGATATGAGGAATTTGAGGGGCAGGGTGGGGAATTTGGGGGGTAGGGAAGGAAAAAATGAAATATGACAGGATTGGGAGGGAGACAAACCATTAGAGACTCTTAATATCACAAAACAAACCGAGGCTTGCTGGGGGGAGGGGGTTATGGAGAGGGTGGTTGGGTTATGGACATTGGGGAGGGTATGTGATATGGTGAATGCTGTGAAATGCATAAGCCTTATGATTCACAGACCTGTGAATTATTTGCCCTGAGGCAAATAATATATTATATGTTAATTAAAATAATTGATTTTAAAAAATAAATAAAATGAAATCAATGCTCAGAAATCAGTTGCATTTCTATACACCAACAGCAAGACAGAAGAAAGAGAAATTAAGGAATAGATCCCATTTACAATTGCACCTAAAACCATAAGATACCTAGGAATAAATCTAACCAAAGAGGCAAAGAATCCATACTCAGAAAACTATAGAACACTCATGAAAGAAATTGAGGAAGACACAAAGAAATGGAAAACATTCCGTGGTCATGGATTGGAAGAACAAATATTGTGAAAATGTCTATGCCACCTAGAGCAATCTACACATTTAATGCAATCCCTATCAAAATACCATCAACTTTTTTCAAAGAAACGGAACAAATAGTCCTAAAATTTGTATGGGACCAGAAAAGACCCTGAATAGCCAGGAATGTTGAAAAAGAAAACCGAAGTTGGTGGCATCACAATTCCAGACTTCAAGCTCATTACAAAGCTGTCATCATCAAAACAGTATGGTAATGGCACAAAAACAGACACAGAGATCAATGGTCAGAATAGAAAGCCCAGAAATGGACCCTTAACTAATCTTCAACAAAGCAGGAAAGAATGTCCAATGGAGAAAAACAGTCTTTTCAACAAATGATGTTGGGAAAATGGGACAGCCACATGCAGAAGAATGAAACTAGACTATTTCCTTAAACCACCCACAAAAAATGACTCAAAATGGATCAAAGACCTCAATGAGAGAGAGGAATCCACCAAAATCCTTGAGGAGAACACAGGCAGCAACTTCCTCGACCTCAGCCGCAGCAACTTCTTCCTGGAAACATCGACAAAGGTAAGGGAAGCAAGGGCAAAAATGAACTATTGGGATTTCATCAAGATCAAAAGCTTTTGCACAGCAAAGGAAACAGTTCACAAAACCAAAAGACAACTGACAGAATGGGAGAAGATATTTGTAAACGACATATCAGATAAAGGGCTAGTATCCAAAATCTATAAAGAACTTATCCAACTCAACACCCAAAGAACAAACAATCCAATCAAGAAATAGGCTTAAGACATGAACAGACATTTCTGCATAAAAGACATTCAAATGGCCAACAGACACATGAAAAAGTGCTCAACATCACTCAGCATCAGGGAAATACAAATCAAAACCACAGTGAGATACCACCTCACACCAGTCAGAATGGCTAAAATTAACCAGCCAGGAAATGACAGGTATTGGTGAGGATGTGGAGAAAGGGGAACCCTCTTACACTGTTGGTGGGAATGCAAGCTGGTGCAGCCACTCTGGAACACAGTATGGAGGTTCCTCAAAAAATTGAAGATAGAGCTGCCCTACGATCCAGCAATTGCACTATTTGGGAATTTATCCTAAATATACAAATGTAGTGATCCGAAGGGGCATGTGCACCCCAATGTTTATAGCAGCAATGTCCACAATAGCCAAACTGTGGAAAGAGCCTAGATCTCCATCAACAGATGAAGGTATAAGGAAGATATTATAATATATATATATTATAATGGAATACTATGCAGCCATCAAAAAAACCAAAAATCTTGCCTTTTATAATGATGTGGATAGAACTAGAGAGTATTATGCTTAGTGAAATACATCAATCAGAGAAAGACAATTATCCTATGATCTCACTGATATGAGGAATTTGAGAAACAAGACAGAGGATCATAGGGGAAGGGAGGCAAAAATGAAACAAGATGAAACCAGAGAGGGAGACAAACCATAAGAGACTCTAAATCTCAGGAAACAAACTAGGTTGCTAGAAGGGAGGGAGGTGGGAGGGATGGGGTGACTGTATGGTGGACATTGGGGAGGGTATGTGCTATGGTGAATGCTGTGAACTATGTAAGACTGACAATTCACAGACCTGTACCCCTGAAACAAATAATATATGTTAATTTAAAAAAAGAAAATAAAAGAAAAAATTAACTCATAATCAATTAAGGATGTAAACATAAGACCTAAAACTATAAAACTCTTAGACAAAAACAGGGGAAAATCTTCATAACATTAAATTTGGTAATGATTTCTTGGCTTTGACACCAAAAGCACAGGCAAAAAAAAAAAAAAAAGAGGCAAAAGTAGATAAATGTGACTACCTAAAACTTTAAAACTTCTGTGCATCAAAGGACACAATTAACAGAGTGAAAATCAATCCACAGAAAGAGAGAATATATTTGTAAATCATACATCTGATAAGGGGTTAATATCCAGAATATATAAAGAACTCCTACAGCACAACAACAATTAAAATCAAATAACTCAATTAAAAAATGGGCAAAGGACTTCTACAGACATTTTTCTAAATACGATATACAAATGACTGATAAACATATGACAAGATTCTCAAAATCACTAATCATCAGAGAAACGCAAAGCAAAACCAAAATGAGATTATCACCTCATCCATTAGGATGGCTAGAAACAAGAAGGAGGAGGAGGTGAAGGAAGAGAAGGAAGAAAGGTAGGGAAGAAGAGAGGGAGGGAGGGAGCGAGGGAGGGAGCGAGGGAGGGAGGAAGGAAGGAAGGAAGGAAGGAAGGAAGGAAGGAAGGAAGGAATGAAGGAAATAACAAGGGCTGTTGAGAATTCAGAGAAATTGGAACCCTACCAGACAAAGCTGGTAGTATTGTCAAATGCTGTACCTGCTATGGAAAATAGTATGGAGGTTCCTCAAAAAATTAAAACAGAATTATCTTATGATCCAGCAATTCTATTTCTAGGTTTATATCCAAAAGAACTGAAAGCAGGATTTCAAAAAAGTATTTACGTATCCATGTCCATAGTAGCATTATTCACAATAGTCATGAGGTGGAAGCAACCCAAACATCCATCAACAAACAGATTTTTTAAAAACATGATGGATATACATAAGGGAATATTATTCAGCCTTAAAAAGGAAGGTAATTCTGATATATCCTACAACATGGGTGAACCTGGGTGAGTAAAAGAAGTCAGTCATAAAAAGACATATACTGTCTGATTTTACTAATAGATGGTACCTAGAGCAATCAAACTCATAGAGACAGAAATTAGACTGGTAGTCACCAGGGACTAGGGGAAGGGAAGAATGAGGAGTTATTGTTTAATGGGTAAACAGTTTCAGTCTGCTGGATGAAGAGTTCTGGTGATGGATGGTGGTGATGATTACCCAACAATATGGATATACTAAACGGAACTGAACTGTACACTTTAAAAATAGTTAAAATAGTAAAATTCATGGTATGTGTATTTTACCACCATTTAAGAAAAGAGGCAGAAAATAATATAAAGAGGTCCCATGTACTCTTCACTCCATTTCCCCCAATGTTAACATCTTGCAAAACCATAGCACAGTATCACAACTTGGATACTGAGTTTGATATAGTCAACTCATAGAAGACTGAGTTTGATATAGTCAACTCATAGAAGAGATCCATCACCACAAGGATCCCTCGTGTTGCTCTTTTACAGCCATTCTCCTTTCCCTTCCTCACCAGTGTCCCCTACAATCTACGAATCTGTCTTCATTTCTCTTAGTCATTTCAAGAGCATTGTATAAATGAACTCATACAGTCTTTATGGAACTGACTTTTTTTTCACTCCTATAGTTCTCTGGAGAGGCATCCAGGTTCTGGGGTATATCACTAGTTTGTTGTTTTGGGGGTTTTTTGTTTGTTTTTTGGGGGGGTTGTTTTTGTTTTTTTTTTTACAGCTGACTGATATTCCATGGTATGGGATGTACCACGATTAATTTATTTACCCATTGAAAGACATCTGTGGTGTTTCCAGTTTAGGGCTATTGAGAATAAAGCTGGTAAAATGTTCTTGAAAAAAAAAGGGAGAGGAAATCTGGTCACATTCTACCACATGGATGGATCTTGAGGACATTGTCCTAAGTGAAATAAGCCAGTCACAAAAAGACTAATACTGGGGCACCTGGGTGGCTCAGTGGGTTAAAGCCTCTGCTTTTGGCTCAGGTCATGATCCCAGGGTCCTGGGATCGAGCCCCGCATCGGGCTCTCTCAGCGAGGAGCCTGCTTCTTCCTCTCTCTGCCTACTTGTGATCTCTGTCTGTCAAATAAATAAAAATCTTAAAAAAAAAAAAAGACTAATGCTGTATGAGTTCACTTATATGAGGTATGTAAAGGTAGTCAAAATCAGAAACAGAAAGTTGAATGGTGGTTTCTAGGGGCTGTGGGGAGGAGGATGTTGGGAATTGTTGTTTAATAGGTATAGAATTTCAGTTTGGCAAGATGAAAAAGTTCCAGTAGATCTGTTTCATGACAATGTGAATATACTGAACACCACTAAATTGTGCCCTTAAAATGATTAGGATGAGAAAATTTTATCCCATGTGCTTTTTGCCACAATAAAAATGAGATAATTTCATCCAGTATTTTTGTTTCACAGATGAGGAAACAAACTCAAGGAGGTTGTGCGACTAGAGTGATACCACACAGAGACTTAGTGCCAAAGCTGGAACAATTGTTACTTTCTACTGAAGATTAACAGTATTATAAAATTTGGGTAATTAGATTAGAAAGTTCCAAATAAAGCCTTTATAGAGAATCCATGGCTAACATTTCTTAAACAGGAAGGAAAATTCAATTTTCTGAGAATAATTTCAGCAAGAATTTTATCTACAAGGGAACATGGCTATTTTCTTACCTTCAAAAACTTTGCTTGGAGTTGCATTAATACATCTATTCTTCTCCTTTCTTTTAGTCTAGTCAAAAGCTTCTTTTGCCAAGGATCACATTTTGGCTTAATCTAGTGGACAAACATGTTCACACAAAGTTACAACATAACAGAATGGTTCTCAATAAAAGTTGCAAGCAAAAAGATTCAAGGACCTTCTAAAATGGGATCTAGCCTCTGCTTAAAAGTTTGTTAGAGCATGTGAAGACTTGGAAGAGGTCCGCATGGGTTTATGATCCCTGAGGGAGAAGGCAGCAGCAGTTCCTATTGGTGCCTGGTTTATGAGGTCATCTGGGATCACATAGCACAATCCATGTGTAGGAGGAACCCTAAATCCATCAGCGTTGGACACCACACTTGACCTATATATAGGGCAAGAGACGTTCTCCCACAAAGATTCCACATGTAAAATTTTACCTTACCCCTTAACAGGGAATATTTCAGAAATTAGTTCTGTAATACATTTAGTTATACATTATAATGTATACATTATACAGCTATAAATACATCAATGTACTTGTAACTTTCAAATTCATATCTAGCTCTAAACTCCAGTATGTGATATCCAACCACCTCCTTGATATCTATAGTTGGAAGGCAAATGTAACAACTTAGAACAGAAAGTCTGGCTTTCCCTACACCAATTTGCTCAAGCCCCATTCCTTAGGAGTAATCTTTGATTTCTCTCCTTTCCATCCATTCATCTTTACCATGTAGACTTCTTTCCTACACAATATAGCTGATCCTCATTATTCACGGATTTTGTATTTGCAAATTTTTTCTCACTAAAATTTATTCATAACCCTTGGGGCACCTGGGTGGCTCAGTGAGTTAAAGCCTCTGCCTTTCGCTCAGGTCATGGTCCCAGGGTCCTGGGATCGAGCCCCGCATCGGGCTCTCTGCTTGGCAGGGAGCCTGCTTCTCCTCTCTCTCTCTCTCTGCCTGCCTCTGTGCCTGCTTGTGATCTCT
This sequence comes from Meles meles, assembly GCF_922984935.1. Taxonomy (NCBI): domain Eukaryota; kingdom Metazoa; phylum Chordata; class Mammalia; order Carnivora; family Mustelidae; genus Meles; species Meles meles. The sequence goes on from NC_060070.1 coordinate 23,461,159, forward strand.
GTCTGTCAAATAAATAAATAAAAATCTTAAAAAAAATTTTATTCATAACCCCAAAATCAATATTGGCAGATCTATCCTGGTTATTCATGGGCATGCAAAGAATGGTGAAAAATTTGAATCACCCAACTCCATGTTCCCAGCTAAGGTCATACACAGCAACATTCAGCCTTCTTGTTCCAGCTCTCATTCTGTAAACAAGTGTCCTTTTTGTGATCTAGTTAGTGACACGTTTTTATATTTTTGTGGTTTTTTGTTGATGATTTCAATGTTTAAAGTGGTCCCTAAGTATAGTGCTGAAGGGTTGCCTAGTGTTCCTAAGTACATGAAAGCTGTGATATGTCTTATGGAAGAAATATTTATGTTTGATAAGCTTTGAGCATGAGTTATATTGCTATTGGCCGTAAGATCAATGTTAATGAATCTAAAAACATATATTAAAGTATCTTTAAACAGAAACACACATAAAGCAAGGTTGTATATCTGTAAGTTGATGAACCTAACCTTGTATTTCCCCCATGAGCAATGGTTCAGTTTTTGTTAATTCAGGGTTTGTGGCAACTTTATAGAACATAGCTACCGCAAACAATGAGGATCAACTATGCTTACCATTACCCCAAATCACCTTGTTTAATCTGCTTACTTGTGTATTGTTTGTAATTTGTGTATCTCTGGAACCAATAGTTTTTGGTTCAAAAGCTGGACTTATACAACTCAATTATACCTTTGAGTGTTATTCTTGGTTCTAGCCAAGCAGCCAAGTTCACTAACAAGAAGAATGGACCCAATAGAGAGTATGGAGGCTTTCCAGAGAAGGCAGGTCAACGCAGCTAACTTCAACATAGACACACAGCAGGAAGAAGCTGGGGGAACCTGGTGTACAGGGCCAAGCACTACCATTTGTCCCATGGGACAGTTTGCTTAGGGCATTGAGGAGAGGAGACAGTAGGAATGTGACAGACCTGTGCTGCCAGGTTGACTGGCCTACTTGGAGGATGCTTTGTGACAGGTGACTGTCACCACGAGTCTCCTTACCTTTATAAAGGAAGTCCAGTTAGCTCTCTTTTTCAAGGCCATACCAGGACTTGCCAAACCCAAATTCTCCACTTTAGCTATCTCAGCATCATAATCTGGAAATGTTTGCATTCTCTGTTGCTCCATGAAGATGCTTTGGAATTTTTTGGAAACCTAAATAGGATTAAGAAGAGAGAAGTGGAACCCAGAAAGTCTCAGGGGTGGCTCAGTCTTTAAGCATCTGCCTTCAGCTTGGGTCATGATCCTGGGGTTCTGGGATCGAGCCCCACATCGGGCTCCCTGCTCAGTGGGAAGCCTGCTTCTCCCTCTCCCACTCTCCCTGCTTGTGCTCCCTCTCTTGCTGTGTCTCTCTCTGTCAAATAAATAACTTAAATCTTAAAAAAAAAAAAAAGCAAACAAGCAAACAAACAAACAAACAAAACCCAGCTACTGATTGCCTTTGGGACAGTCTTGGGAGGTAAACTAATTCATAAAACATGACTGTGGCAGTAACAGGTGTTGAATATCTGTATCTGTGAGGCACGTGTATTCAGTCAACTCATTACCATAATTATGTATATATGTGTTACTTGTTCTGAATATCTGCTCCAAAGAGAGTTGGGGGAAATCAGAGGGAGAGATGAACCATGAGAGGCTGTGGATGCTGAGAAACAAACTGAGAGTTTTGGAAGGGGGAGGTTGGGGGGTTGGATGAGCCTGGTGGTGGGTATTAAGGAGGGCACGTATTGTATGGAGCACTGGGTGTGGTGCCTAAACAATGAATCTTGGAACATTGAAAAAAATAAAGTTAAATTAAAAAAAAACAAAGATTGGAAATTATATAATATATTTATTTATATATATATTGAGATGGACCCTAAATGGGAAGTAAATTTGTCACCTTTAGAAATAATTCACTTTTTCTGGCCACCTGGTACCCTAGAAAATCTACAGGTTAGATAAGTTCTCGTTCCAGAAACCTGATCAAGATGTTGCTAGAGAGAAGGTTCCAGATGCTGGGACCTATTAAAACATTTTAAGGTATCTCGGTCAATTCCTTCACCTCTCATTTTCAGACTGAGGCTACTAGTGCTTTCTGTGACATAAATTCCTCCTGCCAAAATGTAGAACACTTCTTTCTCCCGTCTCCAGAGTGAGCCCAGGCTTACTGAGCCTGTGGTAGTACCTTCCTCATTGCACTGGCCACACTACGTCATGATTTCCTCACTACCTGGTCAACTTCCTGAGGGCACAGACTATGAATCTCAAGAACCAAACACATGGGGATGTTTGCACAACAATGTGTTTGTAATTAATGCCACTAAACTGTGCACTTATGAATGGTTAAAATGGTCAATCTTATGTATATTTTATTACACACACACACACACACACACACACACACACACATAGATCCTACCACAGTGCTGGCACATACTGGGGCCTTAACAAAGGTTTCTGGAATGAGAGACTAAGTTTAATGAGTTACAGAGCTAAAGATTCTTCCACTTAACGCTGGTACCTTGTGGGCTGTGCTATCCAATACTGTTGCCCCTAGCTACATGTGGCTGTTTAACATTTAAATGTGAATCATCAAAATTTAATAAAATTTAAAATTTACTTCTTCAGTTACACTACCCACATTTTAAGTGCTCAATAGCTGCATGGGTAACATATTGAACCATGAAGATTCAGATCATGTCCATCAGTGCAGGAAGTTCAAGGAGACAGTACCAGTCTAGGGGCAGGATGGCAAAGTTCTTCTTAAAGGGCCAGATAGTAACTATTTTAGCCTTTGCAGACAATACATGGGTCTCTGTTGAACTACTCAACTCTGCAGTTGTGGTGTGAAAGCAGTCAAATGTCATATGTAAATGAATGGGTATGGATGACTTCTGATAAAACTTTATTTAAAAATAAGAAGCAGATAGGGACGCCTGGATGGCTCAGTGGGTTAAGCCTCTGCCTTCGACTTGGTCACGATCTCAGGGTCCTGGGATCGAGCCCCGCATTGGGCTCTCTGCTCAGCGGGGTGCCTGCTTCCTCCTCTCTCTCTGCCTGCCTCTCTGCCTACTTGTGATCTCTCACTCAATGTCAAATAAATAAATAAAATCTTTTTTAAAAAAATAAGAAGCAGATAGTGAACTACAGGCTATACTTTGCTTATCCTGCTCTAAGGGATTAGAGAACCAGAATAAACAGTACTCAAATAGAAGAACTCTCCTTACACATAAAAAAAATGTTGTAGGGGCCCCTGGGTGGCTCAGTGGGTTAAAGCCTCTGCCTTTGGCTCAGGTCATGATCCCAGGGTCCTGGGATGGAGCCCCGCGTTGGGTTCTCTGCTCAGCAGGGAGCCTGCTTCCTCCTCTCTCTCTGCCTGCTTCTCTGCCTACTTGTAATCTCTGTCTATCAAATAAATAATTAAATCTTTTTTAAAAATGTTGTAATGTGATCATCCTGTGAATACAGGCATTGCACATAATACTGTTATAAGAAAGTCAGAACTGGACACTATCACTTATAAATGAAATAATCTATTCTTTGGGGACGATATGATCAACAGCCTCATGTTGTTTTGTTATCATTGATGAGAGTCTACTGTGTTATAATTTATTTGTATTTATTTTGACTCTTTTAAAACAGCACCTTATTGCAATTCCAGTTTTCATCTATCATAATACTTGCTGATACTGAGGGTAAGGATACTCCCATAGAAGCGCCCTGCTCTAGAGATGCCTGGTGGCTAGTGCCTGGAGCATCCAACTCTTGGTTTCAGGATCTCATGGTCGTGAGACAGAGTCCCTGTTAGGCTCTGCACTCATCTCAGAGTCTGTTTCAGATTCTCTCTCCCTCTCCCTCCTGCTCACACATGCTTGCTCTCTTAAGTAAATAAATAAATAAAATCTTTAAAAAAAAAAAGTGCTCTTCTGTAGATAGTGTTGCTGGTGATAATGAAAAGAAAGGCAAGAGGTAAAACATCATCACCTTCAAAAAAACTGAAGAACATCTGATACCACCAGTTTCAGGAAGTGTAAAGAGCCTGTGTTACATACAGAAATAATCCTAGTAAAATCATGCAGAGAAAGCACACCTGGAAGTAAAACCTGAATGTCAAGGCCAGTGGTGATAGAGAAGATAGTGGCTCCTTCTTACACAAAGGACATTCAAAAACATTCAGATTTGATTTTTGCCTGTTTGGATCAATTAGTTTACTACTTTTACCTAGCAAATATATATATACTTACAAATATTACACATCCAGAGCTAGATAAATATCTGTATTATGGATGCTTCAGCTGAAACTTTATATTATAAACTTGAAACCGTGTAAACATAATCCTATTTTTCTCTTTGAAATAAGTTCTAACATGGCTTTTGTTAATATGAGGCTTTTTTAAAGGAAGTGAAACACTGTGTTAAAGCAGAACAGACTGCATAACTTTAAAAATCACTATGCAATATAAACTCTATTGAATATATAAGGCATTTTGCCAAAGGAGAGCTATTACAACACATTGTGAGAATCAAAGGGCTGGAGAGTTTAGATAACTCCATTATGCAAATCTGCCAAATATTGGCTACATTTACATCATACACTATGGACTCTAACCTACTTTTTTCTTTAAATTCTGCAGAAAAATCAATCCTGCAATCCCTCTGGGTTGTATACTCAAGGGTCCCAGTACTCTTAACAGAGGAGAACTTCAACTGCCAATCTAAATCTCACCCATTATTATTATTATATTTTATCACTCTAGAAACAATTGTGGCAAGAGAGATATCCAACTTTGTGGCAAACAGCAGTGTTTTCTTTCATGAACACCTATCTTTTTATTACGAAAGAGTCCATCAAGTACCAAGTTAAAAAGCTCCATTTCCTGAGCAGCATCCCTCAGCTCCTCCACATCATAGGAGATACTGAAATGGGAAAGCAGGATCCCCAGCTGAGGTTTCAGTTCTTCTCTTTCAGTTGTGTGTTGGGGCAGGAAAAAAGCAGTTTCTGTTCTTGTCAGCCCTAAAAAAAAATCCAAAATCAAGAGCATGAAGAGCAATAAACACTAGCTGGGGAGAGAAAATGGAGTGTCCTTTGAGATAAATGGAGGCAAGATCTCCTGTGCTGACAGGAAGGGTCATTCTGCTTTGTCCAACCTTCTCTGCTATAATTTAGACACTGCACCACACTGGGTCACACCTATCTGACAAACTCTTGATGATGGCTTTCTGGGGGAGGGAGCGAAGACCACTCACCTTCATAGGGCCTATAGGAGAAACCCAACAGACCCTTTGGGGAATGACTTAGTGGGAGGAGAACTATTCATAATCCTTTGTGAAAAACTAAAAGCATGATTTATAAATTAAACAACAAATTAGAAGAAGGTGAGAGCCTTTATTTATCTCCTTTGGCCTGGCTCACTTCTGTTCATTTCTAAGGACCCAGTTTGGACTCCCTTCCTTTGAGATGCCTTCTCTGACTCCCCACAACCAGGCTGGCTGTCTCTTCGGGTGCTCCTGTGTCACTGTACATATCCCAAGCAAATATGTCGCTCAGAGTAGAAGCCTAATTAGGTTTCTTAGTTATCTATAACACAGGATAAGGGCAGGAAGACCATTAAATTGATCCAGATAAGGAAATTACTTAAAAAATATATCATATTCAAACAGAAAGAGGTATTAGATATAATTTAATCTGAAATGTTTATTTTGGAGATGAATATATTGAAGCCCAATGAGATGAAATGACCTAAATACGCAGGCCCACAGTGAGGTCATGACAGAAACACATCTAGAATCCAGAACTCCCAACTTCAATTTCATTGCTTCTTTTCTTCTCACTTTATTTGCCAGTTGTAAGGATAGAAATAATAGGGGCGCCTGGGTGGCTTAGTCATTAAGTGTCTGCCTTCAGCTCAGGTCATGATCCCAGGGTCCTGGGATCGAGCCCTATATCCGGCTCCCTGCTCAGCGGGAAACCTGCTTCTCCCAATCCCACTCCTCCTGCTTGTGTTCCCTCTCTCACTGTGTCTCATTCTGTCAAATAAATAAATAAAAATCTTTAAATAAAAAAAAGATAGAGATAATAATGGCTAAGAAAAGTACATATTTTTTCATCAGAAAATATTAAAAACTTGTTTATTAAGAAGATATAACTTCTTGCCATATAGAAAAATTTCAAGCAAGATCATGTGACAAAATAACACATGTGCAAAGTGACAATCTTCCTTCTCATTACTCTAGGGGAAAGAAGACTAGTTTCTTACCTGAAATGCTGGTATCCACAGGGCCTGGAGATACAGAACCCTGGTTGTTAGGGTTGATGTCATCCGCACAGACCTTTTCATCCTCCTGACCAGCCTCCGGATCACTCAGCACTTTGGAGATGGGCAAATACTGGAGAGACTAGAGAAAAGCACCACCAAGAGGCCAAATGTCAACTCAGCTCTCACAGAAGCTTCCAGACTCAGGTTCAGGAGCAGCCCTTTGATATAGGAGACTTAGTAATCTGGTAGTTGGGCCTTAAGAACCTGTTCAAACATGGGGTGCTAAATCTGGATCTGAGGAACCTGTTGCAGTCACCAGTGTTAAGCAACCTTAACCTCTAACTGGGTCTACATTGATCAGGCATCCATAATGGACAAGACACTGTGTGAAGTGCTAGGGATACCAAGAAGAATTAAGCTGTGGATCAATCTCAGAGAGTTTACAGTTTAGTGGGGAATGGAGGTTTATGAGTAGAGTGTTATTATACCACGTGACTGGGGAGAGAGGATTCAGAGGTAGACTCTGGAGTGACTGACTGAGGAAGGACTGAAGTTAGGATGATGGCCAGGTTTCTGGTTTGGGTAACTTTGTGGATGGTTGTATCACTGAGATAAGCCGTAGAGGAGTTGGAAAGGATTTAGGTGACAAAATAATAATAATAATCACATTATTATTATTATTATAAAATATATATTTTTAAATATTATTTATATATTTATATACATTATATATTATATCTACATATTAATTTATAATTATATATTTGAGTTAATGTATTAATATAGTTATATTATTATAAAATATATAAAATAATAATCAATAATATCAATAATAAAATAATAATAAAAATAATAATCTTTCTGAAATGAAAACAGGATCACATCACTCATTTCTGAGTCCTCTGGCCTAGGTTAGGGCCTCTCCTCTCTGACTCTCTTTGCTTTGTGCTTATACGTATTGTACTCTTTCTTACCACATCATATTTCAGTTGACTAGTTGGTTGCCCATTTTCTTACCAGCCCGGGACCCAGTTACTCTTCAGCAAAAGACCATATTTTTGCTTCATGGCCCTGGACATGTATCTGGCATATATCAGACCCTCATTAGATATTGCTGGATAAAAAAGTGGATCTAAATTGGACATCATAAATTCTGAACAAGATGATGAAAACAAGAACTTGCAGAGTGAATATGAAAAATAAACAGAGATATCTTTGAGAAATCTAAATTAATGGGGTGGTTTCATTAGAGCAAGATTTCAAAAGAAAAAGTTTTCAAAGGTTTCAAAAAAAAAACCGGTGGCTCATTATTTTCCTGTCATTTGTACGGTAAGTACAATACAGAAACAGTGATAATCCAAAAGTAGGTGACAGGTGTGAGAAAACAATGCTGACCATCCTTGGGAGGGCACCACGCCATCACACAACGATGTCTCACACACCTGCAGGTAGTGGTGAATGGTTGTGAGTGACTGTAGGTGACACACAAACCACTTTGTGTAAATAGTCAGGTCTTCCTGAGTCACTAAGTTAGAAGGATTGCTTTTTCCCACAAGGAAGTTTTCCCGTGCAACAGACAATCTTTCAGCTCTCTGGACGGCATCACTGTACTCCTGCACAATGTAGGCAACTTGTTTCTGTTTAAGAGTAAGGCAGAGACAGAACATGGTTATTTGCAAGCCATATTCTCTTGTGTCATTTGCTTCCAAGCATAGACTAATGCTGTTTGGGGGCCAAATAAGGGGCTCCTGGATTATCAAAGTTCTTTCACATTCTGAACTTGACTGACAATGGCAGCAGTCATATTCTTAGGAGAGAGAGACTTCAGCAAAGAGTCAGTGCATTCAGATGTTTGGTAACTGAAGGTGGCTTCTTCACTCTTGGGCTTTTTAGCAGAGGAAGTCAAATCCATGAAGAAAAATGCATTTTCTATCATACAAAGTTTCCTTCAAATCTCATCCTTAAAAATAGGTGCCATTATCTTCTGCCACAGGCAGAAGAGCAAATAGGTGTGTCCCTTAGTTCCTTTCCCATCTCTAGCCATGACTTAAAAAAATGGACAAGATATACTGCTGTAATAATGTAAACTGGTACAGCCATTATAGAAACGGTATGGAGATTCCTCAAAAAATTAGAAATGGGAATACTATATAGTCTAGGAATCCCGGTTCTGGGTACATATCTGAAGAAAACAAATTCAGTATCTCAAAGAGATTATCTGTATTCCCATGTCCACTGCATCATTATTCCCAATAGCCAAGCTAGGAAAACAACCTAAGAGCCTGTTTATGGAAGAATGGATTAAGAAGATGTGATATATATAACATATCATTCTTAATATATTTTATATATTTATTTATATTATTTATATTAATTTATATAATACTATATATGTGTGTGTATATATATTTATATCTAAAATGGAATATTATTCAGTTACAAGAAAGAAGGAAATCCTAACACTTGTGACATTAAGAATGGACCTGGAGGACATTATGCTAGAGAGAAACAAGCCAGACAGAGGAAGACAAATACTGTATGATCACATGACAAATTAAAACAATGTTAAACTCACAGAAGTAAAGACTAAAACAGTGGTTACCAGGGGCTACAGGGTGGGGAACTATTGGTCAAAAGGATACAAATTTGCAGTTATGTAGGATGAATAAGTCCAGAGATCTAATGTACAGGTATGACGACTATACTTAATAATATATATTGACAGGCCTGCTGACCATTTTGTTTCATTATAAAAGAGAGCCCAAAGGTTCTGTTCCCAGGCTTCCTACCTTGTAAAGGGGATAAAGTTGCTCCATAATCTTACTGTGCTGGCAAAACCTCTTCCATCTAAGCATGTGCAAATATTTACTCTGGGCCAGCTGGATAATTCTCTCTGTATAATACTTTAACAGAAAAAAACAATAAAAATTAACACTTAGAATGCAAGTATAGTAGAAAGACTGAATTAAGACTTAAGAATACTAACAATAGGAAAATCAGTCTCTGGTTTTTTCAGAAAGATAGATTTCTCTACATGAAGATCATAAAATTAAGAAACCTGGCTCAAGATACCATTAACTTTTAGGGTGCCTGGGTGACTTAGTGGATTAAAGCCTTTGCCTTCAGCTCAGGTCGTGATCCCAGGGTCCTGGGATCGAGCCCTGCATAGGGCTCTCTGCTCTGTGGGGAGCCTGCTTCCTCCTCTCTCTCTCTGCCTGCCTCTCTGTCTACTTGTGATCTCTGTCTGTCAAATAAATAAAATCTTTAAAAAATGTATATAAAAAATAAAAAAGATGCCATTAAATTTTAAATAAAGCAAGTATGTGTTTCTAAATCTATATGATCTTTTGCCAGTCTAACAGATTGTAGTTTCATTTATCAATTAGTGATCAATTAGTAGTGATATAAAAGCCTATATAATTGTCTAAGGTTAAGCTCAAAATTTCTTCAAAACTGAAGTTATGAATCTAAAAAATACAAAGCACATTATAGATAAGTTATAAGTTTTAATCTTAGACCAGAAATTTTATTTAGATTTAAAAATAGTTAAATAAACCAACCATTTTAGATGTTTTCTTTCCAGTAATAAATATAATAATGGTTATGATGGAATAAGTAGGAGCAGACTCATCCTTCCATCATAAACAACTAGAAAATGGAATAAAATAAACAAGACAACTATTTTCTGACCTAAGACAACAACACAGTGCAGGACTGTGGTCCTTGAGAGAAAGGAAAGAAATGAAAGAAGCCCTTCAACCACCTTGGTTTTCTGCCTGGAGAAGGCATTTTCTGAACCGGGAAGTAAGAAAGGGAATTCTGAGCAGAGCACGATGGTTTGGTTTCTCTGAGTTAAGCAGTAAGAAAATGAAGCTTAGGAGGCTGAGACAGCTGGAGTTTGCAGGGCAGAGGACTGGAAAGGGGGATGGTAGGCCAAGAAAAGGCTCCAGAAATCTGCAGAGATCTCAAACTCAGCACTATTGTTGGCATGCTGCACTGGACAATTGTCTGTGGTGGGGGCTGTCCTGTGCAGAGCTGGATGTTGGCAGCCCTGGCCTCTTCCCACCATATGCCAGCAACAATCCACTCTCAAACCGTGACAGCCCAAAATGTCTCCAGACTTCGCCAAATGTCCACCATCTCCACCCTCCCCTTCTCTCCCCTGAGAGTCCCCGATAAACACAAAAGAACGAAGAGTGCCAGAATGATAGGGAAAGAGAATCTCGGATGAAGATAATGACAAAAGTTTAACTTGCAAATAGAATCTCAACATCCTTTATTTCTTTGTGATTCATTTATTTCTTCATTCATTGCTAACTAGTTGCTAATGACCTAATTTGTATAGTTTTGTATAATTTATATAATTTGCATAATGAGGATATAACTCATAACACGAAAGAACAAAGAATTTTAAAAATCACGATACATGCTTATTATAAGAAATTTAGAAATATATGAAAGTAAAAAGAGGAAATCATTGTTCTGCCATCCAAAGACAGTGACTGCTGACATTTTGATCCACATCCATCACGTGGGTTTTCTACATATTATGTGACCATTATTATGGCACACACAGACATGTCAGCTCTTGTTCACTAATGTTACATAAAAACAATAATTTCTTATGCTCAAAAATGTTTAATGGTAGAACAATATTCTATCAAGTATCGTACTGTTTTTCATAACTCTTTCTTCTAGTGTTAGATATGTAGGCATTTCTGATTTTTTCACTTTTATTATAACGCTGCAATAATAATCCTTATAGAAAACATTTTCTGGGGTGCCTGGGTGGCTCAGTCGGGTAAGCATCTGCTTTCAGCTCAGGTCGTGATCCTGGGGTCCTGAGATCAAGCCCCGTGTTCAATGAACTCTCTGTTCAATGAGGAGTCTGTTTCTCCTTCCCTCCATTCCCCTTCTTGTTCTCTCTCTTTCTCTCTCAAATAAATAAATAAATAAATAAATAAATAAAATCTTTCCAAAAAAGGAAAAATTTTTTCTACCACATTTTGAGTTATTTTCTGAAAGATATTTCCGTAAATATCTTCCTTAGCTAAGCCAAGAGCTCTTTAGGACTGAGACTTTCTTACTATTGTATTGCCTCATAATACCAGCAGAGAGTTACTGATAGTCAATTGTAGAGTGACTATAACTAAACTGAACTGAACTATGATTTGGGTCTCTAAGAAAGAACAGAATTTACACTGATCAAGTTCTGCAAACTACATAGGTAGAGAAAATCCTACCCTGGCCAGAGGATATACCAGAAAGCCAACTTTCTTCATACATTTCTATTAATTTCCAGATCTCTTTTTCAGATTGCTGCAGGACTTACCTGCAACAGAAGCAGAGGTAAATTGTCAGGAGTGTACTCTCTTCTTAGGCAGCTCTCTAGCTCCCTCTGCATGACATCTGCTTGAACAACAAGGGGCTTTGACTCAGCCACCTGAACCCAGGGCAACAGGGCAGGCCCACAAAAAGAAATAAGGAAGCAAGATTATCATTGTTTATGACAGCAAATGACATGCAATTTCTGATCGTTTTTACACAACACATTACACTGTTATACCTCAGCTTCTGTATAACAAATCTTTATATCACAAATCAAGAAACTGTAAAATTTTGGAACATCACAAAAAGTAGGTATCTCCAAAGAAGCAGTGGCCTGCTCTGATCTAGTAGTGAGTATTGGGCTGTTTCATTTTCATAACACTGTCAATAACATCAGCTGATTGTTTGCAAAATGTTCGCAAAATCCAACATCTTGCTGTATTAACAATGCAGTTGTGTATTATAATCACACTCTCCTACTCACCTGTAAAGTTTTCTTTAGAGCCAGTTCCCTTTCTCTTCTAAAGTAAGAAATGTCCTTTGGTATTCGAACAGAGCTGTAGAAAGATTTATGCAATAGACGCTGTAGTTATAGAAACCGTCATAAATGAAATTACAGACAGGCCCTGATTAATCTGTAACTCTTCACAACTGCTCATTGCTACGTAACTATGTCATATTATACTGGATTATTGAGAGCATGTAAAGACCACATGCTTTTGTCTCAGTCTGAATCTCTCTTGTGTATCCCTCATGTTTGCTAACCTTTTTCCTGGGCCCATTTTCCTCTCCTTCACCCCAAACATGGTCTTTCCTACAACGCTTGGTTTACCTGTCTGGTTTCAATTCCAGAATGCAGGAAGAGGCACAATGGTGATTTTTCTTTCCCTTTCCTATACTTCCTCCAGTAACCTCAGCTCTACCAAGTGCTTATCAGACATCTATCTCGAACCCTACATAAAACTAGTATCTTATCATTTAAACAGAATGTTTTTATTTTTGGGCTCTTGCTAATTTATCAAGCATGAAATACCTTGGAAATTATTTTAACCAAATTCTACCATCTGAGCCTAGTCACAAAGGAGTTGTTGGCAGGATGGGCTCTGACATGAGAAGGCACAAGCAGTACTACCGTGGGACCCAGGAATGGCATAGAATCCTATAGCAGAAAGAAGGGAGCTCTCCCCATTTGGGGGTAAGACCTATGCCAAGGCTTGGAAGCTTTGGAAACACCATGGGATAACACCTCTGGTGTAGACATCATTGTCTTAAGATGAAACTTTGCAAACAGTAACAAGGAAGCCAAAGCAAGTAGCTGTGAAACACACGTTAAGAAGCCACCTAGAGATCTGAAAGGGTTTATAGGCAGCAGAGTTTAGGTTAATAGTGTTTGTATGACCTTATTAGTCCCCATGGGTAAGTTTTAAGGAAAAATGAAAATAGACTATTAGTTTGTATACTTGTCAGCCATTCCCTCACTGGGGGCAGTGGTCTTGTGAAAAGACCAGTCAGGAGGTCCCTCAGCCACATGAGTCAAAGCAACTCATTGAGTCATTTGTGTTGAATTCCCAGCTGAACGTTCGAAATAATGTCTCCCTTATCTCTTCACATCTTGGATTTGATTGAAAAAAAAAAAAGAGGCAAGCTCCGAAAGGGCCTTAAGAGTAAAAGCATTACTAAATCAAAGCTATAATTTCTGTGAGTACTGGGTGACTGAATCCTGGGGGCAGCCTCACGGAGGTCAAGAACCAGTAACCAACTAGAAAGGGAACAGGCAGTCAGGGAAACAGAGGAAGCCATCCCTTTCCTGCCCACTTGTCTTCAAATTTCTTTGGCATGCTGGAAGCTTGGGCAGTATCCTTGGCTTAGCTGCCAAACCTTCTCTTACTCAAATCATGTTTTTCATTTCAGTTATTCTCGGAGTGTTCATGAATAAGATTGGTGGTGGGTACGTCAACCCACAAAAAAGAAGTTCACTTATGTGTTCATCAAGTATTGTTTATGTTTATGTAACATACATTCATTCATTTATTCATTCAGCAAGCATTTAGGAGACACTTAACCACTGCAAAGATTTGGGCTTATGGGAGCAGATTGATGAATAAAATGCAGAAAAGAAAAAAAAAAAAAGAAAAATGACCAAGGCACCATTATCCTATAGTTCTCAATAAATTTTTTCAATCTAATGGGGAATGAGAAAGTGATTATTTGAAGTGGACATTTTACATTTGCCTTGGACTCCAGAACCTAGCATAATACCTGGCATGCAGAAGTTGCTCATTATTTGTCAGAGTAATAGTAATAGGTAGATTCTTCTAGGTGTGGTGTTTAGTGGTTTGGGGGAGTAGAGAAATACAAGCATCCAGAGATTTCCCATCACTCTATTCTAAAAGATAAAAGAGACTTCAGGAAGAGAGGCGTCACTTGTTTGACACTCAGACATTTAAGATGTAACAATGTCATTTGTAACTTGATCTTCGTATGGTGTCTTCTAGTTTTCAAAGTGCTTTAATGTGTATTATCTCCTTGACCCTTATAAGATAGGCAAGGTAAAGGTCTGTAACCTCATTTTTCACAGAAAGAAACCAAAATTGGGAGAAATTATAGCTTGCATGGTTCCATTACCTTTTCACTTCATCATACAATCTTTTATCTGCTTCCTACACCTAATGGCTTTAAATACCAAATTATAAAACACACTAATACTGGTTCTTCAGAATCATCCTTGTAGTGAGGTAGTAATGCACCTACTTACTGCTTCTTTTCTTAACCTTCCCTCTCCCACCCTCACCATTCACGTTTTGTTTACTCGGTTATTCAAACTAACAGGGATTGTTCCTCTTGATCAACTGGGGCAGTAATAGAAATTTGAAGGGATTTGAAGGTCCTGAGCCCATGACACTTACAACTTAGGGCCTGATCTGTTTACCCTATTTCTCTAAAAGAGATTGCTACTGTTGCCAGCATTTACCTATAGAGGAGCTCCTTAATAAAACACCATTTTGCAGAACCCATTACCAGATACCTAGCATTATTTCAGTTTTTATATTTCTGATCAATATCAAGGTCAAATTCAATGAAAATATTTTTGGGTAAAATGAGACCTCTTTTCAATCAGTATGATTTTATAATAGCTTCTGGAACTTTAAGACAATGGCATTTGTGAAATGGAAGAGCACTTTTCTATTTTCTTTTGGTAAGACATTGCCTCTAAATGCCTTGGCAATTCTAGAATATAGGTAACACAGACAGCCATAAAGTCTGAGCTTGAGATAATGCCGGTTATCTATATAAAAAGAAGAGGGAGCCGATGGAGATTATGGGGTAAAAGTAGGGGCAAACCCCCTGAAGACCATGCCTTCTCACTTCTACTATTTACCTGTAAGCTCGATGAGTCTCCTGTTCTTCTATCTCAGACTTTAGTTCAGTCAGTTGCATAGCCAGTTCTTTTTCTAACTGCTGGATCCTTTCTGTGGAAGCGATCTTATAAATTTCATCCATGATTTGCATTTACCACTTTACTATATCCCTGAAAAACAAGAGTGCAAAGCTTCAAAAAATCATGTCAACTTTGTGAAAATGTATGCTTTTGCAATTTGAGGAAACAGGCTGACTAGACTGTTGTCATTTATGATTTGATGACCATTTAGTAAGCAGTAGAGAAAAAAGAAATTAGAATGTCCATTGACTATTCCTTTGTTCAGCCCTGTTCACCATCAGAAACATCTCCACTCCAGCTTTGATGATGGTGGTTTATTAAAATGAGAATGTATCCCTCTGGTCCAACCCCTCTAGTCTTCATAAAGTCTTGTGGGAATTACACACTAAATGCTATTAATGTTGGTTAAGACTTTCTTCTAGAATCACTTCAAGTGAAACAAACAATTGGTGTGTACAGGTATGGAAATCAACCTAACATGATCATGATCCATGCACTTTGGAGTTTGGAAGAAAATCATACTTAAGGATTTAACTGTTTGTTCTTTATTTTGAATGTTTATATTTGGCTTATTACTTTTACCATTAAATAAAATAGTTCACAACCCCCCAGCCCTACTCCACCCAGTTCATAGCCTGTCAAATGCAATGCAGTTGTTTTCTAAGTACTTTGTGTCAATATCCTAATTAACAACATAGATTAACTGCATGACCCAGAATGGGACCTATGAATTGCAGGGGATACAGAAGATGATGTGTTTCCTGTGTTACTGCTGCCCTCATCTGTCCTGGACAGGTGAGGTAAAATAACTCTTGGTTATATTAGAGAGATTTAAAATATTTAACCTTTCCCTTTTTCCTTTGACATTTCTAGGTTTTCATTTTTCCTTTCAGAGCTATTTCATTTTCACAAGTTAATCTGCTATCGTTCCAACAGATAATTAAGCTGTAGAGATGTTTTGTGTAGAGACTTCCTTTGGGGACTACTTACTCTTTTTATAAATATTAAAAACAGAAATGAGCATTCATGCTCAGTCTAGGTTGTAAGCCTGCTGAGTAATAAATTTGTCATATTTGGCACACTGCTGGAGCACAATAAAATGCATTGTTGTTCTTAGCAAAAGTAAAATGCTGTTATGAAAAATATTTGCCACTTGGCAGTGTTCTTTCAAGTTGGGCAAAGAGTTAAGCAGTTGCCTTAACAGCTGCATTCCAATTGGCAGCCAAGAGTGGCAACATAGACTGGCTGATTCTTCTCCCAAAGGATGGACATTCGACCTCATTTCCTGATCAGTTTCAACACTTCCCAGCTCAGAAATGAGAACATTTAATCCCGCACTGTTTAGCTTACTACACAGTCAAGTACAGTACTCACAAAGTTAACATAAGGAGAGGTCAGTCTTTGACAACTGTCCATGAAATGAATCCAACCCAGGGGAATCTCTGCCTGCTGAACAGTCACATCTAGTGTTAAAGAGACATCTGTGTGGGCTAGAAGGTGGGGTAGGGTGGATTCCATCTACTGAGCACCTATTCTGTGTCAGGCAGGCACTGGCCCTTCTTTTAAAGTCTCAGAAAAGAGATTCTCAAAAATTATTTCAATGGCCTTTAAAGAAAAATAAGTATATTTGATTAACTACTGATTGTAAATAAATAAAAAACCTGTTTAAAAGTGGTAAAATCTAAACTCTAAGACAAAGATAGTAAGATTAGCTTGAGCAGCATTTGTAGGTGTTCAATGGGTGTTTAAAGTGGGCTTTGATGGGCTTAAAGCAGGCATGTTTAGAAGAGAAATACTGAGTAACTTTAGACTCTGCTAGGAAAATACTATGTTAAAACTTCAAGGTGACTACTAGAAGAATAGAAATGTGGCCTAGACCATCTCAAACAAGTAGAGGTGAGGGTAGAAATGGGTCTTGTAAATCCAATAGAATTCAGAAAATGAGAAGGGCAAGACGGTGGAGGAGTGGGGGACTGTGTTTCAACCGGTCCCCTGAATTTAGCTAGATATGTACCAGGCTACTCTGAACACCCACAAAATCAGCCTGCGATGTAAGATTATATGTCTGGATCTCTACAGGGACAGAGGATGGTCATCAAGAGGGTGAACCTTGTGTGGATTGTGGTTGATATTTTCAACTCTGTACATTCCCTCAACCACCACTCAACAGAATGACTAGGAGTAGGAACTCCCAACAAAGAAAAGAACCAGAGACAATGGCCTCTCCCACAGACCAAATAGATATGGATGTAAGTAAGATGTCTCAAATAGACTTGAGGGTAACAATTATGAAGACAGTAGCTAGGCTTAAGAAAGCCATTGATGGCACCATAGAATCTCTAAAGGTAGAAATGAGAGCTAATCAGTCTGAACTGAAAAACGCTATGAATGAGTTGCAGTCTAGACTAGATACTCTAACTACTAAGGTAAATGAGTCTGAAGAATGAATTAGTGATCTAGAAGATAAACTGATAGAACAGAAGGAGCAGGAAGAGGCCTGGAACAAACAGCTTAAAATCCATGAGAACAGACTTAGAGAAATCAACAACACAATGAAACGTTCCAATGTCAGAGTTAATGGGCTCCCTGAGGGGGTGGAGAGAGAGAGAGGACTAAAAGATATATTTGAACTAGGACTTCCCTAATTTGGGGAACATGTCCTCTCGTGTCCTAGAGGCAGAGAGGACATCCCCCAAGGTCAAGGAGAACAGACCAACACCCTGGCACATAATAGTAAAACTCCAAATCTTAGAACCAGGGAAGCCATCTTAAGGACAATTAGGGGGAACAATTACATACAGAGGAAGGAACATCAGAATAATGTCAGATCTGTCCACAGAGACCTGGCAAGCCAGAAATGGCTGGCAAGACATATTCAGGGCACTAAATGAGAAGAACACACAGCCAAAAATACTTTATCTGGAAAGGCTGTCATTCAGAACGGATGGAGAGATAAAGAGCTTCCAGGACTGGCAGAAACTGAAAGAATATGTGACCACCAAGTCAGCCCTGCAAGAAATACTAAGGGGGAGGGGGGGATTCATAAAAGAAGAAAGGGTAGTATGGACCAGAAATTTAGAGACAATCCATAGAAATAGGGACTCTACAGACAATAGAATGGCAAGAAACATGTGTCTTTCAGTAGTAACCCTCAAAGTAAATGACCTAAATGCTCCCATGAAATGGCACAGGCTGGCAGATTGGATACAAAGATAGGACCCATCCATATGTTGTCTACAAGAGACTCACTTTGAACCTGAAGTCACCTCCAGACTGAAAGTAAGGGGATGGAGAACCATTTTTTCATGCCAATGGACCTCAAAAGAAAGCTGGAGTAGCAATCCTTATATCAGAAAAATTAAAATTTAAACCAAAGACTGTAATAACAGATCCAGAGGGACATTATATCATTCTTAAAGGGTCTATCCAACAAGAACATCTAACAATTGTAAATATCTATGTTCCCAGCGGGAGGAGCTAACTACATAAGCCAGCTGCGAACGAAAATAAAGAATCAGATTGACAATAATACAGTAATAGTAAGAGATTTTAACACTCCACTCTCAACACTGATATTCTAAACAGAAGATCAACAAAGAAACAAGAGCTTTGAATGACACATTGGACCAGATGGACTTCATAGATATATACAGAACATTCCACCCTAAATCAACAGAATACTCATTCTTTTCAAACATGGAACTTTCTCCAAAATAGACCACATACTGGGTCACAAATCAGATCTCAGCCAATACCAAAAGATTGAGATTATTCCCTGCATATTAGACCACAATGCCTTAAAACTGGAACTCAATCACAAGAAAACATTTGGAAGGAATTCAAACACCTGGAAGTTAAAGAGCAACCTGCTAAAGAATGAATGGGTCAACCAGAAAATTAAAGAAGAACTTTAAACAATTCATGGAAACCAATGAGAACAAAAACACATTGGCCCAAAACCTAGGGGATACTGCAAAGGCAGTCCTAAGGGGGAAATACATAGCCATCCAAGTCTCTCTCAAAAAATTAGAAAAATCCCAAATGCACAAGTTAACCCTACACCTAAAGGAACTAGAGAAAGAACAGCAAATAAAACCTAAACCAAGCAAGAGGAGAAATAAAGATTAGGGCAGAGATCAATGAAATAGAAACCAAAAAAACAGCAGAAGAGATCAACAAAACTAGAAGCTGGTTCTTTGAAAGAATTAATAATTGATAAACCACTGGCCAACTTATCCAAAAGAAAAGTGAAAGGACCCAAATTAATAAATGAATGAAAGGGGAGAGATCATGCCTAACACCAAGGAAATAGAAACAATTACTAGAAATTACTACCAACAACTGTATGCCAACAAATTAAATAACCTGGAAGAAATGGATGCCTTCCTGGAAACGTATAAACTACCAAGACTGAAACAGGAAGAAATAGACAATCTGAATAGACCAGTAACTCATAATGAAATTGAAGCAGTAATCAAAACCTCCCAAAAAACGAAAGTCCAGGGCCAGAGGGCTTCCGAGGGGAATTCTACCAAACAATTAAAGAAGAAATAATACCTATTCTACTGAAGCTGTTCCAAAAAACAGAAACAGAAGGAAAACTTCCAAACTCCTTCTATGAGGCCAGCATTATTACCCTGATCCCAAAACCAGGCAAAGACCCCATATAAAGGAGAATTACTGACCAATATTCCTGATGAACATGGATGCCAAAATATTCAACAAGATCCTAGCCACTAGGATAAACAGCACATTAAAAGGATTATTCACAACAATGAACTGGGTTTTATGCCTAGGATGCAAGGGTGGTTCAACATTCTCAAATCAAACAACGTGGTAGCCTACATCAATAAAATAAAGACAAGAACTATGTGATCCTCTCAATTGATGCAGAAAAAGTGTTTGACAAAATATGACATCTGTTCCTGATTAAAACTTTTCAGAGTATAGAGGGAAAATTCTTCAATATCATAAAAAACATCTATGAAAAAATCACAGTGAATATCATTATCACTTTTCCCTTAAGGTCAGGAACACAACATGGGTGCCCACTCTCACCACCATTGTTCAATATAGTACTAGAAGTCCTAGTCTCAGCAATCAGACAACAAAAAGAAAGAAAAGGTATCCAAACCGGCAAAGAAGACGTCAAACTCTCCCTCTTAGCAAATGATGTGATACTTTATGAGGAAAACCCAAAAGACCCCACCCTCAAATTGCTAGAACTCATACAGCAATTCAGTAATGTGGCAGGATACAAAATCAATGCACATAAATAGGTTGTTTTTCTATACACTAACAATGTAATTGTTAGTGAATTGTTATGAAATTAAGGAATCAGTTCCATTCACAATAGCAACAAAAACCATTATATACCTAGGGATAAATTAACTAAAGATGAAAAGGATATATATACTCTAAAAATGTAGAATACTTATGAAAGAAATTGAGGAAGACCAAAAGATGGAAAAATATTCTATGTTCATGGACTGGAAAAATAAACATCGTTAAAATGTCTATCCTTCTCAGAGCAATTTACATTTTCAATGCCATCCCTATTAAAATATCATTCGCTTATTTCAAAGAGCTGGAACAACAAAATTGTAAAATTTGTATGGAACCGGAAAAGATTCCGAATTGCCAATGGAAGAATGGAAAAGAAAAACAAAGCTGGAAGCATCACATTGCCTAATGTCAAGCTATACTACAAAGCTGTGATCACCAAGACAGCATGGTATTGGCACAAAAACACAGAGACCAGTGGAATAGAATAGAGACTCCAGAAATGGACCCTCAACTCTATGGTCAAATAATCTTCAACAAAGCAGGAGAAAATATACAGTGGAAAAAAGACAGTCTCTTCAATCAATGGTGCTGGGAAAACTGGACAGCTATGTATAGAAGAATGAAACTTGACCATTCTCTTATACCATACACAAAGATAAACTTAAAATGGATAAAGGACCTCAACGTGAGGCAGGAGTCTATCAAAATCCTAAAGGAGAACATAGGAAGTAACTTCTTCAACATCGGCTACAGCAACTTCTTTCAAGACATGTCTCCAAAGGCAAAGGAAACAAAAGCGGAAACAAAAGGCAAAGGAAACAAAAACTTTTGGGACTTCATCAAGATCAAAAGCCTTTGCACAGCAAAAGAAATAGTCAACAAGGGGCGCCTGGGTGGCTCAGACACTAAGTGTCTGCCTTCGGCTCAGGTCCTGATCCCAGGTTCCTGGGATCGAGCCCTGCATCTGACTCCCTGCTCAGCAGGAAGACTGCTTCTCCCTCTCCCATTCCCCCTGCTTGTATTCCCTCTCTTGCTGTGTCTCTCTCTGTTGAATAAATAAAATCTTAAAAAAAAAATCATCAACAAAACAAAGAGGCAACCTACAGAATGGGAGAAGATATTTGTAAATGGTACTGCAGTCAAAGGGCTGATATCCAAGATCTGTAAAGAACTCCTCAAGCTCAACACTCAAAAAACAGATAATCACATCAAAAAATGGGCAGAAGAAATGAACAGACACTTTTCCAAAGAAGACATACAAATGGTCAACAGACACGTGAAAAAATGCTCAACATCATTAGCCATCATGGAAATACAAATCAAAACCACAATGAGATACCACCTTATACCAGTTAGAATGGCAAAAATTAACAAAACAGGAACCAACAAATGTTGATGAGGATGTGGAGAAAGGGGAACACTCTTATGCTATTGTTGGGAATGCAAGTTAGTACAGCCACTCTGGAAAACAGTATGGAGATTTCTTTAAGATGTTAAGAATAGAGCTACCTTATGACCCAGCAATTACACTACTAGGTATTTACCCCAAAGATACAGACTTAGGTGAAAAGAAGGGGCATGTGCACCCAAATATTCTTAGCAGCAATGTCCTCAATAGCCAAACTGTGGAAGGAGCCAAGATGCCCTTCAACAAATGAATGGATAAAGATGTGGTACATCTACACAATGGAATATTATTCAGTCATCAGAAACAGTGAATACCCATCATTTGTATCAACATGGATGGAACTAGAGGGGATTTTGTTAAGTGAAGTAAGTCAAGCAGAGAAAGGCAATTATCATATGGTTTCACCCATATGTGGAACATAAGCAATAGCAAGGAGACCCATAGGGGAAGGGAGAGAAATCCAAAGAGGGAGAAATCAGTGAGGGAGATGAACCATGAGAGACTGCGGACCCCAAGAAACAATGGGTATTGAGGAGGGCACATGCTGTGATGAGCACTGGGTGTTATACTTAACTAATGAATCACTGAACACTACATCAAAAGCTAATTATGTACTATACAATGGCTAACTGAACATAAAAAAAATAAACTGATAGGAATAGCACAGAAAAAAAAAGAAATCAGAAAAAAAGGGAGAAAACAAAAAAGAAGTACAGTAGAAATAAGTTCAAATACATCAGTAATTATAATAAATGTAAATGGATTAAGCTCACCAATCAAAGTAATTTTGGGGCTTAATCCCACAAGCCATTTGATCATAACCTGAGCTGAAACAAGGAGTCAGACACTTAAACAACTGAGCCACCAAGGGGCCCCTCACATGTTTTCAGGGTTCATCTTTGTTTTCACATGTATTATTATATCATTCCTTTTTTCTTTTTAAATTTTATTTAAATTCCACTTAGTTAACATACAGATATATCATTCATTTTTATGGCTGAATAATATTCCATTATATGGCTATACAACATTTCGCTTATTGGTTCATGGTTGAAGGAAATTTGGGTTGTTTTCATTTTTTTGATATTATGAATAATGCTTTTAAGTAAAAATTTTGCCAGCTGTTTCCAGAGAGGCCACACCATTTTACATTCTCACCAGCAATGTATGAGTGTTCCAATTTTTCCACATCTTTGTCAACACTTGTTTTTATCTGTCTTTTTTATTTTAGTCATCCTAGTGGATGCAAAGTGGTTTCTCACTGTGGTTTTGATTTGCATTTCCCTAATACTAATGATACTGAGCATCTTTTCATGTGCCTGTTGGTTATTTGTATATTTTCTTGGGAGAAATGATTACTCAGATTCTTTGCCCATCTTCTAATCAAGTTTTATGGGCTTTTTACTGATAAGTGTTCTTTACATATTCTAGGTACATGTCTTCTGTCAGATACATGATTTGCAAATATTTTCTCCCATTCTGTGGGAAATCTTTTCACTTTCTTGATGTTCTTTGAAGCCTTTTATCTTTTCGATGTCCGTAGGATGTGTAGTGCTGTCTCCTACATTTCTAATATTGATAATTTCTGTACTTGCTATTTTATCTTGATCAGTTTTATTAGAGATTTGATAATTTTAACCAATCTTTTTAAGTGAGTGACAGTTAGCTTTATTGTGTTTATTCTAGTCTATTTGTCTGTTTAATCTTTCATGGCTTTTTGCTCATTTATTATGATTCATATATTACTTATTTCTATTCATTTATTATACCGATTAATTCATTGGGATAATAAATTCAATGTACCAAATTACATTGAATTATTAGTCATTTATTATTTACATGTTTTTTATCACTAATCATTTATTATATCATTCTTTTTACTATATTGGATTTAATTTGCTTTTCTTTTCCCAGCTCTTGAGATTGAAGTTTGAGATCAGTAATTTTTAACCTCTCTTCTAATGTATGCATTTAAACCATAAATTTCCTTCTAAGCATTGCTTTAGCCACATCACCATTTTGGATGTTGTGCTTTCATTATTTCTTACTTAAGTATTTTCTCATTTCCACTGAGAATTCTTTGTTGACCTATAAGTCATTTAGAAGCAGTTCCTTTATTTATTTATCTATTTTTTTTTTTTTTTTGGTCAGTTTTCAGTGTAATTCCATTATGGCCTAAGAACATTCACTGCATGATTTCAACTTTTAAAAATATTTTAAGCTTGTTTTATGGCCTAGGTCTGTTTTGGTAAATGTTCCATGTTATCGAACATATATTCTGTTTTTAGGACTAGTGCTCTACATATATCAGTCAGATTGAGTTGTTTCATAATGTTCAAATCTTTTATATCTTTACTGATTTTTAGTCTGATTTTTAATGAGATATTGAGATATGTACATTAAAATCTTTGGCAATTACTGTAGATTTGTGTATTTCTCCATTTAGTTCTGATATTTTGGTTTTATATATTTGAAGTATTGTTATTGGCTGTCTTCTAATCGGATTATTAGGTTTTTTTTTATTGAATTGAAACTTTTGTCATTATGGCATCTTTTTTCATCTTTAGTAATATTTCTTAAAATAAAATGTATGTATTAGTAATACAATCACACAAGCATTTGGGGGGGTCGTGTTTAAATGGTATGTCTTTTTAATCCTTTTAAATTATCTGTGCCAGGCGCCTGGGTGGCTCAGTGGTTTAAGCCACTGCCTTCGGCTCAGGTCATGATCTCGGGGTCCTGGGATCGAGTCCCGCATCGGGCTCTCTGCTCGGCAGGGAGCCTGCTTCCCTCTCACTCTCTCTGCCTGCCTCTCTGCCTACTTGTATCTCTCTCTGTCAAATAAATAAATAAAATCTTTAAAAAAAATAAATAAATTATCTGTGCCTTTTTGTTTCTTGAATCCAATCTGAAAATCTTGTCTTTTAGTTGGAGCATTTAGTTTATTTACATTTAATGTGATTACTATTATAGTTGGGTTTATGCTCACAATCTTACTGTGAATTTTATTTTATTCATTTTGTTTATAATTCTATTTGTCTTATCCTTTCTTCCTCTATTCCTCCTTTCTTTCATTACTTTGGATTAATAAAGTGTTTTTATTATTCTGTTTTACCTCTTCTATTAGGTTCTTAATTATACCTGTTTGTTTTCTTTTGGTAATTACCCAGAGCAGTGGTTCTCAAATGTTAGTGTGCATTAGAATCACCTAGAGGACTATTCCAACATACATTTCTGGGCCCTATTTTTAAAGCTTATAATTTAACAGGTCTGGGGGAGGACTGAGAATTTTTACTTCTAAAATATTCCCAGATGATGTTTATGCTGTTACTCTGATAACTCTTATACTTTGATAATCATTCCTCTAGATTTCAATATGTGTGCTTGGCTTATTAGAGCTTACATGAAGCTAGTATTTTTTAAAGACTTATTTATTTTATTATTTTATATGTAGAGAAAAAGCACACACACAAGTGGGGGGAGGGACAGAAGGAGAGCATCCCCTCTCCATTCCCCACTAAGGACAGTGCTGGATATGGGGCTTGGTCTCATGACACATGAGATCATGACCTAAGCAGAAATGAAGAGCTGGATGTTCAACTGACTGAGCCACCCAGGAGCCTCTCTAGTTTTTTTGTTTTGTTTTGTTTTGTTTTGTTTTTTTTCTTTTAAACCACTGTCCGAAGAATAAAAACCTTACAATGGTTTATGTACATTTATCTCCTTCCTACAATTCATGCAACTGTTATTTTTGCTTTAACTTCTGCATATAAACTCCACAACATGTTTTATTTTTGCTGCTTTGAAATTCAATTTAAAAAACTTAATCATGGGGCACCTGGGTGGCTCAGTTGTTAAGCATCTGCCTTTGGCTCAGGTCATGATCTCAGGGTCCTGGGACTGAGCCCCAAATCGGACTCCCTGCTCAGCAGGGAGCCTGTTTCTCCCTCTGCCGCTCCCCTTGCTTGTGCTGTCTCTCTGTCAAATAAATAAATAAATAAATTTAAAATCTAAAAAACTTAATCACATATTTATCTTTTCTGCTACTATTTTTTCCTGAAGACCCATGTTGGCATTTGAATTAATTTTCCTTTAGTCTAAAGAACTACCTTTAATAGTTTTCGTAGTCTGGTCTGTTGATGATGAATTCTCCCAGTTTTTATTTGTTTGAATAAATCTTTATTTTATCATGATTTCTTAAGGATATTTTAACTAGGTATAAACTGATTTTTTTTCTTTTAACACTTTAAATGTCTTTTTATTCTTTCTGGCTTCCATAATTTGTCAGAAAATAAATTATCTTACTGTTCCTTTTGTAGAAAGTAAACGTGACTTGTTTTTCTCTTGTTGCTTTCAAGATTTTATCTTTGTCTTTCAGCGTTTCAACTATAATGTGCTTAATTGTGACTTCCTTTGCATATATCCTTGCTGTGTACTGGGGTTCACTGACCTTTAATGTTGGGGCAGATGTGAGTCATCAATTTTGGAAATTTCTTGATTATTATCTCTTGAAATATTGCTCTGCTCCATTTTCTTTCATTCTTATCCTTCTAGGACTCTTAATTAAACATAACATTTGATTATTTAGCTATAATTCACATGTGTCTTTTATTCAGTTTTATTCGTCTTGTTCTTTTTGTCTCTGTGCCTCACTTCTGGATATTTTCTATTTATCTGTCCTCAAGTTCACTAACTGTATTTTTTGCTCAGTCTAAGCTATTAAAAAAAACAAAAACAAAAACAAAAAACTATTCAGTGAATTCTCAATTTTAGCTGTTGTATTTTTAAATTACATAATGCACATTATTTTTATAGATTCCAAATCTGCAAAAATTATCCATCATTTTATCCAATTTGTCCATTTTTTCCTTGTGCATATATATGAATACATATATCTCAGGGCTGTGAGATCAAGTTCTGCATCAGGCTCCATGCTCAGTGAGGCGTCTGCTCACTCTGCCAAGCAACCCCCACCCATGCTCTCTCTCTCTAAAATAAATTTAAAAGAAAATAATAGAAGAACCAACTGGACTAGGAATTGTTATTTCCCCCTGTAAACTTTCTCCCTTTCTTCTGTTAGATGCATAATTTAAAGGACTGATCATCTTAAGCCCATTAGGTATTGAATTGGATTGGGGCTGCATTCTGGTTTTAGTTAGACTCAGTTTACCTCTTCTTTGTCCTTTTTCTTCAGATGTGGCTCACTTGGACCTTTCCTTTTTCAATATATAATGTATTATTTGTTTCAGGGGTACAGGTCTGTGATTCATCAGTCTTACACAACTCACAGCACTCACCATAGCACATTTGCTTCCCAATGTCCATCACCCACCCATCCCACCCCTCCACTTCCCTCCCCTCCAGCAACCCTCAGTTTGTTTCCTGAGATTAAGAGTCTTTTATGGTTTGTCTCCCTCTCTGGTTTCATCTTGTTTCATTTTCCCCCCGCTTACCCTATGATTGTCTGTCTTGTTTCTCAAATTCTTCATATTAGTGAGATCATATAATAGTTGTCCTTCTCTGATTGACTTATTTCACTTAGCATAATAGCTAAGTTTATGATGTCCTAAACAGCGACTTGAATCCTACCAGAAATTCCGGGCCCGTGGTCATTCACGCGAGCAAGTGTGAAAGATACGTGGAGACCAAGTACCCCCACGAGGCCGCGTACGATGCCTTCCTCTGTGGATCAGTTCTTCTGAAAGTGGCCCACTTGCTCTTGTGGAGAGCACACGGTGCCGGCCCCATGCCCGAGCCCTCCTTCCCTCTGTACCTCGACGTGCTGGCTCCCTATGTGAACTAGAATTTCTCAGGTCCAGATTGCCCCAGTATCCAACCTCCCATCCTCCTCCTCCATGTCCGGAAGTGGCCGGGGGTCAGCGAGCAGCAGGTCTACCGTGAGTTTCAGAATCTCTGCAAGTTTGATGTGCGGCGACTCTCGCGGAGCCAGTTCCTGCTTTTGACCAATAAGTTTAAGGATGCTCGGAGCATCCTGAAGGAGTACAGGGGCCACCCCACCCTGCAGGTGTCCCTGTACCGGTACTGGAGGCACTCCCCGAACATCAGCTGCCTGTTGCAGGTCTGTGGCGTGGTCACCACCTGGGCCCTGCTGGCGCTTCTCCTCGGAAGACCTGGTCACTGAGGGCAGCTGGTAGCCCTTTCCCATCTCTGCACCTCCCTGGGACAGCCATCCGTTTGGGCTTTTGCGGGTTTTGTTTGTGTAAATCATATTTTATTTGCAGACCAATCTCTGCGGTCCTTATGAGGAACTTTGTTTTGAGGGTGAAATTCTGTAATGATTATCAACGATAAAGAAATCCTTTATCGTTGCAAATGGCAAGGTTTCATTTTTGATGGCTGCATAATATTCCTGTGTGTGTGTGTGTGTGTGTGTGTGTGTGTGTGTGTGTGACATCCTTTTTATACATTCATCTGCTGATGGACATCTAGGATCTTTTCATAGTTTGGCTATTGTGGACACTGCAGCTATAAATCAACCTGGACTTTTGATTGATAGTTTAGCAGGTCTCTCTCCTTCAGCTTTTAAAAACTATGAGAGAATCAGTTCTGCCCTTTAGAGGCTTAAAGTTTAGCTCATTAGTTTCCTACCTCATGCAGCTTCAAAATGTGGCAAATGTCTTGAGAGAGAGCCTGGCCAAATGTTCATGCTGGCTTTCTGTCTCTTGTGAGATTCTATTTCCAAGCTTTGTGGAGAGACTTTACCTTTCCAATCCAGTTTCCTTCTTGAGTGTGGCCCTCTGAAGTTTTTGATCGATAGCTTGGCTTTTCTCTTTGTCCTCATCCCTGAAACTCTGTCCTTCAAAAGTTTTGAGCTTAGTCTCTCACAACATCAAGTTCAGTATCTGGCAAAAACTTGAGGGCCTGCCGTATGCTTGGTGCAATCCCTCTCTTTAGAAGGAATTTGTCTCCTAAGCATCATAAAATTGAAGATTGTATTCTGCCTTTCTGGACCAGCTCTCCAGGTTCTTTTATACTTCAACATTCAGCAAATATCCAGGGTATATTTCAGGCTTCTTTAGAGTCAAATCTGGCATGCCTGGACCTATTGTCTTAAAAAACTCACCTGGCTTCTTCTTTGTCCCAGTAGAGTCCCTATGCCAAAAACAGAGTCAATATGACCAGAATTGGTAAATGATCCAAGGAATAAAAGAGCCAGGGATTGTAGCTCACCCAGGAGAGCTTTTCCTTCTCTAGAAATTTAGTTCTTCTAGGCTTCGCTGTGCCCACAATTTTCCAACAACTTTAAACGTTCAATTTTGTAATTTATTTGTTTCAGTGGGCGCCTAATCTTTCTACTAAATCCTACCTAAAGTAGAAGTCTCAATACTTACTTTAGGGGTACCACAGACAATCTATTTTCTATTCTATTTCATTAAAAACAAACTGCTGGTCAGGGGCACCTGGGTGGCCCAGTGGGGTAAGCTGCTGCCTTCCGTTCAGGTCATGATCTCAGGGTCCTGGGATCTAGTCCCGCATTGGGTTCTCTGCTTGGCAGGGAGCCCACTTCCCTCTCTCTCTCTCTGCCTGCCTCTCTGCCTACTTGTGGTCTCTCTCTGTCAAATAAATAAATAAATTCTAAAAAAACAAACAAACAAAAAAACCCCCTGCTGGTCAGAGCTCACTATTAATCAATGTCAGGATCCACTAATGAATCACAGTCCCATTTTGAGCAAAGCTGGTCTAACAGGTCTCTGGGAAAAACCAACCTGTCTTGCTGTTTGGAAGAGGCTCATCAAAGGGATATGGGCTAAATGAACCTCAGTCCTCTTAGGAGTATACAAATCCTTGAAGTATGGATTCTGCCTATATTTTTCCTTGAGTCTGATAAAGTCAGCTTTTGAATTCAAATTAACTTCTCACTGAAAGGCTGGGCAAACTTAATTTTGTTCTACCATTTCTCTCTAGCCTTTTTTTCTCAGTCAAAATCAAATGTTTATGATTTGTGTTAGTCATTAGTATTATAATCCCATTAATCCAAAGTTTTTACCAGCTTGTCCACAAAGATAAGACAATTTCTTTAAAAAAGAATCCATTCTCCAAAGTACCTCTCTTAAACATGGCCTTTTCCTCTTGTATTATTAGTTTTTTTTCCCCTTCAGTTATAATAACTACCTCAGTATTTGTGAAAGGGTTTTCAACTACCAAGGACCAAAAGAAGCATGCGTGGCTGCAAATGACACGTTGCTCTGCTGCATCAGTGTGTATACATCATAATCAGAGAATAAAACAACTTGCACAGAGAAATAAGTAAACAGAAACAGAGTCGCTGTGTCTAGTTCACTTTCCCAAGATAAAAGAATCCCTTAAGTTTTGTTTAAAAGTACTGACTCCCTTATAAAAGCAATTTTATCATCAGCTTTTGCAATGATGATAGCTGAAAATTCATAATAACCTTTGTAGCTATGACAACTGTGTAAGAAAATTTGAATCTTTTCTTCCATGAGCAGACTAACGAGCTAAGTCATGTTGGTTATTTTGTGTCCCCCCACCCTTGTAATCTTTTATTTAGTGAACCAGACATTTTAAAACTTGGGAGTTTCTTAGAAACTTTCCTTGAAAGTAAACTTTTCTTTACTAGATGCTGTGTCTCTGAGTATTTCTTTGACAATTCTATAGATTCTACCAAGATTTTGTGTATTTATCTACCAGAGAAGTCTTCAGTAGCTGGAGCTAAGTAAACTGCAACTCAGGGACTCTTTGAGGTACAACTTTTCCCAGTCTTAGGGCGAATCTCCTGTGGAAACAGGATTTTAATCTAGCTGATTCTATTTCTTTTTATGACCATTTGTTTGGGTTTTGTGTCCCGGTTAATTCTGGTTTTCATGCTGGTTCTGATTTGTACACAACCCTTATTTCTCCTTTGGCAGCAGCCATGTTGATAATGTAGTTTTTAATGGCCTGTATGGTCTTTTGAGGTAACAAAGGACACGTACGTATTTGATTGTATTTTATGTTTGTCTTGAGGATTCTGTTAGCTCCTGTCATTTAGATGATCTCTTTCTTTGCCTCTGGGTCTTGAGACCTTGATTTAGTTTCAGTAGTACGTTGGAAAGTTGCTCATATCACTCAATACAGTACTTCATTTTATTTATTTATTATTATTTTATTTATTTATTTATTATTTTATGATTTATTTTATTGCTGCCTTACCATTGGTGAAACTCTCTGTGTTGTTTTTTATGCTGTGTGCCACTCTGATTCAAATCAAGATAAACATATTTTTGTGCCCTCTGGAGTGCAGAGTAGCTGTTGGAGATCTGGAGCAGTAACCATCAGCCAGTTTTGTGTACTTTGACTACATTTGATCCATCTGTGGCTAATGTTATAAAACCAAAGTTGATGGTTCTTTTAGTGTCATTTTAGAAAGCCTTTCCTCCTCAAAAAGAAAGGCATAGCTTTTTATAATAGTCTGTTTATTTACAATTATAAACTTTCTCTGACAGCCACTTCTGCTGTCCCTTGGGACACTATTAGAGATTAATGGGCCATAAAAGCTGTCACTTGAACACACTATGTAAGGATATCTAATTCCAACAGACAAATTTAGAGAGAACAAAATATACATAATGAATAAAATTTGACATTGTTTCTACCTAGTTTTAGGGCAAAGGGTAGAGACTTTAGAGAAGGTTTTGCTTGAATGGTACAACCTTTCAATTAAGCCTGAATTTGTGATGGAATGAGAATGATTGCTTCTTGACTCTCCTACAGCTTCACGGTCTTTGCAAGAAATCTAAAAAGTCTGGGTCCATAACTTTTTCTCTCTCATCTTTCAAAAGAAAATAGGAAAGCATAAATAAATGAATGAGCCAGGTAAAGATGTGAGAAAGAGTTTGATGCCCCAAAATTAGGTGTTAATAAATCTAAAGCTGTGCTTCTTTCTAGCTCAAGCTACAGTCTGACTGGAAAATTACCATAAAAATAGACTTATTTACAAGTTGACAAGGTAAGTAATGAAGTGCAATTTGATAGCAAAGAGAAAAATAGAAAGAAAACTTTGGTATTAAACAAAACTTGAAGAGTTCCTAAATATTTAGTATGAAAAATAGAAAAGTTTAAGTAATCATATTCCTAATTAAAAGGAATCCTTGGACAAATTAGACTGGTTTAATAATGCTGTTTTAAAACAACTATATGTCTTCTTCCTGATTTAATTACAGGGTGAATTAAAATGTTAGTATACTATTCTAACTTATGCAAGATGGGTTTGTTTTCTCATGGAAAGCCTAAATAATTGAACTTTATAGATATTTTTCTAATTCCTAAACTAATATTAAACTGAATTACTCATTTAATTAATAATCTTTGGATATAAATTATATCTAAGAAACTCATTTGTAGAGAACAAAATAAATACTGGGTCAACAACCACAGTTTTTACATAGATTTGCCTTTTGTTTTTATACATTGTAAATGACAATTAATAGGTTGAAAAGATACATATGAAAAATTAAGATATGTTGGCATACATGTTCTTTTTTGAAAGAAATGTAAAATAATGTTTGTGAATCTGTCAAGAGGTATAAATGCAAAGGAATAAATTTTTATTTGTCTATCATGGGAAAAGATTGATTTTTGTCTTAAAGTCAAATTGTCTGGTTGTGCCAGAATGTGACAGAAAATATTAAAGCCAAATTTGAGGGTATACAACAGGTTGTAGAAGGTATGAAGGGAAATAGACTTTGTCTTGGTTTTTAATATTTACGAATAATCAATTCAAAAGAAGCATAAAAATGTACTAACTTATAAAGTTAGCTAGATAAAAATGAATTTATTCATAAGATGGAAAAAAGGACTTGTGAATCCTACTCTATAAAATATGGATGGCATCCCCGAAGAGTTAAACTAGATTTTGGATTTTCTGTTAAATTGACAAATCCATAAGGAAATGTTTACTCTGAACAAAAAGCAATTAAGAGGTACTTAGTGCCTAAATAGCAGGGCTTTCTTATATTATCAAATTATATTATTTATATTTATATATATAATTATTATATATTATCACTCTTGAGAACCTAACATTTTGTGCTTTTGTCATACCCTTGAATTATTTCTTTTTTTTTTCCTTGAGCTATTTTTTTTTTAAGATTTTATTTATTTATTTGACAGGCGGAGATCACAAGTAGGCAGAGAGGCAGGCAGAGAGAGAGGAGGAAACAGGCTCCCTGCTGAGCAATCCCAGGACCCTGGGATCATGACCTGAGCTGAAGGCAGAAGCTTTAACCCACTGAGCCACCCAGGTGCCCTCCTTAAACTATTTCTTAAACAAAAGTCCCTTACCTCTGAAAAGGTTTCTGGTAAGTTGATACTGACTTTATTTTAAATATTGCCTGTAACCTTTTTTCTGTAGCCACTTACTCATGTTTTCTCCTCTGATAACTTTTTTTTTAAGATTTTTATTTTTTAAAAGATTTTATTTATCCTGATAACTTTTTTTTTTTAAAGATTTTTATTTATTTGACAGAGATCACAAGTAGGCATTGAGGCAGGCAGAGAGAGAGGAGGAAGCAGACTCCCTGCCAAGCAGGGAGGACCCGGAGATCATGACCAGAGCCAAAGGCAGAGGCTTTAACCCACTGAGCCACCCAGGCGCCCCCTGTAACTTTTTTGATATGGCATTTCCCAAATTCAGAATTATAAACTATTACTACATCTTTTACATAAAAATTTTCTTTGGGGTTTCCCAAACAGTTGCTAGAAGCCCCAAAGTTTTGCTAATTTATCCTATGAAAGGAAGAATACTAAAAATAATTAGATATGGTTGGTTGGTATACTGCAGATTTTTTATTAGCTCAAAGCTACTGTAAAAGTCATCCAGCTTATCCCCTCCTAAATATGAAAAAAACTTATACAATAGTAAGAAAAGTTTAACCCAAGTTAATTACATTTAAGGAAAATGTATTACTATAAATATAAAGATAATTTTACCAACTGTCTAACATTCAGGTTGGACAGAAGCATACACCTATCCATATACAAAGATTGGTACAGTAACTTTTTTTTTTTTTTAAAGATTTTATTTATGTATTTGACAGACAGAGATCACAAGCAGGCAGAGAGGCAGGCAGAGAGAGAGGGAGAAGCAGGCTCCCCGCCGAGCAGAGAGCCCGACGATTTGTTTGCAGGTGACAATCCTAAAATATTTTATGACATAATTAAATGAAATTTAATGCCTACTCTGTCTATAAATGTATTTTTCCTCTCAGGATAATCATTGATTAAAATTTTGCAAAGGGATTATGTGTTATTTCAGAAAAAAAAAACAATTCCACCCCCCACTATTCTAGTATTGTTAGGCCTTTACATATTAACCTAAGCCATTGTGTCTTATCATCCACAGATACTTTCTGCTTTTTTCTTACATTTGCCTGAAGTCTCTGTGATAAGCTACAGAGCAAAAACTGAATCTTCTGGAAGAAACATGAGAAGAATGAAAGCCTCAGTAAAGACTTCTACCACACTCATAATTGTTGACTCTATAGGGCGTAGGCTCATGGATAACAGATTTTTCAGTATAAACTGATGTCATCATGACAAAAAGATACCTGTCAGATTACCAAAAGATAAGAGTCAGGATTTCTAGGATTCTTTAAATCCAAAAGCAAATGACTTTGTGAAAATGAGTGCTCCACCCAAAATCAGAAAAACAAGAAATCATTACCGAGGATGAAATGAGTTAATTATGGTTAATGCTTTATTTCTAATGGACATCTTCTTTATTTTGAACTATCTATTGGCTACACTACATAAACTGTTATAAACATTTTTTAAATTGTATGTTCCAACTGACCCTTTGGAATTCCAGAAAAAAAATTCTTTGAAAATTCTTGATATAATTTATAAGTAATATATTGTCAAGAAAACAAAAATAGCGATACTGGAGAAAATGACATAAATGTGTACCACAAAATGGTAAAAATGGTTAAATATTACACAAAATGCCTTTACTTTCCTTGACTTTTGACAGCCATGTAGCTATTTTGCATAGTTCAATAAAGATCTATTCTCCTTCCTATCAAACAGTAATTTAAAAATTGCTTTTGAGTCTGTGGCTATGCCTTAAATCTAATTAAATTAGGTATGGCAAGCCCATTGCTAAGCAACAAGGTCCATGCAACTTGACTGAGGTGACTGAATGGTTCTTGGTTCCCGATCTTGGTGTATGAGCCAGTAGGAGCAATATCTTAAACATAAACCAATGACAACCTTAAAGTCTTTACAAAGCCTCCAAAGTTAACCCCTAAGTTTTAGTATCACATGTCTCTAGTTTCACTAAACAGATTATATTATTCTGTGTTTAAGCATCACCCTTTATCACATTCATATAATAAAACTGACCAAATAAACCATCAAAGTAATAATACTGCACCGTAAAATCACTAGGCAAATTTATGTGGTCAACGCCGGGCTTAAAAGGAAATCTGGAGGCAAAATTTACACCTTAACCAGATGGGTAAGCAATGCACAGCACATTCCAGAGTCAGAAAACAAAATGAAGCAACACTATACAGTAAAGGGTCAACACAGCCTGCCCAAGTTGTGCAAACCTTTCACATTCCAAAGAAAGGTTTGGTCTTTACTCAGCTCCAAAGAGATGACCTCTCCACCCTTGGAATATCCTGTCTGATAATGTTTTTGTTTACCTAAGGGCCTGAGGCCCAACCAGGTAGTCTATGCTGACAATGTGACTTAGATCCACCATGGCCTTGGGCCATACAGTATCAGCTTGATCCACGGAGGGGCCTGGAGACTGAAGGTCAGTCATTTGGGCAGTCAGTTGTGTGCTCGTGTGATCAGCCTACAGGGAAAAACCTGGACACAGAGGCTCAGAGGAGCTTCCCTGCTTGGCAGTACAGCAAGCGTAACATCACACATCATTGCCAGGAGAATTAAGTGCTGTCTGCATGACTTCACTGGAAGAGGACAACTGGCAGCTCCTGCCTGGTGTTTCCTGGACTTGGCCTTGCATCCCTTTTTCAGTTGCTTATTTAAATCTGTTTCCTTTTGCTCTAATAAACCTTAACTGTGAATATAACAACTTTTCTGAGTGTCCTGTTAGTGAATCACTGAATATAAAGGTGATCTTTGGGATTCCCTGCAAACACACTTTGAAACCCTGAGATAAAGTAACATCAGCAAACAAGTTAACCCTGTCTGGTACTTGCTCCTCAAATAAATGAACTCTTGAGTCTTTCCTGTAAGTTATTTTCTAATGAAAACAACTATAGCCCTGATTTTGGAAATGTTGATGTCTGAAGATATGTGATGACCTTTTTGGATATGGCAATTATGTGAAAAAAAAAGTGTTTTCTACCTTGAAGAGATTAAATGCAAACTCGGTGACCTTGATAAGTTTGTAGGTTGCTTTTTTCCTTTAAATGTATGCCATATTTTAAATTAAGGCTGTCTTTCTAAAGCTTGATTTCCTTACAGATTTTCTTTGCATATAAACTCCTCTTTTCTAAATGCTTTGGTCTCTAAGTGGTTTAAGTTTTATTTCAGTAGATGGTAGTTTGAATCAACAGCATTTTAGTAGATTGGTTAAGAGAAATGCTATTTTGTGTGGAACATTCATAAGAATGTTCGGAAGTGGCTCTGAGAATTTGAAATTACAGGCAAATATCCTACCCAAATACCAAAGTCACGCAGCCCTCCATCTACTTGAGATCTATACTGTAAATGAACAAAAAGAAAATATCCTATCTGAAAATATAGCTTAGGGGCCTAGCATTTAAATCATACCAGAGAGAATCAAGGTATATGATAACTGATACAAATTCTTCCAAGTTTATCGAACAGAGAAGTTACATACATAAAATCACAGAATAAGTTTTTAAAATACCTGTTACTTTAGAGATTAAAAGAAATTCTGAACTTGAAAATAATTTCTTTTAACTCTGGTACTGAATTTCTTAGCTTCAAATTTGTAGTTTATTTTTGGGAAAGCAGAAGATAATGCTTCTTATGTTGTGTTCAAGCATTCAATAGTTAAGATATTAGTAGCACTATTCTCTCATATGCATTACATATTTTAGATTTGGCTATTTCTGAAAAGATTCTTAAGGTATTAAACATATTTTTTCTTTTGCTAGAAATTATAAACTATAAAACCATAAATATTCCATGGAATCCTCAGGAGTGTTTTTCAATTTCATTTTAAATGGGCTCCCAGTGTACTGATATGATTTATGTTTTAAATAACACATTTGTAAAGTTAAAAGGACCTACAGTGAAGAGAAGTGAAATACTTTCCAGTTCAGCAAGAAGATTCTGGACAACTGCCCTGTAAACATCAATCTTTTACTTCAGACAAGAAGTGATTCACATTCTGTACCAGTTCAGTAATAGATTTTTTCTAAGAAATACCATACAAGTCAATGTACATTTAACTTTAAAGAAAACTAACCAAAAAAAAAAAAAAAAGCCTTCCAGTATTTTTCTGAAGTTATCCTAAAATTTACTTAATATGGCTATGTAAAATTAGGTCAAAAGTATATTATTTTAGCTATGACTAGAGGGCCTGTTCACTTTACTGTTCCTTTCCTAAAGACTAAGATCTCTTTGTTTAAGCAACTTTGGTAATTTGTAGTGAATAAACTTTTACAAGTGGGTAGAATCCCATTGTAATGAACACAGTTCCAATGTTTACTTCCCTACGGCACTTCTTCCTATGTTCTGACCGTAATTCAGAGCTGATATGGCTACCAAGAAATACATTGAGGAGGATATCAAAAGTCACAGAAATGTAGCCCCCTTAGTAGTACTTTATTTAATGAAGCTATTTTTCAGGTAAGGTATTTATTATCTATTCCATCTGCTCACTCGTTTAAAAATATTCTATCAGGTCTAATGCTCAGTAAAATGACATGATTTTTTAAAAGTGCCACATTGAAAAAAAAAAGTGCCACATTGATAATGTATCAGATTTTTAATTTTTTCTTTGTGTTGAATGTTGATGCTCAGGTTTGTCAAGGATAAATCTTTGCTCATTTCAGATTCAGGACATGCATAGTTTTTTTTTTTTTCCCTCACAAATCTATCTTTATTAATTTTAAAACTATCTTAAACAGAACAAATTTGTTTCCTAACCATAAGACCCATACTTGGTTAGATTCCACACAGAGGCAGTGACTAGACAGCAACAATGGATGAGGAATAATGAGGTCATTCATTAAGGGATTCATGTTGAATACATTTATTTGTGCCCACATTAGAAAAGTGACACTTCTCTAATACAGGTTGCTTAGTGTTTGAAAAGAGTCTTCTATAGACCAGGAAATGTAATGGTATTAAAATGGGACTTCTACCTGTAAAATATATAAAACAGATTTGTAGCATTACCGGGATAAGCAACAGATTGTCACAAGCCATATAAGGGATTTGGGAGTATTCCTGTTTTAAATTGGTTCTCTCTCTTTCCTTCACATCTTTCAAATTCATTCCGTCTGAACATTTATTATGAGCCAACTTTTTCTTCCTTAAATAACATTAGGACTACATTTTAAATTATAATCCAGTATTCACAGAGTTTCATAAAGACATTGACTACCTTCTCTGTGTATTTTCAGTGCTATGCTAATATTTTAAAATTGTTCAGAGACCCACTAAATGGATTTCACAATCCATTAATAGGATATGACCTGCAGTTTGAAAAACACTGACTTAGTCCAACTGCAGTCAAATGCTCTACCCCTGAGCTATACCCCCGACTTAGTCCAACTGATGAGGAAGCTGGAGAGTGAGGAAATTGAGTGGCTTAAATTCATAAGAAAAGTGAGTGGTGATCATTTGCATAATTCTGTACAGGCCGGTAATTGGTCCCTAGATTACAACTTTTCTGTAAAAGTATTATTTTTCTGTTTTAGTCTAAGTCATTATTGCTTTTTTTTTTTTTTTTTTACCCTCCTCATTATCTACTGCCTTCCCATTTTACTTAGGTGTTTCATACCCATTTTTTCTACTCATACTTTGATACATGGTTACGTGGACAACACTTGTTTGAAATTTATGCTAAGCGAACTGGTATCTTCAATCAATAAGTATTAAGAATCTTAGACCAATACTGCCACTAGGTGAAAAAGCAAATGAAAGCTATATATATCAAGAAAGAGAATGAAGAAATACAAATAGGTTCAACTTTACCTATCAACAGATGATGAACAAAAATTTAGTAGCCAAATATTTAAGCATCTTCTCTGGAATGGTCATTATACCTCTATGTCACCTACTGTTTTCTTCCGTTTTATTTCTGTTTCCTCTTATCAGACTATGGGCAACTTGAAGAGAGAATCCATGCATAATTTGGCTTTGAATCTCCCATAGCATCTAGCACAGTATCTTGGAGATCAACAAAGACTTGATTAGAGATCAGGAAATACTTGCTGACTGAACAAGTCCATCATACCAATATACAAATAAAGAACTACCTTGGCTCTCTAACCTCTTCCTCTTGGCATCATAAAATCAAAGAAAGCATCATCCTGACTGCCTTTTGTCTTTACCCCCTAACAAACAAACAAACAAACAATAAAATACTGGCATATTTTAACCAGGAATTATGTAAAATTTGGTCACATAACCTTGAAAGATCCAACAGTAGCACAATTGAACTGGTGCCTAAAACAGCTGTACGTGACCCAATATGCTTACTCAGATGAGATCACTAAAGATGGTTAACACAATTTCATGACATGTAATTACTAAATATTTATTGAGAAGGCTACTACTTATAGGCTAGTATTATGTGGGTGCTGGGCTACAGTAATGAGCAAGAAAGGATTTTGCCTTTAGGGAACTTTCAGTCTATGGGAAAGCCAAACAAGTGATAACAAGAAAGTGTTCGAGGTGCAAAGATAGGAGAAATACCTAGAAGTGGCAGTGAAGCCAGATCTGGGAGATGGGAGAGGAGTATGAAGGGGAGACTTAAAGAGGATTTCCTTGAGGAAGCAGTACATTGAGACCTGAAGAATGAGGAAAGGATAGATAAGCAGTATCTACAGAGGAGAAACCTAGGCAGAGAGTAAGAAGGACAACTTTACCCTTATTTAAAAGATAATCAGCTAGAAAGCTGATTATTACACAGAACTTTTTATCTTTTTTTTTGACAGATAATTCTTAATTCCTAACATCCCTTCTCTAACCACACTGGGTCCAGTCTCCTAACACTGTAGACCGCTGAACGGGTCATTAACATGGTAGACCGCTGAACTTAGATTGTCACAAAACTGCCTCAGACTATAAAGTATAAATTTGCTTCTCTGTTATGTTCTGCTGAAACTGTTAATGCACACAGGTACCCAGTGGACCATTTGTATATAATTGTATATAATAAAAAATAAACTGGGGGTGTGTGTGCTAATTGTAATTCTAATAATTGCCTACGGCATCTAGTGGGATCTAGTACCAAATAAGAATTCAATGACTCTGTATGAACAAGCAGAACATTCCCAAAAATCCCACCGGGGAAACAAAAAATCCACTTTATTCTTTAAATGACTAATTCACAAATACAATAAAAACAAACTCTGCCCTAGACAATATTATAAAACTTTAAACTTTACTATTTTGTTATGACTAATTCTCTTTCTATAACAAAATATAAAAAAGGAGTTAAAGGAGAAAAGTTATATGAACATAAGTTTATAGATTATGAAGAAAAAGGCTGAAGCATTGGCAAGGTCCATTTAATCACCAAGAAATAAATCTAGTTTTACATCGATGGCAGTCAATTTGATTTTTATTTATCCTCATTTCATTTTAATCAAAAGGTGCCATGGCACCCATATGGGAGTTTGTTTGTTTGTTTGCTTTGTTTTGTTTTCCCCTCACAGATGCTATTATTCCACAGAGAGGTTTGTCTTGTTATACATTCTGGGAGTCAGCTTGAACTTATCTAAACTTCACATACAATTAAATGTTCTCAGTACATACAGCTTTAGTTACAGCTGAATAGAGTTCCAGGAAACCCCATTAGGAGTTTCACTATTTACTCTACACCAACAATAGCAGCTGGTACATTTTTGGCCATAGTGAGCACTCCTTTCATTGTGCATAACCAACCAGACTTTTCCCCT
The DNA here is from genome assembly GCF_922984935.1 of Meles meles. NCBI lineage: Eukaryota > Metazoa > Chordata > Mammalia > Carnivora > Mustelidae > Meles > Meles meles. Next base: position 23,501,983 of record NC_060070.1, read on the forward strand.
TAGTTTGAGTCTCACCACACTGCAAGTCAAATTTTAATTTAATTTTTTGATGTCTTATCACAGATTAAGACTACTCCTTTAGAGTTCAAATTGTATTTTTAGAGGAAAATAACTCTCTAAAAATCTCAAAAACTTTTCAGTATACCATCACCACTTGATAAAGCTCACTATTTTAAGTATCTCCTTTAATCTTATTCTGCTGAAAACTGAACATTTCCCTCCAACCCTCCTATCCTCAGCTACACAACCTAATAAAAATGGACTAGGTTACCAACCACCCACACAGGTACAGTTAATTCAAGATCCCAACTGCTGTTTCTACGATTAGAGTACTCAAAATACCTGCTAGGTTAAACACTCAAACTTCCTAGTTTCACAGTTTCATCAAACCTGAGACCTGTCCTGCCTAGAAAGTTCCAACTTCATTTTTTTTTCCATTTCTGATTAAATAAAAAACAAACAAACCTGTTTTTCACTGAAGTGAGCAAAATCAATGATATCCTACCGAGTTTCTGCTAGGCAGAGCACAGCTGCAGGGTTGCTACAGCAACTCGGGAACACTGACCACAGATTGCCCCTGTCCAGGAAGGAAATCATTTGCTCCACCCCCTGAGGAGTCAAGGGCTCTGGCAAGCAGCCGTCTGCAAGCAGGACACGTTTTTTGGTTCGGTAGCTGTGATGGAGCAACAAGAGACAATTTTTTAGTGTCTCTCCATAATAACTGCTACCCAACAACCAAAACAGTCTCCAAACCAAGTGGCTATGTGGGATTGTGTATTTCTTCTGCATCATGGTAAGACTATATTCTTCCCCCTGGCTCACTAGAAACCCGAGTTAGGGAATAAGCCAAAATAACTTCCTCCCAGACACACAGGCAAAAAAACCAAAAGAGCAAAAAAAACCCAAATGAAACAACAATCCAAAAAATCCAAGTAATTAGAATATTTCCACTTTTACGAAGAATACATTTCGCTTCCTGCTTTCAGGCTTTAAGCCATGCAAACTCAGGTTCTCTGACCACTTTTGGTGGGGGAGGGCAGTCAGATTTAATATTTATTGAATTTTTACTCAGCGCCAACCCTTCTGCTGGGGGCTTTGACGTGTTATTTCATTTACTCCTCGCAACAGTCCTGTGAGGTAGGTAACAATATAATCCCTACTTAACAAGTAAGAAATGGAGCCTCCAAAGTTATTTGATTGTCCAAGCTACTAAAAGCCTGGAGTCAAAATTTGAACCCGAGTCTCCTAATTCTGAAGTCTTATGGTTTTTCTCCTATACTACACTGATTTTCCAGTGTTTACCTGAAATATTCAAGCATTCCTAAAATGACTCTGTTTTTGTTTTAGCAATACATTTTTGCAAGTAATCCTTCACTATTGATACTAAATATAGCCAGCCACCTTCCTAAATGCATAGAGAACAAAGGCACAGAAGGGTATCCAGCTGCACTATGGTTCTAGTGAGGTTTCTGCTAAGTTGAAACTATAGCACTCACATTCTTGAGGAGGAAAGGCAAAGTTGAAAAGTAGATAAGGTGATGAAAATGAATTTAGATGAAGCGCTCTGTGCAACATCTCTGGGGCTGAAGAAGCTGTAGAGGGAGAGGGAATAAGAGTGGGTGAAGGACACATGCAGTACTTCAGCCAGAGAGAATCTTTCATTTTGATCATAATTTACTTTCAAGGATAATTCCAAGTATTCATCTATTTTCAGTTATTTCCCCACTTCGGGTTTGGAAAGGTCCTCTTACATAATACCTCTTCTCTCAGTGGGAACGAATCACAGCTTTCCTCTTCCCTCACCAGAAATTCCATAATTATCCCCTTTCTCCTACATTCTGTCAGGGATTTTCCTAGGATTGTCTTTAACATACTAGCTTTTCCTAGCTCCTTCAGATCTTGCCCTGAAAATTCTTTCATACCTATAGCTTGATTATTCCCCCAGCTGTAGATAAAATGTACCTCCAACTCTGTCCTTTTGGAGTCACCATCTCTTAAACTGCTACCCGAGCTTCTGAGTTCCTCCCTTCTATTACGCCTTTTCTGTCAGTCTTCTATTTCTCCTTCAGTTGAGGACTTCAATGCTCTAGTTGCCCCAAAGGATTTCAGTTGAAAAACCAAAAAAGTTCTAAAGAGCATACTAGTTTCCATAAGTTTCTAAAAAAATAGGTCAACAAGTGTAAATTTATTATAAAGCATACATATACAAAGAAATTGCTTAGGACATCACTGATTTTAAAATATTTAAAAAATGAATCATATTCCTCTGAGTTTTTTTATTGGGTAGGTAATAAAATTCCAATTTATTTTTCCTATACTTTGCTATAAAAGTGGATACTGGAATTTATATTCTCAATTTATACTGATGATTATATATAATGCAAAGACTAAAATGCATCAAAAGTTTTAGATATAAAGGAATAAGGTAAGTCACTGGTTTTAAAAAGCAGCCCTGGATTTGTAAAAGAGAATAGGAACTGCAGAAAAAGGCTTCTGTACTTGAGTTACTGTAATCTAAAAATAACGTAACACAAGTTTGTATTTGTAATTGTCACATTAAAAACTTGGGCTAAAGGCCTCCTTACAGAGCTCTTATATTTCCAAAAGAGAAAAGTATTTCATAGCTCTAAAGTAAGATAGGGAGGAATCATCACGAAAGGTAAAAGACATTCATTATTGGGTTCATTTTACATTGGTTCTTAAGGTTACAAGCCTACTAAATGAAAAAGTGGAATGGTACTTGTATCTCAAAATTTAACTCAATTTTAAATATCACCAATCCAGTACAATTTCTTCGACTTAGCTTAAGAAATCTGCAAAGTGAACAATGTGTCTTAAACATGGACAGATTAGGTATTTCAGTCAGTAAGAGAAAAAAAGCACAGTCATTTATTATTTGTGACTCTTAGAAGGTCATCAGGCATTAATTTAAAAAATACTACAACTTGACACTTCATAGGGACTAGAAACATAATTCAAAATTTCATAAAGGTATATTAAATTAAAACCACTCTAGACAATTCAAGATGTCACTGACAGAGTTCATTTAAGGTGACAGTTTTACTATTGTGTTACTGTTCCCACATGATATCATCTCTTCTCAATTTCATTTGAAGATTATGGACTTGTACTGGATGAAAATTGCTGTTCTTCTGAAGAGAGCTAGTTAGCAAACATTTTCTGGGACTATTTTTTATGGTCTTTGATCCTTTAAGGTTGTTCTCTTCTCGCCGAATCCCTGAAGCTTCACTCATCTTTGAGTTTTGAACTTTTTGCTGCAGTTTACGGACCTGGAAAGAAAAAAATAATCAAACATTTTAGTAAAAAAAGATATTAAAAATATACCCTAAAATAGATGGATTGATGTTATAAAGATTAAATGAAATTTTAAAATTTCATTAAGTCTTTATTTATTGAATACCTTTTATATGCCTAACACTGGGCTCGTTAGGTAAAAATATCATGAATAAAACAATCCTTGCTCTCAAAAAGCTTATTGCTCTTATCACTAAAAGAAAAGCATATACACAGCAACTAGAAAATAATTTAGGCTGTGATAACTCTGAGTAGGACAAAAAGTGTTTATTTGAGAAGACTAAAGTAGGATAAGATCAATGTGGGCTGAGAAGATCAAGAACTCAGAAAAGCGGAGACGAAGATTTATAAGGGATATAAAATGAGTAAAAACTGGAGAGTAGAGACAAGAGAAAAAGGACCTTTCAGGTGGTATTAAGCAAAACAAAGATCTGGTACTAGGAATGCGCATTGAATTTATGGAGTCAAATGTGTTATATATAAATTCCTGAATTTAAAGTACTACTGAATGCCAGTGCAAAAAAAAAAAAAAGTTTCATTCAGTAGTATTTGGTAACAGTTGGGTAGACAGAATTAAACAAAATAAAACCTACCAACTTGCCAAAACTCATTTCTGCCAAGCCTAGTCCATTACTTAGTCTGTTTCACTCATGCATAGGCCCAATTTTGTAAAGCTGATCCAGACATTGGCTAAGAACCTGGTATTTGTCCAAGGCCATTTTAATTGTAGAGATTAAATTTATCATGATAAACTGCTTGAAAATTTATACTGCTATGGCTATAATAGAACATAAATAATATTTTTCAAAATATAATTAATGTGCATTAAAAATATGGTTATTTTTCTACTCTCTTCAAATTTCTCCTATGCAATTCTAAGAAAGTATGTAAATTAAATAATCTTCACCCTAACACAATCATACCAAAAAATTTACTTTAGTAGAGCCTTAAAAACCAGTAAAGTGAGAATATTTGCTTCAAAAGTCTCATTTCCTCTTTTTTTCTTTATTGGTCATAGGAGAATAAAGGCAGTAAAATTCTGAATCCTTTATTACTTTTCTATAAAAGTGAGGAGGGCTTTCTTGTAAGCTTAATATACCACCAACTTATATGAACGCTGATTATTCCATAGGCAGATAAAGCTACATGATGTGATTTGAAGGTTCCTGGAAAGACTCCCTCTGCCTTCTGTTCCAACAGCTTAACAATGCTAAAATTCCAACCTATGGAATCATTGTCTTGGGATAAAATATAATATTCCATGATTATAATATCCCATATTCCATGATTATAATATTTCATGATTCTTCTGTTAAAATATTAAAATTGTTATATACCTTAGTTATTAAGAATTCATGTGCAAGGAGAGAGTCCTCCTTAACATCACACTATAGCTAGCTAAGCACAGGTCCCCAGGGAATGGAACACAGCATAATTTGATCTGGGAAAGCAGAAATAGTGGTTTTAGCATTAGAGTACTGCTTGAGGAGCCAGGTTTATCTATGGTACTGAAGTAGAGACCTGTCAACATAAAGGGCTTCATTAAGGCATTAGGGTTAGGAGAGATAAAGGGAAAGAATGGTTAAAAGGGTAACCAGGAGGGCTGCAAAGCAAATTTAGTCTACCTCACAATTTTCCCAAGGCCATTTTTGAATACATAACTAAACTTTCTTGTTCCTCTTACTTTACGTTATCTTGGAGAGTTATGTGGGAGGCAATGTTATTCCAATGGGATAGATGGCTCTGTAAGAGGCCTACGGGATTCCTGCCATCTTTTTACTAAGCTACACATACAGACCTTAAATTTGAAGGTTCATACAGAAATAGAACACTGACTCCAGATGTATCTTTTTTTAAAATAATTTTTTTTTTAAGCTCCTTTCATTGCTTTCTTTTTTTTTTTTTCCCTTTTTATTTATTTATTTTTTTCAGCGTAACAGTATTCATTCTTTTTGCACAACACCCAGTGCTCCATGCAAAACGTGCCCTCCCCATCACCCACCACCTGTTCCCCCAACCTCCCACCCCTGACTCTTCAAAACTATGGACTCTGAAAAACAACCTGAGGGTTTTGAAAATAATTTTTTATTTTTTTAATTTCTTTTCAGTGTACCAGAATTCATTGTTTATGTGCCACACCCAGTGCTCCATGCAATATGTGCCCTCCTTAATACCCACCACCAGGCTCACCCAACCTCCCACCCCCTGCCCCTTCAAAACCCTCAGATTGTTTTTCAGAGTCCATAGTCTCTCATGGTTCCTCTCCCCCTCCAATTTTCCCCAACTCCCTTCTCTCCATTTCCCCATGTCCTCCGTGATGTATCTTTTTATTCAAATCTTTTACTAAATAAAGCCTTCTTACATTGTCTTGATGCTTCAACAGTTTGGAAATCTGTTCTTCTTTAATTTCCATTTTCTTGACTAAATGCTCTAGTTCACATTCAATGTCTTCACAGACCGAATGACTTTCAGTGTCCTTCATTTGATTCAGTAGTTCTTCATGCTCCCTATGAAAGAAAAGCAAGTATCAAGCACTGTTATGCCTTATACTGTATGTTCTTGATATAATTAAACAGTTTTCTGTTCAACCATAAATTTTTGTCCATTAAATATTAATTTTCAAAGAGTCTTTTTACATAGAGTTATCTAATTAATCTATGGTAAATATAAAAGGCTCTTATGATTTGAGATTAGATAAATTTAGAAATATCTTAGACTTAGGGTCTTAAAAAACCTTAAAATAAAGTCTGAATTCTTGATGTTCATAGCTAAATGTAATAAAATATTCTGATGTGTCCTTAGCTAAAAGCATTAAAGGACTCTCTTTAGTTCCAACTTTGGAATTCTTAATATAGAGTGTTTGGGAAGAACTGCAGCTATAAAAATATTTGCCCAAGAAATCTCTAGATTTGGTGATAGCCCATTTAAAGGAATACTGTCAAGAGAAGCAGCTGTATCTTCTACAGACATCTTAGTTTAACTAGTTAGCTACCCAAATCTCATATTTCCTGGAATTTTTGTTGAATATATATTTAAAGTAGGGGCCTAAAATATGTATCCCACTCAAAATCTTATTTACTATTGATGCTTCAAAACTTATAATGCAGACCAGCTAGAGTTTAAAACAAGGAATTGCTTTCCTACTTGTCTCATGAAATCTCACTTAATTAAAAAGATTATAAAAAACAAAAGGAGAATCTTTCTTATAAAAGCATTTGTGGGTTATAATTTAAGGTCACCAGACCGTATCTGTTAGAATGACAGTATTTTTCTAACAGGTCAGATCTTGGCAACAAAGAAACTCCTTAGATCGGAAAAGTAGTAATTATACACAGGTAGAAACTTAAATACTATCAATAAATACAGTGAAAAATCAGTGACAACTACTCTGCAGATCCAAATAAATCCAAATCTAAAGCAAGGCCTTTTAGAATTTGTAAGTGGCATTATTCTTAAGACTGAGAAGAAAAAAGATACCTATATATCTTACTAGTTCTGATAAAGAATAGAAATACTTACATACTCATTTGGTCCAGCTCATCCTGCATTGCCATCAAAAGTTCAGACAAACTGTCACCAATAGAAATGGAAATTTTTGAATCAGAAGGTTCAGCTTTACCCTGGGAAGTTGTTCTAAGAGGCTTGTAGAGACATGGAGGCTCAGTAACTTCAGGAAGTTTCTGACAGGTATGTGGCCCATAATGTTGCATCAATTGCAGGAGGCTTTGCATACTTGAATTCACAGAACAGCTCGCACTGGCAGACTTTAGGGGAAAAGAAACGCTAAGAACAACTTCAAATGACTCATGGCTTTTAAATAGCACTTACAACAAAGCAGGAGTGGGTCTGAACAAGTACCTTCATTTTTCCCTTCTCACCTTCTCAGCCACAATAGGCAGTGATCCAAACTTTGAATAAGTTTGCTGAGGTGGTCCTCCCTTTAAACATTTAGTTTTCTAAATATTGACAAAAAAGTAAACAAAAATTGTTTTAAAAGACATTTATGATATAACGAAGTCTCAAAATTCAACAGGAAACAATCTGATTAGAAAATAAGCAAAAAATGTGGATAGGCATTTCACTGAAGAGGTCACAGAGATGCCAATAAACACACAAAAAGATCTGCAACATCATTAGCCATTAGGAAAATGCAGGTTGCAATGAAACATCGCTATATACCTATCAGAATGCCCCAAATAAAGAACAGTGACAATACTAAATGCTGGCAAAGATGTGGAGAAGCCAGATTGCTCACGCATGGTTTGTTGGAATACAAAATAATATAAACTTTCAAAAATAATTTGACGGTTTCTTGTAAAAATAAATATGTGCTTATATGGTAAGTATATACGATGATTCCACAATTACACTCTTGGACATTTAACCCAGAAAATGAAAACCAATGTTCACACAAAAACCTACACACAAATGTTCATAACAGCTTTATTTGTGATAGTCAAAAATTGAAATGAATCCAAATCTCCTTCAACCGGATCCAGCAAATACCAACACATGCCTTTTATTTCGGTGTAGTATTTCGCATTATGGATGTACTACAGCTTACTCACTGACAGCAATGCAGGATGAGCTAGACCAAACTAGTACGTAAGTATCTTCATTCTTTATCAGAAGTAGCAAGATATATAGGTATCTTTTTTCTTCTCAGTCTTAAGAACAATGCCACTTATGAATTCTTAGAGACCTTGCTTAGGTTTGGATTTATTTGGATCTGCAGAGTTATTGACACTGATTTTTCACTGTATTTATTGATAGTATTTAAGTTTCCACCTGTGTATAATTACTACTTTTCCGATCTAAAGGGGTTTCTGCGTTTCCAAGATCTGAACTGACAGATAAATATTACTATTATTCTAACAGATACAGTCTGGTGACCTTAAGTTATATAAAGCTGCTTCTAGGATCTATTGTGTTGTTATCATCTTTTGTGTCGTTTGGTGCCTCTTTTATAAAATATTGCAGAATACATTTCTATAAGAGTTTAGTACTAGGGGCAGCTTGAGGGAGGCCTTGGTCCCTCTGTGCCTGTGTCTGGCAGAGCTGGTGAGAGATGAAGAGACGATCCTTCCCTGTGCAGCCTTTGAGCACACACTGAGACAGTGAGGAGCCGGATGAAAGGCACAAGTTATAGCACTGTAGCGGATTAATAAGGAACTTAGTGATTCGGTCCATAACCCTCTAGCATAATATTCTGCAGGTCCAGCTGGGGATGATACCTTTCATTAGCAAGCCACAATCATGGACCTTAATGACAGCCCCTATCAAGGTGGTGTATTCTTTTTGACAGTTGGTTTTCCTATAGTCTACTCCTTCAAACCACCTAAGGTTGCATTTGCAACAAGAATTTTCAGCCAACTATTAACAGTAATGGTAGTTATTTGTCTCAATGTTCTAAGATCACAGTGATGTGCTGCTTTAACTATTTCTAAAATTCTTTCATCCGTTTGATCACTGTTACGTGACCCCCTAGTCCCAGAGATTGCATGGTTCTATAAAACAGACAGAGATAAGTACAACAGAGTATCTTGGAAATGGACTCAGAAGTAGGTCATGTGATGTTACCATAAAGTCAGAATAACTTGCATTATAGCTGGAATAAAATTTAAACTACTGTTCCTTTTTTGATTTTCTTATCCAGCTTATCCTTCTCAGACTTCATCTTTTAAAATTTTTTTTTTATTTCCCTCCATTCATTCATACGCTCATCTGACAAAGACTTGAGTTCTTCTAGCTTTAGACAATAACTGCTTTTAAAAACTAAAAGGTATTTATAAAAGAAGAGTTGCCCAAGATTCAGATAAAAAAAAAAAGATTATTTATTTATTTATTTATTGGGGGGGGTGGGGGGAGTTGTGCAGAGGGAGAGGGAGAGAATCTCAAGCGGATTGCACCAAGCACTGAACTTGACGCGGGGCTCCATTCCATGACCCCGAGATCATGACCTGAGATGAAATCAGGTGACACTCAACCGACTGAGACACCCAGCCACCCCCAAGATTCAGAATTTTTTTAAAAATGGAGCATGTGTATTATTTGGCCGGTGTCTTCACTCTAACTTGGTTATGAGATGAAAACCATTCCTCACTGCTCTAACATGCTGAGGAAATCATCAGTGGGGGACGGAGATGGATGCTCAGTTGTCACAGCGGAGTAAGCAACATTATTCAAGCATCCATTCTTTAGCCTTCCACCAAGAGAGATTTGGGTTACATGATATACTTTATGCTCATAACTGCTATGACTGGAGAAATGGTATTAATTTATAGCATCAGCAGAACAGAAACTATGATATATTTTATGCAGGTTAATAATGGAATGATACGTTCTTGTTCTACAGAGAATGAAAACTGGAAGTCAAATACTCTTTGCATTCCAAAACAGAGTCTCAAATATTTTTTTAATTTTCACTTAATTTAAATTATTAGGAGGCTTGGAGCTCATAGTTAATCTACTTTCTAATATACTGTTTAATATAGCACTGAGCAAATGATGAAAGTTGTCAATGGATCAGTGATCAACTAATAGCTCTGCTAGTAACTTAATTTATTTTTCTAGCAATAAAGTTGTACAAATCAAAAAAAATAGTTTAGTACTAGGAAAATATCTATCTTTCTAGAAAAATTGGAATGCTTATTGTTGTTGCACAAATATACCTACTGTCACATAGTCTTTTTTGCTTTGGTTTTCACGTAAACTCAAAACTAGGTTTTGTCTGGGGCACCTGGATGGCTTGGTCGATTAAGCATCTTCCTTCGGCTTAGGTCATGATCCCACGGTCCTGGGATCAAGTCCTGCTTCGGGCTCCCTGCGTAGCAGGGAGCCTGCTTCTCCCTCTGCCTGCTCTGCCTGCTGCTTCCCATGCTTGTGCTCTCTCTCTCTGACAAATAAACAAATAAAATCTTAAAAAAAAAAAAAACCAACCAACCAACCAACCTAGGTTTTGTGTTCAACTGTTGATACTTTCTTTAACTAGATTTTATGGAATTTTCTATCCTCAAACCTAAAACCACTCAACTTATTTTTATTCACATGTCAAAGCACTATTCCATGTGTTTTATTAAAAATCTCTTCAAATTCTTTTTGGAAATGGATAGGTATAAATATTTAAAAAGTAAAGAAATCAGCATTAGCAAATAAGAATGAAGAATCTGCATACCTTCAAAGACTTCTTCTTTTCCTTAGAGTGTTTTGGATTTGATACTGAAGACATTAAAATTCTGTTGATTTCAAGTCCAGTTTGAAGCTACAATATTTAAGAAAAAGCTTTATGCAACTGATTTTTAACAAACTTCTTCAAAAACATTATAATAAGAAATCAAGTCTCAGTTTATGAAGACAAAATGCTTGGGGCACCTGGGTGGCTCAGTTGGTTGAGCACCTGGCTTAGGTCATGAGATCACGCACCATGTCAGGCTCTGTGCTCAGGGCTGAGCCTGCTTAAGACTCTGTCTCTGTCCCCTTTTGCAACTCATGTGCTCTCGCTCTAAAATAAGTTATCAATATCTTTTTTTTTTTTAAGTGCTTTTTGAGGAAAAAAAGAAAGCCCCACGGTGCCTTCGTGGCTCAGTTGATTAAGCATCTACCTTCGGCTCAGGTCATGATCCCAGAGTCATGGGATCCAGTCCCACATTGGGCTCCCTGCTCAGCAGGGAGTCTGCTTCTCTCTCTGACCCTCCTCCCCTCATGGTCACTCTCTCTCTCTGAAACAAATAAATAAAATCTTAAAAAGAAAAGAAAGGAAAGAAACGAAAAAAGAAAACCCCAAATACTATTTTTATATGTGAAAGCTACTAAGTCTATTGGTAATTGTAATCATTTTCTGCTTATAAAATAATGCATTAACACATATATATCAATCAAATTGAAAACAATCTATATCAGGTATTATCATATATATATGTATATATACGTACATATCTGTGTGCGTGTGTCAGAATTTCAAAAGACTACAAGACTTCTTTTGGCAGTGCATCCAGTATGGTTGAGTTACTGATAATCTCATTATTATAGCAAAAAGAGACAAAACTAACAAGCTAGGAAGCAGAAATTATAGTCTAAAATATAGTCTACAGATAATGAAAACAAAGTATAATGAAACATATGTGGTTTATTGTGATAAATGATATAATGCTCTATTTACTTCAGATGCTTTGTCTTGAAACAGCTTACGCTGATGTTCTTCTTCCTTAAGTTTTTCCTCTAAATGTTTAATCTTGTCCTGCAAAAGAACAAAAAATTAGATTCTTATAAAAAAACTAGAGCCAAATAGCCTTTGTTCTTTTTCCACATAGTCTTCAAGTCTTGATTCTTAGTAGTTGAGCAAATTAAAGCAGAAAGTCAGAAAAAGAAATGTCAAAAGATACTATGATTTTTCTTGGCTTTCTTCCTATGCTTCTTTACCTGCTATTACATATAAGAAGAATAAAGGAAAAGCAAAGAATGTACATGCAAAGACATTTTTTTTCTAGCAACAAAACTATAATGATGAAGTTTTGGGGGGTATTAAATGTCTAGAAGTTCAAATGATCATAGTCTTGGGTCTCAATGTTTCGTTCAAAACACAGAGAAATCATGAGAAATGTCTACTGTGTGCATATTATTAAGGGTGCAGCTATTGACGGAGAGAAGGGATAGGAAGACATAGAAATATAAGATATGAACTACATCAAAATAAAAAGTTTCTGCACAGTGAAGGAAACAATCAATAAAACTAAAAGGCAACCTATGGAATGGGAGAAGATATTTCCAAATGACATATCTAATAAAGGGTTAGTAACCAAAATAATATAAAGAACTTACGAAACTTACAAAACTCAACACCCCCAAGACATGGATAGAAGACATAGACATCTTTTTGAAGAAGATATCCTGATGGCCAACAGACACATGAAAAGATACTCAACATCACTCATCATCAGGGATATACAAATCAACACTACAATGAGCCATCACCTCATACCTGTCAAAATGGCTAAAATCAACAAGATAAGAAACAACAGGTACAGGCAAGGATGGGATGGCGAGAAAGGGGACCTCTTGTGCAATGTTGGTGGGAATGCAAACTGGTGCAATCACTGTGGAAATCAGTATAGAAGTTCTTCAAAGTCAAAAATAGATGTACCCTACGATCCAGCAATCACACTACTAGGTATTTACCCAAAGGATACAAAAATACTAATTCAAAGGGATACATGCACCCTGATGTTTATAGCAGCGTTATCTACAATAGTCAAATTATGGAAGTAGCTCAAGTGTCCACCAACTGATGAAGGGATAAAGAAGATGTGTGGATAGGGGCGCCTGGGTGGCTCAATGGGTTAAAGCCTCTGCCTTCGGCTCAGGTCATGATCTCAGGGTCCTGGGATTGAGTCCCACATCGGGTTCTCTGCTTGGCAGGAAGCCTGCTTCCCCTTTCTCTCTGCCTGTCTCTCTGCCTACTTGTGATCTCTCTTTCTCTGTGTCAAATAAATAAATAAAAATCTTTAATTAAAAAAAAAAAAGAAACAGACTCTTAACTATAGAGAACAAACTGATGGTTACCATAAGGGAGGTGGGTGGGGGGATGAGTTAAATAGGTGATGGGGATTAAGGACTACACCGGTTGTGATGAGCACCAGGTGATGTATGGAACTGCTGATTCACTCTATTATATACTTGAAACTAATGTTACACTGTATGTTAACTGGAATTTTTTTCAAAGATTTATTTATTTACTTGAGAGGGAAAGAGAGAGAGAGTGTGGGATAGGGGGAGAGGTGGAGAAAGAGAGACAGAGAATTCCAAGCTGACTCCCCACTGAATGCCAGATCTCAATATGGGGCTCGATCACATGACCCTGAGATCATGACCTGAGCTGAAACCAAGAGTTGGACACTCAATAAACTGAGCCACCCAGGTGCCCCCTCTAACTGAATTTAAATAAAAATTAAAAAAAAAAAAAAACCTGTGTAACAACATATGGTGATGGATATTAACTAGACTTACTGTGATGATCATTTTGTAAAATATACAAATATAAAAAAATACAAATACCAAATCATTATGTTGCACATCTGAAACTAATATAATGCTCTATGTCAATTTTACCTCAATTAAAAAAGATGAAAAAAAAAAGAAACATAAGATATGTTCCTTGTTGCTTGAGGGCTTAGACTGTACTTAAGGAAACAATAGTAACATACCTGAAATAATAAAACAATGAGTACAATTTGACTCAGACCATGTATACACTTACACATATAAGTACTTCATCTTATATCCATTGTATGGTTCAGAATTTGAGGACAGTTACCATTTCAAAGGGAGAGTTCCCTGAGTGTTGGAGAACTCAAGGAAGGCTTCATAAAGGAAGCAGGACCTGGAGAAAGTCCTATGATATGAATAAAGTGTGGGTTGAAATAGGAGAGGGCATTTCAGGGGGGATCGAGGATAGATTTAACTGCAAGCGGTGAAAGACAATTAGGCAAATTATCTGACAAATGAAAATGTTCTGCCATTTCAAAAGAAGCCAAAATTACAATTTTACATCAAAAGGCAAGCTCATTCATGCCATGACAGAATAGATTAACTTTGTATCTCCACAGGCAGAAATTCCTATGTAGATTACTAAGAGCTGTTAAAGAAGTTTTATAAATCAGATTTACTGTATATTCACATATAGGGCTTAACACTTGCTTAACACTAAAGATTTATTCTTGGCATCATCACTTCAAAGAAATAAGTGGAAACTTACCTCAGCAGTTTTCTGAGTGGTTGTAAGTTTAAAACATTCTTTTTCTAAGACATCAAGCTTTTCAAGTTTTGCTTGCAGCTTCCTATGATCTTGTTCTTTTTCCCTTTGAAGCTGGGCCTGGAAAGGATAAAAACAAAACCTGAATTTGGCAAGTGATGCCAACGGATCAAAAATAATACAATTTCTGAGAATTAAAGCACGATAAATCTGTCATAAGAAACACGTATGTACATGTACATATTTTAGGTAATTATGAGTAAAAAAGAAAATCAAATACTTTTAAAGAACAAACATATAAAAAAAGATGAGCTATATTAGCATTAATGGAACATGCTCTTCTATGCATGTTTATATAACATTTCTACTACGGAAAACATCAACAGTGAAATCTGTATTAAATTTGTAAGGTGACCAAACCTATACATTATCTTATCGTCTAATTATAACACAGAAAAGCAGCTATCAGAGGAATAAAGCATATAGAGAAACTGGAGAGAAGGAAAGTTATACATATATTTTCACACCTATACACAGTTTTGTAATGGTATTTATTACCACATTAATGCAATGTGTTAACAATAGGGACAACTGTGAGAGGGCAGCAGGTATATGAAAACTCTCTGTACTATCTGCTCAATTTTCTATAAACCTAATACTGTCCTAAAGAATAAAGTCTATTAAACAAAAACTGAAACAATCAAACAGTCTTGGTGACCTGTGATCTAACATTCAAATGGTGTTACAGAATGAGAGAAGAGGGAAGTCAGACAAGAATAATTATTTGAAGGATAATGGCTAAAAATGTTCCAAATTTGGTGAAAAATATTAACTGACAGATTCAAGAATAATAATAATAAGTTTAAAAATCCAAGCAGAACAAATACAAAAACACCCACATTTGGACACACTGTTATCAAATTGTTGAAAACCAGTGATAAAGGAAAAACCTTAAAAGCAGCCTGAGAAATGATGGTACCTTATGCACAGAAGATGAAGATAAGAATTCTAATTAGAAACCACGAAATCCAGGGGCACCTGGGTGGCTCAGTGGGTTAAGCCTCTGTCTTCAGCTTGGGTCATGATCTCAGGGTCCTGGGATTGAGCCCCACATCGGGCTCTCTGCTCAGTGGGAAGCCTGCTTCCCCCCCCCACCCTCTGCCTGCCTCTGCCTACTTGTGATCTCTGTCAAATAAACAAATAAAATCTTAAAAAAAAAAAAACTACGAAATCCAGAAGACAACTTTGACCACACCTTTAATGTGCTGAGAGAAAAAAGCTGTCAACTAGAATTTTATATGCAGTGAAAATATCCTTCACCAATAATGGCAAAATAAAGACTTTTCCAAAAAAATATGCTAAGAGAATTCCCAGCATATTTGTAAAGGAAGTACTTCAGCCTTAAGGAAATGACACCAGACATAAAATCAAATCTACACAAAGAAATAAAAGACACTGGAAATGGTAAAAATGTGAAAAGAACATATTTCAACTTCTTTAGCTTTTCCTTAAGGATAATTCACCTTTAAAGCAGAAATAATTATGATGTCTTGTGGGTTTTACAAAAAAGCAGAATTAAATGTATGGAAGCTGTAGATCAAAGGGGGACAAGTAGAAGCATACTTTAATGAGGATGGTACATTATATTGAGCTGTTTTAATACTAATTCGTGGCAGAGTGTGTTAAGTTAAGAATACATATTTTAACCTGTACAGCAGCTACTAAAAAGGAGGAGGAGGAGAGAATTATCAGAGGACAAGGAGAAGTCAATAAAATTTAAAAATAAATCACTAGAGAAGTTAGAAAATATTTTTAGCTGAATGATAATGGAAATACAAAATATCGAAATCTGTATGCAGGTAAAGCAATTTAGGGAGAACTCGATAACTTTCATCATAAAATGCAACATTTAGAAGAAAGAATAAAAGTATTGAAATCAATCAACTCAACTTCCAACATACAAAGGTAGGGGGAGAAAAGCAAATTAAACCCTATATAAGTATAAGGAAAGAAATAATAAAGTAGAAATCAATTAAGTAGGAAATAACAAAAAAATTAAAAATAAAAAGGTCGCTTTTTAAAAAAATTAATTAAAGTGAGAGTAGATAAATAATTTTAAAAAGGAAAATTATAAATTAGCAATATCAGAAATGAAAGGGGGTACATCTCTAAAGACAGAAAAAGAAAACCAAAAATCCAAGTAGCCTATACCTGTTAAAAAAAAAATGAGTTCATAATCTAAAAACAGTCCACAAAGAAAACAGCAGTCCCAGATACCTTCTATCAAATTTGAATTCTATCACACACTTAAGGAAGAAATAATGCTAATCTTACACAAGGTCTTTCAGAAAACAGGAGAAAGAATCTTCCCAACTAATTTTATGAAAAACGAATAAACAAATCATGGCATATCTGTATAACAAAATCTAAACAGCAATAAAAAGTAAAAAACTATTTATATATACAACAACATGGCTTAACCTAAAAAACTTTATGCTAAACAAGAGAGTACATTTTCTATGATCCAATTATATAAAATTCTAGGACAGGCAAAAACTCTAAGGTAAAATTAAGTCAGAATAGTAGTTGCCTTGTTGGGAAGTAGAGCAGCAAATATCTTGACAGAGACTTATCAGAGAATTTCTGTTATTTGGTATGGTTATGGATTGTATGAGTACATATATTTATCAATAATCACCGAACGTTCCACTTACGATCTCTGCATTTCACCATATAAAAATTATACCTCAAAAAATATTATACCTCAATAAAAAACATTTAAAGAATGGTTGAAAGTCACTGATCTACAATATTTAGCTAGATAGAAATTTCTAGGTTAGTTCATAAGATAAAATATAACATACTTTATAATTATTATTATATAATAAGTTATATTTTATCTTCAGTACTTTGAGAAGTCAATTGTCACTTTAATTCTTGTCCCTTTGAATGTAATCTTTTTCTCCCACCAGCTTTTAAGATTTTATGCTTGTCTTATTATTCATTATGAGGTATCTAGGTATATATTTCTTTTCATTTATCCTGATTTAGTTTAATAGGTTTTGTGGGATGGTTTTCTTGAAACTGTGGTGTGATTTTTTTTAATCCATTTTGGAAAATTCTTAGTGACTATCTCTTCAAATAGTGCTTCTGTGCCATTTTCTTTCCTTTCCTAGTGGAACTCCAATTACACTTAAGTTTGACCTTCTCACTCTAACTTATGTCTCTTGCTCTCTCCTCTCAATTTACTTTCATTTCACCTCTTTGTTGATGTGGATGATTTTGCCTTCCAGTTCACTAATTATCTCTTCCAATCTACTGTTAGATCCATCCATTCAGTTCTAGATGTCATATACTATATTTTTCAGTTCCATAATTTTTATTTGTTCTCTTTCAAATCTGCTCTGCCTTTTTGGTTTCCAATGCTTTCCTGAAAATGTCAATCCTGTCTTTATCGCCTTAATTATAACAAGCATAATTATTATATTTTAAAATACTTTATTTATCTGAGAGAGAGAGAGATAACAAAAGAGTGAGTGAAAGGGGTTGTGGGGGGTGGGAGAGGGAGAGAATCTCAAGCAGACTCCACGCTGAGTGCAGAGCCCATACAGGGATGGATCTCATAACACTGAGATCACGACCTGAGCTGAAACGAAGAGTTGGACACTTAACTGACTGACCCACCTGAGTGCCCCAAGCATAATTATTTTAAAGTCTGTGTCTTTTAGAGCTAGCACCCAGCTGGAAATAACTCGTAAGAGTGCTTATATAGTCTGTTATGTATGTTATTTCTTTTCATAGTGTCTTTTTTTCTTTAAGTAAAACTTATTTAAATTCCAGCTAACATACAATGTTCTATTAATTTCAAGTGTACAACAGTGATTCAACAGTTCCAAGCATCACTTGGTGGTCATCACAAATAAATGTGCTCCTTAATCCCCAACACCTATTGAACCCATCCCCCACCTACCTTCCTTCTGGTAACCATCAGTTTGTTCCCTATAGTTAAGAGTCTGTTTCTTGATTCGTCTCCCTCTCTTTCCCCCCTTTATTTGTTTCTTAAATTCTGCATATGAGTGAAATCATATGGTATTTGTCTTTCTCTGACTGATTTATTTTGCTTAGCATTATACTCTCTAGTTCCATCCATTTCATCGAAAATGGCAAGACTTTATTCTTTTTTATAGCCAAGTAACGGTCCACATTCATTTTATCCATTCATCAGTCAATGGACACTTGAGCTATTTCACATAGTTTGGCTATTATAGATAACGCTGCTATAAACATCAGAGTGCATGTATCCCTTTGGATTAGCATTTTTGTATCCTTTGGGTAAATACCTAGTAGTGTGATAGCTGGATCGTAGGGTACCTCTATTTTTGACTTTTTGAGGAACTTCTATACTGATTTCCACGGTGACTGCACAAATTTGCATTCCCACCAACAGTACACAAAGGGTCCCCTTTCTCACCATCCCCATCCTTGCCAACGCCTGTTGTTTCTTATGTTGTTGATTTTAGCCATTTTGACAGGTATGAGGTGATAGCTCATTGTGGTTTCGATTTCTATATCCTTGATGATCAGTGATGTTGAGTATCTTTTCATGTGTCTGTTGGCTGTCAGGATGTCTTCTTCAGAAAAATGTCTATTCATGTCTTCTACCCATGTTTCAATTGGATTATTTGTTTTGGGGGTGTTGAGTTTTTTAAGTTCTTTATATTATTTTGGATACTAATCCTTCATCAGATATGTCATTTGGAAATATCTTCTCCCATTCCATAGATTGCCTTTTAGTTTTGTTGATTGTTTCTTTTGCCATGAAGTTTTTTATTTTGAGGTCCCAATAGTTTATTTTTGTTTTTGTCTCTCCTGCCTCAGGAGACGTATCTAGAAAGAAGTTGCTACAGCCAATGTCAAAGAGGTTATTGTCTGTGTTCTTCTCCAGGATTTTAATGGTTTCCTGTCTCAAACATAGGTCTTTAAACCATTTTGAATTTTTGTGTATGGTGTAAAAAAGTGGTCCAGTTTCATTCTTTTTGTATGTTGCTGTCCAGTTTTCTCAACACCATTTGTTGAAGAGACTGTCTTTTTTCCATTGGATAGTCTTTCCCAGTTTGTTTTTAGATTAATTGACCATATAGTTGTGGGTTTGTTTTTTGAGTTTTCTAATCTGTTCCATTGATACATGTCTATTTTTGTGCCAGTATCATACTGTTTTGATCCCTATAGCTTTGAAATACAACTTCAGTCCAGAATTGTGATGCCTACAGCCTTGCTTTTCTTTTCCAAGATGCTTTGGCTGTTTGGGGTCTTTTTGGTTCCATACACATTGTAGGACTGTTTGTTCTAGCTTTGTGAAAAATGCTGTTTGTATTTTGTTAAGAGATTGTGTTAAATGTGTTGATCGCTTTGAGTAGTATAGACATTTTAACAGTATTTGTTCTTCCAATCCATGAACATGGAACGTTTTCCCATTTCTTTGTGTCTTCTTCAATTTCTGTCATCAGTGTTCCAGCAAGGAAGAAGTAAAACTTTCACTATTTATAGATGACATGATACTGTATATAGAAAACCTTAAAGACTCTACGGAAAAACTGCTAGAACTGATAAATGAAATTCAGTGAAGTCGCAGGATATAAAATAAATGTAGAGAAATTGATTGGATTTCTTTCTTTTTAAAAAATGTTTTTATTTAAGTAGGCTATATATCCAACGTGAAGCCCCATGTGGGGCTTGAACTCAACTCTGAGATCAAGACCTGAGCTGAGATCAAGAGTTGAACACTCAACTGACTGAGTCACTGACATATCCATTACATTTCTGTACACCAGTAATGAAGCAGTAACAGAAAGAGAAATAAAGGAATAAATGCCATTTACCATTGCACCAAAAACAATAACAGGAATAAATAAACAGGTGAAAGAACTGTACTCTGAAAACTATAAAACACTAATGAAAGCAATTTTCATAGTGTCTTAACTCCAGCCTCCTGGTCATGTCTGAATCAAAGTTATTCCTGTGTTAAAGAAATGTTTGTAGGAATAATTTGAGGTCCCCAGGAACATTAGCTATCCAGGATCACTTTAATTCCATTTTAGGGCAAACGATTTTCTGGATTACTCTGATAGAGTTATAATTTGGATTGTTTTCTTTCTTGTTCACCTTTACAAAGCATTCAGAGCACAGGAAAATTATCAGAGTTCCTTTTTCTTTTTTTTTTTTTTTTTAAGATAGGGCCTGGACTCTAACTTCAATTTCTTAAGCCCCATAGCTTTAAAAGCATTATTTAGGGGCACCTGGGTGGCTCAGTCAGCTAAGTCTTCCACTCAGGTCATGATCTCAGGGTCCTGGGATCAAGTCCAGCATCAGTCTCCCTGCTCACTGGGGAGTCTGTTTTGCCCTCTCCCTCTGCTCCTCCCCACTTCATGTGCCATCTCTCTCTTTCTCTGCTCTCTTTCAAAAAATAAATAAAATCTTAAAAAAAAAATCATTATTTAGCCTCTCAATGGACTCTTCTGGAATCAGAAATTCCCTAAGAAGGATGGGGCCTGAAATCACTTTCTCTGGAGGCCAACCTCTTTGGATTTAAGCATACACATAGTTTTTGAATTGGTGATTTTCATGACTTCATTAACTCTCCAATGCCTTTACGTTTCTCCCTTTCACCCTCCCTTCTTGTCTCTCTTTCTTCCTTTCTTCTTTTTCCTTCCTTTCTTCCTCTTTAATATCCTGTCCAGTTTTTCGTGTTTTCTTCTACAGAAAGCTTGGTCCAAATGACCTACTCTGCTTCACTATAGGTGGAAATCTCCTTAATATAGCTTTCTATCCTAATTAAGATTATAACACAATTTTCTCATGACATTAAATATTCTTCAAAAACACATTAAATTATATTATATTCCTATAGAAAATGTGTTTACCTGTTGTTCTAGGATCATATTCTTCTCTCGTTCTACATTGAGAACCATTCTCTTTGTATATTCTAGTTGTTTCTCTAGAAGAGTACAGCGAGACTGAGCTGAGCTTAACTGTATAGTAATATCTGTGAAAAAGAAAAAGTAATAATGTCTGGGTTATCACATAGATCAGAGATTTGGTAGTCACAAAAAATACATTATATAAATTCCATCAAGAGCTAAAAGCTCAAGGACTCGTTAGTTCTAAATACTGACTGTAAAAGTTGTGAGCATTCATTTTTTTTTTTTTTTTAAAGATTTTATTTATTTATTTGACAGAGAGAGAGATCACAAGTAGGCAGAGAGGCAGGCAGAGAGAGAGGAGGAAGCAGGCTCCCCACGGAGCAGAGAGCCTGATGCGGGGCTCGATCCCAGGACCCTGAGATCACGACCTGAGCCGAAGGCAGCGGCTTAATCCACTGAGCCACCCAGGCGCGCCTGTGAGCATTCATTTTGTGATGACCTCAATAACTATATAATACTAGTTTTACATTGTCTTCCCCTAAAAGGCCCACAGGGCAAAATTCTGAAAGAATAAGATGTCAGTGACTTGTGGAATGATAAAAATCCTGGCTGTTCCTGGGAAATGACATTATCTGGAAAAATAGAGGATCTAAAGTCTCTTTCCTATCAATATATTTTTATCTTTCAGGAAAAGAAAAAGACTTGACTACTGACAGCATAGTTATTTCCTAAGAAGTAAGCAACATCTTTCTAATCCTTTAATTTTTTACTTTCCTCAGCTCTTTACTCTACTTTTGTCCAATTACCTCAGAAAAATTTCTCATTTCTTCACTCTATTTATAAGTTCAAACATTATTTATGAGGGTGAATGTAGTACAAGGAAAAAGAAAGCCATACATTACGAAATAAAAATACAAAGAATTAATGTTCTAAATCTCTAAAACTTAGGTCCAGTTGTCTTTTTCATAATTTCCACAGGAATTTCTACTTACCTGTCCATTTCTTCCAATTAATCTTTCAAGTTAACAAAAATTTTTATATATTTTTATGGTTTCTGTATTGCCTAATTACTAGTGTTGCTTTCTATTTTCAAATTTTAAAAACCAGTATTGACTGAATATGTAAAGTATTTCAATTACTTAGATAAAATTAGATTTTGTTGGTATTCTGAAAATAGCCCAATTTCACAATCTGTCTAAAAACTTAATTTGTCTTTTAATCTCAAGACTTTATGGACTGGGATAATAAACAATAGAAGTAAGCTCAAAGTGGTATTTATTTAATGCAAATATCACATTGTGAACAAGGCCTCAAGGTTTGAATATATATAAGAACAAAGATATTTGGGTAAATCTTAGACTGGGCTTTTTATTTTCAAGTTGTAAATTTCGATAACTCCTTGTTTCTGAGAACTACTGAATTTCCTTACCTTTTTTCTGCTTTATCAGTTCCTGGTGTGCCAGAATTCTTTCATTTGTTTCTTTCTCTAAGGCCTTTTTATACTGTGCTGCTTCTCTGGAAAGAATGTTTAGATTATCCTCAGCTTGTGTTCTCTCCAACTCTAAACGATGAATCTTTTCCTGAAGAGTTTTTAAGGCTAAAATAAGAGCTGATGAAAAAAATTTGCGTGTTACTTCAGTGAAAATTTCTGAACACTTACACAGTAGCAATAAAACTGAACAGTATTTTTGTTAGTGAGCCAGAAAAACATACAAGTAATATATATTTCTCAAAAACCCCATTAAAACTCTAAAAAGAGACAAGTTTTTTTCTAACATATCTTCTAAAAACAATGTATTATTGTATTTAGTAATTTTCTAGGTTTGAGATAGCTAATCAAAATTTAATTCAATAAAATAAATATCTTCAAATATTAAATCACAAACATTTGTTGTTTCCTTGTCTAAGACAGATTATTAATAATCACAGCATATGAGTTACAACAGTTTCTTCTACCAGAAAAAAAAAATTATAACCTAGTAGTTTAACTCACATCAGGCTTGAAAGATTTTAAGTGGTACACATGTACAACTGTGATTTTTATTCAGTTATATTAGTATCATCATGATTCGGGTATGTTCAGAGTTAGAAAATTTTCAAATAACTTTCTACTCAGTTATAACTTCTAACTATAAAACTGGAGTGGAATGGAATATAAGTAAATGTTATAGGTTAATTTTCATATGCCAGCTACCTTGTTTTATTATGCTTCACCTTACTGCATTTCATAGATAATGTATTTTTTATAAATTGAACAATGGTTTGTGGCAACCCTATGTTGAGTAAATCTACCAGCACCATTTTCCCAATAGCATTTGCTCACTGCGTGCAGGTCTCTGTGTTACATTTTGGTAATGTTTGTAGTATTTCAAACTTTTTGTTATTATTATATGTTATGGCAATCTGTGATCAGTGATTATGACTCATTGAAAGATCAGATGATGCTAATAAGCATTTTTTAGCAATAAAGTATTTTTTAGTTAAGATATATAGTATATTTTTTAGACACAATGCTATTGCACAATTAATGGACTACGTGTATAGTCTAAATGTAACCTTTATATGCACTAGGAAACCAAAAAATTCATTTGACTCATTTTATTTTGATATATTCACTTTATTACGGTGGTCTGGGATCAAACCTACAATATATCCAAGGTATGCCTGTAGTTCATATCCAATGAAAAAGATGTTTGCTAGAGATTACCATTTGGTTCTTTTTGGGTTTTGGGTTTTTTTTTTTAATAACAAATGAGATAGAGAAATTATATTTATTGCTTTTTAGATATGCAATACCTAATTTGCTGATTTGGAATATTTCTTATGGTTTTTTTCCTCCACAAAGCTAGTCTATTTATTAATGGTAACCATTATTAGAGAGTATTTTTAAAAAAGGTGATAAGCAGCGTTTTAGAAGGTAATTCACATGGCATAGGTATGTTTTCCTAATTCAATTCTGATATCCTCCTAAGTTTTTATTTTAAAAGTTACAACACTTTTATTTCATAGTTACTCCAATGTCAAGCATAATTTTGAAAATAGGCAATTTCTTAATTTAATCCTTGAATAAGATATAACTTTACCTAATTCACCAATATTCTAATCATCTAGTTTAGAAAGATTCCAAATCTGACCTTTCACTCTTCAAAGAGTATTTTCCCATTTTCTCATGTTTTTTTAGGATAAAATTGTAATTATGTGTCTAGCTGGTTAATCTCTATCTTACAGCTGAAGAAGCCAAAATAGAAAATGTTAAATAACTTGGGACGCCTGGGTGGCTCAGTTGGTTGAGCCACTGGCTGCCTTCGGCTCAGGTCATGATCCCAGCGTCCTGGGATTGAGTCCCACATCGGGCTCCTTGCTTGGGGGAGCCTGCTTCTCCCTCTGCTTCTGGCTACCACACTGCCTATGCTCGTGCTCTCTCTCTCTCCTTCTCTCTAACAAATAAATAAATAATATCTTTGAAAAAAAAAAAGTTAAATAACTTATCTATGTTTATTTTTAAGCTTTAAGCAACAGAGTCAAAACTAATAGTTTTATTAAGATTAAACAATCACACCTTTTTCTACATAAAAATGTAAAGTTTTGTATAACATATTTCGTATCATTCCCCTAATTTTAAATATGACTTCATATTAGAATTACCTTGGCTGTTTGGACTATGAAGCATTTTAGGAGAGGTGGCTTCCAAGTTTGTGGAGTGGTGAGTCTGAGATGCTGCATCATTCTGGGTAAATGATGGAATAAACACTCTTTCTGGAGGTTTATGATAGCTTCCTACGATACTGTGCATTAATTCAGAATCCATTATCTGTAGAGAATAAAGGAATAGTATAGTATAGCATTATTCTTTCCTATTTAAATGACAAAAATATTAGACAAAAATTTAGTTGAAACAACATAAATACATAATCATATACTGTGGAGTTATTTCTTTATGAGGTTAATTATCACAAATTCAACTATAATAAGCTCATCAGTACAAGAGAGAAAAATTATTATTTACTGTATAAATAGTATGGACAATTCTGCCTAATTTTCAGTGACCATATGCTCTGGAGTGAGCATTAATTATATGGGTGGTGTGAATTTGCTGGTTACTCAGTTGATCATAAGTTCATATACCTCTTGTCATCCAAGCACCTCTCTACAAACAGTGTGACTCTAGGGTTCTCAGGAAAGGTACATATTCTAAAAAGCAACATAGCTTTGAAACACAAGCCACCCATATAATCCAATTCTCAAAGACAGATTATTGAATTCCAATGTACTGGCTTCCTAAGGGATTTTCAAGGGTAATTTGGATATATCAATCTCTGAATCTAATCACTGAGTATGACACAACTCCACTTAATGTGCCAGTATTTTTCTTTTAAGTAGGTTCTAGACCCTGCATGGAACCCAGTGTGGGACTCAAACTCAGGTGGTAAGATGAAGAACTGAGCCGAGATCAAGAGTTGGATACTTAACCAACTGAGCCACCCAGGCGCCCCGATGGACCAGCATTCTAATCATAGTTTAGAATGGTTCTTAATCTGAAGAATCTAAAATAGTTTTGTTATTCTGGTATTATTTAATTTTGACGTTTTATTTTTTAGGAGAGCTCTTTTAACCATTTTAGCAGGCAATTTCCTATCTAATTTCTCCCAAATCACTTATTGTCCTTTCTGTAATTTAAATACTTTAGAAAAGGGGCACCTGGGTGGCTTAGTCAGTTAAGCAAATGACTCTTGAGTTTGGCTCAGGTCATGATCTCCGGGTCGTGAGACAGAGCCCTGTGTTGGGCTCCATGCGCAGCAGGAAGTCTGCTTGAGATTCCTTCCTTCTCCTTCCCCTTCTGTCCCACCCCAAGCTCACACACACACTCTGCCTATAAAATAAGTAAATAAATTTTTAATAAAATAAATAAAGGTTAAATAGCTTAGGAGGCTTTGCTAGAATATTTGATGCTCTTTGCTCTTGAGAAGCAATCATTTTTTGCTATTGTTATTAGTATCAACTACCATTTACTAACCATGTCTCCATCCCTCCGGGTTGTTGCTGCTCAGATACTGTGTGCTCCCCATGGGAGACTGCATCTATCTAAGTTGCCGTTCCCTCAAAAAATAAGAAAGCAAAGTTAGTCACAGCTGGCTCACAATGAAATAGAGGTAGGATCCCAAAGTACAGAAGTCCTGAATATGGCTGTACATCTTCAGAGAGAAGGCGTGTGGCTGAAGCTATCCCAAGAACCTTGGAATTACTCAAAATATCTCAGTTTTCAGCTCCTGGTGAGTTTCTCTAATAAAAAGAATGAAGTTTTACCATTAGTCACTGTACCCTGAGGTCCTTGAGGAGAATTCTGCTTCCTCTTTACCAAATACAGTATTTATTTCACAAACTAAATTTTGTACCAGTTAAAAAACAAATTCAAATTTGAAGTTTTTAATGTAAATGACTACTTAGAAGATGCCGGTAAGTTAAAAATTAGAACTAAAATTTATTTAAATGTGTAAACACATCTTAAAGTGGGGATAAGCAGAGTAACAACCCACCAGTAGGTGAAGAAAAAGAAAAGAAAACAGTATAGAAATGAAAGAAGACACACCATGCTGCTCAGTGGCTGTCTTGGTAATAAAGGTCCTAGCTTAACCCTTACAATCTAATCTAAGTCACAAACAAGTGCATAAACCCAGTAGAAATTTATACCCATAAAGAACTGTGGCATTCTAGGAGAAAAACTCACTCTGAAGGAAGATGAAAGAAGTACAGAAAGCTTGATCCAAAGTCAAAGCCTTACTTGATGGAGGAAGGGAGGAGTAATTTTGAGTAAAGCACAGACATGGTCATTCTAATTCATCTCTAACCCAGTCTCATGGACTCACACGTGGGTGTGGGGAAGGGGGAGGACTATAAGTAAAAAACTGAGAAAGGCTGGGACATTAGCTGTCCTGCCTTGTGTAGAATGGTATATTCCAATAAAGAGGAAAATTGCTAGAGATCACTAACAACAGTTTTGATATTTTGAGGGCTCTGGTGCATTGTTAGTACCATTCAGCAATTGAAAGGGAGCAGCTGGAAGGGACATACATATTCACGGGCATGTATGACCGAAATTTCTAGAGAAAAAATTTCTCAAAGTAGAGAGGTGCTTAAACCCCAACCTCCAAGGATTCTGACCAATCTGGTGTGGAGCCTAGCTGTAGGTCATTGAAAAGACCTCAGAAAATGCTGTGGAGCACTTTAGAGGATTTGCAAGTGGGGGCGAAAGGCTGTGAAATGTGAGTCTCATTTGCATCAACAGCCTAGTAAAGCTTAGGGAAATTCAAGTTATAACTAGAACCATTACTGACAGTTTGTAAACAACCAGGGATATAATCCATTTCTCTCTATAATACATAAAATTAAGACACCTTTGTGGAATGCAGCTAAGGAGCCACTGCAAAAAGAAATACCCACCCCCCAACAAAACAAACTGTGTCAGACACAAATATTGTAAACTGAAAACCATTTTTACTTGTTCTTGAGGGAAACAATTGTTCCAAAATGGTCCTTTTTAAAAACCAGTGTCTATTCTGGCTAGTGGCTGACTGTGCCATCATCTCTGCATAATCCCATAGGACTGTTAGGGAGACAGCATTAGGACACAGAGATACTACAATGGGTTCTAGGAATAGGGTACTCTCTGTTTCCCACACTGCTCTATTATTATTATTATTATTACTATTATTATTATTCTCATTTTGTAAATGAAGAAATAGAGGCAGAGAGGTTACTCAAGGTATTACAACTTGCAAGTGGTAAACCAGGAATTAAAACTAGCCAGTTCAATTCCAAAGCCTGGGTTCTTAATCACTATATTTAACAGCCCATAGTTTGGGGACATTTGCAGTTAGTCAGGTGTGAGATGATGCTGCATTTGGATTCGGGTGGTGACAATGGAGAGGAAGAGAGTGTACAGAAGCAAGATGCATCTTGAAGATTAAGAGGAGAAGAAAACAAGAAATCAAGTTTTCCAGCTTAAATAACTGGGTAGATGATAGTGCCATTCATTAAAAAAAAAAAAACAAAGACCATGACTACTCACATAATACTGACATGTGTCAAACACCAGTCTAAGTGTGAGACATCCGAGTTAAATTATGAAATAGGGAGTTTGTTAGAAGAGTCTAAAGCTTGGAGGAGAGATCTACTATAGGAATATAAAGAACGGCATTGTCAGCATATGGATGGTATAGAAAACCACAGGAATAGAAGTCACCTAAAAGGAAGAGTATAAATAGAAAAGATTTCAGGTAAGGAAGAAAAACAAGAGAAAGAGAAACCTGTGACAGAAAAGAACCAGAAAAGTGTGACGTCAGAAATAAAGAGAAGAGGGGCACCTGGGTAGCTCAGTTGGTTAAGCAACTGCCTTCAGCCCAGGTCATGATCCTGAAGTCCTGGGATCAAGTCCCTCATTGGGCTTCCCTTCCTGCTCAGAGGGGAGTCTGCTTCTCCCTCTGACCCTGACCCCTCTCATGCTCTCTCTCACTCTCTCTCTCTCTCAAATAAATAAAAAAAACTTAAAAAAAACAAAAAACAAAACAAGAAAAGAAATAGAGAAAGAAGACTGTTACAAGGAGGGAGTAGTTTAGATTAAAAAAAAAAAAAAAGGCAACTGATTTTGAAAAGGAAGAGACCACTGAAGGTATAATGTAAGAACTGAAGACAGTTCCAAAGGCCTCATACTAAAAGAACAAGTAGAAGAAGAGAAACCAGCGAAATACAGAAATTTTCTTCAAATTAGGATGTCCTTTTGCAATTATCTGGCTTAAAATGACCCAAGACTCATAAACTGTGTCATGTCACTCATACTGTGAGCTAACTTGCCAGAAGTCACAGTGCAAACAACTGTACCCATCATTCATTTGCACAGAATCAATACTTTTCATTCTTGAAAACTTCCGTGGCAGGAAAATACATTACATACAATTTCACCAACTGAATTCATTATTCCCCCAAAATTCATATGTTGATGCTCTAACTTCCAGTATTTTAGATTGACTATGTTTAGAGATAGGGCCTTAAAAAGGTGATTAAGTTTAAACAAGACTCTTAGGATGGGCTCTAATCCAATCTAACTGGCGTCCTTGGAAAAAGAGGAAATTTGGACATACAAATTATGTACCAGGGATGTGCCAGGGATCCGGAAGACACAGTGGAAAGACAACCATCTGCAAGCCAAGGAGAGAGTCCTTAGAAGAAACCAAATCTACTGACATCTTGAGCTTGGACTTGTAGCATCGAGAACTGTGAGAAATAAATTTTCTGTTGCTTAAGCGACCCTGTCTGTGGTATTTGTTTTGGAAGCCCTAGCAAACTAACATACTGACTGCAACTTACACCTTTGTTTCAGTGAATGAAACACAGGAATAGTGACAAGGACATAACAACAGATGCCGGAGATTTATGCTATTTAGAGGACATAATAAAGTTATTTGCAATTTAGAGTTTCCTACTTGATGTGAAACAATTATGTAACCCTACCTTGATTTATTTTCCCCCTATAACTTACCTTTAGTAATTTCTTAAGCTTAATAAATTGAATAGGAAATTGTTAATGTGCTATCCTGTATGCAATAATTTAAAGTGATTAAAAATGCTCCAGCAAAATCAAATGGAAGAATAAACTAAAATCATGCTTTTAATTCATATTCATTTAATTTATATGTATTTGTATTAGTTTCTGACCCAAATACTAGCATTTTTACCTAAAATATTATAAAATATTTATTTCCTCAATAGTTTATATTAAAAATGAAAGAATAATGCTGTAGAGTTAAGAAATAAAGTGTCATTCGTCTCCAAGGCAAGGGAGACAAAAACAAAAAGGAACTTCTAGGACTTCATCAAGATAAAAAGCTTCTGCACAACAAAGGAAACAGTCAACAAAACAAGGAGGCAACCCTCAGAATGGGATAAGATATTTGCAAATGACACTACAAACAAGGCTGATATCCAAGATCTATAAAGAAATTCAAACCCCCAAAACAAATAATCAAGTCAAAAAATGGGCAGAAGGCATGAACAGACACTTCTCAAAAGAAGACACACAAATGGCTAGCAGACACATGAAAAAATGTTCATCATCATTAGCCATCAGGGAAATTCAAATCAAAACTACAATGAGATACCACCTCACACCAATTAGAATGGCAAAAATTGACAAGGCAAGAAACAACAAATGTTGGAGAGGTTGTGGAGAAAGGGGAACCCTCTTACACTGTTGGTGGGAACGCAAGTTGGTATAGCAACTTTGGAAAATAGTGGGGAGGTTCCTCAAAAAATTAAAAATAGAGCTACCCTATAACTCAGCAAATGCACTACTGGATATTTACCCCAAAGACACAGATTTAGTGACAAGAAGGGCCACTGCACCCCAGTGTTCATCCAGAAATGTCCACAATAGCCAAATAGTGGAAAGAGAAGAGATGCCCTTCAACAGACAAATGGATAAAGAAGATGTGGTCCATATACACAACAGAATACTACTTAGCCATCAGAAATGATGAACACTCAACTTTTACATCAACATGGATGGGACTGGAGATTATGCTAAGTGAAATAAGTCAGCAGAGAAAGTCAATTATCATATGGTTTCACTTATTTGTGGAACATAAGGAATAGCATGGAGGAAATTACAAGGAAGGGAACAAAGAAGGGGGGGAAATGGAGGAGAAGATGAACCATGAGAGACTACAGACTCTGAGAAACAAACTGAGGGTTTTAGAGGGGACAGGGATGGGGGGATGGGTTAACCCAGTAATCAGTATTAAGGAGGGCACTTACTGCACGGAGCACTTGGTATTAAAAGCAAACAACAAATCATGGAACACTACATCAAAAACTAATGATGCACTGTATGGTGACTAACATAACATAATAAAAAAAGAGAATTTAAGTGTCATTGAAAAAACCACAGCACTGTAAAATTAGAAAAATATGACACACTTGAATTACAGGGACATATAAATAACAAATCTGAAGGTTAAGGTACAATCAAATTCAGGCAACTTTGGAATACAGTGAAATAGTTTTTTTTTTTCTGTTTTTTGTTTTTTTTTTAGGATTTTATTTATTTGAGTGAGTGAGTGAGCATGGAAATAGGGAGTGGCAAAAGCAGACTCCTCACTGACCAGGGAACCTGATACGGGCCTTGATTCCAGGATCCTGAAATGACCTCAGCTGAAGGCAGACGCTTAACTGACTGAGCCACCCAGGCACCCCTAGAGTCTGGTTTTTAAAAAACATTATCTAACACTTTCCTCCAAAAAGTATTAAGAGGTGACAAAGGATATATTTCAAGTTATTTAGTTTGAAACAACGGGGACTATATTCAAAATGTTTGAGAAGTCCATGGTACCATAAATCTGTTTAAGTCATAAATATTTGGGAGTCCTAGAACTGACAGGGAAATTTCATATATCCATTTAAAATTTAGGTCAGCTGCAATCTTCACATTTTATAGATGTAGAAGCCAAAGTCCAGAGACACTAACTACTAATCACATAGCTCAAGTTTCCTGCACTCCAAAATCCATGGAGTTCGAGAAAAATATTCTCTCTTAAGGACTCTGTTATTTATATTTATCTAAACAGAAACTACCCTAATGGAGTGTCATCA
The DNA here is from genome assembly GCF_922984935.1 of Meles meles. Lineage (NCBI taxonomy): Eukaryota > Metazoa > Chordata > Mammalia > Carnivora > Mustelidae > Meles > Meles meles. The sequence goes on from NC_060070.1 coordinate 23,533,606, forward strand.
GGAAAATGCCTTCTGGAGAAAAATGGGACGTTTAAGAAACACTGAATCATGCATAGAATCATGTTATCTTGGCAAAGCCTAAGAGCATCTTAAAGGCCATCTATTCTCCAAATGAAATTTCACAAACTTATTCTCATACTATCTTTAACAAGTCATCTAAGCTCTGCTATAGGTCTCCAGAGAGACAGAACTCACTATCCTCATGCTGAATTCAAAGTTGCTGTCTCTGATTCTTACAGATTACACAGATTTTGCGAGGAAAAAAGTAGGGCTTCTATATTTATTGACAGGTTGCATTGAATATTGACTGTGATAACTAATATATTACATATTGAATTCATCTAACAAAAACTTGCTGCAGAATTTAGGATCATTTTCAAGCTTCAAATTTCATCCCTGTATGTGAAAAGCCTGTAAAAGAGTAATCCCATCCCCTGAGGGCAAAACTGATAAATCAAATAGCCATGACTCAATCATATAACTGATAACTTATTTCTGATTAAATCTCAGTAGAATGGACTAGATCCAGCTTAGCACAGCTGAATTCTAATTTAGGAGATAACTTTAGCATGTTCTGGTCACAGACCAGCAAATTCCTTTCTTCTTAATAACCTAATAGAGTTAAAAAAATAATTTACCATATACATAATACAGACACGTACGGTTAAAGGAATTATAACAAAACAAATTTTTGTGTATCTACGCCTAGATTAAGAAATAGTGTGATAGTGCTGTTGAAGCCCTCTCTGTCTCGAATTTTTGTGTATCTACGCCTAGATTAAGAAATAGTGTGATAGTGCTGTTGAAGCCCTCTCTGTGTCTTCCCCATTTCTTGCATTGAATTTTGTGTTACTCATTTTAATGCCTATTAAGTTTAGTCATATTTGTATGCATCCTTACCAATATATTGTTTGGTGTTGATGGTTTTTAAACTTTCTACAAGTGGAACCATACTTTTTTCATTCAAAATATCTTGGTATTTATGTTGGAACATGAAGCTGTGTGGTATTCATTTTCACTTCTGTATAGTATTCTATCACAGAACACAGATCCTAGAAGGCATTAATTCCCATCACTGCCCTCCAGACTCATATAATACTATGGTTCTGAAATTTTTAGTTTTACTTGTATTTTAACCACACAAATTAGACAATATTGCTTTGATTTATAAAGTCAATGTTTGCTGTATTCACCTACAAGCTTTTGCTCATTGTGGTGGACATTATGCTGCATTGCCTGGATTCCCTTTTAGGAATGTGAACTTTTCCCAGTTCCTGGGAAAGCTGCCAGAAAGTGGCTCTTGGCTGATGGCCCTCTTTGGGGATTGCTTTGCCTAGAGAATACTGTCTCATCTAAGGTCAAGGCTACTTCCAGGGGCAGTCCACATCCAATGAGGGTAAAAATGTCTGACCCTCTTGTCCCAACTCAAGTCAACAACAAAGGATCACCCATCTCCAGAGCTCCCTGTAGTAGCAGTGAAACCTTAGTTGGGTCTTCGCTGAAGCTGGACTTCTCTGCCTAACAGTGCTTCCTTCTTCTCCCTTCTACATGTATTGATCCCAAGAATAGTTTCTAATAAATGTGTATACTTACACCTTTAACTAGGAAAATACTTCAAAACCAGTATTTAAAGCAATTTTCTTCAGAGAAGATTTCTATTTGTTTCTGCTAGGTCCACAGGGCACCCCAATTCAAGCACCATTAAATAACTTTTATATTGAGGTTTTGTTTTGTTTTGTTCTGGTGCAGTATGAATTCCAAGTCCAATCCCACATGTGATTAGGAGAGATTCTTTTGTCCACTTCATCCAAAGCCAAGGATGAAACAAACAGTGTCATCCTGAAGAGCAGGTTATTTTCCTGTCATTAATAGAAGGTTTTATCCTTTGGGGAATCCCAGCTTTTTACACTGTAGTGTCCAAACTTACGAGCATGCCCATCAGAATTTGTCCCTCGCCCCAGGCAAGCAGAAATACCTCCTTAATGCCCAGGTTCTGGGCCATCAAGGATCACAGAAGGTGTCCTCAGGGATAAAATGGGTTCTAGGGCTCATTTATCTCTGTGGAACTGGGCTTTCGCATTACATACGGCCTCCTATTTCCCCCCTTACTTCGCTTCCAACTCAGTCATGCCTTTCGAAAGTTGTTTTAACATTTTATACAGCATTTCTGTGTTCTTTACCAGAGGAGGTTTCTCTGAACAACTAATCTGCCATGCTGCATGAAAGTGTAACAACTTCAGACATATTTAAGAGATCCTAAATGCTTTAGACCAACCAGTTGTGTTTTTTTTTTTAAAGATTTTATTTATTTATTTATTTGACAGAGAGGCAGGCAGAGAGAGAGGGGAAAGCAGACTCCCTGCTGAGCAGAGAGCCCAACCAGCGGCTCCATCCCCTGGGATCATGACCTGAGCTGAAGGCAGAGGCTTTAACCCACTGAGCCACCCAGGCGCCCCAAGATCAACCAGTTTTAATTACACAGATAGAATGAGATTTACATTTTCAAAAGGAAAGAGAGTTTATATCTTTCCATTCAGCTAAAGTTCTCAAAGCTACTCCATATTCTAAAGTTTGTTCTTCTTCAACAACAGAAAGTATTATTTGGTTACTCATTAATTAAATACAGAGTTCACTAGCAGGATTCAGACAATAGAGAGTACTTGGTAAACAATTTGTAAACTGAAAGTAAGAAAAGCACACTACAGGGGTGTCTGGCTTGCTCAGTTGGTAGAACACATGACTCTTGATCGCAGGGTTGTGAGTTCCAGCCCCATGTTAGGTGCAAAGATTTCTTAAAAGTGAAATCTTTAGGGGCACCTGGATGGCTCAGCCGGTTGAGCATCCTACGCTCGGTTTTGGCTCGGGTCATGATCTCATGGTCATGGGATCGAGCCCAATGCTTGAGATTCTCTCTCCCTCTGGCCCTCCAAACCCCGCCATACTGCTTGCACACATGGTCACACTCTCTCTCCCTCTCAAAAAAAATAAAAATAAAAATAAAAATAAAAAATAAAAAAGTTGAAATTAAAGAAAAGAAAATCACACTATATATTTAACTTTTAAAAATATGCAATGAGGGGCGCCTGGGTGGCTCAGTGGGTTAAAGCCTCTGCCTTCAGCTCAGGTCATGATCTCAGGGTTCTGGGATCAAGCCCCACACTGGGCTCTCTGCTCAGCAGGGAGCCTGCTTCCCTTCCCCTCTCTCTGCCTGCCTCTCTGCCTACTTGTGATTTCTGTCTGTCAAATAAATAAAATCTTTAAGAAAAATTAAAAAAATAAAAATATGCAATGACTTTATATGAATACCATAACTATTACATTCCAAAATTCAGGAGCAGTTTAGTCATTATGCTTCAATGATTATCATATATAATGTATTAACAGTAACAACAAATATCTTACATTTAATATATTGGCCACTTGACATTCAAACTGCTCTATTTAATACAGTAAATAATCAACTTAAATAGCCCTTACTGGGTATAGTAAGCCTTGGGTGGCTCAGTTGGTTAAGTGTCTGCCTTTGGCTCAGGTCCTGATCTCAGGGTCCTGGGATTGCACTGGGCTCTCTGCTCAGCGGGGAGTCGGCTTCTTCCTCTCACTCCCCCTCTGTGCTCTCTTTCTCTCAAATAAATAAATAAAATATATTTTTAAAGATTTTATTTATTTATTTGACAGAAAGAGATCACAAGTAGGCAAAGAGGCAGGCAGAGAGAGTTTGGGGAGAGGTAGGCTCCCCGCTGAGCAGAGAGCCTGATGCGGGACTCAATCCCAGGACCCTGCGACCACAACTTGAGCTGAAGACAGCAGCTTAACCCACTGAGCCACCCAGGTGCCCAAATAAAATATTTTTTTAAAAATAGCCCTTGGGGCACCTGGGTGGCTCAGTGGGTTAAGCCGCTGCCTTTAGCTCAGGTCATGATCCCAGGGTCCTGGGATCGAGTCCTGCATCGGGCTCTCTGCTCAGCAGGGAGCCTGCTTCCCTCTCTCTCTCTCTCTGCCTGCTTCTCTGCCTACTTGTGATCTCTGTCAAATAAATAAATAAAATCTTAAAAAAATATAAAAAAATAAAAATAGCCCTTACTGGATTTGAAAAGTCATTCTGCAGCCATCATAGTAAAGATTAATTTAGGCAAGAAGCATTAATACTAAATCCAAGGGTGGAAATTTTGATGAGGAGTGGGATATCTGCATGGTCTTGAAGTATCTCTTTCACAGATTGCTTGTAAGTTTCAAGAAAAAACAGGAGTAACTATATGAGAAACAGAGTAACACTTGAATTGGATAATTAAAATTAATACCACCCCTAAAAGGTAAGATGGACATCATGTACCTCTGTAGGTGAAGCCCTGAAAAAGACATGTCACTTAAGCAGTATTCTGTCCAGGAATGTATAACCTGAATCTCAACATAAGAAAAAATCATTAAAGCCCCAAATGAAAAACATTCTATTTTTTATAGAGGGGGAAACTGTTTTCCTTAAGAAATATCAAAAGTCTTTTTTAAAATTTTTTATAAGATTTTATTTATTTATTTGACAGAGAGAGATCACAACTAGGCAGAGAGGCAGGCAGGGAGGGAGGGGGAAGCAGGCTCCCCACTAAGCAGAGAGCCCGATGCAGGGATGGATCCCAGGACCCTGAGATCATGACCTGAGCCGAAGGCAGAGGCTCAACCCACTGAGCCACCCAGGCACCCCAAGAAATGTCAGAAGTCTTAAAAGACAATGACATTTCTCAGTATATCCGAAAGAACTGAAAGCAGAACTGAGAAAATATCTGTACATCCATGCTTGTAATGGCATCATTCACAATAGACAAAAGGTCGAAGTCATCCAAATATCCATCAATAGATAAATAAAATGTATACATGCATTGGCAATAATACAATGGGCTATAATTCAGCCTTAAGAAAAAAGAAATTTTGAAACACACTGAAACATGGATAAACACTAAGGACATCATGCTAAGTGAAATACACCAACCAAAAAGACAAAATAATGTATGATTCCCTTATAAGTGGTATTGGGAGTAGTCCAGTTCATATTAACAGAAAGCAGAATGGTGGCTGAGAGGAAGGGTAAATGGGGAGTTACAGAGATTCGGTTTTCCCAGATGAAAAAATTCTGTAGGTTGGTTGCCTAACAATATGTGGTAGGGGAGAAAACAAGTTAAAAATAAGGTATGACTGAATGGGATCAGTTCCATAACAAAAGTGTACACAGAGTGCCATGGGAATACAAAAGATATTATCTAACTCTTCCTGACTGATGGAGAAATAAGAAAAGCCAGAACTAATTTAGAATTACAGCTTTGAAGGAGGAGTTTAGGTAAACATGCCAGAGTGGACATATACACTAATTTGCTCCCTCTTGCAAACACACTAAAATAATACTAAAACACTTTTTTAAAAAAGGTATCAACCTGCGAGGACAACAAGAGAACTCTGGAAAAATCGAAAACAGATGTACAAATAGTAGTAGAATGAGCTAATGCAAAAAAGGCAGTCTCCTAACCCAAGGAAGAAAAGTGATTTTTAAGTTTACCCTGCAGAACCTCCAAACGACTTGGGACAGAGCTGCACCTTTGTAAGGTAAGAGTTAAGATAGAGCCAAACACTAGAAAACAGTATGAAAGTTTACGTTAGTAAATTGTATGCCCAAACTCTCTTCATCTCTCTATGAAGCCAGAAGACTGCTTTATCCCCATCTGGGAAGAAGACTGGAACTTTTGTTTTATTTTTTCTAAAAGGGAACGACAGAGTAACTCTAAATTGAGGGACTCCCAGCATAGGTGAGGGCAGCACCTGACTCAAGGCAGGAACATTCCAGTTCTCAGAACACTGATAGTCTAGATTATATCCAAGTGAAGATGGGAATATCCTGATGAAGAGACTATGACTAGTCCAAGTTAACAAAGACACTAAAGATGATAAAATAAATGGATTGGATGGATTTGGAGTTTCCATTTAGTTTTTCAGTATCTGACTCTGAGATTTAAGTTGTTTAATCAAGCCTTACCAGACACTGAGGAAAGATATGAAAGACAGAAACCAAAACAAGCAAACAAGAGGCTTAACAGGAACACGAAATTTGGAAATATTTAGTCAGATAGGATGTAAAATCACTGAAGGACATGACAGACCCTAGTGAATTTGACTGGAGCACAGTGAATACATGTTAGCAGTAAGAGATGGCTGAAAAGGTATGTAAGGGCCAAACCATAAAGGACCTTGTACATCAAACTGAGAGTCTTCCATAGGATAAGGCAATGGGGAGCTAATGAAGGATATAAAGGAAAATAATACGATCATATTTATGTTCTGAAAAGGTTATTCAGGTGGCTATGAGATAGATGGACTGGTGAGGGAGAAATTATTAACAGAGGGACAAAGAGGTTGCTGAAGCACTTAAGACAAGGAAAAATATAGGTCTGAATTAAGACTGGAGTAGATGAGATGAACATAAAAAAGATACTGAGAAGATATAATTGAAAGGGCTTAGCAACCAACTAGGTACGTGAAATGGGAAAATCGGGGAGAGGGAAGAATAAAAAATGCTTCCAAAATTTTCACTTGGGCAAATGAAGAGATGGCAATGGCATTCATGGAAACAAGAAATAATATAAAAGGAGATGCAAGTCTAATGGAAAACAATGAATTCTATTCTAGATATGTCAAGTTTGAGGTACTGGAAACAAAGCTATTCAGCAATCAGACTGAAATATCGGTCAGTTTTAGGTAGGCAGGCTAGGCTAGATCTAGAGACATAAATTTATAAATTAGAGATGATCTCTAGATCATCCAAGGATAGTATAAAGACTATCAGTGTGTGTGTGTGTGTATGCATGGAAAGCAGTGGCTGAGATTCAAAGCCTTTGTTCATTAGAGAGCTACTGAACTCCATTGGGGTGCCCCATAGACATATTTAGGGAAAATTTTAGGAGGGTAGAATTACAGACTTAGGAGAGAAAAAGGTGGGGCTCAGAATGCTAAAGACCGCTAACATTTAGAAGGCAAATGAATGAATAAAATATTTCAAAGGTCAAAGAAGGGGTAGGAAAAAGCAGGACAAAGTGGTAACAAAGGAGTCAAAGTGAGACAAGTAAATATTTAGTTATCTACCTCTCACATGCCTGAGATTTTTCTTGCTTTGTGAGGTAGGCCTGTATTGCTATATACTTTCCTCCTGGGTCTGCTTTTGCTGAATCCCAAAGATTTTGGAACATTGTGTTTTCATTTTCATTTGTTCCCATTTTTTAAAAAATTCATTCTTTTATTTCCTGGTAGACCCATTCATTGTTTAGTATCATGTTGTTTAACCTCCATGCATCTGTGGTCTTTCCAGATTTTTTCTTGTTTTCTTTCTAGTTTCATAGCATTGTGGTCAGAAAATATGCATGGTATGATCCCAATCATTTTGTACTTGTTGAGGCCTGATTTGTGACCTAGTATGTGATCTATTCTGGACTTGAAAAAAAAAGTGTATTCTGCTGCTAAAAGATGGAACATTCTAAATATATCTGTTAGGTCCATCTGGTCCACTTTGTCTTCAAAGCCATTGTTGATTTTCTGTTTAGATGATCTGTATGTTGATGTCAGTGGGTGTTAAAGTCCCCTACTATTATTGCATTATTATCAATTAGTTCCCTTATTTTTGTTATTGTTTTATATATTTAAGTGCTTCCATGTTAGGGGAATAAATATTTATAATTGTTAGATCTTCTTGTAGGATAGTCCCTTTTTTATTACATAGTGCCCTTCTTCATCTCTTGTTAGTCTTTGGTCTAAAATTTACTTTGCCTGATAGAAGCATTATTATTCCAGCTTTCTTTGGATATCCGTTTGCATGATAAATGCTTCTCCATCCCCTCACTTTCAATCTGCAGGTATCTTCAAGTCTATGATGAGTCTCTTGTAGGCATTATACAGATGGGCCTTTTTTTTTTTTTTTTTAAATAATCCATTCTGAACCTATGTCTTTTGGTTGGAGCATTTAGTCCATTTACATTCAGAGTAGTTACTGATGGATATGTATTTAGTGCTATTTTATTACTTGTTTTGTTTTTGTTTCTGGAGATTTGTCCTGTTCCTTTCTAGTCTTTGTCACTTTTGGTCTTTCCTTTCCACTCAAAGAGTCCCCTTTAATATTTCTTGCAGGGTTGGTTCAGTGGTCATGAACTCCTTTGGTTTTTGTTTGTCTGGGAAACTCTTTATCTCTCCTTCTACTTTGAATGATAGCTTTTTGCTGGATAGAGTATTCTTGGCTGCAGATTTTTCCCATTCAGCACATTGACTACATCATGCCACTCCTTTCTGGTTTGGCAAGTTTCTGTTGAGAGATCTGCAGCTAGCCGTAAGGGTACTCCCTTGTAAGTTAGGGACTTCTTTCTGCTTTTAGGATTTTTTTATCTTTATATTTTGCAAATTTAAGTACATTATGTCTTTGTATTAGCCTGCTTTTGTTGATTTTGAGGGGAGTCCTCTGTGTCTCCTGGATCTGGATATGTTTCCTTCCTCAGATTAGAGAAGTTTTCAGCTATTATTTCCTCAAATAAATTTTCTGCCCCCTTTCTGTCTCTCTTCTTCTGAGACTCCCTTAGTACGAATGTTATTACGTTTGATGGAGTCACTGAATTCCCTAGGTCTATTCTTGTGTTCCACAGTTCTCTCTGTTCTCTCTTTTGTTCAGCTTCATTATTTTCTGTTATTTTATCTTCTATATCACTTACTCATTCCTCTGCTTCTTCCATCCTTGTGCTCATTACATCAAATCTGTTTCAAATTTCAGTTATTGCATTTTTCATTTCTGTTTTTTAACTCTTTTATCTCTGTAGTAAGGCACACCCCTGAAATCTTCCACTCTTTTCTCAAGCCCAGAGAGTATCCTTATGATTGTTGCTTTAAATTCTCTATCACGCATGTTACTTATATCTGTTTCACTTAGGTCTCTGGCCATGAACTTATCGTGTTCTTTCAAGATGAATTCTTCTGTCTTGGCATTTGTCTAAGTCTCCGTCTTCTGAGGGTTAAAAAAGCCTGTTCTGTTTCCTGCTCCTAAGAGTAATGGCTTAATGAAGGAAAGGTCATGTGGTGTCCAGGGCCTGGTGTTTCAGGGGAAGTTTCTAGTGTTTACTACATGTACTCTGCTGCTGTGTTTTGGCTGTTTTATCCTTTTGGCCGATTGTCTGCAGAGGCTCTCCTTGCCTGCAATGGGCAGTGTTTTGTCCTTGGCCAGAATGTGTTATGTTTCAACCTGCTACTACTTCCGGTAGAAATGAAGCCCTGCAGAACTCTCTGGCTGGTGATGTGGGCAGGGGTTTCTGCTGGTCTTCTGGGGAAGGGGCCCACTGTGCTGGTACTGAGGCAAACTTGATCAAGCAGGGCGGTACCAACAAAATGCAGGGTTGTGGGACTTGGTATAAGCAGGTTAGGCAGCCAGTGATGGCGCTGTAATGATTATGACAGGTGTCTCTGTGTTTATGCTGAGGGGTGGGGAGGGAAATGATGCCTGCCTGCTCCTTTGTCCCTAGAGAGGGGTCTCCGTGCCCATTGCTCTCAGGGAATCACTCCAAGAGCAAATAATCTCCCCTCTGTGTGTCCCAGGCATTTCTCAGATCACTGTTTCCACACTATCTGGCTCCAGCTTGTTTGTCTGCCTTCTCTCCAGGGGCAGCGCAGTGCCCACCTGGCTCTAGCCAAGCCAAGCCTGCTGACCTTGAAGACTCCAGGCTTTAAGGATGTGGTGCGGGCAGAGGCCTGTGCTGATCTTCTGGGGGAGAGTCTCACCATTCTAGGACTGAGGGAGGTTTGACTGAGAAGGGCTGTTGCACCAGAGCACAGAGGAGTGGGATTTGTTGCAAGCAAGCTAGGCAGCTAGTGTTGAGGTGAGCTGCCCTCCACAGGTGGCTCTGGGTTTACACTGAGGAGTGGGTAAGGAAAATAGTGCCCACTGGCTCCTGCTCCTTTGTCCCTGGACAGGTATCTCCTGAAGTTACCTCTCAGGGACAGCACTAGGAAGAGCGAATTATCTCCTCCCTGTGTGTGAACGCCTCACAGGCGTTCCTCAGAAGGCTATTTCCACAGGTCTGCCTCTGGGTTGTTTGCCTGCCTTCTTTGCAGGAGCAAGGCAGCGCTCTTAGGGCTCTATCCTAGCCAAGCCCGGCTGACTTTACAGATCCAGTTTTTGAGCCCTGCTGGATACAAGAACTCAGGAAAACAGCCCCTCCCGTTTTCCTTCCCAGCCAATGGCTTTGGGGAAGTGCTCTTGTGCATTCCCCCTTCACATTCATTATCTTAAATGAGTCTGAAGAGGAGAAATATGATTATATGAGTATAACCATATTTAAGTTTTTTTTAAAAGAATATAAAGTAATGCCAATCTTCTACAAATATTTTATAAATTAAAACAGAGCATCTAATTGTTATGTGCAGTTAATTCAACTCAATGTCATGCAATAAAAGCTGATTTCCAAGCAAGCTTATCAATTGCCAAATTTAAAATCTCTAGACTTATGAACATTTTATCTAATTAGAAAGTTAGATATTTCCTTATTGAATCTGAATCCAGTAAGTTTCAGACTTTACAATGTCCGAGACTACTTAAATGATTAGACTCCCCATCATCTTTACCTGTAGTTTATCTTGAATATTTAGTTCATGAGAAAATCCTTCTGATTTATTGTAGAGTAAATAAAGAAGAACATAAAATTATATAATTACAGTCCAATTTTAAAGGGGATAAAGATAAGCATATATAAAAGACTACTAAATATATTAAAATGTTAATAGATGAACAAGAGACCGTCATTTTTCTTATTTCAGCCTTCTTATACATTTTTTATAATAAACACATATCAGTTTTATAATAACAAACAAGTATTTTTATGCAAATAGTTTCCTCTTAACTAGATTTCTGCAGAGGAAGAAATAGCTTGAAGATGCACAATATTGATAATTTATATGGATATGTGTTGGGGCACTTACATCTCATTTTTAAGGGTCTTATGTCTCCTATATCAATAGAAACTCAGGGAGGGCAATTATGTTTATTTCTTTTGTAAGTTCCTGCAGTCCAAACTGCTGTGTTCTGCAAAGGGGCATTGTATCCTCAGGGCCTAATCAAAGAAAAAAAATTGTAAAATGAATCCCCTGAAACTAATTTGTTAGATCAGCAACTTTTCCCTACTTCTCTATGCTAATGTTTGTTATGGTTAAATCCAACAATTTATAAATACTGTCTTAAGTTATAAAAATAGTCACATACTGTACCTTGGTATGTATTTTGTATACAGTGCTTTATTATAATATCATTTCACTTAAGTAAGCAAATCATAAATCTTAGGATTTTAAATTATTACTGGTAATATTTTTTCAGAAAGTTCTAACTTTCTTTTAACTCAGTTATTTTGAAAGAATTTCAACATTCTTACAATGTTCATTATATTTATCTGTTGAACTTAAATCTGCTTCTAACCATTTCTCCTTAGAAAGGTTGATGGCAACATTAGTAAATGTATAAAGAATTTAGAAAATTGAGTCAACAAATAATGAGTTTTAAAGTTAACAGTGCTCATATTAATTGTCACAAACTCACTTTCTTAACCTATTACAGTCTGCTCCCTACCCCCCCCCCCACCCCAGCCAATATCCACGTACACAAATTGGGCACATTCAATGTCCAGAATTAATTACAGGAGTGCACTGATTACTTAGGCTGCCCAAAGCGGGTGAGCTGTTGGACAATTATAAATAATGAAAGCTCAATTACGTAACTGCCAAAATTTCAACTGGTTTTAAAAGAAATATTTCTAAAATGTTTAAGCTAGTTTCCTTCCTTTTAGGCCAATATACTCTATACAATTGTATACCCTATACAATTGTATACTCTATACAATTTGATCTTTGGGATGACTTAGGATATTATCATAGCTTTTTAATTATATACTATGATACTTGGAGAACCACACTGATACTTCTTGGACTGTCTGTCTCTTCACTGGAAAGCTCCAGACTTAGATTTTGTTTTCTGTCTTTTCGCCTCTTGCTATTTCCTGCTTTCCAGTCTGCTTATGAGCATCTGTTTACTTGTCTCTAACAGAGTATCCCTCCTCTTTTGGGTTTCTTAATCTATAGCAAATAAGAAAGAACAAAACAATTAAGTCTCATTCTTTGGCCATTCAGAGATGAAAAATACATATGAAAAATACTGGTAGTCCTTAAAGCATTCAGAGTTTAATTATAACACAAAAGGGTGCTATGGGAACCCAGAGGATCATTATAAGAGAATGTGGGAATTTCAAAAACGGCTTCCTGGAGGAGGTAGTTCTTTTTTTTTTTTTTTTTTAAGATTTATTTATTCACTTGAGAGAGAGAGTATGCAAGTGGTGGTAGCGGGGAGGGCAGAGGGAGAGAGAGTTAGAATCCTCAAACAGACTGAGCACAGAGCCCAACTAAGGGTTTGATTTCCGGACCCTGAGATCATGACCAGAGCCAAAATCAAGAGCTGGTCCCTTAACCGCCCAAGTGCACTGAGGAGGTAGCTTCTTATGACAGATGAATGAATAAGACCTGATAGGCAAAAGACAGTGAGAGAATGGGGAGTGGAGAAGATCAAGTGTACGGTCAAAGGAAACAGCATGGTAATAATAAAAACAATACTTTATATTTATTGAACGCTTATGTAAATTAACTTAGTAAAATCCTCATAACATATCTATGAGGCATGACTATTCCCATTTTAAAGATTAGGAAACTGGAACAGAAAAGGTGTTTTGCCCAAGGTCACACAAGTAGTTAAGCTGCAAAGTCAGGATTTGGACTTAAGCAGTCTGGCTCTAGAGCTCACACTTTTGACCCCCATGCTATACTGCTTGTTTATGCAAAGTTATGAAAGCAAGAGAGAATCTACTACAAGTAATATATAAAGCTGGAAGATGATAAATAAGAATTGCAGAACAAGGAGGCAAAAACTAGGTAGAAGAGGATCTGTATGCCAGGCACACATTTGGATTTTATCATGTTTATCAAACCAGCAGACGGAATGGCAGGATTTGATTGCCTTTGATAAAGATTTCTGTGAGCTTTGAATGAAGAAAAACAACCAGAGGCTAGAAGTCCATTTAGGAGGCTATTCCAAAACTCTGTGAGAGGGGATAGAGACCTGAACCAAAGCAACAGAAGTAGGAATAGAAAGGAGGGGACAAGGGGCACCTGGGCTTGGTCAGTTAAGTGTCCGACTCTTATTTTCAGCTCTGGTCATGATCTCAGGGTTGTGAGATCGAGCCCCATCCCCGACAGTCCCCCCACCCCCCCCTCCCCCCCCCCCCCCGCCTTTGGTTCTGAGCTGGGTGTAGAGCCTGCTTGAGACTCCCTCCCTCTCCCTCTGCCCCTCCCCACCCCCACTGTGCAAGCATGCGCTCTCTCTCTAAAAAAACAAAGAAAGAAAGAAGAGGAAAGAAAGAAAAGGAAAAAAACAAAGAAAGGAGAGGACAAATTAGAGATAAATATGATGTTGAATTCATAAAATGTATGATCCAAATGAGGAAAATCAGTGATAGGGAGAAATTAAATAAAACTGTAGTCAAAGGAGAAAACAGATGGAGGGTGGTAGAGGTGTATAAAAGGTTCATTTTAGACATGTTTGAGGTGCTTTTGGAACAATAACAACATAAAAACAGCCAACACTTAACACTGAACTTCTCATGTGCCAGACTCTGGTCAAAGAACTTTGTGTGAATCCACTGAATTATCAAGGCAACCCTCTGAGGTACTCAAATTTCATTTTACATGAGGCACCTGAGAAGCTAACTTTGCCCAAGGTCACACAACTCTTAAGTGGCTGAGCTGGGCCTTGAATGAAGGCAGCCTGCGTCAGAGAGTATTCTGCCTTTAATAGTTGTAGAGATGGATTTGTCATCCAAGAAAAATGGTTTAGACTAAACATAAAAATTTAGAAGTCATCAATAAATACAGATGGCAGCTGAAACCGTGAGTATTCACTTAGATATAGAGAATGCAGTTAGTTTTTCTCTAAGTATGGATACCTTGAGGGTATTTGTCAAAAGTGCAGATGAGAGGGCATTACCCAGGTCCACAGAAACAGAACCTCTGGGCCCGGAAATAGTTTTCACTCCCCAGTTGATTCTTATGCACATTCAAGTTTGAAGATCACTGATGAGGAATGAACAAAAAAATGTGTGTAACAGGGGCGCCTGGGTGGCTCAGTGGATTAAGCCGCTGCCTTCAGCTCGGGTCATGATCTCAGGGTCCTGTGATCGAGACCCGCATTGGGCTCTCTGCCCAGCAGGGAGCCTGCTTCTTCCCTCTCTGCCTGCCTCTCTGCCTACTTGTGATATCTCTCTCTATCAAATAAATAAACAAAATATTTTTAAAAATGTGTGTAACAATGACATTGTGTCTCAGAAGTGTGTCTACCATAAAAATAAACAAGTGCCAAAGAAGGATGCTTAAGTAAAGGCCTAACCAACTGTCTTGATGGGTCTTTTCTCAAATCTAAGGCACCATCTACTATAAGATGCATTGTTCTTTCATGTACCACAAGAAAAAAAACCAGAGACTTCTCGAATAAAGCTGAAACAAAAGAAAGGCTACAAATGAAGAGAAGGATAAATGGAAAATAAACCCACCATGCAGAAAGAAACGCAAGGAAACTTGAAAATCTCTACCTTTCAAGTACTAGGCACCAAGTAGAGGGAATATTAACTCAAAGACAGTTCTTACACTGCTTTATACTCTGAATTCATACTACCAGTGAGATTAAAAACAAACTCTTATACAGAGAATTTAATTTAAAATGGTCCCAGGTTGGTAGTCATGCAAATGACTGATAGAGGAAAATGCAAAACCTCTCTGAAGTAATCCTACTTTAATTCAGGCCAATAACGATTATAAGACATATCATTATTTTAGAACTTTTCTTAAATCTGAAAAAAAGTCTTAGAATCACTGAAACACAATAAATGGAAAGTCCAGCAAGCTATTCTGAATGCCCAGAAACTGGGATGGAGAGGCTAATTTCTGGTTCTCAAATGTACTCCATACATAATTTCATATGAGTATTGATTTATTTTTAGTGGTAAGAACTATAAAAGGTTATTAAAAATTATAAAAATCCTTTCCCTTCCCACATTTAACAATGTTTTATAATTCCCCCAAATATAAAAATCTCACCCATAAAAAAATTACAAAATAAACTAAACAACCAATAAGTGAGATCAGACTACTGCTACCCCAACTTCATGTAAATGCTTTAATATTCTCTGGGACTCTGAGAACTAGATTGCAAAGCTCCCCACAGGCCCTGGTAACTGTCCAGACACAACAGGAGAAAGAGCAAACTTTGCTCCTGCCAAGGATGATGATTTATAGTCTCAGTCCAATACTCAGTATTTTATCTTTTACTCACAGGCCACAAACACACTAACCAAATACTTGCATTATATCCAGAGTATTCTGGCCCTTTTAAGAAAAATTAATCCCTTTTCAACAATGCCACCATAAAAAAAATTCCTTTAGCATTTTTATAATTTTCCAGAAAAGCTGTGTATTCCTAGTTCAGGCATGCATTTTCCAACTTTTCCAAGGATAGGATAAACACTGCACAAATTATACACCATAGCTGTTCTGGCATCTTATAAAACTGCAATTTCACTATATAATAAGCATATCATCATTAGAAGACTAAAATGGCGGGGCGCCTGGCTGGCTCAGTGGGTTGGGCCTCTGCCTTCGGCTTGGGTCATGGTCTCAGAGTCCCGGGATCGAGCCCCACATCGGGCTCTCTGCTTGGCGGGGAGCCGGCTTCCCCCTCTTTCTGCCTGCCTCTCTGCCTACTTATGATCTCTCTCTCTCTGTCAAATGAATAAATAAAATCTTAAAAAAAAAAAGACTAAAATGGCTTTAGAATGATAATAAGCACCAACTGATCATTGTGAGGAGTTCCCTCATTAAAAAAATTTTTTTTTACAAAGAAACCAGTTATTCAAGCAACCATGGCTAGCTTTTCCCTGCTTTTGGTGGGTAAAGGTCCTCAAAGTCCCTCTCACAGCAGTCCTGTCTAAAGTAACTAATACAACAATTCAAATCTGATTCCCACTCTTGTCACACCCTGCCAGAGCATCTCTTTCACTCTCCTACCCCAGAAGCAAATGTGCACTTGTATGTATGATATAGGGATTTTCTAAGACTATAGAAAATGAAGTATCTCACATCCTTATCTATAATTTAATATTCACTTTCCTATAGAAATAAGGGAATACTGGTTTTATAGTGCCACTGCTGTTCTAAGCATGTTATAAAAATAGTTTCTAGGTGGATCTATGGAAAATCTACTCTGTCACTATCAACCTACTCAGCAGTAACTTTTCAGATGAAATTTGTTAGCATGTACTATGTAATATTTTAATTTAAAATTGTTATGTGGCCTATAATCCCACTATACAGAAATCCCTACCAACATGTTTTTTACTAAACAGTAATGTATCAGGTAACAAAACTTAAGCAGCACTGAAGAGCACAAAATAAAAAGTATTTCTTACTCCTAGACCATTGATTCCCAACCATGTCCACAGCTTTCCCCTCTCTGAAGATAACAACCATCAAACAGTGTCTTGAGATCAGAAAGAAAGATTCATCAGATTCATCAGATTCTAGAAGCATGGTAATCTATTTGATTACAGCACGACGGTTCATTCTTTACCATTACATCCCTTTAAGCTGTTGATATTCTCTTGGGTTTAGTGACCAGAGACTAACTCTTCTCTTAGGCATTTTCCCCTCCATTTCTCTAGATTTGAGGACAAGACTGCATCTGCATGGTTTCACTAAGGAATATGATGTAATGGAAAGGGCTCTGGATAAAATCACAAGACCTAGGTTCCCCACGCCCCCAAAACATACACAGCATGTAATCTTAGTTATATCACTTCCTTTCTCTTAGTTTTGAAAAAATATTAAGTATTTTATAAATATACAGTGGTCGAAGTAGCAATGATAGTAAACTCTTTGTTATTTTCTTGGAGTTTCAGTTTCCTTACAACTTGTCCTTACAAATACTAATCTGAGCCCTTTCCTGGTTCCCTGTGGCTGGGCTAACTAACTCTCCTCTTGCATACTTATATGCGTAAGATATTATACTGAAATATTCTGGGACACCTGGGTGGCTCAGTCGGTTAAGCATCTGCCTTTGGCTCAGGTCGTGATCTCAGGGTCCTGGGATCGAGTGCCACATTGGGCTTCCTGCTCAGCATGAGGCCTGCTTCTCACTCTGCCTGTTGCTCCCCTTGCTTGTGCTCTCTCTCTCACCCACTCTCTCTGTGGCAGATAAATAAATCAAACCTTTAAAAAAAAAAAAAAAAAGGAAAGAAATATTCTGTTCATGTCCTTCCCTTAAATGGCAAGCCTTAAAAACCGGAATCCAGCTTCATTCATATTTGTAATCTTAGCACTTAATTCAATAGTTAATAAATGCTTGCTAAACTGAAATGAATTAATAGCCATGTAGAAAAAAAAAAACGCCAGAGTTCCAAGATAAATCCTACTAACATGTCACCTCAATATAAAGTAAAAGGAAGATGTCTGTGCCATTCAGACAAGAGAGTTCCAATCACTAACAGTAGTGTACGAGTTATTCTGTCAAAAAGCAACACAAATACCTAGGTTTGTCACAGCATTGCTCTCCCTGGTATTCAGAACTCCATATTCATAATTCCAATTCTTATACCTACTAGCAAGCTGCAGTATCTTAAGCACACCAACTTCTGATCCATATATTGAAGTGAACAACTGTTCACAAAAGGGCTGACATAATCTATTGATGGACAGAGTTGTTGACAAGCTGATCTGTAAAGAGATACCACTAAGTCCTTATTTCACCCCCCACCCACCCACCCAAACCAGACTTGCTGGCACAGCTGCTAAGGTCTTAACATGAGAAACAGCATATAATATTGAACTGCATGGAGGGCAAAAGGGAAAATCTGATTTTCCTGCCTAGCTGAGGCAGAAGCTTAATTAAGGTAATCAAAATATATTTTACTTAAAATGCACCTTTGAAAATTTGTATTAGCTTCCTCTTAAATATTCTAGTTCTTCAGCAGTTTTCAATGTGCATACTTTACTTTTAGCTGACTGTGCCAAATGCTGAAAGTGCTGAGGACCTTCCAATGTACCCCTAACAGCCAAAATACAGGAGGCATAGAAGAAACCTTATGATGACTAAACATGAGATCTTTTTTGCTCCTAAGATTTCTCTTGCATCCAAACAGAGGCTGTCTGTGACTGTGTCTACATAATTTGCTTCATATAATATTGAGACGACTTTTCAGGAAAACTAATGTTAGGAATTGGCATAATTTTCAGTTTTATTTCTATTTCAATTCCAATGGTATTTGCTGAGTGTCTAACATGTGTCAGATTTTTTGCTAAGAGATGGAGGTGGAGAGGAAGAGGTTATAGTTTCAGGTGAAATAAATGAAATGCCTAAACAACTCAGGATTTTGAACTTGCTTTGAACTAGTACAAATTTGGTGCCTCACAAAAAGTAGAGGGTTGACTTCATCATGCTGATTTCATCATGACAGTTGGCCAAGTTTGCCAGTCTAGTCCAGACCAATCCTGGCTAAGAAACCTAGCCTCCTCTAATATGACCAACTTTCATGCCTTAGTTAAAAGCTTCCATCAGCTGCAAATTACAGCCTATCAGGAGACAGAGGAGAGGGGCACCTGGGTGGCTCAGTCCGCTAAATATCCGATTCTGGATTTTGGCTAGGTCATGACCCCAGCGTCTCAGATCAAGCCCCATATCAGGCCAGAACTGTGCTCCACGACCAGCATGGAGCCTGCTTAAGATTCTCTTTCCCTCTCCCTTTCCCTCCTCCTCCCTTTCTCTCTTAAAAAAAGTCTCTGAAATGCTTAAATGGGAGAAAATTACATCCTTTTTTGACTAGAGTTTATACAAATACAGATAAATCAAAGCTGTCAAACTCAATTCTTTAAAATGTATATAGTCTTACATAGTATATTCTTCGTAACTGTACTAAAAGGCAAAATCTAAAATTATCAACTAATACTTGAAAAGTATTATAATTTACAAAGCTTTTCTACATCAAATTTTAACTTAGCCTTACAAAGCGGCATAATATTATAGTCATTTTCGAACACATGAGGAAACGAAGGCAAAAAGATTAAGCAATTTGCCTACCGTCATATGTGTAATAAGTGGCAAAAACAGAATTCAAATTCGGGTTTCCAGATTCTAAATATGGTGCCCTTTTTGTTTCTGCACTGCTTTCCATAAATTGTAGTTAATCCAATTTTTCCCTATATTAGTCTCAGGAAAAAACAAAGAGATTAATTTTCCTAGTGCTATTTAAGACAAAATTAAAGCAAGCTTGCATTCCCATAAGTGC
The DNA here is from genome assembly GCF_922984935.1 of Meles meles. Taxonomy (NCBI): domain Eukaryota; kingdom Metazoa; phylum Chordata; class Mammalia; order Carnivora; family Mustelidae; genus Meles; species Meles meles. Next base: position 23,553,033 of record NC_060070.1, read on the forward strand.
ACACACAGTGAGGAGACCAACCAATAGAGCTGCTGACAACAGACAGATGCCAACTTAAGGTTAACAGTTTTCCCTTGTATAAATAAATCCACACATAGAGAAACATGTTTGGCTGAGTATAATTCAATTTGTAAAATTTCCAAAGCAAACAAACATTACAACTATCAGAATTGTTTTCCCTTGAAATAGAACTCCTGTGGAGATAACTGAGAAAAACATAAAACATCTTTAAAACAAACTCTATTCTCTCCTTAAAAAAAAAAAATTCACATACATACCCTCAAATAAATATTTCTTTCCATTTCTCCCTCCTATCCACTAATCCCTCAACTGCCTCTGACAATGAAAGAAAAATTAGCAATGTTTTTTGAAGTTGGTAATTCATAACTCTTCCAAAGCCATCCACTATCTTTAATTTAAAATTATCTTTAATGTATTATAGTTTCTGAGATTTGATTTTAGTTGCCTCAACAAACATAATTTTATTTTAGCAATGTCTGCACATATCTGTCTTCCTCTATAATTCCTCAAGAGCAAGGGACCATATCTTATTCATTATTCTGTTATCCACTGGACTTATAGGGTAGTCATTTAATAAGCATTTGTTGTCCTCAAATCAATAAATGCAGTAGAAATAAATACATTTGAGACTAACAGTTAACAAACATTTATTCACAAATGTATTGCATATATTTTACTTCTATGAAATCAGGACTCACCTTTATTTTTTTTTAAGGGTTTATTTATTTGAGAGAGAGAGAAAGTACCAAGGAGGGGGGAGAGGAAAAATCAGTCTCCCTGCTGAGCAGAGAGCCCAATGTGGGGCTCGATTCCAGGACCCTGAGTTCATGACCTGAGTGGAAGGCAAACACTTAACTGACTGAGCCACCCAGGCACCCCGAGGATTCACCTTTAAATTATATTTGGCAACATGTTTTTCTTTCACTGTGGGACATAAAGTAATGCTGTGCCTTATGATCTTTGGCATCTTGGATTCAATGAATAAAGTCTTTATAAAATATAAACATTAAGAACATTCTTTTCATGCGATTGAGTAAGGAAATGCAAAGTGCTTATCATGGATCTCTAAATTACATAAAGATGTAGGGGGGTGTGCCTTACAGATGTCTCCCCTGCTCTACCAAATCAGTGAGTTAGGAAAAAAAAAAATTCAGTGAGCTAGGTATTCAAGAGCCAGAACTTTATTTTATTCATCTTTGTACTTCTAGTATGTGAACTTTATTTTATTCATCTTTGTACTTCTAGTATGTGCTCTCTAGGGGCACAATAAAGATGAGCTAAATGAATAAAAACATCTGGTCTGGGGAAAAAAAATGACTGGGGGAGATGGAATGATCAATGCTATATAGGCAAAAACAAATTATAAAGACAACTAGGCTTAAAGAAATAAAAAGAAACATACTTACTTTAATATTTAAAGATCATGATCTACTACTACTCACTAAGGATTCATACTATTAAACAATATTTACCAAAACACTAGTTTCATAGGATATTAATTGAAGTTACTCCCTAAATTAAATAGATTTCCAAGCAAATAAACTTGTTGAAATGGGTAAGACAAAATTAACCAACTTCTTCACCTGCAAGTTTTAAAAAAAATATTTTTTAATATGAATCCAGATCTTAATTTTTAATATTCCACTTTAATATCTTTAACATTCTACTATCATTGTGAATTTCCAAAATAGGGATAAAGCATGCATTTCCTAAACTTATTTGCAACAGAAACATTTCTGGGGTATCTTCTTGACAAACTAGCATTCCACAGAACAGACTTTAGGTAATATCTATATATGGAATCTTCAAAGTAGCTCTACACAGAAGACAACTATCAAAATATTACGAGATCTATAACTAGTAACATGAAATAACAAGTGATAACAGAAAAAACAAATAGCAAATTGTCCAAAACATACTGTTGCATATATAGAAATTCATATTTCCAGAATAGGAGGATAAAGGAAGAAAAAGAAAGAAACTTCCTTCTTAAAAAAGTTAAAAATTGCAATGATCTTATATTTAAGCTCACTTGATTTAGTAAATAACCACTCTGGTGTATCTAATTAAATGGCACCAAAAAACAGTAGTATACTTTCAAAAGTACCTGACAGAATCATAATGTAGCCAAATTATTGGGACAATACTACATTATCTCATTAACACAACTCATGAAACAAGGAGGGTTTATAGAAAAGAGTACAATCAAGCAACAGAATTCAAACAATTGGTGTCAGAGTACTTTGGAGCAAGAAGTAGAATTTGTCTCATAGATTCTAAATGAATAGAGTCTAAAAAAAAAGGATATATCACAATAAGATCTCACAGCCATCATCTGTCCCCTTTTGAATAGAGGAATATAAGGAAATATAATTAGGTTCAAACAAAATGAGAAAAATGAGGAATATTAAATTCTTAGCCTTTATACACCGTGGGGCCAGAGATTCCTCCCTCCACTACTACTCACTGGTGGGCATTACATTTGGATTCACCAGTGCAGTGGTGACAATACTAGCTCTAACTAGATCTGTGACCTTATTCTAATTAGTACCTAACCCCCCCAACTTTATATATAAATAAAAGAGTTGATTTAAGTTACCTTGAAGTTTTCACTCATTTTTAAAATTCTACTAAAAGAGAGGCAAATTTACTTGCATGTTGAACTTTTATTTACTTAAACTTTTATTGAAGCCATATTTTTGAGCTCTAAAACAATTAAAATTTTGTCTTTGCAGTGAATACCCCTAAAAATACGTTGGTAATCTTATCTAGACAACCATTAAGATTTTAAACATTTAAAGAATCCATAGTTTTAATTATTTCAACAAGTATTTGTTTACAACACCCTCCTTCTAGAAAGACTTTTAAATGACTTATAAAATTACATACAAAAAAGGAAGGTAAGAACACCTGGGTGGTTCAATCCTTAAGCGTCAGCCTTCCGCTCAGGTCATGATCCCAGAGTCCTGGGATGGAGCCCCACATGGGGCTCCCTGCTAGGTGGGAAGCCCGCTTTCCCTCTCCTACTCCCCTTGGCTTGTGTTCCCATTCTCCCTGTCTCTCTGTCAAATAAATAAATAAAATCTTTTAAAAAAAAAAAAGGTAGGTAAAATGAAATACGAAAAATTCTGACAAAATGTTGAATTAATATGAAAGAGAAAAGTTCACCTCCAATCTAAATACAGAAATACGGGATAATATGTTAACATTTGCAAGTAAACAGCCAAGCTCAAATGCAAGAAAAAGAAATGGTTAAGTGCCCAAAACAGGACAGTTAAGCCATACTGGGGAAAGAGTGCTAGGTTTTTAAAAATGTTTAAAATGATTTCTAAAATCAGACTTATTAAATGTATGAGTCTAATGCATTAAATTGACAAAAGCTGCTTAATTACTTAGAAAGATGTTACTTATTGGAAATGAAGGTCTGCCTTGATAGTTGTTTAAAGTATTTGAGAAACTATGATAGGCTAAATAGAAAAATGCAGTTTGAAATACCTAGGGTACCTAAATTTATAAGTGCTATTCATGTTTAAGGAAGACTTAATCTACTAGGGTTACCAGTTAACTAAGCATTAATCAAAGAAAAAGTCAAAGTCCTAATTCTAGGCAAAGACTACTAGATCTAAAATATGATCTTGTAAAAAAAATTTTTTTTAAAGATTTTATTTATTTGACAGAGAGAGATCACAAGTAGTCAGAGAGGCAGGCAGAGAGAGAGAAGGAAGCAGGCTCCCTGCTGAGTAGAGATCCTGATGCAGGGCTCTATCCCAGGACCCTGGGATCATGACCTGAGCAGAAGGCAGAGGCTTTAACCCACTGAGCCACCCAGGTGCCCCAATCTCGTAAAATTTTTAAGTTAAATTCAAATGCTTAGGAAAAACATTTTGAAAATGACACCTTTAATAAACTTTCATAAATTTAAGAAATAAATAAAACATTTAAAATTACAACTAGTTAAAGCAAACTGAAAGTATTATTTTTCAAGAACAAATGTGTACCTCAGATACTAAAAACACACTTTGACAAGGATTCCCACTATCAGTGGTAGTATTGGAGAGTACACCAAAGGATAAATAAAACAGATAAAGAAACTAAGATGGATAAGAATTTAAAAGGAAAAAAAAATTGTTATTTGTAGGCAATATGATTATTTACACAGAAATGTCAAGATAATTTGGATATGCGTGGTTGCCTGGCTTGGTGGTAGAGCATATGACTCTCTATCTCAGGATCATGAGTTCAAGCCTCACACTGGGTGTACAGCTTACTTTAATCATCATCATCATCATCATCATCTGGATCATCTATGTGGAAACTGTAATTTTAATATACATATAAAAATATATATCTTTTTTTCAGGCAATAGTAAAAAATCATAAGAATCATAGGGGTAAAGCCAAATAAAATTTGTAAAATCTTTGTGAATAAGGTTTGTTAAAAGAAGGGACTATTCTTCTAACTATTATGATTTATTATAGGGGCACCTGAGTGGCTCAGGTGTTAAGCATCTGCCTTCTGCTCAGGTCATAATCCCAGGGTCCTGGGATCGAGCCCCGCATCAGGCTCCCTGATCAGTGAGTGGGAGGCCTGCTTCTCCCTCTCCCACTCCTCCTTCCTGTGTTCCTTCTCTCACTATCTCTTTCTCTGTCAAACAAATAAAATCTTAAAAAAAAAAAAAAGACTCATTATAGAGTGTTAGTAATTAAAGTAGTGGTACTGGCACAAGGTGAGACAAAGAGACCAATGGGGCAAAACAAGAGTCCAGAAATAGACTCTGGTATGTATGGGAGTTTGGTATATGAAAATGAGGGCATTTTCTTAGGAAAAGGATTACTATTCACAATTTGTACCAGGATAACATACTATCCATACTGTAAAAAGTAAATGCCTATCTTTATTCCATGCCAAACACAAAAATAAATTCCAGCTAGACTCAATGCCTAAATGTAAACAACAATCTTTAACTGTTTTTGAAGAAAATATAGAATATGTTTCAGACTTTGGGTATGAAAGACTTCATCATAAACAAGACAACTTACAAACAGGAAAAGTGATAACAACTAAACTAACATTAAAACTCCATGCAACCGAAGATACCACTGACAAAGTTTAAAAAAGCAACACATGTAACATATAAAAGATTCGTATTGGAATCACCAAAACTCCTACAAATTTTTAAGAAAAAGTTCAATATAGGGACAAAGATATGAAGAGTAGTTAACAGATGAGAAAATATGGATATCCAAAAGCCATACAGATACTCAACTTCAGGAAATGCCATGCAATCTGGAAAATGGAAATTAAAACAATGAAAAATAATTTCACACCCATCAGACAAAAACCTCGGAAAAAAGTCAATATTTGGCATGGATGTGGGGAGATGGAAATTTCCATGAATGACTGGTGGAGTGTAAACTGGCAGAAAATTTTGGAAGACAATTTGAAAATTGTGATGCTGTATATACCCTATTACTCAGCAACCCTACTTCTCAGTGTTTATGAATGAAGCCTAGAAAAAAAAATGTAGATATATATAGTGATGTTAATTGTAGCCTTGCTTGCAATAGGAAAAAATGAAAAAAAGAAAAACTTAACAATATATTAACAAGGGAATGGAGATAAATTGTACCACATTCATATAATGAAACATCATATGGCAACTAAATAAAAAAAATTAGATCCATATTTAGTAACACGGATAAACTTTAAAAATATATTGTTCAGTGAAAAAAGCAAGTTATAGAATGACAGTGTTATAAGTTGTCTTTTATATAAAATCTTTTTAAAACATGAAGACAATATAGTACTAAGGACACGTCTGTATACATGTAACTTTTTATTCCATCAAAAAAAAAAGAAGGAAAATATTAATATTTGAGCAAAAGTCCCAAAACCGTGTTTACTAAATTACTCTTTTTTTCCTTTTGTTTGAAATATTTAATATTTTTAAATGACACAAAATTTTAAAATCTTACCTAGATATGTATATACTCACATAAAATATGTGGGTATGAAAAACAGTAGAAAAACAACAATGAAGCCAGCAATGAGATCAGTTTCCAAGATTTGTGTCATATATTGTACATACATGTTAGAGCTAGCTCACAAATCTTTCAGTAAGGGCAAAATAAATACATATTAAGCAATTTTATTTTTTTAAAAAATATATTAAAATAGCCAGAAATATTGGAAATTTAGACATTCAAAGCACATCAGAGTAACTTGGGAGACACCAAAGCAGAAGAACTGGAAAAAATTAAAGAGTGAATTTTTTTAAAAAAGATTTTATTTATTTATTTTGACAGAGAGAGATCACAAGTAGGCAGAGAGGCAGGCAGAGAGAGGAAGAGAAGCAGGCTCCCTGCTGGGCAGACAGCCCTAGAAGGGGCTGGATCCCAGGACCCTGAGGCCATGACCGGAGCTGAAGGCAGAGGCTTTAACCCACTGAGCCCACCGAGGCGCCCCTAAAGAGTGAATGTGATATAAGTTTTCATTCATTTACTGCAGAAAGAAAATAACACACATGAAAGAAAAACACTATATTCTGAGAATAGTATATATGAGAAAATAAGCCTTTTAAAGGCTGAGAAGAATAGAATTCAAACTGATCTTGCTGGAAAGAATTAAAATCATTTTTGCTAGGGACATCTTAAAAATAAAATGTAAAGATTCAAATTGAAAAGCTTCTGGGATTCACCTGGGCAACATACACACATACATATATACATCTAAGGTATACACATAACACTTGGTTGATGAGCTACTTTCCAACTAATCAAAATAAGAAAAACCAGGTAAGCAGTTGGAGGCAAAACTTGAATATTACAAGTTTTTTTCAAGAAAAAAAATTGGTAACTATGTATGGTGACAGATGTTAACTAGACTTATTGTGGTGATCATTTCACAATATATACAAAAACCAAATCATTATGTTGTACACCTTGAAACTAACACAATGTTATATGTCAACTATACCTCAATAAAAAAAGTCTTCCAAAAAATCACCTGAGAAAGTAACCACAGGGCTTCCTTTACTTATTATCTAAAGATTCATAAGGAATATATATAACTTTTTCAATTACAAAATTAATTTCTGAAAAAGAAAAACAGACCTTTCACTGCTGAGACTCTCCTTCTTCATCCCTTTCACTTTATTTCCTTTTCTTTTCTTTTGTTCCAAGAAATGGAAGTGATTTTGTGATAGTACTGCACAACAGCAATCACAAATTAGTATCTAATTTAATTACCCTTATAGCCTTTTACAAATCTAAACCAGGAGGAGGTAATGAACAAAAAATTTAAGAAATTTTATTAATCTCCTAGGTAATAGTACACACTTTCCATAAGCTCATAATATCATGCTTTTCAAAAAAAAATTATTTATTTGAAAGGGAGAGAGAGCATGAGCAGGGGAGAGGCAGAGAGAGAAAGGGACAAGCAGACTCCCCATGGAGTGGGAAGTCCACACGGGGCTCGATCCCAGGACCCCAATATCAGGACCTGAGTGGAAGTCAGACCCTCAAACCCTCTGAGCCATCCAGGCGCCCCTCATGCTGGGTTTCTGATTAAATATGAAACTCAAGAAACATGGATGATAATACAGTGAGAACTAAGATGTACTTCTTATGTTTGATGTGATCACTATAAATGCAGGTTAAGAAGGTCAACAATTTTATCACCAATCCCTCATGGCAGGCTACCTCTAAAATCATAATGTGCAATGCAATAATCTTGCTCTAATATAAAATAGTAAAATTCCATTGTCATCTATAACTCAAAAAAGAAAAAGAGAAGAAAAACCAAGTAAAGATTTAGAGATAAAATTGCTTGTGATACTAAACAGTAGATAATCAACATAATTTCTTTTAAAAACAAATTGAAGTCAGTCATCACATAAGGAAATATTGAAGGTTCAGATGGCTTCAGCATGGCATAGGAAGGTGAAAGTAGGGGAGAAACCACAGATGGGCTTTTGCAAACCTGTATCACTAGGCAGAAAAGTAGCAAAGAAATGGCAATGTAGACAAATAACAGGGTATCTATTCCTAATGGTAAGAAGTCTCCCTAACAAATAATTTACATGTATAACACTCATCCAAATGCACGTGTTAGCAACAGATAACTGAAATGGAGCACTGAAATGCTCCACTGAAATGGAGCAGCACTGAAATGGAACTGTTAGTACAGTCTCCTGATATGTCCAGATAAAGCTCTCCTTGGCCCATCTTTGGGTTGACTTCAGGCCTCTCTCCCAAGGGATATTTTTGAAAACAATGCTTAAATGGTTGCAAGTATCCAGTATACTCTTTTTTAAAGTTTTTTTTTTTTTTACCTTTTAACATTATTGATCAAAATAATTAATAATTTCAGAGCCATCAGAAACTTTATTAATGAAAATATAAGTAAATCTAGGCACAGACATTATTACACCTTTCACACAAAATTAACTCAAAATGGACCATAAATCTATGTGTAAAACACAAAACAGTAAAATGTCTAGAAGATAACAGGAGAAAATCTGGGTGACCTTGGTTTCAACAATGACTTTTCACATACAACACCAAAAAACATAATCCATGAAAGAAAAACTGACAAGTTTGCCTTCATTAAAATTTAAAAGTGCTTTGCAAAAGACATCATCAAGAGAATGAAAAGACAAGCCACAGACTGGGAAATATCTACAGAACACATATCTTTTTTATCATAACTGATAAAGAACTTGCGCCTAAAGTTGAGTGGTTCCTTTTCTTATTGTTGAGTTTTTTGTATACAAGCACCTCTTAAAACTCAACAATAAGAAAAGGAACCACTCAACTTTAAAATGGGCAAAAGATGTGAACAGATGCCTTACCAAAAGAAGATAAATACAGGTGGAAAATAAGCATATGAAAAATGATCAATACTGTTTTAGGGAATTGCAAATTAAAATGAGATATCATCATTTACCCACAAGAAGGGCTAAAATCCAAAACACTGACAACATCAAAGCTGGTAAGGATGTGGAGCAGCAGGAACAGGAATTCGTTGCTGATGGAAATGCAAAATGGTATGGTTACTTTGGAAGACAGGTGGGAATTTATTACAAAGCTAAACATAAGATTACTCTACAATCCAGCAATCATGCTACTAGTTATTTAAATGAGTTGAATTTTATGTCCACAAAAAAACCTGAATATGAATGTATTTTATAGCAGCTTTCTGTATAATAGCAAACATACAACATTCTGGAAAAGGCCAAACTACAAGACAGTAAAAAGACCAGTGGTTGCCAGGGGTTCAAGGAGAGGAAAGAAGGCATAAACAGATGGAACACGGGTAATTTTCAGGGGTATGAAACTATTCTATATGACCATGCAATGATGGGTACACGACATTATACATTTGTCAAAACCCAAAGAATGGAAAACACGAGAGTGAACTCTAATGCAAATTATGGGCTTTAGTTGGAAAAAAAAAAATTTACTTCAACTGCCCTCAATTCCCAGATGAAGACTCTGAGGCCCAGAAAGATCAACAGACTTGCCCAAAGTTACACGGAAAATTGAGGGCCCCAGCTATAGTCTGTTATTATGAATAAAGGTCAAAGAGAGGGCTGTTTGTTGATTTAATTCAGCCCTGTTAATACTTGAGTTGGGCTACCATTAAAGACCTTTGAGGCTTTCTGACCATGTGAGATATTAAACACAATAAGGGTACAAAGAATAAAGAATTCAGCTTAAGTTTTGATTCTTCCATTTTAAATACAAGTATGAGTAAAAGGCTAAGAAACTAGAGCTGCGGGCTTGGCACCTCAAGAAGGCAGAAAGCATGGATGAGCCAGGTGGTGGGGATTGAGGAGGGCACATACTGCCCGGAGCACTGGGTGTGGTGCATAAACAAAGAATCTTGGAACACTGATAAAAAAAAAAAAAAAAAAAAAAAGAAGGCAGAAAGCCCTTCTAGCCCTTCTTTGGGGAAGGCAGAAGAATGAACACTTGAGCTCTAACTTGGTATTTAAGCTCCATTGTTTGTTACCTGCCCCCACCAAGAAATCTGTCATGAGAAAAAAGCTACTGCTTTTTTTCTGAATACCCGCCTTTTGTGGGGAAGGCACAGAGCACTGTAAAGAAGAACATGAGTTTTTGTCCGGAGGCAGACAGGCAAGGTTTCCACTTCCTGCTCTGCCATTTACTGGTTTAGGTGTTTTGAGGCAAGTTATTTAAACTCTCTGGGTCTCAGCTTGCTTATCTGTGAAAATGGGGATAATAATATCTACTTCATAGAGTTACTGGAAAGAAAATCCATATAAATCACCTGGCATAATACAGGCACTGAGTAAACACACTGAGTATTAACTACCGATAACAGCAATTATAACTATTAGATTTTACATATGTGTGAATGTGTATTAAGCATGTCTTAAAAGTTTTTAGGATTAGATAGGACATAGGAAAACAAATATACAAACAGAAGAAATGGTGCCGCACACTTAAATGCATTATTTATGCATTTAACATTATTTTATGGAGTCTTCTTAACTAGCCTATGAAGTAGAGAGTCAGCCAGTGGGTCAAGGATTTAAGGAGCGTCTACCATGTGTGAATCAATGTTTGAGACAGAGTATAGTAGTGAACAAGACAGGGTCCTTCACAGAGAAGAATACAAAATAAAACAGATAAATATCTTCAAGTGGATAATTGAATTGCTGTGATGAAGATTAACAAGGGTATTAGGTGGTCTGCTTTAGCTAGAATGATCAGGGAAAACATCTCTGAAGATATGGATTTTGAGATAAGTCTAAACCAGTGAGGAAGAGTCATTTGAAAATCTTAGGTAAAAGAATTCTAAGTAGAGAAAACGGCATATGCAGGGATCTTAAATTTGGCGTATTCAAAGATCGGAAATGGATAACAACATGTTCTGTCTTTTATAGATAAAGAAAATGGGTCTTTAGAAAGATTAGCAATCTGTGTAAGGTAAATGGCAGAGGCAAGAATTTAAATGTCTAGCTTCAAGCCAATGGTCTCACTGAATTGTTACGCTGCTTCTCCCCAAAGTTAGCAAAACATCTCAATCTGTTCTCAGCTACGGAAAAATTCTGCTTCCCAATCTTCTGAATGTACTTATGAAAATTTACCAACGGAAAACAGTTCTTCTAAATTCAGTAACATCTGTTTACTTTATTTGTTGTATCAAAAATAAGGCAGACAATGGGGCACCTGGGTGGCGCAGTTATTGAGCATCTGCCTTTGGCTCAGGTCATGATCCCAGGGTCCTGGAATCGAGCCCCACATCAGGCTCCCTGCTCTCCGAGAAGCCTGCTTCTCCCTCTCCCACTCCCCTGCTCTCTTACTGTGTCTCTCTCTGTCAAATAAATAAATAAATAAATAAATAAATAAAATCTTTAAAAAAAAAGGGCAGACAATATGAAACTAAGACTCTAAATTAAACAGTGTAAAACTGTATCATATTAAATAAAATTTTATGTATTAATTATATTTCCCTGAACTACATATTCTTTAAATGTTTCATATCATATAGATAATGTTGATGAAACATGGTGTTTTCAGTAATTTTTATAATAAAGCTGGACATGGAGGTCTTGCTAAGAAATGGAATCTTTTATGCTGCTATTTTATGAAAAAAATAATCGCTGTATTTTTACTTTTTATAACTTTTCCCAATTAAGAAGCTTAAAACACAAAATATTATTAAAAATAAATTTTAAATTAAAAAAATGAAATATAATTCAAGGATCTCATTATAAAATTGTAGAGAATGCTGGCAATAGTAAGATTATACAAAATAACGCTCTTCAGTTCAACTACAAAGCACTTTTATAAACATTTCATTAATCTCAATCGAACTGAATGACAAATATTACTTTACATAAAGATGCTTATTTATTTGAGAGAGAGAGAAAGCATGGTGGAGGGTGGGGGACAGATGGGGCAGAGGGACAGGGAAAGAGAGATACTTAAGCAGGCTCCATACCCAGTGTGGAATCCGACGCAGGGCTCGATTTCATGACCCTGAGGTCATGACTTGAGCTGAAATCAAGAGTTGGATGCTCAACTGACTGAACCACCCAGGCACCCCCAAAGATGACTATTTTAAAAGATACAATTTCTTGAGTACCAATATATGCCAGATGCAAATCTAAACACTTTATATACATTACCTCATTAAACTACACAATAGTCATTGGGAAGTAGGTAATTATCCTCCTTGTACACATAAGAAAGCTAAGGCTATTTCATGTCTGACATCCAAGATTACGGAGGTTAAATAAAATTGGCCAAATTCATACACCTAGCAAAACGCAGACTTGGGATTCAAATCCAAGACTGTGGGGTTCTGAGGTCCATGTTCTTCTCACTATTTGAATATATAGCTATACTTCTCAACAAGTTAAGATTTCATGTGCAAAAGTTGTTCCAAAGCAATATTAGGTACTGTTGACTTGCATGACTTGTAAGTCCTTCAAACAAGATATTAACAAGTGCAAACCTGGCCTCAGTATCTTCCCATCCCAAGACTGGTATTTCTAGTATATTCCCTACTCTGATTAATGGAAGGAGTTAGTCTTCACCATCTGGAGAGTAGCCAACCCAGGACTTTCTTTTTTTTTAAACTCCCATATCCAAACAGTCATTAAATTCTATTGATTCTACCTCCTAAACACCATCCTTTCTTCATTATCTCTCACATAAACCTTCAGCTACTACCCTATCTCTATGGCTCACTGTTCAGCCAAGCTTCTTCAAAGAGTGGGCTATATTCTACATAGACTTTATGCTTTTTTTTTCTTTTAAAGATTTTATTTATTTATTTGACAGACAGAGATCACAAGTAGGCAGAGAGGCAAGCAGAGAGGGGGAAGCAGGCTCCCCGCTGAGCAGAGAGCCTGATGTGGGGCTCGATATCAGGACCCTAATATCATGACCTGAGCTGAAGGCAGAGGCTTAGCCCACTGAGCCACCCAGGCGCCCCTAGACTTTATGCTTCTTAAGGGCAATTCTGAACAGGAGTTTTTTAAGTATGCTGCTATATACTTATCACCAATCAGAGTTGTCCACAGTAGGTTTTCAATAAATGCTGAATAAATGAATGCAAATGTCTGGCTTCTATCCCTCCATCCCCCTATGAGTGCACTGAAAAAGGTCACTGATGAATTGCTGCTATGAAAACCGCACTGCCTTCTTTGGTAAATAAAACCCAGATCTTCTGAGGCTGACAATGAAAGAAAAATCTCCACATGCAGAAGGGCAACTTACTGAGTTCTTATTGTCCTCAGTATTCGTATTCCCCTTGAAGATCTTACTGGCACTGTCCCTCCCCACCGGCTTTCACTGGGAGAGTGCTGTTCCCTCTACAGTGCTCTTTCCTAGTTAAACCTATGATCATATGACTCCTTTCTATATTTTGATATAGTAAATAAAAAGTTTTAAAATTTAAATAAGACTTCACAAAGGCTAGACAATAATAAAAGAGAGCACAGATAATAAAAGGAAACCAGAGAGCAAATCTTCAAATTCTCTCTCTGGGGCTTTGAGGCCTCATTCTATCCTAGTTACTCATCTATTTTCAACTGCTTAGCACTATTTTAGCACCCACCACTCAAGAATCCATGCCTATAATATTCCCTCCTTAAAGACTAAATCTAGGAAAGCCCAGAAAGATCCAGAGTTACCCAGGCCCACTTACTTAAATTCTTTTATCTGAGTTGTAGTTTCCTGAGCTGGAACATACATTTGGTTCAAGCCAAACAAGAGAAATGCCAGCCCTTTAGGAGAGAACCTCCTATCGTCAGGGAGCAGCATGGGTTTACCCTACAGGCCATCCCAAGTCAATCAATCTTTATCTCAACACAGCATAGTAATTCAATATTAATATCAGAATATATGCCAGATGCATATATTACACTGTAACGGGGCTACTCGTTGTCAACCCACCTAGAAACTTCATCTTTTTAGACTTGTCAGTAGCACTGTGCATACTGACGAATCATTCCTTCTGAAATTTTCAAATCTCTTGGTTACCCATCTCCTGGTTTCTTGGTCATTTTCTTCTTTTCCAGTTAGTTTCAGACTACTCTGGCTGATTTCTGATTCTGCATTCTCTCCACAGCCAAGTATATTCACTTGCACGGTTCTAGTACAATGCTAACATAGTGGTGAAGTTTTGGGTCAATTCCATGATTTTTGTAGCTATGTAAGCAAAAAATAATTTATATGCAAAGTGTAAACAGAGTACCTGAAACACAGTAAGCACTTAGATATGGTAGCTTAAAAGCAAAATAAAACAAAATATTCCAGAAGACTTAGAGTTTCCAAATGTATATCTCTAGCTCAGATGTTGTTGCTGAGCTTAAGACCAATGTACCTTCATATGAGATGTGGGGCCCAAGAAAGCTTGGAAATAAGATTTTACTCTCTGAGGGCTGAACTATAAATCAGTATATAATGGCCTTCAGCTCAGGTCATGATCCCAGGGTCCTGGAATTGAGTCCCGCATTGGGCTCCTTGCTTAGCAGGGAGCTTGCTTCTCCCTCTGCCTGCCACTTCCCCTGCTTGTGCTTGCTCACTCTCTCTGACAAATAAAATAAAATCTTAAAAAAAAAAAAGTTTTAACATATTTAACAATGTTTTTATTAAAAAGAAGAGTCTGGAATGGAAAAAGAGAAAAAGCAACTCAGAGAAGAAAAAAATGGAGATAATTAAAGCTCTACGATGAAGGTTCTCATAGCTAAATGCTATTAAGTGACCACAACACATATCTAACTTCCTTTGTTCTGATTCCAAGTTCTAAGCAATCTGATGATTTTTCATGTAATTTTCCAACAGAGAAAACTCCTTGGTCAGAGACTCTATATGCCATCTACTTGGCAAATATATCAAAGTATACTAATCAACTGGCGTTCTGATAAATCCATCAGTCACTCACACACACACAATCTCCACATCTTACAAACTCTCCTAAACTTAGCAAGATTGTGTTTCTAAACTCACAAGATTTAGGAGTACTGGTTTTTTTTATGGTAAATTCATCAATGAATTTCATAATAAAGGCCTCTTAAGGACCAGCCAGTCAACTTTTTCCTTGATTAAAACACTCTCCATTTAAGGCAGCAACTCCTTGGGGCACCTGGATGGCTCAGTCCCTTAAGCCTCTGTGTCTCAGGCTCCCTGCTCCCTGGAGGGGAGTCTGCCCCTCCCCCAGGACCTGTGCACACATGCACTCTCTCTCACTATAAACAAAATCTCTTTTAAAAAAGAGGCAAATTTTCTAAAGTGTTTTCACTATAATAAAGTACCTGCTACCAATTACCTTGTTTTTGTTAACTATAGGTAAATATATAATACCTTTGAAAGTTCTGTGACATTGTATTTTTCTTCCATTTACCCATCAATATGTACTAAGTTCATACTAGATGCCAAGCACTGTACTCAGAGCTGCAGATGATGAGCAAAAATCAGCACAGCTGCTGCTCTTCTGTGGTTAAGCTTTAGAAGCAAACACACACTGGGGCACATGGGTGGCTCAGTCTGTTAAGCATGACTCTTGATTTCGGTGCAGGTCATGATCTCATCAGGGTCATGAGATCAAGTCCCATGTTGGGCTCCACACTGAGTGAAGAGTCCGCTTGGGATTCATTCTCTCTCTCTCTCCCTTTCACCCACCTTTGCCCCTCCCCTACCCCCCTGCACGCGCTCTCTCTCAAATAATAAATACATTTTTAAAAAGAAGCAGGCACACACTCATAAAATTATCACAGACTATTATAAAACTACATTTGTAGCTCATTAGCAAGTAGAGACATGGTAAAATAAGAGTATATTTTTAATAGGGACATTTAATCAGATCAGGGAAACTAAGAAAGTGGTATTTGAGCTAAGATCTATAGGTAGGGGAGTCAAAGACAGGCTAAAAAAGTCTGGACAAAGAAAACAGTACAAAGGTACTACATCTGTACTCACTGTCTCCAGCTCTTCTCCCATTCTCTCTTAAATAAAATGACCATCTGACTTTTATACTCTTAACCAAAACTGCTCTCAAGATCCTCAATGACCTCCATATTACTAAACATAGTGGTCAGTTATCAATTCTTACCTCACTTGGTCCAGAGCGGCACTTCACGTACTGAGAACTCCTTCCTCTTTAACCACTTTCACTTGGTTTTTAGGATACCACATTCTGTGGGTTTTCCTCTACGTTCACCGGCTGCTCCTGCATAGTCCCCTTTGCAGATGACCCCAGATCAACCAAACTCTAAGGAGTGCCTCTTCTTATGATACCAACTATTCTCAGGCTTTAACTGCTATTAAAGCACTACAATGAAATGCAATTATTCTATCTACAGTCAGGTCTTTCAGCTCATCTCTATACTCACTTACCCAACTTGCCAATTCCACACTTCTACTTGACTATCTCAGAGACATCTCAAACTTTACATGGCCCAACAAAACTCTTGATTTCCACCACCTTACCTCCATACACAAACCTGGAGACTTTCCCACAACATTAAATGGCAATTCCTTACTTCCTGTTGTTCAGTCTAAAAACTTTGGAGTCATCTTTGACTCCTATACTCTCATACCTCATATCCAATCTATCAGTAAAACTTGTTGGCTAAACTATCCTAATAGCTCCAGACTGTGGGCCTCTTCCCGCTGCCTCCACTGTTAGCAACCTGGTCCAAGCTACCACTATCATCTCTAACCTGGAGTATTACTTTAGCTTCCTTACTAGTGTCTCTGCTTCTACACTTGCTTCCCTCTGGTCTATGCTCAACACAGTTTCAAAGAAGTAATCATTTTAAAAAGCACATAATGCAACTGATCTGCTCGAAGCCCTCCAATGGCTTCCTCCTTCAATTAAAAGGTCAAAGTCCTTTCAATCACCTATGTGACCTCCGTTCTCTGTCCTCATGTTATTCTCCTCCCCTGCACTCATTGTGCTTGAGCCACATTGCTATTTCTTTGCTCCTGCCCACCAGCCTTTGTACGAGCTGTTCTTTCACAAGAATGTTCCTCCTCCAAGTATCTGCACAGCTTATTCCTCCTCCTACTTCAGGATCCCTTCAAATGTCCCCTTCTCTGACCACCTAATTTAAGAGTGAACCTTGCCCCCCCAATCTGGCACTTCCTAGTCCCCTTCCTGGTTGGCTCTTTTTTCTCTCCATCACATTTGCCTTCATTTACCACATCATACTTATTGTTGATCTCCCCTTAATAGCTGCAAGCTCTTATGAGAGTAGAGACTTTTGAACAGTTGATCTTTGAACACTGTGGGCGTTAGGAATGCCAGCTCCCCACCAGGAAGTAAAAAATCCCACAACTTTTAATCCAAGTAACTTTTGATGATCCCCTAAACTTAACTACTAAAAGCCTACTGTTGACCAGAAGCCTTATGGATAATATACATGATTGATTAACACATATTCTGTATTTGTACCAAATACCATATTCTTAAAATAAAGTAAGCTACAGAAAATGCTATTATGAATGCCATAAGAAAAATAGATTTACACTACTGCACTGTATTTATAAAAAAAAAACCAAAAACGCACATGTAAGTGGACCTCTGCTGTTCAAAACCATGTTGTTAAAGCGTCAATGTATATTGTGCTCAATGATGTGTGATTTTCCCATTACATAGCAGATACTTAAAAAGATGTTTGTTGAGTGTATAAATGGATGAAGGGAATATGAGAACCAGTGACCGAAGAAAGATCTGTATGGCTGAAGCAGAGATAGATGTAGAGTAGTAGGTATAATATTAGGTGAGGCTGGAGAGGTGGAAAGGGACAAAATGATATTATGCTTTACAAGGAAGTTTTGCATAAGAATAGTGAGATAGAAATGAATGATTTTAAGTGAAAAGTCTAGTCAAATTTGCATTTCAAAAAGACCACTGTGACTCCAGTGTGGAGAACTAATGGAGAAAGGCCAGAGTGAATCATCCCTATTGCTATGATCTAGGCAACATATTATGGCAGTTTGGAAAAGACTGCTTGTGCAGACAGTGGGAAAAGGATGGATTTGGAGGATATTTGGGAGATGAGATTGAAAGGACTTGGTAATAATTGGCTATAGAGGTATGAAGGGCAGGAAGAAATCAATAATGTGTAGTTTTCAAATTCTCACAAGTGGATGGTAGGATCATTAACTGAAATAGGAAACACTGAAAAAGAATCAGACTCGTTAGAGATAACCATCCCTTTGGTTTTAGGCATGTTGAACTTGAGAGGCTTCTGAAGTATCAAACAAGAAATATCAAGGAAATGGGTATATGAAAACTGGAAAGGTAAAGGCGGATAGAGCTATACATTTAAAAGTCATAGGTGGTAGTGAAACCATGGATATGGAAGGGATCATATTCAACTATGTGATAAGGGGACCGAGATTTGAGAAACTACCCTACTCTTTGTGCATTGGCCAAAGGAGGACGAGCCCAAAAAAGGGCAAAAAAAAAAAAAAAGAATGCCGTTTTTATTTTTTGAAATCATATTCATAAGAAGTTCACATTTTTTAAAAATTCTGATTTAAATCAGTAGCAGAATTTAAACCAGTAGCATAGAATGTAACCCATACTCAAGGCTTTCCAAATTACACCAATTCATCAAAACTTAACTGTTCAAGGACAGGTCACTTTCAGAAACTATCTGGAAAATTCCCAGTACTTGTCTCTTCACAGCTACAGAATGCATCAGTAGATAAAAAGTCATCCCTCCCAAAATATGGGTGATTTGGCTTATTTTGGTTTCCTGAAAGTTTCATACCTCTCTCACTTCTAGGCTTCACTCTATGCTGTCCCTTTAGCCCTCACAATATGCTGTCACTTTAGCCCTCTTTCCCCAGGATGAAGATTTCCCTGGCTTTCCAGGATTAACCTAGTGATCTTTCTAGCCAGGTATCATATGGCACTGTAACTGTGCATTTAACCATTAGATTATGTAACTAGATAGGAACTGTGTCTTTTCCACTGTTGTATACTCAGTACCTCACAGGGCTAAATTTTTATCTTTTTCATTTTTTGATTTATTTTATTTTTTAAAAGTTTTTATTTAAGTAATTTCTATATCCAGCATGGGGCTGGAACTCACCCCCCCGGGGGATCAAAAGTTGCATGCTCTTTGCACTGAGCCACCCAAGCGCCCCAGGGCTCAATTTTTAGAAATACATCAATTCCGCATTGTGAAGAATTAAAATTTAACTTGGTTCTCAGTCCACTAACTACCTTGACTTTTCTCAAGAGGAATGGCTTTTCAAAAACAAACAGTAGTTTTTAAACAAATGAATCTTCTAAATGTACTAAGTTTTGGAAATTTTTATAGGCCTTTTTTCATACAGTATCCCTGCAAACATTCATTATCTAGGAACACTGGGGGTTCTTTTCCCCTTAGTCTCATACAAAATGAATTTGAAAACTCGCTTTCAAAGCCCTGCCTGGGATTTCATTCTACTGAGCGCATAAAACAGAACACCCCTATGCAATGGCAAACAAAAGTGCAATGCACAGGGATACCTAATCCCTCGCGAGCGAGTCCACCTCAAAGGGCTAAGCGGAAGCCGCAGCAAGACGCACCGGTTTCTACAGCATCCCTCTTGCCCGGTCTTTTGCTGCTCTCTACGCCCCTTGGGGTCGCGATCGTTCCTCGCGCTTTCATATGCCCTCGGCCTTGGGCACCCGGACTACTCCTTCCCAGGCAGATTACTGGACACACTACCCCTGGACTAAGGAGGACAGTTCTAGATAGCTTGGTCTCCAAAATACCTGAGGAAATAGGAGAAGAAAAAAATCCTGTCAAAGAAAAATTGGCAGCCAAACCTACAGTGCTCACCAAATCGACGCTCCCAACCTCCATCCGCGCTAACCGTTGCCTCGAAGGCCGCTACAGGCGACGTCGCAGTGTCTCCTGGGGATTGTAGTTTCTATCGCCCACAGAACGCGTCGGTACATCAAAACTACATTTCCCAGAAGTCAATGCGAGGACGCCCTGCCTTCTTAAATCTCGGATTTGGCGTAATAATGAGACTGTCACTATTTTCAGGCTAATTTTAAATATCGATTCAATTTTCCAGGTGTGTGTTTACGCCCTCTTTCTTTGCCGTACTTGTCTTGTCTGTAATGTATTCCTCATATTTACTTCAACTCCTTACTTTTCTCTCCCCTTCTCCGGCCAGGAGAATCCCAACGTCAGAAGACGAAAAACGCCACCGACGCAAAAATGCCCCTTAGGCGCATGCTCTCTGCTCGCCATCACGCATGCGCAGCAGCCGGCAGCAGTTGGCGGCCGCTCGCGGACTGGGGTCTGGAGGTAGCCGGGTGGAGGGCGGGGCTTTTTCCAATGGCTTTGCCTCCACGGGTCGCGTCTGCTTGGGCGGGGAAGAGGGCTCTGGGGCAGGGGCGGCTCCTGGGTTATGCCGGGCGGAGAAAGGGGAGGGGCTGGGGGTGAGGACCCCATCTCCCCTCCCTGCTCCCGCCCTCTGGGCCGAGCCCCACCGATGGGGCTGGGCGAAGGGGCGGGCTCTGTGCCTCCCGCCTGGCTTCTCCGCCAGCTCCGCGGCCCGGCCCCGCTTTTGGGGATTGCGGCCCAGCCCTGTGCCCGTCAGGTTTAGTGGGCGGTGGGCGAGGACGCACGTATAGGAAAAGAATAGGCGTCTGCTCGGGGATCCGGAATCTTGGGGCCGGAGACACTTCCCTCCAACGCTGCAGCCGGGACAGCGGGCCGCCACGAACGAGCGACTGAGTCTCCGGCCGCTGCAGCCAGTGAGCAAGGGTTTGGCGAGATTTCCCCACCAGCTCCCGGCCGCAGCTGAGGGGTAGGGAGGAGCTGCAGGGGGCGGGGACTGGTGCCGGAGGAGGGGCGGGGTGGGAATGTTCCTGAGAACCCGGTGGCTGCCCAGACAAAAAACCCCGAATGGCTGGAGCGCCTTCAACTGTTACCAGCCTTTTTGGGCAGAGCACGGATTTGACAGCTCCACAACGTGAGGATATCCGCTGACCCCGCGAGACGGAGGAGAGCACTCCCCCGGGACTGCCTGTCCAGCAGAGCCAGCGCTGTAGGGTTTCAACTTTCCAACTTTTTTTAGTCTCTGACAAGAAGACTGCCCCTTCACGTAGGAGAGGGTGAGTTCTGTCTCGCAGATCGGTTGAAAGCTATTAATATAAAAGACACTTCTGGTTCCAGATGTCTCCCAGACATTTGTGTTTTCATGACGATTCGATTCTCTGATTTTATTCTTACATTTCTCGTTTTAAAAATACAAAGTGCTTTTGGGGACATGCTGAAGGGTAACTGAAGACGGTAAAGAAAAAAATCTCCAGTTGTCATGGCTGAAGGGGAGAATGAAGTGAGATGGGATGGACTGTGCAGTAGAGATTCAACTACTAGAGAGACAGCACTGGAAAACATTAAGCAAACCATTTTGAGAAAAACCGAGTATCTTCGTTCGGTGAAAGAGACACCTCTTCGTCCATCAGACGGGCTTTCAAATGCTGTTTCTTTGGATGGGTTGAATAAACTTCTTGCTCACCTGCTGATGCTTTCTAAGAGATGTCCCTTTAAAGATGTAAGAGAGAAAACTGAATTTATTTTGAAGAGCGTCCAGGTAAGAAAACGTTGTAATTACAACCGTCCATCTCCATCTAGTACAGTGCAGTTTTACCTGCAGTTATTCCCGTTGTATTTGCTGCTGGGTGGTTTTGTGAACCCGTTACAAATTCATTCTACAGCTTAAATTTAGAGTGGCTTGGAAGACGTTGAATCTGGGGCCAAAATTGTACAAGTGGAACTAAAATAAAAGCAGTTTTAACAAGAATTGTCCTTCTATAGAGTTTTAGCAGAAACTGTATTCCTCCCAGAAAAATATGAGAAAGTTACAGTTAATTGCAAGTAAGGACTTGCTTTTCCTTATATTCATTTTTACATATTGTTAGGAAGTATAGCCAGTATACTTTTCACATTGTTACAAACAAGATTCTGTGTGGAAACTTTCTTCATTTAAAAGCCTCTCAAATGATAAAGGATATTAAATGTTTCTTCACTTTTTCAGGATAATTGGTGAACAATTTCCTCATATTCTTTGAAGCAAAACAAAAAATCAGGGTCTGTTCTCCAAAAATCTTTTTTTTTAATGAATTACATAAAATAATAAAAGCCTCTGTTATAAAGAAGCTAACATCTTCAGATTAAAAAGTTGAATCCAGGTTGAGTGAATGGTAGAAACATACATGGTAAATTATTCAATTAGTTTTCTCTGTGTTTGCCTCAATTGTTTGATTTTTCTTTTTCACATACGTACCTACTTAAGTTTTCAGTGTAACAGATGAAAAATATTAGTTTTCCTCCTGTTTTGTATGTGATCAATTTCTCCTGTTTTATTGGAAGATTTATTAGAAGGGTTTTGTTTGGACTTGTTTGTTTAGAGAAGGGCTGTTTTTAGATCCTAAGAATGGTCATTAACACTATGCTGGTCAGTCTAAATTACTCAATCCATGTGTTGTTCAAAGTTATTTATGAGAAGTTCCTAAAACTTACAGTTTACTTGGATACACACACATGTATATGTAAGCTAAGATTAATAGTTTTTCTATTTTGGTTAGTTTAAAGCAACAGAAAAATAATCATGTCCATAAAATGAAGACTCTGTTCAAGATCTTGGGATATTTCTTCTCACAAACAGTTTGGGAACAGTTGTTACAATTCATTTATCCGAAGTTATCAGAGAGGAATTTTCTAGATACCTGAAGTTTACCCTTTAAAGCCTTGAAAGTTGTTTCTCTCTTTCTTAGACTGTAGTATCTAGAACAACCATTTTTTTCCACAATGGGATCATCATTATGCACATCAAGTACTATTGTTTAGCTGAGGGTGGAGTGTATGGGACTACATGGTCCATATTTTTGGAATTTTTGTGTTCAGTTTTTAATAGTTTTTCTGTTTCTCCTCTTGCCGTCAGTGTGCTTCACTTTGTTCTCTTCCTGAATCTTTAATTTTGCTGTTTATTTATATTCAAATGGGAAAGCAGATAACCAATTTAGTTAAGAATTGTATTGAAAACAGAAGTAATTAGGCTCTGGGGAGCATAGGGTCAAAGGACTGTGATATATTGGTAAGTAAATGGGTACTGGAGTCAGACCTGGGCTCAAATTCTCCTCCTTTATTAACATACCGCATAACTTTGGACAAATTAGGTTACTTGATCTCTCTGAGTTTGGATTCCAATATCTATGAAATGGGAATAATAACATAGAGCTGTTGTGAGAATTGAAGATATAAAGTGCCCCAGTATAAAATGAATGCTTCTCTCCCTTTTCATAAGTGAAAGACCTGGACTTTGTGATATATATTTTAGGATTCATTCATCCTGGAAAAAAATTAAAGAGTCTCCTCCAGTCTGAAGGTTTTCCATAGATTTATACTCTTCCCGCATCTCTGCATCTACTGCACTTAATCCTTGCTACTGTCGTAACAGGCACTCTACTTATATTGTGCTGTCATCTCATGTTTATGCCTGTCCCCTCCGGAGGGCTGTTACGTTCTCAAGAGTATTGGCTGGGACCTGGAAGCTATTAAATATCCAGTGAACGAACAAATTTATATTTGGCTTCTTTGTATTTCTTATCAGCCTGAATAAAGTCACCAGATTAGGGAGTTTCCATCCCCAATCATTCGTGCATGCCTTCATACAACAACTGTTTATTGAACCCCTGGTGAATGCCATTCTAAGAACTAAGAACCAGTGGTGAACAGTTTTGATATTTTACTGGAGAGACAGACCATAAAGAAATAAACAAACAATGTAATCTCAGATAGTAAGGGACGACTTCGAGAAGAGATGATACTTAAGCAGAGATTTGACAAATGAATAGATATAATCCAGGCAAGAATGAAATTTGTGAGGGGGACATGCCACACGTAGGGAACAGTTGTGTGAAGACCAACCTCATGGCAAGAGAGAGCAGATGAGTTCTAGGAACGGAAAGTAACACAATGTGTTTGGAGCATGTTTTTGAAGGGAGAATGAAAACGTAAGCACATTCTCTGTCAGATCTGGCTCCAATACTTTATCACCTCAGCAATGTTGAATAAGTTGCATAATTTGTCCTTGACTCAGTTCCCTCATCTGCAAAATTAAGATGATGCTCACAATGAGAATAAAATGAAACAATGCTTCCAAAACATAGCACAGTGCCATAGCACATAAGAAATGCTCAGTAATATTAGGAATTCTTACTATCTTTAGGCAAGAGTTGGTTAACAGAGGATCTTGTAGGGAAAGTTTAGAGTGGTAGACTTTATTCTAGTAACAGTTGGAATCCACTGAGATGTTTTTAGCAAGATGGGGACATGATCCATGGTGTATTCCAAGGATTACTTTTGGAGCAATATAGAGAATAAATTTCGGGGGTCAGGAGTGGATATGCAACATCAGTTAGGAGGTTATTCCACTAGTCCAAAGCAAAAATTATGATGAAGTAGGATATAGTGGGAACAAGTGGGAAGCAGTGAATGGGTCTGGGAGATGGCTAAGAATTAGAAGCCACAGGATATAGTATTGAAATGGATACAGGGGATGGGGAATATAACAAAATCAAGGATGCTCTCCAGTTTCTGGCTTGAACTACTTGGTGAATAGTTCAGCCATTTCCTGAGACAGAAGAGTGGTAAAGGATCAGTTTAGGAGGGGTGGTGAGTTCTGTTTTAGACATGTTGAGATTAAGTTGCCTATGATACATCTGATTAGAAAAAGTTCCTGAAGGGATTTCTGCCTCTGCTACTATGGTTGTAGTTCTGCCATTGTTAATCTGTCACTTCTCCAGACTTAACCCATCCTCCAAGTTGATGTATCATAACTTCAGAGTCATTTATCTGAAATGAAATCTGATCATGTTACTCTCCTGTCTAAAATCCTTGAGGATAGAATTTAAACTTTTTAAGATGTCACATAAGGTCCCCTGTCATCTGGCTTCCATATACTGCTCCAGCCTCACATGAGAAACCAGATAATAAAATACAGTGCTCCATAATGCTTTCTGTTATTCATTGGTAAAGCAGCAGAAGCTGAACTGAATTTGCAATTCCTGCAGCTGTTCCTGCTTTTAATTGCTATAAATCAGCTCAGACGACCATAGTCAGGGGAGTTGGTGGGGTAGAGGTAGGATGGATTCAACTCAAAATGGCTAAACCTGTAAAAACTTGGCACCTTGAGAGAGAGCTTTCTCTGTATTCCTGTTCTCAATTTATTGATTTCACATCAATATACTCGAATCTGTAGAACACATTTTTGAGAACTGTTCTGTGCGAGGCACTGGACTGGGAGATCAATAAGACTTGTTCCCTGCTTTTGAGGAAGGTCTTCTATTCTCATAGTAGGCTTTATTTATGCTGGGTTTGTTGTTGTTCTTAACCCCATAATACCTTTTCAGTGTTTGATTTTTCTAAACTAAGGAACAGGTGTATTAGCACTGGCCAGATACATTAGTATAGTCTACTGTAGTCTTTATGATGCACATAATAAAGGGAGGAATATAAGTGTGTAAATATTCATCAAGAGATTATGAGTGTTCAAAACAGCCAAGTAGTTTTCTAAGAATGGTCATTTGATCATTTTCATTTTCATTTCTATACTATGAAAAAGGAAAAGTGTTAAAATTTCTTGTAAACATGCCAGCAAGTAACACTATCTGAAAGTAATTTGGCTTTAGAAAATTTAGAACAAGTAACAAAGTATTTATCTTTGTTAAGTGGGGTGGATGAGGCTTTCATTTAGTGAAGCAATTGTTGCCCCCCAAGGAGAAATGACACTTTAGCTCTTGGGTAAGATGCACGTTTCAGTTGTTAAGGGTTGCAGTTGGAGTATCCTTTTGATATCAGATTTGGGTAATATATAGTTGGTAGGTTTAACAATAAGAAATTTATTACTTAGGGGCGCCTGGATGGCTCAGTGGGTTAAAGCCTCTGCCTTCGGCTCAGGTCATGATCCCAGGGTCCTGGGATCAAGCCCCGCATCTGGCTCTCTGCTCAGCAGGGAGCCTGCTTCCTCCTCTCTCTCTGCCTGGCTCTCTGCCTACTTGAGATCTCTGTCTGTCAAATAAATAAAATCTTAAAAAAAGAAAAATCATACAATTCTTTAAAAAAAAAGAAATTTATTACTTAGTATGATAAATATTGAGGTTGGATAATTTCAAGCGTCATTGATTGATTCATTATCAAACTACATTACCTGTTTGCCTTCTATCTTTCTGCTTTCCTTCCCTCAGCATAGGAAGTGTTGTCTCTACTTGTGGCAAGGTTGCCTCAGCAGTTCCAAGCTCCATATGCAGTCATGACCGATCTACAGTTAAGAGTTTTCTTCTCTTGTGTCTGTCAGGGAAGAAAAGCTTTTCTGAGCCTCCAGCAGACTTCCTGTCAGTTTTTATTAACTAGGGTTGGGTCACATGCCCTTTTCTAAGCTAGTCATTGGCAAGGAAATTGGGCATTTCTGGTTTTGGTTTGGATTAATCTGCATTCATCCCCTAACAGCCAGGACACCCCCATCACTTGAACAAAAAAATTTCTGTTGGTGAGGAAGAAGGGGGATGCAAGGTAGTCAAATTTAGTCAGAGGCCTTATTAGAACTGATCTGATACCTCACTAGATAAAGTATTGCTTTGGTCTAGTTATAATTTATTTTACTTTTATTTTATTTTATTTATTTATTTGACAGACAGAGATCACAAGTAGGCAGAGAGAAGAAGGGAAGTAGGCTCCCTGCTGAGCAGAGAGCCCCGATGTGATGCGGGGCTCCATCCCAGGACCCTGGGATTGTGACCTGAGCCGAAGGCAGAGGCTTTAACCCACTGAGCCACCCAGGCACCCCTGGTCTAGTTATAATTTAGATTCTATTAGATTAGAAGCATAATGATATAAAATGTAACATGAGATTAGGAACATTCTAGAAGCAGATTTGGGCTTTTAAACTGATTGTTTTGTTTTGATTTCTTTTTTACTGCTATGTCTAGTCAAAGCCAAAAGTTTAAGGTGGTGCATCTCAAATAATTCACTGCTACTTTCAGCCACAGCAATATGAGTCTTCTTTCAGTTTTACACTAAGTTTCTCTCTTCCATATCTACTATTTTCTGGCCTTTCTTATTTTATTAATATACTGAGAACTCAGTCCCTTTCCTTCAGAAAGCTTCCTGGCTTCTCTATGCAGTGCTTCCTCTCATTCCTACCTTTGACCACTTTCTTTAGCAGCTTTTGATCTCAGTGGGGAATGCTATTTACCCTCAGGTTGTCTGTGTTTCTTTGAATGGAGAATGTGAAGAAACTGAAGGCAGCTATTAACTTTTTTTCTAAATGGTTTGCAGACAAAGAGCTTATCTTTTTTTTTTTTTTTTTTTTTTGCCCATAGGCTTGCAGGATGAATCCTATCTGCACTATCTACCTTCAGTGTCCTCTTTATAATATATAAACACATCCTGTCCTCTTCCTTTATTGAGGAATATATTCCTTTATTTATTACTGAGAAAAGACTGAAACTAACAAGGATACCCCCCCCTTTTTTTTCAAGTTTTCAGATTTCATATATTCCTGTTACAGTGCCCCAGATGGTCTCTAGCATGGGAAAAAAAAAAGAAAAGAAAGAAAGAAAGAAACAAAACCGGGATGATTAATTTAAAAATGGGTGTTTTTTTTTTTTTTAAAGCATGTTATTTAACTTATAAATGGGATGTAGTGTTTTGCAGAAAAATGGGATGTTAAACACTTGCTTATTAGATTTCAGTTTAAGGTCATGGGTTGCTCTTTCCATCATGAAGGACCCTCTGAAACAATGGTTTAGCATAATTAGAATTATTTTCTCATCTTTAACACTTTGTGTCCTTAAAGTGCTCTACAGATCATTCATGGAGTAAAAGAACAAGAAAATAGGTGTGGGGGTGCTGTTCTATTTTGGAGTTATGTTCATTTTCCTTTTAGTGACCTGTAGAAATTTGCAGAATATCATTTAACCATTTGAATAGAAAATAAATTAATAACTCAAGCAGCCAATTTAAGGATTTGTGCAGCTGACCTGACCAGAAAGTAGACATGGAATCTTGCATATAATAAAGAGTTATCAGTCATCTAAAACTTTGATATAGAAGGGTCCTGTTTGGTATTATGTCTTAATCATAAAGGATTTTCATATTTGAGAAGAGGCAGTGTTTATGTGGAAGCAAATAAACATGGACTGGAGGAGCCACAGAAATGGGAAATTTTTAGAACTTGTGGAAGGACAAGGGAGATGCTGGGGGAGGAGGGCAGTACCTAAAATGCATAGTAGGATGGAAGTACAACAAGCAAGGTTTGCCACCAGTTTTAATCTCTTCTTTGTCATCATTTCTCAAATCAGCCCATTTTTGTCATGCCATATGGTAAAATGCTTGCTTTTTTAAATGGAAGTCGATGGAAAATAGGTCTTACTTTGACACAACTTTTCTAGACTACATTTATTACATTGAGACCTTTGATAACCTTGATAAAATTACCTAGTACTTTAATTATGCAGGCACAGTGTACTCAGGGGCATCTGAGAGTCCCTTTGAATATTTGATGATGGTATTGTGTGGGGGCATTGGGCAGACTGGAAATTAAAATATGAAACACTCAGCTAAATAGGCGTACTATGGAAACATCCCATGCTTTGCTTTTTTTTCCTTTTGGTTACTACACCACATTAAACTAACGCTGATAAAGATATATTTTTCATAATGTTTGTGTATTTTATTTTTTTAAAAGATTTTTATTTATTTATTTGACAGAGAGAGAGAGAGATCACAAGTAGGCAGAGAAGCAGGCAGAGAGAGAG
Organism: Meles meles; assembly: GCF_922984935.1. Lineage (NCBI taxonomy): Eukaryota > Metazoa > Chordata > Mammalia > Carnivora > Mustelidae > Meles > Meles meles. Next base: position 23,581,875 of record NC_060070.1, read on the forward strand.
TGGGAAGCAGGCTCCCCACTGAGCAGGGAACCCGATGTGGGACTCCATCACCAGACCCTGAGATCATGACCCAAGCCAGAGGCAGAGGCCCAACCCACTGAGCCACCCAGGCTTCTTGTTTGTGTATTTTTTTTTAAAGATTTTATTTATCTATTTGACAGACAGAGACCACAGTAGAGAGGCACACAGAGAGGCAGGCAGAGAGAGAGAGGAGGAAGCAGGCTCCCTACGAGTAGAGAGCCCAATGTGGGGCTCTATCCCAGGACCCTGAGATCATGACCTGAGCGGAAGGCAGAGGCTTTAACCCACTGAGCCACCCAGGCAACCCTTGTTTGTATATTTTAAAAATCTTTTAAAAGATGTTTGTTTTTTGGGACACCTGGGTGGCTCAGTGGGTTAAGCATCTGTCTTCAGCTCAGAAATCAACTTTCATATATACATATTCATTAAATAAGAGTATTCATTTAATAGTATAAATAGTATTCATTTAGTGTTTTAACTTTAAAGTTGTTTAAATTGATGAGCTAATATCCTTTCTAAAACTAAGCTAGGATAATGTGTCAATTCTATGTGTAATCAGTAGAGTCTAGCTAGAATCTTAGTTTACCCCACTAAAAGTAAGCATTCACTGTTTTGATACTTAAGCGTTTGACAAGCATTGCACATGCATCTTAAAATTTTACATGATTTCATTTTCTAGCAAGTTGGCAGGTGTTAGCTGTCTATAATTATAACTGAGTATTTTTTCAAATGCTATTCATAGCCTAAACACAGCAAGATATTCTTCCAATCATGTGATAAAGGCCAAGCCTTGCAAAATAGTGGTAGAGTGATATGTTCAATGGTACTGAAGGACATATTTAAGAGAAGCCTTTCAATAGTAAAAAGTGATTTAAAAAGTAGGGAGACAGGTTTTCTCACAAAATAAGGTCTCTCAAAGTTGTGTAGTGATTACACCTCACCAAATTAAGGTATGTCTGCTATTTCATCTAACAAGTAATGTGTGCATTGGCAAACTTAAATTATAAAATATAACCTGTATTGATTCAGTTTGTTTTTATTTTTTATTTTTTTATTTTAATTTTTTTTTATTGATTCAGTTTGTTGATGACAAGTTCTGAGTAGGAGAAATAATTGAATTTTTTTTTGAGACAGTGTAGATTTTTACCATTGAACCTAGTGAATTATTTCTTCTCATTTCATTTATTAGGTATTTGTTGTGTACTTTCTATATGCCAAACACTGTGCTTATCTATCTTTTGACGTGGCAGAAGAGAGGCTGTTTCACTTAGTTTTAATAATGATTCTGATTAAAAAACATTTCTTAATTTATTTTGTTTTCTATTCGAGGTGTACATTTTCACATTGACTAGAGATATTACTTCAGAGTAATTTAAAGATCTTACTGGGAAAAAAAATAAAGATCTTACTGAATTTTCTTTACCAGCCATTAGATCAGGAGTAAATGAACCTCAATGTCTCCATTTCCTCATCTGTGAATTTACATAATTGTCTACCTTGTGATTTGATTATAAAAGAGATCATATTGGCAAAGCATTTTGTAACTTTCAGTATTCTGCTACCTAAAATTTATTTATGAATAAACTCTTTGAGACTACTTACCTGTAAAATGAGGGTAACAATAATACCAAACTCAGGGTAGAACATGTAAAGCATGTAGAAATACATAGTACTCAATAAATATTGGTGATGATGTTGATGATGATAAGCTTGATCTTAGGTGGTTTAATGAGTCAAACCCCAAACTGGCATTACTTCAGGATTTTTTTGTACATCTTACATTTTGTATCCACATATATTAACACTCCTAGTTGTCTTCTGTTCATTGAATTTTCATATATAAGCTGATTAGTGCTGATGTCCAGCTTTAGCAGAGGGAGCTTTAAACCAGCCACTGACTCCAGGTAGGTGTTTGGCTCCCCCAGAGGTTTGCTCTAGTGGTGATGGTAAATTTGTAGCATCCATCCCCTCCTGGGAGTCTAACACCATTCTGCTATGTCAGGATGGCACCAGCCGGAAGGAGTTGCCGGCAGGCAGCTGCATGTGTCATCCAGGTGGCCATGTGGAGGTCCATGGCCAAGGCCTTTGCTTCAGTATTTGAATAGGATTAGAGTATAATTCTCAAGATCATGGGCTTTGGAGTTAGTCAGACCTGGCTTTAATTCTTACTCTGCCAAACTCTGTGACCTTGGGCAAATTACATAACCTCCTTAAACCTCAGTTCCCTCACAGAGTTGAAAGGATTAAATGAGGTAACATGTGCAACGCTTACTGAAATCCAGTAAGCACTCAGTGAATGTTAACTATTAATATTCTGTTCCGCCCCCACAGTGTGATAGAAAAAAATGGGAAATTGAGCCACCGGCACCATACGCTTTTTAGGGTACCCCAAGTTCCTGAGCAGCTGGGGAAAATTTTCACCCATTTCCCAGGTTCCCTGGCATAGAGGATAGCACCCTAGAGGAAAAAAACACCTCTTGGAAGCAAATTAAGGATTTTATAAATACTGTTTTAGCTTTCTGGGAACTGGATTTCTCCCTTGATATCATGTTAGTCTATTATTCCTCTTGTGAGCATTTGACTTTCAAATACATCTCCAGGGACACATAATGTAGGAAAAGCAAATCATGGCTTGTATGTCAGTGTTGTCAGGAAGCACCTGAATCTTCAGGCAAGTTACCTGCTGCTGAGAGTGTTAGCCTTGAAGGTCTACTGAGGAGATTAGAGCTGCACTATCAGTGTTCCTATTCAGCTCCCCACAGTGGGATCCTGACATATTCAACTGAAAGTCCCCAAAACAGTCCTTCCATTCTTGCCAGGTAACTGACCCAGCTTAGACAGTTTGATATGATTAAAACAAAGTAACTAATCAAAGATTCTTGGCCGAAAAGATACCCCAAGAAAGGTAACAGGGCTTGAAGAGATTTTGTACCATGTTAGATTTTTTTAATTTGCTTGGTTGTGTGTGGCGTGTGTTCTCCTAAGCTGCCATGCCTGTCCCCCTTAAAATCTGTTGTGGCATTGGAACCAAGTTACCTTAAGTCATCTGCAGCAATCTTTTAATTTTTCTAGTTTGGCAGAATGTAAACTTTTCAATGTAGTAAGATTAGGCATTCTTTATGGGAAGCCTAGTTCTTAGCCCTCTACATACAAACGTTCATATATATATTTTTTTCTTTTTTTTTTAAAGATTTTATTTATTTATTTGACAGAGAGAGAGATCACAAGTAGGCAGAGAGGCAGGCAGAGAGAGAGGAGGAAGCAGGCTCCCTGCAGAGCAGAGAGCCCGATGCGGGGCTCGATCCCAGGACCCTGAGATCATGACCTGAGCCGAAGGCAGCGGCTTAATCCACTGAGCCACCCAGGTGCCCCAATATATATATATTTTTCAATCAGTTTTCACAACAAAATTTTAAGAGTAGGTATTTTATCCCTATTTTATCATGAGGAAAAAATCAGGGCCCAGATAGGTTAAATAACTTGTCCAAGGTATCGTAGCTAGTAAGAGAGCCAGGTTTCATACCCAGCCATTGAGACTCCTCAGAGACCACCCTTTTCACCATTATACTGCTCTTTCTGAATAAAAATTTAATATAAGGCTCCTAGCAGTGAAAATATTTATTACTTTTTGTTCCAAATTAATTTTCCTTCAGGACGAAATGTATATCTTCAGTGTTTCTAAGAGAAACACTGAAGTAAATTGCATATCCAAATTCTTATTTAAATCCTGACCCATCTTGAAAATTGCATTTGGAACCTGATTAATTTCACTTTTCATTGAACATAATTTTTATTATGTCATCGTTATAAATTTCAGCTGATTACAGGGAGATTCTGGACTGTGATCTTGGAAATATGGGGTATGAAATGTTTATTTTTACATTAAGAGATTACCAAGTAAGATGATTTCTTTAGTGAACTGTCTAAAAGAAAATTTGGTATATTTCCATGAGTAATAGACTCAAGGTTAGCTTTGAATGTTAAAAGAGCATTCTCCTAGCTAGTTCATTGTTGCCATGACAGTGTTGGCAGTGTGAGTGTTGTAGTAACTCCTTGCAATGATCTTATTTTAGACCCTAACGTTTGCAGTGTCAAACATCCCCTTCCCTGCCCCATAAGTAACTCTAGTGGAAAAGTACTGGTTTTTTAACTGGCTTCTGGCTTTGTAGCTGAAAGACTGCACTATTGTGGGCTTAAAAAAATAGTGTAGGAGTGTTGAGTATTTTTCCTGTGGACTGTGAATGTTTGAAATTTCCCAAAATATGGTATTGCATTACATGTCATAACAGCAAGTTGTTTACAGCTAAAAAGAAAGGGGCCTCAATTGTCTTTTTAGAAATCAAGCCCAGATTGTATCATTACTTTGAGCTCATATAGAAATCCTTTTCTGTTTGTATGTCTCCCATGCATACTTTAAAGTTCTTAGGTTCTTTTATACCATTATTGTGGAAAATTGTTACTAGAACCATAAAGGATTGTGTTTAAATAGTGTAGAAAAGTACTTTTTCCTTATCCTTTCCACAGTTCAACATTTATCTGATCAAAATGGAACATCTTAATCTTGATTGTTTAAATTGTGAAATAAATTATATGATTTTAAGAAATTACTCAATTTGAACTGTGAAATTAACATAATTGTTGAGATGTTTTTAACTTTGTTGCCTATACGTTGCAGGTTAAATTAAAAAAATTTTTTATTTAAATTTTGGTTTATCTGAAGTATTTTTTTTAAGATTTTATTTATTTATTTGAGAGAGAGAGAGAGAGAGAGCATGTGCAAGACAAGCAGGGAGCGCTACAGACAGAGGGAGAGGGAGAAGCAGGGTACCTGCTGAGCAGGAAGCCAGATGTGGGGCTCAGTCCTAGGACCCTGGGATAATGACTTGAGCGGAAGGTAGACACTTAACCAACTGAGCCACAATTACAATTGGGCCAGTTGTAAATTTCATCATAACTATACTGCTAAGCACAAAATATTTTCAAATTCATAATAGTCCCTACCATTTTGCATAATTTTGTATACCACTTGTTAGGTCAGAGTTTTGATACCTATGGCACATGCCTTAAAAAATCTAGTATAGCATGATGAATCAAAATGATTTTGACAATGAATCTTGTCAAAGAAGTTGGAAAATCTAAATACTATACTTCCTTTATTAGTAACAACTACTAACAAATAATTCCATTTGCTTTTTTCTTAAATACTCCATTGAAAGTTTAGTTCATCTTCTTTAAACGCCGAAGATTTAAACAAACCTTGCATAGTTGGGCCTGTACTGAGTATTGGAGAATGGATATAAGGCAAACCCTTTTTTTCCTTTCTTCAGTTTAACATATAAAAGTAATGGTCTGAAGAAAAGTTTGACCCCAAACTAGAGTTGTGTTTGGCTTTTGCAACACATAGTGAGTATTTTAATCTTGATTTTATTTTTTTATAATTTCCTTTTGCTCATTAGGTTATTATCTCTTTAGTGGTAATTATTAAGATTAAGGGGTGTCTAATTCCAATCCATACTAGTTTTTAATGGCTGCTTCTTTGAATTTGGGAGTTGATGTGTTATAAATGTAAAGAATCAAACCTTGAAATAAATATTTTGTTATTTTAGTACTACATGTTTATATCAAATGCTTTTCATTGGTTGGAATGAAACTAAATAGTTGGTGGATTTTCCTTTGTTAAAATACTTAATGACAGGGTTACTGTTTTTTCTCCTGAACCCACAGCACCTCTAGCTGGCCTCCCTCTCCACCTAAGGCTGAAATGAGTCTATTTTTTAAAGTAAGAATTCATTTTGAATTTTTCTTTGTGTTTGACACTGTTCTGGCACTGTGGGGGATATAAAAAGCAATAGAAGACACCCACTGCCCTTGAGAATTTTGCGATGATGTAGAGAAAAAAAAATTAAGAGCAAATCAAGACTGACTGAAAATTTTAAATTTTATGATAGCATGCTGACAAAAATGCAATTTTGTTAAAGGAATCTGTACATAATGGCTCCACATCTAGGAAATCACTTGAAAGATTTATGTATGATGAAAATCACTGAAATGCTATTTAGAAAGCAAATGTATTACCTATATGTATTTTTATGTAAGTGGGTGATAATTTGAGTATCCAATAATTAAATAATAGATTAAATTATAATACATATTTATAAAGGGCTATATCAGTTATTGAAAATTATTTTAAAACATATTTATTAGAAAAGAAAAGACTATGTATTTAAGTGGAAAATAAATTTTTAAAATAGTGCCAAATATATATTTTTGATAGAAAGGGGAGATACGTATGTACCACATGCAGTAGAAGCACCAAGTGCATTACGTGCACCAAAATATTAACTGTTGTTCTCTTTTAGAGTGGGATTATTGGAAATTTTAGTTTTCCTTTTATAATAATAATTAATAAATGGTTGATTTTATTGAGTGCTTATTAATGTGCCAAGCATTGTTATAAGCATTTTATATACAATATGTGCAAAATTTCAGGTGGATTATAGGTTTTGAGGAGGACATCTTCCCCAAACAAATACACGAATATACAAATACAAATGCACCCACTCGTTATAGAATTAGAATAGGTTTCTGATTTATTTAGCCAAGGAAACAGGAACTTCTCAAAATCTAGGCTTTCTCATTAAGAAGAAGCACTTTCAGTCTTCCTGGATACTGCTTTCCTTGGCCCCCAGGCGTAAGGGGTACAACTGCTGAAGACATTCAGTGGGTCACACGAGATTTACAAAATTCAATTTTTGCTATACTGTTGCCTTTTTATATTTGGGGTTTATATCCACATTCTGGAAGAATTGATACAAATTGTGCACTTTCTTTAAAGGCCCATCTCCCTTCATTACCTAATTTTATACCTACAATGCTCTGAGGTGAACCTTATATAACTCAAGTGGTGAAAACTGGGAGGGTAGGAGGCATGTCTGACTCCTAAGTATCTATGTTCTTAAACATTCATCTGTTTTCGTATAACTTTTTTTTTTTTTTTTTGCAATGAGCATGTATTACTTTTATATTGAAAAATGACTTAAAATAAGGGCAGAAAAATTATATGATACATAGAGTGTTACATTAAGCCAGAGTGAGGAAAGACCAGGATGGGTTAGAATAACAAAGACAGCTTAATGGAGCATATAAATTTTACTGTAATAATTAACTTTTCTCCTCAACTCATCTGTTTACACAAGTATACAATCCTTCTATCTCCAGCATGCCCAAACCAAACCTCTGATGACTGGCTGGAAATAATTAATGCTCTGTTGTACTTTCCTGCAGACTAAGTTTTGGCCTCATTTTTTGCTTCCTTTTGTGGCCCCCTTTTATTTTCTTTTTGCCATCTGTCAGTGCCTGTATGAACATGTAACTATGACTTTTGTCAAAGCTCCTTTTCACTACAGTCCTTGGCGTTATAATAGTTCCAGCTCTGCAGTTTTCACATGGTAATACCATCAGAATTTAAAGAGTGAAATGTCCAAAAGAAGTTTTAAAAAATTACATTAATTATTTTAAAGAACTAACTGAAGGGAAGTAGAATTAGGATCTTGAATCTTGTCTTGAGAATTAACCTGATGGCATAAACCAGGGCCGACAGTTACCCAGGATGCCTTGGCACTGTAATAATATTTGTTCAGTACTGAAGTATTTTCATACCAGTTGGTAAATGGTGAATAGAAACTGCAAAAAGCAATAAAATTAATATATCTTATATTTTATCTTAGAATCCACACATGCACTTAGATGCCAGGATGGTCTGGTCACTGAAGCTAGGAAGTTTCCTCATATGCCCTATTATTCATGCTGCCGAAGGTACAGAAGCCCTTAGGTGAGAGAGAGAGACCAGGCAGGTGAACTAAGGAGAACCTTATCTGTAAACCCACAAAAGGAGCACCTAGTTGTGCCAAGAAGAAAAGCAGGGTCTAGGCCTTGATAGTAACTGGGGAGACTGCTGCAAGCATGGGGGCAAAAACTCTCAGGGTATGGTTCACAAGCGTGGGCTTGAGCAGCTTTTTTGGTTTAACTATTGAATTAGTTGTCCATTGCTTCCTAACAAATTTGGTGGCTTAAAAACCATACACATTTATTATCTCACAATTTGTGTGAGTTGGGAATCTGGCTTAGCTAGGACCTCTGCTTCACAATCTCCCATGAGGCTGTCATTAAGGTGTTAGCCAGAGCCATGGTCTCAACTGAAGGCTCAAATGGAAAAGGATGTACTTTCAAACTCATTGAGTCAGCTGACCGATTCAATTCTTGGAGGGCTTTTAGATTGAGAGCTTCAGTTTCTTAGAGCCAGTTGATTGGAGGCTGCTTTCAGTTCTGTGCCATGTGGATTTCTCCATTTGCTTCTTCATGAAAAGCATCTGAGAAGTGCCAGAGAGAAAGAGAGCCTCAGGTCTTGCTCCTTCCCCAGCTGGGGCCCGCCAAGGCTCAGTTGAAGTGGCCTGCCCACCTCCTCTAGCAGCTTCTTGATTTTCTTCTTTCATCCCCCCTGACCCCCATTATTCCTGCTCAACCTTAGGAAATTCCCTACTTCCCATTCTGTACTAAAAGTAAAACAGCATTTGGTTTTAAAGGTGGGAAGTGGCAAACATCTTTCTTTTCATCATTCAGTGACTATCTAATGAGCTGTGGATCACATCTCAGCTGTGTCTATGATTTGAGTGGAAAAGGAATTAGAAATAAAGCCCAAAACTTATGAGCATTCTCTAATGAATAATGAATGAGATTAAACATAATTGCAAACCCAAATTTTTATTCAAATCTCCCAAACTCAAATTGGTATACTTTACTGTCAATTTAATGGTATCTGAGAGGGAACAGATAAAATAATTTATCTTTTTTCATTTTATAAGCTTCAACTCCTTAAGGAGTTTGGGTATTGCAGAACTGGAACAAAATGATTACATAATTGATAGCCGTTTAAAAAAATTTTTTACTCCACTGAATACAATGTTTATTTGAGGCTAGGGCTTTTCAGTTGTACAGAAAGCTCTTTGTTTTAGTTTTTAAAAATAATTTCTTTTTTAATTTTTAAAAATCATTTCTCATTTTAAAATTTTTAATTTCTTGGCCAAATATTTAATTAAAATTAAAATATTTTCCTATATGTATTTAAAATCTAGGAGATAGGGGTGCCTGGGTGGTTCAGTGGGTTAAAGCCTCTGCCTTTGGTCATGATCCCAGGGTCCTGGGATCGAGCCCCGCATTGGGCTCTCTGTTCAGCGGGGAGCCTGCTTCCCTTCCTCTCTCTCTGCCTGCCTCTCTGCCTAATTGTGATCTGTCAAATAAATAAAATCTTTAAAAAAAATCTAGGAGATATATGGTTGTGTGTGTGTGTGTGTGTGTCCTATATGTATTTATATATATATAAAATCTACAGATGCTAACAGTGGTTATCTTTAGGCCATGGTTTATGCTTTAATACATTTTCCCAAAATTTTTATAATGGGTACTTCTGTTTCTTCTAATAAAAAATAAAAATAAAAACGCATCTCATGAAAGAGAAAGTAAGTTCAATACACCATTTTCTATTCATAGGAGAATAACCTTCATGGTGGTAAGTAGAACTTCAGTATACTCTGAGTTTTCTTCTAATGTGGCATATACTAACTTTAAAAGTTACAATTCTTTAATTGCTTTCAGAATTACCTTTATTTCAAAGACTTTGGCTGTTAATAAAGCAGTTTTTTTTCCTAATGGATTTTGCATTTATGGGTTTTTTTTCCTCTGCCTGCATCGAGCTAGATGAAAATTTACTCCACATTTTCAGCTTGTATATTATAGTTTTTATGAACACTAGATGGCACTCTTGCTCAACTGAAACTAGTTTATTACTCCTATTTTGGTGCTGTGGGCTTTAGGCGAAGAGTTGGGTGTGCAACTTAAGCAAGCTTATATTTCCATTTTGTTTTAAAGGAGGGAGTTTGGAGAGAAAAGGGAAGTTTCCAAGTTTAAATAGCTGAGCTTTACTGGTTTAGTTTTTCCATCGCTGCAGAAATCACCATATTATTAATTTTAATCTCAGTCATTTATTCCACAAATATTTATTGTACACCTACTATCATTAGGCACTCTTCTGGACTTTATGTACATTAGTGAGAAAAAAAGATAAGAATCTACCCTCATAGAGCTTACATTCGAGTGCCCGGATTTCTTTCCCCCATACTTGCATTCACCCATTACCTCAGTCATTTAATGAGAGGAAACTGAAGCACAGAGAGGTTATCTAAATTTGTCACTGTTCTTTTGGCTTGTCTACACAGTGGAGGTGGGATTCAAACTTGGGCATTTGGTCTCCAAGGTTTGTTCTGTTACTCTCCAGACTATACTGCCTTTCAAAACTAGAGAATATTTTATTGCTGATTTTGTTAAGTGCAAATAATATAAATTTGCCTTTTTAATTATAATTGTTTCTAGATCTATTCAAATGTTATTACCATTTTTTATTGAAAAAATACTAAATAAGATGACTGTTTTTTAAATTGAAGTATAATTAACAGTGTTATTACTTTAACCCACTGAGCCACCCAGGTGCCCCATAGAATACCTATTTTTTAATGATTCTGTAGTCAACTATGAAAGTCTTAGCTCTCTTACAAGGTAATGTAGATCAAGTCACAAACACAGGTGGCCTTGTTTAAGTATATATTTAAGCATCCTTATAGTCCTGTTTACTTTAAGCTCCTTGTGTTAGCCATGTAATAATTTAGCTATGTATTATTAATGAGAGCTCTACCAGATTGTAATTTAATTACGTTGGGGTAATATGTATCAAAAATTACTATTGGGGTGCCTGGGTGGCACAGTCAGTTAAGCTTCCAGCTCTTGATTTGGACTCAGGTCATCTCAGGGTCCTGAGACTGAGCCCTCTGCCGGTCTCCATGCTTAGTGCAGAAGTGTGCTTGAGCACCTGTTCTCTCCCTCCCTCTCTCAAATAAAGAAATAAATCTTAAAAAAAAAAAAAGTTACTATTTTACTTGCCAGCTTGCTCCACCATATTGTTTTATTTTTTTAAATTTTTTTGTTTTATATTTTAGTAGTATTGTTTTTTTTAAAGTAATACACTATGAAATTTAAAAATGATACAGAACTTTAAATCATTTCTTAGTAGTCTAGGGATGCATTTCATGATTTGGGGGAGGAAAGGATAAATGTACCTTCTCTTAAAAAAGAAAAAGCTTTACATGACTTAAGATAATTTACAATTATACTTGTATTTCTCAGGGACCAGAGTTGTATCAAACAACATTCTTGTTTTAAGCCACTGAGTATAGAAGAAAATCAGCCACCATAGAATAAAAATATTGGTGACTAATTTATATACAGGTAATCCATAAATAAAACTTGCCTTTAGAGGAGCTGAAATAAGTAGTTCTTTTTTTTTTTTTAATTTATTTATTTGACAGAGAGAGAGGTCACAAGTAGGCAGAGAGGAAGGCAGAGAGAGAGGGAGAAACAGGCTCCCCACTGAGCAGAGAGCCCGATGCAGGGCTCGATCCCAAGACCCTGAGATCATGACCCGAGCCGAAGGCAGAGGCTTAAACCACTGAGCCACCCAGGCACCCCGAAATAAATAGTTCTTAATAGCTAGCTAGGCCCTTATTCTTTTTTGCTATAGAACTGTTTTAGATAACAAAACTATGTGTTTGATACGCTAATAATTAAACTCTTTTTTTTTTTTTAAGATTTATTTATTTGACAGAGAGAGATCACAAGTAAGCAGAGAGGCAGGCAGAGAGAGAGGAGGAAGCAGGCTCCCCGCTGAGCAGAGAGCCCAATGTGGGGCTCGATCCCGGACCCTGAGATCATGACCTGAGCTGAAGGCAGAGGCTTAACCCACTGAGCCACCCAGGTGCCCCTAAACTGTCTTTTAATTAAATGAAATAATTAGTTTAAAAAATCATTCTTGTTCACCAGGGAGAAGAAGGAAGCTTTCAGAGCAGAGATTTATTTTGGAAGATGCAACACTTTAAGGTTTCTCAAATTGGAAGATTATGCTTTTTCTAGGAGCCTGTGTATCCCTTAATTGAATGCAGAATTGTATAGTGTAATGAACATTTGTCTCAGGAGAGAGCCCAAGTTTTACCAGATTATCAAAGAGATTGTAACTCCAAAGAACCACTAAACTAGAGTGACCGACTGCATATTAAACTCACCTTCTTTAAAGTTTAAGTGATCAAAATTCAGGGGTTTTAAACCAACAGAGGGAAAATCTTACCGATTCAATATTGGCTTATCCCTCTTGGTCTGCTGATCCTCTTGTGGGTGTGTCTGGCGGTATTGGTACTTGAGTTATTTGTGATGTTTGTCGTAAACTGGCAGCCTAGAGCTTAAAAGTTCAAGTCTTAGCATAATACTCTCTAGTACCATTCACATCATTGCAGATGGTAAGATTTCATTTTTGACAGCTGAGTAATACATGCATATATATGTAACAACTATATGATTTCACTCATATGTGGAATAAGAAACAAAGCAGAGGATCATAGGGCAAGGGAGGGAAAAATAAAATAAGACAAAATCAGAGAGGGAGACAAACCATAAGAGACTCTTAACTCTAGGAAACAAACTGAGGACTGCTGAAGGGGAGAAGGGTGGGGGATGGGGTAACTGGATGACATTAAGGAGGGCGCTTGATGTAATGAGCACTGGGTGTATAAGCAGCTGATGAATCACTAAACTCCACCTCTGAAATTAAAAGAAAAAAAAAAAGTTCAAGTCTTGTTTCAAGAATTGTAGAACACAAGGAACCCAGCTGAGCATGGTAGAGCCAGGCTTCATGTAACACAGTGAGAAATACATATGCAAGCCATAGATCTGGGGGTTGTGTTTTTTCCTCAGCAAAAGCTAATTAATACAGAAATGGGTAATAGCCAGACTGCCAGGGTCCATATCCTGGTTCTGCCTAGCCGTCTAACCTTGAACAAGTTACTTAGCGTCTCTAAGCTTCAGTTTTATCATCTGCAAAATAAGATACTAGCAATTCCTGTCACTGAGATAACAATGCCTTGATCTCTTTAAGGTGCTTAACACAGTTGCCTGCCTTAGTACTTAATGCAGCAAAACAAAACAGTCTAAATCTGTCCTTGTGTATGCCTCAGTTGTTTAAAATAGCACCTGTTCTTACTTTCTAGCTCCTCATCTTGATGTATTTTTCCTTCTTAGTCTCAAACCCTACGTGACATTATATATTTTCTTGTTGATTCTGTCTACCCTAGTAGGTTATAAGCTCCACGAAGATGGACATGTTTTCTTGTTCACTACTGGGCTCTTTAGACCAATGTAGCACATACAAATAGATGTCCAGTAATTATTTGTTGAAAGAATGAATAAAGGTTAGTTATTATCATGACTTGGTGATTTCTATCTACCTTCCCTCCCATTTGCCTGGACCAACTGCAGTTTCTTTTTAAGTGATGTGGGTAGGCCAGAAAGAATGGTCTCCTTCCCTAACTGGGTTAGTTGAAATCACAACTTAAAAGGAATGTTAATCTCCTATAGGCTCTCTCCACTCAAGGTAGGGCCTACAGACCAGTAGCATCTGTATCACCTAGGAGGTTGTTAGAAATACAAAATCTCGGGCCTCACCCCAGTCCTGAATCTGACTTGAATCCCCCAGGTGACTATAATGAACATTATAGTTTGAGAAGCACCATATTGACCATCTTAAGGATTTTGGATTTTATCCTAACAGTAATGGAAAACCACTAAAATATCTTATGTTGGAGATTACATTATCAGATTTTGTGATTTTAAATGATTACTCTTGTGTCAGAAACAGTGGTTGTTTCTGGGAAAGGAAGCCTTTTGGGTGGGGACGGGAATGGGACTAAGGCTTTTTGCCATGTACCTTTTCCCAGGCCCACTCTGATATGGTGGGCCCTGGCCAATGTATGTATGGCCTCTCCACCCAGTCCTCCCAGCCTAGCCCCACTCCCAGACTTATTCCATGAAGGATGGACACCCTGGCCTCACATCAGAACTGTGCACTTCCCACATACAGCTACCACTTGCCTACTCCCTGGATGTTAGGGCTATGCAGATGGGACCTTTGTTAGGCTATAGGAAGGACAACCCATGTACAGGCCCTGAGAGTGGGTTTAGCCTGTTTGAGCAGAGACTCCCAGGGTTCAAGTGGACTCTTCTCCAACTGGAGGGGTGCAGATGGAAGAGGCCTATGTGAGCTCTCTAAAGTGATTGGACCCCTTGGTCTGGATCTTAGCAATGTAATCCCTTCTCATACCTTCTGTTTTCAAATCACATGAATATATTTTGTTCAATGTGAATATATTACCTACATAAAAAAATAAATGGAGGGGCGCCTGGGTGGCTCAGTGGGTTAATGCCTCTGCCTTCGGCTCAGGTCATGATCCCAGGGTCCTGGGATCGAGCCCCACATCGGGCTTTCTGCTCAGCGGGGAGCCTGCTTCCCTTCCTCTCTCTCTCTCTGCCTGCCTGTCTGCCTACTTGTGATCTCTCAAATAAATAAATAAAATCTTTTAAAAAAAATAAATGGAGCATGAGATTATCATAAAATAAAATCACATTGGCACCTTGTGGGAATGGATGGGGAGGTACAACAATGGAGGCGTAAAGACCAATTAAAAGGATATTGCACTGTTTCAGCAATAATTGATACAGTGCTTGGTCTAGCATAAAAATGTAGTTTCAACTAGTTTTTCATTTAAGTTTTTCACTGCTGTGTTGTTTAGGTTACATAAGCTATTATTCTTTTTTTTTTTTTTTTCTATTTATTTGACAGACAGAGATCACAAGTAGGCAGAGAGGCAGGCAGAGAGAGAGGAAGGGAAGCAGGCTCCCTGCTGAGCAGAGAGCCCGACGCGGGGCTCGATCCCAGGACCCTGGGACCATGACCTGAGCCGAAGGCAGAGGCCTTAACCCACTGAGCCACCCAGGCGCCCCTATTCTTTTTTCTTAAAAGAGTGTGTGAGAATCAAGCTTTCTGGCCTCTATGTATTTCCAAGTGTTTTTACTTTGCCCTCACGTTTCATTATAGTTCAGTAGAATTCTAGGCTAGAATCATTTTCTCTCAGAACTGTGAAGACATTGTTTCACTATTTTTTTTTTTTTTGCATCCAGTGTTTATACTGAGAAATCTTATACCAGTCTGAGTCTCATTCTTTTTTATGAAACCTATTTTTGTTTGTTTGTTTTACCTCTCTCTGGAAGCCTTATTTTTCTTTTTTCTCTCCCTTTTTTAAAAACATATTGAACAGTTTAAAGAATAATACAGCTAAATACCACATACCTTTCACCTAGATTCACATACTAACATTTTTCCATAATAGCTTTCTCTAATTTTCTTCTCTTCTTTTGCTGAACCTCTTGAAAGTTACAAACATATCACCCCTAAATATCTTATTATGTATCTCCTAAGAGTAAGGACATTCTTGGAGCTTAAGCTGTTTTTATTTATCCTTTGGATTTTGAAATTTTTATTGTATATATTAGAGTATGTGTCTCTCCCCACGTACCTTTTATTATTAATCCTGTGCACTTGGACACTTTTGGTACAAAGATATGAATCTCAAATTATCATCTTTTATTTCTTTTCTTCCACTATCTCTGTTATATCTTTCCATTTTGACCTTTTGTTAATGTTAGACTTCCATCTAACCTTTTGTATTTTCATTCTAAACCTTGGAGAGTTCCTTGAATTTATCTTCCAGGTTATAAATTTGCTCTTCAGCCTGGCCCTTTTATTCAGTACATCTATTAACATGTTTATTCAACAGTCATGCTTTTAATTTTCAAAAACTGTTTCTTTTACTGTTCCTTTCTCAGAATAACCAGTTCTTATATAATGAGTATTTTATTCTCTGTAATCTCTCTGAAGATGGCAATATAATTTTTAATTAGTTTCTTTTCCTCCTTGCTTAGTCAGCCAGGATCCTGGCAGGAAATGGTTGGCACATTCAAATGGGATGCCTGAAGGTGTGGGTAGAGTTAAGGGAAACCAAAATGGGATCATAAGCATTTTTGACTAGTAACAGCTGCAAACCTCAAGGGACAAGGGTTGGGAGTAGTTACTAGAACGCTGTGAGTTATTGCTAAAGAAGAAAGCTGCCTGCCCAACCGGATCTATGGCCTTCAGTAGAGTATACCTTCAGAGTATACCCATTGCTAGCCCTCAGCCTCACAGGGAGGAAAGTAGGATAATGAATATCTTGACCTTCTTTCCCCTGCCCTTCAATTTGTTAGTGTCTCCCATTGGAATAACCTAATTATAAGCTAGATGGCAAGGGAACCCCAACAATACAATCCCTGGAGGTGAGCATTCTGAAGCATACAATGAGATAGAGTAGGTCAGAAAGATGATCAGTAGAAACAAATATAAAATATCTAGCATACCTGTATTTAGAATACATCTTAATGGGTGGATGGGGGTTGTGAAAAGAGTAGCACTTAGGGCCGATTAGAAGGCAGCTGCAAAAATTAATTGCTCTAGTGAGTAGTCAAGATAAGAGCAGTTGTTGGGGGAGCAGGATTTTTCATGACTTAAGTACTGAGGAACAAGGGAAGGAGAAGACTGGAGAGAGGGAGGAGAAGATAGGGATATAGCCATTGGAATGACAGTCTGCCAATGAAATGGATCCTTTTGAAGTATTTATTTACATTCATTCTTGTTTGTTTTTGTTTGGGAGGAGAATCATATTTATAACACCCAGCTTTAGAGGATTATTCTATATATATCGTAATTCCTTTACTTCCAAAGTGCCCGTAAAAGACTTTTACACTCAACGGCTACATGGTAGTGGTGCTTTGGGGAATGAGGCCGGAGTGGTCATTGTGCAGGGAGAGTGCCATGAGAGCTTAGGAAAGTAGGTTACAGTGGGAGGACCCTGCAGTAAAGGTAAAACAATCCTTTGTGCCTAGATAGGCTGAATCTCTGTGGATGGGAAGGGGAAGATGTGATGAGTGGGGAGACATTGTTGTTCAAGTTACTTTGTTGAATCGTAAGGGCTGCAGGACAGTGGAACATCCAGACTGTAGGCCCTTGGGTTTATATTATCTTTCATTCCTCAGAAAACAAACTAATTTAAGTGGTGGTAGAATGAAGGGTTAAAAGAGTATATTTTTAAAAACTGTCTAAGGAAACATAATTGATTTTGTTAATATTGCAATAGAAATAAACAAGTAAGCTAGATATTCTTTATGTGTTTCTCCAAATATCTAAGAAGGTAATGAGATGATGAAAGATTTTTACATTTTTTCCCCCACATCTGAATATTTTTTGTGTGTTTGGGCATCTTTTTGCTACTTCAGGTGTGTTTTATGTTTGCTATACTGGAGCATCTTCGTTGACACTTACCCAGGCAAATCAGTTTTTCTCCCCACAGACTCTCTAAAACATTTAACACTGTACTTCTCTATTGTAATGCATCCCTTTGGGGAGCAGTAATTATTTCTTTTATCTTTTGAAAATAAGGTTCATTTGTATCTGTTGATTATTGAAGTGGTTTAGTTGTTTCCACCATTTTAGGTGTCTTTGTGGGCCCCTTGCAGCTTTCCTTCCTCTTTCTGGTTTTAATACCTGTTCATTAGATTTAAGTTAACCGATTTAGGGTTGTGTGATGTCCTTAACTTTGTCTTGTTAGGTTTTTGGTTTTTTATTGATTCTGTTAGTTCAGTTTATTCTGTGGTAGATTTCCTAAGAATAACCATTTATCTCATACTTTATATCATCAACTTCCTAGAAATCCCATTAACTTTTTTTTTTCTAAAATTAAATAACTATTTGTTAAATTTATTGGATTTCCACTCTGCTACTAGGTTATGTAATCTGTTTGCTATCATGTAGTTCTTCAGAGTCTCCTCCAAGATGAGTTCCTTTTCTTCGTTTCATATTACACATTACTGAAAATAGAAGACTATCTACTTGAGTTCTTTGGCTTCATCTTATTTTTATTAAGTTCAAATGCCATCAGATAATCTCAGTGCTGTGATACATGTCCAGTGCTCAGTTGCTCAAATTGATCAAATTTTCCTAAGGGAAATAGAGTAAGCCCACATGTGATTCCTACCTTCTTTCTTTTTCATCCTGTCCTAAAGGGATTCACATGCCTCCCTTACTCTCACTACAAGGGAAAAAAAGAAATAGTAGACCTTCCAACCGTCCTCCACCCCAGCCCCTACCAAAAAAGAAAACCCCTTAGTGACTTTAATCTGTGCTTCCTAAGCATCTTGGGCTATAGCATGTTTCTTGGGAGAAAGAGCTATTGATAGAAATTGTTGCTCTGTGTATTTTTATTACAGTTTATGGATATATTATTAAACCAAAAATCAAAAAAGATACAAAAAACCAAAAAAGATACAGATCAAAGGATTCTTACTACCTGTCAATATGATTATTAGTTGGAGAGAATTAATTTAAATGCAAAACCAGGATTTAGAGTATTATATTAGTTTTACATTCCACTAAATGTATAGTAATAAATCCTTCTATCCATCCTAAATATGCCTCTTTCAGAATTTTAGGGTGATCTCATTTTTAGCTACTTCTGGCTCTTCTTATCTTAATTAGACTAAATTAATCTTTTAATATTTAGACTAAATTTAATCTTTGTAAAAAAAACCCTTCAATATATTGGTTTTAGACTATAATTAAAGATAGTAATTTGTATTATAGATAAAAAGCATTACTACATTTTAAAGAAAATTTATTCTTGTGTTTTGTATTTTTCTATCTTTAATAAATGGGTGGTATTTTGTGACACCAAAAACATTGCTATAGTAATATCACTCTGTCCACAAATGTCTGAAAGACAAATGTGTGATCCAGAGCCTTTTTGACACCTGAGTACACATGTCTTTTATTTTTTTGGCTTGCAGTCTTGTCCCTGTTAGGCCCAATAATCTTGTGAGTTATTTTTTTGTCATTTTTTAGTCTTATTCTTGTGTTTTGTATTTTTCTATCTTTAATAAATGGGTGGTATTTTGTGACACCAAAAACATTGCTATAGTAATATCACTCTGTCCACAAATGTCTGAAAGACAAATGTGTGATCCAGAGCCTTTTTGACACCTGAGTACACATGTATTTTATTTTTTTGGCTTGCAGTCTTGTCCCTGTTAGGCCCAATAATCTTGTGAGTTATTTTTTGTCATTTTTTAGTCTTCTGGTCATCTCATTCCACCTTTGAAGCTCTTCCTCCCCATGTCTCCACGATCAAATGGAAAGGAATGTGTGAGAGGGAAATTAAAAAGATTTTTAAAAACTGAATGAGTTTATATTTGTTATTTAGAACACAGTAGATTATTATTTCTTCTGAAATTGAATAATAAAAAGAAACAGATCCCTTAACTGACTGAGCCACCCAGGCTTCCCTTTAAAAAAAAAAAAGATCCCTGAATATTGAATGAGTACCTGAAAATAGGAAAAGGAGAAAGTAAATAACATTCTTAAAAGCTGAAAATAGTCATAATAAATAATAACTGTATTAAGAGAAAGTAGTGTTTTTTTATAAAGCTTTAAGAACACCAGCAATGATGATGATTCCCAAATATCCCTATACGTAAAATAGAAGCTTATGGAAGTTAAGGTAATAGATGTGAAAATAAACAATGGGAAAGGGAATAAAAAGAGTTAAGGAACTATTAAATTTGGTTGACTGACCATCAACAGATGAATGGATAAAGAAGATGTGGTATATATATACAATGGAATACTATGCAGCCATCAAAAGAAGTGAAATCTTGCCATTTGCGATGACGTGGATGGAAGTAAAGGGTATTATGCTTAGTGAAATAAGTCAATTGGAGAAAGACAACTATCATATGATCTCCCTGATATGAGGAAGTGGAGATGCTACATGGGGAGTTTGGGGGATGGGAAAAGAATAAATGAAACAAGATGGGATCAGGAGGGAGACAAACCATCAGAGACTCTTAATCTCACAAGACAAACTGAGGGTTGCTGGGGGGAGGGGGAGGGGGTTGGGAGAGGGGGAGTGGGGTTATGGACGTTGGGGAGGGTATGTGCTATGGTGAGTGCTGTGAAGTGTGTAAACCTGATGATTCACAAACTTGTACCCCTGGGGCTAAAAATACATCATATGTTTATAAAAAAATTAAAAAATTTTGGTGATTGAAAGAGAGATACTGAAAATAAGTGTAAAATTGTAAGCTTGGAAGATTAGAAGTTTAGTCCAATAGCTGGAGAAGTAGTTGGAGTTAACCTTATAGGGTAAAAAACCACCCCAGTTATTTCAGATGTCTTATTCAGATAGCACAATTTTTTTTTTTTTTGGCATCTGTTACATATGTAGAGATTGCTCACATGTTACCACGTTATCACCACACAGATTTTGCCAAAGTGTATTGTCAATGAAGTAGACTTGTCTACACTTGATATGCTCTCTGGGTTTTTTTCTTTTTTTCTTTCTAACATTTGATATTCTCTAAACTGGTTTAAAAAAAACCCCAACTGATTATTTTTTTAATTTTGTGTTTAACTTTAATTTAATTGACATATACTGTATTTTTAGTTTCAGAGGTAGAATTCATCAGTTGGATACAGCACTCAGTGCTCATTACTTCAAGTGCTCCCCTTCATGCCCATCACCCAGTTACCCCATCACTCCATTCACCTTCCCTCCAGCAACCCTCAGTTTGTCTCTGCAGTTAAGTCTCTCTTATGGTTTGTCTTCCTCTGTTTTCCTCTTATTTTATCTTTCCTTTCCTTTCCCTGTGTTCATCTGTTTTGCTTCTGGTATTCCATATGAGTGAAATCATATGGTAATTTGTCTTTTTCTGACTGACTTATTTCGCTTAGCATAAGACCCTCTAGTTCCACATGCATCATTGCAAATGGCAAGAGTTCAGTTCTTTTTGATGGTTGAGTAATATTCCATTATTATATTTATATAAAACTGATTATGAGCCATGTTTTGATTTGGTAATTGATTATGCCATGTGGCTTTCAGATCTTGCCTTTTGTTTTTAACTACATATTGTCCTTAAATTATTTTATATTTTGCTGTCAGCACATCATGGGGCAAAGTATTATCTATGTAGATGAACCTGTGACGCTTGGGGGGTCAAGTATACTAACTCTTGTTACAGCCTGATAGGTGACTTGAGTCACCTTCAGGTTTATTGACTCTGAACTAATTCTGCAGTCATCCATAAGCCATATTATATAATTCAAGAACATAAAGGTATAGCTATTTAAGGATTTGGAATGATCATAGCCTATATGAAAAATGGGTTGGGGGTTGGTGCAAACCTTAAAGTTGGCAGGTATAAATGCAGTTTAGTGACAAAGCTAAATAATAGTTCACCAAGATTCTAAGATCATTTTATCATGATTTTCCCATTTGTTGTTAATTTTCATGTAATTTCAGTTACTTCTTATACATGACTCAGTTGTCTTCTGTTTATTTTAGCAGTGATATGAGTAAAGTAAAAGGCTGAAAGTTGGGATGAAACAGAAGAAAACCTAAATTTTTTAGATTTTCAAAGGTTTTTTCCTCTTTAAAAGTGTCACTCTTCATGTATATGTGTGTGTGTGTGTGTGTGTGTGTGTGTATTCTGTTCCCATTTATTTTTAGATACCAAATGACTTGGAAGGCTTTTTTCACCCTCCTTTATTAACTTTACAATATAAGATGGAAATATTTCTATGCAAATGGTAAAGCTTCCCTGTTGAGGATTTAATAAACTGGGTGGAAAGATAATCAGATTAGATAATGTAACAGAAGGGGTGCCTGGCTGGCTCAGTCAGAAGAGGGTTCGGGGGCATCCAGGTGGCTCAGTAGGTTAAAGCCTCTGCCTTCGGCTCAGGTCATGATCCCGGGGTTCAGGGCTCAAGCCATGCATCGGACTCTCTGCTCAGCAGGGAGCCTGCTTCCCTTCTTCTCTCTCTGCCTGCCTGTCTGCCTACTTGTGATCTCTGTCTGTCAAAAAATAAATAAAATCTGGGGCGCGTGGGTGGCTCAGTGGGTTAAAGCCTCTCCCTTCGGCTCAGGTCATGATCCCAGGGTCCTGGGATCAAGCCCCACATCAGGCTCTTTGCTTGGCTGGGAGCCTGCTTCCTTCTCACTCTCTCTCTGCCTGCCTTTCTCTCTACTTGTGATCTCTGTCAAATAAAAATAAATAAAATTTATAAAAAAATAAAATCTTTAAAAAAAAAGAAAAGAAGGGGGTTCTACTCTTGGTCCTTGAGGTCATGAGTTCAAGCCCCATACCGGGTGTAGAGCTTACTTAAATAAAACTTAAAAAGAAGAAGAAGATGATGATGATGATGATGTAACAGATGTAACATCATGATGATGTAACAGATGATGTAACCTGATACGGAGTAAATCAGTAAATCAACAAAAGTACACCAGGAAAATGCAAAGAATAAGCAGTAGTGGTTATTGTGTTAATCTCAGAAAAAAAACCTCAGGATTCAAGAATTTGGCAAATGTCATGATAGTGAGTTTCCGCCAAAGATGTGCAGTTCCTCTGTAGTAGTCCCCCAAACTTTCTCTTGATTACTGTCATCTTCTTCATGAACATTTCTGTATCAGCTTCATCCTCTCCCATTACATCATTGTCATTGAACTGCATACTAGGTAAGGCGCATGGGGAATTCAGGGCACATTATTGGTCTGTTACTTCAGGTAGCCTGAATCATTTATCTCATACTGCTGGCCTTCCACTACCCCAGCTTTCTCTCTTTTCTGCATTCTCTGCCCTTCCTTTCCCTGACTCTAACTCCACGCCCCCACCCCTCACCCCCGCCAACCCCTGTAATTTGTTTCTTTTTAAACAGTAACTCTTGAGAGTATCCTAGCAGTTGTCTGCTCTATCTCATATAAATGTATATAGCATTGCCAGCGCAGCTGACAGACATATTCCTGTTTCCCATCTTCAGGCCAGAAGCCCACTTAGCCTCTAAGGGCAGTGGAGAACTGGGACAGTGACCGAGTGCCCAAGGGCAGTTTCTGTTTGCAGGAAGGTTTTATTTCCAATTCACGGGGCACAGTTTCAGATGTCTTTTTTTCCCCCTGACACCAACTGTGAAGTACATTTCAGAGTTTACAGATGAGGGACATCTCTAGCAATTGTATATTTACTTTCATGTTTAAATTAACGTTGCAATATGGCTGTTCTTCTGTGTCTCTGTCTCACACACAACTTTAAAAAATCTTTTATCATTTCCAGTGGTGGTTTAGGCAAGGACAAAATTCTATACATGGTTTCACATAATTTGTCATTCAAACTGGGACATTTGTTATGAGAAGACAGATTGCCAGCCAGGTCAGCAGGAGTAAGCCAGGTTGAATAGTCACCCTTCCCATAAGGCCCTGTGTGATCAGGTTGCCACTGACCTCTGGGCCTCATCTTACAATGTACTCTTCCTTGCACCGTATGGCCCAGGGTCGCAGGCTGACTACAGTTCCTTTTTCCAGTGTACAGTGCTTCTGAGTGCTTACTCTCACTAGAAAGCCTCTATACCTGCTTTTTCCTCTCCCTGGAAAGAGCTTCTCCTCTCTCTGTTTCACCTGATAAACTACTCCTACTCATCTTTCAGATCTCACTCACTGGTAACTTCCTCAGATAAGCAGCCTGGGACCTTCCTGACTAGCTCCATTCTCTCTTACTCCTCAGAGCACCATACTTTTTTTATCACTTTCAGTTAGTTCTTGGATTAACGTCTGTCTTGCACTTGGCTAAAGTTTCCCATAGGTAGAGACCACATCAGGTTTCCTCATCATTTATTTCTACATCACTCAGTAGGCACCTAGTAGAAGTTAAATAAATAAAATATCTGTTAGATTGGTTACTTTAAAAGAATAAGATGAAGATCAAGTTTGCTGCATAACCCAGAATATTTAGGTGAAATCAGTTCTGATGTGTTCCATTTAATTGTTTAAATAATACATTTATATTTATAATTGAAAGTTCAAAATTTTAAATCTTTTCCACTTTTATGTTATAAATAAAAAGTTCCAAACTCACTAAATTTGTTGAAAAAAATTTTTTTTGCTTTCAGTTATTTAGATTCAATCTGTGGAATCAGATGTTCACAAATATCTATATTAGTTCATTGTTCTTTCTTAAAGAAACTTTAGAAGAGGGACGCCTGGGTGGCACGGTCGGTTGAGTGTCTGCCTTCGGCCCAGGTCATGATCCTGGAGTCCTGGGATTGAGTCCCACATTGGGCTCCCTGTTCAGCCGGAAGCCTGCTTCTCCCTCTACCTGCTGCTCCCCCTGCTTGTGCGCTCTCTCTCTCTCTCAAATAAATAAATAAAATCTTTAAAAAAAAAAAACAAAAAACTTTAGAAGAGACTTGTTGCTTTAAGATTATGCACATTTAAAAATCAGATGTACATCTGAGTTATAAGTAGTACATGTAAATTATTTCTAAGCATTGAATGCATTTTTAAACAAAATGTTAACTTTCTGAGTAGTAGTTTTAATCACGAATTAAATTAAGACTCATACACATTTATTGAATTAACCATTTGTAGTATTTGACTTGAAGTCATTCTATTCTGATGAAAAGATTAGGAGGGAAGTTAGAAAGAGTATAGTATATACTTGCCTTCTTGAGACATTGAAAAAGAAAAGGAAAAACTTGTGATTATTCCTGATTCTCTTGGTTACTTGTCTTAGGGGAAAAATTGCTACCTAGTAAAAAATTTTTCAGAAGCTTACCAGTGGCTCAATGACATAATCAATACTGATTGATTAAATGATCTCATTTAATTATAATTTAAATATCAAATTATTCTGTGTAGTTAAAGTAGAATGGAACATCCTACAGATGCTGTACTCATTTTAGTCATTAATGGCCTACTTTTTCTGACCCAAAAAGGTAAAGGAGGGAGGGAATTGTCTTTGTCTTTAAGGAATTTTCCCTTTAAAAGAGATTAATTCACTGTCATTGCTATTTATTTTCACATGATGCTTTTCTAGTATCTTTATAAAACTCCACAGTACTGAACTAATCCCTAAAAAAGGCAGATTGTATCTTTTCCCATTGGAAAGATGACTTGGCAAGTAGAAATTATGGAGTTTTATAAACAGACTCCTTAAACAAAAGATGGGCTCTCTGAATCAGAAATACATACACAAAGCGTTAGTTTAAAATTCTGTTAAAACATTTTTTTTAAAGATTTTATTTATTTGAGAGGGAGAGAGAGAGAGAATGAGAGGAGAGAGGTCAGCAGGAGAAGCAGACTGCCTGCTGAGCAGGGAGCCCCATGTGGGACTCCATCCCAGGACTCCAGGACCATGACCTGAGCCATCCAAGCCCTCCCCCGCTTTTTTCCCCAAAGATTTTGTGTTACAACATTTCTTATAATACTTCTCTTAAAAGTCCCCTGTGAAGTAAGTGTTTTAGAATTTATTTTGGGAAAACAACAACAACAAATTATCATTTGTTAATGTTTTATTTAGTGGTGTGACTTTCTCCACAGATGAGCTGCTTATTCCTTAAAATAAATGTATATGCGTGTTCTTGTTATTGTTTATGAATGTACAGTGCTCAGCAGAGGCCTAGATTTGGTGCTTTCTGGCTGAGAACTGAGGGAGTGATTTGTAGAAAGCCAAAGTAGGTCAAAGAGTACCACGGTGTAGCAAAGGGGAAGTCCCTGCGCTGACTCACATTGTCCTGCCTCTGGTGGAGTTCACTTTCATTGTTACGGTCTAGGCCTGTCTTCCTGTGAATGGAAGACATACTCAAATTACAGAAAAATCTCGGGAATATTATCACAAGTCATTTTTTAGAACAATATGTTATTGTCAGTTATTGGGAGGGTTGGTGGGGCAGCGAAAGGAAGATAAAAATTAGAACCGAAGTTAGTTCTAAATTCCGCAGATCAAAAGCAAAAACAATACATAAATATGACAGCTTCTCTAAGTATAAGGAGTGCTGTGTGGGTCTCTGCAAGACGGGAACTAGTATTTTAAATTTTACCTGCCTGTTCTGCTTTTTTATATGTAGCTGTTGTGCAGGTGACCATGTTTTAAAATCAAGGAGGTGTTCCAGGTTTATCAGTCCATGTCGTATTAGTTCTGAATATATGCAACTGGATAAACTTTAAAAGCCAATCTCCTGATCATTGGAATATCAGCTCTCACATTTCTGCAAAATGCCATTTGTGCCTGCTTGATTATGGCTAAGCTACCATTAGAATCTAGGAGTATGCTCCAGCTGCCTTCAAAGATCCTAGAATGTTTTTTACATCTCAAAGCATTTTTGCAGTTTTACTAAAATTAAATTTTAAGAAATGAATTCCTTGGGTTGGTTACGTGCTAAGGTGTTATTATCTACTAATTTTATATATTTGAAGTTACATAATTCTGGAAAACTCTATCTTAATGTTTTCTCAAATATAGTGTGTTTGGTATCTCGGTTCATGCTATCTCTTAGAGCAGAAGGTTTACTTTCTGGCTAAACTTCCTTTTGTAGGTCCTCCCCCTCCTTACCTTTTTCTAAGGGCAAGAGACCCATGAGAAAACTAAGCCTTTGAGAGCTCAGAGTTGCCGAAGTTACTTTCTGTTCTTATGTTTGCCAACAGTTGCTGACAACTTAAAAGCTATCATGTGAGTGAATACCAGTTACCCAGATTGTTTGATGATTTTGGACAAGCGTAGATCAGGATTTCCTGTAATTTTTCTTCCTCTTCTGGGGCTGTGTTGCCTCTATCTCTGAGCAATTGTACACTTGGAGTGAAAAAACAAAGCAAGGTCACTGGATCTAAATTACTTTTACTTCTTCGCCAAATGAAACTTTCCTTCTGTTATATGTTACAGTTCTGGCATCTTTTGGCATCTAGACAGACGTTTGCAGTTAAGAGGAAGGGGGGATTGTAGGAGACATTTTTTTTGGAACTGAAGCTTACTTTTTCTGTATTTCATTCAGGGTAGAGACAACCAGTTCCTGCTCTTTGACTGAAACATGATCCAAGAATCCGTATGATAAAGCAGAGTATCATCAAGATACCCATTTCCCTATAGATTATATAAACCAGGTCACAATCCATTCCTGAATTCTCTGTGTTTTGTAGTATAGCCAAATGCAGTTTTTCAAAGGATACTCAAAGGGAAACATCTTTTAAGATGTAGGTTTTCTACTAAAAGAATTGTAATTGTTTCCTGAGTGCAAGGGATAATCTTAGCCCTTGCCTTTCAGTACTGGAAATGCCTGCAGGACAGCCTGGGTATTTTTTCTGCATCAGGAAATGAACAACTGGGTTCTAGAAGATAGAAGTATGAACTTCAGAGCAGTGGCAGATCTCTGAGTAAAAGGAACCTTCCTTTGGAAACTAAAATTGGGTTTTGGGAATTGAGTATGTCAGGAATCTGTTTGGCTGCAAACACCAGAAAACTTTACTATGTGACTTAAACAGAAAGAAGTTTCCCTTGACAAGAAATCTTAATGTTAGGAGTAAAGAACTGGTGCTCGGCTCTATCAGTAACAACCTCTTCCATCCTTAGAATGTGGTTCTCATCCTGGGGGGCGGTTACCAGATGGCTATTGCACCTTCAAACATCACTGTATTTGTTATCTATTGCTGCATAACAAATTATCCCCAAACATATTAGCTTAAAATGACAAACATTTATGATCTCACATAGTTTCTGAGGGTTGAGAATTGAGAATAGTTTAGCTGGGAGGTCCTGGCTTAGGGTGTCTCATGATGCTGAAGTCAAGACAATAGCTGGAACTATGGTCCAGTGAAGCCGAGGATGAGCTGGAGACCTGCTTCCAAGCTAACTCACATGACTGTTTGGCAGGAGTCCTCAGTTCTCACCACATGGATGTCTTTTCAGGACTGCTCATGACCTTGGCAGTGTGCCTTTCCCAGGGCAGATGTCAGAGGGTGGGGGGCTGTTAGTCTTTTATAACCTAGTCTTGGAGATACGATATCCTCACTTTTGCCATGTTCTGTTGGTCACACAAACTGATACAGTTTGGGAGAGAACTACACAAAGGTGTGACTAATAGCAGGCAGGGATCCTAGAGTCATCTTGGAGGTTGCTTACTACACATCACAAATATGTTCTGTTGGTAAGAAGGAAAGGAAAGAGGCAGTGCTAACAGACTTCTCTTTGTGTCTCATTGGCCAGGGCCGTGTTAATACGATCTCTCAATTGAGAGGGAGGCAGGGAAATGAAGTGTTTAGTTTCTAGAGCCTCTGTTGTGGAGACAGGCAGGGAGAAGAAAGTGGGAAATGGACTTTGGGCAGGACTGATAAGGTCCATTGTATGCCACTACCATGACTGTAACTACTTTTAGTTTGCCTGATTTTCCTATTCTTAGAGTTAACAGTACCTTTCTAGGAGAAGATTTAATCAATAAAAGTATGTATAAGAGGAGCTCTGAAAAAATTTTTTAAAGTTTATGATATAGTGATTCCTCTAGTTGTTACAGGATAAAGCTCTTACTGGTGACTACCTACCAGAAAATATCTGAAGTTTACTTGTTTATGAATTATAATGTAGTTTATTATGAGGACATTTTAGGTTATTTTGCCCCTCTGTATTCTGTTATATTTGTTTGCACAAAATATTCTGACAGTAAAAATTCAGAAACCTGAAACTATGCCCAATGTCTATATTTTCAGACCTAAAAAGGTAAATTTTTCTCTATAACCAACATTTATTGAGTATCTACTATATATCCTGTGCAGTTAATTAATAACTTAAAAAATTTGGGGAAAATTTGAAAAAAATCTTTTCCAGGCACAGTCTCACTTGGTGATCTTTCCTTTTCTGATGATTACTAAATTTTTGAGAATTGTATTATTATTTGGAATGACCATATTTGTTCCCATATATTTTTTTCCAGTAGGTAATACATTTAAAAATTTTTTAAATTTATTTTTATTTTTTAAAATATATTTATTTTTTACTGAAGTATAATTAACACAGTGCACACTATCTTCAGGTGTATAACACAATGATTCAGCAGTTCCATATTGTTCAGTATTCATCATGATAAGTGTACTCTTAATCCCCTTTATTTCACCCATTACCCCCCCCCCCTTCCCCTTTGGTGATCACCCATTTGTTCTCTGTATTTATTAGTCTGATTTTTTTGGTCTCTTTTTTCCTTTGTTCATTTATCTTTTTTCTTAAATTGTACATGTGCATGAAATCATATAGTATTTATCTCTGATTTATTTCACTTAGCATTATACCCTTCAGTTCCATCCATGTTGTTGCAAATGGCAAGATTTCATTCTTTTTTGTGGCTGGGGAATATTCTATTGTGTGTGTGTGTGTCCCACATCTTTATCCATTTATCTATGGATAGACACTTGGGTTGCTTCCATTATTATTGTAAATAATGCTACAATAAACAGAGGGGTGCATGTTTCTTTTTGAATTGTGTTTTCATTTTCTTTGGTTAAATACCCAGTAGTGGAATTACTGGATCATGTGATACTTCTATATTTAATTTTTTGAGGAACATTCATACTGTTTTCCATAGTTGCTGTACCAGTTTGCATCCCCCCTACCAATAGTACCCAAGTGTTCCTTTTTCTCCACATCCTCACCAACGCTTGTTATGTCTTGTCTTTTGATTTTAGCTATTCTGACAGGTGTAAGGTGGTATCTCATTGTGGTTTTGATTTGCATTTCCCTGATGATGAATGATGTTGAGCATCTTTCCCCACGTCTCTTGGCCTTTTGTATGTCTTCTTTGGAAAAATGTCTATCAGGTCCTCCGCTCATTTTTTTTTTTTTTTAAAGGGAGTTTGTTCCATAAATGCGCTGGAACAGCTCTTATACTTCTTGGGGAAAATAATGAAGTTACCTCACCCTGACAGATATAATGGCCAACATGCCCAGTGTGGAGCCCATAGCAGGGCTTGAACTCATGACCCTGAGATTGAGACCTGAGCTGAGATAAAGTGTAGGACACTCAACTGATTGAGCCACCAAGGTGCCCCTCCTCTGTTTATTTTTTAAATATTTATTTATTTATTTACTGAGAGGGAGGGAGGGAGAGCAAGGGGAAGAGCAGAGGGAGACAGAGAGATTTTTTAAATTTAATTTCATTTTTTCAGTGTTCCAAGATTCATTGTTTATGCACCACACCCAGTGCTCCATGCAATACGTGCCCTCCTTAATACCCACCACCAGGCTCACCTGTACCTCCACCCTCTCCCCTCCAAAACCCTCAGTTTGTTTCTCAGAATTCACAGTCTTTCATGAGGTCATGCTTCGTCTCCCCCTCCGATTTTCCCCAATTCACTTTTCCTTTCCTTCTCCAAATGTCCTCCATGTTACTCCTTATGCTCCACAAGTAAGTGAAACCATATGATT
The DNA here is from genome assembly GCF_922984935.1 of Meles meles. NCBI lineage: Eukaryota > Metazoa > Chordata > Mammalia > Carnivora > Mustelidae > Meles > Meles meles. The sequence continues at coordinate 23,612,199 of NC_060070.1, forward strand.
ATTTACTCTCTCTGCTTGACTTACTTCACTCAGCATAATCTCCAGTCCCATCCATGTTGATACAAAAGTTGGATATTCATCCTTTCTGTTGGAGGCATAATATTCCATTGTATATATGGACCATATCTTCTTTATCCATTTGTCTGTTGAAGGGCATCTTCGCTCTTTCCACAGTTTAGTGATTGTGGCCATTGCTGCTGTGAACATTGGGGTGCATATGGCTCTTCTTTTCACTACATCTGTATCTTTGGGGTAAATACCCAGTAGTGCAATTGCAGGGTCATAGGGAAGCTCTATTTTTAATTTCTTAAGGAATCTCACACTGTTTTCCAAAGTGGCTACACCAACTTGCATTCCCACCAACAGTGTAAAAGGGTTCGTGCGTGAGAGAGAATCTTAAGCAGGCTCCACGCCCAGCGCAGAGCCCAAAGCATGGCTCAGTCTCACAACCCTGAGATCATGACCTGAGCTGAAATCAAGAGTTGGACACTTAACCTACTGACTGCCCAGGCACCCCTCCTCTGTTCCTTTTTATTGGATTATTTGTTTTTTTTTGTTTGTGTCGAATTATACAAGTTCTTTATATACATGTTTTGGATACTAATGCATGTTTGGATATATCAATTGCAAATCTTCTCCTATTCAGTACATTGCCTTGTTATGTTGGTGGTTTCCTTTGCTGTGCAAAAGCTTTTTATTTTAGTGTAGTCCCAATTGTTTAATTTTGCTTTTGTTTCCCTTGCCTAAGGAGACCTGCTAGAAAAATGTTGCTGCATCTGATGTCAAAGAAATTATTGCTCATGTTTTCTTCTAGGAGTTGTATGGCTTCAGGGCTCAAATTTAGGTCTTTGAGCCATTTTGAGTTTATTTTTGTCAGTGGTGTAAGAAAGTGGTCTAGTTTCATTCTTTTGTTTCTTGTTGTCCAGTTTTCCCAATATCATTTGTTGCAGAAACTGTCTTTTCCCTATTTTATATTCTTGCTTTCTTTCTTACAGATTAATTGACCATTAGTGACTATGACCATTAATTGACCAATAAACCACTGGACTTATTTCTGCGTTCTCTATTCTCTTCCATGTCTCTATGTGTCTTTGTGCCAGTACCATACTTTTTAAATTACTGTAGCTTTGTAGCATACCTTCAGATCTGGAATTTGATACCTCTAGCTTTGTTCTTCTTTCTCAAGATGGCTTTGGGTACTCAGGGTCTTTTGTGGTTCCATACAAACTTTAGTATTATTTGTTCTAATTCTGTGGAAAATGTTGTTGGTATTTTGATAGGAATTGCATTAAATCTGTAGAGTGTTTTGGGTAATATGGGTATTTTAACAATATTGATGCCTCCAATATTAATATATAATTAATACATTTTTAAAGTAAGATTTATACCCAACATGGCATAAGATCCTAAGATCAAGAGTCATATGCTGTACTGACTGAGCCAGCCAAGCACTCCTATAGTCCATACATTTTAATGTAAGTTAAGTACATTTTTGAAAATTACCATATAGCTTAAAAACATGAGAGTAGAATCTGAAGGTTTGGAAAGGATGGGAGAAGGATTTGGATGCACAGAATAAATTAAAGGGAAATTATTATCCCTCTCTTTCCCCAGAGATCAGGTAGGAAGGGGGTTTCTCTCTGCAGAAAAGGAAGAGGAAGGGGTGCCACATAGCCAATGGCAAGTAGAAGTGAGGATTGGTACCTAAAGTATCAAAAACATATTCCATTGGAAAAGGGGGTTTGTTCTGTAAATGTGCTGGAACAGCTATTCTAGTTCTTGGGGAAAATAAAGAAGTTTAAACTTACCTCACACTGATAAATGTAACTGCTATTTAATTTGACCTCCAGTTAGGGAGGGTCCTTTAAAGCGTAAAGAGAAGGGGAAGAAACTTTTACTAGAAAAGATAGTTTTAATTGTGTAGAATAATAAAAAAATACTATAAAATTAAAATACAAATTAGAAACAGAAGTTGAATCGTATGAAAAAAGTTAATATTCTTAATGTATTAAGAGCTCTTAAAATCAATAAGAAAAATCAAAAGACAAAAATAAATAGGTTATAAGTAAACAGAATTGCCACCAAATCTGCAAGAAGGTCAAATTCATAATAGTAGAAGAAAATTTTAAAAGTTATTTTTTTCTTGTTACATTGGGAATTTTTTAAAAGTGATAATCTCCATGTAGGTCAGGATATACTGCATGTAAATTGATGTAAAATTATTATTCTTTCAAATCATTTTATTCAGTAATTCCACTTAGAACAAAAATAGCACTTCTTTATAATAGAGCTTTAACAGAGTGCTTTAATTGTATTTTTAAAGGATTACAAAAATCAGATATAAAAAATCTTTTAAAGCTTATATATGTTTGAACTTTATACTCTATTAATTGAGAAAATTGATAAACTTATTCCTTTTTACCTCTCAATTCCTGGTTTTTAGTCAAATTATTGTTTTATATTCTTTTTTTTTTAAAGATTTATTTATTTATTTGACAGAGATCATAAGTAGGCAGAGAGGCAGGCAGAGAGAGGAAGGGAAGCAGACTCCCTGCTGAGCAGAGAGCCTGACGCGGGGCTTGATCCCAGGACCCTGGGATCATGACCTGAGCCGAAGGCAGAGACTTTAACCCACTGAGCCACCCAGGCGCCCCTACTGTTTTATATTCTTAATACTTACAACATTTAAATTCTGTTCCAGGAACAAAATTCCCAGAGTTAGTCTTAGTTCTGTATTTAGGTGAATTTGTGTTTCATCATTGATATAAATAATTAACAAAAATTAAATTGAGAATAACTTAGAACTATGTTCAGAGAATTTTAATCAGGACACCCCTGCCCCCCCAGAAAACCCTAAGACAAAAGAATAGGAACATCTTGCTGGTAACATTCAAAATAGAAAAACCAACAAGGGAAAATTGGGGCAAGAGATAATCCCAAAATAAAGATGAAAACTACTAAAACTGTACAAAGTAATTTTGCCAATAAAAGAAAAGCAAAGGAAATTTTCTCATCACATTTGTGAAAATTAGACATGGTAAAAATAATGGCCACAAAGACAATTCACAGTGGCAGAGTCTAAAATTGATCACATTTGATATGGAGGATAAATTTGATAGAGATAAAACATGAGAGATGACTTAAGTTTTCATTGTAAGACTTATGGACAAAGAATTTATTTCAGTGAAAGTAACTTAAGAAAACCAAAAATTGGAAAAAAATTAGTAATTATAACTATACTATATAATTGATCATAGAATTCAGTTGCTTCAGAAAATACATTCTAGGTGAAATTCATTGTTATTGCCATAATTAATAATAACTCAGAAATATGGACATCAAACATTCTGAATCTATGGGATTCAAAGGAGTGCATAAATGCATATGGCAACTGATCTGCGTGTTAACGGAGATTACTGAAGATTTATTATCCAAGGGTCAAATCCATTGTAAATAACAGTTTCAGGGTGCCTGGGTGGTTCATCTGTTTAAGCTTACACTTTTGATTTCAGCTCAGGTCATGATCTCAGGGTCGTGGGATCAAGTCCCATGTTGGGCTCTATGTTGAGTGGGGAGTCTGCCTGAGATTCTGTCTTTCCCTCTCCCCTCCTCCCACTTGCACTGGCTCTCTCAAATAAATAAATAAGTAACAGTGTCTATGGGACATACAATCTTGTTATATTAAGATGGTTGGCATATAGGAAGGATATTTTAAGACGCTATCTCGGAAATATCTTTTCTATAAACCTCCCCTCCCCTCCCCTCTCACTGCCTGGTTAGTAGCTGATAAATAGCCCAGTTTTTCCAGCTTATTCTTTTGTTTTTTAATTTATTTTACAGAGAGAGATTACAAGTAGGCAGAGAGGCAGGTGAAGAGAGAGAGAGGAGGAAGCAGGCTCCCTTCCGAGCAGAGAGCCCGATGCGGAACTCGATTCCAGGACCCTGAGATCATGACCTGAGCTGAAGGCAGCAGCTTAACCCACTGAGCCACCCAGGCGTCCCCCAGCTTATTCTTAATGGTATTTGTACTGTTTCCATTTTCGTAACTCTGTGATACCATTCATGTACTACTACTATGTTCATGTACATTCATGTACTACTACTGTGTCTGAAATGGATGTCAACTTTTCCTGCTTCTAGCTCATCCTTGGGGCCACCACATTCCTCTGTATTAAATATCAGCTGATTAAATATCAGTCACACCTGTTACAACCTGGCCCAAAGCCATTTTCTAGTACTCTCCCTTTATAGGATCCTCTTCTCTTTTGAATTTATTCATCGTTGAGTTTATTTTATTTTGAGTTTATTTTAAAAGCTATTTAAAAGCCACCATTTTTGTTTTTGAAGTATTGCAATAGGTTCCAGAAAATATTTTCAAACTGAGCAAATATTCATCCTTCTGTACCTTCATTCCAACCTTTGTGAATTTTCTTCCCCTTAAATTTTTGAATTTCAAATAAAAGCAGTAAAAGAAACTTGTGTCTTTTCATTACATTTAGGATTGAAGTCAGCATCCTTAACCTTAATGTGGCCCATGAGGGCTTTCACTGCCTGGGTCCTGCCTATTTTTCCAGTCTCATCTCTGTATTTTCCCTTAAACTCTGTGTTCCTGCTTAGTTCACTGGCTTTGTTACTGTTTTTGTTCCCTCTTCGATTCACCACAGTGTCCTCCTCTATCTCAGAGCTTTTCTCATGTCTCTCCTTGTGCAAGGAATGTTCTCTCCTCTGTCCTCCCTTCCTGATGCTATATTAACATTTACTAATCCCTTATATCTCAGTATAAATGTTAATTATGCTAGGAAGTGGGATGTGCCACATATAATATGACTTCATACCCTGCTGCCTTGTTGTCTGCGTTATCCTCCCAGGTCATTATTTACTGGCAATATAATCTTAAATAATTTATTTGACTTCCCTCTGAGTCTCTATTTCTTTATCTGTAAAATGGGGAAAAATCTTTAGATTTTTGTAAGATAACTGTGATTATTAAATGAGAAAATGAAGTAAGCTGTATAAAGTATCCAACACAGCCCCTATCATTTGGATGAAGTACTCAATAAACATCAGACAAAATTTCTTCGAAGCTACCTCCTACCCCCAATTCCCTAATAAACACACACATGCATAGTCTAGACGAACTTCTTTTATTATATAGAGACATATAACCATGCACCTTTTACTCTTAACACTTACAACTTACCACAGTTGTGATTTTAAGTTAATTTGTTGATTGGTCAGTTAATGTCTGTCTCCCTTCATTAGATTGTAAACCAATAACAAATATTTGATGAGTGAATGAACAAATGAATAAATTAGAAATATACCCTGTCTCCTCTCAAAACCGCATACATGATGTTAATGTTGCCTATAGGGTAGTCTTTCCTTTAAGCCTCTAAATCACAAATTCAATACCAATGACTAGGGGATAACTTAATACCAGTACCTTTATATAAAACTGACTTGTGAACTAAAAATTGTTTTCAGTGTTCCAGAGTGTTTGAATATAACATGTTAAAAGTATTAAATAAAGAAGATCCTTGCTTTCGATAACATTGGAAAAGGCTTACACTGAAAATGTAAGTGTACAGTGAAGGCTAGATAGACTATTATAACTTTTTTTTTTTTTATCTCAACTGTGTAAAAATATGCATAAGAAAAAGCTAGAAGGGGGCGCCTGGGTGGCTCAGTGGGTTAAAGCCTCTGCCTTCGGCTCAGGTCATGATCCCAGGGTCCTGGGATCGAGCCCCGCATCGGGCTCTCTGATAGGCAGGGAGCCTGCTTCCCCCTCTCTCTCTGCCTGCCTCTCTGCCTACTTGTGATCTGTCTGTCAAATAAATAAATAAAGTATTAAAAAAAAACCTAGAAGTATACCATTAACAGTAGCTTTCTCTGAGTGGTAGAATTATGATCAATTAAAATTGATATATGTCTATAAAGATATAGGAATAGATAATTTTATTTTCTCACAGCAAAACTGTTAGTTTTATATTAAGAAAAATTATCTTTAAAACTTCCTTAAGTGTTTCTGAAATTTATAGGGGATACTTTTTATTCATTGATTTATTCAGCAAGTATTTACTGAGCCACTGCTAAGTCCCAAGCACTATTCTGGGCCAAGGGAATGAAGCAAAAATCCCTGTCTTTGCAGAATTTCCATTCTGAGACACCACAGCTGCCTGTGTGACTTTGGTTTGAAACTCCTCTTCTGCATCTTTCCTCAAAACTATTGATGTCACTATAGTTATTCATTTTTATCTTCTACTCAGTTACAGAAAAAAAGAAAACCAGATTACCAGGCTCTGCAATTTTACAATTCTTTTAATGTTTTTCATACATAGAATCCTATCTTTAACATAATAGTCCCATGTAAAGGTGGTAAGCAGGATCCAATTTAAACTTTCTATAAAGGGTTACATTTTTTTCTTTCAAAGAATCAATTCACATAGTGTTACTCAGTACACAATGTTGCAGCTTATCCAAACTCCCTTAATGTTAAAAAAAAAAAAATCAGCTGATTTGTTACACTATCACTAGAGTTGGCACCATTATAGTCTGACTCAGTTCAAATGTTCAGGAAAGAAACAAAGAACTTTTAAGTCTTTCTAATTCGCTCTGAAACTTTATGGAATCCTGCTATTTTGTAAAACCAACTTTAAAGCTACTGATACAAAAGAATTTTAAACTGTGAAACTAATTTCTGAAATGAGTTCTTTTGTGTCTGAATAGGTTTCCTGTTTATTTCAGAAGTTAGTTTATAAATCAGTTATTTAGGACTCAACTTTTATTTTTATGAATAAGCAATATTAATACTTGGTGATTACTTTCAGGATCAGCTCCCCCCCAAAAAATATTCAGCCCATTCTTACTAGAAGTTACACTGCTTGCACAATTTTTACCATAACAAACTACTGCTTGTAATACTATTCCTATAGAAATATGTATTTAAAATATCACACATCCCAGTAGTAGCTTGGTGTTTTTTCTTCTTGCCTTCTCATTCTAGACTGGGATTCAGAGACTGGAAAGAAGGTATGGAAAGGAAGGGATGCTAGTAATGAGTAATTATTTGTTGGCACTAGTATTTTATCAATTCTGTGTGCTTACTAAGAGAAGGTGGCTCTCTCGGAAAGTTGCTCTTCCTGTGGTCAAACTGGAAAATAGAACATTTGCCCTTAGGCTTTGAAAAGTTGGTTAATAAATCTGGTGTTGTGATATGGCTGGTGGGAGGGAGCTTATGCTGCTTGCCCATTTGTACAGATAGGTTATTTGAAAGTTGGAGACTGTGTTGTTGTTTGTTTCTCTTAGGAAGTTAATTTCATCCATTTTCTAGACCATTCCAAGTAACTTTATTCCTTTTGCAATACTTTTTATATATTCAAGGTCTACTTTTAATATTTGTCTCTTTCCTTCGCCACATGGTAAATCAGTAACTCACTATAAATTGAAATGTTTTTTTCAGTTACTAAAAAAAGTTCCATGTGTCTTTTCTGGGCTTGGAATGGGTTTACTGCTACATAATTGGTGCTATTGCAGACAGACACCACCTCAGCTGATAGCACAGCTGGGTCAATCCTTAAGGAGTTCCCTGTTGGGCTGGTTATTGCTCTTTTTGGGGACACATTTAGATTTGAAGTTACTCCCTTCCACAGGCTGTCTCTATCATGGAATTAGAGCACAGTTGTGATTGGCCACAAAACCTGTTGAAAATTGAAAAGAGTGGTTAAGTCAGATACCTGATCACCAGTTTGGCTCTTCACTAAATTGGCCAATATTTTTGCTTCAGATACAGTTTTAAAAATCAGTTGTGCCTGTATTTACCACCTTTCTTTTATTCGTGTTTTTGTTTGTTGTGTTTTCTAATGTATTTCTAACATTTCTAATGTATTTAACATTTTCTAATGTTTCTAATGTATTTTCTAATCTAATAACTGTTTTATTTATGAATCTTCATTTTAAAATTTCTCTTAAAGCTATTACCTAGGTTTCAAATCAAAGTCAGATATGTAGTTTTATTTACTACCTCTTCTCGGGGTATTATGTTTGTTTTGACATTTGATTCATATGATGCAATTTTATTTTTGAAAAAAATTTTTAAAGTTCTATGTAAGTTAACTTCCTTTCAGTTCTATGGTATTAAAATATATGTTAATTTAATATATAATTTACTTCACTACGATTGTGTGATATAGCAACATATACTGTTATGTAATATATTAACATAAATAATATCTGCTCTCTTCCTTTTTTAATACTACCTTTTCCTGGGGCGCCTGGGTGGCTCAGTGGGTTAAAGCCTCTGCCTTCGGCTTAGGTCATGATCCCAAGGTCCTGAGATCAAGCCCCGTATCAGGCTCTCTGCTCAACAGGGAGCCTGCTCCCTCCTCTCTCTCTGCCTCTATGCCTACTTGAGATCTCTCTCTCTCTCTGTGTCAAATAAATAAATAAAATCTTAAAAAAAAAATACTACCTTTTCCTACTCTGATGGCCAAGATGTTTTTCCAAGTCTTGCAGAGATTATGTTTATCATTCATTCACTCATTCACATATACATATATGTGAATACATATATATATGAACATATACACATATTTCACAAATGTTTGTTGACAGCCAGCTTTTTGCAAAGAAATGTGCTAAGCAAAAGGGATACAGATAAAAATAGATTTATTTCCTTGATAGTCACTACATTTTTTTTTAAAGATTTTATTTATTTGTCAGAGAGAGAGAGAGCGAGCAAGCGAGCACAGGCAGACAGAGTGGCAAGCAGAGTCAGAGGGAGAAGCAGGCTCCCTGCAGAGCGAGGAGCCCGATGTGGGACTCGATCCCAGGATGCTGGGATCATGACCTGAGCCGAAGGCAGCTGCTTAACCAACTGAGCCACCCAGGCATCCCGATAGTCACTACATTTTAACAGGAGGCCTTGAGAAGTAGTTCTACCACTTTGGTGACTAAACCCAGTGGAACAATACTGATGGTACCGATCTCAAGTTAAATAGGCAAAACATGGAGGAACGTTTCAGGAAGGTGGATCCTCAGATCATTCCTCTGTGGTAAACTGCCTACACTACCTATAAGCAGAGCCATTTGGGGGTGGTTCATTTATGAAGGACATTTTTCTTGCCACTGTTTCAGCAAATGTTAATCAAAGCAAAAATATTATACTAGATTTTTAAAATCTTTTTAATGTTAACACTTTGTACCTCTTGTGTTGTAGTGTATGAATTATTGAATGTTTAGACATTGATCTTTCTTTTAGAACAAAAGATGGGATACATTTTAGTTCTTCCATATCATGCCTCACGTTGTTTATTTAAGAGACATTTCTTTTTTTTAATTAGTTTTTTTTCAGTATTCCAAGATTCATTATTTATGCACCACACCCAGTGCTCCATGCAATATGTGCCCTCCTTAATACCTATCACCAGGCTCATCCAACTACCTGCCTCCAAAAACCCTCAGTTGGTTTCTCACAGTCCACAGTCTCTCATGGTTTATCTCTCCCTCCAATTCCGCCCAACTCACTTCTCCTCTCCTTCTCCCAATGTCCTCCATGTTATTCCTTATGCTCCATAAGTAAGTGAAACCATATGATAATTCACTCTCTCAGCTTGACTTATTTCACTCAGCATAGTCTCCTCCAGTTCTGACCATGTTGATCCAAAAGTTGGGTATTCATCCTTTCCAATGGAGACATAATATTCCATTGTATATATGGATGATATCTTCTTTATCCATTCATCTCTTGAAGGGCATCTTGACTCTTTCCACACTTTGGTGACTGTGGCCACTGCTGATATGAACATTGAGGTACAGATGGCCCTTCTTTTCACTACATCTGTATCTTTGGGGTAAATACCCAGTAGTGCAATTGCAGGGTCATAGGGTAGCTCTGTTTTTAATTTCTGAAGGAACCTCACCCTGTTTTCCAAAGTGGCTGCACCAACTTGCATTCCCACCAACAGTGTAAGAGGGTTCCCCTTTCTCCACATCCTTTCCAACACTTGTTGTTTACTGTCTTGTTCATTTTGGCCATTCTAACTAGTGTAAGGTGGTATCTCAGTGTGGTTTTGATTTGAATCTCCCTGATGGCTAATGATGGTGAACATTTTTTCATGTGTCTGTTAGCCATTTGTAGGTCTTCTGACCTAGGAGAAGTGTCTTCTGACCATTTTTTGACATGATTATCTGTTTTTTGAGTGTTGAGTTCGAGGAGTTCTTTATAGATCTTAGATATCAGCCCTTTGTCTGTAGTGTCATTTGTGAATATCTTCTCCCATTTCGTGGGTTGCCTCTTTGTTTTGTTGACTGTTTCCTTTGCTGTGCAGAAGCTTTTGATCTTGATGAAGTCCCAAAAGTTCATTTATTACCTACAACATGCACTGGGGAAAGAGAGAAGACAAAGGTCTCACTCTCCAGGAGCTCATAGGCAGCGAGGGAGACGGGCAGGTAAACAGATCATTGTAATGTATGGTGATAAGTCCTCTGAAGGAAGGTTCTGCTGAGGACTTTGAATGGTTGGAAATAAAGCAACACAGGAAGTGAATGATCAAGACAGACTGTAGAAGAGTAAAAGCCTCAACTGGCTCCTGAAGCCTAACTGGGGAATAGCCAGTTAAAGAGGCGGAAGACAAGGTGCTCCAGTCAGAGAGATTAGCATGTATGATAAGCACAAAATCATGAGAGTTACCATGTCTGAGAAACTGTAGGTTGAACACACTATGATTTGGAGAGGTAGTCAGAGATAAGATCCAGCTGGGAATTGTATGCCATGTAAAGAATCTGGATTTTATTTGAAAGTTAAGGGATGTCTGTGAAGGATTGGAATATCATAGATCTGCAATTTGGAAAGATTGCTCCGGGGTGAAGGTGGCATGGACAAGGAGACAGAAAAGAGGCTGCTCTTATAGCAGAGACATAGGAGAGACATAGACAAGGATCCCTCTGATGGGGTTGGGGTTGAGGGTAAGGAACTAGAGTTCACAGTTTTTAGGTTGTGGAATATTCAGAACTTGGCAAGAGATTAGTAAAGGAGACATTGAAGCCTAGATAAAGACTTGCAGGTTTTTGCAACTGGATAATTGCATGTATGATGAGACCTACATGGAGAGAATATAAGAAGTACTCTACGTAGAGGCATGAAGGGAGAAAGCTGATGAGTTTGGCTTTTATGTGTTAGATTTGAGATGGCTGTGAGATAACAAGGTGAAATATATTGGGTAGCTGGATAAATGGGTCTCAAATTCTGGAGAAAAGCCTGAAATGTAATTATAGCCTTGATCAGCATTCATTGTTGAAGTTATATAAGAATGAGATCACCAGGGAGAAGATATTACAATAAGAAGAAGGCTGAGGATAGATAAAACACTGGAGAATATCTATTTATAAGAAAACTGCAGAGGAAGAAGAAGAATAAAGGAGATTGACACTGAGTGTCCAGAAATAGTGGATGAAACCTGAAAGAGGATATTATCCCAGATACTAACGGAAGAGAGACTTCAGAAAAGAATTGGTCAGCATTGTCAATTGTGGAAGAAATGAAGTAATATAAGACCTTTATGTATCAGTTCCTGGGATGGAAATAAAAAAAAGAAAGCAACGGGGCAGTGTCTGATAGACTTAAGAAGAGGAAAACCCTAAAATAGCCAACAGATACTCATTGGAAAATATAGCAGGCCAATTGGCAAACACTCGCTGAAACTGGAAGGAATTTTGTGCATCCCAAAGATCGGTAAGTACAAAAAGTACACCATAACAAGAACCGAATAAGTGGAGTGGTATAGCTTTTATGAACTCTTAAAACTGACCTTTGCGAGACTTCTTTCTAGGACATGGTCCTCTGGTACTGGGAGTGGAAATAAGCAGAATAGGGGCACTAGAGATGAAAGGAAAAGAAAGTCTGTGGCAGAGAAGAATGCAGCCCCCCAAAATTGCAGAAAGCAAACTGCTATAGTTTTGAATACTACACAAAAACAACAGAAAATGCAATTCTGTGAAGTTAAAAAAATCAATGCTGACCCTATCTCATTCAAACAGTTCAAGAAAGCTAATTTCACATAAAAATGAACAATACACAAAGTTATAATAAGAAACAAGAGGAAAAGAGTTGAGTAATATCTACAGAAAATGAAAACATGCTTACAGGATAAGTCAAATACTGTAACCTATTTCAAACAAGTTAAAAGACATTAAGAAATGATATCACAAGTGAAAGAACAACAAAAAACAGAATTAGAAATTCAGATGTGAGGTAACATAACTCAGCAATGGATTGGAAGTAAAAGAAAAAGCCCTTCAACAGACGAATGGATAGAGAAGCCGTGGTCCATATACACACTGGAATATTACTCAGCCGCCTGAAAGGATGAATACCCAACTTTTACATCAATATGGATGGGACTGGAGGAGAGCATGCTAAGTGAAGTAATTCAGGCAGAGAAAGTCAATTATCATATGGTTTCACTTATTTGTGGAACATAAGGAATAGCATAGAGGACATTCAGAGAAGGAAGGGGAAAATGAGGGGGAGGGGGAAGAGAATCATGAGAGACTGTGAACTCCAGGAAACAAACTGAGGGTTTTGGATGTGGGGAAGGTGAAGGGGATTGGTGACCCCAGTGATGGGTATTAAGGAGGGCACAGATTGCATGGCGTACTAGGTGTTACACGCAACCAATGAATCATGGAACACTACATCAAAAACTAGTGATGTACTACTATATGGTGACTAGCATAACATAATAAAGAAAAAATCATTACAAAAAATGGATTAAACTAGAAGGAACATGAGTCCAAATAGCACCATAAGAGAAATTGAAGGTAGAAAAGAAGAAAACTTTAAAAATTGAAGTAAATGGCAAAAAATTTTTAAACAATTTGTGAGAAGTGACATATTAAGGATAGGCAGAGATGATCCAACATACAGATAATAGAATAGAAGTCAATGAAGAAAAAAAATATAGCAAGTGAACAGAATGTTTACTAAAAACTACAACTCAAGAAAACTTTTCGGCAATTAAAAGAAAAACTGTATGTTGAAAGAATATAATGTGTGCCTAAGAATATAGACTCAGAACAGCCATTACTGAGAACAAGGGAAAATTAGATTTGCATTAGACTTTTCGATAACAATACGGGAAGAAAATAGAGCTATATATTTAAGATACTCCCAAGAAAGTGTGAACCAAGAATTTTCTAACTTTCAAGTATAAACAACGAACTTACTCATATGTATGAGGTCAGATAATTTATTTCCTAAGAATACATCCTATAGAATCTACTTAAGAATGAGTTGTTGACTACCAAAATGACTAGAGAAACATCAACTAGTGTGTATTTTGCTACTAGGGTGTCATTTATTGATCTTGGGACCTTTTAGAAGACAAAGCAAGAAAATATGTGTTATACTATATACATATATGTATATGTATATATACACATAAGGAAACATATATGTATATACTAACCAATGTATATGCACATACTTATAAATATATGTAACCCTCTCTCTCTTTGTTAAGCTAAGCATGACTGTAATGATGTCGCTAACTTTCATCCATTACAACATGGATCATTCTAGATCCCCATCCTTAGTTATATGTAAATTACAACTCAAGAGTGAGAACAGTGGATGGCTCACACCATCCACAACCCGTTTACTTAATTATTTAATTTCAGCATAAACGTACAACAGTTTAGAATTGTTAACCCATACCTGTTGTGAGAAACAACTTTATCAATAAGAGCACAGTTCTTTTTTTTTTTTTAAGATTCTATTTATTTACTTGACAGAGCACAAGGAGGGGGGGCAGCAGGCAGAGGAACAGGGAGAAGCAGGCTCCCCATGGAGCAAGGAGCCCAATGTGGGACTTGATCCCAGGACCCTGGGATCATAACCCAAGCTGAAGACAGACGCCTAACCAACTGAGTTACCAGGGTGCCCTGAGAGCACAGTTTTTGTATTTTTTTAATGTTCAATTATAGCTGACATATATCATTAGTTTTTGATGTAGAGTTCAATGATTCATTAGTTGCATTTGAGGGCACAGTTCTTAATATGCAGTTCCTTTTGCTTTCATCTTATAGATTTTACTTGTCTTTGTTTTTGTTTCTTTTAAGATTTTATTTATTTATTTGAGAGAGAGAGCATGAGCTGAGGGGTAGGGGGTGAAGGGCAGTAGGAGATGGAGAAGCAGACTCTCTGCTGACCAGGAAGCCTGATGTGGGGCTCTATCCCAGCACTCTGGGATCATGACCTGAGCTGAAGGCAGGCGCTTAACCGGCTGAGCCACCAGGTGCCCCAGACTCGACTCATTTTCAGAGTTACTTAGGTCAGCACATTTTTCCTCCACCCCATCAGTAAAGTTATTTCATACAATTGTGATTCGGTTAGATTCTCTTTTCACAGTCTGCATTGCTTCTTGGGATCCCCCTGTCTTCTAAATGATTTATTTTTTTAACTTGTGCTGTTTTATTTTTGTGCTTTAAAATTCTTTTGGTTTTCACAAGTATGTAATGTCATGTATCTATTGTTTCAGTATTGTATAGGATCATTTTACTGCCTAATAAATTCCCTGTGCTTAGCCTAATCAATCTTCCCCTCTTCCTCCAAACTTCTGGCAATTACTGATCTTTTTACTGTCTCTACAATTTTGTTGCCTTTTCTAGAATGTCATATAATTAGAATCATATAGTAGGTAGCCATTTCATACCGGTTCTTTTCATTAGGCATTTCACATTTAAGATTCATCTATGCCCTTCTTTGGGTTGATAGCTTCTTTTTATCACTTAATGTTCCATTGATGGTTGTACCACAACTTGTTTATTCCTTCATTTATTTAAGGACATTTTGATTGCTTCTACCATTTGCATTCCCACCAGCAATGAATGAGAGTTCCTGTTTCTATATCCTCACCAGCATTTATTTGGTACTGTCAATTTTTAAAATTTTTTAAATTTTAAAGTTTTAGTCATTCTAATATTTGTATGATGATGCTTTATCTTTATTTTAATTTGTAATTCCCTAATGACAATATTTTTCACATGCTTTTTGCCATGTCTCTATTTTCCTGAGCAAGGTATATGTTTAAGTATTTTGTCCACTTTTTAATTGGGTTGTTGGTTCCTTATTGTTGAATGTTAAAAGTTTTTTTTAATTTAGATACAACTCTTTTATCAAATATGTGATTTGCAAATATGTTCTCCCATTCTGTGGTTTGTCTTTTCATTTCTTAAGTTTCTGCCACAAAACAGAAGGTTTTAATTTTAATAAAGACCAGCTTACCAGGTCTTTGTGATGCATTATGCTTTGGGTGTTGTATCTAAAAAGTCACCAAATCAGAAGTCATCTGGATCTTCTTTGTTTTGTTAGAACATTTTTTTATGGCTTTGTGTGTTACATTTAGGTCTGTGATCCTAAATAAAAATTACTTTGAGTTAATTTTTGTGAGAGGTATAAGGTCTATGTCTAAGTTCTTTTTTTTTCTTTTTTCTTTTCTTTTTGCATATGGATTTCCAGTTGTTCCAGCATCATTTGTTGAAAAGATTATCCTTTCCTCATTTAATTACCTTTGATCTTTTGTCAGTCAGTAATCACTGGACTATATTTGTATGAGTCTATTTCGGGGCTCTCTGCTCTGTTCCATTGAGATACATGTCTATTCTTTTACTAATACCATGCTGTCTTATATACTGTAGCTTCACAGTAAGTCTTGAAATTGGGTAATGTGTCTGTTCTTCACCATTCATGTAGCTATTCTAGGTCTTTTGCCTTTTTATATAAACTTTAGAATCTATTGATATCTACAAAATAGATATCTTATTGGAATTACATTGAACCTGTACATCAAGATGAAAAGAATTGACTTGTTAGTGGTATTGAATCTTCTAATCCATGAACATGGAGTATTTCTACATTTATTTAGATCTTCCTTGTTTTTTCATCGGTTTAGTATTTTAGTATTTTAGGCATATAGTTGCTGTACGTATTTTGTTAGATTTATATCTAAGTATTTTCTATTTTTTCTGTACTGGTGTAATTTTTTTTTAATTTCAAATTTCAATAGTTTATTGCTGGCATATAAAAGAGCAGTTGACTTTTGTATGTTAAACTTATGTCCTGCAACCTTGCTTAACTTCCTTATTTAGTTCTAAAAGGACTTTTCTTCTGTGGATTTTTTTTCTAGATTCTTTATGGTTTTCTGTATAGACAATTGTGACATCTACAAATAAGGATGGTTTTATTTTTTTCCTTTCTGATCTATATGCCTTTTATTTCTTTTTCTTATGGTATTACATTGACTAGAACTTCCAGTATTATGCTGCATCAGAGTGATGAGAGTAGACATCCTTGCCTTGTTCACAATCTAAGGGAAAAATATTCAGTTTTTCACTACTAAGTATAAAATCAGCTATAGGTTTCTTATAGATGTTTGTTTTTAAATTGAGGAAATTCCCCTGTGTTGCAACTCTTCTGATAATTTTTTTTTATTATAAATTAGAGCGGAATTTACTCAAATGCTTTTTCTACATTAACTGATAATATGATCATGTGATTTTTCTTCTTTAGTCTGTTAAATGTGATGGACTCGTTGATATTATTTCAGACATTGAACCACCTTTACATTTCTGGAATAAGTCCCACTAAGTCATGGTGTATAATGCTATTAAAATATTGCTGAATTTTGGGAAGGGGGCCAAGATGGCAGAGGAGTAGGGGACCCTATTTCAACTGGTCTCCTGAATTGAGCTGGATATCTACCAGACTACTCTGAACACCCACGAAATCAGCCTGAGATGTAAGAAGATATATCAGGATCTATACCAACAGAATATCTCCAGCAGCTCGTTTTGAGGTATGAAGAGGGGAGTTGTCATAAGTGCTCGCACCAGATAGTTGAAATAACACAGGAGCACAAAGACATCTTGCCTTGGGGACCAGGCAAGACTCGCAGATGGGTAGCCACAGGGAAAGAGCTTTAGGGCAGCCCAGGAGCTGCAGGGGCATGCGTGTGAACTGGGAGCAGTTGGCAATTTTAGAAGCACAAAGGGCAGAGATGTGCCTTGACCTGGAAGTGAGGGCTGGGAGTGCTGCTCTGAGGTGCACAACTCAGGATGCTGGGGTTTTTAGCAGCACAAAAGTGGAATCAGTGTGCCTGGGGGACTTTCTGGAGAATAGACTGCCATCTCTCTGTTCTGAGACAGAGGATTGGATACAGTCAATTTTGCTCTGACTCTTGGAAGAGACATAGAAAGCCGCCAGGGAAAACCGCCAGGGAACAGAAGCCCCCCAAAACCGGTTTTCATTGAGCCCATCCCCCCCTACAGGGAGTAGGGCAACTCTGCCCAAATAGGGTTGCCTAAATAACAGTACAGCAGGCCCCTCCCCCAGAAGACAGGCTAAAAGAACAAGAGACTGACAACACTAAGGTCTATATAAAACAGGTGCATCTTGTTTTGGTCAATAGTTTAGACTCTGTTTCTCCAACCACCTCTCACCAGAATGACTAGAAGGAGGAACCCCCAACCGAGGAAAAATTAAGAGACTGTGACCTCTGCCACAGAACTAATGGATATGGATATATCCATATATCCAGATGTTGGAAATAGACTCCAGGGTAACGGTTATGCAAGCAATACCTAGGTTGGAGAAAATCATTAATGGCAACATAGAGTCTCTAAGGGCAGAAGTGAGAGCTGATCTGGCAGAACTTAAAAATGCTATCAATGAGGGGTGCCTAGGTGGCTCAGTGGGTTGGGCCTCTGCCTTCAGCTCAGGTTATGATCTCAGGGTCCTGGAACTGAGTCCCGCATTGGGCTCTCTGCTCGGCAGGGAACCTGGTTCCTCCTCTCTCTCTCTCTCTGCCTGCCTCTCTGCCTACTTGTGATCTTTCTCTGTCAGATAAATAAATAAAATCTTTTTTAAAAAATGCTATCAATGAGATCCAATCGAATTTTGATACTCTAACAGCTAGGGTAAATGCAGAAAGAATTAGTGATCTGGAAGACAAACCGATAGAAAAGAAGGATCAGGAGGAGGCCTGGAACAAACAGCTTAGAATCCATGAAAACAGAATAGCGAAATAAATGACACCATGAAACATTCCAGTGTCAGAATTATTGAGATCCCTGAGGGGGTGGAGAGAGAGAGAGGACTAGAAGATAAATTTTAAGCAAATTCTAGCTGAGAACTTCCCTAATCTGGAGAATGAACAAGTATTCATGTCCCAGAGGCAGAGAGGACCCCTCCCAAGATCAAAGAGAGCAGACTAACTACCAGGCATATAATAGTGAAACTTGCAAGTCTTGAAACTAGGGAAAACCTCTTAAGGGCAGCTGGGGGAAGAGATTCCTTACAGAGGGAGGAACATCAGGATAATGTCAGACCTGTCCACAGAAATCTGGCAAGCCAGAAAGGGCTGGCAAGACATATTCGGGGTACTAAATGAGAAAAACATGCAGCCAAGAATACTTCATCCAGCAAGGCTGTCATTTTGAATGGATTAAGGGATTAAGAGCTTCCAGGACCAGCAGAGACTGAAAGAATATGTGATGACTAAGCTGGCCCTGCAAGAAATATTAAGGGGAGCTTCTATAAAAGGAGAAAGTTCCCAAGAGTGATATAGAACTGAAATATACAGAGACAGTCTATAGAAACAAGGACTTCACAGGCAACATGATGACAGTAAAATTATATCTTTCAATAATCATTCTCAATGTGAATGGCCTAAATGCTCCCATAAAAAGGCACAGGGTTGCAGATTGAATAAAAATACAGGACCCATCCCTATGCTGTCTACAAGAGATTTATACATCCAGACTAAAAGTGAAGGGATGGAGAACCATCCTTCATGCCAATGGACCGCAAAAGAAAGCTAGGGTAGCAATTCTCTTATCAGGCAAATTAGATTTTAAGCTACAGACTGTAGTCAGAGATACAGAAGGGCACTATATCATTCTTAAAGGGTCTATCCAGCAAGAAGATCTAACAGTTATAAATATCTATGCCCCCAACATGGGAGCAACCAACTACATAAGCCAACTGTTAATCAAAATAAAGAGACATGATAAGAATACATTAATCATGGGGGACCTAAACACTCCACTATCAGCAATAGATCATCTAAGCAGAAAATCAACAAAGAAACAAGAGCTTTGAATGACACACTGGACCAGATGGACCTCACACATATATATAGAACATTCCACTCTAAAACAACAGAATACTCGTTCTTCTCAAGTACATATGGAACTTTCTCCAGAATAGACCACATACTGGATCACAAATCAGGTCTCTACTGATACCAAAAGATTGAGATTATTCCCTGAATATTCTCAGATCACAGTGCTTTGAAACTGGAACTCAATCACAAGAAAAAGTTTGGAATAAATTCAAATACTTGGAAGCTAAAGACCACCCTGCTAAAGAATGTTTGAACTTAAACCAGGAAATGAAAGAACTTAAACAATTCATGGAAACCAACAAGAATGAAAACACATCAGCCCAAAACCTATGGGATATGGCAAAGGTGGTTGTAAGGGAGAAATACATAGCCACCCAAGCCTTACTCAAAAAAAAAAAAAAAAAAAACCTAGAAAAATCCCAAATACACACACTCTCTTTATACCTTAAAGAACTGGAGAATCAACAACAAATTAAGCCTAACCCATGCACGAGAAGGGAAATAATTAAGATTAGAGGAGAGATCAATGAATTAGAACTAGAAATACAGTAGAACATATCAATGTTCTTTGAAAGAATTAATAAGATTGATAAACCACTGGCCAGACTTATCCAAAAGAAAAAAGAAAGGGCCCAAATTAATAAAATTATGAATGAAAGGGGGGAGATCATGACAAACACCAAGGAAACAGGAACAATCATCAGAAATTATTATGAACAGCTATATGCCAATAAGTTAAGTAACCTGGAAGAAATGGATGCATTCCTAGAAAGCTATAAATTTCCAAGACTGAAACAGGAAGAAATTGACAACATGAGTAGACCAATAACTAGTAATGAGATTGAAGCAGTGATCAAAAACCTCCCCAAAAACAAGAGTGCAGGACCTGACAGATTCCCTGGGAATTCTACCAAACATTCAAAGAAGAAATAATACCTATTCTCCTGAAGCTGTTTCAAAAGACTTCCAGACTCTTTCTATGAAGCCAGCATTACCTTGATCCCCAAACCAGGTAAAGACTGCATGAAAAAGAAGAACTTGAATATGGATGCCAAGATTCTCAACAAGATACTAGCTAATAGGATCCAACAGTACTTTAAAAAGATTATCAACTATGACAAGGTGGGAGTTATCACTGGGATGCAAGGGTAGTTCAACATTTGCAAATCAATCAGTGTGATAGGACAAATTAATAGGAGAAAAGAACTGCATGGTCCTCTCGATTGATGCAGAAAAAGCATTTGACAAACTACAACATCCTTTACTAATTAAAGCTCTTCAGAGTATAGGGATAGAGGGATCATTCCTCAATTTCATAAAATCCATCTATGAAAAACCCACAGCAAATGCCATTCTCAGTGGGGAGAAACTGAGAGCCTTTCTCTTAAGATCAGGAACACAATAAGGATGCCCACTCTTGCCACTATTGTTCAACATAGTACTAGTAGTCCTAGCAACAGCAGTCAGACAACAAAAAGAAAAAGGTGTTCAGATTGGTAAAGAAGAAGTCACACTCTCTTCACAGATAACACGATACTTTATGTGGACAGCCCAAAAGACTCCACCCCCAAGTTACTAGAATTCATTCAGCAATTCAGTAACATGACAGGATACAAAATCAATGCACAGAAATCTGTTGCTCTCTTATACACTAACAATGAAACTGTAGAAAGAGAAATTAGAGAATTGATTCCATTTACAATACCACCAAAATCCATAAGATACCTTGGAATAAGCCTAATCAAAGAGGCAAAGGATCTATACTCTAGGAACTACAGAACATTTATGAAAGAAATTGAAGAAGACACAAAAAGATGGAAAAACATTCCATGCTCATGGATCAGAAGAATAAGCATTGTTAAAATGTCTATGCTGCCCAGAGCAATCTATTCCTTTAATGTCATCCTGACCAAAATGCCATCGGCATTTTTCAAAGTGCTGGAGCTAACAATCCTAAAATCTGTATGGAACCAAAAAAGACCCTAAATCGCCAAGAAAATGTTGAAAAAGAAAAACAAAACTGGGGGCATCACATTGCCTGATTTCAAGCTGTATTACAAAGCTGTGATCACCAAGACAGCATGGTACTGGTATAAAAGCAGACACATAGACCAATGGAACAGAGTAGAGATCCCAGATATGGAACCTCAACTTTATGGTCGAATAATCTTTGACAAATCAGGGGAAAAAAATCCAATGGAAAAAAAGACAGTCTCTTCAATAAATGGTGCCAGGAATATTGGACAGCTATATACAGAAGAATGAAACTCGACCATTCTCTTACACCATACACAAAGATAAAGTCAAAATGGATGAAAGACCTCAATATGAAACAGGAATCCATCCTAGAGGAGAACATAAGCCACAGCAACTTCTTTTAAGACATGTTTCCAAAGGCAAAGGAAACAAAAGTGAAAATGAACTTTTGGGACTTCATCAAGATCCAAAGCTTCTGCACAGCAAAGGAAACAGTCCACAAAACAAAGAGGCAACCCACAGAATGGGAGAAGATATTCGCAAGTGACAGTACAGACAAAGGGCTGATATCCAAGATCTATAAAGAACTTCTCAAACTCAACACCCAAAAAAAACAAGTCAAAAAATGGGCAGAAGGCATGAACAAACACTTTTCCAAAGATATACAAATGGCTAACAGACACATGAAAAAATGTTCGTCATTTTTACTCAGCTCTTTGTTGAGTAAAACAAAGGGAGATTCAAATCAAAACCACATTGAGATACCACCTTACACCAGTTAGAATGGCCAAAATTAACAAGACAGTAAACAACAAGTGTTGGAGAGGATGTGGAGAAAGGAGAACGCTCTTACACTGTTGGTGGGAATACAAGTTGGTACAGCAAAATTGAAAAACAGTGTGGAGGTTCCTCAAAAAATTAAAAATAGAGCTACCATATAACCTGGCAATTGCACTACTGGGTATTTACCCCAAAGACACAGATGCAGTGAAAAGAAGGGCCATATGCACCCCAGTGTTCATGCAGAAATGTCCACAGGAGCCAAACTGTGGAAGGAGCAGAGCTACCTTTCAACAGACAAATGGATAAAGAAGATGTGGTCCACATACACAATGGAATATTACTTAGCCATGAGAAATGATGAATACCCAACTTTTACATCAACGTGGATGGGACTGGAGATTATGCTAAGTGAAGTAAGTCAAGCAGAGAAAGTCAATAATCATATGGGTTCACTTACTTTTGGAACATAAGGAATAGCATGGAGGACATTAGGAGAAAGAAGGGAAAAATGAAGGGAAAAAAGAAGGAAAAATGAAGGTGGAGATGAACCATGAGAGACTATGGACCCTGAGAAACAAACTGAGCAATTTAGAGGTGAGGGGGTTGGGGAGGTTGGGTTGACCCAATAATGGATATTAAGGAGGAAATGTATTGCATGGAGCACTGGGTGTTATACACAAACAATGAATCTTGGAACACTATATCAAAAACTAATGACATATTGTATGGTGACTAACATAACAAATAAATAAATAAATAAATAAGAATTATGTTGCATCCAGAGGGAAACAAAAACCAACAAAAAGGAAAAAATAAAATTTTCAAGTTTATTTTCATAAATAAATAAATGAAATATTACTGAATTTTATTTGCATATTTTCTTAAGGATTTTTTGCATTTATATTCATGAGGGTTGTACTTTTTTTTGTATTGTCTTTGTATGGTTTTGGTTTTTAATACTAGCTTTGTAAGATGAATTGGGGCTCAGTCTCACAACCCTGAGATCATAACCTGAGCTGAAATCAAAAGTTGGACACTTAATTAACTGACCTACCCAGGTGCCCCCATCCTCTTTTATTTTCTGGAAGAGGCTGTGTAAAAATGGTGTTCTTTTTGTTGTTAAGGTGGTTCTTACTAAGATGATTTTTTTCCAGCTTTATTGATGGTTTATTTATAGTTGACATATAATATTGTGTAAATTAGAGGCATAGAGTGATGATTAGATACCTAGATAGTGAAGTGTTTACCACAATAAGTTTAGTTAACACATCTTTAATCTCACATAATTATCATTTTTTGTTGTTTTGATGAGACTGTTGAAAATCTATTGTCATAGGCACTTTTGCATACAGTACAGTATTGCTAACTATAGTCACCATGGTATACATTAGATATCCAGAACTTACTTAAAACTAGAATTTAGTACCCTTTGACCAGTATCTCTCTATTTCCCCTGCCCCTTTCCCCTAGCAACTACCATTCTATGAATTTGGCTTTCTTTAGATTCCACATATAAGTGATATCACACAGTATTTGTTTCTCTGTCTGACTTCTCTCTTTTTCTTTCTGTTTTTAAAGTATGAAAACACAATGTTACATTACTTTCAGGTGTACAACATAGTGATTTATATACACTATACTCCCAAGTGTAACTACCACTGGTGTTAATTTTTTAAATGTTTAGTAGAATTCCAGTGACGTGGATAATTAGCACTTGGAAATTTGCTTTTTAGACATTTTAAAAAATAATAAATTCAATTTCCTTAATGGTTATGGGCCTATTGACATGATCGATTTCATAGTAGGTTCATTGTGGTAAACTTGATCCATTTCATCTAAATTGTCAAACTTACAAGTGTTCAAAGTCCTCCCTTATTATTTGGTCTCTACAGGTTCTTTAATGATAATCTCCTATTTCATTCCTGATATGGTAATTTGTGTCTTCTCTCACTTGCTCACTCACTCATTCACTTGCTCATCTGTCTTGCTAGAGATTTTTCAATTGTTTTTTTTTTTTCTTTTCAAAGGACCAGCACTTTGTGTCATTCACTTTTCTCTGTTGTTTTTCTGTTTATAGTTTCATTTAATTTTGTTTTTGTCTTTATTCCCTTCTTCCCTTCCTTCTGCTTGCTTCTCAGTTTATATTGCTCTTCTTTCTGTAGGTTCTTGAGGAAGGAACTGAAACTATTTACTTGAAAATTTCTTCTTTCCTAATGTATGCAAATCCTGTTATAAATGCCTCTCTCACCATTGTTTTAGCTATGGCCCGAAAATTTTGATATGTTGTATTTTCATTTTTTTTTTCAGTTTAATGCATTTTTAAATTTTCCCTTGATACTTTTTCTTTTACCATGAATTATGTATGTGTGCTATTTGGTTTCCAAGTTTCCATTTTCCTATTATCTTTATATTATTTATTTCTAGTTTGATTTTATTGTGATCAGAGGACACAGTTTGTATTATTTCAGTTCTTTTAGATTTGTTGGATTTTGCTTTATAGCTGTGATGTGATCAATTTTTATTTATATCCCTTGGCATGTGAAAAGAATGTGTATTCTGTTGGTGGAGTGTTCTGTTAATTGTTGATTAGATCCTGTTGGTTGGTAGCATTGTTGTTTGTTATCTACATCTTTCCTAATTTCTGTCCAGTTCTATCAGTTGTTGAGAGAAGGATTTTGGTTTCCAACTATAATTATAGATTTGGATTTGTCTGTTTTTCCTTTCAGTTCTATCAGGTTTTACTTCATATGTTTTTCATCTCTCTTTGGTAAATGCTCATTTAAGGTTAATATATCTTCTCAGTGGACTGATCTTTTTTATTGTGACATAATGTTCATCTCTCTCTTTCTCTCGTAAATTTTTTTGCTCTGATATCTATGCTATCTGGTGTTAATATAGCCATTTCTGTCTTTACAAAAAATACAGATAAAATTGGCCATCTTAAACATTTTTAACTGTATAGTTTGGTGGCATTAAGTACATTAACATTGTTGTGCTACCATCACCACCATCCATCTTCAGAACTTCTTGATTTATTTTGGTTAATGCTTGCATGATATATCTTTTTCTGTCCTCTACTTTCAACCTGCTTATATTATATTCAAAGTGTCTTGTAGGCTGCATATGCCTATATATTTCAAAATCCACTCTGACAACCTCTATTTTCTAATTGCTATAACAAACCATTTATATTTAATATAATTATTGGTATGTTAGGGCTTGCCTTTGCCATTTTATTTTTTTTTTTGTTTCCTCTTTGTTCTCTTTATTCATTTTTATTTCCTTTTTACTGTCTTTCTTTTTTTAAAGATTTATATATTTTAGAGAGAGCACATGGCAGAGGAGGGGCAGAGGAAGAGAGAGTCTTAAACAGACTCCATGCTTGGAGTCCCATGTAGGGTTCAGTCTCACAACCCTGAGATCATGACCTGAGCCAAAACCACGAGTCGGTTACCTAACCCAATGTGGTACCAGGTCCCCACCTTTTTACTGCCTTTCTGTGAGTTATTTGAATTATTGTAGGATTCCATTTTTATTTCTCTATAGGGTTTTTTTAACTATCTCTTTGCAAAAATCTCTTAGTGTTTGTTCTGTGTACTATATTATATATCCATAACTTACCACAGTCTACTGACTAGTTTGAATAAAGTGTAAAAACTATCTCCCTGTATGTTTCTCTGCTCTCACCTATTTAAATTGCCTTAAATATTGCTTCAGTGTCCATTTAGTGCCATATCAGACAGTGTTATAATTTTTGCATCAAGTGATCCAACATTTTAGAAAACTTCAGAAGAAAGACAGCCTGCTGATACAACCATATTTTTTCTCTGTTCTTTCTTCTTCCCTGATAGTCCAGGGATCTTTTTTATTATTATTATTTTTGTTTAAGAACTTCCTTTATTCTTCCATTGTTAACAGATTCTTTTTGTTTTTCTTTATCTGAGAATACCTTGGTTTCCCCTTCATTCTTTAAATCTATTTTTTATTTTTTTTTAAGATTTTTATTTATTTATTTATTTGATAGACAGAGACCACAAGTAGGCAGAGAGGCAGGCAGAGAGAGAGAGGAGGAGGAAACAGGCTCCCCGCTGAGCAGAGAGCCCGATGCGGGGCTCGATCCCAGGACACTGGGATCATGACCCGAGCCGAAGGCAGAGGCTCTAACCCACTGAGCCACCCAGGCACCCCCAAACTTAGTAAGTTTTCAGCCATTATTTCTTCAAACACTTTTTCATTCCTACCATCTTAGCTCTTTTGAGATTCCAGTGATACAAATGTTAGATTTTTGTTGTAGACCCACAGGTTTTTGAGGCTCTGTTTTTTGTCAGTCTGTTTTCTTTGTTGCTTAGATTGGATAATTTCTGTCATTCTGTCTTCTGGTTCATGGATTCTTTTCTTTACTACATTTTGCTGTTCAGTTCATCCATTTAGTTTGCATTTCAGTTATTATATTTTTTAGTCCTAAAATTTCCCTTTAGTTTTTCTTTATAACTTTTATTTCTTTGCTGCAACTTTATATTTTACCACTTGTTTCAAGTGTTTTGTAATTGCTTGAATTTTTATAAAATCGATTTTATAAAATTTTATAAAATCGATTTTATAAAAAATTGAATTTTTATGATGGCTGCTTTAAAACCATTCTAACATCTCTGTCATCTGAAAGTTGGCATCTGTTAATTGCCTTTTTTTCACTCAGTTTAAGATCTTCATGGTTCTCGGTATGAAAGATAATTTTCTACTAAAATCTGTATACTTGGGCTATTATGTTAATGAAACTCTGAACTTAAATATTGTTTTAGGTTTGGGGTTTTTTTTTTTAAGATTTTATTTATTTATTTGATAGAAACACAGCATGAGAGGGAACACAAGCAGGGGCAGTGGGAGAGGGAGAAGCAGGCTTCCAGCTGAGCAGAGAGCCTGATTCTGGACTTGATCCCAGGACCCGGGGGATCATGACCTGAGCCAAAGGCAGATGCTTAATGACCGAGCCACCGAGGTGTCCCTGTTTTAGTTTGTTTTATCTAACATTTCTCCAGTAGGGAAAAGAGCAGGCACTGCCTCCTTTGCATGGCATAGATAGAAATCCAGGGTCTCTGCTTGGCCTCCATCAATACCCAAGCAGAGGGATAAGGGGAACTTCTTGTTAATTTCTGGGAAGAGGTGCAAGTTCCAGCTCTCCACCAGGCCTCCAACAATGCCTTTCTGGCTGGAAAGAGTAGGAATGCCTTGTTACCACTCCTGTGACATAAGGTAGAGGTAACCTCATTACCACTGAGCTATGTTGAGTCCTCACGTTTCTCTAGACCTCCTCTGACCCTATCCTAGAAGAGAAGAAGCACTTGTCATTTCTTCTGGTTTGAGTGGGTGTATTTACCTATCTGAGCATTCATATATTCATCATCAGTATTTTAAATGGTTTGCATAAGCTCTTGAGCATAAGGATATTAAATGCATGGAAAATTACCTGCTGAATTATATTAATTTGATTTATACCCTAGATCTGTTGCCTTTTTCTTACTGCTATTACTTAAAAATCATTTTTATATGCTGTGTTGGAATATTTTGCTATGGAACTTTAAAACATTTCAAGAAGTATGACATGGTTTGAGATCCTGGGTTTCTTAGCTACACAATTCTAAACTGATCATTAATACATTATTAAAATATATTGTTCACATTTTGATTATGGGTCCTATCATTTTCCTATGACATGAGGCATTTTTGTAATTGCACTTTGATTATATGTTCTGGAAACTTCCAGCACTTATTTATTGCCCTCAAAAATCCCTCCTTTGGCTCAGTGGTTACATGTTAGTGGCACAAGTGTTTATACAGGTCATCTCTGAGTTGTTTTTGGAAAGAAGAAATGGTAAAATGTCTTCTATTTTTATATTCCAACTTAAAATTATGTACACTCCACAAACTGAGGTTATATTATTTAAAAATTATACTAGTTTGTCATATAGGTGGTTAACATTTCATTCGTTTTTAAGAAGTTAAAATCAAGGAAGTCATACCAAGGACTCCTGTTTTAATTTAATCATTATAGCAAAACAACTGATGTAATTTGCTGGCGTTTCCCCAAGAGTCCTTGGACAAATGTTTACACAAAGAACAGGGTGGCATGACTAAATTGATAAATTCATAATAACTTTTGTTTATTTAACTACTAAGCTGACAGAGAAATCAAAGCCTAAACGTTGAATGCAACCCTTTCATCCTTTTTCAACCCCCATCACTGCCTTAAAAACCTTCAGTCTGATACTCTAGTGCTTAATTAATTAAAGAAGCATATTTAAATATAACGAAAAGGGATATCCTATAAATGAGAGGAGACCGGCCAAACTGAATTATTTCTTCTGTGAAAAAAAGGGGGAAGTTGTTTTGTTGTTATTGTTGCTTAAATAACTTTCATTAGTGCTAGAGCTGAGGACTAGCAATTCAAATAGTAATCTCTAATCCCATGACTGAAGGTTTCATGCTAAAGATAATACTTGGTATCAATACGCCACATGTTTCCAGGTAGTTGTTTTCCCAGTCATGGTTCCTGAGTGAGGTCAGCCATCCACATTCTCTCATAGTCCTCCATTTGCACTGATGGTACATACACACATTTGTGAAAGCCCAGCCACAGCTGTGGTACAGTGTGGCCATGAAATAATCCCCCTCAACTGTATTTCCTCCTCTCCCATCCCTGCTTCCTTTTCACACTGGAACCTGCAAGAATTCACTTGACAGATGGATTTTCTGCATGAACAAGACTATAGTTGGGAAAAAAAGGTATCAACAAGATTTTGAAAAACTAAACATGTAGCCAAAACATCTCTTAATAGAAACTTAGTTTGGAAATGTATGAACATACTTGTTCCCATTTCTAGCCACTTTATTTTGCTCTAATGGGTCAACCAGTTTAGAATCTGTAAGTATAAATTGTCTATATAATTTGGTGTCTGAGGATTTTTAATACTGAACCTAGGACTATGCCCCTTCCACTTGAGGTGCTTCAGCAGTGCTTATCAAGAGAAACATAGCTAGTACTTGCTGACAGTACTGAATAAGAAGAGTTATAAGAGGGATCTGTGATTTGCAATTGGATGTTCTTGCCTCCAAGTTACTATAAATTGGACCTCCTCTTGAACTGAAATAAAATATAAGGATGACACTTTGACACTAATAGTTACTATTTGTAAAAGCAAAGGGCAATTACAGTAAACTCTGTTACCTGTCATGTTTGAGAAGGTAGGAGGTTATGATTCATAAGCTATCGTGACTTATAGGTTTTATGCAACATATGCATATCTATACTCTAAACAAATTTCTAAATTTTATCTTTGTATCTTTAAATTTGTAAATGTTAAACTTTGGCCATTGTTTTTTCCCACTCCCACTATGGAATCCTTCCTTGCTCTCAGAGAATATTCCTTTTCCTTTTGCCCTAAGATGCCATCAAAACCTACTTTTTAATAAAGTTTTTATTCAATCACCCAATGCTCATTGCAGATGTAGTCCGTCCCCATCACCCATTCCCCCATCCACCGCCCATCTGGTAACCATCAGTTTGTTCTCTATAGTTAAAAGTTTGTTTCTTGATTTGTCTCCCTTTTTTTCCTCTTTGCTTGTTTGTTTTTTGTTTTTTTCTTAAATTTCACTTATGAGTGAAATCATATGGTATTCATTTTTCTCTGACTGACTACTTATTTCACTTTGTATAATACTCTCTAGCTCCAGCCTTGTCATTGCAAATGGCAAGATTTCATTCTGTTTCATGGCTGAATAATACTCCATTCTGTGTGTATATATACATGTGACATATGCACACACATATATATACACATATAAAGAAGACTTTTTATCCATTTTATCCCTTTTATCCATTCATCAATTGATGGACACTTGGGCTGCTTCCATAGTTCATCTATTATCCATTATAGATAAAGCTGCTGTAAACATAGGGGTGCATGTATCCCTTTGAATTAGTGTTTTCATATTCTTTGAGTAAATGGCCAGTATGATGATTCCTGGATTGTAGGGTAGTTCCATTTTAACTTCCTGAGGAGCCTCCATAGTTTTCCAGAGTGGCTGCACCCGTTTGCATTCCCACCAACAGTGCCAGAGGGTTCCCCTTTCTCTACTTCCTCACTAGCAGCTAGTGTTTCTTGTGTTGTTGGTTTTAGCCATTCTGATGGGTATGAGGTGATATCTCATTGTAGTTTCGATTTACATTTCCCTGATGATGATGATGATCATCATCATCTTTTCATGTCTTTTGGCCATCTGGATGTCTTTGGAGAAATGTCTGTTCATGTTTTCTGCCCGTTTTTAAATTGGATTATTTGGTTTTGGGGTTTTGAGTTTTATAAAAGTTCTTTATTTTGGATATAAACTATGTTGGATATGTCACTTGCAAATATCCTCTCCCATTCAGTAGGTTGCCTTTTAGTTTTGTTGATTGTACAGAAGTTTTTATTTTGATGAAGTCCCTAGATTATTTTTGCTTTTGTTCAATTTCCTTCATCAGTGTTTTATTGTTTTCAGAGTATAGGTCTTTCACCTCTTTGATTAGGTTTATTCCTAGGTATTTTATTATTTTTGGTGTAATTATAAATGGGATTATTTTCTTAGTTTCTCTTTCTGCTGCTTCATTATTGATATGTAGAAATGCAGAAGATTTCTGTGGATTGATTTTGTATCCTGCAACTTTACTGAATTTGTGTATCAGTTCTAGCAGTTTTTTTTTTTTTTAATGGAATCTTGTGGGTTTTCCATATATAGTATAATGTCATCTGCAAATAGTGGAAATTTTAGTTCTTTCTTACCCATTTGGATGCATTTTATTTCCCTCTATTGTCTGATTGCTGTGGCTAGGTCTTCTAGTACTCTTGTTGAATAAAAGTGATAGAGTAGACATCTTTGTCTTGTTCCTGACTTTAGGGGAAAGGGCTCTCAATTTTTCCCCATTGAGGATGATGTTAACTGTAGCCTTTTCATAGATGGCCTTTATTATGTTGAGATATGTGCCCTGTAAACATACTTTGTTAAGGGTTTTTATCATGAGTGGATGTTGTACTTTGTCGCTTTTTTTGCATCAATTGAAGTAATCATATGGTTGTTAACCTTTTTCATTGATGTGATGTACCACATTGATTAGCAAACATTGAACCATACTTGCAGCCCAGGAATAAATCCCACTTGATCATGGTGAATGACTTTTTAAATGTATTGTTGGGTTGGGTTTGCTAGTATTTTATTGAGGATTTTTGGATCTATGTTCATTAGAGATACTGGACTGTAGTTCTCTTCTTTTGTGATGTCTTTACCTGGTTTTGGTATCAAGGTGATATTGGCCTCATAGAATAAATTTGGGGATTTTCCTTCCTTTTGTGTTTTTTGAAATAGTTTGAGAAGAATGGGTATTCACTCTTCTTTAAATGTTTGGTAGAATTTGCCTCTGAAGTCATTTGGCCATGAACTTTTGTTTGTTGGGAATTTTTTGAATACTTGTTCAATTTATTTGCTGGTAATCAGTCTGTTCAAATTTTCTCTTTCTTCCTGTTTAAGTTTCAAAAGGTTATATATATTTCTAGGAATTAATCCATTTCCTCTAGATTGTCCAACTTGCTGACATAGTTTTTCATAATAATTCTGTTATAAATGTTTGCATTTCTGTGGTATTTGTTGTTAGTCTCCCCTAGACCCCCACCCCGTGATTTTATTTATTTGGGTCCTCTATCTTTTTTTTCTTGATAAAAGGAAATTAATCATTTCCTCTAGATTGTCCAGTTTGTTGACATAGTTTTCATAATAATTCTGTTATAAATGTTTGCATTTCTGTGGTATTTGTTGTAAGTCCCCCCCCCACCCCGCTTGTGATTTATTTATTTGGTTCCTCTCTCTTTTTTTTCTTGATAATCCTCTAGTCTGACTAGAGGTTTATCAATGTTATTATTTTTTTAATCTTCAAAGAACCACTCCTGGTTTCATTGACATGTTGTGGGTTTTTTTTAGTTTCTATTTCATTTATTTCTACTCTGATCTTTATTATTTCCTTCTTTATGCTGGTTTTAGGTTTTGTTTGTTGTTCTTTTCCTAGTTTCTATAAGTGCAAGGTTAGGTTGTACGAGGTTTTTCTTCTTGATTTTAGACCTGTATTCCTATAAACTTCCTTCTTAGAACACTTTTGCTATGTCCCAAAGTTTTTGAACCATTTTGTTTTCATTTTCATTTATTTCCATGTACTTTTAAATTTCTTCTTTTTTCCTGGCTGACCCATGCATTTTTTTAGTAGCAGGTTATTTAACCTTCATGTATTTGTGGTCTTTCTAGATATATTCTTGTGGTTGACCTCTAGTTTCATAGCATTGTGGTCAGAAAAGATGCACATCAAAACCTGCTTTTGGGGCACCAGGTTAAGCATCTGCCTTTGGCTCAGGTCATAATCCCAGGGTCCTGAGATCCAACCCCCCACACTGGGCTCCCTGCTCAGTGGGAAGCCTGCTTCTCCCTCCCCCACTTCCCCTGTTTGTGTTCCCTTTCTTGCTGTCTCTCTCTGTCAAATAAATAAATAAAATCTTAAAGCAAAACAAAAAACCCACTTTTGAGACACCTGATGGCTCAGTCAGTGAAGCATCTGCCTTCTGCTCAGGTCACAATGTTGGGGTCCTGAAATCGAGCCCCACATCCTATGGGCCTCCCTACTCAGTGAGGAGTCTGCTTCTCCCCCTCTGCCTACCCCCCACCCCACTTTCTCTCTCAAATAAGTCAATAAAATCTTAAACAAAAAACAAACTACTTTTAAGGAAGGAACTGACCCTTACAGTGGAGGTTAACATCATTCATAGATTTAACTTATGCAAATCCAACTACTCTTGCTCATCAAAAATTTATATACGTGAGACAAAATATTTTTAATGTAAATATCATGGGCAATTCTGCCTGACATCCTACTCAATGAATATATACCCCAAGTGAGTGTGAAATGAGAAGTGAGAAACAGAAAGCTGTAGTGATCAGATCATTGATCTGAGTTCCTTTTGGCTTCTCATATGTTAAGCATCTCACCATTCTGAGGGTATTTCAGATGTTAAAGACATGTACTTTTTTTTAAAATTTATTTCTTATTTTTTTTATAAACATATAATGTATTTTTATCCTCAGGGGTACAGGTCTGTGAATCGCCAGGTTTACACACTTCACAGCACTCACCATAGCACACACCCTCCCCAATGTCCACAACCCCACTCCCCCTCTCCCAACCCCCCCCAAAAAAAACAACAAAAAAACCCAACTATTTTTTTAGGGTTTTGTTGCACAACATTTGAGCTAAGATTTCAATTGAAAGAATACATTTTTATAGAAAATAGTAACTGAATACTGTTACATCCCAGAATCTTAAAATAATGTGGTTCATAAATAAAGTAACTTGGTTTTCTGGACTTATGGTCCATTGGGGAGAGAAAGATTGTTTTTACCTAGAATGTTTTCATGATTTTTTATGCTGTATCAGGAATATAACAAGAGGTATATTTTGGCTGCATGTTATGGACAGGGAGCCCATAGAAAAAGACAAGGGATTGTGATCAGTGAGAGTTCCCTGATTAAGGTGCTGAGCAAAAACCAAACAAAACTTTTAAGCCTTTAAGCCTTTTTGCTCGTACTGATGGGGCAGTGTTCCTCTTTTTCTCTGTCTCAGATTTGTAATTGTTTTATTATTTTACTATGATTATTTTTCTTATTAAATAAACTCTACTCCTAACATGGGGCTTAAATTCGTGACCCAAAAATCAAGAATCACATGCTCTGCCAATTGAGCCAGCCAGGTTCTCCTTACTATGATTATTTTTAAGAGCATTTTTTTTTTTTTAAGAAAAGAGAGAAGGGAGAGGAGTGGGGAAAGGGGCCAAAGGAGAGAGACACAATCTTTTTTTTTTTTTAAGATTTTATTTATTTATTTGACAGACCGAGATCACAAGTAGGCAGAGAGGCAGGCAGAGAGAGAGGAGGAAGCAGGTTCCCCACTGAGCAGAGAGCCCAATGTGGGGCTCTATCCCAGGACCCTGGGATCATGACCTGAGCTGAAGGCAGAGGCTTCACCCCACTGAGCCACCCAGGCGCCCCAAGAGACACAATCCATACCCAGCACAGAGCTGATGCAGGGCTTGATATTAGGACCCTGAGATCAGGACCTGAGCTGAAATCAAGCCGGACACTTAACTGACTAAGCCACTCAGGTGCCCCAAGAGCATTTTTATTTGGCTAGAAAAAAAAGTATAAGCAAACATGGTATTTTCCTAATGCAGAAAAGTTGAGAATAATACTGCCCAACTAGAAACAAGAAACCTAAGATTGTGGTAGCACTTCCTCCAGGTATTTAGCTCAAGATTAAGCAGAGTTGTCTGAAAGTTAACAGGAAAAGAAACTACTTGTGATGTGTCAAAACCACAACCTGAGAAAAAGAATTCATAATGTCGTATTACAGAGTATTAGGAACTAAAGGTCAAATTGCTTTAGTATTATTTAATAAATATACTTTCCCTCACGTAAGATAAAAATGACAATGACAATGAAAAAGCACCAAATCCCAACATAAGTAGGTGAGTCGCTGGGTTTTTGATTTTTGTTTTCATTTTTCTGGGGCCATGTGTCTAACAATAGGGGTACCATTTTCATATTTTAGGCAAAGAATGGTCTTCAGGTTTTCTGTATCTCACAAAGGGGCTACAGTCCAAAGTTTAGTTTCATGTTAATTATTTGAAACTCTGATGTATTGCCTTCCTCTGGCAAATCCTAAAGACAATCCAGTAAAGCCAATTTTCTCTGCATGAGGTTGCTGGACTGTAGATTTGGTAGCATAAATGATGTTTCCACTCTATTATAGCAACAGTTTTATGAGATAATTAAATAACCCAAATTTTAACTGGGGATTTCAACTATACCCTCTTCATTCTCCAGAATCACCTCTTTCCTCAGGAGACACTGGTAGAAATAAAGTTCCAATGAGAGGTAGGAAGGGGTTAAAAGTTCTGAATGGGGGCCAAAATTGGGAAATAATTGTAAGGAGCCTTTTGAGGGTTTCTGAAAGTCTTTGCTTTTAGCAATGCAAAAGGCAGGTGTAATAATAATGAGGGTAGGGGCACCTGGGTGTCTCAGTCGGTTAAGCCTCTGACTGGGGCTCAGGATTTCTGGGTCCTGGGATCAAGCCCTGTGTCTGGCTCCCACTCAGCAGGGAGTCTGCTTATCCTTCTCCCTCTACTGCCTCCCAACCCCTGTTTGTGTTCTCTCTCTCTCTTTTAAATAATAAATCTTTAAATAATAAGGGTAGTTGCTATGCTATAGAAGTTCCAGAAGTCTAACAATAAGCTTGTCCCTATTAATCATTAATACATGAAAGAGGTTGTGAAGGTATGTGAAGCCCAGTAAATTCAATGAATGTGCTTCTTTTCTTTCTCCCTCCTTCTTCCTTGGCTATAGTTATGTCTTTGCCTTTTCTCTGAGAGTCTTCCTCGACACCTTCTGATTTCCTGCTCCCTCTCCATATATCCTGCTTTCTCCCATTCTTTTACATTTGTTTGTCTTTCATTGTGATCCTATAGGAAAATTTGGGCCCACAGAGGTGCAGTGTACAAATAATAGAACATAATTCAATCTTGATTTTAAATATTGCCTAATGTAACTCTCTGAAGTCAGGATCTTTTCTAACTATCATCTCACAAAATGCCTAGCATGCAATCAAAGCTCAAAAATATGTTGAGGGAGGGGTGCCTGGGTGGCTCAGTGGGTTAAAGCCTCTGTCTTCAGCTCAGGTCATGATCCCAGGGTCCTGGGATCGAGCCCCGCATCGGGCTCTCTGCTCAGCGAGCAGCCTGCTTTCCTCTCTCTCTGCCTGCCTCTCTGCCTACTTGTGATCTCTCTCTGTCGAATAAACA
The DNA here is from genome assembly GCF_922984935.1 of Meles meles. Taxonomy (NCBI): domain Eukaryota; kingdom Metazoa; phylum Chordata; class Mammalia; order Carnivora; family Mustelidae; genus Meles; species Meles meles. The sequence continues at coordinate 23,648,059 of NC_060070.1, forward strand.
TTAAAAAAAAAAAATACGTTGACAGAGTAATGAACAAATGAATACTATTTTTGAGGACAGTTCTCTTATGGAGTTGAAATTCTAGGATGAAGAATAAAATGGGCCCTAGAGGGGTAGACTAAACAAATATGACATGAACTATGTCAGTGTAGAGCAACTGAATGAACTCACCTCTTCTCTCTCCCTCCTTTAGCGCCCTGGAAACAAATCAAAGTTAAAATCTACAAGAATCCAGAAGTCCATAGATGGGATAGGAGGAAAGGGGACATAAAATGACTAGACCTATGTAAGTCGAGAACAAACTTATGATGAAAGCAAATGGACTTAAAATTTGGCTTTCATTTTGTCTGTACTTTTTAGGATTGAATTAGATTAGGCTGTCAGTGACAGAAAACCCAGTATAAGATTTCTTATACAGGAAAATTTCTTTCTCTGTCATATCAAAGGAAGGCAGTCTGGGACTGATTTAGAAGCTCCATGTAATCATCCGGTACCCAAAGTCCTTATATATTTTTTAAACAGCCTCAAAATGAGGCCTTAGTCTCTTAAGATTGATGTCCAAGATGACTGTCCCAGCTCTGGAATCACATCCACATTTTAGACAGAGAAGGAATTTACTGGGAGAATGAGGCGTATGCTTCCTCATTTTAGTGACATTTACTGTGCACACTCCATTCCCTTTTATAATTGCACTGGCCAAAGCTTACTAACTTGGTCACACCTAGCTACCAGGAAAACTGGATATGTCTTTATTCTAAGTGGCAGTGTGCCCAGCTAAAGATTTAGGGTTTTATTAACTATGGGAGAAGCAGAGAACAGACTCTAGGGACAACTAGCCTTCCCTACCACATTGACCAATGGGTTTTCTTGGAAAAATATCAATAATAAAAGATAGCCAAAGAATTGTTAGATAAGATTTTCAATGTTGTATTATTTTTAAAATACATATTCTATTTAATGTATAAAATCATTGAGGCTAGGTTATGCTTTGCATTAAAATTATTTGCAGATGCATAATAAATATTAGAATTATCACATACAGATATTAAATTTTAAAAATTACATTGATACCTATTAATTTTTATCCTAAATGCACATCGTTCAAACCTAAAACGCCAAAAAGAGTAGTAAAATTGGAGTATTTTGCAAATGCTATGCTAAATAGTTGTTAGATTTATATTCCAAATATGATACAGCTCCTGGTTCAATGTATTGTAGCTCTCACTATGTAGCTCCCACAGCTAATATTTAGTGATCATTTACTGTTTACTGATCACTTATGGGCACTGTGTATGATTTCATGTAATCCTGTGGCCCTCTAAGGTTGCTGCTATATTATCATTCCCATTGTACAGGTGAGGACATCAAGGCTAACAGAGATTTCATTTATCCTTGGATCCCAAGGATCCTTGAATCCTTGGACTCTAATGACAGTGACTTTAGTTGTTATGCTTTACTACTTTTTCCTTTATAAGTGTTTAATAGTATAGTCTGTCTGAGTGCCATCTTGTATCTTCATGAGAACAAAGCTAGAGTCAATTTTGAGAGACCATGCTTACTAAATGCTTGTTTATTAGGAGTCTTTCTCCTGTCCAGACAGCAACCTGATAGTATGAAGGTGCCAAAATATTGGCACTGTCACTATTGTAAATATTTCTAGCAGTTTTCATATATTTTTTAGAGATTTTATTTATTTATTTATTTATTTGAGAGAAGAGAGCGCGTGCGCGCGAGTGGGGGTTGGGGGAGAAGAGGGAGAGGGATAAGCAGACTCCATGTTGAGCGTGAAGCCCAATATGGGGCTTGATCCCATGACCCTGGGATCATGACGTGAGCCCAAATCAAGAGTTGGGATGCTTAACCTACTGAGCCATCCAGGCGCCCCAACTAGCAGTTTTCGTATTCTCATATTTTGTTCTTACAGCAAACCCATGAAGTAAGTATCTCCCATTTCACAAATGAAAATTCTAAGGCATGAAGAGATAAAATAATGTACAAGGGTTGGGATCTACATTTTTCATTTTAAGTTCAGATTCTTTTCATTTAATTATGCTGCTTTGAGCTCAGGAGATAACTGCAGAGGGACATTTTGAAATAAAAACAAATGGAGGCTTCTGTCTACAAGTGAACAGTTGCAAATAAAAGTAACTTCAGTATTGTGTCCATAAGCATCTCCATCAAAACCACCTTTGAGGGGTACTTGGGTGGTGTAGTCAGTTGAGTGTCCAACTCTTGGTGTCAGCTCAGATTGTATCTCAGGATCCTGAGATCGAGCTCTGGGTCGGGCTACGTGCTCAGTGCAAAATCTGCTTGACTTTCTCTCTCCCTCTCACTCTCCCCATCCCCCCCCCCCGTATGATCTAGCTCACTTGTGCTCTCTCTCGCTCTTAAATAAATAAATAAGTCTTTAAAAAAAAAAAAAAAAAAACCTTTGGTATTTGTTTAGGTATTAAGTAGAAAGAAGCAAAGGATTCTTGAGAATCTGATTATGTCTATTGCATTCCGTTTCTACCTTTATCACTCTGGTTTATACCCCAGTTACCTCTTAACTAGACCATTGCACTATCTTAAACATAGTCTACCTGCCTTAATTTTCTCCTCACAACTCAGACCATCTTGGCAATTTCTCCTAATCTTCTCAGATCAAAGCTCAGTAACCTCATTCCCCTGCTTGGAACATTTTTTTTATGATCCCTTGACTTCTTCCTTTCTGAATTCATAGCCCTACTTACACCTGTAACATAACTCCACTGTGTGTATTTATTGGATTGTAAGGCCCCTTAGGGCTGGAATTGTGTTTCTTTCATCATTGAATGCTTTGAAATATTTTGTGTGGATTCTTGCAAAGCACTGTGCTCCTTATAGATAGTTGTTAAATGGAAATTATTAAATTCTTTGATCTCTTTAAAGCCAAAATGTGGTTTTCAAAAAAATTATAGGCTGTTATCCTCAAGCAATGGTTATAAAAAGGTTTATCTTTTTCCTACCTCTGCTGTGACCCTAATCCAACTCCCCCTTCATTAAAGGGCTTGGGTAGATAGAAGAAAAGGCTGAAAATATCTCTTTGACTGAGATTGAAGTCATCTTCCAATTTACATTCTTCCTTATTTTAGCATGCCTAAATATGTATCTGTCTTCTCACCTATTCATATGATTTTAGGAAAAGTAACCCCTAAATCTGCTTCCTGATCTTATACCCCTCCTTAAGTCCTCTGATTTATCCAAAGGGATTCAGTGCTGGGAAAGATAGGCCATTTCTTACCCCTGGAGTTTTTGGTTTAGTAAAGGAGACTGGCCGGCCTACTAAGACTTGCAGTGCAGTGCAGAGAGATAAGTGCTGTAACAGGGGAAATATACAAAGAGGTATCTAACCCACAGAGAGTGGTTAGCACAGGCTTCTCCAAGGCAGTAACATCTAACTTCAGAATGAAGGTGAGACGTGGGCCGGGAGCAGGGGGGAAAGGGAATAGCATGTACAAAAGTCCAAGAATGATCTCTTTGGGTGACTGTGAAGTTAGGTAAACTCATGAGGCTGAAGAGGAAGGAGAGCAGTTAGTCTCACTACCTCTTTCTTAAATGTACAGTTTCCTCTACCTGCATTGATCTTGTGCACTTGTGAAAGTCATTGCTTTCACCACTTTATACCACCACTCAGAAATCTTCTAGGGCTCCATTACTGCTTGGTCCAGTCTCCTCTGTCACTGGCTTTCTAGGCTCCCTGCAAATGACCCTAACCTATTTCCCACTGTTTACTATCTCACATCCACCTGCCAGAGCCCAGTCTCCTTACAGTCCTGGGAGGTCACCCAGCTTGTTTTCTCCTCCGTTCCACTCCCCTCTACCTGTTTCTAAAGCCTTTGCTGATAGTTTATACTCCTGGATATTTGCAGTTTATGGCATGTAATTTAATGCATAATTATATATTGTCCAGTATTGTCTTATGTTTCTGTGTCTTTTATCATCAACTGGATTCTAAGTTCCCTGAGGGCTGGCTCCGAAGCTGCATTTCACTTGGTTTTATTTTTTAATAACATTACTTAAATAATCATCTATGGGATATCAAATGTGAAAATACACTATGCTGAAATCAATAGCATCTTCATGCAGAAGGATTAGAGAATTGCATTCAGATTAGTGATGTGGGATAGTTGGAGCAAAGTGGATTAAATTTTAGGACTCTCCTGACAATTTTAAGATTCCCCTGTAAACTCCTGACAGTTTGTAAAACAGCATAATTACCAAATGTTTTGTTCTCATTTTACAACCAATGCAGGCAAATTTGAAAGTATACTAGGGGCCCCTGGGTGGTTTATTCAGTTAAGCCTCCGACTCTTTGATTTCTGTTCAGGTCATGATCTCAGAGTAGTGAGATCAAGCCCTGTGTTGGATCCATGTTCAGCACAAAATCTGCTTGTCCCATTCCCTCTCCCCCCTCCTCAATCCCTGCTCACTCTCTCCTCTCTCTCTTTCATAAATCATAAATAAAATCTTTAAAATAAAGATAGGCTAGGTGAAGGTATAACTTTAATAACACATGTACATACTTTCTGAATTTGAAAATCAAAGAAGTTTTAAAAAAATAGTAAATTTTAAAAATTTACTGGCTTTGGTGAACATTAAATATTTAAACTACATCTACTCTTCAGTTTTCAGTGTATTTTCCATTACATCACTGTCATGGGAAAATAATCATTAAGAATTTTTAAAAGCATACATACAGGAACATCTGTCTTCCAAGGCCAGACACGGCCGTTCAGCTGGAAGTTTCCAGAACTGTATATCTATATCGCCTCTATAAATCTTCATCAGGCCTCCTCTACAGAAACAATCTATTTTTTTAAATGTCTGGGAGAAACCTCATCAGAGCCCCTTTCTCAGCTGTCAGGACTGTGGACGAGAAAACTTTTCCTTCTGATAGTCCCAGTCCCAGTCCCAAGTTGTCCCAAGGTTCCTACAGTGCTTCCTGGGTGCTGAGCAACAAAACTCAGGTCCTCCCTGTGGGCAATGCACTGAAATCCTGAAGCTGCTTTTGTACCTGTTGAGAGGTGGAAAGGAAAGGGCACTGGACCTGAAGTCACACAGACTTACTTTTGACTCATAGCTCTGCCACTTTGCAGTTGCAGGACAAGCTGCTTCTTGGGTAATACAGGAATGATGAGATGTAGCTCACAAGGTTGTTGTGAGAAGTTGCACAAGTCACCCTGAAGTTCATGGGCTGTAAAACTCCATATATATTATTTACTTTTTGTCTCACAGTTCCTATGTAGAGTCATACTCGTTACATAACATGGTATTTTATGGTTCTTTCCAAGAACTTAGGATCTTGAGAATTTCAGACATCTATTTTTCCTCCGTGACTTCTTTTTAATCCAGGTCCTGGTTATTTTTGTTTTTTTCTCTGTTTCACCCATCCTATCTTGCCCTATCCTCAAACTCATGGATGAAATCATTTTAGGCGGCTAAGAAAATTGTATTTTAAGACACGAACAAAAGTTCAGTTGCCTCATCTATTGATACACTAAATCTCCCACTGTCTCCTTCTACCTTGTATTCTGCATACATAAGAATGCATTAGTAGCAGTCTGTATCTTTTTAAAAAAAAATTTATTTATTTGTCAGAGAGAGAGAACACAAGCAGAGGCGCAGCAGACAGAGGGAGAAGGGAGCCTGATATGGGACTTGATCCCAGGAGCCCAGGATCATGACCTGAGCAGAAGGCAGATGCTTAACTGACTGAGCCACCCAGGCCTCCCATAGCAGTCTATATCTTCACATTAATTGACACAGAGCACTATTCATGCCTCTGTGGACATTCGTAGTCTTAAGTAGTCTTCTGATATCCTTGCTTCTCCAGAACCCATTTTTCTTCTTGATTTTTATACTTCTCATTAGACCACATTCTCAGATCAAGGGGGCCGTTGCAGTGACTTCTTGTTAGATATGACAGCATAGATTCCGAGGGTTCCAGAACTAAGGATCTTGCTCATGTTAACACAGGACCAAAGAATGGAGAATCAGAGGAAGCAGACATGTGAGTCTAATTCCCAAGTGTTAGGAAAAGCTATGGCCAAGTTAAAAGGCTGTTTTATTAATGTCTACATGCCACTTGTACTGGGGCAGGGTGAGAGGGAAGGAGGGAGTCCAACATTCTGAGGTGATTACCTTAATATCTAAAAATTTGTGTTATCTGTCAATCTCTGACTATACCTAAGAACCTTACTGAGGGGGTAAAGAGGCTCAGCAAAATAGACTAATTGAATACAAACTTATATAGGAAGATAATGAACATTTTCTTTCTTAACTAAGAAAAGCACAGAGAATAGCTAGATCTGCTTGTTTATTGGGGAAAGGCTGGATCGGAGGGAAAGGAGGTAGTAGAAAGGTGGCACCATTTTAAAGTCAGTATTCATGGCATCTCTGGCAATAATTTGTACTCAAGAAAAAGATTTAATAAAGCAGAATCATCCCTGCCACTCATAAGAATGGTTCTGAATAATAAAACTGCTATGAACTAAGGATACAAAAATGTATCCTGACATCAAATGTTTGTCTTTAGCCTGGAGATCACCTTTTTAGTACAATTACTGTATTTTAAGCCATGGGTTCCATGGCTTAATAGCATCTTTAGTTATCACTGGCTAAGAAAAAGTCTTTCCAGGACACAGAGCTCTAAAATCCTTAGAAATAGTAACTCTCTGAAATTCCTTAAAGAATTTAGGATCTTTTTTGCTACTTTAGTTCCCCCATTTACTGCTTACATTATTACAAATGTTCTATAGTAAACAATTTTCTTAAGTGGAGAGGGTGGAAAAGTATCTTGAAATCATCATCTTTATACACTTTCAGAGTAGCTATGAAACTGTCGAATTTTAGACTATTATAAGTGAACAGTTTAGAATCTAAATCTACATGAGATAGTTAATGTACATTTTTCAAGGTAACCTTCAAACCCAGTTCAAAGATAACCTTTTCTAATGTCACCAATACGCACCATTGCTCAATTCCATTAACATTTTTCATTTCTTCAACTGCAAATTTTTTGGAAAGAAAGACCCTTGACCGTTTACTTTTTGCTATATGGTGTTAATGTAGAAAATGCTAATATGTGTATCTGGCAGTGTATGAGCAGACTTTAGTATCAGGTCTGGTCCCTAGAACAAGAAGGCAAAATTAGCCCTGTTAGAGCTGTATTCCCACCCATTCTCATCCCGCCCCTCACAGAAAGTTATCTGCATGTGGAATTTTTAATCATTATAGCAAAAGGATAAATATAACAGATACGAAAGAAAATAAATATCACCCACCCGTAATCCCATTCCCTGGAGAGAAATACTTCATCAGTTTGATTTTCAGATGTAATAAAATTTATATAGTCTATGACATGTTAAATCTAAAGCTTTAAAACTTCTAGAAGAAAACAGGAAAAAAATCTTTGTGGCCTTGGGGCAGGCAAAGACTTCTTAAAATATAACAAGCGTAAAACATTAGAGGAAAAAAAATTATAAATTGGATCACATCAAAATTTAAAAAATTAAAATTTTAAGTTTTAAGATCTTCAAAAGACACTATTAGGAAAATGAAATCACAAGCCATAGACTGGAAGAAAATAATTCACAACCACATATATCAAACAACTTGTATTCAAAATGTATGAAGAATTACAACTCAGCAACAAGAAAACCAACACAATTTTTTTTAAATGGACAAATGATTTGAACTGACACTTCCCAAAGAGCACATAAATGACCAATAAGCACATTGAAATGCGATTAATATACATATTTATTCAAGATATACAAGTTAAATCCACAATGAGAAATTACTACACGAGGTCTTCTTAACCTTGGCACTTAACATTTTGGGCCAGATAATTCTCTATTATGAGGGGCTGTGCTACATGTTGTAGGATACTTGGGAACATCCCTGGCCTCTACCAGCTACATGCCAGTGGCAACCCACCTACCCACAAGTTGTGAAAATCAAAAATGTATCCTGACATCAAATGTTTCCTAGGGAGCAAAATCATGCCCAGGTAAGAATCAGTGCACTACTACACTGTCAGATTGGTTAAAATAATACTGGCCATGCTAAGTGTTGATGTAGGTTTATTAGCTACTGGAACTCTCATACGTTGCTGGTAGTAACGTAAAAATGGTACAACCACTGTGGAAAGTGGTTTGGCAGTTACTTGGAAAGCTAAACCTATAATTATTTAGGAACCAGCCATTTCTCTCCAAGTCAACAGAAGTAAAAGTGTATGTTCCCACAAGACTATTCAAAATCCTTAGAAAATGTACTGTTTTGCATAGGTAAGAATTTTACCGATGGAATGAAAAATCTCAAATGCAAAGAACATTTTCTTTGTTGGCTACATGGTATTTTTCATACTTCCTTCTGGGATCATTTTGCTTTTTCCTGAAATGAAGTTCCTTCAGTGAAGATCTGTTGGTGGCAAACTAACTTTTTATCTCTTAAAATGTGTTTCTTGCATTCACTTTCTTGAAAGACGGTTTCATATGTCAATATAATTTAAGAGTGGCCATTTTCTTTCTCAGTGCTTTGAAGATACCATTCCATGGTCCTCTGACTTCATTATTAAAAAATAGATTGTCAGGTGTGTCTGAGTAGCTGTCAGTTAAGCGACCTACTCTTGATTTCAGCTCAGGTCATGCTCTCAGGGTCCTGGGGTAGGCCTTGTTGGCCTCCACTGCTCAGCAGGGAGTCTGCCTGAGGATTCTCTCTCCCTCTAACCCTTCTCTCTCTCTCCCCCTCTCTAAAATAAATAGATAACTCTTTTTTTAAAATTACACTATCAGTTCAGTTTTTCCTTTGTAGGTAATCTGGCTTTTCTCTTGGATAACCTTTAAGATCTTCCCTTTTCCTTGGAATTTTTCAGTTTTACTGTATGTCAAGACATGAATTTCCTTTCAGTTATTCTGCATGGGATTCATTGTGCTTCCTGGGAAAAAATGATTATAGGGATCTTAAATCCTCCACCAAGAACAGAAGTTGAAAGAGGCAAATTTTCTATCTCCTTTTGTAGATAGACTGGTTTTCCTAGTTTATGTGTCCATTGATAGTATAACCCCTTGGGGTTTGGCTTTATGACTAGGTCTTGGTTTATCCACCTATTTCCCAAGTTCTAGGCTTTGTCTTCTCTTCCCCATACTGTTGCTCTAGGTTACTGGGATCCATAACTACCAACCTCAGTAATTATTACCTCTTTGGATTCCTCCCATTAGTCATTTTTCACTTCTGAGGATTTCTGCTACTTTGCCAGTTCAACCATACATTTTACAACCAACTACTTTAGGTGGTTTGTCCAACATGAGTAAGAGTCATTATTATGGAGGTTAGTTATTACCCTAATCTGTCAGAGAGTGGTGCTATCAGGGTTCCTTATGACCTAGGACTAAGTATCCTTATAGTAAATGGCCTCCTACTGTTGTGCTGTCCAAGTTCTTATTTCTGCTTTTTAGAATTTTTCTGACTCCTCCCTTCTCATTAAGTGGCTGACCATCACACTTTCTCTGCTATCTATTTAAACAGTAGTCCCTATTCCCTTCTAAATCAATGTGAACTTTAAAAAAAAAATCACTGTGAACTTATAAACTAGATGAATAAGCTTGTTATATTTTTGCACAAAGTAAAAGTAAATTGTCTGTAAGAGAGGTGGGCCAAAAGTTTTCCTTTGAGTATAGTACATATTCTTTGGTATGTAAACTCTGTTGCATCTATTTTATGTCTTCTTTTTTTTTCTTATTCTAGATTCTCTTCTTAAGATTCACCCAGAAAGAATCAATTCGGTTGTAATGAAGTATTACTCTAACAATAGTCTATAATAGTCAGCTATTTTGGCCAAATTTTCAAATGTGGGAGGAAATATCTCAAGGTATATGAAAGACAGAAAAAGAGAGAGAGAGAGTGAGTGTGTGTGTGTGTGTGTGTGTGTGTGTGTGTGTGAGAGAGAGAGAGAGCGCGAGCGAGCAAGCATTGGATTTAATCCTACCAAATAAATCACTCTGAATTCTTTAATTTTTGTGAGTAGGCAATACCATATTTAGCCACTAAGAAAAAAACTGAAGCATTTTCTAATTTTTTCAGTCTATTAAAATGACTTTATTTCTTTTTTACTTAGAAAGGTTTAAGTTTTTATTTAAATTCTGGTTAATTAATAAAATGACTGTGTGCCAATTTGTCTTCATTTATGTCTTCATTTTTTCTTTTTACATAAAATGTTACATTTTGTTTATACTAAAAGACAGTTTTACTCATTTAAATATTTTGATGATGTTTTTTTCTTTTTTTTTAATTTATTTATTTTTTCAGCATAACAGTATTCATTGTTTTTGCACAACACCCAGTGCTCCATGCAAAACGTGCCCTCCCTATTACCCACCACCTGTTTCCCCAACCTCCCACCCCTGACCCTTCAAAACCCTCAGGTTGTTTTTCAGAGTCCATAGTCTCTTATGGTTCACCTCCCCCTCCAATTTTTTTTTTTTATAAACATATAATGTATTTTTATCCCCAGGGGTACAGGTCTGTGAATCGCCAGGTTTACACATTTCACAGCACTCACGATAGCACATACCCTCCCCAATGTCCATAACCCCCTCCCTATTTTGATGATGTTTTAGTTAGACTCAAGCCTATTGCTTTTTGTTTGGTGTCCTGTGTACAGATCCTATAATAAAATGAAAATGTATTTTTAAATACTTTTACCATGTGCTAGTACTTATAATTTCAAAGCAAGATTAACACACTTCCACTCCCCAAATCCTTGCATCAAAAATAGAGTGTACTCTCAACACAGCCCCAAAGGACATATAAATACTCTGTGGTTGTACTTTAAAACTGTGAACATAGGGGCGCCTGGGTGGCTCAGTGGATTAAGCCGCTGCCTTCGGCTCAGGTCATGATCCCAGGGTCCTGGGATCGAGCCCCGCATCGGGCTCTCTGCTCCACAGGGAGCCTGCTTCCTCCTTTCTCTCTGCTTGCCTCTCTGCCTACTTGTGATCTCTCTCTCTGTCAAATAAATAAATAAAATCTTAAAAAAAAAAAAACTGTGAACATAACATAAGTAAATCCACAAATAGTAATTATTAACTGAATCCAAAATGCATGGTATTTTTGAGATTAAAAGACAATATTAGTGTAGTGAACTGTAAAAGTGGTAGAAAGTCTTCCTCATTTCAGCATGACAAAATTTCCAAAATTTTTTTGCAGAAGATGGAATTTTAGAAGACCTTTGAAGTGAGTTATAATAATATATTAGCAAAACTGTGAGGGAAGAATGTTTTCAAGTGTGAGGGAGAAATGAGTAAAGGTTCAGAGAGGGACCAAAAGTAGGGAACTGGAATAAAGGAAACAGGGATCAGATTTAAATTTATAAGAAAGCCAGTAGCCAGGGAGAAGGGATATTGAGAGATAGTATGGATACCAAAATATGTTCTATTTTGGCAGTAGGCTTAGTGGGGAGCCAGTTCAGGTTTCCTGGAGAGGAATGAGGTTCTAATGATTTGGGGAAGGAGGTGGGACACAGAGGATGGGATAGTCAGTCAGTCTTTGAGAAGAGATTGCATGGAAAATAGTGCAAAGTATGATAGGAAGGGATGAAGAGAAGAGTTTATGGTCCCTTGCCTCTTTCCTGATAGATGCAGAATCACTGGAATATTAAAGGTGGAGAGTGAACTAAAACATTATCAGGAAGCTCCATTATCATGGAGTCAGACATGCTTGAGTTCTAACCTTAAGCTGCTTGATTGCCATGTTATCTTGGGTTAGATACTTGACCTGTCCCTCAGTTTCCCATTCCGTTTTTTTTCTTTTTAAGATTTATTTATTTATTTATTTGGCACAGAGAGAGAGAGAGAGAGCACAAGCAGGGGGAGCGGTAGGGAGAGGGAGAAGCAGACTCCCTGCAGAGCAGGGGGGACCCCGGGATCATGACCTGGGCCAAAGGCAGTCACTTAACCAACTGCGCCACCCAGGCGCCCCATTTCCCATTTCTTAAGTAAAAAGAGCATCTATCTAAAGGTTTATTATGAGGGTTAAATGAGTTAAAATGAGTTCAATATTAAATATGAGTTAAAGTGTATGTAAAATGCGCTAGAAGAGTACCTGATACATACTAGCAACAGTATGTCTATTTTATTTATTTTTTTTTAATATTTTATTTATTTGACAGAGAGAAATCACAACTAGGCAGAGAGGCAGACAGAGAGAGAGGAGGAAGCAGGCTCCACGCGGAGCAGAGAGCCCGATGTGGGGCTCGATCCCAGGACCCTGAGATCATGACCTGAGCCAAAGGCAGAGGCTTTAACCCACTGAGCCACCCAGGCACCCCCAGTATGTCTATTTTATTAATATTATCAAATCTGAAGCCATGGAGTATAGTGTGTGTCTACTTCCAAAGTCAAGTCTGAGACTAAAAATTGGAGTTGCTAGTTTTAAAGCTCTTCACTGATTGGCACAAAATTACCTAACTGCTGTAATAACTATCAGATGCTCACTGTAGCTCAGAATGCTGATTTCCAAGCCCTTTGTACCTCTTTATGTTTATAGTTTGTGGCATTCTTCAGTCCAGGAGTCCCTTTATGAGTAAAAAGACTATAGTGGGTGGATCACTATAGGAAATCATTAAAAAAGAGAGGGAGGAAATAGGAAGAAGACATGGATATTGTTCTCAAAGACAGACCGAGGTGGGGGGAAATCTTGTCTCATAGTAGATGCATAATTACTATTGGTTGAATAAATGTTGAATAAATGTAGAGGTTCATGAATTTAACAGAAACATACACAACCAGTCCCTGGTGTATACATTTATGAGTGTTAAGTAATTGATAAAACCTTCAGTAAGATTTGGGTGGATCCGTGGATACTGTTGAAAGATTATAAGATTTAAGATACGAGTTTGATGTAAAGCGTGTCTTTCCCAAATGATGTATTGAAATTACCTTTTTCTTTAATTCAACACAGCTTAGTTATCTGGGACAGTTGAGAATAGAGGAAAGGGATAAAGTGAGGGTATCACCAATAAATAAAGTCTAGAGCTAGTCTCCAAATACTGTTTAATTTTCCCCCCCACCTTCCTTGGGGTGTATAGAATATAATGAACTATTAAGGGGATATACACATATGTTTTGGACAGCATCCTTCAGTATTAGTAGAAAACCAGCTATGTTTTATAGTACAGGAAATAATTGATATGACAAGTCAAGCTGATCTACTTAAAATAATTATTTTTTAGGGAACTAAAACCAGCAAGTGGTTTAAGCAGTACTTGAAGAAAAAACAAAAGGTGCTTCTTGAAGATTTTTCGAGAAAATATTGGTAACTGCTGTAGAATACTTTGTAAATTTGGCAAGCCAAAGGCAAAATGAAGAAAACTATGGAGTATTGCTTCAGTGTTTGTACGTTTCTATTGCAAGTAGCACTCTGTCAGTTTGAACAAATACTCAAGTTTGCACTAAACACTACAATGATGAAATCTGTAGCTCTTGAAAATCCTTTCTAAATCCTCAGAAATTTTCTTCTCAAAGAAGGGTAAGTATTGAGTCATAGAGAGGAAAAAATTGCGTAGAATAGCACTGTGCAGTCTGTCTAATTCCCTTGGTTACTTTGAAGGTTGTATTTGGATGTGACCGTTTGTACTCATACTTTTTGATTTGGATTGTAACATTTCATTTTTGCCCCACCCCCAATGAATATTGGAAATTGAGTATCAGGGAATTTAAAAAGAGAAGAATCTTTTCTTACAGAGCTCCCTACCCTTATCCTCTAACCACAAACAAGAAATAAAATTCTATATTTTATTACAATTACACATTATTGTAAAGGTGACTTTAAGGTACAGTGTCTGGCACAATGAGGGTGGAAACAAAATTACCACGATGTTATTAAAATCTGGTATTTTTTTTTTAAGGATGGGTGAAGAGATTTTATCTCTGTTACTTTTAACTCGGGACAGTATATCCTGTTTTATAATGTGCTCTGCCCTGACTCTATATATTTTTAAAAAAACACTGAAGGTTGGACCTCACTGGTGTCTGGATTGGTTGAGTCCTTACCTGTTTGCTTTGTGGTTGGCTGAAAGCTGTTGCTAAGCTTGTTTTTTCGTTCTTAGAAAAAGTTAAAAGTTGAGTGTGACCTACTTGAACTGCATCCTGCTTTTGACTCTGCTTTGCTCTTTTTCCTGATCCACATACTTTTTTATGATATCTTTTGAAGTTTAGATATTTTTCAAACCCCCAATTTGTAAATTTAATGTGTGATATTTTGGGGTTTTATAGTTTTAATTGTGTACTTGTAATATGCAAATTAAAGTACTGTGGTTTAATTTTTAAATCTCATTGGATACTTGAAAGTTGAAGCTTCTTACAGACAGTGCTAATTGTAGAGAACAAATGTATTCTTTAAGAACCTACCTATTTTAAACACAAAAGTTTATTTGGATATCAGTAATAGCTTCATTGGTAATAAAAAAAAACAATCTCAAAGTACTATGTTGTACCTTTACTAAGAAATTTAGGTCAAATTTTTGTGATTTACGATAAAAGCTGTTATTGATCATGTTGGCATGTGTGTCACTGAAGGATAAGATAGACTTTATTCATGTTTTCTGGAAAAGGGCTAAAAGGATTGATAATTCTTCCAGTTGTAGACCAGATCCAGGACAGGCTAAATGAAAGTTCTATTGGAAAGCAAGTTTGGTTTGTAATTCAGTAGACTGTCATAAACTACTGTGACTCTAAGAACCTTTTCTCTTTAAGGCTCTATTTAACACAGATGGGAATGAGACTTTGAACTTAAGCACCAACCCCCTCCGGCCCCCGCCCTAACCATTGCATTCTGCTGGAACCTGCAGAAATCCTTGAATCATTCTCTGAACCTTAAAGCCTGACCCAAGCCTTGGGTGGATAATATAGGGAACTGTAGACTAGCATGGATCCTCCAAACCCACTATGAGTTCTAGATTACATATTAGGAAATGTGGGGTATATATAAGGCAGTGATATTCAAATGTGTTACTAATTTTTTTGTCAGCACAGCCTCTAGTCAAACAGTATTACCAGAATTCTGATTTATGCAATATCTAAAACCATCATTTTATTAATGATGTCTTTAAGTTTAAATAATTTATCATGTCAGTGTGAAGAAAGACGCTGTATTATTTTTTTATTTCATTTTTTTCAGTGTTCCAAGAGTCATTGTTTATGCACCATACCCAGTGCTCCATGCAATATGTGCCCTCCCTCATACCCACCACCAGGCTCACACAACCCCCCACTCCCCTCCTCTCCAAAACCCTCAGTTTGTTTCTCAGAGTCCACAGTCTCTCATAGTTCATCTCCCCCTCCAATTTCCCCCAACTCAGCTTCTCCTCTCCTTCTCCCAAAGTCCTCCATGTTATTCCTTATGCTCCACAAGTAAGTGAAACCATATGATAATTCACTCTCTCAGCTTGACTTATTTCACTCAGCATAATCTCCTCCAGTCCTGTCCATGTTGATGCAAAAGTTGGGTATTCATCCTTTCTGATGAAGGCATAATACTCCACTGTATATATGAATCGTATCTTCTTTATCCTTTTGTCTGTTGAAGGGCATCTTGGCTCTTTCCACAGTTTGGCAACTGTGGCGATTGCTGCCATAAACATTGGGGTACAGATGGCCCTTCTTTTCACTACATCTGTATCTTTGGGGTAAATACCCAGTAGTGCAATTGGGAGGAATTAGTGCAATTGGGAAGCTCTGTTTTTAATTTCTTAAGGAATCTCCACACTATTTTCCAAAGTGGCTGCACCAACTTGCATTCCCACCAACAGTATAAGAGGGTTCCCCTTTCTCCACATCCTCTCCAACACTTGTTGTTTACTATCTTGTTCATTTTGGCCATTCTAACTAGTGTAAGGTGGTATCTCAATGTGGGTTTTGATTTCAATCTCCCTGATAGCTAATGATGGTGAGCATTTTTTCATGTGTCTGTTAGCCATTTGTATGTCTCCTTTGGAGAAGTGCCTGTTCATGTCTTCTGACCATTTTTTGACATGATTATCTGTTTTTTGAGTGTTGAGTTTGAGGAGTTCTTTATAGATCTTAGACATCAGCCCTTTGTCTGTAGTGTCATTTGTGAATATCTTCTCCCATTCCATGGGTTGCCTCTTTGTTTTGTTGACTGTTTCCTTTGCTGTGCAGGAGCTTTTGATCTTGATGAAGTCCCAAAAGTTCATTTTCGCTTTTGTTCCCTTTGCCTTTGAGACATGTCTTGAAAGAAGTTGCTGTGGCCAATGTTGAAGAGGTTACTGCTTATGTTCTCCTCTAGGATTTTGATAGATTCCTGCCTCACGTTGAGTTCTTTTATCCATTTCGAGTTTATCTTTGTGTATGGTGTAAGGGAATGGTCAAGTTTCATTCTTCTATACATAGCTGTTCAATTTTCCCAGCACCATTTATTGAAGAGTCTGTCTTTTTTCCATTTATTTTTTCCTGCTTTGTTGAAGATTATTTGACCATAGAGTTGCGGGTCCATATCTGGGCTCTCCACTCTGTTCCACTGGTCTATGTGAATGATGCTATGGTTGTGTTTTAAACAAATTTGAAATTAAGAGGTTATGGATTCTGGCTGCAGTATTACTTCTGTATTTTCTGGTATCCATAATATACAGGAAATCTAGATTCAGACAGCAAAGTACCCACATGCTGTAGCAATCCAATCACTGCTATAGTTTCACTCCAGCAGATGTAGAGAGCCACGAGTTTTTTTAAAAGCTAGAACCTACTAACTATATCTTTCCTAATCATTTACAAATTCACAAAAATGTTCAAACATTTGCTCAAAGAGATGATAAAAGAAGCTTTATTTAGTCCAGGAATTGAATTACTAGTGGCAACAGATAATTATTATGGTAGTTTCTAATGCATTTAATGTTGATATACATTAGCAGTTTGCTTTGAAAAAGTAAGCTTAAATCTAATATTTCATAATAACTCTAGGGGTGCCTGGGTGGCTCAGTCGTTAAATGTCTGCCTTCAAACTCAGGTCATGATCCCAGGGTATTGGGATCAAGCCCTGCATCTGGCTGCTTGCTCAGCAGGGAGTCTGCTTCTCCTTCTCCCACTCCCCCAGCCTGTGTTCCCTCTCTCGCTTTCTGTCAAATAAGTAAATAAAATCTTTTTTAAAAAAAATAACTGTAAAGTACTTATAAGGAATGGATCCTAAGAAATATAGTTTGAAAACCACTGGTAATGGAACAAGCCTGGTGCAGGAGGAGGTTAGATTCTAGTTAGTCTTAACTCTTGATAAAATCAGGGAATTATATTAACAGACAGAACTTTAGGGCTGAAATAAAGTTTGAGAGAATAAGGCTTTCACCAGCCCTTCATATTAAATTTGAGGGGGCTAGGTGCAGTTGTCAAGCGTCTGCCTTTGGCTCAGGTCATGATCCTGGCACCCTGGGATGGAGCCCTGCTCCCTGCTGAGCAGGGAGCCTGCTTCTCCCTCTCCAGTCCCCAGCCCCAGTTCCCTCTCTCGCTGTCTCTCTCTGTCAAATAAACAAATAAAATCTTTGTTAAAAAATTTTGAAGGGGGTGGGACTCCTGGGTGGCTCAGTTGGTTAAGCGGCTCCCTTCGGCTCAGGTCATGATCCCGGTGTCCTGGGATCGAGTCCCACATCGGGTTCCTTGCTGGGCAGGGAGCCTGCTTCTCCCTCTTCCTCTGCCTGCCTCTCTGTCTGCCTGTGTTCTCTCTCTCTCTCTCTGACAAATAAATAAATAAAATCTTTAAAAAAAAAATTTGAAGGGGGTAAAACAGGAAGGGCTATTAAGGGATTTACAGACTGGGTTTCTGCTTTTTGTTTTTCTGTTTGTTTCAGAATTGGGCAGTAAACTAGATGACTCCCCATTTAATGTTCCCCAACAGAGTCCCAAGCTATGTGCCAATCTGTGTGGCTTATATGAGAGGTGTAAATCTAAATAACAGAGACACCCAGACTCAAATTAAGATATTTCTGCTTGTTCATTGGATTTAAGAAATTAAATGCATGTAATATGGCATTCAGTAAATACCTATAAATAATAATTGAATGCTAAGTGTTTACATAATATTAAGATTTCTGTTAATTGATAAAATAGCATTGACATCTGTACATAAACTTATGCCAAAATGTATTTTTAAAATTTGAGTTGTAACAAGAAAAAATACTACCTTCTCCAATTTGTAATATCTGAATAAAATCCTATTTTAGAATTTCTCAATCAGTTGCCAAAAATTAGGAATACCAGATTTTCTGTTACTACAAATGAAATGATCTTGAATTCTGTTCAAATTTAAGCTCCAGTAAAAATTATAATTGAAGTGGCTTTATCTCTTTTGTTGAGTATTTTTAGCTAACCAGAAAGATAGTAGTGATAAGTAAAAATAAACATTTCTGTTGAACTACAATGCTCTAAATGTATATGTACTCTACAGACAAAGGGGAAAATGGCCCACAGAGTTAACAGTGAGGATTTTGGAGGGCAGAACAGATGGGAAAGTTCAGTGAATGGCATTTTATTTCTAAGAAGCTTAATAACATGCAAGTCGTCTCTGGATGTGGCCTTGTACTTTGTGACCAGGTTAGGCTCTTAATACCCTTTTGGAAAACTAGAGATCTCAGGGAGGCAAAGAAAGAAGGTAATTTAAAGGATTAAAGGACCTACAGCTAAAGATTATCACAGAGGAATTGAGTGGGGATTCTTTAAATTGTGCAAGAAAAACATATTGTAAATCTCTATTCACTACATAATAGTAATAATCATAGAGTGGTGTGGGCATGGATAGGGAGGTCAGGGTAGTTATAAATAAAACAATAACTTGATTAAAAGATTTTAGGAGTGCCCGGCTGGCTCAGTTGGTAGAGCATCTGACTCTTGATCTCAGGATCGTGAGGTCAAGCCCCATATTAGGTGTAGAGATTACTAAAAATAAATAAGTAAAAGAACTTAAAAAAAATTGTAGGTTACATATTAAAACCAGCTCTTTCCTCGTGCTCACAAACCAGAAGTACTTTGAGATTTTAAAAAATATATATTTTTATATATGGTTTTAGAGTTGAGATCCAGCTCCTCAAAAATTATTTTAAAAATTGTATAGTACAGTAGTGTATGTGCATAGTCTGAGAAATATTTTCTCAGATATATGTATCATATATTTAGTATCTTTGGTTACCTTTTTTTGAGTTTGTATCAGTTCCTTTTCCTCCTTCTTTAAAACTTTCAGTAGCTCCTAAGTACATATGTAATAAAGTTCTCTCAGTTTCCCCCAACTCTCACCTTTTACCTGAATCTCAGCCTATTCCAAATTAAACCGATTATTATTTAACTTAACAATAATGCTGGAAAGTAATTCACCTCTGAAAATTGTAGCATTTTTGAATGAGTTCTCCCATTTAATTTTGAGATCTCAACAGACACTTTATTTCCTGTCATTTCACCTTAGGCCTAAAGATGTTGAAAGCCAAACTTGGTTGCAGAATGTTCATGAATCTTGTCAAACAATGATACATATACAGGCAGTGTCTGACTTGTAAGTACCTGCCTGACTTAACAAGTGAGCCATATATATCATTGTCTGAAACTTTAAAGCTATCTTTGTAGTGCAAGGAGAGCAAGCAAAGAAAAATCAAAGAAGCTTGGGACTATTTGTGGGTTCCCAAGGAGAAAATGGGGAGAGACTAGGAAAAATAGAAGTTGCTTTAGCAGAGCTGAGCCCAAGGACAGGCTGATTCCCAAGCAGAGCCTGCCTGCTTATATAGTAGACCCCAAACGTCCAAAAATCTTTGTCTAGATGGCCCAAATCTTTCGTAAAGTGAATATTGAACTTGAAGTTCAGTGTTAAGCTTTCACTTGAGTTAAGCATTTTTTTAATAGAAATAATCTCTGTGGAGTTCATTCAATACATACTTATTGAGGGTCTACTATGTGTGAGGCACGTGGGCATTGGAAATACAGCTGTGAACAACAAAAAATTCTGATTTTATGGAGCTTATATTCTATTGAATCAGACTAAATAAATAAATTAGTATGAGGTATCAGTACTTCATACAATAAATAGTGTGAACTGTTTCAAGAAGCCTTTCTTCCCAGCACATCAACCGGTTGTTCTAAGAGGAATAGGGGTAGGTAGTATGAGTACCTTTTAGTAGACTTGGGTGGGGTGGGGTCTTAGGGTAGATTCAGGTAAGTTCGGTAGTGGAGCTTTTTTTTTTTCCCCCAAGATTTTATTTTTTTATTTGACAGACAGAAATTGCAAGTAGGCAGAGAGGCAGGCAGAGAGAGAGGAAGGGAAGCAGGCTCCCCGCCGAGCAGAGAGCCTGATGTGGGGCTCGATCCCAGGACCCTGGGATCATGACCTGAGCTGAAGGCAGAGGTTTAACCCACTGAACCATCCAGGCGCCCATGTAGTGGAGCTTTAAGCAGCATGAGGTTAGCAAAGGCCTGGGAAAAGACACTAAGGAGAGGGACAAGGATAGAAAAGTAGAGGAGGGAAGTTCTCAAATACCGAGATGACTCATTCCATGATTTCTTTCTTAAAAACCACACACACACACACACACACACACACACACACACACACACACACACACACACACACCAGATCTCATCCTGAGTGTAAGAAAGGGAGATAGATTTTTTTCCTTTCCTTTTGTCCTCAGAATCAAGAACTAAGATTAATACATAGTTATCAAAATTTATAAAATACTCATTAAAAGAAGCAACCCACCTTCTGCTGCTCAGGATTCAGACAGACCTGCATTCTAATCCCTGATTGCAATTTACTACTTTTATAATCTTGGTCAAGTTACCCATACTTTAGAAGTTTCTGCTTTATAAATTTGGAAATAGAAGTAAATATCTGCCTTATATATGTCAGTTGCTTTAGTGTATGATAGGTAGAAGTTGGTAAGTTACTAGTCTTATTAACCTGGAAAACCTGACCACAATTTAACATGCTTATTCTTTGGGTGAAGTGTTTTTTCTAATTTAAAACCATGACATTGTTTGGATATTGTTAGTTACAAATATGGGTGATGGCCTATGAGTTTCTAAAACCCTATGCAGAGGTTTAAAACTGCATTTCTAAAAGAAGCAGCCCCAAAGGAGAGAATGAGAACAAAAATCAGTCAACAGTCTTGCTCCTTTATAAGTGATAAAATTCTAAAAATTAAATTGAAGAAGTGAGAAAAGTAGAGGACAAATAAGAGAACAATGTTAAATTAAAGTTCAGTGCTAAAAAGATCTCACTGTACTCAAAACATGTTGAAAGGAAAAAAAGTGCTTAGCAGACAAGCTATATATATAAAAACAGGAAGATATGAGCTGGAGGAAAAATCTTTTTTTTTTTAATTAACACATAATGTATTATTTATTTCAGGGGTACAGGTCTGTGAATCATCAGCCTTACACAATTCACAGCACCTCACCATAGCACATACCCTCCCCAATGTCCATAACCCTGCCACCCCATCCCTACCCCCCTCCACTATAGCAACCATCAGTTTGTTTCCTGAGATTAAGTATCTCTTATGGTTTGCCTCCCTCTCTGGTTTCATCTTGCTTCATTTTTTCCTCCCTTCCCCTATGATCCTCTGTCTTGTTTCTCAGATTCCTATCAGTGCGATCATATAATAATTGTTTTTCTCTGATTGGCTTATTTTGCTTAGCATAATAACTCTCTAGTTCCATCCACATCATTGCAAATGGCAAGATTTGGCGGGGCGGGGATTGATGGCTGCATAATATTCCATTGTGTGTGTGTGTGTGTGTGTGTGTGTGTGTGTAGCCACATCTTCTTTATTCATTCTGTTGATGTACATCTAGGCTCTTTCCATAGTTTAGTTATTGTGGACACTGCTGCTATAAACAGCGGGGTGCACGCACCCCTTCGGATCACATTTGTATCTTTGGGGTAAATACCCAGTAGTGTAATTGCTGGGTCGTAGGGTAGCTCTATTTTCAACTTTTTGAGGAACTTCCATACTGTTTTCCAGAGTGGCTGCACCAGCTTGCATTCCCACTAACAGTGTAGGAGGGTTCCCCTTTTGGAGGAAAAAAATCTTGACAAAATTAGTAAGCAGAAGTTATCTTATAAACCAGCATTCTAAATAAAATGTTTTAAACGACAATAGGGCATTTTTAAAGAGTGCTTTAAAGCTCTCTCTTAAAGGCATTCTTTGGTTTAATGAATGTTTTCTAACCAGTTATTAAATATTAAATATAATTCCTATTCTAATGAATAGATCTACAAATCTGTAGTACTTTAATTCCTATGATAAAATGGAAAATTCAAGATTTAATATGTGGTTTATGAAAGTGTTATTAGGCCTTTTGAACTGATAAGTGTTCATTCTACTAAAATACATCTATTCTTTTCCATGAATTAACTAGTTTTAAAAGTCTAATGGATGTAGGAAAGCCAGCTGGTCAGGAGAGCAGCTAATTTGAGATTTATTTCCTCAATTTCAAAAACAAGAGTATGAGGCATGATTTCCTTTCTCAAGAAACGTATTATGTTAGACAAAATCCACCTTCATCCCTACACTTTGCTTCATTCCTTTTGTTCTTCAGACCCACAATACTGCCTTGACAAAATTGCCTCAGCAGCCTTGCTAACTCATCTCCCTGCTGCCAATGTTGCCCCTTGCAATATATTTATCTAAACTGTAGTGAAAGGCAAATCAGATGTTTTTCTACTGTTTAAAACTTTCAGTAAGTCCACAGTGGTCTTAAGAATGAAATTTACATTCTTTAATGAAGCTTGAACAAGGTCCCTCCTTACTGTTGATCTTTTACTTGAACTCTATTCACTGTCTTTTAAC
Source organism: Meles meles (assembly GCF_922984935.1). Classification (NCBI taxonomy): domain Eukaryota; kingdom Metazoa; phylum Chordata; class Mammalia; order Carnivora; family Mustelidae; genus Meles; species Meles meles. The sequence continues at coordinate 23,670,917 of NC_060070.1, forward strand.
CACCCCCCCACCCCCCCCGTACCCCTCCCCACCCCCGCTTCCAGACCAAATCAATTTCCTTTATTCAGCTTCTCTGTTTGGGCCACTGCTCTCTCTCCTGCCTCTGGGCCTTTGCACATGCTGGTTCCTTTGCTTAAAACTTTTAAAACTCTCAAGCCGGGGCGCCTGGGTGGCTCAGTGGTTTAAGCTGCTGCCTTCGGCTCAGGTCATGATCTCAGGGTCCTGGGATCGAGTCCCACATCGGGCTCTCTGCTTGGCAGGGAGCCTGCTTCCCTCTCACTCTCTCTGCCTGCCTCTCTGCCTGTGATCTCTCTCTGTCATAAATAAAAAAAATAAAAAAAATAAAAATCTTTAAAACTCTCAAGCCTTCCCTTCTGCCCTCCCCCCAAATTTTCTTGCCAAGGCATCTCCACTAATCCTCTGAGCCCCAGCTCAGATGTTCTTCCTTCAGGAAGCCTGTCTTACACCACAGCTTCAAGTCCAAACTCTCTAATACATCATAGTTCTCAGTTCAGATAAAGTCATTTGACACCACCCTGCTTTTACATAGGGATGTCAGCTCCTTTTTGAGAATATTAAGAGTTGAGACCATCGCTAATAATGACATGTAAAAACCTCCCCTTGATACTGCTGAGTAAGTCTACCAAAACATTTTTAGAGGAAAGGAAATATCTCAGAATTATTATTACTTCTTGGATTAGATAATCAGGATTCTTCCTAGAAGAAATAAAATGTTGAAATATTTAAGTACTAGCAGATTTTATAAAGTAACTACTGACCTCTAATGATAACCTGTGATAAATATCAAAAGCTTAGTGCTTTCCAATTATTGTTCTGTGATCAGGATTTCATTTTTTTAGCAGATGTTTGGTGCATGCCAAGACATGCCTAGCACTGCGGGTTTGTTAGGAGAAGCACCTTCAGGACATCTAGCCTACTCAAGAAGTGAACTCTATTACAAACTTTTTACTGAAAGATTTGAAACAAAACATTTCCAGAAGTGAAATTTACACAATGATTTTGCAGGTTAATATATTGCTAGGAATTCTTAGTTACTGTAGATTTGGAGGCAACCCTTTATGTTGGAGAATAAAGTAACTAATTCACCATACTCCTCATTGTAAAGGGCAAAAATTAGTACTCTTTGAAGAACTTAAGTCAGTCTTTATAAAGGAGTCTTGACATTTAATAACTTAAAGGTCCTCAGTAAATCACTGAGTTAGGAGTTAAAATTATTTTTCTTTTTATGTAAGGCAGCATCAAAATAAATAATTAAACTGAAATTTTCTGGGGGGAAAAGTAATCCTAATTGCAGTTTCCTATACAATTTTACTGTATGCTTCTTCAGTAAATATTTATCAAGTTCTAAGGATCAAACCCTACTATATATATAGCTTACAGTTTTGATTTGCATTTAACTATTTTAAACCATTTTTGGGTTAGCTAAATGCATGCATTTCCCTTGCCTCTTATTAAAAAAATAGAAAGTTAAGCATTTTCCATTTTGCACATATATCATTTTTATGTCACAAACAAGATTATGCCCTAGTAGACAACTAACCCCACTGTTTTATCCCTTCCAGAAAATAAAAATCTCAGCTCAGCTCTTACAGCAGAGTCATCATTTTCATATACTTCTCTCATTATCTAGCAGTATGGTTCACAACCTCATATATCAAGTCCATTTATGTTTCCAAAGAATTCATCTACAACCAGTTTATCTTGGAGGGTATGGCTGCAAATTGAATGTTTTACTGAGTTAATTTTTGCTGCTTGTTTGTGACTGAGTGGGCATTTGATTATTTTGTTTGCTTTTGTGGCTGTGCTCAGAGGAAGAGAGCTTGGAAGCCTCTGTAGCCTTTTCTTTTGTGTTAATATTAACCCAAAATTGCTTTTCTTGATCAGTAAAAAATTTTTTGCATGATTTTGCAATTTGCAAAAGCAGTGTATGAGAACACACAACATTTACCTTATCTGGAGAAGATAAAAAATAACCATTTTAACCTGCTTTTAAAACATGACACTTTAAGAGCTGTAAGAGTAACTTATTCTCTGAGACATTGTAACCTCACTTCTAAGACTGAAACTTACTTGCATTTAGGAGTCCTGATTCTGTGTCTGTCAGTTTTTATTGATTTACACTCTGCTTGTTTCCTGCTGTCAGAATGTTCCAGCTTTTTTTTTTCTTAACCTGAACATGCAAGCTTTTGAAAACACAAAAGCAGACATGCAAAAAGAGATCTTATTTAAAAGTTGATTTTTAAAAGAAGTTAATGAAGCCATGTAAGGAAATAGTGTTAACACGGGACTTGAGAGATTCGTGTTCCAAGGCCAGCAATGTCAGTTATTTATGCTCCTTTAAAACCTGTATTTTCTCAAGTTCCTCATCCGATTTCAAAGTGAGAGATTCTTTCTGTAGAACCCAGGGCACTTATGAGAACATTAGAAAATTTAAAGCCTTCGAATATACTCGCAAAGAGAAAGGAAATTCAGCGATTGGCACCAGGGCTTATTATCTGTGTAGGAGAATGATTTTACAGTTTGTACATAGCTTACCAAAACTAATTTCATATTGAATATAGGCCATAGCCCCGTACTTGTTCCAACATTTTGGGCCCATTCAGCGTCGTTTGGGCATTATGGGAAAGGACGGAGGGGACTGCAATAGTTCATAAAATGTAAAGCGAACTTGGTTCTTCCTGGTGTCAGGGTCAGCACAGAGTATCGCTCAAGGTAAATGAATCCAAGAGGGTGGAAGGTGGTCAGGCTCTCGACTTTGATGCTAGGGCAGGGGCACATTTGCCTTTCACTGACGCCTAAGGGCCCGCGCTGCACCTTCAGCCATAGTGCGGGCCGCCGGCCGAACCCGCTCCTGGCGTGAGAATTGGCTTCTGGGGGAGCTCGGACGCTCGAGGTTGTTTTCCGCCGGGCCGCCGCAGACCGCCCGTCACCCTCCGCTCCTCCGCGCTAAGGGGGCGGCACTCCGCGGCCCGGTGGGCCGGCATTGGCGCGTGCGGCCGCCGTGCGGGCGGAGTGACGGCGGGGGCGGGGCTGCGCGGCTTGTTTGTCGGGGCCGCAGCGCTGCCGAGGTCCGCGCTGACTGAGGCGCTGCAGCCCGGAGCCCGGCCGTCAGGTCAGCGCTCGCCGTCTCGGCACCGCCGTGGTTCTCCTGCACGTCGGCAGCGCTCCCCGCGCCGACATGCGCCTGGCCACCACAGCGAACGAGGCGTACACGGCCTCACTGGCCGTCTCGGAGCTGCTGGGCTGCAAGCAGTGCGGCGGGGGCCGCGGCCAGGACGAGGTACCCGGGCGAGGGGCCGGGCGGGCGGGCGGGTACCGGGCAGAGTTGCCCGGGCTGCCCCGAGATCGCGACGCCTCCCGGCCTCCCTACCGAACAGCTGCGGAGAACGCTTCTCAGGGAGGCCGCCCCTGGAGCAACCGCCCGGCGGGCCGCGCAGCCCGGGGGGGCGTCTCGGGCTGGCCGGCGCCCCTCAGGTGAAGGGGCGGCCTGTGGTGGGTGGAGAGACGGTTTCCATGGCGAGTCGGCCCGGGCAGAAAATGCTGAGGCTGGCAGCGACAGCTGCCTCGGTCCTTTAAATGGAAGTCTCCGAAACGTCAATAACGTTGTCTTCCGTGCAAGTCTCCACAAGTCAGAACCGAACAAAGCTCTAGTCTTACGGTAGAACAGCCTGTGGATTTTTGTCCCCCTTCGGCGTCCTGTCAAAACAGATGATCAGTGACCCCCTTCCCCCTTTGCCTCCTACTTAAAAAAAAGAAAAAAAATACATTGGAGTCAGTTGAAAGATAATGTTGCCTGGAATACGTATGTTCTGCCAGCTCTATGACGTTATGCAGTGCTCACCCTTGTTTATTAACCATCCCTTTTGTGTCTGAAATGGCCTTCAGAAAGCTGTTACATTTTGTATTTTTCCTAAGTGGTTGTAAATAGGGCCCTATTTGAAAGTTGGGAATAGACCTAATTAAAAATTGAACCTTTAAAAGGCTCTTGATTCAAAAGGTGACAAGGAGAAAGTAGAGAAATAGTTATTAAAATTTGAAATGAAATCAGAATGCTGTGTTGCCTTAGTTCAAGAAATCCAAATAGGAAGTAATTTGTCTGCAGCATTGCCCACTTACATGACGGTTTTCGTATTTATATTTTTTGTAGATGGAGTCTACATTGTGAATATACTACATATAGTCATTTAACTTTAAATGAGGACACCTTCTCATGAGGTTTTTAGAACAAACTTTTCTAGATTTTAAAATTCATAGGCACCTAATACACTCCTGATTGTTTACAGATAATACAACAACCTAAAAAAAAATTGTTACATCTGTTTGTTTGGAAACTCTATCAAAGAGAGAAAACTGTATGAAAGTGTTGAAATGGCATTTATGGTTTCTGTTTGCAGGCCACAAGAGATCTTTTCTCATTTTGAATAGAAGTGATCCCCAGTCATTGTGCTTGAATAGATCTGTTATTTCAGGTGGTATTTGTGTGCAGAACCCTGGTTCTGGCCCAGATCTACAATCTCTAAATATAGCCATGTAAACTGGAAGATAGATACATTTTAGCTTGCACATTGATTACAGTGCTTATGGGATTGTTTAGAAAGTGGCTGTAGAGTTCTATTTTATTTTTAACACACCCAGCATGTGGGAAAATAAGTTAGGAAGTAGTGCTTTATAGGAAAACTTTGCAAAAGAATTAATAACATGACTCTCAAATGGCAAACTTACATAGTGCTTTAAAATGAGACATTTTTCAGGGATGGAACTCCTGATCAAAGTATAAAATACACATATGGTTAAGTCAGCCTTACAAATCTAGTATTTTGAATTCTGTGAGTTATTTTTTTAGAATGCATTTCATAGAAGACTGGATACTGGAAACGAGGTAACTTTGAATATTTCTAAGTTCCCAAGTAGAGTTAATGACAGTTTTAAAAGAAGCACCAGTACATTTGTTATAGCAGGGTTTGTTTGTTTTTTTTTAAAGATTTTATTTATTTATTTGACAGAGAGAAATCACAAGTAGGCAGAGAGGCAGGCAGAGAGAGAGAGAGGAGGAAGCAGGCTCCCTGCCAAGCAGAGAGCCTGATGTGGGACTCGATCCCAGGACCCTGAGATCATGACCTGAGCCAAAGGCAGAGGCTCAACCCACTGAGCCACCCAGGCACCCAGGATTTTTTTTTTTTAAATAACACTTCTACATCTCTTAATTTTTAAAATTTTTGAATGTCAGAAGGCTAGCACCCATCTATAAGTGATCTTCTGAAGTGATTCTCCTGAAGACGGGAGAGTGGAGTGGGAGCTTTCACATTTTACAAAATTTATTGTTGCTTCGTTGAAGTGTGTTTCAAAAAACACATACTGCTTTTGTAATTTTTTTAAATCAAAATTAATATCAGTACTGTGGTTATTGGTATAAAACGTCTAGATAGTTTTTTTAAAGTGCCCCAAGTGAGAGCGCCTGGGTGGCTCAGTGGGTTAAAGCCTCTGCCTTCGGCTCAGGTCATGATCCCAGGGTTCTGGGATCGAGCCCCACATCGGGCTCTCTGCTCAGCAGAGAGCTTGCTTCCCTTCCTCTCTCGCTCTGCCTGCCTCTCTGTCTACTTGTGATCTCTGTCTGTCAAATAAATAAATAAAATCTTAAATAATAATAATAATAAAGTGGTTCCCCCTGCTATCCTCTCTCAGAGCAACTTACACTTTAAAAAAAAAAAAAGTGCCCCAAGTGCAGTGAGAAAAATCATTCAAACAACCTAATTATATTTACTTTTCAACTAGCTTTGCAGGTGGGTAAACACCAAAAGCCAAGAAATGCTTTTATTTTGCATTTGTGGCAAATCATTCATTCTTTCACTTAAGGATATTGCTATAGATTCATAAATGTATCTTTAATACATTTGGAAATTATGATTAGAACATACTTCTAGTGTACACACACTGATTCATATAGTGATATATGTAGTCTTTCCGTGATATTGTCAAGTCAGCAGTTGCTAAGAATTTTTACATCGTGAAAATTAGTGTGTTGATATTACGCACTAATGAAGAAGTAGATCTTTTTTTTTTTTTTTTAAAGATTTTATTTATTTGACAGAGAGAAATCACAGAGAGGCAGGCAGAGAGAGAGGAGGAAGCAGGCTCTCCGCTGAGCAGAGAGCCCAATGCGGGACTCGATCCCAGGACCCTGAGATCATGACCTGAGCCGAAGGCAGCAGCTTAACCCACTGAGCCACCCAGGTGCCCATGAAGAAGTAGATCTTATGTCAGAGTCTTGCAGCAGTGTTGTCATGGCAGAGGCTGTTGCTCTCTTTTTCAAAATGCTGATTAGGAGGATTGTTGAGAGGAAAGAACTGTTAGTTCCCATGTTAGTTTTTCCAGCCACACCTTCAGGGAGAGCCTGTGAGCTTTGTGCTGTGATTAGCATCTACATCTGCTTTTTAAACAAGACCACTTGCTGTTGGCCGTTCTGCCTCTTTGAATCTGGATTGGCCAAAATTTGCTCCAAGTCTATAATTCATTTTCTTTAACAGCTACAGATAAGGCATAATTGAAGTAACCTTCAGGAAGCTATGAAATGTGGTTCGTTTAGCTTATGATCACCCTATTGAAGACCTGCAGTACCTTTTTTAAAATCAGTACCTGCTAGAAAATAGTGTAACTAATTTTGTCATGTTGCCTAGGAAAAGGGTTTCAAAAATGAATTTTCCAGAAAGTTGAAACTTTTAACCTTTTAGAAACAAAGGATGCTATTGTATGACAATAGTGGTATCCAAAAGGACCTTTAAGGTATCAAAAACTCTTAAAGAGGCTCAAAAGAGTAACAATTAAAGATACCAACTGGATTTCTGGATTTCCTGGATTCAGCCTCTATTTCCACCATTCATAATACTGAGCTAGGTACTTGACTTTAAATTGTGTACATATATTTATAAAACATTATATGTAATTATAACTATGTTATAGAAATATTTTATATATATATATATAATGTGAGATATATAAAAATACAAATAATTTGTAAAATGATCTCCTGACTGCCTGAATCTGGACTGAGATAAATTGGAATGGAGTCTTAGTGTTCATCATATTCTTGTATCCCTCTCACGTACCTAGTCTATTAAGAAAGAGAACAAAGAACGTCTTTTTGAGTCTAGCCTTCAAATGTAGGAGAATAAATTGATGAGTCTAGAACAGTGCTATTTCCCATTATATCAGTCTTGACCAACTCTTTTTGGGAAAGACTTGATTTTTTTAAGTATGTGGGTATCCATCTCCCTTCTCCCCTTTCCCCAGTCTTTTCTTTCACTTCCTCTCCATTTCTTTCCTACCATTTCCCTTTCTGCTTTTACATGGCACAAACCTCTCACAACCTCTTCAGCCTGGTAGGAAATTGACCCTGGTAGTCTAAGTGTGAGCTGCATAAAATTCTATTTTATCTGGAACTACCCTTAAGTAAAATAATGAAATTGAAAATCTCAAATGTCAGAGACTTTTTCCATTCCCTTCCTTTCATAGTTTTTCTACTTTCTGTCTCCAGCTTTCTTGCCAGACTGGTACTTCATCAAAGAATGAATGTGACCTTAGAACTAAGAGGTTACTAGCATAATGGGTCTATAATCCTTTCCCATGTTTGCTTTTGACTAACATCCTGCTTTGAAACACATAGTTTTCATTCTAAAAGAATATATTTCTAAAGCAACCAAGAAGGAAAGAAGGTTTTGCCCATTGAAGGCAAGGAATAGGGAGACAGTAATACCAACATAACCACCAAATTTGGCTGTAGGGGCGGACTTTCACAGTTTTGAGAATTACATGGGACCATCGGAAAGACACTTGCCATACCTATAGGAAAATACTCCATTTCTGAAACTTTGATAGCCAGTTTCTTGGAATTCTAAAGCTATTCTTTTATGATAGTTGAATATATTTTTGGTATAGAAACAAAACCAAGTAATATAATTCAACCTCTTTAAGGCATATGTGCTATCAGTCTTGTTATTAAAAATATGTATATGCCACCCACATGTTGCTGTAGTTGTAAAATAAAGTTCTAGAAATGGAACTGTAAATTTTTCCCCTTTCTTTACAGATAGTAACATAATACATATTAGGCACTTTGCTCCCCCACTATATATATATATACATATATATGTGTATATATATATATGTATATATGTATATATGTATGTATATGTATATGTATATACCTATCTCCTGGAGATCTTTTAAAGCCAACTCATGTAGAATTGCTTCATCCTTTGTAAGGACCACATGCCATTCTAGTCTGTGGTCATACTACAATGAAACAGTCTTGTTGAGTACTTAGGTTGTTTTATATCTTGTACTATTATAAGCAATGTTGGAGTGATTGTCTTTTTACATGTGACATTTCTGTGAGTACAGGTTAACATATAAGACAAAATCGTTGACTCAAAGTATTTCTGACTTCTTAATTTCAGTTATTATTAAAAATTGCACTCTATAGTAGTTTATACTTCTTACGTATTTCTTGATCTCATTTCCTCACACTTCAGAACACTCCCATCAGAAATGTGTATGTAATGAATGGCTGTTTATCCACCTCCTCTTCAACACAGCCTATTATTAAACTTTTGCTCTAAAGCAATCTTTTAGGTGAAAAATAGTATCTCAGTGTAATTAACTTGAAGTTTGATTGTGTGGTTGAGCATTTTTCAGCCATTTGTATTTCCTTTTCTTGGATCTGTCCATGTCCTTTGTTCATTTTTCTGTCAGGTTTTTGGGGATTTTCTGATTTGTAGGAATCTTCATGTATTCAAGAAATTTAGGATATAGGAGTTGCAAATATATTTTGCAGTTTTCTGTTTTCTTTTGACTTTTTATATGTTTATTTTTCCCATGTGAAAGTCTTTTATGTCATCAGACTTATCAGTCTTCTATTTTATAACATCTGGGTTTTATGGCATTCTTAGGCCTAACTTCATTCTGTGAGTGTTTTCCTCTAACACTAATGTTTTCTTGTTTTTGTTTTTACACTTACCTCTGAAGTATTGAGTCAAGTAAGATTTATGATTCCAACTTCACTTTTTTCTGAGTGGCTATCTAGTTCTATTGATATTATTTGTTGAATAGTCCGTTTCTCTTCCATTTGAAATGCTACCTTTTTATATACTAAGGCCTCAAGAGTAATAGTGTCTCTTGTATAAAATGAATAATAAACCCTTGAAATGGGTGTATTCCTAAAATGCATCTTATTTAAATAAGATAGTGAAGAAATTAGAAGGAATAAATGTTGATTTTAACCTTAATGTTTTGCCCAATATATTTTGTTTGAAATCTATGTAATTGGATCAGAAATTCAGCAGTTAGGAAGGCTAATAGAGTCATTGTTTTTATATAAATGGCTGCACTTGTGCCAAGATGATGTATTGAATAGCAGGGATGTGGGGTTTTTTCTTGCATTTTTTATAGGCTACTAAAATCAAGACATGCATGGCCAGAACAGTGAATTGAGTGCCTCCTCTAATGAAGGCTTCAGTTAGAACATTGCTGTGTTGAGTCTCAGTGTGGAATAACCAGAGTAAGACATCACTGGCTTACAGTACATGGCTATTTGAATTATATTTCATAGATTTAGTTGGCAGTTATAGCCTACTTTGAATCTGAGTCTTAAGTTCTCCCAATAAAGATTTACTTCAGTTTTGTCCTACCTGCTTAATTTTAAAAAGTCCATTCCGCTCAAAAGGTTTTCATTCACTTGGACCAGATTTTTTGAATTGGTGCCACATATCCATCTCTGTTTGCTCCCCCCCTCTTTTTTTCTTTCTTTGAAAGGAACATCCTGAAGGATTTTGGAAGCGGTAGAGGGTAGAAATCATATTTGTATGTAATTATATAAGCAAGGGTTGATATTTAGATGTGTAAACTCTAGAAATTATTTTTGTTTGTTTGTTTTCTTTGAAACCAGATTGATTGGTAAGACATGAACCTTAAAAAAAAAAGTTGTATTATTTTAGTTTTGTTTCTGTAGCACTCTGTATTGGGGGGAAAAGATGGACCCCTACTGCTTGATTATCAGTTTTTGTTAACCATATTATACTGTCACATAAAATATAGGATTCTAGTAGACTCCCGATACAGAATTCTAAACTCACTATGTCAAAGGGCAGAAAACCTTTATTTCTTATATCTTAATTAGTTGAGCTTCTCAAAAATATAAGGAGGGGTGCCTGGGTGGCTCGGGTCAATATCCCAGGGTCCTGGGATTGAGCCCCGCCTCGGGCTCCCTGCTTGGTGGGAAGCCTGCTTCTCCCTCTCTCACTCTCCCTGCTTGTGTTCCTTCTCTTACTATGTCTCTCTCTGTCAAATAATGAATAAAATCTTTTATATATATATATATTTATATATATATATATATATAAACAAAGATGATAACATTATAGTGTATAAAAAACTTAAAGCAAACTCACAAAATTAGTGTCTCTAAGATTGTTTTACTCTGCCACAGAGAAAACGTGCCCTGCAGTAATTTCTCTTTTGTGGATTTAAGTCACTGCTTTCTATATTTCATAGTGTTTCTTCTCATTGTGAAGTGTTGTGATAGCTGTAATGATAATTACACTCCTTTTAGTTTAAGACATCTAGGTAGAAGTTAGGGCTTTTTCATTTCCTGACAAGATACACAGGGATTAGTGTTTTGGTTGGTTGAGTTTTGGATGTACAAACACATCGGTCTTATTTTGCATCACTGACAGTCCACAGGGTTGGTTGCTATGTGCTGAACTTTCTGTTCTAGACTTTCTGCCAAGTACTTTATGCAAAACTCTGCTTTTAGTAAAGCAGGTTTTATTGTCTTTAGTCATATTATAAGCTCTTGTCAGCTATGCGATGCAAACAGAGGATGTATGTATACATACATATTGGTATGTATATATAGCAATGAAAACAAACCACCAAAACAAGCCTGTCTGTGTTCAACTGGTTGTTTTTCCCTCCCATTCCTGTAGCCTCAGTTCATGTTGTTTACTGCTGGAGGCTTGAGATGGTGTCATTTTCTTTTCTAGGAACTTGGAATTAGAATTCCTCGACCACTAGGACAAGGACCAAGCAGATTCATCCCAGAAAAGGAGGTATGTTGTTTGTGAAAGTACATACTGAACTGTATGCTTTTAAGGAAAAGCTTTCATGACCCACATCTTGGCATCTGAACAACTGTTGGACAACATGTTTTACGCAGTGTTGATCACAGTTAATAATCATGCTTTGGCAGTGAATCTGTGGGATTAGAAAGCTATTACAGTCATGTTGATTTCTGGTATTTCATGATGCTTTTCTAACACCCATATTTAATCAGGGAAAGGTAAGACTTGTTTTTGACCAGTGATTCTCCATCTCCTTATATTTAGATGTTTAGGTGTCTGCCCGTAAGCTAAGTTACTTGATCAACCATCTCCACAGACTGGTATCAATGCAAGATTGGATCTTTAAATATCTTCTAAATATGTAGAAGTTTCTGTGCTTTGTTTTCAAAGATTATTTGATGTTAATTTTGGTTCGCCTTAAATGAGTGAGAGTAGGCGTTATAAGGAAAGGGGAAAAGCTTTAGTGTCTGTTTGCAAGCTCTGCAAATTTGATAATCTAAATCTGCTGCTTTATCTGGATTCAGGCCAAGTCTGCAAGCAACCTATCTAGATGGCCTTTAATGTTCAACCTTTGTTGTTTATCTCCTTCTACATAATATGTGACTGTTTATTCTTCTATCTTGCTACCAGTTGAGTTAAATTTTCAGAGTTATAACACCTCTCTCAAGTCAGATTTAATCTGCTTCTAGATGACACTTAAAGAAAATAGGTATGCACTGCATTCTAACACCAATTTACAATTTATGTAACTATGGTTTTCCTCTCTTTTATACAGATTCTCCAAGTGGGAAGTGAAGACGCACAGATGCATACTTTATTTGCAGATTCTTTTGCTGCTTTGGGTCGTTTGGATAACATTACATTAGTGATGGTTTTTCACCCACAATATCTAGAAAGTTTCCTAAAAACTCAACACTATCTACTGCAAATGGATGGGCCATTACCCCTACATTATCGGCACTACATTGGAATAATGGTTTGTATACATAAAGTGAAAAATCCTGCCTCCTTTATTAATCTTTTTAAGAGATGGCTTTAAATATAGGATAAATACTTATATTCTGACTTCTAATTGGATTCCTGTTAGGTATTATGTGGTTTTCCTCTAAGTAAGTATACTCTCAAGTGTAACAGTAAAAAGAAATATGTATTTATATACTCTTGAGAACCATTTTCCATTAAATGAGAATAAAGAACAAAGGATTTAGTCCACTGTTACAGATAGCTCACATTGACATAAGTGGTGCTATTCCTGTTCAGTTTTTAAATTACACTCCATTATTTAATGGTTGGCACCTTTGTTGGAGTTTGTTAATCTGAGGATCTGAAAGTTGTTATATAAATACAATTTCTAAGGTTCAGATACTTTTATCATATATTTTGTTTGTTCTTGGGGTATTTTGGAGGTATTTTCTATGGTATGTGTGATCTTTTGTAATGTTTATATGAAACTATTTCTGTAGTTTATGGAAAACTTGCAAACATACTAATCAGAAACTTTAATATTTATAGTTGGATTGATCTTTTTGTTTTCTCTTAAGGCTGCAGCACGACACCAGTGTTCCTACTTAGTGAACCTCCATGTAAATGATTTCCTTCATGTTGGTGGGGACCCCAAGTGGCTTAATGGTTTAGAGAATGCTCCTCAAAAACTACAAAATTTAGGAGAACTTAACAAAGTGTTAGCACATAGACCTTGGCTTATTACCAAAGAACATATTGAGGTAAGTAGAAGTAATATATCTAGGGTGTCCCTTAGAGACTTTTTTTTTTTAATAAACATTTATTTTTTAGAGCAATTTTAGGTTTATAGAAAGTGCAGAGTTCCTGTATTCCACTCCCCTGAACCTCCCCCCAGGTCTTTCCTATTAACATCTAGCATTAGTATGGTATATGTGCTGTAATCAAAGAATCAGTATTGATATATTACTATTAACTAAAGTCTGTAGTTTACATGAGGGTCCACTCTTTGTGTTCTACAGTTCTATAGGTTTTGACAAATGCATGTCATCTATCCACCATTATATTATCATATAAAATGGTTTCACTGCTCTAAGAATCCTCTGTGCTCCACTTAATTTCTCTCTCTCCCCTGATCATTTTACTATCATTTTGCCCTTTCAGAATGTTAGAGTTGGAATCATACAATATATTGCCTTTACATATTAGCTTCTTTTACTTATCAATAGGCATTTAAGATTCCTCTGTGCATTTTGTGGGCTTGATGGCTCATTTCTTTATTACTGAATAATACGATGTAGGGAGGTACCACAGTTTATTTGAAAGCCATCCTGGTTATTTACCGTTGTGAGCATTTTGGGGGGAGGGGGTGGAGGATGTAAGTTTTCAACTCAGGTAAATAACTAGGAATATGGTTGTTGAATTGCATGGCAATCCTGTGTTTAGCTTTGTAAGAAACTGAAACAGTCTTCTTATGTGGCTACAGCAGTTTGCATTCCCACCAGCAGTGGATGAGCATTCCTTTTTCTTCACATCCTTAGCAGCATTTGATGTATCTGTTTCAGATTTTAGCCATTCTGATAGGTGTGAAGTGGCATCTTATGTATCTTTTTCAAATGCAATTTGAAGTAGTTCCTTCTGGTTCTGTTTATTAATAGAATAAAAGTAGATTGACATTCCCTAAAAGTAACTACCATGCAGTAGAAATTCTTAAAAATACAACATATTTTGGGGCTTATCTTTCTATTTCATAGAACATTTTAGATATTATTACATAATTGAAGCATCTGATTAAGATATAAGATTTGAATATGATTAACATCGTGTCTGTTGTATCATCTGGTAGTGGAAAATTATACAAGATTTTAAAACAGATAATGAAGCAGAAGGGATACAAATTGGTAAGACTTTGAAAAATTGTAGCCTTTACCTTGAGCATAGTTTTTTATATAAATATAATTTGATGATTTAGAAATATTCAGAATCAAGATGTTCAAACGACTGTCTTTAAGATTCCTTGAGAAAGCTTGATAACAGAGAAAAACACAGGCATATTTTATACAGTAGCTGTCACTTGAAATACATCTGGATTGAGACTTTGAACTAACAGCAGTTAATGCATTTATAATCCACCATCTGAAATATGGCAACTGCATTTAAGCAAAGTGCATTCTATTACATTTAAATCGGGATTTCGGAAAATCAAAATAATAATGAAAGTGTCATTAGTAGGTTATGTTAAGCTCTATTTGAAAATAAGTAATTATTTTAGCGAATTCTGGGTTTTGTATATCTCAAATTACAATTTTACTCTAGGTTTTATGTAGTGACTAATCCTGTTTTAAAGAGATTAAATACCAAGATGAACTATTCACTTTTACCAACACCGTAACCCAGTGTATAAATACGTTCTCATTTTTTTTTTCCTTAAGGGACTTTTAAAAGCTGAAGAGCACAGCTGGTCCCTTGCAGAACTGGTACATGCAGTAGTTCTCCTCACACACTATCATTCTCTTGCCTCATTCACATTTGGCTGTGGAATCAGTCCAGAAATTCACTGTGACGGTGGCCACACATTCAGACCTCCTTCGGTTAGTAACTACTGCATCTGTGACATTACAAATGGCAATCACAGTGTGGATGAGATGCAGGTCAACTCGGCAGGAAATGTTTCGGTAAGTATTATCTGTTACAGGATTATCATCATAAGACTAATCACAGTAATTGCTGTTTCATTATTTTTTTCATGTGACTTAGAAAACCCACCCTTGAAGTCCATAAAGATATTAGGCCCCTCTATCTGTTCATTCCTCTAAATGCCCAGCACTCATTTAGTGCTAAGGGATATGTAATATTTTAAGACCCTCGAGTAATTTTAGGATCAGGAGCCATCAGCATGTGCCCCATCGGAGCCAGCTAGTATTGGATGGGTGCTGTGATGAGATGAGGGGAGGCTGAGATCATGCAACCTGGTGGTCCAAGACTTCCTGATGCTATCACATTCTTTTCCTTCCTTTTGCATAAAAGAAACAGGGTGGTTTCATAATTATCTTTCAGAAGATTTAATCAGCCTTCACCTGGAAATTTCTCCTTTTAAAATTCTTCCTCATGTTTAACTTGGCACAAATATATGTGAAAGTGAATTTAAATTTATTAAAGTGTTTTCACTTCTATTCCTCCTTTTCTCTGGCTTTTGTATTTTCTCAATTTTGTTATTCCTTTGAAACAGATTAGAACAAGTTGAATTTTCTATAAGCAGGTTTTAATTTCCTGAATATGATGAGTCAAAATTCCTTTTTTATTCTTTTGCTGTAGTGAAAGTTTACTTACGTTTCCAAAGAGAAATCACAGAAACAGCATCACAGTCTTCTGAATACTTTGCATAGATTTTCTGAGTTATATTATTCCTTTGGAGCAGATTTAAACAGTTTGAATTGCCTTTAGTGTATATATTTGACTGTGGGCAAGTTACCTAACCTCCCTGAGCCTCTGTTCTTTCATTCATAAATAAAGGTCAAACACAAGGTTGAGGTTTAAATGAAATGTCTCTAAAGAAGTAAAAGGCCTAATACAGCTGGCATTTATCAGGTGCTAAATAAGAAGGAGCATTTACATATTGTGAGATTAGCACATGAAGGGAAATATTTTTCCCAGAGTTGATCACTGCTGTGCTGACAAGTTTCAAGACCATCAGTTTCACCCTCTGTTGAGCTACCTGGATTCATGTTATAGCCCCATCTTTGGCCACTGATTATTAAAACATAAGGGTTATGAGATGGTCTAAGGCAGAGTATATATCAGTTGCTAGGATGCTTGGAGTTGGATTGTTGTCCTTCCCCACATTGGATTTAGAACAAGGCTAAAGAAGATAATGGGGTGGGGGGAGTCTCACAGCACCTTTGGAAGGGCCAGAACTTGCCTTAAATCTTCCTCAACTAATAAGTAGTTTTTCTATTAGTGCTTAAGAGAATTAGAATGTAGGATGGGTTTACGCAAAAGGAAAAGTTATTTACCATATATATATATATATATGTGTGTGTGTGTGTGTGTATACATATATATGTGTGTGTGTGTGTGTGTGTGTATATATATATATATATATATATATATATGAATGAAGAGGCCACCTCTTAATGCTGAAATGGTATGTATTTCGTGAAAAACCTTGTTTCATTATAGAAAATTCCAAAACTTGTACTTGTCGTGTATGTATTTGTGCAGAAAGGCAGGAATGCTTTCCTGGACAGCAGACGAATGAGCAGTAGCTTTAGTTTGTAGGTAGGTACAGTTAGCACTATGTATATATATGTACTCCAGACTACTTAGAAGTAGGATTTTGAATATAACAAGTCAACTTGAGTTGTATATTTTGGGGGAATCAGTTCACTACAAATTGTGACTGCCAGACCCATTTGCAGAGGTCAGGTAGAGAATTCCGGCCCTGAAAGGACAGGTTTCATTCTTAATTGGCAAATTAGAGCTGATTACTATAATTTGAAGATGATAGACATCATCATCATGAGATGCCAATACACCCAGTGTGCATAATTGATGCAAAACCACTTATACTTTATATCTTATTTAACTGAGCAGTTTCTGTTTATATTGACAACTAGTTTTAAATTTTAATTCTTAAAACTTAGCATTAACAGTAAGATAGCATTACTAATTTTGTAAGGTAAAAATGTGTTCTTAAAATCATTTTTTAAAATCTGCATATCTATATATGTAACAGGCCAAAATAATTCCATTTTTTAATCATTCTTGTACTTTAAAAATCATACAGTCTATTTTTCCTATATTCTGTTCTGTTTCATAAGAATTTGTATCCTAATAAGAAAACTTTAAAATTTCAATCTTTTTCTTACATACGTAACATTAGTTGTATTTTCTCTTTAGGTAAGTGATTCCTTCTTTGAGGTTGAAGCCCTCATGGAAAAGATGAGGCAGTTACAAGAATGTCGAGATGAAGAAGAGGCAAGTCAGGAAGAGATGGCTTCACGTTTTGAAATAGAAAAAAGAGAGAGCATGTTTGTCTTCTCTTCAGGTAAAAGCAATTATTACATAGTCAACAAAATTTCTGTTGCTTACGAAAAAAGAGCCCCACTTTATTTAAAGAATTTAAATAAACGTTTCAAAACATCAAATGTTTTTCCTTTTAGAGAGGCTATTATTACATAGGTATTCCTACTTATAAATAAAGCAGGCAACCGAGAAAAGGAAGTTATAGTATAAATAGCACTAGACTAAAAGAGGATATTTGAGTTTTAGTACTAAAATTCACTGCCAATAAGCTTTGTAAATGTAAGTCACTTAACATATGAATGCTCTTTTTCCTCTTCTTTAATATTAGGAAATTGAGTTCATAAAGCCCTAAGGTTGCTTTTCAGCTTTAGAATTCAATGATTTATGCAAAGGAGCTATTTATTAGACAGCTAACAACAAACTTAAATCCTTTATGTTTGGCCTTTATATACAGGCTATAGGATCTAATATTTAAACCAGGTAATTTAAAGGAAAAAAGTGAAAGTATCTCAAAATGTCTTTTGATAACAGAGTGGGATAAAGAGTATATGTGTTAAAATCACCAAGTTTCCTAATAGCAAAGAAAAAATCAAATTTGTATAAATGAAGGTTGGATGTTCTCTTGTTTCTCCCTGAGGAAAAGTTTTTGTTTCTATTTTCTTCAGATAAATGTGAAAATAATCCCAAAAGTTCAGGAAACATTATAAAAATGATTCACCATTCCAGAATTGTGTCTAGGACCTTTGAGGTGTTAGATCATATTATATATTATAGGACATTGATATTCAACCAGAAATAGTCTTTAAGTGTTAAACTGTAGAGCATAGATGATTTATCACCATAAAGATTATCCAAAAGATGTTCAAATTTTGTGTGCATACTTTTAAAGTAGCACTTGATATCTAAAATTGGAGTGGGGACGCCAGAGGGTATATGAAAGAGAGGAATGCAAAGCATAGTAAAGTCAACCATGAATATTTGTTATAATAGAGAATCTTATTACATTCCATTCACTGGTAAGTAAGCTATTTCTCTCTGTGGTTTTAAGATTTTAGTTGACTACTCAGTGTCAGAGAAAGGGTTATCCTATTTTTACTTGTTGTAGGTAAAATGAATTTCTAGCATCCTGTATTTGAAAAGCTTTCAGTGACTTTTTAATTATTTCAGATGATGAAGAAGTCACACCAGCAAGAGATGTGTCTCGTCACTTTGAGGATACTAGTTACGGCTATAAGGATTTCTCTAGACATGGGATGCATGTGCCAACATTTCGAGTTCAGGTAAAATTGCGACTTACTGTTATGCACATGACAGGTTAGAAGTAGGTCAATCTGACTTAAAATAAGAAAAAGTCCCCTGGATTTGAGAATTACAAAATGTTGCAGAAAGAAGTAACTTTTCTATGTCAGGCAGTTCCCTTAAATATATTTATTTTATTGTTAAAGTTCATAAACCAGTGAATCAGAAATCAAAACACATTCATCCATAAAACTAAATCGCAATAGTGGGTTAGGTTCCCAGATAGTGCACTAAAACTCAAGTCCCTGATATATCTGAGCCATGAATAACAGTAGCATGCACAGCACTGGCTTTTCTCCCCTCTTCCTGTTGAGCGCCAGTGCTACAACGAGGCTCTGATATGCACCAGGCCTGAGTGACAAGAAAATGTCGCCAGCAACTCAAGCATTATATGTATGTGGGTGGAAGGAAAGAAGATGAAAAAAAAAAAAATCAGAAGTGAAAGATATGCTTTATTCTTTTTAGAGAGAGTAAGTTTTTTCTTTTTGTTTTGTTTTTAATTTGGGTGAGTTTTTACAGATACAATAGAAAATTAATCAGGACAATTACAGTATCCTAATTCCCTTTAAAATGTGCACTGAGTGTTATTGGAAGCAATGAGGATTCACATAAATGTTATTCCAAAAGTACTTAGCACTTATCTCTTAGAGTGAATAAAATTAAGTGATGTAGGGAATAGAATTATTGTTGGTAGACCCAGTTCCTTTAGCTCCCCAATCACTAACTTTGAAATACACAGTAAAACTCCCTCAGTACAGTTGTGTATATATTGAGTTCATGAAACTTAGGGACCTAGTCATCCTCTAGGATACCAGGCTCCTTCTTTGTTTTTGCTTAGCAGGAGGCACGATGCTAAAAGTGCTTTGCAAACATCTCTCAGGAGCAATAGTAGTTATGTTCTCTGGTTCCACAATAAAAGTTGAAAATCAATTAATTAGCAAATATTTATTCCATGCTCTAAGCTTTGTAAGACTGTTTCCAGTCCAATTGATGAGTAGAAACATACTGCAGCCTAAGTGTATTTTTTAAATAGTCTATTGCATAAATATTTAGATAGGTAAGTAAAGTATTTAATTCAGATGAGTTGATACTCCAGCTTCCTTAATTATTGTGAAGGGCTAATGTTAGACTTTTATCAGAAATGTGAATATTTGAGACCTATAGGATTTTGTTTCTTTGCTCAAGAGATGAAGATGGTGTTTATAGGGACAAAAATTTGGCACAAGGAAGAGTTATAGAATATTTCTACTTGATAGTATAATTGTGTCATGAAATAAAATTGAAGAGATCATGTAGACTGGAAATTTTATGGAGTAAGTTAGGATTTGAAAGATTTAAATGATCCAGAAGCATGGGCATTGGAAAGCAGAGGAGAGTATAGGCAATAGTTGAGCTTTCAGTTGAGAGACAGAGTGAGGGAAGGGATCATAAAGAAATTGGCTGGGCTGCTAAGTGCTTGAAGCAAAGGATCCCTACTTCTGATTAGTGGGAAGCTAGTTTAAAATTGGTCAGGTTTATAGGTTTGGGGATCAAAGTGATAACATACCAAAGAGGTGTTCCAGGAAAATTAATATGAGAGCAACCTAGTAGTGTAGAGGCCTATTTTGCTTGAGGTAGAAAGAAAGGAAGCAGGAAGATTTAATGTAGGAAAACAAATTAGGAATCTCAGCACTAAGAGAAAGGAGGGAGGAGGAAAAGGAATGAGTGGTGATTCTGAATTAAAAATGTACAAAATTTGAGGACTGTTGGAATAGCTGCAGTGAGGGAAAAGGAGAGAGGACTCCCAAGATAGGTTGCCTCTGGATGCTGAATGAGGACAGAGTGAGAGGAAGCTAAAAATGGGTAGTCTATGTGTAAGAAAGAATCCCATTGGTTTTTTACACTCACTGAGTTACAAAAGCTTTGTGTGCTGCAGTATAGAAATTGAAAACATCAGATTATACTGCAGGTCAAGCTGGGAACTAGGATGCACTAGAAAGGCAGGGGATTCCAACTGCCAGTAATCTCACCATCGACAGAGCCGTAGACATAGAACTATACTTGGCCACATTTTAATTATTCGCATTTGTACTGTTTCCTGTACTTAGGACTATTGCTGGGAAGACCATGGTTATTCTTTGGTAAATCGCCTTTATCCAGATGTGGGACAGTTGATTGATGAAAAATTTCACATTGCTTACAATCTTACTTATAATACAATGGCAATGCACAAAGATGTCGATACCTCAATGCTTAGACGAGCTATTTGGAACTATATTCACTGCATGTTTGGAATAAGGTTAGTCTGTTTTCTTATGTTTATAAAGAAATATTTTCATCTGGGTTCAATTATTCAGGTGCTTGGAACACACATGCAAGACACATATACAAATACTCAAAACCACCCCGTCCCCAATAGCTTATTTTTATGCTGCTTATGAATCACTCTTTCCTAGCTAGGCAGAAGGGAGTGAGGGGACGTCAACAAGAGTTAAATGACAAATGCCTCCAGGGAAGACGAGGGCAAGCAAGCTATCATAAAGGAAAAGTGTGTCCTCAAACATCTTTGATATCATCTCCTTCTTGGAACTTGGTACCCTTATAGTGCCCTCCTAGCTCTTCTCAAGCTCCTTCTGAGGACTACCTAATCCCATGATACATCATCAAAATGCAAAACTTTCATGTCCCGACTGTTAGGTATTCAGCCATATTATGCTATATAGGAAATGCAACCATTACATATATACCACCTTCTAACATACACACACAAACTCCACACTGTAAGACTTTATTTTAGCTGTAAACTCAGGCTTTCTCTTGCTGTTAATTTTATCAGTGACCAGACTATTGACTCACCACCTCCAGAATAGTAGTAAAGCCAGTTTTGGAAGAGGTTTTTTTTTTCCTTTTCCACTGAATACCAAATAAGAGACTTCAGTCTCTGGCTATTCTAGAAACCATCACCCACTGGGGCAGAGCAGACTCTGCTGCATACAACCATCTCAGCTTAAAGAATAGCCTTTCCTAAGTGTAGACGCTATGAGGCCGTCTATAGATCATCCTTCCCTTTGGAATAATCGTCTGCCAACCCCCCACCATTTTTTTCCTCATCTGATCCCAGAAACTCCTGGAAACATGAGAGAAAAAAGGGATAATTGTAATTGTTTTCATTTACGTAAGTTGATTACCATCTATATATCATTGCAAGAGTAACCAATAATAAATATCGTTTGATTTGTGGAGTTCTTAACTTCAGCAGTTCTCAAGCTTTTCCCACAATTTCCTCAGTGTGTTTGCTTCTTCATGATTATAAATATAAACTCCTGCTCGGGCACTGGCAGATTTTGTTCCTCTCTCTAACTTCTGTTTCTCATCCCTGTCTGTTCACTCATCCACCCCCAATTAAACATTGTAAAGCAGTTATTTGGGGGGACAGAGAGGGAAGAAGAATTTACTATTAATGTCCATAATTTCATAAGAAAACAAAGTATATATTGAAAATACAATTCTCATTTTGTCTTTTAACAGATATGATGACTATGACTATGGTGAAATTAACCAGCTATTGGACCGTAGCTTTAAAGTTTATATCAAAACTGTTGTTTGCACTCCCGAAAAAGTTACCAAAAGAATGTATGATAGCTTCTGGAGGCAGTTTAAGCACTCTGAGAAGGTAAGTACCTGTTGTGGTTTGTTCAACAGTGATTCTCATTTCCTTCAGCTAATCTAATGGCCCTCAAATCCTTTCCATCACCTCTTCCAACCCAGAGAATAACATTCCTGCACATCTATCCCTGGTATCTCTTAGAAGGAACCTCATTATAGTGTTAGAGTAAAAGAATAAAAACAGGTAGCTGGCCCCACTTCAGAAGTGCTGGCCTGGCTGTCACTGTTTGGGAGAAAGAAGACCATTTTGCAAGAGCTCTTTTTTTACTTGTTTATAGATAGAAATGTCTGGTCTTGGAGCCATCTTTTTCAAATTAAATTATTAAATGATTTGGCAGGGGAAGTTGGTATTCTAATAAAGCAATGTCTAGATTTTCTGAAATGTAACAAACTTCCAAGAAGGGATGTGAACAGATATAAATATAAGCCAGTGTCTATCCAAGAAGAACATTAGATGGCTTTCATTTTAGACAAAGTCAAGACTTCTAAGTTATTCAGTAGCACACAGAAAATGTACTTAGTTTAGGGGGTTTAGCTGCACTGAGAAACTGATTGGGAATGCTTATAACCCTACCTTAAATTGTGTTGTGTTTTATTTTCAGGTTCATGTTAATCTGCTTCTTATAGAAGCTAGGATGCAAGCAGAACTCCTCTACGCTCTGAGAGCCATTACCCGCTATATGACCTGATGCCTTTCCTCCATTAAAGATAATGGAATGATCAGCGGATATAGTCTACAGGGGATGGTACTAAGCCCCAGGACCAATGGTAGATAAAAGAATTCAGAAATCCATTGTGCCATGATTCCTTTAGTTTTTGCTCTGTTACTGTGGAAACACCACTGCTGGCACGAGCAGTGAATGCTTGGCAGCTTCAAGTGTAGAGCTGTGAAGAAGGGCTGCCGTTCACAGTATTTTGCTTTTTGACAGTACAAGATGCTGTATAACTGTTTTAATACAGCAAATAGTAACTCTCCAAATCCTGTTGCTTTTATGTTAAATAAGATAACAAGAATTGGAGCATGCAAAGAATGGGACTTGGATAATGACATAAGCTTTTTATACATAAAGAATTTTAGATCTTGGTGCTGCTATTTCTGCTGGTGGAATGAATAGAGTGGCTGTTCCAGTTAAGCTATTAGTAATAAAAGTGAACACTGCTACTATCTGAGCCTACATACCTAATTTGTGTGGTTTCAAATTAAACTTGCATATGTGTTAATTTTTTTTTTTTTTTTTGCATTTAAAAAAGCATAGAATTATTACAGCTCGGCAAAGGTCATTTTGATGGTAACAGTTCATTTCTTTCATTGGATGAATTACAGTGGCATTCTTAAGATTTTGTTCAAAAAGCAATCTTAAATGAACGAGTATAAATTGTAAGAAAAGCTAGCTATCTTTTGATATGCTGTTTCCCAAGATTCTCTGACACTGGAGGGCAGCTGTCTTGTGCAGTATTTTGTTTCCAGCACTGAAGTTGTGGGAAATGTGGCTGTAGACTGCTGCGCAGTCCCAGGTGCATTCTGCCCCTCTGCTCCTGCCCGCCTCATGGTCCCCACTTTAAAGATTGTGGAGCTGTCTAAATAATAAAGCTGGAAAACATTTTTAGTCGGGTTATCAAATTTGATTTACAAAAATGCTAACTTTGAAATGCAAAAAGATTTGAAAAAAATGTATTAAGTACACTTTGTATTCTGGAAGCGTGAATTGCTTTTGAAGTCTGTCAGTATTATTGGTATTTTTCAATAAAGAATCATTTTTTTCTCCAATTTTATGTACTATCTCAAGCTCTTAAGTCATGACTACACAATCAGTTACCATTCTGAGTTTCTGTTTACTTTTATCAGCCAAGTAGATTCACACTTAAATAATGCTGTAATCAGATGAGAGACTTAAATAGCAAACTTTTAATGTCCTTTTAAAAGTTACAAAGAAGAGTGCACCTTCACGATCTTGGATAAGACTATTTTATGGCCTCATGCTTTGTCCCTTTCGAACTGAGATGTTTCAGATTTCAAGTAAGGATTATCAGAAACAAGGGACACTGGGCTGGCTCAGCCCCACATAGTAATTGATCTATAGACCTGTTGAACCTTACCATGCAGGACAGTTCACACAGGTTAATACTGAATGTAAGCTAGAATGAGAATTGTTGGGAGTACCTGAGTGTCTCAGGTGGTAAGCACCTGACTTACTCAGGGTTCTGGGATTGAGCCCCACATCAGGTTCCCAGCTTGGCAAGGAGTCTGCTTGTCCCTCTCCCTCTGCCCTGCCCCCTGCTCATGCTCTCTCTCAAAATCTTTTTTAAAAAAAGAATTAGAATTTTGGCTGTAATTTTTAGAATAGGAGGCATGGGTGTTATTCTCTTACTGTAAAATTTTCTTAACCAAAATTTGGTGAATTTCACTGGTTGGTCACCTGACATTTCATTTAGATTTCTGAAGTGTCTACAGTATGTTGTCTTTTAATTTGGTGAATGTATTAAACTTCTCTCCCACCCCCTTAAAAGTTGGTTGAGCATGTGACTCTTGGAGTTTTAAGTTCAAGCCCCACATTGTGTATAAAGATTACTTAAAAGCTTAAAAAGAATTACTAGAAACAAAGTCTAATTTGACAACAGAACAAAAAGATACTGTCAAATTTAAATTAAATCATTGAACTTTAAATGTAATCAAAGCTGTTGTAATAACTTACTTATCAAAACATTTGAGCTCAATCCAGTGCCTACAAATTTATCATGTATGGATAAGAGTAGGGAGGCAGAATTTTAAATAGAATTGGTTCCTGCCTTCAAAGTTACATACCATGGTGAGAAGACAAGCCTGTTGTTATCAATATATTTTATATTTAAAGGGGTGCCTGGGTGTCTGCCTTCGGCTCAGTTCGTAATCCCAGAGTCCTGGGATCGAGCCCTGCATCATCAGGCTCCCTGCTCAGCGGGAAGCCTGCTTCTCCCTCTCCCACTCCCCCTGCTTGTGTTCCCTCTATCACTGTGTCTCTCTGTCAAATAAATAAAATCTTTAAAAAAAAAAAAAACCTAAATCCATTTCTAATTAGCTTACAATAATATATCCATGGTCCTACCCATTGAATTTGCATCATACCTTTGCCATTTTGATTGCTGCTGAGTTATAACAATACAGGTGAACCCAATAAGTAAGGTTACACTGGATATAGTTGAAGTTTTACTTATTCTGCTCTTGGTTCTTTACACTTTCTCTTAAAATTTCTGCTAGAAGTTCTAATCAGTAATAGGATGATCACCAAACAAGATCAGTCGAATGCATTATCTTAGTCCACTGAAGTTTATAGAATCACTTAGAAATCACAAGTTGAAATGAAAACTTTAACAAGTAAAAAAGTATGCCTATACCTAAAGTAATAAAGGCATGCCTGTGATACAAAGTTGATGTTTCAATACCTTATTGAACAGGTGTTTCCTGTTACTTGGAATGTTTTCTCAAAATTAAACACACAGGATTTGTAATGTTACTGTAATCTTTTAAACTAAGAGTTGACACAATAATTGAGGAGGCAAAATAGAATACTCTATTGGATACCAAAAACCTCCCCAAGAGGAAAATTACTTAAATCGTGAAAAGATTTCTGGTTGAGGTTTCCAGGATTCTTTTTTTTTAATCTGAGAGGTTTTGTAGTAAAAATTGGGGAAATTTTTTATTAGGCCAAACTTAATTCAATATCTTTTATTATAAGAATTACGTTCCAAACACATCTGTATTTACTGTAATTTTTAAGTTTAACTTCATATAAATGGTGGTGATAATTTCAAATTCATATAAAAGCTGAGAGATTTTTATTTTTCTAATGGTTTAGGCATTTCAAATTAGTTTTAAAGAAAAGCTGTTGTATAAACATATTTTCCAACATGAAGATACTGTGAAAGTTTATTGGCATATCTGTGACTAGTGAGTATCAATCAAGGGATAGCAAAACCCAAGTGAATAGGAAGTGACACCAAAACGAAGTTCCAGGTCCTCATTTCCCACGGAGACACTGAGTTATCAACAACACAGAACCAAAATACCCTTGTGAAGACTCTAGAGCACTAGTGGGAGTGGTGGCATGGTTTGGATTGGCTGATTACAAGCAACTCAAAGCAGAAGTGAGCACAATGATGCATTAGAACAGCAAGGAGTTTACAGTTTGGACTGCAGAGGTTGCAAGAGAGTACAAACAGATACAATAAAAACTGAAATAGAAAAGTCCTGAGAAGAAACAGGGGCAAGCCTCTTAGGAAAATTCAAACAGTTAAAAGCAGATGTATATCCTGAAATGAAACTACACACACAAACTCAGAGGGGATACATCCCCAAAAAAGGTTTGAGAGGTTCCAGAACTTCTAGCGAGGCTGATTGGCAAAGCCAGTCTGTAAAAGCTGGAAGAGGTGACTGTTTTTCAAATGCCAAATCCCAATAAAGTTCACAAAACATATAAACAAGGGAACATGGCCTACTCTACAACACAAAAATCTCCAGAAACTGACCCTAAAGAAATGCAGATCTCTGAATTTACTGATGAGAATTTAAAACAATTGCCTTAAAGATACTCAATGAACTGAAACATAATTGACAAAGAAGGAAAACACGCAAACAAGATGAGATTGTTGTCAAAGAGACAAGCTATAAAAAAGAACAAATTCTGAACTGAAGAGAACAATTGAATTGAAAAATTCACTAGAGGAGCTCAACAGGAGACTTGATCAGACAGAAGAACGAACCAGCAACCCTGGAGACAGGTAATTGGACATTATCAAGGCAGGGGGACAAAAGGAAAAATGAAATGCAGAAAGCCTAAGGGACTTACAGGGCATTATCAAGCAGGCCAGCATACATGTTATTGGTATTGGAGAAGAGAGAGCAAAAGGAGCAGTGAACTTATTTAGTGGAATAATGAATGAAAATTTACCAAATTTGAGGAAAGAAATGGGCATACTAATTCAAGAAGCTCAACAAATTCCAAGATAAATTCAAAGAAACCCACAGGAGGACACATTTTTACCAAACTGATGAAAGTCAAAGAAAACAAATCCTGGAAGTTGTCTTGTTCAAGGGAGCACCTACAGGATTTCAAAAGTTTTCTCAGCATAAACCTTCAGGCCAGAGGGGCACCTGGCTGGTTCAGTGGGTGGAGCACATACCTTGATCTCAGGGTCATGAGCTCAAGCCCATCCATGTTGAGCACAGAGATTACTTTAAAAAAAAAAAATGATGAAACTGTACAGGCCAGAAAGCAGTAGAATGATATACTCTAAGTGCTGAGAGGAAAAAAACTACCAGCTAAGAATACCATATCGGCAAAACTGTTCTTTAAAAATAGGGGACAAGTTAGGGCTTTCCCAGAATTTATCTGAAGGAATTTATTATCACTAGACCTGCACTACAAGTAAGTCCTTTAGGTTGAAACAGAAGGATGCTACAGAACAATACAAGGCCATATGAAAATATAAAATCATCTGACAACAGTAAATATGTGACAAATATGAAACCTTTATTATTGTAAATCGGGCACATAAATCCACTTTTAGTTCTTGTATAGAATTCAAAAACAAACGCATAAAAAATATAAATCCATGTTAATAGTTACAAGACATATAAAGATATAATTTGTTACATCACTAACAAAGTGGGGGTGGCCAGAAATGTGAAGGAGTGGAGTTTTTGTATGTAATTCAAGATATCTATTTAAAATAGATTTTTGTAACTAAGATTTTTTTATATGATCCCTATGGTAATCACAAAATATGTCTAGAATTTACACAAAAAGAAGTGAGAAAGCCATCAAGGCATGTCACTACAAAAAAATTAATGAAACACAAAGGAAAAGGGGGAAATAAGGGACAAAATCCTATAAAATACACAGAAAACAGTTAATGAAATGTCAATAGTAATTCCCTCTATATCAGTAATTATATTAAATGTAAATGCATTAAATTCCCCCAAAGACAAAGATTGGCTCAATAGATAACATAAAACAAGAGGATCTAACTATATGCTATCTACAAAAGACCAACTTTAGATCTAAGGACACATACAGGCTGAAAGTGAAAGAATAGAAAAAAATATTCTATGCAAATGATAACCAAAAGAGAACAGAGGTGGTTATACTAATATCAGACAAAGCAGTCAATTCACCATGAAGCTATAACAATTATAAATATATAGGCAACAAATCCTATAGCACCTAAATATATGAGGCTAAAAAAGAATAGAAGAGAGACATAGATAGCAACACAATAATAGTAGGAGATTCAATAACTCACTTTTAATAACGGGTAGAACAACCAGAAGATGACTAAGGAAGCAAGATTTTAACAACAACTATAGACTAGTTGGACTTACCAGAAATAAACAGAACACTCTCCATGCATCAGCAACAGACTGCTTAGGTGCCCAGGGAATATTCTCTAGGACTGAACGCGTGTTAGGTCACAGAACAAGTCTTAAGAAAAATTTTAAAAATTTAAATCAGAGTAACTTTTGATCATAATGGAATAAAACTAGAAATCAGTAGTAAAAAGAAAAACTGGAAAGTCCACAAGTACGTAAATAGTAAACACATTCTCAAACCAGTGCTTCAAAGAAATCACAAAAGCAATTAGAAAATACCTCAAGACAGGGGCGCCTGGGTGGCTCAGTGGGTTAAGCTGCTGCCTTCAGCTCAGGTCATGATCTCAGGGTCCCGGGGTTGAGTCCTGCATCGGTCTCTCTGCTCAGCAGCGAGCCTGCCTCCCTCTCTCTCTCTCTGCCTGCCTCTGTCTACTTGTGATCTCTCTCTGTCAAATAAATAAATAAAATCTTAAAAAAAAAAGAAAATACCTCGAGACAAATTAGAATGAAAATACAATATACCAAAATTTATGGGATACAGTGCTAAGAAGTTTGTAACTATAAACCCTTACACTAAAGGAAAAGGATCTCAAATCAACAATCTAACTTCACACTTCAGGGAACCAGATAAAGAAAAACAATCTAAACCAAAGCTTGCTGAAGGAAGAAAATAAAATTTAGAGCAGAAATAAATGAAACAGACTATGGGGTGGGGGGAGTCAATAAAAACTAAGAGTTGTTCGAAAAGATCAACAGAATTGACAGACCTTAAAGAGATTAAGAAAGAAGACTCAAGTAAAATCAGAAATGAAAAAGGGGATATTACAAACAATGTAACATAAAAGTATTACAAGAAAATACTATGAACAACTCTATGCAATAAAATTGGATAATTTAGAAACATACAACCTACCAAGACTGAATCATGAAGAAACAGAAAATCTAAACAGACCTATATCTACTAAGGAGACTGAATCAGTAATCAGAAACTTCCTAACAAAGCCCAAGACCAGAGTTTCACTGGAGAATTCTACCATTTAAAGAATTAACACTAATTAACTCTTCCCAAAAATTGAAGAAGTGGGACCACTTACAAACTCATTTGGAGGCCAGCAGTATCCTGATACCAAAGCCAGACAAAGACATTACAAGAGAGGAGCTTGGGAAGATGGCGGAGTAGGAGGACCCTGAGCTCACTCTGTCCCACATTTTCAAACAGATATCTTCCACATCCAAGTCAATAAACCAGAGAATGATCTGAAGACTGGCAAAACAAATTCCACAAGTAAATACAGAGAAGAGGCTGCATCTGAAAGGTTAGGAGGGCCAGAAATGTGGAAGGAGGCTGCCCACAGGAAGGAGAAAGCTGTGTGTGCAAAGAAAACAGAGAGACAGGCCCTCATACCAGAGATCTTGCATGAGGAAGACTAATCCCCCATAACATTTGGCTTTAAAAATCAGAGGGGCTGGGGCAATTGGCTGGCTCAATCAGTAGAACGGGGGATGCTTGATCTTGGGCTCGTGAGTTTGAGCCCCACATTGGGCATAAAGCCTACTTTAAAAAAAAAATAAATAAATGAAAGCCCATAGAAGCTGAGTTCTGTGAGTTTGCAAAACCATTGGGACTTGCAAGTGTTTTATCAGATAAAGAATGAAAAAAGAGCTTCTCAAACTCAACACCCAAAGAACAAATAATTCAACCAAGAAATGGGCAGAAGACATGAACAGACATTTCTCCAAAGAAGACATAAAAATGGCCAGCAGAAACGTGAAAAAATGCTCGGCATCAGGGAAATACGATCAAAACCACAGTGAGATACCACCTCGCACCAGTCAGAATGGCTAAAATTAACAAGGCAGGAAACAATAGATGTTGGTGAGGATGCAGAGAAAGGGAAACCTTCCTACACTGTTGGTGGGAATGCAAGCTGTTGCAGATAATCTGGAAAACAGTATGGAGGTTCCTTAAAAAGTTGAAAATAGAGCTACCCTATGACCCAGCAATCACACTACTGGGTATTTACCCTAAAGATACAAATATAGTGATCCGAAGGGGCATGTGCACCCGAATGTTTATAGCAGCAATGTCCACAATAGCCAAACTGTAGAAAGAACCTAGATGTCCGTCAACAGATAAATAGACAAAGATGTATATATACACACCGGAATACTATGCAGCCATCAAAAGAAATGAAATCTTGCCATTTCCAACGACGTGGATGGAAATAAAGGGTATTATGCTGAGCGAAATAAGTCAATCAGATAAAGACAATTGTCATATGATCTCCCTGATATGAGGAATCTGAGAGGCAGAGTGGGGGGATTGGGGGGTAAGGAAGGAAAAAATGAAACAAAATGGGATCAGGAGGCAGACAAACCATAAAAGACTCTTAATCTCATTGCTAGGGTTGCTAGGGATGGGGGGTAGGGATAGGGTGGTTGGGTTATGGATATTGGGGAAGTATATGATATGGTGAGTGCTGGGAAGTTTGTAAGCCTGACGATTCACAGTCCTGTACCCCTGGGGCAAATAATACATTATATGTTAATAAAAATAACAACAACAAAAAAAGTTAAAAATAGAGCTACCCTATGATCCAGAGATTGCATTACTAGATATTTATCCAAAGATACAAATGTAGTGATCCGAAGGGGCACCTGCACCCCATTGGTTATACCAGCAAAGTCCACAATAGCCAAACTATGGAAAGAGCCCAGATGTCCATTGACAGATAAATGAATAAAATGTATATGTATATTCTATATATGTACACATGTATATGTATATTTCTATATAACAGAAAAATGTGTGCATACATACACACACATACATACCCAAATACACACACACACACACACACTGGAATAATACTCAGCCATCAAAAAGAATGAAATCTTCCATTTGCAATGATGTGGATAGAACTAGAGGATATTATGCTAAGCAAAATAAATTAGAAGAGACAACTACCATATGATTTCACTCATACGTGGAATTTAAGGAAAAAAAAAACAGATGAACATAGGGAAGGAAAAATAAAGTACGATAAAATAGAGGGAGGTAAACCATAAGAGATGCTGAACCAAAGGAAACAAACTGAGGGCTGCTGGAGGAGGTGGTGAAGGGAAAGAGAGGTAGGGGGGATGGGGTAACTGGGTGTGGGTACTGCGGAGGACACGTGATGTGATGAGTACTGGGTGTTATATGCAGTGATGAATCACTAAATTCTACCCCTGAAACTAATAACTATATGCTAGCTAAATTGAATTTAAATAAAGAATTTTTTTAAAAAGACACTGCTGAATTGTACACTTTAAAAGGGTGAATTTTATGGTATGTGAATTACATCTCAATAAAGCTCTCAAAACAAAAAAAAAGTGGGACTTGAAATGTGGAGTTTAAGTCAGCTGACTCAGCGCTGGGCAAGCCAGGAGGGCAAGTGATAGCTGGGTCACCACCCTTAAAGAGACAGCAACCTATGTAGAGAGACAACATAAAACCAGCAGTTTACACAATGCTGGGGGCAAACAGGAGACAGATCAGTTCATACTGCTTTTGGAGCATGTTGGGGTACTTCTTCAAAAACAAGGGAGCTGGTGAGCACTATTTTCCTCCCCTGTCCCCAGCATAAACATAGAACCACCTGCAGGGCTGGGACTGCACAAACACTTTCTATCTAACTGCTAGCAATGTATGACACCCACGGGTTTTCCTTAAGGACTCACCTCCTCAAAGCCTGCTAGTTCCAGCCCTGGGCCCAGGGCAAACTTTGTTAAGCTGCACGGGTGTCCTACCCAGCCACCAGGTGCACAGCTGCCCCTCCACATTGTGCCCAACTGCCACACTCTGCTCAGACGGGCATCCCCAAATACTCAATTGTGCTGGCTGACCCTGCCCAGCCTCACACCCCCACCAGGGTGCACAGCCCTCAGCCACCACAGCACTTCAGGGTCTTCAGCTTAGGACTAGTGGCCCAGCACAAATTTTGCTAACATTGGCACCCTGCTCCCAATTACCCCAGCAGGCACACTCCCTCTGAGCTGGTCTGCGTGGGTCCAACTGACACAAGAGAGAGCAAGCACAGCCCACAACAGACAGAGAGTCAGTGCAGACAATTGCATTGAAAGGAAGAGTGACTCAAGCACAACAGCAGGGCATAAGAAGCACAAAGAGGACACTCTCCTGAAATGCCAGTGATGAACATTGGTGAACAGAGGACACTGCACTGCAGGGCATTCTAGGACCTCTTTGTAAAGTCACAACTTGCAAGAGCAGAAGACACAACTGACGTTCTTAACCCACAGAAACAGATAGAGAGGCAGACAAAATGAGGAGAAAAAGTTATCCCAGATGAAAGAATAAGCCAGGCCACAGCCAGAGATCTAAGTGAAACAGATATAAATAACATTCCTGATAGGAATTTAAAGTAAGGAGCATAAGGATACTCATGAACTTAGGAGTAAAAAATATGAATGAGTTCCTTAACACAGAGATAAGGAATAATATAGCGGAGATAAAGGGCACAATAAACAAAATGAGAAATATGCTTGATGGAATGAACAGCAGGATGGAAGAAGCAGAGGAACAAATTTATGACCTAAAGACAATGTGATGGAAAGTAGTCAAGCTGAACAAAAGAGAGAGAAAAGTATTATGCAAAATGAGAACAGACTTAGGAAACTCAGTGACTACGTCAAATGTAACAATACTCACATTATAGAAGTCCCAGAAAGAGAGAAGAGGGGTAAGAAAATTTATTTGAAGAAATAATAGCTGAAAACTTCCCTAACCTGGGGAAGGAAACAGATATCCAGATCCAGAAGGCACAGAGCACACACAACAAAAATCAACAAAAGACGACCCACACCAGACATACTGTAATTAAGCTGGTAAAATATTGAGATAAAGAAAAAAAAATTAAAAGCAGCAAGACAAAAGAAGTCATTAACTTACAAGGGAAAACCCGTAAGGCTACCAGGAGAATTTTCAACAGAAATTTTGTAAGCCAGAAGGAACAGGCATGGACTGAATGGGGGAAATCTGCAGCCAAGAACACTCTATCCAACAAGGCTGTCATTCAGAATAGAAGGAGACATAAAGAGTTTCCCAAACAAACAAAAACTAAAGAACTTTATGACCATTAATCAGATCTGCAAGAAATATTAAAAGGGACTCTGAGTGGAAAGGAGGGACCAAAAATGACAGTATAGAGGTAGGAAACACAAAAAGCTATAAAAATGAATATTTCTGTAAAAAAAAAATCAGCCAAGGAACTCACAAAAGAAGTTTTAAATATAATAACATATATCTAAAACATGGGAAGGAGAGGAGAGGAGTTCAAACTCAAACAACCATCAACTTCAAAGAGATGGCTATATGGAGGAGGGGTTATATACAAACCTAATGGTAACTATATATATCAAAAAACACTAATATACGAAGAATAAAGAGAAAGAAATCCAAACATATCACTAAAGAAAATGACCAAAACATGAAAGACAAGAAAGGCTCAGAGAAAATCTTCAGAAACAACCAGAAAACAAGTAGTAAAGTGGCAATAAGTACATATCCAGCAATAATTACTTTGATGTAAATGGACGAAACACTCTAATCAAAAGACATAAGGTGGGGCACCTGCATGGCTTAGTGGGTTAAAGCCTCTGCCTTCAGCTCAGGTCATCGTCTCAGGGTCCTGAGCCCCCCATCAGGCTCTCTGCTCAGCAGGGAGCCTGCTTCCCCTTCCCTCTCTGACTGCCTCTCTGCCTGCCTCTCTGCCTACTTATGATCTCTGTCAAATAAACAAATAAAATCTTAAAAAAAAAGACATAGGGTGACAGAACGGATTAAAAAAAAATAAGACCCATCTATATGTTACCAACAAGAAACCCATTTTAGACCTAAAGACACCTGCAACTTGAAAGTTGAAAGTGAAAGGATGGAGAAACATCTATCATGTCAACGGATAGAAGGAAGGAAGGCAGAGTAGCGATTCTTATATCTGACAAAAGAGACTTTAAAACAAGGAGAGTAACAAAAGAGAAGGACACTATACACTAATAGATGGGACAATCCAACAAGAAGATACAATAGTTATAAATATTTACTCACCCAACATAGAAGTACCCAATACATAAAATGGTCAAAAAACATAAGGGAACTAATCGATAGTAATACAATAGTAGGGGATTTTAATGCCCCCTGTACCGAAATGGACAGATCATCCAAACAGAAAGTCAACAAAAAACAATGGCTTTAAATGACACACTGAAACAGACAGATTTAACAGATATATTCAGAATAGTCCATCATTAAACAGCAGAATACACATTCTTTTCAAGTGTACATGGAACATTCTAAAGAATAGATCACATATTAGCCCAGAAAACAAACCTGAATAAGTTCAAGAAGATCAAAATCACAACATGGATATTTTCTGACCACAATGCTATGAAACTAGAAGTCAACCATAAGAAAAAATCTAGACAGACCACAAATAGAGGAAGGTTAAATAACCTGCTACTAAACAATGAAAGGTAAATCATGAATAAAAGAAGAAATTTAAAAATACGTGCAGACAAATGAAAACCCAATGGTCCAAAACCTTTGAGATGTAGCAAAGGCAGTTCTAAGAGGGAAGTTTATACCAATACAGGCCTACCTCAAGAAGCAAGAAAAATCTCAAATAAAAAAATATAACCTTGCACCTAAAGGAGCTAAAAAGAGAACAACAAACAAAACCTAGAACTAGTAGAAGGAAGGAAATAATGAAGATTAGAGCAGAAATAAATTACATGCAAACTAAAAAACATAGAATGATCAATGAAACCAGGAGTTAGTTCTTTGAGGGGAAAAAAAACCACAATAAAATTGATGAAGTACTAGGCAGACTTATCAGAAAAAAAGAAAAAGGACCCAAATAAAATCACAAATGAGAAAAGAAAAATAACACTATAAAAATACCAAAAATCATAAGAGAATATTATGAAAAACTACATGCCAACAAACTCAGCAACCTAGAAGAAATTCCTAGAAACATATAAACTACCAAAACTGAAACAGGAAGAAAGAAAATTTGAATAGACTGATAACCAACAAAGACATTGAATCAGTAATCAAAAAACTCCTAAGAAACCAAAGTCTGTGACCAGACGGCTTCACAGGCAAATTCTACCAAACATTTAAAGAAGTGTTAATACCTATTCTTCTCAAACTACTACAAAATCTTAGAAAATGAAAGAAAACTTCAAAATTCATTCTATGAGGCCAGCATTAGACCAGATAAAGACATCACAAAAAAAGAGAACTACAGACCAGTATCTCTGATGAACATAGGTGTAAAAATCCTCATCAAAATCCTAACAAACTGGGGTACCTGGGTGGCTCAGAGGGTTAAGCCTCTGCCTTCAGTTCAGGTTGTGATCTCAGGGTCCTGGGATTGAGCCCCACATCAGGCTCTCTGCTCAGCAGGGAGCCTACTTCCCCCTCTCCCTCTGCCTACTTGTGATCTCTCTCTTTCTCCTTCTGTGTCAAAAAAATAAATAAAATCTTAAAAAAAAACTAACAAATCAAATTCAACAATAGGTTAAAATTTTAAAAGTCGTTCACCATGATCAAATGGGATTTATTCCTGGCTTGCAAAGATGACTCAGTATTCATAAATCAATCAACCTGATACATCACATCAATAAAAGAAAGAATAAGAACCATACGATCTTTTCAATAGATGCAGAAAAAGCATTTGACAAAGTACAACATCCACTCATGATTAAAACCCTCAACAAAGTAGAGTTACAGGGAACAAACTCAATAAAGGGTATCTATGAAAAACCCACAGTTAACATCATCCTCAATGGGGAAGAACTGAGAGCCTTTACCTTAAGCTCAGGAACAAGACACAGATGTCCACTCTCACCACTTTCATTCAACAGAGTACTGGAAGTCCTATCACAGCAATCAGACAACAAAAGAAATAAAAGACATCCAAACTGGTAAGGAGAAGTAGAACTTACACTATTTGCAGATAACATGATACTATATATAGAAAACTCAAAGACACCGCCAAAAGACTGCTAGAATTGATAAATTCAGTAAAGTTCAGGACATAAAATCAATCTACAGAGATCTGTTGCATTTCTAAACAACAATAATGAAGGAGCAGAAAGGGAAATTAAGAAAACAATTCGATTTACAATTGCACCAAAAATAATAAGTTACCAAGGAATAAACCTAACCAAAGACAAGAAAGACCTGTACTCTGAAAACCATAAAACATTGATTAAAAAAATTGAAGTAAACAGGATGCCTGGGTGGCTCAATTGGTTAAGCTGCTTCCTTTCACTCAGGTCACGATCCCAGGGTCCTGGGATCGAGTCCCGCATCAGGCTCCTTGCTTGGTGGGGAGCCTGCTTCTCTCTTGGCCCCTGCCTGCCT
The DNA here is from genome assembly GCF_922984935.1 of Meles meles. Classification (NCBI taxonomy): domain Eukaryota; kingdom Metazoa; phylum Chordata; class Mammalia; order Carnivora; family Mustelidae; genus Meles; species Meles meles. The sequence continues at coordinate 23,707,755 of NC_060070.1, forward strand.
CTCCACCTGCCTGTGCTCTTTCTCTGTCTCCTTCTCTCTCTCAATCTCTGACAAATAGATAAATAAATAAAATATTTTTTAAAAAATTAAAAATTTAAAAATTGAAGTAGATACAAAGAAATGGAAAGACATGCCAAGTTCATGGATTAGAAGAATATTTTTAAAATGTCTATACTACCCAGGGCACCTGGATGGTGCAGTCAGTTGAGCATCTAACCTGGTTTAGGCTTAGGTCATGATCTGAGTGTCATGGAACTGAGCCCAATGCCGGGCTCTGTGGTCACTTCAAGTCTGCTTGGATTCTCTCTCCCCTCTCCCTCTGCTCCTCTCCCCACTTGCATGTTCATGTGCATGCTCTCTCTCTCTCTGAAACCAATTAATCTTTTTTTTTTAAAGTCTGTATTACCCAATGCAATCTGCAGATTTAATGAAATCCCTATCAAAATACTAATAGCATTTTCCACAGAAGTAGAACAAACAATCCTAAAATTTGTACTGAACCACAGAGGACCCCAAATAGCCAAAACAATCTTGAAAAAGAAAAACAAAGTTGGAGGCATCACAATTCTGGACTCCAAGTTATATTACAAAGCTGTAGTAATCAAAAGAATACAGTACTATCACAAAAAGAGACATACATATCAATGTAACAGAATAGAAAATCCAGAAATAAACTCACAATTGCATGGTCAATTAATTAATCTTCAACAAAGCAAAAAAGAATACACAACGGGAAAAAGACAATCTCTTCAACAAACGGTATTGGGAAAACTGGATAGCAATATGCAAAAGAATGAAACTGGACCACTTTCTTACACCACATACAAAAATAAATTCAAAATGGATTAAAGACCTATATGTGAGACAGGAAACCATTAAAATCCTTTAGGAGAACACAGACATTAACTTCTTTAACATCGGATGTAACGACTTCTTTTCGTAGGTCCTCTGAGGCACAGGAAACAAAAGAAAAATAAGCTATTGGGATTACATCAAAACAAAAAGCTTCTCACAACAAAGGAAACAACAAAACTAAAATAGGAGAAGACATTTGCAAATGACATATCTAATAAAGGGTTAGGATCCAAATTTATAAAGAACTCATAGAACTCAACACCCAAAAAACAAATAATCCAATTAAGAAATGGGCAGAAGGCATGAACAGACATTTTTCCAAAGACATCCAGATGGCCAAGAGATACATGAAAATGTATCGATCCTCACTTATCACCAGGGAAATGCAAATCAAAACTGCACACTTGTCAGAATGGCTAAAATCAACAACACAAGAAATAACAGGTGTTGGTAGAGAAAGGGGAACACTCTTGCACTATTGGTAGAAATGCAACTCGTGCAGCCACTCCAGAAAACATTATGGAGTTTCCTCAAGAAGTTAAAAATAGAACTATTCTATGATCCAGCAATCAAACTACTGGGTATTTACCCCCTCCCCAAAAAAGCAAAAACACTAATTCAAAGAGATACATGCACCCCTATGTTTATAGCAGCATTATCCACAATAGCCAAATTACAGAAAGAGCCCAAGTGTTCTTCAACTAATGAATGGATAAAGAAGAGGTGGCATACATGTACACAGAAAGACAGACAGACACACAGACACATACACACATAGGAATATTAGTTGGCCATAAAAACAAATGAAATCTTGCCATTTACAACAACATGGATTGAGCTAGAGAATATAATGTTAAGTGAAATAGGTCAGTCAGAGAAAGACAAATACCATATGATTTCACTCATGTGGAATTTAAGAAATGAAACAAACAAGCAAAGGGAAAAAATAAGGGAGAGAGTGAGAAGGACAAATCAAGAAACAGACTCCTAATTAGAGAGAACAAACAGATGGTTACTAGAAGGGGGTGGGTGAGGAGAGATGGGTTAAATAGGTGATGAGGATTAAGGAGTGCACTAGTTATGAGCACTAGGTGATGTATGGAAATGCTGAATTACTGTATTGTACACCTGAAATTAATATAATACGTACATTAACTGGAATTAAAATAAAACCTTAAAATTTAAAAAGAAGACATAATAAGAAAACTATAGACCAATATCCCTGATGAATATTGATGCAAAAATTCTGATCAAAATACTAGCAAAGAAAATTCAACAGCACATTATGACATGGGATTTATTCCTGGAATGCAAGGATGGTTCAACATACTACAAATGATCAACGTAATTCTCCACATTAACAGAATGAAGGAAGGACAGAAAAAAAAAAAAAAGAAAACAGAACAAAACAAAAAAAATAAAAGCAATAACAAAAAACATGATTATCTCAATTGATGCAGAAAAAGCATTTGACAAAACTCAACACCCTTTCATGATTAAAAACACTCAACAAAATAGAATTAGGAGGAAACTATCTGAATGTAATAAAGCCCAAATATGAAAAGCCTATAATTAACATCATATTCAATGAATGACTGAAAGCTTCTCTTATAAGATCAGGAACAAGACAAGGATGACTACTCTCACCGCTCCTATTCAATATGGCTCTGGAAGTCTTGGCCAGAACAAATAGGCAAGAAAGGGGTGCCTGGGTGGCTCAGTGGGTTAAAGCCTTTGCCATCGTCTCAGATCATGATCCCGGGGTCCTGGGATCGAGCCCTGCGTTGGGCTCTCTGCTCGGCAGGGAGCCCGTTTCCACCTCTCTCTCTGCCTGCCTCTCTGCATACTTGTGATCTCTGTCTCTCAAATAAATAAAAAATCTTAAAAAAATAGGCAAGAAAAAAGAAAAGGTCTTCAAATTGGAAAGGAAGAGTCAAATTATCTGTTTGCAGGTTACATGATCTTATGCACAGAAAACCCTAAAGATTACACACACACACACACACACACACACACACCTGTTAAGACTGTTAAGACTAATAAATTCAGCAAAGTTACAGGATATAAAATAAACACACAAAAATAAGCTGCATTTCTATACACTAAAAATGAACAATCTAAAAAGAAACTTAAGAAAACAATTCTATTTATAATAGCATCATAAAGAATAAACACTTAGGAATAAGTTTAACCAAGAAGATGTAAGACTTATACCCTGAAAACTACAATACATTGCTGTGAGGAAATTAAAAGAAGACACAAATAAATGGAAAGACATTCATGGTTATGGATTGAAAGCCTTCAGGATATTGTTCAATTCAATGTAAACTCTGAAAATGTCATTTTTTGCAAGAACAGAAAAATCCATCCTAAAATTCATATGGAGTCTCAAAGGACCCCAAAGAACAAGGTTGGCTTATTCCAAGAAGATGGTAGAGTTAGAGGATCCTGAGCTTATCTCCTCCCACGGATACACCAAGGCAACAGCTATATATAATGCAACTCACCCTGAAAATAACCTGAAGAATGGCAGAACCCATCTTTGACAGTTAAAGACAAAGAAGAATCCACACTGAGAAAGGTAGGAGGAGAATAGACATGGTCAGGAATGAAACCTCCAAGATAGCCACTCACAGCAGGAGGGATATCACAGGTGTAAATGTTCTCCATGTGGAGCAAAGAGACTAAGCCCCACACTGGGCATCCCAACCCTGAAGACCTGCACTGGGAAAACAAGCCCCCATGCTGTCTGGTTTTGAAAATCAGTGAGGCTTAACTCCAGGAGAGCTGGAGAGCTATAGGAAACTAAGACTTTGCTCTTAAAGAGATAGTGGTTTAGGACTCTGTCCAAGACCCAGTACAGAAACAGCAGTTTGAAAAGTGCTTGGATTATACATGAAAGGGATTCATTAATTAATTTTATTGTATGTGTCAGAGAGGCAGAGATCTGTAGGAGCTTTCTCCAGGAACAGAAATGCAAATAGGCACCAATTTTTCTTACCTTCCTTCAGCCTAGCTGGCCTGATGCTGGCAAGAGCCAGTACTATTGATTTCCATCTACCTTGCTAGTAATGCTCATGCTATTCTGGTATTTCTTTGAGGGCCCACCCAGCAGACATAGCCTCCAAAATTGGCTTCTGCCCCACCATACTTGGCAGGTAGCCTCAGTTGGGACCAGCATCCCCCCAAAGTCACTAGTGCTCCACTACACCATGGACAGCCCTAGCAGTACTGGCACCACTCCAAAGCAAATCTTTTCCTGGGAAAGGGATGAGCCAACCTCACCCACCAGCATCCTTGCAATAGGCATGCCAGTCATTGCAGCCAGTCACACCAGAGGCCAGTTCTGCCTACCAGTTTTCCTGCAATAGCTGCACTGGTCATTGCAACCAGCCACAGCAGGAGGCCAGATCTACCCACTAGTGCATCTGCAATAATCATGTCATTCATTGCAACCAGCCATACTGGGAGCCAACCTTGTCCACCAGTGTGCACACAGCAGTTGTGTCATAACAGGAGGGGATATGCAGCCCATACAGGGGACACTGCAAGGGCACTTGGTTCTGGTGATGAGGGAGAATGGGAGCCCACAAGATGCCTCTATGTAAGCCCACTCCTTTCAAGACTAGTACATGTAGTTAACTTACCTAACACATAGGAACAAACACAGAGAGTCAAACAAAATGATGACACAGAGGAATATGTTCTAAATGAAAGAATAAGACAAAAACCTCAGGGGAAAAAAAAAAACAAAGCAAAATAGAGATAAGAAATCTATCTGATAAAGAATTGAAAGTAACAGTCATAAAGATACTTACCAGATTTGAGAAAAGAGTAGACAAACTTAGTGAGAACTTCAACAAGGAGATTAAAAAATATTAAAGGGGTGCCTGGGTGGCTCAGATGGTTAGGCATCTGTCTTCAGCTCAGGTCATGATCTCCAGGTCCTGGGATCGAGCCCCATGTCAGGCTCCCAGCTCAGTGGGGAGTCTGCTTCTCCCTCTCCCTTTGCCTCTGCCTCTCCCTCTGCTTGTGCTCTCTTTCTCCATCTCTGTCTCTGTATCTCTCTCAAATGATTAAATAAAAATCTTTTTAAAAATATTAAGAAGGACCAACCAGAGCTACAGGATATAATAACTGAAATGAAAAATACCCTAGAGAGAGTCAACAGCAAATTAAAGGGTAAAGAAGAATAGATCAGTGTCTAGAAGACAGAGTAATGGGAAGTACTCAAGCTGAACAGCAAAAAGAAAAAAGAATTTTTAAAATGAGGATAGGTTAAGAGACAGACCCCTGCAACAACATCAAGAATAATGACTTCACATTATAGAAGTCCCAAAAGGAAATTTCTCAAAAGTAAAGGAAAACTTGTTTGAAGAAATAATAGCTGAAAAATTCCTTATTGCAGGCCACGAAGCAGACATTCAGGCCTAGGAATCACAGACAGTCCCAAACAAGTTGAACCCAAAGAGGTCCTTACCAAGACACATAGCAATTTAAAATGTTGAAAGTTAAAGATAAGTAGAGAATCTTAAAAGCTGCAAGAGAAAAGCAAATAGTTATATATAAGGGAAATCCCACAAGGTGATCATCTGCTTTTTCAGCAGGCACTTTGCAGGCCAGGAAAGAATGAGTGGTATGACATATTTAGTGCTGAAATGAAAAAATCTGTGGCCAAGAATCTTCTACCTGGCAAGGTTATCATTCAAAATTGAAGGAGATAAAGAGTTTCCCAGACAAAAGTTAAAGGAGTTCATCCCACTAAACATTAGAAGAAATCTTAAAAGGATGCTTTTAAATGGAAAAGAAAAGGCCATAACTGGAAGTTAGAAAATTATGAGAGGAAAAAAATTCACTGGTAAAAAAGCAAACATAAAAAAACATAGATGAATTTCTTATTAAACTAGCATGGAGGTGAAAAGACAAAAAGTAGTAGTAAAATCAACTCTATTTATAAAAATTAGTTAAGAGATGGACAAAACAAAAGTATGTAAAATAGGACATCATACACATAAAACACACAGGGAGTAAAAAGGCAGTGCTTTTAAGATGTGTTTGAACTTCAGCAACCATCAATTTAACATAGACTGCTATATACAGAGGAAGTTATATATGAGCAACCACAAACCCAAAGTCTATAATAGATACACAAATAATAAAGAGAAAGGAATCCAACCACAAGACTAAAGAAAGTTTTCAAATCACAAGACAAGAGAAGAAAAAAGGAACAGTGAAGAACTACAAAAACAATCAGAAAATAATTAACATGGCAATAGGGACGCACTTATCAATAATTAACTGTAATTGAGCTAAGTATTCCAATCAAAAGAATGAATGGATTAAAAAAACAAGATACATTCATATGCTGCCACAAGAAACTCATGTCAGATCCAAGGATACATAAAAACTGAAAGTAACTGGCTAGAGAAAGACATTCCATGCAAATGGAAGTGGAAAACAAAAGCAGGGATAGCAACACTTACATCAAAATAGACTTTAACACAAAGACTATAACAAAAGACAAAGAAGGGCAATACATAATGATGAAGGGATCAATCCAATAAGAAGATATAACAATTTAAATATCTACACAATTGTAACATATTTAAACAATTGTAAATACCTAGATATTTAGGAGCACATAAATATATAAAGCAGATATTAACAGATATAAAGAAAGAAACTGACAACAATACAATAACAGTAGGGGACTTTCATGCTCTATTTACATCAATAGATAGATGATCCAGACAGAAAAGTCAATAAAGAAACAGTGGCTTTGAATGACACAGAGCAGAACAATGTAACAGATACACACAGAACATTCCATCCAAATACAGAATACACATTCTCTTCAAGCCCACATGGAACATTCTCCAGGACAGATCACATATTACACCACAAAACAACTCTCAGTAAATTTAACATTAAAATGCTATCAAGCATATTTTCTGACCATAACATTATGAAACTAGAAATCAGTTACAAGGAGAAAAAAAAAACAACTGGAAAATACAGATATAAGGTGAGGATAAACAGGCTACTAACCAACCAGTGTATCAATGAAGAAATCAAAAGGAAACTAAAAAAATACCTGGAGACAAATAAAAATGGGAAACAATGGTTCAAAATCTTTGGGATGCACCAAGAACATTTCTAAGAGGGAAGTTTATAGCAATTCAGGCCTACCTCAAGAAACAAGAAGAACTTCAAATAAGCTATCTAACCACACACCTAAAGGAATTAGAAAAAGAACAGAGCTCAAAGTTAATAGAAGGAAGGAAATAATAGAGATCAGAGTGGAAATATGTAGAGACTTAAAAAAATAGAAAATATCAATTAAACTAAGAGCAGATTCTTTGAAAAGATAAACAAAATTGATACGCCTTTAGCCAGACTCATCAGTTAAAAATGAGAGGACTCAAAAATAAAATCAGAAATAAAAGAGACGTTACAACTGACACCACAGAAATACAAAGGATAATTAGAGACTATTATGAAAAACTATAGGCCAACAGACTGCACAAACTAGTAGACATGGATTAATTCCTGGAAACACAATATTCCAAGACAGAATCAAAGAGAAATAGGTAATTTGATCAGACTGATTACTACTAGTCAGTAATAAATAACTCCCAACAAAAGGAAGTCCAGAACCAAATGGCTTCACAGGTGAATTCTACCAAATATTTAAAGGTGGCTAATACCTATCCTCAAACTATTCCAAAAAATACAAGAAGGAATGCTTCAGATTCATTCTATAAGGCCAGCATTACTCTAATACCAAAACCAGACAATGAAACCACAAAAAAAGAAAATTACAGACCAATATCCCTGATGAACACAGATGCAAAAATCTTCAGCAAAATCTTAGTGAACTGAATTCAAAAATACATTTACAGGGTTACTTATCACCATCAAGTGGAATTTATCTCAGGGATGCAAGGATATTCAATATCTATCAGCAAATCAACATGATACATCACATTAAGAAAATGAAGGATAAAAAACATTTGACAAACTGTTCATGATTAAAAACTCTCAACCAAGAGGGTGCAGAGGGAACATACCTCAAGATAGTGAAGGCCATATATGACAGACCCACAGCTAAGTTACTCAATGGTGAAAAATGGAAACCTTTTCCTCTCAGATCAGGAACAAGGATTTTCAATTTCACCACTTTCAATCAATACACTACTGGAAGTCATAGCCACAGCAATCAGACAACAAATAAAAGGCACTCACATTGGTAAGGTAAGATTGGTAAAACTATCACTATTTGCAGATGACAAGACACCATATACAGAAAACCCTAAAGACGTCACCAAAAACCTTTTAGGAGTAATAAATAAGTTCAGTAAAATTTCAATATACAAAATTAATATGCAAAAATCTATTTCATTGCTATACACTAATAACTAGCAGAAAGAAAAATTAAGAAAACAATCCTTTTTACAATTGCATCAAAAAGAATAAAATACCAAGGCAAAAGATACGTACTTTGAAAACTGTAAGACACAGATGAAAAAAATTAAAGGCAATACAAATAAACAGAAAAATATACCATGCTCATGAACAGGAAAATATTAAAAGGCCCATGATACCCAAAGTAATCTACATATTCAGTGAAATTTCTATCAAAATACCATTAGTATTTTCACACACCTAGAAGAAATAATCTGAAAACTGTATGGAACCACAAAAGATCCCAAATAGCCAAATCAATCTTGTGAAGAACAAAGCTAAAGGTATCACAACCTCAGATTCAAACTACACTACAAAGTAATCAAAACAGTATGTTACTGACACAAAACAGACACATAGATCAACAGAAAAGAACAGAGAACCCAGAAATAAACCCACACTTAAATGGTCGATTAATCTACGACAAAGGAGGCAAGAATATACAATGGGGAAAGAATAGTCTCTTCGATAAATGGTGTTGGGAAAACTGGACAGCAACACGCAAAAGAATGAAACTGGATCATTTTCTTATACCACACAGAAAAAATAAGATGGATTAAAGACCTAAATGTAAGATCTGGGACCATAAAACTCCTAAAAGAAAATATAGGCAGTGAACTCACAGACATCAGTCTTTGAAACATTTTTTGGATTGGTCTCTTCAGGCAAGAGAAACAAAAGCAAAAATAAACTGTTGGACTATGTCAAACTAAAAGGCTTTTGCACAGTGAAGGCAACCATGCACAAAATGAAAAGTCGACCTACTGACTGGGGAAGCTACTTGCAAATGATATGTCCAATATGGAGTTAATATCCAGAATATGTAAAGAATTCACTCAACTCAACACCAAAAAACCCAAAGAATCTAATTTAAAAATGGGCAGAAGACCTGATTAGACATTTTTCCAAAGAATGGACATACAGACACATGAAAAGATGCTCAAGATCACTGATCAGGGTAATGCAAATCAAAACCACAATGAGAGATCACCTCACACCACTCAGAACAACTACTATCAAAAGGACAAGAAATAACAAGTGTTGGCAAAAATGGGGGGGTGGGGGGAGGAAATCCTCCTGCACTCTTGGTGGGAATGTATATTGGTGAAGCCACTATGGAAAGCAGTATGCAGTTCCTTAAAAATTTAAAAATAGAAATGCTATATAATCAAGTAATTCCTTGTAAGTAATCAAGTAATTCCAAGTAAATACTGGGTATTTACTCAAAGAAATGGAAAACCCTAATTTGAAAAGATATATGCACCCTATGCTTATTGCAGCATTTTTCACAATAGCCAAGTTATGGAAGCAATGTAAGCATCCACTGAGAGATGAATAGATGAAGATGTAGTATATATACACATGCAAGGAATATTATGTGGCAATAAAAAATGAAATTTTGTCACTTGCAACAACATGGATGGACCTGCAGGGTATTATGCTAAGTGAAATAAATCAGAGAAAGACAAATACTGCATGATTTTGCTTATATATGGAATCTAAAAACAAATAAGCAAACAAACAAAAAAAGGAGACTAGAAAATAAAGAATAATCTGGTACTTGCCAGAGTTGAAGACATGAGGGGATGAGCAAGATAGATGAAAGGGATTAAGAGGGGGGTGCCTAGGTAGCTTGGCTGGTTAAGTGTACTGACTCTTGGTTTCGATTAAGGTCATGATCTCAGGATTGTGGGATCAAGCTCCGTGTCAGGTTCCATGCTCAGCACAGTCTGCTTGAAATTCTCTTCCTCTTCCTCTCCGCCCCTCCCCACTCACATACACTTGCTCTCTAATAAATACATCTTTTAAAGAGGGGGATTAAGAGGTACAAACTAGTTCTAAAGAAGTCATGGGAATGAAAAGTACAGCATTAGGAAATATAGTCAATAATGTTATAACTTTGTATGGTGACAGATGATAACTTCCTTTGGTGAGCGTTTCATAATGCAAATTATTGAATCATTATGTTGTATACCTGAAACTAACATAATATTGTAGGTCAACTATACTTCTATAAAAAAAAAAAATGGAGGTCTCACATGGCCTGATTTCAAAACATATTACAATGCTACAGTAATTGAAACAGCGTGGTACTGACATACAGACAGACATATAGAAAAAAAAAAAGACATATAGAGCAATGGAATAGAACAGAAAGCCCAGAAATCAACGTTCATGCATATAGCCAAATGATGGACAAGGGTGCCAGGAATGTTCAATGAGGAGTGACTGCACTTCCACAAATGATGCTGGGAAAACTAGATATCCATGTGCAAAAGAATGAAGTTAGACTCTTATATCATTTACAAAAATCAACTAAAACAGATTAAGGACTTAATTGTAGGAACTGAAACTATAAAATTCCTAGGAGAAAACACAGGAAAAGGCTCAAGACATTGGATTTGTCAATGATTTATTGGATATAGCACCAAAAGCAAAGGTAAAAAAAAAAAAAATAGACAAACAGAACTACATCAAACTCCAAAACTTCTGTGCATCCATGGTGGGCCTGGCTAGCTCAGTTGGTAGAACAAGCAACTCTTGATTTCTGGGTCATGAGTTCAAGCCCCATGTTGGGCAGAGATTACTTTAAAAAAAAACAAAAAACAAAAAACCTTCTGTGCATGGAAGGGCACAATCAACAGAATGAAAAGGCAACCTATGGAATGGGAGAAAATATTTGCAAATTATATACCTACCTGATAAAGGGTTAATTCCCTGAATATATAAAGAACTCCTTCAACTCAACAACAACAAAAAACTCAGACCAACTGAAAAACAGGCAAAGGACTTGAATGGACATTAATTCAGGGATGACATACAAACAGTCAACAAACATATGAAAAGATATTCAACATCACTAATTATTAGAGAAATGCAAATCAAAACCATAATGAGATATCACTGCACCCTCTTATGAGGACTACTATAAAAACATAAATAACAGATGTTGGCAAAGCTGTGAAGACATTCAAACCTTTGTGCACTGCTGGTGGTAATGTAAGACAGTGCAGTCTCCATGGGAAACAGTAGAGATATTCTCCCCCAAATTAAAAATAGAACCACTATATGATCCATGAATTCCACTTCCAGATGTATACGCAAAAGAATTCAAAGCAGGATCTCAAAGAGTTTTACGTACCATGTTCAAAGCAGCATGATTCACAATAACCATGAGGCAGAAGCAACCCAATCGCCCATTGATCGATAACTGGATAAACAAAATATGAGATGTACATACAAGGAAATATTATTCAGCTTTAAAAAGGAAGAACATCCTGTCACATGCTTCAACACGGACAGACTTGGAGGACACTATGCTAAGGGAAATAAGCCAGTACAGAGAGACAAATACTGTATAATTCCACTTACGGGAGGTATCTAAACTAATCAAATTCATAGAAATAAAGTAGAATGGTGGTTGCTAGGAGCTGGTGGGGAAGAGGATATGGGGATTTAAAAAAAAAAACAGATACAGAGTTTTAGTTTTGCAAGATGAAAAAATTCTAGAGTTCTATTGAAGAGCAAGGTGACTATACCTAATACAGCTGAACTGTACACTTGAAAATAGTATGGTTAATTTTATGTTATGTGTTCTTTATCCCTTTTTTAAAAAGGCAGGGGTGCCTGGCTGGCTCAGTCAGTAGGACATGCAACTCCTGATCCTGGGGTTGTGAGTTCGAGCCGCATGTTCAATATAGAGATCACTTAAAAAATAAAATCTTTAAAGGTGGGGGGGGGGGCAGATAGCTGACTCCAAGAGGTCCAGCTTGCGTATCAGTCCGAAGGTGAGGAGTTTATGTGAAGGAGAACAGATATAGTGGTATTCCACCATGAGTTATTAGATTAGTTATAAATACTGAGGGGGCCGTGTTAGCAAGGGAAATAGTTTAATCTTTTTCATTGAAAGTAGAATATATAATCTGATATAGATAAAAAATTTAAAAAATTTTTTTAAAAAAACAGATCCTTAAATGGTTTTGAGAGATGAGCCCATCACACTCTACAATAAGGCATGGCCTCAGGAGATTGTGGTGAGTCCTTGCCAGAGACAAGCCCCAGATTAGAAAGGCCCTAGGAAAGTTTATTTCTTCCTGGAAATTTAGGTATTTTCTAATGGCCTTTGAAAGCCATTCTGGGCTTCAGTCTGGGGTATCTGCTTTCTTCCCATTAGTTTTGGCATTTTGTAAGGTAAGGAGCCATTAATAACAGCTTTTCTCCCAGCAGAGTGGTACATCTCCTTTTATTTCCAAATCCTTACCTGGCTAATATAGGATAATGGCCATCTCAGTTTCTTTGGCGTTTGTCATTCATTCAAAGGCCAAACTTACCCTGCAAAGCATGGCAGACTAATAAACTAATTACCATCCTAATGTCATCATTAATTGAGCACCTACTAACCCCATCAGACACTGTACTAGGCAATTTGTCCATTTAATGTTGTTTTTCCAAACTGAACTATAATCAAGTATTCTTATTTTACAGTTGAAGCTAAAGAAATTAAGTTGCTTGCCCAAGGCCGAAGCAGGAGATAGCTAGGATTCAAACTGAGCTCTGCCATTTGCCTGAGCCTAGACCCTTTTATAAGACATTATGTCACCTCCCTCGTCACAGAAATTTACAATTAGAAGGACTGTCTGGTCTAGTCATTTTATTTCAAGTGAGAAGAAAGAGATAAAATACTCCCTTTTCCATCTATTTTACTTATTTATTTACTTATTTACTTATTGCCCAAAGAAGTCTTTTCTAAATGTTCTGGCTTACTCTTGCTCTTAATAGGAGAACCTGAAAAATACTAGTCATAACCAGAAAGCTATTCTTAGAGGATACAAGAATTAGTACGGATGTTTACGTAGGAATGTGTTCCTCATAGCATAGAGACCACCATTCCTCCTATATACAAAAATCTAATTTCATCGCACAGCTCACTTAACTACAGAACAGACAAACACTTCAATTCAAGAATTGTTCAGTCGGGATTTTAAGATTAGAACTGAAGTACTGACTAGAGAACAGAAGAAAAAGTCATTTACTTAGAAAACCCATGGATATATTTTCATCATACATTTCTCATAGCAGAAAGTACATTTATATTCATTTTTCCATAATACCTAATGAGGAAAAAAAATTGCTTCTTTCTTCTAAAAACCTTAGACTACTCTCTAAAAATCAGTATCTGAAAAACTTTCAGTATTTGTCAATACCAAGAAACAAATGTTTGTGCTTGTTACCACTGCTTAAGAATGAAGGAGACCTGACTTCCTGTTTCTGCGAAGCTGCGTCGTGTTAGAAAGAAGGAATAGACAGGGGTTCCAGGAAGGTGTGATGACTCTGAATTCGGTTTAGAAGCTGCTGTGCCACAGGTTTGAATTCTGTTTCCCACTGGAGTTTGTGATAGTTTTTTAGGTCTTGGTCAAAACTGCCATCCAGTGCTAGTTCTTCATCTGTATCGGAAAAATTAAAATTACAGCGATTATTTGAAAGCGTCACCCTACTGGGGAAAGTTTAATTTTTGTTGGCCTAAGTTAAACTCATCCTGGGTCATCTCTGATGCCAAGATGACACAGATATGATTTGGGGGTTAAAATGGTTTTGTTTTTTTAAAGATTTTATTTATTCATTTGACAGAGAGAGAAAGAGAGAGATAGAGAGAGAGTACAAGCAGGGAGAGCAGCAGGAGAGGCGGGCTCTTCGGTGAGCCAGGAGCTGGATGCGGGACTCGATCCCAGAACACTGGGATCATCTCTTGAGCAGAAGGCAGCCGCTTAACAAACTGAGCCACCCAAGTGTCCCCCCTGCCCCAAAAAAAATTTTTTTAAAGAAGGAGTTTTTTACTCTCTGGTGCTTTGAACTATACTTATTTTAAAAAATTCATAATCTCTTAATAAAAAGGACAATAATCTTCTCAAAGAAAAAAAGCCTAGATTGAATTGAGCTCTTATTTTAACTAATCCCTAAGTGTTTCGATGTAAGGGCACATCCAAAAGTCAGATCACAATTTCTCAGAAGAGACAAAATATTAATTGTTCCTTCCTTATCTGGGCATTAGAAAAGTTAATTACTTTGGTGATCCACAGATATAAAAGGAGTCAGGAAATCTTTTGGGAAAGTAGCACAGTTGAATTTGATGCTGTAAACTTGACTTGAAAATCAAGGCTGCGGCTTCGAAGTAGCCCCAGTGTGTTGTACTGAAAGGGAATCCCCCATGCCCTTGCCAGTAACGGCGAAGAGTAGGAGACTTTGAGAATCCCGGGGAGTATTAGAATCCCAAGTCACTCTATGTACAATGCAAAAAGCATTAGTTTAAAAAAAAAAAAAAAGGCAAAATTACAACCTTAATTTGCTTCTTAGTCCAAGGACACCCTGAGTTCTGCCAACGCTGTAAGTATACCCAACCCAAATAGGAAGATAAGTGGCCACAAAGGTTTCTGTGCCAACCTGCCACAGCATGTTTACTTGTTTTTATTCGGCTTCACACCCCATGGGAAGGATTTTAGGAAAATGCCCGGGCCTGCAGGTCAGAAGATTGGTGCTTCCACTTCCGAGGTCTGTGGCCGCAGCCAACTTAGCGAGTGGGAACCACTAAGCCCAAAAGTGACCACAAATAGTGCTTCTTACATAACTAGCAACTTTTTTTTCCACGCGGCCAATGAAAATCCCATTATAAAATGCCTCATTACTGTTGACATCAAATTTTCTGCACTGGATGTTTTCCTTGACCCCGCGTACTGTGGCGTGGTTGGTTAGCATTGGCCCTCAGAGTAAGATAAGGGCACCTGAATCCCCGTTTGTCCCCTCCCCTCCTGTCCTGTGACTGAGAGGCCAGCTCTGCAGCACTGAGATAAGTTCTGCACAGACATAAACAGTCCTGCAAGGTGCTCCACGGAGGCCCAGATCTCCCCAGCCACACGCCAACCAGGGCCCGGAGAGGAGAAAGCAACTGGCGTTTGATGCCTTTGAAGCCCTTTCCACCGGGCTCCTTCCAGTCAAGGGGAGACGGGGAGACATGGCAATTTCGGACTTCTAGAACATCTCCCGGCTCACTCTTTTCCAGGCTTTCTGAGCAGACTGCTATTAGACCATGAAATCTCTTATTCAAGAGGCTCAGGGCCAATGGCTGCCTGAGCACTGGGAAGTTCCTTTCTCTGCTGGGGCTTTGGTTAGGGTTAGTAGGTTTAGTAAACCTCGATTTGGGTGTTTTGGGGCTTTTTTCAATCTAAGGTCAAAATTTATTTTTCTTGAGGTTTGGCCTCGTATTAGTTAATCCACACACAGACCCTATTAATTTGTAAAATGAGTTAAAACAAGATAACAAAAGGGGCCAAAGAGCTACGGGTAAGAGGAAGGTAGTCTTCAGTTTGAAAGTAAATACAGCAAATACCTTAAAAAGTGCCCTATAACGAGACACCTGGGTGGCTCAGCGGGTTAGGCAGCTACCTTTGGCTCAGGCCATGGTCCTGGAGTCCCAAGATCGAGTCCCACATGGGGCTCCCTGCTCAGCAGGGAGCCTGCTTCTCCCTCTGATCTTTTCCCTCTCGTGCTCTCTCTCTCAAATAAATAAATAAATCTTTAAAGAACAAAAACCAACCAAACAAACAAAAAAACAGTGCCCTATGACGCTTGGTATTAAATTTTGGAACTTTACCGCCGAGAACAGCAGAGGTGAAGTCAAGAACAGTTGAGATCTGTGATTCTCAAACTCTGGCCTGCAGCCTAAAAAGTACACAGGTCATGACTGTACGTGGTGACTTACCAACTTATGTGCAAATAACAACGGTTTCAACATAGAATACTTTGCTTTGCTACATGGGATAGTGTCTGGTATTTTCTTTCTTTGCAACCTCATTTTTTAAATATGCTGGACCCAGTGTGAAGAGCACGGGTTTAGATAACCATTCTTAAGCTTTCTTCGTGTACCGCATACTTCTAATACTAGGATTTGAGTCAAGGTGTTAGAAAGGTTTACAAAAGGGTAAGGAAGACAAAACAATAAGTTTCTCAGTGATCATTATAGCACAGTCCTGATTATAGCTTAAATATCCTGTGCCACCAACAAAAGCTTCTCCTACTCACTTGCACGATCTTCCAGCTGGGATTCAGCACCAGGTAGTATTGAGGGTTAATTATTGCCCTATTATAAGGCACAGCCCTCACGGTGCATGATGTTTGACATGGGCTTGTTAATGTGATCCTTTTTTCCTTTTTTCTTTTATTTTTAGAAATTTATTTTTTTAAGTAAGCTCTATACCCAGTGTGGGGCTTGAACTCACAACCCCAAGATCAAGAGTTGGATGCTCCACCCAATTGAGCCAGCCAGGAGCCCCTTTAAGGTGATCCTTCAACTTGAACACCAGGCCCCACTCTACCTTTTGTCCCGTAATCTAGGTGCTAAGTGGCATATACCTCACAATGAACAAAACGCAACCTGTGTCCTTTACATTCACAATAAACCACACACCCCGATTACCAGCTCCTGGGAAAGCAGCTCGGGGTAGACCAGCACGCCAGGATACGCCACTTAAGAACTTCAAGATAAAGACACTGCTGATGAGTTTGTAAGAAGTTGCTGCAATCCGTCAGAAAGTTTTAGACAACATACTTTTTAAGCCACTTTCCAAAAACAACGTCAACATCCCCATGCCCCAGCCGTGTTGAGGACCATCAGTTTCTCCTTTTTTCCCCCTCAGTCACCCATCAAGAAAAAGCTGATGGGGACGCCAGGGTGGCTCAGTGGGTTAAGCCACTGCCTTCGGCTTGGGTCATGATCTCAGGGTCCTGGGATCGAGCCCCGCATCGGGCTCTCTGCTCAGCGGGGAGCCTGCTTCCCCCTGCCTCTCTGCCTACTTGTGATCTCTCTCTCTCTGTCTGTCAAATAAATAGATAAATCTTGGGAAAAAAAAAAGAAAAGAAAAAGCTGATGACTTACATTTCTATATTGATTACCTTGTCGTCATTTCTAAAAACAGCGCTCACACTTTGGCATGGGGCTCAGTGATGTAGCGGCTCATCCTATTCTCAAAATGGCCGGCTTTTCAGCCATCTTTGGGAAGGAACTGAAACTCAAACCCACTCTCACCCCCCATCCGCAGGACTTGCTGCTGCCCAGCTGGTCAGACACAGCTACAACCCTGTTGGAAGTGAGGGTCTGTGTGGGGAGAAACCAGGAAGGAGCCCAGTCCTTCCACTTTATAAGGAGAGCCTGGCGATCAGGTGAGGATTCGCTGACACGTGGTGCCGGTTACTCCGCTCCCTGATGGGCTTTATTTCTGTTATCAATGCCACAGTCCCCTCCCAGGGGTTGGGGGTGGGCCAGGAGGGGGGTGGTGACTGGAGGGGATTTAGAAAGTTAGCCAGTCCACAGACATCTATCAAGGACCTCTTTCTTAGGAGGCAATATCCTTTCCCCAATGTTGCTCAAATGGATTGGGGAAACAAGATAAAAGTTACAAAATAATAATACAGGGGGGCACCTGGGTGGCTCAGTGGGTTAAGCCTCTGCCTACGGCTCAGGTCATGATCTCAGATTCCTGGGATCGTCCCCCGCATCGGGCTCTCTGCTCAGCAGGGAGCCTGCTTCCTCCTCTCTCTCTGCCTGCTTCTCTGCCTACTGTGATCTCTGTTTGTCAAATAAATAAATAAAATCTTTAAAAAATAATAATAATAATACAGGAGAAGTTATATGGTTCATATTGCTATCGAAAAAGTATGGATTTCCTAGGACCAGGCCATGGGCTTGAAAAGGGATTTGGGAAGGGCCTGCCTGGACAGACAGCACATGGCTAGGCAGGTAAGGGGTATGGCACGTGCAAAGGCTCAGAGGCTGGGGAAGGACAAGGAGGGGCCCAACCCGGTTCTAAGGGAAGGTTGAGGGAGGGGGGAGCAGACACTAGGCTTACCAGAAAGAAGCACCTGCCAGGTTCTTTACCTGCTGAGGCGCTGGTGGTGCCCACACCCTCTTCAAAGGGGGCTTTGTGTCGCATGGCCCTGCCATTTTGCTATTTATAGTCAACAGCCCCAGACCCAAGTGCCAAACCAAGCGAGAGATAGTCTCTGATAGAGGCCGCTAAACCCGGAAGGGCCTACAGCCCAAGGGAATGATGCACGGAACCGATCACACCTCTTCCCCCAAGTGGGAGACAAAGAGTGAGCCAAGAGCAGAGGAGACTCATGCTGAGGGCAGCAAGCAGCAGCCTTGAGCTAGTTGAAGCCTGGACCAAGTGGGAGCCTATGGGAACTTTTTGCATAACAGCAAAGACAGAGCAGAGTGATGTCTCCAGCTTGGTGGAGAAATGATGGCCTGCTACTGAAGGGGTCAGTCAGGGACTCTGGCTTCATCCAGAACAACTTTCCAGTGCCTCTCCAGCAGGCTTTGGGCAAGGTGCACCCTTCCCTTAAAGTCCTTCATTAACCAGGGTAAGGGTTCTCAAGCTTGGCCTCGGAGCAAATTCACCTGCAGAACTTTGCAAAAAATGCAGATAATGAGCCTCACCCCAGAGTTCCTAAATCAGAATTTCTGGGGATGGGGTCAGGACAAGTGTGTGTTTTTTAAATTCCACACTTGATTCCCATGTTCTACCACACCTGAGAACTGAATTAAGGCAAATTGAGCACAGCCCTCTGCTCCTGGCAACCTGGGAAAGCCCCACGTTCACAGAGCATCCTGTGAACCTCAATCATTTAAAACCATGCTCATTTTTTTTCTTACTCCTACACATGCAAGATTATTTTTACCGCAAAAAAGCAAATTTCACATCAGCTCAGCCGTCCCCAGTCTTTCAGGTAACTTCTGGTTCTGAGTTCCTGTTTAATAACTTTGTTACAACACTTGGAATTTATAAACCGAGTCCGGACTATACCAGGCTTCTCTGCACACGTCTCCTTTTACCATTCTAATAACTCTGCAAAGTGTCCATCAATTGTCTCTAGCTTAGAGATGAGAAAAGATACAGGTAGGGAGGTTAAGCCCAACACCAACAACTTAGAAGGGCCCAAAGCAAGGTTTTAAACTCAGAATTGTCCAGCTGTGGTTGTCTGGTCTTTTCATGATGTGCACGGAGACCTAATTGACGCTTGCTACTGGCTGGAGTGTGACAGGGATGACCATGTCCCCATCCTGGAGTTGAAAAGACAGGTCCTGAAATTCTCTTGTCAAATCACACTGTAAGAGAGCACGAGAATTTGAATCCATGACTGATAAGTCACACTGAGCCTTTCCACGTGGCCTTGCTGATCCCACACAGTGGCTGGGCAGTGGTAGGCACATTGCCTCCATTTGGGGGAAAGGATTATTGAAAATGCTCATTTACTTACTCAAATCATTGTTTTTAGACTTAACCCAGGATGGAAAAAAAAAGGTTCTTTAGGTTCTCCTAAAGAACCCTTTTTTTTTTAAAATTTAATTTAAGAAACTATCCTCTTTCGTTTAGTTTATATCAGGGATTTCCTGCCTTTCAGTGGTCTGAACCCCACTGCAATGTCAAAATACTTTCACAGACGCTCCTCCACATTATAATTAATATAGTTGCTAATTAAAATGTATGGATCCCCGAGGCGCCTGGGTGGTTCAGTCGGTTAAGCTTCAGACTCTTGGTTTCAGCTCAGGTCATGATCTCAGGGTCTTGAGATCAAGCCCTGTGTGAGGGCTCCCTGTTCCATAGGGAGGCTGCTTAAGATTCTCTCTCCCTCTGTCCCTCTGACCCCCAGTGCTCACTCTCTCACACACTCTCTCTCAAAATAAATAAATGTTTAAAAATAAATAAAATGTATAGGTACATTAAAATCATGACAATTCAGAGTAGCTTTTAGCCTTATTTTCTCAATTACAACATCTATATATTTTTAAGCAACAGCAATACTTTAGGCTGAAATCTTGGATTTAGGCAGTCTACGAAAAATGCAAAAAAACAAAAAAAAAAAGAAAAAAGGGAACATGCTGCAGAAATCATGACAGTGTCCAAGGAGTTAAAAGTCCTTGTGTCCCCACTGTAAATAACACTCAGCCTCTTCCAGGTATCTCCAAATTTACACAGCTACTCAAACACATACCAATCTTTATTCATGCAGGTCACAGAAAAAAAAATTCTTACTCTGATAAAACTCACAGACTCACAGTCTTACCTAAAAATGATGGCAGCAGGACTAAGAGCGTGTTGGTGTCCTCATCTCCAAAACACGATGAAGCATTGGTGATATTTTCACTGAAGTTCCATAAAGTTTTGCAAACCAAGCAGGCCAGCTGCCAATCGGTAGGACCAAACTGTCTTAAACAATTCACCAACCTGAGTTTAAGAAAAGTCAAACTGAGAAGTCATTAGGTCAGAATCTCTTTTATATTTTTAGCATAATGACGATTCTCCTTCTGTATTATTTAATATGTATTATATGTAATTCAGTGATTAGTTTTAAAAATTCCACATCTACAACTTTAAGTAAGTAGCTACAAAGTAGCAACAACTGACTTCTGAATTATTTTAAGGGTCCAGGGGAACCTAAATTCCCTCTTTAACAGTAGCTTGGTGGTTCCAAATGTTGAAGTATGTTCACGCCAGGAGAAGGACAAGAGGGGCCCAAGCTCCCTGGGGAAACTGTGAGAGAGTCAGGACTCCATGCCTTGAAACTTACTTTTTTTTTTTTTAATATTTTATTTATGTATTTGACAGAGAGGTCACAAGTAGGCAGAGAGGCAGGCAGAGAGAGAGGGAGAAACAGGCTCCCCACTGAGCAGAGAGCCTGATGCGGGGCTCGATCCCAGGACCCTGAGATCATGACCCGAGCCGAAGGCAGAGGCTTAAACCACTGAGCCACCCAGGCACTCCGAAACTTACTTTTTAATGCCACCTCCTTCCTTTAGGATGACACGCTTTTCTTTATCCACAGTGAGATTTAGGAGAACACCACAGGCAGAAAAGCAAATATCCTGATGCTTGGCATCCAGCAGGGCAATCATGAACTTGTGTACTGGGAGGGCAGAGAACAAATGCAGAACAATAAAGCTTAGGGTTCCCAGCTGTGCCTTATTTTGGAAAGGGGAAAAGGGGAAGATGGGGAGTGGCTCACAAAACTGGAAACTCTGCTAGGTGATTTAATCCATTCTTCCTAAAGCTTTCTGGCCATGCCCTGCTGCAGGTTCACCAACATTCACTGCATCTAGAACTTGCTCCCCAACCCCCAAGTCCTCGGTGCCCAAGTAGTTCTGTCTCTGACCTAGACAGCAGCTTCCTCTCCAGGGCAGTGATACTGTCCCTTCTGGTAGAAAAGGAAAAAAAAAAAAAAAAATCTTGGGTCCAACCACACCGGTGACATTCATCTCTAACATCTGATTCTTCTCAAGGGCCCTTTTGAACCTTCATCAGCAATTTTCTTGAAATACACAACCTCAGGGGTTGGAGCGGAGGCTCCCACTGAGATCCTCTCTAAAGTCTTCCAGGGTTTGTAAGAGAAAATTTGCTCAGCGCCTGGAAACCGGCCTGTAACAAAGCAGGACTGCCAGGGCGGGGCTGCTCAGATCAAGACAGGCCCCCTAACTTCGGGAACCACTTTCCTTTACTTCCAGGAAATGGAACTCCTCGTCCTGTTGTCTTAACAGCCCCCGACGGGGTTGGGCAAAGGGTTGGGCAAGGTTGGATAAAGTGTGTGTTCTGCTGCCTCCTGTTTGCCCCCACACCTGACAGGTGGCCATCCTGCTCTGACTTTGGTCCCAGGGATTGTCAGGGATGTGATCAACACACAGCTATGCGTGTGTTTAAGAGTCTAAAGAATGGGGGCGCCTGGGTGGCTCAGCTGGTAAAGCGTCTGCCTTCAGCTCAGGTCATGATTGGGGGGCAGGGGGTGTCCAGGAATCAAGCCCCTCTTAGGCCTCCCTGCTCAGTGGGGAGTTCTGCTTCTCTCTATCCCTCTGCCCCTCCCCGAACTCGTGCACATGCGAGCTCTTACCTCTCTCTCTCTTTCTTGCTCTATCTCAAATAAATAAATGATCTTTAAAAAAAAAAAAGTCTAAATAATGTACATCAAAACATTAACAGTTTACACTCTCTGGGGGAGTGAGATGATGGGTGACAATTTACTGCTGCTGCTTTTTCTCCCCCCTAATATCTGTGGTATCTAAATTTGCTATCATGGATAATTGGGAATTTTTAGTGATTATTCATACATGAAATATTTGAGACATACAGAGGATGGTTATCTTGGATACCTGCCACTCAGTTTAAGAAACAAAACGTTATAGATCCCATTGATATCTTTGGGTATCCCTTCCCCTTCAAAGGTGACTTCTGTCTTATTATTTTCAGGTGCCGTTTGTACCTTATACCATTACTAAATACGTTACATAAATAATACTCATGATTGTTATGTATGTTCTAAAACATATTTAGTGGTATTCTTTTTTTTATAACTTTTTTTTAAAGATTTTATTTATTTATTTGACAGACAGAGATCACAACTAGGCAGAGAAGCAGGCAGAGGGAGAGGAGGAAGCAGGCTCCCCGCTGAGCAGAGAGCCCGACTCTGGGCTCTATCCCAGGACCCCGGGATCATGACCCAAGCCAAAGGCAGAGGCTTTAACACACGGAGTCACCCAGGTGCCCCTAATGGTATTATTCTTTATATATCCTCTTATCACCAGCTTTTTCCTTCCCATATTACATGTTTGAGGCTAATTCAGGTTGAGTGAACCATTAGTTCATTTATTTTAATTGATGTAGTACTTTCTTTTTCTTTTTTCTTTTTTTTTAAGTAGACTCCCCTGCCCAGTGTGGAGCTCAACACAGGGCTTGAACTCACATCCCTGAGATCAAGACCTGAGCTGAGATCAAGATTTGGATGCTTAACTGACTGAGCTACTTAGGTACCCCGATATAGAACTTTTTGTTGTGTGAATACCATAATGTATTTACATTTAAGTTCTTTCCATTTTTTTTTTGCAATTACAAGCCGTACTGTTAGGGAAGTTCTAGTACATGAAGGAGAATGTCTCTTGAGTCCATTCTCAGGGACAATAATGATGTCTATGGATGACCTGTTTCCCTTAAACACACACACGTCCACACACCATCTCAGAGCACTCACAAGGGAGAGAGGAACAGGGAGAACACCGCCCAGATCTATCTTGGCACACTGAGCTAAAAGGCCTTAAGCACGGATGGAACAGAATGTAAAGCACTACTTGTTCCAGAGCAGAAATAAGTATCACATCATCATGACCCAAGCTCGAACACTGCTTAGCTGTTCATTGGCAAGAAGAACATGTTTATGAACCTGAAGTGTCATTAACTCACCATTTTTCTGCACAATGAAATCGCAGATGTCATGGTCCTGGGAGAGGTTTCCAAACACACGCACAGCCTCTAGGACTCCATCCATGTTATTACTCACAAGAAGCTTTATAAGCACTGGGGTTGGGAACCAGAGACATAAATCACCGAATTTAACTTTTCATTTAAAGGCTATTAGCCATCAGCATCATACTAAATACCGATAACTCAAAGTTTTCAAGTGACAATAAAATACAAACTGTAAGGGACTTTAGCAAGAACCAAGACCCTAACATTTCCCCATATTTTGAATTCTTAGAAACAAATCGCGTTCTTTGATATTTGTACACGAAATCAGAAATAGGAAGGACACCAGTTCTGTGTTTCATTAAAAAAGTCAAAATCTTAAATAACCATGCATCTGCCCAAACCCAATTCTGAACCTTACATTCAGCAATATATAGCTTTTTGTCCTGAATTACGGAATTCTTCACTTGGTAGTAAGATAAGTTGTTGATTGTGGCCGTAGTATTGATCACCAGCTCCTCACAATCCTCAATTGACTTGTATTCTGGAAGAAAGTTAGGAAAAGGGTCTGGAAGATTCACTGTAGGGGCAGAAACATGACCTCCTAGCTGCCCCAGCAGCATGCCAGGGTCAAGTTGTTGTCCCAGACGGGATCTGTGCAGGGGCTTTACTTCCCAGGACTCTTCTTGCAGGGAAATGCACCAAACACAGGGGACCCCTCCTGACCAGGTTCTAGAACACTCTAAGCTCAATCCCTCCAGTCAGGGGGTCTGGAAAAATTAGGCTGACCTAGGCTCTGTGGTTATAGTCAAGTGAATGTGCCATCACATGGACAAGCTGAGCTGTGTCTCACCCCACCGATCTGCATCTTGCACCCACTGACCTGCGCTGTTCTGAGCTTTCCTGGGGGCTCTACCCTGCGAGTCTGTTCCTCACACCTCCACCTCTCAGCAGAATGACCCTTAGGGCATAATCTGTTCGTAACTCCTAACCGTGCTGCCCTCCAAACACACAGAATCTGATCGCTTCTCGCCTCCTCTGCTACCACCTAGCCCATCCCTCACCTCTTACCTGGCTTCTCCTCTCCCACCTTCCTGCCTGAGTCTATCCTTATCACGATCCTTTAACAGTCAGCTAACATCGCTTGCCCTACCTGAGCCTCAGGCCCTACGTGGGCAGCCCCATTTCCTTTTTTTGTGGGAGGCACAGCACAGAGGGAGAGGAAGAGAAAGGATCTGGAGCAGGCTCTACGCCCAGCGCGGAGCCCAATGTGGGGCTTGATCTCATGATCCCAAGATCATGACCTGAGCTGAAATCAAGAGTTGGATGCTTAAAAGACTGAGCCACCCAGGCGCCCCAGGCAGCCCCAGTTCTGACATCGGACACCTCATTTGCTATTCCAACCCTCACCACACTGGTCTTCTTGCCCACCCCCCCTTTTTTTAAAAAAAAAAGATTTTATTTATTTATTTGATATAGATCACTAGTAGGCAGAGAGGCAGGCAGAGAGAGAGGAGGAAGCAGACTCCCTGCTGAGAGCCGGATGCAGGGCTTGATCCCAGGACCCTGGGATCAAGACGTGAGCTGAAGGCAGAGGCTTTAACCCACTGAGCCACCCAGGTGTCCCCCTAGCTTTTTTTTAAGCCTATCAGCAAGATTCTGCCTGAACCTATGCACTGCTATTCCTTCTGTCTAGAATATACTCTGTTTCCAGTGCCTACTTGGTTCACTCCCCATATCCTTCAGGTTGTTGTTTAGATGCCGTCTTATTGAACACAGTGTCCTTAACCTCCCTCTATAAAATGGCATCCATTCCACTTTTTCCCTTACCCTCCTTTTATCTGTTCCATTGCACGCATAATCATCTGACCTGTTATGTGTTTAATGTTTGTCTTCTAATCCTAAGATGGAAGCTATGTGAGACCAGGGATTTGTCTGTTTTCTTCATTGTTGTATGCCCGGCAGCGAGAGCAGACTCTGGCACACAGGAGTGCTCAATAAATAGTCGCTGAATGCAGCAACAAGTGAAGGACTGAACCCTTACTCCGCACAGGAGACCCTTGGTCATTCCATCCCTGCCTTCCGCTCAGCCTCCACACTCATCTCCCAGCAGAGGTAGAAATGCCATTGAGGAGTCCTTTTTCCCTCCACCCCCAGACTGGTGGCACTAGACCTTGGGCAGTGTTCCAGAATCTGGTTTTTTTCTCTTGCCTTGGGAGAATTCATTAGCTCGTCCAGGAAAAGAAAAGGCACTTCTTCTGTGTTACCGCCTTCTGTATAGGGTCTGGCATCTAGGACAAGAGGGTAGGGACTTGCTACAAGGTAGCCCGTCACAACAGCACCAAGGGCTCTATGCCCACTTAGCGCCGCAAAAGTAAATGATTAATAATGCACTTATAAGCATTTGAGCCCATAATAAGTCATACTCCAAAGGTGCATCTGTCTCAGCTCAGCCACCATAACAAAATACCACAGATGTGAGGCTTAATTAACCGAAATTTCTTTTCTCAGAGTCCTGGAGTTTGGAAGGACGCCAGTGTGGTTGCCAAAGTGGTTGGGTTCCGGTGAGAGCCCTTCCTGGCTTGCAGATGGCCACCTTCTTGCCATATCCTCACGTGGTAGAGAGAAAGCCAGAGCAAGCTCTCTGGCGTCTCTTCTTAGAAGGATGCTAATCCCACCACAAGCACCCTGGATTCATGACCTTGTCTACACCTGATTATCTCCCAAAGGTTCCATCTCCAAATACCATCACACTGAGGATTAGGGCTTCAATATTGGAGTTGGGGAGTGGTGGGTGCAATTCAGTCCATATCAACCTCCTAATATACCCATTTTTTACATATGAGACCACTGAGGCTGAGAGGTGTTACATACCTTGCCTGACTTCACAGAACCCACATCCGAATCCGGGTATGCCTGACTCAACCATGTGTGTTCTTTCCATTGCCTCTCTTCCTGAGTGCCCAGCAGGGCTGCCTGGGGCCAGCATTTGCGCCAGAGGGCTTGAGACAGCTCTGTGTAGCTGGCTCATGGATGTAAAAAAGTCTAGAATTTGGAGCTAGCCACTAAGGCAGCAAATCTCTAAAACTGGGAGCTTGCTGAAAGAGCTAGTCCTTATTAGAAACTGTTTTGTTTTGTTTTGTTTTAATTTTCAAAGACTTCTGCGAAGAGACTGGCATCTAGAGACAAGTGCTGGGGCTTCAAGTCCTTGACATAGCCCGTGTCGGCCTGGAGGCCGGTGCTTGTCATCGGCTTCCTGTCTGCACGCCTGCCATATCTCCACTGTAGACCCAGAGCTCCTGGAGAGCAGACACTATGTGTTTTTAAGCCTTGCTATGCACTGAAGGTTGGTATTCCTCTCCAAGTTCGTATGGAGGAACCCCAGTGTGAAGTCACCCCCAAGGTGGTTGACTCTGGGGCGAGGGCCCGCAAGGAGGTGATGAAGGGTTAAATGAGTCATCAGAATGGGGCCTTTGTCCAATAGGGCTGCTGCCATTAGAAGAGGAAGAAATGAGCATCCACAAGCCAGAAAGAGCATTCTTGCCAGATGCCAACCCTGCTGGCACCTTGACCTTGGGCTTCCAGCGTCCAGAACTGTGATGTGAGAAAACAGATGTCTGTGGTTTAAGCCACCCTGTCTGTGGTGGTCTGTTACATGGGAGCCTGAGCAGACTAAGATAAACCTCCTTTAGCATAGGACTCATTAGGCACTAAGCACTCAATAATGGATCTTAATGAAGAGCAGGGGGCCAAGTCCAAAGGTTACCCCAAAACATCATTTTCATCAGGTATTAATGTTTCTTCTGCAGTGAAAAAATCCGTCAGAGCCTGGTAAGTAGTAGCTAAGTTGATCCCTCTGTGTGGTAGTTAATTTCTCTGCACACGGGCGGGCAGGTGTGACTGCGGGAAACGACAAGGCCCAAAAAGTAGAAGGAGGCTATGGACTGAATTATGTCCTCCCAGTTCATACGGTGAAGCCCTGATGAAACTGTATTTGGAAATACAAGATTAAATGAAGATTAATGAAGATTAAATGAGGTCATAAGGGTGGAATCCTTATCCAATAAGCCTAGTGGCTTTTATAAGAGGAGGAAGGGGGATATCTGTATGGCTCAGTCGCTTAAGCATCTGCCTTCAGCTCAGATCATGATCTCAGGGTCCTGGGATCAAGCCCAGCATTGGGCTCCCTGCTCAGCAGGGAGCTTGCTTCTCCCTCTGCCTGCCGCTCCCCCCAACCACCGCATGTGCTCTCTGACAAATAAATAAATAAAATAAAAATAAAAATAAAGGGGTCCCTGGGTGGCTCAGTGGGTTAAAGCCTCTGCCTTTGGCTCACATCATGATCTCAGGGTCCTGGGATGGAGCCCCACATCGGGCTCTCTGCTCAGCAGGGAGCCTGCTTCCCTTCCTCTCTCTCTGCCTGACTCTCTGCCTACTTGTGATCTCTGTCAAATAAATAAATAAAATCTTTTAAAAAATAAAATAAAAAAGGAAGAGGAAGAGAGAGAGAGAGAGAGCACATGCTCTCCGAGGGCACATGCCAGCAGAGGCTGTGTGAGGCCACAGACAGAAGGCAGCCATCCTCAAGCCAGGAAGACAGACTGCACCAGAACCCAGCCATGATGCCCACCCGATGTCAGACTTCCGGCCTCCAGAGTGTGAGGAAATAAATCTGTTGTTGAAGTCACCCAGTCTATGCTCTTTTGTTACGGCCGCCGTAGCAGACTGGGATGAGGGTTGGTACCACGAAGTGGGCTGCTGCTGTACCAAGTACCTAAAAGCGTGGCAGCGGCTTTGGAGCTGGGGGATAACGGGAGGCTGGAGGAGACTGAGGTGCATGCTAGAAATGAGAGATGTTAGAGGCAATTCGGGTGAGGGCTCAGAAGGAAAAGAGGAGAGCGGGAGAGAGAGAGCTTCCATCTTAGAGAACACATCAGTAATCATGAACAGAATGTTGGTAGACATATGGACATAAAAGGTCATTCTGAGGAAAAGAGGAACAGGTTCCTGGAAACTTCGGGAAAGGTGATGGTTGCTGTAAGGTGGCGAAAAACTGGCTGAACTATGTTTTCATTCTAGTGTTCTGTGAAAGGTAGAACTTGCAAGCAACAATACTGGATATTGAGCTGAGATCTCAAAGCAAAAGTGTTTGAGGAGCGGCTTGGCTTCTCCTGACATTACAGTAAAATGTGAGGAGAGAGAGATGAAGAAAGAATTGTTAAGCAAAAAGAAGTAGAACCTGAAGATCTGGAAGATTTTCAGTCTATCCCTACGGCAAAAAGTGTAAAAGCATGCGCTAGAGGGAACCAAGTGTGCGTTTGGAATATCAATCAATACAGAGCTTCTGGGGTTCTGTGGGCAGCAACACTGCCAGTTGGAACGGAATGGCTCTGAGACAGGAAGGCTATCCTTGCACGGGACAGGACAGGACGAGGGAGCTATTGGGCTGTGAGTGGGCATTATTCTCCTAGAAGAGTGGGAATGACCCCAAAGGTGAGAGATCACAACCAGGGCCCCTGCCTCGGGTTCAACAGGCCAGACAACCTCACCCTGAAGCCTTGAGAACGAGACCAGCTTGCAGAGCCCCGGCACCCCAACTGACAGATGTGAAAGTTGGACCCCCACCCCAGCGGGTCTGGAAGGCAGAGCACTGAAACAAAGAGGATGGCTTTCAAGTCTTAAACTACGGTGGCATTCACCTGGCTAGCTTGCAGACTTGCCTGGGGACTACAATCTTTTCCTTTTCCCCTGTTTCTCCCTTTGGAATGGGAATGTCTATCCTAGGCCTGCCCAATCCTGTATTTCGGAAGCATGTAACATGTCCGGTTTCACAGGTTCACAGGAGAGGAATTCTTCCTCAGGATCTACCGTATCTTGAGCCTCACAATATCTGATTTAGATGATATTTAAATGAGATGTTGATCCTTAGATTTGAGAGTTGATGCCGGAATGAATTAAAACTTTCGAAGTTATTGAAATGGAATAAATGTGTCTTGCGTGTGAAAAGGACATGAATTCGGGGGAGGGGCAGGAGCAGAATATTATTGACTGCATTGTGTCCCCTCCCCTGAATTCATACGTGGAAGCCCTAACCTCCAATGCCATTGCAACTGGGGACAGGGGTTTCAGGAGGTAAAGTGAGATGAGGTCGTAATGGTGGAGTCCTTATCTGATGGACCAGATTTGAGGTCTTAGAAGAAGAGAAAGAGAGAGAGATCATCCACTCTCTCCCGGGGGCCACGCTCTGAGGAACCACACGTGATGACCTGGTGAGAAGTCAGCTGTCTACCCAGCTCTCATCCCAGAGCCCGCAGGCGGGTCCCTCCACCTTGGGCTTCCAGGCTCCAGAATCACAAGAAACTACCACCCAGTCTGTGGTAGTTTGTTATGGACGAGTGCGGTGGCGAATAATAGGGGGAAATGGGACCAGAGTGACTGGGGGCCATAATTACAGGTACTGTAAAAATCTAAGAAAAAGATACACTCTCATCCCGTGGAGTAACCCAGGGAAAATGAAGGATTTTAAACTGCGCTTAGTTTGGCCAATTTTTGGCAATCTGATTGGTAACTTCCTTTTTTAATAGTGACAAAATTCACATACCATAAAATAAACCCTTTTCAAGGTGTACACTTAAGTGGATTTTAGTAACTTTTTTTCTTTTCTTTTCAGATATACATATGTATGGGAAAAATATACTTTTTATGTATTTTTAATGTGGAATTTAAATTTTAGATATATATATTTAAAACATACTTAATACATATATACATACACATACATATATACATATGTGTATATATGTATACATATACATATATACACACACACATATATATATATTAAACCTGGGTTACTTTGGAAGCAGTTCGGAGCGGAAGAGGTATTTTTCCACTTGCCGCTGAGAAGGCTCTTTCAACCGAGCCCATCTCACCGCTGAAACCGTCGCCACGCCCCCCGGGGGGGGGGGGCACCTGACTGCGTACCCTGCAGGCAGCGGCCGGCGGCGCGGGCCTTACCCAGCGTGGTGAGCAGCAGGCCCACGGCGTGCGGGTTGGCGGCCAGGGCAGGGCCGATGCCAGGGTGGATGGCTAAGTTGGCGAGCACCCGGGTGAGCTTGATGAGCACGTCCTCCGCCTGGGCCCGCGGCCTGGGCGACTGGGGCTGCTCGGCTCCGGCCGTCCGCTTCTCCGCACACAGGTCCAGTTTGTAGAACGCATGGAACAATGCCAGCAGGGTCGGGATGCTCCCCTTCTCTTTGGAAAACTGTTCGCGAGCCTGGTTGTTTTTCGCCGTCAGATTGCCGAGAATAAAGACAATGCGAACGACCAAATCCTGCAGTAGAGAGAAGCCGGTTACAAAGGGCAGGACTGGGGCACCTGGGTGGCTCAGCTGGTTGGGCGGTTGCCTTCGGCTCAAGTCATGATCTCAGGGTCCTGGAATCGAGCCCCGCATCGGGCTCTCTGCTCGGCGGGGAGCCGCTTCCCCTCCCCCTCTGCCTGCCTCTCTGCCTGCCTGTGTTGTCTCTCTCTCTGTCAAATAAATAAATTAAAAAAGCAAAAACAAAACAAAAGCCAAGGGCAGGACGAGTATTTAATTTATTCCCTAGTTAATTAGTAGTAGGATGGAACACATCTGGCTTCTCCTAACGTGTCTAATATTTGATTCCCAAGATCGCTGCCAATCGACAGGGGAGATGAAAAGCATTTGGCCACAGTGAGAAACTACAAACTGAGGGATGCTCTTAGCAGGGGCTATTAACTTCAGATACTTCATCGAAATTCTGGCTGGCATTTTTTTTTGTTTGTTTGTTTTTTGTTTTGTTTTTAAATCCCCCAGAGAACAGTTAGTTGAGTGGGATGGGATCACTGATGACACGTTAGGTATAAGTATCGACACTAACAGCTTTCTGGAGCACCTACGTCTTTCACTACGTCTTTCACTACGTCTTTCACCTCCTACAGAAGCGTTGTGTTTCCAGAAACCAGGTGTTCTGCACAACGGTTCATCAGATTGTGTTGCATCAGGCTTCCCCAATCCAGGCTCCGCAGACTTCGGGGGCAGGAGAATCTTTGCTGTGGGGGCTGTGTTTAGCAGCTGGCATCCCCGGTCCCGACTAGAGATGCCAGTAGTGGCTTCGTTGACGTCACAACCAAGAAGGTTAACCATTGTTTTAAGTAGGCTTCACACCCAACGTGGGGCTTGAACTCACGACACCAAGATCAAGAATTGCACGCTCTACCAACTGTGCCAGCCAGGCGCCCCCACAACCAAAAAAGGTTAAAACGTCCACCGGGGGGCAAAGTGACCCCCAGCTGAGAATCACTGTGTCATAAATGTTCCACTTTAAAGCAGTACTTCTCGTCTTTGACCAGGGTAGTGGTGACGTGGGCGACCCCTTTATCACGATTTGCTAAATTGTACATGTGTGTTTCATGCACTTTTCTGCAAGTCAGCTATATTGCACAATAAATGTTTCTAAAAATCCCAAGCTGAGAGCAATTTACAACTGAACAGGATACAAAAACAATTATGTTCTTAATTCTACAACAACAGACAGATGACGGAGTAGAGTTGGCCTCCCTGCTACCCATGGATGGTGAGGGAATTCCTCTGGGAGGAAGAGACTTTATTTTTTTTTAAGATTATATTTATTTACTTGAGAGAGAGAGAGAGTGCACGAGCAAGGGGGAGGGAGAGGATGAGGGAGAAGCAGAAGTCCTACTGAGCAGGGAGCCTGATGTGGGGCTCAGGGCTCAATCCCAGGACCCTGGGATCATAACCTGAACTGAAGGCAGATGCTTAACCAACAGAGCCATGCAGGGACACCAGGAAGGGACTTTGAAGAGACACTCATGGAGGGGCCCTGGGTGCTATCAGTGTGCCAGGCGCTGTGCAATCTGACAGAAACTGGGGTTTGTACAAGCTGCCTGGTCACACAGCTAGTGAGGAGTGAGTTAGGATTTGAACCCAGGATTCCCCTGACCTAGAGTCCTTTCTACAGCCAAGCCCTGCCTCCCACAGGGCCTATCCTGTAAGGACCTCCTTTGCCTAACCTTTTGCAGAGCAGTTAAGAAATTATCTCCTTATAAAATGCAAATGTGGGGCGCCTGGGTGGCTCAGTCGTTAAGCCTCTGCCTTCTGCTCAGGTCATGGTCCCAGGGTCCTGGGATTGAGCCCCACATCGAGCCCCACATCTGGCTCCCCACTCAGTGGGAAGCCTGCTTCTCCCTCTCCCACTTCCCCTGCTTGTGTTCCCTCTCTCACTGTGTCTCAAATACACAAAAAAATCTTAAAAAAAAAAAGCAAATATGTGGGGTGCCTAGGTAGCTCAGCCCCTTAAGACTCCTCTTGATTTTGGCTTAGGTCATGACTTCAGGGTTGTGAGTTCTAGCCCCAAGCTGGGCTCTGCATTCAGCTTGGAGTCAGCTTGTCCCTCTCCCTCTGCTCCTTCCCCACTTGTGTGTGCTCTCTATCTCTCAAATAAATAAATACAATTTTTTAAAAAAGTAAAATAAAAATAAAATGCAAATATGTCACCAGGAGGGATTCCCAGTAAAACCAGCTTTGTTTATCAGATCTGTAGTAATTAGCAGCCTCAACCACGAGGGACAAAGGGCGGATGCCTAGACCTGTTTTAATCGGGGAGCCAGGTCTAGGTGGGATCTGGGGGTTGGGGGGTGGGCAGCGCAGGGACCACGTGTGGCAGAGAGCGGAGGGTCATAGACAAAGGACAAGACTTCTGGAATTGCCTGGGGTGGCTTGGCCAACACCAACTTGTTCCTGCTTGTTCTTGAAAGAAGAGTTTTCCCTGGCACTGGCCGAGGAGACGCGAGGCCATGGCTTGTGCAGCTGGGAACCATTTGTCAACATGAAGAAAGTCGAAGGCTAACACGCCAGCAAGAACTGGAGCTGGTCCAGGAGAGTTCACACTGGGAAAAACCTCTGCTCGGCGGGCAACCCACAGCAGCCAGTCATCCGGTCAGGAGAACCCGCTCCTGGGCCACCAGGACCCGAACGCCAGTCCCTAGATAACTTTCCACGCTGAGGGCCTGGGAGGATACACTCCCAGGAACAAAATGGGACAAGGGGCTCTGAAGAGCTTCTAAGCCATTTGCGAGGATGAGGCTAACATCTATGGGGTAAGGTTGAATTCAGATCCATTGGAAGTAATTTCAAAATACGGCTCTCTGGAGGGGAGGCCGGGGCGGGCTGGCCAGTGGAAAGGAGCGGGTCTTGAGAAAGAGGACCTGGGACAGTCCCCTCCCTGGGAACTGGGGTGCCTTTGTCGGTCTCTGATCACCAGATGCTTCCCTGAAAAACCTGAAGCCTGTGGGTCCTCCATCTCACACAAGCACACACAGTTCCCTTACAACACCCGTCTCCGCACATACAACCTGTGGCTACTTCACATCGTTCCTGAGAGCAGAGGCTCCTCCCAGGGTTCTGGAAGGAAAGCGTCCCTGCGCCCTGGCCACACCCACCGGAAAAGCAGGACGTTTTCCCAACAGGACAGAGGGTATTTCTGGAGAATTAGGTTCCCCCAGGTTATTCCGTTTTATGCTTCCTAAGCTGGAAGAGGAAGAGGAGCTTTTCGCATCAATTTTGAGGTACGGTTTCTGAGTAAAGACCCACCACGTGAGTTCTGCCTCCGAAAACTTAACAGTAGTCAGCCGTCATGGTAGTAACAGCCGCAGTAGTGAACCCAGGGCGTGTATGATGGGCCGGGCACTGTTCTAAGCATTTAGATATACAAATTAGTTCATTAACAGTGATAGCTTGTAGTCCTTTCCTCTGAGCAGTGCTGTTCCCACGCTCCGCAGTCCAGGCAGTCCCTCCCGCACACACCCAGGGCAGCCCTGTCGACGTTTCCGGACCTCACGCTGGGTCCCAGGTTGCACCCCTCTCCCATCTCCTCAGAAGCACGGTAAGCAAAACAGGAAAGGCCTTCTAGGTGATTTTCAATGACTTCTTTAAAAAAATGTAAAAAGGCGTGGTATTCTTTCCGCTAAGTCACATCAGGCTACTCAGTTTACCCTGTAAAATGTCACAACTGCCTTTGGAAGGACGCCGGATTATTTTTTCTCTCCCCCCACCCCTCTGCCCCACATCTCCTTCCCAGGACTTGCTGCTTCACGTCGGCCTCCCTGTGTGTGTTTTCCTCCTTCGCAGACCGCAGCAGGTGTCTCTGGCTTGTGCCGCCTCTCCCCGTCCTTGCTGACTTGCCAGGAGTGTTTGGCCCAGATCATCCCAGGCCGGAGAAAAAGACAGCTTTCCTTAGAGATCACTGTCCTTCCAAATTCAGGTGACCTCCAGCCCCTGCCACGTGCAGTCCAATCTGGGGGCAACGAAGTGCTGCTTTTCTTCTTCGGAAAAATTCCCTCGGCCCCTTTGACTTCTAAAATTCTTCGATTCTAATATCTGTGTGGATCCTAACATGGCACAGATTAGCAACCTCCCAACCCCCCACCTGGGGCAGGGAGGCTGGGGAAGGAGGAAGTCTAGACTTCGGGGCAGGAAGAGTTAACTCTGCCACAATGCCTCTTTCCCTGCCTTCGGATGGAAAAAGGAGGGGGTGGTTCCTGGCAGCCATGGTGCCAACTGAAGGATGGCATGCGAGATCAACAAACGGGGATGGCAGATTGCGCGGCTTGCAGCACCAAGCTTCCAGCAACTGCTATGCTCGCTGGGTCTGTCCTCTTCCTCGGGGTTGGCTCAGGCAGCTCTTCATCCCCCCTCCACCTTTCTCGACTCTATTCTCTACAGATCTAGGGGAACATGGACGAGGCCGAAATAGAAGCCGTCTCCCAGGAGGCTGGCGAGGTGGGGCTTGTCTTCACTCATCTGGAATCCCTGAGAGGACCCGGCGGGCCGAGGCCGGCCCTGGGTGGTCGGCCCTGCGCGGAGGACTGCCTCGGACTACAGCACAGAGAGGTTGTTTATTGTCCCACAGCCCAGTCCTTCTCAAGTCCACAAAGTGCCCCTTGATTAAATATTCTATAAAGATCTGAAGGATTAGACAAAGGCCCCAAGTATCCATGTGTGGAGACCACGGCTTGAATCCACAGCAGGAGGAACATCATTTCAGCAGTATACAGGTCTCCTTCGAGGTACAGATTTGCTCCTTTATTCTCAGACGGTCGCGGAGAGCCCCCTACAAATCAACCCTGAACTTTTGGAACATTTTTAATACATTTCATACCAGGTTGCGGATCCATACCCCCAGCCATGGATTTTGAAACAGCGAAGTGAAGATGAACCAGGAGAGGTGATATTTTGCTCAAAGAAAAGCAGTCTAGTATCATCACCAGTTCGTATGGACTTTCTCGTTGTGCATAAAAATGGACTCGGCCCGGCAGCAACACCGGTGGCCAACCAGAGCTCGGACAAACAGGTCCGCCTCTCTTGAGAGCCCTGACCTCCAACGTGCCTTCCAGTCATAGCATGTGGGATATTCTCCTTAGTTTTGGAAATGTCGTGCCCTCAGGAGCAAGCACGGTACTCAGTCTCAGGGGGCCCTGGGCTGCTAGAAATGAAATTGCTTTAACTGGAACAAAGCAAGGGGCGGGCGTGTTGATGTTGCTTTCCACATGGGAGAGACTGGCCTCAAGTCAGCGAAGGAGGCTTTCCTTCTCAAAGACGTGGAGACTCAGGCTTCCTGGCACTCACCGACCCCCAAGTCCAAGCCCGGTGAGAAGGGACAGGACTCGGAGCATCTGTGCTTACAGATGGATTCCCAAACTCCTTCAGCCCTTCTCATCCTTCCCCATAACCCTCACCTGTCCAGTCCCCCAGACTTGGCCCCACGGACATCTGTGACTCCTCACTCCCCTCATCAACCAGTCGCCGAGGTCCCTTTGCTCTGCCATCTCAGAATCTCCCGGCCCCTCCTTCCTATGCCTGCCCCCCCCCAGGGGGGGGGGGTTGTTCCTGCCTTTAGACACCTACCACAGACCCTTGATGGGGTCCCTCCTTTGGGATCAACATTAACATAGCTTCCTAAGGCTCTTACATCATCCCCTTGCTCAAAAACATGCACTGCCTAGTAAACGTCGAAGCTAGCGTCTGATGCACCATCTGGCCCCGTGCGACCCATTCCACATGATCTCACGTTATTAGCCCTGGCCATGGGCAGCCAAAGCGAACATATTCCTCCTCGAGGCCCACACCCTTCCTACGCAGCCTTAAAATAACTGGCGTACATCATGCCGACCCCAGGGAAGGAACCATATCAAACTATCCCAGAACAAATAAATCACGGTCAGCAGATGCCACTTACTTGGGACAGAACCACGTCTAGTGAGTAAAGGAAAACATTTTACAAAGATCTTCTTGGTGCCCCGTTTAAAATTGGGTTAGGAGTTTCTCTTGCAATGTGGATCTGAGAGCTAATCAGGATTTGCAATTTGCCACCTTTACCCAAATTCCCAGCCTCAAATGAAAGGTCAACATGAATCGGCCACGTGAATCGAACTTAGAGGTGGCTTGAAGAACAGACCAGTTTTACCCACGTGGCAGGCAGACTGCGTTCCCGCAAAAATGCTAATTAACCCTGGGGTCCTGAAGGTGGGTCAGCGGTTTGCAGAAGTGCCGCCCCGTACAAGACGGAAGAATCTGAGATGCTGGAGACTTGAAACCCAGGGTCTAAGTGGACGATCAAACCAGAAGACACCACACTTGATGCCTCATCTATCCACCCCGTCGGCAGTCATTTATCAAGCCCCAGCTATGTGCTTCTGGATTGCTCCAAAGCGCCAGGCAGGGCTAGAATTTCACTGGGCTCTGCTCTTTTTTTAAGCCCGCAGACATAAATCAGGCGTTCGGGTTCCGTGCTGCATGGGGGAAGAGCCAGTTCCACAAGGGCAAAGCAGCAGGAGCTGGAAAGAATGAACACGCCGAGGGGTTATTGTGCTGCGTGCCCGGTCAGGAGTGCCGACCAAGGCCAAGGCTGAGAAAAGGAGCGAGCGCAGCCAAATGCGAGCAGTACCCACTGGGAATGTGCCTGCAGAGGGGCTGGGAAGAGAGCCACGGGCCCGCTCCTGCCAGGCGGGAGGCCGAGGGCGAGCTGGGAGCCAAGTTGCCATATAAAGGCTCCAGGGGAAGGGGTGGAGGTGCCTTCCTGGCCGATCCTCACTGGCCCCGCACAAGATGGAGCGGAGAGAGAGGGCGCGTTATCTCTGGACGGCTGCACCCCTGTGGTTGCGTTAAGGAGGAAACAGCTAGAAAGACGGCAGACGGTGGTGGTGCGGTCAGCCTACACTCTGTAGACATTCCAGGTCTGCGGTCAACACGGCCATTTCCAAACATTCCAGATCAGACGGTGCTCACCGTGCGTGCGAGGCTGAACATGACCGCTTCGCGGAAAGAAGTCCAAATGGAATGAGGGAGGACTGACTTTGAAAGCGGCACAAGCAAGGACACGTCGGGCGATTCCCAGACAGTGTTTGCGAGTACTCTGATGACTGGCCTGCCTCTGGAAGTTCCGGTTAAAAAAAAAACAACAAGAAACTGACCCCATCTAAAAATGGAGAGGGTTAGACAGGCAGCTGCTGGATGGGTGCAAGTGATGGGAATGCAGATAAAGGTTATTGTTTCTCGACCATGACCTCTGTGAAATATTGCCCATCTTACAACGCTTCTTGGAGGCATTTTACCGGATCTCCTGCCCAATAGATATTTCCAGAAGAAGTGGGGAAAATCCCTTCATGTTCTTCCAGAAAACAAACCCAAGCATATTTTGTGGAGAAGCTAACTGCAGCGACACTGACGTCAGAGGCACCTTCGGAGGCAGGCCCCGGTTTGCAAGGATGCTGCCGACCCTGCTCGTTCCTGCGTTATGAGACCCATCTGTTGGTACATTTGGTTTCTACCAAATGTAGTTTCCACCATAAAGCATACAATATGTGCACATTTCTGAAATGAGACGTGTCATTTAATCGAGTTTTGGTTAGCATTTGTAATAGCTGCTCTACCTCGTGCTATAGTTTAGCTTTCGGGCGGCATCAAGCTGACTGAAATGTTGTGCTTTGGTCTCCGTGTGTGTGTGGGAACTGGAGTTATGAGTCGTACCATGGATCTTGGACCAATTAACCTCCTCAGACAGGAGCCAAAGATGTTTCCCTTGTTCTCCCTGAGGAAGTCCTTTGTGAGAGCTGGGAGGAGTGGATTCCTTTTCTCTGAGACTGTTGAAAAACCAGAAACCCTGGCTGGTACCACAACCGTCCGCCACAGACAGGCCCACCTCACTGGAGGGCTGCATGCAAAGAGGGCTGGAGCCAACTCGGCCATGTTTTGTACACACACGAGTCTTCCTCAGATGTATCTGCTGCAAACTTACGAAGTTTAGATATGGGTCTACACTGATCTTTCTCAGAGCAGGACATCAGAAGGAACATTTGGTGATTCCTTTATCAATAAAATCTCGGGGTGACTTCGTTCCATGCAAATCCACAACTCAGTCTAGTTACCTGAAGTTCAGGCCATTCCGAGGGTCCTGCAGGAGAAAGCCTGAACTTGCCTCTCCTGAATGGTTCATCCCGACCCACGCCTGAAATCTCACCAACGCGATGCCATGATGTCAAGCACTGTCAGTCTTACCCCTGGGAGTGGTCCCACGACTCCTTTTTTGTTTGTTTTCTTTTATCCAGGACTAGATGTTTTGACACAAGTTCAGCAGGGGGAAAAAAAATTCATGGAAGCATCTAATAAACCATCCCATTTTCTCAAGCTAAGAAAGCCTTCAGCTCTTGGTGCAAAAAGCGAAAGGGCCGGTTATGCCTGCTTGCTGGGGAAACCTTTCCCAGGCGGCATCTGCTTTGTCTTGATAGTCGGGCTCCTACTTTGCAAGGGAGATACACTGTCCGTCTCAGGACCCTCAGAGAAAGTCTGACCCTGTGTGGCTGATCTGATTTATCACATTAAAATCTCTTGAGATTTTATAGAAACTCTCCGCTGTCGATGTTGGAGTAATTGTTTTAAGGAACCACCTTAATAAGTTATACCACAGGGTTCCCAAAGCTGCTATGCATTTCAATCACTTGATGACCTCTAAAAATAGGTCTTTGGGCCCCATCCCAGCCCAGAACCAGAATCTTCACAGGTGGGGCCCTGAGAATGTGTATTTTTAAAGCTCCCCGGGTGATTCTGACGATCATTTAGGAGCTATTATCAAGGAAGAATTAGAAATCTCTCCATCTTAAGACCTACTGTGTTTTTATAATATCAGTTTAAAAAATAAAAATCCATGTTCCTTGTAACAGATTGTCACAACACAGAGGTGTAGAATATCAAAGTGAAAATGCCCCTCAACCCTTCATTATCACTGACCTGATAGACATAGATCAAGTACATCTTAAAAAGACCCAGTCTTATATGCAGAAGTCAGACTTCACCTTGACAAGAGATGAATATGAATAATGTTAAAAAAGGGGGGGGTTCTTTTTTTTTTTTAACTTTTGGCATTTTCTCACACAAAATTTGTTTCTTCCTTTCTTCCTTTCTTTTTTTTCTTTCCTTCAGTGGGAAAATCAGCAGATACGGGGAGGAAATATTCTACTTCTCCCAGCAGCCATCAGCTCTGGCACTACCTGAGTTAAAACAGAATTTCCCCCTTGCTGGACCATGGAAGTGGCCAAAAGAGTTTCCTGCAGAGCTCCTCACCAGCTTGATAAAATCACTTAAGGAGGTATGCAGAGGGCTTTTTCTTTTTCCTTCCTTTTTTTTTTTTTTTAATTTTTGTTCTGTATTCTTGGAAAAAAATGCTTAGCAATGAACGCTCTTTGCTTTAAAAATTAATCTCAGAAAAATGAAGTCTCTGCTGATTCCCAGTGTAGCCCTCAGACTTTTAAGATAAAGTTAATACTGACCTCTCAAAAGAAAGAAAGATAAGGTATATAGACTCCTCCTTCTTTAATCACTTGGTGATAGCTATGTCTATTAAGAGACTACCAGTCTTCCAAAGATACGTCTACAACGCAACTTTGTCTAGGATTTTTGTAAACATAAACAATGAATTCTGGAACACTGAAAAGAAATAAAATAAAATAAAATAAAATAAAAATTATAAGAACTAACAATTCTGTAAGTTGCTGGAGGCCTGGTGGGTTTTCCAAAGATTAGTTCAAAGCCCCAACATCCAAATAAATCTCAGGTGTAGCAGTTTTTAACCACTGCTGATTAATACATTCCCAGCAGAACATGCCTGGTGGTGGGTTTTCTGGATTTACTTTTATTTCTAAAAGAGAGGAAATACAAATCATATTCACCTGGCCATTTGGGAACATGAACCTAAGACGCTATCCTGGTCTGAAGTAATTTAAAATCCCTTACTACTGTTTTAGTCCTCTGTATGACAGTTCACCAATGTGAAAAATGTGGGGAAAAAATTATTATTATTTCCTCCTCCAAAGCAGGAAAAGGAAAGTAAATATTTAAGGAAGAAGTACTAGAATACTAGAAGAAATATTTTATCATGCTTTAGGGATTCCAAAGCATTTCAAATACTCAAAAGTCATTCTTTCAGCATTTTGTCATGCATCTAGTACGCCAAGCATCATCTCAGGTTTATCAAAACAAGGCCTGTGTCCTTCAGGAATTTTCCCATTAGTGGGCGAGGCAGCTACACAAAAAACAACCATTTGGGGAATCACAAAAGAAATATTTATAAAGACCTATGGAGTATGGAGCTTTTGGTTAATGATTTTAGGAAGTAGTTGGGACACATAACTACTTCCTTATGGCCTGAACAATTACCCTGCTCTTCTAAATATTTTGGTCTTGAGGAAAATATGAATTATGTGTCCATTTTTCTTACTAAAAAAAAAAAATCAGAGATCAAAACTGTAAACATTCATTCTTTAGGATAAGTAAAACACAGCACAGAGTCAAAGTAGAATTTTTAAAGAGTTAACAACATGACTCTCATACAGATATAAAATTAACGCATTAAAAAAAATCACTTATCTCATTAATGAGGGAGCCAATACAATGGTTAAGTTGGCTCCAAGAACAATTAAAGAATT
Source organism: Meles meles (assembly GCF_922984935.1). NCBI lineage: Eukaryota > Metazoa > Chordata > Mammalia > Carnivora > Mustelidae > Meles > Meles meles. The sequence continues at coordinate 23,749,370 of NC_060070.1, forward strand.
GGGTGCTTACAAGCATTCAAAAGAAGGTTAGATTACTAGGTTAGATACGCGCCTGGCTAATAGCCCACAGGGTCATAAAATCATAACTTTTGAGGTTATCTTGTCTACCAGAGAAAAATCTACAAATTAATGTGTAACTTTATAGTGCCTGGGTTCTAATCAAATAGTAAATAGCAAGTTTAAACACAGATACATTCTCCTGGAGAATAAACAGTTCCCCAGCATGACTTTGTCAGGACATGTAGCCTCCCAGCCCAGCATCTTATTTCTAAGTTTTGAAGACTTTTTCTTCAATACAGTGAAGTGGTTAAGACTGGGGACATTCTGCTTGGGACATCCTTAGCTCTGGGTGTGCTAGCTGGGTGTACTGGCTATGTTTGAATCTTTAAAATGATGCACAGATGTGGGACGAACTGAGGGTCTTCAAAAGCTTCATAAGGGAGAGGACACAAGAGAGCTACATCTTATACTACTAATTGGCCCTTGAAGATGAGAAATGACAAGGGCTATTTCATGTAAGAGTCCCCTCAGTTCCCCTCATTAAGAGCCCATTCATATTCAATCGTATTTAAGGCTTCTTTAAGTGATACTTTTAACAAGTTTTATTGTGAGTCTCCTCTCCTAACTGCAAGGAAATAATCACAAAAGGTAAGTGAAGATTACCAAAGGCAGCGTTAACAATCAGTAGAAAGGGAAGAGAGAGACATCTACAAAAAGAAGGCATGGACATTTAAAGAATCTCATCAACAGACTCGTGCTCCCAGGATGGGAGAGATAGCCTCTAGAGCAGTGAGTAATACTTATAAGATTGACCTTGGGCATCAAGAAGAGGTTAAATTAGGTAGGGATAGGGTGGCTGGGTTTGGACACTGGGGAGGGTATGGGCTGTGGTGAGTGCAGTTAAATATGTAAGCCTGATGATTCACAGACCTGTACCCCTGGGGCAAATAAAATATTATGTGTTAATGAAAATAATTTTTTAAAAAGAAGAGGTTAAATTATTTTTAGTATCATTAAAAAAGGCAAGGAAATATACAATATATCTGAATATGATTTTTTAAAATTTTTTAATTATATGAGAGAGAGACAGAAAGAGTGAGAGAAAGTGAGAGAGAGAGAGAGAGAGAGAGAACACTAGCAGGGAGAGAGGCAGAGGGAGAAGCAGACTCCCCGCTGAGCAGGGAGCCCGATGTGGGACTCAGTCCCAGCACCCCAGGATCATGACCTGAGCCAAAGGCAGACACTTAACTGACTAAGCCACCCAGGCACCCCTGAATATTATTTTTACTATAGTGATAAAAATAATTTAATAAGTTACACATTTCTTTGATGGTTCTGGAAACAATATGTACTGCACATAGTTTGCAAGGAGTTCTTCATTCTTCTGAACCAAAATAATTTCAATAGGAACACAAAATTATCATATAGATCAATAGAGGAAAAATATGGCTCTGAAACACCAATTTTGCTTTACAGATAACTATTGGTCCAAAGTGAAAAACACTTCACTAAGAGACGTGGTAAAATTTTGTACCAATTAAACTTTAAGACGTTTCATCCCTTGAACCAGAAAAAGCATATTCCTAACTACGTAGACATCACAAGTGTCTCCTATTGGCAAGATACCAGGGGATCTGTCTGTTTACTAAACATGGCCATCATCCAAGCTACAGTCAGAAAAACAAACAGCTATTACTAGTAACGCTACAAAACAACAGGGCTATTTGTTAGCACTGAACTGATAGGTTTTCTCCCTTTTTAAAAAATTACAGGTTCTGACATAACTTGAAATCAAACTGTTAAACAGAAATGTTTTCTTTCATCCACTTTTGAAAATTCTAGTGCAAGCAAAGGTGTCTTCTCCAGTTCTAGTTATCTAAATCATCCATGATCAAAACACCAAAGCAAAAGAGAATAATGATGACAAAATAAAATTACGAAGAAAGTCCATAAAATAACACTTCAAAATAAAATCTATAACTTAACTTTTTAAGTACAGGTTCTAAAAGAATTCTTTTAATGCTATAGTAAAGTATCTTTTCTACCATTTTATTTTTTTCCTTAAAAAAGACAACCAAGAATAGGAGTGCCTAAGTTTTCTGCTGGAGTAATTCACTTGTCCAAAGATTACAGTTCAGATAATATATTGTACCAAATTCTAGATTAATAAATGTTTAATGGACACTTCAATTAACAGCAGATTGAGAACACTTTCGGGTAGATTAATCGATTCTTCCACTGACATAGCAAATTCTTATACCCTGAAATCATTCAAAGTGTATAAATTAGAGAAAACACAAAATATGTAGGGGAAAGCATTTGTAGCCCAAATACTCAGAATCAGAAACTCAAGTGCATATTTGTAAATACTGCTCAAAAGCTAAATGAAAACTTAACACTTTAAGCAAGGTTTTATCATCTTCAAGATGTAGTCATGGTATAATATGAGCATAGAAACTTCTCTGTCATCTGTATAACCAAAAAGAGACTAGTAACCTTTTAATAAATCAGCTAATAATAGCTCAAATCTGACAAATTTAGTCATTCTCAGCAGAAGTACTGGGCTGGGTAAAAAATAAGTTACATGCTATTTGTGGCAAACAGGGATTATATTCTGAGGTGGTTTTGAGATGTCCAATATAAATAAACACAAGCTTTATATTAAAATGTTTTTAGTATACACATAAATTATTTGGTTTTAAACTTAGTGATTCTGAAATTTTACCATATTTGAAATGAATATATACTGTGTTCATGTATAAAACATCTCACTAAAGAGCTGATGTCACCTTAAGCATTTATAAAGCTGAATAAAAATAAACCGCATTTAATGAATATTCAAGAACTTATAATAAACCTTGATGTTTGTACTATTATGATTTTATGAAGGAGTCATTTATGACTTCTTCCTTCTTTTTACACTTTTACCTGATCCATTAACACCAAATTATTTTCTTTCTGATACTTACCTTACTTTGGAAGAATTTCATCTTCTAAATACTAAAGTGTCAAAGAATTAAAGAATTTCGGGGCTAGAAGAATCTTTAGAGTCTACCCATTGTAGGGTTCCCAAACTGTACTTTGCATCAGAGGTCCTAGGGGTCCTCACTGAAGTGCAGATGGCCAGGCCTCTCCCCCCCATCTGACTCAGCAGGCTGGGGGTGGGGCCTGGAAATGACCCCCATCCCACCCCAAGAGGATTCTCAAGTGAGGGCCTATAAATCACTGGGAGGAACGACACTGTGCACCGACCCTTTTCCCTAAACCAGGAATCCTACCACATCAACCATCCTGTTGTAGCCCTTTCTGCCTCAAACTACTCCCTCTTCATCTCCTACAAGTAATAGTCTCCTTGGGCCGCCCATGAACACATCAGATGGAAGCTTCTCAAAGACTGGTACCTTCAAAACATAAGACTACCCGACATGAACTCACAAGAACACACCAATGCAAAGACATTCTGAAGAATTATATGCAAAGAACTGACCTGTTTCTTCTGGTATTTGTTTATCAGTTTCAAAAACAAGGCATAACATCTGGAGTAGTTGGCCAAGGCTACACAGCAGTCATGGTAAGATGTGAGTTTGCTGCAGAAATGCCAAATGGGAAAATAAAAATAAACTTTTTTTTTTTCTCAGAAAGTTAAAATATACATACGGTTACTCCAAATGCAGATGTTCAAAGGGTCGCCCGTGCCTGAAAAGGAGGCTAGAAATACTCCACACGCCAGTCCAGAGAAGACACAAGGAGGCTTGCTGTCTGCTCTAGATTCTGGGGGCATGGAAGTGGAGGCCAGGGGGATCCTTCGAAAAAGAGAAACCCAAAGTCTCTGATACATGTATTCAGTGTGAATTTACACCATACATGCGGTTGGGAAAACACAAACTAAGAAATTTACATAAATTCTGTTTAGATACCAACCACTGGATCCCCTGGGACCCCATCAGAAACAAATGTTGAACTGTTCAATAGTGATACAGCGATAAGAGGCAAAATGTCCTGAAAGTTAAAAGCCTTGAAAACAGCTTCAAAATTTTGAAGGCATACAAACAAGCAACCAACCAAAACCCACAAGGCAGTACTGACAAACCTATATCAACTTGGGAGATGTTCTAAATCCCTCATTAAATGATAGATTAATAGATAAAACATCATCAATATTGTAAAAACGTGAACTTGTACGAGGCCATTAACAAGTCTCAGTAAATTTTCAGAGAAGTGTCTTCCAGCTTATATTCTCTGGTCAAAGAACAATTAAATTAGGATATCAACATAAGAATACATATCTTATGAATGGATAAAGAAGATGTGGTACATATACACAATGGAATACTATGCAGCCATCAAAGAAATGAAATCTTGCCATTTGCGACAACGTGGATGGAACTAGAGGGTATTACGCTGAGCGAAATGAGTCAATCAGAGAAAGACAATTATCATATGATCTCTCTGATATGAGGAATTTGAGAGGCAGGGTGGGGGAGTTGGGGGGCAGGGAAGGAAAAAAATGAAACAAGATGACATTGGGAGGGAGACAAACCATAAGAGAGTCTTAATCTCACAAAACAAAATGAGGGTTGCTGGGAGGAGCGGGAGTTATGGAGAGGGTGGCTGGGTTATGGACATTGAGGCGGTATGGGCTATGGTGAGTGCTGTGAAGTGTGTAAGCCTGACGACTCGCAGACCTGTACCCCTGGGGCAAATAAAACATTATATGTTAATAAAAATAATTTAAAAAAGAGAATACATATCTTAGAAAACTTAATTTTGAAAACTTAAAAACATAACTTATGGGACAAAGAAAAATGAAGGTTTAAAAATAAAACACGGAGACCCAAATAACTGAAAAAAAAACCACATGAATCAAAATTTGTGAGATACACCATTTAAAGCATTTAAAGGAAATGCTTTTTGGCACCATTTAAAAGAAAATTTCTAGTCTTCAGAAGGATTTTAAAAAAGGAATGAAATTTCTAACTAAAACAGAAGAAAAATATAATATATCCAAAGATAGTAGAAGAAAAGGGTTGATACAGATGAGGACAGAAGGAATATAATAGAAAACAAACATACAATGGATTGGATCAAGAAATCTGCTGATACTTTACAAAAACTATTAACATTAGCAAACCTTTGGCAAGACTGACCCAGAAAAAAAGGAGAAACATCATAAGCAATCAAAAGGAGTGAAAATCAATATAAACAATGCAGAGTCAGTGTGACCTCGTGCTTAAATGTACGGCTTCCAGAGCCAGACAGATGGCCTGGTTTGAATTCCGACTGTGTGATACTGAGAACAGTACTAAGCCTCTGCATGACTCAGTTTCCTTATATATAAAATGAAGACAATAAGGATAGTACCCGCCTTTAAAGTTGTTAAAAGGAATAAATAATTTCATATTTGGAAAGTGCTCAGAACACTGCCCGGCACTTGGTAGTCGTTATCTAAGTATTTGTTAAGTAATATTAGTGGTAGGGGTGCCTGTGTGGCTCAGTGGGTTAAGCATCTGCCTTCAGCTTGGGTCACCATCTGAGGGTCCTGGGATCGAGCCCCGCATCGGGCTCACTGCTCGGCAGGGAGCCTGCTTCCCCCCCCCACCGTCTGCCTGCCTCTCTGCTTACTTGTGATCTCCCTCTGTCAAATAAATTAATAAAATCTTTAAAAAAAATAATAGTAGTAGTAAATATTATTAGTTAAAAAATAAAAGGGCACATGATTCAAAATGCAACAGAGATTAAAAGGATAATAAGAGAATATTTGGAATGACTATTGCTTGAAAACTTAGATAAAATGGTCAGATTCCTATAAAAATATAACTTTCTGAAACTAACCCCAGAACAAATAGAGAATACGACAAATATATAACCATTAAAAAAAGTGAATCAGTAGTCAATGACAATCACACAAGAATGTGTGCAGACACACCCACCAGGACAAAATAGCTTTTCAAACAAGTTCTATAAATTTTTCAAGAAACAGGGAAGTTTCATTTTCACAAATTCTTTTAGGAAAGAGAAAAAGTGGGAATATTTCACAACTCATTTTATGAGGCTGGAATAAACTTGATACTAAAACCAGACAAGGACAATATGAAAAAGGAAAAAATACAGGTTAATCTAACTCACAGATGAAAAATCTTGAATAAAACATTAGCTAATTAAACCTAGCAGGTATATAGTGTATAGGTATATAGGTATATAGTGGCTTAACATGAGAAAATCTATTAATCTGTGATCTCCTATATTAATGAATTAAAAAAAGAAAATCCACACAATCAAAATAGATTCAGGGCAAGCATTCAAGAAAATTTAACATCCATTAGTGTGAGAAAATTCTTCCCTGGCCTTCTGAAGGGTATATACAAAAACCTACAATAAATACTACTTTTAATTGGTAAAAGCACAAAAATATTTTCTTTGAAGTCAGGAGCAAGGCGGCAGGTCCAACACTCTTACAGCTTTCAATGGGACATCCTGAGCGAGGTGGTAAGGAAGAGGTGGGACAGCATGGAAGAGTTGTAATAATTGGGGGAAAAAATAACAAATTATTTTTATTTGCAGACAAATTGCCTAGAAAATCCAAGAGAATCTACAGACTAACACTTGGCCCTAAATTTCATCAAGATTCCTGGGTTAAAATTAATAAGCAAACATCAATACTATTTCTATAAACCAGCAACGACCTATTAGGAAGTATTTTATACACATATTATATAGTTGGCATGTGCTACTATGTTAATTTCAGGTATATGACATAGTCATTCAACAATTCTATACATTATAACATGTTGACTATGATAAGTGCAGTCATCACCTGTCACCATACAAAGTTCTTATGATATTATTATGCTGTACTTTTTTCCCTGTGACTTATTTATTTTATAAATAGAAATTTGTACTTCCTAATCCCCTTTAAAAATATGTTTAAAGACTGTATTCATAGTTGCAGCAAAAGCCACGAAGGAATAAATCTAATAAAAGATGTGCAAAATCTTTTTGGAGAAAATTATAAAATTTTATGGGAAGATATTAAAGAAAATATCATAAATGTTTATCGGTGGAAGACTCGGTATCATAAACGTGTCCGTTCTCTTCACTTGCATCCCAGTTGCTCTACATATCCAGTGTTATTCCAAGAAAAACCCTAAAGTTCCTACCACAAACCTTAGCTGATTCTCCAACTCTTGAGAAAGAGGGAAGAATTTGGATCTTAAAGGAAAAAAGGGGTGAGGAATTCATTTTCTTTTAAAGATTTTATTTATTTATTTGACAGACGGAGATCACAGAGAAGCAGGCAGAGAGAGAGGAGGAAGCAGGCTCCCTGCTGAGCAGAGTCCGATGTGGGGCTTGATCCTTTAACCCACTGAGCCACCCAGGCGCCCTGGGATTCATCTTATCTTATAGCAAGACTTTGATCTATAACAGTAAAGACAGTGTGGTACTGATCTGAGGATGGGCCAGAATGCCCAGAAACAGACCTACAAGTATATGGAATCTTGTGTTTGACTAATTAAGCTCTTAGAATCACCGGTGGGGCAGGGGAGGAGTTGGGGAGAGTGGTATATTTGATAAAAGGGGCTGGGACAACTGACTAGCCATATGGGAAAAAAAAATTAAATTGAATCCCTGCACGCCACCAGATACAAAACCGAAATGTATGATTTTATAGCATTTCAAAAGGGGAGTGCTAAGCGCCCAGAACTAAGTACCCAGATGGGAAAGCACAGGGCTAAAAAAATCAAATCTGGACCCCATCCCATCCCGGGGTCAGTTACCGATGTGTCTTCAGAGAATATTCTATTTTACTAAACAACTACAGTGAAGTTTAAAAAGGCCCAGGTCTCTTGAGAAGGATAATTATGTAAAAACATGGGCAAGGAGCCTTGAAAGAGGAAATATATAAATGCATAATTTAAAGACAGTTCTGAAATTTAACATCTTGCTTTGAAGCGACCTGGATTCAGACAGTCCTCACTTCTGGCTTGAAGTATAAACGTGACGAGTGAGTATATGAGCCAAAATTCAGTCACACAAGTGAAATAAAATAATCAGGTCAGATCAGACTTTCTAAGCACTGCTGCCCTTTTTGAATTATGATCCTTAAGTCCTGTTTCCAGGTATACTAGAAAGTTCATCGTGTTTTGTGGTACAGTTCTGTATCTCCAATAAGATAAGAGGAATTTTTGTTTATCCTGTAAAAACCCCAGGATAACTCACAACTCACCAAAGAACTAAGGTGACTTACAAAGGATGAGTTTAGAATCACATTAGGAATACACGGGAAATGGGGTCATTGGTTTTACATCATTTATTTTGAACTTGGGCCACTAGATTTTTTTTTGTTGTTGTTATTGTTGGGGGAAGTAAGGAGCAAACATAGGATTCCTTGCAAGCCGCACACACACAAATATTAAAGATAACCCCACATTTAAGCCTTAGTACTTATTTAAGGTTACTTCGTTTTCCTAGGTCACCTACCTGAATATTCTGGCGACATTGGTGCAGACATCCTTGTCAGCCATGTACTGCCCTATCACCGTGCAGAGCGGGGGAAGGGCACCGATGCTCAGCAACTTACTTCTTGCTAGTGGTGAATCCACCAAGTTTCTCAGTGTAGCCGTCATCTAGGACAAAAGCGTGTTTGTGCCATTTTGGTTTTTTAATTGGAAAATACAGTAACACGAATCCGTACCACAAAATTCATCCTACAAGCTTCATTAAATCAGTAGTAAAACCAAGCAAGCCCCTGTTGGGTATCTCCTACCAGACAACATGGGCTTGAGGACAAATGGCACGAAGTAAAAAAAAAAAAAGAAATAAATGTAAAGAAAGACTACTTTGGTTCAAAGACAAAGAATGAGAAGTTCATATTAATAAGCGATTAGTATACCAAAACCCTAGGGTGAAATAAATCATCATCTGGGTTTGTTAGCTGTCTCTCATACGACTTTCACGTTACCCTGAGACATGACCCATCAGTTCCACAGATTAGAAACCTCTCATTCCATAGGCTTAAGAGTAGCATCAAATAATGTTCTAGCCAAAGGATTTTTTTTAAGATTTTATTTATTTTATTTGTCAGAGAGAGAGAGAGAGCACAAACAGGGGGAGCAGCTGGCAGAAGGAGAAGCAGTCTCCCCGCCTAGCAGGGAGCCTAATGTGGGACTCTATCCTAGGACCCTGGGATCATGACCTGAGCTGGCGGCAGATGCTTAACGGACTGAGCCACCCAGGCATCCCTGGCCAAAGGATATTTAAGACTGTTAGTTTCATTCTCTTCCAAGAGACAAGTATTGATTTCTTGCAAGTTTGTCTTTTTTTTTTTTTAAATTTTATTTATTTATTTGAGAGAGAGAGAATGAACAGGGAGGGGGGCAGAGGGAGGAGAAGCAGAAGCAGACTCCCCACTGGGCCGGGAGCCTGACGTGGGCTCGATTCCAGGACCCCAGGATCATGACCTGAGCCAAAGGCAGTTGCTTAACAAACTGAACTACCGAGGTGCCCCCAAATTTGTCTTATTTTGTAAAAATGCTCAGGAAAGCTATCTTTGTCTGAAAGTGGAGAAGAGAATGGGGCGCCTGGGAGTTTCAGTCGGTTAAGCCTCTGCCTCTTGGTTTTGGCTCAGGTAATGATCTCAGAGTCATGAGATCAAGCCCCATGTGGGGTCCACACTCAGCTCAGTGGGGAACCTGCTGGAGATTTTCTCTCTCTGCCCATCCCCCTGCTTTCTCCCTCTGTCTCTGAAATAAGAAAACAGGTTGCCCGGCTGGCTCAGTCCTTAAGCATCTGTCTTCGGCTCAGGTCCTGACCCCAGGGTTCTGGGATTAAGCCCTGCATTGGGTTCCCTATTTCTCCCTCTCCCTCTGCCTGTCTCTCCCCCTGCTTGTGTGATCTCTTTCTCTCTCTCTTTCTGTCAAATAAATAAATACATCTTTTAAAATAAATAAATAAATAAAACAAGTAAACAAATTTGTAAAAAAAAATAGAGAACAATTCCATAAACCCAATTTACTAAAGGTAAAGGTCAGAAAAACCAATGCTTCAGTTCTGTAACACTTTTGACACTCAAACCCCAACCGTACCACCTACTAGCCTCGAAGCAAGTGAACCTCCCAGGGAACCATTTTCTCCTCAGAAAAGTGGGCATGGTGACAGCTCCCTGGAGTTGTGAGGATTCGCTGAGACAAGACGTGGGAAGGGCATTGCCAATCCCCATCATCTAACAGGAGTCAAACTTTAAGGCTCCTCTCTCCATGTTACGTGACTTCACACCCAAAATGCAGAAGAGGGATCACCGGCCTTCAAGTCAGATGATGGAGATTCAAGGCTTAAATCTCTCTCTAGTTACGTGACTGAGGCCCCCACTCATCACTCCTCTTCTCCCACTTTCTCACCTGTGAAAAGCAGCTATGATCTCTGCTCCCCTCCTGGGGTGGTTGTGAGTATCCAATGGAAATGATGGAAAATAACAATGTCTCTGTGTACTGTAAAGCCTTAGGTAAATATAAAGCTTCATTATGGCCATCCTTAATCAACTTTAAAAACAATTTTTAAGTACATATGTTTGATTACTTTTCCTTTGTCACCACAGCAAGAAAAATATAACTGCCTCCCTTAAAAGCAGAGATAATAAAAATAATGTTTCAAGCGAATGTGTTCAAGTCTTTTGAAGCAAGTGCATTATACAACAATTCAGTAAATTATTCCCTGAAAGCGTCATCATCCAAAATATCGGAGGGGAAAACAAACTCCTGGAGCATTTCGCTTAACCATGGGTCTACAGCACGGTCTCCCAGCTAAGGAATGGTCTTCTGGGAAGACCATACATCATTTTAGGCTTTCCAGGCCATCACCACCATAACGCGGAAAATTCTCATCATCTGACCCTGGCTCTACCTGTTCTCCTTCCCTAGAGACATCCCGGGCGGTCAAGTGCAACTGGATTACATCAGTCCCAGGAATGACTCACAAGTGTCCACACTTGGAGTCCAAAGAACCCAGATAGATGCCCGCGTGAATCCTGACCTGAAGTCAGGCAGCCGGAGGCCATGAAATACCCATTCAAACCATCGCACCCAGAAACCCGTCCTCTTCCCTGGTGGTTCCCATGGCTTCACGGATTGGGGACCTTGATCTACAGCTGTCCTCTAGCTCCCCATATCCAACGTCTGGCAAGGCACCATCTCAGCAAAAGGGATGATAGTGTTCTCAGGAGGTTTTATTTTCTTGTTTCAACCTCAGTTTTTTCCTCTCTCTCTCTCTACTATTTTTCTCATCCCATTACAAAAAGTTAAAACAGGGCACCTGGGTGGCTCAGTTGGTTAAGCGCCTGCCTTTGGCTCAGGTCATGATCCCAGGGTCCTGGGATCGAGCCCCGCTTCTGGCTCTCTGCTTGGTGAGGAGTTTGCTTCTCCCCCTCCAACTGCCCTTCCCCCCGCTTGTGTTCTCTCTGTCAAATAAATAAATAAAATCTTAAAAAAAAAAAAATAAAAACAAAGAAGAAGAAAAAGAGGAGGACAAGGAGAGGAAGGGACAAAGGAGCAGAAAAGGAGGACTTTCCCCTTTAAGAAGCCTCTGGCAAGAAAGTGCGGGGGTGGGGGGTGGAGGGGGTGTGGGTTAGAAGAGGCCAGAGCTTAAAGCCCTGAGGGCTGGGGATCAGGAGGAGGTCACCAGGCTGAGGCAGCGAGCAGGCTCCCCCGTTTTGAGAGGCTGGCTGAGAGCCAGGAATCTCAGTGCGGGGGGGGGGGGGGGGGGGGGGGGGTGGGGTGGGGGTTCTCACTGCCAAGCACAGACAAGGGGCTCTTTCTGGGAAAAATGTATAAAGATCCGTGGGAGGAGAGTCTCCTTAAATACTGTGGTAACAGTAAAGACGAATTTCTAGTCAACCCACTTAACTTTCAACCTTGCTCCCACTTTTAACAGAGATATATTTGCGGAAATCACTAATGAGTTTTCCTGCCCTCCCCCCACCCCAGGAAAGCCACCCACTGGGCTTGCCCCCAAAGCAGGAGTTCACCAAAGTCCAAGCTTTAAGCTTGCAGAAGCGACAGGGCTCTTAACTTTCCATTCGAATTTATATGGTTTCTAACTCTGCTTAGTTATGTACTTTTCTGTTTTACTGTCTATAAACTTTTAAATCATCTCAAATCCTTTAGGACAGAAGAAGAAATGCAGGTTAGATGATTTTATCGATGTCTGTTGAGCTTCCAAAGGGCTCACTGGAGCAGTTTCCACGTGTCATCCCACCAAGAAAGAACAAACAGAAAAGCATGTTTCTGGGGACGCCTGCGTGGCTCAGTGGGTTAAAGCCTCTGCCTTCCGGCTCTGGGGTCCTGGGGTGGAGCCCCACATCGGGCTCTCTGCTCAGAGGAGAGCCTGCTTCCCCTCCTTCTCTCTCTGCCTGCCTCTCTGCCTGCTTGTGATCTCTGTCTGTCAAATAAATAAAAATCTTAAAAAAAAAAAGGAAAGAAAGCATGTTCTTTTTCTTCCCATCTCCTAATGCATGACTGCATGGGGCAGCGAGGCAAGCAGGAGGAAGAAGAGGAAGGAGAATACCTAAATGATCCTCTACAAAGACGCTGATGGGAATTTAGGTGTCCTTGCTTCTTAGCAGCTGTTAGATGATGTCTGAGGCGCCACCCTTCATTTTCAGTATAAGCCAAGAAAGCATTCTGGTGGGATTTTGGTTATTAATCTGCTCCTGAAAACAGGCTGAGCTACACTCTACAACTTTATGGTTCTCATCTTTTTGCTGAGGCAGCTTCTTCTTTCTGGGTCCCAAATTCCTTGGTCACAAGAGGTACTGGGTCCCACCTTCAATCAGAATTTCTAAGCAAAAATGTCTGAAGAGTTTGACAAAAACCCTAGCATGGAAAGTTCTCACTGCATCCTCAAGATGCATTATAAAGGGAAGAATTATGCTGAGAAGTGATTAGACAATTCATAAAGGCTTTTATAATTTATAAACATCATTTTAGTATAGCAAAATTAGAATTAAAAAGCATCTTGGTTTTTTTTTTTTCCGATTGACTATAGGCACTTAGTTATCGATCTCTGGTTGTGTTTTCAACTATTAATTAAAAAACCTGGGGCGTCTGGGTGGCTCAGTCATTAAGCGTCTGCCTTCGGCTCAGGTCATGATCCCAGGGTCCTGGGATGGAGCCCTGTGTCTGGCTCCCTGCTTGGCGGGAAGACAGTTTCTTCCTTTCCTACTCACCCTGCTTGTGTTCCCTCTCTCGCTGTCTCTATCAAATAAGTAAATAAATCTTAAAAAAAAAAAAAAAGAAAGAAAGAAAGAAAAGAAAAGAAAAACCTTAGCAGACACAAGAAATCGTTGTCTTAAAATATGAGGCCCTCCTGATTAATATCATGGGATTTAAGAATGACAAGACAGGCCCGGCAGCTGGGACCCCATTCCTGCATGTTCTACTGCATTGGGGTGGGCGTGGGGCAAAGTGGGCACGGGGCAGGGTGGGCGCAAGGTGCTTGATTTGAGCCTCTGCACACTGCTCATTTCTGGAGTGGCTGGCCCTCTCTCTTCCCTTTGCATTTTTCCTCTATCAGAATCCTTGGTCCCCAGGGAGTCCACCAGCTTCTGCCCTAGAAGGCAGTCAGCCACCAGAGCTGCCCCAGAGCACTAAGGGCTTGGAGCTCACAGCTCACCTTAGAATTCCTAGTTCAGTGCATCATAAGTGAAGCAGTCTTTTTCGGCTAGCCGAAGAACTTCACCATCAATCATGATATTGTTTCTTGGAGAAACATTTTCCCAATTTCAGAAAACCAGCTTTCAAAGAAACCTCTGGAACATAGCGCAGTTAAAAACCGCACCATCAATAGTCTGCAAGTTATTATGTTTCCTTTCCCAAAATCAGCATGAGGATTCAGTTTTATTTACTTTTATACATTGAATGTGATTATGGAAAGAATTTGAGCAGCTTTATGGTTTATAAAGCTACCCTGTCAACTTGATCTCATTTGCTCCCTAAACCAGCTCCATGAGGCAGACAAGAAAGGTATTATGAGCCCCACTTTTCAGATGAGGAAACTGAGTCTCAGAAAGTCCACCGGCCACCAGGTAGGTGGGCATCCTAAGCTCGGACTCCTTGCCTGTTGTCTCCCCTGCTCCACTTGGCTGTCTCTAGAAACATTCACTTTATTTCTCAATCATCTGGAACATCCATAACCAAAATCCCTCGAGCTTTATCTCAACTTCACTGCCAACTGCAAAATGGTTCACTTCCCACTGATGATGTGAAAGAATGAATACAGCCACCAGAGACCGCAAATAGTGTCAAATGATTTAAGAACCAAAGCCACACCATTTTCCAACCTCAGCAAAACCATCTCCCTCTATTAATAAAAGCGCATTCATTTTCTGGATCCGTGCCCAAGTGCGACCACATATATGCCCAAACCAGAGCCTCTGTGGTAACTGGAGGAGTTTCGTATTGTCTCATGGACGGTTCATACAGTTCTGGCTGAGACAAGAGGCATTAACGACAAGATGCCACCGTATCCAGGAAATTCCCAAGCCAGCACCCCAAATTCCTAAGCAATTTATTGGAGTTAAGATCTATGCATATGAAAGTAATATTAACTCATAATCCTTGATAACGCTTGGCACCTGGCTGTGGAGCCCATTTGGCACCTTCCCACTGTGGGGGTCCTACTTCCGCAGGAAATGATTCTGTCCTCCTCAGACCCCCAGAGCCCTATTCTGGGCCTCTTTTCCACACTTGCCTCTGTTCATTACTCTCCAGCTCCTGCTGGAGGGAAATGAGTCTGAGAAAGATAATGTAATACCAAGAACTACCAAGTACTAACACCGTTTTTCTCCGATTCCACCTTAAAGTCACTGACATTTCTTTATTGCCACAACTAATTCGTCTACAAGGAAGAGACGAGGCTGAGCAGTCATGACAGCAATTAAGAAGCAAATGTCTCTCCCCGGAAACAACAGGCATAGGAATATTTACTTCCCAGGCTTGATGCCCCTTGTGAAGAGATGTTCTTCATCATGACACTCCTGGCCACCATCGTTCCTCAATTCCTGACCGCAGAGTACGAGGTTCTCTCCCTTGCTCCTCCTTGTGATCGGGGGTGGGGGGGCATGTCTAATCCAGGGGTTCAGGATGAGAATGCCAGCCTGCCTCCGCTATAAATTACAGCTTTCAATATGGTGATCATCTTCTCCCCCTCCGATCTGCCTTAGTTTCTCTCCTATTTCCAAGTTCAAAACCCAAGGCATTACATTACATGTCTGGGGTCTCTGAGTCTCCCCAGATCTTTAGATACGCCATCCCTGGAAAGTTCGAGGGGAACATGAGTTACCTGTTCACAGGCCCTTCCCAGGAAGGGGAGGAGAAGTGGAGAGGAAGGGCCAGAGCTCTGACTGCCTACTTTCTCATGCCAGCTGGGTGAGGGAGTTCTTAGCTATAGAACTATCCCGCTATTCCTTCCGGAAAAGAAGCTTCCTACGTAGCAAATAGCTGTCCCCTGCCCACTAACAAATGCATCATTGAAAAATTAGCAAGCCTAAGAACCAATACCAAAAATTGGGACCAAGAAAGTTGTATCCCATCTCAAAAACAATATACTATAAGCAAAATGAGCCAGAAATAGTACTCTAGTTAGCAACGTTGTATAATTTGCTGGTTTTAATAATGTACTATAGTTATGTAAGATGTCACCATTGGGAGAAACTGGATGATGGGACACAGGACCTTTCTGTACTATTTTTGCAACATCTTGTGAACCTATACTTAGTTCAAAATAAAAGTTACCAAAAAAAAAAAAAAAAAAGCCAGACACAAAAAAGCACACACTGCATGTTCCATTTATTTTAAATTCCAGAACAGGCAGCGCTTATCTATGTGAAAGGAATTAAAAAAAAAAAAAAATGGTTCCCTTTGTGGGGTAGGAGAGTGGGAATTAATTGGAAAGAGGAGGAAGGAAATTTCTGGAGTGATAGAACTCTTCTGCATTTTGATAGGGGTGTGGATTACATAGCTGTATGTTTTTGTCAAAACTCATCAAACATATAAGATCTGGGCATTTCACTGTATTAGAAAGTATATGAAATTAAAACAACAAGAAAATAAATGACCTCATTTCCTCTTCAAACAAAACCTTCAAAAAAGATGCTTTAAAAATACTCTTTGGTTATTTTTTTAAAAGATTTTATTTTTTTTAATTTGAGTGAGCGAGCGAGAGAGAACAAGCAGGGGGAGGGGAGGAAGGAGAAGCAGGCTCTCTGCTGATCCGGGGCTCAATTCTGGGACCCTGATATCATGACCTGAGCTGAAAGCAGATGCTTAACCAACTGAGCCACCCAGGAGCCCCTATTTTTTTTTTCTGCTTAATCATCAAATCTCCAATAAAATTTAAAGAATTTAAGAAATATTTTTTAAAAAGAATGTAAGAAATGTAACCATGGGAATATTTGCTCTTATGGCTATGGAATTTATTTCCTCCAACAGCCAGAGAAAGGTTCCATCAGGCGGAAGTTACTGCCTTGGTTCTGATTTTATGGTCTGAGAGGTAGGCTTCCCATAGGCAAGGGTGAGCCAGAGAAAGGGAGTTAACGTACTTTCCTACTTAAGTCTGCATACTCATAATAATTAACTACCTAAATACGTATTAATCTCTACATTTTAAAACTATGAAATGTAACTAAAGCAAGATTTAAAGGACCCCTACCACCTAGGTACAGTTGTTAATTACTAATATAATGTAAATCACGGCTTCACTGAATCTCCAGACTTCAGTCAAAGGCATCCCTTAAATTTCCCAGAATCTTGAAGCAGGAAGAGTTGGTTCTGAGACTCGGGCTCCATTAAGTACCCAGAATCCCACACTGCGGATACAAGACCCCCTTCTAATTTTAGTTTCTATTCAGCATGGGTCTCCCCATTCCTTCTCAAAGACAGAAAAATGAAAAAGCTCCTACATTTGAGATCCACCTCTACCTCTGTCACTTCATTCCTTGTGCTTCATTTTTTTTTTCCTCAGAAGAAAAGGCTCTTCGAAGTTTCAGGTTTTGGTAACGCTGATCTTACTTTGTTTAATACATTTCTGCTGAATGCCAACTTGAACCAGTTGTGGGCCACGTCCTATTCTGTAGTGCTTTCATAGGTCAGTTCATTTAATTTTCCCAACTACTCATGGAGATGGTCCTTTATTGAGCACCTGGGTGACTCAGTAAAGTCAGCTCAGGTCATGATCCCAGCGTCCTGGGATCAAGTCTACCTCTGCCCCTGCTCCCTGCATGTGCTCTCTCTTTCTCTGTTAAATAAATAAATAAAATCTTAAAAAAAAATAAGATGGTCCTTTGTTGTTTTTTTTTTTTTTTAAGAGATTTCATTTATTCATTTACTTACTTGAGGGGTAGAGAGAGAGAGAGTGCCTGTGCACAAGCTGGGGGAGGGGCCCAGGGAGAGGGAGAGAATCTCAAGCAGACTCCAAACTGAGCCCAGAACCCAACTTGGGGCTTGATCTCCTGACATTGAGATCATGACCTGAGCCAAAACCATCCAGATGCTCAACCAACTGAGCCACCCAGGCACCCCTCAGCTGGTCGTTGAAAGATGAAGAAAGGAAGGCTCAGAGACTGAGAAGCACCGCCGGGTCAGAGCTGAAAGGCCAGCTCAGGCCTTTTCCCTCTTCACTAGGAAGCCCTGTCTCAACACCAGGTAAGAAGCCAAATGGACCATCAGGCTCTTGAAGATGCGGTAGAGGAAGAGTGGGACAGAGAATACAGCAGCAAACTCAGATCAGTCAAAGCAGGATTTACTCTAGGCTTAGAAATGTTTTTAAAAAAAATCAACTATATCAGAACACCTTTTTTTTTTTTAAAGATTTTTATTTATTTATTTGACAGACAGAGATCACAAGTAGGCAGAGAGGCAGACAGAGAGAGAGAGGAAAGCAGACTCCCTGCCGAGCAGAGAGCCCGATGTGGGACTCGATCCCAGGACCCCGAGATCATGACCTGAGCCGAAGGCAGCAGCTTAACCACTGAGCCACCCAGGCGCCCCAGAACACCTTTTAATTTAAAGATGTAGAGATAAGAATTCAGGCAAGCTTCAAAGAGAGCATGGACCACTAGCAGCATGACTCCATCCCGCCTGCCTGCTCAAACTTCTCCACACAAAGGACAGAAGTCCTCTTCCTGTGGGTACCATCCACAGCATTAGCCAAAGTTGACCGATCCAATCCGTGCTTTTAAGAGCTCTGCTCTCTTGTACATTGTCCTTTCTTCATTTTCTGGCTACTTGTTTTTTTCACATTCCACAAATTTGGCCATTGCATAGAGCCTTTCTCAGCCCTCCTCAATAATCTTTCTATATTCTCCCCTGAGTACCCGCATAGTCTTTCTTGACTTCAACAATTGCCTCCATGCAGATGACCCTAAATCTGTTTTCTTAGTGTTACTGTCTCTGCTAAGCACTAGTCTCTAATCCCAGAGGCTTACCGGACCGCCCCACTTGGCTCTTCTGCCGGCGCCTTCAAGCTTTCAATGAAGACTAGTTATGTAATTTCCTCCTCTCACCAAAGCAGTTCCTTGCATAACTCTCTAATTTCTCGTGGTAATAATATCATTTTCTGAACCATCTAGGCTCATAATGTCTGACTCATCTCTCTTTGTTTAATTCACTTTCCTTTTCCCCAAACTCAAGCCAAGGTGAAGGAATGGAGCAGGGAGAGACAAGGGCCAGGGTGACCGACATTACCGAGAAATGTCTTCCTAAAAAAAGAAAGAAGATGACATGGGAGATGTACTGAGCAAAGGAGGGGGAAAGATTAGGATCGGAAGGACCCTCTGGGGTGATGGTTGCAGACCTCAAGAAGTGAGCCCCGCAGGAGAGGTGGGGAGGGAAACAAAACCATGGTATCTGGGTGTTGGAAAATAGCCTAACTTCAAAAACATTGTATCTAAAGCAGGGAAAGAATATACTTCTCTACGGATTGAACTCAAAAATAAATGAGGCAGGCTGTAAAGAAGAAAGGTTGAGGGGCGCCTGGGTGGCTCAGTGGGTTAAAACCTCTGCCTTCTGCTCAGGTCATGATCCCAGGGTCCTGGGGTCAAGCCCCATATCGGGCTCTCTGCTCAGCAGGGAGCCTGCTTCCTCCTCTCTCTCTGCCTTCTTCTCTGTGATCTCCATCTGTCAAATAAATAAATACAATCGTAAAAAAAGAAAAAATCAACCAAAAAAAAAATAAAAAAGAAGAAAGGTTGGAAATACAAAGGAATAAAAACATAGGAATGTTAGTTCAAGACAATCTGGGTCTTACCAGTTACATTATATATCTATAAATGACCTAACTGCAAATGTAATACCTTGAGATTTGCTTCAATAACAGTAAAGCAGCTTCCTGCATGGTGTTCTCGAAACACCAGAGGACAAACAAGACACCAGGGGAACCAGAGATTGGTTGTGATGATGACTTATACAGAAGGCTCTTCTCCATTCCCCAGGAACCGGGCATGAAGGAGACCACAACAGACTTCCTGATGGAGGCGACTCTGGCAGTTTCCCTGTGTTAAGCCTCCCCAATGTTAGCCTTAGAAGTCAGAGATGAGCCCTGACACCTCCTGGTAATCCATTCCAGAAGGACACTGACAAATCCCTGCTTCTGTCGGTCACCTCCTGGGGTGATGCAATCCGTTACTGACCTGTAGGGGGCCTTGACTTTTACTTGGCCTTTCTTTTTTTCCCAGTTTTGGGGAGCTCTCCTGAAATTCTAGTATTCCAGAATTCAGTAAATGTGCATGGTTTAACTTTCTTTAGTCTTGCAATTTTACAGACAAAGTCATATCTCCAGATTGGGAGTATTAATACTTGCACTTGGTGTGCAGGCGGTGGCCCTCAGACCCTCCGAGCAGCAACACTGATCCTCTTAAAATGCTATTACGCATCTGATTGGCAGAACTTAAGACATCAATGCACCTGTGGAAACGCCATGCTTTTGTAGAAGAACCAGGCATCAGAATACTATAATCTGGGCACAGGAATCTCCAAAGTGTAGGCCCCTACTGGCAGCTGTCTTGTCCTCCACTATCTTCCTCACCACCCAGAATACACCTGGCACAGAGGAGCCCCTCTCCCGTCATCCATATGTGTGTGTGTATGTGTGTGTGTGTGTGTGTGTGTGTGTGTGTGAGATAAAGAGAGCCTTTAACATAGAAACAACATAAAGAAAGTAGAAATCCATTCCTGGATCTCATTCCTTTAGCTCTATGATAATCTGCCTCAAATCTAATAACTTAGCAACACTTCTTAACTGGGGCTACTGTGTGTGAGATCTTAGCCTTCCAATCTGTTCCTACCCCTGATACATTATCCTCCCATCACTTTTCAGCATTTTGGTCGTGATCAGTTTCCTGTCTCATGCACAGTCATCCTTCTGCCGCTCTGATCTCACCTCCTCCCCGCCCCAACACCCACTTCCAACGGCTCCTCCAAGTCCACACTGTACGGCTTGGTGTTTGAGACTCAGGGCTGTGGCCTATGAATCTCACGGATTCTCACGGAACCCCTCTGTTCTGGACCGACCTACCTCCTCAGTATGCCCCAAACACACCTTATCTCTTTCCCTTTGTGCCAGTTTCCCAAACCCTATACAACTTTCAGGCTCCAGCTTCCAGACGTCCAAAAGGGCAGCTTTAGGGAAACACAGTGACTCTAGCATTTGCCCCAGATGCTGGAGTGTACAGTTTTGTAAGAGGAGGTCCCCAGAAAGTACGCTAAAGTTAATGAGGTTCTCCAGGTTGAAAGTCATGAAAGAGGCACTCACAACTGGCCGGTGTTGCCTGCCTTTGTCTTTTTGGCCCTGCCACGTGCTCTCCAGCTCATAGATGCTTTATTGGTATAGCCACAGTAATTAACTGATTTTTTTTCTACCAAACAAAGTTGCTTTAAAAAAATGTCTCACGAGCTAGAGTTACTGACTTCCACAAACTGGTGTGAACAAACAATTCCGCACGTGGCCAGACCTGTTTGGTCGCACATGCACATGAGCGGGCTAGTGAAGACCCAGTCAGCCTCACACGTTTACAGGAGCAGATTTTCACCTGCTCTTCTCGTGAAGCCACATGGCTTACGTCTCATCCATCACGTGACACGAAACAACTTTTCTTCAATTTCATGAAAGAGAATGGAACATCCAAGTCAGGGGGCCCTCTAACGATATCTCCCCCAGGTCTATAAACACACACACACACACACACACACACACACACACACACACATGCACACACACACCCTGCACAGGGAGTGACACTGTACAGCTGATGCAAATGGGGCTTGGTGACCACGGTGGGAGCCCGTTCTCAGGCAGTGGCCCTTCCTCCTGCTGGACTGTGCCCCAGGGAGAAATCTCAGGCATGTAAGGGCTGCCCAAGCCAGATCCTTGGCAGCTTCAGAGCAAGCCTGGGGACCAGGACAGTGCCTGGTGAGTGGTGGCAGGTAGGGAGGAAGAAGTTACTGCAGTATCCCTTGTCACACCCCCTAGAGTGGTACATGGATGTCAGGAAAGGAAAGGGGGCATTTAACCCAGTGAGTCAGTTTGCACTTAAGGATGTTGAATGGGGGGAAAATGGAGGAAAGAGAGGAACACGGGGAATAGGACTGTACTTACGGCTATACCAGAGGTCCTAGCTCTGGACTGGATATAGTTTAGGTCACAATAATACTCAATGTTCCTTTATACCAAATGACCTTACTTCTATATATTATATGTTTTATTATAAATATAAAAATAAATAAAATACATATATAAATAAAGTTATATTTATTTTATTTTTATATGTATTTTATTATATATTATAATTTAAATTATAATATATTATATATTTCCATATATATTTTTATATATGTATATAATGGGTTGGAAGAGCTTTTTTAAGAGTTTATTCATTTGTCATAGAGAGAGAGCGCGCACAAGCAGGGGGAGCAGCAGGCAGAGGGAGAAGCAGGCTTCCTGCTGAGCCAGGATCCTGATGCAGGACTCAATCCCAGGACCCTGTGACCATGACCTGAGCCGAAGACAGCTGCTTAACCAACTGAGCCACACAGGCATCCCTGGAAAGAGTTCTTTTAATCAGACAAGAATTTTAAAAGCTACTGCATAAAAATTAAAAAGAGTGAACACCCCAATGGGAGAACAGTTCAAAATCTGAGGTATAATCTTATCGTAGAATACTATGCAATCACTAAAAAACGTAAAATGAATCTACAAGGGCTTCTTACTGTGTATTGTTACATGAGAACACAGAAGTGCATAGAATATCCCATTTTTGAAAACCTATGATTGCACTAAAAGGTGCCAAGCACATCAGTGTGAACAATGTGGGCTAACTGGTTAGAACAGAAGAAATGAGGAAGGAAGAGAATAATGGAAAATAAGCAAAACAACTATTAAAAATAAGACGGTCCATGATAAAAATCAAGAATTATATAAAATTATGCATATGTAAGTGTATATTTGCATGAAAATGCAATGGAAGAATGGTTATAAAAATGTTGGAGTTGTGCTATCTCAGGGTAAAAATATTTCAGGGGATTTTACATTCTTCCTTGTACTTTTTTGCATTTTAGTAAGTAAATATAATAATTATATAACCAAAATAACGATTTTCATTGAGGAAAATTTTTGAATAACTCATTACCACTGGCAGCATGAAAATGAGGATTCTAAGTCTTCATAGACACAAGATGGCATATCCAGTAGAATTTTGAATCATTTGCGACTAAAAGGGGTTTTCCCAATCTTTTTTTCAAAACAGAGACAGACCACAAAGTCCAAAATTAATGATCATCATAAACACTTTAAGCATCTTTAAGGCAGGTCTTAAATCTAATTTTTAACACACTCTCCCAAAGGCTCCAAGCACTCTGAGTGCCCAATCAATCCTCATTAATTGACAAGCACATTTCAAATCTCATGAATTATTACATCAAAGATGATATTATCTGACATACAAATGCTATTAAAAAGTAAAATCTCATCTAAAAATGAATATGAGAGCTGAGGCAGCTCCAGCGAAAACAGTTTAACTATGAAATTTAATCTGCCACAAAAGAAGTAATAAAAGGAACACAGAACACATTTTGTTCATCTTGCCCCTGGTCATATTAAATATATCTAGTTTTGCTACCTTCATTCCTGTAGTCTCAGGCCTGAAGGTCATCTACACAGCCCCCAATGACCATCCACTCAATATCATTAACTTCTACTTTTTATGGCAGATACAAGATTCATGACATTAGCTACCCATCCTCATGAATGATATCCAGTCTTTGAAACTCAAAAGATTAAAACTCTGCCTGTTAAAATTCTGATGATAGCATGAAATTGTTTTGCAGAGAGATGCTCTCCTTTTATTCTCATAGGCCTGCTTCCCCTGCAGAGTAGCAGAAATGGATGTCGAAGCTGTGCAGAGAGATGCTTGGTGAACAGCCATGGAATAGCCTTTCCAGGGGAAACACACATGGGCTGTGTGGGGGGCAGTGGCTGCTTCTCTCGATCCCTAATGCCAGGTACCCCCCACCTGGCTGTAGGTAACAGCCCACCTGTTCCCTGTTACAGCCTCCTGGCAGGTAATGGGTACGAGGGAATATGAAAACCCATTTTACACATACAACCTTTTCAATTAAAATACTTACTTGGACTAGTAAGTGGCCTGAGTTAGGCAAGCAGGTGCCACATTTCTTGGTGTCGGCGTTTATCTGCTTGATCAAATTCATTAATATTTCCACAGCACCTTTGCTGATCATTTCATTGAGAAATCGTGGATTTCCAGAAAGGAACTTGATAGTCCCCATACAGTATAGGAAAGCTTCTGTGTTCGTCTGTAGCTCCTCACTCCTCAGGACCTCCAATAATGATTCTGCCAAAAAGATGAATTATTACAAATGTGTAACAACTGGAGAGAGATTATTTTAAAGCACTTGTGTGTGACCGTCAAATACAATTTATAAAATGTTGGTCAATATTACATTCAAACGCTTGTTAAGTGTTATTCTTGTGGGATGAAGAGGTAAGCTTATCTGCAGCAGAGACAAATCTCTGTAATCATAATGACAGCAAAAGGATGGGAATATTAATATATAAATAAGAACACGTTCTTTTTTTTTTTAAGATTTTTATCTATTTATCTGAGAGAGAGAGATCAAAAGTAGGCAGAGAGGCAGGCAGAGAGAGAGAGGGAAGCAGGCTCCCTGCTGAGCAGAGAGCCCGATGCGGGACTCGATCCCAGGACCCCGAGATCATGACCTGAGCCGAAAGCAGCGGCCTAACCCACTGAGCCACCCAGGCGCCCCAAGAACACGTTCTTTTAATCAAAATGCCATTTCTTGCCTCTTACTAGTACTTACCAACATTTATTTTTAGTTATAAAACAGTTGAGTTATTATAGAATAATTGATAGTTGAGACAATTTAGGAGTGAAATTTCTTTTTTTTTCCTCTTTCTTTTTAAAAGATTTTATTTATTTATTTGAGAAAGGGAGCAAGCAAGAGCAAGAGCAAGCAGGGTGAAAGGCAGTGGGAGAAGCAGGTTCCCTGCTGAGCAGGAAGCCCAACATGGGACTCAATCCCGGGACCCTGGGATCATGACCTGAGCCGAAGGCAGATGCTTACCCAACTGAGCCACCCAGGTGCCCAAGAGTTAAATTCCAACAAACTTTTGAGGACATACTCGTTGCTGTATGAATGGGAAATTAATCAAGACAGGGTCTTTTAAGAAATCTCAATCACCACAGAAAGGGATACTTCGAAGATAACATCCACCTGGTTCCCGAGACAACTTAAGAACATCCATCTGAATAGCTACAACTACTAGATTTTAGGGGTAACCCAGGCAATTCTGATAAGGTTAATCATGCCTCGTTCCCATTTAATTTTATTTATGTCAATGTGATCATTTGTCAGAATCTTTCTTTGTCCCTGTCTGCTGGGGTCAAAATAAGAGATCATTCATCCTGGGTCACACAAAAAAAAAAAAAAAAAAGAAAGAAAGGAAAAAAAACAACTCAGGGCATTTTCATTGTTGCTGCCTTGACTTAGATCAGCAATGCAAATTCATAAAAGATTTCTATTGAGGTAACTATTTAAGCATCTTAATTATTTAAGGGTGTACCAAGACTTAAACGGTATTAGGAAGGCAGCATGTAATCAAATTTGTCTATATATCTGAAATACTTTTGAGACACTCTCATGTCAAATGTCTGCAACAGCTGTCTTCCAGTTTGTCTTCCAAGTTTGATTCCTACTCCATCAAAAGCCCCCAAATTTCAATTATGTCAAATACCATTATATGTATTTTGCCTGATAATCAATCTGAGACCAGGAAATGGATTTTTAAGTAGGGAACACTTGCTAAAGTCACATTATGTTACTACAGGCGTTTAAAACAAACAGCCAGGGGCACCTGGGTGGCTCAGTGGATTAAAGCCTCTCCCTTCAGCTCAGGTCATGATCCCAGAGTCCTGGGATAGAGTCCCAAATCGGGCTCTCTGCTCAGCAGGGAGCCTGCTTCCCCCCTCTCTCTGCCTGACTCTCTGCCTACTTATGATCTCTGTCAAATAAATAAATAAAATCTTCAAAAAAAATTAAAAAAGTAAAACAAACAGCCAACAATCCTTCTTGGCTCCAAAGGATACACATTAAACAGAATGTGGAAAACACAGAGGACAGAGCAAAACTAGGCATCACATAACTTCTGGATATTAGGAGAAAATTAAATATTCTAGCCACCATTAATGACAACTTCACTCCCTAAACTTCTCACTCACACTCAAGGGCCACATGCGCTGAATGATACTCACCGAGAATGCTGTCATTCTCAATCAGAGAGTCATTCTTCTCACTCCTGCTAATTTTAAATATAAGTTTGCAGACATTAAGAAGATTCTTTCTACTCACTTTAAGCTGCAGAGAAAGAAAACACGTTTTTATTGCAGAGGGAAATAAAGACGTGCCATCATTTTTATCACAAATACCTATTTTAAAAGTGCTCCAGGGTATTTTTTAAAACATAAAGAAGGGGCGCCTGGGTGGCTCAGTGGGTTAAAGCCTCTGCCTTCGGCTTGGGTCATGATCCCGGGATCTTGGGATTGAGTCCTGCATTGGGCTCTCTTGTCGTCGGGGAGCCTGCTTCCTCCTCTCTCTCTGCCTGCCTCTCTGCCTACTTGTGATCTCTGTCTGTCAAATAAATAAATAAAATATTTTTAAAAAACCCTAAAGAACAAATCTAAGGTTAGGCTCAGCATTTGCCATCTATAGTATTTCATTAAATCATGGTAAATACAGTATAAATGATCTTTGGGGTATGCACGCTTCACTGATAAGCATTTATTTCTTACTTCATAAAGTCTTATCCTTATACATGAGATTATTAGTTACTTTCTAAAGAGTATATGAGGATAAAAGGGGGGAGGATGTTGACAAGTTTAATTAAGCGGAGTAATTGCTCTAACACATAAGAGTAAGGGAAGACAGATACCAAAATTTTAGATTAGACTAACTTAGAAAAGAACCTAGTAGGGCTGAAGGAAAGAAAAGAAAGGGGGAAGGTATGATTCTCTTTATTATTTGTATAAAAAGAACCCAAAAAAGTAATTTTTTATTAGATAATACATATATATTTATTTTTCAGACTATATCTGGAATGCTTTGAGATAATGGCAAATAGTGTTCAAAATTTAAAATTACCTTCTAAATCAGACAAAAATAGTCAAGTACATTAAACACAGGGACAATGAGGAAGCATGCTTTTAAAAAAAAGACACAGTAGAGGGGGACTAACTACATCAAAGAGTCTCAATTTGCTGTATTATTTATCTAAAGTAGTAAAAATTAAAAATTAAAAATTTCCTCAGTGTTCATTATTAGGGAATAATTTAATAAATTGTGGAACAATACCATTTGTATCAAGCAGTCCCAGAAAGTATAACTATGAATACCATGTTTTAAAAAAAGACATTTATAACAGTGTAAGATGGAAATATTACATGCCCTCATCGCAAGAATGTATAATATGTTTATAGGAATGAAGTCATCCAAACAAATAAGTATATCTTATGGGTCATTATTTTATCATTAAAAAGCATCTTCAAAATTACCTTCAATATTGTTTATTAATGACTTTCCAGTTAGTTTAAAAAAAAAAGAATGGAATTTGTTTTTAAAGATTCATTGTGGCGGCGCCCCTGGGGGCTCAGTGGGTTAAGGCTTCTGCCTTTGGCTCAGGTCATGAGCCCAGCGTCCTGGGATGGAGCCCCGCATGGGGTTCTCTGCTCAGCAGGGAGCCTGCTTCCTCTTCTCTCTCTGCCTGCCTCTCTGCCTACTTGTGATCTCTGTCTGTCAAATAAATAAATAAAATCTTAAAAAAAAAAAAGATTCATTATGTGTTTGATCCACAAATATTACTGCACTCCTGCTGCAGACCAGGCACAGGGCTGTTCGCTGTAGGAGATGCGAGGATGAGCGCCATCAGCCTGGTGCCAAGGGGCAGAGGGAGGGAAGCTTTACCCACACAGCAGTGTCCATCCGCCTCACTGCTTTGGGCCCTGGACAGGTTATCTCTATGCAACCTCGCAAACTAGGAGTTCTTTCCGTTTTGCACCCGGGGAGTCTCTGTAAGTATTAGAAATGCAGACTCTCGGGCCCCAGATAGCTCTGCTGGATCAGAGTCTGCATTTTAGCAAACTCCCTGGAGATCAGGGCTTGTGCAAGTCTGAGAATCTCTGTTGGGGAAGCACTGGAAACTGTTACATGTGGCAGGATGGCCACTCCTTCTGTTCTCAGGAGGGAAAAGGAAATGGGAATTAGGAAAAAAAAAAAAAATGGAATGCTTAAGGGTTTCAAAAAATTATTTAAAAACCCAGAAGATAGGGGCAACTGGGTGGCTCATTCCTTAAGCGTCTGCCTTCCGCTCAGGTCATGATTCCAGAGTCCTGGGATCAAGCTCCGCACAGCATCGTTTCCCTGCTCAGTGGGGAGTCTCCTTCTCCCTCTCCCATTCCCCATGCTTGTGTTCCCTCTCTCGCTGTGCCTCTCTGTCAAATAAATAAAATCTTAAAAACAAAATAAAATAAAAACCCAGAAGATAAGCTGACTAAAGAGAGTGGAAATAAATTCTATATCAATGGAAATAGATGTTGTTCTTAATACTTGAGAATATATTTAATCAGTGAACCATCTTCTGCTATACTGTGAGCCTGTGTGTGTGTGTTTGTGTGTGAAATGTAGCACGTGTTCTGTGCTTAATAAGACGTGTTGAAGAAATGAATGACGACAACTAACCTCAACCTCCGCCCAAGTCTTCTATTTTTAGTAAAAAGTGACAAAGGGAAAATGACAACAATTCATGTCCGGGTTTTCATTAAAGATCAAACAAACAAAAACCCGACGATTTCCAAGCCTGTTATAAGGTCAGTTTACATCCAAAGCACATTCCCACACCTTTTCTTTTGGTAACTGTAAAATTATGGCTCTGAGACATGAAAATATAATAAGATACTAAGTCATATGCAAGGAACATGGACAACCTTACATAGAAGAGCCCTTCCTTGCACCCAGACCATTCATGTTCACCATTCACCCTGTGCTTCACATTCTGCTCTCAGCAACGTGCTGGCCCCAGCTCCCCCCCCATCCCTCTGCATCCCCCCCCCCCCCATTTCTCTGCATTTTCACAGCCTCTCCTGCTACATACAGCGCCAGGAGGGAAGACAGGGAATTTTATTCACTTGTATTCCCAGCATCAAGAGTCCCTGGCACAGAGTATGTTCTTGTACTGGGGTAGTTTACTTCTTACATTAAAAATAGCAGTCTTTTCTATTCCAAGAAAATTTGGAAAATTAAAGAGAAGTTTAAGAACACTTACACTACTACTACTATATATACTCACTCTTGACAGACTGGTGGGGTTTCTTTTCTGGTTTTTTTTTACCCCCTACCTAGAGTACTAGATTTTTTTTCCCCCTCCTGAATATATAGTTGCATTCATTGCATATATGTTTGTACTTTAAAAATCCTTAATACAGATTGATACATTTTTGTAAGATTCTTTGACACAAAGTTTAAAATTATATGGCTGTCTGGCAAAACCTCCAACTAAACCAAAAAAAATGCAAGAAAGCAGAAGAACTGATATTATACTCCCTGAATGTTTTTTTTTTTAAAGATTTTATTTATTTATTTGACAGAGAGAGATCACAAGTGGATAGAGAGGCAGGCAGAGAGAGAGAGAGGGAAGCAGGCTCCCTGCTGAGCAGAGAGCCCGATGCGGGACTTGATCCCAGGACCCCGAGACCATGACCTGAGCCGAAGGCAGCGGCTTAACCCACTGAGCCACCCAGGTGCCCCTCCCTGAATGTTTTTAACTATAAATAATTTTTTTAAAGATTTAATCTATTTATTTGACAGAGACAGAGAGAAAGAGAGCACAAGCAGGGGGAGCTGCAGAGGGAGAGGGAGAGGGAGAAGCAGACGCCCCGCTGAGCAGACAGCCCGATGTGGGGCTCAATCCCAGGATTCCGGGATCGTGACCTGAGCTGAAGGTCAACTGACTAGGCCACCCAGGTGCCCCTAACTATAAATAACTTTAAATGTCTGAACTTGAATACTAAACTGGTAGTACTGGCAGAAACTAGAGAAGATATTAAAAACATCTTAGTTCCATATATATTTTTTGTTAGTTAGCTTTTCTTTTTTTTTAACTTTTTATGATATGGCCTTTCTAAAACTTACATAGAATCCCAAGGCCTATGCAAAACAATGTCTTGTTTGGAACATTAAGGGGAGATTCAGGTAACAGGTGGGAAGTTGGGCTTGATGGCCTTGAAGATCCCTCCTGACCTGATTCTGTAGCTAATCAAAAGGGACAGCCTGCCCACTGCACTCTGGAGTGTAGCCCGCTCAGAACTGCCCATGATTCTGCCAGGCAGTCAACGCCACACAGAGAGCTTTATCGAATCAAGCTGAGTTCAGGATGGGATCACTGCCTGGGAGATCACCCAGCCTTTTACCCTAAAATAGTTAAATCATATCATGTATCTAATTAATTTGAATGGCACCTTTAATAGCCAAAATAACATTTTCTCGGCAAAGCATTGATGAATTCATGACATTTTCCTTCTCTGTCTCATTTATCTATTTTTTGGCTTGGAAGGGAGCAAAATGTCTGGGATCCAGATGAAAAACCAAAAACAATGGATTGCTCAGCAGCTAACAGCTTCTGTCTCCCTAGGGCAGCTATGCTGGTAGAAACTTCCAGCCTCTCACAGGGGCTCTCCTGGGCCTAGGGGGCACCCCAAATCCAGGGCCAGAGAGGAAATGGGGCAAGCACGCTGATACATTTTCACCTTTACCAGTCACTTTTTTTTTTTTATTCTTTTTCAAGTTTTATTTAAATTCCAGTTAGTAGGGGCACCTGGGTGGCTCAGTGGGTTAAAGCCTCTGCCTTCGGCTCAGGTCATGATCCCAGAACCTGGAATCGAGCCCCACGTCGGGCTCTCTGCTCAGCAGGGAGACTGCTTCCTCCTCTCTCTGCCTGCCTCTCTGCCTACTTGGGATCTCTATCTGTCAAATGGATAAATAAAATCTTTTAAAAATAAATAAATAAATAAATTCCAGTGAGTTAATGTAAGTCTACCTACAGCTTTTAACTACAATGATCTCTGTGGCTTCTGCTCTTTTTTGTTTCATTAAAGCTGACCGATCAGTTACCCCCAATGAGGGGATCAAAATACATCTCAAATCACCATTTCAAAGAAGTATTGCTTTCTGAGTCATCTATCATATCACAGTGTTTTAGAAGAGGGTGAATAGTTTGTGATGACAGCTAAGTAAAGTTGAAGCTTCTCCCAAAAATTACATGGAGCATGTAGTCAGGATATTCTGCTTTCAT
Source organism: Meles meles (assembly GCF_922984935.1). Classification (NCBI taxonomy): domain Eukaryota; kingdom Metazoa; phylum Chordata; class Mammalia; order Carnivora; family Mustelidae; genus Meles; species Meles meles. Next base: position 23,780,285 of record NC_060070.1, read on the forward strand.
GAAAGACATCAAAATAAGGAACGCTGGGCATTCTTACCGAGCTCTTAGTAAGTATGCCAACACTTACCTTCCCTGTGTACTTTCGGATTTTAAATTATATGAATTATGGGTGTTAACATAATAGCTTTTACTTTTATGAAACCAGGTAAACAAAGCTTCATTCATTTGTTTTAGCGGCTCTTTTAGAAGGTTCTCTAATAACTCTGTCTTATCTTTTGTTTCCAACCGCTTATGGCTGTGACAACAAAGTGTTCCCCTCAAACAATGGTATCATTTTGCCCGAGACAGAGCTTATCCAGACTTTTATTTGGTGTCTGGACTTTTCTTCTAACACGTCCCGGGAGCCTTCTGTTACCACCTTCCCATGACCACAAGCAGCTGCTTCTCTGTTTCACACTGGTTCATAAGGCACCTGGCCAGTGTGTCCACGGCCCAGGGTATCCTCGGTTATTTATTAAATCGTGGAGCAGAATCAAGGACCCGGCAGAAACCGTAAGGCAGAAACCACAAGCTTGGGTTCCCTGATACTGATCTCCAGTCAAGTTACTTAAGAAACTGTTTTGAATGTGTTTGCCTATTGTCACCTTTTTTTTTTTTTTTAACCCAGCCACAGTCCAAATATAAGAGTTTATTTGAACATTTTCCACGACCTCAGCCTAAGACAGCGTTCCTAGTCAAATTCGGAGATGGCAATTTATTACCTTGATTTTTTTTCAAGATTCTAAATGAACACACTGCATTTCTGATCTCTGTAGGACTTACAAATAAAGCATATTTATTTAGAACTTTTATGTGCTACAGTCTACTAGACCAGCGGAAAGAAAAACTTACTGCTAGAATAATTTTTGCAAGTTTAAGGCTGAGCAAGTCTGAACCAATATCAACTAGTTTATACAGGGTCTTCAGGAGAACACTTCTTCTCTTAAATTTATTTCCAAGCATGTTTCCTTCCTCTAAAGCGTGATGAAGTTGTGTGCAAGCAGCACAAATCGTTTCAATGTTTTCTTCTGTCAGAGCAAAGAGAGTAAAAGCGGCACTTACTAATTAAGGTCAAGTCTTCAAGTGTGTCAAACACAGTGTTAAGTAAAACCCCTAATTCTTTCCCCAAACATCTTCAAATTCCTGAACTATGTTTTTTCCCTTCTCTTGCAGTTTCCATCTACCTGTTGGGTTTTTTTTTTTTTTTTTTCAATCTACCTCCTACCATGTTGACTTATTTACTCATCAGTCGGCTTATCTAGAACACACAGTCTTTCAAAGAGTGTATTAAAGAATAGAACCGTACCGATCCCAGGTGGCCTGCTTTACTCCCCAAATGCCCTCTACCTCATGGTGCTCCCTTCAGTCTCGGGGAAGCACACCACAGTATCTCTACCTCCAGCCCTCTGGAGCGTAGTTCCACTGGCCCAGAATGTTCTCCTCTCCTTCATTCCTACTGATTTGGGTCCATCAAGGCTTTGTTTACATTCTGGCTCCTCCAGAAAAGATGTATCATTCCACATTCCAAGAACATGACTTTGTACTGTGTTATTCCTTACGTATCTATGGATGCCGAGTTCCATGCCCAGTGCCTTTACCCAGATGTCACGCTACATGAGGAGGAATCGTGTCTTTGTATCTTTGTATCACCAGAACAGGGTACAATGAGAATACTGTACTGACAACCTATAACATAGTTTAATAAATACTTGTTTTCTAGTGTATCTGGTGACGGAAACAATGATCCATATTTTTCTGTGAGAACAGTGTTCCTCATCTGGGAAAAGAGGGCTCCAAGGGAACAGAAATCTCACAAATGTCACCTCAGCCACTATTACTTGCAGGTGGTTACTACAAGAGAGGAGGATAAGAAGACTGTAGTTGGGAGACGAGAGAACCCTAGAACATTTTTCTTTTATGGTGAGAATTCTGAGGACAGCCATCTTGGGACGTAGTATCCATCCCAGTAGGCATAGGAAGAAGAAAACAAGCACACAAAGCGGAACCTGAGGGGAAATCTAAGAATCCAAGTCTGAGATATTCAGTTGAAAAATATTATCTGATAGATCCCATCACAAAACTTAAAATTAGGAAACCAATCTTAAATAAATACCATAATGTGCTCTTAAAAGCCCACATAGAGGAAGTGTGCGCCTGAAGAAGGAAATGACTCAGGCCATTTTTAGCTCTTTTCAACAATAACATCTAAGAAAAAATGTTAAACCTCAATAGCTTGGTAACCTTCAATGGCTTTCGGTTATGCACTTAAATAAATGAATTTTTGGGAAATGACTTAGACTCACTTTAAATAAAAGGAAAAACCTGAGCTCTATTGTAAGAACACTTTTGTTTTGTTGTTTTATTCTTCTGTTCCTGGCAGTTTCTTCACAAACCCCAAGTTCAGGCCGTGGGCCACTCTGGCTGTGGGGAGATCTCAAGGCATTTCTCTAACACTTCCCTCTGCAAACTCTTCAGCCTGGTGGGTTCAACGAGGAGTAGCTGCCTTAGTTTAAAAGAAACTAAAAAAGGAAGTTTCATGGGTCAAATTTTAAACTATTGATCAAATTAACTCTTTATGCCAGTTGGCTTTTATAAAGGCTGTAGAGCCTTGAAAGACAACTTGAACTTAAGAGCTTTCAAGATTCTCAGGGGACTAAAGCTAGTGGGTAAAAGTTGGAGAAGTCATAGAAACCAATGTAGCCTCAAAGTCGTGGCTCCCCGTAAGATACTTATTAATTACAAAGAGGAAAACAGTAACTTTAAAGTGGAAAAACCTGGACACCACCTTCCCCAAGTGATCGAAGTTCCCATCTCCAGTAAGAGACGAGATGAGCATTGTGAACCTACCACTAGGACGCACTGAGAAGAACACAGCATCACGCATGCCGTGTACCTGCCCCAAATGCCTCATCCTGATCTAAGTGTGAGAAAACACCAGGCCAAACTCCTTTGTGGGGGCAGTGGCCTGTATTCCTCAACTGTGTCAAAAAAGAGGACAAATAATTTGAACTTGTGATCCAGGATTTTCTTTTTCTATAAAAGGAATTATTAGGATAACTGGCAAAACTCAATAAAGTTTGTATAGTATGGTATGGTAGTATCCAGGACAGAATGTCCGTGCGTCTTGAAATATATGTTACAGTACTCGGGATATGGGACATCACTTGGCAACTTGTTCTTAAATGGTTCAAAATAGGAAAAAAAAACAATGTCTATGTATGGTCTGTGTGTGTGTGTGTGTGTGTGTGTGTTGGGGGCTACAGAGAAAATGAGAGCAAGAAGGCAGAAGAGAGAGAGGGAGTAGTGAAGCAAATGTGGTAAAAGATTAATATTTGGGGACTCTGAAAGAAGGGCGTACACAGTTTCTTTGTACTACCATGGACACTTTCCTCTAAGTCTGAAATTATGTCAAAATAAAAAGGAAAACAAGAAAGAAAGACCCTTAAAAGCTCAAGTAAACCCAGTCCTGCCACCGTTCACTGTTCTTAAGTTGATGGGAGAGAAGCCATACTTCAGGGCCCCCAACCCTCTGAGAAGGGAGATTCGTCCACATTGCAGATCCCAAACTCCGGTTCCCTTTCCTCTGTTGGTGTCCTCAGAGCTCTCTTAAAGTCCTTCAGACTGAAGACTTCCTCGGGCCCAGGCCTTCATGCTGCAGACCTTCCTCTGCTAGCATGTTCTCCTTTTGAAACTTTGCTCAGACTGACTGCTCTCCTCACTAGTTTTTGCACACGTCTCCTAAAATAAAGGGCCCCAAGGGAAGCTGAGGGTGGAAATTAGGAACTCCAGAAGGAGAAAAGTCATCCCCTGGGGTCTTCAGCTGTGGTCACCTTAGGAGAATAGGACACATGCATTTGGATCTAGAAAACCATGGGTACGCCTCCCAAGCATGCCAGTCCATGAGACTTAGTCAAAGTTTCAGGGGCCTGAAATCTGTTTTAATCTTGCACTTTCATGTATTAACTGCCAGCCCAGAGAATTCAAACCAACATTTTCTTGGGCAGACAGAAGGTGATAGTTAATATGTATTCCATGGGGAGTTTTAGAAGTAGGCCCTCCTCCTGAATTTAATTTAGTGAGTAATTTTTACTCACTAAAAATTTGGTTTACCTGTATTTCTTATGTACATTAGTGGGTGAATATAGAGATAACTTCATTTGTTTCTGAAAATGTTTGCAGAAATGGTAGTCAAAGTGTACTAAAAATATCAGGGCAATGGGGAACACAGAAATAACTACAGATATTCTCAATTTAAAACAAAAACATTTTGTGTTACCCTTTTCTAATTGGTGCAAAATCGGTACGATCCTGGTATTCCAAAAGACTTCATCGACTTCTATTTCTGTCTCCTTTTCTTGCATGTCAGCTTTTGAGGCTGCAAAAGAAATCCAGATCAGGAGAAAGCAATGAACAAGGAGGTACACCGGGAGAACCACCTCAAGTCTTTGTTATTCATCACCAAAATTAATCAGCTCTGGAATTAAATTATACCTTGCCCCCTAAGCCCAACTAATTCTAATTAGAACCACTGTCTTTTAATCAAATCACCCCACATCAAAATCAGGTAAGGTCATGTAAAGAAGTCAGAACTTTAAACTCTTGTTAGGACACTGCATGATGTCTTAAGCTTTGTAAATGTTGGAATTTTTGTCATAAGGCATTTTGTTGTTTTTTTGTTTTGTTTTTGTTTTTGTTTTTTTAAGTAGGCTCTACGCCCAATGCAGGCCATGAACCCATGACCCCAAGATCAAGGGTCGCATGCTACACTGACTGAGCCATCCAGGTGTCCCCATAAGGCAAAGAGTTGGAGTTATTTTTTATTTAAGCTTACTACTCGGTAACGTGGAGTAAATAGAAAACTATAGATATGTAAAGAATAAGGATTCTGAAAACATTTAATGAAAACTTTTCTAAAAGGAAGACCTGCAGAGAGGCTTTCTTTCCTATAGGAAATGAAATGGACACATGATTTCAAGGCCATTGTCATCAGCGCCAAGTGAATTTGTTAATTTCAGTCCGAATCGCAGTGTCGGTATAGATGACTTGGTTGCCCGGGGTCTGGCTTCTTACCCTTTCTGAGCCTCATCAGTGAAACAGAGATGAAAATCTTTGCCTGCAGGGCTCTGAGAATTAAAAGACATGATATAGGTAAGGCTCAGAGCCCAGTGTCTGGCTTCTTGTAAACACTCAATAAATGTGAATTTCATTTTCCTGATTAAAAAACAACAGGCCACCGCTGTCTGACGTTCATCCGGCTGCATGATACCACTGAATCAATGAGATTAGATGCTGCCCCGGAACGTCATAGGTCCTAGAAGAGGAATGTTGCCACTGGCTGGGCACCGTAAGAGGCCACATGCCTCTACTTAACTTTTATAGCATAATGAGGAGGTCCTCAAATTGTCTCCATTTTCCAGATGAAGAAAGTGGGGTTCAGGGGCGTTAAGCTACCTGCCCAAGGTCATACAGAGCCACAGCCCTTGCTCTTGACCTCTGTGCTATTCTACCCCACAGCAAAATCAGTAAACTGAGAGGTGACTTTGGAAGGCAGTGTGAATCGTACTAGAAACTGCAAATCATGATTACATTTCACACAGGAAATACCCCACTAGTCCCACACCCACCCCAGTGCAGACTCTCAGGAGCAATGCTAGAGACACATTACTCAGTTTCCCTTCTCCTTTCTGCTCCCTCCCTCCCTCCCCATGAGGCCCTCTCGTGGCGCCCAGTCTATACTGGTTCAGAGTCTGTACGTGCTCAGAGTGGACCTGGTACCAATCAATCAAATGCCCACCGTGGGTGCCTAGATCCCAAAAATGTCCCCCAAAGAGTTAGAAATGATAGGGACAATCGGGGTTTCATAGAAAGAGGGGAAGAGAGTGAGAGCAGTGAAGAGGCATATGGCCTACATATTTTTAGGTTATTTTAACTCGGGGCGGGGGCGGGGTTGGAAACCAGCTGACTAGGGAGGCCTGTTAAGAGTTCTAGAGTCCTAAGTTCTAAGGTTCTAGAGTCACTGTGTGGGTTTGAATCCTAGCTCTGCTGGTTGACTGTGGGCAGGTTGCATCACTTTCCCTCTATAAAATAGGGTAACGATGGTCATCTCTGAGTACCGGGATTATGGGTTATTAATTTCTTTTATGCGCTCCCCATTTTCCAAAACCTCTCATGCATTTGTGCTACTCTTGAGAAGGAAAAAAAAATACAATACATATTAAACTTCCCGAGCATGTGGTGATGATGTCACCCAGGAGAAGCAGGAAAGCTATGCCATTTATCCATCCCCTCCAGTGCATGGGTCCCCCTCTAACTCTCCACACTGGAAATACCCTCCCTCCACCCAAGGGGCAGTGAGTCCAGGTTTGCCTTTTCTCAAACCTCCCTGGCACCAAAAGGGGTCCAGGCACACTAGGCGTGAGGAGCCCTTGAGCAGAAAAAGTAGACAGAGAGGGTATCGATAAAGCTGTAATTCAGTAGTGTAGGTGTGTTGTCTGTAGTTTTAATAGCAAAGTTTCCCATCATTTGTCTAACCCATAAGGAAGAACGCATGAAATGCACGGGTGCATTGTCTTTAGGACAACGTCAGTCCATATCAGAACAGGTTCACAATCTCTTAGCCAAAGCCTTTGGACCAGATGTGGTTAGGGAATCCAAAACTTTTGGATTTTAATGAGGCAATAGGGTGAACGTGCTGTGTAACACACAGCACCCCAAGTAGGGTCTTCAGGGGCAGCACCCTGTGGCAGGGTACATGCAAATTCACGTGAACGAAACAAAGACTACTCTTGGTGTCCCATCAGCTGGGCTCGGACATTGCCCCTACATGAGTCTGAAAAACACTTCAGCTTCCCAAGCCTTCCCAAGCTTCAGTTTTGGGATTTCAGAACTGCAGATAATGGATGGGAGACCATCATCTCAATCTTTTGGGTCATTACTTTTATGAGTCTACACTAACTTTGATAAATTATAGGTATGGACTCAAAAAGTAAACCTGAATATTCAAGCAACCCTAACCCATAGCAAGTCATAGTCCCAGGTACCTGACCAAGTCCAGAACATGTGAATACAGTCAACATCTATCAAGGCAAGTGAAAAGCCAGAAGATAGTAAGTCAGATAAATAACTTAATCACCAAATATTTACAGCACACTTAAAATTTACTAGAAATACAGACTCCAAATCCAATAAGTTCAAATCAGCATTTTTACCTTCTAAGCAATATGCTCTTTAATAGAACAGCTCTATGAGGAACAATGATTCTCAATCTGTTTCTTAGGGCAAACAAAATCAATAATGCGCTCACCCCAGGAAAAGTGGAACTACAGGGGTGAGCCAGAAATCATAGAGCACTTATTTAACCTTGGCAAAGGAAAGGCCCTTACAGGCCCTTCTGAATGGTTCTAAGATTGTTCCTTCTCAGAGCAGAAGTCAGCCAGACACTGTGGTGTAAGGGATCCCTTTCAACCCTCCCCCAAGAACTGCCTGGCAAGTGGCTGTGTCCAGCCATGACCTTTCCACGTCTCCACCCACTCAGGTACCCCCTAGAACGCTGCTTTCTGCAGAAATCCCATTTTATATAACTAAACCACTCTCCACTCCAGCAACTGGAGCATGGAATCCTGTGATTACTCCTGAAAATCTACAAAAACTAAATAAAGTTTGCCTCAGTCCTGGGCAACAACCTAATATTTTAGAAAGCACTTTCATCTAGGTTCACAGTTTGCTAAATATAAAAATTATGATTCAACAGGAAATTGGGTAAGTCAAGCAGAAATTTCAGCATGTTTTTGACGATTTTGCTGTCTCAGTGGTTATAGTTTTTAACCACAGCTTTGAGTTCTGGACACAAAAACTTGACACAATGTTTATTGGCTGATGTTTTTAGCAAGTGCCTGTAAAATCCTTAGCAACAATGCTGATGCGGAAATCAGTCTAAGATTTTCCTGAGTGTTACAGAAACTCCTATTGGCCACAGAAGTCATTTTAGTGATAAGAAATTACTTTTGAAAGTAATAAAACATTTTTTTTTCAATCTGATTTCAGTCTGGTTTTATAGAATGTCATGTGTGTAAAAAAAAAATCATGTGAAAAAGTAACAAACACCTGTGTATCCACAAATAGTTTGGTCAAATACTAATGGTATTTTTATCCTTCCCTTTATTTTGAAGAAATAAACATTACAGATATAGTTGCCTCCCCCTATCCATTTCCCCTCCTCCCTCTCCCTCCAAGGATTACCACCATTCTAAATCAGGTGGTTATTTTTATCATGTTGAACTTTACATGTCACCACACAGATCTGTCCATAAACAACCTATGTCACTGTTTTTGCAACTTAACATTTTCACATAATATTATGTTTGTACTCATTTCAGTCAATATTATAAGCATGACTGCTATATTTCATTGCATGAATACACTTTGCCTCATTTCTAGCCTGTGATTAATATTGTTATATATTTTTTTCTCAAACAGGTTAAAGACCCCAAAGGCTGTCTTCACACAATTAATACAGTTTCACTTAAGGGAGCAATGATTTTGAACTTCCGGTTAACTCAAGAATTACGTTAATGTCAAGTTTTGCAACGTTAGGAATGCTTTTACAAAATAGTTTCTTTCACACTTACTAAGACCATGATCTATAAATGTCTGAGGCTCCAGAGCTGGATAATGGTAAGAATTTTAAGACCGTTGTGAAAACAATAAAAATTTCTAAAAATAAATGTTGATGTGTGGCCAAGTTGGAAGTGACTGGAGTTTTCAAACAGTGAGCCAACATGAGACATCTTGGGTGCAAATGTTTTTCTTACAGTTGGAGCTGCTGAAGGTGAAATTCTGGGGCCTCGCAGCGTTCGCACACCTCACCTGCTCTGGTTTCCAGTCGGCTCAGGTCTGAGCTGTTGAAACAAGATGAGGCTCTTGAACGCCTCTTCCCCTGGTCCCTAGGAGGAAGAGGAATACAACAATGTCAGCATAAAAACTAGAGCGTTTCTTTTTCTGCGATTGGGAAGAAAGCACAGAGGATTGCTTAGAAGATGGAGTTTCGCACTCTACAGTCCTTTAATCAACATCTGATTTCCAGCTTAGATTTATCTATCAAAAAACAAGACAGAGGGGCGCCTGGGTGGCTCAGTGGGTTAAGTCTCTGCCTTCGGCTTGGGTCATGATCTCAGGGTCCTGAGATCGAGCCCTGCATCGGGCTTTCTGCTCAGCGGGGAGACTGCTTCCCCGCCTCTCTCTCTGCCTGACTCTCTGCCTATTTGTGATTTCTGTCTGTCAAATAAATAAAAAATCTTAAAAAAAAAAAGACAGAGAGGTTTCATAGTATTAAATACAGTTACTAGAAACAACAACAACAAACAAATCCCAAATTTACTTTGCAAATCCAAAAAAAAAAAAAACCCACAACTGATGAAGGATATATACCACAAGAGGTCACTGTTACAATAAGAAAGAGCTCAGGTCTGCCGGACCCACAAAAGACTAGCATTTAAGAGCTGGAAGGGACCCTTTCTCTGTCTCCCTGTGCACAAGGAAGTTGTTCCCAAATTGGTCGGATGTGCCCCAGGTCACACACCAGGGTCAGATCTGAAGCCCAGATCTCACAATTTCCAACTCACAGCTCTTTCTACTTCATCACAGAGTGCCCTGTTTCCACTTTAAGAAATGCATTCAGTTAATATTCTTTGAAAAATGTCTTATTTTTTCAAATAATTTAAATGTGAAAAAATTGAAGGTAAATTCTCAGGCAGCCTCCAGATGACAAATATTTTGTGTTCCAAATAAAAGAGTAGCGGTTGGCCAATAGTAGGATTATATTGCCAAGTTGGTTTGGATTTTTGTTTTGTTTTGTTTTTAAGGTTTTATTTAATGTAGAGACTGTCAGGAAGGATACAACTTTCTTTTAACTACAGCTGATACTTAAAAGTACTTACATTTAAATACCTATAGACAATTCCAAAGTAAAAAACACTGAGTGCAAGTTTTACAACAAATTTTCTTTTTTGTCATCAAATAAAAGATTTGCTACAACAAAATCACAAAGAATGCATATACATGCAGCCAGGGTCACTCACAAACACCCACACGTGTGGCCCCCACACTTGCGCCCGTGCAGTAAGAGCCTGGGGAAATGCTCAGTGCTGTGTCTTGGCCCTTGGCTTGTACTGCTGCCCAAGGATTAGCTTCTCCAAACACCATTTTTTTCCCATAAACCCATAAACATGCCCCCTTTTTAAACACTTGATTTAACACTTCTTATCATTTAGTAGAGAAAAGATCAAGCTAATCTTTACACATTTTTATCTATTTATTTTTTATTTTATGTTTTATTTTTATTTATTTATTTTTTATTTGTTTTTATTTATTTTTACACAATGTAAAAACATCGATCTGGTACCAAGGGGTCCCTGGCCAATCAAACAAAGAGTATGGGGATGGGATCTACTGCATCAGTGCTCTCAGAGTTGAGATTCAAATGGAACAGATCTAATCTACCCTACGAGAAGGTAAAATACCAAGTCTGACAGGGTGTGAAGCCAAGGAAGTTCTTGCTCTTCTCACTCCTAGATATAATAAGGAAGTCAGAACAATAGAGGCAAGGCCTTCTTTTCATTATTGTCCTAAATACTACTGACAACCAGCAAGCTAGTTTTCAACTCATGGCTTTCCAAAGTCACTGGTCCACTCTCTCGGAGTCATGGACGTTGATGAGGTTGCCTCCCTATTTAACACATTTGTGGATCCCAATTATGGGAAGGGGTTAAAAAAAAAAAAAAGGAAGAAAGAAGAAGGGTCCTTCTTAGTATATACCAAAGCTCAGCAGTGCTGGGTCCTGCTGGTTCTCAAGAAGAGCACAGGATTGGGATCTACGAACACTTGCTATGATCATCTTTGTACAGTTATTGAACTTGTAAGCTCTGAACCCAAACTACCAGGTCCTGGACCAACATTTATCAGCTGTGTAGATCTGGGCAACTTACTTTAGCTTTTGGCCTTGGTCTTCTTATGTTGACCTGAGGGCAATGCCTCTCCTTAGTACAGTGACTGGTACCTTTGAAGAAGTTCATAGTCAATATTGGTTTTCTCTTTTGTTCTGAATCAACAAGAACCTGTCTGAATAGTCCAGGGCTGGATGCTCTTTTGATAAAAACTGTACAAAGCATGGCCCTGAAGGAGTCTAAAAGCTACTTTGAGGAGCTCAGCAACTCTTTAAAATGGAAAGTTCCAAGGAATTCTCTAATCAAGGGCTAGATTGTGAAAGCCAGCAGGTTACAGGAACTAGAGGGATGCTGAGAAGGAAGTGATGAGTGAGAGGGAGAAACAGGCCATAGAATAGGTCTTAAAAGAGTGAAAGCGGGACCAGCAAGTGACAGCACTACCCTCAGGAGGGGAGGATCATGAGGAAGGCAAAGAGGAACGTGAGCAGCCTGAGACTCGGGGCAGGGGATAACTGCACGGTGCCAGCAAGGTAGGAATAGGAGATTTCTGCTGGGACACATGGGAACTGCTGCCCGGTGATGGCCCCATCAGATGGGCAATGAGGAGCGGTCATAGGTTCTAACACAGGAGGTGATGGACTCTGGATATGTGACAAGAGCATTTAGGAGACTTGGAAGCACGTAACAAGAACTAATTCTTTGGGGGTGCCAATAGGACTGGAGATAAAGGAAAAATTGAAGAGATCTTGCAAATGAACAGTTGATGGGACTGGTGGTTGATTTCAAGCGGAAGAAAGAGCAGAAGGTAGGCCTGGAGGAACAGGATAGCAGGGTTTCCATCAACAGAAGTGGGAAGGCTAGGGAGTAGAACAGTTTGAGGAGTGAAGCACATGCGATGTCTGCCATAGTGTTTCAGATGAAAAGTGGAGGATCGGCAACGGAAATGTGGAAATCAGGGCAAGAGCGCTGTTAGAGATCCAAGTGGTACACAGGGACTGGAGTCATCAGGTTTGTGGCTGAAAGACCAGTATTTCAGGCCCAAGCCTTGTCAGATGTTCATGTAAAGGATAGAAAAGGGGAAAAGAAGTCCAAAGGAAGAGGAGAAATAAAATACATTCTCACGGGGGCACGTGGGTGGCTCAGTGGGTTAAAGCCTCTGCCTTCGGCTTAGGTCATGATCTCAGGGTCCTGGGATCGAGCCCCACAACGGGCTCTCTGCTCAGCGGAGGGCCTGCTTCCTCCTCTCTCTCTCTCTGCCTGCCTCTCTGTCTACTTGTGATCTCTCTCTGTCAAATAGATAAAATCTTTAGGGGAAAAAAAGAACATTCTCATGGAGCCCAAGCATGCTGGGAAGGCAAGCATGATTAACAGGTCAAAGACTGTTAAGAACACTGAGAAAGAACTACCCGCCTGACCAGAGTAAGCCTCACAAGGGTGTTTGGAAAGCAGGACAGCTGAAGTCCCACAACCAGAGTGAGGTGGGGAGAGAGGCATTAAGAAAAGAAAACCCCCTCTCTGCCAAAAAAGAGAACAGATGCACTTACAGTTAATGGAAATCTTCTACCCCCAAGAAACTTCTCAGTTCTCTGTACTAATTGAAGCCACAGGAAACAAAGATTTACCCTCCTTCTTTTCAATAATCGTCCACATACTTAAAAATGTGGTGTTCACCACTTAATGTCCTCTCCTAGGGTTTAAATCCCATAGTTTTATTAGCTACGTTATCAGCTAATTATGATCGCATTTATTAGCTGTGTGACTTCATGCCTGTTTTTCACCTAAGCTTTGGTTTCCTCACTTACATCTGAGGGGGTGGTAAATTCTAGTAACTCACTCTATACGGTTGTTGTGAGGATCAAACGGTAAAATGTGGAATTGCTAGCAGAATTCCAGGTGCCTAGTAAGTACTCAGTAAGGGTTTATTACCATTGCTGGTGTCATCACTGATGTCACTGACAAACTTCTCCTGTCCCTTCTACTCCTCCTAGGACGTGGTTTCAGATCTCTTTGTCAGCCTGTTCAGTCACTCTGAGTGAGTGTCACTCTATCTGGATCCCTTCTAAAGTCTGGAACCCAGCACTGAGCTAAAGGTATGGCTGAGGGACAGTGAAGAGAGATTCTGAATAATGCAGCCTGAGACTACGTTAGTGGTTTTGGTGGTCACATCACAACATTAGTCAATTCTTGTTTTTTCTTTCATACGCAGCTAAGGCAGATTTCCCCCATCCACAGTGGACTCATTAAATTTCACAGTGTTATATTTGGCAAAGGGTTCCTGTCTATCAGAGACGTGTCTAGATCTGGATTCAGTTATCCAATATAATTCTTCTTCCCAGCTTCCTGTTCCAAATTGTCAGAGACCATAATTAATTTTTGTGCAATGATTTTTGATGTCCAACAATAAAGAAATTATTCTTTAAAGCTCTTTTGTAGACTTCTTCTTAGAGGCAGAATAACACCATTTAATTAGTTAGGCTATCTTCATCTACAAATAACAGCAACAACAAAAAATTCTAACAGATTTAACCAGTAAATGAAATGTATTGGCTCATATAACCTAAAAGTGGAACACTAGGGTGGATTTTAGGTATAGTGTGATCAGGGCATTGGCTCCATCTTTCTGCAGTTCTCTCAGTTCTGCCCTTCCTCCAGTTCAGGTGGGATCACTGAAGACGGCAAGATGGCTGGCATTCTCAGGTCCCTGATCTATTGCCAACATGTCTCAGAGCAAAGCAACGTCTTCTCTTCCCAATTACTTATAGGAGTCCTACATTTCACTGAATAACCAGAACCAAGCTCTCTAGTCAAGGCAATGCCATACACAGACTGACTGAGTCACTAGTGCTCATCCATCACTCAGTCCTATAGGCAACATCTAATTCTGGACCACATATACACGGAAGAAGTAAAGTATATTTCTTTTAAAACATTCAAAAACTCAGATTTTGCTATTTAGACAGTTTTCCCAATTTTTTGGATTAAGTCAGAGGTCAGCAAACTTTTTCTTAAAAAGCCAGACAATATATGTTTTATATTCACAGGCCCAATGGCAAAATGGAGGCTACCACATAGGTTCTTCTGTAACCATTTAAATGCAATGATTTGGGGCACCTGGGTGGCTCAGTCGTTAAGTGTCTGCCTTCCGCTAGGATCATGATCCCAGGGTCCTGGGATCGAGCCCTGCATGGGGCTCCCTGCTCAGCAGGAAGCCTGCTTCACCCTCTCCCACTTCCCCTGCTTGTGTTCCCTCTCTAACTGTGTCTCTCTCTGTCAAATAAATAAAGAAAATCTTTAAAAAGAAATAAGTGTAGTGACTTAAAAACGTGTAAACCGTTCTTGGCACAAGGGCTGTATAAAATGAAACAAGGCAGGTGGCTGGCCAGATGTGGCTCGCCGGCCAGAGTTTGTTGACTCCTGCTTTAAAGCAGTAACTATAAAGACATTAAGAAGGATTTGGAATTAAGGAGGAAAAATAGCAATAAATTTATTTCCATTTGGAAAAAAATTACATGTATGAAAATAGGAAAGGAAATCTTAAAGGTATATTTAAAATTTTAAAGCACATTTAAATTTTAAATGGGTTCATTATCGTAAGCATATGATAAAATGAAAAATTTAGCGGATTTGTGCCAAACCTTCCCTTTCTCTGAGAAAAAAACACTTCATTTTTAGAATTAGACTCAAGTTGAATAGATTCAAGTCAGGAAGTAAATATTGAGGGCTTTGCAGCCGTACAGTCTTTAGAGCAATTCAGCTCCGCTGGTAGTGTGCACACAGCCACAGACAACAGCTGAATGAACGTGTCTTTGTTCCAATAAAACTTTATTTACAAAAACAGGTACTAGGCTAGATTTGGCCCATGGGTTTTAGGCTGCTTACCCTCCCCCCCTTCATCGTCTCTTAAGATTCTTTGCCTGCGATTTGAGAAGGTCACACCAAGGAGTGGTGCTGGGGTGGGGGGAAGGGGAGGTCCCTTCATCATGTCTTTGTGGCCTGAAGCACCAGACACACAGTTTCTAGACATATTAGCATTAAGAACATCGGCATTCTGTCTTAATAACAAGTGTTAAAAAATAGAATTCTACTTAGTTACATATAAGCCCAGTGAAATGAAAGAATATGAGTTCAAAATAAGGTTCATAAGGTCAACATTTTAAGTCCTCTAAGGTATCTATAGCATTGGGTTGTGGCTCAAGATTTAAAAACTACATAGTTAAAAATTACACCTATAACCTTAGTATCTTTTTCAGTCGTCAGGTGGTGGTTATTCTTCAAACTCTACTTGTAGAGACCTGATTAGACATGGCTTTGTAGCTAACCATGTTAGCTTCACTTAGTTAAGCTCCAGTTCCCTTGGCTTCGCGTACAAGCCCATGGGTTCGTGCTTCCCTTAACCTTCACAGTCCCACAGCCTCAAGGCACTTGGTGTGAAAAGCCCCAGAACTTGCCACTGCGGCAGCCTGCCTCACGGGGAGAGGGGCTGAGACTGCGCTCTTCCCCAGCACGTTAGTGTGGACGCGGCCCCGCACCTCTGCTTTCCTCCCTACCATCCCGATGGGGCGCTGACACACACCATCTTCCACCATAACAGCTGTAAACTCTGCTTCCCAACCGGCTCCTCTGGCCCGGCTCTCCCCTCCCCCGGCCCTCCACTCGGCTGCCAGACTCAGTCTCCCCCTGGAAACTTCCCAGTGGCTCCCTGCAGCCTCCGATCTCAGGACCCAGGCTCCGGCCACAAGAGCCCGTCTGCCTTTCTGCCAAACCGCCGCCACCAAGTCAGATACCCCTTGGCCTCTGCAGCTCCTTCAGCAAAGAACACCGTGTCCCACCCCTGTTGAAAATCGCCTCGGGAGGCATCCCAAACCCACGGACCCCAGGAAGCCTCCCCTGATCTTCAGGTCAGAATGAGGCGCTCTCCCACCGAAACTGCCAGGGCACGCGCTTTCATTCGCCAGCTTCAGAGTTAATCACGGAACAATGCTTTCCAAATTTTCCTGTGCATTCAGATCACCTGGCTGTCTTATAAAAATGCAGATTCGGATCCCCTAGGTCCGGGATGGGGCCCGAGATTCTGCATTTGTAGCAAGCTCCCAGGTGATGGGTGTCACGGCTGTTCCAGAGGCCACCACGCCTAAGCAGCAAGCCGGCTGGGCTGCGGCCGCGGTGTAAGTGCCTCATGGGTGGGATCCATTTCTGTCTCCCACTCCCTGAGCCCTCGTAGGGTTCTGCTTGCTTCCCAAGAGATGCTTGTTAAATGGAAACGGTCGAACAAGGTGGGATTCTGCAAAACCATTCTGGCCGGTGCTTCTCTTTTCTGAACGGAAAACGGTTTCTCAGCACATTACCCTTAATTACTTCAAATAATAATGACTTCATTATTTTTGAAAAAAATGATGTATTTATTAATTTTTAAGGCCAGACAATATAAGAAAGTACAAAGAAGATATTTTGTTTAAAAAATCATCCAGGATCCCACCACCCAGAAATAAATACTAATATATGGTAAACATCATTCCAGACATATTTTGCACATATTCAGATGAAAAGAGAAAAGAAAGAACAGAAGAGTGATTTGGAGGGAGGGCAGGTAAAGGATACATATAAACAGAATCATACCACACATGTCACTGTAATTTTAAAGTATTAAGTATAAATTTTACTTGAATTTAACAGAGAAACAGAAATTGAGATGAAACTGAAGGAATTGCAGAACTTCAGATGAATGGGTCTTCCCAAGAGATATTAGTTTCTAAAAGATCTCTCTGAAGTTAAGAAAAAAAAATAATGAAAAACATTAGAATGCTGAAATATTCTTTTTAAAATTTATATTTCAATTTCAGACTGTAGCTACCGACAAATCTATTCCCTCTTATCAAGTGAACTAATTGCACTGCCTCCCAAGTCCCAGTCTGGGTTATTTATATTACTATTACATCATTAAGGTTTCTGTTCCATAACCATCATTTTCAGAGTTTTAGTTCACTGTGAAAATAAGGTCGATACTCACCATGAATGCCTCCTCATTTCTGAATTTTGACACATCATTTTGATGGCAAAGAGTTTTCTAGGGTCGCCTGGATGGTGGCACAGTCAGTTAAGCATCTGACTCTTGGTTTTGGCTCAGGTCATGGTCTCAGGGTCAAGAGATGAGCTTCCTGTGGGCTCTGCGCTCAGCTCAGAGTCTCTGTCTCTGTCTCTCTCTCTCTGTTCCTCCCCCTCCTTTCTCTTTCTCTCAAATACATACATACACACACTCTTTTTAAAAAAAAAATTTTTTTTCTAGAAAGTGCATGTATGATATAGTTCCCAAGTTCATTCACATTTGGAAATGTCTGTCTGTTCCTTTTTACTAAGGAACACCTTAGCTGGCAATACAATCTTGGGTTACTCTTCTTAAACTTAGGACTTCATAGACCTTACTCCATTGTCTTCTGACACCGAGAAGTGCTCTAATAAAGCCAGAGGCAGCCTGCCTTTTTCTCCTTTTATGTGACTTGCTTATTCAGCCTGGTCGGCCATAGGATACCTTCTTCCATGTATCCACTCAATCAACAATTACTAATTGAGGGTATACTGTCCTGGGTAGTGTTCTCGTGCTGAACATGGTTGTGAGTACTTAGTGTGGAGTCCTCCATGTAAAATTTGGTTGATGTGTCCACTGAGCTCCAGATTCAAACTGCTATTTCAGAAACTTGTCTCTGCCATTGTCAGTTGGTTCTTGTGAATATCAAATGAGTTAACACATGTAAATCGCTTGCAAGAGTGCGTGGCAGGTAGTTGTTGAAAGTAAGCTAGAACTAGGAAGGGCTTGGGGGAGAGGAGGAAGACTCCCCTTCGGGAATACAAGCGCCATGCCTCCTGTATATATCCCAGTTGCTTTAATCATGTTCACATCTCCACATTCATTTCTTTTTGTCGGATTGCTTCCAGCCTGTACACCACGTCTCACTGCATTTTCGACTGTTTTTATTCTCACTTTATTTCTAATATGACTTTCCTCTCCATGTTTATACATTTTTCTTTCACTTCTTGAGAACTGCAAACATATTTTCATCTCTTTAGTGGGCTTAGAATCTCGAATTTGAATTCTTATAACCCAAAGAAGAGCTCCTTATTCTTTTTTCTTAAAAAATTTTTTGACACTATGGAAAATTGTTTTAATTCTTGTTTTAGAGGGCAATTCCTTTTGTGATCCATTTTCTTCATCTGTCTTTTATTATGTGTTTTATATATCTGTGCTCGAGTTCTATGTTAACTCTTATCCTATTTATTTATCTTTAAAGGTGAGCCATTTATTTGCTGAAGAATAAATAGGAGCCACAGAGGGGGAGAATCAGGTGTTCTATAGCTTCAACTTGAGTCAGCTTCCTTGAACATCCATTCACCAAGTCTGTCATTTTTCTTGACCTGAAGCATGTGGCCGCTGGGTCTGTGTGTGGCGTATTACTGTGACTCACAGGAAAACCCCGTTCCGTGATAGGCTCCTAGAGTTCTAACCTAGCAAACTCCCTTCCCTGCCAACACACGCACGCAGGCACGCACACAGGCACCAGCTGGCCTCCAGGAAATGGGGAGATCATCACTCTCCGCTCCATCCCTCTGCTCTTTCACCATCTGGATCCTGAATGAGGTCTTTACAGGGGCATCTCCACATTTCCCATGGCTGGCCCACACCCTCAAGTCTCTTTTCTTGAGTTAAAGACTACTGGCTGTCCACCTGTCAGAACTGAGAGACTCACTCTTAGTGAAATCTGTCTCTTGCTCGAGGTCTGAGGAGGTCAGTGTCTGCTCTCAAATTACTCCTGGTTTTCATCTATACTTCGTAGAGTCCGGTAGGTTAACTAGACGCCTGCTTGCACTATTCCAAGTGACAAAAACCTAATCTGAAATACTACATGCTGACCCTGTCAAAATAAAGGAAGGAAGGAAAGAAGAGAGAGAAAGAAAGAAAAAAAGAACAAGGAACATATTGGTTTACAAAACAGAGCAGTCTGTGATGTGGATATGGTGACCTCAGGTACGGCTGGATCTAGGGGTATCTATGGATTGTCCTTGAACTTGGTCGCTATCTCCATTTTTTTAGCTCTGTTTATACATCACGTCCCCCATTAAAGTCACCCTCTACAAGGCAATGAAATGGCCACTATTGGCTCTAAGACCACATCATCTTTACAGCTTATGAACTTGAAAGAGCACTTTCCTCAAAGGCTTTGGCAAAAGGCCCAGAGAGGAATTCAACTGGCCTGTTTTGGATCATGTACCCACCTCTGAACCACCTGCTGTGGTTGGTGGATTGGAGAACTCGGAAGGCCAGTCTGGGGCCACTTAATTACCCCGGGCCCCCAGGGAAAGTGGGCAGGGAAGATAAGATCAGCCCTTCTCTAAACCTGGAGTGAGCATGATGCAAGACAGCTTGCTCTCCAAAGGCAAGAATGCCAGGTAGACAAAAAAAAAAAAAAAAAAAAAAAAAAAAAAATCAAGCCCACACTGTGGTGTAAAGTTTGCTCCATGTTTTGTCATTTTGGGATGGAAGAGGTTTTCTGCTTCATTGATGGCATTTATTTTTTGTTTTTCATTCTTTGCTGCCTGTGTTCAGTTTCTGCAGAATGCCTTTGCTTTATCACCTTTAATCAGAAGCCCTCTTTCCTCCTTTTTGATTCCAAAAATACTGTTGGCCCTTGACAGTTTACGGATAAAGCTTTCAGGCCTTATTAATCATCCTGCAACCCTCGGCGAAGGCTGGGGGGAGATGGGAGTGAAGGCGCCCAGTTATTTCCATTTTACAGATTAAAAAACTGAGCCCCTGAAAGTGTTAGAGAGACCTGTCAAAGAGCATACAGATAAGTCAAGTGGCTGAGAGTGAACCAAGCCTAAATCCAAGGATCGTGGTTTCTAGCAAAGAGTTCTTGGACTATCACTTCTCGGCCTTTTGGCTAAGATCAAGCGAAGAGTTCTTGGGCTTTTCTCCTGAAGATCACACTTCCAAACCACAATAGTCTGAACTGTTTTTACATTGAAAGCCTTAGAAGATTTTTAAGCAGGAATACCAAGGGGTTCATCAGATGGAACCACTGGATGGATGAATGGCTAGGTGGATAGACATATATACACATTCATATTCTAATGGAAGCTTTATTATTTTCAATCCACATGGCAACACAAAGTAAGAGAAAATGGAGTGTCCCTAAGGGCCAAGCCTGTCAAAGCTTAGATGGGCCCTTAACCGGACTCAGAGTGTCGGGGTTGCAAGACTGTTTGAAGATGACAGCTGGGTAAGTGCTTCAGAGTATATTCTCTTTGGGAAAGTTACATAGTCCCCCAGGATCTCGTTTATGATGCTAGCTTGCTTAGCAAATCCTTTTTCCATCACAAACGGCATAAAGTGAAACTCCAGTCCATCCCGGGTCTGAGCTATCCATACACTAAATTAAGGGGTTACAAATCAAAGTTATTTCGCTGGAATAGACCGCTCCCTTCTCTACCCAGCCCAGAAGCAGGCAGCGTGAAGGCGGTCACTTCCCCCACATTAAGCAAGTGGGTAAGGACCCTGCACGAGGGGGGCAGGGCGCTGGTCCTCACTTCCTCTTTCCCCTTTCCAAGACCCGCTTGTGCTCCTCCTCCAGCCACTGTCCTCTCAAGCCTCCTCCTTTTCTAGTTCTTGCATTCCATCCCCAACTTCCCTGTGCCAGCAGGACTCACTGACAAGAGTCGTCATTTACCACATTAGGGTTTAAGGACGGAAAAATGTTAATTGAGTAAGGCTTTGGCATCAAAACTGGGACTACTCCACTGCATAGCAAAGATCATTTCTTGGAATTCTTCACTTAAATGTTTACGAGAAACAATTATCAAGTGTCCCAGATTGATTCACAAATGTAATTAATGACCGAATTGCTAATAGTTTCCATTTTCTGGTTTGTTCTAATCCTACTGTATAAACTGTTTTTTTGGCACCCCATCAACCAAACCCCACCCATGATTCAAGGAGGTAAAGATTCATAAAGCAGACATGTAATTGGAAGTTAAACTCGCCAGGGTGCATTGCAAACTCGACTCAGACACAGTCATTACACGACGCAAAAGCCATCCTCACCGAACAGAAGGAAAACAATTAGGGCCGCTGACGCCTCATCATTTTGGACGGTCAGGAAGAAGGGCTTCCAGTCCCTAATTGATTTCTCCTTTGCTGTTGGTGGAATTAAATATGCAACTGAAAATGCCCTCCCCGATCCCAACGGAGGAAGACAGAATGAACTCTGGCTTGCCAGATTATTCTGCAACATCTGAAGGTTTGCAAGGAAAAAATAAAATAAAACAAAATAAAACGGCTCTTGTCTGGTTTTTCCTAGTCAACTTTAATTACTGTAAGGATGGGTGCAGCAAGATAAATGTTTCCTTTTCACTTCAGTGCTGAAGAAACACAAGCTCTCCTGTGGTCTTTTATGTTTAAGCTCTGAGGCCTGCAGCCCATTCTTAGTCACCAACTGGAAAAGATCGGTTGCAATGGCCAGTCTGATGTTTTGTGCTTAGCTCCCAAAGTCCCAATTTGAAGTCATTCTCCTCCACTTAAGGAGTTATTCCATTTTTCCCTTAATTTAAAAAATGTTCTGAATGCAAAGCAACATGACCAGGACAACTAGGTTGCCTGATATGAATTCCGTGTGTGTGACACTCTCCGGGCTGTGTCTGCAGACAAGGTCAGTTCAGCTAAGCTAACCAGCTGCCAAGCAGCCGGTTCCGGGAAAAGTTTTAAGCACGCTGCGTGTGTACGAGCCAAAGTCAGACCCAAAATCTAAAGTGAGGGCAACAAGTCCTCGGTCTTAAAATGGCCGGTGGAATTTAATCTTGTTAAGCAAAGCTGAACCGGGCAGTTGTCCACAATGACCCAATGGAAAGTCCTAGAAAAATAACTTTAACTGAATGACCCAGGCCAGTCCAAGACCTTCTGCATATCTTAGCATCATTATTGGCCTGGGGCTAGATAACAGAGGCTTCTCTCTCCACTCCCATCCTCCACCCCAGTTCCCCTTCATTCGAGAGACTTCTTTAGGAAAACACGGGGCGGGCGGGTGTGGGGGGAACGGGAGAATTCACATGGTCCATACAGTGAACATTTCTCCACAAATCTTACTATGGTAAGAAAATTGTTCTTTCATTTTCTAGGGGAAGCCCTAGAAAGCCCTGTCTAGGAAGACGGTATGAAATAAAGTAATTCCCAATAATTCATTTTACGAGGAATCAGGAGAGGGATATCACGGACAAGAGAAATCTATGGGATTCTCCTGTTTTAACTATTCACCTGTTTGCAAAATGAATATTTGAATCCAAGTTTCTACATGGGAATAAGAAAAGTGTCTACTCTTTTGTGGAATTAACAACATGAACTAATCCAAGGGAGGGAAACGAGAGATCCCAGGCCAGCCAGGAATCCCAAATAACAACAAACAGAGCAATCACTCATCACTCGAGGGCTGGTCCAACAGCCCAACTAAAGCAAAGACTACTCTGACAGGCCTATCAACGCAGCATTTGGCAGGTATGAATAAATGTTTTCCTGAGGAGTAAATAGGGAATGATGTAAAACCAACTCCATTTAGCCATGAGAAAAAAATCTTTCCTATTCCTGCGTCGTTAACTTAAAAATGCGTTTGTATAAGAGGGAAAATGCAAACCAATCATCTACATAAGATTAGGAAACAAACTAGTATATGACACAGTTTATCCTAAGCAGAAAACTGAATCACAAGAATACTGACCCTCCACTTCTGAGATGAGATGGCAAGGTGGTTGTCCCTCTGAACATTTCTTGCTTCTTGATTTCACTGAAGCCTCCGTCATAAGTTAGCTGAAGTGGGTGACTCTTTAAGCGGCCGACAGCTCTTGATTCTGTTAAATAAATCCCATGTATTTTCACCGCAGGGTCCCCCATCATAACTGTTTTCTCGGGTTCCACCGTCTTCTTTGCTGTAAAGTCAAGGAGATGTTTGGTCAGAGTATTTCTGATTTTCTGAGTCACTCTTTCAATATTTTTTTCAATCTAAGAATTTATACAATTTCAAATTTTTTATATTACTTATAACCTAGTCTGGAATTGTGTTGCCAAAATCTGCAAGACCTCCCCACTCCTTCAGGCTTGGCAGCATCGATTCATTAAAATGAATGGGATCTTCTCTCTGCTCTCTCAGAGTCTACCAGAGGACATGCACTTGAATGGAAGTTTATGACTAACCCAGCCCACAGAAATACTTCTGCATCCCAGAACAATGACTCCTTTTCCTGAATTTGATCATGTTAACAACTTTTCATTCAAAAAATATTGAGTGCTACAGCATCTGGTGACTCAGTCGGTTAAGTGTCTGACTCTTGCTTTCGGCTCAGGTCACGGGTCATGAGCTCAAGCCCCACATCGAGGGTCCCACGCTGGGTGTAGAGCCTGCTTGGGATCGTCTCTCTCTCTCTCTCCCTCCCTCTCTCTAAAATAAATAAATAAAATCTTAAAAAAAGAAAAAGTGCTGAGTGACTCCCGGATGGCAGACACTGGTCTAGACACTGGGGAGGTATCAGTGATGAAACAAAGATCCCTGACTTGTAGGCTTACATCCTAATAGGCATAAACAGATAATATTAATATACCATAATAAATGAGGTCCAAGATATAAGATAATAAGTACTATGGAAGTAAAGCAAAAGTAGAAAAATGAAGAAAATTAAAGAGGATTGGGGATGGGGGTAGACAGCAGTTTTGAAGAGCATGGACATGGTAAGCAATGGAGGAGAGGCATCTAGCCACTGGCTGACAATGGACAGAATTCCCTGCAGAGGGAAGGGCACTCTTAAGGCAGGAGTGCACCTGGCATGCTCAAGACACAACAGGAGTGGAGTATGTGAGGGAGAAGAGGAAGAGAGCTGATCAGAGGAACAGCACCCAGATCAGGAAGGACCTAGACACCACTGCCAGGTGGTAGGAAGAGGAAGGCATTGGCTTCTAAGGCTTTCTTTCTTTCTTTCTTTCTTTTTTTTTTTTTTAAAGATTTCATTTATTTATCTGACAGACAGAGATCACAAGCAGGCAGAGAGAGAGAGGAAGGGAAGCAGGCTCTCCACTGAGCAGAGAGCCCGATGCGGGGCTCGATCCCAGGACGCTGGGATCATGACCTGAGCCGAAGGCAGTTTAACCCACTGAGCCACCCAGGTGCCCTGGCTTCTAAGGCTTTCTAAAGAGGACTAAGATGGTAAGAGTTGCAAACAGAAGTCCAGTCTCTAAACTAAACATCTATTGTGTGTATGACTACAGATTCTTAGACCTATGATACAACACTCTTTCTTTATCAGCCAGTGGCCATTGGGAATAGCTCATTTGTGATGCTGCTAGCACACTTGAGTCTCTGATAAAATGTTTTTTTTCAGGGGTGCCTGGGTGGCACAGTCAGTTATGCATCTGCCTTCAGTTCAGGTCATGATCCTGGGGTCCTGGGATCGAGACCCACATAGGGCTCCCCGCTCAGCAGAGCCTGCTTCTCTTTCTGCCTCTGCCCCTCCCTCCGCTTGTTCTCTCTCTCTCTCTCTCTCTCTCTCTCAAATGCATAAATAAAATCTTTAAAAATTTTTTTTTTCAAAGGGGAATGTAGGGATGAGGTTCATATAGAAAATACTGCTTTGCAAGCTTCTCCAGAGCAACTCAAAGTTTCCTTTTTTGTGCTTGAACAAACCAATAAAAACCAACAAAACCACTTAGTCTACTCCAACTAAGCTCCCTGCTTTCAAAACAATGAGTTTTAAAGCTAAAAGGAAACCTCAAGATCGGCTAGTCTAAACTTAATTTTTCAAATGAGAAAACTGAAAACCTGAATGTTACGTGACCAGTCTAAGTTCACAGAGCAAGTTCAGGGGGGGCCGGGACTGTACAGCTCAAAGAGCATGGGCTTTGCATTTCATCAGATTTAGGGTCAAGTTCTGGCTAAGTGAAGCGGGCAGTCACTCAACTTTTCTCTCACCTTCCTCAGTGGTTCCCACCTCTTAGGGATGTGCTAAGAATTAAATGATATGGCCTAGTAAAGTGATTTATTACAAACAAAAAGTTATTGTCAGTATTACTAAGGAAACCAAAGAATCCCAACTTCTGGTCCAGGGCTCTCTCCGTGGCACCACGCTGCCTTAAATACCGTCACTACTGAATTACAAAACCCAGATTTTGTCTTAAGTAATGCAGTTTTAGCCTATTCCTACATTTTAGCATTGGTTTCCTTCATTCATTTACTCCATGAATAGTTATTAGATACTCGCTGCCCTGTGTTGGGTGCTGTTCTGGGGGCTAGAGGTCTAACGGTGGGGGGAGAAGCAGGGAGGCCCAGCCATGCGGAGTTGCTGCTGTAGGGGGCAAGCATACCCATACCCAGGGGCGGAGTTGCTGCAGCCCCTCTGACTTCAAAGTCTACTTGAGGGAGCTTGTCAGTTATTGCCGCAGTGAGGAGCTGCCCTGGGCTCCCTCTGACTCCCCCGATGGAGGTCCACAATAAAACTAAGCATGAGTAACAATGCCCTTTATGTTCCTGGTAAACGTCTGTAGCACACTGTACTAATTTTGTGATGGATCATGGGTTAAACTTCAAAAGTCTACAACAAGCAGTGTTACCACGCAGAAACAGTTCCATTTCACAGATACTGCTTTGGCACTGGCCATATACCAGTCCCCGTTTTAGGTTCTCAAGCTACCAATAAAAGAAATCCTCTTTTCCTACTGAAGTTGCTGAGTCTAATAGGGGAGACAGAGAGGCAGATGTGTTAAGGAGAGAAATGTCATACAGTGTGGCCGGGGGCCAGGTACAGGCAGTAGAGAGAACAAGAGAGTGCCGAAGGGTTGGAAACTGGTCAGGGAAGGATTCATAGAGGAGGCAGAGCCTGAGAAGTATTCTGAAAGATTAACAGGAGGCCAAAAGGAGTTTTGAGAAAACGGAACAAAAGTCTGGAGTCAGAGCTAGCTTTGTGTGTATACAAGCTGTATAGTCAAGCTGGGTCCCACACTGAGAAGGGCCCTACACTTGGTTGAATGCTTTGCTGTCGCCATCTTGAAATTCTCAATAATTTTTGAACAAAGAGCTCCGCATTCTCATTTTGCACTGGGTCTAGCAAATGATAGAGCAGATTTTGCAAGAGGCTTGAAGTAGCAGGATAGGTACGGGGAACTGCAAGGAGGTCCATACTGCTGGTGCACAGGCTGTGGGCAGGAGGCAAAGGAGAGTAAAGAGAAGGGCCTGGAATGTTAGTCTGGGGCCAGATCGCCAGAGAGCTGTACATGCTGAGGAGTAGGGACTTCATCCCCTCCGCCAGGAGTCAGCAAACCATCCACTGAATCTAGCCTGTCCTTGTTTTTGTGTAGCCTGCAAGCTAAGAATGGTTTTTACATATTTCAATGGCTGGGAAGAACTCAAAGGAGAACACTATTCTAAAACATGTGAAACTGAGAAGAACTTCAAGTTTCGGGACCCATCAATCGGTCTAACTTGCTTTCCTGCTACAACAGAGTTGTAGGACAGTTGAATAGGTTGGACAGAGACTATGTGGCCCATTTGGTCTAAAATATTTACTCTCTGGCCCTTTATAGAAACAGTTTGCCAGCTCTTCTGCTAGGTTAGTATTTCCCAAACTGCATTCTTCAAAACACAGGTTCCCCAGTCAAGTACATTTGTAAAATGCTAGGTTTGAAGGGTATCTTGGCTCTTTCCACAGTTTGGCGACTGTGGCCATTGCTGCTGTGAACACTGGGGTACATATGGCCCTTCTTTTCACTACATCTGTATCTTTGGGGTAAATACCCAGTAGTGCAATTGCAGGGTCATAGGGAAGCTCTGTTTTTAACTTTTTGAGGAACCTCACCCTGTTTTCCAAAGTGGCTGCACCAACTTGCATTCCCACCAGCAGTGTAAGAGGGTTCCCCTTTCTCCACATCCTCTCCAACACTTGTTGTTTACTGTCTTGTTCATTTTGGCCATTCTAACTGGTGAAAGGTGGTATCTCAATGTGGTTTTGATTTCAATCTCCCTGATGGCTAATGATGGTGAACATTTTTTCATGTGTCTGTTAGCCATTTGTAGGTCTTCTTTGGAGAAGTGTCTTTTCATGTCTTCTGCCCATTTTTTGACGTGATTATCTTTTTTTTGCGTGTTGAGTTTGAGGAGTTCTTTATAGATCTTGGGTATCAGCCTTTTGTCTGTACTATCATTTGCGAATATCTTCTCCCATTCCGTGGGTTGCCTCTTTGTTTTGTTGACTATTTCTTTTGCTGTGCAGAAGCTTTTGATCTTGATGAAGTCCCAAAAGTTCATTTTCTCTTTTGTTTCCTTTGCCTTTGGAGACATGTCTTGAAAGAAGTTGCTGTGGCTGATGTCGAAGAGGTTACTGCTTATGTTCTCCTCTAGGATTTTGATAGATTTCTGCTTCACATTGAGTTCTTTTATCCATTTCGAGTTTCTCTTTGTGTATGGTGTAAGAGAATGGTCGAGTTTCATTCTTCTATACATAGCTATCCAATTTTCCCAGCACCATTTATTAAAAAGACTGTCATTTTTCCTGGATAAAGAAGATATGGTCCATGTATACAATGGAATGGTATGCCTCCATCAGAAAGGATGAATACCCAACTTTTGTATCAACATGGACAAGACTGGAGGAGATTATGCTGAGTGAAATAAGTCAAGCAGAGAGAGTCAATTATTATATGGCTTCATTTACTTGTGGAGCACAAGGAATAATACAGAGGACATTAGGAGAAGGAAAGGAAAAGTGAATTGGAGGAAATAGGAGAGGGAGACGAACCATGAGACTGTGGACTCTAAGAAACAAATGAAGGTTTTCAAGGGGAGGGGAATGGAGGGTTGGGTGAGCCTGGTGGTAGGTGTTAAGGAGGGCACGTATTGCATGGAGCACTAGGTGTGGTGCATAAACAATGAATCTTGGAACACTGAAAAAATAAAATTAAATAAAAAAAAAATACTGACTACATTGCCCACCATTGCATACCCTTGGTCACTGCATAGTAAATATTTACATGGAAATAAATAAATGAGTAAATGAATGAATGAATGAATAAATAAAATGCTGGGTTGAATTAAGATGAAATGGGGATCTTTACTGACCCTCAACTAGGCCCACGTGCACTGGGGCTCTCCACAAGAGGGAGGAAGCAGGCAGACCGATCTGAGCAGTGGACCCCTCTTCCAAGGGAAAGCTGGGACTCAGTTCGGCAAACACTCCTTCGGACACAGGGAGCCCTCCAAAGGGTTTTCAGCGAGAGGATGATGCAATCTGATTTTTATTTGCCTCTTGCCTCCTTGTCCCATATGGTGTACAATAATCGTTTTTCACGGTCCACTGGGATGAAGGGATGAGGTTGTTGCTCACAGCCATGTGCAGTTGGCAGCTTGGTTTCTCCAGGCTCTTCTGGCTGCTCCAAGGGAGCAGGGTCCTCAGTGAGCGGGGGGTGGAGCAAGATGGGGGCGCCAGGAGACCAGGCACAGGGCGAGGGGCACTGACCACAATGCGGCAACAGTGGCAAAGGAACGTGCAGAGGCAGGAGACGCTTCGGAAGCCCATTTAGGGAGCCTGTCGAGGGCTTGGCGAAGGCCAAGAGGACAGGGATGGTGAGAAGGGGGAGACTGCCCTGTAGCCTCTGTCCAGCTCGAGCAACTGGGTGGTGTTAGTCACACTTCCGCCTCCAGCCAAGAGGCCCATCTGAACGCACAGCAATTACACCGCGGGTCCTACGGAGACGGCCACACATGTCCCTTCCCCCTTCATTTTCTTCAGTCAGAAATTCCCAACCTGCCCCACACCCCTCGCCCTGCCTGTGCCAGAGTCAGCTACAAATGACTTCACGCCAAAGGCAGGCACACTCCCTCTGTCTCCCCGCTCAGCTGCCTTGAGAGCCTCAGTCCCCCACCTAAAGGCACCTTTGCTAGACAACAGACTCCAATACCAAGCCCAGGAGGCTCCTGCACCAATGACAGTGGTGGCGAGGCTGGAGTCTTAGAGTATGTGGTTTTAATGGGGCAATTTGTGCTTTTAAAATGACGATGACTTTTTACTGCCATTGTTTCCTGAGTGCTGCCCCCGACTTTGACCTCGACCTCCGGGATGAGGAGCCCTGGGCACCTGCGAAGAGGGCAACAAGAATGGCAACAAAGACATGCTTCTGGCCCTTTGGGGGTGGGGGGCGGGGCATGGGGACCGTCTCAGTGCTGGGACATGGCAGCCACGGTGGGTGTGCAGACAACAGCCAGGGAGCGGGGGCACAGAAGGGAAGGCACAAAGCCCCGAGGGAAGCAGAGACAGTGAGGATGGTGGGGGAAGCCTCAATCCCTCAGTCACCACACAGACGCCTGAAAAGCGCCGTGAGCCGCAGGGTACTCACCTGAGAGCTACCAAGAGTTAAATGCACGAAACGCCTAGGCAGCAACCAGGCTCAGAAGCGAAACATCTAGTGAGCGACACTACCCTCACACCAACTCTGCCACCCCTGTTTCTAAGGAGTTCCTAGCGAGGTCTGACCTCACCCCCAACCCTGGGATCTGGATCCTGTGGCCCCTCATGATGGCAAGGACCCCTTCTGTTGTCATGGGTCTGACTGGGTTGCCAGGGAGGGCCCATTTGAAAAGCTCCTCAGGGGATTCTAAGCGCAGCTAGAGCTGAGAAACCGAAGTCAGAGGAGGTCTGTCCCTTCCTTAAACCCTGCGCTGGCTTTTCAGGGCAAGCAGCATAGAGTGCGGGCCATTTGCTCCTGCCTGGCCCTTTGGGGCGGTGGCCTCAGCTCCCTCCATGTCCCCAGGGTAAACCATCGTCCAGCCACACTGGCCTTCACCATACTGGCCTCCATGGGTCCTCCACCACCGAAGTGACCCTCCTTCCTGTCTCCAAGCTTCGCGGTCCCCTCAGCGTGGGCTCGTTGTCCACAGCTTTCAATATGGCCGCCTTCTTCTCATTGGCCACATTTCAACTCAGGGCCACCTCCTCAAGGACACATTCTAGTGCCACCTGATCTCACACAAAGTACTCCTGCCATGGACATTCTCCAGCCCATTATCTTACTTATCTTCTTCACAGTCCTTATCCGAACCCAAATTATCTTATTTCCTTGTTTTCCTACTTACTATCAAACCTCACAAGCTGTTTGAGGGCAGGACCCTGTGGGCCGACGGTGCTGCCTGGCCCTTAGAAGGGGCTCAGTTAATATCTGATTGACTGACAGAAAAGAGACACACTGGGACACCCGGGGTAAAGCAAGTTGCCTGATCACACATCCTGCGACAGCACCGTTATGGCGTGATCTGCATGCCCTGTCTTGCCTCTTTGTCTCTTCCTTCCTTCTTGATTCTACTCGTCGGTGATGTCAGGGATCACGAGGGATCGGAGGGGTAAGGAAATGAGGAAAGCAGGCTGGGGAGACATGGGGAGCCGCAGCTTGAACCCTGGGCTCTCAGGGGTGGGTGCTCCCTGGATCGGGGGTCCAGTGTGGCCAGAGAGATCTTCTAGTTTCCCAGAAGAGGTCATAAATCTGGATTCTTCCAGGAGGTCTTCTACATTTAAACACTGGTGACTAATTAAAGGAAAACACTTTTCTGTCAAGCAAGTAGGATCCTCCCGCAGTGACTTGGAACTTTTGGGATCCCTCTTCACATAATCTCCTCTCTGCATCTGTAAACCTCGCCTTCTTCCTCAAGCCTTACTGACTGAAGGAGGGCCGGTGTGGTCAGCCCCTGGTAAAGTGGTTTTCCAACTTTATGACTACATGGATAATAATAAATTCACAATATAGTTGAATGTAAATATGTAATAAATTCGTAATGCGACCCTGAGTACACATGTACTCGATTACAGTAAGTCTCCTTGAAGCAATACTGACCTTATTGTCTGCGATTTGCCCTGATGTTCTCCATTCTATTCTACTTCATTTTTTTAAAATGCTGGTGATCCACTAAATTGGTTGCCATCTCACTAATGGGTCATTTCCTGCAGAATTTGAAAAACTCTTAGTATACTCTGGCAGGGGTGATTTCAAAGGTTGGGGCACACCTTAGAACTTGAGGTTTGTAGCTTCTCTGTTTCCAGGTTTAGAAATCCACTAGCCATTCTGTGGAAAAGAACTGGAAAAGCCCCATCCAACTTCAGCTTTCATCGTCACATGGGATTGGAAAGTTATTTTCAAAGACCTCAGCTCAGTGCACATCGTATGAATCTTAAATGTGCCTAATGAAATTAACAACTGTTTGAACTCTGATTTAAAAATCATTTATTTCCCACTCAGGTGAACCCCCTT
The DNA here is from genome assembly GCF_922984935.1 of Meles meles. Classification (NCBI taxonomy): domain Eukaryota; kingdom Metazoa; phylum Chordata; class Mammalia; order Carnivora; family Mustelidae; genus Meles; species Meles meles. The sequence continues at coordinate 23,811,512 of NC_060070.1, forward strand.
GTTATTAAACACTTACCCTAATATTCTTTTCCTACCAAGTAACTTTTTAAAACAAAACAAAACAAAACTGGCTATTTAGGTATTCTTCTTAAATGCCCAGAAAAATATATGAAACCTGTTTCTTAACCAGGTTTGCACAATATTCACTAAGGGTTTGTTAACGTAAAAATCCTGTAGGGTTTGAAAAATAAGTCATGTAAAAATAGCTTTTTTGAATGTGTCCATTCAAAAAAACATGCCCGCCCCCCAGATTTCAAAGGAGATGACCCAGCCTTACACTCAGCAGGAGGCAGGGTCCTGTCGGGCAGCAGGGCCCCCTGGGAGGCCGCCCTGAATAAGCGAGCCCGGGCACTGCTTAGTCTTCTGATCTTCGCTGGGTCCACTGGGGGCTTGGGAAAGGCAAGGTAAGGATCCTCCTCCGTGGTGGGAGATGCCGGAGCTTTCGGTTTCTGGAAAGAGATTTTTCAAATGATTGGCGAGCATTTCCGTGTCTCAAAGCAGACTCACCCCCCGGCGCTGGTGTTGACACTCTTCTGGCTGAGCACGGGGCTCACTGCTTCGCTTGGCCTCGTTTTGGCCACCCAATTCTACACCTCCCTGGCCCATTTGACTTAATGTGACATGTGATATGTATATATACATATATGTATATATATACATACACATATATACATATATCACATTATATATATGTTATATATTATATATAGTTTTTGTCATATACATATTTCATATAATACATATATAGTTTTTGTCAAATATAAAAACATTATTTTAAATACTCTATTACCATGCTTAGCATGTTTGAAAAAACAACTTACCCATGCTAGGAAACAGGTATCTGTATGAGACTGTAACATTTGATACAATATGATCAAAATGCTTTGTAAATTTTTGTGTTCTTGCCGGCTCAGAAAGCAGTTACTGAGCACCTATGTACACCAAGAACTACGTGGAATGCAAGTACTATCGTTACATATTTTGGACTCTACAAAAGTACTTTTTCAAGAATATAAAAATTCTTGAATAATTTGATTATAAAGTCTAAAACATAAGAACAAGAAGCTGTCTTGGACTTACAATACAAAAATGTTTTATTTTTGGGGCGCCTGGGTGGCTCAGTTGGTTAAGCATCTGACTTCAGCTCAGGTCTTGATCCCAGAGTCCTGGGATCGAGCCCCGCGTGGAGTCCTGTGTGAAGCCCTATGTTGGACTCCATGCTCAGGCTGCCTGTCTCTCTCCCACTCTCTCTGCCCCTTCATCCACTCATGTGCACGTGCTCTCTCTCATTCTCTCAAATGAATAAATAAAATCTTTTAAAAATGTTTTGGGGTACCTGGGTGGCTTAGTTGGTTGCGTGTCTGCCTTCAGCTCAGGTCATGATCCCAGGGTCCTGGGATCAAGTCCCACGTCAGGCTCCCTGCTCAGCGGGGAATCTGCTTCTCCCTCTCCCTCTCCCTGTGCCGCCCAACCTTGTTTGTGCTCTCTTTCTCTCTCTCAAATAAGTAAAACCTTTTTAAAAACGTTTTATTTTCCACATCTCAAGAATTCCATGCTGATACCCTTAGAAAAGGAACATTGCTGGCAAATATTCCAATTCCTCAAAGACTTTTAAAAATACCGGCACCAAAACACTGGGCACTTTGCCACCAGAGCACCCCGTAGTCTCACTTCCAGAAGGCAGTAGCCTCCAACCCAGGGCCAGAACCTTGCAGGGACCTAAACTCCCACTTTTGGGGTTGCTTAGTGATCCACCCTTCTTCCCTCCAACTTTAACATGATTATCTGTTTATGAAAGAGTAAGGTTATGGGAGCAGGTGCTTTTAGCTCTCTAGTCCAAAACAATTGAGTTGAAGTTCCTAAAGTCACTTATGTAATATATGAACGGAGTTACTCTCATTCTAATAGGTGAATCAATACACTTTTTAGAACTCTAATTGAAACTGAAGCCAGATGCTCTGGAAAAATGTGTGAGGTTATGTATTGTATATGACACTCAATTTCAAACACTCATTTTCTCATATACATTAATAGAACATAGAACATATGAGAGTTCTCCTTCCAAGAAGTTGTTTACTTCAATAATGATAATAGTTTTCAAAATATTTTTTGTGTCCTCTTGTTCATGTATATCCAGAATTAATCCATCAACCAGGCAGGAAAAAAATTAGCTTCATGACTTTAGAGACACATTTTTTTCTAAACACAGAAAAAGGGAAAATAAAATAACCAGTCTAATGTAGGGGAAGAGTAAATCACCCTGAGATCAAACCAAACTGGAGTGTAATCCATTTCCTAGTTATGTGAACGTGAATGTGGCCAAGCCATTTACTTCTCTGAACTTGCCCGGCTCTCAAATGGAGATCGGCCCCGTCTAGCAGGGACATTGACACACGTACAGCGTTAGTTACAGAGGCTCGAGAAAGGCTAGCTCCCCTCAACACTATATTTACCAGATTTCCTTCCAAGTTACTTCTAAGTCTCAAAAGCCAAGCCCCTTCGAGGCGCCTGGGTGGCTCAGTCAGTTGAACCTCTGCCTTCAGTTCAGGTTATGTTTCCAGGATTCTGGGATGGAGTCCAGCATCTGGCTCCTTGCTCAGCAGAGAGTCTGCTTCCCACTCTCCCTCCACCCCTTCCCCCGGCTCAAGCTCCCCCTCTCTCAAATAAATAACTAAAATCTCCAAGAGGGGGGGTAAAAAACCCCCAAGATCCTAGCCTCTGACACAACCTTGCTGTAGAAAAGATTTTGAATTCAGAGGGGTCCCTTCTGAGGGAGACAACACTCACTTGTCTGCATAAATTATATTTACTTGATATATTTACATATATTTACTTGATAATCCCTTTACTTTTGAGTCTCCCTAACTTGTTGCAAAACATTCAAAAGAATGTGACTTAGGTCACGAAGCTAATGGTGACAAAAAAGTTAAGAGTATAAACAGGAAAATAAGTGCTTTCGTTGTAGTTATGAAAGATGAAATATAATGGATAATGTCAGTATTAAATGTAGATGTGAGATTTTCTTATCTCAGAAAACCTGTACTCTGCAGGTATCTTGAATCTTGAAACAAAGATTGCAAAGTCTGCCAAATAGTGAATAAAGTAAATGGTTTCTTTTACAGATGCCCTGTTATAAATGTTTTGGGTACAAAGTAAAAGGTCTTATAAAAAGGGAACGTGTGCAAAGCTAATTTTTACCCAAAAGAAAATAATTCCATTATCCCTGGATGGCAAGCTAAAACCCCTTAGCTGCTCCTTGATAAAAGACATTATTTTCCTAGTGCAAAATCTGTCATTGTTTGTAGAATGAAAAATTAGTCCCATGTGACTCCTGTCCTCAACGACAATTATTTATTCCATTTAAACGTGTATCTCACTCGACAACGAAAAATATAAAGTAATACATGTAAGCATGTTTAGTTCTTTGAGGGAAAACTACTAAACAGGCCATCAATTTCCATCCTGCCAGCTTCTACAACACATTCTTTCCCTTTGTGGAGCAAACTGGCTTTTATGGAGCAAAACCATAAAAACTGTCTTGTTAGAAGATTCACTTCATTTTCAAACTCAGAGAACATTGCAAGGAAGTTGAAATTTTCCCCTGAGGACCTCACCTCCCTGGTTTTGCATACCATGACACTCCAGTGACTCGAGTGTAGTCACGGACACTGGGAAAGTCAGATGGTAGGATTGTTCCTGCTGATAAAACGTCTGTTGAAGAATGAGACTGTTCTCATAGAACAACCCAATCAAATGAGACAAAATTCCTAGAACAGGTAAAGAATCTGCCTGGCCTTGACTCTTACCCAAGCACGGCGGGCCTTGAACAGTTTTGGACACGGCCCCTCTGGATCACCAGACGGAAAGGCAGGGTCCCCCCTACTCTACAGGAAGGTGGGTCTGGCACATTCCACCTCAGAAATTTGCTAGGATTTGATTTGTAGAGCAAGAGAAAACACACACACCCCCCCCCACTCAAAGACCTCTTGGAAGTTAGAAAGCAAATATTAAAAACTCTTGCAAGTGAGAAAGGGTATTTTTGCCTTCTCTGCTTCAGCCAGAACATCCATCTTTTCCCCTTGGACACCGGTGCTTCCGGTTCTCGAGCCTTCACATTCAGATGGGGGCTCACGCCACCGGCCACTGGCTACCTTGTCCCCCACAGCTTTTTAGGCCTTTAGGCCTGGACTGGAATGACACCACTGGCTAGCCTGGGCCTCCAGCTTGGAGCCAGCAGACCGAGGGACTTCTCAACACCCCCAACCATGTGAGGCAATCCTTCAAAATAAATCTCTAGGTATCTGTATGTTTGTATGTATGTACGCGTCTATCTATCTATCGGTTCTTATTTTCTAGAAACCCTGAGTCATACAATTGTGTATCAATTACACCTTAGTAAAGCTGTTAAAAAAAATTTTCCTACCAGCACATAACTTTTGGATGTGGCAATTGTATGTGCGTCTCTATCACGATGATTTTGTCCACGTGTGCACTGGGCTCCTCTGTCACTCTCAGCATGTGACTCACTACTGTAACGTTCCCATTCAGAAATAGTGACAGAGAAAAACATTGCTTTGACATTCTCATTCTGCTTTCTCTTAACCTGGATTTCCCCTATCCCCAAGGTATATAGGAAATTCCAAATCCCTTTCTTTTAAAAGCATATTGTATTATTTAACTTGTCAAATACTTGGAGCTTGGTTCCTGTAATGCGTGGGGGAAAAAAAGGCTCAAACTAATCTATGCTTGGGGCGCCTGGGTGGCTCAGTTGGTTAAGCCTCTGACTCTTAATTTCACCTCAGGTCAGGATCTCAGGGTCCTGGGATCAAATGCCTTGTCAGGCTCTGAACTCAGCATGGAGTCTGCTTCTCCCTCTCCCTCTGGAGGCTCCTCCCCTGCTCACTCACGATCTCTAAATAAATAAATACAATTTAAAAACTCCTAATCTATGCTGTGAGAAATCAAGACAGTAGTCGCCCTGGGGAGGCAGTTTCTGGGGTGCTGGTAATGATCTATTTTTTTTCTTTTTGAACGCTGATCACAGAGTGAGGTGAGTCTGTGCTAATTTATGAAGCTGCACTCTTATGATCTGTGTCTTTTCTGCATGTCAGTAAAAAGTTTAATAAAAATATATGGGGCTTAAACCAACTAGACTTTGTAGGCTTAGGAAACACAGGAAGAATTGTTTTGACAGAAATAATGATGAAAAAACCTGGCAATTTACAAACCTGTACCCCTGGGGATAGTAATCATATGTTAATAAAAAAATAAGAAATTAAAAAAAAAAAAAAAGAATCTCACAGAGCCAATAAATCTGTTTCTTAAAAAAAAAAAAAAACGATGAAAGACAAAAATCTCCTATTCATTCACAGGATCACATCTCTTTTCCTACAGCGGCCCCTGTGTATATAAATCTGAACACCAATTAACCAGGGCAGCAGAATGAAAACAGAAATAACTACTACCATCCAACAGCTCCACGCCTCAGAGCTGTCGTGGGAAGGTGGGGAGCTGACTACAGAAGAAAACAGAGGTACCGGCCATAACGATACAGCAAGTAGGTATACACGTTTCCCTCCTGTCTGATATGATTACAGATCCTAATGGGAACCTTGCCCAGTCAGTCAGGCCAGGCAGCCAAGGCCCGAATGGTCAGGGGCCAGGGCACCCCTGAGTAGAGGCAGCCCACCACTTGCTAGAGGGTGTGGGGGTTGGGGAGGAGCACAGGCCAGACCCAGGGGAGGGATGGTGGTGGGAGTCAAGACAGGGAGAGGGGAAAACATACAAGCTCAAAGAGGTGAGCTGATATGTTAAATGGAGCAGCTGGAATGGGGTGCTTTCTTGGTCCCTCTTCCTTGATTGACTGCTAGATGAGGAATTATTAAAAGGCAAATTAGCCTAAAGTCACCTAGAGCCAGAAAGTGCTGAAGTTCAGTCACTTAGGTCTTGGCAAATTCTTTCAGCTAATGGGCCCGGTAACTAGGAGACAGCCCTGTCCAGCCTCTAGCTGTCTCCTTGTTCCCACTCGCTCCTCCTGCACTCCTCCTTCCCCTCATCTCCCTCCTTTGGCAGGACAGAGGTTCTCGGAGTCACATAGTTCTCTCAAAGGGGAAAGGAAAAGGAAAGAAGGTGGAACAGTAGGTTAGATTAAGTTCACTTTTAGAATTTTTTGACTGGGGGCTCCAAACTCTCCCCATGTTGAGTAAAATAACTCCTTTAGTTTGAACTCCTTTTGTTATAGTAGATTACGTAAGGGTCTTAAGTATATATTTAATTTTAAACTGTTAATATATATATACTTAAGACCCTTACGTAATCTACTATAACAAAAAGAGTTCAAACTAAAGGAGTTATTTTACTCAACATGGGGATTTTTGAGTCTATTTTTCCTTTGCACATAGCACCTAACCATTCTGCTGTAAAGAAATATAACTATAATGACCCTAAACAGAGGCAAAGGCCAATACTATCTTTGCCTACTACCTAATCCTGCAGTCCAAAGACTATACCAGTTTGACAAGTGCTGGCTTTGACTAGGTTAACTCTAGAACTAGAGTTCTAGAACCAGGTTAACTCTAGAACTAGAGATTCTTAGGATAGAATAGGCCCAAACTGAGTGAATCTCCAAAAACTACAGAATACTAAAAACAATTCATGGGAGTCAAATGACCGAATCAGAACACAGAGAACCACTCTACAACGAGGTAAACCCATTGGGCTTTCAAACCAGGGCCCTCTTGTAGCTGGCTCAAAACCCAAGAGGTTTCCAAGATTGTAAGTGTAAGAAACTACGTGTCAACAATGGCTAACAAAGTGTTTATTGCACATTGGTTAGTGCTTACTATATTAGAACCTTATTTTTGCCATCTACAACATAAGAACAAGCATAATCTTCCTCGTGGAAGCATTTCGACGAGTAGTTCAAGAATATGAGATACATTCGGAGACAATTGGGGTCATTTGAACATGGACTGTACATTAGATGATATTACTGAATAATGTTAATTTTCTGGGCTCTGATGATAATATTGTAGTGATGTAGGAGACTGTCCTCGTTCATATGAAATGCATACTTAAATTTTTATGGATGAAGTCTTAAATGATCTGCAACTTACTTTCAGATAGTTCATCAAAAACAAACACATATACACACACAAATAAGCACACATATATGCGGTAATAAAAATCAAGAAGCAGGGGTGCCTGGGTGGCTCAGTGGGTTAAAGCCTCTGCCTTCGGCTCAGGTCATGATTCCAGGGTCCTGGGATCAAGGCCCCACATCCGGTTCTCTGCTCAGCGTGGAGCCTGCTTCTCCCCCTCCCCTCTCTCTGCCTGCCTCTCTGCCTAGTTGTGATCTCTGTCTATGTCAAATAAACAAATAAAATCTTTAAAAAAATATCAAGAAGCAGCTTGAACACCACCCCGATTCCATGACAGTCTAAGGGACTAGTATCACTAGGTACTTATGGCAGCAGAGCTACAAGGGAAAGGGACCTAAATGAGGATTGGCTGTAAGTCTGTGTAACTCCTTCCCTCCCAGCTCCATGTCGCTACGCTACATGGTCAGGAGATTTGCTCCATAGAGAGGGTAAAACAGAGGTGTCTGAATCAGGCTAACTATGCAGAGTTAAGTGTCAGGGTACTTATTATAAATACAGAAACTAACTGAATATTTACCTACTGAATGCTAGGTATTCCTACCTTCTTCCTCCAGCTGGTTCTTGGAAGATAGCAACCAGCTTTTATCCTCTAGGCAAGAGCTTAGAAGATACTTCTACAGAGAATTAACTTGCCACAAGGAAATCCCTAAAGATACTGCTAATCCTTGAAGATACTGCTGCTGAGGGTTTCATAAACAACACAACCCAGCCAGTTCTCCCTGATGAGTTTAGGTATCACCTATGGGTTGACCTGTCTATTCTACATGCTTCTACTTTCAAATAAGAGCAGCCAAACAAGCAGCATGAGCTATCAGAGGAGAGCCTCTGATATGAAAAGGAGAAACCAAAGCAAACATTAAAATGCAACAGACACAGAGGGAAGACTGTGTAAAGACACAGGGAGAAGATGGCCATCTACAAGCCAAGGAGAAAGGCCTCAATAGAAACAAACCCTATTGCCCTCTTGATCTTCGACTTCTACTTCAGAACTGTGAGAAAATACATTTCTGTTGCTTAAGCCACACACACACACACACACACACACACACAGCACAACAGAGATTTTAAAGGAGAAAGGAAATAATTCAAAAATCAAAATTATCATTAATATACTCAGACAAGATGTTACAACCATGAAACACAAGAATACTATACATAAGAAAAGATAACTTAGAGGGGCTCCTGGGTGGCTCAGTGGGTTAAAGCCTCTGCCTTCAGCTCAGGTCATGATCCCAGGGTCCTGGGATCGAGCCCCACATCAGGCTCTCTGCTCAGCGGGGAGCCTGCTTCCTCCTCTCTCTCTCTCTCTGCCTGCCTCTCTGTCTACTTGTGATCTCTGTCAAATAAATAAATAAAATCTTAAAAAAAAAAAAAAGAAAAGATAACAGAGCAGGGAAAAAGCTTTTAGGAAATTAAAAATAAATAATTTAAAAATACGATGGCAGGGGGGTGTCTGGGTGGCTCAGTGGGTTAGGCCTCTGCCTTCGGCTCAGGTCATAATCTCAGGGTCCTGGGATTAAGCCCCGCATGGGGCTCTCTGCTCATCAGGGAGCTTCCTTCCCCCTCTCTCTCTGCCTGCCACTCTGCCTACTTGTGATCTCTCTCTCTGTGTGTCAAATAAATAAATAAAATCTTAAAAAAAATGATGGCAAAAATGAAAAGAACTCAATAAAAGGATTAGAAGATAAAGTCTCTTCCAAAAAATTATGGGAAATAAAAATTAGAAAAGAAAAGAAAACTGAAGTACCAGTCCAGGGACTCCTACATATTGGGATAATAAATTCCAGAAAGAGCAAACAGAACAAAAAAGAGGGGAAGATAACACCAAAATAATTCAAGGAAATTTCCCAGAATTGAAGGGCATGAGATTCCATTGAAAGTGCCCAGCACAATGGATGAAAATAAACTAACACAAAGGCCCATTATCATGAAATTTTAGAACACTGGAAACAAAGAGAAAAATCCTATAAACTTTTAGAGAGAAAAACAGCAATCAAGGTCTCAAATAATGTACTTCCCATAAACCCTTTCTCTAGAAACTACCAGAGGAAGTACTCCAAAAGTAAATCCTGGGATACAGGAGACAGGTAAGCCATCACAAGAGGGAGAAGCAAGCTGTGTGCCAGGTACCAAGGGTAAATGGTCTGGGAGAAAGTGGGGAAAGTTCTCCAAAAAGATGAATCAATAGAACACTTCATGTGCCTGAATATGTGAAGTAGATTTAGATCCCTGGAGAAGAGTTTGGGGTTGAAATGGTAGTAATACAAAACAAAAAAGCAAGGCAACAATTAACACCAGGGAAAACAAAAAGTGGTGTGGGGAAGGAAAAGTAATCATCATTAGTTCAAGACTCAGTTGTAAACAGGATTTATATATTCCTAGTCAGAGAAAAGGGATCTAACCAAAATGATGATATGTCTATATTGGGAATAGCAGTGGGGCCAAAAGGATGACTGTGTTGTGAGGATGTGTGTGGGGCCAGACAAGAGTGATATTTTCATCTTCCTTAGTGGGAAGTCATTAGATAATTCTTCAAACTCTTAAGTCAGAGAGGAACAAGACACTGTTATTTAAAGAAGTAAAGGACCTATACTCGAGGAACTACAGAACACTCATGAAAGAAATTGAAGAAGACACAAAAAGATGGAAGACTGTTCCATGCTCTTGGATTGGAAGAATAAACATTGTTAAAATGTCTATACTGCCTAGAGCAATCTATACTTTTAATGCCATTCCGATCAAAATTCCACCGATATTTTTCAAAGAGCTGGAGCAAATAATCCTAAAATTTGTATGGAGCCAGAAGAGACCCCGAATTGCTAAGGAAATGTTGAAAAACAAAAACAAAACTGGCGGCATCACGTTACCCGATTTCAAGCTTTACTACAAAGCTGTGATCACCAAGACAGCGTGGTACTGGCATAAAAACAGACACATAGACCAGTGGAACAGAGTGGAGAGCCCAGATATGGACCCTCAACTCTATAGTCAAATAATCTTCGACAAAACAGGAAAAAATATTCAATGGAAAAAAGACAGTCTCTTCAATAAATGGTGCTGGGAAAACTGGACAGCGATATGTAGAAGAATGAAATTCGACCATTCTCTTACACCGTACACAAAGATAAACTCGAAATGGATAAAAGACCTCAACGTGAGACAGGAATCTATCAGAATCCTAGAGGAGAATGTAGGCAGTAACCTCTTCGATATCAGCCACAGCAACTTTTTTCAAGATATGTCTCCAAAGGCCAAGGAAACAAAAGCAAAAATGAACTTTTGGGACTTCCTCAAGATCAAAAGCTTCTGCACAGCAAAGGAAACAGTCAACAAAACAAAGAGGCAACCCACGGAATGGGAGAAGATATTTGCAAATGACAGTACAGACAAAAGGTTGATATCCAGGATCTATAAAGAACTTCTCAAACTCAACACACACAAAACAGATAATCATATCAAAAAATGGGCAGAAGATATGAACAGACACTTCTCCAACGAAGACATACAAATGGCTATCAGACACATGAAAAAATGTTCATCATCACTAGCCATCAGGGAGATTCAAATTAAAACCACATTGAGATACCACCTGACACCAGTTAGAATGGCCAAAATTAGCAAGACAGGAAACAACGTGTGTTGGAGAGGATGTGGAGAAAGAGGAACCCTCTTACACTGTTGGTGGGAATGCAAGTTAGTGCAGCCACTTTGGAGAACAGTGTGGAGATTCCTGAAGAAATTAAAAATAGAGCTTCCCTATGACCCTGCAATTGCACTGCTGGGTATTTACCCCAAAGATACAGATGTAGTGAAAAGAAGGGCCATTTGTACCCCAATGTTTATTGCAGCAATGGCTACGGTCGCCAAACTGTGGAAAGAACCAAGATGCCCTTCAACGGATGAATGGATAAGGAAGATGTGGTCCATATACACAATGGAGTATTATGCCTCCATCAGAAAGGACGAATACCCAACTTTTGTAGCAACATGGACGGGACTGGAAGAAATTATGCTGAGCGAAATAAGTCAAGCAGAGAGAGTCAAGTATCATATGGTCTCACTTATTTGTGGAGCATAACAAATAACATGGAGGACATGGGGAGATGGAGAGGAGAGGGAGTTGAGGGAAACTGGAAGGGGAGATGAACCATGAGAGACTATGGACTCTGAAAAACAACTAGAGGGTTATGAAGGGGCGGTGGGGGAGTGGGGGGGTTGGGAGGTTGAGGGACCAGGTGGTGGGTAATGAGGAGGGCACGTACTGCATGGAGCACTGGGTGTGATGCCAAAACAATGAACACTGTTATGCTGTAAATAAACAAATAAAAATAAAAAAAAAAAAGAAAAAAAAAATTTTGGATGTAAATACCAAAAGAACATGCCAAAAGAGTTTAAAGTGAGAGTCACTGGTTAAGAGTAGAATGAAGAATAAGGGGACAGGAGGCCCCTGGAGTGTTTTGGGTAACAAACCTTTGACCCTTTATGTACACATATATATAATTTATTTGCATATGTTTCTATTAAAAATAAAATAACATATGTATAACTTTAAGGAAAAAAACAAAACAAACTGTGAAAAACAAAAATGTTGTAAAACATTCTGTTTGCCAGGTTACTGTCTATTTCTGAAGTTCTTATTATTAAATTATAGGAAAACAGGGGCTCCTGGGTGGCTCAGATGTTAAGCATCTGCCTTTGGCTCAGGTCATGGTCCCAAGGTCCTGGGATCCAGCCCCATGTTGGGCTTCCTGCTCAGCAGGAAGCCTGCTTCTCCCTCTGCCCCTCCCCTGCTTGTGTTCTCTCTCTTATTGTCACTCTCTGTCAAATAAATAAATAAAATATATTAAAAAATAAAATAAAATAAAAATTAATTAATTATAGGAAAATAATAGAAGTGTATCATCAAGATTTGAAACATTTGAAAAAATATAAATGATATTGTTTTCATATTAAATTATCAGTATACTTAAGTCTATGTGGTCCTTTTCTTAATTACTGATTCCAAGTATTTTGGGCCAATTCCATTTCACAGCACTGATGGTAATATAAGGTACTCACAAAATCTAGTGGACTGAGACGAGCACCAGAGATGGGCCTGGACTCAGATGACTCAAAACTGGATGCATGGAGGCTAGCACAGGAGATGGAACAGAAATATTAGTTTGTGAAGAATCATTTACTTCTAGTGTATGTTAGTTAACTCTAGTCCCAAAACAAGTAAAAGCATTTAACGCATAAGGCTTGAGGAAGAAGCAATTTTTAAAAAATCATAGCACTTAGAACATTTTGTTAATAAGGTTTTTCATTGCTTGTAGGGGAATTAAAAAAATACTGAATAATGAAAAGAAGAAATGCATATAGTGATTTTTTTTTTAAAAGCTTTGTTCATATCACTTTATAGAGTTGGTATGACAACCACCATTCGCCATTTCAAACCAAAGCAACTTGTTGGACCCAAGGTCTGGACTTACCTTTAGGAATCTCTGAATAGATACAAGAGGTGTAATTAGCAGACATCAAACTTAAAAAGCAACTATTCATACCTAGAATTAAGGCAAAATGTTTCTGGTGGCTTACAGAGCCGAGTGTATAAGCAAGAGAAACGTCATTACCTGAAGGAAGAAGGAGGTCTGCTTTCCGGTGTTCTGGAAGATGCAGGACCAAAGAGTTTTCTTTGGTCTTCCCGTGGTGTAAATGGTCTTTGCGTCCCAACTGTTCTTAATGCATTTCGTGCTTCACTTATGATTTCGGCGCTGGTCTTCTGCTTGGACATAGAAGGTCGATAAAATGGATCCAGCTTTTCTAACTTTTTATCATTTGGAGATAGCATCTTTCCTTTTAAAGTAAAATATTCTTCAGGTAGACACCACAGGCTGCAAATACATGATACACTATAAGAACTGTTTTCATCCAGGAGTTTAGAAAAGAGCACTTAAACCCCTATGTTTAAACCATTCCTCTATATTAAACTAGAAAAAGTCACAAACAATTTTTTAAGAAGATTTTTATTATTTGAGAGAGAAAGAGCCTGTGGGGGGGGGGAGGGGCAGAGGGAAAGGAAAAGAGAGAGAATCCCAAGCAAACTCTGCACTGAGTGTGGGACCCAATGTGGGGCTCGACCTCATGACACTGAGCTCATGACCTGAGCCAAAATCAAGAGCCTATCGCTTAACTGACTGAGCCACCCCGGTACACTGTCACAAACAATTTTTATTTAAAAATCTACCAGGCAGTTACAGTTAGAAGATCAGGGTGGAAGAAAAGCTTTCAAAAATGTAGGTTGATGTGCATAGTTATGCCTATGGGAATAGATGCACTCCGGGGAAATGGTGTGCAGGGAAGAGAGCCAGGATGAAAGCTAAACCTGGAGACAAAGAGGAGAAATCGTGAAAGAGGACAGATGAGGAAGAGAAAATTATCTCATATTCTCCAATCTATAAAAAAAACAACACAGGGGGGGTTCTGTTAAAATTTTAGCTAAATTTTCCTTTTTTCCCTCTGCTATCCTCCACGCAAACTGCAAGTATAAGGTTAGATTTAGACAGATGGAGCCTATTTCCAAGCTCTATTTGCTTTTATAAATGTAGTTTGTAAATTCAGGGAAAGGTTCAGCCCCACATTTACCCATGATGATTTGAATGAATGGATTCAAATCACCTTCCATGTGAGATAGTGTCCTAGAGGAATAAGTATCAAATTATCAACATCAAATATTCTTTCCCAGGCTAGTTTTCTCAGTTAAAGTCATGCACAAGGGCCATGAGAATGTAGATCCTTCTTAAATGTTGGCGTGTCCCCAGGGAGGCCTGGTTAACTTGGCAGGACACCTCTGTAACTCTAAACTTGGAAACAGCCGAGATTTAAAAAACATAATTCTAATTACTGTTTGGTATTAGGTGTTCATTAAAACAACAATAACCCAGATCCCTGAAAATCTCTAAGGAGAAAGAGGCCTGGAAATTTTTCCTATATTTCAGTGCCCAATTTTAGAATAACTTTTGCAAAAAAGAAACATTTTTGGTGACATATGCCCAAGGAAACTAAAAAGACTTCATTTCCATAAGTGGAATCAACAGATGATTCCTTAGACAAGTAAAGAGGATTTACTATATTGTGATTCTATACATTAAGTTGTTATGTAACAACAGACAACAAGAACATTTGTTTAGTTCTATCCAGACCCTACCCTAAGAGTTTTTGAGGTAAAGAGCATGATGAAAACTACAAACAATATGCTATTCCTTTCTTTTCTTTTTTAAATATTAAATGTACTTTATTACTTTTGAAAACTGGTCACGTACATGATTATTTTTAGTCAGTCATAATACCTGATTGGTCAGCACAGATAAATATTTACAGAGAAACACTAATACTTTTAAAAACTAGCCTTTGGAGGACATTTTTTTTTAATTCAAAATTTTTTCAGTGTTAGAACCAAAAAGAGTTGCAGATTTTTATGCTATTCCTTTCATATGGAAAGGCCAGGTGAGGTAAGACAGTAAAAAAAAATCCTAGATAAGCCGTCCTATTCTAGGTGTTTTCTTTCTAGGAATTTCTGTTATGGGATTTGGAATTTAAGCAAGGTCTCCAAAAATCATGCACATTAATTGAAAAAAACAACTAACAATTAACAACTAACAAAAAACTATGACAGACCAAATACATTTTACTTCTAATTCTTCTGATGTGATTGGCTGTTTATTTTTAAAATATTCAAGGCTGATTATTAAAAATATGTATAGTATTTTTTGTATAACCATATATACATGTTTTCCCTGCCATCTAAAAGAGCGTATTCCTATGAAAACTCTGATAAGCCAAAATGGTGTGAAGAGTACAGTGCCCCCGCTTTCTGCCACTTTGCTTTTACAAAATACCTGCATTAACACCTGTTTTCACTCACCAGAAGAAATCTGAAGAGGACATTCACTTTTATAAGACTGCGTTATTGTAGGTCTTGCATGAAAGCAAAATGACATAGCACGAACCAGTCAGAAAGCAGGGGACACCTGTATTATTTTTGGATGCATGGTAATGTAAATTCAGCCCCATTACATCTAAACTCAAGCGGCCATACCAGTTTCCTTTGCTTGTTTGTTTTTAAAGGGCCCATGGGGCACCTGGGTGGCTCAGTGGGTTAAGTCTCTGCCTTCCACTCGGGTCATGATCCCAGGGTTCTAGGATTGAGCCCCACTGGGCTCTCTGCTCAGCGGGGAGCCTGCATTCCCCCTCTCTGCCTGCCTCTCTGCCTACTTGTGATCTCTGTCTGTCAAATAAATAAATAAAATCTTTAAAAAAGTAAAATAAAAGGCCCAGTGCGGTAGGAAAGTACTCCACTTAGAGAGAGGAAGTTCCTGGGCAATGAACAGGTTTCTCCCTGAGCCCAAATCAGGTTTGTGATTCCTTTGGCCCCGCATAGCTCTAATAAGTCTAGCGATGTCGAAGGTGATCTGGCAAACCTAATAAATACGAGAGGAAGTGCTCTGGATGAATACTACGGCGCAGCGCTCCTGACCGAGACCCTGTGTTTCAGTTTGTGGAAAACTACGCTTTTCCATGAAGTCATGAAGCAGGGACATTCACTCAGGATGAGTGCTAACAGTCCTGTACTTTATTTGGGCACACAGGAATTTAGATTGATCAAATATTGGTGGAAATAATGTAGAACAGTAGGCTTAAAAATCATTTTGTTCAGAAATTTTTTTACCATGAATTCTAAAACGACTTTCTCTCCCTCTTCCTTTCTCTTTCTCCCAAACCTTAATGGTTACATTGTGAGAAGCAGTTTCAATAATGTAAGATCTGCACAGTTAATCTACTATTATTATTCATGTTAATATATCATGAACTAAATCAAATATGGAAATTTTCGGGGACACAAGTGAACTGAGTTAGAAGCATGTTTTTAGGGGAGAGGGAAGGATTTTTTTTCTTTGTTAGATTACAAATTCGTATTATAGAGGATTTTGCCAACTTAAACAATCACTCAGAGTTTGAAAGCTTCTGTTTATAGTAAAGGACACCTGAACCAAAACACAATAGTATCACAGAAATTTTAACTCTACAAAAATTCTCTTGACAACTGGAACAAATCCATTCGGCTAGTATGGATTAACTGTTTCCTATGTACAAAGCCCTCTGCTCGGATCCCTGGGAACACAGGAATGAATACTGTCTCAACTCTCAGCCAAGAAGGCCACTAATGCTAGTTAAACATTTGCCTTAATACCAAGCACTGGGCTAATCAGTCTCGAGGACATCATCTCAATGAATCCCTACAACAGTTTTGTGAGGGATGAGGTTTTAGACAAAGCACAGAAGCTATGACATATTTTCAGAGATGATACTGAAACTATACTCATGAGATGGGATGGAAAGAGGCAGGGCCACCGGAGGCCTTGGGGCTGTGGCTATGTCTGTACCAAAATAGAGACAGGCTGATATTTCCAGAACTGGAGTGGCTTTGTAAGAGTGTACCAACTCAATGCCAACTCTGCTTATACCCAAATGATTTTAATACAAGGTGGAAACTTATAGGGGCAATGAAAAAAACTGAAATAACTCCCATGTGATTGCGGGGGTGAAAAAAAAAAGGATTTCTGATGAGGAGAAAGTGTCAGGGAGGCTTCCCGGAGGAGGTGATGCTTGAGCTTGGTTCTGAAAAATGGGCTGAATTTGAAGCATGTGGCAATGGCTGACATTAGGTCTAGAGCAGAAAAGGAATTTCCAGCAAAGTCAATGAGTAAGCCAAGGCAGAGTGCCAGAACATATGGGATGTGTGCTGGAGAAGAATGAGCTCTGGAAATACAGATTGGAGTTGGACCAGAGAGAGAACTGAATAGCAGGTCAAGAAAAAAAAAAAAAGGTGGTGAGTAAATTAATAGATTTGAAGGCATGATGTGATCTGGCAGGAGAGGGCAGGATGGGAAGGAGGTAGTTCTGATGTAATGAGCCAACTAATTCTTAGAGGTCTTCAAGGAAGCATCCTTGGATATGGCTTTCCCCATCCTCCGGCCTGTTAGGTGTTTCTCGTCCATACTCCACAAGGTCAGCAGCGGGCCTCTGTCAGTACTCCTTCCCACTGTGTCCCTCTGCTGTCTCACCAGACTCTGAGCCACAGTTCCTTTTGTGAGGCACGGTTAAAGGTCAACATTTGTTGAATTGCTGAACTCCATTTTCTCTTCTCTCTCTCTCTTTTTAAGACTTACTTATTTAATTTTAGAGCAAGAGAGAGCACCCATGAGCAGGGGAAAGGGGCAGAGGGAGAGAGAGAATCTCGAGCAGACTCCCCACTGAGCTCAGAGACTGACTTGGGGCTCCATCTCACAGCCCTGAGATCATGACCTAAGCTGAAATCAAGAGTCACCCAGGCGCCCCTGAACTCCATTTTCCAGTACAGATCTGAGTCAAGCAATATCAAGCTGAAGGCAATATGGCTTCTTTCATTGGAGACATCTGTTACAGTGGATTAGGAAGGCATATGGGACTTATTTCAATGGCATCTGATATCTGATTTTTTTTTTTTTAAGTAGGCTCCATGCTCAGAGTGGGGCTTGAACTCTTGACTCTGAGATCAAGCGTCTTGTGCTCTACTGACTGAGCCAGCAGGGCACCCTGTCAAATGGCGTTTGATTCTTGATGCCAAGTGGTAATATGAGATCAAATTCAGCCCCCTTTCCCTTTCTTGCCTTTACTGCAAGTTGCCTGGCAGGGAGTAAGACCTGATAAACAGTGTGACCCATGAATGAGGTACTGAAAGCCTGAGATGAAGGAGAAAAGGTGAAACAGAGGTAAGAAGAGAGATGAGAACAAGTGAGGGACAACAATAGCAGAAGAACCAACAGGATTTAGCAGCTGAGAGGACAGGAAGAAGCCAGACGTGACACTTTAGGCAAACCTGGAGGGGCGCCAAGGTCAGAGGACCAAGAGACCTTTTAAAAGAAAACAAGAGAAGTAGACTTTGAAGGGAAAGAAGAAAAAGGCTATGAGCTGCCTTGCATCACTGTTCTGAGTTGATGATGTCCACAGGACCTCTAGAAGATGACCACAGCCAGTGGTAGGAAATCTGAAACTGGGATCTTCATTTTTAACAAAATATTTCTTACTCATCGGGGGAAAATTTCAGAGTCCTCATTTGTAAAAATTCGTACCTAATTATCAAGACCCATCTTTCTCTTTGCCACTAATAGTTACCTAAACCAGTCTCCTTGCTAAATGCAGCACGGCTCTATCAAGATATTCTGCAACAAGAGAAAGGCTGACCCCCTCCACCCTCTGTTCCCTGCAAATCAAATACAGATCTTCCATTTGTGATAGGGTGACACCCTGAAAAACCCATCCTCAACTGAAAATATTAAGTCGAAAATGCATTCAATACACCCAACCTACTGAACATCATAGTATAACACAGCCTAACTTAAACAT
Source organism: Meles meles (assembly GCF_922984935.1). NCBI lineage: Eukaryota > Metazoa > Chordata > Mammalia > Carnivora > Mustelidae > Meles > Meles meles. The sequence goes on from NC_060070.1 coordinate 23,830,096, forward strand.
GCCCAGAATACTTACATTAGCCCACAGCTGGACAAAATCAGCTAACACAAAGCCTATTTTATAATGAGTATTGAGTAGTTCACGTCATTTGTGGAATACTGTGCCTAAAATAAAAACCAGAATGGCTTGTGGGGGTGTCGGTGGGGGTGGTGGTGGTCCTGGGTGGCTCAGTGGGTTAAGTGGCTGCTTTCTGTTGTCCTGATGATGGGGTCCTGGGATGGAGCCCCTTCACCCTGGGGAAATCTCTGCTCAGCAGGGAGTCGCCTTCCCCCACTCAGCACCTGCTTGCAGGGTCTCAAATAAATGAATAAAATCTTTAAATTAAAAAGAAATTTTAAAAAACCAGATGGCTATATAGATACAGAATGGTTGTGAGTGTATAAGAGTGAGTGGCTGCGACTACCCAGCATCCACAGAGAGTACGACAGAGCCTATCCCTAGCGCGGGAAAAGATAAAAATTCAAAGTATGGTTTCTACTGCATTAAAAATTGCTGCCACACCAACAGTAAAGTTGAAAATTTTCAGCTGAACCACAGTGAGTCGAGGCCATCTGCACTCAAGACCCTTTCCATGATTCTGAAATACCTTTCTATTAATATGAGCACCCAAAGAGGCAGTGGTTAAGTGCATTGTTGGATCAGGGGTTCAATTATTCTCTTGCCAATTCACAGCTATGTGATATTGGCAAAGACCGTAATGCCTCTAAGCTTCAGTTTCCTCATCCGTAAAACAGGGATGGCCATAATTGCCTTACAGGATTGTTCTGATAATTAAATAACCTAATTCTCGTGAAGTGCTTTAGCGTGGTGCTTAGCCCTTAAGAAAAAGTTAACTACGACCCAGGCACTATGTCATAAAAGGATACAATAAAAATTCTCCCATGAATAAAAAACTGCATTTAACGAAAGAAATTGCAAATGAAAGGGAGTGAGGTTTGTGTAGTGTTTCCATAAATTTTTATAAGTTAAAATTTAAATGCAGGGTTTCATTGTGAAAAAGAATTTTTATCAAGTATTTTATTGAATATCAGGTATCCCAAATCAATAACTAATCAGAATTTTATAGACTCACAAAATAGGATTGCAAATCGAGTGCTTCTTGCTATTCTACCAATATAAAATAATTCTAAATTAGAGTGAGATGGAAGAGCCGCTGTGACAGTCATGGGAAAGGATGATGAAAGGCATTATATGTACACATGACATATTTTAATGTATACTGTTACATTATTTATTTATTGGGCCCTTCGCTATCTGTTGCCTAAAAGAGCCCAGGTACGATCTGTGCGACCGTGGCAAGGTCGCTGTCTACTTAGACAAAACCCCTTGGTTTACCACTTTCATTCAGTAAATATCTCCAAGTTTCTGTTAAGCTCCACACAGCTGACTACACAGTCGGTGTACAGAAATAAGGACAGCCAGCCGTGAACCGAAGCCGAGAGCATACACCCTTCTGGGGGCAGAAAGGCAGGCGACAGCAGGAAAGGTCCCGGGTGACTAGGCGGGAGACGCCTCACCTCCCCTACGGACAGAAGCTTCCCCGCTCCCGGCAATGTCCCCTCCTCTACAGGTTCAGGCCAGGACACAGCGCAGCAGCGCGGTCACTCTGCCTGCCAGCCCACCCTCCTGCCAGCCCCCTAGCTTGCCGGCTCTGCCAGGCCGGCCAGCGTCTCCATGGTAACCGTACACAAGCTACCTACCCCCGGCGCCTGGGCCGCCTGCCTGCAGAGCCAGGTCGCTGCTGGACGTGCGGAGCGGGACAGGAAATGAGCTGGGACCCGGCGCAGGGAAAGGGGCTTCCGGCCAAACCCCCAAAGCCGCTGTGATAAGCGCTGGTAACAGTAACAGCTGCGGAGTTTCAGCTCATCCTTTAGGTTTCCAGGGGCAGCCAGCAGCAGCGAAGGAGCAGCAGGGCGGGGCGGGGCGGAGTGGGGCGGGGCCGGGAGAGGAGTGACTGGGAGGTTTCCCGGCGCCGCCTATCCACTGGGCCTGCGCGGGTCTCCCAGCGCATGCGTAGAAGCGCTGAGGCCACGGGCGGGCGGGAGAGCTGGCGGAGCGAAGGGAGGATCTTGGGCGAGGGCTGGAGGCGCTGAGTGCGAGGGAACCGCTTAGAAGAGAGGTGTGGGGAGGAGTTCCCTTATAAATTAACAGCTTACCGAACCAAATTTGTTGAGACCCTAGGAAATCTCAGCACTTACATTAAACAACAAAAAGGAGGACGACAGCTTAGTGCTTAGGGTTAAAAGTCAGGATTTACTGACTGAAGTTACAGCCCCGTATAGCCTCGAACTAGTTGGCTTACTCTCTCAGTTTCCTAGTTTGTAAAATGGAGAGAATTAGTAGTACCTAGCTAGGTCTTGTGGTTGTGGCGAAGACTGAATGAGAAAATAGATATAAGGCGATATGCACATGGCAATGAATGAAAGTTAATCGTTTGGCTGTTTTTAAGCAATTGCACGGGGGAAGCACTTTAGAGTTTGCGAAGGATATTTTATTGTATATTTTCTTTTTAAGTGTCTCTACCACTCTGAGGTAGCAAGCAAGCCTGGCATCCCCATTCACAGGGGACAAAACAGTCCGAAGTGTAGCGAATGACAGTGGTAGATTAAGTCTAGGCTCCCCGTGGGCAAACATTTTTTCTGTACTTACTGCACCATCACAGATGATTGGTAAAAAGAATCCCATTTATATGTTTCCGGTTTAAATTCCATTCTCTCCTATTAGACCATTCAGCAACACTTTACAGTGTGAAATACAAGTGAGACCATAATCACACTCCATTCAAGTTGACACCACGTTGTATAAATATGGGGATTTTACAGCTGAAGTGTTGTTGTCAACATAAAAAAAATGCCACATGCCTTGGTGCTAAGTATCTTGTAAAGAATAATTAAATTGAAAATATTTTGAGCACATATTATGTGTAAGCCATCATGCTAGGTGGGAAATGATACTAGCCTAAACTAAAGGAATGTAAGTATTCTTCAAAGGATCCAAGAGGAAAACTTATTAGTGGGTTGGGTAATTTTAAGGCCTGAAACAAAGTATTTGTGTTCTTTCAGGTTTTAATTTTCCCAAGTGAGTCAACATGTCATCACATCATCAAGTCCCACTGGCCACTGGACTCCATTATGCCAAGGGAATTTTGCACATTTAACATAAAAAACATAACTAATATTTTGAATTCACAACTTGGGAGATATGATTAAAATGCAACTTTCTTTTTATCTCTCACAGCTGTTTTAAGATACATTCAGTGTTGGTTGTCTTCCCCTGCCCCTAGACGGAAAGTGGGTAACACCCATGTATTTTTTGCTCATTTTGAGATAACTGATAGTCCTACTGTAACTAAATTTCAATCACAGCTTCATTCCAAAACTATAATGTTGGATACAAGATATAAACAAATGCATCAAACTTTACTTGAAAATAAGACTTCATGGGGCGCCTGGGTGACTCAGTGGGTTAAGGCCTCTGCCTTCGGCTCAGGTCATGATCCTAGAGTCCTGGGATCGAGCCCCACATCGGGCTCTCTGTTCCGAAGGGAGCCTGCTTCCTCCTCTCTCTCTGCCTGCCTCTCTGCCTAGTTGTGATTTCTCTCTGTCAAATAAATAAAATATTAAAAAAAAAAAAAGAACGAAAATAAGACTTCATCACCCTCTCCTGTCTCAGGTCTCCAGATGCCTTTCCCAGCAGACATGCAGTGGGCTTAGGCTCAACACTCCCCCATTCATTAGAAGCCACTTTAGGACCCAACTTGGGTAGAGGTGGGCAGGAAGTGGGGAAAAAAGAAGCCAGGAGATGGAGCAATTTTTCCCCAGACGGATTTGAATAGCTTGGAGGTTGCTGTGCCTGGGCTAGAGTTAAAGCACCCCATGTGGGGCCCTCCTGGGTTCATCAGCATTTCGTATTAATGAAGACGTCTTTCCAGGGAACTCTTCAGGTGGATGCTGAGCTATCCCACTGCTTGTTTACAACCCCTTCTCTGACCCTAGAAATCCAGAGTTTACCCCAACCCCTTTAGATGGGTCCCAAGATGGTACCATACCTAGTCCAAACAACAACAACAAAAAAACAAAACAAAACAAAACAAAAAAAAAAAAACCCAACCACATAAATCTCTTTCCTTCATAACTCTGAGAATGCAGGCCCATCCCAGTGCAGCACTCCCCACCTGCCATCCCCTTTCCTGCTTCCCCCTCCCCCAGGCTGTCACAGGATGGAGCTTTACCTCTCCTAGGGTGAGTAGACTCCAGTCCTCTGATCTACCTAACTTCAGTTCCTGGCAGGCTACTCTGGGAAGGCTTCTCACTGGGTTTGAGATGAAGGGGGTCCCCCCCCCCGCCCCTCCACTCCTCTCCAAACAAACTTCCTCACCCATCCTGCTCCTGTATTCTCTGATTTCTCATTTCTAGCCTCAGCCCAGACCCTTTGGTCCAAGGAGTCTATATATTTCTTTATAACTTGCCCTAAGGAGACTTTGCCTCGCCTTCACTTTGGAACTGGTGATTATTCACTTATCATCTCAGCTGAAACCACAGTTTAAAAAGCTGTTGTGTAGCCAATTACCAACTATCGTCTTGCACCTAGGGTCTTGGTCTAAAATTGACAAGAAAGCTCACTACTGGAACCAGAAGCTAGCCAACTCAGTTGGCCAGGAAATGCCTGCCAGGAAAATTAGAACAACTGGAAAAGAGTGACAAGGGCAGAATTATAGGACGCAATTATTTAAAGAAATAAAGCTGCCCACCTTACCTCAATGAATGACACGACACAAGAAAATATTGAGGCTATCATAGCAATGGCCTGTTATATTGACCTGGCTATTCCTCCATGCTTCTCTGATGGTTATTTAACAGAATTTGACATAATGAAATTTGTAAGTGAAATTATTTTAGAAACAAAATTGCTATCTTTTTATACCTTAGAAAGACTAAAGAGGAAAACAAAATATTAATTGTAAGCATCTGACATTTATAAAGCCCTTTATAATTTTCAATTTGCTTCCATATGGAGCATTTCATTTTCACTGTTTTATTTAGAGTTTACAACTAGCCTGAGAGGTGACTAGTTTAGGGCTTATTATCCCAATTTGAAAGTGGACAAAATTGAGGTTCACAGAGGGTAAGTGATCTGCCACACAGTCACAGAGCTGGTAAAGCAATGTGAGACCTGGTGTTTTCAATGCCCAAGTCCCAAGTGCCACTTGCCATTGTACACGGGTAAATACAATTTTTTAGGCTGAAGCCTCTCATTCACAGCATTGAGAGGTACTTCCTAGGCTGCTGAAACTGTTACAATATGCCCTGCATTTTCTCTTTTCACTTATCTCAGAGTACATCCTGTGTGCGGCTATAGGGATCAGGGGGAACTTGGGAATCTTTACATTCAACTTGAAAGTGCCTGCTGGACTTTTGGATTTTGAAATAAGATGAGAATTACATACTCTAAGATGGAAAAATGCAATAAAATGTTGAACTCCTGGATAATTTTATTCACCTGCTACCAGTGGATGTAATAGTTTATATTACAGTGCACATCACATACATCTCATGTATAATATCTATAAGCTTATCTGGGTTTATATATTAGATAAATTTTTGAAAAGATGCATGTTGAATAAATAATGCTCACAATTCCCTCAATGATTTTTACAACTGTAACAGAGATGGACTCACAGAGGGAAAAAAAATTGCTTCTGGCATGGAATAAAAATCACCAATTTAGAATTCTAACATTCACTTCAAGACACTTTCTGCTTTTGTCAATATGGAATCTCGGTGCTTTAATTATATTTATCACATAATGTCTGTGAGGAGTTCATCAAATTGATAGCCTATGCAGTCTCTGCATACAAATTTCAAGATACAAATACATTAAAATGCAACTTGGTGGAAATTTACAATGCAATGAAAATTAACTAACTTCATGGAACCGCATAGATACAAGACTGTAGAATAGTCCTAAAACTTATCAGCTGAAAAAAATTACATGAAGATTCTCTAATGGGGCTCAGGCTTTACCTGTGCATCTGAAGTGTTACTTTGCCTTTAAGCACATTATCCTCACCACAGAAGTTCCAGGACCTCAGGGCACACTGTCAGGAGCAGTCAAGTCAAACTGTTGCTAGGGATGCTAATGAATGAGGGTTCATTTAATTACCAGTTTATTACAGAGTCTCTACTTGGCATTGCATTGGAGGGGAGAGGGTTCTAGTTTTCAGGGATTGTGTCAATAGCAGTCTTAACTCTGAATTGCTTCATTTCAACAACTACGAAGTCCCTCTTCTATGTTGGAAGAGACCTGCTAAGACGGTCAGAAACTGGTTTTGTTGGTTTTTTTTTTCTTTTTTTGCCAGCCTCACCTGTGACACCTTACTAAGAGAGCTTGTCTGGGAGCTTGGGGCTGCAAATGACAGAATGCCCCATCAACAGTAGCTTCAATACCAAGGACATTTATTATTATTATTATTATTATTATTATTATTATTATTATTATTATTTTAAAGATTTTATTTATTTATTTGACAGACAGAGATCACAGTAGGCAGAGAGGCAGGCAGAGAGAGAGAGGGAGAAGCAGGTTCCCTGCTGAGCAGAGCCCGATATGGGGCTCGATCCCAGGACCCTGAGATCATGACCTGAACCGAAGGCAGAAGCTTTAACCCACTGAGCCACCCAGGCACCCCAAGGACATTTAATATTTTAACAAGCAACCTCGAAGCGGGCTGCTTCAGGATTGGTCCTGCAACTCAGGGCTGGCGTTAGGAAGTGTCAGTGATGGTCACAAGACGCTGGTGGGGGCACATGACAGCGTCTCAAAGCAGGGAAGAGAGAGGAGGAGCCGAACCCTCTCCACATACACCTCTTTTCGTGGGAAAGGGGGGAAATTTCCCGGAAGCCACACATCACTGTTCAGAACTGTGTCACGTGCCCACATGCCAGCCCCAGCCAGAGATGAATGGATTACTATTACTATGATTGACTTATATCAATCAGGGCTCATCCCCTGGGGCTTGGGCGGAGGATTTCATCTCACCCCGGGAGCCATCTCTGCCCAGAGCCCAGGTGTTCTGATTCCCTTGCAGGGGAGGAGTGAGCAGGGGAATGGGTTTCGTGGTTTCTAGAGCTGTGGAGGGCACTGTGCTGGGCAGCAGCCAGTATGTAGAACAGCCCTAGTGAAGGCCAGGGCTCTCCTGCCAGAGAGGACCCAACAGGAAGCAGAGCAGTAAAAAGAATCCTTGGCTTTCAGAGCAGAAGGAATAGAACTCTGCATGACCCAGAGATGGAAAAACGGGTCTCACGGACTCTCGTGCTGTCCTTGATATGCATCCCTACTGTTCCCATGCCATCTTGGGGACTTTTTTCTTTTTTCATTATTTATTTTTTAATTATTAATTATTTATTTTTTTATAAACATATAATGTATTTTTATCCCCAGGGGTACAGGTCTGTGAATCGCCAGGTCTACACACTTCACAGCACTCACCATAGCACATACCCTCCCCAATGTCCATAACCCCACTCCCCGTCTCCCCACGCCCCTCCCCCCAGTAACCCTCAGTTTGTTTTGTGAGATTAAGAGTCACTTATGGTTTGTCTCCCTCCCAATCCCATCTTTTATTTATTTATTCTTCTCCTACCTCCCTAACCACCCCCCCCATGTTGCATCTCCACTTCCTCATATCAGGGAGAACATATGATAGTTGTCTTTCTCGGATTGACTTATTTCACTAAGCATGATACCCTCTAGTTCCATCTTGGGGACTTTTTATATCTACTCTCCAACTGGCCCCTCAGATCCCACTCCATTCTCCCCTGCTCCGAGGCCACTCTACTCTCAGCAACCAAAGGAACCGTCCTAGACCACATTCCCAGATGTGCCCGTCTCTGCTCACGACGTTTGCCTGTTGACCAAATTAAATCCTAGATCATCCGCTGTCTGTCCTACTGCCTGTACTGCTCCCTCATTATAATAACCGGGATTTATTCAAGGGTTCTAACAGACCCCGAGGTTAAGTGTTTTGATGACTTTAAATCAGTAAATCTTTCAACACTAAAAACATAATTAATATCCTCCCTTTACAAGGAAATTGAGGCTTCGTGTCCCCAGGTCACACAGGTGGTAAAAATGGCGGATCTAGGAGGCAAGCCCAGCTAGTCTGACTGTGGAGGCCATAGACCCACACGCACCATGTGCTCAGCCAAACCGACTACTGCTATTGCTAGGACTCTCCTTGCATCTCCCCACCTCTGTGCCTTCCCTTTGGTTGGTGCCTCTCCCTCAGAAAGCCTGGGCACTCCGCAATGATGTTTCTGGAACCCTGGAAGAATTGCACGGAGGCACTTGCCTTGGTGTCGTCCACAGGAGAGACAAAGAAGATGGAATATATCTGCCTGTTCCCTCTTGCCTCCTGTTTTCTGCTGGTCAAGTTCATGGTGAATCTAGTTGGGATGCTTCTATGGCTTTCTATACAGTGCCCCACAGCCCAGGAAGAAGAGCAGTGCCTAGGACTGGGGAGAGCTGGGAGGGTAGAGCCGGGAGGGCACAGTCGGAAGGGGCAGGCTGCCGGCCTGGGCTGCATGGGGAAGTAGAGGGAGAGGAGAGAGTGCTGGTGTGGGAGGCCTGGGAGAGGAAGGAGGTCACACCCTCCCAGAGCAGATGAGGCAGGTTGATCAGAGAGAGGGCTGAGAGTTAGAGATTTTAGGGATGACTCAGTTGTGACAGCCAGATAATGTGGTCCAAGGTGTTGCCTGGCAGGCTGCTGTCCTGGACAAATTCAGGGTGATGGGGAGCACCGACAGAGCAGGAACAGACAGAGAGAAGAACCCAACCTGTCAGCAGTTTGTTCCTCAAGACCCCTGTACTGTGTTAATGACACCTGTTGACTAGTTCAACCCTCCCCCACGGAACCTGCAGCCCCAGAAAAAGCTACCAGTCCCCAGGGCCTGAGGCTCCAGGAGAGCTAGGCCTCCTGCTACTCGTGGGTGGTGACAGCAGGGAGTTGCCCTGCTGTCAGGGCAACTGTCAGTTAGAGAAGAAACCCCCTGACTAGTCTGGAGACCCTGTGGGCTTAGAGAGGGTCACCCCCAGGATACTGACTTTTTGGCCACTTCTTGGGGTTCTCAAATTCAGCTTATTTTTTTTAAACAATCTACTTATGTACTATTGAATTGCCAGCACAAGAATATATTATCTTGGCAATATAACAAGAAGGAAATGTAAATAGAGAAAAGTGTCATTTAACTGTGGGAATTCAGGTGATCCGGGAAAGAGCGTCTAGCTTCAGGTTTAAATATTCAGACAGAAGGAATCCTAGCAGGTCCCAAATCTAACTGAATGTATTTGGGTTTCTAATAGCAATATCTTTAAGAGCTAAAGATGTTAAACACATCTCATTGGGATGAAAATGGTCATAGAATTCTTTACACTATTCAGACAAAAGGTATAACATAAATAGGGTATACACCATATTATCTACCAACGATGCAAAAGTAATAACCACACAAAAAATTAAAGCCTCGTGATAATCATTTGTGCACTCGCAAAGCACTTTCCTTCATCAGAGCTCAAAACATGTTTCACAGAACTAAACACACACCAACACACACATGCACATGTGAAACCCAGGAAATCCAAACATAACGAGGGACTATCAATGTCATTATCACAGCTGTGGTATTGTGTTCTAGTTCTGCATGATGTCACCACTGGGGGAGCAGGGCAAAGGGTGTGTGGGACTTCTCAGAACCTCTCTATATTATTTCTTTTTTTTATTTTTAAGATTTTATTTATTTACTTATTTGACAGTGAGAGAGAGAAAGAGATTGAGAGCACAAGAAGTAGGAGGAGTAGGGGCGCCTGGGTGGCTCAGTGGGTTAAAGCCTCTGCTTTCAGCTCAGGTCATGATCCCAGGGTTCTGGGATCGAGCCCCACATCGGGCTCTCTACTCCGCGGAGAGCCTGCTTCCTCCTCTCTCTCTGTCTCCCTGCCTACTTGTGATTTCTGTCTGTCAAATAAATAAATAAAATCTTTAAAAAAAAAAGAAGTAGGAGGAGTAGGCAGAGGGAGAAACAGGCTCCCCACTGAGCAGGGAGTCCGACTCGGGGCTCAATCCCAGGACTCCGGGATTGTGACCTGAGCCAAAGGCAGCCGCTTAACCAACTGAGCCACCCAGGGGCCCCACTCTCTATATTATTTCTTACAACCGCATATGAATCTACAGTGATCTCAAAATAAAAAGTTTAAAATAAACCACTTCACTCTCTCATTTCCTATTTCATTTCTGCACAGCTCCTCAATGCAAACATAGAAGAAATATGAGTCGGGAGATCAACAGGATGATTATTTCACGTGGCACTCTGGAGAAAACAAGTTCTGTTTAGACCTGGAAACCAGTGGACCGGCCTTAACTGACCAAAAAAAAGTGGATTTCAGCCCTGAAAGTCTCGGTGAAATCATTCTTTCCTGGCGTTTTCTAAATTCACAGCCAGAGACTGTTAAAATGAACAATGTGTCAATCACAGTTTTCTTAACATTTTATTCTTAAAAATTTCAGCTTCCTTGAGGTATAAATGACTTAAAAATTTTTTTAACATTTCAGTGCCACAGTTTTTATGGAAACTTTTCAATTTTTTAAAGGATTTTCCTTGTTTATTAGAGAGAGAGAGAGAGAGAGAGCACAAGCAGGGGAAGGGGCAGAGGGAGAAGCAGACTGAGCCGGGAGCCGGATGCAGGACTTGATCCTGGGACTCCAGATCAGGACCTGAGTCAAAGGCAGATGCTTAAACAACTGAGCCACCCAGGCATCCTGAAACTTTTCCACTTTTAATGAAACTTTTCCACTTTTTTATGTTTGATGATGAGAGTTCAAACTCAAATTAAGAGGAGGAATTTTGCGCTGCCACCGACGCTGTGACCAAGATGGCCGGGAGACTCGCCACCTTCCTCAAAGATGCCTGGGCCAAGGAGCGGGTGCTGGTCGTGTCCATCACCATTGGGGGCCTCGCTATAATTCCACCGGCTTTCAGCCCCTTCACCAAATACGCCGCCATGATCAACCAGATCACGCCCTACAACTATCCAGTGCCCGTCCGGGATGATGGGAACATGCCTGACGTGCCCAGCCACCCCCAGGACCCCCACGGCCCCAGCTTGGAGTGGCTGAAGAACTTGTGAGCACCCCCGGTGACACGGAGAGGCCCCTCCCCTGTAGCCAATAAAATGTGAAAAGCAACCCCAGGGGAAAAAAAAAAAAGGAGGAATTTTTGGCATAGACAGCGGTGTTCAAAGCAGCTCATTTTCCACCAGGCGTGGAGACCCCCTGACTCCCTGACCCCCCCCTGCCCCCCTCCTGCTGCTGCTCCAGGCTGCACACTGTTCCTGTCTCCTGCGCTCTTTAAGCTGCAGGGACCAAGCCCCCAGCCAACTGTGACTGACCACGCCACGCACCACCTCCTATTTCTGCCTAGCTCCCACATTAAAGCTCTGCCAGGCTTTGCACTAAGTGGCTTAAGGGCTTAAGAAGCCACGTGACCGCATCCCGTACCAGCTGGTCTCCCAGACCAGCTCCCGACAGAATGCACTGCAGGTCCCCAGCCAGGACCCACCCTAAGGTGCTGAGGAGTTTCAAGGAAAGCTCATCCCAAAGGGAACAGCATCATTTCATGTCTCCTAGCGCTCAGTACAGGAGTCCTACACCAACACGCAGTCCTTACTTTCAATGACTTTACTGAGAAAGATTATTGCTCTGTGGAAAGATCTAGAAGATGCTCCAAAGCATCTTTTTTGATTTTTCTTTTTTCCTAAAGATTTTATTTATTTATTTGACAGACAGAGATCACAAGTAGGCAGAGAGACAGGCAGAGAGAGGAGGAAGCAGGCTCCCTGCTGAGCAGAGAGCCCGATGTGGGGCTCAATCCCAGGACCCCAACATCGTGACCTGAGCCGAAGGCAGAGGCTTAACCCACTGAGCCACCCAGGCGTCCTGATTGGTTTCTTTTTCACCGTGTATTATACTTTTTGTTTATTTGGGTCACAGAGAGGAGAACCCTGAGAAGAGGAGAACGGGAATGCTCAGCTAAATGGAGTGCTAAGCCCCTGGGAACAGAGCTCTTGTTCCTCTTGTTCACCTTTGGGTATCTTCAATACCAGCACAGTAGCTGGAACATAGAGATGTTCAAGAAATATTTGTTGAATAAGTAAACAGAGGAATGTGGGCTTGAGAACGTGATACTTGAAGTCCGGAGATCACAATATGGAACCCGGATGATCCAGGAGGCCTTTCCATAGACAGTCATCCCCAGCCTCCTGCCTGTCATTTCTGGGCATGCCCCCGGCTCTGCTCTCCCCCTGTGCTTAGGACGGAGCCCACTCATACTCCCCCCTCCCACCATCTCAAGAGACCCTTGCTGCCCCAGCTGCGGGAACTCTTCCTTGGGGAGAGTATGGTTTTGCCATCCTCCCCACTGATGCCGCTCTGGGGTGAGGCAGACTCCCCTGATTCTGTGACACCTGTCTCAGTGCCCTAAGGCTCAAAACCTGTCACATGGCCTGGCTAACGGTCAGTCTCCTCCATCTCTCTTGCTTCCCTGTCACTCTATTTTTTTCCCTCTCCACGCCAACAAATGCCTTACTTTCCCATCAGCCAGAGCCAAAGGTGCTCCTGCAAATCAACTTCTGTAAATGGGTACCTGGGGGGAGTCACCAGCCTCCCAGATCTCAGAGTCCTATCCAGGAAAAAGCCCTGGGCTCAGGGCCTGGGGTCCAAGGTCAAGCCTCACACCTTTCTCTCAACCGCTTTGTAATGTGAGCGAAATCACAGGAGTTCCATGCCCTCCATTTCTGGGTCTGCAAAATAAAATAGGTTCTAGTGGTCTCTGGTGCCATGAGATTTATGAGAGAGAAGGGAAGACAAGAACAAGAAGCACAGGAAGGAAACCTAGTGGTGGGAAAGAGCCGTTAGCCAGGAAAGGCATGGGAGGGAGTGTTCCTCCGGGGCGGGCATAGGGAGGAAACAGCCCACCCAGAAGCTACAGGGGCCGCTCAGGCAGCAAGTGCAGAAGTAATAGACGCCTTGTAGGGTAGGTTCACCCCTCAGGTTCTAGGAGCTTCAGCAGGTGGGAGAGCAGATGTGGTTCTTTTGTGCAGTCATACAGGACGGCTGGCCACACTCCAGATTTTTTTTTTCTTTCATTGCTTATGCTTTGGGTTGTCGTATCTAAGAATCCATGGCCAAATCCAAGGTCATGAAGATATTCTCCTGTTTACTTTTAGGAGTTTTATAGTTTTAGCTCTTACGGCTTCGAGCCATTTGGAGTTAATTCTTACGGACTGGGGTAATGGGCACATGTCCTTCTTTCCTTCTTCTGTCCACAGTTCTCCTGTAGTTCCAGCTGTTGAAGAAGGGGAGAGACCTTGAGGCAACAATACATTGTGTCACTTCAATGTCCTTTGATCCAGTGCAGGGAGAACCAAGAGTAGAGTGTTTGAGGATAAGATCCTGAGGGCGTGAAGGGCGTGAGCTTATCAGAGAGTGCCCCCAGGGTGCCTGCCTTAATGCAGAGGAAACAAAGCCTGCTCCTCACTCAGCCAGAACAGCTGGGCAGACACCTGCAGCGGAGGGTTGGGGTAGCCACAGAGAACAGGTGGCTTTGGGGCTGCAACAGCAGGGGGGTGGGGAGGAGGGGCACAGAGCCCAGGAGGGTAGCACAGGGGAGCCCATGAAAGAGCCTCCGCTCTGTGCAGGTTTTATCCAGAGGGCCCTCTGTGAGAAGAAAGGATTTTGAGGACAGGAGTTTCAACATTTCCATTGGTGGGCCCTTGGAGCCAAAAACTATTTTTGTTACTTTTTGCCTGTCCTCCCCCAGGATGGCACAGCTTGGAAAAGCAAGAGTTACAATTAATTTCCCTTTTCAAAATGTGGTTCAAAAAAGAACATTCTGTTTCCAGGACCCCGGGTTTCTGTGAGAAATTCTATACCAGCATTCAAAATTAAGCCACATTTGCCAGAATGTAAATTTCTTTCAATGGCTATTTTTTTTTTTAAGTGACTGCTTATGTCTCTAGCAGAGAAAAAAAGAAAAAGGGAGGAGTAATTTATCTGAAAAATAGCGGTTTTATTTTGGGGAAGGGATTTCAGAGAGAACCTATGTAGTTCTGTAATATGAATCTATTTTAAATTTTTCAAACGTCAAAAATACAGTTTACATTTGCTGCTGCAAATTTGGTGAACGTTTTTCATTATGCATGAAGCAGAAAATTTGGAATTAAATGTACAGCAATGTTCCGACAAATGAAGAAAACCCCTCCCCCAGGCCATCCCTTGACATAACTGGGACAATCCAATATAATAACCCTCTAAAAGGATTAATTCTGCCTAAAACCAGCTCCTGAAAAAAAACCACATGGCACTGTCTGAAACATTCTTGATAATGTGCACGTCTTTATTACATTTGCAATCCATGAGCCGGGTGCTGACTCTGGAAACACACTATGACAATACTGAATGAGGAAGTCTTTACCTTCAGAATCATAGGAAAACCTCACTAATAGTTGAAATAGACAAAATAAAAGAGTAATAAGGTTCCATTTTGCTTCTGTTAAATTAATAAAATACTCAAAACATACTCGTTGCTAGAGGTGGTGTGGTAATTCTGGTCCACACATACATTGCTGTTGGCAATGCAAAACAGCAATTCCAGGCAAATCCATTCCAAATTTTCAGAGGATTCAGTGATTTGCATCATCCAAAAGGAGGACAATGTTTTACACTTGTTTAATACAAAACTAATATAAGAATGTTTATAAGCTGGCAGCCTCCGAAATATCTAGGAGGGGTGGTTGGTGGTTAGGGAAAATAGATCGTACCCACTTAATGAATACACAGACCCAGCTGAGATATGCAAATAATGCGATGTTATGAGGCACAAGCAGTTCTGTCGAGGGGGGAGGGACAGAATTGTAAATCCAGTTCCTTGTTATTGGAAGTTGCATTAATGTCGCCATGCTTTTTTTTTTTTTTGCTTAATAAGAATTTTTATTTTTATTTCTAAAAATAAATTATAAAATAATTGTTTATAAAAAATTGCAGGCAAGGTTCATTTCCTTTTAGTTATTTGTAAGATGATACAAAACGGAGGGTATACAGTATCTCATTTTTGTCAACCTTTTTATCTATGCTTGGCTTGACTTGGCTAGACTGGTCTGTGATGTCTTCCACACACTACTGAGTGACACCTACCCATGAGGCCAAGGGGAAAAATTCTCAGGGCATGAAGGCATTCATTGGAAAATGCTTAAGGAGAGCACTAGGAGGAATAGATTCATCCTGAAGGAAGCCAGGCTGGGCAACAGGGTACCACTTCTGGGGCATTGTTCACGTTGTCTTCTCTGTAAGTGGGGTGTGCCCAACAGAATACAGCCTGGTGGTACCTTATGACGCCCCAGTACCTGCTGAGTCCTCCTGGAGGAGAGCTGCTTTCGCCTGCCATCAGCATTCTCCACTTCTTCCTTGCAGAGTTCCCGGTAACAACAGATCCAACTCGAGCTAGTTTAAGCCAGAAAGGAATTGATCAGAGACAGACAGAGCTCACGGGATCCCAAGGAGGACTAGAAAATCAGGCTTGAAAGCTACATAACCTGGGACAGTACCCAAATTACACCACGAAACTGCTCCAGTGGAGACGTGTGGCCACTGCCACCTGTACCATGGCTGTCGTGCGCAGAATGTCACCACACAGTCTCCGAAAACCACACCGTCTTTCTGCGGTGTTCCTCCACCTTCCCTGGAAAAGGGAGTCTGCCTGCCATCTAACTCCTTACTTCCCTCTCTTCTGAATTGAAGTCTTGCACGGGTGTGTCTAATTAGTGGCGTCCAGGCAACACACCTGCACCCAAACATACCTGCCTACTGGTGAGTTTTGCTTCCGTCCTGGCTCTCCAGGACTCATAATGTGGGAAATTTCTCGAAGATAGGGAGCCTCAAATATGACAAATGCCCACAAAATGTTGCCCAACTTTGACCAGGTAGACCCAAACAAAATTTGATTACGCCAGTTAATGGAAATTCCATTTTCCTTGATGCAGAAGAGGCATGTGACCCAATTCTGACCAAGAAGGCATGAAGAGACATCTGCTGAGGGACTTCTGAGAAAGATTTCTCAGCTCTTAAAAAGAGACGCAAGGGCACAATAATCCCCTTGTTCTGCCTCTGGATAGTGGTGTGTGGGGATTTGAAGCCTGGAGCTGCCATAGGCATCTAGCAACCGACACAATTAAAATGGCAAGGCAGAAAGATGGAATTAATCTGAATTCTTGACAGCATTACTTAGCGACCGACTCAACCAACCCATCTTATCTTGTTACGTGAAAATAATACTTTTCTGGATTATTTAAGTCAATGTAATTGAGGTTTGCTTTGCAGCCCACAGGGCCCTGATCTACCCACTCTGTCTGGTGTTACAAGGATGACTGAGATAAACAGGAACACAGGCATGACCATCTTTGGGGGCCGAAGGAGCCTGAGGTTAAATCAGTGAAAATGACGTGGATGGGTAAGGTGGGGCCATATTCGGAGTCCCTTCTAAACAGCTTGCCCTCTCGGGAGTGGACACAGTCCCCACTCTCCTTCTGCAACAGCACCCTATTTCCTTTTGCGGCATTTCTTTTCCTCCACTGTGTTCAGTAATTGGAAACAACCTACCTTACCACTGAGAAGGCTGAAGGAGCTTTTGGAAGTTCTTTCTGGCAGAAACTTCCCGTCACTGCCCCCGTACAGCCAGCGGCAAGCTCAAGACCTAAGCTCAGTCCATTACACTCTTTCCCTCAAGACTTTACATCTCCAACCAAGTGACTTGAGGACAGAAGATAGCAGTGAGTGTTCATGTATTCCAGAAAACTCCCACTCTAGCCCTACTACCTGACCAGGTCAGTGGAATTGTTCTGGATGCCTGGTTGCCCAAAGTTGCCCTGGAGGAAGATCTGTTCTGTTTCTAAAAGCACCATGTTCCCAGGGAAGAGAGATTTCAAAACTCCCGGTAGCCTGGCCAGAGACATTCCAGTGTGAAAGCTCCCACACTTGAAGAAAATCTAAATTAGAACCTTGTGAAAAGTCAGTCCTACAATTGCACCTCTTTCTCTAAGGATTGCTTCAGTGAATTTTTATGGAAATATTCTTTATACATGGAATCCATCCATTTCTTCTTCTTACCCTCACCCCAAATTGGGGATTTTTAAATTATGACATTAAAAGGCTGGTATAAAATAGGCTGCTAAACTTAAATTCATCTAGAAGTTGTTTTTTTTTTAAAGATTTTATTTATTTATTTGACAGACAGAGATCACAAGTAGGCAGAGAGAGAGATGGGGAAGCAGGCTCCTTGCCAAGCAGAGAGCCCAATGTGGGGCTCGATCCCAGGACCCTGGGATCATGACCGGCACCGAAGGCAGAGGCCCTAACCCACTGAGCCACCCAGGCGCCCCCATCTAGAAGTTTTTGCAGATGAATCAACTGTTCACAAAACACTTAGGTTTACAAATTTCAGAGACTCTTGGCATCCCAGATTTTTGCTTGTTGGGGACTTGACAATTACTTGAAATATTTTTAAAAGTATTTAAATCCAGGAACTCTAATAATGAGTACCACGTGACATATGAGGGCAAGAGAATAAATATTGAGTATGTGGAGGAAAAAGGAAAAAAAAATTTCGTCTCTTCATTTGGAACTTTTTATTTACATAATCATTTTTAAATTGTGGTAAAATACACATAACATAAAATTTAACATCCTAGCCATTTTTTACTGTACAGTTTAGTGGAATTTTTTTTTAATTAGACAATTTAATGTTTGGGGTTTATCAAATATATTCTCATATAGTCTGAAGACCTGTGAATTTTCTAATAAAATCAGATTCTTGAGTCTGTTCTCTGAGGAAATGTTAGTTATAAAGCTCAGTACACTTTCAGGGTTCTGGCCCTCAAGTGATGGCCTCTTTTCTATTTCTGATCATTGAAAAAATGAAGATGATCCAAGAAATAAAGAAAACCACATTCCTGATGAAAGCCACTTAATTTCTCATTTTTAACCTCCAGCAAATCAAACATACTAGATCATGTTCAGTGGATCTTGCTATATTTGAAAGGAACTATCAATTATTATATTTTTAAAACTTTGTTATGGAAAATGTCCAATGTATACAAAGCAAACAGAACAGTATCATGAACCCCCATGTACCCAAGCCCCAGCTTCAACAATTGTTAATATTCTGCCATTATGGCTTCATCTGTTTCTTCAAACAACCCCCCCCCCCCCGCCGCCCCACCGAAGACACCAAATTATTATAATTTTTGCTGTTGGTTCTTTTAGGTAACCTCTATATTAATGTACACAAAGGCCAACAGTGTGATTTTGACAAATGGATACTCTCACATAACCTGCACGCCTGTCACAATGTAGAACACTTTCATCTCCCCAGAAAGTTCCCTCATGTCTCCTCCTAGTTATTCAGAGACAGCCACCAGTTTGATTTTTCACTTTTGGTTATTTTTGTCTGGTCTAGAACTTCACATAAATGAAACCATACTCCTGTGACTCTGCCTTCTTTCATTCAGCATAATTTTTGTGAGGTTTGTCCATATTTTTGACTCACTCCTTTTTTATTATTGTTGAGCAGTAGGTCACTGTGAGAACACTGGTTTTTATGGTTGAAGAACACTTGTAGGAAGGTTTCTACTATCTGATGGATGGCACTGACTTGCTTCTAGATTTTGGCTACTGTGAAGAAGGCTGCCATGAACATTCTTGTACAAATATTGTGTGTGTTTGTGTATGTGTGTGTACACGTGTATATAAGTTTTCATTTCTCATAGATAAATAAATACCTAGGAATGGAACTGCCGAGTAAAAGTGCAGTTCTGTGTTCATTGTATAACCCTGCCAAGCCATTTTGCAAGTGGTTGTACCATTTTAGAGTCCAACACATACATCCAACCTTCTAGGTCAGCCATGTGAGAATTTCAGTTACTCCACAGCCTTGCTAACATTTAGCTGTTAAATTTTAAATTTAACCATTTAAATTTAACCATTTAAAATTTTAAATTTTAGCCATTCTGATGGATATAGGATGGTCCCTCATTGTGGTTTTAATTTCCATTTCCCTGATGACTAATGAGGTTAAGCACTTTTTCATATGCTACTGGTTAGTTGTGTGTCTTCATGTGTGAAATGTCTGTTCAAGTAGTTTTTTCCTTTTTTAATAAATTGGGTTGCTCATTTTTTAAATTATGGAGTTGTAGAGATTCTTTTATATATTCTGATGCAAGACCTTTGTCAGAACATGTTTTTGGATATTCTCTAGTCTGTGCTTTGTCTATTCACTTTACTAAAGATGTCTTTTGATAAGCAGAATATTTTAATTTTGATGAAGACTGATTTGTTAATTTTTTTCTGTTATGGTTATTACTTTCTGTGTCCTATCTGAGCAATTTTTGCCAAATCCAAGGATGTAAATATATTATCTTGGGTTTTCCTGCACATGCTTTTTGGTTTTAGCTTTTATATTTATATCTCTAGTCCATCTCAAGATAATTATTGTGTATTATGTGAGATAAAGGTTCACTTTTCAAATGTGCATATCCAGTTGTTCTAGCACCATTTTGAAAATACTATCCTGTTCCCATTAAATGACTTTGGCACCTTTCTGAAAAAAATCAATAGACTGTATATGTGGGGCTCTATTTCTAGATTCTATTTTGTTTCATTACTTGTTATGATTATCTCTATACTAGTCTCATACTGTCTTTATTACAGTAGCTTTATAATGTATGTCTTTTATAGCAGCTATGTTAGTTTCTAAGGTTGCTATAACAGATTACCACAAATTTAGTGGCTTAAAACACGAATTTAATCTCACATTTCTGGGTAGATCTGTCAGTTAAGCATCAGCTCAAGACATGATCCCAGGGTCCTGGGATCAAGCCCCTCATTTGGCTCCATGTTCACTGGGGCGTCTGCTTCTCCCTCTCTTTTTCTTTCTACCCCTTCCCCCACTCACGTGCACGCTCTCTCTCTCTCTGTGTGTGTCAAATAAAATCTTTAAGAAAATGTTTTTTGTGTCTTGGGGCACCTGGGTGGCTCAGTCAGTTAAGAGTCCAGTGCTTGTTTTCAAGTCAGGACATGATCTAAAGGGTGTAAGGTCAAGCCCCGCACTGGGCTCTATGCTAGGTATGGAGCCTACTCAAGATCCTCCCTCTCTCCCTCGACCCTCCCTTCCCTCCCTCTCTCTTAAAAAAAAAAAAATTCTTGTGTTTAATATTTATGAGATAAATTGATCTTTAATTTTCTTTTCTGTTGATGCCTTTGTCATATTTTTGGTATCAGCATTACGCTGGCCTCATAAAAAAGTATTTTTTGCCCTTATTTTCTAAAGGATTTTGTATGAAGCTGGTATTATTACTTCACTAAATGTTTGACAGAATTCACCAGTGAATGGGCTTATTTCTTCCACCAGTTCTTTAAAGTTTGTATTCCACTGTCTTTTAGCTTCTCTTATTTCTTAGTACAGGAAAATGTAATTCATATTATTGTTTCCCTGAATGAAATGTGTTGATTTACTCTGGAAACTTTTAAAACTTTCTTTTATCTTTGGATTGCATTAGTTTTTTTTCTTTTTTTAAGATTTTATTTATTTATTTGACAGAGAGAGATATCACAAGTAGGCAGAGAGGCAGGCAGAGAGAGAGAGGAGGAAGCAGGCTCCCTGCTGAGCAGAGAGCCCGATGTGGGACTCAATCCCAGGACCTCGGGACCATGACCTGAGCCAAAGGCAGAGGCCCAACCCACTGAGCCACCCAGGCGCCCCGGATTGCATGAGTTTTTGAATAATGTCCCTAGATATGGTTGTCTATCCCACCAGTTATGTATTTATTCTACTAAGGGCTTATTCAACTCCCTGGATCTGTAAATGCATATCTTTAACTAAATTGGGAAGTGTTTAACTTTTACTTCTTCAGGTACTTTTTCTTCTTAGGTACTTTTTCTTCTTCATCCTCTTTCCTTTCCTTCTGGGACTCTAATGGTATGTTAGACCATTTGATATTATCCTACAAGGCTAGGACTGTTATTTTTCTTCAACTTTTACTCTCTCATCTTTAGAGGGGATTGTTATTGAATTATCTCAAGTCATCAACTCATTTTTCTGCCAATTCCAATCTAGGATTAAAAATTTTGAATGAATTTATTATTTTAATTGAACACATTTCTACTTTAGAATTGCCATGTGTTTTATTTGTGCAGCTTATTTCTCTGCTGAATTTCCCCCATCTGTTCATTTATCATGTATTGTTTTCTTTCACTCCTTGAACAAAGTTATAATAGCACCCTTAAGTCCTTGTCCACTATTCCAACTTCTCAGCATTAGAATTTACTAACTTTTTTCTTGAGTATGGGTCACATTTCCCTGTTTCTGTCATATCTAGTGACTTTTTAAAAATGCATATTTGTATGAATCATTGTAAATGATTCAGTGTGAGGACTCTGGATTCTGTTATGCTACTCTAAAGAGTAATTTTTATCTTAGCAAATAGTTAACATTATTGAACTCAAACTTCAAGCTTTACTTTCCCTGTGATGGGAAGCAGCTGAAACATAGGTTGTTAATTTTGTTTCTAGCTACTGGTTTTCCATTAAAGCCCTGGGATCTCTTCACAAGTGGATCATCTAATGGTCAGCCCAAGATTTTCTTTTTCTTTCTTTTTTTTTTTACAGATTTTATATTCACTGTCTCTGGGTCTCCTTCCCTTCCTAAATCTTTCTTCTCCCCTAATCCCTGCCATGTGACCTTAACCCAGTGAGACTGGATTTCTGCTGTCCCTGGAAGAAAGCTGCATACAGATTGAGAAGTTTTCTCAAAAGAAAAAACTGCTGCATGGGTTGCCTGGGTGCCTGTTGGTTAAGCATCAACCTTTGGCTTGGGTCATGATCCCAGGGTCCTGGGATTGAACCCTGCAGTGGGCCCCTCTTCTCAGTGGGGAGCCTGCTTCTCCCTCTCCCTCTGCCCTTCCTCTCCTGCTCATGCTCTCTCTCTCTCATTCTCTCAAATAAATAAATAAATCTTAAAAAAAAAAAAAAGCTGCTACAAAGAGAGAATCTCACAAGGATAGATTCTTGTCTAGTTTCTCTCAGCTTTGGTTCTTCAGTGCTTTCTAATAGTCATTTCTATTAAAAAAAAATTTCTCCCAGATATCACTAGTATTTGGGAAGTCTTGTCTAACCAATGTACTCTGTCACTATTGGCTATTATTTTTAAATATGTTCAAAATAAGGGGTGCCTGGGTGGCTTAGTTAGTTAACTATATGCCTTCAGCTCAGGTCATGATCTCAGGGTCCCGGGATTGAGTCCTCCCTCCCCCCAGACAGGCTCTCTGCTCAGCAGGGAATCTGCTTTACTGCCTCACTCTTCCTCTGTGCTCACTCTCTCTATCTCAAATAAATAAATAAAGTCTTTTAAAAATATGTTCAAAATAAAAAGAACAAAATGGAGGTATCGCAATCCCAGACTCAAGATATACTACAAAGATGTAGTAATTAAAAGAGTATGGCACGGGCACAACAATAGACACATAGATCAATGAAACAGAATAGAGAGCCCAGAACTAAGTCCACCCTTACATAGTCAATCTTCAACAAAGAAGGCAAGAATATGCAATGGAAGAGAGACACTCTCTTCAGCACACTGCACTGGGAAAACTGGACAGCTACATGCAAAAGGATGGAACTGGACCACTTTCTTATACCAGACACAAAGATCAGCTAAAAAATGGATTAGAGACCACATTTGTGAGAACTGAAGCTATAAAAATCCTAGAAGAGAGCACAGGGTGTTATTTTTCTGACACCAGCCAGAGCATTTCTAGATATATCTCCTAAGGCAAGGGAAACAAAAACAAAAATAAATCATAAAGACTACATCAAAATTAAAAGCTTCTGCATGGCAAAGGAAACAATCAACAAAACTAAAAGACAACCTAGTGAATGAGAGAAGATATTTGCAAATGATTTATCCAATAAGGGGCTAGTATCCAAAACATATAAAGAACTTATATAAGTCAGCACACACAAAAAAACAAATAATCGAATTAAAAATGAGCAGAAGACATGAACAGACAATTCCACAAAGAAGACATCCAGATGGCCAATACACACATGAAAAGATACTCCACATCACTAACCATCAGGGAAATGTAAATCAAAACCACCATGAGATATTACCTCATACCTGTCAGAATGGCTAAAAACAAAAACAAAACCAAAAACAAACAAACAAACAAAAAACAAGAAACAACCAGTATTGGCAAGGATGTGGAGAAAAAGGAACACTTGTGCACTGTTGGTGGGAATACAAAATGGTACAGCTACTGTGGAAGGCAGTATGGAGGTTCTTCAAATAATTAAAAATAGAATTATCATATGATCTAGTAATTCCACTATTGGGTATTTAACCAAAGAATATGAAAACCCTAATTTGAAAGGATACATGCACCCCTATGTTTTTAGCAGCATTATTTACAATAGCCAAATTATGGAAACCCCCAAGTGTCCATCAACAGATGAATGGATAAAGAAAATGTGGTTTGTACATACACCATATGTAGATACAATGGAATATTACTCACCATAAAAAAGAATGAAATCTTGTTATTTGCAACAACATGGATGGACATAGAGGGTTTAGTGCTAAGTGGAATAAGTCAGAGAAAGACAAATATATCATGTGATTTCACTTCTTTGTGGAATTTAAGAAATAAAACAAATGAACAAAAGAAAAAAGAGACAAACAAAAAACCAGACTCTTAAACATAGAGAACAAACTGGTGGTTAGTAGGGGGCAGTGGGTTGGGGGGGGATGGGTCAAATAGATGAAGAGGATTAAGAGTAAACTTACTGTGATGAGCTCTGAGTCATGTATAGAATTATTCAAATCACTGTGGTGAAACCTAAAAGAAATATAACATTGCACATTGATTATACTGTAATTTAAAAATAATACATAAATAAAGTATGTTCAAAATACTGGGAATTGGGGGCGCCTGGGTGGCTCAGTGGTTTAAGCCTCTGCCTTCGGCTCAGGTCATGGTCTCAGGGTCCTGGGATCGAGTCCCACATCGGGCTCTCTGCTCAGCGGGGAGCCTGCTTCGCTCTCACTCTCTCTGCCTGCCTCCCTGCCTACTTGTGATCTCTCTCTGTCAAATAAATACATAAAATCTTAAAAAAAAAATACTGGGAATTGTGTATTGAGAAGTTTGAAATTAGCCAGATGCTCATATCTGGAACCCAGCTATCTATAGGACAAACTAAAACAAAATTGGGGCCTTGATACAAAAAAAAAAAAAAAAAAAAAATCACACGGGATATATGTATCCCAAGATGCTGTCCCTTGATAATTGCTGCTGACAATTCCATTGCAGGTGACATAGGACAAAGCAGTCTGGGGAAAGGAGCATGGGCCCCCTTGAGTGGTGAGCAGTGAGTACCCCACATCTAAGCCTTTGGCTCAAGTAAACTGACCTTGGGACTTGACCTTAATTCTGAGACAGTAGCAAATGGAACAATTTCTGTGGAAATAAGACGGTGGAGCGATACATGAGCAGACACTGTAGACTGTCCAGAAGCAAAGCAGCGTTGGGAATGGTGGAAAGAAAAGTGCTTTTAAGGACACCCAATTTCAATCATGAAACCAGTCGTTAATCAGGTTTGCCTCTGACAAAGGGATGAGGGAGGGAGGATGAGTGACAGGAAAAGAGGGAAGAGAAAGTATTTCTATTACTTTCATGTCCAAATTTCCTAAAATGACTTCAATGGTTATTCCCCTTCATAAACTAACATCAGATCTGAGTGAGGTAACCGACGTAAGTGACTCCAGTACGGCTCATGTACCACTGGGGCCACAGTTGTGAAGTTTTAGAAGTTGGAGGTCAAGTTGTGGCATCCTTTGTCTTTGATGGATGACAAAGCGGTCACTAAACTCTGCAAGAGATACAGAGAAGGTGTCGTAAAATCTCTAACTCTGCCCTACAAACTCACCATCTATTCATCAGCCAACCCTCGAGTGAGGTAATGAGAGTTTAAAGTGGGTTCAAAAGCCACTCTTAAAAAATAAAATCTATTCCTGGGAGGCTTCGCTGTCAGTCCAGCACATCATTGTATTCATTATTTGACGTACATGGCTTTCCTCCTCACAGCTCTCTGAGGGAGAATGTGTCATCTTTTTCCTCCTCTGGAGAAGGGGGCACCTGGTGGAGGAACTTGAGAGAAGCAGACCGGGGTTTTCAGCGCCAGACAATCTCATAGTTTCTGGAAGACAGAAAGAGGAGAGTTGTCAACTGTCAAGAATATGTTAAAGACTCTTTTGCCCCTTTTGACTATTCTAGGGTCTCTCTGGGACGTAACCCTCACTGCGAGGACCACGGCTGACCGTCCTCCCTGTGACCCTGCCACGGAGAAGGAGTACTTCTCTTTCTGACCTTTCTCACAAAACAGGCCTCGTTGGGTCGACTCATGACAACAATGGGCGTTATGCTGGACAGAGCGGCACCACAGGCGACACAGAGGGCTCCCCTCTATCCGACAGTTTCAGACGTATTTAGGCAGGCACCAGATTAACCAGTTCTAAATGCAGAAAACCACTGGGAAGTGGGGTGCAGTGTACAGCATGCGAACACGAAAGAACTAGGTTTGATTTTTATTTATTTTTTATTTTTTTAAAGATTTAATTTATTTATTTGACAGAGAGAGATCACAAGTAGATAGAGAGGCAGGCAGAGAGAGAGGGGGAAGCAGGCTCCCTGCTGAGCAGAGAGCCCGATGTGGGACTCGATCTGAGGACCCCGAGATCATGATGTGAGCCGAAGGCAGCGGCTTAACCCACTGAGCCACCCAGGCGTCCCTAGGTTTGATTTTTAAACACACTGTGAAATTCATCACCAGTTGTGTTCCCTTCCTTGCTTTGGTCCCCAGGAAACTCAGATCCAAACTGAGAAGTTCAAGGATTTTTTTTTTTTTTGAAGATTTTATTTATTTATTTAAGAGAAACAGATATCAGGAGGAGGGGCAGAGGGAGAAGGACAAGCAGACTCACACCAAGCCCAACATGGAGCTCAACCCTTTGACAGCTGAGATCATGACCTGAACCAAAACCAAGAATGCGTTGCTTAACCAACTGAGAACCCCAGGAGCCCCCTTTGTAAGCAGGCTTCACATCAAGTGTGGAGCCCAACACAGGGCTTGAACTCACAACCCTGAAATCAAGACTTGAGTGGAGATCAAGGGTGAGATGTTTAATCAACTGAGCCACCCAGGCACCCTGAAAAGTTTAAGAATTTTTAACATACGTGTCTGCATGTTAACTTTATCCTTGTCTTTATTTTACTATTCTTTCTTTATTTTTCTTTTGACCTATCTCTGTTTCTTCATTTTTGTTTGCTATATTGTGTATATTTGTATAAAGCCAACTCTGATCCTTTGGGGAGTAAGGTAGGGGAAATAAATAAGGTCTCTTTAGATTGTCTTTTAATAGCCCGTGTATGCATTGCTATTTGGCACAAAGAACTGGAGATTTTGGTATGCTTCGTCAAGTGAGTTATGGAGTAAGCCTTGCTTTTAAATAAGAAAACAATTTTTCAAAGTGCCCTGTGGCCTCACGCCCATCTCAAAGCCCAGTCACCTTTGGGTTTTTTTTATTCCTTCCTATTTAGACCAAATTGCTCTACTAGCTTTTGGAAAATTCTGATTTAATATCATGCTCCAAGTTTATAAAAGGGTCAACTAGCTTCTAACTTTATGAAAGTTAAAATTAGAGAAAATAAGAAAAACTGCAGAAACATTGTACTCCAGTTGCCAAAATAATAAAAGTTTTCTTTGAAAAGTGATTAAAAAGTGGGCTTCTCTGGTAGGTTTGTGGAATTTCTATCCCCTATGCCTTACACAGTGGGCATAGACCATTTCCATGAATGGTTGAGGTGTCACTTTCTTGATAATGTCCTTATAAAAAATTTGACCCACCATCAATCAACATACACTTATCAAGAGTGAGCTATGGTCAAGATATTATTCTCTGCTTCCAAGGAATTGCAGATAACTTACTTCAGTTCTTGCCCTCCAAGAGCCTACAATGTAGGGATTGCAAGATGGTAGAGGTGGAGAGAGAGACCTAAAAATAAGTAAATACATATGTTACAAGATAAAAATCAGAATGAGCATACGAAGAAGAAGGACAAGCATTTGTGAACTTGGAAGAGAGGGTCTGGTTTGGGAGCTGGCACGAGCACTGGCTTCATGGAAGAAGATTTGATATTTCCACTTGGGGAACAGAGAGGACAAAGCAATGAGGCCCACTGAGGCCTGCCATAGTGATTCCAGAATGTACGGTGGAGGCATTTACTCTCAATTTTGCAGTAAGTGCTGGGGGAAGGGACACAAAAGAATTTGCAATGGGGGGGCACCTGGGTGGCTCAGTGGCTTAAAGCCTCTGCTTTCGGCTCAGGTCATGATCCCAGGGTCCTGGGATCGAGCCCCACGTTGGGCTCTCTGCTCCGTGGAGAGCCTGCTTCCTCCTCTCTCTCTGCCTGCCTCTCTGTCTAGTTGTGATTTCTCTCTGTCGAATAAATAAAATAAAATAAAATAAAATAAAATAAAATAATTTGCAATGGGAGAACTGCGTGTTTGACAGCAAAGAAATTTTTATTTAATTTTATTTGCACCACATACTTCCAGATTAGGTTCTGTGGTAGCTTATGACAAAACCATAAAACTATTAAAAAAAAAAAAAAGGAAAGAAAAGAAGTGGAATGGAAAGCGTAAGTCCCAATGGACACTTCTACAAACCGATAATGAACCAATTTATTCTTGAGCCTTCATGGCCTTGTTTTCATTGTACACGGTATATAAATAACCTGAATCATGGACAGAAGGAGCCAGAAGTCAAATAGCATGTTTGGGAGGGCAGGTCCCCTTAGCAAAGCAGCATGACATTTTAACCTGCCCGCCTTCATCCGGACTGTGTCGGTTCACCTCCAAGAGGAGGGCTGACATTTTCAGCATTGTTATCCAACAAGCCTCCTTTGATTTTACAGAATTCTTCCTCTGACTTGCAGCTTTCCTGACATGACTGAATTCCCTGTCAGGAATAGCTCTTAAATTAAATTGCCACCTTCCCTTCTCCAGCCCCTCAAGTTGAGCGGACAGTATGTTTCTAATTTCTCTTATGGGTTCTCATTCTCTAGTCAGCCCTTCTGCTCTAGTTATATGATTGATGTGGCATTGTAGGTCCCCCTGAATGCCTCCATGGCTTTTCTATAAAATAATACCTCTACTAACAAAAAGGATGATTTCAGGGACATTTCCCTCGCAGGCATTTCATTTATGGAGGGAACATTAACATAGAGATAGAGGAGAGGGAAGGTAAAGGAAATAAGGGTAGGAGGTTTGGTACAAAGAAATCATTAAATGTGATCTAAAATGCTGTCACTTGTATGACAATGTATGTATCTCGAAGCCTTAGAATCAAAGATGGGCAAGGCAGGGACCCGTGTGAGGACGCAGGAAAGAGGTGGGTCGGCCTTCAGGTGGAGAAATGAATGTGAGCATTCTCCTCTCATCGGCTCCTTTGGGACCAAGCCTGATGCTGCCTGGGCCATCCTGGTTGGCGGAAGCGAGGACCGTTAGGCTCTGGCTCCCTATACCAGGGTTTCCAAAGGGTCAACCAGTCACCACCCAGACCTGGGGCAATTCCAGGAGCACTTACTGACCCAGGGCCATTGCGCATAAAATGGAACATCTCCTCCCCTACCAAGACCTAAAACCCCATTCAGGAGAGAAAAAGTCTTTCATTCCAATTGCTAGAAGGCTGAAAATGCAAATCCTACATGGTTAACACTTCTTTTTTATTTGTTTTTAAGATT
Organism: Meles meles; assembly: GCF_922984935.1. Lineage (NCBI taxonomy): Eukaryota > Metazoa > Chordata > Mammalia > Carnivora > Mustelidae > Meles > Meles meles. The sequence continues at coordinate 23,859,049 of NC_060070.1, forward strand.
TTATTTCTTTGCTTGAGAGAGAGAGAGAAAAAGAGAGAGAGAATGAGAGCATGAGCAGGGGAAGGGACAGAGGCAGAGAGAGAGGCAGGCTTCCCACTATGCTAGGAGCCCGATGCGGGGATCGACCCCAGGACCCCGGGATCATAACCTGAGCAGAAGGCTGATGCTTAACCAACTGAGCCACCCAAGCGGCCCAGGGTTAACACTTTTGATGAGTAAGTGGGTACCTTATCCTCCCCTCTAGCCAAAGGTGGCAGCAGGGGACTGGAGACTCACCTGGGCGTGGGCTACCTACAGAGAGGAGGGAGCATTTGGAAATGGAAGAGTCTGCTTCCGAAGAGGGACCTGGAAGGCATCCCGACTCTGGGGAGTGACCTTCAGTGGGCCCAACACAGAACAGCTGTGCCTGGGTTTGGCCCAAGGAAGGCAGTGCTGGGTCACATGACCCCCCCTTTCCTCCATTTCCTTGGTTCCATCAATGCACCCATTTATGATAGCTAGCCATGTCTCCAATGGGGGAGTTCTCTGGTTCCCATTCATTCATCAGTCCCCTGACGGCATGCTTCACTGGGTCGGCAGAATTGGGGCATAGGTCGGGGCACCCCTGGTCGCTGTTTCATGCAGGAACCTCGTCTCTTCATGTTTGATTTTGCCAAAATCAAAATCAGAAGGAGCAAGTGTCCTTGGGGTGCAAGCTGACTTCAATTTTCTTGATGATTTTCCTGAGAGAGGCACCCTAACCAGTCCCGTGCCTGTGGGCGTCTCGAAGCTTCTTGGTGCGGTCAGCCGCGTCTCTGCAAGCTGCCTCCAGGCCCTCGAGAGGAAGTGACCCCTTTTTATTGCAATGCCGACCAGTCGCTGTATAAATTGACTTTGTCCCCAGGAGATTTGGTAATTGAGGTGGCATAAAATTTGCTATTTTAAAAAACGGCTTATTGGCCAATCAGAGAGTGGCATTTCAGTCACTGAGTCCTTAATAACCAGGTAACAGAAAAAGCAGAAGTCGGGCACATGGCAGTTCAGCTGCGTGGGGGCAGACAGTGCTGGGATGAGAACTCTTAGGGAGCCTGTGGCCTCCCCTGGCTTCACTAGCAATGGATACCTCTTTCCTCTCCACCCCAGCTGTCCTGCCTCACCCAGAAAGGGAGCTGCTTGCTTGAACACAAGTCTCCTTGACCATGACCTTGTGTATTGTTCCGGTTAGCCAGTGGTCAAGGCCCTGGTCCGAAGCTACACCAGTGCCAAGTACAATGGAGAGGAAGCGGGGCCCGTGAGACTGTGGAACTCACGCTCCTGGCCACAGCGCTCGCCCCCAGGACTTCTGCTGTTCCCCCAGGGCCTGCTGAGGCAGCATCGCCACCTCTGGGAGGACATCCACCCCCTGCACCCCCCCCCCCAAGATGTTTAGCTCACAGGTGGAGAAGAGTAATTTGCATCAGGGCCTTGAGAGGGCTGGAGGCAAAGCCACTCTGCCGCCAAGGCCCTGGGGGGCAGCCAGGCCAGGGTCCAGAGAGAGGGGCTGACAGGGTCTCAGAAGTGGTCTGTGATGACAAAAAGAGGCGAGGGGAGTCCAGATCCATTGGGAGGGAAAGTGGGCCCCCAAATAGGCTGAGAAAGAATGCACCAGAAGTTCATAGGCCACTGAGACCAAGAGGATGCCAACCCAACCCAACCATTGCTGGGGGGCCATGGAGAATATTCGCACACGCAAAACGGCATGAGACCGGGGCACCCTCTCCACCCCCCAATGGCTATGACAGCCTGTAAAGCCTTTTCTGCCACTCCCTCCACTAGACACCCTCTAAGAGAGGAGCAGAAGGGCGTGGCAGCAGCAGAGAAGCCTAGAAAACTGAGCCGCTGAACCTTGGAGGTGAAGTAACCCTAAAGACAGTATTTAAATCACTGCATCTCAGTCTTCAGCCAGTCAGGCTCCATCTGCCTTCTCTTTACTACCATCCTGTGGGTAGGGGCCTCGGGAGGACCAAGACAGACGTTTTCTCTGCACGTGTGAGTGTAGAAAGTAAATCACAAGTCTTTGCAATTGTTCCCTGGGTACCACTCAGGCCATACTTGGCAACCTCGTCCTGTTTATCTTCCAAAAACTGTGTCACATTCCTCTCCTAGAGGAGGCCCAGCCGACATCTGGGGTGCGCCGTGGGTTGTCAGGCCTTCTTCCGTGCCATCTGCAGGATCGGGGTGGATGCCCGGCTCTCTCAGGGTCCTTGTGTTCCCCCCTTACCAAGTTAGATTTGCAAAACAAGGTCTCACCTCGAGGCACTGAGGCCTCTGTGCTTACCTACACTTGGGATTCCAGAGGGCGAGGGTAGAAGGTATAGAGCAACTGGAGGTGGGGAGGCAGTTAGTCGTAGGAGGCAAAAGCACCAAGAATCCCAACCCTCGAGGTGTGGAGGCTCAGGGCTCATCTTCAACCCTCTCGCTTGGAAAAAGGGGGAAACTGAGGCTAGCCAAGTTGTAACGTCAAGACTTGAGCCCCTGTTTGGGGGCTCCCCGTCCTTTGGGACAGAGCGTGAGTGGGGGGGCCTCCTAGGAGGACCACGTGGAGGAGCCCAATTCTGCTCACTTTCTGGTTCCCTCCAGGCCAGGGGACCTGCTTCCTGTTCCAGTCTGGTCCTCTTTTTTTTAAATCAGACTTTAAAATGAACTCTACAATGTTAATTAACCTTTCCTACTGTTTGGCATCTTCCTGGTCCCTGTGCTCTGTATTCCCCCAACAAATCATACTGTTTGCCTATTGATCGGCTGTAAATCAAATATTTTATAGCCTATTAAATCACACCAGATCGACTAGGCTGGTTTCACAAAGTCAGCGCTTTGGACAAATGTTGTTCCTTTCTGACGACCGGCTCTAGAGAGGGGGACGAGTCGTCTGCGGAGGGGCCGCGGACACTCTAGAGCTGACCATATTTAAGGCTCCAAGCTAAATTTAGCCCTCCCAGCTGGTTGTTATTCCAGCAACTGAGTGTGGGCTTGGCCAGCTGTATTTTAAGCTGAGCCCCAAATTTCCCTGTTTGGCTTTGTTTTGTTCTACAGGATTTAGGTTTAGTTACCAGAAGTACAAAGGATTTCCTTATGGGCCTGTAAGCGAGTGAGTTCAACCAGAGAGAGTAAGAGCAAACTGTCTAGGGCTGACATGGGAATTTGTGGTTTTGGGGGGGCCTGTCCAGCCCACGAAGGACCTTCTCTGAACCCCCGAGTTAAGACTAAGGAAGAAGGAAGGCCAGGATGACAAATTTACACAGCCCCAAAACTTACTTTTTGTATGGCAATACAATAAAGTGAATTTTTAAAAACTCCTCAATAAACTGAAATTTTTTTTTTTAAAAAAAAGGCTTACTGTTAGGGCGCCTGGATGGCTCATTCAGTAGAATGTCCCACTCTTGGTTTTGGCTCCGGTCATGATCTTGGGCTGCTGGGAACCAGCACCATGTAGGGCTCCCCACACGGCAGGGAATCTGCGATCCTCTCCCTCTGCCCCTCCCCCTCCTCAACACTTCCTCAAATTTCAAAATACTATGCTTCTGCATAAAACACCATACATGGGACGCTACCAGCTGCGTAGGGAACTAGGAAATATATGTTTGTATACGCAAATTATCTCGCTGGAGACATTCATGAGGAACTGGTAATCCCAGTTGCCTCTGAAAAGAAAAACTGAAAGACTAAAGGCCAAAAGGGTCACGTTAAAATTTTTTCCAGCGTGTACGGATTACTTAGAGTTTTCATGCTTTAAAAATGTGTTGTTTGGACAGTGCGCTCCACATTGGCGTGTTAAGTCTTGGCTTCATCGTTCCATGACCGCCGCAGTAGTTGGTGGCAGAGCCCTTTCCAGCTCAGAAACTCTGGGGAGGAGCAAGCAAAACGCCACAAATGTGTGAGAACACATTTGTGAGCTCACACTGTGCACGCGCGTGTGCACACTCGTGGGCACACAACTGACACATTTCATATTTTTCAGCACATCAGTGCACTAACATTGGTTTTAAAAACAGAGTACTGGATGTAAAGGCTGGAAGCAAATATGCCCAAATGTTAATAGTACTTAATTTTGCATGGCGAGGAGGTAGGTCCTTATGATTTTCTTCTCTATATCTGCATGCCTTTAAAAAATTTCATTCCAGGGTTTTCTCTTAAAAATAGAGCCTGACTCTGTGTCTTTAAAAAGCCAGGTCTTTGGGGGGCAGCTGCGTGGCTCAGTTGGTTAGGTATCTGACTCTAGATTTCAGCGCAGGTCTTGATGTCAGCATCATGAGTTCAAGCCCCGCATCGGGCTCCCTGCTGGGCATGTAGCCCACTTCAAAATAAATTTATAAATAAATAAACAAATAGATGATAAATATATAAATAACTAAATGCAGTGTCTTTTTAAAGCCGGAAGACAGTAAAGGAAACCACATAGCAGCAACTCACCAAGCACTAATATTAAATATAAGAAGCCCCAGGATTTATTTTCGTTTTCACTTATTTGACATCATTCAGGAATAACTCAGATTTGCTACTGTCTCACACATAGAGCACTCATTTCAGCTCAACAGATGCTTCTTGAAGGAGTATTTAGGGCTTGCAATGGGCTGGGTGTTGGGGGTACCAGGATGAATGAGACCCAACATAGCTCTTTTCATGTGGGAAGTGGTTATCTTTTCTCTAAGACTTTTCTAAAGCAAGAAAACTTTTACGTTGAGTCCAAGCCTTAAATAAAACACTTCTCAATCATCAGTTACGTGGAGCCAAGGGCTTATGTTCTCCTCCTGGAGCCTTCCCACACAGAATTATTCTTTCTGCTACCATCCTTGCTCAAAGTCAACTCAGGGAATGGAGAACGAAATTTCTTACCAAACTAATCAGAGTATCTTCTCCTTTGTTCAGCGTTTTAACCTCTTGGATAGTCATGAATTCAAGGTCAGGGTGTTGACAGGCAAGAACTCACTTTACACTGCCCAGAATGGGGCTAACCACCAAAAGGAGCATGACAAACCCTGGCTGAGGTAGGGGATGAAGAAGCGGAGGGCGCAGGTGGGAGAGGTCTTGGCCCCTGAGGAAGGGCTGATGGAGACCCTGGTGCACCTGATGAAGCAGCAGGAGGTTCTTGGAGGTAGGGCAGGGACTTCAGGGCCTCCAAGGGATCCTGGCTCCACAGAGAACTTTCCACATTGCAGTGATCCCAGTGAGGCTGCTGGGAAGCCCTGTGGCAACTTGACCATGCATCATGGCAGACTGCTGCATCATGGCGGACTGCTGGCCTTCACAGAGCCAGGCCAGCCTGGGCACCTCCAGACTTACTTTGGAACAGTTGGTGAAGTGAAAATGTGGAAGTCGGAAATAGAAAAATGACTCTGAGTTACTTGAGGTTTTTCCTCACCAGCACCACAGAGACTCTTGACCCTGACTTTCTGACACACCCAGCCCTGGACCAATCCCTCCATCCATTAATTTTCAGGCTGAAAACAGGGCACCATCTATCGCTAGAGCAAATCACTTAACAGCCAATGGGCCCCACAGCAAACCCACACTCTAATCCGGCTGGCCCCGCAGCACTGTTCGAGATTCATCTACTCAACCTACAGACTCCCTTTGCTTGTCACATACATCCTCCCCCCCCATTTTCCCCCATTTTTGACCTTTTTTTTCCTCTCAAGGGGTGATATCACCTCTTTTTTCACTAGGAGGGGGCCCCTCTCTTTTGCTTTAGCTTCCTCAGTTTCCCTTTTTTGTATTCAAAAATATACTTCATCCATTTCTCCTTATCATAGACTCTGGAATGGCTCCCAATAATCCCTTCCCCCTGGTATTCAGACCCTCATGAAACTGCCTTCCCTTTGAGTGAGGATGGGATCTGTGACTTGTTTCCGACCAACAGAATATGGCTAAGGTGATGCCATTTCTGCAGTCACATTATTTAACCCGTAATTTCCTTCTTGCTTGCGGATTCTCTCTATTGACACTCTCCTTTGCAGGAAAGAATCCACTATATGGAGAGGCCCACATGGCCAGGAACTGAGGGAAGCTTCCAGCTGACAGCCAGCAGGAAAGGGAGGCCCTCGGCCTCATAGCCCACAAAGAATCAAATCTTGCCAACAGCCATGGGAGCTGGGAAGTGTACCTTCCCTTTTCAAGCCTCAGTGAGAACCCAGCCCTGCCTGACACCCCACTGCAGTCTCTAGAGAGACCCCGAAATAGAGGACTATGCCTAGATTCCTGACCCAAGGAATCAGTGGGTAATAAATGCGTGTTGTTTTAAGCTGCCCTATTTGTGATTTGTCACACAGCAGAAGATAACTAATACACGCCTCCTTCCTTCCTTCCTCTCTCAGAATCATAAACGCTTCCCAAGTCCTTCCCAGTCCCCCCGGCCCAGCCCATTCACATCTGCCCTTCATCCCACTCCTCCCTCTCTCTCTGTCAGGTTATTGGTCCAGCTTTCTGAGTTATTTAAACCCACGCCTCCACCCAACACCCACAGTGGAGATCAGCTCACAACCCTGCCGATCATTTAAATTCATGGCCACCGGACTCAGGGTACAGAAGGGCTTGGCGGACACTTCCACTAGTCCCCATGGGTCCCTCCCTTCTCCAAAACCCAGTACACCCTCCTCCATTCTGCCTTTCAGCTGATGACCTTGCTTCCGGCTTCCCAGAGGGCAAAAGAAACAGTCAGTAGAGAATGCACAGGTTGAAACACTCCCACCGCTGTTTCTGCCAAATGACGAGCACCTGTGTCCTTGTGCGCCGCTCCCCATTTTGCTTCTTCCATCTATGGCTGGAGACCTTATCTAAGAGCAGCCTCTCTCCGTGCAACAGACCCCACGTCCTCGCATCCTTCCACGTCCAGAGCACCAACATCCCCGCGTCACCAGTTTGTCCCTCTCCAATGTGTTCCTTCCATCAGTATACGAACCACTGTAATTTCTCCCATCTTGAAAAAAAAGGAAAAAAAGGAAGAAAATACTTTCTCGGTCTCGTCTGTCTCTCTAGCTACCATCCCATGCTTCCTACTCTCCTCTGCTGCAAAATTTCTCCAAAACGTTGTTTAAATTCACTCCCTATCTCCGATTCCTCTCTTCTAGTTCTCTCTCAAACTTCCTTTGGTGGGGCGCCTGGGTGGTTCAGTGGGTTAAAGCCTCTGCTTTCCGCTCAGGTCGTGATCCCAGGGTCCTGGGATTGAGCCCCACATCGCATCATTGGGCTCTCTGCTCAGCGGGGAGCCTGCTTCCCTTCCTCTCTCTCTGCCTGCCTCTCTGCCTACCTGTGATCTCTGTCTGTCAAATAAGTAAATAAAATCTTTGGAAAAACAACAACAACAACAACACTTCCTTTGGTCAGGCTTCTCCATCCACTCCCCCATTCTACTCCATAGCTCCCGTCTGGTCGTCAGTGACCTCCCCCGCTCCGGCTAAGCCAGCAGACAGTTCTCAGCCTTCGTCTCACTGGACCTGTGCAGCAGATCCTCCTTTTTGAACCATTTTCTTCACTTACTCTGGGGACGCTGCTCCCCTCTGGTTCTCTCCTCCTCCATTGCTGATGACTTTCCTCTCTCTTGCTGCTTGATCTTTTTCTCCCCTGCTGTCTGTGTTGGGGGCTTCAAAGTTCCGTGCCCAGATTCCCTTTCCTGCTGTACATATTCCTCAGGTGGTCTTCTCCATGCTCACAACTTAAACACGACTCACCTGCGGAGAACTCTCAAATGCACGCACGCAGCCCGGCTGACTTCCTTGAGCCCGAGGCCCCGGCTTCCAATGGTCCACTCCATATCTCCACGTGGATGCCTAAGGGCATCTCAAAGTCATCCTGTCTAAAATGGAACGTCTAACTTCCGACCCCATACTGGTCCTCTTTAAGTCCTGCCCTCTCAGCAACTCCATCATTTATGTTGCTAAGGCCAAACACCGTGGAGTTATCCCTGCTTCCTCTCCTTTTCTCAAAGGCCACATCGAACCCCTGAGTACATCATGTTGGGTGCACCTTGCAAAATACGCCCAGCGTCCAATGTCTCATCTCCTTCTCGGTCACCACGTCAGCCCAACCCACACATCACCGAATACTGTAACAACTTCATGTTGTTACATGTTCGCCCAGCTTCTATTCTTGCTCTCCAGCCCCCTGTTCTCAATAGAGTAACTACACTGGTCAGCTTCAAACACAAGTCAGATTATGCTACTCCTCTAATCCCACTTCAGGAGCTTCCCGTATCACTTAGAATGAAAATCAAAATGCCTCCCATAGTCTGCCAGTGAGATCATGGGTGATCTGTCCCCCGCCCCTCTTCCACCTCTCACTATCTCTCTGAACCTACCACTGACCGCCTTGCTATTCCTCGAAACACAAGCATGGACCCCTCAGGGCCTCTGCCTTTTCCGTTTCCTCTATCTGGACTGTTCCCCCCAAAAGATACAGAGATACCTTGCCTGTCTTTAAGGTTTTTGTTTTGTTTTGTTTTAAAGATTTTTATTTATTTATTTGACAGACAGAGATCACAAGTAGGCAGAGAGGCAGGCAGAGAGAGAGAGGGAAGCAGGCTCCCCACTGAGCAGAGAGCCCGATGCAGGGCTTGATCCCAGGATCCTGGGATCATGACCTGAGCTGAAGGCAGAGGCTTTAACCTACTGAGCCATGCAGGTGCCCCTGTCTTTAAGGTCTTATGTCATACCTTCAGCAAGGCCTACCTTGACTCACCTTGTAAATTGCAAAAACCCCATCCCATGTTCTCTTTCCCCCTTTCATGTTTTACTTTTATCTTTATCACCATAGGATACACTGTATATTTTACTTATTTATTTTGCTATTGCCTATTGTCTGCCTCCTACCATAAATATAAACTGTTGAGAGTAGAGACATTTTATTTTCTTATTTACTCCTGTACCATAAGGACCTGGCACATTGTAGGTGTTCAGTAAATAATTGTGGAATAAACGTTGTTGTCGACAAAGATTTGGACTTGGTTTTGCAGGGATGACTGGGGGCAGGGGGGACTAGAGAAAAACCCAAAGCCCATGCTCCCTCTCTACACTCACTTGGCCAATCACCTCTACTTAGATGAGCCCCACATCTCTGTCTCTGATCTCCAAATTCATATTTTCAGTGCACATTTAATTGATCAGTGAAAAACTCCAAATGCCCGTATTCTAAGTTTGTACTCTATGTAGTATCATCTTTGGGTTTTTAATCTCAGAAATAGTGCATCATTACTTGCCATCCTCCCTGTTATCCAGAGGAGAAACTGATTAATCACACTTGTAGCAACATTTGAGAACTTATCCGGTGCCATCCAGTGGGCCAGACCCTACCATCACAGGCAACGCACATAGCCCCTTCCTTCAAGGACCCAAGTGTGGTAGTCATTGTGACAGAGATGCTATTGTGTACGGGGTGCTATTGGTCCTCTTTTCCAAAGTAGGGAAAAAACCCTCCTTTTTATGATTATTAAGATAGTATATATTCAAAAAATAGTGTATGTTCATCATAAACAATTTGATCAAAGACGTAAGTGAAATGGAAACTGTAAGTCTCTATAATCGCACATTCAAGACAGAACTGTTGTTTACAAGTTAGTGTATATTCCTCCAGACATGTCTCTGTGCATATTTACAGATAACAAACACCAAATTCTTATTATGGACTAGACACCATGCACTGTGCTTTAAAGTGGACTCATTTTAACTTCACAGTGACCCTCCCAGGGAGGTACTATTATTACCCCCATTTGACTGACCAGGAAACTGAGGTTTAAAAGGTCGAAGAAGATCCCATAGGTTGTAAAGTAGCTATCAACCAATGTAGGCTGAGTTACACCGCGGTAACAGCATCTTCAGTATCTCAGTGGCTGACATTAACAAAGGTCTGTTTCTTGCTGATGCTGATGAACCATGTGATTCACGTGTGGCTCTTCTCCAACCTGTCTTGTCTTCATCCCAGGACACGGACTGACCCCCAAAGAGCACCTTCTATCAGGGACTTAGCTAATCATCAGAATACAGAGAAAAGAGCACATAAGAGAAGCAAACGATGGCTCCTAAAGGGTCTACTCACAGGGGCCTGCCTCACTTGGCCCCTGATTTCATTAGCCAAAGCAGGTCACATGACCAGCCCGTATCAATGGACAGGAAAACAAAACCTTCCCCTGGGGAAAGAGAGTAAATATTTTCAATAATAACACAATCCATTGAAAGTACTGAGTTTACATTTTAATCCAGTCTGCCTGTGGAGCTTCAAAACTCGACTATTATGCATCTATTTTTTAACTCTAAAAGTAAGAATTCTACACGCATTGCTGAGGAACCACCTTTTATATGTAGTCTAGATCAGACAGGGGACCCCATGTGTTGGTATAGACTCAGAGTATCCTCCCCCCTTTTTAAAAATTTATTTATTTGACAGAGAGAGCACAAGTAGACAGAGCGGCAGGCAGAGGGAGGTGGAGAAGCAGGCTCCCCACCAAGCAGGGAGCCCGATGTGGGGCTTGATCCCAGAACCCTGGGATGACGACCGGAGCCGAAGGCAGCCGCTTAACTGACTGAGCCACACAGTCTCCCTGAGAGACCCGAAGGACAGACATTGCATCCCTTTTCGTCCCCGAGCCAGCGTGGTCTATTGCAGGTGTTTTAGAAAAGTAGGCGTGAGCGGAGCCCCCAACAACCAAACCTGACACAACTTTTGAAAGTGCAATGTGTGTACAGGTGATCTGTCCAGTCCTTGCTGGTCAGAAGGTGCTCTTGGGTGGCCTCACCCTCCCTCCTCATGGCCTGTCCCCCGCCTTGGCCCCTCAGCAGCATGGCATGGCCAGATTTCCTCTCTCCGCCTCCGACAGGGCTCCTGCTGTGGGGGCTGGGGCTCGGGGTGTGAAACCAGCTCCCTGCCCGCCCGGGGCCGTTATCTCCACTCAGCATGCTGCTTCCCGTCACATATCCTGTGCCAACGCTGGGTCAAGCCCATCTTACATTTTTTCAAAATGTCTTTAGCATCATTTCCTGAGCCTGAACATTTGCTCGTGCTGCACGACGGGCGTCCAAGCTGAGAACTCTGTTTGCAAGTTTCATGCGGGGTTAGCGGGACGGGACCGCAGACTTCCAGAGGCAGGAGCAAAGGCTTTTCCTCTTACTGGAGTGAAAGACCGCCCCGTTTTCCTGTGAAACCCAAGCAGTTTGCAGACCAGAGTGGGTCTGCCTGTTTTTATCTAAGTGGAGACCTGTTTTTCCAGTTGGGAAAAAGAAAAAGAAAATCATGGAAGAACGAATCTCTCCGCATAGAATTCAGCGTGGGGTTGTTTTGTGCAGTCATTCCTCCTTTCTGGAAGCCAGGAGGAGGCAGCACGGAGGGCTAGGAGTTTGGCTCAGGGCACAGGTGGTGGGGTGCGTTAGTCCCGGCTTAGCCTCGGCACAACTGTCTGTAAATAATGCAGCCTGATGAGACTTCTCCCCTTTCCTTTACCGTTTCTCCTAACCCCTTTGGCTCAGTTTGTTTACATCATCCTGCTGGGGTTTAAATGGCTACCTGTGCCATGTTCTCCTACATACACAGATGGATGCACTGACCACCGCCCCTGCTGGCCTCTGGGGACTCAAATGCAGGAGGTACAGCTTTGGGGGCAGTGGCTGCCAGAGATCAGCTGCTATTAGGGTGCAGTGGGTTTTCTGTCACTAAGGGAGGGAAGAACATAAAAGGCACAAGAGGTCAGTCCTGAGCCCGGCCATACTTGCATGCTGGGTATGCAAATTTTGCTATGTCCTGGGTATAAAAGGAAAAGATCACACACATCCTTTGTTCCCTCCTGTTGAACTGCAAGCCGGTAATAAAATCAAACTTGGTGGTTCACTGATAGAATAATTTCAGCTTAAAGGGGGGAAAAAATGAAATAAAAGATGGATAGGAAATCTCTGGAAACTGCAGCCTTTCTTTTTTCATTTTAAGGATAAGTTAGCTCCACCCTAAGGGCAGTGAGATATGGCATAAATATCAAGCTGAGTTTAACTTCACTGTGCTCAAAAACGAACGCTTTTAATTATTGTAGTTTTTTTTTTTTTTAAGCCATGAATTACGAGTTAAGCAGTCTGCGAGGCTATAGTCATGTTCAGTAAGAATTCTTGCGAAGAAAACGGCTCTAAGAGAAAACTGATTGAGGAAGGTAAGAGTGAGACTAATGTAACCCACTGGAATCATACCATTCTCGAATTTTAATTAAGTAAATTTAAAAGCACTGGAGAGCCATCTACACAAATAATAGGCTGAAAGTTAGCATGCTGTGTTGAATACGGCAATCATCGTTCAAAGGGAAACTGGAAAACCTTAACCCTATCCGTGCAGCCGGCAAGGAGAGTGAACACAACGGAGCAGGGAATGGGCACAGACAGAACGCCTCGCTTCCTATTCAGAAAGGCATTATTTAAACCTTTGCAGAAGAAATGCAATAAAGTATAATGGAAATTACACACACACACCCCTTTACAAAGAGATTAAGCCACAATCAATTTAAGAGATAAGAATAAGATTGAAAGCTCATTCCATTTTATTTTTTAATTTTTTTAATAAAGATTTTTATTTATTTATTCAACAGAGATCACAAGTAGGCAGAGAGGTAGGCAGAGAGAGAGGGGGAAGCAGGCTCCCTGCTGTGCAGAGAACCTGGTGCGATGCGGGGCTCCATCCCAGGTCCCTGAGATCATGACCTGAGCCCTAGGCAGAGGCTTAACCCACTGAGCCACCCAGGCGCCCCTCTCATTCCATTTTAAAAGGCACAGAACTAATCTCCATAAAGTCACTTACTCATATGGCTGGATTCTTGGGGTAGACTCTATGTGGTCCAATAGTTACTTTCTAGCTAATTCAGGCCTCTTTCCAGCCTCGATCATAGTCAGGCCAGGCCTGGGTACTCCCACTGCTTAAGGTCAAGCACGCCAAAGAATTACATTCAGGAACACACTGGGGATGATTTAGAAAAAAACAATCCACTTTGGACATCCCTGAGGCTGCTAGATGGAACACATTTACCATCCTAGCAGCATCTGAATGCAAAACATCTTAAAGCAAGATCTGATCACCTCCTAATCCCAAATCATTAATGTATAAGCCATTAGTTAGTGAATTTACACTTTGGGATTTCCTAAATGAAATGTGATTTTCCTTGTTGAGATGTAATACTCCTCTCACATAATAGTTTGTTGGACTGTTAGTCACATTAATCTTTATACTTTTTGTATATTTAGACTATTTTGCAGCTCTTAAAATGTACATTCCATTTGATCCCATAAATCTACTTATGGCAAAGTATTCTATAGATATGCTTATATAGAGGCATAGTTTGAAACAAGGGAAGATGGCAAACATCCTGAAAGTTCTTTAAAAAGAACTGGCATGAGGGGCACCTTGGCGGCTCAGTGGGATAAAGCCTTTGCCTTCAGCTCAGGTCATGATCTCAGGGTCCTGAGATCGAGCCCCGCATCGGGCTCCCTGCTCAGTGGGGAGCCTGCTTCCTCCTCCACTCCTCTCTGCCTACTTGTGATCTCTGTCAAATAAATAAATAAAATCTTTAAAAAAAAAAAAAAAAGAACTGGCATGAATGCTCTGCTGTATCCATACAGGGGGAAACCATGCAGTTCATCAAAAGAATGGGGTAATATTGATTATATGACATGGAAACATCTCCACAATTCATTATTAAGAGGACGAAAGTGGAACACCTGTGGCTCAGTTGGTTGTGTGTCAGACTCTTGGTTTTGGCTCAGGTCATGGTCTCATGGGTCATGGGATCGAGTCCCACATAGGCTCCATGCTGGATGGGGAATCTGCTTGAAGATTCTTTCCCTCTGGCCCTCCCTCCACTTGCATACATGTTCTTTCTCTCTCAAATAAATGGATAAATCTTAAAACAAAAAGAAGAAGAAGAAGAAGGTGGCAAAAGTGAGGACAAGAGTATATCCAATACTGCCATATATATAGGTATACATATATGTATACATAAACATATATATACATTTTTTTTAAACAGAAGGTTTTAAGTGCATGCAGGAAACTTTTCTGGAAGGCTACTTCCCAGTCTCTACCTCCCAAAAAGATAACCGCTGTGGCCTCCAGGGAGGCTTAGGGCGTCTGGGGGACAGGAATGTGAGAGGGACTTGTTTAAATATCATAACTATTTTTTTTCTGATTTAAGTCAGCTTCTTTGAGACATACTGGATGAGTTTTGACAAATGAATATTATATTTTTTTGTACTCTTTGATTTTGTGCATGGATTACAAAAAATAATTTTGAGGGGCGCCTCGGTGGCTCAGTGGGTTGGGCCTCTGCCTTCAGCTCAGGTCTTGATCTCAGGGTCCTGGATCGGGCTCTCTGCTCGGCGAGGAGCCTGCTTCCCCCATCTCTCTGCCTGCCTCCTCTCTGCCTACTTGTGATTTCTCTCTGTCAAATAAATAAAACCTTAAAAAAAATTTTTGAAGAAAAATATCTAAGCTAGATTCCTCAGAAGTTATTCTGATCCTATAGGTAAATGTCCCATGTGGTAGTGAATCACCTGGGAAGTCGTGGAGGTTCCAACAGTGAAGAAGTGGAGGGTGGGTTTAGGGAGGTGACAAGGAGAAGCCAGAGGGCTGCTCTCACTTCTATGAGCTAAAAGTACCCCATCCTATGTTATGGTCTGAATGGTTGTATCCCCCAAATATTGGGGATATTAAATGTATTGAAGCCCAAACCCCTGATGTGACAGTATTGGGAGGTGGGGCCTTGGGGAGGCGATTAGTTTTAGATGAAGTCATGAGAATACAGCTTCACGAAGGGGTTAGGGCCCTTATAAGAAGAGGGAGAGACATCAGAGTTTCTTCTCCATCCTATGTGAGGATACAGCAAGAAGTTGACAGTCTACAAACCAGGAGAGGGCTCTTACCAAAACCCAACCATGCTGGCACCCCAATCTCGGACTTCCCAGCCTCTAGAACCATGAAAATAAACTTCTGTCAAGACACCCAGTCTATGGTATCTTGTTATGGCAGCCCAAACTGATTAATACAAACTAGTACAGAGGAAGAGACCAGAAAGCTCTTTATTTTATAATCACTGCAACAAAATTTAAGAAGGTCTTCTTGAAATGCTCGCTTATGGTCCAACATTTCCAGGCCCTTCTGAAGATGTCTGTGAATTAGTCTGTGTGCTAAAACCAATTTAATGCTCTTATTGTACCTCCTGTCAACTTCAGAAGTGGAATTCCATTTCACCTCAAGTGGTTTGAAATTTACAATGCCAGCTTGGTTTGGATACTTTGGCCCCTCTCTATTAGGAAGGCCCTTGGAGGCCCAAGCAACAAAGGAGGGAGGACTGTGGCAGAGTCAAGCAATAGGCTGGGAAGGTCACAGAGCAGGAACATGGTACATTAACACCACCAGAGGCAAGGTTAGAGGCCAAACATGTATAAGAAGAGGCTGGAGACGTTGAAATGATTCTACCCGAGCAACCTAAAGTGTGATCAGCATGTGACCAAACACTGTCACAAGCTGGTCATTCTCTAGTTGCTTCACGTGTATGCAGTCTGTGCTTCATTTTCCTCTTCTGTAAAATGGGGCCAATAATAGTATCTCCCTCACAGAGTTACTGTGTCAACTAAATTTAATATATATCATATACATATAGTTATGTATTAATATATGTATGCTGAGCGTAATATCAGACACACAGAGACCATATAATATTAACTATTATGATTATTACAATCACTAAATTATTTACTGTTTCCCCACCTTAAATAGCTTAGTAATATTAACAATGGGATCCCTGTTTCGCCTAGGGCTCAAGCATTCACTGGGCTCTAGGTAATGACGACATGTACAAGACTGGGTTGCAGATAATACGCTAATTGATCTTGTTTAATAAAGATGGAATCTATTCTACATTCGGGTGGCTGCACCCATCCATGAAAAGAAGCCCATCTACAAAAAGACCTAAATACTACACAGATAGGGGTGTTAGTCATTAAAATGTGCTAACAGGAAAAAAAATTCCATTTCCTGTCATAATTGTCACTAGGGAAAGAATTCATGAGAGCAGCCTAGGAAAGGCAAATCTGCCATCAGACACTGAGCACAAGGCAGCCTCAACTTTTCGAGATACTGAGTGCCCCACCAAAGGCAGAGTAATTCCTGATCAATATATTATATTCTTCCAATGGACTCATTTATCTAATATGAATTCAATTTAGAGGATACTGCCAGACAGAATTAAATATCTTCGTTTGAAAAATTACAAGGAAAGTGTGTTTATAATAGCTCCATTTTGACTGAATCAATTTTCTAAGCGTTTATCTTTTAAGAGTCCTAGAGGTCTTGCCCATATGGTGTGTCTCCCAGATAGACTTGTATGACATCTTCTGCTGCAAGAAAGGACCCCACAGTGTTTTATTCTGGGCCTTCAGTAACTGTCCAAGGGGACTGCTGCAGGAGAAAATTGTGTGAAATATCACTTACCGCAGACATTTCCACAAGCAATTATTCTACCCCTTACCTAGATTAATTATTAATCTGTGTATTTTAGGGAGATCAGAGTTACAGCAAAGAGGTTATGATGGGACATGACTAATGAGACGATCTCAAATACTAAATGGGGATAACCCACATAATGGCACCAGTTCTGATTAAGATTTTTATGCAAGAAATAATAATACCCCTTATGAAGCTCTTGCCATTAGCCAGACTTTGCACAAGCCTCTTTATATATACCTTATCATTGGTTTCTCATGTTGATGCTGATGGGTTTATTTTACAGATGATGAAATTAAAATTCAGAGAGACTCAGTGAGGTTAAAAGAAATTGCCCAAGTCCCACAACAGATTAACAGCAAAGCTGGCATTGAAACCCAAGTTCAGCTGACCCCAAAGTATATGCTTTTTTGCATCCTACTGATCTGTCAGTCTCAACAGCTGAAAGTGTAAAATATGAAGTCTTTTCTCCCAACTATTTTCAGATATATTCCCCTAGCATAGATCCTATTAATTAACCAATATTCTGTTAAAAAGATTATTGCCACTGTAGGACTATTCTCTATTTTTAAAAGGTGGAATTGGAGAGTGTCTTTATGGGATCCCCCCCCCAAGAAATTTCAGTCCTCCTTTTCAAATTTAATATTCTTTTTGAGGAGAGTTAATCCCCTTACTTTGTGTTAAGTCAAAAATCACAAGAAAAATAGAATATAGATCTGAAAAGTATTCTAAGTGCAATTCAGAATGAGATTTTTGTAATAACAAAATAAAGACAATGAGAGACTAAAGTCAGAAAGTATAATATTCACAGGAGTTGCAGAAAGAGACTAGAGCCTACTATATCCAAATGTTTATAGCTGAGAATATTCTAGAATTAATAAGAAAAATAAATCTTCTGATTGAAAAAACAAAACAAATATTGACTAGAATAAATAAAATAAGCCTCACCTGTATATGGTGAAACTGTGGAACCTCAAAAATAAATCTAAGAAAAATGTGAAAACCGTCAGTATAAAAAGCACATTGTCTGCAAAGGAACAAAAATTAGACTGAGAGTTGACATCTCAGCAACAAAAATTGAGGCCAAAATGAAACAGGAAAATATTTTAAGAACTGCAGACCTAGAATTCTATAGCCATTTAAATTATAATTCAAAAATGAGGATGAAATAAAGGCATTTTCAATGAAGACTAAGATAATTTTCCACTCACAGATTCTAAATGAAAGACCTACATAAAGAGGGACACCTGGGTAGCTCAGTTGGTTAAGCATCTGTCTTCAGCCCAGGTCATGATCATAAGGTCCTAGGATAGAACCTGACATCAGGCTATCTGCTCAGTGAAGAGTTTGTTTTTCCCTCTCACACTCCCGGTGTGTTCTCTCTCTTTTTCAAATGAATAAAATCTTAAAAAAAAAAAAAAAGAACTACATAAAGATATACTTCAGGGAATAGGAAAAATGAACCCATGAGAAAGGATTCAATAAGCAATAAATTAGCAGTGCACAATCTAAAAAAAAAAAAAATTAGGAAAACAATTCTATTTATATTAGCATCAAAAAGAACAAAATATTTAGTAATAAATTTAACAAAAGTACAAGTACAATGGTACAAAACTTGTACCACTAAAAACAAGATATTTTTAAGGAAATTAAAGTAAATGGAAAGACATCCCATGTTCATGGATTGAAAGATACTACTGTCAAGATGACAATACTCCTGCACTCATCTACAGATTCAATACAATGCTAACAAAATCCTATCTGACTTTTTGTACAGAACTCGAGATGATATTAAAATTCACACTTCAGTACAAGGGACTCCAAATAGCCCTCTGAACAAGAACAGAATTGGAAAACTCACACTTCTGGACTTCAAAACTTATTACAAAATTATAGTAATGAAGACCATGTGATACTAGATTAAGAATAGACATACAGATCACAGAATAGGGTCCAAAAATAAACCCTTGAGTTATGGTCAATTGATTTTCAACAAGGGTACAAAATATTCAATGTAGAAAGAATAATCTTTTTTAGCACATCGTTCTGGATAACTGGATAATTATGTGTAAAAGAAGGAAGTTGTACTTATTCCTCATTCTATACACAAAAATTAACTCACAATTAATCATAGATGCAAATGTAAGAGTTGAAAGTATAAAATTCCTAGAAGAAATATAGGGATATATTTTAATGACATTGGGTTAGGCAAAAACTTCTTAGATATGATATTAAAAGCTCACATCGGAGCGTCTGAGTGGCTCAGTGGGTTAAAGCCTCTGCTTTGGCTCAGGTCATGATCTCGGGGTCCTGGGATCGAGCCCTGCATCAGGCTCTCTGCTTAGCAGGGAGCCTGCATCCCCCACCCCCTCCCCACCCTGCCTGCCTCTCTGCCTACTTGTGATCTCTGTCAAGTAAATAAATAAAATCTTAAAAAAAAAAAAAAGCACACTCAACAAAAGAAAAACATATAAACTGGGTTTCATCAACATCAAAAACTATTGTGCTTCAAAGAACACCATTAAGATAGTGGGAAAAAAAATCCTCAGATTGGGAAAAAATATTTGTAAATCGTATATCAGATAAGTGATTTCCATCTATAGCATACAAAGAACTCTTACAACTCAATAATAGAAAGACAAATAACCTAATTTAAAAATGGGCAAAAGACCTGAGTTCCAAAGAAAATAGCCAATAAATACATGAAAAGGTGCTTACCATTATTAGTCATAAGAGAAATACAAACCGAAACAATAGTGAGATATTACAAATGCACACAAACTAGGAAGGCTATAATAAAAAAGACACACAGTAACAAGTGTTAGTAAGGATATGGAGAAATTAGAATTTTCATGTAGTGCTGGTGAGAATGTAAAATAATACAGCCTTTTTGGAAAACATTCTGGAAGTTTGTCAAGAGACTAAACTCAAGTTTCCCATTTGGCCTCGTAATTCCACTTCTAGATATATACCCAAGGAAAATTAAAGTACGATCTAGACAAAAATGTGTACACATGCTCATAGATACATTATTCATAGTAGTCGAAAAGGGGAGACCCAAATGTGCATCAATTGACAAATGGACAAATAAAAAGTGGTATAGCCATACAACATTATTCAGCCATAAAAGGAACAAAGAAATGATACATGCTAAAACATGGATGAAACTTAAAAACCATTATGTTAAACAAAAGAAGCCTGATACAAAAGACCACAAATTTTATAATTTCATTTCTATGAATATTTAGAATAGGCAAATCTATGGATATAAAAAGCAGATTCGTGGTTGCGTAGGGCTGGGAAGGTTGAAGGAAAATGGAGACTCTTTTTGAGGTCATGAAAATATTCTAAAGTTGATTCTGCTGATAGTCATTGCTCTGTGAGTACAGTAAAAACCACTGAGTTGTAAACTTTAAATGGGTGAATTGTATAGAATGTGAATTACAGTTGACCTTTGAACAACATGGATTTGAACTGGGTGGGTCCCCTTATACATGGATTTTTAAAAAAATAAATACAGGGCAGTATTGTAAATGTATTTTCTCTTCCTTAGGACTTTCTTACTAACATTTTCTTTTTCCTCCTTACTTTATCATAAGACTACAGTATATAATACATGTAACATACAAAATAGGTGTTAAATGACTATTTATGTTACTGGTAAGGCTTTCAGTCAATAGTGGGCTATTAGTAGTTAAGTTTTGGAGAGTCAAAAATTGTACATGGATTTTTTTGACTGTGTGGGGCATTGGTATTCCCACCCCCTGTGTCGCTCAAGAGTTGACTGTATATTTAAGTAAATATGTTTTTTAAAAAAGCAATAGAGGGTAAAGAACTTGATAAGTATATAGTCAAATCTAAACAAGCATTAAATGTATCAAATAGTAGAAAAAGCACTCACAGAAGTTATAAAATTTGATGGAATTAAAATGCTGCAACAATAATAAGTGAAAACAGCAGAAGACTGATTAGAGATAAAGTATCCCAAGATCCTTATTTTATCTGAAAGGAGAGCAAGGACTATCTGATCAACTTACAAGACTGTAGAACAGGATGCTTGCTAAATTCAAAAGTAAATAGGAAAAAATAGCAATAGAATCATATACAGGAAAAAATTTTTAGTTCTATAGAAGAAAAGGAGAAGAAAAAAGAACAACAGGGTGAACAGGTGAAAAAAGAACAACAAAGCACACAATAAAAGAATAAGTCCACCACTATATGTAATCACAAAAATGTAAATGGTTGAAATATACCAGGTAAAAGACTGAGACTCAGATTTAAATAAATCCAGCTGTACATAGTGTTGTTTTTTTTTAATTACATTTTTTGTCTGTTCCTGGTAATTAGGATGATTTACATTTGAATTTTTTCCTGGTCTTGTTACTGACTTTAAATGGGATGCTCTTAGCATTTCACCATTAGGAATAATATTTGTTAATGGGATGGCTGGGTGGCTCAGTTGGATAAGGGTCTGCCTTCAGTTCAGGTCATGATCCCAGGGTCCTGGGATTGAGTCCTATGTTGGGCTTCTTGCTCAGCGGAGAGCCTGCTTCTCCAGCTGCCTGCCACTCCCCCTGCTCGTGCGCACACTCTCTCTGATAAACGAAAAAAATAAAATCTTTGAAAAGAAAAAAGAAGAAGAGTATTTGTTGAGGGATGGGCTGAATGGGTGATGGGTATTAAGGAGGTACTTGTATTGAGCACTGGTTGTTGTATGAAATGATAAATCACTAAATCCCACATCTAAAACCAATTTTACCATATATGCTACAAACTAGAATTTAAACGAAAACTTGAAATTTAGGGGCACCTGGGTGGCTCAGTGGGTTAAAGCCTCTGCCCTCGGCTCAGGTGATGATCCCAGGGTCCTGGGACCTAGCCCCTTGTCAGGCTCTCTGCTCAGTGGGGAGCCAGCTTCCTCCTCTCTCTCTGCCTGCCTCTCTGCCTACTTGTGATCTCTGTCAAATAAATAAATAAAATCTTTAAAAAAAAAAAAGAAAAGAAAAAGAAAACTTGAAATTTAAAAAGAAATTTTTTATGGTTTTGGTAGATACTCTTTTTCAGGTTAAGGAATCTCCCATCTATTCTTAGTTCATTAAGAGAAACTATATTCAGAATGTCCAGATAAAATAACTGCCAACTTAGAATTCTATACACAGTTAAACAATCATTCACGAGTAAGGCTGAAGTCAAAAGATTTCAACACTGTAAAAGAGCTATGAGGTGCCTAGATGTAAATCTAGCAAAAGACGTGGTAACTTTTATGAAGAAAACTCTAAAACTTATGGAGAGACATAAAAGATAACCTGAGTAAATGGAGTCATATGTTCATATATGGAAGACAAGAGCTTCACAGTAAATGTTCTCCTAGATTTACACTATAAATGTAATAAATAATATTTAAAGTCCCTGGGGAGTTTTTTTTTTCCTTCACTGACCCAGATAAGCAGATCAGAAAGTTCATGCAGCTCTAAGAGTAAAGGCCCAAGAATAGCCAAAACAATGTCGAAACACAGAAAGGCCTCACCTTAACAAATCTCAAATCATCGGAAATTAATAGCAATTAAAATACTCTAGTATCAGTATCTAAGTAAACAGATCAATGGGTGGGATTTTCTGTAAAACCTAGAAATATTAAATACATAGGAACTTCAAATGTGACAGAGGAGACATTACAGATCAGTAGGAAAAGAGTGACTGTTTTATAAACAACACTGGGACTCCTTGCTAACAACATTCTCAAAGGGAAAAATTATATTCACACCTCACAGAGCGCACAAAAGTAAATTTCAGATACATTAAGAGAAAGTTGGAAACATGTAGACAAAACATAGGAAAATATATGTAACATCCTAGAAGGGCAAAGCAACAAAAATCATGGAAAAGTGATCAACCGAACTATATAATTTTAAAAAACTTCTCCATGACAAATGATAATAATAACAAAGTAAAAAGACAAGCACTTAGAGAAAATATCTGCAACCTACACTTCTAAGAGAATGTAAGTATCCAAAATGTACAGTAAGTTCCAAAAAATAAGAAGAGAAATGAGAAAATACCAAAAAGGCAAAGGATATGAAGAAGCAATTAGCAGAGGAGGTCAAGAGACACAGGAAAATAGGCTCGACTTCACTAGCCGGGGAGGAGAGGCAAATTACAACAAATAGATAATATGTCACAACTATTAGAGTGGAAAAAAAATGTTTAATGCTCACATTACCAACAATACCAGTTGGCGAGAACAGAGAGATAAAAACTTTCATCCGTCGCTAGTAGGGGTGTAATATTCTATAACCATGGCTGACAGCGATCTGGCCATATCTGGTAAAGTGAATGTATAACCTGTGAATGACTCCACTTTGATGTATCTAGAAGCTCCTGAGAGATACATGGGCCCAAGGAGATACAAACAAAAGAACATTCTTTTCAGCACTCCATACGCTAGCTAAAAAGTGGTGACAAGTTACCTGGCCTTCCCGGGGAAAATGGGGGAATAAAACATGCAGTATTAAAATCTTTTTATTGGGGCATCTGCGTGGCTCAGTGGGTAAAATCTCTGTCTTCGGCTCAGGTCATAAAATCTTAAAAAAAAAAAAAAATGAATAAAATCTTTTTAAAAATTTTTTATTTATTTATTTATTTGACAGACAGAGATCACAGATATGCAGGCAGGCAGAGAGAGAGTGAGAGAGAGAGAGAGAGAGGAGAAAGCAGGCTCCCCGCCAAGCAGCAAGCCTGATGCGGGGCTCGATCCCAGGACACTGGGATCATGACCTGAGCCGAAGGCAGAGGCTTTAACCCACTGAGCCACCCAGGCGCTCCCCCCCTTTTTGTTTTTTAAAGATTTTATTTAGTTGACAGAGAGACAGAAACTTCGAGAGAGGGAACACAAGCAGGGGGAGTGAGAGAGGGAGAAGCAGGTTCCTCACTGAGCAGGAAGCCCAGTGCAGGGCTTGATCCCAGGATCCTGGGACCAGGCAGACGCTTACACCCAGGCGCCCCCAAATGTGCATTATTTATACAATGCCACACCACACAGTGGCTAACATGAGTGAACTAGCTCTCTATCCTCTGCGTGGATAAATCCAAAATATATAATGATAAGCTAAAAAGGTGCAAAGTAAATATTTATATGCAGTATCATTTACATAAAAATGAAAATAAGTGAGACAACAGTACAAATTATTTACAAATGCATTAAAGATATCAAAATCTTACCAGTTACTATTCACACCTCTGAGGCGGAAAGAGAGGCACCTCCTCGTCCAGGAGTCCTGGAGGTCCTTGAGCTCACACGTAAAACATAAAAGGGCTTTTTGAGAACTGAGTCACTAATGAGCGCTATTTGTGTGCTTTGGTACAAAGACATTTGGTGGATTCTAGTATCAAGAGCTATTTCCTCTTCACTAGGAATCGAGGAGAATGACCGTCCAGCAGCGGGGCTGACAGAACAGCTCTGGACAGGCTCCTGTCTTCTCCTGCAGCTTCTGGACCATTCTCTGGCACCCAGGCTGGTTTGCACTGGGAAATCCCCTTGTTGTGTTTCCTTGGGCATCCCCCAGAGGTACAGCCCGGCACCCCAAGTTTTACCTGATGACTTCCGTAGAAGATTCTATAGCTTCGCTATGCCTCTGAGCCATACGCAGAGAGCCTGCCCTGCGCCTTTCAGGGGCTGCCGCTTCCCAGGGTGGGCTTAGCTTTCCTCTAGGAGCTGCTACCCCCAGCAGAGGACCTTTTAAACTTCCTTCAGCCTGGAGTTCCAGAACCATGATCCTTCCTCGGTTCCTCTATTCAAGATGTGCACGCATACACACACACACACTTTCATATTCACACAAACACACTGATACACACATGCACACACGTACACAAACTTGCACATACAAAGAAACACACACACCCACCACTCCCTTCTCTGCAACAGGACCCCGACTTGCTGAATCATTCAGAATTCAATATTGTGTGGACATTGTGTCCGGTTTTATAATGGAACACAACAGGAATAATAGAATTTACTAGTCACGAACACATAGATCTCAAATATCAAAGGACGATTGCACGATACTATTGAAACCACTTAACACAACAGACCCCTCCTCTTGCACGAGCTCAAATCCTGTGAATTTTCTTTTCTTTTTCACTTCAGGAGCAGAGTCGGTGCAATTATACCATTCAGTTCTTAGCCCATTACCATCGCCATTCTGGGAGGCCCCTCTCTAGCTCTGTTTTACTCAATTTTATTTTTCCCCTTCACGCCTGATTCCACTCTTCCGGCCCTCCCGTCCCTCACGGGCGTCCTCTGTACTGTCTTTGATGTTTGCCCAGTTGTCATTTATCCTATTGCTTGTCTACTAGCATGGCCCCGGTAGATGATGTTTATCTCTGATTCATTGCCCTGATTCATCTTTATGAAGCAGCCATAAAATTTTAGGTGTTGTGCGGAGGGGGAGGAGGGGGGCTCTGCCGTGGCACCTAGCGGCCAAATGATGTGAACATCTGTTTAATTTTGATGGTGGGTCCAGAGGTGTCTGTTCTATTATTTTCTTTATACACAGAACTCAGCTCACGAGTTGATTCCCTTGCAGGAAAAGTTTTCTTTCAATCAGGAAAATGCGCACTTGTCCCGAGCCAGTGTTTTTGTCTCAGGCTGATGGTGCAGTGATTGTGCCACAAGGAACCCCTTCTTTTTTTTTTTTTTTTAAGATTTTATTTATTTATTTGACAGATAGAGATCACAAATAGGCAGAGAGGCAGAGAGAGAGGAGGAAGCAGGCTCCCTGCTGAGCAGAGAGCCAGATGCCGGACTCCATCCCAGGATGCTGAGGCCATGACCCGAGCCCAAGCAGAGGCTTCAACCCACTGAGTCACCCAGGCTCCCCCAAAGAACCCCTTCTATGGGGAGATGGGGGCCTAGCCAAACTCCACGTGCGGGCTCCCCTGGAACCTGGCCCATAGGTGGCAGTCTCCCATCATTGTTCCTGGACCACAAACCTCAGAAGGTCGGACTGCACTCTAGGTCTCCATTGCTCTTTCCTTCCGGTTTCCTAATATTTAATGTGCCCCCACCAACTTCCCCTCCTCCCCCCCCCCCCCAACTTCCCCGCACCCAGCAGGTAGAGCCCAGAGTCAGGGCGAGCAGCAGTGACACAAGAAACTTTGTCTGGAACCAGCCAAAGTCAGAAGGGCCTGGTTGTGCCCCGCTTTGGCTACTGTTTCAGAACTGCAGGACAGCTCTCTCGCAGGGTTGCTCTGTAAATGGCACGAAGGGTTATCTTTCACTCTAAATAAAGCCTTTTCGCACTGTTATACTTTTTAAAAAGCAATCATGCTAACGCAAGTCTTCATCCTCCCTGTTTCGTCTTGCCCCTCACCTCTCTGCCAACACACACCCACAGATTTGGGATTCATTTTTGGGAAAGGATTGTGACTAGGCATTCTTCTCCAAATATGCCCCAGCCCTCACCTAGCCCCTCAGAGAGCCTGTCTGACGAGCAGAGATGAGGAGTGCGTGCATGTGTGTAAGAATCCTCCTTTCCTTCTTGTGCAGAGAATTCTAGAGAAAAAGTCTGAGGGAAACAGAGAGATAAAGAAAAGTACCACCTTCTCACCTTCCTTCTACCCACTCCACACCAGAGAACAGAAGGCCAGAGGAACACTAACCCAGCCCCAGGCCTCTCTAGGAGAGTCTGCCCATTGAGCTTCTAACCAGCCTGCCCCTCTGGTCTGCCACCCACGGTGTAACAAGCCAAAGTGAGTTTCAAGCCCTAGCAAGTGTCAAATGGCCAGAGGATCCAGGATGTACTTGCCTAGGAGGCCAAATGGAGTGGCTCGTTAGCATTTGTAAAACCTGCCTCTACAACAACAGACACCCAGTGCTGGGGCGGATTTTGTGTATTCCACTTGAATTCGATAGCAGAATGTGTTTGGGCACCTGGGTGGCTCAGTGGGTTAAAGCCTCTGCCTTCAGCTCAGGTCCCAGGGTCCTGGGAAAGAGCTGCATCGGGCTCTCTGCTCAGCAGGGAGTCTGCCTCCCCCGCCCCCTCACCGCCTGCCTCTCTGCCTGCTTGTGATCTCTGTCTATCAAATAAATAAATAAGAATGTGTTTGCAATCTTACTAACACCTGCGTTTAGAAAGGACACTGCTAAGGAAAAGACTTCCTTGAAAGGGGGATTTCTCTGCTTCTAGGTACTTCCCCTCTCCAGAGAGAAACCTAGATGCCTTGTTTCCCCCTTCCCCAGAGGTGGGTAGGACTCAGAGATTGTTGGTTAGGTTTAGAGGAATGAAGATATAGAAAGTCCCAAGTGTTACAGGAGGCATTCCCGAGTCAGAGATAGACAGTGGTCAGCCTATTCCAAAGGCGGGCCAACGCGTGTTCCTCCAGAAAGCTAGAGCCTGGCGGGGCGGGGGGTGGGGTGTGCGGCTGGTAGTGAAGATGGAGGGGCTGGTGGAGGAGGTGAAGGTAGAGGGGGTAGACACGGAGGGGGAGTGGAGATGGAGGTGGTTGAGGTGGAGGGGTCAAGATGGAAAGAGTGCACAGGGCGGAAGAAGGACTAGAAGAGGCCTGGCAGAAAACTGGGTCAAGCTGGAACCTGACCGAGCCGCCGCCATGACAGGGAAGCCGCTGCCAGCCCCAGGAGTCTTCCGACGCTGTCTTGACCACTTGGCCAGTCCATGGCATGCACCTGGACTCACCGGGTGTGGTTCTGAGGAACTAAAGTCCATCTCTTCTTGCTCGGCTGACTTCAAGGGTTCAGTCTCTGCAGTCTAGCTGGGGGCGTTAGGATGTGCCTGGTGGCTAGAACCCTGTGAGGGGGCAGCCAGTCAGGAGTGCTGCCCTCTGGGCACATACCCATAAGGGAGCTGAGGTCACTGCACTTTCAACCCTAGTTGAGAATTTCTGAGATGGGAAGACCTGGTTTTTCATGAGCTGAACCCTATCAGGAAGGTCCACTGTCTCAGTGGCTATGTTCCTTTATGACCCAGGAAATCATTTGTGGAAACCAACATTACAAAGATTCTGTGGATGTTGTTGTAAAACAACAACAGGATTTCGGGTTAATTTCTTCTACCTGGATCAGATCTGAGTTCATTATAATTCCGTGATAATTTACCATTCTGCACCTTCCATTGACCTTGGAGGTGCATATCAACCTGGGGAACGAATGCAGATCAGAGAACGTAGGATCTTTCCTCTCTTTAGACTCTTTCCCTTGAAAAGCTCCGTGGATTCAGATTTTCTCTCTCATGTGGAAAAACAACTCCTTAAAACCACCACAAATCCTCAAAATCTATACAATGAAGCCTTAGCAGGGTATTTAAATTCTGCTGGAACATGAGCCCAGCAGCCTTCCTACTTCATCTCCTATTACTGACCTTTTATCAGACTCATCCCAGTTGTCCTTGAAATACCAGGAGCATTTCCACACCTGTGTGTGTCTGCTGGGCCCTCTCACCCTACTCCACTTGCCCAGAGATCCTTAGTCCTCAAGGCCTGTCTCAAATTTCGCTTCCTTCCTGAAGCCTGATCCCTCTGGAGTAGGTGACCGAGCCCCATTCTGTGCTCTTGTATGCCCTGGGAACCTCCAGACCATTGTTTGTGCTTACAGCCCGGTGGGTGAGCAGGCGGCACGTGTGGCCTGCCTTCCTCCACAACCTTAAGCTCCTGGAAAGGGTCATCCATGTCTCTGTGGATCTCCTCTAATACCAGCCCAGTGTCGCCCAGTTCGAAGAACTCAACAATTGTCGGCGGAATTTGCAGTCAAACCATGTTAGCTTACAAAGATAAACACAAATGTCAGGCCTAATCCTCCCCTATTCAATATAAGAGGCACCACTAATTCACTTTTAACAGAAGAAAATTAGTAATTTAAAACTAGAAATGAATCAGCTAATGAAGTGAAAGACAAAGAACATTCAGCCCCTCTGAAATTCAAAGACTTGCCTGTGAAAATAAGGAAATGCCAAATTTGGCAAAATCAAATTAGCAAATTTAGAAGAACTTAACAGTACTCATTGTTGCCGGAGTCACAGTGAGACACTGCCGGTGGTGCAGGGAGGACAGCCTCCCTCAAAGTAATTTGATAAAATATCTCAGGAGCCTGAAAAATCTTTATTCGCTCTGATCCAGTAACTCCAACAAGAATGTTTTGCAAGGTAATGAGCTGTGAGGCAAATGAAGAGTTATGTTTATTATTATGACCATTGCAATGAGTGTGATTTATAATACTGAAGAGTTGAAGATAACCTAAACTCCAACACTATGGAAATGGTTCAACAAATAATGGCGGATCCGTAGAATAGTTGGCTGCCGTGTATTAAGATGATTTTTAAAAACATTGTCATGGGAAAGTGTACATAATATAGTGTTAACTGAAAAATTAGACATAAAACTGAACATATATTAAGATTTCAAGTCTGGTGTTATGTATACCTGTATATACATATTTATATACCTATATATGTGTATATAACCTGTTTTATCTAATATGATCACCAACAGCCACACGTGGCTATTGGGCACTTGAAATTGGGCTAGTCCAAAGTGAGAGATGCTGTGTCAACTACATATTGGATTTCAAAGACTTAGTATGAAAAATGATGTAAAACTACACAATTTTTTATTGATTACATCATGAATGGCAATATTTTAGACATATTAGGCTAAATCAATTCTATCGTTAATCTCGCTGGTTTCTTTTTACTTTTTTTTTTAAACATGGCAACCAGAACGTTTAAAATTAAACATAGAGTACACATCTATTTCTTTTGGACTGTGCTATATTAGACAACTGCATTTTTTAAAATGAAGAAAATTTCTAGTTGAGGTTATCCCTGGGTTTTAGAATTCTAGGTGATTTTAGTTTTGTTCTTTAAATTCTTCTGTCTTCTCCCTGTTTTCTGAATAAGCAGATACTTCCAATGTTTCACTCCTTTTGGGAAGCTTTCTCCAACCTCCCAGAGTGGCGTTAGATGCACACATGACTTACTACACTTCTGTACAGCACTTGCTAGAGTTTGAAATTACATGGTGTCTGATCATGATTCATGTCAACCAGCTCAACCGACTATAAGATCCACGAGTCTGGGACCCATGTCTGTTTTGCTCAACTTTGTGTCCCTGGCACTTAGCAAAATGGATAGTATATAGTAAGTACTTAATAAAATGTTGGTTGGATGGATGGATGGATGAATGAATGAACAAATGCATGAGTGAATGATTAAGAAAAAAAGCATTCAAAACCAGAAAAGCCCAAGTCACCACAATGCTAAAATCAAAGAAATTCATCATGTAAGAGAAGTATTGGCAGACTTCATGCCAAAGGAATGGTCAGAACAGATTCTGGAGCTGCTATGGACAGCACATCTGTGGTAGGGAGCACTGGGATCGAGAGCCTTGGTTGCTGAGCTATGAAGCCACCAGGAGCTCTGAGGATGCTTCTTTAGCGGCTCCTAGCCAATGACCAAGTGCAGCAGGGAGACTAAGGCACACCCATTCATGCATGAGGTGGGACTCTTCTGACTGGCCTTTTAGCTCACGGACCCCCACTGGTCCTGCCAGAACTTCCTTCCATCCTTCCCTCCCTTCTTCTCAGGAGTCAGACCTTCATCACCATCTGAGGGCTCTCCCTGCTCATTTTCCCCAGTAAATCACTTGAGTGTCTTATTTCATCTAGGGTTTGCTTCTTAGAGGACCCAAATAATGCACCTGTTTCCAGAATTTAAAAATGCATATTATTTACTTATTTGAATGGGCAATCCATACACAGTCTACAAAATTCAAACTGCACAACATTTACAAGGAGGGTATATTATAAAAGGAAAGTTGTTCCCATACCCCTTTCCTCCAGCCACCTGATTATCATCCAGATTCCCATTCCACTCCCAGAAGTCCATCTCTGTTCTACCATTCCATTCTGTAGATACACTACTGTTACATTGCCATAGTCACCTGAGAGTGTACCTTGACGAGTTCTCCATGACTTATTTCACCTTATTCTTTTTATGGCTTTATCATATTCCGTTGTATTTCCCTGTTTCCACATGGGTGAACATTTAAGTATGTCCAATCTTTCACCATGATTCTTGTACTGTTGTAGTTTGTCTTTTCATTTAGGTATATTTGTACATAAATTCCTATAGAAAAAGACCAGTAGTGGACTTACTGGATCTAAGGATGAGGGTATGCTACATTTTACTGCTGAATTGCTCTCCATAGAGGTCAGAACAATCCATACCTTCAAGAGCATGGCCTCACACCCTTGCCAACACGATATGTTATTAGTCTCTTCCTCTTTGTCTGACAGGTTAAAAATGTAGTTCTACTTTTCTCTTATTGTAAACAAAGTCAAGAATCTCTTCATACCATTAAGAACCATTTATTCCTTTCTTGTGAACTGTGTTTTCCCATCCCTTGCTCGTTACTTTATTGAGTGTTTTGCTCTCCTAAAATTGATTTGTCAGTGCTCTTTACACTTTAGGAAATTTACACTTTGGCTGAGATTTCAATGTGTTAGATTTTTTCCCAGTTAGAATTTGACTGGTATTTACTTTACTGTTGGTGTTTTGTTTTATTTGGCTGAGAATTGTTTTAATTTTGAAATTAGTTAAATTTATCATTCTTTGCCTTTTAAGATTTCTACATTTTAAGTCATACTTTGAAAGGCTGTCTTCACTCTGAGATTTAAAAAAAAATAATTTCAAAAAATATTTCTGCAACTTATTTTTAAAAATTAGAAAAATTTATCTATGTTTCTTTTCTTCCCTCCCTTTCTCCCTTCTTCCCTCCCTTCTTTCTTTTTAAACATTTTACCCTTTTATCATAATTAACATTGGTATAAGGTGTGAGTTAGGGATTTGTGCAAGAGAATAACTAGTTATTAACCACATCCATTTCGCCCTGGTTACAAAGCTAGACTACATTTGTCCTCTTTCCTTGAAGTTAGGTGTGGACATGTGACTGAGTGCTAGCTAATGGAATGGGAGGGGAGGTAAAGTGACCCCCTCATCCTCTCTCTCTTCCTATCTGCCATGTCATTTCACCATGGAGAAGACTAGATCTAGAAGATCTAGAGCAGTGCTGACCAATAGAAATAACTGTAAGCCATAAAAGTGAGACATATTTGTCATTATGTAAACAAAAACAGGTAAAATTAATCATAATATTTCACTTAACCTAATAAAGTACTATCAGTTGAACAAATAATCACTGTAAGATGAATTAATGAGATGTTTTACATTTTTTCACACTATGTCTTCGAAATCTGATGTGTATTTTGTACTTACAGCACATCTCACTTTACATTGGCCACATTTCCAGTTTTATTGAAATAGTGTTAGAGAATTTGACCTGCACTATTTCCATATCTTTCAAGTAAGTAAAATATTCTTTCAGTTTAATATAGAGTCATATTTTTCTTTTTTTTTTTTTAGAGTCATATTTTTCTAACTATTGTATGAATACTTCTACTTTAAAGAAGATATCTTCTCTAATGCAGTGTTTGAATATATATTCATGAAGTCTATCTTATTATGTTATTTAGGACTTTACTATTTTTATTTTTATGTACCTGTCTGGGCTCAGTTTAAAAAAAATTAAAATCTACCATCAATATTTTCCTTCTTTTTTTTTTTTATGTTCTGTAGCCTTTGCTTCATTAATTTGTTGGTATATTATTAACTTATACTTAACTCATATATAACTTATATATGTAACTTATATTTGTTGATATATTAACTTATACTAACTTATATAACTTATAATTATATATTTATAATTGTTAGATGTCTTTTGTGATTTACACTTTATCATTCTAAAACAGGACGCTCTGTCTTAATGATTAATTTAGTGCTGAACTTAATGCTTTTTGTCTTTAATTCAACCTTGTTTGATTTGGGGGATCAATCCTATTTTTCTGTTTTCTTTGTTTTGTATGATTTTACCTATCTTTGCTTTCAAGTTTCAAAGACATGTGTGTTTCATACATCTATGCATATCCATATTCTATTCGGGCATTTTACTTCAATATCTAGTTTAGCCTTGCTGTTTCTAACCATTGGAATGTTTTCCTCCCTGCTTTCTGCCTCTCGCCTTCAATACCAGCTCCCCATATTCATTTCTTGAGTTAATTTTATTCTACCTCCACAGGAACTAGCATGTAAGCCTCCCTTACCATAGGCATCATACTAGACCATAATAAATACCCCTTGAGTCTAAATCAAAATGCAGAACACTTATGTAAAAATTGGGTGTGAATATGTTATGTGTGTCTTCCTACTTCAATCTCATGAGTAATGTTCATATAAACAAGACAGTACAAATGTACACATATTTGGCATTTGGGGTGGAGACCCTGGAAGGAATATTATATTTAGGAGATTGCCATTTAAGAAGCCACTGAAATTGACTTTTCATTTTATTTAACAACTATTAGATACTAAATAGATGTGTATTTGAAGCATAAAAGCAATTGTTTGTTCATGGTAAGCATAGTTACTGAAAACTATGTTCTGATAAAAGTCCTATGACTGTTTAAACATCTACTTCTGTGTAATAAACTATTCCAAAATTCAACAGTAAAAGACAATCACTGTAGTAAAGATTGTGTGGGTCAGGAATTTGGAAAAGACAGATAGGAACAGCTTGTTCCCACCTCAAAATGTCTATAGTCTCAGCTGGAAAGACTTGGAGGTGGAACAACCCAGCGAGCAGGGATAGAAATCATCTGCAGACATCTTCATTCATGTGTCCAGTGGGCCCTCAGTTGGCGCTATGAGCCAGAACACCTGCACCTGAGCTCTGTGCGGCTGGGACTTCCTCACAGCTTGATGACCTTGGACTTCTAACTGGCAGCTCCGGGCTCCAAAGGCAAGAATTCCAAGGGAATCGGGCAGAAGCTGCATTGCCTTTTATGACCTAGTACCAGAAGACACGGAGTGTAATTTGTACCTTACTCTATTGGCCAATCGGTCACTAAGGTTGATCAACTAATCACAAAGGCCCAAATTCAAGGGGAGGAGATAGTCACACTAACTCTCAATGGGACAAACATCAAAGAATTTTCAGATATGCTGAAAGTACCACATTGGTACTGCTTGACACTGGGCTCTGTGTCTCTGTCTCTCTCTCATACACCATCACACACAATCACACCCATACTCACAAACTTGCATCACTGCTTATTAACACTAGCTATTAGTATAGTAACTAAACTGTAGTGGGAGTTGCTGTGGCACTTTGCAAGCAAAAACACCAAAACTGAAAAAAGTGACATATACTGGTTATCCACAAATAACACATCTAAGACGATTTCCAGTCCCCAAATACCTACAAAATACAAGGCCAGAAATTTTTAAGGAAATTACACAAGGTAAAATGCCAGAGACATCACAAGAGTATGTAACCTGCCTCCTGTTTAATTTTCCATGTGTTGGGATGGCTTCAGAGCCTCCCTGACTTCACCCTCGCTTACTTTCCCCTCAAACCTGACAGGCTTCTTTCTTCCTTGACATAAGGATTGTGTATCTTTTGCTAAAATTTACTCTAGATGGATACAGTGTTTTCTTTCTCTGCTGTATGCATACCAATGTCCCATCCATTATTATTACTTTGTTTCTCCTACTTAATACTTCCTTTAGCGGGAATTTATCAATCACTCACCATGTGCCAATCCCTGCAGTAGATACCCAACCGACAGATAGACGGAGCCTGGCTATGCTAGAGTACTGGACATCTGCAGGCAGCTGGTGCTGGGGTTCTTCTCGGTGTTAGTGGCAGACACCCCCAGATGATAGGGAAGAGTTAGCAAGGCATGGAGGTAGATGGGGCAGGTGGCATCAACAGACCAACCAAAAGGATGGAAACAATGGCTATGAAGGAAAAAGAAGGCTTCAGCTTAGAGCAGAGGAATGGTTGGAACTCTGACAGTAGCAGAAATTTTATGTGATCCACTCCTCTTCTTGCTGGAGGGCTCCTAGAGCCATACAAGGGAGACAGGGAGTTTGCCTTTTGGTTGATGGAGGGTGTTGATTCCAGAGACATCAAAACACACTGTTAACATGATCTACTTTAATAAGGATTCTCAAGCGGGTAGGGTTTTATAGTAATATCTATTTGAGACAAATGTAACTTCTTGTCCCAAAAAGAATTTAGTTAAACAACTGAAGAGAAGATATATAACAGTTTAAAAAAAACTACACAAGATAAGCATGGGGCAGTTTGTCCTCAGTTTCCCTATTACCAAGTATAATATCCGTGATCCATGTCTTTAGACTTTATTAATTGCATCCAGTGTAGAAAGAACTTCTCACCCTTGAAGATGGGCTCATCCTGTGTCTTTGACTTTTCTGTGTTGGTCTTCTTCTCTGGTTCCTCTTTTTCCCTCATCCTTTGCCTAGTGATATCTTTTATGGCTCTTATGAGGCTTGCCTCTCTTCATATTCTGCCTATTCATCAATAGCCTTGGCTTCAGCTACCATCTATCAACTGCAGTCTTTGAGCAGGTTTCTTCAAAAACAGAGCCTGAGGCAAGGATTAGGTACCCATGCTTTATTTGAGAAGTGAGGCAGGGAAGAATGTGGAGCAAATGCGAGATCATGCATCACCACACTAGTCATTGCTTCATAATGAACTGTGATGAGACACGGGTTATTAGCAAATATGTCTGCTTGACCACATGGATATTTCCAAATAGGTCAGCTGGACACACTATACCTGCATATCAGTTCATCGGACATAGGAATTTCCTTTGCTCTCCTATTAGCCCTTGGTCATCATTTATTCCATGGGGAGTTAACTCCCCCACACTTTCAGATTATATCATTGGCCTCTTTGGTGACTGTTTGGAATGCCAGGACCCATGAACTGTGACGAGCCATTTCATCCAAGTCTGGAAGTGTCGGGAGGCACCCGAATCTACAATATGTTGTCATTTGGCATCACTGTGTGGGGGTGACCAAGGAGGGGGTGCCTGGCATAGTTGCCTAAATGCAAGCAGATTCAGTCAACTGGTGATGACCCCATTTAGAGCACAACAAGTGGTCAAGGGTCCAACGGGCAGTGGTGGCAAGAGAATCTGAGAAGATATGTAATATCCATGTCCCATACACATGGCAACTCCCAGATCTATATCTCTGCTTTGATTTATCTCCTCATTCCTAGACCTACATTTCCAATAAGAGGTCCCAATGGCAGTTCAAAGTCAATGTGCCCTCAATGTAATTCATTATTTTACCCCTCCACCAAAACATGCTTTCTACCATGTTCCTTAACTCAGTGTAGAGTGCCACCTCTAGAATTATATCTAGAATGGTACTTCATTCTCTCAGAGATCCAATCCCCTGCAGTTCTGGTTGCCTCAACACTTCTCCACGCTGTCCAACAGCTGTATGTATTTTCAAGGACAGCTTTTATGGTTGCTCTTGAGAGGAAGGTAATCTGTTCGGAGCCGCTCCCTTTTAGCCAGAAGCAGAAGCCCTCTGCGAACCTTCCTAACACAATTCCATTAAAAAGAAAGAAGTGTCATTATAAGAAATCTATGTAACAAACATTTACTCTGTAGACAGTTTATGTAAAGTTAAAATCTTACTTTATGAAGCAGGACCCATTTGACTGCAGTTGAGAGAAGACATGTCCCAAACCGGGTTAAACAAACAAACAAAAAAATTTTTTTGCTCTATATACCAAAAATTTCAGGAGGAAGATCATCATGTACAAGATTTCACATGAAGTTTATCTGGATCCAAATTTATCTTCGTCTCTGCTCAGCTTCATGTAGAATGGTAAAGCCATTCTCAAACAGGCTTGTGCCCATGAGATGGCTGTCAGCTACTCCCTGAACTACACCCTTCCAGGTCCACACCCAGCAGAAAAGGAATGTGGAAAACCTCATTGGCTCTAATTGGGTCACTGCCCATTCCTCAAGCAGTCACTTTGCCTAGGGAAATTTGATAGAGTGATTAACCTAGGCCCATGTCAGTTCCCTGATTCTCAGGCCAGAGCTAGATTCAGTTCCTCCAGAAATCCATAGACTGAGAACAGAGTTGGTGGTAGTTCCCAAGCAGGAGGTTAGGACATGGTTATGAACAGGAGAAAGCAAACTGTTGTTGGACAACGGAAAGAACAGCTGTTCACTTCCCTGGCCAAAACCAGTCTGTAAATGCACACTGCCTTAAGTTACTTGGAAGATTACAGTCTTCTGGCTTTGGTCCTCTAAGTCCATTTCTGGGATCCTGCTTCTGGATCTGTGACGCCAGCTCCCTTCACACAGCCATGTGCTTTATACCCGGCCCCTCCAGAACACACATACGGCTCTTCCAACACTAGCACGTCCCTACCCACGTGTTCCCTTTCTCCTGTCACTCTGAAATCTTAGCAAGGTTTGCGACAGGAGCAGCAGGAGGATGACATGGTTTTATTTCCTCACTGTCACCATTTCCTTTTCTCTCACTATCTCCCCACAGACCGAGAGTTGGATGACCAGATTTCACTCCCTAATTCTGCCCCTTACTGCTGTAATTCCAAAAGACTCACTTCACTGCATGGAGTCTCAATGCCTACAACTGCGGACAGGGCTAAAGATGTTCACTTTACTTCCTTCCAGGCACTCTCTCTAAAGAGTTGTGTAAAAGAGGAAGAGGGTGACAGGCCTGGAGACGTCCTCCCCTTTGAATGACTGTTGAGGACACTGGGGATGCTTCTGATAGAGACATTCCAAAGTGTGGGATTTTCAAGCATTTCAGTGATTGTGAAGGTTAAATAAAGTATTTCGAAAATGTTTGTAGACTCTAAAGCTCTTCAGAGATGCTGAATGGTATTCTGGGCCCCCAATGGGTCATTGAAAAGCTCTTGCTCCACCTGAAGTGTTGTTTGTCTGAAACACTCATCAAGGGTTTCCACCCCAGGAAACAAAAGCACAAAAGTTTCACTGAAGTCCTCTGGCCTAATCCTCTTAAGACTCATTGAAGCCTCTCTGAATTGGTCCAAAGGTAGTCAAGTACCTTCTTAAAACAGGAGGCTCTTTCAAATTTTCTTGCTACTCCTCTTTCTGACAAATTCACTGCAGTGTTCCTTGCTACCCGTCACCATTCACCGCTGGCAGCCAGAGATTCTGCCGAAGTGGCACCGCAGGGATCTTTCTAGAATCTGCCCTCCCTCCAATTGGCCAGGGGAAGCCAAGACTCATAACTACACTGGATACAGACTGTGGAGCATCTGAAAAACATAGATTTTGACCCCAGCTTGGGGGAAGAAGGGGACCAAGTGTCTGAGTCAGGGCTGTTCGCACAAAGAGTGGCAAGTGAGGAAGTGGACTCAGGAAGATTAGCTCTCGGGCGGGTGCAGGTGCATACCCCGGAACTGAAGTCCTACAACCAAGGGCTTTAATGATCTTTGCATATGCAGAGCCTAGCACCGTGTCTGACATAGTGGACGTCCAGTCCGCCTGATGGTTGGGCTGGACAGGAACAGATAGATTTCCGACATGTCCTGGACGGTAAGCAGATAACATCTGTGAGTGGGTGAGCATGAAGGATGAAGGGAAACAAAGGGCAAACTACGGCTCTGGGTCTGGGGAACTGGCTAACAAGAGCCACTTGGGTGGGATGATTAAGAAGCCAATTACGGCTTTGGTTTGACGTGATGGTAAGTCAGCTGTGGAAACCCTATCAGAGATTTCACAACCTTACATGAAAAATTTATATGACATTCGAACAGGTTTCGATGATAAAATATTAAGCCCATAGAACATTTCTTACAGAAATGTTTCTTTAGACACGGCACAGATCACTAGACCTCCTCCCCACCCCCACTTCTTTTTTGTTAATAGAACTCTAATTTTTTTCTGCGGCAGCTATGAGCCAGGCTTAATATTTCCATATTCCAGCCTCCCCTGCCAGATGAACCTGGAACTAAATCTAGTCAATGAGATATCAATAGAAGCTGTTGGGAGGGACCCAACTAACATAGTGCTCTTGGCCCTTCCCCTTTTTCCACTGGCAATGCAGCCCTGATGGCTCGCGTTCTGGTAGCCATCTGACGTCCACGAGGATTGAAACCACATGCTAAGGATGGCAGATGGAAGGAAACTGGGCCGTGAAGCTACCATACCAAGCCCTGGATGCCACCTGAAGGTTTCTGTTTAACATGAGAAATAAAGCCTCTAACTTCTTATGTCTCCGTTTTTCAGGTCTTTGTTACTCACAGCCAAATGCGATTTCTTGTCGATACACCATTTGGCTTAAAAATTGTAAAAGCCAACCTCAGAATGAGTTTTAATGTTTTGCAAAAGTAATTAGAAGAGTAAGGCATTGGCACCTGAATCAAAATAACGAGCACCAGCCCTATAAGCATGCCTACTATTTTAAAAACCTGAAAGGAAGTCTTTGGGAAGCCCTGTGAAATTAGTCACTAACACAGCCTCTGGCCCCCAACGTCACAAAGGTTAAGAAAACAGCATGTCTCAAACACAGTCCAAGGTTATAACGCCAGTTCATGACTCGCAGTTTGAACTCAAAACCACCTAATGTACTTCCCGTGACATGGAGTCCAATAAATTCCAAGAGCATCCAGGTTCTTACTGTGGTGGAATTCAGTGAAAACAAGCTCATTCTTAGCAATGACGTCCCAGGGAAATCACAGTTAGTGAGGGGAAGGAGGGAGGCACCCATGTCCGTAGTAGGCTCTCTCTTAGCTCTTACTACTGAGTGGGAGTTTTTGTTTGATTGAAGGCACAGATCAGAAATGACTGGTTCAACCCTGCCTACATCTTGTGCCCAGTTCCAGCTAGCCACTGGCCACCAGACTGGCCTGGCCCAAAGCCATTTTCCAGGAGACAGTCTCTGCTTGGTCTAGCCCAATTTTTAGATGGGTTCTCCCCAGTCAAAGGTGGGGCAGGATCAAAAGAAATGAAATCTTGCCATTTGCGACGACGTGGATAGAACTAGAGGGTATCATGCTTAGCGAAATAAGTCAATGGGAGAAAGACAAATATCATATGATCTCCCTGATATGAGGAAGTGGAGAAGCAACATGGGGGGTTTGGGGGGGGTAGGAAAAGAACAAATGAAACAAGATGGGATTGGGAGGGAGACAAACCACAAGAGACTCTTAATCTCACAAAACAAACTGAGGGTTGCTGGGGGGAGGGGGAGTTATGGAGAGGGTGGTGGGGTTATGGACATTGGGGAGGGTATGTGCTATGGTGAGTGCTGTGAAGTGTGTAAACCTGGCGATTCACAGACCTGTACCCCTGCAGCTAATAATACATTGTATGTTTATAAAAAAATTAAAAAATTTTAAAAAAAAAGGTGGGGCAGGCAGGGCCTTTGCATGTAAACCTGGCTCAGAAGCACACCCTTGGCCAGGGGCCGTAGCAAATCTTAGAGTGAGGGATGAGGACACCCAATAAATTCGTGTTCGCAAAGCTTCCAACTTAACCTGATTTACTTAGTACAGATTCACACTCGAGGGGGAGCTCTTTTAAGAGCTGCCTCTGAATTTCTTCCCCACCCTGAAGTTTTTGGAACTCCAACGTCCTCAGTGGTGAAAGGGAAATGAAGCACACTCATTAAGTCTTGTCTAAGGAATATTATTTTCTCCAGGCATGTCCAGAGAGACGGGCAGAGTATAGCAACTGATTCTAAGGCCAGTAAAGAGTGCGTGTAGACAGACACTTCTCTCTTCATGTGGGAATAACGAAGTGTGTTTTGATGAAGGCAGATGCAGGCAGCTTCTACAACTTCTACAGCTCCTCTCTCAGATGGGGCCGCCTGCACCCAGCATTTAACTTTTGTGTCACACACATTCTGTCACCTCCTAGATGACTAGTGTCAATCAAGTGACCTTGCTTAGCTCCAATCCCACACGGTGTAGGGTGCCACACACCAGTCCCTGCCAGGAAGTCAGACTGTTGGCCGTCTGATGGGAAGGAGCTCACCCCATCACCAGGCCTCCCATCCCTACTTTCACAGTTAAACTCCCTCCCTCCAGTTTCCATTCACTGGCCTAACTCTGATCCTGCCGCTTTCCACACAGACTCTGTATTTTTTCATCTCCCTGACCATTTAATTATATAAAGACCACCACCAAGTCCCCCCCCCCGCCCCCAGGGAGTACTCCCCTCCAATTCATCAATGACGCTCTTAAAGAGCATTCTTTTGGAACCCAGTGCTCTCATGGCCACGCATGCAAACTCCAGGGGGAGTCTTTCTAGGCCCTACACCTCTGTCCTGGAGCCTCAGGTTGCACTGTCAACCCCAGTCATGCTGAGCCTCCAGTCCCCCCAAACTCCTCAATATTCTCCAGTCCAAGCATGTGACTTTAGCTTTCCCAAAGCCTTTCCCAGAGTAAGAAAGCTATGGGTCCATGACCAGTGCCACCGCTGGCGCCGTCATCGTTCAACTGAGTACAGTTCTGCCCACGTGCCTTACAGGTTTCATCCCAGCGTTCTGACCAGTCTCAAGATCATCTAGAAACCTGACCCATCATGTGTCATTATTAGCTACACTCTCCAGCAGCGTGGCCTTCACAAACTCGATGGGTCTACCTTTTATTTCTGGATTGGCGACACTGCAATAAAAGTTGGCTGGATAAACCCACGGAGTGAGCAGATGTGATCAAATATGTCTTACGTGGGGTTTGCTCAAGGTCACACAGCTGACCTAGGCACTGTGGAAATGGCACTGGAATTCTAGTCTCCTGAAGCCCAGGTGGACATTTTCCCATAGTGCCATGGGGCCGCCGTGGAGGGTGCTTACCTCCCATAGGCCCTGCTAAACCTGAGCGGATGCTCGCCATCCACTCAGCAGGTAGGGTCTCCACACAGATT
Organism: Meles meles; assembly: GCF_922984935.1. Lineage (NCBI taxonomy): Eukaryota > Metazoa > Chordata > Mammalia > Carnivora > Mustelidae > Meles > Meles meles. The sequence continues at coordinate 23,900,339 of NC_060070.1, forward strand.
TCATGGCAAGAATCTGTGTTTATTACCTTGCTTTGGCTGACACAGAGGTCTATCCTGAATAACAAAGTTGCTTTCCATTCACTTTCACTTCTAGACTTCAAGAGATTCTGAACCAAACGCAGCCAGATCCTTCTCCTCCATGGACCCCCCTTATATCTGTCCAGTTGGCCATGATGAGATTGACATGATCTGATCTGGACATTAAGAGACTTGGGCCCTAATGCTCATTCCATCATAGTTAAATCCTTGACCTTGTCTGACATTTAATTTCTATTTATCTCAGTTTTGTCACCGAAAATAAGGGACCACTCTGCCCTACCTTACAGGGTTGAATTGAGCATCAAAGGAAGAGAATGAATATAATTTTTTTTTGAAAACTATCCAATGCTCTGCAATGTTTATTGTTATCAAATGGGTACAGAGAACTCCAAAATGACTCAGTATCACTTAAAATTCCATTTTAAAGCAGTTCATTGTATCCTAACCTATTTATTCATTTCTTTTTCTTTTTTCCTCTTAAAGTCCCAACAAAAACTGAATATTAAGAATGCATGCAGGGAGAGCACTGAATACAAATTAGCTATGCAATGTTCTGTAGTCACTTTGGCAGGGAAATGATACACCTATTAAAATACCCCAGTCAGAGCTGGCACGTACTCTGCTGATAACCCCAGCAGGCAACGACCTTGGCACCATTACAAGGGCAATATTTTCAAATGGATGAACTATTCCTGAACAAAGTGTCCAGTGTACTAGGAATAAACAGGCTTTTCATCCGCCAAGCATGTGTGTTTTCTGGGTCCAACAACCTTTCCCAGAGACAGTGTTGGAGGGCAGGGAGGGGGGAACAGGAAGCAGCACCTCCTAGAAACCCACCCAATCTTGCTCATCCCTCCTTACGACTATGACTGAATTGGTCTCCAAATCTCCATCCTCTCTTCTGAAAGTTTCATGATTTCTTCCCTGCACTCTTTCAAAAGTAGAGCCCAGCCTGCCCGTTGTTCTCATGATCAGATCTCAAGGTATTCCCAGTAGGAGAACAGGTCGGGGGATCAGCACCTCCCACCCCATTCCCCCATTCCCCAGTGTAAAATGGAGCCCTGGAGCCTCACAAGCAAGAATTGGTGCTGGAGATTCACACAGCATGTCACCAAACATATGTGAGGCCAATTCTAGGAGAAGGTAGACTAGTCTCCCGGGACAATCCAAAGTTGAATACCAAAAGGCTTTGAAGACAAGATTCTTAAGGCAAAATTTTCTGGGAGAGCAAGAAAGGGCTCCAGATTCACAGGAATGAAGCACACATGCAATGCTCAATTGGTGGGGACTGATTCCTCCCCTGGGCCAACAAGGCTATAGGGGACCATTTAGCTACTCATCCTTTCGTTCATTCTGCAATTACTTCCTGAGCATCTATCGTATGCCGAACATTGTTCTCTGTCCTGAGGACACAGAATAAACAAAGTTCCTGCTCTCCTTACGTCCTGGTGGGAACGGGGAAACAATAAACAAATAAATAATTGAATATAGGGTTTGCCCAGTAGTGGCAAGCGCTAAGAGGCACCAGGAGTGTAGGTGTGGGTGAGCATGACTTTGAATCAGGGAAGGTAACACCATTAAGGTAAGTTTGACTGGGGGTCTGAAGGAAATGACACAGTGAGCGACGACTTTCTGGGCAAGCGTGTTCCCGCCAAGAGCGTACTTGAAACAGCAAAGAAGACATTGTTACAGGAAAGAAGTGAGACAAGGGGGGACTCTGAGGAGATGAAGTCAGAGAGGTAATGGGGAGCCAGATCGTGCAGGGCCTGAGAGCCATTTTAAGAACTTCGGTTTCAATACTGAGTGATCTGGGAAAACCCTGAGTGTCAAGAAAGGGGGAGAGATTGGAACAGAAAAGTGAGATAATTTGATTTATGTGTATAAAGCTCTTCCTGGCTGTTCTGCTGAGAACAGAATGTAGGCAGGAAAGAACGTGAGCAGGGAGACTATCAGGGGACCATGCGATAATGCAAGAAAGAGACAATGGCAGCAGCTTGCACCGTGACAGGGCACTGTGAGGACGAGGGGAGGAGCTTAATATTTCTAAAGCAAGACCTACAGGAACCGATAATGATGGGATGTGGGAAATGAGAGACAGTCAAGGATTAGTCCCTGGTTTTTGGCTTAATTTCTACCATAACGTCTTTAGCAAGATCAGTTTTGGGGTCTAGGGGGACCAAAAGACCGATTGAGGGGAGTTCAAGAAAAAAAGAGAAGTAGAGAAATGGGGTTGGTGGCTAAAGTGGGATTTGAGATCAAGAAGTTAGCAGTTCTGGAGTTAGCATTTTTCTGAGAAGAGGAAGGTTATGGGGGAAGTAGGGTGAAAGACATCAGGAGAATGATTTCGGATGTGCCAAGTCTGCGATGTCTGCTAGAAGTCGAGTGGAGGGGTCTAGCAGGCCACTGGACTAGCAAGTCTTGGGTCCAGGCAAGAGATGTAAACTTGGGAATATCTTCGAGGAGAAGGTATATAAAGCCAAGAGCAAGGATGATATTAGCAGAGAAGTGAGTACTGATAGGGAAGAGGTGTAGGGACTGAGCTCTGGGCTGAGCTAACACAAGGAAAGATGAGCAAAGGTTTTATTAGAGGGAGAAAAAGAAAGGAAGAAAGAAAGAAAGAAAGTCAGTCTTGAAGAGGATATGAAGAAAATATCTCAAGAAGGAACCACTGAATAACTTGGCTAAATGCTATTTGGTCATACGTGAAAATAACTGAGAATTCACTATTGGATTTAGAAATTTGGAGCTCACTGGTAATTTTATTAGGATAGGCTTACTTCTGTAGCAAATAACCACCAAATCAGTGACTTAACACAATAAAAACGTATTACTCACTCACGTTATAGTGCAGTCAAGTGTTTGGTAGATGACCTTGCATGCGGTGATTAGGGTAGTCAGACTCTTTCCATCTTCCGTGTGTGGCCTCCAGGGTCACCTTGGAAAGGGAAGGGACAGTCATATGGAAGTACTCCCATACTCAATGCCTCAGCCTGCAGCTGGCACATTACCCTCCCTCACATTCCAATGGCAAGAACTAGTCACGTGGTCTCATTTAGATGCAAAGAAACTGGGAAACATCATTTATTTGTGTGTCCAGGGAGAGGAAACAGTTCTATGACCATCTGGCCAATTTCTACCATAACGTCTTTAGCAAGATCAGTTTTGGGGTCTAGGGGGACCAAAAGACCGATTGAGGGGAGTTCAAGAAAAAAAGAGAAGTAGAGAAATGGGGTTGGTGGCTAAAGTGGGATTTGAGATCAAGAGAGGCTTTGTTTTGTTCCCTGCATGTTTATACAGTAATAGAAAACGATCTAGGAGAGAGGGGGATAGTGTGATGATGCACAAGAAAGGTGGTAACCTCCAGAGGGACATCCTTGAGCAGGTGCAAGAGAAGGGGACCTAGCTCAGTGCTTCTTAAACTTCATCATGCATAAAAACCACTTGGAGAGCCCACTGAAACACAGACTCCCAGATCTCACCCTAGAGAGTCTGATTCAGCAAGTCTGGAGTGGGGCTGATGAATTTACATCTCAGACAATCTCCCCGGTGTTGCTGATGCTGCCAATCAAGACTGAGGACCACATCTTAAGTAGCACTGATTGAAGCTTGGGATTCATCCTCTCCTAGGAGAGAAGGCAGAGCGGACACGCAGAGAGGTCGGTGCGCAGGCGGGTGTAGTGGTGGAAACATGCACCTTCTTGGTTCATTGACCTATTATCTCAGTGGACCAGGAAGCCAGGCCATCAACTGAAAATGATGGCAGGGGAGGAGAATGGAGGGAAGAGAAAATGTGAAATCATTATCGTGAAGGATGGGAGAACAGTGGTGTGGGGAATTGAACAGGAGTGCAGGTGAGCCCCAAGGACCCACCAGCTGCGGTGGTGCTAAATTTAAAGTAAGACCAGGCAGCCACACCCGGTTGTCCAAGTACACACGTAGTGGATAGAGTGTAGATTCAGCCAAGGTCATGGTTTTGCCAGGAAGGTACAATGTAGGGAGAGAGGGGTCAAAGGGAGTTGATTATATATCAATGAGTGAGGGGTCATAAGGGACCACAGGATCCAAGTGGGTAAGGAGGGCAGTGAGGACTTGCAGCCAGTGGTGGGGTGGAGAGAAACAGCGGAAACATGGGAAATCAATCAACTGTGGAGCTCAGTGAGGTTGAAAAACCACCGGAGAGAGCAGAGGACTGAGCAGGAGGGAGGAATTGTGACAGCGAAGTGGGATGCTTGAAATTGAAATTATGGAGGGAGCACAATTGTTGGTCATGATAAGGTCGAGGGCATAGCCATGGTGTAAGGGGCCACAGTACCATAAGGGACAAGATTGCCGGAGGAGAGGAAGTCGAGGAACTGGGAGGCATGGGAAGAACCTTGTTAGTGGATATTGAAAATCACCGAGGATTAGTATCAAGAGTCTTGTTAGAAAGAGTACTGAGAGCTATTGCTTTCAAACCCTCCTACAGAATCTGGTGCTCTCAGGAGGGGGAGCAGTTCTAACATATAAATTCTGGGCCCCCAAGCAAAAATTTCCCCATGAGTCTCCTTCTAGGACTAATTGCAAGATAAACCCGTAAAGCAGCAGGGGCTGCGTGGGGAGAGGCTGAGCCAACAGAGAGGAACCTCACTCTAGCTGGCTGGTGTTGGCCTTCAAAGAGCCCAGCTTCCCCCGGCTCGTTCCCTGCTTAATTTGAAGAATGAAAAGTGATGGTGGGTTGCTGAGAACCTGTGGTGATTCATCCCAGCCCATGAATGCTCATGTCTCTCCGCACATTTTCCATGGAGTAGCAGGCTGCTGGTCTGTGACGTCTTTGATTTCATATTTAACTACTATGTGTGTTCTAGTGCAGAAAAGACTAAATATAGACTCTGAACTAAGAAATCTAAAAGGAAGACCAAAGTAGCATCCGTGGCGAGCGCTGGAGGAGCCCTGACAGGGCGCGGCAGGCACTTGCCCAAGAGGGTGGGATCCCCGCCGGAGGCCCCTCTCCACGACCACCGTGTGCCAAGACCAAAAAGAGCAGCTTCAGGAATTGTTGAGAATGAACATCCTCCTTCCCCTTCACATGTCTGAGCAGAGCTGTAGTTCGGGTCCTCACTGGGAGGGAGCCACACTCAAATTCCACCCAGAACTGTGGTGTGCCTTCCTCTCTCCTCTGGGCCAGACACACCCTTGAGGCAGAAAGGGGGCCGATTCCATGCTGTCCAGTCCATTTACCCTCCAGGCCTGAGAATCCAAACACAAAACCTGGCCTCTTCCCTACACGGACTGGGCTGCCAATCAACGCAGGGGGGGATGTGGGGGGAGGGGCCCAAACTCTGGCCACAGACGGATCCCATCTGGGACCGTCACATGGGTATGCAGCTGGGTATGAAGCCAGAGCTAGAGAGGGAAAGGAGGGGCAGGGAGGTTTTCTAGCTAAAACAGACTGTGGTCATTTCTGGGTAATAGGGTTATGGATGATTTTTCCATTGTCTCACCTATAATTTCTAAATGTTCTAAAAGGAGTATATGTTACTAATGTGTATACTAATACATGTGGAAAAACTCAACTTGTTTTGTGGTTTATAAAATATTTAGATGGATGAGTTTACCTTGGCCACACCAACCATACAAGACCAGGCAAACAGCAAAGGACTCACATTGCTTGCAGCCGGAGCGCGAATCCAGCACAACAATGGCAAGCGTGGAACAGTCTGGTGATTCAGAGCTAGCCTCGCCTGACCGGCATGTCCTCTCACTTGCCAATGACAAACTGTCAAGAGCCCTAAAACCCAAGAGGATGGAAAAGACAAAGAAGCACAGAAGGCAATGGTGGCATTCTTAAGGGGGAGAGGACACTTGGGGTCCCCTCTAGTCTCTGGTTCTCCATCTGGAGAATGGCGTTTCCTCCTGGGATTTCCCTGCCTGTGAGCAAAGGGTGCCGTTCCATTGCTGTGGGCCAGTATCCCAAGGGGGGGATCCTGGACCGCTTACCCGAAGCACATTTCATTTTCGGCCATTGGTCCGTGTTGTTGAATTTGAGCGCAATACCCAAAATGCCACATTAGCTTTGACCTGAGCTTTGAGATCAGGTTCAAAGACCTCTGGTCTAGGGTAAACACACAATGACCTCCGATCAAGGGCAGGGCCTAGATAAAATTGTTCAATGAACAAAATGCATCTTTGGACATATCCCTGAAAAGGAACGAGCAGTTACTTCTTATCACGGAATCTCATTCTGCAGGATTCCATGCAGGGATCCACTGCAGAATTTCCCCACCTGGCTCCCTGTCCCTCAGGATCCCCTCCCTGGATGCGCTCCGTAACCTGAGTAACTCACACATGTTGAGGAGGTATCAACCCGATGTGTTCACACCTCTCACCAGACTGAAGCTGTGTCTGAGCTTGGGCCTCTTTCTAGAAAGACCTGGCCTTACCCAAATAAACAAAATGCTAATGATAAAAATCTTGGGTTGACCTACTGGACACTGGTAAAGGAGAAGTTAAGGGATAGGGTAGAAGGTCAGGAGTCTCCCCAAAATAATAACACTTGACTTAAGTACGTCAACAAGAATGTTGACTTAATGGAAGAGTAAGCTACCTTAAATCCTTTGTGGAACAAAACTTCTCAAACGACACGAAGAAAGGAGGAAAGGGAAGAAAGAAAAAAGGAAACAAGGAATTAGTAGAGTGAGCAACTGATTCTCAAAATACAGATCCACATTCTTTTGTCTGCTTTTCTCTTTTGTCCTTTGCAAGGAGCAAGATAATATTTAGCCCCAAGATAATGTGCTTTAAGTCTTAATTTTTTTAGTATGGTTTCCTAGGACAGCAGTTCTCAAAGTGTGTTCCAGGGAACCCTGAGTTGGGGGAGGTCTTAGGCTATTTTAAGAGATTGTTGAGATCAAAACTATTTTCATAATAAGACCCGATTTGCCTTTTTCACTCAGCTGAGTTTTTCACAGGCCATGTGATAGGTGATGACATCATTACATCAAAAAAGATTCTGTGGTCCAAAGAGTTTAGCAAATGCCTTTAGACATTCTTAGAGAATTCACAATGTCCACTAGCATATTAAAGGCTCCGAGAAGTTCAGTAGTAAAACTAAAACCAAAACAAGACCCTATTGAACATGGTTTCATACAACATTGCAAACTTACTTGACCATGGAATTTATTCCTGTTTTTGTTTTAGTTGGTTGATTACCTGTTGCTGTCATGTTTTGGAAAATGCTCCTCCAGAAGGAAGACATTAAGCCAATAATCCTCTGGCCAAGGAACTTATTAAGGATCCCTCGTCCAAACCTGATGTGAATTGTGACAGTAATATGTCAGTATAATGCCAAGAACAGAGCCAAGGATGCCTGAGTTCAGATATTCACTCTCCCACTTACTAGCTGTGACTTTGGACAAGTTACTAAACCTCTCTGTGCCTTATAATCTTCACGTATAAAACGGGAAAGCTTCAATGTGCCTCTGTGTGTGTGCCCATACCTTACAATGGACCTTACACATGGCACACATTACATGAGAATTAGCTATCATTTGTTCCCTTGACAAACATGCTGGCCCGGGGCCAGGACCTCAAGCGAGGCCACCCACCGGCAACATGCCCCGAGACAGGTCATCTCTCTGCCACAGACTTCAGTGTATCCATGTGTCAAATGAAAAAGTGAGCTGAGGCCATCTCTGAGGCTCCCTCTACTGTGGATATTCTCTGATTCCACGCATTTATGGAGGAAGGCAGCACTCATAGGGAGTGTGACAGGAGAAACAATGTCGGGAGATCAAGGGCAGTCTAAGAGCCCTCAGGCCCTGGGTAGTATCACTGGGGGATGGGAGGACTGACAAATTATGGCTGGCCTTTGAGGATGGAGTTCATCTGCTCCAGAGTTCTGCCTCCCACCGACCTTGCTTCTCAGCCCACCCAGGTAGGAAGCAGAAAAAAGGTGGGGGCTGCCATTTCTGCCGCCATCACCGCCAAGGCCCCACGACTGCATAAACTAGCTACTTGAGAGGAGGACCTGGCTACAGAGTGGAAGAGGCTCTTCAAAGGAGGTTAATAGCAAATGGGGTTTCTGGCTTCATGGGCAGCCTTTTCTGCCCTCTTCTGAGGATCCTTCCCACCGCCCCATCCCCAGAGAGAGCTGTTGGACACCTACTCCTGGCAAGGCACCACCGCGGTCACCTCTCTGAAAGTTCTCCGATGCGACCTCGCCATGGTTGAGAGTGAAGAAAATGCACAGACTAAAAACACAAAAAATCCCTGTCGAAGAGAGAGCTTTGAATTGCTGACAGCTGTGGGCCAAGGTAGAGACACCCAACATTATGCTTAGCTAAATTGGGAACATTTGAATGCTTGGTTTTACTTGTGCTTAAAAAAGCAAGTAGCATCTCAGCTGCCAGATGTTGGAGAACTTCAACGTGGAGCTCATGGGCATGTTATCAGCAATGCTTTTGCAGGTGACTACACGTCAAAGGGAAATGATGACTTGCTTTCCTAAAAACTGCTTCTCGGGAGGGAGCCCAGTGGCTTTCGTGTTTCACTTTCGCCAGAGAAGTTAAATTTGGGAACACCAAAAAGGATGTCACTTAACTCAGAGAAGAGTAACACTAGGGTTTGTCAGCAAAGGAAAAAATTCTGAGAACTGAGGCTTCATAAGAGCTCAATTCCCTGTAGCTAAGGCCTCTGAGTATCACTGAACTACCTTCTAATTTGGTGTATGAATTAGGAATTGCCTTTGGTTGCTGGACACAGAAAACTGCCTTAAGTGGGTTAAACATATAAGAAAAGGCTCTTATAAACATATAAGGCTCTTGTAAACATATAAGAAAAGGCTCTTTTCTTCCCTATGTCATGAGAAATGCAGACATGGGTAATTACTGGTTCAATCAAGAAATCAGGAAAATCAGGGCTGAGTCTTTGTGATTCTTCTAGTCTTTTCCTCATGGCCTCAGAATGGCTGTGGCAGCTCCAACCATCATATCCACATACCAAACAACAGGAAGCAGGATGGAATGGCACAAAAAGCTTTCCCAGAGGTCCCATCCAACAATTTCTGCTTTCGTATTCTACAAGAGAGTCTTTTCACTGGATGCATGCCACCTAAAATGGCACTGGGACTCCATTACTCAGAAAGAAAGAGAGTGGGAATTGCAAGGAAACTAGCATTCTCTGTATGGGACTTCCTAGAGAGATGTGCTTAGACAAAAAGTTGCTGCCTGGCCTGATCCCTCTGGGATAACTTGTTATGTGAAAGGGCAGGTATCTGCGGGAGCCTCAGTTTACCTATGAAACTGACTTTCAGACCTCTCTCACTCAGATGGGAGCAAAACTGGCCTCTGTTCCAGGACTACCCCTACTTCCCAAGGCCACTTAGTTAGGAAAAAAGGATTCTGAAAACAGGGAATGAAGCAGCAGATTCATTTCCTGATGAGAGACAGTGCACTCAGCATGGAACACACACAGATGAGTGTGCTCACAGACACAGTGGGCGCGACTTGATGGCGTGAGGCAGGAGGCAAGTAGAACACGTGGTTCTGAACCTCCATGATCTTAAAATTTAGGAGAGAAAGAAAAACATGCAGATCATCAGAGAGGCTGTCACTGATTGAATATGTGTGCCCTGACCCCAAATTCATCAGTTGAAATGTATCCCCCCAGTGTGTGGTGTTAGGGATGTGGGGCCTCCAGAAGGTGAGGCAGTCATGAGACCAGACCCCTCATGAACGGAAGTAGTGCCTTTATTTAAAAAAAAAAAAAAACCCACAGAACTTCCTTGGCCCTTTTGCCATGTGAGGACACAGCAAGAAGACAGCCATCCATGAAGAGGGAAGTAGGCTCTCACAGGATATGGGATCTGCCAGCACCCTGACCTTGGACTTCCTAGATTCCCAGACTGTGAGGAAATAAGTTTCTGGGGGGCGCCTGGGTGGCTCAGTCGGTTGAGCATCTGCCTTCAGCTCAGGCCATGATCCCAGGGTCCTGGGATTGAATCCCACTTTTGGGTCCCTGCTCAGCAGGGAGCCTGCCTCTCCCTCTCCCTCCGCCATTGCGCTTACTTGCGCTCTCCCTCGCTCGCTCTCTCTCTCACTGAAAAAAAAAAAAAAAAGGCAGGGCACCTGGGTGGTTCAGTTGTTAAGCGTCTGCCTTCGGCTCAGGTCATGATTCCAGGTCATGATCGAGCCCTGTACTGGGCTCCCTGCTTGGCAGGAAGCCTGCTTCTCCCTCTCCCACTCCCCTTGCTTATAGTCCCTCTCTCACTGTCTCTCTCTCTCTCTGTGTCAAATAAATAAAATCTTTAAAGAATAAATAAAGAAAGCCAGTGGGCTTATTTGGGTAAAAAAAATAATAAATTAATTTAAAAAAAGAAAAAGGAAAAAAAGTAAGTTTCCGTTGTTCAGAAGCCACCCAGTCTCTGGGACTTTTGTTCTAGCAGCCTGAACAGACTAAGACAGAAGCTAAGTGCATCAGCACCAGGCACAGAGAAGACCGTGGTCGTCATCACCCGGCCGCTCCCAAAGGCATCAAAAGGGATCGGGAAGATAACAGGGTTTCCGGGCGGAACAGAGGGGAAGAGAACAGGGAGGGGTGGTTGTTGCCTAGCACATAGTAGGGTTCTTCCAACTGGCAAGAGAAACAGTGCTTGTCCTGAATTCCCAAGGCTCACCGGGGAGCCCAGACAAAGTGCCACCCCCTCATTTCCAGCTCCCCAACCAACCACCTGAAGCAAAGAAGTGCACTTAACCAGATCCAGCAAACACCAGGGAAGGGCACAGCACAGGAGAGAGACATCAGTAGCTGAGAACCAAATACCAACTTCTGTAGGAAGTGGAGACTCTTACACCTACGGATAGGGGGATGGGTTAAGGAAAGGCGGGGTACTTTGTCCTGGCCTTTCTTCCTGGGCTTCCTGCAGGTCTGGGAGCAAAAGCGGCTAGCAAGACAACCGCGGTCTCCGGGCTGTGGGTGAAGCAGCAGCCAAGAGGAGGAAGGATGAGTGGCTGGTTTGGTTGCCCTCAAGCCTACGCATTTCCAACTGCCCTTCCGCGCTTCCAGCAGTTACCATATGTTCACAGCTTTGTAAATCACGATAAACGTCACTGAGCTGCTATGGAATAATTCCCACCTTTGCTCATTTTCCAGCCCCTCCCTTCAGATCACATGGCTTAAATAACTGGCCGCTTCCCTCCTGCTCTTGCACGCCCTTGCACGTCAAGGTCACTGCTCCTCTTTGTTAATGGCCGTGAGAATGGCCAGTGTGACTCCCAGGGGAAGAGAGCAGCATCGCCGATTGACTGCTGAGCTTTGGATCGGTCGTGAAATGCTCAGTCACTCAAAGTCCTTTTTCAACTGGTTAGATTTTTAAATTATTTCTCCTCTCTCGTGGCATCTTTTAATCAAGCAAATAATCACGGGCCCATAGCAGCAAAGACTGATTCCCTCCCGTCCGTGGTGTTTTACTTGCATCCTGAGAGATTGAGGACGTGGGAGAGAGCTTGTGTAGTCTTCTGGAGATGGCCTCTCTGGGCTCGAAGCCTGGCTCTGCCTCTTACTCGCTGTGCGAAATCGGGCGCGCTGTGTAACCAATCTACGCCTGAAGTTCCTCGTTTGACCAACGGACTGATGAAAGCGTCTACCTCAAAGCACTGGGAGGATTCGATGAATTGACCAACGTGAAGTGACTAGTGCCAGGACCAGATGCCAATCATTATTATTAATAAATAGCCCTGAATGTAATCATGTACTTGTTGACCTTTGTGGCTTCTTAAAGGTTAAGTCTTGGAGCGCCTGCATGGATCAGTCATTAGCGTCTGCCTTTGGCTCAGGTCATGCCCGGGATCAAGCTCCACATCGGGCTCCCTGCTTGGCGGGAAGCATGCTTCTCTCTCTGCCACTGCTTGTGTTCCCTCTCTTGTTGTGTCTCTCTCCGTCAAATAAGTAAATAAAATCTTTAAAAAAAAAAAAAAAAAGATTAAGTCTTGCAGGAACTGTGTGTTTGCCCAGGTGGATTCTGGGCAAGGAAAAGGCCTGGTCTTCTGCACACCTCCCCTCACTCTCCCACCTGGCCTTCCCATCGCCAGTTTCTTTGATAGTAGCAGGAGGAGGTCTACTAGCGGGGGCTAAGTTCTGGCTCATCTATGCTCAGCCGCCGAGGCGGACAGATGAGACTGAGGGATGGCAGAAAACTGAGGGGGACAAGGGCACCTGGGGCTGCCTTTGGCTCAAGTCATGATCTCAGGGTTCTGGGATCGAACCCTGCTGTCGGGCTTCCACTCAGCGAGCTTCTCTTCTCTCTCTCTCTCTCTCTCTTTCTCTCTCAAATAAATAAATAAAGTCTTGAAAAAGGTGGGGGTTAGGGGGACAGAGGAAGCATCCTCAGCTTGGAGATTTTCTTTCTTACTTTTCTGCACGCCACTAGAGTTGCTACCTTACACCACTGCCTTCTATCCAATTATTTGTACATCTGTTTGAAAGCAGCCTGCTCTTGGGGGCAGGGACGAGCAGGCCTGGCCCAGCTCCTTGTGACACCAAACAGACTAGCACTGCTCTTGGGATCTCTGCCCAGTGGTCTGGCCTTGGAGGAGCTGCCAGCTACCCAGAGAGAGCTGGAGCTTTGCCATGTAATGAGATTGACTCAAAAAGAACAAAGTTGCTCTCAACACCTGCTCACCCTCTCACAGCTATGAAGGCCAAGAGGGGAATGGGTAATTGCAGACCACAGGCAATGAAAGAAAAAGACAGGAAAGAAAGAATCAGCAGCCCTTGGTTCAGCATCTTCCCACTGTCCTTTCATGGGAGGAGATCAATGCCGAATGCTAGCCATGTCTGTCTCTGGGTGGAGAGCTGGAAAACGGAGTGGCTCAGAGGGCAGCAGGCAGGAAAGGATAAGAGGGATCTGGAGAAGAAGCCCCAGAATGATCTTTTTTGTTGAAGCTAGCTTAGGATGAGTTTCTATGACTTAGACCCACTCTCATTTGTAATATACTTTGTGAGAAATGCAACATGGACACTTTGGGCCCCAACAGAGTAGCCTGGTCACGCTGAAGGAGGGGCAAGGTGGCTGCAGGATCCCCAAGGCACCCCGTGGGCCTCGCCCCACTCACTGACTGGGCCCTCCAACCTCGCCTTTGCTCACTTGGACCTCAATGCCCAGCCCTGACCAGCCTCTACAGAGCTCACATGATAGAACCCACAGACGACAGCAGAGACAGGGACGCTATGATGGAAGTTTCTTAAAACTGAATATCACTCTGGGGCACCTGGGTGGCTCAGTGGGTTACAAGCCTCTGCCTTCAGCTTAGGTCATGATCCTAAGCTGTCCCAGGTCCTCAATCCCAGGATCCCAGGGTCCTGGGATTGAGCCCCACATCGGGCTCTCTGCTCCACGGGGAGCCTGCTTTCTCCTCTTTCTCTGCCTGCTTGTGATCTCTGTCTGTCAAATAAATAAATAAAATCTTAAAAAAACAAAAAAAACAACTGAATCTCACTCTTCCACCGACTGTCGTAATCATACCACTAGGTGTTGCCCCAATCTTTGTAGCGGGTACCTCCCCCGGGGCCTGCCCAGCTCATCCCCAGGGTGATGGCCAAAGGATGGCCGAGTTTATGCCTTGTGCCTCCCGCCCACACTGACGACTCAGCACACAAGGAGTGAACCCCCAGGCCCAGGCTCAACCAGTCTGAATCAGGACATGATATAAAAGTCTGGGTTCGTTCCTTGAACATAGGGGTGTGTGATCACAGTGCCACGGAGCGACCATATTTGGCCCTGCAAGCCGGTCTGCAGAGAGAGAGAGAAATGAAAATCAGAGGAGCCACAGGGTCCCCGCTCTCCAGACTCCATTTCTGGATCCAGCCTCCCTTCCGGCCATGCTTTCTGAGACGTGGCCCAAGATCCTTCAAGCCAGTGCCTTCCTTTTTTGCGTATTTATTGGGTTTCTCTCACACGCGTCCAGGAGAACTTCCATGAAGGCAGACAGTGATTCACAGTTTACTGAACACTTTTACATGTTACCATGTTTAGATTTTGTTTCTCGTGCTACTCTAGGGAAAAGGCAAGGGAAGTATCATCATCCGCATGTGATGGCCCCAGAATCTCAGGTGATGACAGTTAAAGTTCTCCCAGGCAGGGAGGGAAGTCCTCGACCCACACCCAGCATCCCCTCTACCTTGAGACCTTGACATTTGGCGGTGTGCTTCCAGGAACAGGGACTTTGGCCTCGAGGGGTAATCAAAGGTGATGTATTGTATTCCTAAGCACAAGCAGGTACTTCAAAAAGAAAACAGAAGCTTCAGCTGGGTCATTAGTGGCCACACCTTCACGAGCCTACGCTGGCAGAGCTGGCCATGCCTCTGACTCAGAAAATAAGGTTCACAGAGAAAGCAAAATCAGGCATGGACCTTTTCGTGGGGGAATCCTCCCTCTTATAAAAATATGTGGAGGGGTGTCTGGGTGGCTCAGTCGTTGGGCGTCTGCCTTTGGCTCAGATCATGATCCCAGGGTCCAAGGATCGAGGCCCGCATCAGGCTCCCTGCTCAGTGGGAGGCCTGCTTCGCCCTCTCTCACTCCCCCTGCTTGTGCTCCCTCTCTTGCTGTGTTCCTCTCTGTCAAATAAATAAATAAAATCTTTAAAAAAGAATATGTGGAGTTAGTACTATTACGATACCACTCTAGCATATGCTGGATTTTCCATCTTTCTTCCTCTAGGATACCCATGAACGATGGGCAGACAGGTTACATTTCTCTTCCTTACCTTTGTCTGGTCCTCACGGACATTTTCTCTGCAAGGTTGATTAACTCAGAAATTGGCAGTCTCTCCTATTAGCGCACACACGTGTGCACGTAAACACACACACGCACACGTACACAACTTGTGGATACTATTTTTTAAAAAACAGCTTTTTGACATATACATTCAGATACTGTACAATTCACCCACTTAAAAGATACAATTCAGGGGCACCTGGGTGGCTCAGTGGGTTAAAGCCTCTGCCTTCGGCTCAGGTTGTGATCTCAGAGTCCTGGGATCGAGCCCCGCATCAGGCTCTCTGCTCAGTGGGGAGCCTGCTTTCTCCTCTCTCTCTGCCTGCCTCTCTGCCTACTTGTGATCTCTGTCAAATAAATAAATGAAATATTTTTTAAAAAGATACAATTCAGTCAAACTGTTCCAAAAAAATAAAAGAGGAAGGAAAACTTCCAAATTCATTCCATGAGGCCAGCATTACCCTCATACCAAAACCAAAAGCAATTCGTCTGATGAACATAGATGTGAACATCCTTGACAAAATATTAGCAAGCTGAATCCAACAACACATTAAAAATGTCACTCACTACAATCAAGTGGGATTTATTTCCGGTATGCAAGGGTTGTTCAATATTTGCAAATCAATCAATGTGATCCAGCACATCAGTAAGAATATGAGTAAAGATCACATAGTCACTTTCATAGATGCAGAAAAAGCATTTGACAAAGTAGAATATCTATTCATGATAAAAACCCTCATCAAAGTAGGTTTAGAGGGAACATACAACATAATAAAGGCCATATATGAAAAATGTTCATTATTTGCAGATGACATGATACAGAAAATGCAGAAAATCCAAAGAATCCCTGCTAGAAGTAATAAATGAATTCAATAAGACTGCAGGACACAAAATAAATCTAAAGAAATCCCTTTATTTCTATAGACTCTGATAATGAAGCAGCGGAGAGAGAAATTAAGAAAATAATCCCATTTACAATTACATCCAAAATAATAAAATGCCTAGGAATAAACTTAACCAAAGAAGTGAAAGACCCGTACTCTGGAAACAATAAAACACTAATGAAAGACACTGAAGACACAAACAGCAAGATATTCTATACTCATGGACTGGAAAAACAAATATTGATAAAATGTCCATACTACCCAAAGCAATCTATAGATTTAATGCAATCCTTATAAAAATACCAAGAGCATGTTTCACAGAGCTAGAACAAACAATCCTAACATTTGTATGGAACCACAAAAGACCCCAAATAGCCAAAGCAACGTTGAACAAGAAAAACAAAACTAAAAGCCACAATTACATGGTCAGTTAATCTTTGACAAAGGAGGTGAGACTATGAAATGGGAAAAAGACAGTCTCTTCAACAGATGGTGTTGGGAGAATTGGGACAGCTACATGCAAAAGATTGAAACCAGACCTCTTTGTTACACCAAACACAAAAAGAAATTCAAAATGGATGAAAGACCTAAAGGTGAGACCTGAAACCATAAAAATCCTAGAAGAGAGCACAGGAAGTAATTTCTCTGACATCAGATGTAGCAACTTCTTTCTAGATATGTCTCCTAAGACAAGAGAAACAAAAACAAACTATTGGAAATATATCAAAATAAAAAGCTTCTTCACAGCAAAGATAACAATTTAAAAAACTAAAAAACAACCTATTGAGTGGGTGAAGATATTTGCAAATGACATATCCAATAAAGGGTTAGTATCCAAAATATATAAAGAACTGATACAACTCAACACCCAATAGACAAATAATCCAATTTAAAAACAAGCAGAAAACATGAGCAGATGTTTCTCCAAAAAGACATCCAGATGGCCAACAGACACACGGAAGGATACTCAACATGACTCATCATCAAAGCAATGCAGACCAAAGCTACAGTGAGGTATCACCTCACACCTGTCAGTACGTCTAAAATAAAAAACATAGGACACAACAAGTGTTGACGAGGATGTGGAGAAAGAAAGAGCACTTGTGCACTATTGGTGGGAATGCAGATTGGTGCAGCCACTGTGGAAAATGGTATAGAGATTCCTCAAGAAATGAAACAGAGAACTACCCTAGGACCCAGTAATTGCACTACTGGAAACACTAATTTGAAAAGATACATGCAGGGGCGCCTGGGTGGCTCAGTGTGTTAAGCCGCTGCCTTTGGCTCAGGTCATGATCTCAGGGTCCTGGGATTGAGCCCCGCATCAGGCTCTCTGCTCAGCAGGAAGCCTGCTTCCTCCTCTCTCTCTCTGCCTGCCTCTCTGCCTACTTGTGATAGCTCTCTGTGTGTCAAATAAATAAATAAAATCTTTCAAAAAAAAAAAAAAAGAAAAGAAAAGATACATGCACCCCTATGTTTATTGAACATTATTTACAATAGCTAAACTGCAGAAGCAGCCCAGGTGTCCATTGATAGATGAATGGATAAACATGGAACATATGTGTATGTACACACACACACACACACACACACGTACACACACTGGAATATTATTCAGCCATAAAAAGGAATGAGATCTTGCCATTAACAACAACATGGATGGAGCTAGAGTATAATGCTAAGTATGTCAAAAAAAGACAAATACCATATGATTTCATTTATATGTGGAATTTAAGAAACAAAACCAATAAACAAAGGAGAAAAAAAAAAAAGAGGGACAAACAACAAGAAAGCCCTCTTAAGTACAGAGAACAAACGATGGTCACCAGAGAGGAAGTGGCAAGGGAGATGGGTGAAACAAGTGATGTAAGATTAAGAGCAGACTCATTGTGAGGAGCGCTGGTGATGTATGGAATTGTTGAATCCCTATATTGTATACCTGAAACTAATATTTAAGCACTGTACATTAACTATACTGGAATAGAAGTAAAAATGTTTAAATTAACATAAAAGTGTACACTTCAGTGAGTTTTGGTGTATTACAGTATTTTTTAAATTTTGGTAAAATACATAACATAAAGTTTTCTATTTTAACCATTTTTTTAAAGATTTTATTTATTCATTTGACAGAGAGAGGGAGAGAGATCACAAGTAGGCAGAGAGGCAGGCAGAGAGGGAGGGGGAAGCAGGCTCCCTACTGAACAGAAAACGCGGGGCTCGATCCCAGGATCCCAAGATCATGACCCGAGCCGAAGGCAGAGGCTTTAACCCACTGAGCTACCCAGGTGCCCCCATTTTAACCATTTTTTTTATATTTTATTTATTTGACAGAGAGAAATCACAACTAGGCAGAGAGGCAGGCAGAGAGAGAGGAGGAAGCAGGCTCCTCGTGGAGCAGAGAGCCCAATGCAGGGCTCGATCCCAGGACCCTGGGATTATGACCCAAGCCGAAGGCAGAGGCTTTAACCCACTGAGCCACCCAGGCGCCCCTATTTTAACCATTTTTAAGTGGCATTAAGTACATTCACAATGTTGTGCAACCATGAGCAGTATCTACTTCTCATGGGTACGATTTTTTGCTCTTATACTCTTCTCTCTCTCTCCCTCCCTCCCTTCTCTCCTTTTTTGTTTTTAAGAAGAGAAGGAAGCCCATCTCCCCCAAGCCCCAGCTTCCCCAAGCAGGTGAATCCCCACTGTACTGCTCCGCTCTACACTCTTCTACTTAACCAGTGTAGAAAAGACTTGAAGGCAAGATGCTGATTTGATCTTATGTGAATTTCTGCCGAAAGTCTCCATGACGCAGAGAGAACTTAATTCTTCTGGGACATTTCTGATGCCAAGCTCCATTGCCTGAAAGGGACCTGCTTGAGTGCAGGGCTATATATCCTCAGCCTGAACCCCTGAATTTACCATAGAGGCTCAGCAAATCATGCAGAATGGTCTTGGCCATTGTGTGACAAGCACCTGTGGGGATTCCTGAAGGACTTTCTTCCCAGTGGAATGTTAGACTTTGATTTCTCTTCTCTTCATCACCTTTGCTTGCCTCCTGTTACTTCTTACTTGTCCTAACTGGTATGAGAAAAGAACCTTCTAGAAATTTGGTCTATTTGGATGTTAATGTGGGCTCTCCCTGTGGCTGACCAGAGAAGACAGGTCCTGGATGAGAATTGGGTGCTGGGTCCTAACTTCTGGGTTCTGTGGGGGGTCCACATCCTCCTACCAATCTACTCAGAGGGGAAGAGAGGAAGAAGATGGTGGCTTTCCAGAAGAGAAAGCACAGTTCTCAAGCAGAGCCTCGAAGTCTCCCCACACAGGACTGAGTTGTGAACCTGTCTGGAAGGCTTCCAACGAGAAGCCCCCTGTCAGCCGCTGCTGCCAAAAGCCATCCTTTGGGGGAATGTCATTACTGTCATTCACTGTGCATATGGACGATCAACAGCCGAGTCCCTCGTGAGGATCTTTTGTGTAATTAAATGTACTAGTCCGACAGCCCCCAAAAGGGGGGTAATATCTCCTAGAGGTAAAATGGCTTTTCTCTAATCCTGAATGACGGCATCCTATTGCTAGGTGCCTAGTTTTCTGCCTTTCAAATAAAAAGTGACTAATGGAGTATATTTCATAACACATCTGCAAGTATGTAGTTATTCTTATACTTCAATGCCCTTTAAATATTATTATCTGCCAACACTTGGACTATGTGCTGGTATGCAAATTAGACATAATAAAGGAAGCAGAGAGACGTTTCTTGCTCTTGAAAAATCATATTTATAAGGTTAACAAGATTTATATATTACATCAGGGAACTAGGGTTAGAAAGCAAGACTTTTAAAATGTAATCGTTGGCAAAAATAAAGATTCTCTGGTGTTTTCCCCTGGACGAGATCAAAACTTTTCATCTACGCAGAGGTTTAATGAGATGAGAAAAAAAGTTCCCACAAAATCAAAACACATAGAATCCAACTTCAGGAACAAGGCTGACATTCTGAGTTGAATGTTTCTGACTGGCAGTGCCGGGAACAGACGCACTGTTTTAAAAACATAGGACTTTGCATTTTAAAAAAATCAAGTTAAGTTAATCATTTCAATGAGTTATCCATGTAAGCCTGAAAGTGGGCACCTTTATTATTTACTTATTTTGATAAAAGGAAAAATACCAGGAAAATTCAATCTAATAAAAGAAAATACACAACAAAGTGGGAACAATTTACACACACATATGCACCTTTTGTTGAATTATAAACTGCTTTATGAAAAAAACAGAAAAAAGTCCTGAACTCAGGCTCTCAAATAATGGGGTGTCAGGATTTAGCATACATTCTGACAAGGGGAACCACCTCTGTCTCAGAGCTTACATCTATTTAGTATAAAGACAGACTCATAAGGAAGTTCGTACTTGCTAAAGACTCAGGTATCAACAACACACACTCAAGACTAAAAGAGTTGTGAGGATCGAGTTATTAGCAGTGACTCCAAAGGCACTTGGGATCTTGCGGCAATTGGGACCAAGCTGTGGCTCTGTAGTCACACACCACGGAGGAATGACAGAGTTCCTGTTGATAGGATGTTGAGATAATCAAATGCAGAGGTTTGAAGAGGTTTCAAGAGGCCAGCATGTGGTGGATGCGCCCAGCATACTAAGAAGAGGCCAAGTCCAGGCCAGTCTTTCTCCTTGCTGGGCATCCCTGGGCAATAGCCCTGGGCACATGGTCCACGCTGGGTATTTGGTGACTACATAGCATGAACGAATGAATTAGTGAAAAACAGAGAGTTAAATTGGAATGCTTCTGTTGTTTGAGATTTTCTGCTGATGCCCAAAGCGGAGATGGTAATAAGAGACCCCAGATTCTAAAGAGAGATGCAGCTTTCATCCATGTAGGATTTGTTAAGATTTGGCCAAAACAACAGACGTGAACTTAGACATAGTTTTGGGTTGGTTGTAAGGGACTTCTAGTAAGAAGTATTGTGCATTCATTTTCCTTTTCCTCTCAGACTGGGCAAGGGGAGGGAGTGCTCATCCCATCACTGATTCAAGTAAAGATGGCCAGAAGACGACCATTCAGAGAACAGGGGAGGGTGCCAGGAGCCAAAACTAAAATCTCCCTTTCTGATGGATGCTCTCTCAGCTGCATGGTATTGTAGGCCTGCCATGGCTTCTGCCATCTTGGGGGAAAAAAATGCTTTCGGGCAAGGCCTGCACTTCCCGAGTTTGTTGTGACAATGGGTAAAAAACTTCTCTGTGGGCCATGTGGACTCTGCAGATGGCAGCTAGGCTTAAGTCCTCTTGATACAACCGGCCAGGGTCTTACTGCCAGAGAGAGGAGCACCTGGCATTAGATGGCCCGTGGAGTATCCCACTGGCACCGGGGTTAGAGCGGAATCATAAGAGTCAGCCAGGGAGGGCATCAGTCTGAGTGTAGACATTTCGAGGCACAGGCCCTGGGTTGGATGGGGCACATCCAAGGGACCTACCAAAGCGCCTTACAAGGAAATAATCAGTATCTGAGCGTCTGTATTTAGAGGACACCAATGGCTGAGTTATAGCAGTCCCAGCTAAGTAAAAAGACAGTTTGCTCCTTTTCCTGTTCTCCCCGCTCTCTGCCCTACCTTGGGGAGTCAGAGCCAGCTAATGAAAGCCAAGAGACAACACAATGATAAAAGGCAGATGGTGTCACCCTTCTGAGCTTGGGTCAAGCCTGAGCTGGGAGAGGGGAAATAGCTTCAGGTTTGATGGGAAACAGTTGTAAGTGTATATTGGAATAGGTTTTTCAATACCGCAACACGAGAACTGTTCATTAACACCTTAATGGACCTGAATAGCATATGGGATCTGCCTGAGATGTTGACCAGGGAAAGATGGGACAGAGGAGTTTGGAAAGAGAGTGATGAAAGAGAAAAAAAGACACTCTTTTCTGTTAGACCCCAATGAGCCCAGCCCATTCAGTACAACAGCTATAAGCAAATGGAAGGATACGTGCTTGCATAAACAGAAGAGATCATTTCTGTGTAATTCAGTTGGCTCTGTGCCTACCACAATGGCCCTGCTCCACCTATATCCAGACAACATCCTCACCTCAGCTGCAGGCGGGGGACAGGATGGGACCTCTGCACCAGCTTGGAGGTGTGGCCAGAGAAGTCACCAAGTCAGTGAGTCAGGGAAGGCTAACCTCCTGCCACTCCTGACTTCTCCCAGGTTTGCTGTGGGTTGATCATTCACTACCCCCCTTATCAAACCCTGTAACTGCTTAGTGTGACTTTGGCCCCAGTAAGAGAGAACTTTCAGCAGCCAAGTTAGCCAAGTGCCCAGGTGTGACACCACCCTCACTGGGTGCACCTGGTGTTGCTCGGGACACTCTCTGTGCAATGCAAGACTCTCTCCGAACACTAGGGGAAGTGTACCAGCCTCTCCCCCTGGGGCTCTGCAGGCTGCAGAGAGCAACCCTGTGTGAGAAGGGTGAATGGTTCCTGCTTTCACCATGTCTCCCTAAAGAGCACAGCAAGGGATCTTTTGCAGAGGAGTCAGTGAGATGAAGTTGGCAAGAAGGTCCCTTCTAATTCTGCTACTTAAGTGGGTTCATGGTGGTCTCCATGACATCATCCCCATTTTTCTGTGTCTGCATTGACCTGGAGCAGACCAATCACTAGCCTGTCTCTTCTTCAGAAGAAGGGCAGAGGTTTTCTTGGATTCCTAATCCTACCCTAAGTGCCAGGCACAGAGTAGACCCTCAGTTAGTTCTGGCTCAGGGAATGAATGTGATTTGCTCTGCCGGGTCTCCCTGAGACAGGTGAAGTTACAGAACGGACCCATTTTCCAGAGGCAGTAGCTGAGGCACAGAAACACAGGTGGAGTGCTTTGGCCAAGGTCCCAGGGGAAGCAGAAGGACAGGGGAGACTAGAACAGGGTGATGGGCCTTGAAACAGAAGCATGAAGCCAAATGTCTCCATAAACGCAAGCCAAGAGCCAGCTGCCAAGAGCCCTCTGAGCACAGAGCCCCAGACAGTCGTAATGCCACCCCACCTCTGTTTGATAACATTTTACAAATTACCAAATGCTTCCCTACTCTTCACAGTGATCGGGAGGCCTGACATTATCATCTACATTCCATAGATGATAGTTCGGGTTTTTCTGTTTTGTTTTTAAAGATTTCATGTATTTGAGAGAGCGAGAGAGAGCAGAAGCCGAGGAAGACGGAGAAGCAGGATCCCCGTCAAGCAGGGAGCACAATGGAGGACTCGATCCCAGGACCGTGGGATCATGACCTGAGCCGAAGGTAGATGCTGGACCCACTGAGTCACCCTGGCGACGAGTCAGATGATGTTCTTAAGGATGCACAGCTACCGAAGGGGAAATGATGGTGAGCTTAGGTCAGGTTAGCTTCTCACCAAACCTGGACAAACCTGACTGTGTAAAAAGAGCCCGGGGTCCACCTCAGGCCCCACTCGATGTCCCTTTCAGTTAAAGGCCAGCGCAAGGCGAGAGGTCTCCACCTTTGTAGGAGTCCCTCAATGCCGCCCCTTCTGGGCTCACTCCAGCAAGGCAGTGCTCCTGTTCCCTGCATAGCTACACTCGGTGCCTCCCCCGGAGTCCCGGGTGTAGCCGCGGAGCATGTTGGCAGGATCTGGCTCCCAGTCAGCCTCTACAGCTTGCACGGCGCCTGGGCAGGACAGACTGCTGGGACGCGCTTGCCGTATGGGCGAGGTTACTGTGCCAGCGCTGTCAATCTTCCACTCCAGAGCGTCAGGTGAAGAGGGAGACAGACAGTGTTGGCCCCTCGGCGCCTCAGATGGGGGGACTCTTGTTTCCACCCCCCCACGGCCCCCAGACTGCATTCTTTTCCAAGGAGAGCCTCAGCACGAGAAGTTGGCATAGTCCAGGGTCTCGTTTACAAAGCTGGGAATCAGAAGATGGAATGGCTTTCAAGGTTTTGTTCAGACTGTTAAAAGAGATGCCAAAAGATGTCTTTTTTAAGTTCCATTGGCTTCATCTGTTAACGTCAATACCGGCTTCATGCTGGAGGTAACGAATGACACACGGTAATAGCTCGCCAGGTTAATTTTTAAAAGGCAGTTTCAGGGGAGGGCCTGAAATTACTTTCTGTTTGTTTGTTTTTTAATGACAAAGCATATTTAGACCAACTAAATGTGGCAAAATAAATAAGTGACTACAAGTTCAGAGACGGCAATTCACTGAAACTTATTTCAAAAGCAAGAGGAGACGTGAAAGGCAGAACTTCCACTCAGATTCAAACAGTTTCCAAGGAAAATTCCTGTAACCTTGAGGAATAATAAAGGCTCACGGATATATTTGGAATTTCTGAATGGCAAGACTGTTTTCTGAGAGCATTTTAAATATCCCAAGTGAAAAATGAGAACAAGGCCTAAATTGTTCAGTAAAGAGCAAAGAACCCTTTGGTTTAAGAAAAAGAGAGGGAGACTAGAAGAGTCAAAAATGCTATAAAGGCCTGGAGCTTCCCATGACATATGAACGACAGAATTTTTTTACCAGAAAACTTTTTACTCGATGCCATATGCAAAGAATATATACTGCAATTTTTTTTTTTTAAATCATCTCATGCCATCTTGCATTGCTTCCTGTGAGTTTTCCCTTTGCGTTTTACTCCTGCACAGGGTGTCAAGGTCTGGGGCTCTGCCGGCTGTGGAGGGAGGTCTGCCAGGACATAAAGCCAAGCCCTGTCTCCCATCTTTGTAGGACTCTAGGCATCAGTAGTCAACAGTCCCCTCCCTGCCCAGCTCCCTGCCAATCTTGAGGGGGTTGAGATTTTTCTTCTCTTATCTTTATTCTCTCCCACATTTCCTAAGCCCCTCAAACCTCAAAATTGAGCATTATCCTCGCCCCTAGGTACTATTCATACTAGGAACACCTGGTAGACAAGGAACACTGCCCGCCCTCGAGTGACTTATCCTCCATGGGCCTGGCGAGGTACCATGTGACACACACAGAAGGTGAAGTCACAGCCAGCATCATCTGATGAAGATACTGAAGTCCAAGCACTCGGAAATTGCTAAGAAGAGAGCAAATGCTTCGGGCAGAGAGGGCTAGGGAAGCCCTCATTCAAGCAGCACGTTGTAAAGGACAACTGAGAGGCTGTTAGGGGCTGGGACAGGGAGCACAGTGGCAGGAACGCCCCAAGCCCCAAGCCCATGTGCGGCCACACCAAACGGGCTACGGGAGGGCCTGGGAAGGGCGGTTGGGGCCCTGCCATGGGAGGTTTGAACATCATGATGAGAACTCAGAGTTCATTCGGAAGTGAAGTGAGGCCACATCTTTGGGAGTAAAGGAATCATGAAGTGCTCAGGACCCATGGGTGGGCTCAGGGGAGCCAGGAAGCCCCTGTATGTGTTCCTGTGCGCACGTGCAGTGTGTGGGGGGAGCACCAGGATAAGTCTGTAGCTTCCCCCGATTCTCAAAAGGTGTCGCTGTTCTGAGCCCACATTCCAGGGCCAGGCTGGAGAAGAGCCTCCATAGCCCCTCATCCTCAGCCCAGACATAGGACACAAAAGTCATTTCGTGCCCACCCTCCCTAGACACAAATCAGCCATTAAAATAGAGACCTGGGGTGGGGGGCTCCTGAGGCAGGTGGCCCCATCGGGCCTCTGGGACCTCCTGTGTTATTAGGGTTCCAAACTATGCAAGGGTGTTTACTTACACCGCATTTCAATGTCAAAGGAATGGAGAATTCCAGAATAACTTCTGCCCCAACTTTCAGATTTCCGAATTTCCCCGTTTGGCAACATCATTTTAGTTGGCTGAAACAAGGCAGCAAACTCCACCCATAATATCTGGCTCCTATGGCATCTCCAAACCAGACCCCAGCATCTCCTCCTGCCCTCCTGCCCTCACCGCCACCAGCTAGCAACCAACAGAACTCCACTGGGCCTTCTGGATTTTTCTTCTTGTGAAAGTAAATGTGGCCTCTTCCCCTTCACCCCACTCCTCTCCCGCTCTTCCTTGGCAGGCCAGGCTGCAAATCTCATCGTTAGATCCCTTTGCTCTACAGACCACAGTAGTGATGGACTTCTCCAGAACAAAGCCCATGCTCCACCTGAGATTAATTTTGGCTGTTTTACCACAACCACTAGCCATTGTTGCAAACAGCACACGTTTGCTCATCAGAAGCCCTCTGCCTCTAGAGTTCAGGGCTAAGCATCTCCTGCCAAGTGCTGCGGGAAGTGGAAAGAGGAGTCTCAATCTGGGGGAGGATTGGTGGGGGGGGCGGTAAGTTTTGGATTCAAGTCAAAGCCCCCACGAAGACTGGAGAGAGAAGGGACGCATCCAAGTGCAGCTTCTGAAGTGGCTTGGCTGATCTGGGAAGTATGGAGGCTAGAAGCCAGAAACACCTTTCAGAAATCTTAGATTAAAAACACGTAAACTGAACGAACAAGTGTTTTATTACAACATGCACGTGTATGGGCACACCTCTGTCTGCACCTGTCGGCATGTGTCATTCCTGCCTCAAGCGTCACGGTAGATGCCCTTCCTCTCCCTCACCTGACTAGGGCCTTGCAAGGTGTGGGTGCCAAGTCACCGGGGCACTCCGCCTCCCCCTGACACATGCACTCTGAGGTATGGGCCTTGCACGTAGTCGGCATCAGTAACTTTGTGCCAAAGAGAATTTGCTCGTTCAACTGTTTGTTGGGGGGCGCTTGGGTGGCTCAGTTGGTTAAGCATCTGCCTTCAGCTCAGGTCATGATCCCAGGGTCCTGGGATCGAGTCCCATGTCAGGCTCCCTGCTCAGGGGGAGCCTGCTTCTCCCTCTCCCCCTGTCCCTCCCCGCTGCTCATGAGCACACGCACTCTCTCTCATAAATAAATAAAATCCTGAAAACAAAACAAAACAAACGTTTGTTGAAATCTCATTACGTACTGGCCACCGCAGCAAACCCTGAAGACAGACTTAGATGAACAAGGCCAAGTCCCTGTGCTCCAGAAGGCTACCTAATCATGGCAGACATGAAGAGGAGAGCTGACATTTAGAAATGACCTAAGACCTAAACAAAGGAGGAAGTGAACAAACCAGCAGGCATAGGATGGGTCTGGCAAGACTCTGCTTTTATTGGCAATGCTAAACTGCTCACGTTACCTGAGACTGAGGGCAAGGACCTAGCCTACTTACTTCCTCCCCTCCTGGGAGAGTCAAAGGGAAAAGAAATCCATGTCTTAGCTCCAGCAGGGGAATGTTGCTGGACATCAACCTCTCCCTCTGTCCCATCTCACCTCTGTGGCTCTGGCTGCTGGACATTCACCAGCATGGTTTTGCTCAGAAACATAGAAAGGTGAGGACACCCCAGTGTCCCGGGGACAGGTGGCCTGGGACAAAGAAGGCAGGAGGAGTTGACTGGCAGAGAAAATTCAGAGGCAGAACAGCAAATTTTTAGAACTTTCCCTAGGTTAAACACACACACACATGCACACGCACACACACGCGCGCACACGCACACACACGCGCACACACACGCACACACATACCCCTATCTGTCAGTCTATCCATCCATCCATCCATTGCTTTTTGCTTTCAGAAGTAAAAATAAAGAGAAAATAGAGAACTAGAGTTTCGGGGGGGGGAGGAATTGGGACAGGATGTGGAGCCTCCTAGTTTAATATAAACTGTTAGTGAAGGACCACAGCTCTCTCCTGACACTCTCCCTGGGAGTACATCCCCCCTTCGCCCTTCTTACGAAAGTCCCTGGCTTTTATGAGAAAAATAAAACAAAACACATTACAAAATCTGTACAATCCCATCTAATTTGAGTTTCTTCCTGAGTAACTACCATCAGTCCTACAATCGTCACCACCGCCCCCCCCCCCCACGCAATACTTTCTAATTTTAGAGCTAAGAGCATGGAACTTGACACTGGTATGTTTCCATTTACCATGAAAGGCATGTTTCTCCACAAACAACTGGAGGGCAGGCTTGGAAAACAGGTTTAAAGACCAGACTTGTGGAACTTTGGCAGGGCCACTTTCTGGAAACGTCTACCATCCCACCAAGAGACAGGAAGCATTGAGAATGAATATGTGTTCTGGCTTCTTTCAAATAAAATGATTTAATTTTAAGAGTTTCAATTCATAAAATAGCCCCAGTTAATTTTCCAAGGAAAATGAGCATATTTTGTTTCTTCTCGTCCTTTAAAGAATACTGGGGCCATGAAAAGAATTTGTACTGAAGACCTAATGGGCAATGCCCCCAGTGTCTTTGAAGGAATATAGAATGGTGGGGGAAAAGGCAAGTTTGATAGGGATAGAAAATTTGTGACTTAGAAATTTGCAATCCATTTAGCTGCCATGATAATCACAAACAAAAAATAAACCAGAAGAAAATCCTCTAGCATGGTATAGTTCATGTCCATAGTTTTATAGATCTATAGAATTAGGAGTTACTTCTACAGAGGGAAAAGCGAAGTCTTCATTTGCGAAGCGGTTATTTTCATATCTACATGGATGTCCTCTTCGCCCAAAACTGTGAACCAGCTCCCTTTATTGCCACACACATACTCAAGTTATCAGTATTTCCCATTAATCAGCACCTTATCAGAGTCAGAAGGCATGGTCAAGGCAGTTAAAAGAAAAACAAATCACACCTGATTCCTAGCTATTCGGTCTCCCTATCACCTCCCTCCCTCACCTGCCCATCCGGAGGGCAACATGCCTCCCCGTGCACAGGCTGCAGGCACTTGACCTGCTTTGCTTTCCATTCCAGAGCTGCTACGGGACAAAGAGCACTTTTCTTCCCCCATGACCAGCTTCTGAGCAAGGCACGGTATCCTCGGCTCCTCCCTTCTGCCTCATTCCTCCAGACAAGCAAATCAGCACTCAGTTCCCCACTGAGTTAAAGAACTTCCTGCTAATCCCACTGTAGAAACTGATGGTGGGCCGCCCAAGTAACAAGCATGAGGAAGCCTCCACAGCTTAAGCAATCTCCTCCAGCTCTCCGAGGCACGTCTCTGATTGGAGCCTGACTTTTTTTCCTTTCTATGCAGCCTCAAGGAGCTTCTCTCAGGGGTCCTGGAGGGTGGGCAAACCTGTGGAGACTGGAGGCCAAGTTAAATCTGATCTGGCTTTCCTGCTGGAAAAATTGATCGGGAACGTTCTCAGCTGCTGTGTAAGGTACACCTACCCGGGATGCCTCATACTGCGGCTCCTCCATCCCGAGCCCACAGCAGACCTGACCAAACAATGACAGATCTGTCTCCTGGGATCCTGGACGAGGCCCTAGAATCCCTCTTAACAAGGTGCTAACGTGACCGTTATTAGCGAGTTTTAGATTTGGCCTATGAGATGAACTTCTTGGCCCTTTGTGTCCCACCCCGGCCCATTCCCTAGGTGCTCTGAGGGAGACACAGCCATCAGCCAGGTGTAAAGGCTGTGTCCACCTTGCGGTAAAGCTTGGCTTCTTTGTCTCTTGTCTTAAGGGGCTTCCAACAGATGAGGATTTGCCTTCTTGCCCCCAGCTCCTCTGCCAGGGTGTGTCAGGCCTGAGGTTTTTAGCAAATCTTCAAATTTCCCATCAGTGCATACGAATGAGTCAGGGACTAACTCCAAGCCTGCAAGAAATTGAGTCCTTTGCTCTCAACATGGGAAGGGAGTTCACCTGATGCCGAAGGAAGGGTTGATTCAAGTTCACGGAGAAGCAGCTGGCCCCACTTCCTGAAGGGCGTCATCAGAAGACCCTGAGACCTGGCGAGGCAGGCTGCTCGCTGGCAGAAGGGTTAAGGAAGCGATGAAGGTGGTGAGTTTCCTCCACGCTCATGGCCTCCCTTGCAGCCAGTGATGGGACACTTGGAAGCAGACAAAGTGAAGAATGCACATCCGGTCTATGTTAATGCGGGCAAATGGCTGGATTCTAGAACTTGGAGAGATTTCCTCCGCGGCTTCCTCAGAACCGGGTCTTGTTAGCATCAGCATGCTCTGATGAGGCTCACATGGTTGTGCCCGCCTGTGATGGCATAAATGATGTCAACGCATGGCGTCAAGGCCGCTAGGGGAAGGAAAGTATTTCTAATGTGAACGTGGAAGTATACAGGCTTCCCGACTCATATGGGTGGTGGTTTGAAAAGTAAATAAAACAGCCTTTCTTTCCCATTCCTGAACTGCTTTGGGTGCCACAAAGTGACAGATTTGAGCCACTGCAGAGGTGTTTGGTGGAAATAAAGTCACAGTTTAAGAAGACAGTCATAGACGAAGTGCTGTGAATCATGCATAAGTTTCTCTCCCTGCCTTTAAACTTGGGGTGGGGCTCAGTCACCACGCATCTGCCCCATGAGGATAACCCCGTTTCATTGGATTGAGCACCTAGACGACAGGAGAGTTCCAGAAGCTTGAAGGTATATCAAAAAACAAACAGTACTTGAATTGTCTGCTTTGAGCCAAACACTATGCCTCACATTTACCAGGAATCAGCTGGAATCAAAAAGTCACCACTAGTCCCATAAATCTACATTCAGAATTGAGACATGTTTTATACTTAATACATCCCATAGTTCTTGAGGATAGTCTTCTAAATACCATTAATCTCTTGACCTGGCCACATCTGATTAACGTCTAACTCTAGGCTTCTAACTGTATAATGTGATTTGAAATAATGCTTTAGATGGTTTTTGTGTTTCTGATAAATACCTACATCTTTGACGAGATCAACCATTTACTGTTAAAACATTTCATGCAGCAGCGTACACCACATACCGATTTCTAATTGAATGGTTTACAAATTAAAATAAAAAACAACTAAAGCCTTCTCTCTTAAGGTAAGGCCTGGCCTAACTTCTCTGGATTCTACATATTCTAAATGTGTTAATCCTTTTTAACTCACTCTTCTTTCCATTTCCAGCCAAATAGTTTTTATTTAAATTCACTATGTCCTCAGGCTTAGGTTCCTGATTCCAGTGAGGAAGAAAAGTTCTTGTAGGTTCACTGCCATGTGCCAAGCTAAATGACTGGCATGTCCTGTGACTACGGAGGGCCGACCTTTCTAGTTTCATATCCTTAGCCCCTCCCCCCACCCCGGGCCCCTCAGGTTTTCTAAAATGACTCACTCTCCCCTGTGCCTCACAGGCCCTTCTTCTGGAGGACCTCCTCACCTCCCTATAAGGGATCCTCTGAAATTACCTTTTAATGGATATAAACAGGAGGAAAAAAATGAACTTTCCTACCAAGAGGAGAGTACTTTCACCACATCTTTAAAGAAAAAAGAAGCAGAAGAAGAAGATGAAGACGATGATGATGATGATGATTTATTTGGGGGAGAGAGAGAGAGAGCACATGCATGAGTGAGTCGGGGGAGGAGCAGAGGGAGAGAATCCCCAACCAGATTCCCCTTGGAGTGCAGAGCCCACCATAGAGCTCAGTCTCATGACCCATGAGATCATGACCTGAAGGGAGACCAAGACTCGGTCACTCAACTGACTGAGCGGTCCAGGCACCCCTTCTCAGAATATCCTCAACAGAAATACCTCAGTCTTCATTCTAAAGCTTCTCAGGACCTGGAACAGCTCCAGTGGCTCATTCCCATCTACCCCTCTGCCATCTTGCCCTCCATTCCTGGATACGACATGAGTTCTGACTGGCATCTTCCATCCTGCCAGGCAGGATTCTCTGGTTTTTCTGTGCACTTCAATCTCAGACAAAGGGATCTTAAGCCCCCAGAAAATCTGGCACCTTTTCCCATTCTTGTGTATAACAGGAAGAATGGGGAAAAGAATTTATTGAAAAAGAATCCCAGAGAGTACATTCCTGGCTTGCCACTAACTCCCTCGTGGCATTTAGAAGGTCACGTCCAGTGTCTCCGGTTTCACTTCCTCATCTCTCACAGGAGGTATTGGACCAGAAGACTGCCAAGGCCCCGCCTAGGTCTAGCAAGATAGAATCTTCCCTCCCTTGGAGAGCCCTGGAAAGTGGCCACCAGAGAACTGACCCCTCGTGGTCATAGGGATGGAATGACCGGTCCTACTCTGTGAGTGTGGTGGAGGGGCAGTGAGAGGGAAGAGCAGAAGTACAGAAGCTGGTGGGGTAACTAAGAAAAGCTTTAAAAATGGACAAATAAAACAATACAGAGGGAGAAAGACAAATACTGAATGATCTCACTTAAGTGGAATCTAAAACACCAAACTCATAGAAACAGAGAACAGATTGGTGGTTGCCAAGGGTGGGGGTGGGGGAAATGGATGAAGATGGTCAAAGGGTACAAACTTCCAGTTAGAAGATGAGTAAGTTCTGGGGATGTAATGTACAGCATGGTAGTTAACAACACTTCATTATATATTTGAAAGTTGCTAAGAGAGTTGATTACAAGTTCTCACCAAAAAGTTCTCATGCAAAAAGTTGTAACTAGGTGACGTGATAGATGTTTTATTTATACTTTATTTTTTTAAGATTTAATTTATTTGTTTGAGAGAGAAAGAGAGAGGGAAAGTGAAAGAAGCAGACTTCCGGCTCAGCTGGGAGCCCCTCGTGGGGCTCGATCCCAGGACTCTTGAGATCATGACCTGAGATGAAGGCAGACACTTAACTGACTGAGCCACCCAAGCACCCCCACATAACTTTTTTTTAAAGATTTTATTTATTTGAGAGAGAGAGAGCAAGAGCACAAGTAGAGGGAACAGCAGAGGGAGAGGGAGAAGTAGGCTCCTCGCTGAGCAAGGACCCTGAGGGGGGCTCAATCCCAGGATCCTGAGATCATAAACTGAGCCAAAGGCAGATGCTTAATGACTGAGCCACCCAGGGCCCCCATGATGGATGTTTCAACCAACTGTATTATGGTGATCACTTTGCAATATACATGTGCGTACACACACACTATGTATAAAATTACTACTGTGTTGTACACTTTAAACTTACACATTGTTATACATCAATTATATCTCAATAAGGCTGGGGGGAGAAAATAGTAAGGATGAACATTTGTATGACACTTCATAGTTAAGTCAGGCTTTCATTGATGTGATCTCATTTAAAAGTGGAGAAGCACTTTATGGAGTACAAACCCCATTTTTATAAATCATAAAACTGAGGCTCGGAAGCTATGTGAGCTGTCCTAAGTCACATGACTAGGAAATGATAGAGCACAGTCCACCATGCAAGCCTGCCATTATTAGATCTAATGTTCTTTACACTGGGCCAGGAAGACTTGCTCAGTTTCTCCTCGACTCTGCAACTGTGAAACACTTGACCTTGGCCCCTGGGGCGCTGGTAACCCTTCCTCCTGCCAGACCTCTTTTTTACTCTAATTTATTATGATTTATGTTCTTTGGTTCCATTCATCAAAGCTTCTCATCATGTTCTGGTAGCTCAAGTTCACCTCTGTAAGAAAAGTCAAGGCAGGAGCACCTGGGTGGCTCAGTCAGTTGGGCATCTGCCTTTGGCTCAGGTCATGATCCCAAGGTCCTGGGATTATGTCCCAAATTGGGCTCCTTGCTCAGCGGGGAGCCTGCTTGTCCCTCTCCCTCTGCCTGCTGCTCCCCCTGCTTATACTCTCTGTGTCAAATAAATAAAATCTTAAAAAAAAAAAGAAAAAGAAAAGTCATGGCACTTGGGATTTGCCTTCTCCATCCCTAGAGATCCCAATATACAGTTATTAGGGCTTTACAGGAGGAAGTACAAGTAGAGCATTTCTTTCTTTCTTCTTTCTTTGTTTAGAGAGAGAGAGAGAGAGCAGGTGGACTGGCAGGGAGAGGGAGAAGCAGATGTGGTGCTCAATCCCAGGTTCTGGGGATCATGACCTGAGATGAAGGCAGATGCTTAACCGGCTGAGCCACCCAGGCACCCCTGAATAGAGCATTTCTTAAATGTAAAAAATATGTCTGTTTAAACAAACAACAAAACCCTTATGCCTCTGAGGATGGATTTAAGTTATCTTCACTATGTTTCTTGAGAGCAGCTCTCACTGTGGTGGCCGTCTGGCATCTCTGCCTTTTCTACTGGAAGGGAAGGTTCGGGTCCTGCTAGCCTGATCTTGCCACCGGCTGCTGGATAAAAAAACAGGTAAAGATACGGATGCGTGTGACACGTCCGCACGTGGGTGGCTGTGGGCTGTGGAGTCTGGCAGGCTTTTCCTGCCCAGGTCTCCCTAACCAGGGATGATGCCTTTACAGACGCATATATCGGGGCGGACTCTGAAGAGCGGGAGGCACTTGGGTCTTGGTGGTCCCCCAGATGACCCAGGAGAGGCTCCTATAATTGGAAAGAATCATCACTGCAGAAATCTCAGTCCTGCACAGCCCTGTGGAGAAGTACTGCTCGGGGGCACAAGATGTCACATCTTGGGTTCAAGTCCCTCCCATGCTTTTTGATCACTCTGTCGCCCCATGATAAGTCACCTAACCTCCCTGTGCATCAACATGTTCATCTAAAAGACAGAAGCAAAAATGCCTGCTCTTCTAATCTTACAGGGTTCCTTCAAGGCAGTCGTTCTCAAAGTGTGGTCCCCAGAGCAGCAGCATCAGCAGCACCTGGGAAATTGTTTAAAATGCAATGCTCAGGCCCTCCGACCCCAGACTTACAGAATCACTATGGGCTATGGGCAGGCAATCTGTGTCGGCACAAGTCCCCCGGGTGGATCCAACGCCCTCTGACGTCAGAGGAGACCCACTCTAGAGCAAGGAGACAATGAATGTGAATGGCGTCTGCAAACCGCAATGCCAGCACCGTCACCGTGAGAGCCATGGCTCCATGGAAATGACGGTCCTGACTGTATCCCCCAGGCTCTTGTTAAAACCCTGACTCCCCTGAGGTGAGTAACGCCTTACGCTTTGACAGGTGTCAGTCACTTGCAACAGGGTGGCAGGCTGTTAAGAATAAACACTTTCCAGAGGAAAACTTTAGGAAGGTGGAGGCTCTGTATGGTGGATAAGGGGACAGGAGTGAAAGGGAAGGAAGGGACTTCAGCCGTGTTCCGCCTCTGCCACTCACCGGCTATATGACCTTCGGCAAGTTACTTAAAGGACATCCTTATTACGATAATGACCTCGATAGGTGACCGGATTAAGTGACGCCATATGTGCAAAGCTCTGAGAGCGATGCATGGTTCATACAGGCCTTCAAGAGGTGACAGCTGTCGCTAGCGGGAGGGCACCCGGGCTACCTGAGGCTACCACCCAAGACCAGTCCTTGCTCCCGTGTTATTCACCAGGCCCCCACCATCCTATTGTTGCTATTACTCTCCCATAGCCGTCAACATCCTCGCTCCTTCCACCCCACAGCTCCCCTCTCCCTAACCTTAGGCTTAAGACTGCACCCTAAGATGTCCTTGAAAAGCCGAACTGCCAAGGAAGGAACGAGGCAGGGGCTATTTCCCAGAAGGGCGTGGCTGTCTCAGAGGCAGCCTGGGCCACGCGCTGCTCGCCAGAGGGGACAGCGGTGGGTGACACATTCCGAAGCCGGGAAGATGGCTGGCTATCAGGAGAACAAAGTCCTTCCTCTGTGGGCATGCCCTTTTCTGGTCTGGGGGTGTGGCGGGTACAGCCCGAGGTAGGCAGAGCGGACAGCCTTTGTCCATTGTTAGGCACTGGGATCCGGCCAGCCCAGATTTTCTCTCTTGGGTGGCTCCAGGCACCTGTCTGCCCCGGTTCAGGCCTCTGAGATGGGTCATGTGGGCTTGTCTTGTCTTCCCCGGGATGACTCAGGGGCAGCAGGCCAAGAGTCGCCCTCAGCTCCCCTCCCAATAATGACAGGCCGGATTCCTTCGGATTTAGTAAGGGCACTCCTTGAGGCTGTCTTTTGTCACTCATCCACAGTGGGAATTCTCCTTTAATGAGCAGTGAGGCGCACCCTTCCCCCAGAGTGGAGGTGGAGGTGGGGGGGGGGTGGCCATTCCGGTGGCACAGGAACAGGGCTGATTTCACAGTGGCCAGCCCAAAGGTGAGGGACAGGGGGCAGGCCCAGCCAGGGCAGTCTGAGAGGGACACGCCTCCTGGGCCCGCTTGGCCAGCCCTCCCCAGCCTTCCCGCCCAGGCCCCAACTCCTCCACACCCCACCTGCCCAAATAGCTCCAGGGAGATGCTGCTGCAGGTGTGGGAGGCAGAGTAATGGTCAAAGAGCCGGGGTCCTGGGTACTCAGTGATACCCGACTGGAGACAAACGAAGCCACCACTGGGCACCCGTGCTCTGGCCAGTGCTCCACTTAGAGCCCCAGGGAGGCCTTGCCCTACTGCAGTGCCCTATCCTTTGCACGTTCACACCTGTCTCACCCTAATCCCGAAGCTCCCCACAGCAGGAAAGGAGGATGAAACTTCTCTTCAGCTCAGGACTACTGAAGGACACATTGGGTCACATGCTCTATCCCAGGAGGCCTGACTCCAAAACCCATCCATTTTCTTCTACAATACCACTGGTTTTTAAACCTCACTGTATTATCTGTATAACTTCCTGTGAATCTGTAATTTTTAAAAAAGTGAAAATATATCTATGCGGGGCCCCAATATATAAAATACATCAATGAGATACTACGAGAAGTCAGGAGAGTGGCTCCCCTTTCGGGGGCAGTGTTGGAAAGGAGCATGGGGGCTCCTGGGGGGCCCGGATGTTCTATTTCTGAAGCTGTGCTGATTCCACAAATGTGCACAGTTTGTAAAACCTCCCTGACCTGTACCTTGATGATCACTGCCTTTCTCTAAGTAAATGTATGTTAAACTTGAAAAATTCAAAATCGAAGTACAAGTGCTTGGTTGAAAAGGCAGCGGGGCTGGGATTTGCTCAGCATTCTGCCGAACCCAGCTTGGAGTCTGGGTCTTGATTCCTCCTACTGGCACCCTGGGTCAGAAGCCCTCGGCTCCTTGGGGCCCTTGCTGACTCTTCCAGTGCATGTCCCATCATCCAGTTACAAACCATAGCCCTCAAGCTAAAAACCACCATTCAGATGTGTGTGGAGAAGAACTTCTTCCTGGATGTGGGGGAGGATACCACGAAAGGATGCTGAGTGAGAATGGAAATGACTGGCTCTGGGTCTCCCACAGAAAAGCCACGGGACCCACTTGGCAGCGGGGAGTGGGGGGGCACTGACTTACACAGAAAGCAAGGGCTTAGCGTGGAGAATACCCACAGAAAGCCAGGTTTTTCAAACAGACTGCTTTGGACGCAAGAAATCGGTTCCGCCGTTCCCTAATCACCAGGAGCTGGAATTAGCAGCCATTCAACATAGTCGCTAAGTAAAAGGCAGTCGACAACATAAAACAAACTAGCAAATCTCACTCACGTTCAAAGCTGGCCACGTACTTCATTCCCACTTGATTTGGCTTTGATGCAGATTTCTGGGTGGGCCGTGCACCTCTGATCAGCATGCCTCAGCCGGGCTGTTTGTTCCTGCGCGCCTGGAGGACGTGGTTAACATTTTCTCCTGTAATGCACCAAGTTAGTGTTCAGGTTCCCTGCCCACGCCTGTACCTGGAATTGGCAGTAGCTGCCAGCCCACAGCTAAGGGCATAAGTTGGCCCAGTGTGAGGTTAATTGGACCAAAATGAAGCCATGACAGTTTAACAGACCCTCCCAGAAGCCTCCGGGAGGAATGCTTAGGTGGGCTCCCCCAAGACTTGTGCAAAGTTTGGAGGTGAAATTGCTCTTGCTATTTATAATAGCAGGGTCTCCTGTCCCTGTGTCAAACAGCTCCTCTCCCGCCTGCTGTGGGGTAAATCCGTTAGACAAAGGGAAGTCGTTTATGAGCTGTTTCTAGAAAGGGTATTCTCTGAGGTGTTAGGATAAATGATAAAAGCAGTAAATCAGACCAAGGACCTGACCTAGGAGGGGAGGGCAGGCAAGGAATAAGGCATGCAGGTGTCAGGGTCTCCTTGGTGATATGGCTTTTCTGTGAGGTTCTTTCCAGTTCAATGGCACTGCACTTCACCTCAAAAAAACCTGAGTTTTGTTCTACTGAGTTTTCAGGCTAAGGGGAAAATTCTTTTTAGATACAGCATTTGTCACAGGAGAGCCACGTTCTCTGTGATTTCTGCCCAGGACACTCTCTCTGCTCTAGGACTTGTCCTCTGCAGAAGAATGGCGGGGAAATCCCAGTCGGTCAAAGTAGAAGCAGCCAATCACAGCACATGGAAAGCTCTTACAATAAAAGCCAACCCAACTCAGACACATCCATCATGGGGTTCATCTGGCAGAGTATGGTAATAGCATGGTCCCTCTATACTTTCAGACATCAGATCTATTGGGTCCAGTTGTGGGAGGCTTATTTTTAATACTGACACATTAGCATCCTTCCAGAAAAGAGACCAGCTTGGGAAAGTATCTGGGAGCTGAGTCAGTTGAAGACTGACTCTTCGCTGTGTAGCCCAGAGAAGAGAGGGCTTATCTGGGGATGGGGTAGTTCTTGGGCAGGGGGAGGGGGATGAAGAGCTCTGACTCTTCTGGGTGATGATCATCTGAGTAATTCTAACAAGGGCTTGTCCAATACAAACTCCTAGATAGAGTTTCCAATGGCTTAGTCACTGATCTGAACTCTGGACATACTATGAACTCATTTAATGCTCATAACAGCCTTATGGGGTATTGACTGCTGTTATCACCCTCATTTTATGGAAGTGGAAACAAACACAGAGAAGTAAGTGACTTGCCTACTGTCATACAGCTATAAGTGACAGAGCTGGAATTTGCACTCAGCCTTCTTACCAGCCCAGGATTTCTCCAACTTGGCACTACGGACATTTGGGGCTGGGTAATTCTCTGTTGTAGGGGGATACCCGGTGCACTGTACGATATTTAGTGCCATTCTTGGCCACTACCTGCCAGAAGCTGGTAGCACCCCTAGTCAGAGCAGAGAAATGCCTCTAGAAATTCACCAGTGTTTCTTGAAGGGCAAAGTCACCCTCAGTCAAAAGCCACTAAGCGTGATGGGATGGGACAGCGAGCCTCGTGCAGGAGAAGGGAACTATGCTGCTGCCTTCCTCTTCCATTCTGTTGTGGGGGCCAGAAGGACCTCTCTCCTGGAGGCTTTATCATGCTCATCCTAACCGAACAGTGTGATTGCCTTGGACCCTACAATTGTCTAGAGACATCCTAGCCCTAGAGGCTGTTTTGATTTTTAACATGCCCAATATTTCCTAATTTTACTATCGTTTGCCTCAGTATCCCAAAAGTCAAAGGCCAGAAAGCAATTCCAGCTCACTGGGGCAAAAGTTGAGGGAAGGCCTAAACCAAAACCCACATGTTTTTATAGGAGGCTCTCAGAGATCAGCTCAGAGAGACAGTGCTCACAGTGATACAATGGGACATGGACAGCCTGAGCAGGAGGGGTGAGTTTGAGGACAAAGGGTAGGAAGCCTACGATTTCCACCCTCCTGGGAGACAGCTAAGTGTCACAGGCTACTGTGACAGGGCCAAGGACAGGGTTGAAGAACATATTGTCCAACTCAGGCCCTGTCCTTTCTGGGTCACCAGCCTCCTCTGCTTTCACTCTCTCTCCTCAAGAGCCCAGAACAGTGTATTAAAATCCTCCACCTGACCATGTCACTCCTCTGCTCTAAATCCTCCATGGCTACCCTTCTCTCCAAGTCAAAGCCCAGACTGTCCAAGGCCAGACTAATGTGGCCCTCTCGGCGCTCTGAGTCCCCTTACACTCGTTCCTTCCTGCTGTACCTGGAATTCCATGCTTTTCCTCCTATGTCTCCACATCAAATCAAGCTTTCGAATGGAACGTTGCTGAGTAGATCAGTCTCACCTCCTTTCTTTATTATTCAAGCTCCAGGTGGCTCCTTCCATGATCCATCAGGTAGAGTAAGTGCTCCAACTTTGTTCTTTTTAAAGTCAGGTTTAGTTGTCCTGTGTGATTTCCAAGTCCACGTATATTGTACAACAAGTCTATTGATCTTTATAAAAGATCTTCCTAAGATTTTTTTTTTCTTCCTAACACTTTGATTGAAAATAAGTTGAATCTGTAGATCTGTTCAGGGAAAATACTGAACCTTCCAATCAAGGAACACAGTACTGCTTTCTATTTAATTGTATCTTCTTTAATATCTCTCAGCAGGGATTCATAGTTCTCAGCATGGAAGACTTGGACATTTTTATTAGACTCATTTCTAACTATTTTATGTTTGGTGGTGCCATTACAAACGGAATTCTTTTTTAAAAGTTTCCTTTTCAAATTGTTTGCTGCCAGTATTTAAGAATATAATGGCTTTTCCTATAACATCTTTGTGTCCTGCAACCTTACTAAATTCACTTACTAGTTCCACTAGTTATATGGTAAATTCCTTGGGATTTTATATATAAATAATTGTAACATTTGCAAAAAGGTAAAATTTTGTATGTTCCTTCTTGGTCTTTGTGCCTTTTATTTACTTTTCTTACCTTATTGCAATGGTTACAGCGGCCAGTGCAATATTAAATAAAAGTGAATGCAGGTGTCCTTGCCTTGTTTCTCATCTTAGGGAGAAAGCATTTAATCTTTCACCATAAAGAATGATATTAGCTGTTGGCTTTCCAGATCTGCTTTTTATCAACTTGAGGAAGTTTCTAGTTGCTTAGAGTTTTTATCGTAAAAGGGTGCTGAATCTTATTAAGTGCTTTTCTGCATTGATTGAAATGGTGAAATGGTTTTCCTCATTTACTAAGTATCTTAGTCCATTCATGCTTTATAACAAAATACCAGATTGGCTTATCAACCACAGAAATTTATTTTTCAAAGTTCTGGGGCCTGGGAAATTCAAGATCAAATTGCCAGCAGATTCGATGTCTACTGAGGGCTCACTTCCTGGTTCACAGATGACTGTTTTTTTGTTTTGTCTTCACATGACAGAGAGGATGAGGGGGTTCTCCAGGGCCTCTTTAGAAGGGTACAAGCCCTCGTGAGGGCAAGCTTTACAACTTTATCACCTCCCAAAGGCCCCATCTCCTAATAGTATCACATGGGGGATTAGGTTCCAACATATGAATCTGGGACACATACAGTCTGTAGCACTAAGACTGACATAGTTTTATGGAGGTCAGAAAAAGTGTGGTATATGAGATCCTGCCACGGAAAGCTTCACAATTCTTGGAGAAGAGGTGCGAAGGTGTGAAGGTGACATAAGGACCACAGTTTTTCAGTCAGCAGACCTGGCCTTGAGACCTAGTTCTACATCTGACTATAAGCAAGTCAACTGAACCACTTTGAGCCTCAGTCTTCTCAGATGTCAGATAAAGGAAATAATCCCTACCTGGGAAAGCTGTGGTGAGGATTAAAGCACACCACCTAGTGTCTAGCAGGTTTAACAGTAGACACTGGGGTGGGGGGGATTGGAGGACATAGTCAGTTAAGTGTGTGACTCTTGATTTCAGCTCAGGTCATGATCTCAGCGTCATGAGTTTGAGCCCCCATCTCGTGGGTGGGGGGGTGGGGTGATGGCATGTGCGCTCTGTTGAAGATTCTCCCCTCCACTCTCACATCTGTGCACTCTCTCTCTAATAAATAGTCTTTTTTAAAAGTTGTTTAAAAAAATAGGGCACCTGAGTGGCTCAGTTTGTTAAGCAACTGCCTTCAGCTCAGGTCACGTTCCTGGAGTCCCAAGATCGAGTCCCGTATCGGGTTCCCAGCTCCATAGGGAGTCTGCTTCCCTCTGACCTTCTCCCCTCTCATGCTCTCCCTCTCACTCTCTCTCTCAAATAAATAAATAAAATAAAAATTGTTCAAAAAAATAGATACTGCTGCTTATGCCGCTATATGTGAAACTCTTTTTTTTTAAAAAGATTTTATTTATCTATTTGACAGAGAGAGAGATCCCAAGTAGGCAGAGAAGCGGGCAGAGAGAGGGGGGAAGCAGTCTCCCTGCCAAGCAGAGAGGCCGATACGGGGCTCGATCCCAGGACCCTGCGATCATGACCTGAGCCGAAGATAGAAGCTTAACCCACTGAGCCACCCAGGCACCCCAGATGTGAAACTCTTGAGGCATTGCTTCTGGAGAGTGAAGATACAGTGTGTCCAGTTGGGAGGACAAACTCCCCAATGCAGCTTCAGCTCAGGGCACAGAAAACTGCTTCCAGGAATATGTGGATAAAGGCTTCTCTGCTTCTTTCCTGTGTGCCTGGATGATCCTGTGTAGCAGACCAGTTAGATAAAGTAGTAGACCCATTAGATAAAAAGCCACATACATCCAAAACTGGCATTGTTTTTGATTAAACAAAATGCTCAGATGCTGGAGTTTCTGAATCCGAAATGTACCAAACCCATCTTTCGCAAGAAGGCTGTCTTTTTAAATCACAGGTTAACAAAAATTCCTGATGACTAAATATACAGTCACAGAACACCCCCTTTTTGGATTTCCAATTCAATTTAAAATCTATCTTTAAAATTATCACAATCCTTGAGATAGCTTACACTAGGAGTAGGGTAATTAAGCACATCTCGGAGCATTACATCAAATCAGGGATATTAACCATGTGACAATGAATAAAAGGGTCCTTTTTATTAAGTGGTCCAATAAATGTGCAAACACTGAGTTAATCATAGTTAAACATTCTCTTTAAATCACAAGACTTTAAGATACAAATGCGCAATGCCAACTTCCCAGAGGAACATATAGGCTATAGCGTTTCCCAAACACCACATTTGATTTCAGAACTTTCACAATCACCATCTCTTTGGTTCCAAAAGCACAAGCCCTAGAAAAGCCTAATGCAAATTTACATATGTCTTAGTGACATTATACTTCAGAAGTTTCAACCTCCAAGAAAAATAGATAGAAAAATAGAAATATAGAAATAAAATATTTCCATAAATATAGAAAAATCCATACACATTCACTCCTTGCAGCTTTCCACAGAACCACCCTTTGGAGGCTGTTAATAAGTAGGATTATATTCTCACCAAGTATCATTACCCCTCCTTTACAAGTGAGAAGAAACCTAACACTTGATATATTTCATCGACCCACTTGATATATTTCATCTAAGTGAATCGGCTCTGCTTCCCGGTCACATAGGCATCACTACCACCAGCTGACAGCAAAGGAAGGAAATTAAGTGACTCCTCCAGAGTCACACACATCTAGCGGCAGAGAATAAGAAAAGGAGTTTCCATCACCTCTAACCACCTGAGGTGAGTGGGTCACTGGGACAAAATGGACACATGTGCTGATCCACATTCCTCTGGAGGACCACACTGGGCAGGTGCTGCTGACTCACCTCCCCCCAACATGCCTCCAGGTGGGACTCTGGGCAGAAGAGGGAATGAATGTGTAGGTGTTAAGGAGCTCTGAGCTACCTGAACAAGAGGGCTTTGTTTTCTGGAAA
This sequence comes from Meles meles, assembly GCF_922984935.1. Classification (NCBI taxonomy): domain Eukaryota; kingdom Metazoa; phylum Chordata; class Mammalia; order Carnivora; family Mustelidae; genus Meles; species Meles meles. The sequence goes on from NC_060070.1 coordinate 23,943,227, forward strand.
TCCCAGCTGACCACAAGAAAACTGACAATCGGATCTGCAATGCTGGGCTCACACACCCCACAGCTCTCCGGTGGGTAAGGCTTTTTCTGCAGCCCGTGATGTGACTAGTACACTGAGGAAGGAAGGAGGTGTAAGTCCTTCACACAGATGTTTGCATGAATATGCCTCACTACTCCAACCCTGCCGGTTTTCAGCTGAATAAGAAGAGAGAGAGAAAGAAAGAGGGGAAAGTCCAGACCTTGAAAATTCAGGGAACTGTGGATGAAGGAGAGTGAAGAAAATGTACAACCTGATATCCAAAATTTAAAAGTTGTTCATATAGTGGTTACTTGATTGTATTAATGGGCAAGTAACTGCCAGGGTGTGGGAAGGAAAAGACCTCATCAGAGGGAGCAAAGGGTAATTTAGTAATCCCACCAAGACAAGGAACAGACACCATCCTGAGATGTTTGGAAATCTGACTTTTACGTGTCATTTGTGGGGGGAGGGGAAACTCAGGTTTGCCTTTATTTTAAAGACGCTGAACATTGCCTGCCCCGCTATTCCAGATTTAGATGTGAACATTTTAATATTGGGCAGGGGAGGCAAGGAATGGGCAGTGAGGTATCAGCTTCCCAAACAAATAATGTAGTTTCTTTCTCAGCCGCAGAAACAATTTGATAAGCATCCAGCAGTTTTCGTGGGTCCACAGACAAAAGCCACCCAGAGTAAGGGGAGAAATCTGAGACAAACATGAAAAATTAATCGGAGCTTATAGAAAGGGACCTGTAAAATGAATGCTACCATGCCCCCAATAAGGCATTTTTATCTTCTCTGGGGTCATGGATCCACGGGGGAATCTGATGATCACTGATACAAACACACAGAACTTTGTGTGAACCTAAGGTACTCACTGTCTGGGTCCTCACCGTGGACCTTCTGGGCATGCAGATACTAGATTAAGAGGCCTTCATCTTGGCAGAAACCAAACTTAACTGGCAAGTGGCGTTATGACTTCCTCCTTCAGTTTTGAGATAATTAGCTGAGACGACTTCTAGAGCGATCTCTGGGACCACTCCAAGAAATCATTTCACTTAATCATCTAAGGTAGTCTATTAAATATTGGCTGTTCTGAAAAATTGGTCTGCAATCTGCCAATTCTGGTGACTTATTAGAAATGATAAAAGACAATTCCCTGCAGGACGGATTTAGATTTCATTAACCCCTACCGAGATGTGGTGCAAATATTGAGCAGAGTGCCCTGGTTTCCTGAGATGGGCTTTGGGATGGGATCTGCAAACACCACCAACTGCTGATTGCTGGGGAACTCATTTCGTCGTTGGAAAAGCACATAGCAAAATGGGCTGCGAATGCCTTCTGCTAAATTTGACAAGAGTCCTCTTCCTCTTCTCCCATACAGGGGGTCATCGGCAAACATTTGAGAATGGGGAGAGCCCAGGCCCCAGGGGTAATATTCAGGGTTCTCCTCTTTAAAGTGGAGCTGGTATTCGGGATGCCTGGGTGGCTCAGTGGGTTAAGCCACTGCCTTCAGCTCGGGTCATGATCCCAGGGTCCTGGGATCGAGTCCCGCATGGCCTCCTTGCTCGGCAGGGAGCCTGCTTCTCTCTCCACCTCTGCCTGCCTCTCTGCCTGCCTGTGTGCTCTCTCTCTCTCTCTCTCCTTCTCTCTGACAAAAAAATTTAAAAAATATTTTTAAAAAATTAAAAAAAAAAAATGGAGCTGGTATTCTCCTCCACTTCTAGGCCAAGGACCTCACGCAGACTTCCCACCATGACCAGGCTCAAAAGGTGAAACTGATCAGCTTTACCAATCCACTCACAGGTCTTGGCTACCTTTTGGGTTAGTGCAAGGAGTGACGGAGAGAAAGGGGACACTGACCAGCCACAGTCTCCTTGCCCATACCACAGTAAGGAAGGCATTGCCTATATCCTTTCAAAGCTTCTAGGTCACTCCAGAACAATGCCCTCCGACATGTGCGTGGGTCATCCTACCTGGAGTGGTTTCCCCTGGCTGGCACTACCTTATTTTCTGAACCAAGATGGGGGCTGGGTTGGGGGGAGGCTCCTGGTCTGGTGTGCAACAGCAGACGCAGGGGGTCACACGAGCTGGGGCCTGGCTAGTCTGGGATGTTGGGAGTCACTGTAACTGTTCCTCACAGTGCCTTCCCTCCCAAGATGGAATACGAACGGTGCATCCAGGCAGGCGTCTTGGCGCGCTTCTGAAGGCAGCGGCTTGTTTTTAGGGCAGAGTGACTGGAGCCCTGCCACTCTGCGGCACACCTTCAAGGCTTTCTAAGTAAACTCATGATAAATCAGATGCTGCCTCACATTACGGTCTACATTCTGGACCACAGAAGCATTGCAGGTGATTTTTAAGAAGAATTAAACAAGAACATTCTTAAAACTGAGGAAAATTAAACCATGAACCTTATTTCCCACCTTCTCCTCCCTCTCTCACCTCCTCCTGTGAATTAGGAAAAGACCCAAGTTCTTTGCCTTGGGAACAAATCACCCCAATCCAGCTTGTGATGCACAGCATCAGCTGGGAGCCGTTGGTTTAAGGTTTTAAAAGAGAAGTGAAGGGGGGGGGGGGGGACAGAAGGAGAGAAGGGGGACAGAATTATTTGCATTGGTATTACAGGGATTAAATCTAAAATTGTCTCATGATAGCAGGCATTTCCTTTCAGCCAAGTTTCTTATGTCTCAAAAAAATCATAGTGTTTCACCCAGCTTTCCATTCAGCTTAACAATTTAAATCTGTTTCCAGCAGTCTGAATGGAAGTCTGCGTGGACTCTATGAGATTTCTTTCTATTCAGATTTTCTGGAAATACTTAAAATGAAAATTTTTAAAGTTCTCCTTATTTATGCCTTGCTAGCAGAGAGGAGGTGGCTGCTGGCATAATCTGGGGAGGTCAAAAGCCACCCTCACCCCAAAACTCTCCTTGCACCCGCTTCTCACACCGCCTCAAATGTTTCCCAGCACGTCTAAGCAAGTGGTAAGGTGTATTGGAAAGAGAGCAGCCTTGGAGGGGAAGCAAACTTAAGATTCAAATCCTAGCTGTTCGGGGCGCCTGGGTGGCTCAGTGGTTTAGGCCACTGCCTTCGGCTCAGGTCATGATCTCAGGGTCCTGGGATGGAGTCCCGCATCGGGCTCTCTGCTCGGCAGGGAGCCTGCTTCCCTCTCACTCTCTCTGCTTGCCTCTCTGCCTACTTGTGATCTCTGTCTGTCAAATAAATAAATAAAATCTTAAAAAAAAAAAATCAAATCCTAGCTGTTCTACCACTTACTAGCTGGGAATCTTAGCAACGTATTTCACCTCTTAGAAACTCAGTGCTCACTCTATATACGTAAATGCGATCTACACTGGTTTGGGTTTGAATAGTCAAACTGATGATCTAGGAAGTCAACCGATACCTAATAGGGCTCCATGCATGTCGATTTCAGGATAACAGAAACCAGCTTCCGAGGATATAAAGCAAGAGGAATTGAATGCAAGGAATTGAATTCAAGGTGATGGAAAAGGTTAAGAAGTCAACCAGGGGAGAGGGCGTCAGCCCAGAGATCAGGAACAGCTGGACGCCACCACCGCCTGAGGCTGGAGTGACACAGGGGACATGCAGGCACTCCAAGGGCAAGCACGAAGGTCACCGGAAGGAAAAGTGGGGCCACAGCCATGGCGGGAGCCGGGGTCATGAGAGAAGCCCGTCTGCTGCCAGAGATGGCACCCAAGGCAGAGCAGGAGGGGGGGAAATACCGCGCCTCCTCCCACCCCAGCAGTCCCCCCACCTCTTGCCAAAGCCTCTGGCTGCCCACCCACACCCGGACAGTGCCGCCTGCAGAGCCTGCTCCTTACCACACAGAGTGGAGCGGATGCTCAGGAACCGGCCTGAGCACAAGCAGGCCTGGAACCCGCGCTGGAGACCGGAAGTCCTGATGCCACGAGACCGGAAGTCCTGACATCACGTGGTCTAGCCAGGCAGAAGCCTGTCCCCTTGAGGCAGGTCGCAGGCGTTGTTCCTGCTAGCCCTCCCTGTAAAGCCAACACCACCTTCTTTCTCTAAACTGACCCCAGAGTAAATAGACTTCTCTTCCTCTTTCTAGGCATCGCTCCCTAGAGGCAAACACTCCCCCACGGCACCTGCCCAAACCCATCGTGTTGGGCGGGGTAGGCAGGGGACAGCTAGCCTGGAAGCACACAGGCTTTGGAGGGTTCACAGGCACAGTGCTGCCCTCAGCTGCTCTCAGGTTTGGACTGGGGTGCCCCTCCTCTGGACCTCACTTTTAAAAGGCCAGGACTCTAAGAGCCAAGGGAAACTGGCAACTGCAGTCCCCGCCCCTTTGCCCCTGCTCTAGGTGTCTGACATCTAGTTCCTTGCCGGAGGAGCCTGGAGCATCATATTTATAGGCCCTGACTGGTTTTTCCTCCTGCTCCGTCCTCCTGAGGATGGACCTTCCCTCCAGAGCCAGCATGCTTAGACCTGAGGGACGCATGGGGGCGCAAGACGGGAAGGGAGGGATATGGTTATAAACATGGCTTATACACCACACACCTGGGTGTCCACACATCTGCCTATGGAGCCCCTCCTGGGGAGGGATGTAACGAGGGGCGTGCAAAGAAGGGGGACAGGCTGCCTGCCTGGGGTTGGGGGTTGGGGCCAGCTCTCCACCTGCCATGACGTTCTGGCACAGAATTTCAAGGAATTCCCCATAGGAACCCGGACTTCCAGGTTGTTATGAAGACGTGACTATTGAATTATGAGGACAAAACATATTTTATTTAGCAGTTTTCAGCTTGATTTCTAACTTTCATGTATTACCAGCGGCCATGAACGCTCCTGCTTCGGTCCCGACACTTGTTCAGTGTGGACGTGGGCCAGAAGGAGATGGGCTCTTTAACCAGAGATTGGGCTCTGCGAGTGTGTGGCTCAGAAAAAGAGGAAAGAAGAGGCCCAGAGCCACGGATTCTCACAGGCCAGGGATGCACGAGGGCTCTATATCCACGCAGGGCGCGGGTTCCAGGGCTTCTGACTCTGGTATCTGCAGCCTTCCTGAGCAGCCTTCTTAGGCATTGCAGAACAACACCCTTCTGATATTTCTGAGCTAACATTTATGGAATATGGTGTATTTTGTTCTAAACACATTCCATCTATTGTCACATGTAATCCTCCGGTGAAACAGATAATATCATTACGTCCATTTCACAGATAAAGAAACAGATAAGGAGGGTAAGCAATTTGCTCACGGCACAACCAGGATTCAGATCTCTGAGTCTGAGTCTCAAGCTGGGCTCTTAACCACACCCCAACTTGCCTCCCACTCCATGAGAGAGAGAGAGAGAGAGTGTGTGTGTGTGTTTCACTGAGGGCTTAAAGAAGTCTCTTACCCCCCAGACAGTGAGGGACCACTCTATCATTCTCCCAAACACTCAAAGACAGTTCTTGTGATCCTGGCCAAGCTGCCTCTTTTCCTGGCTGAACATTCCCATCTTTTTGCTTTTCCTCATGTGATAGAACATCTAAACCCTTTACCACCCAGCCTGGGGTCACTCTAACCTGTCTCATCATCTCTTTTGAAGTGTGGGACCCAAAAACTGAAATTCAGGTTGTCTGATCTCCCCTGCATGAGCAGAATTAGGAAATCATTTCTGCCCATCATTCTTATGCAAACATAGAAAAACAGGATTAGCCCTTTGCAAGAACCTGTCTGCAAGCATTTGTTGAACACCCATCCTGTGAATGAGAAAGCCTGTGCTCCAGGAGAATATAGTCCAGTGAAAGAGACAGACAGGAGAATTGATCATTTGAACAATTTGTGAGTGCCACAAGGGAGCCCAGAAGAGATAACATTCTGTAGCAGGGGTGGCTGGAAAATGGACGTTAGAATCAATGGGAATCCATCAGGCGAGCTAGAGAAGGAGGTGGGAACAATGCGTGCAGAGGTAGGGAGGTGTGCAAGGACATGGCACATTCCAGAACCTGTTGAATAATTTGGTAGTCAGACCACATTTCCATCTAATCCTTTGGAGGGATCTGATATCCTGAAGGCAGAGGGGAGCCACAAGCCTTTTTCTAGGACTTGATTCCTATTAACTCATGGAGCTTTTAGTCCACTGAATTCCTTAAGTCCTTTCATCCTGCGTCACTGATTTTCTAAAGTCTAGAACTTTCCACACTTATTCCAATTCAGTTTCATCCTATTAGATCCTGCCCATTGTGTCAGTCAGTCTAGAGCCTATTTCTGCACACCCAAACCGTTAATTCTCCTTGCATCCACTGCCCTTTCTGTTATTGATAAAAGTATCCAAAACAACAGGCTTGGGCAGGGACTTGTTGCCCACCAGGACAGACTTCCTCTGAGTTACCATGAGTTGGGATTCCTCAGGTCATGTGTTTTAAATACAAGCACATCCAGCTCACAATTTTCCAATTTTGTCTACAAGAAAGTCCTGAGAGATATCCGCTGTCCTGCTGAAATCTGGATGTGTCATCAGCGTCTCCCTGACCCACCGGCCCAAGAACCCCATCAGAACAGGAAATGAGTGACACCAGCCTGACTTGTTTCGAGCGGACCCCTGCAGCGATTCAGCTCTCTGTGCTCCTATTTCTATGGTGCATGCACCGTTTGCTTACTAGCATGTACTACAGTTGTGCTGGGGTTTTTGGTGCTCCCCATCGTACCTGTACATATGTAGTTTGCAGAATCCAAGCACTCTCCCTTTTGAAGACGAGGACTTTTGCCCACCCCAATCTTTGGATCTCTCGAATTTGCTACGGTGTATGAAAGATTAACAACAGCTATGGAGCGAGCTGGGATCCTGCTCTCCCCCTGGCTGTGCTGGGCTTGGGGAGCCCTGGGAGGGCATCCAGAGTCTCCTCCAACCCTGTCACGGGCATCTTTTGCACCAACCTTGGGCTCCAGTTCCAACTCAGTAGGGTTATTTTTCCCTTTCCAGACTGAAGATCGTTCTTGAAAGAGGAAAGAGCAACGGGAGTTTGGCACTTTGTCATACCCTCTTTAGTGCTTTGCATTGCAGGCTGAAGAGTTCGAATTTGATCCGGTAAGTAATCCCCGAGGATTTTTGAAAACAAGAGTGATGTGATCCTATTTTAGGTGCAGAGTTTTAAGGCTCTGGACTGTTTTGCATCATAACTACGTTGCTCTCGGAATTAACACTGAACACTAGCAGTTGCCTACAAGCCTGACAGGCAGAGCAGAACACAGTAGCCAAGCACAGTAGCGTAAGATCATTATCATTATCATTATCTTCAGTACGAGGCAGAAAAGGGAAACGGTGGTGAGTAGGATTTGCAGTCTGACAAACCCAGGTTTAAAATACCAGCTCCATCATTTAAAGCCTTGGGGCCTTAGCCCAGCACCTTCTCACTTCTGAGCCTCAGTTTTCTCATCTGCGTAATGGCAGTAGTAATTGTACCCACCAATCGGAGTCAATTGCAAAGCGCCTTGCTCCATAGACCAAGTGCCAAAGAAGTAGACCTTTATCCAAATCCTTCATCCTTAGGTGTTATGATTACACAGTGGATGCCTTGTGGGATTCCGAAGCTCCCCCAAACCAGGGGGCATCCTCCGGAAGCAGCATGAGGAGGGGTGAACCCTCCCCCATCAGATGTGGCTCTGCGAAAGGAGGTGGCGTCTGCTGGTTGCGTGGCTTTGAGCCGCCTGCCTGAGGCCTCAACCCCTGAGTGATCTGCAGGGGAGGCCGGCACCAAATTCCTAGAGTCCTGACTGCCCCTCCCACCCTAATTAGCTCCACCTGGGTCTGTGTTTTTGTCAGGAGTTGCAGGGTTAATCACTGGAAGAACCGGTTTTATTTTTTTTTTTTTAAGATTTTATTTATTTATTTGACAGAGAGAGATGACAGGTAGACAGAGAGGAAGGCAGAGAGAGAGGAAGGGAAGTAGGCTCCTGGCTGAACAGAGAGCCCCAATGCGGGGCTCGATTCCAGGACCCTGGGATCATAACCTGAGCCGAAGGCAGAGGCTTTAACCCACTGAGCCACCCAGGCGCCCCAAGAAGAACCAGTTTTAAAATGCGCCCCCAGGAGTTGGTCTGGGTGATTCTTCAGAGGAAACTGGAGCCTGGGAGGGAGGCGCTAAGCCCCCGAGATGGCCTGTATCCCACCACCCCACCCCGCTGGAGGAGCGGGCAGCTTTGGGCAGGTGTGGCCTGTCCCATCCCACACACCTGGGCCGCCCCCTCCTGATCGGCTGGGCGTGAGGAGAAGGGGATCATATATGACTGGGGCGGGGGTGGGGGGGTCAGGGGGATGACAGCTGGGGCAGCACTGGTCACCTCGCTCTCCTGTTCTCAGCTCTCCCAGCCCTGAGGCTGGCCTCCCAAGGCTGAGCAACATGGCTCTGGAGAGTGCGTGGTGCCCGCTTTGCCTCAGCCACATTTTCTTCCCACTGCATCCACGTCCACCCAGAGGCCCAGTTCTTCAGATGCAGCGAGAATATCCCCACACGTGCCCTGACCCTGTCAAGAATCCTTGACCTTCCTAAACATCAACCAGAGTGCAAGGGTTTTCATAGGACGGCTGCTTAGTCCTCACTCTATGCCTGTGATAGGAGTGCTGCTGCCCCCATTTTATAGATGAAGAAACTGAGGCACTTGAGAGCTCAGGTACCTTGCTGAAAGCCCCACAGCCAAGTAAACCGCAGAAATGGGATTTGAACTTATGAATGCTTGCTCTGCACCATATTCTATTTCTTCTCTTGTGATAGAAAATTGGGGACTTTGAGACCTGGCAGGGACAACTAATAGGCAGTGAGCCCAATGCACTTCCTCTGGGAGCTTAGTCCAAGTAAAAATCACCCCAGGCTCTCTGGCAACCAGGTTCATTTCAACTTCTAGGACTTCTGCCACAGGACGGAAGTGGAGCAGAACCCAGCCTTTTCCCTGTCCCAGGAACCCTACACACACCCTTCTCTCCCCTCCTTTGGGGTCCAGGAAGAAGTCACAGAGTCCCAGTCCTTGGCCACTGGAGCCTGAACTCTTTTTTTTTTTAATTTAAAATTTTAAATTTTAAATAAATTTTTTAAATTAAAATTAAAATTTAAATATATATGTATATATACATACAAATAATAGATACATTGTATATAGAATATACAATGTATACATTACATACATTATATGTTATATACATTATATATATATAATATAATTCAATGTAATCATTTTTTAAGTGTATCGTTCAGTAGTGGTAAGTATGTTCACACTGTTGTGAAACAAATCTCCAAGACCTTTTCAACTTGCACATCTGAAGCCATACCCATTAGACAGTAGCTCTCTCTCCCTCTCTCTCTTTTTTTTTTAAAGATTTCATTTATTTGACAGAGATCACAAGCAGGCAGAGAGAGAGAGGGAGAAGCAGGCTCCCCGCTGAGCAGAGAGCCCCGTGCGGGGCTCAATCCCAGGACCACTGGGATCATGAGTCGAGCCGAAGGCAGAGGCTTTAACCCACTGAGCCACCCAGGCGCCCCAATAACAGCTCTCTTTTTCATGCTCCCTCTCCCCAGCCCCTAGAAACTACCATTCTCCTTTCGGTGTCTAGGAGTTGGACTCATACAGTATTTGTCTTTTTGTGACTGGATTATTTCACTTAGCTTAATGTCCCCAAGGCTCATTCATGTTGTAGCATGGGACAGGATTTCCTTCCTTGTTGACCACTGAATAATAACCATGGTCTCTATATACCACTTTCTGTTTATTCATTCACCCCTTGAAGGATGTTTGGGTGGCTTCTGTCTCTTGGCTATTGTTAATAACTCTGCTATAAACATGGTTGTGTCAATAGCCCTTTGAGATCCTGTTTTCAGTTCTTATGGTTGTAGACCCCAAAATGGTAATTCTATCTTTAATTTTCTGAGAACCCCAAACTGTCTTCCACAGCCATGGCATCATTTATTATTCACATAGTGCACAAAGGTTCCGACTTCCCCACATCCACATTTGAGATTTTCTGTTGTTGTTGTCGTTGTTGTTGCTGTTTGTGATAGTGATCGTCCTAAGGTGGGTGAAGCATGGCACCTTAACTTTTTTTTTTTTTTTAAGATTTTATTTATTTATTTGACAGATAGAGATCACAAGTAGGGAGAGAGGCAGACAGAGAGAGAGAGAGGAGGAAGCAGGCTCCCTGCCAAGCAGAGAGCCCGATGCGGGGCTCGATCCCAGGACCCTGGGATCATGACCTGAGCGAAAGGCAGAGACTTTAACCCACTGAGCCACCCAGGCGCCCCAGCACCTTAACTTTTGAGCACAGAGCCCTGCACAGACTGGCGGGAGCCTTGGGCCTCCCCACGCCAGGGTTGCAACTCACACGTGACAACAATACTTCCTGTTAACATTTTCCCTGTGGCCAGAGAAGCCAAGTGACTCTCGTTGACTTGCAGAAAATCCCTGAGCATGTTATAATGGTCCCAGAGAATCCCTGAGGAACTGCTACGGTTCCATGAACCATTCCTGGGTGAGCTGTGTTTGCAGTAGGTGACGAGTGGATAATGATCCACTAATATTAATTATGATTTTACATTCTATGATCGTGATGATATGAATGATCATGGAATATAAGTTCCATGCAGGCAGAGACATTTATCTTGGTCATCTCTCCATTCCCAGCCACTTGGCACATAGTGAATGCTCAGAAAATATTTGTTGAATGAACAAAGAGTAAATGAAACAAAGAAACGAATGCTTAGCTTTCTGAATGTGTACAAACCAGTCCCCTGGAGCAAAAGTGGCCCACAATGGCGGCCATTGGCAGACTGCCCTTTCCTGCCTGTGGTGGCTCGCAGACTGGGGGTCATGGTGGCCTCAGCTGTCCCCCAGCCTTGCTGAAGCATCTTGTACCTGGCTTCCAGCCACCTGTCCAGTCCCATCTCTCTCTCTCTCTCTCTCTCTCTCTTTCAGGACTCAGGACTTTGTTGTTCTGATGGGTCTGTCAAGGAGAGGGTTTCAAATGTTTGAGAAGGGCGGTCTTAGCAGAAGATGTTGGCAGGCAATGAGAAATTGTCAGCTTCGCTGCAGGAAAAACAAAATGAATCTCTTCTCGCTCTTTGCAGGGAAGAATTTTCAGGATCTCAGCACTTTTTTTGTACAAACAGTGAGATCTAGCAGCCCACCCACCCCACTTCCAGATCTGAAGACACTTCAGGGGAGAATGAGAATGAGGGGCTTTCAAGCTAACACAGACACAGCAAAATTGTTTTCTCTAGTACGGCCGAGGGAGAGGGCCACAACTGTGAGGAGAGTACCCAGGGGCACCCTCGGATGTCACTGTCTGTAAGAAATACAGAGAGTTCACACTTGCTGTGTGCCTGGCACTGTTATGAATACTTCACAAACTCATGTAATACTAACTCATTTAATCTTCCCAGTGTTCTTGAGGGATGTCGTACCCACTGTAGAGAAGGGAATACCAAGCTACTGAGAGGTATGTTGCCTGCCCATGGTCACACAGGTCCTGGGATTTGGATCCAGGCTTGTAGTTCCAGAGTCTGGGCTTTCCCCCTGAACTGTACTAGACCTCTTTAGTCATTTGTCAACCTGTTTGTTAAGGTCATACCATTTACAGAGAACCTACTATGTGGCAGGCCCCACCCCCGGGAGTGAACAAAACACAAGCCTCACATCTAAGGCTTTTAGTCTAACAAAGATGTTCATTCCACATGGGTCTTGTCTATAAAACTGGGCCAGGCTGAGTGGGAACCTGGACTTACCAATTGCCAAATCAAATTCAAGTTTATTTAATGATCAAGATTCATGACAAACTACTTCTCGGGAACGAAAACAGAATCTTTTTTGAAGAAAATGGCTCTAAGGGTAGGTGTGTTTCAATGGTGACTCTGGCCTCTGGAAGAGATTTTGGTACATTCAAGCCAACAGGGGAAGTTGTTGACTCCCCTGTAGTGCCCTTTACGCGGGGACACACCTATCCACCCAAAAGCTGAGGACAGCCACGATTTCCTCATGAAAATATCAAATGAAGCCATTAATAATATCAAGTGATATGAACATCAACCACATTCCTTCACTGGAGTAGGACATTCCTTCACTGGAGTAGGATTGGTGGGGTTCCTCGGGCTGTTGAACATCAACCACATTCCTTCACTGGAGTAGGATTGGTGGGGTTCCTCGGGCTGTCCCTCGCTTCTCTGGAGAGCCCAGCCAAATAGCATTTTCTTGTCAAATCAAAGAAATCCTGGATTCTGTGTGTGCAAACTTAAAAACTTAAAACTTAAAACCCAGAATGGCAAAGCCCCTGCGCACCCCAGACACACTGAGGAGAGACGGACAGAACTCTCATGGGTCCCCCCACTCACAGTGCAGTAGGCCGTTTAGAGCTGGGGCCTGGATTAACTCTCAGCTCTGCCTCTCATGCAGGCAAATTACTTTCTGTCCTTCGGTTCCCTCACCTGTAAAATGGGACCCCTAATTAAAATTGTATGTTCCACATGGGATGGATGTCAGGATTGAAGGAGGGAATCTAGTGGAGAAATGCCCCAAAAGTGTTAGCTCTTGTCATGGTACCATTGATCCTAGAGCAACATGGATTTGAGTGGCACAGGTCCACATATATATGGATCTTTCTGGATAAATACAGGCTAGTACTCTAAATGGTTTTTTTTTTTTTCTTTACCGTTTTCTTAATAACATTTTCTTTTCTGTAGCCGACTTTACTGCAAGAATACAGTATATAATACAACATACAAAATTTGTATCGATCGACTATTTATGTTACTGGTTAGGCTTCTAGTCAAAAGTAAGCTATTAGTAATTAAGTCTGGGGGGAGTCAAAACTCATACATAAATTTCCACCATGCAGGGTGCAAAGTGGTTGGAGAGATGCTGCCCTTAAGCCCCACATTGTTCAAAGGTCACCTGTACCTTATTACATATTATTACCTGCAAATGATTAAATGATTAAAATTCAATACATTTAAATATATGTGCTCTGAGTACCTTATAAGAATAGTTTATCTCTGTTGCTCAAAGTTAAACATGATCTGTGTTAGACACAGGGTAGGGCTGGGGCCTGTTTGGGGGGTTTCCAGTGAGGGGACAATAGTAGTGTGACTCCCACCTTCCAGCCTTTTTTTTTTTTTTTTAAGATTTTTTTATTTATTTGAGAGAGAGGAGAGAGAGACAGGGATAATGAAAGAGAGCATGAATGGGGAGGGGCAGAGAGAAGCGGACTCCCCACCAATCAGGGAGCCCCGCGTGGTACGTAATCCCAGGACCTTGGGATCATGACCTGAGCGGAAGGCAGCCGCTTAACTGACTCAGCCACGCAGACTCCCTGTGACTCCCCTTCCAATGTAAGGCTCCACACAGTAGCTCAAACCTCCTTCCTTTAACCCTGACTTCAGTCCACTTCGTATGTTCAAAAAGGGGAGGCATTGCCCACCCCACTTGTCATGACTTCTGGTTCTGTTCTAGGTTGGCTTCTCCAGAAAGCAGAGCTGGGGACAAACAACTCAGCAAGGCGGTGCTCCCAGAGGTAACCAGTAAGGGAGAAGGGAGATGAGGCCAGGGAAAGTGAGGAGGCCAAAGAAGAACGAGGTCGGAGCAGTCTGACTGAGTCCAGCTTTAGAGACTGACCCGGCAGGGGGGCCTGGAGCACGTGGCACGTGACCGTGCAGCCTGAGGGAAACGGAGCCTGAGGGTGGACGGGGAGGGCAGCAGTGCAAGCGGGAGTGGCTCTGTCCACCACTGTGCAGGCGACCTAGATAGGAGAAGCTGCGTCTCCCATTGACACAACTGCCCCAGATCTGAGGGTCCAGAGGCCCTCCTTCCCAGGAGGGAGACGTCGCGTCCCGCAAGGGACTCGAAAAGAGCCCCACTAAGCCTAAATCGATGCAAGCACTTGGTCATTTGGTGGCTTCTCAGAAAGGAGCCACCAGGCAAAGAAAGGAGCTGCCATCCTGGGTGGGGTAATGAGTCATCAGGAGGGGGCTCTGTCCCAGCTTGCAGGGGCCAGGCAGGAGTCGGTATGGAACTCCAGGTCACTCCCAGGCTCGGGGTGAATTGTGACCCGACAATTAGAGCAGGCCGAGCCACGGTGACCAGGGGCTCAGACTCCGCCGGGATGAAGGGCAGGGTCACAACCCGCAGAGTGCCAACTGGCCAAAGGTGAGGAGTAGAGGAGGGTGACAAGACAATCCATTTCTTCTCCAGACTAGCTGCGCCAGGGTGGGGGAGGGGCGGGAGCGGGGGTGCGAGGCGGGGGGGTTTGCGGGACATGACTCTGAACTGTCGGACTGACTCTCCTCTTGTACGTTTCCCATAAACTGTGGTCAATCTCCATAATGAAAGGTCTGAACTTCAATGTGGGAGGCCAGTGGGCAGCGTCTAGCCTCTGCCAGATCCTCTTAGATTCCTCGCTTGTGGATTTGTTCACTCCTGGCTTCGATGAGCTTTTCTTCCCAGCGCCACTCGGTACCAACCGTCTTAGATCAGGTCCCCCAAAGCAGACCCTAGATGAGGATCCGTGTTCACGCGCAACGCGGGAGCCTGGTAGGGAGGGATCGGGAGAAGCAGGACCGGGGAGGAACGCAGGCCGGGGCTCCCAGAGGGTGGCCGCTGCCAACCCCTGCGCTGGAAGTGGGTTCTGGGCGCTCCCTCCATGCAGCTGAGGCGGCTCCCGAGCCCTGAGGGCCATCTGCCAGAAAGAACCACCGAGCCAGCTTGAAAGCAAAAGGCAAAAGCACACCAAGGCCTGGCTGCCCTAGAAATGGTGGAAAGAATTAGGGGCATGTGGATGGGCGCTGGCATTTTCTGCTACCAGCTTTACTAAGAAACGGCTTTTGGAGTAGCTTCGCACTCACAGTAAGAGCGAACTCACACCCCAGACAGGGAACCGGAGAGGGGAGAGTAGGTGTGTTTTCAACAGAGCAGAAGACCACGTGTGCCCAGCCGTGCCTCTGAGGGCCAGCGTGCCGGGGAAGGTGGATACACAGCCCTGCCCTCCAGAACGTCCCCTCCCCTGCAGGAGAGAAGCCACCCGTGGACTTTTGAAACCACAGGCCAGCAAGCCCCCAGGAGGCCTCTTATTACAGGGCAGAAGGCAAGACCGAAACCCAGGAGATTACAGACTGGCAAGGTCACTCGGAGCCCAGGAGATGAAAAAACAAACCAAAATAAAGAATTGGCACTGATGAGTTCAAGACACAATTTGTTTCTTCCAATGACACTTCCATAAGTTTTGCTCGGGCCTGGAGCTGTTTGCCCATCAGGCCAACTTCCAAGGGTCAAAGACTGTTTCGAGAGCAACCACGTTCATCGGTGAATTCACGGTGTCTTTCTTTCAGTGCACGTTTGCGTTGAGTCCTGCCCTGTCAGCAGCCCCTGGGCTGAGCATAGAGTGGGGAGACCCTGGCCTGCCCTTATGGCCATGCCCTGCATGGTTTAGTGGGGAGACAATGGCTACGTGAATAAGCACCCACAGATGGAAGTACAAATTGGGATGGCTGTCTTAAAGGAAAAGTGTGGAATCCATGAGAGGGCAGAGCGGGCTGAACTGAATTAAGCTGGTTGGTCAGGAAGGTCCCCTCTGAAGAAGCGGCATGTGTACGTTGAGGCCTGAAGGACGAGTGGGAGCTAAACCATTTCGAGAGAAGAGGTTGGGTGTTGGGTCCCCACCCACCTTCTGCTTCTAGAGCAGAAGGAACAGCCCCGGGTTGGGGGAGGAAATGGGGGCTCAGGCGATTGAGTGTCTGCCTTGGGCTCAGGTCATGATCCCAGGATCGAACCCCACATCAGGCTCCTTACTCAGTGGGGAGTCTGCCTCTCCGTCTCCCTCTGCCTCTCCCCTCTACTCACGCTCTCCCCACCCCTTCGCTGTCTCCCTCTCTCAAATAAATAAATAAAATCTTAAAAAAAAAAAAAAAGGAAGGAAGGAAGGCAGGTAGGAAGGAAAGAACAGCCTGCACTAAGGCCTGTTTTGGGGGAAAATGGCAGTTGACCTGAAGATCAAACGAACCAGAGCCAACAGGCAAGTGAAAACCCCACAATTCCTCCAGAGGATACAAGCAAAAGTCTGAGCGCGTTTCTGCATGTGTGCAGTGGGGTGGGGTTCCAGGAGGGGCACGGGACCCTGGAGTGGTGATAAACTTTAGCCCCCAAACCAGCTCTGGGTCAGATACTTAAATCAGACAGAAATAACGAACCTTCTGATTGAAGACCAGGTCAGATAGTCTTGGCTCCCAGCAAGGACTGGCCCAGGGGGAGGCCACACACACCACAGTCTCCATGAAAGTGGTCCGGGCCACGGGGAGCGTGCGCGGCCATAATGTTTGTCTGGAACAGAGCCTGTGGGAAGGAGGCTCTCTGGAGATCACTGGGGGAGAAAAGAAGGTAGCTTAACATTTGAATTTTTATTTTCAGAATAAGCTGGAGGCCAGTGAGGCAGGACAGCAGAAATTACAAGTATGAGATGCACTGAGGAGAAAAGATTTTGTTTTCTACAACAAAAAATACTTGTGAAACTTTTGGACAGGTAATATCTAAGAGCCAAGAGGAAAAGCCCTACCCTCATAAAGCCTATAGTCTAATGAGGGAGAAAAGACATTCATTTAAATAATGTAAAAACAAATGTGTAATTGTCCGTTGAAAAGCCACATGCAGGAGAGGGCCCGTGGGGTTCAGGGGTGGGGAGTGGGGTGTGTCAGGACAGCTTCCCAAGGAAGGGGAATTCAGGTGCAGATCTAAGGGTTGAGAAAAGGTTGTTTAGGCTAAAGGAGTGGAGTGGGGGCAGGGTGAGAACATTCTAGGCATTGCGAAGGGCACCAGGCACTGTCGTGGGGACATCTGAAAAAACAAAAGAAACCTGGTGACTGGCGCACAGAGAACAGAAGAACAAAGAGAAGTAACGACAAGGTTTAAGGAAGGAATTAGAGTTGGATTCTAAAAACATATCCTGCGTGTTCGTAGATGGTGGAATTGTGGGGGCAGGAGACCAAGCAGCGAGACCAGGTAGAAAGCTCTTGGAGCTCTTGGAGAGGTACAGGGTGGCCTGGACCAGGGTGTGGACAGTGATGACAAGCAAAGCAGCTGCAGAGAATGGGCTGGGGTTTGAGACATTCAGATGTAGATTTATAATGGATGCCGGATGCCGAGGAGAGAGGCATGAAGGATTGATTCTGCCTGGGGAACTGGGTGGGTGCTGGGGTCATCCAGGTTAGGGAACCCTTGAAAAGAAGGTACTGATTTTAGGCATTTTGGTTAGATTAAATTGGAGGTGTCCTTGAGACCTCCAAGGGGAAGCAACAGGGTTGATTAGATCTGAACCTCAGGGGAGAGGCCTCAAATAGTAGTATCAGTTTGGAAGTTACTGGTGTATGAGAGTTATTGAGGTCCTGGGTATGAATGAGGCCACAGGGGCAGAGTATGAAAGTATGTATGCGTACAGAGATGTGGCTTTGTTGGTCAAATTTATTTGGAAAACACTGGGTTAAACATACTTAAACTGGATTCTTCACTGCAGGACTTCTCAGGGACCTTTAAAAGGCTAACGAGTGGGGTGCCTGGGTGACTCAGTCAGTTAAGTGGCTGCCTTCAGCTCAGATCATGCTATCTCCAGGTCCTGGGATTGAGTCCTGCATCAGGCTCTCTGCTCAGTGGGGAGTCTACGTCTCCCTCCCCCCACGTGTGCACATGTACTCTCTCTCTCTCAAATAAATAATTAAAATCTTGAAACATAAATAAAAGTAAAAGGCTAATGAGTATTTGCATTTCTGGAGGGACTAAGAAAGACTAATGAACACTGGGAATCTCTAAATGCAGATTCCGAGAAACCTGAATTCAGAGATTCCTGAACTTTTTTTGACCCCAGAATCCTTCTACCACAGAGCATCTTACTGCACTAGAAAAATCTTTCTGACAGTACAGTACGGTAAACAGAGCCCTGTCTTTTTTTCCTTTGAGGATAAAACCAACAGTAAAACGTCACAGTTGAATAGTGTGCCACACTTGTCTGAGTGCTCTCATATCACTTCTTACTCAACTCCCCAGATAACCCCGTTGGGGTGGTCTCGGGAACCCCACTCTCAGTGGAGGTTCAGCTACGTTAAGGGGCATGCCCAATGCCCAGTGTCTCACAGCTGGTGAGGGGAAGACCTGGAACTAAAGCCGGGACGACCAGGTCACCAAGTCTAAGATCAGGTTCAGTTTCATGACCTTGGCTGTTCCCACGTGAAAACACATGGTCTTTAACAATGTTTCTAAATAATTGTGGGGCTGCTGCTTGGGTCCTCAGAGCCTTCATCAGACACGGCTGCTGGCCTGCTTCCTCTTATCAGCCTCAGAACAGCGACACTGAATCAGACCCAAGGGCCACTGACAGAGGAAGGACATGGTGGTTCTCACAAGGTCAACTTCCAAGACCAGAGCCAGACCTCCAGCATCCCAGCTTCTCATTAGCGGTCAGCTATGGATCTAATACCTTTAGATTGAACTAAAATTTACAAAAACCTATTTATTCTTTTAATCTTGTATCAACACTTGAGATAATGAGGTCTATGAGTTCACCCTTCCCACTATAAAACCTTTCATTAATCTTTTATATGTTGATTGAAAATTAGGCTGTTAGAGGAAATAAATTTCTCCAAGAGGGAGGATTATCCTTAAAGACAAGCCAAGGCTACCTTCTAACATGAGCGCAGGACTCCTCTTTTCATAAAATTAAATATACGCTCCTATTAGTGATGGCCTTAAATAACATCTGGGAGTTAATTTCTGCTCAGCTATGCCCTCAACTGAACTCCTCTCCATGGCAAAGGTCTGTGCAGGCGCTAGTGGGACAACATAGAATATATTCCCCATTAAGGAATTTTTGGGTTTTTTTTTTTTTTAACTTCTCTTTTAAGATTTTATTTTATTTATTTGAGAGAGAGAGAGAGGGAAAGCATGAGCAGGGCGGAGGGGCAGAGGCAGAGGTAGAAGCAGACGCCCCACTGAGTAGGGAGCTAGATGCGAGGCTGGAACCCAGGACCCTGGGATCATGACCTGAGCCAAAGGCAGACACTTAACCAACTGAGCCAGCCAGGCATCTTGGTTTTGTTTTGTTTTGTTTTTTATCATATAAATTTTCCTTGGATTATAATATATTTTTAGAAAACTGTGCACTCATTAATTTTCACAGAATAACCGTGCTCATGCGACCACCACCCACATCAAGAAATAGAGTGTTATCAGCTGCTTGGCTGCTCCTTCCAACCCGAAGCCTTCCTTCCTTCCTAGGTCAGGTAACCAGTCTTCTGACCACGCTGAGCTTCCTTTTACTGCTGCAGTAAAGTAACACAAATGTAGCGGCTTAGAACCATATTCTCTTATTGTTGTGAAGAATAGAAATCCCAAATCAGTCTCCCTGAGCTAAAATCAGGGTGTTAGCCGGGCTCATTCCTCCTCGAGGCTCTCGGGAAAATGTTTCCTTGTCTTTTCCAGATCCCGGAGGCCACCTGCTTTGCTTGACTTTCCGCCCCCTTCCTACATTTTCAAAGCAGCATCAGAGCGTTTTCTCTCTGACTCGGATCCTCCTGTCTTCCTCTTACCAGGACTCTTACAATTAGATTAGGCCTACTTGGATAATCACGGAAAATCTCCCCATCTCCAAACCTTTAATTTAATCATATCCACAAAATCTCTTTTACCAAATATACAGTAATATATTCCAAAATTCGGGGTAGTAGGACACAGGTAAGTTTGGGGGGGTGCCACTGTTCAGCCTACCAGATTCATGTCGCCCATTTCGAACCTTAATAGAATCATACCCTTTTTTCATGATGTCTTTTGATTTTAAACGGTTTTAAGGTTTCGAATAACCTATTTTACCAGTCTTTTGCTTTAAGGTTAGTGCTTTTGTGACTCTTTAAAGAAATATTTGCTTACATACCCCCAATAATGAAAATACTCTGGGGGCGCCTGGGTGGCTCAGTGGGTTAAAGCCTCTGCCTTCAGCTCAGGTCATGATCCCAGAGTCCTGGGATCGAGCCCCACATCAGGCTCTCTGCTCTGCAGGGAGCCTGCTTCCTCCTCTCTCTCTGCCTGCCTCTCTGCCTAGTTGTGATTTCTCTCTGTCAAATAAATAAAAAGTATTAAAAAAAAAAAAAAAATACTCTGTTTCCTCTGGTTGTTAGATTATTTTGCTTATCATTATTTTTTTAAAGATTTTATTTATTTATTTGAAAGAGATCACAAGTAGGCAGAGAAGCAGGCAGAGGCTGGGGTGGGGGGGGGGAGCAGGATCCCTGCTGAGCAATGAGCCTGATGTGGGGCTCGATCCCAGGACCCTGGGATCATGACCTGAGCCAAAGGCAGAGGCTTAACCCACTGAGCCACCCAGGCGCCCCTACGTATCACCTTTAAGCCATCTAGAATTAGTTTTTGTGAATGGTGTGAGGTAGTTACTAAGGTTTATTTTTTCCTGATGTGGGTACTCATATGATCCAGTATGATTTTGGGAAAAGACTGTCTTTCCCTCACACGTCTGCATGACCGCTCTTATTCTAAACATCTATTTAGGAAACACACCATGCTGCCTTAATCCCGCTAGCCAGTGGTGCAAATTCTCCAATGTTGTCCTTCCTCAATAGCATCTTGGCGACTCCTGGCCTTCTGCATTGCCATGTACATTTTAGAATCCGTTTACCGACTTCTTGGAATTTGACTGGGACTGCTTGGAATTTGACTGTAGCTTATGTGGGAGAAATTGTTTATAATCCCTTGTCCCCTAGTCCTTGAACATTTGTTTGGGTCTTTAACTCGATTCGGTGACATGTTACTCTTTTCACACAAAGGTGTTGCACCACTTCTCCTGGATTTATTCTTAGGTGTTTAACATTGGTCATGTTCTTGTAATGCTGTATTATTACCTCAAATTTTTATCTTCTGGTTTATTTTTAGTATATAGAATGCAGTTGTATTCAGCTGTCTTGTTAAGTTCATTTGTTGATTTTTGTAGTTTGTAGCTTCTTTTGCATCTTCTCTCAATAGCTATCTCTATATAAATCATATGTATTACATACGTACTCATAAATATTTCTCTATATTATCCATGATCCTGATGAATAATGGCAGTTTTCTCTTTCTTCTTCATTCTCATTGTTCTTGCCTTATTGTATTAGCTGTGAACTTCCAGTCCAATTTTGAGAAGATATGACAACATGTCTTTGTCTCATTTCCAAACTGGGGAGATTATGAGATTATGATGTTTTCTGAGGATTGTATAGATGTCCTTTATAGGATTAAGGAAATTCTTTATATTGCTAGTTGGCTAAAAAGTTATTTTTAATCATGAATGAATAATGAATTTTTTAATATTTTTCATTCATTCATTTGAGAGAGAGAGAGAGAGAGAATGAGCAAGCAAGAGCATGAGCAGGAGGGAGGGGCAGAGGGAGAAGCAGACTGCCCGCTGAGCAGGGAGCCCAACATAGGACTTGATCCCAGGATCAGGACCCTAGCCAAAGGCAGATGCTTAACCCACTGAGCCACCCAGTTGCCCCAATATTGAGTTTTTCGAATGTTTTTTCTGTGTCTATTGACACAACCATTAAGATTTTTCTTTTCATTCTGTTCACGTGACATATTACATTAACTGAGTTATCTTGGCTTTTTATTCTGAAACAATTTTAGACTTACAGAGAGTTGCAAAAATAGTACAGAGGTTCCTTATACCCTTCACGCAACTGCCCCAAGTGCTCATTTTATATAACCGTAGGATAATTGTCAACTGAACTGTCACTTAAATAACATTGGTATGAAACTTTTAGTCATACTATGCCCTTTATTCAAATTTTACCAGTTTTCCCACTAATGTTCTATTTCAGGATGCCGTATTGCGTTTAGGGGTGGTGTCTCCTTAGTCTGCTCTCATCTTTGAGAGTCCCTCAGTCCTTCCTTGTCTTTCATGACCTTGACACTTTTGATGAGAATTTTGTTAGACTATCCTTTAATTGAGGTTTGTGTGATGTCATCTCACGATTAGATTGAAGGCGTTCATTTCTAAGCAATATACTGCAGAAGTGGTGTGCTCTTCCCAATCATGTCGGGGGTACACGATGTCTTGTTACCGGTAATGATAACCTTGATCACTCGGTTAAATCAGTATCTGTCAGTGTTCGTTGAGTTTTAAATATTAGACTTTTCCTTATATTCTTGGAATAAACTCTACTTGGTTATTTTTTTCATGTATTTTACGCTAATATTTTTTTTTAATTTATTTATTTGACAGACAGAGATCACAAGTAGGCAGAGAGGCAGGCAGAGAGAGAGAAGGAAGCAGGCTCCCTGCCGAGCAGAGAGCCTGATGTGGGGCTCGATCCCAGGACCCTGGGATCATGACCTGAGCCGAAGGCAGAGGCTTTAACCCACTGAGCCACCCAGGCGCCCCTTACGCTAATATTTTAGATAGAATGTTCATATCTATGTTTATAAGAGAGCTTGGTAATTTTCCTTTCCTGAAGATTTTTGTCAGGATATAAAGTTAAGTTGGCTTCATAAAACCAGGTAGTAACTCTTCCCTTATTCTCTAGGAGAGTTCACGCTTTATGTAAGATTTTTTCCCTAAATTCTTGAAGAATTCACCAATGAAGTCAACGTGGGCCTTGAGTTTTCTTTGAGGGAAAGTTTTAAATGACAGATTGGATATATATAGGACAGTTAGATTTCTACTTTCCCTTATCTCAGGTTTAGTACAGTGTCCCTTTTGAAGAATTTATTTCCTATTTTCTAATTTATTGGTAGAAACTTATAATATCCTTACATTCTTTTTTTTTTTTAATTTATTTATTTGACAGACAGAGATGATGAGTAGGCAGAGAGGCAGGCAGAGAGAGAGCTGGAAGCAGGCTCCCTGCCGAGCATGGAGCCTGATGTGGGGCTCGATCCCAAGACCCCGGGATCATGACCTGAGCTGAAGGCAGAGGCTTTAACCCACTGAGCCACCCAGGCTCCCCCTTACATTCTTTTTTTTAAAGAAATTGCAGCATAGTTGTTGAATGGAATTTCATACCACAGTGAAAATGAATTAACAATTCAACATTGCTGAATCTCAAAAACATAATTTTGAGCAAAAAAGACAAATTACAGATGGATATATATACAATGATTTCCTCTGTACAGTTTTTTTGGGTTTTTTTTGTTTTGTTTTGTTTTTAAGAGAGAGAGTACCTGCACATGTGTGTGTGAACAGGGGAGGGGCAAAGGAAGAGGGAGAGAATCTTTTCCTTTTTAATTCAAAAAAATTTTTTGTTTAGTTTTTTAAAAAATTTAAATTCAATTAATTAACATATAGTGTATTAGTTTAAGAGGTAGAGTTCAGTAATTCATCTGTCTTATATAACACCCAGTGCTCATTATATCACATGCCCCCCCTTAATGTCCATCACACACTTTTTTCAGTGGGCTCTATGCCCAACATGGGGCTCCAACTCAGAACCCCTGAGATCAAGAGTTACACGTCCCACTGACTAAGCCAGCCAGGCACCCCCACTTTGTATTCTTTTAAAGGTATGATGTGTGGTGAGCTGCTCTTTTTCATTCTTGATATCAGTACTTTAGTTCTCACTTTTTTCTCTCAATTATTCTTAATGGAGGTTTATCAAGAGTATGGATCTTTCTGTAGAACCAACCTTGGGGTTTGTTGTTTCTCTCATTGTACATTTATTTACTGTCTGTTTTATCTTTATTAAGTTCTACTTTCTTGGGTGTTTAATTTACTGAGTTCCTCCTCTGCCCACACAATTTCTTGAGATAGATTCTTATGTAAATGATCTTCAGCTTTTCTTCAACATCTGCATTTAAAGCCACAAATTGCTGTCCCTACTCAAGCACAGCCTCAACTGCATCCCACATGTTCTGTCTGATATGTTATATTTTTATTATCATCTCATTAAAATGTTTTCTCATTTTTCTTTGAAGCATAGATTATTTAGAAGTTTATTTTCTAAAAATGTGGGGATTTTTCCAGGTATCTTTTCCTATTGATTTCTAGC
This sequence comes from Meles meles, assembly GCF_922984935.1. Classification (NCBI taxonomy): domain Eukaryota; kingdom Metazoa; phylum Chordata; class Mammalia; order Carnivora; family Mustelidae; genus Meles; species Meles meles. The sequence continues at coordinate 23,967,239 of NC_060070.1, forward strand.
TGAATTTTACTGTAGTCATAGACCAGAAATTCTCCCAAAGAAATAAAAGGTAAAAACACTTAGCATGCATTTTATGAGGGCAATTTAACCTTAATGCCGAAACCTGACAAGGATATTATGTGGGGAGAGAAAAGGAATGAAAAAGAGGATTTAAATCCTCTGAAATCTGTTGAGATTTATGGATCAGTGGACAGTCAGTTTTGATAAATATACCATGTGTAATCAAAATTTTAAAACCGTATTCTGGGGGCACCTGGGTGGCTCTGTCAGTTAAGCATCTGCCTTTGGCTCAGCATGATTCCGGGGTCCTGGGATCAAGTTGTATGGGGCTCCCAGCTCAGGGGGGAACCTGCTTCTCCCTCTGCCATTCCCCCTGTTTGTGCTCTTTCTCTCAAGTAAGTAAAATCTTTTTTTTTTTTTTTTAGATTTTATTTATTTCTTTGAGGGAAAGAGAGTGAAAGAGAGACCATGAGAGGGGAAGTCAGAAGGAGAAGCTGAGTCCCTGTGGAGCTGGGAGCCCAATGTGGGACTTGATCTTGGGACTCCAGGATCATGACCCAAGCCAAAGACTGTCGCTTAACCAACTGAGCCACCCAGGAGCTCTCAACTAAGTAAAATCCTTAAAAAAAAAAAATAATAATAATAATACAAATAAAACTGTTTTATGCAGTTGTGTACAGAATTCTCTGCATAATAATTGGGTCACAAGTGCATTTGCTAATTGTGTTGTACAAATTTTTTATATTCCTGTGGTTGATTTTGTTCTCTGCTGCTGCTTCTAAAAGTTGGAAAGAGAAGTGAAAGTTGTGTTAAAACCTCCCATTTTTCCCTTTTGTTTCTGTCTATTTTTGCAACATGAAATTAGAGGATATGTTATTAGGTACAGTTTAGAATTGTTATATCTTCCAGATGGATTGACATTTTTAGCCTTACGAAATGTACTACTTTATCTCTTGTAAAGTTTCTTGCCTTAAACATGGTCTGATGTTGATATAGGCATACCAGATTTATTTAGTTAGAAATATATTTTTCCTCATTTTACTTTTATTCTTTCTGTATGCTTATACTTGGGCGTAGTGACATGTTTATTTTTCATCCAGTCTATTTTTATCTTTTAATTAGAATACTTATTCTGTTTACATTTAATATACTTATTGACATATTTGGATATAAATTGACCATCTTATTTTTTAGTTGTTACAATTGTTCTGTTTTCTTTTTCCCCTCTTTACCTTCTTTGGAATAAAATATTTTTATAATTATTTCATTTGCCTCTTTTATTAACTAGTTCATCATTGATTCTTTTATAATTCTTTTATTGGTTAACCTAGACCTAAAGATTACAACATGTATCCTTGACTTATTAAAATCCAGTTAGTATTTTTTTTCAATTCATGGGTAATGTTAAAGACAATGCAATACTTTAACTCCTTTTTCCTACTTTTATTTTATGTATTTTTATGTATGTTAGTTCCTCAAATATTCTCAAGATATTATAATTTTATACAGTCAATATTAATTTAGATTTCATCATTTACTCTTTATGGTGCTCTTTAACCCTATACCTATCTTCTTGCTCCCATTTTGAATTCTTTTCCTTCTATCTGGAAAACTAGTTTTTGCTTTTGTGTCTGTCAGCAAGCTGCAACTCATCTCAGTTTTTGTTTGGCTGGAAAGGTCTTTTCTTTATCACTTTCATTTTTGAATGATACTTCCTCTGGGTATAGAATTTTAGGTTAGCAGTTATTTTCTTTTAGCTTTTTATTTTTATTTTTTTTTCAATAGAAAACTATTTATTGGCCACTGTTTACCAGTATTTACAATAAAGTAAACAAGATACAGTTGGATTCTGACTACTACAAAGTTATTGTTTTTCCTAGGTCTGCAGAACCAGGAATTCAAATATTGAGAAGAGCGAGCCTACATGTAAGGAATGGAATGACTTGGGGTAAAGACAAAACATACAGGTCAAGAATTTAGATTATAGGAACTTGTTCATCCATTTATTCCAGCTGGTCCTAAATTGCCAACATCTCTAACCATCTGATTATGATTAGGTTTCCATGAACGAAGTCCAAGACATTCCATGAATCATGATCTTTTAATCAAAATAGAAAAGGGATTTTAACCTCTTGAAAAGGAATGGTTCACTAGAAGGAACTCTGAATGTCCATTTAACTGAGTTTTGCTTATCTAATTAAAACACACCAAGACTTGTCTAGTTTTCTCATTTGGGCGGAGAGGTTGTTGGTAGTGATAAAATTTCCCTTTCAGCATCTTGCAAATAAATTTGTATTTATAGGACTATAGATATGGATATGGATTCTGGTATGGCTGCTTTTAAATCATCCCATTTAAATTGTTTTCATTATATTTAAATTTTCAATTAATTATAAAATTTGAAAGGTTAAGACTTCAGGAATAATTTCAATTTACTTAAAGTGACTTATTTCTTAGGATTTCTTAGGTTGCTGAAAGTGATGGCATCCCAGAAATATGGGCTTACCCATGGTTATGAGATGCTGTTTTTATTTTGGTGAATGTTTAAGGGAAAAAAAAAAAAAAGAAAAGAAAACCACTTACACATGTGTTTTTATGTATACACACACCAAAAAAACTCCAAATAAACAAAATAACCCAGAATAGTTCTTAGGCCTATAGGAGTTAAACACAAATTCTTATTGAGTAACAACTCTGAGGATTTCCCCCAACATTTAGAAAAGATGTTCTCTGATGTAGGGGAATAACATACCATGGTCTCAAATATTCTTTCCTGATAAAGGAAGTAACTACAGAAAGCTTTTATTTGTTCAAAGTAACCAGTGCTATAGATGCCAAAAAATCTCCAACTCCCCTGATACTACTTCCAAACAAACATAGCAAACTTGATATTCATTGGAACATTATTTACTCACCCTAATAAATCAAAAAACCAAGACCCAGATGTTATATATCTATAAATAACCATAAAAAGCAATAGATACAATTATTGAACTTCATCTTCTGGACAAGAATGCCAAGGTAGTCTCTCTTCGTAAAAAGCAATTACACTTTGAGGACCCTTCCTACTTGCCCCTTTTGCTAGCACTGACGGAGTCAGCCTCATCTGAATCTTTCCATTTCATGACAGACATGAATTCTCCACTGGCATCTCTGGTACCAATTACTTATTCAGGATCAGGACCTCTTGGTTTATCTGCAGCATCTCCTTCCTTCTTTTATTTGCCATCATCACATTCATGATCAGATAAAGATTGCCTTTTTATGCCACCTTTTTTCTTTTTCTTTTTTTTTTTTATATTTTATTTATTTATTTGACAGAGAGAGAGAGGTCACAAGTAGGCAGAGAGGCAGGCAAAGAGAGAGGGAGAAACAGGCTCCCCACTGAGCAGAGAGCCCGATGCGGGGCTCGATCCCAGGACCCTGAGGTCATGACCTGAGCCGAAAGCAGAGACTTAAACCACTGAGCCACCCAGGCGCCCCTATTCCACCTTTTTTCTTTACCAGCTTTCTGAGAACTAAGAAATACTTCAATTCACTCTGGATGATCTAAATTTTCTTCACATTCCCAAATATTGTCAGTGTCTGTAAGTCTCTTCCACTTCAGGAAATACTCCACCTTCCCATTTACTACATGTTGGTCCAGTACTTTTTCTGCCACAAATTCTTCAGGCTCTGCCTCTTCTACTTTTTTACTCTTTCCTTTCTCTTTCTTCCCCACTTTTTGCAATGTCGTTTTGTTGGAGGCTTTTTTTTTTTTTTTAAGAGAAGACTTGAAGAGCTATTATTCACCACCCTGGGGCTGCTCCTGGTCCCAGGGCTGTGACATCTCAGGCCCCACACTCAAACTCTAGCGACATCCTTTTCTTTAGCCTTTTAAAGATATCCTTTCATTATTGTTAGGCTTCCATTATTTTCACTTGAAAACTTGGCTGTCTTATTATTGTGCCTCTGAACAAAATGTGTCCTATTATTTTTTATACTAGCTGTAATTACAGTTATTGCCTTTAGTTGTTTTTCACCTGTTTTACCATGACAGGTCTAGCTGTAACTTTCTTTGTGTTTGTCTGTGGCTCTATGTCTTTTTTTAGTTTTTAAATCCTCAGATTATTTTCTCTCTAAAATTGCTTATGCTGTATTATCTCTCTCCTTCTCTTCCAGGACTCTAACTACAAAAATGCTTATACTGGGTCCCATATATCTCTTAGTCTTCCTTTTCTGAACTTCTTAAAATTTTTATCTTGCTGTAATTGTAGTGAAGTCTTCATATTTCCTTCTGGTCTATACTCAAGTTCATGAATCATCTCTTCAGTTGAGTCTAATCTGCTTCTAAATCCTTCCACTGAGTTCTTAATTTCAGCCTAGGATTTTTATTAGACCATTTAAAAAATATATTCAATATGTGTATTTAAATTACAGAATTTTTTTTCTCTTGGTTTTCAGTCCTTTATTCCTATCTCTTTTTTTTATTTTTATTTTTTTCACTTTTTTTTTAATTTCTTTTTAGCATAACAGTATTCATTGTTTTTGCACCACACCCAGTGCTCCATGCAATATGTGCCCTCCTTATTACCCACCACCTGGTTCCCCAACCTCCCACCCCCCCGCCCCTTCAAAACCCTCAGGTTGTTTTTCAGAGTCCATAGTCTCTCATGGTTCATCTCCCTTTCCAATTTCCCTCAACTCCCTTCTCCTCTCCATCTCCCCATGTCCTCCATGTTCTTTGTTACGCTCCACAAATAAGTGAAACCATATGATAATTGACTCTCTCTGCTTGACTTATTTAGCTCAGCATAATCTCTTCCAGTCCCGTCCATGTTGCTACAAAAGTTGGGTATTCATCCTTTCTGATGGAGGCATAATACTCCATCATGTATATGGACCACATCTTCCTTATCCATTCCCCCCTTGAAGGGCATCTTGGTTCTTTCCACAGTTTGGCGACCGTGGCCATTGCTGCTATAAACATTGGGGTACAGATGGCCCTTCTTTTCACTACATCCGTATCTTTGGGGTAAATAACCAGCAGTGCAATTGCAGGGTCATAGGGAAGCTCTATTTTTAATTTCTTGAGGAATCTCTACACTGTTCTCCAGAGTGGCTGCACCAACTTGCATTCCCACCAACAGTGGAAGAGGGTTCCCCTTTCTCCACATCCTCTCCAACACACGTTGTTTCCTGTCTTGCTAATTTGGGCCATTCTAACTGGTGTAAGGTGTATCTCAATGTGGTTTTAATTTGAATCTCCCTGATGGCTAGTGATGATGAGCATTTTTTCATGTGTCTGATAGCCATTTGTATGTCTTCATTGGAAAAGTGTTGTTCCTATCTCTTGATGTGCCCCGTTTTATTGTTGTTGTTTGGTTAATGCCAGAGCCTGTGCATGAAAAATTGTGGTGATAATTTGAGAGTCTGGATGATGTCATCTTCCCCCAAGGAAGATTTACTTTGGTTCAAGCAGGCAGTTAGCCAGGAGAATATCTCTTTACTCTGAGATTGATTTGATTCAGATCTGAGTTTCAGTCTCTGTGAATGCTAGTCTATTTTCAGGCTAGCTTTTGTGATCAGGTGTAGTCCTTTAAGATTCCCAGCTGAAAGACAGGGCTGTTTACCAGGACCTCCCCTTTTGGAAAGCTTTGAATCCCAAGTTTTGTCTCTTTACCGCTGTAAGATTGCCAGCTGTCCTGCTCAGCATCTCTGTATGTATTCAAAACCACCAAATGCCTCATGAAGGAAAGTAACTACGTATGGTCGGCTATTCACCTCTCTGTATTTCCTTTTTCCCTGACACCTTAGACTCTGAGTGTCTCTCCAATGCTTTCAAACAGTTGTTTCTCACTGTTAAAAAAAAAAAATCTAGGTTTTTCTAGCTGTTCTTTTATGGAGGATTGATCTGATACAAGCTAGTCCATGGTAAATAGCAGCAGAAGTCTTTCCCTCGGGAGTTTATAACTAGTGCTGCTCCATTTCATCATCCTTAGTTCCTGCCCTTGAGGAACTTTTCTTTAAAATTCAGTCCTGGGGGTGCCTGGGTGCCTCAGTGGGTTAAGCCACTGCCTTTGGCTCAGGTCATGATCTCAGGGTCCTGGGATGGAGTCCCGCATTGGGCTCTCTGCTCAGCAGGGAGCCTGCTTCCCTCTCTCTCTACTTGTGATCTCTCTCTGTCAAATAAATAAAATAAAATAAAATAAAATAAAATAAAATAAAATAAAATAAAATTCAGTCCTGGCTGCTGTAATGAAAAATCCTAGGATGCCAACAACAAAATAAAAACAAAAACAAAACTAAAACTGACACCTTGGGACTCCTGGGCGGCTCAGTTGGTAAAGCATCTACCTTTGGCTCAGGACATGATCTCAGGGTCTTGGGACTGAACCCCATATCAGGCCCCCGGCTCACCAGAATTTGCTTCTCCCCCTCTCTCTGACCCTCCTCCCCACTTGTGCGTGCTCTCTCTGTCTCAAATTTTTAAAAAAATTTTTTAAACTGATGCCTTGGATATTAAAAATCAATTTTCAGGCATATCTTATAATACGGACAAAATAATTATTCAGTGTTTATTCTGGGCCAGGAAAAGTCCTAGTATGTTCCATGCATTAACTCATTTATTGGGAAAGAGCGAGAGTCCAGTGCTATCCATATCCTTTAATCATAGAATTTGACCAAGGGTGGGTCATGGATTAAAGATGATATGTAATTCAAGAAACACAACATAACAATTCAACAAACATAGCCAAGGCCCAACTAAGAAAAAAGTTTAGATGTTGTCTAGGCTATCAGATGACAGGAAATGCCCAGAAGAAAAGGTAATCTACAAGCTTCAAACTACTTCCCCAGTAGTCTCCTTTCAGGGGGAACCACTAACAGAGTTCGTTTATAGCAAAAGACTGATTGACAATGAGCAAGCTTTCTTTCCACTTGGTGCTCCCTGGCAGAGTGATGTCTAAAGTAAGTAGCGGGGAAGAAGTAACAGGAAGAGAAAACAGTCAAAATCTTACGTCAACTGTCCCTGGGTGTCAAGGATCAGCATTATTTGCATTCAACAGACACCAAATAATGGCAGATTTAGGCCACGGAAATGAGTGGGGTGATCCATATAAGAATGGAATGGGTGTGATGTGGTTTTAATGGCCCAAGACCCAGCCAAGGAGAAGTGAACGGGATTATTTCAGCTGTTGGCCCAGAGAAGCAGAAGTATACACCAAACACCAGGCACAGAGCACAGAACACGGCAATCCCACTCCAACTCGAGCTCTCAGCCAGATAGTCTCCAGCACCAGACACTCCTCACCCTTTTGTATCCTCGCGCCTCACAATAAACAGTGTGAGTGGGCCTCCTTCTTGCTATTGGATGGAATTCTATCTCACTTCCTCTGGACTCCAAAGAATTTTGTTTCCACCAGTGGAAGAAGCAGTCCGAGGCAGGAGAAGCAGAGGCTGTCCAATAAGTCTGCCTTAGTTTATGTCTTGACTCTCACTGTCACTTAGGTGACCTGGGGCAAATTATTTAACCTCTCTGAGCCTCGATATCCTCCTTGTGGAATGGAGATGATGATAAAAATAATCAAGATGACATGAGATAATGCTAGTGAAGTGCTTGGCAAAAAAAAAAAAAAAAAAATAGCAAATAAATGTTGGCTACGGCCATTATTTAACTTAAATTAGGGTCCTGGAATGTGTAGGAAGGTCTTAGACTATTGTCATCAGATTCCTCATTTGAGAGGCAGCCTCAGGAGTTTGGTGGGAGGGGAAGGATGGGGTGGAAAACAGGAGGTTCCATGGTTCTACAGGTGAGCAGGAGTTTAATCCCACAGGGATGGGGCTCCTCAGGTTGGTATCCAGATCTTTCTGGAGAAACATGGCCCAAATGTATGACTCTCGGAAGCCATTAGCCAGGTTTCCTGTTCTCACTTCTCCCTAGCGAGAAACTGGTTCCATTTCAGAGACATCAGTGTCTCTTCTTCCCTCTACCTCCCCTCTCCAGAAACACTGAGGCCAGCAGAGTCCTCGGTTGGTCATGAATGGATGACGCCTCCCACCTCTGATGGTCAGAAGTGCCCCTCCACGGAGCTCAGGGGTCTTCCACTTACCAAAATGTCTCCTGAATTAAGCATTAAACATCAATTATTTAGCTCTTAACATGATTGAATTAATGTGTCATTTTGCCCAAGCATATTTGCATGTTATGCCTCCTTTCGCTTGGCAATGAAAACCAAGAAACAGCTGTAAGAAGGGGAGCTCTGGAAGAGCCATCCAACAATCACAACCCCTCTCCTCATCGTTGCTTCTGGTTCTCATTAGCTGTGTGGCTTTGAGGAACTTATTTGTCCTCTATTGTCCTTGACATCCTCATTTAAGGGTCTCAAAGTTCCTTCCAGCTCTAAAAGCTGTATCTGTGAGAGCAGTATTATTTGGAGGACCTGAAGTCAGCCCAGAAGTCACCCACAGGAGTATACAGTCACCCCACAGGCAACCTGACCCCAGGAGCTTTGAACACACCCGGTGTGCCCTCTCGCCTGCCCCTCACCCAGCCCCATGAGAGTCTCCCCCACCTTCCCCCTCCCCTGAGGACAGGGGCTGGGCCTCAGCCGGGCTCTGAAGGTGGTGGAAACCAGTCCCCACTCCAGCCTGCTGTGCAGGCCCTTCCTCCACCCCCTCCCCATCCCCATTTCCTGTCAAGCAGATTTGCAACTTGGTTCAAAGAAGGAAGGATGATATAACAGCTTTCCTGCTCCCTCCCTCTCCCAACTGACTTAGTCTAGCTGGCTTAGGGCCAAGCTGTTTTGTTCTCCAAAGCCTCCCATAAGTAAAAATACTTCAGGCCCCAGCCCCCCGCCTGTGACATGGCGTCAGCTCCCAAACCCACTGGTCAGGCTTTCGCTCGTGGGCGGGAAGGAGGCAGCCCTGTGCAGCGCTGGAGTCTAATTAAATGCTGAGGAAATAAACCATGGGCTTCAATTTTCGTTCTGAAAATAGCTATGGCCTAGGATTCCTCTCTCGGGTCTGAGCTGGGAGACTTGGCCCACCTCTTGTCTTCCTGAGCCTGAGCTTCCGGGTTTATGGGGAGGAGAGGACAAAGGTCCGAGGAGCAGAAGCCGCCCACAGAGGCCCAGGGGTTCAGAAGTCAGTGGGAGAGGCACCCTTCAGGGACAGGGGATTCGAGCCCAGGGGCTTGGGCTCTTCCGTACCCTTCATCCCTACTTCGCATCCTCGCCCCTGCTTCTAGAACGTGCTCTCGGCCTGCAGGGCATCCAAGAGTTCTGGGTCCTGCTGAACGCACCTCCCGAGCCCCATGTGGCTAAGAATGCAAAGCGCTGGCCAACATTGAGGTAATTCTCCAGGCAGATCATAGACTACACATCACGGTTTCGTGTATAATCAATCCTCTGGGGCAGTGAGGGTGAGGAAAAACATCAACAAATGGGTTTGTGGAAATTCAAGCTTCTTCAAGTCAACTGAAGGTCTCACTGTATCCGTTAGAGACTGGATCCCGGACATCGCCCCATCTGCCTCTCTGCCTGGAAGGAGAGAATCAGTCTGCTGAGGGAGACAGGGTACCCGCATGAGTCAGGATGAACAGGGGCACCTCCTGAACTAACGGCAAGTCCACAGGGGTCATCAGGTTTGCCAAGTGGGAAATCCTTGGTCGTTCACCCCACCCCAGCTTTTCTCCCACTGTAGCATCATCAGCGGTCATCTCCCTATTAGACTGTGGACAGGGGTTCTAGAGTCTTCCTGCCTTTCCGCCATTACCCAGTGCACGGCAGGTGCTGGCTCAAGAGTTTTTTGTTTTTTTTTTTTAATTTTATTTATTTATTTGTTAGAGAAAGAGAGAGTGCAAGCACAGGCAGGGGAAATAATAGCAGGCAGAGGGAGAAGCAGGCTCCAGAGCCTGATGCAGGACTCGATCCCAAGACCCGGGGATCGTGGCCTGAGGCAAAAGCAGACCCGTAACCAACAGAGCCAGCCAGGTGTCCCTCAACAGCTTTTGATCCTTTTCAGCCTCCCCCTTTGAGCCATAAGGACGGAGCTTGCTTCTTACTATATTGTGAGCCCTATTCCCTCAGCACCAAAGTGGCCAGGCCTGATGCCACGGTCAAGAACAAGGTAAAGGAGTTCAATGAACAAGTTCACTTGGTCTGCCTGGCCGACCAGAGGGGACGGCAGACCTGGAGGGAGGTCTCTAACACCAGTGGTGGTTGTGAAACCAAACATCACGTGTGCCTAGAACTAAGCCAGGACTCACTGCTTCTAGGGACCAGCTGGAATAAAAACAAAGGAGAATCTCAAAGGAAATCAAACTCAAAGGGCAGGAGGGAGGGCTCTTACCTGCCATTCTTCAGTGAGAGCTTTTCCGTGGGGGTTCCCTGGGCAGAAGGCCCTTGGGCTCCTTCTGGGAGCTATCTTCAGATCTCTTTGGTCTCTTCAGATTTGTTGTCACCCCACGGTGTTCCGAGCGGCGGCCATTGCTGTATCTGGTGGGTGCAGTGGGGGGGGGGGGGGCGGTCATTACAATACAGGGCGACAAAGGCTGCGTCAAGGTGGGGACACAGGGTCATGGGGCGGACAGGGCAGAAGGGGCCTATGGCTTCACGGTGGACGTAGAAGCCTTCCCAGTGGGGGCCGAGGCTACTTGTGCCTTCTCCAGGCTCACCTCCTTCCCATCCCTTGACCCAGCTCTTGTGAAGGGGCCCGTGCTGTGGGAGACAGGCAGACAGAAGACAGGCTTCGTCCTCCAGAGAGCCTGGGCTGCCTGGTCTCCTGCTTTTTGCTCTCAGGAGCCTCCTCAGGCCCCAGTCATTCCTCCACAGGCCCTTCTCTTGCTGGAGTCGGAGGCCACAACCCAGGCGATGCAGGGCAGCAGTAAGGCTGCTCGGAAGGGAAGGGAAGGGAACCCCGCTGCGCCCTCCGGGCCCCACCCCGTGGGTAACTGTCTCAACCCCCATCTGGGCTCGTGGAGGCGCAGTGCACTGTGGCCAAACCACAGAGTCCCCATTTGGAAGATCCCGTTTCCTAACCACCTTGGCCCGACATCAATAGCAATGTTGCCCCACAAGGAGCGGCAAGCTGTTTACTGCGGGAACTGCCAGTGCCCTGGCTCCAACACCAAGTTCAGACACGAAGAACTCCCCTCTGGGGTGTAAAACCGAGTTCAGGAAGAAGAAAAAACAAAGATTTCGGCCCAGCTCTCCTCCACGGAGACACCCTCCGCACCCCTGCGCGCAGCTGCCTCCGAGGCCTCCTTCCAGGGCTGGCCCCTCGTTAGAAGCCTGTGGTCCCCAGCTGTGCGAGTTTCCAGGTTTCCTCCTCAACCCCATGGTTTCCTCCATCACCGCCAGAGAAAAGTCAGGCCTCAGAGATCCTGCGCAGTGCCCAGGGGCAGAGCGACACCCACCCCGCGGCGCTCATGGTTTGCACGCTCTAAATTTCTCCTAATAAACCAAATGAATGATAATTGCAGCCATTTATGGGGTACCTCATGTGACTTACCCACTTGCGTTGTGAGCCCTTCTGAGACCTCTCAGCTTTGAACGCTAACGAGGAGGCAGGAGTGGTTTCACCTGTCCTGTGAGAACACAGAGCCCTGAAGCCGGCAAGCAAAGGGAGGATTTAAACTCGGCTTTGCTCTCTTTCTGCCCACCCTCCCGCTTACTTCGAGCAAGAGTTGGTCCTCAAATGTGCAGATTAAAGAGATAACCACCTTTATAAAACCAGAAAACACTGGATTGAGGGTTGGAAGAACCAGGTTTCTCCCCCAAACCAAGGGGGCTCATTGACTTTGGTCAAGTACCAGCTTCCTTGAGCTCCCACAACCTTATCTTCAAAGTTGTGCAAATAAAAATATCTTCCTTTCTTCCCTGTTGGGTATGTTGGAAAATCAAAGAGATCCAGTCGAGCAAAAGCATCACAAACCGTAGAGAACAGTGTTTGATGACTCTGACTCCTCCGTGGGACACAACAGATTCTAAGACAAGAGAGGCTTACCCAGGTGATCTCAGAGTTTGGGGGCCTGACGTGCCCAGAGCCTTTCATTTCATTTGTCAGAAACAGGCTCTGAGGAACTCTGTAAGACCCTGTTATTTTTATGGTAGACCAGAAGGCTTATCATATTGACAAACTTAGATCCCCTATGAATGAAGCCCATTAAACAGGTGACCCACTGGCAGAAACCATGGCGAGCCATTGTCTTCAACCCCCCCCCACCCTCCCTTATCACTGGCATTATGTCTGATTTTAACTCTCCCATGAAAAAGAATCGGTTTATTAAATTCAGATCATTGAGTTTATCCAAAGCCCAGAAACAACCCCAATGTCCTCAGCTGGGGAAATAGAGAAACAATCATGGTACAGTCTCACGACAGGGTATTACTCGGCAACAAAAGGAATGAAAGACTGTCACATGCTACAGGTGCTTTATGCAGAATGGAAAGAGCCAGACTCAAAAGGCTACGTACTGTAGGATTCCATTTATATGACATTCCGGAAGAGGCAAAACTATAGGACTAGGAACAGATTGGTGGTAGCAGAGGTAAATTTTGGGAAAGATTTGACCAGAAGGGAGTGACACAAAGGAGTTTTGGGGGGTGAGAACCTGTTCCGTATTTTCATTGTGGTGGCGTTTTCACGACTCTACGTACTCGTTAAAACTCATAGAACCATACACCCAAAGGAGTGGATTTTACAGTAGGTAAATTAAAACAGATTTTTAAAAGTTAAAAAATTAATGGCTCAGAATTTTTACAAATGGGTCACTGGGACAGTAGAGCAATCTGGCAGGGAGTCCCATAGTATAGTACGATGTCGTATTAGGTTGAGTATTGTAGCCGGTACAGTGTAGTCGTCTGGGAATTTGGCCACTAGTTCTCTGACTTGCGTTGGCAACAGTCACTTGGGTACGGTATTAAGAGGGCACCATCCCCAGGTGATCTGATTCCTTGATAAACTCTGGAGTTTGTATTTTATTTATTCATTTTTTTAAAGATTTATTTATTTATTTATTTGACAGAGATCACAAGTAGGCAGAGGCAGGCAGAGAGAGAGGAAGGGAAGCAGGCTCCCTGCTGAGCAGAGAGCCCTATATGGAGCTTGATCCCAGGACTCTGGGATCATGACCTGAGCCTAAGCCAGAGGCCTTAGCCCACTGAGCCACCCAGGCGCCCCGGGAGTTCGTATTTTAAACAAGCTTCCCAGGTTTTCTGGGTTCAGGTGGTGAACAGCCTGCGTTTTGAGGCCCATTATTCAGCTTTTCTCATTATTTGGGAATTAAATTCCTCCGTGAGCAGGCCCTTGCATGCCTTGGAGTTTCTACCAGTAAAATGAGGACAATTGGTCTGTCTCCTGCTCTCCAGTGACTCGGGCTCGAACTCCTGACCCCAGATCAAGAGTTACATTTTCTTCCAACTGAGCCAGCCAAGGGCCCACCTCCTTTTTTTATTTTGTTTTTTATTGAACAGATCTATATTTCACCATTTCTGAAATGTAAAGCTTGAACAATGTAAGGGGGTGCCTGGCTGGCTCTGTCTAAAGCCCCACCTTGGGTAAAGAGATTAGTTATGAAAAAAATCTTTTAAAAAATAAAATAAGACTTTAAGAATGTCAAATAGTGGGGCACCTGTGTGGCTCTGTCGGTTAAGCGTCTGCGTTTGGCTCATGTTGTGATCCCGGGGCTCTGGGGTTGAGCCCGTCTGTTTGATTGAGGGGAGTCTGTTTCTCTCTCTCTGCCCCTCCCCCTGCTCATGCTCTCTCTCTCTCTCTAATAAATTTTTAAAAAACCAACAGAATGTCAAACAGTAAAAGTGGGTGAGGTCCTATTCGTACATTTAGTGAGTAGGCAACTAGGAAGATGTCCTAGCGATTTGGGATGGGAGAACTTTCGGGTGTGTGTTGGGGGTGCTCCAAAGTGCTCCCTCCTCCCAGGGGCAGTGGGCGTGGCCGCCTGGATGATCTGTTCTTCTGGAGCCTGCACCCGGAACAACTTTTCTAGTAACTCGACATCTTGCAATTTACCCAACCTCTTGGGAAGTGGTAGCTTTGACCTTAAGGGGATATTAAGATGAAATTTTGTCTCTCTGAAATGCTTTGAGTTTTCTCATGGAAAGAAACCCAAAGCCAGAACCATATGCTTGCTGGGATGACCATGATTCTGAGCTCTAGAACCGTTCAAATAGAAGACAGGATGAGAACCTGTGTTCACATCTCATGTCCATTATTTATTGTCTGTGTGATTCTGGCCAGGTCATTTTCCTACAACCTCAAATTCTTAAATTCAAATATTTCAGGTATAAAATGGGGCCAAAAACGGTACTGACTTTGTGGGGAGATGATGCCGTTTGAAAGATATGTGCTGAGGTATTAAGGGTGTTATGATGGCTGAACTGTCAAAAGATTTGGCAAAAACAAAACCATATGGGGCGCCTGAATGTCTTAGTCAGTTAAGTGTCTTCCTTCGGCTCTGGTCATAATCTCTGGGATCGAGCCCCACCTCACTGGGCTCCCTGCTCAGGGGGAATCTGCTTCTCCCGCTCCGTCTGATCCTCCCCGCTACCCCGCACCCCCGTCATGTTCTCTGTCTCTCTCTCAAATAAATAAACAAAATCTTAAAAAAAAAAAAAAAAAGCCCAACCATAAATACCGGTGTTATATTATATACATGCATACAGAAATATAGAAAACAAACACGGCAAGAGTTAAGAATTATTGAATCTAGGTGACAGATATATGGGTAATCATTCTTTCAACTTCTCTGTGTGTTTGAAGATTTTCATTATAAAATCAGAAGGAAACAAAAGATGATGCATGTAAGCCCATCAATACAGCACCTGCTGCCCAGGAGGTCTCAGCAGGCCCAAGAGCAGGGAAGGCGGGAGGTGGCAGGGCAGGGAGGGGGAGGGGAAAGGAGGGGTGCAGGCTAGTCCAGGGCCAGGGGGGCTCGGGGAGAGCAAAGAACCGAGGGACGCAGGAGGCCCGGCAATGCCCCCTCTCGGAGGGCGTGGGTGTGAGAACAGCCTTTCATGTTCCCGTCTCCAGAGAATCTGGGCGTGGGGGATGTTCCTGGCATGTTCTTTCCCTTTCCTTGGGTGCTTCAGGCGCTCTTGGTTGAGGGAGGAACCCTGCTAGAGATCCCCTGAGCCTCCAGATTATTTGTAGTTTGTAGACCGTCCGAGCCCCCCTGATGTACATGAGTCTTGCTCATTAGCCTTCCTGAGCACCAGAGAGTAAATGCACAAGGAACGAATGGCAGAGAGGGGGTCAGCAAAGCCACGAGAACAACCTGGAACTGCACAGCTGGTCCCTTTTCCTTGTGGCTCCCCTGAGTCAAGGCCGCCCCCTCGCTCATGGCTGAGCTTCATGAGCTCAGACCAAGTGGCATGAGTCCAATGTACTTGAAGAGGGCATATTCCTTTCCTTTCCTGTGGCTTAAAACAGCACAAATATTTGATGATTCTGGAGGTCAGAGGTCCAGAATGGGTCTCCCGGGCTAAAATCAAGCAGGGCCGTGTTCCTTCTGGAGGTTCTAGGTGAGAATCCGTTTTCTTGTCTTCTCCAGTTTCTAGAAGCTTCCCACATTCCTGGCTTGTGGGCCTGTCTTCATCTTCGAAGCCACTGAAGACTTCCTTTCTTTGCCACTCTTCTGTCTCCCTCTCCTCCGTTTAAAGACACACGGATTACATTGGGCAGGTAATCTCCTTATTTTAAAGTTCATTAATTAGGACCTGAATTCCCTCTTATAACCCTAACACAGTCGTAGGTTCCAGGGATTGGAACATGGACATCACTGAGGGGCCATTACTCTGCCCACCACAGAGAAGGCCCCTCAGTGGATGAGCCGTTTTTACCTGTTACCCCCAGAAATGTTCAAACTTCAGTGTACTTCGGAATCGTGAGAACCGGTGTTTGTGAAAAGGCACTTTTATGCCCCACTGGATGCTAATTCAGCACTTCTGAAATGGACCCAAGGAATCTGAATTTTTAGCAAGCTCCCTTCACGCTTTCCTGATATACATGATCCCAGGGGCACGTTTTGACAAATCTGCTTTCCTTTGTCACTGGAAGGTATAGTGACTACAGTTCAGAGACCTAATTACAAAATCTATGATTTATTGAGCAATTCCAGTGAATTAATCACTATAGCTAAGTTCATCCAGCACCTACTCTCTGCCAGAGGCTAAGCTCCGTCATGTATCATCTCATTTAAAGCTCGCAATAACAAGGCCGGGTAGACCTGTGATTCTCATCGCCATCTTGCCGATGAGAAACAGTGGCATCGGGCATTAGGTGACCTAACTAAGGTTATACAGGCAAAGCCAACAGCCTATTCGTCTCCTTCCTTTTCTTTTTCTAATGCCTGAGCTCTTTTCTTTCCTTTTTTCTTTCTTTCCTTCCTTCTTTCTCTCTTTTTCTTCTTTCCTTCCTTTTCTTTTTTTCTTTTGTTCTTTCTTTCCCTTTTTCTTCCTTCCTTCCTTCTTCCTCTCTCCCTTCCTTCTTTCTTTCTCTCTCTCCTTCTCTCTCTCTTTCTCCCTCCCTCCCATTTTTTCTCCCTTCCTCTCTCCTCTTCTTTTTTCTTTTCTTTTCTCTCCTTCCTTCCTTCCTTCTTTCAAATATCCTATTAAACAGAAGCTCCATGGTGGTCATTCTCTAAAATGAACGACCTGAGCTCTTCACACTAACGGGCTGAGCGCGGCCACACAGCAGGCCCTCGGTAAGTATACACTGAATTATAGGGTAAATAAATAAGTAGATGTTGGTATGAGCTAGCTCTAATCCTTGTAAGAATCCTAAAGGGAGGTACGATTATTATCTCCAGAAAACAGACACGGCCCCAGACGATGAGTGGTGAGGGCTGGCTCCACGCTCCACGGCCGCGTCTGACTCCAAAGTCCACGTACTCCTGCTCCCACACCAGGAGCCTTGCGAGCAGCCGTCCACAGGCTCCTGCAGAGGACTGTTTTCTCATGATGCAAGTTTTATCTGCTTTGAGTTCCATCGTGAACAAGTGGCTTCTATCAACAAGAAGCTGAACGTACAAAATCAGGCCTGAGCGACGTTTCCTCTCCCTCCCCCACAGTGGAGCTGGCCCTGGGCAGAACCGGCCAGAGGGAGGTGGCCTGAGCCTGAGGGAGGAGGTCAGAATTCTCACTCAGGGAGGTACAAATACAGCAATTAGTTTCAAAACACACAGGGAGCTTCTCGTTACTTGAGTTCTTCTCCAAACACCCCACAGGGCCACTGGAGTGCCCTGGGCAGGAAGGGGTCTGTCTATGGAGGAAATGCCATCCTGGCCCATCCTGGAGATGACAACTCAGAGGCCTGATCTGATCCTCCGCCCCCCTCCCCTACACACACACACACACACACACACACACACACACACACACACGGGCATGCACATCCCCAGGGTCAGGTTCCAGTCCTTACACTGGCAGGCCCTAGCTTGCTGCCTTTCCTTGCAGCCTTTAAACTAGCAGGGGTTGGGCCTGGCTTCCTGTGTCTGTCCGAGAGACCTCCCAGCTGGCCCACTTCTGTGTCATTCCACTTCTTGAGACTTCTGGAGATTGGAGAGACCTGCTCGCTGCCACACCAGCAGGGCTCTAGGGCTGATGTCTGCGGAGGGCTACAGCTGCTCCTTCCCCACTCTCCCTGCCTGACACCCCTGCCTCCACTCCTTTTTCTCCCAGCCAGCTTTTCCCCTGTTTCCATTTCTTTCCTCCCCTCCTTAGGGGGCGCTGGACCCCAACTCCGGCCCCAGGCTCTCCAAGCCTGATGTGTGTGGCTTTGGAGGCCCCCTGGGGCCGAGGACTGGCTTGTAACAAGAAACCGTGAACCTTGAAGCCCACGTTGGACTCTGCCTCTGTTTCCCTTCTGGAAAATGAATGTATTAACATTTGCCAACTTCCTGACTCAGAAAAACATCTGTAGTTCTGTACTTGCTTTGTGGTTTGTAAACCGTGGGCTCCACATCTGGGCTCATGGTGCTAGCCTTATGCAGTACAGAATATTCACCAAGTAGACTTTGTAGATGGGGAGACCAAAGGCCAGAGAGATGGGGGAGGGGGGACATGACTTTCTCAGGGCCACACGGTGTTTAGTGGCCAAGCCAGGACCAGGAACATGTCTTCCAGCACTCTCTTGCCATGACAATTGAGTTCTTTGGGATAATGGGGATGACTCTACGGTACACGGCATGGCCCAGGCACAGGGGCTGCCCACAGATCCCAAAGGACATCAAAGAAACCGAGAGCAGGAAAACCTTACAAGTTGGCTGTTACCTTTGATGCGTAGTTACTGCACAATCTAATTATCCTGATGCGGTTCTTTGATATGTCCAAGTCGGTTTTATGTTTTTATATCATAAAAACCAACACCCCACACAAAGCAAATGAACAAACAAACAAACAAACAAAAAGCAGAATCAGACCTATAAATAGAGAACAAGCTGATGGTTTGCCGGAGGCAAGAGGGTGGGAAGATGGGAGAGTGGGTGAGGGGGAGTGGGGGGCGCCGGCTTCCACCGCCTAACATAGAAACTCGTTGAATCACCGTGTTGTACACCTGGAACCATTGTAGCATCATGTGCCAACTGTACTTCAATTAAGAAAAAAAAAATCCCACACCCCGCAGTGCGTGGGCCAATGGGCTGTGTCGAGAGAGAGAGAACTTTGGACGAGGGTCTTCCGCCTTGTGGAAGTGGGCTGCGGAACCTCACTGGCTCGCTCAGATGATCCTCACAACTCACGACACAGGCAGCCTTGTTCCCATTTCACAGGAGAGAAAACAGAGGCTCAGAGAAGTGAACTGACTCATCCGTCGTCATTCAGCTAGAGAACAGGCAGGGCTGGGCACAGATCAAGGTCTGTCCCATTCCACAGTTAAGTTTCCCTCTCCTACTCCGTGATACTGGCTCCCCACAAAGACATAAAGGGCTTAGTCATTAAGTGACTCAGTTTCCTCTTGTGTAAAAGCCTGCCTCCTGGTTTCTGTGTTAACTAAGGAGGCCCCCCACCACACACACACACAAGAGGTGCCAACCTGCCCGGGAGGGCCAAAGGAGGTTTCCTGGGGTACCAGGCTGCTGGAGACTGTGAGAGCCTTTCCTCTGGAAGAGCAAATTTCTCCCACTTAGGAGGAGAAGCCAGTCGGACTTCTGAGGTCGCTGAATCCCCCAGGGACAGCCTTGCTCTGAAAGTTGGAAGGCCAGCCTGGGGCACCAATGAGGCAGGGCCCAGCCCCCACATGGCCCCAATCTCCCCTTGCCCAGCCGGGCTGCTCTCCAGCTGGTTGTGCAATCTTGCTATGAATAAGTCTAGGTGTGGGGTTTGGTGCCAAAGAGACCAGACATGTCTCCTTCGGGTGACAGCTCCCTCTGGAATTCTGGGAGGTGAGGGAGCACAGCTGTGAGGTCAGGTGGCTGACCCGGAGGCTGGGCGGTCCAAGCCGGTGGTGTGAGGGGTGGAGCCCGTGGCCAGACCGGATGGACAGGTTGGCAGCACAATCGCCAGCCTGCTGGCACAAGGATGGGAGCTCAACTCTGAGTGCCGGGAACGCCGCCCCCCTCCCCAGCAGTGTGGCCGGGCGGCCCGATGCGGCCTCCCGGAGCCTCTCCTGCTTGCCCCCCTCCCTCTCACCAGGTCCCCCCTGCCCCGTCCCGTAGGTAGGACTTAAAGAAGCCTGGAGGGGAAGAGGGAAAGACGGACTTCCAATTTAATTTTTAAAACATTAAAAATATGAGGATGTGAGAAAACAGAAGTTCTCCAGCGTTGTTGGTGATGTGACTTGGTACCTTGGAGGGCAACTTGGGCAGCCTCTGTTAAAATTGCAAATGTAGGGGGCGCCTGGGTGGCTCAGTGGGTTAAGCCTCTGCCTTCGGCTCAGATCATGATCTCAGGGTGTTGGGATCGAGCCCCGCATCAGGCTCTCTGCTCAGCGGGGAGCCTGCTTCTGCCTCTCTCTCTGCCTGCCTCTCTGCCTACTTGTGATCTCTCTGTCAAATAAATAAATAAAATCTTTAAAAAAAAAAATTGCAAATGTATGTGTATCCTTTGGCCCAGCAATTCCAAGTGGGGTCATCAGTCCTACAGAGATTCTTACATGTGTATGTAATATGTATAAGATTATTCACTGCAGTGTTGCTGAAAATAACATGCATTTAGAAACAATGTTATCTAGGGGCGCCTGGGTGTCTCAGTGGGTTAAAGCCTCTGCTTCGGCTTGGGTCATGGTCCCAGGGTCCTGGGATCAAGCCCCACATCGGGCTCTCTGCTCAGCAGCAGGCCTGCTTCTCCCCCTCCCCTCTCTCTGCCTGCCTCTCTGCCTACTTGTGATCTTTGTCTGTCAAATAAATAAATAAATAAATCTTAAAAAAAAAAAAAAGAAACAATGTTTGTCTATCAATAAGGGACCCCTGGTTCCATGAGCTAGATATAATAATGCAATGGAATACTACATAAGTATAAAAATGAGGAGGCTTTCTCTGTACTGGTGTTTTCTTTCTGTGTGAGAAACTTATTAACACAGTAAGGTGCCTGACAGTGTGTATAATGTACTAGTAGCTCAGTCCATTAAACATCTGCCTTCAGCTCAGGTCCTAATCCCGGGGTCCTGGGATAGAGCCCCAAGTTGGGCTCTCTGCTCAGCAGGGAGTCTGCTTCTCCCTCTCCCCCCACCCATGCCTGCTCTCTAATAAAGAAATAAAATACTTTTCAAAAAAAAAATTTAAAAAGGGAGGAAAAAGAATTTGTGCTTTTATTGGCTGTAGGTGCATAAGAAATTCTGGAAGGATGAGCACTAAGAGGCAGAGAACTAGACAGGGATGGGAAGAAAACATTTCCTGTGCATATCTATGTGCTTTCTGGCTTTTGAATCTTGTGTATTTAAAAATACAGTGAAACAAAACGAAGATAATTTTGCCAAAAATGTTCATAACCCAGTTGCCAGATACAATGGACATTTGTCTTCTGGGGACAGATGCTGGCATGAAACTGTATTTATCTTTATAAAAGAAATGCATTCCCACTTTGATAAAGTAAACTTGTACAGAAGGTGAAGAGTTGAAAGCCCGGTCCCTTGCCTGCACCCCCAGACTTAACTGAGTTTTTTGTGATTTCCACTAGATCAGGGCTTTGGCCTCAGTTGTAAAGTCACAAGGATGCCGAGATCTGTCAGCCCTTGGGGCAGCCTCTAGGGCCCGTGGCTGTCAGAGGCCTGGGACCCGGAGAAGCTTCCTCTGTCATCCCCGGGGGCAATACACGTCATCATTTTCTGTGGGCAACATGTTGTGAAAATAGTTCCAGAAAAACCATGACTTCTCGTTTCCTCAACAGCTTCCTCCTAGGACCCACCTCCCACAGTGTGCCCTTTCTAAAGGCCACTCGGAACAGCTCCCTGCCCTGCTCTCTTCCCATTCCACTATCAGAGTCCAAGATGCTGTTCTGGAATTTTCTGGCAGCCCACTTTTCTTGCCTGACTTCTCACCGATCTTCTTTGAGCTCTTTAAGCCCCAAACAAGCCCAGTACTCAGTTTCCCAGAAATTTTCCAATCTTCCTGCCACCTCTGTCCCTGTGATTCATCACTTGAGCTAGAAAACCTGATCCATTTCTACCTTTCCCCTCAAACGCCCCCTTCCTCTGGGCTCCCTCAGCTCGACTTCCTCTGTCCCATCATGCCCTGAGCAGCGTTGGTAGGATTCATCCACGCGAGAACTCACGCCAGCAGCCCTATGTCTCACTTCGGCCCCTTCATGCCCCTCTGTCTGGGATAAAGACCGTGCCTGCACTTAGTAGGTGCTGCTGAGACAGATGAAGGTAGGACTTGGAGGAGGTCCTCGATCAGTCTAAGAAGGGCATCGACACTTTTCTTCCCTGAGTTTGTAGTGTTTCTAAAAGGTCCTCAGAGAAGGCAGGCAAACGTGCCGTTTCGAGCCACTTACATGACAGACACTAGGCAGAACCATGCACACAATCTTTTCTCAGGTCTTACATACTGCTGATGGCTTTCCTCTTGTGACATTCAAATTAGGAAAATCCCAGGGAGGGCCTCCTCTTCCTCCAGTTCCAAAAGCGTCTAGTCCTCTGACCCAGCACCATTGCTTCTCTTAGATGGAGATAAAAGCAGAGCGAGGGAGGGTCCCCTTCCCAATGCTCCTTTCATCACCTACCTCCACACTTCCAACATGCTCCCCCTCCTGTTGCCTACTTTTCCCCGTAGCCATCTCCCTACTAGTTTACCACGTCCCAGGGCTCTGGCTGTGCCAGAAGGGGTGGAGACAGTGGCTGTGAATTCTGCCTTCTGGCCCTGCATTCTGGCTGTGCAATGGGTGACTGGGTTGATGCGCATCACATTTGCTAGCTTAAAGGTTTGCCCTCATTCCTTGAATTGGATTTGCAAAATCGAATCCCTAAGGTGTTATAGAGATCAGTCCAAATTCTTCCACTTTTCAACAAGAAGCTGAGGCAGGGAGTCCGCAAGAGTTAGCCCTTTATGCATCCAAGGGGAGCAGACACACCTGGAATACAAACTCCTGGGGGCAGGGCCCACAGCCTGGTTCTCCTGGTGCTCATCACAGAGTCTGGCCCACGGCCACACCTCACTTAGTTAATTGTTGATCATTAACTTTAATTAGTTTTTGGTTGGATTTCTACTTGGTTTGGGAGAACTCTCTGTTGAGACTCTGATGATAACTAGTGTTAGGTTTCCATCTTTAATCTTTTGGGAAACAAAGTCAAAGCTGAGAAGCGATCCCAAGTGAAATAACTTTCTCCCACTTGGCTTTGGCGTTACAAGATGGTGAGGTCCTGCCTTCATAGGTAATTAAAACCACGGAAAGGACACTTCGGAAAGCATGACTCTCCACCAATATAAAATTTATCCTGAAGGGCAAACTTTATTTTTTTTTTCCCCAAAGGGCAGACTTTAAAGTACTTACTCACTTGATCTGAAAGGAGTCCATCGTGTTCCCTGGGAATTTGAACCCAATCCCAGGGAATTTCTCAAAGCAGAGTAATTTTTACGTCTACTACAATGAAGACTACCACCCAAGCTATGAGGGGTAGTTTGACCATAGAGTGGGGTTCCTCCTGACTTTACTGAGAGGCCCTCAATGTTCACACGGAGCAACCATTTATGCTGTTGCCAACGGAGGCCTGAAATACTGAACCTGATTTTCAATATGCAGGAAGGCTCTCTGATGACCGATATTCACTCGTAGCACTGACATGAAGGGAACTTACTGGAGCATAAGCTTTGATAGGTCAAAATCTCTGACACTCGGGAAGGCAGAGTCTAACTCCGGCTCCCCACCTAAAAGCCCCTCCTGGACAGCATGCCGCCATGCACACCCCAGCGACCACCAGCCACCATGAACAAGGCCATAGATCAGACCTGCTTTCATTCATCTGTCTGGCTGTAGAGCTCACAAGTTGGCTGGGGAGAAAGTTTGCTAGATCATTCCGTTTAGAGGGCTCAGGACAGAGCCTCTCAGCTTTATGCCTCTCGCAGCCTGTGAAGTCATTCCACCAGAAGACCTTGACAGAAATGCAGCCCTTTCTCATCAGGAGTAAAGAAAGGGGAAGGGAGAACAAAAGACTTCGTGGAGCGAGCGAGACAGAGTGTCACTGATGCTTTATTTACATGCGTCACCATCTCTTTTACAAACTAGATTACGGTTGTAAATGGAATACACAAGGCAATTCTCTACAAACACCAAGAAAAGTTAAGTACTGTGTCTCTATTTCATTTGGAAAGGGGAAGGTTCCCAAATCAAACTGGTTTTGATTCTTGAGAAGAGAGGTGGTAGAGTTAATTCATGGCAACATATGGTTGGACAAAATCCTCAGTAAGGATGCAATATGATAGTGTTCGCTTGGAGAGAAGGGGTGAGGTGCTTCAAACCAAAGTATCAACCGCTGGTCTCTCGGGTGTCTGAATACAGCCATGCACCATAGTTAATTCTAGTCTGAGTGGGGTATGAGCAAGAAATTGGAATAGGTAAGACAATTTTACAGATACTGTATACAGATTTTTTTTCCATTCATGCAACTTTTTCTTAAAAAAAGTTAAACATGTGAAGCCAAAATGCACAATGTATTTTTTTCATATTAACTAATTTTTCTGGTCCTCCTTCACATCTGTTTACATTTCCTGTGTACATACGGTGCTAGGACAAGTATACGAGAGAAGACTGATTGCCAGGCAATGAGAGAATTTTAGAGGAGTGAGTGACCGGACACACAGGTTTTTAAAGCAGCCACACACATAATTCTGGAGTGTGGCAGAGGCCTCAGAACCAATCATTCATCAAAGAAAAATACACACAAATAAAACCAGAGGAAAATATTTCATTCACTCAAACTGCATAAAATGTTACCCACCGACGATTCAGATCAGATAGAATAGACTCTTTTCAGTTACTTGGGCGTCTGTGTCAAGATCTCGTGTGCAGACATGATTTCGCAGGGCCTGTGCTATCCCCTCCTTGTGCCTGCTGCCCCGTCTTCAGGAGAGGCTGGCTTTTTCGTACCTCTTTGCCAGTGATTGCATTTCTACAAAAAACCTGCTAAACTAAAAAATACAACAGTATGCCTAATCAGACCATGTTCCCCAAATTCATCAAGAGAAAGGAAATTAGAGTTCAAGCTATCAGGGTTTTGCTTCTGCTTTCAGAGAGAAAGGATGACATTCGCATTTGCATTCAGCAGCCCAATGGCATCGGCACACGACACGGGACTGGCTGCCTGGCTGTTGTACTCTTGGTGGTCTCCCCAAGAGATTCCAACGGTCCTTCTTCCGTAAGCGGGGTCCACTGGGTGTAGGCCAAGGCTGACCCTACCGTCTTCAACAAGACTGGAAGCCACTTGAAAGGTCGCCCTGAGACTGGGCAGAGCTGTCCTGAGCTGTGAGTCATGAGGGCCTCCCCACAGGGTGGTCAAATGCCACACACAGAACACCCAAACTCGATACCAAACACACACACACACACACACACACAGCCCACCTTGTATCACACATGTGTGCACAATCCTGTTAACAGGAAAGACAAACTTCAGAAATTTTTTAAAAAATCTGTGTTTCAGCAACCATCCCATTGCGAGGGGATGCAATAAGGGAGCCGGGGCTCAGCTTCATTCACAGTTAATGGGTGCGCTGAACCTGGCAGGCAGCTCTCACACCAGGAGAGGGAAGGCTTATAAAGCTCTTTTCTAACTTTGGTACAAGGTATCTGGCGCTGGAGCCTGAAGAGAGAACAAAAGAGAGAACAACAGAACCCCAGAGTGCATGTCGTGTTTTCAACATTAGTTAACTCTTCTTTTTAATTTCCCGTCAAAAAGTGGAAGGCTCCCTAGAGCAGCTTATTTAGAGGCTGGAGATAACCTGGAATAGTTCTCAGCAGGATGCGAACATTACAGCCGCCAGGCCCCTGGAGGCCAAGTATTCCACTGGGACGCTCCAGATCAGAAAACTTACAGTGAGGGACGCGTGACACTCAGATCTCCACGTGGCGGCCGATGGCTGGCCCTTGCTGAAAGCGGAGTCTCGGTGTAAGAGACGGAGGTCTCAGGCTGCCCCTCTGCCCTGTGTGACCACCTCCTGGTGGCTCCAGGGGAGCCTGGCCTGGGGAGGAGGGGGGAAGGCCAGCTGGCAGTGACCCAGGCTGAGAGGGGCGCTGCCCTGATCCTGGATGGGCCTGACTGTTCCAAGTCCCTCTCGAAACTGATGATGGCACTCGGCTTTGTCCTGATCTCAGCTCTCCACAATGCTCTACATGTAGATACTATCTGCATTGTTAAAAAACAAAAAACCCAACAAATGCAAAGCACCCCTCCCCCTTCATTTTCCTGATGTGCTCTGCGGCTGCCCTGCTCTCAGACCTCCTCTGTCCCTCCCTCAGCTGTTTCAGATTAAATTATAATCTGGTTCTAGGACATTTCGTAAGACATTCTGCCTGAAATCTAACAAACACTGAGAAAAAGAGAATAATAAATGAGATGCCGCATGTCTGAAAGGAGTCAACACAGGTTGAAACCTATTTGGGAGCTGTTTTTTTTTTTTTTTTTTTTAACTCCCTAAGTAGCTCCCGGGGTCTACAAAACTGAAAAGGCAGACTAGCTGTTTTGTTAGTTTGCTGTTTCTTTCCGTTCAGGAGAGAAATTCTCAGGGCCCTGACACTGTAAGCACTGGGGATTCTCCTCCTCGCTGCCCTCCCTCCCCACAGTGGCTGTAGTTGCGTCCCTGCGGCATCCCTGTCAGGGCAGCAGCAGCTACGAACCCAGAGAGGTCGTCTTCTCTCAATGACACTGGACAGTTCCTGTGTACAGCGGACCACCGAAGAATCAAGGAAGTGGCTAGCGTCATCATAAAGGGATACGGTAAGCCAAAGTCTGTCTCACTGACAAGCGGACCACATGAAGAGAATACACACCTTTAAAAATTATACATACTTTTAAAATGAAGATTAAAAAGTGTAGCAGTTTAGAAAAGGCGATATGCTACAGGCCTACTATAACCACAACCGCACGACAATTTACAGATTCAGTAAAAGGCAGGGTGAAATCAACAGGGCCATCACTCAAACATGAGAACCCAAGCGAGGTGGGGGAGACGTGTGACAATACCAAATGGAACTTCCATTATGCTAGGAGCTGTTCTCACCACCAGTATCACCCCCAGAGGAATTAGGAAGCAAAGGTGCACAAGGGGGCCCCTGGCGGCCGGTGGTAGGTGCAGGGTTCGGGTGGGATGTCTATGTTGGTGGGAGGGAGTCAGTGCCCACTGCACGGTGCGAGCGTCAGCGAAACTCATGCAGGGAAGTCTGTGCTGAACTACTAGCCTGTGTTCCTAACGTCCATGCAGAATGTTCCATTTTTGTACTGTACATGGTAAAATTTTTTTATACATTTATATACCTAATGCTTTTTATGCAAAGAAAAGAGTCTTCATCTATCACTTTGGAGAAGTATGCCTACGCTGTGCTCATCAGAGCTTCATTACACCAGTTTTTCGTGTGCACCCAAGGTGTTCCCAACTATTCTGTCTACCGAAGAGGGTAATGATATAATCACACTTTCCTGGCTAAACAGAAAGCACCTATACAGCACCATTAACTTTTTGAAAACCAAACAAAATGAAATCCACAGAAGCAGAAAGATGGGGGGGAAAAAGTCGTAACTGCCCTATCTTGTACTTCCATCGTGTCACTTGTACAATTACAATCTAAGCTTTTATATATATATATATATATATATATATATTAGATTGTGTGTGTGTGTATATATAAAAATCAGTTCGTATGCTATTGCCTCTCACTCATACATGTCTAGTAGATCCGATTATACACAGCAAGGCTGAAAATAATCAAGGGTATTTTAGGAAAATAGTGACTCTGCTTTGTACTTCTCACATATTTCCCACTGCAGGCTTAATGCTCACCTGCAAGTTCATTTCTTCTGCAAAGCAAAACAGGACTTTTTTTTTTTTCCTTTTCTCCTTAAAACTAAATCCCTTAGTGGCATTTGGCAATGAGTGGGCAGCTGAGCTGACTTATTTCTTGAAAAGACCCTAATTTCTAACCAGCATACCATCATTGTTCACTGCATTAGCTGAGGATAATGCCAGGAGACCAGAGACCCGACTGCTCTGGAACTGCAGACCAGGGGCTGGGGGAGTCCCCCGACCCCAGCCCCGCCTCAGAACGAAAACACACTGGGTCGCATGCAGCACTCCATTCGTTGGGCCTATGCAGGGGTCAGTCCTGGACTGGTGCGCACGGCAAACAGTTGTGCCATCGTTCAGTTTTTAGAAAAGGATAGTTTTCTACCGAACAAAAGAAGAAAGAAAATCCCCCTCTGGTTTATGTAAATTTGTTAGTTTATGGAGTTCCAAGAGTTCAAATGCTTGTGATGCCCAAAGCTAGACTAGTAACTGGTACAACGTTTTCCTTCTGTTTTAAAATTTGCCAGGGGAAGGATGATTAACATTTTAACATAAAAATACTGCAAGTTAATGCATGTGAAAAACTCAGAAAGTCAAAGGAAAACAAACACAAAAACGACACGGAAAACATCCCATAAACCATCGTGATATGAATCCACCAGTCGCCAACAGGAGCTCACGGTGTGCTCTGAACGAGGGTGGGTGGTGCTGACAGGGTGCTGTCCTTCACTGGCAGGTGGCTCCTGACCCTGTATAAGGAAGGTTTTGCATACTTTATATAGAGAGTTCTGTTCCAGGGGTAAGTGCTTCACCCGGGGTAAGGGGCTGTTAACAGTCTCTGCTGGGTTAGGAAAATGGTGCGGGATTCACAAAGGTGTTAAGCTGTAAACGGTATCACTGTCCACTTGCTGAGAGCAGATTTGGCAAAGGGTTTCTCTGTAGGTCTTGTGTCAGTTTGAGGGTCTGCAGGAGGAGAAAAGAAAAACCAGAGATGATTAAGGACATTCAAATAGCAACTGTAGGCCCCTCTGGCTCACGCTTCACCAGCCTCCTGTCTCCTCACCTCACCTCCAAACTAAGGGTACTCGCGTGAAAGCTGTTTTGCTACACAAGCTTCAGAGGTCTGAAAACTTAAGGACAAAGCATGGAGACTACTTACCTTATTTTTCTGCTTGATTATAAGATGCTCTCAAGTTGAAAAAGCCTAGAGGAAATGAGGTCATTCATTTTGGGAGGTTAACAAAGAAAGGCAAGTTAGGGGTGTTTTAGTAGGCCCTTTCTTTTTTTTAATCTCTAAGATTTATGTGTTTATTTGAGAGAGCCCACACGAGTGTGTGATTGGGGAGAGGGAGAAGAAAAGCAGCAGACTTCAGACTTCATGCTGAGTGCAGAGCCCAATGCGGGCCTTGATCTCAGGACTCTGAGATCATGACCTGAGCCAAAACCAAGAGTCAGATGCTTAATGGACTGAGTCACCCAGAAGCCCCGTTAGTCGGTCCTTTTAAGTTATGTGTCCAGGGTGCAGATGGGATTTTGCTCTAGGATTTTCAAGCTACAACCAGAAAAGCTGGTCACCCTAAGCAGACCAGCTATGCTTTTCTGGTTCTCTCCCACTGGCTACATGGACTAACCAACCTTGTTTAACATGAGTACCAGGGGAGCTGAAATGGCCACTTTCCACAAAGGCTTACTCAGTCTGCACCACCGCTTGGAGATCACTTTGACTCCCCCTTGATTATTAAAGGAATAAGCAATCTCTAAGTGGACTGTGTAGGAATTTTTTTTTTTTTGTATTAAAAGTCTGCAGAGAAAAAAAAAATTATGTAACACACATATGGCCCAAAACCCCTCCCACACAAAACATCCCTTTAACAGTTAACAATTTATTACTATTTTTGCCATCAACAGTCTTCAATGGGAGGCACAAGAGGTCCTCTCAGACCCTCTGAATTTACATGTCTTAGCAGACTTCATGAGACCTCTGAGGCCAGACAAGTCAAAGGACTAAAAAAAGTATACTCACAGAGATGTAGCTAAAGGAATCAACACAACAGACCTCAAGACATAAGACCTCTTGTTTATGGAGACAGTGTCAGCTGTCAAGGTAGGGAGGAAAATGGCTTTAGGCCAAGAAATGGATAGAGAAGTAGGAGGGAAACAAGCTGAACTCACCACCTTCTCATCAGAGAAGGTAAGCAAGTCATGAAGTGTTCACCAGTAAGCTCACATACACGTTACACACATCTGCTTCCCACTTTTTAGACCAGATATTATCATAGGTTCATTCGGGATTTTCACAAATGTGCTTAGGACTTCAATCTCTCCTGTGGCTGGGCTGGCTGGCAATCTCACCTTTCACTACCAATATTCAGAAAGATAGCCGGGCTTAGTATTGGTAATGTTACACACCCATGGTCACAATTACCCTTGCTACAGCTCCAAACTGAAGCTCTTAGGGGGTTTTATCAGAGGCAGCAACAAGAAAGAAGGAAAAAAAGGCCCTCTTTCCCCCACCCATCCCCAGTATTTATTTTCCCTGGATGATGGATTTTTTTGCTTTGTAAAGGTATTAGACAATATTATCCTGGACTTGTTGATTTCAGAGCAAGAAAAAGCTAAAACAGGGACACCGGGGTGGCTCAGTTAGTTAAGTGTCTCATGATCTCGGGGTCTTGGGACAGTCCCGTATCGGGCTCCTTGCTCAGTGGGGAGCCTGCTGGTCCCTCTGCCTGCTGCTCCCCCTGCTTGTGTGCATGCTCTCTCTCTGACAAATAAATAAAATCTTCAAACAAAACAAAAAAAACCCCCACAAAACCCAAGAAAGAAAGAAAAGAAGAAGCTAAAACAGGTGTCTAGTTGGCTCAGTCAGCGGAGTGTGTGACCCTTGATCTCGGGGTTGTGAGTTCAAGCCCCACGTTGGGCCTAGAGATTACGTGTAAAAAAAAAAAAAAAAAGAAAAAGAAAAAGAAAAAAAAGCAGTTAAAATAGAAACCAGATTCAAAGCATCCATGAAGAATTAGCCTCCTAAAGCCAGCCAGTGCTCTTCTAGCTATTCTAGCTGGGACCCCTGAGGAGGGAATGGATAAGGGTACAGACATGGTTCTTTGGAAGGGTATTCAGTTTTTCCTTTCACAATAACACTTAATAAACCACAATCTAACATCACTATGCAATTAGTCATCAGGGACTGTGGTCCCCAAGTGCTAAGAGAGGAGCTGTAAAGCATGACCTAATTCAGACCCCATCCTGGTTCCCTCTGGTATTAATTATTCAGCCATGGAAACCAGTGCATACTGGGAAGGTGACACACTTCATTCCCCAAGTACAGAAGCAGAGCGCGCAGCCTGTTCTCATGCTGGAGCTGGGTCCGCACGGGGGAAAGAAGGCACGGGGCACCTATAACCCCCAACGTGGCATCATTCTAAGCAGAACAAGGCCTGGGCTCTGAAAACCAGGGGCAGGAGGCCCACACTGGGCAGTCTAGAGCAATAACCAACAACAATCCTTAGGCCAAACACATTCATTCCCTCATCAAAAGGCCCAGAATCTTCAGGGAACATCATCATTAAAAAGGAGACGCACTGATCGGAACTCCTTCCATTTCCGCAGAATGGGCTTGGGGCCCCCTGTGTCTGTGGCATTCCCCAGGGGTCTCCCAGGCCATGCCATTTCCCTGCAAGGGAAACCTCGTGTGCTTAGAGGGGAGCCAGGAAAGGAGAGGCCCAGGTTCCGGGACATCTCTCACAAGGACAAATGCAATAAGGAAATCCAACTCCACAGGACAGAAAGGTGACCTGTTTTCTCTATGACAGAAAGCAAACAGATCGTAAAATATTATGAAAATATAAAGAAATCAGATAAATGTTGAAGAGAAATACAAGCATTCTTCTAAAAGATATACCAAAATTACCATTCACTAGGAAGACCTTATGATGAAAAATAGTCCCAAAGAACACAGCTCCTTATCGGCCTTAGATTTTGAGCCACTTTGGTAACTCACCATTGGCACATGTGTATCTGCCTCCACCAATGACAGAGAACAGAAGGACCACTTTAAAGGATGACACCAGCTACTGAGCTGAGAATTTAATGACACTTAGGTTGGGACCAGGTGTGGTGGGTTTCAGTGAAGCTCCCGCATTTTAAACATTGTTTCAAGTAAGATGATAACGTGAACAGAAGTTTAAGTATGCTGATGCTGATTCTAAGTTTAAAAGCACATCATATTAAGCAAAACTTCTGGAAGGAAAAGGAAGCATATAGCTGAAGGGAATTACAGATATCACTTTGCAGTCACCAGACCATAGGCCAATGAATAATAAATATGAAAACGTCCTTAAAAAAAAAAAAACCCAAAAAACAGAAAACGTTGTCCTGTCCCATCTGTGACTTTCATTGATGGGGAGAAGATCTCTCTTCCCCATCCATGCCCAATAAGTATGTCTGAAATCAGACTGTCGATGCAAGGAAAATGAAATCGGGGTGCCAAATGACGAGACCCATTCCAAAAATATCTATGGATGCTGTCATCTGGTCTCTGCTGAGAGTACGTCCCTCTATAATCTTGGCATCTGTAGGGAAGACAAGTTTCTGCCTAATTATCACCACTAAATCACATGACATGCTAAGAAAGGGCAATGCCTCCAAAAAAACTCTACACAAAACATAACAACCCCAATCAACTTAAATCTGGGAATAAAACATTAAAGTTCCTACTGCTGTCCTCCTACAACTTAACTCCACTGTGACAAATATGGATTTCTCAGCAGTGTTTTTATCTTTTTGGCACAGAGGAAAGGAACAGGACCCTGACACCAAATATGACACAGAAGGAAAACAAGCCAGTAGCATGAAACCCTCACATCCACAAATCCATGAAGGTAGCCACTGCTTTCCTAAGCTAAAACGAAAGATGTCTGGAGGAGGTCTGCCTGAAACACAAAATTAAAGTGAAACACCGCTTTCCCTACTCTTTAAACATAAAGATAACTTAGGCCAAACCTGCCAACCCCAGGACAAGCTGGGCACTAAATACAGAACATTTAGGACAGAAAAGGAAATGAATCAACGTTCACTCAATCTGACAGGGAAGACTCATGTGGAGTTCAGAGAATAGGTGTGGGCTTCAGACTAGGGAAGTTTCCACCCCCAAGGAGAAAGCAAAGACATGCCTGCCTGCCACCATCTCTGCTTTGCCCCCAGGGGGATCTCCGGGACACCCAATCTATCATGAGCCACAACCATCTGCCACCCTCCACCCAGGCTTCTGGAGCTGGTGTCCCCCCAGGAAAAACGGCGTTTCTGTGGGTCTTGGGCTGGGCAATCGCGTCTAATTTTGGAGGACCAAAATGGCAGCTGTTCCTTTGGCGTCCATCTTCACAGCCAAAACACGAAGCAGCTGAAGAAAACACCTAATGGGTGCAACACTTCGCTTAATTTGGTAATTTTTCAGCATCTCCCAGGTTGGAATGGGAGACAAAGACTTACGGAAGCAGCGGAGGGCCAGCCTGGTGGTCACTGTGATAGCAGGAGCCTGTCAGATGACAATCCAGCCCTCTGCCTGCAATGCTGGCCAAACAGTGCCATCCTCCAGGACTACCAGAGAAGGCGAGTGAGGTGGTGCAGCTCTATAAGCACATTTTGAAGAATGCTGTCAACCTGCTACTTTAGCAACTTAATAGTTAATAAGAGAAGCAGAATAGGTAGGGAGGTTTCAGCCAGGCGGGAAGCCAAATTTGTATTCAGTTTGAGGAGCCTCAGTAAAGGAAAGTCAAGTTTCTAGGAAATGCAGCCCATAGGCACAGATGCCTCCCCCCCCCTTTAAGCTTTATTTGAGAGAGAGAGAGAACACAGGCACATGTTGCTTGTGGGAGTTGCGCGGGGGCAGAGGGAGGAGGAGAGGAACCTCAAATGGACTCCCTGCTGAGCACGGAGCCCAACAAGGGGCTCAATCTCACAACCCTGAGATCATGACCTGAGCCCAAATCAACAGTCAGATGCTCAACCACCTGAGTCACCCAGGTGTCCCTCCATTAATACAACTTTAAAAAATTAATTAAAAAATTTAAAACAGTAAGTATTTAATATTTACCTTCTCTCCTCTTTTCCGTGTATCCTACCATACACATCCTTTATTTCAAGGACCAAAATCAACAGTCTTGCTACTTTCTCAGATTGCTATCACCACTTTAGTGATTCACCACTTACAAAAACAAGAGGGAACCATAGTATAGGAAGAAATGCATAGAGCCATAAACCGTGACCCGAATGTCACATGTTTTATGTTTGCCGTGTGACTCTTCACTGCATTGACTGGCTGGGGCGGGGTGACTGGGAGTGTGAAGTCACCGCCTCGGGCTGGGGACACACTGCATCCCTGGGACGTGGTGCTGCAAGTACAGGCCCAGTGTGTCAGCCCATCTAAGGGCTCCACAACCAGCTACAGGAGAGAGGGGGCCCCAAAGTCTTCTTTGCCTGCTTTAGATATACAGGGTTTTGAAGACCATCTAGCTTTTCCAAAAGTGATTCTGAAATTGAAAACACAAAACCAGCTGTTTTAGTTCCACAAATAGACCAAACCACTCATCCCCCTGTAAGGTAGGACCAGGACACGCAGGTGACACAGGTGGTGGCCAAGAAGCAACCATGAGACCCGTGCAACAGAAGAAGGAAACCAAGAAGGGAACTGAAAGGAGGGGCTCAGGGGCGGCTCCGAGATTGGCAGACAGACAAAGGACTGCCCTGAGGTCAGCCGTCTGGCCAGCAGTGTAGACTCGGACATGAGGTAAATCCAAACTTGGTATGGCTGTGGGAAGCCCTGGTGTCCCTGCTCAGCCTGGAGCTCGCTTCCATGGGTACCGCAGCCAGCAGGCGACCTGAAGTGAATGGGGCTGGACAGGGAGTGCTTTGGCTTGAGGCATGCAGGCAGCAGGCATAAGGGACACCTCCACCACATCTGTACACACGTTGGGCTGTATTGCTTTCTGATCATTTCTCAACATACAAATGACCAATGGACGTTCCAATTAATTACAGTGGCAATGTATACAGGGAAACCCACTGAAAATTAATTTAAAATTTCAACCTCAGAATCTATGGCCTTCTCTTTTTGGCCATTACATTTCTTTAAGGAGTCAAACACTCCCCACAGACATGAATACTTAAAAAAAAAAAATGGTAAGAAAAGAAAGAAAATCTTATGATCCAGACTTCTTTCATCAGAGAGAAAGAAACAGAGGAAGGAGGGGGAGGGGAGGAGGGAGAGAGAAGACATCCTGATATGCAAACCTTCAATCAAGCCAAGACTGGCAATTAACGTTTTATCCTCTGGAAACACTGGAATTACCTTCGGAGGCTTCCATGACTAAGTCATTCTCATCGTTTAATAAATGAATATCATATATTTTACCCAAAAAGAGGTCATTAAAAAAAACCAGGAAATCTAGAATTACAGAGTACAGCTCACATCTATTACTGGGGAAGAGAAGCAAAGCAAAGACCCGCACCCAAGCACACACCCAAGCACGCAGCAGTTTTTCGGGAAGAGGGGCGTGTTCCCATTCTAAGCCTGGTCCCGAGTCTTTGGGAGGAAAGTTCCCGGAGAACAACAGCCCATTTTCTCTGGGTTTTCACTGAACTTACAGTTGGAAGAGATCTTAAGGGCAGAGCAACCACATTTTCTGAATCCCAAACTGTGTCACACTAGCCAGTAAGGGGGTAAACCTCCAGCCCTGGGGGGTGGGGGTGTCCACGGCCAGACCACTGCCAGCATCAAGCTATTTATTGTGTGGCAACTTCCGGCTCTCAAGAGAGCCCTCGGAGGGCTGGAACAGCTCTTTATTTCTCTGAGGCTTGGGATGGGCTGGCAGTGGGAACGGGAGGATCAGATTTCCAGGCTCCCTACCAGCAGGGAGGGGCTATACGGAAAGGGAGAAGAGAAGGGGTGTGGGGAGGCTGCCCCCTCCTCTGTTCCCTCCACAGAGTGCTACCTACCGGCCAACTGGATGCTGACAGACACCCCCAAGGAAACCCGAAGCCAGGCATCTGGGACTTCTCAGGCAATCCTCTGAAGATGCTAAGAGAACACTCTGGGTACCACACACAAACCTCATTCCATCTAGGTCGTAAGTTCCCTGTGAGTGAAACAGTTTCTGGCAGGGGTACCTCCAAATTGGTAGCCAGGACTTCTAGGGGGCATCCAAAGCTTCACAAACAGGCAACCACCATACCTTTTTAATAAAAAGAAGTCAAACGCATTCTAGTTTAGGAAAGTACTTGCTCTTTCTGCCAAGTGTTACGTCTGGCCTGCCTGCCTCCCTTATTGGTATCAACCTCTGGAGCCACTGTCAGTAACAATAAAAATTAAGGAACTTTTTAAAAAGCTGCCAAAGGACCTTAGGCCATATAAGAGCTCTGTGAGGTAGGTCTCCATTTTAACCCCATTTCACAGAGAAGTGAACGGAGACTGAGGGAGTTGAGAGACTTCACTCTGACACATAGGCGTGCAGCTGGCAGCCTTCTGCTACAAATCCCACAGCTCCTCTGCCGAACCACGCAGGTGACACTAAACTTGGGAGTGGGTTGTAGGGGAGGTTTTTTAAATCCGTGGTTCCCACCACAGCAGAACCCCAGAGACAGTGAGCTAAACTGGGTGGCTGGCTCATGTCTTTAGGGGTTTCTTAGAACATGGGTCCTATGGCTTCTTGAAGAAAAAGGATTTGGCTCAAGATATCAAATGAATTTAGGAAACACTGCAATCCTATCCTAGAAGGTTCATAACGTCTATTAACTTTCAAGGCTCTTTGTAGTCCATCTGGCAACAACTCTAATTCCCTTAAACATCATATTCCACTGACCACAGAATGCATTTTCTACTTAATATCCATGAATGTCTTGAGGGTCCAGTATTCTGTGGAACACTTTGAGAAACACTGACTTATGGGACCTCTAACTATCAGAAGTGTCACACTAATTTTCAAAACAAAACTCTAATTCATTTTAGTTTTTGGAACTTTAAACTTCAAAACAATTTGGAAGATGGGGGAAAGCAATGCTCTTACATCAAATGAACACATCCACAAAACCAAGGTGAAGTGGATGATGTCTTTCACGAGGTGGGGAATCTCCATCTTGGAATGAAAAATCTGGCATTAAAACATGAATCTCCAAGTCGGGAAGAGAAAGTCTGCAAACATCCCTACCTGCCCCAGGAACAAGGCAGAACCCTGGCCCTTCTCTCCAGCAACAGCACAGAGGCAGGTCCCCACACGCCCTTTCTCCAGTCTCTAAGAAGAAAGGGAAGCTGTGAGAAGCACAGGTGGCACCTGGGGGGAGACTGTACTTGAGAAAACATTACTTAGGAGATGTTGGAGAGTGAGCATCAGGAACCCTGGGAAAAGCATCATCTTATGGGCGCTTAGAATTTGCAAGGATTTCTAGGAGTAATTCAGGTGACTTTCACCCCATTTATTCATGCTCCATGTCAGCTCTGTGGCCAAAGAAACATTCCAGAAAGCCATCTATAAATGCAACTGCTTAAAGTGACAGTCACTCAAGGCTCTGTTCCTGTGCCCCAGAGAGCAGCATCGATACCAGTGCTTTCAAGGGAAAAGAATGTATGAATGGAGTGTAACCAGCCTCTGCGTAGAAAATGCCTTTTCACAGCTGTGTAAATTTCCCTTTACTGTTGTCAACACTAAAAAGATCCAGACAGCCATTCTCTCAATGAATGACAGTTCAGACTTCAGGCTTTTTTTGAGGTAAGAATAAAGATCCTGCAGATGCATAATTCTCAAGATGAACATATTGTGACCACAAACTAGACTAGAGCCCTAAGCGCAAGTAACAGAGTGTGTTCTCCAAGCAATACGCACGGATTCGTGTTCATCATACGTTACACTGCCTAACACAGAAGTAGCTACCTTAAGGGGAAAAAAACATGACACAAATAGCCTACATTGCCTATATTTGGTTAGAATTAATCCTATTCCCCCACACGAATATGTAACAGAATCAGAATCTGTTCAACAGGAATCAGAAACGTGCTCCTTTTGGACAGCAGCCTCAACAAAACCTAAACGGGCTCCAACACCAGGTCCTGCCATTTCCACACCCATATCCCACGGTTTCTGTATAGTTCTGCATCACCACGAACCTCTTACTAGGGCCACTTCACAGACTGAATGTTAGGTTTCGGGTTTACAATTACGTCTACCATGCACTTCTGAAACTATGATTCTACCCTCATCCGGCAGATGACAAACCTACTATTGCGAGAGTCACTGGTGATGTGGCAGAGGCAGGGAGAGAACTACCCCTCTGCTCTCCAGCTGGGCCTTTTCCCGTTGATGTTTTCCAATCTTTATTGTAAAGTAGTTTAAAACTAGGTATGGGGCTGCTCCCTAATGGGGTCTCCAAATGCCAAAAGGTGAGATGAATTAAAGAACGTAGGCATCTTCTGACCTCAAAATGACAGCGAGGCTGAGGCTGCCTACACTCTGAGGAGACACACAGCAGACCCAGAAGTTCGGCCTCATAACCACCCCACCGGCTCACAGACATCTCTGCTGCCAATCTGAAAGGACATGCACCAAGCTTTATGAGAGAAGACAGTGCCCTTCACACCCCAGTAGCTGTCTCTCATCAAAACGGATGGTTATTTTTTTTCTTTTCCAGATAGACCCATAGGTCAAAGGATTTTACACATGGTCTAAGATGAATGACGTGTGTGAAACACCCAGCCCTCCAGAGAAGCACCTCTCCACAGCTCTCTAGCAAGATGGTCTGTCAACTGGACAGAGCTGCTCCATTAACTCCACAACTAAAGGTCTCTAATTTAGGGTCACATGACCTTCCTGTTAAGCCAGGGAGGGAGTCTGGAGAATACCATGACTACTAGTTGTTTTTTTTTTGTTTGTTTTGTTTTGTTTTTAAAGAAAAAAAGGAAGGAAAGAAGGAAAAAAGCTTAACCAAAAAAGTCATTATAGAACAAGTCTTGGGAAGCTGGGGTGCTCAATTTGGGAGAAGGGAGGTCTGAGGTGGTGACCTCAGGCCTGTTTTGTGAATTTAGGAGAGTCACAGGTTTAAAACTAAAGAATATACTTCAGGACATCTATGTTCCTGGCTGCTTAGACAAGCAACTCATTCCAAAGCAATATGGAAATCCTAAACTCAGAAACCAGACTCTCTCAAAGCCCCTGTTGTCTTTAGGATGTTTCCTCTCTTGCTCTGATCACACTGAGCTGATTTACCTTTGAGAAATTTTCAATCTGGTGATTTTTCATTCTTAAATGCGGAAATATCTTCTCAAAACAATCTCCCCAAATGTTCTGAGAAAAAGGTGACTAAATGACCCTATGGTTAGGACCAAATAACAAAACATAATATCTCCAAAGTAGTTCTTTATCATCCCAATAATAATTCATTAAATATGCTTTTAAAATATATTTACATTTCCCTCAAAATATTTTTTTTAAAGATTTTATTTATTTATTTGATTGAGAGAGAGCGATCACAAGTAGGCGGAGAGGCAGGCAGAGAGGGGGGGGAAGCAGGCTCCCCGCCAAGCAGAGCCCCAATGGGGGCGGGGCTCAATCCCAGGACCCTGAGATCATGACCCAAGCTGAAGGCAGAGGCTTAACCCACTGAGCCACCCCCCTCAAAATATTTTTATACAAACTTTTAGAATAATACATACACAAGAAAGGTCTGCTATTCAACTACACTTGAAAAAGTAAGCAAGAACTGACAGTACGTTTTCTTCTGAATTACCTCTTCTCAATGAATTAGAAAGTGGCCTCCTCACTACACCGAAATTAAAACTTACTTGTGTCATTAGAAGCCACAATTACATTCCACTTCTTAAAGGAAGACAAACTATTTATTCTTCTAAAAGCCAAATATCTACCTTTCTCCAGGCCAGTCTTCACCAGTCTGCGTTCTGGTACGGGACTGAACTGGCAGGCAAGCAAGCTTGTCACCCTATTTAGCTTCCATTACAGTCTTTTTACCATCTCAAGGGCTATTAAACGACTGAAAACAGATGTCTGGGTTCCATTAGGGGCCTGGCGATGCCGGGGGAAAAATGAGAAGCTTTAGCATCACAACACTCTTGACACTCCCCTTTCTACAACTACCCAGTGAGCTGCACTGAGCTCACCACAGGAGACCCTTGTAATTCCTTCCCCGGGGCAGAGGGTTAAACAAGGCTCAGGTTTTAATGGCTTTGAATCCCATTTCCTCTTTATATCATTTAAAGAAGGGTGTAAGTGGATTGCCGAGCTGTTTTTAATACAGGAGCTGGGGCACAGAACAGAGCGTTTGAACATGGGTAGGGTCTGGGGGTACAAACCTGTCAGCAGAATACCCCAGTGTTCATCTTACTTCTTAAGGAGAGTTTTAAGGCAAGCCTGTGCATTATCTGCTACACTGGCTCCAGTTCAGAGCATTTTCTATTTTTTCCTACCTAGAGAAAATTGGAGAAAACTATCACAGTTCAAGCCATTCAAGAAATACGGATTCTGGGTCCAGCTGTGTGACCTTTGGCAAACTACTTAACCTCTCTGGGCTCTCTGCTTACTCATCTGTCAGTCAGTAAGTTTACCTAATTATACTATACATATTTCAGCCCACTGCAGTTTTACCAAGCACTTTCACATACTTCAGTGCATCTGATTCTTATAATAACCCTATATAGTAACAAGAGGGCGATTATTCTCATTTCATAAAACTGGAAACTGAGGTTCAGAGGCTAAGTGACACATTCCTAACAGCAGCCAGAAAATAGCAGAAGTGGAACTGAACCCTTGATTTCTGATTCCAATAAAATACTTTCTTATCACATCACATTGTGTGATCTTTCTGGTTCCAACATTATTAAAATGCCACCATTTAGAAAATCTCTGCTCCCATTCACAACCCATGTCACTGTTTGGAACCTGACCTTATGCTTCAGGAACAAGAAGCACAGGAGCAAGTGCTCTCTTTTTCTCTCACGTAAAAACTGTCTCCCATTTAATTCTTCTGCTCTTTTAAACGTGTAGATGCTGAACACTAACTCATAAAAAGATGATTAGTACTACGGTGAAGAATCTAACAGATCTTGCTTTTGGTGGAAACACTCATGCATGAAGGAATCCAGAGTATACATTCTACAGTTAAATTAGAAGTACCTGCAAATTGTTACTTTACTGGAAAAAAAGAAGAAGAAACCATAACATCGACGATCGACAATGGCAGTGTTGGACTTGAGAGGCTAAGAATGTCCTCTGGGACGATGGGTCCTCTGGCTGGGTCCTTAACTTTGATGTTCATGTGATCTAATGTCCCCCTTCCTCCCCTTCCATTCTATCCTCATCCGTCCATCAAGTAGGGAGACCTATGTCATGGGTAAGACAGAATGACTGGATACAAAGGAGAATGAAATCTCTAAATGTGTGCATGTTCTCTTTACCGGCAGTAAAATTCCTGAGCTGTCAGCAAATTGTGGGGAGGGGCACCTGAATGCCCTGTCTGACTTGGGAGATGAAACGGTCGGGAGCCATGTTACTGTGTACCAGCGCTCCATAGTTCTCAAGTTCTCAGGGTGGAGTAAAGTTCAAAGTAAATAAAAGTCAGCCTCCCCCCGCCCCAGTCACCCCCACTTTGTTATCAAATGCCATAGCACTGGGCACTGACCTGCTTTGCCCACTTCCCCTTTCCTCAGTGATTCTTCAGCCTGGCACCCAGCTCTGAGATGAGGCCTGCTTAGCACCAGTGAAGTTCCCCACGTTCAAACCAACAACATTCTGTGTGGACATGAGGGAATCAAAATTAAAATCCAACCCATCAGCATCCATGAGTTCGCTACGGATAATGGACTCCATGTCACATTCCAAGCTTCCATTGAACATGTCCAGGTCCAAGTCACTGGGGAACTTCTCATGGCCCATGACGGGAAGGTTTGCACTCGCGGAGTACAAGGAGGAGCCTGAGAGAGAGTCCGAGAGGGTTTGCATAGACTGGCTGACAGGAGACTGTTGCTGGTGTTTAACTGACCCAAGGCTGCTGGAGTCGCTCAAGCCCATGTTGCTGACAGAATTCGACAAGGCACGGCTACCACCGAGAGCGCCCTGGGTTTGGTGCTGGTGGTGGAGCAAGTTCTGATTGACCAAACTCCCCTGGTTAGGCTGGGCGGCAAAGGACATCATTGGGTCATTTCGAAGCATCACGTTCCGGCGGGAGTTCTGGGCAGACACAGCGGTGCTGGCCTGAGACATCAAGGGGTCCGACTGGGTCATCATGACATCGCTGTGGCTGAGTGAGTCTGAAGTGAGCAGGTCCTGGAGTGTCTGGTTGCCATAGTGTGACATGGACGAGAAAGTAGCTGGCTTGTTCTCTTGGATGGTCTGCATGGGAGACTGGCGCAGGGAATTCAGAGATGAGGGTCCAAACACTGTGCTGTTAAAGGAGCCAGTTGGAGAAGCCAGGCCGGAGCCCTTGGTGGTGTACGGGAAGCTAGAGCTCCGCTGCATGAGCCCTCCAGTGGGCGATGGCTGGGACGATGGGAGCGTGATGTTATCCAGCAGGTCATCCATGAGGTTGTCAGACAGCCCATCATTCAGATTCATGGTGCCCGCCATGTCGGTCAGCCGTGGTAGCTCCACGGTGCATGGCTTACTTACAGAGGGTGAGAGGCTAGCTGAGCTGTAGATCATGGGGGAGAGTGGCGCATCATCATCCTGGACGTCATCCAACTCCGTGCTTGCCAAGATGGGTGACAGGCGGCCGCTGATGGTGCTGGCGTTGGAATTGGTGCGTGAGCGGAAGTCCGTCCATGCATCCAGCTCGTCGCTGCTGCGTGACGTGGGGCTGCCTGGCCACTTGGAAAGCTGGGAGGGACTGTCATCAGCTGACTCAGGGGCTGTCTGCAGGGCTGCCTTCTTCTTGGCTGCACGGCCACGGCTCTTGGTATACTTGTTGCTGTTGTCCATGGACACAGCCCGCCGCCGGGGTGCCTTCCCGCTCTTTCCCCCATCAGGGTTGATGATCCACCAAGAGCTCTTGCCGGTCCCCTCATTCTGGACCCGCATGAACCGGCTGTGCAATGACAGGTTGTGTCGGATCGAGTTCTGCAGAGAGAATGGAAAACGCAGGACATGAGACAAAATGCCCCAAAGCTTAGGCACCCAGAAGAGGCAGTTAATCAGACTCGTTTTGGGGTGGGGGCACACCTTAATTTTGGAGGTTAAAAAGAAATTGGATGAGAAATTGGATGAGACACCCCCATCCAGGTTGGAATTCAATGACA
Organism: Meles meles; assembly: GCF_922984935.1. Taxonomy (NCBI): domain Eukaryota; kingdom Metazoa; phylum Chordata; class Mammalia; order Carnivora; family Mustelidae; genus Meles; species Meles meles. The sequence continues at coordinate 24,009,946 of NC_060070.1, forward strand.
ACACTGTAAATGGCCAAGTTTGGTATTTAGGAGGTGGGAGATGGTTTCATATCCAGGAGAAGCTGGAAAAGTATAAGCTCAATGATGTTGTTTTCCCCAAATTCCTAAATTTCTATACTTCTATGTCCTATACTGAAGTTCATACTTTTATTACCACGGCTCTCTCTCCCTGCACTTTGCAACAACCTCTCTGGCTCTCTGCGGGTAATCAATCACTTGGGGGGGGGGCGTCATTTTATTCTCTCATGGTTCCTTCCTCCACTACTGTAAAGGCAGCATCTACCTTTTCCTAACCATGTCTATAAACTCAGAACTGGTGTGAATTTTTACGGATTCTTTCTATGACTCCACCTCTTACTGCCATAATTTCACACCTGTCCAACAGGCAAGAGAAAAAAAATGGTAAAGCAGGATTTGCGGAGTTGATAGAAATAGGCAAATCTTCCATTCAGAACAATTCCAAGTAATTTATACAGATACTCCCCCCTCAAGGCAATGGTCTGAGCATAGTAACTTCCTTTCAAAGAGTACAGTATGGAAAGGAGGGGAAGAGATAACTTCACAGTGGAGATGCACACACTATTTCAGGTGATCAAGGTCAGCATTAATATGGCTAAGTCATGCTGATAATACGCATTCTTGACGTGATGAACCATCACCCCAGTCTAATTATGAGAAAAACATCAGACAAGTTCCAATGAAGGGACATTTTAAAAAATGCCTGCCTGTTCAGTACTCCTCCAAACCGTCAAACCCATGAGGAACCTAAGGAAGAATGATGATTAAATGTAATGTGTACCTTGGATGGGATGCTGGGCAGAAAAAGGACGTTAGGTAAAAAAGAAGGAAATCTGAATAAAATATGCTCAGTTAATGAGCATAATAACTGATTAATATGTTTATCATTAATCAATGATTAATATGTTAATCATTAATATGTTAATGATAATGTGTCAATATTGGTTCATTAGTTGTGACAAATGTACCAAACTAACTTTAGATTAAGATAAGATGTTAACAATAGGGGAAATTTGATGTTGGGTATATGAGAAGTCCCTGTAATAGTTTTGCAACTTTCGTAAACCTAAAACTATTCTATATTAGAGGGTTAAAAAAAAAAGAAAGAAAGAGGGCAAAATATCTTCAAAATCCCAACAACTGCAGCCATCTTGCAAGATGCTCCTCTTGGCTTGGAAGATAAGCCTGGTTGGCTGGCATGACCCAGATCCAGTCCTATCTCCGTCACTGATCAGCCATGTGACCTCGAGCAAATCATTTAATCTGTCTGCAACAACTTTACTTCTCTACCTTCATTATAGCCATAATAACATCCAAACTATCCCTCCCTGACAGGGATAATGTAAGAATGATATAGGATAATATACTTCAGGAACCGGTCATGCTACCAAGTCAGGGTGTTCTCACTGCTATTATAAAACACAGAGTCCATGATGAGAGAGCTCATTCTAACCCGTAAAATGCCTCATGTGCAGTAAAAGAGAGGATCTGATGGCATCCCCCACATCTGCAACAGCACCTACAGGCCAGATGTTTGCAAGTTAAGGACAAAAGGTATTGCTTGATGCTGTATATTAAATACAAACAATCCTAAAAGTTACCATAGTTTTTAAAAAATTGGCAATCACCAACTGTATTTATGTAGAAAATGCAAATACATGTGTTCTCCCAGAATGTTTTTAAAACATAGAAAGTCAGTGGGATTTTACCATAAGTAAATAACTCAAAATACTCAGTGTTTCCCATCTATAAGTTCCCATGCAAGGAGTGCCTACAGCTCTGGTTGGGCAATGAGCATTTACAACCATGGGTTGTATGTTGGCATTTCCATGATGGCCATAAAGACACATTTGAGAGAAAAAAAGAAAGGGAACATGCTGAGGATCTGATGAGACAAATGTTGCTTCAGAGACTATATACTCTGATTCCCCTTTACTCTTATGGCTTTTGAAAGAAAATGGCATCTCTGCTAATGGTTCAGAAATCACATTTCTTTAAAGAACAAAATATTTTATACATCGGATATGAAGCATGCTCTTAAAATTCACTATACAGGGTTCAAAAAGCAGGCAAGTGCAAGCTGGTTCTACCATCTGAGTACTCAGATGACTAGATCTATTAAATAAAAAACTTAAATGTGAACTTCTTGGTGAAAAACAGGAAGGTTCTGAAACTCTGTGGGAGCAATGTGCAACCTTGGCCAGCCCACTTTGCTCTAGATTTTGGAAAGAGTTCATACCAACACCTAGGATTAACAATGGCCAATCTTATGTGTTACCCTTGCCCCACTTCAAAAGCACTTAGGAGGGGTGCCTGGGTGGCTCAGTTGGTTGAGCATCTGCCTTCGGCTTAGGCCATGATCTCAGTATCCTGGGATTGAGCCCCCATTTCGGGTTCCCTTCTCACACTTCTGCTTCTCCCTCTCCCTCTGCCCCTCCCCCTGCTCATACGTGCACATGTGTGTGTGTGTGTGTGTGTGTGTGTGTGCTCTTGCTGTCAAATAAATAAAATCTTTTAAAAAAAATTAAAAAATTAAAAGCACTTAGGGAACAATACATACAATATTTATTAATAAAATAAAATATTATTTATTTTAGAGAGAAAACCCGAGTGTGGGGAGGGTGAGAGGGAGAGAGAGAAAATCTCAAGCAGACGCCCCACTGAGTACTGAGCCCAGCGAAGGGCTCAATCCCAGGACCCTGAAATCATGACCTGAGCCAAAACCAACAGCTGGACATTTAACTGTGCCATCCAGGTGCCCCAACTAAATGTATTTTTAGTTTCGAGACAAAAAAAGCAACACTTTATAGAACTGAGTTTTCTAATGATCATCTATTACTACAACTCTAAACTTCAATGTATGTGAATAATTTCGTGAAATTATAAGCTACAATTGGTTAAAATTTGGAGAAAGAAATTAAGCCACTGTAAGGGAATGTAGTAAAGGGGCTGGAACACTCACAGCTAGAACCAGAACTGCAGGGTGTCAGGATCCAGGTCCCTGATCTCAAGGGGTAAGAAATGAGAGCCTGCCTGATTACTGGGCCATAACTTCCAGATCCATGGTCTCTAGTCCTCAAAAGAAACCTGCAAAGTTGGTATCAGTGTCCTTGTCAGAAATATGAAGGCTCAGGCTGAAAGATATTAAGTAACTTACTCAAGGTCACGCAGCTAGTCTCCATATAACCCCAAGTGAAATTTGTTTTCCAAACTCCAAAGCTTTTATTACAACTTTCCACAGCTTTGTCACCAAATTATTTTGAAGTCATTGTTTGAGCTATTTGTGCCAACACTTAAAGAAACCTTTAAGAAAGAAGGATATAAGAGGCACAAATTTAGGGGTGCCTGGGTGGCTCAGTGGGTTAAAGCCTCTGCCTTCGGCTCAGGTCATGATCCCAGGGTCCTGGGATTGAGCCCCACGTCAGGCTCTCTGCTCAGAGGGGAGCCTGCTTCCCCCTTTCTCTCTGCCTGCCTCTGCCTACTTGTCATCTCTGTCTGTCATATAAATAAATAAAATCTTTAATTTAAAAAAAGGCATGAATTTATTCTGCTCAGAGAAAACGCTTCCTTCTGAGGGTGCTTGGGTGGTTCAGTCAGTTAAGCGACAAGACTCTTGATTTCGGCTCAGGTCAGGATCTCAGGGTTGTGAGATGGAGCCCTGTGTTTGGGCTCTGCGCTGGGCGTGGTGCCTGCTTAGGATTCTCTCTCCCTCTGCTCCCTGCTCTCTTTCTCTCTTTAGAAAAAAAAAAAAAAAAGATTCCTTCCCAACAAAGAAAAAAAAAACAAACCACACAACTTTATGACTGTAACTTTGTTTATGAAGTAGGGATACTAATTTGATGGGTCTTTCCTAAATTTTTTTTAAGGAAGTTCTTTCAGAAGAACCCATCTGTAAGTGAAGGCTCACACCACCCATGTCCATACTTGTTCTCTAAATGGCTTTAGCGGCATTCTCTCTAGGAAGAGCACAGTGGCCACCATACAAACCAACCTTAACTGCCCTTAGATTCTGAAATAAAACCTGACTTCTTAAATAGGTTATTAGCTTCAGTCTAATCTTTGCTCGACTCCTGTTTTAGAGGTTAACAGTAGCCAAATGCATGCCCTAAGGCATGTTACCTGTTTTTCCAGTTACATTACTAAGACAACACAAAAACTGCCACTACCATTGTGACAGTTCCCTGTTTCAGCAGTCTCTACCCATACAGGCTGGTCAGCTTTGCATTTAAAAATCCATAATGTGAAGACAGGCCACTGACAGAAGGCCAATGAAGAGGGCCCCTCTGTCCATTTCCCGTTCAAATGTCCCCTCACCCTAACAAGGTCAGATGCTAGGAGTGTATTCTGGTTGTCCTCACAGGTCATGATTCTAATCACTAGTTCCCCTACCTAAATTTTGGAAGCGGGAAAAGGTAAATAAGTAAATGCCAAATAAAATGTCAGAACTGTAATGTTTCCCCACACCTTTCCTGGTAACAAAAGTTAATGGTGATGTGATTTCCGTAAGGTTACAAAGCACCACTCCCTCACGCAGTCCCCAGAAACAGAGGTAGGATTTATAAAACAGACAAGCCAACTGTAAAATCTTCTTATGAGCTATCATTTAAGATCTCTAAAGACCTCTACATTAGGGTCTGTAAATTAGTTTCCATCGTACTGTATGTATTTCAAACTATAAAACCATTAAAAATACTCTATGGTTTTCTAACTCACACATCATACCAGTCTATATATCTAAGATTTTACATTAGTTTGGGGATTGGGAGCCAAAGTGAAGGAGGACGGGTTTGACAGGACTAGACTGGTTCTTCTTACACACACTTTGAAACACCTCATGAGGCAGGCCATTGTTAACTGGCTCGAGTACCAGGGATACGTTGTTATCAATGCTAAAGGGATAAGGTAAATATTAACAAACAGGACGTGAGCGCCGGCGATTCTGTCATCACAGCCAAGAAGCTACTACAATCTCAACCCAAAATCATGTGAAGAGTTCTGGTTATTGAAGTCTACTCCTAAGAAATCTAGACACTGATGAATTAAAGGAAAGCAAACATCTTCTAGGAAGACACTTGAGTGTCAGGGACAAATATGCCGGTTTTTCTCCAACCGGGCCCAAAGATTTAGAAATTCCTTAAAGCACCTCTGAAGAGAGAGCGGAGATGAGAATACTTTTATCCCATTTTATGTCAGTGCTCTTTTACAAAATGATTTACACCCAAGCAAGCCCTGTACTGGGCAGAAATGCTTCAGATGTAGTTAAAAAGCAAACTGTGTTCTGTGTGATTGTGTCTGCATTTAGTGGCCTAATCCTTCAAGCAGGTATGCACAGATGTGTGAAGGAGGGGGCACGAGGGACTCACATTTCACAGTCATGCTGACTGGGGGCCACAGCCTAGAGATTTTTTTGCTTGGCCCTCCTCGAAGAAATTAGCATAAAGATGACTGTACTTATCAGAATCTGTTACTTTTCCTGCTATCCTGAAAGACAGTTTTTTACTGTAAGATACATTTCTTGCTAATATTATAGTGCACACGGTCACTACATATATGCCAACGGGTCGTCAAGTCAGATGGACCCCAAACAGATGAGATGAGGTGTCAGAGAGAAGCTGCCTGAAATGAGCAAGTATTCTCCAGTGATAATTTACAAAGTGGGTAATTCACACATGCAGTTTAAGGTGGCCAGTGGGCGGGGGAGGGGTTGTGGGAGGGCAGCTGGATGCTGAAGGAAGGCTACAAGGTTTGATGTCTGTCAGATCTGGGCTGGAATCCCCGCTCTGACATTTGTCCAGTGACCTTGGGCAACTAAGTTAACCTCGCTGCCCCTTTCATAAAACGAGGATAAAACTACCCTCTCTGCCTAACTCTAGGATCCTCGGGAAGGTTAAATGAAATTACGCATGCTTAGTACCCACTGGAGTGCCAAGCACAAAGAGGCTCTCTACTGTCAGATCCCACATACGGCAGCAGTGACATCAGAAACATTCACTTAATGTTTTCCGAGCATCGTGTAATTTAAGCCAAAAGGTGAGAGGGCGGCTTCTTCCAAGAAAAGATTTCAAACTCTTAAAAGTATTTCAAAGGTGCCCTGTGGGTCGGGAGTGACTGGTAATTTCCTAACTGTTGCTATCCTATGTCCACTCCAGCCCCTTCCAACCCATGTTTACCTTGTGGGGACTGTCCACTAACCCAGACGCCAGCTGCATGTGCTTCCCCTGGAACACAGAGAGGGTTTTGTCTGGAAGCAACATGTGGTATCAATTTATCTTTCTCAGCAACGGCAACAAGGAATCCACTGACTTTAAAAATAAAAAGGGAGTTGTGTAATTTAACTCTTAAAGGCTCCTGCCCACCCTCCTTTCTACGAAGACAACCCCTCCCTCTCTCTCTTTTTTTGGTGAGGTCTCAAAAGCAGCAAAAGGAGGGTCACGGCTGTCAGCTGCTAAGCCAGACCCACTGCTTCCCACCGGGCAGCCTGTAGGCACCCACCTGTCCTTCTAAGGGGTTTCATCAGGACAATTTGCAAAGGTTTGCCTTTAGACCCAGTACTCATCTACCCTGCACACAGGACCAGCATTTCAAGTAGGTCTCACTGCTCTGACTTGTGGGCAATGACAATTCAGAATGAGGCTGCCAAATGCCTGAATTCTAATATATGCATCTCCTGGGCAGTCGATGATAAAGGTCACGTGAAAAGCCCGGTGGAAACCACAAATCAGGGGGAGACGCAGGGCGTTGTGTGCCACTGCAGAGTAACTCGGGAAGATACGTCTTCAGGAGAGGGCCTGGGAAGCCGCCTTTGATTTATCATCATTATGACAGGCTCTTTTCAAGGCAGTTCTTTGGACAAGGTCCTGACTTCTCTTAAGTATTAATTCCTCCCCCTGGCTGCCCATTAGAATTACCTGGGGAGGCTTTACATACTCCTGCCCCATCCTAGAGACCCTCATTCAATCAGTATGGGTAAGGCTGGGGTAGAGGTACATTTTTAAAGCTCCCCAGATTATTCTAATGTGCAATTAGAGCTAAGAATCACTGGGATTTCCACTGACTGAGACTCTAAGTCCAACCTAATGATCCCTAGTCTTCCCGAATCTGGCAGCGCAGCACAGTTGATGTTGTCTAAGTCCAAGATCCCCCCATTTAAAAATAAGGGTAAGAGCCAGGGCTAGAGATTCAAGCTGGGATTATAGGTGCAGAGTAAAACAGAGCAAGTGTTCAGGCCACTGGGATCCAGGTATCTTTTTTCTTAAAAAAAGGGGGGGGGGCAAGGGAGAGGGTGAAGGGTCCTGGACCTTGCAATAGTCTTCTCATTCTGTCCTGTGCCACTTCTCCACCCAGCATAGACAGGCACGGACAGAGAAGAAGCCAGGTGGACATGTACAAAACTAAGAACTGATACAGGCTGAAGGATGAGCTGGGCCAGTAACTGATCCCTGTAATTTTCAGGAGCCTCCCTTAAGTACCATGCAATCTCGTACAATCCCTTTCACAAACTATCCTTCAAGCAAAATGCCACAAAGACAGATTGGGTAAAAATTTCTCCTGAAAAAGCCATACTCCGATCGTGAGGTACTTACTAGCTCCCACTGTTGAGAATACAGTAAAGTATTACTTAATGAATTTCCCTGAGGACATATTCAGCCTCAAAAATAACAATCACATACTCTGTTTCTCATTCCTTCTCATTCCACAACTGTGCAAACCACTACGGCATTACAGTCAGTGAGAGGCTCCTGGCTGGACGCTGTAAGGAGCCAAGCAGTGCCGCCAACTGAGGGGGGAAGTGTGAGGCTGGTTCTTCGCATCAGATACTGGGAGAGGCTAGGTTTTAGCTGGCTTATCTTCTTCCACTAGATTTTGTCTTCTCTGGGGCTAACTTGTCGTTCAACAGCAAGAACAGAAAGTATGATAGCGTAAAACAGACTAGAAATCAGAAAGAGCTATTATTTCTGACAATATGGAATACCAGCTGTAATAGCCAAGCAAGCCTTTCAGACTGGGAAGAAAACTTAAATAAACATTCACATAAAGGATTGCACAATCAACCTTGATGTGTGAGACAAGTTCCAGGCTAGCTCTACTGTTACTCTTGTCTAAAACACTAAGTTTAAACCATTAAGGGACTTACTTTTGAAAGATGATGTTCTAAAATAAATATTGTCAGGAACTTGGATGAAGGATTAAATTTCCAGCTAGAAACAAGATTTCCGTTAAATTTGCTAACAATAATCCTCTACCCACAGATCTCTTTGAAAACTAACATTTATTTCAAGTTTTCATGCAGTAAGTGACAGGTCCTAGTATCTCATTAGAAAGAATAAAATAGAGGCGCCAGGGTGGCTCAGTCGGTTAACTGTCTACTTCAGCTCAGGTCATGATCCCTGGGTTTTGGGATCAAGCCTTGTTGTTGGGATCCCTGCTCAGCAGGGAACTGCTTCTCCCTCTGTGTGCTCCCGCTCTTTCTTTCACAAATAAATCAATCAATCTTAAAAAAATAAGGAATACAGTAACAATCATCTGATAATCAACATAATGAACCCATTCTCTATCCAAGCAAAATGAGACACATGAGGCTTTCTTAGAAGAGGAAGGACTGGGCAGACAATCTGTCGTCGGTACCCCCGCCTCCCCGCCCCCCCCCCCCCCCCCCCCCCCGTGAAAAAGAAATCCTAGATAGGAAGAAAGTTCTCTTGAAGAGCATGAAAAAGACAGCTACCACTCCACTGCAGTTTTGTTGGGTTTTCTATGTGGGTTTTATTTTCATATTAATTTTTTTCATTTAGTAATTTCTTTTCAAGCTCTTCCACAGCTGTTTCTGTTCTTGGAGGGCAAGAGGGAACATTCCATTCCCTACAGCCAAACCTGCACTTCCGGCACAAAGAGAACCCTGGCAGCCTTGCAACCTCTGCCCACACCCACTCCCTGCAGCACCCTGCCCCTCCCCACAACCCTCCTGCTTCCAACCCCCTGTCTGTCCTCCCCAGACTGAGGGAGAAGCAGCTCAAGGCATGCAGTCAACAGAATGACAGTCCCCAGAAAGCTGGCTAAAGCATTTGGCAGCCCCTGCTCTCTTCCCCCAAACTTCTTCCCCGATGTTACTGAATCCAGTTCCCTTTCCCATGAGGGACTTGGCAAGCACATACTACGTACATTCCCCGGTAAGACCATGCACGACCGGCCACAAGGAAAGGATGCTTCAAAGGGTTAAAAGCCATGAAGCTGCAGAACAGACTCTGCCAAGTAGAACAAAGTAGAACAGAAATAGTTTTACTATTAACATAATTTTCACTTCGATTTAAAAAAAAAATAAGGCCATAAATTTTTCCAGTCTGAAAATTTGTTGTGGGTGGAAACAGAATAAAAGGGCATTAGAAATACACAACTGTAATTTGGGGATACATCGGAGTTTAATCCCTCTCATGCCATTATTTAAGTGATCAGAGCAGGAAGTTCAGTAAAAAGTAAACTGGGAAAAATGGAGAGGGCTGTGAAACCCATCTAGTAACAAGTACCCTTAACTTCACAGTGAAAGAAACAAAGAGACACAGGGGAGTGCCTGAACTCAATTGGCTAGTAAGTGGGCTCCAAGCTGAGACAAACTCCAATCACCCAGCCTTAAGGTGTAATAGTAATACCCAGAAACAACATCAGCCCCGATGTCTGCATTACCACACCAACGGAACGGATGAGATGCAGGGAGCACAAAGCACGGGGAGCACCTTCCACCACCCTCTTACCAGTCCATCCATCGGCCCATCCATTCAACTTCAGTCTGCCTTATCTTACAATTTGAGGAACAGAAGTCTGTCTACCCCAACACATATCAAACTCTTTATGACCAGTACCACATTATAGCTTTAGCATCTAGCATGGGGCCTGGTATACAGTAGGTGCTCAAAAAACACCTGTTTAATCAAAGAATTGCTGGGAAGGGGGCAGCAGCCACAAAACAAACCTGAATTATACTTTGAAATGTTATAAAACATAAGCTCAGTGAGCAATCCTCACATGAGTGAAGGCGGAAGCAAGCATCCATTGTAAGATGTGAAGTAGCAAGTCTCTCCCTTGGGTATTAACTTCAATTATACAATCCAATTTCCAAAAACAAGACGACAGTCTAATTAGTAGACTTAAGGTTCTCTATAATAAGAGATGCTAAGAAGGGCAAAATGACAGTGTGTGAGCTACGTGGTGGGGCAAGGGCTTGGCACAGAGGCCTCACGTCCATCCAGGGAGAAGAGCTGACTCCTCACCTGTCTTGGAATGCTATGGGGCCTCATTACTTGGCGAGGAAGTTGGCCCAGAGCCCTCAGAGGCACACTCAAAACCACAGATCACACACTCCGGTACTAAATCTCCTTCAACGCACATCCAAAGCAAAACAAGAACATGGAAAATCCAACCTAAGAGTCTATGTCACCTGCAATCTGAAAGAACTTAAGGTATTTGATAGCAACCAGGGCTAAAGCTCTGTGCTGGACAAATCTGATCTCAATTCATTTTCACAAGCCCGTCAGTTAGGAGGAAACGGAGGCACAGAAAAGTTAAGGAACTTGTGTGGTAGGTGGTGGTGCTAGTAGCTGAGCCCGAGGCTAACGCCACAGTGAAGCGCTCACCACTGTACCATGTGTTTCCCTCTGACGTCACCACACTGCCTAAGGAGAGAGGCACCACCCACTGGTGACCAAGGAACACGAAGGAACAAGAAAGAAAATCCATGTTACTGAATTACATGTTCCCATCTTTACGTTTCTGCACATGGTCCCTAGGATTATGAAAGCAAGGTAGAGTTGAAAAAATGACCAGCCACGAAGCGAGTTTTGTTGAAAACAGACACTATAAGCATGTCCTAACCTGACCTGGATCACCACTTTTTAGGGAACAAGCAAGCATGAGTACTGCCATAAGCTATTAAGTATCCAGGCCTTCCTCAGTGGCATGTCTGCTGGCATCTGTGCTCCGAGAGTACTAACCTGTAAGTTGAGCCTGGTCAGTATTACCTGGGCATCCTTGGCAGACTTATTCAGGCCCTCAAACAGCTGGCACCAAGCTATGGGGCCTGAAGCCAGAGACATCAGGCAAAGCTAAGCAAATGTCTGCTTTGTCCTGACCTTGCCATTACGAGGCTTAATCTGAAACAGGGACCCAACTCTATACTATTTTAAACATGTAATTAGTTTATTACAGAGCCAAAAAAGATTAGCTTTCTTTAAATCTATGTGAATTTTAAAATATGCTTTTTGCCTGCCAACTGACAGCATGATCAGGATGCTTCTGTTTAACCTCAATCAAAAACTGGTAGAACACTGCTTTAAGGCTGTATGTGCACGCTATTTTATTATTTGTCCTCTGGCAAAAAACCCTGCAGAAACAGCAATCACTGACAATGCACGCAAGCACATTAAAGGGATGGCTGTGCAGGTGCTGAGTGGGTGAGTTAGACAGCTTGAGCAGTTTGTCATCTGAAATCCAGGAAAACTGCTTTCCTGTTCTTAGTTTACAATCCCTTCCTTTACGTGAAATTCGCTGGCTTTAGCATCACACACACAAACACAACTGTTTCCAGCTCTTTAGATGTCATGGCTCAGAAAAACCATTCTTTGGCATCTTGTGATTTCAGGGGCAACTGATTTCTTTTGGGTAGCTCTGAAATATAGGCCAGCGCGTGGGCACAGTCATACAGCGAAGCACAGGCCCACACCCTGGAAAGACTGGGAGGGGTAGAGGCACATTTTCAAGCTAGAGAAGGAGAAAGTTTGGGCTCAGATTTTCAAAACAGACAAGTGTGTATGCATGTGGTAGCAGGCTATCTTCCAAGTGTCAATGTTCATTATTCTAACAGTCATCAAAAATCAAGATGATAATGGTAAAAAGCCGAAGACAAAAAAGTCAATGCCACACAGCAGAGTTACCTCTGTTGGCTCCTGCAAAGAAAACAACTGATGGACTTTCTCTTTATAGGAACAAAGAGCACAGCAGTCAGTTCTGAAAAATGACTCAGGCCTACAGTACTCTCCTCTTGCCCTTCCACACCCTAATGAAATTCAGCTGAAAAGGAGCCTCCTGAGGAACGGCTTTCTCTACCCTCTAACCTCACCTGCATGTGCAGCATTTCGGCATGCTGGTCTTGCAAGATTTCTTCTTGTTTAAAACCACAGGATGCAGAAGGGGCTGATGACCGATTAATGATATTGCTAAACACCAAGTGAATCAACTACTCCTTCCAGACACTGCTGGGTGCCAGCGACACATACAGATGAGCACCACACAGCTCAAAAGCCCACAAGAAAGGAGCAAATAAAGAGAGAACACTTCCATCAACTAAGGAAACAGGCATTCATTCCACCGCTCTGGGGGAAAAAAACATTCAGATACTTGTGCATTTGACTCAAAATCTAAGATGTTCCTAAATATACAAGTTAGTATTAGCATTACTCTCCCAACCATTAGGAATTAAAAGGCTGAATGTGGGCGCCTGGGTGGCTCAGTGGGTTAAGCCTCTGCCTTCGGCTCAGGTCATGATCTCAGGGTCCTGGGATCAAGCCCCACACTGGGATCTCTGTTCAGCAGGGAGCCTTCTTCCTCCTCTCTCTCTCTCTCTCTGCCTACTTGTGATCTCTGTCTGTCAAATAAGTAAAATCTTAAAAAAAAAAAAAGGGCGAATGTACACAGGATAAGTCACAGTTTTTCTAAAGGCCAAGACAGGACCACAGTCTTTTTGTATTAATACGTACTTGGCTCTCATGTACTTCATGTGTGGAGGTGAGTTTGAAAGCACTGGAAACAGAAGCATCAGTAGTACAGTGTCTATCACCCAAAGCGCAGGAGGGATAATATTAACTGGCAAGGATAGGCCCATAAAAGACTGAGTATGATGGAGAGTCAGGGGGGTGAGCCCACGTTTCACCCAGCAGGCGTTACAGGGCTCCAGGGCTCAGCGGTCCCTGAATACCAGCTGTTTGTGATTCCAAGGCCATTCTTGAGGACGCAGAACCCTTCCTTAGCCTTATAACAGCCTCCTGGGTTGAGTCTGGCTTGGTCAGTTTAGTCCACAGATTTTTCTCCTCAACTTCCTAGAGCCCATTCTCCCTGAAGTTTCCAATTCTCTCCCCTTAGTCAAGTCGTTCATTTGCTAATAAGAGATGTGTGTGTGAGCTCACAGCACGACCAGATACTAGATCTTCCCCTAAAGCAAAACAAATCATTGTACATACAGGGGTCACTGAGATTGATCCCTTTACATCAAGACAAGGGAAGAAAAATACACAAGGACAGATGTTGCTGAGCTATTTTCAGGTTCAAAGGCAGCTTCAAATAAAGCACTTCCAACTCTCCGAGGCATTATGCGGAGCAGTATCACCCAGTATTAAGTTTTCTCCAGGAACAAGTTCATCAGGTTCTTTCAAACAGCTGCGACCTCAGTAGTCTTCCCAAGTGAGAAAGACAGCTGAGTCCTGATGTTAATTTGTGGACAGAAACAGAAGTCCCACAAGTTTCTTATAGGGTTTATAAATCCAAGATGAGAGACAATTCTCCAGGAGTCTCTGGTGTTTCTGCATATCTTGCAAGCCAAGTACTAATGGCCCTCTGTTCTGGACCGTATTTCTAGCATGTCTGCATTTGCACAGTAAATAATCCTGAAAGATAGTGAGTGACTGTGTTTCCCTCCAGAGCAACAGAGCAACATACAGATATACTTACTGCTCATTAGGAAAGATATAGGATCCCCAAACTCAGGGTTACCCTCCTGTTAACAGAACCCGCCGCATGCACGGCATGAACCTGGGGGCATCTGTGTCACTCCTGTGGGACTCCGGGACAAAGAGGAAGCGGACGCAACATCGGCGGCTGCTCGTGTGCTTGCTGTGCGGGGCGTTGAGTAAGCGATTTCTTGGCTTCTGACTCAACAGTCTCACGACCAGTGGGGTCAATGCAAAAGAAGCAACTCGACAATTCATCTGTAGCTAACCTCCTTCTCTACCCCTATGTAAAAGAGAAGGAACACCAGACAACGGGGGGAAGAAGGAAAACAAAGTCACAGGTAGGAGAGGCCGACACACACGGCTCCAGCATTTTGAGTATTCTGATCCGGGTCTGCTGAGGATCCATAAGGCTTTAGGAAAACAGACCATTAATAACAGAGCAGCTCCCCAGACACAGTCACACTGCGGGGTTTCACCCGCGTCAGGTCACCATCCTTCTCAGCTGTTGCTCGACGCTGCTGTTTGCTTGTGAAGAGCAGAGCTGAGTGGCCTTCCTCTTCCTGCCTTCCTCGACCAGACCCGGAGCAGGCCACGTCACGTCTGCCCTCCCCACCTCCCTGACAACCAACTGCCCCACCGAGAAGCAGTCCTCTAGGTAACATCTGTGGAGTTTCCACAGAGTCCAGAGCTCCATTTCGGCGGCCCCGGTCATTCTCGGAGGGAAGAGCCTCTCCTTAGTTCCCTACATTTGTCTATGGGCTGCTCCAAATTTAACCCTGATGAAAATGCTGTCAGGCCTTTCTCCTTCCAACAGTGACTTTGTCATTATTACAGGTCATCCTGTTACCCAGGATTATCCAGGATAAAAATCCTGAAACCCAGGATTCCCTCCTCTTGCCACTTTAGCTCTCCCTTACCCATTTTCTTCATTCCTCTAAAAGTATTTAGCAGCTTCATATCTGCAGAAAAGAAGATGGACTAGGCAGTGCCCATGAACCAAAGCAAACGCATGCATACCTACACACACACACACACACGTATATATATTTTTTTTCTCCAAGTTTCCAGAAGAGAGTTAATTTTCTAGCTTATTAAAAATAAACCAGAAGCCTCTACTACTAAATACAAAAACTTTACAAGATTTCATGCTCTACAGTTTTTTAATGAACTGATTTAAGCCAGGCCTGTTCTGGTACATAGGAAATTGATATTTTCTTTTCCCTCCCCTTTCCTCTTGGATAACCTACTTTCATTCTTGGCAAAAGAAGGCATATATTTACTACAGCGTTCACATGCACCTACACGTCCAATGCCTCTGGAATAATACTGAATTGTTGCCACACGGCCAAATAATGTGCTCTTTGAGAAATAATTATCAATTAGAGTGCTATAAAATGGGCCAGCAGTTCCACTCTGCTCGCACTGTGTGGTATTTTGGCCACCAAACACAACAAGCTTTCTTTGGTTACCCTTTACATCAATCAGAAAATTACATTAATTTGCTGTGACGCTATTTGTGGACAGACGTGGAAAAGAATGCAGACGTCCAGGAGTAAATTAGAGCCAACTCACTCTACTTGGGCAACAGGTCCCCCACACAGTCACCGCAGATACTAACATTTTACAGGGACCCTGGCCTGGGCTGGGCGACAAGGGCTGCATAAAAAAAGAAACTATTAGCAACAACTTGCGAGTAATCAATTTCTAGTACTTTCAGTCTAGAGCAGCTGCCAAAAGAACTTGGCAAAGGCATCATTTAAAAAACACCAATTTAAGCTACAGTGCAGTATTCTTACTATAGCGAAACAGGTTTTACTTTATCTATATATGAGGTCTAAATATAGAAAAAAATAAAAGTTTAATATTCAGATACCATTTGGACACTAAAAAAGCCTTCTAGTTTTCCTGTCATTCTTCCTGACAGTTCTCTTTTATGCAGTACTATGTTTAGTGATGATTATTAAAATATTTCTTGGAAGGAAAATACATAAAAATATGAACTCATATGCGTTCATATAAGAAGACAACTTGGAAGTGTTAACAGCATAACCAGTTCTCCTTATCAATGCTAAAGATGCCTGATACAAAGACTCATTTCTTGAAATGAACTCCTCCTTCATTTTCTCTTTTGAAATAAACCACTCTAAATAAAGTGGGCACCTGCAATACAACCCAGGAAGTCCAGTGTTAAACAGACTCTCTTTTCCTAGGTTCTTCATCTCCAAAGAAATCTACCTTCAGCATTGAAAGTCATAGCAAATACACCATAATAAAGTATCAGATTTTTAAAAGTTAAGCTGTCTGCCTTGAACTTCAGAAGCAATTAGAAGTTCAAAATGTAGATACTATTTGTTTTATTAGAAATCATACTCATGCCTGCAGTGGACAAATACAGGAGGAGGGGGCACCTGGGTAGCTTATTTGGTTAAGCATCTGCCTTCGGCTTAGGTCATGATCCCAGAGTTCTGGGATCGAGTCCCATATTGGGCTCCCTTCTCGGAGGAGAGCCTGCTTCTCTCTCTCTCTCTCTCCCCACACCACCCCCTCCCCCCCACAGCATGTTCTCTCTTTCCCTAATAAATAATTTTTTAAAAAAACCAGCAAACAAAATAAAAGTAGCTGACTCAGATGAAAGACAGTTGCTTTTGTTCTGCATTTCTTTTTTCCATCTCTATCTAGATGAACCATGAGGGTACTCTGAGAATGAAAACCACTGGCAGTGATGGAACAGAATCTCAGAGACGAATCCTCAATCACTACTTAGAATGCCTATATCAGCCCTAGACGTCTTTTACATGAAAATAATTCACTATTAAATTCGGTTTTTCTGTTATACATAGCCAAACCTAATCTTGACTGATAAACCCAAAAACGAATTTTAAAAATGAATCATATTGGTATGCCCTTCTGCATGTGTTATCCATATGTATTCTCTCTTTAACTTCTACGTTTATTAATTGGTAATTTAAAATTGTTGATTATAAAATTCTAAGTATTAATAATGTTAAAAAGTAATAATGTAAAGTGTTAATAATTATAATCAGAGGTTTCTAATCACTTCAAGTAAATAATGCAACAGACACACCTAGCAAGAAAGGCTTTTCTGTGCCTGTTTCCTACCTCCCTTGAAGTACATGTCATCAGGCACTTTGAAAGTGCTTTTCAGTGACTGACTGTGTTTGTGCTGGGCGCTGTCATCCTCCAGTGTTACAAGGTTGGCAGGGCAAGCAGGCAGTGATCCTCCTGGCCCCAAAGAAACTTTGATGTGGAAACCACAGAGGATAGGGACTCAACACGTTTGCAAGTGAAGAGGCTATATATTATGAAGCTCTTAAAACCTGTTTTGGGTCAACCCTGATTTCAAGAGAAAGAGCATTTGGGGGGGCCTCAAGACATAAAAATGAATTATGGGAAAAATGGCTGAGAGACATATGGCCTTAAAAGGTTATTTCTATCAATCATGGGAATATGCCTGGGCCAGCAACAATTTTCACAAAACTATCGGAAATAACATCAATAGCCAGTGAGCAAAGACTATCTAGAATATGCCACAATGTCATAACTTGGACGAAAGCTTATGCTCTTCGGCTCTAGAGCAACAAGCTATGAGCAGAAAGTAAGGCCGACAGTGACATATCAGTTTCCACTCAAGCCCAGAGCATCAAGTCCAAAAAATAAAAATGCTAGCCAATAAGGAAACCAACGTGGGATAGCATCCAGTAAGAGTATTAAAAATAATTCTATATTCCCACTGAACCAAACTGTGGTCAGTTATCCTTCCCTAAAACGAATTTTCAACAATCAGGAAATGAGCAAATGAAGAAATCTGTCAGAAAGCCATTCCAATATTCTGAATAATGAATGCTATACAAGAATAAAACTATTGCATTAAGATACCATTTGACTATCTCAATTTTTCATGTCTGAAGTCTAGATACTAAGAACTGTGTCTATGAAGGCCTAGTAAACAGGGCAGCATGACAGATATTTAACTACGCTGACCAATTCTGTCAGTACGTAAGAAAGAACAAGCCAGGGAAACCATCCTGAATATTCCTAGTTAGGTGAGTACTTTCTGGGTTACAGTCACTGTTAGTGAACAGAGCAGGAGAAGAAGAAAGATGGGCTGGGCCATCTACTCAGAGGAAAGGTGGCTGCTTAGTAATGGATATATTCATTTTACTGAAAAATACAACAGAGTTGCTCCCTAAGCCAGTGTGGGATGAAAAGGGTTTATTTCAGAGTCTAACTATTCCTTTTGACATCTTTTAACTCCTTGTTATGCTACTGAGTCCACTCCTGGCACTTCATAAATAAACCTGTGAAGTGTTGGTTCTGAAATGGCCCCTGTGGCAGCAACATCCTTGCCGGAGTGTACGGCACTGCGGTCTCCCGTGGAACTCCTCACACAGGACTGGGCACAAATATTCTTTCGTTAAACTTGTAACCACACTAATGGAAACGCTGAAAAGGAGAAAACCCTCCACGTCACAAATGTTCGATGAACTAAGAGCTGTTTTGGAAAGTGACTTTAGTTTGTTGTATTTTGTTGTCAGGTTTAAACGCTCTACATCAAGTCCTGAATTCCTTTCACTTAGGGATTTGAGCAAACCACCCAGGACATTCCATCCTAAGTGCTTCCCAGCAACAAGCACCTGGTGCTTCCTTTAGTCTTCAGATCATTAACTTTGAGGCTTCTATGTTTTGAAGGTGACAGGGAAACGGCACAATTCCATAAGACTTCCTCTGACATAGAGGGTAGATCTAGGTTGGCAGGAGTAGAAGGAAGAACAACAAAGGTCCAGCCTCTCCACTCAGCCTCACCGGAGCCGCCAGGGCTGGTTGGAACGTATACACACATATACAGAGGAACGTATACACACAGCAGACAGGTGTTTACTGGGGGCCTTCCATGCATGGGGCACACGAACACTAGTGAAAAGACAGTCAAAGTCCCTGGTCTCATTATGATTTTGTGGAGTGAAGGGGCAGTGAGGGACAGACATTAATTATAATGAACAAATAATACATAATTACAAACTGAAAAGGCCTCTGAAGGAAAACAACAGGGTACCGTAAGAGAAAATAATGGGTTGTTTGGATGGACCGAAGACTCAGACTGGAAAGTCAAGAAGGCTAAGACCTAGAGAATGAGCAACCAAGTAACAAAAGTCATTGGAGTGGATGAGTTCACCTAGAGAGAAAAAGGAAGAGGAAATCTGAGTTTTCCTTGAAGTCATGACATGAGGTCAGGTAGAAAAGGACCAAACAAGAGAATGAACAGGACCACCACACAGGAGGGGAGAGTGGTGATCAGGGCCGTAAGAACACAGTAATTCAAGAAGGAGAGAGCAATTACCACAGAAAAACGTAAAAAGAGGAGGAGATGAAGTGTGTCCATGAGCTTTGGCAATAAGGAGGTTATTGCTGGTGACTGAGAGCTAGTGGCAGAAACCAGGGAAGATGCCAGCAAGGAATCACTCATCATAACAAAAAAGCTAATATTTATGGAGTGCTTATTACATACTAAACACTATTCTAACAATGGGAGTAAAATCATCCCCCATTTTACAGATGAGAAAACTGAAGCTTGAGGAAACCTGTTCAAGACCACATGATGCGAGTGGAGGATCCAGGACTAGAACTCAAGGGGTCTGGCTCTGGAGCCCAAACACCACACAGTGAAGGCCTCAGGGAGTGAGGGAGTAGGACCTAGGGCCTACAGGCAGGGACCGGCATTGTCCTGGCCGTTGAGTCACACAAGACTTTCCCAGTAGAGGTCATGAGATGAGGTAAGAAGATTCTACAGGCAGATTTTACTCTTGCAATAGCCATAAAATTGTCCCTTCATCTGGAGAAAATTATTACCGTCTAAGGGCTGGTACATCCCAGAATACATACTATGACAATTTCCAACTTGCTTTTCATCAGTGAGAGACCTCTGAAAATAATTTTAGCCTAGAGATGACCTAAGGGGTACGCCATGCTGTGATCCACACTTCAGTCACATGTTATGCTCCTGCCCCATGGCCTCAATTCTCTGCAGTTCAGCTCTGGACAGTATCACTTTTAGTCCATCACTTTTAGCCCACTGCCACAGGCTGGGCAGGGACAAAGCAAAACACATGGGATCATTCTAGCTGTGTGTCCTTTCCTTACATGGTTTAGGCAGGAAGGAAAGTGGAGCAATGAGAAGAAAGTGACGGATTGCTGTTGAACAATCCTTTCATTCCATGACAAACACAAAACAAAACAGAGCAGCTATGCATTTCTTCTGAGGTCTGCTCATCTTGTTTTCAAAACCCAGCAATCCCACGATTCTCCACCTGGGAATCGTTTCTTAGGTACTTGAGAGGAAAGTGCTAGTATCTGAGATGACCTTAGTGGTGCAAACCAGTAATGGAAGTAAGCAATGGTCCTTGCCTGGCCGAAGCCCTCCCATTCCCCCCCATCCTTCCTGTCCTTTGTGCCTTCGGCCAGTTTAATGTACACCAAGTCCACCGGTCCTGGTTAAATTATTTATTTATTGTTGGGGGCGCCTGGGTGGCTCAGTAGGTTAAAGCCTCTGCCTTTGGCTCAGGTCATGATCCCAGGGTCCTGGGATCGAGCCCCGCATCGGGCTCTCTGCTCCACGGGGAGCCTGCTTCCTCCTCTCTCTCTGCCTGCCTCTCTGCCTAGTTGTGATTTCTCTCTGTCAAATAAATTTAAAAAAAAAAAAATTATTTCTTGTTTACACAGTAAAATTACAAGAATGAACAAAAAAATGAAGTTATCCTCTACAGAACAGCACTGCACAAAAACTGGGGTGAAATCCAATTCCTCCTGAAGTAAAGCTTCCCATACAGATTACCAAAAGGTGGGGAAAGCACAGTTTGAAAACATATTTAACATTTTACAAGTTGGTCTCTTTGGATTAGGAAGCAGAAAGCACACAGAAATTCTTTAGCTCAGAAGCTCAGCTGTACTTACCAGATCACATGAAATACACAATATGTTTAGATTCTTAGAAATGAGCTCAATCTGTATGCAAAGGACTAGAACAAGCTACAACAGTAACAAAACGGAAGCCGCAGTAGCCGGGGACTGATTAGCTTCATCGGACCACTAAGGAGGCTGCATGCTAATTCGGCTGGACAGGGGTCAGGCAATCCTACCTAGGACTCTCCCAGCAATTGTCCCAAACAGCACTAATTAAGAATTAAAAAATTCTCACCTCAGTGAGGACAGTAATCTAGAGTGCAGCTACTGCCATACACAAATTATTCTAATTTTTCAAAAATTTTGTCATTTGCTAGCCTGGAATTGGGTAAAAGTTGCTGAACTTTTGTTTCCAGTCTTTAACTTTCCTTTGATTACCAAAGTAAGACATGCTTATTCTAAAAATCTAGCAAAATCAGAAAAATATGGAGACAAAAACCAAAAAAAAACCACCCAAGGCCAGAATTACTAAGGCTTAATATTTCAGGTTTCCTGTCTTCTTGCTTTCTTCTTCCTCAAGCCCACACAGGATGCTCTTCCAGCTAGTCCGCCTGTGTAGACATGTCCTAATACATTGCATGTACTCAAAGTACAAAGTACCCCCCCACACTGAAAAGTTTATCTTTTATAAGCAAAACAGAAGGGGGATATTGACTGTTGGGTAACTGTTCTGAAAAGGGGAACAGCTCTAAGTCCTACTGCACACATCACACACACACAAGGTTGTCCCTCAAATACTGATATTTGGATTTTAACAGTTGCTTCTGTACTCTCCAGTTCCCATGTTCCATCCTTTGCCAAGAAAGGGGAAAAAAAGACCCAAAAATGGATTAAGGGGAATTACACCTTAAATCTATACCAAGTAGTCATGGTAACTCTGGTTGATAAGTTAAATGTTATTACCTTATTTAATGCAGAAGAAAAATGGCACAGACAAGCTGAGGCAGAATTCTGGAATGGGAAGAGGGAACAGAGATCAATTAACTCAGTGGTGTTCAAACTGCTTAGTGAGGAGCCGTGAGGGTTCTTCAGGGCCACAGGTAAGGGAAGCAGACCAAGTCACTAAAATTCAATGTACTAAATTTACCAAAGTTCATTGCTTTCAAAAGCATTTACAGAAATGTTTTAATACGATTAGCAAGAATGTTTGGTTTTTGCTGCTGCTAATGAAATATTTTTAAATAAATTGAATCAGTAACTTAAATTCAAACGCATCAGAGGGAAACCAAAATGAGCTAAACCAATCCCATCCCACTGAAAAGTTGAATTTTGTTTTTAATCAGTAACAGCATAGTAGGGCCAAAAACATATTTGTTAAATGAACTTACAAATGAATGGTATCCATCAACTTTGTAGAAAAACCTAACATGAAATGGTAAAATAATTCAGAGTGGTAGAAAGGATGTCTGGAAGGTATTAATGAGTTGTATGATTAACTACCCAAATTTCACATCTACTAATTATATGTATGAAATTGTGAAGGATCAAAAAACCCCAATTAATTAAATGTCCTAAACATGCAATATGATGGATGCTAAAAAGTTCACACAACTGAAAATGATGGATTTTTAAAAATTTTAAACATCGGAACAAATGGAACAGTATTCATATGAGATACTGACATTTTTGTTACTGATGAAGCATATCTTTGTGAATTTATTTAATATGTGCTTAGTGTTCAGAAAAAGTATAGTATGCTGCTGTTAAAGCACTCAGTGTCCTAACACAGAAGCATGTGGCTAACCTGAGGGCAGGGGTGAGCAGGAGGATACGTTTCTTCATTTCCATTCAGCCTATAGGTATTGCTGCCCAAATTATGTCACTTGAAAGAGTCTCCTAACTTAATGCCTACTGTGTTGTGTGCAGCTAAGTTTTTCAGCAGTCTCGCGTGTATTTTCAAAGCCTCAATCCCAATTATCACACAGTGACATCATTTCTACCTTTCTTCTCCCAGGAAAGCTGCCTGCTTCCTTCCATGAGTCTCACTGGGAGCACTGCCTCTGCTCCTCCCCACGCCCGTCCCTTCCGTCGCATTCCAACTGGCTCCCCTCCACTCAAATCATGGCTGTGCTTCTCTGCAACTGGAAGCAGGCACCCCAGTTTTAAAAGCAGAAGGGTCAGTTTTGAAGTAGTTTTTCCTATTTAGGTCTGCCTTTCCAAGTTGACTGTAAACTGAGACCAACAAGCAAGTTCTCTACTGTTTCTGCATCTCCGAGTGAATGGCACCGTGTGAGGCATGCAGTGTGGTGTTCAACATATATTCACAAAGTAAAGTCTACAGCTTTACGCCAAAGGACCAAGACCTCAACACACTGATCATCTAGGTTTTGGACCATACCTTTCGGGGCATTAGTCCACACTTAATCTGTTCAGGTTAAAGAGAAAAGGAAGGTGCCTAAATTGTTGGTTGTTGCAGTAGCTGGATTGGGGGGGGGGGGCGCGGGGAGGGGGTAGTGGTTGGGGAAGGAATGTTAAGCTCAACCTGGGAGGGAGCAAAGCCAAACCTGCCCAAGACAGGGTCTGGCTCCACTCACTGCCTTCTGAAGGGCCCCTTTGTTGCTGTCACCTGGGGTCGCTGCACCCATGCTTAAAGCATGGTTTTCTGTCCCAGGAAATGCTTTCTGAGAGCGAAATACAGTAAGAAGTAAGACCAGCTCCTCTGGCTTTCTCTCATTTCAGTCCAATGCACTTGTGACCAACAAACTGAGCTTTCTGATTTTATCTACAAACTGTATACTTTAGTACATGAATCTGAAAGCTTTCCCCAAAATCAAAAAGCTAATGACCGAATTAGTATAGCAACCAATCGAGTTCTTGTTTCCTTCCCCAGAGGCGATCAGGTGAAGAGTCCGTACTTTGCATATGAAAGGGAGCAGGATTCGGGCCTCACCCGCCCCAGCCCAGAGAAAGGAAGGAGGAAAGGAGCTGTGGGGTTCTGGGTGCCAGGGCTCCAGGCATCTTCAGTGAGAAGGACAGATCCAAAAGTTACCCTTCCTCTTGGCCTGTTAACGGGGCAAGTTTCCTGCTATAGACCTGGATATCAGGACAGCCTCCTCAAGCCCATCTAAGGCCATCTAGACAGTGCTGACACAGCGCTGGACAAAGATTCTGGAAATGGACATCTGAGACCCGTTAGCCAGGACAGGGGGCCACTGCTCTGTCCCCTTTCCTTTGTCAATTTGGCATAATTTTAGGATGAGAGAAACGAATGTCCACTTCTTCTGAAGAGCCTAGGCTTCTAATTTAAACCAATAAGTCGTCTTTAAAAACAGCATCCTATCACTCCTTGTCCCAACCACACACTCCTATTAGACACACAAATATCAATAAACCACAAGTTAAAAACCTCCAGATGGGGGCCGCAGGAGGAGGCTGGGAATCATAGCCCTCTTCTCCTGGAGTTATTCACTCTTTAACATCACCACAATTTAATCCTAAAATGTCCTAGTATACCCGAGCTGTAGGTGACCTTCCGACATCACCTTACCCCAACCCATCCCTTCAGACAGGGGAACACCAGAGTCTGAAGAACTGAAGCAACCTGCACAATGTCACACACTGCTGGGGAAGGCTGGGGCAGGGCCTGCGCCCAGGTTCCCTGGCTCTGATGCCAAGATTCACTCTTTTCTCTATACCATCTTAGTCACCCCCTGATATGCAGAACAAATCACAGGAGAAATGCTCTGGTTAAGGCTGGGGCAAGAAGACCCAGAGACCCCCTTTCCCTACCCCCATTTCCCTTGGGGTCCTGCAGCCTGCCTCTGAGGATTTCCGGGTCTACATTTGGAGGTCTACATTTGGAGACAACTCCCTTTATACCACACTCATTTACACTCCACTGTCCCACACACCTAAAAGTTTAGCTGGGTGGTGGGAGAGTTTAAATGTAAGAAAACATATAATCATATTACTGAAAATTCAGAAAAGAGGGTAAAAAGGTACTCATATTCCAGCTACCCTGGCTTTACCATTGTTGACACTTTGATATATTATGTTTTCATTTTTTCTTCTAAGTATATTTGTTTTACAAATTTGAAAACATAATTTTCTGTCCCGTCTCCTTGGCTTGCCACTGGACATATATTTACTGTACAAATTAAATTTTTATTAACATTCATGGGGATTTCAGGATGTTCTTTTTGATAAATGGCTACCTTAGGAAATATGTCAGAAAACTTGGACATTATAATCATGCAACAGAAGTGAGGGAAAATTTTTAATAAGAGATAATATTAGCTATGGGGGAAGACAATCAAAAAGCTATTGCGGAAAGATAAGCCCAGGACAAGAGGGAAGGACACAGGCTGCTGACTGTCACATGGAGAGAAAGACTGGGGGAAAAAAAGAGATGCTAAAGAAATTTTTACTGGAAATAAGCCTAACCGAAAGAACCACAACTCTAGAAAAAGGAACTACCTCTATCTTTACCAGAGTCTGATATGCACAGTAAACCCATACAGACTCAACTCACCTATCTTACTTTTACACATCCATGAGCATGCAGAGGCTAATTACAACATTCTGTTATTAACCAACTTTGCCCCCACTATCCTGGAGAAGAACCAAAGGTTAGATTTAGACACTTTTAAATCCGCAACAAGGTCCAAGTAATGCAGGACTTCAGGACAAAGCCCTCGGCCGAGTTCCTAGGCTGGTTTCTGGCTTTCTAACTTTGTGGTCTATACTGTGTCGCTGGACCCAGCAGCAAATTAAGAAGCTACAGATTCACATCCTCGAATGGAACTCATTAAGCTTAAATATAATTTTTTCTCCGAGTGGTGCTAAACTAGCCAAACAAAAAGGAAGACAAAAAATCGAAAAATAACCACTCAGTCATATATGTGTGTGCTTTTAATGCCTCGATTTATTTTATTCCTTGCCAGCTTTGGGGAAGACTATGATAAAGGAAGACATAAGGCTGGAAACGACAGTAGAGACTAGAGGCAATGTAACCGAACCCTGCCCAGCACCTAGAAGTCCCTCACTCTCTCTCTCCAGGTCCCCCTGCATGATCCCTGCACGGGGCTGCTCCCTCAGAAGAGCTGGGATTTAAGTAGAGGCAAGTCAATGGGACTGCGTGGGAGGAAGCAGCTATGCAGCTGCTATGCAGCCTTCCCTTCCCAAGTGGTGAGCTCACTCCAATCCTCATCCTCACAAACGTCCAGAACATACCCCACCCCGCCCAGAGACCTCCCCATCCATACTGAAAGAAGGAGGTCATTTCCAGGACGTCCCGATGAAGTGCTGGTCTGGTCTTCAAGTAACCAGCTTCCTCAGATTCTAGGATACTAAAAAGTGGGGTCCCTGGAAGTTTGGCTCTCCTGCTCCAATGCACCCCTTCTCCCCAGCTCCACACAGGCTCAACACAGCATGTGTTCTATTAGCAGAATGTTTCATCCGTAAGGCATGTGGGGTTTACGCTTTCTCTCTGTCAAATGAGTTCTCTCAAACCTAGGAAACAATGATCTCTGGTTGAGGTCTAAGTGAATAAAAATACCAAAGAAGCAAAAATCTTACATCTGTACTCCCCAGGAGATCAAGAAAACATTTACTGTGTGGTATGGACATGCTCACCACCCCCAACACCTATAAATACATTAAATCACACAGAATGGACCTGGGCACAAGGAGCACTCCAACCTCCAAGTCTTCAGGTAGGGAGGCATGGAGGCATGAAGGTATGGAGGCATGGAGGCACGAGCCACGTTTTAGAAGCAGGTCATGAAGCCAGGTCATGAAGCCTGGCCTCAGAACAACTGGTCTTCTTACTCCCCAAACTGAGGGCTTGCCTCTCTAGCTGAGGAGTGACACAGCCTAATCCTGCTTTGTATGGGAAGGCTGATGAGATTACCTCATGGACAACCAATCAGTAGTAGAAATCACTTTTTTCTGATAAGTCTTATCAAGGAAACCAGTTATTAAATTTTGCACAGAAGCTATGCTTTTAAAAAATCTCCCTTTTCCTTGTTGTCTCTAAACACTGGAGTCATTATCACCAACTCATCCCCCATGACTTAGCCCAAACCTTCTGATAAAGGCAATAGGTCAGCATGTTCCAGAAAACACTAATTCTGCCACAGCTACCCAGCCTTTAATTCTGACTCCCTACTACCATCTCTCCTGACCCATGAGGGCTTTTTTCCCATTATGCAACTGTATGAGTGACCAGCCATTCCATCACCCGTGCCAAGTGAAATGCCATGACAGGATGTGAATCTCTCACAGAAGAGGAAGGCACCCCTCCACCTCCTACAGCTTGGCTCCTGACATATCTAAAAACACTTCCTGCTACAGAATCATGGCATTTTATTATGATATGTTTTAAACAGATGAAACAAATTATACAGAATGTAATATCCATGTACCCACTGTTCAACTTTAACACAGCTTAGTATTTGCCATATTTACTTCAAATAACCTTCCTAAAAAGAAATAAAACATGAGGTGCCTGGGTGGCTCAGCTGTTAAGCGTCTGCCTTTGGCTCAGGTCATGATCCCAGAGTGCTGGGATGGAGCCCGCACATTGGGCTTCCTGCTCAGCAGGAATCCTGCTTCTCCCTCTCCCACTCCCCTTGCTTGTGTTCCCTCTCTTGCTGTGTCTCTGTCAAATAAATAAATAAATCTTAAAAAAAAAAAAAAAGAAAAAGAAATAAAACATTACAGAAATGCCATGTGTCCCCCGCTCATTCTACTGCTCTTCCACTCTCCTCACAGACAAGCATTATTCAAAAGTTAGTAGTTATTTTTATAAAAATTTGGAATTTTTACTATATAAGTATATATGCATAAACAATATATATTCTTTGCATGGTTTAAAACTTTAAATGGCATCACACTATAGTTAAGCAACTTGCATTTTTTTGCTCAATTTTTATTTTTTCTTATGAAAGTTTCAAACATATGCAGAAGTAAAAAGGTTGTAATAAACTCCCATGTACTTATAATCCAGCCTCACGATCAATCTTTGTATCTATATACATAAATTATATCCATCCCCTACTCAGTCATCCCCCTCCTGGCCCCCCAATCACTCTGTAACAAATTCCATATAGGTAAAACTTTTAAAGGTCTACTTTCTACTGGAGCTAGCTTTTTTTTTTTTAAAAAAAAAAAGAGAAGCCAAGGAGAAGGGATTGGGTGGTGGGGGAAGGGAGGGGAACAAATACATGACATCCACCCTAGGAATTACAGCTCAAATCATTAAGCAAATGGAGCCAATAAGGCAAAAAGGAATGCTAGCTTTGGTTAGGGTCCAAGGAGTCTAAGCATGAGCTTCTTCCTTCCCAGTGGCTTTGGGGCAGAGAGGTCATCTGTGAACCTTTCCACTGCCCACCACCTTCAACTCCAGCTCAGTCTGCTTTCTCAATACTTTAACTCTCCAAGATAGTATCTTCTTTGACACCTAGAGAAAAACTCTGTCCTTCACATACTCTGTACCTGAACTGCATCTCCAAATACATTTACATGTACTGAGGTAATGGTTAGTTGCTAATGTTTATCATGTGATTTGTGCCAGGCATTTTTTTCATGCCTCAGTTTGCACTATTAACTCATTTTACAGATGAGAAAACTGCACAAAGGAGTTAAATAATTTCCCCAAGGTGGCTAATAAGTGAAGCCCTGTATTGAACTCCAGAGGACCAGCTCTAGGGTCCACATAACAACCCACACTGCCTCCTTAGCAAAAGGGCCAGTTCCCAATGGAACTCAAAGAAGCCACATACTTGATGAACGTTTGGCAGCAATCAAAACTCCACTAGCAAATATGTGATAAAAATCTGAGCGAGTGAGCCAGATTGAAGGCTGGCTGTGGATGCTCTGGGCAATTGGTTCTCAGCTCTACCCTATTCTTCAACTTAATATTCCTTTTAAGGGTCACAATCAAATTGACTTCTGTGTAAGAAAAGTAAAAAAATAGTACAAAGGTAGACAAAAGCCATTCATTAGTCCAGCTTCCCCTCTCCACAGCCACTTACAACAGGGAACAGATAAAGAGATCATGCTCTTATTGCCTGAAAACACGTGACCTCCCTTCATCTTGAGAATGTGGTATCTCCATATCAAAGAATTCTTTGTGTTGCATGCACAAAAAGGGGTAGAATTATAATGACCTAAGTATTTGACTTTTATGCAGCAGTAAATGCATCAAAGCTTGGTCTCTAACAATTTTTGGTCAATTATAAAAAAAATTGATTCTTAAGGAAGAAATGTCATTTTTCTTTTAAGAAAAATCCAGAATTTTACTCAGCAGTTTTTAGGCTGTGTATCTTAAATGTTGTTTTTCTTTTAAAAAATTGATTCTTAAGGAAGAAATGTCATTTTTCTTTTAAGAAAAATCCAGAATTTTACTCAGCAGTTTTTAGGCTGTGTATCTTAAATGTTGTTTCTTTATAAACATAAAATCTCAAGGAAAAAAAATCGGGTTATCAGATAAGATAAATACTTATATTTACCAATGTGCTACATACATAACACACACACACTCTCCCCTCGAAGCTGCTTGACCAAATTTCCTTATCCAAGATGGGCTACGGATTTTTTTCATGATCATACTGCTTTCTTGCAATATCTAAACAAAAGTAAATACTATTACCCCAACATCTCATTTTATTTACTCAATCACTATTTATTGAGCACTGTGTATCCAGCACTGCATTAAATGTTCAAATACATCAGTAAACAAGAGACTCCTCAGGGAGCCTTTATTTTGAATATACAGAGGAATTTCTTTTTGCTTAAGTTCTTGATTTATGAACTCTCAATTGGGAGGACATCTTCTAGTTGAAATTTTACTTCCTTATGGGAAATAAAAATTTACGAGGGGTCGGTATTAGGTAGAGAAGATAGAGGTGTAAAGACTATCCTATGGTAACAGATACTATTTCATAAGTTTTTAAAATAGTTTTATCAAGTCCACATAAACAATTTTATAGCTTTAGCTTTGATCGTGTAACCTCTCCATAATATCCCTCCAAAACAAGTGAAAGAGGGAAAAGAAATGCTAAGGTGTTCAACAGAAAGCTGAAGTTTCTTACAGTGTAGTATTTGCATGCTCTAAATTAACATAATCCAGGCAAGAAGAAACAGGGAAACAGAGCCAGGGGCCGCTGATGGGCCACCAAATTCAAGCATCATTCCAGCTTTCTCTTTTACGGTGAACTTCACCTGCCTTTTGTGTGTCACTGACTAGATATGGGGAGTTAAAGGGGATGTCTATAGGTCTTATCCTGACCTAGGTACACTAAAAAGCATCCGTAACAACGTTGTAATATTTTGAATATGCACAATAGGTAAAGGGAGAGAGAAAAAAATACTCAAGAAATAATTAATATAAAACAAAACTTTACAGAAAGAGCATAGCTGCTGTTGCAGACAGAGTACTTCTTTTCTGTATTAACTTTTTTGCGTGCTGAAATTTCCAAGTCTTCTTAGGCAATCTCTCTCTTTTTTTTTTTAGGCAATCTCTCTTGATGAGAGCTATTTACTAACTGGTTAACTCTTGACTTCCTGATCCCCAGCTACACTTCACGTATCCTCAGTCATGCTGCTGTAACTGCTTCCGAAAAAAGTTGAGGCAGCTGGGACTACACTTTGTTCATCTCTGTAGTCCCCAGAGTGCCCAGTACCACATCCAAACCAAACTCTGTGTTCACTCATAAAATTTTTCTATTTAATGAAGGAGGTTTTCCCTGGTGTGAAGCAACGTGAAGGACATCGCACAATGCAACGAAAAAGGCTAAACCTGAAGCTAATCAAGCCTCTAGAGCTAATTTCCAGTTTCAGGAAATTCAGGCAATAGACAATGGCACCACAAGAAAACAGATATATCCAGAATGTGGGACATTCTGTAGGACAACTGACCCACTTTCTGCAACCAGTCCAGGCAAGAAAAAAAGGGAGGGGGAGGGGAACTGGGGACTACTCCTGATTAAAGGATATAATATCCACACCCCATGTGTGGACCTTAACAAGATTCTGATTCTATCAAAAAACACTGTAAACACACACACACACACTCTCATTTTTACACAATTGAGAAACTTTTTATTACAAACTGGACATTAGATAACACCAACAAAATATGAAAGTATAGTTATAGTAACGGCACTATGGTTATGTTAAGAATATGCCTGTATCTATTCATGCCTTTTCAGAGCACCCTGAAGTATGCAGAAGTGAACCAGCAGGCCTAGGATTTGCTTTAAAATTCTCAAGGAAGGGGCGCCTGGGTGGCTCAGTCAGTTAAGCGGCTGCCTTTGGCTCATGTCATGATCCCAGGGTCCTGGGATCGAGTCCTACATTGGGCTCCCTGCTCAGCGGAGAGCCTGCTTCTCCCTCTCCCTCTGCCTGCCTCTCTGCCTACTTGTGATCTCTATCTCTCTAACAAATAAATAAATAAAATCATTAAAAATAAATAAATAAAAATAAAATTCTCAAGGAAGGAAAAAAGAAAAAAAAATACATTAACCCAATGAGGCAAAATCTTGATAGCTATTGGCAATATACTCCATTCTGTTGTTTTCATAATAATTTTTAAACTGAAGCTCAAAAGCAGTGATTCAAAATTATTTATACAAAAAGCAGATATTTTCAAACCTAGAAATGAGACAGGCTCACTTCACAGCTGCTTCATTAGATGAACAAAGTAAGCTTTCTTTTCTGATTACTTCTACCAAGTATTTTTTTTTTTTTACAAGAGTGCGACACTTTACATGCTGTCTGATGAATAATAAATAGGAATGCTCTAATCAGTGTCCGTCGTTACACACGGTCTCTTCAGCCGACCACTGGCACGTTTCCTACACCAAGGACAGCAGGCCTCATGGAGCAACTCAAAGGGCAATACTAAGGACAAAGCAGAAGAAACTTTGGCAGGGTAAGAGAGTGTTGACATTGAACATTATATTAGTTTCAGCAGAAGGTACCTTTAGGCAAAGCACCATACCTTTCATGGGTTTACTATCTAAATTCTTATCAAAGGTGCTTGAAGACAAGTGCTACTTTACAAAAAGAAAAAAAAAAAGCCTTGGAAAATCACATATAAAATAGTAGATTCGATACTTAATGACTTTGGTAAGAGAACAAAGTGTGTTTTCAAAAGATTACAGAATAATCATTTAGAGAGTACAAAAATCCCGTCTTCGAGCAAATCAACATGTGCCCTCCTCCTTACCGTCTTTCTTCCCCTAATGCCCAAGAAAATAAAATCCCAAACTGCATATGGATTGAGGGGCCAGCTGTTTGCAGACGAGAGGTACAAATGACCGTATCTGTGGGCCAGATCCCTAAAGAGAGGAATACCCCATTTATCTGGAGGCAGCCTGACAAAACGGGCACTTTCCACTTCACCCATCTGCATCATCATTCAGATTTACAGACTTCAACTCCCAACAGTGAGCGCAGGGATGGGATCTGCGTAGTCCACCTCTATACCACCACATGCCCAGCACACAACACACACTCTGATGAAGATGAGGAAATAGATCCACAATCCTAATTACCTCAGCCTTCTCTCGTCTCAAAACCAGAAGACTTAGAAAATACTGAAGTCCAAAATGGTAAGGTAAACTCCAGAGATTCATGCAGGACAATTTAATACATTTTAGAAAGCTACTATTAAAATGTCTGAATTTATAAAATGGCTGGGGCACTTACATATGTTTAAAAACAAAAATTAAAAAAAACAAAACCCCTAATCTTTACTGAATGAAAAGCAATGATCCTAAACTTCATGATTATTTTATGCATTCTAATCAATTTATTAACAAACACAGCCTTTTATAATGGCTACCTGAGAAGGAGGATGATGACCTTGGCGGCAATTCAAAGAAAACAAGGGAAGAAGGGGTAGCAGAACTTGGGAAAGTCTATTAAAGTTTCATTTTCTTTCTTTCTTTTTTTTTTTTTAATATTTTATTTATTTATTTGACAGAGAGAAATCACAAGAGAGGCAGGCAGAGAGAGAGGAAGGGAAGCAGGCTCTCCGCTCAGCAGAGAGCCCGATGTCGGACTCGATCCCAGGACCCTGAGATCATGACCTGAGCTGAAGGCAGCGGCTTAACCCACTGAGCCACCCAGGTGCCCAAAGTTTCGTTTTCTTTAAAGAGAAAACAAGTCACAAAGAGTTCTCAAGAGAAGTGGCAAGACTTATGCATGAATTTAGCTAACTAAGAGAAAGCAGGTGGAACGCAGACTAGCTGACCCAACAAAGTCACAAGAAAACTAACATAAAAGGATAAGCAAAGCTGCTTTCTACTGTTTCCACCCCTCTTCAAAGCACGGAAGTTCAGGTGATCCCACTAGACACAAATGCCCAAGAGCTTCCTTGCTCATCCAGGTTCCAAATACCACCCTGGACACCCCAAATGTTCAAATTCCCTTGAAAACCTCATGACCATGAAGGCATCCCTTGGGCACTGTCTCTCTCAAACCTATTATGTTCTCTTTTCCAACATTCACCCACCTCTACCCTTTCATTTGAACTTCACCTCTACCATTCCTACCTAGTGCCTTCTCTTCTTCTCCAAATTGTTCCTTTTTACCTGTTTTCACCAATCTGCTCCCTCCTCCCCCTTTCTCTTCCAACCTGCTCTTTTCTCTCTCCTCTTTTCTTGATATCTTTCTGTTTGACAATGGCTTCTGCTCTTGTACCCCCAAAACTTTATATACCTACCCCCCATTCCTCCCCTCTACATTCTACACCTAGAAGCCATTTTCTGAAGCTACTTATGTCTATGACAAAGGAAAAAAAAAATCTTAGAAAGAGCGAACATAGAGTTTAAACCAATAAAATATTTTTAAAAATTGGTCTCATTAAAAATTTTTTTTAAACAACTTGAAGGTCGGCCTAGAAAGTAATAATAAGGAGGCCCGCCCACAAAGCTTCAGGTGGGCTTTTCCTATTTCAGGGCCAGAAGTGCAGAATTTCTATAGACCCGAAATCAGCCTCCTGGTCTGTATTTCTAATCCTTTTATCACAGGTTCACCATCAATGCCACAGGGACTTAAAAATGAAACAGATCTCTTTTCCCGGGCTTGTGATCTAAATTCCTATCCAAAGTTGCCTAAAGACAAGTGCTACTTTACTCATTCATTTGTTCATTCAGGTGAGAGAGAGAAAAAGCACAATCAGGGAGGGGGTAAGGGGAGAGGGAGAAGCAGATTCCCCGCTGAGCAGGAGCCCCAATGCAGGGCTGGATCCTAGGACCCTGGGATCATGACCTGAGCCAAAGGCAGACACTTAACAGACTGAGCCACTCATGCCCCCCAAGTGTCACTCTAGTCATAAAAAAGCCTGAGAAAAGCACATGAACAGCAGATACCCTGATTATTTAATGTTACTGGTCATTTAAAAACTCTTTTTTTTTAAGATTCTAGAATAAAATTTTTTTAAGATTTTGTTAATTTTTTAAAAAATTTTATTTATTTGAGAGCGAGCGAATGAGAGTGACAGCACACACAAGCAGGGGGAGCAGCAGAGGGAGCAAGAGAAGCAGACTTCCTGCTAAGCAGGAGCCCAACATGGGGCTCCATCCCAGGACCCTAGGACCGTGATCTGAGCTGAAGGCAGACACCTAACCAACTGAGCCACCCAGGCACCCCTAGAATAAAACTTCTGGAAGCTTTTACTACGAAGCAAAAATATTACCTAAATAAAGTTCCAACCCCGTCCTAATCCCTTCTGAAAAGCTTATTACTTATAACATTATTATCCTTTGACTTTTCAATGGCACCAAAGTACAACATGCTACCTACATAAGACAGTAAGAGGAGAGATATAACAAAGGACCTCCTTCCAAACGGATACTGCAAATTACCAAACCTCTCTCTGCTGGCAGTTCTCCCCTTGCCCCTTGATTCCACTGTGTCCCAGATCTTAAGAGACCCCTACGAAGAAGGTACCAGAAAATTATACAACCCTCATTCTCAACCTTAACTGCCTTTCCTACAGAACTGAACTGAGAGGTTTTAGAAGGGTTGTTCATAATCTATAAGGCAATTTTGATCTCTCACCTTTGAGAATGCTGCCTGTTTCCTATTCTATCTGTCCTCCTTGGCACCTCTGATAATTGCTGATGATTACTACTATTACCACAAACGCTAACAGGTAAGTATTCATTTATTTTGCTAGCAACTATGCTAATAAGCCCTTAATATGTATAACCTCAATGCAATCCTCAATTGGGATTTTACCTATGAGAAACAGGGGCACAGGGGCGCCTGGGTGGCTCAGTGGTTTAAGCCTCTGCTTTCGGCTCAGGTCATGATCTCAGGGTCCTGGGGTCGAGCCCCGCATTGGGCTCTCTGCTCAGTGGGGAGCCTGTTTCTCCCTCTCTCTCTGCCTGCCTCTCTGCCTACTTGTCACCTCTCTCTCTGTCAAATAAATAAAAAAAAAAAGAAACAGGGGCACAGAAAGCTTACAGGACTTGATCAAGGTCTTCAGCCAGAGTTCAGACTGAAATTCAGGTGTGGTTCTGAAGCCCAAACCCTTAACCATTATAGAACATTAACCCAAAAGGACCATCTATACCTCCATCTCAACTCCAGAAATTTGAAGACCAGAGATCAGAAAACCATCAACACTTACTATGTAAAACCTTTATACCCACCCAAGGTTCCTCTCATCTTTTGCATCTTTTCCTCACAGCACCTAACAGGGGAAGAAGGAGGCGGCCTTCCTCATCCTATCTCAGCACAGAGTGCTCTTCCACTTCTTCCTAATTATATCTGGCTGAGAGGGTGGGTTTAAGCTCTTGTAGCACCATGGAACCTGCTTAGAGCCTTGATGAAGCCTGCCTCTCCCTCTCTGTCTCCACCTCACATCCTGGGTGAAGCCAATGGACCTGGAGGAGAGCCACATAGCAAGCCACAAAGCTCCAAGGTGAATCATGGCTCTTCCTCCCCATCTCCTCAAACCCGACGGGTGACAGTCCCTTCAAAGGACCACCAAAATAGCCTGTCACCACTAGTTCTCTCGTGGGGGAGAAAAAAGTGGAAAAATGAGTTACTGCGGATTAGCCATTAGAAAGCTCTTGTTGAGCTCATGCTTTATCCTAGTTAAGACTTAAATAAGCACACCAGTGACTTCAAGCTCATATAGGGCTTTTGCAGGAGGGGAAAAAGAGTGCACAGAGGTAATCTTACCACTTTTCTTAGCATGGAGCAGCCCAATAACAAATGCATATTTTGTACTAAAAAGTAGATTCTGAAACTGAAAGCAAAAATAAATGACTAAAATACATTCTATCTTCCCATAGTTCTACATAGGGAGAACCAAACAAACTTATACCAAGAGACAGGTATTAAATACTCAGAATGATAATGGTTACTACAGACAGAGCAGTCTGTCTCTGTCAGACTCTGTGCTAGGTGCCTTACAGACATTATTTCACCCAACCTTCATAATCCTGTGAAGCTCTTATTACAGGGAGGAAATGGAGGCTTAGGGACTCTACCCCCAAAGCAATTATATAGCACTTACTGTGTGCCAACTCTGTCCTACGTATTTTAAATACACATACCTTGACTCACTTGATCCTCACAACAGCTCTATGAAGTAGGTGATACTCGAAGAGATGAGCAAGCTGAGGGAGGGAATCATTAAGTCACTTGCCCAAGGTCACACAGCTGATAAGTAACAGCAGGGATTTAAACCTAGACTCTAAGGCTCCGACATCTGAGCACTTAGTCACTTAGTGCTCTTTACCACAAATATACTCCCTGGGCTTTTATTTTACCATTTTGCAGGTGTTATTTCTCCAACAAGAATGCAAGCTCTTGGAGGACAGGGAGCACTTTTCACACATCCCACTCAGCCAAGGCAGGGTCATCGGTAAATGACCCAGTCTGGTGCCACTCAGGGAAGATCTGACTGTTGGGAGCTCTTCCTGTCAGCGACACTGCCCCCAGCCCCTCCCAAAGTCTCAGTCCCCAAAGTCTCGTGGCCAGCCCGTGGGGGTCCACTCTGGGAACATGTGAAGATAGACTGGTACAGACTGAAAATGGTCTAACATCAAGACTGGCTTCTTCACTACCCCCACTTCCAAACTCCTAGAGAGCAAACTCTGCAATAGGACTGCCGCATCCTGCTCCATCCCCTGCTCCGGCCCAGGGACCACACAGCTCAAAGCCCCAGCTCCTGCTACACCCTCGAGAGTGCCTGTGATCTCAGAAGCCACCACTAACCAGCATGTCAGCCTGCAGGAGGGCATCTACCAACCACCCCTGCCTACCGCAGAAGAACAAAGCCTCTGGTCTGACACTCCAGGCCTCTCCCAGGCTCCAGGTTATCTTTGGTTGATCTGTTCCCTATCTTCCCACCATCTACCTTTACTGGGGAGTCCCACCACACTGTCATTTACTTTGCGGACAGCTATTTATTAATGAGTAACCACCATACGCCAGAGTCTCTGTTAAGAGCTGGAGATACAGATGAACTGGAGACACACAGTCTTGCCTCATGGAGCTCATCCATCTTGTCCCACCTTAAAAAACCACAGCTGTCATTCAAGGTGCAGCTTACATGCCACCTCCTATGTGAAACCTTTGGAGACACCCCTAGTTTTAAGTATCCGTCTGACAGCAAATTATGCTAGAGTTTATAGTAGATTTCAAAAAGTCATCTAAAATCCTAGTAAAAATACTGGCATAGCCAGTGGAGGAACATAAAATTCCAGATTAAAGATTAGTAAGATTATCCTCATAGGGCATTTCACTCTGAAATATGCAGAACAGTAAAGGTTAAGAAAAAATCCATGAAATCAGTGATGCCTGGGGGAAAAAACATCTGAGAAGGCAGGGCACCCTGAACCACTGTAACATATATACTGATTTTATCTTTCTCTCCTGGCTATATAGTTGTTCTTCATCTCAAAAAAACAAAACAAAATAAAAACAAACAAAACCCCCAAACCAATGGCCTGTTTATCTCTGATATATGTGCTCAAGTCATCAAGTAACCTAGGAAGGCGGATAATGTGGCTTGCCTTAAGGTAGTGGCACCTATTCCCGAAAACAGGGACCACTTGTTGGGAGGACAAGGTGCCACAGGTATCTGGGCTGACTACACAACCCATGGGTTCAGACACCTCAGGAAAGAAAACCAGCATCTCTGGAGATCACACTGGTAACCACGACTCAAACTCCTGCCAGGCCCCCGATATACCTTATCCGGTGCCACAGGAAAATAAGGGAAGCACACATAAGTGAAAGGTTCAAATAACGAATGCTTACTTTTCAATGCCAAAACATTAAAATATTAGTCTCTTAAAAGAGTGTGGACAAAATATAGCATTTTCTGGATGTCCAGGGTCACAGTAAAATGTGCTTAACACTGAACAGCCCCAGACTGCTTCCTCTCCTCACCCTCAGCCCCACCCCCTCGACCAGTGGTGCACGGAGGGAGACCTGAAAGGAAACACAGATA
The DNA here is from genome assembly GCF_922984935.1 of Meles meles. Lineage (NCBI taxonomy): Eukaryota > Metazoa > Chordata > Mammalia > Carnivora > Mustelidae > Meles > Meles meles. Next base: position 24,048,076 of record NC_060070.1, read on the forward strand.
ACCACGCTTACGCAACACACCTGCTGAGTTGAGACACAATCTAAGCAGACACACTCTGGCCCCTCTCAGGAGAGAGCTGAAGGCAGGGAAAGATCTAGAAACACACGAAGCCCTGGGGGCAGGGGAGGCTCACGGAGGAGTCCATCCTCTCCAGCCTCTCACCCATACAACCCAGCGCAAAGCAACAGGTATCTCTACTTTAAAGAGAAGGTCCTGGCAAAACTGCCAGCTCACCCAAGGTTGCACAGACGGTGGGCGGCAGGGTCCCAGCCTCTGACTCCAAGGAGCATCATCCTTTCTTGCACCAATGCTGCGTCACAGGGGCATGAAGGCCTCACCAGAAGACCCTGATGCAGTCTGCAGTGCTCACCAGTCTCCCAGCATAAGGATTTCTTTGGCTTTAGGGAAATCCACTTCACTATTACATGGGGCTCCCCCTGCCAGCTTATCTCTTAGAACTAAAATTTATTGGTTAAATGCAAATAATTACTATAGTGAAGACAAGTATCTCATCCTAGACACACCGGTGCACCTTTAACTGTGGTCCTGTGAACAACTGAGATCTTCACTAGCTGTCATCAATAACCCTAAAGAATGAATTAAACTGTTTTGACTCCCCAAGAGGGGAATCCTCCCCTAATGATCTAAATGATCATCCACGTAATGATCTAAATGATCATCCACGTAATGATCTAAAATCAGTTCTTCGACCATTATTTTATGATTTAACCATGGCACAAATCTGACAAAGAGCCTAGAATGGTTGAGAAATGGAACTTTTCACAAGAAACTAAATAAGAATTGTTAAGAAAGTTATAACTACAAGTTATGTTCACTATATGTAGTTTTATCAGTACTCCAGCTTAAATTATAATAAATACCAGATAAAAAGTTTAATCCTATGCACACGGCATGTGTTCAGTGAATTAACTTTTTAATCTGAGTCTTTAAAAAGGTCAAGTAACTGCAAAAAAAACAAAAAAAAACTATGCATGTAGGAAACACCGGCACTCCTCCCCACTCAGCTGAAGATGGTCTCACGATTTCTTTGACCTCTACTTTTCGCATAGAGAAAAAGTTCATTTAAAGAAATATGAAATACATCTGAAGCTTTACCAAAGTGCAATACTAACTTTAATTTTTTACATTTTGATTATTCCCTATGAAGATAAAGTAACAACCTAAATTCTTCTTTCTAATCAAATACAGGACATGCCCTACAATTACAAATGATCTTTTTTAAAAAGTGCACTCATCCTGAACTCATAATTTTATTTTTGGCCACTATTTATTAAGTGAGAAACCAACTGGTCTGATAAGCTTGATAACTTTCCCCTTCTCTCTTGAAACAGAATTATAAAACCTAATCCTCACTTGTACTTCCTTGGATTCATGTCCAAGGAACAGTATCTTTCTAGAGTAAAAATCGAGTTTGTTTTTTGTTGTTGTTTTACCATTCGTCTATCCTAAGAAATGTCTCATCAGAGCAAGGAAAGGAGATACACCCTAAATTCCATCATCCATCCATGGGCTTCCAAGTCTTTGGTTCAACATTAAGTCCTTGGGAAGCCCCAGGTATCATCTGATCTGGATCAAAATTCTTCTGCTTGTTCACCAAACAAGTAAAAGAATTTCCCTCAGAACATTCCCAAAATATTAAACAGGTTCATGGGAAGAATAGAAATTCCCTTGTTCTTGTGGCCTCAACACTATCTTACAATGTTTTTGACACAATCTGTATACAAGCTAGATGTCCAAATCTTGGTGGCATGATGACTCCTGCCTACATTCATTTACTGATACCTCTTTTTATTAAAGAAACATATTTCTCCATTACTTTTAAATCCATTTACCAAGGGAGCAACACAATTTGCAGGTGGTCTCTATTTTTTAGCTGAAAGGTAAAAACTCTTGTGTCAACTGTTCATAAAGGAAACATTAAGAACAGTTAGCATCACGAAAGAGGATGACTTCTCTTGTTAAGTCTAGTTGATGAACCCACAGCCCAAGACCTGAAGTTCTTTCCTTCCCCCATCATTTTAGTAGCTGCAATTCTTTTTTATTTTTAATTAATTTATTTATTTGACAGACAGAGATCACAGGTAAGCAGAGAGGCAGACAGAGAGGAAGGAAAGCAGGCTCCCCGCGGAGCAGAGAGCCCGATGTGGGGCTCGATCCCAGGACCCTGGGATCATGACCTAAGCCGAAGGCAGAGGCTTTAACCCACTGAGCCACCCAGGTGCCCCAGTAGCTGCAATTCTTTACTCCTTAATCAAACAGTATAAACTGGTATATACTTTGTTACAACTGTGTTTTCTACAAAGGTTGGAGGCTCCAGAGGGATACAGTCCTTCCCCTTCCCCAGAACAGATTGTGATTTTTGTAACATAATGATATTTTTTTAAAAACTGCCCAGGAGCAAAGAGTCCCACAGGGGCTGTCCAGGGGAAAAACAAGCTTTTCCACAACTGAAGGCCACGCCCAGCAGCCCACAGTGGGGCAGAGTCAGTGTCTAGTGTCTGTCAGTCCCGAACCTGTGATTGGGCTTAGCTGTGCTTAGGATGGAACCTGGAGGAGGTGAGACACTGATAAGGAAAGGTTTACATGTGCAGGTAGTTTCACTAAAACGTACCTGCCACGAGTATCTCCTACTCCACAACTACTACCCACATTCACAAAGGACCCAGAAATCATGAAAGAAGGCCAATTTATAAGCTCATTGGAGAAGGCTCCCAAGACATCCGGGGCTCAGGATATCTGCTCTGACCCTTCCTGGGAGACAGCCCTTGAGAGCACCCCAGAATCCTCCCCCAAACCAGATGCTGGAAACCATGAGCAGATTCTGGTAGGCTTCTGAGGCACGCTCTTGGTGCCATGACATGGCCAAAAGGAGAAAGGGAACTATGCCACAAAACGGAGTTGCACGCAAAAGCACCTGCCCAGGCTCAGACCTTCCTCCTGTGTCCTCTTCCGTGCGTCTCCCAATGTCCTAGAAGTGGCTGATCTTCCTGCTACTTCCACTGTAGCTCGGGAAAGGGAACATTTCCAACTTTTAGAAAAGGCCCTCTTATACACGATTCTTGAAATCCAGAGAAGCAAGTTCCTCAAAGAATGTCTGAATGGGAGACACGGCACAGAGGAGGCCCCAGCTCTCACAGACATCATGCAAGATGAGTCACTGCATCGACGCCACTACTGGTGCCGCTGCCACCCCTGCAGAGAGTAAATGAGCACGGCAGACGGATCCACACGGATCTGCGCAAACTGGACACGGAAGGTCATCACAGCAACAGGGAAGGAGGAGTCTGGGGAGAACGCCTGCTGCTTCAACATGTGCTGGCTCCTTCCCTACAGGAACAGAAAGGCCCCTCTCACAGTGTCTATCTGGTTAGAGGGAGAAGGGGACAGGAACACCCTGGGAAGAGTACAGAGATGGGGAAAACAAAAAGTACCCCCAAAAGTGTGTGTGTGTATGTGTGTTCGTTTTCGGGGGGAGAAAAAAAAAAAAAGCTCAGCTCAACCAGTTCCTCAGTAATTCCCCTGGAGACAGGGACTCTGCCCTGTGATTTGATCCCAAGGGGAAATTACTCTGGACAAGATCCATCTTCCTTCCCTCCACTACCTTCTCCTAGCTGATTCAAGTGGATTGTCAGGTACAAAGCAAACCTCGGTACAGAAACCTTTCACTCTCCCTGATTCTCTTGCTCTCCAAGAGGAATTTAAGGAGAGATGCCTAACCACTCAGAGTTTCAGACGCCTCTGCTTCTTCCTTCCCAACTCTGCAGAGTAAACATGCAATTTCTTCCATCAGGGGCATCAGGCCCAGACCATCCCTAAAGTCACATAAATATGACTGCATGAGACCTGAGGCCAGATTCAGAACTCCTTCTAGCATGTCCTGCCATGAGGCCCTGCCTACCTGGCAAGTACTGAAGTGGCCTGATTTAAGAGAACTAAACACCTCCCACCTCCCATTTTCTCCCTAACAAACTGCGAGATGACCTGTACCCATCACACTGAAGGCAAGGCTCCTCAGCCTGGACACTACTGACGTTTTGAGCTGGATAAATTTCTTTGGCGGGGGGTGGGGGGTGGCGTGTATGTGTGTCTATCCTGTGCGGTGTAATATGTTTAGAGCATCCCTGGTTTCTACCTTCTAGATTCCAGCAGCAGCCACAGCCCCCCACCCTGTGACAATCCAAAGTGTCTGAATGTCACCTAGGGCAAAACCACATGCGTGCGCACGTACACACACACACACACACACACCCCACCCTTGCTGAGAACCACTGGCTTAAGGTATTGGCTCTGCATATTCTCTTTGTAGTCTCATATTCTTAGAAGGAGAAGTAAGACCTGAACAGCACTCCCAATGTCTGAGACTTTGGCATGAATTAACCTGTGTTCTGAGAGGGATACAGCCTGATGAGGATATCGCTGCACTGAGAGGGCTCAGGCTTTGAGGCAGGGCTGAGATGGAGATGGGAATGGAGGATGTTATCAATAGGAAAGGGTACAAGAAAGAGCTGACTCACCATTCATAGCACAGGACCTGAAGCTGCCTTTCCCTCTATTTATGAGGGAATGGACCTTAATTCAAGTCTCTGTCTTACCCAAGAAATACAGATTTGACACTGTAAGAAGTTACAGAACCTCAGAAGACTGAAACTCCCCAAACACCCATAACCAAAGGGTGAGACTCCACTTGGCCAATAAAATGAAGTAAAAAATCCCACCATTTCTGCCTGAGGAATGTCTCTAGGAGCACTTGTAAGTGCCCCGGTGCTCCACAAAGAAAATCTGGAGTAGTTGAGATGCATGCCTATGACGTGGAACGATTCAAGGACTCAGGACCACATTGAAAAAGCAACCAACAATTATTATTCGAGGCTATATAGATGACACACAAAAGAACAAGGCATGGTTCCTGCCCTCAAGTTGCTGACAATCAAGTGGAGAAAAGAAAAGATTAATTACACATTCACCAACATCTACACCATCTAATAGCAGCAGCTAAGGTTATAGGAAGCTCATAATGTGCCAAGTGGTATGCAAGGCACTTTATATCCATTATTTCTTTCAATTCTTACAAAAACCCCTCAACCTAGGGAGTATTACTATCCCTTATCCTATAGCTGAAAAAAATTGAGGTTCAAAGAGGCTAGGCGACTTGCCCAAAGTCACACAGCCAATCCACAGTGGAGCTGGAATTCAAATACTGATTCATTTCATTCCAGACTCATTTAAGTCCACGCTAAAGCCCTCAACACTGCAGGAGCACCCAAGTGACAGGTACTTGGAAGACCACCGGCATTCTCAAAGGAAAGCCAAGCCCTAGGGTTGGCAAAGGAGAAGAAAAAGTACTTCCAAGGCAAAAAGTTCTTTAAAACTTAGCTCCATGTCTCACATAGCAGCTTAGAGCTGTTGCAAACAATACTGCCCACAAGGGAAATCAAAGTCTTTCCTTAAAAGGATGCAGGGCTTGGAGTGAGTGGGGTGTTGCAGGCAGGAACAGATGAAGGTCAATAAACACTCCTTTTTCTTCCAACGACGAATGTTACCCATTCTGTTGGGTTTAAAACTTTAACTCTCCTTCCATGAGCACGCCTGTCGCTCTAGGCAAGGGACTCTCCATCCTGTAGGCCCTCTTAGGGTGAGGTGAATGCCACACACCCACTTCCCAGAAAACACCCAGGCGCACATCCTCCAGCATGCCATCTGAAGAACCCTTAAAAACCTTCACACGGTACAAGGTTGGAAGGCCAGGAATACCTAATTTGGTCCTAGGATTGGATTTCATTTTTTCAGGCCTGTCCTGGACTGAGGAGGAACCGGCCCTCGCAGTGGGAGTCATTCCAGTGATTCTTCACTCAGTAGTGAGGTACCTCATGCACTACACATATAATTGCTTTTTTTCTCCTGGACACTGCCTTATTAATTGCTTCTATCTTGAATGTGACTCTGGTCGTGGCCTTAAAAATGACCAAGGAAGGTCCTGCTTCGGTCTGATGGCATCTGATGCCTTCGCGACTCATTATCGGCAGTCAGCCAGCAAAGCAACTGGCTCGTTCGCCAGGGCAGAGGCTCAGCCCGTCACCCCGGTGACTCCAGCCCGGATGCACTGCTGCTCCTCATGGGCAGCTCCTAGCTTTTCAGGCAGAGCAAGAACATACAAGCCTGGTTTCCAAAATGCTTAATGGCAATTACACTGGGCTGGTGATTCACTAAGCAGTACAGGATGTGCCCAATTATACACTCTATTTTCTTCCAATCTTATTTCATAAACTCCAATTTCACAAGAACATAGATTCTCCATCCAAACAAAATTATCCAACTTAAACAATTGAAATACCAGTTATCCTCAAAATTCTCTTTGGAAGCAGGGGTATATAAGGCATGATTTGAATAGACACTTGAAATATTTTTTGATTGTGTCATTCATTCAAACATTTCAGTACCTACATTTTTGATATTGTGGGAGGTCGCAGGTACAGAGAGGGAATGATTTGCTGAGCGTCAGTAATAAAACAGGATATGATAAAGACACCACCTGTATCAGATAAAGCAACTTTTATCAAGTAAAAACATTAACAGTTATTAATTTTGCTCTCCCCTATTCCCACCCCAGATTAAAGACTGTAAACTTGAAATCTTTAGTAATAAGCTGCCAAGAACAGCTGCTATTGAAAAATAAAATTCTTACTGTAAACAAATTATTAGTTCTTTCCAAGATAAATAACAATGCAGCGTCCTCATCCTCAGACTCAGAAATGTGACCTCAGAATACAAATGATCCCAGTTCCTACAGAAGAGCATCATACCTGCAAACTTACACAACCCCTTCCGTCTATAAAGTACTATGGGAGAAACAGAGGGGCCCAGTCTGCGAAAAAACAGTTAACTTTAGTTTTTAGGGGAAACATCTACATCCCACATGAAATAAACTGAGACCACTTACCATCGTATATTTTCCTCCTAAAGAAACTGTCACCCTCTTATTTAAGGAAAAGGACAGACAAAAAAATATGTACTGTTAAATGTGTTAAGAAAAAATGTTTCAGACATAAAAACAAATCAAAAGGCAGCATAAAACCGTGGAAGACCTCTAAGAAAGTAATTAGTCAATGATGCTGTGTATTTCTACGCTCCTGAGTATAAGCATGGTCTGTTTTTCTGACCCCAAAAATAAAGGGAAAAGATTTAATTAACTTCAAGATTTAAAAGAAGACACTGTTAGAACTGGGTTTAGGAAATAAACATGTTCTTAGGCAAAGAATGTTACTTATTCTGCTCCAAGAATGGTATGTGGAGATTCCCCATGACTCCATGCAAGCTTGGTCCTGTCATTTAACCCGTATGGAACCCAGACAGCTTAGGAAATGAGGTCTCAAGAAGGCAGTGACTTGTCTTAGCTTGGCATGTACAGAAGACTCATTTGTAAAGCTTTGCAACCAAGCTTAAGTGAGATTTAGGAGTAAGACACGCCAAATTAAAACTCTTAAGGACCATTAATCACACCCTCATGACTCCAGATACAGCAATACAACATATGCTTATGTAGGTCTGGTCCTCATTGTTACTCAGAGGTATTAGCTTCCTACTGCAACAGCCTATCAGGAGGAACTGTTTCAAAAGTGGGGCAAGCATGGTTCAGCCCATTCATTATTTTAAGTAATTAAATAATACAGATATGGCTATGACATTTTTGTTATTCCTGGAGACAGACAAACAGATGGCAGTGAGGAAATGAGATCAACTTTACAGAAGCGAACATACTATATACCACTCCCAGTTTCTGAATGTCAAAGTCTGAGAGAGAAATCGAAGAATCTAACTGGTAACCAGAATAGCAAAATTATTTTTATTTCATTTGTTTGGCATACTCCAACCATTAAGCAGTAGAAATAAGAAATAATGCTGAGCACAGCACCATGTACTCTGTGGATATTTAATAAATATCACTTGGCTGACTAAAAGGGACAATTTTTCAAACAGTGACTAGTGTACTGAAAATTGAATATCTCTTCTTTAAATCATAAATGCCTGAAGTTAGAAAGCAAAGTTATCATTTCAGCATAGGCAGAATGTCTGCTATCCTGGCCCCACAGTTAAGATTAATTTCTTTTTTTCTCCCTATAACAGGCTCTACTTTAAATGGTTAATACAGTAGCAGACTCTGGCACTGACATCACCTTTATCATGGCTTTCAGCTATGATGGAATAACAGCTAGAAAACCAGACAATATATGAAGCAATTATTTTCAGGCACTGGACAACAGGCAATGTAGGACTTAATTCCTGAGGAGAATGAAACAAATGAGCATGTCCTATGATTGCCTGATTATTGTCGGGAGGCAGTTTCCAAGCCATAGAACTGAAAAAGGAAAACTCAGAGCACGGCGGTCATACTGAATTGAGAGGGCAGAGATCAGTATCCAGAGAGGCCAAACTGGCTAGAATTGGCAGAGCAGCACACCTGGAAAGAGGGGACAGGGCAGAAATCCTATAAGAATCTCAGCTTGAGGGGCACCTGGGTGGCTCAGTGGGTTAAGGCCTCTGCCTTCGGCTCAGGCCATGGTCTCAGGGTCCTGGGATTGAGCCCTGCATCCGGCTCTCTGCTCGGCGGGGAGCCTGCTTCCCCCACCCCTCTCTCTCTGCCTGCTTCTCTAGCTGTTTGTGATCTCTGTCAAATAAATAAATAAAATCTTTAAAAAAAAAAAAAAAGGAATCTCAGCTTGAGTTCTGATCTGTGTGAGGAGACCACCTAAAGTCGGGGAGAAAACACCAAAAGCAGTTGGTCTAAATCCCAGAGCTCAGAAAGAGCTAGAATAGTTCATGTTTCCACCAGCAGAAGCAGAAATAATTCATAATACCCACATCATGAGATAAAATCCTCAGAAGAGTAGTGTAGTATATAGTAGCTAAATCATTCCTAAATCAATGGCTGCTCTGGACCTCCCTCATAAAGCCAAACAGCTAGCTTCAAAAATGATACGACTTATTTCCAGTAACTTACATGCATGCCAGAACAAAGCCCAGTACTACTTAAGGGAATACAACAAAATCTAGCACCCAACAACAGTATCCAAGTAAAAATTACCAGGCATGCAAAGGAGGAAGAAATTATGATGCATAATCAAAAGAAACAGGTCCAGAAATGATAAGAGATGATGGAATTAGTAGACAAGGGCATTAAATAAATTATTATACTGGTATTTGGAAAACAACTGGATAGTTCCTCAAAAGGTTAAACAGAGAGTAACCGTATGACCCAGCAATCCCACTCCTATGCATATACCCAAGAGAAATGAAAATACATGTCCACACAAAAACTTGTACATAAATGTTCAAAACAGTATTATTCATAATAGCTCCAAAATTGAAACAACCCAAATGTCCATCAACTGATGAATGAATGAAATGTGATATATCCGTACAATGGAATATTATTCAACCATAAATAGGAATGAAGTACTGATACATGCTACAACACAGATGAACCTTAAAACCATAACTATGCAAGTGAAAAGAAAGAGTTACAAAATACCACACATCGTATGAGTCCATGCATATGAAATGTGCTAAGTAATCAAATCTACAGAGATAGAAAGTAGGTTAGTGTCTAACTGAGCTGGAGAGGACTGAGGGCAGATAATGGGTAAAGAGTTTCTTTATGGGGTGATGAAAATGTTCTAAAATTAGACTGTGATGATGACTGCACAATTTTGTTAATATACTAAAGCACTGATTTATATACTTTAAATAGATAAATTACATACCAACATGAACTGTTTCAATAAAGCTGCTTAAAAGTTATTCTGAATGTATCCCAGGTAGAAAAAGGAAGCAGAGAAAAGACAGATAAAAAACAAATCCAGTGGCACTTTCAGTGAAGAAAAATGTAGTATCTGAAATAAAAAATATACTGGATAGGAATAAAAGCAGATTAGACATTGCAGAAGATCAGTAAACTTTAAGACACAACAATAAAACTATGCAAAATGAAGCAGAGAGAGGAAGAGACTGAAAAACAAATTAAGAGTATCAGTGACCTGTAGGACAACACTAACTTGTCTCACATATGTGTAATTAAGGTCAAGAAGAACAGAGAGGAAGAGGACAGGAAAAATAATTTAAAAGTTATGGCTAAACTTAAAACATTTTTGCTAAAAACTGTAATCTCACAGATCTAAGAAAACTAAACCCCAAAGAGAATATAAAGAAAACTGCACAAAGGCACATCACATCAAAACCAGTGATAAAGAAAAATAAAAGCAGTCAGAGAAAAAAGACATATTAATAGGAATAAAGATAAAGAATACAAAAATATTAATTTAAAGGGATATAAGCACCCCTGTTTATAGCAGCATTCTCTACAACAGTATTATCTACAAATTATGGAAACATTCCAGGTGTCCACAGATTGATGGATGGATAAAGAAGCCATGGGGGTGTGTGTGTGTGTGTGTACTCCACACACACTGGAGTATTACTCAGAGAATGATATCTTGCCATTTGCAACCACACTTACGGCGGTACAGAGTATTATGCTAAGTGAAGTCACTCGGTCAGAAAAATACCATGTGATTTCACGCATATGTGGAATTTTAGAGACAAAACAAATGAGCAGAGGGGGGAAAAGAGCAAAAGAGAGAGGCAAACCAAGAAACAGACTCTTAACTCTAGAGAACAAACTGATAGTTTTTACAACTGAAATGGATGGGGGGGGTGGGTCAAATAGGTGATGGGGACTAAGGAGCACCCTAGTGATGAGCACGGGGTGATGTATGGAGGTGCTGAATCACTGTATTGTACCTGAAACTAATACTGTCCATCAATCGATGGACATTTGGATTGTATGTTAAGTAACTGGAATTTAAATAGAAACTTAAAAGAAGAGAGAGAATGAGAGCAAAGTACTTTCCATAAACTATTAAAACAGAAGGAAATGGAGGAATGGTTAACAAGGGAACTAAGGGAACAGAAGCACCATCATCCTAGAATTCTATACCTAGTAAAACTGTCTTTCAAAAATGAAGATTTTAAAGGCTTTCAGATGAACAGAAGCTGAGAGAATTCACTGCCAGCAGAGTTGCACTGTAAGAAATGTTAAAAGAAAGTTCATCAAGGGTGCCTGGGTGGCTCACTCAATTAAACATCTGCCTTCCGCCCAGGTCATGATCCCAGAGTCCTGGATCAAATCCCTACATCAGGCTCCCTGCTTGGCAGGGAGTCTGCTTCTCCTTCTCCCTCTCCTCTGTGCTTCAGCACGCTCTCTCTCTCCCTAATAAATAAGTAAAAAAGCTTTATTAGAAAAAAAAAAGTTCAGGGCACTTGGGTGGCTCAGATGGTTAAGCGACTGCCTTCGGCTCGGGTCATGATCCCAGCTTGGGTCATGATCCCAGAGTCCCGGGACTGAGTCCCACATTGGGCTCCCAGCTTGGCAGGGAGTCTGCTTCTTCCTCTGATCTTTCCACCCTCATGCTCTCTCTCTCATAAATAAAATCCTAAAAAAAAAAAAAAAAAAAAAAAAGTTCAGGGGCACCCAGGTGGCTCAGTGGGTTAAGCCTCCGCCTTTGGCTCGGGTCATGATCTCAGGGTCCTGGATCAAGCCCTGCACTGGGCTCTCTGCTCAGCAGGGAGCCTGCTTCCCCCTCTCTCTCTCTGCCTGCCTTTCTGCCTACTTGTGATCTCTGTCAAATAAATAAATAAAATCTTAAAAAAAAAAATTCATCACCCAAAAGAAAACAATACCAGACGGACATCTGAATTTAAACAAAGGAATGAAGAGCCAGAAATTATCAATATATGGGTAAATATAAAAAAATTTTTCCTTATTTTTAATCTGTTTAAAAGATCATGACTATTTAAGGAAACCTACCAATATATTATCTATAATGTGTTTACATTATGTAGAAGTAAAACAGAACTAAGAATAGTAAGGGAGAAATGATAGTATATTGTTTCAAAGACTTTACACTCTATGTAAAGTCTTATTTGCAGATTGACTATAATTGGTTAAAGATGTAAAAACACTAGAGCAACTGTTATAAAATAACAAAGGGGTGTGGCTAATAAGCTAAAAGCGGAGATAAATGGGATTCACTAAAACAATAACAACTTATTAAAAAAAGCAGGAAGAGGAGAAAGAACACAAGAAACATAAGACAAACAGAAAACGAATGATATGACTCTTAATCTCACAAAACAAACTGAGGGTTGCTGGGGGGAGGGGGGCCGGGGAGGGGGGTGGGGTTATGGACACTGGGGAGGGTATGTGCTATGGTGAGTGCTGTGAAGTGTGTAAACCTGGCGATTCACAGAACTGTACCCCTGGGAATAAAAATACATTATATGTTTATAAGAAAATAAAAATTTTTAAGAAAAAAAAAGAAAAGAAATGACAAAGACAGTAGATTTAAACCTAAACAATTCATAATTACATTATATGAAACAGTCTTTATAAAAAAACTCCTATAAAAGGCAGAAAGTATCAGATTGAATCAAACAACAGTAAAAACAAACACACCTATATGCTGTCTACATGTATACAAAGACAAGTCTAAAGATACAAACTGGTTACAAGTATAAGGAAGATAAAAGAGTTACTATACAAATACTAATAAAAGAAAGCTAGAGTAGCTTACTAATCAAAAGTAGCTGCAACAGCAGTACATATTAGTTTTATTATATAGATTTTAACAAAAAATACTGCCAGGATAAAGAGGGATATTCCATAGTAAGAAAGGAACCAATGTATCAAGAGGATATAGAATAACCTTAAATGTTTATCTGCCAATAACAAAATTTCAAAATACATGAAGCAAAAACGGAACTGAAAAGTAGAAAAATCCACAATTCATTTCACAGTACTAAAACAAGTACTCACCATATAAAGTTGACCACCTTGATGTAACTGGCATTTATAGAACATACCACCCAAAACAGCATATAAATATTCTTTTCAAATACACATAAAACATTTACCAAGGTGGACCATATTCTAGGCCATAAAATAAGTCTTGATAAATTTTAAAAACACAGAAATCATACAAAATAGATTCTTTGACCACAAAAGGATTAATTTAGAAAGCAGTAATAGAGGGCACCTCACTGGCTCAGTCTGCAGAGCATACGACTCGATCTTGGGGTTCTTGAATTCAAGCCCCTCACTGGGTGTAGAGCTTACTTTAATAATAATCATAGAAAGATATCTGGAAAATCCTCAAAATACTTGGAAATTAAGTAATTCATTTCTAAATAGACTATAGGTTAAAGAAGAAATTCACAAGGTAAATTGGCAAGTATTTTGAACTGAATGTAAAAACAAACATTGTTGTCTCCCTCCCAACCCCATCTTGTTTCATTTTTTCTCACAAAACAGGCTGCTGGGGAGGGGAGTGGAAGGGATAGGTTGTCTGGGTTATGGACATTGGGGAGGGTATGTGCTATGGTGAGTTCTATGAAATGTGTAAGCCTGATGATTCACAAACCTGTATCCCTGGGGCAAATAATATATTATATGTTAATAAAAAACAATTTAAAAAATTTTTAAAAAAGACATTTTTTAACAATCTGAAAAATTAATTTTTTAACAATTTTTTAACAAATTTTTTTAAAAATCTAAAAAATTTTTTTAAAAATTTAACTGGATACAGTTAAAAAAGTTGTTTGCAGAAAATTTATCTTTTAATATCTGCATTATGAAAGAAGAAAGGTCTCACAAATTAATGATCTCAGCTTCTATCCTAAGTTACCAGAAAAAAAATGCCAATTAAGTCCACAACAAGCAGAAAGAAAGATTAAAAAGCAGAAATTAATGAAACTGAAAACATAAAAATAATAGAGAAAAATCAACAATACCAAAATGTTGATTCTTTGAAAAGATCAATAATATATGTCTCTAGCCAGACTAATAAGGAAAAAGAGAGAAGGCAAGTTATCAATATTGAGAATGAAAACAAAATCAATACCGGTCATACATGTCTTAAAAGGGAAATGAGGAATAATAGAAACACCTTTGTTAAAAAAAACTTGGACAACTTAGGCAAAATGGACAAATTTCTAGAAAGACACAAAATATTCAAAGTCATTTAAGAAAAAATTTAAAAGCTGTAACAACACTTCATCTGTTAAATAGACTAAATTAGTAATTAAAATCTCACGAAGAAAACTCCAGGCTCTTAAGGATTAACTATTGAGTTTCACCAATCATTTAAGAAAAGAGATAATTCAAATTCTACCAGAAAGCAGAAGAGAGAACAATTTCCATCTCATCTTGAGACTATTATTACCCTGACACCAAAACCGAACAAAAATATTATAAGAAATTTATAGATCAATATCCCTCATGAAGATAAACACAAAAATCATTAACAAAATTTTAACAACTCGAATCTAGCAATGCAAAAGGTAACAACATATCATGACCAAGTGGAATATACATCAGCAATGCAAGGTTGGTTTAACACTGAAAATCAATATGTTTCTTCATATTAAAAGACTAAAACAGGGGCGCCTGGGTGGCTCAGTGGATTAAGCCGCTGCCTTCGGCTCGGGTCATGATCTCAGGGTCCTGGGATCGAGCCCCACATCGGGCTCTCTGCTCAGCAGAGCCTGCTTCCTCCTCTCTCTCTGCCTGCCTCTCTGCCTACTTGTGATCTCTCTCTCTGTCAAATTAATAAATAAAAATCTTAAAAAAAAAAAAAGACTAAAACAAAACCAAACCACATGATCTTGATAAATGTGGAAAAAGCATGTGATAAAATCCAATAACTGTTCATGACTTTTAAAAAAGAGAAAAAAATACTCAACAAACTAGGAATAAAAGAAACTTCTTCAATCTGGTAAAGGGCACATATGAAAAACTCAAACCTAACATCGTACATCATACTACAGTAAAGACTCAATGTTTTCCCTTAAGACTGGGAACACAGCAAGGATCTCATCTTCTTTTCAACGATGTGTTGAGCATCTTGGTCAGTGAAATAAGGCAAGAAAATAAGGTATATAATAAATATTAAATATATAATAAAATTATAATATTTTATATAAGAAAAGGAATTAGGTGTATGTATACATGTATTTAGGAAAGGAAGAGGAAAAACTCCATTCACAGATATGATGATCAAAGTAGAAAATTCTAAGGTAGTTACAAAAAAGGTATTAGAGGTACTAGACCCTGGGTAGCTGCAGTCGTTAAGCATCTGCCTTAAGCTCAGGTCATGATCCCACGAGTCCTAGGACTAAGCCCCGCATCAGGCTCCCTGCTTGGAGGAAGCCTGCTTCTCCCTCTCCCACTTTCCCTGCTTGTGTTCCCTCTCTTGTTGGGTCTCTCTCTGTCAAATAAATAAATAAAATCTTAAAAAAAAAAATGTATTAGAAGTAATTGATGAGGGGTGCCTGGGTGGCTCAGTGGGTTAAAGCCTCTGCCTTCGGCTCAGGTCATGATCCCAGGGTCCTGGGATCGAGCCCCACATCGGGCTCTCTGCTCCACGGGGAGCCTGCTTCCTTCTCTCTCTCTGCCTGCCTCTCTGCCTAGTTGTGATTTCTGTCAAATAAATAAAATATAAAAAAAAAGAAGTAATTGATGAGTTTAGCAAAGATGCAAGAGGTAAAAAAACCAGATATACAAAATATATACAAAAAGATACACGTCAAACGAACAACTGGAACCTGTAATTTTAAAATACCATTTACAAAAGGGATGAATTTTACAAAAGATGTGCAAGAACTGTGCTCTGAAACATATAAAACACTGCTAGAGAAACTAAAGACGACTGAATCTAGAATAGTCCAAATGATTTTAAAAAAGAATTATGTTGAATTCTTGTATTCTCTGATTTTTAAGACTTACTATAGATTCAGAATAAAAACAGCACAATACTGGTATAAGAAAAGATATGCAGATCAATAGAACACAGAGTCCAGAAATATACTAAGGTATCAAGATAGTTCAATGGATGAATGAATATACTAAAATTAATCCCAAATGGATCATACTTAAATTAAGAGCTATGCAGCTTGTTATAGAAAAAAATTGGGAAAAAATAAATGTCGTAAACTTGAATTAGACAAAAATTTCTTAGGACAGAAAATGCATAAACTGGACTTGAACAAAATTAAAAACCTGCTCTTCAAAAGATGCGATTAATAAACAATCCGCAAATGGAAAAAAATTTGCAGAATTTATGAAAAAAGATCTATCAAAAATATATAAAGAACTATTATAACTGAACAGTATGAACACAAATATTCCTATTTTTAATTTTTTTTTTAATTTGACAGACAGAGATCACAAGCAGTCAGAGAGAGAGAAGGAAGCAGGCTCCCCGCTGAGCAGAGAGCCCAATGCGGGGCTCCATCCCAGGACCCTGGGATCATGACCTGAGCCGAAGGCAGAAGCTTTAACCCACTGAGCCACCCAGGTGCCCCAAATATTCCTATTTTTAAAAAAGGCAAAAGATTTCAACACTTGACCAAAGATATACAAATCAGAAATAAGCACATAAAAAGATGCTTAATATTATTAATTAAACAAATGCAAATTAAAAGTACAAGATTATCTACTTACATAGCATATTCTACAGAAGATAAAAGTAAAATGACTGACATGTCATTCAAATGTTGGAGAGGATGGGGAACAACTAGAACTCTCCTACACTCAGATTGGTGATTTGGCAGTTTCTTATGGAATTAACATACACCGTACATATGACCCCGCAATCATATTCCTAGGGATTTATCTCAAAGAAATGAAAAAATATATATCAAAAAGACTTGAAAGTGAATATTCCTAGCAACTCTATTCATAATATTTTTAAAAAACTAGGAACAACCAAAAAGTCCATCTACTGGTAAATGGATAAAATACTGTCCTGTATTTATATATAATAGGTTATTCACCAAACGGAATACTTCGTAGCAATTATAAAGAAAAAACTACTGATAAAAGACAGGAATGAATCTTACGTGCACTATGCTAAGTGAAAGGAACTAACATGAAAAGCTACATACAGTATGATTCCATTTATATAAAATTCTAGAAAAGGCCAAAGCAAACCAGATATTGCCAAGGACCAGAAGCACAGGAAGGGGAATGACTGCAAAGGCATATGAGGGCACGATCTGTGGTGATGAAAATGTCTGAAATGTTTTACGCAGTTATGGTGTTACACAACTATGTATCTTTATCAAAACTTAAATTCTGCACATAAAACAGCAAATTTTATTGTATTCAATTATACCGTTCAATACATTTAACTACTTTTCCCCCACAGGTGAATTTCGAAATACATCACCATAGTTTTCTGTTTTTTTTTTTTTTTTAAGAGACCATTTTATTTCATTGTAAAATTACCCAAATGCTTCAAACAGCAGGACTGTAAGAAAAAGTCTTCATCCTCCCTGGGTCACAAATAAGAGGTGAGGGTGGGAGGGAGGATCAAGAACAAAAATTGTAAGAAAAATGTAAAAAGCATAATTAGCACAAGAAAAATGTGGTGGCTGTCCTCTGAACTGCTTAAAATGTACTTATAGGCTCCGGATTTTGCCAATCCCTACCCCTCACTCATATCTACTTACAAAGTGACAGAGTGGAAATGTGTTGTCTTGCTCACAAAAACCAAACAGACACAGACACACCTCAGTCCCTTATACTTTCTTCCTCTCTGATTCAGAGCACAAAGGTGAAGAGGTTTGGCTTACTGGGCTGAGAGGTCCAGTCTCACTCATTTGTGTACTGAATCCTTTGCTCAATGCTACTGCATTTCTTGGGGACAAATTTCCCTAGACCTAGCTTACTGTGAGGTCCCGGTCAGGAGTCCACAGTTAGAATCTTAGCATTTACGGAACTCTCTTAGAGGCAGTTCTTTTATTTTAGAATTTAAAAAAACAGTAACTATAATATTACAGAATACTAAAATAAAGTTAAAAAACAAGTGCTCTCCAGTGAAGAAATAGTTAAATAAATTTTAAAAACATCCAATCTTCATCCATTTAAAATAATAAATTATAAAGCCCTATGCGTGGATTAAAAACAAAACACAGAAAACAAAGAACAGATAATCTTTTTTTTAAGGATTTTTTACTTATTTATTTGACAGAGAGAGACACAGCAAGAGAGGGAACACAAGCAGGGGAAGTGCGAGAGGGAGAAGCAGGCTTCCTGCTGAGCAGGGAGCCCAAAGTGGGGCTTGATCCCAGGACCCTGGGATCATGACCTGAGCCTAAGGCAGATGCTTAACCACTGAGCCACCCAGGTGCCCCGTCTTAATAAACCTAAATAAACAGCTCATGTGCAAATGGCCAAAACTACAAGGAACTCATATAAATTAAAAAGGATTATAATAGGTCTTCTCCAACGTTTTTGTTTTCAAAACTGTGTGCGTGTGTGTACATATATTTTAATCCAATATGCATATCTCCTGAATTGAATGAAAGGACCCTTGCCTAGGGAACAAGCAGCCCTGTGGTCAGGTTAAATCTTCTAGGAACATTACCAGCATGTACATACGTGTGCTGTCCAGTTCTAAGCTACATAAGGAGCAGTGATGATGTGTACCACTAAAGCAGTGTGATATTAAGAAACTGGTTAAGAACTCCAGGGCTTTCCAACTGAAGAGATCATTTTATTGTCCCATGTGGCTGACCCAAAAACACAAAAACCTTCACCCTTAACATGATCCATACAGGGGCTGCTGGGTGGCTCAGTCAGTTAGGCATCTGACTCTTGATTTCAGTTCAGGTTGTGATCCCAGGGTCAAGCCCCATGTTAGGCTCTGTGCTCAGCACAGAGTCTGCTTGTCCCTCTCCCTCTGTTCCTTCCCCTGACTCACACATGCACGAGCTCTCAAATACATAAATATATAAAACCTTTTATTTTAAGGTGATCTATAGCATTATATAGAGAGGGATAGTGAGAAACAAATTCACTTGCCTGTTATTTAGCTTTCTGTCCTCTCCCCCCTTCTTAATAACACCATCTTCAATAGCAAAATTGTATTGTCACCACCACCTTAAAAGGAGTAGACAGGACAGAGAGTATTGTGGCGAATTTCAAAACTAAAGAGATCAAGACACAGAGTTTATGACTCTGTGCCCAAGGTCACTCAGTTACTAAGTACCTAAACCTGGACTAGAACTCAGGCCCACGGGCACCGGGGTATGTAACTCCCAGTGCCTCTCTGTAAATGCTAGACACTACCCCAAATCAGCACAACCACTCCTACCCATTGCCTTCTTCTAGGAGTAATACTGAGGCTCCATCTTGTCTCTAGGCACTCACTGAAACAAAAGCTCTTGGGAGAGACATGACAGTTCACCATTCATTTTTGGGAAAAGGCTAAAAATAGTAAGGCTTAGAGATAATCCATTTACTCAGCTTACCAGTTATAAACCACTTCTTTACTGAATGTGAATTACAGTAGGCTGATCTTAAGACATTTAAGAACTAACCTCCAATAACCTCTTCTGCATCATGGCCTCTGGTAACTGTCCATTTGGATTAAGGCAAAAATCTTGAGGTCCGGCTAACAAACCTTGCAGCTGGTGGAAGCACTCCAGCCACCGCAGTGTTAAGAAAAGGACACAGTTGAGCATTTACTGTCTAAGCAGCTTCTGCCTCCCCAGGAGGGAGAAGGAAATCTGTCCAGAAAATTTAGGACCAGTTTTCTGACTATGGCAGGGTAGGGGTAAAGAAAAAAAAATTTTTCCCCCTCTGTGATAACAGCCTATTTCTCTTCAAACTTTGAAGAACTATTAGAAATGCTAAATGCAATAAAAGTACCAAGGCCAAAAAGAAGATCTTTTAAATTGTTTTTCACTTACTAACACACTGGAGTTGTTTTTAAATAAACCTAAAGACAGCTAAAAGGGATCTTAAATGGTACGCTCTGTTCTGAACCCACTGAGCTGGCTAGCAGGTAGGATATTTGGTTTCCTGATTTCTGTCAGAGTATTTTTCTTTCTGGATTTTGTTTTTGACAAAGAAATTACAGCACCATCAGAAAAGGACTAGAATTTGTTTTTTTGTTGTTGTGTGTGTGTGTGTTTTTTTAAACCCAACAAGTTCTGAAAAGTTCTCTGATCTTTTACTTTGTTTGGACTATGTCTCTAATCTAGTCTGTGGTCTCTATACCTCTGGGAGAAAAAAAGATAATTACCAGTTATAATAAGCCTCTTTGGCAGGAGTGCTTGTAATACCAGAAGATATATCTGTGATAGTCAATTCTCAACCATCTTTAAGTAGGATTGTCAATTCAGTCACCCATCAGTTTTTCAAGGGGTTGAACCAGCGATTTTACCCAACTCAAGCATTCTAAAAATGATTCTCAGTATTAAACAGACACTTAGATTTAGAGCAGAGAAACTCGAGTGATCTTTAGACCACATGGGAGTATACATATGAGGTTCTAGATTACTCCTAATGAATCCAATGAGGGAACTGGACCAGAACATCTACCTACATATCTTTCAACTCTGGCATTCTATAATCCCAAGGTCCTTGGAAAACAGCAAATAGGCCAGGAATGAAGGTCAGACTTGCTCTCAATGCTCACAAGGCTGCTGTGAACTAAGAAACTGATAATGATCAAGATTAGTTCTCCCAGGGTAACCCACTGCTATGGAACACACATTTCAGTGCCTGGCACATAGTAGACATCAATAAACATTTATTGAACAAATGAATAAATTTCTTCCTTAGCATTTGTGGTAAGACATCCAAGGAATTTAATCTGTGAACCCCCACAAGGATGCTTATGTCTTACAAAGTGTCAGGATTTTCAGAAAAATAAGAATCTGAGGACTCCCTTGGGCTTTAGAGACTGAGCGGAATTTATCTATAATCATCTATGCATCTGAATAAAGCAAGATCAACAGTGTTAAAAACAAATACATGCCATTTTCAAGACATGTAACCTTATCAGAATCAGAAAACACAATACTAGGGAAGCAAGTTTCTGAAGAGAGTGTAAGAAACATTATTCTTCTATAGTATTTCAATTTGTGATTTAAAAAAAAAAAACAAACAACTTTCATCCCCTAAGTATGCCCTTTGGTGTATGCAAGACAAAACACACAAATTAATAATTTAAAAGCCAAGAAATAAATTCTCTGAGTCTAAAAACCAATGACAACACCTTTTTCCTAAATACTCTAATATTCCAGGGATCTCTTTGTTTTTTTAAACATAACAAAACAAAAAAACACGGACACCTGCTGGTCAAACTTGCATTGCCTCCTTCTACATACTCCTGTTGACCTATCTCTATGAGACTTTAAAAAAAAGATTTACTTATTTATTTGAGAGAGGGTGGGACAGATAAAGAGAGAAAATCCTGAAGCAGGCTCCCCACTGAGTGCAGAGCCCAACTCCAGGCTCGATCTCAGAACCGTGAGATCACCACCTGAGCAGAGATTAAGAGTCAGATGCTTAACCAACTGAGCCACCAAGCTGCCCCTCTTTGTGGAACTCTTATCCCTACCCCCTCTTGTCATGCAGGCAACAAAAATGAAAACTGCACACGATGGCGGCCAAAGAAACAATTTTTATAAAAGTTACACAGAGGCGCCTGGGTAGATCAGCAGGAGTCTTGCTGTCCCTGTCCCTCTGCCCTTCCCCTACTAGCACTCTCTCAAATAAATAAATAAGTAGGCAAGTAAAATTTTTGGAGAAAACATTAAAAAAAAAAAAAAGTTATGGGTGACCTGGGAGGCTCAGTCGGGTAAGTGTCTGCCTTCGGCTCAGGTCATGATCCCAGAGTCCTGGGATCAAGCCCCACATTGGGCTCCCTGCTCACTCGGCGGAGAGCCTGCGTCTCCCTCTCCCTCTGTCCTGTTTGTGTGCTCTCTCTCGCTCACTCTCTCTCTCAAATAAAATAAAATCTTAAAAAAAAAAAAGTTATGCAAATTAGCACACACTAACGGTGGTCAAAATACAAATTTTAACCATTTAAAATGTGAACACTGATCACTAAACCCTTGGTGAAGCAGGACAGGCTGATAAATGCAACAGGAAAAAGTTTGCCAGCTCCCTGGCTTTTTGAACCTGCCTATTCACAAGGCTGCTTCCTGGGAAGAAGAAAGTTTTAAATGGAGTTTCCTTAATCACAGCATGGCAGAACCATGCAGGCACATCAAATTCTAGAATATTTTTTTCCCTTTCTCTTTTTGATTTTTGTTCTACCAGGAGCATTGCCACCGTGTGTCAAGAACCCAAAGAGTTTAGGGTGAGGGGGAGGAATGTCACAATTGCCGAGGCCTGATTACTATGCAGAAAACACCGCCCTACCAGACAGACGTGCCAATGAACCGCCCTTGGGAAGAGGAGCCAGGGTACAGTCTGTGGTGGTGAACAAAAGGGGTGATGTACTGTGGAATTAGTTTCAAAAAGAATTCCTCATCTCCAGAGTTTCTGGATTTCTGGGCAAGAGCAGCAATTAGTCATTAACTGAGAACATTATTGACAACCAAGGAAGATGCTCTGATCAGCCTCCTATCAAACTACACAGAACTCCAGTCTTCAAACCCACCATACAAAATTAATTATTTTCTGACCCTGTCCCACCTCTTTCAAATGCATAATTGTTCTGTTGCAGACCAAAGTTGTTTGGTGGCACAATCTGTCTTATTTTACTTGTAATTCTTACATTTAAAAAAATCTGAAACTTCTCCCTCTAATTCAAATTTCTTCTAAGTTGCTGTCTTACTTCAACCTCATGCTACACTTCCATGTTCACCACCCTGCCCTCACCCATCCCAACCCGGTCCTTCATTTTATCGGAGCAGGTTATCAAAACAGGAACCATCCCCATTTTCCCTGTGCTAAAAAAAACAAAAACAAAAGCAAATCTTCTCTTCCCAAGGTAATTCCAATTATTCCCAAACCATCTGTGAAATTAAGATAATTTAATCTAAAATCCTATCCTCTCCCCAACCCCTCAAGAAGGGCAAGCTTCTTATTGGTCTAAGCTTCTGTTTCCTTTTCTGAGAAATGAGTAACTTTGAGGGTATGGATTAGAAATATGTGTCTGATACATTCTGTGAACACAAAAAATCAGTAGTAAACAGAAGGACCCCCATAATGGAGGATATGACTATGAACTTCAATTATCTCAATTTAAAAAAGCTTATTTTGGCCAAAGGAATATCTTAGGTTTAAAAATGAAAATTAGTAAAGCCAAGAGGTCATGCCCACATGGAACTCTGTGAAGAAAATCTGCAAAACAGAAGCATGTGGCTTTAAATATATATCCCCTTCTCTCTTCTTATTGGGCTGTCACGATCCACAGGTGAGCAAGGCACAAGAAAATGGAAGAAGTCAGTACCCTTCATGACATTCAGATATGGCCATGAGGGTACCTCCATAGGGATAAAATGGAGTTAAGACAGTCTCCAGTTACTAAAAGAAAGGACCATATCAAATACACTTATAAGCAAAAAAGACAACAAAAAAACCCAACCCTCAAAACTTAGGGGGGCCTGAAACATCCAGGCTAACTAACTGTTTTCTTTGGCTGAATTCATAGGCTGTTCAGTTCCAGCACAGATCCTACAACTATAACATTTATTTGTGGTTTAAACACAATAATGAACAATGAATGTGAACTGAATATTCCTTGTCCACAAATAGGTCAATGTCAAACACAGTGTTATGTACTAATAAATCATAGGAAGCCTCCACACTTCAATACAGTTTTAAAATAGGACTATTCACTCTCGTTAGGCAAAAGCAGGTCTCTGTTGAGTGTTACCCAAATCCAGAAAGAACACAAAATATGCTGGGAAGTTCTTCCACACAGTCACACAAAGGTTATAATGATCCACAAAAACTTAAGCTTTGCTGAAGATAGCAAAGAAACCCAATGCTTTTTCCCTCATTTATCCACCAAAAAAATATAATGCTGTCTTTCAGTTCTCTTTTATTACTTACCACGTCCACTATAATTCTAGATTTTCATGAACAAATCTTTCCTGAAGTTATCGATGTAATAAACCTTGTTTGTTTAAAATACGATTTTCTCTTCAGCACCTTCTGACCTCAATAAACTAATTCTGCATGCTGCGGACCTGTCTCCTGACAGTCACTCAGATCAGAGTTGAACACCACCATTTTTGTCAAAGAAGTCTGAGGGACTGATTCTGTTAGTATCTAATCATTCGCAACATCATGTTCTTTTGTTGTTGTTTAAGTCACCATTCTTGGTCAAATTCATAGTCAACGATTCTTCTAGGAGTTCTCAGACCTGCAGATATTTCCATGATTCTTTAAAAAAAAAAAAAAAAACCTGTCTAAATATACCACATAGAGAATTTTTATTTCAAAAATAAAACTAAACTCTGAGCTTCAAGAGAGTTGACAGATTCCAGGACCCTTCCACAGCCCTGAAGGAAAATTATGATAGTCTGGGGAAACGCTATACAGCCTAAGCTTAAAGAAAATGCTCCATCCAAAACTCCCTCAGTGATCTCTCCCCTTTAAGCAGAATTCCCTTCCTGTATGTTCTTTAAACCAAAAGCAACATTTTAGAAATATGCAACACCTGGATATAAAGAATGCCCAACTTGATGTTCAATAATACACTCTCCTTCCTAGGCCAAAATGTGTGTAAATGTTTTAGATACTTAATGTTAAGATCAGTCACTGGTGCTGTAAGAATCATAATAAATTGGGAAAAATGAAAAGAGAAGGTTTTCTTTATCATACCTGAGAAAGTGAATAGTTTTCATGGATGACGCTTTACTTAATCTGCATTTCATTATATTCGTCATTCATCTCCAGCTAGAAACTTGCATAAGGTATTTAAATGGCTAAATGAATAAGAATTCTTACAACTTTAAAAAGAGAAATACCAGATTCTGCCAGCCTCCTTAATTCATCTATTTATAAGAATGAGGTCTTTGTTACAGGATGCTAACCGAGCACCAAACAAGTCAGTGAGCACAATCTCTTCTGAAGTCATCTAATCTTCTAGAAGAGTGATTTGCCATACTAACAATAAAACAAATGAAATCAGCCTGATTCATCTTAAATACAGTAGTCACATATAAAGAAAACTATTACAGATCTCAAAACACAAAGAGGAAAAAAATGTCTTACATTGAAAGGAATATCAATTTGCTATATCCTACCAGAAAGTAATTTTCAAACCGAAGATTTCATTTATCTCAGAAGACAAATACATTTTTCAGGTTTTAGTAAATATTCTTCACCCTGTATTACTCCTTCAAAATCACTGCCTAGTCACACTGGAAAAAAAAAAACAAAAAACACTAAAACACTTTGGCGTAAGAAGGGAGAAGAAAAGCATCTACCACTCTGTCTACTCTGAACAGTTCCATTAAAGGACTAGACTTAACTCTCATCTCTAAGAGCTACAAATGGGCTACTATACTGAACAAGACACACTCTCTCTCACCTATACTTTTTATATTAATCAGTTTTTTTAAAAAAGTGATTCACATCTCAACACTTTGTCTTTTTTAAGGCTGTAAGTGTTGGCAGCACACCCTTAACTAATTCTCCTGGATGAACAGGAGGTACAAAAGAGACAACACACAAGAACAGAAAGATTCAGAATGATTTCTTATAATTCTCTGTACCCAATTTTTTTTTTTGAAGACTTTATTTTTTTAAGTAATCTCAACACCCAATGTGGGGCTCGAACTTAAAACCCTGAGAGCAAGAGCTGCACGTTCCACTGACTGAGCCAGGCAAGTGCCCTTTTATACCCATCTTCTACCAAATCCTCTGAGGCTCTAAAAAACCACTTCAGCAGAATCCGCAGCTTCATATAAAAACAGGATCTTAGTGGAATCTACTAGTCTGAAAGATTTCCTTAGGCTAAGTAGGAATGGAAAGCTAACAGTGAAGCTGTAAGTACATGTGGCTAGAGGTGGGTATGGTAGAGATTTGCAAAGAGTTTATAAAGTAATAGTGCTCCGTATTGGCAAGGATGTGAGAAATGGGTAAATGGGCACTTTCGTACATTGCTGGTAGGATTTTAACAGGTTTTTGTTAAAAAAAAAAAAAAAAAAAAAAAAAAAAAAGAGAGAGAGAGAGAGAAAGCAAAGCTTTGAAAAATCTGCATCCTCTGGAGGCATCAATTTCACTTCTAGAAATAAAAGCAGATGTGCATTAAGGCTTACCTATAAGATTCTCATTAGTATATTTATAACAGCAGAAAAACTGGAGGGATGGGGCGCCTGGGTGGTTTAGTCAGTTGAGCGTCATACTCTTGGTTTTGGCTCAGGTTATGACCTCACTAGTGGTGAGATCAAGCCCACTTTGGGTTCTGCTCTCAGTAGGGAGTCCGCCCCTCCCCCACTTGTATTCATGTGCACTAAAATAAATCTTTAAAAAAGAAGGGAAAAGAACCTTAATCAATCTAGAAATAACCAGCTAAATGACACATTTATTTTATACAATGAAAAATAATGTCATACACATGAAATATTATGCCATCATTAAAATGAAGTATAACATTTATACATGTATAAAAACATGTATACAAATGTCAGAGAAGTTTTATTCAAAAAAACCAAACGCTGGAAAACCCCAATATCCAATCAACTGATAAATGGATAAATAAAATGTAATATATCCATACAGTAGAATACTAGGCAGCAATAATCAGAACGTATTGATACGTGTAGGTACTTGGAGAAATCTCCAGAGAATTAGGCAAAACGGAAAAAGCCAATCCCAAAGGTCACACACTATATGACTGCACTTATATATAACATTCTTGACACGACATTATAAAAATGGAGAACATTTTTGTGGTTGCCAGGAGCCAGGATGGAGGTGAGGGAAAGGAGGTGGGTATGGCTATAAAAGGGAACAGGAAGAATCCTTGGAGATGTTTTATATCTCAACTGTATCAATGACAGTAAACCAAGAGTACCACAGTTTCACAAGATACTATCACTGAGGGAAACTGGGTAATGGTCCATGGGACCTATTTTTTCTTACAACTATATGTAAATCTACAATTATCTCAAAATAAGACATTTAAATTTTAAAAATGGAATCATTAACAATTATCTAATGACATGGAAAAAGTATCTATAATCCCTCCTCCTTTATGAAAAATTAGCCAAGAGTATCAAACTACCAAGTTCTGAGGCTTAAGGGAGAAACCAGGTGTTAAAGCCAGAGGTAAATACATAATCCCAGTCAACTAATCAACCAAGATATAAGCACAAAGAGATATTAACAATAAACTGTAGAATTATAGGTGATTTTTATTTTCTTCATTTTTTCAATCTGGTACTTTTATAATAAAAGGAAATAAACTTTTAAAGGCTTATATTTATGGAACATCAACTTGTGTTAAGCTAGTCTTCCCAGATAACACAACTAGGTTTTGTCAGTACTTGGTGAGTGGCTTAAAGGGGGAAAAAAAATGTAACTACGTGTGGTGATGGATATTAAATAAACTCATTACAGTAATTATTTTGCAATCTACAAATATACCAAGTCATTATGTTGTACCCCTAAAACTAATACAATATTATATGTCAACTATTTCTCAATAAAAAATGAAGTAAATGAACAACTTACCCCTCAGAAGTCTTGAAAGACAGGAATACCTAGGGACAAGTTGTGCTGTCCAGCAGATCAATCTTGACCAAACGGAAGGCTGATACAGACTCAGATGGGTCTTTAAAGAAAGAACCAGCCACCCAATATTTTCCTGCTGGAATAGGGCTCCATTCTATTACATGGAACAGCTATGATACCTGAAATTCTATTCTGAAAGGAAAAGTGAAATGGGACAATCCACATCAACGGTCAGGAGTAAATGGGATGAAAAGAGGCTGGAAGTTGTCTGAAGAAACAGGATAGCCCTTCACAGAAACAACTGCACATCTGATGTCTCTGATACTTATTTTAAAGCATTTCTAAGTTTGTGAGTCAGATTTTCATGGACTAAGTACTTTTTTTAAGGGAGAGTGAGAGAAGAGTTTTAGAAAAGCAAATCCACGGAACTGTGAAACTTTCAAACCTGGGAGAGCCTTTTGTGGCTGATGATGAGGGAAAAGACCAGAAGCAGAGGAAGACACATACTGGGTGAAAGATCATTAAGAGAAGCCTATAATCTTGAACTATTTATGGGGCTTGACGATTAAACTGACTACTGGACACAATTCAAATAAGAGATAACTGTTCGGGGGTGCCTGGGCAGCTCAGTGGTTGGGCGTCTGCCTTCGGCTTGGGTCATGATCCCAGGATCCTGGGATTGAGCCCCGCAAAGGGCTCTCTGCTCGGCAGGGAGCCTGCTTCTCCCTCCCCACCCCCCCCTCCCCGGCTTGTGTTCCCTCTCTTGCTGTGTCTCTCTCTGTCAAACAAATAGATAAAACCTTTAAAAAAGAGATAGAGATAAATGTTCAAAGCATAAATCTGCAAACTATGGTTCTGAAACGCACACACACACACATACACAACTCTAGGCATAGCTGAGAGCACAAAGAAGTACAGAAATTAATGTATTTTTGGTCCTAGAATAAGCAAGCAACGAAGTTAGTATACCCAGGAGGATTATATATTTCTCTTTTATATAAAACTGCCCTGTCTTAAAAGAAAACTTCAGTAAGAAGTTATGTTTTTAAAGAACATTCCTGAAGCTGTTTCAGTTCAGAAGGGTCATTTACGTATTACCTGGAATAATAACAGGGGGGAAGGAAAATGGAAGCGAGGGAATAAAAACAACATAGTTCTCCTGGTCTAGGAATGAGCAGACGGCACTCATCCAAGTTTGAGGTGCAAACCAAAGAACTCAGTTTGCACCTCAAGGTTCTTCTATAGTAACTGTTAGTAATCCTTTTATTAATTACATCTAAGAAAAGGGAGAGAGAAAGAACATGCACAGATGGGAATTTGAGAAATTCCTTCCTGGTTATGAGGAGAAGCTAAGAGTGAAGGAGATGGAGGGTCATATGTGAAGAGAGAGGGCCCATGCCCTAGGCTTGAAGTCGCCAACCACCACTGGGTTGCGGTAACAGGAAGAGTCTATCCAACCATCCACATCTTGCTACAGAATTCTGGTTGGCATTCCTGGAAGCCATTTATCTGCCAAACCAATTCCATGAATGGGAGCCTTCCCAGAACATGTTTAGAATTCTTTCCCTAAATTTCTGTTTCCATGATGGTGAATTCCCAGTAAGTCAATCACCATAGAATGCATAACACTTCTCCCTCCCCGCCCCCACCACCAAATCTGGACAGCCCCAAAACCTTTCGGAATTATGCTTCTGACTCATGTTGTACTTAACGCTCAAGAGAAAGCTCTCGATTTTCTCCCATCTCCCAGCAGGCTCCAGTACAGACAGCTGGTACAGAGCAATGGGTCGGTGCGTGCCCGTGGCTCTTTTGTGAGTATCCTGCTTGCGGCTGCTTCAGCTCAGTTTATCACTCAGCAACTGCTTGGTAATCCCCTGTCATCCCCCGCCAACGAATGTCCATATCAGCAGAGCTGGGGAGCAACAAGTCAGCAGAATTCGGCCAGTCAATCCATTCCTCCTCTGGAACTGAGGTGACTCAAGTGAAGATGAAGCAACTACTGAAGGTGCCTGGGTGGCTCAGTGGGTTAAGCGTCTGCCTTCAGCTCAGGTCATGATCCCAGGGTCCTCAGATGGAGTCCCACATCGGGCCCCCGCTCAGCGGTGAGCCTTCTGCTCCCTCTCCCTCTGCCTGCTGCTCCCCCTGCTTGTACTCTCTTGCTCTCACCAAGTGAATAAGTAAAATCTTAAAAAAAACAAAAAACAAAAAACACTATTGAAGAACACAATTCTGGGGCAAAAAGACCACTTCAGACTAAGAGAGGCACAGGGGTTTTTCCCCTCCCTAAACTGGGGGAGACAGAAGAAGGGGGAGGGTCAGGAGCAAGAAGGCAAGGATTAAAGTAGAAAAAACCTACAAAATGGTACATTATGAAGCGCGTGTGAACTGCATCCTTAAAGGAAAATACACACCCTACCAAATAATCAGGAACCTCAAAACTCCATGAGAGGAATTACGTTTTTTTAAGTTTTCTTCTTGCTTTCTTAGAAGGTTCGAAAATTCCAACTTAGAATTTATGGGTTTAGGAGAGGTTATTTAACAAATATGGCTGACTATAAGTAGTTTCAGCAAAGGAAGAAGAATCACTAATTTTAAAAAACCAAAGCATAAATTCTAATTTTAGGACCTCGTTAGTACTCTAGTGGGTGGCATGTGATGGACTCTGTGATACATCTCAACAGTCAGGCAGACCTAAGTGCTTATTAAAAATTAGAGGAAACACGAGGTTTGTTCCTGAAATAGCTCTCTGGCTACCGCACATGCTGCGGCTGGACTCAGCCACATAAAGGTCTACAGTATGAGCCACCAAAGCCTATTAAGACTGCAGAATATCTGTGTAAAAAAAAATTCCTTGAAACATATTAAAACACGGAGTACCTAACCAAGAGAATGCTGGGCTCAGGACTGATAACAATGCATACGGATATCAAAGTACCCCCTTTGCCCTACACTGCTAGCTTAAGTTTAACCCAAGGAGTCCCTAATTTCATGTCATTATCCAGAATGGGTATGAATACCACATGGCAGCTCAGAGATATTTTGATCCAATTAAAGACAGCACGACCATTTTGTTTAATAAGAAAGCAATTTTTCTTAAATAAGCATCCTCACAGGTAAAAAGGAAAATACCTTCCACATTCAGAATCAGAACCAATTTTTTAGTGCCTAAACCCATTAACTATTCTCAGCCTGGTGGGCTTCTGGATTTAATGGGGACAAAGAAGTCGAAAGAGCAAATCTCCAGGGTGACATTGTTTCTAATGGCTCAACAAAGTCTCAGGTCTCTCCTCTCACGTAGTCACAGTAAGAACCTGCACAACGTCTGAGCTGTGTGTCTCTCAACACAGCCTGACAGCATCACCCACATTCCAGCACTTCCCCCTTTGGAACAAATGAAGGCACAACTGCATGGCCTAGTTATGGTCTCACTTAGCCACTGCGACCCCCAGAGTGAAATTTTCTCTCCGGTCCTTTGGGATTCTCTCTGCTTATTGTGGTTCAGGCTATCATCCACACCTCAGAATCAAAAAGTTAGAAAGACTAATTTAACTAGTCCAAGCTTTTCACTTCCCAAAGTGTGTTCTGCTGATAACTGTTTCCTGGGGCGGGGCGGTGGGGGGGGGGGGGTCTTTTGGACCTAAAGCTGTTTGGGATATACGGAGTTAAACTATGTAAAACAGTTTTGTGTTTGTGTTTTTTGTTTTTTTACAGCAGGACTTCTCAGAACTTCAACCTGCAGACATGTGTCCCACAGCCCCTGAAGGGCAATAGCATATTAAGTTATTTTCTGAACTCACTGAACCCCAGATCTCTCTTTTAATAAAACATGGAAATAGTCTAAGGGTTCTAGGTTCTCCCAAACTTCCTAT
The DNA here is from genome assembly GCF_922984935.1 of Meles meles. Taxonomy (NCBI): domain Eukaryota; kingdom Metazoa; phylum Chordata; class Mammalia; order Carnivora; family Mustelidae; genus Meles; species Meles meles. Next base: position 24,079,510 of record NC_060070.1, read on the forward strand.
AATTTTGCCTATGAAAAGGTAGGTGAACAATGACCTCCACCTTCTCCTAAACGTCCCTTCTTAGTGCTCCTATCTTCTCGATTCCATTTCCTGACTAAACTTTCCCACCCCTTCTCAAGCATTTTTCCTTCCCTGCTTACAGAATATATTTGAGATGTTCACCCTCCATCAACCCAAAACTTTTCAAGTAATCTGAACATTTCCCCTCATATCTCTGAGTCTACATTACTACTTTTATTTGAACAATTTTTTTTTCATTAGGGAATTAGCCAGGAGTCCATGGATGGGATTTAGAGGGTACTAAGCCCCTGAAATCATATGCAAATCAAATGCAAAATGTCTTACCTAACCACATTTTTCTGGAGATAGGCAGTACAATTTTTTCAAAGGGGTCAATTATTTCTCAAAATCACATACGGCAAATACGGTTTTATAAAAATGTTTTTAATGCTAAAGGCATAATGGAATGGAGGAGAAATGTAAAAATAAAATCATGCACTTGATCTTTATGGTAAAATAATACATACTGACAGATTATAAGTTTGGGGAGCACTCTTCAAAGTAAGGGAACATTTTAGTAAGAAAAAAATTAGAATAGTTTTATATAAAAAGGACAGGCAGAAGAAGTAGAGTCTAGGCAGGGTGTGACAGGATGATGGGGAACAGGGTTGCCACCATTATAATAGAATATAAGAACATTCTGTATTTGACTTAATAATGCAAAATCAATTTTTGGCAAAAATATGAAGCTCATCACTAACCAGGTAAAACAGTGACTTGGCATGTTAACACCAGAAGGTGCCTTATAACGTGTGGTCTTACAGAGGTCACTATGATTTCATGTGCATGCGAAAAGCTCCCTTAGACAGCAATTACTATAAACAGAAAAGAAGGTTTTACCCTAAAGTCTTGAGAATTTAAGAGACATAAGAAGGCAAATTCTATGAAGTTTCTGCTTCGTTACTTCTCTTAAGTAAATAACCAGCCTTTGGGATTTATATTAAGAACTAGCCTTTCCTCTAAAGAGAACATCAAATAATAAAAGGGCAAAAGGGTTCCCTGCCCCCAATAGCTTGTGTTGAGTTTTTTAATAACAAAAACTTAAGCTGTAATTCATACAAACAATGGCTATACTTGGGAAACGAATTCAATATAATAAGAATCAAAGTTTGTCTACATCACTAGTAAATTCAGATTAAGTTGAAGAGTTGGGAGAGGTGAGTTAAAATGAAAATTATTTTCAGGGTGCCTGGTTGGCTCAGTCGGTAGAGCGTGTGACTCGATCTCAGGGTTATAAATTTGAGCCCCATGTTGTAGAGATTACTTAAAAATAAAATCTTAAGGGTCACCTGAGTGGCTCAGTGGTTAAGCCTCTGCCTTGGGCTCAGGTCATGATCTCAGGGTCCTGGGACTGAGCCTGTATCGCGCTCTCTGCTCGGTGGGGAGCCTGCTTCCCCTTCTCTCTCTGCCTGCCTCTCTGCCTACTTATGATCTCTCTCTGTCAAATAAATAAAATCTTAAAAAATAAATAAATAAAACCTTTTTTTTAAAAAAAAAAAAAGGCATTTTCACCCTACCTCCTTCTCCAGAAGTATTTCCAGAATTCCTGAAAACTCTATTTGCATTCCACATCACTACCTAGAAACACTATATGTTCACACCTCTCATAAACTCAACAAAAATAAGCAGGAAGCTTTTGGCCTCAACAACTCATAGCTTGACAAGGGTTTGCAAAATCCAGCTGTCTGGGGGAGGGTAAGTGGGAAGGGTGGAAGACATGCCCCTCCCCCCACCCCATTTCTCCTTGAGTACAACATTAAAATACCAGGAGGATAAACTGAACTCCTGGTTCTTGCTGGTGCTGTTAGGGAAACCACTGTGAAAAATACCTTGGATCACAAATGTCTCCCCCAAAAATCACATACTTTCCCTGACAAACACTGAACACTCACACACGTTCTGAAGTGGCTTCCATAAGCACACAAAGGAAGAGAGAGCCACCCCCAAAACTGCTCAGGTGAAGCCCAATCTTATTTCACTGCGTAAGGCTGGTAGGAGTCAGATTGGAAAGAGCTGGACCTCTGCCAGATTCAACAAAGCCAGATTGGGGGATGAGAGGCCACGCTGAACTCCTACAATAGCTCAGTCACTGTGACATGACACACCATGCCAGACCCAGAGCCCAACAGACTCAAGGGGGCAAAGAAGCCAGGGGCCACCACCAAGGAGGCCGAGTTCATATTGGCCATCTATATTCTTGGAGTTTAGAAAGTAGGAATACAAAAACAATATGGACCAAGCCAAAAGAAGGGGGCCAGAGAGGGAGGCAAGAGCAAAGAGGGAAATGGGACTAAGTGAGGCAGGAGGGAAGGAAGTACTGGATGCCTCTTATCCCGGAAAATTCTGGGGAACATGGATAGTGCTGCCATGGTCCAAGAGACCATTTCACACCTTTATTCTATTAATAAAAAACCAAATCTCCAGTAACTCAACAGCTTTGTTTTCTTACTTTGGGCATCTAAACCTTAGGAGTATGAAACATGCTTTTGATACCCAACAACTCTACTGAGAAGGAAAATGAGAAAAAGGACTCTCCTTTTCTCTTCTCTAAAGCTCTGTAAACTTCAGCTGTTTTCATTTTGTAAAAAACAAAAAAAAAAAACAAAACAAGAAAACACACAGGTTAAATCAATCTAATAAATATCTCAAGTTCTCCTCTCCCCCTCATTTGAAATTAATTTGCCAACAACTGTCTGGGGACAGAGACAACAAGAAAGAGGGAAGAATATCGGCATATAGCTTTGTGCTCTCTCTCCTCTGATTTAGCAGTTAAAAAAAAAAAGTCAAAGTAAAAAAACCACAACACAAACACAAAACCAAAAGATGTCCAAAAGAAATACAGAGCAAAGGAAAAAAATATTTACTTTTCCTTCCCCCTCCCCCCCAATTATTTAGCTTTCCTTAGGCACAGTTAACCTTCTGGCACAAATCTTACTCAGTCTTTCAAGCTCATCTATTTAAAAACAGTAAGATCTAAAATATCTGCACACCCTATTTCACAATCAACATCTTCTGATAAACTAGGAAATAAAAGAACATCTTGTTACTATAATGTGTAATCCTCCCTTCTAAGAAAAAACACTTGTACCAAATCCAACTAACGTCCATAAAGAACAAGCTAGTTCTTTCTTAGGGGCTAACTTTGACTGAACATGGAGGATATGAACTTTGAAAACAAGCACTCAACAATTTTCCTGATACTTATATGTTCAAACAACCCACTAAATTATACATTCCTAAACATGCATCCACTTCTCAGAGGATACACTAGAGAAATGCCCTCTCTAGTTTCCAGTGGTGTTGAGACTGAGATTAAAGACTGGAGAGCAGTGAAAGCACTGGGACCCGCCCCCCTCCTCCCCACTGAAACACTACCACACAAACCATTTTCAGTGTCCTCTCAACGAATGGCTTCTCAGACTCTGAAACCACAACAAATGTGCACCCTGGGGCCCCGGCTGTGGTAGACAAACGCCAGAAGCAAAACTCATGACACTCTCAGCACTCACAAAGCTTTCACAGGTGTGAGGAACCACAGCACAACGACCTGAGAAACACACACCCTCCTTCCAAACACATACACCAGTGCTTCCACCACACTTCCATTCCAAAAGGCCACCAAGGCTTACAGAACCTCCTACTTGAAAAATAATTTCAGGTGAACTTAAAATTCATTCTTGTTTGCTTCTAACAAGGACTGTAAGTTCCTAAAAGGAAAGAATTTCTACTGCTCAAATCATGAAAGAAGGAGGGAGGCAAAAGAGAAGGGAAGACTTTTGAGTGGGCATGATTAGAGGAATAGCTGAAGGACTGTGAAAGCAAAGGACCTCGTTTACAGTGCTAAAAAAACTGGCCAAAAATATACTATTTGTTCTTCAAGAAATTCCAACCATAGTCTTTCTAAACTTTTTCTTTTTAGATCAACTTTATTGAAGTATAATTTTATACCAAAAAATGCACCCATTATGGGGCACCTGGGTGGCTCAGTCATAAAGAGTCTGCCTTCTGCTCAGGTCATGTCCCAGGGTCCTGGGATCGAGCACCACATCAGGCTCCCTGCTCAGTGGAAGCCTGCTTCTCCCTCTCCCACTCCCCCTGCTTGGGTTCCCTCTCTCATCTCTCTCCTCATCAAATAAATAAATAAAATCTTAAATTTGGAAAAAAAAAATCTTCCTTTAAAAAAATACACCCATTTTAAGTACATAGATGAACTTGGGTAAATGTACACACCAGTGTAACCACTACAATAATGATACAGAACATTTTTACATCCCTGCAAAGTTAAAGTTCCCTTACGCCCTTTTTGTAGTCACTCTCCTCCTACTCCCATGGCGCCTGATAATCACTGATCAGCTTTCTGTCACCATGGGTTAGTGTGACCTATTCTAAAACTTCATAGGAATGGAAACAAATAGTATGTACTCTTCTGTATGTTTCTGAGACTCACCCAACCTTTTTTTTTAATCAACAGCTTGTTCCTCTTTATTGCTGACTAATATTCCCTGTATATCAGTATACCACAATTTTCCAAACTTTTCTTTAAACAAAAAGGCAGCAATGGTTAACTTTAAAACACATACATAAAACTGGGGTGCCTGGTTGGCTCAGTGAGAAGAGCGTGCAACCCTTGATCTCGGGGTCATGAGTTCGAGCCCTATGTCACTTGTGAAGATTACTTAAAATAAATAATTACAAAATAAAACACACATATAAAAAACTTCAAGAATACCATTATTTCTCTTTCTCAGCATAACGAACCCATAAGTAACTGCATAAAATACAGACCACAAAACCTTTGGCTTCAGGAACATTAAGTTTTGTTTCACCTCCCTATAGAGTAACTTGCTCAATCAGAAGGAAAGGAAAATAATAACCTGAGATTTTTGTTTACTGCCAGCTCAAGATGTCATTCCAAGCTGCTGAAGAACTATGAGGAAACTGTCTGCAAGCAAATTTTCATGTGCTGCTTCCTGAACGCCTGACCGAAAAGTGAACTTCAGGGCTACAGTTTAATACGGTTTTGACCCTTCTGCTTTTGCCTGACTAGTGAGAATTCTGGATTTCATGCTGGCTTCTGAGTTATCCTACCACCAGAAGGATGTCGAAGGATTGCGGCCAAAAAAGTCCTGTTTAGAAAAGAAAATGAACATCCCATTTAAATTTTGTGTAACCTAACCTAAAATCATGAAGACTACTAGTATTTCCAAGGGAATACTATTTAGGAAACACTGTTCCAACAGATATGGTACTTTCCTCACATGGCACTTAGCTTTAGGACGGTGGCCTGTAACAGGCATGTTACACGCTGAATGTAAATGGACTATCCCTTCCGGTTGTTGGGTACAAAGATGAAAACAGAATTTCTCAAAGATCTTCCAGTGAGGAGCGCCTGGGTGGCTCAGTGGGTTAAAGCCTCTGCCTTCGGCTCAGGTCATGATCCCAGGGTTCTGGGATTGAGCCCCGCATAGGGCTCTCTGCTCAACAGGAAGCCTGCTTGCCCCTCTCTCTCTCTGCCTGCTTCTCTGCTCTCTGCCTACTTGTGATCTCTCTCTCAAATAAATAAATAAAATCTTAAAAAAAAAAAAAAAAAAAAAGATCTCCCAGTGAGTCCCAGCTACACCTGTGAAATGAGAAACTCTAATTCCCAGAAGCAAAAGGAAATCTCTGTACCCTTAGCCCCCACTGCCCTACCCATGCCCAAGCATGTCTTTAGAACATTAGTTACAAAGACAGGCAGCAGCATCTTCTAAGGGAAAGGTCCTAGACTGAGAAGACTACTTCCTGTCCATTCTGCCTAATCAAGTAGTGGGTGCTCTGAGCCTACCACAAGTTCTGGGCCTCAGTTTCTTTTTTCTTTTTTTTCCCCCTAAGATTTTATTGATTCATTTGAGACAGAAAATAGAGTGTGAGCAGGGGAGAGGCAGAGGAAGAGGGAGAAGCAGACTCCCTGCTGAGCCGGGAGCCAGATGTGGAATTTGATCCCAGGACCTGGACATCATGACCTGAGCCAAAGGCAGACGCTTAACCATCCAAGCCATCCAAGCCCTTCAGTTTCTTTTTTCTATCGAATGAGGCAGCTGATCTAGAATATGCTCTAATGTACCCTCTAGTCTGAAAGCTATAATAGGAATCTCATGAAAGAGCAGTAATCCCAAGACTGAAAGGAGAAAAGTTGCATATTTTTTGAACCATAATAGAATTTGTGAGGACTTCCAAAATTCTGACAGAAACATCAGTCTCAGGTGCCTGGGTGGCTCAGTTGTTAAGCATCTGCCTTCAGCTTAGGTCATGATCTCAGGGTCCTGGAATTGAGTCCCACACTGGGCTCCCGGCTTCTCCCTGTCCTTCTGCCCTTCTGCCCTACTCCTGCTCGCTCGCTCGCTCTCTCAAAAGAATAAATAAAATCTTGAAAAAAAGAAAGGAAGGAAGGAGAGAAGGAAGAAAGAGGAAAGGAAAGGAACGAGTCTCGATTCTCCATTCATAATTCTTGGCTGTTACAGTTTAAATAAATACTTTCATTTTGTCTATCCATTACCTCTTTGCTCTCCTCTAATATGAGTATTATACCTCAAAAAAAAGCACTGCACTGAAATTAAATCTTAATGAGTTGCAGTCTTCACATTTAACTGTACATATCTGTGTGCCTGTTGTCTGAATACTGATGCTCGAGGGTTTTCATCACGACACTGTATAGAACATGACATCCTTTGATTAAGAATAAATCTCTAGAGGGTGAAAAGTTCCCTTGGGGGGAAAAAATACCACTTCATTTTGCAATAGTTTCTTCCTAGGCAACATGCTTTTGATTTTTCATGAGATTGCAAAGGATCACTTAAAGCATGACTAACATTCAGTATGAAAGGTTTTTTTAATACACTCACAATTAGAAGGCATCTTAAAATCTGTATCAGGAAACCCTGTATAATCCAAAAGCCCCTTAAGCTTCCCATAAGCGTGGAAAGAAAGCACCGCTTTCCCAAATATTAGTCACAGACTCTGGTCCAGCAGAGCCAGTCACCCTGCTCTGGCACCGTCCAGCCTCTGCCTGCTTCTTCCTCTTGCTCTTCAAGTTAACAGCAGCTAAAGCTGAGAGTCTACTGCCGGTCAAGAGTGCAGGGAGGGAGCCTGCAGGTCCGGCCCGGAATCTGGAAAAGGATGGATAGCTGCACTCGAAGAACAAAAGCCTGCCTCGTGGATAAAGCACTTCCCAAGACAAGAATGGCAGGGCTGAGAGAACGCTGGCAGGAGCCCTTGTGCAGGCGCACGGTCCTTCTTAGTACTAGATGTCCCCAGCACTTGGAGAGAAAGTAAACAAGGATCCGGGTTATGCAGGCGTCCCTGTGGCCCAGGGCAGCCAAGGCCTGGCCGGTCAAGACTCCCACTCCCAGTCAGGGGATGCTGACGTCATGAAGCTCCAAAATGCGGGCTGCGTGTGACCAGGAAAAATGACAAAGGCCAGTTTAAATACAGCCTGTATTTCTTTCTACCAGTTAGATTTTTTTTCTCCAAAACCAGTAATTTTCTGAAAAAGTGAAGTAAAGCCGGAAGATGGGAAACAGCTACCTGTGGAATGGTCACAGGAGCAGCTCGCAGGCACCTTGACGCCACCCATTTTTCTCCTCAGGACACATCTGCATCGAACCAGTCCAACTCCACCAGACCAAAAACAGGTTTGGCTGTTTGGTCTTCGAAAATAGCCTCGGGAATGTCAATCTTTAAACGTCCTACTGCAGAACCTTCAACACTGTTTACTTAATAAATGCTAAGCAACTAAGATACTATCATTACTTTCCATCAAAAACTGTTTATTCTTTCAAGCTTTTCCATTTCCCAGTCACACCAGAACGAACTGTGTTCCTTCGTTCTTTCTTTTTTTTCTTTTTTTTGGCCTAGTTGTAGAAAATAATCCCAACAGAGCTGAAAGCAACCTGCTAAGGTTTTGACTATGAGGGCAAGACTCAGTCAAGTTGTATTTGTTTCTCCCACCTACTATACTCGGGGAGGCCCAGACCACGGCTTCCCTGCCAGCAGGACACTGTATCTTGACTCACCACAAAGACCGTCTCAGTGTGTCTTGATATTCTGTTTCTTCTTAGCCTGTGTCTTTGGGGTGGGGGATCAGGGACTAGGGAATAATAAAGATATAAAATAGAAGCAATGCTGACCAGCAGGAAGAAGGGAGAGAGCTTTTCCTGTATCTACACACATATATCTCATTTTGTATAACAAATGTATTCTTGCAAAGTTGACTATAACTGAATTTCTGAAACCAGATTCTTTAAAATGTAACAGCTCTTTAAAGAAATGTGATTGTACAACCACCTCAGTTTGTATCTCTTTGTAAATCATAATTTGTCATACAGTTTAGTTTAAAAGAGTAATACTATTATATCCAGGTAATGGTCCAGGCAAATGAATCAGCACACTAGCAAAAGAATAAGTCCAAGTGCAGAGAGAAACAGGAATTTAATTTTTAAATATATTAAATAGTTCAAAAGTAATTTAACTACTCGTAAAACAGCTCACACCTATCATCTCTACCTCTGTTGTATTTATCAATTTGAAGGTGATGAAATAAAACACATTCTTAAATGAGGTCACAAGCAATGCAACTGGGTAGCAGATCATCGCAACAACTAGGGCTTTAAACTCTGTTAAAGTTGCCTTAAAACTGTCTTTCTGGGCACCTGGGTGACTCAGTGGGTTAAAGCTTCTGCCTTCAGCTCAGGTCATGATCCCAGGGTCCTGGGATCGAGCCCCACATCAGGCTCTCTGCTCAGTGGGGAGTCTGCTTCCTCCTCTCTCTGCCTGCCTGTCCCCTACTTGTGATCTCTGTCTGTCAAATAAATAAATAAAATAAAATAAAAAAACTGTCTTTCTTCATTTTAAGATGGAACCTTACACTTAGGAGGCAGGTCCCTTTTGCTTTACCGTACAAGGGATCTTAGGAAGGACGGCACCAGGAAAAACCTGCAGGAGTAGGAGGGGAAGCCCTTCTCCAGCGTGTGTCCTAGTTAACGTTACTGGTTTGGAAACACTGGTCTGAGCCATCTCAAAATGCAGGAATCCTTAGTTTCTCTATAAAAATATTTGTGTCCTATGACAAACTTAATGCAACACAGGTGGCTAACAGGAAAGTTCCAGATTTCAGAATCAAATGTACCATCACACAAGTCAACTAAGCACAGATAACCTCAAAGAGAAATTAAACATTTTGTCAAGGGTTTCTGATGACAATGCAAAAGCAGGAGAGTACATTGTACTTTAAACAATGCCTTGTCTGTTTGCAGGAACGTAGACTGGCCTAAAATGGACGGGAGAAAAAGAAGAGCAGCACTGAGCCGCAGCTTTAACTTCAAAGGCAAACTGAGAAGTGCATGTGTGTGTGTGTGTGTGTGTGCACGCACATATATATAAACATACATACATTTTTCTATAAATTGGCAAAATATATGTACCACGGGTGGGCGCACAAAGCTCCTGGTGCTGCCTGACACCCCGTTCCCATCAATCCCTACATCTAATACCTCGCAATGGAACCACCTCACTCCCTTGAGCCGTTTGGGGACCAATTAATTCTGCCCAAGGAGAAGCAGTCTCAGCATTCCGTCATCTGTCGAGCAGAGGTGTATTCAGCCCTGAGGAACTCTTCTAAGTGACAGAGACCTCTGACAGAGGAGGGGCAAGTAGGAGGTGGAGGTGGACTGAGTCTACATTCACTCTGCCCCTTGGAACCTGGGTGAGGAGACAGATCCACTGGGGGCACCAGACACCTGCCAAACCAGTCAGGAGCCAGACCCAGCTCTGAGTCTCAGCGTCCTTAGCAACTGAAAAAAAAAAAAAATTTACCCTCAGATTTATTGGGAGGACAGTGCCCAATAAATGTTATTAGTTTCCTTACTGACCCCTTCCCTGAGAACCAGTCTTGTCTTACACCCCGAGGCCTCCTAGAAGCTGGACTGTGGCAGTGCCCTTGTGCTGAGCACCAACTACCCCCAGCTCCTTGGCATTCCCCTCTACTCCAGTCCCTTCTGCTGAATCCATGCTAATTCCTGGTACAGACAAGGGCTTATATCAACACCTTTGCCTTCTGCCCACTTCTTCCAGTTCCTCAGTTTTCCCACCTGCCTTGGTTTTCTCCATGGGCAGCTCTGAGAACTTTCCCAAAGAATTCCATCCCCACTGTTTCATATGTAAGTCCCAGTCATTCCTGAAGTCTGGAGCCACACACACTCAACCAAACTCCTTGTATGTCAGAAAAGAATTTACAAGGCTCGACAGACAAATAAGCCACTGAGCAAGAGCCCTCAAGCAGACCAGCTCATTACCCTAGAGAACCGAATCTCAAATCTGAGAATGTCATCTATTAGATCGGCATTCTGTTTATGATGTCCTAAGAGAAAAAGTTTCTCAGTAACAGAAAAAGCCATGCTTCTTCTATGAAACTGATCTGTTTTTATTAAAGGCAATTATAAGGTCGGAAGCCAAACTTACATCATTTTTTGCTTCAGCTGCTACGAAACTCAGGAGCAACATCTGTGGCCTAACACCTGTCAAGCACTACACTGCCCTTTACCCCCAGATTCGTCCTTTTATATAGCATGTATTTTTGTAAGTTGTCATTGTGGTATTACAAGGGGAGCAGAAGGAAACATCCATTTGAAATTAACACCATTAAAGATGGTCTTTGCTTTTCTATCACTCTGGGTCCATCCAGGAACAACAGATCTGTGTCAATTTTTAAAGGCAGTAATAAAGCAAGGAACCTCCTGACAATGTGGAATGGGAACGAGGTGGAAGCAGAACTTGGGCCACAGCCCCTCACATCTCCCCATGCACCTTGAAGGGTCTGTCAGGACGGCAGCCAGAATGAAGGGCGCAGATGCCTGGGGCAGCACACTCCGTCACTGTGCAGAAGCCAATTTTGGATGGGATTGAATCCGATGTGTATTTAAAGTGGTTTAGATTTTCATTTGGCTAAAACCTGCGAGACGGAAGACTAATAGAATAATAATTATGATCGCTTTTCCTAAGGTGCCCTGAATAGCCTTAGAAGCACTCTAATGGAAGGTAAAAGGCAACTCTAAATTATAGGAAAGCAAGGGGCACACCTTGCAGAGGCTCTCAGCTGTCCTGGGAAGAAGAGCCCAGCCTCAATCTGCTGAAGTGCTAAGGAAGTGCAGAGGACCCTCCTAGAGGGCCAAGGAGCTAAGGATGCACTGCCAAGTGGGCTCTAACTCAACAGTTAGCAGCTGCTCCCGAGGCCGAGGGGCCTGTGAACCCCGACCAGCCTTGTGATCGATCACACTTGGATTTAGACACTTTCAGCAGAATTTAAATTTCAGGGGGGAAACCTCTGCTCCCCAGCTGGAAAAATAAGATGACAAAGATTCTTCATGACTTGGAGACTTTGCAGTCAGCTCCATGCTTAAAGTAAAGCAAGAGCCAAAGCCACAGGTGGTGAAATCAACTTTCCATTTCAAAAGAGATAGCTCTACGACCCTGTGCAGGCTACCATGTTTCAATTTCATCATTAGGAAATAGAGTAAGATTCCTGCCTTTTATCTCCCATTAGTGTGCTTTTGAGGCTATTCAGGGCTCCTTAGGAAAAGCGATCATTATTATTATTCTATTAGTCTATAACCTCCTAAGTTTTAGCCAAATGAAAATCTAAACCACTTTAAATACACATTGGACTCAGTCTCATCCAAAATTGGCTCTGCATCCTAGTAAATGCAAGTTTCCAGATGGCAAGATTTTAGGTGAAATCATCAAAAGACTACAAAAGTGCCACGTATTATTACGTGCCTTCCACTCATTAATTTATCCAGCACTCTGCATGTTAGGGATGAGCCAAGTTATCTCCTTTACAAAAAGCAGACTCAGTATTCTTTCAGGGTTACACAAACAAATAGCAAAGCCAAAGTGAAAGGAAGGACAACTCCCTCCCCTCCCTGTACTCTGCAATTTATCAAGCAGGGTCTGTGTTTTATCACTTTTCCTTGAGGGTTGCAAAAGTTCTGCAAGGAATTCTTTGATTACTGTAATACTTTTATCAATAAAAGAAAATGAACCAACAAGATACCATGCTATCAGAAAGTTCACTATCAGAGGTGAAAACAACGAAGGATGGGCAGAAATACATGCCAGGACATAGTTGAGCAAAACTTCCCTTCTTTCCCGGCAAGGTAGACACTGGGCCCATGGAGGCCGGCCTTAAAGCAATCTCCCAAGAAACACTCCACACACTTTCTGTGTGCATTTCCCTATCATGCATCGCACTATAAACTCATCAAAGCCAACATCTACTTCTACATCCACCTTATCTTCAACACATCAATATATTTGCTGAATGAAAGCAGATGAATAACTCAGATGAATAAATAATCATGGCTGTAGCCCAGGCAGCACACTCCCATGCTCTGTCCCAAATGATTACATCATGTTGGCCCTGGAGAGGGGCCTAGACCCCAGCCCAGGCTGTAGAAGCCTGCAACACCGCCAGCAATCCACTGCTGAGGGACCAGAACATCCACTCACTTGTGTTATCAAAAAAATTATCTGTTCCACTAAAAAATAAATAAATAAATAAATAATTTAAAAAAAATAAATTAAATTTAAAAAGTTCCACTAAAAAAAAATTAAATAAAAAAAGTTCCACTAAATAAATAAATAAATAAATAAAAAACTTATCTGACTCAGATAATTTGCCATATTTTTATTTCACCTTTAAAGGACGTATAGATTAATTCACCACAGCATTAGAAATCCCATCTGCCATAAACCTTTCAATAATCAGTGTCAAGACTGAAATCTGCTGTTAACATGAAAAGTGACCATAAGGGGCACTTTTGCTCTCACTGCCAAAGAAATTGTTCATTCCAAAGACTTACCAAATTTCTTCAGTGCCTATTAAAGAACTCAGCATATCAATCAGACTTTAATAGTTACAGAAAGCTGCTTTGGGGGCTTAATTTCCGAAGATATCCAAGTTTACCAAACACCATTTAATGTATAGCCTGACCAGCATCAAGACTGGTACAACTACAAATTTCCCTTGCAACAAACTGCTGACAATTAAAGCCACGGATCCAGCTTCTCTGGCACAAAGTCACTTATTCCTGGAAACATATGCAGTGGAACTCTTACCCCAAGTTACAACCATCATACAACCACTTAAAAAATTCAGGCCCCTTCACTCTAGATTATAGGGGCTGCCACCGATCAGTCATTCTCCAAGGTCTGGAGATTGGTAAGGCAGCATGTGGCCACCTGAGAAAGTCTCTCACAGGTCCACTTCCAGAGAATGCCTCCACACTGGCCACAGTGAAATAAAAAGCCTTGTTCCTCCCTGGAGAATAATGCAGTAGTATCTGAAGTGAGGAACCTGCCCAGGCAGGTACGGGCATGCTCCCAGACCCTTACGAGGCAGTCGGGCAGGCTGTCCTCCATCAGAGTGGTGGTGACTACAGTGTCCACTAGGCAGCTCAAAACCAAGAGTGGACCAACTGTGCACTTTCAGGTACGCTCCCTTACATCTCTCATCCTTAATTTCCTCCTCCAGAAAATAAAGGGATAAACCAGATGAGATATCCAAAGCCTTTCGTTCTGGAACTCAGAGGTGCCAGCAACAATTTAGCATTAATTTGCTTCCAGTCCTTCTCCTGGAAAATCCCTCAGGAAATAGGGCCCAGGTGAGATGGGATAGAGGAATGTCAAGTACATCAAGTGGGGCTGCCCAGAAGGGTGGTCTAGGTACTGAGGCTCAGGAGTGAGGCCAGTTACCCCAATACAGGTAGTGAGTTAACAATGCATTGACCTACTGTACAATTTTTTCTGGGCCTGTACAATTTTTTCTGGGTCAGACTTGGCTTTCCCACCTTGATGTAAAGGGAGGTAACAGAAACCCAATGTCAAGTCTTCCCTGAAAATTATCTCCTCAAGAAAAGAAAAGAACCTCACCCCTTCACATCTTCTAGAAGAGTCACTCACATCCACATGACAAAAACCTAACTGAAAGGTATTAAATAGGAAAAATGCATGACCTTACAAACAGCTCCTTTATTTTCTTTTAGGTCTTTGAGGGCATTTCTGTTTTCATGCAGAATGCAGTATTTTCATATAAAGAAGTCCAGCCTCTTTTAAAAATACCAGTCACTGACTGAGAAAGATCTTTCTGAGTTCTTAAAACGAGATAAGAAGATTTCCATGCAACACCTTAGATGAAAAGCGGTCTCCCACTAGAACACAGGACTGGGAGTCCTGGACTTCCTAGCATCGGCTTCACCTTCACTTCCACTCACGAGGTCTAGGGCAGGTCACAAGCCTGCTGGGCCTGCTTTCCACATCTGGAAAACAAGACATTTAGGAGAGTCCCTCTAATCTAAAAGCAGCTGGTAGGCACTTGCTTAAGCAGCTAGTAAATAAATGGTCTACGCCAAACCAAAGGCTCATTTCTCCTTTTTTTTTCACAGGGGTTAAAAGTGCAAGGAAAATATTTTGGTTCTATATGACAGTGAAAACTCTGTTTGTGTAATAAATGTTCAAAAAATAGCCTCAATTGCTTTTAGGGCTTTTTCTTAGAGAGTGTACAGCCTATATTTTAAAGTATTGAGAAATTTTATCTTTATCATTAATCTCGGGGAAAAAATGGAGACACTTTATTTTTCATGCAGATGAGAAATACCAGACAACCAAGTTCTTTTAACGAAGTCTTGGCAGCAAGTTGCAGATCATTTTTCATCGACAGGGTGATAATGGGAAAAAGATGGCACATACCGTTTCCTATTCCTCTCCTCTCATTCCTTTGCCCCTCAAACACCAGGGACGCTGGGAGATTGGTTTACAGACAGAATGCCTCTCCCACTTTGACAAAGAAAAAATTATTCAGAATTCAGAACTCCCTGAAAGACACTACACCAAAACAAAGAACATTATTACTTTTTTATAATGCCAGAAACACAAATAACTTTGCTTTCCTTTTTTTCCTTCCAGAATAAAAGCTGCTATGGTTCCCTTTTCTCCCCAAAGGAGTCTCTATGGTTCCATGACAGACTGAAAGCAAACGGTTTACATTTTAACCATAAAATGTGTTCACTGATGATATCACTTAAGCAAAAGTATGTATGTGTTTTTGATAATGTTCTTTGTAGAAATTACATAATAGCTTAATGATCCTAAACCTGGCCATTGCTCCTAATATTTCCTCACAATCAACACAACTACCACCCTCCCTCCAGCTTCTGCCACCACCCATGCTCCTAGGGTCCCTCTAGGGGATGCCCTAGGATGCTCCTAGATCCCTCTTTGCCAATCAGGTAATCACCCATGTCCACTACAACTTAGCCTCTTCCTCCTCACGCTTCCATCGTTCAACACCTGCAGGTCACCTTCTTAAACCATCAGACACAATACCCTGGGGCTCGAAGGAAAACTAGGCCTAAATGATCCACTGGCTTCCAAAGCCAGGCCACCTAGATGTAGCTGTTCACCAGGTGGGGGAACACAGTTACGCTGCTTCCGCTTTCCCCGGGGGGAGAAAGAGAGAAAACACAGTCCTCTCACATCTCTGTGTCTCACTTCTCCATCTGCAAAATAGGACCTGGGTCACCCTCCCTGGAATATCACTTACATCTGCTTTGCAGCCTGGAGAAAATAGGCAGTTTGCAGAGTTCCCATCCCTAAGAATAATTATACTTCACAGGAGTGCAAGTCTTAAAAAAAAAAAAAAAAAAGTCTGTTGGGTCTAATATTAATGCTTGTCTCCAACCTCACACTCAAGTCTGTTCTTCATGGGCTCTGCAAGAGTGATTGGCCAGGTAGAACACATCTGTCTCAGTTTTAACACAAGATCATGCAAACTCCCCTCCTTTCTCTACTCTTAAACCCATTGAGAGATAATATGGTAAGGAGGAACAGCCCAGCGAGGTCTCAGGCAGTATTATAAAATCCAAGATCCCTAAGTATGGCTGAATCATTGATGTGAGGGTTGATTTAGTCCAAGCAGAGACATACTGATGCAGGGATGTCACCTCTATGACTTGCCAACCATATGGTCTTAGCCAAGCCAACCATCCTGTACCTCAGTTTCCTCATCTGTAAAGAGGAAGTGCATTTGATATGCATAAAGCTCTTAGCAGCATCTGGCACATAACAAATGTTCAGTTAATAGTAGCTTTTAGTTATAGCCAAGAAAATGATGGCTACACCTAAGGCTGAGACTGCACGTATCACTTCAATTCACACCAGTGCAAACTGAAGATATACCGGGTTTTGCCCCTTTTGCGGGGAGGGGATAAAAGCTTTCCAATGTCAATGTCAACTCTACCCGGTTCAGCAGCATATAGAAGTTAGGACACAGGGACCTTCTTCACAAAACCAAAGGCCTCCTGTATAGCCTCCTAGAGGGGATTTTAAAAGAGAGGTCAAGCAGACAGACGTCCCTTATTACCATCTTCAGATCTGGGCCACAGGAGCCAAGGACTCAGATCCTGCTGATCCTTGGGCTGGGAGCCAAGACTTCTAGACTGCTGCCAGGCAGGCTTTTTCTTATGAGCCTGACTGCTCCTTACGGCACTTGGCTCCTCTGTAAATGCATCCTTGATACCAGGCTTTTTTCAAGATACTCCCCTTTCCCTGCCCCCAAAACATGGAAGCAATGACCCATCCTTTTGGGAAACCAAAATGGAAATGAATTAACACGTTTACACATTTCATCTGTGAGCAGTGACAGCTTTGAGAAACACCCCACCAGCCACATCTGACTGACTTCTGGTCTTAGAACACCCTAGTAATCTCCTGCAGTCCAACTCTGAATGCTGCTTATAGTGTGCATGGCACGTTCAGGACATCCTCCAAATACTGGCCCCAGACAGAAGTCTCTTGATGCAGCTCTCTCTACCACTGCCTGAACTTGCCGATAACTCAACGCCTGAACCTGCCTTCTTGATCTTTCTCAAGAATCTTGGTGAATCTGAGAAAAAGAAACTTTTCTGGCCCATTCCCAGCAAGACACCTCAGATCACTGTCCCTCTGAAGCTTAGCATCCAAGTCCTGCTGTCTTGGAGAGAGCTTCTTAAAGGAAAAGGTATGCTACCAACAGCAGAAGAATTTGTAATACAAACTATTCCCGTGTTGTTGTTTCTTTTTAATGTGTCAGGTTTAAGAGTATTTATGAATCTCAGGCAGCGTTCTGAAGCAGCTGCTAAGAGGTCCTGAAATGAACTTCCAAGTCTGGCCAACCCACTGTTCTCTGCACTATTTATATTCCTAAAGCCATCAGCTATGTTTGATATGGCGGATCATGAGGCCCAGCTTAATGGACTACAGAATCCAATGATACTGACAGCAGGAATAACTTGTTTTGATCTTTACCTGGCTTCACCTTGTGGGAGAGGCTGTGCGCCTTGTAGGACTGTGAGCCAAGATGGAAGCCATCTCCTCACCACAGCGTCGCCTCTGACCTCATCATGAGAGCTGCATCACTTTCCTCTTTGCTTCACTCACCCTCCACACCGATTACACCCAGCACATTTTAATCTTATCTTTCTCCCACATGTCCCACGTCTGTCTGTGGATGAGTCACTGTGACTACTCCCCTGTCTGATGCTAGTCTTAAAACTAAGAATATTCCCAAAAGACCAAAACAAACAAGGGGAAAAGATCACAAAACAAGAATCCAACCTCAATGCAAATCCTTAGAACATAATATATGCAGCGGGAGAAACATTTCGCATCCTCTGTGTACCTGAGCAGCTCCTTCATCATGGACATCCAGGAGAGAGGCTGGTGTCCCGGCCCTGTACAGAAAACTACACAGCATCCAGGATCTGTGGCAAGTCTACAATACCCAAGAGGCTATGACCTTTGTTACATTTCAGCAGATACCACCGTGAGATGGCTGTTCACCCTCTCCCACTCTTGTCAGGGTTCTGAAGCCCAGGGGGCATGAGAATTTGATTTCTGACTCCCAGTCTGTCATCAGAGGAATTCCAGTCTTAGCAAATGACTTTAAGCAGGGCTTCTCAACTTCAGCTTGCAGAATGACCTGGAGGCCTTATTACAATACAGATTGCTGGGTCCTGAGTTTCTGATTCAGTATGCCTGAGGTGGGCCGAAGAATCTGCATTTCCAAGTTCCTAGGTGATGCTGATACTGCTGACCTGGAGATCACACCTGGAGAACCACTAGCTTAATGCCTTCAGAATATGGTAGATCCCCACCCCCGCCCCCGGATATCAGGTTAGTTTGCACAAAAGAAGAACAGTAAATTTATGTGTCTCAGTGTTCAATGACTTGAACCATGACTCTTTTTACAAATTCCTGAAAACTTTAAAATATGTTAATTAGGGTCCAGTGGAAACTAGAAAAATAGATGGGAGTTGGAAATGTTAAAGAAACCACATTCATTTATATAAAAGTAAGTAGAGGAGGAAATCCTAGTTAAACACAGTTAAAAAACGATGCCCTTGTCTTGGAAACCAACCGTTCTCTTAGAGCCTAACTAGACAGCACTCTTTATATGGAGCTCCCAGGGAGCAAACTCGACTTGGTAATCTTCCCATGGAGGAGAGGGTAGAAATAGGTCTAAAAGTCAACTCTAAAATAGCTGATAACTTCCACCGCCAAAATCTCACTTCTCTAAGACAATGGTTCTCAGCCCTATCTGTATACTGTAACCTCCAGAGAACTTCAAGAAATGTAGATGCCCAGGCCCCATACCTAGAGATTTACCTATTGTTTTTACCTATTGATTTACCTATTGTTTTAGGATGGGACCTAAACACAGGTGTTTTCCAAAGCTCCCAGGTGATTCTCAAATGCAGCCAAGGCTGAAAATCACTGATGTAGGAGAAAGATCAGAGAAACGGTAGGTGGATAGGAAAAAGAGAGGATAGTGAGTCCCCTTTACATACTGTCTAATGACGTAAAAGGAAAGAAAAAAGAATGGGAGAGTGGCTGGGAGTAACAGCAACAGGTAAAACTGAGGCTCTGAAATTATGAGACTGATCTAAAAATCAACAGGATTGTTGGCTGTTTTAGCTTCAAAAATCAGAAATGGCTACGTGAGCAAGGAACCGCCCACATTTGTCAAAGACTTGGTAACAGTTCAAAGGACATATCAGTAAATCCTCATAACAAAATGTATTTTTTTTTTTCCCAAGAAGAGTT
Organism: Meles meles; assembly: GCF_922984935.1. Lineage (NCBI taxonomy): Eukaryota > Metazoa > Chordata > Mammalia > Carnivora > Mustelidae > Meles > Meles meles. The sequence goes on from NC_060070.1 coordinate 24,098,740, forward strand.
AGTAACTAGGGACTGGAGGCAAACAGCTTTAACCTCTCACAAACAAATCATCTGAAGGTTCAACTTGGAAATCATGTGCCAGAAAATATACCACCTTGAACAAAATTTTAAAAAAATGTTTAAAGGGGAGGCACGAGGAAGGAAATTGAAATAACTCAGAGCACTTGATAACTGAAATTATCTTCCCAGTAACCACATTGACAAAGGAGTTTTCAAAGTTGTAAAATCATGTGATTCAGATGATAAAACCAAGTTATTTTCTTCTCTTCCTTCTTGACTAGCAGAGATGCAGGACTTAACAAGCTGGAAAAAAAATGTCTGAAAGCTTTATGATCCTCTTTCAGGCACAATGATGAACCCAAAACAGAACACAGTATTGGTAGTCAATGGACAGAGCAGAGAATCTCAGAGCAGGTAACACAGACAGACATCAGGTAGAATTATCTCTGCTCACACCAACAGGTCAAACATTGGGAGCCCAGAGACAAAAACTCAGTTGTATTTCCACTGTGCTAACAGTTAAAATCAATTCATCAATTTACAGTTTTTGATCTGATTAGAAAACTAAAATGTGGATAAATCTGCCTTAAAAATGAGAGCTATAATTTTCAATTAAAAACACCCATTTGTTAATTATTTTAAAATCAATTTAGAAGCCACAAGTTAACTTTCCTAATTTAATATATGATACTTCAGTTATTCAGTACTAATTACCCACAAATTAACTCAAAGCATTCCCTGATTCTGAGACTATCAGAATAAACCTCTCCTCTCCTCCTGAAGCATGCCCTACGAAATGATACCTATGGTCAAAATGCCAAACTTCACCTTAGCAACTAACGTGAAGTTCAGGCAAAGCCAAAAGCATGACCCAGAGCTCACGGACTTCCAGCCTGAAATAAGGCTCCTTCTTGGAAAGGGAAAAGACTAACAGGACTGCTTTAGACATTCAGTTCAGCAGAGGACATGCATCTATTCAAACAGAAGGCTGTAAGCTTATCTTTATTGGACAGAGTTGGAGATAGAAGGCCTGATCTAGGCCACTAATTTCAAGAAACACTATCCTAGCTCACCTAGGAAGTTATCTATCAGGAGTCTAAGAACCTAAGTGTGCCAAAGCAAGCACACTCACCCTGGAATCGGCTCGAAGAGAACCTTAAAATAATCAGGCCCACAATTTTCATACGCCCATTCTGGGCTTCTCAGGGTTACACAAATGGTACACCTAATCTAACTGCTCACTACTCTTTTAAACAAATTCAGAATGTTTGGGCTCAAAGTTTCAACGTTTACTTTTTAAAAAGTTATCTTACTGAAAATTTAGTCTGTGGTCTGCTGTTTATTTGCAAGATGGGTACAAGCATACATGGCAAATTAACGCTTTTAATGAGACTGTACAGAAACCTAGTGAATAAAGATTCGCCCCTTCTCATTCTACCAACTGGGAGGTTAACAAAAAGGGGGGTACCCGATACAAAGATGTAAACGTATGGGGGGTGCCTGGGTGGCTCAGCTGGTTGAGCATCGGACTCTTCATTTCAGGTCAGGATCTCAAACCCTGGGTTGCCTGGGCTCAAAGTTCAGCAGGGAGTCTGCCTGGGATCTTCTCCCTCTGCTGCTCCCTCCACTTGCATGCCCAGGCACACCTGCACACTCTCTAAAAATAAATAAATAAATCTTTTTTAAAAAAGGATGCAAATGGGGTGCACCTGAGTGGCTCAGTCATTTAAGTGGTTGCCTTCCACTGGGGTCATGATCCCAAGGTCCTGTGATCAAGCCCCAAATGGGGCTCCCTGATGAGCAGGGAGTCTGCTTCTTCCTCTGCCCCACCCCCTGCTCTGTCTTTCCTACTCTCTCAAATACATAAATAAATAAAATCTTTAAAAAATAGATGCAAACGTATAAAGGGTGAGATTAAAATAAATCCTTGATATGGAAAAAAATGCTGGCAGAAGTCCCAGGACAGCTATCCTGTGAGGTAAAAACTCAAGAAGATCTATACCAACATGGAATTTTAAATTAGGTAAAAAAAATTTTAAACAATTTATGAAAAGAACAACTTCTAATGGAGAGATCTAGAGAAAGAGTTTTACTTTATAAAACCATTACAGTATTACAAAAAATTAAAATGTATCAAGCTTTTAAAAATATTAAAATTAAAACTTAAAAAAGAAAAGAAGAACTGAGCAGGACACGTTAAACATCACTCAGCTGAGCTTAATATGAAATATGGAGCTGAGGCAATTATCTAGATAATTTATGATGAACAAAATATCATCTTAAAAATCAATTATTAGGACAATTCCAGCCTAAAAGCAGTTTGAGATTTGAATTATGTGAATTGATGACTCAACTATCCACTTGATCTTTCTGAAGCCGTACCAGTTTTCAAGAAGACATTTAACAAGTTCTACTGGATATAATTTTATGCCCACCATAAACTTCAGGTTTCTACCCAGAGTTGTACCTTTAAAAATCCACTGTGGCCACTGCCACCTTCTACTGCAACTGCCTCCGGGCCCATCACCCTCCCCAGCACCCTGGCTATACTCAGTTATCAGGCAGAACCATTTGACCTGCTCCAAATTTATCATAGTGTCTCAGTCTATCTTCTGGACACTATCCAGACACTACTCACCTATCTTTACTATGAAACTGAGAGTTCCAAAGTTTTTTCCAACACACACAGGATTAGTATTCTGCTAGCCATGTTTTATCTTAGGACACAGAGTACTACACTCCCCTAGCCAATTAAAACCATCATTTTAGGTCCTACCCATACATACCTTTACCTTAAAGATAAAAGCAGTAAATTTTTCAGGGGAGATAAACACTTTAACCCAGCCAGCACCTTGCACCATGCAACATTTTCTGTCTCTGTCTTGGCAAGCTACCTGCCTTTAAAGCCGACAGTAACCACATTGCAAAGAGTCAACCACCACACAAAATATTTTAAAACTTCAGTTACGAGACCTGATTCAGCAGGCAACTTCTGCCAGGAACTTCCTACAAGTTGTTTTCCCCCTGAAATCTGTTTTTCTTGGTGGTCTTGTCTCCATTCATCTACCTACCTGAAGTCTACAATATAATAGAAGCACAGATGCCCTGTTCTCCCAAAGCAGAAATTGGTCAGAGATTAACAGCCCAACCCAAAGGATGTCTACATACTATGTAGCACTCGATTAGTACTAAATGGAACAACACTTTGAATCTGACCCAGAGTAAACCATGGCCAAAGCAAGGAAGTGACTATCAGAAATGAGAATCACCAAACCAGCAGGTTTTTGACAGGATTCTCATGCCATTTCTTCTACTCTCCCACTAAAAGCCAGTCACAGACCCAATTCTTAAGTTATTAGCTAATAAAATCAAGGAAAGGTGCCGAAATCATGAGTCCAAGTCCACTCCCCTAGCAGCACACAGAGAGGGTTACCTCAGTCGGCCACACCTCGGCAGACAAGCATTCAAGACAGCAGTATTCCAGAGGATTACTGTGAGGATTTAGTGGTAATACATGCAAAGATGTGGCACACAGCAACTTTTAAAATGGCAGCTGTTTTCTAGAAGTACAAACCTGCAGTTACAGTAAGTCATGGGGACGGAGAATACAGCGTGGTGACTAGAGTTAATAATGCTGGTTTGCAGGTGCAAAAGTTGCCAGGAGAGTAAATCTTAAAAAATTCTCATCACAAGAAAAAAAAATTCTGTAATTATGTGTGGTAATGGAGGTTAACTAGACTTTTTGTGGTGATCATTTTGCAATAATACACAAGTACTTATCATTACGTTAAACACCCGAAATTGTTACATGTCAAATTTACCTAAATTAAAAAAAAACACACACACACAACCCTTCCCACCAAATGAATCCTGCCAAATGAATCGCAGCTATTTAATTTCATTGTTGTACATCCCCACCCAACCCAAAGTCCCACCCACACTCTAGGAGGCAGTAGAGCATAGCAGAAAAGGCAAAAGCTCCAGAGTCAAAGAAAAGTCTGATCCCAAATAATTCCTTAAACTATTTCTTGGTCTTTAAATCAGGACTTACACTGAAAAGCCTACCATGCAAGAACAATATCAGATGTAAAAACCGAACTAAGCATTTGATGCCCATTGCTCAATGAATCATAAGTACTACTGTTGTAATTATTTATGCCTGGGCCTGAAAATGTGGTTGTGTAGACTCCTTTTTATTGTAAAGATCATCCTGGCTTCCCTTCCCCAAAATACCATTTTGAATATAAGATGAACCAGCACAATTCTGATTCTTAAATACTTCAGAACAATTCAACCCAAACACCTACCAGGTACCTAGAAAGTATCTGCTGCTACTTTTTTTTTTTTTTTTTAGATTGTTCTTCTTTTTGCAGGTATGTCTGTGAACTAAGTTGTGTCAATTACACCAAATTGTGTAAGACAGGTATCGAGATCATTTTTTTTCCCATTATGGACATCAAATTACTTGAGTCAGTGTCTTTAATGTATTTCTTCAACATCATTTGCTCTGTTTGATATATATCAAGCAACCAAATATATGGCTCTATTCTGGTACTATCTACGTTGTTCATCTATTCTTAGGTCAGTAGTCTATGAGGACAACCACTCTGTGTTCTATGCTTCATCAGGATGGCTGGGTTTTTTGGACATAAGTGTACACAGAGGAGACATAAGCCTGAAGCCTCAGGTGTGAGAGAGAGAATGAAAGTCCCTGAACCAAGCCCAGGAGGAGCAGAAGGGACTCCAGAGAGATTCTGGATCAGTCTTACTACCATCACCAATGACAATGAACCTTAACCCCTCAGGTCATGGCAGGAAAGAAAGGATTCTTCTTCAACCCTATCCTTTTGCTGAGGATGGCAGGCTCCTCTCTCCCGTGAAAGACTGGCTGTTCTAGACCAAAGCTCTCAGCCAGAACTCATGGGCTTACTATAAACCTCAAGCCCACACTCCATAAGTACAGCCATTCCACCAGCTTTAAGAAATAGGCCAAGAGATAAGTTCAATAAGGGGGCGGGGGTGGTATAATGAGGGGGAGCCCAGGACACGTTAGAAATGGGAGAGAAGAAGGGGCCCCTGGGTGGCTCAATGGGCTAAGGCTTATGTCTTCGGCTCGGGTCATAATCCCAGGGTTCTGGGATCAAGCCCCACATCTGGCTCTCTGCTCAGCGGGGAGCCTGCTTCCCCCCCCCACTTGCCTCTCTGCCTACTTGTGATCTATGTGTGTCAAATAAAGAAACAAAATCTTGAAAAAAAAAAAAAAAGGAAGAAAGAAAAGATATGGGAGAGAAGAGAGAAGAACAAGTTCTAGTAATTCTAACTGGGAAATTAGGTGAATTCATGCCTCCCTTCTGTGCTGCACAGCCAAATGAAGTAGAAATTTAAATGACCTGTGAATGATTAACATTTTAATCTAAATAAAAAATCTGAGGGGGGAGGCACACAGAATGGGTAAAAGTTGTCAAAAGGTACAAACTTCCAGTTGTCAAATAAGAGACTAGATCTTAAAAGTTCTAATTACAAGAAAAAAGAAATGAGTAACTTTATGTGCTATTGGACCTTAAGCAGGCTTACTGTACTAAATATTTTGTGACATACACAAAAACCGAAACAGCATGTCGTATACCTAAAGCCAATGTTATATACTAATTATACCTCAATAATAAAATAAGTAAAACTCTATATCCTTATCCTCTGTCTGCAACCCTGCCTGTCCCTCTCTTCCATCTCTATGCTCTTGTGTCTGTTTCCTAAGGCCACCGTAACAAATTCAGGGTCTTCAAATAACAAAAATTTATTCTCACAGTGCTAGAGGGTAGAAGTCCAAAATCAAATTGTCAGCAGGGCCATGCTCCCTCTAAAGGCTGGGGGAGACCTCTTCCTGGCCTCTTCTTAGAGGTGGCTCTAGCATTGGCCAGTACTCTTGGCTAGTAATTGCATCGCTCCAACCTTTGTCTCAGTCTTCATGCAGGCTTCTCAGCACCTAGTGCACCTTAGTTGTCCTCTCCTCTCCTTATAAGGACACTAGTCATTGGGTTTGGGGCCGACCTTAATCCAGTACAACTTAATTTTAACTAATTACCCCTTAAAAGACCCTATTTTTTCAAATAAGGTCACATTTTAAGGTTCCAGATGGACATGAATTTGGGAGGACACTATTCAACCCACTACAACTCTCAAATTAAAATAAACCATGACAGTGGGGCACCTGGGTGGCCAAACTGGGTAAGCTTCCAACCCTTGGTTTGGGCTTAGGTCGTGATCTCCTGGTCATGAGATAGGACTTCTCAATCACCAGAGTCTGCTTGGGTTTCTCTCTCCCTCTCCCTTTGCCCGGCCCCACCACCACACACAGGCACACACAAGCTCTCTTGCCACCTCCCAAATAAATAAATAAATAAATAAATCTTTTAAAATAAATAAAATACATCACCACCACCAAAATGTGAGGCAAAGTGATGGGAGATGACAAATCACAGCATTATAGAAATATAAAAAAAAATTCAAAGTTATAATCACCAGTGGACTACTTCCAATCTTAATTAGCAAAAAATGTACCTTTTGCCTTTCTCTCAACAGTGGGAAACTGTGAAGTCTTAGAAAATATCAGAAATCCTATTCAAGGGACACCTGCATGGCTCAGTTGGTTGGGCATCCAACTCTTGGCTTTGGCTCAGGTCATGATCTCACGGGTCTCGGGATGAAGCCCCAAGATGGGCTGCACCCTCAGTGGGGAGTCTGTTTGAAAGATTCTCTCCCTCTAACCCCCAAATTGGCACATGTGTACTCTCTCTCAAATAAATAAAATAAATAAAATCTTCACACACACCCCAAAAAAGTCCCATTCCAAATAGCACTAAAAAAACAACACTCCACTGGCCCAGACACTTGACATAGAAAAATCTGATATTAGATATAAACACATATATTACCAGGAATGGAACAGCAAAAAAGATGAAAGACAGGGAAGGATACTTTTCAGTTAAAAGTGCTATCTGGGGATGGAAAGTAGACCATGGGTCTCAGACGACCAAGGTTTCCTTTAAAATTTAAAAAAAAAATTACCTTAGGTTTTTAACAGCCCCCTCCCCAAATTATCCTTTTCTAATGAGGATATAAACCTACATGAAAGCACTATATGTCATAGTTCTTTTTATTTTAATCAAGGTATTATTTTAGCTTTCTGGAGGAAAAAATACTTGAGATGAGCTTAAAGACTTGCGTACTCCCTCTGCTGGCTCTGAATTTAAAGTGAATTATCAATGGCTTCAGGAGCCAAGTTATTAATTTCACTAGACATATAAACACAATGAAAGATATGATGCGGATTCTCCCCCAACACACCTACGCAAAGGTCTTCAAAGAAATAAAAAATTCTAAACAACTACTAAAAACTGCCATAGGTTGGATTTAGCGTAGGTTTACTCCAAAAGAAAGCTAATGCAGTCCATTTGTTTGGAGCAGGAGTCACTTCCTGCATCAGCCTTGCCCCCTACAACTGTGCCACAACTTTTCCTGGCTCTGTGCGCACCTCTCCACGGCAGGACTCGGGTGCATCTGGATACACAGGCATGGTGATCCCCTAGAAGATAACCTGGCTTCTTCATCATAGGCAATTACCAGAAGGACCACAGCCCATAAGGGAAGTTAGTCCATTTCGCGTTATGCTATCTCGTAATAGTAACTGACAAAATGCAAAGAAAGATTAAAATTAAGATTAAAATCTAAAAAAGTCTGAGTAGAAAGTGAAAGGCACGCTCCCTGGAAAACCCCAGCCTGAAACATGCACCAGTCAGACATTTGTGTTTTATTGAGAAGGAGTGATACATCACAATATTCTATGGCTGCCTGCTACTGCTTTTTCCAACTGGGGAAAATTGTGATACTAAGACGTGAAGGCTGCCTGGTTAAGAATAAAATGATTGAAGATACTGAGTCTGTTGGCATCACTATGCCATCAGAATTGGGGTCTTCTATCATAATCACAGCCAAAAGCACCTATTTAGAAAACTCTTGACTCAGAAGAGCTACACACTGGCCCAGAAAAGACCACTCAGAGAGTGCTTGCTGTCTCTTCCTCCTTCATATGTGACTTTCATTTTCCAATCCGCAGATAAAAAACTCCAAATACCGGGGCGCCTGGGTGGCTCGGTGGGTTAAAGCCTCTGCCTTCGGCTCAGGTCATGATCTCATGGTCCTGGGATCGAGCCCCGCATCGGGCTCTCTGCTCGGCAGGGAGCCTGCTTCTTCCCTCTCTCTCTGCCTGCCTCTCTGCCTACTTGTGATCTCTCTATCAAATAAATAAAATATAAAAAAAAATTCTCTTAAAAAAACTCCAAGTACCTCTGGGACTTCTGCCTCCAAATGCAGAACATCGTGGGCAACTGAGTTTAACACAACAGTTTTGCTCCTGTAAGAAGTGGTAAGTGAATTTTAGGCTGAACAATCCTATGATGACCCTTTCCAAACAGTGCATACTGACGTGGCATCAGTGGGGTACACACAGGAAACAGACTTGATTTCAACTTTCTCTGAATGAAGTCATTCCTAGATCAAGGTTCTCCTCAGTTTCTGTGATGGGTAGTGACTGGCACTAATGAAGTTTTCAGGGACTTTGAACACTAGGAAACAAGATACTGCAAGAAATGCCTTGGATGGCAGAGCATCCTTTTATGATTATACTATATCCTATCAACATTAATGCGAGGAGGTCCAAGACTTCATAGCTACAAGTATCCAAAACACTCTACACATGATGTCACCTCACTCCCGAGTCACATCATCTCCTTTCAGTCTCAGAGTCCCAGAACAAGGCTATCTCTATGGGCTGAGGACATAATGATTCAAAGAACAGCTCCGAGTATCAGAAATGTTTTTGTCTGGTAGACACATTCCATGCTTTGGAGGCTCTTATGGTGTCCTTGGGAATATGCAGGAGTCACAGAAAATGACAAAAGAAATAGGTGGGAGTCCGGGTTGGGCATGGTAGGGTGGGGTGGGCTTAAGACAGATGGCTTTTGCAGCAAGGTTAGCTGGGAACACTGATGGAGAACGCAAAAAAGCAACACAGCTACCCTAGCATGAGCCAGCCTAAAGGACAGAGGAAGGGAAGCAGAAGCGAGCAAATGAAGTAAGAGTTTGCAGAAATGGAGGCCCTGACACGAACAGCTGTGAAACCACAATGGTTAACAGCAGACAGGCCAGAACACTGCTGCCGAGGGCTCATGCGGACACACTCTTAGCTCCATCGGTGCCAGCTGCAGGTTCCTGAGCCAGTCACTCACATGCTCTTGTCCTGCTTCCTCACCTATAAAATGAAGCAGTTAGATGATCTCCTAAACCTCTTTCAGTTCTAAATTTGAGGCAAGAAGCAATGTGGATGAGTCAGCTGTATCAAGGCTCCACCTCCACTCCAGAGGGAGGCCAGTCCTACACCAGGCCCCACAAGACAGAACTGGAGACCCCAACTCAGGTTAGGACCACAGGTGTGGTCTAATCCACATGGCCCTGGGAAAGCCCCAGCTTCTCCCAAATAGACCTAAACCACAGAAGCCATGCTCTAGCGGCCCTGCATCTCCAAAGCAAGCTGAAGATGACCTGCAGAGAATTCAAAACCAGCTCCAGGCCAGAGTTCAACACCAACTTTGCCTTTTGCCAGTAACTCCTCTGCAGAGAGCTGAAGCATCGAGGAAAGCAGAAGTACAGACATGAAAAAAAGGCAAAGACAATGAACGACAATGACAAGTTCACAGAACACAAATTTGCATGTTTATTTTCTGTCTTCCTCCAACAGAACCTGAATCCTGTGAACTGAACCTCATCTGCCTCGTGCTACTACTATATCCCTGAGACCCAGCAGAATGCCCTGTGAACGGGATGCCTTGGTAAGTATTTGTTCAATGAATAAAAGGGCATGTGATGAAAACAGGTAAAAAGGTTTTCTCTGACTTGTAGTCACTTACTGTACGCCAGCTACAATGTCTGCTGATACTAATCCACATACACCTATGGAGATCTAGAGATAAAATCCACCGATGTATATCATTCTGAGCTCCTTCTACAGCAGCAAAAAGGCAAAGTGACTCTTCAGGACTTGTGATACAGGAAAAGGTCAGGAGCAAAATGAGGAGTCAAAAATCGGATCGAGTCTGTTCCCCCCACTGGCAAGATGGGTAAGATATGAAAATAAAATAAATTCCATATTCTCTCTAGCCCTGGGAATCTAATCTGATAAGCAGTGGGTAAGTAGGGTGCCCTACCAGAATATACAGACTGAAACAGTCTTACCTTTGCATTTTTATGAAGATCTTTGAATGGACGGTGTTTGCTAAGCTTTTTCCAAACCAAATAAATGACTTTTTGGTAGGACAAGGACTCTTCATTAATTTTCCAAATAAAAATATCTTGCAGGTTTTAAGTAAGAATCATGCATATAAAAAAGTGTAACTACAAGATGTTCTTCTATGGTGTCATTCTCTTAAAATAGAACCCTCCTAAAATCTCCTAAAAATAAGTCTGCATAGTTTCATTTCATTTTCTAAGAAGGAGATAAACATATCAAAACAAACACTTCGCTTCTTTCTTAAAGAGTCTCTCTGCTACACAGGGCTCACAGATCAAAGTTAAAAAGGGCAATTTCTTCACTTCATAGGTCGATGACACAGCTTTGAAAAAGAGGAAAAACAGTCCCCCTAGTGTACTGCTGCTGTACGAAGAGGAAGTCTATTCGTTGAGAATCACTGACGAAGACAGTACTGCCAAAGGAAATTACAAAACAGCATTTTGGCAACACAGGCCAAGCAGAAGACAGATTCCTTACACACGACCATAACGGGCCCTTTGGTGAGTTACTCTAAAAGGTGACTGAGGCCAAAATTACGAGCCAACATGGACTTACCACAATTTGGTCATTTTGAAATTTTAAAGACATATTTTTTTAAATCAAAGTTGGAGTTAAAATCACATTTTCTTAGTCCAGTATTGTTGGGAAGGAACTGGATGCATTAATCTAAAGAATAGTGAACATCAGCAGGCATCATGTGGCAGGGGGCCCTCATCTTTCTACGCTGGGGAGAAGCTGTAAGAGCACACATTCTCACGCGAAAGAAGACATTGGCTCTTGCCGAATTACCCTCCACAGGGAGCAGCGGCAGAAGTCACAGGCACAAGAGCCTACATTTGTGAAATTGTGAGAAACAGCACAGAAACTCAGGGCTGCCTCATGTAATCATGTCCTAATCCCCTGGGAAATCCAGGTGTGTGAGTGAGGAGATGAAGAGAGATAAATTAAGCCTTAACAGGTAAACCCTGGAATCCTAGAGGTCTGCGCCACAACGGGAGGAACCGAGAGAACAGAACAGTTTAATTAGGGGTGGTGCAGTGCAAATAAGCTTAATCTGAATTAAAGGAAATGTAACCTTTTCCCCTCTTAACCACATCTAACCATTCATTTCTACTTTAATGCCTGAGGTAAGGGAATCTGTGAGATAGCCATCACCTCTCTCTCTGGCACAATATGTATCCGACAAACCTAAGTGAACCAAGAACTTCCTCCTTCTGTTAAAAGGCTGTCTTTTCTGTCCCCTTTATCACCTCATAGTTCCCAAGTACGGGTACTGACAGACGGGATGGCTATACAAATGTGATAAACTTGATTAGGCTCCATCCATATTCCTCTTTCTGATGCTAAACTAATAACCAAGACGTTTTTAGACTGAGAGGCAAATACGCTTTTCAGGAAAGCATCTTCCACTTATGTAAGACTATCTGTTACTTAGTAAAAGAAAAAAAAAAAACTTAAAAAAAAACTGGTCAATTTAAAGAGGAAAACAGTGTGATAAAGAATAAAAATCTCCAGCACTACAGCTAAATACGTAACTAGCTGTGTGATCTTAGAACTAAGTCCTTAACTTGAAGAACCAGATTCTTCACCTATAAAATAAGGGAGTTGAACTATCTCACAAACCTCATCCTGGCTGAACGTCAGAATCACCTGAGAAACTTAAAAAAACAAAAATAAAAAGAAACGCCAATGCTAAGCCCCCAGGCCCACCCAATTAAAACCAATTTTCTACATATTGATAGTTTTTAAAAAGCTTCCAGGTGATCCAAATATGCAACCAGGGCTTCAGACCACTAGTCCTTATTCTGATCTCCAAGGCCTCTTTTCTAATTCTTTTATCCTCTAATCTTAGGGTGATAATTCTGGTGACAGGATCCCAAAAAGCCACAAAAGTAAGGCCCAAACGCTGCATACTGTACCATTGTGCTTACAGGACTAAGAGAGGTAAACCTGAATTCTAGACATTTTTAGAAGTTAAAAACCCTAATGCATAACTCAGAATGAAAGTAGTGTGGTTTAAATGCACACGCATGCTCTCAAAATGACTAACCATGATAGGAATCCACTCCTGAAACTTGGACGCATGGAAATGGGTCACAATTAGCTCCTGACCTCTCCCTTTTCCCTCTTCTTCCACCCCCACTAAACCACAAGCACAAGAAAAGCTGGCTATTAGTCATAATCGCAATATGAAACCAGCCCCAGTTTCAAAGGGCTTTCTTCATCATCAAAGATTTGGAAGTTCCTGCATGGGTGCATCTTTTGATGAAGGTCATCTTACAAAAACTCTTTAAATTATATCCCCACGTCTTCAAGGATTAGTTGCCATGTGATACTGAGAAATAGAACTGATGTAAAATCTTAAAGTAAAAATAATTCTACTTACATAAAACTAAAAAAAATTTTACTTTATATGCCCTGTATTAAGCATACTAAGGCTTGAGTTTCAACTTACAATATTTCATAAGTTTTAAAGAGAGATGAAATGGAAACTAATTTAACACTCTGTGTTGACTATACTTCAACCAAAAAAAAAAAAGAGAGAGAGAGAAATGAGATAGCAGAAAAGGAAAAAGAAACTATGAGACCAAAAAAAAAGGTTAAGGACATAAAACCACAAAATTTAGGACTAGGCCCAAAATCTCTATTGCAAGTCCCACTAGCTACATGAAAATACAATTAACCAAATCACAATTCATGGCTACTTTTGGTAATACTACTTTCCCACCTGGATTAAAAAAAAAAAAATCAAATGCTATTAAGCGGTTACTCTCTTTACAATAACAAGAGATGTTATTTGTGGGATTAAACTACTTGTGTAAACTTAAAAATCAAAGGAAAAGTGAAAACCCTTCCAACATTAAAAGTTAGTTAGTTAACTAACTTTTAACTAGGTTAGCTAACTAACTTTTAACTAGCAGATTCTCTACACCAAACTCAAAATACACAGGACTAATTTCAAGTCGAGAAATATGAAAAATATTCCAAACCTCTATATCCATTTTCTTAGACCCTGAAACTCACCCCTTCCTGACACTGTAGCCTGGTATTAACAACTTGCTATTCACTTGGAAAATCAGTTTTAAAAGCTATCACAGTAGCACTCCTTTGAAAAGGAATTCATGCTCAAGCTTTCTGTAAATGGCCCTCATATCACACAACTGGCACTCCTTTGCAAAGCTATAAAATTAAATCAAATGTAAGATTCATAATGTCAGCAGTTGTTTAAGACAGATATGTGGAATAACTTCAAAGCATACGTTTTGCTTTTAAAGTATCTCGACAAGTCCTCTCCAATAGGAGCCATAAGAAATTTGAAAAAACAAACAAACCAACAACAAAGCAGATACTTTGTTTGCAATTTTTTTTTTTTTTTAAAAGCAAATTAAAACTCTGAGGATTTGGGGGGTGGGGGGATGGATGAGCCTGGTGATGGGTATTAAGGAGGGCACCTATTGCACTGAAACACTGGGTGTTATACACAAACAATAAATAGTGGAACACCACATCAAAAACTAATAATGTACTGTATGGTGACTAACATAATTTAAAAAACTAAATTAAATAAAGCAAATTAAAACTCAACACACTAAATTCTCTAGTTTTTTTTTAACATATGGGTTCCTGCGTTCCAGTTCTCCAAGATTAAACTGTTCTTTCTGTATACACCTACTGGAACCCAGGAAGATGCAGGGCTCCCCCAAAAACCCTGAAGGAAAGGACTGAAGGAGAAAGGAACTACCTCATTAATTAAAAAGAAAAAAAAAGATAACTTGCAAATAGAAGCAACTGATAAGCCAAATGTGTCTCCAACTGTACAGGACTCCTCTGCCTGATACAGACAGGTTCATGTCTTGGGGAAAGAGGCCAGGAGGATGAGGTGCAGGAGGAGCAAAGACTCCGGGTATCAGCAGCCCAGCAGGGGCACAGGAGTTAATCTGTTTGGATGCCCAACTGCAGGAAGTCATTACATCATAGGCCTTTCCACACCTCTCTCCCTACCACGTGTCCAGTGCCCCAAGAGGCTGAAAAGGAACAGTAGAGAGCCTCTCTTCTGGTTCACTTGTAGGTAGAAGCCATTACGGCCCAGCCCTGACACCACACCTCCCTGCCAAGGGCCGAGGTGAAGCTCCAGGCCTCAGTCCTCCAGACCTGGAGCCGGCCTCAAACCGCGCCAGAGTCCAGCCTCAAGGAGAGCAGCAGGTGTGGCTGGTCCGACTCGAGGCGGCAGGGCTGGCCCGCTCCAGGGCTCAGAACATCTCAAGTTCAGGGGCAGGCTTACTGGAGAAGCATCTCTAAGGAATAAAGGTGTCAACACACGGAAGGAAAGACATTCACCCAGGAAAAGGTTTACAAGCACTGCTTTTTCTAATGGGACCGGTGTGCCTGTGGGAACTAACACCCACAAGCCAGAAACTTCGACGCAAGGGTTTTCATCCAGCAAGTGACAACGACCATGCTCTGTAATCGACTGGAAACCACAAATCCAATCCCTCCTCCGGGTACCAAGTCCCAAGCACTCCCCCACATCCTTTCACTGCACCCGCAAAGCCCTTCCCGCATCCCCACTACGGCTGTTTTCTACTTCGAAGTTGGCGGAAGACCTACCTCGTCTGTGTCGTCCCGGGAATCCAGCAAATGCACTCCCGTCCGCCAGTCCTTCCCTCGCCGGTATCCCTCGCCCCCTCTCCTTACCCGGCCATGCCCGAGGCTTCATCAGAAGCCTCCTTTCCCCGCCCTACCCTCCGCAGCCGACCCCAGGTTCCCCTCCTCTGGGGGTCACAAAGATCCCCCGAAACCTCACAGCGGAGGCTCTCGGTGCCAAACCCTCTCCCCAGCGCCCTCAGGCGCGCTCCGATGAATCGAAGGCGCGTCTCGCACTGCGCAGGAGGCCCGGCGGGTCCGGCCGCCCGCCCGAGGTGGGTACGCACCTTCCACCCCGCAGAGCTGTTGCTGTCACCCTTATCCTTGAAGTAGGGCACGCAGCGCACCATCCACTCGTAGATCTGGGACAGAGTGAGCCGTTTGTCCGGCGAGCTCTCGATGGCGCGAGTGATCAGGTCAGCGTAGGACAGGTTCCCCCAGGCGTTCCGCCGCGACGAGCATTTCCTCGGCTGCCCGGAGCCCCCAGCCGCCCCCGGCTGCGGCGGCGGCAGTGTCTGCTGAGGCTGCAGCGGCGTCTGCGTCCCCCCGCTCAGCGCGCCTGCCGCGGGGGCTGGCCCGGAGCCGGGGTCCTGCCCTCCGGGAACCAGCAACCTGGCCGAGTCTTCAAGGAGCAGCCCGGAGCCCAGCGCGCCGCTCCCGCCGCAGCCGATCGCCATGGCCGAACCGGCCCTACCGCTGCCGTCCTCGTCGTCTTCATCGTCCTCCTC
Organism: Meles meles; assembly: GCF_922984935.1. Classification (NCBI taxonomy): domain Eukaryota; kingdom Metazoa; phylum Chordata; class Mammalia; order Carnivora; family Mustelidae; genus Meles; species Meles meles. The sequence goes on from NC_060070.1 coordinate 24,114,454, forward strand.
TTCGGGGATCATGGAATCGGCGGCCGTCTCCCCCGAGGGTTTGGCCGGGCTCCCCTGGAGCTCTGGCCTCTGCAGGGGCCACGTACAGGAGCGCGGCCGGCTCTGGGGCTCGAACTCCGGGTCCAGCTCCACTTCGAGCGGAGAGAGCGGGGCCGGGGAGGCCGGTGCCTCTGCCATCTTCGCCGCCTGCCCGCCCGCCCGCCCGCGGCTCGGGCTCTCGCGCTCTCCTCTCGCGCCGGGGCGGGGTGCGGCGGGGGAGGGACGGGGGCGCCGCGAAGGCTCGGGCTCCCAGGAGTCGCTGCCGCTACTGCCGCCGCCTGGGGAAGCACGAGAGAAGAGAGGAGGAGAGTTGGTTATCCCGGGCTGGAGCCCAGTCCTCCGCGACTCCGCGCCCGCCGCCGCCGCCGCTTCTCCGCCGCTCGGCGCCCGCCTCCCAGAAACAGGGAGACCTGGAGACGTGCGTCCCGCGAACCTGGCGCCGCAGACACCGCCCCCTAGCCAGGCGGCTGGGGAGCCGGGAGCGAATCGACGGGCTCGCACGGGGCAGCCCCCTCCCCCCCGCCGCCGGGGCTGCCAGAGCTGCAGGTCCCTCTTGGGCTAGGTGGCTGGGCGGGGAAGAAGGGGGAGGGGCGGGGGCGGGGGGAGGGGCGCGAGCCGCGCCTTTAAAGCGGGCAGCGGCCAGCGCTGGCGCAGCGGAGTCGCGGTCGGAGCCCAGGCGGGCGTGCGTTTGTTTATGTTTCGCTCGGGCCCGCTCAAGTGCCTCCCGTGGCGCCGCAGCCAAAGTCTGTGGCGTCTTCCGCTCTTCTCCAGGTCCCCGGCCCTGCCGCCTCCGCGCCCCCTTGTACCCCCTTCTCCCCGCCGAGGGGCCCGAGTCCGGGAACAGCGCGGGCAGCCCCCTTCTCCCCTCTTCGCCCGTGGGCCAGGAGGACGAACGCAGGTCCGAGCGCGGACTGGCTCCTGTCACTTCAGAGAAAAGACAAGCCGGGAAGCAGGGGGGACAACCAGCGCGGCGGGTGTTTGCAAAGGGCCGAGCCAAGCAGGAACGACCACTTTGGGGGTCTGTGTGGTTTATTTGCCCGCAGGCGCTATACCCTCCACCCCCTTCCCAGGAAAGGACGGGGGGAGGGCGCAGGTCGGAACATAAATCTTCCAACAGGTCAGGAAGCGCCAAGTCTCCCGGGCTACCAGAAAACCCGGACCAGCACGTTCATCACCTCCTTGCTCCCGCTGCTGCCATCTTGACAGTTTTCCCCCCTTCACTCAAGTCCTTTAAAAAATACTAACGGGAGGGAAGGGGGGCGCGCACACCGAGTCACGGGGAGGGAAAAGGGAAGCGCCTGGCCCAGCTCGGAAGCAGATCCGGAGTCACCGGGAAGGCGACCGCCCCGCTGCACAGCTCCGGCGCCTACCTCAGTTCCTTCCCTTCAGGGACGAGGGGGGAGGAGGCACAATTCTGCGCGGACCCGGGGCACGGCGAGGAGGGGGCGCGCAACCTCGGCGAAGGAGAGGCGCTCCGGCCGCCGCCGCAGCCCGCCTGAGGAAACGCCTGTCAGCCTGCGTGCCGCCGCCTTCCACATTCCTCCTCCTCCCTTCCACGAGCAGGGCGGCCGCGGCAGCAGCACAAAGTTATAGACACACGCAGGGTGCCTCAACCTAGGCTGACGGCGGGCGGGCGGGTCCCCGCCCAGGGGGAGGGCTGGGCGGCAGGCCCGGGTGTGCTGTGTGCGTGCGTGCGTGTGTGTGTGTGTGTGTGTGTGTGTGTATGTATGTGGGCTCGCGCGCGCGCCTGCGCTGCCGGGCTCCGCGGGACTGCGGGCGTGGGTGTCAGGGAGCGCGCGGCGGGCCGGGACCAGGCGGGCTCCCGCAGCCGTCCCCTCCGGGTTCCTCCTCCCTCCCGAGGGCTTCGACGACAACAAAGCGCGGCGCTGGCCTAAGAGAAGAGGGAGGAGGAGAGCAGAGACCCAAACGCTCCACAAGCGCAGTCGCGTGGCCTCTCAGACTCCCGGCAGAGCGCCTGGTACCGGGGGTCTCCGGCGGGCGCTTCCGTCCTCCGGGCTCTGGGCCCGCCCTGGTGTCCCGTTCCCGGTTAGAATCGGACCCCAGGTAACACCAGATAAGATGCTGACCGCAGATCGCAGGGATTACCACGGCGTGGGAATACAAGCGAAAATGTTGGTGCCTTACTGGACTTCGATAAACTGATGCCTTCAGATTTGATCGGGCACCGAGAGGTCTGCAGCTGAGTCTTACCTAGGACGCCCGACGCAGTGGTTCACTCTCCAGGGATTTCAAGGCAGAGGAGGGGAGAAGTGTTAACTAACTCAGGAGAAATGCAAATTATTCCCCATTCCTAAACGCAAGAGCAGATTTTGAACAATTATGAATGGGAAATAATTTGATTCTAACTTGTAAATGACTCCACAACGACTACTTGTGCATTTTTGAGTTTTTAAAAAAGATACTTCTTTAGGTTTAGACAAACATCTTACGAGTCCTTATCCTGTCAGTGCCTAAATTGTTCATTTGTGCGCTAAGAATGCACTACCTGCGACACGCACACCAAAACTCGATCCCTTTGGTTCATAAATATCTTCCCCCCCACCCTTTTTTCTTAAATCCTTCTAAGTCACTGGTGATATCTCAGAATCTAAAGCTCGCTCCTCAACAATCCAATATACAAAAAGGTCCAACCCAGGGTACTCGGGAGTCCGCCCACCCAGCGGACTCCAGGCTCCGGGCTTTGCGCAGGGCCCGTCACTCAAGTGACGTGAAGCCCCGCCCCTGCACCAAGCTAGTTCGACGCGTACAAACAGATGATGTCATTGTATCCACACGCGCGTGACCGGGGTGCTCTGCGCCGCGTCTCCATTCGCTGCGCCGCCTACTCGTCAAACCATGCCGCGCGCTGACTGGCCACGGCCACCAGTCTCCAGGCCCAAGACACCCCTCTCCGCCCCCCGCCCCCGCCCCCCAGCAAATAATAAACAATCGAGTAAAATTCTAGGGAAGAAAGGAGGGGAGGGAGGAGAGGAGAAAGAGATTCGAGCGACCCAGAAGCCAATCCTCCGCGCGCTGAGGGAGAGTCCAAAGGAGGGGGACTTGAGAAGACAGGGGAGGGGAGAAGGGGAGCCGACCTGGGGCGATGGGTCCTGCCGCGTTGTGGCGGTGTCGGGGGAGGAAAGTTGGAGAGCACCCTGCGGGGCGCGCCTGGCAGAGCGGAGGGACGCTAGGGCCTAGGAGTGGCAGGACTCCGGGCTTCGGAGCGGTGCGCTGCGGTCCAAGGGGGAGGAGAGCGAGCAGCGCTGGAGCGGCGCGGGCGGAGCCGGCAGACACGTGCGGGAGGAGGGCGGGCGCGCGCCGCACTGGCTCGCCCGGGGCGCGCGGCGCGGTAGCCGCGCGCGGTTGTTTACCAGCGCACGTGGGTGTTATTTTTAAATGGAATGTTGTGCTGGCCGCGCGAGCTGCTGAGTGGCGGACGCGTGGGGCCGCCCGCGCTGGCTGGGGGACGCGGCAAGCCCGCGCAGAGGCTTCTCCCGGCTCTGCTCACGGGCCAGCCAGGCTGTCCCCACTTCGGGCTTCCGGCGCCGCGGCTGGCTCGGCCCTGGGAACCTAATGGCGAGTTTCGCGCGCTGCCAAAGCCTCTACGGAGATGTCGCGTTTCCGCCGCGGAAAGCTGCCTTTTTTAAGCCAGGCTTCGGCTCCCTCATTCACATTCCGGGAACAAAGCCACCTACTTTCTCTTCGCCCTGGAGGCCAGGCCTGGCCGGGCTCCGCGGCCACAGTTTCCAGAGCTAATTTCACACGCTCACATACTCCCTGGCACACTATACCCCGACCGCGAGGTAGACTGTTATCATCTTGCGTAGTTTGTGACCTCGCTACCTAGCTCAGAACGTCCCCAGCCCTTTATGCGCCCGTCACTTGGGCATACAGTTCTGCCAAGTACAACGCTTTTCCTACCTAGGCTTGTCTTTGGAGGGGAACTCTGGGAAAGGGGGCTCTGACCGCTTGCTGGGGTTGCTCCTGTGCTTGCTGCTCCTCTCCTCTCATTGTGGGTTTGTCCTTCGAAGGAGCCCTGAGTTTGCATTTGGTTTATAGCATGGCAATACTGAACTGCAGGTGTCCATAGGGGGTCGGGGCGGGGGAGGTGGGGGGGGATCCGGGTTTGAAGTGCACGGGGCAGGAGGGGTTCTGGAGGTGCCTTTAGGCATATTATTGGGAGTCGTGTTCGGGTTTGCAGGAGGAGCCCTAAGGCCACATCACCCAGTGCTTTGCACCTTGACACAGCATAAAATCCAGAGGACTTTCTGTTGCTCCTTCTTAATGTTTATAACCCACTGTAAAAGAAAAGAAATGCTTTTTCCTCTCTGAATGTAAGCAATCTTTTGTAGGTAAAATACATGCAGATTTAGAAAGAATGTATTTACACTGGCTGGGCTCTCAGCCATTAGATTTTTACTATAAACCTGTTGAGTGTCCATTTCCAGAATGCATATTCCAAGGGCATTCAAAAAATGGAAGTGTTAAAGATTCAGTAGGTTAACTGAGCTCCTTGTGACCCTTTGTTGAGGAATGGGAGTTGGGGACGTGATATAGCTATGCCCCTCACAGAGCTTACAGTCGTGCTGGATAGACATCAAAAAGTTCAGTATTTCAGGAGTTGAAAAGCAGTACAAGACAAAAACACAAGAGATCCTGCATAGTGTTGGGTAAATTTCAAATGGATTGGAGGATCTTAACTTCAATTGGTAGAACAACAACAAAAGCTTCAAATGGCAATGACTATAAGCATTCAGCTTGGTAAATGTGCATCATACCCAGAAAGTTTATACCCTTGTAATTTGGCCCTGTGGGCAAACCTTTGAAAACTGAGGTTGAACCTCAGTAATTGATTTATTTTAGCCTGAAGTTGTTTTGACCTTTACTTTCCTCTCCAAGGCCTCCACGGTCCTTCATTTCTTCCATCCACCATTTTTTTCTCTAAACTTTTTAGTACATACAATGCCTAACTTAAGATTGTTCAGTTTAGGATTTTTCGACATTACAGTGGTGCAGAACTGATTCACATTCAGTAGAAACCCTACTTCAAATTTCGAATGTTAATCTATGCTCCCCTACCCTGCCCCCCCCCACAACTCCTAGTCAGCCACCTGATCCCAGGTATTAACAACCAATGTACTTATAACCATTCTGTACCCATACAGTCATTCTGTGTTCGCTTTCAGTACAGTGTTCAATAAATTACGAGATAATCAACACTTGATTATAAAATAGGATTTGTGTTAGGTGATTAAGCCCAACTGTAGGCTAATATAAGTTTTGTGAGTGTGTTTAAGGTAGGCTAGGCTAATCTATGATGTTTGGTAGGTTAGGTGTGTTAAATACTTTCTGAACAATATTTTCAACGTACACTGTTTTTCTTTTTTTAGGACATAACCCTATCATCATAAGTCAAGGAAGAGGGGCGCCTGGGTGGCTCAGTCATTAAGCATTGCTTTCAGCTCAGGTCATGATCCCAAAGTCCTGGGATAGAGCCCTGCATCGGGCTCCTCCCACTCCCCCTGCTTGTGTTCCTGCTCTCGCTGTCTCTGTCTTGTTGTCAAATAAATAAATAAAACCTTTAAAAAAAAATAATAAGTCAAGGAAGATCTGTATAGGAAAGTCAACAGTTGATTAAGTTGAGTAAGTCAACAGTTGTTGATCGAGAAGGAATGCCAGCATTATCTTTGTGGGAGAATTTTTAATCAAAACTTTCCTCATTTCTTAATTCACTTCTTGTTAATTTTTACACATGACTTAAGGTGGTGATTGTCCACTTCATTTTGTTTTGTTTTTTAAGATTTCATTTACGCGGGGGTGCCTGGGTGGCTAAGTTGATCAGTCTGCCTTCAGCTCAGGTCATGATCCCAGCATCCTGAAATGGAGCCCCAAGTTGGGCTCCCTGCTCAATGGGGAGTCTGCTTCTACCTCTGCCCCTCATGCTCACTTGTGCTCTCTCTCTCAAATAAGCCTTTAAAAAAATATATTTTTTTTACCTGAGTAAGCTAAGTAAATTCACCATTTCCAACATTTAATTGTGAGACAATTGGAGCTCTGCCTCAAAGGGGCCACCACTAAGCACCTGCATCCTTGCCCTATCCTCCCCTCACCTAGGTCATCTACATACTCCCTGACCCCAGAGCCTAAATAAATACTAGAGACTGAGCATGCTGCCTGCCAACAAAGTGTTCATTTCCCTCCATGACTGACTTCTACATCCATCTCAACAATGAAGAGTGAAAACAAATACAATATAAGCCTCCAAAAAATTTGTGAGCCAGCTGGCAAGAAAGGATCCCCAATATTCAGGTTTATAGCTGCTCCCCACCCTTCGTCTGACACCCACATTAGTCCCTTCCTCTGCCTCCCCATTCTTCTGCAAACTACTCACGGGAAGAACATATTGAATACTATATACTAAAGAGCTTGAACTTGGCTTGTCTTTAAGGGTGTTAAAGAGATAGCAGGCCCAAAATGGAGTTACTTATGCTGAGTCCCACATCGACAAACCAAGACTTCATACCTAACCTAACTGCAGTTTCAACACCCACCTCATACCACCCCCAGGAATATAACTCTTAACTAGTCAGCATGGAATGACCTGGTCAGTACTGATGAGATAACCAACCTGATGGACTCTTGTCTAGTCCCCTTAGGAAGGCAACCTTGCCTGAAACAAATGCATTCTTTTCTAGTGATTTCCGTTGTCCACACCCCTTCCACCCTCAAAAACGTTTTCTTCTCTACAGCTTGGTGGAGCTCCTTCCTATTGCCAGATAGGATGCTTCTTAATTCATGAATGGTTTAATGAAGCCGATTAGATCTTCGAATTTATTCCACTGAATTTGTGTTATTTACCAGGGCATCCTTTGAGGCAGGTTTCATCACCGCTCTCCCAAGAATCTCTGGAGCCCCTGTCCTCTCTCCTCCTCTTTGCCTTCTTCAGGTACGACCTACCCCGGCAGAGCTTCCCAGTCATTACAGCGACTGTCCTCAGATTCATTTGGAGGACAATACATGTGTTTACAGCAGGAAAGAAGTGGGGGATCCAAAAAAGATTGAAGGGTCGGCTTTAGCTCAAGCGGTTACTTCGCGAAGTCTTCAAAAAAGATTGAAGGTGTACCTGAAAGGGAATTGCATAGGGAAGAGAAAATGGAAAGGATTCTCTGTTTGGGTATTATAAAATAATGGTGATAGCTAACCTTTGTTTGTTGCTTCTGGGCCCTGAACTAAACACTTTATTTGCAGGACTTAAGCCCTATATCTGCCCTCTCATCGGAGGCAGATACAGTCATGCTAAATGGCATGGGGTTTAAGAATTCAGACTCTGAGGTCAAGTCTGATCGTTGTTGGAAAGATTGGGTTAAAGGAGATGAAGCTAAAGCATTTAGGCTTAGAACACTGGGAAGGGTTGAGTTTTAACAAGTGATGCTCAGGCTCCATCTTGGACCAACTGAATCAGAATCTTTACAGGTGTTAATTTATTTTTTTTTTTTTAATGTTTGCCAAGTGAATCTAAGGCAGTGAAAATCGAGAACACTGAATGAGAGGTCTCTTCTTTATACTCCCGTCTTTGCCCTCCTCTATGACTACTGGCTTCTGCTCAAGAATGATGACACTGTCATTAAGTATGCACAAAGGGGGCAGGTCCCATACCCATAACATCTCAGTTTGTCTCTAGAACAACCTGCCCCATCAGAAACCATCCCTCTCCTTTCACATAATTTTGCCCTGGATCACACAGTGAGTGGCAAGCCCAGAATCTGAACCAAAGGCTATGTGAATCCATGGCATGTGTTCCTTCCCCAGCCCCGCAGTGCTTTTCCAGCAGGATTTCCCTATGTGGGCCCTTTAGCCTAGAGAAACAAAGCTGGAACCAGACAAAGAAACATAACCCCAAGGACTAACTCAACCAACCCAAAGCAGGTATTTAGACAAATCTACATCCATCAGGTTGTCTTCTTGGATCTCTTATGTGTTTTTAAGTTTTTGAATCAATTGGCAACATTTGAAAAGGAGGCCATTTCACCTGAAAGTCAGATTTCTCAGTCTTCTTGAAAAATAAGATCTGGTGACATGTGCCAATAATTAGCTGCCATGCGCTCTCCAGTTCACCTCTTCATCATCAGGCCCTCTGCATGCATGTCTCCTGGTAGACCACTAGACATTGGACTTAGCCTCCCTAACTTGTATCTTCTACTTCTACAGGCCAAGGCAGGATTGGCTCATTGTAGCTCGTGAGAAACGACTGTGCTCATCCCTTCCCAACTCTTCATTCGTTCAGTGAATCAAATTGGTTACTTGAAACCGACTGCTCTGGGAGTTGTTACCCCCACAGAAATTGGCAAATGCTAACAATCAAGTCTTTTGTGGGTTTGTTTTCTTTCTCCTGGGGGTCAGTTTGCTAGCACACCATAGCACATCCACTCAGCCACTGTCTGGTGTTTGAAGACGAAGATTTGTTTTGAATAGAAAGTGAAGGGAACAGAAGCACTTGAGAAACTACTTCAATCCTATTAAGCAATTGATTGTACATCATCTAAGCTTTTCTCTTTCTTTAAGATTTATTTATTTTAGGGGTGCCTGGGTGGCTCAGTCATTAAGCGTCTGCCTTCAGCTCAGGTCATGATCCCAGGGTCTTGGGATGGAGCCCGGCCTCCCACTCCCTGCTCAGCAGGAAGCTGCTTCTCCCTGTCCCACTCCCCCACCCTGTTTGTGTGCCTTCTCTCGCTGTCTCTCTCTCTGGCAAGTAAATAAATAAAATCTTAAAAGAAAAAAATTTATTTATTTTAGAGAGAAAGAAAGAGCAAGCCCTGGAGCAAAGGGAAAAAGCAGAGGGAGAGAATCTCCAGCAGACTCCTGATTGAGCAAGGAGCCTGACATAGGGCTGGACCCTGAGATCATGACCTGAGGCTAAATCAGGAGTCAGATGCCTAACTGACAGAGCCATCCAGGTACCCACTAGATTTACTTTAAAAGTACTTCAAATTAATATGTGAAGTAGATACCTAGAACAAACCTTTTGATGAAAACCAAAGTTGGATATGATTTTTTACTATTTTTTTTAAATGACTCGAGCTGGCAAGAAAGTGAGGATAAAACAAAGTTAAAGTAGGAGCCCTAATAAGTGAGCAAACTCCTGGAAAATGTATCAGACTGCAGTGTCCTTGAACTTCCACATTGATAGGTGTGCAGTAGTGGAGACACAGAAGATAAACCCTCAAGCCTACCCAAGATCATAAGCAAAGTAAGAACCTATCCCAATTTAAATTGGCACAGTCACTATGGAACGCAGCAAGGAGGTTCCTCAAAACATTAAAAATAGAACAACCAGGGCGCCTGGGTGGCTCAGTGGTTTAAGCCGCTGCCTTCGGCTCAGGTCATGATCTCAGGGTCCTGGGATCGAGTCCCACGTCGGGCTCTCTGCACTGAAGGGAACCTGCTTCCCTCTCACTCTCTCTGCCTGCCTCTCTGCCTACTTGTGATCTCTCTCTGTCAAAATTAATAAATAAAATCTTTTAAAAAAAAAATTTAAAAAAAAATAGAACAACCATATGATCCAGTAATCTCACTTCTAGAGATCCAAAGGAAATGAAATCACTGTCTCAAAAAGATATCTGAACCCCCAATATTCATTGCAGCATAATTCACAATACCTAAGGCATGTTTCCCGGCATATAAACAACCTAAGTGTCCATTGAAAGATAAAGGAATGAAAAATATGTTGCCTATATATGCAATGGAATATTACTCAGCCATAAAAAGAAGCCATAAAAAGAAGAAATCCTGCCATTTGTGACAGCATGGATGAAACTCCCCGGCAGTATGCTAAGTGACATAAACCAGACAGAGAAAGACTGTATTATCTCACATATATGTAGAATATTAAAAAAATTCTCCAAATTCATAGAAACGGAGGTAGATTGGTGGTTGCCAGGGACTTTTTGTGAGGGAAATGGAGTTGGGGCACCTGTGGCTCAGTCATTAAGCATCTGGCTTGCACTCAGGTCATGATCCCAGGATCCTGGGATCAAGCTCCACGTCTTCCGGCTCCCAGCTGGACAGCGAGCCTGCTTCTCCCTCTCCCCCTGCTTGTGTTCCCTCTCTCACTGTCTCTCTCTGTCAAATAAATAAATAAAATCTTTTTTTTAAAAAGTTGCTTACGGAGAATTTATAATTAAAAAAATAATTTAGGGGTCACCTGACTGGCTCAGTGGGTTAAGCCTCTGCCTTCGGCTCAGGTCATAATCCCAGGGTTATGGGATCGAGCCCCGCATCAGACTCTCTGCTCAATGGGAAGCCTGCTTCCCCCTCTCTCTCTGCCTGCCTCTCTGCCTACTTGTGATCTCTGTCTGTCATATAAATAAATAAAAATTAAAAAAAATAATTTAGGGGCACCTGGGTGGCTCAGTGGGTTAAAGTCTCTGCCTTCAGCTCAGGTCATGATCCCAAGGTCCTGGGATTGAGCCCTGCATCCGGTTCTCTGCTCAGCAGGGAGCCTGCTTCCCCCTTCTCTGCCTGCCTCTCTGCCTACTTGTGATCTCTCTCTCTCTCTGTGTCAAATAAATAAAATATTTTTTTTAAATAAATAAATAAATAAAATTTAAAAATAAAATAATTTAAAATTGTAAATTTTAATTTACAATTAAAAAAAGGAAACAGAGAGCTGTTGGTCAAAGGATACAAACTTTCAGTCACAAGATAAGTTCTGGGGAGCTGATGTACAGTATGGTGACTGTAGTTAACAGCACTATTTTATACTGGGAAGTTGCTGAGAGTAAATCTTAAATGTTCTCACCACAGGCACACAAAAGGGTAACTATGTGAGGTGATGTGTTAACTAACCTAATGTTGATAATCATGGCACAGTGTATGCACATATCAAGTAATCACACTATACACCTTTAAAAAAAAAAATGGAATGCTTCCCAAACTTGCATGTAACCTTTGTACACGACCATGCTAATCTCTGCATCATTCCAATTTTACTGTATGTGCTGCCGAAGCAAGTACTCATTGTACACCTTAAACTTACACCGTGTCACATGTCAATTATACCTCAATAGAGTTGGGAGAAAATAATTTCATTTACAATAAAATACATATATTAAAAAAAAAACATCTTTCATAAAACTGGGATACCAAAGAACCACAGTCAAGATGAAAGTGAAATTGACTTGCTGCGCAGAAAAGGACCCCCAAAATATTTGCCTGTATTGATCCTAGTGTTGGATAGAGAAAAACAAAAAGGAGATATGACTCTTCCTCGCGGGTTCATAATTATAGTGTGGTCTGCATGGAAGATTGTGATCTAAATTCAAGATACCATGGAATGTTTAAAACTTAATGAGTCCAAGATTGGGGTGCTCCAAACACCAGGCAAAACAAACACAAATGCTCTCTGGAGATTTTCTTGAACTTGGGCCCCAAAGAATACCTACAGATAAAGCTTCAAGAACAAGAGCTTACAATCAGAAAACAAAAAAACAAGGAAGCAAGCCTCCATAAGTAAAAGCAGATAGAAACAATAGGATCAGATACACAAAGATTTGGGATATTAGAAGAAGCAGACACAGAAAATAAGTGTGTTTAATGTATTTCAAGAAATAAAAGAGAATGAGAGTCTAAAAAAAAAACTAAATAGATTTGAAATGAAAGTACTTCTTATTTATTTGTAATTTTTTCTTCCCAAACATATTTTAGACCCTGGAAGACATATAAAGCTGAATACTTTATATGTTGTGTTTGTCAGTTGAAGGAAGGAAGTACTCAACTCCTCTTTTGAACAGTAAGAACTGAGTTTGTGACCACAGTTTTAAAAATCCTATTGTAAGATCCAACGAATCACTTCTACAGGAAAGGAAGGCATAAAGGCAGAATTAATGCAACCCTGCATTAATCTAGCTGGAGATGGCATTGGGCTTTGTAAGTGGTCCATCCACTCCTTTTCTCATCTTGGGAAAACTAGAGAAGTAAGCCTGGGTCTGTGTCTTCTTGTTAGAAAATCTATTTTAAATATCTAGCAATTGGAATCTTAAATACAAATTACTTTAAGGTATTGATGCAGGGACGGCTGGGTGGCTCAGTCAGTTAAGCACCTGCCTTCCACTCAGGTCATGATCCCAGAGTCCTGGGATGGAGCCCCGCATCAGGCTCCCTGCTTAGCAGGGCGTCTGCTTCTCCCTCTCCTTCTGCCTGCCTCTCCCCTGCTAGTGCGCGCGCTCTCTCTCGCTCGCTCTCTCTCTGAAATAAATAAATAAAACCTTAAAAGAAATAAAAAATAAAATATTGATGTGGTACAGCTCACAATTCTCAAACTGGTAAGGTATGAGGCCTACACATAATGTTACAGCAAACCCCAGCATAGAAAAGTACCAAGTAAGCTCCCACAGTTGTTTCACAAGGATGGTGTCTTTGAGTCTGAATGTTATTCATTAGTGACAGTTCAAATACCTTAGAAGAAGGCTTATCCTTTGTTGGAGGAGCTTTTCTCTCAGTTCAGGTCCTGGTTGACCCCTTCGTGGTGGCCTGTCTGAGCAAGGTGTCCTAGTGCTGTTAGTGGGACGGGCTTTCTGAGTCCACTCCGAGTCTCTCTGCCCACTCCGAGAACATTCAGGGTGTCTGGCCTGAGCACCTGGCTTCTCACCAGAGAGGAAATTCCAGTTGGTGGTTCCATCCACTCTTCTCCACATTTTGGAAAGGTCTCACCTTCACCCTTTGCCCCTCTGGATAGTCCTCCTCTAAGATCCCATGTCTGGGCCCTCTTTGGGGCTACTCGTGCTCCTTTCTGGAGAGACAGCTGATGCCAAGAAATGGGTGGCAGAATTGCTAAGGAGATGTATGTGAGGAAAAAGTGTCCAGGCCTCCAAACACGAGTCCCTTTATGAAAGCATAACATCTGAACCTCACACGTTTGCACGGCACTGAGAGCCCTTTTGCAACTCCAGTTCTCAAATGTATAATGGGAAGAGGGCTTTTTTATTTTTATTTTTTTACTCTTAAAATTATTGTTATAAAATCTGTGTTTTGGAAACCAATAAACCAAGTGAATAATTCCATAAAAACCACAATCCCTACGGCACCTGTCCTGTGTAGGGAACGAACCAAACTCCATCACTCTGGGTCAGACTTTCCTATTCACTATGGAGAGTGAAACTCCCTTTGGAGTTCGTAGGAATTTTGCTCACCAATTAGAAGAGGGTTGAGCCAATCCAACCCCCCCCCTTCGTTTTTCATTGGTTGTGCTATGAAACTACGTTGTTCCAGAGTGCCTCGGTTGTCATGACAACCAACTGGAAGGGCTGTGACCCACAGGGAGCCTAGAAAAGGGAAAGACTGTGGCCTGCACCTCCAGCCTTTCTCCAGAGCACAGGCAGGAGAAAGGAGAGTCCAACAGCCAAGAGAAGGTCAGTGGCCTCAGAAACCCTTCTCAGCTGTCCCCCCAGACCTGACAACTCTGCGTGAAGTGGTGAAATCATTTCCTCACCTGCTGAACCAAGAATCAGAGCCCATCTTGGGAAACCACAGATGGAAGAATTCCATGAGGCTCAGTCTGAAAATGGTCATTTTGCCCCCCCCCCCCAGTACACAATATTATCAAGAAGTTGTCTTTTTAAATGAATTGATCCCCGAGTGAACAATTATAATTGCTTTCCTTTCTCAAAAGTAGAACTAGTTTATCTGGGTATGTTTTAAGTTAGTCCCTCTTCCCTTTTTCATAGTTGTAGTCTGTAAATGCTGAAATCAGGCCAATCAGAATTCTTACGTCATTGTTGCTCAACTTCGAGATTCAAGAAATAATCAGAAGAGGAGAATGCTTGGAAAATCCCTTCTGGAAGTCCTTTATGTGGCCCCACCTAATGGTTTCATTCTCTCAGATATTAAAAAAAAAAAGTTTATTAATTTTAAATCTGTCAATTTATCCAGTATGAAACAGAGGTACTTTGTTAAATAAATAAAATATTTTAGAGACATCTTTATTTTCTACTTGTCCTGTATCTATAAGGATGATTTGCCTGTCTCCTTTTTCAACATATACTTTCTTTTTTTTCCCACTTTTTTAGTGAGAACTATAACATGCCTGCAGAAAATAACAGAAGAGTTTATCTTATGTGGCAGTACAGTTTAATGAATGCTTGTTAAGAGAACGTCATATAACAAACACTCAGGTAAAGAAATAGAACATTACCAACTCCCTACAAATGCCTGGGGTACCCTTCCCCATCAAAGCCTTCCTCTCTCTCCCTAGAAGTAATCACTTCAAATTTTTGCAGTAATTTCTTTGCTTCTCTGTATTGCTTTCTGCCTATGTCTGTTTCCCTAAACATAATCCTTTAGTTTTGCCTGTTTTTGATCTTCACATGAACAGGATCATACCTCCTATGTGATCTTTTCTTTCCTTTCCTTTTCTTATTAATTATTTTTATTAACATGTAATGTTTTATATGCCCCAGGGGTACAGGTCTGTGATTCCTTTTTTTAAGTAGGCTCCATGCCCCACTGTGGGACTCAAACTCAAAAGCCTGAGATCAAGCGTCGTCGATCGCTCTACCGACTGAGCCAGCCAGCTGCCCCATATGGTCTTTTCTGTGTGTTTTTTGGCTCTTGCTGTGCTCCCTTGATATTATATTTGCGAGGTTCACCTATATTGCTGTGTGCTGCTGACCTTCATTTTCATTGCCATAGTGTCCACTGTGTGAATAGCTCTCCATTTAGTTATAATCTATAAATAGTTTATCTATTTGAATGTTGATGGCTACCCGGGCTGTTTCCAGTCTAGCACAATTGCGAACATTGTTCTGACATACCCAGGCATGTGGGCATGAGTTTGGTGTATACTTAATAGAGGAGTTCCTGGGTCATAGGCATGTACATCTTGCCCTCACTGAATGCTAGAAGGTTCTTTGAGGTGGTTGTACCATTCATACTCTCACCAGCACTAATGAGTGTGCTCCTTGTCCACATTCTCACCAGTACTTGAAATTGCCAAACTGCTTAATTTTTCTATTTTCTTTTTTTAGTGTCGATGGATTTAAACGATTTAGATTTAATTGAGATTTACTGAGCACCTGCTAGGAAGCTATGCCTGTCCTTGGAGCTTCCCTATGTATTTAATCACCATTAAGTCACAACAGTCCTAGAAAGGAGATAATGTTCTCCCCATTTCATAAATGAAGAAAATGGAAGCCACAAGCTGGAAGTTTCCCAGCAGAGGCCATGACAGAGCTGGGACTAGAACCCAGGTCTGGCTGACTTACAGAGACCATGCTCTCTCCATGTTCCTTTGTGTTCCCGTCCCTGACCTCCACTTCCCCTCACCAGAATCTGGAAGACAGATGCCTGAGTTGGAAGGGTGCTGCCTAGAGCCCACCTCAGGCCCTCGCTGGGTGCCAGGCCCTGGCTTTTACCTCAGACATACCTGCTTCAGCTCACAGAGTCCACCACCTCAAGGGAACATTACAGGAACTCCTGGGGCACTGACCCAGCTGAACCACATTCCTCTTGTTATAAAGGATTCCTCTTAAACACTTTTAAAACTAGTTTATTCTGTTTTGTTTAATGCCCAGAAACCCACTTCCTTCTCCTTCAGCTGGGCCTTAGTCCTTTTGCAGTGGTATTTTCCCTCCCAGACTCTGAGTTACTTGAAGACAAAGACTATGTTCTAATCGCTTTAAAAAAAATCCCATGTTGTGGGGGAGGTGTCAGTCAAAGGGGATAAAATTTTAGTTATGCAAGATGAATAAACTATGGAGATCCATACAACCATGGGAACTAGAGTGAACAATTCTGTATCATATACTTAAAATTTTGCTCAGAGGGTAGCTCTTATGGGAAGTACTCTTACCACAAAAGAAAAAAAGTTTATGAAAAGAAAGAAAGAAACGGGGGAGAAATAAACTTTTAGAGGTGATGTGGAATAAACTGATTGCCTTCATGGTCTCAGGGGTATATACTTATATCTAAAGTCATCAACTTATATACCTTAAATATGTACAGCTTTTTGTACATCAGTCCTCATGCCTCAATAAAATGGTTAAAGTAAAATAAAACAAGATAAGATAAAATAAGCAAACAAAACAAAAAATCATATGTTGAATGCCCACACCAGGAGCAACATGGCAGAAAAAGCCCAAGGACCAGGAGATACCGCTGCCGTTCCGGCTCCTTCCTCATCTCACGCAGGCCGTTTGATCTTCCCATGTCTCAGTGTCCTCCTCCCTAAAATGAAAAGGCTTGCCTAGAGAATCTCAGAGGCACTTGGTAGTGTTAGCATCTGTGACTGTGGTAATTAATTTCTTCAAAAAGCACTTATCTAGCACCTTCTGTTTGCACCCCTTAACAAATAAAACCTCTGGCCAGTATCATTGCTATGTCAGCTAAAATGCCACAGAGCTGTTTTGTTTTCCCTTCTTTACATGTTTGTGGGCAGTTGTTATTTCTTCATGGTTTACCTATTTCTAACCATTAGATTTAGTTCTTTCTCAGCAAGAGCCATCTTTGCTGTCTCCCCACTGGACTGGAAGCTCAGTGAGGCTGGGGGTTGTGTCTAATTTGTATTTCCAGCACAGAGCAGACATTCCATAAATGTTGAAGGAAGAAAGGAAGGAAGGGCAAGAGGGAGAAAAGAAGGACCGATACTTGGAATCTTCCCATACTTGTGATAATCACTGAGCACAGAGAGAGTCGAGATTTAAACCCCATGCGTGGAGGGTGCCATTGGTAACAAGCTCTGACATTTTACTGAACTGGTAAGTAGAGCATCAGAGTTGTACAAAATTAAATTTTTTTTTTACTGAAGCTTTTTGCAGGTACCTAATGTTATCATGGCCTGGATAAAGGACGCCAAGTGTTCCTGAGGGCAAAGGAGAAGGGAGAAGTATTATAACAAAATTACCAGACTCATTTGGCTTTCAACCACAGAAAATTGGCTGCTCTGGGAGATCCTTTATTTCTGCTGAATTGGTATTAATGTAAGGCAACCTGCTTTCTGGTAGTTTTTGATAGTGTGTTTTAGAGGTGCTCTTTAGGAAGGTCTAATTTTCTTTAGCTGGGTCTAGCTCTGGGCTCACCGAACTTCCTGGTGACCTGTGACTTATGAATATGCCCCAGTTCCATTTCCTGCCCCTCGTTACCACCATGTCCCTAACTCAAGTGTAAAAGACAAAATTTTAGTTTGCTCAACAGGCCAACCCCTTGCCCTCTGAGAAAGAAGTCTTTGATCTTCAACTTCTGGACCTCTCCCTGGGGGGCAGGGAGGTACAAAACAGACTTGTCACCTTCCATACCACCCCCCCCACCCCCAAAAGTCTGACCACTGGCTGGTCTTGGAGGATCAGGGTGCTGGTTTACTTTTTCTTTACTGCTTCCCTCTAAGGTATCCAGGGGAAGAGGAAGAATCTCTAGGTAGAAAGGCAAACTCTATTTTTCAAAGCACCGCAAGTGAGCCTGGAAAAGGAGACAGGCTGACTTCAGGCTGTTTCTGTCTTTAAGTTTCGCAGTTCTCAAGCCAGGGGAGGTGTGGTTGTGCTGAAGGAAGGTCCTAGGCGTGGAGCCGCCAGACAGCCACTTGCTTCTGTCCAGTGTGGAGCTGGGTCCTGGGACAGCTTCTGACCATAGGTGCTCGCTCCCCTCTGCTTTCCCCTCAGTAATCCCCAGCCATCATGCTGCAGCTCTGGGGGAAAGGTACTGAGTCACGTGCCTTGTAAATCCCTGACTTGTCCCATAGCTCTCCGTCTCCCTGGGCCATGCTAATCCTATCGCTGTGAGGTCCTTTTTAAAACTAGATGATAGATTTCTTTCTTTCCTTTTTTTTTTTTAAAGGATTTGATTTATTTATTTGACAGGGAGAAAAAGAGCACAAGAAAGCAGAGCGGCAGGCAGAGGGAGAAGCAGGCTTCCCGCCTAGCAGAGAGCCCAAGGACATGGCCTGAGCTGAAGGCAGATGCCTAACCGACTGAGCCACCCAAGCACTCCTAGATGATAGATTTCCTAAGGGTAGGGATATGGCTTAGCTTTTCCCCTTCCTGCATTTCCAGGAGCTGTTAACAACGGCTCTGCCAATATATTCCAACCATTGCCTGATACTGAAAAAAAACACTCTCACGCATCCATGTGTTAATATTTTCTAATGGTATTTAGGCACTGTTATAAATGCTTATCATTAATTTTTCCCCACGAATGGACAATAAAGTAGAGCCACAATCATGGGAGAGGCCTTATTTCATTTGGACACTAAAAGGAAGCCCTCATCTACGGAAAGTTTGGGCAAAAGATCTCAATAGATGTTTCTTATCTGGCTGATGGCCCTTTAGCCCCATTCCTGATCCCTGACTTCCTGTTCTTTTGGGATTAGGAGAAGGAAAGATGCTAATATCAGTGGATGATGGATGGGCTTGATGTCTTCACACTTCTGCCTTAGTTGGCTTGTATCTGTTGTCATAGCGAAGATTCAGCTTGGGAAAGAGAAAAAAAAATCCCTTTTAAAAAAGAGATTAGTGGGGCACCTGGGTGGCTCAGTCGCTTAAGTGTCTACCTTCAGCCCAGGTCATGATCCCAGAGTCCTGGGATGGAGCCCCACCTAAGGTTCTTTGCTCAGTGGGGAGCCTGCTTCTTCTCCCTTTCCCTCTGCCCTTCCTCCCCATTCTTGTGCTCTCTTTCTCTCTCAAATAAATGAAATCTTAAAAAAAAAAAAAGAATAAAAATAAAAAGAGATGAGCTACATAAGAAAGCTCCTAACATCTCTTCTGGGCTTTGTAACCACTACCATCTTCCTTCTAATCTTGCCTTTCTCTAAAAAAACTGAATCGTTGCTGCGAAGTGATTTAGTCACATGAGAGCTGGGACCGAAGTCTGGAGCATTTTTCTCCCACAAGGGTCATTTTTCAGATCAATCTTGAAAGCTGAAACTGGGGCTTGCCCGCGGAGGCCTCCGGACAGTACTTGCACGGCTGCTGGCCCGCGCGGACCCTGCGTGAACCCGAGTAGATGACGCATCCACTCTGCATCCGAGCCAGGTGCTGTTCTAGGAGTTCTGACACCCCTTGCGGCTGCCCTGCCTGCTGGAAGCCTCCGTGGGATGCTGTCTAACATGGGTCTCTCTGCAGGGGGTTGCTGTGGGTTGTTGTTATCCCCCCGCCCCCCAGCTGTGGACTCCCCTCCCTTGCTGCCCCCAGCTGCCACGGTCCCCTAGCTCCACGCAGAAGGGCCACCATCAGGACCATGAGGGAGCCCCCCAGGGCCCTGAGCAGCACAGCAGGCCGCTCAGGAGAGGCCCGGGAGCTCAGCACTTGCTTCCAGCCCCGCAGCGCTTCCAGAGCCTACCTCCACCTAAGCCCGTTTTGTACCTAACGGACATGTCTTCACTTTAATTCTATTTCTCAAGTGCCTTTCATTCCAGCCACGAGACCTTCCCTGATACCCATTCCAGAACAGCTCAGACGGAAGAAGACAGGCTTGTTCTCAGGCCGGGTTGGTCAGCTTCCCCGAGAGCCACTAGGGCTGCCCCAGCTGCACCCCGAGAAAACTGGATGGCATGAGAGAACTGGCTGGGGAGGCCTGGGCACCCCGCCCACAACACACAGCCCAGCGCTTTCCTCCTAGGAACGCCAGAGTCCCCCACGGTACCTTTTCATGGTCACTTCCCAGCCACCACGTGTAACACATTCGGAGAGGCAGGGTGGGAACAGAAAGGCCTTTGGTAGAAGTCTCAAGAAGAATGTCCTGACCAGAGTGAAAACAGACCGTGATCCCAGTTACGCTGCTCATCTCCCAGCTTAAGACGCCAAGAAAGAACAAGGCAATTTATGAGATAGGGTGAAGTTACTCGGTAGAAGAAGAAAGAAACCCAAACTGGCCGACAGGGGACCCCCAGATGGTGCCCTCCTACCAATTCTTTTTTTTTTTAATATTTTATTTATTTATTTGACAGACAGAGATCACAAGTAGGCAGAGAGGCAGGCAGAGAGAAAGAGAGGAGGAAGCAGGCTCCCCGCGGAGCAGAGAGCCGGATGCGGGACTCTATCCCAGGACCCTGAGATCATGACCTGAGCCGAAGGCAGAGGTATAACCACCCAGGTGCCCCCTCCTACCGATTCTAACGCAATGAGGTACCTGGAGTCCGAGGGTCCCTGATAAGGACCGTCAGATCTTCGCAGTAAAGGGTGAATTCAACACAAAGGACCAGGCAGAGACCGTCTCTAACCACCACACAATTAGGTACAAAGTTGATTCAGATCATAACTAATGCTTCTTGTCATCTCTACCGAGCCCTGTGAGGGGCTCACGAGGTAGGCATCCCCTCATTTCCCGGGGCGGGTAGGGTTGCAGTTTAGAACCACACTTGGTCAGAACGAAGCTGGGGACTCACCACAGCACCTGACTCCAAATCCCTCCCTCCCAGAATCCTCCCCCATGAAGACAATGTCTTTCACTCTGCCCCTGGCATCTCTTTCAAGAGGTGGCTCCTTGCCTAGAGTGTCCGTCACACAGTGTGTGTCACCGTCTTCCTTAGGTAGAGAAGGATGTCAAAATAGGGGCACATTTAGACACCATCCAGGGCCCACAGCCATCAGAATGCCAGGCCACACTACACATGCCTAGAAGGTTCCGGGAGGGTCAGACCCACATGGTGCCCTGACGCCAGTCTTTCTAAAGAAACGTCTTCCCTCTGGGGCTCTCAGGGCACTTTGTGCATCTTATACCTGCTTTGATCACAGTGAGGGAGTTCACAATCAGAACCCTGATTCCACAGATAGAGAAAGAGGCAGAGGGAGAGAGAACTCAGGAGCACGCATCCCTCCCTCTGGTTTCTGTTACTGTCAAACTCCATGGCCTCTACTTGCTTTCCTCAGCGCCTCTCACTGTTTTACAGGGAACTCTGGATCTACAAAAATGATTTCTGTCCGTTCTAACTTACTGAATCTGGTGAGTGCGAGTCAGCCAGGTGCTGGCTGGCTGTGGTTTCCTCAAGGTGGAGAGAGCCAGGAGGGAGCGAGTGATCCCCGGCAGTCTTCGCAGAGCGCGAAGATGCGGGGCTTCTCCTGTCTTTACTGGTCTCCTCCTGCCATCTTGTGGATGTGAGCCAAGCATACATGCAAATTCCAACCTTCATCTCCCACGCGCTCTGAAAAATGAGACTGAGTTTCTATCCCTTGCAATCCACACCAGGAGAGTAAGCACCCACCAGACCCATAATTCATTTACCCCTTAGTCTGAAACAGGGGGAAAGAAGCTGATTTTTGGAGAGCATGGTAAAATTATCAAAAAAAGGAGGCTGGGGTGCCTGGGTGGCTCAGTGGGTTAAGCCTCTGCCTTAGGCTCATGGCATGATCAACGTCCTGGGATCAAGCCCCACATCGGGCTCTCTGCTCAGCAGGGAGTCTGCATCCCACCCCCCGCCTGCCTCTATGCCTACTTGTGATCTCTCTGTCTCTGTCAAATAAATAATTGAATCTTTTTAAAAATTAAAAAGGAGGCTGAAAACATCAGATGCCCACATTTACCAACTGGAACTTCAGCTGAGATGGGGGAGATGAGGTACCCCGAGAACTGGGGCCTTCCCGTCAACCCAACTTTGTTCTAAAGCACAGAGGTAACTACGCTTGAAGACAGACTTTACGAGCAAATCTTAACTGAACCAGCGCTGCACCCTCCCGTTAGTGATGTTCTGGAACACTTCCGACGTCTCTGTTCCACAGTTCAGCTAAAAGGACTACTCTCTACATGTTTTAATGGAGACTTTTCTCATGTTTTGAGTAACATAAAATACCAAGAGAATAAAAGGAATTTCTTGGCTCATATAACTGAAAACAAGAACAAAAAACAAAGGAAGGGGAAACTTCAGGCATGGATTGATCCAGAGGTTCATGTTGCCTTCAGGGTTCTGGGTCCATCTGTGTGATTCTTCCTACCCCGAGCCTTCTGTACATTGGCATCAGCCACAGGCTGTGGAACTCACGGCTGCTGTGCCCAGTGAGGCCTCGTGTCTGCACGCTGCACAGCCCAGGGACAGACAAGCTATCACTGCTTCGCTGCTGATAGTGCCTAGAAGATTGAGGAATCTTCCCGGTCAGAAGCCCTTAGTAAGTACTTCCCTCCATCTCTGCGAGGACCAGACCTGGTCCTGCTCTTACTCCTAAGCCAGTCACAAGGCTCAAAAGGGGGTTGGGATCCTCTGACTAACGTTAGCCACCAGGGTCCACTCTGGAGTTAGGGAGGAACTGGTCTCACACAACACAGTCTCACATGGCCACAGAGTGGGGGTGGGGAGCATTCTCCAGAGAAAATTGGACCCTGAATGTTATGGAAGACAAGGGATAGATGCTAGGGGTAGACAATATGGGTGTGCCACACTCTCTCACACTGCTGGTGGGAATGAAAACTGAGGCAGCCACTCTGGAAAACAGTATGGAGTTGCCCCAAGCAGTTAAAAAAGAGAACCACCCTATGATCCAGTAATTCTGCTGCTAGGCATTTACTGGAAGAATACAAAAATCCTAATTCAAAGGGATATATGCAACCCAATGTTTATAGCAGCATTATTTACAGTAGCCAAGATATGGAAGCGGCCCAAGTGCCCCCCTGATTGATTAATAGACAAAGAAGATGTGGCATATATACACAATGGACTATCAGCCACAATAAAGAATAAAATCTCGCCATTTGCAACGACATGGATGGAGCTAGAGAGTATTATGCTAAGTGAAACAAGTCAGTCAGAGAAAGATAATACCAAATGACGTCAGTCGTATGTGGCATTTCAGAAACAAATGAGCAAAGGGGGAGGGAGGAAGAGACCAATTAAGAAACAGACTCTTAAATATAGAGAACGGGGGTGCCTGGGTGGCTCAGTGGGTTAAAGCCTCTGCCTTCAGCTCAGGTCATGATCTCAGGGTCCTGGGATCGAGCCCCACATCGGGCTCTCTGCTCAGTGGGGAGCCTGCTTCCCCCCCTCTCTCTCTCTTTCTGCCTGCCTCTCTGCCTACTTGTGATCTCTGCCTGTCAAATAAATAAAATCTTCAAAAAAAATTAAATATAGAGAACAAACTGATGTGACCAGAGGGGAGGCAAGAGTCTGGAGGATGGAGAAGATGAGTGAAGGCGGTCAAAAGGTACAAACTTCCGGTTATGAGATAAGTCAGCCCTGGGGATGTAATGTCTAGCACGGCGACTAGAATTAGCGATAGTGAGTTGCATATTTGAAAGTTGCTATGAGAGTCATAGATCTTAAATGTCCTCATCACAAGAAAAGAATTTTGTAACTATATATGGTGATGGATATAAACTAGACTTACTATGGTGATCATTTCACAATTCAGTATATACACACAACACTATATTTCACACCTAAGGGGTGCCTGGGTTAAAGCCTCTGCCTTCGGCTCAGGTCATGATCCCAGGGTCCTGGGATTGAGCCCCGCATCGGGATCTCTGTTCAGAGGGGAGCCTGCTTACCCCCATCTCTCTGCCTGCCTCTCTGCCTGCTTGTGATCTCTGTCAAATAAATAAACTCTTTTAAAAAAATACATTTATTACACACCTAAAACTAACATAATGTTGGATGTCAACTATACCTCAATTAAAAAAAAAAAAGATTTTGTTTGGAAATGCTTTATTCTCTTTTAAAAATCATAGCTTATAATACTTTAGGATTCAAAACCCCAGTCTTGGGTTTATTTCCACACTTGGTTTTAAAAGCTGCTGTCACAGAACAAGAGATTGTAGATTCAAATTAGGCAAATTGTCTTGATGGCTGCACTTACTAACTCGCGATACCAGTATTTCAGTTCTATCCACCACTCACGAGGTTCTTTCCACCTTCTTGTTATTTTGTGTATTTTTAAACAAATGAACCCTTAATTTAGAAGACTTTGTTTCTCGAAGGGTGCAGATGTGAGCGTTCTTACTAAAGGACACTTAACATCATTTTTGGCCACAAATCCTATCATGATACAATATTCCCAGACATGTTCAAAACGCTCTCTTTGTGCAGCAGCGACGGCAGTGGGAAGGCTACGTCTTTCTCACACATCTTTAAAAACCTCACCCCTCCCTTGAAGGGACTGAACTAAAACACATTGTTTTAGTTCAATTGGCAGATGCTACCAAATCACTTCTCAGGAAAGGCCATCACAGTTAGAAGTCACGTTTTCCTCTTCCATTCATCTGTCTGTCAAGGAAAAATGTGTCATCCATTTTTAAGTCCAGAATTTCCTTTTTTTTTTAATTTGACAGAGTTCACAAGTAGGCAGAGAGGCAAGCAGAGAGAGAGGAGGAAGCGGGCTCCCTGCTGAGCAGAGAGCCCATGTGGGGCTCGATCCCAGGACCCTGAGACCATGACCTGAGCCGAAGGCAGAGGCTTTAACCCACTGAGCCTCCCAGGTGCCCCAGAATTTCTTTTAAACCCTTTGCCAGGAACAGTCCAAAACCTCTACATGGCACAAGAGAGGTTCATGACGACTCCTCCCCATCATTTCATGTACAAAATTCCATAAAGTTCCTATTATTTAAAGGTCTTGCCTTTGTAAAAGCCATGCCAATGGCCTCCTGCAGCCCCTAGACTGGAGCGTCGCTGGCAGCTGGACGAGTGGGATCTGCCCAGGCTCCCCATTCCACTGCCGCCTCTCCCCAAGGAGTCACGTGGTCGTGGCTGACTGACAAGGGGCCTAGAGAGGTGCCAAGGGCCACCCAGATAGTGAAAATTGATACCACAGTTTTTAATTTCTAAGTGTTTCATTTTTTTCTAAATCGGTAACCAGCAATACAACAAAACAGAATTGCTCGTGCTTTCTTCCTGCATCCCAGGGCTTGTCCAGTGCTGCGGGGGTTGCCCTCCTCCTGTCTGGAGACCACTGCCCCTGAGAGTACTTCCAGGGGGCCGGTCTTGCCTGTCCCCCCACCCCCACCACCACCACTAGCGATTTCTAAGCTTCTTAAGAGCAAGGGCTCTGCCTAGTCCCTCGCATCCCTCCCAGGAATCTAGCATGGGAAGAGCAAAGCTCAGGGGCTCCATGGCCCGGGATTAACGGGATGAGGACTCCATCAACGATAAGCCCTCGGATGCACAGATGCCCTTCAACCCGGCAGGGGTAGGGCTCAGATGAAGAAAGCCTAGACCCCTTTCTTGAGGCTTCCTCATGTACTGGGCTGAGAGATGTGTAAATGAGGAATGACATACGATCCAGGGAGCTGCCAGAGAAATGCAAGAAAGGCCTATGGAAGAAGGAAGCTCCAGACCCTTGGTTCTGGTTCATCCTCCCTAGAAAGATTAAGAAGGGCTTCCTGGACGAGGCGGCATGTTGTTGAGTGTACTGGTTTTCGCACCATGGCAACAAGGGGAGAGGATGGAGAGAAGACGATGAAGGGGCCGTTAGGAGATGTCAGCAAGGAGAAGAACCTGTCAGGGGCAAGTGTAGATGGAAAAGGAAGAGTTCACCATGTCACTCTCAAGGACATTCCACAACAATCCACAGTCACAGGCTGGAACAATACAGTAGCCTCACCCACAGTCTTCCAGATACGTTGGGTTTTGAATACAAATTTTTGTCTAGTAGGTTAAAAAAAAGGTCTTTAGATGCAAACTCACAGATGTCCTTTCTGTTCCCTCCACACTGCTAACGTGGTCCGGCCTCAGGGTACTTGCAGGGGCTTTCCTCTGTCTCCAACACCCTCCCCAGAGGGTCACACTGGTGGTCCCCTATGTCATTCAGGGCTGCACTCAGATGTGACCTCCTCAAGGGCCTCTTGGACTTAATCGGGGGATGCCAGCCACTCTCCGTGGTACCGCCCTCCCCACTTTGCTCCCAGCTCCAAGCACGCCCTGAGGTTTTCTGTTTTAGTTTAATGGTGGTTTAACTGCTTGTGCCCCTCCTCCCCAACACACACACACACACACACGCACACACACACACACACACACACACACACACACACACACAAGGGTCAGGGCTGCTGACCACAAATACTGAGTCAGAGACTTCACTCAGATCCTCTTAAAAACTTGTTATAGGTCAGTTTGGTGAAACAGTCTCACTTGAGATGACCCCAAATCCATTTATGAGGGAAAAGAGAGAAGGAGGGAAAGGGAGGAACACAAGAAAGTAGAAATTGCTCCTGTGAAATCCGATGTATGAGGTTACCAGACAGCTTTTGCTTAACTTCTTTTTAAATCTAATTTGTTTCATTTCTCTTACTTCAGGTGAAAAACCAAACCAAACCAAATACCTCACTGTGTCTCTATGTACCTCTCAAAGGTACCTTACTTTGGTCAGAGACAAAGTTGGGAGAACTAATAAAGACATGAAAATACTTTGGGGATTTGATTTGTCCACAGATTTCTCTAGAAATGTGAAGTGTCCCAAGTCCTTGTTTCCCAGTCTCAACTAACCATCAGGTTCTCTGAGGGAACTTATTTAAAATACAGATTTCCAGCCCACTCCCTCCCCCCAGAAGATTGAAACTCTGGAAGTCTGAGGCGGGCTCCACTACTCCGCATTAGGCTTCCCAGGTGGTTGTGTGGCTCACTGGGTTTGGGGACAATACAGTAACTTACTGCTCCCCGGTCATCCAGAAAACAGTATCCATGTTTCGCTGGACTCCTTGAAATCTCAGTGAGGAAAATAGCATGAAGAAAGTGGAAGATTTTGCTTCAAACTTGCTGATTATAATGTTGACATAGGGCCAGACTCTCCCTGAATGTTCCAGACACCTTCAGGTGGCCTGTGAGGGCCCCTGGCCTGCGTGGCAGGAGGGCTGCGCTCCCTCCTCTGCACTTGGGGCTTCCCGAGCTGCCCCTGGGCCAGGTCACCCCAAAGCCGTAACTTTCAGAGAGCAGGCAGGCACCTGAGCCCCTTCCCTTCCTGGGAAAGGCCGCGGCCCACCGCCATGGAGGGACTGTAACTCGGGGGTTCTCAACCTGGGGTCTTCAGGGCCCCGGAGGATCCATGCAAAGGCCTCAGAGGAGCTGCGTACAGCCTGGGCCGTGTTTACCTTCCTTGGAGAAGACGTTTCTGGGCCTTCACGCTCAGCTCTCCAGGTAGCCTGACGGTGAAGAGGCTAAGCCCCAGCTGTGAGACCGAGGCCCCTTCCCAGGGCCTCCCAGAGCCCGCTCCCCTGCAGGCCCTTCCTGAGGGCCTCGCTCCTTGGGGAGAGCCAGGGCAGGGTGGGGTGGGGTGGGGGAAAAAGGCCACCAGCTCACCTGGCGTTGATCTCCTGTACCTTCTCCTCCATGGCCCCTGAAGGAGTCTTCGGTCCTCTGGCCACAGCTTGTGATACTTGGTCACAGGTGTCCGAACAGGACCGTGTAGCTCACCCAAGCTCTGGGTGTCTCCTTGCCCCAAACTTTGTGTTCCCTTATCCTGGTTACAGGATTATTTTTGTGCCATTCAACCCGATGCTGTCAGTACCAACCACAAAGGTGTAAGCCATGATTTTTAATTCTGCAGACCAGGTTACTCTAATCAACAGACATCATCTGCTACTTTTTTAGCAGTTGAATGTAAGATTCTGCAGGATACCGAACTGGGTTAAAAACACAAGCGGGTCTTAGTGCAAAATGTGGGTATTTTAATACAGCCGCAGTTTTTACACTCTGCACCCTACATCGGGGGTTCTGAGTATGAATTGCTAAGTCTGGGAGGACCAAATTGTATCCCATTTCGCACAACAGTCGGAGAAGTAACATTCAAGTCATTTTTTTTTTCATTCAAATCATTATTTCTCCCCCCTCTGAATTTCCAAAACACTGAGTAACTTCTCCCAGTCTCTCTCACGCCCGGGTCTGAGTTAGAACTGCTTCTAGACCAGGTTAATCTTCTGAAGAGGAGGGGCGGGTCTTGTCCGGTCTGCACCTCTCCCTCAGCACACAGCGTCTGTCACTCCGTCCTTCCTCTGCCTTTCACAAAACTTCCCGGCGGACTTGAGTGTCCTCCGTGTTCCCGGGACACCTGGGCAGGCTGACCTCATGGCATTTCCTATATGGTGTCCCTGTGTTGTCCCCGAAAGGTCGCGCGCACACATCATGGCGGGGGACTTTGTCTCCTTCACCTTGGTGTGCCTACCTCCTGGCGCGGAGTAGAAAGCAAGCAAATGATGACTGCATGAAGGAACGGTTAGTGCCTATCTGCACACTGTTTTAACAGCTTTATCGAGGCAGAATTCACATACCATAAAATTCGACCATTCCAAGTGCACAGCTCAGTAGTTTTTAGCGCATTGAAAGAATGGCGCAATCATGACCACAGTTGAATTTCAAACTCTAAGAATTCAGACATCTAATAGTCAGCCTCCCCTGAAACTGCCCCTGGGGAAGATCCTGTATCCATCATCCATTATTTCTCATTCCTGTCACTAGTCCCGGGCCCTCCTCTCTGTCTCGATGGAGCTGCTGATTCTGAACATGTCACATACAGGAAACCATACAAGAGAGGGCCGTTGTGACTGCTTCTTCCGCTTAGCCTAACGTGCCCCAGGTTCATCCGTGCTGTGGCGGGCAAAAAGTCTTCATTTCTTAAAGGCTGGACAACATGGATGGACAACAATCATCTGGATGCATTGTAATGTGTACCCATTCATCAGCTGGCCAAGATTTGTGTTTCCACTTTCTCACTAATACGAATGAGACCACCTATAAACATTCACGTACAAGTTTTTGTGGGGACATACGTTTTCATTTCTCTCGGGCAGATGCAAAGTGAGGTAGAATTGCTGGGTTCTGGGGTAACCTTATGTCTTTGTTATTTTGTCTCTGTCTTTGATTCTAAGCATCCCACCGGGGTGGAGTGGTATCATGGCGATCTTGATTTGCCTCTCCTTAATGAGTTCTTGAGCATTTTTTCATGAGCTTATTGGCTACTTAGATTTGTACACTACTGGACCAAATGATGAAATGTCAAGAGTTTCAGAGAAAACATCACAAATGAGTCCCAAAGAGTAATGTTAAGCGACATACCCAAGGAGAGGCATACCCAGTAGCAGTCTAGGGTCTCAGATGGACTCCTGACTCCTAACCAGTGCTCATTTCTTCCCCCCTTGGCCCTTCTGTCAGGTGGCCTCTGGGTTCCTACCCCACTGGGTGAATGAAGGGATTGGATCCAGTATGAATCAGCATAAACATGTGCTCTAGGGCTTTTTGATTTTATGCCCTATCTAGTCTTCTTTGGTTGGGTGGCTTTCATCTCCGCCAATGGTTCTCCCTGGGTACAGACCTTGTACTTGAGCAGATGAGTAAATTTGAACCTGTCCTCCTAATGTGTTCACTGTGGCCATGAACACACAGAAGAAGAAAATATTAAAAAGAGCGAGTATTTTAAAAAATTACTTAGAATTAAGGAAGGAGGTGGGTCTGGTGAGAATAGTTATGGCATAAGTACGAATGCTGGAGTTTGGGAGAATAGAGAGAAGCTGACGTTGCTCCGCCCTCCCAGGGGCATGGCAGGGGGATCTGGAGCTAGAGCTGAAGAGAAAAGCCATTCTTAGTACAAATTCTCAGGGAAGAGTGAGGTCCTCAGACAATGAAAAAAAAAAAAAAATGAAAAGAGCTGGCCCAGAGGATGGCTGGTACCTAGGCAAAAGAGGCTGGTTTATGGTGCAATACACAGGCAGCACCAAAGATCTCCATGGCGTATCAGAGTGTAATTGTATTCCTTGCTCATGCAACATTTCACCATGGGTTTCCATGTGGTGGTTCAGCATTCCAGGATACTTTTCCTTTTCTCTTTCTTTCTTCCTTCCTTCCTTTCTAAGATTTATTTATTTGAGAGAGAGAGAATAGAAGACGGAGATGGAGAAAATCCCCTCTCTGAGCACAGAGCCCAACACAGGTCTCGATCACACAACCCTTAGATCATAAACTGAGTGGAGATCAAGAGTCCGACGCTTAACCAACTGAGCCACCCAGGTGCCCCCAAGCTACTTTTCATCTTGGCTGTATCTGTCTTAATTTACTTCCCTGTTTTCCATGGCAAGAGAAGGGTAATCTAGAAGATTTCAAACCAACTGAGTTCTTCACTTTGGAAGCAACACATCATTTTTGCTCACCACCGATTTTTTAGAACTTAGTCACACGGCCTTGCCTAACTTCGGAAGGGCCGGGAGATGTGATCCTCCCATAAACTTGGAAGGAAAGGCCAACTGGACAATGGGCAGGTTCTAGTAACATCTGCCACAGCTGGAGAGCGAGGTTCTTTCTGGTCTTCCCTGAAGGAGTTCTTGGAGGGATCTTTGTATTAGAGTCTCCCTGTCTGGCAGGGTATGGAGAACAGTGTCCAGACTGTGGAGGTGGATCTGAAGCAAAGGGGAGATTCGGGCTGGAGATAAGAACATGAAGTGGGTTAAGCCAGATCGTCTAGATTCCAAGCATTTTCTGAGTTTATTATCTGAATCCCCCAAAGTGAATAAAGTCTTTGTCTTAGCTAAGATTTGGGGGACACTCAACAAGTATGGTTCATCCCTGCCCACTGCTAGTTTTTATTTTGATCTAAATTAGAGAGATTTCCTTAAGGAGCAGCTGAGTCAACACATAGACTCCCTTATCGAAAGAACCACAATTCTGTAAGCATTTACATTGTCATATCCTACAGGGCACCTGGCAGAGGGCCTCACCGTGAGAAAACTCAGAATTCCTTAAGTTAGAGACTGAGCAGGAGGAATGAGAACTATCTACCATCTATTTTATTCCCGAAGGCCAGCGTAGTTCTGTAAGACTCCAAACTTTCCTCAGCCCCAGGGTGGAGGAGGAGGACAGGGGAGAAGCCAGACCTAATTCAGTTACTGTGGAAACTCAGGACAGGCCCAGAGGGCTTGGGATTACGCGTCCTTCATCGCTCCTGTCTTCAGATTGTTGGATTTGTTACTCATTCCGATAACCGGCCATCTACCAGGTCTGGTCCTGCATAAATACTTGCTTGAACCATTTCTCAAGCATGTATCAACCTGCTTCTTATCTCTATCACTTCCGCTCCCAACATGGCTGGTCCTTGCCAACTCATGGAGTATTGTGGCTGCACGGGTGCCTGGGATGATATCACTGCAAGAAGATATTGTGGACTTGGAAGACTAGGTTGAAACAAGCACCCCTTTGGACATACTGAATTTAAAGAACATTCAGGAGGAGAGTTCCAGCCATACAGAACAGGAGATTGGGGAAAGTCAGGGATGGGGTTTCCCACTTGGGATTTACCGGCATCGGGGGGTATTCATAGCTGTGGGGACCAGGGAGAGAACACGAAGATGATAGGTACGAAAGTATTTTGTATAATATGATACAAATAGTATGATTCTATATATATTTATTTTATATTTTCATATATAGTTATATATATATGTTATAATATATAACAAAATTTTAATTACCATTTTTGATGGGTTCCAGAAAGAACTGGGAGGAGGGGCAAGAAAAAGGAAAAGGAGCCAGAAGCATTCAGAGGAGGACGACGTAAGAGGCAGGAGGAGAATCAAGCAGCTGGAGGAGAGCTGTGAGGGTGGGGCCAGGATGGCGAAGCACCAAGTGCTTGAGACCAGCAGGAGGGACTGACTGACAACTACAGCCCTTGGTGATCAGGAAGTTAGGGCTGGCCAGAGAGAGGGAGAGGTTTCATTAAGTAGCCTGGCCACCATCTTTCTCCTGTATTCAAATTCTCATCTGGCTTAGTCCCACACCTTCCCAGGCTCTGTGCCCTTCCCAGTCTGGTTCCCTACACCAGCTCTTGGGCACTGGGCCCCACTGGGGCTCACAGGAACCCATTATCCCTTTAGCAACCAACTCAACCTTGTCCAAGAATAGTCCAAAGTCTCTTCCAGTGAGTCTGTGAGGTCAAAACTATTTTTCACAATATCACTGAGACACTCTGGACCTTTCTCACTTTCCCTCACAAGTATACAACAGAATTTTCCAGAAGCAACAGGATGTGTCCCATCACAACAGAAGGAGTGCATAAGATGGCAGGAGGAAGGAGGAGAGCAGGCATTGGGGGGGGCATCCGGGAGGCCCTTGAGATGCCCTCGTATGTTACAGCCTGGGCTCCAGGACCTCTAAGCAGCAGCCTTTGCTCCCTGGGAAGTGGCCTGGCGTGGGAGGCCGAAGACCCAGCTGTAGGCTCAACTTTTTTTTTTTTTTTTAAGATTTTATTTATTTATTTGACAGATAGAGATCACAAGTAGGGAGAGAGGCAGGCAGAGAGAGAGAGAGAGGAGGAAGCAGGCTCCCTGCCAAGCAGAGAGCCCGATGCGGGGCTCGATTCCAGGACCCTGGGATCATGACCTGAGCGAAAGGCAGAGGCTTTAACCCACTGAGCCACCCAGGTGCCCCTGTAGGCTCAACTTTTATGTGCTTTCTGGCTGTGCAGTCACAGACACAAGCTCCTCGTGGGCAGCTGTCAACCCTCGCTGGCCGTTAGAATCCCATGGGAACATGAACAGGTATGGCCCTGAGACCCTACGTCTGACCAAGCGCATCAGGCTCTCTGGGGGTGGGACCTAGGCCTCGGGAACCTGCAGCTTGGAGAGCCCCTGTTTCTCCAACCCTGCAGGATTCTTGGACTTTTTTCTGTCAGTTCATCCCACTGACCACAAGATGGAGCTGTCTTTCTGGGAAATCTTCGATGTTTGCCAACGGGGTGCCAGTCCATTTTCTCTCTAGTTCTGAAAGAATATATTTGAATTTGACAATCTTCACGGCATCTCATTAAGCCAGAATTCCGTGCCCTTGGGTCTAGCCATTTAATGTGTCTCTTTTCCCTTCTGCTAGAAACCGTATTGGGTTGGGATGTGCCATCTCGGTTTGTATTCCTCAAAGGCTACAGTGCAGAGTCGGCATTTATTACGAGCCTCATTATTAATATTAATAACAACAACTCTTCACTTAACGCTTCCCATTTGCAAAGTACGTTTCACCAATTCGACTCAGAATAACTCTAGGAAATGGGTATTACTGTTCTCATTCATATGAGAAAACTGAGGCTCAGAGCGCAAGGTCAAGGTCACAATGCAAAAGTTGGCAGTCGAGATCCTGAACCCTTCCCATTGTGCTCCGATGAGAGGAGCGCGCAGAGCATAGAGACCAGCAGCCAACCCCCGGAGGACCCAAAAAGTACAGCCCTGAGGCAGGAAACTTCTCAGGACAACCTCTGGAAGACTTCTTAAGCAAGCAGGAAAGGCAGATATGCTCTGGAGTTTCACGTTTTCACAGAGCACAGGTCAGTAGACAGGTTGGACCAGGCTGAGGGGCCAGCTGAGGTAACGGATGAGAAGTTTCCAGTGCAAAGCTGGACAGAGTCAGCAGACATTCAACAGGGAGGACAGATTTGATTAGTTTTAATTTTATGTTCCAGGGAAATGAACTGCTATGCCCATGGGAAAAACAAAGCTTAATTCTGCCTTATTCTAAACATGTAAACTCCCATTTACCGAGAAAATCTTTTTCTACCAGCAAGGGATGTCTTTCAGGTGAGGAGATCTGATGATGATAATTTCCAGGATCACGATCTCACTCATTACAGACTTGTTGCCAGATTCTGGCAATCAGTCAGGAAACCCAATGTCAGGGCCCCAGGGCCCCACTGTCTCTGGGGGCTTCGATTCCAGAGGAAGGGGCTCCAAGTGTAGGTTCAAGCACCTGGGCTAGGGAGGCTGTTTTCAGGACTGAAACAGTTATGCGGACAGCTTCATAAATTAGTATGTGGCTTATTTCATGGCTCCAATGTACATGTTAGCAATTCAGTATGTCTTTTTATCATTTTCTGTGCCTCGGCTTCCCTGTGTGTGGAATGGTAGGAGTGGTACCCGGCTCACAGGACTGTCACACGGATCAAGAATTTTACGTACAAAGCATTAGAATCATGCCCAGTCCAGAGTAAGCACTATGTGTTTCTTAAATAATGTTAAATAAATAAATGGATCTGAGCACATCCATTTATATATTTTACAGGTGAAATCTTAATTTTTTTCAGGATTCCAAGTCATTTAAATATCATGTAATTTGTACGCTTGTGGGTACAAAAAAAAATATGCTGCAGGAAGATTAAAGTATTTCCTTATGACAAAATTTGAAATCCCATTGATTATGCATAAATTTGACTAGAATGGTCCTATGGTCCTTTGCATTTTATAAACAAATAGGTTAAAAGTCCTTTAGGTCCACCATGTTTTTCTTTTCATTATTACTGGTGTTGGCCCATATGCCTATCCGGCAAGAATAATGCAATGGTCAGATTTTTCTGTCTCCTTTTTTAAAAAACAGCTTTCCTTCCCCCCGCCCCCCGCCCCACCTAATTTCTTTTCTGAGTTTGGAAATGAGGGGTCATTGTGGAGGGTGCCCTGGGCATCTTCCCGACTCTAAAGATTTCCTCGGTCTGAGTTTCTAGGCGAGTGGGAGTAACCTCAGCTCAAACCCCATCTTCAAGCATCAATTTAAAGCATTAAAGAGAGAGAGAGAGCATTTGAGCTGAGAGATTTCATGCAACCCCAAGGAGAAAGACTGGAATGCTGAGAATGTAATAGGCAGAGGATTTGGAAGAAAAGCACACGAATTGAAATACTGCTTTCCAATCTAAAAGTTGTTTTTCATGTCTCATTTTGGCATTAATTTTCTTTTAGTATCATACTATTTCCTGGAAACAGTTTTTTATTGTTTATTTTTGTTTGTTTGTTTCTGTTTTTGTAATAGCTATTCTTTAACACTTTCGTTTCTCTTTCTTGCAGGCTGTTTTACGAAATAGACTTTGTGCAGAAGAGATGGAGATAAAGATGGGCCATTTCCAGCCACCAGGGAACTCCCCCTCCCCCATTCCTGCTCAGATAAACCCCTCACTGTAAGCTTATTCTCCCAGGCCCAGGAGGACACGGGGAAAGGGGATGGGACAGAAGCAGGAACATGATCCAAGCATTCAGGTGAAATTGAAACTACAGTTTTGCCCTACAGAGACAATATTTAAAAGTCTAAGTTTCTTAATACCAAAATGTGGGGCAGTTACGGTGAGAATCCCATGGGCTTCCATGCATTGAGCCAGAGGTCTAACCAATATCACATCATTGTCTCCAGGCAAAAATTAAAACGGAGGTCCAAATTTCTGACCTCAGGGGAACATTTACTAGAATCTGACTGGGGACTATTTCTCATACAGCCAACACACTCAGTGACAGTTCTTCCTTCTAGCAATCAGGCTGTCCATCTGTCTGTCTGTCCATCCATTCATACAGTCTTTTTAGTAAGATGCAGCATAACTGCCAAAGAAATGTGAAAAGCCAAAAGCTAAGATTGATAGAAACGAGTTACCCTATTTTATATTTATCGAGTTCACAGCCAATGGTTCTGCTGTAAATTCATCTCCACTGATTTTTTTTTTTTTAAATCACTATTTAAAATAATCTCTTTTCCAGAGAGGTGGTATGGTACAGTCCGTGAGTTTTATAGCTGTGAATCTCAGGTCTAGCTACTTAACTTTTCCAAGCCTTGGTTCCTTATCTATAAACAGGGACAATTATATAACTCTCAAGGATAAATTTTTTTATCTGAGATCATGTCAATGTCTGCCAATAAGTGTGGCTCCTTTGAACTCTTTTTTGTTTCACTTCAATAAAGATATTTTTATACTTAGCTATAAAAGGGGACGAGATCTCACTGTGTATGACAAGATGGGTGAACCTGGAAGATATTATGCTAGTGAAATAAGTCAGACAGAAAGACAAAAACTGTGTGATTTCATTTACATGTGGAATCAAAAACAAAACAAAAAGCAGAAACAAATCCATAAATATAGAGAACTGATGGCGGCCAGAGGGGAGAGGGGATGGGCAGAACGGGTAAAGGGGAGTGGGAGATACAGGCTTCCAGTTATGGATTAAAAGGCTAAGCATAGGGGCGCCTGGGTGGCTCAGTAGGTTAAGCCTCTGCCTTCAGCTCAGGTCATGATCCCAGGGTTCTGGGATCGAGCCCTACATCGGGCTCCCTGCTCAGCGGAGAGTCTGCCTCTCCCTCCCTCTCCATCTGCTTCTCCAACTCCCCCCACCCACTGGTACTCTCTCTCAAATAAATAAAATCTTAAAAAAAAAAAAGGCACAGCACAGGGACAGTTGATGGTACTGTGATTCCGTTGTGTGGGGACAGACGGCAGCTACACCTGTGGCGAGCACAGCACCATGTACAGACCTGTTGAATCCCGCTGTACACTGGAAACTAAAGTAATATTGTGTCAACTATGCTTCAGTTTTAGAAAACTTCCACGTTTTTAAACCCACATTTAATTTTCAGAAGCCATGATTTAAACTTTTCTCTACACTTGGGTGCCTTACCCATTTGCTGCTTGACTTCGGTTACCGTCCAAAATAGACTCAGGAGCGTAGATCATTCATTTACAAATGAAATAGATTCAAAGAGCTTACTTGTGTTGACAACTGTGCCTGCCCCTAAAACAAAACAAAACAAAACAAAACACCCTGATTTCCACAACACGGTAAAAGATATCACGTTTCTCCTTTTTTTCTTGAAGAGGGATTCCAGACTCTCATAACAGCCTCAACTAAGATCCCTTCTGTGAAAAGAGTTAGCCAAGTCAGGTGGTGCCTGAATGAATCAAGGAATGACCTCAGTGAAGGACAAGTCGGATTTTATTTAAGGAGGTTCATCAAGAGTTCTTCCCTATTTACTAGGAAACCCATCTCCTCACAGAAGCAGAAGCAAGGGTTGGGGGTGGGGTTCCACAACCAGAGCAAATGCGTCCAGGTGGTGGGAAGCAGCCTCGCGTCCACCGGGGTCCTGCTGGCCTCAGCTGAATGCGAGTCCGCTCTGCTGTTGGCGTGTCCAGGTCTCTGTCTCCTCCTGACTCGCTTTCACTGGCCCCTTTTCCTGGTATCTGTCCTCCTGCCGGTGGTCAGGACTGCGGGCTCTGCCTGTCGCTTAGAATTTGACACCCTTGCTCCTTATTCTATGGTGACATAATCCTCAATTTTTTTCAGGCAACTCTGTGTCCACATAAGATCCGCTCCTGCCTGCCAAGCTTGAACTCAGAGTGAAAAAACATACTCTCAGTTGTGAGGAAACCTGAAGGCCTAGGAGATTTTGTATAATTTATAGAGCCCCAAAACACATGTATTATAAGCCCATATTCTAAAATGGGGTTCTCTTTAGTTTATAATAGAATCGGAAAGTTTCTCTGCTGTGTATTGAAGTGTAGAGTTTTTTCCCCCTCTCATAAAAGGCGTGTTTGTCACATGCGGCTACCAGGTAGCCAAAGCTTGGAAATGTCTAGAATGACACTGCATTTAATTGTGCCTGTGCATGTGGCGTGTGTGTGGTGTGTGTGTGCGTGTGTGTGTTGTTCAGGTGGCTTAATATGAAGCCACGATGTCTGGTCCTACATTAATCTTCAGGAGTGATGATTTTAATTTTGTAGTACAGAAATAAAGCCAAATAAATAGGCAAAAAGTAAACCCATAACAATGGCTTTAACTTAACTAATCCACTCCATCTTTGACAGCAATTTGAGACTAAAAAATGGTCCAGAGGACAAAGTACATAATTAATGATGAGAAAAATGATTCCTTCAAGTCCCATAAAAAAGAGTTCTCCCTGCCGTAATCATTTGTCCCAAGTTTTATTCACGCAACAGCGATGGTTACTTCTTGCTTCTGTCCCCTTCATTCCAGTACTGCTCCGTCTGCATTTCGGTGAGTCGGGAAAGCGTGCGCTGAAATGCAAAGATTTCCTCTTCTCCAGTAAACATAGAGAGTCCTTCTGCTGAGTCCTGGTTACCAAAACAAACCAAA
This sequence comes from Meles meles, assembly GCF_922984935.1. NCBI lineage: Eukaryota > Metazoa > Chordata > Mammalia > Carnivora > Mustelidae > Meles > Meles meles. The sequence goes on from NC_060070.1 coordinate 24,152,248, forward strand.
AAAACAAAAACAAAAAAAACCAAACAAATAAAAAACAAAATCGAAAACAAACAAACCCAGCACCAATTAAAACTACCACAAATAAAAATTTACAGAACTAAGTACAGGCTTAAAACACCATTTTAGGTTTACCTTTTTAGGTTGGGATTATAAAAGGTTCTGTATTGTCACATACAATCTCTTAAATTAGACTAGAGATTCAACTACTTTAAACCAATCACCAATCGACAGAACCTATCAGCAAGGAGAAAACAATAGGGAAAACATGAGAATAACTGATGCTGAACCAATGCCCCAAAATCCAAATACGAAGATTTCCGAATGAAGAAAGGTTTTGAAGGATGAAAATTTCCTGAAAGACCTAAAGGAAGGATAATGTCAGACAGAAAAAGAATTCTTTCTCCAAAAATGGCCGCCAGAAATAAGTAACACCAACAAACAGAGGTTCGGGCAAGTTAGGAAGAGGCTGACAGCCTCCTCCGGAGCGCCCCGGGCTGGGCCACATTCCCGACAAGAGGCCCTGAGGCCAAGCCTCCGCAGAGCCTTTCCTGCACTGGCGGGCAGAGAGGTCTATGGGCCTGGAGATCCGGCCTGCGAGTCCACTTTGGGAAGGCAGAGCTGTCCCGGGTCTTGAACTACTTAACTAGGGTTACGTTTGGGAATCCCTCTGTGAGGCCAGCAAACAGTCTGGTGATACCAATGTGGGCTTCTGGCCAGTACGTGAGAAAGAGCAACTGTGTCTCTTTCCTTAGCAGTTGGCTAACTTGCTTCCTCAGAGAAAACTTCTGGACTCCTTAGTCCATGCCCCTGGGCTCACCCACGGCAAAGCCCCAGAACCCTGCGGTCACGAGCCCTCAGTTCCTCGTGTAATGTTAGCCCTGCATGCTGAGCTTGCTTGGCCCTCTTTCTGAACCCCGATCCTAGGGAGAAAACTCGAAGAACCAATGATTTAAGGAACCTTAGAAATGGAAAAGATATGGCCCCTCGAGTGTATCTTTTCAAACAGTAAAAGACATTACTTGGATAGATATATTGGTCTTAGAGAAACCACCATTTTGAAGGTTCCCAGCATATGGGTTTATAAGCAACTCTTTATTTCTACACATAGGTTTAAGTAGTCTTATTTGGAAAGTTCATTTTTTAAATGAGTTATAGGCCTCATTTCCCCCAAACTCCTAAGAATGCGTAACTTCTACTCAGGTCAATAAGGAACCGTTTCCTCATTCCAAATGGCCTTTCACCTCTGGGGTTGGAAGAATGGGGCTCCCCTCATTCTGGAGGTAAATGTTTATGGACAGCTTTAAAATTCTGATTAGTATTTCAACGGTTGAGAAATATGCCCTGTAATGTTCAGACAGGAGGAGGAAATGTAAAATCACTTCCGCTTGGCCTGGGGCAAATCACCAGACCCCAAGCACCAGGAGAAACCAGCCAGCACTGGCTGATTCTCCACAGCATGTCCCTAGAGCCCCGCACCACAGGTGCTCCTGAAATGTTTACAGAATGGGGCTAGCAGATGAATAATGGATTTCTCTGTAAGCCATGGGCCTTGCCAGGCACTCCACGGTCCTGGAATAGCCAGCCCCCATGCTTGGACACCGTATCTTGCACTCTACAAATCCAGTAGACACGAAGAGTATCTAGAAAAGGCAGCGTGGTGTAGCAGAACGAGCCCAGAACCAGACACGGGTGCCCTGGTTTCCGGCTCTGGCCTGCCATTAGTCATCGGTGTGACCACAGGCCCACCGGTCCTCCTCTCTGGGCTGTGTTTTTGTTACATGCAAAAACGGAGCATGAAGATCCCTTCTACCCTAAGATATAATGTAAATGTAAATGTAAATGTAAATGCTTTACATTTAGTGATACTGAGAAGAAGTCTGCTCTATTGGCTTTAGGAGAAAGCAGCAAATCAATGGTTAAATATATATTGTGTTCCTTCTTCAAAAGGTAGCCACGTATAAAACCAAAAACAATGAGGCTGTTTTATAATAAAAAGAGATCATGTGATATTGCCTACCTGGCTCAGCCCCAAATCATCCATCAGTATTCTGCTTTGCTCCAACTCGCTGTCATGATGTTGATGCAAAAACAAGCTTCCTATAGGGGTCGCTGCGGAGCAGATGACGCGCACCTGGAAGAGGAAGAGGCCTGAAGGGTGGCGCTCCTTACATTTCACCCGTTGAAGGCAGGAACAAATCCCTCACGAAATAAAATTTGTTTGCCATCACAGGGTGCTAAGTTTGTGTCTCTTTAACGGGATATTTTAAAACTCCAGAGTGGTTTTCAAAAGATTTCCACACAGCTTGTAACAATCTATAGAGTAGGGAGCAATGGTTTTATTGGGTGACTTGAGGCCTGGAGAGGTCTCACTCAGCTCATGGTGCCAGCTCAGGTCTCCCAGTTCGAAGACCAGTGGGCTTTCCGTTACGCCCTGGGGCGGCCATTTACACCCGGCTGTCTGGGGCCTGTGCGTGCGGGGAGGGCCTTCCGCGCACTTGTGCATAGGTAAGTGGTAAGTTCAACGCCATCACTACTCTCATTAGAACCTGACTGTCTAGAACCCACATTTGCATCAGCATCCTACCAAGACACTCTTCAAAAAGACTAAGCGTGACGTGAATATTTCTTGATTACACAGTGTTTGAGTGAGTGTGCACCTGTGACCATATATTGGAAACAGCTTTTTCTATCTTTATAAATTTTACGTCCACCAGTTTAAAGACAAACATACTCTTCTTGTTGTTGAATAAGTTCTGAATTTGTTTTCAGGATTCACAGCTACCCTTTAAACATCATTATTTAAACAACGATGCCAAGACCTTAAAATAACGTATGACATTTGGGAATTGCTTTTCCATATCTGGATGGCCTTCTACCTTCTCTTAGACATTCCTTTTAATCACAAATGACCCTATTTTCATTATTTAGATATGAATACCCTGATTTCACAAATTTCCATGGATACACTTCAGACTAATGTCTGTTTGATGCTCCCAATTTCTGAAATAAGATCACTGCGACTATTCTTTTAACAAAGAACATAAACTCTAAATGTGTGATGTAGTTAAAGCAAATGTTAGGAGAGCAGTTCTGGCTCTCTGCCACATTGCATAGAACTCTTCCTTCCCATTAGCTAAGAAGTGAAACGGTGGGTGTGAAACAGGACGAGGGGATGGGACAGAGGGCTGGGGACCATATGCTGTCTTTAAGGTATTCCTAGCTGACACGTAGAGGAGAGTTTTATCAATCCTCCTACTCTAAGAAGCACCTACTAATGCCCCCTCTACCACTTTTTCTTGAAGCATTAGCCCTCTTAAAACAGACGGCCACCTCCAGGCTCACTCCTTTCATTCCGGACCCCACATGGTTATTTCAGAGCGGGGTCTGGTCAGTGACAGGACCTGAACCTCGAGCTCTGGTGTTCTCAGTTTCCTGCCTCTCCTGCCTCCCTGAGCCCATGTACCCCAGCCCTCTGGGAGTGTGTGTGTGGTCCATCTGGATGTCCCTCATTATGGCAGACTCCTCTCAGCACTGTACCTGAGCCAAGGTAGTTGCCCTCCATGCTCAGGCCTGCCACAGGGCCTTTGCTGCAAAGCACCGCCCCCATCCCCCCGCCTTGGAGTTTAGGCATCACTTCTCAGCACTTGTAAGAAGCAGTTGAGGAGCTTGTGAACATGCAGGTTTTCAGGCCCATCCCCTAGGATCAGGGTTCATTTACTGGACTGGGCATGGAGTAGGCTCTGGAAGTGGATCTTAAGTAGCCCGGGGAACTCTGATGTAGGCCATCCTCAGCAGGACTTCCCCAGGTCCATCCCCAGCCCCCCAGAGATCAGTCTACTCAGTCTACCCAGTCAGTCTACCCAGACCTCACAGCACCATACTCCTCTCTCAATCCTTTCAAGAGACCAGCCCTCAGGGGTGACTTCACATTTGGTTCTGTGGATATTTGATGAATGTTTCTCTGACACTAGACTGTAAGTTCTATGAAGGCAGGCACCAGATCTGGCTTTGCCTGTTGTTGAACTTCTAACATTTAGCGCCGCACTTGGCATGAGAAAGGTTGTTGAATGAATGAATAAAAGAAACATTAAATTTTCATCTCTTCCTCCCAGTGGATTCTGGTCCTTTCCTCCTCCCCTCAAAATCCCTTCAATTTTAGAATCACTGCTCTATTTATTTCTGTACAATAGAAATATCGTATCTACTGGTAAAATGATATTCAACTCTATTTTGAAATGGTACTTATGCTTTTACTATAAATATGTATTTACAGTTATAGATATATGTATGCGTGTGTGTGTATATACATATACTCATGTATATGTACATGTATACATATGAGTTTATTTATTTATTTGACACCGAGGAGACAGTGAGAGAGGGATTACAAGCAGGGGGAGTGGGACAGGGAGCAGCAGGGTTCCCACTGAGCAGGGAGCCGGATGTGGGGCTTGATCCCAGGACCCTGGGATCATGACCTGAGCTGAAGGCAGACGCTTAACAACTGAGCCACCCAGGTGCCCTATAAATATATTTTTTAAAAGATCTATTTATTTATGAGAGAGAGAGCCTGAGCATGGCAGGGAGGGGTAGAGGAAGAGGGAGGATCTCAAGCAGATTCCCTGTTGAGCGTGGTGTCCGACGAGGGTGCTCGATCTCTTGACCCCAAGATTATGACCTGAACTGAAACCAAGAATTGGGTCCTCAACTGACTTAGCCACCCAGGTGCCCCACAGATATAGACTATTAATAGGCACTCATCTTCATTGAACGTGCCTTACGTGGTCATTTAATCCTCGCAACAACCATATGGAATAAGTACTATTATTCCCCTTTTCTTCTACAGAAGGCAACTGTGGCTCAAGAGATTAAGGTGGTCCTTGAGGCGGACAGCCTGGCTGAAAGCCAATTCTTTAATCAGTAGGCTGTACTGCATCTGATGAATGGACACGGGCTCATCGCTTAAACAAACAAGATGATGCAAGGCTAGTTACGAGGGTTTCTCGGTCACAGGAACAGAGCTCCCATAGTGAGGAGGGTCCCTCATCATTCATTCATTTGTTCATTCACTATTTTTTCAGTCCAGTCATTTATTCATGCAACTCGTGAACTGACTGAACACTCCCTCTGGGTATGGTTTTCTGTTGTTCATCACCAAGCATGCACATTCTATGTCATTCTATGTCTATGATGGCATCGTTAACATCGCAGTGTTTTCTGATGGAAGCCTGACAATCCCACTACTTTTACTCCTAACACTGATACTACGTACAGAGACTCTGGCTTGTGCCAAGCGCTGCTCTGAGTGCTTTTCATGGATTAGCTTATCTTGCCCTCAACAATTCTCAGAAGGAAATACTATTATCGCCCAATTTGCAGATGAGGGCGCTGAGGCACAGAGAATAAACCAGGATTCCAGTCCAGGCCATCTGACTTGTTTAGTCTTGAGAAAAATGCACTACATCCTTACCTTGAAATCATAGAAGTTATCAATGAGAGTGATGAATCTTCGAGCCTGCGTCCTCTTGGCCAGCGTAAATTGGGGAATGTTTCGTAAGAATACTGTATCGAAATTCTTTGACAGTTCCAGATAGTCACTGGCTCCAAGTGGCTGTAATTAAAATGAAAATGAAGACTAGAAAACTGAAGCCAATTCCAGTGGCCCTGAATTTGAAAACACCTCTTTTTCTGGTCATGGTGTGATCTAGGCGGCAGCTTTGGTGTGACTTGACCGAAAAAAGCAATGTTTTCACTGTGAGCTAAGGAGGGTGTCTACCGTCATTGTAACAGTGACGTAGAAAAGGGGCAAGAGAGAAGACAAGACTGTGGTGGGAAGTGAAAGAGTAACTCGAGCCACCCCAGCCTTCCGTTTTTTAATTTCTATGACATAACTGTAAACATGCCCCAACAAATCCTTCCTATGACTCACTGCAAGCTGTCACTGCTGTTAAATGGGCCATCTTATCATGGTGTGCCGACTCCTCTGTCGCCATTTTGAAATAAAGACTACGTTTCAGTGCGAAACCATCAGAAAGTCTTTCTCATTTAATTTGAAATAGAGTTGTTCAGGTGCAGTGTCGTGAACGTAGCTAACTTCTGTAGGAAATACTGGAGGGGTTAATGACCAGAGGCCGACAGAGACCTGGAGCACAATTTGGTGCAGACTGCTCCCTCTTACTGTGAGGACGGTATTAACACTCAAGGTTCACAAAATTATCCACAAAGGCGCCACCTACGATATAAGGCACTTATTGCCAAAACATGACTTTAACTCATGAAATTTATGAAAACTGTCAGCAAACATCCTTTGGGTTTAGGAACATTCCCAACAAGCATTACCTGTCTTTTTAAGATACACATGGATGAGTGTTTCTGGCCCTTGCTACAGCGTGGATGAGACTGGGGCCTGAGTGGGCCAGGAGCTACTCTGAGGTACTCCTGGAAGCTCCTGGATCACCAGAACCCATCCCTGGGACACAGACGGCTAAGCCCCCTCAATTTCTGGCAGAATCTGTCAACACTGCTCCCTGTCTAGAAATGTCTCCCTCCCTGGGGGAGTCATTTGCATCAAAACTTCTTCCAGAAATGCAGATTTGGCTATGTTCTTGGGAGAATTAGGGATTTGTGAGGAGGGAAGACCGTCATCCCCACTGCAGAGGCCAACAATGTAAGCCTACACTCTCCTAACAAGTAGCAGAAACAAGTCACAGTCAGGAAAAGAGACCTCTCGTGGAGGTGTGTGGAGGCCAGAGTAAATCAGAGTGAAACTCTGGGGAACTGGTTCCCTCGAGGGAGAGCAGCTCTAAGAAGGCTGCAGCAATTAAGAGACTCTGGGCAAAGGGGCAGGAAACAAACAGGAGAGAGCACAAAGAATGACCCAGCTCCTTTGGAAATCTGCTTAGAGAGGTCCCTTCCCCCCAATCTCCTCTCACCAACCAGGTACCAAATGGGGCCAGAAGAGGGGACCCCTGTTTTCCCATGTCCCTCCCCTGGCTGGGCAGCCTTTACCTGCATTTCACCTCCAGCCATTTCCCATGTCCCTCCAGGCTGGCCTTACCTGAGACTCCCCTACTCACTGGGCCACACAGGGACTGGAGTGTGGGGTTTTTGGTTTGTCTGTTTAACCTGGGCTCTCTTAGGAGAGAACCCTGCTGTTAAGCCTGTTATGGACCAGGAGTGAATCCTCAGTCTGTTACTTATTTTTTTAAAATATTTTATTTATTTATTTGACAGACAGAGATCACTAGCAGGCAGAGAGGCAGGCTGAGAGAGAGGAAGGGAAGCAGGCTCCCCGCTGAGCAGAGAGCCCGATGTGGGGCTCGATCCCAGAACCCTGGGATCATGACCTGAGCCGAAGGCAGAGGCTTTAACCCACTGAGCCACCCAGGTGCCCCTCAGTCTGTTACTTATTAATGGTATACCTCTGGCAAGTCACATCATCTTTTTCTTCCTTTAGTCTTCCTATCTATAAAATGGGAGTTTGATTCCTCGCTGACAGGATTGTGCGGATTCCACGAAAGAATACATGGAAAGCCTTTAGCACAGTGCCTAGGGCACACGTTAGCACTCAGATCACTTTGGCTGCTTTTTATTTTGATTAGTTTGAGCCCAAACGATTAGGCTCAATAATGACAAGTTGAGGACGTTCTCAATAGGACCGGTTAGTTATGTTCCACCACCAACCCCATCCAAAACCCTAAATCAGTCTTTGTGCGTCTGCCAGACCTCAGGGTCACAGCAGGGACCATTGGAGACTGTGGGATCCCACATAAAGAAGACAATTCCCTACAGCGGGGAAAGGCCACATACGACCTCTTTGGGGAAACAGCAAAACTCCTACAACAAGACACAAGACACGCAGGTTCTGGGGGTGACACATACCACTTTTTTTGAGATCAGTCAGGATTTAGTGTCTCATCTTCTGTAAATCAGAAAGTATATGTACAAAAGGTAACAGCTCATCTCAGGTCATAGTTATGTATAATTAAACTCGTTCTTTATGCATGGATGTGATTTCCATCAGGATAACTACATGCCCAAGGAAAATCATCATCAGGAGGGCCCTGAAGTGCCTAGGGCAACTGGAAATCAGGATTCTGCCCACTCAGCTCTTTTTACAAATTATATACCTTTTGTCAGAAGGTTCTGCATTTGCTGTTATATTAGCAAATGTCCCCTTCGCTCGCATCCCTAAAACAATTATGTGCTCATTCATGTAAAGAAAATTAAACTTTATACAGTTATCTATCTCCTTTAAAAACAATGGTGATGGGAGCAATGAGGGGTTATTGTTTTCAGTGGATCCCGAGTTTCACTTTGGGATGAAGAGAGTTCTAGAAATGGACAGTGGTGATGGTTGCGCAACAATGTGAAGGTACTTAATGCCACTGAACTGTACCCTTAAAAATGGTTAAAATGGCAAGTTTTACATTATGTATTATTTTACCACCACAACAGAGAAAAGGTCATTAACACTAAGAAATGTTATTTGTTGCCAAAGAAATCCCAATTTAGGCCACAAAAGGATAACAATATTACTTTTTTCTTTAAAAACATAAGAAGAATGGGGGTGCCTGGGTGGCACACTCAGTTAAGCATCTAACTCTTGGTTTTGGCTCAGTCATGATCTCAAGGTCGTGAGATCGAGCCCCTCCTGAGGCTCTGTGCTCAGCAAGGAGTTTGTTTAAGACTCTCCCTCTGCCCCAAGCCCCCTGGAATAACTAAATCTTTAAAAAAAAAAATGGGAAGAATGAAATATATTAATTGAAGAAAGACATCTTTTTCCCCAAGGAAATCAGCTCCAATACGATTAATATTAATTTGAAATACAAAGCTTTAGAAGGCATCTAAAAGAGTATCTTCTTATATGGTATTGATGGTGAAGTATCCAAGAATCAACAAACTTTCAGGATTGATTTTGGTGAGGGATTGGGGGTTTTCTTTATTACGCAGAAATGCTATTTTTCATGACATAAACAAGTCAAACTACTGTGGGCAAAAACCATGTTAAGATGCTTTGGAATCATTGGTCTGCCCCTTCCAAGTCCTGTGACCTTGAGCAATCCCTCGGAACCTCCATTTCCTCATCTGTATGGGGGATCATGGCAGGACATGTCTCAGGTTTGTCCTGATCTCGTGGTACTGACCACATGTAAAATCTTTTAATAGTGGCCGTTGTACAGTCAGTGCTCAATAAATGCTATTTACAGAGTTCCGGTGAAAAGCAAATGAAACGATATACGCATGGTACCTATTTGGCATACATCAGACTGATACTTAATATATAGTAGCTATATTCTTTATTAACTAATCAAATAACCTAGTCTGAGCTGATGAGGTCACGCAGCCTAAACAAGTGAACAATTTGGCTAATTCCAGTCTGCTTCTGTCTTTGTACTCAGCAGGTAAAACCTGCTTCCTCTGGTCCTTCCTGCTGTCTCTGGTCCACCAAGATATCTGTCAGCCAGGTGCCTTAGCCCTCCATGAAGTCATTTACAGATGACAAAAACAGCATCTATCTCAGGCCCTCTCCCTCCCACTTTTTTTTTTTAAAGATTTTATTTATTTATTTGACAGACAGAGATCACAAGTAGGCAGAGAGGCAGGCAGGGAGAGAGAGGGAAGCAGGCTCCCTGCTGAGCAGAGAGCCCGACGCGGGGCTCGATCCCAGGACTCTGGGATCATGACCTGAGCCGACGGCAGAAACTCAACCCACTGAGCCACCCAGGTGCCCCTCCCTCCCACTTCTTTGGTAATACCACCAGGACCACATGTGGGGGAAGGCTCCAGACCCACAGAATGAACAACCCCTACCCCAGCACACAGCACATTGGAAGGGCTTCATAGTCACTGAATGAATGAATGAATGAATGATGCATAAAACACAACATAGCCCAAGTAGCAGGCTTATTCCTTCTTTTATACCAATTTGTCTCCAAAACAACTGAACCACCTACAAAAAAAAAAAAAAAATCCCACTCTTTCTTCATTGGCCCAAACTCCCCACTCCCAAGGCAAGCCTTTGTTGTATATCCTAGTATATACATAGGAAAAGTCTAGGAAAATATAAACCAAATGTGAACAGCAGTTACCTTTGGCTGATGGAATAAAAGATGAATTTTGTTTTTTTCTTATACTGTTTGATCTCCGCCACCCCCACCCCTACCCCATGAACCTGTATTACTTTCAAACAGCAAAAACAATAATGCTTTTGGGGGGGGTCATTTTTATAATGGGTATATTATCATTTCTCTTGTATGTGTGAGATCATAACATGAGTTTTGTCATGGACAATTTCCCCCCAAGGTTTTCTTAATCTTAAGTAGAATTTTTTCAGGGACATTTATTATTTCTTTTCTTTCTTTCTTTCTTTTTTTTTTTTTTTAAGATTTTACCTATTTATTTGACAGACAGAGACAACAAGTAGGTAGAGAGGCAGGCAGAGAGAAAGGGGGAGGCAGGCTCCCTGCTGAGCAGAGAGCCCAATGCAGGGCTCGATCCCAGGACCCCAGGACCATGACCCAAGCTGAAGGCAGAGGCCTCAACCCACTGAGCCACCCAGGCACCCCTCAGGGACATTTAAAAAAGAAAATAAAATATAAGTCTGCACATGTATTTTCTCTCTGACAAAAGCATAAAAGATTTCATATTGGGGATAAAATTTGATTTCAGTTATACAGTAGGCTCAACTGATGCTTCTTCATCCTAGGGTAGCAAGAGATAGAGTAGGGAGGAGGTGAAAGGCAGCATCCCCCAGTAGCTCACGTTTAGCTCTTGCAGTCAAGCACCAGAGTTCCCCAGATCAAAGGCTCAGTGATGTTAAAATCCATGTCACAGCCCAGACTGATACACTACCATTTATATCATGTTATAACTTGAGCAAATTTTCTCCATGCAAGCTTGATTCTTGTTCACACGAGATGGTAACTATCAAAAATTTCTCTTCAAGTTTTCTTCAGATCATACTTTAAAATTTTTATTATCCTGTTCCTTTCAGTGGCAGCAACTTGCTAGACATGTCTCCAAAGGCAAGGGAACCAAAAGCAAAATGAACTATTGGGACTTCATCAAGATAAGTAGCTTTTGCACAGCAAAGGAAACAGTCAACATGGGACTGATGGGAGAATGAGAGGAGATGTTTGCAAATGACATATGAGATAAAGATCTATAAAGAATTTAATAAAACTCAACACCCAAAAACCAAATAATCCAGTCAAGAAATGGGCAGAAGCCATGAACAGACAATTCTCCAAAGAAGACATACAAATGTCCAACAGACACACGAAAAAATGCTCCACATCTCCTGGCGTCAGGGAAATACAAACCCAAACCACAGTGAGATACCACCTCACACCAGTCAGAATGGCTAAAATTAACAAGTCAGGAAATGACAGGTGTTAGCAAGGATGTGGAGAAAGGGGAACCCTCCTACACTGTTGGTGGGAATGCAAGCTGGTGCAACCACTCTGGAAAACAGTGTAGAGGTTCCTTGAGAAGTTCAAAATAGAACTACCCTATGACCCAACAATTGCACTACTAGGTATTTCTCTCAAAGACACAAATGTAGTGTTCTGAAGGGGCACCAGCGGCCCAGTGTTTACAGCAGCAAAGTCCACAACAGCCAAACTAAGAGTCCAGATGTCCATTGACAGAGGAAGGAATAAAGAAGATGTGAGATAGACAGATATATATATATGCACACATATATGTATGTATGTATATATGCACATACATATGCACACATATGTATATATGTATACATGTATACATACACACATACACACACAATGGAATATTACTCAGCCATTAGAAAGGATGAAATTTTACTATTTACATCAACATGAATGGAACTGGAGGGTATTATGCTGAGTGAACTAAGTCAGAGAAAATTATATGGTTTTACTCCTTATATGTGGAATATAAGAAACAGCATAGAGGATCACAGGAGAAGGGAGGGAAAACCGAATGGGAAGAAATCAGAGAGGGAGACAAACCATGAGACTCTTAACCACAGGAAACAAACTGAGGGTTGTTGAAGGGGAGGTGGAGAGAGGATGCGGTACTTGGTGATGGGCATTACGGAGGGCACGTGATGTGATGAGCACTCAGTGTTATACGCAACTAGTGAATTACTGAACTCTACATCTGAAACTAATGATGTACTGTATGTTGGCTAACTGAATTTAAATTTTAAAAACTTCATTACCATTAAAAATTATTAATCAGGAACTGCACTAAGGCACTTCAAATCAAAGCTGAATTTTAAAAAGTTATGTTCACGGAGCCAACTTTTCTCATTAAATTTGAAGAGATTTTACTTAAAAGTTTTGTTCAAATTCAATATTTGCTATATTTAATGTATCTTTGTAAGTTTACTTTTCTTCTGATTATATCACAGAAATTTAGTAAATGTTTTCATCAAAACACAGAGGTGTTGACAAATTACCTTATCCAGCCCTATGTGCCCCCCAAATGGCATGTTGCCACAGGACTATTGATCCCCCTTTCCCCGGTATTCAGTATTTAAATGTGCGTGGGGACATTCAAGTGCATTAAAGTTAAAAATTCTCTAAAAAATTATGATAATTCTAAATCTATTTAAAATATTTTTGGAAAAGTGAAGAATGCCTATGTGCAGTAGTCTGATTATAATGATGGCTCCAATTGTTCTTGCCTCCTTGTCTACACTCTTTGGATTGTGACTTTCCATCTCTCCCGTTAAGGCATGACATCTCCCTAGCTCTTCAGCCTGGCTGGACTCGGTAATTCATCACGGTCAACAGAATGAGGCAAAAGTCACAATTTTCCGGTTCTGAGCTTAGGTCTCGAGAAGCTTTGTCTGCTTCTGCTGTTTTGCAACACAATACACAAATGAAAAATATAGTCAAGCTCCCTGGCACCCAGAGAAAGACAAAACAAGAATGATGTGTCATTCTTCATATAGCAATTTTGCAGAGAAAAATAAGTCATTACTACTCCATGCTGGCAAGTAGGTAATGAGACACCCACTGCTGCTAAAAAAGTAAATTAGCTTAGTTGTTCCCAAAGAAATTTGTTGGACTGTATGAAGAGCCCTGAAAGAAGTCATAACCTTGGCCCAGCTGTTATGTTCCTAGAAATCAATCTGTAGTTAACGATCAGAAATCCAACCAAAGGCAATAGACAGGATTATTTATAACTATGCGAACCAAAACAACTTTAAAATACAACACCAGAGGAATGGCTCAATAAATTATGGCACACTGATATAATGGAACATATTACCAATATAGAACAATGTTTCTGAAACATTTTATGACGTGGAAACATGCTTACGATAAAAGTGAAAAAAAGCATAATTCAAAATTATATTCGTACTAAGGTAGCTATTTTGCTCTAAACAGATACGTAGGAAAAGGGCCAAGTAAATATGTAAAAATGCTAACAATCATTATCTCTAAGTGGTCTGCGCGATAGACGTAGAGGACTATATTTTATAATATTTTATCACCTTTGTTTTTTAGATTTTTCTGTATTTTTCCAAAGGGAGAGAAACAAAATCTATTATGACAAAAGAGTAAAAACAGAATGATGTGGCAAGACAACGTTGCAGATCTTTACTGAGTCCAAAGTATCCTCCCTGTTTTTGTTTTTCAGCTCTCTGATCCCCTGCATCTCCCCTAACAAGGAAGAGTGAGTGTGTAAAACAGTCACCGTACGTGCATATACTGAAGAGCTCGAGGAGCTCCAAATCTATTCCAAGTTGCCCTTGCCACCGTCATTTACTCCACTGTCCAAGACGGGGAGTCCTGGAAGGGTCAGTACTCTCTCGTTCACCTGAGTGTCCGTGGCACCTAGCCGAAGGGGGAACGGAATCTTGCACGATACAAGACTAGTGAATAAGCGAACACATTATCACGATCTCTTCTTCAGAATCAGTGCTAACCGCTGACTGCTTAAAAAACACAAGGTTTGTACTAAATCTTACAAGAACCTGGCAAACCACAAAGACCCGTTTCTCCACTCTTTCGACCTAACATACCGCCCAATTGCACACACAGGCTATCTACAGCAGTTGTAAGTCTTTACACTTTCGTTTGCGTTAGTCGATCCTCTTCCGCAAGTAAACCAGAGCAGAGACACCTTCCGAAACCGTAATTAGTACTGTAAATTCCTGCATTGTGTCCGATGAATAATTAATGCACGTGACTATTTTCGAGTACGAATGCCACTTCAGTTGGTAGCATCCTTGAGTACATAATTCTAGCTCAAAATTCAAGGAGCGTTATCTAATGCATATTCTTCTTATGATAGATAATGATGACATTCTCCGTCTTTCTACCTGAGCGATTAAAAAGTTTAATAGTCTGATGTGGCTGGTTATCTGAATAATTTTCTAAACAGAAACAATTAAAACCCACTTATTTGATGCTTTGTGCATTCTCGACTATTGTTTCCAGCTCTTTGTTTCTGGGGAAACCTGATGAAAACTTAAAGAACTTTAAATCTATAATGAGTTTGCAAAGAGCATTTGTTTTCCTTAATTACCGGGAGTATACAGCTGGATTACACGTAGCACAGTTCCTTTTACAAACTTTGAGGAATAAAGAGCTTGCCTGCTGTCTTCTTTCTCCTGCAGGAGAACTGGCACAGCTGTCCACTGAGGTCTGACCCTAGTGCTGGGAGTTGGGGATTTTCTCAAAGCCACGCCAGTGTGAAATGCACGAGCCTCACCGTCAGGCTGCCTTCTGCCCTGCAAGGAGCGGTTGATCCACTCCAGCACACACGAATGAGCTGTCAGCTCGAGTTTCTTTTTTCTCTGCCCGGCTAATGCTTGTTCTGCCACCATTATTTCAGCTCAAGTAGGATGATTATTATTTCAAGCGCTGTCTAGATGATATTGTCCTCGGGGTTACTCTTTATAGACTCCGCTTTATAAATTCCTCATAGTGTCACCCTGATAACGCCTCATTAAACAAGTATGTGTGGCATCTTGCTTTGTGTACACAGGAATGACAATACGTCGTATCTTAAAGAGAAGTACTTTTTAATAGAAAAAAAAAAGCACTTTAACAGAATTAGGGTGAAGGCGTTCTTTTCAAAACAAACTAAGAATATCGTTTTGTTAAAACAACTAGGTGCATCAAATCAATAAAGATAATTGGAAAAACAACGCACTGAAATGTGTGTATTTGTAGAGTACAGAATTTCCCAAGATTGGTAATATGGCCCCTTACTATGGAGAAATCTCATTACTATGAAGTCTGTAACATCCAACCAGGAAATAGCTCACCATTCCAGAAAATACTATCATTTCTTACACACACTCTGCTCTAGAAGGTGTTCTCTGGTGGGCTGCGGCAAAGTTTTACTCCTTAAATTTCAGAGTCTCAATGGCAGGACGCTAGTTCTACCCAAAAGTCTAAGATCTTTACTAAACTCCTGTCCCCTGGATGGCCAAATATAGTACTCTTTGTGGGGGTGGGGGGAGTGTCGCATTTTTAACAGAGTTTGTAGGAACAATGATTAAACAACAACAACAAAAATCAATGTGGCCAACCAGAGACAACTGTACTCTTTCCTCACCCTTACTTGAGTAGCTTTGTGTATGTAATAAATCTCCAAATTCTGGAGATATCCAATTCTGGAGATTCCAGAACTGACAACTTTCTTAAAACACAAACCATATCAAATCAGATCTATTAAGCGCCTGCTATATATCAGAAGCACTGTGCTGGTTTCTCCCTAGGAATACTTCCAGTTCATTTGGGAAAAAGAAACCCCAACAACTGGCACAAAGACATCTGATTTATTGTCTATAGCACAGAAAGCCAAAATGTAAAGCGTGGAGATCAGTTAAAAACACACCATTAGAAAAACATGAAGAAGTAGGACATCGTTTACATCATCATCATTACTAGCAAGCGGCACTGAATGTAAGCGCCAATACGGCTCCAAGGAAATAACATAAAAACTACAAAAGCGTCTCCAGGAGATGGCAGGAATTACTGACGTGGACCATACTAACCACTGGGACTGAGTAAATCGGACTATAACTTGTCAAGGAGGAGCTGGCATCTGACTAGGAAGGCGTCCTCAATTGTTTAACAGACATGGAAAACTTCAGGGGACTCAAGAGTTGCTTCTTGGGGAAGTGGGAGAGACCGGGTTCAACCATGCCAAAGGAATGAACAGCAGTAAGTAAATTAGTATACCCTAGATCCCTCCCCTCAGAAAAACCCTAAATGTTTCTGGAATTAGAAAATCTTCCCCAAGTATTTTATTCAGTTTGTTTTCAATTTAACTATAATGAGGGATGGTGAGAAAGCAGCCTCGAGTCTATAAAGAACAGGCCTGCTTCTTTGGTTTTTAAGGCTGAGGGAAATGACCTCACAGCCTCCCTCACGGACCTTGGCTATCCTCATTCTAGAACCTGGCTTCCCCACAAGATTAGTCAACCTGGCTAGACTCTCCTACTAGTTCTCTCCTACTAGTATCTAAGATCTCTGAATTAAGATAACAAGAGGTTTATGCTTAAGATCTTTTCAAAAAGTTTTATTTTTCTTAGTAATCTCACAACCCCAAGATCTTACATGAGGCTCGAACTCACAACCCCAAGATCAAGAGTCACGTGCTCCATCAACTGAGCCCACCAGGTGACCTTAAGCTTTAGATTTTATAAGAAGCCATGGGCACACTTTGGATTAAGGGGTTTTATTTCTTGTGGCTTCTAAAATTTGTTTAGCTTCAAGCCAGCCCTAGGGAAACCAAGGTCTAGAAAAATGGGGACTAAACAAGTTAGTTGAACAATGCGTTATATGGAATATTTAGCTTAAGAAAAGAACACATATTCTTCATCTCTAGGAACACAGATAGCATGAGGCTTTTCAAAAACATTCCATATACAAATTTATGTGAGTATGTTATAACTATTTCATTGGTTAGTTTTTTTAAAGGAGTTTTTGGTTAGAAGGAATTTAATGTGATCCTCTACTGAAAATTAACCATATATAACTAACCCATTCAAGTCATACAGAATGAGAGAAAAGTTATTTCAGCTGCACAAACAGCTAGTTCTTTGAAAGGACTAATCTAGATACTAGCAATCTAGCAGACACTGAAAAAAATATTGCTGGGGAAGAAAAATAGCCCAACTATTACTAGAATTATTTTACAAACTCATTTATTAAAACAATGCTGTAACAACCGCCTTCTAATTTCCCACTGGCAAAAAAATATTTTATTAGCTAGTATAAAATGGAAATTTAAAATTTAAACATTATTATTAATGCCTCAGACATTATAATATCGGATTGTAGAGACTACAGAAGGAAATAAATGTATGTGGCCAAGGCTGAAATATGCTTCCATCCTATTGTCTATTTTTGAATATAATGATTTTAATAAGAATGTACACAGTAATGATGAAGTAATTAGTAAAAACACGATTCTACCAAATTCACTGAAATCAGTAGCTGAAGACTACCATCATCATTCTGAGCATCCCCTCGGTAGAGGGCAGTATTTGCTACATCTCTGTTGGAGGAAACCTTGTTATAAATTTGCCTAGTTTTGAGATCCAGGAGAAACGTGAAAGATTACTCCCAAAGGAGGTTCTACATCTTTGCTACTGGTCCTACATGTGCCTTTGAAAAGAAAGGTCCATCCACTCAAACTTCTTCCTTTGGAAATCAAAGTGAAGAGGCATAAAAAGTAACAACACACTATAAAGCAAGAAGAGGCTTTAAAATACCAAGTAACTTAATTTAAATTTGAGGATGATCACTTCTGGACATGTTAAAGTCTTAAAAATGCAGAGATTTTGTTTTTGTTTTGCTTTTCCTCGAGAGAGTTCATTGGATCTCCCCAATCCTCTTAGATTTGGATATTGAAAAAGCCTAATCAGAGTTGGGAACAAAATGGCTATAAAGAATTATTCTTCCTCCCACTCTTCTGCTTTCCAAATCATGGAAATACTTGGTGAAAGATGCTAATTCATATTCTAAAAATATTAAAAAGCTAATCAGAGCAAGGTTGAATGCTTCTCTGTGCTTCTGGATACACAAAGGCCCGAATCCTTCAAACTGAGTAGACTAAGAGAATATTTCACTCCACCTTCTTACCAAAAAGACAACCTTGAATTATCTGCTGCCCAAAGTTTTATACAACATTCATGAGAGGCTTGAACACGAGTCTATCCAATCTCTATAAGCATTTATCCAGTCTCTAAATGACCTCCGGATCAAGCCTGATAATTAATAGAAAAGCTTACTCAGGAAGTGATTTTTTAACCTCTATAGCACTAGTTTCATTGAAAAGCGCTTTTTCATTATGCCCCCCAGGTTGATTACGAGAATCTGTGCCATACACACTTGCACTGGCAGCAGGGATAATGCTGAGAAAACCGTCTGCTGGCATCTTTCGAAGTCCCTATATGCAAGGTCCAAGTTTCAGAAAGAACTTTACTTCTAACTCATTTTCTGTCTTCGAACTTACTGAACGTCTTTCTCCCTATTTGACTGAGAGAAGGCTGAGAGCTGATATAACTGTCAATTTGAGAACCTTGTAGGAGTTTATGACATATATTAATATGTACTAACTTTTTCTTTCAACTTATTCTCTATTTTCTCTTTGCCCTACTTTCAAAAAATCTACATAATTCTATTTGTGAGTGTATATGTGTATCTGTAATACTTTTTGGAACCAAGGTATAAATAAATACATGCCTGCATGATTCTTTTTCTATTTCTTTTCTTTCTTTCTTTTTTTTTTTTTTTTAGAGGTGAGAACAGGCAGAGGGAGAGGGAGAGAGACAATCTTAAGCAGGCTCGATGCCCAGCATGGAGCTCGACACCAGATTTGATCTCACAACCCCGAGATCATGACTGGAGCCAAAATCAGGAGTTGGATGCTTAAATGACTGAGCCACCTAGGCACCCCTCTTTTTCTATTTCTTTTTAAAGCTAATTTTGTTTTTAGTCTGCTTTTAAATAGGAAGTAAAGGGACATAAAATGTAAGAACTTCAGATACTAAACAGCAATACCTCTTCTAAGTTTGTTAGGTTAACTAACTTAAACTTGCTTTTATGTGGAATCTAAAAAACAAACAACACCAAACTCACAGAATAAAAGAACAGATTGGTGGTTACCAGAGGTGCGGAGCTGGGAGGAGAGGAAATGGAGAAAGGTGGTCAGAAGGTACGAATTTTCAGTTATGAGACAAATACTCTTCTTTTTTATCTATACGAGACAATGGATGTTCACTAAACCTACGGTGGTAATCATTTCACAATCTGTGTAAATCAAACCATCATACTGTACACCTTCAACCTTAAAATGGTGACATACGTCAATTATTTCTCAATAACTCGAGGAAAAGGTATGCAGGATAATTTTTTTATCTCCATGTAAATGTGAATAATTTAGATTTTATCATTTTCCATGTATATCAAGGCTGGAAAACAGTTACATTAAGTTATTAAGAGCAGAGGCCTATTACATAGGTCTACAAAGTAACCTCCAAGTCCTAAGATGCTACCAATCTAGTAAATTACTTCCATTTTTAAAATTCAAGGAGTTGCCTGGGTGGCTCAGTTGGTTAAGCATCTGCCTTTGGCTCAGGTCTTAGGGTCCTGGGATCAAGCCCCACACTGGGCTCCCTGCTCATTGTGGAGCCTGCTTTTCCCTCTCCTCCCTGCTTGTGCATGCTGTCTCTCTCTTTCTCTCAAATAAATAAATAAAATCTTTTTAAAAATTCTTCAAAAAAATGGTGGGATGTTTTAGCTGTTTCTAATGTAACTTTGATTCAGCTGTACTAGGATTCTGACTCTGTTTCCTTCCACTAAATGCCACAACAAGATTTTCCAATCCCATCCATACTGCTCATCTCTTCCATTTTCAATGTTAGTTCAGGTGATTTCATTGACTCCTTTCAACTTCAAACTAATACATGTCTATAAATGACTTCCAGATCTGGATCTTCAGTCTTAGATTCCCAGTTGTTTGTAAGTCCCCTTCTCCGACCTCAGGTATCTGTTAAGGGTCCTGCCATCCCTCTGGTCATCCAAACTGAAAACATTAGAGACCTAGGTGGCTTGTCCTTGGCCCTGAGACCTCTCTACACCCAGTCTTACAGATTTCCCTCATGTTCACCTTGTTCTTTCCAATATATCATGTATACCTGTTTTAGGGGGCAATTGGGACAGAGATTCTGTCTCTGTTTGCCAAGCCATGGACCCTGGTGAGAGGGCAACATCCATCTAGAGGAAGGGCCACACAAAGGCATGATGTGGTCACTTAGCTCCACGCCCATCTTGGGGAGCTTTATCTAGTGCACACAAAGCCTCCATCTACAGTAGCAATGCCAATCTTACATAGCTCTGCCAGATTATCCAACATAGATCTGTTAAAAAATAATGACGTTTGTTTTAGGCTGATGAAGTTTCTTTTTTTTTTTTTTATAAAGAACATGGCTTTTCTTTTTTTTTTTTTTAATTTTATTTATTTGACAGAGAGAGATCACAAGTAGATAGAGAGGCAGGCAGAGAGAGAGAGAGGGAAGCAGGCCCCTGCTGAGCAGAGAGCCCGATGCGGGACTCGATCCCAGGACCCCGAGATCATGACCTGAGCCGAAGGCAGTGGCTCAACCCACTGAGCCACCCAGGCGCCCTAGGCTGATGAAGTTTCTAATTTAAACTCTATTTATCACCTAATATGCAAGCTGCTTTGTATTGACTTCAATCCATCTATCCTGAGTGCATACCACTCTCCTACATACGATCTAAATTTAAGGATAAAAGTCCTTAAAGTCTCTGGAAAGAGAATTCTGGATTGTTGGGTGTTTTTTCCTTTGAGGAGTTTAACGATGGTATTGCACTGTTTTCAGGTGTTCATTAGCAGCCTTTAATCCTACTATTGTTCCCATGGTTGCATCTTTGGTTTTCAACAGTATGACTATGATGTGCATAGGAGTGATTTTCTTTTTATCTTCTAGGGGTTGGTTGAGCTTCTGGGATCTGTATATTTATATCTTGTCTTAAATTTGGAAAAACTTCAGCCATTATTTCTCCAAAAATATTTTCTATCCCATTATCTACCCCATTTTCCTTCTTGGGCCCCAATGATATAGTTTGATTTCTGATATAGCTTCTTATACCATGAGGCTTTCCTTTTATTTTTTTTTCCTCTGTTTTTCATATTGTTGCATAATTTCTATTGATCTATATTCAAGTTCACTGACTCTCCTGTTTTCTGCAATTTGGTATTAAGTACATACAATAAACTTCAAAATTTTTAGGTCTAGAATTCTCAACTTTTAGTTTTAGAGTTTCCATTTGGTTCTTTTTTATGGTTTTAATTTCTCTGCTAACACTTCTTATTTGTTTATTCATTACCAGCATATTTTCCTTTATATCCTTGAGTACAGATATAAAAGTTACTTTGAAATACTTGTCTCTAATTCCATCAGCTGTATCATCTAAGGTCAGTTTCTGTTATCATTCATTTCTCTTTTAAAAGTGGGTCAGATTTTCCTGTGTCTGCATACACCTAGCAATTTTAGATTATATTCTAGATATTGTGAATGATATATTGTTGGAGACTTGGAATTCTTTTATATTATTCCACCAAAATATATTGATTTTTCTGTTCCTATTTCAGCAAGTAATTAACTTGGCTAATCTCAAACGCCAAACTCTGTCTCCTCTGTGACAGGCAGCGACTGAAAACTCTTCAGTATTCTTAGTCTTAGTTGCACATGTGTAGTTCACAGGTCAGCCCACGTTTGGGTAGTCTCTGTGAAGAGTTTTGGGTTCTTCCTTCATGGTTCTCTCCTTTTCACCATTTTCTTATTTTCCAGCTGCTATAGTCACTCTCTCCTCATTCCTCAGGCTAGGAATATTGCAGGTTTCTACGAAGTTTTAGATGTTCCATATGAGAACAACTATGATCTGTCCTCTGGCAAAGAACTATGAAGGTAAGAAATTCACCAGCATCAATCCTTTCTTCCAGTGTGGCCTGTGTTCCGCTTTTCCCCTGCTTTTGGTTGCTCAACAGTGCCTTCCAGAGTTATTTCTTAGATTTTGCCCAGAGTTACAGTTATGATCTAAAGGTGGGTTGGGAACACCTCAGTGGCTCAGCCAGTTAAGCATCCAACTCTTGATCTCAGCTCAGGTCTTGGTCTCAGGTCTTGATCTTCATGAGTTCAAGCCCCACATTGGGCTCCCTGCTGGGTGTGGAGGTTACTTAAAAAATAATAATAAGTAAAAGTGGGTTGGTCAAATAGATGCTACTCTATCATTAATGGAATTAGAAACGCCCTGAGTCTTCAATTCTCTAAATATACTATGTAATTTCCTACTCCTGTGTTTCTCATAAAAACAAAAAAACATCAAAGGAGGAAAGATCAAAGGTTGACCTCATGATCCCCTATTCTTAGGAACAACCAAACAGCCACCCTGACACTCTCCCCCACCAGCAGAATCTTCAACCTTCCAGCCTTTAAGGCCTAGTTCCTCTTTAATTACCCAAAGCATTCTGCTTATACTGATCCTGTAATACTAATTATAATCTACCTTACATTCTAGTGATCTATATACTCATGGTATTTTCTCTTCTAAATGAAGATCTTATGAGTGTAGAAACTAATTCTTATCCATCTTGGTACCCCCTGATGAAGATCAGGGGAAGACAAGATGGTGGAAGAGTAGGAGGAGGCGCCGTTTCAACCTGTCCCGTAAAGTGAGCTGATCACCTACCAGAGAACTCTGATCACCCATGAAATCAGCCTGAGATCAGAATTATACACTTCTGGATCTCGACGGGGGCAGAAGACGCCAGTGAGCAGAAGCGTTCCAGCACCAAGCGTGCCTGCACCACGGTCGATACATGCAGCTACACATCCGTTCAACCATCTCTCACCAAAATGACTAGGAGGAGGAATGCCCAACAGAAGAAAAATTCAGAGACTGGGCCTTCTGCATCAGAGCTATTGGATATGGACATAGACAGTATGTCAGAAAGGGAATTCAGGCTAACAATTACCCAGGCAATAGCTAGGTTGGAGAAAGCCTTTGATGACAAAATGGAATTGATTAGGGCAGAAGTGAAAGCCACCAGGGATGATGTTCACAATGTTCTCAATCAGTTCTAATCTAATCTAAATTCTCTAAAAGCTAGGGTAACTGAGGCAGAAGATAGAATTAGTGATCTGGAGGACAAACAGATAGAGAAAAAGGATCAGGAGGAAGCCTGAAACAAACAGCTTAGAGGCCACAAAAACAGAATTAGGGAAATAAATGATGCCATGAAACGTTCCAATGTCAGAATCATCTTGGTACCCCCTGTAGCATGTAGAATGATGCCAGCCTTCCATTAGGTACTCACTAAATATCTGTTGAATGACTAGAAAGAAGAACCATAAAATATAAAAAGGGTAGGGCTCTCTCTGTTACCTTGCATAAAAGGTAACAAACAATTATCTAGCATGTTGTTTTATTTAACCAAGTTTTCCTTCTTGAAAGGAGGGCTTTCCCAAGAGGAGATACTATTTGCTGACCCACTGAACATGGCAGTGGAAATTACAAACTTTCCTAGAGTCTTCCTAGAGTATATAGAGTATTCCTAGAGTATATCCCATTCATCATCCTATTACTTATGTACCATGGTCCTGTTCAAACTAAAGTGACTTTCTGTGGATCATGGTAAGAAGTCTAAACTTCTCTGCCTGGTTTTTATAGAGGATCTGTCTGAGATTTTCATTCTTATTTCCCTTTTCTAACAGGTACTCTGCTCTCAGTAGGCAAGTGTCTTCTGTTTCTCCTAGAACATTCAGTGCTTGGCTTCAGATCATGGTAGAAACACCTTCATTCTGCTCATCTAAATTCTACTCACCTATCAAGGTCAAGATCAATTTCCTCCCTAAATCTCATATCTCCTCAGAGTCTTCCCAATCTTTACTACCCTTACTTTCCACTCCTGATGCACTCATTATATATACTAATGAACACAACTCCTCAAAATAGACTGTTACAGCTCAAATGAAGGAAAGAAGATAGTTGATCACATCCCACATTTTGCAGATGAGGTACTTGGACCCAGAGAGGTTAAGTGATCTGTCCAAGGCCACTCAGCTGATTGGAATTCCTGTTTCTTGATTCATTTGGACCTCTTTCCACTCTACAACATTGTCTGATATTTCTTCATGTTATTTCCTTTACTAAATTATAAATTTTTGAAAGAAACTTCTTATACTTCTTTTATATTCCTCATAACACAGTGGCATATACCAATATGGAAGCACTTAAGAAATAGTTGGAAGCCACTGAATCAATGTAACAACCTTGAGAAAAGGGGAATCTTACACAACATATATTTCTTGATTAACAATAAAAGATAAAGGAGCCAAGTAACATTTGACCCTAAAATACACAGAAATTGTACGATTTTTTTAAAGAAATTTTTTTTCAAAGATTTGATTTATTTATTTGAGAGACAAACAGAGAGAGAGCATGAGCTGGGTCAGGGGCAGAAGGAGAAGCAGACTCCCTACAGAGCAGGGAGCCTGACGTGGGGCTCAATCCCCGGACCATGACCTGAGCTGAAGACAGATGCTTGGGACACCTGGGTGGCTCAGTCAGTTAAGTGTCTGCCTTTGGCTCGGTTCATGATCCCAGGTCCTGGGATCAAGCCCCGCATTGGACTCCCTGCTCAGCATCTGCTCTTCCTCTCTCTCTCTCTCTCTCTCTCACATGCATAAATAAATAAATAAAATCTTAAAAAAAATAAAGACAGATGCCTAACCAACGGAGCCACCCAGGTGCCTCAATCCTACAATTTTTGATACTATAACTCATTTCTAGTTTTTTCTCAAAATCTTTGCCTGACTTAATATCTTCACTAAGTTATTTTAAGAAACAAAAGTAGTGTATCCTAACAATTCTTTAACTTTTTTTTTCTATAAAATACATTTTAAAGTCATAATATATCTAATGGGATATATCTTACTAAATAGCTAATTACCAATGTACTGAGTAATGACTAATTCTCAGTCAACTGACCTAATCTAAGGAAAGGTACTACAGAGTATATCAAATCATGTATTTTGTGGTGGGAAATAGAAAACCTGAAAGCTAAAAATCAAAGAATTACTTGATATACAAAACTTTTTGTTAAAAAACAAAAGAGCCAGTTGGTAGATAAGCATTAGAAAAGCCATCAGTGTTAAAACTTCAAAAAGAATCAAACAAGTACATTTAAAGTACCTATAAAGTGTTCTATAGTCCTATTAATTGGTTGATCTGTATTTCCTCAGCATTTTACCAGTGTTTTTACTGTATAGATCTTTTGTTTCTAGAACTATTCCTTTTATTATCCTCATTTAAAAGGGGAAGAAATTGAGGCCCTGAGATGTTGAGTTACTTTCCCAACATCACATAGCAGTCAGGGCTTGACCTCCTTGGTACTTTGGGAATCAGATTCTATAGCTTAGGGTTGTGATATATTTATTATTAAATCCAAGTCAGATTAGTTTAAAGTAAAAAACAAGTTCTAATTTTTAAAAGCTAATGACCACTTCAATTTTTAAAATTTTAATTCATACTTCTTAATCATTGAGCAGGTAAATGACACATTCCTCTCAAAGCCCAAAGCAAATATTAAATATTCATTTGTCATACTTTCTTACAGAAGTGATCATAAAGGGAACATGAGTAGCTGTGTCTACTATTGAATCTGATCCTCAAAATAATTACACTCCTAAGACAGAGAAACATGTGGTAGTTGCATAGTTCTCAGCACATTCATTGGTCCCTCAAGACACTCTGGGAATCCCTAGGGCTTTCTCCTCATTACAGGGACCAGACACATTTTCATAGAAAATGAAAGCCAGCTTTCTCCCTCAGCAGGGAGCTGGTTCTAAGTCGTCAAAGGCTTGCAGAGTTTCAAGTCTACAGCCATACACTGCATCACCAAAGGAGCTGTTCTTGCCCTAGTTTGGGAACAGAAGGTAAGCAAGACCACTCAGCCTCACAATGGGCCCTGTAAGAGAAAACTTGTCATGTGAAGAAAGTAGGAAGTTGTTCGCTCAAGCCAGTTTTTCTTCATTCCTTTTGATGCTTCTCCCCTCCCCCCCTTTACATCATAGAAATGGTCACATCCCAAGGAGCTATAGTTTCCAAATTTCTAATCCAGCCTTCTTTTATGGATATTTCTGTAAAGGTCTTTTTTCTTTCTCCTTTTAAATCAGCAAAATACAAAAATAAATAAATAACAACTTATAACCCAATATATAGTTATTTCCCTGGAAGATATAAATCACCATCTACAATTAGTAAAAATTGATCCTTCAATTCAACCTCCAGTCTTGCTTTATCTTGAAAAACGGAAATGACACATAAAAATGTTGTTTTAGGGGCGCCTGGGTGGCTCAGTGGATTAAGCCACTGCCTTCGGCTCAGGTCATGATCTCAGGGTCCTGGGATCGAGCCCCGCATCGGGCTCTCTGCTCCGCAGGGAGCCTGCTTCCTCCTCTCTTTCTGCCTGCCTCTCTGCCTAGTTGTGATTTCTCTCTGTCAAATAAATAAATAAAATCTAAAAAAAAAAAATGTTTTTTTAGCTTATTTAACAAAAATATGGGTAATAGTAACTATGAACTAAATTCCTAGAATAAATAATGAAGTACTATTCATTTTCAGCATAACTTTCTTGACTAAATTATAGGATGATAAAATAGTACATCCTACATTTCACAATTTGGTTGTTCAACTACACAGAAAAATATTTTTACAAAAATACTTAAGGATTTTATCGGGTTTATCAAAATCCTCTTTTAATTAATAAATATTTCAATTATTTTCTTTTAAAACTTTTATGGTGCCATTATCCTTCATTTTTTTTTTTTTTCTTCATCAGGTTGGCCAGTCTTCATTTGTCAGTGGCTTTGCATGGACAGGTTTACTTTTAACTATATTGTTATGATGGGATGTTTACTACTTCAGACAAGTACTAAATGACTGGCAAAAGACTGACATGATTGGTGGGGCTAGGTACTAATATTAAGCGATGAGAGATGTTTGAGGAAGGGCTACATTTTTAAGTGGTCAGTTCATTTGGGACTATTTTCTTCTTATGACAATTTTGCACTTTTTCCTTTTTAGAGAGAGAGAGTGTGTGCATGCACAGGGGGAGGAAGGGCAGAGGAAGAAGGAGAGAGAGAATCTTAAGCGGGCTCCACACCTAGTGCAGAGAGCCTGATGTGGGGCTTGATCTTAGGACCCTGAGAGCATGACCTGAGCCGAAATCAAGAGTCAGACACTTAACTGACTAAGCCACCCAGGTGCCCCGATAATTTTGCATTTCTCTTCAACGTTATAACTGTGTCAATTCAGATACTGAATACTTGCATGAAGACTATTGAAATCATTCAGTTTTAGATATAACCTAAAATTTTTTTTAATAAAGATTTTATTTACTTATTTGACAGAGAGAAAGACAGCAAGAGAGGGAACACTAGCAGGGGGAGTGGGAGAGAGAGAAGCAGGCTTCCCGCCAAGCAGGGAGCCTGATGCAGGGCTCAATCCCAGGACCCTGGGACCATGACCTAAGCCAAAGGCAGACACTTAACAACCGAGCCACCCAGGTGCCCCTTAAAGTCCTTAATTATAATGACCTTCTGAGTCAGACTAAATAGTTCAGTAAACAAAAAGCATTCAGGGTATCTGGGTGGGTCATTTGGTTAAGCATCTGCCTTTGGCTTGAGTCGTGATCTCAGGGTCCTGGGATTGAGTCCCACATTGGGCTCCCTGCTCAGCAGGAAGTCTGCTTCTCCCTCTACTCCTCTTCCCTCTCTCAAATAAACAAAATCTTAAAAATCTTAAAATCTTAAAAAAAAATTCAGTAAAGAAAAAAAACATTTCTAACCCTCAGTGAATAAAGCAGGACAGTCTGTTTTAGATGTCACAGTTTTCTGGAAGACTCCTAAAGATTGAGGCTCATCCAACCACCACACCAGACACCACCATGAAACAAAACCTTTGGCAAGGAGTGAATGTGTTGATGGTCTGTAAAGATTATTTTTGGGCCATGGCTTCCAGGAAAAAATAATATATTTACAGTTTTATATATTAGGTAGAAATTTGTCTATTAGTGCCATCATAGATAAAAGAAGGTTTTGACTGTAAGCCATTGATGTATGCCATAAGTAAAACTAGAAAAGCCCAGATCATTCCCATCTTCGCATACCTCTCTCCTTCCCTGCTTCAAGGTTAACATCTAACTTCTTGGTATCTCCGGGATTCTCTTTCTCTGCAAGTCTACAATTCAGTACTGTCATGCCCAGAAAAGCAGACTCAATTAGGAGAGTCCATAGTACCTGCATAATAATAAAGCACACACTGCGATGTATCAAGCATTATTCTAGGCACTTTATATGTATTAACTCATTTAATGTCTACCATACATAGCCACTATTATTGTGCCCACTTTATAGGTGGAGAAATTGAGGTACTGACATGTTAAGTTACTTTCGCAAGATCATATGGTTAGCAAGTGGCAGAACCGGGGCTTGAACTCCTTGGTAGTCTGGAAATCAGACTGTGTGCTCTTCAACACTACACTCTATCTGAAAATGTTCCGGACAAGTTACATCAATCAAATCTTCAGTTCTGGCTTGATCATGAAATACAATCAGATACTTTGTGAGCTCCCATGCCTGAAGCTGGCTGGGGAGCAGACATCTTCCAGTGTGAGAGCTCTCTCTGTGCTGAGACCCTTAGGACAGAACTGTCCAACTCATGTGGCCTGGCATAACCACACCATCCAGTACTGTGTTACTGACCCCTGTGTCCTCCTGAAAGCTGGGAAGGCCCTATACCTCCAGGCTAGTGACCTTAAGCCTTGGGCTTTCAGGTTTCCTTGACATGGTTGCTTGGCAAGGAAGAACTCAGATATACTGTTACTTAAGTCAGTGGCTCTTAAAATACAGTTTTTAGATCTGTGGGGTTCCCTGAGACCCTTTCAGGGGTCCCTGAGGTCAAAACTTTCTATAATAATACTAGAATACTATTTACCTTTTCCACTGTGGTGACATTTGCATTAACGGTACAAAAGCAATGGTTGGTAAAACTGCTGGCACTTAAGCATGAATCAAAGCAGTGGCCCCAAACCCTTTGTATTCTCCATCGTCCAGTTAAAAAAAAATAATAATAAATCCAGTTCTACGTAAAAACATCCTTAGAGAACCAGTAAGAAGGACTTTGTTAAATCTCAACCCTTGAGAACACATCTTTTTAGTATTCTTTGTGGTGAAGGAAGTACACATAAAGTACTTCTGCTATACACCAAATATAATGGTTGTCTTGAGGAAAAGCATTTGTGCAGTTGTTTGAGTTGCTAGCTGAACTAGCCACTTTTATCACGGAGCATCATTTTTATATGAAAGAATAAGTTACAGGTAAACTATGGTTTTTCAGACTGGGCAGACATTTTCTTACAATGTTCCACAGACAGTTTCTTGAAAATGAACCAAGTAAGACTTCCATTTCAAGGAAAACAACGAAAAGTAATTCATTGTCAGTGATATGATTTGAGCAAATAAGTGAAAATTAGAATTTTGGAAAACTTGTTGCTGCCCTCATGAAGTCGACAGCCTTCCAATTTTTTTCTGATGATACTGATGGTGATATTAAGGAATCTAATGCTTTGATATTATAGGATTAAATGTGGCAACATGTAGGAGATCTATATAATTCAGTCAACCAATATTTTCCAATAACCACTGCATAAAGATCCATTTAAAGCTCAAGAAGGAGGGGTGCCTGGGTGGCCCAGTCAGTTAAATGTCTGCTTTTGGCTCAGGTCATGATCTTGCGGTCTTAGGACTGAGCAATGAGTCAGGCTCCCTGCTCAGTGGGGAGTCCACTACCCCATCCCCCTTTGCTCCTTCCCCTGCTCACACACACTCTCTCTCAAATAAATAAAAAATCTTTAAAAGAGAAGTAAAGTCAGATAGGAGGATGTCCCTATCCTCTATTAAGCCAGATGTTAAAGTTAACGGAACGGCACGTGGGTGGCTCAGGCAGTTAAGCATCTGCCTTTGGCTCAGGTTATGATCCCAGGGTCCTGGGAAAGAGCCACACATCAGGCTCCCTGCTCAGCAGGGAGTCTGCTTCTCCCTCTCCCTCTGCTTCTCCTCCTGGATGTGCTCTCTTGCTCATGCTCTCTTTCTCAAATAAATACAATCTTTTTTTTTTTAAGATTTTATTTATTTATTTGACAGAGATCACATGTAGTCAGAGAGGCAGGCAGAGAGAGAGAGGGGGAAGCAGGCTCCCGGCTGAGCAGAGAGCCCGATGTGGGGCTCGATCCCAGGATCCTGAGATCATGACCCAAGCCAAAGACAGACGCTTTAACCCACTGAGCCACCCAGGTGCCCCAATAAATAAAATCTTTAAAAAAAAAAAAAGGATTAATGAATTTTAATAATAGTATGTCAAAAATACACTGATACTGTCTCAGATTCTACACTGTAACTAAGAGTTTAAAATCTACTTCTTGTCAAATGTTTTTTAATTTAAATAGACTTTTTAAGGATAGTTTCAGGTTTACAGAAAAATTGAGAAGATAGTACAGAGTTTTCATACACTTCCAAATCCAATTTCCCCTATTATTAACATCTTATGTTAGCATGGCACATTTGTTACAATTAATAAACCAATATTGATATATACTATTAGCTGAAGTCCATATTTGGTTCAGATTTCCTTACTTTTTTTAAAAATTTTTTTAATAAACACATACATTATGTGTAGCCCCAGGGGTACAGGTCTGTGAATCGCCAGGTTTACACACTTCACAGCACTCACCATAACTCCTTACTTTTAATCTAAGGTCCTTTTTCTGTTCCAGGATCCCATTAAGGATACAATATTACCTTTTAGTCATCCTGGTTTTTAGGCTCTCCTCTGCTGGGACCGTTTCTCATAACTTTCCTTATTTTTGAAGATCCTGACGGTTTTGGAGAGTACTGGCCAGTTATTCTACAAAAGATGTCCCTCAGCTAGAATTTGCCTGATGTCTTTTGCATGATTAGACTGGAATTATGGGTAATAGGAGACAGACCACAGAGGTCAAGTGCTATTTTCGTCACATCACATCAAGGGTATATCTACCAATATGAGTCATTGCTGTTGATATGAATGTTGATCACACTTGTTTGAGATGGTGTTTGTCAGGTTTCTCTAACAGAAACTGACTCTTTCCCCCATCCCTCCTCCCATACTGTGGGAAGAAAGCTTCCTTCTTTGGAAGGAAGCTCTTATTGAATTTTCATGTAGCATCAAAAAAGAGCACCCACAATTATCTGATAAGGCTATTAAAATATTTTTCCCATTTCCAACTATACATCTGTATGAGACCAGATTTTTCTTCTACACTTCAATCAAAACAACGTATCATAATAGATTGAATGCAGAAGCAGATAGGAGGATGTCCCTATCTTCTATTAAGCCAAATGTTAAAGAGCTTTACAAAAAATATAATGTCACTCTTCTTTTTTTTTTTTTTAATTTTATTTATTTATTTGCCAGAGATCACAAGTAGGCAGAGAGGCAGGCAGAGAGAGGGTGGGGGGAAGCAGGCTCCCCACTGAGCAGAGAGCCTGATGCGGGGCTCGATCCCAGGACCCTGGGATCATGACCTGAGCGAAGGCAGAGGTTTAACCCTCCTAATGTCACTCTTCTTTAAGCAATAATCGTGCCTCGGATAAACCTTATTGGCTACAATACTGTCACTGCGCAAAGCTTAATGTCACTCTTCTTAATGAATTATTTTCACTTTGGAAAATATTTTTCTCAAAAGTGATATTTATGCTAATTTGATAGGATGAATATAATGGGTTTTATCATTGTTATTTTAAATTGATTATAAATACTTAAAAATTTTCTCAGTTTTAATTTCTAATACATAGAGTAAATATTAAGAGGGATAACCTACATAAACAAAAGCTCTTTGGGTTCCTCAATAACTTTTAAGAGTGTGAAGGGGTTCTGAAACCAAACAGTTTGAGAACCACTTGCTTTAGGGTTAAGCTTTTGTAGACCAAAAATGAAAGAACACTGTTCAAAAAAAGTGAGCCAAAACCGAATTCTAAAGGCTTAATGAGTAAACTGACTATACCTAAATTTTCCTTATTGAAAAATGTAATTTTTACACCTGCAGAAAATTGTTTCCTCAACTGATAACTGTGCTCACAAGTAACTATTTGCAAGAGTAGTTTGTTATTTGTGTCTTAAAAATAATGACAGGTAGCCAGGTGTGTTTGTATAAAGTCTAAGCAGAGAAATATATCCGTTGATGCATATGCATGGGTATACACATATTCACTGTCAACTTCTTGTTTATTAGTTTTTTTCTTCCTTGGTTATTAGTATTCAAGGAAAGGAGATTCATCAGATATGTGTTTTGGCCTTAATTTTTTTCCATTAATATTGACTATATCAAAATAGTTCATATGTGGTTAGACATAACTGTATCTAACAGTATCTCTCGGGGAATTGTTAAAAAACATTTTGCTTCTCCATCTCTATTTTATGCTTTATTTCTTTTCATGTATTCCAAATGAAACCACCGGTTGGGAACTACTTCTGGTTTGTGTCCCGTGCTTGGTACACTCTCAGTCAATACTAAAGGATGAATAGCTTTTATCTCTACTATTTGGCCAAGAGTCAAGGCTGATGGTGTCTGGATGCCAACAGTGGTGATTAGCATCAGGGAATAAGGGCATTAATCACCAGAACTGAGGCAGCCCAGGAATCTCCCTGGCCCTTCACCTTCCCAGCAGCAAAACCATGCCTGCAGCATTGCCGATCTGTGTGTGCCGTTTCCCAAATACGCTGAGCTTGGGCAATACCATGTCCAAATAAGGCAGTGAGCCTGGCTAAAGCAATAGGGGACAGGTATGGCAGAAGCGAGAAGAAGAAGAGTTTAGTAGACAGTGGGTCAGATCCTTACAGGGAGGATGTGAATCCAATGTCAAAAATTATCCCTAAATCTTTCTGTCCTCTCTTTTCATCCTCACAGTCCTCATCAGCCCTTAAGTTAAACATTCATAACCTTGGTGTTGAAAGACATCTTGAGAGTTATCTTATCCACCTGTTCAACCAGTCCTGAATCCTCCCTACAAACTCTAGTCTTTTAGCGGCCTTGCAATGCCAATTTGCAGGATGCAGTTAGAATGGCGTGAGAAGGAATTCAGGACACATGCCTTTAAATGTAAAATTTCAACACACATATCTGGACCCAGCCTGCTTCACATGGGCCCCGAGAACTATATAAAAAGGGTAGAGTACAGGTGGTGGGTAATGGGGAGGGCACGTTTTGCATGGAGCACTGGGTGTTGTGCAAAAAGAATGAATACTGTTACACTGAAAAAATAAATAAAATGAAAAAAAAAAAAAGGGTAGAGTAAAATCTTTTGATTGACCTATACCATAATTTGATTTAAAAGGAAAAATATACACAAGCAACCGTTTGCCTGAAATTATTTAATTGTTCTGCAACTTTGTAATAAAGGAAAAAGAATTCTCTGCAACAATCTTCTTCCCCACCACCTCCCCAGAGTAAACTATGACGATCTGGGCCCCTGAGCAGTGGTCTTTTCCTGACAGTTAAGTGTCTCCTGAAATAATAAACACATAAAAAATAAAAACACTCAGTGTCTGCTCTAAGAGACCATCTTTGCCCAAGATACAACAGGTCTATCCTTCCCCCTTCCTCACGAGGTCCCCTTCCATGGAAGAAACAGGAGCTTCATCTTTTCAATACACAAGATGTTTCTCAAGTTTATTTCTCAAGCAAAGTAAGTAAAACTTAAGTGGAAGCCTAAGCAGAATTTCGAATAGAGATGCTAGCTTACTGGAACCTTGACGAAACGGACCCCACAGAAATGCAAAAAAGGGTCCATATTACCCAGGATGACTTTCCCTACAACCAGGGATGACATTTTTGCCCTGTCAGAGGATCTTAGTTGATCTTAAACCTTACCGACCTGAAGTGCTTTATTTCTCTAATAACAACTGCAGACTAGATTCATCTCTCTGGTTTAAAGATTACAAAGCTAAACTAGTTCTAAGTAAGTAAGTAAGTCATTAGCTTTTGAGAAAAGTACTCACAAAATGGCTGGCAGTTATAAATAAAGACTTTCTCTTCCCCCTCACTGAAAACGATTCTTTTTTAGTTATCTTAAAACTTAAGGTAAGTCAGAGACCACTTAAAGGACGATTAAGAAATTATGCTAAAAGTTATGTTTAATTTGGATTTGTTTGTCTCAAGATTTACAGTCAATAAATGTTGAATATCCACTGAGTAACGAGAATCCCAGAGCTTTTAGAAGACAGATTCGGGGCGCCTGGGTGGCTCAGTGGGTTAAAGTCTGCCTTCGGCTCAGGTCATGATCCCAGGGTCCTGGGATCGAGCCCCGCATCAGGCTCTCTGCTCGGCAGGGAGCCTGCTTCCCCCTTTCTCTCTGCCTGCCTCTCTGCCTACTTGTGATCTCTGTCTGTGAAATAAATAAACAAAATCTTAAAAAAAAAAAAAAAAAGACAGAGTTCATATCAATACTGAATTTGCAACAAGGTCTTTCTCATTTATATGAATGTACGCATTATATATATTTCTTTCCTCTGTTGAGTATATTATTATATAATACAGATGTCATGGTTACAGAAATTCACTTTGTCTCCCAAATAGATCAGAAATGGCAATCACAGGTGGGCAATGAGCGCGAGGGCTAGAAATCCTCTCACGTCGTACTTTCTTGGATCATGGTAGTCTTACTTCGTTTTCCTTGCCCCACATACTAACCTCCCCTCAGTTTAAAAAAACTTAATTCTCTTCTGTGTGACTTTCACAAAACATCCCTCAAACTGGTTTCTGTTCTGCTTCCAGCAACAGTTGACAGTCCTCTCTGCATTTCCAGTTTTGCTTCAGCATCCTTCTAAGTGCAAATTTCGAGCCAAGGCCCATAAAAGGCACATGACATGTACGGATGAGTTATTTCCCCCCATGAGACTGTTAAATGAGTTCCGAGTCTGTGAACAGTCTTTTAAAATGTGAAACAGGCAGAGAGGAAAATATGAAGTATTTTAACATGTGAAAAGGCCAATGAGTCTGGACGTGTCTGGATACTTACTCTCTCACACAGCTCTTCAAATGTGCAGTCGGCAACAGTTCCACAGGCTTTATTCAGCCGCAGCTCTCTGCCTTGCACTTTTAGAATCCTTGGTCTAGTTACTATGGGAACATGAACAAAGACTCAATCTTGTCTGGATAATTACTATAAAATTCATCTCTTACAGATAGGAAATGCATAGCTTGATGAATAATAGCACATGATTCAACACATAAATTAGACAAAATGCTGATACAATGACTGCCACTTGAGCGTGGCATCAACCCATATACAGCAATGGAACTTATTAATTGGTCAGTGGAGATTGGGCATTGTGTTCTAAATGTATTCTCTTTCAAGAGAAATTAACTTACGTACAATCATTTTGTTTCTGAGCCAGCTCATCAAACAACTTATCCATGACAGCCTCCACATCAGCTTCACTTGTGCTACAGTGAAAAGAATAATAGAATATGAAATTAATAACACTTGAAGCCAACATCAAACAGCTGCCTGAGCCTGCTTAGCTTTTTGCCCATAAAAAAAGAGAACAGGATGTTATGCTCTAAATACAAACATTAGATTTAGAATACACTTAAAAGCAGAGAATATTAACTCTCAGGTAGATGATTCGGCCTTATTTGCATACACTGAAAGACTTCTGTGCTTCTGGCTGTTTCCAGTAATGAGACGATACAGGCAGAGTAAATCCATTAATACTATGTGTACACAATGAGAAGAAAGGCTTCTGGCTCTCTCTTGCATGCAAAACAAGAGCAAATAGACAAGGCAGTCAAGCATCCAGCAAAGTATCCTTTGAAATCTCTACTGAGAGGGTACATGTGAAATTAAATATTGAAGCTGCTTAAAAAAAAAAAAAAATCAAGTCAAGCCACTGACTGAGAGGATCAAACATCCAGAATTAAATTACCAGCTTCGAAATACTGAGTTGATCTGCACATCAATAACTTTATCAGACTTGGAGTACAGGGACAATTATAGACCACACAGTTTCTTTCCAAAGTGTCCTTGTCAGAAATTCAGGAAAACTCTCTCCTTCTGCAATGCCTACCACTGCAGCTCCTACGAAGTTAGCCTCATCAAAGAATGCTTTGTATTCTAATTACAAATCACCATATGGTTTAGGGAACCCACAAATACAAATGTGATAACACTATGCCCTTTCTTCCTATCACTTTTTTTTCAAAAGGGGTTTGTAAATTAACTGTCAATAAAATAAAATAACTGGCAGAAGAAATAAATGCTGTTAAAAAAGAACTTCAAATGTAAATGTAAGTTTACTTCAACTCTACACACAAACTTAAAAATGATGACCTGCCAATATGCTTAATTTTGATATACAAATCACTCATATCTAGGGGTGGAAGCAAATAAACTCAATTCTGGACATCCACCTTAATGAAGTCTTTTTGAAAACTAAGAAGACAAATCATTTTTTTTTAAGCTCAAACAAAACCAAACTCATTTCTCCCTTGAGATAATTACCAGGTGGCACGCATTTAACACACAAGCACCTAATTCTTCAACTGTTGTACAGCAAATGCATTTAAAATGCAGGACAGCACACGGTCACCATGAAGGGTTTGGAATTGTCACCTTCCAAGTGATAACCCTTCCACCTCAAAGAATCTTAAAAACATCATCTGCAATGGTTAACTTTGCAGGGGAAATGCTATTTGACTTAGGGAAAGCCTTGTATGACATTTGAACACGGTAGTATTACAATAATAAAATGACACTACAGAAAGTGATCATAGAGACAAAAAAACAATTTTTTTAGAAGATTTTATTTATTTATTTGACAGACAGAGATCACAAGTAGGCAGAGAGGCAGGCAGAGAGAGAGGGGGAAGCAGGCTCCCTGCTGAGCAGAGAGCCTGATGCGGGGCTCGATCCCAAGACCTGGAGATCATGACCCGAGTCGAAGGCAGAGGCTTTAACCCACTGAGCCACACAGGTGCCCTAGACAAAAAACAATTTTAAAGGTACAAAGAAATCACACAAGCCAATGTAAATGTCAGTGCCCATACCAAGCACATGCATGTTTACGTGGCCTTGCCAATATTATTCTTGGGAATTTCTCTGAAATTGTCTCCACCTTGTAATGGTGGCGTAAACACACACAACTATTGGAGAACCAAAGGTACTAAAATTTTTAAGGGATATAAAACAGAAGGAGCAAAGCCAGCCACCCAGGTTATCTGCTGGCTTGCAGAAAGTTAACTTCTCCTTCAGATAGGCGTGTTACCCGACAGAGGAGGAGAAATGAATTCTGAAAAATAACCAAGACAAAACACAGTTATATTTCTAAAAGCATATTTGGTGAACAAACAAAAGCTTACGAACATCCTCAATGGTGATTTCCCCTTTACACTGTGCTCTAATATACTATAAAATTAAAATATGGCTCACAAGACTTCAGTCAGGCCACACCTTCTACATCATCTATGTAATTACTATATATGATTTCACTTATAGTGAAATTATATGTGAAATGGCCTAATTATTTTACTATAGCAAAACATTCTATATGGGGCCTCTGGGTGGCTCAGTCGATCTAGCATCTGACTGGGTTTCGGCTCAGGTCATGATCTCAGGATCATGAGTTTGAATCCCATGTGGAGCTCTACACTGAGCATGGAGCCTGCTTAAGATTCTCTTTCTTGGGACGCCCCAGTGGCTTAGTCAGTTAAGTGGCTGCCTTCGGCTCGGGTCATGATCCTAGCGTCCTGGGATCAAGTCCTACATCGGGCTCCCTGCATGGCCGGGAGGCCTGATTCTCCCTCTGCCTCTGCCTGCCACTCTGCCTGCCTGTGTGCTCTCTCTCTCTGACAAATAAATAAATAAATAAAATCTTAAAAAAAAAAAAGATTCTCTTTCTCTCTTCCTCTGCCCCTCCACCAGCTCACACTCTCTCAAAAAGAAATAGATAAATAAATAAAATTCTATTAAATTATCATAAAAAGTTACCCAGAAGTTACAAGATGCAAAATAAAAATTTTTACTGGTGTTAAATGGACTAAAAAGAAATATTTGCAAAAGTAGTTCATGTAACTTACAACTGAACAGTCTGTTATCCATCTAAGCCAAATTGTACTTGACCTCTGGGAGTAAGTTCTACTGACCAGTTGAAGGGCAGAAACCTCAGCTTCATATTGTCTTAAAAGTGGGAGGGGCTAGTATGTGTTTTGATTTTATTAACTATATCTCTGTATTGACATGAGATAGATGAGGATGCTGTGAAAGAAATCTTTACAAGAAATGAACTTTTTCATAATCCCTTAACCGATACTTCACAAGAAAACACTAGGCTTTTCACACTCTCAGACAGATTTCCCTACTTAAGGGGACTCATCAGAGCTCATGAACTTTTCTAAAGGATGAGAATTAGGAAAGTGAAAAGAGAAATTAAAATCTACCTGTCCATATTAGCTTAAAAGATTCAGATTTTTACTCAAACATCTTTGAGTACGATTTGTAATTCTACTTGAAAATGTAGATGATTCTGAACGATTTCCATGTGTCACAAAGGGCATAACAAAAGCTGTATTATACAAGCAACTAGTATGCAACAGTTCAACTATATGACCCCGCCTTCCCGTGCAGTATTTGCTATTATCCCATTTTTACAGAAGAGAAAACTGAGACTCAGAGAATTAAGCCCTCACTTTTCTAAGATCTGAATATAGAAAAATTTTAAATTGCTGTACAACAAAGTATTATAAATAAAATATATAGGCATATCAAACAGTAGCAACACGTATGGCATTTATTATCAATGTACTAAAAATTAATACAATTTTAATAACACAAATAGAAAAACTGACAAAGGATCTGAAAAGAAAAACTGCATTTAAAAATAGCTCGATGAAAAAAATAAAAATAAAAATAGCTTGATGGCCAAGAAGCCATCATGTAAAACCATTCATTCACTAGTGATAACAAATGCAAAGTAAAATCATGCAATACTATTCTTTTATCTAAACTGGCAGAGATGAGGAAAATCTAGACCAAGCGTACTTGAAGGGAAAATGGACCCTCTTCACATACTACTGGGGGGTATAAAATCGGTGCAAGGGGGCGCCTGGGTGGCTCAGTGGGTTAAAGCCTCTGCTTTTGACTCAGGTCATGATCTCAGGGTCCTGGGATCGAGCCCCGCATCAGGCTCTCTGCTCCGCGGGGAGCCTGCTTCCTCCTCTCTCTCTGCCTGCCTCCCCGCCTGCTTGTGATTTCTCTCTGTCAAATAAATAAAATATTAAAAAAATTAAAAAAAATAAAAAAAATAAAATCGGTGCAAGATTTCAGGGCAACCAAATAATATATATGTAACAAAAACATTAAAAACATGCATCCCACAGCACCCAGCTGTTCCGCTCATAAGGATTTCACCTATGGAAATAATAATGGTTAACAACTACAAGGATGTTCGTTGTGACACTTCTAACATCAAAAAAGTGAGAAAAAAAAAAAAACCCTAATGTCCCACAATGGGGACTAAGAAGTACATTTGAATATACTCACACAATGAAACATTATGCAGTTTTTGAGTACAACTCTTTCCTCTTGTCCTGGAACTGCAGTTAAGGTCCAAAGTTGATGGCCAGAAGTGCTTAGTGGCCCCAAGTTTCTAAAGAGAACCTCCAGTGTGCCACTAACGGCTGGATCCAGACTCCTGCCCCCATGATTAAATCATGAAGAGAACCAGCCCTATTCCAAATGCCACCCCCTCCTCCTCCACCAGCCCCTCCTCTTTACCACACCACAGTGTCTTTATAAAAGGAGTAAAGGAATCAGGAGTCTTTATGTCTAGTATCTGTGATAAGAGCCTTTCTCTCCCCTTCTTCCCCTTAGGACTTTTTTCTTCAGGTTGACTTCTAGTTCCACAGTGTCATGGTCAGAAAAGATGCATGGTATGACTTCAACCTTTTTGAAATTTTTGAGGCTTGTTTTGTGACCTAATATGTGATCTGTTCTGGATCGATCTATGCCGGATTCAAGCGCAAGTTCCACGTGCACCTGGAAAGAATGTGTATCTGCTGTTTTAGGAGGGACTGTTCCGAATATATCCGTAAGATTCATCTAGTCCAGGGTGTCATTTGAAGCCACTGTTTCCTTGTTGATTTTATGTTTAGATGGTCTGTATATTGATGAAAGTGCCCTCCCCTTAGGAGAGAAGAGGGTGATTTACCTTCCCCCAAAGACAAGTGATGGGAGGGAAGGGTTCTCTATACAAGTCACCTGGAAAGATTAGAGGAGTCTGAAAAAAAAAAAAAAAAAAAGAATCTGGCATTGTTGTCTTTAATTGGATAGATAGAACCTTGGTAGGTTGAGAAATCAGAAGGTGGGAGGTGGGGTGCTAAGCCAACATGAAGTAAGTCAGTTCTCACTAAGAATCCTCCAAAGATTTAGCACTGCTAGATATATTTGAAGTTACAGGTGAGGGGGGATAGGCTGGAAATGCAGGGATCACTGGAAAATAAGACAACGACAGTTTTTGTGATGCCCTGCCCTTACCTGGACAGCAAGAGTCCTGAACACCTCCCCAACTCCAGCTGAAACCGGTAAGTTCATCATCTGGGTCAGTTTTCACAATGAAGAAAGGGGGAGAAACACCATACTGAAATCCTACATATAAAATAGTGAAACCAACAGTCCCTCCCTCTTTGGTACCCAGAACCCTACCAGCCAAAGTTCTGCCGCAGGAAGTAGAAAGATTGAAGGAAACACTCTGGAGGACACTGAATAGCCAAAAGAAAGACTTGCAGATACTGACATCTGGGGTCTCTTCAATGGAAAATCTGACCTGCCACACCATCTACCACCCTCCAGTGAAGCCTACCCATCAGCAAAACCCTATCCATGCACACAGAACTTCTAGTCAGCTTTTTAATGCTTCAATCTTGTGAATGGACAACCAAGTATTTCTAGGAATTTAAGGAAAGCCCGTAAGATATAAAATAAGGATGAAAAGAGATAGAAAAAGAGGATCTTGGAGGAAACAAACACAAATACACTCTAATACACCTAAAGAGAAGAAGATATTACATGCATAAACAAAGAAGGATGCTATAAACTAAAAGAACAATTAGTGCGTAAGAAAGAGCTCTAAATATGACTGTTAAATTCAGGAAAAGAATTAGAAGAAAAAGTTGAAGTAATCTTTCAGAAAACAGAACAAAAAGAACAAAAACTAGAAAACAGAAGGGAAAATAGAAGAATGAGAAAACACACCAGAAGGTCCAATATCTAACCAGGAGAAGCTCCAAAGACTATGGAGAAAAAAAATAAAAGGAGCAGCAATGAAAAAATTAAATTCTAAGATTAATTAAATTCATTAATTAAATTAATTAAATTCTAAAGTTAATTTTTCTAAGTTTCCTAGAACTGAAGAGCATGAATGTCTACACTGAAGGAGCCCAGTGGACACCCACAACAAAGAATGGGGGAAAAGGTTCCATTGTAAGGCATATTAGCAGGAAACTTAAGAAACCAGGAATAAAGAAAGAATATCCTAAAACCTTCAAGAGGAATAACAGGTAAAATATAAAAGGTCAAGAAACTGACTTGTATCCATGCTCATGAAACTTTGCAGCTGTAATAATGAAGCACAAAGAGAACGGTGTCTAAATTGTCTAAGGGGAAGTTATTGTCAGACTAACCCTGCCAGGTCAAACTATCAAACAAGCAATATAAAGACATTTTCGGGCAGGTGAATTCTCAAAAAAAGCTATTTCCCATCCAGCCTTCTTCATAAGATGCTAGGTAGGTTGGGCTCTCTCAGAACAGGGAGAAGAGTTCTCTGTCTAGTAGGACCTAATAAGCTCTACCCCCCCATTGGCCCTCCTGCCTATGGCAGCTGTTACGTCCAGACAAAATACAAAAACAGGTGACCTGAAGGCACTGGACAGTGAACAGAACTGAAGAGAGTGGACACTTGAGAGAAGGGAAAAACATGGGGTGAATTACCCATTTCACAGCTTTCAGACTGAAGACAATCAAGTCAGGACTGCTCAGGGCAACTCCAACTCCAACAGAAAACCTGCAGTCCTGGCCTGAAGAACCAGAGGACAGCTGGGGGTAACCACACAGGTGGGAAATCCAGGGGAATCCCCACAATTGTTTCCAAAGTCCTGGAAGATACTAATCTTAAAATTCCTGAAATCATAAGTTATTCTGTATATCACAATACTAATACACAGTGAATCACTTTTCCGTTATAGGGTTATACTAAAAGCTTCAGCAGTTTTCTATGAAAAAAAAGGCATAAAAATAAATTCATGGCTTATCACTATTACAAATCAATATACTATGACATATATTTCTATATTATGTATATTGTGATCTATTTCAAGAACATAAAAATGATCTCTACCGGATACAGACTTTTGATAGTAGTAAATATTTAAAGGAAACATTAACACAAAATAAATGCAAGATAAGATTATTTTAAAATTTAAGTACCTCCAATATTTAATATAGAAAAGTTATTTTTCAAATTAAAGGTTTTTAAAACACACAGCATAATTATCATATCTGATAGTACTGATCTCTGCTGGTTGACAACTATTCCAGATACA
The DNA here is from genome assembly GCF_922984935.1 of Meles meles. Classification (NCBI taxonomy): domain Eukaryota; kingdom Metazoa; phylum Chordata; class Mammalia; order Carnivora; family Mustelidae; genus Meles; species Meles meles. The sequence continues at coordinate 24,194,986 of NC_060070.1, forward strand.
GGAAAATGTCATTTGGCACTGACATGATCAAATGATTAAGAGTGTATCCTAAATCATTTTCAAGTTGGGCATTAGGGTACATACTGCTTTATATAAACTCATTTCCCTTATTAACATGTGTCTGGCTTTGTTTACTCACTATTATCTACCCAAAGGCTCTATCCCCAAATACAGTCTCACTGGGGATTTGGACTTCACCTATGAATTTTGGGGGAATATAATTCAGTCCTTCACAATGAGCCTTGGGGCACCTGGGTGGCTCAGTGGGTTAAAGCCTCTGCCTTCAGCTCAGGTCATGATCCCAGGGTCCTGGGATTGAGCCCCACATCGGGCTCTCTGATCAGCGGGAAGTCTGCTTCCCCCCCCTCTCTCTGCCTGCCTCTCTGCCTACTTGTGATTTCTGTCAAATAAATAAATAAAATTTTTTTTAAAATGAGCCTTTGCGTAGTTTACAATTCAGCGTTCCTATACATAGGGCTATGTGAACATCCTAGCACATGCCTTTTAGTAAACTTTTGTATACATGTCTGTTGGTGTATAACTAGGAACCGAATTACTGCTCATAGGGTATACCAACGTTCAGCGTAGTAAATACTGCCAACAATTTTCCAAAGTGGTGGGAGAAGTTTACTCTCTTTCCAGCATGTACAAAAAGTTCTACTTGTTCCACATCCTTGCCTACACTTTCTTTTTCCATTTCTTCCATTTTAGTAATTTTAGTGGACATATTATAAATGATTTTAAGGTTAGTTGCTTCAAATTATTTTTAGAAATGCATTGGGCACAAAATACAAATATAATTAACACAACAGTTAACCCAGAAGCATTTTCTTAGTAAGATGTCATTATGATATACATAAAATTTTAAAACACTCTTAAAAACACTAAGATCTCTTGACTTTTTTAAGGAGGAAATTTCAAGAACATAACATTATTGCAAAATTTTCAGCTGGAGAAAATGACTTTAACCTCAAAATAGGAAAAGAATTTAGAAATGGAGGAAAACTGGAGTAATGGGAATGAGTCTACGACTCTAGGGCCCTACTAGTCAGTTTTCCAGGGAAACAATTTAAAAAGGCAGCAACATTATGTTATACTAAAAATCTATACTCAAAAATACAACCATGCCTGTGAAGCTCCAAAGGAGGACCAGGGTCAGACGGTTTTAAAGAAAAATCAAGTGTTTGGGACACAAGACCCACGGTTGGCAACAGGCATATTCAGAAAAGAAAGGTACAGAAAACACTCAAGGATATCAATCATACAAAATACAAACAGATTAAAATTGGGCCCAAGTTATAAACATAATTTAAAATTATTCCAGCCTAACTAGAAGTCAAGAGCAGTTGCATGGGAAAGCTGCAGCCTAAAGACGGCGCTAAATTAAGTGGGTTTTTTTTTTTTCAGTGTAGAAGGGAAGCTAAATTCAGAGCTTTCTTTCAGGGCTACAAGAATATCGTGTCACATAGCGAGGAAGAAAATGTTCTGTTCAGCTTTGTGTAGTTCAATGTTAACCACAAAGTGGCGTATATTAAGAAAGAGTGCCTTGGGGAGCATCAGTCTGATCAGGAGAAAATACAGGAATTAAGCTCAGATGCTATGAACTGCAGCCTCTTGCCTCAGGAGAACAGAAACATAAGCTCCTACAACGGAGTGGGGATAAAGAATTTAAGTGACTTCCTTCGATTCTGGGTCATTGTCCTACCAGTGGGGTGCTACTATGTGGCAGTGTTTGGGGCGGATAAAATGTGAAACAGAAAATCTGCCCACCGATAATCAAAAGTAAGAGAATGAAAGTCGTTTCTGAAGAAAAAGCGAAGTCACTCTTTCCAAATGGTTTTTGTTCGGGGGGTGGGGGGTTGGGGTCCAAGCAGAGTGCAGACTATTTCTCCTCTGTTCTATAATGCCCTGGTAAAATACACCCATTTCACTGCTTCTGTCTCTTTTCGCTAAGTTCAGAAACTGCAGTGGACGGGCAGGTTTCTATTTTCTGTTAAGTAGTACCACTGTGTCTTTAAGTCAGAAAAGCCCTGGAATCAACCACTGTTTCGTTGCCAGGAAATTTGGCATCAACTCCTACAGGAAACCTGTGAGTACAGTACATTGGATTAAAAGCCTGATTGCTTTGGGAAGTATGAGAATCATGCTTTATTTCTCCATATTAAATTAGTAAACAGAGAGGAAAGTAATCAGTCATTCCAATTTTAAGAAAATTTCTATAGCTGAAATCAGGCACTCAACACAAAACTTAGACGGAGAAATAGAACATGTCAAAAAAAAAAAAGACCTTATTATTGTTGGATCATTTGAAATTCTCAACAAAAATCCCAAAAGAAGTGGAGGTTTCTAGAAGAGGGTCACACATGAATTTAAATGGAAATTAATTTCTTCAAGAACCTCCCACTTCATTAGGATTGACTCAGAGGAACAGAATGCTACCCACACTTTGCCCCTTTATCCCCTTTTTAAAATCAACAGCTTGTTAGGGTATCAACAAGTAGAATAGCGTTGGCTTTCCTTGGTCCCTCTCTCTCCATGTTCTCTATTCCAGAGAGCCAAAGTTGATTCAACGAGGGAGAAATTTCCCCTTCCTCTTAGAGTTCTTGTGCCAAACTGCCCTGGCAGGGAGCCTTCTCACTCTGCTGATTGCTTGTGCATTCATGCTGTACAGCTCTTTGTGCTCTCACCAAACATAATCTGGGGCTGGAGGCAGGTCTAAGATTAAGTTGGTTTATATTTGCCTTAATATAAAACAGACTTGGTTGCATTTCAAATCCTGTAGGTTTGTTTTACATAACGGAATCAGTTGTTAGAATGGATTTGGTCCTACTATTTATCTTCTCAATCATTCAAAGGCTTAATTGACTGTTCAGAGATCTATTTCCATCTCTAAATTTCCCACCGTTCTCAGTCACCTGGAGAGTAACTTACCTGGTTCCATTAATCTTGACCTGTGTATAATGCAGAAAGTGGGACCTAGCACCTTTTGCTCTCAAATTCCAGACCTTCACTCCCTCTTTTCAGCCCCAAACTCCATATACAATTTCTACCGAATCTAAATATAGCATTTCCACCCCCCACCTAATAAGTCAGTGGTGGAACACGCAGAATTACAACTTGGTAGATACAATAATATTTCCTTTTCATAAAATGTAAGAAAAGCTAGAATGGACTGAAGATTATGAAAATAAATAAATAAAAATGAGAAGGAGGCTAGAGAGTAAGAAGCCCTGACTCCTTTTCAGAAGAAGAGAATCGTCCCATCCACCCTGGAAAGAGAGGCCAAGGGAGTTTTAATGGTTAAAAAAGTACACAGCAAGGAACGAAAGACCTTGGGCATTTGCCAGATCAGCTTTTATAATGTTGAAGATTGACCTTTACTTATAAATTTATAAATGACCTTTATTTCAAATGTGATCTATTTGAAGATGAAATAAAAGATAAGAAGAATTCTAAGGAAATCTAAAAACTTTATTCTGTACTTTTATATGTATAAGCACACATATCATTTACTCATGTACATATTGGGTATTAGCTTATTTACACCCTATTAGATGATTAGAGCCATGCTGCTGAATACTTTGTCAGTGTGTTCAGGCGGAAATGGTGGGCCAGCTCTCTTCTGGTCCTTGTCTGGCCTGCTGGAAATAAACACTGTGATATGCTATTGTCAAATGACTGTTGGATAAAGGAATGGAAGATAAAAGGTCTGCTAAGCTGACTGATGGAGTCTGAGAGTAAAGTCCATACAAGATGAACTTCTTTGGCTACTGTTATGAATTCTTAGGCAGCATTTCAAATAGCTTCAAACTCTTGAAATTATTAATTCAGTACTCCCTAAGTTAATACAAGATTAATAAATTTTTAATGTGCACCTGAATTAGGTCAAATATACAATTTTGTGATTTTTAACAGACATGATAAACAGCATACCCGACTCTGCCCTACAAGATATAAACAGAAAGTTGTTTGTTAATATAAAATTTTAAGTTTGTAATGTCGCAGGGCCTTACTCATTCATAAACTATCAAAAGATGTTCTTATAAGAAAGATACTGTGCATCTGCTTTTGAGAACCAACTTTATTTTTCCACCATAGAGCCCAGGGCGCTTGTGGCTCAGTCAATGGTTAAGCACCTGTCTTTGGCTCAGGTCAGGACCCTAGGGTCCTGGGATCGAGCTCTTCATCAGGCTCCCTGCTCATTGGGGAGTCTGTCTTCCTCTGCATCTACCCTGCTATCTTATGCTCTCTCTTATTCTCTCTCGGTCTCAAAGAAAATCTTAAAAAAATTTTTAAAAAAATCTTAAAAAAAAATCTAAAATCTTAAAAAAAAAAAAAGCAGAGGTTGTTTGACTGATTACAAAAGCAAGCTCCAACAATACATTGTCCATAGGAGATATCCTTCAGGTTCCAAGATACAACTAGGTTGAAAGTAAAGGACAAGAAGAAAAACATATTAATGCAAATAGCAACAACTACTAACATCAGATAATACAGACTTTAATATAAAAATGTGATTAGAGATTAAAAGGGACATTTCATAATGATAAAGTTTCAATCCATCAGGATAATATAGCAATTACAAACATAGGCCCCTAACAACAGAGTCCCAAAATACATGAGGCAAACACTGACATAAATGAAGACAGAAACAGTAACAGTTGGAGACTTCGATATCCAACTCTTTTTTATGATTTTGTTTTTAAATAATCTCTATACCCCAAAGTAGGGTTTGAACTTATAACCCAAAGATCAAGAGTCTCATGGTCTGCCAACTAAGGCAGCCTGGTACCCCCCAACTTTCAGTAAAGTTAAACAAGACCAACATGCCATATAAAACTTAGACTATACACTAACTAGACCTAACAGACATCTATATAAATACTTCACCCAATAATAGCAGAATACACATTATTCTCAAGTGTACATGGAACATTCTCTTTTCTTTTTTCTTTTTTTTAAAAGATTTTATTTTTATTTATTTATTTGACAGACAGAGATCACAAGTAGGCAGAGAGGCAGGCAGAGAGAGAGGGAAGCAGGCTCCCTGCCGAGCAGAGAGCCCAATGCGCGGCTCGATCCCAGGAGCCTGGGATCATGACCTGAGCCGAAGGCAGAGGTTTAACCCACTGAGCCCCCAGGTGCCCCCCCCCTTTTTAAAGAATTTATTTATTTATTTGACAGAGAGAGATCACAAGCAGGCAGAGAGGCAGGCAGAGAGAGGAGGAAGCAGGCACCCTGCCGAGCAGAGAGCCTGATGCAGGACTCGATCCCAGGACCCTGAGATTCATGACCTGAGCCGAAGGCAGAGGTTTAACCCACTGAGCCACCCAGGTGCCCTACATGGAACATTCTCAAGGAAAGATCATATCCTAGAGTCATAAAGCAAGCCTTAATAATTAAAAAGGATTAAATTATATGGAGTCTGTTCTTAATCATAATGGAGTGAAATTAGAAATTAATACCAGAAAGGTATTTTGGAAATTCACCCTGAAAATTAAATATACTCCTAAATGACCAATAGGTAAAATAAATAAATAAATCAAAAGAAAATTAGAAAATATTTTCAGGTAACAAAAATGAAGACACAACAAACCGAAACTTACGGGACACAGTTAAAGTAGTGCTTAGAAGAAAATGTGTTAACTTGAATACCCACATTTTTAAAAAAAGAAGAAAGGGAGTCTGAGTGGCTCAGTTGGTTAAGCAACTACCTTTGGCTCAGGTCATGATCCCGGAGTTGATCCTAGGATCAAGTCCTGCATCGATCGGGCTCCCAGCTCTGCGGGGAGTCTGCTTCTCCCTCTGACCTCTCCCTCTCATGCTCTCTCTCACTCTCTTTCTCTCATTCTCAAATTAATTAATTAATTAATTAATTAAATTAAAAGGGAAGAAAAATCTCAAACCAATAACCTAGCTTTCCACCATCAGATTCTGTATAAAGAAGAAAAACTAAACCTAAAATAAGTGGAAGGAGGGAAATAAAGATTGGAGTGGAAAACAATGAAATAGGGAATAGAAAAATAATACAGCAATCTTTTTTAAAGTTGGTTCTTTGAAAAAGTGAACAAAATTGACAAATCTTTACCTAGACAGATGAAAAAAAAGTGAAGACAAAAATTATCAAAATCAGGAATGGAAGAGAGAACATTAGAAATAAAAAGGGTTATAAGGGAATACAATTAACAATTATATACCCGCAAATTAGATCACCTAAATGAAATGGACAAGCTCTTAGAAAGATACAAACTACCGAGAAAATCTAAATAGAAGAAGGAATACTCTCCAATTCATTCTATTAAGCAAGTATTACCTGACAAAGACATGAAATCTCTCATGACTATAAACACAAAAATCCTTATCAAAAGAATAGCAAATGAAATCAAGCAACACATTAAAAGGATTATATACCATGACCAAATGGGATGTATCCCAAAAATGCAAGGTTAACTTAAAATCTAAAAATTAATGAAATATACCTTATCAGTAGAATGGACAAGAAAAACATGATCATCTCAATAGACACAGAAAATGCACTTGTCCAAATCCATCACCTTTCATGATAAAAATATTCAGTAACTAACAATATAAGGGAAAGTCTAACCTAATAAAGGGCATCTATGAAAAACCCAGAGATAACATCATAATTGATGGTTAAAGAATAAAGTCTTCCCTACTTAAGCTCAGAAACAAGACAAGGGTGTCCATTCTATAATGGAATATACCACTTCTATTTAGCATTGTACCAGATGTTCTATGCAAACGAATCAGACAAGGAAAGTAAAAAGCATCCAGATTAGGGGTGGTGGGGGGAAGCATCCAGGTTGGAAAGGAAGGACTAAACTATCTCTATTTGCAGTAGACATGATCTTTCTTATATTTAGAAAGACCTAGGGAATTAGAATCTATCAGGAACTATAAGAAACTATTAGAACAAATAAACAATGTCAGCAAAGTTGCAGGCTACAAGATCAATATGCAAAAATCAGTTGCATTTCTACATAGTAGCAATAAAGAAACCAGAAGTGAAATCAGAAAAACAATTCCACTTAACACCAGCTTTAAAAACAATAAAATATTTATGAATAAAATAAACAAAAAGAATTATACAACTTTATACCTTGAAGACTATAAAACACTGTTGAAAGGAATTACAAAAGACCAAAATAAATGAAAAGATAGCTGTTAAGGGTTGAATTGTGTCCTCCAAAATGTTAAACACCTAACCTCCAATATTGGGGAATGTGACCTTAATTTGAAATAGGATCTTTGCAGATATAATCAAGATGAGGTCATACTAGTTTAGGATAGTCTCTAATGCAATGACTGGTATCCTTATATGAAGAGGAAATTCAGAAACAAAGACACATAGGGAGAATGGCTTATGAAGATAGAGGCAGAGATTGGAGTGATGCACCTACAAGCTGAGGAATCACCAGAAACTACAGGAGAAGGATGGAACAGATTCTCTTTCAGAGTACCCAGTGGGAACCAACCTGCCAACATCTTGATTTTGGACTGCTAGCCTCAAGAACAATGATAGAACAAGTTTCTGCTATTCCAAGACACTCAATTTGTGGCACTTTGTATGGCAGCCCTAAGAAACTAGTGAAATATTTCACGTGCATGAATCAAAATGTTTGATACTGTGTTTCCCAATGTGATTTACAGATTCAATACAATCCTTATAAAAATTCTAGCTGGCTTTGTGTTGTAGAAATTGACAAGAGGACTGTAATATTCTTATGGAAATTCAAAGGACACAGAATAAGTCAAACAATCTTGGGGAGAAAAAAAAGAAGAAAGCTGTAGGGCTCAGATTTCTTGATTTCAAAATTTACTACAAAGCTATAGCAATCAAGACAGGATGACATTGACATAAAGATAGACAAACAGATTGATGGGATATAATCGAGACCAGAAATAAACCCTTATATTTGCAGTCAATTAATTTTCAACAATGGTATTGCTATAATTCAATACAGAAAGAATAGTCTTTTGAACAAATGATGTTGGGACAACTAGATATCCACATGCAAAAGAATGAAGATAGACCACTATATCACATCACATAGGAAAATTAACTCAAAATTAATCAAATACCTAAATATAAGAGCTGAAACTGTAAAACTCATAGAGGAAAACATAGGTATAAATATTCACAACCTTGGATTAGACAATGGTTTCTTAAATGGGACAAAAGTATAAATAATGAAAGAAAAAAATAAATTGGACAACATCAAAATTAAAGCTTGGGTGCTTCAAAGGACATCATCAACAAAAATAAAAAGATAAACCACAGAATATGGAAAATATTTTTATAAATTATATATACGACAAAGGATCTATATCTAGAACGTATAAAGAACGCTTAAGATCCAATAATGACACAATTTTAAAATGGGTGAAGTATCTGAATAGACTTTTCTCCTGAGAAGATACACAATGGTCAACAAGCAAATGAAACAATGCTCAATGTCATTACCCATCAGAGAAATGCAAATGGAACCCATAATGAGATACCATTGGACATTCGCTAGGATTGTATTTGGGTTGGATTGTTTCCCCAAAAAGATATGAAGTCCTAAGTCCCAGCACCTCAACATGTGCCTTATTTATAAATAGGGTCTTTATAGATGTAACTGGTAAAGTGGGAGAGCGCTTAATCCCATATGACCAATACCCTTATGAGGAGACGCAGAGGAGGACCCTGTGACAATAAAAGCCGAGACTGGATCGACCCATTTGCAAGTCGAGGAATACCACATACTGATGACAAACAACAGAAACGAGAAGAAGTAAGGGAAATATTCTCTCCTAGAGGTTTCAGAGGAGGCAAGGCCCTGCCGAAAACTTGATTTTGGATTTTTTGCCTCCAGAACTGCAAGTCAATAAATTTCTGGTGTTTTAAGCCACCCGGATCATGGTACTTTGTAACAACATCTCTAGGAAACTAAGGCTACAATAACAGAGGTAAGGACAAGCAATGTCACAGATTTGAAGAAACTGGAGCCATCATACACTACTAATGGAGATACAAAATGGTACAGCTGCTTTGGAAAACAGTCTGGAAGTTCTTCAAAAGACTAAATGCAGAACTAACCACACCCAGATATTCCACTCCTAGGTCTATGCAAAAGAAATAAAAATGTAAGTCCACAAAAAAAAACTTGTACACGAATGTTCACAGCAGCATTATTTACAATAGCCAAAAAGCAGAAACAACGCAAATGTCCATCGGCTAAGGAGTGGACAAATAAAAGTTCTATATTTAACGGAATATTGTTTGGCAATAATAATATGAATCCTAAAAAAATTACGCTAAGTGAAGGAAGGCAATCACAAAGGAACACATCTTACATGATTCCACTGAAATGAAATATTCAGGATGGGTAAATACAGAGAGGCAGAAAGTAGATTAGTGGTTGCCTGGGCTGGTCGGTGGATGGTTGAGTGATAAAAACATTCCGAAACAGACTGGTTCTGGTTGCATGATTCCGTGAATATACTATACTAAAAGTCATTAACTATACACTTTAAACGGGTGAACTATATGGCATGCGAATTCTATTTCAATAAAGCTACTAAAAAATAAGTATAATATCCTTATCACACCTAACAAAGCTACCACTGATTCTTCAATGTCATGACATATGCAGTTAGTGTGTGAATGTCTCTGATTGTCATTTCATACTGTTTTCTTTTTGCTTTTGTCCTTACAGTTTGTTTGATTCAGGATCTAAGTAAGGTCCACACTCAGAAATTGGTTGCTAAGTTCCTTAAGTCTCTTTTAATCTATAGGTTCTCTCTCTTTTTTTATTTGTTCAAGAAGCAAGTTATTTATGTCATTAAAAAAATATTCAGTCTACATTTTGAAGAATATATTCCCGTGATGTTATTTAACATACTCCATTGCTCCTTAATATTTCCTGTAAATGGATCAAATTCAGGTTCCATTTCTACTGCAATTATTATAGAACTTAAGATCATTAACTAGTTCCATTAAACTGTGATGGTTTTACAAAATGGTGATATTCTAATTCTTTCACTCTTTTTTCATCTGTTTTCTAGAAAACATCTATAAAGATAAGCATCCCTCATCAACTATTTTGTTATACTAAAAATCAGTTCTTTTAAAACAGGCAGGAAAGATACTTGATTCTTTTATTTACCTGCTTTCACGATAATGGACTGGAAACTTACACTTCAGATGTGACCATAATGAAGTAACAGGGCCCAGATTTGCCCTCCCACCTTAAATAACTACAAATTGTCTAAACTATATGAAACGATGTTTTTTCAGACACCAGATCACAGAAAGCACAGGACAGTGATCCCTGAGGGAAAGAAAACAAATGAGATGAGCTTCCAGGCTTCAGAAGAGGAAATCTGATCAGATCCCAGTGGTCTCTGCGTTGAGAAAACATTGGGGAGGGTAAGTGCTATCGTGAGTGCTGTGAAGTGTGTAAACCTGGCGATTCACAGACCTGTACCCCTGGGGATAAAAATACATTATATGTTTATTAAAAAAAAAAAAATTGGAAAAAAAAAAAAAGAGAAAACAGATTCCGAATTTGGGGAGGCCATGGCAGCTAGAATTTGCAAGGCAGAATACTGAAGAGAGAGCTACACACCCAAAGGCAAAGGTTCCATGATCTACAAATGGTCCCTCTCAGTCTTTGAACTGAAGACTGATCTGTGCATGCATGAGAAGAAATGACTCAAGGCCAGGGCTGGGCTATGCCACTGGTGAAACAGAGCAAGGAACGGGAAATGGATAACTATAGTTGTCGCCAGGAGGCCTGCCGTTTGAGTGTCTGCGTGCTCCAGAGTACCCAATGACAGGACTCTTGGCTTCACTTGTCTCCTGTACCCTCAGGCCTCTGGAGTGGGGTGGTGGGAAGGGGGCGGGGAGAGAGATTGGGCCAAACAAACAAACAACAACAAAACAGCATGGGAAATCACATAGCATTACTCTTGGAGCTCATTGGCGCTCAATGGCCGGAAATAGTTCATATTTCCTCCAGTCATAGTAGAGAGCCCTACTAACACACGGAGCATCCAGCAGAGTCCTCAGAAGAGTATTTCTTCGCTAGTGGGAGTAATTAACCATAGAATAAAGATTACTCTTTTTTAGAATAAAGATTACCCACTTTACAAAGCTTAGCCTTGAAAGGATACAATTATTTCCAAATAACTTAACTGTGACCTAGAACAAAGCCCAAAATGTAAAATTCACAATATTTGGCCTTCAATCAAAATTAACAGGCATGCAAAGAAGCAGGAGAATGTAACTTCTAAAAAGGATAAAAACCCGGGCACCTATGTGGCTCAGTCGGTTAGGCATTTGACTCTTGATTTCTGTTCAGGTGGTCATCTCAGGGTCCTGAGATCCAAGTCCTGTGCTGGGCTCCGCACTCAGTGAGAAGTCTGCTTGAGGATTTTTTTCCCTCTCCTCTGCCCCTTCTCCCACTTGCATACACTCTCCAAAATAAAATAAACAATCTTTAAAAATAAAAAGGATAAAAATCAATCAGTAGGAATAGACCCCAAAATGACATATATGGTAGAATTAGGGGACAAAGACATTGAAACGGTGATTATAAATATTCTCTGTATGTTCACTAAGCTACAGGAAGGTATGAGGATTTTTTTTTTCTTCAGATTTTATTTCTTTATTTGAGAGAAAGCAAGAGAGAGCAGAGGGAGAAGGACAAGCAGACTCTGGGCTTGATACCAGGATCCCATGAGACCTGAGCCTAAGACAAACGCTTAACCAACTGAGTCACCCAGGCACCCTAGAAAGTATAAGGATATTAAGAACAGAGAAAGAAGATATAAAGTCTTCTAGAAGTTGAACTTCTAGAAACAAAAACATACCATGTCTGAGATGAACAGTACATGCGGTAGGATTAATAGCAGATTACACGCTGCCAAAGAAACTACCCAAAATGAAAAAAGATTGAAAAAAAGATTGGGGGAAAAAATGAGCAGAGAATCAGGAAGCTGTGAGACAACATACAGAGGTCTCATATAAGTATAACTGGAGTCCCAGAAACTGGAGAGGGGGAGGGGGGACAAAGTATGTTAAGAAATAAGGAATAAAAACTCTCCAAATTCCATTAAAACTATAAACTCACAGATCCAAGAAGTATAACCAACCTTGAGAAAAAGAAACAAACAAACAAAATCACACCAAGGCACATCATAAACAGACAGCTTAAAACCAATAACAAAAAGAAAACTGTAGAAGCAGCTAGTAAAAAGACATATGATGTAAAGAAGGACAAAGAATGATAGATTTCTCATTAGAAACAATACAAGTCAGAAGATAATCAAGCAACAATATTTAAAGTACCAAAAGGGGAAAAAAAAATCTGCCAACCACAAATTTTCTAGCCAGCAAAAATGTCTTTCAGAAATAAAACCAAAAGACTTTAGAGACACGTGAGACATATAAACAATGAGAACATTTACCACTAGCAGAATACCACTACAAGAAATGTTAAAGACTTCCAAAAGGAAAGAAAATGAAACCAAATGGAAATTTCAAACTATACAACAGAATGAACAGCATAAGAAACGGTATTCATCTAATGGTATACATATAAATGTAAAAGAATTTTTTTATTTAAAAAATCTCTAAAAGATTATTGACTGTTCAAGCAAAAATAGTACCACCATATTGTGTGGTATATAACATAAAATACATATAATATTACACAATAGAATAGATAATTACATAATAAAATGTAGGACTATAACAGCACGAAGGCCAGGATAGTGAAAATGGAAGTACACTGTTGTAGGGTTTTTATATTGTACATCAAGAGATATAATGTTACTTGAAAGCAGACTATTATAAGTTAAAGATGCTTCCTCTAAACTCTGTAGCAACCACAAAAACAAAAACAAGAAGGTATATGTGAGAGAAAATGGAATCTTAAAAATGAAATAAGTCAGAAAAAGAGGTAAATGGGAAGGACAGAAAAAAACAAATGATACCACCAAATTCAACCACATCAATAAACACATTAAATTTAAATGGTTTGAACACCCCCCCCCCCTTAAAGAAAGAGAATGTCAGACTGCATAAAAATAAATTCCCAACTGGGGCACCTGGGTGGCTCAGTGGGTTAAGCTGCTGCCTTCGGCTCAGGTCATGATCTCAGGGTCCTGGGATCGAGCCCCACATTGGGTTCTCTACTCAGCAGGGAGCCTGCATCCCCCCCTCTCTCTCTGCCTGCCTCTCTACTTGTGATCTCTCTCTCTGTCAAATAAATAAATTAAAAAAAAAAACCTTTAAAAAAAATAAATAAATTCCCAACTATGTCTTGCTCACAAGAAACCATTTTAAGTAGGACACAGATAAGTTAAAAGCAAAAGGATAGGAAAAGATAGATCATGGAAATGTGAATTTTTAAAAAGCTGATGTAGCTACATTAATACTAAGCATAGCTTTCAGAGCCAGATGTACAGAAAAATCAATCAAAATATGTAAGCTGGGAGGGTATAAGCCTCCCTTCTCCCCTACCCACCTACCAACCCAAGAATGACGAAGGTGACCTGATGGGCTCCTTATCCTGATCAGGTGCTACTTTTGTCAGCTAGTGGGCCCTCAAAAAACCTTACAACTTCAAATGAGAATATGCTATGTCATCCTCTGTTTTTGTGCCACAATCACCATATAGATATATTTCTATATCCTTTGCTGCTAAACACATTTTACATTCCTTAACTTATGTGCTATTTTCCTTCAATACTATCATTACTCCATTGTGACACCATGAAAAATAGTATCAGAGTAGGAATAATATGATTATAGAAGACTCTAAAAGATGCATGAGGGAATTCAGGGAATTAAAGGGAAAAGAATATAGGGGACCCATATTTGGCTTTCTACCATAGAATCTTTGTTATAGATGATGAGAGAAAAATTGTTTCAATGGGGTATGCACACAGCCAGCTATAGGACTCTGGGCAGTCAGGAAGATGGAACTGAAACAAATTATAGTCTAAAAGGAAAAGAACTAGACCTGACAATTTCCATTGACGACAAATTTCATTAGCAGATGCTTCAGAGGTTCTCCAGTGGGAACTGGAACAGGAAATGACCGGCCGTGTTGGTACTCCAACTGGTAAGAAAAACTAAGACAGACACTGTAAAGTCCAATGTCTAAGACAGAAACACCTGGAATGGTAATGATGGGGGCTGGTGATGGGGAGAAGGTCCCAAGATGTCCTAGAGACTCTGGTGAACTAGAAATGGGGAACTTCCAGGCAGAAGACAGATGTCTGCCAATGTTTTAGGTATGAAAAAATGTGACAATTGAGTTAAGAAATATTTTAAATTTTCATTGATCTGGTTCTCTCAGTTGAGGAAGGAGGGGAGTGTCTGTAGGGACTATCATAGGCAAGAAACATGAAGTTTTTAATTATGGGGATGTTTTAATATGTATGAGCTCCAATATCTTTGTTTTCACAGACCTTTCTTCTAAAACAGAGCTGTGTGGTGTTGGCCAGCAAACTTTTTTTTTTTTAAATATTCAGAGATATATTCTCAAAAATTATTTTCTGTTTGGAGTAGATATTTCCCAAGTGGGAGATTGAGTACTTCAGACATGAAACTTCAATAGGTAAAAGTAAAAAGAAACTTCTTTTTTAGATCGGCTCAAAAGACAGGTGAACATATGTACTGTAAAAAGCCAGGCAAAAATATGTGAGTATTTGGGCTTTATCTAAAAGTTGTGACAAATTTTTAATCATTTCAATATGACCCATAGTTCCCACATACATGAAAGTGAAATGGTCTTGAGATAATTTAACTGAAATATTCCATAACTGAATAACAGGTTCAGATATAATTTTGCAGAAGTAGTGAATGACTTGATGGATAAGAGCCAAAAGAAATAAAAGGAGAAAGCCGGGCTTCTTTAAGGTTAAAAGTCTGGTCAGTGTCCCCTGTTGGGAGAAACAGGGGTCCAAAATGGGTCTTTCACTCATCTGCGCATCTTGCCAAGCGCGCCAAGAATGCGTGGCCCTAGCCATTTCTCAAGGTTGTGTTTGGCCCAAGAAACCTTGAGAGACAAGGCAATGTCTCCCTTGAGACAAAAAAACAGGCTTGCTTACTTCTGGCTATAAAATGGTAGATTCCCCAAGCTCAGAGTTCCTGTCCTATAATACAATTCATTGTCTATGCAGGGATTCATCTGGGCCCTTGCCAAAACTTCCCGTGCCCCCAACAATGGAACCACAGGGCAAGGAGGGCACGGACACACCATGCTCTCCACACCAAGGGTCATAAAATCCTTTGTCTCTGACCCAAGTCTCTCTTGTCTTCTGCATCCATGTTTCATGGATCCAGCATCCATGAAACAGTAACAGGCAAACCTATTAGCTGGCAAGTTGGGTAAAATCAAATCCCAGGCCCAATACCTTCCCCATATCCCTTCTGGTTCAGTTTAAAGTCTTCCGCTGAGGCCATGGCCTTTGTGCTAGGGGTGGGGTACTTTGAGGGGAGCGTGACAAAGATATGGTATTTGAACAGGAACCCTCTCCTCACCCTCAAGCCCTACTTCCTTCAACAGACTTAGAAAAAGAACTTATTTACTCATTCCTGAATGAAAAAGAAAAAGAGAAAGGAACAAGGGAGCGTCCAACATGGTCTGATCTCCTCTCACCATGAAAAACCATAATTCTTCACAATAGTGACAGCAAAATAGCCTGGGGGCAGCATCCCATGGACCCCTCAGCAGCGGTGTTTCCGGTCTGAAAAGAGAGGCTCGTTGCATATAGAAAATGAAAACCTCCACTGTCATGGCCCCCAATTAGAGAACTAATTTGAAGCAGTGAAATTCTCTGAAGGGCATGGGATACGGCCACCATTGGCAAACACCAGGCAGTTCAAAAAAATTACTCATCCAAGCCCCCACCCAAATGCAAAAAGAAAGCCCAATGCTTAGTTGACCTGCTTGGATCTTGGCAAACCATATTCCCCACATGGGATGCCCACTGAGCCCAATCCACCAAGCAACAAGGAAGAGAATGACTTCGTGCTCGTGTCTGGGGTGATCATGCAGTTACCACAGAATAAAAAATTGGACAATCATGGGATGTTTTAATTTCTGCAAAGTTCAGATATGTGGGCTCAAGCTTTCTATCATTTGTAACTTGCTAAATTTCAAGTTTCTGAGTTCGTTTTGTACGAGATTAAGAACTTCTTCGGATGAGCCAAAAACATCTGCAACTTATTTATTTATTTATTTATTTTTTTTTTTTAAGATTTTATTCATTTATTTAGCAGAGAGAGATCACAAGTAGGCAGAGAGGCAGGCAGAGAGAGAGAGAGAGAGAGGGAGAAGCAGGCTCCCTGCTGAGCAGAGAGCCCGATGCGGGACTCGATCCCAGGACCCTGAGATCATGACCTGAGCCGAAGGCAGCAGCTTCTGAGCCACCCAGGCGCCCTGCAACTTATTTATAAAGGTACTATAAGATTTCTACATCTAATGTGATGTAAAACTACAACTAAAATAGATTACATACAAACATATGATGTCACATATGAATTCGTTCTTTTGCAACCCTGACAATCTTATGAACCATAGAAAGTGTTCCCATGTGAACTTTTTGGGTACTTTGTAAGATCTCTGATAATCCTTGATATTATTTGGGTTGTGTTTGGCCACATTCTGAATTAGCTTTTGGAAAGTTCAACTAATAAAATACTGAATTAATGAATACTTCTATTTCATTAAAGATCATATGTAGGATTCTGCTTGTATGAAATCCTGAGATAATGCTTCATGTTCCCCTGGAGGGAAGCTAGAATTTTGTTTTTCTTTTCAGACGGCTGGGCGGTAGGCAATGAGATGGACAAAGGGGGAATCTGAACTTGTATGTTCAGGTACGAATGCCAGATGTTTAGGCAGAGGGTAGTAAAGAGAAACACACGTTGTAATAGGGCAATATATAGTATGGGACATTAAAATCTGTTATGGGGGAAATTAATTAAGTTTCCCTAAAAGAACAAGAGCAAAAGAAACCTAATTAAATCAGAAATGTTAACATGACCCTAGGAAATTTTTCTTTGTCATGAAAGAAGTTCTTCCTAAGGGCTCCTGTGAAACAATATAAATTATAGTCTTAGCACCGTGTCTCCGGAGCTAATAGTATTCTCCCACTCCCGAGGGGATTTTAATTCCTGATTCTCCTCAGGAACATGTATCTTACCCACTGAGTGAGCTGTGCCTTTAGGTTCTCTAGTTTTGGTTATCCAATCAGAGCGAAGCTCTTTTTGCTATTAAATACACAAACAAAATCTACCTTCCTTGAGGATTAAATGAATACATATATTTTTAAGAAAGTTGATCCAGAGCGCCATTCCTGGACTCTGGGTTGCTGTTAGATGTTGTTTTCCTCCAGTGAGTATTTTAAATACAAACCTGAATTTCATTGTGTTAAAACTGCACTTTAGCAGGAAAAGGAAGAAGCAGCCTCAGGGAGAAGGTTGGAGAGAAAATGGCTATCCTCCCAACAAAGGCAGCTTTCCACATCCTATAAAATCCACTGAGACCTCTCCAGCAATAGGAAACAAATCTCGTGATGTAGACCCAGACGACCATCCCAACTGAAGGAATTTCCCATTAGGAAAATGTTTTAATTCCTCCACATAAGGATACGTTTTGTGGGGAAATGGGGGACAAAGACTGCCCCCTTTGAAAAAGAATGCAGAGAATAGTAAGAAGCTAATTTCTAGGTACCACACATCAGGAATATCACGAAATTTGTAGCAAAGAATCAGGAAAGATCGCAAATAATAGAAAAATTTTTAAAACCTGCAAATACAAACATAAAAGGAACAGAGGGTGTAAGTCCAAGCTAAAGAAGAAAGAAGTGCTATAAGAATTTTTTAAAATTATAAAGTACTTTAAAGACAAAGTACTTAAGGGCACATGAAGAACCTTCTGTAATAATCATCAGAGTCTGAATAATAAACCGAAATTGTCCCCCTTGGTACACTGTAAAGCATGCAATTTTAATTATGTGATTTTTCTAGCTAATTTCTGCTTCAAAAACAGTAAAGTACTTCTGCTTACAAGGTGGCAGAGACAAGAACTTTGCTGAACCTCTTTTGTCATCAAAATTTAAATTAGCAGAAACATGCCTTTGAGTTAAATCACAATTAGCACTTAGACCTATTTATTGAGAACCCACTATGTGCCCAACACTGGCGGGATATGCTAAACAGATTACATTTGTAAAGCACTTGTCCCTTTTCAGGTTCTCACAAATGACATTTTAAAACCAACTATTTGTTTGTCAGCATTAACTGCACGTGCTGAATACATCTATTATTATAAATAGCTCCTACTCAGGAGAACCTTTGTTTTTAAAGGATAAAATATATCCAGCTGTACTTGTGTATATATATATATTTTACATAGTTATGTATGGAAGTCAGTCAACAATAATAAATACAACAGACTGTCGAACAAAATAAAACAACAATTTTGGGGGAACCGAAACGGCACATTTGTCAGGAGATGTCCACAAATAATTAATTACTTTCTCACAATAAAGATATTCTCTTAATCCTAGAGTCTCGTAAGAGGATCTCATTACTTTCTAACCATCTGTCATCACTCCTCCCCAAAAAACTAATTAGGGTTTCATCCAATCACACATTATAAATCATGCAAATGTGGATGGCAAAAAACACAGTTGAGAGAAGTTAACATTATAACATTTTGTATTCTAAGAATCACAGGCTTCAGAACTAGCCTTTCCTGCTCTAATAATTACCCTACTTATTTTTTCTCATCTTTTCCTGATTAATTATTCGATATTAAACTTAGAAAATTAAATTTAAACAATGAAAAACTTACAGATAGTAGAGTTTTCCTGCAGCAGGAAGTTCCCTTTTCCGGTAGTCAATCCCAGAATCTAGCTGGACCGTATTACAATATTTCTGCAACCCAGAAACACAAACAAGTCGTGGCTCAGAATTATGATCTCTTGGCTATCCTTTTTCTTTTTTTAATCTTTGAACTTTTTCCTCAGGAAAACAACGCGTTTAGGACAAAACAAGAGACGTCAAGTAAGAATCATAAAAGTTGAATATTAAATATACATCAAGCCCAAAGAAATCAGTTCAAAAAAGTGAAGACTGGCAGCATGCCTTTCCGCAACTTTGCTATAACAAAGCTAATCGGCAAATTCCCCACCTGATGGCACTACATTAAAAAATTTTTTAAACCCCGATTTCTGTTACCATTAAGTAAGAAACCACCAGAAAAAAATAACTCGTGTGTCTTCAGCATCACAATGGGAGAGAGCCGGGCCTGAGCGTAGTAGCCACATTTAAATGTGCTCTTTTTTTTTTTTTTTTTTAGATTTTATTTATTTATTTGACAGAGAGAGATCACAAGTAGACAGAGAGGCAGGCAAAGAGAGAGAGAGAGGGAAGCAGGCTCCCCGCTGAGCAGAGAGCGCGATGCGGGACTCGATCCCAGGACCCTGAGATCATGACCTGAGCCGAAGGCTGCGGCTTAACCCACTGAGCCACCCTGGCGCCCCTAAATGTGCTCTTACTTTAATGCTCTTACTAAAGGGATGCTTTCTGTATATGTGCATTTCACTCGTAAATGACCACCACCGCCCTTATCCTGTAGAGTACCCCCCTCCAGCCATCGATGACTTTAGAGTTCTTTCCAGCTGCAGACCCTCCTTTCAGCCGGAGTCCTGAGCCACCCTTGTCCTTCCATTCTCCCAATTACTCTTTCCTTTCCATCTCCCCCCACCCTGCCCCACCCAGGCTGTACCTGTGCATGGAAACTCACACCACACACACACACACACACACACACACATACACACACACACACACGCTGAAACTCCTCCTGTAGAAGCTTATGAACTTTTGCTACACCTATCTCGGTCAGTTGGCTTTCTTTTTAGGGGGAAGGGGGGGACATATATATTATATATTATAGACACATATTCATTCCAGTAGAACAATGGTGAGCAAGGGTTTTCAGAACAATTCAAGAAAACATTTACAGGCTGATCTTTTTGTTTTCATCCTAAATGAAAATTGCTTTATGAAAATTCATGAGGAAAAAATTGTATTTTAACAACTTCATTACCTTTATTAGTGAAAAACTGCTTTTTTGGGCCAAGGTAATTGTGGCAAACTGTGTTTTCCAAAGATGGCTTCAGTAATTTCCCCATGCCAACATGCTGTGATGTTGCTACCCCAACCATCAGGGAGTGGGGTCTGTGCCCCTCCCACCCCCCACCCAACTTGTGACTAGGCAAGAGGATGCTATGCGATAGTACCCTATGTGATCATCAAGGCAGCTTCTTAGTCGCTAGCTGGAACACTTGCTCCGAACCAGGAACTGTGAGGTAATCATCAAACTTACTGGAGAGAGCTCAAAGCAGCCCATACAGAGACACGGCCTGGAGGGGCCCCGAGATGACATGAAACAGGTGTCGTCTGACCAGTCCCCAGCTGCTCCAGGTGTTGCCACTACGGTCCTAACGGAGCCGGAATTGCCAACTGAGGCTTTCTCAAACCCCTAACCCATGGAAACCAGGAGAAATAATGAGGCAATGTTGTTTTAAGCCTCTACTCTTTTCAGTCATTTGTTACACAGCAATAGATAATCTGGGCACACTGGAAATGCAGCAACATTCTTCCTCTCTGAAAGTGCATCCTGGGCTGAACCGTGACCCAAGAGCCGAGGGCTGTTTATCCGCTGCACTGCAGGGAAGAGACTGTGCACAGGGATAGGGAGAATACATTTCCCCTCTTCCGTGCTGCAGCTGCTAAGTGGCTCAAGAAGGGAAAATAGGGCGATCAACCATCCCCCTGGGACTGAGGGGTTTCCCCAGATGCAGGACTTTCAGTGCTCACATCAGGACAGTCCTGGGCAAACTGGGACAGATAATCACCTTAGGAATAACCCAGAAATCTGGACTGGAACGCTGGAGTATTTCGATCCCAGGGTCCTGGGAACGAGCCTCGCGCTGGGTTCCCTGCTCAGCGGGGAGTTGGCTTCTCCTCCCTCCCACAACTTGCGCCCCAGCGCGCATGCGCACGCTCTCTCAAATAAATAAGTAAAATATTTTAAAAAACGAAATAAAATAATCCCTGATGGTCCTCTAGGGAAGTCTGCAAAACAGAGCTTTCGAACCACACCTGTGACAAACAACCCTTGGACCTAACAAAGTCATGCCACCCTACAATGCTAGACCCGAGCAGCCGGTGGGCCTCCCTATTCAGACCGCCCCCCCCCTCCCCGACCCAGCTCACCATTCCAAGTGGCTCAAACCCACTCCCCAGGCCTCACTCTCGGGCCTCTAAACCATCTCACCAGAAAGGAATACGGTATCGCTCAAATACATGCACACGCATTCCACTCTCCTCTTGCCTCAAATGATCTGGGTTTTTTGGTTCTTTTCGTTTGTTTGTTTTTATGCTATAACCATATATCTCTCTTCTCAACTTTGAGTAATGTACCAAAATTGGGAAAAGAGAGACCTCCTCCCCTTTGCCCAGGCTGTCATTCTGGGGGCCCAGCCACCCGGGACAGGGAGGAGATACTCTTGTTTTAGCTAGCAGTTCACACTCTGCCTCCGAGAGAAACCTGTCCGGCCGCCGTAAGGGCGGGTGTTTCATAAGCTAGTCGTACCACAGACAATACAATAAATAGCAAGGCAATATATTCATGTAAGCGTATTTACCCAGGCTCTCCATTTCTTTTAAACCACAGTTTATCTTACATGACCCAATATTCCTAATTTAGCCAAAATTTTTTATTTTTTTGCTATTAAAAAAAAATAAGACTAATGGAAGTTATACAAGCTTCAATTTCTCTTTCCAGGTAACTAACTTCTCTCTCATAGGAGTGATTAAGCCCTACTGAATGATTGCATTTGTACATTCACTAATCACCACCAAGGAATACCTAATCAGCAGCAAAAAGAACGGCAACCAAAGCCCTCAGATTTTAGTTCTTAATTGTCTGAAAAATACTAACACTCCGTTTATACTTTTAAAGAAAAATAAACCTCAGATTTTCAGATTTTATTCACTGACGCTAAGTTCTTCAGAACACTTTGCAGAAGGATGGAGGAGGGTGAAAGCTAAGCTATTTCCAATTGATGAATCTAGTCACAAGGGCAAGATTTAATTTCCTAATTTCCAGGGATAGTTGCAAGACCTGTGACCTCTTATCACCATCCAATTGCAATGAATAAAACTAATCAGCTACCAAAAGAAATCTATTTTAAAATAGTTTGTATATTTATATATACAAGGGACAAACACAATTACACAATCTAAAAATGCAATTAGGAAATTTGGGGAGGAAACAGAGGGAGGTGAACACACCCGTGGGAGCATATGCATGAGGGAAAGGCCTTGACTTTGCAAAGAAAAATGTGCTACTAAAAGAACCACATTCTAGCAGTTTGCATTTTCCTCAAGATCTATTGTGTGTATTTTTAGCAACTATGAATAGTATCATCAGAAAAATAGCCATCTCACAAAATAACTTTATATAGCTTCTAGTCTGGCTTTTTCCTTCCAAGTTGGAACAAAAGAACAATAAATATTGGGGAGAAAATCCTGTAAAACCACAACATATTAACCTCGTAAGCAAAGACTGAAATAATGAAGTCTTGCCTACCTTAAATACTCTTTATTAAAAAGTAATATTGCTTACAATGGAAAATTTGGAAAAAGAGAAAAAAACACATTACTCAAAGTTTTATGTCTTATCTAAGTGATTATATTGAATAGGAACTTAAAAGATATAAAAGATATACACTATATATACACTATTGAAGTTTTTTGACAATACTAAACTGATCAGTTTTATAAATTTTTAATAAGTAAGTGTAAAAAGAAAATATGGTGGAGGCCTTTCTAGTTGCAGGAAATAAAATATTTAAATAACTAAAATCTGTCTTGTAACTTAGTGCTTTCAAACCATATCTTTTTAAGCTAAAAAAGTGATCCACGCTCATTGTAAAAAAATTCCAATACTGAAAGTGTAAAAGTAGAAATGAAAGTCTATCCCCTTCTCAGAAAAAAGTTTGCTTATAGCTGATATCCTCCAAGTTTTTTCTACATATTCAGACATGATGATAGAGAAGCTGGGATCTTATTTATATACACAGTTCTAGGCTTAATTCTTTCCAATACCTTTTTTTTTTTGAAGTTTTTTTTAATTTATTTGACAGAGGGAGAGAGATCACAAGTAGGCAGAGTTGCAGGCAAAGAGAGAGGGGGAAGCAGGCTCCCTGCTGAGCAGACAGCCGATGCGGGGCTGGATCCCAGGACCCTGAGGTCATGACCTGAGCCGAAGGCAGAGGCTTAACCCACTGAGCCACCCAGACGCCCCTCTTTCCAATATCTTAAAAGTTCTATGAGAAAAATAACTAGATTTAATACAGGAAAGCTACACTGGCACTGTACTGTTTTGTTTGCTAAGAATGTAATTCTGTAAGTAAATGACAAGTAAGAGTAGAAGAAAGATACTGAGCCAAAAAAGAAAAAAGGAGACTCGGGGGGGAGGGTCTCTTTTTGAGGCAGGATAGACATCCAGATATACATGCTGAAGCAGGTGTACATTCTAAGATACCTGCATCAATCAGATTTAAAACAATCATGTGTTACCACTTTTAAGCGAAAGCAATGATACATAAAAATTCAACACATGCTAAATTTGGACATATTTTTAAGCTTCGTGTGATATAAATATAACATAAATGCAGAAAAGTACACAAGTCATAAATGTCCAGCTCAGTCAAGAAACAGAACATTACTAGCACCGGTGAAGTCCCCCCCAGTATCCTCTTCTACCTCTTCAAAGGTAACCAGTACGCTGATTCTAGCAATACAGGATTTTGCCTCTTTGGGGAGTTTTAGTTGAGTAGATCCATCCAGTCTGTATTCTTTTGCAACTGGGCTCCTTCATGTTTGTGAGATTCACCCATCCCCATATTGTCTATAGTTACAATTTGGTGTGTCATATCCACTATGCGAATAAGCCACAATCTATCGACTCACTCTACTGTTAATGGACATTCGGATTGTTTCTAGTTATTTGCTCTTCCCAATAATGCAATCATGAACACTTCTGCACATGAGTCTTGGTGCACACAGGCACACGCTCTTGTTGGATACATACCTAGAAGAGTAACAGCTTGGCCACTGAGTAAGCATCCACTTAGCTTTAGTAAACACTGTCAGGGTTCCAAGGTGATGCGCAACCTACACTCCCAAGTATGTGTTTGCTACTAGTGTAAAGAAATACAGCTGACTTTTGAATTCTCAGCTTATATCCATCAGTCTTAGAAATTCAATTTTTTTTAAAGAGTTTATTTATTTATTTGACAGACATAGATCACAAGTAGGCAGAGAGGCAGGCAGAGAGAGAGGAAGGGAAGCAGACTTCCTGCTGAGTAGAGAGCCCGATGCGGGGCTTGATCCCAGAACCCTGGGATCACGACCTGAGCCGAAGGCAGAGGCTTTAACCCACTGTGCCACCCAGGTGCCCCTAGAAATTCAATTATTAATGTAATATTTTTTGTATGTTAATTTTTCAGGATGATACTAAAGATGTCCCCTATTTTTGGCAAATATGCTACATTGTTTTATATCACAAAAAAATACACACTTATGGTTTAACAAGTTCTCTGTAAATTCAATATCTACTTTGGCTTAACTTAACAAACACTGAACACTATATACTGGGTACTTCCCTGGTTCCTAGAAATATAATAATAAATAAGCTTTTGCTCTGACCACCAGGTAGAATTCAGATATTTGCCTCAAAGTTACCATTTTCTTCTTCTCCCACTCATGGACCTCATTTTTCAAAGTTGATAAGTTCTTTGCCAATTTCCCAGAAGTGCGATTTTAGCCTATTACTTAATTTCCCCCTCAGTTTTCTCCTCTACAAAAAAAAAAAAGGAATTGAATTATGATCTCTTTCAGTCTCAAGTTCTTTTTTTTTTTTTTTTTGAGATTTTATTTATTGGGATGCCTGGGTGACTCAGTTGGTTAAGTGGCCCACTCGTGATTTCCACTCAAGTCATGACCTCAGGTTTGTGAAATCGAGCCCCCAGTGGGGCTCCATGCTCAGTGAGGAGTCTGCTTGAGATTATCGCTCTTGCTCTGCTCCTCCCCTCACTCGTGCACACTCTCACTCGCAAATAAATAAATCTTTTAAAAAAGATTTCATTTATTATTTGAGAGGGAATGTGCAGGCACGTGCACAAGCAGGGAGAGGAGAGGAGGGGAAGGGAAAGAGAATCCAAGCAAACTCTGCACCAAGTGTGGAGCCCGATGACGGGCTTGATCTCACAACCCTGAGATCATGACCTGAGCTGAAACTGAGAGTCCAACATTTATCCAACTGAGCCACCCACGGCACCCCTCAGTCTAAAATTCTTAAAACAATCCTGAAATTCTCACATTTTACAGCTAAGTTCTTGTTCAGGCTTTTTTAGTTCTGAAGTAGACCCAAGCCTCAGAGTCTATCACAAACCACTCTGCCTCCTTTGCTTTCTTGTTCATCTATTCCAAAATACATTTAAAAAAATTTTTTTCCCATTGTCCCACTCCTACTTCCCTGGCTACCCCACTTGTTTCTCATTTAACATACCCACACCCTAGGTAAAGTTTGTATCCCTTCTTTTTATCAAGCAATTTCAGAATTTCTCTTCCCTTCCAAAAAGCAGGAAAGTAAGATACTTTAACCATTGCCAAGTGCTGTTATGTCTCACTTGTGTTAATGCATAATAACTTGAACTTACCTAATAAAATCCTCAACTAATCATACACAGAGTAATTTTTTATCCCCATTTTACAGTTGAGGAAATTTACGGAGATTACTTTTTTTTTACTGCAATGGCCTAAACTGTGTTTCCTGCAAATTTGTATGTTAAAGTCCTAACCCCTAGTACTGAAGAGTGTGACTGTACTTGGAGACAGCCTTTAAAGAGGTGATTACATTAAAATGAGGTCTTTAGGGTAGGCCCAATCCAATATGACTGGTGTACTCCTAAGAGGAGGAAATTAGAACACAGACATGCAAAAGAGGAAGGACCAAGTGAAGGCAGAGGGAAAAGCCAGCCATCTTGCAGATGTCAAGGAGAGAGGCCTCAGGAGAAACCAACCCTGCCAACACCTTGATCTTGGACTTCCAGCCTCCAGAACTGTGAGAAAATATGTTTCTGTTGTTTAGGCCAACCAGTCTGTAGGATTTTGTCATGAGAGCCCAAGCATACTAATACAATACTAACATTCTTGTAATAAGCATACAGGAAGACATTTTTTAAAAACAGTAAAAAAGGAAAGAACAGTTGTGACTTAAAAAAAAAAAAAAATGCCAGGACTGAAGCTAAAAAGCACAGCTGTATACAGTTGCTTATAATGTGAGCCACAAACTGCCTCTTTCTGCGGTCACAGCTGGAGGGGAAAATACAGTAATTTCACAATTCAGAGAGCTCTAGAGAGACCACATCGTTTGTAGGTGGCTGAGCCATGATTTGCCCAGGTCACTCTTGACCCCAAATCCGTGACCATCTTACCATGCCACACTGAGTTATTACACAGTAACTACAGGGTCATTTGTCCTTAGCCTCACACAATTTACATGATTATTTCTTGCTCCTCAATTCCTCCTTCCATATCCCAAGTCAATTACCTCCACACAGCATACATATGCTACTTGCTCTTCTAGCGGTCCACACTGTATGATTCCGTTACAGTTTCCTTTACGTATTTAGTGCAAAACCGTGTACGAGGTATGTTCAACCTATACTAAATTCTATACCCAACTGGATGATAGTATCGTAGTCTTCCATTATATAGGATTTCTATGTTTAAAGTGTCTGCTTAACTCACAGTCCACTATTTTTGTGACCTGTACCTGATCATCTAAACTGATGTTGTCAGTCTTGGAAGGTAAACTCCAAGAGAGCAATAACTGCCTGCTTAATTTAGTCTTTGTCAGAACTCAGCTGAGACAGAAAATTCAGCCAAGGCGTTGTATCTTCCTCCAAGTAAGAGCTTCACATGGCAGGGTTTCTTCAATGACAAAGAGATGAAACCGAGAACACAACCACATTCATAAAACAAAAGTCCTGAGCTATGCTGATTAGGCTCCTTATGCCCACCACAACCACTCATGTGGCTTGGGAAAAGACACAAGTTAACTTTGAGTCTCCTGAACCAATGCAAGTGGCTGGGAAGATGGAAATATCCTGGTTGGTAGACCAGTGGTTCTCAACACTGGCTGCATGTTAGCATTAGCTGGCAATTATTTAAAAAGTACTGATGCCCGGGTCATACTCTCAGACATTTTGATAGAGGAAGGCTTACATTGGCTGATTCTGTCTGTTTTATTTTAAGCTCCTTAGGTCATTCTAATGAGCAATCAGCATTGAGAACCACTGGCTTAGCCTAATCTGATCCCACCTCCAGGTGGTCCCATCCAAATCACATGGCTATTACATAGTAGAAGAAAGGTGGAATGAATTTTTGAAAAAACCGCCACATTATCCACCATAGGTGATAACTAAAGCCACAGAACCACCCAGGGTTGGTATTTATGGACCTAGAATCAAAGAGTCAGAGACTGGTAACACTGATTCCTCTCCTGTTTATGTTGGATAAAATGAGATGAAAAGAAATCACCATTACTTTGCAATGAGGGTAAAGACATAAAAGCATATGAGTTGTCAAGAATAAAGGAAATAGAATACTAAGTAAACAAAAGATTGATAAAACTTAACGTGGATTGGAGAAATATTCCATAATCATAGTAGTATGAGTAGATGAAGAGGACTTGAAATAAATTTCCTTCGGGAAAATAAATATTTGAGAACATACAGAAAGGACAAGAGACTTGAGTGACTGGTCCAGCAGAAGATTCCAACATCTCAAACTAGATGACCCTAAGTTTATAGAATTGGGTTTTCAACTCACATCTCATATTATTTTTTTTTTAAGATTTTATTTATTTATGTGACAGAGATTACAAGTAGGCAGAGAGGCAGATGGCGGGGGGGGGGGGGGGGGAGCAGGCTCCCCGCACAGCAGAGAGTCCGACGCGGGGCTCGATCCCAGGACCCTGGGATCATGACCTGAGCCGAAGGCAGAGGCTTTAACCCACTGAGCCACCCAGGCACCCCTCACATCTCATATTATTAATGAAGCTACATTCTTATCTTTTTGAGCACCACTATGATATGGATCATTCCAATAGTTCTCTGAAATAATGAGTTCCTGGATATTTCACTAAAAATATTTTCCAAAAAAAGAGGCAAAGCACCAGCATCTGGTGTCATACGTGATCAAACTTAGCAGGAATAGCACTGAAGCCCAGCACAACAGTTGTAGGGTCTTCCTGTCAGTATTTGGAACTCTGAGATGAAACCATGGCCCTTCAAAAACAAACCTCCACTCCCAGTCTTTAAAAGGAAAGGTGAAACATCTGACTGTGGCAACAGCTACTATGTAACCAGAGACCTTGTTCAAAAAGCCAATGACTTACTTCCCCTTCTATATTCTTTATCTGAGACATATTGATTCTTAGAAAATATTTGGACTCTAGTATACTAAAGTATGGTATCTATCATCTTTAGACTATCAAGAAGTAGGAAATTGTGAAGAATAAGAACACCTCTGTCAACTTGGTCAAGACCTTAGGTACTGTTAGTAGACTGGTTTCCTGATAAGACTTAGTTAATTTGGATGATCTAAGATACCAATTTGTACCTTAAATAGTTATGTGCCAGGGTGGGTAGCACATCAGAATTGATGGAGTCGCGTTCTTACACTATCAAATTGTTTTGGCATATATGAGGTGGAAAACAAAACAAAGAATCCTAACATTTATATGAAGAGATGTTTCTGTTCCTCAAAATAGTGGTAACCTTTGAGACATAGGATGCTACATAGAGTTTAGTGTTTTCTGCTTGTTATAATAGAAGATGCCCCACTGCCATATATATATATATATGTTTAATCATATGTTATATATAAATGTTTAATCATGGTTATCTTTATATTTTATAAAACTGTCACAAAAGAATCAAAATAAATATAACCACCATTTATTGAGCACTTAGTTTTACAACAACCTTTAAAGATAGGATTATTGGCCTCGATTTACCAATGAAGTATTTAAAATTCAGAAAGAGCAAATATTTTGCTCTCTACTTGTCTAGAGTTATTTGGCTCTTCGGGGGCGGAGACTAAACTCAGTTCTGCAGACCATGCACTGCACATATCTTCTATATTCAGAAAAAGACAAAGAACAAAAGTTCAAAAATTCAACCACCCTTAAATATTCTGGCCACCATGATTTTTGCAATAACATGATACTGACTCGATACGTCCAAGCAACATCCAGTAAAATTCCCAGAGTACCCCACATTAACGCCACATGATTTGTTGTCACTTATTTATTTATACCCTACTGTGCTCTGGGAGAGTACATATGGCTTCTTTAAAAAAATCACCTTACTCTTTGTATATTTAATTTCACCATTTAATTTTCAATGTTATCTAATATACAAGTGTAAATTGACAAAACCTAATGAGCTTTAATTACACAGAACCTTTGACCCAGAAATCCCAATTCTAGGATCCTATCCTTCAAAAACATGAACTCCTGTGACTAAAAATGCATTTGTAAACAGGTTTTTAAAAGCATTATTTGAAAAGAAATACTGTAAACCTAAGTATCCAAAAATAACAGGTTAGTTTAAAAATACTAATGACAAAAGGCATAAAAGGTATTAAAAAAGGTATAAAAAAAGCATAAGGTTTCTGCCTGGCCCAGAGATTTTTAGAGGGGTTTGATCAGGTAAGGGAGTACAATGGTCTATAGCCATTAGTAGAACTACAAAGCAGCCATTTAAAAAAAAAAAAGAGCTGGAGTTATATCTGATATAAAAAGATCTCCAGGATATCTTGAAGGTATAAAAAAGCACAAGTCAGATTAAGGTGTAACTATTACTCCATTAATTTACAACAAAACTATATGCTTAGGCATATATAGAGATCTGTATGCATATAAATGTACAGAAAAGTGCTTGAAAGATAACAGATTTTCTTTCAGCTTTATTGGGATATAAATGACATATAACATTTGTAAGGTTAAGGTGTACAACTGATAAACTTAACATACTGCAAAATGATACAGGTGTAAATTGAAAATGATTACCTATCATTTTGCAATATGTACCCTACCATCTCACACAATTACCATTTCTTTTTTTATGACCTAACTTAGCAATTTTCAAGCATATAATACAGTATTGTTAACTGTATTCACCACGCTGTGCATTAGATCCCGAAAACTTAGTCATTTACAACCAAAAGCTTGTACCCATCTCTCCATTTCCCTCACTCCCCAGCTCCTGGCAACGACCAATCTACTCTTTCTCTCTATTAATTCAGCTTTTTAAGATTCCACATATAAGTGATATTGAACGGTATTTGTTTTTCTTTGACTTATTTCACTTAGCATAATGCCCTCAAGGCCCATCTATTTTGACACAAATGGCAGTGTTTCCTTCTCATGGCTGTAGAATATTCCATTGTATGTATGTGTGTGTGTATGTGTGTGTACACACACATACATATACATATGTGTATATGTACACGTATGTACACACGTGTGCATACGTATATATACATGTATATATATACACACACATACACACACACACACACAGACACACCACATCTTTATCCATTCATCCACTGATGGACACTTAGGTTGTTTCTACATGTTGGTTTTTGTGAATAATGCTGCAAAGTACACAGAATGAAGATGTCTGTTCAAGATAATGATTTCATTTCCTTTGGACGTATACTCAGAAGTGGAATTGCTGAATCATAGGCTAGCTTTACTTTTAATGTTTTTGAGGAACTTCTATACTGTTTTCCCTAGGGGCAACATCAATTTATAGTCTCACAAATAGTGCACAAGTGTTTCTTTTTCTCCATATCCTTCCCAACACTTACCTCTTGTAATTTTGAGGGTAGTCATGCTAACAGATTGAGGTGACATCTCATTGTGGTTCTGATTTACATTTTCCTGATGATTAGTGATGCTGAACATCTTTTCATGTACATATGACCATTTGTAGGTTTTCTTTGGAAATATGCCTATATGGTTCCTCTGCCCATTTGTTGAAGCCCCCTACTATTATTGTACTATTTGTGTGGTTTAGGCCGCTGCCTTCGGCTCGGGTCATGGTCTCAGGGTCCTGGGATCGAGTCCCGCATCGGGCTCTCTGCTCGGCAGGGAGCCTGCTTCCCTCTCAGCCTCTCTGCCTGCTTGTATCTCTCTCTGTCAAATAAATAAATAAAATCTTTAAAAAAAAAAAAAAAAAAAAAAGTATTTTCTTAATATATTTAGATCCTCTGATATTGGGTGCACATATGATTGTTATGTCTTCTTGATAAATTGATCCCTTTATTATTACATAGTAGTGTTCTTTGATTCATTGCAGTTTTTAACTTAAAGTCTATCTTCTCTATTTTATGATTTAAGTATAGCTATCCCTGCACACTTTTGGTCTCTACTTCCATGGAATATCTTTTTTTCATCCCTTCACTTTGAGCCCACATATCCTTAAAGCTATGTGTCCTTATAAGCAGTATAGAGTTAGGAATTCCTTTTTTGTTTTTAATTTATCCAGACAATCCATGCCTTTTGATTAGAGAATTTAATCCACTTATATTTAGAGTAATTATCAATAGGTAAGGACTTAAAAAGGCCATTTTACTAGTTTTACTCTGGTTGTTTCCTTGTTCCTTTCTTTCTCTCTTGCTGCTTTCCTTTGTGAACAGATAATTTTCCATAATGCTAGGCTTTGATTCCCTTCTCTTTATCTTTAGTGTATCTACTGCAGCCTTTGTTTTGTGGTTACCACATAAACTTAAATGAACTACCTTATGAATATAATAATAGTATATTTTACACTGACAACAACCTCAATCTCATACAAAAACTCTACCTTTCTACTACCCTTGTTTTTGATGTCAAAATTTAGCCATTTTCATATTGTGTATTCATTATTATAGCTATACTATAGTTATTTTTTAGTACTCTTGTTCTTTAACTTTTATACTTGATTTAAGTAGCTAACACACCATGTTAACAAAATTAGAATATTCTGAATTTGACTATGTACCTTTACTAGCGTATTGTATATTTTCATATTTTCATGTTACTAATTACTATCCTTTCATTTCAGTTTGATGAACTTCTTATAAAGCAGGTCTAGTGATGATGAATTCCTTTGGCTTTTGTTTGTCTGGATTAGTCTTTGCTATACTTTATTTCTGAAGGATAACTTTACTGAATAGAGTAGTCTTGATTGGTGTTGTTGTTTTTTTTTTTAAGTTATATTTGAATATATCATCCCAACCTCTTCTGGCCTGTAAGGTTTCTGCTGAGAAATCTGATAGTCTTATGGTGTGCTAGTAACAAGTTTATTCTCTCCTGTTGCTTTTAAGATTCATTGTCTCTGACTTTTGACTTTTATTATAATTTTTTATTATAATGTACCTTGGAAAAGATTATTTGAGGTTTTTGGATGACCTATAAGCTTTATGAACTTGGATATCCAAATCTCTCCCCAGATTTGGTAAGTTCTCTGCCATTATTTCTTTAAATAAACTTTCTCCCCCCTTTCCCTCTCTTCTCTTTCTGGAACCCCAATAATTCAGATTGTTTCTTCTGAAGGTATCTCATAGTTTATGTAAACTTTCTTCATTCTTTTTGAGCCTTTTTTCTTTGTTCTTCTCTGACTGGATAATTTTAAAGTCCCTGTCGTCAATCTCACTGATTCTTTCTTCCACTTGATCAAGTCTAATGTTGATTGCTTTTGATTGCTTTTATTTTTTTTTTTTCATTTCATTAATTGTATTCTTTAGCTTCAGAATTCCCATTTGGTTCTTTTTATAATTTCTCTTTATTAAATATCTCATTGTGTTTGTGTATGGTTTTCCTGATTTTGTTGCACTCTTTTCGTGTGTTTTCCTATAGACATTAAGTTTCCTTAAAACAGCTATTTTGAATTCTTTTTTTTTTTAAGATTTTATTTATTTATTTGACGGACAGAGATCACAAGTAGGCAGAGAGGCAGGCAGAGAGAGAGGTGGGTGGGCGGGAAACAGGGCCCCCGCCGAGCAGAGAGCCCGATACAGGGCTCGATCCCAGGACCCTGGGATCATGACCTGAGCCGAAGGCAGAGGCTTTAACCCACTGAGCCACCCAGGTGCCCCTATCTTGAATTCTTTATGGGGTAAATCCCAGAAGCCCATGTCTTTGGGATCAGTTATTGGGAGACAATTGTGATTCCATGATTTTTCATATTCTTTAAAGTTTTATACTATTGTCTTCACATCTGAAGTAGCAGTCTTCCTCCTGTTTTTACTAATAACTTTCAGGAAAGAAATACTTTCCATCAGCTGGCTAGGGATTTTGGGGATTTCTCAGACCTTCTATGGATATATGTGCTCCACAATTATTGCTCTTTCTTGAATTCTTAATGCTTAATGCTCTTTCTTGAATTCTTTTTTTTTTAATATTTTATTTTATTTATTTGTCAGAGAGAAGGAGAGAGAGAGAGAGCACAAAGGCAGGCAGAGGTGGAGAGAGAAGCAGGCTCCCTGCCGAGCAAGGAGGCCATGTGGGACTCGATCCAAGGACCCTGGGATCATGACCCGAGCTGAAGGCAGCGGCTTAACCCACTGAGCCACCCAGGCGTCCCTCTTTCTTGAATTCTTATATGCCTTCTCTCAATCCTGCAATATCCTGAGTCTAATAACCTTCCTTCTATTTTCCCAAAGGGAGCCTAAAGCTCAAGTTTGTAATCTCTCCCTTGTGTGCAGATTCTGGCTGGCTTTCTGAACATGTTCACTAGCCATCTGCCAAAGCTCATTCTTATCACAGCCACTAGGAGCATATACAGGGCATCAGCCATGAAGTGAAGGTGCGTGTGTGTGTGTGTGTGTGTGTGTGTGTGTGTGTGTGCGTGCACGCTCATGTGTGTGATAATGTAGAGCACGGGAGATGTCCTTAAGCCAATGGAGGATCTGGGTGAGGGTCCCCAGCAGCTTGTGAGCAGGCTTCTGGATATGTGTGAAGCAACTCATGGGATCCACCTCTCTTTAATGCCTTCAAAGTGTTCTGTCTGTAGCCTCTTCCTGCCCCCCAGCCATGCAGCTCATGATTTAGTACTCTGGATGGGGCAAAAGAGAAATGAGTCTCTTAGGCAGCATCCCACACAGCTGAGGAAGCAGGGTGATCACTCACATCCTCTTACGACCCCTTACAGGAGAAATCACAGGCCAAAAGGTCTCTCTTGGTCCCAAACTGTGCTGCCTTGGGGGAAGGATGATGCAGGTAAAATTAAACTGTTCCTCTTACCTTCTCCAATGTGTCCAAACCCAGGTTGTGTTTGTTTTTTGCTCCAACAGTATGTTGGAACTCTTCTACTAGAAACCTGGATAGCTACAAAGACTCTCTCATCCTTGGGTGACTGTTTTAAGACAGGGTTTCCAGGGACTCCCACACCACAACTGAGAGAAGCTAGGGCTGGTTCACAGACCACTGCAAGGTCCACACCCAGGACGAGGTCTATATTCCTATTACCTGACACGTGGGTAGGCAAGCCTCCTCCCAGGTGCCTTGTCATACGATGGTAAATTCAACACCACCCATAAAGTCATTTTTGTCTGTGAATAGATGCCAAATTATTGTTGGTTGGGGGGGAGGTGGTGGGAGCATGAATAAGAGATGTCTCATTCAATACTGATACTGATGTCACTCCTCTACATTAAATTTTTAACAGCAGCTACTCCTGCGGAGGGAAGCAGGAATGAAATAGGAGTGGAGGAGGGGAGGAAATGGGGAGAGAGGAGAGTAGTGAAGGGGGGGCCATTTGATATTTAGTAAATATACTCTTATTAGGCATTCAGATTTTTTAATATAGCATGCATTCATTTCTCTCTCATGAAATTTTACAAAAGGAAATATCCTAGAGAACTCCATGGATGGTCCCAAAATAGTGGTACTTGGAAAAATCTGATAGCTGTCTTATTGAAATTACAGCCATTATACATTTCCAGCTCTGTCATGACCAACAGAACTTTAAATAATATTCCATTTCTTCTCCCACTGTTTACTTTATTCAAGAAAACCAGAGTTCTCATTCCTGAGGTTAAAAAAAAAAGAAAGAAAAACATAACAATGACATCACAGACTGGAAAGAAGTTGAAGTATATGCCTTTTGAGAATCTCTTTTATAACCATGCTACCAACCCATAACTGCAGCACCTGTAAGCTTTCTTTTTCTCCCACAAAAAGGAACTGTGCAATCTACCCTCAGGCCAAAGGGAACTTCCCACTACATCTGCAGCTCTGCAAAATGTATTTTTTGAAAATCCAGTAAATTTTACTCGGAAGTTTTTTCCTTCTTTTATACAAATAATCAAGGGTAAACGATAACTTCTCTATCTTAAAAAAAAAAAAATACCACCATATAAATACACGAAGTACATAATACATGTGATTCATTTATACTGTAATCACAACTTCTAGTATGATAAAAACTGAATCTAAAAGTATTTAGCTTAAAAAATAATTTTCAGAGACCTCGTTAAGACTTTTAGCATCCAGGATAGCATTTAGAAATATTCTCAACTCTGGTTCTGCTCTTCCTGCCTTGTATTTGCTCGGCTTTTTGTCACTTCACTGTTCATTAGCACTTTTACTGAGAGATGAAAGAGGAAGAGAAAGAAGATGAATTCAGTCAATCTTGTAACTTATTCTAACCTCTGATAAAAGATCTGAAGAACAAATTTTAAGCTATTAGCTAAAACAAGGTGGAACACACTATATTTATCATTGTGTACAACTAAAGGTAGATTAATAAAGTAGATTGTACTTCTATAAAAGAAAAAGAGGGGCGCCTGGGTGGCTCAGTGGGTTGGGGCCTCTGCCTTCAGCTCAGGTCATGATCCCAGTGTCCTGGGATCGAGCCCCACATCGGGCTCTCTGTGCAGCAGGGAGCCTGCTTCCTCTCTGCCTGCCTGTCTGCCTACTTGTGATCTTTGTCTGTCAAATAAATAAATAAATAAATCTTTATAAATAAATAAATAAAACAAGATCATCCTCATTTTAAAGAAAGAAGTACATATCCATACACCCCCATATATATCATACATTCATATGCATATATGTATATGTGTGTTTAAAAAAAAAAAAGAATTCTTTGTTCATAAAAGCAAATGAGGATATAATTAATTCTACCCAAAGACAAGATGGCAACACGTAAATATAACAAATATATAGTGTTAAAGACCCTTACACACGTGCACACACATACTGAGCAACATGGTTTGTGGAAAGAATGCTCAGTAAAAAAGCAGGAAACCTGGGCTCTACATTTGGCTCTGCCACTAGCCAGGCAATCTTGGACATGAGCCTCAACAGCTCATTCTGTATAAAGTGACGGTATAAATATTTCTAAGGATGCTTCAACATAGTCCTTGCTCGGTATTTCGCAGCTCTCGCTATTCGTAACTTAGTGCTACATCAGGTGCCTTCTCCCATACCCACTGAAACTACTTTTTGCTTTCTCCCTCTGCCCTCACCTTTCCCTTCTAAGCCTTGTCCAGCTTTCTCAGGAAAATCTTCACTTAATTCCAATTAGAGCAAAACAAAACCATAAGCATGACTACTAAACCAAGAGAGATGGCAGGGATACACCTAAGTGAAAAAAACAAAAGGCCTAACAAACAAACAAAAGGTGCAGTTTCATCAACCTCTGCAATTTGCAGACACATACAGGAGTCCATTCAGAATTCACATAAATTTCCATTTCATTCACTCATCCCCCACAATCACCAGCATTACAGAAAGCAGAAAAATTATTTAAAATTTGTGGGTTTATCACTGTTTTTTAAATAATTCTTAGCACTGTAATCTTTTAACACATAGTTAATCACTCCTAACTCATTCTATATTGAAGTATAATACTTTTCCTATACTGTAATTATTTGCTGGCGTGCCTATTTGCTCTACTAGAACATCCTGATTTCTTTGATGGCAGGATTCATTTCAGGACAACTTCATCACAGCTGTTAAGCACTTAATAAATGCATATTGAGATATGAATATTTGTTTTTCTTCTATTTTATCTTACAAAGGTATAGGATTTGAGCTACTTGGGCAACTAAGCTTTCATAGATAGCTAGCCTAGGACTGCAACACCACACTTAGAAAATGTTTGGGGGAGAAATCTATCATAATTCAAAAAAAAATAATTTATAAGTAAACTTGTGAAACAATCTTTTTGAAAATTTATAGCACTATATAGCAGGGTCTTGGCAATCTCGCAATCCAATCCCATCATTTACAGATGAAAAAAAATGTAAACTCAAGTGGACTCAAGAGACTTGCCCAAAGTCAGGAAAAGAGCTAGGCTTAGAAAGAACTGTCTCCTTAAACCATGTTTTTTCTGCTTTATCATGGACACCACAAAAATATGTGTGAAATGACTGTATGGCTTCTTCTTGCTCTCAGCTGTTAAGCATTTTAAAAAATTTTATGGCAGAATTTATTCAGCTAATCAACCATATCTTTATAATATATGAATCCTAATGATCATTATTGACTGAAGAATACACTATAAGAACATTCACATGTCTTCAGAGACAGATTACAAAGTGCACATTTATTCAAAAACAAAAACAAGTCGAACACTACTGAAAGTACATCCAATTATCCATTAATAAGTCCTTTCTATTAATTAACTCTAATTTTAGGGCCAATCTACATTTTGTTATTTATTTTATGTTCGTGTATATTCAGAGAGGATACTGTCTCAATAAGCTGTATAGTATTTAACATGAACTTGAAAATGGGAAGTGTAGATACGGTCAAGAGTAAAAGAACAGACAGAGTATTTTGTACCAAGCACCCCTAATATACTATCATTCTGAGACAGAAAAGCTAAATTCACTAAAGCAGAAAAAGGTTTCTTGGATATCTTGAAGCCTCAAAAACTTGGCCAAACTATTGTTCAGCAGCACACAGTTTGTGTCTTCATGCTCAGATGTTGTTGAAACAGCAGACTTAAAAGAAATAATGTCAATGAATCCTACCAAGCACTATACATGACCTCTGGGGTAATTAGCAATCATTCAAAAGCAACAAGACTAAAATGTTCTATTCTTTATTACTGTCAGCTCTTATCTTGATCAGCATTTTAATAAAGATGCTTCGTTTCTAAGACAGTTTCATGAATCAGTCATAATTACATTCTGACATGCAGTGAATAGTAAAGCAAAACTAAATATCACTTCATCAACCTTTCTAACCTTTATGCAAGTATTAACTGTAAATAATTTTTACACAATCCTACAACAGAAAATCTGCATATTTCTTAGCTTTGTACATACTCTACCCCAAATGAATTTCCTGTGACCTATACCTGAAAAACACAATCAGCCATAATTATCCAGTTTTGTGAGATGTTCAGGTGTTGCCTTTCAGAGTTCAAATCAACTTCAAATATAAAAGGCTACTTTATTCTACAAATGGCACAATATGCAAAATGGGTTAAGTAGCCAAAAGCATCTCAGAGCATTGTGGCTTGAAAGAAGTCTATCCAGAATCAAAACGTCAGAACAAAAATACGCTAAAGCAAAGTGACACTTATAAAAATAGATTCATAGATTACACATTAACACATGGATCTTGATGACTACTGCAGAAAGTCTTATCATTCAAATATGTTAAGAGAAGAATAAGAATGTTAATTAGAAGGAAATCTGAGCAGTTAAAGGGTAGATTTTTTTTTTAACGTGACACCCAATAGTTTATGGAAGAGGATGGAAACTTACCAGAAATATAAACTTACTCAGAAATACTACTCTGATACTGAGGATAATAATGCAAACTCTTTTAACACCAGTAACTCCCCTCCTCCCATTCATGATTTACTTTAGAGTTTTGAAATAGTTAACTTTTCTTTTGGGTGAAGACTTTTAAAAATATTTTTGATAGTCAAGGTGAACATAATTCAACTATCAGAATAAACTGATACTACATTTTAGGTGATTTATTATTTCAGGTTCTTAGAAGATTCCAAAATAAATGCAATGTTTCTCAAGAATAATTCCTGTCTTCTCAGCACCTCATACAGAATATCTGCACACAGCTAGGTTCCCAAATCTCTATTTTCACTATGTCCCTCAAATAAGTAAAGTTTACAGGAAATTTACTGGAGACATTTTTAACCAAGCTGATTTTTAAAACTGAACTATAGTGAAAAAGGAACATATTTATCATTTTACTTTGTGCAATTGCAATTTGAAAAATAAATTTTCTAAAACCAATCTAAAATCATTCTCTATATGTTTTCATATACATTTTATTATAAAACGACCTTCCTAGAATGTTACCAATCTGAGACAAAAAGGCATTAGTGTCTTTCTCATATGGGCCTAAAAACACAAAAATGTATTTTAAAAAAAAAGCCACACAAAAATGTATGTCTTTTATTTGATCATTTTTGTTTAACTCTTCTATTTAGCTTTCTGGATCATTATTCCTTCCTCTTATTGGAAGTGCAGGCAAAGAAGGGAAAAGAAGTGTTGATTTAAGAAAACAGATTTCCCAGAAAGAAAAAAACTGTGATTAAGATTTAAACAAAAGCTAAAGATGGCTTCCTCCGAGCACTGATGAGGTCCGCTACCTCATTACTAACAACTGAAAACTTGTGATGCATTTTGTTTCAAGAGAATCCAAAAGTCCTTGCTATAAAGCAGACAGGGGGTGCAGAGTCCATTCACTCTTTCTGTGTCACGACCATTATGTAAGAAGTATAAAACACTGCCTTTATGCTGCCAAGCCACAATGACTCTTCCTACATCAAAGGGTTTTCACCACCAGGGTTTTTTCTTCAAAATTTATTCAAGCTAAGGGCAGAGAGACAACAATTCATACACGCTAATTACGTCTAATTATCTACTCCCTTTTCTGACCAGCTTCGGCCAATGTTATTTGCTATCTGGATTTCTCACAACCTCCCTTTGCCCTGTCCATCCAGCCCAGCAGTGAAGGCTTTGAAGAAAACAGTTGTGGCTTTTTAGAGTTTTCTCAATATAAGGTTCAAGCAAATTAAATAATTATTCTG
Source organism: Meles meles (assembly GCF_922984935.1). Classification (NCBI taxonomy): domain Eukaryota; kingdom Metazoa; phylum Chordata; class Mammalia; order Carnivora; family Mustelidae; genus Meles; species Meles meles. The sequence continues at coordinate 24,235,237 of NC_060070.1, forward strand.
TTAGTTTTGACACATTTATGCGTTAAATATGAAGACCTCTTGGTTAATTTGGCAAATTCCTCACATCTCTTCATGGTTTGAATCATAGTAACACCCTCTCTTATAGGAGCTTCTCCTCATGCTTTCTTTTCATGATCTAAATGAAATGTTTATTGGATTAAAGTTCTTCTCTGCAGACCTCCATGGTGGCCTATGACAAAGAGCTTAAAAGTTCTATTAATTGGCTTGAGTTTTCAGGGAGGGGAAAGGGAGAATTTGATTTCACATTACATCACTAGCCAAGAAAATTGCCACGTGTAATTAAACTAATTTATCTGAGTCAAAGAAACAACTAATTCATATTTAAGACACACTTCCTTTCAACCATTCTCACCATTAAAGAACTGATTTCTTCTAATTTAACCAAAAATAACTATTTATTATTCTAAGAGAATTCAAGACATAACAGTACATATTTTATATATAATACACATAAGCAATAGCTTGCTGTTATCCCATTTGATACAAACATATCATTCTTATATTTTATATATTACCTAAATACAAATATATAATGTATACATTTCATGGAAAGTCTTTGTTTTCATTTGATGTAAGAATATTACAGAAAATACAAAGCATACACTCAAAATGACTTTTCCACAGGCAGATCCTGACTAATATAAAGTGTACATTTATACATAAAGTATAAAGTATGAAGACAGACAAGAATTTCATTTTAAATCCACACTACAACAACTTTTATTCTAGATATCTATTCATTTCAAGGACACGGCACAAAAACACCACCACAAATAAAGTTTAATGCCTGTTACAAGAGCCAATTTGCTTCAATATATTTTCTCAAATACATATGAAATAGGCTTATGAAAATAGATTTCCTTCACTTCTTTTGCCTAACGTGGCAAAATACAGGAATGTTCTGCGAGTCAGTCACTTTTGTTTCTTAAAACATTACATACTGAAGTTCAAGTGAACACTTTAGTAGTTTGTGGGGGAAAGTCAGAACTCTTTTCAATTCCAGACTACTACTTTCCTATATCTTCTTTCTTCCAATCTTAAGGGATAAAAAGTTAACTCATAAGTAAAGATATTACGTCGCCCTAATGAAGGATTAATCCTTGCTACACTGACTCAGGTGAAAACACAGTGGAGGTTCGTCAGTGAGGCTGACACTGACCTCAAAGACTGCTTCTGATTCCTTAGCCGTCTGAAAGCTCCAGTATTGCAAGTTATAATGAACAAACCGACAAATCAATTTCAACAGTAGCATGAAAATTGTGGCAGGAAGAAATGTCAAATATATACTTAGTAAGTCTATAAATCCCAATGCAGGTAGTGGGCAGTCTGAGCATTCAACTGTCTTACCTAAAGGTTATAAACAATTTTTCTAAAGTTTATAACTAGACATCACATAGGACATATTCTCAGAGTTCACTATAGATACAAGATTACTTAGGAAAAAAAAAAAAAATCCCTCAGGAAACAAACCAAAAGCTAATACATGGCCTTTAGTGTAAGTTTTAGATAAAGGATGCATAACAACTGAGAAACATTAACAACCAAGTAGAAGAAATGAAGTTATTACCTGAATATTAAACAAATACTATAAAACAGTAATAATAACAAAGCTATTACTACTTCAGATTATAAAGCGCTTTTATGTGTTGCATATTTACACCCAACAAATGTTAAACCAAATCAGATTATGATGTTTTTCAAATGGACAACTCTTTATTAGGAAAATGGAAATTCATATTTATAAGACTTAATGCGGTATCTTCTTTTTCTCTAATTTCACCACCTAACATTCATCAAAGAGAAAATGATACTGTAGAATGCCTTGCTGGTTATTTCTGACCAGCTTACAGAGTGATTTTAGTAATCTATTAATCACCTAATTCATTTAATTTAATTTAATTTTTAATTCCTCTAATTTTAAATAGAAGATTTTAAATTTAACAAAGAAAATAGTTTGTTAAAATGTTAGTGTGAATTAAAGTTAAAATACCATATTACTGATAATAGAATCTATCACTATGTGGCAAAACACTACATAAAATATTGCATGGGAACATTGCCCATGGGGGGATTATTATAGATCTGTCCATACTGTGAAACTGATTAAGAAAATCATAAAGTGGTGCCTGGCTGGTTCAGTCGGTGGAGCATGAGACTCTTGATCTTGGGATGGTTCGTTTCAGTCCCATGTTGGATGTAGAGATTACTTAAAAATAAATTTAAAAAAAAAGAAAGAAAAAAAAGAAAAGAAAATGATAAAAAGGAATGCCTGACTGGCTCAGTGGGTAGAGAATGCAACTCTTGATCACAGGGTTGTTATTTTGAGCCCCACGTTGGAGTAGAGATTACTTAAAAATAAAATCTTTAAAAAAATCATAAAAAGTTTTAAAAACTTCTCCATCTGAATTTTGGAATTCTCCAAAATTTTGGAATTCTCTGAAATTCAGATGGAGAATTTTTTTTAACTCTAAAATTATGACTAGCATTTATTTCTTAAAGGGCTCATTACAGAATGCATCAGACACAATGGTATATTTAAGTGTGATGGAGTAGAGAGACAGATTTTTACCCAAATATACAACAGCTGTTCAAAATACCATGGATTGCTGGAATTTGGTCAGATGAGAAGAGCAGTGCTTGCCAGGCAATCCATGTATCAAGAAAGCCAATAATAATAGTCCAGTTGAAATTAACCTAGGAAATTATTCTTCTGTTCAAAATATCAATTGGTCCTCTTTTCCCTTCAACCACATGATTTTAAATAATGTTTACAATGGGACGAGATTATGTTCAATGCATATTATACAATGAACACACATTTAAGATGTTATTTTCTTAAATGCATAGAAGTGAAGATATTTCCAAGAAAGTTGATCCTAACAAAACTGGTATTTCTCAACTTACCAAATTATTTGAAACTGATACTGAACCACCCTCTTACCTTTTGTTTCCCCAAGCTTCAACCCTTCTATCAACCATATATAGCAAGTTCTTAAAATGCCACTTTCTGCAAGACCTACAAATGTAATGAATCTATGTGGGACACATGATTTCCATCACATAAAACAAGTCATATTTTATAGAAAAGAAGTGCTATATACATATGTTCTTTTATTTTTTTTTAAGATTTTGTTTATTTATTTGACAAACAGAGACCACAACTAGGCAGAGAAGCAGGCAGAGAGACAGGAGGAAGCAGGCTCCCTGCCAGAGAGCCCGATTCGAGACTCGATCCCAGGACCCTGAGATCATGACCTGAGCCAAAGGCAGAGGCTTTAACCCACTGAGCCACCCAGGCACCCCTAGCCATATGCTCTTTTAAGATTTTTTTTTTTTTTTTTTTTATCTATTTGACAGAGAGAAATCACAAGTAGACAGAGAGGCAGGCAGAGAGAGAGAGAGGGAAGCAGGCTCGCTGCTGAGCAGAGAGCTCGATGCGGGACTCGATCCCAGGACCCTGAGATCATGACCTGAGCCGAAGGCAGCGGCTTAACCCACTGAGCCACCCAGGCGCCCCGCCATATGCTCTTTTAAACACTTATCTCTCTTTCCTGTGCATGTTGTATAAATCAGGATAAGAAAACTTTCTGTAAAAAGCCAGATAGTAAACATTTTAGCATTTGAAGGCTATACGTGCCACAGCTACTTAACTCCGCCACTGCGGTGTGAAAATGGCCAAAGACAATATATCAATGAATAAGCATGAAGTTTTTCAATAAAATTTTATTTTATTAGCCAACAACAGGTGGCTGCCCAGATTTGGCCACTGGCCATAGTTTATCAACTCCTGGTATAGATTATCACAGTCCTGCAGGGCTGAAATGAGACAGATGTATTTAACTTTATAGGATAGTGCTAGGTAGACACCAACACATGCTTTCACAATTACGTCTGTTCATCTACGTAGAAGAACTGCCTACATGTTATTAAAATCACAACAAAAGATTCTTTAAGAATAAATCAGCCAAATCAGGACATTGTGTCACATGGTCAGTCAGGGGTTTCAAATTTGAAGCCGGTACAATAATCATAGTATTGACCACGTTTTTTTTTATACACAGAGGGGATATTAAGTACTGTATTTTTAAAATTTACAATAGTCGCCCTGGCTTTATCTGTGAGAGATACAATCTAAGATGCCTAAAACTGCAGACAGTATTGAACCCCATACCTACTAGATTTTCTTATATACATACCTAAAATAAAGTTTAAGTTATAAATTAGGCACAGTAAGAGATTAACAACAATAACTAATAATATAAAGATCTGACTTTTAAATAGATTTCCAAGTTTCAAGCAAACAGGACAGTGATCATATAATTTTATGAAAACCTCAAAGAATTACTAATCACAAAATTTTATTTTATTTTATTTTATTATTTTTTAAAAGATTTATTTGACAGATAGAGATCACAAGTAGGCAGAGAGGCAGGCAGAGAGAGAGAGAGGAGGAAGCAGGCTCCCCGATGCGGGGCTGATCCCAGGACCCTGGGACCATGACCTGAGCCGAAGGCAGAGGCTTTAACCCGCTGACCCACCCAGGAGCCCCCTAATCACAAAATTTTAAACTGGTAATTCTCATGCTTCTGTATTTTCCTTGTGTTTTCTTCTCCATGATGAGTGGTCTTTCCCACTTTATCTGGTAAATTTTATTATATGCTTATTTCATTTAAGCATCATTTGTTCTTTGGAAATATTCCTGATATGTACCGCTACTCCACTCAAACGGCTAGTGTGGGCTGGGGCCCCTTTTCTATATTCTTTAGCATTCTGCAGTTAACTCAATTACAGAAGTTCCCACCTGCTTATGAAAAAATTTTACTAACTTGCAGACCAGAGTAAGACAATATTTAATCAGATTCAATGATCATCACCAATGTTTTCGTACCATAATATCTCCACCTATAGGTTATTAATTTTGACTTAATCTTTAAGTAGTTTGTTCAATTAGTTTCATGAGTTGTACACTCCTGTGACACCACATATCCAAAAATATGTATCTACAGGCTTAGATTTTCATGACAGCTTAGCTAACGAGAGGGCATATACTTATTTTTAACAAAGTAAAAACTATTTTATTCTACTATCTACTTGGAGAAAATAAGTCTTAATCCAGCTTGATTTTTTCCCACTAATTTTCTTCTAATTAACCATAGGACTCTTTCTTTATCCTTGAAGTTCAGTTATGCACCAGAAAAATGCATTATTCCTCTGTATTATTTTTTCCTCTTAGAAATATGAATTCTGTGAATGTTTGATCTCTGTTGTCTGCTTTCCAGAGCTAGCATTTTCACAATAGTTTTCTCTCTGACTCTTCCAGCTTCCTTTTGTGTGATTTTTTTTATAAGCTGGGTCTCTTTATCACTAATTTTCTTTTTAGCATTTTTCATTCTTTAACTTGCTTTTTCTTTTTCTTTTTTTTTTTTAAGATTTTATTTATCTGACAGACAGAGATCACAAGTAGGCAGAGAGGCAGGCAGAGAGAGAGAATGGAGGAAGCAGGCTCCCCTCTGAGCAGAGAGCCTGATGCGGGGCCCAATTCCAGGACCCTGGGATCATGACCCGAGCCGAAGGCAGAGGCTTTAACCCACTGAGCCACCCAGATGCCCCTAACTTGCTTTTTCCACGATACTCTTCACTATTTTAATGGGTCTCCCCTCATTTTTCTTAGCTCTGCCACCTTACTTTCCACCCAATCTTTTTTTTTTTAATCTTTTTATTTATTTGACAGAGAGAGAGAGAGAGAGAGAGAAAAGATCACAAGTAGGCAGGCAGAGAGAGAGCAGGGGAAGCAGGCTCCCCACTGAGCAGAGAGCCCGATGTGGGGTTCAATCCCAGGACCCTGAGATCACGACCTGAGCCTAAGGCAGAGGCTTTAACCCACTGAGCCACCCAGGTGCCCCCTTTCCATCCAATCTTATGGTTACTTTATCTCTGTTCTCATATTTCATTGGTACCCATAACTTCTATCATTTCTTTTAAAATACAGAAAAGTTTTATCTGAAAAAGTTTCCCATTTCTTGAGGTAGTTCTTCCAAAGTATAACCTTCATGTGCTTTTACTTGTTAGTGTGTATCTACTTCTCCTGTCTGCTCCTACTGCTTCCTTCCTATGCCCGCCATTCCACTCTTTTCATGATAGCCTCTGTACATATGACCTAATTCATTCCATTTTGCTTTTTGCTAATTTCTCAACTTTGAATGTGAGTAGTCCTTCCATGTCTCCTGATTCCCTAAGAAAGGTAGGCAACAATTTACCTGCTTTTAAAAAAAGTGGGTTTTATTATAAAAAATAACACAAGATCATTCCAGAAAAGTCTAATGTTAAAAATCTTATAGAAGTCTAACAGAGAAAATGTAAATCATCTATAATCTTATCATCTAGAAAAAAGTTCCAGTTACATTTTGGGATTACTTATTACCAGGATTATTTTCCTATGTGTGTATATTATCTCCATAATTAAGAGTTACAGATATACTCTGGCATCATATTTTTTCACCCACATTATTTGTGAGCATTATTATACATTATCAAAAGATTTTTAAAATATCATTCCAAGTAAGTATACTATATCCTTTCATGTGACTGTACCATCATTTAAAATCATTCCTCTAACCATGGGAAAGATGTTCCCATCACTGCTTTTAAAATAGTTATCCTACTTATATTTTTAAAGTATCTGAAAAAAATATATGGTTCTGAGTTTCTAAATTACAAAATATCCTGTCTTCTTCTTTACAATTAAAAACCAAGATAACGGAAACCATTAAGAAAATGAAAAGGCAACCTGCTGAGTGGGAGAAGATATCTGCAAATGATATATCCAAGAAGGGGTTAATATCCAAAATACATAAAGAACTTATACAACTCGGGGTGCCTGGGTGGCTCAGGTGGTTAGGCATCTGCCTTCAGCTCAGGTCACAATCCCAGGGTCCTGGGATCGAGCCCCGCATCGGGCTCCATGTTCAGCTGGGAACTTGCTCCTCTCTCTCCCACTCCCCCTGCTTGTGTTTCCTCTCCCTGTGTTAAAAAAAAAAAAAAGAACTTATACAACTCAACACCAAAAAAAGCCCAAAGTAAATGGATGAAAAGATTGGGAGAGAACCTGAATAGACATTTTTCCAAAGAAGAAAAACAGACAGCCAAGAGACACAAGAAAAGGTGCTCAACATCACTCATCATCAGAAAAATATAAATCAAAACCACAAATCACCTTACATCTTGTCAGAATGGCTCGAATCAAAAAGACAAGAAATAACAGGTAATGGGATGCCTGTCGTATATATACACCATGGAATATTACTCATCCATAAAAGAGAATGAAATCCTTCCATTTGCAACAATATGAATGGACCTCGAGGGTATTATCTAAGTGAAATAAGTCAGACAGAGAAAGACAAATACCGTATGATTTCACTCATATGTGGAATCCAAAAAAACAAAAACAAACAGACCAAAAAAAAAAAAAGACAACCCACCAAAAAACCAGACTCTTAAATATAGAGAACAAACTGATGATTGCTCCCAGGTGGGGGATGGGTGAAACAGAAAAAGAGGATTAAGAGGTACAAATTTCCAGTTATAAAATAAATAAGTCAGGAAGATGAGAAGTACAGCTTAGGGAACATAGTCAATAATACTGTAATACTGCTGTTTGGTTACAGATGGTGAATATACTTATTGTGGTGAGCATGAGTAATGTACAGAATTGTTGAATCAATATATTGTATACCTGAGGCTAATATATATTAATTATACTTCAATTTAAAAATGTATGTTAATTATACTTAAAAAAAAAAAAGGAAGAAAGAGACTTACACTTTTGGTCAAAGCAGAGTATTTAGAACTCAATTTAACCTTCCTGCCATCACACAATAAAACACTGGACATAACAGGTAAAACATTTGCTATCAGATGTAATACAACAGGTAGCAGAGGACAGCAATCCCTGAGATGCAGGAAATAAACCAGGCAAGCAAGCATTACATTTCCCATGGCTTTCTTTCAGAGGCAATTTCTAGACTACAGCACAGCAGTCTAAATGAGTTGAAGAGACAGTGACCAGAGTTTAGGGAAACTGAAGCAGTTGGGATTTGCATGAAAGCGTTCACTAAAAAAGGAAATATGCAGAGAAAGAGCTCTAGATATCTGCACAGCAAATGTCTATAATCTTTGGCTGAATATTAAATTGCACGTGCATAAGGGGAAACTTCACAAGACTGGGGAAAGAGCAATCCACACAAAGCTGGAAGACAAAGCATTCTGAACAGCCGGAGTAGAGAGGTATCAGTGACACTAAGGGGATTCAGTACAGAGCCTAGAAGGGTCACATGTAAAAGAAAGGCTAAAATAGCCTTAAAGTAAAGGCTACTTTAGACACATTACTGAAATTTAAAACAAGCCTCAGAAGGACAAAGCTGATCTGCGAGAAACTTGCCACTTGCCAAATAAACAACCAAATAAATAATAATAAAATAAAATAAAATAAAATAAAAATTATTTATTGTTTTATTAGAAATAAAATAAAATAAAAATAATAAACTTGCCACTTGCCAAATAAGACAAACAACTTGCCAAATAAACACCCAACAGTCTTAAAGGAAATAACACTCAATATAATCACCCACAATGCCCAGCATCCAATCACAGATTATTAAATCCGCCAAGAAGCAGGAAAGTAGGATTCAAAACCAGGGAGAGAAAACCAGACCACAAAAACAAAACCAGAAATAACAGAATTGTCAGAGAAGGACATTTAACAAACTGACTTCCACTTCTGGGAAGATGAAGTAGATGCATATGCCCTTTCCCTATCCCTCCTGCTATGTACAATTGAAAATCCTGGAGATTATATAAAAAATAAACATAAGAATATGCTAAAAAGTAGAAAGAAGAAAGAACAGCTAGGGATCTCAAGACCTGAGAAACAAAAGAACAGCGAGTTCTCTGCTTTTCTTCTTAATTTAAAATTTTTCAGACTTGGAGCAGAAGAAGCCAGCATCTCCAAAATGCCAATGGACATAGACAAATAAAGACCCAACAAAAGTCTGCTCTCTTTAGCCAAAGGCCCAGGAAAATGGCAGCCTAAGAGAAGAGACAACTTTTTGACAATAATTTTTACTGCAGCAAACACTGCGGGGAAAATACACGTACTGTGGGTGCCACCTCTAGTCAAAAGAGGAGTCTAGAAGTATATTCTCCGAAGCTTTTAGGAGGCACTCTAACCCTACTGCCAGTAATGTCAGAGAAGACCAAGTAGGGAACTGAAACTTCCATCCCTGCCCATCAAAAATGAGCACCTTTCCTTCCCCTGATGATATCAAGGGAACCTCTCCACCAGCAGAAACAAGGTGCATCTTTTCAACAGATGCTGAATATAGAACCTGGGCTTCTACCTGTATCTGGCAGTAAAAAGATGGTGCCTAACCTTTGTCAGAACAGTGTCCAAAAAGGCCATCTAAAACTAAAGTTTAAAGATGACAAACGGGTTCCTGGGTGACACAGTTGGCTGAGGGACCAACGCTGGGTTTTGGCTTCGATCATGATCTCAGGGTCATGGGATCCAGCCATGCCCTGGCCTCCCCCCTCAGTGTGAAGTCTTCTTGAGATTCTCTCTCCTTCTCCCTTTGCCCCTCTCACACATGAACACGCTCTCTCTCTCTAAAATAAATAAATAAATCCTCAAAAAAAAGTGAAATAAAGATGACAAACAAATGGCCGATAAGCACATGAAAAGATGCTACACATCACTAATCACTTGAGAAATAGGAATCAAAACTACAATGAGCTACCACTTTACACCTGTTAGGGTGGCTATAATAATCATCATCATAATAATAACAACAATGACGAGTGTTGGCAAGGATGTAAAGAAACTGAAAACCTTGTGCATTGCTGGTGGGAATATAAAATGGTGCAGCTTCTAAGGAAAACAGTATGGCAGTTCCTCAAAAACTTCAATATAGATTTACATATGACCTAGAAATTCAACTCCTGGGTATATACATGGAAGAATTAAAAAGACTAAAACCAATATTTGCACAGAAGTGTTCAGAGCAGCATTATTCACAAGAGTCAAAAGGTAGAATTAGCCCAATGTCCATCAACAGATGAATAGATAAATTGTGGCATATATATAAAATGGAATTTTATTTCTTAAAAAGGGATGGAATTCAACACAAGACACAGTATGGATGAAACGTGAAGACATTATGCTAAGTGAAAAAAGCCAAAAACAAAAGGACAAATATTATATGGTTCCATTTACGTAAGGTGTCTAAAAATGGCAAATTCACAGAGATAGAAAGTAGAATGGTAATGAGCAGGAGTTAGGAGTAGAGGAGAATGGGGAGTTATTTAATGAGTACAGAATTTCAATTTGGGAATATGTAAAAGTTCTAGAGATGGATGGTGGTGATGGTTGTCCAACAGTGTGAATGTACTTAATGCCACTGAACTGTACATTTAAGAATGGTTAAAATAGTAAATTTTACATTACATGTACTTCACCATAATAAAAAATGATTATAAAAATAAAATCCAAAGTCTTAGAACAAATTATGAAAATGTTCAAGATTCCAATGAAATTCATTCATACCAAAAACCAGGAAGATCTCACACAGAATGTAAAAAGACAATCAATATATGCAACTTCAAGATGACAGAGATGTTAAAATTATCCAATAAAATTACCCTATGCATGTGCAATTCAAAGCAGACATGAAAAAAATGCTTCAACAGGCATATGACTATGCATGAAACAAAGGAGCTTATATTACTACTTAGTAAAAAATGTCATTAAGGGAGTGCCTCGGTGGCTCAGTGGGTTAAGCCTCTGCCTTCAGCTCAGGTCATGATCTCAGGGTCCTGGGATGGAGTCCCGCATTGGGCTCTCTGCTCAGCAGGGAGCCTGCCTCCCCATCTCCCTCTGCCTACCTCTCTGCCTACTTGTGATCTCTCTCTCTCTCTCAAATAAATAAATGATCATTATTCCTAAAAATGTCATTAAGGGAGTTCTGTTCACAAGCAATATTTAATAATTTCAAATCTGCATGCAACTTATAACATAGCCTCCAAATATGTAAGGTCAATGACAGAATTATCAGAGAAATGGACAAATTCACAATCATCGTGACATTTTCCCTGAGCTTCGTAGTACTTGATGGGAAAAAATAATAAAAATTTGAACACTATAATTAAGAATTCTAATTTAATGGGTGTAATGTTTATATTTACCAGCACAAACAACTATATTTGAATACTCACTATTTTTAGGAATATGGAGAGTATATGGGGTGCCTGGCTGGCTCAGTCGGAAGAGGATGTGACTCTTGATCTTGGGGTCATGAGGTGTCATTTACATACGGTGTAAAAATTACTTAAAGAAATAAACTTTTAAAAATATTTTTTAAAAGGGGGCACCTGGGTGGCTCAGTGGGTTAAAGCCTCTGCCTTCAGCTCAGGTCATGATCCCAGAGTCCTGGAATTGAGTCCCACGTCAGGCTCTCTGCACGGCAGGGAGCCTGTTTCCCTTCCTCTCTCTGCCTGTCTCTCTGCCTACTTGTGATCTCTGTCTGTCAAATAAATAAATAAAACCTTTAAAAATACATATTTTAAAAAAGAAGAATACAGAGAATTTTTTTTAATTGCCCACATATTAGGGCATAAAGCAAATTTCAATAAATTTCAAAGGATTTAGGTTGCACAGACCATATCCTCCAACCACAATGGGATCAAGCACTTACTAAGAAAATAATAGCAAAAGTATAACTAGAAAATTTTTTATGTTTGTTTGGAAATTAAGAGACGTACTTCCAGGTGGTTCATGGGTTAAAGAAGAAATCACAACAGAAATGAGAAAATACTTTAAACTTAACAGTGAAAATACTATCAAACTTAATGAATGTAGCTATTTAAAGGAAAATAAATAGCCTTAAATGCATTTAGGAATGAAGGTCAAAATGAGATTTTTAAAAAATTTATCTCGGGAAATTAAAAAAAGAACATCGAAATAAACTCAAAGAAAGTGCAAGTAAGAGGGAAACAGGAGCCTCCCTACTTAAAAGGGAGTGGAAATTATATGTAACGGTTTGCTTTTTTTTTTGTTTTGTTTTGCTTTGTTTTGTTTGAAGGGGTTATTCTAGGAAGACTTCCTACAGGAAATGTACCTGAACACTTTATAAATCCCTTCCAGTATTATGACTTTTTTCTTTTTGTAATAAATTGTGGTAAAACATACACAACATAGAATTTATCATTTTAACCCTCTCAAGTGTACAGTTCAACGCCATTAAGTACACTGACGATGTTATGCAATCATTACCATTGTCTATATCCAGAACTTTTTCATCATCCTAAACAGAGACCCCACCCATGAAACAATAACCATTCATTCCCCTCTCCTCTCAGCCCCTGGTAACCTCTATTTTACTTCCTGTTTCTCTGAATATGCCTTTTCCAGGCACCTCATATAAGTGAAATCATATAATATTTGTCCTTTTGTTTCCAGCTTCTCTCAAATGTTTTCAAGGTTTGCCCATAATGTAGCATATGTCAGAATTTCATTCCTTTTTTATGGCAGAACAATAATTCATTGTTTGAATATACCATATTTTGTTTTTTAATAGCGTATTAGTCTTCCTCATCATTTCTACTACTTTATAAACAATATTATTATTTACTAAGAGCTTTTATAAGCTCTTGGGGTTTTGGGTTTTTTTTTTTTTTTTTTTGCAATACTCCAAGCAATAAATCACAATTTCCTGTAGGGAGTTAGACTTGTTATCACTTGGTTTATAGAAGAGGACATAAAGGGGAAAAAATTGATTTTACACTGTACTTTTCCCCAAATAAATTTCTATTTGGTTTATAATCTCTTCTTTTTTTTAAGACTATTTATTTATTTATTTGACAGACAGAGATCACAAGTAGGCGGAGAGGCAGGCACGGGGGGGGGGGGGGGGGCGGGGGGGGGGGAAGGAGGCTCCCTGCTGAGCAGACAACCCAATGCAGGGCTCGATCCCAGGACCCCGGGATCATGACCTGAGCCAAAGGCAGAGGCTTTAACCCACTGAGCCACCCAGGCACCCCTATAATCTCTTTTTTTAAAAAAGATTTTATTTATTTATTTGTCAGAGAGAGCACAAGCACAGGGAGCAGCAGGCAGAGGGAGAAGCAGGCTTCCCGCTGAGCAGGGAGCTCAATATGGGGCTCGATCCCAGGATGCTGGGATTAAACCAAGATTCTCTATTTGTTTTAAGATTGACTTCTGCTAAATATCTCTCTCAGCTAGGCCAATTTGAAAGGGTAATGCTAGCATATGTAAATAGGCAAAATATCATTTAAATAAATATGAAACAACCTTTTTTTACAAGGGAAACTACATATGCCCACCAAAAAAGTTCTAGGGAAACCAGCACAGCATATATTTATCGGGCTGTTTTGTTACATGTGAAAAGTCTTTTGAATAAATGAGATGTTTTAAATATTTTCTCATCCAATCTGATATTTAATTCCCTACAAATCTTAGTTTATGTTCAATTTCAAATTATTTCAGTTCTTATTCAATTTCAAATTTGGATTATTTATCTCTTTGGTGTTCCTTTCTCTCAAAAAAAAAATTAAAGGTGAAAAGGGTAAAAATTTTAAATTAAATCTGGCCAATTTAGTTGCTTATTAATAATGTTATTATATATTAAAGTACAAAAAATTACTGGCCAAAAAATAAGGTTTGCGGTTAAAAAAAAAAAATGTACCTACAAAGTTCCCTGAGAACCTTTAAGTTGTTTCATTAGAGGCTTCACTCTTATATTTTATATATTTTCTGCTACACGAAGGTACTATTTTTAGCACCCATTTTTCTCAGCTTCCCTATTTATATTTTGATATCTATATCTACCAAATCACTTTGGATTCCCAGCATAAAGAAAACACTGCAGATTTACCTTCTCCCCGAATGTAAAATATGAATGCAAAGGGGAAAAAAATACTAACGACATAAATCTTCAAAGAGTACTTTGCCTTACATCTATAAATACCTCACAGAAATTAAAAACGTCTGGGAATTTAAAATTGGTCAAGAAAATACATGTTTTAATTCTCCTAAGTATAGCACAGGGAATAAAGTTTGGCACCAACAACATCTTCAAAAATATTGTCTGACTATATCTTTAGAATATTTGAAGAAAAAATATTCTTCTCCTTTTTAAAAATATTTATTTATTTGAGAGACAAACAGAGAGAGAGAACATGCACGTATGGGCTGGGGGGAGGGGCAAAGGGAGGGGGAGAGTATCTCCAGCAACTTCCCACTGAGCGCAGAGCTGATGGGACTCAATCCCAGGACCCTGAGATCACAACCTGAGCCAAAATCAAAAGTCCACACTCGACCAACTAGGCCATCCAGATGCCCCATTATATGCAATGGGGCATATAATTATATGCTTTCTTCATAAGAATTTTTGAGGTTATTGGGTTTTAAAAAATAACACAACTTTATCCCTTCTTCAGTTATATTGCTATAGACTGGGAAAAATATGTAACTGAGAATTATGGGAAGTATATTTTGGCACACATGCTCCTTTTTGGTACATTTTCATTTGGTACTTCATTTTGCCTTGTGTTATAGATATTCGTGCATGTACTATATGCCCAACTAGAATATAAATGACTTATAAGTAAGAAACATAGCCTATTTCATGATTTCCCTACCCATCATGCTTAATGTAGCACTGTGCACATAGTAGGTTCTCAATAAATACTGGTAGGATATAGAATTATTGAAAACTTGTGTAAAAAAATATTTAAATTAACAGTGAAAAAGGAGATTACTTTATTCCTAATCAGATTGTAATGAAGACTATTTCAAACTCTATGCAGTGATGATACACACAAATATTTAAACTATTTATGTGCCTCAACTTGACATAATTTCATGATAACTTGATGGCAATCACATTTAAATATATTAGAATATTTTTGTAATAATGCTACTCTAGAATAGCAACTTTAATAGCTGAGAAAACATGTAAAAGACCATTAACCTGAAAGAAAGAGAGAACACTAAACATTTTTTTCAGAAATCAATGTATAAGGTTAAACATTCCACTATAATATTTATGAGCAAACCTCAAATTAAAATTTATAAATGCAAACTATCAAATGTTTCAGTTAGACAATAATTTAGATTATATTTTATAATTCCTCCTGTGTACACATTGATGAATACTATATAAAAAAACATTCTTTCTTCTTTAATGTCTTTGACTGTAACTATCTAGTATCAAAATTAATTTTGCTTGAATGCAAGGCCATGGCAATGCTATAAAAGCCCTTAATTATCAGTGAGTATGATATTAATCAGTGAACACAAGTAAGTGATTTTCCTTACCTTTAGGACAGCAATGAATGGTACGAAGTTAGCTCTTTGGAGTCCATTTTTATAGAGATCTGAAAGAAAAAATTGCTATTAGTTTTTTATTTAGCCTAAATCTAATGTTAGCTCATATCTCAGTCTAGAAAAAAAGCTTTCTATTTATAAAAAAGATAAACATGCAAAAGAAAAATAACCAAAATTGATTTCTATTCTGGTACTACGCAAAATTCATTATATTCTTAATAAGAAGAACTGACAAAATTATGAAAGAAAATCAAAGACATTCAATCAAATTGGCTTTGAACTGTGGTGTAAAAAAAAAGTAATAAAGGAATTTGGAAGAAATCGCAAATAATCCTAAGTCAATAACTCAACATCAGATATTTTTTAAAGTATTTAATATTTCAATATACAGAATTTTACTGGGAAAGGAATTATATTGCCCTTTATCTCAATCTATAGTAAAAATTCTCAGTACACAATTAAAAATGTTTAACAAGATTAGCCTTTTAAGAAAACACATCAAAAGACAGAACTGTGCATGTATTTGTATCAAGATTACATATTTAACATAAAGGTAAATGACACCAAGGCCACTCTACTTTAAGAGAAATTATCTAAAAATTAAAATTCCATTCTCAAAAGACTATCCATTTAATAGTTATAAAATAATAAACAGCTATAGTAATTTTTGCTTTAGAATATGCATGTGTCACAGTGCATGTATGTTCAGACATATGCACACACATGAACACACACTGTCAAGAGCAAAGAAGTGGAAAGAGATAGCAAATTTTAAGCTTTCCATATTTTTCTTCATTTTCTCTTTTGTTTTTTCTTCCTGAAAAAAAAATAAAAAGACTTGGAATATTATTCAAGAGATTGTAATGTTATTGCATATAAAGCATCCCTTTTAAAGGTAAAATCTAAAGTAATGAGATTTTTTTTAAAAAGAGTATAAATATGGGAACAGTAAAAAGTCTTCTCAATAATAAAACCCGTGAATTAAGTTATGTGTCTTGATTTTTTTAAAAATACGCTTTAGAGTTTCCTTCCTGTATTTCCTTGTTAGAGAAAATTTGATGACTGAGATAGACCTCAACTGCCACATTTACTTATGGAAATAAAATATGGTCATTAGGAAACATTTATTCTCTTTAGAAAAATATTCATCATAACATCATTACAGTGTAGAATGTATTTGCAAAGCTCTTTGGTTAATTAAGGATAAGAGGCTTTAATTCAGTTACATTTAATATATTTATTTAGGGGTATTACAAAAGGTAAGATAATGTTGGCCAGGCTGTTGGAATTTTCAAATCCAGAATGAGATCTTTCCTTTCCTATAATCAATAACCTCAAATGAGTAAATAGGTAAAATGCAGGAAGTGGATTATTAAGTTAGATGTTTTCATAATCTTCCCTAATTATTAGGTTGTTGGGGAAGGTACAAAAAACACTACTGTATGATAAGAGTTCACAGCCATGATTGCTAATAAGTGGTAACATTCGAAAATAAAATATTTTTATATTTTTTTTTAAGTAGGCTCCATGCCCAACATGGGGCTTGAACTCATGACTCCAAGATCAATAGTCACATGCTCCACTAACTGAACTGGCCAGGTGTCCCAAAAAATAAGATCGTTTAAATACACTCAATGTTTACAGCAGCTTTATTTGTAATAGCCAAAAACTGGAAGCAATCCAAATGTCCATCATTACATGAGTGGATAAGTAAACTGTGGCTTTTCTGTATAATGAAATACTACTTAGTAATAAAAAGTAGAAACCATACACACAATAAAAGAGATGAAGCTCAAAAGAATTATGCGGAGTAAGAGGCCAGACCAAAAAAAAAAGGTACATACCGTGTGATTCTAATTATATAAAACTATAAAAAAAGCAAACTAAGGCTACAGTAACAAAGCAAATTGGTGGTTGCCTAGAGAAGGGGTCAGAAGGACAACAATGACCAGGAGAGATGAAAATAAGGAAAGAAGAAAGTTTGAGTGTGATGGAAATACTCATTGTATTGACTGTGGTGGTGATTTCACATATATATACACATGCCAATATTTTGTAAATTGTACCCCTTAAATATGTGCCATTTATTGTGTATCGATTATAGCTCAGTAAGTTCTTTTAAAATTTATTGAGGAAAATGCCAAAGTGAATATCGAAGAACACTGTGTTCATATTACACTAATGAAAGTTTATCTATATTAAGGTAACCGTTTGGTCTCACAGAGTAATATCTTTGTTATGGACATATAAAGCTCTGAGATGTTTAACTTAACAACTGTGTACCTTTCTGTAGGTTCATGACAATAAAAGATGTAAAAGGCCCACTTGTAATATTCTTGACTGAAAGTTTCCACTCATCAGCAAAGTTAAAATCAAATAATACCTTTCAGTCTTCAAGAGTTAATTTTTTAAGGGGTTAACTTTAAAAACACTCTGCCTTGATAAGGATATATAATCCAAACTTTATGCTCTGAGAAGTATTTTCTAAACATAATTCTAAACCAAATTCATTTGGCTTGAAAACCTTTAGGTTTTTACAGGACACTTAAGTGAAAAAGAACTGTACTCGTTAAATTGAAGAGTTTTTTTGCAATTCAAATATTATGCTAATTATCAATGCAATAGATCTATCTCCTGAAATGTTACTTAGCTACCATTTTTTCATAGTAGTTGTTTAATATTCTTTTTCTCAGACATAAAGATTTTATATACATTTATATCAACCTTTGTCATTGTTTACTAAATACTATTTAAAATTCAGTAGAAGTTCTTGCCTACAATTTTTTAATGATCTCTAAACAGAGTTAAATGAGCACTTGGTCATATAAGAGAGAGTACCGAAATTACGGCACATTCATTTTTCAAGACTGGTAATAAGGACTTCTACATTCTCCACAGTGAATAACTATAATAATACTTACAGATGAAATACATGCAAAGAGGATTTTTAAAGTAATTACAAGGACCTAAATACTTTGGAGATGTACATGTATATACAGATTTTTTTCCTTAAAAATCCAAGCATTGCAGAAGAGGTTATATACAAAAACATAATGGTAAACACATATCAAAACCACTAATAAATATGCAAAGAATAAGGAGAAAGAAATTCAAACATATCCCTAAACAATTAAGCAAAACATGAAAGAAAGACAAGGATCAGAGGACATATTCAGAAACAATCACAAAACAAATAACAAATACATATACAATACAAAGACATATACAAATACAATAAATACATATCCATCAATAAACTATTTTGAATGTAAATGGACTAAATGCTCCAATCAAAAGACATAGGGTGACAGAATGTAAAAAAAAAAACAAGATCCATCTATATGCTGCCTACAAGAGACTCATTTCAGACCTAAAGATATTTGCAGATTGAAAGTGAGGGGATAGAGAAAATCAATCATGCAAATGGATGGCAAAAGAAGGTCAGAGTAAAAAAATATTTATATTGCACAAAACAGACTTTAAAACAAAGACTGTAACAAGAGACACAGAAAGATACTATATTCCAATAAAGGGGGTAATCCAACAAGAAGATATAATGATTATAAATATTTATGCACCCAACAGAGAAGCACCCAAATAAATAAAACAGTTAATAATAAAAATAATAACAATAACAAAAATAAAGGAACTAATTGATAACAATACAGTAACAGTAGGGGACCTTAACACCCCACTTACATCAACACACAGATCATCTAAACAAAAAATTAACAAGGAAACAATGGCTTTGACTGACACACTGGACCAGATAGATTTAACAGATATATTCAGAAGACTCCATTCTAAAATACTAGAATATACCTTCTTTTCTTTTTTTTTTTAATTTTATTTATTTATTTGATAGACAGAGATCACAAGTAGGCAGAGAGGCAGGCAGAGAGAGAAGGGGGGAAACAGGCTCCCTGCTGAGCAGAGAGCCCAATGTGGGGCTCAATCCCAGGACCCTGAGATTGACCTGAGTTGAACGCACAGGCTTTAACCCAGTGAGCCACCCAGGCACTCCTACCTTCTTTTCAAGTGCACATGGAACATTCTCCAAAACAGATGATATTTTAGCTCACAAAACAAGCCTCAACAAATTCAAGAAGATTAAAGTCATACCATGAATCTTTTGGGAACACAAGGCTATAAAACTAGAAGTCAACAACAAGAAAACATCTGGAAAGCCCACAAATACATGGAGGTTAAATAACCTGCTACTAAACAATGAATGAGTAAACCAGAAATAAAAGAACAAATAAAAAGTACATGGAAACAAATGAAAATGAAAATACAATGGTCCAAAACCTTTAGGATGCAGTAAAAGTGGTCATAAGAAGAAAATTTATAGCAACACAGGCCTCCTTCAAGAAGAAAAATCTCAAACAACCTAACTTTGCATCTAAAGGAGCTATAAAAAGAACAAACAAAATCTAAAACCACCAGAAGGAAGGAAAAATAAAGATTAGAGTAGAAATAAATGATACAGAAACTAAAAAACAAAACAAAACAAAAAACAATAGAACAGATCACCAAAACTAGAAGCTGGTTCTTTGTAAAAAAATCAATAAAACTGAGAAACCCCTAGCCAGACCTATGAAGAAAAAAAAGAATAAGGACTCAAATAAAATCACGAATGACAGAGGAAAAATAACCAATGCTACAGAAACATAAACAATTATAAGAGAATATTATGACAAACTATATATCAACATATTGGCCAACCTAGAAGAAAAGGATAAATTCCTAGAAACATATGAACTACCAAAACTGAAACAGGAAGAAATAGATAATTTGAATAGACTGATAACCATCAAAAAAATGGAATCAATAATCAAAAAACTCCCAACAAACAAAACTCCTGGACCAGAAGGTATCACAGGCAAATTCTACCAAACATGTAAAGATTAGTTAATACCTATAATTCTCAAACTATTCCAAAAAATATGAAAGGAAGGAAAACTTCCAAATTCATTCTATGAGCCCAGCATTACCCTGATACCAAAACCAGATAAAAACATCACAAAAAAGAGAACTACAAGCCAATATATTTGATGAACCCAGGTGCAAAAATCCTCAATAAAATACTAGCAAACTGAATCCAACAACACATTAAAAAAATCATTCACAATAATCAAGTGGGATTTATTCCTGGGTTGGAAGGGTGGTTCAATATTCACAAATCAATCAATCTGATACACCACAACAAAAAGAGAAAGGATAAGAACTATATGATCATTTCAATAGATGTAGAAAAAGTGTTTGACAAGGCAGAACATCAACTCATGATAAAAACTCTCAACAAAATAGGTTTAGAGGGAACACATCTCAACACAATAAAGGCCATATATGAAAAACCACACAGTAAACATCATTCTCAATCAGGAAAAACTGAGAGCTTTTCCCCTAAGGTCAAGAACAAGACAAAGATGTACACTCTGACCACTTATATTCAACAGAGTACTGGAAGTCCTAGCAATAATATAGCAAAAAGAAATAAAAGGCATTGAAATCGGTAAAAAAGAAGTAAAATATTTATTATTTGCAGATGACATCATACTACACATAGAAACCCCAAAAGACTCCACCAAAAACCTGCTAAAACTACTAAATTCAGTAAAGTTGCAGAATCTACTGAAATCTGTTGCATTTCTATACACCAAAAATGAAGCAGCAGGAAGAGAAATTAAGAAAACAATCCTAGAGGCACCTGTGTGGCTCAGTGGGTTAAAGCCTCTGCCTTCGGCTCAGGTCACGATCCCAGAGTCCTGGGATCGAGCCCCGCATCAGGCTCTCTGCTCAGCGGGGAGCCTGCTTCTTCCTCTCTCTCTGCCTGCCTCTCTGCCTACTTGTGATCTCTGTCTGTCAAGTAAATTAAAAAAAAAAAAAAAAGAAAAAAGAAAACAATCCTATTTACAGCTGCACCAAAAACAGTAAGATACCTAGGAATAAACCTAACCAAAAATGTAAAAGACCTGTTGAAATAAATTGAAGATGACACACACAAAAAAATAGAAAGACATTTCATGCTCATAGACTGGAAAAAAAATATTGTTAAAATGTCTATAGTACCCAAAGCAATCTACATATTTAATGCAATCCCTATCAAAATACCAACAGCATTTTTAGAGAACCAGAACAAACAATTCTAAAATTTGTATGGAATCACAAAAGACCCCAAATAGTCAAAGCAATCTTGAAAAAGAAAAGCAAAGCTGGAGACATCACAATTCCAGACTTCAAGTTATATTACAGATTCAAGTAGTAATCAAAACAGAATGGTACTGGCCCAAAAGTAGACATACAGATCAACAGAAGAGAATAGAAAACCCAAAAAGGAACCCACAACTATATGGTCAAATAATATTTGACAAAGGAGGAAAGCATATTCAATGGGAAAAAGACAGTCTCTTCAACAAATGGGGTTGGGAAAACTGGACAGCAACATGCAAAAGAATGAAACTAGACCACTTTCTTATACCATTCACAAAAATAATTTCAAAATAGATTAAAGACCTAAATGTGAGACCTGAAACCATAAAAATCCTAGCAAAGAACAAAGGCAGTGATTTTTTTGACATGGCCGTACCAACTTTTTTCTACCAATGTCTCCTGAGGCAAGAGAACAAAAACAAATTACCGGAACCACATCAAAATAAAAAGCTTCTGCATGGCAAAGGAAACAATAAAACTAAAAGAGAAACTATGGAATGGGAGAAGATATTTGTAATGACATATCTGATAAAGAATTAATATCCAAAATACATAACTAATACAACACAACACCCCAAAACCAAATAATCAAATTTAAACATGGTCAAAAGACATACACAGACATTTCTCCAAAAAGATATCAGATGACCAGCACACACATGAAAAGGTGTTCGATATCACAGTGATGTACAAATCAAAACTTCAATGAGATATCACCTCACAGCTGTCAAATGGCTAAAATCAACAACACAAGAAACAACAGGTGTTGGTGAGAATGTAGAGAAAAGGGAACCCTCGTGCACTGTTGGTGGGAATGCGAATTGGTGCAACCACTGTGGAAAACAGTATGGAGGTTCTTCAAAAAAATAAAAATAGAACTACCCTATAATCCAGCAATCACACTACTGGGTATCTACCCAAGGAATATAAAAACACTAATTCAAAGGGATACATGCATCCCTATGTTTACAGCAGCATTATTTACAATAGCCAAGATATGGAAGCAGCCCAAGTGTCCATCAATTGATGAATGGCTAAAGAAGATGTGGCATATATACTGAATGGATTATTATTCAGCCATAAAAAATATGAAATCTTGCCATTTGCAATGACATGGATGGAGCCAATGAGTATTTTTTTTTAATTTTTATTTATTTATTTGAGAGAGAGAAAGAGATCACAAGTAGACAGAGAGGCAGACAGAGAGGGCAGGGGAAGCAGGTTCCCTGCCGAGCAGAGAGCCCGATGCGGGGCTTAATCCCAGGACCCTGAGATCATGACCTGGGCCGAAGGCAGAGGCTTAAACCACTGAGCCACCCAGGTGCCCCAGAGCCAATGAGTATAATACTAAATGGAATAAGTCAGAGAAAGACAAATACCCTATGATTTCATATATATGTATAATTTAAGAAATAAAACAAATAAGCAAAGGGAGAAAGAGACAAATCAAGAAACAGACCCTTAATTACACAGAACAAACTGATGGTTACCAGAGGGGAGGTAATTGGGGGGATGGGTTAAATAGGTGATGGAGAATAAAGAGTGCACTTGTCATCATGAGCACCTAAGCACCCGGTGATATTTGGAATTGTTGAATCACTACGTTGTACACCTGAAACTAAAATAACACTATATGCTGACAAACTGGAATTAAAATAAAAACCTAAAAAACAAATTCAAGTGTCAAAACTAACAAGGTGTAATGCTTATTTATATAAGTGCATGTCTGTCTAGAGAAAGAAAACTTTCAAGATTGATAATTAAAAGTTTTCCTTTTAACACAATGAGATACTACCACACACCAGTCAGGATGGCTCAAATTAACAAGTTAACAACAAATGTTGGCGAGGATGCTGACAAAGGGGAACCCTGTTACACTGTTGGTGGGATTGCAAGCTGGTCATCCACTCTGGAAAACAGTATTGGAGGCTCCTCAAGAAGCTAAAAATATTATCATTTTATTTTCATTTCAATATACTTTCATGAATAGTTATGCAGAAATGAGTGCTGAAGACAAAAGATAAAAAAGGGAACTAGGTTTACAGAATACTGACTAGGAGCCAGGCAATTCACCAGGCAATGTATACAAACCACAGTAACACTACAAAGCAGATATTTTTACCTCCCTTTTGCAGGAAGAGACTGATCCTCATAGTTTCAGATAATCTGCTGAATTTCCAGCCAGTAATAGGTATACCTAGGAGTCAAGGTCTTGAATGATGTTAAAACTTGTGGACTTCTTCAGAACCACGTTCTGTTCGGCTTATCACAGCCGACAGACACAACCAGACTATAACCATGATTCAAGGTAAAAAGGGACAGAGGTATAAATATAATACATAGAGCGAGAAGCTATTCATTTTATCATGGTTCAAAGGCAGCTTTACAGACGTAACAGTGGCACTAGACCACCTTGGAAAAATAAGCAGGGTGTCACCCAGCAGAGAAGAAGGAAGAATATTCTAGGCGCAAGAGTCAGTATGAGTTCATGACTCTACTTTCTTTTCTAATAGTATACAATCTATCATTCAAATAACACATTCTGAATCAAACTTTCTTAAAGCCACCATGCTTGACAAACTTTTAGAGTGGCCCTCCCTAAACCCCAGACCTGGTATTATACTTAGGTATAAGCATTGGACTCCAGAATCAAAGGACAGTTATCCCCGAGAATAGGAATCAAGTGCAGTGAATTCTACAGTTGTCCCAACTTAGTGCCTGGGCAAAGTTTATAGCACTCTGCTCAGAGAGGGGGAGCCCAGGCAGCATCTGGCAGCCTCCCTGAATGGAGACGGATGAGAGTCCTGGGAGGACAAAGCAAGTAGAGTTCCCAGGGCAGAGTACCAGAGAAAAGAAAGCTGCCTAGTAAAAAAGCTCTGGGGATCTGCTAAAGGTCCCTAATGAGTCCTCAATGAAGTACTAATCAGACATGTGTGGAAGGAAACTACTGAAAGTCAGGCAAAAAAGATACCTGGGAGTACTAGAGAAAAGCACCACTGGGGCTCACACATGCCTGTCTCCACCAGTCAGACTGGAAAACCTCGTAATTCATGGGGTATTGGGTAGAGGACTCAACTCACCAGCAAGAAAAACTAGTCTGAGACTAAATGCTGCTCTATCCTGCTATACAAAGCTTAGAGGCAATAGCCCCCCAAATCATACCAATTCTAAGAATGGGAATGAAGCTCAGAAGTATTTATAGGAATACAAAAGTCTCCAGCACTCAACACAGTAAAAATTACATTGTCTGACATCCAATAAGAAATGATGAAAGCATGCAAAGAAAAAGGGAAATAAGGCCCATAATGAGGAGCAAAAGCAATCATAGAAACAGACCTAGGATTGACACAGATAATAAATTTAGAAGACAAGTACATTGCAGTTATTGCTATATTCCATGTGTTCAAGCAGCATGAAGAAAGACTGTCCCAATCAAATAGAGACATGGAAAATATTTTTTAAAAACCCTAAGATGGGGGCGCCTGGGTGGCTCAGTGGATTAAGCCGCTGCCTTCAGCTCAGGTCATGATCTCAGGGTCCTGGGATCGAGCCCCACATCGGGCTCTCTGCTCCGCAGGGAGCCTGGTTCCTCCTCTCTCTCTGCCTGCCTCTCTGCCTACTTGTGATCTCTCTCTCTGTCAAATAAATAAATAAAATCTTTAAAAAAAAAAAAAAACCTAAGATGAACTTTTTTTAAAATTAACATATGATGTATTATTTGCCCCAGGGGTACAAGTCGGCGAGTCATCAGTCTTACACATTTCATAGCACTCACCATAGCACATACCCTCCCCAATGCCCATAACCCAGTCACCCTATCCCTCCCCTCTCCCCCCCAGCAACCCCAGTTTGTTTTCTGAGATTAAGAGTCTCTTATGGTTTGTCTCCCTCCCCAGAACTTTTAGAGATGAAAACAGTATGTGGAATGAATAATATGCTGGCCGGGAATAACAGTAGATTACACAGTGCAGAAAAAAAAAATCAGTGACTTGAAGATACTGCAACAGAAGCTAGCCAAAATGAAGCACTGAGAGAAAGAAAAGGTAAGAAAACATAAGACAGAATAAGTGAGCTGTGACAACTTTAAGCAACCTAATACATGTGTAACTGCATTACCCAAAGGAGAGAAGAGGAGAGGATATTAAAAAACTTGAAGAAATAATGGTCAAAATATTGCCAAGCTTGATGAAAACTATAAACCCACAGATCTACTTTGCTCTATGAGGCCCAAGCACAACACAACACAATTATAATCAAACTGCTTAAAAATGGTAATTAAAGGAAAACAAAAATCCTAAAAGAAACCAGAGAAAAAAGGTAGATTAAATATAGAGAAATTAGGATAAGGATGACAGCACCTTCTCACTGGAAACCAATGTAAGCCAGAACACAGTGAAACAATACCTTTAAAGGACAATGGAAAAAAACAAAACCGTCAACAAAGAATTCTATCCTGAGCCAAAGTATCTTTAAAAATACAGACTTTTGGTCCACCCGAGTGGCTCAGTCAGTTAAGTGTGTGACTCTTGCTCTGTGACTCCTGCTCTCAGCTCAGATCTTGATCTTAGCCCCGATTCAGGCTCCACACTGGGCACAAAGCCTCCTTTGGCGGGGGAGAGGCGAATCAGGAGGGGAGACAAACCATGAGACACAAGGACTCCCGGAAACAAACAGAGGGTTTTAGAAGGGAGGGGGGATGGGAGGATGCATGAGCCCGGTGATGGGTATTAAGGGGGGCATGGATTGCATGGAGCACTGGGTATTATACGCAAACAGTGAATCATGGAACACTACATCAAAAATTAATGATGTACTGTATGGTGACTAACGTAACACAAGAAAAATTAAAGTTAAAAAAATGCAAAACAAAATAAATGAAAAATAAAAATAAAACAACAGAAAAACAGATTTTTTGTGACATTTAAAAGCTGAAAGAATTCATCACCAGAATACCAGAACTACAAAAATCTTAAAAAGAAGTCCTCTGCCAAAAAAATATTAGATGGAACCCCATAATACACAGAGGAATTAAGAGCAACAGAAATGGCAATTATGGGTAAATATGAAACTTTATTATTGTTATCTAAATTCTTTTTTTTTTTTTAAGATTTTATTTATTTACTTGACAGACAGAGATCACAAGCAGGAGAGACAGGCAGATAGAGAAGAGGAAGGAGGCTCCCTGCTGAGCAGAGAGCCCAATGCGGGGCTCAAACCCAGGACCCTGGGATCACAACCTGAGCCGAAGGCAGAGGCTTTAACCCACTGAGCCACCCAGGCACCCCTAAATCTTTTTTTAAAAATATTTTATTTATTTATTTAGTTGAAAGAGAGAGAGAAAGCATGAGGAGGTGGGCAGAGGGAGAGAGAGGAGAGCAGGGAGCCTGATACGGGGCTCAATCCCAGGACCCTGGGCTCATGATCTGAGTCAAAGGCAGACACTTAACTAACTGAGCCAGTCAGGTACCCCTAGTCCTTTTCTTAAAAAAGATTTTTATTTTTAAGTAATCTCTACACCTAACCTGGGGCTCAAATTCACAACCCTGAGATCACGAGTTCCACGCTTTTTCAAATGAGCCAGCCAGATGACCCTTATCTAAATCCTTTAGAAAAATAACTATTTAGGGGAGCCTGGGTGGTTTAGCTGGTTAAGAGGCAGACTCCCGGCTTGGCTCAGGTCATGATCCCAGGGTCAGGAGAGAGAGGAGCCCCCACCAGACTCCATATTCAGTGCAGAGTCTGTTTATGGCTCTCCCTCCTTCTCTGCCCCTCCAAGCCCCACCTCCCCCACCACTTACGCTTTCTAATAAATAAAATCTTTTTAAAATTAAAAAAAAAGGGGGGGTTCCTGGGTCACTCAGGACCCTTCAGCTCAGGTCATGTCCCAGGGTTGGTCCTAGGATTAAGCCCTGGATTGGGCTCGCTGCTCAGCAGGAAGCCGGATTCTCCCCCTCTCTGCCCCTCCCCTCTGCTCCTGCTCACCTGCTCTCTTTCTCTCTCAAATTACAAAAAAAAAAAAAAAAAAAAAAAATTTAAAATAAAAAAAAATAAAAGGTAACTATTTAAAGCAAATATAACAGTGTATTTTGGCATGTATAACATGGGTGTATTAAAAAATGGGTGCATACTGTTAAAAATGAGCTTTTTACACTATACTAGAAGTGGCATAATATCACTTAAAGGTAGACTGATAAAGTTTTATACTATAATCCCCAAAGCAAAGCATAAAACCTTTTCTAAAAACCTCATAAAAGTGTAATTATAGAGTATATGTTATTTTGTATAAGGCTTCTTTAACTCAGCCTGTTTCTGAAATGTACCCAGGTTGTTACCTGTTTATCCCTTTTTTTTTTTTAAGATTTTATTTATTCATTTGACAGAGAGAGACCACAAGTAGATAGAGAGGCAGGCAGAGAGAGACAGAGAGAGGGAAGCAGGCTCCCCGCTGAGCAGAGAGCCCGATGCGGGACTCCATCCCAGGACCCTGAGATCATGACCTGAGCTGAAGGCAGCGGCCCAACCCACTGAGTCACCCAGGCGCCCTGTTTATTGCTCAGTAGTGTTCCGTTTTATTCATATGCTACAAATTCTTTAGCCATCCTCTGACTGACAAAAACCTGAGTTGTTTCCAGTTATTGGCTATTATAAATAAAGCTGCTAGAACCATTCTTCTTTTTTATGTTCACTTAGTCTATATGTTAATTGATAGAACCATTTTTGTACAAATTTTTTTGTCAACTTTTTTTCTTCCCATTTCTGTAGGTAAATATCGAGGAGTTTAACTGTTGGGTCATAGGGTTAGAAATCAAACATACTTCTAAGTGTCTTATACTCTGCATTGCCATCAACAGTGTAGGAGAGTTTTAGTTGCCCCACAGCTTCATCAGTAGTGGGTTTTGCAAGTCTTTTTAATTTGAGTCATTGTGGTGGGTACGTATTAACGATGTTTCACTGTGCTTAATTTGCATTTGCCTGATGACTATTTAAGCTGGTATTTTTGCATGTGTCTCCTAGCCAAAAGAAGTACCTGTTTAAAAATTGGGCCCAGGGGCGCCTGGGTGGCTCAGTGGGTTAAAGCCTCTGCCTTCAACTCACGTCATGATCCTAGGGTCCTGGGATCGAGCCCCACATCGGGCTCTCTGCTAGGCAGGGAGCCTGCTTCCCTTCCTCTCTCTGTGCCTACTTGTGATCTCTCTCTCTCTGTCAAATAAATAAATAAAATCTTTAAAAAAAAAATTGGGCCCAATTCTTATTAGGTGGTTTATTATTGGCTTTTAAGAATTCTTTGTACATTCTGGATTCTATTCCTTTGTCAAGTATATGATTTACAAATATTTTTTCCCAGTCTGTGGTTTGCCCATTCATTTTCTTAAGGTGCTTTTAAAAGGAGCAGCAGTTTTTAATTTTGTTGAAATCTAATTTATCGTTTTTTTATAGTATTGCTTTCTAGGATTTGTTTAAGAAATCTTTGCCTTCACCCAAATCATGAAAATATACCTCAATGTTTTCCTCGAAAAGCTATATTGTTTGTTTTTTTTTACTTAGGTCTATGATCCATCTCAAATTAATTTTTATGATATTTGAGGTAGGGGTCAAAGTTAATTTTTTCCCATAATGATATCCAGATAGTCCAGCACCATTTTTTCCCCCAGCAGACTGTCCACTGCCTTTGTCGAAACGTCAAATGATTATATAAGTAGATATCTGTTTCTGAGCTCTCCACTCTCCATCCAATCATGAAACTCCACTGATTAATTTTTCTATCCTATGCCAATACCACACATCTTCATTTTTTGTAGATTTTTAGTAAGTCTTGAAACTGCCCCTGAGCTTTGTTGTGTTCTTTAAAAAAAAAAAAAAAATGCAGGGGGGTGGGGACGCTTTGGTGGATCAGTCAGTTAAGTGTCTGCCTTTGGCTCACGTCATGATCCCAGTGTCCTGGGATCCAGTCTCAAATCAGGCTCCTTGCTCAGTGGGGAGCCTGCTTCTCCCTCTGTCTGCTACTCCCCCTGCTTGTGCAGCTCTCTCTCACTCTCTGACAAATAAATAAATTAAATCTTATAAAAAAATTTTTTTTAAATAGACTCCATACTCAACATGGGGCTTGAACTCACTGTCTTGAGATTAAGAGTCATGTGCTCTACCAACTGAGCCAGCCAGGTGACCCAACTTTATTTTTTTTAGACTGTTTTTGTTTACTCAAGGTATTTTTCATTGCCATATAAAACTTGTCAATTTGGGGCACCTGGGTGGCTCAGTGGGTTAGGCCTCTGCCTTCAGCTCGGGTCATGATCTTAGGGTCATGGGATCAAGCCCCACATCAGGTTTCTCTGCTCAGCAGAGAGCCTGCTTCCCCCCTCTCTCTCTGCCTGCCTCTCCGCACACTTGTGATCTCTGTCAAATAAATAAATAAAATGTTTTTTTAAAAACTTGTCAATTTCTACCCCCCCCAAACAAAGCAAGCTGGGGTTATGATTATGATTGCACTGAATCTACCAATCACTTTAAGAGGAAGTGACATTTTCCCTAATACTGAATGCTCCAATCCAAGAAAATAGTGTATCATTCCATTTATTTATGTCTTAAATTTCTCCCATATTGTTTTCTAGTTTTCAGTGTAGAGAGGTATTACAGGTTTTCTGTTAAACCTATTTCTAATTACTTTATGCTTTTGATGATATCACTAAAAATTTGGGGGTTTTATTCCATTTTCCAATTCCTTGCTGATTTTTGTACACTAACCATATGACCTGCGAGTGTGCTAAATTCACATGGTAGCTCTATGAGCTTATTTGAAGTTTTTTTTTTTTTTAAGATTTTATTTATTTACTTGACAGAGAGAGATCACAAGCAGACAGAGAGGCAGGCAGAGAGAGAGAGAGGGAAGCAGGCTCGCTGCTGAGCAGAGAGCCTGATGCGGGACTCGATCCCAGGACCCTGAGATCATGACCTGAGCCGAAGGCAGCGGCTTAACCCACTGAGCCACCCAGGCGCCCTTATTTGAAGATTTTAAAGATATTTCTATATAAACAGTGTCCTCTGTAAAAATAGATCATTTTGGTCTTTCTTTTCCATTCCATTTTTTTTTTTTTTTTTTTTTTTTTTTTTTGCCTTCTTTCAGTTACTAGGGCCTCTGGTATTATGTTGACCAGAAGTGGGAAGAGTAAGCATCCTTGTCTTGCTCCTAGTATGAGAGGGAGGGGAGAATGTCCAATATTTCACCATTAAATACACTTACTGGTTTTGGCGGATGGTTCTGGTAGATGTTCTTTATCAAATTAAGTTTTTTCTATTCCTAGTTCATTGATTGATTGTTTTTTTAGTAAAATGCTAGCCCTAGCATTTAATAATGAATGTGACCTAGATCTTGTCAAATGTTTTTTCCGTAATTGTTGAGGTATTATTTTTCTCCTTTATTCTGTTAATATAGATGACACTGGTTGATTCTCAAATTTTTTTTTTAAAGATTTTATTTATTTATTTGACAGAGAGTGATCACAAGTAGGCAGAGAGGCAGGCAGAGAGAGGGGGATGCAGGTTCCCCGCCGAGCAGAGAGCCCGAAGTGGGGCTCGATCCCAGGACCCTGAGATCATGACCCAAGCCGAAGGCAGAGGCTTTAACCCACTGAGCCACCCAGGCGCCCCTATTCCACCAGGCGCCCCTGATTCTCAAATTTTAAAATAATGTTGTATTCATAGAATAAACCCCAAATAGTCATGATGTATTATTATCCTTTTTTTTAATATGCTGCTGAATTTGCTTTGCTAATATTTTGTTAATTATTTTTATGTCTATGTTCTTGAGAAATATTATCTTGTTAGTTTTCTTTCTTTGGAATGCCTTAGTCCAGTTTTGCTGTTATAGCTACACTGAACACATAACAGGAATTGGGAAATGTTTCCTATTCTTGTTTTCTGAAAGAGTTTGTGTTAAGACTGCAGCTCTTTCTTCCTTAAATGTTTGATAGAATTCATCAGTAAAACCATCTGGGCCTAAGTTTTTGATGAGAAAGTTTTTATAACAAATTAGATTTCATTAAAAACTATATGGATATTCAGGGGAGCTGGGTGGCTCAGTGGGTTAAAGCCTCTGCCTTCAGCTCAGGTCATGATCTCAGGGTCCTAGGATTAAGGCCCGCATCGGGCTCTCTGCTCGGCAGGGAGCCTGCTTCCTCCACCCTCTCCCTCTCTGCCTGCTTCTCTGCCTACTTGTGATCTCTGTCTACCAAATAAATAAAATCTTAAAAAAAAAAAAACCCTATATGGATTTTCAGATTTTCTGTTTCATTTTGTGTCAGTCTAGCAAATTTTATTTTTTGATAACTTTGTCTGTTTCATCTAAGGTGTGACATTTGTAGTCATGAGTTGTTCACAATATTCTTCTGGTTATCCTTTAAATATTTATAATCCTTCTTTCATTCTTAATAGTGGTCATTTGTTTATTTTTTTCTTGATCAGTGTAGTCAAAGGTTTTACAATTTCATTCATCTCAAAAAACTTAGTTTGGGGTTTGTTAAATTTTACTATTGCTTGTTTCCTAATTTCATTGGTTTCTACTCTTACCTTTATTTATCCTTCCTTCCTTCTACTTACTTTTAATTTACCCTTCTAGGTTCTTTATTCTTTTTTTAAATTGATATAATTGACATATAACATTATATACTAGTTTCAAGTATATAACATAATGACTTAATATGTGTATATATTGCAAAATGATCACTCAAAATAATTCTAGTTATCATCCACCACCAGCTACAATTTTTTTCCTATGGTAAGAACGTTAAGATCTACTCTCTTGGAAACTTTCAAACACACAATACAGTATTATTAACTATAGTCATCATGTTCTACATTACATCCCCAGGCCTTATTTATAACTGGAAGTTTGTACCTTTTTTTTTTTTTTAAGATTTTATTTATTTATTTGACAGAGAGAGAGATCACAAGTAGGCAGAGAGGCAGGCAGAGAGAGAGGAGGAAGCAGGCTCCCTGCAGAGCAGGGAGCCCAATGCGGGACTCGATCCCAGGACCCTGAGATCATGACCTGAGCCGAAGGCAGCGGCTTAATCCACTGAGCCACCCAGGCGCCCCGGAAGTTTGTACCCTTTGACCACCTTCCCCCATTTTGTCCAACCTTCCCGTGTGGGAACCATCAATTTCTTCTCTGCATCTGTCAGTTCAGTTTCCAGAAGTCGAATTGCCGGAGCATATGGTAGTCTATTTTTAATTTTTTGAGGAGCCTCCATGTTTTCCATCATGGCTGCAAAAATTTACATTCCTATTTACGGCACAGAAGGGTTCCCTTTTACCCACATCCTCACCAACACTTGCTATTTTTTGTCTTTTTGATAATAACCATTCTGAGAGGGGTGAGGTGACAACTCGGTGTGGTTCTGATTTGAATTTCCCTGACTGGCAGTTAGTGATGTTGAGCTCTTTCTCCTGTTGGCCAGCTGTAAGTCATCCTTGGAAAAATGTCTATTTATATCCTCCTGCCCACTACTGAATCAGATTGTGGTTTTTTGCTATTGAGTTGTAAGAGTTCTTTCTATATTTTGGATATTTAAACTCTTATCAAATATATGATTTGCAAAGATTTTTCTCCCATTTGGTAGGTTGCCTGTTGGCTTCTTTTTTTTAAAATTTTTTAAAAAAGATTTTATTTATTTATTTGACAGACAGATCACAGGTAGGCAGAGAGAGAGAGGAAGGGAAGCAGGCTACCTGCTGAGCAGAGAGCCCGAAGCGGGGCTCCATCACAGGACGCTGGGATCATGACCTGAGCAGAAGGCAGAGGTTTTATCCTACTGAGCCACCCAGGCGCCCCTGCCTGTTGGCTTCTTAAGGTCACTGATTTTAGAGACTTTTTTTCTTCTAAAAAAAATTTTTTTAACTACAAATTTTCCTCAAAGAACTGTTCTGTTTAGTTCTTAAAAACTATGTTTAAAAAAAAATCTTAAAAATTTCAATGTTACACTTTCATTTTCTTTTGCTTCAAAACATTTTCTCTTTTTCATTGTGATTTCTTATTTAATCCATGGATTAGTTACATGTATTATTTAATTTGCAAATACCTCAGAGTTTTCTGGATATCTCATTGTTATTCACATTTAATTTAATTCTACTATGGTCAGAATCATTCTATATGATTTCAAACTTTATATATTTGTTGAGACTTGGTTTATGGCCCAGCATATGTTCAGTCTTGGTGAACATACAATGTGCACTTAGAAAGAAAGAATTCTGCAGTTACTGGGTTTAATGTTCAATAAGTACTAATTAGGTCAAACAGATGATTATCTGTATCTTTATAAATTTTTGTTCATTCAACCGCTTTAGGAGGGACGTTCAAATTTCCAACTATGATTATTCAATTGTCTAGTTCACTCATTAAGTCTGTTTTGCTTTGTGTAATTTGAAGATGTGTTATTAGGTGTATACCTTTAAGACTGTCATGGCTTTCTAATAAACAGACTTTTATCACTATGAAATGTCATTCTTAATCTCTAATAATATTTGTTTTGACATTTACATTTTTGGAGTTTTGGGTGAAACTTGGAATTTAGAGATTTATAAAAGTATTTATAGAATTTATAAAACCAGGGGCGCCTGGGTGGCTCAGTGGGTCAAGCCTCTGTCTTTGGCTCAGGTCGTGATCTCAGGGTCCTAGGATCGAGCCCTGCATCAGGCTCTCTGTTCAGCAGGGAGCCCGCTTCTCCCCCCCTCTCTCTGCCTGCCTCTCTGACTACTTGTGATCTCTCTCTGTCAAATAAATAAATAAAATCTTAAAAAAAAAGAATTTATAAAACCATAAGGACATATCTCACATAGACTTTCCACATACTAGATAAGGTTTAACTATCTGTTCTTCACAAAACATCTGGGTTAAATATAAAATTAACATTTATATTATTTAATTTACTTTCTTCCTTTCTTAGTTCTTTCTTTTCATTTTTTCCTTCCTTTTTAATCATCGTCCATCAGTTTAAAGCAACAAATAAAACTAAATTTATTCCAGAGATGTTCTGTACCACCACTATCATGACCATAAGAGCTTTTTTTTTAAATGCCAATAATGTGTTTGGTCGTACACAAATAAAAAATCAGAAAGAAAAGTTGGGGTGATCTACACATCTATTATTATTGATATTGTGTTACTGCATATATCCTTAGCTAATATTTTCAATGAAAACTGCTATGGAGATGATGGCAGGAAGATGAAATCCTTCTAACAATCCTACAAATAGTCCTGTAAATTAAATCTACTTTTTATTTAAATAATAATTACCAGCCCCTCACTTTAGATATCCTACAACATTTTAAAGGATATGATCCCCTGTAAGAGTGATAATGGGAATCCAAGGAAATTTCAGGCACCATGAAAGAGAAACTTCACAAAATGTTACATAAAATCTTTATTACAAAAATATTACCATCCATATACTTATATATTTATTTTCGGTAAAGTTAAACATCAATAAAGTAGTTTTTCATACCAGAGCTTCTTTTTCTAACGGAAGTCAATAGATTTAAATATCATTACTGAAGTGTTCAATGAGAGAACAGAACATCTATATTTCTGGGAACCTTTTATGCATGAAGACCATCGAAAACGAGCCAGGCAAAAATTAGTGGCAGAGACTCCAACTCTCCTGTTAACTTCTAGAACCATCTATTTCATTATCTAGTGTGCATGGTTGAGGCTTAGTTAACAACAGCTTTTACTTGGACTCTAAATAAAAGTTGTTTTTGTATTCTGAGGTTCTTACTACCAGATGGCGTATTAGTGTGAATGAATGGAATTCTTTGACAAACTTTAGAGTTCATTTAAGTTCATTGTGGTTTTTGTACTGATCTCTACAAAAACTGTACGAATGAGTCAGTGGAGTCCTTAGCATCTCTCTCCATGACTTTCTTTTTATAATAATATCACACTTACTTCCTACAATGTCAACTACAAAATTAGATGGGCCTTGCTGTCAAAGATCTCTTAATTGATTCCTTAATTTTGAAAATATTTCCTCTTTTTGGTATCTTAAATCATTACAGCTGAAGTAACTGTAATAGTACATTCTAGTAAAGCAGAAAATCATTCTTGTGCAGCTATATCCCAGATTAGGAAATTTACATGCTAGACATTACATTATTAGATAATTACAGTACTAGACAAAGATGCCCTCTTACTGAAATGATCTTAGGTTATCCCATTCTGCTATTAAGCTCATCAAGTGAATTTTTAACTTGAGACACTGTCTTTTTTAATTCTAAAATTTAACTTGGTACTTTTTTATGATTGCTGTTTCTCTGCTGAGAATTCCTATCTCTTCTTTCATTATGAACATATTTTTTTCTTTACCTCATTTCTCTACAATTATTGTTTTAATTGTTGCTTTAAAGTCTAATGCCAATATCTCGGTCATATCGGGATTGATCTCTGTTGATCGTTTTTTCTCTTGAGGATGGGTCATATTTTTCTCATTCTTCATTCTGAGATTGTATCCTGGACCTAATGGATTCTGTTTTTTTCCCTGAAGAGTGTCAATATTTTTGTTTTAGCAAGAAATTACCTTGGATGACTCTTAACTACAAACTGAAATCTTAGTTCAGTACCCTATCTTTAGTAGGAAGTTTGTGATCTACCTTGCAAACGTATGGTTCAGAGGTCAGTCAGAGGTTTGGGCAAGATTTATACATAGAACTTGGGGCTATATCCATCTAGTTCACTCTGGGGTTAACTTCTCATTTTCCTGCAGTAATGCTTGCCCCAAACTCCACCATCTGGTTCTTTAGGCCAGAAAGACTGTAAGTTTTTTATCAGAATTTCAGTCATTCAATGTAGCACTGACTTTACCTACCTTAAAGATGACAGCTATTAAAAAAAAAGAAAGAAAGAAAGAAAGAAAGAAAGAAAGAAAGAAAGAAAGAAAGAAAGAAAAGATCTTCTCTCCAATTTTGGACTTTCTTCTATCTCCCTTCTAGGATCTCCCTGACATTTTTTTACTCTTCAAGACCTTCAGATAGTTGTGTTATATATTTTTTCCATATTGTCTCAAGGAAGGCCATTTGGCTAGGAGCTTACTCAGCCATATCAGAAGTTTTAGCTTTTATTTTATTTTATTTTATTTTAAAGATTTTATTTATTTATTTATTTGAGAGAGAGATCACAAGTAGACAGAGAGGCAGGTGGGGAGGGGGGGAGCAGGTTCCCAGCTGAGCAGAGAGCCCGATACAGGGCTTGATCCCAGGACCCTGATGAGACCATGACCTGAGCCAAAGACAGAGGCCCAACCCACTGAGCCACCCAGACGTCCTGGAAGTTTTCATTTTTAATAGAGAAATGTAACCCATTTATATTTTCTGTCAGCATGCCTGATCTTGTTTTACGTTCTTTACCCATACTTGTTGCTGTTTCTTCTGCTTTCTAGTTTTTGCTCTAAGAGATATTTTTTTTTCTTTTATCTTTTCTCTAGTTATTTGAAAAGTAGAAGGTGTATCTTAAATTCTAAAATAGTTGACTATGGGGTGGCTCAGTTGGTTAAGCGTCTGCCCTTGGCACAGGTCACAATCCCAGGGTCCTGGGATCGAGCCCCCACATGGGGGTCCCTACTCAGCAAGGAATCTCTTTCTCTCTCTGCTGCTCATGCTCTCTCTCTGTGTCAAATAAATAAATAAAATCTAAAAAAAATAATAAATAAAATACCTGACAGTGTATTTCCCTAGTTATAAGTACAACAAATGATGATACTGTCACTCAGGATCAGCAAACACTCTCTCAAAGGGGAACACAATTCACAAATATCTAAGCAAGCAGTAACTACAAATATTCATTTATATTCGGTTCATTGGTATCATCAATTTTCTTATTTCAAGTATTTCTTTTTAGTGAGTTCACATTAAGACCTCTTTCCTCCAGGACACTTACTTTTTTCATCATTTTATTCTCTTTATTCTATTTCTACATATCTCTTATGTTGTTTTCCTACATCACTGATTTCATTTTCTGTAGTTTCGATTCTAAAAGTTAATGCTTCTAATGTTTTCATTAATTTAGATTAACTTAATCTTTTTTATTTCATTTAACTTTCTTTTATTTTAGCCAATTTCTTATAAAAAGGTTTTCAACTCAATCTGTCTTCTCTTGCTTAGATCTCCTATATTACAGTCTATGTTTTCTTGATTTTTAAAGACTAACACAGAAATTTTCTAATACTTCTCTTTTCTACTTATTGTTCCCATATTATGGTATTTTCTTTTTATGTAACCTTGAAAAAGGAGTGATATGACTAATCTTGGAGAATCCCTAAAATGAAGATATGTGATTTTTCCTTGGTTCCCCTCCCTAACCTCCTAGTTGTTCTTATGTCTCTGTCTCTACTGTAGTTCAATGTTAAAAAGTGATAGTTGGCATCCTTCCTTTGTTCATACTTACCACAGAAATACCAGTGTCCCCACTAAGCATAATTCTGACTTTTGAACTCACATACCCATATTTGATATCAAATAAATAAATAAAATCTTAAAAAAAAAAAAGAAACTACCCATCTGTTTATATTTTAGGAAGTGATTCTATCAAGAAAGATGCTGAATTTTGCCAAATGTTTGTAGCCTTTATGGTGAACACAACTGGATTTTTCCCCCTAGAAATATTAATATGATATATTACATTTATTGTATGTGTGTGCATAACTGCTAGCCAACTTTCTAGTGGTATCCGGCTTTTTATTTACTGTGGATGTGCTGCTTGAGGAAGGATCACATAGTGTTGTTGCCTGTTCATCTAATACAGGATCGTTCTTGGGCATTCTAATGCTGCCTGCAGCATTTTTATTGTAATAAACAGTAAATGTAAAACTAGAAAGACCAGAAGGCACTGTTCTGAGTCCTAAACTTCAGTCAATAGGGGACTTTCTTTTTTTTACCACTCTGTGTTTTACTGTCAAAGAAGCACAGTTGAAATGAATTTACATATTCTATTTCCCCATAAAAATGTATTCTTATTTTTTGATTGAATAAGTTCTTAAATTTATAATTTTACATTTTAAATAATTTCATTTACTTGTCTATTATCAATCTGTTGTTAGGGTCCTCATGTTCTTAAATGTGTATTTTCTCTATTAGAATACCATTTAATTAACAAAGTTTTATTTCAGAACCTAAAAACTGAGTAGCATATATATGAAATTTTAATTGTAGATTTTTGTTTTAGGCTTTTCTAACGACCTGACAGCATAATCTTTGAAAAGTAAAACTGTCTATTTGTATATGAGCCACATAAACAATATCCTTAAATGATAAAAATGACAAATAAATCTTCTAATTGAGATTTTACAAAAATAAGAAATTAAATACAAAGTAGATCTAGATCTAATTTATCTGAAAATTTTCTAGCAATTTCCTATTCCTATGGATCTGATCCAAGATCCTCTCTGTTTCACTTTAAAAGCCTTAACAAGATTATCCAACAAAATATAAAATAGTAGCATTAAAAATGTTACACTATAACTTCATTTAAAATATACTAAATATATTTAAAGCCTGCAAGAAACTAGGAAAACCCCTACAGACTAACAAATAGGAGGCTAAAAGCTAAAGCAGTAATCATCAGCTGATACTGGTTTGGGTTTTTTGTTTGTTTGCTGTTTTTGTTTTGTTTCTGGATTTTCAAAAATAGATACAAGCTTTATTGAAATACATTTACTTATGAACTTTATATTTGTTTGTATCCCCAGGTTCCAAAAAAAAAAAAAGATTTAAGGAAGCTTATGAGATTAAATAAAATGCAACAAAGGAACATAGATTAAAAGTAGGAACACTGAAAAAAATTAAATTTTTTAAAAAAGGAGGATGAGAGAAGAAGAAAATGAGAGGATATTAAATGAAGCTGGGAACAAAGCCCAAATTGCATAGTATAATGACTTAAATATTTGCTCTGGGTCATCTACAAGTTTGAATCTAAGCTTCCTAGCAGTGAAAATGAAAAGGGAAACATAACCAAATACTCTATCGACAATGTTTGTGAAATAAATATAAACTGGTGTTGCAAAATACAAATATTGACCCACCCCTACAGGCCAGGAAGAAGTCCCACATGAGTAGTGAATGAGTCTTTAAAGGTACTGTTGGATTCAGTTTGCTAGTATTTTACTGAAAACTTCAGCACTCATGCTCCTCAGGGATATTGGCCTGTAGTTCTCATTTTTTAGTGGAGTCTTTATCTGGTTTGGTATCTGGGAAATGCTGGCCTCAGAATTAATTTAGAAGTTTTCCTTCCATTTCTTTTCTTTTCTTTTTTTTTTTTTTAAGTTTGGGTTGTTCTTTTTTTATAATTATTATGCTCCATTAGCCAACATATGTTATCATTAGTTTTTGATGTAATGTTCACAGATACATTAGCTGCCTATAACACCCAGTGCTCATCACAAGACATGCCCTGGTTTGGGGTTTTAACAACTACATGGGGGTATAGAGGGTGAGGCCTTGGCCCCAAGCAAGACAGGAATTCAAAAGTAGGAAATACAGGCAGTCACTCATTGGTACCTTATTCCCTTTGCCCCCTACCCCCAAGTTTTGCATCCTTTTCTTCTCTTCTACAGGATTTTTCTCTCTTAGGTTCTTAAACTCTGGTGTTGCTTTCACTTGGCTATTAGTTTTTTCCCATCAAAATTACTGATTGCTGGGGCGCCTGGGTCGCTCAGTTGGTTAAGCAACTGCCTTAACCAACTGCTCAGGTCATGATCCTGGAGTCCCAGAATCAAGTCCTGCATCGGGCTCCCTGATCGGCAGGGAGTCTGCTTCTCCCTCTGACCTTTCTCCTCTCATGCTCTCTCTCTCTCTCTCAAATAAATAAATAAATAAATAAACCAATTACGTGAAAAATATTAGCTGCTTATTAAATGTTTCTGATCACTTTCTACTAAAATTAATAATTTGTCGATTAATTGACAATTAAATTATAGGCTGTTAAGAGATGAGGGTATGAAAGTAGCTTCCATCAACAACAATAATCCATATTCTTGTTCATGAAGTTGATGCTTTACAACTGGAAATGGAGGCAATGAAATTAACGAAGTAGAAGAAAATTAAACAGAGAGGCTAAAAAAATTAATGAAGAGAAAAAAAATGTTTTTCTCACCTGAGCACTATCTTTCTGGACCTTTAACCTCCAGATTATACTGTCTTTATTGAATGACAGACATCACCACCTAGTTGTACAAGCCTAAAATTTTAAAGCAATTTCTACATTTTCCTTTCTCTTTGCCTTAGTATTCAACCTCTAACCAGGTGCTATCCATTTTACTTCTTGACTATCTTTCAGATCTATCCTCTTCGTATCCATAGGTATCACTTTATATCAGACTTTCTGAAGCTCCGAACTACAGACATTTTTGGCTAGATAATTCCTTGTTGTGGGGGGGTAGCTGTGTATATTATATGACATTTTGGCAGAATTCCTGGCTTCTGTAGAATGACTAGAGGTTGATAGCAGTACCCATCTCCACCCTGCCTAGTTGTGACAACCAAAACTACCTTAACATTGCCAAATAGCCCCCTAGGTGACTATCACTGCCTTATAACAAGCTAACACCACTTCTGACCCAGTGTACTGCAAGATCTCCTAAGATGTCTTCACTGAAGCCACCATATTAACGCACCCCACTCCGTAAGAGGTGAAAATCCACCTCTGATCTTGTCAGTCCCCACTTAAAGTGCTTCAGTATCTTCCCATTTCTCTTAGAATAAAATCCAAAGCTCTTATTACAGCTTTATAAAGTCTAGCTCTCACTTCTCCAGATTCACGCTGTGCCTCACTGCATCCTACTTCCCCTCCTCCGGTACTCCCGCCGCACTGGCTACCTTTCAATTCCTCACATGCATCATGCTCTCTCCAGCTATTGGGAGAACTCTCTGGCGAGAAGATTCTTCCCCCACCTCTTGTAACACTCTGAGAATTAGTAGATGCTATTTTTTTTAAAGATTTTATTTATTTATTTGACAGACAGAGATCACAAGTAGGCAGAGAGGCAGACAGAGAGAGAGAGAGGAGAAAGTAGATGCTATTTTAAAACAGTAACAACCTATGTTGGGGCTCTAGATTAAAAGCTATGACCTAGGGGCACCTGGGTGGCTCAGTGGGTTAAAGCCTCTGCCTTCAGCTCAGGTCATGATCCCAGGGTCCTGGGATCGAGCCCCGCATCGGGCTCTCCGCTCAGCAGGGAGCCTGCTTCCCCCCCTCTCTCTGCCTGCCTCTCTGCCTATTTGTGATCGGTCAAGTAAATAAATAAAATCTTAAAAAAAAAAAATAGCTGTGACCTAAAGAAAAAGTTGAATGCATTTTGTTGGTTGGAAATCAACCAAGTTGTTGATCCTTTTTCTAGGACAGGGTACAAAAAGATCAGGGATGACCAACAAGAAGAAATGATAGAGGACAATGTGTTAAGAGTCACAATATCTAGGTTCTAACCTCTTCTCTGCCATTGATTATCCATATGATTTGTTGTTAATGTCAATTAACTTTTCTGGTGTACAGTTCTATCAGTTTGAATACATGTAACCACAACCACGATCGGGATGCAAAACAGTTCCATCATCCCCCAGAAAAATCTCTCATTTTGCCCCTTTGCAGTCAAACGCCTTCCACTGCAGTCTCTGGCAACCACTGACCTATTTATTCTTTGTCCTACACATTTATCTTTACCTGGCATATATACATGCCATCTTCTTTATATTAAAATATTAAGCCATTCATGATGATCACTTGTCTGCCATGGCCAAAAAACCAAATGTGTAA
This sequence comes from Meles meles, assembly GCF_922984935.1. Classification (NCBI taxonomy): domain Eukaryota; kingdom Metazoa; phylum Chordata; class Mammalia; order Carnivora; family Mustelidae; genus Meles; species Meles meles. The sequence goes on from NC_060070.1 coordinate 24,277,656, forward strand.
GAGTATCCCTTCTATGGTTCACATTTGTGGCTAATGCCCAATTTTTTCAATTCCACATCTTAAATTTTCAGTCTTCTCTGGAAAAGTGGCTCTGCATGCTACCCTGGTGGGCCTGTAACTTTGCTCACTCTACAAGGTTACAAGCTCCAGAACGTTCCTTAACATTTCCTTGTGGCAGTCCTTCCTCAGTTTATCACAGCCAACTGCCATTTTCTTTTCAGCAGTCTTTACTGGTGGTAAGGGAGGCGGCAAGCTTGTTCTAGCACCTTGCTAATTATGAACATAGCTTGTCACTGAGTGTCTAAAGATAATACTGATAACATTATTAGGTCAACAGTCAGCTAAAGGAGAGTCTTGATAAATGATGTAATATGAAAAAACTCACTGCCTTGTCTCACAAGGTTGCCATCCTGGTAAATCATAAGAATGCTCTCCATAATCTTATATATATTTTAATAAGTGCCCCTGATAGAATCATTCATAATTTTCTTGTAGTGTAACAGATTAGGTATAATTACACTTGTTTGAATAACTGGATTCAGAAGTATTAGTAATTGGGGTGCCTGGGTGGCTCAATCGATTCAGCATTGGACTCTTGGTTTGGGCTCAAATCATGATCTCATGGGTTGTGGGAATGAGCCCTGCACTGGGCTCCATGCTCAGTGGAGACTCTCCCTCTGCACCCCCCCCACTCACATTCTCTCTCTAAAATAAATAAATCTTTTTTTAAAAGGTAGTAAGTAATTAATGTCTCCCATAAGTGCTTCTTTTTTTTTTTTTTAAGATTTTATTTGAGAGAGAGACAGAACACAAGAGAGAAAACAGAGGGTGGAAGCAGAGGGACAGGGAGAAGCAGACTCCCCACCGAGCACGGAGCCTGATGCGGGGCCGACAGGACCCTGGGATCATGACCCAAGCTCAAGGCAGACACTTAACAACTGAGCCACCCAGGCGCCCCACAAGTGCTTCTTTAGAGATTAAGTATTAGAAACTACTTATATGTAAGCAAGAGTTAAGTCTTTTTCTAAGATTCAGTTAGGAGTTTTCTATCTTTAATTTCATTGAGTTTCTTTTAAGACCCCTAAAAAGCAATTAGAAAAGCTTATATTTCTGAGACAGAGAAACTGAACAATTCCATAAAAATCTGCTTTTTGCTCCTTTTCCTGCTTCTATTCTTGCTAGGACCAGCACCCCCACTTTACACATGCCTCAGAATGCAAATAGTGTATGTCCGCCTCGTGAGGGACAAGAAGTTCATGACTTCTTCAAAACAAATAACATCTAAGGAAGGACCAGATGACAATGACTGAATAAAGCTGTGGAATGTGTATTCCAGACCACCAACGCTAGACATCTCAACACCAAGACACCTTGGCTCCAAGGAATAACGCCCGGGTCTCATCTTCATTCTCACTGGCTCCTGGATACCTGAGAGGACACATACACCACACCATGATCCTTAATAAAAAACCCCAGACCCCAAATAAAGACAGAATTCATCCTCCTTTCTTTTCCAAGTCTCCCAGTTGCTTCATCTGTATCTGTATCTGCTCTCTCTATATATTCAATAAACTCTGCTCTTACTTCTTGCTGCTTTGCATTTGCCGTCCTGCGCAAGGCCAAGAACCCTCTTGGCTAGTCCTATAGGACCCCCTCCAGGTCCTCAGACCTGGCCTCCCAGCATTATTTTTTGATATGAACTCAAATCAAACACTCAGAGAAAAACAGCAAGTCTGTCAAACACAGGCGATCACATGGATTTACCTCACTAAGAATGTAAGTATTTTTCAAATACAAATACCAACTGATTTTTTAGATTAAGTCCTTTAAAAATTAACGATAAGCAAAGTCATCAGATTTTATTAGCACAGTAAGATGAATATAAAAAGTATAGATTTTTTTCAAAGCTTGTTAGTTTCCACCTAATTGGATGAGACTAGCACAATGTTTGTTTTTACCTTCCGGTGGCCTGTTGGATGTTGCCACAACGACGACCCCATTTTTGAACAGATTTTCAAAAAGCTGTTTCAGAATCATGGCATCAGCAATGTCAGTGACCTATGGACAACAACACATTTGTTTTATTTTAATTTCACTTCTGCTCTAACAAATTTGCTAATGGCTCATCTTTTTTTTTTTTTTTTAAGGATGGAAGTGAATTCCAAGAGAAAAATTCTAATTATCACCATGAAGAAAAGAGTAGATAATTAAAAGCATGAAAGACTGTATGGTAGTCTTTTAAACTTGACTCTTTCTTGCGAGCCTATCATTTCTAAGCAAATTATCAAATGGTTCTATGTTAACTTCTTTTACAAACTACAGGTGGAAAGCACAGATAATTGTCCTAAACATTTAGGAAGTCTGATTAATTAGAACTAACATGACCAAATCCCTCCTCCTACTCCCATCACACATTCCATCCAACCCCCCCACCCCCCAAGGCAAAAAGAGGAGAGGGAAAAAAAAAAGAAAAAGAAAAAAAGAATAATAAACAAGCCAATTGATATTTCTAATACCTTTCTGGCAAAGGTCCCTGAAAAGGTGACTTTAAATGGTCATGGGACTTTAGAAATAAGGACAAATAGCCAGTGAGACATAATCAGCTGCTGTTGAAAATAGAATGATATGACATAGATACTATTGTGCAATTGTTGCACAAAACAATTCAACAGATGGCCCATCACAAAAATAAGCAATTTCATTGTTCTTTTTAAGTGCCTTCTATTACTGTCCATGAATAATCAAAAGGCACTGCAGTCACTTCCAGCACAGCCAGCCTCTGCTAACCTTCGCAAACACAAATATTCCTTCTATTAAAAAAGAGAGAGAAAGAAAAACCTTATAAGCATGGTTCATGCAGGACTTTAAAAAATTACTTCTGACAAAAGCAGAAATGTATAATATAGATAAAACCATTCCATCTAAGTTACAGAAATGCATGTATCTTTTCTAAATTTTTTAAAAATCCGCAATTAACCAGTAAGCGTACTAACTTTTTAAAAAGCTTTTTAAAATCACAAAGAAATAGAGAAATTAAGGAGGGAAGGAAGTTGAGTTCAAAAACAAATGTATGGTGAAGGTAGATATTAATCATTGTACTTTCCCTTATAAATATAGCAATATGGGTTTTAGATACTTCTCAAATAAAAATATTTTGATCTCTAATAGCATTTTAGATCATCAGAATATCTGTTTTATATTCACAAAACATATCATACAATAAATATCACATTGTTATTTTTAAACTATGTTAGAGCATAGAAATTGGGGGAATTCATTCAAATTAGATCAAAATACTTAAAGTTACCAACTAAAAGGTTGTATAACACAACAACCAACCACCTGGCTTACTCAGGTCTATGTCAGTTTTCTCTTTTCAGCTGATGTTTTATGCAAAAGTTTCATTATTTCTTTCCCACTTGAACAAAAACCAAACCAAATCAGGAAACAGGGATGTGCAGAGCCCCCCCCCCCCTTTTTTTGGTCTTTTTTTGCTGTCTTAGGCTATAACTTTAAAACATTAAGTAGAAAACTCCTGAAGATTCCTTAAATTAAAAAGACTTCAGGAAATTACAGAGTAGTGATTAAAATGAAAAGGAAAGTCGTACTATTTAATTATTTAGGAAAGTGATATTTAATTTGGAGCTTAGGATCACTGTCAAATTTTGCTTCCGCAAAAATACTCACAGAGAAGGCCCTTTTCAAATGCTTAGACACCAGTGGCATTTCTGATGAGAAAGCAAACAAGCTTGCAAATTTTAGAAGCAAGTGCACTTTTAAATTGGATTCCCAATACACTGACTTTGAAAGAGAATGCTATCAATTAAAAGTTGCCCAATTTTAGAAAATAAAAATGGTCATTTGACTATCTCACCAATGTTTTCGAAAAAAAAATTAAAAACAGCTTTTGTGCCCCACGGTTTAGAAAAGTGAAGAGACATTTAGCTTGTAACGGTGCAAAGGTTTAAGCTGGAAGTTGAAGAAAAGCAAACAATAAAGACTTGTGGTTGAATCATAATTTGTTGTTTTTGTATTACAAAATGTCTTTGCTCTACCAGAGTAAATTAACTTGGAGAAGCTATGGCTAATTAATAAAGCAGGAGTCACTTGGGGTAGCCGGGTGCCAATGTATACTCTTTTGATCTTGTCCCTGCACTTGCTCAGCTTTGCTGGGGAACAGTCATTTTACAGTAGAAGTGAACAGAAGACAATTGGCCACACATTCTTGGAGAGTGGGCTTTTTTCGCACCCGGCATTTCATTACCACCAAGAACAAAAGAGAAGGCTACAGATTACCAATAAGGGTAGTCTGCTAATACAGAGAGGGGGAGACATTTCATTAGCATTAAAGAGAAAAGATTTTTTATGACCTAGAGTTGCTTTCCATTATGACTCACTTAAGTAAAAAGGAAAAAAAAAAAAAAATCTAATGGTTAATTTACATATGTAAGTGCCTGAGTCTCAGTCACCCACTGATTGGTACAGTGCCATGTAATGAGTGACAAACATAAGCATGCATTATCAGTAATTAGTATTAGCACAAAAATAAGCACCTATTTTTTATTAGCAGTTTTTAATAGCTTTCCTGTTTTACAAAAACGGTCAAAACTATTTTTTAAATGATATTGATAGCTTATGGAGGAGAATTTTGCATGATATTCTGCTCATCAGAATTCTTTTTTTTTTTTTTTTAGACTCTATTGGTAAAACATCTATCCAGTGGCCCTGAAAGAGACAGGAAAAAATAACTTTCAAGGGAAAAAAATCAGTTTCTTTCAGTATTATACTTCAGAATCATAAATCGTTTAACAAAAAAAAAAATGTAAATATTCAAAGTCAACATAATAAAAAAAACTTTGAGGAAAAGCTGCTCTTTTATCTCAGCAACTAGAACACATAAAAACAACCTACCTAGAAAAATTTCTCAAACAGAATAGTAGTATATTTGACAATCTGGCAAAACTGAAATGCTATACTTAGTGAAATAACCAAGCTAATGAGGAATACATTCTGCAAATGTAATCTGAATGCTGCCAAAACATAACACAAAAATTCCCCAAATTCAAGAGCACACGTATTCTTGTTTTTAAGCAGCAATAATTCTCATTCAGCTCCCTAGTAAAATAAATATTATATCAATTAACACCACCTAAAGGCCAATAATACCTAGTTAAAATCAAGAACTAAGAGGATTCAATTTTAGAAGTGAAGTGGTGATTGTAGACATACAATTGTTAAGAGTAAAGTGCCTAAAAAATTCTTTTCTAGTAAATCAGCAGTGTGCTGTACCAGGATTAATAGGCTTAAGGATAATTTTTAGGTCCTATCATTAAAACATCTACTAAAGGTCTATCCAGCTCCAGATCTGTATATTTAAATACATAACACAAGACATCATATGCCCAAGAGAACATATAACATTGCTGTTACTACTAGTGCATCAGAGCACTAATGATGAATTCAAAACAAACTGAGTTACCAGCTGTGTGACCTTGGACAAGTTAGCTAACTTCTCTGACCCTTAATTTCTTCATCAGTATATTGAAGGTAGCAATAATACCTATCCTGCAAAATTTTTATGATCCTTACAGTAAATCCTCAAGAAATGTTAGCTAGGACTATTATCTGTGTATGGTATATATCCTAGTATAATTACATGTTATTTATATATAGCTGTATTGAATTTTAGCTGTAGATGGAATGGCACACAGCACAGTACAGTAGTTAAGAACATAGACGCATAGTACTCAACAAACAACTAATGTTATTATAGAATATATATAATCGGTGGGATGTAAGCATTCCAATAAATGGCATTGTCTCAGTTCATAAAAGATGAATTTTAACTAGTTAGTAAACAAATATAGAAAAAATTCAACTATATTATTACTTAAGGAATATACATTAAAACAATGATCTACATTTTTCACCTATTAGACAAAAAATGTGAAGATAATTCAGAGCGTTGACAGGAAAAATTACAAGATATTATTATACATATGGGAAGTGGGATTTATTTGAAAGACTACCTCAATATTTATCGTTTGGTACTAGGATTTATTCATTCATTCTTCCACTCATTATTATGCATTCACTCATCCTCAAACACTGTTCTAGACATCTGAGATACATCAATTACCAAAACAAAGATTTCTGCTTTCAAGATTACATTATTAAACACATATATAATATGTATATAATAAACAGTAAATATAATTAATATATATATACATGTCAGACAGTGATATATGTTATTTTTTTAAAGAATGGTTTTAAAAAGGACAGTAAGGGACTTCGGTTAATGGCAAACCACAATTTTGTAAGATTAGGCCTTGTTAAGGAGCTAACTAAGCAAAGATCTGAAGAAGTGAGAGACTCTTTGGGAGGACCTAGGGGAGAATGCCCCAGGCAGAAATTTCAGTGCAAAGGCTCTACTTTTTTGTTCTAAGTTATGTGGATGTTGGGAACCAGAGTCCTGCTACAGCAATATTTTGGGAGTATCCTTTTACCTCTGAATTTTAGAAAAAGGAGACAAGAGATCTAGATTAGCAAAAAATCCAGTTTTGGTATGCTAGAGGAGCTTTTCTAAAACCAGTAGAAGACAGTCCAGATATTGAACTTGGAGATCCAGGTTCTGCTCAGGGATCACCTCTGTCCTTAGTGGACATATTCTTGCCCTTACACTCTTAGTTTCTTGGTTCTTCTCAACAGCGGGTATATACAGATAATTCGCCTTTTCTCACATACAGCAGTAAACTCCAGGCTTGGAGACTGGAATTGCAGAGGAAATAAAAGAACAGGACTACTAATATTTTTCATCCTAGGACATGCAGGCCAACTCTGTTCAAAGGCAGAGGGTTTTCTCATGTTGTCAACTCTGACGTAATAGAATGCTACATTCCAGTAGCATTTGTCATCAAACAAAAGCAATCAATTTGATATAAAGTCTGGTTTTAGTATCTCTGAGCATATCTTCGTCAGAGCCCTAGTGGGAAAGAAGCATTTGGTATAACACCCACTATTAGCTATGGTTCCCAGATCCAGCCCCATCAAGACTGTTTGCAAGCAATAGGCACAGGAGATTGAGCCAAAGTAACAGGGTTTAGTGGAGACTCCGGGAGGGGAACAGCACGGATAACACCTGCTGGGAACGGGAGCCGAGGTAGCTCTGGAGACCTCAGCAGCTGTCCAGGGAGCAGCCTTGTAGCCCTCCCCCCTAATGTGAGTCAGTTATTTCCTATGTGTCTTTGTTCCTGCTTCATTATCATGTGGGACCTGACCTCAGTGCCTTTTAGTTCAAAGACACGAGACGGAGGACATGATGGGCCCAATCCCGGGGGGCCCACCACACACGTGCAATGTTGCTGGCAAGCTTGTAGGCTTGGTACTCATAGCTCAGATGTCCAGACATGGTCCATTTGACTGTGGGTCAGACAGTCAAATGGACCATGTCCTTTTGGTCCTACAGTATGGGATAAGGCTCTTTATTTAAGGCAACTGGGAAGGATGAGTAAATGAATGAATGAACATCAAACCAACTCTGGACGGGGTAGGCGATGACCACTGGGTCATATCGACTCTCTCTTTGTTAGCAAGCAACATTTTACAACTGAGGGGCCTATCTCCCCCCTTGATCTCCTTTATAGTTAATACGTAATTTGAAAAATTATTTTTATTGCTTGCCTTTCTTTTGCAAGACCCACTCATTTAGAACACGAGCATTCTGAGGGTTACTTTTGTTTCCTTCTTCCCAACCATGCATTGACACTCTGAAATCTGAACTCAATGGAGCATGCCCAGTGCAACCAGAGAGGTTTCTGTTAGGGCTTCAATATTGGGGTGGCATTATGACTTTCATGGGTCTTAGGCACTTCTACCTTCATGAGTCCTTTCCTCAATGAGAAAATGCATTTGAGGGGTACCTCAAGAGGGGTGGCTCAGTTGGTTAAGTGTCTGACTTTGGTTCAGGGCATGATCCTGGGGTCCTCAGATCTTAAAAAAAAATTTTTTAAGATCAAGTCCAGCATTGAGCCCTGTGATTAGCAGGGAGTCTGCTTCTCCTTCTCCCTCTGTCCCTCCCCCACCTCCCCAGCTCATGTGAACAGGCACACTCTCTCTCAAATAAATAAATAAAATCTTTAAAAAAAGAAAATGCATTTGAAAATATGTGTTTACATTCATAAATAATATTTTATGACTGGGTTGGTGTAAAATATATATAGATACAGGCTGAATTCATTATGATATGTTCATTTTTTTTCTGCAAATTTTAAAAGAAATTAAAATATTTTCATGGACCCCTGAAAGTATCATGGTCCCTAAGTACTGTGCCTAATACACCTAATGGGTAATTTGGCCTTGCTTGCCATTAATTCTCTGAGGATCTCTTTTGCACCATCAAATTGTCATCGGGTCTTAACCTTCTTAAAAAGTCTTGTCAATGGTCTGCGTGTCACAGCAACAGACCAATCTTTACTCCGAATGTTTTAAAATTTGTATTTTTTACGCTAAAGGCCATGATTTTTATATGATACCAAGGAAATTCTGACGCCTCAATATTCCTCATCTACATGAATATAGTAATTATTTTATGGAATTTTAAAAAATATTTTAATTATTTATTTGCCAGAGAGAGATACAGCGCGAGAGGGAACACAAACAGGGGAATGGGAGAGGGAGGAGCAGGCTTCCCACTGAGCAGGGAGCCCAATGTGGGGCTCAATCCCAGGACCCTGGAATTATGACCTGAGTCGAAGGCAGACACTTAATGACTGAGCCACCCAGGTGCCCCTATTTTATAGAATTAAATGAATAACTATTTTATAGATATAAAAACACTTTGTAAACTTTGTAAACACTTTGTAAAATCATTTTACAAAGGCTAGGTATTAATAAACTTTTTAAAAATTTTAACTTCAATGGGGCTCTGTCTGTCAAATAAATAAATAAAATCTTTAAAAAAAAAATTTAACTTCAGTGTCCTAATCAAAAATTTAACTGTGCTACCTCAAGATTTTTGGGCGATAATGTGATTAAGAGATCATAATGAGAAAACAAGAGATGGCCTTCACTGATTTATCACTGACTTTTACTGTTGACAACATAACTATTAACTCAGTACTAAACGAGGCTCTTCTCTTTATGCAACACATTAGTGTGCTTGGTACACTTCTTCAGAGCAGAACATAAGCCTTTCTTCGGAAGACCTTTGTAGAAGGTGGTGGGATGCCTGTGTGGCTCAATCAGTTAAGCATCTGCCTTCAGTTCAGGGCATGATCGTGGGGTCCTGGGATCGAGTCCCACATCGGGCTCCTTGCTCAGTGGGGAGCCTGCTTCTCCCTCTGCCTGCACTTCCCAAGCTTGTGCTGTCTCTCACTCACTCTCTCTCTGACAAATCAATAAACAAAATTAAAAAAAACCAAAAAGGTGGTGAATGTCAGGCTGTCTTAATATGACTGAAAGGAAAAAGAAAGAAAGATTCCTCCTCTCCAGAGGGCTCAGTGTAACACCATTCCTGGTGAAAGTTCTTCTTTCTCATCTATCATAAATCAAGACCATTGTTAGGTAACTACATCAAGTTGCTAAAGGAGACCTATCGTGCCTCATTTGAGATAAAGACAACCTGGCCATCTTATCTGCCCAACAAAGCAGGTTTTTAAACACAGAAGAATAAGAAATAACTCACTACCAGTTTAAATGCATAATTTCAGAGACTCTTAAAACTGTAAGAAGCTTTACAATTCAACTAGGACAGTCCCCTTAGTTCATCACAAATGTGTTGTGAAGCTTAAATAACATGTGTGACTCACCCAAGGCCCACCACAGAGAAGGCTCAAAATAAATGTTAGCTTCCTACCCCTTCAAAGTTCTCTGGGCCTTTATTCTAGGCAATCAGGCACAACACTCAGCTCCAGAAACACTCAAAAGCTCTGGGTGAGAAGCCCTATTTTTAAGCTTCTATTCAGTAGTTGTGGATTCTTCTATTTTAATTCCAATAATCAATGCTCTTATGGTAAGCATTATAGAAAAATCAGCTACTACATTTCAGAACCACTGAAAGAAGGCAAATAAAGAGGAAGTAATTCTTAACCTAGAGCATTTATTATTATTATTATTAAACACCAGGATACAGAAAAAGCATAAGACCTGGCATTTGCCTGCATGCCATATTTGCTCTCATAAGAAATAAAAATCAGAAAATAACTTATTACCAATTTAAATGCACAATTTCAGAGAATCCTAAAACTAGCAGAAACTCTGAAAGTTCAACTAAGGCTAACTCCCTCCTGTCATCATAAACAAGTTGTGAGATGTAAATGAGATGTGTTAATCACTTGTTTTTTTTTTTTAATATAACACTTAAAAAAAAAAACACACAAACATCCTTAAAGACATTATTTTGTGATCATGACATTATCACCACCGTGGTTCAGGTACAATGTAAATCCATGATTCTAACATAGGGGTGGGCAAACTTTTCCTATAAAAAGCTGAGTAGTAAATATTGTAGGTTCTATAAGCCACTAGCGGTCTCTGTTGCATTTTCTTCTTTTTTAAAAAGGCCCTTTAAAAATATAAAAATCATGGGGCGCCTGGGTGGCTCAGTGGGTTAAAGCCTCTGCCTTTGGCTCAGGTCATGAACTCAGAGTCCTGGGATCGAGCCCCACATCGGGCTCTCTGCTCCGCGGGGAGCCTGCTTCCTCCTCTCTCTCTGCCTGCCTCTCTGTCTAGTTGTGATTTCTCTCTGTCAAATAAAAAAAAAAAAAAAAAGGGAAATGATCCCTTCTTTAAAAAAAAAAAAAAATATATATATATATATATATAAATCATTCTTTTCTCACTGGCCATACAAAAGCAGATGGGCCAGATTTGCTCTGTGTGAGCCACAGTTTGCTAATCCCTGGACTAGACAATAAAATAAAGTCCTAAGCGGTATCCAATTTATAAAACAATCGTAAAATCAGGAACAGAATTTAAGTCTTCACATGTCATTCAGAATACCGTTCCACATCTATGAAAATCTCTACCTTACCTGAAACTCATCGAAACATAGGAGACATGCTTCTTCGCTGATTTCTTCAGCTATGGGAGCTATTGGGTCATATGATTTAGCCATGAACCCTGGTTTCCTCTTTGGCAAACTCTGTTTAAGGCGGTGTATTCCTTTAATGGATGAAATTAAACACAAATCAAATACTGTATTAATTGTACATTTTAGGCAACTATAATGTATCTTTTAAATTTCTAAATGAAGCCTTAGTGTGAACATCAAAATTAAGTTTAAAGGCCACATAAAATCAAATGTGATCATTGAAAACTGGTTGTATTTTCTCAACCTCAAAATAAGTTGTTCACTTCTTCATGCATTCCCGAGGTTGTAAGGATACTTTACAATCGTTCCTTCCCCACCCTTCAGTCACTTCAGAGGTGACAAAGTGACAGCCTAATGACAAGATGGTAACTAGGTGGATCAACAGATCATCAGCCTTACTGACGAGGGTTTCAGGGATGCGGGCAGAAGAGGTGATCCTGCCTTACGTCTGGCATACGTGATCAGGATGTTCCCTTATCTCTAGGCAATCCCACTTCACTCCCTATATGTGTACTAAACGCTGGAAGTATTAGAAGAAAAACACAATGTGGGGCGCCTGGGTGGCTTAGTGGGTTAAAGCCTCTGCCTTCGGCTCAGGTCATGATCTCAGGGTCCTGGGATTGAGCCCCGCATCAGGCTCTTTGCTCAGCGGGGAGCCTGCTTCTCTCTCTCCCTCTGCCTGTCTCTACTTGTGATCTCTCTCTGTCAAATAAATAAATATAATCTTTAAAAAAAAAAAAAGAAAAACACAATGTTCCTGCCCTGAAGAGGTTACAATATAGTGGGTAGACAAATAATGCACAACCAAAATAACCTGAGAACAGGGACAAAGCAGTAAGGCATACATACACGCACATGAATGGCACATGAATGCCTACCTGCCACGGTGACCCAGATGAAAGGACCTAATCTAGAAGGATTTCTTGAAATAAGTGAGTTTTTAACATTTCTTATTGATCCTTAGCTGAAAGAGAAAATACCCAGCCTTCATATAGTAATCTCTCTTCTCTTAATGGGAAGTACTTTAGTTGTCTTTAAAACCAATGTTAAACACACCATGAGTTGTTTCACAATAGCACAAAACAAACAAAACCAAACAAAACCTCACTTTAAGCACGCTAATTTTTTAAAAGATTCAAAGATTAAGAATTTTTTGAATGATGAAAACTGTTTTGCAGTGTTTGCCCACTTAAAAATCCCTTCTTTTAGACCATTTCACTTACTTTCATGAACATCTAGCATGAAACCATGAAAATGAACCCGTTTCTTCCTCTTCATCTCCACATAAGCATAAAACATGTCCATCACCATTGTTTTCCCTGTACCTTTAAAAAAAAAAGAAAAAACTATTAAACAGTATGTACTGATTGCTCTAATGATTGTTCATTAGCTTTGGGATAATGAAACCACACTCTTCTACTGGAAAGCTTAAGACTATGTTACTTTTTTAGAAAGGAGTGTTTGTTTTTTATGTTAAAGGAGCTAAAAATAAAATGTTGATATTGCTCTTTTCTGTCAAAATCCTGTTATTAGAAAATACAACATTTAGTTAACATTACAGGGACAATTTCCCCCAGAGAACTGTGTAAATACACCAGCAAGAGCTACAGATTATTCTTTCTTTAGTTGCTCTTCCAAAAGACACCAATCTGAACAAAATAACTTAATCAATTAAGTAAATATTTATTGGGCCATAATAAGCAAGAGGAGCAGTCTTTGGGAAATTCAAGATGAAAAATAAAAAAATAAAGATTAGTATCTAACATAAATGCTGAAAATAAATCATAGGTGTATGTTACAACTGCAGAATTGCCAATTTTAACACTTTTTTGGGTAGGTTTATCTTTATTTCTCCTTGCATATCCTACAGTATTTCCTTTATAAATGTTGATACTATGTTCTATTTAAGTTTTTTATTTTAGTTACAGTATAGTCAACATACAGTGTAATATTCGTTTTTCGGCATACAATATAGTGACTCAACACTTCATACATGGCCTGGTGCTCATCACGAGAAGCGCCCTCCCTAACCCCCATCACCTATTTCACCCATCCCCTACAAACCTCCCCTCTGATCACCATTAGTTTGTTCTCAATAGTTAAAAGTCTATTTCTTGGGGCACCTGGGTGGCTCAGTGGGTTAAGCTTCTGCCTTCGGCTCAGGTCATGATCCTGGGGTCCTGGGATCAAGCCCCCTGTCAGGCTCTCTGCTCGGCGGGGAGCCTGCTTCCCCCTCTCTCTCTGCCTGCCTCTCTGCTTACTTGTGATCTCTCTCTCTGTCAAATAAATAAATAAATCTTCAAAAAAAAAAAAAGTCTGTTTCTTGCTTTGTTACTTTTTTTCTATGCTTCCTTTGTTTTAGGTTTTTAAGAAAGTGTCCTTAAGATAGAACACTTACTTAAAAAGTTGAGAACATGGGCACCTGGGTGGCTCAGTGGGTTAAGCCGCTGCCTTCGGCTCAAGTCATGGTCTCAGGGTCCTGGGATCGAGTCCCGCATCGGGCTCTCTGCTCCACAGGGAGCCTGCTTCCCCCTCTCTCTCTGTCTGCTGCTCTACTTGTGATCTCTCTCTAAAAAAAAAAAAAAGTTGAGAACATGAATCTTTCAAATTGAGACCTACTTAAAGAAACTGAAACCATTAAATCTTGTAATTTCATTGTCTAATTTTCAACACTGAAACTTTGAGCCATTGTGATTACTTTAGTAATCAAAGAGTCACATTTAACAAAGTATACACAGAAAGTCTTCTTCCCTCACAGAAAGCCCAGAACTCTGGGGACACTGGTAGTACGCAAGCTCAGGTCAGACCCAGCATTCCTCAGCAGGCCAGACCAGAACAGGCTGGTACTGTCCCCCATCCTTACGGCTTCCCCCAGCACCAGCCCACCCCAGTGAACATCCACACCTCACAGGAGCTACGAGTACTCACAGGTAGCTCAAGATGTGAGACCTAAGTCTTAAATCTATTTGGTTTTCCTCCATTCCATAGGACTTTGAGCCCATGCTTATCTGAATCACCAGAAAGTTTTTTGTATATGAAAATACAATTCACCAAACACATCTGGTCATTAATGAAGAAACCAATTTGATTTAAAGGGAAATTTTTTGCAAAAGTATTTAATATAGGGCGCCTGGGTGGCTCAATGGGTTGGGCCTCTGCCTTCGGCTCAGGTCGTGGTCTCAGGGACCTGGGATCAAGGCCCGCGTCGGGTTCTCCGCTCAGTGGGGAGCCTGCTTCCCCCTCTCTCTCTGCCTGCCTCTCTGCCTGCTTGTGACCTCTCTCTGTCTGTCAAATAAATAAATAAAATCTTTTTTAAAAATTTAATATAATATTTCTTGATACACTGCGTGGCAGCAGATTTAAATCATTACATTAATGCAAAAATTTAATAAAATTTTAAATTCTTCTGCATGAAAGACAGCATACTTGTAGATCCAAAAAAAAGTCATGAAAAACCAAAAATGCGAATAATATATATTTGAATGTAATCTTTGTGCTCCTCCTTAAAAAACAGGCTTAAAATACAACAAGATCATCATATAAAAAACTTCTGGAGATAAAAGCAAAAAAGAATCATAAAGGCTACATAAAATTTAACCTTCTGAATATCAAAATCACTATAAATAAAATTAGTATCCTTATTTATTAATCAATATATTGTTACTGAATACCACATGTGAGGCCCTATCCTGGGTGCTCAGGATCTAGAAGTAAACAAAACAGACATGAAACTTGAAAGACTAACCTTACATATCTTTAAATATGAAGAGCTCTTAAAAACTACAGTGGTGTTTTGGGGGTTTTTTGTTTTTTTTGGTCTGTCCTAAATCTCTTACTTTTGAAAATTTCTCTACTTAGCATGATTCTACGAGAATATCAATCACAGAATGAGCCAATAAAAATACCCCTATACCATATACACTGTAGTTGGCCCTGTAAGGGGCACATGACTCAGGTCAGTGTTCTTCTAGAGGCAGTTAATGCGAATTCTGAAAATGAGAATCATCTCTTCTCTTTTTAAAGGAGCAACCTAGAAAATTCCAGAAATCCTTTCCATAACAGTAAAAAAAAAATGGGCCAAGAATGAAGCCAATGACAAAACTATGAACGAGAATGAAAAGCAGGACCAAAAGATGAAGGAAAGGGGAAATGAAGGGAAGGGGAGAGAGATTCCAAAAATGTCACTTAAGATATTAAATACAGATCTGCCCACAGCTGAATCAGACCACTATTCAACTTCATAATTAAACCAGCCATTAAATTTCTCCCCTGGTTCAGCTAATTCAACTAGCTTTCCCCCCACCGACCCACTACAACTGAAAGAATACCAAACGGGACGGATTTAACAGGGGAAAGATAAAAAGATGATCAATGTACAAAAACACATGAGTATTCAAATCACACAAAAAATATAAATAGCTTTAAACACATTTTTAAAAGTTTAATTCTACCAGAAATAAAAGGAATACAAGTGAAAAGCGCTCATGATATACCATTTTTATCATGGTGAAGATGTAGGAAAACACTCTAATATACTTCTGGTGATCGTATAAAACCAACCATTTTGCAAGTCAATTTGGCAATGTCAATCAAAAGGTAGACAAGTATTTAAAAATACTCAGAACCAAAGTCAATACTGTAAGGATATTTTTGCTCCCTAAATTATTTTAAAGCTCAGTGGAATCCCAATCAAAATCAATTTAGAAATAACTCAACAACATGATCCTAAAGTCAATCTCCTGATTAAAAAAATAAATAAATAAAGGTCTCACAATAGGCAACTGATTAAGGGAATTGGGTAACATTCATATAATAAAACAGTATATACTCAGTAAAATAAATGAAGTGGAACGGTATGTTCTGATACTACATGATAGCTAAGAACCACAATTAACTGGAAAAAAATGAAGTACTTAACATTTGAATAAAATAAAAACACACACACTTTAAAAAATTCTCCTGAGTGGCTAATTTCTTTAAAGAGTGTCAAAAAAGGGACACCTGGATGGCTTCGTCAGTTAAGCATCTGCCTTCGGCTCAGGTCATGATCCCAACATCCTGGGATCGGGCCCCACATTGGGTTCCTGGCTCAGCATGGAGCCTGCTTCTCCCTCTGCCTGCTGCTCCCCTGCTTGTGCTCTCTCTCTCTCTCCTCTCCCACAAATAAATACATAAAATCTTAAAAAAAAAAAAAACTTAAAATAAAAAAATTAAAAGTGCCCCAAATACTCTGAATCAAGAATAAGTAGCAAGTAATAGAGGGGGGGAAGGCAAGGAGGAAAAGAAGAGAAACTACACAATAAAAATGTGTTATGAAATTAGAGAAATTATACTTGAATGATACTGGATTTTTTTTTAAAAATCAACTAAACCAATTAAGCAGACCAAAGGATATATCATAACAGTGTATATGAAAAAAAAAATTGCTAAAGACAAATGCTCAGCCATTTGCAAAAAAAAAAAAAAAAAAAAAAAAAAACCTAGATTCCTACCTTCACATTTCACACCAAAATTAAATTCAGATGAATCAAAGGTGCTAAAAAATATGAAAAACCCAGAAGGTAAAATGTGTGAACATTTGCATCACCTTGGAGTAAGAAAAGCTTAGCAATGTGTATCAAGAAAATAAAAACTTTTGAGAGACTATGTGAGGGTAACTGTTCCCAGACTTGCCATCCAATATAAACAACTAGAAAACTGGATGAAATATATGAAATTAATATTTTTAGACACTGGAAAACAAAAATACAAGACCCTGATCCCTGACAGAAGGAAAAAACAAGATGAGCCCTGTATCCCTACAGCTTTGGGCTTGGGGGCACCCTCCAGATGGCTGCACAGAACTCCTGCTGCACAGGACTCCAAGGAAAACACCCAGTTCAGGCTGACTTGGGTTATGAGAGATCAGAATTATGGGAGTCTAACGCCGGTGAGATTTGCAAAGCAAAGTGCCAGGGAGGAGGAAGCTATCTCTGAAGAAGAGGTCTAGAAATCAGCATGTGGGTACTCTTAAGTCTTTGGCTGAATAGCAACTGCTCATGTTGGGGTGATACTCTATGATGTGAGGCAAAGAATGGCCACCAGGAAACTAAAATGAGTAATTTCCAGAGATACTAAACTCATGCAACAACCTGGATCTAAGAAATTACACTGAGTGGGGGAAAAAAAAAATCTCAACAGGTTATGTACCTTTCCATTTATATAACATTTTTGAAATGACGGAATTTTAGAAATGGAGAACAGACTGCTGGTTGCCAGGACTTAGAGAGGGTGAGTAGGTACAGCTACAAAATTATGAGCAACACGAGGAACTCCTGGTGACAGAATTGGTCAGTACCTTGACGCTGGCGGTAAATACATGAACCTATGCAGGTGATAAATTGTACAGAACTAAATATGGACACATAAATGAGTACAAGTAAAACAAGAAATTTGAATAAGATAAGTGAACTGTATCAATGTCATTCTGTTTGTGATATTTATACTATAGTTTTGCAAAATGTTACTGTTGAGGGGAAATGAGTAAAGTGTACACAGATATCTCCATATTATTTCTTACAAATGTAAACCTATAATTATCTCAATAAAAATATCAATTAAAAAAATACTTCAGGGGGTGCCTGGGTGGCTCAGTGGGTTAAAGTCTCTGCCTTCGGCTTGGGTCATGGTCCCGGGGTCCTGGGATTGAGTCCTGCATTGGGCTCTCTGCTCAGCGGGGAGCCTGCTTCCTCCTCTCTCTCTCTCTCTCTCTCTCTCTCTCTCTCTCTGCCTGCCTCTTTGCCTACTTGTGATCTCTATTAAAAAATAATAATAATAATACTTCAGGGGCGCCTGGGTGGTTTAGTCTGTTAAGCATA
Source organism: Meles meles (assembly GCF_922984935.1). Lineage (NCBI taxonomy): Eukaryota > Metazoa > Chordata > Mammalia > Carnivora > Mustelidae > Meles > Meles meles. The sequence continues at coordinate 24,295,605 of NC_060070.1, forward strand.
CTACTCCAGATCTCAGCTCAGGTCTTGACCCCAGGGTCATGAGTTCAAGCCCTATACTGGCCTCCATTCCCAGTGTGAAGCCTACTTAAAAAAATAAAAAATACTTCAAATGAATCAAGCTGGCATGTAAGTAACTTAACTCCTTATCAAAATAAAATTCAATATATATAAAAACCATATAATCATCACATTTGAAAAAATGTTTGACAAAAGTCAGCTCACATTCGTGATCAAATCTCTCAGTATACTAGGAAAAGAAGTATACTTCTCATACTCATAAAGGACAAATATAAGAAGAAACCTACAATGAAAAGATGTTCAACATCACTAATCATTTGAAAAATGCAAATCAAAAACTTCAGTGAGATACTACTTTAACATCCATTAGATGGCTTTCACTGTTTTAAGAAGAAAACCACAAATATTGGTAAGGATATGGAAAACTGAGGACCCTTGTGCATTGCTGGTGGGAATGTAAATACTGCAGCTGCCATGGGAAACAGTACAGTAGTTACTCAAAAAATTAAACACACAGTGACCATATGATCCACCAACTCCACTTCTGGGTATATGCACAAAAGAACTAAAAGCAGGTATTCAAACAGATATAGCAGTATTATTCACAACAGTCAAAAGATGGAAATAACCCAAATTCCCATCAATGGATGAATAGATAACATCTGGATACATATGCTGGAATACTATTCAGCCTTAAAAAGTAATGGAATTCTGACACATTCTACAACATAATTGAACCCTGAAGAAACTATGGTAGGTGAAATGAACTAGACACAAAGGTTTAAATAAAATATGATTCCACCATATATGAGATACCTGGAGTAGTCAGATTTACAAGGACAGAAAATTGAATGGTTGCCAGGGCCCGGGAGGGAGGGGCATATGGAATGGGGAATTATTGTTTATAGGTACAGATTTCAGTCTGGGAAGATGAAAATGTTCTGGAGATGGATGGTGAGATGGTTCCAAAACAATGCCAAGGTACTTAGTGCCACTGAACTTTACAGTCTGGGAAAATGAAAATGTTCTGGAGATGGATGGTGAGATGGTTCCAAAACAATGCCAAGGTACTTAGTGCCACTGAACTTTACAAGTAAAAGTGGCTAAAATGGTAAATTTGACATTATTATATTTTGCCACATTAAGAAAAATCAATATATTAAAAAAATCCTACAATTAACACCATACTTACTAGTGAAAAACTGAACATTTCTCCCCTAAAACTTCACACAAGGCAAGGACATTCATTCTCACTACTTCTACTCAGCATTATACTGGAGTTCCTAGCTAGTGCAATAAGGCAAGAAAAAGAACCAGAGACATGCACATTGTAAAGGAAAAATTGTCTTTATTTGCAACAGGATGATTGTATACATAAAAATTCCCAAAGAATCTATCAAATAACCACTAGAGTATATAACTGAATATATAGCAAGGTCACAAAAAAATCAATTGATTCTATATACTAGCACCAATCAGCTGGAAACTAAAATTTTAAAACACAATACCATTTGCAGTGGCATTAGAAAACATAAAATAGGGGAGGAGTCAAGATGGCGGAGAAGTAGCAGCCTTAGACTACATCAGGTAGCAGGAGATCAGCTCGATAGCTTATCTAAACATTGCAAACACCTACAAATCCAACGGGAGAGCGAAGAGAAGAAGAACAGCAATGCTAGAAACAGAAAATCAACCACTTTCTGAAAGAACCTGTTTTTATCCCCTTTCTCCCCCCCACAATTAGAGGTCTCTTCTGATTTGGTTACAGCGCATTTTTCAGGGGTCTTTGCCACCCTTTTAGTAGTTTATTTGCTCCTTCATATCCTCTTATCTGGACAAAATGACAAGGCGGAAAAAATCACCACAAACAAAAGAACAAGAGACAGTACCGAAGGCTAGGGACCTAATCAACACAGACACTGGTAATTTGTCAGATCAAGAGTTCAGAATGACGATTCTGAACATTCTAGCCGGGCTCGAAAAAGGCATGGAAGATATTAGAGAAACCCTCTCTGGAGATATTAAAGCCCTTTCTGGAGAAATTAAAGAACGAAAATCTAACCAAGTTGAAATCAAAAAAGCTATTAATGAGGTGCAATAAAAAATGGAGGCTCTCACTGCTAGGATCAATGAGGCAGAAGAAAGAATTAGTGATATAGAAGACCAAATGACAGAGAATAAAGAAGCCGAACAAAAGAGGGACAAACAGCTACTGGACCATGAGGGGAGAATTCGAGAGATAAGTGACACCATAAGACGAAACAACATTAGAATAATTGGGATTCCAGAAGAAGAAGAAACAGAGAGGGGAACAGAAGGTCTATTGGAGAGAATCATTGGAGAGAATTTCCCTAATATGGCAAAGGGAACAAGCATCAAAATCCAGGAGATGCAGAGAACCCCCCTCAAAGTCAACAAGAATAGGTCCACACCCCGTCACCTAATAGTAAAATTTACAAGTCTTAGTGACAAAGAGAAAATCCTGAAAGCAGCCCGAGAAAAGAAGTCTGTAACATACAATGGTAAAAATATTAGATTGGCGGCAGACTTATCCACAGAGACCTGGCAGGCCATAAAGAGCTGGCATGATATATTCAGAGCACTAAACGAGAAAAACATGCAGCCAAGAATACTCTATCCAGCTAGGCTATCATTGAAAATAGAAGGAGAGATAAAAAGCTTCCAGGACAAACAAAAACTAAAAGAATTTGCAAACACCAAACCAGCTCTACAGGAAATATTGAAAGGGGTCCTCTAAGCAAAGAGAGAGCCTAAAAGTAGTAGATCAGAAAGGTACAGAGACAATATACAGTAACAGTCACCTTACAGGCTAATAATGGCACTAAATTCATATCTCTCAATAGTAACCCTGAATGTTAATGGGCTAAATGCCCCAATCAAAAGACACAGGGTATCAGAATGGATAAAAAAACAAAACCCATCAGTATGTTGCCTACAAGAAACTCATTTTAGACACAAAGACACCTCCAGATTTAAAGTGAGGGGGTGGAAAACAATTTACCATGCTAATGGGCATCAGAAGAAAGCTGGGGTGGCAATTCTTATATCAGATGAATTAGATTTTAAGCCAAAGACTATAATAAGAGATGAGGAAGGACACTATATCCTACTCAAAGGGTCTGTCCAACAAGAAGATCTAACCATTTTAAATATCTATGCCCCTAACGTGGGAGCAGCCAACTATATCAACCAATTAATAACAAAATCAAAGAAACACATCAATAATAATACAATAATAGTAGGGGACATTAACACTCCCCTCACTGAAATGGACAGATCATCCAAGCAAAAGATCAACAAGGAAATAAAGGCCTTAAATGACACACTGGACCAGATGGACATCACAGATCTATTCAGAACATTTCATCCCAAAGCAACAGAATACACATTCTTCTCTAGTGCACATGGAACCTTCTCCAGAATAGATCACATCCTGGGTCACAAATCAGGTCTCAACCGGTATCAAAAGATTAGGATCATTCCCTGCATATTTTCAGACCACAATGCTCGGAAGCTAGAACTCAATCACAAGAGGAAAGCTGGAAAGAACCCAAATACATGGAGACTAAACAGCATCCTTCTAAAGAATGAATGGGTTAACCAGGAAATTAAAGAAGAATTGAAAAAATTCATGGAAACAAATGATAATGAAAACACAACAGTTCAAAATCTGTGGGACACAGCAAAGGCAGTCCTGAGAGCAAAATATATAGCGGTACAAGCCTTTCTCAAGAAACAAGAAAGGTCTCAAGTACACAACCTAACCCTACACGTAAAGGAGCTGGAGAAAGAACAAGAAAGAAACCCTAAACCCAGCAGGAGAAGAGAAATCATAAAGATCAGAGCAGAAATCAATGAAATAGAAACCAAAAACACAATAGAACAAATCAATGAAACTAGGAGCTGGTTCTTTGAAAGAAACAATAAGATTGATAAACCCCTGGCCAGACTCATCAAAAAGAAAAGAGAAAGGACCCAAATCAATAAAATCATGAATGAAAGAGGAGAGATCACAACTAACACCAAAGAAATACAGATAATTATAAGAACATACTATGAGCAACTCTACGCCAACAAATTTGACAATCTGGAAGAAATGGATGCATTCCTAGAGACATAGAAACTACCACAACTGAACCAGGAAGAAATAGAAAACCTGAACAGGCCCATAACCAGTAAGGAGATTGAAACAGTCATCAAAAATCTCCAAACAAACAAAAGCCCAGGGCCAGACGGCTTCCCAGGGGAATTCTACCAAACATTTAAAGAAGAACTAATTCCTATTCTCCTGAAACTGTTCCAAAAAATAGAAATGGAAGGAAAACTTCCAAACTCATTTTATGAGGCCAGCATCACCTTGATCCCAAAACAGACAAGGATCCCACCAAAAAAGAGAACTACAGACCAATATCCTTGATGAACACAGACGCAAAAATTCTCGCCAAAATACTAGCCAATAGGATTCAACAGTACATTAAAAGGATTATTCACCACGATCAAGTGGGATTTATTCTAGGGCTGCAGGGTTGGTTCAACATCCGCAAATCAATCAATGTGATAGAACACATTAATAAAAGAAAGAACAAGAACCATATGATACTCTCAATAGATGCTGAAAAAGCATTTGACAAAGTACAGCATCCTTTCCTGATCAAAACTCTTCAAAGTGTAGGGATAGAGGGCACATACCTCAATATTATCAAAGCCATCTATGAAAAACCCACCGCAAATATCATTCTCAATGGAGAAAAACTGAAAGCTTTTCCGCTAAGGTCAGGAACATGGCAGGGATGTCCATTATCACCACTGCTATTCAACATAGTACTAGAAGTCCTAGCCTCAGCAATCAGACAACAAAAAGAAATTAAAGGCATCCAAATTGGTAAAGAAGAAGTCAAACTATCACTCTTCGCAGATGATATGATACTATATGTGGAAAACCCAAAAGACTCCACTCCAAAACTGCTAGAACTTGTACAGGAATTCAGTAAAGTGTCAGGATATAAAATCAATGCACAGAAATCAGTTGCATTTCTGTACACCAACAACAAGACAGAAGAAAGAGAAATTAAGGAGTCAATCCCATTTACAATTGTACCCAAAACTATAAGATACCTAGGAATAAACCTAACCAAAGAGGCTAAGAATCTATACACAGAAAATTATAAAGTACTCATGAAAGAATTTGAGGAAGACACAAAGAAATGGAAAAATGTTCCATGCTCCTGGATTGGAAGAATAAATATTGTGAAAATGTCCATGCTACCTAAAGCAATCTACACATTTAATGCAATCCCTATCAAAATACCATCCATTTTTTTCAAAGAAATGGAACAAATAATCCTAAAATTTATATGGAACCAGAAAAGACCTTGAATAGCCAAAGGAATATTGAAAAAGAAAGCCAAAGTTGGTGGCATCACAATTCCGGACTTCAAGCTCTATTACAAAGCTGTCATCATCAAGACAGCATGGTACTGGCACAAAAACAGACACATAGATCAGTGGAACAGAATAGAGAGCCCAGAAATCGACCCTCAACTCTATGGTCAACTAATCTTTGACAAAGCAAGAAAGAATGTCCAATGGAAAAAAGACAGCCTCTTCAATAAATGGTGCTGGGAAAATTGGACAGCCACATGCAGAAAAATGAAATTGGACCACTTCCTTACACCACACACGAAAATAGACTCCAAATGGATGAAGGACCTCAATGTGAGAAAGGAATCCATCAAAATCCTTGAGGAGAATGCAGGCAGCAACCTCTTCGACCTCAGCCGTAGCAACATCTTCCTAGGAACAACGGCAAAGGCAAGGGAAGCAAGGGCAAAAATGAACTATTGGGATTTCATCAAGATCAAAAGCTTTTGCATAGCAAAGGAAACAATTAACAAAACCAAAAGACAACTGACAGAATGGGAGAAGATATTTGCAAACGACATATCAGATAAAGGGCTAGTATCCAAAATCTATAAGGAACTTAGCAAACTCAACACCCAAAGAACAAACAATCCAATCAAGAAATGGGCAGAGGACATGAACAGACATTTCTGCAAAGAAGACATCCAGATGGCCAACAGACACATGAAAAAGTGCTCCACGTCACTCGGCATCAGGGAAATACAAATCAAAACCACAATGAGATATCACCTCACACCAGTCAGAATGGCTAAAATTAACAAGTCAGGAAATGACAGATGCTGGAGAGGATGTGGAGAAAGGGGAACCCTCCTCCACTGTTGGTGGGAATGCAAGCTGGTGCAACCACTCTGGAAAACAGCATGGAGGTTCCTCAAAATGTTGAAAATAGAACTACCCTATGACCCAGCAATTGCACTACTGGGTATTTATCCTAAAGATACAAACATAGTGATCCGAAGGGGCACGTGTACCCGAATGTTTATAGCAGCAATGTCTACAATAGCCAAACTATGGAAAGAACCTAGATGTCCATCAACAGATGAATGGATAAAGAAGATGTGGTATACATCCACAATGGAATACTATGCAGCCATCAAAAGAAATGAAATCTTGCCATTTGCGACGACGTGGATGGAACTTGAGCGTATCATGCTTAGTGAAATAAGTCAATCGGAGAAAGACAACTACCATATGATCTCCCTGATATGAGGACATGGAGAAGCAACATGGGGGGTTAGGGGGATAGGAGAAGAATAAATGAAACAAGATGGGATTGGGAGGGAGACAAACCATAAATGACTCTTAATCTCACAAAACAAACTGGGGGTTGCTGGGGGGAGGTGGGATTGGGAGAGGGGGAGGGGGCTATGGACATTGGGGAGGGTATGTGCTATCGTGAGTGCTGTGAAGTGTGTAAACCTGGCGATTCACAGACCTGTACCCCTGGGGATAAAAATACATTATATGTTTAGTAAAAAAAAAAAATTTGGAAGGGGAGGCGAACCATAAGAGACTATGGACTCTGAAAAACAACCTGAGGGTTTTGAAGGGTCAGGGGTGGGAGGTTGGGGGAACAGGTGGTAGGTAATGGGGAGGGCACGTTTTGCATGGAGCACTGGGTGTTGTGCAAAAACAATGAATACTGTTAAGCTGAAAAAATAAATAAAACAAAAAAAAACCATAAAATACATAGGAATAAATTTATCAAAAGATATGGCAGAACTCTGCATTACAACCTATAAAACAGTACTGAGAGAAATTAAAGATCTTTAAAAATGAAGAAATATACCATGCCCATAGATTGGAAGACTTAATCTTTATTAAAAAAAAATCAGTATTTATCAAAAACATCAATATTTTATATTACCAATTCTTTCCAAATTGATCTATAGATTGAATGTAATCCCAATCAAAATCCCAGGAGGACTTTTTTTTAAAAGAAATTAACCAGACAGTTGTACAATGTTTGTGGAAATGCAAAAGTCATATTCTATTCTATTGTAGCCAAAACAATCTTGAAAAAGACAGAGTTGAAAGACACATTACACCACAGGGATGCATCAGCAAAAGCCTAATTGTAGGAAATCCTACAGGAGAAATTAGTTTATATATATATGTCTCTCTCTATATATATGTGTAACAGTGTGAATTTTGCTGACGCATCCCTGATGCATACCATTTGCTGATGTGGTATGACATCACACACACATACAAAGAGACTAGAGACTTAATAATTAATATCACATTGAAAACAAACATTATGACATAATTAGAAATTATTTAATGAAATTAAAAATAATGTTAATTTTTAGAGTGTGAAAATGGAATGTACTTAAATTTCTACTTCTTTTGTATTCATTCTTTCTCTTATTTCTACCAACATCTACTTTTTTTTTCTACTTCTAACAGAGACTAGTAGATATACCGAAGTTATTGTTAATATTTGACTTTCCTTTGCACCAAACAGTGTTTAGGGAGAATATGAGGGAAATGTTAAGTGCATGACACTACCAACAAAGGAAGGGAAAAGGTAACAAAGACCCTTCTAAAATGTAAAAGTCTTTCAATGTGGCTATGCTAAGCACCATTAGATTTAGTAGGTAGGCAAGAGTCTATGTGTGGTGATTTCAGAGATGCTAAAAGATTTCTCTGCCCCAAATCACCAAGCCGTCAGCTGGATCACTATGTTCTATTTCATATACCAAGTTTCAGTGAAATGCTAACTCTTAGAAGACTCTTTTTTGTTGTTATTGTTAAGATTATTTATTTGAGAGAGAGAGTAAGCACAGCAGGGGTAGGGGAGGGCAGAGGGAGAGGGAGATAGAGAAGCAGGCTCCCCACTGAGCAGGGAGCACAACACAGAGCTCAATCCCAGGACCCTGAGATCATGACCTGAGCTGAAAGCAGATGCTTAACCCACTGAGCCACCCAGGCGCCCCTAGAAGACTCTTTTTATATGCAAATGTATCAGTGATGAAACCTACTCAACCAATGGAACCCATTAAAATTTTAGCAAGTAACTTAGAATAGTTTAGATAGAAACAGCTTAGAAGTAGTTCAGACATTTAGCTAGAGGGCAGATCCTGGGATAATATGAGCCCAACCAGTTCAGTTTAACTAGTAGAGGAGAAATCTGTGTCCTATGGAAGGTCCAGCATGAGAAATCCTAAGGCCCAAAAAGATGAAACAGCAGGAACAAAACCTAGCATGCCAACATTTAGCAATGACTATTAGAGACACTAGACCAGTGTTTTTCAAACTGTCTCTACAACCAGAATTGTTTTTTCACAGACTAGAACAGAATAGAAAATATCCAAATGTATCACATATAAAGGAAGGTTTTCGTTCATAAAATTATTTTTCAGGGGTGTGTGTGCACATGTGCACACGTAGACACACATACATATGTAGGTCAGGATGTAAAAGTATTTTTACTGTGGGTCATGTTCAAAAATATTTCAGAGCCATCGCAAGAATCTATAAGCTTTGGGTAAGCAAAGGCTGTGTCTGCTTTTATTCACCGTTACATCCGCAGAAACAACACACTGCCTGGCACACAGCAGATACTCAATAACATCTGTCAAGTGAGCACAAGAATGAGGGCAGATGTTGGGGCACCTGGGTGGCTCAGTGGGTTGAGGCCTACGGCTCAGGTCATGAATCCAGGGTCCTGGGATCGAGCCCCGCATCGGGCTCTCTGCTCAGCGGGAGGCCTGCTTCCCTTCCTCTCTCTGCCTGCCTCTCTGCCTACTTGTGGTCTCTGTCTGTCAAATAAATAAATAAAATCTTTAAAAAAAAAGAATGAGGGCAGATGTTGAAAAACTGTGGAGAAGAAACCAACACTAAATTTTATCTACTTCACAATTTTGCTTTGGTCTCTATAGTATCCTAAATAAAAGTTTAGGGAAAAAAAAAAAAAACTTACTGTTTTTCTCAAGAATAGTTTTTTCTTTTTTTAACCAGGGGAGTAATTTTTAAAACCTAAAACTCTTCTAAGTTCTAATTTTCAAGGCTATATAGATATGAAGCCAAAAATGACCACTCGAGCGTCCCCCTCCCAGTGGTACCCTTTTCACAGCCAACCCTCCTGCTGAAGGAGCTGTGAGTGCTGTCCTCCCTCACCCAAGCCCAGCATTTAACCAGGAGGCAGCAGAAAAGGGACTCATAAACAAAAATGGACTCTGATTCTCTCCAAATGTGCAGGAGGCATCAGTAACCCTGCCATCACCACAGCAGTCTGCTAGTCAAGAGCTGGAACCTTGGTGTAAGAAAGCCACCACACTGGGGCGCCTGGGTGGCTCAGTCGGTAAACATCTGCCTTTGGTTCAGGTCATGATCCCAGGGTGGCTGGATCGAGTCCTGCATTGGGCTCCTTGCTCAGTGGGTAGCCTGCTTCTCCCTCTGCCTGCTGCTTTCCCTGTTTGTGTTCTCTCCCTCTCCCTCTGTCTCTCTCTCTCTAAATAAAATCTTAAAAAAGAAAAGAAAGCCAACTATAGGTTAAGAATGAAGCCACAAAACACTCTTACTGCAGTGTTTGGCTTCTGCATGAGATACGCTAAGCACTTTATTAATGAAAACATTTCAAGGTTGAGTCACTGATGATAATGCCTCCAGTTTACATATCAACTCTATTGGGGTTCCCTGGATTGAGGGTCCATCTGAGTCATCTCATAACATCATGACGGAGCCCAGGGCAAGTACAGAATAAGGAGCGGAAGGGGATGCCATGGAACAGACATCTTTCCTATTGAGGAGTCTTCAATATTGAACACCTGTTTCCCAAGTCTAAAATGGAAAATTGTAACACAAACGAGCTTGTGAGAACATTCTGAGGGTATTGTCCCAGAGAGATAACACCTCCTCCCCCGCAAAATAAGAATCTGACCTCTTTTACTACCCGTTTTGTAAGTATTCTCAACTAAACTGATTGCCGTCATCGAAATGTTCACTTCCCTTCCTACTGTACAATTCCTTTCTCTTCCCCTCTCTGCACTGGAAAGACATTCTTAACCAAAGGTTGCTGCACACCCAGTTCTGTGAACAACCACAGATGTTACCATATCCTAATTCTTTCAAGCACTCGGCTGAATTACATCTATCACACCTCCCCTCAACTTATTAGCACATGGCTGTATTTTCCAAACTAAAATCTAATAACTTTTATAAGTTTGAGGTATTATTGGGTGGTGTTTTTTTTAAGTCCTTTTGCAGAAGTAGAAACAGTTGTGTATTACTAACCATCTCCATTTATGGTTAAGTGGTTGAGGTAACAGGAGAAACAAAGATGTTGATTTGAGCAATGACTACACATGAAAGTGAAGGTACGGGAAGTAAGTGTTCTCCAAAGAGGCAAAGAATGGGAAACGACAACAGAATGAAAGCTGCTAGCAGTACCCAAAGGTGTGGACACATAAAACTGCTTAAGCACCTGGTATAAATTGCTTTCTAAATAAGAAGAAAGCCTGCGCTGTTCTCAAAGATACCAATTAGCCAATGAACTAAGAAAAAGAACAGCTTGAGCTTCTTTGACAGTTTTCAAATCTGTAAGCTCCAAGAACATAAAGAATCGTAAGGGGCAAGCTCTCTCATTCACTTGTTTATGAGCTCACCAATTCTTTTTATTAGACTTGCTAAATCTGTAAGTATAAAACAGGCATCCAAAAACAACTAAGAAGAGGGAGGACCCAGGGAAAGAACAGTTGGATCTTTAAGGCACTGTAAAGACTTACTGGGCTCCTATTGTTTTTCTTGTCCTGAAATTCTTACTAAGAACATTTGCCACAACTTCCTCATATTGCAAATTGGTTTTATGGCTGTAAAAGGAGCCTGAGGTTTATCACGTGAGGAGCAAAACTGATTTTGCTATATGTAAATGTCTATTTTGACTAAACCAATAAAAGAATTGATTGATAAGCAGTAAGACCAAATAAAGTAAGAGTTACCGTCATGACGTCAGTGAAGGTGGGTAAATAGGGAGCAGTTTAGAACTAAGAGAGAAGAAAACTGAAGGCAAAACACCCACGCCAAAAAACAGACAATTTCACCAAGAATGAAGTCAGAAAAGAAGTAAGACATTGACCGATTAGGAAAATCTAAAAAGTAAGCAAGAGCTCACAAGGTTTCTAAGAAAAAGTGAGTCTTTGTGGCCAATATATGGATGTGGGAGACCAAGGAAACATAACCACTCATCATTAAGAATATCCACTAATAACTAAAGATAATAATAACTAAATTGAGGACAAGGGTTTAGATTGTGAGTAAAAATATGCATGGACATTAAAAGTAAAAAAGACACAGACCTGTACCCCTGGGGCTAATAATATATTACATGCTAATTAAAAAAAAAAGTAAAAAAAAAAAAAAAGCAGCTTATTTTTTTAAGTATTAGCTGAGTCAAAGAGAATTGAGCAATGAGATTAATTTATTTAATAACCTATTTATAGATGATCACCTTTCCTGAGATCAACTCAGCTTACACACTAAACAATGTCTTTACCCTAGCACACTAAGTAATCTTGCTTTAAACTACAGTCGCACCCTGTGAGAAGTAAAAATGAAAACTAAGATAACTACCCCCTTCTCCCCCACCCCCCCTTTTACTTTGCCTCATCCTATTCCCTAGCTGGTAGTGGACTGAGGAGTGGAAACAGAAATATCCCTGAATGAAAGCCAGGAACCTCCTTTTTGGAGCACTCAAAACTTACTTTAACACACTTACCAACATCTCCATAAACATACAGGCCCCTTGGAGGTTTGCTCCTTGAAAAAAGCTGCAAATTAAGAACAAATTATAAATCTCTAACATGGAAAAAATTAAATATCATCATATACATAGTGCTCCTAACTGTCAGATACAGGACTAAAATGGGCTATTATACACCATAAGTACAAAATATTTGATGTAAAAGGCTACGAAGCCCAATTTACATTTTAACGTAGGAGGTAAGAATCATAGCAGCCCAGAGCAAGGGCTCTGAAGTCACATAACTTGAGTTTACATCCCCTACATCATTTAGTGACTATGTAATCTTCCCCCTCTTTCCTCAATGGGCTCCCCAAACAGTAAAAGCCTCCTTGCTCATTCCCAGCAAGCAAGAGAACGGAAGAATTTTTCTAGAGACACTGAAGAGTCTCCTGGAAAACAAAACAAAACAAAAACAAAAAAATCTGAAGGTACTTATGTGTGGATTTCTCCCAAAGAAATAACTGATCTCTGTTAGATCATCTTATGGTAGAACACACCAGTCTACCAACCTCTGAAGATGGAACCTTCGGGGCGCCTGCGTGGCTCAGTGGGTTAAGCCTCTGCCTTCAACTCAGGTCGTGATCTCAGGGTCCTGGGATCGAGCCCCACATCGGGCTCTCTGCTCAGCAGGGAGCCTGCTTCCCCCTCTCTCTCTGCCTGCCTCCCTGCCTACTTATGATCTCTCTCTCTCTGTCAAATAAATAAATAAAATCTTTAAAAAAAAAAAAAGATGGAACCTTCAGTTTGCTTGTTAGTATCTGAAAAGATTCTAAAATGAGTTGACACATAAGAATCAATAGAAACTTGAAAAGAAAAATGTCCAGGATGAAAATTGGAGACCAGAGCAAGGGTACAGAGGGGATTAAAAACTCAGAGGAGGGGCGCCTGGGTGGCTCAGTGGGTTAAGCCTCTGCCTTCGGCTCAGGTCATGATCTCAGAGTCCTGGGATCGAGCCCCACATCGGACTCTCTGCTCAGCGGGGAGCCTGCTTCCCCCCCAACCCCCTGCCTGCCTCTCTGCCTTCTTGTGATCTCTCTCTCTCTCTCTATCAAATAAATAAATAAATAATCTTAAAAAAAAAAAAAAAACAACTCAGAGGAAACAGGGGCACCTGGGTGATTCAGTTGGCTAACCATCCACCTCTTGGTTTCAGCTCAGGTTATGATCTCAAGGTCATGAGATCAAGCCCCAAGACGGGCTGCACCCTCAATGGAGAGTCTGCTTGAGTGTCTCTCTCTCCCTCCTCATCTGCCTCTCCCCACTCTTACCCTCACATATGCATGCTCTCTAAAAATAAGCAAATATGTTTTTAAAAAACTCAGAGGAAACAGAGACTACACAGACAACAAAAGGAAAAACTTCAAAATAAAACCGTAATCTGGTGTGCCTGGATGGCTTAGTTGGTTAGGTGACTGACTCTTGATTTTGGCTCATGATTTCAGGGTCATGGAATCAAGTCCCACATGGGGCCTCAGTGCAAAGTCTGCTTGTCCTTCTCCCTCTGCTCCTCTCCCCACCCTTGCTCATGCGCAGGCATTCTCTCTCTCTCTCTCTCAAATAAATAAATAAAATCTTTTAAAAATAAAACTGTAATCAATATAATTAACATGCTGAGGAAAATAAGAGAAGCTATTAAAATTGTAAAGCAAGAACAAAAATGCAATTTTGAAAAAGGAACATCAAGAACAAAAGAACATTTTGAAATTTAAAATATGGTAGCAGAGGGGCGCCTGACTGGCTCAGTCAGTACAGCATGTGACGCTTGATCTCAGGGTTTTGAGTTGAAGCCCCATGTTGAGTGTAGAGATTATTTAAAAATAAAAAATCTTTTAAAAAAAATATGGTAGCAGAAATAAAATTCCAGAAAAAGGATTAGAAGGTAAGCTTGAGGAAATGTCTCAAAAAACACAACAAATAAACAGCAATAAGAACAGATGGAAAATACAAGAATATTACTGGATTATTTCATCAGGAGGTCCAATATCTGACAAAAAAAGAATTCCAGAAAAAGAAAATAGAAGAAGGACAGGAGGAAGTTATCTAAGAAATAATGCCAAGATTTTTCTCAAATCTGAAGGACTTGATTTCTAGACTGGGAGGAAAGAGTAAGGACCCAGCACAGGGAGGGAAATAAAACCTATACCAAGTCACAATCCTGAAATTTCAGATACCAGGGATATAAAGAACATCCTACAAACATCTGAGGTGGCCTTTGGGGAGGATGACAAAGGGGTAGGGGAACAGGTCACAAACAACAGATAAAGACTTGAATAAGATTTGAGGGACAATGATTTCCAATCTAATCTAGCCATCAAGTACAAAAATGGAAAATTGGCATTCCATACATAGAAGGTATTAAAAATACCTCCCCAACAGAAATAGGAGCACCTTGGCTCCAGGTAAGACAGAGGATCCTGGAAAGGAATCCCCCATAAGATGGAGGATTGCTCTAGAAACACAGAGGCACAAGCAGATCAAGAAAGCAATCAAGTCTAGACCAAAAACAGGAGGATGGAGGGCTCCAAGGAAGAAAAAAAAATGGAACTTATTATTATCAACCCAAATAACCATCCTAAATTTTGGTTCACTCAGAAGAGTAACCTTCAAATTCTGCAACAGCTCCTAGACACCTGTGCAAAAGCCAAGGTAAGCCAAGGCAGAGAGAATTAGGAGAGGGTAAAAGCAGAAAGAAGCGAAAGTTATGCCACTTGGCACAAACCAGAGCAGCCAGGATTTTGCCAGGGAACATTCTCAAAGGCTATGATATGACCTAGTTCATAATGCTTTTGTTTTTTAATCTGTGGGCTCACTCCAACATATCTCAGAAACCTCTCCAGCTTTCCTGCTCCTCTTAGCTTTCTCTGTGAACCCAGGCCCTGACTCCAACACGCCCTTTCCCGAAGAACCTTCCCCATGGTTTAGGCAAAAGGATCTTCTTTGCTTTGATTCTGCCAGCTGGATGCCTTCCCTGTGTTCCTCTGCACATTAACTCTCCATCTATTCTTAAATCTCAACGGAAAACAGATTCTACTCCTGCCAAAACCTCTTAATTTGTTTTGTTTTAAAAATCTTATATGAGCCATTCTTGTACACTGGTTATTCTATTTTCAACTTGCCAGAAAAAAAAGCATTATGCTCTTAAATAATTTTAGAACAGTTCAAATTAGAAAACTTGCATAGAACCTCATAATCTCTAAGTATATTCTATGTATTAGAAATCTTTTGAAAGTGACATTCTGTATTCTGTGAAGTGTCAAAGCAATTCATAATTCTTCACAGCACATTCTGTAGGAAGAGCCCTGGGTCTGCTCTAGTACTATTCACATGATCTCATCAATATATGCTAAATAAATGAAGTTCGAGGCAAAAATTTAACAAAGATTGAGAAAAAAAGATAACATGGAGAGAATTCAATCAATGGTGTCCCAAAAAAAAGTATTTGGTTCTATCTCCTGTTTTACCCACTCTAACTCAATTACCTTGGAAGGCAACATTTTAGCAAATATATTACACTATACATTACATATATCTTTTCTAATTATGTAACTATAATTATATAACTGTAACATGTTAGATACCATCAACCTAAATGTATATTTACCTAAATATACAACCTACATATATACTCCCAAGTATTTTTACTTTGAGAGGTAAGCTAATTTTCTCCTAACTTATTTTCAGTCTACCAAAAATTATTGAAATTATATCAAGGGATTTAAAAAATCTGTATTTTAAGGGAGAAAATCAGAATTGAATGGCAAGTAAGATTATAAAATGATCCTAAAGAAGTTTTAAAATTCTGCATTCATAGTAGCGAATTCAGGGAAGGGAAGGTTCACAGTTTTCTTCCAAATGACTAA
Source organism: Meles meles (assembly GCF_922984935.1). NCBI lineage: Eukaryota > Metazoa > Chordata > Mammalia > Carnivora > Mustelidae > Meles > Meles meles. The sequence goes on from NC_060070.1 coordinate 24,311,670, forward strand.
CCTACACAGGAACCCACATCATTTACATGCTCCTAATTTACATTTTCTCCCAATTTACCCTATTTTTCAGTTCTATTAAACTTCCTTTCTTAATGTTTTATTTTCTAATATCTGTTCTTGGGCCTCAGAAAACTCCACCCTGGTATCATTCCTCGGTGTTGATATTCTCCATTTGTTTCTCCCCCCAATGTCTTCTCCCTTCCGCTCTGCACCCCAGGAGGGCTACCCTAGCTGGCTGTTTGCTAAATGGCCTCAGCCCTGGGACACACTACTTGCAGGAGATGGAAAGGAGGGAGCAGAGAAAAATCAGGCCATTCCTTCCTGTTCCCTCCCTGCCTCGGTGCTCTGTCTCTGGCAGCAGAGCTGTATCCCTCCAGGACCATCAATCAGGCCTCACGCCACAGCTCCAGCCCACTCTAGGCTCTCCCTTCACCCCTCTATCCCTTGTTGGCTGTCTTAGGCCTGCCCTGCCCATGACTTAGTCATCCTGATTCAGTCTTTATTTGAAACATCTGCTGTGAACAGTTTCCTGCCAGGACTCTGATGCACACCCTACCCTTAAAATGCACACACTTAAGCAAGACAAAGGCTTGAAACTCTGAACATGAACAAGTTTCTTTAGTGAATAGTTGTAGGATTTGTTATGTTAGCTGTATCTTTGGGAATTAGTAAATGAGGATGAAGCACCGTCTCTAATGGATTTGGGGTAAGGCTCCAATGACACTATATTATAGACTGTGCAGATGGTAAGTTTAAAGATGGATGTTGGAAGGTAGTGGTAACCTACCACCTATCTCCACCGGTACAAAACAGAGCAGAAGAGCACTGGACCTGAACTCAAAAGATCTGGGCAAAAATGCTGGCTCTGCTACTTATTAGCTTTGTGGCCCTGGGTAAGCCGTATCAACTCAACAACCTGCCATTTCCTTATCTATTAGGTACAGGGCAGAGCACAGGGGAGTTCCCACTCACTGCCCAGTTCTCTGTAACTAATCACAAGGTCCACTCACTCATGCTGAAGACTGCAAACTTCATGTTTTACTGACATCCGTTCCCATCAAAACCTAGGTACCATAAAAAGAAAGAAAAAAGAAACATCACACCCTATAAGACACTCCTCTCAAAGATCCCAACACTGATATGCACTCAAACTATTTTCTATTTAATAAACTATACCAAACACATAAAGAATATGCATTTGTAGCACCATTTCAGATATAGTCAATATGGCGTACACCAACTATAGTGTAATAGAATTAGAAATAAATGATGGAAGGATGGCTAAAAATAAGAAAAATCTCATACTAAGAAATCAATCTTCCCATCATGTTCACCCAGACTTCAGAATATTGCTGAAACAAGTCTGAAAAGCCCTTCAGAGTGTACGCTCTCACCAGTCCCTTCCTATTGCCAATAATTCTGTTTTACTGGTTAGTTCACTCTCTGTTTCTAAAACAGTTCTCTGGAACCCTCTCAGCCCTCTTCAAGCCATACTACACTTCCCCCCATCACATTCAGCAGGTGTCTCCTACTTCTTAGAGAGAAAAACAGAAGGCATCGGGGTGGAACTCCTTCAACTTCCTATTATATGAAATTGCAATCTGACCCATATCTCTACTCATTTTCTCCTCTCTCCCTCCTGTGACAAAGATGATTCATCTTCCTATGTAACTTTCCATCAATTTCTGGATCTCAGTCCTTACCCCCACCACCTTCCCAGGAACCATGCCCATCAAATTAAATGTTTCACTTCTCTTGTAATCCTTTTCATCAACAGCTGTGTAAATGTGTTTCGGGGAATTTATTTTTAAAATCTTTAAGTGTAATGTCTTACAAGCAAGAGACAAATCCAAAAACTATAATGGAAAAGACAGAAACATTAAAGGCAGTGAAATTAAGCATTTCTGTTTGGAAAAAAAAAATGCTAAGAACAGTGAAAAGGCAAGGAAAAAATCCTGCAATATTACAGACAAGAATTTCTTTCCTTAGTAAGCAAGAGATTTTATAAACCAATAAGAAAATAAATACAAGTGGCTTAACCATTTGAAAGAATACTTATTCTCCTTCACAATAAAAAGTGTGTTTTAAAATAACAGTGAAATACCGCCATGACAAAAATCTAAAAGTCTGACAGAATATAGTATTGTCAAAAATGTAAGGAGATAGGCAGGCTCATAAATTAGTAAGAATATGAATTGTTGCAATCTTTTTTTTTCATAGCAGTGAATTTTAATGTCCTCCCCTTTGGGGAGGTTACACTGTACACTTTTGAAGATACCCCAAAAGTTGTCTAGTAATTCCACTTCTGGGTATTTATCCAAAGGAAATCAAAATACTAGCTCAGAAAGATATCTGCACCCCCATGTTATTGTGGCACACAATTTACAACAACCAAGACAGGAAAACAACCAATTAAAAATGGATAAAGAAAATATATATGCTGGGGGCGCCTGGGTGGCTCAGCAGGTTAAAGCCTCTGCCTTCGGCTTGGGTCGTGGTCCCAGGGTCCTGGGAACAAGCCCCAAGTTGGGCTCTCTGCTCAGCGGGGAGCCTGCTTCCTCCTTCTCTCTCTGCCTGCCTCTCTGCCTGCTTGTGATCTCTGTCTGTCAAATAAATAAATAAAATCTTTTTTAAAAAATTAAAAAACAAAAACAAAAAAAGAAAATATATACGCTGGGATAACTGGGATATTATTCAGGTATAAAAAAGAAGGAAATCTTGCTGTTTGTAACAACATGGATGGACCTTTAGGGCATTATACTAAGTGAAGTAAATCTGGCAGTAAAAAAACATATACTGGGCTGCCTGGCTGGCTCAGTTGGAAGAGCCTGTGACTATTGATCTTGGGGTTGTGAGATCAAGCCCCACGCTGGGTGTAGAGATTATTTAAAATAAAATTTTTTTAAAAAAGACATATAACAAATAATATCACTTACCTCTGGAATCTAAAACAAAAACCAAAAACTAAAACTCCTAGAACTCTCTAAGCAGAGAGCCTCCTCAAGTTTAGGAGACTTACTGTAGTAACCTAAATCAAAGAAGAGAGGATAAGAAAAGCAGGTGTCAAAAGAATGGCATTAAAATTTTTTAAAACAATGTGGCTAAATTAACAATTGTCCAATAAAGAAATGTGCTGTGGGGCACCTGAGTGGCACAGTGGGTTAGGCATCCAACTCCTGGTTTTGGCTCAGGTCATGGTCTCCAGGTCATGAGATCAGGCTCTGCACTCAGTGCAGAGTCTTCTTGGAATTTTCCCCCTCTCTCTCCCCACCATGCTTAGTCTCTCTCTCAAATAAATAAATGAATAAATCTTAAGAAAAAAAAAAAAAAAGAACTGTGCTGATATCGTCAATGATTGGGGTCCTGGCTATTATGCATTTGGTGATACACTCCAAACCACTAAGTTTAGTAAAATTTATGTTTTGAAGTTTATAGGCAGTATATGAAAGCCACTTTCCACCCAAAGAATCTTTTGAACATAGAGTTTATATTTTAAAAAGTATATCCAATCACTCTATCAAAGTTTATGAGACATAAGCAAATGCAAAGTGTGAGTCCAAACACACACACACACACACACACACACACACACAATCAAAGGGATATCTAGGGAACAACTAATGAAATTTAAATGTGGGCTTCATATTTAGGGTTGCAAGATAAAATACAATGCTCAGTTAAATGTGAATTTCAGATTAACATCAAATCATTTTTAGTATATGTATGTCCCAAATATTGCAAAAGACATACATACACTAAATAAGTATTATTTATCTGAAATTCAAACTTATCTTGATTTCCTGTATTTTTCTTTGCTAAATCAGGCAACTCTATTTTAGATAATATTATTATAACAATGTTAAATTTCTTGGGTATGATAATGGTAATACAGTTATGCAAGAGGATGTCCTAGTTAGGAAATACATAATGATGTCTTTAAGGATAAGTGTTACTATGTTGTAACTTTCAGGTAATTAAAAAATATATATATAGATATATATTTAGAGAGAAAATGGGGCAAAATGTTAATCATTCATGAATTTAAGTGTATTGTTGAAATTTTTCAAAATAAAACGGGGGAAGGGAATTTGATGAGTCCAATATGGTGGAGGAACAGGAGACCATAGGTTCCTCTGGTCCCAGGAATCCAGCTAGGTAGCTAGCAAATCATTCTGAATGTAAACTCAACCAGAGATTGAAAAGCAACCACTTTCTGTAAGGTAGGAGATGTGGAGAAGTGAATCTGAGGTGATAAACGGATAGATAACCCCGGGGGGAGGGAGCCTCCATCAACCAGCACTGGAAAGTGATATAGTTACTGAGCGCAAAATCAGAACTTTAAAAGTCTGCTCCAGTGAGAGACAGCCCTGCCTGAAAGCAGCTCAGGTGGCAAAGCAAGGCAGACTCCTAGGTGGGACAGCATGGTCTCATAATCCCCAGGGACACAGGAAGACTGGGGATGCCTGAGTATAGCACAGCCCCCACGCATGGAGTGGGAAAGCCAGCTGCAATCAGAGAGCCCAGGAGTGAGCTCTGTTTATGCCATAAATTGCCAACCAGCATGTTAGCACCACCACTTTCCAAGCAGGGGCCCAGCAAGCAGCAGAATTACCAAAAGACCTCCCCTACTTGCCCCAGGGACAAACAGTACAGGTGCATGTCACAGGAGTTTGCAGGGTTTGGAGACTCTAAATGGGATCGCATGCCTGAGATAGAAACCCTTGATCACAGGCTGGGTGAGCATGGAGCGCAGAGACCAGGTAAACGAGAGTGATGGACTGCTTTTCCCTAAGGATTGCACTGAGGAGTAGGGCCCCAGGCTTTCAGCTCTACGTTTGGAGATTAGGAAGCTGCCATTTTCATTCTTATCCCTTAAAGAGTCTCAGAAAGCCTTCAGGGAACAAAAACCACATAGAGCAATCCCAAGTAGCTTACTTAGCCTGGCCCCTATGGCAAGCGCAGTGCAATTCCACCCGAGACAAAGACACCTGAGAATCAGCTCAACAGGCCCCTCCCTGAGATCAGCAAGAACATCTGGACAAAACCAAGTTTACTGATCCCAGAGGACTGCAAAACTCCAACATTAGGGCAAAAAAGTATATAGAATTTATGAATTTTTCCCCATGATTCTTTAGTCCTTCAATTTTAATTTTTTTCTCTTTCCTTTTTCAACCAATTTATTTTATCAACTCTTTTTTAAAAATCTTTTTTAATTTTCTTTTTTACACTTACATCTTATCCTTTCATTGTATTTAATCTTATTTGTATATAGAAGTTTTTCTTTCTTTACAATTTTGGGATGCAGTTTCTTGTGACAGACAAAATACACCCAGAATCTAGTGTATTACTCTGTTCTCTTCACCTGTTTGATCATATTCTTTTTTTCTTCCTTTTTTTTTTTTGATAGAGTCTTTTAAAATTTCCATCTTTATACTTACATTCTATCCTTTCGAAGTAATTAATTTTGGTTTTTTGTGTGTATATACATATTTTTTTCTTTCTTTACAATTTTGGGATGTAGTTTCTTCAAACACACCAAAATATTCTCAGGATATAGTGTATTGCTCTGTTCTGTTCCCCTGTTTATACTCCTTTTTTTTTTGTCTTTTAATTTTCATTTCTATAGTTACATGCTATTCTTTCAATGTATTTAATTTATTTTTCTACATACATAATTTTTTCTTTCTTTATGATTTTGGGATCTAGTTTTCTAACCAACAGACCAAAATGCACACTGGATCAACTGTATTGCTTTGTTCTATTCACCTGTGTGATTATATTCTCTCTCTTTTTTTTTTTTTTTAATTTTTTTTTTCCAGTTTCAGGTCTCTTCTGATTCCATGTATATTTCTTTGGGGTCATTGTTGCCATTTTAGTATTTTTTTCTCTTGTTTATCATTCTTCTCTAGACAGAATGAAAAGAGAACAAGAGGCAATACTGACTGCCAGGGACCTAATCAGTATGGATATAAGTAAGATGTCAGAACTAGAGATCAGAATAATGATTACAAAGATACTAGATGGGCCTGGAAAGAAGACACTAGAGAATCCCTTTCTGGAGAAATAAAAGAACTAAAATCTAACCAAGTCAAAATCAAAAAGGCTGTTAATGAGACGCAATAAAAAATGGAGGCTCTTATTGCTAGGATAAATGAGGCAGAAGAGAGAATTAGTGATAAAGAAGAGCAAATGGCGGAGAATAAAGAAGCTGAGAAAAAGGGAAATAAACAACTACTGGGTCATGAGGGGAGAATTCAAGAGATAAATGATGCCATAAAGTGAAACAATATTAGGATAATTGGGATTCCACGAGAACAGGAAGGTAGGGAAGAAGGTATATTAGAGCAAATTACAGCAGAGAACTTCCCTAATCAAGGGAAGAAAATGGGCTTTCAGGTCCAGGAAGCACAGAGAACTCCCTTCAAAATGAATAAAAATAGGCTAAAACCTCAACATAGAATAGTGAAACTTGCAAATCTCAGAGACAAAGAGAAAATCCTAAACACAGCTCAGGACCAAGAGGTCCATAACCTTAAGGGCAGAAACATCAAACTGTCAGCAGACCTATCCACAGAGACCTGGCAGGCCAGGAAGGATTGGCATGATAATATTCAGAGTGCTAAATGAGAAAAATATGTAGCCAAGAATACTCTATCCAGCAAAGATGTCATTCAAAATAAAAGGAGAAATAAAAAGCTTCCAGGACAAACAAACTAAAAGAATGTGATCCCTGAACCAGTTCTGAAGAAATATTAAAGTAGATCCTTTAAGTGAAGAGAGAGCCCAAAAGTAACAGACCAGAAAGGAACAGAGACAATACATAGAAATAGTGACTTTACAGGTAATACAACAGCACTAAATTCATATCTTTCAATAGTTACTCTGAAGGTAAATGAGCTAAATGCCCCCAATCAAAAGACACAGGTATCAGATTGGATAAAAAAGCAAGATCCATCAATCTGCTGTCCACAAAAGACTCAGTTTAACCCACTGAGCCAGCCAGGTGCCCTGCAAAAGACTCATTTTTGATGCAAAGACACTTCCATATTGAAAGTGAGGGGGTGGAAAAGTCATTTATCATGCTAAATGGACAGGAAAAGAAAGCTAGGGTAGCAATCTTTATATCAGACAAATTAGATTTCAAATCAAAGACTGCAATAAAAGATGAGGAAGGATACTGTATCATAATTAAAGGGTCTATCCAAAAAGATCTAACAATTAATATTTATGCCCCTAACATGGAAGCAGCCAATTATATAAACCAATTAATAACAAAATTAAAGAAATACATCGATAATAATACAATAATTGTAGGGGGCATTAACACCCCACTCACAGCAAAGAACAGATTATCTACATAGAAGATCAACAAGGAAACAAGGGCTTTAAATGACTCAGTGGATCAGATGGACTTAACAGATATATTCAGAGCATTTCTGCTAAAGCAGAATACATATGCTTTTTGAGTGCATATGGAACATTTTCTAGAATAGATCACATGCTGGATCACAAATCAGAGCTCAACCAGTATGAAAAGACTGAGATCATATCATTCATATTTCAGACCACAATGCTACGAATCTTGAAGTTAAACACAAGAAAAAATTTAGAAGGACCACAAATACATGGAGGTTAAAGAACACCCTACTAAAGAATGAATGGGTCAACCAGGAAATTAAGGAAGAATTTTTAAAATTCATGGAAACAAATGAAAATGAAAACACAACTGTTCAAAGCCTTTGGGATGCAGCAAAGGCAGTCCTAAGAGGGAAATACATAACAAGACAAGCCTTTCTCGAGAAACAAGAAAGGTCTCAAATACACACCCTAACCTTACACCTAAAGGAGCTGGAGAAAGAACACCGAATAAAGCGTAAACCAGCAGAGAGAATACAGATTAGGGCATAAATAATAGAAATAGAAACCAAAAGAACAGAGCACATCAACAAAACTAGTAGCCAGTTCTTCTTCTTTTTTTTTTTTTTTTAATATTTTATTTATTTGACAGAGAGAAATCACAACTAGGCAGAGAGGCAGGCAGAGAGAGGAGGAAGCAGGCTCCCTGCGGAGCAGAGAGCCCGATGCGGGGCTCGATCCCAGGACCCTGGGATCATGACCTGAGCCGAAGGCAGAGGATTTAACCCACTGAGCCACCCAGGCGCCCCGGAGCCAGTTCTTTTAAAAGAATTAGTAAGAATGATAAACCCCTGGTGAGAATTATCAAAAAGAAAAGGACTCAAATAAATGAAGAACCCAAATAAATAAAATCATGAATGAAAGAGGAGAGATCATAACCAACACTGAAGAAATACAAACAATTATAAGAACATATTATGAACTATATGCCAACAAATTAGGCAATCTGGAAGAAATGGATGCATGCTTAGAGACATATAAACTATCAAAACTGAAACAAGAAGAAATAGAAAACCTGAACAGACCAAAAATCAGCAAGAAAATTGAAGCAGTAATCAAAAATCTCCCAACAAACAGGAGTCCAGTGCCAGATGGCTTCCTAAGGGAATTCTACCAAACATTTAAAGAAGAATTAATACCTATTCTTCTGAAGCTGTTTCAAACAACAGAAATGGAAGGAGAACTTCCAAACTCATTCTATGAGGCCAGCACTACCTTGATCCCAAAGCCAGACAAAAACCCCTACTAAAAAGGAGAATTACAGGCCAATAACCCTGATGAACATGGATGCCAAAATTCTGATCAAGATACTAGCCAACAGGATTCACCACAACCAAATGGGATTTATTCCCGGGCTATAAGTGTGGTTCAACATCTGTAAATCAATCAATGTGATACAACACATTAATAAAAGAAAGGACAAGAACCATATGTTCCTCTCAATACATGCAGAAAAATCATTTGACAAAGTACAGCATCCTTTTTTTATTAAAACCCTTCACAGTGTAGAGATAGAGGAAACATACCTCAATATCATAAGAACCATAAAATGAAAAGCCTACAGCAACTATCATTCTCAATGGGGAAAAACTAGAGTTTTTCCCCCAAGGTCAGGAACATGGCAGGGATGACCATTCTCACTGTGTTATTCAACACAGTATTAGAAGCCTTAGCCTTAGACAACAAAAAGAAATAAAAAGGCATCCTAATCAGCAAAGAAGTCAAATTCTCACTCTTCATGATGACATGATACCCCATGTTGAAAACCCAAAAGACTCCACCCTGAAATGGCTAGAAATCATAGGATTCAGCAGAATATAAAAACAATGCACAGAAATCAGTTGCATTTCTACACACTAACAATGAGACAGAAGAAAAAGAAATTAAGGAATCAATCTAATTGAGCATTGCATCAAAAACTGTAAGATAGCTAGCAATAAACTTAAGCAAAGAGGCAAAGGATCTGTACTCAGAAAACTACAGAACACTCATGAAAGAAACTGAAGAAGACACAAAGATTGGAAAAACATTCTATGCTCATGGATTAGAAGAACAAATACTGTTAAAATGTCTATGCTACCTAAAGCAAACTACAAATTCAATGCAATTCCCATCAAAATACCATCAACTTTTTTCACAGAGCTGGAACAAATAATCCTAAAATTTGTATGGAACCAGAAAAAAAAACCCAAATAGTCAAAGGAATGTTGAAAGAAAAAAAAAAAAAAAAAAAGCTGGTGGCATCACAGTTCCGGACTTCAAGCTCTATTACAAAGCTGTAATCAAGACAGTACAGTACTGGCACAAAAACAGACACACAGAAGAATAGAGAACCCAGAAATGGACCCTCAATTCTATGGTCAACTAATCTTTCGACAAAGCCGGAAAGAATGTCCAATGGAAAAAAGACAGTCTCTTCAACAAATAGTGTTGGGAGAATTGGACAGCCACATGCAGAAGAATGAAACTGGACCATTTCCTTACACAATACACAAAAATAGACTCAAAATGGATGAAAGACCTAAATGTGAGACAGGAATCCATCACAGTCCTAGAGGAGAATGCAAGCAGCAAACTCTGTGACCTCAGCCACAGCAACTTCTTGCTAGACACGTTTCCAAAGGCAAGGGAAACAAAGGCAAAAACTACCTATTGGGACTTCATCAAGATAAAAAGCTTTTGCAAAGCAAAGGAAACAGTCAACAAAACCAAAAGACAATGACAGAATGGCAGAAGATTATTTGCAAATGTCTTATAAGATAAAGGGCTAGTATCCAAGATTTATAAAGAACTTATCAAACTCAACACCCAAAAAACAAATAATCCAGTCAAGAAATGGGCAGAAAGCATGAACAGACATTTCTCCAGAGACGAAATACAAATGGCCAACAGACACATGAAAAAAATGTTCAATGTCACTTGGCATCAGGGATATATAAATCAAAACCACAATGAAATACCACCTCACACCAGTCAGAATGGCTTAAATTAACCACTCAGGAAATGACAGACGTTGGCAAGGATGCAGAGAAAAGGAAACTCTCCTACACTGTTGGTGGGAATGCAAGCTGGTGCCGATACTCTGGAAAACAGTATGGAGGTTCCTTAAAAAGTTGAAAACAGAGCTACCCTATGACCCAGCAATTTTTCTACTAGGATTTACCCCAAAGATACAAATGTAGTGATCTGAAGGGGCACATACACCCCAGTGTTTACAGCAGCAATGTCCACGATAGCTAAAATATTGAAAGTGCCCAGACGTCCATCAACAGAGGAAATAGACAAAGACTATGCGGTATATATCGGTATATATATATATTTATACACACACACACAGACACATACACAGTAATGAGTAATGGAATATTACTCAGCCATCAAAAGAAATGAAATCTTGCCATTTGCAGTAATGTGGACAGAACTAGACGGAACTAAAGGGTGTTATATTAGCAAAATAAATCAGAGAAAGACAATTAGATGATTTCACTCGTATGTGGGATTTAAGAAACAAAACAGAGGATCATAGGGGAAGAGAGAAAAAAATAAAACAAGACAAAATCAGAGAGGGAGATAAACCATAAGAGAACTCTTAATCATAGGAAACAAACTGAGGGTTGCTGGAAGGGAGGGGGGATTACTGAGTTATGAACAGTGATGATAGGATTACTGAGTGATAAACATTAAGGAGGGCATGTGATGTAATAAGCACTGGGTATTATTTAACTGATGAATCACTGACCTCTACCTCTGAAATTAATAATACATTTTATGTTAATTAATGAATTTAGATAATAAAATATATATTTAAAATTGTTTAAAGTTGGGGGAAATGTGGTGATTACTAAATTGCTTTTACTTTTTTGGTGAATTGCTTTCACTTTTGAATCAAGTCTAAAATTATTCTAAAAGTATCTGCATATTTACATTTCAGATGAGTGCTTTTGAAACTGTTGCCAAAAGTATTCCTTTAACCGCTGCAAAGTAAACATTTGTCATCCTCATTTGGAATATTTTGATTTAATCATTTTAACTTGTGTTTTATTCCTTATATTAACATTTCAGCATTTAAAAGTAATCCAAGGTGACTCCCATCAAACTCATAAATTGAAACAGCATGTCCTCCACCTTTCTGGGTTACTATCCACCTGCTACTCCAGCATAATTTCCATTAGGACAATTAGATAATAAGGGTGGTGCTTTAAAATAAAAAGAGTTGTTTTCAATTTGTTTAAAATGCAGGAATACCACTTTTCCTGTTTCCCCCCCACTCCCCTCATCATTCCATTATTATCTCCAAAAATGATAGAATCAGAGACAATGATTCCAGCTGGAATGCTGAGCATAATTACATCTTTTAAAAACTAGCATATCATTCTCAACATAGACCACTTTCTGATAAAAGTAGATCACTTCAGGGTTCTAAGAAGATCTTTAAAAACTAAAAGACTAAACTATATGTTAGTTCTCTTTAAATAAAAATTCTCTTTAAGTAAAAATCTTCTTTTAAATAAATGTCTTCAGCTGAATTGCAAAAGAACCTTCGTAACCTAAAGTACACCAATTTGTTCAGTTTACTAGTATAATTAAGGCTATTTAAGTATCTAAATAACTAGCAAGTGTGTATAGTGGGTGAGCTTAAACTTGAACAACTAGCGTACGAAATGGCTCAATTTCTGATTGTAACAGAGTCTGAAGATGCAAATGACTTTTTAATGCCTCACGCATTCAAGCAACAAGCATTTACAAGTGTCAATATGTGCCACTAGGAGACAAATGACAGGAGGCAGTTTCTTTAGTCAATCTTCCATGTTAACTCACTCCTACTCTGACTCTGGACTGGCTTGGACAAAGTTATACTAGGTGGGATCTATTCCAGTCCACTACTAGTTCAGATGGATGTCCAAGACATAAGCATAATTCTCAAACCAATCTGGAATTCATCAAAAAAAAGGTGAAAATTAAAAAAAAATTTTTTTAAGTAAGTGAAAATATTCCTCATTCTGAACCTGGATGAGGTTCTGAATTTGAGGAATTAAAATGACCTTCCAGGCTGCTCCTGGATTATCAAAGAACTGATGCTACAGTGGGAATGAGAGTCCAGACACATCCACAGAGAGGCAAAGGATATAGACACCCATAGAGACACCAACACTCTCACACAGACACACAGAGAGGCAGACGGCAGGGAGACTGACAGCCTCCAGAGTCAGCAGATGTTGTTTTGTGAATCTTCAGGGATGGTTTTGTTATTCATTTTTCATGTATTCTGCAAACATGGATTGAGGACTGAGCACCTACTTTGTACCCGGCAGTAAGCTAGGCTCTGCAGACTTAAAAGATCCAGAAAACAAAGTATTTCCTAAAGGAGTATGTGGTTACCAGGTGGGCAATAGGAGAAGAATGAGATAAAAGGGTGGAGTGAGGGGTAGCCTTGGCAGACCCAGAGACAAGAGAAGGTCGTGGTCTTGCCAAGGATCTTCAAGTTTTTTGCCACAGCTGGTGCTTTCATTAACAGCAGAGAACTAAGACAGACGAAGCTGGCAAGAGGCAGGGACCAGCTTCTCAAGGACCTTGTAGAACACACTGAGTTTGTACTTCTTCTTGAAGGTACTGAGAAGTCTTAAACAGGAGAAGGGAACAGTCCGATTATGTGTTAGAATTACAAGTCTTGATACATTGGCGAATACACTGAATGGGAAAAAACTACAGGCAAGGACACCGCCACTCACATCTGCTCCACGGACAAGGCATTCTGGTTACCATGTAAAAATGTGGTCCAGGAAGAAATACTTGTGGGGCTGTTTGTGTCATTCACCCGAGTTGGCCTTCATCTGCAAAGAGATCTCTCCCACTACTGAGATTCTCACCCTTGCTACCATGCTTTCCTCCCCACTGCTTCCTCCAAACCAAAGGCCTTGTTGCCAGTGCATCTAAGTGAACATTCTTAAAATGGAGACCTCAGTTTTCTTACTCCATGAATATTTTTTTCTCTTAAAGATTTGATTTATTTATTTGACAGAGAGAGATCACAAGTAGGCAGAGAGGCAGGCAGAGAGAGAGAAGGAAGCAGGCTCCGTGCCGAGCAGAGAGCCCCATGCGGGACTCGACCCCAGGACCCTGAGATCATGACCTGAGCCAAAGGCAGAGGTTTAACCCACTGAGCCACCCAGGCGCCCTCCATGAATACTTTCTGCCAAAGGATTTTTCTAGCCTACCATCTATCCATCCTGATTTTCCTTTTCTATGTGCTGAACTTTCCCCCACAATCCCCACATCCTGAAAATGATAGGATTGCCTTTAGGTTTCATTCAGTCTTCACGAAAATCTACTGAACATTCTGAATCTGAGAAGAAATCTGGGACTTCTTTTTGTCTCTCTTCAAATTTAATTTTGAATTCTCAACCTTAGTTTCAAAAATTGCTATAATTTAATAGCACAAAGGGAAGCTTTATAGAATGGTTCTCAGAAGTCTTTTATAAAGTATTTATTAAACTTATTAAGCATTATTTACATTTTATTCTCTGTAGATAGTAAACATTGCATTTAATAGTAATAGTAATACTTAATAATGATTACAAGAATACTACTAAATTTATTTAATACTGAAACAGTCACATGACCAATTCAGAAAGTAGAAACATTTGATATGGTAAAGCCAGTATCATATGCCTACAGCAGTATCTTCATTTATTTTAGTAACACAAATGCAAAAGCAATTTGAATATATTTTTAACTGGCATATTTTTGAACAGGTTGAACAAAGTATTTTAAATATAGTAACATTGATCCTTCTCAGGAGTACACAGTTAATACACATAAACTTAAATATATGAATTTGTACCATATATTTTCGTGGGTTTTATGCTGTTGATTTTTTTTTAAGGTTTTATTTATTTATTTGGCAGAGAGAGAGAGAGCACACAAGCAGGGGGAGTGGCAGGCAGAGGGAGAAGTGGGCTTTCCATTGCTAAAATTCCCATATGCTGTTTATTTTAATGTACATATCCACATTTGGAATCTGGTCCTTTAAGAGTAAATCAATAATACTTTGGGGCACCTGAGTGATTCAGTCAGTTAAGAGTCTGCCTTCGGCTCAGGTCATGATCCCAGGGTCCTGGGATCAAGTCCACATCAGGCTCCCTGCTCAGTGGGAAGCCTGCTTCTCCCTCTCCCTCTGCCTGCTGCCCCCTCTGCTTGTACTCTCTTTCAAATAAATAAATAAAATTTTTTTTAAATATTACTTTGATTCATAAAATTTCCTTACAATTGAATCAGAATTATAAGTCACAAGTGAAGCAATAATATAGAATAAATTTTAAATCCTTTTATTTAGTCAGCTCTCAAAGACTGTTCCCATATATATTTCATACCCACCTGAATTTTTATTTAATTCACTGAATTAGTAACTGTCTATGATCATTTCTTCTACTGAGCAAGGTAAGACTGAAATCAGAAGCCAATACTCTTATTCACATCTGTATCCTTGGCTTCCAGCATGAAGCCCAGCACATCATGAGGACCAACTCTCTTTTTGCTGAATTGAACTTGCATATAACAATTCAGCATCCTCCAAAAAGCAAAGGGATACATTTTCTAGCTAAGCATGATAGAGTTGGCTGTAAAACTAAAAATCATTTGCTTTTCCCAGCTATGGAAGAGAACTACTTTCCCCAGTGTCCACTGTGGAGATTTATTAACTCTCTTTTAGAAGACAAGAAAACATTTAGCTCATTATTCATCCAGTACCTGAAAGGAGTACATTACTCAAAAAAGACAAAATATTACTGAATGTAAGTTCAGATTAAATCCAACATTAAATGAACACATATCTACACATACAGAATCCAGAAACATCTGGCATTCATGAAAAAGATTTAAGGTCAAAAAAATTCAGCTTATGAAATTTCAGGAAAAAATTTCCATGGCTGAAAAGTCTAAGGTACTTTCTATGCTTTGCTGAGCTCTATGCTAATAACTCCCCTTCCTCAGTCTGTTTGTAAGAAACAAATGCTGAACAAGTCTAAAATTACATTATCAAGTTGTAATTTCCTCAAAATGACTTAAAATAATCTGTTGAAATATCTAACAATTACACTTAAAATATTTTTATTATAGAATACATAAACAGTCTAAATTGGATAGAATATTAAATAACTAGTTACCTACCACCTAACTTTATCAAATCTTTATATTTTGACATACTTCAAAATTTTAGTAAAATACTAGGTATAGCTGAAGCCTCCCTTTGTGTCCTCTTTCCTCAGCATTAACAATCCTGATTTTGGGGGCACCTGGGTGGCTCAGTGGGTTAAAGTCTCTGCCTTCGGCTCAGGTCATGATCCCAGGGTCCTGGGATCGAGCCCCGCATCGGGCTCTCTACTCATTGGGGAACCTGCTTCCTCCTTTCTCTCTGCCTGCCTCTCTGACTACTTGTGATCTCTGTCTATAAAATAAATAAATAAAATCTTTTTTTAAAAAAATCCTGATTTTGAAATCATCCCATGCTATGCAACATTCCATTTCAGCAATACATTCTGATTTATGTACGCATTTTTATGGCATCTGCTTGTCATGCCCCCAAAACACTCTTCATCCATTCTTCTACTCAGTTTTTTTCCTATTTTTGATCGTTCTTTATGCATTCTAGAAAACAATCCATAGTCCTTTTTTTTTCTTTCATAGTCATTTTTGATGCAAATATTTTCTCCCAGTCTATGTTCTGCCTTTTCACATTTCCTATGATGCTTTTTCTTGGCTAGAAGTTTTAAATTTCAGTATAACCAAATGTATCCATCTTTACCTGCAGAATTTAGACTTTCATCGCCATTTTTCTTCTTTTTTTCTTTTGAGATAGAGGGAAGACAGCAAGTGAGCGTGCAAGTGGGAGCTGGGGGAGAAGCAGAGGGAGAGGAAGAAGACACCGCACTAAGCATGGGGCCCGATGCAGGGCTCCATCCCATCACCCTGAGCTCATGACCTAAGCCGAAACCAAGAGTCAGATGCTTAACTGCCTGAGCCCACCCAGACGTCCCTAGGCTTTCATATCTTATATAAGAAATTCTTCCTTTTCTCACAGGTTCATAAAGATATTCCTCTATATTTTCTCCAAGAAATTTAAGTATAGGGCATTAACTCTATGTAATTTAGTTTATGAGAAAAAAGTACTTAATTTTATTTTACTTTTCACATAATCAATCGTCTCATCCTTATTGACTACACCATCTTTTCCCCCACTCTGATTTTCAGTGCCACTTTGATGGTGTATCAAGTCTTCATGCAAGTTCCAAACTTTCTACTTTGTCTTTTTTGTCTGTCTATATAATGGAACACTGAGTGGTTCTGTTGACAAGAGGCAGGAATATATAAAAAGTATATATAAAAAGTATATATATATGATGGATAGATATAAAAGATATATAAAAAGTGGGGCGCCTAGGTGGCTCAGTGGGTTAAAGCCTCTGCCTTCGGCTCAGGTCGTGGTCTCGGGGTCCTGGGATCGAGCCCCGTATCAGGCTCTCTGCTCAGCGGGGAGTCTGCTTCCCCCTCTCTCTCTGCCTGCCTCTCTGCCTACTTATGATCTCTCTGTCAAATAAACAAATAAAATCTTTTTTAAAAAAGATATATAAAAAGTAATGGGAAATTAGATTGGAAAGCTAAACTAAGACTAAATACAGTTCAAACAGAATCCTGAATATAATTAATAGTTGCCAGCCAGCCTTCAAAATCTGGTCAGACAGCAGTCATCTAGAGCAGGAATCAGCAAATCATGGCCTGTGGACCAAACTCAGCCTGACACCTGTTTTTGTAAATAAATACTTGTTGGAGTACATTTACTTATGTACTTCTGTGACTGCTTTGACTACAGTGGTAACACTGAGTAGCGAACAAAGATCATATGGCCCCCTAAACCTAGAAGGTTTCCTACATGGTCCTGGAAAGAAAATACTTACTAACCCTGATCTACAGCTCTGACTATAATCTCAGCACGATGCCTCTTCACAGCCTATGTAAGTTTGCTTTCATAACCAAAGTAGTCAGCTTTGGCTGATAAAGACAGAAAAAAATTCCAGTCCTAAACATTATGAAATAGGGCTATAGCCTTTCTTTTAAATTCATTTCAAAGGAGGGCACCTGGGTGGCTCAGTTGGTTAAGCAACTGGCTTCAGGTCTGGTCATGATCCCCGAGTCCTGGGATCGAGTCCGCATCTGGCTCCCAGCTCCACAAGGAGTCTGCTTCTCCCTCTGACCTTCTCCCCTCTCATGCGATGATCTCATGAAAGATCACACACTCTCTCTCTCTCTCTCACTCAAATAAATAAAATCTTTAAAAAAATAAATAAATTCATTTCAAAGGACTTATTAAAGACATT
Organism: Meles meles; assembly: GCF_922984935.1. NCBI lineage: Eukaryota > Metazoa > Chordata > Mammalia > Carnivora > Mustelidae > Meles > Meles meles. The sequence goes on from NC_060070.1 coordinate 24,329,456, forward strand.
CTCATCTATGTTGATGGCATAATTTAACCTTAGGAATTATGACAAAACTTAAAATGTAATTGAATACATTGGTTAATTATTCTAGAGAGAGAAACAGGCCTATTACACTTTGTTTCTCAAATTTCAGACTTTCAATGAGTCTGGGATGTATTAGTCCTCAAAAAACAAGGTAGTTTGACTCCTGATCTCACTTCTTATAGACAATGCCATCCTTGGGTTAGGATATAACGCTTTTGCTTCAGTTGTCAGAAAAATCTGATAAAAAGAAACATTCATTTAAAAATATTCCTGGTCTTGGGGCACCTGGGTGGCTCAGTGGGTTAAAGCCTCTGCCTTCAGCTCAGGTCATGATCCCAGGGTCCTGGGATCAAATGCCCATTAGGCTCTCTGCTCAGCGGTGAGCCTGCTTTCTCCTCTCTCTCTGCCTGCCTCTCTGCTTACTTGTGATCTCTGTCTGTCAAATAAATAAATAAAATCTTTTTTAAAAAAAATTCCTGGTCTTAGGGTGCACCTGGGTGGCTCAGCTGGTGGAGCATGTACTTCTTGATCTCAGGGTCATGAGTTCAAGCCCCCACACTGGATGTAGACACTTAAAAGTAAATTTTAAAAATTCCTGGTCTTTAATAAAACTGTAGCTATAGATATTGTCCATTTTATATTCAATGTTGCTTACAATTTTCTAATGGATAAAGGGATCAGGGAAGCTTTACCTCAATCATGCTGCTCAAACTACTTTACCTATAGGAAATGCCAGTTCTAAGAAGAGGAATGGAGAGAATCAGTGCTCAGGCCCTTAGATGGAAGAGAGAAGGAGAGAACTGAGGATAAACAACAAATAGCTTAGTCCTGGGTTAATAAAGGTATTTAGACTAGGCCTCCCACATCTCCTAAAAAGCCACAGCTAACACTCCAGGTATCCTGTTCATAGCCCCCAGGTGCTAGAAGCCAGAACAGGGAAAGCAAGAAGACCTTAGATTAGCTGACTTTAAGGCAACACTAGTCTTTTCCATGTGACGTACATACTGTTCTTGGGAGGGTAAGCAGAGGTATCCAAATAAAAAGTTATTGGATGTAAAAGGAAGTTGGAAATAATTTCCCATTAGGGTAAACCTTAAAATTGTTTTGTAGAGAGCAGGAGGAGAAGGAAAGAATATTATGCCTTCCACTCTTATTCCCAAGTCTCTTGGGCTATGATTTCGCCTCCCAAGAGATGGAAAAACCTGGCTGCCTGTATAGCCTGATTAATGGAAACAGAGACTTGCAGAGTAGCTCCACACTCTAATTCTCTCCCTCCCTGACTCTAGGAATGCTTGATTTGGCTGTGTAAAAGTAATTCTAATTATAGTGATTTACATGAACTACTTACCATTTATGCCTAATTATCTCACAGCACAATAACAATTATGCATACATTACATGTGTCAGATTAACCTGGTTGTAAGTTTTATTTGATAACAAAGGTAAAGTGTTCATAAATGCTCATTCCTTATAGTTTTTGCCTCTAAAGCATGGTCATCTCATAACTCTTTCAAATTTTTATTAGAGCAGGGCACCTGGGTGGCTCAGTGGGTTAAAGACTCTGCCTTCGGCTCAGGTCATGATCTCAGGATCCTGGGATCGAGCCCCGCATCGGGCTCTCTGCTCAGCGGGGAGCCTGCTTCCTCCTCTCTCTCTGCCTGCCTCTCTGCCTAGTTGTGATTTCTCTCTGTCAAATAAATAAAATATTTTTTAAAAAAATTTTTATTAGAGGGAACACTGTTATACAGATAGGTAAAAGCAGCCTCATAGAGAGTACCAGTTTTATTCTCATCAATAATTCAGACATGTTGTAAAGGTGCATTTTATTTTAATATTATACCTTAGCCTAACAGCAAGCTCCTTAGGAGTACAATGGAAAAAAAAAAAAAAAAAAGAACATTCACTATAATGAATGTTTAAATATCTGCATTAAAAACAAAAGCACAGGGGCACCTGGGTGGCTGAGTGGGTTTAAAGCCTCTGCCTTCGGCTCAGGTCATGATCCCAGGGTCCTGGGATCAAGCCCCACATCGGGCTTTCTGCTCCGCAGGGAGCCTGCTTCCTCCTCTCTCTCTCTTTGCCTGCCTCTCTGCCTATTTGTGATCTCTGTCTGTCAAATAAATAAATAAAATCTTAAAAAAAAAAAAGAAAAGAAAAGAAAAACAAATGCACAAGGAGACCCTAGGTCTCTCAGTATGTTAAGCACCTGACTCTTGGTTTCTGCTCTGGGTTGAGACTGAGCCCTACACTGGACTCCATATTTAGTAGAGAGTCTGCTTAAGATTCTCTCTCCTTCATTCCCTGCCCTTCCCACTTGTGTGTGCACTTGCTCTTTCTCTCTCTCTCTCTAATATATATATATATATATATATATATATATATATATAATTTTTTTTTTTAAAATGCCCAAGGGCCCCTAAATGGTTCAGCCAGTAGAATGTGCAACTCTTGATCTCAGGGTCATGAGTTCGAGCTCCATGGTGAGTATAAACCATACATTAAAAGAAACATACACACACACAACACACAAACACACACAAATGCCCATATTGCTAAGTGAAATACATCAGACAAATAAAGACAAATGCTGTATTTTCTCACTTATATGCAGAATTCTAAAAAAGCCAAATTTGTAGAATGGTGATTACTGCGGCTAGGGGTAATGACAAGATATTGGTCAAAGAATGCAAACTGCCAGCTATAGGATAAATAAGTTCTGGGGATCTAATGCACAGCATGGGGACTAAAATTAACCATATTGTGGGGCACCTGGGTGGCTCAGTCAGTTAAGTGCCTGCCTTCAGCACAGGTCATGATCTCCAGGTTCTGGGATCAAGTCCCACATCAGACTTCCTGCTAAGTGGGGAGTCTGTGTCTCTCTGTCCCTCTGCCCCTTCCCCCAATGCTCGTTCTAATAAACAAAAACTTTTTTTAAATAAATAAATAAATAAAATTAACAATACTATATTATAAACAGTATGGAGGTTCCCCAAAAAGTTAAAAATAGAGGTGCATTATGACCCTTCAATTGCACTATTAGGTATTTATCCAAAGGTTACAAACACAGTAATTCAAAGAGGCACATGAACTCCAATGTTTATTGCCCCAAAGTCCACGATAGCCAAACTATGGGAAGAGCCCAGATGTTCATCAACAGATGAATAGATAAAGAAGATGTGATATATACACATAATGGAATATTAGTCAGTCATCAAAAAGAATAAAATCTTGCCATTTGCAATGACATGGATGGAATTAGATGGCATTATGCTAAGTGAAACAAGTCAGTCAGAGAGGGACAATTATCATATGATTTCATTCATATATGGAATTTAAGAAGTAAAACTGATGAACATAGGGGAAGGGAAGGAAAAATAAGACGGAAACAGAGTGGGAGACAAACCATAAGACACTCTTAATCATAGGAAACAAAGTGAGGGTTGCTGGAGGGGAGAAGGGTGGGAGTATGGGGTAACTGGGGGATGGGCATTAAGGAGGCACTTGATGGAATGAGCACTGGGTGTTATATGCAACTGATGAATCATTAAATTCTACCTCTGAAACTAATACACTCTATGTTAATTAAATTGAATTTAAAAAATTTTGTAAATACTGTATCATACACTCAAGAGAAGTTAAAATAGTAGATCATAAATGTTTTCACCACAAAAAAAATGGTAATTATGTGAGAGGATAGAGATATTAACTAACCTTATTGTGGTAATCATTTTGCAAGACATGATTATCAAATTATCATATTGTATCCCTAGATCTATAATTTCTCAATAATCTTAGAGAAAAAAATAAAAATCATAAATCTTACTTTCCAAAATCAACAAATCTAAAAATAAAGTTCTCCTTTCACTAAAAAAAAAACCTAGTAGCCCAAGTTTTCCTTCTCTGATACTTGGCATATCAGTGATTACTTTTAGAAGAAACAGGTCTCACAATTACCTGGTCAATTAATCTTTGACAAAGCTGGAAAGAATATCCAGTCTCTTTTAAAGACAGTCTCTTCAACAAATGGTTTTGTGAAAACTGGACAGCTACATGCAAAAGAATGAAACTGGACCACTTTCTTATACCATAAACAAAAATAAATTCAAAATGGATGAAAGACCTAAATGTGAGACAGGAAACCATTAAAATCCTAGAGGGGAACACAGGTAGTAAACTCTTTGACATCAACCATAGCAACTTCTTACTAGATAGGTCTCCTAAGGTAAGGGAAATGAAAGCAAAGATAAAGTATTAGGACTTCATCAAAATAAAAAGCTTCTGCAGAGTGAAAAAAGCAATCAACAAAACCAAAAGACAACCTACAGGATGGGAGAAGATATTTGCAAAGGACATATCCACTAAAGGGTTGGTATCCAAAATACATGAAGAATTTATCAAACAACACCCAAAATACAAATAATACGGTTTTTTAAAAAATGGTCAGAAGACACGAACAGACATTTTTTCCAAAGAAGACAACAAGATGGCCAACAGACCCATGAAAAGATCCTCAACATCACTCATCATCAGGGAAATACAGATCAACACTACAACGAGATATGACCTCACATTTGTCGGAACAGCTAAAATTAACAACACAGGAAACAACAGGTGTTGGTAAGGATGTGGAGAGAGGGGAACCCTCTTGCACTGTGGGTGGGAATGCAAGCTGGTGCAACCATTCTGGAAAACAGTACGGAGGTACCTCAAAAAGTTAAAAAGGGAACTACCATATGATCCAGCAAAGCTCTATTAGGTATTTATCCAACAATACTAAGCCAAAAGGATACAAGCACTCTGATGTCTACGGCAACATTATCAACAACAGCCAAATTATGGAAAGAGTCAAATGTCCATCAACTGACAAATAGGTAAAGAACAGTGATATGTGTACACACACACACACACACACACACACACACACACACACAATGGAATATCACTCAGCCATTAAAAAAAAAGGAATCTTGCCATTTGCAACATGTGGATGGAACTAGAGAGTATAGCGCTAAGCAAAATAAGTCAGAGAAAGACAAATACCATATGACTTTGCTCATATGCGGAATTTAAGAAACAAAACAAAAGAACATGGGGGGAGGGCAAACCAAGAAATAGACTCTTAACTATAGAGATAATCTGACGGTTACTAGAGGGGAGGGAGGGGGGGTGATGAGTTGAACGGGAGATGAGGATTAAGGAAGGCATGTGTTGGGACACCTGAGTGGCTCAGGCAGTTAAGCATCGGCCTTCAGCTCAGGCCATGTCCCAGCAAGGGTCCTGGGATCAAGTCCCACACAGGATCTCTGCTCAGCAAGGAGCTTGCTTCTCCCTCTGCCTGCCGTTCCATTACTTGTTCTCTGTCTCTGGCAAATAAATAAAATTTTTTTTAAAAAATGGAGGGGGTGTTGTGATGAGCACCAGATACTACATGTTAAGTGTCAAATCACTAAATTCTACACCTGAAACTAATATTACACTGTATGTGAACTAACTAGAATTAAATAAAAACTTGGAGAAGAAAAAAAAAAAAGAAATAGGTGTGTGGCATCTTTACAATCTTCAAAAACTAGAGCTTTTTTTTTTTTTTTAAAAAGATTTTATTTATTTATTTGACAGAAATCACAAGAGAGACAGGCAGAGAGAGAGGAAGGGAAGCAGGCTCTCCGCTGAGCAGAGAGCCCAATGTGGGACTCGATCTCAGGACCCTGAGATCGTGACCTGAGCTGAAGGCAGCGGCTTAACCCACTGAGCCACCCAGGCGCCCCAAAACTAAAGCTTTTAAGCAGACAGTCTCTGCTTTGCTCTGCTGCCCGCCACTCCCTTGCAATGTACTCAGTAAACTTTGATCTTCGTTGTTCTGCTCAGGTGACGTCTTTCACCGCCCACACTGCCGGTTTCCACCTGATCAGCTGCCCCACATTTGGGGGCTCCCATCTGACTGGGAGAGACACCACATCAGGTGGCCCATACGGGAGACTCTGTGCCCCCACCCGCTGGCCAAGGTTACTCCTGAATGAGGATCCAAAGGCCCAGGGGGAAACAGCTACACTGCCCTTGCCCAAAAAGATGAGGGGTTTCCCCTCTTGCTCTTGGGAGGGATTCTTCCTTCCCTCTCCTTTCTCTTTCCAGCTTTCCAGCAATCTAACCAGAGTACTCTTCAGACAACTGAAGGTCTCTGGCCACAGGGTGGCTCCCTGGTGTGATCTGAAGGTCTGAGGGCAAACAGGTCAGACTGCCCAAGCCTGTGAGGGCAAAGGACCCCTTTTCCTCTCCTCTATTCAATAAACTTCTATCTCCTTAAAAAACAAACAAAAACTAAAGTTTTTATATACATTTTGCTCAGATTACATTAGATGTGTGAGTCTTTTTCAATGTTAAAGATTTGGCAAGCTTAAGAAACTACAGGACAAATACTACCACAAAGAAATGCTGATCTATCTACAAAAGACTTAGTCACATACGCATTAAGATCAAACAAACATAAGCTTTCATTAGACACATTTAAAACTACCTGAGATGTCAAATCTCTTACTTATATAAGATTACAACTACACATTAAAACCAGGGGCTCTAGGTAGTAAATATTACATTTACTTACTTACTTACAAATCAAAGGAGGAAGTATGGGAGATTACCCCTGAGAAGAGCCAAACGATTATTTTAAAGAAAAAAAAAAAAATGTTGTTGAACTGGCAACCAGATACATTAATGACTAAAGGATACTTTTCACTGGCTGTAAGTTCACCAATCACAGGAAGATGAGCCCTAGGGATGATAGAGTGGGGAAGAGGGGAAAAGGACGGTATTTCTAAAAGGGAGAGGATCAGAAAGAGAACAAAATAGAAAACTTGTGAAAGCAATTTCACTCTCAGATAACCAAAAACCCAGTTAAGTAAAACATCCTGCTTCCTGGCTATGACGCAGAAGCAAGCCAATATTTTATTTGGAAGACCATCTGTATTACAAACTATAATTAGGGACATGTACATAAGCAGTCTACGTTTTCCAAACTTCTGTTCGTTACTCCCCTATAAACTTTTGGAAATAGTGTTTGACGAAGAAGAGGTGGCCGTCAAAAGGGATAATTCCTTTTTAGGTCCTATAACCATGACGCTGGGCTGGCCTGTCTTAGTGGCCACCACACTCACAGTCTACCTCTGGGGGAACCACCATAATCACGGGAGCCCTGAATGGTACCTTGGGCAGAGATCTATCTTTACACTGGCTAATGGCCTCCCAAAACCCCGGTATGAAGCTCTGCCCAAACAGGGATAAAGCAACTGGGTTTCCCATCAGGGAATTTAAACGACAGATACAGAAAAAGAATAGATTGGTAGGACAAACGGAAGTAGAAAGACACAGAGGAAAGAACAACAGAGTAAGCAAATTACACGAACAGAAGAGCACTGGAGCAAGAATCGGCAGGTGCCTGTGACTCCTGACAGTCTAGTCATCAGCGCTCTCAGAACGACTGAGGCAGAGCCTCAGGCTCTGGCCCCGGGAGACCTGGCAGTGTAAGGGAGAAGCCCTTCGCTGTTATTTGCATATGTAGTCTATTTTAAATCTCCATTTCTTTCTGTAACCTAGATGAATCCCTAGTCCACTGAACTGAAAGGTGTTAACGCAATGACAGCATTTTTCTTTCTATAAAAATAAAACTGTAAGTATACTCTAACATCTTCTTAAAAAGTAAAATAACTTCGATTGGAATTTTTTTTAAATATTTTATTTATTTGACAGAGAGAAATCACAACTAGGCAGAGAGAGAGAAGGAAGCAGGCTCCCCGCGGAGCAGAGAGCCCGACGCGGGGCTCGATCCCAGGACCCCGGGACCATGACCTGAGCCGAAGGCAGAGGCTCTAACCCACTGAGCCACCCAGGCGCCCCTCGATTGGAATTTTTAAATCAAGCACTACTAACCTGTTATATATTACCTTTCCTCTAAAGACCTTGTAATAATAGGATATTTGTATGTGGGGGACGATGGTTGGCCAGTCAATTAAAGGAAACCTAGATTCTTTTTCTTCTTTTTTGTTTTTGATTATGTTATGTTAGTCACCATACAGTACATTGTTAGTTTTGGATGTAGTGTTCCATGATTCATTGTTTCTGTATAAAACCCAGTGCTCCATGCGGAAAACTAGTTACTTTGGTTGAACCATATTCTAATTCTTCTTAACTTCTTCTTACTATTAATTAACTCCTCATAATTTGAAGAAGACACTGCTGATGACAGTGGCTTCTACAATGGGATAAGGAATGGGAGTTTTCAAAATGGATAAAAAACCTCAACAAGAAGCAGGAATCCATCAGAATCCTAGAGGAGAACATAGGCAGTAACCTCTTTGACATCGGCCACAGCAACTTCTTTCAAGACATGTCTCCAAAGGCAAAGGAAACAAAAGCAAAAATGAACTTTTGGGACTTCATCAAGATCAAAACCTTCTGCACAGCAAAGGAAACTGTCAACAAAACAAAGAGGCAACCCACGGAATGGGAGAAGATACTCGCAAATAACACTAATATCCAAGATCTATAACTCCCCAAACTCAACACACACAAAACAGATAATCACATCAAAAAACAGAAAGAAGACATGAACAGACAATTTTCCAAAGAAGACATACAAATGGCTAACAGATACATGAAAAAATGTTCATCATCACTAGCCATCAGAGAGATTCAAATTAAAACCACATTGAGATACCACCTTACACCAGTTAGAATGGTCAAAATTAACAAGACAGTAAACAATATGTGTTGGAGGGGATGTGGAGTAAGGGGAACCCTCTTACACTGTTGGTGGGAATGCAAGTTGGTGCAGCCACTTTGGAAAACAGTGGGAGATTCCTTAAGAAATTAAAAATAGAGCTACCCTATGACGCTGCAATTGTACTACTGGGTATTTACACCAAAGATACAGATGTAGTGAAAAGAAGGGCCATCTGTACCCCAATGATCATAGCAACAATGGCCGCAATCGCCAAACTGTGGAAAGAACCAAGATGCCCTTCTATGGACGAATGGATAAAGAAGATGTGGTCCATATATACAGTGGAGTATTATGCCTCCATCAGAAAGAATGAATACCCAACTTTTGTATCAATATGGACGGAACTGGAAGAGATTATGCTGAGTCAAGCAGAGAGAGTCAATTATCATGTGGTTTCGCTTATTTGTGGAGCATAAGGAATATCAAGGAAGACATGGGAAGATGGAGAGAAGGGAGTTGGGGAAAACTGGAGGGGGAGATGGATGAACCATGAGAGACTGTGGACTCTGAGGAACTAATTAAGGGTTTTGGAGGGGAGAAGGGTGGGACGTTAGGTGAGCCCTGGGGTGGGTATTAAGGAGGGCACATATTGCATGGAGCACTGGGTGTGATGCATAAACAATGAATTCTGAAACACTGAAAAGAAATTTAAAAAATAAAGACTTTTTTAAAAAGGAATGGGAGTTTTTCTGTTGCCTCAGAATTTTAGTAAAAGCTCAAAGCTAAGAACAAGGAGAAACAAGTTCCCCTACATTCTAAAAAGAGGTATTAGTCATATCCATGCAGAAATTACTTTAAGGAAAAAAAAAAAAAAAAGCAGCAGCAAAAACAGCCCTAAAACCAAAGTAGAACTGAAGAAAGTAATCAAGGTAGAAAGCTGTTAGCCAAGTAAGGAATGTAGTAGCATCTCCCCCACATAAACCTCAAGCCAAAAGCAGGTGGTCCCCAAGGGAAGCATCCAAAGAGATTAGGAGTGTATGACAAGATGGGCATCCCCCTCTCCAGTGGGATGCTTGTTTAGGTGAGGAAATCCACACGCAGTTACCAAAGCAGACTATGGAAGTTTCCATGGAGGAACTTGTCATAGGTCTCCATGAGCTAACTGAAGCTGGAGCAGGGATTGGAAATAGGAGATGCTATGTTGTGTGTTATGCTTCCTGTAGTCTAAGTAGACCCCATGAAAGGTGTACTGAGTAGAGTGCTCCTGACAGAAGCCCAGCCAAGAAGGTTAAGTGCAAAGGCAAGGGCTACCGGCAGAATGCAGTGGAGCAAGGAGCTCAAGCAGAGTCATAAGAGGTCCAAAAGTAGAGCAGTGGGGAGGTCCCCATGGGAGCCCAGAAGAACCCACCAGTGAGCCCCTCAACAAAGTGCTAGCATGTCAGTGTCTATCACACAAAAGGCCCTTAAACTGTTTAATTAAGAATTTGCTGTTTTGCTCTAATCTTCCATCCTCTCATCCTGACCCTAGAGAAGCCAGGAAAGCAGACGCAGGAGGAGGAGGGAAAGGGGAAGAACAAATCACCCCACCTTCTGCACTGCTGATCCTGGGACAGGCCTAAGCTAGAGGGAGGGGGACTTTTTAAATTGTACAATCTTCATTTAGACTAGATGGCGTCAATCATTACCTAAATATGAAGGTATATGAATCCCCCCTAAAGGTAAAAGAAAGCCATGGAGCATTAAGAGGTCAGGAATAGGGATCTAACAGAGCTTGTTTAAAGGAACTGGTGAGAAGGGTGCCGGGTGGCTCATTGGTTAGGTGTCTGCCTTTAGCTCATGATCTCAGGGTCATGATCTCAGGGTCCTGGGATGGAGCCCTGCATCGGGCTCCCAACTCAGCTTCTTCTCCCTCTTTCTCTCCCACCCACTCGTGCTCTAATAAATAAATAAAATCTTAAGAAGAAAAAAAAAAAAAAAAGAACCAGTGAGAAATTTTAAGCAGTTCATGATTGTACCAACTGCATTATTTAATCCATTTTATAAAATGCTTACTTTTAACTGTTCCTTCTTTAATATCACACAAAACTCACCTTTGAAAAAAGTCCTCCTGCCTCTATCCTGTATCCTTTGAGGTCCTCCTGTAATTTCTGCAAACACTGTATGACTCTTCTTTGATGCTTATCCTCCTTTAGCTCATGAGCTTTGATCAAAAAGTCATAGTGGTCCAGTGGGCCATGGCAAACAGCCAAAGCTTTTGAATAAACCTCTGCTGCCGCAATCGGAGACGTAATCTCAGGTGTCTGAACTGTATAGGCTATAAATAAAAATATACATAAAATTTAAGACTCCCTTAAATGAATAGATTGCATAGAACTCCACAAGTTTCTTAATGGTCACATTAAAACCTTTCATTTTCAAGTATATATATGTGAACAGTTATTGTAAATCTCATTCTGATAAAAATAGAACACATTTTGGGGCACCTGGCGGGCTCAGTCGGTGGAGGATGAACCCCTCGATATCTGTGTCATGAGTTCAAGCCCCACCTTAGGCATGAAAACTACTTGAAAAAATGAAAAAGATAAAACACGTTTTGTTCAATGAATATAATCATCTCATTCTAATAAAAGAGTAAATCTCAAAACCTTGAGCTATCATTGCAACGCCACTTCTAGAAAACCTAACCTGCCATAGAATGCTTTGCCTCCACTCCATTAAATGGGCCACCTGCATTCATCAGATCCCTCCCTCACAGCAGGGCTGGCACCTTTGAATTTAGCCTCATTCTGGTTCTTAAGTATCAAGGAAGAGACAGAGATTAGTCACAAAGGGTTTCTATTGTCCCTGTATTCCCTACCGGAAACCGTACAGCATTCCAATATTATACTGATTTCAATGCTTGTAAGATTCCTTTCCTTTTCCATAACTTTTAAGTTGAACACAAAGAGTTGAAACACAGCAGAGTGTCTGTTTCAAAGCAGTGAGGTTTTCTGATCCTTTTTTTAGCCTCTCCTGGGAGAGAAATGATTGGCCATGGCAAGATCAATCATAACTCTATTCCTTATCTGGGCCAGGTACAATGAGCAAGTAACTCCCATTCTATTTTTATTTTTTCTTTTATGTAAGTGTAATTGATATACAATGTTCTGTAAGTTTCCAGTGGACAACACAGTGATTCAACAATTCTATACCTTACACCACTCCCACCACAGTAAGTGCAGTTACCACGTGCCACCAAATGAAGTTGTTATAATATTATTGACTCTCTCTCTCTGTAGTTTTAAGAAGCAACAATAAATAGCAGCAAACTGGCACTTTTTTGAGACAGGGCTGGCGCCCTTCTTTGAATCAAAGATTTTGCAAAGATCCATTGCCAGTATTATCCTTGTTTCACTGCATGCTGTGTTTCCGTTGTTTCAGTAATAAGAAAATCACATACCCTAGGGGGAAAATTAACAGTCAATGTTATTTCCACCTTTTTCCCAAGAAAAGAAAGAAAATCCTCAACAAACCATGAGTGTTGGGGAGAGGGCAGGGCTGTCTTCTAATAGCTATCCTTCCTTTCTGAATAGTTTTAGCTGGGTACAAGGCTGCCCAGTTAAATAACCCATTTCTGGCCTCTCCAGCAGCCAGGCACAGCCCTATGACCAGTTCTAACCAATGGGATGTGGGAAGAAACATGTGCAGCTCTGGTGCATGCCCTTAAAGAGAAAGGCACGCCTTCCTCCCCTCCCTCCCCTTCTAGTTGGAATGTAAGTGTGATGCCTGCAGCTGGAAGAGCCAGCCTGGCAAGGAGAGGCCCACGGAATGCTGAGCAAAGCAGAGCAAAGTTCTCCAACAATGCTGAGCTGCCAAACCAGCCCTGGGCCACCTACCGGATTTTTACATAAATGAATAAACTTCTCTTTTGCTCTTCAACCAGGTCCTCAGCCAATCATCCACTGATACTACTCACTTGGTACAGCAAATCTCTAATCTGCCCCCTCTCACTCTTCCTCACGCTAACCACCCTAGCTGGGGGCTCTCATGATCTCTGGCTTGGCCTCCTTGCCTCTGATCACCTCCACTGCCCCAAATTTACCACTAACGATCTGGAAAATACCTTCCATCAACTACACAGATGATCTTGCTAAAATCTAAACTGGGATTTCATTAATATTTTTCTTAAAATTCATCTCATTGTTTAAAGGAGTGGTTTTCAAACATCAAACATAATTTTAACAGCAGCATCTTTTTTTTTCTTTTTCTTTTTTTTTTTTTAATACAAAAAACCTTCCATGCAATCCTGAATCTATTAAAGAGAAAAACGGGAGAGGGGGCACAAAATCCCATGCTCCCCACATCTCCCTCATTTCTACAACTGTACCACCCCCACTTCCAAAGAAGCTCCGGAAGCCCCATTTCCACTTGATAGAAGCACATTAAGTACAAACAGTGTAGAGAAAAGAGCACAGCAGGCCTCAGATTACTGTCCTTAGAAGGGTTTGCTTGCAAGGTGGGCTCTTGGCTGGGAACTTGGATTCCAAGAGAGTTCCCACAAATCCCAGAAATGGAAAGAGTGACTTACTGTGCCTACACTGTTTGTACCATGTACAAGCTACGTGGTTTATGCTGAACACCTAGTTTCCTTCTATGCGGCCAGATTTTCGGTACATGCCATGCAAAGAGAAGCTATGAGACCACCACCCCCCCACCACCACCCTAGGCATTCAGTCTCTAATGAGCTTCCCTAATAGACAACATTTCACATCTGTTGTCACAGTTCATTGCTGGAGAAATTAAGTATTTCTTATGTGACTGCACTAGAAGACTCCTAGAAGCTTGGACCTAATTTCTTCCAGACTTTGCCCAACATGCCTTTCCCATTGGCTGATTGTGTTTATATCCTTTTGCTGTAATAAATCATAGCCATAAATACACTATATGCTAAGTCTTGTGAATCCTCCTAGCAAATCATCAAACCTGGAGGTAGTTTTGGTGATCCCCAAAAAGAGTGTCCTCATTCAAGGATCCAAGAAATTCATAAAAGGGCCCCAGCCGATATTTCCAGACAACTTCCCCTCTACTCTCCAAAAAGCAGCCATTGATACAAGAAATGATTGTCTACCACATGTAATGTGTAAAGGGGTAATAGAGAATACCAGGGTTTATTATTGTTATTTCAAGAGGGTGTGGCAGGGAAAAAATTTGTAGTAGTGATGTATCAAGATTAACTGTCATTAGCAAGTAAAATGAATTTGGATACAGAGAAACTGGTTATGAAACTACTCTAAGTGAGAAATAATCAAGGCCCAAATTAGGTTGGGCAAGAGCAGAAATGTCAGGAAGCTAGTAAGAAGGGAAAATGCAAAGGTAGCTTCAATAATGTGAGTTGCCTTCTAGTCAAATGTATGACTTACTGTGTCCCAAACACTTCAATTCCTTTATTTCATAGTCATGCCTTTGTTCATACAGATTCCCTGACTTGGACAGTCTCCTCTTCCAATCTCTACCAGCCTAATTTCTCCCTCACAAAATCTCACCATGCTTCAAAGTCCCTCAGCTCCCTACCATCAAACCTCCAGACTCGCCTGTATTTGCCCCATCCTTTTCTCTTTCCTTAGCCCTGGAGTTTTTGCTCATTCCAGCAAGGATATTAATGCTTTCTTATCCTCTAACCAGTGGCCTTCAAATTTTGAAACCCTCCTGAGTATCATGACCCAATATTCACACACATATACGCAACTGAAAAACAAATTTCATGAAATAAGAGATTTAGTAAGAGTATGAATGGTTAACAAACACACATACACACACACACACACCCCACAACTATGCAAGGGGTGCCTAGGTGGCTTAGTCGGTTAAGCATCTGCCTTCAGCTCAGGTCATGATTCCAGGGTCCTAGGATCGAGCCCCATGTTGGGCTCCCTGCTCAGTGGAGAGCCTGCTTCTCCCTCTCCCCTTGCCTGATGCTCAGCCTACTTGTGCTCGCTCTCTCTCTCTCTGTCAAATAAATTGAAAAAAAAAAACAAAAACAAAAACAAAAAACCTATGTATGATATACTCTGGTATTTTAATATATATTTTACTATATATATTCTTATATACATGATATATATCTGTGCCAAGAACCACTAGATTTAGTTATATTAAATGTCATATATTATACTTCTGTACTTTTTATTTTCTGTCTGTCCCCACCAGAGTAGATGTTTGAGTATATGCTCTTTGAGGACAGGAATTTTTGTCTGCTTTGTTCAATGCTGTATTGCCCAGTGAAAAGCGCCTGGTACATAACTGGTGCTTATTAAAAATAATCTTGAATCCCCTCCCTTCCTACCTTTCCAGAGACATCATTCTCTTCACTAACCAGCCTTGTATTATGGCATCAACCTTCCCCCTCTCTACCTGATTTTTCATACCAACTCAACCCTTTCCTATCTTAAAATTATAATAACAAAACCTCATTGATCCCCCAGTCATGAGACAGCTGCTCTACCCTCCTTACCTTCACAGCAAAACCACTTGAAAAAGTTACCTTTATTTTTTCTGGCAACTCCCTCATATCCTGCTCAATTCCCAACTCAATTCCCAACTGTGGTCAAGATTCTACTGAGATAGCTTCTGTCAAGTCCATCCAAGACCTGCTGTTGCCAAACCCAGAAGCTACTCCTCAGTCTTCATGTTCCTTTTCACAATCATCAAATAGCTAATTTTTAAAATTAGTCATTGGAAAGATCAGGACTGCAAGCAAAGTATGTTGTTTCTTTTGGAATCTGCCCTTAGAGAGGATTACTGTTCTCTGCTTCTACTTTTATTTTTTACTAGCCTAACATCTTTATTTAGTACTATATACTTCATTTGCATTTTTTTAAAAAAGAAAACCAAGGCGCACTGAAGAGAAGACATCACTTGAGCTAGTCAGCAGACTAGCTGACATAAAAAGAGAAATATCCAGTTTTGCATGTAAGGAGCCTGAAAGTTGCAATTCTATCCTAACAATGAAAAAGCTGAACAGACTGAAAAAACCAACATCTCTTCTCAGCTCCATAAGATAAGGGAAGATTCAGGGCAAACCACTGCCCCCAAGATTAAAGAGAAGTACAGGAAATACAGACAGCGATGGCTTATAAGAGCGAGACTCGTAAGTGGAAACCAGGCAGGAAAACCTAAAACGTAGTTGAAAAATTGCTAGAAGCTCAATATGGACAACTGAAGAGTTAAAAACTCCAGCAGTACCCAGTCATAGAGGGACACTCACACCTTTCTGAATTTTATCTATAGGAATTCAACTAAGTTCTTAGTGTAGTATGGGAAAAATCCCCCTATGCTTCTGGCATGGGGAGGGGAAAAGAAACCTTTTTTTAAAAAGATTTTACTTTTGGGGCACCTGGGTGGCTCAGTGGGTTAAAGACTCTGCCTTTGGCTCAGGTCATGATCCCAGGGTCCTGCGATCGAGCCCCACGTCGGGCTCTCTGCTCTGCGGGGAGCCTGCTTCCTCCTCTCTCTCTCTCTGCCTGCCTCTCTGCCTAGTTGTGATTTCTGTCTGTCAAATAAATATTAAAAAAAAAAAGATTTAAAAAAGATTTTACTTTTTTAATAAAGATTTTATTTATTTACTTGTCAGAGAGAGAGAGAGCACGCATGAGCAGGGGGATCAATAGGCAGAGGGAGAAGCAGGGTCCCTTCTGAGCAAGGAGCCTGATGTAGGACTCAATCCCAGGACCTTGGAATCATGACTTGAGCTGAAGGCAGACACTTAATGGATTGAGCCACCCAGAAATCCCTATGATTTTATTTATTTTTTTTGAAGATTTTATTTATTTATTTGACAGAGAGAGAAATAACCTTGTTATTCCTAACAAGGCCTGCCATTGGGGGAAGGTAGTTAAGGAACCTAACCTGCTAGGTATTATCAGAGCCTATTGACCTGGGGGAAAGGAAAATACCCAACTCCACTCAACTCTAGCCTTCCATATGGGAGAAAGGAAATACTCAACTCCAGCACACTCATGCTATCACACCAAAGAGGGAAGAAAAAATATTTCTAAAGCTCATAATCCAGACATGTGGGCTCCCTAAAACATGGAGATCTAATTATAGGACCATAAAACACTTCCTCTCCCCACATCTCATCATATTACTGAAGGCCTATTTATAGTAATTCCTTTTACCCAGTATATCACGTCCAAGAAAAAATTACAAGATATACTAAAAGGCAAACAACAATTTGGAGAGATGAAACAAGCATCAGAACCAGACATGGCAGGGATGTTAGAATTACCAGACCAGAAATTTAAAACAACTATGGTTAACATGCTAAGGGCTCTAATGTATAAAGTAGATAGCATACAAAAACATCTGAGCAATATAAGCAGAGAGATGAAAATCCTAGGGGGAAAAAAAGGACCAAAAAGAAATGCTAGAGATTGAAAACACTGCTAACAGAAATGAAGAATGCTTTTGATGAGATTAGTAAACTAGTCAAAGGTGAGTGAGCAAAGAATCTTAGCACTTGAGGACGTATCAATAGAATTCTTCAGAACTCTGAGGCAAAGAAAGGCTGGGGGAGGGACTGAAATCCAAGGACTATGGGACAATTGCAAAAGGTGTAGCATATACATTATGGGACTACCAGAAGAAGAAAGAGAAAGAAACAGAAAAAATACTGGAAACAATAATAATTGAGAAGGTTCCCAAATAAATGAGAGACATCAAACCACAGATCCAAGAAGCCAAGTAGAATAAATGCCAAGAGTATTATACCTAGACATGTAACTTTTAAACTACAGAAAAATCAAAGATAAAGAAGAAGTCCTAGAGCACTGGGATGGCTCAGTCAGTTAAGCGTCTCACTCTTGATTTCAGCTCGATCCTGACATGGGTCATGACAAGCCCCAAATGGGATTTCATGCTGGGAATGGGGCCTGCTTAAGATTCTCACTCTCCCTTTTCTTCTACCCCTCACCCCTCTTAAAAAAAAAAAAAAAGAAAGAAAGAAAGAAAAAAAGGAAAAAAAAAATCCTTAAAGAAGCCAGAAGAAAAATATACCTAACTTATGCTTCTCCTCAGAAACCTATTCAAGCCAGAAGAGAGTAGAGTGAAATATTATTGGTAGAAGAAAACCAACCTAGATTTCTGAATCCTGCAAAATTACCTTTCAAGAGTAAAGGAAAAATAAAGACTTTCTCAAATAAAAAAATTAAAGTAATTTGTTGCCAGAAGACATGCCTTGTAAGAAATGTTAAATGAAGTTCTTCAGAAAGAATGAAAATAATATGGGTCAGAAAGTCAGATCCATAAAGAAAGAATGTTTAAGAAGGAATAAATGAAAGTAAAATAAAACTTTTACTTTCCTTATTCTTAATTGATTTAACATATAACATGGAACATTCACCAAACAGACCACATTCCAGGCCATTAGACACAACTTAAAGTTAAATCACACAATGTCTGCTCTAAACAACAACAGAATTTAACTAGAAATCAGTAGCAGAAAAACAAATTCTAAAATATACGGAGATTAAACAATACACTTCTAACATACAGGTTAAAGAAGAAATCTGAAGAAAAATGTAAAAGATCTAACACCCTTCCAACTCAAAATGGATCATAGACTTAAATGTAAAACACAAAACTATCAAACTCCTAGAAGGCAACATAGGAGAAACATAAAAGACACAGAAGAAACCTACAGAAATAATCTTATGTAGATACAACACCAAAGGAACAATCCATAAAAGAAACAATCGATAAGCTGGACCTCATTAAAATTTAAAACTTTAGTTCTGTGAAAGCCAATGTCATGGCGTCATTAGAAGTCAAGACACAGAATGGGGAGAGAATATTTGCAAAAGACCCATCTGATAAAGGACTATTGTACAAAATGTACAAAGAACTCTTAAAACTCATAATGAAATAACAATCCAATTTAAAAATGGGCCAAATAGGGCATCTGGGTGGTTCAGTGGGTTAAGGCCTCTGCCTTCAGCTCAGGTCATGATCCCTGGGTCCTGGGATCGAGCCCCACTTCAGGCTCTCTGCTCAGCGGGGAGCCTGCTTCCTCCTCTCTCACTCTCTCTCTGCCTGCCTCTCTGTCTACTTGTGATCTCTAGCTGTCAAATAAAAAAATAAAATCTATAAAATAAATAAAAATAAAAATAAATAAAATAAAAATGGGCCAAAGATTTTAACAGACACCTCAGCAAAGAAAATATACAGATGGCAAAGAAGCACATGAAAAACTCTTTACATTTTCATCGGGGAAATGCAAACTGAAACAATAATGGCAAACCACTATACACCTCTTAGAATGGCCAAAATTCAAAGCACTGACAAATGCTGGCCAGAATGTGGAGCAACAGAAACTCTCATTCATTCCTGGCGGGAATTCAAAATGCTAAAACCACTTTGGAAGATAGTTTGGCAGTTTCTTACAAGAATAAACATACTGTTACTATATAATCCAGCAATCATGCTCCTTGGTATTTACCCAGAGGAGTTAAAAATTTAAATCCACAAAAAAACTCTACCCCCAGATGTTTACAGGAGCTATATTCATATTTGCCAAAACTTGAAAGCCATCAAGACATCCTTCAGTAGGCAAATGGGCCAATAAATTAGTATATCTAGACAACGGAATATTATTCAGCACTAAAAAGAAATGCGCTACCAAGCCATGAAAACACATGGAGAAAATTTAAATGCCTGTAACTAAGTGAAAGAGCCAATTTGAAAAAGCTGCATATTATAAGGTCAGACATTCTAACTGTATGACATTCTGGAAAGAGCAAAACGATGGGAACAGTAAAAAGATCAGTGGTAGACAAAGGGTGGAGGCAGGGAGGAGAGAATAGACAGAGCACAGAGGATCTTTAGGGTAGTGAAAATACTCTGTATGATATTGTAACGATGGCTACACTTCATTCATTACGTTCAAGAGTGAATCCAAATGAAAAGCACGGACTTTAGATAATTATTAATAATGAGTCCTCATGGGTCCATCCATCAGTTCTAACAAACGTTAACACTCTGGTGGGGGAATCCATGCGTGTTTGGGGGGAGGGGAGTAGGGAGAGTATGGTAAATCTCTGTACCTTCCTCAATTTTGCTGTGAACCTAAAACTGATCTTGGGGGGGAAAAAAGTCTAAAAAAGAGAGAGAATCAGGCAGACAAGACACTCAAGGCTGAGAGATTGGCCGGCTTAGGCCTGGATAGCAGCTGTATAAATTGAAACACAAAAGACTTCTCAAAAGCGGCACTAAATGAAATCTGTTACTACATCAGTGTACACAAATTATGGGATGCTGCTGCCATATTATTTTGATTTGTATTAATTTGTCTTATTGTACTCCAAATGGACAGTGGGGAAATGCCATTCTGAAGCTCCACACACTGATCTACAAACATAAATGGAAGACTTCAGAGGCCCATAAAGCCTGCACAGGCTACTATCTCAATTTTGTACCTTATTTTACTACTTTCTCCTCAATAAGTTTTAGGAAGATTCCACGAAACTCCAAAGCCCATGTGCCGCAAGACTTAAGTCGATATCACGATGTCCTCCTGTCTGAATGATTACAACTTCCTAGATGGTATTTTGACAATTATTTCCATCCACACACACCCACCCCCAGAAAAATAGTTTCACCAGCCTTTGACTGCATTTGTGATTACTTTTTTTTTTTTTTGGAAGTGAACATAACCTCAAGATTTTACTGTCTTCATATTAAGCAAGAGATGAAACTTAGAACTGGGTCACTTGACCCTTTCTCTTCTTATCACCTCCCAGTTGAAAACGTCTTAATGGCCAGCACTGTCTAGATCTGCAGGTGGGCTCAATGCAGTCAAGCAGCAGTACTATCTCCTTTGCTTTTTAGTTTTAGCTTTTCCCCAGGAAATCTGCTTAGTCTGCTACCATAGCGTCTCTGCTTCCTGTAATAAGGCTGATGCGGGGAACAAAGGCAAAAGAAAAAAAATTAAGCTTCCTTATAACTTACAGCCTATTGACAAGTCCTTGAGATAGGCAGAATGACCTTCGTCTAGGAACTCAACTGCCTCAATATTAATACTTGGCTAAGGACAGAAGGCAATCTCAGCTTAACATTATCCTGACCTCCAGGATCCTAAAAGTCTGCTTTAACATACAAAAAATCCCTTTGGAAACCTCCTTTTTCTCCATGCCCCCCCCCCCAAGATATATGTTAGCAATCATCCTCCAAGACTACAGCCTAGTGATACACATCTGAAGGGTGTCATGACTAAGGTTTTACTAGACAGTAGTGAAGGACCCCTCAAGGTCCTGAAAACCTTGCTTCCAAATTCCTTCCAGATTTACACTATCCCTAACCCCCTCCCAGTTTGAAAGTATATAATCAGCCACTCCTCATGACGCCAGTGCAGCTCTTTCTGCCCACGGGTCCTGTCCCTGGGTTTTATTTAATAAGACCACCTTTTTGCACTGAAGACATCTCAAGAATTCTTTCTGGACTGTTTGCTCCAAACCCCAACATCTCCACATCAAAGGCCACATTCCCTGGGTATACAAAGAATCTTTGCCCTTTTTGTCCCTTGTCACTCTGTGCCCCACTTCTTATACGAAAGGCCACGGTTTTGGGGAATGTTCACCATGTTTGTTTGCTGGGGCACTACTAGCAGGGAAAGTGACTGCCCCCATTTTTTTTCCATTGGTTATAGTTCTGCTTTGATAGAGTAACATTTAAAAATATACAGATATCCAGGAAAAAAAATAAAACAGTCTAAAGTATTGAGAGCATAACTGTGCTTTAATCTGGGTCTTCAGTTTCTAATCTAACAGCAATCATACTTCTCAACAATGTCCACAGCTCTACAAGCACGTGCAATGGTGACATTAGAATTGTCTGGAATTGTCAAATACCCACTCTATAAATTCACCCTGTGTTGCATCTGGGTTTTTCATAAGAACTGAGGCATATCTATAATTCACAACTAGAGTCAGGTTTCTGAAGACTGAGATATGAAACACTGCCAAAACACTGTCAATTTGCTTCTCAAACTGAATTTAAAAATAAAAAAACAGCATAATTTATTCTTTAAAGCAATTTTATAGACATGGGCAGTCTAATTAATTTCATAGTGATGTTGGTTGACTATGATACAAAGGAAACAGGTATTTTCTAGGACAATGAGAGGTAAAGGAAGCTTTATGAATTCATGGGGGGAAAAAAGATAAAACCTAAAGTTTTTCAGATATTTTAAAATTTCTAAAAAACCTTTTGTTCCAAAATTAATTATTTAACTATGGTATATAAAATATATTGACTGCATTGCCCGACATCAAGATGGGAAACCCTCTAATTTAATAAAATTGTCTTTTCTGGTCCATCTTGGCCCAAGTCCTAGTTGTCTGAGGATAGACTTCTCTTGAGGGGCCTGCAGTTGTAATACAAAGCATTGTGTTCATCTACTGGTTTGTATTCTTGTTCAATTTCAGTTAGAAAGCCACGTCTAGAGCCACTTCCACATCCTGATCCAGAGCCTGACCCAAATAGTCCTCAGAAAGAGGGAAGACAGCACTCCAGCTCCGGGGTCTTGTCATTGAAGAAGGGTTGAGGGCTTGGAGGGAAGATTCTGTTGGATTCACCCGGAAGTAGGTTGAATATCAGTCCCTCTTCATCAGTGCAGTTTGCAGAATTACTTCTAGACTGCAGCATGCCCGCTGGTAGCTGGCTCTCTGCACAGGAAAACCTCTCTCTGGCTCCCGTCCCTCTCTGTGTCCTGGCCCCGAACTGCATTGCCAAGGATGGGGGCAGAGCAAGAGTTCGGTTTCTTCTCTGCCAATTCTTAAGTTTTCATTTTAAGGCAAATTTGGAAGAAAAAAAAATTCTTCTGAAGTTCTGCTGTCAACAAGCTAATATGCTCCAGTTAACTAATCTCACCACGTTAATAAATAATATACAGTCATGCTTGTCTTAATGGCACATAGGAGCCTATAATGCAGAAAGAAGAGTCAACTGAAGAGCACAATTATAAAAGAAATTAGAAAAAGGCAAATTGTCGCCAATAGCCCTGGCAAAAGTTGTTATATAACATGCAGTTCTTTTTTTAAAAAGGTCTTATGATCCATGAAGGTCTGGGAGCTTACTAAAAGAAAATTATGTGTATGTATATGAGTTACTGTGTATTTTTTTCTGAGGCAAGATCTCTAAATATATTATAGCCTCCTTCAGATTTTCAAACAAGTTTGTGAACAAAAACTGATTAAGAACAACTGTTTTAAAGAACTGCCAAAACTTAGAGTTTTAGAAGGAAAATCTATTAAAAGTAGCTCACTTTTATTGAACAGTCACTGTGTGCCAGGGACTAGGGTTAGTAATGACATAATTATGTTTATTAATCCTCATAATAATCCTATTATACAAATAACCAAAAAATCCGTGGATAAATTTGTTCATTCATCCACTGTTTGTTGAAAACCAACTACATCTAAGGTACTATCAGTGGAAAAAAACACAAAAAAAAACAAATTCTTTTCCTTGTGGAGCCTTCACTCCAGTCAAGGGGAAAGAGACAAAAAATTAAAGAAAGGAACAGACAGTGATCAGTACATTGATGAAAATAAAAGTGATATCCTAGAGTCACTGACCAAGACCATGGGCATCCCCAGGGAGTTTAACAGATAAACAGAATCTCAGGACCCACATCAGGGGTCTGAATCAAAATGTGCAATATGACCAAAAAACCTGGACATTTCATCTGCACATTAAGGTTTAAAAAGCACAATGCTAGGGAATGACTGGGGACTCCTAAGAGTTGTAAGAAAAAGCCTTCCTATGGAAGGGACATTTACCCTTGACACCTGAATGCCAAAAGGAGTCAGCCCTGAGGAAGACCTGGGAAAACACCCCCAGATAGAGAGAAGAGCTCTGGCAAAACCTTAAGTGAACATGGAAATAAGCTTTACATTTTTGAGGGAGAAAACATAAGTTTATGCGGTTGATTTACATGAACAAAATGGAATATCTTATAAGATGAAGTCAGAAAGAAGAGCAAGGACCAGATCATTTAGGATCTTATAAACCATAGTAAACAGTGCAGACTTACAAATAGGAGTAAGAATAAGTAGGTTTTGATCAACAGCATAAAAGATTACTTCTACAGAAATAAGATGGTAGGAATGCAAAGGAGAAGCAGAAATAGATGGATTGTATGGTGTGTGTTACA
Organism: Meles meles; assembly: GCF_922984935.1. NCBI lineage: Eukaryota > Metazoa > Chordata > Mammalia > Carnivora > Mustelidae > Meles > Meles meles. The sequence goes on from NC_060070.1 coordinate 24,353,374, forward strand.
GCTCAATAAAGTTATTACATATATATTTTTTTAAGGAGAAGCAGAGAGACCAGTTTGGAAAATGAGGACCCAGATTAAAGCACAGTTATGCTCTCAATACTTTAGACTGCTTTATTTTTTTCCTGGATATCTGTATATTTTTAAATGTTACTCTATCAAAGCAGAACTATAACCAATGAAAAAAAAAATGGAGGCAGTCACTTTCCCTGCTAGTAGTGCCCCAGCAAACAAACATGGTGAACATTCCCCAAAACCGTGGCCTTTCGTATAAGAAGTGGGGCACAGAGTGACAAGGGACAAAAAGGGCAAAGATTCTTTGTATACCCAGGGAATGTGGCCTTTGATGTGGAGATGTTGGGGTTTGGAGCAAACAGTCCAGAAAGAATTCTTGAGATGTCTTCAGTGCAAAAAGGTGGTCTTATTAAATAAAACCCAGGGACAGGACCCGTGGGCAGAAAGAGCTGCACTGGCGTCATGAGGAGTGGCTGATTATATACTTTCAAACTGGGAGGGGGTTAGGGATAGTGTAAATCTGGAAGGAATTTGGAAGCAAGGTTTTCAGGACCTTGAGGGGTCCTTCACTACTGTCTAGTAAAACCTTAGTCATGACACCCTTCAGATGTGTATCACTAGGCTGTAGTCTTGGAGGATGATTGCTAACATATATCTTGGGGGGGGGGGGGGCATGGAGAAAAAGGAGGTTTCCAAAGGGATTTTTTGTATGTTAAAGCAGACTTTTAGGATCCTGGAGGTCAGGATAATGTTAAGCTGAGATTGCCTTCTGTCCTTAGCCAAGTATTAATATTGAGGCAGTTGAGTTCCTAGACGAAGGTCATTCTGCCTATCTCAAGGACTTGTCAATAGGCTGTAAGTTATAAGGAAGCTTAATTTTTTTTCTTTTGCCTTTGTTCCCCGCATCAGCCTTATTACAGGAAGCAGAGACGCTATGGTAGCAGACTAAGCAGATTTCCTGGGGAAAAGCTAAAACTAAAAAGCAAAGGAGAGGGGCGCCTGGGTGGCTCAGTGGTTTAAGCCGCTGCCTTCGGCTCAGGTCATGATCTCAGGGTCCTGGGATCGAGTCCCGCATCGGGCTCTCTGCTCGGCAGGGAGCCTGCTTCCCTCTCACTCTCTCTGCCTGCCTCTCTGCCTACTTGTGATCTCTCTCTGTCAAATAAATAAATAAAATCTTTAAAAAAAAAAAAAAGCAAAGGAGATAGTACTGCTGCTTGACTGCATTGAGCCCACCTGCAGATCTAGACAGTGCTGGCCATTAAGACGTTTTCAACTGGGAGGTGGTAAGATGTTCATTTTAACAGCTTTAAGTTTTCTTTGGAAAACTTGGATTCATTTGAAAATTCATGAGTGAGGGGCACCTGGGTGGCTCAGTTGGTTAAGCGACTGCGTTTGGCTCAGGTCATGATCCTGGACTCCCAGAATCAAGTCCCACATCAGGCTCCCTGCTCAGTGGGGAGTCTGCCTCTCCCTCTGACCCTCCCCCCCCCATGCTCTCTTTCTCCCTCTCTCATTCTCTCTCTCAAATAAAAGTAAAGAAAAAGAAAATTCATGAGTGAAAAAAAAATTCACAAGTGACAGAATTCTGAAAGGGAAAGAAAACTAACACTATGAAGTACCTATTATGTACTTAGCACAAGAGCACTTTCTGTATATTATCTTCTTCAAAAAAAACCTGAAGTTAGGGGCACCTGGGTGGCTCAGTGGGTTAAGCCTCTGCCTTCAGCTCAGGTCATGGTCTCAGGTTCCTGGGATTGAGCCCCGCATTGGGCTCTCTGCTCAGCGGGGAGCCTGCTTCTCCCCCCATCTCTCTGCCTGCCTCTCTGCCTACCTGTGATCTCTGTCTGTCAAATAAATAAATAAAATCTTTAAAAAAAAAAAACCCTGAGGTTAAAAAAATAATAATAATTTTTAAAAAAATCTGGAGACGCTTGGGTGGCTCAGTCAGTTAAGCCACTGCCTTCGGCTCAGGTCATGATCCCAGGGTCCTAGGACTGAGTCCCTCATCAGGCTCCTTGCTCAGCAGGGAGCCTGCTTCTCTCTCTGCCTCTGCCTGCTTGTGCTCGCTCTCTCGCTCTCTCTCTGACAAATAAATAAAATCTTTAAAAAAAAAAAAAATCTGAGGTAGCTATTGTTATTCCTTACAAATGAGGAAACTAAAATAACCTAAAGGGTTAGAAAACTCAAGCCAGGATCTGAGGCTAATTGACCCAAACCACCAGGATGTCACTCTCATTAAAACAACCATAATGCCATCGATAAGTGAAGGCTGTGCTCCCACTTGTCGTAGCCGGGCAACAGAAAATCAAAACATGAATGTCTCTCAGGCCTTCCAGTTTGAAGTACTCAAGCCTCTTGGAGCAACCACCAACCCCTTCTCCTCCTGGATCTCCATCCTCCTCAAGCCCAGCCAGAGCCCTGCCCGGAATGCACGCTAGGGTCAGCCTGCCTCTGCTCAGAAACAGGACTTCCAAAACCCACCAGCAGCAGCTTTTCCTATTAAATGCCCCAAACTGAAGTGCTAGAGCAAAGAACTCCTCTCCCTCTATAAATCGAAAAGCCCTTATATTTCACATTGTTGGCTTTTATGGTTTTGACAAACCAGACTTACGTATACCTTTTTGAGCTTTGATGACAAAATATGAATATATTTGGCACTAAATAAGACAATGGCCTAGCCCTCAAACATGAAGAGGACACAAAGCTGGGAGACAAATCCATGCTGGATTACAATCCCGATTCAAGGGGATGTTGACGTGCTACAAAAATTGGATGAAACTCCGAACATAAAATTTAACTAAGGTGCATTGCATTTAAATTCAAAAGCTTAATTAGACTGAAAAGAATCAACTGAGAAACCTATGAAATAAAAGAACTGAATTCAGTCAGCAGCTAAACAAATATTTATAAGGCATCTATAGAGTGCAAAGGTCTGTGCTAAAAACTTCTCATACAATCCGGGGTGAGCTGGAAAGACACAATAACTGCTTTCAAAATACAGTGCACTGGGAGAGATACAAACAGGCAGATCAACATGTCTAATGAAGTATAGGAGGTAGTAAAGGAAAGAGGAGGATACTAGGAGACCACAGAGCTGGAGCTAGTAATCTAGCCTAGGGACGTAAGGAAGGGTACTCAGAGAAAATGACCTTTCAGTTGAGAGCAAAAGGACAAATGGATGTGAGGGAGGGAAGGGAGGGAAGGAGGGAATGAGAGGCACTCTGAAACACAATGCAACACTAAAGAAAATGAAACAAGTTCAGTATGGCTGAGCTACAAAGTGGAAAGGAACCAGCCAAGAGATGAGCTACTAGAGAATTATAAAGGAACCAGGGGACACAGGGCCTTGCAATGAAAAGCAAGTTGAATTTAACCTTGAAGACAGTAAGAAGCTACTTATGAGTTTTAAAGAATGCACTAGCTTGATTATGTCCCCTCTTAAGCAAAAAAGGTTACCGGAAAAATATCTTAACAGTTTTATGTTTCTAACATGCTAGCAATGACCAGTTGGAAAATACAATAGAAGAAAATAGGATCCTACTTACAATAAAAGGTCTAGGAAAGGGGCGCCTGGGTGGCTCAGTGGGTTGGGCCACTGCCTTCAGCTCAGGTCATGATCTCAGGGTCCTGGGATCAAGTCCCGCATTAGGCTCTCTGCTCAGCAGGGAGCCTGCTTCCCTCTCTCTCTCTGCCTGCCTCTCTGTCTACTTGTGATCTCTCTCTGTCAGATAAATAAACAAAATCTTTTTTTAAAAAAAGAATTTAAAAGGTGTAGGAAAAAGATGAGTATTATCTTTGTAAGACATATAAAAAATCTCAAAGATATAAAAGAAAATTTGGAAAAATAGACATAATATTATTAGAAACACACACAACTTTATCAACATTGCCAATTCTTTAATTCTTCACAATTTACAGATTAAATAAAATCCTCAGAAAATTGTGAAGAAGTAATGAGGGAATCTTGCCTACCAAGCATGTGAATGCTTCACAAGAATGTGAAATATAAAACATTATGATCAAAAGATAAATTAATAGGGGCGCCTGGGTGGCTCAGTGGGTTAAGCCACTGCCTTCGGCTCAGGTCATGATCTCAGGGTCCTGGGATGGAGTCCCGCATCAGGCTCTCTGCTCAGCAGGGAGCCTGCTTCCCTCTCTCTTTCTCTCTCTGCCTGCCTATCTACTTATGATATCTCTCTGTCAAATAAATAAATAAAATCTTAAAAAAAAAAAAAGAAAAAAGAAAATTGTGAAGATGTAATGAGGGAAACTTGCCTACCAGATGTGAAATATAAAACATTATGATCAAAAGATAAATTAATAGGGGCACCTGGGTGGCTCAGTGGGTTAAGCATCCAAATCTTGGCTTCAACTCAAGTCCGATTTGGGGGTCCTGAGCTCAAGCCCTGCCTCAGGATCTGTGCTCTGCACTGTCAGCTGGAGATTCCTTCTCTCCCTCTCCCCCTGCCCTTTCCCCCCTTGCATGTGCACACATGCGCTCACACGCTCACACTCTAAAATCAATAAGTCTTTTAAAAAAATGAATAGAGGGGTGCCTGGGTGGCTCTGTGGGTTAAGCCTCTGCCTTCGGCTCAGGTCATGATCTCAGGGTCCTGGGATCGAGCCCTGCATCGGGCTCTCTACTCAGCAGGGAGCCTGCTTCCCCCTCTCTCTCTGCCTGCTGCTCTGCCTACTTGTGATCTCTTTCTGTCAAATAAATAAATAAATAAAATCTTTTTAAAAAATGAATAGAATACTCAAAAAAAGTCTTCATGGCATAATATATAATAAAAAAGGGAAGCATAATAAATCACTGTTCTTTTATCATCTAACTTACATGTTTGTAATTCATCTTGTCTGTCCCTCTCAAATAGATTGCAGGCTACAAGAGGAGAGGTTGTTCAATTCACTAGATTCCTAGCACTGACAATGCCTGGCATATGACAGACACACAATAAATAACTGTTGAATAAATAAATTAAGCAATAGGAGGCAACAGATTAGTCAACAAGTAACATCCTGACCACTGGAAGACAACAGAAAAAAAATAGATTATCCCTTCATACTACATACCTAAATAAATTCCAGGTGGTTTTAAAATATAAATATTATATTCAAACAAGAAACTACATATGAATATTTATTTAGTATATAAGTCTGCAAACTATGGCCTACAGACCAAATTCAGCCATTCCCATTAGTTTATGTACTGTCTATGACAGTTTTCACACTACAATACCAGAGTTGAGTAGTTGCAACAAAGACCATACGGCCTGCAAGGTCAAAAATATTTGTTATCTGCTCTTTTACAAAAAAAAAAAAAAAAGTTTGGCAATCTCTGCATTCTCCTAATAGGTGTGGACTTTCTAAACCCAATCCTGTCTGGACATCACAATCACCACAATCACCTGTGAAACTCAGACTTGGGGGTGGGGGGTGGGGGGGGGGGGCGCCTGAGTGGCTCAATTGTTAAGCATATGCCTTCAACTCAGGTCCTGAGCCAGGGCAGGATCCAGCTCTCTGCGTCAGGCTGCCTGCTCAGCAGGAAGCCTGCTTCTTCCTCTCCAACTTCTCCTGCTTGTGTTCCCTCTCTCACTGTGTCTCTCTCTGTCAAATAAATAAAATCTTAAAAAATAAAAACAAAAACATATATATATATATATATGCCAGTAGGAAGGGATCAAAAACCTAACTGTAAAGAACTATAAAACGCTCTGAAGAAAACATAATTGTAAATCTTTACAACTTTATATTAGGCAATGATTCTTAGAAATGACATCAAAAAGCAACCAAAGAAAAAATAAATTGAACTTCATCAAAATTAAAACTTTTATACAAAGAATATTATCCAGAAAGTGAAAAACACCACTCCTAGAATGAGGAAAATATTTACAAATCACATATCTGCTATGGAACTTGGCTCCAGAACATATAAAAATTTTTTTATTATTATTTATTTATTTATTTGACACACAGAGAGAGATAGTGAGAGACAGAGCACAAGCTGGGGAATGGCAGGCAGGCAAGCAGAGGGAGACCATGCACTGAGCAAGGAGCCTGCTGTGGGACTCAATCATGAGTCCTATTACTGGTGGGAATGTAAAATAGTACAGGTACTTTGGAAAAGAGTAACAGTTCCTCAAAAAGTTAGAGTTATGACATGACCCAGCAATTCTACTTCTAAAGTACACACCAAGGAGAAACGAAAACACACGTCCACACAGTGTATACATAAAAGTTCATGGCAGCATTATTCGTATTAGCCAAAAAGTGGAAAGTCCATCAACTGATGAATAAAAACATGGTCTATCCATCCACACAATGAAATATTATTCAGCCATAATAAGGAATGAAGTACTGATACACAGGACAACTTGGATAACCCTCAAAATAATTATGCTAAGAGAAAGAAGGCAGAAGAAGACCGTGTGTTTTTATGGTTCCATTTATATGAAATGTCAGTAGGCAAATCCATACAGACATAAAGTAAATTAGGGGTTGGCAAGGGCTGGGGGCAGTGGAGGAGGGCTGACGGAGAGGAACAGGTAGTGGCCCCTAATGAGTATTTGCTAGTGGCGAAGTCTCCACAACTTTGTGAATATTCTCAATATCCTGAATTGCACACTTTAACAGGATGAATTTTAGGGGATACGAATATTATTCAGGGAATAAATTTTAGGGAATATGAATTCCCTAATAAAACATTAGGGAATATGAATTATTTAGGGAAAAATAGAAATTTTTCCCTAAAATTTAGGGAATATGAATATAAATTTTAGGGAATATGAATTATGAATTTTAGGGAATATGAATTTTTTAATTAAAAAGTTCTAAGAAAAATTCTAACAGGAATATTCCCAATACATATATATTAAAAAAAAACTTATATCCAGTATAATATAAAGAATATCTCCCAGGGCGCCTGTGTGGCTCGGTGGATTAAAGTCTCTGCCTTCGTCTCAGGTCATGATCTCAGGGTCCTGGGATCGAGCCCCGCATCAGGCTCTCTGCTTAGCCGGGAGCCTGCTTCTTCCTCTCTCTCTGCCTGCTTCTCTGCTTACTTGTGATCTCTGTCTGTCAAATAAATAAATAAAATCTTAAAAATCTTAAAAAAAAAAAAAGAATAAGCCCAACAACCCAATTTTAAAAGGGACAGAAGTGGGGCACCTGGGTGGCTCAGCTAGTTAAGCAGCCCACTCTTGATTTTGGCTCAGGCCATGAGATCAAGCCCCATATCAGGCTCCAAACTCACTGCAGAGTCTGCTCTAGATTTTCTCTCGTCCTCCACCCCTCTCCCCACTCACACTTATAAATAAATAAATAAAATCTTCAAAATAAACAAGTAAATAATAAAAGGAAAAGAGTATCAAAAAACTTGACAAAATAAGATACATTAATGGTAATAAACACATGAAAAATTGCTCAACATCTTTAGTCATTAGGTAGATGCAAATTTTTCTTGTGTTTAATTTTTTTTTCCATTTTATTTATTTTTTCAGTGTAACAGTATTCATTCTTTTTGCACAACACCCAGTGCTCCATGCAAAACGTGCCCTCCCCATTACCCACCACCTGTTCCCCCAACCTCCCACCCCTGACCCTTCAAAACCCTCAGGTTGTTTTTCAGAGTCCATAGTCTCTTATGGTTCGCCTCCCCTTCCAAATTTTTTTTTTTTTTAATAAACATATAATGTATTTTTATCCCCAGGGGTACAGGTCTGTGAATCGCCAGGTTTACACACTTCACAGCACTCACGATAGCACTTACCCTCCCCAATGTCCATAGCCCCCTCCCCCTCTCCCAATCCCACCTCCCCCCAGCAACCCCCAGTTTGTTTTGTGGTGTTTAATTTTTTTTTAGTTATCTCTACACCTAACGAGGAACTCAAACTCACGAACCTAAGATCAAGAGTCACATGCTTTACCAACTGTGCCAGCAAGTTACCCCAGTATATGCAACTTTAAGCCATAATAAGGTATCATTTTCATTCACTAAAATGGGAAACATTTAGAACCTTAACAACCCCCATTGTTGGTAAAGATACACAGTGACCAGAACATTCATACATTACTGAGAATATAAAATAGTAAAATCATTTTAGAAACAGTTAGACAGTTTCTTATAAAGTTAAACTATACTCCTTATACGAACTAAAAATGCCATTCCTAGGAATATATCCAAGAGAAATGAAAAAAAAATACCCAAAAATAACTAATAAAAAATTGTAGCAGCTGGAAACAACTCAAAAGTCCATTGAAAGAAGAATGGATAAACAAATTGTAGTATATTCATATAAAGGAATACTGCTCAACAGTAAAAATAAACACATGTGATTTCACGTTTTAGCAGTTTACCTGAAAAACATGTAAAGTGAAAGAAACCAGACACAAACAAATATATACTATATAATTCCATTTATAAATTCCAAGAACAGAAAAAGTCATTGTGATAGAAAAAATTAATCTATGGTGACAGAAATCAGAACAGTGATCACCTATAGGATACAAAGAATGAATAAAATGGTAAAGAATGAACTTTCTAGGGTGATGGAAATGTTCCTTATCAGAAGTCAGCAAGCTACTGGGACGCCTGAGTAGCTCAGTCAGTTAAGCATCTGCCTTGGGTTCAAGTCATGATCCCAGGCTCCTGGGAATGAGTCCTGCATCCAGCTCCTTGCTCAGCGAGGAGCCTGCTTCTCCCTCTCTCTGCTACTCCCCTGCTTGGGCTTGGGCTCTCTCTCTCTCTCTCTCTGACAAATAAGTAAAATCTTTTTTAAAAAAAGGAAAAAAAAAAAAAAGTCAGCAAGCTATAGACCATGGACCAAATCAGCTCACTGCCTGTTTTTATACATAGTTTTAATGGAACATAGCAGTGTTCATTTACACAGTATCTATGGTTGCTTTCGCACAACAAGGGCAAGAATAAAATGTGATAGAGATCCTGCAGCCCACAAAGCATGGAATATTTACTATCTGGCCCTTTACAGGAAAAGTATGTCAACCCCTATTCTGCATCTTCACTGAGTGCAAATAACAGTGAATACATTTACTAAAATTCATTAAATATACATTTCAGATCTGTGCATTTCACTCTAGGTCAATTTTACTTCACTTTTTTTTAAAAAATCCCAAAACGTTTTTTGAGGAAATTCCTAAATCGATTCTAAAATTTATATAGCAATGCACAGGACCTAGAATACCCTAAACTAATGCTGTATAAAAGAAATATAACGTGAACATTTAAAATTTACATTTTTTTAAGAGCTACATTTTTTAAAAAGTTTTTTAAGGGCGCTTACGTGGCTCAGTCAGTTAAGCATCTCCCTTCGGCTCAGTTCATGACCCCCGAGTCCTGGGATAAAGTCCCACATTGGGCTCCCTGCTCAGCAGGGAATCTGCTTCTCCCTCTACCCCTCCCCTCAGCTCATGCGCTCATGTGCTCTTAAAAATAAATAAATAAATTTTTTAAATCTTTAAAAAAATAAGAAGTTTTTTAAAAGAGGTGAAACTGGGGCACCTGGGTGGCTCAGTAGGTTAAGTCTCTGCCTTCGGCTCGGGTCATTATCTCAGGGTCCTGGGATCGAGCCCCGCACTGGACTCTGCTCAGCCGGGAGCCTGCTTCCCCCCTCTGCCTGCTGCTCTGCTTACTTGTGATCTCTCGTCAAATAAATAAATAAAATCTTTTTTTAAAATATTATGTTAAAAAAAGAGGTGAAACTAATTTTAATTATACATTTTATTTCATCCAATATATCCAAAATCTTTTCTATTTTGGCACATCTGTGAGTAGAGGCACAGACAGCCTTTGTTCTAGACAGTATTTCAACAACAGTAGTTGCTACCTAGTATAACAATGTCTCCCTACAGGTCAAAACCTAAGATTTGCTTGCAAACCCTTATAAAAGAGAGGGTTTTCTAAGCTCAGGGCTTCTCAGTTGTGAAACAAAGCCACTGAGCACGAGTATGCCAGCATCCACCTGGGCCAACCTCCGCATCACCCCCATGGTGCTTGAGGGGCAAGAGGAATGGAGGCAAACACGATACTCACATTGCCTGCTGGGTCATGAGTAATAAAATTCTTTGTTTCTGACCCAGGGTTTCACATCTTCTGCCAACATTCACGACATCCTGACAAACTAACGTGTTTCTTGCAAGCAGGATAAAATCTCAAATCCTTCACAGTTCTTGACATCAAGAACTGTAATCAACATGTACTCAGATTTTTACATTTTTATGTATCTTATTTTTTTCACATTTTTTCAGTATGTATTTTGCATTTAGACTATATCTCAATTTGGATACTAAATTTTCACTGGAAATACTTTATCTGTGCTAAGACTTCACCAAATCTATAGTTGAGAAATGAGATTCATATTCCTGAGTGGTTCCAAGAATACTTATGTTAATAATGAAGAAAGTGATATAAGTATGAGGACAGGAGGTATCTGAGAAATATGTATCTTCTGCTTAATTTTGCTGTGAACCTAAAACTGCTCTAAAAGTCTTTTTTTAAAACGTTTTCCAATATCTGAATCAGGTATCCTTTTGAATATTTATATTTAACTAAAATTAAATAAAATTTAAGATTCACCTCCCCAGTCACGTTAGCCACATATGGCTAGTGGCTTTGGTACCAGACAGCTCACTTAGGTCTAGTCAATCTTGAAAAAGAGTGAAGTTGGAGGACTCATGTAGATTGATACTAAAATTATAAAGCTAAAGAATTAGGGTACTGTGGTATCAGCACAAAAATAAACCAAAGGAAAAAAACAGAAACCCACATATACATATAGTCACGGATTTATGTCAAAGGTAGTGCGGCAGTAGCCCTGGTTTAAAAAAATGCAAAAAATGTCCCACATGAAAAAAAAATGAATCTTGACTGCACTTTAACATAACATACAAACATTCCAGATGGACCATGGATCTGTGTGAAAAGCAAAGCAATAAAACTCCTAAAAGATATCAGAATACCTTCATGACATTAAGGTAAGCAAAGATTTCTTAAATAGGATACCAAAAAAAAAAAAAAAAAGGCTGATAAATGGACATTATAATTAAGTACTGTTTGTGAAAAAAACCCCACTAAAAAAAACTAATTAAAAAAAAAAAAAACTAAAATGCAAACCACAGACCATGAGAAAATACTCACAATTTATACATGTGACAAAGGACTAATATCCAGAACATATAAAGACGTACAATTATTAACAGACCAAAAAAATGCATTAGGAAAATGGACAAAACACTTGAAAAGTTGTGTCACAAAAGTTTCTATCCAAGTGTCCTATAAATATGTAAAAAAAAGTAGTCAACCTCAAAAGTCATCTGGGAAAATCAAAATAAACCACAATGAGATATCACTACACATTTAGTTGAGTGACTGCAACTGAATACAAGTATTGATGAGGACACATGGCAGCTGAAATCTCATACACTGCTAGTAGAAATATATTTTAATGTAACCATTTTGGAAAACTGATCTTGTCTACTAAAGATGAATATATATTGTACGATCTAGCAATTCTCAGGTATCTGCCCACCAGAAAGCACACGTATGCACACCAAAATATATGTACAAACTTTCATAGCAGAATTATAAATAGCAGTAGCCAAAAATTGGAAACAAGTCCAATACCTAAAACTGCAGAATGGAATTAGAAATGGTGGTAGAGGGGCGTCTGGGTGGCTCAGTGGGTAAAGCCTCTGCCTTCGGCTCAGGTCATGATCTCAGGGTCCTGGGATCAAGCCCCGCATCAGGCTCTCTGCTCAGCGGGGAGCCTGCTTCCCCCTCTCTCTGCCTGCCTCTGCCTACTTATGATCTCTCTCTCTCTGTCGAATAAATAAGTAAAATCTTAAAAAAAAAAATTGTAGTAGAATCCTTACACCAGAATGGCTAGTATCAAAATGACAGGAAATAAGTGTTAAGTGAGGATGTGGAGAAAAAGGCACCCTCATGCACTGTTGAGGGGAATATAAATTCATGCCCCCACTGTTGGAAATGTGGAGATAATGCAAAAGATTAAAAATAGAAATGCAGGGGCACCTGGGTGGCTCAGTGGGTTAAGCCACTGCTTTCGGCTCAGGTCATGATCTCAGGGTCCTGGGATCGAGTTCCACGTCGGGCTCTCTGCTCAGTGGGGAGTCTGCTTCCCTCTCTCTCTCTCTCTGCCTGCCTCTCTGCCTACTTATGATCTATCTCTCTCTGTCAAATAAATAAATAAAATCTTTTAAAAAAAAAAAATAGAAATGCATACAATCCAGTAATGCCACTAGTGGGTATTTACCCAAAGAAAACAAAAACTAATTTGGAAAAAACATATGCATCCCTAGTTTATTGCAGCATTATTTACAAAGCCAAGATATGGAGCAACCTAAGTGTCCATCAACAGATGAACGGATAAAAAAGATATGGTATATATGTACAATGGAATACTATGCAGCTCTAAAAAAAGAATGAGATCTTGCCATTTGCAACAACATGGATAGACCTCTAAAAGTATTATGCTAAATGAAATAAGTCAGACAGAAAGAAGAATACCATAGGATTTCACTTATGTGTGGAATCTAAACAAATGAACAACAAAAAAAGCAGAAACAAACCCATAAAACACAGAACAAACTGGTGATTTCCAAAGGAGCAGAAGGTAGGAGACAGGCAAAATGGGTGAAGGGGATTGGGAGGTACAAGCTTCCAGTTACAGAACATGTAAGTTATGGAGATGAAAGATACAGCATAGAAAATATAATCAATGGTGCTGTAATAGCATCATATGGTGGACCAGCAGTAGCTACACTGTCGGTGAGCACAGCATTACCTATAGAGTTCTCCAATCACTATGGGGTATACACCTGAACTATTGTAATGTTGTGTGCGAACTATACTGCAATTAAAAAAAAATAAAAGACCTTTAAGAAAATTGTGGTCTAAAAAAAAAGAAAGAAAATTGTGGTCTGGGGCACCTGGATGGCTCAGTGGGTTAAAGCCTCTGCCTTTGGCTCAGGTCATGATCCCAGAGTCCTGGCATCAAGTCCCGCATTGGGCTCTCTGCTCAGCAGGCAGCCTGCCTCCTCCCCCTCCACCGCCCTTCCTGCTGTTCTGCCTGCTTGTGATCTCTGTCTGTCAAATAAATAAATACAATACAATCTTTAAAAAAAAAAAAAAGCGACTTTAAAAAAAATTGTGGTCTAAGTATACAATGTCATATTGTATTCAGCAAAATGAATTAACTGTTACTTTATGGAAAAGACTGATGAACCTCACAAACATAATGTTAAGTGAAATAAGCAAGAATCATGATTCTATCTATATAAAATTTTAAAACAGGCAAAATAAATTAATAGTAATATATATCAGGATGTTGATTACCATTGCAAGTAAAGGGCTAGCAATTCAGAGAGTGCACAACAGTTGCCTCAGGCATTCTAAATGTTCTATTTCTTGATTTAGGTTGTATTACACAGATCTATTCTCTTTATGAAAATTCGGTAGAATTTACAATTATCATGTGTTCTTTTCTAAATGAACATCATACCTCAATAACTTTTCAGTTTTTTTAAAAGGATTTATTTATTTAGGAGAGAGACAGAGAGCATGAATGGGGGAAGGGGCAGAGGCAGAGAAAGAGAGAGAAGCAGATGCCCTGCTGAGCAAGGAGCCCATGCATGGCTCAATCCCATGACCCTGGGATCAAGACCTGAGCCAAAGGCAAGCGCCCCACAACTTTTTAATTTTTTAAGTATACTTAATAGCTGCCTCTTCTGTATTTTCTATTATGCACGTGTACTATTTTTATAATATATTTTTTTAAGATTTTATTTATTTGACAGAGATCACAAGTAGGCAGAGAGGCAGGCAGAGAGAGAGGAAGGGAAGCAGGCTCCCCACTGAGCAGAGAGCCCGATGTGGGGCTCGATCCCAGGACCCTGAGATCACGACCTGAGCCGAAGGCAGAGGCTTTAACCCACTGAGCCACCCAGGCGCCCCTATAATATTTATTTTTAAGAAGAAAAAAATTAATCAAATACAAATTGGAGAGATCTTATCTTAAAAGCCCTAGGAGTTTTAAGGTGGGACATGAATGTAACAGGACACAGGAAAGGTAACTACAACACTCCTCTAGCCAGACATATCTGAAGGAATATACTGAGATATGGGGGCCATATTTTCAGAGCAACATTCAGAAAGTAGATGGTAATCTCAAGAATGGAAGCAGTTCTAGGGATCTAGAAACCATGTCATGAGACCTAATAGGACAAGGGGCAGCTGACACTGAGAAGGACATAGTAATATCCCAGCACCCTATGTCTAGCATATAGATGGCACCAAGAAACATTTGGGGAAATGAATGAATGAATGAATGAATGAATGAAATCTAAGTCTTTATGTTTGAAAGGTTGTCAAATGGAATTAGGACAAGGATGAATGAATGAATAAATGAGAAAATAAGTAAATGATATTATTAATCTTGATATATTTAAAGAACTGTCATATGAGCAATCCGGACTAGAGTTATATATGTTGGGCCTGAGGAAAGTTTCAAGATGAATGTAAAGAAGGTAAAGAAAAGCTCAAATTCCATTCTACTTAAAAGAATTTTCTAGGGGCACCTGGCTGCTCAGTCTGAAGAGCACGAGACTCTTAATCTCAGGGTCGTGAGTTCAAGCCCCGTGCTGGGTACAGAGATTACTTAAAATAAGTAAATTAAAAAAAAACAAAAAACAAAAAAACTTTTCTAACTGTAGGGCATCCAAAAATGAAAGAAACAGTTAAGGCAGAAACCACACGCCTATATAACATCGTTTGACAAATGACCTAGGCCCTCTTCAGCTTTAATATTCTTTGACTCTCTAAAACATTATCTTTATATCTTTCTGCACAGCAAATAATTCACAAATACTTGAGTTTCTTTTGAAAACAGTATCAATTTTTTACTAAATGAAGATATATCACTTGCATACTATAAATCAAACTTTCACAGCTTTCATTGAAACATCATGACAAAAAACCTCTAGGTATTCAGAGTATCCAGAGAAAAGGTAGTTAAATCCAGAAGAACAAAAACCATCACTGGTTACCTCCAGAGGCCCTTTGCACAATCTTAAAGAAAAAAAAGAAAATCAAAACTGCATTTTCTAGAATTCAAAGCACTGAAATCACACTGGGTCCTTTGCCATTAATTTAACGAATCCTCCCCTCCCCCGCAAAGTTAAAATTACTTCAGTAATTCTGTATAGAGTTGAATTCATTCCATTTCTACTCACTGACTAGAATCTACCAACTCGGACATTTTAATATTTAAATTACTCCTAGCATAGCTCCACGTTCATATAACAATTCTTATCGTTTTCAAAGTACTTTCTCACATAATAACTTATTTGAGCCTCATAAATGACCTGCAGGGAAGGGAGAGTTAGGATAATTAATCCCATTTCTACAGATGAGAAAATGGAAATGACAAATTAAATGACTGTCCCAATACGATCAATGAAACCAAAATCACAATCCAGTCTTTGCAGGTCACATTTTATTATTCATCTGGTATCCCATATGTTCATCAGTCCTAAGATAGAACTGATCAAAATTCTTCAAAGTAACAGTTATGGAATAAAAGGAGGTTCACTTCTTCACAAAGAGGAAGAAGATTGTTGCCAAAAAGAACACATGCTTAGTTAAATGAAATCAAAATTATATAAGGAATTTAGATTTCCAGTTTAAAATGTTTACCCAACTGCTGTGAGAAAAATGCACAATCAGGAAAAGCACATTTAATATTTCTAAAGGGCTGGATTAAAATTTCAGCTGTAAACTTCATTACTGTAATTAGATTTTTAATGCATATTTATTAAACATCCATTCAAATACTGTGTTCACAATTATTCATGAGTTATTTGTACATTTGTGTTGATTTTAACAAACTGTAAACAGTGGCCACTGACCAGAAATGTTCTCCTACAATGACAGAAGCCCATACTAAGGTCATAGGCAGCCCATTTATGCTCTATTATGTTCTAATCATACCCCAAATATAAATATTCAGCTGTTTTTTTTGAAAACTGCAATGGTCATCAATGACCCAAAAAGTTAGACTTACCAGTGACATTAAAGACCTATGTTTGATTCAGTGATGAATAAACAAAGTGCAGAATGGAAGAAAATCAAATCTTAATTAAACTCTTTCTTTAGAAAAACAACATAAGCCATCATCAAGGAATGCATCACAAGATGATTTACTTTATTTATAAAAGGCTGATTTAGGGGCTTTAAAAGGGTGCTTTTGATTTAAATAGAAAAATTATGAAAATTAAAACTAAATGCTTGCTGGTTATCATTCTTTTCCTTTAGAAGCTGGTTAATCTTAATGTGCCAGTGTATAACTTTACAAAAGGAAAAAAATAGTACTTTAAATTTCATGATAACAAATCAGTAAAATACCGCCTAAAAATCTGAATAAAGCTATTCTGAAGTAATTATAGGCATGGCCTAGCATACTGAGTAACTCTTTAATATTCACCCTGTTCATACACTATTTAATAATGAGATCTAAGGGATCTATCTTCTTTCAAGTGCTAAAGAAAAAGAACATTTTTTAGGTTCATTTCCATTTTTTACATACTCATACACATAAGAATTTTTTAATGGAATCTACATGGTTTACATTTAAGATAGAGCTGCGTTATAGGGCTATGAAGGAACTATTCTAAGAATTACCTATTCAGGCTTTAAAAGTGGTTGAAAACTGCTACCCGGGCAAGAATACGGATAGATGATGTGTTGGAATGTAACGCCTAGAATGGGCTGCATGAAGAGAAGAAATAAGGGAGCAGGAGCAGGACAGTGAACAAAAGCTATGAAAAAGATTCTGGAGATTAAAATATCAGAACCTGGGGCGCCTGGGTGGCTCAGTGGGTTAAAGCCTCTGCCTTTGGCTCGGGTCATGATCCTAGAGTCCTGGGATCGAGCCCCACATCGGGCTCTCTGCTCCGCAGGGAGCCTGCTTCCTCCTCTCTCTCTCCCTGCCTCTCTGCCTAGTTGTGATTTCTCTCTGTCAAATAAATAAAATATTAAAGAAAAAAAAATATCAGAACCTCCAAGAGAGTAGATGCAGAAAGGGACCTCAGTTGAGGACCTGAGGGAAGGAAGACCTAAGACATAGCGAAGCAGGAAGAACAGACATATCGAAAAGGTTTTTTAAGAGAGAAATTAGAAAAAAATCTTAGTTACAGGTCAGTGAAAAATATGAGTGGCCTAGGAAAACAAGTACTAGATACATTCAAGCAGAGGCTAGATCACTTGTCAGAGAATTTATAGATGGAACATATTACTACACTGGGCCAAAGGCTGACCTTCCAGTTTCTAGAATCTTAACACCTACTATTTCTGCGGTACTTTTAGTAAAAAGACAAATCAAAGGAACAGTTATACCCCTATTTAAATATCATTTTCTTAAACAAAGAAAATGAAGCTCTTGAGGTGTAAAGCAGTACTAATCTACAGTAGATCAATCACCCATTTCTGGACCTCTTACATTCCTTCCTATCAGTTCTGTTCTTAGACCTACTCTTTGTTATCTGCCCCCTCTAACTCCTAGAACTACGTCTAGGGCACTAGCTTTGCATATGGAATAAGCTGTGCTATGCTTTTCAAACACTAATTGGAAAATACATTATCATGAAGTTATCAGTCTCAGGAGTAAGCAAGAACATTCTTTTCTAATGTAATAGATGTTAATGAAAATCCAAGAAACATGAACTTACACATAAGGGTATTCATTCATCTAATTGGGTAGTAAAGTCCAAAGTCCATTTTCTTAACCACTAATATATACTAACAATAAATTATACCAATTCATACAGCTGAGGCACATTAGTTCTCATATCAATGCCTAATCGAGATCTCCTGTATATATACAGTAAAGAGGCTGTGGAACCAAGGGTGAACATGAGTCATCATTTAATAAAGACACCTAAAAATACAACACTGAGATACAGAAAGACACTATGGAAAAAAATCACAAGATGTGGCTCTCACAGTACCTTGCCTCTGTGAAACAATTTATTTATAAAAGCTAGCTTAAATAAAATAGAATTTTCAGATATGCTGATGTTCAATTTTAGAAAACCTTAGAAACATTCTCCTCTTTGGTTTCTCCTCTAGTTTTCCTAGGGCCTCTCTTAATGCTCTCCGACAAGGTCAAATTCTTCACATAAAATGTCAATTGTATTGACCAAGGATTCACCGTCCGTGTTTTCTCCTTTTCTCTCTACAAATATTCCCAGGCTAGTTCTTCCATTCTCATGGCTCTCGACACCTCATTTTTCCTTTTTTAGTCTCAGACCCCCATATTTCCTACAACTAATTAAACTTATTTATCCAGAACTGTCATAACTACCTCAAATTTAACAAATCCAAAAAGGAAGCTCTCCCTAAAATGCCTCTGGCCCTACTTTTTGCGTGTTTGATTTGTTTACCTTGACGGATGGTAATGCCATTAAATTACCCAAACTAGGAAACCTAGTTGGTCCTAACTCTTCTCTTTCCTTGTCTCACCCAGAGCCTGGCAATTCTACTGAAGAACGGTCTCTGAATCCCCTCCCTTGCTGCCCTGCTTCCCACCTCACCACAGCAGTAATTCAGGCTATGAACTGCTCTCTCCAGAACTACAGCTTCCTCCTAAATCACCACCAAGTTTCCAGTATCCCCCACCCAGGCACTTCCAATCTGCTTTTCAGGCAGCAATAGGAATAACCATGCTAAAACCGATACAACAACTTTTCCTCTTAATAAAACACCATCAGCATCCTGCTGAACCCAGACATCTTCGCGTACTATACAGGACTTTTGAGCAGATTCAGGCCACCTTCCCAGCTTCAGCTCTAGCTGCTCTCCCTGAGGGCCCCTAATCCAGTAAAAGGGCCATCTATAGCCCACTTCTACACTTGGGCTGCCACACCCTCCCCTCTCCACTAGAGCTGCTTTCACTCCACAGCCCCGCAACACTTAAGATGAGCTTACATGATGGGTTATCAACGTCCAATGCTCTACTAAGGAGCTAGAAGACAATGGTGAAGTTTGTGGTTCTGGAGCAAAAGTGCCTGGGTTCACATCCCAGTTGGGTGACCATGCCTGTTTATCCATCTATGAGACAGAGGTAACAAGTATTTTTACAGGGCTTTTATGAAGATTAAATTATGAGAGAAAGAAACTGCTAGCAGGTCACATGAAACATAGAAAGAGCTCCATAAATGTTAGCTACTATCATTCCATCGCTCTTCCAAGACTGTGAGCTATTCAAGGGCTGGGACTCAATTTCATTCACTTCCCCCACCACCGCCGCAACCACCACCACCACCACCACACACACACACACACACACACACACACACACACACACACACACACTTAATACAAGGCTTCAACTGAATTAGCCAATTTGAGGCATTTTCCACCCACACCATGGCCATTCTAATCTCTAATGTTTCCCCTTCACTATTTGGAAGTTGAACAACCATTACGTTAAATGAAGATACACTGGGGCCAAAAAGAAAAAGGGCAATAAAATAAAATTTGAGCATCTATACTTAAAATGTATGATACCAAATTCCAATTCAAATTTTTTAAAGCATTTTTTTAAAGATTTTATTTATCTATTTGACAGAAAGAGAGCACATGCTTCACGCACAAGCAGGCAGAGCAGCAGGCAGAGGGAGAGGGAGAAGTAGGCTCCCTGCTGAGCAAGGAGCCCAACTGGGGCTCCATCCCAGGACCCTGGGGGATCATGACCTGAATCGAAGGCAGACTCTCAACCAAGCCACCCAGGTGCCCCTCAATTTAAATTTTTAATAAACTAATGGAAAAGGGCACCTGGATAGCTCAGTCGGTTAAGCATCTGACTTCAGCTGGGGTTGTGATCCCAGGGTCCTGGGATCAAGCAGCTAGGCTCCCTACTCAGCTCATCAGGAGTCTGCTTCTCCCTTTCCCTTCTGTCACTCCCCCTGCTTGGACTCCCTTTCCCTCTCTCTCTCTATGAAATAAATAAAATCTTAGGAAAAACAAAAAAAAAAACTAATGGAAATATACATATCCCAAAGTGGAATTCATAATGTTCTATTTCCTAAGGAATTTAAAGTGAGGCAATCAGGTAGGCTGATTTGCACGAAGAGCTTTTTAGGACCCCTAAATTCTTCATAGTTTGGCTTCCCAAACATTCTGGAGCCAGGGTTGGCATTAAAGCTTACATGAGACATAAAAACAATGAACATGTTCTTCCATTCCCCTCATTCCTTTCCTTGGTCTATTTCTTTCTTCTGTTTAACATTAAGTCAGTAGTACTTATGGATTTCTTCAGACCAGCTCCCCTAAAAAGTATTTTCAGGTCCATCAAAGGCTTGCCAGTCCAACCAGGGCTCTTTTTGATGTTCTCCTTGTGACAGGGTATAGGGAACTTGTGGATTCTTATAATTCGAGTGTAATGAATCCATGGCTTAAGTTTCACTGAGGAATGGGTGGTCACCAGTACTTCATAAGATCCTGTCTAATGAGGATGGAGCTGGCCCTCCAAGTGCTTTTTCTTCCAGGTCCTTAATAACATCAAGTTTCCAGGATTCAGGCAGTGTAAGGGCACAACAACCTGCTAGAAGCAAACTTACATAGCAAACACAGCCAGCAGTATTCAATTCCCTAACATAAGCCTCATCAGAACTCCTAAGTCATGAAGAGTGTAGAGTCTTCCATATAACAACTCATAAGGGCCTAAACCAAGCCTATTTCCAGGGGCCACTCTTACCCAAAGCAGAGAAGCCAGCAAGGCTTCTTCTCAAGTTAAGTTGATTTCTTGGCATATTTTTGCCAAAGTTCATTTTTTTCTGTTTTTCCAATTGGTTGGCTTCTCCAGAAAGCATGTAATTTCCACTGAATGGCCAAGGCACCGAACAATGCTTGTATGATTTTTGCCACAGACGCTACTCCATTGTTGCTCTCAATTGTTAGTGACCATCCAAACCTAGCAATAATCTTACTTAAAAGTGTCTTTGACAAGGCACCTAGATGTCTCAGTCAGTTAAGCGCCTGCCTTCGTTTGGCTCAGGTCATGATCCCAGGGTCCTGGGATGGCATCCTGCAACGTCGGGCGCCCCGCTCCACAGGAAATCTGCTTCTCCCTTTGCCCTCCTCCCACTTATTTTCTCAATCTCTCAATTTCTTTCAAATACATAAATCTCTTTTTTAAGTGTTTTTGACAATTTCTGAGGTCTCCTCTGAACAGCATGGAAAAGCTTCAACACAATTTGTAACGGTGTCTACAAAGACTAAGAAATATTGAAAATTACCTGTTGTTTTTGGCATAATAGTAAAGTCTACCTGCCGATTTTCTCCAGGTTCGGTACCTCTAAATTGTATACCTTTTAGAACTGGTGGGGGCCAGTTTTAGAATGGTTTTTAGCACAAATGTCACATTTTTTAATGGTGCTCTGAAAACTGACCCACAATATACTTATGAATTCACTTAAGAATAGTATCTTGGGGCGCCTGGGTGGCTCAGTGGTTTAAGCCGCTGCCTTCGGCTCAGGTCATGATCTCAGGGTCCTGGGATCGAGTCCCGCATCGGGCTCTCTGCTCCACGAGGAGCCTGCTTCCCTCTCATTCTCTCTCTGCCTGCCTCTCTGCCTACTTGTGATCTCTCTCTGTCAAATAAATAAATAAAATCTTTAAAAAAAAAAAAAAAAAAAAAAAAAAAAAGAATAGTATCTTGGGGGGCGCCTGGGTGGCTCAGTGGGTTAAAGCCTCTGCCTTCAGCTCGGGTCATGATTTCGGGGTCCTGGGATCGAGCCCCACATCAGGCTCTCTGCTCAGCAGGGAGCCTGCTTCCTCCTCTTTCTCTGCCTGCCTCTCTGCCTACTTGTGATTTCTATCTGTCAAATAAATAAATAAAATCTTTAAAAAAAAAAAAAAAAGAATAGTATCTTGGGGTGCCTGGGTGGCTCAGTGGTTTAAAGCCTCAGCTTTCGGCTCAGGTCATGATCCTGGGGTCCTGGGATCAAGCCCCACATCGGGCTCCCTGCTCAGCAGGGAGTCCGCTTCTACCCCCACCCCACCCCCATCGGTCTCTCTGCCTACTTGTGATCTCTGTCAAATAAATAAATAAAATCTTAAAAAAAAAATAGTATTTTAACCATAATGGGTGCTTTGGAGAATATGGTTAATCATTTCTTCCATAAGATGTTCTAGGATAAGGATTCATTTTAGTTCCAACAGGCTTTAGTGCCAATATGGTGTCCAAATTCCTGTTCCTTAAAAAAAAAAAAAAAAAAGGAAAATTTTTAAAAATTCTCATTTCTTGCTCTTTTGAGGTCCTCCCAGGAAAACTGGGTTGAATTTAGTTAAACCCATGTCTGGCACTAAAGTCATTACAAAAGGTTTTTGGAGTCTTTGCCAAACTGGCAGCTTAATCTGCCCATTGTTCCCTTGAGTAATCAGTCCAATTTCTGGTGTCCTCAGCAATGGACAATAGTTGATGGTCACCACTGCATCCAACTCTTCATTGTCTTCAATCCACAAAACTGCTCCCATCCATAAACATATCTCCATCAGGAACGAAGGACTCTCAGCTGTAGGAATGCTCCCAACAGTCCTCAACTCTCAGACACCATCAGGACTGTCTTGACTGGAGACAGCTAGCTGCCTTTCCAAGGGTATGCCCTCTTCCCAAGTGGTCATGTCCGATCACCGTTACAAAAGTCCAGCTCTTTTGTCTCAATTTAGGATGGTTCTGAAGGATAATCAACTTTTGGAACTCCTCAAGAGGATCCGTTAAGGCTTCCGCTGATATCGTATCACTGCTCAGCTTCGGCCTACTCTTTATGCTCCCTTCTCTTTTTCCAGTGTTCACAAACAAACTTCTTAAATACTAATCTCCATAATTAATCTCCATAAAAAACTAGTCCCCACAAAATTCCTTTCCAAAAATTCCCTTCTCACAAAACTTCTAAAACTTTACTTCTCACAACATCTCACAATTTTACTTTTCACATTGGATTTTGTCCTCTTTAGGTAACCAGGCTCACTTTCCTGGCATATAGAGTTGTTACCCTTATTATTTCCAGCAGTCTTAATTACATCTGTTAAAAGTACTTACATCTGTTTATTTGTTCTTAGATTGCCCATAAAACTTAATAAGACAAAGTTCTTAACAAAATTCTAACAAATTTTGCAATGGTGATAACAAGAGTTTACTTGACTTTCAGTAAAGACAGGCAGAATAAAACCTTCACACTTAATGCTGACAATTCTAAAGAAGTGTCCTTTTATTTAAACCAATAACCTCGAATTAGCCTTAATACTGAATATTTTCCAAGATCATGTGAACTTAAAAAACAGCTGGGTTAGATTCCATCTTTCTCAGTTTTAGAATGCCCAATTCTTACACGTGCTTGCCTTTGAACCAACTAAATAAAGCTCTTCCACAAAATTAATTTTAGCAATAACATCCAGAGGTAGAGAAAATATCTCACATTTACAACATACAAGGACACAGAAATACACAAGATGCAAACAAAATCTTAAAGGTCCAATTTCTAAATATCCCCCTTTTACAACACAAATCTAATTGCAAGATGGTATTATAATTAACAGACGCAGCCAAGCAGTGTTGCCAAAAAGGACTGCCCAGTTTTAGAGAATACAGGCCAAAGGGCTGCATGTGGAGATGAAATTGTCATTTCCCATTTTCCAATTAGTACACAGCTTGTTTTATTCTAAAATACCAAAAGCTTTAGCAACAACAACAACAAAAAATGAAGCCCAGAGTACCTCTGTGAACATCGTTCTTCCCCAAAAGTTGGGACTCACAGACTGAACCAAATGGCTCCCTAGCCAAGCCTTTTCTTAAGAAAAGGAGGCTAAGAGAACCAAAACCCACT
This sequence comes from Meles meles, assembly GCF_922984935.1. Taxonomy (NCBI): domain Eukaryota; kingdom Metazoa; phylum Chordata; class Mammalia; order Carnivora; family Mustelidae; genus Meles; species Meles meles. The sequence goes on from NC_060070.1 coordinate 24,377,302, forward strand.
ATTTGAAGGCAACTGAATGGGAGGAAGAAATCTGAGAGCCAAACCAAACAGGAGTAAGAAATAAACTCACATGCCATCACACATGAAATACTACTCACCAAGAGACATCTGTCCAAACTGAATCCAAGGAAACGCTTCCCTGCCACAAAGATTAAATGAGGTGCTGAAAGCCAAAGGTACCCAGTTGGGGTGGGGCCCCAAGGACAGTCCATAGGGCAAAGAACCTGGGCAGTTGCTTGGACTTGTCACCAGGCCCCCATCACCAACTGGAGGCCAACAAACCACCCACAGGCAGGCAAAGAACTCCTGGTTAGCTTCCAAATCTGTAACAAAACCCAAGTTTGGCTGCCCAATGTGCACCAAAGACAATCACTGAGAATCAAGCAGGCAGCAGGAAGAGGGTTTACGGGAGAGGCAGGCAAATGAGAAGATGGGAGAACAAGCCTCAAATCCGAATCTCTGAAGTAGGAGGGAAATTTAAAGGCAAATGAGAAAGGTCTAGAGGAAAAGTTGCAGCTGCAATTAGTCCCATTAACCCTTTGGTTTCTGGTGAGTTCTGAAATTCTAAGAGATAATTCTGAAAGCAATAATATCTTGATTTAATTTTTTAAAAATATGAGTACAGGTTAATAGCAAAGCCTTTGTGGTCAGATGTAAATCCAAGTATAGCCTTTACTTGAAGCCAAAAGTTCTGACATTTCACTAGATATATAACTTCCGCAACCTTGGATCCATTATCCCCAAAATGAGGATTATAAGAATTAAATAAGATAAAGTGTGCAGAAAGCACTTAGCATACTGCATGGCACAGAATAAGCATTCAGTAAATCTTATGTTATTATGATGACGTTCCTTAAATCTTAAATTTTCATAAATTATGGTACGTGCATTGAATAGAATTCTATTTTAACCATTTAAAATAAGGCAGTTCTATGAGGCACCTGGGTGGCTCAGTCGTTGGGCATCTGCCTTTAGCTCAGGTCATGATCCCAGGATCCTGGGATTGAGCCTCGCATCAGGCTCCCTGCTCGGTGGGAAGCCTGTTTCTCCATCTCCCACTCCCCCTGCTTCTTTCTATTCCCTCTCTCGCTGTCTCTCTCTGTGTGTCAAATAAATAAATAAATAATTTTTTAATTAAATAAATAAATAAAATGAGGCAGTTCTAGGAGTGCCTCGGTAGCTCTGTCTGTTAAGCAACTGCCTTCGGCTCAGGTCATGATCCTGGGGTCCTGGGATGGAGCCCCACATCGGACTCCCAGCCGTGTGTAGAGCCTGCTTCTCCTTCTCCCACTTGCCACACCCCTTGCTTATGCTGTCAAATGAATTAATTTTAAAAAATAAAATAAAATAAGGCAGTTCTATACGTATTGATATGTAACGATTTCTAAGATATACTAAACAAAAAATAAAAGAAAGGTACAGGAGGATATGTATGTTACCACTTTTTAAAATACAGACCCTTACTTGCATACATACATATTTGTTCATACAGAGAATGTCCCCAAGAATACATAAGAAACTAATATTGAAGGTTGCCTCTAGGGAGGAAAACTACTAAGGGATAGGGGCAGAACATTTTACCATATTTTTTCTTGTATCATTTGCTTTTATTACCTGTTTCACAAATTTAAAAAAAATAAAGTTTATATTATGACCCAACCCTTATGATACCAAAAATATCCCATTACATAGTAAGTGAATTATGCTAAACTTTGCAGAAAAATCTAAGGTGACTTAGAGTTCTAGTATTAATTGCAACTCTAGTTGCATGATGATGCAATAATTGATGGTAATAATTAAAGACAGATAGGGTTTTAGCCGCATAAGCCAATGAGAAGGTGCTGGAGATAAGAAAAAAGAAAACATTAAGTATGTTTGGAAAAGATAATAAGAATAACATCATTCATTCATTCAGGAAATAGACCTTAAGGGTCAGGCGCCAAACACTGCGCCAAGTGCTGAGGAAACAAGACACTCGGTCCTTGCTTTTGAGTATCCCGCAGTGTAATGGGACTATATGAATACAGCAGCAAAATCAGCACTCCTGAAGACTTAGTTACTCACAACATATGACCATTCACTCAGGAACACATAATGATTTGAATGAATGAGTGGAGCAAGCCTAGCGACAAAATACGCCCCACTGAAGCCTCTAGTGACCTGAAAAGAACAAGAACTGATTCCTCAATCTGAGAACACTTGCACACCTGCATTCCCAGAACCCCCGAGAGCCAGCTTGGCCGGCAGAAGTCCGAGGTTTGGCTTTTAGATGCTTTGCAGGGCCACCATTCTGGAGAGCAGGGAAGGCGAACTATAAGGGCCCCCAGTCCCCTATCCCACAGTTGCACCCCTTCAGCCAGGCACTCCCACAACTGGGCTCAGCAGGTGTTAACTCTAACTCCCTGAAGGGAACAAACTCTTAGTGGACCTCGGACCCCAAAATGAAAGCCATCCTGGGTCAGCTTCCTCAGTACTCAGGGCTGCTTCATCAGCTGCCAGACAGGACAAGAGAGGCTGAAATTCCTCTCTCCAAGGGTCCCTAGCTTCCAAAATCGTGAAACCAGGAGGCAATTGGGCGAAAACAGAGTAGGGAGGGTAACTGACCCAAGGCGTCCCCGGTCATTTGCAGTGGGCTCGGCCTACTCATGGCACAGTCACTGACCTTTCCAAAAGGTGTTTCCAGGGGCGGTGGCCGGAGGGGCGAGAGCAGCAGCCCGGGCCCCGCACCCAATACATCTCCCTCTCAGCCGGCTCTGCACTAAGCGCAGGGTAACCAAGGGCGACCAGGAGGCCGCCATCTTGAGATCTGTGCAAGGGAAGAGGAAAACTTTATTGAAACCCAAAACAGAAACGGTGGCACAGACAAATAAAGGCGTGCTCACAGAAGGCTACCCCCAGAGAACGAAAGGGAGCCAGACGAAGGACGGGACCTCTACTAGCGAGAGGGCTGGCTAGACTCCGAGGCCCTTCCGTCCTTCCTGGCGCCTCCAGGCGGAACTACGACTCCCAGCATGCAGTGCGGCAGCGCCGTGGGCGGAGGGGAGCCGGCGAAGGATGGGCTCCGGGGGAGGGCAATCCTGCGCCCAGCGCCGGCCCAAATTCCCGGCAAAGGTCCCAAAACGTTTGGGGATTTGGAACGTGGTTATGATGTGTAGTCACGTAACCCCTGAGTCTTCTCAGTTTAAGTACTTGACCGAGATTTCGAGACCTAAATAAAATGTGGGTGACCCACTGGGCACTCATATTTTAAGGAAATATTGATGTTACCTGGCACACTCCTTAAATGGTAGCCCTAACTTTTTGCCCCCAGCGCCCAACTCATCTTTGGCAGAGTACCTGAAATGTGCTCCTTCCACTTTTACTTTCTATATTTGAAAAGCATAAATCACTTTAAATATGGTATGTACTCAAATGTTTTTAAAGTATTTATAACAGTCATGGGAAAGTCAATAGCCCGAGATGGACAATTAGTGGATGGAGTGGCCATGGGATAGTGTATCCAAAAACGAAATCTTAAGTGGATGCCCTAATTTGATTAAACAAAAAAATATTTGATTTAGTATAAATGCATTGAGAATACAAATTGGTGTCCAGACGAGGCTGGCAATCCAGCATGAGGGATGAAAAAAGCAACAAAAGATTCTATCAGATGTTGTGGAATCAATGAAAGGAAAGCACTTTGGGGAATCAGGAAGGACTTCTGGAAGCTTTGATTTTATTTTATTTTTTTAAGATTTTATTTATTTATTTGACAGAGACCACAAGTAGGCAGAGAGGCAGGCAGAGAGAGAGAGGAGGAAGCAGGCTGCCTCCTGAGTGGAGAGCACCATGTGGGGCTGGATCCCAGGACCCTGAATCCATGGCCTGAGCTGAAGGCAGAGGCTTAACCCACGCAGTCACCCAGGCACCCCTAGAAGCTTTACTTTTAACAGGAGATGAAGACCCTCCAAGAACAGGAAATAGACTGAACTAAGGCAGGCAGTCGAGAAAGTCTGAATTATACGAAGGACAAAGCCACAATCCAGTTGAGTGAAAACTAAAACAACTACCCTAGAAAGAATTCCAGGAAGTTACGCAGTTGGTCCACAATAGAAAATTCCAAAGAAACAGGAAAAAGAGAGCATATCACAGAATAATTTGGAAACTCTGTCAATTTATGAAAAGTTATTTTGATTGTATCTTTCAAAATAAGTCAATTTACACTATTCGTTTTCCATCTTTAATTCTATTGTCTGACATGACTATTCCTCCATGCTATAGTGAATGTTTCTTTATTTCATTTAATGTTATTAATCTGAGGTATGACACTCTGTGAAAAACCTTTTGGAAAGGTTGAACTATTCTTCCTTGACTTACATATTTATCACACTCAGGACTTTCAGAAACTATCTATGTGTCATTTTGTTTGCTTTGGGAAAATAGGTGCTTGCATTGGTCAATGAAATTACTTTTTATTAGCGATTCCAACAACTTAACAATTAGGAAGTGAAACAGCATTCAAAGATAATGTAATGACAAATTGGCAGGAACATCTACAAGAGAACAGACACATGGCAAATGAACTTTATTGCGTACCAGTATGAGGTAACTTAGATTACATTTGTTGTATTCAAGAGAATTCATTATGACTAGAAGACTAACTTAATAGCCATTGTAAACCATTTTATTAAAACATCAATCCTGTGTTCCTGCATTTCCTGCAATTGCTAAAACAAATGAAAAAGCAAAAATAACTCTGAAAGTAATTTTTTAGCATTATCAGAAAAAGTAATAGAAGCAAATCAGAAAGCCAGAAAACATTATCTTATCCTTATTTTAAAAACCTCCCTAGAGAAAAGTCCAAGTAGTTCTGGCATCTAATCTCAAGGACAAACCAAGCTGAAAGTATCCAGAGAAGGACAAATAAAGTAATGAATGAAATGAGAAAGAAAGTGGTTTGGTTAATAGAAAACATACTATGACAGAAGTCAGGTATATTTGGGTTCTGATTTTGTCACTAAATTAACCTCTGCCTTTGTTTTCCTCATCTATAAAATTAAGATAATGTCTTTCCTAACTACCTTCCAGAGGTTTTGTGAGAATCAAATGAGATAACGTATATACACAAAGGGTTAATAAAATATACTGGTAAACAGAAACTGAAAGGGGATAAGATCAAAATCTAAAATAAGGGATGCCTGGGTGGCTCAGTCAGTTGGGTATCTGCCTCTGGGTCAGATCATGATCCCAGGGTCCAGGGATCCAGCCTTGCTTTGGGCTCTCTGCCTGGCTGGGAGCCTGGTTGCCTTCTTCTCTCTCTGTCTGCCTCTCTACCTGCTTGTGATCTCTGTCTGTCGAATAAATAAATAAAATCTTTTAAAAAATAAAAATAAAAAATAAAATAAAATGTTAAATTGAATCATGCCATTTCTGTGTTTAACATCCATTATGCCTTCCCCTGTCACTCAATTATTAAAACATCCTACAAGGCCTCATGACTTGGCCCCCAACTGGCTTTGTGATCTCATCTCATGCCACTCTTCTTTATCTTCCCTCAATCACTCTACATTGGCTTTCTTGCTGTTCCTGGAAATCACAAGTCTGCCTACCACCCCAGAGCTTTTGCATTTCTTTCTTTTTTGTTTTTTTCACTTTTTTAAAATTTCTTTTCAGCGTAACAGTATTCATTGTTTTTGCACCACACCCAGTGCTCCATGCAATACGTGCCCTCCCTATTACCCACTATCTTGTTCCCCAACCTCCCACCCCCCCCCCCCGCCCCTTCAAAACCCTCAGGTTGTTTTTCAGAGTCCATAGCCTCTCATGGTTCATCTCCCCTTCCAATTTCCCTCAACTCCCTTCTCCTCTCCATCTCCCCATGTCCTCCATGTTCTTAGTTATGCTCCACAAATAAGTGAGACCATATGATACTTGACTCTCTCTGCTTGACTTATTTCGCTCAGCATAATCTCTTCCAGTCCCATCCATGTTGCTACAAAAGTTGGGTATTCATCCTTTCTGATGGAGGCATAATACTCCATTGTGTATATGGACCACATCTTCCTTATCCATTTGTCCGTTGAAGGGCATCTTGGCTCTTTCCACAGTTTGGCGACCATGGCCGTTGCTGCTATAAACATTGGGGTACAGATGGCTCTTCTTTTCACTACATCTGTATCTTTGGGGTAAATACCCAGTAGTGCAATTGCAGGATCATAGAAGCTCTATTTTTAATTTCTTGAGGAATCTCCACACTGTTCTCCAAAGTGGCTGCACCAACTTGCATTCCCACCAACAGTGGAAGAGGGTTCCACTTTCTCCACATCCTCTCCAACACACGTTGTTTCCTGTCTTGCTAATTTTGGCCATTCTAACTGGTGTAAGGTGATATCTCAATGTCGTTTTAACTTGAATATCCCTGATGGCTAGTGATGATGAGCATTTTTTCATGTGTCTGATAGCCATTTGTGTGTCTTCATTGGAGAAGTGTCTGTTCATATCTTCTGCCCATTTTTTGATAGGATTATCTGTTTTGTGTGTGTTGAGTTTGAGGAGTTCTTTATAGATCCTGGATATCAACCTTTTGTCTGTACTGTCATTTGCAAATATCTTCTCCCATTCCGTGGGTTGCCTTTTTGTTTTGTTGACTGTTTCCTTTGCTGTGCAGAAGCTTTTGATCTTGAAGTCCCAAAAGTTCCTTTTCACTTTTGTTTCCTTTGCCTTTGGAGACATATCTTGAAAGAAGTTGCTGTGGCTGATATCGAAGGGGTTACTGCCTATGTTCTCCTCTAGGATTCTGATGGATACCTGTCTCACGTTGAGGTCTTTATCCATTTCGAGTTTATCTTTGTGTACAGTGTAAGAGAATGGTCGAGTTTCATTCTTCTACATATAGCTGTCCAGTTTCCCCAGCACCATTTATTGAAGAGACTGTCTTTTTTCCACTGTATCTTTTTTCCTGTTTTGTCGAAGATTATCTGACCATAGTTAAGGGTCCATATCTGGGCTCTCTACTCTGTTCCACTGGTCTATGTGTCTGTTTTTATGCCAGTACCACGCTGTCTTGGTGATCACAGCTTTGTAGTAAAGCTTGAAATCAGGTAACGTGATGCCACCAGTTTTGTTTTTGTTTTTCAACATTTCCTTAGCAATTCGGGGTCTCTTCTGATTCCATACAAATTTTAGGATTATTTGCTCCAGCTCTTTGAAAAATACCAGTGGAATTTTGATTGGAATGGCATTAAAAGTATAGATTGCTCTAGGCAGTATAGACATTTCAACAATGTTTACTCTTCCGATCCAAGAGCATGGAACGGTCTTCCATCTTTTTGTGTCTTCTTCAATTTCTTTCATGAGTGTTCTGTAGTTCCTTGGGTACAGATCCTTTACCTCTTTGGTTAGGTTTATTCCCAAGTATCTTATGGTTCTGGGTGCTATAGTAAATGGAATCAATTCTCTAATTTCCCTTTCTGTATTTTCATTGTTAGTGTATAAGAAAGCCATTGATTTCTGTATATTGACTTTGTATCCTGCCACGTTACTGAATTGCTGTTTGAGTTCTAGTAGTTTGGGGTGGAGTCTTTGGGGTTTTCCACATAAAGAATCATGTCATCTGTGAAGAGAGAGAGTTTGACTTCTTCATTGCCAATTTGGATACCTTTTATTTCTCTTGGTTGTCTGATTGCTGTTGCTAGGACTTCTAATACTATGTTGAACAAGAGTGGTGAGAGTGGGCATCCTTGTCGTGTTCCTGATCTCAATGGGAAGACTGCAAGCTTTTTCCCATTGAGGATGATATTTGCTGTGGGTCTTTCATAGATAGATTTTATGGAGTTCAGGAATGTTCCCTCTATCCCTATACTTTGAATAGGTATACCTATTGACATAGGGATGCCAATCCATCAGGAATGGATGCTGGATTTTGTCAAATGCTTTTTCTGCATCAGTTGAGAGGACCATGTGGTTCTTCTCTCTTCTCTTTTTGATTTGTTCTATCACATTGATTGATTTGCAAATGTTGAACCATCCTTGTAACCCAGGGATGAATCCCACCTGGTCATGGTGGATAATCTTTTTAATGTGCTGAGCTTTTGCATTTCTTATGTCTTCTGCCTGGAATACTCTCCTCCAAGAGATCTACTTAGTTCACTTCCGCATGTCCATACTTCCTTATATCTTCTCAGTTAAGGCCTTAAGTCCTTCCCTGGCTACCTATATAAAATTGTCTCACCCAGCACTCCTTTTCCTCCCTCCCAGACTTATTTTCTCCACAAGTTACCATAATGGCATAATACATATGTTTACTAATTTATTAGTTCATTATCCGCTCTTCCCAGAATTTAAGCTACATGTAGACAGGGATTTATGTCTGTTTTGCTCACTGCTGTATCCCCAAGGTTTAGGATAGCACCTAGGTTAGTAGATAAGGTTTATTGAATGACTGAATGAGAAGTCTTAGTAAAAATACAAAATGTATTGTTTTCGTCTCTACAAAAAAGCAAATAACTTGTTTCATGAAATCAGTTATATTCCTAATATTTTAAGCCCATTTTATTTTTAAAGACTTATCCATTTATTTTAGACAGAGAGAGAGTGTGTGAAAGCAGGAGGAGGGGCAGAAGGAGAGGAAGAAAGAATCTCAAGTAGATCCCAGCTGAATGTGGAGCCCAAAGCAGGGCTTGTTCTCATGATCCCGAGCTGAAATCAAGAGTCAGATGCTTAACAAAATGAGCCACCCAGGTGGTCCATTTTAAAGATTAAAATGGGTGTTTTTACACCATCAACTTGGTATCACAGAAGTGGAACAACCAAAGAGTATTTATTTTCCACTTATTTATTCATTGACTTGTCATTACACACGACTCCTCATAACTAGAGGACCTCATAATTATAGATTCTTCTAATTTAACAAAGAAATACTTCAGAGCTACAAGAAACAATATGGTTCACTCAAAGACACATAAGGAATGATTTAAAACTGTAACAACTCATTGTGTAGAGTTAAATAGAATCAAATATCCAGCTTTTAAATACCAATGTTTGTATTTAAAGATTCTGAACCAAAAATATAATTTAAGTTACCTAATTTCCACAAACTAATTAAATATGGTTAAGTGCCTTATTGCCTATGGAAACTTCTAAACAAGATGCACCTACTTCAGTAACATGAATTAACATGAAGTATAAATTTTGTTGCAAGCAGTCCATTCCTTCTGATAAGTAAGAATTATATATTTGCTGATTTTACAACAAAAGTTATCGTTTTTGTCCTTTACTGAAACATTGCTTAACCTGTCAGTAGAGACTGCCTGAAGACAAAATATTTGGAAGTCAAGTCCGGTGACTTGACGTCTGTATTTATCTATACTTTTCCTCCTTAAATGTTCTTCACCCAACCTTTGAAGGAGGAGTTGAAGCTTTCCTTATATAATTTCTCCACATGCCCTCTCTGCCATCTTTCTTTTTAAAGAGCAGTGACCCCTGACCAACTCTAGTCTCCCGAACTCCACATGCAAATGTGTAAACTGGCTTCCGCCTTCACCTAGTTTCTGTTCCTCATCACTCACATCCAATCTTTCACCAGATACACCTGAATTCTGTCATTTTAATAAGGCTTAAATCCACCTTTTATCACTGGGTCTTCCTCCTGTCTTTCCAAGGCTAAATGCACTGGCTATAACTCTTTCCTCCACTCCTGCCTGCTGTCAGATTTGTTTCCAAAAATATGACCTAACCACATGCCATCGCAGATTCTAAATTTGCAATGCCTTCTTACTGTCGACAGACTTTAATTCAATTTCTTTATTATAAGCTTTAGAAAATCAAGCTTTGGCTGCTATCTAACTTAACATTTTCTCATATCAATCAAATAACTGAGATTCAGAAAACCAGAAAACATGTCGAGTGATTTACCAAATATCTCATTTGTTTTCATGAACCTTTACATAAATATTAATTTGGAAAATCTGGAGAACTGATCCCATCTCCAACTCCCTACCCCCTTTCTTTATTTCCTAAGTGTGTTCTGGTACTTTCTGTAATTAGAAAAAAAATCATCTCGATAAAAATAATCACAAATTTACCCAAAAAATTTGAAGTTGAATACTTCCAGGGTGACTCCAAGGATGTTCCAGATTTAATACAGCATACATGTTCAGTATTCATCGTTACAAGAAAAAAAACTTCATATAAATGGATATCCAGGCTTAATGAGAAAAAAATTACTTACCCACAATGACACAGGTACTATTCCTTTTTTTAAAATATTTTATTTATTTATTTGACAGAGAGAGATCACAAGTAGATAGAGAGGCAGGCAGAGAGAGAGAGGGAAGCAGGCTCCCTGCTGAGCAGAGAGCCCGATGCGGGACTCCATTCCAGGACCCCGAGATCACGACCCGCGCTGAAGGCGCGGCTTAACCCACTGAGCCACCCAGGCGCCCGGTACTATTCCTTTTTGAAGTTAGCTTAGTAGTAATAGGGGATAATACCTTGTCTATTCAATGAGATAGTTCTTCAAATAGCCCTTAAGTCAGATCTACATATAAACAAAAAACAGATCATGCTATGTAGAATTTGACTGACACTCAGTAATGATCAAAATAATCTAGTTTTGTTGGTTGGTGAGTCGGTGATTGCAGTGCATCCAGGCATTCAAACAGACTGAATATTTTTCAGTTCTATAGTCTGCTTATTCAGAGGAACTTAAGTTGGCCAAAAATGCGACCAGTCTTTGAACTCAAAGATGTGATCATAAAACTCTATGAACTCATTTGTTCAAATCAGTATTAGTACTTGTACTAATTAGTCTCAAAATTGGCCACGTTTTGGCCTAGACCTCAAAAGAATCAGCTGGGTTTTGTTTTGTTTTCAACTGGACATTTTGGAGGAATTACCTGGTTAAGTTTTGGGGTTTTTTAAAAGATTTTATTTATTTTATTTATTTGACAGAGAGAGATGACAAGTAGGCAGAGAGGCAGGCAGAGAGAGAGGAGGAAGCAGGCTCCCTGCTGAGCAGAGAGCCTGATGTGGGGCTCGATCCCAGGACCCTGGGATCATGACCTGAGCTGAAGGCAGAGGCTTTAACCCACTGAGCCACCCAGGAGCCCCGATTACCTGGTTAAGTTTTAAATCAAGGTCAGTTTTATTTATCCAACTTTACTGACAACAAAGAAGTGGTTTTTTTTTAGCAAATAATGTAATGTTTTGTTTTTTTAAGGATTTTATTTACTTATTTATTGGAAAAAGACATAAAGAGAGCAGGGGAGGGGCGCCTGGGTGGCTCAGTTGTTAAGCATCTGCCTTCAGCTCAGGCCATGATCCCAGGGTTCTGGGATGGAGCTCCGCTAGGCTCCCTGATCCAAGAGAGCCTGCTTCTCCCTCTCCCACTGCCTGCGGCTCCCCCTACTTGTGCTCTCTCTCTCTTTGTCAAATAAATAAATAAAATCTTAAAAAAAAAAAAAAAAAAGATAGAGAAGGGTGCCTGGGTGGCTCAGTTGTTAAACATCTGCCTTCAGCTCAGGTCATGATTCCAGTGGTCCTGGGATTGAGCCCCGCATCAAGCTCTCTGCTCAGTGGGAAGCCTGCTTCTCCCTCTTCCACTCCCCCTACTTGCGTTCCCTCTCTCGCTGTGTCTCTCCTGTCAAATAAATAAATAAAAATCTTTAAAAAAAATAAAAAATAAAAAAAGATAGAGAACAGGGGAAGGGGCAAAGGGAGAGGGACAAGCAGACCCTGAACTGAGTGCAGAGCCTGACATGGGGCTCAATCTCACAACCCAGAGATCACTACCTGAGCTGAAATCAAGAGTCAGGTGCTTAACCAACTGAGTCACCCAGGCTCCCCAACAACAGAGAAGTTCTTAATCTAGAGTCTCTCTAGATGATGAAACCTAAATACCTTTTAGTCATAGGACATATCTAATTCAAGAAGGGTTTATTCCGAAGTTGAGTGTCTTCTGCCAAAAGCAAGACTGTGCGCAGAAAACGAAGGGAACAGATAAGGAAAGCGTCATGAGACCTCTAATGTCTATACACACCAAATGTAAGGACCCAATTTTCCCAGCATGTATCTCACTTAGGCCAAGCAATTCTCATCAACGTCAAAGGGAGAGATGTGCATTCACAGATCCAAGTTTGCCGTACCCAGGGCTTACTCAGTGGGAATACATACTATAATTTCTGGTCCCAGGCTTCATTTTTTAGTCCAAATCAACTCAGCTGGATTTTGAAACTTTAGTTCTTGCAAGTAATCAACTATCCCTTAAAATATCAAATCTACTTGGCTTTATTTTACACATCGATCCTGTTGATTACTTAGGATAAGCCATAGTAGGGTTTGCACATTGACATGGAAGACTTGTAATATGGAGCAACATGCTATACTACTATGTAGTATTATAGTATCAAATTACCAAAATTTTTTCTGGAAGTGATCTTACGCATAGCAAAGAGAGAATAAGGAGATATAGTTGGCCATTCTGCTGTTCAAAAATTTTTAAAATATAATTCTGTTTACAAGTACTATTTTCCAGGTTTAATTTGATACTTTACTACCAGGTAAATTATTTTCTAATATAATTACTTTTATATGATAATTATGATCGTGAAAGTCTACAAAGAGATTAAAGGGCATTTTCTAAGAAATAGATGTCTGGATTTAAATTATGTAATTTTTCTGCTTATAGTTTTGGTGTTACCAATTTATTATTATCATTATTATTATTATTACTATTATTAAATAGTTATGAAGTGGCACATATAGAAATAACCTTTACAAATAGTTAAGGCTTTAGGTCTAAAATATTTTTAATCACAGATTTCAAAAGTTGACACAGTATATCCCCGTTATCTTTTTTTTTAGTATTAGTTTTGACTCACTCTAGCACTTTATACATATCAGCACCTGTGCCCATTTAGCAAAGAATTTCAGTACAAATCATTTCTGAATTGAATAGACATCTCTAAGAAGCATTACAATTGTTGCAATATTTTTAGAAACCGAAAACAAGGAAATAAACAACTTCAGTAAAAGTGATTTAAATAACAAATAACGTATCTTTATAAACAGCTTATCTCCTTGAGAACAAAGAATAAACAAGGAGACAAGGGTTTTTTTTTTTCTCTTTCCACTATTAAAGCAGATCACAATATGAATGGGTGAAATGTCATGAATAATTGGAGAAAATCACAGAGTAATCTTCTGCAAAAACATCTGATTTATTTAAATTGTCGCTGTTTGTCTTATTAGAACCTTTATTTAACCTTGTTATCCACAATGCAGTATTCAAGCTGGTTTATCAAAAATATACTTTGGAACTAACCATATTTTGAAAATTTTGACTTTCTCAGATGTAAGCTACAGTAATGTAAACCTCCTGTGACAGCTGTCTTAGTTGGGACCTAATTAACTGACATTGCATTACACCGAAATGCCTGTGAAAACCAATGTTTTGAATGTAAAACAACAGTAAATAAACCAAGGCTTTGAAACATTCTGTTAATAAATTTAAGCTCAGGTTTCTGGTCAAGAGGGTCAACAAGCTTTCCACCACTAGATTCATCTCGATGCAATATTCATTTAATATGCCCTCCTCCCAAACCTCGCCACATACCACCAGTCTCTCAGGATAATGATTCAGGGCCTCATCCTATGATTTTCCATCCATGTTCTTTCTTTCTAGATAAGCCTATTTCCTTATAGACTACTGCACAGATTTCAAGGCTTAGCATGTATCTAGCACTGTTCTAAATGCTGTACAAATATTAACCCTTTAAGTGCCCATAACCACCTTGTGAGGCAGGTACCATTATTTTCCCGACCTCATATATGAAGACATGGAGGCACAGACAGGCAAAGTAACTTTTCTAGGGTTACACAGCTCTGAGGATTTGCCCATCTTCTCTACCAAGCCCTGATTAAACAGAACTGATTTGCTAATAGTATTGTCTTCAAGTCAGATGCATTTATATAAAACACAAAATTCTAGCCAAGAGATATTTGTAATATAAAAACATACCAGCACAGTAATATGTAAATAATGGCTGGGAAAGATTAGAGAGAACAAAGCACTATGGAGATCTCTGAGGTCTAACATTAACCCAAACTAAGCTGTGGCTTAGTTTCTTAGGGGAGAAAAGGATGGATGAAAAAGAAGAGAAAAAAGATGGCTCATAGTTATAAGTCTAAGTGATTAGAAAAATATTGATAATATTTACAGCAAAAAGGATGTAAATATTAGCTATTGCTTAAGGGTTAATGGGACGGGACGATTTTAGACATGTTGAGTTGGATTTAGCCAGTAGGAAAACAAAAGGAAATAGCATATGGGTACCTGCTTGAGTATGTGATGCGATGAATGCCAAACGTTGTAGTGATACACCCACTCTGAGTTGAGATCTTTATAGATTTGGGAGCATTAAACAGCCTAGTGGATCAAGCCCTGGTCCAGCAGGTTTGGTCAAGCTCTCTACCAAACTCAACCCACAAGTTCTGGACAAATACATCTCTTATGCAGATTAAGTTTCCCAATGAATAGTGAGAAGAGTTTACTTTCTTACAAATATGATTAGCAACCAACCTGGTACACCTGGACGGGTATGTCCTCATGGCTAAGGTCTTTCCCTAAACACTGGCACCAATTCACAGAGATTTGCCAGGCCTTCTGTGTCCCAATAGGTGTTGTGGTGCTGTTTGCCTCCTGACACCCTCCTTGACTTGGCATCTCACAAACTTGGTCTCAACAGTCTTCAGTTGCTTAGTGAAGTGGTTTCTTTGGGTCAAACCAGGGAACCCAGGGTAGATATTTTTCAAGACTATTCACTTTTCTGCATTTCCACCGCTTACCATCTTAATTCCACCAAAGTGGTCTTTCTAAACCAAAAATCAATCAAATCACTCTTATTCAGTGGTTTTCTTTAGGAAGTCTTTAGATAATATCCAGAACCATAAACATGGATTGTATGCCCCCTCATGGCCTTGTCCCTCTTGGTCTTAGCCCTTTCTATTGCCTCTTCATTCCAGTGGTACTGAACTATGTGTAGCTCCCTAACTATGCCATGCTCTTTCTTTCCTCTGGGCCCCTGCGTGTGTTTATCTCTATCTCCAGAATGTACCTCCTACACATATGCACACCCAAATCACAGGCACCTTGCCTCTCCAACACCAATGCTACATCTTAGTTTTGCTGCTGCTTCCTTCTGGAATTCATCCCATACTACCCTCAAGACTGGGCTAAGTGGCCCTCATCACACTCTTATTCATTTTTATGTCTCTGTGACCAGTCTGAAAGATCCTGGAAGCAAAAACTGTATCTTGTTTGCCACCTTCCCTCTTCTGCATGCTCTCCCTTCACCCAGCACTAAGCACACTGGTTTATTGTGGGTGCTCAGTACCTATATATTTGCCACATGGATGGCCAGAAGAGCCTAAAAGTCCTAAGAGGAACATTATCTGTTCGGCTAAAGAGACCATATGATGCCACTGGTTCTGGAGTGAGACCCTCTCCCCACCCCACCAATTAATTAAGGGATCTTGCATTCTTGAGATGCTCTAGATCTTTGCTACTCATTGTGGTCTGGAGACTAGCAGCATTGGCATTACCTGGACCTTGTTAGAAATACACAATCTCAGACTTTCTCCTGGAACTCCTGGATCACAATCTGCATTTCTACACGGTCCCCCGGTGATTTGTATGCACAGTAATATTTGAGAAACTCTGCTCCAAGATAACATTGGTGGGCGCACCTGGGTGACTCAGTCCCTAAGTCTGCCTTCGGCTTAGGCCATGATCCCAGGTGGTATTGAGCCCCGCATCAGGTTTCCTGCTCAGTGGGAAGCCTGCTTCACCCTCTCCCACTCCCCCTGCTTGTCTTACCTCTCTTGCTGTGTCTCTCTCTGTCAAATAAACAAATAAAATCTTTTTTTAAAAAATAAATAAGAATAAGAAAGATAACATTGGCGGTTCTTTACTCAGAAAGGTGGTAATCCATTTTCTTGAGAGAAGGAATGCAAATGCCTGGTTTGCAGTGCTCCCAGAGCCGAGGAATTATTTTTGCCCTGATCCATGTATATACCAACCTTGCCTGTCCTTACGTGTTTGAAATAAGTCACTCTGCATAGCAGGGATCCTTCTATCTCAAAAGGAATCCTGTTCCTGCCTCCCACTCCCCCAGCCCTGGAAATCAACCACTCAGCTGGAAACAGGAATTTCTCCTTGTCATGGCTGCTTTTGACTTCTAGACTGTGAATCCAATGTTATCTATTAGAAGAGTCTTTCCTCTCCCAGGAATGGGCCTTCTATCCCTGATTCTGAGCAATCCTCAGCCATTGGCTGGGAGCAGCCTGTGGGAAATACAGCCTTGGAGCAAATGCAGTAATAAATTTCAGAGCACAGCAGCTGAGGCCATAGGTTAATTATGTTTCCTGAGGCTGGAGATCTGAGAGGCGCATTCTCACGGCTACCACAAAGAGTAAGGAGCAGATAAGGAATAATTAGTGGAAAAGAACTTGAAAAAAGCAAGAGAGAGTGGTTCTGATGTTAATAAAACCAGCTGGTCACTGCCTGCTTTACCAATACAGAAGAGGCACTAAATCACACACACAAAATAACAAAATGCAGGATTGTTTGTGTTTTGGAGATGTTTTGCAAAGGATCTCGGGTGAGGATTAAGACCCTTCAAGGGCATGCCTAAAACACAACAGGTGGTCACTAACCTGCCAGCTGAGAGTGAGAGTCACCTTACCATCAGGTGGTCACTAACCTGCCAGCTGAGAGTGAGAGTCACCTTACCATCAGGTTTTCTTTTCTTTTCTTTCTTTTTTTTTTTTTTTAAAGATTTTACTTATTTATTTGACAGACAGAGATCACAAGTAGGCAGAGAGGCAGGGAGAGAGAGAGGAGGAAGCAGGCTCCCTGCCGAGCAGAGAGCCCGATGTGGGGCTCGATCCCAGGACCCCGGGATCATGACCTGAGCAGAAGGCAGAGGCTTTACCCACTGAGCCACCCAGGTGCCCCACCATCAGGTTTTCTTTGCCCAGTAGCATATGCAACCTGGGCCTTGGCTGGCTCCAGCTTCAGCTCCAGCGCCTAGTCTCTTTAAACAACAGTGTAAACAAAAATACAAAGGAAAGCAGTGTGACGATGTATTCAGCTAAAGTGTAAGCCTCCCGGGGATTCCAAATTCTGAGACTAAGATGCAAACCCAATGCTGATTCCCTGACCGCAGAAGTAGGGCAGTTCACCTTTGAAAGGAGAGGGACGGTGTGGTGTGTTACTAGAGCAGATTAACACCAGCCTCTGATTCTCCAACATCAACTCAGTGTCCCGCAGTTCAAATCAATTCCAAGACACATTACCTGAAGTTGGCACAGACCCTACAGGTTAAGGACTCAGTCCTACAAGACTGTCCCCATGGCCACAAATGAGGTGCTAAAGCTAGCCACTTCTGCACAGCCAACTTCAGATGGAGGGGGGGATGTGTCTCATAATCTCCACCTCAGTCTTGAAAATTTGACTCATGGATACCAGAAAAACATTTTACTTATGTTTGCTGGTTTATCTCTTACATTTGGTTCAAAAACTGCCAAATGGAAGAAATGCCTAGGGCAAGGTCTGGGGAAGGGGTGTGTGGAAATTTTATTCCCTCTTCTGACTGTCACCTTCCTGGAGTTGAAATTTTCCCACCTCTCCTCAAGTATTTGGCCTTTCTGGTGACCAGCTCCCATCCTGAAGCTACCTAGGGGCCTGTCCTGAGTCACCTTGTTAGCATAAACTTCGGTGTGGTCAAAAGGGGCTCCTCAGGAATAACAAAAGACACGTCTACTACTCAGAAAATTCCAAAGGTTTCAGGAACCCAGTGCTGGGATCCAGGGACAAAAAAACCAATATATTTTTTATCACACCAGATACAGTCACAGATAAAGATTCAAAGAGAAATGAAATTCTCATGTGACTTCCAGTATAATAATACAACCATCTCAAATCACTGAGTAAAGAATGGATTTAAGAAAAAAAAAAGATTGTTTAGTAAACGGTGTTGCAACAACTAGGTCGTCAAATGGGCGGCAGGGGTTTAGATCCATTTTTCTCTCATGCCAAATTAAATTCTAAATTCTAGGTGGATCAATTATTTTTTGAAAAAAACCTACAAATAGGGGTGCCTGAATGACTCAGTCTAGTCATAATCTCCAGGTCCTGAGTTAGAGCCCTGCTCAGCGGGGAGTCTGCATCTTTCTCTCTCTCTCTTTCTCTCTCTCTGCTCCTCCCCCACCACTCATTTTCTCTCTCTCTCAAATAAGTAAATTAAAAATCTTTTCAAAAATTAAAAATTAAAAAAATTAAGAACGTATAAAGAGTCTGGAAAATAAGTGTTTTTTTTTTTTAAGATTTTATTTATTATTTGACAGAGAGAGACACAGCAAGAGAGGGAACACAAGCAAGAAGAGCGGGAGAGGGAGAAGCAGGCTCCCCCCAGAGCAGGGGGCTCGATGCGGGGCTCGATGCGGGGCTCCATGCGGGGCTCGATGTGGGGCTTGATCCCAGGACTCTGGGATCAGCCAAAGGCAGATGCTTAAGGACTGAGCCACTCAGGCACCCCTGGCTTTTCTTTTATAAGAGGAGGAGGTCTTTCTAAGCATGCTTGGAAACTCAGAAGCCATAAGAGAGAAGATTGATAAATTCAACTACATAAATTAAATTACAAAATACATGGTAAAAAAACCATCACCAACAGAGTCAAAGTTAAACGGGGGAAGATGTTTGCAACTCATATCACACAAAATGGTTACCTTTTAATATTTTAAATTTACTTTTTAAAGATTTTATTTCTTTATTTGACAGAGAGAGAGAGACAGTGAGAGAGGGAACACAAGCAGGAAGAGTAGGGAGGGAGAAGCAGGCTTCCCGCTGAGCAGGGAGCCAAATATAGGGCTCAATCCCAGGATCCTGGGATCATGCCTTGAGCCCAAGGCGGACGCTTAATGACTGAGCCACCCAGGCACGCCAAACTTTTAATATTTAATAAGCTCCAACATATCAAGAAAAAGAGCAAGTTAATAGAAAAATGGGCAAAGCATTTGAACAAATATATCACCAAAAAAAAGGAAATATGAATGGCTTGTAAACATATGAGAAGATGCTCAACTGTGCCCAGTTGATTAAGGAACATGCAAATGAAGATACCATTTAGATAAGTGAAGACTAAAAAGTTTGCTAACATTTCATGTTGGTGAAGCTATGGACAAACAGGCACTTTCATACATTGCTGAACAGGGTGTAGACTGGTTAAACCTGTACAGAAGACATTTGGCAATACCTCTCCTAAAAAAATATATATCCTTTGACCTAGTCATTCCATTTATAGAAATTTATCCTATAAATATAATCCCGTGTATGTGTAATGATAGAATATTCAGACAATATTCAATTGCAATATTCATTGCAATACTGTAGTAGTGAAAGGTTGAATCCCATATATATTTGTGAATAGGGGGTCAAGTTAAATTATGGCACATCATATGTAATATGGAACTATCTTCAAGATACATTATTAAGTGAAATACAATATTATATAAATTTTTATGTATATATATATATATATATATATATACTAGTATACTACTTAAGGGACACAACTCTCATCTCTTATGGTCCCACAGTAATACAGGTACACTAACAAAATATTTTTCTAGAATTAGGCCATTTAGGAAAACATAAAGTTGGTAATAGATTTCTAACAGCTTAGTCTATCCCTTTAATATGCTGATGTCTTCCCATTCCTTTCCCCAATGCAACTGCCACTCTCTCTTTGAGTTACCGGTGTTAACAGCCTGACTATATCTTTCCATACTTTTTCCCATGCACACACAGAAATCTGCCCATATAGATGTACATATCTTTATATATTATTTTTGTTCTGTTTGTTTAACCAAATGACATCATACTGCACAGATTTTTCTGTGATCCTCACCAATGCATCATGAACACTCCTCTTCTAATCCTAATAATTAAAAATTGATATATTCTCCGTTTGGACTCCATTTCTCTGCCCAGACAGAGAAAAGTGTAAATAGGGTCTGTACTTTCATTCAACCACTAAATTCTCTTGTTAATTCTAGTAGCTTACTCTTTTTGGATTATTCTAGGAATACAATCATATATCCTGAATATATCCCAATATTTATACCAGGAAGCTCTTCTTAGCTGTCTGGCTGCTTTGTGGCTGTGCCACTCTCTTCTGTAGCTGCTTCCCACAGCAGCCATTTGTTGCTACTGCCCAAAGCTGCTCTGCATGGCCTCCAAGGAATGAGACAGAAGGTTCCTATGAGAATATCCCATGAGGGCTTTGTTCAAGTGTCACAGATCATAGCACAATACAGTGGTTCCTGGTCTCTTGGCTCACATATATTCTAATTCAAAGTGTCATCTCATAGGGACCAAAGGCAGGTTCTCCCAAAAAGTGCCACCTTGGCACGTTATTTTAAGTAAAAGTTACTCAGGAAACAGTCCGTGCAAGCACACTCAGACCCTCCTCTCTCCCCTCTGAGAGCAGGAAATAAATCTTCCACATGGAAGGTTTCCTTCCTGCACTAAGGGAAAAAAAAATCCTCATCACCGGGAATCAAGACTGTAAAGTCTCCAAAGTTATAGAAAAAACCTTGTTAATTTTTACTAATCTATTATCCCAGCCCAAATTCTGCTCAGAATTACTTAATTAGAGCTCCCAACCTTCTGTTTTCTGTGTCCTATTATATTATAAATTGTGTCCTATTATATTATAAATTCCTCACAGATTTATTTTCTCATTTCTGAAAAGTATAAAAATTGCCTGCCTTGGTCATTTCTTTGGATCTCAATTTCATTATTGTGCCTCCATGAGAATGTAATTAAACTTGGGTTATTTTCTCCTGTTAATCTGTCTCACATAAATTTGATTCTTAAACCAGTTGGGTAATCTTGAAAGGTAGAAGGAAATTTTTTTCCTCCCCTACAATCTATACTCAATTCTTGAGCTCACTGCTATAATCATACCAGCCGAGTTCCCATTTGGTCTCTGGCAACAGGAGACAGGCCCAGCAGGGAGTCCTGTCTGCGCATACTTATTCTAACTTTACCCTTACTCTTTTTTTTTCCTTATTTTTTTATAAACATATAATGTATTTTTATCCCCAGGGGTACAGGTCTGTGAATCGCCAGGTTTACACACTTCACAGCGCTCACCATAGCACATACCCTCCCCAATGTCCATAACCCTCCTCCCCCTCTCCCAACCCCACCTCCCCCCAGCAACCCCCAGTTTGTTTTGTGAGATTAAGAGTCACTTATGGTTTGTCTCCCTCCCAATCCCATCTTGTTTCATTTATTCTTCTCCTATCCTCCTAACCCCCCATGTTGCATCTCCATATCCTCATATCAGGGAGATCATATGATAGTTGTCTTTCTCCAATTGACTTATTTCACTAAGCATGATACCCTCTAGTTCCATCCACGTTGTCGCAAATGGCAAGATTTCATTTCTTTTGATGGCCGCATAGTATTCCATTGTGTATATGTACCACATCTTCTTTATCCATTCATCTGTTGATGGACATCTAGGTTCTTTCCATAGTTTGGCTATTGTAGACATTGCTACTATAAACATTCGGGTGCACATGCCCCTTCGGATCACTATGTTTGTATCTTTAGGGTAAATACCCAGTAGTGCAATTGCTGGGTCATAGGGTAGTTCTATTTTCAACATTTTGAGGAACCTCCATGTTGTTTTCCAGAGTGGTTGCACCAGCTTGCATTCCCACCAACAGTGGAGGAGGGTTCCCCTTTCTCCACATCCTCGCCAGCATCTGTCATTTCCTGACTTGTTAATTTTAGCCATTCTGACTGGTGTGAGGGGCTATCTCATTGTTGTTTTGATTTGTATTTCCCTGATGCCGAGTGATGTGGAGCACTTTTTCATGTGTCTGTTGGCCATCTGGATGTCTTCTTTGCAGAAATGTCTGTTCACATCCTCTGCCCATTTCTTGATTGGATTGTTTGTTCTTTGGGTGTTGAGTTTACTAAGTTCCTTATAGATTTTGGATACTAGCCCTTTATCTGATATGTCGTTTGCAAATATCTTCTCCCATTCTGTCAGTTGTCTTTTAGTTTTGTGAACTGTTTCCTTTGCTGTGCAAAAGCTTTTGATCTTGATGAAATCCCAATAGTTCATTTTTGCCCTTGCTTCCCTTGCCTTTGCCGATGTTCCTAGTAAGATGTTGCTGCGGCTGAGGTCGAAGAGGTTGCTGCCTGTGTTCTCCACAAGGATTTTGATTACCCTTACTCTTTGAAAGATACTCAAAGAAGGCTTCTTTGACCGCCCTGTCTAATGAGCTTGTCTCATTCTCTATCACATTATTCTAGCTTTATTTCCTTATAGCACCAATCATATTATTTATTGACTTACTATGTCTCCCCAAGGACTTGATAGCCGACCTGATTCAGAGAATTTCCATATCTTATTTTCCCTTAACTCACTAGTATCTACTCTTAACTCGCTAGTATCTACAGTTGAAAAATACCTACTAGACCTTCAACAAATATTTGTTGAATCAATGACTGTTGATTTTTCGGAAAATAGTCTATATCATATTTAAGAAATTAAATAAATTTCTTTATTCCAACTGTTCTTAGTGTTATTAGGAATGTTTTTTAATGACCTGGGCAATTTTTCAACTTAAGGGTCAGATTATTCAAAGTGAAATTTCTGAAACTCAATATACTTTTAAAAATGCAGACATAGTTGCAGAACTATGCCATAAACAGAGATAACCCTCTAAGCTGGGATAGAAACATCCGTCTACCTCAAAGTTCGAAATCTGCGTTTGCTACAGATGAACTACCATCCACTGGGTTTTTTCCAGGTCCCCCCCCCCCCCCCGCCAATTCTTAGAAAGTCTTATCTGAATTTAAAATGCTGTATAAATATGTTTACCACTTTTTTTTTTTAACTTACTGGAACTTTGTGGGAAATGAGGGGAGAAAGTTGCAGTTTACCCAAACATAGGTCATTAAGGGCAGGTTTCAGCCCACTTAACTACGTTATTTTGTTTTCGAGAGCCCAACAGTCTCCAAATGGTTTGACCGTAGTGCTGTGATCTGGCAAGGTCTTTGTCTGTATTCCACTCTCCTACTTAATCACCTTCCATTTATCAATCCAGATACGCTTCTGGTCAAACTGTCATGATGATGTCAAAATCGGAATGTGAGGCATGTTAATGGTTATCTAGAAAGGCGTTGTCCAGTGGTTCACGGTAAGAAGAGTGGTAGGTTGACACAGAGTTAGCAGCAGTTTCGTTTCGATGGCGGGAGTTTGGTTTCGACTGCGGGCAAATCCCCCAAACCTAGCCGTTTAACTTTTGTTCTCGCAGCCTCCTAGACCGCGAAGATCATTTCCGTGCTTCCTCCCACCGCTCCAGGCCCAGGCGGCTGCAGAGAAACAGGAAGCGTCCACCTCCCGACCTACCTAGGTCCGGCCGCACCTCGGCCGCAGCCAGGCAGCGACGCGCTCGCCCGGTGCATTGTGGGCACTGTAGTCTGGCCGGAACCAGTTCACGACTACAAGTCCCGTGACCGCCATTGCCCCGCGGCCGCCTAGCCTTCAGTACCCCCTCCGCGGCCTCTGTTGGGACTCCCCCGCCCAGGGCGCGGCGTCCCGGCGAGTCAGCTGTTTCTCGCCGGGAACAAGAGGCGGAAGCCGGAGAGACGCAGGGAGGAGCTTTGCGTGCGGGGTGAACGTCCGTCCTACGTGCTCGTTCGCTTCGCGACCGCTGTGCGCGAGCCCGGTGTCCCCGCGGCGGGCAGCAGCGGCGGCGTCGGTGGAACGCGAAGGGGGCGGAGGGAGTCCGCGGCGGCGGCTGCTGCAATAGAGAAATGGCGGAGACCGTGGCGGACACCCGGCGGCTGATCACCAAGCCGCAGAACCTGAATGATGCCTACGGGCCGCCCAGCAACTTCCTCGAGATCGATGTGAGCAACCCGCAGACGGTGGGGGTCGGCCGGGGCCGCTTCACCACCTACGAAATCAGGGTCAAGGTGAGGCTGTCTTTTTCCGCTTCGGAGAGACCCCTCCCGCCGTCCGTGGTCTCCCCTAGCCAACCCACGAGTGGTCCCCTCCAGTGGCTACAGCCGCCCAGGCCGGGAGCCCCGGGCTGACTCGGTCGGGCAGCCTTGTCCCCGGGCGGGGTCTTGGGCCAGGGCCCCGCTTCCTCTAGGGCTTAGAAGGGGTCTGCAGAGTGAGCTGAGCCCAGCCTTGGTATGTGGAGAAGGTGCTCGAAGAAGAGGGCGTGGGTTGAGCGCCGCTTGCCCCTCAAGCAGCTGATCTGGGAATGACATTTGAGTTGGAAAGGTGTAGATCTTTCGAGAACACAGTGTTTCATCGGGAGGGGAGCTAGATGTGACTGAGAGAGGGGGTTTGCGCAAAGTTGAAGTTTTCCCAGCCTTCTTGAGCTGGAGACTTTTCCTAAAGGTGGCCGAGCCAAGCTGGTTGGTTGTTCCAGGCCTTTCCCGAGCTACCAAACTGACCAGGTTGTACACTTCTCGGAGCAAAATCTAGTGGGTGTTCATAAAAGCCTGACGAATTTGGTAGGGTTGAGCCTGGAGAGAGCGGTGATAGACCTTAGCCTTCTGGGCCACCATCGTGCTAAAGGCTGAGGTGTGGCGAGTGTTGTCTACCTCACAATCCAAAACTACAACTGCTTTTAAGAAAGCCTATTCACTTAGGGATCTTGCTCTCTTAATTTCGAGATTTGCACTTAACTGAATGAAGGAATCAGCTGAAGTAGAGAAACACACTTATTTCGTAACTAGTATTTGATAGCAATAAGTAATTCAGATGATTTGAAAGATGTTAATTGAAAAGTGTTTCACTTTCACTGTAGTTCAGGATTAAAGAACTTTCTTATGTATGAAAGTATCTTTAAAGGTTAATGACATGAAATGAATCTAGCTGTTAAAAACGGCAACAAATTTTACTAAAAATTAAGTTTAAGAATTTCACTTTACAGTAATCGAAATTTACATAGCAAGTTACTATTAATATTTAAGTGGAGTAATTTCTCATTAACTTGTGCATTTTTTTGTGCATATGGTTAAAAAACAACCTATAATTTGCCATCTTCACCATTTTTAAGTGTACAGTTCAGTACTAAGTATATTCATATTGTGAAATTTGTGCATTTAAAAAATATGTGTTGCTAAAAGAACTTTAATAATCAGACTTTAAAATGCGAAACTAAAGTTTATGTTCCAAGTCACCCTAGGGTCCCTACGGATTTGTAAACTGTGAGCCATAAGCAGTTTTGTGAAAAAATCCAGGCTCCGGTATACTTTAAGGAAGTATTTTACCACACAAGCCTAGTGAAAGAGTAAGGCCCCCCCCCCTTTTTTTTTAACTTTTGGAATGATTTTAAAATATATGGCAGAATGTTCACTAAAAAGAACTTCCTCTTTTACCCTAATTCACCACCATTTTTCCTTTTTTGTGCTAAAACAGAAGTTGGTATTCCTGTTTCTAAACTTCCATAGCTAGTACTTCCTGTCATACAACTGAAGCAGAATCTTCTGCTTCCACTTCCTCCATTTAATAACTTCGTGTTTATCTTGCTGAGTGCATTGTATTAAATGCATTGTATTATAATTTGATTATTTAAAAAAACACATCTGATACTTGATTACTGCATAGCTGATGGGACACTTTAAAAATAGTGTTTATTGGGGCGCCTGGGTGGCTCAGTGGGTTAACGCCTCTGCCTTCGGCTCAGGTCATGATCCCAGGGTTCTGGGATCGAGCCCCGCATCGGGCTCTCTGCTCTGCGGACAGCCTGCTTCCTCCTCTCTCTCTCTGCCTGCCTCTCTGCCTACTTGTGATCTCTGTCTGTCAAATAAATAAATAAAATCTTTAAAAAAAAAAAAATAGTGTTTATGGTATG
Source organism: Meles meles (assembly GCF_922984935.1). Classification (NCBI taxonomy): domain Eukaryota; kingdom Metazoa; phylum Chordata; class Mammalia; order Carnivora; family Mustelidae; genus Meles; species Meles meles. Next base: position 24,403,240 of record NC_060070.1, read on the forward strand.
ATCATTTACATTTTTAAGAATAATCCTTTTTAAGAGTGGTTAATAAGTTAGAGAATTAACAAAGAGTACACCTGCATTGGTTTGTATTATATAAAACAATTTTTTGTATGTGTTAATGATGTTATTAGTCATAAATGCAGGTATCCTAAAAAAATGTAATTGAGTTTCTAATGGTTGTGAAATGCCATTGGAGTTTTTCTTAATATGTGACGTGTTAACTTAAAATTCAGAACACCTTATAGTAAGACAGTAGGTCTTATTTAAGTAGTATATGATTTTTTAGAGTAATTACAGTCTTGTGTTAAAGTAAAATGGCCAGCAAGATGAATAGTTAAGTCATTTTGTAATTTAATTTATTACTACTTTCTAAACTGTTGCTTCTCTCCCTAGCCCCTGTTGCCTGCCCTTTGCTCCTGAATTGCCATGTGGAGTTTGGGACCTTAAACTATCTTATAGTTACTTTCTAATTCTGGTCTTGAGAAAAGTGTTCAATTTTATAGAATCTGATTGAAATTACTCTAATTCACAGAGTAATTTAATCTAGATAGTGGTACTTTAGAATGGAGGTTTCCCAGTCTCCATTTATCTTTCGGTTTGAGGGTAGTGTTTAAGACTATTAGGATCACTTGATTAGTATCTCTGGGCTTTTGAAAATAATTGGTACAGTGTTAATGTTTTTAAAAATTGTTCTAATGGGTAGGTACAGCAGAGAGCACCATAATGATGAAAGGTTTAGGAAAGCTCGGGGTTCTAAAGGTTTAGAACTATTTTGGCATATTAAAGAGAAGCTTAAAGGAGAAACTCAGTCACTAGTTTTGAAGTTTGTACCATAATGTCACCTTAACTTTCTGGGGGATTTTAAGTTAGTTCAGATCTACTGTTGTAACTAGAGACAGTTGTTTCAAACAAGAGGGAAGTTAAGGATCTTTCTTGAGCTCTGAGTTCAATGAGTAGATTATAAGCAGAGTAAGGTCCACAAACTAAACTCCATTTTCCTTCTGTAAAATAGGTATGCTAGCAATAGCATGCACTCATAAGACTAAATGAGATAATGTATGTAAATCTCTTTAGCATTGACTGGTACACATACTAAGCTTTCAAAAGTTACCTCTTTCTAAAAATAGATCGGTTCTAATTTAAAAGGCAGTGATCAACTAACTACACTTTCTGTGTTACTGTGCAGTTGAGTTACTAAAATTGTTAGATTTTCTTGGCATGGAAGTATACTTTCATTGCGGCAGATGTAGTATAAGAGAAGCCATCTTGTTCAAGGAGCTTTTTTGTTTGTTTGAAGTTTTTATTATTTTCTGTGATTCCATGTAGAAAGTAGTGATGTCGTTTGGAAGGTGGTAAATTTCATATTAAGCCCCGAAATATTTAATAGCATACTTCATATTTTAAGGTTGCACGTTTCCTGTGATTATAATAGTATTCTTACAGTTTTATTGAGATATGGTTGATATACAATGTATTAAAGCTGTACAGCAAAATGATTTTTTATGTGCATATATTTTGAAATGATTACCACAACAAGATTAGCTAACATTCAACTCCTCGCATAGTTACAGAAGTAGCCTTTTAAAATTGAGGCTTATTAAAATACAAAGCTGAATACTAAAGTTTAATCAACATTTTTTTTTTAAGATTTTATTTATTTATTTGCTGGAGAGAGAGAGCATGAGCAGGTGGAGGAGCAGAGGGAGAAAGGAAAGGGAGAAGCAGACTTTCTGCTGAGCAGAGAGCCGTATGTGGGACTTGATCCCAGGATCCTGGGATCATGACCAGAGTGAAAGGCAGACGCATAACAGACTGAGCCACCATGCCTTTTTTTTTTTTTTAAGATTTTATATATTTATTTTAGAGAGAGTGCATCGGGGGGCGGGGTGAGGGGCAGAGAGAGAAGAGAAACTCAGGTAGTCTCCACGCTTATTCTGGAGCCTGAATCAGGACCGGAGCCGAAACCAAGAGTGGATGCTTAACTGACTGCGCCACCCAGGCCCCGCAAGTCTGATAAACATTTGGACAAGAAAGATGGTTAGTAAAAATAGCATTTTAACAGTTTTCCATTCTAAACCTGTATTGGTGATTTTATTCTGTGTGAGTCCTCTCATTTTAAATTGGAAGTTATTAATATTGGGATTGGAAACTAAGAAATAAATTCTTAGGGGTGCCTGGGTGGCTCAGCGGGTTAAGGCCTCTGCCTTCGGCTCAGATCATGATCTCAGGGTCCTGGGATGGAGCCCCGCAACGGGCTCTCTGCTGGGCGGGGAGCCTGATTGCTCCTCTCTCTGTCTGCCTGCCTCTCTGCCTACTTGTGATTTCTCTCTCTGTCAAATAAATAAAATAATAAAATCTTAAAAAAAACACAAATTCTTAGACTTGCTATCAGTATTTATAAGAATGTTTTAGTAAAGGGCCCAGATATATTTTTTTAATGATATTTTAAACAATCAAGGTATTTTATGCCAAAGGACATCGGCAGAATCTCTGTAGCTTTATCAGCTGGCCGTGAGATGTCTGATACACATCTTTGCTGGTGGCTACGGCTGGCTTCCGGGGATCTCCATGAAGGATGGGCATGTCACTAGCTTTCAAGGTTCTTACCTAATCCATGCCTTAAGATGGGGGAAGGAGGCAGTGACAGTTAAAAAGTAGTCCTGCTATATTGGGCTACTAGGGACTGTTCTATATTGTTCATTTTAGTACTTTAGGGAACCAAAGCACAGACAGTTGTCTCTCACCCAAAGTAAATTATCTGACTAGTGTCACAGCCGGGGTTAGATTTGAAGTAGTCTGGTCCTGGTTCAGAATTGCTTCACAGCTGCAGTTCATTTAATTTAAAACAGGACATTAAAACCTTTGTTGTCTGCAGCCTCGTTTGGGGGCACCCTCGGGTGTCTGAACATGGAAAGGAAATCCCAGGGTTGGTACTCTTGAGACCTGAGTTGAGTCTTCAGTAATGCACAGCGGGTAAGACGCATCCAGGAGAGGCGAGCAGCTGCAGAGAGCTTGCTGTTAAATTCTGTGCTCTGATGAGACCTGGAGAGAACTCGTTGACTGGCTGGCCGGTGATGTTATAAAAGGCAAGCTTTTTTTTCTGTGTGTGTTGAAGCTGAAGAGGGGACTTAGCACTTCAGTGCTTCTTCTATTCAAGGCGCTGTGCTATATATATGTGTCTGTAAAATATGGAGCGTTTCATGAATTTGCGTGTCATCCTTGCGCAGGGGCCATGCTCGTCTCTGTATCGTTCCAATTTTAGTGTATGTGCCGCTGAAGCGAGCACTGCTGTATATATATCACACAGTCTTTGAGGTAACTGAAGAGACTAGGGAATATTCCTGTTTTGCTGATGTAAAAGCTGGGGTCCCTGTTGATCTGATCCTCATCTTTCGTCCCTTCCTCATTCTTGCTTTGTGTTCCAGGCCTGTTGAGCTGCTTGTACCTCCTGAATAAGCTGAATTCTCTCTTATCCAGGCCTCTTGTGTCTACATACTTCCTCCGCCATTAAAAGCCATCTTCCTGGGGCGCCCGGCTAGCTCGGTTGGTGAAGCGTGTGACTCTTGATCTTGGGGTTGTGAGTTTGAGCCCCACATTGGGTGTAGAGATTACTTTTAAAAATAAAGTTATTTATTTATCTTTAAAGATTTTTCTTTATTTGTCAGAGTGAGAGAGCACAAGCAGGGGGGAATGGCAGGCTGTACCATAGGCACAGGGGTAACTGGCCGACCCAGGTACCCCCTTGCTATCATCTTTTTGGAGATTTTGCTGATCCTTGGAATTTAGATGGGATTTCCTTCCTGGGTAACCTTGTAGCCCTATAAGGATTAAATTTATTTGCTTATTTGTGGCTTCCTTTAGTTCTTGTATCTTCCACCATAAGCTCCTAGAGGACAGGGACTGTCATAATCACCCTTATTCAACACCTGGCACTGCACTTCCACGTAGTGGACATTATGAATAATGACGTTTAGGAAGGTTAAGTAACTTGCCCAAAGTCATGGGTATTAAATGGCAAAACTGGGATTTGATCTACATTCTGACCTTCAGAGCCTGTATTGAACATTCTCCTGGGGAGCTTTTGAAACCATTGTCTTCTTTCATTGGGCAGAAGTGGGATTTGGGAGATGGTAGTTTCTTTATTTATTTTTAAGATTTTATTTATTTTATTTTGAGAGAATGAATGATGGAGAGAGCATGAGCCGGGGGAGAGGAAGAGGGAGAAGCATACTCCTCACTGAACAGGGAGCCCAGCTAGAGTGCTTCTTAAACTGTCATTTCCTGAGGTGCCTGGGTGGCTCAGTGGGTTAAGCTTCTGCCTTCTGCTCAGGTCATGATCCCAGGGTTCCCGAGATTGAGCCCTGTGTCAGGCTCCCTGCTCTGCAAGGAGTCTGCTTCTCCCTCTCCCTCTGCCTCTCTGCCTGGCTCTTGCTCTCTCCCTTCCACTCTCTCTCTCTTTGTCAAATAAATAAATAAAATCTTAAAAAAAAAAAAAAAGGCACCCTAGCAAGGACACTTTACTGATACACAGGAAGGCTCATTCCTGGTTGCACCATGTTCTCTGTCTCTGAGAAGTATGAAAAAAATATATGGAACCACAGTGGTTGGTTGGTAGATGTGATTTAGAAAGGCAAATTCTAAGTAAATAAATAGAAACAGGTCAACCAACCAGAACAAAAAAGCAGATCCTGATAGAGATCTGAGAGTGGAGAGGAAAACCAATGACATTTGCCAAAGATAGAAAACTTTTTGGAGGGCAGGCAATTTAGATACTAGCTGAAAGTGTAACAACCTATATAGCTTAGCTTTTTCAGAAGAAGGGGAGGTCTTGGCTGTATCCAGCCAAGACAGTTGTTTTTGCCACTTGTACTGTGTCCCCATGTAAGAATCAGGGAGGTAATCCAGGAGTTAGGAAAATATAAAATATATATCCATCTAAGAAAGAAATTATTATTATTATTATTATTATTTTGAGTGTGCACATGAGCCCAGGTGGGGAGGCAGAGAGACAGTCTTTTTTTTTTTTTTTTTAAGAATTTGTGTACTTATTTGTCACAGAGAGCACAAGTAGTGGGAGAGCCAGGGTCCTTGCCAAGCAAGGAGCTTGATGTGGAACTTGATCTCAGGGCTGTGGGACCATGATCCAAGCCGAAGGCAGATGCTTAACTGATTGAGCCACCCAGGTGTCCTGGGAGAGAGAGAATCTTAATTAAGCAGGCTCCATACCAGGGTGGAGCCCAATGTGGGGCTCATCTCACAACCCTGAGATCATGACCTGAGCTGAAATCTCCAGTTGGATACTTAACTGACTTAGCCACCCAGGTGCCCAAGAAAGAAATTCTTATATTTTGTTAGTATTGCCACACCGTACCTTTAAAGTAGAAAAGTTTAACTTTCAGCAGTTTTGGTGATTCTTTGCAATGGAAATTTTCCTGTCTTGACCTTCATAAACATGCTTACCAAAAAAGAAAAAAAAGTTTGAACTGTTATTTTTATGTACTTCGATGATTTACCATATTGTGCTGCTTTCATGTAAGCAGAACCAGCAATTTTTTGAACATCAGAAAAGAGAGATGGTGTCCAAGAAACGCAACACTATAATCTCAGTACGGCTATTTACTGATTTTATAGTTAATGACTTAATGCGTTCAACCAGAGTTTTACATTCTTAAAGAAATATTTAGAACCTGGGAATTTTGACATGGTAGTAAAATGTGACGGATGATGTAACTTTCAAGAAAGGTGGTATCAGGATACAGTTTGGGCTGTTCTCACAGAGTCTTCAACAATAGAGTGTTTATTTTTTCACATGACAGGTTTCAGAGGCAATCTTGAGCTGTTATCCTGGCTTGACTGTCAGCTCCCAGCATCACATCCATCTTCTAGCCAAGGGGAAAATGTATTCCTGCCTCATTGCCCTTTTCCTCAAAATGAAGCTGGGAATTTAGTCACATCTTCAGCCATGTGAAGAAAGGAAGAACAGACACTGTTCTTTCTTTGCTTTACCACAATAAAGAAGTAATTGGGATCAGCCCTTCTAGGGTGTGGCTTTAGCAACATTCTGATCATCTCTCTTAATTCTTTACTTTTTTGCTGATGTCTGATTTCAGAGTTTAGAGGAAGGTGGGTAAGAAAATTGAGTTCTCATTAGTTCTGACAATCTTTTTTTAAAAGATTTTTTGTTTATTTTATTAGCATGAGTGGGAGGGGCAGTGGGAGAGGGAGAAGCAGACTCCCCAATGAGCAGGAAGCCAGGGATCCCAGAACCCCAACCTGAGCCAAACGGAGATGCTTAACCAACTGAGCTACCCAGGTGCCCTAGTTTTGACAATCTTAAATGTGAATGAGTTTTGATTTCTTCCTGAGAATTTTGATAAGTTAAGAAAGACTATTGTAAAGACACGGCATATCTGATAAGAGGTATACCATGGGATTGTGGTTGGATTAGAGGTGTTGAAAATACATGATTAATCTTTTTTTGTTTTCCGTCCATGGCTCTTTAAAACTATGGGGGCAGTTTTACTTGGGACCAGCATTTTAGTTGATAGTATTGAATGATAGAGTATACAGTTTGAGGTACCAGAATAAGTGAGATCATTGTCTCTTATCAGAAAATCACAGTATAAGACTTGAGATAATTTTCATAAAATTATTTTGTGTCTAGCAGTATCAGAATGGGCACTTCCTTATTCTTTGCTCTCTAGACTTTGATTTTATCACTGATGTAACATCTCTGTTTGCTTGGATTTCCTTAAATTATTTCTACACTTGCCACCTATAGATTGCTTGCTTTCTGTTTTTTCCCCACTCCTGCCTTGGGGGATAGTAAATTTGGGAATTCTCTCCATACAGAGGAAGAGAGGAGTCTCAAAGCTCCTCTCCTTACATCCATTTCTTTGCATCTCACTCCTCTTTTGCCTTGACATTATTCATTATCTTGAAGTGGAAACAGAAGTAGATAAAAGTTTTGTTGGCTAGGCATATATTATGTATTGTCAGGCCTTTATTTAAGTTTATACTCAGGGGTGCCTGGGTAGCTCAGTTCATTGAGCATCTGACCCTTGGTTTCAGCTTAGGTTGTGGGATAGAGCTCTGTGTCTGCTCTGTGCTCAGCACAGTCTGCTGGAGATTTTCTCCCTCTCTCCCTTAAGCTTTCACTTGTGTGAGTGTGCACACACTGTCTCTTTCTCTTAAATAAATAAATGTATTTATAGCCAGAGATGCCTCCCATATTGTATAACTTGAGAACTTTTTTCTTAAGATTTATTTATTTATTTGGAAAGAGAGCACAGAGCAGGGCAAAGGGCAGAGGGAGAGAGAGAGAGACGAAAGAAAGACTTGGAGTCGACTCCCTACTGAGTGTGGAGCTGGACATGGGGCCTGCCCTGAGATCATGACCTGAGCTAAAATCAAGATTCAGAAGCCCAACCTATTGAGCCACCCAGGCACCCCACTGAGAACATTATTAAGACACTGGTAGATTTTTTTAAAAAGACACTAATAGATCTAGAGCAGGAGTGAGCAAGCTGTGGGCTTCCCTGTTTTTGTAGTTTTATTGGAAGCCTTCCATAACTTAAGGCAATAAATTTGTGTTTTGAGCTACTAAGTTTGTGATAATTTGTTACAGCAGCAATAGGATATTAATAAGAATGACCATACCCTTTTACTAAAAGTCATTTCCGAGGCACCTGAGTGGCTCAGGTGGTTGAATGTCTGCCTTTGGCTCAGGTCATGATCCCAAGGTCCTGGGATTGAGCTCCATATCCGGCTCCCTGCTCAGTGGGGAGTCTGCTTGTCCTCCTCCATGGTCTTCTGCTCTTGCTTGCTCTCTCTCTCTAAAATAAATCTTTTTTAAAAACTGGGTATAAGAGAAAGAACCATATAATCTTTGATAGGGTTGTTTATCCTTGCTGTTATCTGGTGCTCTTATATGAGAGAGGGCCAACTTCTGAGACTAGACAGATGTAAAATTATGAGTACTTTGTGATGAATACTGTGGATTATTGGCTCTTGGTTAAAATTTAGCTTAGAAAAGGTATAATTCTTTATAATTAGGCCTTTGACCCTCTATAATTCTAGGCAAGCTCTTGGAAGCAATAGTATCTTATATTCATTGCACACATTGGGCGAAAAATACTTTTGAGTTCTGCATCTTGTGATTCTAGGTCTCAAAGTCTAAAATACATTTAAGTATTTCAGGCAATAAATGTATAACTACACAATTTCTTCTGATGTTACAAATTTTTTTTTCCTTGGGTTTCTGTTTTGGAAATAAACCTGCACGTTAGCCTCAGGCATTTATTTATAATGAGCAGGAACAGGCTGTTCTTTTAAAATATCTAGATCCATTTGTGACAAGATAGATTTTAAAAATCCAACCTTACAAGGCTATGAGGTGTATAAACTATATGTATCAAATACGTAAGACACCCAGAATTTCTATATGAAGAAAGTTCAAGAATGTCAAAGCTAAGGAAGCATTGTAGAAGAAGGATTTTAACTATAAAATCTGGTAAAACATTCATAAAATTAAGGATTTATAGGTTGAAGTAGGCTATTAGTTATGAATACCGTTCAGTGGGAGTATGTTCTTTGATTTGCTTTTCTCTAGAACATTTGATAGGCGTTTGTCTAAAACTGTTCTAATACAGTAGCCATTAGCCATAAGAGGCTATTTAATAGATTGAGGCATTAGATAGAAGCTACCAGACATCTATTTCCTTGGAATTAAAGTTGACTCGTTTGACTTGTCTTTAGTTCATTACAAGTGATAATTGGATTTGAATATACAGTACGTGTCATATATATTTTTTATTATTTTTTTAAAGATTTTATTTATTTATTTGACAGAGAGAGATCACAAGTAGACAGAGAGGCAGGCAGAGAGAGAGAGAGGGAAGCAGACTCACCGCTGAGCAGAGAGCCCGATGTGGGACTCGATCCCAGGACCCCGAGACCATGACCTGAGCTGAAGGCAGCGGCTTAACCCACTGAGCCACCCAGGCGCCCAGTACGTGTCATATATAAAGGGACCATTGTATACAGGGCTTTTTCTCTTGAGTTTCTGTAACCTTTTTGCCCCATCTCCCTGTCGTTTCCAGTCATTGGTCACTCAGTCTGTTCACTGCTACCCCTGGGCCAAACTCCCCAGCATGCGCTGACACACACCCTGTTCTCTGCTGATGAAGGTAGAGAAAATTTCTTAATCCAGTCAAAGGTTAGAGACTTACTTTCTTTATAGGATAATTTTAATGTATTGGGAAATTGAGCACAAGTTTGTAAACTATAGTTAAACTGCAGCTTAACCAAAGAGAACTGGGATAAGAGTAAATGGTGCCTTTCAGAGTGTATAGAATCTTAACTTCTCTTCAGTGTTGTACAGGTATGTGTAAAGTAAGTGTGGTTTCAGTAGGTTTCAGTTACAGTTGCCTTCAGGTCTGTTGAGAGCACTGGGCCTTCCGGTGGTATTTAGCTCAGGCCCCTGAAGTAATTTCCTGTTCTCCACAGAAGTTGGATCTCTTACAGGTCTTGCTGTGGCCAGTAGAAGAGGAAATGCTTCCCCAAATCCCTTCCTGCCCCACTTCCTCAAGGGTTCTTAATAAAGGCCTCAGGAAAATCTGCTAGATTAAATGTTAACGACTAAATTCTCCTGTAGGCAAATGAAAAGCAACTCAGTGGAGGACATTAAATTCAGATTGTAAAGCACTTTGATAAATCTCATTTGGGATGCCTGAGTGGCCCAGTCAGTTAAGCGTCTGACTCTTGATCTCAGCTCAGGTCCTGATCTCAGTGTTCCTCAGGGTTCTTATCTTATTTATTTAATATTAGCTGTTGCTATTATTTAATTACTGAGTTGGCTTTAGCTTTCTGTTGCATTATCAAAGAAGAGAAAGAGGCGCCGGACTGGCTCAGTCGCTAGAGCATGTGACTCTTGATCTCAGGATTGTGAGTTTGAGCCCCACGTTGAGTGTAGAGATTACTCTAAAAAAAGAGAAAAGAAAGTACTGATTTTAGTAAAGGATTGGTTTTCTGACATACATGACCAGACTTGTATTTTTTTCTCCCAAACTCTCTAATATATCATTGAAATGTTCTTAAGGAAAAGTCAAAACTCTATAGAATCTCTTATACTATTGCAGAGTATATTATTTACATGTGACAATTGATGGTAGTGATGGTTGTACAACAGTGTGAATGTACTTAATGCTTCAGAATTCTGTACATTTAAAAATGTATACTCTGTGACATATAATGGTAAATTTTATGTGTGTTTTATCACATAAAAATAAAACATGAAAACGAGTGCCTGGGTGACTCTCAGTCGTTAAGTGTCTGGCCTTCAGCTCAGGTCATGATCCCAGGGTCCTGAGATTGAGCCCTGCATCGGACTCCCTGCTTGGTGGGGAGCCTGCTTCTCCCTCTCCCACTCCCCCTGCATGTTTCCTGCTCTTGCTGTCTCCCTCTCTATCAAATAAAGAAAGAAAGAAATCTTAAAAAAAAAAAAAAAAGGAAACAAATAGTGGAGGAGGAGCAGTTGTATAAGTTAATGTAGTGTTTTCTTTGAAGTTACCAAAGCAGGGAAGGAAAGCAGTTTTTCATGACCCCCCCCCTTTTTTTAAGATTTTATTTACTTATTTGACAGAGATCACATGAAGGCAGAGAGGCAGGCAGGCAGAGAAAGAGGGGGAAGCCAGGCTCCCCACTGAGCAGAGAGCCGGTGTGGGGTTCGGGGCTCAATCCCAGGACCCTGAGATCATGGCCTGAGCTGAAGGCAGAGGCCTTAACCCACTGAGCCACCCAGGTGCTCCTCTTCATGACCTTTTAACAAGAATCTTGGTCCTTACCCATTTATCTTGGCTTAAAATCTGTTTTAGAGGTGCTGGGGTGGCTCACTTGGTTAAGCAACTGACTCTTGGTTTCAGCTCAAGTCATGATCGCCAGGTCCTGTTCTATGCTCAGCACAGAGTCTGCTTCAATTCTCTCTCTGGCTTCCTCTTCTCTGCACTCCCCCCCCACCACCACCCCCCCGCCGCCACTGCCCCTGCTCCTTCCCCTACTCTCACAGGCCCTCTCTCGCTCTCTAAAGATAGATAAAATATTTAAAAAAAAAATTTAAGTCTATTTTGTTATTAATATAGTCATTCAAACTTTTTTGTGGTTATTTGCAGGCTATATCATTTTCCATCCTTCACTTTTAACCTGTTTTTGTTTTTGAATGTTAAATGTGTTTCTCGTGGACAGGATATAATGGTAATCTTTTTTTAAAAATCCAGACTGACAATCTCTGTCTTTTGATTGAAATATTTAATAGTTATATGTTTAATGAAACTATTGGAGTGATGGGTTTATTTCTGCCACTTGATACTTTTTTCTTTTTTAAAGCTTTTATTTTAATTCTGGTTAGTTAATGTATACCTTGTTAACGTTAGTTTCAGGTGTGCAATACTGTGATCCAGCAATTCCGTACATCACCCACTGCTCATCACAAGTGCACTTCTTCTTTATTTAATTTAATTTATTTATTTTTAAGATTTACTTATTTTACTACTTAATTTACTACTTAATTTACTACTTAATTAATTTAGAGAGCACGCACAAGAAGAAGGGGCATAGGAAGAGGGAGAAAGAATCTCAAGCAGACTCTGTGCTGAGTGCAGAACCCAACACACGGCTTGATTTCACAATGTGGAAGTCAAGACCTGAGCCAAAAGCAAGAGTCAGACTTTTAGCTGACTGTGCTGCCCAGGTGCCCCCTTTTTTTTATTTATTTATTTATTTATTTATTTATTTATTTATTTATTTTGAGAGAAAGCATGAGCTGGGTGGGAGGGACAGAGGGCAAGGGCAGAGAGAATCTCAGACAGGCTCCATGCCCAGCGCAGGAACAGGTCTTAGAACCCTGAGATCATCACCTGAGCCAAAATCAAGAGTCATATGCTTAACCAACTGAGCCACCCAGGTGCCCCACAAGTGTACTTCTCAATACTTATTTATTATATCTCATTGTTTTTCTGTTCCTCCTTTACCGCTTTTTTAATTAAATAGATGTTTTTAATATACCATTTTAATTCTAAGACCTTTTAAAATTCTTCTTTAAATTATTAGTGTTTGAGCTAGGAATTTACAATCACAGTGTGATTCGCTTTAATGCTAACTTAATTTCAGTAAAATATAGAAACTTTGCTCCAAATATAGCCAGTTCCTCCCCCTTTCTTTGTTTTATATTGTCATGTGTATTATATCTTGACTTAGTACAGGGGTAACAGTAGAGGTTTATAATTGTTTTATGCAGTTGTCTTTTTAATGATCTAAGAGAAGAGAAAAACACATTTATACATTTACTGTGGAATTACCTTTACTACTGCTCTTATTTCTTCATGTGGATCCCAGTAACCATCTGTTGTCATTTCTTTTGAGCCTGAAGGGCTTTCTTTTTTTTCTTAAAGATATTTATTTGAGAGAGAAAGAGATAGTGAGAGACAGCACAAGCAGGAAGGAGAGGGAGAAGCAGGCTGAGCGGGGAACCTGACATGGGGCTTGATCCAAGGATCCTGGGATCATGACCTGAGCCGAAGGTAGTTGCTTAACTGACTGAGCCATCCAAGCACCCCTGAAGGACTTTCTTTAGTGTTTCTTGTAAGGCAGATCTTACTATAAATTCTTGCAGTCTTTGTTCCTCTGGGAACAGTTTATTTCATATATATGTATGTATGTATTAAGTAGGCTCCATGCCCAGTCTGGAGCCCAGTGTGGGGCTTGAACTCACAACCCTAAGATTAAGACCTGAGCTGAGATCAAGAGTTGGACGCTTAACCGACTGAGCCCAAGGTACCCCTTCTCTTTATTTTTGAAGGATAGTTTTCTCTGGATATATTAGTTTTCTATTAGTGCATAAAAAATTATCGTAAATGGGGCGCCTGGGTGGCTCAGTGGGTTAAAGCCTCTGCCTTCGGCTCAGGTCATGATCCCAGGGTCCTGGAATCGAGCCCCACATGGGGCTCTCTGCTCAGCAGGGAGCCTGTTTCCCTTTCTCTCTGTCTGCCTACTTGTGATCTCTGTCAAATAAATAAATAAAATCTTTAAAGAAAAATTATTGTAAATGTAGCACCTTAAAGTACTACCTCACCAAATCTGGGCTTGGCTTAGCTGTGCCCTTTGCTCAGGTCTTAAGATCTACAGTCAAGGTTTGATCTGGGTTGTGGTCTCAGTGAGGTCTGGGATTCTTTCCATGCTTACATGGTGGTTGGGAGAATTCATTTTCTTGTAGCTATAAAATTTATAGTGGCCTTCCTCTTCAGGGCCAGTGGGGAAAAAATCTTGATTTCATGGGAACTGAAGTTCTCTTTTTAATCAGCTCACCTGATTAAGTCAAGTCGAGTCAAACTCTTGAGGAACTCAAAGATGGATTAGGGACTTTATCCGCAAAAGTGCTTCATCTTTGCCATACAGTGTAACTTAATCATGAAAGTGACATCCATCATATTTGTGGGTCTCACCCACACTCTCATGGGAGGTGTGTACCACTCATATGGGAGGGGTGGGAATTGGGACAGGTGCATGTCAGATTTCTGTCTACCACTGAATTTATAGACTTTGTTGTATTTTTTTTCAGCTTTATGGATATTCCAATGCTTCCTAGTTCTACTTAAGGGGAGAAGTCAGCCATTAATCTTGTGTGTCTCCCTATATGTGATGAGTCATTTTTCTGGTTGCCATTTTTAAGATTTCTAGTTGTCTTTGACTTATAATAGTTTGACCATGATGTGTGTAGCTATGGGTGTGTTTATGTTTCTCCTACTTGGAATTCATGGAGCTTCTTGGATGTGTAGTATAAAGATTTTCGTCAAATTTGGGAAGTCTTCAGTCATTATTTATTTATTTTTTCCTTTTATTGTCAGACTCTCATACTTGTGTGTTGGTACCTGTGACAGAGTCTCACAGGTTTCTAAGGCTCTGTTCTAGTTCTTTTTGTTCTTCAGAAGGAACAATTTCTATTGATCTGTCATTTGCTGATTTCTCTTGTCTGCCAGCTCAAATCTGTTGAGCCCCTCCAGTGAATTTTTCATTTCAGTTATTGCATTTTTCTCTCTTTCTTTTTTTATTTTTAAGATTTTACTTTTAAGTAATCTCCACACCCAGCCTGGGACTTGAACTCACAACCCTGAGGACAAGAAAGAGTTGCGAGGTCCACTGACTGAACCAGCCTGGTGCCCCAGTTTTTACACTTTCAACTTCAGAATTCCAACTTGGGTCTTCTTTTTTTTTTTTTAAAGATTTTATTTATTTATTTGACAGAAAGAGAGAGAGAGAGATCACAAGTAGGCAGAGAGAGAAGGCGAAGCAGGCTCCCTGCTGAGCAGAGAGCCTGATGTGGGGCTCGATCTCAGGACCCTGAGATCATGACCTGAGCCAAAGGCAGAGGCTTAACCATCTGAGCCACCCAGGCGCCCCAACTTGGGTCTTCTTTATAATCTTTTTTTGTTGAGGTACTCTGTTCCTTGAGTCATCATACTTTCCTTGAATCCTTTAAGCATGATTTCTTTTAGTTATTTGAGCATATTTATCATGATAGCTTTGAAATCCTTGGAATCCTTGTCAGCTAAGTCCAACAGCTGAGCCTCTTCAGAGTTACTTTCTATTGAAAACAATTTTTTCCCTGAATGTAGAATGCACTCTCTGTTTCTTTGCATGTTTCATAATACTTTTTTGTTAAGGGGAACCTTTTGTTTGAACATTTTAGACAATTTTTTTGGGTTGTTTTTAAATATTTGTGAGCATGAGCAAACACGAACAGAGGAGGGGCAGAGGGAGAAGAAGAAGCAGACTCCCCTCTGAGCACAGAGCCCAACATGGGGCTCAGTCCCAGGACCCTAAGATCATCACCCAAGCAGAAGTCAGACACTTAACCAACTGAACCACCCAGGCGCCCTTTAGATAATGTATTTTAAAGATTTTTTTTTTTTTAAAGATTTTTTTTTTATTTATTTATTTGACAGAGAGAGAGATCACAAGTAGGCAGAGAGGCAGGCAGAGAGAGAGGAGGAAGCAGGCTCCCCGCGGAGCAGAGAGCCCGACGCGGGGCTCCATCCCAGGACGATGAATTCTATCACCTTCTGCCTCTCCTACACAGGACAGGCTCTATTTCTGTATATTTTTTAAGGACATGCCTGCACAAAGTCTGTGGTGTGCTATAGCCATTATCTCTGATTTTTCCCCCCAGTTCTTGTTTTTTAAGCCTAGTTTCCTAAGGGTCACTCTTGGATTAGCATAGCTTAGTGGTTAGCCAGTGACTGAGTCAGAGGTTCTACGTAAGCATGTTGAGCCATTAAGGCCTCTGCCCTTTGACAGTGAATTTGTTTGTAGGTTGGGAATGAAATCAAAGCAAAAGCAATTTACAAGTTCCAGCTTCTGGTTCGTGCCAAGTCTTCTCATGACCATGACTCTTCCGTATCTGTGAAAGACCTTACAGCCAGGGATACATAGATGAGTAGGGTCCTTGCCAGTCTTTCCTAGGCCTGCATGCAGCAGCTTTGTGCAAGCACACAGCCTTTCAGACCACCAGGGATAATTTATTAAGGCCCATAGTGGTTGTGCCATTCTCAGGACATCTCTGCTGAGTTTCTGTCAGGTGTACCCATTTGTTTCTTGCCCTAGTCAGTCGTGGAACCATTGGCTGCGGCAGTTTTGGCCTTCTCCGTTGTTTGCAACCAAGGTCACTATTGTTCTCAACAGTACCCCCTGCATATGGAACTTTTCTGCCATTTTCTCTTAATCACTTACCCCCTCTAGCAGTGATGGCGCTGGTTTTGTCCCACACTGGTGAAACTACCAGTGACGGAGCTAGTGGGTGGTGGTTAAAACACCACAGACTTCCACTCTTATCTGAAGTTCACTGTTTTTTTCTTGAATAGATGCTTTTCGATTTGTTATGTCTTCAGCCAATTTTCAGAATCCTGATAGGGTGGTTTTTGACATGTTTGTCTAGTTTTATCATTGATTTGGGGCGAGGGAGTCAGAGATGTTTTACTTAGCTCTTCACCATTCCAGCAGCTCCCACCCTCACTGTTTTGCATTCTATCTTTTTTTGAGGTTTTCTATTTTGAAGAAGTCTTACTAATATTAGTAGCTTTTAGTAGTTAGCTTTTAATGTTAATTTCTATGTGCTCGGAGCACTCTGTGCAATGTTTAAATGTTTTTACAGGCCTCTTGATCAAATATTACTTAGCTTCTTGCACATAGTAGTTGTTTAGATATTAAGTGCTTAGTGGGGTTTTTAAAGCTTTATTTAACAGCTGCTTTGGGTCAGGTACTGTAACCATAATATGCCTTAGGATCATGAACTTTGAACTTGAAAAAAAAAACTCTCTCTCTCTCTCTCTCTCTCTGCCTATTTGTATGCATGTGACCCTAAGCAAGTTACCTCACTCTGCTTTTTGAGTTTCTTCAGCCATAAAATGAAACTTCAGAGGATAAAATGTGACATGTGGCTATACTGCCCAAAGCAGTCTACACATTAAGTGCAGTCCTTGTCAAAATACCACCAGCATTCTTTACAGAGCTGGAGCAGTTTGTATGGAAGAATTTGTATGGAACTGTGGAAGACTAAACAGCCAAAGCAGTCCCAAAAAAGATAAAACAAAACTGGAGGCATCATGATTCTGGACTTTAAGCTGTGTTACGGAGCTGTCATCATCAAGATAGTATGGTACTGGCACAAAAACAGGCATGTGGATTAGTGGAACAGAATAGAAAACCCAGAAATGAACCCACAGCTATATGGTCAACTAATCTTCGACAAAAGATAGAATATCCAGTGGAAAAAGACAATTCCTTAAACATATGCTGTTAGGAAAACTGGACAGCAACATACAGAAGAATGAAACTAGACCCACTTTCTTACATTAAAATAAATTCAAAATAGATGAAGGACCTAAATATGAGATAGGAAACCATCAAAATTGTGGCGAACACAGGCAGCAACCTCTGATGGCCACAGCGACTTCTTACTAGGCACATCTCCTATAGGGACTTCATCAAGATAGAAAGCTTTTGCACAGTGAAGGTATCAATCAAAACTAAAAGCTATGGGGCACCTGGGTGGCTCAGTGGGTTAAAACCTCTGCCTTCGGCTCAGGTCATGATCCCAGAGTTCTGGGATCGAGCCCCACATCGGGTTCTCTGCTCAGCAGGGAGCCTGCTTCCTCCTCTCTCTCTGCCTACTTGTGATCTCTGTCTGTCAAATAAATAAGATCTTTAAAAAAAATAAAATAAGAAAAACTAAAAGCTAGCCTCCATAGGGAGAAGATATTTGCAGATGACATATCTGATAAAGTATCCAAAATATATAAAGAACTTACCAAACTCAAAACCCCAAAAGACCCGGGACGCCTGGGTGGCTCAGTGGGTTAAGCCGCTGCCTTCGGCTCGGGTCATGATCCCAGGGTCCTGGGATCGAGTCCCGCATGGTCTCCTTGCTCGGCAGGGAGCCTGCTTCTCTCTCCACCTCTGCCTGCCTGTGTGCTCTCTCTCTCTCTCTTTCTCTCTGACAAATAAATAAAATTAAAAAAAAAAAAAACCCCAAAAGACCCAAATAATCCAGTTAAGAAATGGGCAGAAGACATGAGTAGACAGTTTTCCAAAGAAGACATCCTGATGGCTAACAAACATGTGAAAAAATGCTCAACATCATTCATCATCAGGGAAGTACAAATCAAAACCACATTGAGATACCACCTCACACCTGTCAGAATGGCTAAAATTAACAATACAGGAAACAGCTGGTGCTGGCAAAGATGTGAAGAAAGGGGAACCCTCCCGCGCTATTGGGGGGAAAGCAAACTGGTGCAGCCATTCTGGAGAATAGTATGGCGGTTCCTCAAAAGTTAAAAATAGAAACTACAATCTAGTAATTGCACTACTAGGTATTTACCCAAAGGATACAAAAATACTGATTTGAAGGGGTACGTGTACCCCAGTGTTTATAGCAGCATTATCTACAATAGCTAAACTATGGAGAGAGCCCAAATATCCATAGACTGATAAATGGATAGAGAAGTGGTATGCAAACACACACGTAAACATACATACACACTCAAACACATACAATGGAATATTACTTAGCCGTCAAAAAGAATGGACTCTTGCCATTTGCAGTTATGTGGATGGAGCAAGAGTGTATCATGCTAAGCAAAATAAGTCAGAAAAAGACATACTGTGTGATTTCACTCATGTAGAATTTAAAAAACAAAACAGATGAACATATGGGAAGGGGGACAAAAAAAAGAGAAGAAAACCATAGATACTCTAAAGGTAGAGAACAAACTGAGGGTTGATGGAGGGAGGTAGGAGGGGGATGGGCTAAAAGGCGATGGGCATTAAGGAGGGCACTTGTTATGATGAGCAGTAGGTGTTCTATGTAAATGATGAATCACTGATCTGCTCCTGAAACCAATATTGGACTGTATGTTACCTAACTAGAATTTATGTAAAAATTTGAAAAAAATGTGCCATGATATTTGTCCTATAGCCAATAAGTGATAATATGTTTGAAGTAATAAAAATTCCTCTTTAATTATTGAGGTAAATGACAATGTCTTCATTTTAAAGATGATGCAACTCAGAGAAGGAAGGTAACTTTTTTTTTTTTTTTAAGATTTTATTGATTTATTTGATAGAGACAAACACAGCAAGAGAGGGAACAAAAGCAGGGGGAGTGGGAGAAGGAGACGCAGGCTTCCCACTGGGCAGGGATCCCAACGCAGAGCTCGATCTGAGGACCCTGGAATCATGACCTGAGCCGAAGGATAGATGCTTAATGACTGAGCCACCCGGGTGCCCTAAAAGTAATGGATTTTTGTGTGTGTGTGTTTTTTTTTAAAGATTTACTTATTTATCTGAGAGAGAGAAAGAGAGAGAGCTGAGACAGGGCAGAGGAAGAGAAGTAGACTCCCCACTGAGCACAGAGCCTGATGTAGGGCTTGATCCCAGCACCCTGAGATTAGGACCTGAGCAGAAACCGAGAGTTGAAGGCTCAACCTACTGAGCCACCCTGGAGCCTCAGAAAAAATTTTAATGAGTCTTAAAGCCTCTAAGCCTAAAACGTTGTACATACATGTCTGTTACAATAATGCAGTCCCCAGTTTGCGTACCATCTTATAGAAATTTGCCCCATTGTGTTCTAGTATCCTTAATTTCTCTCTCGTTAACCTTGTCTATCCTTGTCTGTATAAAGTCTGCCAATCAGGGCCCATGTCCGTATATTTAGCCAGTGTTTGTGGTGGATTCCCAATTAATACTTTTATTCTGTATAGTTCTTAGCATTCTAAGTAACATCAGTGGCTTATGAGATTCATAATTAATATTTATAAGTGTCATGACTTAAAATATATTTACCACACTTCCAGATAGTTTGGGGGCTAGAGGTGAAGGATCTGGAATGATTTCCTTTTCTTAGAAACTTTACAACTCAGAGGAGAGGGGAAGGGAAGGGAAGTATGAGGAGAAAAGAGGCTAGACTAAGTACTCCGAAGTGAACTTAGATTATGAGGGACAGAACCCAGAATACACTGCTCTGCAGCCCCACCGCAAACACTTAATAGTTAAAGACAGTGTGCTGGCAAGAAATTTTTTAAATATTACTGACTTAATTATTAATGTATTGAAATCTTTGATGACAGGTTATAACTTGTGACCTGTGCTTTTTCCAGCGGTTTATTATGGGGGTTCTTAAGAGAGTTACTTACTGTGTCTAATAAAAGGATTTTGTGTGAGTGATTTGAGTACTTTTGGGTTATAGGAGCAATAATCACTCTTTGTGGGGCTTTATGGAAGGAATGAAGTATTTAAATACACTGCTGCCAGTCTCGTTCATATAGTATTTAATGTCATTGGTGGTCTTATTATAGCTAGTCACTCTCACAAGAAGAGAAGAGACATTATTAACAGAAGCATTACACAGGTCTTAAATAATTAAGACTTGGTAAGTACCCTCTTATTTTCACGTCCCAGGTACTATTTCATACTTTGAAGAAACACGTCGGTTTCATTCTTTTATAATGTAGGTGGCCAGTTATTGCATACTCTATTCTTAGAGATTTATCACGTTAGTGCAGAGAAAGCAACTTAAATTACAGCTTATTTTAAGACCTTGCTTTTGTTTAGAGTAGAAAATTTTCAGTTCATTTTATCACCTGCTTAAATTATGGAAAAACACTTCCATAATTAAATAATCCATAATCAATGAACTGTTTTAGATTTTCTGGGAACCTCGGCTGTTCAGAACATAGGAGGTAATAAGGAAGCAAAAGTCAAGAGCAAAGTGTTAAAAATAAAGAAGTCTATACGCTTACTAAGTACCATGTTTTTATATATGAAATGGTGTCCTCTCAGTGTGCTTTTTGTTGAGCATAATTCTACCAAAGTCAGGTTACTCATTCAGTTATCTGTTACTATGTAATAGACAACCCCAAAAGTTGGTGTCTTAAAACAACTAACATTCACTTTATCACAATTCAGCCGTCTGGTCAGGTCTTAAAAGGAACTGTTTATCTGTGTTTTCTTTGATATCTGCCGGAGCACCTTGACTGGGGCTGGAGGATTTATTTCCAAGATGATTCAGCCATATGGCTGGCTGGCTAGTTGGTGCTGGCACCAACTGGGAGTTCAGCTGGGGCTGTTGATCAGGTCCTGAGTTCTCCTTCATGTGAATAGCTAGACTTCTAACGGAATAGTGTCTGGGTTCCAAGAGAGAATGTCTTTTCATGAACAGATACTCCAAGAGGACAAACCTCAATTCACAAATACTTGGTAATGTACCATTCATCAAAGGTGCTTACATGGCCAAGTCGATAGGGGAAAGGATACAGAAAGCATGATTTACTGCAGGTATCCAAAGTAACCGCCTGCTCCAGTTCCAGACCCCCTCAGTCTAGTGAAGTAGCCTCCTTTGAGGCCATTGTGAAGCATTAGCATTCATAGCCTTTGGCTCAGTAATTTCACCTTCCGGGTTTGTCTTAAGGGAAGTATATAAATTCCCTGGATCTGTATTAATGCTTCATCTAACTCTCTCTTCCATAGCATTTTGCCAAGGGTGAGGTAGCTGGTTAATGCAGGAGTTGGGATTAAAACCAGATTGTCTGGTTCCCGAACTGTGTGCTTAATCATTGTATTGAACCACCTCTCATGTAGATAGCATCTGTCTATGATCCTGTTAATGATACAAATGAGACTCTCCTAACATTTAATAAAAATAGAAGTTGTATATATAGAAGTCTGAAAGGATATGTATCAAAATGAAATATATCTAGAAAGGAATGTATATTACTGTTCTAATTTTTTGAATTGTAAGGATACTTTATATGAGCCTATCATGCAAAGTTAACCTAATGTGTTTTTCATATGTATATATATTTTTTAAGATTTTTAAATTTTTGAGGAAGCTGCACCCAGCTTGGAGCTTGAACTCACCACCCCAGGATTTAGAGTTGCATGTTCCACACACTGAGCCAGCCAGGTGCCCCTTAGATGATTTTATTTCTACTCTACTTCTTTAATCCCTCCCACCCTCCAGCTTCATGCCATGCATAGTTCTTGATGGGGAGATCCTGTTTAGATCCCTGTAGTCCGCATGTGCCTGATACTGCGTATATAGAAGTTTAGAATACACTTACTGAGTAGGTTCTTAACTAATATTCTTCCGCTGGTTTCCCCGTTACAGTTTTACCTACAATGACTTTGCATCCCATTTCCAGTTAGTGTCATAAGAGTTAGTTACAAGTCACTATCCTTGAAGAGGTAAAATATCATGGCCTGTAATTATCTTGGCTAAAGACTAAAAGACTAAAGGCTAAAAGGCTAAATGACGGGGTCATCATGCAGATTCCTTAGCTCCCCTTCCCTGTCTCACAGTAGGTCTAGGGCAGGGGTTCTGGGGCAGTGATTCTCAACCCTGGCTGCCCCTTAAAATTGCTTAAAAACCCCGATGTTCGGGTTCCACCTCAGACTAACGCGAATGAGATTCCGTAGGTTGTGGCACTTGGGATATGTGGAAATGGGGGTGTTTACAAAGCTTGAGACAGTTCTCACCATGAGGCAAGTTAGGAAGATACAGAAAATAGTTTTGCACTTTTAAAATAGTTCACAAAAGGTCACAGACTATTAATAAGCAGTTTTCTTTCAGAAGCCTATATATGGGATGATATAAATGTTCATGAACTATTAGGAACCAGTTTTTCTTTTACAGTAGAATTATTACTGCGGTTTCCTTAAAGGCAAAAACTTTTCATGGGCTCACAAATGAGTCTTGTTGCCAATTCACAAATGAAGAATATGGTCAAAGTAGGAAAAGTATATGGAATTACTTGACTTACGCATTAAAGCAGTCTAGATAATTTCTTCTCCACTGTTTTGGATATTATGCTGTAAAGGATATTTCTTTCAGGTGGTACACCTGAAACTAATATCATACTGGATGTCAGCTATACTTCAATTAAAAAAAAAGGATACTTCTTTTAAAATAATGGGAAATTGTATCACTGGAAAGCCATGTCCTTTTTTTTTTTTAAAGAAAGAAACTAAACTAAATACCTTGGCTTACTGACAATCTACATTTCAAAGGTTCTCTGGACTAAAAAGCTTATTCTTCACTTAAATGACTTCTCCCCAGCCATATTTAGAGTTCATCTAGGTTATAAACCATATCTGCAGTTATTCATGCTGTTCCAGATGGGGTAAAACAAGTATCAAAAGTACTGACGGGGGAGGTAATAGCTTAAGCACGTCTCAGCTTATCCTTTATCTCTAGATGTAGATATTTGGAGAAATGCAGCCGTTTAATGAGAACAGGAGTGAGGCATCCATTTACATCTCTTAGGATTGGTTAAATAGAGTATGGTCTATTGAGTATACTTTTGATGTTGTTGCCAGTCTCTTTTCTCAAATGTATACATGACACTATCAGAAGAAATACTAGAAACACCTAGTAAACATTTTTCTAATATCTATTGTTAAGCTATATTCATGTGATCACATTTTGAGGCTTGGTTTTCTCTTCGGCGATCAGTGATCATCAGGTTACATATAGGGTATCTGTGAGCTGCTGACTTTAATAGGTCAGCCTGTGGAAGCGTGTCAGCCGCAGGTTTTTGGAGAAGTTTCAGTTCAGTTCAGTTCAGTTTTGGAGAAGTTTGGAGAAGTGACAGTTTCCTCTGCTTACATGTGAAGGGAGCACTTATTTTCTAAAATAGTGGTCTGTACCATGGTTTCAAAACTCTGCTCTATAGTGTGTAGTATCTGTTTGGATTTCTGACGATTTTACTCCGTGTCATTAGTAATACCTTCTGGGACATGGCTGGTTTCTCTTTTATATAAATGGTAGGGTTTAAAATTTTTTACATTTGCGTGCGGTTGCAGCAGTGTTGTGTTAGTTTCAGGTGTACGGCTTCATGACTGAGCGTGTCTGTAGGTTATGCCGTGCTCACCGCTAGATAGCAGTCGTGCAGTACAGGCGTACAGACATCACGTTTCATCCCTTCGGAGCTTTGTTTCTGGTATATTATTATAACATAAAAGACAATACTGAATAGCTTTCTTCAAGTTTTTAGTCTTACACTCTTTTCCGAGTTTTCTGAATATACCAGGTTCTTGTATAATTAGTCCGTTACCTTTTCATATGCTCTGCAAAATGCATTTTCCTCTTGCAATTGAAAAAACAAGATACACAGAAGCTTGAGAATCGCCCTGAATTTCTCCTGAGGCAAGTACAAATATTCTCTTGAGGCTTCATTTTAGCCAAATAGACTATCAGTCCTCTTCTGAATCTGATCACTAAGTCAAATTGTGAACCAAATGTCCTTAACATACCTGTATGTTGGCGCTATTGTTTGGTAGTCCAGTAAGCTCATCTCCTCATGGTTAAAGTCAGGCATATAACTTCACCTAAAAATGTGAATTTCTCCAAGAAGCAGAATTCATTTTATGCTCTGACAGTTCTTAAGCTTTAAATTTAGGTGGATAAATTCCAAATGGCACTAAATTTTATTATAACGGCAAGTACAAGAATAAGAAAAAGACTTACTGTAAAGAAGGGAAAAAGGTAACTTTACATTGGAGAAATCTGGCTAACTTAACCTTAATCAGGTGATCGAGTAACAGGACAAACTGACATCATGTCTTTCTGATGTGATGCGCTGAGACAGATTCAGCATCCCAGCCATTAGGAACATTCCTGCTGAAATGCAGGACATGCAGCTGGTTAAGAAGAAACAGACAAACTCGAATGTATAACGTATATCAAATATCTGGCCTTCAGTGTTTAAAATTGTCAGCGTCTTGAATGGCAAAACATCAGGAAGAGTGTTCTAAATTGAAGATCAAAGATACAACAAGGCAGAGCTTGATTCTTAATTGGATTCCAGTTTTTAAAAAGTCTTAAAGGGACGACTGTTAAAGTTGAATACGGACTGTACATCAGTGTTAATGTTCTGTATTTGGTCCTTGTTCTGTGGTAAAATAAGAGAATGTTCTTAGGGAATGCACACCAAAGTGCTTAGTGGTAACGGATTATGGTGTCTGCAGTTTACTCTCAAATGGTTCCGCAGAAATAACTGCTGCAGAAGATTAAGAAAGCAAATGTAGGGGCGCCTGGGTGGCTCAGAGGGTTAAAGCCTCTGCCTTCGGCTCAGGTCATGATCCCAGGGTTCTGGGATCGAGCCCCACATTGGGCTCTCTGCTTGGCGGGGAGCCTGCTTCCCCCCCTCTCTCTGCCTGCCTCTCTGCCTACTTGTGATCTCTGTCAAATAAATAAATAAAATCTTAAAAAAAAAAAAAAAGCAAATGTAACAGTAACAACAGTTGGTTAAAGGTAAAGGAGAGTATTGTAATAGTAGAACTTTTTGCTGATACAAAAGGGGTGATGTAAGAAAAGCAACTTAGACTTTGCAGTTGGGTGCTATGTATGGTTCTAGCATGTTTATATTTAATACCTCATTTCATCATTACAACAGCTCTACGAGATAGGGTTATAAGAACATGGCCTTCAAGAATCACATATCGAATTTATTTCAAAATATTTATCCCTTGAATGATTTCCCAAGCAGTAGAAAAGAAATTATCTGGGCTAGTTCAACTTCTAAATCATTTATTTTTATATACCCTCATACTGTTATCCTCAGTTTATAGACGAGCAAATTTAAAAAATAGATTAACTAGCCCAAGTCATACAGCTAAGTGACTGTGCTGGAATTTGAACCTAGACAGAGACTGAGCTCTTAACCACTGTTGTAATATAGAATATCATAAAGTATGTACTTTTATACTGAATGTGAGATACTGTGAGATTTGACAGACTGAGAAAGAGTAGGGTTACTGACTTTAATTTTCTTTGACTGCAGAAGGAATAGTATGAGTACTATAAAGTTTTGTAAAACAAAATATTAAAATCTTAAATTTGATTAAAATTTCATTTCTTTATTTGAAGCATTGAATGCTTTTATTTATTTTTTTTTAAGATTTTTATTTATTTGAGAGAGTGTGCAGAAGCGGGGTGAGGGCCAGAGGGAGAAGCCAACTCCCCGCTGAGCAGGGAGCCTGATGCAGGGCTTGATCCAAGGACCCTGGGATCATGACCCAAACCAAAAGCAGACGCTCAGCCACTGAGCCACCCAGGTGCCCCTGAATGCTTTTCATTATATTTTCTCTGTTTTTCTATTCTCTGTTTCATGTATTTCCACTCTGATCTTTATTATTTCCTTTCTTCTACTTGTTTTTAGTTTGTTCTTCTAGTTTCTTAAGGTGGAGGATTACTCATTTGAGATATTTCATCTTTTTTAATGTAGACATTTACAGCTGTGGATTTCCATCTGAGCACTGGTTTAGCTACTTGTTGGGTGATTATTTGAACCAGTCATACATGTTATAGTTAATAGTTTCTAAACTTGTGTACTAATCATCTGGGGAACCTTTTTAAAAGGCTCATTCCCAAGGCTCCTGGGTAGCTCAGTCAGTTCAGCATTGGTCTCTTGATTTCAGCTTAGATCATGATCTTGTGGTTGGGGAACCAAACCCTGTGTCCTGCTTCGGCACTCAGTGTGGAGTCTCCTTGTCCTTCTCCCTCCCCTCTGCCTCTCCTTGAACTTGCCCTCTCTCTTTTTCTCTAAAATAATTGAAATCGTGGGGCGCCTGGGTGGCTCAGTCAGTTAGGCATCTGCCTTCGGTGCCAGTCGTGATCCCAGGGCCTTGGGATCGAGCCCTGCATTGGGCTCCCTGCTTTCTGGGGAGCCTGCTTGTCCCTCTGCCTGCCGTTCACCCTGCTTGTGGTCGCATGCGCTCTCTCTGTGAAATAAATAAAATCTTTAAAAAAATAAGTTAAATCTTTGAAAGGTTCATTCCCCTAGAAACTGATCTAGTTGCTCTGAGGCAGGCTTCAAGACTGTTTTTGTTTGTTTGATTATAAAGACTGCCCAGATTGCTACCATCTGAAAACTTAACCAAGCTATACCCTGTTATTTGCTCATATGTTATACTTCCATTTAAGAAATTGTTTCAAGGTACCTAGGTAATTCTGAAGCATAACTGGGTTTAGGAACCACTGATATCTGGGCATATGGGTGGCTCAGTTGGCTAAACGTCTGCCTTCTGCTCAGGTCATGATCCTGGAGTCCCAGGATCGAGCCCCACATTGGGCTCCCTGCTCAGTGGGAGTCTCCCCACTCCCCCGTTCATGTTCTCTCTCTCTCTGTCTCTGAAATAAAAAAAAAAACTTAAAAAAAAAAAAAACTACTGATGTTGATTTTAATAGTGGTAAGATACAGAGTAGCGATTTTGGTTTGTCTCTTTTTCTCTGACTTCTTAACATTGCACCATTTATTTATTTATTTATCTGTCTATTTATTTATTTTAATTATTTTAGAGAGAGTGGTGGGGAGGAGCAGAGGGAGAGTTTTAAGAAAACTCTGCACTGAGCACTGAGCCCCACTAGGGGGCTTGATCTCATGACCGTGAGGTCTTGATCTGAGCTGAAACCAAGAGTTGGATGCTTAACCAACTGAGCCACCCAGGTGCCCCCCAAAAGTGTCAATAAGTAGTGCTGACACATTAACTAGTATTTGGGTTGTAATAATTAAAAAGGTATATTTTGGAATGGTGGGGTGTTGTTGTTGTTGTTGTTGTTTTTAGATTTTATTTATTTATTAGAGAGAGAGATCATGAACAGTGGCAGAGGGAGAAGGAGAAGCTGATTCCTTGCAGAGCAGGGAGCCTGACTCAGGGCTCAATCCCAGGATCCTGGAATCACGACCTGAGCTGAAGGCAGACGCTTAACCAACTGAGCCTCCCAAATTCCCTGATGTATAAAATTGTTTTTACAGACTTAATGAATTCCTGGCAACTTGCTTAGCTTTTAAAGAGGCAGATAATTATAATTCTTTGCTTTTTAAATGTAAAGTTTGGGCCATAGCCCTGACATAGCTTCAAATTATTATTAATACTGGGTTTCTTATATAGATGCTATAGGAATAGTTGATGTGTTTGTAGGAGCCTCTGTCTTTGCTTCAGATTTATAATGAAACAAGTTGTACAACTTTCACAGTTTCAGTAGCACAGGATGCTATTGAAAAGACCAAGGTTGGGTGCCTGGGTGGCTCAGTGGGTTAAGCCTCTGCCTTCAGCTCAGGTCATGATCTCAGGGTACTGGGATCGAGCCCCGCATCGGGCTCTCTGCTCAGCGGGGAGCCTGCTTCCCCCTCTCTCTTTCTCTGCCTGCCTCTCTGCCTACTTGTGATCTCTCTCTCTGTCAAATAAATTTAATTTAATTTAATTAAAAAAAAAGAAAGACCAAGGTTACTCAAACTTACCTTCAGCATTTACTAGTAATAAGTACCTATGCACATAAATGAAGATTATGGCTTAGTTTATGGTTCTTGCCTGATGATGGACTTTATTTTACTTGTCTCTGATGTTACATGTCTCTGATCACTGTTCCTACAAATAAAATACTGTGGTTTTATAGGTAAAATAATAGTAGCTGGCAGAAAATAGTGGCTTCTAGTTTATGCTCAGTCTGAGCACGTTAGAATAAGTATGGGGGAGATACGAATGTCAGGATGAGAGAACACTAAATGTTGCCTTTTGGAAGTTTCAGAGTTTTAGTCATTTAAATAAGTTAACCATATTGAAGTCTGATTTACATTTAATTTCAGAATTCACCACTTTATTTCTCTCTGGATAAGTCTGTAAAGCATTTTTAAATGAAATCTAAAGTAAAATCTACTAGGAACTTTTGCTTTAATTTGCCTCAGTAGTCTGGCTCTTGTGCATTTTCTTCAAGCCGGATAAACCTTAGAAGTGGCTAGAACAGCTGTTCTTTTTTGCTTGTTTGTTTAAGATATAATTGACATGGGGCACCTGCCTGGCTCAGTCAGAAGAGTTAGTGACTCGGTCTCAGAGTTGTTAGTTTGGGCCCCATGTTGGGTGGAAAGTTACCTAACTAAAGAAAACTAAAAAAAAAAATATATATAATAATAATTGACAATTACATTAGTTTCAGAAGTACAGCATAATGAATGATCCCATATTTGCATACTTTGTGAAATGATCACAGTAAGTCTAGTTAACATCTCCTACCATACATAGTCACAAAAAAATTTTCTTTCTTGTGATGAGAACAGAACCAACTTAGGATAGGCACCCGTTCTTAGGCCCCTCATGCACAAACATGGAGCTAATCTGTCCAGTTCTGTGGCAACTTCTCTCTTCTGTTTTTCTATTTCAGAGTTATTTTCCTGTTCAGAGATGTTTATTAAGTCCTGATGCTCACAGAGACACACCTTACTTAGCCAGATACTCAGGGCACAGTTTAACCTTTTCAGTTTTCCCATGACCTACGCTTTAGTGTACTCAGCATGTAGCTCACACTACTTAACTGTTTCCAAGGTCTTCGTACAGTGTGGCTTACTCCATGTGTTAAGAGAATATTGGCCAAATCAGTATCAATTCCCTTATGCTTTAATTACACAAATGGTATATCATAAAATGGTATCATACTGTATGGACTGTTAGGAAACTTTTTTTTAAAGATTTTACTTTTTCATGTAATCTCTGCCCCCAACATGGGACTTGAATTCATTACATTGAGATCAAGAGTCACATACTCAAAAAAAAAGAAAGAAAAAAAAAGGTCACATGCTCTTAAACTCTGTTCAATACATCTCAGGCTTTCTTTCTTTCTTTTTTTTAAGATTTTATTTATTTATTTGACAGACAGAGATCACAAGTAGACAGAGAGGCAGGCAGAGAGAGAGAGGAGGAAGCAGGCTCCCTGCTGAGCAGAGAACCTGATGTGGGGCTTGATCCCAGGACCCTGGGATCACGCCCCCAGCCGAAGGCAGAGGCTTCAACCCACTGAGCCACCCAGGCGCCCCCATCTCAGGCTTTCTGATCAGCCTGTGGCTGAATTTTAGTTTGTAAAAGCTGTATAATGTTTCATTTATGTTTGTAACAGTTTTATTAGATTTTGTTTATTATCACATGGACAATGCTTAAGTAAACTACTGAGATAGAGAATTATGATATAATACTGGTATCTTTTTATATATGTGGAAATATTTGTAGGATTAATTCCTAGTGGAACTGTTGGCTTAGAGGATTATTTTATTATTTTTAGTTTCAGGGGTAGAATTTAATAATTCATCGTTTGCATATAACACCCAGTGCTCATTCCATCAAGGGCCCTCCTTAATGCCCATCCCCCAGTTACCCCATAGTCAACCCTTCTCCCCTCCCGGAGCCCTCCCTCCTTTTGTTTCCTACAGTTAAGAGTCTCTTATGGTTTGCCTCCCTGTCTTCATCTTATTTTTAAGATCTATGCATTTGAAAGAGTGATAGATGTTACCAAAATGCCCTCCTTACAAGTTGCACCAGTCAGCCAGATTTTTCAGGTGTCTGTCCATCCGTCTGTCTCCTCACCATCACGAGGTATTAAAATGTAATACCTGCCAGTCTGATGAAAATGGGATCTTACTGTTTAAACTAGCATTTCTTGTGGGAGTGAAGTTGGTTGAACGTTATTGGCCTTTAGTCTTTCTATGTTCTGCCTCTTTTGTCAGCTTATTCATCTTTTCCTTAATTGTCTCTAAGTTCTTTACATTTTGATACAATTACCCTTTGTTTTATGTTGCAAATATTTATATACAATTTGTTCTTGGTCTTTCAGCTTTGTTTTTGTTTATGGTGTATGGTATTTTTAACCACATAAATTTAAATTTTTTGTATACTTATTCTTTAACCTCCCTAGTATAAGCTTCAAAGGGTTAGGGCTCCATCTCAGTCTTTACATTTCCTCAACTTACCTAGCACTAGCCCTTTTATAAATGTTCCCAAATTGTAAAAATAGTTGAATCCTCCTAAACCTGTAGTAAAAAAAAAAAAAAAAAAGTAATCACCCTCACTCTTCTCTATTTAGAAAAACAAAATGGAGCATTTTATGAGGGTTAAATAAGTTGAAAGTGACTGATCAAGAGTTTATAATCAACAGTGGTTTAACAAAAACACCTCCATGTTTTTTCATTTTTATTTTGATCAAGTTGTGTTGATCAGGAGGAAGTTAACAGGCAACCTTGCCACTCCAAATGTAATGGGTAAGTAATATTAAGAATTACATGATGTGGGGCGCCTGGGTGGCTCAGTGGGTTAAGCCGCTGCCTTCGGCTCAGGTCATGATCTCAGGGTCCTGGGATCGAGTCCCGCATCGGGCACTCTGCTCGGCAGGGAGCCTGCTTCCCTCTCTCTCTCTCTCTGCCTGCCTCTCTGCCTACTTGTGATCTCTCTCGCGCGCGCGCTGTCAAATAAATAAATAAAAAATCTTTAAAAAAAAAAAAAAAGAATTACATGATGTGACTTTATCAAAACTTTAAAGCAGTCCTCATGTAAAGAGAAAGCATAGCCAGCTGAGCAGACTAAATAGAAGAATTTTCTTTAACTGTGACCCCTTTTTATGTATAATCTAAAAATTTACTAGCTAATCGTAGAATGGAACGGACTTTTTCTCCTTCCCACTCCCCTTCTCTTAAAGTGAATCAGATATAATCATGATTGTGTCGAAAGTTCAGAAGGGAAAATGGAAGGTAAAATGAGCTGAATTGGCACTCTTCCCTCAACATTGTACCTGTAAGCTTGATATGTTGTTTCAGAGATTAACTTTATGGACTTCCGTACCCAGAAGTATGAAAATTCGCAGGGAACTCTTTTCACA
This sequence comes from Meles meles, assembly GCF_922984935.1. Taxonomy (NCBI): domain Eukaryota; kingdom Metazoa; phylum Chordata; class Mammalia; order Carnivora; family Mustelidae; genus Meles; species Meles meles. The sequence goes on from NC_060070.1 coordinate 24,434,480, forward strand.
AGCTTGATCTTAACGTATTGAATAAAGAGAGCAGCTAATCCCTTTTGTAAAGTAATTTGAGAGGAGGGAATTCAAAATGTAAAATCTCACCTGCAGAAAACACTCAATTCTATAAAAGCCTTTCTATCTTTAGACACTTACAAAGACTTAATATTTTAATGCGGAAGGGTGAACTTGGTTAAAAAGCCAATGGGTGAAATTAGAGAGAAATAATCCAGTGCTTTCTTTCTGGGAATTATCATCCTGCTCCCCAGGGGACCTAATTTTATTCCTTGTGGGGAATGAGAATACCCTTCTGTACACAGCAAGCCAGCATCTCTAAATATAAGCTTGACTTTTAGTATAATAAGAGTCTTGTTAGGTGCAGTTTTGCTCTTAGTCATTAATACAATGAACAAATGTTGTGGTTACCTGGGAAAGAAAATCCAAGTGCTTTTAAACCTCTTGTGAGATTTGGTTTCACGCTTGAAACCTATCCAGTGTTAGGCCCAGTGGCATCTGTAGAAGATTCCAAGCTGTAAGGTATACAGCATGGAGAAGTTAATACACTTTGGAAAAAGCTGAAATCTACTACAAAATGGGTTTGAGGCCCTGAATAAAAAACTTTTCTTGTGCTGAATGACAGTTATTTATCAGTGGCATTAAGTTTAACAAATGATCGACATTTTCTGAAGAGTAAGGTTTACATGATGGATGATGTCTCTTCTGGGGACACTTAACTTTTCTTTTCAGCTGTAAAATGGTTTGCTGTTCTACAAGTACAAAGATCAAATTAGAGACAAAGTATAACCCATGAGTATATAGTATTAAATAGCATTTTCAGTATGGTATGGCATTATTTTAGATCATTTCTGTCCCCTATAAACTTTGTGATATTATGTGCACTTTAAATTCTGTTCTTGCTAAAAAAGTCATGGTGGTATACTGCTTCTGCTAATAGTCCTTAATCATGAGTCATTTTAAAGTGGGTTTGGTGGTATATTTTCTCTTTTTCTAGGGATCAGTAAAAGATAATAGAAATCTTTCTTACTACTTTTAGAAGCAGACATAAGTGGTCCTTGCAGTCTTGTAAAGAGCAGTCTCCATTCCAGCGTAACCTCAGAGTTCTGGGCATTATGTTTTCAGTTCTTAAACTTGCCCTCAACCTATAAAGCTGTGGATCTATGAACTTGATCTAATGTGTGTGACTCCTGATTTCCTACTAGTAGTAATAGTGCAGACTTTGTACTCTTCCCCTGCTAGTTTCTCGCATTTTTTTAGAAGACCATTAAGCATTATCCTTTATTCATTTCTTTCATTGTGAAACATCTCATCCAGTCATCACAATAAAATACTTTGTATATCATGTCAAAGTAGTTAAGGTCTCTTCCCTCCTGTGAGCATTGTACGGTACAGTACTGTCTAAACTGGACAGCCATCGGAACGAGCTTTATCCCACCCCTGTCCACTTGACATTTCTACTGCTCACCAAAATAGGAAAAATGCCCTCTATTTATGTAACTGACCTCAGGCAGAATGACCTTCTAAAGCATATATGCAGACGTGCGTTTTTAAAAATTGTACTCCAGCGTAAATAATACACTTGTTTATGTTTAGCCAAGTTGTATTTTGTTAGAGGTAAAATGTCATCTTCATGATTTTCTTAAGGGCTTGCCATATTATCAGTTTGACAAACAGATTCCTCACCCCAGCTGTTTTTGAAGTCCCTATCCCATCCTTCAACTTAGGAATAATTTTTTTTTTTTAATTTCAGACAAATCTGCCCATTTTCAAGCTGAAGGAATCTACCGTTAGAAGAAGATACAGTGACTTTGAATGGCTGCGAAGTGAATTAGAAAGAGAGAGCAAGGTAAGAACTATTTGTAATGGGACTTTAAAGCCAAAGACTCTGAATTTTGATGTTTCAGAAAACTTACCTTGAATGAAGGGAGTAAAAGCAAGTATAATTTCTTTTTTTCTATTCAATTTCCTCTAATTTGTGGGAGATGGGGGAAGGCTGTAATTTTTCCTTAAAACTCATTCTTCCCTTGTCTACTTTAATGGCCCAGTTGAGGCCTTTACTGACTCACGCTTGGCCAACACTTACTTCTCAGAACTCTTGCTTTTACTTCCTTCCTTTCCCTCACCTTCCTCTTCAGTCTTGCCCCCCCCTTCCCTACACCTTCCTAAGTTTCTCTTCCTCAGTACATCTCATATATCGTTGTATTTGCAGTTCTTTTTCTTTTACTGATTCATAATACACTTTTTCTTTTTTTTTTTTTTAAAGACTTTATTTGTTATTTGTCAGAGAGAGAGAGCAAGCACAGGCACAGAACAGTGGGCAGAGAGAGAAGCAGGCTCCCTGCCGAGCAAGGAGCCAGATGTGGGACTCGATCTCCAGGACACTGGGATCATGACCTGAGCCAAAGGCAGCTGCTTAACCAACTGAGCCACCCAGGCGCCCCGTAATACACTTTTTCATCATCACACATGTACATATAGCCAGAGTTTTCATAAACCAGTACTTTCCTGTGATATGTGCTGATATTGTTCAGCTTAGCTTTTCAAATGATGGCCATGGTCTCATTGGTTGCTACATGCAATTTAAAAACACTGCTGTATACCTTGGTAAAGTTATCTTCTCTTAAAATTTAGTGGCTTTGGCTGCAAAAAAAATTAAGGCAAGGCAAGGTCTCATTCTAATGACCCTGATTTCAGCCCGGTGTCAGAAGGACATCAGAAGTTGGTGTGTTGGAGCCCTGAAGCAGGTGAAGGCTAGCTTGTGCTCATTTCTCAAGTGTGTAAGTTGAAATGGAAGGAAAACTTCCTTAACCAGTTACCTGTGGCTGGATAGAAGAGCGATATATTACACAAATCATAGCATTCTATCGAAATGTAAAGCAGAAACGTTGGCTCAAAAGAATATCAAAGAATAAAATATCTATGAATAAAACTAGAAATATAAGACCCATGTAAAGAAAACTTCAAAACTTTACTGAAAGACAAAAGCAGAACTTAATAAATAGGAATGCTACATTCTTGGTTTGGAATATTCACTTTTGAAGATTCATTTATTCTGTAAACATTTGAGAGCTATCCTGGATATCCCCTGACTTACAGATAGATCTGTGAACACTTTAAGTCCTTATAATCAGTTGGGGAAGTCGGGTGGCAATGATGGGAAAGCAGAAAAAATAGTAAGATATCTAGTATGTCAGATGCTCTAAAGAAAACAAAAACTGGGGCACCTGGGTGGCTCAGTGGGTTAAGCCTCTCCCTTGGGCTCAGGTCATGGTCTCAGGGTTCTGGGATCAAGCCCTGCATCCAGCTCGCTGCTCAGCAGGAAGCCTGCTTCCTCCCACCCCACCCCACCCTGCTTCTCTGCCTTCTTGTGATCTCTGTCTGTCAAATAAATAAATATAACCTGTAAAAAAAAAAAAAAAAAAAAGAAAACAAAAACCAAGGGAAGTCGGGAGTGCCAGGAGAGTACTGTTTTTAGAGTTGTCAAAGGAAGGCCTCACTTAGAGGTGACATTTTAGCAGTAGACCTGATCAAAGTAAAGCATTATCTTCTCTGATAGAAATCTTAGTGGGTTGTTTTTTTTTTTTAATAAACTTACAGATTTATATATAAGCTTTATTATCAAAGAGAACACCAAGAAGAGTCAAAAATTATTTTCAGCATGTACGGAGCACCTGCAGACGTCAGAGTTTGTCTTAAGGCTGTAGTAATTAAAACAGTTTGGTATTGCTTTAGAGATAAGCAGATAGATTAGCAGAATGTAATAGAACTTAGGGGCTGACTTGCATGTTTATTGGAAATTTAGTAACAAAAATAACATTGTCAATCAGTAGGGAAAATAATTTATATTCAGTAAATGGGGTTGAAACATTTTGGCTGTCTATTTAGGAATAAAAATTTATAACTCACTATATATAAATTATAGATGGTTTGAAGATCTAAATGTACAAAACAAGTTGGGAACATTTTGGGTAACAAGAAATTATTTATGACCACAGGGAAGAAGTCCCAGCTTTATTGAGATATAATTGACAACACTGTGTAAGCTTAAGGCATGCAACATAATGATTTGTTACATGTATATATTATGAAAGGATGATCACAGTAAGCTTAGTTAATATATCCATCACTTCACATAGTTGTTATTTTTTTTTATTATTATTAACACATAATGTATTATTTGCTTTAGGGGTAGAGGTCTGTGAATCATCACTCTTACACAATTCACAGCACTCACCATAGCACATACCCTCCCCAGTGTCCATAACCATAACCCAATCACCCTATCCCTCCCCCCCCGGGTTTTTTTTGGTGGCGATGAGAACATTTAAGATCTACTGTCTTAGCACCTTCTAAATGTACAGTACAGTATTGTTAACTATAATCACCATGCTCTACATTAGACCCCCAGAACATTTTATAACTGGAAGTTTGTACCCTTTGACCAGCAGCCTGGATTTCCCCCATCCCCCACCGCCTGGCAACCACTAATCTGCTACTCTCTGTTGCTAGGAGTCTGATTTTTTTTTTTTTAAAGATTTTATTTATTTATTTAACAGAGAGAGAGAGATCACAAGTAGGCAGAGAGGCAGGCAGAGAGAGAGGAGGAAGCAGGCTCCCTGCAGAGCAGAGCAGAGAGCCCGATGCGGGGCTCGATCCCAGGACCCTGAGATCATGACCTGAGCCGAAGGCAGCGGCTTAATCCACTGAGCCACCCAGGCGCCCCTAGGAGTCTGATTTTTTTTAGATTCCACACATAAGTGAAATGATGCAGTATTTGTCTGTCTTTGAATGATGGGAAGAAGTGTCTTGATAGGTTTGGGGCTTTGCTTAACATAGCGTGTGGTGCCCCGGAGTGTTTAATAAACATTTGGGGCATGTAGACCTCACTTCTGGAAAAAATAACGGCTTCAATGACATATAATTCACATGCCATGCAGTTCATCCATTTAAAGTAAAATTCATTGGTTCTTAGTATAGTCACAAAGTTGTACAACAATCTTTACGGTCAATTTTAGAACAACTTAGTCATTCCATAAAAGAAGCCCCATGCCCATTAGTAGTCACTACCAATTTCTCCCTCATCCCCTCCTCACCCAGGCCTGTACAACTGCTAATTGACTTTCTGTATGGACTAGCCTGTTCTGGACATTTCATATAAATAGCATAAAGTATGTAGTCTGATGTGTCTGGCTTCTTTCACTGAGGGTGTTTTTAACATTATTCACTCATTCTTTTTTTTTTTTTTCTAGTTCATTTCTTTTTGTTGCCAAATAATATTCTGTTGTATGTATATGCATTTTATTTATTTATTTAATTTATCCTTTCATCAGTTGGTAGACATTCGGGTTGTTTCTACTTTTGACTGTTGGAGATAACGCTGCTGTGAACATCTGGTACAGGGTTTTTTGGACATATGTTTCTGCTTCTCTTGAGTGTATACATACATAGGAGTGGATTTACTGGGTTCTGTGATAACTGTTTAACTCTGATGAACTCCCAGACTGTTTTCCAAAGCAGCTGTACCATTTTTACAGTCCCACCAATGTCTGAGAGTCCTGCTTTTCTCTCTGTTCTTACCAACACTTACCAGTATCTGTCTTTTTTTTCTTTTAAGACTTACTTGACAGAGAGCAAGTATGTGTGCACGCTTTGGGGGCAGGAGGAGAGGGAATCTCAAGCAGAGTTCTGCTGAGTGCAGAGCTCCATGCGGGGCTTAATCCCACAACCCTAAGATCGTGACCTGAGCCCACGGAGACGCCCAGGTGCCTCTACAGCTAGCTGCTTTATTATAGCTGTCCTAGCATGTGTGAGGTGCGGGGTCAGTGTGGTTTTGATTTTCATTTCCCTGAGGGCTGGTGATGTTAATCATCTTTCCGTGTACTTATTGGTCATTTATATATCTTCTGTGGAGAAATACTTTTTTCAGATCCTTTGCCCGCTTAATAGAATGTTTTGTCTTTTTATTATTGAGTTGTATCTAGAAGATATTTTAAAAGTCTTACAAGTTCCTTATCAGACATGTGATTTGCAAAAATCTCCCATTTTATGGATTGTTTTCATATAATTGCTGTCCTTTGAAGGTCAATACTTCACTTTTAGTAATAGGCCAGTTAAGTATCTGAAGGGTGTACTGTGAAAGTTGTACTTAAATTACAGTATTGCTAAAAACAGTTGTTTTCATTTATGTATTAGTACTTTGAACCAAAATGTGGTTTTTGAGGCCAGAAAGTAGGTGATGTTTAGTATACGTTCCTTTATTATGCTGTCCCAAGTATCTTCCTGTCCACTTCTCACCCCACACATACACAAATATCTTTGGATTAATGACTGTTAAATTGGTAAGAATTCTAACGAAATCATTTCAGACTGCTTGCGCAAAAATAATTTGATATTGAAGAGGATCTTTGGAATCTTAGCCAAACAAGCCACTCATGATTTTTGTAGATTATTAATCCTGTTACCTACAACCTCACCATCCATTTCAGTGACAGCTTTGAATATTATGTTAGGAAGAATATATCTCTGCAGATAACACATAGTAATCTTAAGTTTCATGCTAAATTATGCCCTAATTAATGGTAGTTATTTGTTTAGTCTAGTTCTGGCTTTTTTAAACAATAGCTTTATACATACAGGTGTTTTTCCCTGCCCATCAGATAGCCATCGTACTGGAGCTCAGTTAGTGGTCACGATCTCTGCTTCTCAGTTGTATGGTCCCTGCAGGTTTTAACACTCAACTTCACAAATGCTGATATAGGGAGAGAGATTTGAGAATGCTACAGCAGAGTTAGGAAGGTAAATCTTCAGACGTCTTAATCATTGGTCTTCTGGGGAAGAGAGTAGATGGATCTGGGAAGGAATTAGGAAGTTCATGTTGGGCATTTGGTTTTCTGTTCTCTTTTGCTTTTATTTTGTTCTTTGCTATTCTGTATGAAGTTATGTTGATCTTTTTTTTTAAGATTTTATTTACTTATTTGGCAGACAGAGATCACAAGTAGGCAGAGAGGCAGGCAGAGAGAGAGAGGGAAGCAGGCTCCCTGCTGAGCAGAGACCCCCCCCAATGCAGGGCTGGATCCCAGGACCCTGAGATCATGACCTGAGCCGAGGCAGAGGCTTTACCCACTGAGCCACCCAGGCGCCTTGTGTTGATCTTTCTTTTTTCACTCTAGTTCATTTCTTTTTGTTTTAGGATAGAAACTGCATCAAGGGTTTAAAATTTTTAGAATGCATATAATTTTATTACTGGTGTTTACTATTCATATTTCTTCTCGTCTGAATTGTTTCCTTACACCTTTCCTGTTTTGTGTAAGATACGGATCCAGCTAAATGGTTAATCATATAACAGGCCTTGGAGCCTCTGTTTTGTGCCCAGGCTTTCTTAAAATTTTAAGGCCTGAGACGGGATCGTTATTTGAAGGCATTAATAGCTTAAGTTGGTGGTTTTCCACCAAGGACAGTTTTGTCCCCTGGGAGACAGGTGACAATGTCTGAAGACAGCTTTTGTTGTCACAACAAGGGGGTGTTCCTGGGTGCTACCCAGTCTGGTGGGTAGAGGCCTGCGATGCTGTTAAGCATTCTGCAGTGTGCAAGAAAGCCGTCCCCTGCCCACCCCATCCCCAGAGAATGACCTGGTTCAAAATGTTAACAGTGCCATAGTTTGAGAAACCAAACTCACCTGTGAAATAGAGCTTTGTGCTGTTTAACTCAGACAAATATTTGAGCTCCAGGTAATTCCTAGAAGAGAGAGATCAGTATAAGTTGGTCCTAGAGGACAGTTAGGCTTTGAAGGGGAAAATTAGGATATTCCTATGTCAGAAGAAAGAAATGACAGGTCCTTGGGGCGAGAGAGGGTATTGGATGTGGGAGAAAGTTGACATGTTTCTTAGCCTAGAAAATGGTAGAGTGGTGACAGAATTGTTGAGTATTTTATTTTTTAAATGCTGCTCGAACACAAGTAGGAAAGACTATTTGCAGATGTTAGGAGGTGGAAGAAAGAGACCATGGAATTCTTACCTGCCCAGGCTGGAGAGAGTTTGTTACTATGGTAATTGAAAGTTGATTGTGATCTCTGCAGTTTCAACTGTAGGGAGCATTGTCTCCCCTAAGTGGCATCCGGACTGTCTGGAGGCATCACAGCCTTACTGTAGCATTGCTCGAGTGTTCTCTTTGTACACTTGTGCCTGGACAGGTTCAGGGAAAACGATAATTAAGCTACAGGCCATGCCATTGAGGAGCCGTAGTCTGATGGATTATTCTGGGTTTCGGTTATCTTGCCTCCAAACGTTGAATCTTTTTTCAGTGTGTTTTTTACTGATTTTCTTTTCTATTTAAACTGGTGTAACAGTGGAATGGCTGTCCTAGTGAACATATACTTGTCTTCATGTTGTGCTCTATACATTTTCACAACCCGGTCAGCATCTTCAAGAGCTTTCTTTCCTGTGTTTTTTCAGGTTGTAGTTCCCCCGCTCCCTGGAAAAGCGTTTTTGCGTCAGCTTCCTTTTAGAGGAGACGATGGAATATTTGATGATAATTTTATTGAAGAAAGGAAGCAAGGACTGGAGCAGTTTATAAACAAGTGAGTACTTTCTGTACCTCGAGGTTTAAGAGGGAATAGTGTTCTGAGACGACTTCAGGTGAATACTAGTAATTTAGGTATTAAGGTGAATGGTAACACTTCTTTTTGGCCATTTCCTAACTATTTGTGCCATTTGAATACAGTAGAAGTATGTAACAAGTTGAAGATCATGTGATAAATATTAACACACTTGAGTGATTAGAATGAGTAGCTTTGTGTTGACCTAAGTTTTGTATTTGTTTTTCATGGTTAATTTATGCAGATTACATTTAAAATTGCAGCATTTAAAAAATACAGTTTTACTTATGATTCTTTCTCATTTAAGGCATGTTCTAGCATGAACAATAAAACTTAGAGTGTACCTGCAGTCATTTTGTTTGATTGCAGATGGAGCGTGTCTTATGTAAAGGTACACATTTAAAATGTTCATGGCAGAATGTATTTTTTTCAAAATATAAGAACACCTGAGATTTTGGTTTTTAAACTAAAATTTCTAGCTTTTAATTTTACTCCTTTGGAAATACAGCGGTTTTTAAAAACCAAAGTAATAGAGTTATGCCAGGAAAGGGATCGCTGTAATTTTGCATTGGCCTGAAATTTGACCAAATAAAATCAAATGGTGAGGATTATGGTTGTGTGAGCTTACGTACTAACCAGCACTTCAGTTTTTACCTAGAAATAAAGATTGAAGATCTGTGAGTGGCTAAACAGGAGGGGGAGTTGTACAAAGCCTTCAACTTGGACTTAGCTGCTGTAGCATGTCACCTTTGTTGTCTTAGAACATGCTTTCCTTTAGGAGAAGGGAACGCCTGCTGAGGTGGTTTTGTAATTCAGAGATAGAAGTCTGGTCACCCATCTGTATCTTATGTGTAGTCTGCAATGGAAACCTTTAAAGCAAGCCAAAAAGAAAAAACTGGACACTTACGCCTCTTTCTTTGTATTTTGAGCTTTTAGTGAACTTCAGTATATTTCTAATTCTGATCCTGTATCTTTTCCTTCTTTAAAATGTGTTTGTAGAATTAATGACATGTTTTCACCTTTGACATTAAAATTCATTTAGGTTTCTTGTGAATATACCCAGTAACATATAAAGAAGTGAACTGGTTATGTGTTCCAAAAGCAGTGCAGAGCTGGTGATTAAATGTTTTCTAAGTGACCCCAGTGAGTCAAAGGAAAGGAAATATCAACCATTTGCTGAGAGAGCATAGCCTTGTGAGCAGTCCAGAATAACACGTATTATTACTAAATCGTACATGCTTTTTAACCTTAGAAAATGTGTGTTTGACCCCCCAGGCTCGCTTTTGAAAATTACTGGACTAAGTGTGTGTTTTTTAATTCCTAGGGTCGCTGGTCATCCTCTGGCACAGAATGAACGTTGTCTTCACATGTTTTTACAGGATGAAATTATAGATAAAAGCTATACTCCATCTAAAATAAGACATGCCTGAAATTTGGTGAGAAGGGGCAAAAAAAAAAAACCACACACACACACAAAAAACACACAAAAAAACACACCTCTCCGTGACTATTAATGGTTCACACGCACCAGTGAAGAAGTTCTAACTCTCAGCATGCCACACAAAAACTGGTATAACATGCCTTCGGTATACTAACATCCATATGCTCAGTTTGGTTTTGTTTTGTTTTGGCAGTTGACAAGAAGTTAATTTGCTTTAGTGAAAATCCCTCCTTCCAGCCTTTCTATATAAATAGCTCTTCCTTGCTATTTTAATGTGGTCCCCACGATCGCCTCGCAGACCTGTTACTCCAGTATAACCCGCAGTGTCCTAACTAAAGTTACTGACTTGGTCTTATCTGCACAGTTTTTGTGTCCTGTTTGCTTCTGGAATCTGACTAACTAGAATATTTCTCTTATCCTTTTTAATATGTGATGTCCCTTGACCTAATTTATGTGTAGAAGCACTACACCATTGGTTTCCAGTCCCCTGTGTGTAAGGTACACACTTGTGTGCAGAAAGTCTCCCTTCAGGCTTGTAATACCCTTCACGTGGAAGATCAATGAGGGAAATCTTTATATTCTGTATAAAAACAAAATCAAATTTATATACTAAAATCATTTGTCTAAAAATTTAAGTTGTTTTCAAATAAAAAATAAAAAAGCATTTCTGATATGCACTGATTGTGTTGCCTCCGGCTGCTTCCCCCCACTCCCCTTTGGCTTTCCTGCTTAACTCACTGTTGAGAGGGATTATTTACTAATTATATACTTCTCATTCCTGTAACTCCATTCCTCTTAAACAGTGGTGATATCAAATATGCTGCCACCCTTTGAATTGGGGTATTTTCTTTTTTACAACAAAAAAAGTGATGTACTAGAAAAAGCATTCCTCAAAGCTTACTGAGTTGTTATGAAGCACTTTGTGTATTTGAAAAATGCTTTATAATCTCAAGTCATTCTTCTTAAAAGGCCTTTTAAGATAAGTCAGTACTGTGCCTCCTAGTTTTCACAGGAATTTTTTTCCTAGTTTTCTGAGTGACTTGTTTAAACACACTTAGCAAGGGTATAATAACCCTTTTCTTGGTCAGCAGAGTCATGCTTTCTCTTTAATTTGGTTTGGGGTCGTGGCACATTTCATCCTCTTTGGCCAAGGCAGAAGGGCACAGTGTTCTAGCCTGACTTGTGTTAAGTGATAAGAAACCAGAAAGTGAAGGACTCCTTGCTCTCTAACTTGTGTTGTAGCCAGACCATTGCAGTCAGAATGTGGTCTCTAATTTGAGTCTGTACAACATCTGGTGGTTTGGGGGGACCCGTTGTGACCCAGAGTTAAACCCCAAGGTAAGGAAAGTTTGTCCTCCCACTCCAGAGCTGTCTCTGGAAACAGGTCAGTCCATTTGAGAGGAAACCAGCTTAGGTCTGGGCCAAACTAGGATGTCCACCAAGCAGACTGGAAGTCCTAGGAATTAGAGCTGCCCTCTAAGACCTTTTGTTGCTTAAATATATTTCACAATTCCATAAACTGGACATTTCACTTACTATAAGAAGGTACAAAGCTAAACAACAGGTGATTTCAGTGAGCTGGAGAGGTAACACCAAAGGCCGTCGAGTGTTGGTATGCAGAACGGAGCAGTGACAGCTCTGAATTCATTCCTTTCAATCAGGGATGGTTTTGCCCCCAAGGCACATGTCGCACTATCCCAAGACATCTTTGGTCATCACAACTGGGGACCGTTACCAACTGTAGTGGGCGGAAGTTAGAGACGCCGCTGAGCCTCCTACAATGCCCGGGGCGGGCTCCTACATCAGAAAACACCAGGAGTGCAGAGACTTCCACTCACTGGAATTCTTTTGATTTTGGTCATTTATAGGCAAGGAAATAACGTGGCTTCGGAGGGGTGGGACTGGCCTGCTTACTTTTAACCTCTACTATTGCCTAAGGGAGGGCATGCTCTTAGAAAGTTGAAGTTAGGTGAAAAGTTGCTTATTTCAGGTGATACATTTTTGCCTGATGTGGGAAAGTACTTCTCAGGGTTGTGTCAGAGAATTGAAACCATGGTCCCTATTAGAATAACACCTTTGAGTCGCCTAGGTGGCTCAGTTGGTTAGGTGTCCCACTCTTGATTTCAGTTCAGGTGATGGTCTCAGGGCCCTGGGATAGAGCCCCACTTCCAGGCCTCTAGCTCAGCGGGAGTCCGCTAATCCCTCTCCCTGTGCCCCGCCCCCGGCTCGTCATGCGTGCACGTGTGCGTGTCCGTGTGTGTGCGCGTGCACACTCAGTTCTCTGAAGAAAAAAATGAAGTGACACCCTCGAGCCTGTGAAGTAAAAATGCAGGTGCTGTTAACTCCAACCATACAGGAGGAGGTTCTAGAAACCCTTAAGGGTCTTCCTAGAAGTAGAAATTAACCTGGCAGTGAGTTGTGCTACAAGAGCCTCTCAGTAATTGCCTCGTCTCAGCTGTTAGTTGTGAAGCATCAGCATCAGTGATTAAAGCCTCCAGGAACTTACAGTGGTGGAGACCGGATGTAAAATCCTTAGCACAGCGGCATCTGGGACACGTAAAGACTTCGTTATCTGATGGCAGTGCTCGTCACTGAAGCCACCATTAAACCCACGGCTGTTCCTGCATAGGTTTATCCGGTATTTATTTGGCTTCCTTATTGGAGGTTCTGCCATCGTGCCCCTCAGTTGTGGTGATGACCTCTGAGGGGGGACGCAGGGGAGGATCTTTTTATTACATCGTGTGACTTTTGAGCCCCGCCCTCTTGTAGATGACAAGCCCTTGTCCCGCTGCTGCAGCCGGCTCTGTCAGTGTTCGGTTAGGGGAGTGAGGGTAAACACAGCCACTGGAGGGAGGAGGCTGCCGGCCTCTAGACCTTCACAGATACAGTGTGACATCTGGATGGACAGCGTGGCGCGCTGCCGGGCACGTGGGTGGGCTCCTTGGTGGATGCCGGCTGTGACGATTACAGTGTGCCAGTGCTGGGACTGAGAAGTGAGTGAGAAACCATTTTAGGAGGATGAAGTGTAAATTTTCCTTGGTACTTCCTTCGTGATCTCTGTCGGAGAGCATCACTCTCACACATGGGAAGACTGAGGCCGTGCAAGCCTAAGGGACACGCTCACGGTTACCCAGGACGCGATGGCTCTGGATGAAGACTGCAGGGACGTCTGACTCTAAAAGCCGTACGTCGGTGCACTTGCTGCTTTTGAACGGGGCCCGAGACCCGGCAACCAGCCTTCACTTGGTGCTCCGTACATTTACGGAATGAGTAAAAGCATGAGTTTTCAGTAACATTTCCTGTGTCTTCTAGACTGAACATGAATGAGGAATGGATGGGTTTTGTTTTGGTTTTTGGTTAGATTTTTTTAAGTATGGGTATAAAAAACACTTTTGGACATGAATAACTTGCTGATCAGGAGTTTCTTATTTTTCTACACTTAGCTGTGTACCATAATTGCTCCCTAAGACTAAGTCCAAGAATTTTTTTTTTTTTTTTAACTTGCTAGATAATTCTGAAACAGCTTGTTCAGACACTTAGCCAGAAGGCTCTTTGCCTAGAATTTGGTCAGATTCTTTCTTAACCTAGCTACTTAAGTCATTACAAAACAAAGTCAAGAAATCCAAAGAAAGACAAATACCATATGATTTCACTCATCTATGGAATTTAAGAAAACAAACAAAAGGGGAAAAAAAGAGGCAAACCAAGAAACAGACTCTGGACTATAGAGAACAAACTGATGGTTACCAGAGGGGAGGAGGGTGGGAGGATGGGTTAACTAGGGGATGGGGACTAAGGAGGGCACTTGTGATGAGCACCGGGTGTTGTGTGGAAGTGTTGAATCACTATATTGTACACCTGAAACTCCTATTACACTGTATGTTGACTAACTGGAATTGAGTCATTTATTTATTTATTTGGCTACACACCCAACAGGGGCCTTAATAAACTCAGTGACCCTGAGATTAAGCGTGGTGTGCTATATCAACTGAGCCAGCTAGGTGCCCCTAACTGGAATTTTAGTAAAAATTTAAAGAAATCAAAGGAGTCAGGGCTTACCAGATCTTGAGAAGTTACTTTTGTAACTCAATTCATAGTACGTGAAATTTGTGTTATTCCAACTTTGCTAAGAAAATAAGACCCTGGGGCGCCTGAGTGGCTCAGTGGGTTGGGCCTCTCCCTTTGGCTCAGGTCATGATCTCAGTGTCCTGGATCAAGCCCCATATAGGGCTCTCTGCTCAGCAGAGAGCCTGCTTGCCCCCCCCCCCCCCCCCCGCCGCCTGCCTCTCTGCCTACTTGTGATCTCTGTTAAATAAATAAGTAAAATCTTAAAAAAAAAAAAAAAAAAAGACCCTGTTAATTCATTCAACAGCACGAAAAGAAGTTTAGAGGGTGCTGGTTAAAACTCACCAGGTGCTTTCCCCTGTTAGAATGAAGGTCATAAATGGAAGCAATTCAGTAAAATCAAACAGCAACACCAGGCATTGTTTGTGTGCAAAGTGTTAACATAGGCAAGAGGCTAACCATGGCTCCTTTTCTGAAGAAACTCAGCCTTGTTAAGACATCATCATCAGGGGCACCTAGGTGGCTCAGTCGGTTAAGCGACTGCCTTCGGCTCAGGTCATGATCCCAGGGTCCTGGGATCGAGCCCCACATCAGGATCCCTGCTCAGTGGGGAGCCTGCTTGTGCTCTTTCACTCTCTCTGTCAAAATCTTTAAAAAAAAAAAAAATCATCATGAAAGGACTCACTAATAGTCCAGCCAGAGAGAAGATACAGCAAATGTGAGGACAAGAAGGGATCTAGGAGTTCAGATGGAGGCAAGGGAATGGCTATTCAAAATAAAGGGACTTCCGGTTCCAATTCTGATGTGTAAAGAGATGAAAGTTGGCACTCTTGTCCTTACAAGAAAAAGCTGGACAGGAAAGCTGGGGTGGCTCAGTTGGTTAGGCATCTAACTCTCGATTTTGGCTCAGGTCATGATCCCAGCATGGTGAGATCAAGTCCTGCATTGGGCTCTGCGCTGGGAGTGGAGCCTGCTTAAGATTCTCTCCCTCGGGGCACCTGGGTGGCTCAGTTGGTTACGCATCTGCCTTTGGCTCAGGTCATGACCCCAGGATCCTGGGGTGGAGTCCTGAGTCAGGCTTCCTGCTCAGTGGGAAGCCTGCTTCTCCCTCTCCCTCTGCCTGCTGCTCTCCCTCCTTGTGCTCTCTCTCTCCCCCTGTCAAATAAATAAAATACTAAAAAAAAAAAAAGATGGTCTCCCTCTCCCTCTGCCCACAGTGCCCCGCCCCACATGCACGTGTACACTCTTCTCTCTCAGAAAAGCTGGTCACACTGAAATTCCGTGTCTTTCCTTGGACCCACCCATCAGAATTGAGGTTGCAGGGCAAACCATCATCCCAAAATCTGAAGAAAGAGGCTCCTCTAGAATGGACAGTCAAAATCTGCTTACCTGGAGCAGACACGCTGAGCCATGAACTGGCAGGAACACTTAACAGGCCAATACTGGGTTGCGAGTTGAGTGTGGCCCAGCATGAGAGTGAGAAGTTCCTGGAGCCTGCAGTTTTGAGGGGCTTCTGGGCTTTTTACCTGCAGGCACCCCACCAGATACCACAGTGAAGCTCAAGAAGATCTCCTTATGGCTCTGGCAGGGAGAGGAGATGAATAATCGTTGTGAAGTACACCCAGAACCTTCTTTACTACGAAGTCCTACTCTCTGGGGCAAAAGACTTGGCCAGAGCCGGAATCCCTGTCGGGGGAAGGGTGCTCCTTGCCCACCAGCCCCTCTAGCCTTCTTCTCTTACCTAAGGCAGGAGAGATACATACAGTCAACTAGGTTGTCAAGACTTCAAGGAAACAGGTTGGGAATGGGGCTGTCAGAGAAGGGAGGAAGGGGCAGAGGGGCAAGGCTCTACCACTGCGGGCACACTGGTGAGGGTCACAGACCCACTACGACAGGGAGATTGAATCTGTGCCTAAGAACATGCATACACTCCCCCTACTTCACCACCACACCCCAGAGCTCCGGTAGAGCCCGAGTGAGTGCCGCTGACTGCTCTAAGACTATGAGAGTAATGAGGGAAACCCAAAGTTAAGAGAGAGACAAAAGCAGACCTAAAGGAATTTGAAGCCTCTGGTACCTAAAACCACAGCAAAAACCGAACACAACCACTCCCTAGCCGGATTACCATAAATCACAGAGGCCTGCTTACCTCACTTCCTGTTACCCAATGCAGCATGTCTGGCTTTCAGCAAAACTTCACAAGGCATGCCCAAAGGCAGGAAGTCTGGAGAGAGGGAGAGCAGGCATCAGAACCGGAGCCTGACATGGCACAGATTCTGGAACTGTCAGGCAGGGAATTTAAAATAACTATGTTATATTTAAAATAATTATATAATATGTGAAAGTTTTTTTTTTTTTAAGATTTTATTTATTTATTAGACAGAGATCACAAGTAGGCAGAGGCAGGCAGAGAGAGAGGAGGAAGCAGGCTCCCCACCAAGCAGAGAGCCCGATGCAGGGCTCGATCTCAGGAACCTGGGATCATGACCTGAGCGGAAGGCAGCGGCTTTAACCCACTGAGCCACCCAGGTGCCCCTATGTGAAAGGTTTTAATAGAAGAAGACCACATGCAAGAACAGAAGGGGAAACAGAACAGAGCCATAGTCGAGAACTTTCCAAAATTAAAAGATACCAAACCCCAGGTCCAGGAAGCTGAGAGGGTAGCAAGCGGGACCAATTCAAAACAAAACAACCCGTAGGCATATGATTTCCTAATTGCAGAAAATCCCAGACCAACAGGAAAATCTCAAGAGAAGCCTCAGAGTCAAAGGAAAGCTGGCCGGACGGTTTTGAATTGCTTTTCATCTGCAGTCTGGAGGCCAGAGGGGGCGTCGTGGTTTCATCTGGAGTCTGGGTTCGGATGGGGGGGGGGGGGTTGCATGTCTATACTCCGTGTTCTCTAACTGGGATTTAGCGTTTCTTCCCTTGTGAAGGTGGGAGCCAACCAGAGAAGTAGTAGAATACAAGTATGTATGTCCCATGTGTGGCTGCAGATCTTGAAATACACTGGTCACCACTTGAAAATGATTGCAGTTGTTAGACCTGCCCCTGAATCTTGTTCAATGTGTTATAGAGTGGCCCAGATGTTACCTTATCACACGTTTTAAAAAACATGTTAATGGGGCGCCTGGGTGGCTCAGTGAAGCGTTCAACTTTTGGTTTCGGCTCAGGTCCTGATGTCAGGGTCATGAAATGGAGCCCCGCATCTGGCTCCATGCCCACCCGGGAGTCTGCTGGAGATTCTCTCCCTCTGCCCCTCCCCCTGCTCGTGTGTGTGTGTGTGTGTGTGTGTGTGTGCATGAGTGCACACTCTAACAAATAAAAATAAAAATAAAAACCACTTTAATAAATGATTTCAACAAATTCGTTTTCTTCATAATCCGGTGTGTTTTATTTTATGCTTTTATAAACATCCGAGGAGGGAATGTTTGGCACAAATAGGGTCAGGAGGTGGTGATGTCACAACTCCTGACGGCTCCTGTCCCAGAGCAAGCCCTGGACGTGTCCTGAGTCTACACGGAGCCAGGCGACCTCCCTTGCTGGGCGTGTGTAGAGAGGACGAGGGAGATCAAAAGACACCTGACCTACTACTGTCTGTCGTGGGCTAAGGTTCCAGCCTGGGCTTTCATGTGTATTATCTCATTTAACCCGCAAAACAGCCTGTTGTGCGGGTTTTATCCTCATGTTACCAAAGAAGAGCTGAGGCGGTGTGATCGATCAGTCCAAGGTCACCCGGCCAGCAAAAAGTGAAACTGGCATAGAAACCCATGTCCTAATTCAGGGCCATGCTGATCCCGATACGGATTGCATGGGCTGTTGGCCACAAGGGTGGAACCCACGCTAAGCATCCGCCCTGACAGCCCCGGCCTCCAGATCCTGGGGTTGCCAGGGCCGTGGCCTCCACGGCATCCATGCCCTCTCCCCTCTCCAGTGCTCCAGAGTTGCTTTGATACCAGTGTTGTTAGCCCAGAGGCCAACGCAAGCAGAGACTCATTCTCTTGATCTAAAGGAAAGTTAAACAGTGAAGAGAACCCGGTTATAAAACTGGAATGTCCGTCCGCGCTTGGCACATACAAACGTTGCAGCTTTGTCGTTACTTAGCTTCCTCGGTACATTTCCTCTCCTTTCTAGCTAGATTAGACTCTAATCCAGTTGTTTTCATGTTCAGTAAATCCAAACCATGTTTAACCGGTTTATTCATTGGAGAATCTCTGAGGTGAAGAAAGTTTTGTCCTTTCATCTGCGCTGGGGATTTGCTGTCTTCTTTCTGTAAAGGGATTTTCCTGGACCTGTAATCTGAACATTCTGACCCATGGGGAGTTTTCCCCCCCAACTATGAGCAAGTTTGTGAGGCTTGACCCTTTGTGTGCCATGGAGCCGAGACAATGGCCTCTGTGAATGGCTTCTCCCGAGGACAGTGGTCATGGCCGTGAAGAATGTTAACCACCTGGCTGTCACTCCCCATAGCCTCGCTGCCCATGGCCACTAAGGCCACCCCCCACTCACCCTGGCTACATGCTTCAGAAGGGACCCACCATTCCGTGAGAGCGTTCTAGAGAGGTCTGCAGTCCGCAGGCTCTAGAGAGCTGGCAGTCTGACTTAAGCTGAGGTCACTTGGTCTCCCGGACACATCTGTGTTGGTGAAACGGCGGGGCCTCATACGTGTTGTGAGCCGGCAGGATGAACTAGCCCAAATTTCACGGAAGGCAACTTAGCAAGAAGAACACTGCGGGCCCAGGAATTCCACTCAGAGGAATTTATCTCACAGACGTACCTTCTGCTTTGAGAAATGGTATTTATACAATATGGGTATTTTCTTACATAATCTCTGAAAGATTATGAAAGAAAACAGGTACCATTGGCGGCCTGGATGGGGGGCAGACTGGGCAGCCCAAGGGCAGGGGTGAGAGGACAATGTCTCACTATATACTCAGACAAAACCAAACCACTTCTTATTTTGAAATCATTTAGATTTACTGAGTGTTGGTACAGATAACACAGAGTTCCCATATGCACCCTCCCCTGGTTGCCCTCATGTTGACATCTTCTATGACCATGGGATTTTTGCCAACTCTAAGAAACCAGGATTGGTACGTCACTCTTTACTAAACTCAAAACTTTGACTTCTACCAGCTTTTCCACTAATAATCCTCTTTCTGTCCCAGGATCCCATCCAGGAGACCACATGGCACTTAGTGGTCACATCTCTTTAGCCTCTCTGGTCTGTGACACGGATACCCTTTGGAAATTTTTGAGTCTCATGTGACTATTAACTATTCCAAAAAAATAAATACATTTTTTTTAAAAGAAAGAGACATATGGAGTTACAGGATGTTAAACCGGAAGGAATCTCAGGAACAATCCAATCCAAGCCTCTCATTATTCAGACACAGGAAAGGAGTTGTCCAAGGCCCTCTGCTAACAGCAGACCCAGAGCCCAGACCAGAAGGCAAAAGGTGGGGCCAGGAAGTAGTAGAAAGAGGATAAGCTTCAAAGTCACCCACGCTTGGGTTCAAGTCCCAGCTCTATGTCCTTGGACCAGGAGGTATCTTTAAAAAAAAAAAAATCATGTATCTGAGAGAGAGAGGCAGAAGTAGAGGGAGAGAGAGTCCTCAAACAGATTCCCCGATGAGCCCGGAGCCTAACTCGGGGCTCCATCCCAGGACCCTGAGATCATGACCTAAGCCAAAATCAAGAGTTGGGAGCTCATCCAACTGAGCCACCCAGGCGTCCTAGTACGTACTTTCCTGTCTGGATTCTTTCACTCAACATGTTTTCAGATTCAGCTATGTTGTTGCGTGTATCCATAATTTGCTTAAAAAGACCAAACAAATAAACAATAGCTCTTTGAGGAAGTAGTCGTGATTTCTAAGAACTTGTTGAGAAAAGAAAGTATTCTTGATCTCTACTTGTGCAGAAACGTGACACCACGGACCAAACTCTCTTGCCTTCCTGGAAACACTCAAGCACAGTGAGTGGTCAGGCCCCACGCTGCTGGAGGGGGAGCAGTGGGAGAGAACACTGGGTGTTGAGAGCGCCAGAGATACCGAGGGGTTGAGAAGAAATGAAGCTCCTCATAGAGGCTCTGAGTAGATGCATTCCATACTAAGAAGCAGGGAATTGGTCTTTTATATGGATTGCCAAATCCAGCTGGAGAAGCTGTGGAGAACCTGAGCCCTGGGGTCAGCCAGCTGCGGGACCATGGATATGTCGCCCCTGCCTGCTCCTGCATTAGAAGCAAGGGGAACAGAGAGCTCATCTCTAAACTCTGTCAGCTTCTCGCTGTTGCCTCTCTCACCACTCGCACCTCTCAGGGTCCATGCCCTTATGTTTCCTTGGCACTTGTCAAATGGATCAGTAGAACCTATCTCCTCAGGATAATTGACCCCATACGCTCTAGAGTAACACACTGAAGTCTTTATTCAGGACATAATGACTGCTTTCTAAGCACGGCACATGGAACTGGACGTCGCCGTCTAGTAGGGGACTGAAGGTGTGTACAGACCTAACAATTCAAGGCAGAAAATGATGCCTAAAGTAAGGTGTATACACCTTTCAGAATCTGATTCCAGTCTTGTTTCAAACATATCTCCTACCTTCAGCCCCTACCAACACATCCTCCAGCCTCTAAGGCTTTGAACTCAAAATGCCAGTCGAACGGGCATTTGCACACGCTGTTCCAGCTAAACTGCTGTTCCCAGCTGGTCAGCTCCTGATTCACCCCTGCTCATCATTCAGGAGTCAGCGTAACTGTCACCCACTCAGCGAAGGCTTACGTCCCAGGGAAGAGGTTCTTTGGCTCTCATGTCCCCTTAGCAAGGTGGCCATGTCTCCATTCATGATGGCTCTCGTCACTGCGTGTGTTTCCCTTACTAGACCACGGGTGAGCTCCTTGAGGCATGTGTCCCGGCCCTTCTGGTGTAACAGTAGACCCTCAATCAGCCTAACTGGCTGAAGAAATGAATGAGCAATGAATACCATAACCAGTGAGGTGATGGCAGGCATCCCGTTCCCCTCCGCCAATCAAAATTCTTCTTTCGGATGACGGCGCTGGAATGCCAGAGTTGGCCGGGAGTTTGGAGATCTAGTTTCACCTATTTCACAGTTCCAGTGATTCACCCAGTTCCTTAGAGCAAATGGAGGAAACCCAAATGAAACTCCCACTACAATTCAAATTGCAGAATATGCAATTTCTTTAGCTAATCTACAATTCACCTGGTCTTCACAAACTCACACCTGCTGCTTTGACATAAAAACTCACTTTTCAGCTTATCTTGTGGGGGTGATTTCCATAGCCCTTTGGGTGTTTTGCAGTCCTCCAGAGAATGACCCCTTCTCCCTACTTTTCTCCCCAAAAACGTGTCCGCATGTCATGGGGGCTAGTGCAGCAGAAATGTGCTCCCAGTGTCCGGAAGAACAGGGGTCCTTGGGTCAAGCGCCCCTGAACCACTGGTCTCTGGAGCGGTTGCTGCTGAGGGGTCGCCCACCCATGGGGATTTGCACAGAGCATTGCGGCAGCTCTAAGTCGTGGTCTGGGCTCCAGGTTTGGTCCCTGAAGGACAGGGCACCACTTCAGGTCTTGGTGGCT
This sequence comes from Meles meles, assembly GCF_922984935.1. Lineage (NCBI taxonomy): Eukaryota > Metazoa > Chordata > Mammalia > Carnivora > Mustelidae > Meles > Meles meles. The sequence goes on from NC_060070.1 coordinate 24,456,170, forward strand.
GCTGATCCCCCGGACCTCTGCCACGTTCTCCAGATAGTCGCAGACCCAGGGATCCACCCCGACCCTCCGTGGACTGGTCTGTCACTTTGCTCTGCCACGGCCAGCCCCTAGTTCTTGGGTTAGCTTCCACATAACAGGAAATCTGAGAGACACTGAAAGCTTGGGACCTTGCTTTTCTTTCCACGTGCTGGGGCCGGGTGTAATGGCCAGCCTAGGACGATCGTGGAAGCAGCCTCCGAGTACCAGGGCTCACCAGAATCCAGATGTGGACACAGAAAGCTCCTTCTTTTTTTTTTTTTTTATTTTTTATTTTTTTAAGATTTTTTTTTTTAATTATTTATTTATTTGACAGAGAGAGAGAGATCACAAGTAGGCAGAGAGGCAGGCAGAGAGAGAGGAGGAAGCAGTCTCCCTGCAGAGCAGAGAGCCCGATGCGGGGCTCGATCCCAGGACCCTGAGATCATGACCTGAGCCGAAGGCAGCGGCTTAAACCACTGAGCCACCCAGGCGCCCCACAGAAAGCTCCTTCTTCCCAGGAAGTTATCCTAACTTCTCCATGTCCCTCCCTAGCACCAGGCGAAAGGTCTGGAAGTTGGGACACAGACATGGGCCTGGTTCATTCTGCTTCACCCTCTGGTTTTCCTTCTCCCCTCAGACTCAAGAAACAGGAAGGAAGGAGCTTTTCTTTTAATTCCTCCCTCTACTTCAGCCATCAGGCAGCACGCCCCGTGGCTTGACTGTCATACACCAAAGCAGAGTTTTCTCTAGACCACAGAGCTCAGTAAACTCGGTTCTCTAGCTGCTGCCTTTGAAAAAGGAGAGAATGGGGCACCTGGGTAGCTCCGTCGGTCGTGTCTGACTTGATTTCGACTCAGGTCATGGTCTTAGGGTCATGAGATCGAACCCCATGTCAGGCTTTGCTGGGCGTGGAGCCTGCCTGGGAGTCTCTTTCTCCCTCTCCCTCTGCCCCTCCCCACCCTTCTCCCATGTGCTCTCCATCTCTCTGTCTAAAAAGAAAGAAAGAAAGAAAGAAAGAAAGAAAGAAAGAAAGAAAGAAAGAGAGGAAGGAAGGAAGGAAGGAAGAGAGGAAGGAAGGAAGAAAGAAAGAAAAGAGAAAAAGGAAAGAACGAAAGATTTGGAAAACTCAAAATAGTAAGCCTGGTTTGTTAGGTTATCGTATTGTTGTTTAAACTCATTTTTGAGGGCACCTGGGTGGCTCAGTCATTAAATGTCTGCCTTCAGCTCGGGTCCTGATCCCAGAGCCCTGGGATCGAGCCCCCACATCGGGCTCTCTGCTCAGCGGGAAGCCTGCTTCTCCCTCTCTCACTCTCACTGCTTGTGTTCCCTCTCTCACTGCGTCTCTCTCTGTCAAATAAATAAGTAAAATGTTAAAAAATAAAAATAAAATAAACATTTTTTCAGATCAGAAGCAGAATCCTCCCCCTCCTCCCCAACGTCCTCTCCGTTCATTCTTTTTAGAGCAAATCCCAGTATTTCTCTCAGCCTAATGGATATCTCAGCTAGACAAAGGCAAGGGTGACTTGCCCAGAAAGGTATGCAAACAATGTAGTAAGTCATTTTCAAAATGATTCAAATGCAGAGGTACATGGGTAGGAACCAGAAGAAATAGGCAAACATGGAAATAGTTGTCTAAGGGAGGTGGAATTATAGATGATTTTTGCCCCTCCAGATTTTCCTATATTATCATCTAATAAAAGAAAGTCACTTCCAATGTTGTTATAATGTTTTATTTAAAATAAAAATAACTGGGGCGCCTGGGCGGCTCAGTGGGTTAAAGCCTCTGCCTTCGGCTCAGGTCATGATCCCAGCGTCCTGGGATCAAGCCCCGCATCGGGCTCTCTGCTCAGCGGAGCACCTGCTTCCTCCTCTCTCAGCCTGCCTCTCTGCCGACTTGTGATCTCTGTCTGTCAAGTAAATAAGATCTTTAAATAAAATAAAATAAAAATAAGTGGGGTGCTGGACGCCTGGGTGGCTCAGTCTTTAAGCATCTGCTTTTGGCTCAGATCGTGACCCAGGGTCCTGGGATCGAGCCCCTCATCAGGCTCCCTGCTCAATGGGGAGTCTGGGGAATCTGCTTTTCCCTCTTCCCTCTGCTTGTGTTCCCTTTCTTGCTGTGTCTCTTTCTGTCAAATAAATAAATAAAATAAAATCTTTTTAAAAATAAAAATAAAATAAAATACCCCTGGGGCTAATAATACATTATATGTTAATATAAAAAATTTTTAAATGCAGACAAAAAATAATAAAATAAAATAAAACTAACTACCCTATCACCCCTGGCCCACAATGCACCTCCTGTGTACGTGTGAGATGATCCACCAGGCACTGTGTGCACTTGAAACCAAATCAGCCAAGCCAACTCTCCCAGGAGGGGGAAACGCAGCTACTATCCCCGGGCCACTCTGATCACAAGCCCCCAGCCTGGAGATACTCCAGGCTGGGGAAGGGGGCACAGGTTGTGCACTGCCCCCAGGCTTAGCTGCTGTCTATGGGGTTCCAGAGGATCTCTGAACAAAGGGATTAGGGAGGAGTGGTAGTCTTTAGGCCTGACAGCCTCAACAACCCACTTCTGAACTACAGATAATCTGGACCCACTGCCCTTGCCCAACGTGACTCTGAGTTGCCCGGTGTCTAAAGAATCCATTGCTGTCTCCTAGTCCCGAGTCCTGAAGAGAACCTGTTCCCCTTGCAGTATGGGGTGGGCAAGGGGGTAGCCTGAAGTGTTATGGGCAAGGGCTGGCTTCGTTCTTTTGACATGTAGGGCTGGTGAAGCCGGCGACTGGCCACAAAGAGCTTGGGGAGTCAGTTCAAGGGGGCACGGCCCCTCCCTGCACGCCAGGCCCTCCCCAGCTTCAGCCTCCCCACCGGCCCTGACACTCGCTCTGAATCACAGGCCGCTGCCAATTACAAAAGGACTCTTAACTCTGCTTCGCAGCCCCTTGATTGATAGCACTGGTGAGTGAAATTATAAGCCTTAATGATCACGTTAATTTCTGGGGAAAGGGAAGCGGTCAGAAGAGGTTCTCAATCACAAGCGCCACAATCAGCTGGGTGAGTTCAATGACAGGCCAGAGGAGAGAGGGGAAAGAATTAACTTTTTTTAAAGGTCATCAGCAAGGAGTGGGAGAGTAACCAGGCATCAGATGATCCTGGAGCCTGGACGCGAACCCCCGGCCCGGGGCTCCTGACTGAGGATGGGCCTCGCGACTTCCTCCTTAGCCTGACTCCCAGGCCAATGCCCGGGCCCTGCCCCCAGAGATTCTGCTGTCACCGTGCTTGGGACACGGCTCGGACGCTGACAGCTATGAGAGCGTCTCATGGGATCCTCTGAGCAGCCAAGATGGAGAACGACTTGTCTAAATGAAAGGATCTGGGGGCAAGTTGTTAGGATTGAGCGCATCTGGGGATCCACTTAACCTGACTGGTTCTTGTCACCGAGGGGACTTTCTTCTGCTGGTCTCCTGACCTCACCGGAGGACAAGAATGAGAATAAGTCCCCCGGCTCTCCTGAGAATCAAACCTAGGACTTCAGCCTCCTCAAAGCACTGACCCTACTCACAGTTTCCCAGGAGAGCATTGCAACACCGGGGTAGGTCAGACAGCTGCCCAGGCGATGTGGCAACATCCTGGTTACCACATTAGGAAGACTGCCCTGTGCACGCGGCCGGGGAGCCCAGCTCAGCAGTGGCGAAAATTCTGATGACCCTCCCTGCTGGTCTCTGTACTGGTCAGCAGTCTTCAGAGCAAACAGCTACTTCACATCCCAAAACGAGCTTCACAAATCTAAAAAGATGATTTATGGGGCACCTGGGTGACCCAGTTGGTGAAGCGTCTGCTTCAGCTCAGGTCATCATCCCAGGGTCCTAGGATTGAGTCCCGCATCCGGCTCCTTGCTCAGCAGAGAGCCTGCTTCTCCCCCTGCCTGCTGCTCCCCCTGCCTGTGCTCTCACTCTGACAAATAAACAAATAAAAATCTTAATAAAAAAATAAAAAGATGATTTACAAATACATACGAAATAAAATAAACCATGCGTCCTTTGTGCTAAAGGCACTGGGGTTCATCAAAGAGGGTCATTGTTCTTCAATTTTTCCTAAGTGATTATAAAAAATATTATTGTAAAATGAGTGGCTTGAGATTCTCAGAGCAGCATCTTAGCTCCAGAAAGTGGCTGCCAAGCTGCTTTTACATTATGTTTAAAAAAAAAAATCATTTATCTACTTTCTCTCAACAGGCCTCATGACATGGGTGCGCTCGAATGCTCACTGGAGAGGTCTGGACTGAAAAATCGGGGGACTTGAGCTGGATGGTGGACAGGCTGAGACCTCCTTGGCCAGCCAGGGAAGCAGCATGGCGGAGGCGTGTCCAGCACCAAAACACAGGCGGGCTCTGTATTTTTCTAACAGCTTCTGAAGTGTTCATCAAGCCCGTGTCTGATTAAGCACTTTTAAATTCGGAGCAGTGAAATGGGCCCTCTCGTACCCTCTTGGCAGGAGTACTCGCACATTGATCCAAACTTTTCGGAGAGCCGTTCGGTTGTATGTCCCCAAATTAAAAATGCATATAATCTTTGATGCAGAAAGGCCACTTCTAAGAATTTTTCCTACAGAAATACCCCAAGTCCGTGGATGTAGACATGGAAAGATGGTTCTTTACAGTTTATTATGGTGAAAAACAGCACGTAACTTAAAGTCTGTCAGTGAGGGGTTAGTTGGATCGACAAGTTAATCCATAAAATGGAATGTTAGGCAGATATTAAAAAGAATAAAACAGAACCATGTGTACCCCCACAAGAGAGAGACAAACACACCAGAATAATCTGCGGAAACGCAGAGGGTTTCCATTTTTAAAGATTAAGGACGGCGGGGGCGCCTGGGTGGCTCAGTGGGTCAAAGCCTCTGCCTTCGGCTCAGGTCATGATCTCAGGGTCCTGGGATCGAGCCCCGCATCGGGCTCTCTGCTCCGCGGGGAGCCTGCTTCCTCCTCTCTCTCTGCCTGCCTCTCTGCCTACTTGTGATCTCTCTCTCTGTCAAATAAATAAATAAAATCTTAAAAAAAAAAAAAAAAGATTAAGGACGGCAACCACAGTTCACATCTCTGGTCAAGGGGTTCGGTTTCTAGGCTCCTAAATTAGACTAAAAACCTAAATTCTAAGGGTTTGAAATAATTCGGGAGCCTTATTGATTGAGCTCCTGAACTCACCGGCTGTTCTTTCTCTTCCCTAACATCAAAGGACGACTAAAAGCAATTCGAACACAAAGGTAAGACTGTTCACCTAATTGTCACAGTAAGTAAATAATACTTTTGAAAAGCAACCCTCCCAGATGTAGAAAAACCATCGTTGAGAAAGAGCCCAGAAGACTGGTTTTTGGCTGCAGAAGTCACTTGGCTAGGCCCACCTCCTCTTGTTTGTGTATTCAAATCCCATATGTGGGAATGGTCTAACTTGAACTTGTATATCCGGGGGCCCCTGTGACACAGCCCCCAGCCCCCCAGCCCCCCAGCCCCAGCCCGCAGAGGATACTTGCCTTAAGATCCAGGCAAGCACTAAGGTTCTTAGAGCACCGAAGCCGCAGCCCCCAGAGATCCCCAAATCCCAGAAGAGAGTTTTTAACTCTGGGCTTTTTCAAACATTGAAAGCCAGCTTCGATTCATGCTTATGCCTCAAACAGGCAGTTCCAGTGGGAATGTGTTCTAGGGCAGATCCCACGAAACTTATTCCCTCTTAACTTTACGGAGACAGTTTTCAATGGATTGAAATAGATTCTGTGTTTGTGACGGATTTTAGTACAAGTCGGTGATACCCTTCTGCCCCCCTCCTCAGAAACATCTCAGAAACATTCTAGCATCTTCTTGGTACCTTTCACTAATGCCACACATTCCCAAAGGTAACCACTATTATGGAGTTAGTGTTTATCCTACTCATGTTTAAGTATTTATGATATATTTATATATCTATAAACATAATCTGGTCTTGTTCTGTAGGCTTTAAACTTTACATAAACACCAAGCTCTATGTCTCCTTTGTGATTCACTTCCCACCCACTCACACACTGTAGTTCACAACATGGACCCTTGCTGAATACATTGGTTCCAGTCTACTCGCTTTAAATGCACGCCTTCTATAGAATACTATATATACCGCAAGTTACCTGTTCTCCACTGGTGGACATTCTCCTCTTCAAACACGAGCAGTGTTACAAGGGACGTTCTTGCACATATCTTTAAGTACCTTGCTTTGCTCTAAGCCTCTCTTCTCCTCTCTGTGGACTCGGCACAGGAGTGCCCGGCTGGTTGAACTTCCACACATGCAATCTCTAGGATCAGTTTAGCCAAGAATTGACAGTCTGCTCCAGGCTCTCGCTGGAGCTGTTGCCCAGGGGGACCCCACAGCGCCCTTGGCCTTGGGCACCTCTGATTTCCGCCCCTCGCCACTTGCATTGGGGCCAGTGACCTGAGATTTGCTGAGAACATCTGAACCCACTTCCTACTGCTCCTTCTACATCTTACTCACCGATATAGACCTTCACACTCTATCTTTTTTGATCACTAAATGATTTCAAGTTCCTGGTCAGGACTGAAGAGAGTTAGAGGAATGAGTGAATGAAGACTCTGTTAATCGGCGTCTTTCTTCTTCACACAGCAATTTTTCTAACAGATGCAATTACATTTGAGAGCTGCAGAGAACGGAATCTTATGTTTTATTTCTTTATTCATCATTTTACAAATGGGATTCACTGTAAAAAGGAAATTGCCTTTGTGGTTCAGTTCTCCAGGCTGGGGTGCTCCGAGGTTTAATTTCTACACCAGCTGCCACGGTCACCTCGGAGCTGGGGGCAAGAACCAGCCAGGGAGGGAGGCTAAGAAATCAGGTAGCATTCCTTTAAATCCAATATATTTTTATTCTTTGTAAATACAATGAGTACAACCTTTTAACTTCACAAATCAGTTAATTCACTTTGTACAAGAAAAGTTTTACTCATCCTATGATAGTCCAAGTGCTGAATATTTTTCCTCAGTGCTAGTACCTAAGAAATCAAAATGTGAAAAGTACAGCAGCTATTTTAAAATGGTTGTTTCTACATTTCCATAAGTATAGATTCATACCAAAGGAGCAGCTTATAGTGTAGGACACTGTGTGTGTGTGTGTGTGTGTGTGCGTGTGTGTGTGCATGCGTGTGTTCAAGGCTTTACTAGAAACCGGTTTTCTGAAAGGCATTGAAGAGTCTCAGGCTGTTAGCCATGGATCAATCAAGAAACCTTTTAGCCTTCATCTCCACGTGGTTCCTTCTGGCGTCATGTCTCTGCTCAGCTACTCTCCTGTGACTCGCGGAAACACGAGTTTGGACCCCCATCGCCTTTGGTTTCAGCACTTTGATAACGGGACAGCGATCTCCTTCCGCCTTCACCTCCGCTTTATTTGGTTTTGCTGTTTCATCCATCCTCCGTCAACTTGCGTTCTTTTTAGTAAAGCTCTTCTATTTTTGAGATGTTATCCAAGCTCAAGTCCTGGTGTGAATCTCATTTTCGTCCACCAGTTCCCTGGACAAGGTTGCCCGGCCTATGGTATTGAAGAGAAGAAGGAGGAGGAGAAGGAGGGGAAGAAGAAGGAGAAGAACAAAAGAGAGAGAAAGGAGAGAAAACAAGTCTCACGGCATAAGCTACCTTTCACTTACTAACTCAGTCCTGAAGGCCACTTCATGATGTATTATGATAGAAGAAAAACTTTTGATAAAACTTTTGATTGAAAACCTAACCATTATTTTTAAAATAAATTCTCCAACGTAAAATAGTTCTGAAGGCTGCCGTATGATGTTATACACAGAGCTCTATTTGGTTACCCAACTTCATATGCTAAAAAAGAAAAGAAAGTTCTACGGATGGTTCAGCTTTTGAGAGTTCAGCCCGGTCTTCCAGGTAAGAGGCAGGATGGCATGGCCTGTAGCAACTCCCCCGATCTGGCCCCCCTCCCAGGGCACGGCACCAAGGAGTTCTCTCGGCTCCGGCTCCAGTGGTCCTGTGACGCCCCCTTTCCTTCCCTGCTGCCCTGCCCTGGGGGAGGCAGCAGGTCAAAGCGACTGGAACTGTTTTGCGTCCATTGGCATGTTTTTCTGAAGGCTACACATTCCCAGGTTTATGCTTCCTGAAGGGTCTGTTAGTTGAGGCTTGTTCTCCGTGGGTAGAAGTTGGTCAGACACTGTCCCATCCTGAAAAGCGGGGACTCGTAGCTTAGATATCACTGGATTTGTACATATCTGAAAGCAGTCTTGTAATGGGCACGTTGCCGATGGTTTTTTTGAAAAACACTTCTTCTATGGTTGATGGGCTAATAGAACGTAAAGCTGGCAAAAGCAACAGGAGTTTTCCAAAGCGACAGGGCTGCGTGGGGTATCTGGAAGAGGAGAAGCCATGAAAGCAAGGTAAGGTCCATTCCTTATGGAAATTCATATCCCATACTTGAAGGCACATCCTCTTCCTGGCTGGGCCTCTGCGCTACCCCACCCTCCCTGTAGCAGAGGCCCGCACAGGTGCTACTGGCCCTGCTCTGCAGGGTGAATAGCCAAGGCAAGAAGAGCCTAAATGACGCTGCCCAAATCACGTGGTGACTGTCTCTACATCAGGCAAAGGGCTTACATTTTGTTTGGAGGAAAAGTAATTTTAATTTTTAAAAAAGATTATATTTATTTGAGAGAGAGGGAGGTGAGAAAGAGAGAGAGAGAGCACAAGCAGGGTGAGGGGCAGAGAGAGAAAAACACGCTTCCCGCTGAGCAGGAATTCTGATGCGGGGCTCGATCCTGGGACCCTGGGATCATGACCTGAGCCAAAGGCAGACGCTTAACCTACTGAACCACCCAGGCACCCCGGAAAAATAATTTTAAGAAATGTGATACCGGGCGCCTGGGTGGCTCAGTGGGTTAAGCCGCTGCCTTCGGCTCAGGTCATGATCTCAGGGTCCTGGGATCGAGTCCCACATCAGGCTCTCTGCTCAGCAGGGAGCCTGCTTCCCTCTCTCTCTCTCTGCCTGCCTCCCTATCTACTTGTGATCTCTCTCTGTCAAATAAATAAATAAAATCTTTAAAAAAAAAAAAAAAGAAACGTGATACCAAGTTTACGTCAGATAATACACTGCAGTCTGCCAAGGCAGGAAATCGCCATGCTGCTGAGGATAAAGGGTAGCGCTAACATCCACATTTTCTGAGTCGCAAGGCTCCTTCCTCAGGCTCGTTTCCTCACATAAAATGGTTTCCTTTTCTAAGCCATTCTCCAAATTATTATTCAGGCATTACACTTAGTCACTCTCAGGAATAATTCCGTCCTTATTACACTGCAAATTAAAGACTAAGTTCTGTTGGGTGGTAGTGCCATCCAACTTTCATGTCAATGAAATTGGCATATAATTAAAGATGTGAGAAATTGCTTAACAATTTCCCCTCTTGATGTCCAACATACGTCTGTGCTCAGATGGGCAAGTTCAATTTTCTGCTGCCCTTAGATGCCTGGAACCTCGCCGTGGCCTGGATGCTTCCTCCGTTAATTGTTTGCAATCAGCTACCTATGTATTTCACAAGGAGGGCTCCCTCCTCCACGGCACACCCCCCAGAAGACTGAGCTCCAGGAGCACCGGTCAGTAACCAATCCAGGTTTAACCCGTCCCTGGCCACAGAGGGCTAGAAACTGATAGATAGCAAAATTCATTCATAGGAGCTAGGTAGCTGAACGCTGAGTTTAACTGACCCGTAATGTCAGCCTGCAAATAGAATCCAGGGGAGTCATGGTCCCTGTTGTCTCTTAGCTTTCGGCACCCGGAAATCCCTCTCTTCGACCTGATACTAGGCTGATAATTCTTCCTGGGCCTCTGAGGACCTCATTTGGCTGTTCGGCTGCCCAGCTTCATTATCGCCCATGGACAAGGAATGGAATGGAATGGAACCCCCAGATCCACATCTCCCTTCTACCTGACTCTCTTCAACAGCTCTGCTTCCCCTCCCGGGGTCAGGCCAAGGAGCAAGAACCCTACAGTGGGTGGGAGGCCATGGAAGGCCTAGACAGGCCTCCGCCATGTCTGCAGCCCTCACTCAACATGCTGGAATTTTCCCATGGTGAGGAACGACTGTGGGAAGTAGTAACTTCCAGAAAGGATGGATTTTGGAGAATCCATAGACCATTAAATTTTGACTTTCTGCATGGAGATTATCCACTCACCTACTCACCCGCTTCTTTTATTTCCTAGTTAGGAAGGGGCTGGTTAGTCAACAAAGATGAATTGTCTGTTATATATGGAGTCTTGTACTACCCAGAAACAGTAACAATGTGTGTGTGTGCGTGCACGTGCATGCGTGTGAGGCAGAGAGCGTGCCTAACCACTCAATATTATTTTTTAGAATATCTGTGTCCCTGAGCATAAATAACGGGAAGCTTCCTTTTCAGGCATAAGTGTTCTGTGTCTGTCACAGATCCGTGTGTTTGATCTTCAGTTATAACATAGTTTGTGTGAAATGCCAATTCCTCGCCTTTTCCTTATGTCCTAGATAATTAGAGAAGTGGCCTACAGAGCTGAGTTTGCAATTTTTAACAATTAATGTATAATTAGCTCAGTTTGCAATACTGACTTTTCATTTCAATTTCAGATTTCATTTTTCTAGACAGGAAAGTGCTAGAGGATAATGTTCTCTGGTTGAAGGAGCTAAGAAATGAGACATATGCAGTTTCGCCCTATGTATGACTCTAGGTATTAATATTAATTACAGGGGCGCCTGGGTGGCTCAGTCAGCGGAACATCTGACTCTTGGTTTCAGCTCAGGTCATGATCTCGGATGGAGTATGGGGCCTGCTTGGGATTCTCTCTCTCTCCCCCTCCCCCTTCTCTAAAAAAATTAATTATAGCTATAGCTCATATCATGAACTAAAAATTCCTTGTCAAAGCAAATGTGTTCCTTCAATGAATCATCTCCTTGTTGTGAGGCTGGGGAGAAGTAGTATATTTGCCATTTTCCTAAAGTAGACTTTTATTAATTTGTGGTTGAACTCTCTCAGGTCACCCTAGAAGAAACTTCTGGTGGGCCCTGCCCTTCAGACTCCCCTTCCTGGACTCTGGCACCTCCCACAGCACCTCTGCTGGCTCTCCTCGCAGCCCTTCTCCCCTGCTGAAGGCCTGCCATTCGAGGCTCAGCTTACATGTCGTCTTCTTTTCCTCACCGACTAGAATTCGTCTCTCCCACTGCCCACTTTGCTTTTTCTCTCTTCTCTGGTCTGAACTGAGGGAACACTTCTGTCTACTGCATGGAGGGATAAGTGGGAAGTGTCTTGTTCTTTCTGGTGTCCCACCATGCTCACCAGGAGCCCTGCATGGAGCGAGTACTCAGCAAAGGCTTGACTGAATCAGGAAGTGGATGTCACATTCTTGTCAGCGTGATGTTCTTTCCACCTTAATGACTCTAAATGTCGGAGTCAGTCATGATATACAAGTTAGTTTGTAGTGGGCAAAAAGTGCCCAAATTACGGACTGCTCCATTTTATAATTTTGAACAACGATGAAGTGTTTACCGTACATTCGGAAATTTAACACGTATTTATAATTTTTAAAAAACAGCACTTTAATTTGAAAGACATGTACCCAGGCACTGTCACTCAACAGAGTTTCAGGGATATTCCATGGACAGGAACAGGTTTATTCGTTAGTTTTCAAAGGAGGATTTATGACAGAAATAAGCAGCTTCGTAGCAGAAGCTCTGTTCCCCCCAGTGAATACAACTGACTTGGGATTTCTCCCACCCCTAGATGAGGAAGGCACGAACAGCCAGAGCCACTCAATTTATGACTCCCAGCACTGTGTCTGTGGGTGATGTTGAGATGCTGGAGAAGGTTTCCATGGGCTTCCTTTCAAGGTCAATCTAAGAAGAAACAACCATAAGCAACTCTATTCTATGCTATTCCTCAGATCTATCGCAATCCTAACTTACGAAGCTAGCAGTGTTCCACGACTCTTATTTAAAAGTCTTGCCTTTTTTCATTTGAAAATGAAATCAGAGTCTATACACCTCCTGGTGGACTTGTCCACTGGTGGGCCAGGAGGAGCCCCGCTGGAGCCCCAGTGGCCGAGAGTTTCTACAACGAGCCAAGGACAGCCTCTGCCAATGGGCTCTGCTCGGCCAAAAGTGACTCAAAGTAACTCAATGGATACCAGTCACCAAAGCCAAACAGCAGTCATGACGGAGTTACAGACGGCCTCTCAAGGATGATGCGACCACTCTCTAATAGATCAGCTAACAGATCATAACACTTTGACCTTCATTTTTGACCCTTCCCCTATCAGGGTCCATTCACCCAAATGTGTCCAAACGTTTTGATGGATCAACTTGTTCGGGGTCTGGCAATGTTTTCACTTGGATAATCTAATCTGACCACCTCCTCTCACCCACCCTGCGAGGTAAGTAAGGTTCTAACTATATTAGTGGGCGGGCAACAGGATAATTGGTCACAGGGTTTGAAGTGGCTGACTCCTGCCTGCTCACACATTCTCAATGGAAACGATTTTCTGAAGTCCCCGGCCAAGGCAAACGAGAGTCACCTGGTATGGATGTAGCTGTTGAGGGTTAGCTGGGCCTCATCTTGAAGGGCTGCAATGGCGGCAGCATTCCGGAAACTTCTCAGCTCAGAACCACTGTGTGTAGGAACTAGAAACGAAGATGGGAGAAGCTATGAAAAGCAGCGCAGGGAATGCAGATGGGAAAGCACCTCGCTGAAAATGGAGGGCCGGCCGGAGAACAGGTAGGGCCCCCACCACGGAAAATGGGGCCAGCCCTAGCTATCGGCTCCCTTCAAAAACCATCCCCTCTTTGTGCAAGGATCAGTCCGGACTCTGAGGTGGCTGAGTGAGGGAGGTGGCACACCCAGGGAAGGAGAAGTGGCGGGGGTCTGTGTCAGCTTACCAGCTTTGAAAGTGACGATGCATTTCAGACAGGCAAATTCGGTAGCATCTAACCGGAGTTGTCTAAATCGAGCCACAACCTCCTGTAAAGCTTGTATTTCGGATATGATCTTGTTCAGCTTCTGGGAATCTGTGTTGTCACCGTTCATGCCTAGAATAGAAATATGGAATAAATGCTCTAATATGAAGGCATTTTTCACGATTTAATATTGATTTTTGACAGAATTCTGCATATCAATATCTATTCAATTGTCACTCTAAGATATCTGATTCCATGTAAACCGGCTATATTGTATGAAAGTTAATATAAAATCTTCTCTTGGATGATAACAAACACAGTAATTTGCATTTAAATAACAATGCAAGCAGTCATGAATACAACAAAACAACATTATTTGCATTTAAATATAGATTTATAAATGACAGGTATACTCTATTGTTCAGCAGGAATTTGTTATTCTTTACATGTTGTTCTTTTTTCAGTAATGTATTTTTATGGTAATTTCTACAACAAAGTCATTAAATTGTGCAATTCTTACCAGATACAGCCAGTAGAGTGTTAGCATCAACCGGAATGGCCCATTGTGCTATTCCTAGAACAAACAGTTCTCTCCAAGCATCTTCCAAAAGCATCAGCTGTCATACAATAGATGTATAATATAATATAGTGTGTAATTTATAAATTTATAAACAATTTCAATATGTAAATTTCCATTATTTTAAAAAGTGTTTTAAATGCCTGTCTTGGTAAATTTTCCTCTGAATATTCCAGCTTTTCCTTTATTTCCCACATTTTGCCTTTTTGAAAAGGTGCCTATAGATAAGCACAGGCATCTGAGAGTCCAGCCATTCCAATGCCCCAAACTTAGCTTCCTTTGGAAAAGGGTTTACCCTTGTTGGCCTTGTAGCTATTCATTCCCGACCACCTAGAAACTTCTCCAGAGACCCAGGCTCTATGAAATGCCACTAGCAGCTCAGCAGGCAGATCCCCTTCATATAAAATGCTGATATTATCAGGATTGAGGATTACAGACTAAGCGTGCAGATCTGGGCCCCCATCTTCCTAGAGGGTTGGGGGGCTGGGCTGGGAGAGAGAGAGAGAAAGAGAGATCACTAATTCCCAAGAGGCATGCAGGGAAATCAGGGTGTAATTATGTTAATCGGGTTTTGCTGAGTTTACCTCATCTCACTGCCTGATTTTTCTGAGACTCATAAGTGGACAGCATCAAGGTGCTTGTCATTTTCACTCTAATAAAATGTGCTACTGAATATTTAAAATGAAAATCTGACTCCTTTTTCAAATTAATATACCGGATTCCACTTCATTGTAGTTTGCTTGTTGTTGAAGGGTTTCCACTGAAGGGTTGAGTGGCAGACAGTAAGTAAATTTTGTTTCTATTAACGAGTATACAAATACCTGTTTTCAGAGAAAGCAGCCAGTACACATACGCGTGGGCTTGTGCGTGCGCACACACACACACACACACACACGCACACACACACACACACACACACACACACCCAAATGGTTAGAGTCAACCCGCAACTCTGGTCAAAGATACAACCTAACTATTTTGAAAAAAAAAAGTCTGTTTTGAAAAAATCTCTCAAAAACCAGTCAATTCTTGATGATTTATGTGAAAGTATTTCCTTTTGGGAGCTAAGAGCTGAATTGTGAAGGCTTGTAACCAAAATCACAATCAGACCAAAAAGGTTTAATTTTGAAAATGCTTTATTTTTAGTTTTATTGCATTAGGTACAGAAAATAATACTTTAAAATGCAAGGTAAACAATATCTAATTCTCACCATGTCTGAAAGTCCAGGCTATGGATAAAAGAACATCCCATGCTAGAAGATTCAATGCTTTGAGCACATTCTAGGTCTCTCTGTAGGAAACATACTTCATATTAAAGGGCACCATTATGCTTTAATTAGGTATAAAATGAATTAAAGAAATAAGCCACTTGCTTTCAAAACTACTTATTAGCCTTTTGAGAAATTTGTCATTAATTTCCATGAATGTACTGGTAACGTCTAATGCTTATGAACACTTCATTTTCTTTCTTTCCCTTAAGATTAGAAAAATTCTGGCAGATGCAATCTCTGCGATTTCTAACAACAAAATTTCCGGCTTTTGGTAAGATGTAATTTTTAGCAGCATATACTTCTCTCTCTGACTGTCATTTACAACCACAGAATTATGCACAATGCCCATTTGTTTACAAAATCTCATAAAGGACTTCAAGAAGCAAGGAAGATCCTGGCCTGTGGGAGGTCTGCAAGGCAGCCCATACCCATACATGCTCATCAATTAGTGGTCAAGGCCATGAGTACCGCAGTGGAAAATATACAGCTGTGAACATAAAACAATGAGACTAGCTCTGAAAATCTTACAGGCGAATACAATCAACACTTACTTCTGCCAGGTCCAGTATTCTTAAGAAACATTGTTTTATTAGCAATTTTACTGTCATTAAGATCTTTTAAAAATTTGTGATTAAATTTGGTGTTTCAATTAAACTTGAAAAAAAGAGAGCTAATGTTCTTGTCTGTTTGTTTTTCATAGACCAGATCCAACTTTCCTGAAATAACATAATTATGTTTCTTAGTAAGGATTCCATAGCCAGATATTTTGAACCCATCTAGGAAGCTGATAAAAATCATTTCCTCTTTGCCGTTAAGAACGGACGCCTGGCCTTTGTGATTTATCCAGGTAACCTCCAGGTTCATGAGGCTGACCACTGTTGTTTTTTTGGTTTTGTTTCTCCCCCAGTCCCCTTCCGCAAGAGCTCAGTGCCCTCCTGGTCATACCTGGTCCTGCAAAGATAGCGTGGAGAAAGCTGGTACACTCTTAGCCCACTTGATGCTCATGAACAGAAGCCTGGCAGCTGATTCACACACGGACTCCGTGGCCACCTCGTACAGATACATCGGGGTCCCATTCACTTCGTGGGGATACTGAGCGGGGAAGAAAGAGAAACACCACAGAGTGAGGAAACCACAGCTTTGCAAGAAGAGCCAACCTTTTAATTTCCTAATTAGACTGGGGAAGTAGATAGGCATTTGGACGTTCTGCTTAAACACGCAGTTGCCATCGGTAGACAAAAAAAAAAAAACAAACATCTATATCTATAGAATTTGAGAAATAATAACCATTGGGAAAGGCCCATTTCCAGTCTCTGGGGGCCTGTTCTTCCAGAGGGGCATCTGGCTTTTCTATCCCCTGCAGCAAATTTTCCTCCAACTGAGCTAAGTGCCAGGCCTGTCTCCCAATTTAGACAAGAGCTGCTTGCATTTGTGTAAATAAAAATAGATGTGAAAAAAGTATAAATTAATAGGCATCCCAAACACAAATATGCATATGAGTATTTTTAGAAAGGATTAGTATATTATGGAAATATTTCAATTAGACATCTTAATCATTCACAGAGCATCCCCATTCATAACTGACAACATATTCATAACACTACTTTCCCAAGCTTATTATACACATCAAGGGTAAGAAAGCAATATTAAATATTGTGCTTGTGCGTGTGCCCAGGTGTTTGGCTTCCCTGCAGTTTGGGGCTGCAGCTGGCCCTCCCCTTCGAGGCCTGGAGTGGGTGCTTTGGGTAGGTACCAGCTGGAAGCCTGGAAGGTAGTCCCTAGGTGGCAGCCTTTTGAAGTGTTCAGGCTGTGGCCCTTCTCAAAAGAGACTCAATCCGAGTAGAAATACACGCATCTCAGAAGGGAGAGCGGAAGATGGAAGACGAAGCGAGCTTCCTCAAACCGTCCTAACTGGGTGAGCTCCCCTTGTTGTTGCCTCATTAGGGACCCTACAGCTTTGCCCCAGAAAAACAGATCCCTGCGATCTGCCACAGGGGACTCTTCTCTGCCAGCGGCAGCCAACTCCTTTTCCCTAAAAACAGAAGTGCTCTTCTGGTCTCCAGCAATACCTAGGTTGCCCCTCGGTTCAGCCAGGACTCCACCTCACGGCATTTTTTTTTTAAGGGGCAAATTCCTGGGTCCCACCCCAAACTTGCTGGAAGGGACTCTATGGGAAATGGGGCAGGGAGTTCACGTGTGTAGCCAGTCCACCAAAATCTGGACACTCTTGGCGTAGGCGGGGAGAGTGGGGGGCCCGACAGCTCCCGGCAGAGCCCGACCGAGCATCACGCGAGGTCGCTCCGTCTTTGGCTCCACCCATCCTAGCTCCGAAGACACGGGCGCCCCGCCCCCGCCCTCAGCTGCCACCGGGCTCCTTTGGGCCCAGCAAGGACACGGACCTTGGGCGTGGGCTGAGCCAGGCTCACGAGAGTCTGCCGCTCCGGGGTGGCGGACACGGCGGCCAGCTCCAAGCCGTGGGGTTCGAGCTGCGTGACTGCGGTGAAGAACGCGGGCGCGGGCAGCGCCGCCGAGGGGAAGTGCGCGGCCGCCCCGTTCTCCTCCTTGTGTCCGCGGAAGTAGAGGGCCACCTGCTTGCGAATGGTGGACGTCCGAGGCCCCCGCTCGTGCTGCACGGCTGCAGAGACACACAGATGGGCGAATGCCCAGGATCAGAGACTCGACCACACTTAGCCGCTGCAGGGCTCCGGGGGCCAAACGCCACGCCTGGGCAGGCGGGGTCACTCGAGAGGTGAAGAGAGGGAGGGACAGGGAATGTGCGGGCGGAGGACGCTCCGAGGTCGTCTGTCTCTTACACTGCAGGCACGAGAGGGCCCAGGCCGAGGGGAGAAGCCGGACCCCAAGTGTCACGATAATGGCCAAACCTCCAGCAAGACTAGGCCTGTTCTCTTGTCCGTTCAGGGCTCTGCCCCACCCAGAGGAGGTCGCAGAGAAACCAGAGACCCTGGGGGTGGGGAAGCGACAAAGGCGAGAAGGAGCCCTATGCCCAGCCAGGCACTGCCGTCCCTGCACAAGCATTTCCCGGTCAGCCCAATGGTGATTCCCCCCACCTCCACCCCCGGGGAAGTGGCGTTTAGCCTCCGAGGGCCTCAGGAGCACAGGACCCGAGGGAGAGCCCGTCTTGGAGTGTGCTGGAGGAAGGCAGGGAGATGTGACAATTACCGCCAACAGTTTAAACAAACAAATTAATTCAGGGCAATCTTCCGCTCGCAGAGCTTGACAACTTGTCAATACACGAGTTCAACAGGTTGGACGTTCCCTCCTGCTTCCTGCGCCGCTGAGGAAGGAGCTCTCCCCAGTGGGCTCTGTGCCTCCTGGAGCTGCCACCCGGCCCGGACTGTCGCCAAGGCAAACTCTCTCAGCATCCTATCCTAAGGCCCCATTCCTCCCTCCCGGCCATGACCCGGCCCCGGGGCCCGGGCCAGGCCTGGGGCGCCCTCGCCAGGCCACCACCGGGCTCGCACTCAGCCTGCGCTCTCCCCGCGGAAAGTATCTCAGGCTCTAGCTCTTGCTGCGCACTTTTAAGATCCTTCTGAAAGTCGGCTGTGCGAGGCACCCACGGGCGTCTCCCTGCCTCTCCAGCCCCTTTATGTAGAACCGAGAGAAAAAGCCCAGATCGCCACAATGGCCGTCCTGGTTTTGGAGTCTTGATGAATTAACAAACACGGGCTTGAATTTCCGTGAGCTTGTGTCTCTGCCCTCCCTCCTCCAACAGTCCCCTAGTCCCCACAGTCTCCAGCCTCGGAGACCATCCAGATTTCGAGATCCTGCGGAGTGCTAACAGGCTTAGGGCTGCAAGGAGAGGTGAGAGGAGGCATTAGGATCCAGGAAACCCGAAGGAGTGTCCAGCAGAGTGAGTTCCCCCAGAGTGCTGTCTTCATGGGGGTGGGGTGGTTGCGGGGTGCAAGTTCCCTATTTGGTTATGGGCCATACCTCTAGAGTTCAGTGGGATGGGGGTAGGGGCTCATGCAGAGAAACGGATAAGACTGAAAGTCGGAGGCCAATTCCCAGCATCTGGAAAGAAGTGCTCTAGAGATGATTTACATGCATTGGCGTGCCATGTATTTTCTGTACATATAATTTACTTACTAGTCAACCAACATTAGAGAAATAAAAAGCTGTACTGATTACCATCTTTGTTCATGTTGACTTCCAAACACTTCTTCAGCCGACACGCCCTACACTGGTTTCTGTGCGTCTTGTCCACCGGGCAGCCTCCCTGGAACAGAGCACAGGCGGTCAGTGGCCCCCATGGCCTTTAGACGGGAGATGCAAACAGGGGTTTGGGGAAAACGTGGAGGCGGGAATGGTCCCTGCCACCAATCTGGGAGCTGCAAGCCTGGGGTCCCAAAACTCGAAGGCCTTGGACATGAACAGGGCTAAGGTAGGGAGAGGACCAGGATTTTGGGGGCTACTTCAAAAGGAACAGCCCCCAACCTTGTGAAAGTGGACAAGGAGGAAGAGTCTTTCCCCAAACAGGCGAGGGGTCAAAGCGCCTGGTTTGCCTGACTTTGCAGCGTTGGGAGGCGAAGCTCTAGAGAGGAGCTTCTGCCAGGCTCCGAGGTGGTGGAACAGGGGCGAGACTTTTCAGGACCGAAGACAGCGACCAGACCCAGAGGACGAGGCTCATCAGCCAGGATCCCCACCACGCCCCCCTCCTGCCAACTATTCTATCCACCTTCAGGTTTCGAGTCTACCTCTTTCTGTCACTTTGAGGCGGGGGGACATTTGTTTGTCGGATACATGTTTCCCATTTAGTCCTCACTCTCCTGTTTCCTCATTCTTGGCTTTGTACTTGAAGCCATCCTTCTAACCAGCATGTTAAAGTTGTCTTAAAGACTGGCCTCAGCCCAGATTGACGGAAACACAGCCACTCCTGGAAGGTGAGGCAGAAGCCGGAGTGGTTAGCAGGGCAAGGCCTCCAGAGGTGAGGATGGGAAGGGAAGAGCCCAAGGCCTGGGCAAGATCTTGAAATGTTCACTGTGTAAATATGACCAAGAAGATAATGTGATGGACTGTCTGACAAAACGATAATATGGACTGAGAATATTAGCATGATACCTGGGGGGGGGGATGTGCGGAGAGCTAATTACTGCCTTAGAAATATTTATTTGAGAAGCACGAGAAAAAATGTTTTACCTAATGCAATTTTCTGGAAAATATATTGGCTATTACAAGAGGAAATTTACAGAGAAAGTTTCTTATGGGATTCATTCACTGTTAGGTGTTATTACTGAGGGAACATATACACATAGATACATAAAGAGTCATATCTACATATACACTTTACACACCGAAATATATATAAGTTTGGTGCTCTCCTGTATTTATATGACTTGCAACTGTTACAAGTACCGTGGGAATAAAGAGAATAAAATAAATGTATTTTTATTTTCCTTCATAATCTAAAAAACTCATATAGTGCGAATTGTGGGTAGGCACATTTTCTGAAATAGCCCTTAGGAAAAAATGACACATTTGAATACACTTTTTTTTTAAAATGAGATCCCACCCTTTTGATTTAAAATATGTTGAGGTATTTAAAATAAAGACAGCACAGAGGTTTGTAACAATTTCTATATGTCCTCATTACTGTTAATAACAAATTGGAATTTTATCTAATCTTAGAATACAAGAGATAAAGGAAATAATTTTTGCTTTCTAAATGAATTCTTCAGGGCATCTTTGCTGGCCAGTGTAATAGCTCAGTGTAAAGAGAGTTAAAGAACTTGTTATTAATTGCAATCGTATGTCTATCCTCAAATGTTATCTTCCTAGTATTCTGATAAACAAGCTAATGCAAAATGGAAGCCTTCACTTGTTCTTAGGAGCGTCTTCAAATCAGATCAAATGTGTATAAATATCTGAAGCTTGAGAGAAAGAGGAGTGCTTGAGCTCAGCCCATTTATTCTCTCTGCAAGGAGAGGACACCAAGCCTGATGAGTCTATTATCAGTCCTTTACAAGGACTTGGACTGACATCAATATGTTCGAATTGATAGCCAACCCCTTTGAAAATATCAAGCATTAACATCTGAGATTTTGATTTCCTAATTCTGTGCAGTGCATAAAATTAAAAGGTAATTTAAGTAGAAGCCTGCTCAAATCTGATAACCCAGAGTAATACCCCATTCCTGTGGGGCTATAGGGATACAGTCCTGCCTGAGTATAATGTGATATGTCCATATGGTGAGCCAGAGCTGTGTGACCAATTAAACGGGTACCAAGGTTGGAGTTCAAAATAACTTATCCAAATGTAAGTATCTTCTTGTTCTTGTTGATAATCCAAATCTATGTGAAATTGACATGAGCAGACATAGCTTTAGAAAAAGAATAATTCGCTAGCTCCAGACAATATGTGTGTGCATGTGTATATCATAAATATTAATTAGTGGAGGTGTTTTACCATTTGGGTTACCAAAGGATGACTTCTGACTAATACACTCTCCGGGGTCTTCTTGGGAGTCAAGGTGTTGGCTCTGTGCTGACGGTCTGCGTGCCTGGCTGAGGAGAAGGCAGTGTGGGACCAAAAGGCTGATCTCCCTCAAATGGACCTATTACTGAGCTAGAAACTGAGTCAGGGCGTCCTACTTGTTCTCTCTGGAAGCTCTGCCTCACTCGAAGCCCATGCTCTAACTCCCTTGTCTTTTCAAGGCAGTTCTGCCAGCTCCATACCAAAACACAACCAACCAGGCCCATCTTCTAAGCAGCCTTGGAGAGGATTCCAGTTACCCCTTCCTTGAGAACCTTCTCTTCTTGCTCACTCTGCCCTTTCCTGACAAGGCAGAGCTAAAGCCTCATGGAAGCTGCAGCCCCCTGCTCCCTTCCAGAGAGGTCCTGCTTCTCCCAAGTTGAAAAGACAAAGCCCTTCCCGTAGCAAGTCCTGTGTTCCAGGTGGCCACACTCCTCCCGGGGTGCCTGAGATGGATGCCTTCTGCCTTTTACTTCCACCATGGCAGGCAGTGGTCAGGGCACTGAGCTTGGGCTGCTGCTTGGGGGGGTAGGCTACAGGCAACATAGCACAGCCTTTTCTCCAGCTTGCAACGTGTGGTTTGGATTCTAAAGTTCCTTAGGTTCTCTGGGCTGGATTTAAAGCCACTGGGTGTGGGTCATACCCAGTGTCAAAGTGTGTGAGAGGATTACAAAAAGCGGGGTGGGTGTGTGTGCGCAGGGAGGAGCCCGGATTTCAGATTTGCCCCAGCAGACTCTTATATCTGCCCTTACCTCTTCCCGCCTTTCCCACGCGGATGGGCCTCTGAGAGCTGAGGCGGGAAGGAGGGGAGAGGAGGGGAGAGGAAGGGAGAGGTCAGGGCTCGGTCTCTCCTCAGCAGCTTGGAAACCCGGAGGAGGCCTTGGCACAAACAAAAGAGGGGGAGGCAGCCGAGGGGAAGCGGGCAGTGCAGCCCTGGCCGAGGTACCTGGTTTCCAGATTTGCAGACATACGTCCTATTCCGCCGGATACTCCGTTTGAAAAACCCCGAGCAGCCGTCGCAGGCGTAGACCCCGTAGTGTTTCCCCGAGCTGCGGTCGCCACACACTTTACAGGGGATATCTAAAATACGGCCTGAGATAGCAGGAAAGACAGGGAAGGGGGAAGGGACGAGAGGGAGAGGAGGGCGGAGAAGAGGGAGGCAAGGGGAGCCGGAGAGAGAGATGCTAAGCAATCTGACCTCTGAAGGGATTAGCACCGAAGCTGCGGTAAAAGCAAATAATGAAGTGATTTTATAGCCAAACTTTTTTTCCTTGAGCAAGTGTCAGTTTCCTACAATGAGCATTATTCATGCACCGCTACATGTATTTGGGTCTCTTCTAATCGCCGAGACCCATTTTGGAATAAAAGATTACAGCAGGCCCGGGCGGCAGCACGGCCCGCCGCTGCCTTTCTGCTCCGCGGAAAGTTTGGCCGCCTCCCTCCCCCGCTCTCGCATTTAACAGAGAAAGTTGTTAGCGCGCGAGGAGACAAACTTGAAATGTAAAAGGGGAAAGAAGAAAAACAAACACGGCTGGAACCGGGGATGGCAGCTGGAAGGCAATCGAGATTTCTCTGAGCTGCCGGGCGGTTGTTATTATTAGGATTATTATTGTAATGCTAATACTAGGATTATTAATGATAATAAGGGTAGTGGTAATTGCCCAACTTTCGCTTTACCTATTTTAAAAAATGCTTAGTGGATCGCTTTTGAGAAATTATTTCTTTTAGGGAAAAAACATTTTCCCCCCAAAGTAACTAGCACCAGGCTGGGCAAATGAGGGAGTGGCGCGTGCGCGGTTCGTCCCCAGGTTAGCGCGGGACAGCAACCCCTTCTCCCTCCGCTCCCCAAGTTCTAGCGCTGAGACCTGCTTCCTCACACTGGACCCCGGGTGGGTCCCTTCCTGCCTGTTTTTCCTCCGCCGTGGAAGGGTGATGCTTTAAAGGACCTAGCTGGTTTCTCTAGACTGCCCTCCACCCCTGGTGGCCTCGACGGTCGCCTGGCTCAAGAGAACTTTTCTTGGAATCCCCTCAAGCCGGGGGCGGCTACGGACGGACCTTGGAGGAACGTTCGGGAGAGGTGGTATTCCAGCATTCCGGGGGAGGGAACTCTTTTGCTCTAAGGTTCAAGAGTCCAACCAACCCGAAGCCATTCATAGGGGCTTAGGAATCTTTATTCTTGCAAACAAAGTATTAAAGTACCAACACTTTGATAAAAGTAATGACGGTGGTAATAATTAACTTATTTACATTGAATTTTCCCCTCGCGACTCCACCCAAGGCCTCCAGTCTGGGCCCGAGAGGCCTCCTCGGGGAACCTGGACAGTTGCTGCCCGGAGCACTCAGGTTGGGGAACGCTATCAGGCTGGGGTGCAGGGCGGCGAGTCAGACCACCGGGCCAGGGTAACAGGAAGAGAGGGTGCCACGGGGGGAGGGCCCGAGGTCTCAGAAGTGGAAACTTGCTCGTGGATTCCGAGGCGTCCTGGCGGGCATCCCTCCCTGAGCAAGGCCTTGGAGGAGCTGCTGGGGGCCGGGAAGGAGGGGGACATGGAGAGCCCAGCGGCCAGGGTGGGGGTGGGGGTTCGATAACGACCAAGCTCGGCCGGGGTAATTACAACCCCGCCATAGCACCTGCCTATAGAGCCACCAGTGACCCGTCAAAAAGAGTAGCATGGGAATTCAGACGGCGACAAAGGCCGGTGGGGGAGGCGCGCAGCGGAGCGACCACCAGCTCGGAGCCCCCTTTCCCGTAGGGTGGGAGGAGAGGCTGTGCTTGGTGGGGGGAGGAAGCGGCTGGAGAGAGCCAGGCGAAGCCACAACAGGGCTCGTCCCTCACCCCCTTGGGCCTGTCACTGCGCCCATGGGAACTCACAGGCGCCCAGCAGCCGGGGACGCGAGCTCTGCCGCATCGCACTCCCACTGGAAACAGCAAACTTGGTTTCCTTATTTTGCAACCATCCTTCCCAGCATGACACGCGCCCTCTGGCTGAGCTGGGGTCCATGTTTGGGATTCAGCAATCCTGTCGCCCCAGCTGTCCTCTTCCCAGTGGTACTTTGGATGATGCCAAGATGAGCGCGCAGGAGCAGCAGTTGTGGTATTTCTCCCCCTCTTCCGCACCCCCCCCTTCCCATCCAGACAGGAGGACAGGGACACACCACATCTCTGGAGAACCCCATGGGGCGCAGGGAGGACCGGTGCGGGGCGGGTGACCCCTCTCCAGCTGGGGGCGGGGGTCGGGGCTCCTCGACAGTCGCCGGGCAGGGCCACCACCGCTGCGGGTGGGTCCTGCCTCCGAGCAGACCTCTGGGCCTCGGCTCCCGGGGCAGATTAGAGGCAGGCAGACTGGCCCGGGGCGGGGCCCAGGAGGGAGAGCCTCGAAAATTCCGGGGCAGAGCGGGTCTGAGCCTCAGACTCCGCCACCCAGCCACGTTAAGGTGACTTGGGGTCACGAGACAAGCTGGTTGACCCCGTTGCAAAGCTCCTCTCATTTAGCAAACCGAGCGAGCTCCGACGTGAGGCAGGCGGGAGTTTCCTGAGGCTGGAAAACCGTTCTTAACTTCCCTCGCCAGGGGGTCCCCTCGGGGCTTTTTGTGTGTCATAATTGCCTAAAGATATATGGCAGCTTCGATTACTGTAATTACCATCAGAGGCTGTTGAAAGAAGTTAGTCTGGGCTGCAGGGGTGACTGGCCCGGGTCTTGTTACCACCCAGGCGGGGCTCCCGGGTGACATCGCTCTGCCCTCCAGCTGTGCGAAACCGAGCGAGGCTGGGGCTGCAGACCTCACGGCCCGGCTCGGTCCTGACCTCGCCCGCTGCGCGCCGACCTCCTCGCCGCCCGGGGCCGGAAGGCCTCAGTTTTCGGGCCTGGCTGCCGCCACCTGTCTGGAGAAGGCCGGGATGCAGCGGCGCTGCGGGCGGGGGCAGCCTTCCTGCCGGCCTGAGGAACTGCCACCACGGCGGCCGAAACCTGCGCCAGGTCTCAGGCTTCCGAGGCCGAACTCAGGCTCTTGGGGGAGTTGGGGAGCTCCCAAGTTTCCCCAGCATGTAATCCAGCCTTTTCTTCCTGAGTGCGGACGGCTGGCCTGAGTCCCCGTCCACCGCACGCGGGTGCGGCCCCCAGCGAACCGAGCTTCGCGCTGGGCCCTTCCCTCTCTTCCGAGGCCTCCTTTTTACAAGTACCCCCAACACACAGCAAACCCAGGGGCTCCGCACCCCAAGTGGGCAAAGGACTCCGCAGCTCCTTACTTCTAGGGAAGGAGGCGAGGGCCTGTCACGGGGAGGTAGCAAGAAGGCCTGCAAAAGGCCGCGGGCTCTGGTTTCTGCAACAGGGGTTTGGAATGCAGCAGGAAGGGTTTCCTTCTGCACCTCCTGGGAAGGACCTCACACGCGGGAACAGGGGCTGCAAAAAGCGAGCCCACCTCGCTTCCCAGAGACCAGAGCAGCAAGGGCCAGCGTAGGCCTGAGGCTATCTGGAACGCCAGGCCTCCTCAAGGGTTGGCTCCGATTTGGGCGGCCGCAAAGTTTCCCTCTCTCTTCCCTCTGCCCTACTTTTAACAGCTCTCCTTTCCTCTTTTTGGTTCATGTTCACTTTACTTGAATTTTAAAAATGGTAACACCCAAACCGGAGCAACCGTTTAAAGTGAATTGCTTCCCAATTAAGTGGGACCTCAGCATCAGTGCTCAGAAGTATCTTGGATTCTCCCAACTTTCAAAGACTCAGGACAATGAGGGCGAGTGAGGGGAGGGGATGTTTGAGGAAAGCACGGAGTGCCCAAAATGCTATAGGCGAAGGCAACAAGGGCGGTTAGAGAACTCCGGGCCTGGGGACTGTGACAGGGGCCACCCCCAGCCGTGGGCCCCGGAAAAGGCAGCCCCCGGCCACCGGAAGGCGGGAACTGAAATGCCCCCGGGGAGATCCAAGCCTTGCGGCAACGCCCGCCCAACGCCGGCTTGGGCCTCCACATTCTCGGGTTCGGCGGGCACTGGGCAGGCAGATGCCCTCGCGCGCACACTTAACCCCGCACTCCAGCGTCTAGGGACAGTTAGAGATCAACCGGGGCTCGGCATCCTCAAGGCGAGCCACCAGCTAGGCAAGTTGGAGGAAGGAGAGAAGCGCGCGAAGGGAACAGGCCGCACACTCCTGCCTCTGCCGAGCTCCGCTCGAAAAATCCTTGGGATTAGGGATTTGGTCCCCTCTTTGCTGGAGCGGTTCGCCATACTTTAAATTCCCCAGTTATGACCTACGCGGATTTAGGATTAAGGAAAATGTGACTTTTAAGTTGTTTCTGCTTCCCAGTTTGCAGGATTATTTGAAATAGCTAGAAACGGGGTGCAAAGCATTCCATTCAAATCCGCTTTGCGCAGAGTTGCTTTTGCGCGCTGGAGCTCGGAGTTTTGAGCGAGCGTGTTATTGTGCTGCCGCCTGGAGCTGCGGCCTAGTTCCCGCCCCCGTCGCCCCCCATTTCCCCGCACCTGGCTGCCAAGCGGAGACAACTCGCGCGACTGGTGGGCTGCTTGGGTCTCAACCTTCCTACCCTATCAGGGCGCGGGTGGGAGGTAGCAGGGGGAATCCAACAATCCAGAGGTAACGAAATTCTTCTTCCCTCACCACGAAACATCCCGACTCACGGTCTACAAGGAGCTGGGCCAAAGCGCAGACGCCGCCGGAGTCCCTTTCCCGGGCTCGGAGCTGCAGCTCTCGGAGCAGGACCTCCCCGGCCTCCCCTCCCGCCCACCCCAGGCAGCGCTCCTGAGCCCCGCGGCGGCCCCAAAGGTACCCACTTGTTGATCCGGCCGGCTTGCTCATGCTGGCTGTCCCGGGGCGGAGCGGTTGGTGGGCGCTGCCCGAGTCCCGGCCGGCAGCGCCCGCCTCGCCGCCGGGCGCCGCCGCTCTCCAGCCGCCCTCCAGCCTGCAGGCTCCCGGGCCGGACAGGTGGGTGTCGGTTGCGCGCTGCGCTGCTCCCTGGGCGCTCAGAATTCGTTCCACGGTGGGAATTTAAGCATCCTCAAGTTTCTTCCCGGCTCTTGCAAAACCGCAGCTGCTGGGAATGTTGCTTGGTAGGGACACGCGCATGGACAGACAAACGGAGAGACGGACAGGCAGATCGAGGAGGATGGGAGGAGGACAGCAAGAGAGGAATAGTGAAGGACAGAGATGGAGACACGAAGATGGTCTTCCTACGGAGCAAAATCCCTCTCTTTCCCCATTCCTGTCTCTCAGTCTTCAATTTCTCCTTCTACATTAGGCATGCGGAGTGTGGCCAGATCTCTACTGAGCGCTGCTCTTTTAAGGAAAGAAGGAAAACACAACCGCGGTCTCAGGCAGATGGGCTCCGCGCTGCCCAAACCCGAGAGCGGAGTGGGAAACTAGATTGCTGTGAAGTCTTCCGAGGGAACAGGCGGCCAGGTCCCGGTTTCCGGGGAGAGCCGCGCACAGAGCAGCAAAGGGTCCCCGAAGTTCATTACCCCGTGACTTTGTGCTTGTCGCTGCGGGCTGGGTCCCCTGTAATATCTCCAGAAGCGCTCTGACAGGCAGGCGCGGGGAGGGGAATAGGGCGTCCCTGGCCCACTTAGCTTTTCCCCCAACTCCTGGCGGGGTCTGACGTCAGCCATGTGCGGGGAGGGGATGGGAAGAGGGAGGGGGTTAAATGCTAATGATATTAATGAACCTCCAAGCGGCTCCCAAAGAAAATGCAGGCGCTGTCGGAGCTGACGAGTTAGAGTGTGAATATGGGAGTGCGGCTCTGTGCGTGCGTGATGGTGAGGACCGTGCTGCTCTTGTAATAAAAATGAATTATTATATTTCATGGCAAGGGGGAAGGGGAGGGGAGATGGAGCATTCTCAAAACGCTTTCCCCCCTTTCCTCCAGAGCGCCAGACAGATTCGTGGAAGAAACTGGGTGGCTGTGTGTTTGTGTGTGATTGTGCGCACCGGATATGGCCATGTGAGTTGGTTCATTCTTGGTCCCGTGCCCCTTCTGTTGGGTAAAAACTTGGATCTGGTCCGAGGTGAGTAATCATTCATTTTGCAACTATCTACGGAAAGTTGTAGCTCAGGACGCTGTGTGCGGACTTGGGGCCTGGGAGCCTGGGGGCCTGGGGTCTGCGGGAGGCTCCGCGTTCCTGCGGCCTTCGCGGAGTCGGCTTGGGCACCAGCTTCGGGGAGGGTGCCGCCCGCTCCCCAAAGCAAAGCCCATCTGGAGCAGAGCGAAGTCCCTGTCGCCTCCATTATCTGCACTGGAGCGACTGGAAGGCAGAACTTTCCCTTCTGTAGCTCATCCCCAGAGGGCTTCGTTGGCTCCCCCTCTCTAGGAAGGGTCCGGAATCTGCAGAGCTTACTCTGCCTTAGGCCCCCACTGCTCCCTCCAGCCTTCCCTCGATTCCTGTGCTCTCTCGCGCCCCGTCCCTGCACCGCGGTGGGAGAGCATACGCCCAGGGAGCGGTGATCCCCGATCTCTAAGAGATTAAATCTTATTTAAGCTCTCCCAGCAGCTTGAACTTGTCGAACAAGAGCTTGCCAGCCCGTCCTCCGGGCGTGGGCCGGCTAGAGGTCAGGGGTCACACCTCCTGCTCTCCTGCCCTCCGCAGCGCGTTTGGCGGGGAGGAGGAGTGGGGGGACGGGGACGGGGAGGAGAACTAAGACCCGCACTCCGCAATTCTACCCGCCCTCCCCTGGCCCCACTTTCTCCAGACGCAGGGTCAACCCGGGCTTTTTCCAGAGTTTGTATGTGCAAAGTGAGTGCTTGCGTCCCCCGAGCCCTCGGAGGACGCAGCAGCTCCTCCGCCCAGCGTCTCCCAGGCTCCGGCTGTGCGCTGGGGTAGGCGGCCTCAGCACGTGACCGCAACTTTCCGCAGCAGCCTCCGCAGGGCCTGGAGCCCTGGCCTGCGCACACCACGCGTTTGAGAGCCCCGCGTCCTCACCAGGGTCGTAGGGACATCCGGAAAAAAAGCAAAAAAGGGGACGACATTTCTCAAGTTAGCCCTCCTCTTTTTTTGTTTGTTTGTTTGGTTGGTTGGTTGTTTTTTGGTTTTGTTTTTGTTTTTGTTTTTGTTTTGTATTGGGACGAGACTGGGGAATTGTGGGACAAAACCCTAAACCTGAGGGTATTTTTTTAGGAGCCAAGACAAGAAATCAAAAATTTTGACAGCTAAGTTGGCCAGTGTATTGGCCGCGCACGCGAAATAGTACAAACTTGAACTCCGCGCCCAGAACGGGAGCTGATTTCCGGGGCGTCACTTGAGAAACAGAGATACTGTGCCAGGCTCGCTTTTGGAGCCTGGGGTTCTGGCTCCCGCCGCCGCCGCCGCCGCCGCCACCACCACCATCCCCATCAACATCACCATCACCATCACGTGGACGCGGAATGGAGCGCTTGGTTAAGAACAAAGAAGAAGATCCAAGTACAGTAATGTTTCTTGGGCAAAAATGAAAGCCAGTGTCAAAGACTAGACCTAGGCCTTGTCCCCAGGGGGAAAGTCTAGGAGTCTGTGGCAAGAAGGAGACTTAGAAGCCGCTTTTTGGGGGGTGGGGTGGGGCTTGGAGGTGAGACGACTATGGCTCTGTAGGGGTCCAAACTACCTCTTCCCCTATTCCCCGATATTTTCGCCCTGTTGGCTCATTTGTAGGCACCAAAACTTGTGGGAAATACTCCTGAACCTCTCCAAATTGTCTCAAAATCAAGATGGGAATGCCCCCCTTCTTTTTCCTAATGAAGCAGGGTATCCATCCAGAAGGGCACTGAATAGAAGCGCGCGAGCGCGCGCGCACACACACACACACACACACACCCATCCCCACCACCACACCATCCAGCCCTGGCAAAAGGCACAACACGCGCGCACACACCCGCAGCCTGTTCGTCCTGTGTTCTGCGCGCCCGGCTGTAATTATCCGCGCGCTTTGCATAAATCACAATGCAATTCTGAAATCATCATGATGACTTTCTGGCATGATTGGTTCGGTGGCAACGGCAGCTACAAGATCCAGGGTTGGCGGGAGGGGCTGGAGAGCAGCCGTCCACCAGGTCCAGGAGGAGCCTAGAGCCGAGCCTGCTGCCGGCCAGAGGGACCTCGGATCTAAGGTGTAGAAACGTGAGAATCTCAGTGGATTCAGCTCAGAGAAGAAAGCCTCCGCAAGACAGAGACTGTTACTTTCCATCTTCCTATCAATGCGTCGCATAGCTGAATCATAGCTGCATAAATGTGGGGTTAATAGAGGAGGGAAGTCTCCTGCAGAATTCCCAAGAAGCCCCCCACCCCAGGCACAATAAGGCCAACCACTGGAAGCCAGCAGGTGGGGGTTCAGGCTCTGGCCAACTAGCTGTGTAACCTTGGGCAAGAGATGACCTCTCTGGGCTCCAACCATCTGTAAATAATTCAACCTTAACTTTCAAATTTTTTTCCTGTGTGTCTGGGATGGGAAATAATTGCTAAGGGGCAAATGTCACCGATCTCAGAAATACCTTTTTTTTTTTTTTTTTCCTTAACAGAGACAAGTTCAAGGATACATTTATAGCAGTTGTCTTGGGGAGGGAGTGAAGCCATATCCCAGAGGTTCTGAAGTCCTTCTGCCCAGGTCTAAACACAGCCCTTAATTTCCTCTTTAGTCTTTTGTGATTATGGGACTCTCCACCAAACCAAAACCAAAACACAAGGAAGGCATCTTTTATTACGGGATGTTTATATTTTGGCCCAGGAGATAAGAAATAAAACCATGAGAAGGATCATGGACTCTAGGGGTCTCTCTGCCCATCCATCAATCATCATGCTCTTGATCACATACCGAGTACCCAATATGTGTCAAAGATTAATGACATGATCTCTTTCTCAAGGAGTCTACAGAGAGAGCAGACACATAAAAGGTGCTAAGTAAACTGGCTTGGACTAAAACACAGAGCATTCTGGAAAAATACACAAGGGGCCCTAAACCAGTGTAGGGCAGACTAGGCTGTCATGGGATGTCTGGAAAGCTGGTGTTATGTTAGGGGAATCTACTGCCTCTAAAAACAGTCTTATAGCTTACTCTCCCTGACTCCATTACTCTTTTGGTAAATTACCATATAATGTATTATTTGTTTCAGGGGTACAGGTCTGCGAATAAGAATCATCAGCCTTACACAATTTACAGCGTGCTCACCATAGCACACACCCTCCCCAATGTCCATCATCCAGTCCCCTTCTCCCTCCCACTCCGCCTCCCCTCCAGCAACCCTCAGTTTGTTTCCTGAGATTAAGAGTCTCTTATGGTCTGTCTCCCTCCCTATCCCATCTTGTTTCATTTTTTCCTCCCTTCGCCCCACGAACCCCCTCTCAAATTCCTTATGTCAGAAAGATCATTTACTCCATTACTCTTACTAATGCCCCTTCCCATCCATTTAAAAAAGGAAGTAGAGTCCTGCTAACTAAATGGTATAGGAGAGGCAGGGATGCAAGGCACCCCTCCAGCATCAGGTTATCTGGGTCTCACCCCTAGCTCTCTATTCACTAGCATCACCAAAAATGGTGCCATTTTCTCCATTAACAGCCCCCCCCCCCAACATTCTTCTACATTAAAACAGCGGAGGAGAAAAGAAAAAGCTTTTCCATCAGCAAAAAGAGCTGAAGTTGGTGTGGAACAGAGGGATGTCCTCCCCCACCAATGATCAACCCCCTCTCAGAGGCCATTCTACCTGTAGAGATTTATTCCTTTAAAATGCCCTTCACCTCACTGACAAGCAGAGGTGAGAAATACCCAGACCCAGAAAATGTCTGAGAAAACCTACCGGGTAAGCTTGGCTGAGGTTTGATATTCAGTCTCCAAAAGATGCTCAGACACAACTTTGTTTATTTATTTGTTTGTTTCCATGAGGAAAGAGCTGATTTTCGTTGCTTCCAAGCCATAAGTCAACCTGTGCTTGATTGTTGCTTTCCCAGTAGATGGAAAAGATTGTCTAGCACAAAGTATGTGCTCAGGGAGGGCTTGCTAAGTGACAGAATGAAAGAAACCATCTCATCAAGCTTGTTCCTGATTTTGCTTTGGGCCTCTCTACAAGTTGTTTAGGTCCTATCTAATTCTACTCGGAAAAGCACACTGAAAACAATCCAGAATAGAGACCCAGATGCTCTAGAACCCAGCGGGTGCTGAACCGGGGAGTTTTTTCCCTTGACGTTTTCCAGGACTGTGTTGGCTAAGAATTGTCCCTTACTCCCTACCAGATGGGAAGATGAACACTGTTCAGAGTAACCCAATTAAGACAATGTTCGGTGTGACCGGCTTCTCTTTTCTCCCCCTTCACAAATAACATTGTCTCTGCATTCATTCACATCCTCCCTCCCTTGGAGCCATAGCAGCTGAAGAAATTCAGGTCTAGAGACAGGCTGAGGATTAGAGGCTTCTGCTTCTGAGTCTCTCTGTACCTGGATATTCTTCTTGCCCCAAGAATAATCAAATAGAAACATCTTTCCCCCACCTCTTCTTTTATCTCCTACTTAAAATGTTTTATTCATTTATATCCTGTGCTGGTACCAGAAGAATTTATCATGGCTCTCTTGTCAAATTGCTTTAATTTGGGACCTGGGCTCCCTCCCCAAAAGAGGACTCAACTTGAGATGTATTTAAAACAAAAACAACCAAAGATCGTTAACAGAAACATAGGAGCAAGAAAATATTGTGGTCTCCTTCTCCTTGCCTGCGGAAGATGGGTCAACAGAGACAAAGCTGTCTGTTTCTTATTTCGTAAGGGCAAGAGTAAGAGGTTTAGAGGAGGCAGAAGAGATACCCAGCTCTCCAACAAGCCAGGGAGCTCCTTGAAGTAGAGACTATCTGCTTCATTTTTGGATTGCCAGTGCCCAGGCTCTGGTACATAGTGGTGCTTTATAAATGTGGACTGTGTAAGTGACCTTGCCTCACAGTACTTAAAATGAAAGGCGAGGATTGGGGTGGGGGGGTGAGGGGGGGAGGCTTGCCTTTGCTCTGCCCCAGCAACAGGGAGGGTAGGGAGCAGGGACAGGAACTCCAGACCTCCAAACCATGGGAAGCAATGCAGGTAATTTTTGGCTTTCTAAAACAAAAGAATGATGAGAGAGATGAGAAAGCCGATTACATCCAGGGAGAGACTGGCCACCAAGCCTTCTTCAACCTCTTAATTTCCTGTCAATTAACACAGTCTGACTTGGTTTCCATTTACCCCAAAATTACAGAGCACACAAGTCAGAAGGGACCTTGGAGATCAGTACTCATCTGATTCCATCATTTCACAGATGAGAAAACTGAGATCCTTGGAGACAAAGCTTGTCCTAGGTCACTCACCTATAGGCAGAGGCTATCACCAGAATGCAGATCTCTTGATGCTGAGTTTAATGCTCTTTGAAATATTAATTCCACTGCATTGAGCTACCTCCCGTTCCCAGAAGGGCTTCTAGAACCTCCAATTAAGGCAATTTCACTCACTTACAAGCGAAGTAATCAGAATTAAGAGAAGTGCTGTGTGCATCTTGAAGCAATGGCTCGGTATTTCTAGAACTTCAAACTTCTGCACTTTACAAGTTTTTCTTGCAATTCCTTCTCTGACAGTAAAATGTGCTATGTCCCAACGGAGAGCAAACTTGTGAGGTCTTTTTCTGTTTTGTAGAAGGAATGATATGAGCTATGAGAGGAACTACTTAGAGATACTAATTGTAGATGCTGAGAAAAAGTCAATGATTAGACTGAACAATTAATTACTAAATTTGATTGGTATGGATTGCCAATCTGGGCCTTTCAGATTTTCAAAACATCCCTCAATTCCCTCCACAGCAGGGACCTGCTTTATCAGGATTACTGTTTCAACACTAGTAGAAACAATTGTTATGTAAAATGGGGTAGCCTGTTTAAATGTGGCTAGCATATTTGAGAATAAGCTACGACTCTTTATTCTATGAATAAGTATATCAAGATCACATATTTGATCTCTGCCAATGCAGTGAAAAGCATCATACATTCTAGTATGCTTTGTTTCCAAATGATCTAGTTCACACAGTACCCTGTTGTCCTCCTATTCTAGTAAGTAATTTCAGAATTCACATCACTTACAAAGATGCCGAGTGGCTATTTAGGGAAGTCTGATTCAAAAAAAAAAAAAAAAAAAAACCTCCAAAACAAAACAAACCTCCCCCTCTCTTCTCCCTCCCCCAAACCCCACGCGCTTTGTGCAAGACGGAGTCAACCAGTGGGATTCACAGGAGGTCCCCAAGTCAAATGCTGCAGCTGCGTTTTTAAAAAGGGTTGGATAAACTACAGCCGTTAATAACATCTGTATCTATGCAAGCTAAGATGATGATAGGGGTAATCAGATCTCATGCTTCAGGGCATAAGATGATTGCCTGCTGGGAGGGGGAGGATTTGGCCTTTCAGGTAAAGCCGTTCACAACACTGGAGGTAGGTTGCAGACATTTCTCCCAGTTTCTAAAATTTCAGGTGTAATTGACATGATTTTGGAGTAGAAGAAACAGTGATTTGAAATCAGATCAGGACGTTGAATAATGAGATATTTGAAATACCCACATACATTTCCTAGGACATCTGTGTATCTTTCTATATAGATGAAATACAAATATTTAGATGCCTTTTTTTTTTCTCTTGAAGGCTGAGGTTCCTTGGTATGTTTTGGCCATCTTTTATGCAAAGTGGAAGCTTAATAAAATGTTAACAACAATGAAAACAGTGGAAGAAATTCAACTTTTGTCCATGCGTTTATGATTAGCTAAAATAATATATAATTACCCAAGTGTTCATAACTGCACCTATTTGGATTCCAAAATATATCTATTTCTAGTTGTATTAGCTACACAATGGAACTGAGTTGCATGTTTGGATTGTATGAGGAATGCATTCATTTTAATGTCCTGGTTGCTAAAGTAATTTTTAAAAACTTAGTATTTGTCTGGAAGTGAGAAGGGAATTAGGCAAGATAATCTTACCTTCTCTTTTGATTTCTTTAACATTTTCAAACCCCAGGAGGGGTACACTTTAGTACAGTTGCACAATTTAACCAATTTTGAAAACACTTCTGCAAGTGTGAGCAGGGTTAAAGAACTCCCTTTATTTAGACATGTCAACCCATACTGCACGGCATACAACATCAGACAGCTGTCCACATTTCAGAGAGGTGTAGAAGCTTTTGAAGGAGTAGGTTTCTAGCAGAGTGGTTAGAGTCCTTTTGGCATGAAAGACATTCTTGCTACTGCCTTCATCATTATTACTAAGCCATTCACTTCTGTTCTACACAGAGGGACTGTTCTGAAGGATATGGCTGTTAAATGCAATTTTTAAAATAATGCACATAAACAGTTTTAAAGGGGGGAAAATCCTGCAGCTGTTTGGCTGCAGACAGGCATGGGAAATTAGTCAGAAGCCCAAAGCATCATAGTTAATAACCATTATTCTGTTGTCTGGGATGTTTGTTTAAATACTATTGACACTGTGTATGTATTGTCATCTTCTCTAAATTGTAGCTCTTAGCCACTGAAATCTTGTTAAAGACCACCTAGGGTTTCCTCTGTATGATGCTGAATTGTGTATTCACCTGATGGATAAACAAAAACCAGATTTTTTGTTGTTGTTGTTGCAATTTTTCTCTCATGTGCAACTAGCAGGAAATTTTCTGGAGCAAAAAAGAGATTGCCTGAGTACGTGGAAATAGCCGCTGTGGGGTCCCAACCTTCGTATTTCTCCTCTAGTGATAGAAAATGAACAAACCCATCAACTGATTAATACAATTCAGTTCTGCTTAAAATTCACAGATCTGTTTGGTATGAGACTGTATTTTAAAAGACTCATACTTGCCATTAAGTGTGAAGAAATCAGTAACTATTCTTTTCATCAACAGCATGTTGGGCTTTTTTTTTCCCCCCCTCCCCATTTCGATTTTGCTTATTAAGTGAGGTCATTTGAGAGAAGAGCTGCTCTGGTGGTGGGTGGGAAAAAAAATCTAAGAGCCCGACTCCCAAGTTGAGAGCTCCGATCACGGGCCATTCAGTACAAAGCGTTTTATATCTTGACTTATGAGGGGACAATAGCCGGTCTTACAATGGCACCACCTGTGATTTAACACGGTTGACATCTTTGTTAAGGAGGAGCCGGAGGGCAGAAGAGAAAACAGCACGTGCACAATCCGGAGCTTGTTACCAAGACCCACCTTCAAGGCCGTTTCACAGCGTCGCCGAGGCCGCGTCACGTTTTTGTTTTTGTTTTTCCCTCAGATTTTTTTTTTTTTTTTTTTTTTTTTTTTTTAAGGAAATGGGGAGAGAGAAAGGAAATGAACGTTATCCACGCGAACTGACCCAAAGCTCTGCACTGAACCGGCTTGCCCGCGCCGAGCGGTCCCATTTTACAGATGGGTAAACGGAGGGCGGGTCGGCGGGGCATCTGGCTCAGCAGGTGCGGGGCGGGGGGAGGTCCTGGGGACCCGCCGGGCTTTGGGGCCGCCCGGCTCAGGGCGCGGAGGGCAGCGCGGCCGCGGGAGGGACGTCGAGGCCCCCGTCTTCGGCCCAACCTTCGGGCCGGTGGCTTTTTGCTTCCTTCCCGAAGGTCGTTTCTGACAAATCTATCTATTTGGGGCAAATTGTCAGTGAGAAACTTCCGCTCGAACTGCCCTGGACAAAACCGGCTGTTTGAAAAGGGTAAATCCCGCGGCCCGGCGAGGGGAACAATGGGCCGCTGGTGCTGCTGCGGCGGGGGCGGCCGGGCGGGCCGCACAAAGGGCGGATTAATTGGGGCCGCGGCTGAGCGGTTCGCGCTAGCTCCACTCAGCCCGCGCTGCGGGGCGCCCCATTGACTGGGCCCCGAGCCCCACTTTTCACAAACTCCAAACAAAAGTCAATTTCTTTTTTATAAGGCGGGGGAGGGGGCCGCAGCCAAGATTCTCCGCTCGCTCCTCCGCCACATTCTTGCAGCCCCGGGGTGAGGGGGTGCTGGAGGGAGAGGGGTGCAGGGGAGCGGAGGGGATTGGAAACGCGCGCGGGTGTGGCTACCGTGCGTCCACGTTCCCGCCTGCGCTGCCTCCCCACCCCGTCCGGACCCGAGTCGCGCCCTTGTGGTCGCACCTAAATTCCAGGCAGGAGCTTAGATCCGGGCGTGAGGCCGGGTAGCCCCCGAGACAGGAGGATGGGGTGGTGGCGAGGGCCCAGGTGAGGGCTGGGCCACCGAGCGGAGGGGGAAGGATAGGCAGGTGATTTAGGAGGAGGCGAAAGAGACGCCCTCTAGGTATTCTAGACCTTCGGAGGTGTGACCGGTCATCAGATATTTATTGAGCAACTATTTTGTTCCTAATGGGGGGGGGGGCGACAAAAGCGAGTTTGCCCTCAATTTACACACAATTGGGAAGGCCGACTCCCATATCAATTAGCAGGTGGGGGGGGGGGGCTTGCCAAGACGGGGCCCCAAAGGAAAGCGTCACCACCATCCTTCTATAAAGTTATGAAATGGACTTGTCCGTGTAACATTTGGAAAAAGATATCAAATTACTTTGCAGACACGCCCTAGTATGAGAAGTGGCGGTAATTAAAAATTGTGGAGTTAATATTGTGACGGTCTGACGACCAAGTATGGAGGGACCAGGAGTTCATCTCCTCTGTTTCTCTCCTTTCAAGATAGCAGAATGAGTGCAGAGGGCTCTTCAACTGACACTGAGAGGGGCAGGAAATTCCTTTAACAATAAAACTCGATGCATTCCCCAGCCTACAAGCCTCTGTTGTAAGCTGGGTAGGCAATGGTTGCATACCAGACACCCCAGTCCTTGTGCTTAGTGCAAAGGCCACATTCTTCTTGGAGGACCGGCTTTCCAAGCGAATCAACAGGGAGGAGGGACCACGTGCAGGTGTAAGGGAAGCCATTTGTTGATGGAGGGCTTGATTGAGCCTGTGCTAAAAGATTATATTACAAGGTTTTTATTTTATGGGAGATACTTCTGTTCTTGGATCAGCAGGCACTTGTGTGTTCTAAGGCTGGTGAATGGAAGTCTTCAACAGCTAGGCTTTTCCTGTAGAGACCCTCCAAAGGCATCAGGCCAGGGTATAGGCATGCCTCTAGGCGGGCACCGTAGAGGGGAGCTCTAATGGCAGGTACTGAATCTGTGGCAGGCTCAGTAAGAGGGGTGAAAACAAGCCTTCAAGGACAGGCTGAAATATGGCTGCAGGCAGAGAGGGCTAGGCATTGACCTCAGGAAGCAACAGCAGCAGAGGGACCTGCTGGCAGAATTCAACCTGGGCTCCTCTTTAACCGCGGTGTAAAGTTGTAGATTTAAAATGATCCTTTCTACATAAACAATGACTTCTGGAACACTGAAAAGAAATTTAAAAATAAATAAATATTAGAAAAAAACAAAACAAAACAAAACAAAACAAAACAAAACAAAACGATCCTTTCTGGGCCAGACCGTGAACTCTTCCAGATTTCTGTTGAGTTGGAGGCTGTGCAAATCAAGGGCAAATATTTATCTAAAGATGTCACAACTTTGTATCTCACTAATAATTTATCTGCTAATCTCTGATGGAAATCTAGAACAGCTGTTACTCCATTGTGTGTATTTCTCAAATTTCCAAAAGATAAATTGGGGGATCAACATTTTTTTCTTCCACCAATTCTCAATATGTTTGCTTTTAGTTTACTGACACTTTTGCAAGTTCAAAGCAAATAAATGATAGGGCCTTTTGCTTATTATGAAAGTTATTAAAGCCTACCAAAAATATATTTAATATTCAACATTTATTGGCAAGTGTGGCAGTGCTGAGTGGGTCCATGCCAGCGAAGGCTGAGTGAGCGTGGAAAGATTGAGATGTTGCATTATTAGGAAGAAACAAAGAAAATATAAGTATGAATCAGAGTGATGTAACTTCCAACATCAATGTGTGGGTTTAGACGGAACGGATGACAGACTCTAGTGTCTATTAATGGAAAGCTTATGACCCTAGCTTCTAGGAACCCCCAGCATGGTTACTCATCATTTCTGTTTTACAGAAGAAATTCTTCAGAGAGGGGGATACAAGGTGATTTTAATAAGGTCCACCCATGAAAGGGGTGACATACTGGCATCAGGCCGTTC
Organism: Meles meles; assembly: GCF_922984935.1. Lineage (NCBI taxonomy): Eukaryota > Metazoa > Chordata > Mammalia > Carnivora > Mustelidae > Meles > Meles meles. The sequence goes on from NC_060070.1 coordinate 24,495,527, forward strand.
CAACACTCAGGTTAGTGCTGAAGACTTTGAATTATTCTGTCTTTTGGAAGGAATTCTTTTGGAGTCATTTGATGTGAACATCATTAGAGAAAAAAAGCTCCTGGAGATCTGATTATAATTAAACCTCATATTTTTTTTTCCTCTTATACTTGCGGCTGAGCAAACACGGCTGGAAAGAAAAGATGATCTTGGTATCCCTAGTCTTAGGTTGCCAGAAAAGTATAGAAATCTGAGCTCTAATAATGGCAGAGAAGTGGCAAATACATGACTAGAGTATGGTAGTCATGAGCCAACAAGGGGCACTCAATCTGGGGACGGACTGGATTTAAATCCGTTCAAAGAACGGTGTTTTCCTTGAGGAGGTAAATGGCTCCAATGGCTTTTCCTTGAAGAGGGAAAACGAAGGAGACATAGTCGTTGAGCCTTGGTACGGTAGCCAAGATTCTGGAAATGAAAGAGCTAACATCTGATTGTGAAATGTATCATACATATAAAATACTACAAGAATGTATCTGTATAATTTCAGGAATGAATTAAAACAGATGTTCTTTTCCTAGCAGCTACATGTTAAAAATAGAATCTCACTAGTATGCCTGTAAGGAGACTCCTTGGTGCCCTCTCTGATTGCATGTCTTCCTCCCGCCGGTACGTACCAGAAGTCATCACCCCCTTGAACTGTGTTTTGCTCATTTGTTTACTTTCTTTATAAGTTCACTACTCAGGTATGTTATTCCTACATAATGTAGTGTGGAGTTTTTTCCTTTTTTAAAAACTTTATATAAAGAGAAGCGTACATTATATAGCCCGTAGTGAAGTGTTGTTTTTTTTTTTTTTTCCTCCCAACACTATGTTTAGTGTTCGCATTAAATTAGTTGTGGTACATTCATACAATGTGGTTTCTTCATTCTCTGTGTCATGTGGTAGTCCCCTGTGTGAGCTTGCCACAAGCGACTGGTCCTCACTGCCGTCAAGAGACATTTGGGTTCCTCCCTTCCTTTCCCTTTCTTTCTCTCTCTCCTTTCTTTCTTTTGTAATTATAACAGATGTTTCTAGGGATTTCTCTTGTGCATGCTTCCTGGTATGCACATAGGCCAGAGTTTCTCTAGTATATAAACCCAGGTATAGAATTGTACCCCCCCCCACTTTTTTTCAATTAGAGAGTGGGGGAGGGAGGGGCAGAGGGAGAGGGAGAGAGAGAGACACTCCAGCAGACTCCCTGCTGACCTTGGAGCCCAACAAAGGCCTCCATCCTGAGACCATGACCTGAGCCGAAGTCAAGTGTCTGGTTGCTTAACTGACTGAACCACCCAGGCACCCATAGAATTGCTTTCTTATTCAACTTTACTAGGTATTATCAAATTGTTTCCCTTAAGGATTGTATTAAATTACACCCCTACCAGGAAGTGATATGAATTATTGTTGTTTCCCATCCTTGTCAACACTTATTATTGACTTATTTTTAAATTTTTGTTATACATATGGGAGAAATATCTCTTTGTAGTTTTAATTTGCATTTCTCTGATTCCTAATAGAGTTGGGTATTTTTCAGGTGTCTGTGGGCCATTTTTATTTTCTCTTTTGTGAACTATGTTTGTGACTTTTCCTATTTTCCCATTAGGTTATTTTTCTCATAGGAGCTTTAAAAAATCTGTTTTGGCTAATAATCCTTTGTCTTGATTATATGTATGGCAAATATTTTTTTTACCTTTAGTGACTGTCTTTTCACTCTCCTTTTTTTTTCTTTTTTAGAGATTTTATTTATTTATTTATTTGACAGACAGATCACAAGTAGGCAGAGGCAGGCAGAGAGAGAGAGAGAGAGGGAGGCAGGCCCCCTGCTGAGCAGAGAGCCCGATGTGGGGCTCAATTCCAGGACCCTGGGATCTTGACCTGAGCTGAAGGCAGAGGCTTTAACCCACTGAGCCACCCAAGCACCGTTTCACTCTCCTTTTAATATCTTTGATGAACCACAGTTTTAATTTTATGTGGTAGAATTTATCAGTATTTCCCTTCATAAGTTGGTGATTCTTGTTTTAGAAAGTTTTTCCTATAGTGAGGTTGAAATGACATTCCCCTAAGTTGTTTTCTAGAAGTTTTATAATTTCGCCCTCTATGTCTAAGTCTTTAATCCAATTGGAATTGATTTTTGTGTATGGTGTGAGGTAGGGCTCCAATTCAGTTTTTTCCAAGTTGTTTAATACATTTTCCTAGTATCATTGACTGAATCTTCTATCTCTAGTGCCCATTACATTATAGAAATAAGTCTCCATATATGCACTGATTTGTTTCCCTATCATTGTAGATTGTTTCTCTATCATATTGCTTTGGCCCCTTTGGTTAGCCTTCTGCCAGTATTCCATTTTCTTACTATAGCTTACATACTAAATGTTGATATCTGGGAGGACAATTCTCCTTACCTTCTATTTTTTCCTTAGGGAGTCTTGACAATTTTGGACCCTTTCCTCTTTCATTTCAATTTTAGAATTAGTTTGTCAGGCTCCATAAAAAATATTAGTGGGGTTTTTCATTGGAATTGGATTTAGTCAACATGGGGAGAATTGACATGCTATTGGTGTTTCCTACTAACAACTTGATATTTCTCCATTTACTTAAATCTTTGTTAATTTTTTTTTTTTCAATAAGGTATGATTTGGGGCACCAGGGTGGCTCAGATCGTTAAGCGTTTGCCTTCAGCTTCAGTTGTAGGTCCTGGGATCAAGCTCTGAAGGGGGCTGCCTCCTCAATGGGGAGGGTGCTTCATTGGCTCCCTCTGCCTCTCCCTATCCCCCTCCCCTGCTCTTGTGTGAGCTTTCTCTCTCTCTCAAATGAATAAATTAAAAATCATTAAAAAATAAGGTACTCTTTTTTTCTGTAAATGAGGTACACAAATTTGATTAGATTTATGCATAGATTTATTATATATTTTTGCTCTTATAGTGGCATTCTCTTGAAATTATATTTTCTTATTGATTGTTTTTGCTCTATAGAAATCTATAGTGATTGGAAAAACTCTCTTATGAATTCCAATAATTTACCTATAGTTTCTTTTGAGTTCTCTATGTGGCCAATAATATCATGTGCACGTATGACAGCTTTTTTTTTTTGACTCTTTCTTTTTTCATCCTTAAATCTGTAATTTAGTTTCTATTTTCGTCATACTTGCATAGTTTAGGACCACAAATACAATATTGAATAGTTGTGGTGACAGTAACTTTGCATTTTCCCTGATATTCAAGAAAAGTATATGATTTTTGGTGCATAGGGGATATGAGTTTGGAATTGGTATATCTTCTGGTGAATTCAGTAGCAATTAATTTCATTTCTAGTAATGTTTTGGCTGTGGTCTATTTTCTTTGATATTAATTTAGACATACTAGGTTGCTTCTTTGACTTTCAACCTTTCTTGTATTATATTTTAAGTCTTTTCTAAATAGTATATAACTTTTTTTTTCAATTTGATAATCTTTGTCATTTAACTGGAAACTTTAGTATATTTATATTATTGTACATACTGATATACTTGGATTTATTACTACCATATTTTTGGTGTTTTGTATTTCTATTTTTCACTACTTTCCTTTTTGTTTCTTTTGTATCAGTTGAGGATTTTCCTCCTTAGTACATTTTCCTTCCATTCTTGTTTGGAAGTTATATTTTTTGAAAGTCTATTTTTTTAGTGGTTACCTAGCTATTCTAATATTTTCACTTAACACAGTTAATCATTATATTTCCACCTCTTGAACAATATGAGAACCTTAGAAATCTTTTCTTTTTAAAATTTTATTTATTTATTTGACACAGAGAGAGTGAATGAGAGAGAGCACAAACGGGGGCAGAGGGAGAGGGAGAAGGAGCCCCATGTGGGACTTGATCCCAGAACTAGGGGGATCATGACCTGAGCCAAAGGCAGATGCTTAACTGACCGAGCCACCCAGATGCCCGGAAATCTTTTCATCTTATCCTTTTCTAGTTTTGGGATCCCATTCCAGCTTAATCACTTTTCCCCTGCAGATTAGATATTATTGTTAATATAAACAAATTTATTTAGATTTACCCACATATTTACCTATATGTTTGCTGATTATTTCCTTCTTTCTGAAGTACATCCTTTATAATTTTATTTAGTGTAGGTCTGTCAGTGTTAAAAGTCTCTCAGTTTTTGGTTGACTAAAAAATATCTATATCTTACACTCATTCTTAGGTATTTCACTGTGGATATAATTCTTGATTCGAAGTTATATCAGCACACTGATGATGTGATTCAACTCTCTTTGGGGGGTTTTGTTTGTTTTTACTGCTGTTGAAAAGCATATTTTACAGATGATATTTCTTCTCTATTTTTAAAGTTTCCTTGCCTTTGGAGTTCTGTATTTTTACAGTCATAGTTCTACATGTTGATTTCTTTTATTTATTGCTTGGGATGCACTTGGCTTCCTGTAACTGAGCACTGCCATCTTTAACAAAATTCTCAGCTGTTACCACTTTGGAAATTGTCCTCTCCTTGCTCTATTATTTTCTTCATGAACTTTCATTAGGAATCATAAAACTCAACATTTCTTTCATAATTTTTGTCTCTTTCTGGCTTATATCTTGAAAAATGTGTTTAAATCCATTTTCCAGTTCAGTGATTCTCTTTTCTATTGCGTCTAAGCAGCTGTTTAGGCCCCTCATTTAAAAAGTAATCATTTTATTTTTCATTTCTCAAAGTTCTGTTTGGTTCCATTTCAGATCTGCTTGGATTTTACTCACTGTTTCTTGTTCCATGCTAATATTTACAAGCTTTTCTTTTACGTTTCATTAACCATATAAAATTTGTTATTTAGTCACTCATAATGTCAATATTCAATTTCTGTGAGGCACCGCTTTTGGTGTCTGCTGCTTGCTTTTTCTGGCTTTCCCTTCATGTTTCTTCCTAGGTTTGGGATGTTTTTCTCCTTTGAGCTTCTCAATGTCTTCACGCTTTCTTTCCGGGGATTCCTAGAGGCCAAAGTTGAAGATGAATTTGTGCAGGGAAGATTTGCATTTGCTCTTTCTAGTCAAGGCATCTGGTTGTACTACCAACTTGGGATCCCTTTATGTTGAAGTACTCTATTATTAGAGTTTAACATTTTTTTTTTTTTTTGACCACACAAATGGAATGACTCCAGATAGAAACCTGTGTGAGACCTAGCTGTGCTTCCTAATTCTTAGGGAAATTTTGTTTTCTTTCTGTCTTCTCAGTATCAACCATAAGATAGCAGATGTTCTTGCTGTGGCATCCCCCTTTGGATAAAATTTTAAAATTTATCTTTAAATATATAGCCCCTTGGGTTTTTAGTTTTATGCAAGGATTCTCCTAACAGGTTCCCCACCTTGGGCATTCCCTGAGCATTATCTTAGAGTTGAGAGATGCAAGATCTCCAGAGTCTGCCAGAAACTCTCAGGGTGAAAGCTGGCTTTGGAACTTGCTTGCTTAACCTACCAAGGTTCCTGTTTTCACTTACTTTTTGGGATCTGAAAATCCCTCCTGTTTGTGTTGGTTCACTGGTCCATTTAAAAAGATGAGGTTTTTTTTTTGTTTTAAATTTAAAAAATATATGTATTTAAAGAAATCTCTTTGCCCAAAGTGGGCACAACTCTTGAGATCGAGAGTCTCAGATCGCACTGACAGAGAAAGCCAGGTGGCTTTAAAAAGCTATTTTAAAATATTTTAATCAGGGGGCACCTGGCTGGCTCAGTCCATAGAGCACATGACTCTTGATCTCGGGGCCGTAAGTTTGAGCCCCATGTTGGGCCTAGAGATTACTTAAGGAAATAAAAGGAAGAAAGAAAAACTTCAAAAAACTTTATCAAGCATTTTAGTTATTTTAGTTGAGACTGTCATTCGGGGTTCTCCATATAAAGAGATTATATTATATGTAAGAGACAGAAAGAGAGAAAGGTTTTAAGGAATTGGCCCACAAGATTGGGGGGAGGGGCTGTAAATCCAAAATCCATGGAACAGGCTGGTGGGCTGGAAATTCCAGCGAGAGTTGATACTGCAGTCTGGAGTCCAAAGGCAAGTCTGAAGGCAGAATTCCTTCCTCCTGGGGAACCTCAGTCTTTTCTCTTAAGGCCTTCAACCGAGTGGATGAGGCCCACCCACATTTGGAGGGTAATCTGCTTTACTCAAAATCTGCTTTAACCACATCTAAGAAATACCTTCACAGCAACATCTAGACTGGTGTTTGACCAAACACTGAGCCCCATAGCCTAGTCAAGTTATCACATAAAATTAACCATAGCAGAATCCAATCTACCAAAGTGCTAGAAACAGAAACCAGAGGTATAATTTCTCATGACAGAAATGATAGCACAAGGAAGGGGCACAATTATGTCATGCTTAGAGGCTTCTATGCAAATAGGTCTAAGGCGACAGTGGGCATTTTCTTAGGAGGCTGACAGACTTCTGTCTTCACAGTTTAGTGCTTACTGTTGGCTTGCAATGCTCATTACGGGTTGTGGCAAATGTGCCCTTTCATATAAAATTACAGGAAAAGGAGGATACACTTAATTGCCTCAAGTTGTAGGTCATGATGATGCCATCTAGATTGGAAAAGTATACTGTTTACTCAAGCTTGCCAAAATTCAGTAAATATCTTATACAAATACAACGAAAGCCAAACCAAGGAGAATACTGCATTGCAGGGGGATCAGAATAAGGACCATCCCTGTTTTAGAATCTAAAAGGTGTTGTCAGGTGTTTAAAAAATTCTTTTTCTTCTTCTCCTCCTCCTTCTAGACATTCATGATTTCTTAGAAGCCTAGAAATAGATGACAATCAAAAATTTTAAATCCATAAATTACCTAGCTATCTACATACAGAATGTTGGTACTTTCTTCACAGTGAATAACAGTAGGCTCACATATAATGCTTTTAGGTTTAGAAAAGCTTTTTGTTGTTGTTGTGGTTGTTCTGTTTGATTTGGGGGAATGCCTCTGGGGAAGAAGATGTGGGGAAATAACATCAGGAGGAAGGGAGGCAAGATTCTCTTGGGTGCACCTGGGTGACTCAGTGGGTTAAAGCCTCTGCCTTTGACTCAGGTCATGTTTCCAGGGTCCTGGGATCGAGCCCGGCCTCGGGTTCTCTGCTTAGCAGGGCGCCTGCTTCCTTCCTCCTCTCTCTCTCTCTGCCTGCCTCTCTGCCTACTTGTGATCTCTATCTGTCAAATAAATAAATAAAATCTTTTAAAAAAGAGAGAGAGAGAGAGAGAGTCTTGCAGGATTTCTCCCCTTTTCCCCTCCCTGTCATGAAAAATTGAGCAATGCCTTAACATGAAGCATTATTGCATAAAACAGAACAGTAAATGTCTAAAAAAGGAATTTCAAAATAGACACATAGACTTGACAGAGACTGGAAGAAAATATGAACAGTGGTTATCTGGATGGTGGAATTATCAGTTATTGTTTTCTTTATATTCTTCCATATTTTTTCAAAGGTTCTACACCAAACATAACTTTACACCGAGAACATAAATTACTCTTATGTTTATTTTACAGAGCAAGAACCTAAAATATCTTGAGGATTGTTTTAGAGAAAAATGGGTTTCCCTTTGCACAGTGGATAAGACTAAGTTTTTATACAATATAAAACTTATATTTTATATAAGTGGGTGCACCTGGGTGGCTCAGTGGGTTAAAGCCTCTGCCTTCGGCTCAGGTCATGATCCCAGGGTCCTGGGATTGAGCCCCACATCGGGCTCTCTGCTCAGCAGGGAGCCTGCTTCCTCCTCTCTCTCTCTGCCTGCCTCTCTGCCTAGTTGTGATTTCTCTCTGTCAAATAAATAAAATATATATATATAAAAAAAAACCATTTCCAAATAACCATTCCAGTGTCAGGAAACTTGTTTTTGTGCTTGCAAAATCGAATCTCACCAAATGGTAACACATGAAGATCATTTGCTCATGTGTGTGAAAATTTCTCATATTTTAGATTCACCCTCAAGAATTTATGAATTTTTCATTTTATTAACAAATTTCAAAACTCTGCTTCACTAGAACTCAAATATTTTTTCCAACTTCTCAGTTAAGCTGGTATTTTGCTTTTGAAATACATAACTGTCTCTAGCACTGGTTACCTCTTTCAAATCCCTACAGTCTATATATAGGCTAACTGTAGTGTAGAACTCCAAATCATGAGGCGAGTTGATTTGTAAAAGCTATGATTCTTTGAGCTGTGTGATTATGGAAAGGCCAGAAAGATCAGTTTCGAGGCAGCGAGGTTCAAGGTAGTTCCTTCTGGGGAGCAGTCACATAAAACAGGAAATGTGTAAATCTGTGAACGCATACATTCTTAAGTTTCTCTGTAAAGGATAACTACTGACTGAATTAGAGAGGAATTAGTATTATTGGCAAGACCTCCTAGGACTTGACTGGCTTTTCTTGAAAGGAAAAAAAGAATACTAAAAGGTTAGGTTAAAAAAAAAAAGTTCTGTGCTGGCATTTCATTGTTCTTCTCTGGAAAGTTATAAGGGTGGTGCTCAGTGACCTCTCTGAAATGTCACAAAAAGCAGTGGCATCTGGATTAGTAAAGAAATTAACATGCAGAAGAGACTTCAAAGGCCGCTACACAGATCCAGAAAATTCTTTAATGTATCTGTATACATAAATGGCATGTGTACTATATTAAGCTCTATAAAATCTCTCCAGATAGACACAAGGCCGCCTTGTTTGGTGGGTGGACATGAGAAGGGATTCTGGACCACCTGTAGTTCTTAAAGTTAAACTGGTCTTTCACCCGTAAGGCAAAATTCAGAATGAAGACTTTAGAATTTCAGAATCCAGACTCTCTGGCTTTGCTGAAAAACATCAAATATACTAATTACAGATTCATGTGTTAAAAGAGAGGGGGAGGAGAGTTGAGGGAAATAAAATGGAGGTGCAAAACAGGAAGAGAGAAGGGAAGAGAATCAGAGAATGAGAAAGGGTGAAGGGGGACAGGAAAAGAAAACACGTAAACTGAATGAGGGGATTACATTGGGAGGAATGGGGAATAATCCATCTCCACAGGGTCCCTCTTCCCATGAACTTTTAAAATAGAGAACCCAACCCATAAACAAGATGTAACCTTTCAGCAGAGAAAACATCCAACTTTCTTAGGGGTTAGGAAGTCTCTTCACACTGGGAGGAAATCTTCCCCCTTGTGGGTGGGTCTCACTGATGTTGAGAACAAAGAAAAAGGAATTGATACTAGGGGTGGTGTACAAGGCTGAAGTTGCCATCCATTATTTCTGGCCCAGTTTGGTGATATCTAATCCTATTAATGCCTGGTATTAGAAGACTCTTTTATTTCTATCCTACCCTCTGTTCTCTCTGTTTCTGTGGGGCGAGGTGAGGCATAGTTAGGGAGTTGGCGTGAATACATAGAATTGATCCTAACGAGATTTTCTAATCTCTCTAGCAAATCACGGACTTGCTCATCTCCTCTCCACATTTCCCTGGCCCTTGTATTTTTCTCACAAGAGCGAACAGGAAGACTAAAGAAGCCTATTGATCTCATGGAAACTTGTGACCAGATACATGATCAAAACCTGGATCGAAACCTAGAAGAATGCCCTTGAAAACTGTGCGCTTGTCCTTTCCCCCATGCTTGTCCTTTATCATCATGTTTGATGTCTTGGCTAGTGGGAAATATTTTGCTGCTTGTCCATTGTTTGTCATGTGTTGTATGATGGAGGGGTCTTGTGTGTTGTAGCAGCAGAAAAAAAAAAAAAAAAGAGCAGCCTGTCCTGGGCTTTCCTTTCAAAGTCGGATGCTGGATAAATCACTTGACTAAGCTTTTCCCTGAAGATGGGAGATGGGAGAGCTGAAGTTTGGCCCCTAGCACAAGGCTACCTGCCCCTGAAACAACTGTTAGCTCAGTTTGTAGCCTGTCAATATCAATACATGTTGAACTTTAGGCAAAGTGAAAAATACTGCACTCAAATAAGGGTGTGTTATAAATTGGTAAGTGGCAAGAAGAGGTGAAGGAGATGATTAAAAAACTAACATAGGCTGAAAGCTGACCACTTAACTAAAAGGCCTTTGGTACTATAAACTTAATGGAGTAATTGAAAAAAAATAGTAGAAGTTTAGGGAAAAAATGATGTTTCAGTCTAAGCCATTTATAGGACTTTAAACCTATTATATTTTAGTAGATTTTTTTTTAAAGATTTTATTTATTTATTTGACAGATGGAAATCACAGAGAAGCAGGCAGAGAGAGAGGAGAAAGCAGGCTCCCTGCTGAGCAGAGAGCCCGATGTGGGGCTCGATCCCAGGACCCTGGGATCATGACCCGAGCCGAAGGCAGAGGCTTTAACCCACTGAGCCACCCAGGCGCCCCTATTTTAGTAGATTTTTTTCATGTACTCATAGTCTTGAAAAATTGTATGATTGCTGAATCTGAATTTTTTTAAAAAACATTTTATTTATTTGAGAGAGAGAGCTAGAGAGAGCACGAATGATGGGGAGGGGCAGATGGAGAGGGAGAAGCAGGCTCCCTGCTAAGCAGGGAGCCTGATGTGGGGCTCAATCCCAGGACCCCTAAGATCATGACCTGAGCTGAAGGCAGATGCTTAAGTGACTGAGCCACCAGGTGCCCCTGAATCTGAATTTCTGCTTATTTTTGTTTCAGAATCTGAAAGCTGCTAGTCCCGTCTTAATTTAATTTTGTAACAAGAGCAAAAACATATTTGAAACATAATTACTCAAGATTTTCTCATGCCAACTGGCAAGAAATTTCTACCTCTTGTGATGAATGGAAATAATGTCCCCAAATACAATCCCAGCAATAACAAGCACCACTACAACAAAACAGCAATATCTACCTGTTATTGACTCTTACTATATCCCAGGGACTTCACAAAATATTAGTTCTCTAATCTCATTTAATCCTCACATACATCCATAAGGTAGGTTCTAATTCAGCCTCATTTTGCAGATAAGTAAACAGAGGGCTATTTTAGGGATCAAACCCAGAACTGCTCATGAGAAAATGCACCATGATCCATTCATTCATTTATTCTGTAATATACATAGTTTATCTGAACATATGGTTGGTACTGAGGCACAGATGTGGACACTGGCCTCATAAAGTTTATAGTCTACTGGAAGAAAAAATCTCCACTCATTTTTCTAAAAGATTTTATTTATTTGTTTGATAGAGAGAGAGATCACAAGTAGGCAGACAGGCAGGCAGAGAGAGAGAGGGGGAAGCAGGCTCCCCACTGAGCAGAGAGCCCTACATGGGGCTCCATCCCAGGACCCTGAGACCATGACCTGAGCCAAAGGCAGAGGCTTGACCCACTGAGCCACCCAGGCGCCCCAAAATCTCCACTCATTTTTGTTTAAATGAATGCAGATCTAATTGATTAAAAATTATCTTTCTTTTAATAAATTGGCCATATGTATTTTTGAAGGCTGGCTTTTGGTTGTCTGGCAATCCTAAGATTTTTTTTTTTAATTCTAAAAATTCTAAAAGATCTAAAGATCTTTTAAAAACAATTATATTTATGGGAGCCATTTATTTTTTTTTAATTTTTCTTTTCTTTTTTTTTAAGAGTTTATTTATTTATTTGACAGGCAGAGATCATAAGGAGGCAGAGAGGCGGGCAGAGAGTGAGAGGGAAGCAGGCTCCCTGCTGAGCAGAGAGCCCAATGAGGGGCTCCATCCTAGGATCCTGAGATCATGACCCGAGCCGAAGGCAGATGTTTTAACCCACTGAGCCACCCAGGCGCCCCTTTTTTGATTTTTCATAACAATTTTATTGAGATATAACGGACATACCATTAAGTTCATCTTTTTGAAGTGTACAATTCAGTATTTTTTAGTATGTTCATAGAGTTGTGTGTCAATATTCTCAAATTTCAGAGCATTTTTGTCACCCCTAAAAAGAAAATGTATTTCCATTAGCAGTCACTTCCGATTTTCCCCTCCCACTTGTCCCCAGAAACCACTAATTTCGGTTCTGCCTCTTTGGTGCCTGTTCTGGACATTTCATATATAAGTGAAATCGTATGCTATGTAGCCTTTTGTGTCTGGCTTCTTTCACTTAGCATAATGTTTTCGTTTTCGGGTTCATCCTGTTGCAGCATGAATCGGGACTTCATTCCTTTTTTATTGCCAAACAATATTCCATTGTACGGATGTGCCACATTTTATTTATCCATTTATCAGCAGATAAACATCTGTGTCATTTCTACTTTTTGGTTATTATGGGTAACACTGCTATGAACATTGCTGTGTTTTTCTGTGTGGATGAATGTTTTCACTGCCCTTGTATATATGCCTAGAAGTGGAATCACTGGGTTATGTGGTAACTCTATGACTAACTTTTTGAGGAACTGCCAAACAGTTTTCCAAAGTGGCTGCAGCATTTTACATTATCATCAGCAATGCCTGAGGGTTCCAGTTTTTTATATCATCGCTAGCACTCATTATTATCCGTCTAATTGATTATAGCCATTCTAGTGGGTATGAAATTGTGGTTTTCATTTGCATTTCCCGGGGTGCCTGGGTGGCTCAGTGGGTTAAAGCCTCTGCCTTCAGCTCAGGTCATGATCCCAGGGTCCTGAGATGGAGCCCCATATCAGTATCTTTTCTCAGCGGGGAGCCTGCTTCCTCCTCTCTCTCTGCCTGCCTCTCTGCCTACTTGTGATCTTTGTCTGTCAAATAAATAAATAAAATCTTTTTTTAAAACTTCATTTGCATTTCCCTAATGACTAAAGACATTGAGGAGACATTTATTTTTATGATTTTAAATAATCTTGACTAGAGGAACACAACAGAACTATCTGAGGAGTTTTCCAAGACTGGGCTTCACATCACTCCAAGTGGTAAAAATATTTGCCAGGATGCCCTTCTGAATATTTGGAATGTAATAGAAAACCAATTGAAAAAGGCTTAAGCAATGAGGAAAATCATCATCACACACAACAAGAAGTACAGGTCAGGGGATTACAGAGCTGTTCTCTACACCCACTCTATCCCCAGTACTATCATTGGGATCCAGCTTCCTTCAGTTCTTCTACTGTGTGACCCCAGCATGTCCATTTAATCCGCATGCTTGCTGCCTTTGTAGTAAGAAGATGGTTGCTGGAATTCTGGGTGGGCTCTCTGGATGGGAAAATGTCCAATGGAAGAGAAATCTTTCTCAGGAGACTCTAGCTGTCCTTTCTTATATCGCATTGGCCTAGAACTGTATCACATGGTCCAATCCAAACCAATGACAGAGAAAAGAAATGGGGATTCCATGTATATGTTTTAGTTGAGGTGGGATTTACTCCCTTCCAAAATGGGAACTATATGGGAGTTCTGCTAACAGGGAAGAAAGGAGAAATGGTTGTTGGATGGGCAATTAACAATGTCTGTGTTATGTAGCTATACGCTACAACATCATGATGATGAAAAATATTAGGTTAAATCTTGAAATTGCTGCTATTGGATCATTGACAACACTAATTTTACATAGTTCAACCTAATCATTTCCAATGCCATTTGACAGATTGGGCCGAGGCGTGGGGAGAGGATAATATTGGCTCCAGGTTTTAGTTCAATCACTTAGAATGGCTCATAAAGCGTGAATCACTTAAATTGATTGGTACAAGTAAATCAGACTCTTGTGAGCAAAAAGATTTTGTGTAATACAAGTTCTTACTTGATTTCTTTATCTCTTTCTTGGCACATCTCAAATGTTGGGAAATCTGTCCATAATCCCAAAGCATTTGTCCTGATGCACATGCTGATGAGGTCTGTGAATGTTTTATTTATACACACTTAACGGTTTGCTGACTTTTAATTTAATTTTTATTTTTTTTAAGGTAAGAGAGTTTTTTTTTTAAAGATTTTTTATTTATTTATTTGACAGAGAGAGATCACAAGTAGATAGAGAGGCAGGCAGAGAGAGAGGGAAGCAGGCCCCTGCTGAGCAGAGAGCCCCATGCGGGACTCGATCCCAGGACCCTGAGATCATGACCTGAGCCGAAGGCAGCGGCTTAACCCACTGAGCCACCCAGGCGCCCCGTGACTTTTAATTTTAAACAATTAAATCACAGAATGCATTATTCTGTTTTCATTAAAAAACGTTTAAGGATTTCAAAGAGAAAGTGACTGTCTACCTTCCATTTTAGGGGTCTTTTAAACGAGGCCGACTTTGAGAAGTCTAAAATGAGCTATTTAGGATGTAGAAATAAACAGAAAGCTTTTAAGATGGGGCTACCCTTGAATTGCACAGAGATGCGCCCAGAGCAAATTAGAAAATGGCCACCTCTCCCTTTTTAAATTCTTAAATTCATGTATTTATTTATTTTTTGAATAGGCAACATATTCACACAGTATAAATTCAAAAGATACAAAAGTTCTAGTGATGGCTCCTTCCCACAACTGCTCCTTAGCCACTCAGTTCTCTCTTCCCAAGACAGCTGCCACCAGAAGAAAATTTTTAGGAGAATTCAAACCATGCCTTTCCCTCCATACAGCAGTATACTGTACACACTGTTGTGTCGCTTTTTGTTGTTTGTTGTTTACCTAACAGTCTATTTCAGAGACCATTGCAAAGTGGTACATAACGAGCGTCCTCATCTGTTTTTATGGCTGCGTAATACTCCACAGAATGGACCCTATTTCTTTAACCAGCCCCCAAGGGATGGACATTTAGATTGTTTTCAACTTATTATAAGCAGTGCTGCAAAGAATAACATTATACATATGTATTTTGCGTATGTGCAAGTATACCTTGGGGAAAGTTCCTACAGAGGAATCACTGTCTCAAAGGCTGTATGTGTTTGTAATTTTGAGAAATGTGATAAATTGCCCTTTTTTCCAGAGGGTTGCAACAATTTAAATTTCCACAGCAATGCATGAGGGCACTGGTTTTTCCCACAGGTGGCAGCCTTCCAGAAGAGAGGTCATAGAGATGCTCCCCGCACCTTCATTCTAGGTGTGTGGGCAGGACCCCAAAAGGATCTTGTTCCCATTTTTAATAACACAGACAAATGCTCAACGATATGCTATCAAAGGACCAAAAAAGGATACAAATCTGAACCACGTGAAAATTTGGGGGTGCACAGAAAAAAGAATGGGAAGACAGAATTGAAATATCGACAGTACTTAAAGTCTTTGTACTTTTCTACAGTCAGCTCTCATTCTGTTTATAAGCAGAAACAATGCTGAAGTCATGGCTGCTCTTGTCCTTGGGTTAGGAACCTCAGTCCCTTGCAGGATATCTCAAAGGAGTTCCCTTTCAGTAAAGCTCTCCCATAAAGGAGCCTCCAGCTTGGTTCCATTTTAGGCTGAACACCTACCCGCTCTTCCCTCAGTGTCTCCTCTGCTTGGTCAGAGATGCCAAGGAGCTGGAGCGGCAGCTACAGCTCATCTGCAGTCTGGAAAATCCACCAATGCTAGCATTCCAACAGATATATATCTTATTTAAAAAAAAAAAAAATTGTTCCGGTTTGTCAATTTCACTGATCGCGGTGGGGTTTCTTCTGGCTCTTGGGCTTTTCCACCACCATGATTTCCGTTTTCACTAAGATCATTAAAATATTTCTGAACCACCCCAAACCCCTTCTATCCAAGAAAGATCCCGTCATTTGCGAATAGAATAGTCGTTGGGTGCTCCGCGCCGCCATTCATCCCCCAGCCTGGGCAAGAGGATTTCCCGAGGGAGGTGGCTCAGAGCTATCTGAGCCCTGGCCCTGTTCTGCACTCATGCTGCATAAAGGCCCATAGCTGTTGCAGTTGCAATTTTCTCTCTAAACCCCACTCCTTTTGTTGACTTGCAGAGGCTTACATTCCAAAAAAGGTAATTTGAAAGTGCTGCTGAATTTAGATGCATTTTGCTAATTTGTTTTTATTATGCATAGAAATATTGGTATAAAAGGTGTTTCAATTATTTTCTAAGGGAGGGACCTATGCATTCTCTGCAGCCACAAAGCTTTTAAATGGAGTTATTTTTCTCGGCTTATAATCGTTCTCCCTTTTAAGTACCCCAGCAGAAAAAGTAAGTTTACTGCCCCTCGCACAATGGGCCTCTTCACTTTTTAGGTTTGGGAGACCTGGGTGACCTACGAAAGTTAATTAGAAGGTTAACAAAGACGAAGACAGAGTCGAATCCATCGCCTCTCCTTCAGCCAAAGATGTCATCCATTAATTAGGGAAATCGTTAAGGTGGCCTTTATAGAATCCATAGAAAATCTGCCGTTGGCGGTCGACAGTTTTGATCAGATTTTCCTCTCCCCAGTAATACTATGCTTAATAGTACGAAAAGCAGAGGGCTGGGGTGGGGAGAGGGGCGCGAGGAGGGGGTGGGAAGGATGTGTTTCAGCAACATTACATACAGTTAACCAGCCTCTGATTGGGACGGCTTTGATTCTCAGGCTGCCCCGCATACTTGCTCCATGATGTAATCCTTATTGAACCTGGAAGCCCGGCAAGCGGCAGGGAGGCGGGAGAAGCCGCCGCTCCCGCCTGGCAGCCGCAGGAGGCCCTGGGAGTTAGGAGCGCGGCCCCGGTGGCCAGACGCTCTCTCCTCTCTCCGCTGCGCGGGGTCTGCTGCGGCCCCGCTGGCTCCCGCCGCCCCGACGGCGAGGGCAGCCCGGGATCCGGGTGGCTGCTCCGGCTGGGGGCAGCTGTCCGGCCCCGGTTGGCAGCCGGCGTCTTTTCGTTGGTTGGAGGAGGAAGATTTCTCCCAGTCTCCCTCCCTTCGTGCTGCTTCTCGGCCACCAAAACACCAGCCCAGCTAAGGAAAGGCTTCAGTCTGACTAGCTCTTTGCTAGAACCACGCGGCTCTTAGAAAGTCTGGGTATTTGTTGGTGGCATAGACGCGACCTCCCTGCACCCCAGTTTCTTGCCTCCTCGCAAACGTGTTTGAGCCTAGAATTTCTGATATAGACAGTAGAACCATCAGGATTTTTGTTTGGGTGTTGCATATTTAAAGATGGTGTTAATTCTGAATCTGAACTACCTTTAATTTTTTTAAAAAGATTTTATTTATTTATTTGACAGAGAGAGATCACAAGTAGGCCAAGAGGCAGGCAGAGAGCGAGAGAGAGAGGAGGAAGCAGGCTCCCTGCCGAGCAGAGAGCCCTATGCGGGACTCGATCCCATGGGATCATGACCTGAGCCTAAGGCAGAGGCTTAAACCACTGAGCCACCCAGGCATCCCTGCCTTTAATTTTTAACGTAGAACTTTTTTTTTTCTTTTTCCCTAACACCATTTAAACCATTTTTAAATGTAGACCGTAGGGCATTAAGTACATGCGCATTGTTGTCTCCATCATCCAGTCCTCCTAAACTGAAATTCTGTCTGCATTGTGGGGCTTCTTCTGAAAGGGCATTGCAGGGCTGGTGCCATGGTTTTTCAAGTTATCAGTACATTCTCTTTCAGGGATTAGCATCTTTTAAGGAGTTTAAGAGTTTTTGTGTAGTTCTTCATGCCAAAAGCTGGAGCGATGTCATGCAGCCCTTGTTCACCATGCAAAACATTTCCATGTACTTTTGCCTCTTTCTGGATTGATACCGAGTAAGTGCTGCATGAAATCTCACCCAGACAGTCGTGAATGGCCATTTTGGTTTGCCTTATTAGCCCCAATGCAGAGTGAGAAAGAATCGCTGTCCTTGAGAGAAGAGCGAAGTGTCACTCAGGTCCTCGCATTGCGGGGGGGAAAGGCCCAGAGCTACTATGAACCTAGAGAATCACAGCTGATGACCACCCAGGCCTCAGTCTCTCCTTCAGCGGTTCCCTGACCAGCCTCGGCGCCTCTTCCTCCTCCCCACCCACCTCACAGGAGGCCAAACTCCAGGGCACAGACCAGGCTGCTGGGACAGCAGCTGCCACTGCAGGCCCCGTTAGCAGGCCTTTTAGTCAAGTCATCCGTCCACAGCCCTGGGGAAAAATAAGGGTGATGTGCCCCCAACTTCCCAGAAGAAAAAAGTAGTGTTTATGAAAAATCAACTAAATGATAAAAGTGCATGGAATCAAAAGCCCATAAGTTATGAAACATAAGCCATAGCTCTTTTTGTCACCAACACCAAAGCTTAAAACGAAAGCCCACCATTCCCGTATCTAGAGCATCTCTGTTTTCCCCCAAATGCTTTGATCTCCGTTCGACCTTGTGTGTACTTAGCATCTATATTGTCAAATCGCTTGCTATTCCTTTGCTGTTACAGCTAGCAGTGCTTAAAGGCCCTCAACTAACTGAATCAGAGACTCTTAGTTGTTAGTTGGTGGTGGTTATAGGCTGAGTCACATAAAGTGGCTGTTCTGCTCCACTACGTTTGCTGACCGAAGGATAGATATCTGGTCACCTTGATTGCATGTTGGAGTGCCCCAGCAGCGCTTAAAACTCCCAAGACGGAGCACCTGGGTGGATCAGTCTGCTGGGCTTGGGTCATGATCTCAGGGTCCTGGGATCAAGCCCTACACCCAGCTCCCTGCTCAGGGGGGACCCAGCTTCTCCTTCTCCCCCTGCCCTTCCCCCTGCTTGTGCTCTCTTTCTCTCTCTCAATAAATAAGTAAAACCCTAAATAAATAAATAAAACTCCCAAGATAAGAGCTGCACCTCAGACCAACTGCATAAGAATTTCTGGGGGGTGGGATTAGGGTACGGTATGTTTTTCAAGCTCCCCAGGGCATTTCGATTTTCACTTATGAATCCGAGGCCATCAGTGAGGTTGAGAGCTGTGATGGTTTGTGTGTCAACTTGCCTGGGCCACAGGGTGCCCAGACATTTGGTCAGACATTATCTTGGATGTGTCTGGGAGGTGAACATTTGAACTGGCAGACTGAGTAAAGCAGATTGCCCTCCCTAATGTGAGGCTCATGAATCACTTAAAGGACTGAATACAATGTAAAAAGCTGAGTAAGAGGGAACTCCTCTTACCTGGCTGTGTTTGAGCTGAGACATCAGTTGTTTCCTGCTGTTGGGTTTAATCACTGATTAAACAGTGATCCTTCTTGGAGCTTGAGCCCACCAGTGGTTGACCAGAAGTACATCACTGACTCTCCTGGGTCCGGCTTGCTGACTGAAGATCGTGGGACTTGTCAGCCCCCATAATCGTTTGAACCAATACCTTATAATAAATCTGGTTTTGTATAGATATGCATCTTATTGGTTCTGATAGTTTGGGGAACCCTGACAAATACAGATTTGGGTAGCAGGAAGTGGGGTGCTGCTGTAACAGATACTTAAAAAATGTGGCAGTGGCTTCGGAACTAGTGGGGGCTGGAGGAGTCTGAGGTGCGTGCTAGAAAGATGGATGTTAAAGGCAGTTCTAGTGACTGCTGAGAAAGAAAAGAGGAGAGGGCGCCTGGGTGGCTCAGTCGGTTAGACATCTGCCTTTGGCTCAGGTCACGATCCCAGGGTTTTGGGATTTAGTCATGTGTTGGGCATGTGCTTTTCTCTCTGCCCCTCACCCCTGCTCCTGTGTGCTCTCTCTCTCTCAAATACATAAATAAATTAAAAAAAAATTTTTTAAGAGGAGAGCTGGAGAGAAAGTTTCGGTCTTTTTTGGGAACACATCAATGATCGTGAACAGAATGGTGGTAGAAATGTAGATGTTAAAGGACATTCTGGAAGGTCTCAAGGAAAAATTACGAACAGGTTATTGGAAACTGAAGGAAAGATGATGCTTGTGACAAAGTGGCAAAGAACTTGGCTCCACTGTGTTCTCCTGTTTTGTGGAAAGTTGAACTTGTGAGTAGTGAAGCTGGATATATAGCAGAGGAGACTTCTAAGCAAAGTACTGAAGGTGAGAGGAGAGAAATGTGTTGAAGAAGGAATTCTTAAGCAAAAATAAAACCAGAACTTAAAGATTTGGAAAATCCTGAGCCTACCCACACTGAAAAATGAGGAAGGTGTATTGACAAGAACCCTATGGGTGTGGCCCTTATCCTTTGATAAGGAGATTAATGTGGCATGATCCAGGGATCTCATCAGCCATCTCCGCAGAAGCCACAAACAGAGATGGGGTTATACCATCCGAAACACTGACAGCTTCAAGAAAACAAGACAGACTGTTAACATGGCTTAACATTCAAGAAAAGGGAAGAATAACCCCAAAGGTGATTTGTAGTTCCCTAGGCCTACTATTTCCATCACAGGGCCAGGAGGCAAGGCTATTTCATCTCTGGTTTCAGAGGGTGGGGTCCTTGAAACCAGTCATGGTGGGGACCCTCAGGGGAGAGCTGAAAGGGTGGGGCTCCCCACAGAGACTTGAGGGTGACACGGTCACCCCAGCGACCCTGGAGGGCAGTGCATCAAACCAAAGAGGATTATTCTTAAACCTTAAGAGCTAATGGAATTTGTCTTGCTAGGTTTTAGGCTTACTTTCAGGAGACTCACCACTCTTACCTTCTTTCCTGGTTCTTTCTTTTGGAACGAGAATGTCTGTTCTACACCTGTCTCACCACTGCATTTTGGAATCACATAACTTGTCTGGTTTCACAGATTCACATCTGGAGAAGAAGGTTCAAGTGCCACTTATCTCTGATTTAGATGCTATTTAGATGACATTTTGGACTTTGGACTTTGGAGTTGATGCTGGAATGAGTTAAGACTTTGAGGGCTGTTGGAATAGAGTGCATGTATTTGCATGTCAGAAAGACATGAATTTTGGGGGGCCAGGAGTGGAATGTTATAGACTAAATATTTGTGTCCCCCTCCATTCTTGTGTTCAACCTCAAACCCCCAATGTGGCTATATTTGGAGACAGGGCAGGTGAAGGGATAATAAAAGTTAAACGAGGTCATGAAGGTGGGTCGCTATTTCAATGGGGCTGATGTCCTTATAAAAATAGGAAGACACACCAGAGCTTTCTCTTTTTAATGTGAGAGGGCACAGAGAGAAGGCAGTCATCTTTAAGCCAGAAAGAGAGCTCTCACCAGAAACCAAATTGATCAGCACCTTGAACTTGGGCTTGGCAGCTTCCACAACTACGAGAAAACGAATTTCTCTTGTTTAAGCTACATGGTCTGTGGCATTTTGTTATGGTAGTCAGAGAAGATTAATAAAAGAACCATATAAAGGAGATACCAGTCACTCCCATAATCCATATTCTGCTCTAAAATTTCTGCTGTAGGATACCTGGCTGATTCAGTTGGTATAGTATGCAACTCTTTTTTTTCTTTTTTTTAAGTAGGCTGGAGCTCTGCATGGGGCTTCAACTCAAGGTCTGAGATCAAGTGTTAGACGCTTAACCAACCAAGCCACCCAGGTGCCCCTAGAGTATGCAACTCTTGATCTTGGGGTCATGAATTTGAGCCTTAACCGTGGATGTAAAGATTACTTAAAAAATAAAATTTTCCCCCATAGCTTGCCCTGTGGGCCATATGCTCTCCTGTCCTCTGCTTATTGGCTAGGGGTGAGCACATGACCCAGGATATTCCATTCATGGGCTCCTGAAATATTTCTGGCATAAAACCCACAAATCAGAGTTTTGTTTGGTTCATAAGATCTTCTTTTGAATTCTCTGGGGATAACTCAAGTTAGAGTGAGTTAGCTTGGTCAGATAATCTTAATACCTACCAGAGAAGCTTGAGGCACTTTTCAAAAAGGATAGGCCTAAGAAGAGTATAGCAGTTAGAACTTTTCAGAAGCCAAGGTCACTGTGGGAATGGAGGCCACCCGTGGGAGTGGCGGGATTGGCTAAGGAGTAGGTGAAGGTGGAGGGATTGAAGGCTGCTAGACACACATGGCTTGCATGGCTGTTTCCCCCAGGACTTCTGATTATACAGATTCTCCACCCTTTCCCAACCAATTCGTCTTGAGGGCAGCCTTTGTTATAATTGTCTTAATCAAAGTAAATTTGATTGTAAGGATAAAAGCCCCGTTCAAACTTACTTATGCTGGGGGAGGGGTGATGGTTATTGGATGGATACAAGAAAAGTGTAGCTGGACTTCTTCGGAAACTGTAGCTATTCCCCATTCATTCTCTCTGTCTCTGTCTCTCTCTGAGGCCTGGTGGCTTCTTGAGCTAATTCCCCATGAAGTATGGCCCACCACCCCCTATGTGACTACAAGGTGGGATGGGCATGGCGGGTGTGTAAGTCATCAAGCTTCTACTGAGGCAATGAGTGCTGAAAATTTCTCTTCAGATCATTAGAAATATTCAAAAATGCCTTATTTTTTCTATTTTAAATCTTAGATAATTACATTTGAATTTGGATTAATGGGTAGATTGGGGAGTAAAGTGTTCTGACTCATTTTCTGATAAAACCTTTGTGTTAGCCAGAAAATGCTTTTATAAAAAAACAAACAAAACACCACCAACAAAACTTCACTGGATGGTATTTCTAAAAGGCTTACTTTGCTCTCTTTATAAGATCATGACAATATTTGCTCCTTCTTGGTAACGTGTGAGTTTCAATAGCAGTTCCTGTGGAAGAGATCCCAAGGAGAAATGGAAATGGTACTGCACTTAGGGGGTCCAAACACCTCCCTCCATCCCCACTGTATCAACAGGGGACCCTCAGGCACATCACAAGCCTCTCTGAGCCCGAATTCCCTCGTATGAGAAAGAGAAGATGGAGGTGGTAATACTTGTCGTTTCTTTTAATCTTGGGGTAATCGTTTTAAATTTGTATGTGAAATTCATTAGTAAATTAAAAGCATAAATAATGATTTCTGTCTTTGGCATATCGGACTTGCTCTATAAACATTGGCTGAATGACTTCTATGTGAACAATCTCCATGTATGAGGTATAGGAAATTGGCTCAATCTGGGCAAGTCCCAGATCATATTCTGAAAAAATATTAGTTTTTTAAAAAGATTTTATTTATTTATTTGACACACACACAGAGTGAGAGATCACAAGTAGGCAGAGAGGCAGGCAGGGGCAGGGGGGAAGCAGGCTCCCCACTGGGCAGAGAGCCTGATAAGAGGCTCGATCCCAGGACCCTGGGATCATGACCTAAGCCAAAGGCAGAGGCTTTAACCCAATAAGCCACCCAGGCACCCCAAAATTGTCAGTTTTTTTAAATATACTAAATTCCTCATAGGAATTAGTTCTATTAGCTTTTTCTTTTATAAAGTAAGATGTAGGGCACCTCATACCTATCAGAGCAGCCAGAATAAAAAAGACGACGTAACAGTGTTGGCGAGGATGTGAAGTAAAAGGAACCCTTGTGCACTGTTACATTGCACTGTTGATGCAATGGGAAGTGGGGCAGCCACTGCGGAAACAGTATGGAGTTCCTCAAAAAATTAAAAATAGAAATGCCATATGATCCAGTAGTTCCAAACCTGGGTTTTTACCCAAAGAAAAAGAAAATACTCATTTGAAAAGATATATGCACCCCTAGGTTCACTGCAGCATTATTTAAAATGGTTAAGATATGGAATCAACCCTAGGGTCTATCAATAGATGAAAGGAGAGAGAAGATGTGGTGTGTATATACAATGGAATATTACTCAGCCATGAAAAAGGATGAGATCTTGCCTTTTGTGACAACATGGATGGACTTCGAGGGTCTAACGCTAAGTGAAATAAGTCAGACAGAGAAAGACAAATACCATATGATTTCATTTATGTATAGAATCTAAAAAACAAAAGAAATGAATAAACAAACAAAACCAGAATCAGACCCATGAATACAGAGAACAAATTAATGATTGAGGAGAGGGGTGGGGGGATGGGCAAAATAGGTGAAGAGAGTGGGAGATATAGGCTCCCAGTTATGAAATGAATAAGTCCCATGGTTAAGAGGTACAGCACAGGGAATATATATTATATATATTACATATGTAATTACATACATATTATATATTACAATATCAATGATATTATAATAGCATTTTATGGTGACTGATGGTAGCTACACTTGTGGTGAGCATAGAATGATGTTTAGAGAGGTTGAATCACTGTGTTGTACACCTGAAACTGAGGTAACATTGTGTGTCAACTATACTCACATTAAAAAAAAAAGCAAGATGTAGGAAAAAAATCAGATGAATTGCAGGTTCTAGTCACTGAGTTCAGGTTCAACTAAACTGCTACTGTACAGGAAAGTCCTTAATAATATATTTTGAAAGCTTATCCAACAAATATTAACTGAGGACCCTGGGAATATACTGTTGAACAGAAACAGACAAGAACCCTGCCCTCAGGGAGCTGATGATCTGGTACTCAAAACACACACACACACACACACACACGACACTGGGGAGATGCTCTACCTCGCCCGGCTAGTTTTCTCAGTCGCTGCAAAAGTTACTTTTGACCAAGGTCTAGGACAAAGTGGAGGAAACAGATCAAACACACCAAGGTCCAGTGGACCAGCAGAGGACTGGGGCCCGAACATAAATCCCAGATTAAGACTTTTAGATTACTGCCTTCAGCTAGGGAAGGGAGGGGGGAGATTTTTTTCCACTGGGTCTGGAACACCCTCAAGTGACTCTGTATATAACAGTATCCAAATGTCACGTCTTGGCTCAACTTCAATTTGACAACAGCCAATACTTCTGGAGAGCCTCTCAAAGGTCAGGCACTGAGCTGGACCCTTTCCAGGTTGTCTTTAATCCTCATACCCCTCTAGCTGGGTAGATACTATGATCACTCTCAATTTGCTTATGAGGGACACAGGCAAGGTCACAGTAGTTGGTCTCTATCTTACTTGAGTGCCTTCCCTCTTCCTGCCAAACCACACAAGGTCTTTACTCCCTTCTAAACAGAATAGTGGGAACCTTGTGTTTCTACACTTTACCACAATGAAGAAAAAGTACATGCTTATCAACATATAAAGGATAATGGTAACAATAGCCAATATTAATTAAACAATTACAATATGCCAGATGGAATTCTGAGCTTTTTATGTGTATTAATTCATTTAATCCTCACAAACCTATGATGTGGTTACTCTTGTTATGTAATGTTATTTATCTGTTACGTTATAGATGAGGAATTGAGACACAGAGAGGTTAAATAATCTATCCAAAGAGACTCAGCTTGTGTATGGCAGAGGCAGAGTTTAGACCCAAGTTTTCTGGGTCTAGACCTTATGTTATGTCATTTCATCCCTAAACAACACACTATTTTCAACATCTTTTGCAGTTTTCTTAAGTTGGTGAAATAAAGATCACAAGCCATGGGAGGGAATCCCTTGCTAAATGCTTCCGGCCATCACTCTGTCCCTCCATCATTGTGCAGTATACATCCTATGTAACTGCACCAAACCTGCATTCCACCCACCATGAAATGACACATGACACCGAAAAGAAAAAAAAGTGCACCATGTTTTCGAAATCTGAGCTTTCTCTCTAGTTTATGTTCCCAAATGCATAACATTTCCTGTAGATATGAGAATTCTCTCAAAGAGTTAACAGCAGTTCTCGAGAAGAGGAATTGAAGAAACCTAGGAGCATTTTTTTTACCAGCTCAGGCAAGTGACCAAAAAGTCAAAACTAAATTTTACAAAAAATATCAGGCTTTGGATCCTCACTCCCACTGACAGACTATTTGAGTAAATTGGACAGTGGTATCACAGACTGGGCACCAACCTTGCTTTCTCAGCTTGGGGCAAAAGGCGGAGGCAGAAGGTAGCAGGAAATGTTGGGGCATCCTGGTGAATTCTAACCTCATTCTACTAAGAACACTCTCCCACTTTCTCTATCATAGAGACACACATGAGAGATCTCTGAAGCAGGCTGATATCTTCAGATATAAACCATTTAGGATGCTTGATAACTACTAATTACATGAATTAGGTACATAATATATAATTACCAGTGCTCTACATTCCCCTGTCTTTGCTGCACCGCAGGAAAAAGTTTCCACAGCACTTGGTTTGTATAAGCAAAAGCCAAAATTAAATTAAGAGGTCACACGCCAGTAGCAAAGACAAAATCAGGAAAACATTTTCTAATCAGAAACTGCAAAGAAATTGGGGCTTTTATATAATAGCAAAATTAGGGTTTGGATGGTGGTATTCTTTCAACCAACTTTTTACAAATATTTTCTGGAACAGGCCCAAGGACTCCATCCTAATTTAGCCCATTCTTGTTCAGATGTAATTGAATTCACTTGTTTAGGTTTCTGCCTCCCCCACCTTCCATCCAGTGGCAAGGGGAGTGCTGCTCAGCTTTCTCACGAAGCACCGGTAAGTCTGCAGACCCTGTTTGGAGGAAGGTCCTCCAGGGATAGGAGCCTCCTCTTTCCTTCCCCCACAGCTACTCTCTTCCCCCACTACCTTTCCCCAAGAGGAAATCACCCTCTACGTTTTGGTCTCTTGGTACCACTTACCAATTTCCCCCTCTGCTGCCCTTTACCTCCCAGCCCTCAAAGTTACTCTCCTCCGAAAAGAACGACTCCATCAGCAGGGAGGAGTTCATCTGAAAAATATCCTCTTGGAGGGGTCCACTGCATAAAAATATTCAGGTCTAGAATCCTTGACTCAAGTCTCTTAGGGTTGGCAGAGCTGACACTGAGCTGAGAAGCACGCATTCCTTGTGGCTGAGGGATTCCTGCATCAGCAAAAGAGGAAAGATAGCTTTTGTTGTCATTCAGGGCTGGGGAGAGGATTTAGCTGTACACCCATCAGGCTGGAGTGACAAGTCGCTAAGGATGCATTGGTGCCCACGTTAGCTCCCATGATCGCAGGCCCCTGCTTTGGCATACACTTAGGCTGAAGACAGGAAAGCCATCTCCACGGGGAGGACATGACTTGCCAAATGATTCCCACCACCCGCCTGCACTACCCCCTCATGCTCCTGGAGTTCTCCCTGGCAGGTTGACTGCTTGACTTGGCTTCAGAGCTTAACAAATATTAGCTTCTATGCCTACTCCTCCAGGTTCAGAAACGTTCAGATGAAGGCACAACAGCGAGAGGTAAGAAGCCGGTGTCTCTTTCTGTTCTTAAATGCAAGTTCAGGGGCAGGATTTTTTTTTTTTTAATTTTAAATTTAATACTTAAGACCTCCCCTTTCGTCTTTGGAGATTCTTTTTCCACTATGTCTGGCAGAAGCTAATTCTGATGATTTGGAACACACACACTCACACATAGGCACACCCCAGCATGCGGGCAGTCTCTGCACATCTCATACCCAAGGCTGTGCGGGCCTCCAGGATAAGAACTCCACAGTAAGTGGGCAGTAGAGTGTGGTGAGCACCCAGGAGGCTGGTGGGCCCTATCTGCTCTTACCACCAGTGGTTCTGGGGCCTGCATTAGCAGGAATGAGAGTCTGCGTGATTTCTGCCATGGCATCCCAGAATCCACTTGCCTCCATCTCCAAGGGCAGCCTTCTACATGCAACAAGGGAATTCAGGCTTCTGTGAAACAGGCTTCACACCCCTGGGGGAAGATGTGGAAGCTGTTGGGCTCCGAGCTGCGAGCTGCGCTGCGTGTCAGAGGAGTTCTCCTGGGATCCTGCTTGCTCCTGGACCACCTTTTGTCATTTTAAAGTGGTGTCTACACCCCTGGTCTTGCTCTGGCCCCAGGGCACACACTGATTTTCATTCATTAGTGTATCTCATCACAGTCAAGTTATTCTCGTACAAAGGGTATTGTAGCATTGTTCCCATGTTACTGATGAAGAAACCAAGGCTTCAGAGTGGTTTAAGCAATGTGCACCCCAAGGAGGTAAGGCGATAAATACCAGCAAAGACAAGTCTCAGACCTCCTGATTTTCTGTTCTTTGCTTTGCACACCTTAGACAATGGGCAAGTATGTACTGTATTGCTAGCATGGAGCTAGTATCATTTAGGTTCTGTGGAGAATTCAAAGACATTATGACTTGGTCCCTACTATCCTAGCACTTGTAAGCTGGTTAGCCAGGATTAAGAGATAAGGAAGGGCTGGATGGTATGCACTTAATGAGTTATTAGTTTATTGACACACTTAGCACAGAATTCTTTTTTTTAAATAAAGGTTTTTATTTATTTGACACAGAGATAGTACAAGTAGACAGAGGAGCAGGCAGAGGGAGAGGGAGAAGCAGGCTCCCCGCTGAGCAGGGAGTCTGATGCAGGGCTGATCCCAGGACCCTGAGATCATGACCGTGACCAGAGCTGAGCCGAAGGCAGCCGTTCAACCCACTGAGCCACCCAGGTGCCCCTAGCAAAGAGTTCTTGAGGATTATGTGCCAGACACTGGGATAGGAGTAGAGGGACACAGAGAGGAAAAGAACACCATCTCTAATTCTCAAGAAGTTCAGTCTAGACAAGGGACCTTCACTACTCAAAACCATTCTGCGCTTGCCACTGCTTCTGGGCCACAATCCATAAGCCCTAACATGGCCCACGAGGCCCTAGGAGATGTGTGACCTTTGTGCCTCTCTCCAGCCTCACTCTCTTCCACGATGGGCTTCAAAGAGCTCCATCATCAAGCTAAGCCTCCTTCCTTCCTTCCTTGGGATCTTTGCACCCTGGGATGGCTTCAGAGAAGTGTCCTTTGAGCAGGGTCTTGAAGCCTGCTTAGGAGATTTCCAGGCTGAAAGTGATGGGGACTGGTGGAATTCCATATAGAGGAATTTGAGTGAGGAAGGGACTTAGTGAAGAAGAGAGGTGGGGGTGGGGGGGTGGGGAAGAAAGGTTCATAGAAAAAGCAAAGCGTTCTTTGTATGCAACTGATATTCGGTAAAAATCTGTTGAATGGAGCGGGGTTGGGAAGGCTGGGGCTGGGCAGAAAGTGGCAGGATGGGGAGCAGGGCACTGAGAGCAGGAACACATGGGCAAAGCCTCAGGAGCTGGGGTTGCCTGAGCTTGAGGGAGGGCGGAGAAGTCCTCTCAGATCTCGTTTGGGGAGGGGGGTGATTGTGTGGGAGAGCAGGTGTTTTATGGGGTGGGATGGGATGAGAGATCTGAACTCTAGCGGCAGCTCAGCTATATGCTCTGTGACCTTGGACAAGTTAGTTCTCTGGGCCTCAGAATTCGTGAGGAAGATGAAGTAGGTAATCTCTAAACCTCTCCTTTCCAGGTGACATGTGCTTTTAAATTTTCCGGTGATGATAGAGAACTGCAAAAGCCAGGTTGGATGCAGACACTGGAAAAGAGGAGGGAAGCCCAAGAGGATAGAGAGAGCAGAGTGCTGGCCTCAGGGGCGTCTGCAGCTTGCTGGGCTAAGAGGGGAAGCCAGGGCTGAGCGCCCTGTCAGAGGAGGGATGTGCCAGGCTGGCTGCAGCCTGGGACTCATCACTGTCCCACTAGGACCAGATCAGATCTTGACGGGGTTTTCTAAGACAACCCAACTTTTCTTCACTGCTCCCCTGATCTCAAGTCTAATGTGGGGGGACGAGGCCCACCCTCAGGGGAGAAGACAGCTGTGGCCAGTAAAACGGAGTGCGGATTCAAAGGAGTAGTGAAGGAGGGGAAGAATTGAAGGGGATTTTTGGACAGTCCAAAGGACAGGACAAGCCCCTCCCTGGTTTTTTTGTTTTTTTCCTCTAGTGACCCCATTCTGCCCCATGGATGTCACTTTTCTCTCTTTCTCTCCCTCTCTCTCTCCCCCCCTTCTTTTTTTTTGGAGGTTTTGGGGAGGGGAAGCAAGCTGAGGGAGGTGGGAAGAGACTTTTTTTCACATGAGTCCTCAGAATTACAGTTCACAAACTATTCAGTAAACTGACCGGCCTCAACCTCCCCTTCAACGGCCTAATCTAAGGGGTGGATCTATGTGTTTTGTTGCTTGTCAGAAACAATCGCTGAGCGGCCCATTACATTTACAGCACGTCGCCCTTTAATTGGTGTAACACGCTGAGGCCTGAAAGGAGGAGAGGCCCACAAAAGCGCCCGTGAATGAGCCTTGACTCACACAAAAACACTCTGCAGAAGTTCAGAGCTGGCCACTAACAAGGAGGTAGGGAGTTAGTTTGAAAAGGGGGTGAAGTTCAGAAATGTGTCACCTTGAGGAGCCTCCCATCAAAGCAATGGTCGCATTGACAAGCTGCAAAGAAAAAAAGTTAAACCTTCAGGGCTGTGGACTTGCCTGCTGGATTTATTCTTTTTAAACTTGAGGAGGGGGTAGGAGAGGGGAGAGTCTTTCTTTTTCTTCTTCTCTTCCCCACCCTTGTCTCTCTGCTCCCTTATTTACTTCAGAGAGCCTTAAAGAAGTCGGTTTGAAAAAACATACCTCCCACCCCCCTGCTAAGATACACTATTAAAAAAAATAAATGTATAAAAAGTCAGACTGAATGCGGCTGCCTTAGGCCGCTGCAGCTGATTTCAACCTCGGTGAGAATGGCGTTTTGTCTCTGCGCTTTCCTCCCCTCCCCCTATTTTCTAAGGCGACTCCCCGAGTCCTGGGGCTGGGAGGCTGCGGCCTACCCCTGGGCACAGTGCGGGCCTGGGGGCTGTGCCCTCGGATTCTGTGAGAGCTACGGCGTCGGTTCGGATTCCACTATGTCAGAAGGGACTGGTGTGGGCTGGGCCAAAGTGTGTGGGAGTAGGGATCAGAGCCCTCGGGGATCCAGCTCTGTGGGGTTCTGCTCGAGGCCATCCTGCCCGCCATCCAGAGGAGGAGACCCAGCTTTCCCTCCTCCTGCCGGGAACCCCTGGGTAAGATCCTATCTACCCTAGCCGAGCGGGTCTCCACGCTACGGTTTCTGATTGCAAAATAAGGCGTCCCTAAAAGAAGATACCAGCCTGCACAGGTCCGCAGTGGAGGGAGAGGAACCAGCCCGCACCTTCAGATCCTCCGCCCCACGGTCACCTACTAGGTCCTTCTCGAGCACTTTCCTCGTTCCTGATGCCTGGAATCTACCCAGTGGCCGTCATGGGGCCGACCTCTCTAGACACCTTCCCCAGCACCCTGTCCCTCGCGTTCCTCGTAGGGGGAGGGCTCTCTGCCACACCTGCGCCGGGTTGACAACACCTCGTTCGGATCCCGGGTGCGCGCCGGAGAGCTCGGAGGCACCCTACAAGACCTGCCCCCTCCCGCCTTTGTCTGGTGACGGGGACCCCCGCCCCTTGCGCTGCTCCTGTGAACCGGCTGCCCCGTGCGAAGGCGGGGGCGCTTTTCAATGCGGCGCCGCAGCTCCCTCCAGATTTGTAATCCGCCAAAAAGCCGCTGATTGCTGCAATCGTTACTTTTCATTAAAAAAACTTAGAAGCAATTTGGGAGAACCCTTCTCAATGAATACATTTACCCCCGAAAGGTCTTTATTCTCCGCCTCCACTTGATGAGTTTCTCTGGCACGAATCCGTTCTTACAGGCACAGAATGGGCAATCCCTTGATCCCCGTCAATTGTCATCCCGAGTCGGGGCCACTTTGACCGCCAATAGTGGGGAAGTCAGAGCTAATCCTCAGAAGGAATCACGGGAAAAGAAAAGCAACAATAACCAAGTCAAGCGTAAAAAGTGAAAGAGAAATCTCTATTATCACTCACTACATTTCCCAGCTATGTACTGAAAAAATCAGCTCGCTTGTCATTCGAGTCAGACACCCGCACAAGAATATGGGGTCGTGGTGGGTTGGTAGACTCACACGACGTTAAGGAGCGATATTTGAGAGCGAAAGGCCTCTCTTCTGCCTCTGCCAAATCCCCCTCACACCCGCCATAACCATTAAATACAGACTGACTTTATTCTGTATGGGGAGGCCCAGGGGTGGGTGGTGAGGGAGCCCCCAGCTGTGCACAGATACAAAAAGTCCCCGGGGGGGGGGGCGGGGTGTCGATGCTAAAGAAACGAGCCCTTCGCGGGCACCTCGGATTTTGGTCCCGGCGGGCGCGAGGCCTCGGCGGCTCCGGCCGGCGCGGGCGCAGGTGCGCGGCGCACGCGCGCGCAGGGTCCGTGGGCCGCCTGCTCCGCGCAGCCCCAGTCCGGGTAGGCAGCGGCTGCCCCCGCGCCGTGGGCAGGGGGCGGGGCGTGAGAGGCCCGCGGAGCTGCGGGAGCAGACGCAGCGAGACCTGGGAGAGTGTGCAAACACTGCCACTTTCCACGCTGACACCTACAATTATCTGACATAGGCCTTGATTCTTTTATGCCGCAGCCAAGTGAGGGGCAAAGTTAGTTCTAAAGAGGCCGATGTAAAGCGCGATGCCGGGCCGGATTCCAGGCCCTGCCGCGGCCTCTCCGGGAGTGGTTGCCCCAGCAGCGGCGCGCCTCCCTTTCCCTCCCTCCTCGAGAAGGAACGTTGAGAGCTGGGACTGCCCCAGGGCGCGTGGGTTTGGGATCGACAGCCCGAGTCTCCCGCAGCACTGGGGTGGGAGGCCCGCAGAGGACGTGAATGCCAAACTACCTTGGGCCGAGAACCGACTGGGGCCTGGGTGTGAACGCGCAGCCGTAGCTCGTCCAGCGGCCTCTCTGCGTCCACTTCTCGCATTACGTTACAAAACCTATCTTGGGGTGCCTTTTTGTCTAGTTTCATTTCCCACGGGTGGGTCGAGGGAACCTCCCGCGGCCGACAGGTGAAGCTGCTTTTCCTGATCGCTCGAGGAGCGAGGAGCGGTGAGGGAGGGCCTAGTGAGGCATGAAGGCGTGTTCTCTTCTCGCCTCCAAGGGGCCTCAGAGGCGCCCCGGTCTCCGGTGATTCCTGCTCCTGCCCCTGCCTCACGCCCATCTCCCGCAGCGCTCAACTCCCACTTTATCCCTAGGCATCCAAACCACTGAAGTCTGTTGCGCTTTTCTCTCTGGGGGAACCTCTCCAGGTTGTCACTCCCGCCCCCACCCCATTTGCGCCACACACACATTACACACTATATACACAATATCACATATGTACACATGACAACACTGTATACGGGACGTTCTCACTTGTGTAGGAACATGCTGGAAAAAACGTTCACACCGCAACAAGCTTCTGGAACACATTCGCATTTACACAAGACCTGGACTCACCTGCATACACATAATCACACAGACATGCACACATGCCTGAGCATCCAGGCACACAACGCACATGCACGCACTCCCCATTGGTCTCACAGTGTGCAACACGCGCCCTTGGGCGCCCACAGACTGGCTTGGACTGGTATGGTGGGTCAAGCAGAGGTGACTAGAGTTAGCCATCATCGACTTTGGTCCTGAGACACGGTACCTCCTTTGGGGATCCTTGCCCGGGGAAATGTCCCGAGCTTCCCGCCGGGTCTGTGCTCTGGACCTGTTTCGGACCACCCCTCACCTCGCGGGCGCTGCACCAGAGCTGGGTCTTCTTCAGGCCGCCGCTCCAGCCAGGCCGCAGTCCGCGGCGAAGACTAGGCAGCGGGATTTGCTCACTGCGTAACCACTCGCCCAACTGCCTCCTTAAAGGAGAGGACAAGCTGCCGTCCGGGGTCCGCGGGGGTAGGGAGTGGGCTGGGCAGCGAAGGAGAGGATCTGATCTGACTGACCCTTATCCCCACCCGGGTCTGGCAGCCCGGAGGGTGGTGTGGAGAGCCGGGCTGATAATCGCCATCTATAACGAGTGAGAGAATTCTGCCCTGCCCCAGATTTGCATAAACGTGGATCCTGCTTGGTCCGCGATCTGGAAAGGGTGCTTGTAGAGAGGGCGACATTCTGCAATCCTAATTAGTGATTTTTGTCCTCTTGTTACTGGGCTCAGCATCTCATGCAAATGAACTCTTCATTTCAGCCACATTACCCCAGCTCCAGAATTAACTGACTCTTATCTTTAATGATATGCTGCTGAAGTTCTCCAAGCCCGGCTAGCTTTTTATCTTGATTACGCTAATCAATAAGAAATGATAGAGTAGAATTATAAACTCTATTGGCTTTTAAATGTTGCCGACAAGCCCTCTAGATGCCATTCCGGTTCATTGTTATTTATTAAAATGATCCTCAGCCTAACAGCGATTGCAAATAGAGAGGCGAACAAGAATTAGCCTTGGGACTCATCCCAGTCCGCTGCAGACACCTTCACCCTCCATTCCCCAGGGAAGATTCATCAATTTGGGGGCTTGAAACAGTGGAAACATTAAAAGGAGAAGAAAACGCTAAAAGAAAATTGCTCTTTTGGAGGCGCAAAAGAGCCAAAACAAAACAAAACAGCCCTAGAATGGTGACACCAGATTCCCCACCCCAGCCAGACAGTCTTAAACGAGGAAGCTTTGAAAAAGGCACCTTGAGCCACAGAGCCTCCTGCTCTAGGAATGAATCAGATCTGTAACATATGTACACACCCTCCACCTCACTGACCCCGGCTCCCATCTCCCATACTTTTGCGTATCAGTATCTGTAGACTTCTATGTATGTGTATATAAATTTTCAGACAGTTACAACTTGAGAAATGCAATTTCTCCTGCTTAGTTCTGTTGGGAGGAGAATGGAGCTTGAATCCCTTCTTATCTGCCCACGATAGCTTTCCAGTCTAGGTGGATAGCGGATGGTTATTGGCCCACATGTCAAAACACCTGCAATGGGCAGCTTTGGGTTCCCTAGACGTCCAGAGCCAGATGGGCTGAGACCACCGGGAGCCCATTCCTTCGGCCTCAGGCAGCCCATCGCCCACACCCATCCGAAGTCCAGGACCCAACGACCCTCGGAATCACACCTCCCTCACAAGTCCAATTTGTGCAGCACTGTTTCCCAAGAAGCCGACAACAAAAACAAAAAAGAGCATAGGACATATGGGACATTTGTTTCTTTCCTTTGGCTCACCGAGAATGTAAAGTCTCTATGTGCTGTACGTGAAAAACATCCCTTCTCATCCTGGATCCACGTATCAACCCTCTTTTCACTCCCATCCTCTGCTCTAAGTTTGGTCCTGGGTGGTGTGGGAGCCGCCTGGGCGCTCCAGGAGGGCCACCGGCGGTAGTCACTCAACCGAATCATGTATATCATGTATTGATATACCAACTTTCATTTAGATCCAGTAAAAACGTATTAGGAGCCTACTCTGCTTTAGGCACTTTGTCAGGAGCCCGACCCCAGCTCTGAGGCGTGGGGAGCCTTTCCCTAGCTCGCTTGACCCTCCGCC
Source organism: Meles meles (assembly GCF_922984935.1). Lineage (NCBI taxonomy): Eukaryota > Metazoa > Chordata > Mammalia > Carnivora > Mustelidae > Meles > Meles meles. The sequence goes on from NC_060070.1 coordinate 24,530,366, forward strand.
CCCTCAGCGCTTTGGTTGGGTTCTCAAGATTCGTGGCATTCAAAGCTCCAAAGGCGCGCGAGCCGGAGGCACACACACGCAAACGCACACGCGCCACAACTCGGCCTGCCTTGCCCAGCAAAACCTGCGGGGCGCGCCGCGACTGCATGCGTTTACGCACAGCCCTACTCGCCCACAGCTTGGCAACCGGTCCCCAAACAGCCGCGAGGCTCCTCCAACCCCTGGAGCTGTGAATTCTGTCCTTTTCCTCCCCGCCCTTCACCCCCAGCACAGTCCCCCAGCGCGGCACGGCGCTCTGACCCCGCCAGGAGGGGGAAGCTGCGCACACCGTCTGGAGAAGGCGCACCCAGCAGCTGAGCGGGGAAGCAGCAACCCGCAACCGCGGGCGCACGGGTGTGGGGCTGCGCGTGGGGAGCGAAAGGGGCCGCATGACAAACTGAAGTCCGCCAAGGCCGCGGTGTATCCGTGGAAGGAGTTGGAAATCGCAGGCAGGCTAAGCCTTTTTTTTTTTTTTTTTTAATGACACATGGGGGAAGGGCTGAATGTATCAAAATCATGTAAAATTTCTGTTCTTAGCAACATCCTTGTTATTAGGAATGATGACTAAACCGCCAGGATTATTCTGGACTGTAAGTTATCAAGAGCCCACTAATTTCACATTAAAGCCCATTGACTGCAACGTCGTGATTGAAGGGTTTTTAACAATTAACATAATCAGAAAATGAGCTGAGATAATTTTTATTCAACTCATTACTTTTTAATCATGTATTTCTTTTAATTAATATCTTCTCCGTGAACATAACACAAAGCGGAGCCCCAGTGCTGGCCCAAGCCAGCCTTCGGGACTGAATTTGACACAGCTAAACATTTCACCAGCCGCATTCATTGTATCTCTATTGTGGTGTGGGTGAAACAGAAAAATTTTGTCCAAAAGTCACCATGTTGTTTTGAAACACAATTTAAGGGGTGGGGATGGGGGAGAGATGGGAGCAAACAGCCATTCGTTTTTAATTCGACTTGACTTTTATATTTGGGCGTCTCTCTTGGTTTGCAGCCAGAGGGATACAAATCCTTAGGAAGAAACAGGAGGAAGAACAACAAGAAGAAAAGGCTTTTGTAGATGAATATTCCATCCTGGATTCAAAGAGAAAGGGGCTTCGGCGGCTCATGCCTACTACCCAGGCCAAATGGGGAGACATTAGAAGGCACAGAGCTTGCCGGCAGCACGCCTCCCCTTCGCCGCCAAGTCTCAGTCCCGGCGAAGGGGCGCTCAGCCCCCAGTCCCTACGTCCCTCCGCCACGGTCTCCCCCCCCCCCCCCCCCCCCCCCCCCCCCCCCCCCCCGCCACACGCTGGCCCACAGGGGACTAAGTCCCTCCGCTCCTTTGGCCCAACGGGAAGTGGGCGGTGACCTGCGGGCCTTTCTTTGGCCAGGATCCCACCGCAGCCACCGTGCGCACAGCTCCAGGCGGACTTGGTGCCTGACCCCACCTTGTCCCCCAATACTTCCTGGTATTCCCAACCCCAGAGACTTGATCCAACTCAAATGCCTCAAACGGGACGGAGAAAGGGCATTTTGGGTGGTGGAGAGGACTACGGCCTCCCCCTTCGCGAGCTCGCTCCTCACTAGAGTAAGTGCAACCCAGGGGCGCATCTCGCCTGTAGCCTGATCTCGGTGTCTCCGACACCTCCGAAAGAAGGGGACTGTTTTTGGATTAAGATCTCTCGCGCAGTAGGAGCCGCATCGGCTTCAGAAAAAAAAAAAAAAAGAAACAAAGCCGACCCCTGGTGGAAGAAAATGAAAGTTTAAGAATAAATATAAGAAAGGTTTGGGAGAGCCTCCTGCCCAACTGTCTAACACTGGAGAGGGAGGGAGAGAGAGGGAGAAGGATGGGAGAGAGGGCGACAGAGGATATATAGGAAAAGGAATATCAGAAGAGGCAGAAAACAGGAGAGATCACATAGCAGCGGGCGGAATTCAGGTGGAGAGAGCTAGGAAGGATGAAACTCAGAGGGCAGATGCTTTTAAGCCCCTCAATCAAGTATGCATCCTCAGTGCTGGTGGCCTGGGCAGTGTCAGGGGGCACGCGGGGGTGGGGTGGGCGGTGGAGATGGTGGCCTGGCTTCTCTCTCTCTCTTTCTCTCTTAAAGTAGCTCTAGGCCTAACGTGGGGCTTGAACTCAACCTCAAGATCAAGAATCCCATGCTCTACCAACTGAGCCAGCCAGGTATTCCTCTTTTCTTTCTCCTTTAGTGGAGGTTTCATGTTCTGTGGCTACAGAGGGCAGATGGAGGGTTTCTGTTGGACACTGGCAGCCATTGCCTGCCTGCCCCAGAGAGCATTCAGGTTCCAGAATCTTCCTTCTCTTTCCTCTAAACAAACCTGTCTCCCACCATCCCAACCTTTCAGCATGAGCAAGGTGATCATAACTAAGGCAAAAATCTAACTTATCAAGGAGGAAAACAGCTTAGTATGCAAGACCCACTCCTCTGGTATTTATTTGTTCCTGAATTTTAATGGGGGAACATCTGGGGCACAAGGTTTGTGCCCAAGGGATGGTTCTATTTCAGGCACTAGAGCAAAAGTGAAGGGAGAACTACTGTTCTGAAGTCTATGCTGACATCAAGGGCGAAAACAGTTAAAAATGAAAGAAGAAAGGACATCAAAGATAAAGCTCTGCCAGATGAGCAAGTCACTTGGGGTGAGCACCCCAGGTTAATGAAGGATGTGCAAAGGGTGGCATTTGTGTCTTTCAGCTCTTTTTGAAAGCCTTTCTTGAATCCACTGTCAAGATGTGCTTCCATATTGCTTCCTCCTCATCTTCCTACCTTACCTTCCATACACTTCTATATGTTCTGATATCATACAGGGATTTCTTTCACACACCCTACCTGTCCTACACCTAGGACATGCCGGAATCATTTTCTTCTCCCCAACCTCCACCACCATCTATTGATCTAGAACTTTGCCCTGGGTGAGTTTTCAGGAAATTTGCTGAATTGTTGACAATCCTATGAGAGTCAAAGTTTGGGCTTATAAACCATGTCTAGAAGGAGGGTGGTTCTGGGCTCGTCTTTCTGGAATCTAGTGTGAACAGACTCACAGCACTCCTTGGCAGCTGAGAACAACCCTTGCCAAGGAGTGTGATGAGGATATTACTGGAGGCTATGTCTGAGTATGTAACAGGAAGGAAAACCCATATGCTGTGTTTGTGACTCTCTAATGAAAGTATCAAACAGTGCGGGGAGAGCAGATATGCAGAGAGCTCAGTTGTTCTGAAATCTGCTTTGAGAGCAGCAGTCAGAAGGATCAGGTCGGTGTCCTGGATGGAGGGTAGTCTCTCTTGACAGAAACGGATGAAATAGTTGTAGCACATCTGCGGGAAATACTAGTAAGAGGTGAATCCATGTTCCATGTTCCAGTGAGAATAGATAGTACCATTTCCCTCAACTTTTGTCAGTGACGATTTATACTTCCTTTGGAGTTTCTCCACTTTGCCTTCTGGCTCCAGTAGAGCCTTCAGCCAAATCTGACCCAAATGATAACATAGGCTTGAAACGAGGGATCCTAAGTCAACCAAGGGAGCCCTGGCAAATGAATCATAATTCCTGTGGCCCCTGTCCGAGCCAGAGGCAGAGTGTGGTGAACCCACTTTGGCACAGGGCATTCTCCCCAGACCACCCCAACTCATCTTTAAAGCTTTCATGAACTCTCAGCTGTGTCCTCTTCAGTCTTTCCTGTTTATCGGAGTATCATGACCCCACACGGTTCATCTTAGTATTGTAACCAATGTCCTGAAAACAGCTGGAATGTCTCATGGCTGCCTAGCCAATTTCAATTTGGACCAAGTCTAAATGGTAGAAAGCAAATAGAAGAATGTACAATTATTAAAGCGTTTTAAGTTTTGGGCTAGCCAAACTGCACAATTCAGGTTAGAATATACTTGTAAGACTAAATTATCTGAATTGTGTACCCTACTCGCTGCCATCACATGATTATATGTTTTTTTATATTTTATATATTATATTTTATATTTAATTTTGCTTTACTTTGTGCTCTGTAGACACAAGCTTGCTCTTTAGAAGACGCTTCTTGGGCATTCTCAGGGTTTGTGAATAAAGAGCTTAATGCTTTGAATGGTTTGTTGGGACTCCATCATCCCTTTGGTACAGATTTGAAAATTAACTTATACTATGTATTTTTTTGAGAGGGATGGAGGGAGGGGAAGAAAGGGAAAGGGAGGGAGGGGAGAGAGAGAAAGAGAAGGAAAGAGAGAAGGGGTGAGGGGTAGAGGGAGAGAGAGAATCTTAAGCAGGCTCCACACTCAGCACAGAGCCTGAGGTGGGGCTTGATCTCACAACCCAGAGATCATGATCTGAGATCAAGAGTCGGGCGTTTAAGCGACTGAGCCAAACAGGCAACCCTATATTATAGCTAAATAAAAAGAAAAACAAATACAAATTAGCATTTAGTGGAAAATACCAAGCCTGAATAAATCACATTCTATATCATGTCATAGTTTTTAATAGCTTTTATTGTGAAAATTTCCCACTGTACACCAATGTCCAGTATAATAATCCTCCATGAATCCATCACCTAACTCCAATAAGCATCACATTTTGCCTTCTTGTTTCCTATCTCCCTCTTGGTTTGGCTAGGATATTTTAAAGTGGGTCCTAGGCATTAAATATCATTTCATCCCTAAATACTTCATTATACATCTCAAAAATGGCATTCCATAGTCACAATGGCAATGTCACACCTAATGAAAAACAATTCTCTAATATAACATCTAGCCCATATTAAAATTTCTCTTCTTTTTTTTTTTTTTTTTTTTTTTACAGTTAATGCGTTTGAATCAGGCTCCAAATAAGATACACTTGTATTTGGTTGTACAGCTCTTAAATCTCTCTCTCTTTTTTTTTGGTATGGCTCTTAAATCTTTAAAAAAAAATTGTTGTTTTTGTTATGGCTTTTAAGTCTTTTAAGATCTTCTACTATAGTCTCTCTTTTCTCTCCTTCTTTCTTTTTACATGTTGTCCTGAGGAATGTTCCACATGCTGGATTTGCTTGTTTCTTCATGGTATCATTTAGCAGAGATTTCATGTGTCAGTGAGCAGAGATTTGACTTGTTTTTCTTCCTCCTACATTTCCAGAAGACTAGCAGCAAGGTCTAAAGATTTGAATAACTCCAGGTTCTTCTGTGTTGTTTTGTTTTGTATTTTGGGGGCAAGAATACATCAGAGGTAATTTTCATATTGCACCAAATCAGGAGGTCCACAATGTCTTGTCCTGTTTCGGGTGAAACTCAGATTGATTAATCAGTGGGTTCAAATGATGTCCACCCACTTCTTCATTATAAAGTTCCCATCACCCCCTGACCATTGTTTGAATCAGGTATTTCTTTAGGAGATAACATATCATCCTTTTCTTTCTTTTTTTTTTTTAATATTTTATTTATTTGACAGAGAGAAATCACAACCAGGTAGAGAGGCAGGCAGAGAGAGAGGAGGAAGCAGGATCCCTGCGGAGCGGAGAGCCCAATGTGGGGCTCGATCCCAGGACCCTGAGATGATGACCTGAGCCGAAGGCAGAGGCTTTAACCCACTGAGCCACCCAGGTGCCCCCATATCATCCTTTTCAAAGCAGATCTTCATTAACATTTCTTTTTACCAGTGATACTTAATTGTGTAGAAGAGTAATAGAGAAGTCACGCAGGGGATCACACAGTGACTTGGGGCCAATGCGTAACTGAAATTCGAGTCTGCTGAATTTCTTGAGTTCAAATTCTTTTCTATGGCAGGAAACGTGATAGGTGATAATGCTTCCTGGTATCTTGCCATTTGGAATCCAGAGGAATATTTTAAAACAGAGCTCAAAGGTTCAAAGTCTTTTGACTTAAAATTCTTAATTGAGAATTAATCAGTTTGGGTTTCTTTGGTTTGGATACCAGATATAAAAAATTTCATTTGCTTGGTTACAAACATCTAAAAGCCCAAACCATCTTCATTTTTTTTTTTTAATTTTTTCAGTAGGCTCCATGCCGAATGTGGGGCTTGAACTCAAGACTCGGAGACCAAGAATCACATGCTCCACCAATTGAGACTGCCAGGCGCCCCACATCTTCACCGTCTGAGCCAACATTTCATTTTCATGACTTTGGCCAGATAAACCAAAGAGGACGCTTCTCTCACTCAGGAATATTCTGATCCCTAGCACTGGGCTGTTTACAGTAACAGTTATGTTCAGTTCAAAGTATCAGAAATGCCAGTTTCAGGGGCTTAACTATTAGGATTTCATTTTTCACATAACAAGAAGACCTGAGGTTAGCAGTTCCTGGCTTTGCTTTAGTAGTTTGATGCTGACATGCAGATGTTATGTCTTAGTCTTTTCCCTTTGGTCTCAAGATGGCTCCTGCATTTCCAGTGTTCCTGTCTGTATTCAAGGCAGAAGAAGATGACTCAAGAAAAGGTTTATGTCAGCCCCATCTATCAATAAGGAAAACATATGCTTTATCCAAATCCCCCTAGCAGTATTCTCTTGGGTCAGAACTGGGACATTATGGCATCCTGAATGACTAAAGATCTGGGAAAGCAGTATTTGGCTTTCAAACCTCTATAGTATCACTAGCAAAGGAGATGGGGGTTGGGCATAAATGAAATGTTAATCCACCTGCACCAGCTCCATCCTTCTTTGCTCTCTCGCACATCATCTTCAATACTTCCATAAAACCGAGTTCCTCAGGGGGCACCTGGGTGGCTCAGTGGGTTAAAGCCTCTGCCTTCGGCTCAGGTCATGATCCCAGGGTCCTGGGATCGAGCTCCGTATCGGGCTCTCTGCTCTGCAGGGAGCCTGCTTCCTCCTTTCTCTCTGCCTGCCTCTCTGCCTAGTTGTGATTTCTCTCTGTCAAATAAATAAATTATTAAAAAAAAAAAAACCGAGTTCCTCAGACATTCATTTTGAGGGACAAATGGTAAGGAGTAAGCATTCCACAAATCCCTTTGACCAGAAGGGATGGTAACCAGACAAAGACTGGCTCCAACTTCCAGGAGGGAATGAGTAACTTGGGGGGGTCACTAATGTTAATGAAGCTGAATTTTACTAATCTGTGAGTTCCACGGTTGGTATAAAGGTATTAGAGGATATAAGGCTATTAAACTGGGATTGGAATGAGAGTGAGAAGTAGGGAAAGATCTGCAGGACACAAAATGTGAGCTAGGGTACTATGAGTCAGAAAGCAGCCCTGACATCAGGAGGCTTCCACCACAGACAGATTTCTAGTTACCTCTCTCCAAAAATGTCTGCAGCACATGATTTGTCAATGCTTGAAAATTCCTTTAACAGTGGACAAAATCTGTATCACACTTAGTGATAATATTAAGATTCAAATAGTTCTGGAAAGGCAACATTAACTTACTTTTTTTCTTTTTTCTTTTTTTAAAAAAGATTTTATTTATTTATTTGACAGACGGAGATCACAAGTAGACAGAGAAGCAGGCAGAGAGAGAGGAGGAAGCAGGTTCCCTTCTGAGCAGAGAGCCCGACGGGGCTCGATCCCAGGACCCTGAGATCATGACCTGAGCCGAAGGCAGAGGCTTTAACCCACTAAGCCACCCAGGCGCCCCTTACATTTTTTTTTTTTTTTTCAAAATATTGAGGGCCTCCAGGAAAAATGATGTCTTTCTTATTTAATTAAAGTCCAGATTCTTCACCTCCAGGGGCCAAGAGTGAGAAATCAATCCTCTTAATTCCCAATAGCACAGCAGAGAGCTTGTTAGAACATTAAAAAAGACTACTCAAGGCTGTATAGCAAAAGGGAAGGTAAAAAGGAAATAAGCACAGTTTCTGAGACACAGCTTGCTCATGTCACTGGTCAGAAAATTCAGGAAAAGAGATCTTTTGAAGGTTATCCTCCCTCCACATGGTGGATGCTGTTTTGACCTCCAGGAGCCAAGCCACTTAGTGCTATTTAAAGACTCAGGAAGCTACACTGAGAAGAGGGACTGGGTCTCCCTCCTTAGATTCTGACCAGAGTCCTAGTTTCCTGTCTGAACACTCATACTCACTCAAATGACTCATCCCCCAAATGATCTCCCTCTTCAGGTGAGAAGTGTATTCGTAAGATTGGGCTCTGGCCCTAACCTTTGCAGGCTCCAGCAGGATATTCATATTAGAATAGAAGATATCAGCCCCACAGCACCAACATTCATACATACAGAACTGGGAAAACAGAATCATGGCAGCGTGGGGGGTGGTACAGTGGAAATGTATTCCCATAGAAGGGCCAGTACTAGCTCTTCTGAATGGAGGATTATCTAAAGAAGCAAGGGGGAACTCCAAAACGTGGAAATGCGCAGAAGGATAAGCCTAGGGTCAGAAAAATATAACTCATGTTTTCCAATCAGGTAGTAAGAAGTGTATCACAATAATGGCCAGTCACCATTTCATCGAAAGAGCTCCAGGCCCTCTGCCTCTGAAAGACACCATGGAATATTTCATGTTGCCCCTAGAACTGGTCCTGGGGCCATCCTGGGGTATTGAGCCTTTCCCTCTGATGCACTCTGGCAGTGTATCCCATGGCCTCCTGCCAAAGTCTCCACTACTAGCCTCCGTACCAGCTTGGCTGTGCAAGGTCCCTGGTGCCATCACTAGGACATACTCCTGGCCCATCTGTCACTGGCAAGTCCCTGATGCTGCCTGTAGAGTCACTGATGTCTGTGTCTCAGGGGACTCATGCCCTGAACTTCTCAAAGACAGCATAACTTTAAAAACAAAACTACAGGGCACCTGAGTGGCTCAGTCAGTTGAGCATCTTAGGTCTTGATCTCAGGGTCCTGGGATTGAGTCCCTTGTTGGGCTCCCTGCTCCTCAAGGAGTCTGCTTCCCTTTCTGTTCCTCCCCCCACTTATTTCTCTCACTCTCTCTCAAATAAATAAATAAAATATTTTAAAAACTCTTTAAAAACAAAACTATATCTTTTAATTTTTTCTGGTTTAGTTCTTGCAGCCCTTTTGCTCCGAAGATGAGGAGTATAAGGGGCTGGACTAGGCAAGGGAGTCCACTCTAGGCTTATAAAGCATGGTACACTCCACCAAATCTTTTCACACAGAAAGTACTGACAGTTATAAAAGCTTTACTATATGTTGTGTAATCCAGCCTGAATAAAAATACTGTGAGACCTGGGATGCCTGGGTGGCTCATTTGGTTGAGCATCCAATTCTTTTTTTTCTTTTAAAGATTTTATTTATTTATTTGACAGAGAGACGATGAGAGAGGGAACACAAGCAGGGGAGTGGAAGAGGGAGAAGCAGGCTTCCCACCGAGCCGAGAGTCTGATGCAGGGCTTGATCCCAGGACCCTGGGATCATGACCTGAGCCGAAGGCAGGTGCTTAATGACTGAGCCACCCAGGCACCCCTGAGCACGCAACTCTTGATTTTGGATCAGGTCATGATCTCAGGGTCATGAGATCGAGCCCCACTATGATATGCTCCACGCTCAGAGGGGAGCTTGAGATTCACTTTCTCCCTTTCCCCCCCTGCTTGTATTTTTTCTCTCTCAATAAATAAAACCTTTAAAAATTATTTATTTATTTATTTGATAGAGAGAGAGAGAGCAGGAGCAGGGCTGAGGGAAAAAGAGACTCCCTGCTGAGCTGGGAGCCTGACATGGGGCTCCTGGGATCATGACCTGAGCTGAAGGCAGATGTTTGACTGAGCCACCCAGGCACCCCAGGACTAGTGCTCTTATAAAAAAGTCCCAAAGAGGGGCGCCTGGGTGGCTCAGTGGGTTAAAGCCTCTGCCTTCGGCTCAGGTCCTGGTCTCAGGGTCCTGGGATCGAGCCCCATATCGGGCTCTCTGCTCAGCGGGGAGCCTGCTTCCCCCTCTCTCTCTCTACCTCTCTGCCAACTTGTGATTTCTGTCTGTAAATAAATAAATAAATAAAATCTTTAAAAAAAAAAAAAAAGTCCCAAAGAGCCCCTTAGCCCCTTTCACCATGTTAGGATACAAGGAGTCTGTCTGTGACTGAGAAGAGGGCCCTCACTTGACCATGCTGGAACCCTAACTGGGACTTCCAGGTTTCTGTTGCTGATAAACTACCCAACCTGTGGTATTTTGTTAGAGCGGCCGGAATGGACTAAGACAGTAAAACAACTGGTTTCTGCATTATCCCTGAGCAATCTCAACAGTATGTGAAAATACAGCCTAATAATCTTTAGGCCTACAGGTTATCAGCTCTTCAAATAAACCCAAGTAGAAATAATCTATTCTGTCCTCTTTGTTTATAAGCAAGGAACCTGAGACAAAGAGAAATTAAGCAACTTGTTTGTGATCTCACCACGAATCAGCAGCAGACCCAAAAACAAAACCCAGGTAACCTCAGTCCAAGAGTGCTATTCACAACACCAAGCTACATATGTGAGCAAAAAAGATGAGTATCAGAAGCTAAAGAAGGTTTTTTCTCACTTAATGGTCATAATTTCATTTGCCCATGAAATGATACTATGAAGTTTATTTAATAAAGTAGGTTTAGATAATATTAAGAAATACTTGTTAATTTTATTAACTGTGAGAAAGACACTGAGGTCATAAAAATGGTCCTTAATTTTTAGGGATGTACACTGCAGGAAAATATATGAAGCAAATATGGCCAAATATCAGCAACTATAATATATAAGTGATAGAGATATGGGCGTTCATTAAATTATTTTCCCTAGCCCTTGTTTTATTTTTAAAAATACTTTATTTTAAAATTTTTTATTATTTATTTATTTATTTTAGAGAGAGAAAGCAGGGGAAGCATCTACCATAGCATCTACCATAGTCATAAACATTATTTTTTTACGCCATAATTTTTAAATTAGTTTCAGAGGTAGAATTTAGTGATTCATCAGTTGCACATAACACCCAGAGCACATTACATCATGTGCCCTCCTTAATGTCCATCACCCAGTTACTCCATCCCCCACCTACCTTCTCTCCAGCAATCCTGTTTGTTTCCTGGAGTTCAGTGTCCTTACAGTTTGCCTCTCTCTCAATTTTCATCTTATTTTATTTTTCCTTCCCTTCCTCTATGTTCTCTCTGTGAAAGATGTTGGTGGTATTTTGATAAGGATTGCACTGAATGTGTAGATTGCTCTGGGTAGCACAGATATTTTAATGATATTTGTTCTTCCAATCCACAAGCATGGACTGTTTTTCCATTTCTTTGTGTCTTTCTCAATTCCTTTCATGAGTGTTTTAGAGTTTTCAGAGTAAAGATCCTTTACCTCTTTGGTTAGGTTTATTCCTAGGTATCTTGTGGTTTTTGATGCAATTGTAAATGGGATTCATTCATTCTATATACTAACAATTCATTGTTAGTGAATTGTTAGTATATAGAACAATTATACTAATACAATACTAATGAATTGTTAGTATATAGAAATGCAACTGATTTCTGTGCATTAATTTTATATCCTGCCACTTTGCTGAATTCTGTATGAGTTCTAGCAATTTTGGGGTGGAGTCTTTTGGGTTTTCAACATGGACTATAATGTCATCTGTGAAGAGAGAGAGTTTGACTTCTTTGACAATTTGGATGCTTTTTATTTGTTTTTGTGTCTGACCACGGAGGCTAGAGTTTCTAGTACTGTGTTGAACAGTGGTGAGAGTGGACATCTCTGTCATGTTTCTGACCTTAGCAGAAAAGTTTTTCCCCATTGAGAATGACATCCTCTGTGGGCTTTTTGTATATGGCTTTTATGATATTGAGGTATGTTCTATCCCTACACTGTGGAGAATTTTAATTAAGAAAGGATGTTGTATTTTGTCAAATGCTTTTCCTGTCTCTATTGATAGGATTGCATGGTTCTTATCCTTTCTTTTATTAATGTGGTGTATCGTATTGATTGATTTGCAGATGTTGAACCACCCTTGTAGCCCAGGAATAAATCTCACTCAGTCCTGGTGAATAATCCTTTTACTGTACTGTTGGATTCTATTGGCTAGTATTTTGGATTTTTTGCAGCCATGTTCATTGGGGATATTGGTCTGTAATTCTCTTTTTTCGGTGGGGTCTTTGTCTGGTTTTGGGATCAAGGTAATGCTGGCCTCATAGAATGAGTTTGGAAGTTTTTCTTCCATTTCTATTTTTTGAAACAGCTTCAGAAGAATAAGTATTAATTCTTCTTTAAATGTTTGGTAGAATTCCACTGGAAGGCCATCTGGTCCTAGACTCTTGTTTGTTGGGAGATTTTTTGATTCTGATGAAGACAGTAATCTTAAAGGCACAGGTAGCTTTCATGGAATAACATTAACAAACAGGACTCTTGAAGGTAGGAACATAGGTCCAGAACTGAGAGTTTATATGCAGGGACACTGGATACTGAATGAGGGCAAGCCTCTCCACATGGGATCCTAGCTACATGACAGTTACATCACAATATAACAGAAAGGAACTCATGCTCTTTGCTGGTCATTTACTCTCAAAAGGAAGAGAAGAGCTGAGCCAAATATTCTTAGTTCTTAGAAGAATTCAGAATCCTTCTAAAATTTACCAATCAAATAAGTCTCTTTGCTTGTCTTGCAGTGCAGTAAGGGTAGACAGAGTTCAGAAGTATTACACTGAGTTCTTTCAGCATGGAAGGAAATTTGGGGAGTGGAGAATTTATTTGAAAAAAAGAAAAACTGAAAATAAATGAACTAAGCATTCAATTCTAGAAGCTACAAAAATCCACAGGAAGTAGAGTAAAAGGAAAAAATACAAAATCAGAAATTAATATGAAAACAGAAAAATAAGAGATGATCAATAATACCAAATGCAGCTTGTTTGAAAAGACCAAAAACATAGACCCACCTCTCACAAAGTAATTAATAAGAGAGTGGCATTAAATGAACAATACTAGAAATTTTAAAGGGCAACATCACTATAGAAGTTGTAAATATTTAAAAATCAGGATCATTTTATTAATTTTGCCAGTATGTTTGAAAACAAAATAGCCAATTTTCTTGAAAAAAAAAAAATCACCAACTCATTCAAGAAGAAACAGAAAAACTATCTAGAACAATAACTGTTAAGAAAATTTTAGGGGTGCCTGGGTGGCTCAGCGGGTTAAAGCCTCTGCCTTCGGCTCAGGTCATGATTCCTGTGTCCTGGGATCGAGTCCCGCATCGGGCTTTCTGCTCGGCGGGGAATCTGCTTCCTCTTCTCTCTGCCTACTTGTGATCTCCTGTCAAATAAATAATAAAATCTTAAAAAAAAAAAAAGAAAGACAATTTTATTGGCATGGTGCAGCAGCCACTCTGGAAAACAGTATGGAGGTTCCTCAAAAAGTTAAAAAGAGATCCAGTAATTGTGTGACCAGGTATTTATCCAAAGGATACAAAAATACTGATTCAAGGAGGCACATGAACCCCAATGTTTATAGCAGCACTATCAATAATAGCCAAATTATGGAAAGAGCCCAAATGTCCACTGACTGATGAATGGATAAATAAGACTTTAGGGCACCTTCGTGGCTCAGTGGGTTAAGCCACTGCCTTAGGCTCAGGTCGTGATCCGGGGTCCTGGGATCTAGTCCCACATTGGGCTCTCTGCTTCGGCAGGGAGCCTGCTTCCCCTTCTCTCTCTCTGTCTGCCTCTCTGCCTACTAGTGTTCTCTGTCAAATAAATAAAAAAAATCTTAAAAAAGAGAAGACTTTATATATATATATTTTTTAATATATATAATATATATATAATGGAATATTACTCAGCCATCAAAAAGAATGAAATCTTGCCATTTGCAACAACATGGATGGAGCTAGACAGTATTATGCTGAGTGAAATGTCAGTCAGACAAAGACAAATACCATATGATTTCACTCATATGTGGAATTTTAAGATTTTTGTTTGTTTGTTTGGGAGAGAGAGAAAATGAGAGAAAGCAAGCACGAGATGGGGAAGGTCAGAGAGAGAAGAAGACCACCTGCCAAGCTGGGAGCCTGATGCAGGACTGGATCCCAGGACTCCAGGACCATGACCCGAGCTGAAGGCAGTTGCTCAACCAACTGAGCCACCCTGGTGCCCTCATATGTGGAATTTAAGAAAAAAACAGATAAACACAGGAGTAAGGGAAGAAAAATAAAATAAGATAAAAACAGAGAAGGAGGCAAACCATGAGAGACTCTTAATATAGAGAACAAGCTGAGGTTGCTGGAAGGAATGTGGGTGGGTAGAGAAGGGCTAAATCGGTAATGGGCATTAAGCAGGGCACATGTTATGATGAGCATTGGGTATTATATGTAAGTGATGAATCACTAAATTCTACTCTTGAAACCAATACTACACTGTATTTTAGCTAACTTGAACTTAAATAAAATCTTGGAAGAAAATAAACAAACATTGGATGAAAAGTACTTTATAGAAGATGTTAATAATATCAAAAATAAAAATAATAATTATGTTTAAAAAAAGAAAATTTTATTGGCATAATAAAACTCTTAGTGTGGTAAAACTCTAATAAAAACTCTGGTATCATGAAAGGTACTAGGCTGTTTTAAAATCATGTACCCAGGATTTGTCTTAATCAGATATGGTTAGATATGAAGACAGAGAAATTACTGTCATGAAGGAAGAAAGGTTTTTATAATTATAGATCCATTAAAAAGGAAGCATGGCACACCACACAGGTGGACCACACAGGAAAGCACCGGGGATAATCAAGAGGCAGAAGGAGCAAAGGGAAAAGCAAGCATGGGCCAGAAGGAATGGATGAGACACGGGAGGCAAACGGAGCACATTCAGGATTGCATAGTTTGAATAATTTTTGCAGGCTCTGGGCATTAAAGGGTAGTCTGTATTGTCCAGTACCCACCAGTAAAGTGATTTATGGAAGGGGAATAACATCCCTGCAGGCACCTGATAAAAGGAGGGGGTTAGAGACTTGCGATTGTTTGGTTTGCATATCAAAGACATGTTCAAAGGCAAATTGTTGGTTATCTCTAGGAATTAGCTAATCCTGGTAGGGGCAGTCCCTCCCCAGGTTTGTAGGCCCCAAGATAACTCAGCATCATAAAATACAGAAAATAGAAAACAAGGTTAACACACAGGCCAGGCCAGTTTTACCAATGAAGAAAGAAAAAGTCTATCTTTATGAATTGTCCTAGAGAATAGGAAAGAGGGAAAATTACCAAACTCTTTCTCTGAGGCTAGACTAACCCGGATACCCCAAGCAGAGTAGAAGAAAATAAAATTTTAGGTAATTTCACTTATGAACACAAATGCAAAATATTACATAAAACATTAGAAAAGTGAATCTAACATTGTATAAAAGTGATCAAATAGGATTTATAAGAAGACAAAATAACTTTAGAAAACTATTCAATTCAACATATTAACCTATTAAAGAAGAAATATCATGATTACCTCAAAAGATATATTTAAAAGCATTTGGTAAAATGCAATCCTCGTTCATGGTTGTTTTTTTTTCCCCACATTTTTCATTGATTAAAGTTTTTTAGGGGCACCTGGGTGGCAATTGGTTAAGCAGCTGCCTTCAGTTCAGGTCATGATCCTGGAGTCCTGAGATCAAGCCCCACGTCAGGCTCCCTGATCAGGGGAGTCTGCTTCTCCCTCTCCCTCTGCTCCCTGCTTGTGTTCTATTTCAAATAAATTAATAAAAATCTTATTTTTAATTTTTAATTTAATTAATTATTTTTAAGTTTTTATTTAAATTCCAATTAGTTAACATACAGTGTAATATTAGTTTCAGGTGTACAGTAGAGGGATTCAACACTTCCATACAACACCCTGTGCTCATCACAGCAAGTGTGCTCTTTAGTCCCCATCACTTATTTTACCCATCCTCCCTCCCTTCTCCACTCTGGTAACCATCAGTTTGTTCTCTATAATTGAGAGTCTATTTCTTGGTTTGCCTCTCTCTTTTTTTCCCCTTTGCTCACTTGTTTCTTAAATTCCATGAGTGAAATCATACGGTATTATCTTTCTCTGACTTATTTTACTTAGCATTATACTGTCTAGCTCCATCTATGTTGTTATAAATGGAAGATTTCATTCTTTTTGATGGCTGAGTAATATTCCTTGGTGTGTGTGTGCGCATCTTCTTTATCCACTCATCAATCAATGGACTCTTGGGCTGTTTGCATAGTTTGGCTACTGTAGATAATGCTGCTATAAACATTGGGATACATAAATCCTTTTGAATTAGTACTTTTGTATTCTTTGGGTAACCACCTAGTGGCGCAATTGCAGAATCATAAGGTAGTTCTGTTTTTAATTTTTTGAGGAACCTCCATACTATTTCCCAGCATGGTTGCACCAGTTTACATTCTCACCAACAGTGCAAGAGGGTTCCTCTTTCTCCACATCTTCACTAATACCTGTTGTTTCTTGTGTTGCTGATTTTAGCTATTCTGATAAGTGTGAGGTGATATATATCATTGTAATTTTGATTTGTATTTCCATGATGATCAGTGATGTTGAGCATCTTTTCATGTGTCTGTTGGCCACGTGTATGCCTTCTTTGAGAAAGATATTCATGTCTTCTGCCCATTTTTTTTTAAAGATTTTATTTATTCATTTGACAGAGAAAGAGAGAGAGAGATCACAAATAAGCAGAGATTCTGCCCATTTTTTTAATTGGATTGTTCATTTCTTGGATGTTGAGTTTCATAAGTTCTTTATATATTTTGGATAGTAACCTTTTATCAGATATGTCATTTGCAAATATCTTCTCCCATTCAGTAGGTTGCTTTTTAATTCTGTTGATTGTTTCCCTCACTGTGCAGAAGCAGCTATTTATTTGGATGAAGCCCCAAAAGCTTATTTTTGCTTCTATTTCCCTTGTCTCAGAACACATAACTAGAAAGAAGTTGCTATGATTGATATCAAAGAGGTTATTGGCTATGTTCTCCTCTATGATTTTTATGGTTTCATGTCTCCCATCTAGGTCTTTGATCTATTTTGAATTTGAGAGCTTTTCCTCTATGGTTAGGAACAAGACAGTTATGTCCACTCTCACCACTGTTATTTAGCATAGTACTGGAAGTCCTCGCCACAGCAATCAGACAACAAAAGGAAATAAAAGGCATCCAAATTGGCAAGGAAGAAGTAATACTATCACTATTTGCAGATGACGTGATACTATATATAGAAAACCTCAAAGACTTGGCAAAAAAAAATTGCTAGAACTGATACACAAATTTAGTAAAGTTGCAGGATGTAAAATCAACATACAGAAATCTTTGCATTTATATACACCAATAATGAAACAGCAGAAAGAGAAATCAAGGAATCAATCCCATTTACAACTGCACCAAGAACAGTAAGATACCTAGAAATAAACCTAACCAAAGAGGTGAAAGACCTATACTCTGAAAACTATAAAACACTGATGAAAGAAATTGAAGAAGACACACACACATACACACAAATGGAAAGACATTCCATGCTCATGGATTGGAAGAACAAATATTGTTAAAATGTCCATACTACCCAAGAAATCTACATATTGAATGCAATCCCTATCAAAATATCAACAGCATTTTTCACAGAGCTAGAACAAAAATCCTAAAATTTGTATGGAACCAGAAAAGATCCTAATAGTCAAAGCACCTTGGAAAAGCAAAGCAAAGCTGGAGGCATTACAATTCTGGACTTCAAGTTATTTTACAAAGTTGTAATGATCAAAACAATATGTATTAGCACAAATACAGAGACATAGAACAATGGAACAGAACATTAAATCCAGAAATGAACCCACAAATCAATGAATCTTTGACAAAACAGGAAAGAATATCCAACAGGAAAAAGAGTCACTTTAAGAAATGGTGCTGGGAATGCTGGACAGCAACATGCAAAAGAATGAAATTGGACCACTTTCTTACACCATACACAAAAATAAATTCAAAATGGATTAAAGACCTAAATGTGATCCATTCATGCGTTTTAAAAACTTCTGAGCAAAATAGTAATGAAGAGAAATTCCCTAGCCTGATTATTTGATATCTGCTACAAACAAACACCATGCCGAGTGGTGAAACTTCAAAAACATCCTTTTTTTCTTTTTTTTTAAATAAGTAATCTCCATACCCAATGTGGAGCTCTGACTCATGACTCCCAGATCAAGATTCACATGCTGTACTGACTAAGCTAGCCAGGTCCCCAGAAACACTCCTTTTTTTTAATTTTATTTATTTATTTATTTATTTATTTAAAAAAATTTTTTTTTAATGATTTTTTTTTATTTGTTTATTTACAGCATAACAGTGTTCATTGTTTTGGCATCACACCCAGTGCTCCATGCAGTACGTGCCCTCCTCATTACCCACCACCTGGTCCCTCAACCTCCCAACCCCCCCACTCCCCCGCCACCCCTTCATAACCCTCTAGTTGTTTTTCAGAGTCCATAGTCTCTCATGGTTCATCTCCCCTTCCAGTTTCCCTCAACTCCCTCTCCTCTCCATCTCCCCATGTCCTCCATGTTATTTGTTATGCTCCACAAATAAGTGAGACCATATGATACTTGACTCTCTCTGCTTGACTTATTTCGCTCAGCATAATTTCTTCCAGTCCCGTCCATGTTGCTACAAAAGTTGGGTATTCGTCCTTTCTGATGGAGGCATAATACTCCATTGTGTATATGGACCACATCTTCCTTATCCATTCATCCGTTGAAGGGCATCTTGGTTCTTTCCACAGTTTGGCGACCGTAGCCATTGCTGCAACAAACATTGGGGTACAAATGGCCCTTCTTTTCACTACATCTGTATCTTTGGGGTAAATACCCAGCAGTGCAATTGCAGGGTCATAGGGAAGCTGTATTTTTAATTTCTTCAGGAATCTCCACACTGTTCTCCAAAGTGGCTGCACTAACTTGCATTCCCACCAACAGTGTAAGAGGGTTCCTCTTTCTCCACATCCTCTCCAACACACGTTGTTTCCTGTCTTGCTAATTTTGGCCATTCTAACTGGTGTCAGGTGGTATCTCAATGTGGTTTTAATTTGAATCTCCCTGATGGCTAGTGATGATGAACATTTAGAAACACTCCTTTTAAAGTTAGGAGCAAGGCAATACTAAATACTACCATTCCTACTTTAAAAAAATATATATTTTATTTCTTTTTCTGAAATAGAGCAAGAGAGAGCATGAGCTGGGGAACAGAGAAAGAGGGAGAAGCAGGCTCCCCACTGAGCAGGGAGCCTGACAGGGGGCTCAATCCTAGGATTGACCCTGGGATTATGACCTGAGCCAAATGCAGATGCTCAACCAACTGAGCCATCCAGGTGCCCCCAACTTGTACTTTTTAACGCTGTACTGGAGATCCTTGACAACCCACTGAGACTTAAAAAAAAAAAAAAAGAATATAAGTTCAAAGACTCCGAATATATCCCTTAGAGTTCTTAGTTAAGAGCAACAGATGCTGACTCTGGTTGACTAAGCAGAAAGAGTTTATTACCAGAATATTTGACAGCTCACAGAATCATTGGGATAGCCGAGAAACTAGGCTTAAGAGTTTCCAGAAGTGCCTATACCATGCTGCAGCAATGACTGACAAGGAATCCTTTGCTGCCACCGAGGCCTATACATTATGGATAGACCATTATCACTTCTGTTCCTGCAACTTGACTTCAACTGCTACCCCTCCTAACGCTGATGTCAGCTCTGCTCCATCACTGCTCTTACTGTCACTGCTGTCACCACTACAGTATCAGTAATTGCTTGTTCCTCAGTTGCAAGGAAGGCTGGGAAAGAAGTTTGGAATATTTTAAGCTCCTAAAGAGGGAGCAGTCTTTGTCCTACAACCAGACTCACAAAGTGGGAAATTCCTCAAACACAGAAAGGAGGTTAGATGCTGGGTGGTCAAAACAAAGGATAAATGTCCACTCAGGAAAAGAAAAAAATAAAGTGTTATTTGCAGATGCTATTATAATCGACATGAAGAATCTAAGGTAATTCATACTCAAACTTGTAAAATTAGTGGAAAAGTTTAATTTCCTTGACATAATACTAACACAAAAGTCAATGGCATTTCTATAAATCAGCATTATGTAACAATTAAAAAACTAACTGAAAAAGGAGACCATTCACTATAGTAAAGCTATACTATAAGTTACCAGGAATAAATCTAACAAAAAATGTATATGTTCTTTTTTTTTATTTAAGATTTTATTTATTTATTTGACAGAGAGATCACAAGTAGGCAGAGAGGCAGGCAGAGGGGGTGGAGGGAGCAGGCTCACCTGCTGAGCAGAGAGCCCGATGCGGGATTCAATCCCAACACCCTGGGATCATGACCTGAGCCGAAGGCAGAGGCCCTAACCCACTGAGCCACCCAGGTGCCCTGATGCATATGTTCTTTAAGAGAAAACTGTAAAATACTATGAAGAACATAAGGACTTTTTTTTTTTAAAGATTTTATTTATTCATTTGACAGAGAGAGATCAAAAGTAGGCAGAGAGGCAGGCAGAGAGAGCGAGAGGGAAGCAGGCTCCCTGCCAAGCAGAGAGCCTGAGGCAGGACTCTATCCTAGGACCCTGAGATCATGACCTGAGCCGAAGGCAGCGGCTTAAACCACTGAGCCACCCAGGCACCTTTTTTTTTTTTTTTAATAGAGGTACATGGGGCACCTGGGTGGCTCAGTCCTTAAGCCTCTGGCTTTGGCTCAGGTCATGACCCCATAGTCCTGGGATCAAGTCCTGCACTAGGCTTTCTGTTCAGTGGGAGGCCTGCTACTCCTTCTCCCACTTCCCCTGTTTGTGTTCCTCTCTTGTTGTTTCTCTCTCTGTCAAATAAGGATGAGCAATAAATAATGTTGGAACAACTCACTTTCTACATAAAAAAATAATCTCAACATTGCAGACAACACAAAAGCAAAGTTCAGATAGATTAAAGCTTGGAGTGTAAAAAAATCCAAAACGTTTTTTTAAAAGACTTTATTCATTTATTTGACAGAGAGAGAGAGAGCGTGAGCGAGCACAAGCAGGGGGAAGAGCAGAAGGAGAGGGAGAAGCAGACTCCCTGCTGAGCAGGAAGACCAACGCGGGGCTGGATCCCAGGATCATGACCTGAGCCAAAGGTAGATGTTTAACCAACTGAGCCAACCAGGTGCCCCATAAAAAAAAAACAAAACTTTAGGGGCGCCTGGGTGGCTCAGTGGGTTAAAGCCTCTGCCTTCGGCTCAGGTCATGATCTCAGAGTCCTGGGATGGAACCCCGCATCGGGCTCTCCACTCAGTGGGGAGCCTGCTTCCCTTCCTCTCTCTCTCTGCCTACTTGTGATCTCTGTCAAATAAATAAGGTCTTTAAAAAAAAAAAA
Source organism: Meles meles (assembly GCF_922984935.1). Classification (NCBI taxonomy): domain Eukaryota; kingdom Metazoa; phylum Chordata; class Mammalia; order Carnivora; family Mustelidae; genus Meles; species Meles meles. The sequence goes on from NC_060070.1 coordinate 24,551,664, forward strand.
CACACAAAAAACCCCACAAAACTTTAAAACAATTTGAAGAAAATACAGGGAATATCTTTAGGATAAAAAAAAGTGTCTTTTTTTTTTTTTTTTTTTTTTTAAAGAAAGAGGGAACGTGGGGAGGGGCAGAGGGAGAGAGAAAAAATCTTAAGCAGGTTCCATGCTCCTCACAGAGCGCAGGGCCTGGAGCCTGGAGCCAAGGCTTGATCTCATAACCCTGAGATCATGACCTGAACCGAAATTTAACCGAGTCACTCAGGCGCCCTTAAAATTTCTTAAACTAGACACAAAAAGTACAAATCATAATGGCAAAGAACTGATATTTGCCTACATAAGTTTTTTTGTATGACAAAAAACATATAACTGAAGTAATGAAAACATATAATCAATGCAATGAAAAGCACAAACAATTCAATAAAAAGATGGCTGCAGCATGTGAACAGATATTGAAGGGATTAGGAAACCCAAATGATTTATCAACATGTGAAAAGATGCTCAACCTTCCAGGTAATTAGGAAAAAAAAAAACCAAGTAAAACAATGACAAGTTAAGGGTTGGCATGCAAGTTGGGGAAAGGTAAATCTCTTAAACTACTGGCATAAATGTAAGCAGGTATAATCTCTCACGAAAACAATCTGGAAGTATGGTATAATATTTAAATAACTTTTAGGTTTATAGAAATTCCTGTATATGTACTCAAAGAGACATGCGCAAAGTTGTCATTGTTACTTCATTTTTTTTAACTTTTTTTAAAAAAAAAGATTTTATTTATTTGATAGAGAAAGAGTGAGAGAGCACAAGCACGGCGAGCAGCAGAGGGAGAGGAGGAAGCAGGCTCCCCGCTGAGCAGGGAGCCCAATGCGGGACTCGATCCCAGGACCCTGGGATCATGACCTGAGCTGAAAGCAGAGGCTTAACCATCTGAGCCACCCAGGCACCCTCATGGTCACTTCATTAGCAACCCCAAAACAAACAAAAGAGGAAACAAATGTCCATTAATAGGAAAATGAATGAAAAGAATTTTAGGTAAATATGGTAATCCATAGATTGAGTACTGAATAGTGGTTAGAAGGTACTAAATAGACTCTAAACAGAACAACATGAATTGATGTAAAAAATACAATATTGAAGGGTGCCTGGGTGGCTCACTCGTTAAGCGTCTGCCTTTTGGCTCAGGTCATGATTCCAGGGTCCTGGGATGGAGCCCTGCATCAGGCTTCCTGCTCAGTGGGAGTCCTGCTTCTCTCTCTCTCCCACTCCTCCTGCTTGTGTTTCCCCTCTTGCGGTGTCTCTCTCTGTCAAATAAATACAATCTTTTTAAAAACCCCACAATATTGAGAGAAAAAAGGTAATAATATACACATTATGAAATCATTTTTATAAATTGAAAACATATGAAACATTGTACATTCTTATGTTTACAAAGTGTTCATTTATAGATATGGGTTAAACCGCTGCCTTCAGCCCAGGTCATGATCTCAGGGTCCTGGGATCAAGTCCCACATCGGGCTCTCTGCTCAGCAGGGAGCCTGCTTTCCCCTCTCTCTCTCTGCCTGCCTCTCTGCCTACTTGTGATCTCTCTGTGTCAAAAAAAAAAAAAAAATTAAAAAATACTTTTATAGAAATGACTTTCAGATAATTATCATATGATCTCTCTGATATGAGGAATTTGAGAGGCAAGGCGGGGGGTTGTGGGGAATAGGGAAGGAATAAAATGAAACAAGATGGGATCGGGAGGGAGACAAACCAGAAGAGACTCTTAATCTCACAAAACAAACTGAAGGTTGCTGGGGAGTGGGGGAGTAGGAATAGGGTGGTTGGCTATGGACACTGGGGAGCCTATGTGCTATGGTGAGTGCTGTGAAATGTGTAAGCCTGATGATTCACAGACCTGTACCCCTGGGGCAAATAATACATTATATGTGAATAAAAAAATGACTTTCAAAAAACATGACAAAATGTTAATAACTGTTAAAATCTGGGTTCTGGGAACATGGGTATTTATTTGGTATATTATCATATATGCTTTTCCATATTTTCTTTATTTTTCAAAAAAAAAGAATAAATTCCCAATTCCAGACTATAAGAAAAACCCAGGACTGAGATCTTATCTTCTAGCCCTCTAGATATGAGAAATACATCTTTTGTTTTCAGTTTCATGTAGTTGGAGACTTTCTTGGTATACTCTTCAGGTTATTATTTCATTTGTTCTCTATAGAACTAGTTAAAAGTGAATTTTAACCAAATGCACAAGGAGTAGTGAGTAGGTAGCAAATGTAATAAAAATGATATATCTAATAAAGTTGCTACTTTATCATATGCCAATTTTAAAATATATCCTGAAATATACATTTTAATGATTTGTTTGTTTGTTTTTTTATTAAAGATTTTCTTTATTTACTTAAGAGAGAGAGAGAGAGAGAGAGAGAGAGAGAACATGAGAGGGGAGAGGTCAGAGGGAGAAGGAGACTCCCCTCCAAGCAGGGATCCTGATGTGGGACTCGATCCCATGACTCCAGGATCATGACCTGAGCTGAAGGCAGTTGCTTAACCAACTGAGCCACCCAGGCGCCTCTGAAATAAACATTTTTGAAATTGATTTTATCATAAAGTCAAAAGAAGGAAGGACCAAAAAATTTAAGTAGCCCAATGCTACCTTCCGGGTTTTTGCTGAATTGGGGGATAATTGTTACACTTGTCTCATTACTCCTTTTTGGTATGCGCTGGGGTAATTTATGTTTTCAACTTAACGTGATATAATTTTTGAAAACAAATTAGTTCCTCTTCCATTTTTAATTCTTCCTGTCCATAGAGTCATCATTCCTAAAATCTGGTGCTTTTGAATTTAGAATTCACCAGAATACATTCCGATGACCTACTATAACTAACCATATACATTTAAATCATTTGGATCTATCAAAAATATGACTTGTGATAATTTAATAATTATGAAACCTCAAATATTAGACTTTATTTTTAAGGTTCATTTCCACATTTTATTCCTTTTCTTTGGATTAGCTAGCCATTTTATGAAGGCCATCTTGACCTCCTTTCATAAAATCCAGTATATCAGTGTTTCTTTCATTTCATAATGAATGGTACAATTAAGATTTAATTAGAAGCACACTAGGAGGGGCCCCCAGGTGGCGCCGTCAGTTGAGTGTGGACTCTTGCCAGGTCATGGTATCAGCATGGTTGGGTGTTGATCGATGCCATGTGTCAGGCTCCATGCTCATGGGCGGGGGTGGGGGCGGTGGTGGTGGTGTCTGCTGAAAACTCTCTCTGCCTCTTCCTTTGCCCCTCCCTCTCCCTAAAATATGTAAAAATAAATCCCTGCTGGGGGGGTGGGGGAAGAAGCACACACACACAGGGTACTGAAAGTTACTGAACCTGTAAATGAAATGTTACCCTTTTAAATTGCTCAGGTTGCTCAGGTGCAACCTAACTCTCTAAAAAGCTGCCTCCCAGGGGCACCTGGGTGGCTCCGTTTGTTGAGCAGCTGCCTTCCGCTCAGGTCATGATCCTGGAGTCCCAGGATCAAGTCCCACATCGGGCTCCCTGCTTGGCAGGGAGTCTGCTTCTCCCTCTGACCTCTCCCCTCTCATGGTCTCTCTCTCTCTCTCAAATAAATAAATAAAATCTTTTAAAAAATAAAAATAAAAAGCTGCCTCCTGTAAACTTAGTGAAGGAGAGATGGAGCTCTTTAAAATAGCCTGATTGCTGGGATGCCTGCGTGGCTCAGTTGGTTAAACCATCTGCCTTCAGCTCAGGTAGTAATCCCGGGGTGTGGGGATGGAGTCCTGCATCAGGGTCCTTGCTCACCAGGGATCCTGCTTCTTTCTCTGCCTGCAGGTCCCCCTGCTTGTGCTAGTTCTCTCTTTCAATCTGACAAATAAATAAATAAAATATTTTTAAAAAGCCATGATTGCCTGTTACATTGAATTCCTCCCTTGTCATGTGTTCAAAAAAGCTCATTTTATCTAAAGAAGAAAAACTCACAGAAGCTTTAAGAAAGAAAATGGGGGTTTTCACATTTCCTTTACAAAGAACATGCTGTCCAAGTATTTAAGGGTTAGAAAATCTTAGTCATTAATGCATGTCCTACTTACTCTTCCCTTTTCACAGCCTTACAAAGAAGCAAATTTGAGAAGTGATCAGTCCATCACAAAATATGAATCAATTCTGAATATGTAGCTTTATAATTTATTATAGAAATATAGTTCATATACATTACTTGAGTTTCAGATGTACATCATGATTCAGTAAGTCTATACCTTATGCTATGCTCACCGCAAGTGTAGCTACCATCTGTCACCATAAAATGCTGTTACAATATCATTGACTTTATTCCCCACGCTGTTACCCTTTAACCCCGTGACTTATTCATTCCATAACTGGAAGCCTGTATCTCCCACTCCACTTCATCTATTTTGCCCATCCCCCCATAATCATCAGTTTGTTCTCAGTATTTATGGGTTGGTTTTGGTGTAGCTTTATATTTAAAACAATTATTTAAAAAACTAATACTTCCTATTAGAATTTGTGACTTCATTATTGCTTCTAAATTTAACTTTTTTTTTCAAACTTAAATATATCATTTCTAAGACTGAAGTAGAGGGTACATTTATTTTTCTGTTTTTCAAATTTAAATTCAATTAATTAATATACAATGTATTATTAGTTTCAGAGGTAGAGTTCAGTGAGTGACTCGTCAGTCTTATATAACACCTAGTGCTCATTACATCCTGTGCCCTCCTTAACATCCATCACCCAGTTACCCCAATCCCACCCCCTCCCCTCCAGCAACGCTCAGTTTGTTTCCTATGATTAAGAGTCTCTTATGGTTTGTCTCTAGAGGGTACATTTAAAGATGAAATTGCAATTGTGGGCTTTCTTATTTGAACTTGGATTTGAACTCGAACAATGTAGGAGTTATACACAGCAAGGGCCGACCCTTGTGCAGTGGAAAATCTGTGTATAACTTTTGACTCCCCCAGAGTTTAACTACTAATAGCCTACTATTAACTGGAAGCCTTACCAATAATATAAACAGTTGGTTAATACATATTTTGTATATTATATATATTATATACTGTATTATTGCAATAAAGCTAAAGAAAAAGAAAATGTTAAGACAGTCGTAAGAAGAAATACATTTACACAATTGTATTGTCTTTATGGAAAAAATCCATGTATAATTGGACCTGTACAGTTTAAACCCGAGATGTTCAAGGATCTACTGTGAATATTTTTCTGAAAGGCAGAATGGAATTATGGAACGGCAACTTGGAGCAGAGGTTTGAGCCTTGACAAGTTGAGAAAAGTGTTTAAGCTGTTCAAAATGACCCACTGACATATCGTGATAGGAAGACGAGTGGCTTTGCTGCAAAGTGGATTTCAGGCAATTATGTGTACAGCTGCTTAGGGCATGAAAGATTTCTAACAATTTGGGCTACAAGTAGAGAATAAGTATCTTAGAAACCTTTCCTATCCATCTTGTTCTTTCCATCTGGGTCCAGAGGGCCTAATCATGGAATGAAGCAGAGAAATAACCAAGTGCCTGTGATCATTATGGAGGTGAGGACTTGCAGAAAATCCTAAACATCCAAGGTCTTGACATTCACAGGATCCAAAATTCATGCTCTAAAGACAGAACATTTCTGGAAACAACTTTTCACCCACAGATCTCTGTCATTAAGGCATTATATTATCCTAATTAATACATCTTCTAATAATGGGCTGGATGATATTTTAATATATTTTAAGAGGAAAGCAGAAGGAATTTCCAGAGGTCATTATTTTAGACATTATTTTAGAGATGCCTAGTTATCTCAAGTTTATAGATTTCTAGGATAGTTGACTTTGGTAATCTTGAATTTTGTTTATCTTTCTATAGTCTTTAGAGTATAAACAGAATAATAGTGGCCACACATAAATTTATTAGTCACATTTCTCCCAGGATGTCATTTATCCAGAATCTATTTAATGAACCATTTTGTGTGTGTGTGTATCCATCCAGAGCTTAAAATTAGCATGCGATAATAGATTTACTGTCTGCCTTGATACAATTACATTCTAAAACAGAAAATTTTGATGCTTTTTAGGTGTCAAGTTTTTGAAGTGTCGGTTAAGTTTGATTTCTTTTAGACTTTATGAAATATTGGAAATAGCTTATGGATCTTTAATTCTTTCGTATATACTCTAAGCTGTCTAGGGATCTCAGGCTGGAACCCACTTGTTTATAGGATAGAAACAACCGAGTGACTATTTGTCCATTCTGGTCATTTTAGGCACTGTGATAACTGAATCTCTGCAAAGCTGATCTGGATAATTAGTATATATTTAAATTTGAAGATGGCTCAAAATTTAGCAATAGATTTGCCATAGTCAATTAAATCTCTTTGTGTGAGACTGGCTTTGTATGAGAATGAGCTGTATTTATTTTATTAATTATTTTTATTAACATATAATGTGTTATTTGCCCCAGGGGTACAGGTCTGTGAATCATCAGGCTTACACACTTCACAGCACTCACCATATCACATACCCTCCCCAATGTCCATAACCCAATGAGCTGTGTTTTAAGAAACAATACTCACAGTATGAATTGAAGGGAGTCACGAAAAACCCAGTTGCCTCAAAATTTCTCCCTTAACCCAATCCACCTTTAACACCATCCACTTCCTTTTCTCCAGCATGGACTCCAGTAAGCTACTGTTTTCTGTTTTTTTATTTGTTTTTGTTTTTAAAGAATTTATTTATTTATTTGAAAGAGAGAACACAAGCAGGGGGATGGCAGAGGGAGAGGGAGAAGTAGGCTCTCCTGCTGAGCCGGGAGCCTGATCCTGGGCTCAATCCCAGGACCTCAGGATCATGACCTGAGCCAAAGGAAGACACTTAACCGACTTAGCTACCCAGGTGCCCCACCAATAAGCTACTGTTTAATATCAATTTTTCATTAGGAGAGAAGTGAAGGGTCTTGCAAAGAACACCTATTAAGTTTGACATCCAGCCTCCCCTCTCTGCAAATTCTTCCCTTTCCCCTTTATCTACATGGTCACAGGATAGCCTTCAAGCAGCCATGGTTATAAATTATGTTCCCCTAAACTTCATGTTAAATACAGTTTGGGCTCGCAGAGACTCAGCCTTGGAAAATTTGGAATTGGGAGTAAGAGATCTCGTCTGTTTTAAATTGAAATTTTCAGTGCAGGAGATTAAAAAAATGGTGTGTGCAGCCATATTTTCTACCATGAAGACTAGGTTGAGATACAAAGAGTGGAACAAAGAAAGTGTCTCATGCACAATTATAGTCCAACCCTGAGAAATGGCCTGGGTTTCATCCCTATGTTTCCACTTTTTGCTTAAGTTAACTTGAATTGGTTTCTGATTCTTGAAGCCAAAAGTGATCCAAGAGATAGACTGTCTTGATGGAAACCTATTGGTTAGTCCTACAGTCACATTATTGCCTCTATCACATCAAACAGTAGTTATTGTCAAAGGCACAAAGAATCCAGTCTCTAAAGATCTAGGAATACAATCAAGGTACCCCAGAAGAGTCAAAATAAGATCCGATAAGTCCAAGATTTATATGCACAAATAAATGTATATATATACATATATATTTTTCTTTTCTATAAAATCAAGTAATTATTTTTTAACTATTTTACTATCACATGATTTTTTTTTTTTTTGTAATCTCTACACCCAGTATGGGGCTTGAATTCATAACCCTAAGATTATAGCCAAATGAGCCAGCCAAGTACTCCTTAGGTAATAGTTTAAATAGCTGTCACCATCTTTAAAATATTAAGAGACTAATAAAAGGGAATAGATAGGCAACTCTCTCCCCCACAGCACTCAGAGCTGCAGGTTAATCTCTTTTCTTTCTTTCTTAATTTTGGGGGGAAAAATTACCCTCTCCAAGGGTATCATGCATAGTGAAATAAGTCAATCAGAGAAAGACAACTATCATATGATCTCCCTGCTATGAGGAAGTGGAGATGCAATGTGGGAGGTTAGGGGGATAGGAGAAGAATAAATGAAACAAGATGGGATTGGGAGGGAGACAAACTATAAGTGACTCTTAATCTCACAAAACAAACCGAGGGTTGCTTGGGGGAGGGGGGTTGGGAGAGGGGGAGTAGGGTTATGGACACTGGGGAGGGTATGTGCTATGGTGAGTGCTGTTAAGTGTGTAAACCTGGCGATTCACAGACCTGTACCCCTGGGGTTAAAAATACATTATATGTTTATAAAAAAAATAAAAAAGAAATAAAAAATTAAAAAAAAATTACCCTCTCCATAGTTTCATTATTCACATACAGAAAGGATAATTTTCTATTCTTCATAAAATACTGGGGTGGACACAGATGGTTAAAACTGGATAATTAAAATTTCAATCAGAACAGGAGAGATAAAGTGACTTGACTTGAATGGAACAGTTGGGCTGAATTAAAATTGGAAGAAAAATAAAATAGGTTACAAAAGAAACAAAGCAAACAATTTGACATTACCCAGGTCTTCAAGAAGTATAGTAGAAGGATGATAACAATAGTTCTTGCTCCAAATGTTGCCATAGGTGAACTGGAGAACATGTACTTCCTGAGACATGGACATTCATACACTTTACCTTATTTGTAACATTTTGTTCCTTCTGCTTCTGTTGTTATATACACAGTGAATGTGACTTACTTATAAACAATACTTAAAATTTGATATTTAAAAAGCATACTACTTCTATGGCATCTTGTGTATTTCTTTTAGCAATCTATATATCCCAACAAATTAAATATATAACAAACCATAAATAACAAAACATACTCTGAAACTATCAAGAGATACATAAAATTCATATATCGTTATTAATAAGCACTGAACAATTAAGATTTTTAAAATAGTACAATCACTTTTCTATTTATAAATAAGATATGTGTGTTGGTTGGGTTCTACAGAGAATAGAACGAACAGGATATATACATGGAATGAGAGGGAGAGAGAGAGAGAGGGAACAGTAGCTAGCTAGCTGGCTAGATAGAGGGAGAGATTGAGTAATTACAAGGAATTGCCTAACAAGATTATGGAGGCTGAGAAGACCCAAGATCTGCAGTTAGCAAGCTGGAGACCTAGGAGAGCTGATATGTAGTTATATTCAGAGTCTGAAGGGTGAGAACCTGGAGAGGCAACAATTTAAGTGCTAGTCCAAAGCTGGCAGACTGAAGACCCAAGAAGAACAGATAAATCTGTTCAAGTCTGAAGGCAGGAAAAAAAAAAAAATCAATGTCCCAGCTCAAAGCAGTCAGGCCAGAGGACCTTCCTCTTACTCAGTCTTTTTGTTCCATTTAGGTCTTCAATTGATTGAATGAAGCTTGCCCATACTAGGGAAGGCAACTTGCTTTATTCAGTGTACTTATACAAATATTAGTTTATACAGAAACACCCTTAGAAACAAACCCAGAATTGGCTCAGTGGGTCAAAGCCTCTGCCTTCAGCTCAGGTCATGATCCCAGGGTCCTGGGATGGAGCCCCGCATTAGGCTCTCTGCTCCACAGGGAGCCTGCTTCCTCCTCTCTCTCTGCCTGCCTCTCTGCCTAGTTGTGATTTCTCTCTGTCAAATAAATTTAAAAAAAAAAGAAAGAAAGAAACAAACCCAGAATAATGTTAGACCAAATGTTGGGCACTCCATGGCCCAGTCAAGTTCATATATAAAACCAGCCATCAGAAGTCCACCCCTTGTCGACTTGGACCCCATATACACAACTCCTTAAACCAAATTTAATCTCTAAATAATCACAACAACAAGGTCATAATTCTACCTAACATGATGTAGGATAGTTATCCTACATACAACAAAAAATATACGAACCCATGTGGTGCCTGGGTGGCTCAGTGAGTTAAAGCCTCTGCCTTTGGCTTGGGTCATGGTCCTGGGGTCCTGGGATCGAGCCCTACATCGGGCTCTCTACTCAGCAGGGAGTCTGCCTCCCCCTCTCTCTCTGCCTGCCTCTCTGCCTACTTGTGATCTCTGTCAAATAAATAAATAAAATCTTTTAAAAAATATATACTAACCCTTTCCCCAGGAGGTAATATCATTGAGTGATGTTCACTCTTCTTGATATCCCATAATCCAAACTCTATAATGTAAATTTCATAATACTTAAATATTATGACATACATTCAGTATATTTACATTATATGATAAGGAAATAAGAGGGAAGAAAACAAAGATATTTGTGATATACGCACACATACATACATGCATAACAAAATAAGGAGAAATACTCATGACAATTATAGTCTTCATTTCTATAACTAGTAACATGGTCATCACTAGTATTTATAACTACCTTCTTCCACTCTCTATTCTGCATCCCCTTTATCTTCAGCAAGCACCTCAGCTGGCCATGATTCTTTGTCTGGTGGGGTGACCCAAACCTTCATTCTTGAAGATGTGTGAGCCATTAGTAGTTCTGTCTGGATTGGGTTGTTGTAGTTTTCCACTGGCCTTAATCACAGGGCATGGTAATATTGAGGGATCCCCTATATTTCAGACATATTCTTCTTTCCCTCTACAGTGGATGAGTAGTTCAATTTCCCCTTGGTGGCTCCAGCCAGCACAGTAACTCCTTTCATTGCCTATTGATTCAGACACATGAGGAACCCAAAGTGGCTGGGCAGCAGTCTTAACTTTTAGTTCAATGGAATCATTGCTGTATGGTCTGGTAGAAATAATTCTTCCCTTTGGAGCAAAGATCTCTTGGCCAGCGGAACATAAGGCCATGGGAACAGAAAGCAAAAATTTTGCTAGTGGATTACTAGGGGTACTAGTGAGTGCTACCACTCCCATTTTTACCCCTTGATTCCTGGACCCTTGACCGCTGGCTATGGGAGAAAGAGCACCATATATTAAGTATCTAATTAACCACCAGATTTTCCTGTTATGTTAGGAAATGGGTTCAGTGGTTAGAATTTGGTGGCTGCTAATATACAAATGCTGGAGCACACATATTCATGTGAATTTCTATTCTTTTTTGAGGAAATATTTATTTAAAAATATACTGATACAAACTTGAAGTTCTAATAAAATTCATGTAAGTATATATTTATAATCAGATAATCTGTCATAGAAATGTGATTAAATTTGTTTTTAAAATATCCTCTAATGCAGATACCATAAAATACTCTATTTTATGGTGGAAGATTTGGAAATGAGATTGGCCACCAGAGTGAATACATGAGATGTTTTTCAAAGTGTAATGAATGAACAATATGATTTATAAGTTCTATGTACTCAGGTCACTCTACTCAGGCATGCAAACTTCATGGGCATTAGGAGTTAACTTACTGTGTTTTTTTTTTTAATATATTTTGGGGTTTTTTTTTGCATAATAGAGAATTTGGAAAATAAAATGTATAAGTTCTACTGATCTATCAGTGGAAAAAGCATTTTAAGCAGATGTACACTTGTATTACATAAATTCAGTGTAACAAATGTATTGAGTACCTACTAAGGCCAAGTTCTTGAGTATACAAATATAAACAGGACACAGTTCACATTCTTCATGAGGTTATCATTGAATGGGTGGGGGTTGGGAGCATAAGAGACACATTCTAGTTAATGAAGAGTGAAGTAAAACAGAAGAAACTGCTATTTGAGATTGCAAGTTGAATGCAGGATTAGATCTGGTTCTTCCTGAAATCCCACCAAAATGACAGTAAAAGGATATTTTATTTTTTGTCATTTTTTTATTTTTTAAATTTATTTTTATTTTTTATTTTTTTTAAATTTTATTTATTTCACAGAGAGAAAGAGATCACAAGTACACAGAGAGGCAGGCAGAGAGAGGAGGAAGCAGGCTCCCTGCTGAGCAGAGAGCCCGACGTGGGGCTCAATCCCAGGACCCTGAGATCATGACCTGAGCCAAAGGCAGAGGCTCAACCCACTGAGCCACCCAGGCGCCCCTATTTTGTTATTTTTTAAAGATTGATTTATTTCTTTGATACACAGAGAGAGAGAGAAAGCACAAGCTGGCAGAGGGGCAGGCAGAGGGAGAAGTAGAACAGGCCAAGTAGGGAGACTGATGAGGGCCTCAATCCTAGGACCCTGAGATCATGACCTGAGCTGAAGGCAGGCACTTAACTGACTAAGCCACCCAGGTACCCCTAAAACGATTTTTAAAAAGACACACAAAGAAAGAGAACAGGAGATGAGAAAACAAAATAAGAATACTGGGATCTGGGGGCGCCTGGGTGGCTCAGTGGGTTAAGCCGCTGCCTTCGGCTCAGGTCATGATCTCGGGGTCCTGGGATCAAGTCCCGCATCGGGATCTCTGCTCAGTGGCGAGTCTGCTTCCCTCTCTCTCTCTCTGCCTACCTCTCTATCTACTTGTGATCTCTCTCTGTCAAATAAATAAATAAAGAAAGAAAGAATACTGGGATCTGGAAAGCATATGGGTTAGTGACAACCGACTTAGTGGAACCAGAAAAGTTGAATCCTAAGCCTACAGTGAAAAAAAGCAAGTGAATTACATTATAGACTTCGTGGGTAACCTGAAAAATACAGGACTTGAGGTACTTTTGAAAATGTAGGTAAGAAGGAGCTAAAGGTCTGAAAGTCTCTTTACAATAAGCTCCCTACAACTCTGTCCCACCCAGCAGAATACTCCCAAAGTTTTCTAATCTCTGGAGAGTAAAGCAGAGGGCGTCTGGACCAAGAGGCATAAATACATTTGAGGGCAGGGGCCTTATACTGAGAATAGGGGAATTAAATAAACATTTACTAACTGAATGGAGACTCTGCCAGTCTTTTTCTACTTTCAATTCTTTGTTTTGGGTGCCCATTCTGTACATTATAAGATTTTTAGCAGCATTCCTGATCTCTATCCAGTAGATATCAGTAGCACTGCTCCCCCAGTTGTGACAGCAAAAAATGTCTCCAGATATTGTCAGTGTCCCTGGAGAAGGGGAGTAGATTGCTCTCAGTGGAGAACCACTGGTCTACAGTGATGCCTATCCTCAAATACTTCTATCTATGAACTTCCATTTAGCTTTGCAGTGCCTCTCAATTATGAGCACAGAGCCAAAGTTCAAGGAGACTGAGGAAGATTCAAGAAAAAAATGAGAAAAAAACTTGGAAGAAACAGGTTATGAAAAAGAAGACTTTTAAAAAAGGTATAGCATCTATGAAATAAGAACTCTTAGACACTAAGAATATGATAGAAATGAAAAACTTAATAGAAGCCCTGGAGAACAAAGTTAATGAAATCTCCAGTAAGTAAGGTAGAAAGACAAAGAGATGGAAAAATAGGAGAGGACACAGAGATAAGAAAAGTGAAATAACAGTCTAGGAGGACTGTATGAGGAAAAAGCTTAAGTTGATGTAACAAAAGACTCCAAAATACAGTGATTTAAATAGCACAGAAGTTTATTTCTCTGGGGCCAAGGATAGAGGGCTCTGCATTATGACCAGTTGGCTCTGTCTTGCTAAATGTTTTGCATCCATATCTGTCCCTGAATTCAGGGCTGTTGTTTCAGTTAACATTTTCTAACTAGCAGGAGGGAGGTCAGTAAGAACCACAAACGTAATGACTCATAAGGTTTATGTAAAACTTCTGTTCACATCTAGCTGCAAGGAAGACTACGGAATGTAGTCTTGCCCATGTGGTCATATGTTCTGCTAAAACACAAGAGTTCTATTATTAAAAGGAAGGAGAAGATTAAAAAAAAAAAGGAGAGGATGGATATTGGAGGGAGTGGAGCACTATCTTCACTATAAGGTCTAACATATAAAAGGAGATCCAAAGAGAGAACCAGAGAAAATGGTGGGGAGAGAATCCACAAAGAAATATGTGACTAAGTTTTGCTGTGGTAACAAACAACCCCTAAATCTTAATAGCTTATAAAAACAAAGGTTTGGGGCAGCTGGGTGGCTCAGTCAGTGAAGGACTCCTAAATGACTCTTGATTTTGGCTCAGTCATGATCTCAGGGTTGTGGGATTGAGCCCCTCAGTGGGCTCTGGGCTCAGCGTGGAGTCTGCTTGAGGTTCTCTCTTTCCCTCCTCCTCTGCTTACACACTCTCTCTAAAATAAATAAATAAATCTAAAAAACAAAAACCAACAAAGGTTTATTTCTTTCTCAAGTTGCATGTCTGTCACAGGTCGGCTGGGAGGTTTTGTTCCATACTTTCTCACACAGGCTGATGGAACTTCCATCATCTAGAAAGGTGAGAGGAACTGGGGAGGAGGGGAAACCTGGAGAAGCATACACTGATTTCTAAAGCTTCAATTAAAATTGAAGCTTCAACTGCCAGTTTTGCTCACATTTCACTGGTCAAATTAAGTCAAATGGCTAACCTAAGGGCCTAGCAAAGTGTAATCCTACTAAGTGCTGGAAGGAGAAAAACTGGAAATGGTTAATGAATGATTAATGACTACTATAGCTCACCTAAATATGTGATTAACTATCCTTTCTGTGGACAAAATACATTTATCCCCCACCTCCTTCCAAGTGAGACAGCCTAAAAGTCCCATCTTATTATAGCACAGAGCTCAATGTCTAGAATCTGAGTGATACATTGTAGTCTCTAGAACAGATTCAAATGTGGCTCATCTTGGTCCAGATCTAACTAAAAAGCCACGTTATCTCTCCTCAGAAACCAAAAGATGTTGGTGGGACAGAATCAGGATAATTTCAGAAATGGGATGATTGCAGATACATAGCAGACAGCAGCCCACTGCAAAAATGTACAAATTATTCTTCCCCTAGTGGAATTTCCAAAAAATCTCACGCCAAATACCAATGTATAAAACTGATCAAAGTAAACCACTCTGCTTGGGAATTGGAAAGCTGTCTGATCTCCACTTACCCTCAGCTTAATGTTGCTTTTGAGGAAGTTCTATGAAATCCCTACTGGTCACAAAGCATAGATGAAGTGAGGTCATCAGAAGATAGCCAGGTTTGTTAGGGCAAAGAGGGTTAAGGGACTGTTTAGAGATGTTGAGGAAATGGGAGATTATAGACGATAGATTGTGAGTTCCAAAGGATCCAATGGAATAACGTGAGAATGTGGAAGGGCATGGGAAACTGGGTCAGGTGAGCAGACACACAGAGTGGTATGGTGCTCTCTCCTTTCATCATACTGGCCTAGGTAATGCCCCAACAATTCTAAGCTCAACTTTTATCATGTTGTATGCTTTTACTTGCAACAACTGATCATTGCCGAAGAGAACACATCATTAGGCTGACTGGACAGACCTTAAAATTATGGCCACAAATCTCAAATAGGTACTCAATAATGCCTGGCAATCTTATTGCACTATCTATTACATTCACTGTTTCACTATCCAAAACAATTATTTCACCTTCTTTTCAAGTCTCAAACTTTTTATACTCCACACCTCTCTAAATGAAATCATCTTTCAATAAATATTTATGGAGCATCTATTAAGTGCCAAACATTGTTCTATGTACTATAGATATAGTATATACTATAGTACTATAGATATAGATATCTATATACTATAGATAGAGCAGTGGACAAAACTGTCAGTCTTTGATCTTAAGGATCTTAAATTTCAGTGAGAGGAGACAGGAAATAAATAACAGTATAAGATTAAATATGGTATTAAGTGCCAGGGAGAAAAATATAGCAGGTTAGGGGAAAAGGGAAGGCTGGTGGGAGTAGCAGATCATGTAGATCCTTCTAGGACATAGTAAAGACTTTGCTTTTAACTTTGAGTAAGATGTGTAGCCATGGGTAGAGTCAGAGCATAAAGAGTGACATGATCCAACTTAGGTTTTGAAAGGATCACTTTGTCCTTAATGGTGAGAATATAGATGATAGGGGAGAAAAGGTATTAGCAGGGAGACTGGTTATTGGCCTGGGTCTCTGGGCCTTGTCTCATCATCTTTGATTATCTTCTTGGCTTACATCCTTCCTTACCCCAATTCCACATGTTCTAAAGGAAGTAACTATTAAAGTATCATTTTCAAAAACTTAAAAACATGACTCTTATACAAATACAAAATAAAAATGTGTCAAATATTTATGAATTCATTAATGTCTCTCAAACTGGATATAGACATTGAAAAAAGAATATTAGGATCAGATTGCCATGTTACATACAAAACTTGTTAATGATCCTCAGGGTAATCAATCCATAACCTGCAGGGTTATCTTTCCTAGCAGAGAGAAATCTACACATTAACACATAACTTCATAGTGTTTGAGCTCTAATTAAATAGTAAAGAGCCACATACATTTATTCTCCTAGACTTGAAAATTAAGTAATCCTTGCTTGAACCTGTTGAACAATGTTCTAGCATACTGACTTTCTTTTGTTTTACTTCCAAATTTTGGATATATGGAGCACTGGGTGTTGTGCAAAAAGAATGAATACTGTTACGCTGAAAAAATAAATAAAATGAAGGCAAGTAAAAAAAAAAAAAGAAACTGTTAATAATGCAGACAAAACTAAAAAAAAAAAAACAAAAACTTTTTTTTAAAAATTGGCATATATTTTTGCTTTTTCTTCTTTTTTTTATTGAAGTATTGTTGACATATGATGTTACCTTAGTTTTAGGTGTTCAACAGTGATTTGACATAGGTAAATTTTCTTTTCTTTAAAAAAAATTTTTTTAAAGATTTTATTTGATTTGACAGAGAAAGAGACAGAGAGGGAATACAAGCAGGGAGAGTGGGAGAGAGAGAAGCAGGCTCCCCACTGAGCAGGGAGCCCAATGCGATGTGGGGCTTAATCCCAGCACCTGGGATCATGGAATCATGACCTGAGCCAAAGGCAACTGCTTAATGACTGAGCTACCCAGACGCCCTGACATGAGTAAATTTTCTTAACAATTTTCCATGAAAATTGATTCATGTTTTTAGTTAACTGGAGGAATTTGGGGTGGCACTACAGGTCAAATTCTCTTCCTCTTCTCTGGGTTTCTTACATTTTCCTTTGAGCTCTGTCCTATGCTATTTCAAAAATGTAGGCAAAACTTGCAAGGGACCTGAATTTAGGTACTTTATCTGATTCTTAAATTTTGGGGGCTACTGTGTATATCTTCCATGAATGTAATCTTCTTAAACAAGCATTAATTAATCCTAGTGTCTCAGTCTCTGGGTGACTCCTTTACCTTCAAGGATTCAACTACCATATCAACCTTAGTAACTTCCAACTCTAAGTCTCTATCTAGCCTGGGCCACTCTCCCATTGACCAGATGTGTAATTTAAAATACTCCCTGGGTGTCTCTATCAAAAGCATCCTAAGCTAAAAATTCCAGTTAAATTAGCTGTTTCTATCACAGTCCAAATGTATCCACTCTTCCTGTATTCTCTATTTCTAACCATGGCACTATCATTCACCCAGTTGCCCAAATTTGTAACCTTGGAGCCATCACTAGTTCACATTCCAGAACTACATAATCATCAATTCTTGTTTCTTCTGCATCATAAATATCTCTTCGATCTAATCCCTTTTCTCTCCCACTCCCACCTCAGCCTCCTTTAGGCCTTTACCATCTTTTCCTTTAATTATGCACTAGTCTCAGTACTGCAAAAAAATTTTCCACACTGTTGTGAGAGTTCCATTCCTAAAATGCCCATATGATTCTATTATTGTCCTACTTAAATCTTCAAATGAATCCCCATTTCTTACAGGATAAAACTTAGGGTTTTTTTTTTAGCACAGAAAGTAAGTGGTCAGATTGGCTTCATCACCAACCCCATAATTTCCACCAGTAACCCCAAGAAGACAAAATAGTGTGGGGCTCCTGGGTCACTCAGTTGGTTGAGTGTCTAACTATTTCAGCTTGGGCTATGATCTCAGGGTCCTAAGATCCAGCTGCCCAGCTCTGCACTCAGCCTAGTGGGGAGTCTGCTTGAGATCTCTCTCTCCCTCTCATTCTGCCCCTCCCCATGCTCTCTCTCCATCTCTCTAAAATACATTTAAAACCCTCCACAATACCGTGTCTTTGCCTTACTGATGAAGCTTTAAGACAAATTCTCCAGTCCTTGTTTCTATCTAGACTGCTGCCACTCACTCCTCCCTACAGAGACATTCTGAAGCTGCTACTGGGTGAATTCCTACTCATTCTATATGATACCACTCAAAAATCAGTTTCCTTTTGGAGACATTTCTGACTCTTCTCCAAACTCCTAGATGGAACTGATTCCATCTTTAATGTTTCTAAACACTTATGCATTATCTCCTTTAATGTTTAATTTTATTGTACACACTTGAATTTTTTTTGTTTTTTTGTTTTTTTGTTTTTTTTTTTTTAAGATTTTATTTATTTATTTGACAGAGAGATCACAAGTAGGCAGAGAGGCAGGCAGAGAGAGAGGAGGAAGCAGGCTCCCCACACTTGAATTTATGTCTTATTCTTTGAGAGCACAATTTCATTCTAATTATCTTTGTTTACTGTAGTACCTACCACAATGAATTACTGCTTTTTGTTTCTCTTTGTTATTTGTGTCACATATTCTAAGATAGCTGAGATAAAAGGCAAACTTAATGTAATTCAAACTTGAAGAAAGAAAATTTATTGAGTTTTTAAAAATTTTTTATTAATATAATATGTATTATTTGTTTCAGGGGTACAGGTCTGTGCATCATCAGTCTTACACAATTCACAGCACTCACCATAGCATATACCCTCTCCAGTGTCCATAACCCAGCCATCCTATCCCTTCTCCTCCCACCCCCCACAGCAGCCCTCAGTTTGTTTCCTGATATTAAGAGTCTTACAGTTTGTCTCCCTCCCCGGTCCCATCTTGTTTCATTTTTCCCTCCCTTCCCCCCATGACCTCCCACACTGACTCTCAAATTCCTCAAATCAGAGAGATCATATGATAACCGTCATTCTCTGATTGTCTTATTTCACTTAATGCGCTCTAGTTCCATCCATGTTGTTGCGAATGGCAAGATTTTGGTTTTTTGATGGCTGCATAGTGTTCCTATATAGACCACATCTTCTTTATCCATTCATCTGTTGATGCACATCTAGGTTTACTGAGGTTTATTTTAAATCAATGGCTGTTAACTTTTTGGATTATAGACTCCTATGATTAAAGCTATGACTTTCTTCTAAGAAAAATATACATACATACAAAATTCTGCAAACAAGTTTTGTGGGATTCAGAAATGCCCCGAGTCCACTGATGGCTGACAAATTGAACTCTTTTACTTCTTTTTTTTTTTTAAGATTTATTTATTTGACAGATAGAGATTACAAGTAGGCAGAGAGGCAGGCAGAGAGAGAAAGAGGGGAGGAAGCAGGCTCCCAGCCAAGCAGAGAGCCCGATGCGGGGCTCGATCCCAGGACCCTGGGATCATGACCTGAGCCGAAGGCAGAGGCTTTAACCCACTGAGCCACCCAGGCGCCCCTGAACTCTTTTACTTCTTATTAATTTATTTCAGTAAGAAGTATACTCCTATGGAACAAAATTTTTACGTACTAAAGTTTACAATCAATGGTCTCTCTCCTAGCCCTGTTCCCATACTCCTCACCTCAATTCATCTTTTATCAAAGTGACCTGTTTTTGTGTAACCTTCTGGAGACAGTCTGTGCATACACAGGCACAAGCATTAAAAATTCTTTTCCTTTGACAATTTTTTTGCATTTATTTTGGCAATTCTCCCACATCAATCTATAAGATTTCAAATGCACAGAATTCTACTGCATTGCTGTATCCTAACTGCTTTTACAATATATTTCAAGCTTATAAAAAAGTTGTAAGCATAGTACAAATAATTTTTTTCCAGAACCATGTGAGATCTCTCTGCCACTCACTTGATATCTTATCACCCTTGAATGTTTTTGTATATATTTTCTACAAATAAAAATATTCGCTTACATTGACCACAATATAATTATCAAAATCAGGAAATTAACATTATGCATTACTACCATCTAATTCTCAGACCCTGTTCAGATTTCACTAGTTATCCCAATAATGTCCTTCACGTCAGGTGCAGTTCCTCAATCTTTCTGATTTTTATAGCTATAACACTTTTGAAGATTACAGGCTAGCTATTTTTAAAAGTTTTAACAAAATTTTATTTATCTATTTGATAGTACAAGAAGGGGGAGTGTCAGGGAGAGAGAGAAGCAGGCTCCTTCTGAGCAGGGAGCCAGATGCGGGATTGATCCCAGGACCCTGGGACCATGACCAGAGTGGAAGGCAGACATTCAACTGATTGAGTCACCTAGGAGCCCCAAACTAGCTATTTTTCAGAATGAACCTTAATTTGCTTTGTCTGATGTTTTCTCGTATTAGCATCATATTATGCATCTTTGGCAGGAATGTAAAGAAAGTGATGCTGTGACCTTCTAATTGGCATACAATTTCTATTTATCCCATTGCGATGATATTCATGTTGACCATTTGATTAACATGGAGTCTGATAGATTTCTCCACTGTAAATTTCCATTTGTAATTAGTAAGTATTTTGAGGGGGGGGTGACTTTGAAAATATGTAAATATCTTATTTCTCATGAAACATTCAATTTATTAATTTATTTAAATATATCAATATAGGCTCATGATTTCCCATTTTATTCAATGGATTATGACATGTTAACATAATTACTTTAATGTTCAAACTTTCCCATATTTGGCCAGTGGGAGCCTATTCAAGCTGGCTTCTGTATGTTCTTGATACGCCCCATTAATTCTTTGAGCACTTTCTTACTTTCTGCCACAAGATGATCCAGGCTAAACTTAAGCTTTCCCAGCCCTAGTGGTAGAATCAGTTATTTCTCCAAGGATTCTTGGTTCCCTTTAGTGGAGAAAAATATTTAGAAGCCACCATCTGGGCCCTATATATACTCATTATTATTTACAGGGTGCCTCTGCTACTAGGACTTCTCAGTGGACAAAGCCAAGGAAAACACACACACACAGAGTGCATGCATGCACATATATATAAATATACACACATACACATTTAACATCTATATTTATACGTATTTCCAGTCACTGATATTGCTCATTTTAATCCAACACTACAGAGTTCATTCTACTTTTCTCTGTTTTTCTTTCTTTCTTTCTTTCTTCTTCTTCTTTTTTTTTAGGGTAGGGAGAGGCAGAGAGGGAGGGAGGAAGAGGGAGTAAGGGAGAGAGAGAGAGAGAATCTTAAGCAGGTTCCACACCCGGGGAGGAGCCCAAGGTGGGGCTCAATCGCATAACCTTGAGATCATAACCTGAGCTGAAATCAAGAGTCAGATGCTTAACTGAGCCACCCAGACACCCTGACTTTTCTGTTTTCATATTTGGAATTCCCTTCTCTGACAGTGAGAAACTGGACTCCCATTACCCTTAATATATTTTCTTATTTGATCAATCCTTCTGAATGTAAGCAAACTCCCACTCAGTGCTGCCTCCTTCCCTGCATAGAAACTCTTTTTCACTCTACCCACCATCCAGTACTCTGCATCAGGCTGATGCTTTCTCCTCACCTTCCAGTGTTGTCGTCTTCTTACCTGTGCTCTGACACCCTTCATTCCAGGAAGGGAAGGGAGGGGGAAAAGGGCCCATGATTTCTTTAACATTCTCTTTTGACCCATTCTTTTACTCTTACAAACAATACTGCAATTAATAATCATGTCTATACAAGGTTAGTATATGTTTAAAGTAAATTCGTAGAAGTGGACTTGCTGGGTCCGAGAGTATGGGCATTTGTAACGTTGCTGACTGTGCCACATTACTTTTCAGAATTTGAAAAATTTGCTGATGATGATGATGCCTGAAATAACTCTTAAGAATGGTAATTCTAGGGGCGCCTGGGTGGCTCAGTGGGTTAAAGCCTCTGCCTTCCGCTCAGGTCATGATCCCAGGGTCCTGGGATCCAGCCCCACATCAGGCTCTCTGCTCAGCAGGGAGCCTGCTTCCACCTCTCTCTCTGCCTGCCTCTCTGCCTACTTGTCATCTCTCTCTGTCAAATAAATAAATAAAATCTTTTAAAAAAATAAAAAAAAAGAATGGTAATTCTAATGCATAGGAAAGACCTAAAAGTTACAGGATAACATTTGAGAAAAATTAAAACAACTTATTTTCTGTTCTCTGGATATACATTTATTGTTATATAAATCAAGTTTCTTTCTTTTTTATCTCCTTAATGTATTTACTTGACAGAGAGCACAAGTAGGCAGAGCGGCAGGCAGAGGGAGAGGGAGAAGCAGACTCCCCGCTGAGCAAGGAGCCTGATGCAGGACTCGGTCCCAGGACTCTGGGATCATGACCTGAGCCGAAGGCAGATGCCCAACCACTGAGCCACCCTGGCACCCCTAAATCAAGTTTCCCACTAGTTCAGTTTCTTGGTAAAGAAAATGAAACAAAATTTAGCCATCGCAAGCAAATTTAGAAATACAAAACAATAACTAAACAGATTAGGTAAGAAGTAACTTGAAGAACCCTCAAAAACATAAATTAGTACCATAAGCTAAATGGGAGTTAGTACAGTAACCGTGCAATTTACAGGGAAAAATGAAGGCAGGAGCACACAGAACAGCCAGGAAATATTTTTTCTACCAAACTTGTTCGACAGATACTTGTCAGAAAACCGTTTTGCAGGTCATTAGCTTACATCTTACAGCCAGCAATGATATCCAGCACTGGTTCGCGTGTCCCCTCCACCAGTCAGCGTTGTCAGCAGCTGCTGGTGCTTGGGCATGTCAGCAATTGGGAGTTTGCAGTTAGGCGGTCTGCCCAGGTCTTTCCAGGGTTTTGCACTGGATGCAGGTTTGTGCTGCACCCGGAGAACCACTTCAGTCCCAAGCACCCCTGGACATGAGCCATCTGAGGACCAGGCCACACTGAGAGAACCTGCGCGGTCCAACACCGCACCGCGAGCCAGATGGGGCTGCTTACAATTTTATTAAGTACAGTTAAACATAAGTTCCTCGGTCGCAGCAGCTAAGTTACAACCGCTCAACAGCCACAAGTGGCTACCGTATTAGAAAAGACAGATGTAGAATTCTTCCATGATCGCACAACGACTATTAGACAACGTGGACGTTAACAGTTTCAAGTTAAAAGAAGAAGAAGAAAAAAAAAAAAAAAAGCTCGGAAGCCACTAGGCTCCCCTACCCCAAATAAACAGATGTTATTCCTCTTTCCAAATAGGACGAGGGAGGAAATTATGCCAAGAAACCACCAAGCAAAACCTACACAGGCACCTGCCAGCAGGCTTTCTCAAGGAACTCACTCGTAATTCCCACGGCGCAGGCCGTCCGGCTTTCTGCGGTGTGGAGTAACTCCTCAGACTTCAAGAACGCGGGGAACTCCCAAAGCGGTGGGCGACCGAGGGCCCAGATCCCCGAGATTCAATTGCTAGACGTGGTGGACGCGTGTAGTCACAGAGTGGGCGAGCCTCCGCTCTGTGGTCCACAGCCTGACGCCGCCCTCGGTCTCGCATCCTCTCACTGAGGTGCTTGGAGCCGGCCGGGAGCGCGAGCCCGCCTGTGTGTGCGCGCTTCTGCACGCGCGCCGGCCCGAGGGCCGTCAGAGGCTCACGGCAGCCAATGGGGCGGGGCGCCGCGCGCCGGAGGCGGGGCCGTGACGCGCGCGCCTCGTGACCCCGCTCGCGGCCTGCGCCGGAGGAAGCCGGAAGCGGCGGCGGTCAGCAGCACCGCCGGGGGGTGGAGAGGCGGCAGGGAGTGCCTTGGGGTTTGTGAACCCCGCAATGGGTCCGGGCGCGACAGTCGCGCGGCGGAGGTCGTTGCTTCTGCCGCGGCTACTGCTGGTGCCGCTGCTGTGGTCAGGGCTGGCTCTGGGCGCTCTCGCCGTGGTCAGCAGCCCCCACAGGGTCCTTCACGACCTCCTGTCGGAGCAGCAGTTGCTAGAGGTGGAGGACTTGTCCCTGACGCTGCTGCAAGGCGGAAGGCTGGGGCCGCTGTCACTACCGCCGGACCTGCCGGATCTGGATCCCGAGTGTCGGGAGCTGTTACTGGACTTCGCCAACAGCAGCGCAGAGCTGACCGGGTGCCTAGTGCGCAGCGCCCGGCCGGTGCGCCTCTGTCAGACCTGCTACCCCCTCTTCCAACAGGTCGCCAACAGGATGGACAACATCAGTCGAGCCGTGGGGGTGGGTAGAGAAGCACACCCGGGACCTCCGGCGTGGAGGGTTGGGAAAGGAGGATGTAATGATGGTTTACTAGGGGCGGGGGTGGCTCATTTTCTCTGTTTGTAAGGAAAAGGGATTGTAGTTTGGGGCATCAGAAGAGTGGGTGGTATTATAGGTCTTGGAGTTTGGAGTTTTGCCTCCATGGCTGCTTTTGGGCATCTTCTTGATACATGTTTGCAGATAGGTATGGCTGTTTTCGTGGGGGTCTTGCACCCTTAACCCTACCTTTCCTTTCCCTCCCCTCCTTTACTCTCTTCACCCCACTCTCACACAGCTTCTTCCCATCTCTACCTGGTGTTCCCAGGAAGGACCCTTTCCTGAAACCCCAAGTAGAGTGGGGCAACTCTAGGGTGATTAGGAGGCTTGAGCTTTGTAGCCAGATAATATCAGATCCGCCACTTTGTAGCAGCTTGGTCTTGGATTAATTATCTTATAGTCTTAGTTTACTCCTCTGCAAAATGGAGAAAAACAGCTGCCTGATGTGACTGTTACAAAGATTAAACGAGATAACATGAGAGCTTATTTTAGTGATTAAGACAGTCTGCAGCCAGTCAGCCAGGAATCCAGTTCCTATTAGCCAGCATATTCTGGGCAAGTGACTTATATTCTCTATGCCTGTTTTCTTATTGATTAAGATAAAAAGAGCTCTTAGAAAACAAGCACATAGTAGTAGTTCTCAGTTAATGGGAGCTAAAATTTTAGGAAGTGGTATATCTGTCCTCCATTTTTGGTACTCTTAACACTTTTCTGGTCATGTGGTAGGTCCTGTGAGGGGTTTAATGAAAGAGAGAGGGAGAAAGGAAGAGAATACATGTTCCTGGTAATAAGAAACTTACAGGGTCTAGAGTCCTAAAGGGTAAGAGTGTCAGGCCTGGTAGGAGTCATGAGGTGTGGGCTGGATATGCCTTTAAAGGAAGAACATGAAGAATTGTGGAGAGGGAAAGTTCCTCTTTGTGTTGAGAGGACAAGAAGTCTCACGAAAATGTGATTGGAATTATTGCATAAATCATAGTTGGTGTGACAAAATATGACCTTGCATAGAGTTGTATCCTGCTTTAAGTCAGCCTGATATTACTTAACAGATCTAGTTTTGTTTTGTTTTTTTTTTACATAAATAGGAAATTTTCTTGCATTAAATAAATTATGTAGTCAATCTCTCTGTAAAGAGCTAGTTTTCAAGTTTGGAAAAAACAAGTAAAACCAATGAATCACTGAAGTAGCAGTTAGTAAAAGTTCATTGTGCACACACCAAAAAAGACAGTTTGCAAACTGGGAGACCTCAAAACAAAACCTGGAATGAGGCTTAGAGATGCATTGTTATAAAGCAATGTACATAGTATGGAAGAGTGCGTTAATTCTTCACAGAGTTGGTTACAATATAGGAACTTTATTTTTCATAGGAATTTTCTTAAAAGAGAATGGCTTAGCAATTACCTCATACCAATTTTGGGGAACAGTGTAAGTCTGGTTTATGATTTTCCGAAGAGAAGAAGTAACCCAGGTCAGGTTAACGTCACTTGTCTTGCAAGATAAGCTAAATTAAGTTTTTGTTTGTATGATTAAACTGGTTTTGTCTGATCAGGGAATGTTCAAGTCTGGTTTCCATTTGTATTTGATTTTTAACATAGCTTAAATAAATTTAGTGTTACCTGCAATATTTTCCAGGCATACTTCTATTAGATATAACAAGGCAGATGTATATCCCTATCTATCTGTCTTCCGATGAGTTAAAAATAAAGTGCACAAGACTTGTCCCTGTCACTATATTGCAAGGTATGATATGACATCATGTTCTGTTTTGAGCAATTTCGTGAGTTGTTTTGTGGCCAAGGTGATTAAATAATGATGCAGTGTGGATCTTTTGAGGGAGCAAATAAATGCTTTCCTCATTTGTGTAGATACTGTGGAATTAAGAAGAGGTTAAAAAACCAAAATTAAAAAAAATAATAAAAATAAAAAAAACTACCCCAGACTCTAGTGGTACAGTATTATGGTCATCACCCAATCTGTGTTTGAATTTCCACATGAATTCCTCATTGCCCAAGAGAGGCATGTGAGGGCCTGGGGGAGGGGTGCAGAAACTTCCTCCCTCTCATTTGTACCTGTTAAATTCTCCCAGTGATCTGAGCATCAGGCTCACCTCACCCTTGTGTGAAAGGAAGAGTCAAGAGTTTAAAAAAAAAAAAAAAAAAGAAAAGAAAAAGAAAAACCCTTTACTCAATCTGGATTTCCTCTCCAATTCATCTTAGACCTTGACATCTTTCCCTTCCTTTCCTCAGTAGAGGTGGATGTGCTTTGCTAGCTCAAAAGCATTATTTCCAAGGTTCTGAGGTTCTTCATGGATTTAATAGGCTTTCTTGGATTGGTTTGGGAATTGAATCATAATGTGTAATAATGAACTTATGGAAAAAAAGTGTTCTGAGTTTCTTAGAAGTGAACTTGAAGGAATCAGTTGTTCTTTGTGTGTGGCAAGGAGAAGGTTATTTCTAGGGAGTAATGTATTTGATCGACATAGACTCAATCTTTCCTTTAAATCAGTTTAATCAGCAAGCACATGTTATTTTTTTTAAAGATTTTATTTATTTATTTGACAGAGATCACAAGTAGGCAGAGAGGCAGGCAGACAGAGAGGGGGAAGCAGGCTCCCCATCAAGCAGAGAGCCTGATGCAGGGGCTCGATCCCAAGACCCTGAGACCATGACCTGAGCCGAAGGCAGAGGCTTTAACCCACTGAGCCACGGAGGCCCCCCAGCACATGTTATTCTTAAATATTGGGCTGGTAAAACGATACAGTAGGAAAAGAAGGATAAGGCCCAAGCTTCAAACTATCAGCGTAGTTGGGGAAATAAACCTATTTTGAGAAGAAGAAAAAAGGAAAAAATCATCAATGTGAATGTTATATTTTGAACAATAGCAATTTCCAGCAAAAAGGTTAAGGGAGATGCTGAATTAAAGGTGGGAACAGAGCCAGGTAGGGTTAATCAAAGAAAACCTATAAGCTGAATTTTGAATAAGATATCCTTTATCATCTCTTCTGGGTGAATCCATGTCCATGGATTGATTGAGAGAGGAGGGAAGTATAACAAGGAGAAAAAGGATCAAAGGTAGAAATTTGCAAGCTATTTCTCTGTTACAGCAAGCTCATTCATTTAATTTAACAGAATTGTCTGGCGAGAATTCTCTTTTCTTGTCACTTCCTCTTGGAATTACTGAGACAAGGACCACGTATAGCTTTATTATCTAAAGGTAAAGAATACAGTGATTTGTGAAACTTGAGTGGTATAAGTGACTGATTTCCTCTTCCTTAGAGTCATGCTTTCTTCTTTTAGTATGAACTGATAGTGATTTCACTGAGCTGTTCAGCATCCTCAGAGAAGTTGCCAGGGATGCTTTGACACCCAAACTCTGAATTGCTTAGCTCTCTCTCATTCTACTTCGTTTGTTTAAAATTTATATAGGTAGGTATAGATACATAAAGATATGTATATATATTTATGAAGGTGCTAGTGATTAGGGGTGTGTGCCTAGAACCATTCAACATACTTTTATTGGCTATAGACTGATAAAGTCTTAGAAATATATGGAGAAACTCAGAACATAGAATAATATAATAATCTTTCACTAGTGATCAGAAAATAATGCTTCTTATGCGTTTAATTCAAGATTTTTGGGTACCTAGTGTGTGCAGGCTAGTAGTTACTAAGGATATAGCTGTGAATAAGCGGAATTTGTAGTCTGGTAGGGAAAACAGATATTAAGCATATAATAATACAAGTAATTATTTAATCCAGGTGTGATAAGTGTTGCAGAGTAAAAAACTCCAGATGCTTCCAGATATATGCTTCCAGAAAGCGTATAATAAAGGAGCTGATCTTGACTAGGGCTAGTAGTAGGTAGAGTGGTCAGTGGTTAAAGCTGACATTTAAAATCTGAGAGGGGAGCGCCTGGGTGGCTCAGTGGGTTAAGCCTCTGCCTTCGGCTCAGGTCATGATCTCAGGGTCCTGGGATTGAGTCCCGCATCGGGCTCTCTGCTCCGCAGGGAGCCTGCTTCCTCCTCTCTCTCTCTGCCTGCCTCTCTGCCTACTTGTGATCTCTCTGTCAAATAAATAAATAAAATCTGTTAAAAATTTTATTTAAAATCTGAGAGGGTATGGGGCAAGGGTGAGAAAGAATACATGTAAAAGGTAGCAGGTGTGAAGACTGAGTCTGGTGTGTTTGAGCACTAGGAAGAGCTCAAAATATTATGAGCCAGGAGGAGACTAGTGATCTGAGCCTGAAGAAGTAGGCAGGTACCAGGTCATGTGGGTCTTCTCGGGTTTTAGATTTTCATGTTGAACAGTGAGATGTTATTGAGATGTTTAATTCTGTAGAATGACATGACCAGATTCTGGTTACTTGAGAGAAAGTGGAGGGAACAGAGGATGGGGATGGGAGGGGAAGAGTGGGTGTGGGAGGTGAATTAAGAGACTCTTGCAGGGATGTGAGAAATGGTGGCTACATGGGGACTATTTTGATGGGGACGGGGAATGGACAGATTTCAGAGATACATAGGAGGTAGAATTGACAAGATTTGGTAGTTAACCTCAGGGACGGTTCTTGAAGTCCCAGTGTTTATGCCATTCCTTATACTTTCTGTATCCTCAAAACCCAGGATTCTTAGATAGAGTGCCTGGTAAGTAAGTAGTAGGAGTTAAATAACTTCAAAAGAATGAAGTGTCAGTGCAACCTAATTCCTTGCTTGGGGCAAAAGGGAAAAGAAATCGATAAGAATCAAATAATTTAGGAACTTGGATTTACTTTTTTGCATAGTGTGAGTTTTCATCAAAATGATCTGTGGAAAGCATATTCTATGTGGATATGAACTATTTGGGTGCAAATTGGTGTGTCTCATTTTCTTGTGATTTATAAGGTTTTGAACCAAAAATTTCCTAGAAGGTGACATTTAATATTTTGTAATCATTTACTCACCAGATAAATCATGTAAGTAGTATATGTTCATTGTAGAAGAATTTACTGTAAAAGAGGCAAAAAAGAAAATGAAAATGAAAATGACCATATTTCCAGTATTCAGAGATAACCAGTGCTACATTTTGATGAAAGCTTTCCAGAATTTTTCCTATGTATAAAAAGTAAGAAATATGATGCATGCAATTTGGCCTAAGTGGTTGACATTGTTCAACAGAAGCAAGTATTTATTTAAGAAGCAAAGATTTTCGGGGCACCTGGGTGGCTCAGTGGGTTAAAGCCTCTGCCTTGGGCTCAGGTCATGATCCCAGGGTCCTGGGGTCGAGCCCCACATCGGGCTCTCTGCTGGGCGGGGAGCCTGCTTGCTCCTCTCTCTCTGCCTGGCTGCCTCTCTGCCTACTTGCAATCTCTGCCTGTCAAATAAAATCTTAAAAAAAAAAAAAAATTAAAAAAAAAAAGCAAAGATTT
Organism: Meles meles; assembly: GCF_922984935.1. Classification (NCBI taxonomy): domain Eukaryota; kingdom Metazoa; phylum Chordata; class Mammalia; order Carnivora; family Mustelidae; genus Meles; species Meles meles. The sequence continues at coordinate 24,581,224 of NC_060070.1, forward strand.
TCTTCCCTTGATGGTGAACCTGGTATCAATAAATATTTAATTGTTTTTGTTTTATTACGATTATTAATGACATAATTATTTGATTATGTCAAACAGTGTTAAAAATGCTTTTAATATTTTAGTTATTTTGATAAGTTTTTTTGTCATTATTGTTTTGTTTGTTTTTTGCCTAAAGCCGTTGTTTGGAAAGTCTAAAATTACTCAGATTGTATTTTTCTGTCTTTTTGTTACAGAATACCTCAGAGAGTCATAGTTGTGCCAAAAGTCTCTTAATGGCAGACAGAATGCAGATAGTTGTGATTCTGTCTGAGTTTTTTAATTCCACCTGGCAGAAGGCAAATTGTGCAAGTAAGTAATTCTTTCATTTTCATGTTGCAGTTATGGTTCAATAGTATAGATGTCAGATTTTATTTTAGTGAATTTTGAGATCTTTGAAGTTAGATAATACTTTTTATTACTGTTTAAATAAACTACAATTAGCATCATGGTTTATTAGTGGGAATTACTTGGGCAAATATTGAAAGGCAGAAAAGTGTAGTAGTTAACAGAATGAACTTTGTAGTCAGATAGATCTGGCCTTGATTCTAAACTCTGCCACTTCGTAACCCTGACTCACTAGCAGTCAAAACTTGGGCCTGTAAATTCTCCTCTTGGACCTTCAGTTTCCTCATGGGGATGAATTGGAGATAATAATGGAACCTACCTTATAAGATTGTTTTTAGGATTAAATGAAAAATATTGTGTAAAGAACTTCTCTGAGTAGCTGGCACATAATGTTGAAGAAATGTTAACTGTTTAATAATAATTATGATGTTTATAATCTGTCAAATAGTGGTGATGGAAGGTGGTAACATCTGTTCTACCAGTTTTACAAATTTATATGTATTTGTATAACAGAATGAGATCGATTTTCAGGCACTCTTTGGAAAAATTAAAACCACTGTCTCAATTTGTGTTTTGACTACTAGCTGTGTACTAAGCAGGTCTTATTTTCCATGCCTTATAATTTAGTGGGGGAGAAATTTATGTTTATAGGATAACCTAAGGCAGACAAATAAATGCTTTAATAAAGTCAGAGAATCCTGGGAGGAAGTAGAGATGAGAGGAAGGACACTGCTGAGAGCTAGGCATCATGGAGAGAGGCACAGAGGTGTAAAAGAGTAGTAGGTGTTCTAGGGTCTGGAAGCCCAGTGGGAGGTAAAGTTGGAAAAGGAAAGTAGGACCTTGACTGATACAGTAGTTTATCACAATAGTATTTTGGACATTTACAATACACATGGAATATTAAAGGCAGTAAGAAGGACTACAGGTTAAAGAAATCTTTCTCAACATTTAATCTAGCACTTTCCAAGCTTTTTTTAAAATGTATTTCATTAAAAAATTATTGAAGTAGAGTTGACCTACAGTGTTATATTAGTTTTGGGGGTGCAGCTTAGCAGTTCGACAGTTCTCTACTTTACTCAGTGCTTACCACAGTAGCTATCGTCACCATCTGTAGCTCTTTTTTTTTTTTCTTTTTTACTACAAAGACCCTGTATTTTTTCTTTTTATGGAATCCCACTGGAAGAGGAAGAGAGAGACCAGTGAGGAAGTTATTACAAAATAGTTTAGGCAAGATGCAAAGAAAACAAGGTAAGGTATGGGGAGGAGAAATCGACAGGATTAAAAAAATCTGTGTACCTGTAAGTCATTAATGAGTTTAACTTTTCTAAGGACTTGTCTTTTTGTTTAGTTCATATGAGAAAAACTTAATGGCAAAAAGACCCCTGCTAAGTTTCTTTTCTTTGTAGTACATTGAGATATATTGAATATTGACTCTTTTAGTTTTGTCTCTATTAATTGAGATTTTCTGGTAATTTGAGCAGAGGCTTGGCTGACAGTTACTTTTTTTTTTTGAAAGAGCAAAAGCTCTACCTTTTGGTGTAAAAGTTTCTAGTAGGGGTGCCTGGGTGGCTCAGTGGGTTAAGCCTCTGCCTTCGGCTTGGGCCGTGGTCTCAGGGTCCTGGGATCGAGCCCCACGTCAGGCTCTCTGCTCAGCAGGGAGCCTGCTTCTCCCCACAACCCGCCTACTTGTGATCTCTTTCTGTCAAATAAATAAAATCTTTAAAAAGGAAGTTTCTAGTAAAATATGATGGAACAGTTTGTTTAACCTGTATGGGAGAGCTATTTTTAAGTATTCTTAAACCCTTATTCCCATTGATATAGAAAAATATGTTAATTATAAACAATTTAAAATTAGTTAGAATAAATGGATATATATTGGGGTTCACTTCTTTTGACTTGTGTGATTTAATTTTTATATTTGAGAGATAAAACATCTTTTCTTTAAAAGATGTTTTGTGGAGCGCCTGGGTGGCTCAGTGGATTAAGCCGCTGCCTTTGGCTCAGGTCATGATCTCAGGGTCCTGGGATCGAGCCCCGAGTCGAGTCGGGCTCTCTGCTCCGCAGGGAGCCTGCTTCCTCCTCTCTCTCTGCCTGCCTTTCTGCCTACTTGTGATCTCTCTCTGTCAAATAAATAAAATAAAATCTTTAAAAAAATAAAAAATGAAAGATGTTTTGTGACAAAGACTTCACTAATTCAAAGTAGCTATCTTTTCAAGTTAGTTCAAAAAGAAAGAAAACATTTTGCTGCGTATTTACTTAATATGATAGTTCTAAAACTCTTTAGAATGAATTCTTAGGTTAACTTGTTTTTCTGTGAGCCATCGTATCTTGAAAATATTCCTTGATTGAACTTCTTTTGAAGAACAAATGAAATGCTTACTTCTAATTAAAATTAACTTGGTCAAGACATGTGGTCAGGTGAAAGAAGCCAGGTGCATTTATGCTATTTACATGCTTGATATTATGGAAAGCCTAATCTTTTACTAAAAATATAAATGTAGGGGCACCTGGGTGGCTCAGTGGGTTAAAACCTCTGCCTTCGACTCGGGTCCTGGGATCGAGCCCCACATGGGGCTCTCTGCTCTGCAGGGAGCCTGCTTCCTCCTCTCTCTCTGCCTGCCTCTCTGCCTAGTTGGGATTTCTCTCTGTCAAATAAATAAAATATTAAAAAATATATAAATGTAAAATACTCTCTTTTTCTAAAGAGCAATTAATAGTACATAAAATTAAATGTGAAAAAATTTTTTAATAGAGTTGTGCATTTTCTAGGAAACTGTAAATGCTCAGCAGTGATCTGGCATCAGGTTCTCATTAAATTGCATCTCTAGTAACCAGATCTATTAAACACTATAATTTCATGGGATCCTTACTTTTTTCTTTTTTTAAAGATTTATTTTTTTGAGATGAGGCGGGGCAAAAGGAGAGGGAGAGAGAATCTTATTTCTCTCCATGCTGAGCACAGAACCAGATGCAGGGCTTGAACTTAGGACCCTGAGATTACAATCTGAGTAAAAACCAAGAGTTGGATGCTTAACCAACTGAGCCACCCAGGTGCCCCGACTTTAATTTTCTTAATGAATGATGATAAAGGTTCATTTACTTGTGCACTTAGAAGAAAATCTATTTCCTACCTATTCATTGTTTTTAAAATCATTGACCTTTAGAAATATGTAGAAGAATAAAAGGGATGTTTACTCTTTTAATAAATGGAAGACAACAGTCATATTATGTTACAATTTTAAAGGAATTATGCCTGGTCAGAAGTTTGTTTGGATGTTGTAATTCTGTACTGTAGGAAACTAGTAACTACTACTCCAAAATATGACTATAGGACACCAGAATATGCCACCCCAAAATATGCCTCTTTGTTATGAGGGTAATTTTGAGCTGATTACTTTGATAAACATCAGACACAGAAGAAGCTGTGAAGACAGAGTAGAAGTAACCATTTTATAAGGGAAATTTGTATTTATAAAGAAAATCCCCACTTGTAAGAGTATTTCCTTCTCTGTTACCAAGAACAGATGACTCTAAATCACAAATGAATCTTAAAAATGGAAAAGGCAGGAACATATATCTACATAACTGACCTTACATTTGTTTACCATGCTTCTTCCTGGTTAGTTCTTCATAATCAGCCTCCTCATACTCTTTGTTTTTAGCTGAAGGTGACATTTAATGAATTCTGAATTCTAAGCCATCTCTTTGAGTTACTCATTTTTTCTGTGCGTCTGTCATGTATATATGAGAGGTGCAAATTAACAAACTTCTGTTTGTCTTTCTCTTGTTACCTGTCTTGTTACAGGATCCCTAGTTGAGAACTTAGAAAAATAGAGGGAAAATTATTTTTCCTCTACAATATATACACGAAAATCACGATTAAATTTAAAATTTTCTGGATTATTTGCCTTTTTATATAAATACAAAGAAAAACATTTTTCTCAGAATTTGTGTGAAATTATTAAACTCAAGCCACTGACCCATTACCTTTTGTGATGATCTAGTTAATTAAATTTGCAAATACACCCCTATGGGTGAGGCCAACAATAAGAATCTTTAATGGTGAATAATATGGAATCCATTCATTCTAGCACCTAAGGGATAAAATAGGAAGGGAAAAAATGACAAAGTATGAACAAAAACTACTGATATGTTTAAAAAATTGAGTTTTTGTTGTTGTTTGTTTTTGTTTTTGTTTTGCTTTCATAAAAAATTGTTTTTATTTGACAGAAATCACAAGTAGGCAGAGAGTTAGGCAGGGTTGGGGAGGGGAAGCAGGCTCCCCACTGTGCAGAGAGCCTGATGCAGGGCTTGATCCCAGAACCCTAAGATCATGACCTGAGCCAAAGGCAGAGGTTTTAACCTACCGAGCCACCCAGGTGCCCCTAAAAAATTGTTTTTAATGGAGAGTTAAAAAAATATGGGATCTATTTTGTAAGAATGTATCTTTTGATATAAAATGACTATTTTTTTCATCCTCTCTGCTAGCAAATGCAGAACTATACTTATATTGGTAAAAATCTTTTTAAGTGAATTTAAGAGACTATTTTTTTTTTAAGATTTTATTTATTTATTTGACAAACAGATCACAAGTAGGCAGAGAGGCAGGCAAAGAGAGAGGAAGGGAAGCAGGCTCCCCACTGAGCAGAGAGCCAGCGGACCTTGGGATCATGACCCAAGCCAAAGGCAGAGGCTTTAACCCATTGAGCCACCCAGGCACCCTGAGACTATTTTTTTAAAAGAATATTACTTAAAATATAAAAATACAAAAAAATTTAAAAGATTATTAAAAGGACACCTGGGTGGTTCATTTGGTTGAGCTCCCAACTCTTGGTTTTGGCATGGGTCATGATCTCAGGGTTGTAAGATTGAAACCAGTCTCAGTGTGGAGTCTACTTGTCCCTCTCTGTCCCCCTCTGCCCCTCCCCCTCTCTTTCTCTCTCTTTTAAAAATAAATAAATAAAAGCTTAAAAAAGATTATTAAAAATGTAAAAATATAAAGGCTAAAATGCTGTTTAAAAGTATATTATTAAAATTAATACACTGCCATAAACCACCTTTCCTTTCTACTTGATCTAGCTGTGGGTTGACATCTTGTCTCTGCAGTTATTAGTTGATGAAAGGAAGGCTAGAAACCCAATAGAAAGGAGAGTGCGATCCATGTATCACTCCTGTCCCTTTTATCTTTAGAATTCCTGTGTCTTTGAATGATATTAGTCTTGGTAGGAAAGAAGATTCTGGAAATTGATGGAGACTTAAAAAAAATGTTAACAGCTCAGCTTTTCCAATTCATGTTATAAATAACACGGAAACTAGTTCTTGTGGAGACTGCTAAGTAGTAAAGGAAATATATTAATATTTCTCCTGTACAGAATTTTAAAGCTGTTATCAAAAGTGTATTGTTGAGGGAGACGAACCATGAGAGACTATGGACTCTGAAAAACAACCAGAGGGTTTTGAAGGGGCGGGGGGTGGGGGGTGGGGGGTGGGAGGTTGAGGAACCAGGTGGTGGGTAATAGGGAGGGCACATACTGCATGGAGCACTGGGTGTGATGCCAAAACAATGAACACTGTTATGCTGTAAATAAACAAATAAAAAAAAAAAGTGTATTGTTGACATAGGGATAGCCTTCTTATTGACATACTTCTTAGTTATCCTGTGCATCTGACAGTTGAATAATTAGTAGGCTCACAAGTTTTGATGAGACCATGGATTGTTTTATGGTAAAGTGTTTTGGTTCTCTGTTTTTTCTTTTTTGAACTATATTGAAATATAATAGACATATGAGTTTAAAAAGGTATACAGTGAGGGATGCCTGGGTGGCTCAGTGGGTTAAAGCCTCTGCCTTCGGCTCAGGTCATGATCCCAGGGTCCTGGGATTGAGCCCCGCATCGGCCTCTCTGCTCAGCAGGGAGCCTGCTTCCCCCTCTCTCTCTGCCTGCCTCTCTGCCTACTTGTGATCTCCCTCTCTGTCACATAAATAAATAAAAATCTTTAAAAAAATAAATAAAAAGGTGTACTGTGTATTGATTTAATCTATATTGCAAAATGATTACCATCATGGTGTGAGGTGTAATGTGTCACATAATTAGCATTTCTTTTTTGTGGTAAGAAAGTTTAAGATTGACTCTCTTAGCAACTTTCAAATATAGAAGTATATAAGACAGTATTACTAACTATAATCACCATGCTGTACATTAGATTCCTGGGACTGACTGATCTTTAAACTGGAGGTTTGTATCCTTTGACCAACATCTCCCCATTTTCTTGAGCCCCATGGCAATCACCATCCTTCTCTTTCTGTGAATTCCGCTGGGATTTATTCCTGGACTCTCAGTTCTATTCAGTTGGTCTCCTTTCCTGTGATAAGAGTCAATCTTACCTAGTTGATGGAATTTCCAAGAAAGGGATTTATGATAATTGAGTTTCTTTTGGAAGATCTGTTTTTAGGTAGATAAGGGCAATTCACAGAAAGCTTTCTGCATTTGCTGTTTTTCAAGTGACTTTAGCTCAAAATAATCTTTAAGGCAAAGAGGCATATTTTTAGCACTTACTGTGTCTGTCTGCTTTAAAAGTCAATATTAAGTGGCTCAGTCGGTTAAGCCAGCTCAGGTCATGATCCCAAAGTCTCGGGATTGAGTCCCCAGCGGGCTCCCCATCAGCAAAGAGTCTGCTTCTCCCTCTGTCCCTCCCCCTGCTCGTTCTCTCTCTCTCTCTCTCTCTCACTCTCAGTCTCTCAAATAAATACGTGAAATCTTTTTAAAAAAAAAGGTGAATAATAAAACTACATGGTTAACCAAAATTTTAGTTAAGCAGAACCCCTCTTTCTCATTTTATCTACATGGTAATTTACTAAGCATTAGACTCACTTATTTGTATCTTATAATTTATGAAGTCTTCTGTTTTCATACTCATTAAACCTAATTATGTTCTTCAGGTACAAAGTTCTCAGAGTTTATACTATATTTTCTGAAGCTTGCCCTATTTTTCAAAAATTGGTGATTGTCTCTGTTGTTTTCTATAAAACTAGTTTTACAAAACAGCAGAGATCTTTATGCAAACTCCTAGTGGATGCCAAATACTTTATCTAAAGATGCTAATAATTTCCATCATGATAATTTAGGTCTATGTATCTTAACTTGAATCCTCCACACCTTTAAGAATGCCTCTTGAGCTGATGCTCAAGCCCTCACTGAGAAAGAAGCTATGCTAATCTGTCCTTGATGAGGCTGCATTGATTATCTGAGATGTGGAAAATTCATAATAACCACTTCACTTAGTGCTTATAGGAAGCTTTATTATTACTAATATTCCTTAACTTACTAATTTCTAAAATTTATAGCTTCTCACTGCTTATAACATTATGCTCCCAATTCCTACAAAAGCGTAAAAGAGGAATTTTACTAGAGTTACTTTATTTTAAATCAGAAAGTTAGGGCTCTTTAATAATGAAGACATTTAAAATCCTATTGTATAAATGACCTCCTTTGTGCTTTATAATACCACTCTCTAATGATCATTGAAAAAATTTTGATGGTACTGCATTAATGTGGTACTTAACAAGATGACCAGTCTGTATTAGCTTTTGGTTTAATTTTCAAATTAATTTAAATAAAAAGGAATGGTTGTCAGTAAAGGAGAAGAGATTAAGTTCTTTTGTTCAGAGGAAGCTTCCTTTATAAATGATTTTTTTTTCATTTGTTTTCATTTTCCTTAATTATCCTATAAATTACTTTTTTATAAAGAAATTATTTCAGTTACATACTGTGTAGAGAAGAAATTGCCACTGCTCTCTCACATTCATGTTCTTTATACTGGCTGGTTGTAAGAGTACAGGGACCCACTCCTCTGTCCACATACTGTGTGTCGGTTGCCATGCCGTGGCTCATTAACATGGCTGTGCAGTTGCTGTGGATGAAATTGTATTCCCACTACTCCCTGCAAAATGTCAGCTACAAAACCAGAAAACCTGTTTAATCTTTTCGGCCAATATACTAATATTCTGCATATTTGTAGTTGTGTTTGTTTTTATATATTATGTACTGCCCCTTGCGTGAAAGGATTCAAGGCTACTTTGTGGTGACATTAAACCAGGATTAAGAGGGTTTATGTTATCTTTTTCAAAAAAGAATTTAGTGTGTGAACTCTTCGAAAGCTGACAGATGGAGTGACATTTTCCAATAGTATACTTTATTGCTTTGAATGAGACTCACATTCCTGAGAAGATAAAGATGTACAGAATGCAGAGTCTAAGAGTTCAGGGAGGGCAAGACTCTAGGAATAGGTTCATCAGGGGTCCCCATGCATACCTGGTGCACACCAAGCCCTGCGCTGGGGCATAAGGAGGTGAATAGGGAGGAATTCCAGCTCAGCTTCTGGAGGCAGAGTGCCTTTTTGTGATTACTCTACCCAGAGAGGATGTCTTTTTCTAATTTGCACAAAGGAGTTTTAATGTGCTGGTTGCTGCCCTCCTGCTCACCAGGTTTAAGGCTCATGTCAGTTGCCAATACTGATCAGTTGGTAGTGACTGTTTGAATCCCTGTGTCGGGTAAGATATCTATAAGTAGTGGAGGGAGGAGAAGTGGCATATAGTTATTGATTCCCAGGATTGAACTTTAATGGTTTAGAATATAGATGTGAGGGGCGCCTGGCTGCCTCAGCAGGGAGAGCCTACAACTCTTGATCTCAGGGTGGTGAGTTTGAGCCCCACTTTGGTTGTAGGGCTTGCTTAAAAATAAAATCTTAAAAAATATATAAATGTGAATATTTTATTAATTTCACAGTGTTTGGAAATGCAGTCTCAGGAATCAGACTGAATAGGAATTCCAGGTTTTTCACTTAACAGCTTCGTGACCATAGGCAACTTCCTTAATGCTCTAAGCCTCTGTTCCTTATTTAGAGAATGGGGATAATGATCATGACTGCCTCTTAATATTATGAGAGCATGTGCATATGTCTCAGTGTGTCATAGCCTAGTGTCTCCTGTAGGGGAGGGAAAAGAAAACCTCTTCTCTCTACCCGTTTTATGTTCTCTGGCTGGAACTCTAAATTAGACTGGCCAAAAACAGATTGAGAGAAACAAGTTTATTAACATGTCCCAGTGATGGGAGTGACAGACAGGAGTAATCCAAAGGGATGGCTAGAATTTGGGCTTATCCATTATCTTAGGCCAATCAAAAGAAAAGGGGTTTGGGACTTCTGGGTGGAGGAGGCAAGTTATGGGAAGGTGACCCGGAAAAAGTAGGATAAACAGGGTTGTTTAGTCAGGTCGGTTATGCAGGTTTAAGTTAGAGCCTTTCCATTGGTTAGAGTTGTTAGAGTCCACTTCCTTTCGCCGTGAAGAAGACATCTTTACAAATGGAAATTTCCTTTATAAATGTAAAATTTTGGGGCCCCTGGGTGGCTCAGTGGGGTAAGTCTCTTTGCCTTCTGCTCAGGACATGATCTTGGTGTCCTGGGATCGAGCCCCGCGTCGGGCTCTCTGCTCAGTAGGGAGCCTGCTCCCCCCCACCCCCACCTGTCTCTCTGCCTACTTGTGATCTCTCTCATGAAATAAATAAATAAAATCTTTAAAAAAAAAAAAAGTAGAGTGGAGTAGGTACTAAGGCATAGAAAATATTCGGAACTTTCTTGTGGAATAATTGGTAGGGTGTCTACAAGGATTGTTTTGTGGCCCTGAGATTAGCATTAGAATTGAGTCCCTTAATTATAACCTTAGAATTTTCTCTAATAGTGTGCTGCAAACAGAATTGGGAGTAGAGAAAGTACCCGGAGGTTGTCCAGGATTAGAGATGTTTGTGAGTATGTGGAATGTAAGGAGGTCAAGGACTCCAGAAGAGTGAGACTGAAATGGCTGACCCCAAGTTTCAGGATATGAAACCAGGCACTTGTACCTACATCCTAGATAAATAGAAAGCAAGAGGACTGAACTTGAGCTAATGTTAAGCAAGAGTATCAAGTTCCAGAGGAATAGCATTTATTTCAGATTCTAAAAAAACATGCAAAATAATTGTTTTATTTCCAGACTTGACTTAAAGCCCCTTTATCAGTATTTTAGGCCAGATTCTTACCAGCTTGTTTCTCTGGTCTCACAACTCAATAGATTTAAAAGAGAAAATTGAAAAAGGTTAGATGCAATAGAAGATGGAAGAGACACAGAACTACTAAATTTGACACAAAAAAGGATCAAAAAGCATATGAATTTAGGTTAAATTAGTGTAGGATAAACAGTCTGATGCCCAAACAGCACTAAGAGTACCCTTATTAAGTCAGCATTTGATAGCTGATGTTCATGATTAAGACTTCAGCATATGAGGGGCCCCTGGGTGGCTCAGTGGGTTGGGCCACTGCCTTCGGCTTAGGTCATGATCTCAGGGTCCTGGGATCAAGCCCAGCATCGGGCTCTCTGCTCAGCGGGGAGCCTGCTTCCCCGCTCTCTCTGCCTACTTGTGATCTCCCTTTCTGTCAAATAAATAAAAATAAAATCTTAAAAAAAAAAAAGACTATAGCATATGAAAAATCAACTTAAATTTTATTTGGTATATTGTTTTCTAAAGAGAGGAGAGGATGTGATTATTTTAAGGTTTTTGTGAAAATGGTTATGATATAAAAAAAAGTTTTAGAAACTAAAAGGGGTAAGCTTCATGTATTTGAAAAATTCTTCCTTTTTAAAAAAAAAGATTTATTTATTTGAGAGAGAGACAGTGAGAGAGAGCATGAGAGAGGAGAAGGTCAGAGGGAGAAGCACACTCCCCATGGAGCTGCGAGCCCGATGTAGGACTCAATCCTGGGACTCCAGGGTCATAACCTGAGCTGAAGGCAGTTGCTTAAACAACTGAGCCACCCAGGCACCCTGAAAAATTCTCTTTTGTGCAACACACAATGCTTGTTTGAATAAAGAATTACTATAGTTTGAAACAGAAGATGATTGCTTGAGAGATAAATGACATTTTATAATTTTTGCTGGAGATACATTAACATACGTTTCTGTTTTTTTGACAGATTGTTTAACGAACAAAAGTGAAGAATTATCAAATAGCACACAATACTTCCTCAGTCTATTTAATCAAACCTTGACCTGCTTTGAGCATAACCTCCAGGTATTTTTTTGTGTGATACTTGAAATTAAAACATTGCCTTGTACAAATGCTTAATGAATAATTCAACAATTTTTTTTTTTAGCATTAACTGTTGATATTTACCTATACACACAATGTAGAAGAGTAAGTGGACCTGGATTTTTGCTGAGTTCTTAATATTACTAGCTTTTAGGAAAATCATCAAAACTTCAGTTTTCTCTTATTTGTAAGGTGGGAACAGTAAAATCTGTCCTGCCTACCTTCAAGTATTTCATAGCGAGGATCTGCTGAGATACTGAGTATGAACACATTAACTTAGGCATATGATTGTTTAATTAAAAACACAATGTTGTTCTGACAGTAATTTACCTTGGCTTTGTTAATGCAAGAAGGTATTATGTAATGCAGCGTATGATTCTGTCTATAGGCAGCCAGTTCTTTGCCTTAGTATTTGTTTGACTGTATTTTACCTGCTTCAAAAGGCACTGCTTAGTAAGGTAACTGAATTATAATATAAAAGGTAGCCTTTAAGAAACCTAACCTTGGGGTGCCTGACTGGGTCGGTAAAGCATGTGACTCGATCTCGGGAATGTGAATTCAAGCCCCATGTTTGATGTAGAGATTACTTAAAAAAATAGAATCTTAAAAAAAAAAAAAGAAAAAGAAACCTCTTTCTGGTTTTTGTTTTCTCCACCTCTGACCCTTGAATGTTGGTCTTGGAACTTTCCTGGTGGTTTCGAGGGGTGAGATTGGAACTCTCATAAAATCCTAGATTTGGAATTTGCTTAACAAGTAAGTAATCCCTGCAAATAGATGTAAAAATGTTGAGTATATGATATATATGATTTCATCTTTAATCAATGTGATGACACAGGATCACGAATTTCCCTGAGAATAAGAACTATTAGAAAAGCAGGTCCCAACATGTGTTCTGCAAGATGTTAATACATGGCCACAAGAAAAGGTTCAGTGTTCTGATAAGGTTGGGAAATGCTTTACTACAGGACTTTAGAACTTTAGTGGACGAATATACGATGTAAAACTCCAAATGGTAATTTTTATATACAAGTCTATTTGACCAGTTCCTCTTTGGTTGTAAGTGTTCTGATGAATGTTTTAGGGAAATCAACATTTTTCTTGGGATGTTAGTTGCAAATATTTTCTCCTAGTTTATTGTTTATTTTTTCATTCTGCTTTTCTTTTTGTTATGAGGAAAATTTTAATTTTTGTATCATCAGTTTTATCAAAAAATGTTAATAGCTTGCAGACTTGGTGTCACATTAGAAGGTTTTCACCACTTTGTGATTATTTTTTTTTTTTTTTTTTTTTTTTAAGATTTTATTTATTTATTTGACACAGAGAGAGATCACAAGCAGGCAGAGAGGCAGGCAGAGAGAGAGGAGGAAGCAGGCTTCCCTCTGAGCAGAGAGCCCGATGTAGGGCTCGATCCCAGGACCCTGAGATCATGACCCGAGCCGAAGGCAGAGGCTTAATCCACTGAGCCTAAAATTTCTCCTGTGATTTTTTTTTTTTTTTAGAGATTTTATTTATTTATTTATTTGAGAGAGACAGAGATAGTGACAGAGAACAGGATCAGGGAGGAGAGGGAGAAGCAGGCTTCCTGCTGAGCAGGGAGCCCTCAGCAGGACCCTGAGATCATGACCTGGGCTTTAACCTACTGAGCCACCCGGGTGCCCTCTCTTTTGATTTCTTTTAGTAATTTAATGTTTTCATTTTCTGCATTTAAACATCTTTTCTCTATCTGAAATGTATTTTGGTGTACGATGTGAGGCATAGCTCCAAGCCTTTTTCCCTGATGAAATGAATCGTAGAACCACGTTAAAAATAAATTCAATCAATTTTAAGATTTTATTACAGTTACATTACATTTTAGATCCATCATTTGGAAATAATTGACATGCTTATGATACTGAGCTTTCCTGTTTAGGAATATGATATATTCTCTTTTTATTGCTGTAAAATAGAATATAAGGCTCACAGTTCAGTGGCATTAAGTATATTCACGTCGTAGTGCAACTGTCACCAGCATCCGTCCCCATAAGTGTTTCAAACTCAGGCTCTGTATCCATTAAGCAGTGATTCCCCATGTCCTCCTCCTCTAGCCCCCAGCAACCACCATCTTTCTCTATTTTTTAAATGTCCTCTAACACAGTCTTACTGATTTATTTAGTTTCGTATAGGTTTTATACATTTCCAACGCTTATTCCAAGGTATTCTATTGCTTTTGGTGCCATTGTGAATGACATCTTTTCTTTCCCCACCACAGATTTTCACTGGTTGCTTTCTTTTAAAATGTTTTATTTTGGAATAATTTTAGATTTACAGAAAAGTTGCATAGGTAACGCAGAGAATTCCTGTATATTGCTGACCCAGTTTCCCCAGATGTTAGCCTGTGGTGCCATGGTCTGTTTGTCAAAACTAAGAAATCAGCATTGGTACAGAGCTGTTAACTAAATGCCAGACTTTATTCTGATTTTACCACTTTCCCACTAATGTCCTTTTTCTGTTTTAAGGATCCATTCCAGGATAACAAGTAACTGGTCACTCCTTAAAATTTCTATAATATATGTAGCTACATTCCCTTTCTTATTCCAAATGCTATTTTTTTGTGAGTTATTTCTTCCCTTGAGTTTTCTTTAGGTTTAAGGGTACGTTCGTTTTTATTGATCTTTCCAAAAACTTGTGTTTGGTTTTATTTATTATTTCCCGAGTGTTTTTTTCCCCCCTTAATGTGTTTGTTTATTCTTTTGCATTTGTTAATTCCTCCTACAATCTTTCGGTTAATTTTGTCTTTTTTTTTTTCTTAAAGATTTTATTTATTTATTTGACAGGCAGAGATCACAAGTAGGCAGAGAGGCAGGCAGAGAGAGAGGGGGAAGCAGGCTCCCTGCTGAGCAGAGAGCCCAATGCAGGGCTCCATACCAGGACTCTGGGATCATGACCTGAGCCGAAGGCAGAGGCTTTAACCCACTGAGCCACCCAGGCACCCCTAATTTTGTCTTTTTTTCTAGTTCTTTGAGTTGACTGGTTAATTTTGTTCCAGCTTTTCTTGCTCAACAATAAAATAATTTTCAGGTTGTAAAGTTTATAACTTTGGCCTTTCTGAAAATAGATTCTGATATAAAGGGATTACATTGCATTTATTTCTAAATTTCTAATTTTAATTTTGATTTGTTCGTTGACTTAAGAATTCTTTGGAAGATTGTTTTTTAATAGGAGTGACATGATTTCTTTTATTTGCATTAGTACATCTCAAGTTTTATTGAAATTGTGACCAGTAAATGTAGCCTATCTATATTTTGGAATTTATTGAGATATCTTTGTGATTTAATAATTATTAAAAATGTTTTTAAAAGATTTATTTATTTTAGAGAGCACAAGCAGGAGGGGCAGAGGGAGAGGGAGAAAGAATCTCAAGCGGACTCCACACTGAGGGCAGAGCCTGATGTGGGGCTTGATCCCAGTGCCCTGAGATCAAGACCTGAGCCAAGACCAGGAGCTGGATGCTTAACCAACTAAGCTGCCCAGGCACCCCTGAAGGTTTCATTACGTAAGCATGATTGGTTAACTGGTGATTAACTCTGTCTCCAGCTCCTCTTCCCTCCTTAGAGGTCAGAGGTAGGGCTGAAAGTTCCAACCCCCAATCATGCTTTCTGGTGAACAGCCTGCATCCCGAAGCTGAAGGGGACCCCCAGCCACCAGCCATCTGATTAGCATACAGAGACACTCTTTTTATCTGCATACTCCAAAGGTTTTTAGGAGCTATGTGCCAGGAGCCAGGACAAAGACCAAATATCTATTTCCCATTATTACCACACTTAGCCTCCTGGGGTCTGTGACAATTTTTCAGTCTTTCCTCTTTCTCGTGACTGATAATTTTCAGGAATACTGGTCAAATATTTTATAGAATGTCCCTCAATTTGAGTTTGTCTAACGGGACTGTGGGTTTTGGGGAAGAGCACTGCAGAAGTGAAGTGTCCTTCTTGCCACATCCTGTCAGAGATACACACTAATGACCTGGTTTATCCCTGACGGTGTTATCCTCATCACCTGGGCAGAGTAGTGCTTGCAGGTCTCTTCAATGGAAAGTTACCTTTTTCTTCCTCTTTCCATATTCTATTCTTTGGAACCAAGTTATGAAGTAACAGGAATGGGGGTGGGGAAGTTAAGCTTTAAGTCCTGGAGGGGTGAGCATTTACTTAAATGATTTAGCAATCTTTCTGTAAGGAGGATTCGCCGCTTCTTCCACAGTTATTTATTTATATCAATATAGGCTCAGGGACATTTATTTCATACCTTGGGTTGTAATTAATTTTTAAAAGTTTTTCTCCTGAGGTGCCTGGCTGCCTTCGTCTCAGGTCATGATCCCAGGGTCCTGGATCAAGTCCCACGTGGGACTCCCTGCTCAGCAGGGAACCTGCCTCTCCTTCTCCCTCTGCCTGCTGTTCCCCTTGCTTGTGCTCTCTCTCTTTTTCTCTGTGTCAAATAAATAAATAAAATCTTTAAAAAAATAAAAGTTCCCTCCTATTTGTTGAGTGAATTCTTTTTCATTGAGGCATTGGCTCTGCTGCCTATTAATCTATTTTCCCTTTGAATAATTTTATTTGCTTGTTTTTTTAAAATTTGTTTTGTTTTCTTTTTCTATCCATTGTTAGGCTCATCTTAATTTCTCATGTGTTTATGTGGTAATGTAGTAGGATGATTGTACAGTGTTGGGAGGGCTGGAAGAAATCTCTCTCTCTCTCTCCATGTAGAATTTGGTTTCTGTAGCTTGGCTTTCAAAAGTTCCCTCAAGCAGGCTCTATGCACTCGTTTCAACAAATATTTGTTGGGCACTGATTATGTGCCAGGAGGCAGTGTTTTGGGCACTGAGGATAGAGCAGTAACCAAGACAGGTAAGATTTCTGTTTTTATGAACTGTGTCCTAGTAGGGGTAAGATTAATAACAAAGAAATGAGGTAATTAAGAGTAATGAGTCCTGGAAAAGGAGTGTATGTAGTGTACTACATTAGGTGGGCAGGAGTACCTCTCCGAGCAGGTGAATTTTGAGATGATCTAAAGTTTAAGATAGAGTCAGCCACGGGAACAGTGTTTTCCTTAGGAGCAAGGATAAAGGCCTTGGGGAAGAGAATAAGCTTGGTATGTGGCAGGAATAGGAAGAAGGCCCATTTGGCTGGCGCACAGTGGGCATATGTGAATGTGATATGGGGAGATAGGCAGAGGCCAAATCATGTAGGGCTGTGCAGAACAAAGGAAGAAATATGGATTGAATTTTAAGCACAATGGGAAGCCATTTAAATCAGGAATGTGACATGATATGAATTGCATGTTAATACCACATTCTGGCTGCCCTGTGGAGAAACTCAGTTGAACCTAGGCAAGAATGGAAAGAAGGAACCTAATTAAGAGCCTGTCACAGGAGAGAGATGGTATGGACTGGGGTACTGGCTGCAGTGTTGGAGAAATGTAGATCAGTTCAGGATTTATTTTGGAAGTGTATCTAAGAAGACTTGCTGGTAGATTGGGTCATTCCTGAGAACGGTGGAGGCTGATGGAAAAGGAAGAAGAACCAGGGTTCTCCTAGGCTTTTGGCTCTCAGTAGTTGGGAGGATGATGGAGCCTCAGGAAAGCCTGGTTGTAAGGGATTGGGGATTAAGGATTCTGTCTTGAACAAGTTAATATGAAATAGCTATGAAGTATCTAAGTTGAAGTATCGAATAGTGTTATAAATGAAATGGGAGCACAGGGGAGACGTGTGAGCTAGAGATAGAGATTTGAGAATCGTCAGATCAGGTACAGATGACATTTAAAGCCATGAGACTGGATGTGAGTGAGTGAAGCTATGATGATATAAAGAAGCCCCAAAGACTGAGTCCTGGGGATATTAAAGGTAGTGTGTGTGTGTGTGTGTGTGTGTGTAAGGGAACCAGCTACAGAGACAGTGGTGCACTGGGACGCAGGGGTGGGAGAGCACCTGGCTCTGGGGGGTTCCAAGTACACCCGATTTGGCCGCGCATTGGACTAAATCCAAAGGCAGAGAAATGAATGGTGATGGTGTTGAAACCAGAAAGGAATGTCTGTGAGGCCTACACTGGGAAGTGGGGTGGGGGTGGGGGATGGGGGGTGGGCTAGCCTCTAAAAGACTGTCACCAAAGTGCCTGCCAAACTCCTTCCAGGTTTATATAAGGAAAATGTGGGACAAAGGTGGGTGGATACCTGCAGGTAGTCTTTGAAGGTCAAACGGATCATTGTCATGGAATCATTCCGGGTGGGGTCTTACAGGCTGTTCTTAGGCTGGCTTCAGGGGGGTCGTGTTGGCTCCCCTTAGGGGATGCTCTGCCCTCAGGGTCTTCCACTTGAGCTGAGAGACCAATGGGAAAGAGAACCCTACTAAAAAAATCTGAGTTAAAAGGGAAGTAACGAAGTCCTCTTTCAAGGGTAGCAATGAAACTGGTGAGGTGGGCTGCCGTAGTTAAGTGTTTATAGATGGCTTCTCTGGAAACCTGTACTATCTTGGTGGCTGTGGAAAGACTGTTTTTTGTGGATGGATTTGTTGGCAAGTTAGGGCTACTGTGCTCACCTGTTGGATCTCTAGAGGACAGTGGGTGGGCACAGAGGATCAAGGTTCACAAGGGACTGGTTCTGGTGAGTCCCTCTGGGGCAGGTATTGTAGCTTGTCTTATAATACAACCTTCCTGTGAGGAGACTTGCAGGTCACCTCTTCCTATTTTAGGTGTTACTCAAGTGCCTGGATTTACCTTTCTTTTCTTAAATCTCTTCAGTAAGGAAATCAGGACACAAGGCACTGGGTGGGATCTGTCATCCTCTTCCCAGAACGCTACTTCCTCATTCCTTTCAAACACTGCAAAACTTTTTATCCTTCGGCTCTGCCATGGTTTATTCAGTCAGTCCCTGTGTTGATGGAGATTTTTGTCTGGTTCAGTATTTTACTATTACAAACATGACTTTTTTTTTCCATATAACTTGGAGTATTTCTCTGACTTTATGTGTCTGGTAGATTCCTAGAAGTGAAATTATTCTGTCAAAAGGTATGTGCGTTTTACATTTTCATATCAGTGGCTAAATTACATTCCCCTTTCAAGGTTCTGTGCTCTATATTTGACCTAACACATTTAGCTAAATGCACCATGGTTCTGTGAAAAACAGGTCATGTGCTTTTTCTTGTGGCAAAACTAAGGAGACTGTTTCTCTGTCAGATAGATGGTGAGGGTAACATTGGGGGGCTACATCAGTTTAATTCCTTTAATTTTTCTTCTTTTTCATTCCAGAGTTTTCCTTTAGACTCTAAGGTAAAGAATAAGGGGAAATAAAGCAGGAATGTGAACTGACTGGTTAGCAAACTTGTTCTTGAAAAGACAAATGTCGGTTCGGGAAGTAGAAACGGTTGAGATTCAGTAATATAATATCTTATATGTTATATCCACTACCTTCACATTAGGTTATATAATTCTTTGGCAATAGTCCCTTTTGTTGACTAGAGAGGCCTGGATTACAAGCCTTGGGATAAGAGAGCGGAGTGGGGATGTAGTTTTGGTGCCTTTTCCTTCCCCATTGATAAAGTCCCCTCTGTTTCAGTAAGGCAAACTTCAGTGTTAAGTCAGCTCAGGCAAGGACATATTTTATTTATTCTGTGAGAGTAGGCTAGATAATGACCAGATGATTTAGGAAATTTTTGGTATTTAGGCATTAGTAATTTGGCATCTGAGCTGCTGTTCTCTGTTACCAGTGGCTAGTACAGTGGTTTTCTTTCTCCCTTCCTTCCTTCCTTCTTTCCTTCTTTTAGATTTTATTTATTTTAGAAAGAAAGAAAGAAAGACAACATGAATGGGAGGGCAAGAGGGAGAGAGAAAATCTCAAGCAGACCCCACACTAAGCATGGAGCCCACTGCAGGGCTTGATCCCAGGACCCTGTGATCATGACCTGATTCAAAGCCAAGAGTCATATGCTTAACTGACTGTGCCACCCAGGCACCCCTGGTTTTTGCTATATGCTTGCCTTTCATACCAGGTCTCTAGTCCTTGAGATCTATAATACAGGTAGTGGTAGCAATATATTATAGATGATAAAACTGAGGCTCAACAGTGATTTACTAACCTGTCTAGCATCACAGCTCCACACTTCAATGTGCTATATTTTTCCTGTACTTGTACTCTAGGAGGCCAAATAGCTTATGTTAAAGAGATGTAAAGTATATTATATGTGCCTTTGATGTTTTAGGGGAGCATTCACAGTCTTCAGCAGTTAAGGAATTATTCAGAAGTTTGCAAAAACTGTCGTGAAGCATACAAAACTCTGAGTAGTTTGTACAATGAAATGCAGAAAATGAATGAACTTGAGAATAAGGCTGAATCTGGAACACATTTATGCATTGATGTGGAAGATGCAGTAAGTAATTCACTTCTGATATGATGTGTATTTTGCGGTGTTGTTGATTGTGCCTTTAGTATCATTTTCCCCTTTACAGGTATACTGGAATCTGCATATGCTGTCTTCAACTAGGAATAACTGGTTATAAGTAGTCAAGTTTTAGAATATCCTGATCTGTCAAACTGAAATGGACACTAATCAAGTACTTCATAAATGAGTTGAGAATTTGGTATATTTGGTCTTTCAAGTTTGATGATATGTTTCATTTGGAGAGGCATTGGTGTTATATGTTTACATTTCAGTTTCTTCTGTGCTTGTTGCTAATTAAAGAAGTCTTTGGTTTGCTATCATTGTGTTTCTGCAACCATTTATATCCCACTGCTTTTATTTTTCATTATCATCTGAAAATTTTAATTTGTTTTCTTATTTATAGCCTGTCACCCCTCACTAAAATATTAGCCACATGAGGACAAGGACCTCATGTCCTTTTTTGTTTGCTGTTCAGTATGTAGCCTAGCATGTAGTGGGCCTATTAGTAATGTGTATTGATTGGTCAAGAGCCTTTTCCTCCATGGTATAGGCTGCCTTCACATGGGGCACCACTAGATGGCGTTCCTGCCTTTTTATGGGACTATAGTGCCTGAGTTTTGAGGCATCCAAGGAAAGAGAAATTACTGGCTCAAAGAGAGCTTAAGGTCCAAATTGAGAAACTTAATGGTTGAGAATCATGAATGTGAATAACAGCTCAGAGTGAACTATAGTCCATCAATAATATTCGAGATGGTAAAAAGCACTTAATATCAAACAAAATGGGTGCACCATGGGGATTTTTGGTTTTTTTACTGCTGTAATGTCTGGGTTAGTACCTGGTTCCAATAGGCTCTCTATAAATACTAAATGTATGTTTTAAGAATAATAGTCTATTTCATAATTTTTAAATAAAGAAAAATGAATATTGATTCTCTGACATAAGTTGGTTTACACAGGACATCAACATGATCGATCCCCTGTTTTAGAACATCCTTCTTATAATAAGCAAAACTTAGCAGTAAACATACAAAGCACCAATTGCAAATCGAATCTCAGACAAAATTCAGGCAAGAACATTATTAAATTTATTTTCAACATTAACTTTGAGAGTTTCCATATATCACTTAGCATGTTTGACAGAAGCCATGGGCTCAATGAAAATGAGGTATTGCTGCCCCTAAATGTTGGTTTTTACTATATGCGGCTAAATAAGATATTATCTAATACAGTTTCCATGATTCATTAGATATTATATACTTAAATTGCTTGCCATACGAATCTTTCATAATATCTTGGGTAATATGCTAAACATTTCAGAGATAATCATCTCTTGAAGAGCAGCTATATTTAGTTGATATTTTTATTTCCAGTCTAAAAATAATGCGGCAGGCTCAGTGAGATTATATATGTAACATAAGAAAAAAGTTTTTTGTTTTTTGTAAGCCTTCCCCCCTAGTTTTATTGAGGTATAATTGACAAATAAAATTGTAATATATTTAAAGTGTGCAGTGTGATAATTTGATATACACACATTGTGAAAGGGTTTGCACAGTCGAGTTAATTAACACACCCATCACCTCACATAATTACCCTTTTCAATCTTTTTTAATGAATGAAGCATTGTCTAACCATATTCGTATTGTTACAGATTCTCTGTTTACGATCTGTGAGGTTGGCATTCTTTGGATGGTGCTGTGAATTTAGAATATGAAATTTCTATATGGATATAAACTTACAGAATGACTGTGAACTTACATAATGACTGTGAACTTCCCTGGCAGAAGACATTGTTTTCAACTACCAATAGATTTTTTAGGGATATATATTTAAATTCTGGATGCCTGTTATGTTATTAATAAAACAATTATATGAATTGAAGACAAATTAAATGTAAAATAAAATAATTTTATTTGTTACTGTTCTAGATGAATATTACCCGGAAACTTTGGAGTCGAACTTTCAATTGTTCAGTCCCTTGCAGTGACACAGTGCCTGTCATCGCTGTTTCTGTGTTTATTCTCTTTCTACCTGTTGTCTTTTACCTCAGTAGCTTTCTTCATTCGGAGCAAAAGAAACGCAAACTCATTCTACGTAAGTTCCTTTTGACAACTGTTTATTTATTTAGCTAACACCTGTATTTTAAACACCTAGGCCTGTTTTAGAAATGATGTATATACTCTGCAAACTCAAACTGTATTAAGCTAAAAAAGCTCTTTGCTTCAAATTTTAGTTACACTTACTAATAGAAGAGATATGTAAGAAGTTTATAATTACAGATAATCAAAGTCAACAGTATAGGATCTTTTGGATGTTTTAATTGAGAAAGCGTGGAATAAAGTTGGCAGCAACAGAAGAATAGCAACAAAGGTTTTACAGACTTGAAATGACCATACTAGGGAGATAGACAGCTCTTAGGCCCATTGAAGCCATGGCAGAGCCACCCAGAAAGCCATCTAAAAGGCACGTAGAAACTATGGTGAAAACACAGATGATTTATGAACAAATTAGAATCCTAGTTGCAAGATCATTACTTGACATATAGCATGTGCTCAACACATACTCCCCATCAAATAGGGCAGAGCAGAAAAAGCACTAACTAGAAAATCCCATCTAGCTGAAGAAGAGTGGCTTCTAAGTGTCATGGTTTCTTATTTATTATCAGGATGAAGATATGGGCTTATCCCTTAGTAATTTTAATTTTAATTAATTTATTTTTTAAAGATTATTTATTTATTTGACAGAGATCACAAGCAGGCAGAGAGGCAGGCAGAGAGAGAGGAAGGGAAGCAGGCTCCCCGCTGAGCAGAGAGCCCGACGCGGGGCTCGATCCTGGGATTATGACCTGGGCCAAAGGCAGAGGCTTTAACCCACTGAGCCACCCAGGCGCCCAGTAATTTTAATTTTTTAAGTAGAGAATGCCTTTTGTAGAAAAAAGTTGGGCTTCTTTTCTCTTAAAAATTATTCTAGTCTAGGAACCTATGAAATAAAAATTCTTTCCCTTATAAATTTTTCTTTTTTTTCTTTCTTTCTTTCTCTTTGTCTTTTACTCTTTCTTTCCTTCCTTTCTTCCTCCCTTTCTTCCAGCTTTACCTGTTTTAGAGAGAGGGCATGAGCAGGAGGGAAGGGTAGAGGGAGAGAGAAAGTCAAGCAGACTGCACTGAGCATGGAGATCATGAGATCATGGCCTTAGCTGGAATCAAGAATTGGGATCCCTAACTGACTGAGCCACCCAGGCACCCCCTTTCTTAGTTCTTCATAGTTTATTTAACCTCACTTTTAATATATCTAACTAAAAAAAGGTTACTTACAGATCAGTTTTAACTGAATTTGTAGTGTTTTGTCTCCTTGAGAAGCTAGCTAATAGAGGGAAGAGTCTTTAATATGAGAGTATTTAGTAAAGCTTTTCAATGATTGCTAGCAGTCTGTAAAATAGGTAATAACTCAGTCCTAAAAGCACTTATTTAGAATAATAACAAAGTGTTGCAGGGAACTCACTATTGAAAAACTTTATTTTTTCGGGACTTGGTGTACTTTTAAAGTTTAGCATCTTATCTATTTTGCAAATAATTTAACTCTGTGGAAGATATTTACTGCTTCTGATCAGGTTTTTTGTATGTTTGTTTTCTAAAGCACTACCATCCATCTGTTTGTACAAGCCACAAACCTTGTTATCTTTAATTTCTTAATTCTTTTCTTTTTTTATTTCCCTATTCCCGTATTCTCTTTCCCACACCTTTTCACTACCATCAACAAGTACCAATAGCCCTACTTCCAAAAATGTATTTTAAATGATCTTTTCTGTACTTCCATGATAATACCCTACCCTAAGTCATCCCATCTCTTAACCACCCATGCAGGAGTGCCCTAACTGGTATCCCTGCTTCCATTTTTTTGACCCACTACAATCCATTCTTCGTATAGTGGCTAGAGTAATTTTTTAAACACAAATCGTACTATGCTTTTTTCCCACTTAAAACCCTTCATGTGTTTCTGTTGCATCTAGAATAAAATTGAAACTTAACTTCTAAGCTATGTGTGACCTGGTCTCCCATCTACCTTTCTAAACTCACTGTATCCACTCTTCTCTTTGCTCATGACGCTCTATGTAGGTAGCCTGGCCTTCTTTCTGCTCCTCTCAAACACCGGACTCATTCACACTGCCCCCTTCCCAAAGCTTTTATACTGGCCCTCCCTACTTCCCCTTGACTGACTCCTTGACATTCAGGTCTTAGGTCAGGGATTACTTACTTAAAGTTACCTTTTATGACCCGCATAAGAATACATCCTTCTTTTAATTCTCCTATATCTATAATCTTTTTTAAATGATACTTAATCACTTTTTAAATGAACTTTTTCATTTATTTTCTACCTTATTTGTTTGTCTCTCCTTGCTTCTTTGTTCATTTATTTTCTACTTAGTTTATCTCTTACAGTTGACTCAACTGTAAGCTCCATCAGAATAAGGATTTTGTTTATCTTGTTCATCACTATATCACCACCATCTAGAAAATACCAGGCCTATAGTAGGTGCCCAAAAATATTCATCAAGGGCCGCCTGGGTGGCTCTTTGGGTTAAAGCCTCTGCCTTCGGCTCAGGTCATGATCCCAGGGTCCTGGGATTGGTTCTGGGACTGAGCCCTGCATCGGGCTCTCTGCTCAGCAGGGAGCCTGCTTCTCTCTCTCTCTCTCTCTGCCTGCCTCTCTGCCTACTTGTGATCTCTGTCAAATAAATAAATAAAATCTTTAAAAAAAAATCTAAAAAATTCATCGAATAAAAGAACATTGTATTTAATGCAGCATTTCCTAGAGTGTGTTCCTTAAAATACTAATCCTGTGAAATTCCTTTTTATGATCTTTATAATGTACCTGAATATAAATTAAAGGCCCTAAGATTACATTCCCAAAACATGACAATAGAACTTTTGCATAACACCTGTTAATGTTTCCTGGAAGCATTGTTTATGAATTGATTTATGAATTTAAGAAAATGCTAGTGTAAGCGAACAGTTCTTACGCTGTTACCTGATGGACTTTGTTACTTACTTTTCTTTATGCCACAACTTTTTATGCCCCCATTTGTTAAGTCCTGTGGTAGGAATTAGGGATTAAAAAAAGGAAAAAGGCGCAATATATACCCTCAAAGAACACACTGCTGTAATCCAGTTACTACAACAGATGTAGTGGAAGCATACAGTGTGGTTGGAATAAGACTAGGAGAGTAAGACTAACTCTGCATTTGGGATGTTGGAACTCATCATTAGATGACGATCTCTTGGGTAGAACTGGTTTTCTTTGTTTTGTTTTGTTTTTAGTATCCCCTGGGGTAGAATTTTGAAGTATGTAGGGATTTATCAGAGAATAAGGAAACAAGGAAGTTGGAGATCTATGCACTCATTGATATTGCCACCTGCTTCATTTAATAAATTTGGTACTTAGTAGGAAGCTAGATTACTTCTAGTGGTTTTAAACAGCATAATAATAATAAAAATAAAGCCCTCTTAATTTAGTTTGCCTTCCAAATCCACAGAAGGCTTAAGAGTAGACTCCTAGCTCGGGCTGTTTTTAAGGTGCAGTTGCCCTTTAGTTTAGCCTGGAGCAACACGCTGGTCCGGAACGTTATGTTGTCATTTTGCGCTCAGAATGAAAACCAGCAGAGGTTGTGATAGAAACTAAAATGCTGGTTTTCATCCTTGAGTTCCTATCAGAATTGTCTGCAGAGCTTTAAAGCAGAACAAAAATGTAGGTGCCTGGGTCCCATTGCAGACCTTCTAACTCACAACCTCTACTCTCATGTTGAAAAACCCCTAAAGTGGAGAGATTCCTTTTTATGCAATGTAAGATACTTTTACTCCAGCACAGTTGTTTTTCATTTCTGGAACATGAGAAACATCCATGTTTAACTATCAGCAGGAGTATTACCAAGTGAAATAGCATGAGTGAATAGCATTTTCTTTACTAGCCCTAATGACTCAGTCCCATTGGCATCGTAATCAAAATTTATTGCATATATTTTATTAACAGCCATATATATTTGTGTCTGTGTGTGTGTGTAATACAACTACTTTTCTTTGTAAGCCATTTAAATTTTTCTCTACTTTTTTTTTTTTTAATTTTATTTATTTGACAGACAAGAGATCACAAGTAGGCAGAGAGGCAGGCAGAGAGAAAGGGAGAAGCAGGCTCCCCACTAAGCAGAGAGCCCGATGTGGGGCTCGATCCCAGGATCCTGAGATCATGACCTGAGCCAAAGGCAGAGGCTTTAACCCACTGAGCCACCCAGGCGCCCCTAAATTTTTCTCTACTTTGACAGGTTTTTTTTTTGACATTACTGAATTATTTTAAGAGAAATCTAGATTTGAGTTTCTAACTTAGACTTTTAAATATATCATTATATTATTGTACCTTATAGCACCTCCATTTTTTTAAGTAGAGTACTCTTAGCTGCATTACATATTTGAGATTATAATGTTCAGGATGACATAAATTATGTCTGTTTTATTTGGTACTGCTTCTAACAAAGGCATATATGGCTTCAAGCAAAGTTATGTTTTTTGAGGTTGGTAGAAGAAAATAGGCTTAGGCTTTAATTCTTAGAAAATTGATTCCATTTTCTATTGAAAATTTCTATTGAAAATCATCTGTTCTGATTCAAACATAGAGTTAATAAATGAATACTATCGTTTACAAAAAAATAATAATTATGTTTGGATAATTTATGTTTAATAATACTTCTGATTTATCTAGCCAAACGTCTCAAGTCCAGTACCAGCTTTGCAAACATTCAAGAAAATTCAAACTGAAATCTACAAAATGGAGAATTAACATGACGTTCCATGGATGAATAGTGGATGATACAGCTTGGTCCAAAAGAAGATAAACTGATTTTGACAAATCAAGTTCCTAAGAAATGCAAGAACTTCAGATTTATTTTTAAATAAGAATTTTCCATTTTTCTTTCCTTTTCCATCCCCTTTTTAAGGGTTTGGGTATTTTTAATATCCAGGCCTAGCAATGTCATCTATTTTAAAGTGTATTTGTTATAACATAAGGTGCAAGAACAATCTTCATTTTATTTTGTAGGCATTGAGACTTCTGGTATCTCCTTATTAATGTAGTACTCAAGTAGCAGAGTTTTTGAAAACTAACATTTAAAAATTAATCAGTTATAGCAAAGACTTTGGAAAAAGAAATATACTTGCCAAAAGTAGCCAGTCCAAAGATTAAACTCACCATTGCAGTATTATTGTTACATATATATTTAATATCATATGTATTATAAATAATGCATAACTCAGTCTCTAGTTTCCTTAAAGTCACTTTTGAAACCACTAATTATAAACCTCCCTAGCAATTTTTAGAAGCAGGAAGGCACATTACATTTATCTTTGTAAAAAGATTTATGGTAACTGGTTTCTTACTTAACTTTTATAAATAGTATTTTGCATCTTATTTTTGTCTTTATTTTATAAGTAATTTGAAATCACTGGACTGCTGTATTATATTCAGGGCAAGATGGATTCTTTTTCTACCAGGGATTTGCATTGTGAATTACATTAAGCTATTTGGCAATTTATAATTTATTACTACTTTAAATCAAACGTAGCATTATCACAATATATTTAAGTTGTGTTTTTGTTTTTGTTTTTAAATCAAGTTTCTCTTGGGCTATATGAAGATTTTTGGAGGGGAAAGAAAGGAGGGGTTAAAAAAAACTTAAGGCTCAGAAAATAGATCGGGAAGGAACTGAGGGGACGCTCACCATAAGACTGTTGAATGGTTCATGTTGAGGGCATAAGTTAAGATGAGAGTCTGATACAGAAAGCAGTTAGGATAAGATTTTTTTTTTTTCTAAGTTATTTAAACAGACAAACGTGACATGATGGAAATGAAGTCAGATGTTTCCCTGTTGGAAAGCAAATTCTATTTTGGAATGTTTAAATCAAACTTTCTTTAAAAAAAGCTTCATTTCAGAATTGGGCATAACTTTTTCCCTCAGGTTTTTAGTGCTAGGTATTTCATTTGTTAATTCCTTCTTGCTTTCTTGGTGAAAATAGGCTTTGTTTTAAATGCTGAGAGAATGAAGTCTGCTCTATATAGAAGTAAGAGTTAGGTTAAATAGTAGAAGAATTTTAATCCTTTTGTATACTATAACTGCTCTATAATGAGGTAAGAAAGTGTTTGAATTTTTTTTCATGTTTACTGTATATGCAGAGTGAACAAGAAGGCTCATCTTTGGATACATAACATATCCAGAAGCTGTTACAGATTGTCTAGTCTGCTGTGATCCACTTAAAATGTGCTGGGGTTTATTCCACTGGCACTGTTCACGCTGCTGATACTAAGAGCACTGTCTTGATTTGAAGCATAGAGTTGAGGGCCATTGAAAGCAATCTTTCATTAATGCAGATAAAACCAGTTTACATATGCAGAGTTACAAACTGGCATATTTGAGTCTGTAAGTAGCGACTCTGATCACCTTTCAATGTTATGTGTTTCTAAAAACCATTGCTTTTGGATATGGTTGCTAATAAGCACTTTAGAAAAGAAAAAACAACCTTTACTATTTTTCTGGTTGAGTTGTTGGTCTTTAGAAGTAGCATCAGCAATAGATTTCAAACGTAAGTATTAAGCATTACACTAAAGTGTGTAGATACTTCATTTTTAGGTGATACTGAGAAATTCTTTGCATAGTTTCAAACTCTGAGACACATAGCTTTTGTGTGTGCGTTAAGATCATCTTTAGCTTTTTGACACTTTGAAATAAAGGAAGTAATTTAAGGAAATTGCAGTGCCATATTTGTTTTTTGTGGGTTTGTTTGTTTGTTTTGTTTTGTTTTGTTTTGAGAGAGAAAGAGAGCAAGCGGGGTGGGAGTGGAAGAGAAGGGAGGAGGGAGAGAATCCTAAGCAGGCTCCACACTCAGCATGGAGCCCAATGCAAGGCATGATCTCACAACCCTGTGATCGTGATCTGAGCCAAAAAATCAAGATTCAGATGCTTAACTGACTGACCCATCCAGGCGTCCCAAGCCATATTTGATTTTTAAATTCATTTTTAAAACTTCATATGTAATTGAACATCACATTTTAGTTTTTCAGGCATTGAGTTTAAGTGCCTACTTTAAAAGTACCATCTAGGGGCACCTGGGTGGCTCAGTGGGTTAAAGCCTCTGCCTTCAACTCAGGTCATGATCCCAGGCTCAGAGGATCGAGCCCTGCGTTGGGCTCTCTGCTCAGCAGGGAGCCTGCTTCCCCCTCTCTGCCTGCTTCTCTGCCTACTTGGGATCTCTGTCTGTCAAATAAATAAATAAAATCTTAAAAGTACCATATAATAATTTTGTTGTAAATAAAAATGTGCTTGTGGATTATTTATTTTTTTGTTGGATTTGAGAGGTAGAACTAGCATCAGCTATCCTAAAGTAACTCTAAATCAGTAACACCAGAGTTTAGTTGGTAAATGTTATTTCTAATGGGACGGCATTTTCTAATGATTCATGGATGGGCTCTAATTCTACTGTAGCGTACTCCTTATAAAGTGAAATGTTTTCCCAGAACATTATATACAGTTGGGGTTGCTTTCCTGACCAAGAACTTGACATCGTATAAATAATAGACATCAGCAGCAATGAATTAAGAAAGCAAAATTACACTAGTAACCTTTGTAACAGTTGCAGATAGAAAAAAATTATGTTCCAAGTACATTGTTTTCTGAGCTAGAAGAAACCTTAGAGGTCATCTGGTCATAAGACTCCTAGAGCCAAATGGATCCCTAAAGATCACTTGATCTAATCTGTCCACTGCATGGATTCCCTCTAAAAAGTGTATCATTTACTTCCTCTCTCTTAACTAAGGAAGCAGAACATCATAGAGCTTCTTATTTATGACTGAGCCATTGTTTGATAGTTCTAAAATTGAGACTTGAAATACCTAATCAAATGTTTTTCTACTCGGCTTATCTTGTAAAAATTCCCCAAAATGATTGTATTGATTATAAAAAGGACTTTGGCCTATACTGAATTATACATCTAGCACATAAAAGTTACAACTCCACTAAAATTTGCTTGTTTTAAACTATTACATTGGGTGTAATAAATATTAGTCATACATGTAACAAACTTAATAACCAGAAATTTTCTTTGTCTCCTTGAAACTAAAGAGAGCTTTTAAAAGATAATATGACCTGACTCGTGCTTAAAGTAGGGAGGTTTTCAATAATAATTTTTAAAATCTTCTTTTCCTGTGATAAACAAGTGCATCTAAAAAAAAAAAAATCAATCCCAGTACCCAAATGCAATAAAAATATTTCAAACCTTTAAAAGGAATGATCAGCCCATTTTAGCTAGGTATTTTAACAAATACCTAAGAAACAAAAGTTTCTTACCTAAGTGCCAGAATTGGTATCCAAAAGATGTACCCAATGCGTTGGAAGTGAAAAACAATTCAGCAATTATCTGGAATAATTGTAGACAACTAGAATGTAGATAGGATTGAAAATTATTAGCTTATCCTGTTTTGACTTCTGAAGCAGAAGAGTAATCAGAAGAAGTTTGGAGGTTTTCTGGTCGCCGGAATGTGTTATTTTCAGAGGCAGGCACTCACAACAGTGATCCCTGTTTCCAGAGGGGAAGTTACAGCTTCCCTTTTCTCTCTCCTATTCGTACCTCATTTTCTACATTCATTTGAAGTGCTGTTGCCCATAATGTAATAGGAGCTGACATATAAAGGGCTTGACCTTGACCTTTTAAAATCCAAATCCTCTTCGTATCTTGACTGTTCTTCACTAAATAAAGCAGTGTTTTTTGTACAACTCAGGAACTCTTACCAGCCCAAACCCAGCATTTCCCACCTTACCCTCCCTGCCCCCCTGACACATACACATGCTCTCTCTCATTGCTTTTCTCCTATGGGTTTGGAGAATTGATAACTGTGGTGTGGGCAAACAGCTAGCACAGAATGTAAAGAGTGTGAGTGAGCAAATTGAATCTCCAGATTTAATCTCTCCCCTTGCACCTTCACCCTGTGTTTCTCAAATGTTTATACAGGAGGGACCTAGGGATGGAAAGCTATATGGAAAAGGAGCCCTGGGAGTCCTTTGTCTTGGAACTGTATGTGCATGGCAAATTCAGTGGGCGGTATTAGGTGGGAATAGATATCCCATTCATATCCATGAAGGATGGATATTCATATCCACAAAGGGCTAAAACTGCTTGAAATTACACTGCTTGGCACACTTAGTTTACCATCCTCTGAGGACTTTTTGCATCAACTCACATCTCAGGAGCAGCATGAAATGGTTGTTTAGCTTCTTTGGCTGTTCCTCCTAGGTTTATGTTCTCTTCATCTGGAGATTCTCTGTTCCTTTTTTTCCCTGTCTCCTAATACCCAGTAATGGAGTCACAGGAACTATCCTTTGTATGTTGGCTATTGTCACCAAATCTGCACCACTCATTCTGTGTCTTTGAAACACCAGGGATAGGTGCTTGGATGGGTACAGAAATTTCTCTTATAACCAACCCCAACATGCTGGAAGTGATTTAGAGAATGTAATCTCTGACCTGGCCAGGCTCTGGAAAACCCTTTTTGGGGGTGGGATCCTTGCTTATTGATGGCCTGATTTCATGAGGCATATCTATATCACTTCTAGCTCTCAAGGCCACCCAGCTCCTTGGATAGAAGCCCTATCAACTGCTCTTGTTTCCATAGTAACACCAGTTTTATTTGCCCCACTTAGCTTCACCAACACCAAAAATTCAAGTGATCTGATAGGAGTGTGGTGAAGTCTAAGTTTCCCAGTACTTTAAAGAAATCAGTCCTATGCCTTCAGGACTGCAAAGTTTCTAATGAGAGGTCTGCTATAATTCTTACATTTATTCTTCTATGTGTAATATTTTCATTGTTTTCTGGCTACCTTGAAGATTTCCTCTTAATTTTTGATTTTTAGCAGCTTTACTACGATATGTCTAGGTATATTTTCCTTTGTATTCTCCTAAGAGGCATTATCTGAGCCTCTTAGATCTTTTTGTTATCTTTCATTAATTTTGGAAAATTCGCAGCCATTCTACTATCAAATATACTTCGGACCTCTTCTATCTCTCATTGCCTTCTGGGATTCCAATTAGATTGGTAGGTGATGTGATATTTTCTCACAGCTTTATTGGATGCACTCTTCTGCTATATTTACTCTGACATTCGCTTTGCGTTTCAGTTTAAATCATTTCTTTTTTTTTTTTTAAAGATTTTATTTATTTGAGAGAGAGAGAGTGAACAGGGGAATGGCAGAGGGAGAGGGTGAGGGAAAGAATCTCAAGCAGACTCCCTGCAGAGCATGAAGCCTGACATGGGGCTCATTTTCATTATTTTGAGATCACGACCTGAGCTGAAGTCAAGAGGCAGTTGTTCAACTGACTGAGCTACACGAGCACCCCAGTATTTTGTTTTTAAAGATGTATTTATTTGAGAGAAAGAGCACAAGCACAAGTTGGGGGAGGGGCAGAGAGAGAATCCTCAAGCAGACTCCCCACTGAACATGGAGCCCAATGCAGGGCTTGATCCCAGGACCCTAACATCATGACCTGAGCTGAAACCAAGAGCTGGCTGCTCAACCGACTGAGCCACCAAGGTGCCCGGATTGTTTAGTATTTTAATCAGTTATTTTGAAGTTCCTGTTGGATAGTATCAATATCTGGGCCATCTCTGGATCTAGTTCTGTTGCCTACTTTATCTCTTGACAATACTATTGTCATTTTCTTCTTGATTTTTAATTTGTCTTATAGTTTTTGGTTAAATGCCAGACATTGCATGGAAAAGAACAGTAAAAATTTAGATAAAGGAACACCTATGTGGTTCAGTCAGTTAAGTGTCTGCCTTTGGCTCAGGTCATAATCCCAGGGTCCTGGGATTGAGTCCCACATTGGGTTCCTTGCTCAGTAGGGAGCCTGCTTCTCCCTCTGCCTGGAGCTCTCCCTTCTTGTGTCCTCTATCTTTGACAAATAAATAAAATCTTTAAAAATTAAAAAAAAAAAAAAGATACTGAGATAAAAAGTGTTCATACCTACACATGGGCAAACCTTTCTATCAGACTATTAGTATGGAGTGAACTGAATGTTTCCTACCAGTAGTTGATTTGGGTTTGGGTTTTATTGGTTAATATCATTACCTTCAGTATATGATAGGCTTCAAATTCCTCTAGTGGAAGACTGCTGCTACTTTGTGTTTGGTGTGTGGCCTGGAATGCCAGAGGTGTTTTGTTTTTTTGTTTTCTTTGTTTTTTTTTTGGTTTTTTTTTTTTTTTTGGTGTTCCTACTTCACCTTCAGCTTTCAGCAGACTGCTTACCTGTGCAACAAATGGGATCTCTCTCCATGGTCATGTCCCTCCCTCAGCTGTAGAATTGTATTGCTGGTTTCTTTGTGCAAGGCTTATGGTTGGGGCAGACAGTCTCAGGCAGGTCCTGGGCTTTTGAGCCTCTCTCTCTTCATGGAAATTAGACTCTGCATTATAATGGGGTGAGGTCTTAAATAGGAATGAGTTTTCTGTCCCTGTCTCACTGGCACCAGACCTCTGCTCTGTATCAGTGAAGGACCTGGGGACAGGTGGGTTTCCTGCCTTCTTTCAGCATCTGATGGCTTTTACTTTAACTCTTCCTCCACCACAGCCAAACTTTTCTTGGCACCAGGGGACAGGAAGGTTTTGTACACTCCTCTAGTGGCAGATGGCTTTTTCTTTGTATGGGAGAATTTCTTTGTATGCCTCTCTCCTAGGGATATCTGGTTGTCATCTGCTCATCTCACCAAAGGGAGGCTCTTTCAGTCCTTATGATCTGCCCCCAGTCTTTCTTACAAACACCCAGGGAGGACTATGGAAAGTGCTGGCAATTGGGGCAGACTCCCTTGTATCCATGGCCCCTGGAGAGTCTAAGTTGGCATACTAGCTCACACTTGGTCTTTAAGCTTTAAGCTTTTGTTAACATTTCAGTTTTCTCCCTCTTACTTTTTTTGGCCGCTTCCCTTCCTCCTGTACTCTGCACAAAGCAAAACAGTTTGTAGGAGCAGTGCTTAAGGCTTTCTGTATCATAATTGGGGCTAGAACTCGTTGATTGCTTCTTTGTTGTCAACTCTAAGATTTTACTGGACAGCAAATTGCTCAGTAGTTTAATACGTCCAAAGAGGTAAAACAGGCAGTGAGGGCCTTAGCCAGTTGACTGGAATTGTGGCTATAGGAGGTGCAAGTACACTACAATCATGTCTATTATGTCCTATAATGGAGTGGACATCATGACAATGAATGGGAAGAACTGTGTGGTCATTGCTGCTGAAAGGTGCTTTGGCATCTAATCACAGGTGGTGACCATGGACTTCCAGAAGATCTTCCCCACAGGTGATTGGCTGTACATAGGCCTGGCTTGGCTCACCACCGATGTCCAGACTGTTGCCCAGCACCTCAAGTTCTAGCTAAACCTGTATGAACTGAAGGAAGGTCAGCAGATCAAGTCTTATACCTTCCTGAGCATGGTGGCCAACGTCTTGTATGAGATATGGATCGGCCCCTACTACACAGAGCCAGTCATTACTGGGTTGGACCTGAAGAACCTGAAGTGCCTCATTTGCTCTCCAGAACTTATCTGCTGCCCCATGGTGGCTGACAACATTGTGGTCAGTGGCGCCTGCTCCAAATAAATGTATGGGATGTGTGAGTCCCTCGGGGTCTGACATGGATCTAGAACACCTGTTTGAAACCATCTCACAAACCATGCTAACGCTGTGGATCGGGATGCACTGTCAGGCATGAGATTCATTGTCCACATCATTGAGAAGGACAGAATTACCATTAGGACACTGAGGGCCTGAATAGACTAAACTTCTGTTCTCAGAGCCTACTTTTTTTTTTTTTTAATGAAATAGTTTTGTTTTCAAGAAAGCAAAAGTTAAAGAGGTAAAACAAAAAACAAGATTGACAATTATGAAAGCCATAAAAAGGAACCAAATCCCAAATAAAAAAAATATGGTAGCTGAAATTAACTTAGTAGAAGGGTTTTATGGCAAATGAGATATCGTTAAAGAATGAATTCAAAGTAAGTTAGAAGGGTTTCTCCAGAAGGAAACATAGTAAGAGAAAAGTTTGGAAATACAGATTGGGTATGGAGTGGATAAGAGGTATAGGGGATGCATTAAGATTTAATATAAATGTGGTTAAGAGGGGCTCCTGGGTGGCTCAGTGGGTTAAGCCTCTGCCTTCAGCTCCGGTCATGATCCCAGGGTCCTAGGATCGAGGTCCGGATCAGTCTCTCTGCTTAGCAGGGAGACTGCTTCCTCCCTCTCTCTCTCTGCCTGCCTCTCTGCCTACTTGTGATCTCTGTCTGTCAAATAAATAAATAAAATCTTTTTTAAAAAATGTGGTTAAGAGTCCCTGAAGCAAAGGAGAAAGAAAATGGGATGTAAGCAATTTTTGAAAAGATAATAGCTGAGAATTTTCAAAACTGGTGAAAACGTAACAAATTAAGAAGCCTGGACAGAATTTAAAATAAACCAAAAAACCTGGCCACATTCATAGCAGATGAAAATCAAAGAGAAAATCTTATAAAACAGCTAGAGAAAAGGTAAGTTACCCTTAAAAGAGCAACAATTAAACTTATTGCTTATTTCTCAGAAGAAATAAT
Source organism: Meles meles (assembly GCF_922984935.1). NCBI lineage: Eukaryota > Metazoa > Chordata > Mammalia > Carnivora > Mustelidae > Meles > Meles meles. The sequence goes on from NC_060070.1 coordinate 24,616,777, forward strand.
GAAAGCCAGAAAGACACAGTATTTTCAAAGTGCTAAAAGAAAGTGACAATTTAGAGTCATATGCTCCCCCCAAAAATGTTCTTCAAAATTAAAAGGGAAAATAATGGCACGTCTGGACATAAGGACAGAAAATTCTCACAAGCAGGCCTACATATTCAAGGAAATACAAAAAACAGTTCTTCAGACAGAAATAAAGTGAACCTAGATGGAAACTCAGAGGTATTGGAAGAGAAGATTGATGTCAAGTGTAAAATATATGGATAAATTTAAATAATAATGACTGCATACAATAAAAATATTCTTTGGGATGTCTATACTCTACATATTCATTTATCTATATGAGAGAATGAATAGAATAAAAACAGAACAATGGCATAAAAGTCAAGAGGGGATTATTTTTGGAGTCAAAATGTTTTAAGGTCTTTGCATTATCTGAAAAGTTTGTTTCTTTAAGCCGTTCCTGGAAGTAGAATGGATTGTCAGCTAGGCACTGGTCAAGAACTTTGTGGTTTTTAAGTTGGACTGAAGACACATCCTGACTCGGATCCAATTCCATTCCTTTCATTCCATCTTTTAGGATTTTCTTCTGCTCTTGACTCTTCCTATTTCTTAAGGAAGCAGCTTGCCATGAAAGAAAAAGCAAGGGCTTTAGGATCAATCAGACGTGGGCTTAAACTCCCGTTTTTCCCCTGACTTCGGCAAGCAATTTTCTTCTCTGAACCTTCACTTTGGGAGGACTGTGAAAATGGGAGGTAGTGATACTGCCCTCACAAGATTATTGTGCAAATTAAACGAAAGTAAGTATATCAAGAGCCTCCAGTCCAATGCCCAATATCCTGTACGTCATATCACTCAGTCCGCACTTGTTTTTTCTCCTTATGGACGGCACTGTGCAACTGGCACTCGATTGTACACCCTCTCCCATGGTTTCTTAGGGGCCTTATATTGGTGACTATTATCCCTCCTCTCCTGACTCAATTGTAATCTTCCCCAGTTCCGAGACTATATATCTCCCTTTCCTCTCGTCCCCCTAGTTCAGTGAACAGCATTTGGAGGAAGAGTAATACTTGCTTGAGGAAAACACATGTAAATGAGATGAAATGCATTCCTGCACTATACGTTATGTTGGAAGATGTCTTCGTAGCAGACATCCCAGAAGGATATTTGAGACCTTAAAGAAAAGTCCTTCAGCTGCCCGGGAGAAGCATAAATGGTGAAAATGTATTTAATGGGAAGAGAGAACTGCCATTGTACCATTCAGGAACCTTCTAGTTTAAGCCCTGAAGATTCCAGGCTGGAGGCAGTTCTGCGTATCATGGATTGCTGCCCTTAAAACTAGCATCTTAAGTTGTATATAATACCTTTTCTGGGCAAGGGTCCCATCTACTTAATCTCTGCTAGATGAGTATATATTAGATCTGACTGTTGAAAAATACCAAGTTAAACCAGACAGTTAAAAAAAAATCAACATGAAGCCCATAACTGGCTTAATTTATCTTTCCTTTCAGTAATCCCACATATTACCTACTTATTTGCTGTAATGAACATGCCATTCAGCTAAAATAAGATTAACTGCTTAAACCGTGGCATTACAGGCAGAGAACTTTAATGCCGCTTTGTGTTTCATTGTAAAGTTCAGCAGTTAAATGATACGGTGTTGTCGTTTCTTCCTTTGTAATCAAGATGGTTTCACTTAGGATTAGTGCTCCCCAGCCGATTCTCCTGATGGAACATTTGAAGCAGCAAATTTATATCTCTAGGTTAGAGGCTGGCAGCAATAATAACCTTCAGAATCAAACCTGTTGGCCTCATCAGCACTCAAATTGCACTGCTCCTTGGGAGCCCCCCCCCTGCTCTAATGGTGATGGAAATCTCGCCTGCCACGCAGACTGGTAGACAAATTGGAAGGGGCCTTGGCCGTGCATCTGGAAAATAACACTGTGATGACTCAGATGGGATCAGAGTTCAGAATGTTAATCCAAGTTCCTCCCGAGTCAATGGACATTCACCTGTTCTCTGCATCAAGGTCAAATCCCACCTCAATGGAGCTTTTCTAGGCTGTGCCAGCCCCCACTCGTCTCTCTTTTCTTTGACATTTAATTGCAATTATAGTTCTCCCTACATAAGGCTATTTTTCAATTTATATGGTTCTTATCATTGTTCTATACGGGCTAACGCTGTCCCTTTGGTTAGAAGTCCAGGACTAGCATCTATGTGGGCCTGCGCCCAAAGGGTCATGTTATTTTAACAATTGCTCATTGACTGAAGGAAACACCCTCTGTGTGATGTGACCCATTATGACTCTGCCTGGGTATCCACAGTGGGGACTACCAGCCCCAGCTGAGCCTTCGAGCGTCCCCTGTCCTTATCATGTCTTCTCTTCCATGGAGCATATTGCAGAGAGTGAACATGGAGACCAACAGATTTGTCCATCTATTCCGTGATTTTTTTTTCACTCAGTAAGTATTTATTAAGTGCCTACTGTGTACCAAGTCTTTTCAGAACTCTAGAACTGAGAAACATCTTCCTGACCATTTTGGTGGAGATGGAGAAAACAGTTTAAAAGAATTAGAAGAAAACTCCTTTCTTCTCACAGAGTACCCTTCAGCCCCAATTTTTTGGGCAGGAGCACCTTCTATAATGCTTCCTTTCCCTGTTTGTTTATTTACCTCTTCTGCCCATTCGGATGTCTCCTCCTCCCCTCAAACCGCTGTGATAGATGGGACGGACAGCCCCTCCCACTGCCTCCCTAGCTGTGATAATAGCAGGCTATTGAATTTTCCTGTGTGTGAAACTGGTTTGCTCAGGTCTCTGCCAAGCAGGCTGCACTTCCTAGGTTGGATGGATTCCAGGTTTGCTCCTCTGGATAGGATTTAGTGTGGGTCAGGATTCCTCAGTGGGTAGGAAGAGGGTGGGGAGAGAAGAGGGAGACTAGGTTGGTCCTGCCCTCTCTGCCTAAGGAATTAGATGAATTATTTAATGAATTATAAACAGGGCCCCCTGCCTTGGATCTACTTCTACCCCGAGCCCAATAATTGTTGACCATGTTTTGTCCCCTCCAAGGGAAAGCCAGAGCCTCAATTGCCCATGGGGTGATTTGAGACTGTTGTGAGTGTGTCAGCACAGCTGACATCCAAGCTGGACTTCTTGGGAAACCTGAGGTCATTCTCTGGACAGCCGTGAATCCAATAGTGAAGTACCCTATTCCCCTGCTTCCTTCATTTTTCTGGCAGAAATAGGGGCTATACTAGAATGCTAAATTCCAAAGAATGTTAAATTGTTAGAACCCAGGGGGCCTTCATCATCCTTTATTCCAGGCTTCCTTATTTTTCAGATGTAGAAATTACAACTAGTCAAAGTGGTTTACGCAAGTAGATGGAACCATAGTGGCAAAGCCAGGGTGGGGACCCATGTCCCCTGACTCCCAGACTATAGCCAGGGCTACACCGTGCCATGTGTCCACATTTCCTTTTCCATCACTCTGTTCCCATACCTCCTTTTACTGCCTCTCAATCAATTCCTTCTCTCTTGACTGACACATCTGTTTTTCTTCCTCTTAAAATTTCAAAAGCAAAAACTACCAGTGTCAGAATGGAAAAAAAAAAAAATGAGCAAAACTGGTTTCTTGGACATTCTCCTAACACCTTTGATTTGTCCATTGTTTGCTAATAAATATTTCTGAGTGCTTAAGCATTCATTTCATTGAATTTGCTGTGAACTCTTGAGTGTTTATTAAGTCTATTTCTAATAGAAAGAGCATACTCTTTCTTTCTTTCTTCCCTTCTTCCTTCCTTCCTTCCTTCCTTCACACTCGTTTTTTTTTTTTTTTTTTAAATAACTGAAGGAGGCAATGTCACAATGCCCACAGAAGAGAGCTACCAGTATTAACAGAACAGAATAAGCCTGCGTGGCTTATTCCTCTTGTTTTATATTTTAATTAATTTTGTTTGTAATGTCACCGGGGCTTGGGCTAGACAGAAGGAGGCAAACACTCCTCTGCATCCCACAGGGCTGGGGCTGGACGGGGCGGACCATCGCTCTTTTTTTTTTTTTTTAATTTAATTTTATTTTTTTATTTTATTTTTTTTTTCTCTTAAAGATTTTATTTATTTATTTGACAGAGAGAGAGATACAAGTAGGCAGAGAGGAGGAAGCAGGCTCCCTGCGGAGCAGAGAGCCCGACGCGGGGCTCGATCCCAGGACCCTGAGATCACGACCTGAGCCGAAGGCAGCGGCTTAATCCACTGAGCCACCCAGGCGCGCCCCCCTTTTTTTTTTTTTTAAAGATTTTGTTTATTTATTTGACAGAGCGAGATCACAAGTAGGCAGAGAGGCAGGCGGGGGAGGGGGGGAAGCAGACTCCCTACTGAGCAGAGAGCCCAAGTGGGGCTCAATCCCAGGACCCTGAGATCATGACCTGAGCAGAAGGCAGAGGCTTAACGCACTGAGCCACCCAGGTGCCCCCTTCACACTCGTTTTGATTACAAGTTGCAGAAACCAACTCAAACTAGCTTACACATAAGAGATTTATTGGATTTCATAGCTGGAAAGTCCAGGAAGTGATGTTACTTCCGGTTTGACTGGACTCAGGAACTCAACTGGTTGCCCTATGCACCCTTTGTCTACTTATTTATGTTGCCTTCATTCTTTCCCACTGCAGACAGGTGCTCTCCATGCAGTTAAAAACAAACAAACAAACAAAAAAACCTTATTGGCAGTCCTCATTCACATATTTCCAAGAAGTAACACTCCTTCTCCTCCAGCTCCAAATTGAAAAGTCTCAGAAAATGGCTCAAACTGGCCCACACTGGGCACACGTTGCCCATCCCTGGGACCAAATCGCTGTACCTAAGAGAATGAAGTACTATCGTTGGACCTAAGGGTCTATGCTTGGTGGCCCCGACCGCTAATGCACACACTTACATCTTTGCTCATCTGTTCCAAAGGCAGAGTTCCACAACTTGGGAGCCTTGCCAAAATCCTATGGAATGGCAGAGGAACAAGTATCTACAAAGACAACATTGAAAAACAATTATCTGGAACGACGGGTTGGTAGATTCCGACTCTAAACCCCTTCCCACTGTGTCCCCTGAAAGCAATCTACTTCCGAGTTCTTTGGAGTAGATCTCTACCTGCCACGTGCTTCCCATTCCCGCTGTATACCTCACTTGTCATTAGCGCTGCAGTATCTGCTCACTGGTTGTCAACTCCCTTCTCTGTCTTTCCTGACCACTTAACACATTACCAGGTTAAGACTCTTGTGCTGCAATTCTGATCTTATTTGCACATTACTCAGAAGTCTTCTTGACGGGGAATCTCAGTCAAGATCTACTGATTGCTCAGGTTTGGACGTTGTGATCTGAGTAGAGCTTGAGGTGGGGCAAAATAAGAGACAGTACAGCTTTCTGGTTTCTTTTTGATTTCATACTACCTGGAGTTAGTGTCAGGTCCCAAAGGTTAAGGGCTTTGTTCCACAAAACTGCCCCCAATCTCTCAGTTCAGATGCCAATCACAAGTCTGGTGTTGTTCCCTGTACTTCAGACTGACTGACTATATAACCGGGGTTTTCCCAACCTTCTTTTCGGGTTTGATAATTTGCTACAACGACTGCACTCAGGGAAACACATATTTATCAGTTTATTATGTAATTAAGAATATAATATAGAATACAGATGAACAGTCAGATAAAGAGATACATGAGAGAGGTCCAGGGTCTTAAGTGCAGCCTGTGTGGTTGGGATACATCACCCTCCCCACATGTTGGTGTGTTTACCAACCCAGAAACTCCCTGAATCCCTTGTACTTTGGAGATTTTTATGAAGGCTTCATCACGCAGGTATGAGCAATTAACTCAATCTCTTGCCCCTTTCCAAAACTTCCCAGAGAAGAGGGGGTGGGATTGAAAATTCCAAGCTTGTAATTATGGTTTGATATTTCTGGTGACCGGCTCCCATCTGAAGCTATTCAGGAGACCACCAAGAGTTGCTTCATTAGAACAAAAGACACACCCCAGAAATTCCAAGCAATTTTGTGTCTGAACTACAGTCAAAGACCAAACATTAGAACAAAAGATGTTCCTAGTGCTCTTACTACTTAGGAAATTAGAAGAGTTCTAGGAGCTCTGTGCCAGGCACTAGGAAGCAGAGACCAATATATATAGTTACTATTATTATTTCACAAAGTCCTTTATCTTTCCCCTTTCTCACCATCCTGCTGCTTGGAATACAGCTGTAATGGCTAAAGCTCCATCTTGAAAGAAAGGACAAGGGCTGTGCAGAGCAGAGCAATAACCCTGAGTCCTTGACGCCATGGGACCCCTACCACCTCAGGACTACCCACTCAGATTTTATGTGAAGGAAGAATAAGCTTTCATCTTGCTTAGACTACTATTATTCTGAGTTTGGGGTCATTCACAGTTAAACCAACACCAACTGATTCAGTATATTTCAAGTGAACAGATGAAAAGAGGAATATTCTGTTTTGCGCTAAGGGGTAAGATAATGCATTATATTGCTCGTCCAGGATGGGGTGAGTATGTGGTAGCCTGGTGTGAAAAAGAGTGAAAAACTAGGTATATGTTTTGGGGGACTTGGTAGGAGCAATGTTACTTCCTAAAAGTAACCAAGGGCAAGGCTTTGAACTCCTTTCTTTCTCTGCTATTGGTCCTTAATCTACAGGTACAAATCCCTTGAGCATCCAACGTCCGAACTGGCAAGATAATAATAATGTTCTATATTGTGTTTGGTTCTTTATCTCATAAATAAGAAAAGCCAAACAATTAATAGAGAGATAAAGACGCATTCTCAGATAGTTTGAAAATGGAAATATACTTAATAAAGATAAAAAGGAGAGCTCCAACTTATTGACAGTCTTTGATGTTTTAAGCACTGTGCTAAGTATTTTACAAATATTATGTCAATCTAACAACAATCTGACAGTGTTAACCACTGTTTTATCTCCACTTTTTTGATAAGAAAACTGACATTTAGGAAGGGGAAGCATTTATAGAATCACACAATAAGAACGGATCCGCCTGACTTCGGAACCCATACTCCTAAGCAATACTCTGAAGCTGTGAAGAAAATATGTTTTATTAACTCAAGATCTCTTTTAACAGCTTCATTGTGCAAATGAGTTCCAGTTGGTCTATCAGTCAGGTTCCCCACAGGAAACAGAATTCACCCCCAGATAGTTCGAGGAAGAGACTGGAACAAACAGGCTACCGTGAGAGATGCAGCCAGGGTTGAGGAAATGAATAAGGGATTTTGAGTCTGACACTCGAAGGAAGCCATTATTTCCCCCAGGGCGGAAGGGGTAAGGGGAGGAAAATGGTATTGGAGCCTGGTGAGAGCTAGAGCCTGAGAGATGGGCCACCCGAGGGGAGACATAGGTGTGGAACTTCATGGCTGCCAACAGAGACACGGCTCCTAAGCAGGGAGGGCAGACAATAAGGCCTGATCACTCTCTCCTCCCACCCTCTCATCTGAGGGGATCCATCTCCTTGGGCATGGAACAGGGCAGGGAAGGATAGAGAATGAGGTGGACTGGCTCCTCATGCCCAGGGGGAGCCTTCCAATGAATCTCGAAGGCAAGCAGAGGAATGATAACCAGCACATCCCATCTCTGAGCTACAACACCTCTGTAATCCAGCCATCATTCAGACTTTGATTAAAAATGGCCTCTTTGGGCAATTCTAGGTACAAGTCCCACAGGATCAAGGGCAGCTCTCAGAGCTCAGTACCCCTCACTCACTTATGCTGCTTTGCAAGGATAGCCCTGCAGAAGGCAATCGGCTGGACACTGTGGGCAAGTTCATCTCGCAGGCCCAGTGTCTTCTCTTCCTCAGTGTGGCCTCTCCCACCAGCCTTTAGCACACTCTCAGCCTTCACTGCTGAATTCCTTCACGCAAGAGGGAGGAGAAGCTCCTGTCAGAGTGTAGAAGTAGACGACGGTCAATAAGAAGCTGTTTCAAGGATTAACATCTATTTCTTATTTGGGCCTAGTGTGGTCATTTATTTTTTGAAAAATCCATGAATATTTTATCAATAGGAACCAAAAGTTTGTTTCAAACTGTGGTAGTGGACACTTCTTCTTCTTCTTCCTCTTCTTTTTAAAGATTAGTTATTTATTTATTTGAGAGTGAGTGAGTGAGTGAGTGCTTGCTGTGGGGGTGGGGACAGGGGCAGAGGGAGAAGGAGAGAGATTTCAACGGACTCATTGTGAAGCTTAGAGCCAGATGCAGGGCTCAATCTCATGACCCTAAGATCAGGGCCTGAGCTGAAACCAAGAGCTGGACACCTAACCCACTGTGCTACCCAGGAACCCCAGTAGATAAACACTTCTTAGAAGACACATGACAAGGCCCGTTCCACTCTTAGTTGTGTTTATCTCATATTATTCACAAATTTTCTATTAAAAGGAAGCAAGAGAGGTGAGAAAACATTTGGCAGGAAATGAAGAATAAATACATTGGTAATCTACTGTCTTTTGACTGTGTAAGAAGGAAAAATTCTACAATTTTTAGTTTTCTTTCAGAGCATATTTTCTAGTCATTGGCTATGAAAAAAATTGGTATTGCAAAGAGAAGGAAAAGGTAAATTCTGATCATAAAAGCCTCCAGGAAGCACAAATGATTGATTCAGTGACACTGCCCACCTGGGGTACAATCTAGTTTTCATGAGAAAATGTCTGGAAAAAAGTCAGCTGCTTGCACTTTCCGGTCAAGGCTTTTATAAGCACTTATTACCACCTTTGGGGCCACTAGGACATAAAATCAAATCATCAGGCAAATTATAAAATGGTACTCATAGGGATTATGAAGATAATGAGTAATTCTACTTTCAGATGTCTGATGAAACCACATTATAACTCAGTTTGTTGTGGTTGTCTTATTTTTTTTTTTAAAGATTTATTTATTTATTTATTTATTTGACAGGTAGAGATCACAAGTAAGCAGAGAGGCAGTCAGAGAGAGAGGAAGGGAAGCAGGTTCCCTGCTGAGCAGAGAGCCCAATGCTGGGCTGGATCCCAGGACCCTGGGATCATGACCTGAGCCGAAGGCAGAGGCTTTAACCCACAGAGCCACCCAGGCGCCCCAAGTGGTTGTCTTATTTTAAAAGCATTTTTTAAAGTTACATTTTTGTAGATTGTGTTTCTTACTTTGTGTTCTTTCCCAAAACAGTTTTGTCACATTTTTCTGTTTATGATGGTCCCTGAAGGGCTAGTTTATTCATAAAAAAAGGAGTAATACCAATTCTGGCTGTAATAGGCAGAACACCAAAACTTAGGAGGAAAACTCTTTCTTTCTTACTGAAAAATATGTATTTCAGGTCTTTAAGCTTTCATTTGGGCTTTTGCCACGCTGCACAAAAAGTAAATGAAGATCTCCGAAGAGAAAAGTGTTGACATTGATGGGGAATTTCTTCTAGCAGAAGAGTGTTTAACGGGAAGGTGGGATTACTCACTAAGTCAGTATTTTCCAAAAGCACCCTGCAGAATTCTAATCTCAAGAGAGTACTTTTAAGATTAGTCTCTCTTTTGGAGACTTCTAATGTACATTAACACATTAAAGGCTCTGAGAATTGCAACAAGAAAGATGTCTGCTTAACATTTGTTTTACTCACCCCTTTTTCCCCTTCCACAAAACCTTATTAGTCCCCATGTAAGTTTTTGTTTTTTTTTTTTTTTAAGATTTTATTTATTTATTTTGACAGAGAGAGATCACAAGTAGACAGAGAGGCAGGCAGAGAGAGAGAGAGAGGGAAGCAGGCTCGCTGCTGAGCAGAGAGCCCGATGCGGGACTCGATCCCAGGACCCTGAGATCATGACCTGAGCCGAAGGCAGTGGCTTAACCCACTGAGCCACCCAGGCGCCCCCCATGTAAGTTTTTAAGAAAAATTTAAAATGGTACTTTGGGGAATGTGGTCTTGAGCTAACGTGTCTCTAACTACAGTATAATTCCCTGTAAAGATTTTTGTTATCAAATCATTTTGAAATTTTTAAGCCAGCCCAGGCTTAAGCTCATCCCAGGAAGAGTCTGGTTTCAAGAAAATTTCTTTGGGGACCAAGGCTAATCTTTAAGCTGGGGGACCTGCCCATATATCACATGACCGGCCAGCACCAACAAGAAGGACATCTGGGACCCCTGCTTTGTTCTTTGCCCTGTTCACAACCTGAGTTTCTGAGAAATTCCTGATCTCCCTGGCTTGAACTTTCCTTTTATCTCTTGTTTTTGGCCTCATAAAAATCCATCCGGGGAAAACCAAAACAAAGTACATTCGATACTCCTCTGATGTTGGCTTCCTTCCCTCTGCTTTGATTCACATTTACTCCTTAAATTCTATCTCCTTCCAGCACTTCAGAAATAATCCAACCAGATCCAGTTTATCCTAAGGTCCTGGTGCTGGATTTTGTCCACGCATTTATTCACTGAAGAGATATTTCTGGTTCCATAAGAGAGACAGGCAATGCGCCAGGAAGTGGGGCTCCAGCAGTGACCCAGAGGGATATGGGCCTGACCTCACAGACTTTCTGATCTAATGACGATGTCAGTGAGGTGGTCTAGTGCCCAGACCAGAAACTAGGCAGGTCCCAGGTGAGAAAACCAGGAATTACTAACTTAAAGATAATGGAGACTCGACTTTAACTGAAAATAGGCAATTGCAATTTTTTAAGATGTAAAATTGTATAACCTTTTTAATAGGTTGGTTATTGTTCCTTTGGCTGGTTTAATTTTATATGAAAAGCAAAATTCACTATAAGAGCATGATGATTTCCCTCTGGATTAACTGATCTTGTAGATAATATAACCATAACCAAGTTTGCTTGGTAGCTGCATATTCTAACTTCTGTAAAAGAAGTGGAGACCAATAAAAGCTTCTTCAGAGCTGGTGGTATAACTCAAAACATTCTTTTTTTAAAAGTTTTGAGTCATTTTATTTGTTTGTTTGTTTAAGTAATCTCTGTGCCCAACCCGGGGCTCAAACTCACAGCCCCAAGGTCAAGAGTCGCATGGTCTGCCAACCGAGACAGCCAGGAGCCCCACTCAAAATTTTTAAATGCTAAGGGGACGAACCATGAAAGACTGTGGACTCTGAGAAATCAACTGAGGGTTTTGGAGGGGAGGGGAGTGAGGGGTTGGGAGGGCCTGGTGGTGGGGACTGAGGAGGGCACGTATTGCATGGAGCACTGGGTGTGGTGCATAAACAATGAATCTTGGAACACTGAAAAAATTAAATTAAATTTAAAAAATGCTAAGTGAATGGGGGTATTCATATATGCAGAAAAAAATTATGAAGAACTTTTTTATCCCCACATTCTTTTGAACTGAAGATGGTGATTTTTTTTGTAAGATGCTCCTCAGGATGGGTTTGGAACCACTGGACTTGGATAACTGGAGGAGAGCAAGGTTCTGAGACTCAGATAAGAAAACTTTGGCTTCAGACACAGTACGTCTCTTTCTCTTCCTTGTTCTCCTTTGTGAATATGAAATTCTACCAATCCCTGCTTCTCTTTCTTCTCCCTGGTTTTGAGATGAATTAAGCTCCTTTTCCAGCTCCTTATCCAGAGCGGCTTTTTGGAAGTTTGAGCTGTTTCCTGCCTCAAGGTGGATGGGTTCAGAGGTGAGGCGGCCCTTTGGGAAGGGAGTGGTGGTCGCTTTCTCATCAGCCATTGTGGGTGACACAGACTTATGGATCAAGATGTACTCAGGAGTAACTCAGGGGAAATTCTCTACCAAATCTCATGTTCCTGGCACCAGAACCAAAAGAAAAATATTTTTAAGAAACCTTTCTCCTGGATCTTGTGCTCATCTCCAAAAATGTGGTTATTATGTCCCAACTAGCCTTATCCATAGGCAGAGTAGGTAATTCTTCATTAAAAAATGACAACCCATACCTAAGTCATGGGGATGTAATTACAGCATGATGATTATAGTTAATAATATGGCATTGTATGTTTGGAAGGTACTAAGAGTAGATCTTCAAAGTTGTCATTGCAAGAAAAATAATTTTTTAACTATTTGTGGGGACAGATGTTAGCTAGATTTATCGTGGTAAGTTTCACAATAATACAAATATTGAATCATTATGTTGTATACCTGAAAAACGAAAATGTTATGTATGTGGCAGTTATATTTCAATTAAAAACAAATACACAACAACAACAAATCCTGTCATGTGAGGGGAAAAGCTACCTTCACATCTGGGCGGACCTTGGGCTAATTATGCTAATGATCATTCCTGTTCGTCCAGCTCCTGCCTTTCTCCAATGTACTGTAGCACCTATTTGCATTTATACCAGCAGATGCGTTAGAGAAAAGAGAAAGAGCCCAGAAAATTAATTCAGCCTTGCTGATGTTTAACGAGGAGCGGGATGACTACAGGACATGTCCAGATTCTTGTTTTTTGAACCTTAGTTTTTCCTAGTCTGTCTCTTCTTGCTTTCCTCATCTTTGAAATATTTCCTTCATCTTTTCTCAGAAACATTTGCTTGCTTTCTAAAATTACAGACTCATAGAGCTAGAAGGTCAGGAGACTCCCCAGTATCTGGTTGAATAACCCCTGGAGGGAAAACGGAGACTCAGAGAGTTGAAACGGTTTGCCCACAGCAGTTGGAAAGCAGGTCTTTGTCCCATGGCCCTAAATTCGTCCTCCTGTGTAAGGCTGCCTTGCCTCTCTCAGAGAATAACAAGGAGAAAGAAGGCTTCAGTGCTTGCAGAGGAAAAAAAAAGTCTCTTTTATTTGGAAAAAACCAATAACAATATCACATATGCATTTGTGCTTTCAAAAATATTAATTTTCTGAGTTAAAGAGCTACACTCATGTAAAAGAATAAAAGAGAAATCCCAATTAAACTAGAAAATAAAAATACTTCAGATATAAATTTATCATTAGATTTCTGACTTGTTTCTCCAGTTAACTCATTAGCTGCCCCATATTTCTTAAGGACAAGGCTCTAATAATGTCCTCCTAATCACACTCTATTGAGCAGTGGGTACCCTCTGCCCTGGATGAATTAATTCAAGAGGCTTAGAACTCTCTTTCATGTCGTACTTGTTTCTTTACTTTCTTTTCACGGATTTGGCTTACTCTTTTTTCCTTCTACATTCTCAGGTGTTTGAAAGGTGCCCACTCCAGTGTCTCTTTGTTTAGGTATGCTATAAAAATTAAAGTTGACACAAAAATGAAAGATCGAATAGATTATACTCAATAGAAATATTCCTAGGAAGGGTTGCTTCCAATTCTGTCTTTAAGTATAAGTTGAGAACGTAGGACCTATGGCTCAAAGCGGTTGACAGAGACTGGCTGAAGAGTCATTGCTGTCAGTATAATGGGGTTTGTAGAGACCCATGGCACCTTCTTAGTACCCTGCAGAAGAGCCGGCATGTATACAAATGGAAAGTATCACCCAAACATTCTACGAGAGAATCCTGAGAACCACGTGGTCAACCTAAGCCCCTCCTGCATGGCCCCCATGACTTGACCTCATCTGCTTCTCCTAGGCTCCTGGCGGACCACTGTCCTCTCATTCACCATGTTCCGGCCCAGCTGTTTTTCCATTCTACTCCTTGTATTCCACCTGCTCTTCTCTGCTTGGAGGCCCTGGTGCTGCCCTCCCCTGTGCCCTTGACCTGGGATGCTCTCCTTCTCAGGACTGGGTCCTTATCCCTAGAGGAAGCCTTTCTGAAGCACTTAACCTGCAGGAGGCACAGCCTCTATCCAGTCCATTTCCAGCCCATTGTCCTATGGGCTCTTGTAATTGATTTTACAATTACCTCTTGAAATTGATTTTGTGATCTGAAATTATTGACTTAAGTTTTAACTGTTTTTTGTCTGTGCCATTCCCCTCTCCCAAGAAGGTAAGCTCCATAAGAATCTGCTTGTCTCATTCACCCTGCGTGCCCCCAGCATCTCGGAGAGCACCTGGCATGTTATAGACACTTGAGTATTTGTTGAATATCTGAATTAATGAATCCAACAAGCTGGAGGACTGTGGATTATTGTTCAGATAACAATGGGCTGTGTAATTACAATGTCAGCCAGACTCAGAATTGCCTGCCAGCATCGAAACCTCCAAGGACATCCATGTGGGAAGTAAGACACGTAGACTCCTCAGCCTAAGCCTGCTTCTAACTGGAACTTTGTCTAAACCTGGGCTGTACCCTGATGGCTCTTTGTACTGTTTCCTCAAACAGAAGAAGCCCAAGCTGTATCGGGAGGTGTGATGCACCTATTCATGATAGGTTCTGAGGACACAGAGATGAGGCAGGCTCCATCCCTTTCCCAAAAGATCTTTTAGTCTAACAGGGGGAAGACATGAGGGGCTTTGTTGTTTGTAAATGGCCTAGACCACGGGAGTTTCATTAGCACATGAAGCAGTCTTAGCAGTGCTGTACTGTGATATAAGATGTTGACAAGTTTCCTGACTCCTTCACCTTTTCAAGCCTAGGACACTTTAGATTCCGCTAATGTGTCCAGTGTTTCAAAACCAATTATGATTTTTTTTTTAAAACCTACCTATTACTGAGCTCCTAATTTATGCTATTGCTTGCCCTGGGCATTTTTTTTTTTACACTTTTTCTCCCAAGGTAGTTCCAATGTTGTTATACTCATTTTTACCTATGATGACACTGAAACTCAGGAAAATTCAGTATCTTGTTCAAGGTCACACAACTAGCGAGCAAAAGCCGTGAATCACATCCAGGTGTTTCTAATGCCACAGCCCATGTTCCCTATGCTATGCTAGAGGCTCTTGTTTCAAATATTGCAGGATGCAGTTCCTCCACTTTTCATCGACCCTGGATCTCTTCCCAATTTCCCTTCTCCACTCATGTCAAAGAACATCTTAATACTTACAAGGTCACAATCTCATAGACCCAGTCCGGCTTTTTACAAAAAGGGTGCAGTCCAGTGATGCATTGTACTGATAGAACCATTAGAGAAGGTTGTAGGAGGTTTTTTTTTTTAATTTTTAAAATTTATTTATTAGACAGAGAGAGAGATCGCAAGTAGGCAGAGAGAGAGAGAAGCAGGCTCCCCACTGAGCAGAGAGCCTGATACGGGGCTCCATCCCAGGACCCTGAGATCATGACCTGAGCCAAAGGCAGAGGCTTAACCCACTGAGCCACCCAGGTGCCCCGAAGGCTGTAGGAGTTCTAAGGCTACTTAGAAGACATGGGGTAAAAATGACACTAAATAATCCATTGGAGATGGGACTGACACAGACCCATAATGGGCTCAGCTTCTGCTTCCCCTTTTGTAACCACAGAGCCTTTCAGGGTGACATCATTTATCCCCTACGTCTATCCAGATTCTTCTCATCTCTTGCCTTAGCATAGGTATTTTTGGTCCTTGACAGTTACCCAGAAAGTATTCACTGATGAAAAGTAGCTGTATCTTCCAAGGGGAGTGACTTTCCCCAATGAATGGGCAAGTACTGAGTGCTTGTGTCCCGGTGAAGCCAAACTCTTCTCCACTTCAGGGATGCGATTCCACTCCTTCCAGCCCCCGTGGATATGATTTTCATAATTTACTTGAAAAAATTGTGATTTTACTCCTGCTCCTTAAGTCTTATATTATGATTTGCATGTCGCATCCCCCAGCGAGTTTCCCCTTTGTAAACTCTGAGCTGTTCGGACAGGTGCAGGGAGGTTGGAGTTGGTGGGAATGAAGACAGTCACTCCCTCTCCCCTCCCCACGCCAGTACCATCGGGCCACGGGCAGGGCACTGCTGAGAGCATATAAGCACAGGGAGGGAGAACTTGTAAGAGTAATGACTATTCTGCTGAGGAAATAAAACTGAATTTCCTTGGGCTCCTGGGTTAAGGAGCCTTGGGTGGCTCAGTGGGTTAAGCCTCTACATTCAGCTCAGGTCATGATCTCAGGGTCCTGGGATGGAGCCCCACATCGGGCTCTCTGCTCAGGGGGGAGCCTGCTTCCTCCTCTCTGTCTGCCTGCCTCTCTGCCTACTTGTGATCTCTGTCTGTCAAATAAATAAATAAAATCTTTTAAAAAATTGAATTTCCTTAAAACCCCTTTGGAGCAAATACTAAATTGTCTTTCAGCCTCTTGAGTCCAAACTAGTTTTGTAGGTATGTGTGACGACAGACTTCAAAACAAGGGCTTTTAGAGGAAATAGGTCTCTAACAAGCTGCTCTCTGCTCTAAACATGCTTCTAAAGAGGCATATGCCAATAGTAGAAGGGGGTAGTGGTGGGGATGAGGAACCGGGAAACAGTGGAAGAGAAAATGAGAGGAGATGAAGAGGGAGGAGAGGAGAGAGGGAGAGTCAGAAACAAAGGACACATTGGGGTTTAAGAGTTCGGCTTCCTTCTCTCTTTTGTTAGCACAAATAACGGTGACCCATGGCTTTCAAATTCACTTAAGCTCTTCTTGGGAGCTGGTGGTGGCCCGAGGCACAGGCTGACTCTCAGAGGAGAGCCTGGCAGGGATGGAGGCAGAAGTCAGACAGAGAGGTTCTAACACGTGAGCTGGTGGGTGATGTCAGCAAGAGCTGATCTGTCATATTAGGAAGAAAACCAATGAGAACCTTGTTTCAGAGCAGCGAGGGCGCGGCCAGCTCCCTGCTAGGTGCTTAGAAACAGATTGACTGGCATAATGGAGTGGTTTTGTAATCTGTCATAATACCATAAGCCACAGACCCACAGACTTTGACCCCTCACAGGTATAATAAGCTCCTTTATTCAGCCACACATGTTCTTCCTATGGGGAGGGAGGAAGGGGGCCCTTCTTCTAATTACATATCCACAGCAGATGTTTTGCTAGAGAACAAAGCATTGTATTCATTAGCAACAATCTCATAACCAGGTTCTTTTTACTGGGCCATCAACTAATTGACAGTTAAGAATCTGTATTAATAACATGCTGCAGCCAGGCATGGCTTAAGCTGACAGTTTTATTAAAAATATAGGCAAGGTGTACAAGCCGCCGTGACCATCCGTCCTCGCGGAGGAATCCCGCTTACAGAGGGTCTTAACGTGCCCGTGAAACCATGTCACCCGGGCCGAAAATTGTTCTCCTCAGGTCCAAGCCTCAGAGTCAGCAGGGTTCCTCGCTTGGGTGATTTTTTTGTTGTTCTTCCCTTTGCGACACTTCTGAACAGGGAAGTGACTTCGTCTATGTTTTCTTAAAATCTTGTTGGTATGGTTCACTTGTTCTGGACCAAGGTACCTGGGTGGTGAATTATTCTGAGTCTTCCTTCCTTCTTTTCTGTGTCCTCTTGTCGAAAATGTTACTTTGGGTATAAAAAGAACTATTTCTCAAGTCATTAGCAATCCATCCAAAGTTATGTGGTGGTGGAAACGGAGAAATCCCACACTCACCCTATCACTGCCTTTTTCCAGTCTTTGCCTTTGAGCCTTCACCCATTTTCCACGACCCAGTTTAAACACTCCCTCCTCCGTGACATCTCCAATATCCTTCACTGATGGAAACCAAACATTTTCCTCCTCTGCGTTCCCAGCACGTGCACCCAACTTGTCTCGTGCCCTTGACTCACTGATCATCACCCCCTTGGCACACAGTCTGGCCCGTGTATGACCTCATCCTTATCCTCCCTCCTTTGATCCCTTGCTTAAAGCAAATACTTACTATTTGCTGGGTCTGACTGAGTTTATTCTTTACTGCTTGCTCTCATCTCAGTCTGTCAGTCTGTAAACGCTCTTTTGATCTCTGTTTTTGTTTTGTTTTTTAAAGATTTTATTTTTTTCTTTATTTGACAGAGGGAGATCACAAGTGGGCAGAGAAGCAGGCAGAGAGAGAGAGAGGAGGAAGCAGGCTCCCCGCTGAGCAGAGAGCCTGATGCGGGGGCTCGATCCCAGGACCCTGGGATCATGACCTGAGCTGAAAGCAGAGGCTTTAACCCACTGAGCCACCCAGGCGCCCCTGATCTCTGTTGTTTTTATAACCGCCTCTAGAATCTAGTCCTTTTCTGTGGCAAGACTCACATACCTCTTCTTATCTCCCTGTTTCGGTCTTAGCCTCCTTGAGATGGAGCCTTTTTTTTTTTTTTTTTTAAGATTTTATTTATTTATTTGACAGAGAGAGAAAGATCACAAGTAAGCAGAAAGAGAGGGGGAAGCAGGCTCCCCGTCGAGCAGAGAGCCCGATGCGGGGCTCAATCCCAGGACTCTGAGATCATGACCTGAGCTGAAGGTAGAGTCTTAATTAACCCACTGAGCCATCCAGGTGCCCCGAGATGGAGCTTTCTAAGACATGCATACCATCACTCCTCTGCTCTCAGTCCTTCCACTGGTCTTCCTTTGGTCATTCATCCCCCCCAGACACTTACAGAGCGTACACCATGTGCCATGCACTGCGCTGGGACCTGGGAGTTCAGCAGTGAACAAATCCTCCGAAATCCTGCACTTGGGAAGCTCACACTCCGGTGGGAAGAATCACAATACCGAACAAGAATACCGAATGTCAGATGGTGACAAGTGCTACAGGAGAATAAGAGAGAGGGACAGACAGGAATGAGAGATGGGAAGGCGCTATTCTGGGTCAGTCAGGAAAGGCTTCTGCATGAAGGTGACTCGGAGAGGGGGCCTGGCGAAGGGAGGGAGCAAGCCAAGTGGGAACCGCAGGGGAGAGCTCTCCAGGCCTAGGGAACACAGGGAAGGAGGTCATCTGGTGGGAAGGGGCACGCCAGTGTGGTTGAACAGAATGAGGTTCAAGTAGGATGATGGGTAGATAATGTTGGACCTTGGGGGCATTTTGGGGACTTTGGGTTTTACTCTGAGAAGGAGAGCTTTGAAGGATTTTCAGCAGAGGGCTTTGATTTAACTTCAGTGTTTTGTTTTGTTTTTGTTTTTGTTTTTAAGATTTTATTTATTTGAGAGAGAGATCACCAAAGAGAGAGCATGAGCAGGGGGGAGGGGCAGAAGCAGACTCCCCGTGGAGGAGGGAGTCGGATTTGGGGCTCGATCCCAGGACCCTGAGAGATCATGACCTGAGCAGAAGCTAGACGCTTAACCAACTGAGCTGCCCACGCACCCCCTGATTTAACTTCAGTTTGTACAAGCTCCCCCGGGCTGCTCTGTTGTGTGGAGTACTGGGGAGCGCTGGGTACAGACAGAGGTAGGGACACCTGGTCAGAGGCTTATGCCACCATCCGACTGAGAGATGGCGGCTACTTGGACCAAGATGGATCCTGCAGGTGGTGGGAAGGGGCTGCACTGGATGTTTCTGAAGGTAGAGCCAAAAGGAGGATTTGCTGGTGGTATGCATGGAAGGAGAGAGAGAGAGGGACAGGGGGAGAGGAATCGAAGGGGACTACAAGTTTTAAAATGTTACTATTTATTTTGAGTTACTGGAAGCATGGCTTAGGGTGAGGACAATGGGTTTTCCACTCTAGGTCTCTTTGGCCCATCTCTACGTGGTGTCCCCTGCCTCCCTCTTTCTGTTTTTCTATTCTCACATGCTTTCAGATGCCTGGGTCTTTTTTCATGCTAATCCCTCCTCCTGGGCAGCTAAAGTGTGGACATCTGTCCACCAGGCAAACTCCTACTCCTTCTTTAAGACCTCTAAAATGACGCATCTCCTGTGAGGTCTGCTTGCACACATGCACTCGCACGCACACACTCACATAAGCCTGAGCAGGTGCATCCACGCCCAGGTGTCTTTCCCATGGCTCCTTATTATTACTTCTGTGGCACTTGGCTTGCTTATTCAGATTTCCTGCATCTGGTGCCTCCTGGAGAAAGCATGCTCCCAGAGTGGGGGACCCTACCATGTTTATCCCTCCAACCTACTGCATGCAGTAAGTGAAAAGACTAATTTCCCATTACTTTTCATATATCTTTTTT
This sequence comes from Meles meles, assembly GCF_922984935.1. NCBI lineage: Eukaryota > Metazoa > Chordata > Mammalia > Carnivora > Mustelidae > Meles > Meles meles. The sequence goes on from NC_060070.1 coordinate 24,636,601, forward strand.
AAAAAAGATTTTATTTATTTCTTTGACAGACAGAGATCACAAGTAGGCAGAGAGGCAGGCAGAGAGAGAGGGGGAAGCAGGCTCCCTGCGGAGCAGAGAGCCCCATGCGGGACTTGATCGCAGGACCTGCGATCATGACCTGAGCCGAAGGCAGAGGCTTAACCCACTGAGCCACCCAGGCGCCCCGGATATTCTTTTTTTTTTTTAAGATATTTATTTATTTGTGAGAAAGCGAGAATGTGAGAGAGAGAGAGAGAGAGAGCATGGGGGGGGGGGTTGAGGGGAGTGGCACAGAGAGAGAGAGAGGGAGAAGCAGACTCCCTGCAAGGCAGGGAACCTGACATAGGACTCGATTCCAGAATTCTGGAATCATGACATGAGCAGATGCTTAATGGACTGAGCCACCCAGGTGTCCCAGAATTGGATATTCTTTTTTTTTTTTTTTTAAGATTTTACTTATTTATTTGACAGAGAGAGACACAGGGAGAGAGAGAACACAAACGGGGGGAGTGGGAGAAGGAGAAGCAGGCTTCCCGCTGAACAGGGAGCCCAAGGTGGGGCTCGATCCCAAGACCCTGGGATCATGACCTGAGCCAAAGGCAGACAGACGCCTAATGACTGAGCCACACAGGCGCCCCGGATATTCTTAAATAGTACAGCAAACACATGCACTTACAAGCTGGAAAAGAGAGATTCTAAAATGCCAATTTTAGTGTATCTGTGCCCCTAGGTAACACCTAGAGAGGTAATTATACCCAGTAAGTTCTGCCTCTCACTCCCTACGGCGCATTCCCATGATTGGCTTCCAGAAGAACATGTTTAAGGGCAAAAGAAAAATGAAAGTCATAAAAACCTCTGGGATCATTAATTATGGAAACCCATGCTGACTGGTTAATAATCATAATAGTTAATTGGAAAATTTTGTTTCCACTCACTTTGTAACTCAAAATCTTTTTTTCTTTTCCTACTTACTTCCTGACGGTCCTAAACTGTTTCCAAAATGGTATTGGTTAGCTGAAAGGAAGGGAGACCAAGGGCAGGGATGTATATTTGCTTGTATGGATTATATGTATAATCCATATACATATGTGTTTATGTGTATATATATGTGGTGTCCATCTGTGTTTATAGATTCACTCGGATCTGTGTTTATAGATTCACTCGGATGTTTTTTATTGTGCAATTTGCTTTTTAAAAATAATTTTTTGAGGTATACTTCACACACAATAAAACACACCCATTTAAGGGTGCAATTCAATGGTTTGGACAAATGTTTTCTCCTATATAAACACCACAATCAAGACAGAGAGCACTTCTGCCATTCCCCCCAATTTTTTCATCCCAGCGGCAATTTGACACAAAAAGTAAAAGGCTCTAAAATGTCCATTTTTAAAGGATTTCATTTTCCTTAAACCCCAATTCTTGCCTCTGTGAGCAAATTGAGGTAAATTTAGAAAAACCTCACCTAGTGGTTTCTTTCCAATAGGCGCTGGACTACACTTATCCAATTCATGGTTTTTTGCTATTGGCGTCAGGAGAATAGGGCTTTTAGTCACTGATGTCAGCCTGGCCTTCTGCCATCATCTTGAGAAATGGCCCAACCATGGTTCCAGCCTGACTTCTTCCCACTTCTGGACCCTCAGCCATGGTCTGACAGGATGCAGGGCTGCCTTTTTTTTTTTTTTTTTTAAATTTTTTTTTTTTAAAGATTTTATTTATTCATTTGACAGACAAAGATCACAAGTAGGCAGAGAGACAGGCAGAGAGACAGGCAGAGAGAGAGGAGGAGGAAGCAGGCTCCCTGACAAGCAGAGAGCCCGATGCGGGGCTCGATCCCAGGACCCTGAGATCATGACCTGAGCTGAAGGCAGAGGCTTTAACCCACTGAGCCACCCAGGTGCCCCGCAGGGCTGCCTTTTAAATGCACCATATTTAACACAAAACAGAATACAAACTCTATGCATTTGTTTATATGAATTCCCGGTCTGTAAAGCCCTTTCCAGGGACCAGCGTGAGCCCTGCCTCTCTGAGAAGACTTTCCCAACCCACCGACGCTTTTCAAGATCCTCTTCCATCCAGAGCGTCCATACTATGTGCTGTTCAGTACCCATGGTTACCGTCATCCGTTTAGTGCTTTGAGGGTGTCTATCTCCTCCATACCTGGGCTGTGGACTCCTCAAGGGCAGGAACTTTCTTCTCAATAGCAGTGTCCAATGCCCAGTGAATGATCAGTGAATGACTGAGCTCGTGAGACTTTCTTTGGCAGAATACATTACATGCGAACAGGTCTCAGAACACTTCTTGACTCACAGCAGGTAACCGGAGTTTTATCCCATGTCCAACCTAGCCAACAACCTCAAAGGGACACCATGGGAGCACTGGTTCCTGCACTTGGATGTAGAAGCCATTCTGCCTAAAGGAAACCTGATGTGTAACCATCCAAACTTACAGAGTATATCAAGCATGCATTTTTTTGGAGAGTAGGAAAAGTGTTGCAGGAAGGAGAGGGAAGGGAAAATATCCATGATTACTTTTCTTACAAATATTGTTTCACTGTATGGGAAGCAGTCATCACCGGGTTCCTTGAGTGCTTGATTCCTTTGGTCTCCTGGGGGACTTCCCTTCATCATGCATCCTCATTCTCTCCAATTCCTTCAAACTTCTCCCTCATGCCTGGAACAATTCCAGTTTTCTTTAATTAAAAAGAATAAAGAAAAACTATGTTTATTTCTCTGAGATTCGCCATCTTCCACAGCTGTGACTATACCTCCTTCCTTCCATTCTTACCCAGTTTTCAGAGTCACCTACCTTCATTGTCTTCACTTTCTCTGTCTTTTCACTCCTAAGCTTGCTCTAGCCTGACATCATCTACTGCCATTTCTCTTGCAAAATCTGCTGAATTCGTAACTGCCAGGACAAAAGATTAATTTTCAGTACTATCTTTGTTTCATTCACAGGGCTGATCATTCTTTTTCTCTTTCTTTCAAATTTTCTTCCAATTCTCCCCAAGTTTTTCAGTCTCTTTCCTGTGGGCCTCTTTGTTTTTATCTTATCTTCCAAAATATTGCCATTACTCACAATTCCCCCCCCTGGCCTGTTTATCTTTTCCTTTAGACAATCTCTTTTCCCAATTGCATGTATTTCCAAGCTTGACCTGTTTCCCGTATGATGATAACAGTGGAATGTGGTTTTCCAGCCCAGCCCAGATTTCTCATCCAAGATTTAAGCATTGTCTATCAAATCTTCAAAGTCAACATGCCCCAGTTCTACTCATGCTGTTTAAACGGCACCACTCTCCCCTCAACACCCAAGTCAGAAACCTGGGTAAGTAACATCTTGACTTAGCTCTCTGCTTTCCTCCCGCCCTTCATTCATGCAGGTCCCACTCCTGGTAGAGTAAATATCTTTTCTCTCAAATTTCCCATATAATGTACATTGGAGTTGCATTTTACTTGGTAAGGACTGGGTCCCAAAGGGAATGGGCACCGTGACAATTGGGAGAGTTAAAATCAAACTGAAAGATTTTTGTTTTAGTCTATGAAGGATTAAATGCTACAGGAATGTCCCTTCTACCATAAACTACTAGAAAACCGGGATAACATATTTGAAACAACAGTGTCCAGACATTGGGCAACAGGTCATGCGAGATTGTAATCCCTGAGAAAAGGTAAAGAACCACGGGAAGACTTACCAGTACTATAGCTCATTGTCTGGAGGCAAATTCTAGGCTGTAGGGCAAGAAGAAAAAACTAAACAGAGCCTGTTGATCTTGCTGAGTTGAAAGGCAGAGATCGGAGTTTGGGGAATCTGAGGTGTAGAATACAAAAAGTCAAGGGAGGTAAACTCCAGAGAGCTACACAGGAGTTCCTTTGAGTCTTTGGCTGAGTACTGATCTGAGCATATATAAGAGAAAACTCCCCAGGGCCTGGAAATAAACCACTCTAAAAACAGTAGGATAATAAAATGCTCAAAGTTCACGCAGGGATGAGAGTAGTTTGCATTTCTGCCAGCCAGAATAGAGGCCTCATATTAGATAAAGCACTTACTCTTTTATCCGGCTTAACTTAGTTCTAGAGTAAAGGGTCCTCTACCGTGCAGTTCTTCTGGTGATGAATTCTTTCAGCTTTTCTCGGTCTAAAAGCATTTTATTTTGTTTTGTTTTCTGAAAGATATTTTTGCTGGGTATAGAATTGTGGGCTGACAGGTTTTTGCTTTTTTAAAGTGTTGTTCCTCTATTTTACTGCCAATGAAAAGTCTGTTCTCATTTTAATTGTTCCTCTCTATATATAATGTGTATTTTTTTCTTTCCTGCTTCTAAGGTATTGAAAGCAATTTGATTATGATGTGCCTTGGAGTAGTTTTTTTCATGTTTCTTGTGCTTGGGGTTTATAAATTCCTTGGACCCTAGTTCATAGTTTTCAACAAATTTTGAAAAATTTTCAGCCATTATTTCTCCAAGTGTTTTTCTGTTCCCCTTCCCTTTCTTTGGAGGCTCAAATTGTTATATGTTAATCATCATATCAATATATAATATAAATATATATATTCATATTATGTAACTATGTCTATATTATATTATATTAATATAATAACAATATATTAATATATTAATATAATATGTATACAAAGCTGCTTTGAGCTGTCCCACAGATCACTGAGGCACTGTTTAATTCTACATTTCTTTTTTCTCTGTATTTCATTTTGGATATTTTCTTCAATCGCACTAATTTGCAAAGTTGAATTTGCTATTATCTCATCCAGCATATATTTTATCTCAGACAGTATAGGTTTAATCTCTAGATATGTGTTTTAAAAAATATTTTCTGGCAGTGCACCCAGCAGTCCCAGGGATCTGTCTCTTGCTTCAACAGTATTTGGATGGAACAGATCCAGGAATGCTCCTTCCACCAGCCTCCAAACACCCTCCAAACTTTTTTCTAGTTGCAACTTTTGGAGCCATCTTTTCAGCCACCGTCTGCCTCCAGGTCCAGCCAATACCCTATTTTGAGCTTAGCTTCTTATTACAGATCAGCCATGAGCTCCCAGATTTGTCAGAATTATTCCACTGAGGTGGAGGGTGCTGTCAGCCACCATGGTCAACGTGCATGTGCAAGCCTCCTATACTTACCTCTCTCTGGGCTTCTTTTTCAAGTGTGAAGATGTGGCTCTGGGGGGCGTGGGCCCCTTCTTCTACAAGTTGGCTGAGGAGAAGTGAGAGGACGCTGAGCATCTCTTGAAGATGCAAAACGATGGTGGTGGCGGTGCCCTCTTCCAGGATGTGCAGAAGCCATCTAAAGATGAGTTGGGTAAAACCCAGGATGTCATGGAAGTTGCCCTGGTTCTGGAGAAGAACCTGACCAGGCCCTTTTAGAGCTGTATGCTCTGGGCTCTGCCCACACAGACCCCCATCTCTGACTTCTTAGAGAACCACTTCCTGGGTGAGGAGGTAAAATTCATCAAGAAGATGGACAACCACCTGTCTAACCTTTGCTGGGCTGGGTGAGCATCTCTTTGAAAGGCTCTCCCTCAAGCACAACTAAGAGCTTCTGGAGCCCAGTGGCCTTTGAGGGGCCCCTCAGGCATCTCCCTGGTGCCAGCGCTTCTGCCTGAGCCTCTCCCTGCAGCTACTAGGCATCTTTTTAACCACCCTGGAGCTCTCCCAAGCTCTCCCAAGCCATGGTCCAAATGGAAACAATAAAGCCATTTGCAGCAGCTGGTGAAAAAAAAAATCTTCCTTGTTTCTACTTAACGTTTTGAACATATGGAAAATACCATTTTAATACTGTCTGCTAATTCCAACATCTATACTAGGTCTGGATTTGCTTTAATTAGTTGATTGTTGTCTCTGCACAATGATACATACTTTCTTGCTTCTTTGTGTATGCGGTCGTGTTTGGATGGCTGACATTGTGAACTTTACCTTGCTGGGTGATGGATATTTTTAAATTTTTATAAATATTCATCAATGTTGTTCTGAAGACACTGAAACCATTTGATCCTTTTGGACCTTGCTTTTAAGAGGTTGAGGCAATACTCTTTTGAGGATTCTACAAATGCTGTGAGCAGGAGGGACAGAAGGAAAGGGAGGAAAGGAATCTCCAGTAGGTTCCATGCCTAATGCAGAGCCCTACATTGGGCTCATGATCCTGAGATGATGACCTGAGCTGAAATCAAGAGTTGGAGGCTTAACTGACTGGGCCACTCAGGCACTCTACATCCCATAAGCTCTACATCCTAAATATTTACTGTCTCATCACTACTTCCTAATCATCTCTCCCTTTAGACTACGACAAGTCTCTCCTCCTAACTACCACCGCACCCAGACCTTTTCTCCCACAACATAGTCAGAGAGATTTTTCTAAAATGAAAAACAAACCATGCCTCTCTTCTGGCCTCTCACTATCCTTAAGATAAAGCTCACAGTCCATATTGAAGAATCAAGGCCCTTCTGGGTCCGGTCCTACCCTGCTTGCTCTCTTGAATCTTTTGGGAAATCATTCTTACCTTTCCCTCCTGGTTCCACTCCTACCCTTTCATGCTGGGGCTTCCTGCCTGGAACACTTCTCCCAGTGGTTTTTCACTCAGTTAATGCCCGATTCTTCATTAAGCTCCCAGTTTAAATATCACTTCTTCAGGGAAGGCTTTCCTGACCACCTCCGTCCCTTCCCCACAACTCCAGTGCCATTCCTGCCATGCACTCTCATATTTCTTTGCTTCAGTGATCATGGGATTTATCTCACCATATTATTAACTGTCTCTCCCCACCCCAACTACTGTGCCTATTCCCCGTGGTGTCCCAGCACCTAACCCAGTGTCTGGTTCTAAAAAGAACAAATATTTATCCTGCATAACATATTGCACGTCTGCTCTTTCCATCCCATGCCCAGAGCCCTGTTCTAGGCCATGCCCCTATAACCCTGGCTTTCTGAAAAAGCCTGGGATCAGCCTCCCTGCCCGAGGGTCTCCTTCATCTAATCCACCCTGCTCACAGCAGCAAGAACCATTGTCCTCAAGCATCATTTTGATCATATCACTCCCCTCCTTAGAAGCCTACAATAGCTCCAATTGCCTCTTGAATTAAATTAAAACTCCTAATCATGGGTCTCAAGGGTCTCTACCAATTAGCTGCCTCCCTTCCCCCACACCTAGCTGCTGTCATCTATCCACAGTCCCTCCAGCATGGCTTCCCCTGTGGCCCTGGAAATCTGCGCCATGCCCACCTCCCCCCTCAGCTAGGCCCTGTGGCACTCTCTCCTCTTTTCTTAGCTGCTCTCTTTCGTTCGGCCATATCATATCCCTTCCTGCACTGAAAAAAATACGGCTCAATAATCATTTTCTTCATGGCTCTTTCCTAAATCAACCCCCAGTGGCTTTGTCCTTTCTGGCATAACCTGTTTTCAGATGTGTAAAATATTTGTGCTTAGTGGTATGTTTTCAGTGTCTCGTGCCCTATGGCTCCTGCTAACTTATTTTGGGTCATGTCTTCCCTATTAGGGTCTGGCAGCTCCAAGGACAGGGATGATGTCTTTTCATCCCTTGCAACTCCCCTGTGATCCTCAGGCGGGTTCTGTGCCTGAAGTCCTTGTTTACCTTTGCAACAGAGACAGAGGGGAGACTGGAAAGTGGGAATTCCTAAAGGAAACTGGTTTTCCTTCCGGTTTGCCCGACCAGACTGTAGTCAATCTGACAGATGCAGCACCAGGTAAGCAGCACGTCGTTTGTGCTCAACATCCTTGTTCGGGGAGGCGGGGTGGTTGGTGGATCTTAGTGTGGTGGTGAGGAACAGGGACAAAGACAAACCTGCGGGCTTTATGTATATTATTTCATGCCTGTCTCCCCATAACCTGACAAATCACAAATGACCGTTCCTGACTTACAAATACATTAGGAGTCAGAGAGGTGAGTATAATCCGCTTGGTCACTGATTCAGGTCTTCCTGATCCAAAACACCTGCATCTGGCTTCATATGAAGGAAGACATGTTTCTGGGTAGACCTTCTAGCAAGGGGCCCCAAATCTAAACCATAGTTAGAATATACACTCTGACACTGTTGTGTCCACACGACGTATATCCAACATATGCCACAAGGTTGTCTGCCTTTATGTCTGAATAAGATGCTCACCAGGGCTGTGCCACAGGACTCTGCTCACCCTGTTTACGTGTCCAGCCCTTGCGAAATAAGGTTCTTCCGTAAGTGACGGCTTTTTCAATTTTAGTCAAAGATTTCTTTAAGAATTTGATGAAAGACAGGGACTCTCTCCCCAGAAAAAATACATAAGCATGATGGCTCCCTAAGTCTTGACTTATTCAAAGATGCAAAGGCTTCAACATGGAGACTGATGGGAAAACCTGGGGACTGCAAAGAATTTAGAGAAGGGGCTTTTGGGAAAATATATTACATGACCCTTCAGGTAATAGGCACAAAACTGGTTGTGCCTATATTAATCTGTGGTCCCTACTGGTTGGTTTTAATCACACCTATATTTCCAGATCGGCTTTTGTTGTGATTGTAGACAATATTAACCTGCTATCTTAGCTTAATTGTTCGACGCTCGCACCAGTCTGCTCTCTTTTCAAGGGGGAAGCTTCTTCCCAAACAGCAAACTCATTTTCCTGGGAAACTCTTCCCTTTGTAGTTGAGGAGAAAGGAAAAAGGAAAAAACTGGAGGTTTGGGGGAGGCTGTTTGAGGCTGAAGAGTGACATCTCTTGGTGGAGAGAAGGAAGGGACTTTTAATTAGACCGATTTTCACTGGGACATGTTGGAAAATGAGTGTTCATGGCCACAGAGTGTCCATGAACCCCTTAAAGTCGTATGAGAAATTTGGGGTGTGAAATGTGTATTTTTCTGAAACAAAACAAAACAAAACAAAACAAAACAAAACAAAACAAAACAGTGTTTCAGGGCTTTCATCAGATTCTCAAAGGGTTCTTTGCTCATGAAAGTTAAAGCACACTGGGTTGGCCCTGTATTTTCTGTGTTTGAAGTCAGAAGAACACTGCGGGGTGTCCTTTAAAAAGTCAAATTCTGGGGCCCCTACTTTTCATCTTCCGAATTAGAATCTCTAGGGGGTATGGCCTGGACTCTGAATCTTTAACAACTTCTTTAGGTGATTTGGTTAAATTTCTGAATATGATAGGAGGGTTCAATGTATAACATCACCTTTTAGAATATGGCCAACAATTACCGTGTAGGGAAGTGCTTACATTTACCCAGAGGCCTGGGTTCGAATCCCATCTCGTCTACTCACTAGATGTGTTAGCTTGGCAAATGATGAATGCCTCTGAACTTTAGTCCCCCCACCTGTAAATATGAAGCTAATTTATCTGTCTTGAAATAATATTGTTTAACACATAGTAAGAGTCCAAAAAGCATTATTTCCTGCTCATAGCGTCTTCTTAAACATCGAGTATTTTCCCCAAACTCTCTAGGTCTAATGTTTCTTTTTTTACAAGCTCTGTGAGGTTTTTTTCATGGAAGTATTGTCAATAAACAAAACGAAACCGGTTAATCGTTTTCTACAATGTATAGCCGTGTATAAAGGGGTTTTGTTATGTCATCCAATATGCCTGAGCTGTAAACTATAAACTTTTCTTTGCCTTAACAGACAAATAAGCAACATTCATATTTTGCAGACTCTATGGACTCTCTCTGTGGACTCATGGTGATTTTAGAAAATGAAAAGCGTACATGTCAGAATTTACCACAAGGACAAAGTCGTCTGTGCTTGATAGTCACATTATTGAGAATGTTTGGTTTTATTGAGAATCCATTCACTAGTACATCCCCAGAAGCAAATAGCAAAAAGGAGGAAAGTAGAAATTCCTGTTGCTGTACAACCAGTCCTAAAATCCTCCATTTGGTAAGAACATTTCCCGCCCCCAGGCTATTCCACCTCCTTCCACCTCCTTCCACCACCTCCTGCCCCCCACCCCCAGGGACACTGGATTGTTTCAAGCAAATTCCTTCTGATTTTGTAGTTCTGTCCTACTACAGCTGGATGTCTTTTATCACTGGAAAATTTTTTACACAAATAGCCATTTTTACATGCCAGTGAGCGGTTTCTGCTTACGATGTAAGCAGAAAATATAAAGGAGATATAATGTCAAAATAAAAACAACAAATTCTTTGAATTCATTTTCACAAAGAGTAACCGAATTTCTCATTGGATCAACCAAAGAATCTCAGAATTTGTCCCTGGTGCGCTTTTTTTGAGGCCAGACATTTATTTCATTCACTGGTGGAAGAAGACTTGTTTGTTTGGAACGTAGGAAATCGGACTCTGTGGAGAACTTGGTATCCAAGAGGTCTGCTTACCTTAAACTTACATTTTCTCGGTCTTAAATCTATCAAGGGCTTCTTGAAGGATCCGCTTGGGTTTTGTATTCTTTTATTGCCATCTGCTGGTGGTCTTCCATATTGGAAAATAAAAATGTCCGGGAAGATTCCAACAACTCGGTTGTTGCTTGATTTTAGCAGTTCTTGCCACGTTACAGAGAACAACATTTTTAATGTCCCACGAAGACCATGATGATACCAGAGAGTCATGCCGAAGTTCCAGAAAACATGTCTCTCAGAAACATTTCGGATGTAGTTGTTTCCTGGGAAGATGCTTGCACAGCGACTAGGAATCACTCTGTAGGGCCAGTTGCTCATTCGTTTTTTTTAAAAAAAAAATACATTTTATTTTTTAGAACAGTTTTAGGTTCACGGCAAATTGAATAGAGAGTATGGAGATCTCCCATATATCCCTGGCACCCACACATGCACAGGTCCCCCTACAAACACCTGGCACCAGAATGGCCCATTTGTTAGAGTCGATGAACCTGCACTCACACCTCATTATTACCCAGAAACCATAACTTACATCAGGGTTCACTCTTTGTGTTGTCTATCCCATGATTTTTTTTTTTAATTTTTTTTTCTTTTTTTTTTACAGATAGAGAGAGAGAGAGAGAGAGAGAGAGATTACAAGTAGGCAGAGCAGCAGCCAGAGAGGGGAGGAAGCAGGCTCCCTGCCAAGCAGAGAGCCCGATACGGGGCTCGATCCCAGAGACCCTGAGATCATGACCTGAGCTGAAGGCAGAGGCTTAACCCACTGAGCCACGCAGGCGCCCCTATCCCATGATTTTTAACAAACGTTATAGTATCATACAGAATAGTTTCACCACCCTAAAAATCCTCTGTGTTCAGCCTATTCGTCCCTCCCTAACCCCTGGCAACCACGGATCTTTTTATGGTCTCCATAGTTTCGCCTTTTCTAGAATGTCATATAGTTGGACTAATATGGAACATAGCCTTTTCAGATTGACTTCCTGCAGTTAGTAATATGCATCTAAATTTCTTCCTTATCTTTTCATGGCTTGGTAGCTCATTTCCTTTCAGCATTAAATAGTATTCGATTGTCTGGGTGTAGCACAGTTTACCTGTCCACCTGCCTGAAAGACATCTTGGAGGCTTCCAAGTTTTGACACTTATGAATAAAGCTGCTTTAGGCATTCGTGTACAGATTTTTGCGTGGACATAAGTTTTCAACTTATTTAGGTAAATATCCAGGGAGTGCAATTGCTGGCTGGTATGGTAAGACATGCTCGTTTTTAAAGGACTAAGTGGGCAGAGTTGGCCATGAACCTCTATAACAAGAATGCTTTTTTAACCTTTAGTTCCTGAGCCCACGGTGGGGTTCAGGTGTTCAGGAGTCCTGCCAAACTCACACACAAGCTATTGGGTAATTAATGTGCATTTTCTCTGGAGATGCTTCGCTATTTTCATGAGATGCTCAAAGATGGTTCTGATTCAAGAAACACAGCTCCCTGAAAACTCTGAAAGGAGTATAATTGAGCTGGAATTAGAAAATAAGAAAACTAACATTACTGGAGAACTTAACATGAGCACATGTTAAGTTCTCGGTAAGTAATAAGTAAACATCTCCCACATTAAAAAAGAAAGAAAGAAAGAAAACCCCAAACAAAAAAGCCATAATGCTGAAAACAACAGCTGGATTTATTGAGAATCCAGCAAGTTAAATAGTTTATCTTTATTACTATACCTCTAAACTTATAACAACCCTATGTTTCCAAATTATTTCCATTTTATAAAAATGACCAGGGATCAGAAATACTCCATTGCTCATGTTTGTGCAGCTAAATATGAGGCTGAAACTCAAATGCAAACCAGTTTAGACTCTGTTCGCCAATAACAAAGACAATAAAACAAAACTTCTGCTTCCAGTGGCTTCCACGAGAACACAGGAGCTGCCCCCATCTGTGGTGAAGAGTAGTGACCCCCAAGGGGGGGAGGAAATATTTGAGCTAAGTTTTGAAGGACAGTAAAGACTTGGCTAAGCAGCGGAGATGGGGCAGAGATGGAATTCCGAGAAGGAAAAGCACATGATTCTGTGGCATAGAACATGAGAAAGAGGCTGATTGAAAGTTCCAGAGCTGGTGCCATGATCCTTAGGAAGAATGAATCCTTGCCAGCTCTTGAAGCAATCGGGCAAAGACTAATCATCTCTGGTAGTAAAAAGAAGAAATTCCATAAGTGGATTTAAAATAGATAAATTGGACTTCATCAGAGCTATAAGCGTTTGTACTTCCGAGGACACCCATAAAGAAATGAAAAGACAACCCAAGGAATGGGAGAAAATACTTTTAACGCTCCTATCTAATATGGGACTTTCATCAGAGTGTATAAAGAACTTTTACGTCTCAACAATAAAAAGACAAATAACTCGATTTTTGAAAAATATTTAATTTATTTATTTGACAGAGAGATAGAGGGAGCCAGAGAGTACAAGGGGTGGGGAGGGAGAGAGGAGAGGGGGGAACAGCAGAGGGTGAGGGAGAAGCAGGTTCCCCGCTGAGCAGGGAACCCTATGCAGGACTCCATCCCAGAACCCTGGGATCATGATCTGAGCTGATCATGCTTAACTAACTCAGCCACCCAGGGGCCCCATAACCTGATTCTTAGAAGGACAAAGGTTTTGGATAGATACCTCTCTAAAGAGGACCACAAATGGCCAATAAGCCTATGACGAGATGACCAACATCATCAGTCATTAGGGACATGCAAGTCAAAACTACAATTTCATAAAACTCAAGTCCACTAGAATGGCTAAAACAAAAAAGACGATAGGGGCTCCTGGGTGGCTCAGTGGGTTAAGCCCCTGCCTTCAGCTCAGGTCATGATCTCAGGGTCCTGGGATCGAGCCCCACATCCGGCTCTCTGCTCAGCGGGGAGCCTGCTTTACCCCCGACCTGCTGCTCTGTCTACATATGATCTCTCTCTCTCTCTCTGTCAAATAAATAAATAAAATCTTTAAAAAATAATAACAAATGTTGATGAGGATGTGAAGAAATTGTGACCCTCATACCAGATCACCACCGTCCAATGCTGGTGGGATTTTTTAATGGAGCAGCCACTTTGGAAAATAGTTTGGCAGTTCCTCAAAATGTTAAACATAGTTACTGATGACCTAGCAGTTCAGCAACCAGGTACATACTGAAGGAAATGGAACGCACACCTCCTCACAGACAACCTGTCCCTGAGTGCTCATAGCCATATTATTCGTAACAACCCAAATGTCCGTCAGCCAACGACTGGATAAACAAAACGTGGAATGGCCATATTCTGGAATATTATTCAGGCATAAAAAGGAATGAAGCCCTGATGCAAGCCACAATGTGGATGAACCTTGAAAACACCGTACAAGTTGATAGAAGCCAGTCATAAAAGACTGCATTAGGCAATTGTGTTTATTTGAAGTATCCAGGGTAGGCAAATTCACAGAGACAGAAAGGAGGTTATAGTGGTTGGCACAGGCTGGGGGGAAATGGGGGGGTATAAGTGGCTGTTCTTGGATACAGGATTTCTTTTTGGGGTGATGGCGAGTTCCGAAATTAGATAGTGATGATGGTTGCACAGCTCCGTGATTATGTGAAAACTCCGAAATTGTATACTTTAGTAGGATGAATTTTATGGTATGAGAATTATATTTCAAGAAAGCTGCTGCTCCAAAAAGGGGTGCATGGGGGGTGGGGGGTGGGAATCATATTCGTGAAGCAGAGTTGTCCTATCCGTGAAACTGTATCAGAAAGGGCAAAGTGAGGGTGGCCTTAGGGAATGACAACAATAACAATATAACCCCTCACTTCATTCACTTAACAAGTAGTTGTTGAGGACCTATTGTGGTCTAGATGCTGGGGATACAGAGAAACAGATAAAATCTCTGTCTTCGTGGAGCTTCTATTCTAATGGGGAGATAGGCAGTAAGCAAATAAGTCAATGTGATCTCAGATAGTGCTAAGTGTTACTCAGGAAAAGAAAGAGGGGCGGAGCTAGAAAGGGATGAGAGAGGAAGATGCTATTGTAGATGAGAGAGCTGGGAAGGTCTTTAGAGTGACACATGCACAGATCTGAATGATGTGAATTTTGTCAGTATTTCTCCTATGCAGCACTGAGCTTAGATGTGCATGTTATTTGACCCTTAACAACCTATAGGGTAGGGGTACCTGGTGGCTCAGTTGGTTGGGCGGCTGCTTTTAGCTCAGGTCATGATCCCAGGGTCTTGGGATCGAGTCCCGCATCAGGCCCCTTGCTCAGCAGAGAGCCTGCTGCTCCCTCTGCCTGCTCTGCCTGCCATTCCCCCTGCTTGTGCTCTCTCTCTCTTTGATAAATAAATAAATAAACAAAATCTTTTAAAGAAAGCTCTATAGGTTAGATACTACTGTATTCCCATTTTACTGATGAGAAGATTGAAGGTAGAAGCAAGCTGGAGCTGGTGGTCATACCCAGGTTTGTCCTTTTATAAGCACTTTATAACTCTTCAAAGCTCTTTCATGCAAATGGAATAATGTATGCAGAAGTGCTTTGTGGATGATAAAGCACTATGCAAATGAAAGTAATTATAACTATTTTAATGTAATCTGGTTTGACCTCCATGGCATCCCTGGGAGGGAGATAAGGTGTGTAATGTTAGATCATTCTTAGACAAAAACAAACACACACAGCTGTGAAGTGCAAAGTAAAGTGACTTGCCCAAGGTCATCAAGTTAGTTAATGGTATAGTCAGAACTAGCACCTGTTTTTAAAGTTTTGTATTTTTGTTTATGGGGTAATAAATTCCCTGTATTTTTCTTGCCAAGCCTATTTATAAAACTAGACTAATTATTAGAGTGAAAAACGGTTTAGCAGTCCTAAGTAAGTCTTCAGATGATCCTTTCTTCTGTATCTTTGATTCCACTCACGCTACAGGGTCCTTCTTTCTCCCTATCTTTTTCCATTTCCTAACTTTTCCAGACACTGACACCCTCACATACAGACTCCAGGAATTAGAAAGAAGCCATCACATGCCTGTTAATTACCACAGGGAAGAGGCACTTTCTGTCTCAACTGAATGAGACCAAGTCATGAGCTCTCAAGATAGAGAATCAGAGTGCACTTAATAAGAGAAATGTGGATTTCTTAAGGTGACTACATGGGATTTGAAAATTACTCTTCAAAGTGATCATATGTGCTTGATTTTAGATGCTCTAGGCCAGAGGGAATTGACAACATCCTTGACTGTTAGGTCTGTTGAGAACAGATAGTAGCATTTATTCTTTGCTTCATCCAAGGGACCAGAGAAGGGCCCTTCCCCTGGCTATTCAGGACAAAAACCAGAGGCTTTGAGACTGTAGGATTTTAGAAACCCTGCCCCGGAGATTTTTCTGTGAATGGTGCCTTGAAGCTAAGTGTCTGGTTGGGGCCTGACGATACTCACCTTGACCAACTTCCTCCCCATCTCCCATCCTCTGTAACGTTTGGTTCTGGAACTCTTTTCTGAATCTTTGGATAAATTATTGCTTAAACCTTCTGTAGGGATCGAAGATAAGGCTGTATCAAAACTGAGGACTCAGACCCCTTCCGTGTGGGCCTAGGAACATCATGGCTGACCAGGAGGGGCCCCGCCCCAGAGGAGGGCAACAGGAGTCATTTCTATTATCTTCCACTTGGAAAAGCAGCTAGGCGCATCCTATGAGGGAAAAAAAATAGAAGGGCTGAGAGCATGTTATATGAACATGGCAAAGTCATCTATCTTTAGAAAGAAAGAAAAAATGCAACCATCGCTTCTCCCTTGAGATTGCACACACCTCCCTCCTGTGCCCCTTCTTCCAGCTCTCATTCCTGTCCCTTCTCTTCCTGACAGAATATTCCAGCTGTGGAGCACCTACATCCATCCCTGTCTCTCCTTTCCCTTCTAATTCCTACACCCTGGCTTCCCCCACCCCAACTATTCCATGAAATTTCTCTTCCTAAAGGCATCCAGCAGGGGCAGCCATCTTGCAGTACCTACTAAATCAATATTTCCCAGAATGCATTTCCACAGACCCTTGTTATGCCCCCCTCCTTTTTAAGGGGGGAAATGGCCAAATACTTTGGGAAACCTCACATCTTATCCTTCATCTTAGAGATTTACATTCCAGTTAACATATCAAGAGTTTGAGAGTGTGCTTCAATCCCCTCTCTTCTCTTTGTTCTCTCTTCCTGCCTGATTCCAGTTCAGCACAGCTTCGTCTGATACCTGCAGGTGAGGAGTGGGTCACCGCAGCTACAGCACGGGATGTATGACTGGTAATAAGGCAGTCCTACAGCTATTCATTTATTGGAGATGGAACTTTCCATCTGAAGCACTGCGGCTGCCCTCATCCTAGTTTTGGAACCCAAATCTGAGTCATTGACAACCTGAACAAATGAAACTGAGATGAATTTTTTTCTTCCTTTTGCCCTTTCTAAAAATCCTCTGTACCCCCGACATTATATTAATGATATAGTCTTAGAATTTGACTATGAAGTCCAGATTCCTTATTCTGATCTTCCAGACCCTTTACCAACTGGCTCCACCAGTATCTTCTTAATCCCATAGCCAGGTGACTTTGCCGGAACAGATCGAAGATTCAGATGCCCTAGGAGAGTGGAGCCTGATGAACTTCTTTACTTTATAACTATTTGCATTTACATGCATCAGAACTGAGGAGATCTAGATAAAACACTCGAACCCTGTCCACAACTGGGGTGAAGACATGTATAGACAAGTCTGATTGGCAGGGGGTCCCAGGTGGAAGCTGAGAGAGCACATTGGTAAGTAAGGGAAATCTTGGTGCCAGGAGTGGGGTAGGGAGCAGAAGCACAGAAGAACATCTCTGTCCTGGATTCTGACTGCCTGGATTCCAAACTCACCTCCACTGCTTCCTACCTTTGTGTCCCTGGGCACATTTCTTTATCTCTCTAAGCCTCCTGTTCCTTGTGTTGAAAATGGGTGCCGTTCTAGTACCTACTTTACAGACTTGTTTGGGAATGAAATGAACTAATGTATGTAAAGTATTCAACCACTATCCCTGTTATCATCAATAAGGCTTTATCATCAAGGAGTTTATAAGAGCAGTTCTGGAGAGAGTGGAGATTGACCTTGGAACTGCACTTTGTTTGTGTGCTCAAGGGAGAAAATGTCTTTGTCTATGAACTGAAGGTTCTGTGATTCCTTGGCACTCAAGAATCCTTTCTGTGGACTTCTCCATTGGGTCTTCTTTTCCCCACTCCCAACTTCAAAGAATACTCTACTGCCATCACCAAGCAACATAGTGATACTGGACATATTCTTTTTGCAAGGGCAATGACATGGACTTCAACAGCAGATGCAAAGGCTCTAGCATTTAAACAGTGGCAACAATGATGGTGAAGGCTGGGCAATGGCCTCTCTGGATTCCACTGTAGTCTGAGCCTGTAGGGTTGTAACCTACTTGGCCATGGCAGAGAGCAATTTGCAAGTTCAATATGGGCACATGAGAGAGCTCCCTTGGTCATTTGTGCAACTTCTGTATGAGGCTGGATTTCCCACAGCCTGCCAAGCAGGGATGGAGACCCATCAAAACTAGGTGAATGAACCTAAATCTGGGGAAGCTCTAGACCCTTAGGCTACATTTATACACTAGTAGCAATCATTTATTGAGGGCCTACTGTTGCCAGGCCCTTTCATTTGCCAAGCATACATGAAAAAGTTATTCCCATTTTACAGATGAAGTTAAGCCATTTGCCCAAGATCACATGGGTAGAAAGTAGTAGAGCCGGGTTTTGAACTGTAAGCTAATTTGGGAGCCCAAACTCTTCCCTTCTATGCTAGTCTGCTTTTCTCTATCTACACTTACAGTATTGCACACACACTCTCTGTCTCAAATCTATCTCGTTAGTTTGGTTTACTGTTCTTCCTACTTTTGTTTCCTAAAGTACTGCTTTTTTGAGGTTCAGTAGGCATATAGTGCCTTGCCTACATGGGAGTCATAGTCACCAGTCCCTTCTCTTCTAGTCATCACTATATACTTCTGCAGCTTTTATCTACTGACAGTAGATTTGGGGGGAAATCTACAGCTTTGCTACTCAAAGTGTAGTTCATGGTCCAGCCACATAAGCATGGCCGGAATTTGTTAGAAATGAGGAATCACAGGGGTGCCTGGGTGGCTTAGTCAGTTAAGTGTCTACTTTGGCTCAGGTCATGATTTCAGGGTCTTGGGATCGAGCCCCATTGTGTTCCCTGCTCAATGGGAAGTCTATTTCTTCTTCTCCCTCTACTCTTTCCCCGACTTATTCTCTCTCTTTTTCTCTCTCAAATAAATAACATTTTTTAAAAATTAAAAAAAATAAATGAAGAATCATAGATCCCACCCCAAACTTACTGAATGAGAACCATCATTTTAATAAAGTCCCCAGGGGATTCATATGCACACCAGATTTTGAGAAGCACTGGTCTACAGCTTTGAGCAGAATCCCTGAAGCCACCTAGCTTTGGGGGTAGTTCCTGATTCAGTACAGAGCTTTCTAAAGCAGATCAAGAACCCTCAAAATCATTTGATGGGGTATCACGTACTCTAACACTTAAGCAGGCTGTAGGTTTTCATGGTGATTGAAGGCAATTCCCATGGTAAAAGATTGTGAAAGATGCTTCAACATGAAGAGGAGCTTACCTTTTTAAAGGACAGTAGTCATTCTAAAATATGGCTGCCAACTGGAATCAGAATGGGAGGTGGGGAGAGCAATTCTGATGTAACTGGTATAGAGAATGGCCTGGGCATTGGAAATTTCTTAAGTTCCCCAAGTGGTTCCTAGATGCAGCAAAGTTTGAGACCACTGACCTACTGTGAATACCTTCTTCCAGTTAACATAATTCTAAGGTCTATGTTATATTCAAAGGTAACACAGGGTTTCCCATACTTGATTTTAAGACTCACCTGGAGAAATTGCTGAAATATAATAATCAGGCCTGATTCCCACCTCACTGAGTCAGAATCACCAGGGGCCTGAGAGCTGTAGTTTTAACCAGCCCTTAGGTGCTGTTCTCCCCTTCACAGAGGAGATTTGGAGGATACAGTTTCCAAAGACCAGTGGATTAGAAGCTCTAAAACCTGTAGCAGTTCTCTGCTTTTATCGTTTTCTTGTTTCTGGAAGAGCACCTGATCTTCGCCCATCAGGAGAAACTTGGGTTTAAAAGTGTAGAAAAATGGTCTTGGCATCATTCTACAGCTGTCTAAAGGGAAATGTTTTCTTATAAAATGCTCAGGCTGACTGTAGTCTAGAGCTTAGCACAGCTCTTGGCACAGGGTCTCAAATATTTGTTAAATAAATTTATGAGTGGTAAAATAACTCTAGAAAGGAATACCAGAGTAGCCAGGAGAAGGAACCAACAAGCAGACTTAACTCCCTGACTTTTGAGTCGGGAAGTTTACTTCCGTAAACTTGACATATGACAAATAGATAAATTAGGAAGTGGTTATTCACTGCACAAAAGGGTGATTTGATTTACAGATGATTCATTAGAGCAGTGTGGTTCCCAGACTAAGCAGAATCAGCATGACCTGGGAACGCACGAGAAATGCAAATTTTCAGGCCACACTGTGCAGCCTGAATCAGAGACTCTGAGTGATAGGGCCTAGCAATCCGTGTTTTTAACAAGCCTCCCAGGGGATTCTCTTGCAACTAAAGTTTAAGAACTACACCAGAGTTCTTCATAGGACACATTTCCCACCACAACGAGACAAAGGATGTCCAAGGACACACTTGCTGTCAAAGGGGACTTTAGCGGTATTCTGGGATCAAGTATCCCTACACATCTTCAGGAAGCTTCTACACCGTAGTTGAGAATATCTTTAAGAAAGCACTTTATAAACAAATTATGCATAATTTGCTTACATTTATGCATAATTTGCTTATATTTAATCTGAATAGTTTTATAGGATAAGACAGAAAAATATCACAGCTCTACTGCTCAGGATGAGCTCTTTTTTGACCTTTTTTCTGGTAATACGCTGAGCAGTAATGTAAAATATATTTCTTGCTATGAATAATGGTCAAAAGCAGTTTGAAAAGCACAGCTGTATATGGTGCAAGGTTTGGCAGTTCTCATGCGTGTGAATGGAGAGTGTCATGTAAAATAAGTAGGCAGAAGGGCTCATTATAAGGATCAAATCAGTAATCCCTGCTAAGAAAGAACATTCCTCATGTTCTAAAAAGGCTTTTTATTTCTGTAGTCCTGCCTCCGATTTCAAGCAGCAAGCTGCCTTCCCAGGTTGGTCAATTGTTTTTCCCCTAGTGTCTGGGTGTTGGTGAGAGGAGATGTAGGCATTGACAGATGATTAAGACACGTGTGCTAGGCTACTCGTTTGTGCGCACTACTGAAACTAACAACTGTTAAAAGCAATTCATTTAGCATTTACCTGATGTGGAAATGAATGAAGGTCATCCAACTGAGAACAAACGGAGGCTGTTTATTCAGAGTTTGCCATAGCAAGGGACTCTGCCACCATCACTTGGGTTTGGCAGAGACTTAAAGCCAGGGAACTGGGGGAGCTTTATAGTGCAGAGAAGGGAAGCCTTCGTGTATGCTCTGATTAGAGGTTGTGAGTTTGGAGGAGCTGGAGACAGGCCAACTCAGAGCGGGTCATCCTGTGTGATTGGCTTAGGCACCATATTTGGCTGGTTGATCCTGATTCGAAAATGGGGGCAAAAAAACCTGGGAAGCTGGCAGTTTTTGCCCTACTCCTGATGTTCTGGGCTGATTGCTGAAGAGACTGTGTTTTGATTTCCTGAACTGGTTGCTGTAAAGTTTATGTGTTAGAGTTCTGTTGTCACAGAGGTCTCCTTACCTATCAAAACAAGGCAAAGCTTAACCTGTAGGGCAAGTTTATTCATTGATTCAACACTTAGGTCTCTTGCCAACTTGTCCAGTGAATCGGAAGTGAAAATGAGGGTTGAATCTAGGCAGCCTATAAGTCCAAGTTTCCCTCCCTTTATCTGAGTAGTTAGTAGTTGCCAGGGATGACTCAGGGAAATGTGCTTTCAGTGGACTGAAAACGCCAACTGATGTGGAAATATCTTGATTCATGGTCATTCAGCTCAAGGGTGGCTACTCTGAGTCTGTGCTCATCTGAGTGAGCCATGAGAGCTGCGGACCCCAGAGTGACCATAACCATTCAACCCCTCCGTAACCCAGCAACAGAGCAGGCTCCCAATCCAGCTGCTTGCCCTGGTCTTAGGCTTCCAGGCAAAGGTTGCCAACCTTAGCAACCCAGGCAAGTCGAACTTCCAGTATCTTCTTATTTCAATTAAGGATCTCAGCCAGATGCCAACTGAAGCCCAGGAAGTAATGGCTAGAGGATCTCACCATTTAACTGCCCACTTTCTGCAGCCCTTCCAAAGGCTGAGAATCTCCCATCTCATGAGGTAGAACCTCCATCTCACCATAGAAGATACTCACTTTCTCATCTCGCCAAATGCTCACTTTCCCAGTCTCCCCGGCAACTGCAGCACTGGCTGTGACCCAGACCCACCCAGACCCACCCATTATGCACAACTGTGAGGCTTAAGCCTCCACTCTATACAAATGCAAAAATCCCACAACACACTCCTTCCTATTTCTGCTGTTGCACAGTGTGAACCAGATAAAGTGGGGAGAAACAGGAAAGGACAAAAAGGGAAAAAAGAGTCAGTGAAGCTTGCTTTATTTATTTTAAAAAATATTTTATTTATTCATTTGTCAGAGAGAGTATAAGGAGGGGCAGCAGCAGAGGGAGAGGGAGAAACAGGCCCCCACAGCTGAGCAAGGAGCCTGATGTGGGGCTCCATCCCAGGACTCTGGGATCATGACCTGAGTTGAAGGCAGACACTTAACCCACTGAGCCACACAAACATCCCAGTGAAGCTTATTTAATTATTATTACTTTTATTACATTATTACTTTTTAGATTTTATTTATTTTTTTGGCAGAGAGAGAGAGAGAGAGAGATCACAAGCAGGGCAAGTGGCAGAGGAAGAGGGAGAAGCAGGTTCCCAGCTGAGTAGCGAAGCCCTGTGTGGGGCTCAATCCCAGATCTCAGGATCTGAGCCAAAGGCAGACTTTTTTTTTTTAAGATTTTATTTATTTATTTGACAGAGAGAGAGATCATAAGCAGGCAGAGAGACAGGCAGAGAGAGCGGGGGAAGCAGGCTCCCCACCAGGCAGAGAGCCTGATGCGGGGCTCGATCCCAGGACCCGAGATCGTGACCTGAGCCAAAGGCAGAGGCTTAACCCCCTGAGCCACCCAGGCACCCCCAAAGGCAGACATTTAACCGACTAAGCCACCACGCATCCCTGAAGCTTGTTTTAAATGGAAGATTTTGATCAGCTTTTGCTCAAGTTTAAGCAGAAAAGTTTCTGAGATTGTAACAATTAACATGAATTTACATAACAGGTAAGAGATAGAACATATAGAATATAACAAAAACAATTTTAGGGGCACCTGACTGGCTCAGGTGCCTCAGACCAAGAAGCAAGTGACTCTTGGTCTCCAGGTTATGGGTTTGCACTCCACTGTGGGTGTAGAGATTACTTAAAAATAAAATCTAAACTAAAACTAAAACTAAAAATAATTTTGTCAAATAGCCGGGGAAGAAATTCAATAAACAAACAAATCAATATAGATATATTACTTGGTGAGAAATGCCCTAAAGAAAAATAAAGCAAATAAAGAGATAGAAAATGAGGGAGAATGTTCCTTTATTTTTTTTATTAAGTAGGCTCTACATGGTACCAATGTCAATTTTCTGATTCTGATACTGTATTTTAGTTACATAAGATGTTGCCATTGGAGGAAGCTGAGTGAAAGGTACATGGACTGCTCTCTACTATTTCTGCAACTTCTTGTGAATCTATAATTATTTCAAAATCGAAAGTTGAAAGGAGGGAAAAAAAGGATCCCTGACTGCTATGTAGAGAACAGATGTGAGGCCTAAGAGAGATGGGCAGCAAGACTGGAAGGAGAGGGGGAACAGGATGTGAAACAGAAGAGCCAGCCAAGCGAGGTAAGGTATGTCAAAGAAGTCTTTTTGGGGACACAACTTTTGTATTCGATCTTAAGAAGATTTGATTGATATCAAAGAGTGCAAACTATATTCCGGGTAGAGAAGAAAGAACAAAATAATAGAAATGGCGACCTAGTTCACCCTCTCGTTTCCTGTAGGACTGTCCTTAAACCATGCTAGTTCAAACCATTCCTTTTTTTCTCTTTCTTTAAGGTAGCCCAAGGGGACCGCAATGTCTCCCACTCATTCACTCCTTTAACAAAGTTCATTTTAAAAGCAAAATTGCTAATATGTAGCTTGGACTTGGACCTGGAATGGACTTAAAAGCATTTTTTTTTTTAACTCTGTTAGTCCATTCACAGACAGACTGGACTTTATGCTATTCTCCAAATGTTCTTTGAGCTGACTCCCATCTGGATTTTTTCAATTAGCAATAATCGCGCCTCGGATAAACCTCATTGGCTACGATACTGCCACTGCGCAAAGCTCCATCTGGATTTTTTAAATTCAATTTCTTTTTAAGTTTTGAGGCCTAGCTCAATGTCATCTCTTCCTTGAAGCCCTCTGATGTTTTCTGACAAGAGAAATGCCTCTTTCCTATGAACTTGGCAGATATTTTTATTAGTATACTTCTTGCAGCATTTGTCAGTTCCTTCCTTGGGTTTTTGCTACTTATTGAGATAGTATGTCCTCTTTATTAAATTGTAGGTGAATTTCCGGAGGTCATAGACAGTCTTATACTCCCAACACTTATATTCCCTGCACTGACTGGCTAACAGTCCAGCTCTCTGGGTGTTAAACGTTGAATGACTGAATTTCTTTTTTTTTATGTTAATTAATTGCATTTATTATTATACAATGTATATTAGATAAGTAAAAATAAAATAAATGATTATTTTTTTTGGTTAGTCCAGTGAATGAAATTGGTTTTATTTTTTCGTATCTTCTTTCAATCTTATCTTTCATCACAGTTAGTTTTTAGATTGTTGAGTTTCTTCTTCTTTTTTAAAGGTTTTGTTTATTTATTTATTTATTTATTTGAGTGAGAGAGAGAAAGAGAGAGAGAGGAAAGTGAGCATGAGCAGGGGGAGGGGGCAGAAGTAGACTCCTCACTGATCCCAGGACCCTGAGATCATGACCTGAGCAGAAGGCTTAACCAACTGAGCCACCTAGGCGCCTCCCTGAATTTCTTCTTTATAAGAATCTGCATATTTGGAGGTTAGAGGGTACATTCATTTTGGATTTAGAGAGAGATTTTTACGTACTGTATAGTTACTTCTGTGTATAATTGTTACCACCTTCAGGAATATCCCTTCTGGGGCGCCTGGGTGGCTCAGTGGGTTAAAGCCTCTGCCTTCGGCTCAGGTCATGATTCCCAGGGTCCTGAGATCGAGCCCCGCATCGGGCTCTCTGCTCAGCATGGAGCCTGCTTCCCCCTCTCTCTCTGCCTGCCTCTCTGCCTACTTGTGGTTTTTCTGTCAAATAAATAAATTAAAAAAAAAAAAAAGGAATATCCCTTCTACCTCACCCTCTGGACAAAGTCATGCCCTACTGTAACATGAAAGAGTGATACATCTTGATTAGAGATATTAGTATATTCCAGGAGGCCTGGCACCTGAAGTACATAGGTAATAGTGGGGAAACATAGTTTGAAATATACAGAGCCAGAAACTACCCTATGGAAAATTCTTCCACTCAGTAGGTGTTAAAATTGTAGGCAGAGGATTTGGTTCTCATTAAGCCTTATCAAAAAGGAAAATCTCCCTTTGTAGGAATATATTCAATATTCAATATATATATAATTATAAATGTACCATATAGTTTTAGAAAATCCTGATGGAAATCATGCAAATAGAATTTATCAGAATTCTTCCATTTGTAGTATACAAACCTATAGCAATTATAATTATTATAAATATTAACTATTTTTAGTAGACTTTGTTATTTTCTTTTAGATCAGATTTAGGTTCACAACATAATGGAATGGAAGATACAGAGATTTCTCATATAATTTCTGCCCCCACTCATGCATTGCCTCTCCCATATCAGTGTCCCCCATAGAGTGGTACCTTTGTCACAACAGATGACCCTACATTGACACATCATTATCGCCCAAAGTCCATAGCAAATATTAACTTTTGTACCTAATTTTATAGTCATAATTTTATATTCTTTTTCCTAATTAGGGTGTCCCCATTTTATATGCTTTAGGACCCACAATATTTGCTTTTCAACAAGATGATTTAAGTTTTTCCTGAAGTTCTAATCTCTACTGAAAATTTTTTTCCTTCTTAATCAAATACATACATTTGAAATTTGCCCAGAGTGAGCTCTTCTGTTTATCTATGGCCATTCCTCCAAGTGCTGTTTCCATCTTGGTGGGAAATCTCATCAAGAACTGTTTTACGCCTTACTGGGCAATGTCAATCATTATTATTTTTTTAAATCAAGCAAATTTGGGTAAGTTGGTAATTAATTCAAGAAAGAATGACCTGAGTTTCTTGAGGCATCATTGACAACTGGTTTTAGTAAAATAAATTCTCAGTTTTGTAATCACAAAAGTAGGGATGGAATAAGGACAATGTTGACAAGTCCAACATACTCATGAAAAAAGAACTGAAATACAGACCTACTCCCAATACTTATGAAAGGCCACTGCCCTCAATTCCTCTTTTAAAACTGTTTTCATGGGGCACCTGGGTGGCTCAGTGGGTTAAGCATCTGCCTTCGGCTCAGGTCATGGCCCTGGGGTCCTGGGATCAAGCCCCAGGTCTGGCTTCATGCTCAGTGGGGAGTCTGCTTCTCCCTCTGCCCCTCTCCATTGCTCATGCTCTCTCTCACTCATGCTTTCTCTCCCTCGAATAAATAAATAAAATCTTTTTCAAAAATTGTTTTCATGGTTCTGGAGTTGAGCATAATCAAGTCCTAACATCTTTCCAACCCATACCTCCCTTCATATTCTCTCTAAGTGTAAGACTGTGGTTTCATTGCATCCTGAGGTCCTTACAGGGGTATGGAATGAAAGAATTAAAATGGTTTGATGCCTTTTATCTAGTCAAAGTACTAAAATGTAGGTCATGATCTGAAATTTTAACTGTAATAATGTTATGGAAGCTTTTTGTAAATCATAAGTCTTGTAAGTCATGTAAGTTGTACAGATTTTACTTTGTTGATTACGAAGTTTAATGTAATGTTTAATGATTTGTCATTACTATGGGGGGAACTCTTCATCTGTTAAGGACAAATAAAAAAGAATTTGTTAATTTGTCTTAGAAGAGATTTAGCTCTTTTAAAAATTTTTATTTGGGGTGCCTGGGTGGCTCAGTGGGTTAAGCCTCTGCCTTTAGCTCAGGTCATGATCTCAGGGTCCTGGGATCGAGTCCCGCATCGGGCGGGCTCTCTGCTGAGCAGGGAGCCTGCTTCCTCCTCTCTCTCTCTCTCTCTCTCACTCTCTGCCTGCCTCTCTGCCTACTTGTGATCTCTTTCTGTCAAATAAATAAATAAAATCTTTTTAAAAATTTTTATTTGTTTTAGAGAGAGCATGTGTGCAGGGGGAGGGGCAGAGGGAGAGAATCTCAAGTAGACTCTCCACTGAGCATCGAGCCCCATTTGGGCTAAAATCATGAGCTGAAATCAAGAGTCTGACACTTAACAGACTGAGCCACTTAGGCACCTGAGATTTAGCTCTTAATGAAGGAAAATCCCAAGTCTGAAATGAAGTAATAAGGGGTTAACATTAAGGATGATTTGCGAGGCTTTGGCAGTGAAGGTTATTTTAGGGTGGAGGGAGGGAGAAAAAACTAGAAATAATTGCATGTCCCTGCCTAATTAATTTGGGTCTTTCCAGTCTCTTTGAGGCTAATTCCATTAACCGGAAAATTAAATAATATTAATTATGGCAACACAAATATATTTTGCTACGTATAAATGTAAGTCAACACTGGCAGTATGGGGATGATTTGGAATGAAGGACAGATTTGCTCTAAGGAAAAAGCAAATTTTTTTTTTAAAGATTTTATTTATTTGACAGAGAGAAATCACAACTAGGCAGAGAGGCAGGCAGAGAGAGAGGAGGAAGCAGGCTCCCTGCAGAGCAGAGAGCCTGGTGCGGGGCTGGATCCCAGGACCCTGAGATCATGACCTGAGCCGAAGGCAGCGGCTTAATCCACTGAGCCACCCAGGCGCCCTGGAAAAAGCAAATTATTAAGAAGAACCTAAAAACAGTCAGGCTTTCTATACTTGAGAGGAATGATCGACCTAACAACTGTAATGAAGATGATTAAAACATTAATTTAAAGACACATAGACAATACAAAAATGCCCTTTAAGACATGCTGTTAGATTAAGAACAAAATGTGTTTGTAGATCTAGTTCTACCATATTCACTTATTATTACTAAATATTTCATTAAAAGGATCTCTTGAAAGAAACTATTGTGTTAATTTAAAAATATCGCTGAATCAGAAATTGTGATTGATTAAAGGTATAGTTCAGATTTGCTTTGAGAATATTTGGGTGATCCAAGTTTATTTATGTGCAGTAACATTAAGTTCTAGGATAAAATGTCTTTCTATCCTTAAAAATAGAAGATACCTATGAAAAGAGAGGTGCCAAAATACAGACCTGCTCCCAATACGGAAGGACAAACTACAGCCCTCAATCCCTCTTTAAAGTTATTTTCATGATTTCAGAGTTGAGCCTAATCAAGCCCTAATATCTTTCTAACACCTCCTTTCGCATTCTTTTTTTTTTTAAACTTTTTCCTTTCTCATTCTTTAATCTGCTTAAAAAATCATGTTTTAGATTGCTCTAGAATTTAGCAAATAAATATGATTTGTTCAAAATATTTCATGGTTCATAAGCCCCTCTTATGCATGATCCCAAAGCTGCAGTCAGGAAAAAAGTCAGAAGAATATTTATCATCAATAATTTATATTGTCACAAGGTTATAAAACTGATGTATTATCTTTGCACAAATGCTGAGTAAATGTATAATCAGGGTAATAAAAAATAACCTGTTCAGCATTGTTAAAACCTCGGACGACTTAATAACAAATTCAACATAAACAAAAGAAACTTCAGGAACCTACCCACTTCAGTTGAGCCAATTTTATGGCTAATTTGTTTCTGAAACAAGGCAAATTGTTTTCTGCATATCTGCGTTTGGGTAATCAGACTGCCATGCTGACTTCATAGTTCAAGCCTCTTCCCCTCACTTCTCTTATTTTTTCACCTCTAATACAGCTTTTGAAAACTTCACATAGAAAAAAGTAAGGAGGGAAATGCAGAGAAGACGATTTTTAAAAATTTTCTTTCAAAATGGGTTGGACACTTGAAAGGGAAGAGACAATACATGTGAAAATAATCCATTATGAAAAAAAGCTTTACCGATTATGATAAATGCTAGTTTTGAGGACACAAAATAAATGACACGTGACCAGATTTCTCTTCCAACAACGGAAGGCATATTGAAAGGAAGTTAGTAAATAGAATGTAGTCTTAAAACATGTATTTAAAAGTAGTGTAATGTGTGATATTGGCTAATTACATTTTTCTAAGCATTTTTACTATAATTCCCTTTAATCTTCACAACCACTCTGTGAGTTAGGTCGGGTGGGTCTTTCCTTTTGATCCAGAGGTGGGAGATGGAGACACGGGGATAGACGTCAGGCAGGGCTGCAGTGGACCCTGCGGGTCATTCCCAGATTAGGGCACCAGTTCTCTCCCAATTCACCTGACTCTGGCCCTTGGGACCTCAGACGCAGCCAAGTCAGAGGTTCCTGCTTCCCAAGCCATCCCTTTCTATTTTTTTTTTTTTTAATTTGATAGAGATCACAAGTAGTCAGAGAGAGGGGAGGAAGCAGGCTCCCTGCTGAGCAGAGAGCCCATTGCGGGGCTCATCCCAGGACCCTGAGACCATGACCCGAGCTGAAAGCAGAGGCTTTAACCCACTGAGCCACCCAGGTGCCCCCCAAGCCATCCCTTTCAAAGCACCGATCATACCCACACCTTGCAAGGAGAGACAGCTGCTCTGAGGGAAATGTTAAGGTCCAGGACGAGGTGCTGGCTAAGGACACTGGCTTTGTGGCGTCGGAGTGATCTGAGTTGGAATCCCCAGACCTTTCTTTACTGTGCATGACTTTAGCAACATCTGAGCCTCAATTTCCTCATCTGGAGAGAGAGAGAGCATGCTTTGATTTATTCCAAGGGGTTTACTGACGATTAAATGATAATAAAGCAATAAAGGTCTTAGCCCACCGCCTGGGTCGAAGAAAACGCTGGTGATCCGGGACGGGGTAGATCACCATCTCTTTGCGACTGGGGAATCTGCATCTGCAAAATGGGCGCAGTGTAGATCGCAGTCTTTTGGTAGCAAACACTACTTTGCAAACAAACCACAAGAACCCCCCCGTGCCGCTCAATTCTGAATGACCCTTGTTTTCAAAATGTGGGGACTGGAGGAACGGATCTGGAACCTAAAGAAATGTTATTATCAACCAGGGAATTTATAAGCGAGAGGGCGGAAAGGGTGAGGTAAGGAGAAGGGAGAGACAACGCAGCCTCAGCTCTGCTCGGAAAAGCTGCGGCTCCAGGAGCATCCAGGTGAACCACGCGCACCCACTGTTCCGCGGGTCTTTGCTGGGACCCCTTAAAATGAAGCCCCGAAACGCCTGTTGGGACTCTGGGAAAGGAGAGGGAGGAGAAGAGGCGGGGAGAACTGGTGAACGCTAGGGCGAGGGGCGGGGCTCTAGGGGGAGGATCTACAGGAGCGCAAGGGGGGAGGGGCCACAGCTTGGGGGCGGGATCAAGGGCGGGACCTCGCCGAGTTCCACGGCTGCGCGCGCCACGTCTGCCTTAGCGAGAGTGTAGGGGAGAGGCAGAGGGAGGGAAAAACCGAGCGGGGCGGGAACTGTCTCTTCTCGCGAGAGCTGGCGACGGCCGCGGCGGTGGCGGCGGCGTGTCCGTGAGAGTAGCGTGGGGGCGGGGAGGAGAGGCGGCGGCAGCGTCCGAGCTACGCCACACAGGGCCGGGGTGCTGGGTGCTGGAGCGCAGAGCGGGGTCGTGGCGGCGGTGGTGAGAGGAGAGAGGCGGAGGGGGGGGTGCCATGGCGGGACAGCAGTTCCAGTACGATGACAGCGGGAACACCTTCTTCTATTTCCTCACCTCCTTCGTGGGGCTCATCGTGATCCCGGCCACATACTACCTCTGGCCCCGAGACCAGAATGCCGGTGAGTCCTGCCGGCAGCTGCCCGCGGACCAGTGCAGGCCCCGCCAGCCCCTCTGGGCCGCGCCGCCCCCACCCAGCCCAGCCCCCCAGCGTCGGGGTGATCCAGCCAGCTCGGCCGAGCCTCGCGTCCGAGGCGTCCGCCGCTGGCGGGGCCCGAGCTCGGCGGTGTTTCCCTCGATTCCTCTCGGGGCTCCTCTCCATCCCCGTTTCATTGTCTTTTTCAGGAGTTTCGCTTCGCTCCCTCTCACCCATTGTTCTGGGCGCTCCTTGCAGCCTCCTGCCTCTTTGTCTTCCCTGCCCCTGATTTTATTGGTTATTTTTTTGTATGGAGGGAGCAGGATGGGATGGGGAGGATGGGGATTGGGAGGTGAGAGAAGAGTTGGCAAAGGAGGAAGCCGAACGTGCAGGCACAACTATGAGCTCTTTAGCCACGGTCCTCTTCCCTCACACCCCCGTTTCGCTGTTGCAGCTGTCGTTACAGATGTTTTGGGCACCGTCTGAGCCGGGTGGCATGCTTCAGACTTCCAGCTGAGCTCACCAGCCGCCCTTCCCCCGTCCGTGTCCCCTGTTGCTTTTTCATTTGTTCACGAACACTGGGGGGTTGGAAGCAATGCCGTTATTCCCCTTAGCAAAAATAGGCTGCTCTCTATTTCCTTTTCTTTGGAGTTTCCTGTTTATGGCGGAAAAAGTGCAAGTATGAAGGATTAAGTCGAGTAGGTAGTTGTGAGGTAGCTGGTCCATTCGCTTTTAGTTCTAAATCTTTTCAAATTAAGCACATGGGATTAGAGCACCAAATAATATAGATTCTATTCGAGGCATTTTATGTTGCGCTGTACTAGGATATATGACAAGTGATAATCTTAAAGCTAAGGGAACTGCCAGGCCCTAATAGCTTATTTAACAGTAACTAGGAGGTTTTGAGTGTTAACATTTAGGGAAAGCTTTCTGTTTCACAGGAGGTATGCTAACTTGATTAAACATCATCTTTGAAGTTGGGTGTGGTGGAAGTCTAGGTTGTCCAGGTTATATATTCTGTTTGGGGAGATTGTTAACAGGGAGGCATTTAATCAGCTCAGAACTTGTTATGCTTTAAGACTGGCTCAAAAATTCTGTAAAATTCTTGAGTTACATAATGGAATTAAATTGAATTTAGGATAAATAACAAAGGATTCCTTTTTTTTTTTTTTTAGTACATTCGATTGTAAGTTTAAATATCCATTAGATGCAGAAATCTGCCCAAAGTTGCCAGTTTCCTTATTCAGTGGATAGTTTATGAAAATAGGATTTTGGACTCTTGTGCCTTCTTTTCCTAAGTGTATTTAAATTGTCTGGCTTCTTTGGACAGTGGTTGTAAATAGATGATTAAGTCTTAATATTGTAATGGTTTCCCTTATCTGCAAAACCTAGGCCATTCTAATAATTTTATTTTGAGTTAAAAATGCACTTTTCAGTATAGTAGTTTATTTGCACTTAACCCTTTGTGTGTGCATCTGGTTGTGTGGAAGACAAAAAGGGTATTATTGGGAGAGCAGGTAGGTTTTGTTAGAATGTGTTTCAAGAAGCCATTTCAGAAATTAGTCATTTTAACCTACACTGGGTTTTTGAAGTTTGAAAGCTCTATTTTTATGGTGGGTTTTGTATTATAAAATTTGCCTGATAACTTATCAGCAAGTTATACTTGAGCTCCTTCAGCATATAGTCCGTCTTTGGAAAAGTTGTAGGGAATTGATAGTGACTATAAGTTATGGCCTTCAGGGGTGCCTGGGTGGCTCAGTGGGTTAAAGCCTCTGCCTTCAGCTCAGGTCATGATCCCAGGATCATGATCCCAGGGTCCTAGGATCGAGCCCCACATCTGGCTCTCTGCCCGGCAGGGAGCCTGCTTCCTCCTCTCTCTCACTCTGCCTACCTCTCTGCCTACTTGTGGTCTCTGTCTGTCAAATAAATAAATAAAATATTTAAAAAAAAAAAAAGTTAAGGCCTTCAAATATCACTTTATTTAATCCTCTTAAAACACACTGAAGTAGGTACTATTATTATCTCTATCTTTATGTGAAGAAACTCGAGTTTAAAGAGCATTCTTTTAACTTTCTCCTTCGTGGGGGAGCCTGATCTGCTTAGCTTTAAGGTCTTGTGTTGTCTCCTTATTGCTAGATAGAAAGGTGTTGATTTGCCCCTACTTGACATCTGGCTTCAGGCTTGCCTTAGTAAATGTGTTCGTGTTGATGTATTTGTTTGGTCTTGCTCACAACTGCACTGTGAAAATTAAGGTGGACACTTAAATGCTATTCTAATCATCATGAAAATTGGTGGACACCACTTGGACTATTTTTGTGTATCTACCATAAATGAGTTGTTTTATTAGGATTACAGTGCCATTAAAAGGATTTTTTTTGTCATAATGACTTCTTTCTGAAGTTCAGTTTGCAATGTCTTGAATATCAGAGAGAAATCTTAAAATTAATAGGTTCACCCAAAGCTCTGAAAAAGAAAGTTTTTTTTTCAGGTGTTTGCAGCAAAATCATATAGTGACTTGTATCAACAGGAGGCTACTTAAAATCTTGATTCTTCTCACTTAGAAAATAGTTATTAATATGGCATGTTAATTTGGAATATTAATTTGTTTGATTATTGGTGCTGTTTTAGACCCTCAGGGGCTTGTAAAGGTGGAGACACTGTAATGCCTGAAATCTTAAAAATTCTGAAATATTTCCTCAGGGGTATTGAATAAAGGATGTGGACCTATAGTAGTTTTTTTTTGTTTTTTTGTTTTTTTAAAGATTTTATTTATTTATTTGACAGAGAGAGATCACAAGTAGATAGAGAGGCAGGCAGAGAGAGAGGGAAGCAGGCCCCTGCTGAGCAGAGAGCCCGATGCGGGACTCCATCCCAGGACCCCGAGATCATGACCTGAGCTGAAGGCAGGGGCTTAACCCACTGAGCCACCCAGGCGCCCCCCTATAGTAGTTTTTGATTAACACAATGAGATATTTTTAATATTTGATTTGAAGCTTATTTTATTTCATTTTCTGGTGAAACTGTAACCAAATACAAAAATGTAGGCATAGGAGTTTGAATTTCAGAGTTATTATGGCAATCTTGACTTTTCAGAGATACTTTCTGTAGGAAAGCACGAAAAGGGTTTTTTGCCAGTAAGTGTACATTTTTAAAGTTCAGTGTAAGAAATCTTTGTTTAGTTTTTTTAAATGATGATACATGTGGGTGTTTTTTTTTCTTCTTCTTCTTTTTAGATTTTATTTATTTATTTGACAAAGACACAGCAAGAGAGGGAACACAAATAGGGGGAATGAGAGAGAGATGCAGGCTTCTCACTGAGCCAGAAGCCCAATGCGGGGCTGGATGTGGGGCTCTGTCTAGAGTTCCATGGAGTGTTCAATCCCAGGGCCCTGGAATCATGACCTGAGCCCAAGGCAGATGCTTAACGACTCAGCCACCCAGGCAGGTGCCCCTCATGTGGGTCTTTTAGTTTCAAGGTTTAGTTATTTCAGTGTTGCTCTTCTAGAATTATTGGGCTCTTGAGTCCGTTAGAAAGCATAGCACCATTTCACAGATGGTAAAATCTAGGGTTTGAGAAATAGAAGTAGCTCGGTCATTGGCATATTTGATATGTTAATTGAAGTTACTCTATTATCCAGAACACTAATGGAATCATTTTGCCTAGATTTTTGTCTAATCTACCTGGCCAAGTGCCCTTAAAATTAATACCCCTTTAGTAGTTGAGGGGCCTTATTTATCTTACTCTCCTGGTTGTTTGCAAATTAGCTGAATAAGTTGACTGAATACTTTTTCAGACCATTATGGACAAAAGCTCTGGATGAAGTAATAGCAGAGGGTTTAGATTTCTTTAAAACTGTGGTTCTCAATCCTGGCTCCACATTAAAATCACTTGGGGGGCTTTTAGAAATGCTTTTACCCACCCCAAGATATTCTGATTTATTTTCTGGAGTGGGTGCCATGTATTATTATTATTTTTTTAAAGATTATTTATTTATTTATTTGACAGAGAAATCACAAGTAGGCAGAAGTAGGCAGAGAGGCAGGCAGAAAGAGGGAGAAGCAGGCTCCCTGCTGAGCGAGAGCCTGATGTGGGGCTCTATCCCAAGACCCTGGGATCATGAGCCAAAGGCAGGGGCTTAACCCACGGAGCCACCCAGGCGCCCCCATGTATTGGTTTATTAAAAGATACCTATGTGATTGTAAATTGTAGCTAGCAAAGAGAACTCCTTTGATAGTGGTTTTTTGCTGGAGTTGTCATTTTGGGAGAGTGTGAATTTTTGTATGTGCTCTTTCCTAAAAACAAAAATCACTAATGCCTTAGCCTTTTTGTTTTATATAGTTAAGAAGCACTTATTGTAGAACAGTTCTCTAAAGTTCTTGTAGTTGAAAGCCGAACATATTTGTTAAAACCACGTTAATAATGTAAGTTTACAATGGTATTGGACAAGAGAAAACTGCTTGTAATTATTAGAATTTTAAATAATCAAGAACATGCTTTTATTTGTTCCATAGGTAAAGGTCTATTGATCCTTTGACTTGGATAAATTATATCATTACTTTTTCCAAGTTTTTGTTTTTTTCACTCCTTGACCTTATTTTTTAAAAACTTCTTTGACCTTACCCCTTATTTTACTTTTTCAGAACTGCCTGGTTTTGAAACCTGTTTAAATGTGCTGCTTTACTAACAGTGTGATCTTAGGCGGGTTATTTAACTTATGTGCTTTTGGTTTACTCATCTATAAAATAGAGACAATGGGTTATTTGTTTAACAGAATTAAAATGAGGATTAAACAAATAGATATACTATACTCAGGTTTTTTCCCCGTGGTTTGAAAGAATTTATGAAACTTAAAAAAAAAAGTTACATTTCTTTACTCTTTGCTTGTTCCCCTCTCAAACATTGATTTAGCTGTCCCCCTCTCAGTGATTCAGCTCCTTGACTGGGGAATGTGAGTAGGAGTCCACTTTTAGTGCTTAGTAGTGTGGTAAGAAAACTCTGAATTTGGGAGTCAGAAGTTTTGGTTTTAAGTTCCAGCCTAGTCCCTATTTTGTTATTTCTGAATTCAGTCTCATTTTTTACAAATAATAATAATGATGTGGCCTATAAGAAGTGATTATGAGAAGCAAAGCAATAAATGTTATCTAAACATGCTTGCAGGGGCGCCTGGGTGGCTCAGTGGGTTAAAGCCTCTGCCTTCAGCTCAGGTCATGATCCCAGGGTCCTGGGATTGAGCCCCACATCAGGCTCTCTGCTGGGCAGGGAGCCTACTTCCCCCTCTCTCTCTGCCTGCCTCTCTGCCTACTTGTGATCTCTGTCAAATAAATAAATAAAATCTTTAAAAAAAAATGCTTGCAAAATCAAACACACTGTAGAAATTCCTTCATTTAGTAGATGTTTATAGAGCATGAATTTTGTACTAGATGCTGCTTCTAGGTGATGGATCAGACTTTTCAGTGCATATAACATTTTTCCTAATAAGTTGTGTGTACACAGTACAGAAAAGCACACACACAAAAACAGAACAAGCATTACTTGTAATCCCATCACTCAGAGGTAATGAAACATTTTAGTGTGTGCACCTCTCTTTTTTTCGTGCTGTGGGGATGACTTTAGACATGGTCCTTCCTCTTGGTGGATAAGGCCCTATACCCCACCTCCAGCTTGAGACAGATAATTATGATTCTCCTCATCTCAGCTCTGCGCTGTCCGTTTGAATATTTGCTAGCCCCAAGGTGGGTATGCTGAAAGCACTCAATAGCACTTTGAGCTAGATCCAGGTATTACCCAATTTTATTAATGAGAAAACTTAAGTCCTAGAGAAGGTAACCAATTTACCTAAAGCCATATAGCCTTTAATTGGAAGATTGGGTGTTGAATCCAAACTTGTCTTAATGCTAGAGTTTTTCTTCTTAACTATTACTCTTAGACTGCCTCCTATAATTAATATAACATGTTATAGTAAGTATTAAAATGGTAAGTGGAAAGTGCTATGGCACAGAGGAAGGAATGAAAAATTTTGTTTGGGGATTTGGTGTTTCATGCAGGGAAGATGATTTGTGATAGGTCATAAAAGGTAAGTGGGGAAGTATATTCCTTATGTAGGAGAAAGTATATGGAAAAGCATGGAGATGTTCAATAAATGGTAAAGATTGAATATGCACTTAAAAGTAAATCGGCCATTTTAGGAAATTTATACTTTGTTTTATAAGTTATTGGGTAAACAGTGGAACGTTCTAAGTAGTTAATGACATGGTCAGCTTTGCCATTTTAGGAAGCTTATATTTTATCTTGTAAGATATTGGGTAAATAGTGGAGTTTTTAAAGTAGGGTAATGACTTGGTTAGTTTTGCTTTTGTGGAACATTGTGTGGACAGTGATTTGTGGGAGGTGGTGGTTGCTGGGTAGGGAAGAACTAGATGGAGGAGGAGGACTCCTTTTCAGGGGCTTATTAGTCTGTTGCAATGCAGGGTAATGGGCAGATTAGAAAGAACTCTAAGACAGTTTGGACTATTTATATAGAATATAAAAGTACCTTGGAGGGAATGAGAGAGTGGAGTACAGATTTAAAATTTTCACTTACTTCTGTCTTTGCTTATTTCTTTCTCTCTTAAAAGCTGTTTGGTGATTGGCGCAATAATAACCTACTTTTATCAGTTTTGGGATTGAGTGCATGGAAAAGGATGGGGATGATCATTTTTATTTAAAATAAAATGTTGGCCATATCTATTAATTTATCTAGGTTTCTAATTACAATAGAATTGATTATCTCAAGCTCTTATTGAGTGGATTTGAACAGAAAAAAACTGGCTAGTATCAGCGTTGTGTTGACAGGAGTATACCTTATGAATGTCCATATTTTATTTAGAACATACATTCTTCATAAGACTAGATCTTGGGATACTAGAGATCTGAGAAGTTTGAGTAATTTTTAAAAAATTTTTTAAGTTTTTTTTTTTTTTTAATTTGAGAGAGAGATAGCAAGAGAGAGTACGAACGGGTTTGGGGGTTGAGGGGTGGGAGAGGGAGACGTAGGGGCTCCATCCCATGACCCTGGGATCATGACTTAAGGGGAAGGCACACACTTAACCGCCTGAGCCACCCAGGTGTCCCAGTTTGAGTCATTTTAAAATAAACTCATTCTCCTCTGTGTTCTACCCTGACAGAAAGGGGTATCAGGCATGTACTATATATGTGCTTAAGTCCTACACAGTAGAGGGGACCAGCAGGCAGCTTGGCAGTATGAATTATGGTACATTTAGGCTTTGTAGATGTGGTGACAAACACTGGATTAGTAAATGCATTGTGTAAAATTGTTTTAAAGTCTTTTTTTTTTAAGATTTTATTTATTTATTGACAGAGATCACCAGTAGAGACGGGGGTGGGGAAGAAGGCTCCCTGCTGAGCAGAGAGCCTGATGAGGGGCTCGATCCCAGGACCCTGAGATCTGACCTGAGCCACGCAGGCACCCCTTAAAGGTCATTTTGCGTACTTGCTTGACTTTGGAAGAACCTGAAAAAACAAAGATAAGCTTATTTTCTTTTTCTCAGATGTTTGTTCCCTTTATTTAGACATAGAGGAGGTCACAACAAATATATCTATATTGTACTTGGACTTCCTTTTAAAGAATGTTTCCTATCATGAGATTATCGGTAAGAAATGTTGCACCATCTCACCATCACATTGTTTCTTTGAAAAGTGTTGTTGGTTATTCATTCTCTTAAAAAGGTGTTCCTTACATTTCGAGAATTGCATTTGTGTCAGTGTGGATGGAAGGGATTTTCTCATATAGATTCCAGATTTTTTTGGCTTTAGGTTTTTTGCTTTTTTAGTTAAATCTAATAGTTATTGATTGAGCCTTCACTGTTTGCCTGTACTAGGTGGGCAGAAGATAGGAATATGAATGCAGTGTAAATCTTGTTTACAAGACTTTGTTTTGATAGAGTTTGTAATCTAGGTAGGGTGGGAGGATTAGGATTAGACAAATACATGAATTTTTATATCCAGAGCATGACAAAGGAAATATAAGAAAAGTGAAAACAAGTGTTGTTCAAATTAGTTAGATAAAGTATTTGTGTCTAGTTGGGAATGATATTGGGGATCTAGAGGTATTTTGTCTAAACAGTTAAAGGATAAGAAAGATTTAATGGGCAGAATGGTGGAGATGGGTAATGTGAAGAAATCACATGAGGTGGGCACCAGGCTGGTTTAGTTGGTGGAGCTGTGACTCTTGATCTCGGGGTCATGGGTTTGAAGCCCACGTTAGGTGTAGAGATTACTTTAAAATAAAATCTTTAATTAAAAAAAGTCATATGAAGAAAATTGCAGAGACTGGAAAGCATGGAATGTATTCAAAGTACAGATCCGCTGAAGCAGAATTCATTCAGTGAGTAAGTGAGAAAAGGTTAGAAAAGTTGATTTAAGTCAGATGGTGGAGAATCTTATATGCCTAGCTGAGGAGTGTGTGATTTGGTTGACAGTATGTCATTTTTGGACGTTTCAGAACATATTTTAACAGTTGTGCTGTATACGAATTAATGTAATAGCATCTCATAGAATGAGGAAGAACAGAGGCATGATCCTGGGGTCCCAGGATCGAGTCCCTCTTTGGGCTCCCTGCTCAGCAGGGAGTCTCCTTCTCCCTCTGATCTTCCCGCTCTTGTGGTCGGTCTCTCTCTCAAGTAAATAAATAAAATCTTTAAAAAAAAAAAAAAAAGACAGGAGGTAATGAGGGTTTGAACAGTGGTGGTGGCAATAGGAAGATAAGTGGCATACTTGAGATACTACTGATGTGGAATCTTTTTTATGTTGGTAAAGTATATATAATGTAAAGTTTATAGTTTCAGCCATTTTAGATGAACAATTCAATAACAATTACATTTACAATGTTGTGCAACCATCACTGCTATTTACAATGTTTTTCATCACCCCAAACTAACTCTACCTATTGAGCAATAACTCCCCCCTTTTTTTAAAAATTAAAAAAATTTTTTTAATGATTTTGTTTATTTGACAGAGAGGATAGTGAGAGGGAGATGAGCAGGGAGCTTGACATTGGGCTCGATCCCAGGACTCTGGGATCATGACCTGAGTGGAAGGCATATGCTTAACAACTGAGCCACCCAGGCGCCCTGTAACTCCCCATTCTTTCCTTCCTCCAGCCCCTGAGAAACTCTTATTGTTTATACATTTGCCTATTCTAGATATTTTATGTAAGTGGAATCATACAATACTTGTCCTTTTGTGTCTAGCTTATTTCATTTGGCATAATGTTTTCAGGAGTCATCCATGACTTGTAGTATGTATCAGAACTTCATTTTTATGGCTGAATAATATTCCATTGTATGACTGTGCCGTATTTTATTCACCTGTTGATGAACACTTGGATTGTTTCCCCTCTTTGTCTATTGTGAATAATGCTGTAGTGAACATTGCCATAGTATCTGTTTAAGTCCTTGTTTTCAGTTCTTTTGGGTATATTCCTAGGAGCAGAATTGGCAGGTCATATGGTGCTTAGCTTTTTGAACTGTTTGCCACGGTAGCTGCAACATTTACATTTCTATCAGCAGTATACATGGGTTCCAATTTCTGCATATCCTCTTCAACACTTATTTTTCATTTCATTTATTTTTCATTTCATTTCATTTTCATTATATTTTCATTGTAATAGATGTGATGAAGTGGTATTTCACTATGGTTTTGATTTGCATTTTCCTAGAGGCTAATGATGTTGAGTAATCATTACATTTGTCTGTTGGCCATTTGTGTATGTTCTTTGGAGGTCCATTCAAATCCTTTGTCTATTTTTAAATAGAGTTGTTAATCTATTTTGTTGACTTGTAGGTGTTCTTCATATATTTTGGATATGATCCCTTATTAGATACATGGTTTGCAAGTATTTTCTTCCACTCTGTAGATTATCTTTTCACTTTCTTTTAAATTTAATTATTATTATTATTATTTTTTTATTAACATACAATGTATTATTAGCCCCAGGGGTACAGGTCTGTGAATCGCCAGGTGTACATACTTCACAGCATTCACCATAGTACATACCCTCCCCAATGTCCATAACCCCACCACCCTCTCCCGGCCCCCAGCAACCCTCAGTTTGTTTTGTGAGATGAAGAGTCTCTTATGGTTTGTCTCCCTCCAGATCCCATCTTGTTTCATTTATTCTTTTCCCACCCCCCAAACCCCGCACGTTGCATCTCCACTTCCTTATATCAGGGAGATCATATGATAGTTGTCTTTCTCCTATTGACTTACTTCTCTAAGCATAATACCCTCTAGTTCCATCCACGTCATCGCAAATGGCAAGATTTCAGTTCTCTTGATGCTGTATAGTATTCCATTGTATGTATATACCACATATTCTGTCTTTTCATTTTCTTGATTATGTCCTTTGATGCACAGAAGTTTTTAACTTTGATGAAGTCCAAGTTATTTTATCTTTTATTGCTTTTGTTTTTGTTCTCATATCTAAGAATCTATTGGTGAATCCAAGGTCATGAAAATTTATCCCTATATTTTTTTTAAGAGAATTACAGTTTAAGTGTTGAGTTATGTAAGTTCTTTATATTTTGGATAATAACCCCTTGTTGGATATATCAGTTGCAGATGTCTTCTTCCATTCAGTAGGTTGCATTTCCTTTTTGTTGGTTTTCTTTGCTGTGTAAAAGCTTTTTATTTTGGTGTAGTCCCAATAGTTTATTTTCAGTTTTGTTTTTCTTGTCCTCTATCTCTTCTTTAATGATTATTTTTTATTCCTTTGTACCCTTTGTAACTGTAGGCAAGTTACTTAACCTCTCTGAGCCTCAATTTTTTTTTAAAGTATAATACGTACATACATATCCCCAGGGCTATTGGAATGTCTAAATGAGAAAATTCATGTATTTAACAAATATTTATTAGGCACCTACTATTTGCCAGTGTTAGGTAGTGGAATATGGGGTAAACAAGTAGATGGGATCTCTATTCTCTTGAAGCTTACATCCTAGTGTGGGGGAGATGATTGACATGCTACATATAAACAATAAAATACTAGATAGTGCTATATACTGTGTAGAGAAGTAGGATTTTCAGAGAAAGTCTTCCTGAGAATGTTCCTTCAAGCCAAGTGATGGAAGGAAGCCAGTCATTCAGAGATCTGAATTGTTCTTTTGGCCTGTTACTGGCTGGATAAACAGTTGTGTGTGTACAAGAGCCTTTAAGGCAAAAACAAGTTGGGCATGTTCCATGAACAGAGAAGACCAGAGTGGCAGGAGTTTGCCAGGTCAGGAGAATAATCTGGGATAAAGTCAGAGAGGGAGCTGGGATTCAAAGCATGTCTGTAAGCCAGGGTGAGAAGCTTGGAGTTTATTTAAGTTCAATGAGGAGCTATTGAAGGTTTTTAAGCAGAGAAGTGACAAGATCTTGACTCAATATTCTCCTGTTTCTTAATGAGATGAAAATAGTTTTTTGGTCACTTTACTTATGTATCCTTTTACAGACGATGTCTTTTCTACTTAAAATGTTTACTTAAAAAATTTTATTTGCATATTTAAAAAGTCACATACTATAAAATAGCATACAGATTGTCCCAGGTTATAATGGTTCAACTTAAAATTTTTGGACTATAAAGTGTGAAATTGATACACACTCAGTGGAAACTGTGCTTCGAATTTTGAATTTGGTCTTCTTCTGGGTGGATGATATGTGGTACAGTACTCTTATGATGAGTGGCAGCAGTGAGCCAGAGCCCCCCTTGGCTCTAAGATCGTGAGGGTAAACAACCATTCCATACCATACACACATTCTTTTTTTTTTTTTTTCTACTTTCAGTACAGCATTTGATAAATTATCTAGGTTTCTTTCTCTGGTGTAGGTGGCAGATGAATCCAAGTTTCTGAAACCTTTCAATTTAGGTAACCTGTGATTGTGTGTGCTGGCAGTGGTGGTGAGTCGTGTTTAGTCAGTCCCTCTATCTGTCCCAAATCCAAATGGTTGGTTCTGATGTCTCCTTGAGAATGACACATTTTGGCTATCTGTTCAGATTCAAGTTAAGATCGTAACAGCAGCTTTAGTTTCTCTTAGTGTACTTTGAGATTAGGATGATTTAGGGAAGCTATGGTTTTGGTGGTCTAGAGCAGTGATTACCAGTTTTTCACTAAAAAATTATCATTTTCATGCCTTTCCTCTTTTGCAGCATTCTGGGAACCAAGCCACACTATTATAGTAAAATATATTTTCCCATTTTTTAAAATTAATAAAACAAAATTGTACCAATGGTACAAATCAATGGTGAGTGAGCCAGTATCATCATGGTGAGGTAATTATATTCTCAACCAACTGCAGAAAGACTTTGGGCAGCTAGAAAACTGATGTATAATGTCCTTTAGACTTTTTGGATTATTGAATATAACCTTTTGACTCTTGGTACTATTTTCTTGGACCCCTGAGGGATTTAGGAATAGTTTTAATACCACTGAATTTTGGAAAAAGAAACGTGGTACTTTTTCTTTTAAATAAATGATGTCCTCTCTATATCATTTAGCTTTATTAATTTAAGTCATCTGTATTATAAGATATGTTCTAAAATTTCTCAGTGATTTTTAAATTTTTCAAAAAATATCAATGTATTTGTATATTTATTTGAACTGAAAAAATGGAGTCATACTTTTTTTTTTTTTTTTGGACCAAGTTTGATTTGTCTAATTGATTTAACAGTGAGGGCTGCCTTGGCCAATTTAGTTATATAGGGGATATTTTCTGTAAATTGAGTGATTCAAGGTAATCTGCAGTTTCCAAGTTTTAACAAAATATACTTAAATTAGAAGATAAAGCTATTTTGTCTAATATTGGCAAAATGTACTTTTCACTTTTAAAAATAAATTTTGGTATTTATGGGATATTTATAAGCTTATAAGTTACAGCATAGCAGATATTTTACTCTAATTTTAATAATTTATCAACTTATAATATTTATGTTGTCTTGATAGCACCAAAAAAAGTAGCATCAAATTAACATCTAAAAGCTTACAGATGTCAAATCTAAGTATGATAAACTTAACTTTGTTCTTTGGCACTATGTGTTAAAGCATTTAGAGGTGAAGCATATTGATGTTTGCAGTTTACAGGAAGATAGTTCAGATAAAAAAGAGTGGGAGGAGAAAAAGGAAACTAGAGGTAAGGCCGAGAGTTGCAAAATGTTAACATTTGGTGAATTTAGGTGAAGGGTATTGTTCATTGTAATATTCTTTCAACTGTTCTGAAGGTTTGAAGATTTTCAAAATAAAAATGTTAGGAAAAAATAGTCACGGGGAAGAAAAAATTAATTTTAAGAGGTATTTGTCAGTATTATAAGAAATGACTTATCAGGATAAAAATATGCTACATTAGGATAGAATTATGTGGGGGAAGTAGAATAAAGGGCTGGTTTGTTCATGAAATTTTGTAAATGTATGATGGTGGCTATGAAATTGCTGAGGTATTTAGATTGCATTGGTGTGTTTAAAAGTTATGGAACTATTCTATTTTAAAATGTTAACTCCGTGTCAAAAATGACATCTTTTTGCAACTCTTCAGACTTCTTATAAAAAATTTGAGATGTGAAATTGGAAATCTACAAGTAGATAATATGATATTTAAAAATTCTTTTTGATAATCAGGCAAACAGGTTTGAAAACTTCAGTTCTGACTAGCATTCTTTCAGCTCTTTGGGTTCTAGGAATATGGTGCTAAGAGTTCACTGAGATATACTACACCCTGTCAGATCATTTTGGCATGGACAGATGGCTGTGACTATTTTAGCTAAGACGTTGTATATAAAGCACAACCATAATAACCTTCTCCCAAACCTGTACTGTTCGCACAGACATAAAAACTTTATGTTCGGCTGCTGAGAGCAATCATAATATTTTGTTACATTGTTTTTTAAACCACAGAATTTTTATGACTTTGTAGTTTCCCTTTTCTACAAATGTGGATGATTTCTTTAAAAACTACAAGTTAATGGTGTTTTTAATATAATTTTTACTAGCCATGACAACTAGAAGTTTGTAATTGAACTTTTTTTTTTTTTTTTTCTTACATTCTAAATGTCTTGTAAAAAACTTACTGGAAGGACTTCACTTGTGATACTTACTTTGACTTGAGGTCACTCATTAGAGATT
The DNA here is from genome assembly GCF_922984935.1 of Meles meles. Classification (NCBI taxonomy): domain Eukaryota; kingdom Metazoa; phylum Chordata; class Mammalia; order Carnivora; family Mustelidae; genus Meles; species Meles meles. Next base: position 24,681,358 of record NC_060070.1, read on the forward strand.
TGGAATGTGTGCTCTGAATATTCAGTTGTGCTGGAAATCTAAATACCTGTGTGTTACTGTGTAAACCATAGCTTGTAGTACTTACTGATTGACTTCAGTGTTATCCTAAAAAATTAAGATCTTCTATGTTTTGGCCTGGAAGACCGAGGCATAGAAGGTACATGTACATATTGTGAAAAACTATGGAGCTGAAAAACCATGTGTACTTTTTTTGGGCTAGAGACATTGGGAGAATATCATCCCTTTGAATCGATCAAGCCATCTGGTTGATGGAAAATTCAGCATTGTTTTTAATAACCTTTTCAAACATTTCCTTGGTTTTATAGTTGAAATGGGAGACTGGAGGCTTAATTTAATGAAATACAGATTAAAAAGTCACTAGTGATATTTTCAAAAGTGTCCATAATTTAACCATGAAAATAAAAAAATTAACATTACCACTTCATTCTCAGACCCTATTTAAGTTTTGTCTCAGTGAAGTTCTTTATAGCAGAAGATCCAGTTCAGAATCACACGTGACATTTAATTGACATCTTTCTTTAATCTCCTTCAGTCTGGAACAGTTCTTTAGCTTTTTGACTTTGAAGATTATAGGCCAATTATTTTGTAGAATGAGCCTGAATTTGGGTTGTCTGGTGTTTTTTCATGATTAGATTGAGGTTATATATCTTAGGCAGGAATTTTACAAAACTGATTCTGTGTATCTCTTACTACATTCTATCAGATGGTACATGATTGCATTTTGTCCCAATGCTGTTGATGTTCACTGATCATCTGATTAAGATAACGTCTGCCAGGCTCTCTGTATTAGTTTCCTATTGCTGCTGTAACAAATTTCTACAACTTTCATGACTTACTGCAACACAAATTTATTCTTACAGTTCAGGAGGCTGGAAGTCCAAAATCGCTTTCACTGTGCTAGTCATGGGGTTGGTAGAACTGGTTCTTCCTGGAGGCTCTAGAGTTGAGTTTGTTTTCTTGCCTTTTCTAGCTTCTAGAGACAGCCGGTGTTACTGGCTTATGACTCTTCCCTCCATCTTCAGAGGGCATCACTCCAACATCTTCTCCCATTGTCATTTCACCTTTGTCTTTAACCCTCCTGCCTCCTCCTGATAAGGACCCCTGTGATTATATTGTGCCCATCCAGTTAATGTAGGATACATCTCCCCATGTCATCTTAATTTAGTTGGCTTTGTAAAGTCTTTTTTGCAATGTAAGAAAATGTATTCACTGGTTCAAGGTATTAGGATGTAGACGTTTTGGGTGACAGTTGTTCAGCCTACCGTATTTTCCCACTGTAAAATTATTCCTTTCCCTTTTATAATATTTTGTGGAAAGACACTTGGACCCCTTGTTCCTATTAGTGGAGAATGGTATTTAGAAACTAGATCTGGATGTTAATATGCTCACTGCTATTGAACTTATACCCACTGCTCCTAGGCTTCCTTAATAGTGTTAGGGAATACATATGTATAGAACACATCTGTATTTCTGTATTGAAAGATATTAGTTAATACTGATATCTTTAGTTCCTATTCAGTACCCCATGATTTGTTCTTATTTTCGATTTTTTTCATATGTGTAACTCCCTTCTCTGATGGTGAAAAACTTGACTCCAGTTATCTTTTATGTGTTGATTTATTTGATCAGTCCCCCTGTGTAATATCAGTCTCCTTTGCTGTTGCCACCCCTTCCCGTTTATGGATCCCGCTTCACACCTGCTTCTGATACCTCCTGCCACATACCTCTCCTATGTTGGTGCTTTCCTCAAAGCATGGTGGTAACAGGGTAGTTGGACTTCTTGCATGGTGGCTTTGGAGCATTCTGTTATAGGCAAAGTTCTTTTACTTATCATCTCATTTAAGGACTCCAGTTTTGTAGTTTCTAGTATTGTGGGAGAATTTCCATTTAGTATTAGCCATCTGGATTCAGTGTAGGTGATCTCAGTTTTGTTGCCAACAACCAAAGCATTATAGTCAGGAGCCAGTGGACCACATGTCTTCTTCTCCCATCAGGCCTGATCAGGGTGTTGACCTTGGCCCTTGACAGTGTCATGGAGGTTCTTCATAATCTGTTTGATCTGGTGCTTGTTGGCCTTGATATCCACAGTGAACACAACAGTTATTGTTGTCTTCTGTCATCTTCATGGCTGACTCATTACTCAGGGGGAACTTGATGGCATAGTGGTCAAGCTTCTTGCTCTTCCAAGGAAAATATTTGGGCTGCCTTTGGAGTGTCTTGGGCTACCAGAAGGTGGGTGACACATAGATTTCTTTCTTTTTTCTTACTTTTTTTTTGGTGACTGTGGTTGCCTTTTAGCATTGCCTTCTTGGCCTTCCAAGCCTTTATTTTGGCTTCAGCTTTGGGAGGAGGAGGGTTTTTTCCTTTGCATTTCTGTATGCCATCTTCATGAAAAGGTACATTTTTATTTTAAAACAATTTTTTTTAAACGTAATAAAGTTATTCTAGTGATGATAGTGAGTTTAGTAAAACAATACATGATATTTTGGCTTTGGTTTAATGTCTCTTTAATTGAATTGAAGATTTTTCCTGGTTACTAAAATAATGCTGTTTCTTTAACTTCTTATGGGTTTGGGTGACTTCTCTAATTTAACATAATTATTCTCATTATTGAACATACTATTTCTCTTTAGCTTCCTTAATAAGCTGCATGTTTCAACTATTTTATACTTTTTGTGCCTTCTGTAGTAAAAGGGAAAGGAAGGGAGCATTTCTCAGAAATTGCTGATTATGTGACTAAATATTTTGGGTTCGATTCAGTTTTTGCATTTTTTAATTAGAAATTATTTAAGTCGTGCATGAAAATGGTTGCCTGGTAGTTGAACATTTTCCAGATAGATCATTTGTTCTGAGTGGCAGAAAAATTAACCAATATTGTCAGTTTTTCTTAAAGATTATTTGAGTAGGTAGTATTTTATACTCCAGTAAAATTTTAGCATGGTAATAAAGGTTAGTATGATATTAACTGGTTTTGCCTTCAGTGTGACAAATGCTTTAACTTACCACCTTATTTATTTTTTTTCGACAGAGCAAATTCGATTAAAGAATATCAGAAAAGTGTATGGAAGATGTATGTGGTATCGTTTACGGTTATTAAAACCTCAGCCAAATATTATTCCTACAGTAAAGTAAGTAATTGGTTCCAATAAAAAAAGTACGTAGTGCTTATTCTTTGCTAGGTAACATATAAAATATGGGTATGATGATGAATAAAACATATGTTTAAAGAAATTGTAGCATTAGGTGGGGGTAAGATGTGAATTTGGGAGCTTTCTAAACAGAGTGATTTAGAAGTTTAAAGGAGAGAGAGTGTACTGACTTGGGAAGGAAGGGAGAAGGGGAAGTCAAACCTTGAAGGAAGACCTGTACATCTTGTCAGGATTTGGATTTTGCCTCAGAGACTATCGGGGAATCTTTAAAAGATTATCAAAAGCAGGGTGGTGACATAATCAAGTTTGCATTTTTCGTAGTGATAATTAAAGTTTATTGAGCACATACTGTGTGCTAGATGCTGTGCTAGGGCTTTTGTGTGTTATCTCATAATTTTTTATTAACTTCAGAGTAGATGTTTTTGCTGTTTTGTCAGATGAAGAAATTAAAAGGAAGATGAGGTAACTTGACCAGGGTCCTGGAGCCAGAAGTGGTACAACAGGACCTTTTATTTTGGCAGGCCAGTTTGATTAAACAGGCCATTAGCATGTTTAATTAGAGCAGGCCTGTTTGACCTTATAAGGCTAGGGTTATGCTGGTTTAGAGCCTAGGCTTTGGGTCTTCACCGTGAGTCATCAATTTTGCAGTAATAGGTGAATCTGATAGGTGAAAGAGTTGCCATTTTTGGAGGATTGTATCTTGTGAATTACTTATATCTGTCTATCCAGTAGATAGGAGGGGAAGAACTAGCAGAGGAAATTAGTAAAAGTAGAACCATTTATTTTTTAATCTGGGCTTAAATGAAGATAATTTCAATTTATCTGTGTAACTTCAGGGGGTTTAAATGGTTTTTCTTTGTAAGGTTTTACTTTGCTTAGTTTAGTTTCTCTGCAGAGGGAGGGAAATTTTAGCTTTGGTGTTAAGAGTTCTTCATTGGTGCGAAACTAAAAGGCAAAATTAGTTTTTAGAAGAGTAGTTTTATGTTCACTGTTTATTTTTTGCTTTTGCTTCTCATTTTAAATTACAGTTTCAGGAGGTAGCAAGGCAAATACTTTTGGCCTCCCAATCTCTTCCTTTTTGGGTTTTGATCAATACTTTGTGGGTATCTGAACCCCAGTTTTCAAGGAAAAAACCCAACTCTGTGAGGTTCTGTTCAGTGATTAGTAAATTGCTTCACTTAAATGGAAGCACAGATTAAGGAATGTTTGTAAGTGAAGAAGAATTAAACAGATAACTGGGTAACAATTTAGATAAGGTTGGAAGCATCAGAACCTTTGTGCTACTTAACCTTAAAGCATTGTTTCACAATTAAGCAGTCATTGTGTAACGCTCTAATTTCTGGAAGTTGACTTTTAAAGAAAAAGCGCAAGACTTCATAAAGTTGATCACTGACGCTTTATGTAGGGAAAATGCTGATCTTTTCACAGGACCTAAATATGTTTTTTAAAAATTGGGTGTAGATCATGGTGAAATCCATTCTGTTTCTGCCTTTGCTTTAGCTTTCAGGAAATTAAAGTGTGATTTTATTGGTGGTTAGTTTTCATCAGCCTGGGGGCTTCTGTTATGAGCTTCTCTAATCCTCTCTTCCTTCCTTCCTTCCTTCTCAGAGAGCCAGGTGCAACATGAAGAGCATCTCTCATGGGTTATAGTTCATCCTAGGTGTTTTGATTTCCTCTCCCTTCTACTCTTGTTTGCTTTTAAGTCTTGTTTTAGTGATTTTCAGTTTTACTTGTATCTTTGTTTTCTGAGCTTTCTTAACCTTTGGGGCACTGGCAAAACAAAATGTGGAATTATTAACTTATAGATATTCACATGTTCTGTAGCATATCGAAAGTATGGCAAACTTTGGGTTTGAGTTGAAAATTACCATGTAAATTATTTTCTTTATTCATCAATAAGTAGTCATTGTGTGCCCATTAATTATATGTCAGGTATTATACCAGGAACTGATATATTGTGATTAACAAATAGATGTGGTTCAGCAACTTAACAGTTGTGGGAGAAACTGGCAAGTAAACAAATAATGATAACAGAGTTTAGTAAGGGCTCGGGTGGGGGTGGAGGGTACCGTGACAGAGCAGAGGAAGGGCTTTCTGTCTTGGGACAGGAGGCTTCTCTGAGTGAGGTTTGGGTCAGACTGAGAACAGCTAACAGGGATCGATTGTTTACTATCTGTGAGGTACCTTCTAGGTGCTTTTCATACCTAGTCTCTTTTAATTCTTAAACCCATCCTAAAAATTAGAAACTGATGTTGTAAAGCACAAAGCAACTTCTGAAGATCTCTAAGTTAGTAAGTAGTAAAGCTGGGATTTGACCTCAGGTAGATTTGTTCCAGAGCCTATGTTCTTAATTACCTCTCCCTAGCTAGCTAGGTAAAAGCGGGAGTGTTCTAGGTAGGGATTCTTTTCCCTTTGGGGATATAGGTAGTATGGAAAGCAGTTTGCAGTATTAGGTACTTAATAAGGATTAGAATGTTATTTTGGCCAGAGGGAAAGAAATTTGATTCTGAATGCCAGCTTGTTTAAGCAGTTAGTCAAAATTTTAGTAAGTTAGTAAAAAATTCAGTAAGATCCTGTCCATGTGCTCAAGGAGCTTGCAATGAGTTGGAGGAGAAAAATCATGGTTTTTGCTTCTTTGTGAGTAACTCTGGTTTCCCCATTGATCCTTAGACAAGGGTAAGGATTGCTTTGAGGTGAGTCTTGAAGGATGAATAGTTTGGGTAAGCAGAAATGGGGAATGGGAATTATAGGTGGAAAGATTGAAGAGCAAAAGCATGTTGGTAGGAAAAGCTTAGGGAACTTTGGGCGTGGGTTTTTTGTTTTTTGTTTTTTGTTTCTTTAATTTGGGTGATAAAGGTCAGTAGGTGGATTGGAACTTGATCCTGAAGGCTCATTCCAAATAAACTTATTTAAACTAGGTTTTGACCAAATGAGCTTAAACGTTTTCTGTCTTTGAAAAAAGGTCTCTCCAGTTTTGTTTGATTAGGCTCGTAGGATTCATTTTATGTGTTTAACAATTCCTTCTTAGCATAACAAATTGTGATATAAAGAGTATTAAAAAATTACTCAATTTCATCACTGAAATATAGCCACTATTAAGATCATTTGCCTTTAATATTTTAAATAAACTTTTATTTATTAAAAATAGCATATTATACATATATCTTTGAAAGCTGTTTTTCTTGTTTTAATTTAACAAGGTAGATAATCTTCTACAGCAGATACCATTTTTATTGGCTAGGTGGTATTTCACTTTATTAATATACCATTAATTTATTTGTTTACTACTCTATTGATGAGCATCTCTGTGTGTTTTCTGTTATTATTTCTGTGTATTCAGTGTGTTATTTCTGTTCTATATCTGTAATCAGCTTTTTATACTTTATATACTTAATTCTAGTTTATTTCCTTCTAAATTTCTTGAAATAGTTAAAAGGGTTTGTATACTTCTTTAGGATTTTGATACCTTATTGCCAGATAGTCCTTCAGAGTGTAAAGGATGTGAGTGTTCCTTTTTTTTCAGCCTCTCCAACACTAATAATATCAGTCTTTTAAATATTTTTACTAAACAGAACACATTGGAGAGAAGCAGTTAGGTTTTTTTTCAAATTCTGTATTCCTTTATATCCCTTTTTATCCTATTATTTACATCTTTTTATATCAGTATTGGCTAATTATTTGGCTGTGTCTTGGTTTATTAGTCTCCTATAAATGGTTTATTTAATTAGTTCCATATAAATGGGTATTTAATTTGTTTCTTAAGTTTTACTGTTATAAATAAGGCTATTCATTCTTCATTGCACAATTGACCTATTATTTTTTGCAGTTTATCTTACTTAAAGTCTAATTATTAGTTTAAGAACAGCTCTTTTTTTTTACATAAATGGTTTACTGAATACTTAGTATATTTTGATCTAATATGAGACCAATAAGTTAATAAATTGAGTTAAGTTCTATACATAAAATTCTGCAAATAGTAGTGAAGGAATATTACATGCAATATTCTAGATGCAGACTGCTAGATTCTAGAGAATCCAGAGTAAAAAGTCAGAGGTTGTGACAGGAGTTTACAACTCAGAGATTATGGAACTGAATCAATACCATAGCGATATAAGACACTTTAGATTGTTTTACAACCTTGTTTGGTCATAATGTCTTTATAGACTCTTAAAGGAAAACCATATAGGTATATTTATTTTTACTTTACCTATCTTTTTCCTAAACAGGAAAATAGTTCTGCTGGCAGGATGGGCATTGTTCTTATTCCTTGCATACAAAGTTTCCAAAACAGACCGAGAATATCAAGAATACAATCCTTATGAAGTATTAAATTTGGATCCTGTAAGTAGTGTTTTTATACAATGCACAATAGTTTATTGACCCTGTGAAAATACTGTAAGCCCATATCCTAAAAGGAATTGGGTTATGCCTAAAGAAATCAGACTTTGGGTATGTAATCCATTGTTACTCTAATATATATGTTTTTTAAGCTACAGATATTAATTTCCATCCTAGTAAGGCTTGGTTTGAAATTGCTAAATATAAGAATATTTGAAGATGAGAAGAGAAGTTAGGATATTTTTAAAAGACTTTTATAAGATTGGTCTAATGCAAAGTTAAAACCAGGAGGTTCATTTATGTATGTTAGTTGGAGGGTAAAAATCTCATGATCCTGTGTTAGTTGACACTAAAGCAGTGTGTTAAGTCTTTATGTCTTACAAAGAACTGGTTTCATTGTTAGTGGAAATTGAGGTCAACTTGGATATGCTCCCTAGGTAATCTCTTGATTGAACTTGATTGAGATGGATCCCAATAGAAAATTAGTCTTTTATCAGTGGAAAGTTAGAACTGAAATGAATGCTGGAGACCATCTAGCCTTTTTTTACAGTGGAGAAAATGAGGCCTGGAAAATTTGTGTCTTGTCTGGAGTCAAGCTGAATCTAGTGCTCTTTCCATTTTTTTACCCAAACCACTTTCTTTACTTCTGGTATTTGCTCAGCTGATGGCTTTATCCAGGTATTCATGTAATACCAATACAAAACACGTCTTCTAGTTTTCTGTTTTTAAAAGCCGAATTTGCATCATATCATCTGATTTTTCTTTTTGTGATGATCATGGTCATCAAGAGAGATTTTTTTAAGATTAAAAGATTTGGGGGGGCAATTTAATGCCATAAAAATCAATATGAAAAATGTATTCATAGAAATTGAGTCTAATTAGGAAACAGCTAAGGTAATATTAAAATATTGGTGAACAAATGAAACCAGATATTCTTCTGATTATTTCTTAGAAAAGAAGTTAACCTTTGATTTGAGAATTTCTTGACAGACTTAATTTACTGTGATCATTTAAATGTTACTATCCTTTTATTTTAATATGGCATTGTGTGGTTTCATTCTTAAATCATTGGTGCCTAGTATACCACACAACACCTAGTAGGTGCTCAATAAAGTAAACATTGGACAAAATAAGTATATTTTTATTTAAAAAATACATGGTATGAAACTTATGGGACAGCATATAGGAAGAAAACATTTTTTTCTTTCTGAAAATGTTGAATAGTTTATGTTTAAAGTTCAAAATGGGATGAATTATGTTTTTATAGCATTGTGCTTATTTTTGCTGAAACAAAGCTTTCTTTTTAGGGGGCAACAGTAGCAGAGATTAAGAAACAGTATCGTTTGCTGTCACTTAAATATCATCCAGATAAAGGAGGTGATGAAGTTATGTTCATGAGGATAGCAAAAGCTTATGCAGCGTAAGTATCATAGGACCCATTACACATTTTTAGGAGTGGTAAAGATAGTTTTTTATTTGAATAAAATAGTTGTCATATGCTTTTATTTATTTATTTTTTTTTTAAAAGATTTTATTTATTTATTTGACAGAGAGAAATCACAAGAGAGGCAGGCAGAGAGAGAGGAAGGGAAGCAGGCTCTCTGCTGAGCAGAGAGCCCGATGTGGGACTCGATCCCAGGATCCTGAGATCATGACCTGAGCTGAAGGCAGCGGCTTAACCCACTGAGCCACCCAGGCGCCCTGTCATATGCTTTTAAATACTGACCTTATATGTTGAGTCTGTTATTTATGGAACTGCCTGACAACCCTAAACTGCTAATTTAACTAAACTTGAATTCTAAGTATCTTAGAGTAGTGCTTTTGCCTTATGAAGTTAGTTGAATTAAGTATATGCTTAGAAAATTATATATGCTTAGAAAATTAATTAACATTATTACCTAAGTATTAGGTACAATGAGAGTACCTAAGTAGTACATGATAATGTTAATTTTCTAAGCATTCTGATTAGAAGAATATTATTATAATATTATAATATTATATTTATACCTTGTTTTCATTTCTAGGCTTTTTTTTATACTAGCTCTATTTCTCTTATTTTGGAAAAGTAGCTTGTCTTATTAAGTTATCTGAAGACTAGTTTTAATTTTGGGGATATAAGATACATTATAAAATTAGAGGTAGTTATTCCTTGAGTGCTAATGTGACAAGAGATAAATGTTAGCTGGATTCTTCAAGACTCATAGGCATGTCCCCATTCAGCTCTTATGTTAAATTAAAGAGGAAAATACAGACAAGATGTTGTCTCTTTTTAGAGGACTCAGTGATGTATAATTTTGTGCTGATTTTAAAAATAAAAGTAAATAATAAGAAGGGTGCCTGAGTGGCTCAGTTGGTTAAGCATATGCCTTTGGCTCAGATCATGATCTCATGGTCCTAGAATCAAGAGGGAGCCTGCTTCATCCCCTTCCTTTGCCTGCCACTTCCCTTGCTTCTGCATGGTCTCTGTCTCTATGTCAAATAAATAAATAAAATCTTAAAAGAAAAAAAAAAAGTAAGATAGTCAGATGTGATAGCAAGTGCAAGTGGTATATGACTTATAGAAGTTTGGGAAATGCTCATTTTGTGCTTAAAGAAAGTATATTGAAGGTGTCTCCTTTCTCTCTTTTTTGTGAGTTGTTTGTTATATATATATGATTCTGTGATAAAGCAGTGTCCTGAAGCGTGTACTACATTTTGTTTTCTGCATAGCAGATGTTCTCCAGATTGCTTTCTTTCAGTTGGTGTCTCCCCCTTTTTTCATTGTGTCTTCTCCAAGCATTTACTCTCATTGCACAAGTGTTTCAGTGCTTTAGTTGCTGTCTTCAGGTAATTTGAGAAAAACTGAAGATACCTAAGATTGTTTAATTGGTAGTTTTAGTTTTAGTGCCTTTGATTTTTTTCCCCCCGTCTGAGTTTTCAGGTATTGTAATGTTCTTAAGTTCATGATTTTGTTCTCAGGTTACTGGAAATCTGACTCTTTATCTTGTATGGTCTCTATCCTAAAAAGTACAAAAGAATAATATATGGCCTTTGGTTTCAACTTAATTATATGATCAAGCTTTAGAATGTTTTTTTAAGTAGGGTTGCCTGGGTGGCTCAGTCATTAAGCATCTGCCTTCAGCTCGGGTCATGATTCCAGGGTCCTGGGATGGAGCCCCGCATCGGGCTTCTTGCTCAGCAGAAAGTCTGCTTCTCCCTCTCCCACTCCCCCTGCTTGTGTTCCCTCTCTCTCTGTGTCTCTCTTCGTCAAATAAATAAATAAAATCTTTTAAAAAAATGTTTTTTAAGTAAAATGTATTAAATAGTTGGTGGTCCATCAGACACATGAAGGAGTAAAATGATTATGGGACCCAGAACTTTGAGATCTTGTAACTTGTGTAAGTATAAATGGATTAGATAAATATAAGTTCTGGCTGATTGAAGTTCCCATTTTATGCATAGCCCTAGCAGCCTAAGTATAACTCAGGCAGCCTTTGGAATGCATTTATAGGCTTTGAACTGCAAAGTTTTTTTAGAATTTGCTTTGGCTATTCAGGATATTTTCTCTTTCCTTATTTGCCCATTATAATAACAAGCTGGGTCATTCCTATTGCTTCATACCAGTTTCTAACTTAAAGGAAAGGAGGTCTGGTTATTTTTGAAGAGTTAGACCAACTGTTGGATTTTCTGGTTCATAGTTTCTGGTTTCTTTTAGATATAGTTGGGATTTGGTATTGGGTAAAAAACCCATGTTTAAGCTACTTTATAACAAGTGGAAAATGTAGATGTTACTTTATTATTTATTTATTTATTTATTAGATGTTACTTTAAAGCTCAGTTTTTTTAAACATATGTTTTCATGTGTTCCTATGCATGAATATGTAACTTAGCTTTATGTAGTGAACTCGGGGTCATTCACCTATAATTTAATGAAAACATTCTCTAGATCAGGATGTAAAATCTGGGGCCCCTGAAACTATATACAGAATTTATGTGTATTTGTAACTATGCAATTTTCCAGGGCCAGAGGGTTAGAGATTTTTGTCAGATTTCTAATTGGATCTATGACACAACCTCCCACTTGCAAAGTTAAGGGATATAATCATGTTTGGGAAACTTTATACTCATTGAATTTTTAAAAATTTTGTTAACATCATTGGTCTTGTTTAAGCTTATTATATATGAATTATACAAAATGACATGACTTTTTAAAAAGATTTTTTATTTATTCATTTGAGGCAGAGGGAGCAAGAGAGCCAGCACAGAGAGGCAGAGGGAGAGGGAGAGGCAGACTCCCCGCTGAGCAGGGAGCTGTACAGGGGGCTTGATCCCAGGATCTAGAGATCATGACCAGAGCGAAGGCAAACGCTTAACCATCTGAGCTGCCCAGGCGCCCCTAGAATTACATGACTTCTAAGTACTTGAGGTCTTCAGTAGTAAGTACTTTAGGTCTTCAGTATAATACCATGGTATTATACTGAATGGTATTATACTGAAGCACTAATGAGTAGCCAGAAATGTTGCTTTCTTTAAAAAGTTTATGATACAGTTCCTTTAATTTGATTGAGTATGGAGCATGGTACCTGTCACACCAGTTGTACAAAGTTAGCTTAATGAGTGAATTATTGGAATGGTAATTAGCTGTGTGTGCAGTTTGAAAAAAACCAAGTGCTTTTATGATGTGAGCTATACTTTATTTTGCAAAATCTGAGGGCCTTGTATAAAGAACAGAGCAGTTTATTATGCTGCCATCATCAGAAAGGTAGAGCAGACAGATAATTGTTTTTGGGAAAAGAATCTGATTAGAAGAAAAATAATAGCAAAAGCCCTCGGTAAGTGGACAGTTGTACAGGGAAACCGAGGCAAAATTTTTTGAGAAATATCCCTCCCTTAGCAAAAAAGAACCACCATAAGCACCCCTCCTTACAAACTTGCAACCTCTCCACAGTGCTTTTGTTGGCTTCTGTATTTTTCTGTGGACTTAGGTCAGATGGTATAAGTGGTGTTAAAGTTAAAAGGGGACTGAAGATGTCAATGTACTTGTTTCCATAAATGACCAAATTGTAAGTTTAAAATATTTTCAATCCCTGATGAACATAGATGCAGAAATCCTCAACGAAATATTACCAAGTCACATTGAACAATACATGAAAAGGATCATTCACCACAATCAAGTAGGATTTATTCTGGGGATGCAAGGATGTCTCAGTATTTGCAAAATCAGTCAGGGTGATACACCATTAGTAGAAGGAGGAATAAAAATCAGACGATCATCTCAGTAGGTTCAGAAAAAGCATTTTGTAAAATTAAACATCTGTTTTATGATAAAACTCTCCCTCAACTCTTAGAGGGAACATACCTCAACATAATAAAGGCCATATATGAAAAACCCACAGCTAACATCATATTCAGTGGTGAAAAACTGAGCTAAGACAAGGATGTCCACTCTGACCACTTCTATTCAACATAGTACTGGAAGTGCTAGCCAAAGCAGTCAGACAAGAAAAAATAAGTAAGTAAAAGACATCTATGCTGGTAAGGAAAGAGTTAGACTGTGACCTTTTGCAGATGGCATGATACTATACACAGAAAACCTTAAAGACCACCAAAAAACTTCTAAAAGTAATAAATAGATTTGTAGGATACAATATTAATACCTAGAAATTGGTTGCATTTTTATGCACTAATAATGAAACAGCAGAAAGAGAATTTAAGAAAAAACAGTTTCATTTGTAATTGCATTAAAAAGAATAAAATACCTAGAAATAAACTTAAGGAGGTGAAAGACCTCTGTACTCTGTATAAAACACTTATGAAAGAAATTAGAGATGATACAAATAAATGGAAAGATATTCAATGATCATGGATTGAAGAATTAATATTCTTAAAATCTGTATTACCCAAAGCAATCTGCAAATCCCATAAAACCCCTATCAAAATACCAGTAGCATTTTTCACAGAACTAGAATAATTCTAAAATTTATATGGAACCACAAGAGACCTCAAATAGTCAAAGCAATCGTGAAGAAAAAGCTGGAAGTATAACAGTTCCAGGTTTTAAGATATAGTACAAAGTTATAGTAACTAAACTGTATAGTATTGGCACAAAAATAGAACACAGATCAGTGGAACAGAAAAGAGAGCCCAGAATTAAACCTGCATTTATATGGTCAATTAATCCATTACAAAGGAGGCAAAAATATATAATGGGGAAAGTCAGTCTCTTCAAAAATGATGCTGGGAAAACTGGACAGTCACATGCAAAAGAATGGAACTTCACCACTTTCTTACATCATACACAAAAATAAACTCAAAATAGATTATAAAGACCTACTTATGAGACCTGAAACCATAAAACACCTAGGAGAACATAGGCAGTAATTTCTTTGAGATCCACCATAGCGGCATTTTTCTAGATAAAAATCACAAGGCATGGGTGCCTGGTGGGCTCAGTAAGTCAATAGAGCATGCAGCTCTTGATCTCAGGGTTGTGTGCTAAAGCCCCACACTGGGCGTGGAGCCTACTTAAAAAGATTTTTAAAAAGATTGTAAGGCAAGGGAAACAAAAGCAAAAATGAACTATTGGGACTACACCAAAATAAAAAGCTTCTGCACAGTGGAGGAAAACAGTAAAACAAAAAGGCAACCTGCTGAATAGGAGAAGATGTTTGCAAAGATATATTCAGTAAGGGGTTAATGTACAAAATATATAAAGAACTTACATAATGCAACACCAGAAAACCAACAATACAATTAAAAAAAGGGCAGAAGACCTTAATAGACATTTTTCCAAAGAAGACATATAGATGGTCAATAAACATGAAAATATGCTTAACAACACTAATCAGGGAAAAGCAAATCAAAATCACAATGAGTTATCACCTTTCACGTGTCAAAATAGGCTATAATCAAAAAGAAAAGTAAGTGTTGGCAAGGATGTGGCAGTTTCCATGCACTGTTGGTGGGAATGTAAATTGGTATAGCCACCATGGAAAACAGTGTGGAGGTTCCTCAAAACATTAAAAATAGAAATACCATATAGCCAATAATTCCACTACTGAGTTTTTACCTAAAGAAAGCAAAGACATTGATTCAAAAAGATACATGCACCCCTATGTTTATTTCAGTATTATTTATAATAGCCAAGATATGGAAACAACCCAAGTGTCCATTGAGTGGATAAGGAAGATGTGGCACACACACACACACCCGACCACACACACACACACACACCCCCGACTATTATTCATCCATAAAAAAGGATGTGATCGTGCCATTTGTAACAACATGGATGGACCTAGAGGGTATTATGCTAAATGAAATAAGGCAGAGAAAGACATACCGTATGATTTCACTTATATGTGGAACTTAGAAAACAAAACAAATAACTGAAGAACAGAAACAGACCCATTAATACAGAGAACAAACTGAAGTTGCCAGAAGGGGCAGGGATGGGGGGATAGGCAAACTGGGTAAAGGGGAATCGGAGATACAGATTTACAGAAAAAATAAGTCATGGGAATAAAGTGTTATTTTAAAAATAAGTCATAGGGAACATAGTCAATGGTATTATATGGCATTGTGTAGCAAAAGGTGGTAGCCACACTTGTGAACATAGCATGACTCTTAAATTTGTCAATCTCTATTTTGTATGTCTGAAACTAATACAATATTGTGTGTTAACTCTACTTCAATTAAAAAAAATTGGGGGGGCATCTGGGTGGCTCAGTGGGTTAAAGCCTCTGCCTTTAGCTCAGGTCATGGTCCCAGGGTCCTGGGCTCGAGCCCCGCGTCAGGCTATCTGCTCAGCGGGGAGCCTGCCTCCCTTCCTCTCTCTCTGCCTGCCTCTCTGCCTATTTGTGATCTCTGTCTGTCAAATAAATAAATAAAATTTTTTTTAAAAAAAACTAGGGGGCACCTGGCTGGCTGAGGCGGTAGAGTGTGCAAGCCCCAGGTGCGGTATAGAGCTTACTTAAAAAAATAAAAAATAGAAATTATGGTTTAAAGAATAAAAATTGAAGTCATTGAAAATTTTTGCTATTTTTTTAAAGGTACTTCTGTATTTTCTCTCTTGTTGAAATGAAAACTACATTCTATCCTATGTGTGTATGTTCTGGAAAGGTTAAAATTTGATTTGGGTGTAAACATAATCTTTTGCAACTTGGTCTTCAAAAAATGCCTTTCTTATGATGTTACTGGTCATTTTGTGTGTGTCTGCCTTGTCTGCTTAACAACATTGTAAAGTTTTGAAGGAATTGAAATTTTCTTTTAGTGTGTTTTTAACATCTATTTTGGGACCTGGAATAAAACCACTTTCATTCTGTGCCTTGGCCATGGCCCAGATCAAGGTTATATTTCTTTTTACGTGTTCGAAAAATCACTGTCATTTTTATATTGCTGGGTTAGGAAACTCTTGCTTTAGCAGGTATTTTCCAAGTCCTTCTGGCATTTGTTTTAGGAGAAAATTGTGGCCTCAGCATAATGCAAATCACCTTTTCTATAGCAATGGAATTTTATAGGTATTCATTTTTTCCTTTGAGAGTGTGGTACCAGTTTTGGAGGGATTATTATCAATTTCTATTAAGTTTATAAATAGGTACATATTATTAAAGTATAAATAATGGTCACTGAAGACATTTTGGAAAACATATAAGGATATAAGAAAAAAAAGTCACCTATAATCCTCCCTGCCTTCTCAGAAAAATGTAATAACCTTTAAAGTTTTATCTTCCAGCTTGAACTGGCAAAACTTGAGAACCCATGGGCCAACTAGGAATTTCTGCGAAGGCTCAGTAGTTCTCATTTGCTTTAATGTAGAACTCCTTGCTTTCCTCTTTTTTTCCTGATTTCAGAGAGGCTTTTCTTGATTTTCTAAAATTAATATCTATAAGAAATGAGTTGGTTAGTTAATAGAGTTTGTATATATGAGTACTTTCCAGATATGGCTTTCTAATTTTGCAATTTTATTCTTTTAATGATAGTTTAACTGATGAAGAGTCGCGGAAAAATTGGGAAGAATTTGGAAATCCAGATGGCCCTCAAGGTGTGGTAAATAATAATTAAAAATTACTGGTGAGGGCGCCTGGGTGGCTCAGTGGTTTAAGCCGCTGCCTTCAGCTCAGGTCATGATCTCAGGGTCCTGGGATCGAGTCCCACGTCGGGCTCTCTGCGCTGAAGGGAGCCTGCTTCCCTCTCACTCTCTCTGCCTGCCTCTCTGCCTACTTGTGATCTCTCTCTGTCAAAATTAATAAATAAAATCTTTTAAAAAAAAAAAAATTACTGGTGATATGGTGTATGTGTGTGTGTGTGTGTATATAAGATGAAAATATTAATAGATTGAAAGAAATATTTTGATTTTTTAGTTTGTAAGTAGGAAAATTATAACTCAAGGAGTTAAATAGATATGTAAATGAGTTCTCTTTAGCTAATTTTTACTTTATTTTTCTTTCTAGCAACCAGTTTGAAAGATAAAACTTAGATTGGATTGATGAGACGAGTAAACACTGTAATTATTCAGAATTTCCAGCTAGCAGTTGATAAAAGTTGGATGAAAACAATGTTTTTCTTTATTGACTTTAAACATTTTCTTGTATATTCATAGTGTTTGCATACCCAGGAATTTAGATTTACTAGGAGGAATTCATGTACTTCAGTTGATTCTCTCTCCCCCTCCCCGAAAAATCCATTAACTTTTATGTAATGGGAACACACATTATATAATCTTTCTCAAAGCTTTTTTTGGGGTGGGGGGAGTTGGGAGGCAGAATTTCAGGATATAACTAAATAATAAAACTGAAAGTGGAGATTCTTCTGAAATAACTC
The DNA here is from genome assembly GCF_922984935.1 of Meles meles. Lineage (NCBI taxonomy): Eukaryota > Metazoa > Chordata > Mammalia > Carnivora > Mustelidae > Meles > Meles meles. Next base: position 24,698,667 of record NC_060070.1, read on the forward strand.
TTTCTATTTTAGCCACAAGCTTTGGAATTGCCTTGCCAGCTTGGATTGTCGACCAGAAAAACTCAATTTTGGTGAGTGCATGTAAATAAGACACATTATAATGTGTTAGATATATCTTAGTAATATAGAGAGAGCTATAACAAAATACTGATGTGCTGTTTTTAATGTAACTGTACTGTGAAAACTTTTTACGTGATAGAAAAAAGAATTGGTTCTCATTTGGTTGCTGTTTGGGCAGTGTGTTCTAGTTTTAAAACCTTAAAGTTGTGATTTCTTTTGGAGCAGTTTCAGGTGAGGTCTTATCCTTGCTTTGGAGAACTATGGTTTTATATGGTATCCTAAGTAGTACTCAAAATTTAAATTATCCATCATTTCACATTTATCCAAGCTAAATTATAATGTTAACATATACTAAATTAATGCTGTATATATTCCATATGGTACTTAGGGAGGCAGTAGGATATCAGAGTTTCTTTTTTTTTAAAGATTTTATTTACGTGGGAGAGAGAGGAGGGGCACATGGGGAGGGAGAAAGAATCTAAAGCAGTCTCAACCAGCTGAGCCACCCAAGCACCCCAGGCTATCAGACTTTAATCAGTGATAATGCTGCAACTCTAAAACATCTTAAACTATCGTTCAAGAATAGATGTTTCCCTATTTCACATTTCTTAAAAACGATTAGGGGCTGTCTTTGAAGCAATAAAAAACAAAATTCATATAGTCTGTAATTTGTTTAGAAAAATGGCTGTTTAATGTTATTTCATGGCTGACAAACATTCATCATCTTCAGGGATGAATGGTTTCGTATATAAGAGAGTCTGTCATTCTTAGAATAACTGTGGGCATACTGGAGAAGAGAAAGATAGTTAGCTAACTGATTTGGGATCAAGTAGTAGTAGAAAAATCTAACACTAATAGATAGGAATTACTTGTCAACAAAACATTATGAAGTTGCTCCTTGATTGGGAACCAGGCTTCTATTATTTATTTCTTTTTTTTTTTTTTTTTTTTTTTTTCTATTATTTATTTCTAAGACACTAACTACTTGCTAAGATGTGCATCTGTAAGTATCTAACTGGATGGAAAATATCATTTATAAAGCTGGTGTGATGGTGTTAACTACTCAGCAGGTTAAAAGATAATTTATTATAGTGGATAAAAGCATACATTTTTAGAGTCAAAATGCCTGGATTCCGCTCTTGGCTCCACCACTTAGTGGCTATGTAACCTGTGACAAGTCATGTAACCTGTGTGTGCTGCAAGTTCTCTCTTTGCAAAAGGGAGATAATAATGGTACCTTTCTCACTGAGTTTGAAAATAAGGATTAAATGAAATAATATGTGAGGAGTGCTTTTGAGCGCCTGCCCCATGTAGGCCTAAAAAATAAGTGTTCTTAAATGTTATAATTGACGTGTGAAAACCATAATTATTTTCTTTTCAATTCTAGGTTTTACTTGTATATGGATTAGCATTCATGGTTATCCTTCCAGTTGTTGTAGTAAGTTCTAACTCTTTATTAACAGTTTTTGGAAAGGGAATTGATGGCATGCTTTAGAGTCTCCCTATAAGATTGCAATTTGTATTAGAATATAATCCATGGATCCTTGAATTTTAAGAATCTTATATTCAGCTAAACTTTAAAGGTCTTCTAAAGGTGATACCATTTGAGTATGTTAAAGTATATCTCCTCCTGATACAAAAGTTACACACAACTGAAATAATACAGGTATATTTAGAGTTTAGAATGTCTTCCTTTATCAACTCCATCAACTTCAACTTCATTTCTTTGCTAGGATAATCACCAATAAGTTTGGTATTCTCCCTTTGAGATTTAAAAAAAATTTTATTTATTTTTGATGGGGGAGGGGCAGGGGAGAGGGAGAGAAAGAATCTCAAGCAGACTCCCTGCTGAGCATGGAGCCTAGTGCAGGGCTGGTTCCCGGGACCCTTAGGTCATGACCTGAACAGAAATTAAGAGTTGGATGCTTAACCAGCTGAGGCACCCAGACACTCCTTTCAGATAGTTTTCTATAGATTGTATATACATACACACTTAAAAAAAATACGTCATCTTACTGTATGTATTGTTTTGTGACTTTTTTGCTTCCTATATTAGGGCTGTAACATACAGAGCAACCTCATTTTTAAAAACTATTTCATAATACTGAATATGGAGATAACAAAGTTTATGATTTTGTGACTGGTGGTTTTCTTTCTGGGCTTATAGTTCCTCTGAGTCCCCATAGTGAGCTTGATAGTTAACTTGTCTTGCCTTCTTCATAGGTTTGTTGTGTGAGGATCCAGCTATATGGAATCATGTGAATGAAATAGCATATCAACTATAAAATTGCTCCTGCACTATAACTTATCAAATATTTATTAAATACAAACTGTGTCAGGAACCAGCTTTTTGCTTTTATGCAGTGGGTTGTTTTGTTTCTGTTTTGTCTTCAGCTTCTAACTGAACCATAAATGTTTTAATCCTACATATGTAGTGAGGTAGGTTGATGTTTAGGTGTTGGGCAGTATAAATACTAGCTGAATAATTTGGAATATGTAACAAAGCATTTGTTCTTAAGTTCAGGTATTGTTACTTGTTTTATGAACAGTTAGAAAATTTGACCAGAAACATACTCTGCATCAAACCTAATATTTATTGTGATTTTGATGCTTTATTTATTGTTTAATTTTATTTGCATTTTAGGGCTCTTGGTGGTATCGCTCAATACGCTATAGTGGAGATCAGATCCTAATACGCACAACACAGATTTATACATATTTTGTTTATAAAACCCGAAATATGGATATGAAACGTAAGTAAATTTAAGTAGCTACGATATTATTTTCTGAATCATTTATATGATACATATTCAACTGGAGACATTTCATTTCAGTTTTATATTCTGTTCATATAACTAAAGCTGGAGGAGAATGCTAACACCCTTTGTCCACATGTACTGTATTTCTGTTATTACCACTTACTCAGCTATATATATATATTTTTTTCCCCCCCTGGAAATTTTATGGTAAAGCTTCAGGTGGTTAATTTTGTAATAATACTAGCTAATATATCTTGAGTATTTTGTTGTATACCAGGCATTGCTACGGAATATATATGTGTTAACTCATTTAATCTTTATTTTGCTCCCATAAGTAAGTTACTATTTTTAAGCACATTTTGTAGATGGGGAAACTGAGCTTAAAGATACATACAGTAAGTTGTAGAATTAGGATTGAACTCAAGCAGTCCCTAAATCAGTTCCAGGCCCTAAATCAGTGCATTATACTGTGTTAGTTTCAATAAAATAAGTAGAGGTCTCGGATATGTTGAAAGAAAATTGCCAGCGTGTTTCATTCCGAGTCTTATTTCAGAATTTCTTTATGGGAAAAAAAAAATTCCATCTAAAATACTTTCTTTGATTCCATAAAGCTAACATTATAAATTTCATCCTTGGAGCATATAGTGTTGCCTTTCAGAATCACTGCTCCGCAGAACTTATAGACATATAGACAAGCCCTCCTTCCCCTCCTTAGGGAAAAAAAAAAAGGAAGATACAAATTTAAAAAAATTTTTGTTCCAAAGCCTAAATGGAGTTTTCTGTAGTTTGGATTTGCCAGTTGTATTAATTTTTTTTGGTAGAAAAAGACTTCTCAGAAAAGAGACTTCTCAGAATCCTATGACTATGTGAACAGATCTTTTATTTTTGGAATGAGCAAATCTTTTACTTCTGCGGAATAAGTGGCTGTTACTTTCCATTCTGCATACATATATCACTTTTCCTTATGTTGAATTGAAGTATTAATATAGAAACCCCCTTATGAAAGTGTCTCATGTTTATAATGTGTTTTAATGTGTTTTTTGCATCAGTGATCTTGATTTCTATTTCTGATGGTGACACTTTTCCTTATACAGTTCTGCCTGAAAAGCATTGTTTAGCTGCTGGTGGGCTTGGTTATGTATCCTTGATTACTTTGGTGTTGGCACCATTTGTTGTATAGCTGTGTTTTAGGAGTAGTTGTTTCATGAAACATTTGAGGGTATGACGGCATACACATACACTGTGCTTACTGTGTGTCAGGCATGTCTTTAGAAAGTGAGGCCCACAGAGAGGTGAAGAACATTGTCCTAGGTCATTTAGTTAGGGAGTGAAACTCTAGGGTCTATGCTGTTAACCTCTGTACTGTCCTGCTTTTTGTGAATACATCTTGTGTATTTTCTGCTGGAAGGTTAGATTGATGACTGTAGTGCCAGTCTTTAAAGAGCTTGTATGGGCTAACGAGTAATGCTAATAGTATATGTGGCTGCGAATCATGTGTACATCAAAGAACACTTCCCACAAACCCTCCAGAATTCCATAATAAAAATCTCTAAATTACAGAGTATTTCAGTTTACTTAAGAGTCTGAGAAGTCATGAAGTAAAGACACCTAAAACTCTTTTTCATTGTTTCTCAGCCTTGCTTAACTATGGAGTCCCTTCTTTTTTACATAATAGTTATCAAGATTTCATGGGATACTTAATAATTACTCTGTAGAAAGTTTCAGTGGAATGCATGCTTAAGTCTAGAAACAAATGCTATTTGAACTGATTTTCATGCATCCAGTGCTTTGGGGCCTTTAATTTGATGTGTATTTCTATTTACTTGTGATAGGTAATATTGTACGTGTTTTAAAAAGTGAAATGTTTTTTATGGGAAAAATGAATACTTGTTAGTGGAATTCAGATGATTTTTAGCTTTGCGTGCAAGTGGAAAATTGCCTCAGTGTAGGATTAATGAAATATCATAGGAGAGGAAATTATTAGGTGAGCAAATGTATTTATTTACCTTCATATTACTTTTGTTTTCTTAGGTCTTATCATGGTTTTGGCTGGAGCCTCTGAATTTGATCCTCAGTATAATAAAGATGCCACAAGCAGACCAACAGATAATATTTTAATACCTCAGGTTAGGCCTATCGCCCAGATTCCTTGATATAAGCATTTAGGTATTAAAGTTAATGCTTTTTTAGGTATATATTTTTTTAATAATTATTTTATTTACTCTAGCTAATCAGAGAAATTGGCAGCATTAATTTAAAGAAGAATGAACCTCCACTTACCTGCCCATATAGCCTGAAAGCCAGAGTTCTTTTACTATCTCATCTTGCTAGAATGAAAATTCCTGAGACCCTTGAAGAAGGTATGATTCTAATATCTGCATACTTTTTTGTTTTTTTTTTAAGATTTTATTTATTTTAGATAAAAACACGTGAGCTGGGGAAGGGAGAAGGAGGGGGAAAGACTCTCAAGCCAACTTGAAGCTGAGGATGGAGCCTAGGGTGGGGCTCCATCTCACGACCCTGAGATCATGACCTGAGTCGGGTGCTTAACTGACTGAGCCACCCAGATGCCCCTCTGCAGGGTTTTAATGGTACAAAAGCAGTGCATTTAATTAGACCTCGTGGTGTAGTGTTTTGGTTCTGTTCTTTTTTCCTCAAATAAGCTCAAGGACCTTTTAAAAAGAAATCTTTATGCTGCATAATTCACAAATATTTTGAAGGTCTAAAGTAAGATATTTTGATAAATGTTAAAATTTAGTATTTCAAGGTGAGAGAATACTCTGAGAAATGTTTATTCAGTTGCAGATTATATAGTAATTTCTAGTGACTTTTTAAAAAGGACTTTACAAGCTTTTCAAGCTGTTTGGGGGAAGAAAAATGGATTTCACAACAAATACCTCAGTGAACCACCACTACCACCATCACCTCCAGCAGTGATTGCTGATAAAAGGTTTAATCTTTATTGAAAGCTTCCTAAATTGCTTGAAGCCTCCTCTCTATGTAAAAGAAAAGCAGTGGATAGGACAGTGCTATTTCCAGGGATGTCATGAATTTGTCATTTCTTTACTTGGCAATACTTCATTTGAAGTTTCAAAAGAAAATTATTATTCCTAGGGAATAAATGTTCTTTCTGAGTAAAGCTCCTCTTCATCTGTCCCTTTTTGAAGCCAATAATATAATCAAATGCTTTGAAAACAAGGCTTTTTGATGCTCAGTAATTGGTGACAAGATAGGATACTTGTGATGGAATGAAGGATCACTATTTAGGCATTGTTGGAATTGCAGATTAATCAGTAAGTCTGATTTTTCTAATATTCTGTGCAGATGTGAATCCATCTCCATTCCTTACCAATTATCTAAGAAACAGGGAACAAATACTTTTTTAGGTTGAGTACTAACCCCAATGGATGATCTTAATAGTTAACTGTTACATGCTGTACAAATGAGTCTCTCTCTTTCCCCTTCCTCTTCTCTTTCTGCATTGAGTTAACTTTTATTCTCAGTCTTAGTCTTTGAACTTATTCATAGTTACAGAAACTAGGTACACAAGAAGATTCTTAAGGTTCTTAAATATAGTAAGATTAGAATTAAGTTTAAAACTTGTTCTTCTAGAAAAGGGAAGTAACTTACAAAGCACACCACCATAATACTAAAAATTTGCCTTCGAAACATCTAATCTGAGCTAGGGTTCTCTGATTTTTGACAATGCTGCTTAGGGGAAACTTGTGTTCAACCTGTAAAATTCTGAGGTCATGTGAAATATTTGTGGGACAGCTTAAATTTAGTATTAGTCTAGGACTATAGATGATAAAGATGTTTTAACTATAAAAGTGGAATGATTCGTTTCAGGTTTTCTATTGCTTTGCAGATCAGCAATTTATGTTGAAAAAATGCCCTGCCCTGCTTCAAGAAATGGTTAATGTTATCTGCCAGCTAATAATAATGGCTCGGAGCCGTGAAGGTGAGGTGGGAATGTAATTAATTATGTTGTCCTTTTTCTTGCAAGCTTCTGCAGAGTATACTTCATAGTTTTCAGGATTTATGAGCACCAACAGTAATTCTGCCTGTAGAGAAGTTGAATTGGCTTTCCCACTTCTGGTTCATGGTTTTTCTTACTTCTTTCCTATATTTTCCATTATGCAAAGTCTTTTATCACACTCATGTTTTTGAATTTATTTATTGTCTTATTGTTTGTTGTCACTTATTGTTTGTAAAGATTTAAGATACCTTTTCCTTCCTTTGAATATTTTTAGAGTTTGGTTTTTCCGTATTTTAACAATGAGTTTGAAATAATTTAAGTGATGATGACTCATTTGATGTGTAGTATTTTTCGCATGAAGGGAAAAAAGACTGAGGGGAAAGAAAAAAGAATGAGGAAGTTTGTGGTCAGTAATGGAAAGGGAGACCCTTAAGAAAGGAGATAATGGTTGTGGTTTGTTATGGCTGATGTCAGTTCTCGGCATGGTTATCAGTATGTTATTGATACTGATAATTTACTGTTTTGGGAGGTGATGCAGAGAATTTTTCTGTTAAACCAATGCTTGTTGGATAATTATTGTTGCATTTGAACATGTTTATATATTTTTGGTATCTTACAACTTTTTTTTTAAATTAAATTTTAGGAAGTTAACATACAGTGCAACATTGGTTTCTGGAGTAGAATTCAGTGATCATCACTTACATACAACACCCAGTGCTTTATTACAACAAGTGCCTCTTTACTACCCATCACCATTTAGCCCATCCCTCACCCACTTTGTTCCATCAACCCTCAGTTTATTCTCTATCATTAAGAGTGTCTCAGGGCTTCTCTCTCCTTTTTTTCCTCCCCCCCATTTCCTATATGTTCATCTTTTCTTTCTTAAGATTCCACATATGAAGGAGATCATGTGGTATTTAATCTTTATCTGACCTTTTTCACTTAGCATAATACACTCTGGCTCTGTCCACATCGTTGCAAATGGCAAGATTTCATGCTTTTTGATAACTGAGTAATATTCCATTTTGTATATATTCACACCACATTTTTACCCATTCATTGGTTGATAGACATTTGGGCTCTCTCTATAGTTTGGCTATTGTTGATAATATCACTATAAATATTAGGGTGCATTATCCCTTCGAATCTGTATTTTTGTATCCTTTGGGTAAACACCTAGTAGTGCAATTGCTGGGTCATAGAGTAGTTATAGTTTTGACTTTCTGAGGAACCTCCATACTGGATCTTACAACTTCTAAAGGAAAATCAACACTATGGTCTTAAAATTTGGGGTGTTAATGATATTCATATGAGTCATGTTTTTGTGATGAGTTGTATACTCTGGAACATATAAAAAGTCCAGCCTTGTTTTTTCTTTTGCTCCTATTCTTTCTAAGAAAGGGAGTTTCGTGCTCCAACTTTGGCATCCTTAGAAAACTGCATGAAGCTTTCCCAGATGGCTGTGCAAGGCCTTCAGCAGTTTAAGTCTCCCCTTCTACAGCTCCCTCACATTGAAGAGGACAATCTTAGGAGAGTTTCTAATCATAAAAAGGTAATTCTTTGCCACTTTAAAATATGCTTTAAACAGTTTGTCATGTTACTTTAAGGCAACATGAATGAAAAGTGTTCTAGAAGGGCTTACTGTGAATTTCTTAGATTTAGAATGTCTTAAACACTCTATAGCTATCCCTAAAGTGGTCTGTTAGCATTTTCTTAATTAGGTGTTTTATACTATTTACCTGCTATAAGTGATTTTACTACTTTGGGGGGGGCGGTCAGTGCATTTTAGCAATTAAGACTTTATTCTTTATATTATGGTATCAGAAATAAAAGTACAAAGTAAAAATGCACTGTGTGCTTTCCAGTCATTTCATGCCTGGCTTTAAGGTTGGGCAATGGTTTATTGGTTGAATAGGAACAAAAAAAATTAAGTTCTGAAAACATAAGTAGATCAAATAAAGATGCTTCTAGTTTAGGTAATATAATCTATCGTAAAGATCTGATAATCTTAAGATATGGCAAAAATATGTATAAATGAAAAAACTTGAGGAAATATAAGAAAAAGCAAATTATAATTCTGATAGGAGATGTTGACCATTACTTTGTATATATCAGACGAACTGGGTGGAAGATAGACATTGGATTTGGTAGCATATTAAGGTAGAACTAATATGTATTAGAGATTCACATATGAGTTCTCTGTCCTTTCAGGTAATTGTATTGCCCTTATAAATTTGTTCACATTTTTAATTGAAAACTGTGTAATCAAAAAGTGGGCATTCCCCTTCCTTATGATCTAAGCCCTGTCTGTGAAAGTAAAATATTAATAACTAGTACCAAATGCCTGGAAATTAACTCTCTTCTAAGTATCTCTTAAGCCTAAATGGGTATTACTGCAGTAACAGACAGCTGTATTTAGAAAATAACAAAAATGAGAATATTGTATAGTAAAACTTTAAGGGTGTAGTTGTACTTGGAAATAAGTTCATACTCTTACAGGTTTTTATCACTAAAATTGAAAATATGGATCAGCAAACTAAACATAGCAAATGACAGTTGTTCTTGGTTGGGTCAAGATTCTATGAATATTACTGTTTTTTTCCCCCTAATTTTATTTTTTCCTTAACTTTGTAATTAAAGAAAAATCCTAAATTTGAATTTCTTTGGGTAAAAGGCCATGAAATGCTATAAAGTTGTATTTTTTGCTTTGAAATGTGTATGCAGATCTTCCTCAGCTTACAGTGGGGTTACATCCTCATAAAGCCATTGATCGTAAGTTGAAAATATCCTAAGTCGAAAATGCATTTAATACACCTAGCCTACCAAACATCATAGCTTAGCTTAGCCTACCTTAAACATGCGCAGAACACTTACATTAACCTACAATTGGGCAAAATCATCTAACACAAAGCCTGTTTTATAATAAAGTGTTGAATATCTGTCTCTTGTAATTTATTGAATACTGAAAGTGAAAAACAGAATGATCGTATGGGTACAGAATGGTTGTATGGATTATTTACCCTTGTGATCGCGTGGCTGACTGGAAGCTGCAGTTTGTTGCTGCTCCCCAGCATAATGATAGTGTGGTATCAAATATCATTAGAACTGGAAAAGATCAAAATTCAGAGTACAGTTTCTACTGAATGCATTGCTTTCTCAGCATTGTAAAGTTGAAAGATTGTAAGTAGAACCATTTCAAGTTTGGGACCCAGTATAATCTTAGCATTTTTCTAAAAGTTTCTGGATTTTGTTTTAGTGAAACATGCTGATTTTCTTTTTGTGAAAAATTTTATGACTTTGGAATTTATTTTCTTTCTCTCTCTCTCTCTCTCTTTTGAAATTCAGTACAAAATTAAGACTATTCAGGATTTGGTGAGTTTGAAAGAATCAGATCGTCACAATCTACTGCACTTCCTCGAAGATGAAAAATATGAAGAGGTTATGGCTGTCCTTGGTAGTTTCCCATATGTGACTATGGATATAAAATCACAGGGTAAGTGGGAGGTTTCCCTGTTGACCATTTTTTCCCTTTTGATAGATTGGCTTTTGTTTATGTGGGTTAAAGTTGTCAAAACATTTTATATCATAATGTGTAATTAGACTTGCCAGAACTGTAGTTTACCTGTCAGATTGGCTGTCATGGGATATGATACATGCTTAATAGTTTTGAGAACACTGATAGAATCCCATAGAACCTTTTATCTTCCTCAGAATGGGATTAAGCTTGACTCTGTTTTATAGTTCAAGTTTTAGGAATATCTTAACTTTTCAAAGAATGAAAGATTTTCAGGTGCACTGAAAAATACTTGAATTGTATATTGTTAGTGTAAAAGAAATAGCTGCTTAGTTCTAAAATTAATTTTAAAAAGTCCAGTTTACTTTAGTAATAAGCCTTGGAAATTGCCATGTTCTGTGCCACAATTTCATGTGTTTTTCTCAACATGTCTCTATGTCTGCTGGGGTGAAAAATTGATTTTTCTACCTACACAGTTGTCCTAGTGCCCATTTTAATAGCTGAATAATAGTATCTTACGGTGGCGACAGAATTAGAGATTGTTGCTCCATGCCTTCATTGTAACATTATCCTGCGTTTTGACATTTATTAAGTTCCTGTTGTGAGAACATTCTTGTGGGACCAAGAATACAAGGATGTATTAGGAATGGTATCTGTCTTTAAATAGTGTATAGTGTAGTTGAGGAAATAGGACATAGACATAGGATTAAAAACAGAGAAACATAAGGCAAGTGTTAAGTGAATGACACAGACTTTGTGCCGTCTGTTCATTCAGCAACTATTGAGTGCCACTCATTTTTCTGGGTTTTGGGGAAATACTAGTAAGACAAAGCTTCTGCCTTATTGAGTTTGCATTCTAATGGAATTGGAAAGAGAAAAATGGCTTTCAAAGTCTGGGGTGTTTGAGAGGTAAGGTAAACTGCAATCTGGTTTCGTTTTGGCTGGAGTGTAGGATACATGTAATGAAAACTGGAACTGTGGGGAGTTTGGATTTCCTTGTGATCTCACTGGGAAACTTCATGATGCATTTCATTCCGTAGCATCTTGCACAGACAATTTATTACATTTTCACAGTGCTATCCAAATGCGAATATGAGTAATATAGTTAATGGAGGGAGAGTAAAGAATTTTAGAAGCAGGAAAGGGGCATCTTCAAGATCCAGTGTTAGAGATGCTGGATCTCTTTCCCACATTGCTTAGAGGCTGTATAGAATCTCCTGTAGGCTTTTTTTCCACTTGAAAGCCCAAGTGGCAGGTAGATATTGTTAGAGCTGTTAATTCGCATGCAGTGCTCACGCAACTGTGAGTTGTTGTGCAGTGTTGACAAATGTGTAGCCCAGATTGGATATGAGATAATGAAGACTTCCAGATTGAAGAAAGGATATTTTATCCTTCTTTTTAAATAATTATTATTATTATTTTTTCTTTTTTAGAGCGTGAGGCAGGGGCCGGGGGGTTGGGGGTAGATGGCAGAGAGGGAGTTGGGGAGGGGCAGAGGGAGAGGGAGAGAGAATCTTAAGCAGGCTCTATACTCAGCTTGGAACTGACTCAGGGCTTGATCTCCATACCCTGAGATTGTGGCCTGAGCCGAGATCAAGAGACGGATGCTTTATAGACTGAGCCACCCAGGTGCCCCAGGATATTGTATTGTTCTTGATGCCCAGCTGTTGCACCTCACAGCCAGTAATGGAGGAGAAAGCAGTTAGTTTCTTGGAGGCTGTTCTTTTTCAACTGGTGGTGTGTTAATATAGGCCAGAACAGAGTATGCTAATCTAAATCTGTGTAAAATAAACATAACCAACTTAGGAAAATCTGTGGGGAGAAATACAAAGTGAAGAAAACTCTTACAAGTAAACTTTGGAGGAAAAATGAATATGAATAAGATAGGATAATTTATTTTATTTATTAATCTTAACATTAATGTTTATTTTAATGTTTATTAATCTTAATGTTGAGTTTATTTCAATAGCTTTTAGCAATATGCGTAGCAAATGTGGTTTCAAAAAAATTAAATTGCAAAAGCTTTTTAAGCTTTTGTTTTTACTGTAAACAAAACTCTTAAGTTCTTGCCTTAAGAAATAAATTTAATGTGACTTGGAATACTAGTTCTAATTATTTTATTTTTGACAGGCAGACTGGCATTGATCATATAGGTAAAATCTTGTGCCTACAAGGTTTGCACAATTTAATAGAGTGACAGATTTTTATATCACTAAGAAAGAAAGCTGTGGTACAGTCATCCTCACATTATACTTTGTTTTAAAAGACCAGGGTTTGAAGCTTGGCAGTGCCAATATAGCCATGATGTGACCTCAGGCATTTTACTTTAGTTTTGAACCTCCCTTTCTTTAAAGTGGAAATAATCTTCAGAGAGCTATTTTAAAAATTAAATGAGTGCATTGTTGAAAGCATCTAGTGGAGTGTTTTATATAGAGTAGACAGTCAAAATATTTGTTACTAAGTTTAAAATATATTTGAAATACTGAAATACCAAATTGAATTTTATTGTTTACTGTGATTTTTTACTCTCGTCTTGTAGTATTGGATGATGAAGATAGCAACAACATCACAGTAGGATCCCTAGTTACAGTGTTGGTTAAATTGACAAGGCAAACAATGGCAGTAAGTAATCTCTTTTTATTTTTATGCTTTAACAGTTATGTGTTAAAAAAAAGTTACATGTTGAGAGGTGAAGGGGAAAGGAGGTGCAGACTTACGATTATTGAATAAGTAAGTCAATGGGATTCAGAGTATAGCACAAGGGTATTATAATAGTGTTGTATGGTTACATAGTGTAACATACGGAGTTCTTGAATCACTATGTTGTACTCCTGAAACTAATGTTTAACACTGTGTGTCAACTATACTTCAATGAAAAAAAGGGAAAAAAATTTATGTTAAAGTTCTAATATGTGCTTTCTCATTTTAAGTCACATATTCTCAAAGTCAAAACTATTACAGTAGTAAAATCTAATTTTGCAAGTCCTATTAGTTGTTTTGATACTTTAAATTAATATTCATAGTTTTTCACATTAGTTTTTACAAACAAAAAACCCTTGAAAATAGATTAATTCTTCATGCAATGATTTGTTAATTCCCTATAAAACATTGTAATAATAAGGTAATGTGAGTATAGTATTTAAAGTACTGTATAAAGATCATTGATTATTGTTGGAAATTTCATTACCTATTCCTTCTTGGTCAACTCTGAATTTACTCTTAATTTTTTAAATTATAGTGAAAAAAATTTTTTCTAATTATCTAAAAAAGTCATGCTGGCTAGGGAAAAAACTTCAGGTAATGCAGAAAAGTATAGGAAGAGATTAAAATCATCTAAGGGCGCCTGGGTGGCTCAGTGGGTTAAGCCGCTGCCGTCGGCTCAGGTCATGATCTCAGAGTCCTGGGATCGAGTCCCGCATCAGGCTCTCTGCTCAGCGGGGAGCCTGCTTCCCTCTCTCTCTCTCTGCCTGCCTCTCTGTCTACTTGTGATCTCTCTCTGTCAAATAAATAAATAAAATCTTTAAAAAAAAAAAATCATCTAAAGTCCTGCCACTCTGAGATGATTAATTTTGAAGCTCATCACCTGAGATACTCTAATGCATGAGTACCTGTGCAGTTAAATGATGCTTTCACTATCATGGGTTCCTTCTCTCACCCACCTCCCTCAGGAAACCCCTTGTCAGTCCGAGAGGACCAGAATTGAGTCTTGTGTGTGTCTTTTCATCTCTTGCTCTGAGCTCATATTTACTGCCTGGGCCTTTACACTTTATGTATATATATACCCTGGTACTTTTCTGATTTCCTTTCATTAAATTCAATCACATTGTATATGTTTCCTGTACATCTGGTTTTTCTTAGTTTCTGTTACATATTTATATTACCTTCCAAGTCAACTCTTAACCTCCCAAGTTAGAACTATAGTTGTAACTCATTTTTAATTGACTGTACTATTTTTAACTCTGCATATTCAACTAGTGGGAGATTTTAGCCTGTTCTACTCTGGAGCCTGTGAATATCTGCAGGAAACATACTCTGCCTTTAAACCCCATCTCTAAGACCTCTGGTCGGAAAAGCATACTTCGTAGTAGGATATATCAAATCAAAGATGTTGATTTTATGGTAACAAGTGGTAAGGAAGCATTTGTGTTATGGACGCCGGATGAGAAGTGGGAGAAGAGGAAACCTCAAAGCCAGTGGCTAGAATTGGGCATAGAATCCAAATTTATATTACCTATATGCTTTGGAATTCCAAGTCTGAAAAATGAGTAAAAATTGGTCTTGGGCTGTTGACACTTCTGGGGTAATTGGTAGGGAAAAAAAACAAAATTGCCCTGGAGAAGGGAAAGAATCAAGTATTTATCTTCAAGTTCTTGTATGAACCGAACCTCAGAGTAATTAAGTATTAGAACCCAGCTAATAAATGATGAAATGAAGCAGAGATGGTAGAATTAGACTAGGGATTGGCACACTTTATCTTTAGAGGTCCAGTTAATAAATTTTTAGGTTTTATGGGCCACTTGGTTTCTGTAGCAACTACCAAATTCACAATGGGCATGGTCAAGTTCCAGTAAAACTTTTATTTGAAAACCAGGCATTGGGCCATAGTTTGTGGACCCCTGAATTAGGCTAACAGTTTAAAGCCTAAGTTACCATTATTTTTATTTGTTGGCTTTAGTAATTCCAGGAAGTTTATTAAACACAACCAACATATTTATGATCTTCTAGTATAGATTCTCACTGAAATCTATACTAGATTTCTGTTTCTGTTTCTGTTACTGGAATTTAAATCCTAAATTTATGCCTTTTATTCTGATCCTAAGTGGATTATATGGTGAGTATGTTTTTAGATTATATGGGTTTTCTCAGTGTTTCACCCCTTATATACTTTATTTATATATGTAATTAATTTTAAGAAAATTTTAAAAATTTTGTTTTTCTTAAGTAAACTCTACCCCCAATAAGGGGCTTGAACTCAAAACTCTGAGATCAAGAGTCTCACACTCTACCAACTGAGCCAGCCATGCGCACTTCCATAGTTAATTTAAACAATGAAATATTCTTGAATTTATAGTGAGTTTATGTATCTTAAGTCATTGGATTTGTAAATTCAAGTAGAATGTACTTTACAAAATGTATTCAAGACTGATGTGAGATATTTCTGAAGGTAACTTTTGAAGTGTCATTTAGTAATTGCTGAATTTGCACACATCATTTAGTAATTGCTAAAAATCTGATCTTCTCCCTCCCCCCACCAGTTGTCACAAGTTAAAAAACTTATTGGTCATCTATTTTGGAAGGCAGCTATGCTCACCACTATACCACCAACGCTGGTCATCTATTTTGAAAGATTACTTTATCTGAAAGATAAATACTGGTTGATAGACTTCATATTTTTCTTCCCTAGGAAGTATTTGAAAAGGAGCAGTCTATTTGTGTTGCAGAGGAACAGCCAGCAGAAGATGGGGTAAAACTTGATTTTTCTTACCTCTTTTTCCTGGTGAAGGAAGTGTTTTGTTAGGTTCTCTGATTGGTTTATATTGTTGTGGGAGAGTAATTCAGTTTGTGAAAGCATTTCATTTAGCCATTTTTATCTAAAAATTACTCTGACTCCCAAATGAAACTATTGCTATAACTTCTGAGTATGTATGTGTGTTGTGATTTATGGCAGGGTGACACTAATAAGAACAGGACAAAAGGAGGATGGCAGCAGAAGAGCAAAGGACCCAAGAAAACTGCTAAATCAAAAAAAAAGAAACCGTTAAAAAAAAAACCTACACCTGTGTCCTTACCACAGTCAAAGCAACAGAAACAAAAACAGGCAAATGGAGTTGTTGGGAGTGTAAGTTTATTACTGTTATCATCATTATCTTTGGGTTATACACGAAAATGTTCAAATCCTATGTGTTTAGCTCCTCAAATTTTACATATGTATGTACCTGTGATCCCAGATTAAGACAGAAAACCTTAGCACCCTAGAAAGCTCACCTGTGTCCCTTCTCAGTCAGTGACCCCTCCGTCTATCTCCATACCTTCCAGTTCTGGCTGTTATTACCATAGATCACTTTTGCTTATTCTTAAAGTTCATTTAAGTGGAAATATGTTTGTCTTGCTTTCATTCAGCATTATGTCCGTGACACTCGTGTATTGTGTGTAGCAGCTGTACATTCTTTGTGTGTATGTGATACTCCATCTTCTGAATACACTAGTTTTTCTATCTGTTCTGCAGCTGGTGGACATTTGGGTTGTTTCTAGGTTTTGCCTATTATTGAATAAAAATGCTGTGCTTATTCATGTACATGTCGTTTGTGGACATTTCATTGTCTTGGGTATGTACCTAGCGGTGGAATAGCCGGGTCATAGTGTAAGTGTGGTAGCACACTGAAAGAGCCTGCTTTCCAAAGTTGTGCTATTCTGTATTCCTACTAGCAAAACATGAGTTTAGTTGTTCTGTATCCTCACTAATGCTTGGTTTTATCATTCTTTTTTATTATAACCACTACAGTGGGATCTGTAGTGGTATCTCTGTGTGTGTTTTTTATTTACCTGATAACTAATGACATTGAACATCTTTTCATATACTTAACCAGCCATTTCAGTGTCCTCTTTATCTATTGGGTTGTCTTATGGATTTGCAGGATTCCTTTATATACTCTGGATATGAGTCCCTTTTTACTCTCTTAATGGAAACTTTTGATGGTACTTAATTTTAAGAAAGTCTTTCATTGATTTTATGGTTAGTGCTTTTGAGTCCTGTTGACATTTCTGCCTATCAAAGATTTTAATATTTTATTTATTTATTTGAGAGAGCGAGCGACTGAGCACAAGCAGAGGGAGTGGGAGAGGGAGAAGCAAGCAAGCTCTGTGCTGAGCAGGGAGCCCAATAGGGAGTTCCATCCTGCGACCCTCAGGTCATGACCTGAACCCAAGGCAGATGCTTCATCGACTGAGCCACCGAGGTGCCCCACAGTATTGAGTCTTTTTATTCATAATCATGTTTTATCTTTATTAACTTGGATCTTCCTTAATTTTTTCTCAGCAGTGTTTTGTAATTCCCAGTGACAGAGGTATGACACATCTTTCATAAGATTTACCCTTTTGTATTGGATACTTTCTGGTGCTGTTGCAAAAAACATTAAAGGAACCCATTCTTCACTGTTTATTGCTGGTACATAAAGTTACAGTTGTCTTCTAAATATTGACCTTGTATCAGGGAATCTTGAACTGACAATATGGGTGTACTGTGTTTTATTGTGCGTCAGTTTCTTGCACTTGGCAGATACTGCATTTTTTACATACTGAAGGTTCATGGCAACCCTGTGTTGAGCAAATCTGTCAGCATCATTTTTCCAGCAACATTTGCTCACTTTGTGTTTCTGTCACATTTTGGTAATTCCCTCAGTAATGTCAGACTTTGTATTATTGTATTTGCTATGGTGATCTGTGATCAGAGATCATAGCTCGCTGAAACTCATATGATGGTTAGCATTTTTTAGCAGTAAAGTATTTTTTAATTACTTTTTTTAGACAGAATACTTTGCATGCTTAACATACTATAGTATAGTGTGAATATAACTTTTATATGTAGTAGGAAACAAAAAAAGTCATTTTGACTTTATTGCAATAATCTCTTTACTGCAGTGGTCTGGAACCGAACCTGGCATATATCCAGGGTATGCCTGTGATTCTGACCATTAGTAGGTACTTTTAGATTTTCTGTGTACACAGTCATGCCATCTGGGAATAAAGATAGTTTTACTTTTTTCTTTAATCTTTTTGCTTTTTCTTCCTTTCTTACTGTATTGGCTGAAATTTTCAGTGTAATGTTGGTTAGGCGTGAGGACGGTGGTCACCCTTGTCTTCTTGTTTATCTCCGGGAGAAAGGGAGCAAACTACTAAGGGTGATGTTAGCTACAGGGTTTTTGTAGATATTCTTTATCAGGTTTTCTGAGAATTTTTATCTTGAGCAATACTGAATTTTATTAAATGCCATCTCTTCATTTGTTGAGGTGATGGTACAATTTTTCTCCTTTCTGTAATATAGTGAATTATATTGAAGCATTTAGAAATTTTAAACTGTCCTTGCATTCCTGGAACAAATACAACGTATTATCCTTTTTCATATTTATCTAGATTTCATTATATTTGTTTAGGATTCCTACATCTATTTTATTTTATTTTTTTCCTACATCTATTTTTATGAGAGAATATTGTTTTCCTTTCTTGTAAATACCCTTGCCAGGTTTTGTATCAGGTTTATGCTGACCTCGTTAAACAAGTTAGGAAGTATTCTTTCTTTCTCTTTTTCCTGGAAGAGTCTGTATAAGATTGGGTTTGTTTCATATTTGGAAGAACTATCTAGAGAAGCCATCTGGGCTTGGAGTTTTTAAAAAGGGTTTTTAGTTTTAGAGTACACTTCTTTTTCTTCTTCTTCTTCTTCTTTTTTTTTAAAGATTTTATTCATCTACTTGACACAGAGAGACACAGGGAGAGAGGGAACACAAGCTACTGTATTACAGTAGCAGAGGGAGAAGCAGTTTTCCCGCCAAGCAGTGAACCCAGTATGGGGCTTGATCCTAGGACCCTGGGATCATGACCTGAGCTGAAGGCAGACGCTTAACGACCGAGCCACCCAGGCACCCCTGGAGTCCATTTCTTTAACAAATTCTGCTTTTTTCCTTATATCAATTTTAGTAAATTACACTTCCCAAGGAATTTGTCCATTTCTTCTAAGTTACCAAGTTTATTGACAGAGTTATTGATAATGTCCTCTCTTTGTAATTTCTTTTGGATCTGTAGTAATGTCTCTTTTATTCCCATTATTGTATTCTCTTTTTCCTTTGATCAGTCTTGCCTAATAAGTCTTCTCTCAGTTTTATTAATCTTTTCAAAGATTTGGTTTTGGTTTTGTTTAGATTTCCCTTTGCGTATCTGCCTTCTCTTAAATTGATTTCAGGTCTGTTTTATTTATTTTGAGTTTTTTTGTATTTAATTTGCTATTCTTCTTTCTTGAAATGGATTAGTAAATATTTTGTCTGGGATATTGGCTTTCCTTACTGCATTATACTGTATCAGCTATAGAAGATAATATTAAATTCTCAAAGCAGTACTTTTCTATGAGCTTTCCATTTCCTCATCTCAAATAAAATATATTGTATAAGTGGGGTGCCTGGGTGGCTCAGTTGGTTGAGTATCTGACTCTTGTTTCTGCTCAGATCGTGATCTCAGGGACACGAGAAGGAGCCCTGTATTCTCAGACTCCGCGCTCAACAGGGAGTCTGCTTGAGATTCTCTTTACCTTTGCCCCTCCCCCTCGCTCATGCCACATGCACGTGCTCACTCTCTCAAATGAATAAATAAATCGTTAATTTAAAAAAATATATATGGGGGCGCCTGGGTGGCTCAGTGGGTTAAAGCCTCTGCCTTCGGCTCAGGTCATGATCCCAGGGTCCTGGGATCGAGCCCCGCATCGGGCTCTCTGCTCAGCAGGGAACCTGCTTCCCCTCCTTTCTCTCTCTGCCTGCCTCTCTGCCTACTTGTGATCTCTGTCAAATAAATAAATAAAATCTTAAAAAAAAAAAAAATATATATATATATATATATGTATTATATATTTGATGTTTTGAAAGATGAGCCATGTTGCCATTGTGTTAGTGGTACACTTTATGCTTTAAAGATAAAATATTTTTTGTTTTACAAACATGAAAAATAACTAACAATAGACAAATAAGCCAGATGTTAAAGTCTTTAGTCTGATTACCACATATTTATAAATACGTGTGTTTCTAATTCTTTAAAATTCTGTATGAATAGTGAAATTATAATCTTGAGCTAATTGAATTATAATGACATTAAGTTAGCTTCAGGGACTCAGAATTCACTGAGATATTCAGAACTTTGTGGTTGCTTTTTTCTTTCAGGAAGCTGCAGTAAAGGAAGACGAAGAAGAAGTTTCTGACAAAGGCAGTGATTCTGAAGAAGAAGAAACCAATAGAGAATCCCAAAGTGAAAAAGATGATGGTAGTGACAGAGACTCTGATAGAGAGCAAGATGAAAAGCAGAACAAAGATGATGAAGCAGTAAGACTTATGGGTTTAAATAATTAGAATTATATGCCTCTGACAGTTACGTTTTTTGTCGTTTTTCATTTGTGTACTTGCTTGTATGTTTGTCTTAAACAATACCAGTATATTTTATAATCTTCTCTTATTTTGCAAGAATATGTTTGTGGGATGGTGGCCAGAATTATAAAGAAGAATAGTTTCTAACAAGGATTGGCTCTCTTAAATTGCCGTTAGTATAGGATGCAGATCTGAGGTGAAGTCAGTTTTGTGTCTTAGAGTAATTTTCACCATTGGAGCTGAGTCTGCAAATCAGTTAGGAAAGGTGGGTTATGGTCTAAGCAGTTACTTAGAAGAGTCTTTCAAAAGTTCCAGGTAGTGTTTAAAAATAAAGAAACATTACTGTGGACTCTAATGTCAAGAGGTTGGTTAAGGAGAAGACTAACATTTACAGAATGCCACCTTGTTTCAAGAGGTATATAAGACATTAAGGAAAGGAGGAGTCTCTAAGGGACTTATTAAGATTGTGAGGGTAGAGAGAATAGAAAAAAAAAAATCTCATGGTGTGGCATTAAGTTGCACCTGAGTTTTGGATGGGCTGTAGAAAAGAGGGTTTGGTGGACAAATAATGGGTCCTTAGAGACCTACTGCAAATTATCTGTAAACTGATCAACCTTTCCTTTGTGTTGTTCTGTTTTTTTCTGACTGGGCTAAAAGTTACCCTGTGAATTAGGAGAAAAAAGGGGATTCCCTGATGAGCCTGTGAGACACAGGTAGAGGCGAAAAAGAGGATAAAAAAGTAAAGGGCAAAGGATAAAAGTATAAGGAATTCCAGGCATGCCTTGGAGATATTACAGGCTTAGTTCCAGACCACCACAATGACACCAGCATCGCAGTAAAGAAAATCATATGAATTTCTTGATTTCCTAGTGGATATAAAAGTTACGTTTATACTATTTTGTAGTGTAGTCTAACATACATGCCTTAATTAAAACATTCTTTATTGTTAAAAAATGCTAACCATCATATGAGCTTTCAGCGAGTTGTAAACTTTTTGTTGGTGGAAACTCTTGCCTAAGTGTTGATGGCTGCTAACTCTTCAGTGGCGCTTGAAAGGTTGGTGTGACTGGGGCAGTTTTTTAAATAAGATGACAATAAAGTTTGCTGCATTGACTGTTCCCTTCACAAATGATTTCTCTGTAGCATGAGATGCTGGTGGATAGCATTTTACCCACAGTAGAACTTCCCGAATTGGAGTCAGACCTCTCAAATCCTGATGCTGCTTTATCAGCTAAGTTTCTGTCATATTCTGAATCTTTTGTTAGCATTGCAGCAGTCTTGACAGCGTCTGCACCGGGAATCGATTCCATCTCAGGAAGCCACTGTCTTTGCTCAGCCATCAGAAGCAGCTCCTCATGAGAGTAACCTTTTCTCGTGAGATGGCAGCAGTTCAGGCCCATCTGCAGGCAGCACCTCTAATTCCAGACCTCTTGCTCTTTCTACCACATCTGCAGTTTCTTCTCCCACTGGAGTCTTGAACCCCTCCAAGTCTTCTGTGAGGCTTGGAATCAGCTTCTTCCAAACTCCTCTGAATACTGATATTTGACCTCTTCCCATGAATCATAAATGTTCTTGATGGCATGTAAAAGGCTGAATGAGAAGATTTTCATTATACTTTGCTCAGATCCACCAAAGAGTCACTCACTGTGTGTGGCAGCTATCACCTTAAAAAAAGTATTTCTAAACTAGTAAGACCTGAAAGTGGTAGTTATTCTTTGGTCCATTTGCTGCAGAATGGATGCTGTGTTAGCAGGCATGCACACAGCATTAATCTCACTGTGTATCTCTGTCAGAGCTCCTGAATGACCAGGTGCATTGACAATGAGCAGTAATACTTTGAAATTTTTAGTAGTTCGTCTCAACAGTGGCTTAAAATATTCAGTAAACCATGTTGTAGACAAATGTGCTGTCCTTCAGGCTTGGTTGTTCCATTTAGAGAGCCCTTGCAGAGGAGATTCTGTGTATTTCTTAAGGGCCCTAGGATTTTCAGAAAGGTCGGTGAGTAATGGCCTTCACTGAACATCACCAGCTGCATTAGCTCCTAACAGGAGAGTCAGCCTGTCCTTTGAAGCCAGGCATTGACTTCTCTCTAGCTCTGCAAGTCCTAGATGGGATCTTCTTCCCATATAAGGCTGTTCTTCCGTTTTGAAAGTCTGTCCTGTAGTGTAGCAATCTTGGATTCTCCCAGCAGGATCCTGTGCAGAGCTTTCTGTGGCTTCTACACCCGCACTTGCTGCCTCACCTTGCCCTTTCCTGTTACGGAGACGCCTTCTTTCCTTAAACCTCATGAACCAACCTTTGCTAGCTGCAAATTTTTCTTCTGCAGCTTCCTCACCTCTCTTAGTCTTGATAGAGTTGAAGGGACAGGTCCTTGCTTTGGATTAAGTTTGGCTTAAAGAAATATTGTGGCTAGTTTGATCTTCTGTCCAGACCCCTAAAACTTTCTCCATACGTGCACTAAGGTTGTTTTGCTTTCTTATCGCTCGTGTCTTCCCTGGAGTGGCACTTTTAATTCCCTTCAAGAATTTTCCCTATGCATTCACAACTTGGCTAACTGTTTGGCACAAGAGGCCTAGCTTTCAGCCTATCTTGGCTTTCAACTTGCCTTCTTTACTTCACGAAGCTTAATCATTTCTAGCTTTTGATTTAAAGTGAGAGACTCTCAGCTCTTCCTTTCACTTGAACACTTAGAGGCTATTGTAGGGTT
The DNA here is from genome assembly GCF_922984935.1 of Meles meles. NCBI lineage: Eukaryota > Metazoa > Chordata > Mammalia > Carnivora > Mustelidae > Meles > Meles meles. The sequence continues at coordinate 24,721,804 of NC_060070.1, forward strand.
ATTAATAGGCCTAGTTTCAATATTGTTGTATCTCAGGGAGGCCCAAGGAGAAGGGGGAGAGATGGGGAACAACCCATTGTTGTTGCAGTCAGAACACACACATTTATTGACTAAGTTTGCCATCTTACGTAAACATGGTTCGTGTTGTCCCAGACAGTTACTGTAGTACATCAAAGATCAGTGATCACAGATTACCATAGCAAATATAATAAAAAGGTTTAAAATATTGCAAGAATTACCAAAATGTAACACAGAGACTCAAAGTGAGCAAATGAGTGCTGTTGGAGAAATGGCAGCAATAGACTTGTTCAACACAGGGTTGCCACAAACCTTCATCTTGTGAAAACCACAGTATCTGCGAAGCATGCAGATGTGCAAAGTACAGTTAAGCGAGGTATGCCGTAATGTGGTGGGGAGTTTGCCATTGGGAGTGGTGGGGGAAAACAAGGATGACTTTATAGCAGTTGCTGGCCCTTGGCTGTTTTTGTACTTTGGGAATTAAATTGATTGCCAAGAAAATTAAAGCCTATTAAGGGAATTATTTCTCCAGGCGTGCTTTGAGAAAGAAGAGTTGACATACTCCTTTCTGAGTATAGTATTAGGATTAGGAGAGGTGACAGACTAGTTTCTTTAGATACCAAAAATACATTCATTCAGTTGTCAAATAATTATACAAACAGTTATTCATTATCTGTCACACGGCAAGCACTGTGTTTGATGAGAGAGGAATGCAAGCCAAATGTAAAACAGTTTCTGCCCTTGAATGATAGTAGGCTAGTGGGGAAGGCAGACATGTAAGTAAACATTAGGGTACAAAAGAGATTATGCACAGTTTATGCAAGGTACAGTGATAGCACAAAGGAGGGAATGATCCAACTCAGTTGAGGGAAATTTCTGGTATTCAGGAGCTCCTGGTTTAGGTTTTAGCAGCTCCTGAAGAAATAATAGTAGGAATTTCCCAGGTTAGAGAAAGAGAAAACAAAAATCCAAATATGGTTTAGGAGGAGTGAAACAGCTTGGTGAGAAGTGGCAAGAATAGAAAGTGCAAAATAAATGATAATAATGATAATAATAATGAAGAATAGAAAGTGCAAAGAAACAGGCAGTGACAGGAGACTGAAGAGATTGGCCCAGGTCAGATCATGACAGTGTAGTTCATACTAAAGGGCTTAGATTTGATTTATGAAATGATCTGTTGTAACAGTTTTGAGCAGGGCAATGATCACGTCTGTGGGGCTGAACTCGGTGGTAGTTAGCATTGTCAGGAATAATAGCTGGAAGAAGGATGGAAACTCTTCCGTGAGAACAACTGAAAACATACTTGATTTCAAGTGTTTGATTTTTACTTTACTAGGAGTGGCAAGAATTACAACAAAGTATACAGCGAAAGGAGAGAGCTCTCCTGGAGACCAAATCAAAGATAACACATCCTGTTTATAGTCTTTACTTTCCTGAGGTGAGTTATTCCTGTTTTCCTTACTCCATTTACTTTCTCTTTAGGTATTTTTCAGTTGCTTGTTATCCCTCTATGGTGTATACTGGCTCAGAGGGGCTAAAGATGATCCATTCTTGACAGGCCACATTTTGAAGGATACCTTTCAGTGCGAATTAGATTGAGTGAACGTGTCGTTGAATGGGGGGATTGTTAACTCTGTAAGTACTTCTGCGGTTTCCTGGGCTTCTGTCTTTTCTGTGCCTGGATGACTGGAGGTTGTGCTGGTGATTTCTCTTTAGCAGTTCAGGCAGTCTTTCAGACAAGTGCGTATTTTGTCCTCATTGTAGGACTACATGGGTTTTGTGAATCCCTCGTGTCTGTCAAGTTTTGGGTAGGAAGAAAAAAGTTCTTAAATATTTTTCTCATGGGTTTTCTCTGATGGTCCTATACTGGCCACCTGGAGCCATTACAGTTGCTCTGGCCCTCGTAATTGCCCCAGTCCATGGGAATAGCCAGTGGCTGTGGGACCAGCTAAGTTTGGTAAGAGTTGAGAGTGGCTGAGCCCCAAGCTTAGGACAGATGATCAGTGCTCTTTGTTCTCTTGTCCTTATTTGGTTTGTGCTTTTGGCCTGCTCAGCTGTGGATGTTGAGTTTTTTGTCTTTCCAGTGAACTTGGGAATTGGACGAGGTTTTGCTTTTGCCACGGTTCTGTCTATGGCCAGAGGTCAAGAACTGGTTGTCTCTTAGTTCAGGGAAGCTGACCCACAGACTGCTTCACAGCTTTGCCATAGCACCTCCTGCTCAGCACTCGTGTTTGGCAGGTGATTTCATGTATAAATCTGCTTTCTGCTTTAGAATGTCAATCCAGAGTTGCTGGGGGCTGCTGAAGGCAAAATTCCCAAGTAATTTGGCTTTCCTAATAATAAAGGAATGGCTCTGCACAGACTGTTGTTTTGACTTGGAAAGAAGTCAGCCCAGGATTCCACGTTAACGCGCTTGCTGATCTTCTGGCGTGTCCTGAGCTCTAGCCCATCTGTTAAAGGCATTTTGCCCATTGCAGTAGTAACCTGCCAACCCCAAGACTTCCGAAGTCAAGCAAGTGAATTCCACTCATTGATTGGCTTTAAAAGTGCCATGGGATGTTATAAGCTGCATAATTTGTGCCCTTACAACAGACAGTTCATTTTAGAGTGTGCTTAGCTAATAAGCAAAACGTTCATTCACTGCCTTAGAACATTAGACTTGAAAATGCCTTTTTCTGATTTAAGCTACAACTGCACTGTAAACATCTCAAAGTACCATTTATCAGATAAAATTTATTTAGGATTTTCCTAACACTACCTGTCTACCTTCCATGTACCTACCAGACTACCCTAACAGCCTCACTACTCACTTAAATTGCTTTAAGTTTTATGATTATAATTGACTTACATGTTACTGAAACTCATTCAATGGTGAGGAATCTCACCCAGCAGAAAAACCCAGCATAACTCATGCTACAGCGTATTTTCCACTTTTACTATGTGCATCAAAGAGTCTGTGCTTAAATACAATGCCATGGATTGATATTCACTAGCTTCTTAATAAATATTCTTGAATGAATCTCATTTTAATCAAGTAACCTGGGAGATCAGAGGGAAAGACATTCTCTTAGTGAAGAGGTAAAGAAGAATTGCACATTCTTGAGTGCTTCTTATATTACATATAAGTTCTGGTAATGAGATTTCAGACAATGAAATGCCAGAACTAAAATGATTGAGGTGTCTACCTTATTTCATTAATAATCATGATTATCATTTTTTAAGAAGATTTTTTTATTTAATTGACAGAGCGGGCTTGTACACACAAGCCGCGGGAGGGGCAGAGAAGTAGGCTCCCGGCTGAGCAGGGAGCCCAAGACAGGATGATGCGGTGCTCGATCCCAGGATCCTGGGATCATGACCTGAGCCAAAGGCAGATGCTTAAGGACTGAGCTGCCCAGGCGCCCCCATGATTATTATTTATCATGATCAGTGTTCTAGACATTGTAACATTGCTTGTATTATCTCAGTTCATCCTCACAACACGTCCCGAGTTAGGCACTCTTCATTTAAACAGAAAAGAAAAGTGACATTTAGAGAAGTGAAATACTCCAGGTCTGTGTGGCTTTGAAACAGGCATTGGCTAAACTACAGCCTGCAGACAAGTCAGCCTCCCTGCCTGTTTTCTGAATGACATTTTATTGGAGCACCGTCACACTCATTGTGTTCGTGTTACTGTGGTGGAGTTGAGTAGTGGTGACTCAGACTCTGGCCTGCTTTGAGTCCATTATGTTTTTACCCACTTTGTGTGTGCAACACATGGAGACAAACACACATATATACACGTGTATCTATTGTGGTAGTCCCCCTCAGGTTAAGCAGAAGTTAGATTAAACATGTACTTCTGACTTACTTATTCTGCTTATTAATGTTGTTGTAGTGCTTTGAAGTTTACAAGAGTTTTTAGTTGACCTTAGTGTAGCATTCTTAGAAAGATAATCAAATTTTAATGTCTTGTGGATAAAATAAAATAGAAAGTGTGAGTGATTTTGGCTTAAAAAGACATTTTCTGGGGGCGCCTGGGTGGCTCAGTGGGTTAAAGCCTCTGCCTTCGGCTCGGGTCATGATCTCAGGGTCCTGGGATCGAGCCCCGCATCAGGCTCTCTGCTCCGCGGGGAGCCTGCTTCCTCCTCTCTCTCTCTCTGCCTGCCTCTCTGCCTAGTTGTGATTTCTCTCTGTCAAATAAATATTAAAAAAAAAAAAAATTTTCTGTATGATACTGTTTTCAGTAAAAAGTTATTTTTTTTAACTTTCTTTTGGATAGTTGAAAATTTAGAACTGTCTAGTGTTGTTTTGGTTGAGTTCTTTAAGTCATTTTAGAAAACTGTCTTCCGGGGCGCCTGGGTGGCTCAGTGGGTTAAAGCCTCTGCCTTCGGCTCAGGTCACGATCCCAGGGTCCTGGGATCGAGCCCCGCATCAGGCTCTCTACTCAGCGGGGACCCCGCTTCCTCCTCTCTCTCTGCCTGCCTCTCTGCCTACTTGTGATCTCTGTCTGTCAAATAAATAAAATCTTTTAAAAAAATTTTTAAAAAAAGCTGTCTTCCCTGACCAATTCTTTTTTTTTTTTTTTTTAAAGCTTTTTATTTATTTGACACAGAGAAATCACAAGTAGGCAGAGAGAGGAGGAAGCAGGCTCCCCGCTGAGCAGAGAGCCTGATGCAGGGCTCGATCCCAGGACCCTGAGATCATGACCTGAGCCGAAGGCAGAGGCTTAACCTACTGAGCCACCCAGGCACCCTTCCCTGACCAATTCTTAAGCAGCAGATACGAAGAGATGACTGAACAGTTACAGATGTGTCCCGCATAGCAGTACTCACTAAGCACATTGAAGCTTGGTGCTTCCAGACTATGTGGACTTCTGTGGCAGTTTCTTTACTGACCTCTTTTTCTATCTCTAATCTTTTATGAGGTTCTACTAAAAATGCTGCACTTATTAAAATCATGTGCAGTGAAAAGTATAGATAGACTTTTAAATCTGAGATGCTCTATTATGAGTGATATATTTTAATGATTTCTGATTTGGTTGCCCAAGTCCCTTCCACTCCTACTTTCTGGCTTTTGCTTCTTACTAGGCAGGATTACCAAGATTATTTGCTAGATGATATTGTAGTGTGGTTTATAATGTTTTATTTTTTAGGCTGTCTTTTGTCATTTAAGGCTAATACAGGGGATTTTAATACAGAGGGCCATCATTAGGGTTTTCTAAGGGGCCATTTGAAACCCCCAAATTACATGGAGAATTCTTTTGGACAGCAGATCTACAAATGGTGAAGAATGATTTATTCATTCAGTAAATATTAAATATCTACTTTGTACCAGGCACTGTATCTATGCTGGAAATAATGTGGTGATAAAACCAGAACAATACGTCTAAGAAGAGACAAGGCAGAACAGTTATTTCTCTAGTTCTTTCTGATAACATAAACTTTTTTTTTCTTTGCAGGAAAAACAAGAATGGTGGTGGCTTTATATTGCAGATAGGAAGGAACAGACGTTAATATCTATGCCATATCATGTGTGTACACTAAAAGATACAGAAGAGGTAATTATCCAACAACACTATTTCAGTTTTTACAAATATATGGTATCTCACCATCGTGCTTCTTCATAAAGTCTTTCTTAGAAGTCAGCTTATCATATTTGGCTTATTGTATTTTATTTGTTTAGGCACATTTTATAACTGTTCTCTAGTGTCTTTCGGGAGAGGCCGATTAGAAATTTATACAGTGTTGTTAAAGATAGGCAACTTATTTTTGGGAGTTTTCACTGTTAGTGTCTGAGAACATACGCCTTTTGTTCTCCTGTCCAGGACTTAATTGTATTTTACAAAAATTTATGATTTTTATCCTCATTGGATTAGTGCTAAGATAAATATCTTCAGTCTTAAAAACAAATTTAAGAACTGGTAATTAGATTTTTAGAATGGAATTTTTGATTATGTGGGGTTATTCATTGTTAATGTCATCACTACTGTATCATTGTGATGAGCACATTTTATCTGTTTATCTTGTTTTTCTTGATTATTTCATGCTTCTTCTCTAGAAAGAGCAAGGGTTTTTTGAATTTCAAGATAGTTCTGTGATACTGATTTTTAATCTAAAAGTATTTTTCCTCTTTTATAACCAAGTAGTAAATGTATGAAGTAGTTTGTTGTTGTTTATTTGATACATAGAGTTAGTGTTAACTTAAAGGGTATTTCTTGGATAGAGCAGTTATATTACTATTTTTTAAATTTAAGTTTTACCTATTTTTGAGCAGATAATAAATTCACCTAGTTAATATTTCATAAGATACACAAAAGTGCACCCATTGAAACATCCCTCTCAGTCACCCATTTTCCTTCCTGGAGGCCAATGATGTTAAACAAAATTTTTGTCTATTCTTCATGTAATACTGTATAGAAATTACAAGGAAATACACATACGTATTTTCTCCAATATTGTATACAAAATAGCATACACCTTACTTTTTTCTCTCATCTTTTATTTTAAAAAGTTTCAAACCTATAGAAATGTTGCAAGCATACTATTATGAACTCCCATATCCTTCATCTATACTGATCAGTTAACATTTTGCCTTATATTTAAGATAGTTTAATATCTTCCTCTGCATGTGTGCCTGTAGACATCATGACATTGTAACCCTAAATACTTAAACATGTATCTCCTAAGAACAAAGTCCATCTCCTACATAAGCCCAATAAAATTACTCTATTCAGGAAATTTAACATTGATATGGTATTTATCTAATGTGCAGTCCATATTCAGATTTTCTTAATTATTTCACTAATGTGAAATAATAGTTTTTGTTTTGTTTTCAAAATTCAGGATCCATTCAAGGATCATGCATTGCATTTGGTTGTCAGTCTTCTTTATTCTAGAACTCTTGGTGTTTTGTTTTTAAATTTTTCATGCCATCAAAATTTTTGAAGAGTCCAGGCAAAATATTTTGTAGAATACCCACCAGTTTAATTTCTCTCATTGGTTACTCATGCTTATATTCATCTTAAATATTTTTGGCAAAAATACTACATAAGTGATACAACCTTCTTATAGGGGACATTATATCATTTTGCCCCACACTGGTGAGACAGTGGTTAGACATTTAATTAGGGCTTTTCTCTACTATAAAAGGTATTTTTTTCCTCTAATCATTCAGGTAATACTTGGGCACTATGTTAATATTCTCTACTAGTCTTTTATCTGCTCATTTTAATATACATTGATGGTTCTTGCCTTAATCACTTTTTACTATGCTACTTATACTCAGTGTAAGTGTAAATTTTGTATCTCAGGAGTGAAACTGAACATCTTCCAGTGTATTTGAATTGTACTTACTTTTATGTCTGTTTTTGACCATTGTTCATTTTTGTTGAGTTATTGGTCTTTTAATTGGTTTGGGGAATTGTTTTAAGTGTTGCATCCCTTTGTGATACTTGTTGCAAATACTTCTCCCCAGTTTGTTTTACTACTGCAGTTTTTACCAAGGGAAAGTACAAACATTATTTATTTGGGTTTTTTTGGTAGTGTGATTTAGTAATTTTATCTTTTACAATTTCTGGGTTTTATGGTATATTTAGAAAGTTAAATTGTGAGATTAATGTTAAAAAACAATATTCCCATGAATTTTTTTTAGTTCATTTTTCCTAGTTGTTTTTTTTTAATATATAACCTTGCCTACAAAATCTGGATTTTGGAGATTGGAGACAGATCACCAGAACATCCAAATGCCATCTTAATAACTTATTCTTCCTTTGTGTGAGTGGAAACGAAATTTTTTCCTCAAGTTTTTATTTTAAACACCTGGTGCTCATCACAAGTGCACTTCTTAAACCCCGTCACCTTTTCACCCATTCCCTGCCCACCTCCTCCGATAACCACTGGTTCTCTGTAGTGGAGAGTCTGTTTCCTGGTTTGTCTTTCTCTCTTTTTTTCTCCCTTTGCTCATTTATTTTGCTCCTTAAATTTCACATATGAGTGAAGTCTTATGGTGTTGTCTCTCTCTCTGACTGACTCATTTCACTTAGCATTATATGCTCTAGCTCTATCCATGTCATTGCAAATGGCAAGATTTCATTCTTTTGTTGTGGCTGAGTAATAGTGCATTGTATGTATGTGTATACCCCATCTTTATCCAGTCATCAGTTGATGGATATTTGGTCTGCTTCCATAATTTGGCGATTGTAAATGCTGCTGTAAATACAGGGGTGCATGTATCTCCTTGAGTTAGTGGTTTTTGTTTTTTTTCCTTTTAAGATTTATTTATTTTACAGAGCAAGAGAGAGTAAGGGGAGGGGCATAGGGAGAGGGAGAGAGAATCCCAGGCAGACTCTCTGCTGAGCACAGAGCCCAACATGGGGCTTGTTCCATGACCCTGAGACCATGACCTGAGCCGAAACCAAGTCAGATGCTCAACTGACTAGCCACCCAGGTGCCCCTGAATTAGTGTTTTTGTACTTTTTGGGTAAATACCAAGTAATATGATTGCTAGATTGTAGGGTGCTTCTGTTTTTAACTTTTTGAAGAACCTCAGTGGTGTTTTTCCCAGTGGCTGCACCCGTTTGTAGCCCACCAACAGTGCAAGAGGGTTCTGTTTTCTTCATATCCTTAGCAATACCAGTTGTTTCTTACGTTTTTGATTTTAGCCATTCTCACAGGTGTGAGGTGATATCTCATTGTAGTTTTGACCAGTGTGTCCCTGATAAGTCATGTTGAGCATCTGTTCATATGTCTGTTGACCATCTGTATGGCTTTTTTGAAGCAATGTTCATGACTGCACCACGGTCGATACATCCAGCTACATCCGTTCAGCCATCTCTCACCAAAATGACTAGGAGGAGGAATGCCCAACAGAAGAAAAATTCAGAGGCTGGGCCTTCTGCAACAGAGCTAATGGCTATCGACATAGACAGTATGTCAGAAGGGGAATTCAGGCTAACAATTATCCAGGCAATAGCTAGATTGGAGAGAGCCATGGATGACAAAATGGAATTGATTAGGGCAGAACTGAAAGCCACCAGGGATGATGTTCACAATGTTAGGGCAGAACTGAAAGCCACCAGGGATGATGATCACAATGTTCTCAATGAGTTCGAATCTAATCTAAATTCTCTAAAAGCTAACTGAGACAGAAGATAGAATTAGTGATCTAGAGGACAAACAGAGAGAAAGGATCAGGAAGAAGCCTGGAACAAACAGTTTAGAAGACACGAAAACAGAATTAGGGAAATAAATGATGCCATGAAACGTTCCAATGTCAGAATTATTGGAATCCCTGAAGGGGAGGAGAAAGAAAGAAGTCTAGAAGATATAGTGGAACAAATTCTCCATGAAAATTTTCCCAATCTCGTGAATGGAACCAGCGTTCATGTATTAGAGGCAGAACGGTCTCCCCCCAAGATTATAGATTCTAAAAAAACATCAAGGCACCTAATAGTAAAATTGAGAAATCATAATTGTAGATACAATCTCTTGAAAGCTGCTAGGACGAAGAGGCTCCTTACATACAGAGGAAAGCCCATCAGAATAACATCAGACCTGTCCACAGAAACGTGGCAAGCCAGAAAGGGCTGGCAAGATATATTCAGGGCACTAAATGAGAAGAACATGCAGCCAAGAATACTTTACCCAGCAAGACTGACATTCAAAATGGATGGAGAGATAAAGAGTTTCCAAGACCGGCAAGGCTTAAAAGAGTATGCGACCACCAAGCCAACACTGCAGGAAATATTAAGGGGAGGGTTCTATAAAAGGAAAAATCCCCAGAATATCACTGAACAGAAATATGGAGACAATCTACAGAAAGAAAGACTTCAGGGGTAACACGATGTCAATAAAAACGTATCTATCAATAATCACTCTCAATGTGAATGGCCTAAATGCGCCCATAAAACGACACAGGGTTGCAGATTGGATAAAACAACAGGACCCATCCACATGTTGTCTACAAGAGACCCATTTCGAACCTAAGGATACACCCAGACTGAAAGTGAAGGGATGGAGAAGCATCTTTCATGCCAATGGGCCTCAAAAGAAGGCCAGAGCAGCGATTCTCATATCAGATAAATTAGATTTTAAACTAAAGACTGTAGTCAGAGATACAGAAGGACACTACATAATTCTTAAAGGGACTATCCACCAAGATGATCTAACAATTGTAAATATCTATGCCCCCAATATGGGAGCAGCCAATTACATAAGAAAACTATTAATCAAGATAAAGAGTCCTATTGATATGAATACATTAATAGTAGGAGATCTTAACACACCTCTCTCAGTAATAGACAGATCATCCAAGTAGAAAATCAATAAAGAAACAAGAGCATTGAATGACACATTGGACCAGATGGACCTCATAGATATAGACAGAGCATTCCACCCTAAAACAACAGAATACTCATTCTTCTCAAGTGCACATGGAACCTTCTCTTTTGTCCATTTTAATTGGAATACTTGTTTTTTGCATATTGAGTTTTGTAAGTTCTTTATATATTTGGATACTGGTCCCCCCTCCCTTTTTTTTAAGATTTACTTATTTGAGAGAAGAGGGGGAGAGAGCAGGAGGAGGAGCAGAGGGAGAAGGGAGAGAAGCAGACTGCTGAGTGAGGAGCCTGATACAGAGCTCAGTCCCATGACCCTGAGATCATGACCTGAGCCAAAATCAAGAGTTAGACACTTAATCAGTTGAACCATCCAGGTGCCCCACTGGTTACTAACCCTTTATCAGATAAATCATTTGCATATATTTTCTCCCATTCCGTAGGTTTTTGTTGATTGTTGACTATACAGAAGCTTTTTTATTGTGATGATGTCCCAATAGTTTATTTTTGCTTTTGTTTTCCTTGCCTCAGGAGACCTATCTAGAAAATAGTTTCTATGGCCAATGTCAAAGAAGATATTGCCTGTCCTCTCTTCTAGGACTCTTGTGGTTTCAAGTGTTACATTTAGGTCTTTAATCCATCTGAATTTATTTTTATATGTAGGGTAAGAAAGTGGTCCAGGTTCTTTGGGCGCGTTGCCCTCCAAAACCATTTGTTGAAGAGACTGTCTTTTTCCCACCAGACACTCTTTCCTGCTTTGTTGAAGATGAATTGACCATATAGTTGTGGGTTTAATGTAGAGATTTTCTGTTCTGTTCCATTGATCTATGTGTCTGTTTCTGTGCCAGTACCATACTGTTTTGATCACTTCAGCTTTGTAATATAACTTGAACTCTGGAATTGTGATGTCTCCAGCTTTGCTTTGGGTACTCAGGGTCTTTGTGGGTCCATATAAATTTTAGGATTATTTGTTCTGGTTCTGGAAAAATGCTGTTGGTATTTTGGTAGGGATAGCATTGAATGTGTAGATTGCTTTGGGTAGTATAAACATTGTAACAATATTTGTTCTTCCAATCCAGGAGCCTAGAATGTCTTTCCATTTCTTTATGTCTTCAGTTTCTTTCATCAGTGCTTTATAATTTTCAGAGTATAGGAATAAACGTCTTTGGTTAGATTTATTCCTGGGTATTTTACTGCTTTTGATACAGTTGTAAGTGGGATTGATTCCTTCATTTCTCTTTCTGCTGCTTCATTTTTCTGTGCATTGATATTGTAGCCTGCGACTTTATCAGTTCTGGCAGTTTTTTGATGGAGTCTTTTGGGTTTTCTATGTATAGTATGATGTCATCGGCACAAACTGAAAGATTTCTTTCTGTCTTACCAATTTGGATGCCTTTTATTTTTTTCTGTTGTCTGATTGCTATAGCTAGGACTTCCGGTACTATGTTGAATAAAAGTGATGAGAGTAGACATCCTTGTCTTCTTCACGTTAGGGGCAAGGCTCTCAGTCTTAGTCCATTGAGGATGGTGCTAGCATTGGGGTTTTGCATATATGGCTGGCCTTTATTATGTTGAGGTATGTTCCCTCTATACCTACTTTATTGAGGTTTTTTTTTGGGTTTTGTGTAGTTTTGTTTTTAAGTAGGCTCCCCACCCAGCCCAGAGCCCAGTGCGGGACTTGAACTCATGACCCTGAGCTGAGAACAGGAGTCAGACATTTAACTGACTGAGCCACTCTGGTGCCCCTTGTTGAGGGTTTTTATCATGAATGGATGTTTTACTTTGTCAGATGTGATTTCTGTGTCTATTGGAAAGATCGTATGGCTTTTATCCTTTCTCTTATTAATGTGATGTATCACATTGGCTTGAGAATATTGAACCAACCTTGCAACCTAAGAAAAAAATCCCACTTCATCATGGTGAATGATTTTTTAATGTATTATTAGATTCATTTTGCTAGTATTTTATTGAGGATTTTTGCTTCTTTTCATTAGAAGTATTGGCCTGTAGTTCTCTTTTTTGTGTTCTTTCTTTCTTTTTTTTTTTTTTAAAGATTTTATTTATTTATTTGACAGACAGAGATCACAAGTAGGCAGAGGGGCAGGCAGAGAGAGAGGAGGAAACAGGCTCCCTGCAGAGCAGAGAGCCCGATGTGGGGCTTGATCCAGGACACTGAGATCAATGACCTGAGCCGAAGGCAGAGGCTTTAACCCGCTGAGCCACCCAGGTGCCCCTTGTGTGTTATTTTCATTTGGTTTTGATATGAGGGTAATGCTGTCCTCCTGGAATGAATTTGGAAGTTTCCCGTCCTTTCTATTTTTTGGAATTGTTTGAGAATAGGTAGTAACTCTTCTTTATGTTTAGTAGAAATCTGGTCCTGGACTTGTTTTTTGATTACTGATTCAGTTTCTTTGCTGGCTGTCATTCTGTTCAAGTTTTCTTATTTCTTCCTGTTTTAGTTTTGGTGGGCTATATGGCTCTAGGAACTCATCCATTTTTTCTAGGTTGTCCAATTTGTTGGCACATAGTTTTTCATAATAATCTCTCATAATTGTATTTCTGTGGTGGTGGTTGTTAATTTCTCCTCCTCCATTTGCAATTTTATGTATTTGGGTCTTTTTCTTGATAACTGGGTAACGGTTTATCAGTTTCATGGTGTGTTTTTTGTTTTGTTTTTTTTTTTTAAGGACCAACTCTTGGTTTCATTGATCTGTTTATTGTTTTCTTTAGTCTTCTGGGTCATTAATTTGTTCCTCTGCTGCTTCCACCCTGCCATTCATTCCATCAAGTGTGTCTAATTTTTTCATTGAGCTCCTTATCTCTGCTATGTTATTCCTTATCTCTGTGTTAATGGTCTCACTGATGTCTTGCACTCTTCACTCAAGCCGAGTGAGTATCCTTATGATCATTGCTTTAGGTTCTCTACCAGGCATGTTCCTTACATCTGTTTTGCGTAGATCTTCTGCTATGGCCTCGTCCTTTTCTTTCTTTTAGGAGAGATTCCTCTGTCTTCTCATTTTGTCTGTGTCTGTGTGTAGGAAGGTCAGCTATGTCTCCTGTTCTTGAGAGTAATGGCTTTACTTAGAGGAAGTCCTGTAGTGCTCTACAGTGTAGTGTCCCTTGTTCCCTAGGGCCTGGTGCTTCAGAGAGTGTCTCCAGTGCGTGCTGTGTGGGCTTTGCTTTTGTGTTCTGGCTGCTTTATTTTTCAGGCCACTTGTCTGCAGAGGGTCCCTTTGCCTCTCGGTGGGCAATGTTTGGTCCCTGGCCTGAATGTGGCAAGTTTTAACTAGGTGTGTTCTGGTCTGCTTGTGAAAGTCCTGTTGCCACCACCATGGGAACTGAGGCCCTGTCTTGGGGCCCACTGTGCTGGGATTGAGGCCAGTGTGACTGGGAGGGGTGGTTCCACTGGAGTACAGGTGGTGGTGGTGGGGGGCTTGGTGTAAGCAAGTTAGGTAGTGAGTATCGGCCCATCGCTTCTTCCTGCAGGTGGCCCTGTCTTATGCTGAGGGGTGAGGGTGGGGGTAATGGCCCCAGAGGGGTCTCTCTCTGGTGCCCTCTGAGATGAGCGAATACTCTCCCCACTGTGTGCCCCATGCGCTTCTCAGGTCGCTGTTACCATGCTATATGTCCATGGACCATTTGCCCTGCCTTTTCTCCGAGAGCAGCCCCAGTGCCCACTGAACTCTCCCAGAGCCAAGCATGCTGACCTTTAAAACTCCAGGCTTGGGGCGCCTGGATGGTTCAGTCGGTTAAGTGTCTGCCTTAGGCTCAGGTCATGATCCCAGAGTCCTGGGATTGAGCCCCATGTCCTGCTTTCTGCTCAGCAGGAGCCTGCTTCCCCTCTCCCTGTTGCTCCCCCCTGCTTGTACTCTCTCTCTCTACCAAATAAATAAATAAAAATCTTTATAAAAGGAATAAATAAAGCTCCAGGCTTTAAGCCCTGCTGGTTGCAAGAATTCACGAAATTTGGGCTCTCTTGCTCTCTAAGCCCATTGCTGTGGGAATTCCTTTTCCTCGTGCACTCCCCTGTGTGCTAGGTTGTCTCATGCCCTTCTCTCCAACTGCAGCTCCCTCCCTACCACAGTGGCCACCATCCATTTCTCTTCCAAACTGTGTCTCCACACTTCCTACCTTCTTCGACATGGCTTCTTCTCTCTCTCTCTCTCTCTCTCTCTCTCTCTCACAGCCCTTAGCTGTTTGATTGCCACGGTATTTAGAATGATTAGATGGTATCTAGTTATGTTCATGCGATGTTTTGAGCCTAGGATTCTCCTACTTCCCTGCCATCTTCTTTCCCTGGAATTGAAATTTTGAAGAGTTTGTAACTCTTTGTGTATGAAGCTTATGATTTAAAAGGAAATAAGTACCTTATTGACATTTTAAGGCACTCGGCATGTTTTTAAAAAATTTCTTTTATTTGAGTATAGTTGACATACAATGTTACATTAATTTCAAGTCTATAACAGTGATTCAGCTTCTCTGTTTGTTATACTATGTTCACAATGAATATAGCTGTAGCTACTATCTGTCACCATACAGTGCTATTACAATATTACTGACTCGTTTTCTATGCTGTACCTTTTGGTTACATGACTTATTAATTCCATAACTGGAAGCCTGTATTTCCCATTCCCCTTCACCCATTTTGCTCATCCCCTCATCCCCTCCAGCATTCCCTCTGTCAACCATCAGTTTCTTCTCTGTATTTGTAGATCAGATTCTGTTTTTTGTTTGTTTATTCATTTGTTTTGTTTTTAGAGTCCACATCTGAGTGAGATCATGTGGTTATTTCCAGCACTGGGCATTTGTGAAGGAAAAACTCATTTCTGTGTGTTTCTCATTTATTCACACTACTGTCACACAACACTTTTGACACCACGTGTGTGGGTTTTTCCCCGCACCCAGCAGTTGTTTCTCACACCAGCTGAGTGTCCTGCATCGTAGCTCAATGCCATGCCGGCACTATATATCTGGAGTTAGCATCAGATCCCACAGGGTGAGGGCTCAGGTCCTCAAGACTCCACCCCCCAACCTCTCACCACGTGCTTCAGCTGCCAGTTGCAAGTCTCAAGTTGCCTATACTTCTGACCAGCTGGCTATGAATCGGGGTTCCCGTGATCCCCTCCTTGAGTCTGATAATTTGCTAGAATGGCTCATAGAACTCAGAGAAACACATCTACTAGTTTATTATTAAAGATTATAGTAAAAGACCTAGATGATGTTCTTTCTTCCATTTCTCAAAATACGGATTTTAAGTGCTGTTTTTTTTCTTCTAGGTAGAACTGAAGTTTCCTGCACCAGGCAAGCCTGGAAATTATCAGTATACAGTGTTTCTGAGATCAGACTCCTATATGGGTTTGGATCAGATTAAACCCTTGAAGGTAAGAATAGTGACTCTTCAATAAATATGGTTGCCTGTTTGAATGCATGCTTAATATACTAGGAAAGCATTTCTGGATCTGAAATGTAGAATAATAGAGGGAAAAAGATGTCCTCTCATACTTTGTATATGATACACTCAGGGGTCTACTCTTTAAATAATAAACTGAACTTGTTGAGTTAAAGGAGCATAATGCTTTAGAACCTTGAGTATAAATTATTAGACTGATGGAGAATATTAAATATAGATTACTTAATTGATGCTCCTAATGTCCTCTGATATGCTATGACTTTACAGGGCCTCATCAACTGGGTTCTGGGTTTTTGTTTTTGGTTTTTTTGTATGTTTGTTTTTTAGAAAAGTACACATATTTTCCCACAGATTCTGTTGGAGTGTTTATTAGTTTTTGAGATTAGTTTGTTTTTAATCATCTTATACACTTTGTTTAAGTATTATCTAAAGCACGTTCCTGTCAGTGTTTACCAGTTTCACTTGAAACCGTAAAAGGCCTTCTGTTGTGTAAACACTGTGTTGGAGTATTGTTGCCTGGCGCACTGGAGTCCCAAAGTAAAGGGAGCCGGGAGAGGCAGGCCTGTGTTTTCCCGCAAGGGTGCCGGATTTCTTTCCATTGCTTATAGAATTTTACTTTATGAGTATGGAGGCTGCAAAATACTTTTTTGAAAGTCACACTTGAGTTTTTCTTGTCTCGGCAGACTTATGAAGACATCAGACGTACTAAGACATAACTCAGTGTTCTTGCTCAAGAATCACAATTAATCTTTCATTGTACAGAGTAAATAGTGCAGCTTCTATAGAGTTAGAATGTCAAACCGTATTAGAAATTTGACTATATTCGTATGTTAGTAGATTACCTTTTTATTTCTGGGACGAATATCTATTTTAAATAAATATGTTAAATTTGGAGTTAACAACCATTTATAGTCTATTTCTTTATAATTGCTGTGGTCAAAGAAAACCTTTTCTATCTATCAGATAAATATCTGATAATATCTTTATATTTATCTGAATAATCAGATATTTCCCCAAATTTCTGATGTCTGCATTTAATTCTTCTTTGTAGTTGGAAGTTCATGAGGCTAAACCTGTACCAGAAAATCACCCGCAGTGGGATACAGCAATAGAGGGGGATGAAGACCAGGAGGACAGCGAGGGCTTTGAAGATAGCTTTGAGGAGGAGGAAGAAGAGGAGGAAGATGATGACTAAGCCGTGCTCTGAGTGGACCACAGTATTTGCAGCTCTTTGCTGTTTTGGAAGTGTATAATAAACCAGAAACAGTGTGGAACTGATGTTGAGGGAGGTTTTAGTTCTTTACTAGAAATGGGTGCATAATATAACTAGGCCGTGGGGAAGCCTTGGTACAGTCTGAAAAACGCTTCAGGCTTGTTAAAGCCTTTCAGGAATGGGATGGTGCATTTATTTCATCGGCAAATGATAATAAACCCTTTGTTATAACTGTCCAGAGTGTGGGCTGTGTATTATCTGATCAATTTATGGTCCCAGTAAAAGTAAAGGTACATGAAAACCAGTCTATAAGTGAGCAGTTTTTCTTTGTTTAGCTTTAGTTTTCAGCAAACATTAAAGTGTGATAAACACCACACAAATATTTTAAGTAACATCTGCTCGTTTTAATCTTTTGATAAGCTCTGTCATTCATTTATTGACATTTTGCAGTGATACAAGACTGTTTATAACAGCTCCATTCATAGCTTTAAACTTTTTATTTTTACCTGTCTTGGTCATAAGTTGGCATTCTGTCACATTCCACATAATATAGAGGGCTACATTGGGGATTTTCCTTTTCTTAATTGCCCAGAGTTATCAGACAGATTATAAACATGGCTTTTAATGGCTTAAAACATTTTTAAGCCTCTATTTTAGCAGATCAGTGCAGGATCTAATTCTTTTTATAAGCTATAGGTCTAAAAACGATTGTGGGACCATATGTTCTCTGATGTTGGTGACTCATGTTATTAAACCTTTTTTAAAAGGTTCACTATAAAAGCTGAAATACATTCTTAGCTTTTAATCTACCTGACTCAGAAGCCTTTTAAGGAAAAAAAAAAAAAAACGTAACATGCAAAGGAGGCATCTTTTTGTATTCATTTTGGACTCCTGTCAATAAAATAGAAGTTTGACTCATTTTACGTTTGTAATGGTGTGTGTCTTTTTACTTCCAGGGAAAGGATATAATAGGATAATTCGCTCTTTTATTTTCAACTAAAAATTTAATAATGTACATTACTGCAGAAGTGATCGCTATTTCTGTATGGTATAGAGAAACCCACGTGTGGGAGGAATTTCCCCCTTACCCACTGCAGCCCAGAAGGATAGTGCTTATAAAGAGTAGAAGTGTATACATGATGAATATTTTTATCACGAGATACTGAAAAGGCATATGTCTGTAATATTACAGGACTGATTGTAATAATCCTCCCCTATCAAGAGCTCCGTAGGCCAAAGTGCTGTTGGAATACTAATTTGTGACCTTATTGATTTAAAAGGTTGCCACATTCCATGCAGAATTATCACAGTATTTTGTTACTGCAGTAGTTGGAAATAAAATTTGAAAACTACCAAAAACATGAATGGTTTCAGGCTACAATTTCTACAGTATTCTCAAAGCCAGTTTCTTCACTGGAAATTCCATCACTTGTTTTTTTGTTTTGTTTTTAAAGGTGTTAGCGAGACCCTTCCTTTTTAGGCAGTAGTGCCACTGAGCGTTTGTTTCATTTTACAAGTAGAGGGTGGGTTCGCTCGTTGAGGCAGGTGTTTCTGGGGGCTGCAGTGCCAGGCGAGACGGGCTGGTCACTGAAGCGCGAGAGACAGGAGTGAGGCCAGCCTGTAGCAACAAGCAAAAGGGGTTGCTGGGAATTGTGAGCAAACAGTGTGTAATGTGCACATGTTCTGGTTTTCCTGAAAGATAATACTCAAGAAAAATATTTCCATTCTAGTGGCTATTTTGTCTGAGGTTTTATTCTTCCAAACAGCTGGCTTTCTGTATTCAAGATTCCAGAGGGTGATTTCACAACCTAGTCACTCAGCACAGTGCTTAGGAAAAACCAGCATCACCTTGACCTTAGAAGATCCCACCCGTCTGTTTTCCTTTCCCTTTGGGTGGTATATACGTACTTCCCAACCACGTAAGTACATTACCCTCTAATTAGTACTTTGGGTTAAAAAAACTCTTTCCACACTGCAATAGTGAAAGAACTGAGCCTTCAGTTTATGGCTCCCATCTCTCCAGCAAATCTCTGAACTCCATATCCCTTCTTCTTTTGATCAAGATTTGATAACCAGCTCTGGTTTGCATTTAATCTAATGGAAATTCAGTGTAGTTTTAGTTTTGTTTTCATCAAGAAACCGACATTTTCGTCAACAGAATAAATGAACACGTAGTGAAAACATTCAGTGTGTACACAAAGTGAAACTGGTTATTAATGAAATCAAGGTACTTAAATTGTATAATATTCTAATCTCTTTAAATTGGAGAAGAACCTATTAAAAGATAACTGCCATGAGGAGGCCACAGTGGAAGTTCTAGCAGTTGTTGGTTATGTGTGTATCTCAGTATCAAAAGTCAGATGTTCGTGTCCTATCTAAAAATTGTTAGGTTTTCATGAATATTTTTAAAAACTAAACACTTTGAGCAAGGTTCTCTGTAGAAGACAATACTCTTCTAGTTCTCCCAGCTTGCACTGAGGGGTGGAGAAGTGCCCACGGCCCTCCAACTGCCTGGCAGGAAGCTCAGACCTCGGTGCAAGCAGCAGGGATAGGGGGTTGCTAGAGGACTGATGGGGACGGGGGTGCGGAAGGATGTTGAGGAATGTAATGAAGCTCTCTGAGTGCATCATTGACCATGACGTTTATCTAGTTATTTGCTTCAACAAATCAAAACCAGATGCTGGAGTGTTCTTTAGCAACAATTATTTCAAAATGTGATTCAGCACTCTACATGTTTTTTGAGCAGTTGTTCAACGTTCGTCATATATTCACTGAGTTTCTATGTGCCTGGGTCTGTGATTGGATACTGAGGCTATAAACATAAGAGAATCCATGTTCTTAAGGATTCACTGGTATTAGGCCAGGCAGAAGTGTGGCAAACCATTCTAATCCATCTGCATTAGCTAAAGGCCATTGTTTGGAATGCTTTTTGTTTGTTTGTTTTTTAAGTCTTTTCCACTGTAGGTGAGGAATTTTTTTTTTTTTTTTAGAAGCTAGCTATTGGCTCTTTATTTTTTTAATAAGCAGTCCTCATCCTTTATGTTTATTTCTTTAAAGCATGTTTCTCTCCAGCTATTTCTACTCAACTCCATGAAATCCCCTCTTTAGATTGCCTTAAAATTGAACTGCTACCAGTAAACCGTAAACATTTCACTAGCTGTGTTGTGACTGGTCCAAATAGGTCTTAAGTTAACATCAAACATCTTCACACATTTAAACTAGATACTGGGGCTATTTTGCAAAACCTCAAAAAGCTGTGATCTTGTACATTTTCTGAAACCTGAGCTAAAAATCCAAATACAGCGGTCATTGGCATGCTTTAGGACTGTGGTTTCAGGTGGGAGTGTGGTCTATCCCTGGGGTATGCAGATAATCAGTCCGTGGGGAAAATGGGAAAGTGGTTATTTGTATTTACTCTCATCCTCTTAAATTTCTATTTTTGTGTGTTTTATAATGTACATAATATATTGTACAATTGTACACTTCTATAATTTATAAATAAATACATTTATTGGTGCATTATAATTTTTTTCTGATTTCAGTGCATGATTGAAACATTTGGATACATTGCTTTTAGGTATAAGTAGGGTGGCACTTAAGCTAAAATGAAGGTTTGCACCCTTGGCACTCACTACGTGAATTCACAATGTGATGTTACTCTGCTGGGAGCCGGCATTCACTCTGTCTAGCCCCACTGTAGTCCCGGGGAGCGAAGTGACACAAGATGGAACTGAGTAGGTTTCATGATGGGGTTAAGAAATGAGTTCTAAGAGTTCTAAGCAGATGTCCATGGAGTGGAAGTGGGGCAGGTAGAGGCTGAAGTGCTAGGGACTGCTTGCTGGGATGTCCAGCAGAGGCGACAGCTGTTAGAGGTCCCTGTAATCTGGCTGCCACAAATTCAAGGTGAGTATGGGAAGGACTGTCCACTCTCTTCTGCACCAGGTGTTTCAGCATTAACCTGTCAGGCTGCATGCGCAAAGGGAGCTGTGTTCCTTTATCTTTCTGAACACCTGAGGTTTACACTTTAAAATCTGGAAAATGGTAGCAGTAGATAACAGAAATGTGAGCAGTTTCCCTAAAGAGCAGCTTCAGACTACTTCCCTGTAGTTTCCAACCTGGTTCCGGTAGAGGGCGCTAGGGCTACAATTTTCATTAGCAAAGACTGGTTTAGCTTGTGGGACTAAACCAAAATTAAAGACACGCTTTGTAATTTATTCCTATTTCCACCTTCTAGGATTACCTTCTTCCCCCTTTACTCTTTTAGTCCTACCTAACCTTTGTCTTTCTTATATGTATCCTTTTTTTTTTTTAAAGATTTTATTTATTTATTTGACAGAGAGAGATCACAAGTAGGCAGGCAGCAGAGAGAGAGGGGGAAGCAGGCTCCCCGCTGAGCAGAGAGCCCAATGCGGGGCTGGATCCCAGGACCCTGAGATCATGACCTGAGCCGAAGGCAGCGGCTTAATCCACTGAGCCACCCAGGCGCCCCTATATGTATCCTTTCATAGATTATATTTACTTTTCAGTTTTCTAGCTGGAAATTCTAGGTCCCTTTGCAACAAAATCCAGGAGACAATCTGTATTTATTCATTGTGCTGGAATTGTATTAGATCATTTGCGAGAGAGGTGGAAAATTAGGTCGGACTAAAAAATCCTGTTCTATGAAATTTAAATTTGGGGGGCGTGGTTGGTATGAAGAACTATGAAGGGTCCGAGATGCCATATGCAGCCCAATGAGTTAACGGGCCACAGTTAGGCTCCTCTCTCAGACAGGAGAGGCCCGGGTCAGGGGCACCGCAGGCTGTGTGAGCTTCACACTCCCCATCTGCTCCTCTTGTCTCCCCACTTCCACGGGGCTACACGGAGCCGCCAACCCAGGCAGATGCTGCACATAAATATGCTTGAGTCACAGCTGAGGAATTTCTAGCTCAGGAAGCCTAGTCCTTTAAAGGGTATACAAGCAAAGCTGTCCAAGAGGGAGATATTCTGTCCTCCAAGCTAGTTTCCTACATAAACATAAAAAGTCTGGAACAGGGGTGCCTGGGTGGCTCAGTGGGTTAAAACCTCTGCCTTAGACTCAGGTTATGATCCCGGAGTTCTGGGATCGAGCCCTGCATCAGTCACTCTGCTCAGCAAGGAGCCTGCTTCCTCCTCTCTCTCTGCCTGCCTCTCTGCCTACTTGTGATCTCTGTCAAATAAATAAATAAAATATTTTTTTAAAAAAAGTCTGGAACAAAAGCTCAGTGGCTCTGCTCACAAGGTATGCAGAAGCATGAGACCCCTGTGGAAAACTCTCAAAAGGTGGAATTCAAAATACATAGTACCTCTACTTACAGGGAGTCTTTGGACCTTTGGTTAAAATCGAGGAACCTCTGAGATATTCTGGACAGTCATGCTGGCACCTATGATCATCCTTTGAAGGAAGGTTAATTTTTGGTTTTGACTAAAAAGTTGCCCAGAGATGATGCAGATGAACAGCGAGGGTAATCAAATTTGGTGATAGCCATTTTGATCAAGAATTAGGCATGTGACTAAAATTCAATGAGAGACTTTAAAAATCTTGATCCCTAAACTGCATTTGAGGCACCCAGTATTACCAGGATAACTAGAGCCTCCCCTCATGTATATGCATTAGTCTGCATCGATATCTTTGGAAAATCAGTCTACTTACTTTATAATCACATCCAAAGTTTCTCCAGCTTTTTCAAAAAATTCCAGTGTAATTAACATACAGTGTTATGTTAGTTTCTCTCCAGCTTTTAAATTTCTTGATTCTCTGCCACATTCTTAGGATTTCAGTCACTGGCTGTGCCCTATGTCACTTTCCAAATTTCTCCAAAAGCCTACAGTTCCTCTTCTTGATGTGACAATATACACAGAAAGAGCGGGGAGCACCAGGAGGGGCGCCCTAGCTGAAGGGAGGCATGGAGCCCCTTCCAAGGGTCTTGGAGTTCCAGCTCGCCCCACAAGCCTCTCCTGGTTTGGAACTCTGCAGCTGCACTTCTTCCCACCATCCCAAAAAACTCTTGCCCCACTACCCCAACACTTGATCTGGGCCTATTATCATGGAAGTTAAAAGGATTAATGCAATTTTCACCAAAGTGCTTTTGAGAATTGGAGATCAAACTATAGTGTTATGATTCACAGCATTATTTCTTTATACACCGAAAGCCCCCGCATCTTTCAAATCTGCTGACTTAATGACAGGGTATCTCCGTAAATGTCAGGAGTGACACGTCAGGCGCAGCACATTTCATATGAAAACAGAGTTTTGCGTAAAATTTTGAATGTGTGTTAAAAAGAAAAATTTTCAGAGCAAGGAAGAAAATCTTTAAGAAGCCTTCCTCCATCTCACTAGGATTTGTCAAGTTAACTTTGCATTGGGTACCAGGGTCCTGCCTCCCACGCCCTCCACGGAAGCCAGAGCTGGAATGTGGGGCTGGGAGCGAAATCCCTGGGGTGCTGTGTTGGAGCCCCCCCCCGCCCCCACCCCCGTCGTGGGGTGGCATGGGCGTGGGAAGTTAGGGATGGTCTGCGCGGAGGTGCTGGGACCTGGTGAGATGCCCTCTCTGCAGGGGGAGGAAAAGGCACTCTCGGTTTGACCTAGGGCAGAGCTGGCAGCGGGAGCCCCATCCTGGAGCTCCTCGCAGGCGCCAGCTACGGGGGGCGAGGGGGGGGCGGGTGTTCTAGGGCTGGAGGGAGGAGCTATTGCTTCCTGGCCCAGGTGCTTGGAACCCGGAGAGAACAGGAACAGCGGAAAAAGATCCCTGCCCTACATTCTACAAGGGGTAAACGAAGGAACAAGAAACATGATTGATAAGCGGTGTCAACAGTACATTCGAGCGTGGTAGGTGGAATGGAAAAAAGGAGTAGAGAAAGGTAAAGGAGGTAGCGAGAGGTCAGGTTTCAGTCTTCAGGGTCGAGATGGAGTCTCCTGTTAAAGCTGACACCGGGGTGGAGGCTGGAAGGGATGAAGAAGTTAGTGGCGCAGGTGCTTGGGGGCGAGTGTTCCCGGACACGGGCTGTCAGGAGCTGTCTGGCCTGTTGGCAGATCACCAGCGGCCGCATCAGAGTGAATCAGGGGAGAGAGAACGAAGCCGCAGCAGGCTGGGCCTTGCAGGTCCGTGTAAGGACATCCGCTTCTACTCTGAGGGAGTGGGAGCCATTCATTGCAGGTTTTTGAGCAGGCGAGTGATGAGATCTCTTCCTGTCTTAAAAGGATCCCTCCTGCTGTTGTGTTTAAAACAAAGACAGAGCGCCTAGGTGCCTAGGTGTCTCCGTTGGTTAGGCCACTGTCTTCAGCTCAGGTCATGATCCTGGAGTCCTGGGATGGAGTCCTGCATGGGGCTCCCTGCTCAGCGGGGAACCTGCTTCTCCCTCTGACCTTCCCCCTTCTGGTGCTTTCTCTCTCTCTCAAATAAATAAAATCTTAAAAAAGAGAGAGAGAGACAGAACCAAAAGCTAGACCAAAGAGAGAGGGGCTGAAGCAGGAAGATCCCGTAAGAAGGTTATTGCAGACATCTTCTGGGAGTTTTTACCCACGTTAAAGGCAGCAGGTGCTGTGCGTTTGTCCATATGGAGGCTCTGAGAGGACGGCAGCTGGGGTGGTGGGGTGCGGTGTTTGGAGTTGGGCCGCGCAGATTTGAGGGTAAAGCTGGCAGGATTTCCTAACGAATTGGATGTGGTTAAGAGAGAAAAGGAAGAGTAAGGATGCTGCTAAGAATGTTCCTGAGCAAGTGGAAGGATGGAATTTGCCACCAGCTGAGAAGGTAAAGACAAGATGTGGAACTGATCTGGGGGGGGTGGGGATAGAAGTCGATTTGAGATTCTTCAAATGGAAAAGTTAGGGAGGCAGCTGGATGGACGAGTCTGGAGTTTGCCAACAAAATCTAATTAGGAATAAAAATTTGGGGTTAAATGGCATTGCCTTGCTGAATGAGAACCCCAAAGAAATAAGGACAGAGGTCTGGGCCCCGAGGGGGGTTGACATTATCCAACTGGGGGTCAGGGGAGGCAAGGGTGGAGGAGTCAGAGAAAGAGCACACGGTGTGGTCGCAGGAAAACCGAGCGCGTGGTAACCTGGAAGACGCTGTGTCAGGAGAAGGGGTACCTCTGGTGTCACCTGCTGCAAGCGAGGTGACAAGTGAAGGCAAGTGAGATGAACATCGGCCTTACCCAGGAAGAAGTGTTGCTGATCTCCCTAAGAGCAGTTGCAGGGAAACAGTTGGAAACAAAATCCCGTTCCAAATGGGCTTGAAAGAAAATGGGAATTAGGGCAGTGTGGTACTGGGACAAAAGCAAAGATGTCAGTAACACAGAATGGAAATCCAGAAACAGGCCCACACATGTGGACAGACTCACGCACAGGGTGTATGTGACAAGTCGGCGTTGTAGTACAGTGAAGGAAAAGAAGGCATTTTCAAAATATGGTCCTAGGAACAATGGGATACCCATTGGGAGGGGAGTAGGAAAAAACGCACGGACCCCGTCTCATCCTTTATGCAACAATTAATTCCAGGTGTCATGGAAGTCTAAATTTGAAAGGCAAAACAATAAAAGCTTTTAGAATATAGGAGATATTTATGACCTTAGGGTAGGCTACAAAGATCATATCTAAAAAGGAAAAAAAAATTGAGAAATTGAATTACATCCAAATGAAGGACTTTTGTTCTTCAAAGACACAATAAAGAGATGAAAAATGGAAGCCCTGGCATGGGAGAAGATATTTGCCACACACACAATTGACAAAGCACTTGAATCCATACTAAACAAAAGACTCCTAAAAACCAGTAAGAGAGAGAGGGACAAAAAAGACAACTCAATGGGAAAATTGGCACTAGGCTTAAAAAGACACTTGGTGTCACAGATTGGGTCCTTCAGAAGCAGACACCGAGAAAGGGTTTGCGGTGTCAAATGTTTATTAAGAACCAAGATGTTTATTGTGAACAAAAGAGGGAGGAAACAGGATGGGGCAGAGAAAGGAGCTCAACTCTGACGCAGGCCTAGCAAAGCCTGGGCCAACCCAGGAGGGTTGTTCAGGAGTGAATATTGCTCATTAGTATGTCCCGTGCTGGGCTGAAAAGGCTATGTTTTTATAGTCCTGCCTTGCTCAGTGAGCTTGAGCTCCTCAGGAAGGGCACGACCTTGCCAAGGTCTGTATCAAGGTCAACCCTGAAGGAACCATTGGCTGGAGGCTGTCTGGCGACCACACTCCCTGCCCCAGGTAACATGACCTCCCTCCAAGGAGGATCTGAGTGCCATGTCTGCTTCACAAAACACTATATCCGAAGGGCAAAACAAATACATGAAAAGCTGTTCAAGTTCTTTATCCATCAGGGAAATGCAAATTAAAGCCACAATGAGCTATCACTACCTGTTCACCAGAAGGCGGAAGTTGAAGGTTGGCGATACCAAAGGACGGACACGTAGCACCTTAAAATCTTACCTGCTCCCAATAAAAATATAAATTCTAGATCGCTATGTGAGTCAGTGTGCTGTTGTTACTCAAGTCGAAGTTACGCACGGGCAGGGGCATAGTAATTGTAGTTTCGGGTATTGACTGGACAGAAACACATGCGTGTACGTACCAGTAGGCGTGTATTAAGAATGCTCATAGAAACTCTATTCGTACCAGTAGAAACAACCCAAATGCGGACTGATAATAGACTGGATAAATATATTTTTCTGTGTTTATACAAAGGTTGTGATAGGTTTCCCAGTGAACCCCTGCCTCCCGGTGCTCACATCCTGCGCTGATCCCCTCCCACACTGGACCAGCTTGGTCTTGTGTGATCATTCGCATACAGCAACAGTGACCGTGTGTCACTTCTGAGATTCGGTCATAAAAAAAATTGCAGCTTCCATCGTGAGATCCTTCCCTTATTTTCTCAGACTGTTTGCTCTGGGGAATCTGTCACGGACACTCCTACGGAGAGGCCCACGTGGCGAGAACCTAATCTCTTGTCAACAGCCATGTGAGTGAATATGGAAGTGAGTTAAGGCTTCAGAGATTACAGTCTCGGGCAACAGCTTGACTGCCACCACTCTGAGAGACTATAAGCCAGAGCACCCAGCTAAAACACAAATGATTCCTGACTCTCAGAACATAGGTGATATAATAAATACGAAAAGCGATGAAATGCAGTTACATATGTCAACATGGGGGAATGTTACCAACACAATATTATCCAATCACCGAGACCAATCACCGAAGACGTTTTTCATCATCCCATTTTTTAAAGCTCAGGAAACGGGTAAAACTAAAGTACAGTATTCAGGGATGCATGCTGACGTGGTAAAACAATCAAGTCAATCAGGAAAGTGGTTTTCCTAAAAGGATGATGGTTACCTTTGGGGGCAGAGCAGGGTCAGAAGTGAGAGGGGGCTCGAGGAAGGCTTCCGTCCTCTGGCTAATGTGCTGTTTCTTGACCTGGATGGTGATAGCAAGGGAATTTGTTGTGGATAAATCATTAAGTTGTATGCTTTAGTTTTTACCCTGCACTCCACATTTTTGTCTGTGTGTCAGTTTCACAATGAATGGGCGAGCAAAAAGGACAGGATGAGAGAAATTAGGGACAGAGAGCACAGATAACTCGTTAGAGGATTGTTGCAAAAACGATCAAAGAAATGGGATAGTAGCAAAAAGAGAACTTCTAAGATTTCCAAAACAAGACTTTTTAAAAGTCTTGCATACTGCAACAACAGTATGTTTTATGCAGAAGGAAATCATCTACTGGAGAGGAAAAACTGGTAAGGCAGAAGGAGGATATTGCTGGAGCCAACCTGTGAAGTGGGTGAGCAACGGGTCTGGCCTGAGTTGGGGACACTGCGATAGTCCGAGTTCTCTAGAGATACAACCAAGAGAATGTGTCCACTCACATCTATGTCTATTAATAAACCTGTATCTCTATCTATCTTTAGATTTATTTTAAGGAGTTTATTGATAATGTATATTTTTTTAAGATTTTATTTATTTATTTGACAGACAGAGATCACAAGCAGGCAGAGAGAGAGAGAGAGAGAGAGGAGGAAGCAGGCTCCCTGCTGAGCAGGGAGCCCATGCAAGGCTCAATCCCAGGACCCTGGGATCATGACCTGAGCCAAAGGCAGAGGCTTTAACCCACTGAGCCACCCAGGCGCCCCATATCGATAGTGTATTTTAAGACTCACATGATGAAGGCTGGCGAGTCCCAAATCTCCAGGGTGGGCTGGCAGGCTTGGCAAGTCTTACACTTGAAAAGATGGGATTCCCCTAACACACACACACGCTCAAGGTGATCCCCCCCCGCCCCCCCCCCCCCACGGCTGGGGCCGGCAAAGCATTAAGCTACCGAATCCCTGCAGAGGAGACAGGCAAAGATACCCTCGGGGGGAATGAGGATCTTCCCTGGGGGACATGCAAGGGAGAGCTTAGTTCCGCCAGCAGATGTGGGTGACAAGGTAGGTCCTTTGGAGGAGTCTCAGCTGTTCCTAATCCGCGAAGACCCTGATAGAGGTGACTTTGGTGGAAATGGTCCCTTTCTTCTTCCCTGTCACGGAGGGGCAGGAGCTGCCCCAGGATTCTGCCTACCTGACCCGTCTCTCGCCACCCGCCCCATCCCGTCCTCGCCAACTCCCCAGTGCAGGTGCTCATTCCGGGCGGGCAGGACTGCGGCGGGAGCGGGCGAGCCACCTGTGGCCGCCAGGGGGCGCGAGGCGGCCGAGGAGGGCCGGGCCGGCGGGCTGGGCCGGGGATATGCGGGGCCTCTCCCTGGAGCCTTCGGGCCCCAGCGGTGTGGCTGGAGCTGTGCTGCAGGGCCCCCGCCCCCCCAGCTGCGCCGGGTCCCCTCGGCCGCGCGCCAGGCTCCAGGCCCTCCCGAACCCAGGGTGGTCCCGGGCCTCCCCTGGTTCACCGACCACGGCCCCTGTGCCCGCTGCCAGCCCTGAGCTGCTCTCGCCCTGGAGTGCCGGGCCCTCCGCCTGTCCCCAGGCCACCCTGGGGGAAGGGGACAGCTACCCACCTTCAGGCCTCAGAGATGCCCAGTGAGCTTTCGGGGCCTGTCGCTAGAGCAGGGAGGGTACAGCTTCCCTCACCCAACAGACCCCCCTCTCTTCCTTAGGACCCGCACGCCCTGCCGAGCTGCCTCCCACTTGCTGGGCGACTGGAGCAGGGGTGCCGGTGCTCCGCTCCCACGGGAAGGACCCCGGGGTCCATTTGAATTTCGGATGAACAGCAAGCTTTTTTAGCATAAGTATGTCCTCGGCAATATTTGACACGTACTTACGTATTTGAGACAATACTTACCATATATATGTATATACAGGTATCTCTCTCTATATAATAGATATATCTTATACATTAAATTATATTTAATTATATCTAATTATATATTGTATATTATTAATACAGTCAATTACTTAATGTTATATCTATAATTGTGTTATATTTATTAATATATTATATATAATTATATGATTTATAATTATATATACTTATATATTATATATAATTATAATAAAATCTATAATATAGATATCTATATTAAGGATATATATCTAGTTTAAAAAATCCGACTTCTCTATTTCAGTTAAACACAAGTACATTTCCCCCCCAGGGCATCCGCTTTCTTAACAGATTTTTAAAAGAAGCAATTTATCCTTATAATCATGGGATTCATTCAGCTAAAGCTGCTGCCCTTTCTGTCTGTGGAATCTTGGCCTTCAAGGATCTTAACGTTTTAGTGTTAATTTATTTTTATGGGCAACTCTGTATTTTGCTGTTTTGGCATGGGTTTGCTTTCTGACTGGAGTCCCCTCTGAATAGGAACTGTTGGGTGGGACAGATTATGGAAATCGTGATAACTTCTGTACACCACCCTGGACAAGGCTGGGTGGGAGCCTCCTGGGGACCTTACTTCTGGGTAACAATTACTGGGGACCTTACTTCTGGGTAACCATTTCACACGTACTCTTCTACGGGAATGGGACACACACACACACACACACACACACACACACACAGTCTATGTGTCCATTACGTTCAGATTTTGGGCCAAGAGACCATTGTCCTGTAAGGAACCAAAGCCCTTACAATATTCCTAGTAACACTGCTTGGCCCTTGCTGAGCTCATTTCCCTCATTCCACCGTGGAATGCCATCCCAAATCCAGCTGGCTCAGATGTAGATATGCTCCCCCTTGGTCCTGACCTGCTTGTCTGGGTGGACAGGAAGCCGAGGACATCAGTTTCCTGGGACCACTGTGACAAAGTACCACAAAACTGGATGGCATGAGCAACAGAAGTTTAGTGTCTCCCAGTTCTGGAGGCTAGATTTCCAGAATCAAGGTGTCAGCAGGTGATTTCCTTCTGAGGGCTGCAAAGGAGAGCCAGGACCTCTCCTTGGTTTGTAGATGTGTCTCTGCACATTTTGTTTTCCTCTAGGTATGTATGTCTCTCTAAATTTTTCCTTTTAATAAGGATACCAGTCATATTGGATTAGGGACCATCCAAATGGACCCTATCTCAAATAAGGTCATGTTCTGAAGTCCTGGGGGTTCGGATTTCAACATGTCTTTTTGGTGGAGGGACACAATTCAACCCATACACCAAGAAAATCCTGATTGAGAGAAGGTGCAATTCATTGGTATCTGAGTATGACTCTTTGAGGGATCCTATCAACATCTCAGTAGACAAGAGTTTGGCCATCGAGCTGGAGTTTTGTTCAGAGAGCTTCTAGAAACAGGAAGTGCTGACTTCATGGGAGAGCCCACTGTTCTCATTGGACAACTAAGCTTGGTCTGAGAGGCCGGCTGAGCTCCCAATAGGAGAGATGCTTTCCTCTCTGCAGGAGCCTCAGGGAGGGGTCCTTGCCTTCACCAGCGCAGAGGCCCACTTTCCTTCTCTCACTGCAGGTGGGAACAGGACTGTGAGCAGAGCATTCTCTACAGACGTGTCCAATCCATGTGGCACCCGAGTTCAATGGGGAGCTGGGAATTGGTCCAGGAAAGAAAAACAAGGGCAGGCATTTGGAGGATTTGAGGTAAAAATTTAATAACATGTGTGGTAAATGTTCATAGCAATTTGGGTCTCATAAAACCCTGCCTTCCCACACTGTATCCCCTTACTCGGACAATAAAACTCTCATGTTTTCACACACAATTAAAAGCTGAAGATTCAAAATAATACCTTGCCTAGTTCTTTCTAAGGCAGCACAGTCACTGAAGAGTTTCAAACTCAGATTTTGGTCACCTTGTCATTCTCATAAGTTTTTTGTTTTTTTTTTTTAAGAGAGAGAGCGAGTGCGTGTGCACACAAGCAGGGGCCGGGAGGTGGAGCAGGAGAGGAAGAGAGAGAATCTTAAGCAGGTTCCACATCCAGTGGGCAGCCCAATGGGGGATTCGGATCTCACAAGCCTGAGATCATGACTGAAGCCTAAATTAAGAGTTGGATGTTTAACCAAATGAGCCACCCAGGTGCCTCTCTCATAAGATTTTATTTCTTTATTTTTAAAAGATTTTATTTATTCACTTGACAGAGAGAGAGAGAGAGCAGGCAGGGTGGTAGGCAGAGGGAGAGGGAGAAGCAAGCTCCCCTCTGAGCAGAGAGCCTAATGTAGGACTTGACCTCAGGACCCTAGGATCATGACCTAAGCTGAAGGCAGACGCTTAACGCACTGAGCCAGCCAGGTGCCCCTCTCATAAGATTTTAATATTCTTTTTTTTTTTTTTAAAGATTTTTATTTATTTATTTTACAGAGAGATAGAAAGAGCACAAGTAGGCAGAGAGGCAGGCAGAGAGGGAGAGGGAGAAGCAGACTCTCCACTGAGCAGGGAGCCCCAGGCCGGTCTCCATCCCAGGACCCTGGGATCATGACGGGAGCTGAAGGCAGCCGCTTAACCGACTGAGCCACCCAGGCGCCCCTAATATTCTATTTAGTAATAGGAAATCATGCAAGCAAGTGAGAAAATCCCAGCCCCCCTACTGATTCATGGAGAAGAAAGACTGAATCATTCTGTCATTTCCAGAGAACCATCACCTTTCCAACAGCTGCTAAGTTCAGTGTGAAAAGAGGCTAATAGCCCCTGTGATCTTTCAGCATTTCTGGCCCCATGGGAGAGAATATCCAGGCTGTGACAACACTAACCTGGCAGTCAGGGTCATCACGTCCTGCTGTGTTAGGACAGATTTTTTTGACAACCTTCACCGCCCCCCCCACCCCGGCCCCGCTGGCCCGTCCCAAGCCTAATTTCAGACGGTCTTTTTTGCCAAAGGGAGATCCCTTGAATCCCTATGTTGGGGATATGATTTCTTAACCTCTCCAAAATATATGGTGTGTTGGAGGTGCGAAGTTTGGCACGTGAGCATATGGGATGGAGAATTGAGTGCAGGGAGGGAGTCCCCCCGCTGTGACTGCCCGTGCCATTTGGGGCTTCCGAGTTAGGTGCTTGGAAAATGAATTAGATTCTGTCCTTAAAAAATAAAGTTATGTAGCAAAGTGAGGAAGCCTTGATCCAGCTGAGAGCCACGGGAGCAGCTGGGGGCTTAACACCCTTCCGCACACCTTGGAAGACATTTGAGGCTTGTGGCTGCTAGTCCGGACCTGCAAATCATTTTAATCATCAGCTTCTGGATACAGGGTGGGCCCATGAATAATTTTTTCTCAATGCCTTTAAGGGAAAAAGAGATTGCCAGGAGAAGCCTGTTTAATCGGACCACCTGCGTCCCTGGGCAACAGCGCCCTTTCCTCTGCCTTCCCTCCCTGGCAGCCTCTGGCTATGACCGATATCCATCACGCACATGTAAGCCAACCTTGGGCCACAAGGCCCGCTCGCCCTCCCGTAGCCAAGTGGTGCTTTCTTTCTGCTCTTCATTTCCTCTTCTCCTTGCACATGCTCACATCTGTTTCCCATCATTTAATTATCCTGTGTCATGGTTTACATTTTATTTTTTCAATTTTCCTCCACCATCCCACCTCCAGTTTTCCTTCAGCAAACACATACTTATTTCATTCTGACACTGTGTCCTGGTACTTTTCCCTACTTAGTTCGCTTTTGTTGTTTCTTTTCTATTTTTTTTTAATGTTTTTTATGTTTTGTTCTCTTTTCTTTTGTTTTTTCTGTTGCTTTGGGGTTTTTCTCTTTCTCAGGGCCAGGGAATCCAGGGTACAGATGCTGAAGCTGGACAAGAGGGCATCGCCAGCAGCCCAGGGTTATACCTGCCCATCTCTGTATTGGTGGTCTCTCTACTGCTTGTGAAAGCGGGGTGTCATAAAGTCCCCTTCCCCCCACTTCCAGGCTGGTTCAGGAAGTTTGGGTGGGTTTTCCCCACTCGGCAATATGTTCAGTCTCCTTCTTCCCCAAGGTTGAGTGTGCCTGTGAGTACACTGTTTTCTACAATCTCCCTCTGCAATGTCTCCTGTGCTGGGGACAACATCCCCAATGTCACTAGCAGGGTCTGCAGGCTGAGGAGGCAGGTGGATGAAGAAGTCAGTGAGTGACAGAAGGGTACTTGTGTGGAGGGAGTTGTTTTCCCATGTTTACTTTGAATAAGGTGCTTCTCTGTACTTTGAAATATCTGGTGGTCAAAGGGCCTGTTACCGAAAGTTTAAAGATTTCAGCAGAATAGGTTGTTATAAGTTTGGTGAAGTCAATTTTGGATTTCTTTTTTCTTTTGTTTTTAATTTTTGGATTGATGATCTTCTGAAAGGGCAGGAGAATGAGGTTTCTCGCGACTCTGTGAGAGTCTCTTGACTTCCTTAGGGAATGTAATATGCCTTTTCTCTTTGGCTGCCTTCAAGATTTCCTTTTAATATTTTATTTTCAGCAGTGTAAAAATGATATACCTTGGTGTGATTTTTTTTTAAAAGATTTTACTTATTCATTCATCAGAGAGAGAGCGAGAGCGAGCACAAGCAGGAGGAATGGCAAGTTGAGGGAGAAGCAGACTCCCCACTGAGCAGAGAGCCCAATGTGGGACTCAATTCCAGGACCCTGGGATCATGACCTGAGTCAAAGGCAGGTGCTTCACTGACTGAGCCACCCAGGCATCCCACATTTGTGATATTTCTATTTGTTTTCTGCTTCATGTTTTTGTGCTTCTTGGATTTGTAGTTTGGTGTCTGTCATGAACTTTGGGAAATTCTCAGCCATTAGTTCTTCCACTATTTCTTCTGCCTCATTCTCTCTTTTCTCCTTCTGGTATTCTGATTTCATGTATATTAGACCATTTGACATTGTCTTACTTAAAATATAAGAACATAGATTCATTATGGCTAAAAGGATGAAAAATAAATACCATGCAAACACCAAAGAAAGCTGGAGTAGCTGTATTATGTTAATATTTGAAAAAGTAGACTTCAGAATAAGGAGTATTTTCAAGGATAAATAGTGACATTGTGTAACGATAAAGAGTTTAATCCTCCAGAAAGACCTAACGATCCTAAATGTGTACATACCTAACAACAGTGCTTAAAAAAACACAAAGCAAAAACTGCTAGAACTGAAAGGAGAAAGAAACACATCTAATTAAAGATAGAGACGTCAATGATTCATAGAAAAAGGAGGGAAAATCAGTAGACATATAAGATCTGAATAATATCATTAACCAACTTGACCTAAGTGACATTTACAGAATACTGTACTCAACAATAGCAGAATACACATTCTTTTCAATTGCACACAGGAGAGTCACCAAGACAGACCATACCCTGGCCCATAAGAGAAACTGTGACAAGCATTTGAAACTGGACATCTCTTCTTGACTCCTGGAGGTGCAGCCTGTGGGTAGGTGGTGGGGCCTCCCAGAGAGCGTGTAGGGTGCTCCTCCTGGGTTCAAGGGCAGAGGGCAGAAAGAAAGTTTGAAAAAAAAAAAAGGAAAAAAAACTCTCAACAAAGCATGTTCTTAGAGCACAATGGAATTAAACTTGAAATCAATAACTGTGAGATATCTGGAAAATCCCCAAACAATCAGAAATTAAACAATACACTTTTATATAATCCATCAACAAAAAAAGAAGCCTCAAGACAAATTTAAAAATAGTTTGAACAATATAAATATGAAAATTTATTATAGCTAATTTGCGGGTTGCAGCTAAAGAGGAAAATGCATGGCACTAAAATATTTATATTAGAAAAGAAAGCAATGTCTCCAATCAATAGTCAAAGCTTCTACCCTAAGAAACTAGAAAAAGAAGAGCAATTAAACCCAAAACAAGCAGAAGGAAGGAAATAATTAAGAACCTAAATTAATGAAATCGAAAAAAATGGAAAATCTTCCTCCCACCCACCCACCCCCTAGAAGAGTCCTATGTCCCTATGTACATTACTGGGTGCAAACAGAGACACATGGAGGAAGAAGAATATACTCAGATCGAATTACTCAGATCAGACTATGAGTGTTAGCCCTGTCCTACCTAGGACCTCTGTGAAAACTACATATTATGAATGTCTTTTAAAAATATTATAAGTGGGGCTCCTGGGTGGCTCAGTCAGTTAAGCATCTGCCTTGGGCTCAGGTCGAGATCTCACAGGCCCTGGGATCAAGGCAAGCCCCGAGTTGGGCTCCCTGCTCAGCGGGAAGCCTGCTTCTTCCTCTCCCTCTGCCCCTACCCCTATTTGTGCTCTCTCCCTCTGTCTCAAATAAATAAATAAAATCTTTTAAAAATATTATAAGCTAGGGCACCTGAGTGGCTCAGTGGGTTAAACCTCTGTCTTCGGCTCAGGTCATGATCTCAGGGTCCTGGGATCGAGCCCCACATTAGGCTCTTTGCTCAGTGGGGAGCCTGCTTCCCCCCCTCTCTCTGCCTGCCTCTCTGCCTACTTGTGATCTCTCTCTCTCTGTCAAACAAATAAATAGAATCTTTAAAAAAATAAAAAATAGAAAAATATTATAAGCTATCTATGTTATTTTAAAAGCTAGCACCTACTGGGAACTTATGACATCCCAGGTACTCTTGTAGGCACTTGAAATGTTAGTTTACATCATCCTTACAAGTTTCCTATTTTTACTTCCATTTTACAGACGTGGAAACTGAAGGTCACAGAAGTTAAGTAATCTGGCAAAGGTTACTCACCTAATGAATGACAGAGTCAAGATCTGAATCCAAGCAGTGGGGCCGCAGAACTCAGATGTCAAGGAGTGTTTTTGCTGGTATCTGGGACTGTGAGGTCCATGATCCAAAAGGCCATCTTTGTTTCTCCCCTGTGCCTGGCATACAACAGCTCTGGGTAAGCGTCAGTTGGCTGATTTCCAGCGTGAGACCACTGTAGAATAAAAGGGAAACAGTAGTGACTTTTTAGAAAGGTAACTTCAAAATTGCTAAGAGACTAGGTCTTCAATGTTCTCACCTCAAAAAAAAAAAAAAAGGATCAGCAGCAGAAGAAGTAACTATGTGACATGACAGAGGAGGTGTTAGCTAAAGCTCTCGTGGCAATCATTTTGCAATATATAAATGTATCAGATCAAGATGTCGTATACCTTAAACTTTCCCTATGTTATAACTCAACTGTATCTCAAAAAACAAAAAAGGCAATGACTACAACTCAACGTTTTAAACTATATGTACTGATATTGATCAATACAGATGACTCTTTATTGTTTGATGCTATATAGTGGGGGACAGAAGAGAGATGGTGTGTTTGTGGATTGAGTAGATTGGTGGGGAGTTCAGTTTCTCTGATAACGTCACAAAAGTCCAGAAGAGAGCAGATAAGTTCAGTCTCGAAAATCTTCATATCCCTTCTTCAGGGTAACTTCCATTATGGCTACTCTGAGGCGCCCAGACAGAGATCAGGTAACTTACCCGGGGTTCCTCTGCCAACATGCAGTGGGCGAGGATCCCCTAGAGCGGATCCCCCTGCTCATCTTCTTTCCACTATGCATTGCGGGAGAGTTCTTTTTTTTTTTTTAATTTATTTTAAAGATTTTTATGTTTATTTATTTGTCAG
Source organism: Meles meles (assembly GCF_922984935.1). NCBI lineage: Eukaryota > Metazoa > Chordata > Mammalia > Carnivora > Mustelidae > Meles > Meles meles. Next base: position 24,758,681 of record NC_060070.1, read on the forward strand.
AGAGAGAGAGAGAGAGAGAGAGTGAGCACAGGCAGACAGAGTGGCAGAGGGAGAAGCAGGCTCCCTGCGGAGCAAGGAGCCCGATGTGGGATTCGATCCCAGGACGCTGGGATCATGACCTGAGCTGAAGGCAGATGCTTAACCAACTGAGCCACCCAGGCGTTGCGGGAGAGTTCTTAAATCTTACTGGGCTCTGCCCCACTCCCTGCATTCAGGTTCATTACATATTTGTGGAATGAATGAATGAGTGAAGATTCCCTTTTCATTTCACCTGTAAGTTAGGAGAAGGACATTCTGAAGTCAAGACACTGTGGGCATCTGATAGGTAGGTCAAAAAGTGCCATGTTGATGAGAAAATCCCTGCTTATGACAAGGCGTGTGGTGGCACATAGTGGCTCATGTTACTTCTCTCAAATCAGGACCCACAAATAAATCTGAAGCAGCCTCTGCCTTCAAGGAACTCTCTCCCACTCATTCAGAGTTCAAGGCAGGATATTAGATGTTCACAAGTATGAAACAAATTAATATTTCTCATTCATTCATGATCATTTAACAAACATTTATTGGATGCCCTATGGCAGGCCCTGTACTAGGCACCCCGTTGTTCATTGGATATCTCCAAGAAAAAAAGTCCAACTATCGACTAGATAGCAAGTATCTTCATAAAGACTCTGTAATAACAAGGCATTTTATTATGAGTAAGAAAGCCATAAAATTAGGTTTACATTTTTAAAAATTTTGTTTACAATTTTTATTTTAATTTAGGATCAAATTTTATTAAATGTTTTTAAAAATCACAGCTCTCCTTAGGTGAAAAAAACTTCATACTCATACTTTTTGTGAACTCTTCCACTCTTGGGGTAGAGAATCCATGATTTTTTTTATGTTAATGAGCATGCTTAAAATGTTTTATTTAAAGCTTTTTACAACCAAAATTATGTGTGCATATATGTACATGTGTAACTATTGAGAAGGATTTAAAAGGGAAATATTTCTATAAGATTTATATCAAAAATAGCTGTTTCCTGTTCCCCCATCTCTTCTCTCTAATGACAACCATGGTTTTAGCTGTTGCTTCTGATATTTGCCTCTCAATTTCTAATTACCCTGCATATATTGCGATTTCTTGATTATTTTTTGGTTTAGATATAGTCTATTGATTTCTTACTTTGGAAGGGGTGGGTTTAGTTGAAAACCTCATCTCACCTTCTCCTCCCTCCATCCTCCCAAAAAAGTTATAGCATAATTTTTAGTGAAATCAATACTTAGTGATAATACTGTTCTGAAAAATGCATATTATTTAGACTTGAGCTCGTGTACTTCTGTATTGTTTTCTCCTCCTCTGAGTTCATAAGTCTCATTCTCTTTTTTATTTGTTCACTTGTTTTCCAAGTAACTTCCATAAATTTATCCCCAAATTATCCACCAGCACTACAGCACTTTCATTATGTTCAAACATTACTCTATCTCCTATTTTTACTTTTTCGCTTTGGAGACATTCCTCTAGGATGGACAATTCACGAGGTCCATTGATAACTTTCATTCTGGAATTTCTCCTCACCCTTATTCTGGAATGAAGCACTACTACCAACTGCCCTCTGATGATTTCTCCATCTTCAAATACTCTTGAACCAAGCCTTAGAGGACCCTGGGGAAGAATTAAGGATGACCCAGACCTGACATCATGTTTCTCTTACCACCCCTGGTATATGAGTTCCTTGACCACAGTCGCAGACATGGTTGAGTCAGAATGCCTGTTCTGAGCCACTGGCTTCACCTAAAACTTGTACATTCCTTGTTAAATTTTCTTTTCATTTTAGTTTTTGCTATTTCTAGCCCCTTTAGTGTTCCTATATGGATTGTACTCCTTCCTACAATCTGGGAAAATAGGGTCTCTCTTTCTGGAGAGTCCCCCAAACTCTCTGGGTTTTGTTCTTAGTCCAGAGAGGTCATTCCTGGTCTCCATTACTGGAAGGTCAGTAAAGGGCCCACTTTTAGATGGTGCTGTCTTGTCCTGTTGCTACCGGAGTCCCCTCGGTGTCCCTGGAGCCCCAAGCTGTGTGATGCTTGCCCACTAGCTCCTTCAGTGCCCCCCCAGCCCCCCACCCCCCGCCATTTTCCTAAGGCTTGCCTGTACCCCGGACATGGTCTAAGAGTCCAGAACCGACCCTCCCACAATTCCCTTCACGCAGGGCCTCGCTCTACTCCACACCACACCACACCACACCACACCACACCACACCACACCACACCACACCACACAGGCACACATGCACAGACACGCACACGCGGCCAAGGGGCTGACTGCAAAGCCAGTATTCTCTTAAATAACTCATCTGGAGAGTACCAATTCCAGTCAAGCCTTCCCCTCCAGAAGATCCCTCCCCTTCATTAAAGGACACAATATAGCTACATACACACTCCACTTACGTGGCTCTAGCCCCTTTGTCAGCTGGCTGCATTTCTGCCCTTTAAATTTCCGATTTTCCCATCCTGGAAAAGTCCAGAGTCCTCCTCGTATGGCCATCGACTCCCCCAGGCTTGATAGTTTCTAAATCCCTTTGGTCTTGGTCCCTGGCTTCTCATGAGCTATTTGGTTTCACTTGCACCCACCCAGGATGCAAAACTCAGCCTCTTCCACAGTTTCTACAAAAAATCCAACGACATTAAGCACTTCATGATTCTTGTGTTCTTTCCCGAAGATCTGTGTCTGAGAGTGCTGTAGGTAGGGGTGAGCGTCTCAGGCGCAAAGCACGACATCCTACCATCTCCTCCCCACCCCCACCCTGCGCTCTTCTCTTCTTCTAGATCTCCCCCTCCCCACCTTCTACTAGTCAGTAGCTTCTTGCTGATTTAGGTCTTTTCACATCCATTTCTCTTCCTCTTTACTAAGAGTACTGCATTTATTCAGGCATCTAGCCCTTTCTTAAACAACTCATTTTCCTGGGGGAAAGCAGAACACTTATCCTTCAGCATATCCTGGTGGCACTGGTTGGTTCTAGGATGGGGCGTCGTTCCCAGGAGATGAGAGAGATATTGGTAAGAGACTCTAGGAAGGAAACTTTCTAGCTCCTCTGCAGAAAAGTACCTGGAGAGGCTCTCCCTTGTGTTGGATGTCAGTGGGTAAGGATGCATGCCTGGAAGCAACTGGCAGCCATATTGTGACCATGAGGGAAGCTAGGCATAGGATGAGTCTGACCATTTCTTTGGTGACATCACTGAGTTGTTTGATCAGCCTCACAGTATCAGCTTACTGGATACTCTGCCAATGACTGATTTTTATTCTTAAGCCAGTTAGAGTTGTTTTACTGTTACTTGCAGTCTTCTTCTTCTTCTTTCCTCTTGGCCCAGATCCAGTTTTTTGGGTTTAGTTTCTACCCCAAGTGAGCTTATCAAAGACATGGTCCACACTAAAGTTGGTTGTCCTTAAGAATTCATCAGCCAGGGGTGCCTGGGTGGCTCAGTGGGTTAAGGCCTCTGCCTTCAGCTCAGGTCATGATCTCAGGGTCCTGGAATCGAGCCCCGCATCGGGCTCTCTGCTCAGCATGGAGCCTGCTCCCCTTCCTCTCTCTCTGCCTGCCTCTCTAACTACTTGTGATCTCTGTCTGTCAAGTAAATGAATAAAATCTTAAAAAAAAAATTCATCAGCCAGTTGCTTTTTATTCACCAACCAGCTGCTTTTTTTTATTAAAGAGAGTGAAAAATTTCAGACTGTATATCATCTGCATTCAGACTCAAGTTTTAGTAACTAAGAGGCTTATCTTGGAGATGTTCCCTCAAATAAAGGGAGACAGGGTGCCCGGGTGGCTCAGTCAGTTAAGCATCTGCCTTTGACTCAGGTCATAATCCCAGGGTTCTGGAATCAAGCCCCACATTGGGCTCTCTGCTCAGCAGGGAGCCTGCTTCTCCCTCTCCCTCTGCTTGCCACTCCCCCTGCTTATACTCTCTCTCTCTCTGTCAAATAAATAAATAAAATCTTTTACTAAAGTAAAATAAAGGGAAACTCAGCCTCAGGTGATCCAGGAGACTTTATTCTAGAAACTGGAAGTGTAGGCAACTCTAACAGAAAATATCTAAATGAAAAAGAAAAAAGTAGTCTCTCTTAGCTGTACCCCCTGCTATGTCCTTCCTACTTTCATGTGGGCGCACACACGCGTGCATGTGCGCACACACAGACACACACACACACACACACACACACACGTCTTTCTATAGAAATTTGGCCCAGGGATGCCTGGGTGGCTCAGTCAGTTGAGTGTCAGGCTCCTGATTTTGGCTCAGGTCATGATTAGGTCATGATCTCAGGGCCATGGTTTCAAGCCCCACATCAGGCTCTGCTCCCCTCCCTGACCTCCTGCTCAAGTGCTTGCCCTCATGCTCTCTCTCTCTAAAATAAATAAGTAAATATTAAAAAAAAATAATTAATTAGGGGCACCTGGGTGGTTCAGACAGTTAAGTGTCTGTTTTCGGCTCAGGTCGTGATCCCAGGCTCCTGGGATCAAGTCCCACATCTGGCTCCCTGCTTTGTGGAGAGCCTGCTTCTCCCTCTCCCTCTGCCTGCCGCTTCCCTTGCTTGTGCGTTCTCCTTCTGTCAAATAAATAAAATCTTAAAAAAAATTTTTTTTAATTAAAAAAAAGTTAACTTGTTTCAAACAAACATGGCTCAGAGCAGAAGTGATCTGAAGGAAGTAACATTTTAAAAGTATAAAGGAGGAAGAAGACAGGAACTAGAGATCATCCTTTCAATTTTAACAAATTAAGATTTTTCTCCCTTTGACAGACATCCAAAGCCAATCACTTTTATCAGGGAAAAGGACTAGTGTCTAAAAGCTTATACTAAAATTGATTAAGATTAGGTTACTGTCGGGGCGCCTGGGTGGCTCAGTGGATTAAGCCGCTGCCTTCGGCTCGGGTCATGATCTCAGGGTCCTGGGATCGAGCCCCGCATCGGGCTCTCTGCCCTGCAGGGAGCCTGCTTCCTCCTCTCTCTCTGCCTGCCTCTCTGCCTACTTGTGATCTCTCTCTCTGTCAAATAAATAAATAAAATCTTTAAAAAAAAAAAAAGATTAGGTTACTGTCTTTAACCCCTAGTTTCTTTTATTCATCAGCAGTAATCCTCTGTTGACTTCCTCCTCTAGAACAGACACGTGTTACAAGCTCCAGACATAGTGGAGTGCAGGACTGGTGCCCTGCCATCTTGGAATTTACGGCCTGGTGACCAAAGAAAAAGCCCCTGCTGTCGTCCTCCTCAGATCTCCCAGCTGTCAACACATGCGCTCACCACACCACCCCTGTTAACAGACGCTGCCCCTGGGATGAGGGTCTCTGGGCTTTGCTGCTACCCGCACCGCCAGACCTTGAGACAAATATTTCCACTAAGTCAAGCCCTGAATACCAGCCAGGGCCACAGGCCCAGAGCCACAAAGAGAGGAGGCCCCACCTGAACGGAACCATGTTTTAGGCCGGGGAGAACTTGAATGAGTCACTTTTTCCTTGGGCAGGAGTGATTTTCACTTTATTCCATCACCTTCCCCGCTCCCCGACCTCTGGCGTCTTTAGCACGTGGCTTCACTCTACAAGACTGAGTATTACCAGCCTGGAGAGGACCCCACAGACCGTGGGAGCCCTTGGGTGGGGAAGGGTAGGGATCCCGTCCCTGATTTTGTATAGGCTGTGCTGAGTACCCGGTGTGGCTTAAAGGTGCGAGGAGGTGGTAAGGCCCAGCGTGGAGGATAGCAAGGACAGCTTAGCCAGGTGGGGGGAGGGTCTCCATGATTGAAACACCACCTGAAGGCCATGGCTGAATGTAGCCCACAACCAAGCATGCAACAAAAATTTTATTTTGATTCATCACCTAAAAGAAAAAGAAATTTGAGATTTAAGATTCATGAGAATTATAAGCAAATACGTTTGTAAAGGTGATAGGAAAAATTCCGTTGCTAATCCATTGATTCACATACCTTTTTATTATCACCAAAATGTAGGTCTTCTGTTGTAGAAAATGTAAAAAAGAAAGATTAAGGGCACCTGAGTGGCTTATTTGGTTAAGCAACTGCCTTCGGCTCAGGTCAGGATTCTGGAGTCCCGGGATCGAGTCCCACATCCACTTCCCTGCTCCGCGGGCAGTCTGCTTCTCCCTCTGACCTTTCCACTCTCATGCTCTCTCTCTCTCTAAAATAAAATAAAATAAATCTTAAAAAAGAGGAAAGATTAAGAAGGTACAAAGTACTCATAATCCAATCACCAAGAGAACATGACTGTTAATATATCTCCAACATTTTGCAAATTATTATTTTTTTCTAAGTGAAATTCCATTCTGCATATTACTTTGTAACCTACATTTTTTTTTTAGCGATTGTATATCAAGAACACTTTTTCATTAAATTTCATTAAATTGCCTTCTATGAGGTCTTTGTTGGTAGTTACATTGTATAATCTATGGTGTGGATACAGGATACACTTACTTAAATACTCTCTCTTTTTTAAAGATTTTCTTTTTAAGTAATTGTTATACTCAACGTGGGTTTGAACTCACAACCCTGAGACTGAATCACATGCCCTACCGACTGAGTTAGCCACGTGCTCCATGAAGTAATCTCTTTTCATTGGACATTGAGGTTATTTCCCGTTTACCTTCACTCCGAAGAATAATTCTGTTTTTAATTTTGAAAGATCCCTGCTTGCATTGTTTAGACTAAAATCTGGCCCTGTGGCAGGTGGGGCTTTGGGTTGAAAGAGACTCAGATTGGAGGAGCCAAGGAGTCTGGTGTCCACTTTTTGTTCTGCCTCTCCTGGTCTGACTCATCAAGTTAATCATTTGCTGCCTTGATTTCCCCTTTGGCGAAATGGTCACATAATCCTCGTGACTTCCATAACCCTGAAACTCGTGAACCATGTTGAATGATGGGAAGCCAAGTCTTGAGGCCACTGAATGTGGGAGACTGGTCTCCCTTTGCTGATTCAGGAATGGAATCTCAGCCTTTACAACTCCCCTGTTTTTTCTCCATGCTCTCTCCCTCTCCCTCCATCCCAAACTGGCATTCCAAAGCAACAGTTTGCTGGGTCTTATTCTATTGAGAGATAGGGCGCATTTTGTCCCATACTCCTCATGGCCATAGCCACAAGCACAACTGAGTTCTCCTCCAACCCAAAGCACTGGTCTGTCCCTGCAGATAAAGCAGTTCATCAGACTGTAGAAGGCCAGCACCATCAGGAACCACAAAGATGATAGTCACCTATGTAAGGACCTATTTAGCCAGAGTGACACCATCTTGGTTAAAAGCCATTTTGTTGTTTGGGCAGTAAAACTTAAACTGACCCTGCTGCGCCCCCCCACCCCACCCCACGCTGAGAAACTTACTTAAAAACAAGTCTGGGAAACCAGCAGAATGTGGCCAGCCAGTTCCTAATAACAGAGCCCAGAATACAAGGCCAGGTCGGCCAGTTCCTGATAACAGAGCCCAGAATACAAGGACAAGTCAGGCCACGTGGAGACATCCAATTAGTGAAAAGTACACATATTGTCACCCTAACCACCAAAGAATGTAAACTCCGCCTTTTGGGTGCCAACCTTGAGCGCCAATTCTGACCAGAGTAATAGGTTAGTTCAAACAGTTGTTATAGGGTAAATTGTAATTCAATTGGCCACCTGCATGTGACCTAACATGGCTACAGTCTCATTGGCCGCCTATGTGTGGCCAAACTTCTGCTCTATAAAAGGTAGTCTGTAAGATGGGGAGGGGTCGCCGTCTTCCGAGAGGACCCTGGCCAATCAGTCTGACTTCTAATGCTTAGCATAGAACAGAACTTTGCATAAATTTAACTTTGTTTCAGTCTCTTTCCCCTGGCCAATCAGTCTGACTTCTAATGCTTCGCATAAAATAGAGCTTTGCATAACTTTCACCTTGTCTCAGTCTCGTTCCCCTGGCCGATCAGTCTAACTTCTAATATTTATCATAAAATAAAGCTTTAAATAACTTTCACTTTGTCTCAGTCTCGTTTTGTTTAATAACAGACCTAACAACCTACCCCCATACCCCTGTGCTGTGTAAGGACAGTGATTTGACCAATGTCTTTGGGCTAATGGCAGAGCTGGAACAGGGGCAGTGCCAGGAGACCACGTGGCGAAATGATTCATCATGAGTCTTTGGGGACAGACTGGCTGGGGCAATCCTCTATCCAGCACTTCTGAGCTGTGTGGGCAACTTAGCATCCCTGCCTCAGTTTCCTTATCTGTAAAATGGGGATGGTCCTCATAAGGCTTAGTTCGGAGGGCAGTTACAAAAGAGGCAACATATGAAAAAGATTCCTACACAGTATTTCCCTAGTAAATGTTAGCTATTATTATGCTAATATGGTTGGTTTTCGTGGACTCCCCTGCCCAGGACACAGCTCTCACCACCTGATGCTTGCGTTGGAACCACAGCTTTTTACCAGCAGCTGACAGGGATTACTCTTCAAATGGATACTCCTCTGAGCGGGTTTGCATTTGGGATGCCCCCAAATTCACCTGCTCCCTCTGGCCCCCTCTTGCTAACCGCCAACCCAGAAGCATTTGTGTGGAAAGAGCGGAGTGTGCTGCCTGTGGTTGGAGACAGAAATGTATCCACAGAGCCAAAGAAAATCGACAGCGTGGCACAACGAAGCGTGTTGATTGCAGCATAGGGGGTACAAGACTGGGAGGTGTGTTCGCTGGGAAGGGCCCCATTGCTGCCTAGCACACCCCTTAGCTGGTGTGCAGCCACCCCCCCCCCAAATTTCTTTTCCCTTACACGTTTAACTTAATTTTTTCTTGGAATTAAAAACATTTAGGAATTTTACAAACATGGATGTCATTTCTTAAGGCCCAAGTCCTGGTGCATAAAGAAAGAAATTCCAGGAGATATCTATCTATCAATTATCCATCATCCATCTATCAATCATCTCTATCTATCATTTTTAAGCAAGCCACCTTTGAGTTAACTTCTGTTTTAAGCCTCACTGCACCGCTGACCTGTGATGCCGATGCCTGTATTCCAGACACTCCCGACTTAAGGACAGGCCACAAAACAGCACGTCTGGGAGGAGGTGAGGAAGTGTGAACTTCAAGGATCCCAATCCCAGACTCCCACAGAGCTGGGTTGGAAAACCAGAAACTCCTTTCTTTCAGGCAGATTCTGCCCAGCTCCTCCTTCCCTCCCTTCCCCCCTCCCTTTCTCCCTCCGCCCTCCCTGTTTCCCTTCGTCCCTTCATTTTACAGGATTTGACAAATATTCTGATTATTTAAGAGAGATTTATTTTATTTGAAGAAACATTTTAAAATGAACACTGGTCTAACATCCCAGACCACTTGAGGCATTTTGCCGATCGTGCTGTGGGATCATGCTATAGGATGTGTTGTGAGCATCCCACACAGCTGCTGGGACAGAGATCCTGGCGATAGAAATCGCCCTTTGGGTCCTGTTTTCTTTCCTCCACCTCTTCCTTTTCTTCCTGCTTCCTTTAATGAAATCAACTTATATTAAATGACCAAAGTGAAAAACTACCAAACTTGCCTTCCCTCACACAAAACAAAACAACAAAATGAGAGGATTAAAAGAACTAAAGTAGCTGATTTCTTTCTTTTTGTTAATTTAAGACTTTATTTAATTAGAGAGAGAGAGCGCAAGCAAGAGAAAGAGGGCACAAGTGGGGGAAGGGGCAGAGGGAGAAGGAGAGGGAGAAGGAGAGGGAGAAGAAGAGGGAGATCCAGGACCTGATCCCAGGACTCCAGGGCCACAACCAGAGCTGAAGGCAGACCCTTGACCGACTGAGCCACCCAGGTACCCTATATCTTGATCAATAAGTACAGTGCTTTGTCTTAAAAATTTTTAAATTTTTTCCTATGTTCATAATTCGAGGAGAGAGATTTCTTATTTCTTTCTAAGGTGACTCTGTGTATATATTCAGCAAAACCTCAAACTGTAAGTTCTTTTTTGTCATTCTCACTAACTGTCCAAGTTGTGGCCTAAGCCTTTATTGGCCCAAGGTCATGGTTAGTCCTAATCATTTGCTAACTTTGCTTGTTGCTCGTCCCCAGGAGCAAGCCAGCGGGTGGCCCCATATTTGCTGAATGGATCTCTAATCTTGTAGGAAAGACTTGGGAATAATACCCCAGAACGGGCGGGATGAAATGGGTGATGTGGAGTTTTGCTCCACTTTCCTAAAAAAGAAGGGAGGGGGGAACAAGTCCCTTGGCCAGTATAAATTGGTTTGCCACAAAGAAAACAATGGGGCACAGAGGCTGAACAGTAGCCTTTCTCCTGCATGAGGTCCATTCGAGCCCAGGCACGCTCCGATCACGGTCACAAGTGGACACGGGCTTCTGCGCTTACACATGCATCTAGAGCCCAAGTCCTGGCTGTGTCCTCTGACCACGTGTGCTGCACACAGCTGTCGAGTCCATCCGTGTGACTATGGTGTGTCCACCTGCGCACACAACACTGTCTGTGACAAGCACATTCGCTCCCGCACAGTCATGTTATTAGAATATTTTTGTCGTTGTCGTTTTATTTGTTTAAAGTCAAACACTCACTCGTCCAGATCCCCACTATCTTACAAGCCCAGCGCTGGCCCACACTGCTGCAGGACTGGGACAAAGAGATGATGTTACAGTCTGGTTTCTATGGCAACAGAGGAGGGGCAATGAAAACCGAAATGTTGGAAACACCCATTCTGACAATTGTGACATAATTCAGGTTATTACAAGGACGTAACTACCAAAGAACCAGAAGTGTTATTACCTTGCAGCTCATGTCGGCGAAAAGCTACACCACACATTACTCTGAGTTGGGCTGCTAAGAGGAAGGAAACACGAAACACACACACACACATACACACATACACACGCCTCGTTTTCTGCATGTAAAATGTGTGTGTTCTTTAAAAGCCAGTGGTTGGCTGGTTTTCCGGACATGATGTGGTTGAAGCTGTCATCGTAATGGAAATTCATTGCTGTAGCTATGGTAAATCGAGTTTTCTGCCTGTGCTGAATGCATTAGTCTAATGAGATGTTTGCAGCCGGAGAGCGGGGCTGCTGGAGACTCACTGTGAGCTACTAACACACGGGTGGAAGATTAGCTTTTGTAATACTCGGTTTGCATGTACTGAAAGTCATCTGTCTTCTGAGTCAACATTCCCGGCCTGGTCAAGAATCTGATCAGGGCTCCGGTGAACCAGCCGTAGGTAAGGGAGATGCATAACTGGAGGGCGTGCCATTGACATGGGATCCTTCTCTTTCTACTGTCAGCATGACAGGTGACCTGTTCCAGTGTGTCTGGCTTGCATGCCTCCTTCCATGGCAATGCCCGAGTGTCCTGCACTCAAACAACTGAGGCCAGCAGGTAACTTCAGTTCCTCCTACTCAGAACAAAAATGTTTGATTTCTTAACCAGATTGCAGAGAGGAAGAGGTAGCCTAGAATTATATAGTTTATAAATTTGGGGTACTTACACGTTCATTACTCTTTAACTCTGCATTGAAAGACGTAGAAAGTTGTTTTTGTTTTCCCCAAATATGAATTCAAATAACTGTTCTACTTTTTTGCATGATGATTTTGCTTTGCTTTTGTTTGGTTTGGTTCTAATTCAAAAAGTGTTCTATGTCTTGGGATAAACACATTTACTAAAATTTAATTAGTAAAATTAATGTGTTGTGACTCACAAGAGTACTTTTTAAAATTGAGTTTTACTATTTCTATCCCAGGTGGAATATTTTGCAATGTCTTTGTGCTGTTTTTTCTTAATTTATCAAGATAGATGAAAATACTATTTACTGCTAGTAGCGGGTACTGGTTAGATTTGGAGGGAAAAAAGATCAGGTGTCTATGGAGCGTCAGGATCAGTTTTCCCAAGTTCAAATACAGAGTCACCTTCTTCCCAGGTGGGGTGTGTGTGACTATGACCCGGTGCACAAAGCTTCCTCTCCAGGGTGCTTGCTGAGTAGGACAGGACAGTGGACGAGGGCGGTGTCAGCTGTGTGGAAATCATTTGACCCATAATTGAGGCACTAAGTCCAAGTTCTTTCCACTACCCCTAACAGTAATGGAGAGGCGCCTCATGGTGTTGTCTTGGGATCCCTCTTGAGATGGTCAGACAATCAGTAGCTTTCTGGAAAGTGGCTTTTGGTTGGTCTCAGACGCTGTGGTACTTGAGAAGTGATCCCGGCGACACGTCAGAATCGAGACGTTGTATACGCTCGTGTTTTTCTTTCTTTTCAACCAGAGGAACCATTTTTGAAGAGTGGGAGACATAGTTTAGTTGTTGTTGTTGTTGTTTTTTCTCAAGACTTAAAAAAAACACAGAATATTTGGAGTGAAAGCACAAAAATAACTACGAAAGAATTTACAGTGTGGTAAAGTAAACTACCTAGGGGCACAATATTTATGTGGAGCATTTGTGTGTGTGTGTGTTGCTTGGTAGAACCAGACTGAGGAAATAAGGGGGGCACTTACCAAGCAGTCGCAGTTGGGTGAAGATTACCTAGAAAGACAGTAGTGATCAGCTCAACTCAAACAAAACCTTAACGTGGAAACTTCGGTTTTAGGGAAGTTGTTTGATGGCTTCAGATCTTTACCTTTTAAATCTGTGCGTTTACGCAAAATTTTTTTTTTAAAATGTGTCTATGTTTTCTTCAGCTCTTTAAATTGTGTATGTGGACAGTCTCTGTGATATTTTGGCAAATCTCTCAGTCGGTTCGCTTTGTCGAATCACAAGAGCATTACCCAAAACCCCAGTTCTTCCGTGCTTAACACGTTTACATTTCCTTGTGGCACCAAAATGACTTTTATATTGCCGCAAAGGAAAAAAAAAAAAAAAAGTAAAGGAATGATAATAGAAAGAAAACAATAAGAGAAACAGGAGTAAATCGCTTTCGGTCACTTATTTGCTTTTGGTGGTGTGTTTTCAAGGCAAGTGAAACCAGCAGAAGCAGTTTCGCTTTCTGGTTCTCGGCTCCGGGGGGCTGGGGTCGCGCGGGGTGCTCGCCCGCAGCAGGTAGGACTCGCGGACCAGCTGCTGGGAAGCCAGCCAGCCCCACGTGCTGTCGTCCCGCCGCGGGAACTTTTCTATTGAAAATTCAAGAAAGTCATGACTTTTTCAACGTGGAGTCGTTCGTATTGGCTTATTCTAAAGATCCGAGCGATGCCCCAATGCACAAAGATCGAATTTAAACATTCTTTTTTTTTTTTTTAACTTGCAATGATGTGAAAATCACAAGCAGATGGCATCCAGCCTCTCTTAACTTGGTGGATGTATTGATGTCTCCATCTCAATCGTGGAGCTCACACACTTTCCACCCATTGAAGGCAACATCCCTGAAGTTCCCCGAAATCCGAAGGAGGCACGCTCGGAGAGGAATACCCGTTCGTACGGTTGGGGGAGTTCCGTTTCAGGCAGTTTTGCAGATCGGGGGCGCATCACACGCACACAGACCCCGACACGCTTGGGTCCAGGCAGGGGTGAGGCGGGCGGAAGCCGGGAGCGGGCTCCCGGGGGCTCCCAGGCGGGGCTCGGCGGGGCGTCGTCCCTCCCCGGCCCGGTGCCCGCCGGCAGCCTCGGCCGCGCGCGGACGCCCGGGAGCCCGGGGCGCGCCCGCCGCAGCCCGCGCGTCCTCAGCCGAGCGGGAGGCGACGCTGGCCGGCCCCGGCCTGAGGCTTCCCCTGCCAAGACCCCTCCAGGTTCAGCCTGCGCCGCTCCTCTTCCACCCAGCCACCTGCTTTGACTCGGGGATGGCGAGGGAGAGAAGAGAAACGAGGGGGCATCTCACTCCATCTCACCACCCAAGGGCGTAAAATTCGGTCTCATATTTTGGAGCCGAAGTTTGCGAAGGGACAAGCAGTCCCTTTGGGTACGTGCTTCGTCGTGGGGGTGGGAGCCCTGCACCTATCTAGGACGGAGCTTTGTTTAAGCGCCTCCTTGGACATCTTAATTCAGCCAGCTCCCCAAAGGCTGGTTTGAGATTTACGCGTTTTTAATGTTTTTTGTTGCCTCCGAAGGCAGATAGGTGAGGAGAGATGAGGGGGATTAATAACAGCCCCTGGGAGAACAATCAAATTGGTGTGTGTGTGTGTGTGTGTATGTATATATATATATATATATAGTAAAGAAGCCACCACTGTGTCTGGTAAACGACTCTAAATTTTAATTAATGAGTCACAAAAGCCACACCATAAGCTTTAAAAATTACCCCTTTATCAATAAGGTGATAATTAACTTTCTCTGGAATTAGCAATTCTCTCAGCCCCGGGCAGTATGCAGCCTAGTAAGTTCTCTGGAATGCTGCCAATTTTAAACAATCGGTCTTTTGGCAAATCTACTGGATTTTAATTCAAACATCTATTGTGACATTTTCCAATGAGGTTTGAAGACCATTTGGATCGCCCCAATCACGGTAACATCTCTGAGATTGAAAGGAGTGGCTCAGACTGTTTAGATTGGGTGGGAATTTGTCACTTTCTCTTTTTTCATTGTCCTTTTCTACCTCCACTCCCGGCAACCCTCTGCATTTGCAAGAGTACCACACTCTAGTCTCTGCTATAAATCTCTGTGAGCATCTCTGCTATAAATCGCTGTGGCGAAGCCTGCATTTGTTTGGTAGTCACATGCTAGGTTCCAGGGCTCTGGCTGCAAGCCCAGGAGGTTCCCAGTGCTTTTCATTGTTGATTTCATCTCGGTTTCAGTTCTGGCAAGGGTTCTTCCCTAATATTTCTGCAAACTCTCACCCGCGGCTTGTCAGACGTTGAGATTTAGGTTGAGATTCAGAGAAGAGGAGCTGTGGGCAGAAGGGCCATTTCGGCTATGCTCGAGGCCGATTGAAATTTGGCTTCTTCTGACCTACACATGTTAGTGTCTGAAGAGGTACAGGAGCACTGGGCAGACAGAGCAGCTGGTTCCACAGTGAACACTTCCCCCCAACGCACACAAGTACTCCTCAGTGCTAGTCACTGCTGGGTGACGGTCAGGGGAAGCCCGATGAGGGACGCAGCTATGTGGCCACAGTGGCCAGAAGGCAAGCGGCAATGAGTGCAAATCACTCCTCCGGAAGTCAGACCTCCCTCTCCTCCTTCTGGGTCCTTCAAATGTTAGCATGGGTGGTCTTTTGCTTCTCTCAGCCAAGAGTCCGGTGAGGAAGGCATGCTGGTGATAAAGTTTGCTGCTGGGTTCAGCTAGCAGTGTTGACGCGGTCAAGAACATCCTTCAGGAGGGTGGGATGGAGATGAGCAGCGGGCAGGAATAGTGCATTTTGGGATAAATCAGCACTTTTCAAACAAAAGAGGCTCTTTGCCACCACCGAGGAGATAAAACACCTCTCGCTTCTTGCAATGATGACCTCATGGACTACTATTTTAGGACAGAAAGAAATTTATTACCCGGTGGCAGTTCTCACTCTGTATTAAGCTGAAAAGCATTCCACTGGGTCTATGGGATGCCCTGGACCAAGGGGGATATATTCGGAGATCCACACTGTAGGCTTCCCTGCGATGGCTGTTGTTATCCTTGGACCAGGTGTGTTTTAGAGAGAATCTGGTGGCACAGAACCATGGGAAACCCTCTTGACTCTCCCACCCACGCAGGCAGGTTCCACCTAAATTTTCATTTGTGGGGAAGCACGTGTGCATTTCTTTTTCAGCAGCTGCCTTGATTGTTGGGATAAACGGAACCTGGTCCTGGTGTTGCTAATTTTCAAGAATGATTGTGTACTCCTGCCGGCAGGCTGTGCCAGACCTTTGAGGGAGGGGCTTGGCTGAGGAGTGCTGTCTTTACTTTCTCCAGAAGGCATCCAATACAGAAAGAGTGGAGTTGGCTGTTAGGAGAAAATTGACGTGCCAGGGAAAAATAGTGTCAATGCTGTGTTTTGCAAGGTGGTGACATCTATTTAGCCCATGATAGTGACTCAACTTTTGGGAGCTCAGTATTTGGTAACAAAAGCCTTTGCCCTTTTTCTCTCTGTGTGCTGATCGTGACAGAGCAAAAGCCTCTGAGTTTCAATACAGAAACATACGGCTTGAAATTAATCCTAAAGAAACACGGAAACTTTCATGAGGATGGTACTAAACTTGGGGACAAACACTGGGCAGGCAGAGCAAAGAATTACCCTCACTGGGTCCCAGTCCAGCCATCGGAAAATGACCTTTAACAAAGAAGTAGTGAGATAAAACCCAAAGGAGAGAGCCTGTTCCGTGGCCCTTCCAACGAGTACTTGGCCATTCCTGCCCACCGACCCTCCCATCCCCGGTACCCGCTGGTGCAGTTCAGACCAGACTCAGTAATGGCCAACAGGGAGCACAGGACTATCGGCTTTTATAGGGTTATTTCCTTTCAGATAGAGGGAAAGGATTTTTTCTTTTTCCTTTCACATTTGTCCACAAGTCATCCTGGGACATCATCGTTCTGATGAGAAAACCAGGGTCAAACACCAAGGCGTCTGCTTTTCC
This sequence comes from Meles meles, assembly GCF_922984935.1. NCBI lineage: Eukaryota > Metazoa > Chordata > Mammalia > Carnivora > Mustelidae > Meles > Meles meles. The sequence goes on from NC_060070.1 coordinate 24,775,131, forward strand.
CTGGTGTGCGGAGCTGGGCCTGAGCCCTGCCTCTAGACCAAGGTTAAGATCACAGAGGCCATATCTGAGGGTCTGCCCTGGATGCAGACTTCGAGCTGGCTGGGGGGCCTGGTGGCAGGATTCTCATCCTGTCTAATAGGCAACTTAGAACAAGGAAAGGAAGAACTGGAGAGGAAACCACAGGCAAAACATAGCTTTGGCACATTTGTGCTTTTTGCTTTGGAGACAGAATTTGGAGGTCACGTAAGGAACAATTCCTTTGGGCCTAGCCATTTCTACACTATCACAAGCCCACAGGAATTATTCTCTTTCTTTGCGGCCTTTTGAGAAAGAGCCTGACTACTTTTCCTCACAGCCCTTTGGGATTTGGTATCCTCACTTTGGGGGAAATTATGGTGATATCAAGACTTCATCTAACAATTAGCTATTAAGCTATCTGTTCATCCCAAAGGGAATAACTCAAAAATGTTGTGGGAGGCACTGGGCTTATTGATCAGTAAAGAATGCTACTCTGGGAATAGATTTCGGTCATTTTTCAGTCTTGAGAAATGTGCGTCATTGGTTCATGTTGTTGTCATTGTTGCCTATGCTAGGGGAGTTTGCCATGAGATTTGGGGGTCAGTACAGTACATGCCCAGCTGTGCATTTCCCCTTATGTTGGGAATATAATATAATAATATAATATAATCCCATTCAGATGCCGTGAGATGCTCCAGCATATTTGATTGTATCCCTCTTAAGAACTCATTTGTAAAAATGCTTCAAGAGGATAGCTGTAGATAATTGACATTTGGGTGCACAAATTACAAAGCACAGAAAGAGTGGGAGAAAAAAACCCCAACTAGTTCTAGTGTCTGAAATCACTACCCACAGTATGAAAATACAGCGTTTGTTTTGAGTGTTTGTAACATAATTAACATTAAGTACTTGACATAAAGAAGGAGAGCAAATTGCACGGTGTGGTTATGTTGGTGCCTGATAGGGAAATAGTTAATTGGTCCCAGAGTGGGACCTTTACAGTTGTGTGCTGCCTTAATGAGACCAGGTGAATAGAAACTCTCTCCAGGGAACTGAAGTTATAAAGTCAAGTTCGGTGTGATGTATGTGCCAATGTATGGGGCCAGTGATCGGACATAGTATGGAGGACTGGTCTTTTCTTTCTATCGCCCTCCCTTTCAGTTAGAAGTCATTTGTCACAAACCTGGTAACAAATAAAGGGACTGACGTTCTCTGTTAGCAGAGTAAGGGAAAAGGACGTTCAGAAAAGTTTGTCTCACAGATGTTTCCAAATCAGCCCCAGTCTCTGCTAAGGTCAAGTGCTGAGTTTCAACTAATTGGATCGAGACCAGAGCGATATGGAATAAACTGGAAATATAATCACTTAAAAATATATTTCTGGGGACGCCTGAGTGGCTCAGTGGGTTAAAGCCTCTGCCTTCAGCTCAGGTCATGATCTCAGGGTCCTGGGATCGAGCCCCGCATCTGCTCAGCCGGGAACCTGCTTCCCTTCCTCTCTCTCTGCCTGCCTCTCTGCCTACCTGTGATCTCTGTCTTTCAAAAAAATAAATAAAATCTTTAAAAAAATATATTTCTGGGCACAGGTTAGGTCACTGTTTTTATGGACTATATTTCATGTTTTCATGCCTGAAGAAAAAAAAAATTCCATGGGACCAAAGACCTGGCTGGTCCTTATAGATTTCTAACAGTGGATAGAGTGGGTTACACAGCTTCCTGGACAAAATCAAGCAAACCCAAGGCCTCTTTCAGCCAAGGTTTCCTGTATTCTGCTTGTGTACTTGGTAGATGATCAGTTTCCAGGGGGCTTTCTTTCTCTTCCCTGAGAATACAGATTTAGGGCAGGTTAAGAAGAATCTACATTGGGACCATGCAATTACTTAAGTTCCAGATCATGTTCAAGTCCATTCACCCCTCTTTGGAAGTTGGAAGGTTAAAATGTAACCCAACTAATGAAGTCGAGGGAAAAAACATTTATCTGACATTTGGAGGGATAAATTAAAAGCAAAAACCTATACTCTAAGAAGTGGTCTCGAAGTGATTCTTAGATTGAATGGATTATAAAGGCCTCCCCCTCCCCAGGGCAAGCCTCAGACTCTTCCCCAGGGTCTGCAAAGGATGCAGCCGGCACAGACTCCATTCTCAAGAGGCCGCCCCCTCTGCCATTGTTGGAAACTTCGATTTTTCAGCATGGACATTTTCCCCTCCAGAACTTCCCCTAGCTTTCTCATTCAGGAACTTCCTCCTGGGGGTACTTTTGTCCTCAGAGAGGTAGAGAATAAATATCCATGGAGCAGCATGGAGTCTGAGTGGGAAAAGCCAGGTGAATGGTCACCAGTGTGACCCGGGGCCAATATGGTGGCCACCCTGGGCCTCTCTTCCTCCCTGGGGATGGTATTCCCTGTCCGCCCCCACTGCTGAGCCCCAGTGGTTTGAATGTGGCAAGTCCTCAGTAAATACTTCTGGCGTGAGGGATGGCGTGAATGATAACGCCAGCATGGGTGAAGACAGCACGGTGTTGTGGAAAGAACATGCGCCATTTTTGGTGTCACCCCGAGTTGATCAGATCATGGGATACAGTGGTCCGGAAGTTGTTGGGAAGGCCCTTTGGGTTAATGCATATAAAGTATATGGAAAAGGTCTTTGTAAACTGTCAAGTGCTGGAGAAATGGGAATAAATACGTGTTCTGTTTATTGAGCCGCGTATGCTCGGGGATGTCGAGAGAAGCACTTACCACGCTTTATCTCATTTGTCTGACTTAAACCACACAGGAAGTCACTATGAGGCTATTTTTTTTTTTTAAATCTCCATTACACAGGTAGGGAAATTGAGGCTCACATTAAATAATTTTTGGAGGGTCACATGGCCATGTGAGGCCTGCTGAGTCTTTCCTTCAGTGTTGAAAAGCCAGTGGGGCGTCCATGTCTTTTCACCTGTGAGGGCTGAAGAGAAAGAGCTCTTTCATGCCCCAGAGCCAGCTGCTGCTGCTCAGCCTGGCTGGGCTGCTCCCAGGTCCAGCAGGTTCCAGAAAGGAAATGATTCCCTGGTGTTTCCACTTGGAAAGGCATTTTGGATCCACAGCAAACTTCTTTTAAAGCAGTAGGCTCTCAGTCCTGTCAGACTCAACCCTCACTTTCATTACAAATGTTTGTAATGCCCTATTTACAATCCCAGAGTGACGTTCCCAGATAATACAGCCCTCCCGCATCCCTTATCGGAGAAAACCCAGTGTAATGTCATACCTGAACTATAAAGAGGAGTAAAAGCAAAGTAATTTATAATTACTTCCGGTGCAGGCGCCCTGCTCTGGGCGCCATAATGAAGCGGTTCGGTGCTTGACGCCCGCTGTCTACACTGAGGCCTCAAACAGGGCTGTCAGCGACTCGGTTAACACACGCTGGTCCTCCTGCCAGTGACGTGGTTTTCCCAAATTGTAAACAACCCTTGAAATCCTAAACAAAATAGAGAACAGGCTTCCCTTGATCTATGTATTATTTGCATACCTGGAAAATACAGTATATATTAGAGCTAAGTAAAAATATATTTGTATGTAGAATGAGGTGAACTCTAGGCTCACCAAAATGAGGTTTTCTCTCGTGTGACCCTATGGTGAGACAGTGCTCCATTGTGTGGGCGGCTCCATTTGTCCAGCATCCTTGGTCTCTGCCCTTAAAGGTCAGGAGTGCTCACAGCACCCCAACAAGGTACCAGGTAAAACCATATCCAACACATTTCCAAAATGCCCCTCTTCAGGGAGTGTTCCCACCACCACTGAGCACCTGTGGGTCAGAACATGCCAACCTGTCATGAATTTCACTTTCTCCTACCTCCCCAAATGCCTGATTAATGGTAGTTTCAGAAAGATGGTGCTGTTCTGCCAGTTTTGTACGTGATTGCTAAGTAGAGGTGTTTCGAATCATGGCAGAAATTCAGGGGTAACTTGCACATTCCATGAAGATGCTTGTAGTGGATCTCCTCTAAAAACTGTAGCTTTGAGGGGCACCTGGGTGGCTTAGTGGGTTAAAGCCTCTTTCTTCGGCTCAGGTCATGATCCCAGGGTCCTGGGATCGAGCCCCGCATCGGGCTCTCTGCTCAGCAGAGAGCCTGCTTCCCTTCCTCTCTCTGTATTTTCAGGGGGACAAAGGCTGTACCTAAGGGATCTGAAGTTTGATTAAGCACTGCTTTGAGCCCTAGGCTGTCTGGGTCTCCAGTCCAGGGGTTTAGAACTAAAATCCCAGGTGGTATAGCTCCTTCACCCATAGGGACATGGTCCTCTGAGTCCTTCCCATAAAGTCTCTTGAAGTTATCCTTTGGTTTGCAGAGTAGCTTTTAGAGAATGTCCCTGGAGGTGACTCTAATTCTGAGGAAGTTTGAGCTATCCTTTAGATTTCTGGCCGCCCTCTCAGGAGTGGCCGTTTCCCAGCATCCCACAGCTGGCCACCATGTTTACTGTCAGTGCCTCGGGCTGCCCACAGTTCTACAGCTGCAGCTCAGGCTCCCTGCAGGCTCCCACGCAGGATTGTATGTCACAGCAGACTCAGTCCTCTAGTGAGAGAATGTCTGCCCTGAAAGTCCAGGTCACTGATACCCTGTCTCACAACTTAGTGTTAAGTCCGGCTCAGTGGTGACAAGGAGCTCAGATGTGATGTATACAATATGACATCATAGGACCTGTGATAGGTCTATGTCTCATGGCCATGAAGGCAGCTGGATATTTTCATGTCCCCCTCTGGCCCATGCTTGTTTAGATGATGCTATGTAGCACCATCAATTTCACTTACCTTCCGTCCTATCTCTGTGGATCTGTGTCCAAACTGCCCCCAGAACGGGATAAAAATCTTAAGGTCAACAATTTCATCTCTGGCTTCTTTGACGTAAAGTGTTATTGCAGAACAGAAAATCAGTGAGTCCTGCACCGGTAGGTAGTCAAGCTTCATGGCAAGGAGACTGAGGTGCTCTAGTTCAATGTCTTGCTCCAGGATCAATGACAGTAACTGGATTGGGACAAAAATCTTGCATTCTTGAATCGTCCGCCACAGTCATCGCCAACTGGCTCTGACTGTTTTCCTAAAACAGTTATGAGCAACGCATGGTATCTGAGCATGGGGAAGCTTGAAAATATTTGCTTTTAAAATTCCAACACTCTGGGTGCCTGGGTGGCTCAGTGGTTAAAGCCTCTGCCTTTGGCTCAGGTCATGATCCCAGGGTCCCGGGATGGAGCCCCATATCCGGCTCTTCGCCCTCGTCTCTCTCCCTGCCTCTCTGCCTACTTGTGATCTCTGTCTGTCAAATAAACAAGTAAAATCTTAAAAAAAAAAAAAAACTTAAAAAATATAAAAAATAAAATTCCAACACTCTCCTCACTCACATTTGGTGATGATCCAAGTGTTGAGAGAAAGCACAAATGAGAACTGCCTTGCCTAGGGGCCAATGGATTTCCTCGGGGCTTGGTTGGCAACTTTCTTTATCCATATGCCAGTGCTCCCCACCTGAAGATTTCCAGTGGATTCTGGGTCCTGATGTGGCAGGCAGTATGGGGAGGACTGTAGTGAGAGGGTGAGAATGAGTGCCCTTGCCTTTGGGTTCCTCGCCTGATAGAAGTGATGGCATCAAGATCATTGTGTGAGGCTCCAGGACAGAGGCCAATGGCCAAGTAGCTAGTGCCAGGGATCAGCTTTATCAGCCCAGAAATGGCCTCTGCTTGCTAACAGCCCTTGCCTGCTGACATGTGAGAATGGGGCCTCGCACAGAGAGGCACTCCTTGTGTTTTCTAGACGGATTGAAGGACACAGGGGCAGAAAAGGAGATGGGTCCCCACGTAAGGGGGTTATGTACTCAAAGTCTTACTTGGCTAGTTCCTTGGGTTCCAGGCTGGAATTCCAACTGTTTCAACAGCCACCTCGACCCACAAGTTTTATAGGCACCCTAAACTCAACGCTTCCAAAGCTGGACTTCTCATTTGCCCTCTTTCCCACAGCTTCTCCTTTATTCTGTCTTCACAAAAGCTATCACTGCTCCTCTGAAAGTAACAGTTTCAGAATCCCAAACTTTCCTAACCCTGTGCCTTCCAACTGGAAGTCCTACCTGATGCTACTTTTCCAAAAGTTTCCTGTACTTACTCCTTTCCCCCCGCCCCATCCTCTCTGTTGGCCTTGTCCAGGTTCTCACCAGCACCCTCCATCTGGACCATAGCCATGGCCTCCAGCTCCACTTCTCTGCCTGAAGTCACCCTCCCATCCCCCACCTCATGCCTCACACAAGGTTACTTTTATAAGACACCCATATGCTCTAGCCACTCAGTTGCTTAGAAATCTCAGATAGATTCCCTTAGGTCAATGGTTGCCAAATATTTGGCTCGTGTTCCCTATTATCAATAATTCCTCGAGTGTACATCTCCAATATATGTATTGTAGATTATAAACATACTAATACCTTAATGTGTTATACATAGTGTAAAACATGCAAAAATAGAAATGAAAAAGGCCATGTGAGCCTTTTGCCCTTCCCCATTGATTCTCGAAGCCTCTGTGTTTCTCCACTTTCTATTCTCGTCCCTCGCTTCTCCAGGTGATGAAATTCTTTGTGTCTTTCAAGACATTGCTAACACATGACTCCCCTGCCCTTGATTCTCCACACAGACTGCCACCGTGCCCCCTTTTTATATAATATTTACATTCGGCCTCTTCTCCTGCGGCATGACTTGAGAACATTTTTCTAGTGGGCAAGAAGAAAGAAGGAAGGTATCAGGATATATGTCCCTGTTGTTGCCAAGAACAAAACTGTAATGGTACATACCTTTCCTTCCTTGTCAGACATTCCAAAGAGGTGGAATGTCTTCCCCCCTTTTTAACCTTCTTGTTACTCGGGGTAAAATACTTCTCCCCCAGAAGAGCGCAGACGCAGGCAGCCAGACAGACACAGAACGGGAGGGGGAGGAATTGAGGGAGACGTGCAAAAGCAAACTTAATTCTGCATATCAAGCAATTAGGCTAATGCGATTTAGAACAACGTGATGGGTGAAGTTTGTGCTTGTTTTCCCCTCAGTGTGTAATTAATTCATGGTAGTGTTGTAGGTTGGTACATTTTGGTAAACGAATAAAGAACTGTTCTTTGACGTAAAAGCGGTGAACAGCCTAGTCCTTTCACACTAGCGTGAGTGGAAGATAATTACAGTTTGAGGGACCGTCCCCATCCAGCGTGAGAACACTGCCGGCTTGTCCTGGGTGGAGGGGGGTGTTGCTGCGAGCTCGAGTGCAGGGTTGACTCAATTTTTCGGGGGCTTAGCTCAATTTTTCGATATTCCGCCAGGGTCCTACAGGGAACAATGCTAATAAATATGACAATAACGCTGTAATGGGACAAGAAAGGCTGACACAGCATTTTGTTAATTTGTGTTCAGCATTAGCAGGGAGTTTGGCAACCCCTGGGCAATGAAACAGGAACGTTTCTACCGTTTCTACCGGTCGACTGCAGGCATTTTAATTAGAGGTCTTGGGAATATCCGTGCGCTATGCCCGCAGAGTGAGACGTGGCCCGGCAAAGTTTAGCCAAAGCGAGCTTTCCTTCCTTGCCCTCGGCAGCCATTAAAAGGTCTTCAGGTGGCAGGGGCTGGGGAATGGCAAGAAACAGTTTCTGAGAAGGGGAGGACTACTTGGCTGTCAGCGCCCACAGTCCTTGTTTTAACAGAGTGGTGGCAGAGATCGAGAGAAATGGCTTGACCCAGTGATGGATCCCAAAGCGTTTTTAAAAGGCTCTTTTTACTCTTGTTACCTTTTCACAGTTTGGCTTAAATACAATGCAAGGGGGCACCTGGGTGGCTCAGTGGGTTAAAGCCTCTGCTTTCGGCTCAGGTCATGATCCCGGGGTCCAGGGGTCGAGCCCTGCATGGGCTCTCTGCTCAGCAGGGAGCCTGCTTCCACCTCTCTCTCTCTTGCCTGCCTCTCTGCCTACTTGTGATCTCTGCCTGTCAAATAAATAAAATCTTTTAAAAAAAATACAATGCAAGAATAAAAACATTGTAAGTCAAAAGCTGTTACTGTATGTGACTCCTGAAATTTATGGGTATTAAGCAGAAAAAACTTAGGAGCGAATCACCAAATAATTTTTCAATCGCCTAAGACTCCTTTAAACTTACCTCCTCTCCACCCACTGTTGCTGAAGTATATTTACTCCAGGGAAGCCTCTGAGCGCCAGTGGGAGAAGCCCAGAGTGGGAGGAGCCCGGAGTGGGAGGAGCCCGGAGTGGGAGGGACCATCTAACACTGGCACCAGAGGGGCAAAGAGCCAGGAAGCATGAGAAAGAAATGGCAAATGCCCTCGGTCAGTGATGCTGCTCTCCTTCCCATTTCTTTCACCTTCAGTCCTGTCACTGGTGGGCGGGGGAGCTTCGGTGGGAGATGATGGGAATAATTGGAGGTAAAAGGCCCACTGCCAGGCTAGGATGGGGACTTGGACGGAAAGCCGCCACTTCTGTGACCGTTCAAGGGTTGGAGGCCCAGTGCTAAGGTCAGGAAGGCAAGGTGCACAGCCGTGGGCCACCGGACGCCAACACGAAGGGGCAAAACCACCAGGTTACGCCCTGGATGGTGGTTACCGTGTCTCACTGTGTTCGTGGAGAAGTAGACACCCATTGGTGGCGTTACTTAAAATTGTTGGTCAACTTAACAAATAATCCTTGAGCCCCTCTGATGGGCAAGTCACTGCCTCTGGCCAAGCCCACAAAGTCAGGTGAGTAGCCCCTAGGGCCAGAAGTGGATCTCCCGCCCTCCAAGGATCACTTCTTCCAGAAAGTCTCCTAGCCTTCCTCCAGCCCCTGTGTTTACTCTTGGAGGGCCATTCAGGTCTGCACCTCAATCCTGCTTCCTTATGTTGGGGTTTCACTGGGATATGTGTGTGTGTGTGTGCGTGTGTGTGTGTGTGATTGTGTTTTCTTCTCAAGGCAAACTCTGAGGACAGCTGCTGCCTTGCACACGAGGCTCTGTGGTTCACCATTGATGTCAGGGCAGCCGAGGCTCTGTCCCCCAGTCATTGCCTTATGGTCACGTGGCCTCTTTTCACCTCTCTGAGCCTCAACCTTCCCACAGTGAAAATGCAAGACATCAACACCTGAATCACAGGTTGCCATTAGGAGCAAATGAACTGGATCCAACACTTTGTATATTGCCTGGCCCATAGGGAATACACAGTAAATTGAAGCTAATAGCATTATGTCATTGAGTACATGGAGTGTCGACTGCGCCTCTCTGTTCATTGTCTAATAGGAACAAGATCTCATTTGACTGTCCTTCCTTCTCGAGATGAGAAGGGGCCCTCTAAGTTAAAAGCTGTCTAGGAAAAGTAGAGAAGGTGGTGGGCATAAGACTCCGTTGTGTCACTTGGCCCTGTGACAAATCCTATTCTATTCCACAAGGAAAGGAAGAAAAAGGAGCCCATCCTTCGACATTTTTCTGAGGCTGGTGAGAATATACATGGTTATTTACCAAATAACCTTGGCCTTTTCTATGTGAATCCCTGGGCCCTCATGCTCTCCGATCCCCCCATGAGTCCTGGTTCTCCCCGGAGATAACGTCTGTCCATTCCAATACCATTGTTCTTCTTATAATTAGGAATATGGTATTTCAGAACTGGGCTGATTTCTCATAGTTCTCGTGGCCAACATTAGAGCCGCCATGTGCTCTTAGATCAGAGGGCCTATAAAACAGCCCACCATATATGTGAAACTTTATGTCATTCTTCCCTGAGCTGAGTTGGAAAATTTATAGTTAGAAGAACAGAGTCAAGTTGAAAATGTGGCTTTGGCCACATTTCTCTGGGTATAATTGGAGTTTTCAGGTATAGTTAAAATCAGTCTGATTTTAACTGAGTGTATCAAAATGGCAGGATACACTGCTTTTAAAAGGCCACAATCCCCATCTGCCTCATGATGAGTGAGAACAGCATGCTGTTGAAAAAGGTGCTGCCTGATGTTTTCCTATTTATTCACCTTTTCTTGATATCTATTGACCTCCCTGCATTTTAGGCAATTTCCTGTAATAGAAAAAAGAGTAGGAGTTGTCCGAGTCCTCAGGCATCTGAGGGAGTACTAGAGGGGTCAGCAAACATTTTCTGTAAAGGGCCACATAGCATCTATTTTATCTTGGGGGCCATGTGGTTTGGATGGCAATACCCACCCCAGAAACTCCAGGCGTTTCCCACAGCCCTCCGCTCTCCATTCCTCGTGCTCTCCCTCATGCCTGCTGAGCTCTCTCTTCTGTGCTGATACCTGTTGCCTCGACACCTGGAAGAGAGACCCTAAGGCTTACAGCAAAAGCTGATTGTGAGGACAAACTGAGCTGACGTGTGCAAAGCCCTTGCTCAGGCTCTAGCTGTCACTGACAAATGTTAGTCTGCCTCCCTCCTGTCCTTCCAGAAGAATCTGAGAAAACAAAATCCCTCTCGCCTCTTCCAGGTTAAGTCATCTACTCAGGTCCCAACTTGAACCCAGACATCTTCTCCAAGACCTTAATCTACTCTGCTCTTTCTCTCAAACACCCAAGCCACCTCTCTGTCTTGTTCTGCTTTGCCTGCAACACACTTAGTTATCTTCTATATAAAAGCCAGTTTTAAAGGAGAAGGAGAAGGAAGAGGAGGAAGAAGTAGAGGAAGAGGCAGGAGGGAGGAGAAGAAGGTGAGGGGGAAGAGGAAAACTCTCTCTGACCTTATCACCTCCTCCAGCTACCATTCCTTGTCTCTTATCCCAGGGGTCTCCAACTGCCTTCCCTTTCCCATTATTTCTCTTTGTTCATTTCTCATCCTTCCTTATGTTTTTCCTTCCCAGAGGCATACTGGGCTGTGGAAAAGGAGTGCTCTAGGGTCACGCACACATCTCCACGGTTCTGTTTGTGGTGTCACAGACCCCTGGGTAGCTTACACAGCACCAAGGTCCTCGTCTGTGAAATGGGAACAGTGAGGCCACCCCCAGGAGGGGATTATGAGAGATCAGGGAGGTAATCGGTGAAAGGCACCTTGTCAGTGGTTGGCATGTGGCAGGTGCCACTCAATGAATTCTGTTCTCTTTCTCTTCTACAAGCTGTTTAAGGACAGGCAGGGACCTCTATCCTGAGGAGGGAGTAGATTGAGACTATTTTTTTGTTCCAAAAAGTACCCGCTGCAGTCCTTTGAGTTGGGAAAACTTGCCTACACGTCTTCTTTTCCTTTTTCTTCATCTTTGATAAGACTGGCAAAAACGTAATGTGGGATTCTAGTCACGTAAGGGTGGGCAAGTGCCCAGGTTGATTTCATTTGTTAATTAATCACTTTACTCAACATATATTTACTCAGCGTCAGCTGTATGCTCACCCCTATGAGAGGCCTGGTGGTTCCTGCCTCAGAGAAGCTCTAAATCTGACTGGGGTACAGAGAAGTGAGCCAAGCCAGTCACATAGGATTCCCATGCTTTGGGGGGTGAGCTATGGGAGTGCTCACAGGGTGCCATGGGAAGGCAGGCAGGGAGAAGCCCTCTCTGCTGGACGAGGCAGGGAGTCTCATGAGGCAATGAGCCACGTGAAAGGATGTGGCAGGGCAGAGATGACTGATGGCTGATGGATCCTAAGAGGCTGGACAGCTCTATCTGTAGATCAGTGACAGCCGGTCCTCAGGCTGGACCAGAGAGAAGTGAGGTGAGAAAGGCAGGCTGAAGGTGTGAGTCTTGTCTTGATCCTCCTCTAGAAACGTAGAGACTTCTTCCATAGGAAGGGAAGAATGGACTTTCCCATCCAGCGGGTAAGAGGTAAGGCCTGAGGAGAGTAGTTTCTGGGAGGCAGAGTTCAACTCAGGATTAGAAAGAATTTGCGATCAGTCATCTCCAGCAATGGGGCAGGCATGTGCAAGCAGGAACCAAGGCATATGGGGGCAAGAAATGTGGGGAATCTCGTAATGGGACGGTCAGGAAAGATGAACTTGATTCGCAGCTCATGCCTGGGCCATGTCCACCCTACCCCATCCCATGCAGAGAGCTGCTGCTGGCTCTCACCCCACAGGTCTCCTCCCAGGAGAGGGCTCTGGGTCTAGCTCAGCTCGTGGCGGCCTCAAGAACTCCAGCTTTGCCACACGTTTTCCCCTTAAGGGATAAGAAAAAGAAAGGGACAATTGGATAATACCTTCTGGTAGCAGGAGTTTACAGAGCTAGCCAATTTTTAAAATTAAATGGATGTGTATGTGCATATGTGTGTGTACAGACACACACATATACACATTTCCATAGACATTGTGTAAAATATACGATTTGATTCCAAATACTGTTAATCCAATAATACCAATCATTATCATAATAGCATAATTATTTATTTTTACATATTTATTGTTTTTACATTTCATTATATAAGAATAATGATTATTATTGATATTATTCCAAATTTTAAGTCTGTTTAGAATGTTTAAACAAATCACGATTTGCATCTGGCCCATATTGTCTCCTATCTCCTCTGGACTCCCCTTTGTGTACACTGAATCTAAAAGGAAATTAACATGGAGAAATGGAACCCCAGATCCTATCTTGTCTTCCTGTGGGGCCTGGCCTCACGCAACTGTGAGCGTTCTGCCAGGACTTAATTTCGTAGCAGGCTGCTAGGGTTATTTATTTATTTTAAAATGATTTTTTCAAGTTATACAAGTTGTACGCACACATATTCTTGTTTCCAAAGAAAATTAGTAAATTAGGACAGAACCTCCAAAATTGTGCTCTACTCCCTGCCACGAAAGTAAGTTTTAAAAAATGTGAGTCAGATCATTTCTCTGCCAGGCTCGGAGAAAGAAGCAGTGATCCTAAGTGGCCTATAAGGCCCTCCATGCTCTGCCGCCCCCCCCCCCCCCCCGCTTATCTCATTTTTCTCCCTCCCCTGCTCTGTCACGCTCTGTCCTATATCCTTAACTGTCTTGTCACACAGCTGTAGTTAAAATCAGTCACACACCCACCACAGGACTCCTGTAGTTGCTTTCTTCTCTGCCTGGAACATCCTTCTGCTCACCCTCCAAGCTCCTTGACGACTCTGCTCAAATACTCTTTAATGAGAGAGGTCTTCAGACCATCATTATGGAATAAGACCATCACTACCATCACGCTTTAGCTCCCTTAACCTGATTTTGTCTTATAACATTTATCATCACTTGGCATATTATATATTTGATTACTTATATTCTGCCTCTTCCTACTAGAACATAAGTTCTGAGAGAATGTAAGTTCATGATTTTATGTTGTTGTTTCTACTATATTCTTGTGCCTGAAACAGTGGCACGCAGTAGGTGCTCAATAAATATTTATTGACTAAATGAATGAATTCGTGAAGACTATAGTAAAAGGTAAGAATTTCTCTTTCTTATGTGCTCATCCCTTTCCACATTTCTCAGTTCTTAGCACTGTAACAGTGTATCCTTCTAGAAATTGTCTTTGCATGTGAAGCATACCTAGAGGTATCTGCTTCTAGTCAGGATGTGGAAGGATGTGAAAAACTTCTGGTCATGGGAAGAAGCAGTGTTTTTCAGTGGGACTAACAAAAAGTGGTGGGTGCAAGGAAATCCTGATGAATCATATCTAGAGAGAAATGACCCCTTCCCAGGTATAGCAGGAAACTCTAGCTTCCATGTCTGGGGAACGGGCAGATACAGGTAGATGTAGAAGTGGGGAGTTTTCCCAGATGCAAATACCCATCTGGAAGGAGGACTCTGAGTGAGTGAGGGAAGTGGGGAAGGGATTTCAAGAGTTGGGGATAGTGCTGCCTTGGGACCATTGAAGGTGTGACCTGGGTCTGGAGTGGAGGAGTGGACCTGCAAAAGGCAGAGAACCGACAAGGAGAGATCAATTAGGCTTCATATACAGTGTGAGCTGGTAGGAGGGATTAGAATCTGAAAGACCCTTGGGTTCAGTCGGAAGACATTAGACAAGGAAGATTTTTTTTTTTAAGATTTTATTTATTTGACAGACAGAGATCACAGGTAGGCAGAGAGGCAGGCAGAGAGAAAGGAGGAAGCAGGCTCCCTGCTGAGCAGAGAGCTTGATGCAGGACTCGATCCCAGGACCCTAGGATCATGACCTGAGCTGAAGGCAGAGGCTTTAACCCACTGAGCCACCCAGGTGCCCCAAACAAGGAAGATTTAATGTAAAGAATTGCTAACTACATGAAAGGCAGTTAACTACTGAAAGAGATAAAGGAGAACTCTAAAGTAGTAGCTACAGGGGTGCCAGAGTGGCTTAGTGGGCTAAGCCTCTGCCTTTGGCCCAGGTCATGATCCCAGCGTCCTGGGATCAAGCCCCACATGCAGCTCCCTGCTCAGCAGGGATCCTGCTCCCCCCCTCCCCCGCCTGCCTCTGCCTACTTGTGATCTTGAGCTCTCTCTCCCTGTCAAATAAATGGTAAAACCTTTAAAAATATTTTAAAAAATGAAGTAGTAACTACAGAAAGCAGTAACCAGCCCTAAAACTGACAGAAAAGTTAATAATCAAGAAACTTAGACTGGGAACCACTGCCAGGGCCCTGGCACGCCTATCAATTTGCCACCAAGTAGAAAGACAAAACAGTCTTTTTTTTTCATTTTTCTTTCTCTTTCAGATTTGCGATGTCTCGCCAATGCTTTCTGTTGTCGGGGCCTAACATCAACCCAACTGTCAAGGGAGAAATGTAGTCTGCAAAATCACCCCAGGATCCCAGAGTAGGGCAAAGAAAGATGGACAAAGAAAGGGCAAAGAAAGATGTATTGCTGAGAAGCAATACATTAATAAATGGCACAAAAATACATATGTAAAAAAGACATAAAACCACCACAAATTCATCTCCTTTCTGATCTTTGCTGAGACAGTACCAGTGAAGGAAGGGCTGGTGGGCAGAGAAAAATCATGTAGTTTCCAACATTCTCTTGGTTTTTGGATTCTGGGGGCCCTGTAAGAGTTGAATTCAAAGATAAACAAAGAATAGAGGACACTGGCTAGGAGCTGGGCAAATCAGCAGTTATTGGTCTGCATAAAGGTACTGCTCAGCACCAGGCCAATTCAACTCTGGGTACATGGATTCCATTTGCTACTGTTTTTCTATACACAATTCCTGGAGTACGGTTTTATTCTATTTTTTTTTTAAAGATTTATGTATTTGAGAGAGAGAGACTGCACGTGTGCCCGTGTGTGCACAATTGGGGGCAGAGGGAGAGAATATCCAAGCAGAAGACCCATGAGATCACGACCTGAGCTGAAACCAAAAATTGGCTGCTTAACTGACTGAGCCACCCAGGTGCTCCTGGAGTACAATTTTTAAAAAGACCCATATGTAAATAAACAGAGAAATGTTACTCATGATTGAGAAAAAATGCAGACGATAGGAACATATCCACAGGTGGCCCAGGCATTGGAATTATCAGCTAAGTACTTGAAATTAACTATTATAAACATGTTAAATAATTTAAGGAAAATAGATGGATATTAAGGAAGAGAAATGGAAACTCTAAAAATAAAAACAAGTGGAAACTGAAATTCTAGAACTGAAAAATAAAATACAAGACATAAAAAAAAAAAATCCACTGGATAGGCGTAATAACAGAGTAGCCATTGGGGAACAATGGATAAGAGAACTTGAACACAACCAACAGCAAGAAGCCGAGAAGACAAAAGCAGAGATAAAAATGGAATTCTTAAAAAAAAAAAAAAAATCCACTCAGTTAATACAAAAGAAGGCAGGAAAAGAGAAATAAAAGACAAGTAGTGAGCAAATAGCTCAGTGGTAGGCTCAAAGTCAACTCTTTCAATAATTACATTAAATACAAATGGCCCAGGTTGCCTGGGTGGTTCAGTCGGTCAAGCAGCTGGCTTGGGTCCTGGGATGGAGTTTGGAGTCAGGCTGTCTACTCAGCAGGGAGCCTGCTTCTCTCTTTCCCTCTGCTGCTCCCCCTGCTTGTGCGCACGAGCTCTCTCTCTCTCTGTCAAATAAACAAATCAAATCTTAATAAATAAATAAATACAAATGGACCAAATACTTCAACTTACAGGCACAGATTTACAGACTGCATAACAACAACAAAAAACTTCACTCTGCTGGCTACAAGAGACGCATTTTAAGTATAAAAATTAAACATAGGTCACAAGTAACAGATCAATAAAAGAAACCATGCAAGCAGTAATTAAAAGATGGAGTGACTATATTAATGTCATTGAAATAAACTTAAAGACAAGTAGTTTTAACATAAATATAGAGAGTCACTCTTTTTTTTTTTTAAAGATTTTATTTAAATAAAAGAGAGGGAACACAAGCAAGGGGAGTGGGAGAGGAAGAAGCAGGAGCCCCATAGAGCAGGGCTCCATCCGGAGATCATGACCTGAGCTGAAGGCAGATGCTTAAGGACTGAACCATCCAGGCGCCCCAGGAGAGTCATTCTCAATGATAAAAGAGTCAAATCATCAAGAAAGTATTCAAATATTAAATTTATTTGTACCACAATAACAAAGCTCAAAATACATGCAACAACAGCCATTGGAACTAAAGGGACAGATAGACAAATTCACAATTTTATAGTTAGAGTCACAATTAGAGTTGCAGATTTTAATATTACACATTCAGTAATTGATAGAACAACTAGAAAAAAATTTATAAAGATATAGAGAATGTAAACAGCACTATCAACCAACTTAACCTAGCTAGTATTTCTAGAACATTACATCCAACAACTGTGGAATACTCATTCTTTCCAAATATACGTGGAACATTCACTAAGATAGAACAAACCTTGTCCATAAAACAAGTCTCAATAAATTTCAAAGGATTGAGAGCATACAGAATGTTCTAAAAGTCAATAACAAACATATCAGGAAAATGTCAAATATGTGAAAATTAAAAACAAGCCAGCAAATAACCCTTGGATTAAAGAAGAAATTACAAGGGGAATTAGAAAATACTTTAAACTGACGGAAAATGAAAAGAAGAAACCTAACATACTCAAAATTGTTAGATGTGGCTAAAGGAGTGCTTAGACAGGAATTTATGTTTTTTAATATTCATACTTGAAAAAGAAGAAAGGTCTAAAATCATTAATTAAACCTCTACCTTAAGAAGCCAGAATAAGAAAAACAAATTAAACCCATAGTAAGTAGAATGAAGGAAGCAATCAAGTTAAAAGCAAAAATCAGTAGACTAAAAATCAGACAGTGGAGAAATATTAGCAAAACTAAAAGTTGGTCCTTCAAAAAGATTAATGCAGGGGTGCCTGGGTGGCTCAGTGGGTTAAAGCCTCTGCCTTCGGCTCAGGTCATGATCCCAGGGTCCTGGGATCGAGTCCCGCATCGGGCTCTCTGCTCGGCAGGGAGCCTGCCTCCCCCTCTCTCTGTGCCTGCCTCTCTGCCTACTTGTGATCTCTCTCTGTCAAATTAAAAAAAAAAAAGATTAATGCAATTGATGCTCTCTAACAGGATTGATTAAGAAAAAGAAAGAAAAGTGAAAATTATCAGTAGAGGAATGCAGAGAGGACATCTCTACAGATATTAAAAATATTAAAATTATAATACAGAAGTATTATGAATAATTTATGCTAATAGATTCAACAAACTCTTCAAAAAAC
This sequence comes from Meles meles, assembly GCF_922984935.1. Taxonomy (NCBI): domain Eukaryota; kingdom Metazoa; phylum Chordata; class Mammalia; order Carnivora; family Mustelidae; genus Meles; species Meles meles. The sequence continues at coordinate 24,792,714 of NC_060070.1, forward strand.
ACAACTAACAAATCTAATGTGAGATGAAATAGAAAACCAAAATAGTTCTCTTTTAAATAAATTGAATTTGTAATTAACAACCTTAGAACTTCCCACTTAGGGGTGCCTGGGTGGTTCAGTGGGTTAAAGCCTCTGCCTTTGGCTCAGCGGCTCAGGTCATGGTCTCAGGGTCCTGGGATCGAGCCCCACATCAGGCTCTCTGCTCAGTGGGGAGCCTGCTTCCTCCTCTCTCTCTGCCTGCCTCTCTGCCTACTGTGATCTGTCAAATAAATAAAATCTTAAAAAAAAAAAAAAGAACTTCCCACTTAGATGACTTTACTGGTGAATTCTATCGAATATTTAATTAAGAAATAACACCAGTCTCACCCAAGTTCTTTGAGAAAAAAGAAGAGGAGAGATGACTTTGCATCTTGTTTTTTGAAGCCATTCACCATACCTGTTTCCAACCTTGACAAAGATATTATAGGAAAAGAACATTATAAATCAATATTCCTCACAAGAACAGAATAAAAGAAATTTTATGATCATCTCAATAGATGGAGACAAAGCATTTTACAAAATTTCATGCCCATTCATGACAACAAAACAAAACAACAACTGCTAGGAAACTAAAAATAGAAGAAACGTTTCCAATCTCGTGTAAATACCTAAAGATAATACCACACTTAAAGATAAAATATTGGGACATTTCCCCCTAGGGAATTATTTTATTTATTTATTTATTTATTTATTTAATATATCATTGTTTATGTTCAGCATTATCCCATAGATTCAAGCCACTGTAGCAAGGCAAGAAGAAGAAATTAAAATAATTAAAAGGCAAAAAGATTGGAAAGAAATATAATTTTTAATTCACAGATCAAATTGTGTATATAGAAAATCTACATGTGTGCACAAAAAGCCTCAAGAGGTCTGGTCGTTTAGAAGTAGTTTCATAGGAGAAGACAAAGTCGATGTACACATGTATTTCTATGTAAAAGCAACAATTGGAAAATAGAGTTAAAGTACCTTTCCAATAGCATCAAAAAACAAAATATACTTATAATAAATTTAATAAGACATGTGCATGATATCTACACCAAAAGCTACAAAATGTTTCTGACAAAAAAAGTCATAAGTAAATAAAGAGATACACTACATCTATGGATTCTAAGACTCAGATTTCAATTCTCCCAAGTTGACTGTCAGCAGGTTCTTGGCACTTATGTGGAAATTCAAATTGTAGATTATGAAGTAATCATGAAAAAGGAAAATAAAGTTGGAGGACTCACATTACCTGATTTTGAGACTTACTCTAAAGTTATAGTAACTACAGGAGTTTGATATTGACATAAAGATAGACAAATACATCAATGAAATAGAATAAATAGTCCAGATATAAACTAAAATTCCTCTGGTTAATTGGTTTTGACAAAGGCACCAAAGTAATTAAATGGAGAGAGAAAAGTCTTTTCAACAAATTGTACTGGGTGACTGGATATCTGTGTGTAGGACTTTCTCACACCAAACACAACAGTTAATTTGAGATAAATCATAGGGTTTTTTTTTTCTGATTTTTACATGGTGGGATTTAATTTAATTTAATTTAATTTTAATTCAAGTTAACAAATAATGTAGTATTGGTTTCAGGAGTAGAATTTAGTGATACATCACTTACATACAATACCCAGTGCTCATTACAAGTGCCCTGCTTAATGCCCATGGCTCATTTTCCCCATCCCCCACCCACCTCCCTCCACCAACCCTCCATTTGTTCTCTATAGTTAAGAGTCTTTTATGGTTTGCCTCCTTCTCAGTTTTTATCTTATTTTTCCTTCTCTAGCCCTATGTTCAACTGGTTCTTTTGTTTGTTTTGTTTTGTTTTTAAAGATTTTATTTATTTATTTGTCAGGGAGAGAGAGAGAGACAGAGAACACAAGCTGGGGGAGTGGCAGAGGGAAAAGCAGGCTCCCACTGGGCAGAGAGCCCAAAGTGGGACTTGATCCCGGGAACCTGGGATCATGACCTGAGCTGAATGGCAGATGTCCAACCAACTGAGCCACGTAGGCATCCCTGTTCATCTGTATTTTTCTTAAATTCCACATATGAGTGAAATTATATGGTATTTATCTTTCTCTGATTGACTTATTTTGCTTAACATAGTACACTCTGGCTCCATCCATGTTGTTGCAAATGGCAGGATTTCATTCTTTTTGATGGTAGAGTAATATTCCATTATATATGTATATCACATCTTCTTTAGCCATTCATCAATCAATGGACAAATATTTGGACTCTTTCCATAATTTGGCTATTGTTGATAGTACTGCCATAAACCTTAGGGTGTATGTGTCCCTTCACATCGACATTTTTGTATCCTTTGGATAAATGCTTAGCAGTACAATTTATGGGTCATAGAGTAGTTCTATTTTTAACTTTTTGAGGAAGCTCCATACTGTTTTCCAGAGAGGTTGCACCAGTTTGCCTTCTCAGCAACAGTGCAAGAGAGTTCCCCTTTCTCCGCATCCTCACCAACACCTGTTGTTTCCTGAGTTGTTGATTTTAGCCATTCTGACTGGTATGAGGTGGTATCTCACTGTGGTTTTGATTTGTATTTCCCTGATGCTGAGTGATATTGTGCATTTTTCATGTGTCTTTTAACCATCTGGATGTCTTCTTTGGAGAAATGTCTGTTCATGTCTTTTTCACATTTCTTAACTGGATCATTTATTTTGGGGTGTTGAGTTTGAGTTCTTTATAGATTCTGGACACCAGCCCTTTATCTGATATGTCATTTGCAAATATCTTCTCCCATTCCTTAGGTTGCCTCTTAGTTTTGTTGATTATTTCCTTTGCTGTGAAGAAACTTTTTATCTTTATGAGGGCCCAATGGTTCATTTTTGCTTTTGTTTCCCTTGCCTCCAGAGATGTGTTAGTAGGAAGTTGCTGCGGCCGGGGTCAAAGAGGTTGCTGCCTATGTTCTCCTCTAGGATTTTGATGGTTTCCTATCTTACATTTATGTCTTTTATCCATTTTCAATTTATTTTTATGTATGGTGTAAGAAAGCAGCCCAGTTTCATTCTTCTGCATGTTGCTGTCCAGTGTTCCCTGCACCATTTGTTGAAGAGACTGTCTTTATTCCATTGGCTATTCTTTCCTGCTTTGTCGAAGATTAGTTGATCATATAGTTTTGTGCCCATTTCTGGGTTCTCTATTCTGTTCCGTTGATCCATGTGTCTGTTTCTGTGCCAGTACCATACTGTCTTGATGACTACAGTAATACAGCTCGAAGTCTGGTATTGAGATGTCTCCTGCTTTGGTTTTCTTTTTCAATATTACTTTAGCTACTCAGTGTCTTCTCTGGTTCCATACCAATTTTTAGGATTATGTGTTCTAGTTCTGTGAAAAATGCTGGTGTTATTTTTATTGGGATTGCATTGAATGTGTGGATTGTTTTGGGTAGGATAGACATTTTCACAATATTTGTTCTTCCAATCCATGAGCATGGAATGTTTTTCCATTTCTTTGTGTCTTCTTCAATTTCTTTCATAAGTGTTCTACAGTTTTCAGAGTACAGGAATAAACCTCTGTGGTTAGGTTTATTCCTAGGTATCTTATGAGTTTTGCTACACTTGTAAATGGGATGGATTCCTTGATTTTTCTTTCAGCTGCTTCATTATTAGTGTATAGAAATGCAACAGATTTCTGTACGTTGATTTTATATCCTGTACTTTGCTGAATCCCGATAACAGTCCTAGCAATTTTTTTGGTGGAGTCTTTTGAAAAACCTTTGCTTATTAGCAGACACTACTTAGAGAGTGAATGAGCACACCATGGACTGGGGAAGAAGTTTTGTAGTACATATATTTAACAAAGGAATTGGATCCAGATAAATAGATAAAGAACTTCTATAGCTCAATAATAAAAAAGGTTAACAACCCAATAATAAATATTCGGGCAAAGGACTTGAACAGGCACTTTCAACAGAAGATATGCAAATGGCCAGTATACACATAAGAAGTTGTTCAATGTCTTTAATCATCTAGGAAATGCAAATTAAATTCCACCTGGTAGAATAGCTAAAATGAAAGACTGACAGCACCAATGTTGTGACGATATAGAGCCCCCTGGCCCCCTTCTATGCTGCTGGTGCAGCAAAGACGGTACAACCATCGGGAAATTTTTAGGCAGTTCCTTACAAAGTTAGACTGAAACCTATCCTATGACCCAACATCTCCAGAAAATGAAAATATATGTCTGTAAAGGACTCATAATGAATGTTCCTAGTGGGCTTATTCAAAATATCTTAAAACTAGAAACAATCCAAATGGCTATCAACAGGTGAATGAATGAACAGACTGTGGTGTAGTTATCCGATGGGATACTACTCAGCGATAAAAAGAAATAAACTTCTGGTATATGCAAAAATAGGTTTATAAACTAATGAAGCCAGTTGTAAAAGAGTAGAAATTGTATGATCCCATTATGAGGCTCAAGAACAGAGAAAACTAATGTATGGTGATAGAAATCAGAACAGTGGTTTCCTTTGAAGGAGTGGGGTTGACTAGAAAGGGGTCTAAGGAAATTTTCTAGGGTGATGAAAATAATCTATATTTGATAGGTGTATGAATTACATTAGTGTATACATGTATCAAAACTCATTTAACTGTACCCATAAGACCCGTGTATTTCACTGTATGTAAATTATGCCCCAATTAAAACAAATATTTTTATTTGGACAATGTAGATTTAAATGGAAAACTTTATCTGCACAAATTAGTCTGGGGATAAAAAACTTAGAGCAGTATTACAAGAAAAGGCTATCACATTTTCTTCATTTTCCCAGGGGATACAGGAAGAAAAATGCCTTTATTATATTACTATTTTTTAAAGATTTATTTATTTTTATTTGAGAGAGAGAGAGAGAGTACACATGCGTGCAAGCTGGGAGAGGGGCAAGGAGCTAAGGGAGAAGGAGAAAGAATCCTCAAGCAGACTCCCTGCCGAGCAGGGAGCCTGACATCAGGCTCCATCCACAGATCCTGAGATCATGACCTGAACTGAAACCAAGAGTCTGATGCTTTACCAACTGCGCCATCTAGGTGCCCTGCAAAATGCCTTTAAATGATAGCAAAAGATTCCTGTAAAATTCATATTTGAGTTAACACAACCACCATAGCTGATAAGGTGAAAGACAGTATTCCCCCTAATTGAAAAGGTATTCTTGGGTGGCTCAGTCAGTTAAGCATCTGCCTTCGGCTCAGGTCATGATCTCAGGGTCCTAGGATTGAGCCCCGCATCAGGCTCCCAGCAGCATGGAGCCTGCTTCTCCTTCTCCCTCTGCCCCCTGGCTTGTGCTCTCTCTTTTGCTCACTCTCTTTCTCTCTAATAAATAAGTAAAATTAAAAAAAAAAAAAAAAGAAAGGTTGATGCATACTACTTGTACTAGGTTGAATAGTGTCCCCCCCACACACACACACAAATTCATGTCCATCTGGAACTCCAGAATGTGACTTTATTTGGAATTGGGATTTTTGTACATGGAATTAGTTAAGGGGAGGTCGTCCTGGATTAGGGTGGGCCCCAAAGCCGATGACTAGAGTCATTATGAGGAGGCCACGTAGAGATGCAGAGACCACAGAGTGGGAGGAAGGCCATGTGACAACGGGGGAAGGATCTGGGGAGATGTTGGATTGCTAGCTAGGGAATGCCAAGGATTTCTGGCAACCACCAGAACCTAGAAAGAGGCATGCAACAGATTCTCAGAGTCTCCCTCGTGGCCCCAAGAAGGAATCAACCTTGCTTGAAATCTTGACTTCAGACCTCTAGCCTCCTGAATGGTGCAAGAATAAATTTCTGTTGTTCTCATCCACCGCGTTTGTGGTAATTAATTATGATAACACTAGGAAACGACTGTGCTGCACATTAAGTTATCAAAGAATAAAGCTTGAAGTATTCAGCCATCTGTTTGGTATGCTCAAGTAGACTTTAGTCAATAAACTGAAAATATGCTCTGAAAAATATATGCTTTTTTTTAGTAGACATTCGATGACACACACCTGAGATAACTGTACCTATTTTTTGGCTACTTCATATCGTTGTTTTCTAATGCAACAATAAATCCTGAAGGCCTGTCCCTGTTAGCACAAAGAGAGAAGCCTGACGGTGCCCCTCTCGCCTGCCCTGGGACCAGGGAATTCGTCTTTCTAAAGACTGAGCTGTATTCCAGGATGCAGATTTGCCATGATTTACTTTACTCCTCCTGAGATCTTCAATTTAAATCTGTTCGATTCACTCCAATCCCATGCAAACCAATTCAATAAGCATCCAAAGAGCAGCCTCTCCGTGCCAACCACTCTGCTACGATCCCATTCTGGTTTCATCTTGATTGAATACCTCTACCCTTCAGGTTTCATAGCAAAGAAACTTCTTGAAAATCTATTACGAAATATAACACGAGACTGATAATATGACCACAGTAGGGACACCTGGGTGGCTCAGCTAGTTGAGCATCTGCCTTTGGCTCCGGTAATGATCCCGGGGTCCTAGATCGAGTCCCACATCAGGATCCTTGCTCAGTGGGGAGTCCGCTTCTCCCTCTGCTTGCCACTCACCCCTGCTTGTGTGCTGTCTCTGGCAAATAAATAAATAAAATCTTTTAAAAAATCCTAAAAAAATAAGACCATAGTAAAAGGGATTGATGGTTGGGATGGATAAAATATTTTTCTCTTCCTCTACCGACTTCCTTATTTTAATAGGCTCTGATGTCCTTACTTAATTGGGCTTCTTGGGATTTGGAATTTGTCCCAGATAGCAAGGTGCTCTTCGGCCAGGAAGAAGTGACAGAACTGCGGAAACCACAAAGAATGGGATCCGATCGGACTCACCTGAGAAAGACACAACCCTCGGAGCCGTGAGGACAAACCCAGATGATCTGCAGTTGCCCAGCATGTACTGATTCCAGGTGCAGGCACGGGCTTCCTGGCCTGTGCAATACACAGCCACTGGCTGTAATGGAGTATCTCATTCAGTTCTTGCTGCTGATGTCAGGAAGCACCTTAACTATTGCTTTCCTGCTTTTGAGTTAGACTGGCCCTTACATAGTGAGCATTCGGAGTCATCATTCCTTTAATTAACAATTTAAATTCTTTTTAAAAGATCTATGCGATCTATATTCCCGTGAGTTTCTTGCTAAAATGGGCCTCCCCAGCATCTGTAAAAGACTCATTAGTAACAAACATTCCTAGATGTTTTTCACATGGGAAACGTTTCCTATCTAATCTGTGAATGAGGTGTTAGCTATTTATCTTTTGAAGCTTTCATTTGTCTGATTTGGTCCTTCCAATGAAAACATTTTGAACCTCAGTTCTATAATCTGTGGGCATTAGCTGTCCCTCCCAGACTCATGTCATCTGCTCACTCGCTAAGCCTGTCCTCTAACTCTTCAGCCATGTCACCAGGGAGAGTATAACGGAGACTAGAGACCTGGGGTGACCATTAGAGACAACCCACAGATGGCTGCTATACTATTAGTCATGCAACTTGGAACCTTGCTTATGATTTTCCCCCCAAAGTATTATCCCTCTGCTCATGTGAACTATTTGATCCATGACATAATATCTTGGGACATTGTGTCAAAGAGTTTATGGTAATCAACATGGGCCATGGTGATGGCATTCCTCTGATTTCCAACCTAATTTCCACCCCCTCTCACATCTAGCTAGGGTAACACTTACGTGTAAGGGGAATTTGCTCTCAGAAAGCCAGTGTTCCAGTATTACTGATGACCACTTCCTTTGATAAGAGCATATTAATTTCCACATCCAGAATCTAACGTGCTCCGAAAACCGGGATAAAATAGGCACCTGTGTTCCTCTAGAGCTTCTCGCCTGCCCATGATTCTTGGAAATTTCCAACCGCAGCTCTGAGACCCTCTGTGTAAACTCCTGTTGCATCCAAGTGGGTGTTTTGTCTGAGCCTGGGGAGATCTGAGCTCATTGAAGCAATACGCGTCTTGTCCATTTCCCTGTCTCCCCTCTCTCTCCTCTGTTCGTGGCTTCCAGTTTGAGATCCTTCGCATTTTGGTGCTAAACACATAGAAACAAATTGTTCCTGGCATCTCACTGCCACTTGTGAACTCCCCAGTCTATTTTGAGCCATGGGTTAATTCTCTCCTTCTTCTCACTTCTAAAAAGAAAAATTAACCCAACAACAACTCTTCACATTCTTTCATGCTTTTTGTGACTGTCAGCCCCTTCTGTGTTTTGACTTCTGCTGAGACTTTTCTTCCTGCCTCCTCCAGTTAAGTATGAAAGGTTGTCCCTAGATTAGGCATGCTTGGCGGCTGCAAGCATCCTTCTATTTGCACGCTTCTCCCGATGCCCCCTTTCTATCTCCAGGGGCTGGCACAAATGTCTTGCACCTAGTAAGTGTTTAATAAATATTCATATATACAGACTTTCAAAAGGTAAACTTGGAAAGCTAATTAAGAATTGATTTCACTGTTGCTCCATGGCCGCAGGAAACCTTTGGAGAGGGGATGGGGTTTGGGAGATGATGCTGATGGCTAAGCCCCTGGAGAGGAGCAGGACAAAAGAAGGGTTAGTGTTTCCTTTTTTGACCTTTCCTTTAGCAACCAAGAAGTGGAAGACCGCAAGTGCATTGTTTCTAATGCACCCCTCCCTTTCTTTTTTATCAACCAAATTGTATTTGCTGAGGATTTTCTGTGTGCAAGGCCCCTAAGAGGTCACAGAAGCTTTAATCTAGCCCAGACACAGCGCTAACAACCTCATCCCCCCATCTCAGGATGTACGCATGTCTTCTGGCCTGGAGGAGCGCGCTTTTAACCCACTAAGCCACTCAGGCGCCCCAGGAGTGCGCTTTTAAAATGCAGCATCTCCCAGCCAGAAACAAAAGCCTTGGGAGATGATGCTCCTTGGGTCTCCGCAGCTAACATCTTGCTAACAGGCTGGCCTGGCCTTAGCTGTGTGGGAATTCTGAGCCCTCATCCTTGTAGATCTGACAGACTCGTCATCTGTATAATGGGGTACCTGATGATATTTGCCTTAAGGGCTTGTAGTGAGAATCTAACAAAACAATGTCTGCATGGGTATATGCTTTATTAGCTCATTTGTTTATTCATTTACTATTCGTTGCCTTGTTGGTCCTGTCAGCAGGGCCCTCTGCCTAACGGTGTCCACCAGAGAGAGCCCCGGAAGCAAGGGGGTGCGGGTGTGAGGCAAGTAGCCCACGCGGGCTGGAGCGATTGGGAAGCCTGTGTGTCCAAGTGTGCGGTGCTCCGGGGGGAGAAGGGGTTGCCCAAGGGAGACCTGAAAGATACACTTGGCTGTTTTGCCATGGGCTGGTAGGCCTCCAACAGAGGCTCTGTCTTCGTAGTCATTGCCCAGCCCTCCTTGTCTGGACTGAGCGTGTGCTGTGACAGCTCGACCTTTTCGGGTGACCTGCCAGCATCACCAGGCTCAGAGCTAACCTGGGGGAGACTGAGACCGAGAAGCTCTGTGTTGGCAACACAGGCACGGAGGACTCAGCTGTGGGGTTCTCCTGGAAGGGGACATGTGGACATGCGCATGCCCATGGAGGTGGGGGCGCTGCGCCTGGGGAAGGCTGGAAGAAAGAAGGCAGGGTGACCTAGGTTCTCTGCTTCCCTTCCCCCCTCCGGAGAGTGTCCGCAGAAGGCGTCATTCTGGGCTCAACTTCACGTCCCCAGTGGGCTCTGCACAGGGCCTGGCACACAACAGGTGCTCAGGAAATATTTGCCAAATGATTGAAGGGATGAGACAGGTGGGAAGAGTCCGTTTCTGGCCAGTGGGTCCTTTTTTTTTTTTTTTTTTAAAGATTATTTATTTACTTGACAGACAGAGATCACAAGTAGGCAGAGAGGCAGGCAGAGAGAGAGAGGGGGGGAAGCAGGCTCCCTTCTGAGCAGAGAGCCCGATGTGGGGCTCGATCCCAGGACCCTGAGATCATGACCTGAGCCGAAGGCAGAGGCTTTAACCCACTGAGCCACCCAGGTGCCCCCAGTGGTTCCTTTTTTGAGGGCCTCAGAAGTTGCTGTGGGGCCCCGGGCTTCTAGTGCCGTGAAGCATGTGGGGGCCACCAGGGGACACTGGTCAGAGAAACAGCGACTTGTGCCTGCCGTATCCATGATGGGATGATGCTGTGACCACACATCCCAGCATAACTGAGAAGACTCTGTAACCCTTGGTGGTCAGACACAGATTAGCACCGCAGTTCGTTGTCCTTCCTTTGAGAGAGACCAAAAAAACCGGAGGGGGCTGAGTTTTCCGGTACTCCTAGTTCCAGCCCTCCCCTCCCTTTATCCTTCTCTTCACAGGCCTGGTGATAGTTGGCACTCCTAATGTTTGAAGCCCCTGGGATTTTATTTTGTGAAATAAAGGGGGAGAGTGAGACAGCGGGCAGGGACCGCGTGTGCAGGGAAAGGATGGTGCCCACCCTGCCTCTCTGCCTCCTGGCTTTCCAGAGAGATGTGGAAACTCCCCAGTGGCAATGGCGGCAGCTGCACCCTCACGGCGGGGAGGATCTAATCTAGAGGGGAGGCAGCCCTCTGTGACGCCCTACAGGAAGCAACCAGGAGCATGGCGTTCTCCAGTGCCTTTGGGATATTTCTTCAGTGCAGTAGATCAAAACGTGGACTTTTGTTGTGGGTGGTCTTTGGGGACCCTGCAAGCAAGTGGTTGGGAAACAGAGTTCCTACTGACAACCTGTTCTTTGCAGAAGGAACAAAAAAAAAAAAAAAAAGAATTATTTGTCTGGCAACAGCCATAATTTATGTCACGTAGGGCTTTGCAGATTATGATGGATTCTCGTGGCCATTTTTTCTTCAGATCCTCATGGCAGCCTGGTGGTTGGCAAGAACCCGGTGAGTCCTGGTGTCTCCATTGGCCGGGTCAGGACACTGAGGACCAGGAGTCAACCTGCTGCTCTAATTCCTTCCCACCATGACGCAAAGGCGGTTCCCCTCATCCTTGCTGGCTGGTCCCTAACCACCCGCTCCCCTCACTGACCCCTCAATGGTGGGAACCTGCTCCTTCCTACTGGGGAAGCCAGGCTCTCAGTTACCAAGCACAGAGGACTAAAACCGGCCTCGGGATAATCTGCTCTTGCTCTTGCCTTTCACGTCGGAAAGGTGTCTCTCTTGGACTTGCACCAGCGGTGAGGGTGTTAGTTCCGGGGTTGTTTTCATGTTTGTTCTCTGCTGACCACTGCAGCTTGCATACGTGGGTCCAGAGTGCACAATGTTCTTAGACGGTGCGTTCTTCGAGGGCAAATGCTAAGTCGCTGCACTCATCGCATGGCATTAACCCTGGGTCTAGGAATATCAAAGTTTTGCAGAGAGTATCCCAATGAACATATCATAGTTACATGTTTCTGTGCTTCAGTATGAACGACCTTGTGCCTGGAAATCTGTGTGAAAATGTTTGGGCTTGGAAAGGTGACTGTGCTAAGAAGCCCTGGGGAATTCACTAATCCCCAAGGCTGGTGGTGAATGGATTCCCGTTCCCCGAGGCATTGACTCGGAAAGATGAGACTTGTGCTGTTTGAATCTTCCTGTTTTATTGTTAAAACTTGAAGAAGAATTCTTCTTAGCAAAGCCTATGAAAAGAATCTAGGTCTACTGTTGGTTTACATTACAGAAAGTTATTTCAAAAAGAGAGTCGGCTTTGTAGATAAAGACCGAACTAGAAACAACCAAAACATCAAACCACCAGTGCTTTCTCAAAACTAAATGTAAAGTATAAATAGAGAACAAAACAGGAAATAGTGGTTTGCCAAAAAAAAAAAAAAAAAAAGAGAGAGAGAGAGAGAAAGAAATATTTGTAGTTGCCCTAAAAAGTGCCTTTCCTTCCACTGTAGGACCTGAGTTCGGAGAAAGCCGCTGGTTGTAGCTCTGGCTCATAGTAGAGACAAGAACCTTCCAGCAAGCACTGCCCTCCTTTACCTGCGACTACTCTTTAACAAGCCCTTAGAAATACCTGGGTCGGTCTCTATGTCACAGGTGCTGATTCAGTAAATGTGCTCTCTCCATCCGATCATCGCGGACTGGGCAGCTTGATTGGGTTGTCTCACCCACTTAGGCTTTCACTTTGGATCCGTGCCTTCTCTTGAAGTCCTAGAAGACGTGGAGGTGTGGCTTGAGGGTCAGGTTTCCCTCCTGTCCCCCTAACCAGCCCCATGGCCATCTTTTTATAGGCTCCCCAGGGCTGACCCTGGGAGGCAGCTGAAGGGATTTGGGCAAGGAGCCCGGGGCTGGGATCTGAGTTCTGCCCACTAATGAGCCATCTCATGCCACCTCTCTGGGCCTCAGAGCCTCATCTGTGCACGAAGGACAGTAATGCTTGTCTTAATAGAGATGATGGAGCTGAAAGTCCGTTTTGGCAGCACGTGGTGCCCTGTGTCTTGCTGGAGTGGCCTCGTTGGAAAGTGGCCAGTGGGCTGAGCCTGGGGGAGGCAAGTGCCCTGGGCTGGATCCTGCTGCCTCAGTGCTGGGGAATGAGAGGAGTCTGGGAAGAGGGGTTGAGTTGCTGATCATTCATTCATTCATTCATTCATTCTTCATTTATCTGATAAACACATGTTAAGTCCCTAAGATGTTCCAGACACTGAAAAGGTGGATTATGTTGATCAAGACATAGCGTCTCCTTCAAGGAGCTCGAGTATCTTGGGAGAGATAGACAAGTATACGAATAAGTGGGATGCCATGTTATAGGTGTTGTGGTAGAAAATTATTCAGTCACAGCCACAGGGGAGGATGTAGAACAGAAGCATTCACTCCAGGCAGAGCAGTGGGGAGGGACCCTTTGCGAAGCCACCTCCTTGAGGCACACAAGTCTTTGAAGGGGATTCCTTTCCATCTTGCCAAGGGGAAAGGCTTCACGTTTCAGGTAGAAGTTGATGCTTTTGGAAGAGAGGATAGAGATAGAGCTCTCTTGAAGAGCTGAGCAGAGTTCAGGTAACACCTCTTTCCTGACTCCAGCCTTGGAGAAAACTGTGAGTGGAGGCACCAAAGTAGGGGTGTCTGAGGAGAACCTTCATGACTGACTTACCTTGAGTTCTCCTTCATTCTACCTCTCCTTCCGATAGGAAGCAGGCCACTTTCATTATCAAGTTCAAGCCCTTGAAAGCCTTCTGGAGTGGGGTAGATAATGGATGGTAATCTCCAGGGGCTGCACACAGGGGAGCACTTCTGCTTCTTCTAGGGTCTGGAGCAGATGGGGAGGAGGGCGTACAAGACCCTTCAGGGAGTGCCAGGCTGCAAGGACCTGGTGAGGGTGGGGTGGAGAGGAGCCGGCAGGCCCCACACTCTGGCTTCCCCTTCGTCATTCTGCGGCCCCAAGAACCTCAGGCCCAAAGGACCTCTCCTCTCCAAACGTTCTGGGCTCTTGGGTCCTCACCCTGAGGATATGCACTGTTTCAGAGCTGTCCTCCTGGCAGATCACGTTCAGCTGTCTCTTCTCCCCTTCTAAAGGGTAAGCTTCTCAAAGCCGGAGGGGAACGCAGAGGGCCGGGGTCCACCGTGCTCCTCGGAGACAGGCCACTCAGGCAAGGCTTGACAGCAGCTGATCTAAGTCTTGGCCGAATCCCTGTCCCTCCCAGAGCAGGACAGCATGGGAGGCTGGTGAGGAGCTGCTTCCAGATCACCTGCCCGTGACCGCACCTGCCTGGGATGCATGTTGTAGGACAAATTCTCATTGCCTCCAGGGTGCTGATAGGGGCCCTCGCTTGGCTCTCAGGGCATGGCTGCAGACTCTAAGACTGCTTCTCTGCAGCCCGGTGGGAAGAGTGGTGCTAGTGGCTGCTCTGCAGGGGCCGTACCTCTCCCAGTGCAGTCATCTTGCCCCTTTTGTTTCTGTGTTGTCCTGTGGGAACAAGGGGCGCCGGGGAGCTGGTACTCCTCTTGCTTTTGCTGTCTATGTAAGCATCTGAACAAGGGCTTGTCCCTTTACTGATTGAATCTGTCAGTTTCCCTCCACAGGAAGGTTAGCGATCTAAACCTGTGCAGGGGCCCAGAGAGGTGGAGAGATTCGTCTCCTTCGCTCAGCTGATAAGGAGCAGAGCCAGGACCGGAGACCAGCCTTCTAAGTCTGCAGTCATCTCCACCAGCGCCCAATACTATGCTTTATGTCCTATGAACACCCACTCAAGTGGTTGCGGATTTGATCAGTCAAGTCTTCAGGGTTATGGGGTGTTGCAGTGCCCAGGGCAAATGCACACAACCGTGGCCCTGTAAGGAGGGACACGCCCATGTGTTGGAGCACCGGCCCCTCCCACCTCCTCCCTCCTGGTGCAGCTGGTCGGGGCTGATCAGGGTCTGCAGGTGACAGGACCACCCTCTCCTTTCTCTAGAGTAAGAGGTTGTAGATGGAGTTTATTTGTTTGTGTTTCTATTTCTGAATACGCACCAGATACAAAACCAGAAACCGGCATGCAGAGCACAGTCCCTTTCCCTCTCCAGTCCCTGGACCCCAGCCCTCCCGCACCCCACCACTGAGAGATGACTGCTACATCGTTAAACTTTTCCAGAGATATTTGATGCATGTGGAAGGGTGTATGCCTGCCTCCGTGGGTATATACTTATGTGTCTTCCTCAGCCTCCATGTGATAGTGTGCTGTACATGCGACTGTGTAAAATTCAAGCTTTACCTTGAAGATCATTGACTCTCACCTTATACAGCCACGAGTCTGCTGACCATGGCAAGAGCATCCCCTCTCCTGCCTCCCCCCGGCTTCTTCTCACAGCCCTGGGGTCTGCAAGTAGGCATGGCCCTAGGTGTGCCCACTCCATTCTCTGAGAGAACAGACACGAGAGGCAATTCTCAAAGGAGGCTTTTCACAAAGTTTTCATTCTTTCTGGTCATTAACTGACCTTCTTCCAGGGCAGGCAGATGCCATCCTTTCCCACATGTGTCTGTCAGGATCTAACTAGGAAATCTTTTTCATATTTAAGACACTGAGTATTTAATGCAGGGAAATGGGGATGGAAGAACCAAAACAGGAGACCAGACAATTAGCCCCAGTCCCCATGGTTGCCACCACCCTTGGGCTGGAGGGGCAGAGGGAAGGGCTGCTGTTGCCAAAGGCTAACTAGGTTACCCAGCTGGAGCCAGAACCACAGGGGAGAGGTTCCTGGCAGAGACGCAGTGGAGCAAAGTGAGAGGGTATTAGATTCCCTTGACCTTACCCCTGCCAACACCACCCTTCAAACTCAGACAAGCGCCTTCCATCGGGCAATCCAGCCAGCAGCCAGCTGTCAGGAAGCCTTGGAAAACTGCTGGCGTGGGGGTGGGGGTCACATAGAGAATTGCAGGGGCAGGGTGGGGGATGGGGCTGAGGAAGACAGGCCCAGGCCAGCCCCCAGGGTCTCCAGAGCGTTGTCTTCTGGAAGGACGGCACCTGAAGGGGGAAGGCCTGTCAGTGTGCGGGACTTGATTAAAGGAAAGACACGGGCATCTGGACCAAGGAGGTGATGACTAGTCCCTCCCAGCCCCTGCTTTCCCCTGTGTTCCATGTTCCCCTTCTGAGGAGCCACTCCAGGTCCAGGTCCGTGGGCCCAGAGGGGGGTGCTGGAGTTAAAAGCAGCCTCTCTCTTCTCCTGCCTGCTGAGAAATGGGTCCCAGGAAATGGGCAGATTCAGGCTCCAGCTGAACAGCTACCCCGCCGGTGAATTATTTATACTTCTGGGGTGTCCATCTCTCATGTTTCAAATGCCCCAAAGTTTTTCCAAATCCTGCAGATCGGAATGGTGTTTTCCCCACTTCCCTGTGCATTTTCTGGGCTCCTGCTTGATGCAGCTTTCCTCCCTCCCCTTAAATATGCGAATCTTGGCTCTAGGTCACCTTGGCAGCTGCACCCTTCCTGGATGCGGGCGAAGGTTCCAGTGCGATGGAAGGGAGGGGCTTTTGTAAGGTCAGCCAAGGATGGAACGGATTTGATAGACTTCTAGAGTCAGCCCTCACCGCAGATGGCTGCCTACAGGGAACAGGAAGACCTCCCGCCCCACCCCACCTAACCCCACACCACCCCACCCCAGCACCTCACATCCCTCTCAGCGACCCCCACCACCGCACCTTTCCCTACAGCAGAGTTGGGAGACACCCATGTCCTGAAGTCTCCCTCTATGTGCTAGGGAGTTCCCTTCTCTATCTAGAAGCTTGTTTTCCGGGGGTTGATGGAACAAGTCTGCACATCACAACTACTCTTAAGACATTTAACAAACTTATCACTTTTGAACATTCTGTTGAACTTGCTTTCTACCTGGTTATTCTGTGGGACAACTGGGACTAACCAGTCCCTTTTGTTCCTGGGCCAGTTCCTATTTTTCCAGGACAAGTTGGCTTATTTACAGTTTCTTTGTACTCACCCTTGTCTATTTCAACAGGTAGAGAAAAGGACATATCAGTATATAATGAATGGAATAAAATACCTATGGAAAAGCTCTCCCATATTTTAAAAAATCAACAAAAATTCATTATATGTTATTCTATTCACACTTCTATTGCAGTGAAACGATTGCTGGTAGAGTTTGGGCCACCTCAAAGGATGGCTGAATTTTAGAGAGATGCCAAGGCACATCCTTCTCCCTGGAAACGACCTCACGTAGAGGAGCTGCCTCACCTAGGCTGCCTGTAAAGCCGTGGGGATGAGGGCGTGTATGAGGCTGTTTTTTACCTTGATGAAGCCCCGTTAGCCAGGACCTAGGTTTATATGTTTTGGATTTGCAAAGCTGACAGGTAAAATGCCCTTCCCAAGTTCATGGACCAGATTTCAGTTTCTCTTGGTTAAGTTGTAATATTTCCAGCCAGGCCTTGTTTTGATAAGAAGAGGGAGATTTAGGAAACCAGCAGTAAATCAGTTGATTTAATATGTCAAACCAGGATTTGACAACTGCTGAAAGGTTTATAACTTGAAGATTTATAGATTTGAGGATGAGGCTGTTCTAGGGACAGAATCTTTTATGTTCACTAAAGCTCTTTGTTCCAAGATGGCTTCCAAATCTGACCTGAACTAGGCTGTCTGTATTCGCTGAAGTCTGCAGTCAAAAGCAGAGAAATTCAGAGGTATCTTATAATACCTCCAGGATTTTGAGGGTTCTCAAGTGATGTACATGTTGGTTGTATCAGTTCATGAGTCCATGGAAAGGATGCCTTTGGACCACATTTGAGGTCTTTAAAGGTCTTTGGAGATGAGGGAAGTCATTGAGAGGGACCAGTAACCCGACTGCCACCTGGTCCCTCAGTGGAAGGGGCTAGAAGGAGGTGGAATCAAGGAGGGGGCAGGCAGTGAGCTGTTTATCTCTTGAGAGCTGGTTCTCTCTCCCTGTCTACCATCTGTTTATGACATTCAAAGTAATCTCTACACCCAATGAGGGGTTCAAACTCACAACCCAGACATCGAGGGCTGCATGTTCTACTGAATGAGCCGGCCAGGTGCCCCTTATTTACAGCATTCTTGTTAGCTCTGAAATAACTTTTTCCATTATTTTCAGTGATAAAGTCCTTTTTTTGGGGGGGGGTCACAATTTGTTAGGATGTTAAAGCAGTAGCCACTGGGGTGTCTGGGTGGCTCTGTTGATTAAGTGGTTGCCTTTGGCTCGGGTCATGATCTCAGGGTTCTGGGATCGAACCCCACATCACACTCCCTGCTCAGCAGGGAGTCTGCTTCTCCTTCTTCCTCTCCTGTTCCCCTTGCTTGTGCTCTCTTACTGTCTCTCAAATAAATAAATAAACTCTTTAAAAAAAAGTAAGACAGTGGCCACTAACGTTCTATAGCTCAGGTACCAAAACCATGAGAAAACAAGAAAACAAAAGGCCATCTAAAGAAACAAAGATTTCAAAAAAAAAACAAAAACCCAACAACTACAACAAAACAACAACAACAACAACACCAGAAAGCCTTCCAGACAATGAGAATTATTCGTTCATTGTTTATTTTTCTATTTATAGTGTTTTCTGCCTATGGTTTTAAAAATTCAAACGATGCAGAATGGTACAAAGACAGCAAAAACATCTTTCAATATCTTTCCGCCCAGAGACAACTACAATCAGCCTTTTGGTGATTATCTTTCCAAGACCTCTTTCTGTGCCTAATGCATGCAGATTTATCTATATCCATATACATAAAGAAGATAGGAATAGAATCATACTACATATGCTAGGAGCATATGTATACATATACACATACACATATTTAAATTTAGAACTTATGAATGTGAAATATCTTATTCATAAAATATCCATTTTATGAATGTGAAATAATTTACTTAACTAGAATGTTTCGAGAGACATTTTGATTAATTTCAGTATTTCACTATTACAAACAACGTGCAAAGAACATCCTTGGTCATGTATCTTGGTGCTCATCTCAGATTATCTTCTGATAAAGCCTTATCAGCTTTATCCTAATACAGCTGGATTAGGAAGTGTGTATGTGAGAGTTTTTAAGTGACTTTCAATTGTTCCCCCCAATTTAGCAATCCGATCAGCGATAAATGATGTATCAGTGTACTTTTGGGGGAGGTTATCAGTAAAGTTTAGATTCCTTTCTTTTGATAATTAACCATTTATTTCCCTTCCATCCCTCCCCCCCTTCCTTGCTTCCTTTCTCTCTCTCTCTCTGAATTATCTGTGTCTTTTCTCATTTTTTTCTATTTCAGTGTTTATTTGTATTTTAATAATTTGAAGGAGTTTATTTTTAAGATTTTATTTATTTATTTTAGATACAGGGGGGGGTGGTGGGTAGATAGGAGCAGAAGAAGAGAGACAAGCAGATTGCACGGAGCTCGGAGCCCGATTTGGGGCCTGAGTCCAGAACTGAGATCACGACCTGAGCAGAAACCAAGAGTCTGATGCTTAACCAACTGCACCCCCCAGGTGCCTCTTAAAGGAGTTTTTTGTAGTTACCTTTCATTGGTCCCATATGTAAAAAATAGTGTCTTCAGATTTTCATTTGTTTTTACCCTTCTTCATGATTTTACTTTCACTGTATGAAAGCATTTGAGTTTTATATAGTCCTGTGTATCAACCTTTCTTTCCATTTCTGCTTCCTGAGTTTTTCAATGTACTAGAAAGTCCATCCTTGTCTCAAGAGTATTGAAATGTTTACCTTTGAGGTACCTGGTCATTGCAGTTGGTTAAGTCTCTGACTCTGATTTAGGCTCAGGTCAGGAGCTCAGGGTCCTGGGATCTGGCTCTCTGCTTGGTGCAGAGTCTGCTTGTCCCTCTCCCTCTGCCCGTCCCCTCACTCTCTTTCCCTCTCTCTCAAATAAATAAATAAATAAAATCTTTTTAATAAATAAGTAAATAGGGACACCTGGGTGGCTCAATCAGTTAAGTGTCTGCATTCTGCTCAGGTCATGAACTCAAAGTTCTGGGATCTAGCCCCTCGATGGGCTCCCTGCTCAGCAGGGAGCCTGTTTCTCCCTCTGCCCCTACTATCCCACTCTCAGTCTCAAATAAAAAATAAAATCTTTAACAATAACTACATAACTAAATAATTAATTAAATAAATATGGACCCTTATTGTCTTCTTGTTTTTTTTTTAAGGTATATTTTAGTCTTAGATATCTCTAGAATTAAGTTTGCTCAGATACAGCTGAGATTTTATTTCCAAGTGTCTGTTTTCCACAACTCATTTATTGAGCTGTCCTGTACTGCTATGACACGTGTTCCTAGATTTCAAACAAATGGAAACTTAATATATGTTTAATTTCCGGACTAACCTTTCCATTGATGTGATTGCTTGTCTCTACCATACTGCTGCAATTGTTATAGTTTTATAATACATTTTAGAAACCAGGAGGAAGAGCTCCTCCCCCCTTCCCCCCCGCCATGGGACTTTGTTTTTTCCTTCATTTCCTTAAGTCCGTTTGTATTTTTAATGTGATCATACTCAATTTATAGAATGTTTTAGGTGACAGTTTTATTTTAGAAGTATCCATCTGCCTAATAACAGAATAATCTTTATTAATTTATTTGAGTCTTATTTTAGGGCATAAGTAGAATTTTAAAAAATATTATTTTCTTCATGTAAGCCCTACTTCTTATTGAATTTCATGAAGAACTGTGAAGGGTCTGGAGCTTTATCCTCTGCAAGCAAACAGGTCTGCCTGCTACCATGTCGTGGATACGTGGGTAGAAGGAAGGGGCTCCTAGGCCAGAGGCACAGCTGGTGGTGTTGTCTTCCTGTTCCCACCTGCTTCCCTTGTCCAAGTTTCATGGTGGATGCTGTATATGCGAAGGGTTCATGTGATAGCTGAGGAACTCTAGGCTTAGGAAATCAAATGAGAAGTCAGGACAAGTTTCTGTGACCTAATTAATGAAGAATGAGAGGAGTAAAACAAGAGAGAAGAAAGAGAGCATTCCAGGCAAAGGGAACCACATATGCAAAGGCCCTGTGGTGGAAGGAATTATGGCAAATATAAACACTGGAAAAAAAATTAGTCACTATGGTGGCTCCATTGTTTTTTGGACTAAGGGTGCTATAGAGAGCTAGCTTGTTTATTTTCCCCATTATAAATGATCTATTTGTTCTGCCGAAGTGCATAGAGATATTTTTCCTTTGCTTTTGAGCATATCATTTTCATTAGGATTTGTTGCTGTTGTCCATTCTTAAAGAACTTTTCTTAAGATACAGAGAACCTGGGGCGCCTGGGTGGTTCAGTGGGTTAAAGCCTCTGCCTTCGGCTCAGGTCATGATCTCAGGGTCCTGGGATCGAGCCCCGCATCGGGCTCTCTGCTCCGCAGGGAGCCTGCTTCCTCCTCTCTCTCTGCCTGCCTCTCTGCCTGCCTCTCTGCCTGCTTGTGATTTCTGTCTGTCAAAAAAAAAAAAAAAAAAAAAAAAAAAAAGATACAGAGAACCTCTTCAGTATGGAAGACAGCCTCTTAGCATATTTTTGAGTATTTTCCTCTTCTATTAGTTTTGATCTTTTCATAAAACATGTGATAAACGGTCGTTGTCTATCTTCCATGGTTATGTTCTCCCTAAGAAAATCCCATTTCTTCTTTCCACTGTATTCCAAGACTGGGACCCTTCCTTATTTTTAGTATTAATGTTTGCTATTACTTTTTTTTGAGGTTCGTGTCTTGGCTTTGGAAAGGGAAATTTTGGGGGACTTTGAACTTTTGTCACAATTTATCATAATTCCAAAGTGTCTGGGTCTGTTATTAAAATACCACTTTGTAAGCATTTCCCTCCAACTCTTTAAAATTATTCCAAGGAGACTTTTGGAGAATCCCCCCATAATTAAAATAATCTCTTTAGTTTTTAAAAGTCTCTGTCTTGTTACTTAACAAGACATTTACTTGCATTTACTTCTATATTAAAATTGTATTGATGTGTGAGAAGGAATGGGAAAATAGTAACTTCTTGATCAATGAATGAGCTATGTCCGTGTCCCCCCAGTTACTGTGTGCTCCGAAGGCACCGATAATAGCTCATTGTTGCTCCACCAGCATGAAATTCATTAATCATATTTAGTTTTGGGGAAAGTTCCTTTATACCCTAAGATAGATGTACTTCTCTGGAAGTGACGTAGAAAGTAGCCCCAGTCCTGTTCCTCCCTCACAGTAGAGAAAGAGAAGCAGAACAACAGAAAAGTCCAGTTTAAAAGATGAATGGTTTTCCAGGAAGTATTTTTTCCTAATGCACTGAGAAATTTGGGGATAGTTCAGTATAATTTTGAGTGATACAAATTCCTGGGATAATATGCTAATTAATTTGTTACCTCTCCTTTACTCCCCAAAACCTATTCAACAAGAAGACTTTTGTGAGGGAGAATCTAGGTTAGCAGAGAATCACAATTCACCAGGGAAGGTCAGCAACCAAATAAACCTTCACCTGCCGGAAACAGATTCAATGCCTTACTCTGGTCCTGGGTTTTCTCTTACTGACTTTTGATCTTCATGTTAGATATGGTGCTGACCTCCTCACTAGCAGCAAAGTAGAAAGGTAGAGAAACAGAAAAAGGTAGAGAAAAGCTAGACTAGAAAAAAGTCTTATTTCCCAGATTGCTAATAATACTAATTACTACTAATTAGTATTAGTATACTACTAATACTAAAGATAACTAAACCTGCAGAAGCAGGGATGTGATCGTGATCATGATAGTTCATGATAGTTCAGAATCTCAGATCAAGTTCTGCACAGCAAAAATAGTAACGAATAAGTGTTCATGGGTTTTCAATGTTTTGCAAAGCCTTTTTTTTTTTCTTTTGAAAATGAGGGTTTGGGGTAGTGGAGTCTGGACACCATGTCTAGAAATGGAATGATAGCTCTGTTCACATGTTGATGGGCCTATCTTCATTGATCATGATTCATTGACTGTTTCATGTACCATAAGAAAGAAAAATTGCTCCTTATGGAATTCTTATGTGCTTACAGTGCTTTACGGTGCATTGTGATTTCAGAGATGTTAATGAGTGACAAAGGATGCATCTTAGAATCAATGAGATGTGGTATCTTTCTTACATAAAAAACAGGGAAAATTGACATCCCCAACAGCTTGTCTATCTACCTGAAATATTTAACAATAAATTCATGCTTTAAAACTCTGTGTAAGAGGTATAATATTTCCAAGAGTGATCAAGATTATTGAGAGAATACTGTTAACTATTCAGAGAATTAACAAAGTGAACTTTTGTAAAAGATGCCCCCAATTTTCCCTGTCATGTTTTCAGATCTTAAGTATCCACTATTCGATATTTTCCTTCTTGTGCAAAGCAATGTGGTTCCTGTAGTGTTGCCTAGACTGGAGGGTAGGGATGATTCCCATCACCTTTCCCAACTCTTTCTGTAGCATTTTGGGCAAAACTTCTCATTTCCACTGTTGGCTACCACTTGGGCTCAGAAATAAATTCTATCACTTAACATCCCTCCCGCATTAGAGTCTAATGTTCTGTCCCACTTGTCACAATTCTGAATGTTCAAGGAAATCTGACCCCTGAGCTCATGATACCATTGTGTTCTCTGGGCTGGAGACGATCGACTACCTCTTGCTGCAAGATTTAGGCATCTCTTCCTGAAGAAGCTCATTATTAGTATTTTAAAAAATATTTTATTTATTTACTTGAGAGAGAGAGAAAGAGTGAGAGAGAAAGTATGAAAGGGCAGAGGGTCAGATAGAAAAGCAGACTCACCGCTGAGCAGGGAGCCCAATGCGGGACTCAATCCCAGGACTCCAGGATCATGACCTGAGCCAAAGGCAGTTGCTTAACCAACTGAGCCACCCAGGCGTCCCTCATTATTAATATTTTTAATGCTATAAATGTTATCATATGTGGGGTATCTGTGGGGGGGAAAGGATGTGTTCATAGTGAACAATTACCCACAGTCCCACTGTCTTGGCCATTGGTGGCATTTTAGCATGTCTCCTTTCACTTTTTCACCACAGAAACTTTTGTGTAGTCGTGATAATTTTTATGTGTAATTTATGAGATGCTTTTTCACTCAAACTCATGTTATTGAAATAGTATTTTTTTCTTAAGATTTTATTTATTTATTTGACAGAGTGAGAGAGAGAGAGCGAGAGATGGAACACAGCAGGGGGAGTAAAAGAGGGAGAAGCAGGCTCTCCACTGAGCAGGGAGCCCAATGTTGGGCTCTATCCCAGGACCCTGGGATCATCACCTGAGCCGAAGGCAGATGCTTAATGACTGAGCCACGTAGGCGGCCCTAGAAATAGTATTGTTAAAGGCTTTTAACTAGTTGATTGTTTTATTCTGTAGATATATGAACTATTCCCTTATTGCTTATTATTTGGGCTCTACCCATCTTATTTTTGCAATTCTAAATCATGTTAAAATGAACATCTCTATATATTAATCTCTCTCCATATTTTGATCAAGGGACATAAAATTTTTTCTTTTAGACAGGGAGAGAGATTGAGGCAGGAAGGGGCACAAGGAGAGAGAGAGAGAGCGTGTGCGCCTTAAAGTGGGCTCCACGCCCTGAGATCATGACCCATGCCAAAATCAAGAGTTGGACGCTTAGCCGACTGAGCCACCCTGGCACCCCAAGGGACAGAACTAATACAACTGATTTGTATTGTTAAATACCTTTCACGGGAAACATAAAGGTCACAACCATTTACAACCCAGCCAAAGGGACAGGAGTGAATGTGGGAGGAGGGCTGTATTTATTTAATACTATTATTCCATTACTTCAAAGTTAAATTAACTGGGGAAACTTGAGACACACACTGATGAAGTCATCTCATGCTGGTGACCCTTTCAGTTGTGTCTGGAGCTGGGAAGCTATTGTCCTCTCCCTCCTAGCCAGTATCCTCCCTACTTCATCACAGCGCTGTGGAAATTCGTTCTCCTGGAAATTATTAAACCAGAAGCCCAACAGCCCTGTAAAAACTCGAGGTGCCTGGTTCTCTCCTATTTGGTTCCCCACCCCAACCCCCAGTGAAGGGCAGGTAAGGCTCCAAACGCCTAACTGGATACATGCTTGCCTTGAAAACCCAAACAAACCCTTCTGTTTTTGTTTTGCTTTGTGTCTGGACTAATTCTTAGCACCTCTTCTGCCTGTGAGCGATTTGTCACTTCCTTCTGTAAGACTGGCACCGGCAGACATGCAGTCTCAGAGGATCCCGGGGAGAAAGCGAGGCCGACCCCCACTTCACTCAACACCTATGAAGATGGCGGTTCATAACCTTTATTCCGCTTCAGCTGGCCCTTTGCCAGCAGTGAAGATCCCCAAGAAAAGAGGGCGGAAGCCTGGGTACAAGGTACGGCTCCATCATCTCCTTTCTCCTCAGGGACGTTGGGCTGGGGCACGGGGGCTTGGGCAGAGCGGCCGCTGCTCCCTGTGAGGAAAGGCATGGAGCTGGGGGACGACGGGCGCCGAAACAAGTTTCTCTCAGGGAAGCGCGTCACGGACAGGGCCTCATTGTCACACCGCGGCCCACAATGCATGCTGTCCCTGTCGTGTGTGTTTTTACAAGTGAGAAAGCAAATTGCACCAGATGGAGAAAGCTGTGAGGCGAGCAGATTTTAGGGTCAGAGCTAAACACGCAATCTGAAGGCTCGCATCTAAATTAGCGTTTCAGGCACCGAGTTTTCCCCTAACCGTGCCTGCTTGGGCGGCGCTCGAAGCCACTTTCCAGAACTCCTTCGTCACTTATTTTAGTAGAAGCAGATGATGTTCCTGAGACTTTTGAATTAATAATAAGGGCAGGCTAGTGTCAAAGGACCCAGGAGCGTTTTCCAAACAGAGACCCAACAAGGGGACTCCTCAGGAAAACTCAGGGTGTTAATTCATAGATTCCTGCTTATTAAAGTGCTGATGTCAAGTTTGGCTCCAAGGAGGCATAGCAGGCAGAATTCAAATCCCGTGACCCTTTGAAGACTTAACAGTTTGGAGTGGCAGAGGGGGTGGAAAAGAAATTCTCTGATGTAATTGCAATCACATAAAGCAATCTGAACTGGGAGGAGGGAGAGCTTCTCCTCCAAGAGGTTTCTGAAGAGGCTTCTAGAGAAGAAAGACTATTGAGTCTGTTCTCCACGAGCCTTTTGGGCATTAGAAAATGAGCTTCAGAAGTTTTCCTTCAGTTATTTTTCTTGAAATAAAGAGCTTATGTTTCCATCTTGAGACCTGAATACTCGAACCAAAATGCAAATTGGCAATTAACTCCCATATATTTAGGAAAATATATGGAAATTATTTCAGGTCAGCAGAAAGACAGAGCTTCCGGAAGAATTGATAATGAATTCAACCTTTATCCCTTTGGTTCTCTGCAGTTCCTCCAACTGCTGGAAAATAAAAACGGTAGGGGGGGGGTGACTCCGAGTTATTTGGGGGTCACGGGCTTTAGTAAAAGAGGCTTTTACTCGGCCATCTCCTGAAGTAAAGTCTTCTGTCACTGGTTATTTTTCTAGCAAAGAGAGCCTATTTTTTCTCATGGGCACGTCAGCTTTAGAACCGTGTCTCTGAAGCAGGCACAAGGTGGGTCTTCTCAGCATGGCTACCTGCGCCATTGCTGAGGTGTGGGAGTTGCTTCTGGAAGGCTGGATCAGGACAGCCTTCTATCAACAGAGAGTTGATGGAGCCAGGGCTCCATGAGGAAACACACTGAAAATTCCTCTCTCTCCTAGTTGGCTTTTCTCCTACTCCCCTGGGAGCTGTGACCCAGGAATGAAAATTACCAACAGACATAGCATTTCTGGGGCCAGGAAAAATGGAAATTCAGTCCATGGAATGAGCCCGACTTGGCAATTGTCCTGTGTCCTAAAAGGGGCAGTTTTCAGGGCTCCTAACACGGGGCAGGAAGAAAGCTTTTTGGCGTGGTTAGCTGACAATCTGGGTCTTACAACATGGTAGGCAGGCCTCATGCCCACGTCTCACAGGGGCAACAGGCCCCAGCTCTTGCTCAGGTCCACCTTCCATGTATTTGGGGAAATGTGTGGCAATTATCTCAGGCCTGCAGCTCCCAGACTGATTTCCCACGCCATGGGTTTGGTGTTCGGGAATGGCTCCAAACCAGGTGTTGTCTGCTGGAACGGCTGACTCCCTTGTGGTGACGTAAGAAAAATAAGAACCAGGTGAAAATCTTCATAAAGCTAAAATGGTTCTGCCCAGAGGATCATCCTTTATTCTGAAATATCTGCTTCCTACTGTTTTGGTGTTAAAATTTATTTAATTTAAGTATCATACGTGGTCAGGAACTTGGGAATTCTAAAAGCATTTTATTAAATGTTGTATGTTGTCAGGATTTGGTAATTCAAAAAATGTCCTTACTTGGCAAAATCCATTTGGCAACCTGTTAGGTTTCTTCAGTTTTATTCTGATGATTTCTGAGACGCAGAAGCCCCATTTTACCATTAATGAAAAGATTTTAATTGTGGGGAGGCCAGCAAGGAAAGTGTAGAGTTTCATTTCATTTACCAAATGGCCACTAATTTGGCAATTTTAACTATCTGAGATACAGTTGGGGAGACAGAAGTTGTTAAAAAAGAAATCCTGAGCAAGCAAAATAAGGTATTTCTATTTCTAATATAATTCTATATTTCTACATAATAAGAATTTTTTGTAACTAAATGGTATTTTATTAATCATATAGAATAAAAAATACAATAACATGATCAATATCATACAATAGTAACAATTGTTCTATCAATAATAGCATCACTATGGTATATTTATGCTAACAATATTGTCACAATAGAATAATCAGTATTTGAGTGTTCAGAAGGCTCTTTTCCAGGAGATTCTGAGGATGCCTGGTGGTGCTGACTATGTCAAGGTCTATGGTGGTGGCCATTTGTTGCTTCTTGCCTGGTGCTCTCCCACACTGCACTGCCCATCACCTCTGTGTCAATCACATGTGGAAACTCTCCCTGGTCCAAATATGGGCACAAAGCTCTCCGTTTAAGACAGCTAACCCGGGGTGTGATATTTAACCCCTTCTCTGGGTCTTGAGAATAATATGAGTGAATTACAAGCAGAAAAGGAAGAATTCAACTGGTAGTCAGATGTCAGCCCAGAGTTCATAGGTCATGCCTCCTCCCGGGGCCCATCTGCCCATGTCTCTTGGCCCAGGCCAGTGACCTCACTACCGGGTCATGCTCACTGCTGTGAGAACGCCATCTGATGGCCTTACGACCCCTTCTCACCCCAGCTGATGGAAGCAGAAACCTCTTCACATCATATTTTCTCTGAAGAGCCATACGCTGACTGCCATGAAAACAGCCTTCTTCATCCTGGAACAGAATTTGCATCTTGGTTTGAAGCCTCTGCTATTGGTTTAGTTCAGCGACAACGCAAGGTCAACAGATAGATTTTCCTTATGTCTCATGACTAAAAAGACCATTAAGTTCATTTTAAAGAGATAAAGAGAGAGAGTTTACATCAAAGAGAAACTCTAGCTTCCATTCTGTAGCTTCGGTTGATTATAATGTCACCGAACAGTGGGATTTCCAGCCCCTGTGTCTTTATGGTTGGGATTATGATTGAAGCGGGAAGAAAAAAGTTTTGGGCTTTGAAAATAGCTGTCTGTTCCCTCTACATAATTGTAATAATAATACTAACAACAACAACAACTATAATAATGACAATAACAGTCACATAGAACATTCATTGACAACTTCTGTATTTGAGGATCTGAGCCAAAATATTGTGTATCTTTTCTTATTTGATCCCTGATAGCGAGGGGAGTCAGAAAAACGGCAGGAATTAGGTATGAATGAACCAAGTCCCACAGCCTGAGGCCACTTACTGATGGGCCAGCAGCCCCCTAGACCTTGGCAATCTCTTTGTACTATTGTTCAGAATAGTAATTATGCTTTCCCATTTAGTCTTTCCAAAAAAGAGTAAATTATGTTCTGTCTGCTCTGTTTCATGAGCCTAGAAAATTATAACATGTTTAGAAAGAATATTATCCCTAAAATACTAAAAACAAATGGTTAACATGTTCTAACATGTTGGTAATTATATTACTCAGAATACGAAGCCAGCTGCTGTAACAAAGGCCGACAACAGTGGCCTAAAGAAGGTAGAAGCTCATCTGAGGATGATATGATGGCTCCATGGTTTTGGGACCCAGGCTCCCTTTCTGTTGCTCCGCTACTCTATCTTTTTTTTTTAATTTATTTTTTAAATTTGTTTTTATTATTATGTTCACTTAGCCAGGATATAGTACATCATTAGTGTTCTGCTATTCTTAACACCAAGTCTCTACCTCATACTCTAAAATCGCCTTCCAGTTTCCACTACGGCACTAGTCTAGGCAGCGGAATGGGGACAGAGGTAGTGGAGGCCTGTCTTTCCCCTTTAAGGACTCAACCCTCAAAGCTGCACACACCCCTTACACTTGGATCTCACTGGCCAGAAACTAGTCCATTGGCTACAGCCTAGTCCCTTGGCCATACTTAGTGCCAAAGGAGATGGGGAAATGCAATGCTAGGGGATTAGGGGGATCAGGTGGCCAGCTAAAAGTCAAGGAATCCCACTGATAAAGAAAGAAGGGAGCATGGAAATTTGGGAATAACCAGCAGCCTCTACAAGTTCTTAAAGAACAGTCCTTTTTTTTTTTTCCCCTTAAGATTTTATTTATTTATTTGTCAAAGAGAGAGACTACAAGCAGGGGGAGTGGCAGGCAAAGGGAGAAGACTCCCCACTGAGCAAGGAGCCCAACCTGGGACTTGATCCCAGGACCCAGGGATCATGAGCTGAGCCGAAGGCAGAGGCTTAACCAACTGAACCACCCGGCGTCGTAAAGAGCAGTCTTCTTTTAACTAGAAGATTCACTCTATAAAGAGAGTGATTTTCTAATAAACATAAGTAATGCCACATTATGTTTTATTTCCTCTTTTTAATTGCCATCCTTTTCTTGCCGCCACCACCCCCCACAAAGTATGTGTCCTTGGCATTGTGTAACAAGGAAGTCAAATTCACAGAATCTCAATTAAGAGAATGTTGGAACTTAAGTAGAAAGGGTTTTATTTGTTCCAACACTTGCTCAAAGCCTCTTTCTAAAATGTGTTTTCACTAGAACTGTTGAATTGGCTTCCACAATTCTTTGATTATCCAGACCTTGTATTGTCTTAGAGTCCTATTTACAAACGCCAAATGTAGCATGATATTGTATGCAAGGGAAGAGTAGCTATCTAATGAGCCTTCCTGTGCTGATCTTCGAGGTACCCCCCCCTTGCTGATGGTGGGCATGGCATGCCCCTTGCATCCCCATTTTCCCATGGGGAAAATCATTGCCCAGGCACAAGTTGGCAGGAGCCATTCCCTTAGGATGAACGGTGTGCAGAACTCAGGGTGGGGACTGTCTCTCCTGTGGTTTTCTGTGACACTCCCACACCCAGGGCTGGAGCAAGGGCCAAGGTTGAGGCTCAGTGGTGGGTGGGAGGTGGAGGTATGCTGGCTAATGTCCCCCTACCAGCTGAGTGTGAGTCCAACATGAATGCTAGTTGATATTTTCAATTATGTTAAGAAGTAAGAAAGAAAGAAAGGTAAACAGTGAAATTGTATGTTGGAAGTTTGCTTGTTTGTTCAACATGTGATGAGCTTCTTTGCTGAACTGGGTGATAGTTTGTGAAAACCAAAAATAGTTCCGTTTTTTGTGCTATTCATGGTGTAACAGTCACAGACAAGGCCCACTTTTAAGTTCAATTAATGGAGTTTTTTTGTTTGTTTGTTTGTTTGTTTGTTTTATTTGACAAAGAGAGAGAGAGATCGCAAGTAGGCAGAGAGGCAGGCAGAGAGAGAGGAAGGGAAGCAGGCTCCCCGCTGAGCAGAGAGCCTATGCGGGGCTCGATCCCAGGACCCTGGGACCATGACCTGAGCTGAAGGCAGAGGCTTTAACCCACTGAACCACCCAGGCACCCCTAGGCATAGTTTAATTTGTGTTTTTAACATTTTCTTCATCACTTTCTCAAGTCTGTGAGTCAATCAAAGAGTAAATTTGGCCCTAATTTGTAGCATTCAACAATTTCCAAGGCATATATTCCCCACATGTCCAGTTCCAAGATACCAAAATGGCAGCCCCGAGCGTGGAGTTGCTCAGACACACTCCTGCGTCTCTACTTCCCTAAGGGCATGATAACAAAATAATTAGAATAATTAGAAAGTGATGAGTTTTTGACTATCAATTACCTTTGTTTTTAATGTATTTTAAATTAATGCTCTGTAAATATATAATTCAATGTTCAACAATCACTGTATTTAACGAACAACTTGCAATATTCCTGAAAATCTAAGTCATCCTTTATGGCCCAGTTTAAGCCAGCTCCAGCTTCCCACTGCTCTGAGTTCTGCTAAGCACACAGTCCCGTTCCTGGATGCACCCTGTTTCCTCTCCATCTGTAGGGTCGACCCCATGCAGGCTGATGCAGAGAACTTGGCCTCCTCCCTAGTTTCTGTAAGAAACCCAATCACACCACACATTGCTTGAAATATGTGGTCTCTACTAAAGATTGTCGGGGGCACAGGGCATCGTGAACAGTATTTCATTAAGTAATTCTCACAAGTAGATCCATTTATCTGAATTTCACTTTATCCAGTGATGGTTTTTTTGTGTTTTCCCTTTTCTTTCTTCTCTCTCCTGGTACCCTTAAGTACTGGATTCATCATCTCCTCTCTCAGCTTCCCTCTGTCTAGAAGGAAACTAAGCCATTCTTCCCTGCCCTCAGCAAAGCGGCAGCCCCCCTCCTCTCACCGCCAGCCACTCTTCACGGGTCTCGGGTTCTCTGGGTCCAGAGGAAAATCTGAACCAAGCACAGAGATGGTGGGAGAAAGCTCCAGCATCCCCACCGTATCCCCACTCTGTCCGCACCTCTGAAAGGCATTAGAGAGCCGGCCCATTTCCATCCTAGCTTCAAGCATCCCCTTCTGTCTTCATTGTCATGTAGGCAGTTTGTTGTATTGGGGTAGTATTATTTTCCTAAAGAAGTTTTAGTTCAAAGAAAGCTTAGCTAGCATCTCAGATTTAACCGAGGGGCCTGTTGCCAAAGAAGGCCTCAAGGCTGAAGGATAGTGGCCCCTCCATCCCTTAGGTGTTTCATCTCTCCTCCAAGTGCAGGGAGAAAAAGGTATGGGTGGACCCAGAAACAAGCTGATGCCTAGGAATGGAATTAGGTCATTGGCTACAAACGTCTTGTTGTTGGAGCTGATATGCATTTCCAACAGGCAAGTTTTTAGACTGAAGTCTGAGGTTAAACACAGTGAGGTATTCAATTTTCCCAAACTCTACTCCCCACAGTATCTCCTCAGAACCCGGAGGAAGTTTTGTGTGGAGAAAGAGTGTGAGTCTAAGGAGGAATGTGCCCCCAAGAAAAGCTATTGCAGGGACATGAGCAAAACTATCCTCAAATACAGGTGGCGAGAGGAAGGAAGGGAGGGTGAACATGATTTAAAAAAAAAAAAAAAAAATCAAGGCATATTAGGTTCCTAGGGCTGCTGTAGCAAACAAACTGGGTGGCTTAGACAACAGAAATTTATTGTCTCACAGTTCTGGAGGCTCGAAGTCCAAGATCAAGGTGTATGCCTTGGCTTGTCAATGTTGTCCTTCCTGTGTCTTCATATTGTCTTTCCTCTGTACTTGTCTGTCTCTGTCTAAATTTCTCCTTTTATAAGGATATATAGTCATATTGGATTAGGGCCCACCCTGATGACCTCATTTTAACTTGATTATCAGCAAAAAAGATCTGGTTTCCAAATAAGGTCATATTCACAGGTCTTGGGGGTTAGGGCTTCAACATCATTTTGGGAGATACATTTCAACCCCTAATGTCCAATATAATAATAATCTTTGTCTTTCAACCAGGCATTTAGTCCATTTATGTTTAAAGAAATTACTGATAAATTTGTTTTTTTAAATTTTTTTAAAAAATCTTATTTATTTATTTGACAGAGAGAGATCACAAGTAGGCAGAAAGGCAGGCAGAGAGAGAGGGGGAAGCAGGCTCACCGCCAAGCAGAGAGCCCAAAGCGGGGCTCTATCCCAGGACCCTGGGATCATGACCCAAGCCAAAGGCAACCACTTAACTGACTGAGCCACCCAGATGCCCCTAAATTTGGGTTTAAATACATATCTTATTTTGTGTATTCTATTTGTCCCACTCATTCTGTTCATTTTACCCATCTCTCCTGCCTTCTTTTGGAATTTTTTTTTTTAGTATTTAATTTTTTTTACTCCTTGAAATTTAAGCACTCTGTTTTCTGTTGTATTACTATCTGGCTTGTGGCAGTATCTTTTCAGAGACCTGCAGTCTCTCCTACCCCAACACTAGGGCAGCTTTCCTTA
The DNA here is from genome assembly GCF_922984935.1 of Meles meles. Classification (NCBI taxonomy): domain Eukaryota; kingdom Metazoa; phylum Chordata; class Mammalia; order Carnivora; family Mustelidae; genus Meles; species Meles meles. The sequence continues at coordinate 24,825,481 of NC_060070.1, forward strand.
TTGTCAGGGGTGGGTGGGGGTCAGGTGGGACAAGTTTTCAACTCGCTCACCCTTCCTGGGGTTATAGTCCTTTGGATGAGCCCTGACCTCCATACCAATTCCCAAGGCCTAGATTTCACTTATATTTTGGCCTGATTTTTTTTCAGATTTTATTTATTTATCTGAGAGAGGGATTTTATTTATTTGAGAGAGAGGGGAAGAGGGAGAAGGACAAGCAGACACCGCACTGAGCGTGAAGCCTGATGAAGGGCTCAATTCCACAACTCCAAGGCCATGACCTGAGATGAAATCAAGAGTCGGGGAGCGCCTGGGTGGCTCAGTGGGTTAAGCCGCTGCCTTCGGCTCAGGTCATGATCTCAGGGTCCTGGGATCGAGTCCCGCATCGGGCTCTCTGCTCAGCAGGGAGCCTGCTTCCCTCTCTCTCTCTCTCTCTCTGCCTGCCTCTCTGCCTAGTTGTGATTTCTCTCTGTCAAATAAATAAATAAAATCTTTAAAAAAAAAAAAAAGAAATCAAGAGTCGGGCCCTTAACTGATGGAGCCACCCTGGGAACCCCTGGCCTGATAATTCTTTATATATTGTCAGCTCCTCTATACTTTCATTGATCTTACATTTGTTGTTTGTGGCTCTTTTCAATTGATCCAAAGAACCTAGTTTTCTATATTTCCAGAAATAGAATTCCAAAGAAATTCAGGATGGCACGTTTCTTGTAATCAACATTCAAAATACAGCACTGACAGTGGTTCTGTTTCAAATGCTTTCATGTTTTCAGACGGAGTCCAATACAGGGTATATACATATTATGGCTTGGAAGAGAATTTAGAAACCCACAATCTACCCAATCTCATGGCTTTGGAAGATGAAGCCTAGAAGCACTGAATGAGCTGCTCAGGGTCCCATGTGAACTGGTGGCAGACCCAGGATTCAAACCCCAGCCCTGCCTCCAAGCCCTGTGTTCCAGCCCCTCCCCTGTGGGGCGTCAGCGATATATAGTTGATGACTGAAGTCATGCAAGTTCTCAGTGTCCATCTCCCGGGGGAAGAAATATGGGTCCATCTCTTCTTCTTGTCATGCCCTCCCCCAATACTATCAGCAAGAGTGATAATGACCATTTCCTGAGTCCTCACTTTGCACTAGCCCTATGTTAGATGTTTACATTTAAATCTTGCCACATCCCTGTGAGGGGATATTATTATCTTCACACAGGTAAAGAAAGGCAGGCTCCAAAATCCTAAGCTATAAGAGCTCCTCACGCTGAGTGGCTGAGCTAGACTTTGAGCCCACATCCAAAAGCTAGTGTTCCAACGTATGTACCCACTAGCACCCCGAACTTATTTTTAAATTTTGCTTTGTTGCTTCATCTCTGCTGATGTGTAGGTCGTCTCTACACATCATACTTCCTCAACAACATTCTCCATCCTCAGATGATCAACTTCTTGCTACCAGTGCATAGTTAGTACTTTTGTTCTTGCCATACTTGAAAATTTCTAGAATAATACTTCAATTTTTAGAGCGATTAACCCCTTCTCCATTAGTGGCCCCTTGCCACACATCTCAGTTTGCAAACAGACCCTCCCCATCCCCAACTCTTTCCAGTGGTTGTTTAGCAAATGTCTTAGAGAAGGTCTTCCCTGCAAGACAGCTGGAGCGAGAAACTCTCCAGGCCTATCTGAAATTGGAAAGAAAGATGAGCTGCTCCCACATTCTCCAACCCCCTTTGGTGGAGACGCCAGCTGGCAGGGACCTACTCTCTACTCTTCTGCTTCACCCATCACGATGCTCTACCCCAGCAAAGCATAGCCCCTTGGGCAGCTGCTGGCAACCACGCCCTGGTGGAGGGGGTCACCACATCCTTTTGATTGAAATTTTGAATTTCAGGTGAAGGTGCCAACTTTGCCAGCATCTGTAGAGGGATGTTGGCTTTGAAGGCCAAGGATTAGCTCCAGTATATGTCAGAGCACAGTGTCTCAGGCACCTAATCTCTCTCTAGACTTCGCTTCCAAGAAAGAAGCTTGCCTCCCTTCTTCCTTTCCATTTTATCCAGTTTATTCTGCCAGATCCTGTTTTTAATACTTCAAAAATAATTGATATTTTAGAATAGATTTAGATTTACTGGAGAGTTGCGAGGGTAAAACAGAGAATTCTCATATACCCCATGCCTACTTTCCTCTATTGTTAACACTTTATATTACTATGATACATTTGTCTCAACTAGCAAACCAATAATAACACATCAGTATTAAATCATGTCCGTATTTTATTCAGATTCATTAGTTTTTCCATATTCTGTTCCAGGATCTAGCCAGGCTATCATATTAACATTCAGTCATCTTGTCTCCTTAGACTTCTCTGGGCTGTGAAAGTTTCTCAGTGTTCCCTTGTTTTTGATGACATTGGCAGTTTTGAGGAGTTTGGGTCAAGTGTTTTGTAAAACGTTCATAACTTGGGCTTGTCTGATGTTTTTCTAATGATTAGACTGGGGTTATGGGCTTTGGGGAAGAAGATTCCAGAGGTAGGGTGTCATTCCCATCATGCCATGTCAAGGGTACGTACTATCAATGTGGATTATCACTGTGGATAATGACCTTCATCATCTGTCTGAGGTGGTGTTTGATGGGTTTCTCCATGGTAAAGCCACTTTCCCCACATTTCCATGCTGTCCTTTTTGGAAGTCACTATGTGGAACTCACACTTAAGGAGTGGGAGGTTATGCTCCACAATAACTATTTGGAATATTTATGCATAAGAAGTTTGTCCGTTCTCCTCCATGTATTTAGTCAGTCATCATTTATATCAGTAGGGAATCATGGATACTCATGGTATACTTTGAATCAGAATCCATTACTCATGATTTGTTGCTCATATTGTTCCAGATTTGGACACTGGAAGCTCTTTCCATTGACTCCAGTGTTCCTATGGCCCACAGTCATCATCGTGTATGTGTGTGTTTAGTACTCTCTTACGTTCTGGGACAAGATGTCGCAGGCTCATTTGAATGTTTCCTGCCCGTGTCCTTGAATCAGCCATTTCTCCAAAGAGCCTTTGTTTCTTTTATTGAAGAATGGTATTAGATACCAAGATTGGACCCTTCTGTTGTATTTTGTGCATTTAAAAAACAAAAGGCAACAAAAAAGCAATTTAAAAAAACAGCACTTTTTTATTTTGTCCATTTAAAAAACAAATGCAGGGGCGCCTGGGTGGCTCAGTGGGTTGGGGCCTCTGCCTTCGGCTCGGGTCATGATCCCAGTGTCCTGGGATCGAGCCCCGCGTCGGCTCTCTGCTGGGCAGGGAGCCTGCTTCCTCCTCTCTCTGCCTGCCTCTCTCCCTACTTGTGATCTCTGTCTATCAAATAAATAAATAAAATCTTTAAAAAAAAAAGTATAAAAAACAAATGCAACAACAACAAAAACAAACAAACAAACAAAAACACACAAAAAGCCAACAATGGTGAAGGCAAATGCCCTGCCAGAGAATAGCATCCCTGTATGTTGGGGCATACAGGGAGTTCCTCATTCCACATGCAGGAGAGGCACTGACAGAGGGGCCCCACATCACACCAAAGTACATTCCTAGCCACTGGACTCATTTCTATTTTAGGAGCCCTCTAAAATCGGATGTGAATCCCTTTCCTAGGCCAAGTTTTTTCCTTTATTTTAAGTGATGAGATAGAAATTTCAGCATGCTAGGTCAAAGGTATGCTTCCTGATGGTCTATTCTCTTACCAAGAAGAATTTTTAAAAAGTCATGGACCACCCACAGGTGCATGAGATTTCTTCTTTTTTCAAAAGTCCCAGCAGTTGTTTGAGGGGTAGGATGAATGCCCGTGGTTTGCCCTGCAACCAGCTGACTTATTCTAATTCCTTCAGTTGCTTTATCTGATCAGAAATGATGGAGAGTGGTAAGAGCCAACTCTATTTTTAGTACTTCTTCAGACGTGGAGTCAACAAACAGACCCCTTTCTAATAAATATTAAAATTGCGAGCAAGCATTAGATCTTAGGGTTATTATACACTCATACAAACAGGAGACTCTCCGCCATCACTATCCTCACCATCATCACCATGTCACATCACCATCCTTCTAGGGAAGGGGCACTAGGATCTTTGTGCGATTTGCTTAAAGACACAGAAGGAACATTGGTGACTTGCCAAATCTTACTTTCCCCCCACTAACATCATTATCTGTATGTTGGTTGGAGGGCTTTAAGCCTGTAATGGAGAATTTAGCCAAGGTCCTTCTAAAGACCACTGTCCACAGTTGTTGGGGACTGCTACTGCCAGCCTCTCCATCACAGGCCATGCAACGCAGCATATCATTCCTAGAAGGACTGTCAGGGGGACGCCTGGAAGGACAGTCAGGGTAACATGTAGCCCTTGTTACACTCGGCAGGTGAGGGAACCGTGCCAAAGTCATGGTCACTGAGTCACAGCTGGTTTCTGGTCCGCTCCTTTCCACCTTGAGTTGTCTTTGAGATTATTTCTATAGTTTAGCAGAGCATAACTAATTTTTCAAATGCTAAACACAGAATAAGATGATATCTCTATTTACTGTAGCTTCTGACTAACATTGGGTCTCTTGCCAGAACCCTAGATTCTGCATCCAGATAGCCCTAGGAAACCAGGATGCTCACTTTTGACTGATTTCATTGTAAATTCATTTCAGTGAATTTAAATTCATTTCCACACGTCCCACTGCACCCTCAATGCCACTCAGCAGCCACACCTCAGTTCATGAACACTCCCTCCTCTATCCTTACACTCAGGCTTCTGGCATCAAGAAGAAATTAGAAGCCATCAGAAGAGACCTTTTGTAAGTTCCCATCTCCACATCCATCCCCCACCCCACACACACACACCAGATCTGGGCCATTATACTCTGCTTTGCAATAAAATAGATGAAAGGTCTGAGTTTCCCTGCAGCCTTGACCCAGCCCTCCCACCCACCCGCCTCCATTCACTAAATTCATCCCCTCTCACCTTCTAAAGTCCTGAGGCTGCCAGCTCTCCAAGCACTCCCCTGAATCATCCTTCTTTCCCTCTCTGCTGGATTATTTCCCTCAGCATTAAAGTATGTATCTCTTGTCTCAAAATATATATGTGTGTGAGTGTGTGTGTATGTGTATGTGTGTGTGTATATATATATATTTATACATATATATAATATATAAAATAATATAAAATATATATAAAAGTATTTATATATATATAAATACTTTTTTAAAAGCTTTAATTGTGGTAAGACACATGGCATAAAATGTACCATCATACCCACTTCTAAGTGTACAGCCCGGTAGCAAGTATATTCACATTGCTATGCATTCCATCTCTAGAACTTCACCTTGCAAAACAGAAACTCTGTCCCCATTAAACAACTCCCCATTCCCTCCTCCCTCCAACCCTCGGAGAACACTATTCTTCCTTCTGTTTCAGTGATCTTGTGATCCTCTTCTAGGTACTTTAAATGAGTGGAATCATGCAATACTTGTCTTTTGGTGACTGGCTAATCTCACTTAGCAAATATGTTCAAGACTCCTCCATGTTGTAGCATGGGTCAGAATTCCCTTCCTCTTCAAGGCTGAGTAATATTCCCTTGTGTGTACATATCACCTTATGTTTATCTATTCATCTGTCAGTGGACCCTGGTAGTTGCTTCCTTGTGGACTATTGTGAATTGTGCTGTTATGAGCATGAGTGGACAAATACCTCTTGGAGATCTTGCTTTCAATTCTTTTGGATATAGACCCAGAAGCAGAATTGCTGGACAATTCTATTTTAAATTTCTTGAGGAACTGCTCTACTGCACCTTTTTACATTCCTGCCAGTGGTGCACAAGAGCTCTGATTTCTCCACATCCTCGCCACACATATTATTTTTTTCATTTGTTTTTGGTAGTAGCTATCCTGTTGGGTGTGAGGTGATCTTCCATTGTGGGGCAAAAACTACTTGATTTGACTTTTCCTTCTTACTATGGCTAATTTTGGGCTCCCCTTCCAGACAAGCCTCCTTGAAAGAGTTGACTTTAACTCCTGATCCCAGTGCTTCACCTCCCATTATTTCTTGAGCTAATTCTAATCAGGTTCTCATCCCACCCACTGTACTACCCCCTCTATGTTGAGAAGTTGCTACATCTAAAGGCCACTTCTAGTCTTCCTTGTGATCAGAGCTTTTGACATGGCTGACCACTCTCTTCTTCATGAAATACTTTCTCTGGCTCCCACAAGGACCCACTGGCTCAGTTTTCTTTCTACTCCACTGGATGTCTTTCCTGGTTTCTTTTGAAGGTTCCTCCTGGTCTCTCCAAGACTCTACATGTTGGAGTCTTGCAGAGCTCTGTGCTTGAATTTTTCTCTTCTCCATCTGTACTCCTTCTGTTCTTCTCTGATGAGCTTACCCATTATCATGGCCTTAAATATCAACTCCATACTGATGATTCAATATGGGGGGGGTCTGCATATATGGGTGGGGTCTGCAAATATATTAACAATAGAATACACACCCTTGCTACTAAAAATATGGCCAATGGACTAGCAACTAGAAGCTTGTAAGAAATGCAGAGTCTTGGGCCCCACCCAGACTTCCTGAATCAGAATCAATATTTTAATCGGATCCTCCAGGTGAGTGATTGCACCTTAAATTTGAAAAACAGTGGAGCAGTGGCCTCAACCTTGATTATGTACTAGAATCATCTGAGTACCTTTTAAAACTCCTGATGCCTTGGTCCCACTCCCAGAGAATGATTTAATTGGTCTGGTGTAGAAAACAGCCACAGGTCAGTGGTGAAGAGGTGAAGTGACTGTTATTCATTATTTTTTGGTGGATTAGACAATTTTCTGTCAAACCTTGCTATGGAGAGTGACTTGTTGGCATTGACATAATCAACTGACCAGTCATCCCATTTTATTCCATATCAACAAATTTCAGCTCCTCATTTTTTATTTCAAACAATTCCTTCAAGGCGGCTGCTTCTCACCACCAGAGAATACACTCATGTCCACACTTGGACTGCCCTTGACAGTTTCTGCTGTAGGAAATAAATGCTGAGTAGTATGGCAGCCCCTTGGAGGAATGGTTTCTGGTCTCTTCCAGCAGGATCCAGTGATCTTTGTGAACTGATAGCTCAGCAGAGAGTGAGGAGATCTTCCAAATTGGTCCCTGGGTAGCTGTTGGGAAAGCTCTGTCTATAGGATTCTAGGGATTTGCAGCATGGGTACCATCCCTTCCCCTAAATTCTGCACTCAGATGGCTCACAGGCTTCAATGATCATACCTCTTGTGTTCCCACACTCACTGACTGACACCAGCCATTTCCTGGGTAGATCCACTGTAAGGGTAAGGTGCAGAGCTGATCTCTGAATTTGACCCCAGACATGAATCTCGATCATAAACTTGAATCTGAAGTTCAACCCCTTAGCTGCACAGTAGAAAGTTGTGGAAACATGATAGACTAGCAATGGGTAACCTGATGTCCATGAAAAATTGGGGGCAAGTGTAGAGTGTATTTCTAGATTTTCCTTGACCAAATGGGCTCTGTCTTGCAGCTCAAGTCTCGGGTTCTTATGACTCCTTTAGCCCTCTCACCTCCGCGGAGCACACCGGAGCCCGACCTCAGCTCCATCCCTCAGGATGCAGCCACCATACCCAGCTTGACGGCCCCACAGGCTCTCACAGGTAGGTCAGTTGAATGACCTCCAAGGCTGTGATGGCCAGCTCGCCGTCTAGCAGATGCTTTGTGAACTGGAGAGCTGCCATTGAGATCGCTCTAATGAAGGATTTAGTCCTTAGCTAGACAGCAGGGAGGATGACCAAATTCTCTGAGAACATTAGCTTAAGTGTCTCACAGATAGGATTACTTGAAACTTGGTTTTCAAGGCACCTCAAATTCAGCCGGTTGCACTGGGATGGGACTGGAAAGGATGGTTTGGTGGCCCAATATTTTCTTTTCAGAGCCACGTTTACTTTTCACCAAGAGTGAACCTGCTTACCTTGAAGAGTTTCCAACCCTGTGTTTGTGATTCCAGATATCCTAAGGACCCTAATCTCCCTTAGTCCCACCTGGTGTCTCCAATCCAGTCAGAGTAGAATTCAGTCCAGTCTTTCTTATGGGGTGTCCACCAACAAACATTTCTATTGTAAGAGTACCAGCAGTAGGATAGCATCTCTCTCTCTCTCACACACACACACACTGTCCCTCTCATCACAAGCCACCCAACTACCAACCCACTTGATCCCCCTCAGTTTCCCTCCCTTGCTTTAGGTAAAAACCAAACTTGTTTATGTGGTCAACAGACCCCTGCATTCATTGCTCTCCTCTCAGTCCCTGGAGCGCCCCATAGGATTTCAGCATGTCGCCTTCCCTCTATCTGGAATGATCTCCTCTCTGGTCATCCTTCTCATCCCTTACATCTCAGTTCAGGCATACCTTGCTCCAGAAGGTCCTCACTGACTTTCCTGCTAGGGTCCCCACGATGGGCCCTCTTAACATCTCCTCAGTGTGTATTGAAGTGGCAGTCTCGCATGGATTCCTGGAGTGCTCTGAGTAGCTCCACCTTCCCAGAGGGGTCCCCAGCTCTGTGAAGCCAGGGACCCCCAGAATCTATAGGGCAGGCCTAGCATAGTGCCTGGCATGAAGGTCCCTTATTGATTAGACTTCCTAAATCATCTGGGATGAGCACAAGAGAAGGCAACCTCGTGGAGTGGAAAGAGCACAAGCATTGACATCAGAAAGGCTTGAGTCCAAATCCTTGTTTCACCCCTAATTACAATTTAGACTTTAGAGCAAGCATCCAAACATTAAACCTCATTTCTTCATTAGTTTCTTCATTAATGAAGGAAGTAATCATACCCTACTCCCAGGCTTGTCTTGAGAATTATACAAGATAAAATATACAAAGTGCCTGGAATAGAGTAGGTGCTCAATAAAAGTGAACTTTCTTCATCATTTTTGTTACTGTTTAATACTTCCCATATCCTATTGGTCTCTTCTTCAAGTCCCTTTTGAACACCCTTTGCCCTAGTGGTAATATCTCAAGGTAAGATCCTCATAACCTGGGATTGGGGGGAGGGGGGTGGGATAGAAGAAAAGTCATTGCCATGGGGAAGAAAATGTGACACCTGCCATTAATATTTATTTTTATCTCATCCTTTAAAATTTTCTATTTCTTGGTTATGTTTTAAGATGCATGCAATATATTAAAACGGTCCAGAATGTATATATCCTACGAATAAATAAGCATATTTTGGGCATGTGTTCAAATATACAGATGGGGTCTATGACTTTTAAAATTGTGGGGACCATTGGTTGGGCTCACCTAAATGGGCAGCTGCATATTTAATATCTCTGAGATTGTAAATAGCACTCTCTTTAGAACTTCTTTGAGTATATAGTCTTTGGGGTAATCAGCATCATTTGAAATTTTTTTTTCAATGCAAGTTAACAAAAAAATAAATCAGCAAACATTATGTGTAGCTTAACAGCTCCTTTGGAGGCGGGGGGAAGATTTTGTATGTGTACATGCCCAGTATGGAAATACATTTATACACATGGTCCACACTGACCTCCATAATTGTTTGCAATCCCGATTTGAGTACATCGGAGGGGACCCTCTGGCCTGTCTGTTTCCAACCAAGAGGTTCTCTTGATAGTGAGCCCCGGAAGTTGGGGTTGATGGGCTCTTTTGCCTCTTGTTCATCTCAAGTTGGGAAGAATCAGTCCCAAATTTGTTTTTTCCAGCTTTCCCAAGGGCCAAGAGGGCACAGCTGAGGCATCCCTCATGCACACAGAAACAGCCCCCTGGCCTGACACAACCGATGCTGAGGGCTTTGTGGGTCTCTGTTTCCACAGTCTGCCTCTACATCAATAAGCAAGCCAATGCAGGGCCATACTTGGAGAGGAGGAAGCTGCAGCAGCTCCCGGAGCACTTCGGGCCTGAGAGGCCATCGGCGGTCTTGCAGCAGGCCGTGCAAGCATGCATCGACTGTGCCCACCAGCAGAAGTTGGTCTTCTCCCTGGTCAAACAGGGCTATGGCGGTGAGATGGTGTCAGGTAAGGCCCTGGGGCAGGTTGTGTGAGGAGGATGTGGGTGTCTCTCTGAAGAGGGAAGAAGTCATAATCAGGCTTGGGGGACAGTGGTTGTAGCCAGGGTCTGTCTTCCATCTGCTGGGCTCTGGGGGCCTTACAATAAGCCTGTGTGCTGGAGGTCTCTCTCTGGGCTCAAGGAGAAGATGCTTCCAGATCTGGACAAGAAGACTAAGCATCTGAATCCTCTTTCACTACCCCCTACTTCCGGCTCATCAGTAAGTCCTATTTCTCTTACTTCAAAATGTATCCAGAATCCAGGCACGTTTCACCACTCATAGCAGCCACTCTGGTTCTTTAAAAGTCAAAGTCAGATCATGGCCCTCCTCTGCCCTACACCTTCCGTGGTTCTCATGTCACTCCAAGAGAAGCCCACGTCCTTACGAGGACCCAGAGGTCCTAAGTGACCTGGCTCTGGCTACCTCTTCGATCTCCTAGTCAATTCTCCTGAGTCCCCACTCTGCTGCAGCGACAATGGCTTCCTTGCTGCTCCCTCTGCTATCTCCAGCCACGCTCCTGCCTCAGAGTGTTTTCCCTGTTGATCTATCAGGAATGCTCTTCCATCGGCTGTCCACGTGTGCCTTGCTCCCGGAATTTCTTCAGGTTTCTAATGGCACCTTATCCAAGAGCCTTATTCTGACCACTCTGTCTAAAATATCAGCCCTTGTCACTATCTGTTCTGCTTTACTCTACCTCATTCTTTCTTCCTGGCATGTATCACCACGCAGAGCAGTGGGGAAGCTCATGGTTCCAAGCACCTCTCAAGGGCTGGGTTGTTGGTTTTTTTAAAAGATGCTTCAAGGTCATTCTCTTCTCCCATTGTCATCACTGTCCGCCATTTTCAGCCCCACCCAAGGCTCTCTACACAACTGTTGTCACCACCTGCCATTAAGCCCTAGAACACCAGGTCTTTGCAAGATGTCTTGATTCCAAGGGGACAGACTGGTGTTGTCTTTGGCCCAGCCTCAAGGTCATGGCCTCCCTATCACCAGGAAATAGGGAGAAGATTCCCCAGCAATTGAGGTGGTGCAGGTGACCGTGCCAACTGTCTAACGGAAGGGGGGGAGGGATGACTTTAATGTCTCTGGGAATTTTATTTAACCCTAGATCCCCAGGACTTTGGGGGCATGGAGGTTGTCCAACACAACTTCCCCAGCTGTGATTGGTTCCGCCCACCTTCTGGAGCTCCCTCTGAGCAGGAAGCTGGGTCTGACTTGCTGGTAACTGATTAAAATAGAACTTGGCAAGGTTCAGGTGCCATGTGTCTTACCCAGGGTGACTTTTAAGAAACTTTAGCAGAAGCAGAGACAAGAGGAAGAAGTACTGCACTGGGAGAGGCCAGGAAGAGGGTCTTGTTGTCAGCCTTCTGAGAACCCACTGGCCATTCTTCTCCAGATTCTTGTCTGAGAGCCAGGTTCACAAACCCAGGCTGCCCTCTGAGGTTGAAGGCCTTGTTCTTTTCCTTGCTGAGTAGCAAGTGTCAAGACACAGACATGGTGCTAAGAGAAAGCTGCTCCTGTACCGTGTGCCCATCCTCTTGAGCAAATCCCATCTAACTGAACTCTTTGTGGCTCCTCTCCCTAAGCCGGGAGAGCCAACCCCATCTTCCCTGCTCTCCTGCTCAGTCTTTCTGTGACCTCAGGGGCCTTGGCACTGGGGGGCCCTGTGCCAACACAAGCCTGGACAGAGCCCTGCTGCTGACTTTCCCTTAGCTGAGGGATTCCCAGGGTCCAGAGCTCAGCACGTGGTCTTGGCGTCTTGGAGAATGTAGTAGCCCTGGGGGACTCCTCATGCTGCCTCCTTGAGATTGCAAAGTGGCAAGGTGGTCTTTCACATTACCAATGGTGGTATGGAAGCTCAGAGAGCCTATGATAGCCCCAAGATGGCTTAGGGGGGTGCTCAAGGAGAAATAGTTAGACTCTCCCACTTTGTACTTAGAACCTAATCCTTAGGGCACTGCTTTCCCAACGTTCCCATGGCACAACACAGGAAATGGTGATGTTGGTGCTGGCACAGTGGGCAAAAGGAACCAGACTGCCATGGGTGGGCCTAGGTCCATCCCAAAGGCTAAAGGAGCAGTATTGCAGCTCTCCACAGGCCTCGTGCTCTGCCCAAACCACACTATCCCAGAGGGGTTGACCTCATGGTGTCATAAATGCCACATCTGCTTTCAGCAGGTGGCCCTTCCAGGCACCTCTGGGGGTGTATGCACACTGATCTATGGGACAGACCCGATGACCCCAGTCTTTCCTTCTGTGGGTTCAGTTTCCATCATGCTTGGTCTTCTAAAATATTGGAGGCCAAAAGCAATGCTCACACTAAGAAGGAATTTCCAGAGTGTCTGAGTGGCTAGGATAAACCGGTTGGGTGGGCACATGGCAGCTCTTTGCTGGCTCTCCCAAATAGAGTCACCCAGAGTGTTAATGTGCCAGGCAAGTGCCACTTAGAGGCCATATGAACCGGAAAAACCACTCTACGCCCACTGCTCAATCTCCTCACCTGTAACATGGGGTAATAACCTCTCGTCTACTGTCCTCACAGGGTAGTCAGGAGCGTCGAATGAGGGGATGAATATGAAGGCTCTTGTCAAACTATAAAGAGCTATACACACACACACAAATGGATTCTTTTGATTTCCTAATTAAAATGGGTTGTTTTGTTTTAGTTCTAAAATCAAAACTAGTCCTAGTGTTGCCCCTGCCCCAGCCCCTGTCATGCTCCTGCCTTTGGGAAATAAAACATGAAAAACAGGGCTGCCCTCTAGGTGTTGGCAATGAGTGGTCGAGGACTGGCTGGGAGCAGAGTGTCCTCTTAGGGTCTGCTCTAGTGTTCCTCACCGTGGAGCTGGTACACAAGCTTCATGGGGTGAGAGAGACTGTGAGGACAATTACAGAAAGGAACATGCTGGAATTTAACATATTTCTTCTAAATTCCAGTAACCCTGTCGACATCAAATTTCATCTGGAATCACCATGGAAAGACTATTGTTCTTTTTGGAGACACCTTCCCAGAAGAGCAGAAAGAACCCTGAATTCTGTGTTGCTGGGTTAGATCTAGAGACCTCAGCATGAACTCAGGTTTACTTGGATATCTATCTACCTAGATCTAGACCTATGTATCAGTCTACTGACTGACCTAGCTCTATCCATCTCTCTCTCTCTGTAAACATATATATAGAGAGAGAGACAAATCAGGATTGTATACATGCATATATTTCTTAGCTCTCTTCACTGAAAAGACCCCAGAGTTAATGATACTCCAGTAACAATGAGCGTATCCAGTGCCCAAATCTTGATTTCTAGATATCACACTTTAGTAACAAGGAATCAGAACCATTAGAGAAATGGCTGGTTTTAGGGCAGGGGCAGGGAAATTGAAGATGAATCTGAAACATATTGAAGTTTCAGTAACCAAGAAGTTGTTAAAAAAAAAAAAATGGGGGCATATCATAGGGATGCAGGGCACTGGAAGTCCCAAAGACAAAAGATGGAACAATTTGAGCAACAAAATAAATAACCTAGTATTGTATAACCCACAGTACAAAATAAATATATGTGTCTATACTGATATCAATAAATGATTGAATAAATGAATGAATGAATGAATGAATGGAGGAAAATGGACAGTTCTTTCTTATAGAAGAATCCTAAATGATAGAGAGACTCTTCCCTCCTCAGGAGGTAGAGCTTAATCCTCCACTACCCTTGAGTGTGTGCACAACCTTTTGCTGTTTGGAATGGAATATGGAGAGTACAGTGGAGAAGTACAGCAAACCCCATCTGGCCAGGCGATGAAGGCTGACATCCCAGGGATGTCATGTGGACATCACGTATCTCTGATCTGATGCAATGAGAGGGGCACTTCCTGTCTTCCCCCAAAACATTAACCCCAGTCAGATCATGAAAAAACATCAGATAAACCCCAACTGAGGGACATTTTACTAAATACCTGACTGATACTCTTCAAAACTGTCAAGGTAATTCGAAACAAGCAAAGACTGGGAACCAGTGCCAAACCAGAGGAGACTCAGGAGACAGGACAACTAAATGTGGGGTAGGCTCCTGGATGAGATCCTGGAACACAAACAGGGCAGTGAGTGAAGAAACAGGTGAAATCCGAATAAAGCTTAGTTAAAACCAAGGCACAACTGCGAAAACAAAAACCTCCTCCCATGGCCCTGTGACTTTCTTGTGCCCCACTCTGAGTGGCTGTCTCTGTGGCTTTCCAGTCTCAGCATCTTTCGATGGGAAACAGCACCTGAGGAGCCTGCCTGTGGTGAACAGTGTTGGGTATGTCCTTCGCTTCCTTGCCAAGCTGTGCCGAAGCCTCCTGTGTGATGACCTCTTCAGCCACCAGCCCTTCTCCAGGGGCTCCAGTGGCTCTGAGGAAGCCCAGGAGAAGAAGGAAGGCAGGATGGAGTCAGGTAGGCTTTGTTTGTCTGTCTTCCCTATCCCTGAGGTGGTCCCAGGTGTCCCTGCCTTCCTGGGAGCTGAAGGCTCTCAGGCTGCCTCGCTGCCATCCCCCACCCTGGGAGAGCTCAGGCATGGCCAGGACCCAGGGTATCCAGACAGTTCTCACCCAGGCTGCAGTGGGAAGAGATTGCCCCAGCTACTGAAAGCTGACGTTATAGCTTTCAGACTTATGTTGCTAGAATTTAGATAATGAGACCACATCATACATAATGAATTATTTTCTTCACTCTCCTCTAATTTAGATTCTTGGGCACTTATCCATCACTTTTGAGTCATGGAAAGACTATGACACTAAGGAACTCAGAAATCCTGAAAAAACTAGGGCTAAGAAATACATTACTTGGGTCTTGCCTGGGGGCCTCAGATACCCACTCATGTCAATAAATAGAGTGTCTGTTGCTGCAGGCATTGGACCAGGCCATGAATCAAATATGTTTTTCAGTAAGAGTTAGTGTTTCTCTCTCATCACAGGATGAAAAGTGATCCAGGGGCTGAGTGCTTTTTGTTGCAGAGTAGCTTAGCATGGGGAAGTTGGTGGAAAGGATAATAAGGGCACATAGGGGCCACATATTGTGTGCTCAAGGGGCTAGATACCTCCACTTAGCAGCCCTGAGTTATGGGTTTGTAAAAAGTTGAACATGACTCTAGGCTCTGGATTCCGGTTTACCAAGAATGAGCTGAAATGTTGCCTTTTTTCTTTCTCTGGAAGCAGTATTGTTGATATATAAAGAACACATAGCCAGTGAAACTGGAATCTAGTCATTATGTCATTCTACAAACATTTGCTGAACACTCTTCTGTTCCATGCACCTTCTGTTCCAAGATCTCTACATGAGACCTTGTATTGTGTTAAGACAAATACATGAGCTAGGGAACGTTTTTGAGGTATAGAGTGGCCACTACAGATAATGAAAAATGAATACATTTGCAGGTATGTGCTCACAGAGGCTTAGAGCCTTCAACAGAAAGATGCTTATAATAAGCGTGGCTATATTTTGAGCTTAAGAGGACAGCAGGGAAGGACAAATCTAGATTCTTGGCATAGATTTTTTTTAAGATACCGTCAAGAACTCCATTTACAATTTTACATTAATCTGTCTGAGATCTGGGAAACAGGAAGAAATTTGGCCTTTGCAATGAAAGCTGGCTAATTGAATATAGTCTGTGTGAGCCAATACTATATGCATTTGTGGGGTTTTTTTGTTTTGTTTGTTTGTTTGATATCTCTATATGTGCAAACTTGGGAAAATCTTTTCTTCTCTCTGGGCCTCCATTTCCTAAATGAGGTGTTGGGGTTGCTTGTGTGCAGTTTTCCTTCTAGTTCTGACAGTATGAATCTGGCCTCTCCTGTAAGTCTTAGCTGACTCAGGAACATATCCTAAAGCTAATGTATTTTCTAGTGAATCTTGTAATGAGAATAGCAGAATGGTCTGATTTCACTGTGCAATCCATTAAATCACTGTTACATTGAATAAGCAATGACCCATAAGATGTAATCATAAAGCCATGTCTCTCATTCTTTAAATATATCCTGTGGGACCACTTTATTCCTATCCATGGATGAAATTTTGGACAAATCTTATAACCTTTCTTGCTCCTCCAAGTAACAAAAATTCTCTAATCAATAACTCTAAATTAGAGATTCTCTAACTTCTCTAATTAAAATTCTCTAATTCTCTAAAATTAGAGAATAAAAATTCTCTAGTCAATAACTGATATATCTAGGTCAGTGTAATAATCAAACTTAATATTTCGCACAAAGATATAGCTACTCGCCCTCCTCAGTTCAGACCTGCTTCAGGACAATTGGCTTCTCTCTCCACCTCACACCTAACCTTGTGTTTTTGCCCCCTCCCACATCTAGCTAATAATGATTTTGAATCCTTCATGACCAGAGGAAGGGAAGGAAGAGAGGCAAGAGGTAGGAGAGTTTTTACTTGACTAATCCTGCTGTGAGTTGGCATCATACTCCCAAGTTCTGGCAGGTGTTGAAAGCTGATTCTTCATCCTATGGGCTCTTACATGGACATTTTGGTGATCCTACCATCTCTCACCTGAACTTTCCCAGACATGGACAAATATAATTCTTCTCTGGCCGGCTACCTGCTCGCTTACAATTCCTTCCACAGCTCCAAATCTGCAGGTAGATCTCTAGCTTCTTTCTGAAGAAGCCCCCTTGTGCCACCAGACAGTCCCACAGAAAGAATCTAAGATGATCTTACTTTTTTTAGAAAAAGGGGAGGGGGGAAGGAAAAGGCAGAGGAAGAGGGAGTGAGCGAATCCCAAACAGGCTCCACACCCAGTGCAGAGTCCCACATGGGGCTCAATCTACAACCCTGAGATCATGCCTGAGCCAAAATGAAGAGTCAGATGCTTAACCAACTGAGCCACCCAGGTGCCCCAGAGATCTTACTTTAGATCTCTCTTCTGATGGCCGACATCTGGCCCCTGAAAAACACTACACATACTTTGGCCAAACAAATTCTGGGCATGCCGACTGCCATCAGAGTAGCCAGACTTTTGGATTTCTCATGGGAATCAAACAGTAATCCACTGTGTCTCTCAAGCTCCAGGGTCAGAAATCAAGCTAGTCACATGGCCACACTGAAGCCCTTGGGAATACACTAGACAGTTCTCTCTATAATTCATCTCCTAGTTAACATGTTTCTCAACCTCTACATTTCTTTTGCAGGCTGGGTGTAGGTGGTCACCTATAGGTATAAAACTGGCTTTCCACCATCTTTTTTTTTTTTTTTTTCAAGATCTGCACACTTCACTCTACCTTGGGGTGTCTGTTGTCTCGTAGCCTCAGCCAAAATTGAAACTAAAATGGTTTCATTTCAACATCCTGTCTCAGGAGCCCCCCTTCAACTTTCCCTACATGATTACTGAGGAAACTCTTGTCTTGGTTTCTACTATAGTCTCTCCCAAGTTCACCATGCTGGAGGAAGTTCCAGAGCTTTCCCCAGAGCAGTGTTGCTGCCTCACTTCCTCCCTTGATTGAAACAGTTATTTCTACCCAAAAGCCACTTTCCTTCCTAATTGGTCTGGCTTTGAAAGCAATGACTCGAATTGTCTTCATGAGCTCTTCCCCAGCCCATGGCTGATTTGAAAAAAATAAATTGCTCCAAACCAGCCAACCTTGTGGACATTGTTTCTCATGCCCTACATGCTGCAGAACTGAGTGCAGTGTGTCTCACGTGTCTGGGAGCCTCAGGGAAAGTGGAAGAAGAAGCTATGTCACTATAGGCTCTAAATGACCCCCTTTCCACATGTCTTTTCCACCAGAGAGCCTCAAATGACACCAGTAGAGAGTTTGCCTTTAGATTAAGACATTGCCTCTTTAGGACTGCCTTGTCCAATTTCCTTTAAAGGGTAACACATCAAATTATTATCACTTCAGATGAAGAATTAGCATCTCCACCCCCCCCCCCCCCGTTCCCACTATTGTGGCAAGAAGGGCACATATAAAGGGGAAGGATGGAGGCCTTAGTTGATTTTAGGCTCCAGATCCCTCCAAAGGACCACATTGTTCCTAAACACGACTGCCCAGTCTTGAGCTCATTTGAATCAGGTTGTTCTCTGCCCCAGTGCGGTTCAGTTAGAGCTGTAACCTATCAGGGTTTGTCCACGCTCATTAGAGCACTTCCAGAAGACAGTTAATCAGACAATAAGAAAAGGAAAAACCATGGCAGCTAAGGAACTATCAAAGAAACAAGGTCTGTGGCCAAAAAAATGGACAATTTGGTGGAAGCCATGATTTTCCGATCCACTGTATGACAGCAGGTCATGCAGAGCTGTTCTCGGTGGTTCTGGTGGTAGATTTAATCAAGTCTAAGGTCTTGCCACTCAAACTCTGGTCAGGACCATCCTCATCACCTGAGAAAGGCAAAAGCTCAGAGGTCCTCCTACACTCTTGAACAAGAGACCCCAGGTGTTTTGAAGACACATGATAGTTTGAGAAGCAAGGATTTAGGGTAATACTCTCCCAGCTAGAGAACTTGGCAGCTGAAGAGCCAGGTGGAACTCTTACCAGATGGCGCCCTAGGGGTCAGGTGGGGTTGTATTCGTAAGGAACTTGGCAACGTCAAAGCCATTGAAGTAGAGATCTACTATTCTAGAGATCACTACCATTCAGTGAATGCTTGAATGGTAGTGATCTCCCCATTACTGGTGACAAGGGCAGAGGCCCACTTTTTAGGGCCATGAGGGGGAACGCTGGCAACCCAAAACAGAAGTAGGAGCAAGATGTCACAGCTGGAGTGTTACAAGCTAGCTTTGGGCAACAGGGGCCCTACGAGCACCAGTGAGGGACCCCCTAGAGGTGAAAGAGAGGATACCAAGACAGAGCAGCTCACATTGGAAGAGATAGAGGCCATCTTCCACATCTCTTTCTCAGAGCATTCAAATAGAAACTTTGTCCTGTGATCTTTTTCCTGTGTCTGAGGAAAAACCAGACTACCTACTAGGCAGCCTGAATCCAGTCTGGAAGGTGTCAAGTTCTTGGCTTGAAATCAGGAACTTGGGTCATTTCCCTTAATTCTATTACCTGACAGCCACACGTGGTGTGTGTTTTAGGAAGTAGAGCAGCTTTCTGGGGCTTTAGGAGAAGGGAGGCACAAACGCGGATTCGATAGCACTGTGGTTCTGTCAAAAGCCGTGGGATGATCACAGGGAAATTTTACCTTACCTTTGAATCCTGAAAAGAAAAGCCCACAATTATAAATGCACGTTTGCCAGTGTTTTCCAAACTTAGTGTGCTCAGGAACCACCTGGTGTTTTGTTAAAGTGTGGATTCTAGCCTCGGTGGGGCTGGCCTGGGGCCCGAGAGTCTGCGTATGTAACAGGTGCGCCCGTGGACTGGTGTTGCCGCCAGTCGGCGACCACACTTGGAATGATAAAGCGTGGGTTGGTGGAGTTCTGGTCACCTGGGGAAATGTATCATTTATTTCAGGTTTTTAGTAAAATAAGTCTATTTGCACTAGGACAATGACCACGCACACACTGTACAGGTGTTGCCACTGAAGATGAACTAATGCCCATGGAGGGGAGAGGGACAGGGTGGTCAGGCCAGATGGCAGGGGTACAAATGCAGGTGAGAAAGAGGAGGTTTCTCACTGCTGAGAAGGGTGAAAAGAGCTAAGAATCATGGCAGGCAAAGTCCTCGGTAGGGCCTGGCCACCTTCCACAGCAGGGTCCCTGCCCTCCTCTAGACTTCCCCGAATCCTGAAAAGATGTCCACCTGTTCTCCCAGCCTTTGTTTACACGTCCTCCATGGCACTTAATTTTGCCTTATATTGCAAGCATCTGGGTCCAGATCTCTATCTCCCTGCTGGATAGATTGGGGGGCAGAGCCTGAGACGGAACGAGTCTGCGACAAATATTTACGACTTGAATTCTGTGCAGCACAATGGAATAAATCGTCCGCTCACCAAGAGTAGAGGAGATCTCTGGAAACCACAGATGTGGTAGCTGAACTCTTCTGCAAGATCTCATTTAGTGATTGGTTTCCTGCCTTTTGAAGTTCGAACGCGATGGGAACAAACTGTTTACTTTTTCTCGAGAAGCTTTCTCGATACACAGATGGTAGGGGTGGGAGATAAGGAAGGACATTTGTTCTTGAAGGTTGGTGTTTTGGGCCTTGGCTGGTGGTCTTGGAGCCAGGCATCGGGCAACTAGCGGCGGAACAGGCATTCATTCCCAGTGTGCTCCATTATGGTTGAACCTACGTACCCAGGCCTTCGAAATCAAATCAGCTTCCTTGTTAAGCTACAAATTCATCTAATACGATAGCTCTACAGAGAAAGACTATACACGGAATACCTATCTTTCCAACAGTTTATTTCTAAAAGGAAAGAGAGTTTATCAAGAGCCACGAGTTAGATGACATAGAAACAGCCATTTAGTCAGTCAGCACACATTTAGTGAGCTCTCCCATTTGGGATGCACTGAGGCTCGCAAGATCAAGGCCACTTGCTCAGAGCCACAGAGAAAGGCCACAGCGGGGAGGAGATTGTGCCCAGGTCTTCCCTTCCCCGACCCTTTGCTTTCGTCCCAAGCCAGTTGTCGGTTGGGTCCTATTACCCCACACTTGCCAGGGAGGGGCCCCCAGCCCAGAAGCCCGACTGCACACACTGGTGCTCACACATGGTTTGGGGTACACCTGTGTCACTTCATCCCACAAAGATAGAACAAAACAAACCCCAACTGCCATTTAGCAAAATCCAGGCAGAAACTGGACTCCAAGTGTATCAATTCGCTTTTCTCCTTCTGGGTTTCCTATCTTGGTCCCAAGGAGTGTTTCCTCCTTGTCCCCGGGCTCTGGGCACACCCTTGCTGGAGGACATCCACAGGACAGGCAGAGCCCATCACTCCAGACACCAGGAGAGCTCTCTCATCTTCACAAAACCCACACGGAATGGCCTCCTCCACCAGACATTAGGCATCGTTTGACCTGGCACTTTATTTTAAAGATTTATTCATTTATTTTGAGATAGAGAACACACGAGTGAGCGAGTGGGGGGGGCAGAGGGCGAAAGAGAGAGAATCTCAAGCAGGCTTGCCACTGACCCTGGCGCCAGACACGGGACCCGATCTCATGACCCTGAGATCACGACCTGAGCCAAAATCAAGAGTTGGAAACTTACCTGACTTAGCCACCCAGGCACCCCTTGACCTGTTATTTTAAATAATATGTGGAATGATGGAGGCAAACAAACCAACCAACCAAACAACAACAACAAAAAACGAAGGAAGTTGTGTTACACCAGATTCCCTTGTAGCTGCTTATCTCCCAGTGGAGGGCAGTGACTGGAGCTATGTTCACCCTGTCCCAGATGGGGGGCCACATGAGCAAAGCGAGCTGTTCTCTTCTCAAGCTCAGTGTTGGAAAGAGGGTCATTTGGGAGGAGAACAAAGTATCAGTACCAAGCTCAGGTGTTAAGAATCCTCTGAGAAAGTTTTGATGGAAAGGTTCGAAGAGGAGTGTCCACAGGTCTGCGGCAAATACAAAGGCCTTCCTATATTTTCAGACAGCTAGATCCCGGGGAAGCCTGGCCAGCGCTCCCACAACAAAAGATGGGGAGTGTGTGTCAGAGAAGGACTCCTAATCTTAGCTCTGGCCCTGGGTGTCAGTGTGAGTTCATTTAGGAAAATTTATGTATTGCACTTCCAATTATATCATTCATTAAATAATGTCTGTACACATTTTTAAAAACCACACTAGGGACTCCTGGCCGGCTCAGTCAGTAGAGCGTGTGACTCTCGATCTCAGAGTTGGAAGTTCGAGCCCCACATGGGGTGCGAGATCGCTTAAAAGAAAAAAATCTTAAAAAAAAAGTTGAGCTAAAGGGGAAAAAATAGAACCTCATGAAAAAGGCCTGAGTTCTGTGGAGTTTAAAATCGATTTTTTCAATGTCCAGTAACTTACTGAACCTCTTTGCACTGCAAGCCTTATGTTCTCTTTTGAGTCCTGTAGATACTGAGGAAGCACAAGATAAGTATTCAATAATTATTGTTAAATGCACAAATGTTCCATTTTTTTTAAAGATTTTATTTATTTATTTGACAGAGAGAGAGATCACAAGTAGGCAGAGAGGCAGGCAGAGAGAGAGAGGAGGAAGCAGGCTCCCCACGGAGCAGAGAGCCCGATGCGGGGCTCGATCCCAGGACCCGAGCCGAAGGCAGCGGCTTAATCCACTGAGCCACCCAGGCGCCCCACAAATGTTCCATTTAAGCCAGGATATAACCCTCTGAGATAAACTTCATGATCTCTCTCCTACTACTGGGTAGCGTGTTGGTCTCATACATAAGCAATAAACCGTTGGCTGAAAAAAATCCCATAAACTTTCTGACAGAGAACTGAGCAAGCATTCCGAGGCAGGTACATCATAGCTGTGATTGAATTAATCATTATAATTTCCAAACTGACATGCAGAGTCAAGAGAAATGAAGCAAGTGCCCTTTTCCCATCCGTATTAATTATCTATTGGTGTGAGACAAATTACCCCAAAACTTAGTGGCGAAGAATAACATTTACTATCTCAGTTTCCATGAATCAAGAGTTCAGGTGCAGCTTAACGGGGTCCCCTGGCTCTGGGTCTCCCACCAGGCCATATCTCATAGCTCGACCAGGAAAAGTTCCGCTTCCCAGCTTATTCCTGTGGTTGCTGATTTCCTATGAGCTGCTGGTTTCTTGCCGTAAGGACCTTTCCACAGAGCATTCCACAATGCAGCGGCTTGCTTTACTAGCGTTAGGAATACTGAAAAGTGTCATGAGCCATCCTGAAAGTCAGGATGTCTATTCAGAACCCAAACTTGCAAGGTGTCCTGTATTCTGCTGACTCCAACCTTTTCCTGATCGAGGACCATTTTTAATTTCCTGAAAGTTCTAGAAAGACCAAAAAGTGTGAGGGTGTTGAGGAAACAGAAGGTGACTGTGGAGGGTGCCCCCCCCCACCTGTTCGCCCTCCCCCACCTGTTAGGAGTTGCCCTAAGAACTTGGTGTGCAGGTGTGGCAAAGCTGCAAAACCGTAGGGAAAATATTCTGGAATCTGCTCTCCTCTTGAGACCGGAAGGGCATTCATTATCCCGCATGGCTGACGGTAGGCAAAACTGCCTTTGGGCAAAATTTCCACAGGAGGAAATCAACCCACAGACTTAGAACAAAGTCTGAGGCACACAAGAAACATTTGAGAGGACTGTTGAAGTGCAGGTGTCAGGCATTAAAATTATGGCTGGTTTCTGTGCGTCTCGTTAGGGGAGAATAAATAAATGTACTTAAATGGACCAGAGGGGAGTCATAAGGTTGATTCTGAGGGCTGAGTGATTTGAACTTAGAGACAAGCTTAAAGGGGAAAATCTATACTGGCCAGAGACCAAGTTAATGGAAAATTTAATTGAAGGGAATGAAACGCTAAGCCTCCGAGGTGGCGTGGCCTGGTGCCCTTTGAACCGGGAAGGCTGGGACAGGAGGCCGCAGAGGGCCCGGAGCTTATCTGAGCAAGAACAAGGGCGGGACTGAGCCTGAGCAAAGAAAGTCCTCAGACCTCCACCGGAGCGTCGGTGAAAGGCAGCCTTGAGGTCTGGGAGGAAATCTGCTGATTTCTGCCACCGAGAAGTCCTCCCAGGGCCTCTGCCTCCCACAGCAGCACGGGCCCG
The DNA here is from genome assembly GCF_922984935.1 of Meles meles. Taxonomy (NCBI): domain Eukaryota; kingdom Metazoa; phylum Chordata; class Mammalia; order Carnivora; family Mustelidae; genus Meles; species Meles meles. Next base: position 24,849,183 of record NC_060070.1, read on the forward strand.
GAGGAGCTGCCAGCCCGCCTGAGGTAGGAAACAACGGCCCCTCAGTTGGGAAAGGGCAGCCCTTCTGGGGACCTACTATTGTTTTCCAGGGTCTCCTCCCTCCTGCCCACTTCTGCTCCCCGCTTCTCTCCTGGCAGCTCTTTCTCGGCGGCCCAGAGCTCCCTGGCTGCACCCCCGGGGCAGGGGAGGGGTGGTGTCTGGTCCACCCCCCAGCTCTTGGGGCAGCAGTCTACGGGGCCCACAGTGCCACTTCCTTTTCGAATGTGGGTATCAGAGCTGGGATCTGGGGAGCTGCCCTCTCTTCTAGCCACCGAGCCAAGCTGCTCACGTGTGGAGCCCTCTAGACCCTGCTGCAGAGAGGGGTTGGCCTTTCGTGCCAACCTGGGCAGAGGTGCGTGGTGGCTGGCCTGCACAGTCACTCCCGAGCAAGGCAGCGGCTCCCAGCCCCCGGGAAGGGGGCGGCGATGATAATAGGAAGGGTTCACTGTGTGCAGCAGGTGCCGCTTCAATGGAGAAGTTATGACTGATGTGGGGAAACAAGGCGGGAGTGGAGGGTGTGTGTGGGTGCGTGTGGGTGCGTGTGCGCGCAAGAGGGAGCGGGTGGAAAGAACTGTTTGTACTGAAAAAGAATCGTTTCTAAGACTCTGGGATTTGGGGGTTATTATTGCATGAATAGGTATTATTTGAGACTAATTTTGCAGACGGCGGTATTGTGGCTTTGCAGGGGCTTCGTTTGGGTAAAGAATCCAAGTAAAGTGCCGGCTTCACTTTTTTGGGAAAATAAAGAGGCACGTTCCCTTAACTAGGAGCAGTTCCGGGCTTGGCTCCTAACCGACAAGGAGTCAACCCCAGCCTGAACTAGAAGTCCTCAGGAGTGTCTGCACGTTTATACGCGTGAGCCCCTTTTTCCTCTCTGTGCTGCTCCTGCTGCTTTGGGACTTTGTTTTATTATTGTTATTATTATTATGCTCAGTTAGCCATGGTATGGTACATCATTAGTTTTTGATGTGGTATCCAATGATTCATCTCTCCAGCTCTTGGCTTTCTTCTTCCTGCTTCTGTATCTCTTCCTGCTTTTCTTTGGACATTCTCTGCCTTCTGGGTGCCCTTCCCTGACCCTCCAGGAATGGGGTTGCATCGGGCGGACGATCTGGAAGGCTCTGCAGGGGTGAGGGAGGAGGGAGGTGCCCACACACGCCTGGCCCTCGGGTTTGTTTCCTGGACAGCGAGGCTTAGACACAGTTCAAACTCAGAAGCAAATGGCCATCCCTTGAGGCTCGAGTGGGGTTGAACTCTTCCAGAGTGTTCTTTGGCTTCAGTAATGGACGGGCTTTCTATACAGCAGTGTGGGGGGGGGGGGGTACAACGTAGTTCACAGATCATGTTGGTGAAAAAGGAACACTGGGCTCTCCCGAGTTCCCGAGACATGAAACCCTGAACATGCGGCAGATGTCTTTGATGGCGTTATTGGTGTGTTTGCCTTTCTGTGTAAGACTGGCAAGAGCGGATTATTCCTTTTCCTGGAGGAAAGATGTAATGATTTTCCAAGCAGCGTCCTTTGTCTCTTGGATAGAGCCAGGGAGGTTCAGAAGAAAGTACAGGAGACACCTCTCCCTCATCCCTCTTTGCTGAGTTGATGTTCTCCACAGAGATCTCTGCCTTGCCAGGGAGACAAGCTCATTGCAGATGAGAAGGGATTTTCTAAGAAACCAGGGAGAAAAGGACCGGGGAACATCTTAACCTGTCAGCTCCCTGGTTGGCCACAGGTCTCTGCGCCGGAGCTGGGTCTGCGCGGGGCCAATCCCAGGACTGGTGGCCCCATCTGGTGTTCACTCACCAGTCAGCCACAAAAACCGCTAAAAAGTGTCATTCTCTCCACAGGATCTAGTCCTTCTTTTTACCGGCTTTAAAGAGCGGTTTTAGGTAACCAATAATCCATGCATCCCACAAGGAAAGTCTTAGTTACTGAGAGTTCGGCATACCCACAGTTTCTCTCTCTGTATGTTGATGACTTTGTGGTTTTGAGTCGTAGAGAGGTGCTGTATCCAGTAGCCATCTTTTCAAAGAAAGCAAGATGAAGGGGGGTAAGATGTAAGGAGGAACTTTTAGGCCATGAGATTTGCAGTACAATGAGCTGATTGTGAGGGAGATTGTAAAATCTCTTGCAGGAAGCTTTTAAATAAGAAGCTCATTTGTTTTCTTTATTTACCACCAGCCCGAAAAGAGGGCTTGGTACTAACTCAGCGCGTTCTACTGTTAACACACCACCTTTCACAATTTCTGCATGTCCATACAACCGTGGTGCAAGTGTTTACTCAAGATATTCCTTTAAACGGATTCATTTCCTTTCACTGTAGCTCTCTTAGTCTCTTTAAGCAATGATACTGTATCAGTGAAATCATGGCTTGATGGACTAATTCTATTTTATTGCTGTACACTCAAATACATGACTGTAAGAAAACAATGTCCACCTGTTGCTGTGTCTTCCAAAAAGATACAGGTTCAAGTCCTACCTTTCAGTGCCTGTGAATAGAAATGTTCTTTAGAAATAGGATTTGGGGGGCATCTGGGTGCCTTAGTCGGTTCAGCATCGGACTCTTGATCTCTGCTCAGGTCGTGATCTCAGTGTCGTGAGATAGAGCCTTGTCTCTGGCTCTGCACCCGACATGGAGCCTGCTTGAGATTTTCTCTCTCCCTCTGCTCCCCGCCCCTCCCACCACTCTCTCTCTAAATAAAAAGAAAAAAAGAAATAGGGTTTTTGCAGATGTAATCAAGATGAGGTTATACTGGATTATAGGTCCTAATCCATTGACTGATGTCTTCCTAAGACATTCGGACACAGACACGGAGACACAGGAAAGATGCCACGTGACAAGGGAGGCGGATAGGAGGGATATATCTATAGTGGAAGACTGTTGGCTACCACCAGCAACTAGGTGGGCAAGTAGGGATACTACCCTTGAACCTTAAGAAAGAACATGGGCTCTGGGGCACCTGGGTGGTGCAGTCAGTAAGCATCCCGCTCTTGGTTTCAGCTGAGGTCGTGATCTCAGGGTCATGAGATCGAGTCCCACATCAGGTTCCACGCTCAGCATGGAATTTGCTTGAGTTTCTTTCTTCCTCTGCTTCCCCCCCCGCCCCCGCCACACACTCCTCTGCTCTCCAAAATAAAAAATAAATCTTAAAAAGAAGAAGAAGAAGAAAGAAAGAACGTGTCCCTGCCAACACCTCGATTTCATACCTCTCGTCTCCAGAATTATGAGACAATGCATTTCTGCTGTTTTAGGCCACTAAGCTTACATTTTTTTTTCTATAGCCATAGGAAACAAATATACCAAAGTCCCACCTAAAATCATGCCCTGTCCTGCCAGTGGGACACACCTAACACTTGTGGAAATGCTGGGCTAGTTGCTTTGTGCAGCCCCTTTTCAGTCCTGGGGGTGAATGATGAGGGCCTGCCTGGTATCAGTTATTTTCACACTTCGCTATGATGTAAGTGTCAGCAACCCTATTTACAAAGGTGAGGAAAAGGCTGTTTTAACCAGGTTTGAGCAGATGTGACTCATCAATTCTGAACGGCACCCTCGTGTGTGCACCTGAACGTACTGCTCACTCCCAGGCTGCCTGGGAGCTACAGGCTAGGCAGAGCTGCGGTGGGGGGGTTGTGGAGCTATCTCCATGGCCGTTCACCCGCTGTCTCCGGGATAACTGGTATACCCTGTGCCGGCTGGAGGGCTATTGCCTAAGGATCTCTCAAGTCGGTTTTACTTTTTGATGAACTCATTTGGATCCTAGCCCAGAAGCTGGCTTTTATTACCTTTGATCTCACCCATGGTCGTCAGCAGTTTTTTCAACCAATAAAGTCCATGTTCCCTTGTTCCCCATTTCTGCACGTCGTCGCAGGGGGACAATCTTTCATGTGCATCTGTATTTTCCAGTGGAAAATATGGATATAGATTGGAGAATTGTCTGCGTTCTCTACCTTATCACTATCAGAACTACATAGATATATTTAGTCTCGATTTAAAATATTGAATAAACAGAATAAATGTTTTAGTTCAGTCTTTTTTATCGTTGTCTATCATGCATCCACATGAAGAATTTATATATAGACCTTTGAATCTGTATGGTAACGTGTGTTCTGTGTTATGGCTGCCTCACTGCTAACAGTGGCCCAAATGTCTAGTCACTAAATATTTCTTGAGTGCCTTCTGTAAATATTTCTCGAGTGCCTTCTGTAGGCCAGACACCACGAGTAGCTTCCTCACATATAACAAGGCACCTGCCACTAGGGACACAGAGAGGATTAGTAGCTCAGATACAGAGAACATTCCAATGAAAGGAATACAATGACAGCTTTCCTGCTAATTGGCTTGAATTGGTGCTAGCCCATAGTAGGTGCTCAGTGTTTGTCTTCCTCTTCCTCACTCCATTCAGGAGGCAGCCTCGTACATAGCTCTGTAGCCTGGTCCTTTTTAGAATCTTCCTACTGCTGTCTTCTGATTCAGGCGGAAGAAATGCAATAGAGGTCATCCACGTGAAGGTGTGGAGTTCCGGCTTCCTGAAGACATCTGGCAGCCTTCCACTGGTCACGAAGCAGAAAGCACAGAGCATGTGTACTGTACATTGAGGCTGCCCAGCTGCGGGGGTGGCCAGAGCCGTGGTGGCCAGGCTTGCTTGTGTAACAACACTCTCGAGATGTGTTCACACCTAACACCAGACTTTGGCAATGAATTGTTTAAATAGCTTTACTGAGGTGTATGATTCATAGATGGTACAAGAGTGCAACATAGTGGCTTTTAGTGTATTCACATAAATGTGCAGCCACAATGGCAGAACACTTTCAACACCTCAAAAAGCCCATACCCTTTAGCTAGCACTCTCTCCCCACCCCCACCACCTCCCCTGCCCTCAGCAACCACTAATCTACTTTTGGTCTCTATAGAGTTGCCTATCCCGGACATTTCATAGAAGTGGAATCACTTCATCTGTGGCCTTTTGTGATTGGATTCTTTCACTTAGCAGAATATTTCAAGGCTCATTCACACTGTAGCAGTATCAGTATTCATTTCTTTTTATGTCTGAATAATAGTCCATTGTGTGGATATGCCTCGTTTGGGGGATCCATTCATCAGTTGATCGCCTTCTGGGTTAGTTCCACCTTTGCGCTATTATGAATAGTGCTTCTGTAAATATTCATGTGCCAATTTTTGTGTGGATGTATGTTCTTATTTCTCTCGGGTAAATACCTTGGAGTGGAATTGCTGGAATTGCTGGGTTGTAGAGTGACTCTAGTTTGAACTATCTGAGGAAGAGGCAGACTGCACCAGTTTACATTTGTACCAGCTGTGTATGAGGGTTCCACTCTCTCTACAGATCATTGACACTTGTTATTATCTGACTTTTTATTGTAATCATCCTAGTGAGTAGGAAGTTCTACTTCTTTGTGGTTTTGATTTGCATTCCCCAATGACTAATGTTGGGGAACATGTTTTTGTGTGTTTATTGGCCATTTGTATATCTTCTTTGGAGAATGGTCTCGTCAAGTTCTTTGTCCATCTTCAAATTGGGTTGTCTTTTTATTGACATTTATTGAGTTACTCTGGAAACAAGTCCCTGATGAGATACACAATTTGTAAGTATCTTCTCCCATTCTGTGGGTAATCTCTTCACTTTTTTGATGCTATCTTTCAAAGCACGGAAGTTTTACGTTTATGGAAGACCGTAGGGCTGACCAGATCAGCATTGGTTTCCCCAGTTTGTTAGCTTTGGAGGAAGGGCAGTACCCTCACGTGTTTTGAGACTGAAGATGGGGAAGAAGTCCCATTGCCCTTGTGTCACCATCCAGATCAGATTGTTAACTCAGGGACATTGTGACTCCTGTTTGAGCTCTCAAGCATCCCGGGCTAGGTAAGGAGGTCGGTGTTGGTGGGCAAAGAGAAAATAGAGCAGGGAGATTCAGACAAGCTGGCAGAGACTATTGGAGGGGCAACACCATGAAAGGAGAAAGACCTTTGAATTTTACTTTCAAGTCATCAATAGCCAAAATAATCACTTTTTCCTCTGAACAGAGAGGGGCACATCTCTCATCCCTACCATAATATGCTTTGTTGATGAGGCAAGTGTCTCAATCTGTTGAGAGGTGAACTATTGGGGATTATGACGTGGGGTCCGTTCTTCCTCATCTCTCATCCCCACCGATAGAGGCACTGGTTCTGCAGGGGAAACGTTTGCCAAGACTGTCAGGTGGCCTCTTGGCTTGCTCTCTGATCTCTGCTTCTCTGTCCTGCCTTCTTGCTTAGCAAAAACAGCCACCACTGAGGAGTGCCTGGTGAACCCTGTAGGCATGAACCGCTACAGCGTGGACCCCTCCACTTCCGCCTTTGGCCACAGGGGCTCCTTCCCCACCTCCTCCTCGCTGTACTGCAAGAGGCAGAACTCTGGAGATGGCCATCTTGGGGGAGGCCTGGCCACCACTGCCAATGGTCCCCGTTCCAGCCCCATGTCCTCTGGAGGCCCCTTGGCACCTGGGCTGAGGCCCCCAGGCTCCAGCCCCAAGAGAAACGGGACCTCTCTCGAAGGAAACAGATGTGGTAATGTAATGCATGTTCTGGCTTCCCCGTGTTTTAACCTCCTCGGCCATTGTTCTGGGATCACTGCATGTAGGGGGATGGGAGTAGGGAGGGGAGGGAAACCATGCTGTCTGAACCTGGGAACACTGGGAAATCAGAAGCCCTTTCATGGGTTTTTGTTGTTCTTAAAGGCAGCTAACTTCAACCTTTGGCCACAGTATTTTTTTTTTAAGAAAGTGGTATGTTAGAGTAGGCTAGGCTGTAGGAGTAAGTAGACTCCAAAATGTACAGTGGTTCAGATGCAATAGAAATTCATTTCCTGTTCAAGAGTCCAAGGTGGGTGCTCTCAGTTGGCAGAGGCACCCCAATTCAGGGACTCAGGCTTTGTCCATTTTGTGGCCCAGCTATCCCCTGTGGTCTCCGTGCCCCCAGCACCCAGTGAGTTGAAAGGGAAAGAGTAAGCACAGAAGGCACACACTTCCCTGGAGCCTGTAAACGATGCAAGTCACTTCCACTCACATTTCATTGGCAAGAACTGGCCATTTTGCCACACTTAACTCTAAGGGAATCTGAAAGGTGTAGATCAACACTATGCCAGGAAAAAGAAGAACGAGATGTCAGTAAAGCATCGTCTCTTGTTTAGTGGGTGACCTTTGCAGGATACAAAGGAGCCAGAGTTACACATTTCTACAGTGCTGGTTTCATTAGACAGAATGAGCTTCAGTCTCTTCCGTTAAAGATCCCTCGTTGGGATGCGGTGCACAAAAGGGCTCTCACAAAAGGGATAGCTTGGTATCCCTTATGGATTATGGTTTTTTAAAACTCATTTTCAAACTTCAGTATTGCATTAATGAACAAAGGCTGTAGAGCATAGTAGATAATCACGTGGACTGTGGAACCAGATGCACTGGGCTGGAATCCTGGACCCACCACTTCCCGACCTTATGACCTTCTGCACGTCTGAACTGCTCTGTGCCTCAGTTTCCTCACCTGTAGAATTGGAATGGTAACAATAGCATCTACCTCATAGGTTTGTTGGGAGGATTAAATAAGTTCATATGTGTATTTAATGCAAGACCTAAGACATGGTAAGAGCTCAATAAACATTAGCAGTCACAGATCATGTGAACACATCTCTCAAGAGACCACAGCCCAGCAGCTCTGCACCTGAAAACTGCCAAAGAGAGGAGGCCCCAGGCCAAGGAGGAGTCAGGGAGTCTCCATCTTGCCTTCTGGAACCTCCAAGTGGGTTGGCTGTCTTCTCTGGCGAGCCACAGCTTTATTCTGAGTCGCAGCTCTCTCTACCAGTAGCCCTGAGAAGCCACAGTGATGAGCTGTTTTGTTGGTCCAACATCCTCCACATGCTCCCTTCAAATTCCTCCCCCGTCCTGCACAAGCCTTTCCCGGCTGAGGTAGAAAGGTGTGCAGGAAATGCTGGAGGGAAAGGCAGTTCTGGGGGGCAGAGCGCAGAATCTCTCAGCCATGGGGGCTCTTGGCAAATGTAGAGGCGTCCTGCGGACTACTTCCCAACGTTATCAGGTAGAGCCATCAGCCAGGCAAAAGATTTGAATGGACAGAGCCCATTTTCCAAAGAGGAGAGACACTTTCCACCTGATTTTTAAGAACAAGAGAAGAGAACAAGATCCAGCACAAACCAACATTGTAATGTAAAGGGGGGACCCCAGCTGTTTCCTAGGCTTGTCCCCAGAGTTTGTAACATCTGGTATAGAGTAGTTCAGTAAACGTTCATTATCCCTATGCCCCTGTCATGATGCCAGTGCCCTCACGGTTTGCCCCTGGTTGTCAAAACCCTCGTCTTGGTGTCCCTCTGCCCTTCACGTGTCTCTTCCGCGCCACCTCTTCTCAACCCAGTTCCCATTTTCTCAGGGCAGTGATCATAGGACATCACCTGATTGAATTGACTCATAATCCTAAGAGTGTTAACACTTTCTCAAAAGGAGATATTTACTGTCTCTTCCATTCAAGTTGGTGGAGTATCAAGCCATAGGTCCTACATGTAGGATTCAAGCAGTAAGAAGAAGGCATAATTTCAATGAAGAGAACTTCTGTCACTAGCTGAATAATTGTCTGCTCCATCCCGGTCTATCTGGTACCCCCAGATGAGGGGAATCTTGGACCCCCTGAAAGGATCTCAAGGTAGTTTCCCTCCCATCCCAGCTTCAACAACCCTCTTGTCTTTCATATTCATCCCAACCTCAGCCCTTTGTTCTCCTGGAATGACACCCAGGTTAGCTATCTGAGGAGTCTGCCTTGAGGAGAGGCCCAGACCCTCTCCAGGAACCAGCTCTGAGAGAGAGCTCTTTCTGTTGGAGCTCGGGTTGCTCCCTGGGAAAGCCCCACTCACTCAGGGCTCAGGTAAAATCAGAGAGATGGAGTCCACCTGCTACTTTCCACGCCAAGCAAATCACTAACTCTATCCTGAAAACTGGCCGTCTCTTAAACAACTTAGAGATATTAGTGAGAACTTTGATACCCAGCAAATCAGAGTGGTTCATAATTAGCAGGACCCCTCTGGGCTGTGGGATATTAAAAAATCACAGCTTCCTCAGAGTAAAGCAGCTGCAGATTATAGCAGCTGAAGTCCATTGTTGAGCCTCTGTGTTACACTGAAGAAAAATAAAAGTATTCACCCTTTGTAGGTACACTAACTCTCAAATGCTCCAAAGATTCCTTTAACCAGTATGTTAAATGGAACCGCAGATACCAGAGAGAATAAGGGGACGGAGGGCAGTGCCGACCTCTCTGAAACAGGGTTCCACTCTGCTTACATCTCATTGGCCAGAACATAGTCACATGACCACCAGCTGCAAGGGAAACTGGGAAATATGGTTTTATTCTAAGCAACATGATCCCAGCTGGAAATCGGGGATTCTGTTACAAAAGAAGTGGAAAAAAGATATTGGGGAGACAATCGACAGTCTCAACCACACCTTCCAATGAAAAATGTTCATTCCGTCGATTTCCTTCTGTAGCACTTTGTTCCCTTATCTCTAGCACGTCCTCCTTCTTGTCCCACAGTAGGAACCAGACCCTCAGCTTCGTGAGGTCCCTTGCTCATCTCTCAGTCCTCCACAGTCCCAGAAAAGGGGACTGCTTGTTTGAGGCATTTACTAAATAGCTATATAGTAAATATGAGCCAGACACTTTCCATACATTATTTATGACTTCCTATAAGTTATATTTTACAATTTATTATTATAGTATGTATATATTATTATAGTGGGTATCATATACAGTACAGATAAAGAAAGTGAAGATCAAGATAAGATTCAAGTGTTAAGCCAGGATTTTACTTTAACTGGCTCCAAAGACTGCATCTTTCAAAATTACCCCAGGGATTTTCAAACTATGTTCAGTGGGCTTCAGGGAGTCCCTCTGAGGCTTTAGGGGCTAGGGAAGGGGGGATGGGAACAGAGAGGATTCCAACACTCCTCTCTCCCCCCTCCCAACCAGGGCCTCTTCACATTTGCAGAGTGGGGTTCTACATACGCTTTGCTTGAACCAAGTTTGCACAGTTAAACACATTGGAAGCCATAGAGATGAGCTGTGCTGAATTGAGTCATTGGCCTCCTTGCCCATTTGTCACCTATCAGGCTGGGTCCTTGCTGTGGGCCCTCTGGAGGCTTATAAGTTTTCCCTCCGCCCAAGGAACTGCTCCATTTTTGCTCTGGAATTTCATCCCAGGTGTAAATAGTTGGTGGTAAGAAACCATACCTCTTCAGGAGGGTTTGACCCGAGTCATAAGTCCTAGAAGGGACCTAAAAATGGATTTTTTCCCCCTGTGGTGGTAATCAGAATGGTTTAAAAAAGAGAAGCCAGAAAACTGCATGGGGCTTCAGGCAGAAGGGTAGGCATGGATGACATGACCAGCCATGAGGACTCACCCTGGCCTCCTGCTACCTATGGCCTCTGCCAGTGAGCTCTGAGGGGACATATTGACATCTCCCTGGTTTTTCCTGATACTTGGGTAAAAACTTGAAAGCTCTTCCCCGTCTCTCATCCTAGATATAAGCACCAAGAGCTATAAGGTTTTCAGATAACAAAAGCTTCCTAACTTTTGCATTAAATAGGCCATGTTACAGAATTCCCAACCACAATTAGTCCAAGCTTCAGAATCAAGAAAGGAAGTAAATATGATATTGTTATTGCCGCCCAAATGCTTCCCGTGGATGAGAGTTTGCTTCATTGGGGGTGAGGTGTGGGGTGATGGACAGAGAGACTGACCACCCAGTCAGAAAAAGGAGAGTGGGGCCCACACTCTATGTGAAGGGGCTGAAGTGAGCACAGGCTTGGCAAGGGCTCCTTCATCCTGGGGGAAGAACTTTTCTTTGAATGATGAAAGAGCAAAAGGAGATTATGTATGTGGTTGTGGGCATGCGTGAGACACAGAGACTCAACAGACAGCAGTGCGAGGACCTGGGCTGTGACAATGCCAGGGTGGCTCTAAGCACTGACGCACAGGCATTCCGTCCCTGGTGCATGTGGAACAACTTTAGAAACAACTGCCGCCATCTTTAATTATACACCCAGTCACAACTGGGTTTCCTTCTTCACTGTCTCCGGCAGCTCCAGAGAAGACACATGACACACACAGAGTGCCCTGAGCTGGAGAATGCTGCCTTCCCAGAAAGGCCTCTGGTGAGCACTCTGCATGCCCTGGGCCTTTAGGAGCGAGATTTTTTTCACATTCTTTTCATTGCTGTCCAGTCTCCTCCGCCTGGCCCGGCTATGTCAGGCCAGACCCATCTGTCTTCCTGACACCTTCACATGTGGAAGTGGGGGGCTAGTGTATTTATTATCTATGTGAGCAAAGACCACTGCAAAGGCTTTACAAACCTGCGCTGGAAAGTTCCATTTCTCTTCCTTCTACAGCGACCTTATGTGCTTTGGATCTTGAGCGACTCTCAAGGTGTGACAGGCTTCCTGCTGCTGTATGACTAAGAGGCCCCCTCGGCCAGGCTCCCAAGCCAGGCCCGCCTGCTGCCATTCCATCCTGGAAAAGTGAAAAACGCCCACAGCAAACACCAGGCACCAGGAGTGGAGCCACTTTCCAACTGGTCTGCTCCCTCCACAGACAGCACCTGGAGAGCCTCCTCAGTAAAGACAAGCCCCCATCCCCCCCTCCCTTGCTCAGCATCCCTCTGCCCCCACCGGGGCCCCTGGCAAAGGAGGGCCCTGACCTTGCTGGAGGAGCTTAGGCTCCCCGGGACGATGCCCTGAATCGGTCTGGGGTTCTCCCTTTTCCTATCAGATACAGGAAACTCGATTTGACCTCTGCTCTGATCACTTTAAAATCATTCTTGGCACCGAAAGACTTCCAGCCTTTGTAATCAGAACATCTATTATCACCGCAATTAACGCCAAAGCCCCAATGGGGCGGATTTCCGTGATTCCTCGTCTCCATGTTGCGTGCAGATGTCTTTAAATGCAGTGAAATCAACTCTAATAAGCATGCATCAGCATTCAGATGGCCCCAGGGTGCCTTAGCAGTTTCCCGGCAAAATGCCCCGTGCCAACCCACCTTAGGGGACCCTTCCAGGTCCAGCAAGGAAAAGGCCGGGGAAATCCCAAAGTAAATCCAATCCTCGAGCAAACCATTATGATTTTAGGGCAGACTTGGAAATGCGATGCCGTACTTCGCTCAGCACTGATGGAGAACCGGGCCCTTCTCGAGCGCACTAAAAAGAGGAGCAAGAAAGAGTCCCCCCACCCTGGGACTGGAGGAGGGAAATGGAAGCCGAGGCGTCTGGACGTGGAATTATTCTGTAGGGAAACCACTTCATTGTTCAGAGCTTCCGCTTTCTTCTGGTCTGAAAATAGGATTAAGAATTACCTGCTCAAGGCTTTTGAATCAGTTATTTAGACTGTTTCCACAAAGTATATCGAGCCCTTATTTACAAGCACATTTACCTAGAATTGGGGAGGAGTCAGGGATTACAAACCCTGTAATGAGAGGATCCTGTTTTTCACCAAACATTTTGCCCCAGACCTAGCAGAGAAGAGACACTCAGTAGATGTTTCTGGAATGAATGGGGCAGGAATGGGGTTGGGGAAGAGGAAAATGATCATCCTCAAGAAACTTGAACCTAACTGGAGGTTACAGACATGCATACTTGCAGTATAAGGCAATTGTGGAAAGCATCGTAGAACAAAGGTGTGGGGGTTGGGAGCAGAGGAAGGGCACATCCAGGTGGCAGGACACAGACATACTGCCTGGGAAGGGTCTGCCTGGGCTTTGATGCCTGGTGGAACGTCTGTGGAAAAGGGGGGAGTGTAAATGCTTCTAGAGGGAAGCAAAAAGCACCAGCTGAAGATGGAGAAGGGAAGCTGGGTAGACACGTGGTGGGCGTGCCCGACAGGAGGGTGCATGAGGGCGGCGGAGGCACACCGGGCGCCTCCTTCCCTTTGGGGAGCACGTGATGCACAAGAGCTCTAGGACCATGCCTGATCCCATTCCAGCCCTGACACTTGCCCTTCCTGGAGGACAGCGTTGCCACTTTACAGTTAATGAGCTGAGTCATGGTCAAATTGCTAGCAATGGGCGCTCCAGCATTTGTCCCTAGGTCTCTCTGGCACCAAAGCTCTTCCCCTCTGTCTCAGAAGGAAAGAAATTATTAAGACCAAAGAGAGTCCTTGACCTTGAGCTAGAGTGTGCACTCAGGAGTCAGCACGTAGGCAAGGGACATTCATAAGGGGGCACAGAGAGAGCCGGGTCTGGGGAAGGCGTTGAGGCAGTATACAGGTGTGCTCTAGAAGAAAGAGATCCCAGGGCAAGGATACCCACAGGAAACGGTTGCAGGGGTTTGGTAAGAGGTTCCCAGCCAGGGGAAGCAGGATATAAGAGAGGATCTGGGGTGAGAGGCATCCTTCTAAGAGCTTTAGAATAATTCACTGTGGGGACTGAATTAGGGATGCTAGAGACAGAGGTAGCCGTAGAGACGTCACTATGGTTCCAGAAACCTGAGGGGCTGGAGGAGAAGCTGGTGTGGAGGAAGGAGGATGAGTTAGTCTGGGACATACCAGAAAGAGTCAACCCCTAAATAGTGCCAGGCATCTGTTTTACTCCACTCCACTCATCCTGCACCTTTTAACCTGCCATCTGGGAGATGCATTGTCCCATTGGTGCAGCTCACGCAGTCATCGTTTATCGAGGACCAGGAGTAGGCCCTGTGCTGTCGAGGGGTTCCCCCAGCTGGTGGAGTAGATCACAGCAAGCACTCTGAAGAGCAGGGGGCTGTGAAGGCACGCGGGGCACACCCGGAGTGGTAAGACCACGTCTCCTTTCTGCTCGTGGCCCTCGCAGACAGGGGGTCCAAGCTTTGGTTGCAGAGACCCCGAACAGGCACCCAAATGCACCTCAGTTCTGCCATGTCTCTATTGTCTCGGTGTCCCCAGTGGAGGCAGAGGGGATCTGCATTCATTTTGGGCCCCCCAACACTATAGGGCCCAGCGGGATGTTGATCTTGGCAAGCTTTCTCTGGTCACCAAGGGACCCGGCTGCAGGAGGTCCAGGGCTCCCTGAGATAGGGCTAAGCAGGAGGGGTTTTTAAAAACTCGAACGTGGCTCAGAATCTCAGCCTGCTGAAGGAGATCTGTTTTCTAGCATGTTACTCCCTGGGAGGACAGAGGGCTTTTGCCCGGATGGAGCCTTGGCTTCTAGAAGCAACCTCCCGGTGTTGAAGGCTCCCCACGAGCCGCTCTCAACCTTTCTCTGTCGCAGAAGGTCACTCAGGCCAGGATGGGTGGGGGGCGCAGGCAGGCCACCCAGGGAGGCAGGGAGGCCCTTGTCCCCCTGTCTCATACTCTTCTCTGTTCACCCATCCAGCCTCCAGCCCTCCCCCCGATGGGCCGGACGCCAGGCGGCCACGGAGCAGGAACCCTTCCACCTGGACTGTGGAGGACGTGGTCTGGTTCGTGAAAGACGCTGACCCGCAGGCTCTGGGTCCACACGTAGAGCTCTTCAGAAAGCACGTAGGTGCGGGGCGGGCAGGGTGAGGGGGTATGGTCGGGGGCTGGCCCCAGAAGGAGGGGAGGGCTGGGGGAGGAACGAAGGAGCGGGGAGGGTCAGGGAGACAGGGCTGCAGGAGCTGGTGGGCTAAACCCAGCACCCGGGCTGAGGGAGGCCAGATGGAGCCACAGGCTTCTCCGAGCAGAACAACCACTTAGTTTTGTTTTTAAGAAGGGATATTTGTCCCATCTGTTCCCTCCTTTTGGCCTTTATTAAGTATGCCTGTTTTCCTGCCCATCCATCCGTCTGTCTGTGCATTCGACAAACATTTATAGCACACCTACAACGTGCCCGGGCGCCGCTGGGAGGATTCGATGAGAAAATGCACGTCAGGGCTTGAGCATGGTGCCCAGCTTGTAGTTAGCCTTCAGTTGGCATGGACTCTTAAAACTCGGAGAGTCTGAAATATATAAAGATGGTAAATTGGGGGGGGGGACCAGGTAATAATTACTGCTGCATGAGCCGTCTTAATACGCTCCCGATGTCAGCCCTCTATTGCTGCTCTCCCCAGGTACCGCAAACATCTAGCTTAGAACAACACAGGTTTATTATCTACTGGCTCAGAGGGTCACAAGTCTGACCAGGCTCTCAGTGGGCTGAGGTCAAGGCGTCTGCAGGGCTGACAGTTCCTTTCTGGAAACTCTAGGGAGAATTCGCTTCCCTGCCTTTTCCAGCATCTGGATGGCTCGGCCCTCGTCCTCCAATGCAGCAGCATCAGGCGAGTCCTTCTCCGGCGGCCAGCTCCCGTGCTCTCTTCTGATTTCTTCTTCCACTTTTAGGGATCCTGGTGATTACAACTGGCTCTCCCACCCAGCAATTCAGGATACCCCCCCCCCCCATTTTTCAAGTTAGCTCTTTAGCAACCTTAATTCCCTTTTGCTAGTTAACCTAACATCCTCCCAGTTTCAGGGGGCAGGCTGTAGACATCTTGGGTGGGGAGGAGAGGGAGCATCATCTCTGGCCAAGCCCAGTTACCATGATATTCTCCCCCTGTCTCTCGCTTTTATTTGGTGATTCTGTCATAGAACCATATTCTCAGATCTGGGGAGACTTCTCCTCTCACCCGACACTCACATTTCATGAGGGATGTATTTGAGTTCACTGGACAGCCAGGCCTTGAGAGCAAGGATCCCAGAGTGGTTTATGGTGAGCGGGATCTGAGTGAGAGGAGTTTGGCTCTCTTCCAGAGTTGTAGGGCATGGTAGTAGGCCAGGAGGTGGGGTAAAAGAGAAGATTAGGCCCGCAGATGAGAACTTGTCCACTCTGCCATTTTGCCAGCGACAGAGAGTGAGTGATCTGGAGTGGATGCTTCTTGTTGGCTGGCTGGATGCACGAGAAGGGAGGGGGGTCCTCAGTTGTATGACTCATGTAACTGCCTCTTTCTCCAGTCTGAGCACTCAAACTCTCTTTGTCTTTTGTGACCTGAAAATAACAATGTAGCTGAGCAAGGAAACTGAGCATTACTAGGTTCATGAATTCTACAAGCATTCTGGAGGGTTACCATTTTCAGAGACAAATGGGAAACAATACCATGACCTCACCCTTGAGGTTGGCATCCCCTTGGTAGTCCTTTTTGCTAAATCCTGAGATGAAGCAGGTGCATTATTTACTTGTGTGCTCCCTGGTATTGTTAATAGCGCCAAACACCTAAAATCCCTTGTCAAGTGTAATTAGCAATTTGGTAATCAGCTCAAGGTCGGTGGGCTTACTACCAAGGAAGGAAGCAAGAGATTAGGGTGATGGACAGAATACCAGGGCCTCATACCAGCACCTGAAATGGAAGGGTAACTGCTAGTTTCTGGGTCTGATGGACCATACCTTGTCTTAGTCTCTTCAGGCTGCTGTAACAAAATGCAGAGCAATGTATTCCTCAGCTCAGGAGGTTGTAAGTCCAAGGTCAGGGTGAGAAGCCCCCTTCCCAGTTGCAGACTGCCACCTTGCTTTAGAAGAATACTGATCCTATTCCTGAGGGCTCCACCGTCATGACCTCGTTGCCTCCCAAAGTCCTCACCTCCAAATACCATCACATCGGTGGGTTAGGATTTCAACGTTTGAATTTGGGTGGGGGACACAAACTTTAAGTCCACTGCAAACTTTTTGCTCCTTTAGCCCTAGAGCAGATAAGGAGATAAATATCACATGGGGGCTATTAGGAACTGGGTTTATGTTTGGCTCCTTCAATCAGTGGAGTAGGAATATGAAAGACTCAGTGTCATATGACCTCAGGGAGAGTATGGGAAGAGGAACAAATAGTATCTTTTTGCTTTATTTTTAAAAAGAAGATATTGCCTTGGGACTAAGAGAATATATGCCTGAGTGAACCCATATTCCCTTACCTCATACCCTGACCCCGTCTTAACTGTAGCCACTGCCTGATCGATCTCACCATCATCTGGATTTTCTTGTTTCTGATCCTGTCCCACCAGGAGATTGACGGCAATGCTCTCTTGTTGCTGAAGAGTGATATGATCATGAAGTACTTAGGTCTGAAACTGGGACCTGCCCTGAAACTCTGCTACCATATCGATAAACTGAAGCAAGCCAAATTCTGAAGGTTTCTCAGAAGATGGAAGCAAAGTCCGGACAGCAGGTCTCAGGATCATCTTCTGCCTTACCAACATCCAGCCGCCATCACAAAATGGCTTCTCTCCTGAAAAATAACATCCACAAAGACTGGGTCTTTTTCTAAAACTTGTGCATCTCTGCCTTTTAAAAAAATTCAACATGGCCCTTTTGAAAGGCTCCTCTGTGTTAATGATTTGCCAAAAATTAATGGAAAAGCCTATTATTTTAGCATTCCTGGTAGGTCGGTGGCTGTAAGTAGGGGTCCTGTCTTTATGACGAGAGATCAGGGACCCCAATGCTACTGGCCAAGGAGAACCCTGGAGGGTTCCATGGATGTGAGAAGAAAGACCTTTGTCTCTACGGGAACTCCACCATAGCACCACCCGTTTCAAACGTTTTTAACTCTGCCCCAGGGGACCTGTCATTGTGAGCCTTGCTTAATTCAGCTCTGGAAGCTGTCTTCTGAGGAAACATGCCTCCTCACCTTGCACTATCTGGAAAACTTGAATTCTTTTGCTCTCTGAAAGAGAAGAAAAAAAATCTTTTCTATTCCGAGTTAATTGAAGTACTGTGTTGTCCCACTAGAGGGCAGACTGCTAATGAAGTTTCAAGACCCTCCCAGCCGGAGCCTGCTGATTTAGTACTCAGTGGGCGGGTTAGGGTCTCTGTGGACTAGATCTAGCCTACACAGATACGGGGAATTTCTTCCACAGTCAGCACCACAGATCGCAACATGGGGAAGAAACTGTCTTCTAGAACGTTCTAGTTCACATCCAGTCATTATTGACTGACTGAGATGCACAAGCAGCAAAGGCAAAAATTTAGAAGTATGTTCCTCCCAGATGGGGCTTTGGAGTTCCCTCCCTTTCAGAGTCCTCACAGGGGTGTTGACGTGTTGGCGCGCTGAAGAGTCTTACTGACATTTAGCCATGGGTGTTTCTTTAAAAAAGGAGAAAAATGTCTCAGATAAGCTTTGAAATGGGAGAGTGTTGATTTCTCGTTACGTGCTGGATTATGTAGTTGTACCGCTGGCTAATTTTTCTAGCTCTCAACAAATACACAGACATGCTATCATTGGATTTAATTCCATTTACAAATAGGTTTTCCCTCCTCACTGTGGAGTAATAGGAAAAAATTGATTTTTTACCCCTTTGCAGCTGTGTCCAAGGAAGGACGATGATGAGTCCCCGATTTACGAGGCAGAGGGCAACCTCATCTCCATTCTTCTTTTTATCCTTCTCCTTTCTCTCTTTCCCTCTCTCTTTTATTCGTCCTCCCACGCTGAAGAGGAAACATATTTACAAAATGAATTCACCCCTGCCATGGGTATATCCTCTCCCTTAAAAACATCTACAGTGTCCAGTTGGAGGTGAGGAGATGAAGACTAGATTCCACAGTCTCTGGGAGGGTGAGGATCAAGGAAAACTCAGGGCCTCCCTGGGCCCAAGTGCAAATTAGAAAAAGCACACCTTTCTCTGGGGATGCAGGAGGCGGCGGGGGGTGGTCTCAGGCGATGAACAGAGAAGGGGGGATTTCCTCCCCTCCCCCCTCACCCAGGAGCCCTTGCACAGGACAGATGTACACCCTTGGGGCCAGCCAGGCTAGATTTGCATATTGATCTTCTATAAATCAGTTAGAACTTAGAGGAGGACAACCCACTTTGATGAGAAGAGAAAAAAGAAAAAATCCTAGCGAAATCTTTTTTTAGACACACAAACGGTGGCTGGACTGAAAGCAAGACAGAGACAGGAAGGAGGACGATGTCCTAAACCTGCCCACAGACTGAGTCTGGGTCATCAGGTTGTGGAGGGGCTTAGTGTGGGTTGCTTTGGGCACCTGACGGTACTACCCTGAATCGGGCCTCGGGATGGGGTCTTCCAAGATTCTAACATGATCGATGACTCTGCCCCTCCAAGTTTGTTCATTGCAAGTATTTGTGGCTGGTCTGGAGTTAGCTAAGTCCCCTCAAAACGCCATGGCTAGTTTATGTACTCAGAACTGCCCTCTGAAAACGGTGAGATACAGAAAGTCCCCCAACAACCCAGATGAGCTGTTTTTTGGCTCAGTCCTCTGAAACTTGTCCTGCCTCTTCCATCAACATACATATACCTCGTGGAGAGACTTTCACAGCTTCCCACCCACCCCCACCGGTGCCTCCCTCACTACAAAAGCATGAACGTAGGTGCCCCCAGATTCAAGTCATCCCCAAACAATGTCAAAGAGATCCTTTGAGTAGGTTTCCGGGGGGAGAGAGATTTTAATCATCTCAAGCCTCGGAGCAAACTGGATCTGTGTTCACGTGTAACTGCTCTCACGGAGGTGCGATCTCATTTTGCATTAAACTTTAAGCAGGACAGATTGCTGAAGCCATGATATTTAAGGTTTGACTTTTTAAAAATCTCATTACTCTTAAAATGAATGCTGCCATATCAGAAAATAACCCAGGGAGGAAATTCCTCCTTGCCTGTTTTTGCACTGAAATGCAATTAGCCAACCAAATTATTGTAGCAATACTGCAATTATAATTAATTTTCACCCCTTTCAAAAATCTTGTCAAACCAAGCAGCTAAATAGCTCAGCAAATGTAAAACATGCCAGGCCATTTCCTCCAAATGGACCTTAAAGAGTCAGGCCATGTGTGTCACTCTCGTCCAAATGGGAGCTTATTTCGGGAGCCTCACACTTGTACAGACACAATCCTTGTTATTCCATTGCCGTAGCTTTGCTTCAGGTTGTGGTGAATAATGACATAGTTTCGCATAATTCCAAATTAGAGTGTGTGTGTGTGTGTGTGTGTGTTCATGTCCAGACATTTCCAATCACCTGTGTCTGTTAAACACTTTTTAAAAATCTAGGGACCATTCTATTGCCTAACTCATTTTAATTATTTCCCAAGTGCATGGATCCCTTTGTGAAGATGTCAGGTAAAAAATGTAGCGTGTGTGTGTGTGTGTGTGTGTGTGTGTGTGTGTGTGTCCTAACACAGTGGTTGAAAGAGCCTAAGGAAGAGGCTGAGAGCGTGTTTGCTATTCCGTTCGTTCGCTTGGTGTAAAATGCACCCCCCCCCCCGCCCCCAGCTTTGGGAACTTGGAGGCAGAACCTTCTCTCTGCCTTAGGGACGAAGTATCCCCCCTACTGCCAGCAGGGGGCGCCCTGAAGGCAGCTGGGGACGGTGCCGGGTTCTGGTCAGCTTCCCTCAGGCTCTGACCAGCCCAGTGGAGCCAGCCAGCCAAGGCTCCCTGGGACTGAGGCAAGGCACCTAGCCGGGGACCTCGCAGGGAGGGGACAGACATCTCAAGGGCCTTGTTTAGTGCTCACCAGAGCGTTCACCCGGCTCCCCCCATTGCTCTTCAGCAGGGCTGCCAAGGTTTTCTCCTTTCATCAGGAAGAAAGAATGAAGAGCTCCTCAGAACCAAATACATTATTTAAATCTATTGGGAAGGAGTCCTGAGCTGGGGTTGGTTTGCTTGAGAAGGAAACCAGCGAGCGAGAGAGAAGACGCCGCTCTAAATTTCTTAAGAAAATGATAAAAGAGCACCTCCTCTCACAGTCCTAACCCCTGAAGCCGCAATATATTTTTGTATTTATGTGCTGTGTGGAATCTTTCCTTTCTAACTTTTTCCCATTAAAATCATTTTTAAATTATTTTTTGAGATTGCTTGAGGAGAATTTTGTCATATTTCTGAAGATAATCAGAAAAGCCCAGAGGGGACCAAGGACTTGAGTTTAGTCATTGTCAGAAGGTCTTGAAAGTTGGAAATATTCTGCTTTATTTCTGCCTAGCCAGGTTTTCATTAAGTGTGAGCAAGTGACAAAACGTTCTGACGGGGCACTTCTTCAGCTCTTCCCTAGCAGGGTTACAGGGTGAAGAGACTGGACTCACCTTTTTTTTTTAACCTCAGACAACAGACATGGGATTATGAGGGAGTAGATGACCTTTGTAAAGCTGCAATGTTCTGTTAAGGAGAGGGGTGAAAACCTGTTGGTGGATTATTTTTTGTCATAAACACTCCAAGAACTGAGTGGTTGCCTAGCCCTGCTGTGGTCTTGCCATGTCCTCTATCCCTGATGGCAGGAGAAGGCCACTTGAGAACCCCAGAGGAGAATCCGGCGGATGGTCAGACGTCTAGAGATGCTGTCATTCCTGTTTCCATCTTGGGATGTTACCTCAGGGCCGACGCCCCGCTGCACTCACACGCGGCCACTCGGCTTCCAGAACCACTGCGGGCTGTGCTATCGAGGGAAGAGCACTGGGAGCTTCATGCTTCCAAGGAGTCCTTCCCTCCAGTGGTTACCCTAATCGAAGATGATTCCTTCATGGACAATTGGAAGCTGGATTTTTGAAAATCTAACATTTACTTGAAAGAGAATCTCTCTTATTTATTGCCACCAGTTAAATATTATGGAAACATGTCTGCTAACAATTTGCTTTGTGTAATTTGTTCTAATGCTAATAAGCAACAGCTGGGATACTTCCTGTGGTAAATTCCTTTGTGGTTACAGTGGTATTATATCACACATGGACTTCACCAAAACGCTGAACTTAAGAAGAACGTTCACTCCGGCTCTCTCAGACTTCAGGAAATTCCCCTGACTTAGAAGCAGTTCTGGGCAAAAGCCCATTTTTAGAGGAAGGTTTGCTCTTCTTCCCTCCCTGCTCTCTCCAGCAGGGCCCAGACCTGTGCTTTTCAATCCTATGTACAGAGCCTGAGGGCGGTTCTCCTCCCTTAGCACTGAGTTTGAGTTCCTCCAGAGGAAAAGACACGAAGTAGAACTGAAGAATGACACCTTCCTCCAGGTGAGGATGCCGTACCCAGAGCCCATATGAAGAGGATGTGGACAGGCGAGGAGGGGAGACCCATCCAAAGGGGAAGAGGTGGCTCAGAAATTGAGCGAATAATGATGTCACCCAGTGGGGGCACAGCAGGATCTTTCTGTCCAAAGGGTCTCAGGAGACCACTCGGACTTGCTCTGGGCTGCCAGCCCGCCATGCTCAGCTCTGTTGCTCCACCGTCTCACCTGAGCCTTCTAGTCAGTTCCATGCACTGATGCTTGATTCAAAAGGCCAACACAAACGTCTTCTATTAGTTCCTACTTTGGAACACATCCGGCGCCTCGCTTTTCCAAACAGCTCACTGTGGAAGCACAGACCCGAATGGAATGCCCTTGCACTGTCACCCGTGTGACTGGACGCCGCCGCCATCATAAACGTAGCATCCTCAAATTTCGGGAAGGTTCTGCCTCCCCAGCCAGCGCTGGATCGCCTTCCCCACAGCCCTGAGAAACGGCTGTGCCCGACTACTTCCCATTAGGGGGAGTTCACTCCCATAGGAAGTGGCTTGTTTCTCCGTTGGACAGCTCTGGTGGTGAAAAAGTTATTTCTCAGGGAGACACAGATGTCTGTGAATCACACACAGACGTTGGAGATGAAGCCAACTCTGCAATCTTTCTCTTTTTAACAGAGCTCGTCCATGCAGTCACCGCACCTCTAATACAAATCGACATTGGCAAGGAGATCCCAGCTCTGCTACCTCTATTTCAGGATAGAGGAGCAGACGTTTTATATAAATGTAGAACTTAGCTAGGTCATGGCCATCAGATTCAGCAGACCCGTCATGAAGAACTAGCAAAATTCTTGTGACCTCACACACACACAAAGGAGTGTCCTGGGGGAATCTTCTATGTAGCTATGAGTCTGGCCGTGGTCAGAGAAGCACGTGAGCCTTGTGTGAATGGATCTGTAAGTCCGTGCTCTTCGTTAACTCTGAAAAAATGCTATGGGATGCTGAGGGCCTATCTCTTAATTGTACTCATTAGTAGTATAATGAACTAACAAGGTTTTCGTTTAGATAAAAAGAAGATATAATCGATAATAGAAAAGTAAATATGGTCTGTTGTGACCATGTTTGTGACCCCAGGCCCAAGTCACACTTTGTGCTTATGTGTGCATGCATGAGTGAGTGTGCATTTGTGAGTTCATGCAACAAGAAGTGGGCATTGGGGGATAGTAGAAGGGATCGCAAAGGGAGATTTTGCTTTCTAGAGCATTCTGTCTTAATCAGAACAACTATCGAGCAATGATTTAGAAATCAGACCCCAAACTAAATAAAACATGTAGCTTATGTAGCTTACTTGGGTACAATTCTGGATGATGGAGCAGATTCTCTATGAAAATATTTAAATCTTGGTGCTTGGCAAATGTAGATACTAGCTAGCACCCTGCATGGCACTTGCCACGTAAAAGGCACCTTGTCAATGCACTGAATGAACACATGCGTGACCAGTTTTCATATTTTTGTCGAAAAGCCACTAGTTTCTCTTTGAACCCCATTATCTTTATTGAAAAGAGCATTGCCAAAGCAGAGCACGCAGCCTCTTACTTCCAGGCTCTCCCAACCTCCAGAGTCAGCGACCTGCATTTCACCTGCCTCCCTTTGTCTTAAGATCTCACATTCCGATTGGCCTTGTGGTCTACTGCAAGCGTTAGGAATAGTATTTACAGCTTTACTTCTGAACATCTTTTCTTTCTCCTTCATAATCGGTGACTCCTCTCACAAATGAGTGGAGTTTCCATCTATGGATAAACTACATAGGGAGGTAAACATCTCTCTGGGAGGGTCAGGGAGTTCTTTCCATGACCCCTGCACTCCCAGGACCTCACTCACGTTGGAGAGGGCAGGCCCACCAAACTGGGCCCCCCGCACAAGCCACTCTGTCATACGTGCGGATGGCAGCAAGCCTGTTCAAGAAGACACAGTCTGTAGGAGATGGATAGAAGAGAACCTTCCCCTGTCCTCTGCCATTCTTTACCCATCTCTGTCCTTGAGAACAGATTCAGAAATATCTGGGGCTTCTCTCTCTCTCTTTTTTAAAGGTTTTATTTATTTATTTGTGAGAGAGAGAGAGTACATGCACCTAAGCAGGGGAAGCAGCAGTCAAAGGAAGAAGTAGGCTCTCCACCAAGCAAGGAGCCCAGCATGGGGCTCAGTCCCAGGACCCTGGAATCATGACCTGAGCCGAAGGCAGACTCTTAACCGACTGAGCCACCCAGGCGTCCCTGGGGCTTCTCTCTTTTCCCTAGTGGTCACATAGAACAGAATCATAGGATTCTGATTTTTTTTTTTTTCATAACCACACCAAAACTTAAGAGTGTTCTGCCTTCAAGAATATCGCCTTTAAAAGCCTGGGCACGTGTTCCAAGGATGTTGTCATTGCCCAGATATTTTTTAGTTCATCTCTTCTGGGTTCATCTTTAGAAGCCAGAACACTTTCCTTTCAAAGTGTGGTTGGAAGTGTACCATCATCCCTTGGGAGTGGTTTTTTTTTTTTTTTCTTTTTGGAACAAGCCAAAGCCACTGGGGTGGTGTCTGGTGAAAATACAGGTAATCAATCCATTTGAGATGATTCTAAGTGATGTGTGTCCATACTCATTAGTTGGTCTTGTCCTTGTGTGTTTCCTCAGTTGGACCAAAACGTCAAGGAAGAACAGTCACAATTCGTTTCTTAACTGAAATCTATCAGGCAGGCGTTAGTAGAAGGAGCCGCGGTGCATAGAGAGCTTGGAAGGGCAGCATCATCTGGATGTATACCATCCACCACGGTTCATATTAAAGTAATATGCTCACTGTATCTTTGGACATGGTAAGCTCAAGATACCCTGAGTGTTCTCAAATACATAGACCCTGATGTCATACCTAGTGCCCCCAAATCCTGGACGAATTGGAAGGAAGAAGCTTTAGGGGTACCTGGACAGCTTATCTCCAGTGTAGAACCTTCTCTGCATCATCTCCTGTGGGTCCCACCCAACTCTGTGGGCGCAGATGATGGGGCAGTGCAAAAGAAACCCGCTTTCGCAGTTATCCACCCGACACCCCCATCCCTCAACTGGAAAAGGAAGGGGCATCTAGGTGACTTTAAAATCAGTGACAGTAGTGACTCCCAGCAAAGACCAGGGCAGCTACTGGTTCCTCACTCTCTGTTTTATGGCTTGTAGCTTCTGCTTCTCCCAGTGACCTCGTCTAGATATTTTCTTATCCTCTTTTCTCGTGGGCCCATACCTTTTCCTCAAAGCCCCTTAAGCATGGTTTTGCCATCCTTCCTCATTTGTTTCTACCCTTTCTTTTTTCCTTTCTTTCTTTCCCCTTAAGTCCTTTTCTCCCTCCTCTCCTTCCTTCCGTCCTTCCTTCTTTCCTTCCTTCCTTCCTGTCTCTGTGATTCTTCATTTCCCCCTTTCTGTTTTCCTCCATTCCACTAGCTCAAGCAAGTGCTTTTTGGGAAGGAGACAGGTGTTGAGACAGAGATAAAGAACAGGTATTCTCCTCCCTCCCTAACCCCACAGTCCTGACCCATGCCTGCCTTCCACTGTCCTCTCATCACTGGCCCACAGCATTCCTCTGCTCTGTCATGTTCCCGGCCTGACCTCCACTTGCTCTTTCCATTTCTCAAGGTCTAGCCTTCTTGGTCGGTCCTTGAGTTTGGGAACAAGCATCCTGTTCCTTTTACTTTTAATTTTATTTGAGTCCTATCCTTTTTAAATGCTTCATTCTGTGAGTCACCTGGATGTCTCCCTAATACAACTCATCAGCCTTCCTCAAGCATAGGCCCAAATGCCCATCCCTCTAGGGATTCCTTCTCATTCAGTCCTGAAGGTCAAGAGCCAAGTGACCTGGAGACAATCTGCCATACCTCTTGAGAAGCAGGAGTTGTTTTCTCCCAGCTGCGCGGCCTCCTGCCGTCTGCATGGAGTCACTCTGACATCCGGTAGCAATTCCGATCGTTCCACAGTTCTTTATGGAACATGTAGCTTTGTCCAGACCCACTTAACTCTGACTGCACCCCCTGTGGCCAAAGCCAGGCCAGTGCCTCAGTGTAAATGAGAGGGGCCAGCCCAGATCAAAGACGAGGCACGATGACCTATCTCAGAAGCATTCTGGGGTAAGGTTGTGTTTTCAGACGTTCACAAGTCTGCTGAGAAGTGTGCAATAGCAAGTCTGGATAGGGAAAGACAATGATATATTTCTCAAATGAAAATGTGGTTTAAAAGAGAGAGAAAGGCAGCAAAACTCTAGAAGGGGGATGTTCTATTCCTGGACTTTAGCCAGCACAATTACATGCCCTCAAGTTCTTTCTAGAAGTCAAATTTGTTTCCACCACAGGATCTGAAAGTGTTTCTGCATAGGTGTGAGAATTTGGAGGACTTAGTTTCTGAAACCACAATATTTAATTTGCTATCATCTTCCAGCCATACCTTTGATCACTTGAGGATTAAAAACAAAAACAAGGGGCGCCTGGGTGGCTCAGTGGATTAAGCCGCTGCCTTCGGCTCAGGTCATGATCTCAGGGTCCTGGGATCGAGCCCCGATCAGGCTCTCTGCTCCACAGGGAGCCTGCTTCCTCCTCTCTCTCTGCCTGCCTCTCTGCCTGCTTGTGATCTCTCTCTCCGTCAAATAAATAAATAAAATCTTTAAAAAAAAACAAAACAAAACAATAACAAAAACAAAAACCAAAAAATGAGCTCCTCTCATCTCATCCTCCAGAAATTCAGTTGCTTTATAAAGCAAATATTTCCATTTTATAGACATTGGTTGGTTACAGCTTTTCTCTCCGGCATATACCTAGATGTAATTTTATTAATATAAAGATTTTCTCCTCTAAGTACGTTTGCAGATAAACTCTCTCTTTATTCTATACACATACAATAAAACTAAATAAAAATGGGAGAAACAAAATCATTTCATGGTAATTGTCTTCTGTTGCTATTTTTTCTTTACACTAACAGCAAAAATTTTTGTTACAATTAAGTGCCATTGTAATATCACAAAGCATCACTGGGCCAAAAGGTTTGTGTTTTCCTAGCTAGGCCAGGCTGTAATTATCTGACAAGGCTCTTGCTAAGTAACAAGGGCAAGTGGAAATCCATGTTCTCTAAGCTTGTGAGATTGAATGATGATGATTGAAATATTATGCCTTTTGTTTTGTAAGTTGAGGTGTTTATTGTCAGATTCTTTCTTTCAACTCAAGCTCAATTGATCTCGTGTTTCCACCTCTTTATTGTGCTTCTCTACCCCGCTATGCGCTATGCCTACGCAGGAGGCTTTCTGATCTCTCTCCACCTGGGAGAGTGGCAGCCAAACCCTTTTCCTGGTAAACCTTCTGTCCATAACCATGCACTGCATGGAAGAGCCAGAAACCAAGGGTACGAACAGGTCGTCTCCCCATTTCTGTGAAAGAAAAATAGGGTTGATTGCATTGCCTTTTCTCTACCTAGATGGTCTTCCTCCCTTCTAATTAAAGGTTTTAAAAGGGTGTGTGTATGCATATTCATGTGTGTATTTACGATTGCGTTTGGCAATTTGAGATAAAGGTCATCTACTTGTGCAAGGAGGACATGGTACACGCACTGGAGATACTCTAAATACTTGAAAATTCATTGTACTTTCACTTTTTTGTGGACATAATGGAATTCTGGAACATTATTTCAATTCCATGCTTTATTTAGAAGTACTTGGAGAATATGGAGCTTTGAGTTGAAGAAATGGTGTAGTTTTAGGGCCTAGATTTTTTTTCTCCTTTCTTTCTTTTTTTAAAAATTTCAATGGACCTAATTTTGCACACCAGAAATCAATGAACAAAATGCATTGTAATGGGGAACAGCATTTACACTGGAGAGAAAGAGCAGTAAACTCTGTCACCTGGTAAAGAGCCTCTCCTTAATTTTTGCTCATTGTGAGCATGATGTAATCAGTGTTTCCTAATATCGGGACAATCCTCTCCCTTTAAAGTGTTCCTATGTAATTGTGTCACATAATGGTACATTGTAATAGGCAATTTAGTTCTGTAATTCAGTTTGCAAAGCATGCAAACATAAGATAACTAGGTTAAATGCAAATAAGCATTACACTAAGGTACAAAAACAGGGAGGAGAAAAGATGCTGCGTCCATAACTTAGAAAGAACATGAATTTTATTCCTCATGTGCCTCAAAATGTAGTTTATTAAAGTTATTTATCCTCTAGTTTAATTGCATCACATGCCGTCCATACAAGATAATTATCTGTGTATAAACATATATGTATTCTTACCGCATATATTTATAGACCTCTCTTTTGCAATAAGCAGGCTCCAAGCAATCATGTTATTTAGGAGTGAGTCGATGTGCTCATTTTTTACAATGTATAGTGTTTTAACAAATAGACGATTATATATAAGCACCATATCAAAATGTGCTTTTAATTTTTCAAAGCCTTTTGTTATTGTATGTGAGCTTTATCCTTTGGGTCAATTCTTTCATTATTTAGAGACCTATTTTTAATATGTTCCTTTAAATGGTGACCGGTAGGTACACCATAGTCAGATATGTAGTTTCATTAAGTAAACATTACTGGCCTTAATGATTTTAATATTGTGGGGTGCTTTTGCTTTCATTTTTGAGGCTGTATTTTTTTTCTAGTACAGTGTATTATGGGCCTGAGAGTGATTCAATAAAATTTCTAAATCTGAAGATTCCAAGGCAATGCAGTATTTTCTGTTCACACTGTAAAAAGTATTTCTGTATTTTAATAAAGAATGGAATTTACGCGAGGCTGTGTATCTTTTCTCTGATCAGCTTCCCTACATTCATTACTATTTCATTAGACCTAATTCCCATAGGTGGATAGCAAGGAAAAGCCTTTCAAAGGGGGTCTTTTGACAGCCAAGGCCAAAAAGTCCTGACTCACAGCTGCCTGCAACGCCTCAGTTGGGAGCACCGAGCTGGCTGGGAGTGACTTGTTTCAGGTGCCCAGGGTTCTCTATTGACTATACTTCCTGTCTCCCTGACCTTCCTATTCTGGCCAGTGAGTACAAGGGGGCAGCCGAAGGCAGGGAAGGAACGTGAAATTTGATCAGAGCGCTGGGTACCTGGTGTCTGCCCAGGGTCATCTTGGACCAGTCTCTCCTCTAGGATTTCTTTCCTGGTAATGAAGGACCAGAGGAGGGCTGCCTCCAGTGGTCCTCAGGAACATCGAAATAATTACAGTCCTTGTAAAACCCTCCCGAACAGTGTCCGTTGAATCTTGAAACCTATTCCAGCTGTTTACTCCAGTTGGTTGGTTGTGACTCTGGCTGTTTGGGGGTCATGATAGTTCCCGCGTTTTGATCTGCTCTCACCCTGACCTGCCAATTCCCTCTCAGAGGCCACCATCCTGTCCTGATGCTTTGTAATGATGCTTCACAGAGGCAGCAAGGTGCTCAGTGAAACAATCCAGGGGCAAGGAGGGGTCCTCCCATTCCAGAACTCTCTGCAGCTGGGTAAGGTCAGAGGAAGACCTGGAGATAGCTCTTGGAAAGGGTTGGGGGCACAGACCCCCAAAGCCTTCTCTCACGATTTGCCCTTGGTTTGCTTAAAACTTAATCGATTCTGAAAATATTAACCTTGCTACTTGCCCTGCCTCAAACAAAACCATTCCCAAATTCATCTCCCACACCCCCTGCTGCACAGATCCAAACTTTCTCCTATGCCTGTGAAGTCCCTAAGCCACCCCAAAAAACCCATCTACCCATGTCCTCACACAGTTGGTCCTAAGGGCCCCTTCTCTGAGCCTGCTTTCCTCTAATAGTTGGACACAAGCTCTGAGAACCCAGCTTCTGTTACTAACTTTTTCTTGCGGTGATTGTACCAACTGTAGTATGCAAATTATAAAAGGTCCAACTGGGGAAGAAATCCCCAAGTGAATGTGGTAGACTTTTGTGTCAAATCTGAATATAGGATTGGCAACGTGAACACTTACAGACCTGGAAAGGAAGGAAGGAGGGAACACCATGATGAAGGGAGGCATCTCGCCCTGGATTAAAGTAATTGCATGGTGTGAACCAACCATCACTGAAGGGCAGAAATAGTACAGCTGTTGGGCATGGTGAGCTTTGAAGCTGACATGCAGGTGTGTGCGCAACTCAACGTGTGTATGTACATGCACTGCCCCTGCCTTATTCCCTCTGTCTTTTTTTTCCCCCCTGCGTCTTAAGAAACAATACAGATTGGACCAGTAGCCACATTTAGGGTTTAGCCTTGGCTTTCCCACTGACCGACTGAGGCCACTGGACAAGCTTTCCTCTTCCAGACACCAGAGAGTCGGACTAGCTGAGGTCCATGTTCCCCCATGCCCACTCTGGCTCTCTCCAAGAGCCCGTGGGTCTGTCCCTTAGCAGTAGAAAACCCCATTTACACTAGACTCTCTTTTCGTGGTCTTGAGAGCACTGAGCTTAGATGGCAGAGACTTAGATGACCGCCTACGTCATGGGCTTCTCCTAAGAATCCATGAGGAAGAGTAGTCTTTAAGAGCAGAGTGGAGTTGATTTTCTCAGGCAAGTACCAGAAAAGAGAATTTCCACTGTAGTCATTTAAAGCACCATCACACACATTGAGCATGGACGGATCTTGCCTTCTGATCTCTGACTAAGAACTTCCTTTCATTTTAGTGCTCAATGAGCTTGCATGTTTTCCCATTACCCCTTTCATAAAAAAATCATTTTTAAAGCAGAATTGCTTTTCTCCTTGAACTCTTCACCAAGGTTGATTCGATATCCCTCTAGGAGTGGCTCCTAACTTATTGCTAACCTGTTAGTGGAAGCAATAAAAACACTGAAAGGCAAAGTCTATTTAAATGAGAAATATTTCTGTAAAATCCCCTGGGATTGGGAGGTGGCGCAGTGGCTCCAAATGGTAGCTCCGTTGCCGTTTTAAGACGAACAGGTTTGGCAATGATGTTTTGTTAGCAGCAGTTAATCAGCGAATCCCATTACTTAATAAGGCTATCGCTCTTAGCAAAAGCTGCAAATTACAGTTTCTTTGTCTCCAGGCTGAAGATCACATCCTTAAAATTTTGCATTGACAAGTAGTTTCTTGTTAACAGAAACCAGGTAAACAGAAGCACTCTGAAAATGCCATTTGTGTGCAATCCGGGCTGCTGTTTTGATCCAAATATTTCAGTCATGTTAGCCAGCCGCCTCCCTTCTCCCCCATCCTTTGGTGCCCGAGTGGACTGTGAAGGACAGAGAGGTGGGAAACGGTTTCTTTGTTCATCCGAAGCTGCAGGAAACCCACTCGAGTGTCCGCCGAGAATACATTCACAGGCTTGGAAAAGCTTTGCTAAGTCACTGCCATCCCCAGGTCTGTCGGCTCCTCAGCCTTGAAAGAGGCTTTCCAGTGATTTCGTGATCCAGGAGAGCAACTCCTCTCAACAAAACCGCTTCCATTAACCCCCCAGGACTCTTGCTTGGCACCTCAGCGCAGGGCACTTGGAGCAGCCCAGGAGCCCATCCCTTGGCTCCTGCTGTGTGTAAATCACCCACAGCCTCCTTGGCCAAACGTCCTCGGTGCAAGTTCACACAATCCACCCATCCCTCTTCCTCAGAGAAGTGCTGAGCCGGGCTAAACACGCGGGCCTCGGCCTCCACGTCCTGCCAAGATGGCGCCGTGTCCCATGGGGAAGGGGAGTGGGCGGTGTGGGAAGTGTGTCACGCAGCAGACTGGAAGCGCTGCGGAAGCCCCTCAGGATGGGGGGCGGGGGAAGCTCTTCCCTCCGTGCACAACACAGCGCCAGAGGTGCTGTGGGGAGAGGCGTCTAGGAGGCAGGAGAACCTGCAGCGGTCACTTTCCTGCCCTACCGCCTCCATGGCGGGAAGGCTGCATCCGAGCACCACTCCTCCGCTCTGGGATATGCACCCAGCAGCCCTGCTAGTCCATCCCCACAGGGCTGCACTTCACGGTTGAGTTGTTTTGTGTTGTTTGCGGCTCCCTCCCCCGCTTTTGCCTCAGAAAGCTCAGAGGGGACGGATTTGAAGACCTTCCTGGGAGGTGTGTGTTGTGCGCCTGCGCCTAGCGTCCCTACCTCCTTCCGGTGGGTGATTCCCGTCTTTTCTCTTCCCGCCCTTTGCCCTTTCTCTCGCACCCATTCCCAGGCATCCGCCTGGCCCCAGCGTTTCTTAGAGATGCATATCATTCCTCCCAGGAGGGACTTTGTGTTTTCTGCCTGAATTATTCTTTAGACATTTCCAGTACTTTCCCCTTTTGGTTGCACCTCTGCATCCTTCCCATACTTGGCTATTGAAGCATTTTTCCCCCTTGGGGTTTTATTTCCTCCTCTAGCCTCCTCTACCCCCACCCCAGTGAGAACATCTCTGTGCATGTCTCTCAGTCTTATATTTTCCACCAGTAAACACACTTCCAGGGGCCTTAGTGACTTGTGAAAATTCCTTCCAAACTTGTCTCCTGGAAACAGAATGGCAGATGAAAGATTTCTTCATTAAAATTAGACACTTTAGGGGGCACTCGGTAAAAGCTCCAAGAATCCCCAGTGTGCCTCTGTCTGGTGAGGGGGCCAGCAGGAGGCCTGGGCTTTGGGAAGGGCTAAAACCAAGCACACAGGGGTTCTGTCCCCTTCTTTCTGACACAAAATTCCTCCCCCCTGGGGCAGGGAGGTTTTGAACCTGACAGGTTGTTGCCTTCTTTTCTCGTTGCTCACGTTGACTGCTGCTTGAAACAGCCAGTGTGGGGGAGGGGGTGCCTGGAGGTCCTGAGGACCCACTGTTCTCAGAGAACATAATATGATTTATGACTTGCGGAGCTAGTTGGGGCTTTGGATGTAATTCCAAGCAGCAATTTCTCATTAGGGCTCCTAATGTTTGATTATGCAGCTGGGCGCTGTCCCCTCTAACAGGCAGGTTTCTTGACATGAGCCAGTTCCCAGCTGGGGGTTTTCACTAGACCAGCAGTATGCAGTGGGAGCTTGAAGGAAACTTCTGGGCAGGGCCTTAAGAAACTCAGGGCCTGGGAAAGTGGTTGTGTAACTCTGGCTTGAATGCAGGTAAGAAAAAGGCAACCAACTGACCCTTATTCTGAGCCAGGTTCAGCCCTGGGTACTCCACACACAACAAACATCTCGTTGATTCCTCAAACACCTCTGCTCTATGGGCACATGGCAGAAAGGCTCAAGGCACATTCCTGGGGCAAAACAGACCACCTGGGGGCGCCTGGGTGGCTCAGTGGGTTAAGCCGCTGCCTTCGGCTCAGGTCATGATCTCAGGGTCCTGGGATCAAGTCCTGCATCGGGCTCTCTGCTCAGCAGGGAGCCTGCTTCCCTCCCTCTCTCTCTCTCTCTCTCTCTCTCTCTGCCTGCCTCTCTATCTACTTGTGATCTCTGTCTATCAAATAAATAAATAAAATCTTAAAAAAAAAAAAAAAAAAAAACAGACCACCTGCTCGGCTGGCATGACCCCCACCCCCACCCCCCATCTCTCTGTGAAAGCTTTGGTGTCTCCACGAGGACCCAAGTCTGGGTGGTCTGGTCTCATGATTGGGCCTGTGTCTTAGGCCATGTTCACCTCTCACAGTCCAAGCCTCAGACCAGATGGACCATTTTTACTTCTTTCGGGGACTTAGGATAGATATAAGCCTCAAAAAAGTTGCCAAGATGTCAGGCACAAAAATGGACAGAGACTATATTTTTTTTTTGCCACCTGGCCTACCTGAAGAAAGTCAAAGATAAAACACCTTCTCAGCAGAGCACGCATGCTCTCTCTCTCTCTCTCTCTCACACACACACACACACACACACACACAGAGTGCAGCAGTGGATTTGTCCCATCCTTTAGTGTAGACCATTGTATCTAACTTTCGGGCAAAATATTAAGATGAACATCCTTGCTGGAATATTGAGTCCGGAGACACAGACCGATGGCAATCAAGTCTTCCTTGTCTAGCCTGCGGTCCCTCTTCCTTGGTCCACCCACTTGAGACTCACTTCACACGAGCAGGTACTGTTTCCGCCCATAGACTGAGTCAGGTCCTGCAAACCTTGGTGTGGAAGCACTTCCCCCACATCCCCCCAAGCAGGGACTGTATTTCCTCATTTGATGCTGAGACCTGAATCCGGATATTGACCTGAAGACAGTAGGGATTGGGGTGGAGATGAGGGAGCAGGCCTTGAAGAGTACACATACCGTCATGTGAGGCTTTGGAGGATGTCTTTACATTGTCTCCAGACACCTGGGAAGTTGTTTTTCTATGTCACGTAAGAGACATAGATTTAAGGAGAATTGGTCATGCAGAGTTAAGGAAAGTTGCTGCTGGCCTGGAGAGTTAAGGAGAACTGATCATGAAGATTCTTAGACGTTTGCAATCAGTATCCCTATCCCAAGTCTCAGGGTCCCACTCTTTTTCACTTTTAGGGCTGTAAATTTGACGTGAGAGACAAAAGGTTACACATTCAGTATACTTGGAAGCTCTGCTACTATTCTTATCAGACCTCAGGGCTGATTTTCAGCACGTTTGTCCCATAGATACAGGACATAGAAGTTATGGGCCACCGCAGAGGTTCTCTGGCCTTGCTGGCATGCCGTGGGTTGGCAGTAAGCTGTCCTCCACACTCTTCCATCACGCTTCGCAATGCCATCGATAGCAGCCAGCATTACCACGATCCTTCTGATTACCTCCTACCAATCCAAAGCCACGGCAAGGGCATATCCCAGCGGGTCCTAAGTTTTGCAGCATGTAAGAATCACCTGCTGATTGTCTAAAAATACTGACACCTGGCTTCCACCCATAGACCGTTTCATTTCATAGGTATGGGGTGGGACCTAAGCATGAGGTTATTTTAAACTCCCCACGTAATTCTAACGTGGAGCAATTTGGAAATCACAGGGTTATTCCTCATCTTGGCATGGGCCTCGTCGGTGCCTCGTCTTCCACCTCTATTTCACTGCCGGTGAAAGTCTCAGTGCCCCGCAGCACAGCAGGGCTTTTACCAGCCCGCTTTCCACTGGCAGTGTGGGCCCTTTGCCTTCAGACAGGTGGGCAATTCTTCTCCCAGATCCCACTCTGAGGGGCTGCTTCCTAGGGCCACTCTTGGAACTGTCTCTGCCCACATTCCTAGCACACAGAGGCTGAGCAAAAGCCTAGGGTGAAGACTTGATTGCGGAATGGAATTCCAGGGAAGCAGAAGAGAAGAAAGAGGGCAAGAGACAGAGGAAATACAAAGAGGTGCATTCCCTAGCTGGCCATGGCTCATGTGGAACCGATTGCTGAGGCCTGTAGCTTGTCTCAGAGAGACCACACGACACCACCCATCCTCAAATGGTCCTTCACAGGGGAAGAAGGGAGAAGGATTTGGTGTCTGACTCCCATCTCCCTCGGGTCCCGGTTTGCCAGTTGCCATTTCTGGATCGTGTCTGTTTGGGCATCAAGTGTCTCTCTTAGTGTCTTGCATCTCCGTGGTGATAGGAAAGCCCTGCTGCAGGAGTAGAGGTAAGAAATACGCAGCGCGGTGTGGGAGAGACCCTGCGTCTGTTGTCTGTGGCTGGGGGACCAACCCCCTAAAACTCAAGAACTTAAACCATCAGCTGCTTCTTTGGTTCACAGGCAATTTGGGCTGGGCTCAGAGGAAGGGTTCTGTTGGTCTTGCCAAGGGGGATGCACAAAGCTGCAGTCATCTGCTGGCCTACCTGGGACTCCCTTGGAACTGAATGGTCCAAGATGGCCATGCTCACCTGTCCGGCATTTGCTGTCTGACAACGGCAGGGTGTCTCTCTTCACACGATTGTTCACCCTTGAGGAGGCCAGCCTGGACTTCCTGACATGGCAGCAACATATTCCAAAAAGGGCAACAAGAGGCTGAGGCTCAGAAGTCACCCTGGGTTACTCCTATACATTTTCTTGGTCAGAGAAGTCACGAGACTCAGATCCAAGGAAGCAGAACTGAACCTCTGGATGGGAGGGGGAAGAGAGGCCCACCGCAATGGGCATACACACAGCAATGCAGGGGACCTCCGCGGCTGCCTTTACAAACAATGTAAAGCGAGCATTGTCACTTCAGGCCTGCAAGTAGACCCCTGATCCATGGCAGCAGTGGAGACAGCCACAGCCTCCTGGCCCCAAGACAGATGGGACAACACAAGTTGTAGTTAGACTCACGCCAACCCAAATCCAAGTAGCATGTGTGGCTCTGGCTGGCTACTACCTACATCCAGTTCAGGATGTACAACTATTTTACAGGGCAAAATGGTCATATCTAATAAAGCTGGAAATAGGCCTATAGTACAGTGTCAAAATTCCACTTCTAGAAGTTCTCACAGGTGTTCATAAGGTGAGAACAAATTGATTTCTGGTAACTTGGAAGAGCAAAACATTGGAACAACCTCCAAGTTTATCAAGAAGGGAATGGATAAATGAATTCTGATATACTCATTTAAATAGCATACTATACAATAACTAAAATAATATAGATATATCAGCGTGAATAAATGCCGAACTAAAATGGTGAGTGCTATAAAGAAAGCTGAAAGAGGTATACATATTGATGTAATTTGTATGGATCTTTAAAAAAACACAAAAATGATACCTTTGTTAATTCAAGCATAGAAATGTACCTTAAAAGAATATAAAACACATATGGGAAAGAAATTCTCGACTTCAGGAAATTGGTTATCTCCAGGGGAGAAGAAAGAGATTGGCAGTGGGGGGGGGGTGTGTGTCAAAAATGTGCAACATTGTGTTTATTAGAACAAAAGGTATCCAAAGTAAATATAGAAACACTAACTTTTCTTATACATGGGCCTTCAGATCATGAATTTTTGTACTACCTTTTTCAATACTTATCATATACTTGAAATATGTCATAATAAATAAAAACAAATATTTTAGAATCCACAAGGAGACCTCTATTCTGATCCAGATTCAGCTTCTAATCTTGCTCACAGATAAAAATAAGTCTGGGAGAGATACACACCGGAATGTAAAGGGTGCCGATCTGTGGGTGATGAAATTTTAGATTACTATTATTTGCTTAATTTTTATTGCAGTTTTAAAACATTGTTTGTATGTTTTATTATCAGGAAAAAATTAAGATAATTTCAAGAAACCTTGATCTTTGGCCTTAGATAAATCACCCAGCTTTAAAACCACACTGAGCACCACGCATGAAAATGAAGGAAAATCACCATTTTGTAGATTGAACCTCTGCATTGGCCTCTGTGGTCTTGCCTGTCTGCAACATAGCATGCATGACTGGCCATTAAACCCAGCTGCACACCAGTGTGCCTGGACTTTGGCAGGTCGGGGCACAGGAGCATTCTGTGGCAGACAAGTCTCCCCCCTCACTGGGAAGTGGATCCCCTACCCCAGTCCTTTCTTAAATAATTCTTGGCAACTGTGACCTACCTGAGGGAGGGCCCCCTGCTTCTCTATTATTAACCATCTCCTTTTTTTCAAAAGACAATAACCATCGTGTTTATGACCTTCCCTAGTCATAAATGAAAGGTATTCCTGGCTTCTCAGGTGCCAGCCCTTGTATGTTAGGGCCAGAGAACTGCGATTGAACGGAAAGTTGTAGGCTAATCTCATTTATGAACTTATACCCTGAAAATCCTAAACAAATCATTGTCTTCAGGATGACCTCAGAATGCTGGTTAGCACTGCAAGAAAACAAAAAAGAAATAAAATATATCAGGATCAAAAAGGAGAAGCTAATACTGCATTATTTGATATGATCATTTACACAGCAAATCCAAAACAACTGACAATCTATAGAACTGACAAGGCTCAGTCAATCGCTATCAATACACAGGTATTTTCTACTTACCAGCAACAATTAGAAAATGTATATTTTTAATGACACCATCACAATAGCAATAAAAAGCTAAAATTGATCCAGGAATGGATCTAACATAAGATGTACAAGGTCTTTACTTAGAAATACACTTTTTTGTTGAAAGATATAAAAGAGAAACGGAATAAATGGAAAGAAGCACCATGTTCATGGAAGGAAAAATTATGTATCATAAAGGTGCTGCTTTTCCATAAATTGATTATATAACTTGGTAAAATTATAATTGAAATCCCACCAGAGTTTTTCATGGGATATTTCCAGGGTCATTCAGTTCCACCAAGGGATGGGCCATGGGAAAATCCTCACAGCATAGTGACCAGTGGCGACTGCCTCACCTCTTCTCTGCCATCATCCCAAGGTGATGGGACTTGGGCTTCGGTCCCTGTTCACACCAATAAGGCAATGAGCCAGAGAGCCCTGCGTTGGGCCCATGACTGAGCTCTGTGTTTTTGAAAGAGGAGCAATGGAGAAAATTGGTTGGGGCTATTTCTATCGCTCAGGAACCAAAGTCTCTTCAACCCTGGGATCTGGCCAGCTAGGACATAATAAATAACCCTACCAGTGGAAAAAACGCCTTCATTTCATTCCATGAGTTTATAAATCAGTATGTTACTCAGTTATCCCCTGACTTCATCTAATATTTTTCTCCATCACTCCACCGTTGGGGATAGTGTCCTGCAGGAAAAACTTACATTCTGAAATGTGCATTTCATCTTCTTCCAATATGGAAAAGCAGGCTCAGCGAAGAAGGAAGAGTGAGTGGCTGTTGCCAGCTTTCCGCTTGGACACAAGCCATGGAGAGGCATCCAGGAAGAATCTCGTTGGAGGATGACTCTATCAGGCCGGATCAGGAGTTCATGGCAGCAGCTCATGCAGGGCACTCCGCTGACCCATGAGGCGGAGCAGAGCTGGCCCCCTCTTGAACTTGGTGTCTGTCTCTCCAGTCCGGAGGAAGCTGTATGACACCGCTCTGGCCAAAAGATCAACCCCAACAACTGCACCCAAGTGCAGGTAGTAGACCTCATTGTTAGTAAATCACTTCCGGTCACTTGATCTACATAACAACCCTGCAACTGTTGCCACTTGAAAAAAGGAGAATGTGGCATTTTACAGATAAGGAAGCAAACCCAGACTCCAAATTCATAGCTAGTAAGCAAACAAGCCAGAACTCATTTCCAGCTTCTTAAAAAATAACCGTCCTACACCTTTCTGTCTTCACACTCTGTACATCATTGCTCTCTACACCCTCACCCTGCAGCCTCATCTGTGCCAATCTCTTCCAGGTGCTTTCCACGCGGGGTCAAGAGAGCCTGCCGCGGTGGTTTTGCTCTTCTGCAGGCAGATAGAGGCCCGTGGTCAGTCCACAGGCAAGACCAAGGGAGGGTCTTTTGGTAACTTAATCAGCATGCCACCACTAAGAAAAAAGGCCCTTTCTCCAAACAAGGAAATTTCAAAGGGCAGCTGGCAACCCCTTCCCTGTGCGTGGCTGGAGCTTCCTGCAGGGGCTATGCACAGAGCTAGCACCTGGCCAGCCCACTACTGACACCTTGTGGCTGAGAAGCAGAGTTCCTGCTCATTTCCTATCAGAGTCACAAGGAAGGAAGCTGAATGTTAGGAGCCAACCATATCTCCTTCCTCTGTCTTTTCTGAGCTCCCCCCGCAACTGTCTCCTCTAAACCCAAAGTGCCAGGGCTGTTTGGGGGCATAACCCTTAGTGGGTCCCTGCAGAGCTTCCGCAGGGCCCAGGCTGCCTAGCTCCTGTAAAGCCACAGTGGCAGTCACTGGGCCCTCTAGATGGCACCTGCTGCCCAAGGCAGTCAACAGCCTGCATGGCCCTCGCCAAACAACTGACAGATGAAACAAGGCTTTGCTCATAAAAATAGGCATGAACCAGACACCTGAACACTGGATCTACTTTGGGGCCCTGTGTCTGCTGCCGCCAACTAAGCCTCAGAGCGTGGGCAGGGGACACCTGCTAGAAATAGAGCTGGTGCCAAATGGCCTCTTGTGACGGCCATGGAGGCAAATGACACTTTAGAGGCAGAAATCATCAAGGGACTTGTTCTTACGTCAGCAAGAAAACACTTCAACTTCTAAGGAGACACTGCTCGTAACAGGAAGAAAAGTACCCTTTGATGTCCATATGCGTACCCTATGGTAGAGGCATCTGACTGCAGAGTCTTGTCACTGCTTTAAGATGTGGTGTGCAATTATTTTAGCTCAAAGTATTTTCAACACTCCTAATGTAATCATCAGTATGGCTGTGATTCACTTAATTCATTTCATAAGAATTTAAGACAATTCTATCTCAGAGCCCCACAATTCCCATCACACTAAGTACCTAAGTGTCCTGAAGCAGGTCACCGAATCTCTAGTCCTTGTTTCCCCACCTATACAATGAGAAGTTTGAACAAGTCTGGATTTTTTTTAAAAGATTTTATTTATTTATTTGACAGAGAGATCACAAGTAGGCAGAGAGGCAGGCAGAGAGAGAGGGGGGAGCAGGCTCCCTGTTGAGCAGCGAGCCCGATGTGGGGCTTCATGCCAGGACCCTGGGATCCTGACCTGAGCCGAAGGCAGAGGCTTTAACCCACTGAGCCACCCAGGCGCCCCCAAGTCTGGATTTCTTTTTTTTTTTTTTTTTCAGCGTAACAGTATTCATTCTTTTTGCACAACACCAAGTCTGGATTTCTTAAGGGCAGTTTGTGAATGTTGTGAATGTATGTGCATCAAAATCACCTGATCTTCAATTAAAGACCCAGATTTCATACTTGCTCATCTGAGGTCTGAGAATCTGCATTTGAACACATTCTCCTCCTCCTCCTCCTCCTCCTCCTCCTCCTCCTCTTCCTTCTTCTTCTTCTTCTTCTTCTTCTTCTTCTTTTTAGTTAACTTATTTATTGGGGGGGAGCACATGACTGGGAGGAGGGGCAGAGAGAGAAAATCCTCAAGCTCGTCTGAGGTCTGAGAATCTGCATTGAACCCATTTTTTTTTTTTTTTAAGTTTATTTGTTTGAGATGAGCAGGGAGAGGGGCAGAGGGAGAGGGAGAGAGAGAATCTTCAAACTGACTCCCGACTGAGTGCAAGAGCCCAACACAGCCTGATCCCAGGACCCTGAGATCATGTCCTGAGCCAAATCAAGAGCTGGACGCTTAACACACGGAGTCACCCAGTCGTCCCCAAACCCATTCTTCAGGCAATTCACACACACACGCATGTTTGAGAATCACTGAACAAGGGAATCCAATGTCTAAGAGTTACTGAGAACCTATTATGCACCTGGCACTGACAAGAGAAGACCCTTCCCGTCTAGGAGCGCGCAGTCCTGTTGGGAACACGGACAAGTGAACAAAAAGATATAGTGAGTGACGACGAATGCTGGGGCAAAAAGGAGGAGAAAGGGGAAAACTGCCTGGAAGCGTCAACCTGAAGGCTGCACAGCGGAAGGGACGCTGGAGTTGTCTGGGAAGACGTGTTCACCAGGTGCACAAAGGGAGCCGCAGCCTACGGACGGACGTCAGGAGGGGCTCTGTCCACACCATGAGCCTGGTGTGACTTTCAGCCGCTGAGGTCCTGGGGCGGGGCGCTTAGAGACCTGAAGCCCCGCCCCGACAGGGAGGCCGGCATCTGTAAGAGGAGAGCAGCGCACTAAGGATTAATCTGCCGTTTTCATTTGATCCAAAAATGGATCCAGAGTTCTGGTAATCTCATCCTCTCCTTCCAAAGCAGTAAGAGGTCAGGTCCTCACGGAGGGAGGGCCCATGGGCGGGGCCGGGGCTGTCCCTCCCCGCACACGAGTGACAAGGTTGGGGATCTCCAGGGCCGACCTGGGGCTTGGTGTCAGCAAATCACTTTCTTAGTCAAAGGCGTTTTAAAAAATAGTCCTAGTGCTCGCTTCGGCAGCACATGTACTAAAAGGTAGTCCTAATTCTCCTTCCAATTTCTCTCCTCTTTCCCTCTTTATCCTTCCAATTTCCTTGGCTAATATTTAAAACTGTTTACTTTTGGTAGCTTTCAGAACGAGGTACCTCCCCCACCCCAAGAAAACGCACCTTCAGCTATTTACTATCTGGGATCTGATCCATGTTCTTAAATCCACCCCTCGTGGCCCTCAGCCTGAGTTCTGCCCCAGCCTTCTCACCCGATGCCCATTGTCCCTCAGCCCAGCCCAGAGGTGGGCTGGGGGCTCCTCCTACCAGCTCCTGGAAGCAGATTCTCCATTTTCAGAAACATTTTGTTAAATACAGACATTATTGAAAATTAAATTATACACATTACAATTAAATAAGTTTTGTTAAAAACAAAATTAATAGATGCCCTGACCTCATCACTTCCCAATTATTTCACCACATTATACTATTACCTACCCTCCAGAGGTTATGTATTTCCATTATATCTAAATAGTGGAAATACTATATAATGAGGGGCCACTGTGTGGGGTCTTGCCAACTCCAAGTTCAGCGGCATCACTTTGTTAGCTTGCAATTGACTGTAGTGAATGTATTTACACCATACAGCAGCTCCTTCTGCCCATGGGTCCTGTCTCCTCCCTCTAAAAAAACCACCTCTTTGCACCCCAAAAAAGAAATTCACACCATGGAAATCAACATATGCTAGAAATCAGGGCTTGATTTATTATTCTCTTAATTGTCTAGCCTTAAGAAAGTGATGGAAAACGTTAATAATGAGAATTAACCTTAAAAGCATCGTCACATCTACGGCTGTTATGTGGCAGATAGCACAAAAATTGGAGGAAATATTTCTCAGTGTTTGAAAAGTCATATCTGATGTAGAAAAGAAGTCACTCATGTCATTGATGAATGAGCAAGTGTCCAACCTCTGTCTTTGTGGTTGCACTTTCATGTCACGTTAAAACATGCAGGAAAATACCACTGAACACCCATTCAGCAATTGCAACCAAGTATAGGTAGGAGAATTCAGCAAAAATCAACAAAAGGATTCTGAGAGAATGAATTTGGTCTATGGAATTTATAATGAAGAGTGTTGCATATTTTCTATGATTTGTGAATTGCTTGCTACTCATCCTTAATATCAACAAAACTTCTACTACACTTGTGT
Source organism: Meles meles (assembly GCF_922984935.1). Lineage (NCBI taxonomy): Eukaryota > Metazoa > Chordata > Mammalia > Carnivora > Mustelidae > Meles > Meles meles. The sequence goes on from NC_060070.1 coordinate 24,892,067, forward strand.
GTGTGTGCACACATTTTCCCCTAAGAAAACCCATAGTTACTCACCTACCAGCGTGCCATTAATCTCTGAGCTTCATTTCTGAGGAAGACGCCTCACCCCCATCAAGGCTACACAACCTATAGTCAGTTTTCATTGCTGTGGTGGCCCATGGATTGAGAGTCCATGAAGACCCGAGTTCTCATCTTGGTTCAGCCACTCGCTAGCCTTCTGCCAACCCCCTCAGCCTTCCTCCGCTCCTCCATGTGCCTCAGTGGGTGTGTGGAGCCATAGGAAGAGTAAAGTCCGTTCCGGCTCTACACTGGTAATGAATGACTCAGGAATCCGTGAGAGAGGGATGCCCCCACAGTTGCAACAATGCCATCCGGGAGGTTTGGGGTGCACAGATGTACCCACCAAAGGACTCGCAACTCTATACTTCAGTGCCAAATGTCATATGTGAACTTACAGATATGTTTAAAATGCTCCCATGTTGTTTGGTTACTTTAATATGAATGACATGAATTCTTGGAAAGATGAGGAGAAAGGCCTTACCTATGAAGAATGTCTTTCAAGGCCTGTCTGTTTGAGATGAAATAACATCATTCTGCCTGTGGGGATGGGGTTAGAAAGACAGACTAAATATCCTCCTCAGGCGAGGGCACTGCTGTCCTATCTACCTCAGCCTCAGCCCTCTCCTTCTGGACTTGGCTGTCCTGCTCCCAGGGGACATCTTGGGCAATGACTTCTCCCCCCCAGGGCAGGAGCAGGGCTATCACAGAACGATGGCCCACAAAGTCTCATACTTACACAGAAAGCGCTGTATAGGTCCCACAGCGTCTTTGTAGCCTTCCCGGTGTTGGGCAGGAAATGGTTAAACGTGACAGTCCTGTTCCAAAGCAGCCACAGGCAGGGGAGGGGCGGCCAATTAATAACACAACTCAGGAAGTGTGGGCCTCCTTCTTTCTGCCCAATGGGGAAATTCATTTTCAATCCTGACCTCAATGAGAAAGTTACTCTTCCTGCCAAAAGGAGCTCCAACCTTCTCCATCCCCACGGCACAGCAGAATCAGAAGACAGGAGGCAGACTGAGAGATAGCCTTGAGGGAGAGCAAGAACCAAGGGAAGGGAGAGAGCAGGCAGCTCCACGGAGACTGCCCTTTCCTCAGTGACACAACTCAACACTCATTCACAGAAACGGAGGACGACGGACTGGGCTGGACACCGGAAACGCTAGAAACGCTAGATGGTGTGGAACAGCAGGAGACACAGAGAAAGGTCGGCCAAACTAGAAGAGCCGAGACAGAGCAGGCCCCATCGCCTGTGTGTTCCTCAGCAGAGAGTAAATGGAAGTCATACCCGGAGGCCACTATTTTAAACTAACCTATGATAAAAACATACGTCATTCTTATCCTGTTTTTCTCTGTCTTCATAATTCCTCAAGTTGAGGAACCTCTCTAGAAATTGTTCCAGATTGACCGCTGGCCCAAGAAGATCCTGACCTTGTAGGTCAAGTCCCAGACCTGATGCCTTGGGTGAGAAGAGCCAGGAAAGGAGCCCCCTGCCCCCTCCTCCCCATCCCTTTGTGGAAGGAGATCCTCAGGCAGCTTGTTTCCATGCAGGCTGGTGGCCTGTTGGCACATGTGACCCTCTATCAGCCAAGGTCCCACCAGGAAGACTGCCCAGCGGACATCTTTATGCAAGGCGACTCAATGAAGGGGACTAGCTGCACGGGGGACAGCGAGGTAACTCTGATGTTGAAGGCACAAAGGGAGGAGGTATAACGGGAGTTGTAAGGCCAAGGACTTTCAAGGAGGGACTGGAGTCTTGGAGGAAAGGCGGCTGCTGCTGGAGAAGCTGCCTGAGGCAGAGAGAGAAGGAGAGAGAGACCTCTTCCTTTGTTCCCGTTGGCTGAATTCAGCGAGGGACGGGTCCTCTGCTGGACAGGGCAGAGAAGGAAAAGGTACAGATTGGGGCTGGGGGAAAAGAGGTTTCCCAGAGCTAGCATACATGCGGTCATTTAATCCTGGAAGTCACCCCAAAAGTAGTTATTACCGTCTCCATATCACTGATGGAGAAACCAAACCTCAGAGACCTTAAAAGCCGATCCAGCCAGCAACACACAATGGTAAACTGTGGCACTGAAACAGGAACTTAGATCTCCCATCTGTACCCCCAGACCCTGTCCATTCTCTTATTTGGTCCTGCAGGGGTGTGAGGGGCAGGGATGTCTACGGAGCCACATGGCACTTCCAAGCTTCCAGTGGTAGTGGTCCTTAACCTCCTGCTCTTTTCCGTGCCAGGAGCCACAGTCAGGGTGGCACATGGTGTTCTGGCATGAGGGGAGGCTGTCGCGGGCCAGGACTGCCAGCTGGGGTGGTAGACTCGCGGGGGGTCTCGCCCAACCTCCCTGAGCCTCTACGAAAGACCTCTGTGTGCTCTTCAGAAGGCAGAGCAATGGGCCAATACACGGTCCATGCCAGCTAATTATCTAGCCCCCCTTCTGCTCCCTGGAAGACCCGGCCTGCTGGACGCACCGAGGGTCTGCGTGTCTAATGTCAGATGGCCCGGTTCCCCCTCTCAGCGGGGCTGGTATCTGGTTGGTCCTTCAGGTTCCCATTTGGCGCATAGAACACAAACATCTGCTGGGGTTCTGGTTGGCCTGGGGCGGACTTCAGAGCGGAGACAGATAGAGAAAGAGGGGGGAAAGGAGGAGGGAACTCAGGGAAGGGAAGCTGAAGGCAGCCTTTCTGGGGGGAGTTCATCAGCTGCTGTGTGATGGGGGCTCTTTCCAGCTCCCCCTCCCAAGAAGGGAAAGGCAAAAGAGAAGAATTTTCACGGGGTATCGTTGGAAAGCCTAAAGTACAATCTGCGGACGCTTCTCCTTCATTGCTTTGCTTCTCCCAACTGTTCCTTTTCTCACCAGTTGGCTATTATTTTCTAACGCATTTTGATAATTACTTTATCAATCAAGAAAGATAAACAAAAGCCTAAAAATACATCCAAGTGAATGAGTTCCCAGCGCCAACCAATCTTCTGTACTACGATTTTTATGGCTCTTTCTTTCTTTCTTTCTTTTTTCTTTCTAAAGACGTGCTCAGGAAACACTTTAAGGGCTTGATTCCTCACTCGCTGATGGTTCAGTAGAATATAGTATCCAACCTTTTCCCATCCTGGCACTGACGTAGCGGGCCGAAGAAATTCAGTGAGTTAAGGAAATGCTATCCAAGCAAAATAAATGCCCTAAAAACACATGCCTATGGTCTGATCTTTATTAGAGCGATTCTTTTTTTTGCCTTTGATTTGTTTATTACATCCACAGAGCACTGGGTCAATCACCTTATGAGCTACCCTGTAAAAACGTAAGATGTAGGGAATTTGTATCCTTGCATTGCAACTGTTTGGGAAGAAAAAGTGCCAGAGTGTCAGCGACTAGAGCTCATATTTCAGAGGCCAAAATGCTGTCTAGATATGTCCGGCGAGTGACGGAATGTAAGGATCCCCATCCCACCCCCAGCCTCAACCCCCTTCCCCACCCCTGCTCCATCTCATGGAGCAGCCCAGCCTGGCTTGGCTTATTAAGAGCCTTGGGGAGAAGCCACTGAACACTGCATTGGGAAAGAGGCATTAGCCTCAACTTCTGCCTCAGTTCTAAATCCATGACTTGGGAATGAAAAAGTCACTGGGGCAAAGCATCCGAATGACCAACTGGAAAGGCATACCCCGCCACCTCCCTAGTTTTCACTTCCCGAAGGAACAGCGTCTCCTACCAAAAGGGGTTCTGGGTTTTCTTTTGTATCAAGAACAGCACGGGACTAACATATTCATACTAGCATATCCCCAACAATCCATAGCAGGTACTATAGGGATATCAGACCTGAAGGAAACCATCCAATTTATAGCTGCTCACGTAAAAGCCATCAGGAGAATCATGAAATGATTCTCCATATGGTGCCCTGAAGCTTCCAAAAACTATACGAGAGAGAGGCTTGGAAGGAATTCTTTCCTTTTTGGAGACAAGGAGGGTAGAAGCCAAGCATCTGTGGCAACCTGGAAAAGACACTCCTCCCCGACGCTCACCCACCCCTGCATCCCCGGGGTGGCCAGGAGGCTCTGTCTGCGCTGCAGCCCAGTCACCCGGGGTCACCGACGCTGGCTCGGTAGGCTTTTCCATTAACCAAGCTTATGTTTTCTAGTACAAATGGACTCTGCAGTTACATTGTGTGGAAGCTTACAGACATGGTTTGCCAAATGGAAAAACATTTGGAGCTTGGGAAAATATCTTGCACATAAATTACTGAAGGCACAGAGAATCTAAAAGAGGGATGAAATCAGAAGCCAAGGAAAAGCCGGGAGGGTGCCAGAGTAAAATGGAGAGAGAGACAGAGACAGGGAAAGCGATGTAATGATTTCTCTTAATGACCTGCCTTCAGACCGAGAAGGCGAGTTCCTAAACCGTGTTTGAGCCTCATAAAAGCCATGTGCCTGAGTATGGGGAAATATCCTTTAAATGGCAAGATCAAGCCCTCATTTTTCATCCTTCCTGAGTGGAGCTCTCCATTGATTTTGTTAAGTGCTGGCCACCAGTAAGAAACACAAAAGCTCGTTGTCTTTGACTGTGTCAAAGGCCAGTTACACACTTGTTAATTTCCTGATTTATGACACTGAGAAGATGGGGCTGGGGCGGTGCTTCTCCTCTCTCCTCTCTCCCTCTGTGTGTGTGTCTCTCTCTCTTTTTCTCTCTCTGTGTCTCTGTGTCTCTCTTTTGGTGGTGGCGGTGGAAACTATTAAAATAGAGGCAGATCAGGAAGTTTGTGATAAAGAGAAGCCAGGCTCTCGTCTGACACACAATCTCTCTCTTGGCTTAAGTAAACTTGCTCCTTCAAGGCCTGCCATCAACAGAGTCGGGCTCACGTTTCACCACTAAATCTGAGTCAACAATCTCTAATCTGGACACTGGGTTCGGAATCCGGGCTCAGGTTGCACTTGGAAGCTGACAGCAGGGACGAGAGCAGAGGAAAATATGGCCTTTGTTTCTGGTTTGATCGTCCCCACCGAGCGGAGCTGGGGTCATGTGTCGTTTTCTGTCATCAACAAGATAAAAGTTTGCACCTCTCTGGCCCTGAAATGGCTCTCCTGCCATTTCTATTAAGGCCGGTGAGCTCTCTGCCACAGGATCGGAGGGCCAAGTTTGTAGAGAGCTAAGATTTGGAGTCCTTTTCATCTTTCTGACATGTGATACCGTGACTTAGGCAGCCCCGGCTGGGTTGCTATGCAGATATACAATTTCTGAAAAGTTACACCCGGAAAATGAAAACCCCGGGCTGGATTAGCATTTCACAAAGAACAGGGATAAAATGTGTAGCAGTTGGGCTAAAAATAATTTTTTTTTTAAATTTTAAAAAAAGAAAAAGAAAAAAGAAAGAAAGAAGAAAAGAAGAAAACGTGAATTAAAGGTTCATGAAAACAAACTCTTTTTTAAAGCATCAGTAAGTATAAAAATATCTCCTTGCGTGCCTGGCCTTTGGTCCTGAGCCGTCATCCAGCTACTGTATGTGAAGGAGACACTGAACCAAATGGCGAGGCTGGGAAGGAAGGTCTTGGCGCAGGGTCGGGGTCTGGGGGTGCTGGAATGTGAAATGAAAATGGTGTGGCTGCTTTATAAAACTCATCTTTCGTTCTACCTGTAGTTGTTTCCATTGTTTTGATTTTGTGATCATCTTTCCCTTTTGTGTAAATAAACCTAGAAAGAAGGGGGGAGGAAAGGACCACATAGTCTAAAGGTTCTGACTAAATAGGCTTCAGGAGCCACGCTCCTTTTCATTACCAAGGTCAAAGGGCAGACCTTCAAAGCTCACTCACAGGTGCCTTTCTCTTCATTTCTTTTTTTTAAGATTTATTTATTTGTTTGAGAGAATGAGAGTGATGGGGGGAGGGGCAGAGGGAGAGGGAGAGAAAATCTCAAGCAGACTCCTCACTGAGCACAGAGCCCCACATGGGGCTCTATCTCATGACACTGAGATCCCAACTTGAGCCAAGAGCAAGCATGGGACAGTCAATGGACTGTGCCACCCAGGCGCCCCCCGCCCCCCACGAGCCTTTCTGACTGAAATCTTTTGTCAAGTGTTTCACATATCAGAAATGGTCTCCTGTGGGACACTTAAAAGGCATGTGACATGCTTGCATGAGGAGTAGCAGAGGGGAAACGACTGAGGGCTTTCCTTGCCATCCTCGGGAAGGCACCTGGTGCCTTCCAACCGAGACAGCATATTTCTCTGCCCCAGTGGCCAAGACCACACAGTGGGGGAGGCGGTGGCCCCTCACCAGCTGTTCACACACCATGACTTCCCAACAGCCTCACCTGCAGAAGCTTGGGAGGGATGCCCAGAGCAGGAAATGGGAAAGGGAACACAGAGGCTGTGGAGGAGATGGGAGGGGCTCCACTAACGCTGCTCCCACAGCAGATGAGGGAAGTATGGCCGCCATGATCTACACACAAGCCCTGGGTCCCTCCTCACCTGAGGAAGGTACAGCTGATAGAGCAAAGCAGATGAGTGCAAGTAGAGAGCTGTGGCGGGAATCCCCTTGAGCACCCCTGTGTGTTGGATCAAGGGGCTGGCAGTGTTCGTAAAGAAGACTGTTGTCTTTCGGAACAGGAATCCCTTGGAGATGAGGTGAAGAAGATGGAGGCAGTTGACTCTTTCTGGAACTCCAGAGATCAGAGCCACTTTTGACCTCCTCTAGGTCACTTCCGGGATTGATCTCGAAGAGGAAATGATATACATGAAAGTGACTGGTGTAAAATCCGGCCACACATTCAGGAATTAAATGCTCTTTGATTCATGGGTGCAGGAATCTCTCCATCCACAAGAGGGAGGCTAACGTGGGTGTGTGCTGGTTAAATGTGGGCTCTGGCATCAGACTGACCAAATGCACTTTGAGACTTCGCCCTCACCTAGCCTCTGCGTGCTCCATTTCCTCAGCTAGAACATGGGAGTAACATCAGTATCCTCCTCACAGGGTTGCTGGGAGGCACAAATAAAATGATGCAACTAAGTGGTATTTTGTGCTCATTGGATACATGTCCATTAAAATTAGCAGTGGATTTCACTCCCTCTTGGTTTGACCCAACACTGCACGTGAGAAACGGATGAGGAAAGAGCCTGATACGTTCTCAGAGGTCTGCAAGCAGGCTGCAGTGACATCACCAGGCATGCGTTCTGTTGTCCGATTCAGATTCAGACTGAGTTAAGACCTGAGTTGACACCGGAAGCTGTGGTGCCCTCAAAAGGGCATGCACGAGGGGTCAGAGCGTCCAAATGTGGGCTCTAGCACTCACAAGCTCTATGACCCACGCCTCTCCCTTCATCTCCTGGATGGTGCCTTCCTGACCCAGACATGGGGCTTGTGCACAGATCATGTGGTTTTGTGACAGTGGCCCAAGACCATCTGAGTGACCACCCCTGTCGTGGCGTCTGGCATGGGGAAGCTGTCGGTGTTTCTGTCCATTTATTTGGTCAGCTTAGTCGACCAGTGATCCATCCAGTGGCCCAGCCTAGAAGTGACTGTGGGGCTTGGGTTCAGCCCCCTAGAGTCTGTGAGGAGTGACACAGCCCCCAGGGGACCCCAGCAGCTCTGCCGCTGCTCTGGTGAGCCACCCCCATTGGCCATCTACACAAGTAGCTGGAGACAAGGTTGAGCTTAGGGCTCAAAGCATCAGCACCATGGGGAATGGAAAACAGCCTCTGACCCAGAGCCCCCTTTCTCCCCACCCCAGAAATCTAACATGGCTGCCAAAGTGCCTCTCTCTTCTCTCCTCCCTCCCCTCTCTCCCTCTCTCCACTCTCTTCCTCTCTCTGAGCTACTGGAACAGCGCCCGCCCCCCACACCCCGTCTCCCTCAAACTTTACCTGCACATACGCTGACAACAGTTGACTTTTTGATGTTGTTCAAACCCAGGTGTGAGGAAAAGTAGGAGAGTTTTCCCCCTCTCCAACACGGTCCAATCTCATGGTGTAGGCACCAAATCAGTGACCCCACCCTGCTCTGTGGGCTGAGCCATCAGGCGTCCTGGGCCCTGGTGAAGCAGCTGGACAGCGCCGTGGGCGGTGTGGACACGGGAGCCCGCGGCTGGGCCCTGCCTCTTACTGTGTGTAGCGCCTGGACAGGAAGCCCCCTCACTTTCATGCCTCAGTTTCCCGGCTATGAAACAGGAAGGACGATGACAGCAGTGCCCCACTCACGAGGCTGTCGTGAGAACCAAACAAGTGAATGTGTGGAAAGCCCGCATGTCCAGGGGTTATGTCCAGAGGGACACCTGTCTCGGCGGAGGGCCCTTTTCCCTAGAAGAATGCCACACACTGGCGGCAGCTGTTCATTCCAGCCAGGGTAGCATGATGGATTAAGAGGCCCTTTCTGGATACTGAAGCCTCATTTACCATCTCTAAGAGTGTCCAAGGGTCACACTTAGAGGTTATCTTGTGTCCAAGACCCTCCTGGGTTAAAAGCGTCGTAGTTCTCCGACCTGGAATCATCGCATATCACAGAAACCCCGGGACCATGATGGAGTCTTATTCTCTTGTGTAGCTCCCTGCATCCAGAAGAAGCCAGAGGTGGGCTGCCCCACGGGCCGCCACATCATGTAGGCAGCATGAGGGGACACCTGCTTACAGCTCAAGCTCCCATTTTTAAGGGAGCACCTATAGTGCGGGGCTGGGGGCAGCTTTGCAAAGCGGTGAATCTAGGCTCCCGATGGGCGATTTCATAAACCTTGGAAAATATCCAAGGGGATTGCTGGTGAGACCGAGAAGCGGCCCATCTTTTCCACAGCCCTATCTTCCCATTACATGTAAGCTACGAGGGCATGGGCTGTGAAGTTCTTCCTGTCTCCCCTGAGCATTGGACATGGGGCCCCGGGGCCAGTGGGGGTTTGATAACTAACAAGGAAGACCCTGCCTGACGTGTTTCTCAGGAAGCGGAGTGGTCTCAGCACTTTCCCACACCCATAAGGGGCAGTGGCCGGTAACCACGAATGCTCAACCCTCTGGCTTAGTTTAATATTGAGGACCACTTTGGAACAAAACCGAGCCACTGCCAAACTTACAGGAAGTCAAAATGACTCTTCATGAATCTGTCATCCATTTTTCTCCGGCTTGAACGTGCATGGCCTGGGCTCTGGCCCCCAAACCTCATGGATTTGAATCCCATTCTGCAACTCACTGGCTGTGTGATCTTGGGCAAATATTCAACTCACTGAGATTTGGTTCTTCTTTTATAATAAAGGGAAAAGAAGAAGGCCTTTCTCATACGGTTTCTCTGAGGATCAAACAAAGCCTCAGCACATGCTAGGAATAGTTGATGTTCTCATATCTGTTTCTCTTTATAGATAGTTTTGATAGCCCAAGAGGATTTTGTATTTAGGGAACACCAAGATTAGGAGAAGAAAGGGAAGGAAAAAGGTATCCTTATGTCTACTGAGATGCCATAAAATCCTCTCGTGTTGGAACAAAGGTAGCTTTTGTTTCTAGAAGGGTCAAACTGTTTGCTCAATCATCTTGGACTCTGACCACAGCAAAATCAGCATCCTGGATGATTGTCTTTGTGACCAAGTCCAGATGAAAAATCCTACCTGGGACTCTGCACCAGACAACCACAGCTGGGTGTCTGAGCCCCTGGCACGTCCTCAGCTGGGCCTACAGAGCTCTGACAGAATTGTCGTCATAACCCCATGCCAGGAACCTGCGAGAGTCCCTGTTTCCACAAGAGAAAGAAACCTGGTCTCCAGAATCCACTCCCAGGAAGGCCTCTCAGAAGAAGCTGCCGACAGGGCCTACGTTTTTTTGGAAACGTTAAACCACCCCCGTGTGGGACTCAGCAAATCAATTCACCTTTCCAGGCTTCGGTTTTTTTCACAGGGAGAACAAGAGGATGAGATAGGTCGACACTGGCTAAAACCAGGTACTTATGTATTAACCACCTTAGAAGTCTTCTGATGTTTTAATTCAGGTACCAAGGAGAAACCAGATTGACCCACCCATTCTTGTAGAGTTAGATTAACACAAAAACATCTCCCAGCCTGGAGGAGGGGGGTGTTGAGATGGTGTGGTGGGAATGAAACCTGATGGGGATGTTTGCAACTGGATGGTGCTTCTTGGAGCCCCCCAAAACCCAGCCCTGATCAGGAGTGGGAGGGTGGTTGGGAGGAACACACAGTCTGCAGGCCCAGGACCTCACTACGCATGTCCCTTCATGTTCCTCAGCAGCATGAGGAAGCAGCCCCTCACACAGGCCAGTGGCCTCTTGTTTGTACACAAGCATGATTCACTGCAGGTCAGGAAGGCCAACGTCGCCCCCGTATCTCGGCATCCTTTAAAACGTACTCACTTTATTTTTTAGAAATTTTTTTCCCTGGGGGAAAGAAATGAGCACCTTCTGTAACAAGGAAAATAACAATAGTCATAATAATGAGAAAAGCAAAAATAAGCACATGTAAGTGCATTTTTTTTCTTAGAGATTTATTTTTGTTTGATGAAGCTGACACCAGTCAGGGAGAGAGGAGAATGTCGGGAGCCCCGCAGGGAAGCGAGCACCCAGAAGAAGGACCGCTGCTTCCTGCGGGGTTGGGGGGGCTTGGGGGGGGTGTTTGGTGTTGGGGTTTGTTTGTTTAATTTGTCGCTGGAAGTTTTCCTTTTGTTCTCTTTTATAAATCTCTCCCTGGGCTTTCAAGCTTCCCCTCCCTCCCACCTCCCTTCCCCTGTCCCCTAATTTCATTTTTTAAAAAGCGAGCTCGCTCGCCAGGTGTGTCCCCCAAGCTCTCACAGCTCTAATAAATAAGGAGCACCTGTAAAACAGTAGCTTGACTTGTTAAGTGACTCTGTACAAAGGAGAATATAGAAATACAGTATGTACACGGCATCCGCGGGCCCGTGGTGCTTCAAGGCCAGCGCGACACTGTCCCGGCCTCACCGCCCCCAATCCCCCCCCCAACACCGCCTGCCGCCCCTCCTGTCTCCCGCTCGCTTGGCGGCGGCCCTGTGGGGCGGGGGGTGGGGAGGGGGGAACACCTGGACCCCTCAAGAGGGAACAATTGCTTTATCTGAGTTAGTAAACAGATACACTGAATCACAAGGTGATTTGATTTTTTTTTTTTTTAGTTTTCTTCTTTTTTTGGATTTTTTTTCTTATTTTTTCTTTTTTTTTTTTCTTTTTTCTTTTTTTTTTTTTTTTTCTGTACTCATCAGAATGGGATACTCCACGACTGTCTCACCAACTCAGTGTCAGTACACATGCTCTCGAGGACTTCTGGACTCGCAGCTACGACCGTACAAGTGCACACAAGAAAATCTACCCTGTTATCCTCCACCCACTGACCGAGGATCGAATTGCACATTTCTCTTAACCATGACAGGAGAAAGCAAACAGTGAAACAGAATCACGGGCGATCTTTCTCACTTTCCCGCTTGTTTCCACCGGTTCGTCCATACCATTCTAATTATCATGAAAGGACTCTGCGTAGAGAGAGATTGCTTCACTGACTTCCTGGATCACCGAAAACCATCAAGGTTGAAATTTCATCCAAGTCTTTCGTGACGCCCAGCAAACAGTCCCCCTCGGATTGTTTTACACCTTGAGGGCATTTTGGTCTTCAGTTCAACACTCTTGCTCTGTTCCCAAATGGGGCGCTATTTAGGAGAATTTAAAGAGAAAGCTGAGAAGAATAAACATTTACCGAGTTCTCTTGGCATTCAGTCTCTGAAAAACCACAGTATAAACTATTCATGCTGCTTCTTACATCTGTCAAATCGAAAATTAAAAGCCATAAAAGTGTAACACTGAAAATATGGCATTAAAAAGGATAAAGGTGGCCTTTGTAAAAATAACAAGAAAAGTATATCAGCCAATAAAATATTCTAACTCTTCATTTAAAAGTGCATCCTGGGCAGGACAGAGACGACGCTGAAGTGTTGGGACCCCAGGACGATCCCTCTCCGCCTTCAAAACGTGGACAGTACAGGTCCCAAACCGTACAATGCAAAATCACAATTCTTCGTGTAGCAGCAAAACCACAGCAGTTTTTAAAATGACTAAAAAAAGATGTTTGTTTTCAAATTCGTACCATCTTCCAGCCTCACCCTCTGAGCCTCGAAGATGGAGCGGGGAGAGTACCTACATTGGTCCTTGTGGCTTGTCGGTGTCTTGTTGTTCTAAAACCAGGGGCGAAATCCCTAAGTTCCTCTGGGGAAAAGCAGAGACGGTCGGTGGCCACAAGAAGGCTGGGCCGCTTGGTAGGTCCAAGACGTGCTGGCTTCTCTGGGCTGGAGGCCACCGAGGGAGGACTGCTTCCTCCGAGATGCTTAATGACAGGAAGCGGCTTGATTCGTTTGAGTTTTAGCCAGAGGGGGTGGTGAGCTGACCAGCTGGTGTCGTTGGATGGCGTGACATGGTTTGCTCTGCGCCCTCTCTCCACGCAGGGGACCCTGTGAGTGAGCGTTCCTGGGAAAAAGAGAAGAAGAGGCTGGTCAGCATCCGAGGGATCCAACCACACCCCTACCCCACGCAGGGACAGCCCAGGCAGGAGGCAGGGCCGCACGCTCTGACCCAGTGGGCCCAACCTGCGATGAAGGCCCAGGACAAGAGAGCACAGCGTGATTCTGACGTGTCTTTAATTCACAGTTCTGCTCCGGGTCAGCCCTGCCAGCTTTGTGTGAGGAAATGAAACACGAGTCGCTTCTTGGAATGCCGTAATGAGCATGGGGCACCACGCCCTCTCCCAAGACCACAGCAGCATCCCTTGGCCACCAGGCAACCTTCGACCTCCCCTCATACATCACGCTTAACTGGCAGCCCTTTTGAATGACCCAAGGTCACCCCAAAGTGAGGCCAGGTCACCCGGGGGCCCTGGAGCTTCAGACCTCACCCCTGTACTCTGGCTCACAGCTCTGGTGTTTGCTACAAAGGAGGAAAGCCTAGAGATGCGCTTTTTAGCCCATGAATAGCAACTGCAGACATGAAGACCTCTCTTCAGAGGTTTCCTGCAGAGGCAGCTGAGCTGGAAGAAATGCCCCTCTCTGTGGGTCTTGCCTGACAAAGGTGAGCCATTCCCATCTCTTGCTACCTGAACCAAACAGTAGCAAGGGACTGGCAGACAATAAACCAACAGGGCTTCGGGATCCCAGGGCAGAGGCTCTGAAGGGGACTGTCCATTTCTGGGAGAATGCCCACCCGGCTTTTACCACAGATGTGAGGCTCTGCCTCTCCATCCCTACTGGCTCATTTCATTGGCCACCTGTCCCTTGGTTTGAAATATAACCTCCTGAGGACACTCAGGGACTCCTAGTAAACAGCCACTTAAAAGTCTGCCAAGCAAACTGTAAAGTCTCTGAGGTCTGGGGCTGTGTCTGTTTGGCCCACATCGCCACACCAAGCCCCCGGTTCAGCTAGACACGCGTTTGTCCAGTGAATGAGGGTCACGCAGCTCCCGTCCCTCACGCCCTCAAAAAATTCCTTTTCTCTCCTGCTGATCCATAAGGATGTCAGAAATGTGACTGGGTAAAAGCTGACTGAACGTGAGGTTTACGAGACAGGGGACTCGTAAACATCCTAACAAGGGTTGAGATTATTCCTAGAACAATGAACAAATAACCTCACAGAGGCGATAGAATTGAAAACTTGAAGGGACCCCAGAGATTTCTGAATTTTATAGATGAAGAAAAAGAGGTCACAAAGAGACCCGCAAACTTGCTCGGGGTGTCTGTAGCCTGAATTCAGCACACGTATGAGGTCAGCATGCTTGTTGGGAGGACTCAACACGAACTTGTGCTTTCAACCCTGCTCTCCCAGTCCTGGTGTTAATGGTAATGATAATAATGATCAGCCAAAAACAAGGTCTGAAAATCTGAATGTGCATGACAGGAAATGCCTGAGTTCCCCAAATCACATTAAATCACCAGATCTGTGTGTATTTAATATGTATATTAAAGAACCAAAGTGAAAATGCAAAACACCACAAATATGCAATGGGGGTTGGAATTACAAGGCCATGGAAACCTTTTCATTTGGCGTGGTCAGATTTGGAAATGTGGTTATTTATCTCTGAATAAAGAGCTCACTTTTTATTTCTTTCTTGTCTCTCTCTCCTTTACTTCCTTTTTCTTTCTTTCAGAAAGAAACAATGGCAAGAAGGGATACAGAAATAAAAATGTCAAGAGCTACTATCAAATGAGAGGTCATAAAGAATTGGAAAGGAGACTCAGAAAGCACGAATGGATCCAAAGATACAAGTGTAGCTTCTTCTGGGGCAGTTCTTTCCATTTAGGGAGCATAGCCTGGAACTTGCTTTGAAGGGAGGAAAACCATCCCCACCCCTGGGCTTGGGACCAAGAGTGACCAAATCTTGTAGCTGGAGGAGGCCTCTGAATCCTTTCTTTAAAAAGGAAAAGGCGGGGTGGGGGGGATGGTGCTCAGAAAAGCGTTTAACGCTTTCTACCAGTGACTGGGAAACACCGCCATTTTGAATGACTTACTTAAGAATGCCGTAATGGCTTTTTCAATTATGTGGCTTTTTTTTTCCCCCTTTAATGTAATCATGACCTCAAAAAGAGGAATATTTCTCAAACGAGTTTCTTTATATTCAAATCACCTTTGGACAAAGTCCAAACATGGACAGCATCAGCCTACTTGGAGAAAATTTCAAGGCTTTCATAAGGGACTTGGGAAAACGGGATTATAATGAGAGCCATTCTGGAACCTTAACTACAGCGTTTGCCATCCCAAACACTATAATAATCATTATTATTCTCTGGTATCTATTATTGTCTGGTAAATAATATGTGTTTTCCCCCCAAGTTCTACAGGGTGCAGCTGCACAGCACTCTATTTTTTGCAGCCCCATTCCTGCTGCTCTGAAAGCCTCCTCACACCGAGCTTATTTTAAGAGAATGGCAAAGTAGACAATTTGGGCTGTTTCCTTGCCTCTCGCCACACACTTGCCATGTCTGGGACACCCACGAAGGCCAGAGGGTGGCAGCACAAGTCCCTGCCTGCAGTCACATTTGAGGAGGGGGTGGGATGGAGGTCATCCTCCTTGGGTTCCTGTGAGCCTGGCTGGTTCAGGGCAGTCCCCCCCCCCCCACCCTCTGTTGGGGACCTGGGAACAGACTCTGGCTTCAATGACAATGAAGAACGGAGCTTGGGCTTCACCTTCCCAAAGTGACTGGTATGCAACGTATGAAACTCAAGAGTGGGGAGGAAGCAAACTTGGAGTTTTAGAGAGTGATCATGAGGAAGTTCCAGAGCCCGAGCCTGTCCCTGTGCTGCCCTTGCCAAGCAGAGGGATCCTAGGGAAAATTCATCCACTCTAAATTTCTTGATCTGAACAAAGGGGAAGTTACTATGATAAGTGAAACAGAGACACTAGTTACAGTCCAGCGTGTCCCCTTCCTTAACCTGCCCAAGCCTTGATTCTTTTTCTGAGAAATGGGTGCCTCGGTGAGATTTTCTATTATATCTTCCACCTCTCAAGTTCTGTGACCGTAGGATTTTTGGACCAAAGCCAGTGGTCAACTATGCAGGATTATAAACTTGAGCATAACATAAGGAAGACTATTAATAAATTTCTGAACTCCAAAGCCCAAAGTTCCGGAGACTCCTTTCTATGAATCTCTCTCTCACTCACTCACACACACACACAGCTCTCTGGCAGAGAATTTTGGAGTGTCCCTTAATGCAGGGAATTCTGGGGAAGTGACTATATTTGTGCTTCCCATTTGGATTATCCTGTGAGTCAGGGGTTCATCTCAAGGCAGGACAACCCAGGGTCCTATAACATGGACTATCACGTGCACACAGCCCATCTCGTATTCCATGCGTGTACTGTATTTGAAGACCGGCTCCACAATGCACCGTCTCCAGCAGGCTCATATGGCCAGGTGCCTTCAGAATTTCAGGCCCCCTCATCCCTTCAGGCCAGAAGAATGAAGAACCTTCCTTAGGGAATGCAAGCACCAAGGGCACTGAGAGAGCCTCTGCCTGCCTAGCACTTTCCTTTCTTTCTTTCTTTTAAACTAGACTCCACACTAGGGCTTGACCTCACGACCTTGAGACCAAGACCCGAGCTGCAATCAAGAGTTGGACACTTAACCGACTGAGCCACCTGGGTGCCCCACTTTTCCTTTTTTCATCAGGAGAGCATTGCTAAGAATGTGATCGAGTTACTCATCCTCTTTTACCACACAAGAGTTTGCAGAGAACTACAGAGAACAAAAATTGGGCCTGAGTACTGGTAAGTTTTTTCAGTGTCGATACAGTCAAAATACGACCATTTTCACCTTTCCTTCTTTGGCCTTTACAGTCTAAGACTTAACACTGGTTGTGTTTAAAAGGAAATTTTGTAATTTCTATGCAACCACTTCCAGAAGTAAACGTGCATCCAGAGAAAAATGTTTATCTTATCCTACATCCCAACATTTGCAAGCTGGTCCCTCCACGGTACAAGAGACCACCTCTGCCAGGAAGCCAGCCTTGGGTTATCTAATCCATTTTCCAAACTTTTATTCTTCTTTCCTTCCTCAAGTACCTTTGTCATTAGCATCATCAAAATCCTGGATGTCTGTTGTGTCTTACCTGCTTAGAAGGCAAGCTCCCCGCATCGCATCTGTCATATTTACTCCCAGAATCTACAACCTTGTGGCATCAGTTGCACGATGTGCAAGAAATACCCGCTGCTGAGCCGCTGGCCTTTGTCCATTTACCGGGGCCCCACAGCGAGGCAGCTCACTTGGGCACGTCGGCCAATCACTTATCACGGTTAAATACAGCCATTACGCGCTGGCTTGGGCCACGCTGTTTATCTGGGACAATAATGAGTCCCCGAGGACTGAACTGCTCTCAGGTAGCCGCAGCTATTCTGGGACACTCACAAGAGTAGAGCCCTGCGGTCAATGAGCAGAGTCACCTGCGTTAGCTGATAAACCCAAGTGTGATGCCAGATAGTGGTCTCCACCGCGAGCCCTTTCCAGAAAAGTTTGCAGCGTGGTGAGGTTTTGTCAAAAAATGGTTCCTCCTCTCCCCCATCAACCATCGCTTCATGAGGTATTGAAATGGCTTTTACCAAGCCAGAAAGGGTTTTCATTTATGAAGTGGAGGGCACCTCTTTGCTTACGGCTCGTTAGTTGGTGAAAGTCATTGAGAAATATCCCTTCTCCTTCCTGGTGTCATTACGATGGGACATAACCAGTGGCGGGGAGAGGGGTATGGGATCCAAGGGTGAGCTTCAGTTAGCTCAGGGCTGAGCTCTGGTCTGAACTACAACCTCATCACCACGGTTCTGCCCTCTCCATGGCTCTGAAAAGCCAAGGCTCAAGTACAGTTAACAGAAAAAAAAAAAAAAAAGAAGAAGCAGCAGCCAAACATCAGGCCTTGCTTTTCTTTTCTTTTTTTTTATAATCTTCTCCTTTAGCAATATCTCCTATTTTAGTCTTTAATCAATAAAAATCACAACCATATAAGACCACCTACTGGGATAATTCCAATTTTAATCCTTTGTTTGACAAATTAAAATTTTGGTTTTCTTTGCCTGGCCGGTTCTATGAGTTAAATGGGTAGAGAGGCCTGTTTATTCTCATAAGTGGTCACTGCTATTTCTTGCTGACCTCAAAAAGTTCTTGGGGAACAAAGAGCCCTCAGTCATGGAACCCCATCTTGTGCATTCATACAAGTCCTTTTCTTCATCCTGGACAACTGATCTTCCTTAAATACCCCAAATCCTTGCTGGAACCTGGGAGGTTGAAGCAAACCAAATGACCCTGTCTGGCCCTTTCCTAAAAGCAGGTGGGGATTCATGAGTACATGTTCATTAACGCACTGGAGCTGGTGGCTACAGTTATTCACAAAAGAGAAAAAAAAAAGAAGAATTACATAATACAGTTAATGTTCTGCAGGAAATTTTGATGATGAGCCAAGAGCTCTATGTCCCTGGCTTTTAGGACTGAGCGCTTCCGTGATGGTTTGGGAATTAAGTTAAGTTATTGTGTTAAGTCTGCAGTTTTCCCCTCAAATTTTATTGAGCACCTACTTTATATCAAAGACCGCACAAGGCACTTTTATGTACTTATTTCACTTGAAAACAAGCATATTGTGTGTAGTTATCTCACTGAAACAACAATGCTACTCAATTATTTATTATTGTCCCTATTTTGCAGATGAGGAAACTTTTCCCAGGAAGAGTAAGGAATTTACTTGGTCAAAGTCACCAGCTAGAAAGGGGCAGAGTGGGTCGAGTCTGGATCCTATGACCCCAAGTTCTACAGTCCCGTGGAGGGAGTGCTTCCCCCAGTCCAGGGTTTCATCTCTTCCCTTCCTTCCCAACAAGTGGGGGGGGGGTCATAGTGTCAGAGCCATAAGGGCCCCAGAGACATACACAGTCCAGTGCCTTTGCTTGACCAACAAGAACTCTGCGACATGATTTGTTAAGAAGCTCTAAGTGCATTTCATTCAAGTTCCGTCCAATATACAAACTGGCTAATGCTGGTTCATGTGCCTTCTAAAAATTTTGCCTTGGACAAAAAAAAGTAGATGTTTATTGTGTTAAGTCTGAGCCTGTCATTTCTCTATATATCAGTATTATCTGGACATAGGCAGTCTAGGTTAAAAAGAAGAAGAAAAGGATCCTAGAGCAAAAAGCAGCTTTCTGACGCCAGCAGCTATGGTTTACGGAGCGATAGTAAATTCTAGGATTTTAGGCGGGAGCTGGAAAGGTGGTCTTTCTGGCACTTTATCTCCTCTCTACAACCAGTCCATGAGTAGAGGAGGGTGGGAAGAAGCACATATTCATGGAAACTAACTTCGCTGTACAGAACGAGAGCAAGCATGCTGACTCCCCACCAGGCCGCCACCCACCCCCACCCCTACGCAGCCAAGGACGTGGAGACTGTGGTTAATAATTGCTTCCCTGCAACCCTTCACCCTCGCAACCCCAGATGTTGAGGTACAACTTATTTCCTGAGATCAGCTGCCCAACGTGAGGAAGTGATACCATGGGTGGCAAAAATATGCCTCTGGTTCTTGGCACGGGGTGTGTAACTCAAGCAGCTTTGGTCAGATCTTGTTTCCCACTGAGAGGAAAGGCAGATGAGGACTCAGGTTCTAATCCTGGCTATGCCACTCCGACCTTGAGCGTTTGCTCTGTTTGTCCCAGTCCCTACTTATAAAAGTTGAACCAGACATCTTAGAATTTCTGGAGTGGTTTCCTCACCTCCAAGGCTGACAGCATGGAAGCATTTCCTTACCTTCCATTACACACATCCAAGGGAAGCAAGTTCTGGGCTGCAGGGGCAACCGTGACGATTCTTTTAGCGATAGCGATACGCCAGGCACTACCTCGACATTTCACCCAGGTTATCTACACTGGAGCCTGATGACTCTATGGGGTAAGGGCTATTATCTTCATTTTCCTTGTATAAGAGATGTGCTCCATAATTTTGCATGGGGACTCTGGAGCCGGGCTGCCAGTCGGATCGAGCACTGTTGCCGACTGACCAATGACACTGGGTAGAAGACTTAGCCTCTCTGTGCCTCAGTTACGTTGTCTGTAAAATGGGCTTACTAATGGTATCCCATAGGGTTGTTGTGGGCATGTAACATTTGAACACTGCCTACATATAGAGTGTGCTCGATAAATATTAGCTGATGCCATTACGTAATGAGAGAGCAGGCACAAAGAGGTTATAAAGCATATCCAAAGTCATAGCTAGTAAGCGATATGACGGGTTCTCAAACCCAAATAGGTCTCACTCCAGCCCCGTGGTCCTCTCCCAGGCCTTGCAGCCTTTCCACTAGGGACAGTAGCTGCTGGCTCTTGGGCACCTGTGATGTACCCCACTGTCCATGTTTTCTAACCCATCCCTCACCGCGGTGGGGTCACTGCCTGTGACCTGGAGGAGACAAGGCACAGACATTCCTTCCTCACCTTCAAATGCCTCTGCCAGGATCTGGACCCAGGCTGGCCCAACTCCAACGTACAGGTCTTTGGCCAGGAAGCCACACCACTGCCCACCTTCCCCCCTGGAAGCCCACTGTCACCAGATGTGGGTGCTTGGGAAGAAGGTCTGTGGTAGGCAAGATTAAAAAAGACAAAAGGACATCTGCAAAAGCTGTCCCCTCCCCTGACAGCACTTGCAGGCCCTTAGGGGATGGGGATGGGATTCAGCTGCTGCGGACATCCCCAAAGCGGTCTGAGGTAGAGCCAGCCACCCAAGCCTGATGGCTGCTCCTGGGTCCAAGACCAGAGCGTCCGGGTGTCCCTGTGGCCACCGTCCTCCGTGTGCCCGAGAGCCGCAGCCCACAGCCCACACCAGGCCTGGCCAACTGGTGGTCCCAAGGGATGATCCCTGTGTCAGCACCGCCCTGGTGCCCCGCCATCATCCCCCGGACTGGCCTTGGACACTGTCTGTCCTTCCGCCACCAGCCGGAAAGCCCCTCTAGGCCCAGGCCCGACGCAAAGCCCCTCTTCCGTGGCACGGCCACCACTTCCGGTGCACGGGGGACAGCCCCCACCCCTCTCACGGTAGCGATGACGTCCGCAACGTTTAGCATCCACCCCTGGTAATTAGCCCGTCATCAGAACGCAGCCATCAGCGATGCCAGTCCTTCTCTCGCTTCCTTTCAGTCCGGGAACAGCTGCTAAAGTAATTTTCCCCCAGCACAGATTTCACGCTGTCACTCCTCCGCTCCAGGTCGGCCTAGCGCATGGAGGACCAGCCCACAGCCTCCCACCCCGGCGCTCACCGCCCTCCTCTAGCCTCCGGGGCTCTGCCGCAGCCTGGCAAAGCGGGGGTGCGGGGGGTGCTTGCCCCAGCGGAGCTCACTGCTCGCTGCCTCTGTGGCTTTTCACATCCCATTGCCCTCCTTAGCCTGACACTCCCGACTGCCAGTCCAGGCCGCTCCCCAGACTTAGGGCTTAACTCCCAACTCATGTGCTTTCTAGAACCCTCCCAGGGTAACTCCATTCGCTGTTGCTCTCCTGGGGCCTTGGGCTAGAAAGTCAGTTACAGCCCTGAGGGGACTGCGCAGGCCCCTGTCCTCCCTGAAGCACAGTCTGAGGGACCATGGCGGTTGGCAGTTCTGCATGGCGCTTGGAGAAGCTGCCTTGGTTATTTCCTGTCTCTCCCAGCAGTTTATTAGCTCCTCAAAACAGTCAAGAACACCTGCCACTCCCTCTCCCCCGTTTTCTTTTCCCTTCCTTCCTTCCCTCCTTCCTTCTCTCCCTCCCTTCCCTGTGTCTCTTGACAACAGTGTCCCTGCACAAAGTCAACATTAGATATCGTTAGTTAAAAATGGATTTTTTTTTTAAATTGGACACACTTTATTCTCTAGGGAAATACATGAAGACCATCTCTATCAATAAGTGAAAGGGGGCTGCCTCCCTCTGTTGAGAAATGATTGGGAGTTTTTTTTAAGTTTGTGGACTGTAAAATATGGATTAAGTACAAATTAAGAACTCCAATACAGAATTTTTTTTAAAAGCTATTATTCTTCTGCATAGGCCACACACACACGTGTGCGTGTGCGCGCCTGCACGCACACACAGCTGAGACAAAGAACAAGCTGGTCAGATGATCAGACAGTGAAGAGAGCTGTCAAAATCGGACCTCTGAACCAGCAGCCCCTCACCTTCATTTGCAGAGCCACAATGTTTTTCCAAAATTTTTCATAGTTTTTCAATCAACATTTAGGATTCGTGTTGCTCAAACCTTGGTGGATATGATAATAGACATGAAGGCCCATGCTTACGGTGCCATCGTATTAAAGGAGAGGAATGGAGGGACCTGGATGTATTTTTGGTTTGGCAAGTTGTAGAAATATTTTTTTCAAACATTTGGGGTTTGGCTAAAACCAAAACTTACTTTGCCAAGCACTTTGGCCTTAATTTTTAAACCCATGTGTATTTTAGAAGAAATTCAATCTATATGTTTCTGACTCATTTACACTTAACTCATGAAAATGCTGTTTGGTAAGAGCTATTAGATGTCCAAGCAAGTTTATGAGCCTTTTTTAAGGCTTCTTTTCCTTGTTCTTACCAGAAAGCTGTATTTTGCCAGCCATAAAAGAGTGTGAGCCCCAGAGGCCTGTGGTCAGTTTGAAATTTATAACCTATGAAGCTTAAATGGATTCTGAGTGTGGAAAAAGTTTGGGTTTTTCCCCCCCTCTCCTCTTTTTCATATGAAGTGTATGAACAGGCGACCTCTGATAAAGACGGGATCTTAGGTCTTAGTGTCCAAGACAGCTAAAGGTGAATCATAAAGGGTCCAATCTAACCACCAATAAATTGCCCCTAAAACACTTCAGAGGAACGATATGACACTTTAAACTCATATGGCCACAGATCCAGAGCCAATGCTCTCCCGGAAAAGTCTTACTAATTACTCCCAGGGTAAGACAAAGAGGTGAGACACAACACAATTCAAGTTGAACATTTTACCTTTGGGAGAACTGTGTCTTTTTTTTTTTTTTCAATTCACAGACAACAAACCCTGTTTGTGACTTTTTATACATTTTTTTAAATAAGCGGAATCTACTAAAAATAGCATTTGAATTAAAACCAGAAAAGCAGGAAGAACGTGCATGCAAGCTGCTGTGACTTCACCCCGTATCTTCTCTATATGATGACGCTCGGATACCACTCAATTACAGTATTCCAGTGGGAGAAGGCTTTTGGATAAAGTACTTAAAAATGGCTTATAAATATTTAAAGTATAAGCATCTAACAAATCATAATGACAAAGTTTTACATTTAACCACATGTGCTCCAAATATCTTTAAATTACTCTAAATATGGGTTTAAAATATCAAAAGGGCTTGTTGATGGGATGCAGAACTTTGCAGAGAAACTTAAACCTGATCGTTCTTGCTCCCACAACACCCAAGCTGCACAATTTTTAAAGTGTGCGTGTGTAGATTTCCTTAGAAAAAGATCACATTACAGCCCGAATTTCCAAAACAAGAGCTGAAGGATGAAATATAGGGTTTCCCTTTCTCTCACCAAACGCAGCTTAGCCACTTTGCTTCTAGATAATTTGTTAGTGTAGGTTGGCTCAAATTTAAGACAGCAACATTTTAGAAACACTTCGAGAACTCGGCCAGCTGCAAGGAGGATATCATTACAAATTGGGACACATGTTGAATGGGAATACCATTCATTTTCAATACCAAACACATGTCTGGGGAAATAAGCCATGCAAATGAGAGAGAGATATACTTTTTAATTGCATTTTTTGAGATGTTAGGTCAATGGTTCATATCAAATGAGTCTATAAAGTGTATCTCTCCCTCCTGTTGCATAAATGTTCCGGTCACATTCTTACCTCCCTTTTTACCCGCAACAAAACACAGCCTGCTATCAAAGAGAGACAACACAGCAGAGGCTCAATGATGAAATGATGAGACATCCAGCAGCACAGCCCAAGAGCAGGGTGGAATGAGGCTGGGGAGCGCTGGGCAGCTTTGATTTGTCACAGTCTGGACCCCGTGGCTCCATGGAAAGGCAGTTCCCTTCTCCCTATTCAGAGAGGGCGCTGGGAAAACTTGGTTCAACTGCACACACAGGCTACTGCTTATGACCATAGCTCAGTACGAGGAGCGAAGAGTTAAAAGATCTTGGGGGCAACCGGACTGGTTTCCAATCTAAGAATGTGCCGTGCTCTCGGGGGCCATTCTAAAGCATAAGAGCCTGATTTCAAGTTTTACTTATTCTTGTCATCTGCTTTTGCTCCAGTTGCTGTCACTAAGCATCTTTTCAATGACCCTTGAAATAATGGGTGTTTGTGTGTGCGTGTGTGTGTTCTCCCTCCTCGTGGATGGCCTCACATTCTCAGGCCAGACCCCTCCCACTTGGTTGTCAGGCAGAATGCTGCGGAAATCCACAAATTTGGAGGAGAGCTCTACGGGGTCAACATTTCGAGCTGGCCTCGGAGAGGGCATTGACCCCTTTTCCGTGAGAATGGGACCCTGTTAAAGGATGCCGGCATTACATTGTTTATCTTTTAAAGTTAATTTATTTGTTTCTCAGAAATGGATTCCTTTTAGGCTTTTGAGACATAAACACACAGAAAAAGCAAACATATGCAAAATGCATTACCTTGACGTGCATTCACGTATGAAGTGCTGTCCATTTAGACCGGCAACCAAAGAACATGCAGTAATTCTTTGCAGGATGGGGTGAAGGGAAACAGAATGCCACCTCTATCCCTCTGGCACAATCTCTTTGACAAGAGAATCTGGAAAAGGCAGCGTGCTGGGGGTGGAGGCTTTTCACCACATGAGGTAAGTGTGCTTAAGTGTATTTTGGTCCTCAAATACCTCTGGCCCTCCCCAGGACTTGTCTGCACGAAGGTAGGTGTAAGTGATTGAACCATGATGCCCAGGCAGCCGCTCAGGCTGGCAAAGAGATGATTCGTTGGAAATCAGACAGGGAGTTTATTTCTAGCACCTTTCTGAGCAAAGGCTTGTTAAGAAGTGATCCAAAGCTTTCCCTCTCCAAGCCCGGTGTCTCCAGGTGAAGAAGCATACTAGTGAGCTAGGGAAAATGGGTAGCGCTTCCAGACACGGCTCCATCAATGCCTTGGTATTTACTGAGCCGTCCACTTCCCAGACGCTAGCCATTCTGCTCCCTCGGCCTTGAAAGTAGGGCAGAAGCTTTTCCCCTGAAAGACAGTGTCTCCCTCTACAGTAGAAACCTCAAATTCCAGGTGGCTGGGTAAGTATCTAGCTTGTTTCTTTTCTTGCTTACCTTTTCTTGTGCTCACAGGACATGGAGGGTCTAGAGCCTTTTGCCTTTTGTCACTAAGGCCATCTTCTGGAGGCAAGTGTTATGTTACATCGCGGCAACGGCGGTTCTGCGATATTAGGTCCATCCACAGCAAAAACTGCTACAGATAATTCTGTTTTAAGGGAAACTTTACCATTAAATTGCCTTCCTCAGAGAGACAAGGAAAATTCCGGCTCAGATATGGCTTCGTGATGATGTCAAATAACCCTTCAGAGATGTCAGGCATAGTTCTTCAGAAGCCGAGGTCTATGGACCTCTCCTCCCAAGACAATGCCTCTGTGCACAGGTATGTAACACCTGCCCTGGAATTCCGGGGGGCGCTGCTGAAGGCCACCCATGGACTAGTTCAGGGAGCAGGAGACCAACTTGAAGGAGCAGCCACATCAGCCAGAAGGCCTGGACACCAGGCCGGGTCTAGCACAGCACCTGCACACCCCCAAGACCGAGTGCTTTCGAGTTTGTGCACTGAGCACCCTCTCACTTCACCCTAGTCCCAGCCCGGCTGAAGACAGAGGGTTATGTCTCCATCTGAAGGAAGTAAATACCTGGTCACATACATCCTTTCCTATTGCACCGTAATCTAATTGAAATAATATCCAAAAGCCAGATGCTTGCACATTAAAACCACCCTTTGTTGCAAGGGTTAGAACAGCCAGAAGCCCTGAATGAGATGTGGCTAAGGCCGACCTTGACTCTGTGCAATCTAGAAAAGTCTCCTCTACATGTCTGAAATGATCACAGGACGCTCCGGCAGTTCCTCCCCATTCACATGTGTCCATGAGGTGGACCTGGCGGTTTCTCTCTAATTCTGTGAATTACCCCTACCTAGAACTGGACAGTCCTCTGCATCTTGACAGACAGCTGAAACATCAGGGATTACGTGGCCAATTCACACATCCCATAACCAAGTAGTGGGACATTAAGAATCTCCAGACTGGCCGAGGGTCTGAGTACATCTCATTGGGATCGATTTCCTCTTCTCAGTCTCAGGTTTTCTTCTTTTTCCTTGCCTTCATAGCAGGTAGCCATAGGAGTATTTCCAACGTATGGACCTGACTTCCCAGGCAGCTGACTCTCTCAAGTTTCCCAGCTGGAGAAACTAAACTGGCAAAGAGTTACCCATCACTTCCACCCTTCGGGCTTTTGTGAAGAGGTCAGCACCCCTCCCCCACCTTGAGATCATCCTTCTCGGGACAGTGGCTCCATAACCAGACTAATGATTAAACTCCAAGAAGCCACAACTAAGGCTGCCTCCTCTAGCTCTCCCAGAGAAAACAAAAAGTGGGAGGCACCCCTGCTGCTGAGGCTGAGGAGCAGCGTGGAATTGGGACCAGGGAAAAGAGTCCCAGATTTTCTTCCTATTTTAGAAACATATACAAAATCTGGAAGCCACAAAGGTGGAAGTTGTATGGAATTGTTGCTCCAGGGGGATGGAAAAAGTGAGGGTGAAAAGGTTACTCATGGTACACATTTTTTCCATTGATTATTTTACTTAGAATATGTCATATCCCTGGAAAATCGAGGAGGGGGGATATTTTCTTTTGAATATCTTCAAACATTTGCAAATGGTTAGTCTGAACTCCCCAATGTACCATAAACAAGTGTAAACTGTAGAAATTCAGAAAATGTACAAATACAAACAGCAATCCCCCAAGCTCCCAGGCAAAGACAAAGAAGGGAGTATTCCATTTACAAATGGAATTCTTTGTGGATAGAATAGTTTGGAAAATGTTTATACGTTGTTTTTCTTATTATTTGGAGGAATATTTTTTCCAGCCTACAGAAGCTGCAGCACTGGTATTTGGAGGCTTGAAAGTTGAAGATTAAAGGAAGATTACAATCTTCCAAAGTCTTCGACTAAAACCTCATTAGTTCTGCATCTAAGACAATATCTGCCCGTTGAAATCATTTGTAATCGTATCAACAAAGAAGAACACATAAAGTCAGGTAACCAGGAACGGAATCACTTCGAAATGGAAAAAACAAAACAAAGCCCCCCAAAAACAAAAACAAAAACAAAAAAACCCCCACCAAACCTCATATTGGCCAAGAACTAGCAAATCTGATGGTTTCTTTGAAGAACACTGTAGCTCCCCAGATTACTGATCTCAAGATACAGTCTGCTTTGAATCTGCTTAAGATGATAAACAAACAAGCCAGTAATAGGGTAGGAGAAGGGCAGGCACAGGGGAAAAGTACGAAGAACCCTGACAAGTTACCGACACACTTTCCAAGAGAAATAGTGTGTGAGTCACCAACAAGCACATGGAGAAATCACTCAGCCACACCTCGGCCCCCACAACTCAGTCCAGTTTAATGCTTTCCACTTTGGCTTTAACTCATCACCAACAGTGTTCACTGTCAGGGCACAAAAGCCATGCCGCCCTTTATTTAATGGATGCATTTCCAATTTCCACCACCATATGAATGGGCTGGGTTTCTGAAGGCACCGAAGAAAAACAGCACCGCATGTGCACAGAGAATCAGGAAGGGTCAGAGGATGTGAGTGAATTATGGCGAGTTGAGACTGCAGTTCGAGGTGACACGTAACTCCAGAGGGCAAGAGGAAATGTGATTTAGTGGAGGAGAGGCAGTTCTTCCCCATCTTAAATCACTTGCCTTGTCACCTTACTGGAGCTGGCCAAGCCTGAGTGTCTCTGACTTTAGAGAAAAGCTGTAATTTCTTGCGGGACCCATCATAAAAAGAACTCTCCCATCTCAAGGGGCTATGGGCAATTTTGTCACTGCATCTTCTGAAATTGGCTGAAGCCAGGTTAATATTTTTCGTAACGACTCCGGTCCGCAAGAAGACCCTATTATGATTCTGTATTCAGCAACATATATCATCCAAACAGCCATCATAGATCTCATGCTTTTATGTTCTTTGGGCCCCTCGCTACTCACGGACCAGCGGCACTATTCTTGGCCTGGTCACTTCTCACTCCAGTAATGGCAGTAAAATTGTTCACCCTCTGGTTCCTCCTGTAACGTCATCAGAATGACTGCTATCAGAATATATTTAAAATTCCAATTCCCAATGCTTTTTGGCTTTCTAAAGGCCATCACTTCTTCATCCCACACTTTCCTGTTGCTCACTATTTTATTAACCAGGTCAAATTATGCTGGGGGAGATATAAGGGGTATTTCCATTTGAGGTTGACTACGAGAAGGCTGAGTCCATCTGTCTCCGGACAGCAGAATTTGTAGATGTAAAACCAAGAAAGGATGGTGAGCTGATTTTTAGTGTTCTGCTCCTACTGGCAAAGCCAGCAACGGAAAAGGAAACCTCAAACTATGGTGACTGGGAAAGCCTTCTCGTACCGCCCAACGAGCCCCCTGGCGCTAGCCCTATGCTTCCCAAACAAGCCTCTGGCTATGAGTTAGGTAGGTGCTCATGTAAATATGCCAACTTGGAGATAATGGTCTGGACACGCCATATCCAGGCTTCTGGCCTACATTTCTATTTCCCACTGTGGAGTAATGGGCTGGTATTCTAGGTTTGTTGTTGTTGCTGGAAAAGCAAGAATTGAACACTGTCAAAAAAGAAAGAAGGAAGGAATCGAACACTGTATCAACACTTGGAAAAGTTAGCAGATATGTTTGGTTTTTGTCTAGGAACCTTCCCCAAGACAGTTAAGGTGAATAAAAGAATTTCATCAAGTAGGGTAATAAAGGGACCATTTAGCCCATTCTCTTACAGTGGTTTCAAGAAAATGCACCTCTGGAGTCAAACAGCCTGGATTTGCATCTTGACTGCTTCCTAACTTGGTCATCTTGGGCCACTCACTTAACTTCCATGTCTCAGTTTCCTCATCAGTAAAATGAAGACAACAATAATTATCACATCGATCCAGATCCAAATAACTACTACTAAAAAACACTTAGAAGGGGGCCTGCACATGCAAACGTGAGCCAGCCTTTCTTCCTATATGGTCCACTTCTACCCAGGCCTCCTTCCTCCCTGGGTTGCTGTCCCCACCAGACTAAGTGTAGGGCAGGCACTGAATCAGAGTCACCTTAGTTCCTCCCCAGCTCCTGGAAGGAACTGTGCACAAGCCAGGTGCTCAGCAAATGTTCATTTCTCTTCCTTTTCTCTCCACAAACGGTTACTAAGCCTCAACTGGATGGATGGCGGGCCTGGGGCTGGCGGGTCTGGGGCTGGCAGGCCGCAGTTAAAGACTGGTTCCCCCACCTGCTAGCTCTCATTTGGACAACACCTCCATGCCTTATCTTCCTCCTTGATCCGGTGGTGATGACACTGATTCTGCCACCTGGTGGGAGACTCAAAAGAGGCCACATCTGGCTCTGGTGGGAGTACTGTTCCCCTTGCTGAGATTCTGGACTCATTATCAATAGCCCATTGGGCATGAAGCAGGAAGCCTTTCCTTCATGACGTCGGACATACGGACTCCCAGAGGCTTCGGCAGCCTGGCCCTCTCTCCTGTCAACACCTCCCACTGTCGGTAGAGGGGAGCAACCCACCGACGGAGCCACTGAGCCCCAGAAAGGAGAGAAGGCAAAGCTAGTCAGCAATGCTGGAGGCCTGCCCTAGGGAATGCTTCAGGACAAGAGGAAGGAAGAGACTGCCTCAACAGGGCCACTCTTCCAACACGTTGCCATGGAAGTGGGGCTTAGCGGCCCAGGGTTCGGTTGGCATAAGCATGTAAGGTTAGTTTGTATTCTCATCCTGCACATGGAACCGTGGTTTTTGAGAAAATTTGGTGAGTGGAGACATTTTGCCAATAAGCCTACCGGCCTCTCAGAAGTGACTCAGCTCACCTTTATCACAGCTCTATAACCTCACGACTGAACATTTAAGGGTCCCAAGGAATCTCTCCTTCCTCCCCACACCGTCCCTCTTCTTCAACAGGGTCAATTACAGAGACGAGCTTAAGAATAAAAGTCTAGTTAACTAGAGAGTTTCAAGTCAGGCGCAAGACTGGGCTTCACCATTAAGTCAGTCACCTCGGGCACGGCATCTACCTGCTGTGATGAAGTTTCCTCGGCTGTAAAATGGGAATGATGTTGGATCAAAATGGTGACCGCGTGTGACCACACTAGGTGAACTCTAAAACACGCACGGTAAAAACACGAACATCCCGGTAGCGCTCTCGTGCCTCTGCCTCGGAAGGAGTAGGGAAAGGTGCACGGGCTCATGCGGAGGAGAGCCCCGGTGGACATACAAACCTTTTACTTATTCTGATTTCTAATTCGGAGGCACCTCCTTTTGAGCGGAGGCTCCAGGTCCTCCGGCCCGGCGCTGAGCATGGGCGAGGAGATGATGCACGGCGCCATGGCAGTCTTCTCCGCGGGTTTTGGCACAGGCTGGATCACGCAGCCCGTCTTGGGCAGCATCCGCAGAGCGTACGCGTGGTCCTCGTCCGCGGGGTTATTAAGGTTCGGGTCTGACTTGTCGCCCCCCGCCAGGGCTTCCTCCCCCATCAGCTTTTTGGCCGCCTCCCCGTCCAGGTGACAGTTGGAAGCACAGTTGTTCTCCTTGACCGACTCCAGCTCGCTCACCGTCGGCTCCTCGGGCGACAGCAGCTTCTTGGGGGGCGCGGGCGGCGGCGGCGGCGGGGGCTGCTCCGGCGGCGGCTCCGCGCCCTTGGCGCCCTCGGCCGCGGCGGCGGCGCCGCGCGTGCCATTCACGATGACGTTGCAGGCCGCGGCGGCCTCGGGGCCCGCGGGGGCGCCCGGACCCGGGTCGCCCGCGGCTGGCGGGCTGCAGTGGCCGTCCCTGCAGCCGCCGCAGGTCCTGCGCTCCGCGGCGCCCGGCTCGCGCTCCGCCTTGACGTGCGCGTGCAGCGCGCGGTGGATCACGTTGTGCAGCCGGGCCCGGTGGCCCACGGTCAGGTCGATGACGCCGTCCTGCGGGCCCTGCAGCACACCGGGGAAGCCGAGCTGGCCGCCCGCGCCCGGGGGGGTGCCTGCGCGCCGCGTCAGGTCCACCACCTCGCTCCGGCCGTGCTCCGCGGGCGCTAGGCTCAGGGCTTGGCCGGAGCAGCCGGGCGGCGAGTCCGCAGACTTGGATGAGCCCTGCTTGGAGTCCCTGGGGGACAGGGAGTGTCCGCCTGGCTTGCCTCCAGACGCTGAAGAGTCGCCAGGGGCGCTCGGAATGAAGTTCTCCCCGTTGCTGGAGAATCCGTTGGGGGGCTTGGAATCATTGACGTGAGGGATGGGAATAGGGATGGGGATGGGCACGGGCAGGGGCACGATCACGGGGTATGGCACGAGCAAGGTGGGGGGCGGCACCAGCGGGGCGAGGGATGGCAGCCCGAAATTCATCATCTGGGGCACGGGCATCGGGCCATTTGGCATCATGCTCACCGGCGGGAAGGGGAGACTGGGCAAGGGCGCGCCCGGGGGCGGTGGGGGCAGCAGGCCTGGGGGGTTCCCAGGCATGGTCGGGGTGCTGGGGGGATGGATGTGGGGCGACAGCATGGGCCGGTGCATGGGACTGGAAGTGGGGCCCAGGTTCCTGGGGCCGCCGGGTGGGGGCCCGATGCCAGGGAGCATGGGGTTGGACAGGGGGCTGTTAGGGTTGGAGGCGTGGTGCGGCGGCCCGCGAATAAAGGGCGGGCGGATCTGCTGCATGATTTGTTGTTCCATGAAGATGGGTAGCGGCACCGGGCCGCGGTTGGTCATCACCATGGGAGGGCTGCGAGGCGGGACACCGAGGGGAGGCCCGATGCTAGCAGGTGGCTGGACGGAGACAGGAGGGATGTTTGGCGTCTCGCTGATGGGCATGGACTTGGGCACTGGCGTGGGGATTTTAGTGACAGAGCAGTTGGCAGTGTCAGATGGAGAGACGGTGGTGGACGACGATGGGCCAGGGCCCTGGCTTTGGCCAGCTGCAGCCACCGGGGAGGGGGCCTTCCTCCGAGCATCTGTTAGAGGGATATTCCAAGAGTCTGGAGTGAGCAGCTGCACCCCGGTGCCTTCTGCTTTATTTTCCATGGGAGGGTGTAGTGTGCCGCACAACCCAGCTGGAAGATTGGCCTGTGTCTCTTTGTAGAAAATGTCCATTTTGTATTGATTGAGACATTTTGCACTGCAGAACTGAAGCCTTCGTTCCCCGTCCCCAAAATCCAGGTATTCTTTTGTGTGTCTTATGTGCTTACACCAGTCACATACCTACAACACAGCAATAAAAAGAAAACAAGATAAGCAATTTCCTCTGGCAGATCGTGTTTCGTGTTTCACATAGAGGTTCTTTCAAACTTTATCACCATTTTTCGAACAGGCGGAAGGGTTTCTTTCTGAAAGGTAACATTCTTAAATGTTTGTCAAATGATTTCTCCTTGGAAGTCAGACGTGCTTTTTAAATAGTAACTCTTGGGAATAGCAATTATCACCATTTTCCAGGAAAAACAATTCAACAACAACCCCAAACCGTGTTGCGCCCATGAAGCTCAACGTAAAGGGGGGGTTCTGACAGAAAGGCGTACATCCCCCTGCCCACATATTTTCACCTGTCCAGAAGGCTCATTGGAAATGTAAATGTGAACGGTTGTGGAGAAGAGGATTCTCCAGAAGTTCGGCGGCCTTTGAAAGAGAGCCCCATAAAATTCTCCTCACGCAAAGTACTTTACACTATTGACTGTGTTCAATAATGCAGTTGGAAAGGTTGTGCTGTGTTAACCAATAACACAAAGCGCGGAACATCATTATGTCTGGCTTCCAAAGGGAAACTTGGAATTAGTCATGAAGTCTGTGTGAGGTTTAGCTATTCCCAACCTGTGATGTTGCAGCAAGCTAGAATTATTTTTTGAGCTGTTTGCCCACTCGCTCTCAGTAGTCAGAATTTTTGGTGACATTTCTTGGCAGGCAGTCTTATTTAACAACTTTTCAAACACCAGAGAACGTTTTCCAAAAGTTGTTATGGCTTCCTCTCCTCCCCTTCAAATCTACTCCTGGCAAAAGAAAGATATCACCAAATTTATTTTAAAGTTGGGCTGCAGAACTAATTAAAGGCTGAGAGCTTTTCCCAATTGGAAATCACTAGACATCAAAGTTCAAAAAATAGTCATTCTCGGCTTCAGAACCCATTACTTTGGAGAAATTATTGTGATTTCATTAACACATTAATTTTGCAACACCATCAGCTCTCACAGATGGTGAAGACATGATCTACAATTCAAATATGACTCTTGTTTGCACAAATGTCTTTCCTTCATATGGCATTTTAAACAAGAATTAATATGAGTAATCTTGCCATAGCTATAAACAGATAAACAGATGTCAAAATTTTCAGTAGTTCTTTCAGTGCCTTACTTTTTTGACTGGAAATTACACACACATTTTTTTTTCTTTTTGTTTTTTTTTCTTTTTCTATCTAAATTTCTTTCTTTCTTTCTTTTTAAAATCATATTCTTAGCACTCAATCCATACAGCGGTGGAGGAAGAATTCGGAAATGCTGTGCGATGGTGAGTTCACTGAATTCAAGGTTCTCCTTCATAAAGCATTGTTTCCAATATTGCTCTAAATGGAAACTTGTTTTTGTTGAGGAGGGTGTCTGTTGTTCTGTTGTTGGTGCAGCGTTGTTGCTTTTTTTTTTTTTTTAACCATGGTAAACTGATAGCATTAAAAGATGATAACTTTTAATCACAATTGGTCACATCAACAATGCAAAAACAACATATGCTGGGCATTTGATTCCTCATCTCATTTAACTCTCAGCTTTCCTTGACTGTAAACAGTGGTGGCATGCTCATATGTGACTGGGGGTGTACGCACTTGTGGCAGATGTGGATCTGTATGTGTAAATCCACTCTCTTCCTTCTCATTTTTTTTCCCCACTGATATTTGCAGGTAATATACTGCAAGGCGTGAGACTGAGTAACAGACACTTAATGGCACACATTCGTTTTCTGTGTAGTCTCATATCAAATTACCCTTTCAAAAATCCTTGTTGTAAGAAGAATAATTTCAATACTAATATACTTCTGCATTTCAGTACAGTATTTTCAGGTTCCTCTAGAAGTATAGGAATTTTTTTTTTTTAAATCATAGGTGAGAAATCTGCAAGTTTACAGGTGAGTGCAGAATTGTCTCTGATGAAAAGCATCACACAAAACCCAGCAGACCTTGAAAATTCCTATCTAGATAATGCTTAAATAAACTAGTAGTTAAACCTTGAGGCAATTAAGTTATTATTTTAAAAACCTGATCATTTTTACAAAGTTAATATGTAATGATGTGACATTTAAATCCCTTTATGAAATAAAGCCACCCGATTCTATTTCAGTATTAGAGACCCATAGAAAGCCTAAAATGTAAATTTGTAAGCTTGAAGGAAAAGATCAAATATAGCTTCTTTAATCATGAACTAAAAGAATATTATCAATGAATTAAACTAATTAAAATAATATGCCAAATTTTCTGGCATATTTCTTTTGGATCTTATTTTTTAACCATAAGGGGAAAGAGTTTTCTGAAATCCTTAATTGGTTTTTAAATTGCCAGATTGAATTATTTGCCTCCAGAGGATTCCTCTGTTTCCTCAAGCTAAATAAATATTTTCAAGTGGAGTCACAAAAAATAATCTAAATATAACTTAAATGTTCTCCCTTCCTTCACTTCCTTCACTTTTAATAATTCAGTGATGAATAAGGAATGCTCATAGATCCATCCCAATTATCAAATGAGAATTCTCCACCACATTTTATCTATTTCCACATAAAAAGAATTTCAGACATCAAAGTTTTCAAGCAAAATTCTATTGCGTCAAACTTTGTGGTTAAAGCAAAGGCCTAATGTTTACAGCTTCATTTTCTGCAACATTCTAAAGCGTTTAGGTAATAGTGTGAAAGTTTGTGACTGCCTCATTTTGGGTAATGTGAGTGTGGGTGTGTGTGTGTTCTTGCCTTATTATATTTCAGTTCAGAACACTGCCCTAAAAACACAGAAAAGCAATCTTTCTGATGAAGCAAAAAATTACTAGAGAGAAAAAACCCATCACTTAAGAAATAATGAATCAAGTCTGTCTTACGGGAGACATCATTTAAGATGAGGTCAATGAATTTATGGCACAAATGGCTAAATCATGTGAGGCAATAAAACACGGTACCATCATTCATTCCACATCTAACTAATGACACACTTCTGGTAATTAAAGATTTCATCATAGGAGCCTGAGCTGATTACTTACGACGTGATAGTTAGGTGAAAATACGTACTATAGATCTCCCTCTTTAATAAAACAACATTTTCATGTCCATGAAATACACAGCATGTGTCTCATATACTATGGTTTTCTGAATTGCCTGTTATGAGGGTAATCTTCCTTTCTTTCTCCACAGGCGGCTTTAATTTTTTTTTTTTTTTTTAGTTTTTTTCTTAATATGCCAAGAAGTACCAGAATTCCTTCAGATATTTTAAAAGATAAAGATTAAGAAGTACAGAGCTCAACTCACTGGGCTCTGGAACGAGTTCCCCCTAATTCCACCCCAGCTTTGTTTCTGTTGGAATCTGGCCTCTTTGGTTCCACTTCTCTCCCTAACAGGTCCCAGATTGGACAGAGCTGAAGCCGGAGCCGCTTAACGATGGCAATCTGGGGGCTGAACAATCGGCTCATGCAATGCCATTGAGCAGGACAGCTGAAATGCTTCGTATCGCAAATACATAATGTATCACTAGGAAGACAAAAAGATCACAAAGGAGATAAACAAATGTGTATTCCATTCAACCCTCTAACAGCAGTCCTCAAAAAGATTGAATTTACCTTCCTGGGATGTGTCCAATTCTAAACAACAGAATGAACATTTCCTTTAGTCCATTTAGTATTTCTATTTTGGTGGCTGGCTGCCAGGCTTGTACTTATAAGCTCAGTGGCCTGATGGACTCACTCCTTTCCTGTGATATAAATGTGTGGCAACCTACACCCGCTA
Source organism: Meles meles (assembly GCF_922984935.1). NCBI lineage: Eukaryota > Metazoa > Chordata > Mammalia > Carnivora > Mustelidae > Meles > Meles meles. The sequence continues at coordinate 24,927,753 of NC_060070.1, forward strand.
AACTACTCAAAAGACACTGCCTCAGCAGAAATATCACTTGCTCTTGATAGAAGAGAACTGGAAGGCGGGACTTCTGGTTCCTATAACTCTTTCCATCTTGTATTTCTCCTGGAAAGAAAGCAAGCTATTCATGTTGGCAACTGAGCCTTTATTTTTACATAAATGTCCAAAGTCAAAGCCGAAGTATGCCATGAGGTTACCCACATGGGCATAATATACACATTCTACTGGGCTTAAGAGAAGATGCGGGTGACTGGGGAGGGGGTCGGGGTTCCTAATTAACACATTAATCAGCTGTCGACTGTGGGAGTGAAGTTCACCCGTTAATGGAACCCACCGCCACCTTTGGAGTGGTAATCTGGCGTGAGGCAATATTTAATTAAGAAACGCTTTTGCTGAAATCTTTCTTATCTGGGCAAAGGCAATTGTAGCAACGGACCAATAAAAGGATATTAGCAATCCTCTGAATGCCATCAACAATCTGAAAAACAAAACAAAATCTTCGTGGGCTCCTGACTTTCCACAAATAGAGCACCCAAGTAACAGCTCAGAAGTTATAGCTCCTTACGAAATTGTAGCTTGCCCTAACAGGCTGGTTCTCTCGGTCTTGGCCTGTTAAATGTGGCAGACGATCAGTGTTTTTAAGAGTCTGGGGGCTGCCCTACCTGTAGTCACCTCACCACATGAGCTGACCCGACCTGGACACTTGCTTCCAGCCTGACCCAGAGGTCCCAGGGTCCTAGCAACTGTTTTGGGGGGGTTAGGCACTACCTCCATCGAGGCCCTAATTCTATGCCTTTGGGCAGCAAAGGATGCTATGGAAATTGCCCGGGATTTGGAATCAGAAGACATGGGTTTGATTGTGGGCTCCATCATTTACTAGCAGTGAAAATTTCAGCTTCAGTTTTTTCCTCTGTGAAATGGAAAGAACAGTAGTAACGAGCCATGCCCTGTGCCCGGCAGATCACCCAGCTTGCTGCACAGTGCATTTTTTTTTTTCAGTTCCTAGCCCACCTCCCTCATGGTTGCTGATGTCCCAGGGACATCCCATATGTTTAGGTTCATTTTAACTAATGGGAGGATGTTTCTATGGCAGTGTTAGAAAGGAGCGGGTAATTGCCATGCACAGCTTTCCAATGGGCCTGTGTGTCTTTGAGAGAGAAAAGAGTGTGTTTCTCTGTTTCTCTCTGGGCAAATGCCTGCTGTACCTCACAGACACCAGCCCCCCAGCCCAGCTTCCCAGGAGAGTGTTCCAGGGTAACAGAGGGGCTCTGTCCGCAGGGAACCAAGCCCGTGGTTCTATACGCATCCCAGCTGACCACCATCCCGAGAAGACTCTAGTCAGCTCCTGCCGAGCCCTCTCTTTCCATGGCCAGTCATTCTCCAATTCAGGCAAAAGCTTGACAAAGCAGCACGGCTCCTTGGAAATGAGTGTTCGGACCATTAAAGGGAAGAATTCCTTTCCGGCTCAACTGCTCTTTGAATAGTGGAAGCCATAAACGGTGCTATTCATGTTTTATTAAAAAACAGAGCTGATGAGCGATCTGCTTGACTCATTACGTGGAAGGGCCAAAAGCCACAGTAACACAGCCTTTTCAGACAGGATGACCCAAGCCCTGCATTGGGAGAACGCACAGGAGGACGAGGACGAGCCCCTGTGGAGCAGGGAAGGGTGCACCAAAACCTGATTCGGGGACCCAACTCACCATTCCAAATTTCCTCGCAAAGCTGGACTAGAGAGTAAAGGAAGGAAAAAGATGGCTTAGCCATAGATTTTTGCAAAGCCACTTAGAAATCAGGAGAGGGATTTAGAACCAGAAAGAACTGTTTTTTTTTTTTTTTTTTTTTTTTTCCTAAGCAAATTCATGGAGAAGTTCATTTTCAAAATAAACTTTCTGCAGGTTTGGATTTCAACATGATGATGTTTGCTACATAGTTCTTTTTATTTATGGATCTTATTCAGTTTTGTGTTTTGCTTTGTAGCTTGGGCTCTTTCTCTCCCTCTCCTCTCTCGTTCCTCTAATAGGATCTGGAACTCAAGGAGAGGCCAACAAGCATCTTTGTTAGAATTAAAAGTCTCATTAGAAGACTGGCCTGTAGGAAATTTATACTGTGACTCATGTTCTTTGCATACATTTAAGGGGGATTTCAGAAGTCTTGGCCCGGGTGACCAGGGCAAGGTCCTTCTTTTGCACATGTACCATGAGCTCTATCAAGCAGAGAAGAGATGGGCTTGGTTTGCAGGACCTCAATGAGCATTGACAAATGGCTCATTACTGACCCAAGTCTATTTCTACAGCCAAAGCAAGAGATGGAATCCTGGACTGTATTCAGTGACTGTGGGTCCTCCTCACAGCCAAACACATGATTGAGAAGAAGGCGATTTTTCCCTCTGGTCTCAAAGTGTTACCTTGCCTGAGAGCATTAGCCTATCATCACAAAACTCTCTGCTTCACTTCTGCTGAATAAATGCAATTTACATCTTCTAAACCCAAGTCATCCAGATGGAAAACTAAAAAAATTCAAACATTGGAAAATCTGGTCTACCTGGTAGAAATGTCTGCCTCTTCGTTTTCCAGTTAATGCCTTGAGAGGACACAGAAATAGCTCAGGAGATCTCAGAGCCATGGAAATCGAGCCCTGAAAAGAACCTTAGAGATCAGCGGGTCCACTCCTCCAGCCTCCAGCTCCTGGTGGGGCTGGGCATCTAATCACTCTGAGCCTCAGGTGTTCAGTGGTGAGATGAGCTCATGGATAGTGACAGAGCTCCTCGAGACACATGCCAGGAAGAAAGAACCAGCCCATTCTCTGGCTGCTTCTTAGAGGCTCGTAGCTGTTCCTGGTAAACTCTCATTCACTTACCAACCCGTACTGATTACTTGGAACCTCTCCGACACCCGGCTGAGAGTTCGGCTTTCACAGCCTCATTCAATCCTCTTTGAACAGTCTTGTGCATACTTCTCGGCTCCCTCGGTTACAGTCTGAACCAGCTCCTACCTGTGGATCCTCAGGATGGTTCCCACTTGAGCCCCTAGTGTCCACCTCTGCCCAGTTCTCAAATCTCTCCAGGACACCCCATCGAAAGTTATGACTTTTATTATAGTACCTGCCGGAAGCCCCAATTTAATGTAATAAGAATTGAGGACTAACGATAGCTAGCACTATTTAAGCATTAGTAACCGTGCTAACTCTTTTACTTCCCTGAATCTCCACAAATCCCTTAACACCTGCATAACGGGGGTTTATGGAGGTTAAATAACGTGCCCAAGATTATCTGCTCAGGTAACAGATGGTAGATCCAGATCCTAACTTAGATCTGTCTGGCTTCAGAGGCCATATTGCCCCCCACTATCTCAAGGATTTTTGCATTTTCTTTTAAAGCTACAGGATGAAGATGGTTGACTAGTATTTGATAATAACGTCATTCTGAAATTCCAGAATTTAGTCCTCTAAGGAAATACACAGGTCAAGCTCAACTGAACTCTCCCAGTGAGCTTGGGTTCCCCTCTACACATACACAGACGGTCTTCCAGGCAGCACTCTGACTTCCGGGGACAGGGAGAACCATCCAGATACATCCACACAGCCAAAGAGTGATTCACGTCATAGTGACCGATCTCCTCTGCACTGAGTTTTCTGGTAGCTTTCTAAAGACGGCGGCAGTACAGTTGGAAAGCCCTGTGCAGCCTCGTTTACGGCAGCCTATTCTGTGGTTGGGCAGTTCTATCACAAAGCTTAACACTTCACATCCCGGTCACTTCCACCCACTGATAGCAGTTCTGTTCACCAGGGTCTCCTAGCATAAGCCAACTCCTCTTTTCAATCTCAGCTTATCAAATACTTAAAAAGAGCCATCAGAGTTTTCCCGGATTGTTATTTTTAAACAACTGGGGGAGTCCTGCGTCCATTCTCCAGGAGGGCATGTTCCCAGAGCCCTCCCATCCTGTCTGTCCTCCTGTGCCTTGTACCCAGGCATACACTTCACCTTGGTAATGCCTCTCTCTCTTAAAGGGTAGAGCCCAGAATGGAATGCAGCAGCCTCTTCTGAGAGTCCAGGAAACTCTCCCCTCCCTCTTCCAGAACACTATACCTTCACTAATACTACCCAAGAATGCATGTGCTTTTTTTTCTTAGCAGCCATATCCTGCTATAAGGTCTTTGTTTTTTAACAACAAACATTTACTGAGTAACTGTTAAGTGCCAAGTTCAAAGCTTTTGCTTATCTCCCTTAATTCTGGCAACAAACTTGTAAAGGAGCTACTGTTATTCCCATTTCACTTGAAAATGAGGAAACAAAGGTTCAAAGAGATGATGTGGTTTCCCGAAGCTCTCACAGCCTACAAATCGTGGAGCCAGGATCCAGATCCAGAACTTGCAACCCATCCTCTTTCTCTGCCACACTGCTTGCTTCATTCTGAGCTTCTGGTCAACCAAAACCTTTTTCTCCTAAGTGCTCATCAATCATTTGTTTAATGATATATTCAAGGACTTTTGAGGGAAAGCCAACCAGCCTACTGGGTCTAGAGTTTCAGAAATGAGAAACTCTTTCCCAATTTTAAAATTTGGTTAACATTTGTCCTTTTTCTGTCTTTAAAAAGCCTCTCCCATCTATCATGATAGAGCAAAGATTCTATAAAAGTAGATATGAAATTATCTACAAATTCCCTCAAAAGGGGCTCAGAGATCTAAATTTGCTTAGCACAGCAGGTGCTCTCCACCTAGCTCTTTGCCCACAATGGGGAATTCATAGCCTTCTTTACAGTATCTGTCCCACCCAGTCTCAAGAACATTCTCTTTATGGAGACAATGGAAAGAAACCAAATAAAAGTTGCCCAGCCCTGCTTTCTCACCTGCTTTTGTTAAATATTAACCATTTGCTCTAAACATTGATCTATCCAACTCTCCTTCTGGTTCCTTTCATGAACATAGCCCTAAGAGCTCCCTTTATTCTCCCAAGGGTCAGTCCCTTATACATCCTAGCCTTTTTGACATAGAATTCATTTTTGGAATTTCCCACCCTTCATGTTGCTCCTCCAGGCCTAAGACTACACTGAGTCTCTGATTGCGGTTCTAAATCCACCTTTCCTTGGAACTTAAACAAAATCTGCTTTTCTAAATTGTAGGAAATGTGGCCGGTCATATCAAGCATTGTCTCCCTCTCCATTGCACAGTCCAAGATAGCTGGGTCACTTTCCTCTCCACCCACACACTAAGTAGCTGTCCTCCATCTTAACCAAATGGTGATCAAATTAAGATTGTCCTTACTGTTTCTCTGCCTTCTCAGAACTATCAACAAGACATGGGAGGAAAGGTCAGTTACTCGATTTTTAAGAGAATGATATTCTTAGTAGATATCTAGGTAAGCTGTCCCATTTCTTGCTTCTTTGCTAAATAACCTGTTTTTAATGTCTGCTTCAGATTTTGTACTCAATACTCCAAAATAATTCTTGTGATATTTCTTTTTATTCTCCTCAAATTCCCATTTACATTTCCTCTGAAGTGCATGGATTACCATGCAAGGATATATTTTCCTGACTTTTACCCACCTATTAGATATGTTTGGGGGGAAGGTGGCATGTTGTTTTATATTTTAGTTCTTCGTGTTAGCTCTAGTCTAGGCACCAAAAAAACAAAAAAACCTCCAAATCTCAGTGGTATCCCTGAGATTGTTTTTATCTTCTTGTGCCCACAGTCCAGGGTAACTCGGCCCTTCCCACTGTCTGCCTTGGTAGAGAGATGTCAGAAGCCACTGGTTTTTTCCTGCTCATGACTTTGTTTACTCTTGAGAAGGACCGGTCCCTTCTTCACTATCCCATCTCTTCCTGTGTTAAACCTGCTGACTTCAGTGTGGCTAGTTTTACAGGTTTATTGAATAGTTTCGTCTCTCTTCCCTACCTCGCAATTTAAATTTTTCTTGATGAGAACCTTTAATCTCTAAATACATTCTTCCCAATCTTCAGTCAATGCCCCAGGCTTTTACTCTTCACTTGGGAAGCAGCAAGGGTTGACGAGGAAATGTGGTGAGCTAGGAATCAGAAGACCCATGTCCTGCCTACCCTGTAACTTTGGATCGAATTTCTGGGCCTTTGGGCCCTCTGTCTCCCTTCAAGTTCTGCTATGAAGATCAAAATGAATAGTGCAAATGGAAGCACTCTGAAAAACATAAGGTGTCATATAAATACAGACATTTTAATTTTTTATTATAAATGTGTAAGAACTACCTTTAGATGTAGAAAACAAAGCACAGAGCCAACTGGTCTACCTACACTCTACTCTTATTTACCCGTATTCTTCTATTAAATCTCAGTTATAAAAACAAAGAGAAAATCCGCCACTAGGAATTTTCCTGTGATGTGTACTTCAAAGTAAAAAAGCACACCACAAAAATAAAACCCAGAAACCGAAATCAACAAAACACTTGACCCCCAAATTCTCCACTCTTTCCAACGGCTTGTGGAGTGTTTGACAGCAATGTAATTGCAATAATGAGGAGGTCTGCGGGCCAGGTTGCGGTCTTAGGCTCACTGCGGATGTTTTAGCCCTAGGCTCAGCTTCAGGCCAGCACCAGTCGTCTGGGCCAGAGTCACCAATGGAATCCCTTCTGCTTAGTCAAACACAAATGTGACATTTATGGCATCTGGTACACCATGCTGCCAATTCAAAAGGCCTAGGATGCTGGGCTTACAAACTTGGGGAAAAGAAAGAATATCAGTTGCCTATTGTCTTTTTAGTTAATTAAAACCTGCGAGAACACCCACTTGGTAGCAGTTTCTTAAGTCTCTAAGAGACACACGCTGGGCTTCTTCTGATTCTGGATCTACACGTTCCTTCCTTTGTCTCCAAAAAGCTTCCTGGATGTGTGTGGACTGTTGTTATGCCTGGTTCTTTTCCATCTTTGTTCCACGAATTTAGCCATTGTGCCTTGCCAACCCCCCTGGTTGAAAGCCAGAACTCCACCAAAGCTAGATTCTCCACTGGCCATCCCTCTTCCAGCTCTGTTCTCATAAGCAAATCCCAGGATAGCCTGACCCAATCTCCCCACCCAGCCTTAATATCTGAATATCTGAAGGGCTAAATGGTAGGAACCAGGACAGCTGGGACAAAGATTTGTGTTCCTACCTGTTGAAACACACCTGTTATTCATATAAGTCCTTTCTCCCGATAAATTCAACGGATTCAACAGACATGATCACAATACCACTCACAAGAAGTCTGCAAAAAGACAAGCAGCCAGGACGCCTGGGTGGTGCTGCTGGTGAAGCATCCAGCTCTTGGTTTCGGCTCAGGTCCTCCTCTCAGGGTTGTGAGATCAAGCCCCGCACTGGTGTCTGTGCTCAGTGTGGAGTCTGCTTGGGACTCTCTCTCTTCCCTTGACCCTCCCACTTGTGCTCACGCTCTCTCTCTCAAATAAATAAATCTTTAAAAAGAGAGACAGGCATTCAGATAACATGTTTTGTTTTGTTTTATTTTATAGATTTTATTTATTCATTTGCCAGAGAGAGAGAGAGAGAGAGAGAACGCACAAGCAGGGGGCATAGCAGAGGGAGAGGGAGAAAGAGGCTACCACTGAGCAGGGTCCCTGATGTGGGGCTTGATCCCAGGACCCTGGGATCATGACCTGAGCCAAAGGCAGATGCTTAATGACTGAGCCACCCAGGCAGCCCAATATGTTTTATTTTAGAGATAAATTAAGACAAGCAACAATTACATATCAATGGTCAGTGTTTGGGTAAAAGCCCCCATCTATAATCCCTGTATAATTAATTACATCATTCTTTGGTTCTCTCTGACGAAGACAATGAAGTAGGTAGAAATACTTCCATTTTGAGCCATTGTACAACTGGACTCTTGTCTCCTGGGGGAAGAGAAATGCGCAAAACAGCTACCAAATCCAGGCAGCCTGTTCGATGGGCCTCAGATGTGGTAAGGTACAGAAGACAGGCATATTTTGGGGTAACCTAAATATGAGAGACCAGGCCTTTCTTTGAGCACTTCCTGTCTCAGAGTGAAATAAAGGGCAGTTCTGAGTATATTCTGGTAGCTCAAGACATGCACATGGTAACCATGTGCAGAAGTTGGGAAGAACAGGAAAGGAAAGAAGGAGGAGGGGGGAAAGAACTGTGTATTAACTAGTTTGTACTAGAAGGAACCCACTAGATGCCAAGTGCCTGCTATGGCCACAGCTCACTGGCCCCAAGGACACCTCAAGACCTTGGTCTGGCTCTGCCTAACAGGGACAGAATAATCCAATAACCCCTGAGGTATCCCTTCCTCGGGAAGACGGGAATTCAGATAACTCCAAGAGACTAAGCAGTGGTGGGGAGAGCGGTTGTGGGAATAAAGCCAGATGACCACCAAGGGCAGGAACCAAGGGGCAGGAGAGGCCACAAGGCAGAGTGGGGAAAAGAGGACTGAAGTGGCAGGAGGAAAAGTCAAGTGTCAGGGAGCTGCAAGTCCTTGAAGGCCAAGTGTTAAAGCAGGAAGCAATGATGCTTGCGCCCGGGGAGACAGTTAGGCAGCCTAGCTGCCCACCTATTAGTACTCTGGGACCCTCTTTGCTTCCGGAGCAACTCCCCATTCTCCATGAGCATAAGCAGCCGTGGCTATTCCCATCTCGCTTATTTCCTTGGGCGTCTTTATAGTGAGGCTCCATGACTTTAGGAAGACCAAGAATCTAACTCAGCTTTATACACTTTCTCCAACTTAATCCTTAAACCTCTGTCAAGTATCACTCTCTGTGGAAGGTTGAGGAAAACCTGGGATGGGGTGGTGACTTCAAAGTCCTTGAATGGTCCTCATGATCCTTGCCCCGTTGACTAAGAAGCTCTCTGTGCCACGTTACCTCTGGGTACCCTGCTGCGGGTGTGGGCTGCCCCCCCGGGGGCAGCCTCAGCCCACGGAAGCAGGAAGCTGACACCAGGGCGTGCCTCTCACATATGCCTCTCGACACCAGCACTGTTTCCGAGGGTCACCACAGAAAGGAACTGTGACTGTCCATCAGGTCCTGCTTGTCCCTGAGCCCACCGCAACTGCCCTCTTCTCACTGACCGTTCCTACCCCAACATTCTATCGCCTATAGGTATTCTGGGAAACTCTCATCCCATCCATGTCCTGCTCCTGCAAAAGAATTCTATGGCCACGTGACTCTGCGAAATGCTCGTTGCCATATTTAAGCTTCCTCTGAGAAGTTCTGTAGAAAAGAAACATGTTTTACTTCATTAATCCAGAGTTCCCTCAACTTCACAAAAATAGAGCTCTTTTTTTTTTTTTCCTAGTAGAATCTTATAGAAGAGCACTTTGGAAAACGCTAATTTAAGGATCTGGCTGCCCATAAGACAGAAGCATGAAACCTAGGCCTTACCCCTAAACTCTCTGTGGTGTTGGGTCCGAGTCTTAATGGAACTTTCACGCCCCAGTGTACTGTCCTGCACGTGGGGAGGCTTCCGTATGCAGCTCTTGGTTGTCAACCAAACCGCAGGAGAAGGGAAAGGTGATTTCCCACGCCTGCGCCCTTCTGCCTGTCAGCAGGCTCCGTCCTGCCAGGAGTCAAGGTTATGCGGCCCCTTGTCACACTTTTCTCAGCTCTCATTAGCTTCCTGTGCTCCCCGAGGCCTAGCTACTATTACATTTCAGCCTGTGGTTTCAGCTTCTGCCGTCACTACAAACTCAATTTCTGTCCTCTCAGTTCCAGCCACCCCACACAGCCCACAGGCCTGGCAGGATGTCATGAATACCGTTACCTGCCGTACGTACCCTTCCAAGCCCCGAGGCTCCACCCAACGGCGTTTCGGGTCCCACCACTGCCTTCTCTGCATGGCAGACAAATGCGGGAGCATCTTGTGAACAAGCCACCACAACTGAGGTGGCCAGCTCTTCAAGAACAACAACAAATGGCACGTCAGCGTCTTCACATGTAGACACAGAGGAGGGTCTTACCGGTCAAGCCGAATAAAAATATCAAGAGATACTCCCTCAGACAGCCTTGCTGGCACACGGATTCTGAAGTAAATTCCATGGGTCTGTGAGAATTTATTCTACTCTGACTCCCATCAGGCATTTTTAAAAAAGATTTTATTTATTTATTTGCCAGACAGAGAGATCACAAGCAGGCAGGCAGGCAGGCAGAGAGGCGGTGGGGCAGGGGTGGAGGGGAAGCAGGCTCCCTGCTGAGCAGAGAGCCTGATGCAGGGCTCAATCCCAGGACCCTGAGATCATGACCTGAGCCCAAGGCAGAGGCTTAACCCACTGAGCCACCCAGGAACACACCATCAAGCATTTTATCTCTTCCCTGGGCTGTTCTCTGCCACAGGGCTTCGGGCAAAGTCACCGTTATCACGAGTGAGTGACACAAGTGTCCTAAAGGACCAGAAGAACGACAGTCTCCCAGGGGAAAGGGTGATTAACTACCCCTGGCCTAAGTAAATTCTTCTAATCAGACACCTGCCTCCTGTAACCCATACTCCTCGGCCTGATAAACCCAAGGGTAAGTGTGGATGGCCTGATACCATGGTTTCTACCAGGTAACCAGACTCTCTCAAGCTCCACCAGTTGGAAGGGGGCAAATTCTTTTCTAAGTCCTCTTGACAGCATACAGTCATGTTAGCCATCCATGTGCCGAGAAAGGGCTGTGACAATTACCTAATGAGAGAGCATACCGCTACCTAAGCCTCCATCCATACCCCTGTTGCTAGAGACTTTGAGAGAACACAGGCCTGGCCCTGAGACAGTCACAATGAGCCGTGCAGTGAGCAGCCCTGTTGGCTAATTGAGCTCTTTGCTGAGCACCAGTGAGACGTGAGACGTGAGTGTGGATTGGAATTCCATTATGAGTTTTTAATAATTAAACGTTACATGTTTGGAACCTCATTCTTCTGTATTACTTTTTAAATATTAATCTAGTTATATCAGCTGGACTTCCTGCAGCCTGACACGCAGTACATGGGAGTCCCACCGAGACAGACAACTGCGTCCCTAACTTAAACCATCTTTGCCGCTCAGTAACAGTAAATATGGCGCCGGACCCATCCTATGCTGCAATTACCCCTCCTTTTAGAAGGCGGCTCCCTCTGTCTTTCAGCACACTCACACTTTCCTCAGCATTACAATGACTTTTTAAACTAGCAAGAAGCCAAATTAATTTTCTTTGGAGAGTTTGATAACACCCCTCGAGCTCTCTGGAGGGAGGGAGCCTGCCCTCCTCAGAACCGGGGTCAGGATATGGATGCGGAAGGCATGTGAGCGGTTCCTTGGATCTTACCCCACACTGTGAGGAGACCCCAGCAGAAAAATGCAAAAACAGGAGCGCACATCAAAACCTCATTAAGGGCTAACCTTGCTATACACAGTGCCCTCAAGCCGACAAGGCTTCTCCCCAGGTGCCCCGCAGCCACTCTCCTGGGCCAACGCTCCTGGGGCTATGGCTGTGTCCTCCCCTCCTCCCATTTCATCATCCCTGTCAGTGACTCCCCGGGGGTCCCCTCTCTCTGCTGCTGGGGGTCTCTGGCTCAGGTTTTGCTGCCTGGCTGTCCTCAAAGACAGAACCCCCTGAGCACAGAGATGAGGCCTTCTTAACTGCCTGATTGCAACGGTGGGCAGCCGGAGGTCAGATTTCAATGAAACTGGGATTCTAAGCCAGGCAGGACAATTAAGGACCTTCTAAATCCAAGGATGGGAGAACCAACACAGCAAGTGTCCATTGCTCTGGGGATTGTGGGCTCTGGGGATTGTGGACCCCACTGTTTCTGCAGTCAAGGTAATCATCAGACCCATGTCTGCACTCGGCCCCTTGCAGAGCACAGTGTCCAATTTGGTTTTGATTTGAGAATCTGATTCCCTTTTAAGACAAAGCTAGCAGCACAGAGCCACCACGAGCTGTTTTAAAGAGTAAAACACAGTTTCACTTAATACAAAAAAGATGTAGGATTCAAAGCAGAAAATTACACGGGAGCTACCTGTATTATAGAGAAAGGGCCCTCCCAGCTGCCCACCTCTATGACCGCAGAGGAAGAGGGCAGTGCAGACACTCCCAGGAGATTAAACATAAAAATCTCTACCAAATGTCAGTATATTGTTTTACCTGTCAGTACTATTGAATGGCTCATGCAAAATGCCTAAATGCAAATGTCCCTAATTAGTCTCACCAGGAAGCCTGGGGTCCTGTGCCCTCTCCAGACGATGCGTGGTACCAGCTCAGCTGGTCCAGGAAGGCTGCAAGACCTACACAGTGACTGGTGGGCCCCGGAAGCCGGGACCGCCTTGGGAGAGCGGTCCATAGTGGACTGTGGAGGACAAGTCAGTTCCCAGCATGCTAGAGAAATGCTCTAGAGGGAGAGAAAAGCTCTGGGCTCATCGAGGGTTCTGCCATGGCTGGGGCGTCTTCCTCCTCAGCCAGCAGTGTCCAATTCTCCCTGGAGCAGCTGCTCCTTTTCACCCAGAGTTTCAAGAGCCATTCCCACCAGTCACAGGAATGGATGTCGCGTCCTCTTCCTTCCCTCTAGAGGCAGGACTTCAACAAGCGAGAGGAGAAATGGGAGAATTCGGGCACCTGCCCAGCCCTGCATTCTCTCCAGAGCTGTCCTCTGATTCTCCACTGTTCCAGGAGTAGAATCCTGGTTTAAAGAGCATCAAGTGCTTGTTACAGGTGGACAGAAGTGGTTCAGCAGGGGATCGATTGCCACTGAGCTTTTTGTGTTGTGAGACTAAGGAAAGCAGAGGAAGTGAAGCTTTCCCTGTTTGCCCGATCCCCAGAGGTCATGGTGTCCTCTAGATTATGTCAGCCTCTGTCCCTCTGATTTTCGAATGACTTGGAAAACAAAGCATAGCATTCCCTAAACAATACCTAAAAGCTTCATAAATCTAATCCTTGGAAGTACCCCATTAATATTTGCTCTAAATCGTTGCTTTATTTCATTCCATGATTCCTACTATAATTATAGCCCTTGTCTCTATTAATAAATGGATGCCTTCCTTCTTAGGTGCCAATGTCCTTCAGATACCTGAAGACCACGATCAAGCCAACCACCCAGGTTCTCAGACCTCACTAACTGTGCGCCGAATGCAATAGAAAGAATGATGACAATCTGTACACATGCCTCAGATTCTAGCTGAATCTTTCCTGCTTTGTTAGCTCCCAAATCCTTATCCACGCAGCAGCTCCATTTTGAGTTTCCAAATTATCAGCCAAGAGGGGAAATGCCAATAGGTCAGAGTAGTACACAGTTATCAGAAGATATTCAAACTAACCCTCGCACTGAATCTGGAAACAGGAGACAAAATCCCCAAAGAGTAATTAAGTCTAAATATTTCAGAATTTTCCATCAATGATACTGAGTGGCTTTTTTAAAAAGAGGAGAGCATACTTTAAACAGTGAAAATGATAGATCACTCTCAAATTCCCTTTTGATACTGGTTTTGCATTCAGCATTTCACAATTTAGCAACTTTTGGAAGTTCAAGGTCACCATGCCTAGGAGTTGAAATGGCACCAGAAAGTCATTTCATCCCACCTTGCAAGCAGTGCACAGAGCCCTGCTACAGTATGCTCTGCTGGTCATCTGACTCAGCCAGGATGCTTCTGCCAATGAGGAGCTCATTACTTCACAAGGGTGCCCATCCTACTCTTGCTAGCAAACTCTTCCTGATCCTGAGAGGAGGTCTGCCTTTCTGCAACCCCTATAGGCCTGGCCATCTCCCTGAGGGCCACTCAGCATGGCTTCTTCCTTGTTCACATGACTGCCTTCCATATACCTGGCAATGGGGGTATGTGTCCCCAGGAAGGACATCCTCAGCCACCTCTCTTGTCTTTAAGGCATCATGACTTCCAGACCACCACAGCCCAGAATGCCCTCATCTCACCTACATTTCATTCTCAATATGTGACATCCAGGGGAAACACAATACCCTCTAAACCCACCCTCCAGAGATGGGCAGAGTTGAGCTTTCAGGAGACTAGATGATGTGATTTTGTGTTTGCTGGAAAGATCTACCTTCCTCCTCCTCAGCCATGACAGTCTACTTTTAAAGATTTCTTTCTTTAGGTTAAAATATTACATAGCTGGACTCCTCTGTTAAAAATCCAAATACCCCTGAAGGGGTAATAGTCAAACCACCAGCGGCCAGTAGGAATTGATTTATTCAGAATCTTTGGACTGATACCTGGATTCTAACCCCTACGTTGTCATTTTCTAGCTGCAAAACCACAAGCATGTCATGTAACCTCTCTGAATAGGAAGGAGTTAATCAGCTGAGGTATTAGGGCCTACAAGTTCTTTTGTTTTTCTTTCTTTCTTTTTCCTTTTTTTTTTTTTTTTTTTTTTTTAGGATTTTATTTATTCATTTGACAGAGAGAGCACAAGCAAGGGGAGTGGCAGGTAGCAGGAGAGGGAGAACCAGACTCCCTGCTCAGCAAGGAGCCCAACATGGGGCTCGATCCCAGGACTCTGGGATCATGACCCAAGCTGAAGGCAGACGCTTAACCGACTGAGCCACCCGGGTGTCCCAGGCCTATAAATTCTTAAGACGACAGTCGTCAAACATTAGCCAAGTATCTGTGAACCTAGAGCGAACACATTCTTTCTTCTCTCTTTCCTTTCTACTTACTACCTTTACAACTGTCAGGAAAAAAGACCTGATTTCTACAGACAGGAGTACGGTGGGTCCTTGTCACCGCTAATATCAAGGCAGTTAAGGAGTGACATAAGATACCTGCGTGAAACTCCAATCAACAACAACCTAATGGTTATGCATTTTTTTTTGAGTCAGAATTTAATTAATTAATTAATTTTTTTCAGCGTAATGGTGTTCATTGTTTTTGCACAACACCCAGTGCTCCATGCAATACGTGCCCTCCCTATTACCTACCACCTGGTTCCCCCAACCTCCCACCCCCGCCCCTTCAAAACCCTCAGGTTGTTTTTCAGAGTCCATAGTCTCTTATGGTTATGCATTTTTAATAAATGTTTTTCTGCCATCTCTCTGAAATATTTTGAGGTATCACCCTTGGGTCAAAGTCAAGGAGAATCCCTAACCTGGACAGGTATTTTTCTTCTGGGGTCAGTCCTAGAAGGACCCTTGAGAACCTCTACATATTGATTTTTGCAGCAGAAGCAGCATGGGAAGGATGAAGCTTGCGGTAGGGCACCCCACACCCCTGCCCCCCGAATGTCCTGAACTCCTGCATGCAGACAGCTCTGGGGCCCTGGGCCAGGGCTTCTCTAACTTGAGTATACATCATAATCACCTGGAGGGCTTATTATAAGACAGAGCCCAGATATCTGCATACCAATGTTCACTGCAGCATTATTCACAATAGCCAAAGGGTAGAAACCACCCAAGTGACCATCGACAGATGAGTGGATAAATACAATGTGGCATAGACAGAGAATGAAAAAGTATTCGACCATAAAAGGGGATGAAGTACGGATACATGCTACAACACGGATGAACCCCAGAAACGTCCTGCGGATTGAAAGAAGCCGGACACAAAAGGCCACATATTGTACGATTTCTCTTGTATGAAATATCTAGAACAGGCAAACCCATAAAGACAGAAAGTAAGTTGGAGGCTATCAGGGGCTGGTGGGAGAGGGGAGGGAGGGGTTATTGCTTAACAATGCTAAAGTTTCTGTTTGGGGTGATGAAAAAGTGTCAGAAACAGTGGTGATGTTTGTATGACATTGTAGTGACATGGAATGATACATCTAAAATGGTTAAAATGGTAAATGGTATGTTACATGCATTGTACCATGATACAAAAAAAAAATTGAATCTCTCAATTTCTCGGGGGTGCACCCCCAACATCTCTGCTTCAGTGGGCTTGGAAACCCACTGCTCTAAGCCCGGAGAGATTAAGCAAACCCTTCAAACTCTCTTCTCATCCTCCTCCGCTGTGTGGATTGTCTAGAGAAACTCAAACTTCTGTATGTGTGTTGCAATGTCAACACAGGCTGCAAATCGTAAGGCCAGCCACATCTAGGCTGACTCGAGGCTCTCAGTTCTCCCCTGCGGTTTTCTCAAACCTCTCTTTCTTCTCACTCAGTTTTGAGCCACCATCGACCAGTACAGATGCCAATACTTAACACCAGCTTCGGCGGGGTAGACGCAGGTGCGGGTCTGAAGGGGCCGGGGTGGGGGGTGTGAGTGACGACGGTGATCTTCTGCGTCTTGTCCTCCTGCCCCACCCTGCAACCCGAACTGGCCAAATTCACAGGGAAGTGTTTTCAGATCGGACTTAGAAAAGTGCTTGCTGCTTAAAGTTTCAAAAGAGCTTGAGTGCCAGGCTCTGTGATATTGATCTGGGCAAGATACTCCTATGGGGCTGGGAGGATGGAAGGCATATGTCTCATTTGGGGTCGAGCACATTGCCGAAGAGCTCACATTTCTAGGATTCTCTTTTTTGACATTCTCGGGTTCACCTGGAGTTCACTGGTTTTCCCGACGGTATTACTTAACGTCTCCAAATTTAATATATTTTTATTCCTGCTCATTTGGGTGTTGTATGTCCACGCAGGCATGCTTAATTGAGCAGAGCGTGCTGGGCCTTTTCCCAGTAACGCTGCTCGGCTTTTTCACGCGGAAAGAGAAGCATCCCAGTCCCTGCTGCGGAGTGGCCTGCCATCGGTGGCGGACATGGAAATAGCCACGGCGACCCAGGTGAACTTGATGCCTGGCCGGACTGGCCTGCAGGTGGAGCGGGTCCTCCCACGGGGCTGAGCGAAGCCGACAGCTTTTCCTCAGCGAGCGGAGAGCATGTTGGTTCCTTTCAATTTGCGGGGCTGTCATGTTTAAATATGAAAATGTTGCTTAGAGCCAAATGTTAGTGACAGCAGCCCATGGCGCCGATCGCAGTTTGCTCTCTTACTCCTGCTAAAAATAAGCTTGCTTTCCCTGGATTCCTTCAAACTCCACATCTGCAGGAAGTTTTTGTTGCTTTGGCTGGCCCTTTTCTTTCTTTCCCGAAGAAGATGACGGGTCTTTGGTTCCACAGGGGACCTCTCCCCTCTCCCCATGCTGGGAGAACGGCATTCTGAACAATAATAATAAACACTCGGGGCTCAGACAGTCCCTCAAAGGCATCTTATTGGTTCTCAGTTACTATCACAGTCCCCTGCCTCCTAAGTCTTTAGTGAAGGGGGAACTGGGGCAGCTACAAGGGGACAGAATCATGTGACCACAAGTAAAAGCCGAGCCCACCGGGATTAGCCGGGCAGGCTGAGAAGCACAACCTGAGGGCGAGCCTTCTGTGTTTGGACACGCTTGGCAGTAGCCAAGCAGAGAGCCTGCTCCCTCCTGGGCTGCAATAATTTTGTTTTCCAGGTATGAAACGCACACCTAGCACACGGTAAGCACAGCAATGATGCATTCCGAGCACATGCTCAACTCTTCTTAAGTCAAGTATTCGATTGCCTTTATCATTCTCTCTTCCTTTTCTCCTGCCCATGGTGTGAGCAAGTGAGTGGTGGGCAGGGGTGGGGGGCAGAGAGGGAAAGAAAAAGGGAGATGGGAGGAGGGGTTGGAACAAACGGCATAGGGGCTTTAGGTGTTCTCAGAATCAGCCAGACGATCTTGTTTGGAACAGAACCTGAAAGCCTGGAATCACTCGAGGAGCTTTCTCGCTGGCCCCCACTCCCAGGGCTTCGGATTCAGATTGTCTACAGGAGAGTGGAGCCTCCCTTAGCAAGGGCCATGGGTTGGCCCTTGGGTCTCCTGGCTGTTCAGAAAGGCTGTGTCCTTCTTCCCCAGGCCCCACTTCCTCACTCCCCGCTGTCCCTGCGGGCCAGTTGCCTCGGATGCCCTGTCCTCTTCAGGAGCTAGCAAGGATTCTGGCTGAAATGTTTGACAAGAGACCGTCCAGACGAGTGTTATTGCTCCTTCTCCCCCAGAAAGGAAGATGGACCAGCTCCGCAGTCCTGGCCCAGGGGTCAGGCTCCAAAGGGCCCCAGAGAGCTTTTCCCCCTCTGTGGGAAGGGAAGCCTCTGCCTCATTCTCCTTCTGCTCTCAGCTTTGGCTAAGTGCCTGACACACGCGTGCTTGAGAGAGGTTTGCTGGAGCATTGAGTGCTTTCTCGGTTTTCCCCAGAGCTCACAGCCTCTGTGGCCATGCAGGTGAACTCCAGTTGGGAGAGGAGATATGACTAAGAAAGAGATGTCTGCCAGTGAATTCCTATAAAGTGAGCCTCCGTGAGCCCCAACTTGGCTTATGGAAACCGGAGATGTGTGTCTATGGTGGGGTCCTCATAGAACTAGACGCACTTGGCCAGGAATGGCTCCTAGAGGGCCAAATGATCGAGACCTGGAACACTGGGCAGCATTTTTCAGATCATGACCCCAATGGCCGGTCCTGACTTAGCATTTACCTCCCAGTTTAATCCGCTCTAGGAATAGTGATGATGTGCAGGGTGCAAGGCTTCCCCACTCAGCCTTCCCAGAACCCATGTCCTCCTCTTTCTACCTGTGGTTCTTAATGCTTAATGGAGCCATGTACAACTTCAGCCTGAAAACTGCTCAGGAAAAAGTAGAGAGGTCCTGGGGAACAGCTCAACTACTTTTGCATTGAATACAAATTCCATACTACAGGTGGATGTATGACAAATAATCTCCACATTTCCCTCTGCCATCCCTAGACCCTAACGTACTTAAAAACAACATTTGCTCAGGAAGAAGATGTGTAGTCCAACAGTACACATCCTGGGGCTCTTCTTTTCTCTTAGAGCTTGTACTATAAAATCCAGTTTCCTCTAACAGCCTATGCACACATCTCTAGAGAGGTGATCTTCAGTGTGGGGTAGGGTACCCCGGCAGGGGCAAACATGATCTACTGATGTCATGGAAGAAAATACTAGAACACTGGGTGTTTTCTTATTTTTTAGTTGTTGTTGTTGTTTACTGGTGAGATGTATAATCAATAACCTGGGGACATCACAGGTCTAAGTGACACAGTAGACCTTTACTTTTCATGAAACTGAAGAGCTTCTTTAAGAAGAAGAGCTGGGGGGCACCTGGGTGGCTCAGTGGGTTAAAGCCTCTGCCTTCGGCTCAGGTCATGATCCCAGGGTCCTCCGTATCGGGCTCTCTGCTCAGTGGGGAGCCTGCTTCCTGCTTCCCTTCCTCTCTCTCTGCCTGCCTCTCTGCCTACTTGTGATCTCTATCTGTCAAATAAACAAAAAAAATCTTTAAGAAAAAAAAAAGAAGAAAAGCTGGGGGTTGCAGGGGAGAAGGAGTGGGGAAAGGAAGGTGTTCAAGGATACTCCCTAGGCTTTTCTTTGGAAAGGGAGATGAAGACCAGATCAAAGGTGATGGATACCCCTTTTTTCTCTGTCTGCCTGAAGAGCTTTCTGACGTCAAATCCCCAAGACCCACCTGATTCCCTCTCCCCAGTCAGATGTGATTTATCTCTGGGACCCCTCTTTGCCACTTTTTCCCTCGCTCCAAGCTCAGGTCACTGTCATTTCTGATGTCACTTGAGTTCTTGTCCTGCCTGTCCCAGATTCTCAGCTCTTTGAGGGCAGCACCTATCTCTTAGGTTATCTCCTGAAGACCTTGCACATAGTATCTGATGGTGAACGCTCAGAAACATAAGAAAGCTTTCATTAAAAAAAAAAAAAAAAAAAAAAGATGACCTTGTCTACAGTGAGGTCACCAGGCACCAGTCAGTGTTTTCCTTGCTACCCTATGTCAGTCTCCTGAATTATTTTTGCCTAAAAGACTTTTTAAAAATTACTATTTATTGTCACTGCCATTTCCTTTATAAAAAAAAAAGAGAAAGAAAAGAAAAAGGACATTTTAATACCACACAGCTAGAAACGATATAGTCTCCGAGAGAAAAGATCATCCTTCCCGAGAAAGGACTTTGGGACCCTATGCTGCCACATAAAATATCTTTATACCGTCCTCACTCCTCATGCCCTAGCCCACAGTTCACTACTTCAGAACCTCTGAGGTGAAGGGAGACCAAGAACACAAAAACTCCAACCAAATCGCTGATGGCCTCTTGCTCCCCAACCCAGGTGGTCAAGGGAGGGACAAGCCCTTGTCTGAACAGAACTACAATGTGTAGGGAGTAAGAAGTTTGTGCCACCTCATCTCCATCCATCTCTGCCCACTGGTTACATCCTTTCAGGGCCCCAATCTCCAGCACACAAAACCCCAAATGTCAATCCAAGGCTTTTACCCCAGATAATGTCAAAACCCAAAGAAAATAACATCAAATGGTGGAATTTCAAGTGAGTTGGTGGCCTATCCTTTCTATTTGAGTAGCCCCTCAAGTTCCAGCATATTCATGACTACAGACCAAACCACCTCTCTCTAGAGCTGGTCCTATATAAAGAGGTCCAAAGCTCCAGCGGCCATTAGCACCCTGGACTGACACAGGGTCTCTTATACCTGCTCAGAGGACAAAGCTCCCTATACATCCCCCATGAAATGCTGATACAGTTAAATCTATCATTTGGACTAAAAACAATGTATGCCCAGAACATGATTATGTTGATGGTACTACATATAGGTCATCAAGAAAACCCCACCTCCAGCCACATTCTGCCCACACGCACAAAAGGGCTTGAACGACAAGTGATGATCTCTTCCTGAATTCCTCAGTATTTATTTGGTTTTTTTCCTATTGTTTCTTCGGTTTGTCAAGTGCTGGCACCTGCCGCTACAATAGGTACCAGACACCACAAGCTTAAGAATTATTAGGAGAGAAACTCTGAAATGGGAAAAAATTATATTCATTAACTTCATTTCTTTCTCCAATAATGCCAGTATTTGACATGAGCAACGGAACATGACGGTCCAGCTGGAGGTACGTCAGTGTTCCTTGGGAGCCTGATGATAACAGGCTGGACTAGTTTACATTGGGTCTGTCCCAGAAATTCCAGGTGGCCACGGACTTGATCTTTTAAATGAGCTGTCCATTTCCTATTGTGCAATAAGTGGTCACCAATTGCCTGGAAAATATCAGGACACTTGATCTGACCAATATCTATTCCGCCATGTGTAGGGAGTATAAGACAGACTGGGAAATAAAGCTGGAGCCCCAAGTCATCTTGATCATTTATAGTGATGACTGGCAGAACATCTGAAAACAGGTATCCTGGAGAATGGGCAGTAGCCAAATCAATAGAATCATCCAGAGCACATCCCTGGGATTGAACTTAAGGTCAAATGCTCGCTGGCCCCTGTCCCTTGGTATAGACAGGGACTTTTCCCCCTAGTCCCCTTTCTTGGTGTGGACAACAGACTCTGTCCCCAGACCATGCAAAACCCAAGGCCTCCCTATCTGCTATGTGCTAAGCTCCCTCACCTTTTTAAGGCACATGGTGGGAGGGGTGGAGGGACGAGGGTGGTGAGAAGGCCTGAGTTGGGCACCACTGTAGGCAGCATCTTTGAAGTCATGGCACTGGGACTGCCTTGGCTACCCTTCCCATAGTGCATGACCATCTGCCTGAGCCAAGAGAGGCCAGCCAAGTCTAGCCCTTCCTGGTCCTGTAGGCAGAAAGCAAGGGGGGTGGATCCTGGTGCAAAGTCAGGTCCCTCATCCTTTACCAACCCAGCCTGTGGACCCCACTCCACAACCCCACCACCTCCCCTAAGGCAAGCTGTGAAATGAGGACCCTCTCTTTTTGTTCTAGGGCCTAAACAATGAAGCCCAAATTCCAGGCACCAGAGGCAATTTGGGATTTAGTAATTTAGCCTTTAGATGCCTCACATTTTCTTTCTAAATTGCAGCTCAGGCTTCAAATATGCAGAAGTGGTAAAGCAACAGGCTAAGCTTCGTGGGGAGCTGCATTGGCTTGTGGCTGTGCCCCCCACTGCCGCGGCGCACCCGCCTTCACTTGCCCCCAGCCTGCTCCTTCTGGATGCTCCCGGCAACATTCTCTCTTAGCTGTGGGTAAGCGTTCCACCTGTCATACACAGTAAATTTCTCAATGGCTGTGAGAGAGATTCTGGAAGCATGGGGGAGGAGCCCGGTGTGTGCATGGCTGAGTGTGTCACGGGCATGTGTCCTATAATGGTAAGACGCCTACTGAAGCAGACTGAAATTTACAGGATAAAAATCATCATCATATCCTAGCCCAGGGCTTCTCCAATCTCAGTGTGCCCATGAATCCCCTGGGGATCTTTTCAAAAAGCAGTTTCAGATTCAGTATGGCTGCATTCCCACCAGGGGCCCAGTGGGGTCCCCACTGCTGGAGGGTGGACCACATTTTGAGTACTGAGGGGCCCTAGGCAAGCTGCGGTTGGAGGGTCAGCCCAAAGTCAAGGGGACCATTTCCTGAACCCCAAGCCAAGCACATGGTCTGAGGAAAGATTCAGGTTTGCTTCCTGGACCCAGGGGCAGTCTGGGAACCATAGCAGGATGCTAGAGCTTTGGACTTTTTGGAATATTCACAGCGATTGGGGCTAGTGATTCTCAAACTCATCTTCCAAGGACCCACTGTAAAAGCCGGACCCAACAAAGCAGCTATTGCAATCAGATCACTTTTGTCTTCTCTCAGACCACTGGAAAGAAATGTTAATGGGCTGATTTTGCAAAGTTATGGTTTTGTTCTCTATATTTTCCTCAGCTTTAATTATGGCAGGATAATCTCCGGTAGGAGAAAGGCAGCTAATGGAGCAAGAGGCAGTGACCCCTGAGCTTCACCAGCTCTGGGGGCCCCACTGCGGCCCCCACTGGCCCCACGTGGCTCTGCAGCTACCGAGCGTTTAACCCTCCTGGGCAAGCCTCAGCCCTCCTTTGACATGCTGCATTCCCACTGGGACTTCGAAAAAGTTATTATAGTATATAATATGTGAGATCGAAAGAGAAATGGACCCAGAGAACAGGGAACCTACAGCTTGTCTGGCGGATGGCTGGACCGTTCAGGAGAAAAAGCTGAGGGAAACTGAGGTGGTGTGGGGGGAATGGGGGGGGTGGAGGTGGGGTGGGGCGCAAGCCAGCAGAGAGGTGAGAACAGGAAGTGGGAGAAGGGGAGGATGTCTCTGAGCAGGCTGACAAGATGACTAGATCCTGCATGGAAATTCGGCCAGAGAGAAATTCCTGGTGATCTAAGAACTTTCATGAACTGGAATGTTGTATATAAGCTTTTCATAGTACTGTGATTTAAAAGCCCTTTACCAGCTTGAACCTTCAGTAAAAGTTGAATTCACCCATGCATGCACGCAAGGACGGACACACACACGCGTGCGCACACACACACACACACACACACACATCCCTACACATATACACACACTCTGGAGTCTGGCTCAAGAATCTAAAACAGCAAACTCACGGACCCCAAAATGTTGGCATAATCTGCAGGCCTGGGCAAGACGCGGGACCCAACTCCAAAGCCAACTTGGAGGGCGTTATGAGACCACACATTGCTGGATGTCGCCCTCCAAGGCGCACTGTGGTGAAAGCGGAGAGAACATCCTCCCCCCTGCCCACACCTTTCTGGATTCTGGAAGAAAGGCGGTGGGGAGGGGAGACGGATGGCAACAGTGGGGTGTTGAGTGGGGTGAAGATGTGGAGCTGAGTTCAGATGTTACTCCCTTCACAAACGGAGTGGCCAAGTCTCCAGAAGAGGGACATAGGGAAATAAACACATCACAAGACAATCACCGCAGCATCCACAAACAAGAATTACCCAGATTCAGGAGGAAAGGACTCAGTTCACAGGCCAAGGCTGCTGTATCTGCTACCAAGCATTCAAAGATGACAAAACCAGCAAGCAAACCGCAAAGGCTATTTATGGAAAACCAGGAACTGTCAAACTTGCCTACACAGCTTGATTAATTGTGAACCTGTTTATGACTTTATATTTCATATGTGTATTGTAAATAGTGAAAACTACTCCCAGTTCGCACAATGGGGATTAAATAGGTCAATAATCCGTAGTGTTTTAAAAAGAGTGACACTATTTCCAAATGCTGGGCACCCGAACCCATTCGTAAACCAACGACTGATGGAAACTGACAGTAAGTGTGAAACAGGGAGGCTGGTGCAAATCTTGGGACACGTGGTCATCGCTCTGATGGCTAAGGCACTGTGTCTGTCTTTGCGTATGACACCCGAAACAAAGGACATCCCCAAATGAGGAAACTTGCCCGTGGCAATTCAGTTTGCTCAATCCAGAACTTAACTCCTTATCCTCCAGTTTTCTAGAAATTATTACAGGGGTTGGGGGGATTCCAGGCCCCCACAGCATGAAAGCCACAGGCCCCCTCCTCCTGGTTCTGCTTTCCCAGAAACTCAGGACGAGACCTCGTGGTATCTCCCAGCTCTGGGTGAAGGGGACTGGGGTGGACATACCAGCCTGGGACAAACCTCCAGGGCACAGAGGTTTCCTTCATGCGCCCAGAGCACTTTTTTCAGGCTTCTATTACGTGGTACTCAAATTGCTTTTGAGACAGTTTTCCACTGTGTTCTAAAAGCCAGCTCCGGCATGTCTATAAACATCAGTTCATATTCCTGGAATAAATCTTTTTTGTGTTCCGTCCCACTACCCACAGGGGTACAGATGGCAGGTTTTATGTGGCGGCCACTGTTTACAATTCAACCCCATGGAGGCCCATAAGATGCCACAAATGGAGCCCACACAGGAAGACAGCCCCTTGGGCAGCGACATTTGTCCCGACGGGCCAGGAGGGCCAGGAAGGGACACACCCTGAAAGTACACGGGCTAACATACATTCTCCATTCGGGGCTGGCGGCGGGGTCCTGGGCATCCCCGGGGAGGCACACAGAGACGCAGGCTTGACCAAAGGGACTGCAGGGTGTGCTCGGCCCAGGCACACACAAAACGCCCAAAATTGGCCGTAGAGTTAAAAACATCCACAAAGCAAATCCTTCCCTACCACGAAGGCCTGCCGTGATCATTTGCATGTCGGTGAGCATCTGCTAGCTGGGTATCAAAGCATCCTTCTTTCTATTCTGATGGACAGCCATTAATCACAGGACATGTGGCCTTGTGGGCACCTCAATGACTGAATTATAGAAGCAGGGTTTTGGAGGAGGAGAAGGGGGGAAATGGAGAGGAAGCACTTCCCGCCCAAGAATCCTCCCAAGAAGCCTCTACTGTCTCTGTCTCCGGCTAAGATAGCATTTGCTGAAAATGTCAACAGATTGTTTCTTGAGCTGGAGTTGTGCAGACATCTAAAGCTTATTTTAACAGGGCATTTTGCTTAAAATCACTTGGTTAGTTCAGGCATTTCGAATGCCTCTTCGTATATAATTTGGATCAAGAAGTTCTTGTTGAGTTTGACTGATTTAGCATAAATCGGAAGGACATACTGGAATAGACTCTTCACCCAACCAGAGCCTTCAGGCCATTAATGTAGCAAAATTTGCTCTTTGTTTGTGGTGAATTTTTAATGGGGTCTTTTTCTCTCTTTCTTTCTTTCTTTTAACACGGCTTAGTTGCTATGCGGAGGCTTAGCGCTCCTGCTCGGGGATCAGTTCCAGACTTTGGCTTGATTTGAAACAAGCCTAGCAAATTTGCCCGAATGTTGATTTCAAAAGGTTTTTCGGTTTTCCCATTTCTCTCATCAGGAGATAGAAGGAAGGTGAAAAGCAAGTCACTATCTGAGTTCAGATGACGCTGGTCTGATTTTTCCAAAGTATTTGGTAGGATTCAGTAGACACTGTTGAGAAGGACAACCAGCACCCCTCGAAAAGCTGCCACAGCTCACGAGGACCGGGTCTCAGGGAGCTAATTTCAAGATGCAGATTGTTTACACTTGAGATAAAGTCCCTCTTCCATTTTTACTTTTCAGTCAGTCTTTCTCTTTCACTTTCTCTGTCCACATCACGTTGACTAGATGTGACTCAAAAAGTTAATGGTAATTGCGCTCATCTTAATTTAGCAAAGAGAGAGAAAGAGCGAGAGAGAAATGAGTACAATTTGCAGATCTGAGCGCAGGTCATTACAGGTGTGTTATATTAGTGTATTCATGAGCCCTCCGGGACGGCCATGCTGAGCTATCCAATAACTTTCTTAATGTGTAATTACACACCATCGGACTATAATTGATTAATTGAAAAGAGAATATAGGCAGATGTGAGGGCAAGACTTCTGCTGCTCATTAAATGAATATGTCCTTGCTTCTCTTTAATAAGTTAAGTGGAACTACTCAAAAGCAATTAAATCAGTAGGGAAATTCATTAAATTTTAAGTAATTATTGGTATTAAATTCTGTAATAAAATCCAAGACTTTGCGTAGTTCTATTTCAAAAAGAAGTATGACGATTCTGGGGGGTGCCAATGCGGCAGAAGGAGGGTTCCAGAAGAACTACACCTTGGACTCACTGACATTTTGTGTGAAAATCACCTGAGACAGAAATGGGGGTTGGGGGTGGGGGAGGGCATTCTGGAAGCTCTGCGGGCTATCCTTAAACCTAGGAATGTAGTGGTGTTCCTGAAGTCATCCTTTCACTTAAAATTTTCATATACAGAGTTCAAAAGGAATGAAAAAAAAAAATACCTGTTTTTCATTCTAATGCCTTGAGTACTACTTTTGATACCTTCTGTAATAGTTAAATTCAAGCATAAACATGAATTACAGGGAGTTAAAGGTGATTTGGAGAAAATTCTTTCCAGGCTCTATTCTCTCACTTGGGAAACAAACCTGAGCTTTTGGGATCGGGGGTGGGCGGGGAGAGGATGAAGTGTGCCACAGCTCGGGGAGCGGCCACAGATAGTCCTTAGAGCCCGTAAGGGGCTCCCACACCTTCTGCCACTGTTCCTTCTGCCCAGGCAACTGGAGGACTCAGAAATGTGTCAGAAAGGAACTCAACTCAGCCAATGTGCCGCATTCCAGACATTCCTGACAACTCCCTAGACGCAGGGGAGACCTTGGCGTCTGGTCTGGCTGTGGAGAAGTGCCAACTGGGAGCCACACCAGTATGGTCTGTTCATTCATTCCTACGGTAAGTATTTCTTGAGCACCTATTCAAAGCTTTTTAAAGATGACTTTACAGCAATATCTGTCTATATAGTATATATGTAGTATAGCTTGCTGACCAAACGATGGCAGGAATCGATGATGTGGGCCATGAAGAAAGCATGAGTGTGTGTGGCACTCACATACAATTCTCTATCTCGGTTTTGGAAACTGTTAACATTAGACATGTTAACGCTTGGCCAGGATAAGCCAAAGAGATGGTGATGACGGCTGTTGAGGGTGAAGGAGAACTGATTCCAGAACCTTTTATCTATTCCCAGGCTTCTGCTCTAACCATCAGCATCCTTATTAGTCCTGTCAATTCTTTCTTGCAATAGAAAACGTAAAATGTAAACCCACGTATTGTGGTCATTTTTTTTTTAAACGCTAGATTCAACCACATTTTTTTTTAAACTTGTACTTCCAGATCTAAATATAACTGTGTGTGGTTAGTTGCACAATTTAAAAAGAAACGATTGTACTTTTATTGTTTGCTGGGGCTAACACTTCGGGGATGTTGAGAGCCGGTGTCCTAGATACAAGGATGCAAGGCTGCTGGTCCCCATCATGGAGCCTGTGAGAGGCAACCCCACAGCCGACTGACTAGACAGAGAGAGAGAGCAGGGAGATACGTGACTCACCATTCCCAGCGGGAGGGAGAAAAGCATTTTATGTATACCTCATTCCTGCTGGAAGAAAAAAATTCCAATCCTCACACACACTGTAATTTTAGAAAGCATAACTAAAGCTAAAACTAAATTAGACTAACTAGGTATATTAGGCTCAGAAAGAAAAAAAAAAAAATCAGAGCACAAGGAAAGACATTAGGTCTCATTTTCTATTTGCATGTTTTTCTGTTGTAACGGGCAATTTATTGTCCCACAGCTCATTTTAATCTTGAACGTGACCTTGATAATCCGTGTAGGGGCAGCCCGACTATTTCAAAGAGAAGTTCTAACCTAGGGAACATGCTGTCCAGCTTTCTCATGTTCACTAAATGAGGTGTTGCTCACATTGTTTTGGAGCTTTGTTTTTCATTTTTACAACTGTTAACAGGTCCCAAATATATTCCAGGCAGCTAAAGCAGATCAAAGGAAAACTGATTTATAAAATCAATAAATATGTGCCTAACCTGAAATATTCTGAAACTTATAAGCGTATGAACAAAGAAGATAGCCAAAGAAGATGTGATGTGATGGTGTTCATTTCCAAAAGAAAAGTGGAGTTTTGGGGTGCCTGGGTGGCTCAGTGGGTTAAAGCCTCTGCCTTCGGCTCAGGTCATGATCCCAGCATCCTGGGATTGAGCCCGCATGGAGCCCCGCATGGGGCTCTCTGCTTGGCAGGGAGCCTGCTTCCCTTCCTCTCTCTCTGCCTGCCTCTCTGCCTACTTGTGATCTCTGTCTGTCAAATGAATAAATAAAATCTTTAAAAAAGAAAAAAGAAAAGAAAAGTGGAGTTTTAAATGGTCAGGTCAGTAGAATAACTAAGAATGTAGGATTATAAAAATTTTAATTTGAGGGTTTAAATAGCATACACTTTTTGTATGAGACTTTCTCCCCCAAAGCCAGTGGATATTCATTTAATGTTCTATCTTAGTGAAGTCAATATATTTAATAAAATGTTTTTTATTTGATGAAAATCTTTAAAATTTTTAGGCTCATTACTGAATTAACACCAGCTCTCCTTCTAGAATCCAGGACATGCAAAGCATGAAAAATAAGCTAAGTCCATAGAATCAAAAGCTGTGTATGATAAGATTTTTGTCTTCACTTAAAAAAAAAAAAAAGGGTTCTACACTTGGGGTTGAACATAGCATAGGTACAGAGTTTTCTGACCTGACCCTGTTGTATACCTGAAACTTATGTAACACTGCATCCGCTATATTCAAATAAATAAATAAATAAAAGGATTCTGAAGAGTTGTGTGGATTTTATTTATTGTCTTTCCTTCCTTCTCTTTAAAGTTGAGCACCGAAAAGGGGTTTTATTCCCTTTATTAGTTACTTTTTACTGACCACTTATTATATGCCAGGCATTTTACATGTATTATCTCATTTAGATTTGACATTAATCCTACACAGCTATTATCTCTGTTTTACAGATGCAGAAACTGATTTTCCCAAGCCTGCAAAGCTAGTAACCAAAGAGCCAGGGAGTAGACCAAGTCCACTGAGTCCAGGGCAGAGACACCACACTCCCCCCCTGTGCTGTTCTCTGAGGAAAGGGATTATTGCCTTCTTGTTAATGGAGGGTCTACACTTCTTTAAATTACCCAAATTTAAGAACCTTCCCCCTGCCCCCCCAGTTTGTATTTTTACAGTTCTCATCACACTGATCCCTGAATCACCCCGGATCACTAATATTTGAAACGTCAGGGTCTTGCTTCTGCTTTGATCTTGTTTTTGCCACTGACCACATCTAGCTACTTACTCAATTAAGACTGATATCCGAAATCTAAATTTACAAGAAAATTGGCTTGAGATGAAATCCTTGCTTGTTATTTATATTAGCATGGTCATAAGAACTTGGTGACCAGTATTCTTGGCCAGCCATTTGCCGTCTCTTGCCTTTCCAGCTGTGAGAAGCCTTTGTCCTCATTGCCTGGACCGTACTAACCACCTTCTAGAAGCCTCCCCATTCCCGTCCTCCAACCTGTAAAAGCACAGCTTTCATAATAGTACTTCCTGGCTCAGGCACCTACGACAGAGCCCTACATCCCAAAACATCAAACGTAAGATTACCTGCTTGTTTCTCACTGTTTTTATTATTTGACCACAACCTATCAAGTTAACTTCTCTCACCAGGCACATCCAGTAGCCTCTCTCTACTACCCATCCCCCGCACTCCCCCACCACCCCCGCCACGTGCTCTGCTTACCTCCCTCATCATCATTTCCCAAACAGTCTTCTCTTTCTCTGGGATACCCTTCTATGGTGCATTCACCCTCCAAGCACCAGCCCAGTCCCCACCTCTAAGCATCTACTCTTGATGACTCCATCCCACCATCTTTCCCATCCCTTTGCTTCCTTATTGCGTACAGAAGACTCCAATATGTATTTCTAATCCCTAATCAGCATAGCACCCATCCGGCACTTTGCTATTCACTGGAAGTTCATTGTTCATACGAGGACAGTTTGTTTATAAACTCCTTATGAGAAGGATCCACATTTTATACGTTGTTTGCACCGCAACACATGACTTTTAAGCACAGCACTGGGGAAAACTGAAAGAAGACTGTCTTCATAATCTGGGTCACACACACATTCCATAACATCCTACTCTCATACTCGTGCCCCCCTTTTCAGGTGTGTGTCCATGACACTAAATGCCCAGATTTTTTAAAAAGGTTTTAAATCTTCATAGACATCACACTGGGTTATCAACATTGTCTTCATGCAGTGTATATAAAAGAATAAATTAGAGACATAAGAAACTACTCAGACCAAATTAACCAGGAAGAATCTATCCCTCGAGAAAAGGTCTTTTGGGTTTGAATTATCAGGCCCGGCTGTTGTCACTGATGGAGGTCAATTTCCAACCTGGCTGATTGGATGACAGTCAGAACACTGTCTAAATTTCAAAATGCTAAGGAAAAATGAAAATAAATATTTCATTACAACTTTATTTTTCCAGGCTATTTATTTTTATGTATTCATATGTAAACATCAAATTGTTATAGGAAAAAATACTGCATAAATTAGATGTGTTAGATGCCCAGGCTGGTGAGCAGTTCTGTAATGGTCTAGTTTATTTTCATTTTCCTTCATATATGTATCTACATTTCCACATAGGATGTAACAATCTGCCTTCATATAGTGTATTTTATACATATATATGCAACAATGCCATGTGATTTCAAAACTCAAACTCTCTGGCAAATACATAAATATTTTCTCCAAGCCAAAAATGATGTTTCGTTCCTTGGGAGTGTCTTCACACATTTATCAGACAATTTAGAAGCTAAAAGCATCACTGATTGAAATGGGTGTGTAATGGAGGCCCTCCCAGGATTTCACATGTTGTAATAATCTGGATATTTTTCATGTAAAGGCTTTATCCAAGCACAGTGAGCAATATTTTAAATATTGTCCTCTTCCCACCTCAGGCTTTGACACTTGAAAATGTTTACATGAGTTTCCCCTCCTTTTTCCCACAAAGAAGTGGGAGACAGATCCTGCCGCCGTATCAAAATCAGATTCAAAACTTCCATGAAAATGAAACCAAACCATATTGAGATCTGACCGCTATAAAACAGCAGAGTATTTCACATATAAAGTTAAGGGTGTAACTTGACCTGCACAAGCTAATATCCTGAACGTGGATTATGAAACTTGGGACGTGTAGGAAATGCATCATGTGTATTTGTCTCTTCAGTAGGTTGGGAACTTCTCTAGGAGATGTTGGTGACGGTGCTGATGACGGAGAAGGGCCTCCTGATTTATAAAAAAACATACTTTATCCTAATGTAACCTACAGCATGTTCTGCGGGGAAAAAGAAAGAAATCATGGCTCTTTGACCAATGTATCCTCATGAATTTTCAAGAGAGATCACGGTGGATGTGTAATCCCATGGTAGAACATTGAGCAATTTTCTGGATAATTAAGGAAAAAGTTGTACTTATTATTTTAAACCTGGCTTATCTAGGGTCTGTCTTGACTGGTTTGCTTGAGAAAAAGAACAAAGCCATCTGGCAGCTCCCCTGAAGGGAAAGTACACAGCAGGAGTGTGCTCAGCCGAGACAACCACAGGCCAGTTCCCCACTTGAACTTGTTGGTGGCCACCGCACAATCCAGAGCCAACCCTAAGTATTTCGCTTTTACTGAACTAGAGCCCGGGGGATATGTTATTGCATGCATTCATTCAACAAAAAATCACCAAGCACTGATCTCCACAGCTCATGGAATCTACGTCATCATT
Organism: Meles meles; assembly: GCF_922984935.1. Lineage (NCBI taxonomy): Eukaryota > Metazoa > Chordata > Mammalia > Carnivora > Mustelidae > Meles > Meles meles. The sequence continues at coordinate 24,959,590 of NC_060070.1, forward strand.
GTTGTTAAGATACCATTATTTTATACCCCTGCTAGGGAAAAACATGGCCAATTCAAAAATGACAGATCATCAATGATCATCTGCAATCCCATTTCTGAGATGTTGGCGGGGGGGGGGGTGCATTTTACATTCCATGAAATGTGCCATGGCAAGAGCACTGCTCAGGGACACAGTCTGGAAAGACAAAGGTCCACTGCCACAGAGCTCTGGGCCCATCTGGCCCATCTGGCCAGAGCATCTGGACTCAAATAGAAGCTCCTCTCCGGGTTGCATGTGGTCATGCAGTAGGAGAAAGGAGCCCTCCCGGAAGGCCTGACACCTCAGACCAGAAGACTGGGACGTGTACAAAATACATGATTCTGAAAGAGACTTCAAGCCGAATGCCGTGAGAAAATACATTCTTTCAAAGATTCTTGTTTGCCCGAATCTGTTCATTTGCAGCTTAATCATGGGCTTTTATCTTCCTTCTTCCCTTTCAAAATTCCCTCTCACCAGTCCCCTAACACCCCCATGTCATCACCTCCAATTTCTCGCCTCCCTTATTACTCACAAATGTCATTCTGCTTAACTCCAAATATTTTTCATACCCTTTCCCTTTTTCTCCCAAGAGATTTGGGTTAGCTTGTTCTTCCAACCATAAACCAAACATGGGGCTGAATATGATGGATTTTCGTTCTGGCTGGTTACTTGTACGCTTTTATATTGATAATTGATACCCTATCTGATTTTCTGGATTGGCTTGATATACGACCTGGAGTTTCTGTGAAGCCACCGGAGGTGAATTTTCTTTGGTATTTTAGGTGATTCTTCAGTTCTAGCAATTAAAGCAATGAGGGAGGGTATGACTGACACCCGACTCTGGGTAATGGCCAGAAATCTTGAAGGATGTGGATCAGCTCACTTTGAGGAATGCAATAGTACTAAATCAAAAGAGGTCAGCCCCTCCTTTTTTTTAAGGTCAGCTCTTTTTCAAATGGCCTTACCGACCACAAAAAGAATTCAAATCTTCAAAAGAAGACTTAAGCACTTATCATACACAATCTATTGCTGTCAGATTTTTATTTAAAATAACATACTCAAAAGCTTATATCATATTGAAAAATATATTTTCTATAGTCTACTAAACTAAAAGACATATACTTTGGTTCCTTTCCCCACAATTTACTATGCAATTGGGAATTCTCCAACATTACAGGCCTTTCTCAATTATTTCCCCTTCCTGACATTCTCATAGATGCTCTTTCTGGCTTCGGAACTCTCCCAAAGAACTGGATTATAAAGAAGCCAGGAAGAATGATTCTGAATTAATTTCTTAATTCCTTCATTCCACCCACATAGCCCTGGAATGGAAGGGTGTATCAGACCTGGTCCCTCCAGCACAGGTCACAGAGACATGGGTCAAACCTTGGCCCATACCTGCTCATTGAATCCCCTTTCTACCCTCAGTGCAAGGAACGTAACATCTCTGAATTTTAACTTCCCCACATGTAAAGTGAAAAATAACAATTGCTGTTTAGCAAAGTTAGGGAGAATGAAGGGTCTAAAGGAAAGTGTATAAAGACTGAGCACAGTGTTGGCATATTGGAGGCTCCCCACAAAGGATGATTTCTTCTCTCCTTTCCTTAACAGGCACATCCATTTACTACTGCAGATATCCCCAGGTGTAAATTAAATTTTTTCCTTTGCTTTGCACTTAATTTCTTAGTTGCATACTTCCAAGAGTAACAATTTTAATATTAAATGGCAGGGCAAGATTGAAGGAGTCTTTGATCATATAGAGAGTCTTCCCTGAGAGTTATAGTTAAAAAAACAAAAACAAAAAAAAAAAAAAAACTTAGCTCTAAGAATACTCTGCCTAATATATCTTGTCCTTCTCATTGTTCACAAGGAAATTTTGTGTTTTTTGCATGCAAATGTGCACACCCAAGACTTTCAGATAATCTGTTCCTAGAAAATGTGGCCAAGTGGTACCCTATGATGTGTTTAAAAAGCAGGCTTGGAAGAAATAATCATGATCACAACACTGATTTAAGTACCAACTGTTTGCCAAATACTGTTCTCAGAACCTTATGGGTGTTCATTCATTCTGACCTCATACCAGCACTACTGGACAGATACTGTCCTCATTTTACAGCCGAGGACATGGACATTCTGTGACTTATCTAAGGTCACACAGCCAATGGGTGGAGTGGTGGAGCTTCCTGAATCCGAACCAAACAGTCTGGCTCAAGAGCCCAAGCTCTCCAGTACAACACCATACTATATTTCGAACATTTTGCATTCTTCTTCAAAAAAGCATTCCGATATTGCAGTAACTCACAAATCAGCAATATCTGCTACGCAGCCAACAAACATCCCTGGTGACTTCAGTATGAACAGGCAAGTGGGTAGATGTTCAAGGGTTTCTCTGAAGTTAAAATATTACATACGGGCTTCTAGCCCAATCAACTGGGAAGAGACTCTAGTTAGAGAATAAAGGCAGGTACTCCCAGCATCTACCTTAAGATTTTGCTTAAACTAATGCCACCTTCTAGTTCCATTTTATTAGTCGTAAGACTAACACTTATTGAATTTTTACTGTAAGATGCATACTTTTACACACGATCACACTGACTCCTCAAAACCACCCTATGGGGTATGTACTGTGTTGATTCTCATGTTGTTGATAACAACACTAAAGTTCGGGGCAGACAGTTGTCTGAAACAGACCATTTCTATTGTCAATTACTAAGACCTGTGGGGCTTACTTGCCCAGGCTGTGCCGCAGGCACATGTGCAGAGCAGACACTGGGATACCCACTCTTACTCACTACACCACCCTGACCCCCTTGGAGAACACAGGGTCCTCCACAACTCTGGCTCTAAGAACCACTGTGAGGTACTGTGTGATAAGTCATCATGAAACCAAACCATCACACCTCTGACCTTTCTGTGCCATGGCCCGGAAACTAGAAAGGCAAAGATCTCCATGTCTTGGAAAAGGGAGCTTGCTGAGGACTGGGGATCTCCGATCCAGTCGAGGGTCCCAGATCCAATCAAGGGTGCCTCACTCCAAAAAATGTGCTTATATGAGCGCAGAAGCTGGGGAACTCTAGCCCTTACCCGAATGGCTTCTCCCCACCAAATAAAGAAACTAAAAAGGGAGAGCTGAAACAGGTTTGCCTCCTTGGGGAGTGAAAGGAGATGGTCTACTGCGGTACAGAGGGTCTTTTTACGGGAGAAAAGGAAGGCTCTCCACCCTGATTGCACAGCAGCAAGGGCCCCAGGAGGCTGGGAAGAAAGGGCAGCGGCAAGCCAGAGCAGGTGAAACAACAGCACCTACGGCAGGCAACAGAGGGCCGTGTGGGCGGAACACGACAGCCCCGGCAGAACACGCCCCTTCCACCCCCACCCAAGGAGAGGTCTTGCTGCTGGTTGTCTTTGTGCCATTTCCTTTGGCACCGCCCCTTGCTGAGTCGAATGCAGGTCCTTCTCTTTCTAAAGAGTTCTACTTTTCTAAAACATATTTCGAAAGACCATAGGAGCACAGTTTGGGGCCAAATAGCCCCAGGCTAAAGGGATCTGGAGGGTGCATGTGAAAATGGTAGCAGAGGCCAACTCTCTCTAGATAGCAACCGGCCCCCGGGGTTTCTGGGTCACTCGACGTGTTTGGGGCTGTTACAAATACTGTTTCAGGAAACTGGCACACAGCAAACTACATGCACAAATGGCGTATGACGTTTTACTTGATGTGACGGAAGTCCAAGTGTGTCATCACGAATTTATGTTCTCGATGCCTTGCGCTGCTCTCCTGGAACTTCAAGCTGAGCTGGGGCATGAATCTGACTTTCGGTTAAACCAAGTGTTAAGGGGGAGGGGTTTTGGTTAATTACACCTATTTTGAAAAGCCTGTCAAGTTTCAAGGGAAATATGGCCGTTTCTATCACCTTTTGGGCGGGGGGAGGGGCCAGTTCTCATTAAGTCTCCATGATCTCGCAGGAAAGTTCTAACAATAGCTAATATGTGACCGCAACCCCAGAACAGCCCCTCGCTGATGTTCTGAGGCCAACATATACTCATGAGCTGGGCTGGGTCGCAAAGAGATCTGATTTCATTTTTTAAATAAATACGTTTAGATCCGGGGGCCTGAAAGTAAAGAATTCAAGTCACCACTGGCACTGTGGTGTGTTTTTTACCTTCAGGGCTTTCTGAACCAGATGTGATTGTCCAAGATTTGCAAGGTCGTACTGAACAGGGAGGGAAGAGCACACTGCTATCACCAAGTCATTTGTTTTATGCGAACTTAGTCCCAAAGCTCCAATTCCCAATGTAACCAGGGTCCACATGTTCTTTCTAGCCAGAAAAATGGGGGACCTAAAGTCTTTATACCAAAAAAGAAGCCAAAAAAGCTTCTTTGCTCAGAGTCCTTCAGTGGAATAAAAGGGGGTGGGGTGGGCACAGGATAAAGCAATAGATGAAGCAAGATTAGTCGTTTGATCATTGTTGAAGCTGGGTGACGGGTACGGGGGAGTCAATGGCATCACTCTCTGTACTCATGTGCATGTTAGGGATTTTCCATAATAATTTCTTTAAATCCACAGAAGCACTAGGAATTTCCATGAAGTGGAGCTACTGACGTCCAAACCTGATAGGATATTGTCAATTATTAAGACCTCTGCAGGGGCGCCTGGGTGGCTCGGTGGGTTGGGCCGCTGCCTTCGGCTCGGGTCATGATCTCGGGGTCCTGGGATCGAGTCCCGCATCGGGCTCTCTGCTCCGCGGGGAGCCTGCTTCCCTCTCACTCTCTCTGCCTGCCTCTCTGCCTGCTTGTGATCTCTCTCTGTCGAATAAATAAATAAAATCTTTAAAAAAAAAAAAAAGACCTCTGCAAACGAGCCAGCCTGCCGGCTCACCCCCTTTTCCTTCAGGGACTCTATACTCCACTCAACTTAGGGGCCACCTGCCGGCAGCTCGCCTGGTCTATACTCTCCTGTGTCCTCGTCTTTGCCACGCTATTTCCCTTTGCTTAGAATGCCCCCTTCCCTTACACCTCAGCTCCAGCTTTGGAAATCCAACCCATGGTAAGGCCTAGATCAAAGGTGTCCTCCTCCTTTGTTAAGTCTCTAATTACTGCATTTGGAAATAATCTCTTCCTCCTTTGTACTCCGGAACTTTGCTGGTGCTCTCCTGGGCACAGCCAACTGGGTAATGATAACAATCATGGCAATAAGAAGAATCATAATAATAGCAGCTAACACTTAACTGAAGGCTACTAGGTTACCAGGCATTTTAAATATGTCATCGCTTTCAAGCCTTACACTATCTTCTGAGGTTACTACCTTTTATTATCACATGCTATAGATGAAGATCTGAGGTTCAGAGAGGTCCAAGAGGATCCATGGTGTTGTAATGCCTAATGTGTCACCATAAATTCTAAGCCTTTGTACTTATGATCCTTAGTGATACCCCCGGAGTAACACAGTGTAAGTTAAAGTCTATCTGGGGCAAAATTCTAACTTTCAGGAAGCTCTGAGAGCCCACATTCCTGATGACTACAATACTATATGGGCCTACTCCTCCTACTGAATTGTAAGCTCCTTCAGGGAAGGGACTGTGGCCTTTTTCTGTTTTGTGTCCCCCAAAAGCACTGTGTAGTATAATTCCATGTATACAGAAGATGCTCAATAATATCTTGCTAACTGAACAACGTATTAATCCAAAGCAGTTCTGCCTAAGGACTATGTCCAACTTTTGTCTACTTTCCCAAGGAAATGAGATGGACAAATCAGCCCACAGAAGATCTGCCTAAGCATCTCACCTCCCCACCACCTCTGCTCACAGGCCACAAAATGAAAATGCTTCTCATCTTCTCCTTACACTGGCATTCTGAGTGACCAGAAAGAATTCTTCCTTGATGCTATTTTTATGTAGCCTCCCAGCTGCAGACTCTATCCCCCACCCTCTGCAAGACTCCCACCGCTAACAGCCTCAGGAAAAGTTGATGTCTCGGCAATGCCTCGAGAATCTGGAACTGAGGAAAACAGTCTGATTTCCCCCTTGAGTTTCCTTTCTCTTATTTCTCCTTTCAGACTTCCTAGAGCCGCTTTCTTCCCAACCCAATTACACGAGTCTGTTGTTGCTGTTCTTTGACTCTATTCTGACCTCCTTCTTGAATGCAGTGATGTTCTCGGCACTGGCCTTGAGAACACCTGGGGAGTAGGCTTGGGTGCCTTCCGTTCCTTCCCCAAACCCTCTTTCTTTTAGCTACCGGTCTTCTCCCTCCAGGGACCCAGCTTCTGCTGTATTTCTGCTATAATTCTGCTGGCTTTTAAGAACTGAGAAAGTCCTGGATGGTGAGGTGTGAGCTCATGACATGGGAAAGGTCCTCCTTGCACAACTTCCACCATCCATATGAGCACTGTAATAGAGACAGAGGAGAAAAGGCCTTCTCGTCCCAAAAGAATGAGGCAAAAATGGTAAAGGGACCAGCAATGGACGTGAAGCTTGGGGCAGAGGCTAGACACCTACAGCTTGTTCTAAATGTTCCCTCTCCTGGACTCCCACAAGCCATGTCACTGGAGTGTTAATGGGATGTGAATTTCCACAGCTTCTCTTCTTGAGAGTTATTTGTCTTGGTCATAAATTCAGCTCTCCCAGCAAAATACCTGTGTGTGTGTGTGTGTATGTGTGTGTGTGTGTGTGCGCGCACGCGCATGCATGCCTATCAAAGAAGTAGATGGGGCCACACTGAATTGTTTCTATCAAACAGTCCTCAAGCTTTATCAAATGTCACTCATCCTGACAGCCTTGCATTTTCTAAATTAATAAAAAGCATAAGGAAGCTGCTGCACAACCACCAACCAAAGCATCTTGGCCACCGAGCGACATATCTAGTCATCTGTGTGGGACATTAAGTGTGAAGGCACGTATCATGGTTTGGGATTTAAATGGAAAAATCAATACTCTACAGGGGTCTCCAGTCGCACAGCAGATCTTTCTATCAGCCAGTGCTTTGTCTGTCAGGGCCTCCTGACTAGGCGTCCCTGGGCATTCCGCGCATGGATTTTGCTTTGCTTCTGTTGCGCTTACTTAACCCTCTTCCCAGAAGCAGAGGCTGGGGGTGTGGGGGGGAGACCGGAGACAACAAACGGTCACTAATAAAGTCCGAGGCAGTGTCCAAGCTACCTGGCCAGGGCACTCTCTGTCAGAAAGTGTGGCCCAGAGCGTTAGCCACGTAGCCCAGTGTCCTGATGGCCTGGGAGCCTAGAAGCAGCCTGTGGCCCCAGGGCTTTCTCCCAAGGGTCATTGACACCCCCCACAAGGTGCCTCTGCTTTCTAAACCCACCGAGCCTCTTGCTGCAGAGAATTATGCAAGATGACTCCTAAGCTAAGAAAGCATTTTGGAGCGGGACTTGCAGTCTTTTTTTGTGAAACCTTTAAAAATTTGCTCTAAGCTGCACTAAGAAAACTCCAAGGACTTCTTATTCCTCTCTTAAGAATGTACAAGTCTCTTTCATGCAGTAACATAACTTCTCCAGGCTTCATAACCAGCCATAAACACCCCTGCCTCTCCTGCAGTTGAAAAAAAATGAAATTTCTCCTTGGAGAAATAAGCTTATTTTTTTTTCTCTTTACTCTCCGTTTTTCCTTTATCACAGAAAGTACACTGATGAAAATAAAGCATTTCTAACAGTGACGAGAAGGAAAGATTATACCAATCTCTCAAAACTACTGCTAATACAATATTGTGTTGAAGCATAGCAACAATTAAACACATATTTTTTCTCTAAAGACTGATGAAAAGATGTTCACATGTATGTCTTAGTTCCTCCTACACAGACTGACCACAACTGGGACCCAAGCACGTCCATTTTACAAATAAATATTTTTTTTAAAAAAATCAAATATGGCATATTACTTGTTTAACAATTTCTCTAAGAAGAAATAAGATACTCCCCAAAGCATTTTGATACCAAAACATAGCATAAATGGCCCATGGCCTACGGTCTTCGGCTGGATAACCACAGTTATAGAGTGAAATATTAAAACGGAAATGAATGAAAAAGGTTTCCCCCAAAATAGGGCATGCTAGTGGGCCTGGAAGTTTAAGAGCCTAAGATAAAATATAAGGTGAGTTGAATTTTCAGAAAAAAAAAAAAAAAATTGCATTTCTAAGCAGCAAACCGGCCCACGGATGAGTGGGTCAAAGGGACAGGACACACAGAGTGAGTGGCGCTATTGTGGCGACGTAGTTCCCGGACCAGGGAAGGGCGTTCTCTCACTGGGAACATCCGGCGGCGGTGGCTAGGATGGGTAGGCACGGTATTTTTCTCTCTTCTCCTGCTCTTTGGACACCTTGTTTTTCATGAACATTTGGTATCAGCGCTAAGTCCAAAGACGGCTACATGTGGGATTTCCTAATGCGGAGACCTGGCAGAGCCGAACTGTGTTGGGCCAAGAAACTAACTAGAAATGAGACTAGCTTGGAATGTAACAACTGAGTATCTTCATTGTCTTTCAGTGTCTTCCTTTAGCTGGAGCAAATGTTTTGCTTTAATGCAACTGAAGGGAAAAGAACATTTAGGGACAACATAGCTTAGATCCCTCATAAAGCTTCATTTTCAAAAGCAGTGTTTAAATCTCTAAATAAATGACAATTCATTCTCTGTTTACTTTAGGTAAACAGAAAATGCATTGCGGAGCACTCATTTTCAAAAGCTAATCAAGAACATTAGGTCCCAACAGATTCATTTAATAGAAATATAATGGGCATTCCTGCTTGCTTTTCATCTTGTCTTGCTGTAAATGCTAAAATGAACAGCAAATTAACCCTACGCTGGAACACAGTCCCTATCACAGCTGATATCCTCTCTCTCACGACTTGTAAACATCCCCGCATCCTGTCGCTGCTTTGACTTCTCCTACATAGGAAAGTGCCTGATTGAGCTTGGCAAGAGAGTGTAGGAACACTTGACTTCTAAAGGGAGTACTGCGCGTCAACTCTGCCATCTTTCCTAGCAGAACAAAATATTACCATGCTGTGTCCTAAAATAGTGTACAATTAGGAAGTAGGAGGAGGAGAGGTGGTAGGATTGGGTTGTTTTTTTTTTTTCCCCAAGCTACATATATCCACTGTCTTTCTCTGTATTTTTAAACTTTACTAGCCATTCTCCAAATGGCTGGTGATAAACTACTATACAAAACAAGCTAATAAAGACAGGGCCATCCAAGCTCTATAATCAGATATAAAAGATTTGCAAACAACTTGAGATCTTATCATTAATATTCAGTGATAGCAGAATTAGCATTTAGAACTCTATACAGAAAAACTATAATACTTCATAAATTATGTAATAATGAACAAACCCTTGCAAAAACTGTTTTCACTGTGCTAAAGTAACATTCTAGACTTGTTGTAAGTATGTTATTCTTACAAGTAGTTCGCTGTTATTCTTGAAGGCAAGCCTTGGAGTTTCCTTAGCATAGTGCTGCTGGGGAAAATTTTCAGCATGTCCATCTTCATCTCTAGCCTGAAGGGAAATATAATGGCCTATTTAGGGACTTACAAATAATGGAAGAAAAAAAAAAAAGCTAAAAGCATAACAGCTCAGATCATTAAACAAACGGGAATCCAGAAATAACAACATTATTAAGAAGTTTGTTTAAATACGCAGTACGCCTTTTAGATATCAAAATTTGGGATTTATTTTTCTTTACATAGTTTGGTTTGAACATGCAAATTCATCGTGGTGTAATATTTTAAATGATACGAAGCAAACCAAAGTCAAGCAATTTGGTTGGAAATTACCACCACTGCGGGCTTCCCGCGACTTTTCGTGGCACATTCAGGGTTATATGACATACGTACGTGTTTAAACTTTTTGGCATGCTTAAGCAATCTCTAGATAATGCACTTTAAAAAAAATTCTAATAGCAAGGCCATAAGAAAAGCAATTTGCATCGTTATATTTTGCATTGTAATACTGTTAGAGATAAACTGATTCCCCTTGATTTTTAAATAAAGATCTGAAAGGAGCAATGATCTAGTAAGAACAACGATTCTTCAATCGAATGCAGTAAAAAAATAGATTTAATTAAGAAGCTGCGTTAAAAGTTACTGGTTATTTTGATCTACACTGTTAATTAAGAAAGCTGAAGTTTAAATGGAGACATTAACAGAACCCATTAGCAATACCGCTTGCATACAGTCTTCGCTTTCTAATCTCCATCGGTTTCTGGTTTGGCGTTGGAGAGAGGGAGAGGTAGGTGAGAGGAGGCGTGTCTGCAGCACACTCATTAAACCATTCATTTGGGTGACACTTGCACCCCGCTCTGCTCTGATCTCATCTTAGCCCTAACTGCTCTCCCTTCCCTGGCCTCCTGAAATTCACAGCTGAGCTGTCTCCCTCACATATGGCTTGCATATAATTATGCATATTCTGTTTTGCACTGCATTAAAATGATGAGCTCCTGGCTCTCTGCCAGCTGATTTTAAAAAGCCCAAGTGAAGTAGGAAAAAGGAGAGAAACACAGGGAGAGCCGCACAGGAAGCAGCAGGTAGTTCTGTCTGCTGTCTCTTTAGATAAAATGTATGTCTGGCACCACGGAAACAGCTGAGAACTACCTGTTGTGATGTACGGATGGAGGGGGAGAAAACAATGCGTCTACGTCTGCGCCACAGCGCTCACAGCCCTTGTGTATTGTTTCTCCTTCCATGGAGGGAAATTTGCCCGCTGACAAGTATCACTCAGAGCTCCTCTGCTAGACAAGGGACTGTCGTTTTGGAAACAGATCCAGATCTTGTCCATCTTAGCGTGTATTGCTTGTTTTTAATACAGGCCTCTGCTACTTATTCCAGGGAGGGAACGGGATGGAATTTGGAAGTGGAATGTCACGGCCAGGGACATCTGGGTTACAAGTCGGTGGGAGAAGACGTTGCTCTGTTTTGGTTTCCTTTTTGAAAATTGAGGAACATCTCTGGGATTGGGTGCCTTTCTACGACACCTCCCCCCAAAACTGCTCCCCCTCGCCCCCGCCAAATCAGAGTAACATAAAAATGCCGTTACAGGATTGGGCTACATGCGACAGAGAGCGTAAGCACCACTCACGTCCAGTGGTTACACGGGCACTGAAACCGTAATGGTCCTTCTCACAGCCTCGAGCCCTAAGCTGCACCTACATCAGGGTCTAAGCTAACAGAATCTTCAATGGGGCCCACATTAAAGTGGAGTGTATAAATAAAAGGCAGCTGGAGGAAAAACAGAAAGAGGCCAATGGGTAGGAACAACGTTACATTCTCCGATTCTTTGTAAGTGCATCTTACCCCGCTCTGGGAGGTCTCTTGAAGGCAGGGATCTCATCTATTTCATCTTTCTTAGTTCTGTCATGCCCAGTGCCTTACTTTGAGTTAGTACTTAACCAACATTGAAGTGATGAAAAAAAATACATGGAGAGTAACTAGATCCTACCATAAACAACTTTGCAGAAAATGCCACCTCAAAATAGGCTAAACTTGGTGGTAGGTTCATTATATTCCTGATGCAGTAGGATACATATGCTTGGAAACACACTTAGCATGTAGTTTACGAGGGCTACTATTTACATATATATGTCTATATTCAATATATATGTATCTTGTGTATAAATATTCATAAGGTGGAATATGTTTATTATGCATGTACTATGTGTACACATTCATACACACCAGATGCCTGGGGATATTTTCAACATTGGTGGCAAAAATACATCCATCTCACTTACATGTAAGGTGATCACAATGCTTTTTATGTTTTTAAAGGACAAAACAAAAAAAAAAGAAAGAAAAGAAATCCCACTAAGATTTGAAGGTGGCTCCTCAAAGAAGCTGAAGACTTCATGTAAAGCCTATTAATTTATGAGGCTGAATGAAGCAGCAGTGGAAGAGAAAGGAGAGGGGAGAGGGAGACAGGGAGAACTGGAAGTGAAGAGAGAAAGCCAGAAATCTGCTTCTTCACTGAGCTGTGTATTTGCCTCTGTATGGAACTCCATGGCCCTTGGAGAGGAACTCCATGCCTCTCCCGATCAACCTGATTCCAGAGTCTAAGACATTCTACCCTCCAGCCATTTGCTGCGTTTCCAGCACGCGCCACCGAGCTGGAGAGCACACCACGTGCGCGGAGACGGAGTGCCAAACCCTTCACGTGTGTATGCAGACACAAGCACTCACCCACCTCTTGCCAAAGCGTTTCCTTTCGCATTCTGAAGTATTTTTAGGGTAAAATTTAAAATTACTCTTTCCAGACTAAGTGAAATTAAGTGCATTCATTGATGGCAGGAGAGTTCTCTCTTCCGTCCCATGCTAGAGTCATCTGGGGTGGCTTTTTGACAGTGGAGTGTGTCCTCCCCTTTCTGCCCCACCTTTGCAAGACTTTGATTTAATTGGGCCCGAGTGGGGCCTGGACATGGGTGTTTTTAAAATTTAAAAAAAAAAAAAAGCTCTGCGATTGTAACGTACTAAACAGGGCTGAGAGCCGCTGATCTAAGGGGCATGCCCAGAATGGGCATATCGAGAGGAGGCCCTTGGCAGAGTGTTGGCAGAATGATCTCTAATCACGTCCCAACCTCACTGGATGGAACGGCTCCGCAATAACTAAGAGGACGTAGGCTACGGACCTCGAGATGGGTCTTATTCTAAATATTCGAGAGAGGACATGACTCTAGCTGCCTGCAGGCAAAAAAATGCTGATTTTAGTCCTTGGCATGACAACTAATCTTGGAAGACCTACTAGACCAGCTCCTCAAAAGGTCTTTCTGGATCTCTCTGAGCAGTCAAAAACCCCCACCTGCCCTTTCTTAGACTGGACACAGGTGCAACTTGATGCAGATTGGTGGGATTTTTGTCCCTCCACCCAAAGACCGCACACTTCCTAAGGGGAGGGATGATACCTGGTTCCTCACCCTTGGCCCATGAGCTCCAGCCAGTGCCCGGTGCTCAGTAAGTGTTCTCTGGGAATGAGCTCTATTTTCATTCCCAGTAACTCGATGGCCATGTTAGATAAAATCCTAGGAGCTTCTTTATCCTACACATAGAATCATTTTAGGATGTTTTGCAACCTGTTAACCTTCTGCCTCTGCCCCATCTGGGGTGGAGACAATGGCGTATGGAGGCAGGCGGATGGAGAGAGTCCACAACCCCTGCAGGGAGGGGTGTGCAAACCCTGTAGATACTCCACATATCCAGTCACAGTAATAACATGAAGCAGAAAGGCTTTGAGCTGGTTTTGTTGTTCTTAAAAGTCTCTGCAGACCATGGGTTCTCTAACTGCCTATCTTGGGGCAGACCACCCCACCGCCAGCTCGTGGCCTTTCCTAGGGCCAGGAGACACCGTGTGGATGTCTGACTTTGTTCTGGAGTGACCAGTTCTGACAGAAGGAATGCCAAGATACATGACGAACTCACTCTCTCCATGTGTCTTATTCTCAACAGCTTTATTCTGACTAATACACTGGATATTTAGGCCAACTTTGGGGGAAAGCAAATGGGAAGCAATTTTTTTTCCTTACACTTTACTACAAATGTGATTGTCAGAACAAAGGTGCATTTTTTTTTCATCTATTATTCTAAGAAGGTGGCTCTTCTCACCATAAAATAGAAGCAAAAATTCTTCAATTAAACTGTTAAAAGTAAAAATCCTTCATTTAAGCTGCAAGGGGATTTCCCCCTCTTGTTGACAGTCAAGCGTCCATTTTCATGTGGTGCCCACCATTTGAACAAATACTAGATTATGTGAGAAATTCAGACTAATCGTCTCTCTACTTCAAAAATCTCTGGCTTAAACAAACTTCGGATTCACCTCTCTTTCCCTGTGAATCATCACTCATTCACTTTTTTATTTTGATTCTTATATACGGCAATCTTTCATTCTCTTTCAAAGAATTCAGTTCTTCCTTTGGGCCAAAGCTTTGGTGTCGTGTGCCTATGCAAGCAAGCTCAGCATTTTTTCCCCCCTCTGGAGGACTCCCTCAGAAAATGTGGAACATTCTAAAAATAGCCACATGGGCCTACCCCAGAAAAGAGAGAGATTTCTGACTCAACAAAAAAGGTTGCCATTTAAGTGGAAAGATAACTAGGTTTCCCAGTTAATACCTCCCGGTGATGAATGGGAGTTTACACCTCTACATCTCTGTGATTTCAGAATTTCTTCAGAAAACAAGAGAAGCTTCCGCGTGGAGCCACAGCCGGGGTGAGCACAGCCAAGCCTCCAGACTCGGCGTTCCGGGGCCCCAACAGATGTGGAACCTGTCAGCTCACACGTGTGGTGTCGCCAGCCGACTTGAGGGTATCAAAAATAGCGCATCTCAAACTTGCGGGAGTGAGTTTAGAGATGAATCGTTGCAGGGAAAACCTTTGATATTTTCGAACTCATTTTGTGAATCAGAAGTAACAGAATTTCTTTTCAAAAGTCAAGACAAAAGCACAGGGACGTCACTTCTGGAAACTCTTAGAATTGCATCTTCTGATGTCCCGTGTCCGGTCTCTCCTTCCTGAGTCAAATGCCAACACACGCTCCTCTTGAGGAAGCTCAGAGAGGAATAAACTGCAACCACCCCACGTGGCCTTTCCGTGTGCTGTGAACATCTTTGTGAACTTGACATAAAGGTCAGCCTGGTGTCTGGGCCCCTCAGTGAAGTTCAGCCCATGTTGGCCCAGGACTGGAATAACACAGGGAGGCCCGTAGAGGAACTTCGGCTTCTGCTGAGTTATGACCCGGTTATGCTCATCTCAGTGGCCCAAATCCTCATGACTGAATGCCCAGTTCCCCTCAGTGGGATTCCTGTCCTTTCCCCCCATTTTCTGCTTGTAAAACTAGATTTCATCTGTTCTCATGACTTCTCCTAGAAATTTCTTATACGCCTTTTAAGCATTCATTCAGACTGTACTCCTTTAGGAAGTCATTCCAGACCTCTTCCTCTTGGTCCTAACCTGGGCTCTGAACCCCTCTGTGTGTGTACCTGTGGTGTGGGAATGTGTGTGTGTCTCCATTCTACCCACTGCATTGCATTGCATTATGACCTCCTATATGTTTGTCTCCCCCACTCATCTGTGAGGTCCTTGAGTATAGAAATTATGTCCTGTTCAGCTATAAATCTCTAGAGCCTCGTCTACTGCTGGGCATATAATAAAGGCTCCATAAATGGTGAGTGAGTGAGTTAGTGAGTGTGTAAATGAGCTCCAATCCTTCAACCCTAGTAACCGGACATTCTGCCTTGCACTCCAGTCCCCAGAGGTGAGTGTCCTGCCCCTGAACCCCAGAAGTCACCTGCATACCTGAGCCTCAGCAGGCCTCTGCCGGAGCTTTCTGATCACTCCGGCCTCCCATCTGGACCTTCCACTGGCTCTTCTATGTACTTCTGCCCAACACCTGACCCTCCACCCAGTCAGACACTAGAGTCTCAGCCTCACTATAGATCTCGTACTCAATTTGGGCTTTGGATAATAATCATTTTGTCCTCGTGTTTCTCCCCTGTGCCTCCCACTCTAACCTCTGGTCGTTATCTAACAATTCTTTTCCTCCAATCCATTCCCAGATTCACCAACCCAGTGCCTTTCTCCCTGTTTCTGATACCTCACGTAGTCCTAGTGCCCCAAGTCAGTCTGGAACTCCTTAGTGTAACTCATCTCGGTTATGACTCATGTCTTATCTTTCCTGTCAGACTGGGAACCCCTTATGGGAAAATGTATGAGGCCCCCATGCTCAGCAGAGTACCATGTACCACAAAGAAACCCGTTCATATAGGTTGAATGCATTCATTAATCCTTTGCTCTTCCTTAAGCTAAGACCCAGAAACGTTGTTTTCCTCTACCCTGAATTACCTGCCTCTAAAAATGGGTTCCCTTAAGTATGAGTTGTTTCCATGCAAATAGTCAAGTTGGCAAACATCAGATCGCAGAGAACTGCACAGCTCGTGGACAGGATTGTGTGTGCACACAGCTTGGGTAGAGAGCTTTCTCTCACACAGAGGACTCCTGCCTGACATCAGGCTCCCTGCTCCAGAGACACCCCAGGCACCCAGAAACATCACTCTGTGGACCCAGGCATCTGCTCAATTCACATTAGTACTAATGTTCCATCAGGATCCCTTGCCCTCCCTTTCATTAGCTTGTCATCAAAGACTGACCGTGGGATCCCTGCAGTGGGGCTGTTTTACTCTGTTCTTTTAACAAAATGTAGTTAAAATCCCATTTAGCAAGTAGGCCAGGGGAGAAGTTGTTTCCCCAGTGAAGTTCCTCCTATTTCTCCAAACTCCATACCTGCCAGGCTCCTCTGACAGCTACCACATCTCTGATGGATGAGGCGGACTTATTTGCCGCAGCTCTCTTTTTTCACTCTACGCCAACCTTTATATATATCATAAATTTTTAATATCCAATTTGGAGTCCTCAAAGAATAACGGTAACAAATATGCAACATGAAGATAATGGCAATCGAATCATGTTTATGGCCTCCATGAGCATCTCCTTAAACGATGTCGGGTCAGAGCCACTCAGATCGGCGAGTGCGTGACGCTGGCGGGCTGATCTCATGTCTGATTAATGGCTGCCCTTACTCAGGGGCCCTAATGGATTGCACGACAGTTTTGGCAACAGATTCCACATCAGCCTGAAATACGGCTACCACGCGAGCTAAAATATATCATGCTCGTCCTAGCACATTACAGCTGTGTCCAGTATAATCAGAGCAGTTGCTAAGTGGTTCTGAAAATCCCTGTTTTGGCTTTTCGTTTTTTTGAATCTATTTTCCCTCTATTGGACAGGATGGCTGGATTTATCTCACACTGCTTTTCATCGGGTCACCTGAGTGTCTTTGGTGAAGGATTGTTTTTACGGAAGTGGTCTGCAGGTAAGGTCCGGCAGCTGGGGCACGAGGCCCCCTTTTGTGTTCTCTGTGAAAGCCACGCCGCTGCCCCATCCCGCGCAGCTTCTGATTATCCCAGGACCCCTGATCCGTGGTGGATTATCCGGGCTCCTTGATGGCTCCCCGTCCCCCACCTCCCGCCTCCGCCCACCGACTGCCTTTTGGCTTTTTCACTCACTATTCATCCGTATTTATTACCCAGGGTCCTGCGAGGGGGAACAAAAGGAAGGCAATTGCACTTTGTTACCCGTTGGCACCTATAAAATACTTAAATAATTGGCCTAATCCAGGCATTTCAGGTGGTCCTTTCATTTCTTTTCTCTGAAATCCCTAGGCAGAAGGGGCTGGATGCCGGTCTTTATTTACAGACCTTGGGATGGGCCGAAGAAATTAAAGGCAATGCAAAGCAGGCGAGGACCCCATCTGTAAGACCAGGAAAGGATCCAGACGTAATGCAGGAGATTTACTACCCACAGGAAGTCTCCCTCGACATAACCTGCCTCACATGGGAATAGGAAACACACCAGAACCAGACGAAGACACTGCTCTGTGTATTATCAAAGATTCATAGGAATGGCTCACATCCCTACAGCTGTTACGCATACACCAGACACCATTCTGAGGGCTTTACATGGATTAATCCATTACCACACGCGCCCAGACACATACCAAATCCAAACAACCACTCGTGAGTAGGTACTGTCACTGTCTCCGTCTTACCTAGAAGGAAACACGAGCACAGAGATGACAGAGTGCACGCAAAGGTGCACAGCTAATGAAGCCTGGAACCTGGACTCAAACCCAGGCAATCTGTCTCCATGGCCCCTACCCTGTACTCGATAATCTGCTATTTCTCTGCTAATGGTCAAAAAAAACCAAAAAAACAAACAAACAAAAAAAAAACCAGTGTGAAATAACTTGAAAACACTGATGTCATGAAGCTAAAAATATACATTACTTAATTAAGGGAGGGTTTCATAATTCTTTGGTTTTCAATTCCAAGACGGACTACTCCAAGGAAACCAGGAAAGGAGAGTGCTGAAGAACAAATATTGTGGAAGGTGGTGGGGTGGTCTGCAAAGAGCCCAGGAAAAAAACAGCAAGAGCAAACATGAGTCAGGGAGTCTCTGGCACAGCCTGAGCGAGAAGCTACTTCAAAATTTCTAAAACCCATCCTTAAAACAAACCAACCTTTTTGACCTGATTCTTATTAAATAATCTTTGGATCATTGATTATGACACCCAAGCCCATCAATTCCAGAAGGACGTGTCCCCCAGAGCTCACTCAACAATTCAGATCCTCTAGCAATTTCCTTTGTGAATTTCTAAAATCATTATTAGTATCATATGATTTTTTAAAAATTAATCCCATAAATGGTGCTCTGTGGACTTTAAAGGACACTGTGTGTCTTATCTCATTCAGTCCTGGCCCTCTGGCATATAAATGCAGACTGTGGCTTTGGCTAGCATTAGTTAACTCATCAAAGCTGAGGATTCTCTTGGATGAAGTGGCAAAATTAAGTCACTGACTTGCCTCGCTGAGACAACGGGCCTAGATTGTGGTGATTCTTCAAGGGTGGGGTTGCGGGGAGCCAAAGGCCAGTTCAGCAGCTCTTGTTCAATACCACAACACCCTCCACTACGGGGAAAAACTGAGACACAGCGACAGTCATGCAGTCCCTGTCAGGTAGATAGCAATTATCTCAGCAGGTGAGAAGACAATGCAAGAGGCTTGGAGTCACGTCCTGGGAGAGTTAGCTTGCTCTGTGTCCCTGCCACAGCACATACCCTTCATTGTGACCTGACACGTCACACATATATGGGTCTGAGCAAAGGGGAGACGGACCCTGGGGAACATGCGAGAGCACATGAATGAGTCAGTGTGTCTCTCGTGACTTCTAGAGGAAACAACTCAAAGGGCATACCCGGGGGATGGTGGTCATGGAGAGCCATGAGGCATGAGCTGAAACAACTGTATCCTTGAATTAGCTTCCAATTGTGAGGCCAAGGACTATAAATTTTAAATTAGCAGCAATCCTTGTCAAAGACCATGATGTCACAATTGTTATCTGTAATAAAGGTTCAGGGCTCAAACCAATCTTTTTTTTCTCCTACTAGCAACCACAGAAATACCATAATGAGGGTCCAGATACAATAGGGCTGCGTACATCTTCTCTGCATGGTTCACATGGGCCTCAGTCTACCCCATCCCCGGGGTGCCCACTAACCTGCAAAGCGGGCCTGTAGAAGCCCCATGGTATTCCGCACTCTTGCCACTGGTTCCCTCCCAGCTCCAGCTTCAAGGCCGCCTCTGTACCACTGTTGGCTCTCAACCCTCACCCTTGACTCTGGACCTGCCTTGGACACTTTGATCGGTGCCCTTGGCCTGGCTGCAGTGGTCTCCATAGACAGTGGCCTTGAAATGGCCATTCTGGTGTTCCACTCTGGAAAGCCGCAGCAAAGTATCCCACCCTGGTCGCCACTCTGACCTGGGACAGTGTTCCAGTCAGCAACCTTATAATGGGGCCCAAAATATAAAGTGTCCTAAAGTAAGATTTCTTTAGTCAGAAATGGAAGTGAGAATTATACAATGGCCTTAAAGATTAAAAATTGGCCTGACAAGGGGCACCTGGGTGGCTCGGTAGGTTAAAGCCTCTGCCTTCGGCTCAGGTCATGATCCCAAAGTCTTGGGATCGAGCCCCACATTGGACTCTCTGCTCACCTTGGAGCCTGCTCCCTCCCCTCTCTCTGCCTGCCTCTCTGCCTACTTGTGATCTGTCTGTCAAATAAATAAATAAAATCTTAAAAAAAAAAAAAATTGAGCTGACAAAAAGAAGAAAGACCAAGACTAGGAGTAAAATCCTGGCTGTTACTGTGCTCTGTCCACACAAACGCTGTGACCAAACAAAGTGATGCTGTGGTTTGTGCCTGTGCAGGCGGGCAAGGGAGAAGGACAAGGCAACACGTCTACTCACTCCGCCCTCTGGGTCTTGCAGAGCATGAAGCCAGGATGTGATTCTGAACTGGCTGGTTCAAACTACGAGCCACACAACACCCGAACTGTTAGCAGAGGCACCGTCAGGTTAAGAGGGACCAAGTCCAAACCACCCTATTTTGAAACACAGGAATGGAGCACCTGTGTGGCTCAGTCAGTTAAGCGTCCAACTCTTGATTTTGGCTCAGGTCATGATCCCAGAATCATGGGAGAACAGTGAGATCGAGCCCAACGTCAGGCTCCGTGTTCGGTGTGGAGCCTGTTTAAGATTCTCTCTCTCTCTCCCTCTGCTCCCCTTCCACAGCCCTCTCTCTTTAACAGTAACAACAACAACAATAATAATAAAAAAACAAACCCAGGACTGATCAGCCTCTCTGAGGAGACGAATGTAAAGATGGCAGCCAAGGAGCTTCTGCTCAAATGGCATCCTCTGGAGTCTCTGTTTTAAATCCCAGCCATTCTGCAGATGATGAATGGAAGTAATAAAAGGCGGGATGGTGACATGTGTAAATAGGGGACAATCCTTCCAGCAGAATTTGGCCTGTGTTGAGGAAAGGGCCTGTTGAAGCCAACAGCTGAGCATCAGGTTAAGGTCCCATTTTAGATGATAACTTCAGTTAAGACTTGTTCCTCTGTCACCCCTTTTTAAAGATATTATTATTATTATTATTATTATTACATTTCCAAGAGTCCTATTCTGGAATCAAAGCCTAGGTGACAAAAGACAAAAAGTGTCCTGAGCTTCCACATCCTTTATGGTATAATTGAGAATACGAGAGGGTAGTTTCCCCCTGCACCTCTTAGCCCTGCCCCTCTTGTTTGCTCCATTCCCTCTCTCACCTAACCTTTCTGGTTACCAAAATTCCCAAACTATTCCACTCCCTCTGTGCCCTGGTATCTCAGTTGCCCAGTGTGGTTCTAGATATGAGATAACTGGAAGCGCCATCAGAGGAAGGCTCCCAGACTGCAGACTGGGCCCCGCTGGAGAGAACACCACTGCTTCTAGAATCTTCCAAATCAGTGACTGCATCACAGAGCGGTCACCAAAGGAAGAAAACGCAGTATAGAAATCATTTGGGACAGTAAAATTAAGATTAAAGTTTGTTCTGTGCCAGACCCCATGCTAAGCAATTGCGGACCTCTGCTCCTTAAAGCTCCTCAAACTCTTGTGAGGTCTATAGTACCACTACCACCTCCATTTTGCCAGGAAGGAGTCTGACGTGTAGAGAAGTTCCGTGACTTATCCAAGGCTCAGGAGCTGACAAAGGCCAAGCTGGGGTCCAAATGCAGGTGCCTGCACACCATGCGCAGGCTCGTGATCTCCACACCACACTGGCTCTCCCACAGCAGCTCAGTCAGCACGGGATGTTAGCTGACAATGAGCAACAGAAGCTATAGATATTACTAGAAGGCAGAGAAGTCATGGCTCAAATGTTCCCGTGGGTCCTTGCAGGAGAGAACTTTGTCCGCTAATCTCCCCCTCTATGTGGCGAAGCACCCACCAATGCTCATGGCAGCTCAAATGGAAGTGGTCAAGGGACCCAGCACCTCCCTGAGAGTCAAGTCCTGGGGGTCAGTCTACTAGGCCATAGGCAACAAGAATGCAGCCAAAGGTCGAGCAGATCAAAACCCTAAGCCCACCAGGATGGAGGGCAATGGCCTTTCCAAGTATTCTGGACTTTAAGTATGGGGCAAAAAAGAGGGAAGAAAGGAAGGAGAGGGAGGGTGGGGAGTACACGTGGAGATGGGCGTTTGCCGGGGAGTCCTATAGGTCCGCAGGAGAAACTCTGCATGGAGATGGGGGAGGGCACACCCTGAAGTGACAAACTTCTTACAGGGGCTGCTTGTTTTGAAATCCGTCTTCTTTTTCATTTGCAAATCCTACAGATTTAAGATGAGGGGGTTCCAAGAAGAGAGTGGAAGCCTAAATCTTCTCTCGGGCATCAACACAGACTGAGCTGTGTTTTCAAGGACAAAGGATTTTAAATTCATAAAACTTTCCTTGTGGTTCTTACCTAATCATAGAACAGAAAATTGTTATGGTTTGATGTGGAAAATAGTAAAAGGGGAATAAGAGTGATCACTTGATATAATTATTACTAACATCATTCTTCCCTTATTAGTAAAAACAAGCAGTATTTACACGCAATCAAGAATCTTCGTGTGCAAAATAAGGAAATTTCTTTCATACTTTTGCCTTAAGGAATGACAGACCCTTGCCTTGGAATGATAAAAACGATTTGTCTAATTCTATAAACAGAGGTTGTACTACTCTGTATTTATAGAGTACCAAACCACTCTATGTGGCATTGTGACCCCACAGAAAGCAGACAACAATGACAAGGGCACTCATATAACCTTTTCCTTAGGTCCCATTCATTCATTCATTCATTCATCATTTATTGAACATCTACCATGTGTTTGGCTATTGTAGACAACTGAATAACTAAGCATCTACAATGAATGGTATTCAGCCCACATGTCCAAAACATTTTAACTTTTTAAAATTCAATGATAACAAAACAAATGATCCCTCACCAAGGGCTAACCATACACAGTTTGGAGTGTCAAATATCACACATTTATATCCTATTTAAAATTTAGATTTTTAAGTAATCACAATTTTTTTAAAAGTAAATAAAAGTAAACCACAAAAGGCAAGGAGTAGAAAATATTCTCATAAGCAGATAAGAATGATAAGGGAAAAAAAAGCAAGAAAAAGTGAGAGCAAATTCTCCAAGGCCAAGCACCCCATGTGCCATTTGGTGGAGGATGTTCATACAGAAAGGGGTGAGGAGGGCCATTTGGTGCCAATACTGAGCTGAGTTTGATTTCTGGCACCAGCAGTAAAATAGGGGACATAACATCCAGCTCAGAAATTCCATGCAAGGATTAAATGAAACAATTCATCACATGTCCTGCACAACACCTGCAACAAAGTAAGCACTCCATATATGAGAGTTGTTTAAATTTCACAGACTCACTTTCTTCTCTGGAGAGAACAACTCAGCTGGCAGGAAGACCACAGGGACTCACTCTCTTCTTATCATTGAAGTCATGATTAAAATTAAGTTATGTGCAACTTTAGAGTACGCCCAACAGCCAAAGGCCAACGTCAATGAGAAGACCCTCATGTAGACTTGAGGACTGCTAGAAAGGCATAAATACCCCCACTAGTCAGGATCCTAACCCCTACACATCAGTATTAATGACCACTTCTCTCTCCTGCCATCTGAGGCCCATTCTGCTCCCTGCAAATAAAGTCTTGTTTTATTTTCTTTTTTAATCTCTCCATCTCCTCTTCTGTTTCATGAGCAGTATCTCCATCAAGCAACTTTCTACATGGGTTGAGCAGCTCCTGTCCACGCGAGCCGCTGGGGATTCATGGAGGCTACTATACCTTGAATTCCGCGTCATTACCACACCTCCAAGGAAGAACTCAACCAAGGTTTTACTGTTGCTTCCTTCCTTACCATTCAAATCGTCTCCCTTTAGTCCATATTTTCCAGCTACTAACATCACCCTCTATCAACTTGGTTTCTGACTCAGTAACACAGGACACCTGCACCATTCGCTGATGTAGATTGTCATCAGAGGGGCACCTGGGTGGCTCAGTCATCAGGCATCCACCTTCGGCTCAGGTCATGATCCCAGGGTCCTGGGATCGAGCCTCGCATCGGGCTCCCTGCTCAGCGGGAAGCCAGCTTCTCCCTCTCCTACTCCCCCTGCTTGTGTTCTCTCTCTGGCTCGCTCGCTCTCTCTCTCTCTCTCTCTCTCTCTGTCAAATAAATAAATAAATGCTCATCAGAGGTTGGGCACACATACTCTGGAACCCACATACTCTTTCCAAGCTGAACGGCCTCACCAAAGACAGAGAAGAGCAGACAAAATAGAGGGGAGAATTTCTAAACAATCCAATGTGTGGTTTACTGTTTGCAGAAAATGTGCAAACAAGAAGATATAATTTTCTTATTCAAAAGGCTAGGATTTTATTTTATTTTTTCCTTTAAATGTTTCATCATCTATTCGGTCCTTATTCATTTTAGAGTTCAGCACAAAATTATTGCCTTTGAGTTTCGTTTTGTTGTTTAGGTGTTCACCCTCATCTTTCTGTCACATGGTCTCTCCTTTGCTCCCCTTCCACAGGACCCCCGGCCACCTGGCAACCTGTCTTCCACAAGTGAGAAGCTCGCTACCTGGGCGATCGCAAATAGCTTTCTCTGATCTCCCAGATTTACTTCATCTTGAAGTAAAATGTCCTCCTTTGTATGAAACATTTTCATTTCTGCTTCTCCGTGCATCCTGCCCCGCCACAGGAAACTGCTACATGGGTACCATATAATATTTATGTTCATTTGTTTCTTTATATGACATCCTGCCCTCCTGTGCTCTGCGATCGGATGTCTACAAAGATATAATCAGAATGAAATTGTGTTAGTTTAGATCAGCATCTGTGGCAGCAAGGCCTTAAACGATACAAATAGGGCAGGATCTCTAATGTCTGTCTTGTTTCAGGGTAAAAATGAAAAATGACATCTTTGATGGAGAAGAGTCCACAGAGACCCAGGAGAACCGCGGCCTCTTCCCCTGCTCACAGACAGCTCTCTTTCCCCTCATATGGCTGACAGGTGTGTAATCATGTTCCTTAGTCACAGTCTGTGTTAAAATAACCAATTACCAAATGAATGAGAACAGAGCTCCAGTGTGACCGGTGCCCCTCTTGCAAAGTGATGGTATGCATCCAAAGCACGGCTTTAAACAGAGGCTCCTGGGGCACCTGTGTGGCTCAGTGGGTTAAAGCCTCTGCCTTCGGCTCAGGTCATGATCCCAGGGTCCTGGGATGGAGCCCTGAATCGGGCTCTCTGTTCGGTAGGGAGCCTGCTTCTCCCGCCCTCTCTCTGCCTGCCTCTCTGCCTACTTGTGATCTGTCAAATAAATAAATAAAATCTTTTAAAAAATAAACAAATAAACAGAGGCTCCTTCCCCAAAGATGCTCTCCAAGGCTAGAAGCCTCTCCCACTGTACAGTGAATTTGCTCAAATACAGGACGTTTTTCCTCTGGCCCTGGCCTTAAGGAACGAACAGTCCCAGCGGGCCACCATGGATGATCAGTCCAATTTCCCTGGCGCTGGCAGGTCCCTACCACTTCCTGTTCTGAATCTTTCCAGGACACATCACCATCGCCTCTCAATCCTGCCCGGATTTCCACATGAACAGGGCAGCAACCACCATCAACATATTCTTCCCTCTGTGGTGTACGTCACCTTCCGCCAGGCCCCATAGGGACAAAGGACAATGCTGAAGCCCAAGAGCGAGGCGAGGAATTCCCCAGATCTACTGCCCAAGAAAGGTAGAGAGTCCCATGCAGGTAGCCTACAGAGACACATGTCGTTCTCTGTCGTAGATATGATCAAGAGAAGCAAATCCTTTAGAATTCATGGAAATGAATTCTTTTGCCCAAAGGTAGTTAACATGTTGGGGGGAGCAAGCTTGCAAATAACTCAAATGAAGTCAATGTAGAACATTGAGATAATGGCTTACTTACAACCAATGGATTATAACAGTGCTGTTGTTACGTTCTAGGTGACCTTCACCTCGAACCCCTGCTGTCTGTCAGACACAGCCCATCGCTGTGTCCATGGGCGGAGGAGCCCTGCTTCCCAGACCTGTAGCTAAAGAAGCTGAAGAAGGGATGAAAGAAAGTTTCCGCCCTGTAGCTTTGCTTCCCGCCGGTGAAGCCGGGTTTGTACTTATTACCCACAGTTGGTGGAACGAGAGAGGGGTTGTGACCACCATGCAACACCAGCAGTCTTTTAAGGAAAGATTTTGAGTTGCATGTCCACCGGGTATCTTTTGATGAGAAAGACTGTTATTTCAGTAAAGCCAAAGGAGGCGCTGATTGGAATTTTAGGCAGCAAATATCAAAGTAAAAAAGTGAATCCCCAAAAATCTCTGCATAGGTTTATTTAGTGTAAAGCATACAAGGAGATTCAAGAGAGATTCAAGGAAGTGAGTGAAAAGTAATATTCTTTTCTATCTCTCAATCCTTTTGTCTCTCATCACAAAAGATGTTCCACTGGAAGATTTACCTACAAAAACCAGACCAAAGCTACTCTCCTGTAAAAGGGCTTGGTAAGCTATGCCTTGCCTGAGACGGGAGGTAATAAACATTTGAGAGGAAGGAAAAAAAAATCAGCTGGTTTTCCCCTTCTGTGTTCTCCTGTAAACTGATGAGTTTTTAACCTCAGTCTTGTTATCCTCATTAGCATAAGTGCTAATTACCACCTCCCCTCTCCTACTGGAAGGGCAAGCAGGACTCCACGCGGCTGGCTCGAACAATGGCTGACATCCCAGGTCTAGGCTGCGGGTGAGGAAGGAAGACTAGGGCTGTGGACAGGTAAGTGGTGTGACAGGTGCGCTAGATGGGGGACAAAAGGTCAGGGGGCTGCTGGCATCGAGGGTCTCCTTCCAAAGAAGGGGAAAGGCCCACGGCTGCATCGCGTCTGATGTTCTTGCCTCCACTTATTCATGGGCTCCTGGCAAGTTTGGCAGCGGCACCTTGAGTGAAAAGCACACTAGTTTGCACATACGGTGGAAAGAGCCTTGGGCACGGGTTGAATGCATACTGTACTACGTACACATTCTGTTTTATCTCTGGGCCCAGCCGTGCTGCAAACGCTTGCAAATTGGGAAGCCTTCTGTGCAGTAAAAATACGGACAGGAGAAGCTAGACTGTGACTTATAAGATGCGACGCTAGCCAAAAAGCCCAAGGAACGAAGAAAAGTTACGGCGTCGCGTGCTTCACGCTCCTTGCAACAAAGGCAGCGGCTCTGTGAGGTGGGAGAGTGCCCGCAAGCCCCGGGTTCCTTCCCCTCCCCCCAGGGTTTCAGACCCGGGGAACAGGCTTCCCTTCCACACACACACACACACACACACACACACACACACACACACACGATGCCTCTCTGGAAACCTCTGCCGGTATCCACTGCCGTTTTCATGTACGGAAAGTGTGAGACTT
Source organism: Meles meles (assembly GCF_922984935.1). Classification (NCBI taxonomy): domain Eukaryota; kingdom Metazoa; phylum Chordata; class Mammalia; order Carnivora; family Mustelidae; genus Meles; species Meles meles. Next base: position 24,986,481 of record NC_060070.1, read on the forward strand.
CTATGGAAAAAAAATTTTTTTCAGTGAAATTTCTCATTTACTTTGGTGGGAGATGGTGACGAAATTGCTATTTTTGTCCACCGTTTCATCCTGAGGTCTTCAGCCTACCATCCTGCACCGGGATGCCGCCGCCCTTCAAGAGGCTCCAGCATCGTTTTCGCTTCCTAAGTGTTTCTGAAAGCAAAATCTGATACCGCTCGGGCTTCAGAACACCCTGTGGATTTGGGATGCGAAAGGGGCAAAGCGGTGGGTTATTCGGACCTTCCTTCTTCCCGCTCCTCCTCTACCTGGCGCCCAGACACAGCCATGATTTTTATAAATAACTCCTTTAAAAGGAGCTAAGGAGAGTGACATAAAAATCCTTTCTTGATTCAAATGAAAGAACTTCCTTTCTTTTCTAGGAGCCTTGTATAGGAGGAGGAAAACAGTGGGAGAGCGTAAGGATTTGGACAATGTTTATAGGGGTCAATGCACTAGGCTTCAGTCACTCTCACTCGGCCTGCTGAAAACGCTAAATTCTTGTCTCAAAAATGAAGAAAGCAAGATGTGACCAGGTATTTGGGGCGCCTGGGTGGCTCAGTGAAGTGTCTGCCTTCAGGTCCAGTCATGATCTCAGGGTCCTGGGATGGAGCCCCACGCTGGGCTCCCTGCTCAGTCGGAAGCCTGCTTCTCCTTCTGCTGCTCCCCCTGCTTGTGCTCTCTCCCTCAAATAAATAAATAAAATCTTAAAAAAAAAAAAAGATGCCAGCAGGTATCCAGTAGAAGGCACAGAGGAACTATGATGTGGGATTCTTTGCAAAATACTGACAGTTTCAAGTGTACAAAAGGGAAGGAGCAGAGAGTACCCAGAGCCATGCCCCATAGTGCCCCCACAGTCTGCCGCAAGCTGCTTCTCGAACCAAGGAGCCATCTCTCCCCTCCTCACCCTTCCATCTGCGCAGCGTCCGAGGTTGCGAAGGAGCAGCAGGCTTACTAATGCTGAAGGGTATGCCTTCCCTAATTCTGTGTGTGGAATTCCTGATTTCGTTTCCATGTTATTCAGAATCATCTTCTCACAAATGTTAGGAGTGACGGAAGTTAACCCCAGACTGGTGGGAAGCTCTGAGTTGCCTGAGGCATGCTTTGGCTTACTGCAGTCAGTTGTTCATTTTCAATATGCTTTTAGTTTGTTGAGTTGCTAGAAACAATAAAATACATATTTAAGAGATTGTGTTTTATAAGGACTCCTCCACAGGCAACTTTCTATCACACTTTCCACCATTCAGGACTTTGTCCAGCTTTCTTTTTCTTTGTCAGGTTTTTGTGGCTTTTTTTTTTCTTTAAATAAGTTGAAATATACAGAAAACATGATAAAGTCAATAATTGGAAACAGCTCCCACCATTTAACTCTATTAGTAACAGTGTATAATAGGGGCGCCTGGGCGCCTCAGTGGGTTAAGCCTCTGCCTTCTGCTCAGGTCATGACCTCAGGGGCCTGGGATGGAGCCCCACATCGGGCTCTTTGCTCAGCAGGGAGCCTGCTTCCCTCTCTCTCTCTGCCTGCCTCTCTGCCTACCTGTGATCTCTCTCTCTCTCTCTCTGTGTCAAATAAATAAATAAAATCTTTAAAAATAATAATATAATAATAAATAAATAAAATCTTTAAAAATAATAATAATAGTGTATGATAATTATTACTGATACACCTGAAATTCTCAGTGGAGATTTCTGAAAAATATATACAAGGAAGAGAAAGAAATATTACATACTTGGATAAAGCCCCAGGTTCTCAAAATGGACCATTTAATGAAGTCTTAAGAGAAACAGTCCGTTGAGTTTAAATACTGCTCATCCTTCCATACGGCCACTCTAGAGCCAGAAAAGGCAGAGCTGGGGGAGATTCTCTGGGTGACTTTCAGAGCCTTTTTACTAGTTTTATTTTGAAAACAGTAAAATAAAAAACTGGCATTGGCAACACATCCCAGTCCCCATCACTTCGATACAACACAGGAGTAGAAAAGGGTCACATGCAAACAACACTTAGTCCAAGGCAGAGCTCTGTGCCTCCCGAGGCAGTAAGCCCGTCTCCCCCAGAGACCCATGCCCAGAGCCAAACTGAACACACAAACAGACCAGTCGAGAATGAAGTTGGCCCCAGGCCTCAGCACAACCCACCCTCCCTACAGCCCTTCAAGCTCCCTGATGGCGGCCATGGACACCCCCAACCAGGCCAACTCCTGGCCTCTTGCCTAGCAGGGGACATATTTAAACAAGAATCGGCCACATTTTTCCTCCCTTTCATGTGTGTATGTCCAGTCTTCTGAGCCAAACAGAAAACTCCTTGAGAGAAGGGACTGGATCTTATGTGTCTCTTTCCCATAATCCCCAGAGGTGATGTTCTGTGAGATGAAGTAAAATGAGTTCAGAACCCTGGAAGTTCCTCTAGGAAGAGCCCGGGTTAAGGACTGAATATGCTCTGTATTAAAATGGCAATCCGAGCCCAGAACTGGGTTAATAAAATACATAGGTGTTTTGAGGATATAAAATCAAGTACCAATACTTGAAATGCCCAAGAATATAGACTTTGAGGAGATAATTTCTTGATCGAGTCAGAACACGCTATAGAGCATGACTGCTCATTCTAGCGTGAGCTGTGATGCTGAACGTGTGTCTTTGTCCAGGGAGGCCTGGCTCACAAGGGAGGTTTGGGAGGCATTAGCCTTGGGTTGGGGTGGTCAGGAGGGGAGGGGATTTCAGGTGGGCACTACAGGTAGGTTTTCAATCGGAGTCTTAGTTATTTTCCAGGACCTGTCCAACTTTCCATTTCACCCTCCAGGAACAAGCTGAGGAGGAAAAAAGTATACTCTGGATTTTGGATCAGGACCACAAGTCTAGTTATGTATAATTAAGCTCTAAACTCTACGATCGTCCCCATGTGCTCCCTGTTAATCCTTACCTACTTCTAGTTTGGTCATTGTTTCCTTCCCCACTTACTACATACGCAGGAAATGAATGAAAGACTGTCGAAACCTTGGACGCCTAGCATAGTGCTTGACCCAAGTGAATGCTCAGTAAATGTGGGGCTGTGGACCTGGGAGAGCAACCAAGGTGTATGGCCACCACATCTCCTTCCCAGGGACCGTGTACCATGTTCGGGACCACGTGACCAGCCTCAGCTAATTGGAGCAAGGTTATGCATGTGACCCAAGAGCAATCACTGGATGAGGCGTCCTCAACCCATGACATGGCCTGTTGCAAAGAGATGAGGTGATTCATCAGATTTCATCTCTCAGGAAGAAGAACTATCATGTACCAAGAGACTGACACACAGTGACAGGCGCTGAACTATAAAGTCACAATAGTGAGCAGAGCCGGAGAGGCCATGATGGAGTCCGCCTGCTGAACGGTGAGGACCAGGGACTATGGGGAAGATAGAAAGAAAAACATGGAGCAGACAGCCAGGGAAAATCAGAGATACCATGACAGAGGAGATGGAGAGACGCCAAGCCCAAAGCTGCCTCAGTTCTCACTGCTTTCTGCTTCCAAATCCTGCCCCCTTTCCTGAAGAGACAGGCTAAAATAGACAGTAACATCTTCTGTCTTCAATTTAACTCCACTCTCTTCCTCTGCAGAAGTCCAGAGCTTGTTTTTCTTTCTCTCCCACGGTGGGGAGGGGAAGTGGCTACTGCACATGAAGGGGGCCTCTAAGGGTGAACAAACAGGAGAATTTCAAAACCGTCAAGTATCTCATCACAGACCTCCATCGCCCGCTGGGTCTGATGGACCGGGCACTGCATTAAATCTCGGAAAGGGAAGGTGTGAGTGAGAGGGGTCCTGTTTGTTTTGCAGGAGAAGACGCCAGTGCTAACAAGCAGAACCAGGGGTGCAATTTCCTTCATCATCGAAAATCACCACTAATGGTGTGGATACGACAGTGCTTTGTTTGGTGAATCCTGGAGTCTGAGCGGATTCCATTTTTTACGGCAAATCAGCCATGGCCTTTTACCCTTCGGGGCATTTGTCATTTCTAATTCCTGAGAGTGGCAGATGTCAGCTCCCTTAGCAAGGAACAATTTTTTGGAATCTGTTTGTACACATCAGCTGACACAAACCAAGCTGAAACCCACTGGGGGAAAGTACAAGATTATGCTGGAAGCAACCAGAAAACAAGTCTTCCACTGCCTTTCCTGCACAGTGGGGGTGTGATGGGCCAGGGTACCTTCTCACTCCCATTTCCTTTATTTCTACTCCGCATATTCCAGCGTACATTTCTGGAAGGTACAAAGACTGATTGATTTATCTGAATGCTCAGGTCAAGTTCACTTTAATTTTCTAGTCTCTGGCTTAGAGATTAGGTGTATATTGTACAATTTAATGGAATCTTGTCTTTATTTAGGTTTTTTTTTCAGTTAATATTATTTACTCATTCTACTTCTCTTACAGTTACAGTTACAGTCAAAGTCCAAGAAAGGCCCAAGGACTGGGGAGTTACTCCCTGAATTCTCCCTCTGTTCCTTGGCTTCCACTCACTTCATCCCATATCCCCATCCCATCCCATATCTAGTTCCACTATCAGCCCAAGAGCCCTGGGAACCTGGACTAGGCCCAAGTCATCTCCTACCCAGATGACCATATGGAAATGAGTCAGCTTTAGGCCTCTTCTTCCCTCCCCACACCGTCCACCCTCCCACCACACACACACACACACACACACACACACACACTTGTAAAGTCTGAGTCAGACCCTTTGCACCTGCCCATCTGGATTCAGAGAACCCGGCATGAGAAGGACATACAGGTGGTTCAGGGTGTGGCTGAACTTCCCACTATGGTAGAGACTGAGACAAGCTGGGTTTAATCAGACTGAACCTACAAGGGCAGCCTTATACAGTCTACAGCAGACCAAGACGGAGAGGAGCTCAACAGGACCTCCCAGAGACTCTGGAACCCATGGACAGCTGGGTCCTATTTCTGATGGTCTGTGTCACTTCCTTTGCTTCATTAAACATCACTGAGCCCTGAGGAGAAGACTTCTTTGGGTCTCTTGACCCTTCATATGATGAGGGGACTTCATTACAAGCTAGAGTTGAAATACCACAGATTAATCTAGTCACAGAACCCAAATCGAAGAAAACACCTGGACGATCTCAAAATCTGTGTTGCAGTCACTCAAACTTCAACTTCCAATTGCCATCTCTCTGTTCTCTCTTGCCCTCTTTATTTTGATCTGCTGCCCTTTTGGGCAGTGATCCTGTTTTCTTTAGCAGACCAAAGGCAGTTTGTTTCTGAGTTAAATGTCACTTCAATATTTCCCCAAGTGAGATGTTTGAACCAGTTTGTGAGTTTCCTAAGCAACAGAGAAATGCTGGAAAAATATTTGGTATCTCAGGTCTGAAAGTTGCCTTAAACTTTGGCTCCCCGAGGCAAATGAAACAGATAGATAGAATACTCCAGGCTCCCTAAAGTTTCAGGTTGAAAACTGAAGTATTGGCCTGAAAGCACAGAGCTCTAAAAGCCAGCCTCCCAAAGCCATGTCACTCAGGATTGTGCCCCCAGACAACTTTAATGCTGAAATAGTCTAGTGACGGTAAGAGAAACAATGGCGGCACACATCCAGGATCACGGAGCCATGGTCAACAACTAATGTGTGAGGAGGGAAGTAAGCGTCCCTAGCCAAACACAGAATTCTGCAGGAAAATTCCTGTGGGAACCCAGATTACGCCCTGAAGGCTGAGATTTGATTAACCTTCTTGTAGCATGTGTAACGACAAATGTTATTGGTCATAAAATTACCCAGCTCTTATTAAAACACAGCTGCAGCTCTGGGCTCAGTGACCTCCTGGGGGAGAGAGTTCCATAAGATAGTGAGAGACTTTACGGAGGGAGAGCGCCTTCCTAGCGTTGAAACTACGGGAGAGTGTTTTCCACTTTAATGAGGAGTTCTTGAGAGAGACCAGGCTCCTTAGTATTAAAAGCTTTAAGAAACGGAAAGACCAGATTACATTCAGTCTGCTACTTGGTGGGCAGCTGGTCTACCGCTCACAATATGGAACCATCTTCCTTCACAGAGAACATGCAGCGTCACATTCTCACAGACCTACCTATCTCGCATCCAACTGTTACTGCTGAGGAAGTTTTCATTTCTCTTTGTCTTATATAATCATAGCATCTCAGAATTTGAAGGAAATTTGGAGACTCTTCAGTCCAACAACCCATCCAACTCTACCACCAAGTAGAAATGTATGAAAATGAGAACCTATCTTTGGACGTGTTCCAGAAAGGCTGTGCAACTCTAGGCCATGTTCTCAAGGGCTACCACAGCCGATGGAACATACTCCTCCCAAAAGCCAGTGCTAGTCAGCTCTCCATCTCATATCATGGGGGTCTCCCTGTGCTTTTCCTGAGCCTCCACATTCATGGGGAGGACAGCTATGAGGCTCCATCCCCTACAAGCCAAACACCATTGTGGGAAGGGGATCCTCTGCTTTTCTGGCATACTGGTGAATCTGTGAGCAATGTCCTTTCATCTATGACAAGTTTTTAAATAACTAAAGACAAAATAAGAACAATGAAAATGCTTATTCTTTTCTGTAGTTTGTTCCTCACTATTTATATCCTTTCTTTCCCTTCACATGAGCCACTAAACTCATTTTATTAATAGTGCTTACTTTGTGAGCTTTAAATTTGCTCTTAGGAATCCTTCCCCCAAATACGGAGTACTTCCCCTGTTTAATTTCTCATAACTTGATCATTTATCTGCTGAAAAATATGAACACTCGAAGAACTACAGAGTTGTATCCTGTTAATTTTTTTCTCAACAAGAAAAATTTCCCAGTGATACACTTTTTCCTCAAACGATGTGAAAGTTTTCCTTGTGAAGTTATTTTGGACCCTCAAATTCCTACAATCCGTGGTTCTTATTTTTCTATCTCATATATATCATGCATCCATTAACACTTTATCGCTTTTTAAAATTTTTATTATGAATTTTTCAAGATACACAAAAATAAAGATAGAATAGTGACTCTCCACATTCCCACCACTCAGCTTCAATAACTATCAGATTTTACCCCACTTCCTCCATCCATCCCTTCTTTTTATGCCTTCGTCATAGGAGTATTTAAAGCAATCGGAGTCATGTCATCTCCACATACATCAGTGTACATTTCATTCTATCAGTTTTTACATAATGTCGATATTATTTTACTTCCCTTCTTTGAGACTTTCCACATTTGACCCTCAGGTAGACAGGGGGTCTCAGCATCTCAACACACCACCTCCATTGTCCCTACTTAGCACAGAGGAAGGCGGGGAGAAGGTTTGCCTCACAAGTAAGAATATGCTATCACGAAATACAAAATTCTGGCCACGAATTTAAAGTCTCTTTTATTATGCCAAATTGGCATATAAAAACTATTTGGGAAAGACAAACGTGCATAACTATATAACTCAGGAACCAGAAGATAAAATACACTGCTGCCCGTATTCTCATCAAGATATCATGGCACCATGTACCAAGTGACCTACCAATGTCTAAAGACAATCTTTCTTTAAAAATTTCTTTTATTAACCTCTAAAAAGCTTCCTTTTAATATACCATCATTAAGTGAAATTCAGTATTTAAGAACCATGGAGCCATTAAGAAGCAAGCGTGTGATGATTTAGTAATATTTTAGTTCAAAGAATACATGATTTTAATGATCTCTTTTGAACACCACAGAACCCCAGACACTGGGAAGAAACAGAAAAGTGTGACACACCATTCACGGGTTCCATTTCTCTCTGTTGTTCTTCCTTCTTTTTAAACTATCAAGCTGTAATAATCATTCAGTCTAAGCCGCCCCCGGTCAATGAAACAGCCCTTAGACAGCTGTCAAGGCTCAGTCTTCCGGAAGCTTTGATTTTAATGAAACTCATTAAGGAAAGAAATTAACAGAAAATATCATAATTTGTCTTGTTTCAGAAAACTAAACAGAAACAAAGGGCTTCTTAACCTGACAAGGAATCTGACCAGCCAAGCTCCTCTATTATATTCAGAGCTCCCCACCAGTGAGCTCTGCACCATCATGGGACTCGGTTAGGAAAAAAACTCTCTTCCCCGAGAAATGGCCTGGCCCGGAGACTTGTCTTAACTCCATGGAGAAGGCCTCCTCAGCCAGGGCAGGGATTTTTAGACCCATAGTGTGCAAGCACAGACTATTTGAGGAAATGAAAGGCTATGGACAATGTAATTCTAATTAAAGGGCTATGACCGGAGAAATTATCCACATATTTGACCGCATGAAGTCCAACTTCTCTCCAGACAACGATGACATTTCCTTTCTTCCTCTTTTCCTTCCTTCCATCCTTCCTCCCTTCTTTCCTTCATTTCAAGAAACTCCATGAAATTTATGTTCCTTCGTTTCCTTTCCATAATGTCTTCCAACTTAAATTAGGCTGGAATGTTGCAAAGATGGGAAGAAACATTCACCTAAATTTCTATCTACTAGCTAGGACGCTCTCAAGGAAGACATTGATGGTGCCCACAACCTTTACGCTCATAGGTTCAGCACAGGCCTGATTGGGATCCGTTTGGATTGTGTATAAATCTAATTAGCATGCCACCCTGCTAGGTCAGATAACCCTAGAGACAGACCTTTCCGGAGAGAAGGCCTCCGAATGACACTGAGAGCAAGTATGTAATTGACGTGATCTCACTGCTGTAAGCACACGTTCTTCAGTCCCTCAGAAAAAAAGCCTGCAAAGGTGGCGGGGCTTTTCCAGGGATTTAGGCTGTGTCAGTGGGAGGTAGGACAAGGAGCTGGTCAGGGTAGGGAGCGTGAACATGGCCCTCCTGTACCCCTGGCCATGCGTACCCACCTTCAGCCTGATGTAGGGATAGTCAACAGTACAATCTGCTGGGGGAGCAGACCAGAGTTTCTTCCCAGCCTGCTCACTTAGGGGTTGTCTGACTGGGTAAGTTATTCAACTCCTCTGAGTCTCGGTTACCTCCCATGTAAGATGGGGTCAAAACACCTTTTTTTATCAGGGTGCCGTGAGGATTAAACACCAAAAAGTACTTAGCCCCCAACGTCTGATACAGTGAGGTTTTAAAAAATAGGAGGAACTGTGAGCATCCACGACTGTTATGTAGAGGGCGCTAAGGTGATAACCCTGGGGGGTCAGGAAAGCGCTAGGGAGAGGGAGAGGATCCTGGGAGCCAAGTCCTAGAGGGAGAGGAGCCAGGAAGGAGCCAGGATGTGGGTAGAAGCAAGACCCTGGAGGGGGAACAGGAAGAGTTCCTGCACTTGGCTGACCTCTCTTCCTGGTGTTGCACTGTCCTGTCCAGGAAAACTCTCAAATCCTATCCTTACCATGGGGATCTACACAGGAGACCCAGGAAACAGCTGCTTAAAGCTTATCTGGGCATTCTTTGGAATGAGAAAGGTTAAGTAACACTTCTGAAATCCTCTCTTTTAGAAAGATTGGTAAAATGAAGGCAGAAAACTGCTAAGAAAGTAAAAACCACCAGAGAGAAAAGAGGGGAAAAAAAGAAAAGTTCTTCGATGGCACACAGTATTATCTCAACTGTTAAAAAAGTAATTTTGAACTAGTTATTTTCTAACTTTTTCTGGGCTCCATTTGATACTCCGAGGGGTATCAGACCACCTCCTAATTGCCACCCCCTCATTAAGGTGATAAATCAGATCTATGCAATACATTGAACACTGTTCTTTCTCAAAGGAGAAAGAAATCGACATGTATATTGCAAACCAGTTGAGTGACCACAACTGAGATTTCTCCGTTAGATTAGGAGTCTGTGTTCGTTCACTACAAGATACAAGCTACATGTGGGTAGTAATAAAGGAAAATAATCAGACCTACGTGTCACCCAACTACATACAAATCCACATTGTCTCACATGATACAAAATAAGTTTCTTACAGAGATACCACAAGATGGGTGAGAATAAAATCATTATTCCTACTACGACAAACCTGAGAAGACAGATTAGTTAATCTGCGAAGGTTTTATACAGCCCAAAGACTCAGGGACAAAGCCATGTGGCTGGGAGATCAGGCGAGTAAGCATCCCCATGACTCGGGGTCCACTGACCCCAGACAGGATTATGCATACATTGTAGTTCTCAGTCTTTTTATAGTATCTCCTCTTGTTCTTGTTTCATGCCTGTTTTTTATCATTTTCTTAACTAACATAAATGTCATCTGAATGTTTTTACCTCTAATTCATTGATGGATTCTTTGTGTTACAGGATTTGCATATTGAAAGAGGGAAAAAATCTGGTTATCAACTAGCATAATTTGTATAGCCTCCACAACCTCTGTAACGGTTCCCAGATGAAAAAAAATGCACCCAAGGCTTGACGGTAAAAATGAGGTTATCTATTAGCCTACAAACTAGCTCTTTTAACATCTAATTAATCTAATTTGGTAAACAAATTAATGTTCTTTTCAGTGTTCCTTATTTCAAAAAGTCAGGCCTAGTTTACAGAGTCCATCATTTAGTACAGACCCTGTTCATTCATTTGTTCGATGAATATTTATCAAGAATTTTTAATATAGCTGCCATGGTTTTCAACATTGGGAATATGCCAGTAAGCAAGACAGACATCATCACGGATCTTTATGGGGTTTTATTATAATGGGAAGTACTGACAATATACAAATAAATATCTACAAAAAAGGTATGATATCCAGGAGTATTACATGTTATGAAAAGAACAGCAGTTGTGAGAAGTTGAAGGATGGGGCTGCTGGTCTAAGTAGATATTTGTTGAATAAAATAAAGTGCTCCATTTGTAATATCAGTAGAGTGATTTATATTTTTTTCTAATCTTCCAAGTATGATATGAATCAGCATGTTGGAAAAACACATAGCTAGGGTTTCTGCAGTTTTATGTATTAATTCAATTTTATTTATTAATTTATTTGTACTCTGCCTCATTCCTGAAAGGATTTATGGCAGAGCTTCTATACAGTTGCCCAAATCGTCCTGCCCCTTTGCTATTACAGAACTAGATCTTTAGGAAAATACAGACACAGAGTCATTTCCAAAGTATTTCATTTTCTCTCAATCACAAGTTGATTTCCTTGACAATTTAAGTGTGTCAGTAAGTACTCAGAACCAAGATTTTCCAGGAAGATCAAATGAAAAGGCTAAAAAATCAATACAGGCAGCAACTACTCCTTATAATCACAATTCTCTTAGAAACTTAACTTTATCATTTTTTTTCACAGTGTGTCAGTCTCCGAGGATACGAGGATGGATCCTGTCTGTAGCCAGCATCCTCGCTTGAAAATGTTCAAATTTTGCATCCCCGTTGACATACAACAAATGACAACATGACATGAGAAAGTGGAGGCAGAATGAAGGGGGAAATTATTCATAAATCATGCAGTCATCTTTTGCTGATCCTCCTTGGTAGAATGGAGGCGGATTAAATGACACAAGACAAAGAATCACCTAAAAATTGCACTGGAGAGCACACAACCAGTCCCCGGCTCTCTAACCAACCCCAGCCCCTCAAAGTTTCCAGCAGTCAGAACTTAGAATGATGATGACAGGCAACCCTCTGCATTGCTATTAAAACTCAATTCATGGGGGTACCTGGGTGGCTCAGTGGGTTAAAGCCTCTACCTTCGGCTCAGGTCATGATCCCAGGGTACTGGGATCGAGCCCCGCATCGGGCTCTCTGCTCAGCAGGGAGCCTGCTTCCTCCTCTCTCTCTGCCTGCCTCTCTGCCTACTTGAGATCTCTGTCTGTCAAACAAATAAATAAAATCTTTAAAAAAAAACTGAATTCATGAATAATTAAGTGTAGGCTACACAAAATGTGAGCAAACAAAGCAAAATCGCTGTTACAGATCCACTACTTGGCACTCAGAGTCCATCTTGTTGAAACATTTTATAATAACTTTCCAAAACTTTGACTTATTTTGACCAAGCCTGATATACAACCAAAGGATATGAGATACACTTTGATTTGTGGCTCATTTTGTCATTCCCCAAAGAGTAGCCTTTCCATTTTTTAGATGGCTATATTTCCAGAATTTTTAATAGTTTGAGAAAGATGCTATATGGAGATAGCAAAAACAGATTTCTGCCTGTGAAGCCGAGCCTATAGTTCACAAAAACACAAATATTTAATACCTATTTTTTAATTTCTACTCAATAATGTAAAAGTTGAAAATATGTATTTTACTTTTCAAATCTACCTAAGGTATTCATTAGTTACTTAGGCTAAGACAGTTTATGTTTTCATTTTTCTGTTGATTTCAAGGGAAAAAAACCACCTCTAACATGTGAAATATATTTTCTATACCTTAGTTTTCTATAACTTCTATACCTCTGCTTTGCACATAATCTCTTTCTCTTTTTTTTTTTTTTAAGAGAGAAAGAGTGGGTGGGGGAGGAGCAGAAGGATAGGAGAGAGAGAGAGAGAAGCTCAAGGAGGCTCCACGCCCAGCGCAGAGCCTGATGCTGGGCTCGATCTCACAACCCTGAGATCATGACTGAGCAGAAATCAAGAGTTGGATGTTCAGGGACACCTGTGTGGCTCAGAGGGTTAGGCCACTGCCTTCGGCTCAGGTCATGATCCCAGGGTCTTGGGATCGAGTCCCGCATTGGGCTCCTTGCTTGGCAAAGGAGCCTGCTTCTCTCTCTGCCTCTGCCTGCCTCTCTGACTACTTGTGTGTTCTCTCTCTCTTTCTGACATATAAGTAAATAAAATCTTAAAAAAAAAAAAAAGAGTTGGATGTTCAACTGACTGAGCCACCCAGGCGCCCCTGTTCTATGTTTATCTGATTCACAGAACAATCCTTGTACCAATAGCAAAATGAGTATACCAAGTACACTGTGAAAGATACACGTACATTTAATAAGTGTATTAGTAACGTCAGAGAGACGAAGTCAAACGCTGGAGGTATGTGAACACTTTATAAGTCATAACATGTCATGAAAATGCATATTCTTATTAGTATTGCTACGCATGACGTCACATCAGTTCATTTCCTTTCATTATATAATACCTTAGGCCACAGCTTTTTAAATGATCACATGGCTCTCTTTTATCAGGCACCTGATTCTCAGAATTGCCAGATGGACACAGGTGTCCTGAGGTCTGACTGGGATTCTGATTCACCCAGGAAGAAAGAAGGTTCCAACCAGCCGGGTGCCTACACTTGCTGAAAGAAATAATCCCAGCTGACTATTTACATGCTACCTTGTCTTCTTGTGGAACCGTGACTCGCCTGCTCTCGGTCTAGGTTGGTAGACGGGATTGTGCCACTTGCTTGGTCAGGCACAAATTAATGCAATCGAACTGCGTAATTAATTCATGCCATTTTGTCAAGCCAAGTCACAAAGAAAGAATATTAGGAAACCACACCATTACCTCCTTAGATAGCTCTACACTGTGCTCGGTCATTTGCTCTCAGCTGCAGCGGATCCAGGTGGTCTCCAGAAAGTGTCCAAGGTGACAGAGTCATGCCGCTGTGAGCACTGTGAGACTGCGGGGAAGCTGATTTGTGTGTATGTGCTCCTAGAAGTATGGCACCGGTGTAACAGAAAACCTTTGACTACATGAAGATTTGGGGAATTATGAGGTCCTTCAGCGTATCAAGGACAGAGCACTGATTTACTGCGTTAGCTTCAGAGGGTACATTTCGGCCTTTTCCAAAGGACAAACCAGTGAGCGGGATCGTTAGACCCACCCTTGCTTTGGGACCATCTCAGATACCGGCTGCCTGTGCCTCACCATAACACCTCTATGATTTTAACAAGCAAAACCACGGTCTGGCTTCCGCGACTTGCCACCAAATTCTCAGGTCAAGTGTAAAGGCCTAATCACAGAGCACCCTCTGGCATGTTGGAGCCCTCATTAAAAAAACCTCCAGAAGTCTTCAACTGTGCAACTGGAAATGTTTCCAAATCTTCTTATCCCCAACATAACAAATCCTATTGTTTATTAAATCTGATGTTTTGTAAATTGGATACGGCCTGGCTTACCGGGATGGAATATCGACCAAAACAACCCAAGAGAGTTCTTATGGAAAGACAAGCAAATCAGGAGAACCCCCTTCCGTGGTTAAGAAGACAATTCTAGGATGAGGAGACACAACAGCACCGCGAACCAATTATGGTTCTGTCTGGGTCATGTGCTATCTGTAGCAAAAAGAGGCAAGATGGCAGATGCCCTGGGTTATTTTAATTAATTTAATCATGTGACTAATTGGTCTCTGCTGGGTTTCTGTGGTAACTGCTTCCTAAGTGCTGATGGGCAATTGTGTTAAATGTAGCTTGGAATCCGCACGCAGGGCGTGTGCCTTTGGAGAGCTCCCGACCAGAGCCTCGCAGCTGCGCTCGCTTGGAAGGTGCCCTGCTGCGCCTCTGATTGTCTGACTGCGGCGCGCTCCCAGCTGCAGAGTCCTCTGGAAGCCAGCACTGCCTCCCTGCTCCCAAAGCCACTGCTCACCTATTTACGTGCACGCGAACTCACTGTGCACGCGGGAAAATGATCTCTGATCAAAGAATACCCAGGTTCAGGTTTGGCGAGGGTTTGGGAACTCCAGAAAGGCATCTGTAAGGAAGGGACACTGGAATGGGGAAGAGGAGGGAGGGCAGATGAAGGCTACTCTTCTGTGAATAATACGCAGGCCCAGAAGCTATCACGTGTTATTCATAGCTGCCCAAACGATACTAATAAGCCATCCTTTTAAATGCCTTGCAGGGTTTAGCTTTTTTTTTTCCTCATTCTCTTACAATGCCATCTCCTCCTTGCCACCGAGAAGGTGCGTGGGAGAACGGGTGGGTGGATGGCCGGTTTTAGAGCACAGTCTACTTCAGACAGATGGAAGGAAAATGACTTCCAAATTTTCTCATGAAGTGGGATATGTTTGTATTTGCGCAATGCATTCTAGCACCTGTGCAGAGAAAAAAAATGTAATCACAGATTTCCCTCAGAAGGGGATTTAAAAAAAAGAAAAGTAAAACCATTAACGGCAGCACAAAGATGCCACTGTACTTGATCAATCCCTTCCATCTGTGGTCCCAGGCAGACTCTCAGAACAATAGTTTCTTCCCACCCCACCCCCACCCAGAAGAACAGGTCAGTGCTTGGACTATTCTAGAAACTCAAGAGAAACTGCTTTCCGAGATCCGTTCCTGTGTCTGTTGCAACGGCGGCATGAGTGATATTTTTCCCCCAGAACAGCAGTGGGAGGCAATAGCTGGGTGGCGTTTCTTTTCCTTAACAAATGGCACAGTGACCTAAAGAAGCTATTGTGTGTCCCGTGTGTTCCCGGCTTCTGCGAAGGGGTAGCTCCAATGGACTCCAGCCTGCTTCCCTGCCGCCTCCCCACCACCCGCAGACACAAAGCAACATCTAGGTAAATTAAGCTAAATTGGCTTCATCTAAAAATTTCACATTAGAGATGAACATTAAATGGGCGGACAGTTTAAATTCCTTTAAGAGGTGGCAAGGAGTTCTGTTAAGCATTACAATACGTCTGACAGGACATCCAGGCAGCGAGCATTATTTAATCCAACATCTTGCTAAGACCAGGAGCTTCCCCACATCTGTTATGTCTCTGTAATGCAAATGGAAGAATCTGTCCATAACATCACCAGTTTTGTAGCTCTAATGACATCCATTTTGAGAAGTACCTGTCCGTTCTAAGTATTGGACAAATGACTGAAAAATTGTGTCATTTGATTCTCAAGGTCTATATCCTGGAAGAAGCATCATTTCTGGCACTGAGGCAGAACTGCCCTCTCTCCTAATACCGGAAAGTTGATTACTGCATGCTTATTCTAAAAACCAGCCCGGGACGCCGAGCAGCACTACTCAATCCCCGGTCTTCTTGTACCGTCCTTACGCTGACCGATTTACAGTGCAACTCCCCCGTCCCACACCTCCGTTCCAGGCTGCACATGTCAGAACACCACCCATGCTGTATGTCTGGCTTAAGAGAAGAACTCTAGTTCAGAACAGCAGATGAGGAGCTGAGTTTTCCCACATCCAATCACTCTTAGTTAGGATTTTAAATCTGAATTCAAGAGGTCAACGAATGAATTTCAGAAAGTCCATGAACCCATGAAACAATCTGTAAAATTCTGTGTGTCTGTCTCTTTCCTAGAGAAAAGGTCCACTCTGAACGTTTCTTCAGGTTATCCAAGGAGGCCATGATTCAAATAAGAGGTTAAGAACGCCCTGCCCCAGTTCCCCAGTTTTCTCTGCTGGTTTCTGCCCCACTCTCCTCCTACCCTGTCTTTAATCTAGCTTACTGAATTACTGAAATGCGAAAGCCTTAGCTATCATTTCTTTGTCAGCCTACTTTAAAACAGATTCAACCATCTATCTATTGATGAATGAATAAAGAAGATACGGTATGCGCGCGCACGCGCGCACACACACACGCACACACACACAATGGAATATTATTCAGCCATAACAAAACAAAATCCTGTCATCTGCAACAACACGCATGGAGACAGAGGATAAAATGCTACAGTGAAATAAGTCAGAGAAAGGCAAATATTGTATGATTTCACTCCTATGGAATTTCAGAAATAAAATAAACTGAGGAAAAAAAGAGACAAAAAACCAGACTTTTTAAAATAGAGAACAAATTGGTGGTTGGCAGAGGGCAGGTGGATGGAGGGATGGATGAATAGGTGTAGGGGATTAAGAGTACACTTCATCATAATGAGCACTGAGTCATATATAGAATCATTGAGTTACTCTACTGTACACCTGAAACTAATATTACAATGTACATTAAGGGGTACCTGGGTGGCTCAGTCGTTAAGTGTCTGCCTTTGGCTCAGGTCATGCTCCCGGGGTGCTGGGATCGATCGAACCCCACATCGGGCTCCCTGCTCAGCGGGAAGCCTGCTTCTCCCTCTCCCACTCCCCCCTGCTTGTGTTCCCTCTCTCACTGTCTCTGTCTCTGTCAAATAAATAAATAAAATCTTTTTTTTAAATGTACATTAAATAAACTGAAATTAAAAGTAAAGTAAAAACAAGTAAATTCAAGCATTCTTTCTCCTCAATAGCCAACCTGTACCCTCAAACAAGTCCCCTGACATGGGCCAGTCCTTGTAAAGGATAAGCCTCATGCCATGATTAGCAGCACAGTCCTACTGACCTGCCGGACAAGCCTGGGCATCATCTCATTGACTGTGCCACGGACACCAGACCAAACATGGCAACAATCTATGTGCTGCCATTTAACTCCTCGGCACCTTTGGCCCAAGGCTGAGAACTATAAGGAAAAGCTGAGTGGGAAGCTGCTTCTCTTTCTTCAGTTCACCGCTCAGGCCCATCCTCTGTGTCTGCTCTCCTATCTGGCTCTCTTACTTAAGCTCCTTCCCCACCAAGTCACTTCTGCCTTCCTTTCCTTCATTTTCACTTGATACAAGAACTTGAGGTAGCTCATTTTAAAATCTGAGTATTCCCTTTTACTGTCTGATCAATATTCTCGCTGCCCCCAGTTCTCCATCAAGACAAATGCATACCTAAAAGCAAATTATAAATGGGCAGCCATTGGCCATTTTAAGAGATAAATGTGACTCCACTAAGAGAGTCCATAATTAAAGTTTAGAAAAACTAATAGAAAGACCTCAGTTTAACTTGGTGAAACTGCAGAGTCAAAATCAAGGAGAATCCAACGGTAAGACCTTGAAGGCCCCCCATCCTGCCACAGTAATTACATTTAAGACAAATCTCCCTATTCATCCAGTACTTTCAAGCTGGGTTCTCAGCCCATTAGTGAATCCCAACCAGCAACTTTTTAGTAAAATAGAACAGAACAAAACAGAAAATACCAGAACACAACACATTAAAAAAAAAAAAAAAGTATTATTTCAGGAAGCTTTTGGTTCAGTTCATTTGTTTGTTTGCTTTTTAGAGAAAGAGAGCAAGAGTGTGAGTGCCAACTGGGGGAAGGGCAGGGAAAGAGGAAGAGAGAGGGAATCTCCAGCAGACTCCCAGCTGAGCACAGAGCCTGACATGGGGCTTGATCTCCCGACCCTGAGATCATGACCTGAGCCAAAATCAAGAGTCAGATGCAAACCGATTGAAGCCACCCAGATGCCCCACTTTCCGTTCAATTTTAAATGGTTATACCCTCTTTTGCATATTCTAAAGCCTAAGCATTTTTCATATTTTAATACTTCTGAAATCATGATGCATTTTATAATTGTTGCCATCCAGGTCGCAGCTGTGACATAACTGCGTGAAAATCTTCTGTCGACACTTCCTGGCAAAATCAAGAAAATGCCAGCGTCGAAGTGACTTAAGTAATAGGAAGTAGGGTAGGGGTGTGTGTGAGGGGGGCGTGGGTGTGTGTATGCATGTGTACTAAATTACAAAGCAAAATGCATTTCCTACTCCAAGTTCTTGGCAGATAAAAGTTTGAAAACTAGCACACTAAGCCCTTTTATGAAGTATATATGTACACTTACTAAATAGTGCTATTCTTTTTTTTTTTTTTTTAAGATTTTATTTATTTATTTGACAGAGAGAGATCACAAGTAGACAGAGAGGCAGGCAGAGAGAGAGAGAGGGAAGCAGGCTCGCTGCTGAGCAGAGAGCCCGATGCGGGACCCGATCCCAGGACCCTGAGATCATGACCTGAGCCGAAGGCAGCGGCTTAACCCACTGAGCCACCCAGGCGCCCCTAAATAGTGCTATTCTAATGACAAAGAAGAGCTGTTCCTATGGCTCTTTGAGCTACTGCCATTACAATTCCCCTCCTGCCGATTTCAGAGATCTCAAGCTGATCACAGCACGGATGGTATCCGCCCCTCACTAGCTCTGGGGCCCCAGCAAGTCACCTCCCTTCCCAGGGCCACAGTTTTCTCATCTGTAAAAGGAGGATGTTGGAGAAATTTTGTCACATCACTTTCAGCTCAAACAGTCCAGGAAGCGTGCAGATACGCATCCAACTCTCAGCATGTCTGTCATGAGCCTCGTCTATATGTTCTCAACTTCTCTGCCTCCTCTAATCTCTTGCACATGTTTTCCTAAATACAACCTAAAGACAAAAGGATGTACAAAATCAATTTTTTTCTGGCATGGGATATGGTTTTCAGCATCCCTAGAAAGTCTGTAATATTGTGAAATGTTAATATGGACCCTGGTGACTACAATAAGGCTTGTACATTTGTTTTTTAACGTGTGACAAGTAGAACTCCCATTCCTGACTCAGAGCCTTTAAGCTGCCTTGCCACCCTTTGCCTTTCTCCTGTCTGTCCCAATTCTGGAATTTGCATTTCAGTCCACATCCTAGCATGTGCTCACTCATGCAGAGGAGCCTGGCCCCTGGGCTGGGGAAGTCACTCTACGGTCCCCAGTTGTCCTCATCCACATCTGTTCCAGCGTGCCTCCTACCATATCATTTGCTTACTCGTCTGTCTCCCCTATTCAACTGCGAGAGCCTTAGAGGCAGAAACCTCTCCT
This sequence comes from Meles meles, assembly GCF_922984935.1. Lineage (NCBI taxonomy): Eukaryota > Metazoa > Chordata > Mammalia > Carnivora > Mustelidae > Meles > Meles meles. The sequence continues at coordinate 25,005,921 of NC_060070.1, forward strand.
TTATTCATCTTTGAATCCCAGGCACAGAATAACGCCCAGCATGCTGGAGGTGCTGAATAAACGGGGAAATGAACAAACGTGTGGAATGACATCTCCATACAAGCACAGGAAAACGCACACACTCGGACAGACATTCCTCTGTCACACCTAGCAGAGTTTCTGGTTCATTCGCTGGGTGCACAGGATGCACGGCTTTCTACCCAAATACACATTTCTGTGCTTCTCTCCAGCCTTTTACTTCCCTAGTTTCTTCCAGTGTCCAGGCCCAAAAATGATGGGGTGCAACATCCCTGATCTTCTAGGCAGTAGCTCCTGAAAGGGAACTGGGTGACAGCATCAGGACCCAAGAGCAAGAAGGAAACAGCCAACTTCCTTCCCATCTCCCCCGGGAGCCAGCTTGGCATTCCAGGTTGAAGGAGGGGGGAGCACGGGGAGTGGGCCATGGGTGCCAGGCAGCCCAGGAAGGAATGAGGCCTATCTCTCCATGTCTCCTCCCATGCGCAGCTGGTTTAGGGCAACACAGTGATGGCTACCTCTTGCTGGGCCCTGTATGGCCCTGGAGAATACAGAGGACAGGGACTAACTGTAATAACTACGTTGATATAGGTTTTATTCCATACATCAGCCATCCATGTCCCTACATACACAAAGAGAGAGAAATTGAGGTCCAAATCGTCATTCTCAACCCCTGAACAAGTGCTGAGCCAAACAGCTAGGCCCCAGGGACGTCGAACATCTTGCTGAATTGCATGGTCATAAAGAATTACATTTAACTGATATTTATTAAGTGCCAAATGGTTGCATCAGCAATGTAAAGGAAGTGAAAAAAGCAGAATGAAGGAGAAAGGGAGTCTGCTGGTGGGGATCAGAAGTGTTAACTTAAGCTTTCCTCTTAAGTTTACTTTTGTGCACTTTAATTTTCCCCTCTCATCACATTTAATAGGGCATACTGTGTAAAACATTTAAATTGTTCATCCAACTCTTCCTGAATTTCTAGTTAATTCTGGTTAGCTTCAACAAATACAGATAATTTCTCTGAGCTCCATCCCTGGTATAGGGCTTGGGAGCATACATCTTCATAATTAATCCTCTGGGGTTTTCTGCTTTTGATTCAGTCTCTAAGTCAAGTTCAATGCTCTGGAATTTGGGAAGCCAACATTCGTTTCTACTTATTAAGCAACCCAGGACATAAGAAAGTAAAAGATATCCCTGACACAGGCTTTCTCGGGTGCCAACGGGCCATAAGATGGGGGAATTCTTTATTTCGTTTGCAGTCAGTAGTGACTTGAGTATCAGGTCTGAAGTTGTATGAGGTTTACAGTCGTGGTGTCTGCTGCCTTCGCGGTTGATTCACAAAGTCCTCGTCCTCTGATGCACCCTCCACGGTGCCACTTTAACCAGACACGGGAAATCGTCAAACTAAATCACGGACCTGGGAGGTGAGTCTACATTCTCTCTCTTGCCTCTACCTGCATCGCCCCTTCCCCGGAGCATGCCTCATCGGCTGTGCAATGCACTACAGGAGGGAAATGTTTTCCCAGCCCAGAAACTCATCAACTTGAACCCTGAAGCATGACATCTGAATTCCTTACTGCAAGAGCAGGAGCAGCTCACAACTGCTGTACACGATCATTAACAACCTGCTTGCATTTCCAGGGCTGCCTCTGTGGATTAATATATGCACTACGTGCTAAACCATCTGCCACGGAGTCTGACCCGGTCTTTCTCCACGGTGGCCAACCGCAAAGGTTACCCGTAAGTGTTAAGAGGCAGGGTACACTTTCATTGTATTTATCTTCACCAATTCTTTAGTTCTATTATTGGTTCTTTGGCCCCCATCAGTGTACCTTTTCGGGCTCTTGCATCCCATCTTTGTATAGCCCGGAGCCTAATGAAAATATATTTAATCCTCTATGTCAACTCTTTCAAAGTTCAGCATTAGCCTTTTATAAAAATCAAGTTAAAGAAGGATGAACTACACATTTCCTGCGAAGGTGGGACAAAGCTTATTGTTTGACATACTTTTGTCCACTGTAAAAAGCTATCTTTAAAGCAAACATCTAAATGCCTTTTTTTTTTTTAAAGTCTAGGCAGGTACACAACAGAAGCCCATTCAAACCAGACCAAGTTCCCCTCTCTGGGGATGCTGAGAGCCAGCCTGTATCAGTGAGTACGAGGATTGAAAGTTTTTGTCCTCTTGTGCTGGCTGACAGCTCAGTGAATGGAATTGCATCTGATGTCAGGTTACCTCATTATATTCATATATTTGTAGAGCAGGGTTTGGTTTAGTGGGGGGAGGGGGAGGGAGCTGGGAGGAGGTAATCCCCTGTGGTTTTTCAAATGAAAGGAACTTAGAAAAAGTAGCAAACTTCCCTTCCTTCCTGTCATCTACTTCCAAATAAGCAATCAGTGTATTAAGTGACACTGTTCCTAATATAAACCCCTGGGACAGTATGCTATTAATTTATGCGTACTCTGAGGAATATCATCCACTCCTTACCCAGGTTCTTAATCCAAGGTAAGGCTTTATTCCCGGCCTTCAGTTATTTATTTTCCTCAAGGGTCTCTTTGGAGGGAGTCAGCCAAACTCTAAGTGAATTATTTGGATTTTTGAAAATCCAAACTACTTACCTTACTTTTTGCAAGGCTACATTTAGTCATCTTTTTTTTTTAAGGTTTATATTGAAATGCTAACTCAAAACACAAATACTGTTTTGTTTTGTTCTCAGAGGAGGGTAAATGACAGCCCTGCACACTGTGCTCTGTTAGTGTTCTTTTTCGGAACCTGACTTCTCTCCCAGTTATGATAAAGGAAGCTCACCAACCTCAAACCAGAAGAGTTTCTATTTAAGCGTATGCGTGTGTCCGTGCACGCGGACAGGAGCATACATGAAGGTGTGCACTGGTGCCACAGAAAGAAGAGGCCGGAGGACCTCCCACCACTATGATTTCGCACTTACGGGGATGCTTACGATGTTTTAGTCGTACCGGAAGCAACATCATACTTGACTTCCTTCACACGCTTTGGGCCTTCTGACTAGGGGCGCTTAAGCTTCTCAGATTTGCTCCAGCTCCTTTTCCTTGGAGACCCAAGTCCCAAATTTAAGTGGCATCAAATCCCAATAAACACTGCTGCACCTCAAAAGGACAGGACAGGATGCCACACCCACCCTCCACATATGCCATCTTTGTCTTCCAGGGCTTTCTAATGTCCTTAGAGCACAGCCCCCAACACCCCAATGTATGGAAGCACGCTGTGTGTTTTTGCGTTTTCTGGCTGCTTTCTGAGATGTCATCTGTGTGTCCTCTCCATTCCCCATTGGTCTTTAACATGTCTTCCGAGTTGCCAGAGACAGATTTTTCACTTTTCAAAAGGATGCCTTTTTCGTACTAATAAAACTTTCATACTTGTCTGCTTAATCACGCCAGCTTTACTGTCCCCTTTTTACTTTTTTGTTTTTGGCTCAGAGGTATATGAACCATCTGTGCCTCTAAAACAGTTTGCTTAAATAGCCTCCAGGCAGATTTTATGGTTTTTAAGTTTTTTACTTTAACCTTCAGCCTGCTGTTAGCCATTTTCATCACAGTTTTAAAATCAGCCTCTTTTGGAAATGACTGTCACTATATGTGGTTCTCAGAAGTTACTGGAACTGGAGAAGGGGCCACTGACTCCAGCTGAATTGCACCGTGGTGCCCATCCCCCGTCACCTGAGGCAGGTGCCAGCATGGTTAGGCTCAGGGAGGGTCATCTCCTCTAGCGGGCATCCTGAAGAGTGACGCAGAGACCCTCCATTTTGAATATCCGTGTCCACACCACCCAGTTGAGACCCATGAAAACAAAATCTGAACCGCTTTCCTGCCTATTTATTCATCACCACATTTCTAAGGGATGGTCATGGTGACCCTAGGCACTAAATGAGATCCTAGGCTGAACCAAAGAATACAGAGAAAGGGAGGAGAATTCCTTCCTTTCAGGAGAAAGGGAGGAGAAGGTCCTTCCTTCCCGCCACACCATTGTGCCCTGAGAATCGTCCTCTGTTATTTGCCGGCAGACCTGCTGTTCAGTTCCCATTTTATCACAGTTATCTAGTCTGGGGACCTGGGCGTCAATCAGCGTTCCTCTATCCTGAGATTTATCACCCAAATTTCTGTCTACTCTCACATTAATGTAACATAGGTCTATAGTTCTCTCTACATATAATAAAACCACGTCTCTTCCCTCACCCAGAGGGAGGTGGGGAGGTGGGCAGGATCTGCCCTCTGGCTCTTTCCATCAAAAAATACTTACTCCATTTATTTTCAATCATCCAACCATATTTGTCAGACACTAATTATTTTCTTCCCTCAAATCAGTGCATTTTCACCCAATCTTTTCTCTGCTGCTATTGTTGCTTTCCTGATACATTTGATAATAAAAACACTTAGGGTCTTAGAGTTATTATTCTTACTCTTATTATTTATTTATAAAATGCTGCTACTTTTAGGAGCTACAAGCTGTCAAAATACTCCCTGAAATAAATTAGTAATATTGTGCCTAGTCCACCATCCATGAAGCAGAGTGAAAAGTCAAGGAAGGCAGAAGCCAGTAGGCAAGCAGCAAATCCCCAAGGGTAGGAATGAATGAATGAATGAATGAACAAAGAAACAAATGGATCAATGGGATTATTGTTCCAGGGAATATCTGTTTGTTTTCTTGTTTATAGGTGACGGTCCATTCCCTCACAAAGAACCTGACATTAGCAAAGAAGTAGCAGATCAGGGCCAGGATTCTAGATCCTGCTGCTGTATCCTCTTCCCAGTAAGCTCTTCCCTCCCTTTTCCCCTCCTTCACATCTGTTCATCTTTTGAATTTCAGTGAATGCCCTACTTCCTCAAGGAAGCTTCCAGGTCTCCTGACTAATCAAATCTCTGTGTTGGAGGCCCTCACAGCACTGTGCCCATACTCTCACAGCACTTGACACAGTGACAATTTCACATCTGTATTATTATGTAAATAAATGTCTGCCTTCCACCGCTTCATGAGGGCAGGAACCGGTTCTCATTGTCTGTTGGAATGCCAACGACAAGCACAGTGCCCGGCACATAGTACCTGCTCAAGAAATCTTTGTTTAATAAATATATAGATAAATTAATAACTTGCAAGTTGCGGCCTTCAAGGTCTCTTCTCCTTCTGCTACCTGAACTTGATGCATTCGGCCTCAGACTAAATCACAATTTGTTTGAACACTCTACATTCCCTAGTGTTCAGCAGGCACAGTTTTCAGCCACAGAGAAAGCTTAAATATATGGCAGGCAGGCTCACCTTTGATGAGTAGCAGCAGTCTCACCCAGTCCCAGATATCTGCCTCCCCATATCCAGTACAGTCCTTGGCCAACATCTCCTGGCCACTCACGCCGGTGGAACTATTTATTGTGCTATCTGCTGTTCTAATAGTACCATTGTTCCTCTTCATAAATAAGCATATCTAACAGCCAAACACAATCCCTTCATCTTCGTTCTATGCAATCACATATTCTATGGAGTCCAAAAAGAAGAGAACAAGTCAGCACTTTGTCCTGGTACTAAAGACAACATTCTAATACTCGGGGTTTCAAACAGCTGGTCCTAAAGAGAAGTTGCTCATCTAAGTGTCCTATGGTGAATGTTAACCGTATTTTTATCTCTCAATACATATTTGGATTTCAGATTCCTTCTTCCACATGACAAGAGGAGATGCGCATGCCAAACTCATTGTGTAAAGAATTCAACCTCATGAGATAACCTCATGAGGTCCCCTCTCCTTCTCTCTCATGGATATTTGCCGGCACCTACCATCAGCCATCATTCTGACCCCTTCCCTCTCTTAAGAAATTCCAAATTTTCATTCTGGTAGCTGCCCTTTCTCATGCACCTCCCATGGGCTTTAGAGGAAAATAAGCCTAACTCTAACATCCAAGGGAATCCCTGACTGGCTCAAGCTAATCAGAATAGCCATTGCCCTGGTCATAGTCCCAGTTCAAGCATGTGCATGGGACCTAAGCATAAACAATAAATACGAATTTCAAGACTCTTTCTTGGAATGTTAGGACATAGGACTCTGTCTTTCATTGGATATGAACAAGGAAACATATAGGCCCGGTTGCTGCTAGCAGCCTTCGCATGACCTCTGGGGAGCTTGCCTTGGAAAACAGCCAACACTCTATATACAAAACCACAAAGATGGGAAGAAATGAAACCACTGCACTACAGGATCAACCTGTCTGAAGCATACCCTACCTCAGGACTTGAATTCCACTGGATGAAAGATGTCCTTTATCGTCTAAACCAGTTTGAGTTGGGTCTTCTGTTACTTGCGTTAAAAATCCTGATACTCCACGCCCCTGCCTCCCCTCGCCAAAAAAAAAAAAAAAAAAAAAAAAAATCCTGATACAGCCTATAACTATCACCAAATTAAGTCTACCCTTAGAATAAAATAAACTTCAAAACACCTCCTTTATCCAAAGATGCTCCCTTTAAAGTTACTCTCTCCTTTCCCTCATACTACTTCTAGGGGTCGTGCGGATGCCTGTGGATACCATAGATCTGTCTCCCAGACCAAGGTTTGGTTTCTGCATTGAGCTTACCTTCTGAGATCTTAACCTCCCCTCTAGACTAGGTGCAAGCCCTGCCTGCCACATAGAAAGAAAAATCACTATGTCAGAACATTTAACCAACAATATCCATCCTTGGTTCATTTCTCCCCACACTTTAAAAAAAGAGAGAGAGAGAAAAAAAAAACCTAAGCTAGTTCAACATACTTTTGCTACTGAGAAATGTTTCATAACTACTAGTGAATAATTCAGTGAATCTGACACTTTTCATTTTCTATTGCCAGACACACCCAACTCCATGGGAATGCTATTTCCTTTCCTACTCCCTAAATCCTCTCTGCACCCGGGATCTTAAATGTATTACTTCCTTAACAGAGATCCAATCAACAGAGAAGATTAGATCATGTCACACATCTTGCTCAACGCCTCACAGAAGCTGCCATCAAAGTTAAGAGAAAATCCAAACTAGTAGCTCTGTGCCCTAGTGATCTGGTCCCAACCACCTTGATCATTCAACTCCAGACAATATGGTCTTTTTGCTGCTGTTCAGAAATGCCAAGGCTCTTCCTCTGCCTCTCACTTGCTCCCCCTCCTCTTGTAAATTCTCTGTTCTAAGCTCTTCTTGTGACAGCCCCATCACCCTTTCTGTCCCTACCCACGCGTCACCTCCTCAAGGATGACTTCCATAACCACCAGATAGAACACAGCACCCCATCGCCATCCACGTCCTCACTCTGTTTTTTCTTCACAGCACTTGTCACTACCTGAAATTTTGTTACATTTATACATATTTTTAACTTGTATATATCAATCTCCCTTAGAGAAAGAATCTAAGTTCCTTTAAGGCAGGGACTTTTCTCTTGTTTTTCAATGTATCCACCAAGCCCAAAACAGTGCCTAGCTTATTGTGGAGAAAAAGGATATCTTTTATTTTATTTGTTTAAATAAATGGATGAATAAATAACAATTTATTTAATCTTGGCTAAAAACAAGCAAAAAAGCAGCACAGAGACTTGTCTCCTCCTAGGCAAATCCCCCTTGTCTTCAAGTATTTGCCCTGCTTTTTTCCCCTTTTTTTCTTTTTTAACTGAAGTTAACATACAATATTATGTATTTATGTATTATGTATTTAACTGAGTTAACATACAATATTATATGAGTTTCAGGTGTCCAAGATAGTGACTCAACATTTATACACATTACGAAATGATCACCATGATAAGTCTACTTGCCATCTGTCACATACAAAGTTATTATAATATTATTGGTATAGACCTATGCTGTAATTTATATCCCTGTGACTTATTTATTTTTATAACTGGAAGTCTGTACTTCTTAATTCCCTTCACCTATTTTGCCCATCCCCCCCATCCCTCTCCCCTCTGACAACCACCATTTTGTCCTTTGCATTTATGGGTTTATGTCTGCTTTTTGGTTGTGTGTTTGTTTATTCATTTTTTTTTTTTAGATTCCACAGATACGTGAAATCATATGGGATTTGTCTTTCTCTCTCTGACTTATTTCACTCATCAGAATACCCTCTGAGGTCCATCTATGTTGTCGCAAATGTCTGCTGCCCACCTGTATCTCACCTACCCCTGGGTCTCTGTATCCCTAAATCCTTTGACACCAACAATTTAAATCACTCTAGTTTATAAGATATTTAATCCTACATGTGATCACAGAAAGTATCGGGGTCTTCAAAGACTGGTCTTATAACAGAGTTGGACTGCTTACCCTATTTAAGATAATACGAATTTATTCTCTCAAAACAGATCACAAGATAATATATCATGTATTTGAAATCACCACTTTATCCTAGAATGGCTGGCAATCAGCCTGTGAAGCAGACTAACAATTGTCATACCTCAAAATTTCTATTACCCACCAAGTCCCCAAAATACACTTATTAGGGTAGGACCAGCTCTCGTAATGCTAATTAGTTAATCAAGAAATTGAGACACTAGGAAAGCTCAAGTTTGTGTGACAAAAATTGGATGCAAAATCTTTGACTTATAATTTCTACTATCTCAGTGGGAAAAAAAAAATCATCATTTCAAAGTCAAAACAGTTGTTTTTCTACAATCAAAAGTAGTTAAATACTTTTAAATTCATTTGAACATATTTATGAAGGATTTCTCCTATATGCCTCCAAAGCTCTCTTATAAATCAGTATAATGTTTCCAAGGCACATTTAGAGGTAAAAAAAAATTCCTATCTACTAACCATATTTTCTTCTATTAGAAGATGAATTACGCAGAAAATACATTAATGTCTGAATTTATAATAGGAGTGGTTAACCCTTAGCCATAGCAAACTAATGAGGAATATTTTACCATGCAAGGATTAATCAGGGCTCTCCAACACTATGTAATTTGACATTCAGAGGACTTAATCATGAATGAATTTTATTCCCCTATTTACTTTTCATCATGGGGATGCCTTACAAAGACCCTACATGTTAGAATAACATAATTCTGGAGCTTAATCTTATTACTTTAAAGAAATGTCATTTAAATAATATTCCATAGCTTTAAAAAAGAGCCCTTACACATACAGCACTCGATGATTATGTCGTCTCTGGCTTAAATGCAGCTCAAACACCGAGAAAAATATTAGTATGGAAGTAGTGAGCCTCAAAACCTGGGTCTGGCTAACCCACTGTCAGCAATGAGGCAGCAACACAAATTCTGGGAGGTTGTGATTACCGGACATTGGCTTCCACCCCCCAGCCATTGATTATCTCTTTCTTTGTTAAAGACTACAGGAGTTTCATTTAACTAGAGTGCTGAGTACCCTGCAGCAGAGTTCAAGGATCTTTTATGGATTCATTAAACAATTGATCTGCCTTCCTGTGCTTGTAGTCGTGCCCAGCTCTGGCCCACAGTCTGTGTTTACAGAGAATGCAACAGACTGACGTTTGTAACCTCCAAAGGCAGTCTGTCAGTAGACATTAGATTGCACTGTGCACACAGCCACTCTAAGAGTGGATTGTAATGTTAAGGAATTTCCCATTCTCCAGCTCAACTGCTGGAGCAGGAATTAAACAGCCATCTACAACAACCTTCTTTATATTCCATCCTAATGTATGATAATAGGAACAAAGAGCCAAGAGCCCAAGGAACAAATAAGTCCACGTGGCTTGCCCAGTTCACACGTTTGCCTCTGTGTGCAAAAGCCAGCCGGTGGCACTGAGACTGGGGTGGGGGGCGGTGCGGTGCGGCAGGGATAAAGACCGCAGGTGTGCCTACAGCTTGCCTCTCCCGCATATGGCCATCTTGAGTGTACTAGCTTTTGTGACCACACATTGCAAAAGTGTATGAGAAAAATTCTGGATTCAAACTACTACCTTAAAATATCTCAAGGCAAGCCACCTGGCCTGTCTTGGGTACTTCACATTTTTAACAAGGCATTTGAGTTAAAAACCTAACTACGAGCCTAGGAAAATGCACAGTCCTTCTCTCTTGGTTTCGCTGGACAGGGCACTAAATACTCTTAGAAACTTTTCCCTCCTGTGCTCTTTATGAATAAGGTCTCATGACATGGTCCTTTTAAAGTCCGGTGCAGGGAGGGCTGGAGGTAGCTCACGATGGGAGAAGCACATCAGAACAACCCATGAGATAATTCTTGAAATGCCTGTTCTTCCGATAAACCGAGAACACCGCTAGCAGCAAGGTGAGAAAGTTGGCGATGCAAGGGACTGGATCGATTAGGAGAAAGCATGTCCCAAATAACTGGAACCCTTCCTGTTCATTTGCTTCCTGAGCTGCCCGCTGCCCCCAACCAGACAGCCGGACTATGAACTTGAGGCATGCCCATTCATCACTCCGCAGCCGCACTCACCAGAACACAATGTAGCTGATGCAATCTGACACTGTGGTTAATGCTAAACGAGAGCGTGCCTTCGAGATGGATTGGATAATTACCGGCAGTTCAAATGAGAGAAACTTGATTTAAGTGTATAGCATTAGCTATCACTAGAAGGATGGCCAGGCTCTCACTGCATCTGAAAATCAACATTCGAGAATATGTCCATAGACCTGCACACGGATTCCCAGATGATCAGATTCAGATCCATGAAAAATCCACCCCCTTCCTTTTGTGTGCTGAACAGAAATGTTGAACAAACACTGGGGCTTGAAGCTATTTGGAGTTTTAATCATCTCTTCATATTCAGTCTAAAGTATCTAGTATTATGCAGAAGTTGACATCCATTCTGGAAACAGATTAAAATTATTTCTCTGTTTTCCCTACAACCTCCAAAATGTAGCCCACTAAAAACCTGATGGGGGTTGGGCGCCTGGGTGGCTCAGTCGGTTAAGCGACAGCCTTTGGCTCAGGTCATGATCCTGGAGTCCTGTGATGGAGTCCTGCATTGGGCTCCTTGGTCAGCTGGGAATCTGCTTCTCCCTCGACCCTCTCCTCTCTCATGCTCACTATCTCTCATTCTCTCTCACAAATAAATAAAATCTTAAAACAAACAAACAAACAAACAACAAAAAAAAACCAACTAGACAGGGGTGCTATTCCTTTCTTGCAGTAGAAAACATACCTGCCTCCTTCTGTTTTTGCTCCCGGTATCCCTTAAACCAGCACTTCTCAGTGGTGTTCAAATGTTCTGATAAACATGCTTACATGCCTCTCCCCCGAGTTTTGGGTGGCTGTTCGGGGGGACTAGGTCCCCCCAACACTACAGAAGCTCTGCCCTGGAACCCTTTCTGGCTTTCTTCAAGAGCCCAGGCATCACTTTAACCTGACCTATGTCTTGCTTCACTGTCCCAAACTTTGCTGCTGGAATCCCACCCCAAATGCATTTCAAAGGGCTAACACCTTCCCCCTCCTCTGCTATTGCTTTTCTCGGAGGTTCTCGTTTGCAGCCTCTCATCAATATTCCATTCCATATTCCAAAATACCACAGAATGAGAAAACAGTTGGGCTTGTTGTTCTTTCCCTAGAGCTTTCTGAGGACGCCCCTGTTTGCTGTGACCAAGAGAGAACTCGGCCACTGGCCGACAGATTGAAGCCCTGGGTGGGGCAGCAGGGGCCACTGTCCGTGCAGCCAGTGGACAGGCCTGTGGCACAGATCCAAAAGGCAGAACCAGAGTGATCGTGCAGCAGCCCAGGGGAGATAGATAGACCCAGAAGGCTCACTGATGCCCCGTAAATTCCAGGTGACCTGCAGGAAGAACTCCGGTGCTTCCCTGGCATGTTTACTGCTCAACTGAGAATATTTGCAAGCAACTGGCAAAAGCAAGTCTGTGGCCTGAGATTCGGGCAGTCCGAGAATATTAATTACAAATAATTTCTTAACATCCTTCCCCCAAATTTCATGAATGATAACCATGTTGCAAATTAAATCTTGCAGGTGTTTCAAGGGAACAAAGTAGCCAGGTTAATCACTAGATTTGCGGGGCGACTGTTACACATTTCTTCTGCGCTATTAGGTTCGATAATGAAGTCTGAAACTGAGAACCTTTTCCAAGATATCTTCAAGTTCAATAAAAAGACCAATACAGGAGTGCCCCTTTTCCATGGTTTACTTTCCATGGTTTCAGTTATTTGTGGTACACTGTGGTCTAGAAGCAGATGATCTTCCTGATTTATCATCACAAGGTCAAAAGTGGCCTAGCACTATATCACAACGCCTACGTCTCACAGCATCACAAGAAGGTCAGTACGGTAAAGATATTTTGAGAAAGAATCCACATTCACATAAGTTTTATGACAGTATATTGTTATAACTGTCCTATTTTATTATTAGTTCTTATTGTTAATCTCTGTATAGTATTTAAGTTATAAATTAAACTTTATCATAGGTGTGTATGTATAGGTAAAAATATAGTATCAGGAGGGTTCAGTACTATCCATGGGTTCAAGCATGCACTGAGGGTCTTAGAAGGTCTCCCCCAGGGTCAGGGAGGACTACTGTAGTCTAAATAAAAATGTGTCTTCAAATAATATGATACATGCTAATTAGTGATGGGTTTTCCAAAAGGGATCTCTTCAAAGAAAAAAATCACTGTGAATGTAGGAAATCATTTGAAAGTGGGACAAATGCTTTATTATACAATACTCCCCTCTTTAAATATCTGTTGTTATTATCATCACAATGGCTAGCAATTTCATGTTATGGTTTGCAAATGTTGTTTCTCTTTATACAAATTTTAATCTTTAATTCATCCTTATTGTTATCCCTTATCTACACAGCTTACTTCCCACCATGGTCTGGTGGTGAACAACGACATTATGACGTTGAAGAAATATTTCTATCTATTTTTGTTTCAAATTACAGAGAAATTAGACCAAGGAAGTGAAACTTTGGTGTTTTTAGGCAATTGTGTCTGTTACTAAAACATCAATGCCATGAACCCATAAAGAACACCAAAATTTAAGATCTTAACAAAGAGAAGAAAACAATCATTTGCATTGCCAGCATTGGCCATTTGTCTTGAGTTTTTATTTCCTTCTTGATTTAGGGACATGAGTTTAGATAATAAGATATTTTCCCAAGCAGAAGGAAAAAGACCAAACACGGGCTATTTGGAGATGACTACTACTTGTGGTCTTGTTTGTTACTCTTGTTTTTAAAGAGATAATGATTACAAGGCATCCTCCCTCGGCAAAGACTATTTCTAAGTGTTATTGTGCAAAGTAAAAGTGGTGTTTGTGACACAAAACACGTGAGCATCTCTTGCAAAACCACTAAGACACCTCTGCAACTTCTCAACTCCTAGGCGAATCACTAGGCTAGAAATGTTCCCAAGTCCTTCTCTACTTGTGGCCTCAAAAAGGGGCTGGGAAAAGAGCAAGCTCTTAGTGCCCTGAAAATTCTCTAGTGCATCGAGTAATGAGACGCACGTACCATTGCTCAGCCAATGCCCATACACTACAAAAGTATTTTTCTTCCCCACTGTTTAAAAAAACTCCGGAGTCAGCAATGGAGCCTGTTGGGGATAAGGAGTCCACAAAATATAATTATGAATTAACACTATCACTTCTTAGAGCCGATGTCCTGAAATGTATAAGCTAGTAGTTAGGTTCCTTAAGTGAATACAGCTGTGACTCACAGTCCCCCTCCTAACAGAAATGTCCTGAAGAAAGCCTACGTCTGTGTAGTGATCCAAACAACCCTTCAAATAAAATTGTAAATTTTATTATTCGGTTTAAAAATATAAACTACATGCCTGAAAGGGTTAACTTGGCTGGAGGCTACCCACCTTACTTGATAGGGCCAGGGTTTGAGAGAGACGGATATGACATGGCATTCTTAACCTACTCCATCAAACAGACGCAGAGATCCAGAGAAAGAAGGGTGGAGAAGTAAATGAAATTTAAAGAGCCAATTTTCAGGGGGCCTTCATTTTGAGAGTTGGGCTATTTTTGTCCTTGTTTTTAGCAGCAAATCAATTCCTGCCTCCATACCCAAGCACTTGTGAAGAGAAGAGCAGGGGAACCGCAGGCACAGCTGTCCAATTTACATTCACAAATGCAGGTGTTGCTCAGACACAAAACAGAGGTCAGCTGAATGCGGCTCCTAATTAGCTACCTTTTCTACTAGGATTTTTCTTTGTAAAGTTATGCATGCAATTTGGGTTCAACTTAGAGACCATTTTTAGATCCCAGCATGCTATCCACCAAGAAGCGGGCTGTCATTATAAAGCATAATTTACAGCATAGTTAACTTTACATGTATTTTAAAATCTACATTACACCTAAGGCAAATTTCTCTTCTACACACACATTACCACTCTGTTTTCCATCCCCTTCTGCCTATCTAAAATTTAGTGCCGAATGTAGCCGGAAAATCTTTTATGACAGAACAGGAAGGATTTTGCCCTTTTTCTAAGATTAAGAAAGTCCACAATTTTAATAATGAGGACTAAAGACTTGATTAAATGGCACAAGAAAAGTAGCTATTTGCTATTGTCTTCGGTGGGGAACACCCTGGGGCTTATTACAGCAGTTCTTAGAAATGGCAGGATGGAGACTGGTATCGAATACAAGCCATTAGGAAACCCAAGCCCTAAATGAAATGACCACAAAATCCTATCAGTTAACAGAAATGCAGCAGCTGTACATGTTTTTTGTAATACAATAGGATATTGTTGCAGAGATAACACTCTTAAAATTTAAAAAAAAAAAAAAAAAGCATCCAGCAAGCAATGTGACCGCTTTATTCCCCTATTTGAAAAATGAGAAGGTATAGTGTAGCAGAGCTTTGGAATACATAAATAAGCACGAAGATTTGCGGAGAAGACAGGTATTGTATGTACACTAATGGGGTGCTGGGATCAGCTGTCAAAGTCACTGGCTAAATTTGAAGCCGCTGTGACTCTCAGCTTCTGCAGGACGTTCGAAGACCTACCCCGGTAATTCCCTGCAGGAAGCGAAAGGTAACGGTCCTCCTCTGATTTTACCTGCCGTACGTATAATCCAAATACTAATTTTTGTCTTGGCTCCCAGGTTTGTATCTTTAAAAACTGCACGCTAGAGAAGTTTAAATTCAGTTCGACCCTAAACTTTATAATGATGTAATATTACACGTTATTTATAATGATATAAATTTTTATATACGGTATTCTGGGCTATTTCAGAGGCTCACTAAAGTCTAGTCCTTTGGCAAAGATGGCATTGTATCACAGGGATTGTGATAAATTCATCTCGCTTGATTGTGCTCACTACAGGCCGTCCATCAAGATTCAGACCCATAATCCTTCAGAACCTTTGAAAGACAAAAACCCCTGTTCTCTAGCCATCTTCTGGGTTGGAATGCAAAGTATTTTGTTGTGGTAAGTAGGGCTTTGAAGATGAAAGCGCTGGGTCCACTCCTGTGATTGTTACCCCAGTGCTCAGCATTCAAAACGGGAACCCCCGGATCTCAGAGACCATTTTAATCCTCCTATATTAAAACAAAACGTGTCTCCCATGCGTTGCTCTAACCGCCTTCCTCTGGCGTCTCATTGGCCCCTCCCGAGGAAAGATGAACTCGACTGTTGACTGTCCCAAAAGAATTCCAAACAATTTCCTTACTTGCATCCCTGTTCCAGTGAAGATTATGAGCCTAATTCTTCGACACTTCTACTAAAATTCCACCCCGCTGGTTCCTGCAGCCTAATTCTTTCAGCATTATGTTTTTTGGCAGAATGATGTGACCCAAATTTGCAGGAGACAATTTGCTGCAACAGTGCTTCTTGCAATGCAGTGAACCCGAGATTAGCATTTCAGGATTACAAATATCAGACTTAAAAAAAAAAAAAAATAATTGTTTGCTTCGAGAAAAGACAGATTTCGAGCTCGTATTATGGAAATGGAAATGCTTGGCAAAATGTGGACAATTTTATGAATTAAAAGAAGCTTTCCAGATCAATGGAAAACAATCAAGAAGTAGCAATTTACTTCAGTAAGTGGTGGCAAAATGCTACAGCGGTTCTTTTCAAGAGTACGGAAATAGCTGTGCGTGTCTGTGTGTGTGAGATTGTAAAACCATCATACATTCCATTTCTCAACAGTGGTGGCTGATACTATTCTAAAAGGACATTTTCAGAGCTGAGGTGTCTTAAAATAAAACAAAACAAAAACTGATGAACTATGGCTGTCCCTGTGTTCACCCACCAGGCTGCTCACCAAGGCTTGGCTGTGGGAGCGAATGTTGGTTCAGGTATCCATTATTTTACCTTTTCTCGGTTTCAATCAACTTGCACATAAGGCGTCAAGTGAGACTTGACGTTCTTCTTGATTCGAATTTGGTGGATCCGGTTTTGTAAAGAGCCAGAGCAATAGCCCCATTGGGAATAAATATAAAACTGCGTGGACTAAAGCTTTCTGGCCACGCTTCCGTGGCTCGCTGCTCGACCTACGTAAGCCATCTCTACCGCTTATCTTTCGTGAACTCTAGCCTGCCCCCTCTACTGCTGGAGAGACGCTGGCACCTCTGATGTCACTCGGCTGCGACCACCGCCAACGCGTCCCTCCTCATCCGAGTCTCATTCACCCTCTCAGAATCCAAACATCAAGACAGAGAAACGGAGGAACAGGGGACACTTAGAAGGGGATTCCTCATTCCGAAAGGTTAAGAATGACAGAGCAGGAGAACAGACACAACAGAAAAAAATAAAATCAAAGGAAAATGTGCACAGTGTTTTCAGCGAGAAGCTAGAGGCGCATGCGCACGTGGTCTGGGGAGGCCTGCACGGCCGCCTCTCTCTAGTGCTCTTACCTTATTTCTCTTGAAGTAGGCTCGTCGGCAGGCCGCAAAGCACTTCTCGCTGCAGAAGCTTTTCACCTCACTTCCCATACTCAGGGAATAGCGCTTGATTCCCACTTTCTGGCACCAGGCACACATTATTTGTACATTTGACACATCATCTTCTATAATAAAAGTATAAGAAAAATGTTCATATCAGAAGCAAACATCCCTTCAAACTTAGACACACCCTGAGCCTGACAGAGCTACCTGAGGCCGAATTTCAATTTCTGCACCTCACCGCTTTCTCACCTCTGTAGGAGAGCCAGCCCCTGATGGGAAGACTCAGTGCTTGCTTTCGCTTGCTTTCTCTCTTTCTTTTTCTATTTTTTTTTTTTCTTGGTTGGCTCTTAAGTCTCCAAAATAACATCAGAATATGAAGGCACACCCAGGAGGGCTCCTGGGGCTTCTTAGCCTGGCAAAATTGCATTTTCTACCTGGTTAAGCCAGGCCCAGTTGTCATGAAGCTGCTAAAACGACCCGTTTCCTCAGAGGTGCTGCCGAAAGCCTGTGAGGGCCACACGAGGTGGGACAAGCGAGTGCTAACCCACCAATGTGATGCCCTCGTGTGCACCTTGAGGGTCAGGAACCAGGTTCCATCTTGGTTAGCTTGGTGCTTACCATTGTTAGAGGACATGGGGCGGCATTTACCCTCGTGATGTAAGGCTTCCCAAGTGGTACAGCTAAGTCAAAAAAGGAAGGATGTGAGTGGCCAGATGCCGCCGATGGAAAGGCCCTAGCCTGGCTCACTCAGCAGTGTCTTATGACAAAACCTTCCTGCACGGGTGTCCTCAGGGAGGCACAGGCCTGATTTAAATTCTCTCCACGTGATGCAGCTCATGTCCCGAAATGGAGGGATGGTAATGGAGGTGTCAGGCATGAGACCTGAGGTCACACAGCCGTAAAGATCATTCTCAGCTAGGCTGGTCGTCCTAGCAGCTCTTGCAGGGCCTGCGGCCCAGGTCATGGAGATGAGCAGAATGATGTTAAGTGGTATGCGAGAATTTTCGATAATTAAAATCCTGCATTTCTTTCCCTTTGCAAGAGAAGAAAACAAATTTAACTGGTGAAACAAGCCCATAATATCACGAATATTACTGCTTAAAGCAAAGAGAGGCTTTTAAAGTGAGTCAGTTAACAAAATATATTGAGTAAATCATAATACAGGTGATAAGAAGTTCTGACAAAAATGTGACAGTGATATTCAAATGACTCAAATCTGGGATATACCGGTCTATTTAGGGGTGGGAGCAATAAAAGGAGACTTTAATTAGAAGTCTACAAAATAGGTTCTTGCTGCCTCCTAGGAACTTTTGCTATATTTTGAGTCTTCTGATCCTCCCAATTGACAATGTATGTACATATGACTGATTGCCACTATCAGCCACATTTCTTCTTCCTTTATGAATTTTTTTTTTTAACTCTCCCAGACTCATGCTCCAGACATGAATGGTAATCACAAAATCCCCAATAAGCTCTGGTATAGTGTCATCTGATTTCTGAATAAAATCCCCCAAAGACTAATTGCTAAGCAAGGCCTGGTCCATGAGTTGTTGACATATTCATGGTTCATACAGTCTGTCATGCAATCATTCCATTTCCAGGGGAAAGATTTGCTTTGAGGCAGTGCGGTCATCAGCCTGCAAAATTAGAAGCAAACTAATTTGTAGCGCAGTGATACGACTCTTTTTCCCCTGAGTATCATCACTCAGAACTATGTGCATCATTTTATTTACCTTAATGGAATGAATATTGTCATTTTAATGACCACCTTTTTTCACAAATTACATAATGTGATCCATTGTTAATTACCAGATAAGACATGTAAAAATGACCTTTGATATTAATCAAACATTTTTGATAACGTAACTTTCTTTAAATAGAGTCATAACACGAATTCACATGGCGTACAATTACTGCATTTTACAATTTGTCCTAGTCAAAGAAAGCTTTATTTCTATTTTATATGGTCCCTAATATGGCATCTGTCTACATATAGACATCTTACATGAAATGTCTATAGACGTGAAATGTTATAGACATGAAAACCGAACAAAACTCTATAATTTACCTCAGGGTATAAAGGAGGTTTTTTTAAAAATTAGATTAGAAACAGTATATTTTAAAAATAATTATCTGTCATTCCTAAACTAATGTGAACTACTGGTTTCTATTGTTCCCAGTTGATCAGCTGCTTTAAAATAGTAAAGTCCTAAAAAAGAAGATGATACAGCAGAACGCTCCCAAATGATCCGTTGGCAATATGTTTGATTCTGGTGAAATCTGAAAGGAAAAGAAATTTTTATGGGGGAAATTACTTGGCCTCCAAGTTCAAAAAGGAGTCCCCACTTCCCAAGGAGCCTCTTTAGAACAACCATTCAGTTCCCCCTTGTTGTTCCTTCCCTTGGATTATCTTGTTTGAGAAACAAAACCTAAAATTTTTCCTTCTAGATCTTTAATGGATACAAATAAGATAAAATAAAATAATCCACCATAATGGACTAAAATTGAGATGGAAAAGGGGAGAGAACAAAGCACTAATGAGGCGGGCACACAGCCTGGCAGGAAGGAAGGAGGTTGGGAAGAGGGCAGCTCGCCATCTCCCTCACGCTTCCCTCCATCACCGCCAGGCAGAGTAGCCGGTCAGTTTTTTAAGACGAGGCAAGGATTCTCTCTTACAACAGACCTAACAGAGAAACAAAAAGTAGAAATTTAAGGGAGATTGTTTTTACAAATCAACTGTACTAGAAAGCAACAATATGAGAATATGAGACAAAAGAAATTGTGCATTGTTGTTTTGTATGAGGCAGTTGGAAAACTCTTAGAATGGTGGTTAGCATCTGTCTTGTTAAATAATTCAGTATTCCCATCCGTTTCTCATAAAATTCCATTTCATAAAGGCAAACACTTGGGAAAAAAATTCCATTGAATTTCTCCTTTTCTGTCATCAAACTGTTACCAAGAGCTGGTGCTCCAAAGATGGGAAAACATTTTCAGATATCTCAGGTACTCTAGTCTGATAAAAGCCATTTTTATTCATGTTATACTTAAGAAACTAAGAACTATAATTACCTAAGTTAATTTTTCAGCTAAAACAGAGCTCAAAATTCTGGCCCTAGACATGAGATGGTGTCCCATCTTAAATGGGTATAACTGTACCCCTAGCAAAATGAGCTTTTCTTAAGTGCTTAAAACCAAAGGGATAGGCTCGTTTCAACAACCACATTCTTAACAAATCTGAAACCTGGTAATTTTGTGCATGCTTTACACTGGCAACATAGAAGGCCCCAGCATTTTAGCTTTTCTAACTTGAACTGCTGTAAAAAAGAAAATTTATTTAAAAAAATATTTCTTTGAACTAAGGAGAACCTGATTTCCTATCTTATATTTAGACTAAAGACTGCGCCATTAGAGACTTGAGATTACCTCAAAGAAGACTGGTGTTACAGATTTTTCCTTACAGCCATTAGCTGTGTCTTTCTCATAATGAACAATGCAACAACAAATGCAAAATATTTACAGCATTAAGTCACATTCCCAAGGCCAATAGTTTGTATAACATGATAAAATTTTCATATGATAATATCATATAAATATGCATCAGTCAAAATATGCATGTTTCTATTAATCATGAAAATTTTGTACCACCTTTTTAGGATTTAATTAAGCAAAATGTTTAGGGCATTTTCTTTACAATCTAGTGTTCAAAGAGCTCTAGAACATTATTCCATTTTTACATCCCAGAAGGAGAAGTTCAGATTAATTACTTTGAGATGAAATCAAAATTGTATTTATTTATCATCGTGCAGAGAAGTATGAGATCAAGCATTTCTGGAATGCCTTGCTAAAATTGTTTGAGAAACTGCCTTTTCTGGTGACATTCAAATATAAGGATGGTCATTGGTCAGTGGCATTCTAGGGGCAATTGAATTGACTATGAACACGCATACTAGCTTACCTGACCAGAGCACAAAGAAAATGAGGAGGGTCTTAATGGACCCCAAGGGATTAAACTGTAGATTTACCACCCCTTTGTAACTTTCACGAGAGTCCAAGACTGAGGACAAAATCTGAAAGTATTTGCTGGTGATGTTTCTCTCCTCCAACAGTTCCTGGAATGCACACATCCAGATAATCATTTCAAGATTTGAATTATATTTGAGATAAGTTTCAAGGCAGTCTGAAAGGACTCCTGGGTGTTCTCCACACCATGAAAGGACAGTACAGCACGGGTAGCACTCTGTCACTCTATTTGTCAGAGTAGCTACATTTAAGAACACAGATGAAGACATAGGCTTGAAGGCAGGCAAGAAACTAGGGTTGAAGTTTGCTTTCTTTGTAGCCCTTCTTGGAATAATTCAACTCCAAAAATTTTGATGCAGTCTCATTCAAAAGCCTCTACAGAGTCCTACAGAAGCTTCTGTACAATTCTTTAGGTTCTAGAAGTGAACATACAAGGAAACCTGGAGAAAATTTGGAACACTGAGCAAAAAGGAAAATAATCATAGCTAGCCATCATTCAGTATTTTATGGTGGCAGGCACAGTGCAAAGTTCTTTAAATCTATCATTTCATCTTAATCACAACCACTGTCCCCCAGACAAATATTAACTGATCCCCTCTGTACCGATGGGTAAAATGAGGTTTAGAAGGTTAGCAATTTACTCCAAATCACAGAGCCGTACATACCAAAGCCTAGACTCCAGAGCCCAGGCTCTTGACTACAACATCTTAGAGACCAGGGCCTTTCTGAAAGCATAAGATTACACTCCATCCACACGGACTTCCCTCTGCAAAAAAGGACTAAAAGCTGTCACAAGATTCTGTTACTTACACAGCACCCTGCTCCATGACACACTAATAGACAAAGAAAATGAAATCAAAAAGGTCAAAATGTCTTTGAGAAGACAGCTCAAGTGTTAGTCAATCAATATTTGTTGATTGATTTTCAAAAAAAGTTAAAGGCTCACAATGCAAGCCTTTATTTCTTTATGACTATGAGACTTGGATTTGCTGCATTCTGTCTGAACTTTCAGCAGCAAGTGCCACTTAAACATTAAACAAGGAGCCAGAGCCAATAATACCTGGATCTCAGGAAGCAGTCATTCTACGCACAGGCAAGAAGTACTCTTCCCGGTTTTCTGTTTAGTCAGGAGGGGGATCACAGCAAGACATGGATTAGATTGATTTTCCATGTGGGTGAAGCAGGGAATCACTTACATCTATAATTCCAAAGATGCCACTAAGAATATCCTAGCTTCAAAAATTATGCCACAACTCCTCACTAACATTAAATTCTATCATTAGAGAGTAATTTATTTGGCCATATACTTTTTATATCCCATTAAAACACAAATTCCCTAAAAGCAGTAAAATTCAGTACATAGTTGCCAATTATGACTTATGCTTTAAAATCAGTGGTTCTTTCTGAAAAACGAGTTTTCACAGAGAATGGGGAAAAGGGCTGAGGACAAGGTTCTAATGAGAGATGTGGAGGGCAAAATGGGACAGGTTATGGTATGAAAAGCCTCTGGTCACTCACTGCTTTGCTAAAGTCTAGCCCTGGGCATACTGATAGAGAAAGCTGAGGCCAACCAAGCAAAGAGTGGATAGGAAAAAATACTATCTGAGCATACTCCAGACTGCCTTTTAGATGAGAATATTAAAAAGCAGGAGTTGAAGGAGGTGGGAGGAATAGCATATAGACAGGGACCTCTGGAAAAGAAAAGCAACAGGCATATCCACTTATCACCACCTCAAAGGGGTGACTTTCTTTCTTTCCTTTTTTTTTTTTTTTTTTTTTTGAGTGAATGAGGTAACATATGCTGCTTTGCAAACCTCAGTCGCTATTATTTGAAAGACAATGTGATGGAGTGCCAGGAACCAGAGACAGAGGACTTAAGTGAGAGTACTAATACTGCACCTTCCAGCTGTACAGCACTCTAGTTGAGTGACCCACAGTCACTCAAGGGACAGTAATGGCCACCCTAACCGTAGCTGCGGTGAGAATGAAATGATAAAGAAGCAGCCACATCGGGGCGCCTGGGTGGCTCAATGGGTTAAAGCCTCTGCCTTTTGCTCGGGTCATGATCCCAGGGTCTTGGGATCGAGCCCCGCATCGGGCTCTCTGCTTGGCAGGGAGCGTGCTTCCTCCTCTCTCTCTCTCTGCCTGCCTCTCTCCCTACTTGTGATCTCTATCTGTCAAATAAATAAATAAAATCTTAAAAAAAAAAAAAAGAAGAAGCCACATCCTACATGTAAATGAGCCTGCCTTAGGATTACCAGCAACTAGAGCTGCAAGAAAAGGGAAAGGTCAGCTGTATACATTCTGGAGAGGCCCGGATGACCAGGCTCCAGTTTCCTCAATCACATCCGGGTCACCCATATGCACTCTGGAGAGGTCCGGATGACCAAGCTCCAGTTTCCTCAGTCACATACCCCCTCCCCATGGATGATATCTGCAGAACCACTATCTTTGACTACAAATAGCAACCCAGTTAATTGGTTAAATTTCACTAACTCAGACTATTTAAGAGTAAAGCCATTACATTTAATAAAAGCTTCACTTACAGTTATTCTTTTTAAAAATTACTTAACTTGAATTAATAGTTGACAAGGTGTTGCCAAATATATCACTGTACTGCCAGATGTTCTGTAATTAATAGATGGGAATTCTTGGTAATTATTACATCAACTAGCTACACATGGGTGGATCTTCCTAAGTGCCTGAGAAGTTTGCTCTTTTAAAAAGTATCATAGTAACAACTGAAAATCTCTGCCACCTTGGTAACTGAACTATCAAAAATTGCCAAATAATAGAGTCTGAATGAATACAATTTTATTGGACTTATTTCCCGTTAAAAGGCTAGGTACAGGGGCGTCTGGGTGGCTCAGTTGGTTAAGCTACTGCCTTCGGCTCAGGTCGTGATCTCAGAGTCCAGGAATGGAGTCCCGCACCGGGCTCCCAGCTCAGCAGGGAGTCTGCTTCTCCCTCTGACCCTCTCCCCTCTCATGCTCTCTCTCTCTCTCTCTCACTCTCATTCTCTCTCAAATAAACAAATAAAATCTTTTTTTTTAAAAAGACTAGGTACAATGAAATGATAGAGGTTCCATACAACTATGATTCTTCATAGTACCAAAAATTACCCCTATTTTTTTCTTTTGGAAATAAAGCCATTTGAACTGACTTCAAGAATTATTTATTATTATCTTTTTTTAAAGATTTTATTTATTTATTTGACAGAGAGAGAAACAAGAGCAGGAACACAAGCCGGGTTGGGGGGGGGGGGGGAGTGGGAGAGGGAACGCAGGCTTCCTGCTGAGTAGGGAGCCGGAAGCATGGCTCAGTCCCAGGACCCTGGGATCATGACCTGAGCCAAAGGCAGACACTTAACGACTAAGCCACTCAGGCACCCCAAGAATTTTTTTAATGTTTTTGGCTGAGGTGATTTCTAGAATTTAAATGGTCCATGCCCCTCTAAATAGAGTTGTTCTTAACCCCAAAATAAAACCGAAATCTTGGGCACCTGGGTGGCTCAGTCAGTTAAGCGTCTGCCTTCAGTTCAGGTCATGATCCCAAGGTCCTGGAATTGAATCCTGGGTTGGGCTCCCTGCTCAAGGGACGGTGGGTCTGCTCTTCCCTCTCCCTTTGCCCCTCCCTCAAGCTTGTGCTCTCTCTTGCTCACTCTCTCTCTGAAGTAAATAAATAAAATCCTCAAAATAAAATAAAATGGAAATCTCCCTATAAAAACTAAAATTTGGTTCCAGTAAGTAAAAGGAAAGAGCACACCATATATAAAATGACAGCAAAATTACAGGATTTAGTTTTTAAAATTCTAATGGAATGTTCCTAACCAATTTTTAATTTTGTATAATATAATACATATATATGTGCAGAAATGTGTGTGTATATATGTAAAACAGGTGACTCCAGAATGAATTAAACATCTACATGCTGGTCTCTGCTCTAGACAACTAGTCAAGAACAACCAGTTGAATAAGACACACCCCGTTCCCAAGAACAGAAAGAAAACTGTGTGCCTCATTATATGACAGGCAGAATGTGGTAAGAGAGAGGTTCAAAAACCTGTTAGAGGCCCAGAGCTCAAAAGTACAGCTTTTGAGTGGGGCCTGGAGGGGGAGACAGTTCGAGAGGAGAAGGGAAAGGACAGAAGAAAAGCAGGAGCCAGGGCCTGGGGCTCAGGGGTGGCAAGGAGTCCTGAAGTTGCCCCATTCACCGATTGCAAGAAGAGAAAAGTAGATCAGACTGGGGCTGGAACAAGGAACCCCTTGAAGGATGTTTGGCAAGGGGATGGAAGGGGCTCACCCTTATTCTACAGGTAATAGGGAGCTCCTGAATGTTTCTTAGTGGGAGATGACAGGATCAGAGACATGCCGAACAATGTTACTCCAGCAGGCTGGATCGGAATTCAGAATGACTGGAATCTCGTTCTGCATCTGGGAGCCTCAGTAAGCAACAAGGCAGCAGGCTCCAAGTCTCCTTTGCCTTTGTGTGCTCAGTGCCTAGCACACAGCAGGGCCTAAACTATGTTGAATAAATGAATGGACACATGGATGGATGGACAGATGGACGGATAGAGAGGGAAGGAGATGAAGCTCGGAACCTACAGAGTGACAGTAGAAATGAAAAGACTTAACCGATTACCTACATCAGTTCGTCTCCATGTGTTTCTTGTCAAAAAAGACCGGGGAGGGGTGCCTGGGTGGCTCAGTGGGTTAAAGCCTCAGCCTTCAGCTCAGGTCATGGTTCCAGGGTCCTGGGACCGAGCCCCATATCGGGCTCTCTGCTCAGCAGGGAGCCTGCTTCCCTTCCTCTCTCTCTCTGCCTGCTTCTCTGCCTACTTGTGATCTCTGTCAAATAAATAAATAAATAAAATCTTAAAAAAAAAAAAAAAAAAAAGACCGGGGAAGGGACGCCTGGGTGGCTCAGTCAGTTAAGCAGCTGCCTTTAGCTTGGGTCATGATTCCAGTGTCCTGGGATCGAGTCCCACATCGGGCTCCTTGCTCAGGAGGAAGCCTGCTTCTCCCTCTGCCTGCCACTCTGCCTGTCTGTACTCTCTCTCTCTCTCTGACAAATAAGTAAAAATAAAATCTTAAAAAAATATATTTCTCTTAAAAAAAGACCGGGGCAAAGTCCAAAGAGTTCTTTGAGAAAATGGGCTGTGTAGTCAAAGTCAAACAGTGAATTTGATTTACTTTGAGGGTCCCTTCCTCATTTATTTTCCCAACATTCAAACAAAGAAGGAAATAGAACAAGAAATCCCATAAGCCTCAAGACAGTAATTCTCTCTTGAATACCATTCTGAACTTGGATTCTCCAACAAGACACTTCTTAGCACATGTGTATAAAGTTCCTCGGCATTAACTGGAATTTCTCCCCATAATTTCCCTGATTTGCCACTGAAGGGACTCCTGAGTCTCCTGGACAATCTCACCTCCACGTCTCAGTACTCACTGCGGAGAGTCGGTCTTTCCTACATAATCACCCCAAGAAAGTGGAATAAGAAAGGAAGATGGTAGAACTTAAGAGTCAAGAAAACCTCCATGCAACATTACCCAAAGCACATTGCACAGAATACTAATTCCAGGAGACACTTAAATGGGTGTTATTATTAAAAAGGCTTCCATGGTTAAATACATATGAAAACATTGGGCTAAACAAAGTTAAATAATAGACCCTTTACCGTAAGCCTTTTTGGTTCCACCAGTGTATAACTAGGAATCCTAAAAGAGGGAGATAGAATGCTGTATTTCACCAATCTGACCATGGACAGAGAATCCACAAGACTGGGCTTCTAAGGAAGCCTCCCCTGGATGTGCTGTTCTATTGCCCTCCGTTAGCACTGAAACATGAGCACTCTCACATGGGTCATCAATTATCAGGCAAATCTCTCTTTTGCCCAGAAACAGGTCGTCCATTGCCAGGAGCTTTGTCCGCACTGGGCAGAAAGACAAGGCCTGCAGCCATGTGGCCAGTGCTAGGTGGGCTGACCAGCACCTACTGGTCCTCAATAAACACCACCAGACTGAACAAAGACATCCATGGTTCACAAAGTCCTGTGGTATCTGCTCCATGCACTCCATACAGCGAAGGCAACCCTTTTCCTGCAAAGTCGTACAGAAAAAATAGCAGAAATGAATAATAAGGCAATGGGAGAGCAATATTGCTCTTAACACACTGAAAAATTCATGTTGACCAGGTGGTTGCCATGGACAAGGAGCTCAAGTAAAATCCTGTCCCCCATTCCTGAGCCCTGGATCTGACCCTGTCACCAATCCAGATGCCTTGGGACAATGATACCACAATCATGGGTTTGCTCTCCACTGGACCTCTCTCCTACATGGCTGAGGTCCGCTCCCTGAGCCCCAGCACCTAGCCAACAAATGCACGTGATTAGGGAGCAAGGTCAAAAAGTATGCACCAGCAAATCCATCACTGCTGGAAAAGAAATTCCAAGCCCCTGCTTGGGGAGGGGCATCATCTCCAAAGAAATGCAAATGGCAGGATTTTAGGACTAAGGGGTCAACCTACTCTACATCAGAAGCCAGAACCAGAAAAGCATTCCCATCACCTCCTATTTACAAGAAAGATCTCAGCCCTCAAGGGGCTTCCTATGGCTGTCCCCAGTATAAAATGTCAAGGTGAAATAGAAAATGACCATGGAAAAGCCAGCCCTGCTCCCATGGCTCTATCACAACCCAGAGGTCACAAAAGCCAGATATTCTTGGTGACGACAGGGAGGGATATAAACAGCCCCGGGGTGGGGGGTTGTGCATAAGCGCAACGTGACTGATTAGCAGGCCAAGTCCCTCCTCTTGGCATTAGGGGCAGTCCAGGCAAGCAGCATATGGTGCCAAGATTGCCATTTAAGGGTAAATTAATGAATTAGAGACTGGGGATCAAAGGGACACCTGAGTGCAATAGGTTAAAGAGTAGGCTGAAGTTCAAGTTCAGTAGGTCGAATAGTAGGAAGAACTTCACTCAAATAAATCTGTTAAAAGAACCAAGATGAACCTACTGGAACACTGCGAACAATAATTTACTTTCCTCTTCACCTTTCCGTCTTGAACTATTCGTTGAGATTTCTTGAATGAGAGCAACAAATGGTTGAGGAACTCTCTGAAGGGGTCCCATGGCGATCCCCACTAGGGAATGTTTCGGCCTGAGACCTCACATGCCAGAGGAGCCCAGCTATAGTAAAGGTGGAGGACGGCCACACCAAAAGGAAATCTTTCAGAGTCTTTTCTTCTCTCTTCATACTCCCTTTGGTCCATTTCGGCTATGTACTCCTGTGACTCCAGTTAGCATTCATAAGGCTAAGAGTTCCAAATCAACATAGCTACCTCTCCTGAGATATTATTTCCAACTACCTCCCAGAATCTAAACCCATCATGTCCAAAGCTGCACACACACCCCTCCCCATTACCTGCCCCTTTCCTGTGTTTCCCCACTCGGTTTTTGCCCCTACCATCTATGCAGCTACCTGCAAGCAGAAATCTGGCATCTTTCCTGCTTCTTCTGTCCTTCCCACCTCCCACATTCTGATTATTCACCAGCTCCTCCTAAATATTTTTATAATATACCCACATTTATTCAATTCATTCGATAAATAAATAAATAAATATTTGCCAAGTCTAATTATGTACCCAGGAACTGCTCTAGATGCCCATCTTTATGGAGTTTACCACTGTCCATTCCAGTGAAGCCACCAACACCTCTGGCCCATCCTACAGGAAGCCTTCTCTCTCATTCCTGTCCAGTTCATTCCCTCCACTTAGGATATGAGAAAGTCCTCTGAAACCCAAGTCTGATCATTGCTCTCACCTGCTCAAAACACTTCAGTGGCATCCACTGCCCTCAAGAAGAACTTGGACTGCCTCCGCATGACCTCAATGAGCAGACCAGCCTCTCAGTTTGTCCACTCTCTGGGCTCTGGCTTTTTCTACTTTCTTTGAGATTCTCACTCTTCTTTGAGCCTTTCCATGTGCTGCTTCCTCACCCACAACCTCAAAATCATCAACTAATTCAGTCCCACTGCGCTTTCATTCTCTTACTTTTTTTTTTTTAAGATTTTATTTATTTATTTGACAGACAGAGATCACAAGCAGGCAGAGAGGCAGGCAGAGAGAAAGAGGGAGCAGGGTAGAAGCAGGCTCCCCGCTGAGCAGAGAGCCCGATGCGGGACTCGATCCCAGGACCCCGGGATCACGACCTGAACCGAAGGCAGCGGCTTAACCCACTGAGCCATCCAGGCGCCCCTTTCATTCTCTTACTTTAAACCTCATCCTAGGGAGGCCTTTCTTGACCCCAAACCTGGTCAGATCATGCAACACTCTGGACTTGATCATAACCAGACGGGACTGAGATTTCTTTTTAATGTCTGTCTCCTCCAGCAGAATGAGAGCCAGTTAAGACAAGGACCATGTCTGGTTCACTAGAATGAAATGTCTGACTTTGGACCTCAGCATAAGTGGCAGGAAAAGCAGAATCCTTACAAGGTGCACCTTGGGTGGTTGGATGCCCAAGGTGGGGGTGAGGGTGGGGACAGGGGAGGAAGCCAAGGACACCATCTTCGGTAATCACTCCAAACAAAGTTGCTTTAGTGGGAAACACCAGTGAAAAGCCCCAGAACAGAATGTGATCATTATTTCCACTTGCCTTGGCCAAGTCCATGAACTAAGTCTTCTCAATTTAACAGAAACTTTGAGAAGTCAGCATTGGGAATGTCCCTAGAATAACAAGAATTACCAACTTCACCATCACTTCTCTCTTAACCAAACTTTATTTATACCTTCAAATAAGGAATAGCAAACAGTTCAGTTGGGTCTAGGCTAATCCCAGAAATACAGCCACCCTCTACAAGCAAAGGAAAATACAGCTGACATTTCCTCTTATTTCCTGTTAGCATCTTAGCACCTTGTTGACCTAGGGACAGGGTTTTCTGGAATCCTAACTAGGTCATACCCCTAGTTCCAGGCTATGTCAGGGATCAGGGCTATGTGACTTAGAATCCATGTTTAGATGGTGTCCCCAGTTCAGAAGTGAGTTCTGGCCCTGGCTCTGCCATTAATGTGACTTGGTGACCTTGAGAAGGTTGTTTAGCCTCTCAGCCTCATTTACTCA
Source organism: Meles meles (assembly GCF_922984935.1). Classification (NCBI taxonomy): domain Eukaryota; kingdom Metazoa; phylum Chordata; class Mammalia; order Carnivora; family Mustelidae; genus Meles; species Meles meles. Next base: position 25,035,877 of record NC_060070.1, read on the forward strand.
TCTGTAAAAGAGAGAATTTAACTAGATCATCTCTGAGGTCCCTTCTAACTAAAATTCTAGGAGTCTAAATCTGTCAAAATAACAAGATTCATTTAAAGGAGGGCAGCCAAAGGATATTCTTTTTCTTTTCCTTTTTTTCTTAATCCACTGAGCCACCCAGGCGCCCCCTCTTTTCCTTTTTTTCTTGAAGTCCTGACTTAATTTCTTCCCTTTTTACCCTTCTGTATGGCCACCACTGTTGTCCCTTGCCATTTCCAGAAGAGGCTTAGAAAATGCTTTGACTGATGGGATAACTTTAGAAGTAGCCCTTTCTGAGCTCTCCAGTATTTGCACCACCATGAATCTGGTAGTTTCTTTTTACTCCTTTATTATATATTTATGCTTCACTTTAAAGGGAGACAACATGAATGTCTGTAAAATTTTCCATTAATGCCTGATCTTCCACTGTGGACCTCCACATGCATGATACTTTATCACGAGTTTCCCAGAAAACAGACTCTGAGACACAGATGTGTATGCAGGTGGCTTATTGGTCATGTGATTCCAGGAAGTAGGAATGAGGGGCACAGGAAAAGAACCTGGGGAGGAAGAAGAGCCAATACAATGAGGTGTAACTAACAGAAAATGGTGTTCAATCGTAAAAAACATTCTTTGGAGTTTATGAAATACATTTCCTAGCTATTTGCCCAGGGGACAAAAGAAGGAAGAGTTTATTCACCAACTCTCATGCCCCACTGACCCAGTGTGTTCATTCCTCTACACTTCCGGTTTGCATGCGTGTATGTGCCAAAAGGATTTCCATGATGCCCACACTGTCATATCAGAGAAGCCCCAGAGCAGGAAGCTACAGACATATGCCATAAGTGTGAGGCAAGGCTCTTTCAGAATGCACAGGCCTAAGCTGTCAAAGGACCACTGCAATCACTGGATTAAGAGGTGGGACCAAGGAGATCCAGAGACAGGCTCAAGAGGTGTCCCATACACAGAGCTGTCATCACTGTAGAGTCTGCTTTTTCAACCATGGCGCTATTGATATTGTCAGCCAGATAATTCCTTGTTGGGGGCTGTCCCCTGCATTGTAGGAAGCTGAGTGCCATGGCTGGCCTCTACTCCCTGTATGCCAGTAACTTCCTCTCTCTCAGCTGTAGCAACCAAAATATCTTCAGCTATTCCCAACTATCCTCTGGGAGGCAAAGCAACCACTGGGGTAAAGTATTGAATATCCTATTTTTGTCACTCACCCGGTACCACTTCATTTCTCTCTACTTATATCGTGTCAAAAGCTGCTCTCAAGTAGACCACTCAGGGAGATATGTCTTATACCTGCATCTTAACTTTCAGGTCTCGCTGTGATATATTTCATGTAAGTAGATGATAATGCCTTAATAATAAAGAATGAGGAGATTTTAAATAGTTGATTTAAACAGTTCATTTTGATTAGTCTATAAACAGACTAGAGATGGGGTGAAATACTGAAATTGTATTCTAGGATACAGTTAACTAAATCAGGAAGAGTTAAAATTTAAAAAAAACTTTTTTTCAAACTCTAAGTCTCCAAGTAAAGGACTCAAGATTTTTTGAGACAAGGATCTTTTCCCACAATAATGCACATGAGGGTAGGGTCCTTATCTAAAGGGACTTGTGTCCTTCTGAGAAGAGACAGCAGAGAGTTGCTATCTCTACCACATGAGAACACAGAGAAGGTAACTGATTGTAACCGCAGGGTTTTTAACAGATACCAAGCCTAATGTTGATCTTGGACTTGCATTCTCCAGAATTGTGAGAAAATAAACTTTAGTTGTATTTAGTTATGGTAACCCAAGCTGATGAACATATTTGTCATAAATCCAGAATCTGTTCATATTTGTTTCTGAACTCCACTGCAGTGATTTATATCCATATCCTTTTATCATTATTTCATTGTCTCTTTTTAATACAACAGAAATCATTTATTATTGCTCATGGGGTCTGTGAGTTAGATATTTGGGAGTAGTTTAGAGCAATTCTGGCTCAGAGTTTTTCATGAACTTACATCCAATGTCTCTTGGGGCTGCAGTCATCTGAAGGCTTGAATTGGGCTGTGGGGCCCACTTCTAAGGCAGCTCAACCACAAAGCTGGTAAGCTGGTGCTGGCTGTTGCTGGGAGGCCCCTTCCTGTCCACATGAGCCCCTCCAAAGGGCTGCTTGAGTTTCCTCATGTTTCTTCAAAAATGAACAAGCTGAGAGCGCTAGACAAAAACTGCAATAACCTTTTATGACAGCCCCAGAAGTCAGTCACATAAACCAGCCCTGATTCAATGTAGAAAGAAATTACCAGGAGACCAGGATCATTAGGGCCATTTTGGAAGCTGGCTTCCAGAATTTTATTTATCTGAAGTCCAAAAACGGGCAAATAATAAACTATATTACTAGTGGGGAGCCTGTGCAGGTGTTAAAACTGTAGAAGGAAATAAGGCAATGATGGCCATAAAAGTGGTTACCTCTTGAATGGAAAGTTGTGAGTGGACAAGGATCATTATTTGTGGGGAAAAATACACATATATTTTATGCACTTTTACATGTATATTTTAAGTCAAAAGAGAATTGACATGAGAAACACAAAGTGTTCTTTTCTCTCTGATGCCTCAAACAGATTAGGCTTAAAGTATGTTCAAAAGAAGAATATTAACTACAGTACAATTAACACTGATAATAACATAAACTTATTTAATTATTAATTAATTATTCTAGGTCTTACAATGACTGTTGAGATCTAGTAGTATAAGTCTTCTTTTAATTTTTTCTTCAAGATCGTCCCAGCTATTTTTGTCCCTTTGCATCTCCATGTAAATCAAGATGCAGGTTTTTAATTTCCACAAAATTTTATGCTGGGATTTTTTATCAGAATTGAATATATAGATCAATTTAGGAATAATCTGTCCTTTTAGAATATTATTCATCAATCCATAAACATGGTATGTCCCTCCAGTGATTTAGGTCTTTTATTTCTCTCAGCAATATTTATAGTTTCCTATATAACAATCTTGCATATATTTTGTTAGATTTTTTTTTTTACCCTGGGTTTTTCATGGTTTAATGCTATTTTAACTGGTATTTTTAAATTTTGTTTTTTAATATATTTGTAGCTGCTATATAGAAATATAATGGACTTGGGAGTACTGCCTATGTTTAGAGACCTTGATAAATGTACTCATTAATTATAATAGTTCACCTGTACATTGATGGAAAAGGGATGGTTGTAAGCAAAATGCCATTTTTACATTTCAAATCTTGTATTTTTAGTTTTTTTTTCTTGCCATATTACATTATCTATGAATTCCAGTACAAAATTAAATAGAAGTGGTGATAGTGGTCATCTTTATCTCATTCTTGATCTCAAGGAAAACTTTCAATATTTCACAATTAAGTATGATATTTGCTGTAGGTTTTTTGTGGATAATTTTTGTCATTTTATGGAAGATCCATTCTGTTCATATTTTGCAAAGAGTTTTTATTATTGTGTTAAATTTTTATCAAATTATGTTTTCTACATCTATTGAGAATATTGTTTGAGGTTTTATTTTATTCTGTTAATAGAGTGAAGCATATTGATGTATTTCTTAAGTTTAAATCAACCTTGCATTCCTAGAAAAGAATCCAAATTAGTCATGATGTATTATTTTTTAGTATACATCACTGGATTTTGTTTGCTATGATTTTTTGAGGGTTTTTGAATAAGTGTTCATGATGAACAGAAGTTTTCCATCTTAATGTAATTCAATTACATTAAATTATCATCTTCCTTACTTCTAATGCCCTTGTCATGTCATGGGATCAAAGTCATGCTGGGATTATAAAATGAGTGAAAGTGGTTTTTTGTTTTGTTTTTTCAATTCTCTAGAAGAGTTTCTCTATGTTTGGTTTTATTTTTTTCCTTAAATTTTTGGTAGAATCTACCACTGAATCTACTTGTGCCTAGAACATTCTTTGTAAAAAGGATCTAATGATTTCTTTTCTTTTCTTTTCTTTTAAGATTTTACTTATTTAGAGAGAGAAAGAGAGCACATGAGCAGGGAGAGGGTAGAAGGAGAGAGAAAATCTCAAGCAGACTTCATACTGAGCGTGGAGCCCAATGCAGGGCTTGATCTCAAGATCCTGACATCATGACTTGAACCAAATCAAGAGTCAGATGCTTAACCGACTGAGTCATCCAGGCACCAGTTTAATTTCCTTAATAGATGTAGGACTATTCAAGTTTTCTATTCCTTCTTGTGCCTGTTTTGATAAGTTAAATTGGACATAACGTGACTTCTCTTTTGCAGAAATTCTGGGAATTACTTCCAGTAATCATTACTTATGTGTAACATCAAAATTATTAGGTCTAATGACATATGGGTGATATAATCTTTTCATTTACTCACAATTCAAATTTTTTTCTAGCAGTTTTTCTAAAACTTAAATCTATTATTTCAAGTCACTCTTCCAGAGTAAAAAATTAATAATTAGCTGATAGTTGTCTAAGTGGCATAAATTTTCCATCAGACTTTTTTTGGCTGCCATAATTACACATAGAGGTGAGTTTTCTTTAAATATGTTCAGTCAACTAACAAATACATATTACAGTATTTTAAATTGACTCAAATCACAAAATCAGGTGGTAAATTCACCACACAAGTCACAAAATCAAGATTTTATAAATGTAAAGTAATTACAGATTACCTAAGCTAAGTACATCGTTATTAAGACAAGGAAACTGAGGCACAGAGAAGCAAAGTGACTTATCTTATTTACACGGCCAGTAAAAAGCACAGCTGGCATTCACCAGGTTTCCTGATTTTTGCTCTGGTAGTCTTTCCACCACATCATGCTATCATTCAAACCACACATTTGAGGGATGCCTTGGTGGCTCAGTCAGTTAAGTGTCTGACTCTTGATTTCAGCTTAATGTCATGATCTCAGGGTCACAAGATCAAGCCACATGTCGGGCTCTGTGCTCAGCGGAGAGTCTACTTGAGATTCTTTCTCTCCCTCTGCCCCCCGCTTTTTTGTACTAGGTACCATCTTTTATTCAAACGAGGCAAACACCGAAGCTCAGACAGATGGTCACACAGATGGTCATCTGCCCCAGATCATAAAGCATAGTATGTACTCAATAAATATTAGCCAACCAATATGATAGATAGAAAAGGCAACACTGGCCTCAGACCCAGTCTGCCTTCCAAGCCCATGTTCTCAGCCATTCTTAGGGACCAACTCCATCCTGCTGGCACAATGCATTTGTCTTCCTGTCTCTCACCATATAGATGGAAGCCCCATCAACTCATCACTCTCTCTTTCTCTCTTTCTCTCTCTCTCTAAAATAAATAAATTTTTAAAAACACACACATATTTTGATTTGGTATTAAGAACATCTGAACATACACAATGGGATATTACTCAGCCATAAAAAAGAATGATAGCTTGCCATTTCACAACAACATAAGGGTATCGTGCTAAGTGAAATAACTCAGACAGAGAAAGATAAATACCAAACGATTTCATTTGTATATGGAATCTAAAAACAAAAGTGCACAAACAAACAAACAACAACAAATGAAACAGACTCATAAATATAAAGAACAAACTAGGGGTTGCCAGAGGGGAGGGGAGCAGGGGATGGGCAAAATAGGTGAAGGGGGTTAATAGGTACAAACTTTCAGTTTTAAAATAAATCAGCATGGGGATGAGAAGTACAGCACTGGGAATATAGCCAATAATACTGTAATAATTTTGTATGGTGATAGATTGTCACTACAAAAAAAAAAAGAGAGAGAGAGAGAATGAACATACTGAAATTTGAGTTCCACCTTTTCAAGAACCCTCAATTTTATTAAAAAATAAAATAAAATAAAATAGGGCCCGTATCATAGTAGGTAAGATATTGAGACTTCGTTTTGTATCTTTCATTAATCACCTTGAATTCTGAATGACTGTCTTCTGGCCGACATTATGTTTTAGATGTCATTTCTCCTCAACTGTGTAAATATAACAGTTCCTGATTATCTCCCTATAGACCTTCTGCTACTCCATTTTGCCGTTTCACTGCCACCAAGCTCCACCAAATGCTGCTAAAATTCCTTCTAAAGTCAAAGTGGAATGATGTTTTGATTATACTAAGTACACTGTAAGCTCCCGGTGGTCAAGGATGATGACATACACATTTGTATTATCTAGCATAATGTGAAGCACATTCAGTAAACACATAATTGACTGACATAGCTTTTTGGATAATCCAGTGGCTACAAATATGGATTAAGGGGACATCATCCCTAAGTTCCAATGTCAGTTCTGCCACTTATTACCTGTGTGACCTCAGGCAAGTCGCTCTGGGTCTCAGTTTCCTCATCTGTAAAACAAGGTTAATAATAGCATCCACACAGAGTTGTTCTGAAAATTAAATGAGATAATAATCTATTAGCACAATGTCTGGCCCATAATAAGTGCTCAAAAATATTCGCTAGGATAAGATTCTATCATTACGATTATTAATTATTCCTATTCCTGCCATTCACCATAATTCCTCCTGTCCTTTTTCTAAGTGAACTGGAAAATTCTCCAAACCTGAGGGTTCAGTGAACATCTTTTTTTTTTTTTTTGAGAAATCTATCTGCTACATAAACAGTAAATCATCCAAATCCCATTAACTCTAGGTAATTTTATTTAATAATCATATTTTAAAAGTTGGACAAATAAATAAATGGCAGAGCAATTTTTATTAAACCCTGTTTTCTCAATGGCTATTTGGAATACATCATTCATATGCAAGCCCCAAGAATATTGAGTAACAGATAAAATAAATAATGATCATAATGCAAACCACATTCTGATTCCCACTTCTCTGCAAGTATAACTCCATGTAAGAATTTTAAGAGCCAAAAAGTAACATGCTTATTAACTGTGGGTTGCTCAGTTATATACATAGGGTTTAGCAGATCACGTGAATGTTTCCATATTCTCAGTTAAGCTAATTGTTCCTTAGAGCCCAGTTCTTATATCCCCTTAAGAATTCTAAGATTTGCCTGAAAAAATGTATCATATTTCCATGACTATGACTGAACACAAATTTGGAAAGCTCACTGAAAGCAAACCATCCTCGAAGACAGGAAATGGTCATTGTTTTTAAAGAAAGTCAAGACGCTCCTGCACGAAGGGAATCAGGCTCTGAGAAGCTTGATCTCATGTCCCTCCACATAAACCTGTGTATGCCATGGGGACAGACCCTGTCTTTCACCTCTCCCATGGGTAGTGAGGAAGAAGAATATGGTCGCTTACCATTTGAGGTAGGAAAAAAAGAAAAAAAAAAACCACCATTTTATTCAAAACTGCCACAGAAATGCATCCAGAGAAATAGATTCCCTCCTTTTTGTACATTTAATTTCATTTTAAAGTATTCAGGGACTTAGAGGGATTCTGGACTTGTGATAGCCAAGTTATACGCCTCTAGGGAAGCCTGTCAAAAGACTCAGATTTAAAATGTCATTTCCTAGATACGTGGTGTTTTCTGCAGCAGGGCTCAGAGTGACTTTCACTAGGGAAAGTTGCTGCATTTCATCTTTTCCTCGTGAACAAAAAATAATTACAACAAGAGTTTCATTGATTTCTTTTTTTTTTTAATTCTTGGGAGCAAAATGTCATGGAGCAAGTCTGAGACTAGGAAAGAAAAATCCTGGTTCAAGTCCAGTTGGCTGCTCTAACCAGAAGTAGGCAGGATAGGCCAGCATCAAGCCTGACCAACCACTGTAGAGGACGGATGTCTGGTGAGTGGCGCTTTACATATGGAAAGCAGGAAGATCGATATAAAGTGTTTGTTAAAAAATCTGTATTTAAAATCCATTTCCAGTGGCTTGACTTCAGTAGTCAAACCAGTGGCGGAACGGGGTCGGCCTGAATATTTGGATGGAGACTCACTCCAGCACGGCCTTTACAGACCATGCTCAGAGTCCTTTTCTGCCACAACCCTCTTCCAAGGAAGTCCTGAAGGGCTGAAGCCTGTATTAAAATCTCTAATACGAGAAGAATTTCGCAAGGTCACAATATAATTAACCTGAGTTATCTTTCAAGACTCTTGCTGATATATATTCTGCCACTTCAGACTAGGCTCACGCTGTGATTTTTAAAATTAGCAGAGAAGGCGGCTTTCATATTCATTCGCACTAAAAGGATAAAGGAACGTTTGCATAAAAAGAAAAAGGTGGTCAGTACTTTCTATTATTCTCTTATTCTTTTAACAGTTTTTGTTGTTGGTTTTTTTTTTTTAAATGGCGCTCTATATGGCAAAGCCTTATTCTGTCCACTTGCTAGTCTGCAGAAAAGTCTTCGTCTTATTTAAGGATCATGGTGATTCCCTTCAGTGCTTGGAGGAAAAAAAAAAAAGGAAAATCAGGGCTATTATCCTGTGTTTATAACAAGTCTATTACCATAGTAACGACTGTGATGTCACAAACCCTACATCGAGGGCCAAATTCTGTCCCTGACGGGGGAAGGGCAGCTTAGCCTTGGAAATCAGACAAACTGTACACAGACATGTGTGGCCAGAGCAGGGACAATGCTTGTGGTAATCACCAACGCCCAGGGAGCTCCCCTTCTTTGAAGAGAAGAGGGGGGCCGGAGGAGAAAAGCAATTCCCCAGGCCCACAGATAAGCCACACCCACACTTCTGGATGCAGCTGGGCAAAAGGAGAGGAGAAATCCAAGCAAGTGTGGTGTCACCATGTTCCCCATCCCAAGTATTCCACTGGGCCCACTGGCCGCCAAAACATGGATGGGATCCAGTCTGAGCCTGCCCAAGACCATGAAACACACTCTGGAACCGGTGGCAACCTGATGAAACCCTCTGGTACCTCGGAGGAGCAGTGGTTTGCCTCATGATGGTGAGCCCTTCAAAACCAAGGGGGGTTTGACTCCCGCGGGGTCATCCCAGTTCACAGAACCACAGATCCTCAGGTTCAGAGAATGCATCAAGTCTCCCAGAAGATGGGGACGTGAAAAAATGACTGTGTACCTGTCACTGGGGGATCTGAAGTAGCAAACTAGTAAGGACTCTTATTCTGATGCAGTCTAAGCAAGTTTTGTACAAATATGCCGGAAAAGCAACTTTATATTAAAAGGAATATTGAATCAGGAGTCAGAAGACATTGGTACTAGTCTTGGCTCAAGTACTTAGAAGTCGCCTGACCTTGAGAAAGCCATTTATCCTATGTGATCTTCAGTTTTTTTATTTAGCTATATCTAGCACACTATTTCCCAGAGTCACTGTGAAGATCGAATCACATCAAACAATGAATGTGAGTGCACTTCATGAACAATAAAGGATTTAATACAGACATAAGTTATTATTATTGCTGGTATTGTCACACGGCCAGTTTATGGCAGAATGGGAATAATATAAATGCTAACAGTTATTTTCTTTCCAGGAATCCAAAACATACATATGCTCCCTGTCTTCCCCATCCCGAGAGATGGACAGTTGCATGATATAGTCAGTTCTAAATTATTCAGGGCCTGATTATCAAGGGGCCTTTTACTTCTAGCCATTGTACCATTTATTAGTTTCCCTTAGGAATGCCAATGTTAACCTACATATAGCTATAACATTGATAGGGAATGTGCCTCAACTCAGTTACCCTGAATAACAACCCTGGCAAAAGTTTTAACACAGGAGAAAGTGAAGTGATTAATTAGATGAAAGTTTGTAGGTAATCTGTGGGCCTTACTTATCCATGGATAATTATGCACATCACTGTCATAAAGCTATAGTCAAACTCTGACAGGTTGGGACTAATCCAGCCAAGATACTAGCATTTTCTCAGTGGACAACAGAGTGGCCCATCTTGGTGATGTATGTGCTGTAGGAATTTGACTCTCAGTCATTCAGTCAGTTTTCAACAAATATTATTGGAGCACCTACTATGTGCCAAAACTCATCACATACCCTGAAAACCCCACTATCTTTCTATCCATGTTGCCGTCCCTTATGATATTATACAGAGCACCTTGGCAAAGCTCATAGCCTGACTCTCAGAAACTCAATCCTGAAACTTTTGCCAGTCTTACCCTAGCGTAAAAATCAGCAACCTCTGGTTGTCGGGCCAGACCCTCCTTCCTGCCTTTTTTGTAAATGATATTTTATTAGAACACAGCTACACCCATTTGTATCTGTACTATCTACAACAGCAGAGTTCAGTAGTTCTGGTAGAGACAGCACAGCCCAGAGCCTAAAACACTATCTGGCCCTTTGTAGGAAAAGTCTGCAGACCCCTGCACTAGATAACGTGACTGAATCAAAATTCATCTCTCCTGTACATGTTTCTGTTTAGGGATTAATGGAGAAACCTCCTTGAAAGCAAGATCCTTTCTGTATCTTGGTCTTGTCATACAGAACCTTGGAGAAGCACAGAGTCAAGGTTTAGAGCAGATACAGAAAATTAAACATGTCCTTCCCTACATTTTGTTTTCAACAGATGAGTGCTTTGGGGTTGCATGAAGACAGCATAAAACCACTGGTGTTCAGTTACTTCTGGCTTCTAATTCCTCCGAGTTCCTATGTCTAAGACTTCCAAGGCTCAATTTTTGGCCTGTATCCCTTTGCATATTTTTTTCCTGATCTGATGTGGAATTAGAGTTAAATGGGAGCTGTGTGCTTGAATTCCACGTGGCTGGCTCAGCAGGAAACTCCAGGGCAGGTTTTTTGGCATGCCAGGCTCATGTTAGCCTCAGCTATGCTAATTTCTAAAGCTGTTTGCTTTGCTCAAATAAATCTTAGAGGGGAATTTGCATTTGGATGCACACCTTTTTATGCACAAATTATGTGCATGATAATTCTGGGACAGACTAAGGACTAAAAAAAAAAAAAAAGAGGCATGGTGTTTACGGAATGGCTTTAGTGTCGTGGGCACTATGCTAGGTGCTTTACATATATTTTCTCTTCTCACAGCCATGACAATCCTGTGAGATGAAACCGTGATCCCCATTTTACAGAGGGAGAAACTGAGGAGAAGAGAGCTTATATAATGTGTCCGTGTCCACAGAACTGGTAAGTGACAAAGCCTAGATTTGAGCCCAATTTGTCTAAATCGGAGGCCAGTGTCCTTTCCACTTAGATACACTGCCCTAATGTTCCCATTTATCATCACCACGCATCTAGGCCATTGGACACTCACTGGAATGTGAACTCTACATTTACAAAATTAGTCACCCCACCCCTGCCCAGTGGCCTGTGCAAAGTATGTCTTTGGTCCTTGGGAGATACACCTGGGTCCCTCTGCATCAGAAAACAATCAACCAAAGGAAAATAAGGGCATCAAAAAGGCAAACTATGTGGTACACAAATTACATTGGAAATTAGCAAAGAAGCACAATCTCAAGTGATTTTGACAGGTAAATGGATTTTAATGACATGCTCTCTCGAGGACCTTGATACGAAAGGACACTTTTCACTACTAAAATGTAGTAGGCTAAGCAAGGGAATGTACCCACACTATGAAGAAAAATGTCAGTAACTCTCAGAATATGGTGTAAATACATCTATAACACAAGCCCAGGAATTTATATCTACAAATACCTTCACTGTTTATGGAAACATAACCACACACACTTATCTCTCCCCCCACCCCACCCCCCAAAAATACAAACATTCCCTTCAGTAAGTTATAGTGAGTACTGCCATCAAAACTTACTATTTATCATTGTTCAGCTCAATATACAGAAAAATAACCACTGTAGCAATTAAGCACTCTTGCGTAACTCCAGTATTTCACAGCAAGCCAGATACAGTATCACTGAATTTCTTTCTCCGCATGGAGCACAGCTGTAATGTAGCTTGTGCTACCACGTAATGCTTAACCCACTGCCTTGCACCTTCGTACACACGCCATCTGATTTTCTGGAAATATTAAAAAACTGATTATGTTTGCATGCAAGTGAAATCCAGACATCCATTTTTCTTTAAAGCTCTCAAAGAGAGTTTTCCAGGAATTAGAAAGAACTCTGTGGTGGAGATGGATAATCTGGGTTATTTCTAAGAAGGGCAGCCCGCTCAGGAGACCCAGCCCCTCACAATACCACCACACGGTTCAATCAGTCCGTCTATAAAATTATTTCATCCTTTTTTTTTTTTTAATTTTTAACAGATGATTTCAGAGGAGGAAAATTTCTTTTTTGTAGCCAGTGGTAGGAAAAATTCATTCGGTTGAAAGTAGATTGGGGACTTTGCCTGAGTTTGCCTAACAGAGTAATGAATGCTACTTTAAATAACACATGCACGAACGTGCTTTGTCTACAAAGCTCCTAAAGACAGTCTTTTCCAAAGGTACCTTGGGCATTTAATAATTCTTTATAAGGTAATTACAACTTTCTAGGAATCGTTCTCATTGGAAACCCCAGTAATGACTTACCTGCTGGTGGCTTTATGAAAGGTGGAGGAATTAAAGGTACAATAATGGGCACATTGCCATGATCCTTGGACCCTGCAGGTGAGTCACTGAGTCCATTTCCTGTGGCAAGCCCAGAATAGCCTGTGCTTATATTGTATGGTGAAATAACACTGTCCTCGGGTAATTTGGGTTTTGGCAAAGAATTTTCTGTAAAAGAAAAAAAGATCACATTCACTATTACAAAAGGACTTGTTTTCCTTGTGACCACATTTTCTCAAGTCAAATGGCCATGTGACAAAACCAACTTTTCCTTGCAGATCTTTAAACACTCTACCAGAACTCCACAGACCATCCTGGACCTTTTAAGTTTTGTTAACCATAAATTTTGAGGGGGTTCCTTTACCATTCGGCTCCAATATGATAATGAGTACCTCAATTGCATCCTGGGGATGCATTTTAGCACTGGGAAAACCCATAGAAACCTGAGAGGCAATTAACCTTTTCCAGGTACAAAGTTGTATCTAGCAGGCATCACCCTCCAGCTACCAGCTAAAGACATGCCCCATCCAGTCCTATCACCAGATCCCACTGTATTAAAAAGTTTGGTCATAATATAACCAAAAGAACCCATAAGAAAGAAGCAGATTATGAGAAAGAAAGCTTGTTTCACAGGGTAAACATTAGTATCCATTAGCTATTAACAAAAATGAAAATAAAGAAAACTTACAATGATCTGAACTTTGTGAATTTTATCCTTGCATGTGAATCATTTAAAAAAAAAAAATTCAACCATGGAAAACAACTTTTTCCCTCTAGTAGCATATCCTGGCACTCTCTCCATGTTCCCCAGAGGCAAAGATTATTACCTAGACCAAGCATTATACGAGCTATTAGTTTATAGAATATAAACTCATGACTTGCATTTTTCATTTACAGTAAAATTGATGATACTATCCCTGTAACACGATGTGTACAATTTCATAGCGGGCTTAACATGAAATTTGTTATGTGCGTTCAATTCCACATGCCTGCAGGACAGCTCATTTACATTTTGTCGCTTGGCATATAAGAAGGAAAAAAATGCTATCTTAGAGACTGGAAATAAAACGCATGAACAGGTAGTTTATGCCAACAGATTTTGAATGCAGTGCAAACACTGATCAAATTTGCCAGTGATGGTGCACAATGAATTTTACCCACGTTTTATCGAAGTTCACCAAATGGATTGCTCCTTTACACACTCCTTTTCTTTGACAAACAAACTCTCACTCCAAATTTAGGTTCATAAATTTAGGATCCATAACAATACCCACCTTTGGTTCTAGGCTTCCCTCATGAGATATCTGACACTGCTATTCGCTGATTAGAATCAGTGTTAATTCGACGCGGCCAAGTCTCTAATTTCCACTCTTTGGTTGGGCTTTGATGAAAATTCTTATAAAATAACATAGGATCCAATCGTGCACTACTCTCTTACTCCTCATACCCCATTCAAGGCTGGGGGCAAGAGGAACTTCAAACACAAACAGAAATAGGGCTTTCCTTTAGAAATCCCACCAAAAAAAGGAAGAAGAGGGGATTACCAAACTAACTCTCAAAGTCTAAAAATCCAAATCCAATATTTCACTTAATAGAAAGCACCTGTCCCCAAAAACTAATAGATCAAAGACTCAAGAAACCAGAAGGAGAACTTAGCAAACATTGTCCCTTTCTATAAATCTGTGGGCAGGACCATAACCCTAAAATCCCTAGCCCTTGCTAGCTAGCGCTCCCATTGCTGGAAGGAGATTAAGCTGCGTCTATTTTTGTTTTATGTTGTGCTCTTACATTCTGTGGAATTCTGCTTATGGGAAAGCACTACTGGGGATGTACGTTTAAATCAACCATTGGCATAATCAACAAAATGAGTCCCAAAGCAACTCAATTGGCAGGTTGAGATAGTTAATCCTTCTTTGCATGAACAAAGGGACATTAAATGTCATTACCTTTGAGAACAGAAATGTGCTGCCGGCTCTCTCCGTCTGTAGGGTAGCTCCTGAATTCAATATCTTCACCATCTTTCAATTCAACCTTATCATAGCCATACCAGCCAAGGAGTTCATTCATAGTGTTTTCTGCGAAGTTCTGGAAGAGAAGCATAGGCTTCTTTTTCATATAATCAATAACTGTTTTGAAAAGAATGCATAAATCGAATTCTGTTTGCACTACCCATTGACTGCCAGGCCTGCCCCACCTCCCCTAGAGTGGCGCTCATTTTTTCAAATCACGTTCGAAAACCATAATGCATTTAAATCTCAGGATGACGCATCCAATTATGACAGGCCTTCAGACACTTGCAATTTAAAGATAATAAGAAGAAAAGGTATTTGTCAGTGTTGCTTATAAATAGAAGTCATATTTTAGAATATTCTGCAAAGTCTATATCCCACACACGCGCAAAAATATTGAAAGGTAAAGCACAAACACAGCTAAGAAAATATTTTGAAAATGAAAACAATTAATCGACCTTTTTGTGGTTCAGACTGATTTAAATTAGAATTGCTTTCTGATTCAGGTATTGTTTCTTAACATAACTCCTATCCCAGAGAAAGCAAAATCTCAGAGCCAAGAAATAATTTCTCAGTTGTCAAGGCTACAAGGGTCTCCCTTTTTAATTTTCCCTTTTGCAAGTGTATACTTTAAAAATCAATGCATAATTTGCTTTACAAATTTCACTAGCGACAGATTCTCCATAAAACGAAAGGTCACTATGATTGTCTTCTGACAAATAACGTAAAAATACCAAATAACCTTAAGGTTAATAGTAAGCCCAGTTTGGGATAACACCTGAAAACACTTTATGAACTGCCAATCAATATGTAAATATATGGTACTATTATTCTTGTTATTATACATACCATATATATATACATATACCATATATATGTATACATATATACATATGTATATATACATAACATATACATACATACATATGTTGTTATTATACATATATGTAAAAATAGTGGGTATATTTGGACAACTTTAAAGCTTTAATATCAAGTGACTGGGTTTTTTTGTGACCTTATCAACTGCTAGATCTGGAAATAAGATGTGAGACTGTATTAATGATCTTAACGCTTGTATGTGCCTTAAAACATCTCCGAGAAATAAAGTGCAGTGATAGTCACCAGGAGTTCGGGGGTGGGGGAAATGGGGAGATAGTGGTCCAAGGGTACAAATTTCCAGTTATTAGATTAACAAGTCTGGAGATAAAATGGACAGCATGGTGATTATGGCTAATACTGTATCATATACTCAAATGTTATGAAGAGAGTAGATTTTTTTTTAATTTAAAGTATTTTTATTAACATATAATGTATTATTTGCCCCAGGGGTACAGGTCTGTGAATCATCAGGCTTACACATCTCACAGTACACTAAGACAGTAGATCTTAAATGTTCTCACCATGAAAAAGAAATGGTAACTATGGGACGGGATAGAAGGGGTCGCTAATGCTACAGTGGTAACCATTTTGCAATATATAAGTCCATCAAATCAGTGCATTGTACACCTTACACTTACACCACGTTACGTGTCAATTATATCTCAATGAAGCTGGGGGAATTTTCTTAAAATAAAAAGAAGGGCCCTGTGCTGCAAAATAAAAGTGCCATAAATACGGAATGAATTTATTTTTTTTTTAAATCTCTATCTGGCAAGGCATCCTGAGCTTCCCAGACTTGCTAGAAAAGCGATATATTCTAACCTTCTCTGTGGCTCAAAGAATCTTTTCTCATTCTCCCTAGAAGCTGTCATTTCCGAATTACACTGGGATGTATAATTTATACACCTGAAACAAAGCACTCAGGCTAAACCAAGAGTGTGCACAGCCTCTATGTGCGAGTTCCTGTTCTCTTGAATTTCACGACTTTAGATTTCAGCAGGGGTTGCATAAAAAAGAAGAGATATTACACTACTGATGCCACAAAAACAAACCTGGCATTTCAAACCACCCACAGAATGCTAGCTTCTTTGCTTTCGTGCCCACTTAAGCTCAGAGCTCCAACTAGGTCTATCGGTGACGGTACAGGGCACCGGCAGTTTAAAAAAAAACTAGCCAGATTGATTCAGTGTGACCATCCACAAGGCCAACAGTCAGCCATATCAAGCTTTAGTGAGGCATTTATTCTCTCTGATGGCTGGTCATGTCCACATTAAATAGACATTCTTTTCATGAGTGCACAAAGATAATATGATCGATCTGTATAATAATCGGCAACTTCTGGAATACCACTGAGGAGGACTCAGCTAAAATGCTGCTTTACTCAATCAGAAGAGATCCCTTTAATGAGACACCAGTCTCCCCTAACACCCAATTCTTTTCACTAAGCTAAGCGCCTGGCCCAGAGAATGACAGTCGCTAAGCACACAAATCGAGGCCCTCCATCAGTGGTCTGGCAGCAGAAATCTCCAAGGATAAGGATTACACCTTACATCAAAACCCCGACTCCCAACAGTGTTGAAAGCCAAGTTCAAGCCATCCTCTTGGTCTGTGTGCTATTTACCCCAATCTCCAAGAGAACCGTGCCAACAAGACAGAAAATCTTTTTTGCATAGTAACTCCTGGCCACCATATCCAATTTTCTAGACCGTTTGTATCTGGGCGCCTCTCTCTCCGGTTCTGTCTAACCTCTGAAGTGACACAAAGGCTACAGATGCATAATTCATGGAACAACCTCCCAGCCAAGGATATAGATTTGTTTGTTTTAGTCCAGCTGCAAATCCATTCAGCTTTTCAGAACCAATCCCAGGGATAGAGTCCAGAAGTTTCAGACATTAGGGTAAAGACGGAAACCTCAACTGGGTTATTAACACCAAATTCGTATTATTGGGGCATCTTAACTACATCCCGTAGTTTATGGTTCGTGCTGAAAACTCAGAGGCTTCATGGAACAATCAATTTGAACTTGATCTATTCCATGATTTTCAAGTTACTATAAATGTCAATGAAAATAAACTCTAAAATATTTCCTTTCTTGTCAGTGAAAATAAAAATAAACACCTTAATCCTTCGCTATATGCCTGCAAAAGCAGAAAACAAAAGGTTTATAAACCCTCAAGCCATAAATCTCAAATCTTTCATGAAAGTAGAAGATGAAAGAAAGAAAAAGCAACACCAAAGTTTCCTGTAGCATATGAAATGGACTATTATTACTTCTGTCTCATACATTACTGTATTAAGAAATTAAAGAACCCCAAAGAATAGATAATTTAAGATTTTTAATTGCTAGGTAGCATTTGATGCTAGATATCACAAGGGCTCATTATGGTACTAAACCAAAGGAAATGAAATAGATTTTTGCAGTTATCATCCAAGAAACATAACATACTCTAGAAGAAATGAATTTAATGTTTATGGCCCATAAGGGTTTTCAAATCCTTCTGGTAGAAAATTCCAGCAGTTGTTCTTTCCACATTTTTTTGTATTATCGCCCTTAAACAAGGAGTTTTGTTAAAAAAAAATTCCTTTCCTACAAAAGTTTCTCATGTATGCTATTTTTTTTTTTTTTATAAAGGTGATAAGAGTGGTGCCTGGGTGGCTCAGTCATTAAGTGTCTGCCTTCCACTCAGGTCTTGATCCCAGGGTTCTGGGATCAAGCCCCACATCGGGCTCTCTGCTTGGTGGAAAGCCTGTTTCTCCCTCTCCCACCCCCCTTGCTTGTGTTCCCTCTCTTGCTGTGTCTCTCTCTATCAAATTAATAAATAAAATCTTTTTAAAATTTTTAAAAATAAAATTAAAAGGTGATAAGAGTTAAACTACAGAGATTTTAGAGGTAAAGATGTTCAATAATAAGACAAGTTACTGTACCAAGGGAGATAGTGAGATTTATTTCCCCCCCAAATCTTTTCCCAGTAAATGTCCTAGAAATAGAATGGGAAACTGACGTCCCTCAAGGTCCCTCCCCACAGTAAGATTCTCTGAAATCAAAGAACTTTGACTTACACAAGAAATTAAGTATCTTTTGCAAAGAAATAACATAATTATCATGATCACACATCATACATTTTACCGAACAGTTACTATTTCAAATATTTTATCATTGCTCCTATAAACCATGAAAATTGTGCCAGAAATTTCAATATTCTGGCATCTGAATCGCATTTTGCAGACTGCCTCTCACCCTTGGAAGTGGCACAAAAATCCTCTCTCATACCATGTGGTCCAATTTGGGTTTGGAAAATAGGTCACTATAATTATAATGATAATGTCTAACACTCTTACAGCACTTTACAGTGTTTCCACATCCTTTAACTCTCCTGCTCCTTTCAATAATCCTGTAGGTTGGGCATTTGATTTCCACAATAAACTTCTGGTGAACCTGTATGATACCCTCATTTTACAACAGAAAATTAGTGCATCCAGAAGGTAAATGATAGGCATGAGACATCACCCAATAAAGTCGAAACAAAAATACAGATATTCCGATTCTTATAGGCCTCTTTCTACGATCAATTCCATATACTCCAATGTGTCATCAATTCCAAAGAAACGACCTCCTTGGACCAACCAAAGAGCTGCAAAGCAATCATACTACAGGATGTCAACATCACCTGTAAAGAGCTTTCCAACTAGGGCCCCTATCTACCTATGTTAAAACTTCACTTTACTTGCTTTTGGATTTGATCATTAGTCTCTATTCTCCTTAATTATTTGTATTGTTGGGGGGGTGGTCAAAATTCACTGTTGAAATTTAATCATCTCATTTTATAATTTTGGGGTCATTGCATCTGTTTCTAATTGCTTTGTATGTTTTCTTTTTATTATTATTATTTTATTTATTTATTTAGAGAGAGCACATGAGCAGGGAGAGGGGCAGAGGGGGAGAGAGAGAGAGAGGGAGAGAAGCAGACTCCCCACTAAGCAGGGAGCTGACATGGGTCTCCAGGTCACAACCCTGAGATCATGATCTGAGCTGAAATCAAGAGTCAGATGCTTAATGGACTGAGCCACCCAGGCACTCCTAATTGCTTTGCACTTTTAATATTTACCCCAATACTTCCTTACCCTCTGCAATTCCTCTTTCTCAATCCCAGGACTCCTAAATTCCTAACATTTAGTCTGAAAGCATGAATTAAAAAAAAAAATAGGTGGGCGCCTGGGTGGCTCAGTGGATTAAGCCGCTGCCTTCGGCTCAGGTCATGATCTCAGGGTCCTGGGATCGAGCCCCGCATCGGGCTCTCTGCACCGCGGGGAGCCCGCTTCCTCCTCTCTCTCTGCCTGCCTCTCTGCCTACTTGTGATCTCTCTCTCTGTCAAATAAATAAATAAAATCTTTCAAAAAAAAAAAATAGGTCACAGAAAGATGATGGAAAGGCTAGAAATTTTACTATTTCCCCATTCCTTCTGAGTTCTTTTGATACTGGCGAAATATATTTTTGTTGAAACGTAATTCCCAGGTCATTCATTAGATCTTCCCCTTCTTTACCTGGAGGTACCGTACAAATGTCAAAGTTCAATCTAAATGATTTTTCATGGAACATTTTACTGGTAAATAATAAAGAGTTAACTTCAAGACACTTTGAAAATTGCAGTAATTACAAATTCTCACAATACTTCTGAAATGCAAGTAATTCAAGGTCTTGGAAAAGGACTAATGATTTTATTTTGAAAACACCAAACAGATTTAAAATATAGGTAGGTAACAGCGCACCTGGGTGACAGAGTCAGTTAAGCATCTCACTCTTAGTCTCTGCTGGGGTCATGATCTCAGGGGTTGTGGGACTGAGCCTGCCGGCCCCCAGTCACGCTCAGTGAGGAGTCTGCTTACGATTCTCTCTCTCTTTCTCCCTCTGCCTCTCCCACCAAGCACTCAAGCTCGCTGTCTCTCTTTCTCTCTCTAAAATTAATAAATCTTTAAAATATAGGTCAGTATCACTGATGTCTTTCTTACCAGTCCTCATAAAACTGAATGCTGACATGTTTCCACCTTTTTACCCTAACCAAGAGAGCAGAAAGTTTTCAGAGGGTTCCCAATCATTCATTCAAATGAGGGAAAAGCCATGTCCTCTCTCTCCCCACAAACATAATCCCAATTTTCACTCCAAGTCCCAGTTTCGGTAAAATATGTCACCTATCCCAAATACACTATAACTTACCCAAGGGCAAAAACCTTTTATTTTCCCCATGCCCCACCTAGGACATTGCCTAGCACTTAGAATGCATTCTGTCAATGTGCTAGTGCATTTGAATACATTCACAAATCTTTAAGTTGAAAAATACAGAGAAATGATCAAATAAATTTCAAGGAAACTGATTCTAAAGATAAGTATGTACAAGTTAAAAGAATTGTAATACCCAGTGTTAATGAGCAGTCTCCTAGTGCTGGAAATTTAAGTTGATACAACTTTTAGAAAAGGTTATTTGACTGTATGCAGTAAAAGCCTTTAAAAATGTACATCCCCTTTCATTCAGCAATTTTATTTCTCACCACTGTAGGAACTATTCTAAGGAAATGTGTGCAAAAATATGCATGTTCAGGAATGTTTATCTCAGTGTTTTTTTCTTAGAAACAAACTATATGTCAAACAATAGGAACCTGGTTAAATAAATTACAGCTTAGTCATGGGATGACTAAAATAGAATACTATTTTGCACTAAAATATACTCTGTAGATAAATCTTTACTGCCATGAAAAGCTATTAACAATATATTAAGTTTTTAAAGGAAGGATAGTATACTATAAGACCATTTTTGTTTAAAAAAATAGTATATATCACACACAGAAAAGGGCATTAAAAGACATATATCAAAATGTTGATAGTTCTTATGTCTGGGTGGGAAAATTATAGGCTTTGTTTTTCTTTTAGCTTACTTGTATTGCTTACTCTACCACTTCTATCGGGTCCATGTATTCTTATAAAAATAAATCACTTTAATTAAAAATTAATTAACACATAGTCTTCTCATAGACAGCCATGTCATCCGCATTCATGGTCCTAATGACAATAAAAAGGATCTGTCAGTTATATGACTTAACTTCAAAACATTCTGACACACACTGTCCATGAAAGTGAAACCTATGAGAAATACTTTCAAAGGAAACCCCCGATTCTGAGCAATTTACAAGGTTTGGCGGGGAGGGAAATGCTAGTATCTCTGCTGGTTGAGACTATGAATGATAGAATGGTGGTTATTTTTGGAAAATATTTTATCTCCCTTTTCATATCCATGTGTTCTGAGACAGATTTCTATTAAGCATCATTGAACTTGTTAATTGAGATTTTAAGGGGGGGGTGAGAGAGCATTTTGCAGAAGACAGCTGATTTCTTCTGCAGACGTAAGAACTGAACTTGATCACAAGTGGGTTTCTAGCGCTATGCCACATCTGGCCTAAGGTTGGGTCTAAGTCATCTGTCTTAACACGGACTCCCTGGATCGGTTTTATTTTAGAGCTCTGCAAGAAGGTCGGAAGGTAAAATTTAAATAATGCAAAAGAAATATTGTAAGAGCCTTTGACACATTTACTTCCACATTCATGATACCACTGGATCAGATGGCATCTTAAGGATGAAGCACTCCCCACAGATGACCCAGTAGAGGGCCATCCGCATGCATGGAATCAGAAGAGTGGCCGGATTTATACACGGGTACCCACTGAAGCCTTGATGGTTTTACCCGAACTACAGCCTATTAGCCTGAGATCCCTTAAAGATGGTCACTGCACTCCATTTGGATCATTTTGTAGCATATCCCTCGGCCACAACACAATGATGGCAATGCCGTTCTATGGACAGAAGACACATCGTCACACTAAAATCCAATTCCGGCCTGGAGCAGGCCTGCAGAGAAAGTCGTGTCTCTTATTGATATATTCTAAATGGGAAGGCTCCATAACTGGCATAGGAAACCAAAGTTGTGTGTTTCCACATATAAAACCTATATTGCTTTATGGTCTTTTTGTGACACAGCACAATTATGTCCCCACATTTTAATCTGTGGCCAGGACATCAAATGTCCTAAAAAAGGTCAAACAAGTGCTGTGACATTGCGGATTCCAGCCCTGAGGCTAACATTGTGGCAAGCAAGGCAGGTGTGTGGCGATGGGCAGCTGTGTCCCATCGCAGCTGCAGAACCACCCTAAAAATCACCAGAACTTGTCACATTGTCTTTCTGTCCCTGCCAAAGCCACTCGCCTTAAAACAGGACAGAGTTCCACAACCCTTTGGTTATGTAAGAGATATTAACACCCATCAGTCTACAGATCCTAAAATATACATTCAGCAAATCTCACTCACCACATTCTTTCATGTCTGTTTACACGTTTCAGTTGGCAGCACCAAAAACAAAGTACTCTTTTTTTTTTCCTCATTCTACCCAGTAATATTCCTTCTCTTTTAGGAAAATATTCAATAATTTTATTAGCTTGAGAGTGTAAGTGTGGCTGACTTCCATTCCACAAGAGGAAGTTTGAGACTTCAGAGCTTTTTAAATGTTCCGCCTTCTACTTCTAATAATTTTTTTAAATTTATTTATTTGACAGACAGAGATCACAAGCAGGCAGAGAGGCAGGCAGAGAGAAAGGGGGAAGCAGGCTCCCTGTTGAGCCGAGAGCCCGATGTGGGGCTCGATCCCAGGACCCTGAGATCATGACCTGAGCTGCACACAGAGGCCCAACCCACTGAGCCACCCTGGCGCCCCTAATATTTTTTTTTTTTTTAAAGAAAAGTATGAAGACTCTTAATGAAAAGGATACTTGCCTAGAAGATATAAAAAGCATGGTCACCTTAACAAGACACTATCTCTCCCTGCGTCTCTCCTTTTTTCAGACAGTCACTTGGGCTCACTGATACTTGCCCTTTTCGAGGCCCTGTTTTTGACTTTCCTTTAAAAACTCTGTTACCTCTTGGTTTCTATGAGTCTGTCTTTCACACAAGCAGAGCAGGGCTTGGCTTCTCAGAGCAGTGCTTGGCAAGCACAGAGGCAGGAAACGCAGAAGGGAATGAGTCTGTCAGACTCATTTTCTTCTAGTTCAAATGTTTATTTCAGATTCGGGAGGAAGTGGAGTGGTTCCTTTCCATTTCCTGGTCTCTGGAACCTGCGAGTTGTATAAGGCTTCGAGAATCTTGCTCTATCACACTCACAGGTTCACAGACGGAGAGAGAGACTCTTTTCAGAAAGCCCTGGTTTGAGCAGAGCAGAATTCATAGCTCTCCGCGCCCTCCCACAACTCTCTCAGTGGGTTTTGACTGGAGCCTTGAGCAGGACAACGGAGAGCAACGTGGAGGACAAAGCTGGTGGGAACATCCCCGTTCAGCTTCCAAGGAGTAGGGACCATGTCCCAGCGGACATGAGTCTCCCCAGCCCCGCCACAAGGCACACCTGGGGCCACTGCTCAGCAGCGAGGTCTGACATAAGTTGTGAATGCCACGGTGAGATCTGTCCTGAGCCCACTTTCTAAGTTCCTGAGACTGGCTGTGTCTGACATCAAGATGGAGTGTCAGCAGCAAAACTTAAAATATACCTGTTTTAGTAATGAGCTGATTTCAACCTTGAACATGCTGACTTTTCCACACTGTGATTTCTCCTTTTTTTTTTTTTTTTTTTTTTAATGGAAACCTATTTATTTCACTGCACTCACCAGCTTGGTTCTGCAGCTTGCTTTATTGTCTATGCAGTTGACACAGGTCATTTTTAATGCTAAATGGAGACCATCAGAAACCAAATTAGCAAATCTTGTGGTGAGTTTACTACTAAACTCTAACAGATGTGCCTGTCTCTTAACTGTAGGCATCAGGACTGCAGCATAATTTTAGGTACAAATTACTTACTGGGAATATTTATAGACCAAAAAAAAAAAAAAAAAAAAAAAAAAAAAATTCTTCAGTAAAGGAGACCTGAAGACATTTAACTCAGATTATCCCGTAGTTTAACAATTGATAGAGAAGTAACATTGTAAATGTATTAATTATGGTTTGTTTAGGAAAGTTTCCAGGGCAGAGAGCTTGATCTAATCACATTGGTTTTGTCAGAGCACTTCAAAAGATAAAAATCTGACTCATTACCTCTACTCATAATGTAGTTTTTTTGAGTTGCATTACTGTCCGGTAGCCACTAATCACGTTCCCTAAGATCTATGTATGCAAAAATACATACCCTTAAGTACAACTATATTTACACTTAACACATGTATTTACATTTACACATCCAAAAGTACAAACTCATTTTTATGTTCTATCTACCATGCTCTAGAGGAACTCCTAAAATGAGTTAGTCCTTCTATATGTTGGGATTCCCTCCTAGGATCCATTAATTATGACACATATGAGCTAACAGTATATTGAAGACTATTATGTCTTCACTAGATACAATCACAATACTCACTTTGGAAACCAAAAATAGTCAAAATGTAAACTGCATCACCATCTAATTTTTTTAAATCATCTCTACTGGTCTCTAACAAAATAAGGCACACTTATGGTAAGTACAGTAAAGTAACAAGTCCCTTTAATCAAGAAAAACCAGGATGAAGTGAGGAAGAAGAAAAGGAAAGATAAGGAAACATTGTAAAGGTCATAATGAGACAAGCATTTCTACTTGAAGATATTTTCACTACACTGCAAGCAAGCTATGCCAAGTCATGTACTCTTCACACACAAAATTATATTGTATCAAATTCAAATTTGTTACAACTGCCATGCACATTAAACCAGTGATAACGAAAATGTAACCGAATATCTGATCTAGTCAAACAGCGACCAACATTAGCTCCCAGCCACATGAAGACAATCTCCAATGCCATTACTGGTGTCAGCTAAACCTCAGCCAGTTTGTCCTCTCCAGCCATTTTTAAATAAATATGTAACTATCTCTATTAGGAGATCTTGAAGAAAGCCTCATGATGAGGTGATTTTGCTGTTCATTCTCAGCGCCCTGCATTTGCTGTACTTAAAATAGACACTTGTACCAATGTCCTTTCTATTACCCGAAGGGGGGGAAAATCACATACACACCAGTCCTTTCTCTTTCAGCTCACAGAGAAGCAACTTGATCCACCCAGTGTTGAAACCCGAGTAGGTCACTGTACACCATGATAAAATTCCCTAATCCTTGAGCCAAATCTCCCCAAGGGGGGCCTCCTCCTGACCCTCCACTTCCCAGGCTGACTTTTCCATTCGCTCTCTCCTCTTTCCCCCCTTCATTTCCCCTACCTTCAAGCCTTGATATGTGATCCTCGGTGGGGGCTCAGGTTTCCGTTTTTACAGCTTAGGCCGTGCTAGCTGTATACATTCCTTTCTTTCTGCCGGGCAGTGATTACTTACCAGGGTTTAGTTTACACTGGTCCAGATGAAAGCCGTTCAGATGAAGGCAAACACAGCCAGGCAGCTCCAGCAGCACCGATATGAAGCTGCACAAGGCCACATTGTGTTCTCCGTGACATTTTGTTGCACATATTTTTATACAGGGCAACCAACTTGTTATGTTACTCTACACTGTGGGTTTGGGGACAAGGAGGGGTAATAGTAAGATGATGCTGAAGGGGGGGTTTTATTGTATTAAAAGCAGAAAAATATTAGTGAGTTCAAACTAACACTTTCGTGGTTTGACTTTGAGAAAACACTTTTCAAATGAAGACTTTGGGGGCTCTTCTCTTAGAGAAGTACCTACAAAACAATTCCACTAGAAATGGGAATTCATGCCTGTTGGCATGGTGTGCACTGACATGACTGACAATTTCCACCGGGCTCTCTCACACATGTGTCCAAACCAGACAGAAAATGCCAGTCCTACAGGCGACTGAATTATTTGCTGCGTAAAACTTCTTAATGCTGCTCTGCGCAGAAACGATGAGGACTACAACTTCATATAGTAGATGGTGATTTGGAAGAAAAATAACATTTTTTAAAAAGAGGAAATTCTGTGCACGGAGGTTAATACCATACTTAGTCCTGCAGCATTGGCTAAAAATTGTGTAATTTTTCCCCTTCACACAATGTTGTTTTTGTTTCTTCCTCACCAGTTCAGACAAACATCTGTTATACTGTAGAAGGACAACTATCTCCCAAACCACGGAGTGCGCCTGCAGCCAAAGTCAACAACGCGAGCCCCAAGCATTGAGCACAGTCAGCCTTTATATCCAGCCGGGATAACATTTCACATGTTTTGATTAAAATTAGCTAATTTGTAATTCTAGAACCTATGAAACTTAAAAGCTGCCATCCATATAGATCACATTAGGCAGTGTTTTAAAGGGCCAGCGCACACTGATTTCCTAGTGGTTTCACTTCTCTCCTCTTCCCTCACCCCCAATTTAAAATGAAATGGAAAAGTAATCTGGAAATGCAGGACAGGAGGGAAGGGTAAGTGAGAAAGAATGGTTTTTGTAGACTGTTTGAATTCCACCCCCATTGTAAGACAACTCCTACTGGTCTCTCTTTTTTAAAACTATCATTGAATTCAATGGTGGTTTCCATCAGAAGGAATGGCACTGATTTCCAAGGCAAACCTTCCTTAACTCTCTCTGGACTCATTGAGGCTGCCCCTCATGGTTTCAGCCACAAAGTTCCTCACCCAGAAATAAAAACTCAAATCTCCACATTGAGATTGCTACAGACGTTCTCCGGTGGCAAGGAAAGCTAAACATATGCACCTAGGTATTCATACAGCAAGCCTTATCCATGTGCCCCTTTCTAAACGGGCTTCTCAGAAGGCACTCTCACAGAATATGTTCTAATCAAGAAAGTGTCAAAACGCGATAAATGTTATTTAGTTGCATGCCATTTTCAACCAGTCTGTCTTTTACACAAACTTCGCCAGCCTGACAGTCAGTTGGCAGTGTTTAGAATTCTATGCATTAGACGGTGAACATCAGGACGGCTGCGGAATGAAAAGTAAAGTCCCCCTGAAAACTGCTACTTGCTTGTAATTCACAAAAAGATATATATATAGAAACCCAGAGAGACTCGTGAAATTAACACTGAATAAAACCCTCGCCGGGCAAAAGCTTCAACTTCATGGAAAATAAGGGGGGGGGGGGGGGGTCCGGAGCTGAGCGGTGCTCTTGTGCAATCGCTCCAGCGCGAACAGCTGGAGCGCCAGGCGGCTGCGCTCACCACCTCTGGAGCACCGCTGGCCTGGCGGGGAGCCCGGCCTCGCCGACAGGACTCCCGGCTGGCCTTTCCGAACAATGGGCAGGCGCTCTGGAAGGCCGCCCCTCAGACAGTTATCTTTCAGCCGGGCTAGCCCGGGTCTGCTAAACTGGGAAGCGGAGCACGCAATGGGGAGCGGGAGGCGGAGGCAGCCTAGTGAGAGGAGCGGACAGGGGCGGGCGAGGCGAGCCGGCCGTCAACTCGGTACCCAGACCCATGCCGCCGGGGCCGCACTTGCCGGGGCACTGACAGCCTCTTTACACCACCGCAGCTGGCTAGTTGGGGGGAAGCGGGATCGAGGAGCGGGGAGATGAACTCAAGGGCAGGGTGCAATCGAGCGCTCCCGGGGTTCCTCGGCCCTTAACTTTGGAGCGATCCGAGAAATGGTTCCCGAAGAAAAGGGGGAAAACTACACCGCCGACTAGGAAAGCCTCTTCACCATGTCCACCCGCCACTTGGGCCCCCGGTCCCCTCCCACTGAAACGCGCCTGTGCCAACTGGGGTTTATAAGGTTAAATAGTATGTGGTTTCCCGGCCGCCCCCACCCCCCATCAAATCGGAGGCAGGCAAATCTCGGGGATGCAGCCCGCGAGTTGGCCTCGGTTTTGCACCTGGAGGAGGAGCTGAGGCTTTCTGGGCATCCTACAGAAACTGACAAGCGCTCCCCGTACCCCCCCAAACCCATACAACGGCCCAAAGGGAGGAGCGGAAGAAAGAGCTCCGTCTCTCCAGCCCCGACGTCCAAAAATACCTTCATTTCCTCGTTGATCTCCCTTTTCACTGGGTGAGCCGGTTTCCTGCTCCTTTTATTTTCCGGAGGTCTCCCTTCTTTCTCCATTTCTGCCATGTTTTTGTGTCTGGTTTCTGTGGAGATGAAATGGCTGCTGCCGCCGCCGGCGGTGGCGGTGGTGGTGGCGGTGGTGGTGGTGGAGGTGGTGCTGATGGTGGCAGCGCTGGCGGAGGTAGCGGTGCTGGCGGGGCTGGGCTGGGGCCGGGGCCGGGGCCGGGGCGGGGAGGGGGGAGGGCAGGCGGGCGCCGGAGAAGCGGGGTCTCTTCTAGCGGCGGAGAACGTCAGTGGCTGTCAGAGGGAAAGGTAGCTCGAGGAGTCTCGGGGATGCCGCCGCCGCCGCCGCCGCTCCTGCTCTCGCTGCCGCCGCCGCCGCCAGCGCCGCCGCCGCCGCCGCTGCCCCTGCCGCCGCCGCTGCCTCTGCCGCTCCCGCCGCCGCCGCCGCCGCCGGGCTGCATCCTCGGTGCCCCGTGGAGTCGTCAGCCATCTTCCGTCGCTCTGTCCGTCTGCATGGGCGAGGGGGACGAGGGCCGGGCGCGGAGAGAGCTGCTCTGGGCGTGCGTGCGTGGATGTGTGTGTGCGCCCGGGAGAGCGCGCCAGCCCCGTCGCCCAGCGCCTCCCGCGAGCCGAGCCGGGGGCGGGCCGGGGGCCGGCGCGGGGAGGAGGGGGCGGGAGGGAGGGGGAAAGGTGGGGGGGGTTAGGACGGCCCCCGGCTCCCGAGCGGGCGTGGCTTCCACCGTCACTGAATACGCGGATGCTGCGCGGCTTCGGGGGCTGCTCGCGGCCGCTTGCTCATCCGCGGCGGGCACCGGCGGGACGCGGCGCCCCTCGCGGCTGCCACCTCGGCGAGACGGGCCCTGGGGCCGCCCCGACTCCAGCTGTTCTCCTTAGCTCCGTGATGTGGGCTCGCGTGGGTCTGGAGTTAGCTTTTGAGCCCGTCGGAGAAGCTGCTAAGGAAAAAAAAAAAAAAAATGAATGGGGGTGAAGGGAGGAAGGTGAGCGGTGGGAGGGCAAGGGGACCCGAGGTCGAGTTGCAAAAGGGCCGCTTTGCTTTCCCTCGGGGAAGGCAGACCGCGCGCTCTGCCTGCGGATCCGAGCGCCGGGGTCTCGGGGGGAAGGAAACCACTGCGCGGACTCCCCCCCCCCCCGCAGTTGCCAGGACAGTGTCCTCTCCGGGGACCCCCTCAGGGCGCGCGGAGGCAGAAGGCCCCCTGGAGAGGTCCTTGTGCCCGCTCCGCGGGTTCTCAACGCGGCGCGGGCTTGGACTGCGCTGGCAAGACCGCTTTTGCCTCTCAGTGAACCACTTAGAAGTAGGGCATCTCGGCCCTCAGCCCCCTGTTCTTTCTTCTTTCTTTGCCCTCCAGTTCGCGCTCTCTCTCTCTCTCTCTCTCTCTCTCTCTCACACACACACACACACACACACACACACACACGTGTCTCACTACAAAGTAACAGCTTTACCCTGTGACCCTGCGCGCACCCTTGTCCCAGTGCCCCGGGTTTAACCTCCAAAGCTTTGGGTGCTGCTGGGAGCGCAGGGTCCCGCGTGGGGTTCCGTGATCCAAGTGCTGGTTGCCCTCGCCCCGCCCGACGGGACCCTCCCTACACCGCCCGGCGACACTTCACCGCGACTTCCCTGCGCCCGGCTGCTCTCCCGCAGCCGTGATCGCTCCCCCTGAGCTCTCGCGCCTCCGCTTTGGCCCTCTCGGTCCACGCCTGGGGCCAATCAAGCTCGGAGTGCATTTGTCGCTCTCTGGGTTGAGGCATTGGTGTGAGCGATTTGATGAGGCTTCCGTGAGATACGCAGCCCCGAACGCTCCTCCGCGCTGCAGGAGGCACATTGACGTTCCCTCTTCGCTTTCCCGCGCCACCACACTTCGTAATTACCTGACACAATGCGATATGGGGGTGTCCATTGTTCCACTGCTTGTTATTATGGAGTGTTCATTATAACAGTGGTGGAACTTAAAATTACACAATTTTTTAAGTACTTAAAGATTGAATGAATCAGTTTGGGGAATATGAGTCAGCTTTCCATTAAAATCTGTTTGGCCTGTCAAACGAGGCTCATTCTGGGTATCACGTTGCCTAATTTGCATTCTAGCACTGTTTTGTTTCTAGAACGTCAAATTAGAGATATTTGGGAGCTACTCGGGAGGGCTAAGCACTTCTACGGTGGCTGTTTTGCATCTTAGCATTATTTTGGGTCGTAAATGCCAAAATACAAATGCCTGGGAGTGTGTCCAAGAAAGCTGAGCACCTCCCGTCGCCTCTTCTCTTCCCTGTGGGGGCGGGGGGGCGCACCCTGCTCTGTGTGGCTCGCTGGATCCCAGGCAAGCCAGGAGGCCAGAGTGAGAGAGGCAGAGTCAGAATCTGCTCCTGCAAGGGGTCCAAGCAAAACATTTGCCCGGAAAAAAAATGTTTAAGATCCTGGGGTGGTTATCTGGGGCAGAAAAAGTCAAGAGAGGTGGATTGCAGAGTTTTTAGGGAGCGCTCTGCCATACAGGCATCAATTTATTTAAGATTTTTCCAGCAACCTCTGGGAGCATACCCAGGATGCACAGGTGTGAGCCCAAGTCTTCTGGGAAGTCTTGAAGTCAGTAGTAGCCCACAAACGACCTACAACGACCCTGGCAACGAGAATGAGGAGAGGAGCCCAAACCTGTTCGCAATAATGCACTACTCCCCGCCTCCCCCTTTCCTAGAACAATAACAACATTCCCCAAGGTGTGAAAGTGGGTGTAGAGCTTCCTAATGCTGTTGCAAGTAGGGAGAGACGAAGAGCGGGTCTTTTTGGTTTTTCAATCTGAATTTCATCCAAAACATCTGATAATACGTGAGTTGGAAGTAGTTTGTTTTCTCTGTTTTGTCCTCTTGGTCTTTAATAAGTAGTCAGAAACTTTTTTTTTTAACCTTTAAATATTCTAAAACGGTGGAAACATATGTTGTAAAGTATACACAAAGGGAAACTTTTTGTCTTCTGGAAACATATTTAAGTCCCCTCCGTTTCCTTTAGTGCCAGAAGCATTACAATCGATTCACTGTTGTTCACTTGATATCAAATAACAAGTTATATACCCAAAGTCCTAAGATACAGTTTCACAAGTTAAGAATAAACAGAAAAGGTGAACTGTAGCCCAAAGTTATATTAAGAGGCAGTTATACTTCTTTTAAAGAAAGTTTCTTCTTGGGGCACCTGGGTGGCTCAGTGGATTAAGCCGCTGCCTTCGGCTCAGGTCATGATCTCAGGGTCCTGGGATCGAGTCCCACATCGGGCTCTCTGCTCAGCGGGGAGCCTGCTTCCCTCTCTCTCTCTGCCTGCCTCTTTGCCTACTTGTGATCTCTCTCTGTCAAATAAATAAATAAAATCTTTAAAAAAAAAAAAACAAAGAAAGTTTCTTCTTGCAATGGCTCATTTAATAAAAGTAGTGATATTAATCAGCTACCTGTTCTTTCACAGTCCTATGTCCAGAAAATATGTCCAGGTTGAGAATATTGTCTTAGAATCCACGATGCTTATGTTCAAGTGAGAGAATGAAAGCTCATATAGTATGTGTGTGGGAACTTTTAGTCCAGAATGAACTTCAGAACTAATGATGTTATAGCTTATTAATGTCAAGTTTTAGGTTTCTTCAAATGTATTATAGATAAAGACAATTATAACAAGAGTTGCTGCTTTATGAATTTGGATATATCATGGGTCTGATCATGTTCCATAGATAACTTTATACAGTCTGTTGGATGATAACCCCATGTAGGTAGAAACAATCTCCTATATTTCAAAAGAGCCACTCTTTCCCTACTATGATTTACCATTATGCCCCAGCCGCCAGCTCACACACACACACACACACACACACACACACACATGCACACACACCACCACCCCCACCACCATCATTCAAGGCCCTAGACATAGAAATACTCTTCAATATTCCCTTTACGACCTCCAACAGTCACCAAGATAATTATAGGACTGACCTTTTTTATACAATCCTTGGGCATATTTTTGGGACTTTTACTCTTCAAGGCCTCTCTTGATATCGATTCTAACCAGATTCACCTAGAAAATACATCAGAGAGAAGATAGGAAAGCTCCAGGATGGTGTGCTTTGGGCCCTCAACTTCTAGATCTGCTTCTTTGTTCTCTCTAAGACCACCTTCATGCCTGGTAAGGAATGAGTAAGTATTCGCTGATTTGTATGACATAATAACACACTTACAAAGAGACTTTCCTTTATATTGTTTGAAAATAATGCTCATCTTGAACAAGCTCTGTGATCTAGCCAAATACAGGGACTAAAATTTGCGGAGAAGTTACTATGCTGAACACATTGTAAGAATTACCTCATTTAATATGGACAAAATCTTATGAGGCAGCTGTTACTATTATCCCCATTTCGCAAATGAGAAAACTAAGGCCTACACAAGATAAGTTATTAAGTCACAAGCTAGTAAGTGTTGGGCTTTGTGTCTGTAACTTTCTGCCCAACTCTAGTTATGGATTTCTTGATACTACGTAACCTGATTTAATGAGTCCCTTTTAATAATCTGTGTATTATCTAATCTAAGCCCCAACTGATCTGTTTACATTTTAACCCCTCTGAGACTATGATACATCTTACAATGAATTCTTATAAATGACAGCTTTTTTTCTCCCCTCAGTAGCACACTCTCCAATCAGTGGTATGTTTGGTTACATTAGATTATGCTACAACAGCAAATCAGAAAATCTCAGGACTTAAAGCAACAAACATTTCTTCTGTTTGCTCACACGAACTCTCCTTAAGACTGTGTGACTCTCCAGAGCAACTGTCCCCTGTGTGATGGCTTGGCATTGAACCTCCATGCCAGCATGTGTTTCCATGGTCACTTCTCTAGAAGATGGAACCCTGAAGGAGCTCTCATCAGCAATTAAATGCTCCAGTCCTGCAGTGACATATGTCACTTCTGTCTCCAATCCATTGGCCAGAGTTAGTCATATGATCCTGCCCAACAGCTAGGGAGGCTGGGAAATTTAATTCCCCCATGTTCCCCACAGGAGAAGAGAACTGGATATGGGGGAGCATTTAACATAAACCATAAGACATCTTCATTGAATAAAATATGGTCATTAGGATCAATCAATTTAAATATCAGGGATCTTTTTTATTCAAAACTGATGAGCAGCAATTGGCTTATGATGTGTTATACGCCCCCTAAAACATTCCTTCAAAGTCTGTGCTCATGTTTAATTTCAGAGAACAGAAATTCAAAGTCAATTTCAAAAAGGACATTATGCAACAGCGTAACTATAATACAGGGGCTTTAACCAGCGATCTACTCTGGATCCGGAGCTTCCAGACCTTTGGAATGTCCTAAAATCATATACAAAACATTTAGCTCATTTTTTTTTCTGGGGAATGGGCACGTATGTGTCATCATATTCTCATTTGGGATTCATGACTTATTCACTCATTTATTCAACAAATATATATATTGAGGCCCTACCCTCTTCTAGGCACTCTTCTGGGTGCTTGGGATTGAGCAGCAAACACAACAGATAAGTTTCCAAATTTCAGAAAGCTCATAGCCTGGAGAGGGGACGATAAGCAAGCAAACAAGCAACAGGGAAGGCAATGTTAGATACAGATAGATGACAAAAGAACAATGTACTAAGTAAGCTACAAGGGTCAGGGGTTTGCTTTAGCTAAAATGATCATAAAATATCTTCAAGAAAAGAAATTTCACTTCAAAGGGGAAAGATGGGAAGGAACTGTCCATGCAAAGATTTTGAAATCCTGGAGGAAAGTGTTCTGGTCAGAATTCTTCTTTAAAGATGTATTTATTTATTTATTTATTTATTTATTTGAGAGAGAAAGAGACAGAGCCTGTGAGCAGGGGTGGGGGGCGGGCAGAGGGAGAGGGAGAAAGAGAATCTCAAGCAAACTCCCTGCTGAGTGCAGAGCCCGCCAGCCCCAGGGCTCCGTGGCCTGGGTCCCATGACCCTGAGGCTACGACCTGAACCAAACCAAGAGTTGGTAGCTCAATGGACTGAGCCACACTCGCATGCTCTGGTCAGAATTTTAAAGGAGCTGAAGAATGGATGTGCTGAGCACGTTTGAGAAATGGAAAGGTGTCTGTAGTGTAGAGAACAAAAGGAGCAGTAGGAGAAGCAGGGAAAGAGGAATGTAGGGCCAGATTATGTGGGACCTGTAGACCATCGCAAGGGATCACAATCTTATTTTATTTTATTTTAAAGATTTTATTTATTTATTTGACAGACAGAGATCACAAGTAGGCAGAGAGGCAGGCAGAGAGAGAGAGGAGGAAGCAGGCTCCCGGCGGAGCAGAGAGCCGGATGTGGGGCTCGATTCCAGGACTCCGGGATCATGACCTGAGCCAAAGGCAGAGGCTTTAACCCACTGAGCCACCCAGGCACACCCTCACAATCTTATTTTAAAAGCAATGTGGATGGTTGCATTGAGTCAAGAAAACTTCCTTTGCATGGGAAGGCCTGAGTTTCTTCCTGGCTCCATTATTTGCCTCTGGGAGTCACCGGCCATCATTAGCTCTGCCATTAAACACCAGGTTAACACAGCTAGGCACACCCTTGAGTGGGGATCCCCTTCCTCCTTGCTGTTCTGAGAACGTTCTTGTCCTCTTTGCCATGGTGTCAAGGTGAAGACTGTGACCTTCCTAAAAGAAGGACAGTCTTTTTTAAATCACAGGTATATTAAGGTCCTCAGTTAGTGGCTTCAAACAAACTCAAGGTTCTTTGCAGGACAATAAGGGGCTTCATTTCTTTAGGGAAGGAGGGCTTGAGCAAGTGATCTTACCTTTTTTTTTTTTTAATAATTTTTTTTAATTTATTTATTTGACAGAGATCACGAGTAAGCAGAGAGGCAGGCAGAGAGAGAGGAGGAAGCAGGCTCCCCGCTGAGTAGAGAGCCTGATATGGGGCTCGATCCCAGGACTCTGAGATCATGACCTGAGCTGAAGGCAGAGGCTTAACCCACTGAGCCACCTGGTGCCCCGCAAGTGATCTTACCTTAGTCTTCATATGTCTGAGTCTTCATAGTCTTCAAGTGTGAAGTGAGAATAGTAAGTTACATTTCGAGTACTGTTGTTATGACCACATATTATCTGTTAAAGTGAGCTAAAAATAGAACTGCACAAGTTTCTCTGGACAAATATGTACTATCTGCTCTTTTGAGACTCATTATTGTTTTACAGTAGCCTTAGGTTTATATGTACGGGCTAACAGAGGTAAGTGACAATTTATGGAAACCTGACACATGGGGAATAGTCACCTACGTAATAATAGTGTTCTTCATTTTCAATATGATGTCCTTTTTTTTTTAAAGATTTTATTTATTTATTTGACACAGAGAGAGAGATCACAAGTAGGCAGAGAGGCAGAGGGTAGGGGAAGCAGGCTCCCTGCTGAGCAGAGAGCCCGACGTGGGGCTCCATCCCAGGATCCTGAGATCATGACCTGAGCTGAAGGCAGAGGCTTAACCCACTGAGCCACCCAGGCGCCCCTATGATGTCCCTTTTAATAGTGATTTGTTAGAATGTTATAATTTTAATTTATAAAAAGGAGATCTCTATATACACTTTCAATAACATTCCAACTGTACCTATTGAGGCAAGCATACTACTACCTATCAATTCAAGGAAAAGATTTATTGGAGTTATAATTTTTAATTCCTATCCACTGAATTAAAATGAGATCAAAGTCCAGCATTTATTTGCTCCAGGCATCCTTATGCTAAAAAAAAAGTTAGGGGGCGCCTGGGTGGCTCAGTGGTTTAAGCCGCTGCCTTCGGCTCAGGTCATGATCTCAGGGTCCTGGGATCGAGTCCCGCGTCGGGCTTTCTGCTCCGCAGGGAGCCTGCTTCCCTCTCTCTCACTCTGCCTGCCTTTCTGCCTACTTGTGATCTCTCTCTGTCAAATAAATAAATAAAATCTTTAAAAAAAAAAAAAAAGTTAAGCTCCATTATCAATGTACATGTCTGAATATAACAGCTTTACGTGTAATAAGCCAGTGGAAATAAATGAAGACCACCCAAAGGAAAACAAAGCAAAGACTGTTTATTGAGGGTGAGAAAGCCAGCCACCATCACCTGCATTTGGCAAAGACTCAAAGGCAGGCATGTGGGTGGGAGGGAAAATAAAAGGCTTCAGGTATATTCTGATGGAAGGTTTTTGGCATGGAGAAACCGAAGTCTAACTAGAAGGTGGGCCAAAGGAAGCAGGACATCCTATGCAATTAGTCTGGGGAGCATATTTGGCTTTCTCTAGTTGGTCCCCCGTTGGAAGGGGGAAGTACGGTAAGGAATGGGAAAGCTGGAGGTCATTGACAAAGTCCCAACCATTCATTCTGGGCTGATGTTGGTTTCTCTGGTTTTTTGCTTCCAAAATTAGGGATCAGAGTTCTGTTGCCATGTGGCTTTGTCATTGTACATTCGTCAGTCAGTCTCTCCATTTTAAGCCTGACAACTGAGACAAAACTAGCTCAAGGTTTAAGGTAGCTTCCATTTGTGGGGAGATAATATTTTGATGTATGAAGAAGTGCTTTGTTTTGTTTATACTTATTACTTCCTTTCTATCCCATGCACTTCATTCATTTGGCATCCATTGCTTCAGAGTAAGGGTGTTATGAGATAAATTCACAGAAAAATATGAGTTCATTACCCATGACTTTTTAGACTTAAAATGGAACTGTGAAATTCAAAGGAGAAAAAGAGTTTGAGAGAAAACTTGTTCTGAGTTTCAAGAGTCTATAGATTTTGATGATCAAGACTCAATGACCTGAAGGATTTAGATTAAAAGTTTATGCCATAAAATGTAGCTTTAGGAAAATATAAAGACAAGCCAAAGGAAGTTTTTCCAAATCAAAAAGAGATCACAGGGACGCCTGGGTGGCTCAGTCAGTTAAGCGGCTGCCTTCGGCTCAGGTCATGATCCCGGGGTCCTGGGATCAAGTCCTGCATCGGACTCCTTTCTCAGCGGGTAGCCTGCTTCTCTCTCTCTGCCTCTGCCTGCCTCTCTGCCTACTTGTGATCTCTCTCTCTCTGACAAATAAATAAATACATCTAAAAAAAAAAGAGGGATCACAATTCTGTGTGGGTGGAATAAAGAAGGAGCAAAGATGCCTAAGGGATGGAAGGAGACTTACTATAGATTCCCAACAAGGTTCAGTGCCCTGGGGAATGGGAGGAACAACCAGAACACTTGCTAGGTTTGGGGGAATATGAAGGCAGAGGGCTGAAAGAAGAGATGACTCGTGTCTCCCCTCCCTCTAAGGTCGAGTCTGAAACAGCAGCAAGTCTTATGGAACAAACCAGCCCAAGACAGAGCAGGCTAGTGCAGTGAGGATAGGCACAGTGGAATGAAGAAGCCTGAGCAGAAGGGCCTGAGCAGAAGGTCCTGGGTATCCACTCACCATAATGTATATGCTTCATGTATGGCTGAGAACGGAGCAGGTGTGACTCTGAGAGCTGCAGAATCAGAGTAGTCCTGCTCCCAAAATGTTGGGCTAGAGACTCCAAGAAGACTTCCATCTCAGAGGATGCTGGCTGGAGAGGTAACCATGTCCAAGGAATAAATGTCACCCACCCCACTAGATGCCAGCTCTGCGAGAAAAGTCCAGGGCACGGGCACAAAAGAACACCAAATCAACTTAGACTAGCTGGAGATGTTCTGCCTCCTAGCACATAGTTGTATGAAACAGAGACTGAGTTCACTTATACAGAAGTAAAGAAATTTACAAGTAGCAAATACCTAAGCTTTTTACATTGATACTTATAATTCACATAGATATTTATTCTGTGACTCAAATTGGCTTTTAAGCAATTTTTACAAATGGAGTTTTCTGACTCCTGGAGTAAATGGGAGGCATTATCTGCCTAATTATCTAACATCTAAATAGTATTGCCAAACAAAAATAGTTGCTTTGGGGTTATGGCCTTCACTATCATAATAAGACCAACTTAAACATAGAGAATTTTCAATAGTTAGTCAGTTCTGGTACATGTAAAACTTAACTTGGTATCCAAGTTATCGTCAATGGTCATTGCCTTCCTCAATGATATCCACTGATGAAATCAGAACTCTTCTCTTTATTTCATTTATATAGAGATTAACAGAGACTTTTTTTAAAAAAAGATTTTATTTATTTATTTATTTGTCAGAGAGAGAGAGAGAGCCAGAGTGAGCACAGGCAGACAGAGTGGCAGGCAGAGACAGAGAGAGAAGCAGGCTTCCCGCCGAGCACGGAGCCCGATGTGGGACTCGATCCCAGGACGCTGGGATCATGACCTGAGCCTAAGGCAGCTGCTTAACCAACTGAGCCACCCAGGCGTCCCAACAGAGACTTTTAATAATATATTTCCTTAAGACAAATAATCAAATGCCCTTAGGCTTATTAGACCTTTGACACTCCTGTTGAGGGAGATCCTCAACTATTGTGTGGCTGATTCCTGCTCTGAGCCAGGAATTTGCAAACAAGATGTCCTTTATCTCTCCCAACCAAGGCTGAGAGTATAATTGTCCCCCATTCACATCTTAGGAGAGTGAGGGTGAGCATAGGGTCGCACTAGGAAGTGGCCAGTCGAGAATAAAAGTACACATGTACATTGCACTCTCCTCGTCTCTGCTCAGCCCTTTTACCCCCTTTTCTTGGGAAAATAGTGCATGCAGTTAGGTAAATAATTTTGATTTCTTCTTTATTTTAATATATACATGGCTGTCATAAAAATGAAAACAGCTTTACCGTAACACTCAATGTTTCAGAAATAATGTACTACATTTTAATATTCTCAAACCAAACATGGCATTCAGTAAATGGTTACACAGGATTAATATCTGTGTTTTGACCCACCTCCTTTGAGAAACATTACCTGTAGTAAAAAACATTTTTCGGTCACAGAAAATTTGTCTCCAATGTGCTGTTTGGCCATAAGTTGTCTCTTTATTACATCCCAGAGGGAGGAAGTAGAGTGGAAAAGATTCCACAGTTTAACTATGAGAGGACATTATACATTTCCGTGGGGGGAAAAAAAATTCATCGAAAGCTAAGTAGATAAATTAAGGATTCCATAATAAGTCTTGAGATATAGGCTGTGTGTGTGTGTGTGTGTGTGTGTGTGTTTAAGTCCATTAAAGCTACTAAATTTTTATGCCACATGCTAAGAAGGACTGTGGCTTCGACTCCATTTTGCCCTTTCCATGTGAACTCGGACGGTCTTTAGTGCAGCTGATCTCCTTTCGAAAGCCTCGAAGTGAGGGGGAGACAGAAGAGAGAAGATGCCGGTACAGTGACTGCAAGACCTACTCCCCAAGAAAGTCCCAGGAAGTGCAGTCTGGGAAGGCACTGAAGTCCCAAACTGGAAAACAAAGCAAAACCAAACAAAAACCCAGCATGGGAAAAAAATGAAGTGCATTACTGAACACAGAGAGCGCACTGGGGTGTTCTTTTTATGTGGTGAGCACTGGAGTTTTGTGGCCTGAACACATGGACAATTGCTTAGAATTTAGTAATACAAAAGCTACTATTTATTGAATGCTTCTTTATTCACTAGGGACTGTACAAAATACTTTACAGAGATTATTGTGTTCAGTCCTCACACAGTTGGCACAATATTTGGTTTGGGTCCTGTTTTACAGATGAGGAAATGGAGGGCCAATGGGACTGAGTGTCTGACTTGAGTCTAGAACTCTCTCTACTGCCTTGCAGCACCAATGGTACTGGCAAGTATTCTTGCTTTCAAGGAATGAAAACGAACTCTGTCTAAAGGAAAAAAGAATATTGGAGGAAAGAGGACTCCTAAAGCCCAAGAGGCTGGGAGACTAGGCTGGGAAAACCAGCAGGAGCCCGGGGCCTTAGGAGACCAGGCATAGGAAGACCATCTAAGATGCCACCATCTTCTGGCTCTGCTGCACGACACCTTCTAGAAACCATCATTGGGACATCATGAGTCCCCAGGAGCTGCCCAAGAGGTTCATCCTTCATCTTGGGGTACACAGGCCTGGGTGTGAGGGTCTACTGACAGATGTTGGGGTTCCTGCTTCTAATTCCAGGGTGTGGGGAGACTGAGACTCAGACTCTTTGGCTTTCACAGGAAGGTAAGGTCCTGTATCCCAACATCACCTTCTGTCCTTCTGTGAATTTCCCCAAACCTAAGGACAGATAGATTTTGACAGCCAAAAGAATGTTACAGTGTCCTTCCAGACTACCCACTGTAGTCACTTTGTTGCAAATCATTCCATTAAGGTAGTAAATGTAGGTCTGTTAAAATAATTTTGAAAGGTCAGACATAGGTGAAATTGTGCAAACATTAAATATGGCAAATCAAAACCTGACTGACCTAGAAATTCATTCTAATAGATTTATTTGCAATCTCTAAATGCAAACTTTGAAAAGGCAAATTTGGTAACCCATATGCTAAACATCAACTAATTGAAATGTTTAGGGAATGGAATGTTCATGTTAATTTCAATTTCTAACAATGTGATTAAGTCTCTAAAAAGATCTACAAACTTTTCTATTGCAGAACTTGTCACTGGAATTCTTTTTTTTTTTTTTTTACTATTTTTTTTCCATTTTATTTATGTTTTCAGCGTAACAGTATTCATTCTTTTTGCACAACACCCAGTGCTCCATGCAAAACGTGCCCTCCCCATTACCCACCACCTGTTCCCCCAACCTCCCACCCCTGACCCTTCAAAACCCTCAGGTTGTTTTTCAGAGTCCATAGTCTCTTATGGTTCGCCTCCCCTTCCAAATTTTTTTTTTTAATAAACATATAATGTATTTTTATCCCCAGGGGTACAGGTCTGTGAATCGCCAGGTTTACACACTTCACAGCACTCACGATAGCACATACCCTCCCCAATGTCCATAGCCCCCTCCCCCATCCCAATCCCACCTCCCCCCAGCAACCCCCAGTTTGTTTTGTGAGATTAAGAGTCATTTATGGTTTGTCTCCCTCCCAATCCCATCTTGTTTCATTTATTCTTCTCCTATCCCCCTACCCCCCCATGTTGCTTCTCCATGTCCTCATATCAGGGAGATCATATGATAGTTGTCTTTCTCCGATTGACTTATTTCACTAAGCATGATACGCTCTAGTTCCATCCACGTCGTCGCAAATGGCATGATTTCATTTCTTTTGATGGCTGCATAGTATTCCATTGTGTATATATACCACATCTTCTTTATCCATTCATCTGTTGATGGACATCTAGTTTCTTTCCATAGTTTGGCTATTGTAGACATTGCTGCTATAAACATTCGGGTACACGTGCCCCTTCGGATCACTATGTTTGTATCTTTAGGGTAAATACCCAGTAGTGCAATTGCTGGGTCATAGGGTAGTTCTATTTTCAACATTTTGAGGAACCTCCATGCTGTTTTCCAGAGTGGTTGCACCAGCTTGCATTCCCACCAACAGTGGAGGAGGGTTCCCCTTTCTCCACATCCTCTCCAGCATCTGTCATTTCCTGACTTGTTAATTTTAGCCATTCTGACTGGTGTGAGGTGATATCTCATTGTGGTTTTGATTTGTATTTCCCTGATGCCGAGTGACGTGGAGCAGTTTTTCATGTGTCTGTTGGCCATCTGGATGTCTTCTTTGCAGAAATGTCTGTTCATGTCCTCTGCCCATTTCTTGATTGGATTGTTTGTTCTTTGGGTGTTGAGTTTGCTAAGTTCCTTATAGATTTTGGATACTAGCCCTTTATCTGATATGTCGTTTGCAAATATCTTCTCCCATTCTGTCAGTTGTCTTTTGGTTTTGTTAACTGTTTCCTTTGCTGTGCAAAAGCTTTTGATCTTGATGAAATCCCAATAGTTCATTTTTCCCCTTGCTTCCCTTGCCTTTGCCGTTGTTCCTAGGAAGATGTTGCTACGGCTGAGGTCAAAGAGGTTGCTGCCTGCATTCTCCTCAAGGATTTTGATGGATTCCTTTCTCACATTGAGGTCCTTCATCCATTTGGAGTCTATTTTCGTGTGTGGTGTAAGGAAGTGGTCCAATTTCATTTTTCTGCATGTGGCTGTCCAATTTTCCCAGCACCATTTATTGAAGAGGCTGTCTTTTTTCCATTGGACATTCTTTCCTGCTTTGTCAAAGATTAGTTGACCATAGAGTTGAGGGTCGATTTCTGGGCTCTCTATTCTGTTCCACTGATCTATGTGTCTGTTTTCGTGCCGTCACTGGAATTCTTAATAAAATATTTGGATTGTGAAGATTTTTTGCAGTGCCTTGGAATTATTAATGCCTCCATGTGTGGTTGTAAAGTGCATTAGGTATAGACTGTGTTAAATGGGTACAGATCTCAGGGTTGCTATTGCATGTACATTTCATTCGCCAAACTTCTGATGCGAGTTTGCCTTTTGTTCTCTCCACTGAACAATTTGGGTAAAGAGGAGGAAATAAATTCTGTCCAAGTAAACATTTTCTTTGTAGTCCACTAAGGGCATACACACTACTAAGTACTGTGAGCATAAACATAAATGATACAGGTGTTTTAAAACAGAGAAGAGAGAAAAAGAGATGACTAATTCCGGGTGAGGGGGACAGAGATGGCAACCATCTGAGTTGGGTCTTGAACAGGGACCAGTAGGATTCTGTCAGGTGAGGGTGGGAGGAAGAGCAGCGTGATAGAAAGTACAATATGAAGCAAGTTGTCAAGATGTGAAAGTGAAGGGAGAGGTAAGAGAAGACTGAATAATTTGGGGGGCCTAGAATGAATACATTAAAGGGAGCTATGAGGTCAGTCCAAAGGGAGGATAGGACCAGATGGCTAATGGCCTCAAATACCATCTTAAAGGAGTGTAGACTTCTTTCTGAGAATCCTAGGAAGCCACTGAATCTTTTTTTAATATGGTGATGATAAGATCATAAGTGTCAAGATAGGAAGATCTTCTGGATAACAGGTGAAAGGCAGGAGAGAGCAAAGGTAGGAGATCACATGAGAGGTGTTTGCAGTAGTTCCAGAAGACATAAATAATTATTTATGTCAGTGCAGTAATGCTTGGGATGAATTCTTTCTAAGAATTGCCTCAGAAACAGAGTCTGTAAGAATTGGTACTTGACGACACGGGAGGAGGGTGTGTATGCATGAAGAAATGAGCCCATTGCATAATAAGGATCTCTTTTGCAAAGCAACAACAAAAATAATAATTACACTTCTAATTAGCTCATTGAGTATGCAGAGCTGTAGGTTCCCGTTTTGATTTATCTTCTCCCCATCCTAGACCAGTCGAAGTAGATCCAATGACATTAGATCCAACAATATCTTAGCATACCCTGTCTGCTCACCGTCTGAAATGCACCTGAATCTCACCACCTCTCTCTAATTCCATGCACCCATCCTAATCTCAGGCCCGTTTATCAGCTGCCAAAACTAAGTAATCGCCACCTAGTTGAGTCCTCTGCTCCCACTCTCGTCCCTGCGTCATCCATTCTCCACACAGCAACCACACCAATTCTTTAAAAATGTGAAACAGATTTTGCTTAAAATGTTCCAGTGATTTCCTATCATACTGTGATGGTTTTAAATATGTCCATAAATTCTTTGATGCTTCTCCCTTGAAAAATAAAGCCAGATTCTCCTTCCCTTGATTATGTGCTAAACTTAGTGACT
Source organism: Meles meles (assembly GCF_922984935.1). Lineage (NCBI taxonomy): Eukaryota > Metazoa > Chordata > Mammalia > Carnivora > Mustelidae > Meles > Meles meles. The sequence continues at coordinate 25,079,815 of NC_060070.1, forward strand.
TGCTTCTAAGAAATAGAATGTGGCAAACTGATGGTGTACGATGTCCAAGATTAGAACATAAAAGGCATTGTGGTTTCCTTCTTGCTCTCTTTTCTTGGATCACTTGCTTGGGGGAAGCCAACTACTATGTCATGATGACATTCAGGCAATCCTGTGGAGAGGTCCATACGGAAAGGAACGGAAGCCTCCTGCCAACAGCCAGCAAGGACCTGAGGCTTTCGACTAATAGCCATGTGAATGAGCCATCCTGGGAGCAGATCCCCCAGCCTCAGTCAAGCCTTCAGATAACTGTAGCCCTAGTCAATGTCCTGACTCCAGTTACCTGAAAAAGCATGAGCCAGACCCACCCAGAACCACCAAATTCCTAACTCACAGAAGCTATGAGATGAATGTTGGTTTGAAGCTTCTACATTTGGGGGGAGATCTGTAAAGCAACAATAGATGTTTTAACACACATATTTATAATATAATACAAATTCTTTGCTCTGGCCATCAAAGCCCTACATACTCAGGATTCTGCCTATATTACTAACTTTACCATTTACTCTGTAGAAAAGACTGTTAGTGGTCTCTTAACAACTATTTGTCTTTTTTGTTTAGAAATAGAATCACCAGGGGTGCCTGGGTGGTGCAGTCAGTTAAGCGTCTTACTCCTGGTTTCAGCTCAGGTCATGATCTCAGGTCGTGAGATGGAGCCCAGTGTCAGGTTCGGGGCTCAGCGGTGCGGGAGGGGCGGGGGTTCTGCTTGAGATTCTCTCTCTCCCTCTTCCTCTGCCCCTCCCGCTCATGCTCTCTTTCTCTCTCTCTCTCTCTCTCTCAAATAAAGAAATAAATCTTAAAAAAAGAAAGAAAGAAAGAAAGAAATAGTGTCACCAAAGTTTATTCAGTTACATGAATTGAAGCTAATGACCACATTTTCCAGCCTCCCTTAAGCTAGATATGGTCACATGGCAAATCGTGACCCCAGATGTAAGCAGATTTGGCGTGTACAACTTCCTGCTGATTGAATATTAGTGTGATGGTAAAAGCGTAGAAGCTGGACTAGCCAACTCAAACCACAAGCTAGAAGTCACATGGTGAACATGGTAAAGCCACAACACAGAAAGGACCTAGACCCCCAATACCATCAAACCAGAGCTGTCTGGTCTTATACATGAGCAAGACATATCTTGTATTTAAGCGATTGTATTTTTCCATCTCTTTATTACAACAGTCTAACCTGTATCCTAACTGAAACTCAGCTCCTTGTTCACCACCTTCTAGCTACATTGATTCTCTATCTTCTTTTCTGCTACTCTGAGGTCTTTATTCTGTCCATACTTTTGTTTGACAAGCTTTTCTACCTGGAGTACCCACAGCTGCCTCCTTGCTTTTGGGTTTCACTGTTTCTCTAAAATAGCCTCCTCTCACTTATTCTCTATTACATAATCATAAGTTCTGTTCTTCATGCACTCACCAACACCTGAAATTTCCTCATCTGCTTATTGTCTGTCACTCTCCGCTGGAATACAATCTCCATAAGATCAAGAACCTTGTCTGCCTTATTCCCTGTTGAATCTCCAGTGCCAAGACAGTGTCTGCACATAGTAGGTGCTCTATAAATATCTTTTGTGTGATAGATAAACAAATGAACTAATAGTAAATGATGACAAGAACCTAGTCCTTGGGTCAATTTTTTTATAATTTAATCTCATCTACTGCTGAAAGTAAGAGAAATTAAGTAATAATAATGGCAATCCAAGATTAGCAAAAGAATGTCAACAAGTCACTTTACCTTCACTATCAAGTGTTATGGTTTAGTGAAGAAAAAGATAGAAACAGTAAATGAATCTCTGCTTTTGGGCCTTTTCTTTTTTTTAAGATTTTATTTATTTATTTGAGTAAGAGAGAGTGAGAGAGAGCATGAGAGGGGAGAAGGTCAGAGGGAGAAGCAGACTCCCCATGGAGCTGGGAACCCAATGTGGGACTCGATCCCGGGGCTCCAGGATCATGACCTAAACCAAAGGCAGCGGCTTAACCAACTGAGCTACCCAGGCTCCCTGCTTTGGGCCTTTAACCTAACCAAAAAAAATAAGAAGCTCATAAAAATATTATCCCTAAAGAACAGGTTCTCCTAAATGCTAATATAGATGATTATATTACATTAACTCTAAGATGCCAACAATTGTGAGACACACCATTATTTTACATACCATGAGAAAAGGAAAAATTCTGTTAAAATAGACAGTGCTTTTGCTCCCAATTTCTTTTTATTTTTTTTATTTTTATTTTTTTTTGCTCCCAATTTCTGTCCCCACTGCCCCTTCCCAGACTTCTGGTGGGTGGAATACATTTTCCTACTCTCCTCTGTTGTCAGGATGGGCCATGTGACTTGCTTTGGCCAATTAAATGTGAGTAGACATGGCAAAAGCCTATCCAGGCAGCTTTAAATGTTCTTATGAAATTAGAGTCCACTTTTGCTCCTTCCTCAACTATGAGATAGTGGTAGAATCATCCCAGATGGTGGCTAGTCCTGGATTCTAGAACAACATGCGTAGCTGTGCAGAGCTAAGGCCAGGGCAACCAAAGCACCCCTGTCCCTATGTAGTATGAACAAGAAAGAGATGTCATTGTAAGTCACTGACACGTTGATAATCATGACAAAGGCTTAGAGACAATTAAACTACTACATGCCACCAACTATAAGCTGCATCTTGATTTCAGAGATGTTAAAATGTGAGCAAATGCATGTCTTAGAATCTGTACAATAGGCGATGTATTATACATGTTATCATATATCAGCACAGGATACATCACAGGTGCCCAATAAATATTTGTTGACTTGATGTCATGTATGTGACAATGTGGGGCTCATATTTTTACTGAGAGTCTTCTTGATAAACATGCTTTCTCTTTAGCACATTGTAGGTGACAGTATAACTTCAGACTTCAGTGTAATAGAAACTAAAATCTATATAATAACCAAAGTTGAAAGCTAGGAAAAAGATAAAGCTGTGACTTTTCATTACCTCTTAACCTGCCTCCACCCTCCTGCTACTATGTATATATATTTTTCTTTTTTCTTTTTTTTTTTTTACTTATATCCCAAAGGACTTTCTCCTCTATCTGTCCTTCCCCACATACCATATAGCTAAATATTAGTCTTCTATTATTTGGGGGGTAATCAGGGAACAAAGGCAGCAAAATTGGAGTTCAGAAACCACTAGCATAAACATAAAACAAAATATTTGGATGCATACTTGTGAAACGAGTTTTTCACACATGCCCCTGAACTGGGTAAGAAGATAAATAAGCTCAAGGAGGGAAAAGGTAGAAACACATGAGCCATGAGCGAGTTTGAGAGATGTCAGCATCTCCCAGATAAAGCCCATCTACAGTCAATGCCAGGAGCTGCGTGGAAGCCAACTCAGAGCATTGCTTGCTGTACCTGGCCTAATGCTGTGTTATAAATTAATCACAATATATAACTTGCATATCCTTATCCAGAAAAAAGCAAAATAATAATAATTGTGACAATTAGTAGAATAAGAACAGTAAACATTAATTGAGCAGAGCACTGACTATATGCCTAGCACTAGGCTAAATGACTTACATAAAGTATCACATTTGCTCCTCATAATGGTCTTATGTATTAGTCAGCTATTGCTGCAATAATTTTGTCTTGTAACAGGTTACCCTGAAACCCAGTAACTTACGGCAACCCGCATTTCTCATCTTTCTCATCAGTCTCCGGACCAACTGTGGTTTGGGTGATCCAGGCTGGGCTCTGTTGCATAACCCTACTTCAGGCTATGGACAAGAGAGATTCTGCGACAGGATGTGTCTTGGGTTCAGATCTGCTCTATATGCCTCTGTCGTCCTGGAAAGATTCTTCTCATGGTGCTGGGAGGCGTGCAAGACAGGAAGCAAAAACACCTGATGCCAGGTTGGGACCTGGCGCATTGTCACTCCTGCCCATACTCCATGACCAACAATCACAGGGAAGAAAAAATACTCTACCCCAGGAGAGATGGGAGTGAACATTTCTGAATTATAATCAAATATATTATGTAATAATGTAGGCATACAGGTATTTTACACCCATTTACAGATGAGTAAACCAAAGCACAGTAAGGTTAAGTGACTTACCCAAAGCCATACAGTTAGGAAATGATGAAGCCAAGATTTGAATCCAGCTGGTCTAATTCCAGAGCCTAGAATCTTAACTATTACTCTCTATGGTTTTAACAAACCAGACTCCAGGAGTCATTACAAAGGGAAACTAGAAGCAGTGGTAATTTTACAATAATAAATGGGACCTGAGGAAAAGAAGTGGGTAAGATCAAAGACTCTGACTATTTTGAGATCCTAATCAATAAAGATGATTTTCTTATACATTTTCATCACTGCAGGAAATTATATCATAGACATCCACAGAAGGATGTGGGTTCACTTATTTTTAGATCCCCCCACCATAGAAATACGTTACAATTTTATCTACTTAAATACTACTATCTTTGTTACTTATTTGCTCTCCGCCTACTTGGAAAGGGAAATCTGATTTATTCTGACAATTCTGAGTAACTATCTAAAAATAATAATAAATTTTATCCTTGTAAAAACACTTAAAGATGTCAGTGCCAGTCATATTTAAATCAATATTTTTTAAAAAATTAAGTCTAATAAAAACAGTAGACTCAAGCTTTAAGGCATTCAAATATCCTTCACAGGAAGAAAAAAAAAATTGAGGTGTGACTATAAAATAAGAGAACTGAGGTACAACTATCACAAACGAATTCTATGGGAAAATTTGTAGGAAGAGGAGAGAGAGTCTGGACTAGAGGAGAAGCAAGAAGGAGTTCTATACACAGGAAACTTCTCTTTTCTTTTTTTTTAATATTTAATTTATTTATTTGACAGAGATCACAAGTAGGCAGAGCAACAGGCAGAGAGAGAGGAAGGGAAGCTGACTCCCTGCTGAGCAGAGAGCCGGATGAGGCTCAATCCCAAGACCCTGGGATCATGACCTGATGAAGGCAGAGGCTTTAACCCACTGAGCCACCCCGGCACCCCCCAGGAAACTTCTAAGACTGAGATGTTGACCAGCTCATGCAGCTTTAGTGTCCTGGAATGCCCACAGACAGTTTTTGAACTTCATATGCTTCCTTTAAAACAGGTACCTTAAAATGATCATTTTTCTTCTTCCTACAGTAGCAAAAGAATCTTATGTCAGGATACAGGACCCTTGGTCAGTATTAGAAGTAAACTCCAGGGGCACCTGGGTGGCTCAGTGGGTTAAGCCTCTGCCTTCAGCTCAGGTCATGATCTCAGGGTCCTGGGATTGAGTCCTGTATCGGGCTCTCTGCTCAGCAGGGAGCCTGCTTCCTCCTCTCTCTCTCTCTCTGCTTGCCTCTCTGCCTACTTGTGATCTCTCTCTGTCAAATAAATAAATAAAATCTTTAAAAAAAAAAAAGGAAGTAAACTCTGCACCCACTGTGAGGGTCCCATTTCTCACTCTAGCTTTCTCTACTCTGTTATGATGATTCCAAGTTCAAATTGCAGCTGTGATCATTCATTTCCTATTAGAATAAGTATAAAGTTGAAACATCTTCCACAATATAAAACGAACCAATTACAATTTAAGCAATGCATTGCTCCTTGTTTGGCTCTTGACTTAACCAAGTCAACTGTATAAAATCATTTTTGAGACAACTGGAATAATAAGAATTTTGGAAGTCTTGTGAGGTGAAATTGCATGATGGCTTCTTTTTTTTAAGGAAATTTTTATTTCTTATAAACAAATTTTAAAATATTTACAGGCAAAATATTATGATATCTGAGATTTGCTTCAAAATACTTTAGCATTGTTTGGAAGAGGAGTACAAAATGTTGGTAATTTCCCAAACTAGATAATATGTACATAGGAGTTCATTATCTTATTTTTTTCTACTTTTGTGTTAAGTTTAAAAACCATAATAAAAATACAAAAAGAAAAGAAAATACCCATTTAAAAACACCACCAAAAGAAAAGTCTAGCTCAGAAGACATCTTCAACAGTGAATAGATTCCTATAAAATGATATGTTCTAAGCCATCTAACTGGAAATATCCTTAAAACAGCATTGCCACAGTATACAGAAGCAACTTAACATTCCAGTCGTCTTTTGTATGTATATACATGCTTACCCTAAGTAGGCAAATTGTGTCATTTGGCCTGGAATTAGAAACACTTGTTCTCCTTAGGTATAAGGAGCAGAGCACTTTATATCTGTATTTTTTTTAATTGATTTGAAGTTATGAGGACCTATATGTGTATAGTGGAGAGTGATGGGAGTTCATGTAAGCTCACTATGTGCCAGGCACTGATCTAAGTACTTTCTGTTTATGAACTTGTGCTCATATTTAAAATTACGCATTGATTAAGATATTATTACTCGGGGCGCCTGGGTGGCTCAGTGGGTTAAAGCCTCTGCCTTCTGCTCAGGTCATGATCCCAGGGTCCTGGGATCAAGCCCTGCATCGGGCTCTCTGCTCAGCAGGGAGCCTGCTTCTCCCCCTCCTCTCTCTCTGCCTGCCTGTCTGCCTACTTGTGATCTCTGTCTGTCAAATAAGTAAAAATAAAAATATTTTTTTAAAAAAGATATTACTGTTCTTCCCATTTTAGACTAAGAAAGACACAGTACTGAGAGGAAATTACATAATTTGCCCAGTATTGCACTACTGGTTAATAGCAAAGCTGGGATACAAATTCAGAGCATCTGACTCCTGTGTCTGATCCCTTAATCACTAAACTTTGTCACTCTCCATGGAAAAACTGTCTTGTAGAGTTGTTCTTTGTTTAGACTTGGGAAACTGGGACACTTCTTTTCCTAGAAAAATACAAGGATTCTTACTCCTTTTGACATCAGCATGTTCCTTTTATTTTGTCATGCACTTCAAACCTATTACTTCCAGTGTAGTCATACCAGCCCTATAATACCCAAGCATATTTATTACAGATGCTAGTGGCATGGTTTCAAAGAACAGAAAACATCACAGCAAGCTCTTCTGATTGATTTAAGCCAGGATAATTTTCAGAAACCACTCTGACACTGTAGAAGTTGACAGTGACATTTCTCTTATTTGGGAGTCAGCTTTTGGGAAACGACCTTACATGATTTTTCCTAATTACCCCATCTTCTCAGATGGTCTTTTGCAAATTCTTTTCAGCCCAGCAAGTTGGTATCTCTGCTTCCATATTGCCAAGGTTGATGATGGAATCCTCTCTCTCTCTGTCTCTTTCTGTTCAGATCCATTGTCTTATTGTTTATTTGGCAAACAAATAGTTTATGAAAGTTGATTTATCTATGGGCCACATCATAATAGGCTTTGAATATGGTAACTTTAATTTCAGGGACTTCTAATAGTTATTTCTGGAAAAGAATTAGTGTGAGTCTACATAGGGCTTTAAATCGACTTATTTGACTGAATTGGTCATTGAACTTATGAAAAGAAGGGCTTGACGCGCCTGGGTGGCTCAGTTAAGTGTCTGCCTTCGGCTCGGGTCAGGATCCCAGGGTCCTGGGATCAAGCCCCAGACTGGGCTCCTTGCTCAGCTGGAATCCTGCTTCTCCCTCCCGCTCTGCTTTTTGTTCCTCCTGCCTGTGCTCTCTCTCTCTCTGTCAAATAAATAAATAAAATCTTAAAAAAGAATGGCTTGACAGAGTTTTATCACTAAATTTGTGAAAAGTGATTTTTTTTAATTAACTGATCATGCTGATTTGATTGTTCACCCTTAGATACATCCAACCCTGAATGAAATATTTTTCAACTTGAGGGGGGAAAACTGTATTTTAAGACAGAGGAAATATTTTCAGATAGTTTAGGGGTTGCATTTATTATTATAGGGCTACAGTTACTGACCAAATGCCTTGTCAATTCTATACTCTGAGGTTATCAATCTTTGTACATACCACAAATGCCGTATATAAAATGTAAAATGTAAATCCCTTTTACATGCTATTAGCTGTATATGCATAATATGCAACACAATGAGGGGCTTTCTGCACATACAATTCTATCAAATTTTCTCTAACTCTAGGGAATGAAGTCTGACCTATGATTTTCTTTTAAAGAAAAGAAAAGAAAGAAAGAAAGGAAGAGAGAGAGAGAAGAAAGAATGAAAGAAAGAAAGCAAGCAAAGGGGAAAGAAAGAAAAGGGAAGAGAAGAGAAAAGGGAGGAGAAAGGAAGGGAAGAAAGGAAAGGGGAGTAAAAGAGACAGAACCAACACAAAATAACAGAGAAAGACTAGATTATAATTTTTCTAGAGTAGTAATTCTCAACCCTGGCTGCATATTAGGATCCCCCAAGGAATATTCCAAAAATACTGATACCTTGTCCTCAAGCCCAGAGATTTTGAGTGGTTGTGGTAATTTGGGGTCATCATGAGAAACATTTAAATAGCAATGGAGAGCTAGTTGAACTTGTAGTGATGGAGTTATTCTTCAGCCTGGGGTTCTCAGTCTCATGACAAATCAAATACAACTCAAATAACTTCTGAATTTGAGTGTGATGGTGGAGTGGACATGGGAATAAAGAGTAAAGACTTACACATTCATTCATTACTCATTTAACTGACCAACAGATATTCATGTGGTGTCTATAATTCCACAGACACTGTATTCAGAATGGGGATGCGGTGGCAAACAAAACAACTAAAGAAGAATAATAGGGCCCTCTCTGAAACCTTTCTTGTGGACCTCAAGTTTCAGTCTATGTCAATGCCAAGATCAATCAGGTTGGTTGGTTAAGAGAGAGAGAGAAAAGAGAGAGAGCATGAAATGACCATAAAATCAGATTAGTCTACTACTTAATTTCTTTCATGGAATAAAAAGACTTTGATACTTAAGTGGACCCAAAATATCATCTACTTTTGTTTATAGATGAGTAATTTTAACCTCATAAGAGTTAATGACTAGCCTATGATCGTACAGTCATTCAAGACAAGAGCTGGAGAACCCAGATTGTTGACCTTTTATAATGTCATCTATGTTCAAGTGGAAACCTTCTCAGCTGATTTTTTTTTGGGGGGGGTCATTCCAAGTTCCTAAAAGAAAACAGCCTCCTGGAAAGAGCTTTTGTAAAAGAAAAAGACCAAGTTCTTCCCCTATTGAGCTAATCCTAGTGTGAAATTAACTAGCAGCATTGCTAGTCAATTCCACATTGCTGCCCTGTGGGGAGAGAAACTAGCAAAAAAAAAAAGGAGAGTAGGTCTTGGTCTATTTCCTCCCTAACTGCATTTGTTCTAGGGTCAAATGCACCGAACATCAGAAGGAGATAGCAAGAAAGGACTATAGTGTACCTAGGGAGTGAGGATCTAAGAAGGGAAGAAATAAAAATTAAACCCAAAAGAAAAATTACAATGAAGAATTATAGTCATATACACTTTCTCACATCATCTTTGAGGGCTCATCTGTAGAATGGAAAGGGCATTCAGTAATCTTCCCAGTAATGAGGGAAATACAGAACCATACTGTAATGAGATTCCATTTTGTAACTGTTCGTTGGAAATTTTAAGAAGGCTGACAACATCAAGTGTTGAGAGAGTGTGATCCATGGGATCTCTCATAAACAGCTGGTAGAAATGTGAATTGATAAAGCCACATTAGAAAGCAATTTGGCATTATCTACTAATGTTGAATATTCTCGTACCCCATAACCCAGTAATTCCAATGCTAGATATAAACTCTTGACATATGAACCTGAAGGCATTTGTAAACCTCTTCAGGACAACATTGTTGTAACAGAAAAAAATCTGGAAGCAATCCAAATGTCTATTGACAGGAGAATGAATAAATTGTGTATATATTCACTCAGTGGATATTATACAGCAGTCAAAACAAATAAATTGCCACTATACACACCGATATGGGTGAATCTCAATAAAATAACATTAAGTAAAGAAAAGAGGTCACAAGAAATTATATGGGAATTAGCATGGACTCGCTTTTCAAGATAAAAATAATAAATACGTATAAATAATACACTTTTTATAAATGCATATATTATTAAGTTATGTTTTTAAAAAAATTATGATAGAGATGATAGATAACAGGTAATAGATAAATAGAGATAATAGAGAGAGAATGATAAATACAAGTTTCCAGATAAAGATAACTTTGGGTTGAGGAAGGAGAATGGGATGGGGAGGTCCACACTGATAAGTCTATCATCTTATTCTAATTCCTGTATTGATGGTGGGTTCCCAGCATGTATGACATTACACAAAGATCAGCAGATCATTGTGTTATTTATTTCAGTATAATAAATTCTCTCCAAATTTAGAAACTTGAAACAATAAACATTTGGGGCACCTGGGTGGCTCAGTTAAATGTTTGCCTTAGGCTCAGTTCATGATCCTGGAGTCCTGGGATCGAGCCCAACATTGGGTCTCCCTGCTCAGAGGTGAGTTAGCATCTCCCTCTGCCTCTCCCCCATTTATGTTCTTTCTCTCTGTGTCAAATAAATAAACAAATAAATAAATAGAATCTTTTAAGAAAGAAACAACAACCATTTGTTATTTCACAAAGTTTTGAGGGTCAGGCATCTGTGTGTATCCCAGGCTGGTGGTTTTGGCTCAGGGCCTCCCATGAGGTTACAGTCAAGCTATGAGTCAGGGCTGCAGTCTCTGAAGGCGCTGGGGGACCCACTTCCAAGATGGCTCATTCACATGGCTGTTGACATGAGGCTTGGTTCCTCACCACATGGCCCTCTCCATAGAAACTACTCATAGCATGGCTTCTCTCAGAGCAAATGATGTGTGTGTCGAGGGGGAGAGATGGAGAGGGAGGAAGGGAGAGAGCAGGGGCAAGAGAGAGCCCAAGACGGAAACTGCAATGTCTTTTACAAAACTAGTATCAAAAATGACCCACTGTCACTTCTGCCGGATACTATTAATCACACAGATCAGCCATAAGACAATGTGGAAGGGGACAACACCAGGTGGGACCACCAGAAGGCAGGGATCACTGGGCACCACCTAGAGGCTGTTTATCACCACCAAAAAATTTTTAAAAAGCACAATGCATGGACCAAGGATAAAAGTGTGTCAAGAAGCAATTACGTGCACTTGAGTTTGGAAAATAAACAAATAAATTAATAAGTGCATTCAGTTCTGAAGACAACAGGACACAGGGGAAAGAGTGAGAGGAGTTTGAGCTTTAATTCTCACCTCTGCCACATTTCAGCTCTATGAATTTGGGCAAGTCATTTGACTTGTTTCCATTTTTAAAAAAAAAGAATGAGAAGATTTACTTGCCTCTTTAAAAATATTTTATTATGAAAATATTCAAACATATACAAAATGGAATAGTGTAAGAAATGCCACATATGCATTCTTCAGAATCAGCAACTTCATAGATTTTAGCATTCTTTGCTTTGTCTATTTTTTCCTCTCCAAAATTGTCTCAAAGAAAATTCCTGACACTGTATTGTTTTACCCCTATATACTTAAAAATACGGATATTTTCTAATTGACGCACTCATAAAGTTAATAATTCCTTTGTAACATCTAATGTACCAAAACTAGAATACAAATTTCTTTAATTGCCTCCTAATTTACTTTTTACAGTTGGTTTGTTAGAATCAAGATCCAAATAAGGTCCACACGTTATATTCGTTAAGCCTCTCAAAATCTCAACGTACAGGAGTCCTTTACCACATCCTGTCTCATTCCCTTGTCTTGTTGAAGAAACCCAGTCAGCTGGCTGTAGGACATCTGACATGGTGGATAGGTCTGTTTGTTTCCTGGAGGAGCTCTTTCCCTTGCTCCATTTCCTCCTATGTTTCTAGAAAATTGGAAGTTAGACCTACCAGCTCGATGAGAATTAGAGCCCACTATTTTGGCAAAAATGGTTCCTAGGCGGTGCTGTATACTTCATAAGGCACGGCTGTGTGGACCCCCTACCCCCAACCCCTCATCAATGCCCCCACCCCCATCCCTGCCCCCTCATGCCCCCCATCCCTGCTCTCCCCTTACCTAGCGACGCTGATGTCGGTTAGTGATGCAAGGGGTGTCTCCACTGCTCCTCTGCTCTTTCCCATCAGCCTATCATCTTTTGAGGATTGCAGCCTGAGTGGATGATTTCAGTGTCAATTCTCCATTCTATCCTTTCTTTCTCTTTTATTAGATGGAATTATGTTAGGAAGAAGAACTTTCCCTCATCAGCCTGTACTGTCTACAAGAAGTGGCTTGTTCCCTGTTTTATATCCTCTCAGCCCGCCTGTCGCTCCAGTCATTGCCCAAGCAACCTGATTTCTGCTGATGTAACCTGACAGCCCTTCTCCACATATGCACTGCCTACATGTCACATTCTGCCCCCGAGCCTCTCTGACTCCATGAGGGTGCGATATCTGCCTGGCGCTCACATGACAGCTTAGAAGTGTGAGGGGCCAGTGCCCCAAGGGGGAAAGTTGGACCAATGGAGGCTAGGAACTGGTCCACAGCCGCCCCTCTCTTGCATCAAGCTGACAGTTATGAAATATATTCTACATGGCAACTCAGAGTCCCAGCAGGCTCAAGGCCTCCTTTCCCACAGCGATGACTAACTCGGAGACACCCTTGTATTAGACCTCCTGTGATTCACTCTCCCTAGTCATCCGCTGCTGCTTCCTGAGGTGGCTATCCAAAATAAAACCACCTTGTCTCAGATTCAGCTTTCAATGGGGTGAGCCAGACTAAGTCACCATCAAGTACAATTCTTACAGGAAGGCAGGATAATGTTCAATTCTTTCATGATATTGAAAGTATTCAGAGTATTGCCCTAGAGTTGTCCAATAACGAACTCAACGATTTATATGTCATCAGTGAATCTTGATCAGTTATAGTTCTTACCCTGTCTTGATGCTCAAATTGTGCCCTTTTCAGCTAGTGGGAGCTCCTTTATGCTGACTCCTTTGTCCCTTTGACCTGACTTATTAGACTTTATTTTTTTTAAAGATTTTATTTATTTGTTTGACAGAGAGAGACACACTGAGGGAGGGACTACAAGCAGGGGGGAGTGGGAGAAGGAGAAGCAGGTTTCTCACTGAGCAAGGAGCGGGATGCAGGGTTTGATGCCAGGGCTCGATCCCAGGACTCTGGGATCATGACCTGAGACAAAGGCAGACGCTTAATGACTGAGCCACCCAGGTGCCCCTAGACTTTAGACTATAATAGAATCCCTGATTTCTGGCACAACATGGTGTCCCAGGCTCATCATGCACATTTCTTGCTCCAGCCCTGAAATCTGCCATTTTTTTTAAAGGACTCATGTCTTTTTTTTTTTTTTTTTTTTTTAAAGATTTTATTTATTTATTTGACACACAAAGAGAGATCACAAGTAGGCAGAGAGGCAGGCAGAGAGAGAGAGGAGGAAGCAGGCTCGCCGCTGAGCAGAGAGCCCGATGTGGGACTCGATCCCAGGACCCTGAGATCATGACCTGAGCCGAAGGCAGCATTTCCAGGCCTTTTCAAGGGACAAAACAAGTAAATGTTTCTCCCCCACTCCCCAGATGCAAAACTTTTCTTATTGAGACTTAAGAAACATTTTTGAAAAGGAAAAATTATAAGTTCATACTATTTCCAATTTAACTGTAATTTTACATGGAGTCTATCTCCTCATTGTTCCTAACAATTCTAACATTTGTTTTTTTACCTATAATGTATAAGAATAGCTCAAAGATTATTATATCTATATTTCTACCAGCAATAAGACTGCAGATTGAGGGGCACCTGGGTGGCTCAATGGGTTAACCCTCTGCCTTTGGCTCAGGTCATGATCTCAGGGTCTCTGCTCAGCAGGGAGCCTGCTTCCCTTCCTCTCTCTCTCTGCCTGCCTCTCTGCCTACTTGTGATCTCTGTCAAATAAATAAAAAAAATATTAAAAAAAAAAGATTTCTTTGTAGGTTTCTTTATCCTGAGAATATATTCCCCTATAAATGCACTGTAAAAACACTACTTTCTAGAATCATTTCATTATTTACTTGCTATGGTTATGCCACCCACTCAATATATGTTTAGATCATTTGCTTCAGCTTGTTTTCAAATTTTAGCAATTACATTTTTCTTTAGAATTGAAAATTATTTGGATATGTAAAACATATACTTGACTATTTTTTAAATACAGATCGTTCATATAGCAATAACCAAAAATGAAGAATAGGACAACAAAAGAACCAAAAACTAAATAAAGTTAAATGACAAATGAGAAATTGGGATATGTAATTAAAACCTCTAGGAAAATTATTTTTTTACAGATTGTGTAATAAAAGACTTGACTGTTGTCTTTGTTAGTTGACCAATACCATAATGCATTACGTGACTGTACGTTTAAAACTATGTAGTCAAGATATATTCAGGGTAGTGTGTTCCATACCTGTCTCCTCCAGCTGTTTCTTCCCAACCCAAATATATAGGCAAGTATATATTCGTAGTTCACCTATCTTCCCAAAAAAATACTGTACTGTTCTGCATCTTGGTGTGTTTTTGGTTCCTATCATTGTTTAAAAGCTAACCATATTCTGGAGCTCACATTACATCTTGTTCAGAGTTACACAGTGTATTTCATTGTATGGATCTACTCCATTATTTAACCACTCCCTTACTCATGGTTGTTTGGTTGGTTTCTAATCTTTCGCGATTACAAATAATATTGCAATGAATAACCTTGTGCATAAGTCATTTTGTGTTTTGGAAAGGGTTCCTAGAATTGGGATTTCTGGGTCAAAGTATAAATGCACACGTAATTTTTCTAGGGATTACCAAATTCCGTTTCATAGATGCTGTGAACTATTTTCCAATCTCTCTGGCGACATGTGCTGTCCCTGTTCTCCACAGCCAGCAGCCCAGTAGACAAACTTTCGGGTCGTTGCTAATTTGATTATTTGCCTCCTTTTTATCATTCTGCCCCAAGATACACCACAGTGTTTTTCAACTGCTTTTGGAGGAACTTTTCTTAGCATAAACAATAGGTGATTGTGTTGAGGGTGGTAGAAGGAGGGTGGCTGCCGTGTCCCTATCTATGTCCACTCACTTAACCATGGAAATGCCAAAGCCCAAAGCATACACCATCCTTGTGAAGACCTTGTACTTCCAAAGGCTGGCTTAGGTTTCCAGCCAAAGAAAAGGACATCAAATATAACTCAACTTGTTTCTAAGGTCAGCAGAATGTGGAGAGGACAGTAAGTGAAATCCACTGGCACTTTACCAACTTCAGGATCCTGAGAAAGGTGGAGGAGGAACCATGACCATCTTTTGTCAGCTTGCTGTCTCCCAAACAACCCCAAATCCAAGGAGATGGAGAAGTCCCTGTACATGACTGGAAGTTTCCACAGGTTGTGGTGTGACCATTTTAACCCGCAAGGCTATTCACACGCAGGACCTCTTCTTTTGCTGCTTTGTGGGAATCAGTGTCATCAACGGTCCTTGTTTTTTGTTTGTTTTGTTCTTGTTTGTTTGTTTTCAGCATCTCCCATTTCCCTATATTCCCATGGGTGATTTTGGCCCCAGGGGACAATTGGCAATGTTCTGAGACACCAGGTTGTCACAGCCTTGGAGGGTGGTTACTGCTGGGTTGTTACTAAACATCCCACCTTGTACAGGACAACCCTCTCCTCATAACAAAGAATCCATGCCCTCAAACATCAGTAGTATCAAGGGTGAGAAGTTCTGCTACACTCTTTCTTTATGCACATATTTGCAGACACTTGCAAAATGACTCTTACCGGTGGCAGAGGAACGACAGAATCACAGATACTTCCTCTCTCTGCTCCCCCAAAAGTCACTATCAATTCAGAAATTTCTTTAGTCAGAAAGACTCAAAGGAGTGATACATTTATCTGGAATAAATACCATTTTAACCTTCTACAAGCAGATTATCATTAGGTATAATGCAACCTTTTAACTGTAAGTATAAAAGAAAGTGCTGATTATTTAAAGTAAATGGGACCAAAAGTCCCATGAATAATCAAAAACTTGGTTAATAGAGTATGACCGGAGAATAATGCCTTTGGTTTCTGTGGAGAAATTAAAGTACATGCTGTGAATTGGGTATTAAGGAAATTGCATTAAAAGTTAGTCTTAAGGTTCCGTGATTCTGAAGAAACAGCCTCAGGTGCACAATCTATCACATTCAGCCTTTATTTCTCTTCATTTTTTCATGACTTCTTTCACCTTGGATAACCCAGAAGCTCAGGCCTTGGAACTTTTTGAAATGGTAAGATAGCTCACTCTCCACGTTTATTTTCATCTAGAGCAGAGCTGAATTTTATTGCCAGGAGTTTGTTATCTCTTCCACAGGAATTATTTTGAACTTCAGCTTGCCTTATTTTGTGGGCAAAGACTGTGTTTAACACTTGCAAGCTTAATTCAGTTCATCTACAGTGTACCCCTGAGAAGTTATGCCTAAAAGTGAATTTTTGGAAATAAAATTGGATTTTTAAATCACAAGGGAAATTTGCTATTCAAAGGGAGTCTGAGCCTAAATATTTGTAGAGAAAAGCATCTTTCTGCAAAATGAGTACTCTTTTCATCCTTTTTTAAGTCTACATTTTTATCTGTAGCCTGAATCTAGTCCAGTATTGTGCATGATACTAATTTGAAAAATATCAATCATAAATTTGAAAGCATTCTGAACGTTGAAGCGAGTTTTACAAGCTATTTTTAAGAGTGTAAAATTGGGTAACACATCTTTCATTATGAACAAGAGTTTGTTTGTTTATTTATGTATTTGGGAGAGAGAGAAAAAGGGAGGGTGTAAGGGTAGAGGGAGAGGGAGAAGCTCCAGGCTCAGAGGGATCCAGAGGCAGGGCTGGATCCTAGCACTCTGGGATCACTACCTGACCCAGTGAGCCACCCAGGCACCCCTAACCAGGGCTTTTTTTTTTTTTTTTTTTTTTTAAACACTTGCTTTGCGTGATGAGAAAAGGGGCAGGATACTAGGTATACCTGAAAAAAGAAAAGGTAGCATTGCTTGAATGATAACCACATTGACTGCTTCTCCTCAACAATAAAGAGTAAGGAATGGTTAATAGGTTGTTATTTCACGTAATGCTGTGGTTAAGAGCATGGAAGCAGAAACCTGATCGCCTGCGATAACACCCCAGTTAAAGGCCTGGTGTGGCCTTTGACCATTTACACCACTTGGAGGTGCCTCCGTTTTCTCACATGAAACATGGAGAATACTAACACTACCTACTTAATGGAGTTGTTTTGGGGATAAAATGAGCTAATTGTGAGCCATAAGTGAAAAGCACTACGGTCGGTGATCCGGTTTTGAATCCTGGTAGTGAAACGGAGCGTCCTTCCGAGGGAAAAGACAAGAGAGGGTGGGATCAAGGGCATTCCTTGGGGAAAAAGAACCCTTTCCGCCGGGCCACGCCACCTTCCGTCCGGTTGGGAACTGAGGGCGAAGAGGGCTCAGTCACACGCCCGGACTTTGCGTCCCACTACTGAGTAGTGAACCGTAGTTTCCCAAGGCCAGTCGCCCTGAGGGCCGCCCTCACACCGGTCCACTACCCCTGCCAGGGGCTGAGAAGCTTCCCAGGGGGACGGGCACCTTTGCCTGGCGCCCTTCCTTCCGGTCGGGCTGGGAGCCACGAAAAGAGACGTGGCAGACACAGACCTTGTCCATTACACAAATGTTTCTATGCGCCACTCTGTGCTGGGCGTTGGGCATGCCCCGATGAATCAGACTGGGCCCAAGCTCCGAACACGAGTGTACCACTCGGAAGCTCCCACCACCTAACCGACTCCCGGGAAACGGAGGTCTTCCCAACCTTGGGTGAAGACGGGGTGTGGGAGGAGCTTAAGCTTTCGCCCTACCCCACCGCCTTCCGGGGCTCACCTCCAAAGCCCCGCCCCTTCGGGGGTGTTCACGACTGTGCCATAAAGTAAGGATCAGTCTTCTCTCCTGAACTACCCGCCTCTATCTTTACGACAGACCGTATTCCATCTCGCCAATATGGCATCCCCCATTTAGGAGGCGGCCGTGGTTTCTACCCAGATAGCCGGGGCAGTGCTGTGCTCTGGCAGTTGTTTGTGTAACCCGAAGCGCTGAAAGCTGCAGTTAAAGTGCTTTTCTGGTCACGATTCCAGGAACTCACCCTTCTCTGAGGGTCAGGAGTTGCCGCTTTCTTCTAGTTCCTGCAAGTTCAACCTCTGCCCCTGGTTTGTTCCTCGCGCCACCTCCGGACACCCCCAAGTCCCTGACATTCCCAGACTCAAACTATGAGCCTTCCGCAGCTGCTGTTGCGCTTGCCCCGTTATCTCGGGGTGTCGGGTTCCCCGCCTCGCAGGTGGTGGTCCCCGTCCCTCGATACCATCTCCTCGGTGGGCTCCTGGCGTGGTCAGTCCTCCAGGTCCCCGGGCCACTGGAACCAAGTGGTGTCAGAGGCAGAGAAGATCGTGGGCTATCCCACGTCTTTCATGAGCCTCCGCTGCCTGCTGAGCGACGAGCTCAGCAACATCGCTATGCAGGTGCGGAAGCTGGTGGGGACTCAGCACCCTCTGCTTACCACGGCCAGGTGAGCTACTTAATCCCTATCCTGACACCCTCGCACCCACTCGAGTCCTTTTTCCTGGCCGACACCCCCTGCCTCGCTCAGACTGACTCCCTGCTTATTTCTTTTTACTCCTATCTTTCCTTAGCTCTCCTGGACATTTGATGTTGTCTCTTCAGTCCACTCACCTTAACTTTCTTCTCCATTCGCTCAGCTGAGCGGATAAGTGGTTTAGTTTTGAGAAAACACCTGTAGTCTTCTCGCGTTTTTGCTTCTTAATTATTGAGGGTAAAGATGCCTCAGTGAATTGTAGAGAAATCGAGTAGGGATGTGGGTTTAAGTCACTTTGTGGAAATGGTCTTTTAAAAATAGGATGGATTGATTTTTGGTTCCGGACTGTTCCAGTGGTTGCCTCCAGAAAAAAATGTAGAGGGGGAGATGTTGCTGAAGGTAGACAGTTTTTTGCAACGAATATCCCAGCCTTAAAGTAAGAATCTATCCAGTCAGTAATCACTGTCCTCTTGGGATTTTTATCACTTATTCTGGACTACTACTGTGAAACTTGCCATTAGGATTTTAAGACCACAACTTATGCTTCCAGTAAAAACAAACGAACAAAAACCTTTTTTATTTGAAAATAATTTCAAGCATACAGAAAAGTTGCAAGAATAAAAATAGTAAAAGAACACAGCTGCATACATTTTAATCAGATTCCCTATTCTAAACATATGTACATACTATTTACATTTATATGTAAATGCACACATTTTTAATGAATTATTTGAGAGTAGAGTGCATACATCATGGTCCCTTGTGCCTAAATATGTAATTGTGTATTTCCTAAGCGTAGAAATATTCTTTACAGTAATTAATTTAAACACATTTAATATTGATACAATACTTTATTAATATACCACTGATATTCCAGTTTTGTTAATTGACCCAAAAATGTCCTTTATAGTATTTTTTTCCTCTCTAGTTCAGGATCTAGCCTGGGATCACGTATTACAGTTAATAGTCATGTCTCTTTCATCTCCTTCAACTGGGAACATTTCCACAGCTCTTGCTTTTGTGAGTAGACCTGTAGTTAGTTCTCAGATGGGGCAGTTTTGCCCCCTGGTGAACATTTGGTAGTATATGGAGATGTCATGCCTGGGGCATGCTGTTGGCAGTTAGTAGGTAGAGGCCATGGATGCTGTTAAACACCCTGTAATGCCCAGCACAGACCCTACAATGAAGAATTACGGGCCTCCCAATGTCAATAGTACCAAGATGGAGAAAACCTAGAAAAAAATTATCTTTTTTCCTCCCATTTTCCTTTTTTAAATTAAACTTATTTTGAGGTAATTATAGGTTCACATGCTGTTGGAAGAAGTAATAGAGATCCAATGTACCCTCTACCGTTTCTCCGAATGTTAACATCTGGTATAACTATACTCTAGTATCACAAGTAGATTATTGACATTGATACAGTCAAGATGCAGAACATTTCTGTCACCACAAGGATCCCTTATGTTACTCTTTTCCAGCCACCCCCACTTCTCTTGCTTACCCTCTTGGTGTAATTTTTTGAGATACCTGTTGTTTCTTTATTACTACAGAAGTGACCAAGTAACAATAAAGTGATTTTACTTGTTGGCATTTTTTCCAGTCTCAGGAATATCATCTTATCAGTGGGCTAAACTTGTCCTGTAGTTAGAATGTTAATTCTCTGTAGATTTTAGATGTTATACACTCAAAACACACACACACACACACACACACATACACACACTCATATGTACTTACATGTTTTAAGGCTTAGTAATGAAACTAATGAGCTTACCTTCTAATTTAAAAGCTGTAACTACCAATCCTTTTGAAACTATCTGTACTCCCCAGTCCACGTCCCTGAATCCCAGTGTACTGGATTTTGGGTTTGTTTTTCCTTTTTAAAAGTTATATTGGTGTTTCTCTAAATAATATGTTAAATTTTGCTCACTTTTGAAATTTATAAATATAGTAGCTTATTGCTTGTAGTCTGCTATGCTTACTTTTTTTCTGTAATTGTTCCTAAGATTTGTCCATGTCGTGCTTAATTGTACTTCATTAGTTTTTCACTGGTGTATGAAAGCCCATTTTTTGAATATGCCATAGCCTTCTCTCAATCAGCATTTGGGTGGTTTGCATTTTTGTGTTATGAAAAATGCTGCTGTGAATGTGCTTGCGCATATCTCCAGATGTACTTGTCTTGAGAGACTAGATGGAGGAGGAGTGAATGCACGTGTTCAGTTTTAGTAAATAATAGCAAATTGCTTTCCAAAGTGATTGTACCAGCTGCTACTCTCATGAGCAATGTCTGAGTTCATATTACTCCATGTTCTCATAGCACTAGAGCCTTGAAGTTTCTTAATTTTTGCTAATCAAATAGTGGGTTTCACTGCATGTGGTGGTAATGGTAGTGTTAGTGGCAGGGCTCATAGTACTATGTTACGTCGTGCATATTATTGTCTTTGTAATAAAACATTGAAGTGAAGAGGGCAGAGCTGGAAAAGGCCTTATTAATGTGTATATTCTGAGAGTTGTAATTCATCCACTTAGTTGCCAGAGCATTAGAAGGGGTGTTGGAGAAGATCCCTTCTAAAGCCACCAGAGACACACTAGATGAAAGCTTGTAAGACTAATTGGCTCTAAAATTTCCTGGTTGTAGCTTGCCCTGACTGCCCAAGTACCATGGCACAGTGAAAGAAGTGGAGAGGAACAAAATAACTAAGTTGCAGTAAAGGTGGTAACGTGTATGAATGGTTTTATTTTGTGAGAAAAGAAAGAGCTAACGTGCATGTCGTTTTATTATTCTTTGATAGTGTATCACAATTTATTTGAACAGTCTGAACTCATGGGCAGAACAAAAAAAACTTTGGGGGAAGATGTCCTATATTTACCTGTTTTAGTAGTGGAGCAAGCGTTTGATCCAAAGGGTAGGCAGACTGTGATTATTGTAAATAATAGCTAAAAACATGGATTAAGCAACTATATATTTTTGAATGATGTACAACCTTACTTTGTTGAAATCTTATCAGCAAAGCATTGATAATTAAGAGGAAGGGTGTGAGGGCTATCTGGCTGCAACATCTGTCACCCCATTGATTGCCAGGGTTGATTTCGGCTGATCTGGCTGGCTAGGTAGGTGTCCCTTTCCTCCCTCACTGCTCCAAGTGGGTCCCTCCTGAAGCTGTGTGCTCTGTTGAAGAAGACGGCCTTCCCCGATAGAGGAGAGGTCTGTTCTTCCATCAGGGATATACAAGTCGTGAGGAGAAAATATTTGCAAATCAAATATCTGAAGGACTTGTATCCAGAATATGTAAAGAACTCTCTAAACTCAATGGTTAAGAAAGTAAACAATACAATTAGAAAATGAGCAGAAAGACCCTGTAAAGATGACAAGTAAATATATGAGAAGGTGGCAGGTAAGCATATGTAACATTAGCCATTAGAAAAATGAAAATTAAAACCGTGATAAGATAACTGCTACTTACGTGCTAGATAGGCTAAAATGTAAAGTACTGACAATCTGATGTCCTCGTGAAGATGCAGAGAAATGAAACCAGATTTCTTTCAACATTGCTGATGGGAATGTAAAAATGGTACAGCCACACTGAGAAAGAGCTTGGCAGTTTCTTATAAAATTAAACATACACTTCCCATACAAACCAGCAATCGTACTCCAGAGAATTTACTCCAGAGAAGTAAAAACTTGGGTCAAAACCTATACTCAAATGTTTATAGCAACTTTATATGTAATAGCCCCAAATTGGAATAACGCAGATGTCATTCAATGGTGAATTGTTGAACAAATGATATTGCAGCCATGCAATGAAACCCTGTTCAACAATGAAGATAACTGAACTATTTATTCATACAACAATTTGAATGAATCTGGAAAGAATTAGGGTGAATGGGATAGATCAATCCACACTACTGGTGGGAATGTAAAAAGGCACTTCTCAGAAAAATTAAAGAAAGAATTACCAGGTGATCCAACAATTTCACTTCTGGGTATATAGCCAAAAAAAAAAAAAAAAAAAAAAATTGAAAGCAGGGTCTCAAAGAGATGTCCGTTTACCCGTGTTCATGGCAGCATTATTTGCAATAGCCTAGTGCTGGAAGCAGCCCGGATGTCCATCAGTAGGTGAATGGATAAACAAAATATTGTGTACATATAATGGAGTATTATTCAGCCTTTAAAAGGAAATTCTGGCACATGTTGCAACATGGTGAACCTTGAGGACATTATGTTAAGTCAAATGAGCCAGTCACAAGAAGACAGATACTGTATTATTCCATTGATATGAGGTATCTAGAGTAGTCCCATTCACAGAAAGTAAAATGGTGGTTGCCAAGGGTATAGAGTTTCAGTTTTGTAAGATGAAAAAGTTCTGGAGATTGGTTGCACAACATTGTGAATATAGTGAACTGTACACTTAAAAAATGTCTAAGATGGTAAATTTTATGTGTGTCTTACCACAAAGAAAAAGTCAGTCTCAGAAGTTTATATATTGTTGGAAAGAAAGAATTTCCTCTGCCCTTCAAGATCCTTCTAGCTGGAGTAAGAATCAAAATGACTTGAAACAGATTAACAGGAGAAAATCAAATTTAATAGCATATATGTGGGGAATTCACATAGACATGAAATTCCAAAGAAATGAAGCAAGGAGATGGCTATATGGGCTAAGAAGAGGAGAAGTGGTCTGGCTATTACAAAGGGGAGAAAGACCATTAGCAGGAAGGTGAAAGGAGATATTTGGAAACAAATGTTGCCCAATTATTCAGATAAGTTTCTCAGGGAAAGAGGAGTCTCTGTTAATAGCTCTCTTCCTGGTATGAGCGTGCAGTTGAGGAGGAGGTGAAGAGTTTTTCCTTGATCTGCTGGGTTTTGATTGCTTTTAACTCAAAATAATCATGCCAAAGTAGCCAATCTTGGGACAGCCTGCCCTTGGCCTCTGTAATACTGTATGATTCCATTTATACAACATTCTCAAAATGACAAAACTATGGAGATGGAGGACAGATTAATGCTTGCTAGAGTCAGGGACAGAGTGGGCAGCAGGGAGGATATAAATACAAAGAGGTATTTTGTGGTGATGGAACATTTCAGTATCTCTTTTTTTTTTTTTAAACATTTCAGTATCTTGATTTTGATAGTAGTTACATGAATCTATACACGGATAAAGGTGCTTAAAACTATATACACGGACACATACAAATGAATACAGGTTAAGAAAAATGCTGAAAATGGGATAAGGCTGTAGTTTTGTGGTTTTGTTTTGTTTTGTCTTAAGATTTATTTATTTGACAGAGAGAGCAGGGGGATGGGGGCAGAGGGAGATAAAGCAGACTCCGTGCTAAGTGCAGAGCCTAACGTGGGGCTTAATCTCACAATCTATGAGATTACAACCTGAGCCAAAACCAAGAGTCATACTCTCAACTGACTGAAACACTCAGGCTCGTAGGTTTGTATTTTGTTAACACTAATGGACGAATGTTAATTTTTGGTTTTCATATACTGTATTATAGCTGAAGACTGAGGAAAGCTAGATAAAGGATATATAGGATTCTATACTATTTTTGTAATTTTCTGTGAGTCTGTAATTATTTAATTATTTTAAAAAGCTGAAAAGAATCTCTTTGAATTGAGAGAGAGAATGAATGAGTGAATTAACCAACAAACAAGCAGTAGGCTTAGGAGACAGGAGACCTGCACGTTCTAGTTTTATCCTGTCAGTAGGTAACAGTATGACCCAAGGCAAGTTATTCCATGTTTTTTGGGCTTTAGTTTCCTAAGCAATGAAGTAAGGAGTTTGAATAAATGATTTCCAAAGGTGTTGCCATTTCTGTACTAGTATAGAAATTAGTGTTGTAATTGAATATGGCAGGTAAGGGAGCCATTGTCATTTCTCAAGCAGGGAGTGAGCAGATTGGATGCAATGTGGTAACACAGATCTATGGTCCTTTTCCTACTATTTAAAAATCGTAAAGGCTCAGAAAACAGAATGTTTTTTCAGGCTCATAAATCTGACCTGAACTGATGAGCGATTATTTATAGTCTTTCTTTATTCCACTTAATGTGAATATTCATGGATTTTGCTGCAGAAATATTCATGTGTTTGATTACAGGGTGCTGCCCCAGATCCTACTGGAGTGCAGAGTAAAATGCACTTTCCTAAAATCAGAAAAATTTTGAATTGGTTTCAGGGGCTTTGGATGAGAGATTGTGGATCTGTCCAAGCTGGACAGTGGGCTGTAGGATGGACTAGAAGGGCAGTTATGTGATGTAGATTGGTAACGTGGAGGTTGAATGTGGCAACAGTACATCAACCCTTATTTCCTCACAACTTGTACCCTATGGTTCGTTATTACCTTGCTGATTAAATGTGATTATCCACTTGTGCAAAATATATATTTTTTATTTTTAATCATTTAAATTTCTGTATAAATCATTACAGATCTCCCCTACTATCTGAAAGTAGGGCATTTCTATGAAACTTTCGATAAGCCAAAATGGCATCAAGCAAAAGAAGCAATTACCATTAATTTATATGGAAAACTTTTTGAGTATTCCCAGACCCAAAAATAATCTCCCTTAGGCTTTTGTTGATATCTTAGGACACATCTTGCTAATGAATGCACAAAATAAATTGAGATAAAGCACAGATGCTCACAGATACAGTTCAAAGCTACGGCAGTTTGATGCTAAGATGCTGAGTGTAGTTCCCAGGGAAGGAGCTTGGCGGTTCCAGTCTTGCTGCTCTGGGTGTGCGCTGCTTCTGTAACGGCTCGCTGCAAAACAAACGTTAAACACTATTTTTGCTTTTTGCCTTTTTTCATTAAAGTGAAAATCCTCTTTGTATTTCTTTTGGTCAGTGAACTAATATATGTCTTTTGTAAAGCAAAGTGGCTCTTTTGAAAGGCAGGCTATTCCTGTATTATTTCTTTTGAAGTACTTTTAGTTTTATATATACCTGCTGTCAACAACTGAAATGTTTTCAGTAATCATATGGAGGACTCTTTATCGTTTTTAAGGTAATGACTTACTTTTTTTACATAGAATTTTTTGTTGTTTATACATATTGAGTAATATGGCTTTACTTGTTTTCGTTGATTACTTTTGACATATTTGGCTTTTAGGATTAAATTTTTGTTTAAATACTCTTATCTTTTTACTTTTGTCTTGATCTCTATTGCACATTTCCATAGGTGGGACTAATTTAGTATCATTTAATGGAGACAAATAATGACATTTCATCTCTCTCTAAGGGGGTGTTGATTCCTTGGCAGACACTTTTTGTTCCTGAGTTCACTACAGTTACTTGGCTACCTATAAAGCCTTATTAGTCTTTTCTGCATGTTAAAATTCTTCAGAGATCTTTGAATTTATTATTAGAAATTTAATTTTAGTCTCTTCCATGTTTATAAAAGACCTTTTCTAGATTCAGTTCTGTAATTACTGACTGAAAACCTGCGTTACTTATGAAGGACTTTTTTTTTTTTTTTTGGATGACTAGGAGAAAATTAAAAATTTTAATTCATTCCACAAATATTTGAGGTGCTCTTGGCATGGAATGTACAAACAAGAATAAGACACAGTTGCTTCCCTTCAGGAATTCATCAGAGACGGTATGGTGAGCATGAGCTCTACAATCAGACTGTTTAGATTTATATCCTGTCTCTACAACTACCAAGCTATGTGATCTCAGGCAATTTCCTTAACCTTTTTGTGTTTTAGTTTCCTCATTTGTAAAATGAGACTAATAATAGTACCTATACTATTTTATGAAGATTATGAAGATTAAATGGGTAACTATAGATAAAGTGCTTAGATACTCTTCTATGGCTCATAAAAAGTATCCAAGTGTTAGCAATTTTCATTATTGAAATTCATTTCAGTGGAGAGATGTGCTAATAGTGAGAGTACCTTGGGATATATGCTATAGTATGTGTGAATGATATGCTGTAGAGACAGGGATTAAAAAAAAAAAAATCTCTACAGAAAATTGAAGACTTTCAAAGATGAGATGACCTAAGAGTTGGGTCATGTTGGATGGAAAGGAAATGACCAAGGCAGGGACATAAAAGAGAAGAAATTGCTTAGCCAGGGGTAGAGAAGTAGTAGTTTGGTGTGGTCTGAACATGGGATGGGATGAGACAAAAAAGATAAGTTGAACATATGTGTCGCTTCTGCCAAGACAGAGTAATGAATGCTAAACAAATAGAAAACTGGACAAAAAATATGAAACAGTTGTATTCTTGGAGTACGAAGCAGTATAGCGTTGTGATTCTATGAAAGGGAAAACAGATGAGATGAAAACTATCACTCTGGCTTTGTGCTGGGAGGTATTTTCCAAATAGCCACACAGAGAGGGGAACATACACAGAGGATGGTGGTATCGGTGAGTTTGAGACAGATCAGATTTGGGGGAAGCAAAGGCAGCAGGAAATTGTGGGGCAGAATACGGAAGAGGAGGGAGTATACAGAGAAAGGCTCCAGGCAGCTGAGGTGCCCACTTGAGTCTATTGTTGAAGTATTAGCAGCACATGCGTAGGATGAAAATCAGTGAGGCTGGGGAGCTATAAGCCGTGCAGTTCTCAGAGTTCTCACAGAGCTGGGAGGCGTCTGAGTTCTAACTGGACGTTATGGAAAGACTTGAACAGCCAGGCACTCGGTGAAGACCCCAGAAAATTATGCCTCAGTAATAGGGATAAACCAGCTTTAGAGGGCAGACTGCTCGAGAACCTCCCTAATAAAGCTAAACAGCAAGTCTCAAAAAGATCAGCCTGACCCAGAACTAGTTGAACTGCCAGCCAAAGCACCCCGAAATTCTTAAAAGGAAGATTAAAATCCAGTTACTCAGCAGCACAATTTAACAATATCCAACATCCAATTAAAAATTACAGGACATTTCAAGAAGCAGGAAAATAGACATATACCAGGAGAAAAATCAGTCAGTAGAAACAGATCTGTAAGACACTGATGATGGAATCAGCAGACAGGACTTATTATAAATATGGTCAAGTTTTTATTTTTTTAAATTTATTTCAATTTTAAAAACATTTTTTAACTTAAATTCAGTTAATTAACATATAATGTATTATTGGTTTCAGAGTTACAGGTCTGTGATTCATCAGTCTTATGTAACACCCAGTGCTTATAACATCACATGCCCTCCTTAATGTCCCTCACCCAAGTACCCTATCCCCCTACCACCTCTCCTCCAGCAACCTCAGTTTGTTTCTTATGATTAAGAGTCTCTTATGGTTTGTCTCCCTCTCTGGTTTTGTCTTGTTTTATTTTTTCCTCTCTTCCCCTATGAACCTCTGATTTGTTTCTTAAATTCCACAAATCAGTGAGATCCTATGATAATTGTCTTTCTCTGATTGACCTGTTTCACTTAGCATAATACCCTGTAGTTCCACCCACGTCATTGCAAGTGGCAAGTTTTCTTTTTTTATGGCCGTGTAATATTCCATTGTATATATAGACCACATCTTCTTTATCCATTCATCTGTCTCAGAGCGTTAGGCTCTTTCCATTGTTTGGCTGTCGTGGACATTGCTGCTATAAACATTGGGGTGCAGGTGACCCTTCGAATCACTACCTTTGTATCTCTGGGGTACATACCCACTAGTGCAGTTGCTGGCCTGTAGGGTAGCTGTATTTTCAACTTTTTGAGGAACCTCCATACTGTTTTCCATAGTGGCATTACCAGCCTGCATTCCCACCAACAGTGTAGAAGAGTTCCTATCCTCAAGTTTTTAAAAGAAAGCATGAATAATGATACATGTGATAGAAAAAATATGTAAAGGGTAATATCTGGGGTGCCGGGTTTGCTCAGTGGGTTTAGCCTCTACCTTCAGCTTAGGTCATGTTCTCCGGGTCCTGCGATCAGGCCCTGCATCAGGCTCTCTACTCTCAGCAGGGAGCCTGCCTCCCCACTTCTCTCTGCCTGCCTCTCTGCCCTCTGTCAAATAAATAAATAAAATCTTTAAAAAAAAAAAGTAATATCTGTAACTGAAAGTTCAATATGTAACAGGAAAACATTTATCTGGATTGGCTCAACAGTAGATTAGATCCTGAAGAAGAAAAGATAAGTGAACTGAAGACATAGCAATAGGTACCCTTTCCAATCTGATACAGAGGCTCCATGAACAATTACAGCTAATATTCTTTTTTTTTAAATATTTTATTTATTTGACAGAGAGAAATCACAACTAGGCAGAGAGGAAGGCGGAGAGAGAGGAGGAAGCAGGCTCCCTGCGGAGCAGAGAGCCCGATGTGGGGCTCGATCCCAGGACTCTGGGATCATGACCTGAGCCAAAGGCAGAGGCTTTAACCCACTGAGCCACCCAGGCGCCCCTACAGCTAATATTCTTAATAGTGAAAGACTGTTTTCTACGACAGGACTCAAGGATATTCTCCTTTCCTCTTCTGTTAACATTTTACCAGAAGTTCTAGCCAGTCAAGAAAAAGAATTTAAAAGCATGTTGGGTTAGAAAAGAAAAGCAAGTCTTAATTACCAAATAACGTCACATGCTGGGAAATCCCTAAGAATTTACAAAAAAGCTACTAGAGCTGATAAACGAGTGTAGCAAGCATAAGTTATATAATGTCAAAATATACAAAGCAATTGTGTTTCCTTATATCAACAATAAACAGTTGGAAAATGGATTTGCAAAATGTTCGCCGTAATATAAAAAACATGAAATGCTGAGGGATAAATTTAACAAAATATATACAAAGTCTGTACATTGAGAGCTATAAAACACTGGTGGGGAAATTCAAGATGACATAAATATACCCTGTTCATGGATTGGAAGAATTAATATTATTAAAATATCTGTTCTTCCCCAAATTCATCTATAGATTTAGCATAATCCCAATCAAAATTTCTACAGATGATTTTTTGTCAAAATTGATAAGCTGATCTAAAATTAATCTGTGATTGCAAAGATCCACAATAGCTAGAAAAATTTTGAAATATCGTGCAATGCTAGCATCACACGATTTCAAAACTTCTAGATAGCTACAGTAAACAAGACTCTGAGGGACTGGTGTACAGACAGGCATATACATCACTATGGCTGAATATAGTTCTGAAATGGACCCACAGGTATATATGGTAATCCATTTTTGACAACAGTAGCAAGACAGTTAAGTGGGCAAAGGATAGTATTTTCAACAAATGGTGCTGGGGGGAAACCTCATGACATAAAGAACAGTGGCTTTGAAACTAAACATATAACTAAACATAAAAACTAAAATACAAAAATTCTAAAAGAAAATGCAGGGGGAAAAATTGTGACTATGAAGTAAGTAGAGAATTTTTAGAAAGCATGAAGTGTAAAAGAAAAAATTGTAAAAGAAAAAAAGAACTAGAGTTCATTGACATTTAAAACTACGCTTTAAAAAAATGCTGTTAAGAAAATAAAATGGCAATAGGGCGCCTTGGTGGCTTAGTCGGTTGAGCATATAGCTCTTGGTTTCTGCTCAGGTCATGATCTCATGGGTTGTGGGGTTGAGCCCCTTCTCGGGCTCCATGCTCAGCGGGGAGTCTGCTTGAAGACTCTCCCTCCTCTCCCTCTGCCCCTCTTGCTCTTGACTGTGCATGCTCTCTCCCTCTCCAATAGGCAGGTAGGTAGATAGGTAGGTAGATAGAAAAGAGCAAGCCACAGAGTGGGATAAAATATACACATGTCTGACAAAGGGCTGGGACATACAAAGAAGTCTTACAACTAAAGCAGACAACCAACTCAAAAATTGGAGAAGATTTGGACATTTTACAAAAGAGGTTACCTAGCCAATTAGTAAAATTGAAAATGACAACATGCTTAACATCATTAGTCACTTCAAAATGCAAACAAAGTAAAACCAGAAAGAGATGTCACTGCATACAAACAAAAATGGCTAATTTAGGAAGTCTGACCGTGGTAAATGTTGGTGAGAATGTGGGCCGTTCTCACTAACATAGGAGAGCTGGAACTGTCCTGTGGTGCTAATGGGACTATAAAATGGTACAGCCACTCTGAAGAACTATTTGGTCTTTTTTTAAAAAAAGTTAAGCATACCCTTGTACCTTATAATCCAGCAATCCCACTGCAGGGTATTGAAATGATAGAGAATGGAAACAAATGTGCAGTCATTTTTTTTTTTTAAGATTTAATTTTTTTTTTTTTGTCAGAGAGAAAAAGCGAATGAGGACAAGCAGGGAGAGCAGCAGGCAGAGGGAGAAGCAGGCTCCCCACTGAGCTGGGAGCCCAATGTGGGACTCCATCCTAGGACCCTGGGATCATGACCCGAGCCAAAGGCAGCCACTTAACCGACTGAGCTACCCAGGTGTCCCTGCAGTCAGAGATTTTAACACAATTATTCAGAGCAGTTTATTTACTATAGGCATAAACCGGAAACAATCTAAATGTCTACCTCAGGTGAATGGAATATCCTCCAGAAAGAAAAAAGAAAAAAAAATTTAGTAAAAAAATTTACTAATTGGCTAGGTAACCTCTTTTGTAAAATGTCCAAATCTTCTCCAATTTTTGAGTTGGTTGTCTGCTTTAGTTGTAAGACTTCTTTGTATGTCCCAGCCCTTTGTCAGACATGTGTATATTTTATCCCACTCTGTGGCTTGCTCTTTTCTATCTACCTACCTATTCCAGAAAGAATATCCTCCAGAAAGAGGGGCGCCTGGGTGGCTCAGTTGTTGAGCATCTGCTTTTAGCTCAGGTCATGATCCCAGGGTCCTGGGATCGAGCCCTGCTTTGGGCTCCCTGCTTAGTGAGAGAGGCCTGCTTCTCCCTCTCCCACCTCACCTGCCTGTGTTCCTGCTCTTGCTGTCTGTCACATAAATAAATAAAATCTTTAAAAAAAGAAAGAAAAATGAGTTGATTAATGATTCACTCAATAACATGATTGGATCTCAAGAACATTATGCTGAGTGAAGGAAGCCAGATACAAAGGAATGCATGCTGTATGATTTCATTTACATGGAAAATCTAGAATAGGTAAAATTATACTGACAGAAAGCATCCACTTTAGTTGTTTGCTTGGGGCCTTAGAGGGAACAAAGGAATTTTTAGGATACTAGAAATGTATCATATCTTTATTGTGGTGGCAGTTACACAGATGTATACATTTGGCAAAACATTTGACTGTACACTTAAAATGTATATGTTTTATTGTTAGTGACTGTTATTGAATGTGTCATTTTTATTGCTAAAGGGTGTTCCTCTGCATGGATATAAGCGAATTGTTTATCTGTTCACCTTAAATGAACATTTTGATTGCTTGTAGCTTTTGGCTATTGTGAATAAATCTGATATGAATTAAAGTTGTTTTAAAAATAAAAAAGGGGGGGCGCTTCGGTGGCTCAGTGGGTTAAAGCCTCTGCCTTCGGCTCAGGTCATGATCCCAGGGTCCTGGGATGGAGTCCCGCATCTGGCTTTCTGCTCAGCAGGGAGCCTGCTTCCCTTCCTCTCTCTCTGTCTCTCTGCCTGCTTGTGATCTCTGTCTGTCAAATAAATAAATAAAATCTTAAAAATAAATAAATTAAATAAATGAAAAAGGAAAAGTTGTAGCTAGGTTTTGAGGAGCTTCTTTATGTAGTGTTAAGATCTAATTTAATTTTGAGATCAGCAGAGACCACTAAGGTTAAGTGGTAGAGAGATTTGAATAGATATGTCTTTTGAAAGCTGGTTTTTGCAGCTATGAAAGTTGCGGGTTGCAGAAAAGAAAAACTGGAGGCTGGAAGGCCTGGCTATAATCTAGGTTGGTATAATCTAGTCATTTTTATAGGTTGCTATAATCCGGTCCTTTCTCCCCCTGCACAGCTTTAGTGAGGTGAATGGTCAAGTAAAATTATATATATATTGAAAGTGTACAGTGTGATTATTTGATATATGTATACATTGTAGAATGATTACCTCGCTTAATTACCTTTGTATGTGCACCGATGTGTGTGGTGAGGATGCCGAAGATCTACTCTCATGGTAGATTTCAAGTATACAGTAGAATGTTACTAGCTGTAGTCACCATGCTGTACATTAGATCCTCAGTACTTATTTTCTTATAACTGAAAGCTTATCCCCTTTGACCAGCATCTTCCCATATTTCCTACCCCCCAGTACCTGGTAATCATCATTCTACTGTCTTTTTATATGGGTTGAGTTTGACCCCCACCTTTTCCCCTTTTTTTTCCAGATTCCAGATATAAGTGAGATCATACAGTATTTGTCTTTCCCTGTCTGGCTTATTTTATTTAGCATAATGTCCTCTGGGTTCATCCGTGTGTTTGCAAATGACAGGATTTCCTTCTTTCTTATGATTGAATAATATTCCACTGTGTGTGTGTGTGTGTGTGTGTGTGTGTGTGTTTATATATCACACACTCATTAGCATTTATCAGTCGATGAATTGTTCCCCTATCTTGGCTTAAGTTGTTCCCATATGTTGGCTGTCATGAATAGTGCTGAACATGGGAGTGTAGATATTGCTTCAAGACAGTGTTTTCATTTCCTTCAGATGGATACCTTGAACTGGGAGTTTCTGGATCTTGTGATAGTTCTGTTTTTAATTTTTTAGGACCCTCCATATTGTTTTCCATAATGACTGTACCAGTTTACATTCCCACCAGTAGTGCACAAGAATTTCCTTTTGTCGTTATCCTTGCCAACACTTATTATCTCTTGTCTCTTGGTAAAAGTTATCCTAACGGGTATGAAACGGTATCTCATTGTAGTTTTGATTGACATTTCTCTACGATTAGTGTTGAGCACCTTTTCATGTACTTGATCGCCATCTCTGTTTTCTTTGGAAAGATGTCTTTTCACATCATTTGCGCATATTTTCATTGGATTATTATTGTTATGATTTTGCTGCCGAGATATATGGTTTTGCAAATGTTTTCTCCCATTCTGTAGTTACCTTTTCATTGCGTTGATTGTTTGCTGAACAGAAGCTTTCAGTTTTATACAGTATTATTTGTTTTTGTTTCGTTGCCTTTGTTTTTAGTGCTAAGACCAATGTCAAGGAGCTTTTTCCTTGTTTTCTTTTGGATTTTACAGTTTTAGGTCTTATATATAAGTCTTGAACCTGCTTCAAGTTGATTTTTGTGAATGGTGTAAGATAGGGATCCAGTTTCATTCTTCCATTCATTTCTTCTTTCAGCAGCTGGTCAAGTGTGTCCCCTAGTGGCCAGGTACTGTGCTTATTACCAGGGGATTCGAAGAACACAAGGCACTAAACCGCAACTCCCCTAACCCTTAACAAAATTTATATACAAATAAGGGAAATAGTTGCATAAAACAATAAGTATAATAAAATGTTACACATGTTGGACTAAAAGTATTTTCAAGTAAAATGAAGACACAAAGAATAGAGGGATCCACTAGGCAGGGGGCTAATGAATCAGGAATGTTCAATAAATGACGGGTTAAATATTAAAAATTGAGAAGGTGTTTTTGGTGATAAAGGAATATGAGGGTAGGGTATGAACTTGGGCAGTGGTGGTGGAATTGAATTATCAAAAATGGATTTAAGGTACATTTGCAGAGTGGAATTGACTTGGTAATTTTGAAAGTAAGAGAACAGAGTTGAAGCTAAGCTAAGAGCAAGCTAAATAATTGAGTATGTTGAGGTACCATTGATTGATAGAAGGCATACAGGAGGAGAAGCACATTTGGGTACAGAGTATAGGGGAGGTTTTTTTTTGTTTTTTGTTTTTTTTTTAGATTTATTGAACTTGAACTGTTTGTGGCATGTGGAGATGTCCAGAATGCAGTTAGAATGGCTCCAGGGCTCCTAATGGAAGTAGACATGAGCTG
Organism: Meles meles; assembly: GCF_922984935.1. Lineage (NCBI taxonomy): Eukaryota > Metazoa > Chordata > Mammalia > Carnivora > Mustelidae > Meles > Meles meles. Next base: position 25,114,159 of record NC_060070.1, read on the forward strand.
GAGTTGGAAGGTAAGATTTGAAGCCATAGGGATTTATTATCTTTTAGGAAGGGGGTATAGAATAATGTCAGTGTTGTTTGGTTGCAAAGGAAGAAATTGATTTTGGATTACTTAAGCAAATAAAAGAAATTTATTGGAAAGACACTAGGTAGATCACAGTTTCAAAGGGAGGGTTAGAAAACCAGGCCTTAGAAAGAATGGAAACTGGGGAAGCTCTAAGGGTTATCAGAAGCATGAATTTTGGGACAATTTCTCTGCAGTACAGCACTGTTTTCAGGTAGTTTCGGCTCTGGCTGCCTTTTATCCTCATATGGCTTCTCAAAGCTCAAATTCCTGTAAGAGAGGATTAATTTGGCCTTTCTTTCATCTTGTGACTATTGTAGATCAGTTCCTTTACTGGCAAATGGTGTACTGTGAGCTGCCCTGCTTGGGTCATTGCCCTCTCCTTTGGTCAGTTAGGGGGTAACTACTGTATTTCAGACCAACTCAGACCTCATAGAATAAGGAAAAGGAATTTCCTTAAAGGAAGGTGAAGTGAAGTGTTACGAGACAAAGGGAAAATCGGTTCTGGGCAGGACCCCCCCCCCCCCTTAATCCTGAGCTTAGTGGCTGCATGAAGCCGTTGGTGCAGCTTGAGGGGTAGGTGGCATGTAGGAGTGAACATGATCTGATAGGCAACATAATTGTGTATTCAGATCCCATTTAGGCCAGCCTCTGTTTTTCTTGATGATGGCCTGCTGGAGTTTAGAATTAAATGCATCCAATAATGATGAATGATGAGCTACTGGATTACATGGTCATATAACATTGTTGTATTCAGTTTTCACCAGTCTTCTAGTGAGCCAGGAACTTTTTCTCAAAAGGAAATAGTTACTTCATTTGCTTGCTGAAGGGGCCGTGGCCTTGTTCCAAAACTGTGGGGGCTGTGCGGTATTAATTGGGTCCTTTTGATAGGTTCAACACATTATTGTAGGTGGAGGCATCTTTTGACTTGTCTATACAGTCATAATGTTGTAGGGGAGTAAGGCAGTATGTACACCGGCTATTTAAGCAAGAAGTGTGCCACCAAGAACTTGTTACCCCTTTGTCTGGTATCAACATCTCACCTTTCCTTTAGAAATTTTAGAAATTTCCCCCAAAATGCAGTGATTTTGATAAAGAAATGGAATTCATTCAGCTTCTCCTTTGTACTTTTTACTGTAATATTCCTTCCTCCTGAGCCAGAGAGCCATTGTGAGATTTTGTCAGTTTGTGGGAATATCTGAAAAGTAGGATGTGTTAGTCTCACAGTGACTACTATGAGAAGAGGCTGAGTTGGAGCTCCATCTCTCTGCATGACTCATAAGTCGTCACTCTGCCCATGGGCCAGTGGGGTATTCTTAATTCCTAAGAGTTAATGTTAGAGCTAGTAGGTAATCATCCTCAAGGGCATTGGGTATTTCCCTCACCAGCTCGTGATTACCTGGGTAAATGGCTAGAGATCCATTTGAAAAAAAAGGTCTTCCATAAGGGAATTGGCCTCCAATTCATTCAACAACTATGGGTCTTGGCTTTGGGTCAGAGGTCATGACTCTCTAAGTGTCTCATACTGGTCTCTGTTCACTAAATGTAGAGTTGTTTGTTTTTAGCTATTTAAATCCAAACAGATCTTAGTGGGATGGCCCTTCATTTGAATTCTTGGGCCTGATTAATGAAATATAGATAGGGATTTCTGCCTATCACAGCAAAGCCTGAGATTACTGAATATTACCCTGCTGCCTTGTTGGATCACCATGTCCACTTTGCTTCTGGCAATTAACAGCTACCACCTGGACCCACCCAACCTTCCCTGAGCTGCTCCCATCATTTCCTGAGTTTAGGGAGTCCATGTCAGTTGCAGTTCCTCCCACCCAAATCCTTAGCTCTAGCAAGAGCCTTTGGAACGGTTAGTAATGACTGTAGTGTGCCCCTCACCAATCCTTTTCTGGTGTCAAGAGTGAAGGGAGAATCTTCTGGGCCCAGTTGGGAGACTGAGTAAGAACAGTATGTTATATGAATAAAAGTTGATAGTTTGAATAGAGAAAAGTGGTTCGTGAATCACATCTTTACACCATGGGCTTCGCTTTTTCCAAAGAACTACCAGGACAGTCAGAACCATTTTCATACTGGGAATTGCAACTTAGTTTAGGTCAAGTACCATCATCTGTATAGTAAACTAATGACAATTTGACTAAGTTTTGTACCAATTTGTAATTTTATTTATTTTAGTTCTGTAAGAACTGTAACCATACAGTGTTTATAACTTTTATATTTGGACATATTTAAATGATATTTTAATACAAATCATGTAAGGCAGTAGTGGATGACTGAATTTTTATCCTTTAAAAATGTAACATGTATCACTTAAGGATGAGGAATACTCATGAGTCTGTGTGATTTGGGGCCCAGTTAATAAGGATAAATTGATCATAGGTTTTGAAGTGCTATAATACTTAACTCTTTTTGCTTAGATTTTAACTAATTAAGATTCAGATACCCATATCTCTCTCTTTTCATGTTGCTCATCACTACTGTATTGCCAGCTGCTTTTCATCAATACTGTTGTATTCTATAATTATCCCTTCTTTATCCTTTTACAGAGTCAGAATTTTCCTGTGTGTGTGCGTGCACATGTGTGCACGCGCGTGTGCCTGCATGTGTGTGTGTGTGTGTGTGTGTGACACCTTAGAGGCCCTTTAGTTACCAAAAAATACTCATCTGTGCTTGTAGTTTGAAGAGTTTAATGAATGTTTTTCTAAAAATAGCTGCGTTGGAGTAGGTTTTAAAATGGGCACTAGATGTTAACCATTCAGATAGTTGTGTCTGATTTAATACTTATTTGAAGTTCTAGATACAAATCTTTAGTTTATGGAGTGCAGCTGCACTTGCTTTTCTTCCTCTGACTCACCAAAGCTTACTCAAAGCCTTTCATTTTTTTCTATTTCTGTATACTGAAACTTCATTTTAACAAATATTTAAAAATAGTTTAAAAAATTACCATTCTTTTGGAATCTCCTTGGAAGTTTATTTCATTTGCTCCAAAGACTTTTTTTTTTTTTTTTTTAAGCAAACCGAGTTGGTTTTATTTCCAGAGTTGTGAGGTTAGAGGTAGGTCTAATAAGTATTATATCATACTCTAAAAACTTAACAGTAGTATTTTGAAGTTTTCAAACATTGATAATTTGCATGAACATATTCTGTATAACATAGGGGCTCTGTTAAATTGTTAAAATATCAACAATTTAAATTGTTAAAATATCAACAAGTAAATGAAATTTAATTTATACTCGAAATTGAAAGGGCTTCACAAATCTTCACATTTCTAACTTGATGTTCTTTTTTGTTGCTGTATATTTAAAAGGAATGTCTGGGGCGCCTGGGTGGCTCAGTGGGTTAAGCCTCTGTCTTCAGCTCAGATCATGGTCTCAGGGTCCTGGGATCGAGCCCCATATCAGGCTCTCTGCCAAGCAGAGAGCCTGCTTCCCCTCTCTATCTCTGCCTGCCTCTCTGCCTACTTGTGAGCTCTGTCTGTCAAATAAATAAATAAAAACCTTAAAAAAAAAAATAAAAGGAATGTCATTTGTTTTCACAGGACTAATTTGTAGTATATACAGAACTTTTATTAAAAGCATTTTTAGGGGTGCCTGGGTGGCTCAGTGGGTTAAAGCCTCTGCCTTCAGCTCAGGTCATGATCCCAGAGTCCTGGGATCGAGTCCCGCATCGGGCTCTCTGCTCGGTGGGGAGCCTGCTTCCCCCTCTCTCTCTGCCTGCCTCTCTGCCTACTTGTGATGCCTATCTGATAAAAACAAAAACAAAAACAAAAACAAAGCAACCTTAAAAAAAAAAGCATTTTTATGTAGTGCTACTATTTTTAAGCATTATGTATTTTCTCACATATGTTTTGTTCTGTAGTATCCATGACTGAACACGAGAGTGACAATAGAGTGTGTATGATACAATTTTATAAGTACATAGAAAGGAGCTCCAGAAATGAAAATCTAAGAAATTGGTAGTCCTGGCCTTATAATTTTTTTGTATAAAGCTATTTTATTTTATTTAAAGGCTTATTTATTTATTTTAGGGAAAGAGAAAGAGAGGAAGGGAGAGCACAAGCGGGAGAGGGAGGGGGAGAAAGAATCTCAAGCAGACTGTGTGCTGAGTGCAGAGCTCGACATGGGGCTTGATTTCAGGACCCTGAGCCGAGATCATGACCTCCACCTCAGTCGGATGCTTAACTGACTGTGCCACGTGGACGTCCCCTGACCTTAGAACTTTAATTTAGATTTAAAAGTACTCCTGCATTTACCTGGTCAACTTAGGAAAAAACTGGGGTGGAGTTTGAAAGATATGCTGCACTGCACAAATATAAGGTAGAAGTGGAGGCCTAGGACTGTTAGCATGAGAAATAGTAGCAGTTGAAGCTGTGTGGTGTAGTGGAAAACAGAGCGTTGGAAGATGACTGAACTGGAGTCAGCCTTGGCTTATGTCATTTATTAGCTGCTGTTGGGGCATGTTAACTACTCAGACCTTCTGTTTTCTCACCAGCAAAAATGGGCATAATAGCACCTATCTTGTTGTGAGTCTTGAATGAAAGACTTAGGTGACAACATAGTTTTATTTCTCCCTCCCTAACTGGAAAATAGGAAATATCCATGGCAAAAATAAGCATCCATTCTGGAGCAAAATGTAGATTACTTTTGCATTAGTTTATTATATTTTCATTAATGACTTGCCAGTAAAATAGGATTGACTAATGGGTTAGGAATATGAAGAAAATTGTCATTGCTGATTAACATGTGGCCCTGAATTAGATTTTAGAACTTTAGAGGATTTCAAAACATGAATACAGTTGGTCACTGTGGATGGGTTACAAACCCAGACAAAGTAGAAAATAGGGAGCCAAGGGTCTCTTAGGTGGGTGAGAATAATGTCTGTCAAGAGGTTTTATAATCTCTAAGTCATTTTAACAATAATTAAGGTACTGTCACTTTTTTACCCTTGCCAGGATTAAAGGGGGAAACATCTGGGAGTGGTGGATCTCACAAAACTCTCCAGTACTCCTCTCCATGGGTAAATTGGCTGCTGTTTGTTGAAGCAGTCATTGCTGCTACTGGACCATGGGGCACTTAGATGTCCCAGTAGTTAGGGGCCTAACTACTGGGTGATGTGGAGATGCCCAGTCTAGTTTTTTGGACCATAAGCAAGGTACCTGGCTCTTTATATGCCTATCAGATATTGAAATCTCACTGAATGGCAGGTTGGTAAGTTTCCTGCAGATAGATAAATTCTAACCTGTGATACGGAGTCAGACTCATTAGTAGCTTCCCATGTTCTGGAGGATGCAGTTTGACTTGTGCATGGCAAAACATGCTTCCTTTCTAGTCACTTTGGCCACTCTCTCCACTCTCCACCCTAAGCTGGAGCCACAGGAAGTAAACCATCTATATTCATACCTGGTAAACATTGCTTAACTTAGGACTGTACTCAAGTATTAGCCTTTTTGATAAGTATTCCATGATTTCTCCAATTGAAATTGCTCATTCCTCCACCTTTCTGTCCCTTCGAAAAATCAGAAGATATGACACCACTGAGTTTTCATTCTCCATGGTCTTGATCAGCTGGTGTCAAGTGGTGGCTGCTTCCTTTAGACTGGGCATATGTTGTACACTTTAAATATATACAAGTATATCTGTCCATTATTCCTCTGTAAAGCTGGGAGAAAAAAGATTGGGCATATGCTCTTCAGTTCACCATTTGAGATGCAGTTACAGCTGACCACTTCATGGATTAATTGGCCTATTTGGATCCTTTATTTTGGACCTCTGATATCAATATAAGTGTTTCTAAGACTATGATCTTTTTTGAAAGAAATAACTTTGTCTCTATATTCCTGTTGTCCAGAATATACTTGATACGTAGAAAGCCTTTAGTAAGTAATCACAGAATTTAATTGAATGGAGTAAAACTTTTCCCAACCAGAGGACTTTGCCTTTTTCCTCACCTTTGTTTGAGTCATTACTTTAATTAGATCATGATATTTATTTTACATGTTTTTCTTCATAGCGTAGAATATCATGGTTGGAGATTGTGCTCAACTCCTCCCAAAGACAGAGAAAGAAAAAAATGCGCTTGAATTGTAGCAGGATCGATTAAAATTAGGTGAGGCACGTTTTCCTAGCTGTAAAATTTGTTAGGGATGGATTACAGCGATACTTTTGAGTCTTTTTATTTTGAAATCTTCCCAGGACTGGCATACACCTTCTTTTTTTTTTTTTTTTTTTTTTAAGATTTTATTTATTTATTTGACAGAGAGAGATCACAAGTAGACAGAGAGGCAGGCAGAGAGAGAGAGAGGGAAGCAGGCTCGCCGCTGAGCAGAGAGCCCGATGCGGGACTCGATCCCAGGACCCTGAGATCATGACCTGAGCCGAAGGCAGCGGCTTAACCCACTGAGCCACCCAGGCGCCCTGGCATACACCTTCTTGAAGACACCAAGAAGAGTGGTATAAAATTCCTCATGAGGCTGTGCAATGCACTACTGAGTGATCAGAATGTTTCAGAAAATTTTGACTATATGTAGTGTATAGTACTGCCCAGAACTGCCCAGAAACAGGTCCAGCTCTTTTTCCATCCTTGCTTTTTGCCACTTGCTGTGCTCCCCTGTCCAGAATTGAAGAAATCAAGAACTTAATGGTCTTGTGAGCAGGCCAGGTGAACAGAATCTGTCAAGATCAGGAAAAATAAGGATAATGTGAAGTTTAAAGTTTAATGCAACAGAGATGCCTTTATACCTTGGTCATCACAAAGAGAAGGGGGAGAAACTGAAGCAGCCCCTGCCCCCAGGTTTGGCAGTGAAGGAGCATAAATGAAACTGGCACACTGATTTGAACTGTATTAAAATTTTAAAAATTCTAATACATACATACATACATACATATATATGTATATATATATTAGCTCTCATATTATGGATTAAGAATTTGAGAACAAATTCTAATCAGCAGGTGTACAACTTCTGCAAAAAAGGTAGAGTTTGTTACTCCATAATTTGCTCCTTTATCAAAAACAGCTTTCTACAAATAGTGCCTCATACTGTTGTCAAATTCATTACAAATGCAGGAAGCAATTTCTGTTTCATATGATTGTGATTTGTAAAAATAATTTAGGTGTAAGCTATCCATGAACTTTTCTTTTTTTTTTTTGTAATAATCCTATCTAAATCCTCATACTTTGGCATTACACATGAGTGTCATAAGTTTAAATTCTGGAACATCCAGGCAGAAATATAAGAAAGGGCTCGTTTAGGATGGAATGGCAAACATTCTAATTGGGAGGGTCCTCATTTTGATTTCTGCCCTCCTGCCCCCACCCTTAACCAAAAACCAAAGCAAAACATCTGGAGTTATTTAGGCAGTATAAATATTCTTAAAAGAATGGACCCCAAATCATAAAGCCTTTCTGGCACTGAAAAATGTTTTTTGGATAGATAGAATTTGCATGATCAGTTAAAATATCTTTGAATTCATAAAGGCTCCCACAGGTCGTGAGTGGAGTTTGGGAGTATGGCGGACTAAGGCTGATGGAATTCATCATAGGCTTTATCGAAAAGCAATCTGTTAGTGTGCAGGGGTTACTCTTTCAGTTTTTCCCTTTAAGAATAGTCTCGAAGAAAGGTAGTAGCTTGTTTTATGTTTGTTTAATGATGTTTAATGTTTAATGATGGCTATTTCACTTTGAACAAGAGGTATAAATTTAGTTTTATTCTCTTTTCCCGTGTTTAAACAAGTTTTACTGCAGGGAGACAAGGAGAAAACAGTTCCCTTCAAAGCCCCTCTCTTCAGTTTCTGCTTTGCAGTTCTGTCCATAAGACAGAAAGTAGGGAGGAGGGATGATAGCTAAGCATTGGGGAAAAAAACCATGTACACATTAGTGTCAACTCAGGAGAGGAACCGAAAGGGATAGCTGTGTTGCAGTTAGTCAACCAATATTTATTGACCATCAGCTATGTATTAAAACACAATGTCAGATTTGTTGAGATAAAAAGGATTTCCATACTCCAAGGATATAGAGTATTCTTGAGGAACCTAGATATAAATCTGTGAAGCCCGAGTGATAATATAAAATAAAAATAATTTCATCATAGTTGTTAGTAATTGCCAAATGGAAGATTTAGTTAAGTGTTACAGGAGTTCAGGTCAGGGATAGACCACTGTGGGCTGACTAAACCAGACGGTTCTGTGGAAGAATTTTGAGCAGCTGTTTGAAGAATGGGTACAATTTGGATTGATGGAAAATAGGAAGAAGATATTTCTGCCCTTCCCTTTCACTGGAATGCCATGTGTGGAATTCGGAAAGAGTAGAGTTAGCATCATGTTAATTTTGGGTAAAAATCAGCAGTTAACCATGTGGGAGAACTTTAAGGAGCCTGAGAAAAACCTCTTGATTATTTCCGCGTAGTGTAACTTTCCTTAATTCAGGCCTATAAATCAAAAACAAAACATTTTTAAAACGTTGGAAGGCATAGAGAAAGTGATGCCATCCAGGATATTCACTGTAAAAGCAGCAGTTTTCTATTATTAAACGTGGACATTTCAAGCAGTTTCGGTGAGGGAAAGAACACACACAAAGGAGCCATGTGTCTCCACTTGAGAAACCTTGACTTTGAACTGCACAGAAAGCTCTGGTAACTCCAAAGCATCAAATAAGCTTTCACAGATTCTGATCATCGTACAAATTATGCATATAAAGAGGAAATGGTTTTTTGTATGTCTTCTTTCTTACCCTAAGAACTAAAGTGATTATATTTTTCTCAAGATCAAGTTAAGGAAGATACCATTCTTTCCCTTCTATTTTCTTTTCCCTTTTTCCTGTCCATCTTTCCTTTATTATATATTTATTGTAGAATACACACCTGAGTATATTTTAGTAAATTATCTATTTAAAAATATCTAAATCCAGGGGCGCCTGGGTGGCTCAGTGGGTTAAGCCTCTGCCTTTGGCTCAGGTCATGATCTCAGGGGCCTGGGATCGAGCCACGCGTCTGGCTCTCTGCTCAGCAGTGAGCCTCCTTCCTCCTCTCTCTCTGCCTACCTGTGATTTCTCTCTCTCTCTGTCAAATAAATAAATAAAATCTTTAAAAAAAAATCTAAATCTGTACTCATTTCTGTTTACACCTAGGTATAATAGAGATGTAGAGGTATCAAATTTATGGTGAATAGGCATACACAGCACTTGGGTTGCATGAATTTTTTTTTTAAAGCAAATTTGATCACATTTTGTTTGTTTTTAGGCTAGAAATGAATGACATCTTTTCAGGAACCTGGAGGAATCATAAAGAAAAAGCAAATGTTTCTAGATCAGAGGGGGTAGTTTTATTTTTTTTCTGGGAGATAAAGCAATCAAGTAGGTTTTTAACCTTCTTTATTCTTTAGTATGTGTTACTTGATTTTAATAATTTAATCTCATTTTTATATAAAACATGTCACTGTTAGATAGCATAGAAATTTATTTAAAAAGTACCCATAATCTTACCATCTAGAGATAGCTAGTATTACTAATTTGGTGTATAGTCTACAAAACTGTAAAACTGAGTTTCCCCATGTATATATTTTTGTTCCTGTAGTAGAATATAGAGAATTGCTTTTAATGTTAAATGAACTTAATTTTAATTAATTATTTTTATTAACATATAATGTACTATTTGCCCCAGGGGTACAGGTCTGTGAATCGTCAGGCTTACACACTTCACAGCATTCACCATAGCCCACACTCTCCCCAATGTCCATAACCCAACCACCCTCTCCATAACTCCCCCTCCCCTCAGCACCCTCAGTTTGTTTTGTGAGATTAAGACTCTCTTATGGTTTGTCTCCCTCCCAATGCCATCTTGTTTCATTTTTTCCTTCTCTACCCCCCAAACCTCCCACTCTGCCTCTCAAATTCCTCATATCCGGGAGATCATATGATATTTTTCTTTCTCTGATTGACTTATTTTGCTCAGCATAATACCCTCTAGTTCCATCCACGTTGTTGCAAATGGCAAGATTTCATTTCTTTTGATGGCTGCATAGTATTCCATTGTATATATATACCACACCTTCTTTATCCCTTCTTGTGTTGATGGACATCTAGGTTCTTTCCATAGTTTGGTTGTTGTGGACATTGCTTCAATAAACATTCGGGTGCATGTGCCCCTTTAGATCACTACATTTGTATCTTTAAGGTAAATACCCAGTAGTGTGATTGCTGGGTCATAGGGTAGTTCTATTTTCAACATTTTGAGGACCCTTTACATTGTTTTCCAGAGTGGCTGCACCAGCTTGCATTCCCACCAACAGTGTAGGAGGGTTCCCCTTTCTCTGCATCCTCTCCAACATCTGTTGCTTCCTGACTTGTTAATTTTAGCCATTCTGACTGGTATGAGTTGGTATCTCATTGTGGTTTTGATTTGTATTTCCCCGATGCCAAGTGATGTTGAGCACTTTTTCATGTATCTGTTGGCTATTTGGATGTCTTCTTTGCAGAAATGGCTGTTCATGGCCTCTGCCCATTTCTTGATTGGATTATTCTTTAGGTGTTGAGTTTGATTAGTTCTTTATAGATTTTGGATACTAGCCCTTTATCTGATATATTGTTTGCAAATATCTTCTCTCATTTTGTCAGTTGTATTTCGGTTTTCTTGACCGTTTCTTTTGCCGTGCAAGAGCTTTTGATCTTGATGAAGTCCCAGTAGTTCATTTTTGCTCTTGCTTACCTTACCTTTGGCAATGTTTCTAGAAAGAAGTTGCTGCTGCTGAGGTCGAAGAGGTTGCTGCCTGTGTTCTCCTCAAGGATTTTGATGGATTCCTGTCTCACATTGAGGTCTTTCATCCATTCTGAATCTATTTTTGTGTGTGGTGTAAGGAAATGGAAGAGTTTCATTTTTCTGCATGTGGCTGTCCAATTTTCCCAACACCATTTGTTGAAGAGACTTTTTTCCATTGGACATTCTTTCCTGCTTTGTCAAAGATTAGTTGACCATAGAGTTGAGGGTCTATTTCTGGGCTCTCTATTCTGTTCCATTGATCTATGTGTCTGTTTTTGTGCCAGTACCATGCTGTCTTGATGATGACAGCTTTGTAATAGAGCTTGAAGTCTGAAATTGTGATGCCACCAACTTTGGCTTCCTTTTTCAACATTCCTCTGGCTATTTGGGGTCTTTTTTGGTTCCTTATAAATTTTAGGATTATTTGTTTCATCACTTTGAAAAAAATTGATGGTATTTTGATAGGGATTGCACTAAATGTGTAGATTGCTTTAGGTAGCACAGACATTTTCACAATATTTGTTCTTCCAATCTATGAGCATGGAGCGTTTTTCCGTTTCTTTGTGTCTTCCTCAGTTTCTTTCATGAATACTTTATAGTTTTCTGAGTATAGATTCTTTGCCTTTTTGGTTAGGTTTATTCCTAGGTATCTTACGGTTTTGGGTGCAATTGTAAATGGGATTGACTCCTTAATTTCTCTTTCTTCTGTCTTGTTGTTGGTGTATAGAAATGCAACTGACTTTTGTGCATTGATTTTATATCCTGACACTTAACTGAATTCCTGTATGAGTTCTAGCAGTTTTGGAGTGGATTCTTTTGGTTTTCCACATAAAGTATCATATCATCTGCAGAGAGTGAGAGTTTGACTTCTTCTTTGCTGATTCAGATGCCTTTAATTTTTTTTTTTGTTGTTGTCTGATTGCTGAGGCTAGGACTTCTAGTACCATGCTGAATAGCAGTGGTGATAGTGAACATCCCTGCCGTATTTTGACCTTAGTGGAAAAGCCCTCCATTTGTCCCCATTGAGAATGATATTTCTGTGGGTTTTTCATAGGTGACTTTGGTGATATTGAGGAATGTATCCTCTATCCCTACAATTTTGAAGAGTTTTGATCAAGAAAGGATGTTGTACTTGGTCAAATGCTTTTTCAGCATCTATTGAAAGTATCATATGGTTCTTGTTCTTTCTTTTATTAATGTATGGTATCACATTGATTGATTTTCAGATGTTGAACCAACCTTGCAGCCCAGGAATAAATCCCACTTGGTCATGGTGAATGATCCTTTTAATGTATTGTTGGATCCTATTGGCTAGTATTTTGGTGAGAATTTTTGTATCAGTATTCATCAAGGATATTGGTCTGTAATTCTCTTTTTTGATGGGGTCTTTGTCTGGTTTTGGGATCAAGGTAATGCTGGCCTCATAAAATAAGTTTGGAAGTTTTCCTTCCATTTCTGTTTTCAGTTCCAGGAAAATAGGTATTAATTCTTCTTTAAATGTTTGGTAGAACCGCTGGGAAGCCATCTGGCCCTGGGCTCTTGTTTGTTAGGAGATTTTTGATGACTGCTTCAATCTCCTTACTGGTTATGGGTCTGTTCAGGTTTTCTATTTCTTCCTGGTTCAGTTTTGGTAGTTTATATGTCTCTAGGAATGCATCTCTTTCTTCCAGATTGTCAAATTTGCTGGCATATAGTTGCTCATAATATGTTCTTCAAAATGTTTGTATTTCTTTGGTGTTGATTGTGAGCTCTCTTCTTTCATTCATGATTTTATTATTTGGGTCCTTTCTTTTTTCTTTTTGATAAGTCTGGCCAGGGTTTTATCAATCTTATTAATTCTTTCAGAGAACCAGCTCCTAGTTTCGTCGATTTGTTCTACTGTTCTTTTGGTTTCTATTTCATTATTTCTGCTCTGATCTTTAGTATTTCTCTTCTCCTGCTAGGTTTAGGTTTTCTTTGCTGTTCTTTCTCTAGCTCCTTTAGGTGTAGGGTTAGGCTGCGTACTTGAGATCTTTCCTGTTTCTTTTTTTCTTTTTTTTTATTCACCTGACAGACAGAGATCACAGGCAGGCAGAGAGGCAGGCAGAAAAAGAGAGAGGAGGAAGTGGGCTCCCTGCTGAGCAGAGAGCCTGATGTGGGGCTCAATCCCAGAACCCTGAGATCATGACCTGAGCCAAAGGCAGAGGCTTTAACCCACTGAGCCACCCAGGTGCCCCCTTTCCTGTTTCTTGAGAAAGGCTTGTATGGCTATGTACTTTCCTCTCAGGACAGCCTTTTCTGTTTCCCACAGATTTGGAACAGTTGTGTTTTCATTATCATTTGTTTCCATGAATTTTTTCAGTCCTTCTTTAATTTCCTGGTTGACCCATTCATTCTTCAGTAGAATGCTCTTTAGCCTCCATGTATTTGGGTTCTTTCCAACGTTCCTCTTGTGATTGAGTTCTAGCATCAGAGCATTGTGGTCTGAAAATATGCAGGGAATGATCCCAGTCTTTTGGTACCAGTTGAGACCTGATTTGTGACTCAGGATGTGATATATTCCAGAGAATGTTCCATGTGCACTAAAGAAGAATGTGTAATCTGTTGCTTTGGGATGGAATGTTCTGAATATATCTGTGAGGTCCATCTGGTCCACTATGTCATTTAAGGCCTTTATTTCCTTGTTGATCTTTTGCTTAGATGATCTGTCCATTTCAGTGAGGGGGGGTGTTAAAGTCCCCTCTATTATTATATTATTGTCGATGTGTTTCTTTGATTTTGTTATTAATTGGTTTATATAGTTGGCTGCTCCCATGTTAGGGGCATAGATATTTAAAATTATTAGATCTTCTTGTTGGACAGACCCTTTAGGTATGATATAGTGTCTTTCCTCATCTATTATTATAGTCTTTGGCTTAAAATCTAATTTATCTGATATAAGGATTGCCACCCCAGCTCTCTTTTGATGTCCATTGTTATGGTAAATTGTTTTCCACCCCCTCACTTTAAATCTGGAGGTGTCTTTGGGTCTAAAATGAGTTTCTTGTAGACAGCATATTGATGGGTTTGTTTTTTTTGTTTTTTTTTTTTTAAGATTATTTATTTATTTATTTATTTGACAGACAAAGATCACAAGTAGGCAGAGAAGCAGGCAGAGAGAGAGGGGGGAAGCAGGCTCCCTGCCAAGCAGAGAGCCCGATGCGGGGCTCGATCTCAGGACCCTGAGATCATGACCTGAGCTGAAGGCAGAGGCTTTAACCACTGAGCCAGCCAGGCGCCCGATGGGTTTGTTTTTTATCCATTCTGATACCCTGTGTCTTTTGATTGGGGCATTTAGCCCATTTACATTCAGGGTAACTATTGAGAGATATGAATTTAGTGCCATTGTATTGCTTGTAAGGTGACTGTTAACTATATAGTGTCTCTGTTCCTTTCTGGTCTGCTACTCTTAGGCTTTCTCTTTGCTTAGGGGACCCCTTTCAATATTTCCTGTAGAGCTGGTTCAGTGTTTACAAGTTCTTTTAGCTTTTGTTTGTTCTGGAAGCTTTTTATCTCTCCTTCTATTTTCAATGATAGCCTCACTGGATGTAGTATTCTTGGCGGCATGTTTTTCTCATTTAGTGCTCTGAATATATCATGCCAGTTCTTTCTGGCCTGCCAGGTTTCTGTGGATAAGTCTGCTGCCAATGTAATATTTTTACCGTTGTATGTTACAGACTTCTTGTCCCTAGCTGCTTTCAGAATTTTCTCTTTGTCACTAAGACTGTAAGTTTTACTATTAGGTGATGGGGTGTATACCTATTTTTATTGATTTTGAGGAGGATTCTCTGTGCCTCCTGGATTTTGATGCTTGTTCCCTTTGCCATATTAGGTTAATTCTCTACAATAATTTGCTCCAGTATACTTTTGCCTCCCTCTCTCTTTCTTCTTCTTCTGGAATCCCAATTATTCTAATATTGTTTCATCTTATGGTATCACTTATCTGTCCAAATATCCCCTCGTGGTCCAGTAGTTGTTTGTCTCTCTTTTGCTCAGCTTCTTTATTCTCCATCATTTGGTCTTCTGTATCACTAATTCTTTCTTCTGCCTCATTTATCCCCAGTAAGAGCTTCCGTTTTTTATTGCACCTCATTAATAGCTTTTTCAATTTCAACTTGGTTAGATTTTAGCTCTTTTATTTCTCCAGAATGGGATTCTATTTCTCCAGAGAGGGTTTTTCTAATATCTTCCATACCTTTTTCAAGCCCAACTAGCACCTTGAGAATCATCATTCTGAACTCTAGATCTGACATATTACAATGTCCGTATTGATTAGGTCCCTAGCCGTTGGTACTGCCTCTTGTTCTTTTTTTTTGTGGTGAGTTTTTCCGCCTTGTCATTTATCCAGATAATAATACATGAATGAGAGAACAAAATACTAAAAGGGTGGCAAAGACCCCAGAAAAATGTATGCTAACCATGTCAGAAGAGACCCCAAATTGGGGGGAGAAGAAAGGGGTTTTTAAAAAAAGAAAAAAAAATATATATATATATATTTTAGACTGGTGAGTAGAACAGAGCCACCCACTTGATTTTGGGTGTATTTTGGTCTCTTAGAAGAAACTGCCTCCCAAAATTTTAAAGAAAGAAAAACTTATATATATACAAAAATAAGGGTAAACATGATGCAGGAATGGAATATGACTGTAAAGATGAAAATTTTTAAAAATTCTAAGAAAGGAATTGATAAGTTGGTTGTAAAAAGAAAGAAAAAAGAAGTGGAGAGAATGTGTTCTGGCTGGAGACTAGAACAAAGCCCTTTGCTAGATTTAGGGTATATTTTGATGTATTAGAGGAAATTGTATCCCAAAATTTTTTAGAAAAAAAAAAAAAAACCCTATATGTACACAAAAATCAAGGTTAAATACAATGAAGATAAAATATGACTATAATAATGAAGATTTTAAAAGAATTATTTTTTAGAAAGGTATACTTAAGATAAACTAGTTAAAAATGTTAAACAAGGAAAAGTTAAAAAAAATTAGAATAAGAAAAAAAATAAAATTAAAAAAATCTAATTTAACTTGCAAGACAAAAGGATCATGGGGAGGAAGCCATGAATTCCATGCATTGCTTTCTCCTAGCTCTGAAGTTCCACGTTCTCCTTGATCAGTGAGCTTGGTCTTGGCTGGATGTTCTTGCTGATCTTCTAGGGAGGGGCCTATTGTAGTGATTCTCAAATGTCTTTGCCCAAGTGGAATTGTAACACCCTTACCAGGGACGGAGCTTAGTAATCTGCTCGGGTTCGCTCTCGGAGCTTTTGTTACCCAAATGCTTTATGTAGAGCTCTGGAGGACAGGAATGAAAATGGCATCCTCCCAATTTCCGGCCTGGAGGGGCTGAGAACTTGGGGCCCTACTCCTCAGTGCGCCCTCAGAGAAAAGCGCTCAATCACTCCCGTCTCCCTGGTCTCCCCCATGCTCCGAGCTAACTCGAGGTGACCGAGTGTTTCTGTCTCTGGTGCACAGCCCATTTGGGGTCTCCAAACCCAGCAGATTGCTGCTGCACTGCTGCACTGCTCCTCTGGAGGAGAAAGGTGAATCTCCCCAGATCTGCCACTTGTGGGGTCCCTTCTCAAAGAGCAGTTGCCCAACTGTTTCACAGATCATGGTTTAAGATAACCTCAAGCTGAGAGCTCACTCCTTGGCTCTGTCTCTGTAGTTGACTTCCTCTCTCTGATACCTGTGAGCTCTGCCACAGACACCCTTGATCCTTCTGTGACTCCTCAGGATCTGAGAGCACACTATCCCTGCAAGGGATCCACCCCCTGCTTAGCCTCTGGAGTGATGTCCCTCAGTGGAGCAGACTTCTAAAAGTTCTGGTTTTGTGCTCCATTGCTCCACCGCTTGCTGGGAGCCGGCCCCTCCCCCGTGGTCTATCTTCCTGTTGCTTCGGATTCACTTCTGTGCACGTCCTACCTTTCAGAAAGTGGTTGGTTTTTCTGTTCCTAAAGTTGCTGCTCTTCTCTTCGATCTCCTGTTGGGTTTGTAGGTGTAGTTACTACGTAGCTGAACTACAACCTGATGTCATCTCAGTCTGCTAGTCCTCCGCCATCTTGCCTGTTTCTCCAAATGAACTTAATTTTTAACAACCACCTTGTATTCCTTGTATGGATATACCATAGTATAATTCGCTATCCTTTTTGGTTATATATTTTTCCTCCTAAATTTGACGTAATGTCTTTTCCTAGCCCTAGGTCGCAAAGATGTGCACCTATATTTTCTTTAAAGTTTAAATGTACGTGTTAAATACATGCAGTTTATTGTATGCTAATTATACCTCAGTAAAGCTGCCTAAATTGAAAACAAATAAAATAAAAGTTGTGGGTACCTGGGTGGCTCAGTGGGTTAAAGCCTCTGCCTTCGGCTCAGGTCATGATTCCAAGGTCTTGGTCCCCGCTTTCTGCTCCGCAGGGAGCCTGCTTCCTCCCCTCTCTCTGCCTGCCTCTCTGCCTAGTTGTGATTTCTCTCTGTCAAATAAATAAACTATTTAAAAATAAATAAATAAAAGTTGTATAGCTTCTTGCTTTACATTTAAACCAATTTGCATTTGTTTTTGTGTATAGCATGATATTAAGTCAGAGTTCTTTTTCCTTATCTGTGAACGTCCAGTTATTTCAGCACAATTTATTGAAAAGACTACCTCGGCTCACCGAGCTGCTCTTGCACCTCTGTCAAAACTCAGTTGGTGTATTTGTATCACTCCATATCAGCGTTCTGTGTTTATTGATCTATGCTTCTGTTCTTCTGCCGGTATGACGCTGTCTTGATTTTGATGGCTGTGTAAGACTTAAAATCAGATAAAGTAATTCTTCCTACTTTGTCTTTTGCATAATTATTTTAGAATAAACTTGTTTATAGCTGTCATAGTGGTTGTGCTGTGGCAGCAAAACCTGGCACCTCTCCAGATTGCCTCAGTGTGGGACTCACTGTGGCTGAGGCCAGCAGAGGGTGATAGTACTTGGTTGGGGTGAGCTTCTGAACCCCAGCTGAGCACAGGGTGGGAGGAAGAATTTTTCAGGGGATAGGAAATGGTTCCTAATGTTAAACAGAGACATGACATCATTTAACATTATTTTTGTAGAAAATATTCCTCTGATCCTATCAAGAAGACTATTATATAGCGTTTAAAATGGCATTATCCTGCTTGAAAGCAAGTAGATGGCTAAGTACCCAAGGACCCTTCTGTTGCTGTTTTCATTTTATCCGCTGTTGTCAAGGACTTGGGTTTAGGTTTCTACAGCAACCACAGTCTGGACTACATAATACCAACACTTTGTGTGCATGTGGTGTTAACGCCGATGCCTTATACACTACATGTGGCAGAGTTGCAGTTGCTATGGAGATCAATCTTTGGACACACTTGGTTGATAACGATGCCTCTCATATGTGGATTTTCCTGCTGAAAGAGTAGGAAGTGGTGCTATGAGCTGACCGAGAGATGCATAAGACTTGATCAATAATTTCTCTATAGCTGAGAATCTCACATTTGAAAGCTCTAAGTTACACATTTGCTCACAGATACACTAAACTGTCTGTGTGTTTGTTTACTAATATATGGCTTGATACCTGGAAAGTGGAATGAAAATATGACTTCAAGGAACACAGGATCAGAGGAACTTGACTCTACTTGCCTAGTCAACACCATTTAAAGAATATGCTGTAAAAAATTCAAAGACTAGCCATCTGACATTGTTTTCGTAGTCTTATAATAAAGTGGATTGTCAGTGGAAAAGGGAAGGATGCATAATTCCCTTGTGAACCACTCTAATTTGAATATGGGGCCTTGGGTAGCAGCTAAGAGCCTTTTTCTTGGAGCATCTTATATCTGAAGAGTCCTTTGAACTCCAGAAATGGAGTTCATTAAGGAAGTAGAAGAGGTGATTTTATTTTTTCTTTTCCTTTGACAGTGTCAATCAGATGAGGGTACAGCCCTAGACCTCAACTTAAGCTAAGACAAGCTGTTGCTGAGTGTCCTCAGGATTCTTTAAAGAATGTGGTTTTAGGTTGATAAACATTTTTGCTTTGGGTTAGAGACACTTGTCAGTCATGAGTTGTTTAACCAGAGTAGTGATTCTCAACCCTGGCTGTGCCTTAGCATGTGGGGCTTTAAGACAGTACTGATGTGTGTTTTTTTTTTTTAAAGATTTTTTATTTATTTGTTTGACAGACAGAGATCACAAGTAGGCAGAGAGGCAGGCAGAGAGAGAGAGAGAAGGAAGCAGGCTCCCAGCTGAGCAGAGCCTGATGCGGGGCTCGATCCCAGGACCCTGGGATCATGACCTGAGCCAAAGGCAGAGGCTTTAACCCACTGAGCCACCCAAGCGCCCCATGACAGTACTGATGTTTGAGCCTAACAAAAACGAAATCAGAATCCTGGGGTTGAAGAGAAACTGTAGCATTGGTATTCTTTTCTTTTTTTTTCTTGAAAGGTGAATACTTGATATTAAAATGCAACCAGGATTGAGAGCCACTGCAGCACAGGCAGTTTTCATCTGGAATCCTAAATTTTAGCTAACTTTGTGTATTAGAATGCATGAATAAAAGTAATATGAACATTGCAGAAAGTTTAGAAAGGGCAGTCTTACCATCTATGTTAGTTTCCTGTTGCTGTTGTAACAGATAACCACAATTTTATTGGCTTAAAATAACACAAGACAATTCTCTTTTCTGGAGATCAGAAATCCTAAATGGGTCTTAGGGGCTAGAATCAAGATGTCAGCAGAGTTGAGTTCCTTCTGAAGACTCGAGGGAGAATCCATTCCTTGCCTTCTGTGCTTCTAGAGTCTGCCCACTTTCCTTGACTTGTGGCCACATCACTCCAACCTCTGCCTCTGTCATCTCATCTTCTTTTCTGACTCTCACTCTCCTGACTTCCCCTTATGAGGATCTTTGTGGTTATATTGAGCCCATCCAGGTAGTTAGGATAATCTCCCCAGCTCAAGATCTTTAACTTAATCACATCTGCCCAAGTAAAGTAGCATTCACAGCTTCTAAGGATTAGGACCTGGCCACCTTTTGGGGCCGGAGGGCATTTATTCAGCCTACCATACCAGCTTAACACAAAGATTGTCACTTCAGTGTTTTCCTTCCTACTCTTCTTTAATATGCATATTTTTCTTAGAATGTGTTCATCTTGCGTACACAATTTTTTATCCTTTTCTGCTAAGTCTTCATAACCATCATTTTGAATAGCTACGTAATAGTCTGCCCATGATTATAACATATTTAACATTGTCTTTACCCTGTCGTTGGATTTTTATTTTTTTTCAGATTCCTATTATTGATAGATCAAGCTGTGATAGTATTTTTATTTATTAAATAGATTCCGGGATGTGGGAGTACTGAGCCATATATATATTTTAAAGATCTATGTATTTATTTTAGGGAGGGGGAGAAAGAGAGGGAACACGCGTGTACGCACGCATGAGTGAGAGAGAGGGGCAGAGCATGGAGCGGAGCGTGGAGCCAGATCCCAGAACCCATGCATGAGATCATGACCTGATCTGAAACCAAGAGTCAGCTGCTTAATGGACTGAGCCACCTGGGCCCACTGAGCTCAATATTATAAGCCTTTTGTAATGTTTTACTCAAACTCTCACAGTGTGTTTTTGAAGAGTTCTAATTGATTTGCACTATCAGCCATGTATGAGAACACCAGCTCAGTATATCTTTGCCAAAATTGGTCATTATCATTTTTTTTCCTTTTTTTAAATTTCTTTTCAGCGTAACAGTATTCATTGTTTTTTGCACCACACCCAGTGCTCCATGCAATACGTGCCCTCCCTATTACCCACCACCTGGTTCCCCAACCTCCCACCCCCCGCCCCTTCAAAACCCTCAGGTTGTTTTTCAGAGTCCATGGTCATTATCATTTTTAAAAAGACTTATTAATTAGATAGGTGAAAAAAACATTATCCTGATTTAAGTTTAATCTACTCAAAAATTTTTTCCATGTTCCTGTTCATTTCTCTTTGTGTGTTTTGTTCATGTATTTTTGCTCATGATTTATTTATTAACCTTTAAGACATCTTATGGTGAAATTATTGCCTTATATGCTACAAATTTTTTTAAACACGCATTAAAAAATTTTTGCTTATTCTTACCTGTTTTTTCCTTTGTGATTCTTCTTTTTTCAATGCTTAAGATTTTTCACTTAACAAAAGTTTGTGGTAAACATTCAGTTCTATTTTCTTTTACGTCTTTCATGACTTGGTCTCTGCCCTTAGCAGATTGCTAACAAGCTAAGAGTTCAGGGACTTAACGAGTCCAGACTTACTGTATGACTTACTGTACCAAGCAAATACCAAATTAATTTGGTTCTGTTTATATAATTTATCAAAATTAGGAACAAATTTTTAAAAGGACTGGAGAAGAAATCTGATAATTTTAATGCAGTCCTAAGATGTTTATTGCCCTTTGCTAGAAGGTTTATTCACTATGCTGTCATGTTGTGTGTTCATGCAGATAATTGAGAATTATAGTAAGCTATCTTAGTCTATGATAAACAGACAGAATGCACTTTAATTACATTCTAATTTATTATCTGGTGAAAGTACCTTGCTAACAAACCAACCCAGATATGACTTATTGGGTAGCCTTTGCACTTAGAGGAATAATCAGTCTGTAATCATAAACAACATGAACCGTTCATCTTCTAGATTGCTATTATATTTATTATGCTCAAATGCCTGCGCTGGGTTTCTTTCCTATTTACTTGCCACTTCATGACTTGCATTCTCCTACCCTGCCTGCTATAAGTTGGTGGTATCTCGTGCTTAAAAATTCTTACTCTTTGGGACGCCTTGGTGGCTCCATCTGTTAAGTGTCTGTCTTGGGCTCAGGTCATGGTCTTGGGGTCCTGGGATGAGCACCGGGTTGGGCTTCCCGCTCAGCAGGGAGTCTGCTTCTCCCTCCCCCACTACCCCTCCCCCTGTTTCTGCTCTCTCTCTCTCTCTCTCAAAAAAAGCAAAAACCAGGGGCGCCTGGGTGGCTCAGTGGTTTAAGCCTCTGCCTTCGGCTCAGGTCATGATCTCAGGGTCCTGGGATCTAGCCCCGCATCGGGCTCTCTGCTCAGTGGGGAGCCTGTTTCTCCCTCTCTCTCTGCCTGCCTCTCTGCCTACTTGTGACCTCTCTCTCTGTCAAATAAATAAATAAAATATTAAAAAAAAAAAAAAGCAAAACCCAAATTCATTCTCTTGAAATATGAGTTAGGCACATGCCTAGGAACAGATTTCTCTCTCACTTTACCACAGGAGTGAAATGTATTTCCCCCCAGTTACAGTAAATAGAATAAACTGTCACCGTAATGTACTAATCTGTGATTTATTCCTTGCTGCCTCCCCGCCCCCCCCGCCCTGATAAGAATTAGCACAATTCTAATTTTATAAAGAAAAAGTTTGGCCCCCCAGAATAGCAACCACATCCTTTAATATCCTGTGTTACTCCCCCCCTTCCGAAAAGGAGTTATGCAAATTAAGCTGAAACAAGAGCCAGTCCCAGTTTCTTTCCTTTGAGACAACCTTGTGCAGAGAATTGGTATCGAGGAGTGGGTTTCACCAAGAGAATACAGTTCTCTGGTGCAGTACCTTCTTTCTTTCCACCACTTAAGAACGAATGACTTCTGGCACTAGTTCCACATAATAATGTAGAAGTTTGTAGCATTACATTACCTCGGTTGACCCAGATCTTTTTGAGTACCACTGTGTTAAGGGGTGCTTTGGAATGGGGCTAAAGGTTGGGAGGTACAAAACAGTGTAGAACCACATAAAGAAATTTATAATCCACCTCCTCAATGGAGTTACAATCAGGAGTTGTTACTCCCTTCTCTGCTTCAGACACCCTTTTTCCCTCTACCTCTACCTTAATGATTTTAATTGAATCTACTGATCCAGTATCTTCAGCAAACCAAGTTGATAATAATCCTTATCTGAGAGTAATATCCTCTTTTTCTGAACAAGGATCTTACACCTGGAAGAGACTTCCCTAGTGCTTTTGGTATAACACTGACCACAGGGGTGCCTGGGTGGCTCAGTGGGTTAAAGCCTCTGCCTTCAGCTCAGGTCATGATCCCAGGGTCCTGGGATCGAGCCCCGCTTCGGGCTCTCTGCTCCGTGGAGATCCTGCTTCTTCCTCTCTCTCTGCCTGCCTCTCTGCCTACTTGTAATCTCTGTCTGTCAAATAAATAAAATTAAAAAAAAAAAACAACACTGTGACCACAAATGTGCCTATAATCATACAACTCGTAAGTAGTAGAAAGGAGGAGTTCTGCATTTCAATGCTGTGATTTTTTTGGTTTCCATTCTTGGTCCAAATTTGTATTAAAAAGGAAGGTAAAAAGATATTGGTCTATTTCACTTACCCTCTTTTTTCCACATTGGAAATTTGTTTTGGCATGCGGATCAGTTTAGGTGGACTTGGAAGTTCTTTCCGTTCTGAAGATTTCTGCAGGAACTATAAATTTTTTATTTTTTACCTAGGAATTGTTCACTTAATCACTTCTGTTTGAGAGTCCTAGTTTTACTTGGTTTCAGTCTGAGTGGTAAAATAGTGGTGTAAAATCACCTTTCTTCTTTCCTTTTTGTTGAAGGGTTCTCTCTGAGCCAGGTCACGTCTAAGGTCTTCCCTTAAGATTTTGTGATTATGTCCCTTGAATGCCTTGCCTTAGTCCACATATGTTCTCCGTCCTCATAATCCCAGGTTTCTGGAATTTCCTATGGGATATTCTCCTTAGGGCCTGTTCAGCCCCACTTGGGATCTGACTGAGGCATTGTTACTATTTTATTGACTCCTCTGTTCCTGGAACCCTTTTGCTATCTCCTCGAAGCTAGATTCTGTGTGCTCTCCTGTCTGAATATTAGGAGAGAATTAGTCATCATTGTTATGCTTACTTTTCTGCCAGGGAACCCTTAGATGGCTGCTTCTGTTGGAACTAAGCCAAAAGAGACCAGATTTAGTATTTTGAGATCAGACTGAAGGGAGAGCGACAGTGGTATTTGACAGGGATGTAGAAGGAGGTAGTTCTGAGCAGCCAGGGGCTTGTTCTGTGTATCCTGTTCAGGCAGCTACCTATTTCCTGGGGCTGTCCACTGTGCTTGAGAATATTAGCCGGGCTAACTCCGAGCCAAACCCTCCCTGAAGCTATAGCCTCGTTTGCTTTGGAGAAAAAAATGCACTTCATGTTTGCCATCCTCTTCACTCTATAGCTGTTAGGATATGAATTATTCAAGAACCCCCTTCTATGACTATATTTGAGTTCCATTTGAGGAGTATTAACTCTGCAGTTATCTTCTGAATTCAGTGGCTTGACTTTCAGGAAGAAGATCCTTTTAGGATCAAATCAGAGCAAAATAGTCTTATTTGGCCATACTGCAATGTAGTCTCCCTTTGGCTTCCAGGCTATAAATTATAAAAGACTCCCCAAAATAGATCTTACCAAGATCACTAATGACCACCACATCACTAAATCTAATGGATTTCTTTTAATCTTTGTTCTAATTGGATTATTGACAGTTTCTTTTTTTCTTGAAAAACACTTTAAAAAAACTTTTTTAAAGATTTTATTTATTTATTTGACAGACAGAGATCACAAGTAGGCAGAGAAGCAGGCAGAGAGAGAGGAGGAAGCAGGCTCCCCACTGAGCAGAGCGCCTGATGCGGGGCTCAATCCCAGGACCCTGAGATTGTGACCTGAGCTGAAGGCAGAGGCTTAACCCACTGAACCACCCAGGTGCCCCAAAACACTTTTTACTTGATTTTCTTCTGACTTTCTAGCCATTCCCTCCCTGCCTCTGTGGCACAGGCTTCGCCAGGTGATTAAATGTTGCTGTGCCCTCTTATCACCCACTCTGTTGGGTCTCTAGTTTATCCCTCTGGATCCTTCAGTTACCAGAAATGATCTGCATTCATCTAACCTCACCCACCTGGCCTCCTTCTAGACTACCTCCCCCATTCCTGAAGAATATAAAAGTGGATGTGACCAGAGGTGCCTGGGTGGCTCAGTTGGCTAAGCATCTGCGTTTAGCTCAGGCCATGATCACAGGGTCCTGGGATTGAGCCCCATGTTGGGCTCCTTATTCAGTAGGGAGCCTTCTTCTGTCTGCTGCTCCCGCTGCTTGTGCTCTCTCTCTCTCTGACAAATAAATAAACAAATGAATAAAATCTTGTAAAAAAGAGTGGATGTGAATATACTAATTTCTGAATTTTCAGTTCTGCTATATTAGTCTGTCCATTCATGGACCAGTACTACATTGCTTTAATTAAAGATTTATGGTATACTTTAATATTTGGAAGAGCTAGTCCCCCCTCATTGCCCTTCTATTTCAAGGTTTTTCAGGGTCCAATATGCACTTTATACTTACTTACTTGAGTATTTTCAATTAGATCACTTTAGTTAATAAACTAAGTATGGGAGAATCAGCACTTTATGATACTGAGACTTCCTACTCGAGGACATGGTGTGTTTTTCAGTATGTTTACATCCACTTTTATATTCTTCAGGAATATGGGGGGTAGACTAGAAGGAGGCCACGTGGGTGAGGTTAGATGAATGTAGATTGTGGTGATGAATGTTAACTAGATTTATTGTGGTAATCCTGCAATATAGACATGTATCAAATTGTTATGCTATGTTTTATACTTAAAATGAATACAGTGTTTATGTTAACTATCTCAAAACTTTTTATAATTAAAAAAAAGACAAATAGGGGGCGCCTGGGAGGCTCAGTGGGTTTAAAGCCTCTGCCTTTGGCTCAGGTCATGATCTCAGGGTCCGGTCCTGGGATCGAGCCCCGCATCAGGGGGCTGCTTCCCCCTCTCTCTCTGCCTGCCTCTCTGCCTACATGTGATCTCTCTCTCTGTCAAATAGATAAATAAAATCTTAAAAAAAAAAAAAAGACAAATACAAGTTGAAAATAAATTTGCCACTAATATTACAGACAAATAGGTATATTAAGAGAGCTCATAGAAACACAGTAGAAAAATGGGCTAACATTTGCAACAACTTGGATGGAACTGAAGGGTATTATGCTAAGTGAAGTAAGTCAATCAGAGAAAGACAATTATCATGATCTCTCTGGTCTGAGAAATCTGAGAGGCAGGGCGGGGGGTCCTGGGGGGAATGGAGGGAAAAAAATGAAACAAGATGGGACCAGAGAGGGAGACAAACCGTACGAGACTTTTAATCTCTGGAAACAAACTGAGGGTTGCTGGGGGCCGAAGGAGGGAGGGATAGGGTGGCTGGGTGAGGGCCATCAGGGAGGGTATGTGCTATGGTGAGTGCTGTGCATTGTGTAAGACTGATGATTTACAGACCTGTACCCCTGAAGCAAATATTATACATTATATGTTAATAAAATTTTTTAAAAATTTTTAAAAATGGGCTAAGGCTATGGATAGTATGGATGGCTCTTAAACATATGAAAGAATGCTCAAACTTACCTTAAAAAAGAAATGCAAATTAATATATCAGTAAAATACAGTTTCTTACCTACCACGCTGGTAAAAATCCAGAAGTTTGATAAAGCCATCAGTTGTCCAGGCATTTTCATACATTGTTGATAGGAGTGTACAATTTAGCAGTGTTTGTCAAAATTACAAATGCATTTATCCTATAACCCAGCAGTCCTACTTATAAGATCGTAATAGTAAAATCCAATAGTAGTTGTGGGCTTTTTCTTCTCATCCGTAGGAGACTGGTTAAATAAACCACGGGTACATCCTAACAATGGAATGCTATGAGTTGCAAAAAAACCAAAAGATATGTTAAGTGAAAAAAACAAGGTACAGAAAAATATGTATAGCATACTTTGTATAAGAAAGGAGGGAAGTGTGTGTGTGTGTGTGTGTGTGTGTGTGTGTGTGTGTGTGCGTCCTCATATCAGGACAGATGCACTACATAAGAAAGACTTAAGACTGATTACCTGTGGGGGCGGAGAAAATCAGGTAAACAGTGACAAGTTGGGAGTGTGACAATATACCTTTTTATTTTGTATTCTTTTGATTTAAAAATACCCACAAATCTGATCATCTTCTCTCCCCCTTCTCCTAACAGCAGTGTCTGTTGCTCCAAGGGTTGAAACTCCTAATGTGAATAGCGAAGCCCAAGATAGCTTGTTTCTTCAGCCTTAACACACAGCATGCTTCCCCTTGTTCTCTCTGCTTTGGCCACATTGGCCTTTTTTCTCTCCCTTAAATTCATTGTGTTTCCTTCCATCACAGGGCCTTTACTCACACTATTCTTCTAGCCTGGAGACTTTACCTAGTTAGAATATGCTTATCCTTTGATCTGGACAGTATGTGACTTCTGCAGAGAAGTCTCCTTAATAAGGTCGAGTTTTTGGTGCATTAGTAGCACCTCGTTCATCTCCTTCCTAACTTTGGTTTTCAATGTAGTTGTACATTCTTTGCTAGGATTATTTAACATCTGTCTCTCCACTAGAAAGTAAGCCTCTTGAGAACAGGGACCATGTTTACTTTGTTCAGAGATAAAAGTACCTATTTCGTATTGTAGGTAAAGATTAAATGACATGATACCTATTATGTGCCAAACATGATGCCTAGCAGATAAACACATAATAGCTAAATCCTGCTATGTGTTTTGTCTTTAGTAGAAGGAAATACTGTTTGTGAATAAATTAGCTGGATCAAATTTAAAGAAGAATGCTGACTCTCCTTGCAAAAGAAAGGGTTACCTTTGGAAAGGAGTAACTAGCTTGTGAAAAGAGAAGGAGAAAATAGCTTTTATTCTTCTACTATTCTTGGTTACTGTATCTAAGTCAAACTGCAGGAAAGCAGCTTTTTTGCCAAAATATTTTTTTTCTCTTTCCAATTGCATTTCTTTTTTTAAATCAAGTAGTAGGCAGTTAAAAAAATAAGCAAAATAGAAACTTTCAAGTGGAATCTGGGAATTGATACATACAATTGCAGATCTGGATGTGTTAATATTAACCAAACTTGTAAAAATCTAGTAGAATTCAAGACAATGAGATCCAAGGTGATACAACAGACATTTCAAATTATGGCATAGGGAAGAGGTTTATTGTCGATCACTAGGGTCATATTCCCTACTGTGTGATTTGTAGGGTGTTTTTGAAGTTTTAAAAATTATGTTGTAGCTGCATAATCTTTCCTTCCAGTATTCCCCAGTTACCATAGCCAAGTCTCAGATCTTTGCATTTTGAAAGCTGGCAGATTATTTTAACATATACTTTAAGTGCCAGGTTTTTACTTTTCATGTATTAAGTAGATATTAAGAAAATTGCCTTTTAAAATGCAAATTAAAACCACAACGAGATATCACCTTACACTGTCAGAATGACTAGAATCAAATAGATAAGAAATAATGAATGTTGGTGAGATTGTGAAGAAAAAAGAACCCTCATGTGTTTGTTGGTGGGAACGTAAATTGGTGCAGCACTATGGAAAACAGGATGGAGGTTCCTCAAAAAGTTAAAAAAAGAAATACCATATGACCCAGTAATTTCACTAGTGGGTATCTTTTGAAAACACTAATTTGAAAAGATAAATGCACCCCTGTGTTGATTGCAGCGTTATTCACAATAGCCAAGATATGGAAGCAACCCAAGTGTCCATAGATGATAGGTGATAGGTGAATTGATAAAGAAGATTTGGTGTATATTTACAATAGAATATCACTCAGCCATAAAACAGAATGAGATCTTGTAATATATAACAACGTGGATGGACCTAGAGGGTATAATGCTAAGTGAAATAAGTCAGACAGAGAAAGACAAATGCCATATGATTTCATTGATATGTGAAATTTTAGAAACAAAACATACAGAAAAAAAAAAACAAGACCAAAAAAACACTACTCTTACATACAGAGAACAAACTGGTGATTGCCAGAGTGGGGGTAGGTGGGAAGACAGGTTAAACAGATAAAGGGGATAAAGAGGTACAAGGTCCCTGTTCTAACGTAAGTAAGTCACAGAGATGAAAAGTACCATCAGTAAGATGGTAATGTATGGTGACAGATGGTGACTCTACTTATTGTGGTGAGCACTGAGTAATGTATAGAAAGAAATATTGGATGATTGTGTTGCACACCTGAAACTAATATAACACTGTATGTTAATTATATTTCAGTCAGAAAAATAAATGAAAGTTATTGAAATATAATTGACATACAATAACAGACATACATTTCAGGTAAAAAAAATAAATCAAGCTGTTGATGCTCCTGTAAAAACAATTGCCTATTTGTGTTACTCTTTAGGTTTCTTTATATTTCTTGAACATTGTCTGCTGCCTTGCTCTTAGGGAATTGTAGTCCTTAGATCCAAACTGAGATCTGCATAGCTGGTAGATCTTGTTTTCCTTCACAACTTGATGAAGGATATGCGCAAAGCGCAAAACACAGATGGGGGTCTGTAGGCTACTTGGGGTTCTCAGATCTGTTTCGCTCAGCTTGTAGAATAAGTTGAAATACAGTAAGTTGAATCTCCATCCTTTTTTGAAAATTCAGAAAGCACAGCTATAGTGGACTGACATTTCTGTGTGACTGCAATTGGCCACAGTCGGTCAGTGTGCCGGATGCCCTCTAGGCTTTCTGTCTTCCCCCATCCTTCAGGGTTCATCCCCTGACTTCATTAATTTATATTCCTTGCCTGGTTTCTGGCTTCTTTAGGCATTTGAGATTGTGACCCCAGGTGAGGAGAAGAACACTGTGAGGTTAAGGGTAACAGAGACTAAAATCAGTGATCTGTTGAGCTAACTCAGTTGTACAGTCTAAGAGGTCTTCTATCCCTATGGCATCCTGATAAAGGGAGTCTTTGGTCTCCTTTCCTGGCAAATGAGATTTTTTTTTTTAATTTTTTTTTTATTTGACAGACAGAGATCACAAGTAGGTAGAGACGCAGACAGTGAGAGAGGGAAGCAGGCTCCCCGCTGAGCAGAGCGCCCGATGCGGGGCTCGATCCCAGGACCCTGGGACCATGACCTGAGCCGAAAGCAGAGGCTTTAACCCACTGAGCCACCCAGGTGCCCCGGCAAATGAGATTTTTAAAATGGCAGTGGATGTGTTACAGAAATTAGTATAGGACAGGGCACCTGCAGGGCTCAGTTGGTTAAGCATCTATCTCCAGTTCAGTTCATGATCCTGGGGTCTTGGGTTAGAGTCCCACTTTGGCCTTCTTTCTCAGCGGGGAGCCTGCTTCTCCCTCTCCCTCTGCCCCTCCTCCCACTCATGCTTTCTCTCCCTAATAAATAAATAAATAGAATCTTAAAAAAAAATCAGTGTTGGACAGTTAGATAATCATTTAATAAGAACTACAGTACTACCCAGTCAGGGCTGATTTTACTGTTTCTGGAGCTTCCTATAATTCCTCAAAGTTTATTGAAGTAAGTTACCTGTTTGTTAAAGAAAGTGTTTGAATTTATTATTTCTTTCAAGAAAAAGGTTGTTGTTGTTGTTGTTTTTAAGATTTTATTTATTTATTTATTTCTTACAGAGAGAGAGATCACAAGTAGGCAGAGAGGCAGGCAGAGAGAAAGGGGGAAGCAGGCTCTCCACTGAGCAGGAGCCTGAAGTGGGGCTCGATCCCAGGACCCTGGGATCATGACCTGAGCCAAAGGCAGAGGCTTTAACCCACTAAGCCACCCCGGTACCCCTCAAGAAAAACTTTTTAAGGGAAGATAACCTGTAACTAATAAGTTGCCATGTTGATTAATGGCACAGAAAACCAAAAATTCCTCACACCTCCACAACTCTAGATTTTTTTCAATGTTTTTATTGTGGTAAAATATACAGAATATAAAACTCAATGTTGCAACAATTTTTATGTATACAATTCACTGACATTAAGTATATTACAGTACTGTGCAACCCTCACCACTGTCCATTTCCAGAACTTTTTCATCATCTCAAATAGAAACTGTAATCATTAAACAATAACCCTTCATGTCCCCCACCCTTCCCCAGACCTGGTAAGTAATGTCTGTTCTGCTTTCTGTCTATGAATTTGCCTTTTCTAGATACCTTATATAAATGGACTTGTACAATGTTTGTCTTTTGGGCTTATTTAGCATAATATTTTCAAGGTTCATCTATGTTGTAGCATGTATCAGAACTTTATTCTATTTTATGACAGAATAATACTCCATAGTATGGGTATACCATATCTTGTTGATTCATTTATCTGTTAATGACCCAAAACTCTATAATCTTTGGCTGCATTGTACTTTCCTATTAGAAACTAAATAGGAGAATAGATTCTTTTTTGGTTCATCATCCACACTGGCTTCTTGGTGTTCCTCCTCTCTCATGTCCCCTGGAGCCTTGCACATCAGCATGACTTTCAGTCCTTGTGGACCCAAACCAATGCAGCCTCATTCGGCCACTAGTAAAGCTGTTTGTTTATGTATATGCCTGCCTTGTCCTACCCCACTTCCCTGCTTTACTCTAGGAGTATAATGATTTCCATCTTGATTCTATCTGATTTTTTATTTTTCTCTTGTGCATTAGACCTTCATGCAACTCCCTAGATTTCTGGAAGACTTAGCTTTCTGGTCTCAACTGTGTCATTCACTAACTAGTTATGTGACTTTAAGCTATACGAGTCTTAACGATGAAGAGTTTGTAGTAGATATTTCAGATTTGTTCTAACTTTTGTATTTTGTCATTCAAAACATGTTATTTGCTATCTGCATGGGGGCAAAAGCAAAAATTGTTGGAAATCCATGTAGGAATTTATGAATCAAATGAGATTAAATATCAAACTGTTTGGTAAAGGTGATTTTACTGTAATGAAGACCACAAAAATATTTCTGTACAAAGCTGTTAGAAATAGAGTATCTTCTTTGCTCGCTATATAACATAAGTGGAGCTCTATAGTGAGTGAGAAGGAAGTGAGTTTAGAGAAAGTTAACTGGGTCTAAAACCAGTTAGATCTTTTTTTGAGCATTTTGAGTAATCTCTCTACCCAGTGTGGGGCTCGAACTCATAACCCTGAGATCAAGAGTAACGTGCTCTTTGGACTAAGCCAGCCAGGCGCCCCTTGAATGTTTTGAAAAGCCAACTTGTTAAAACTTGGAAACAATTTCATACATTTTATAACTTTTTGATACAGCCACAAAAGTCACTAACTTGTATTACTTTTGTTTGGGCCTGTCTGGGCAAGATACCTGAGTAGCTACATCTTGCTATATGAGAGAAGAAGTGGGAGAGTCAGAGGCAGATCCTGATAGGTTGATGAAACTGGTGAATTTCTTGGTTTAGTAATCTTCAAATCAACTAGATAACTTTGGGAGTCATTGTAGTGTTGTCAACTTTTTAGCTTACCAAGAAAAAATATTTTTAAAAACTTACCATTTATTATCACTGTTTCATAAAAGGAAAACATTCTGACAGTAAAATTTAGGAGTTGTATCAGAATTAAGGATGGTCTTAAATAGACCAGCACATTATATTACTGTTTTTCTGGGCACTATTGTAAACTTGGTTGTGAATCAGTGGGGATTACTGGCATAGATATGTTTTTGAAATTGTGAGGAAAGGAAAATCATACTTCTCTAGACTGAGCAAAGATGGAAAGGATGGAG
Organism: Meles meles; assembly: GCF_922984935.1. Classification (NCBI taxonomy): domain Eukaryota; kingdom Metazoa; phylum Chordata; class Mammalia; order Carnivora; family Mustelidae; genus Meles; species Meles meles. The sequence goes on from NC_060070.1 coordinate 25,146,559, forward strand.
AAGAACCAGTGCAGTGAAAGGACAAGTTTGGGAAAGGACGTTTTCAGGGAATGAAGAAGATGCATTGGGTTTTAGATGTGATGGACATCCAGCTTGAAGTTCAGCAAGAGTTAAACAGGTTAGACCTAAAGATACAAATTTATACATCTTCTGCCTTGAGGTGATAATGGTAGTCCTGAAAATGGGCTGTCTCTTGGGAAAAAATATATGGTTGATAGGGCAAAGAGTAACTTGTTAGAGGTTACAGGCATGGACTTTAAAACCAAACTGCCTGAATTTGAATCCTGGCTTTGCTAGTTATGAGCAGTGTGACTTTAGTGAGGATGTCTTCTTATGTTGTCCTGAGAATTAAATGAGTTCTAAGCACTATAAAAATGCTTAGAATATTGCTTGGCAGATAGTAAATGATATGCAGGTGTTAGCTGTCATTATTTGGTAGTGGATTAAAAGATGTCTGGGTAGTTTGTAGTAAGTAGTGGCAGGACATAGCTCCTTTGTAGAAATGGATAAATTCAAAAATCTTATTTTGAAAGTTCTGAGAGCTGTGGAAACGAAGAGGAGATAAACTCAAATTTTAGAGAGGCAAGAGCCCTTCTCATGTGAACTGAGATGGCCAGCTGTTTTTTTTTTTTTTTTTCCTGAGAGCAGTTGCCAAGTATGGGCATGTTCCTAGGATTAGGTTTAGTCCAGGCAGAGGGAGTCCACAGGGAGAAAGAGAAATCAGAAGCACTTTTAACAGTTGTGTGGGCTTTTTTGACAGATGGAAATCTAAGCAAGCCCAAAATGCACACCCTTTGTCTTCCCCCTGCCACCCCACCCCACCTCAAGACACTCGCTAAGTGCTGGGGCAGTGTAGGAGGCAGGGGGCTACTTTGGAAAAACTGAGTAAAATCTTTTGTAGTCTCATGGTGCTTAGACTTGCTAGGTTCTCAAACTCTTTCAATCTTAAAAGTTTTGGGGGTGCCTGACTGGCTCAGTGGGGCAAGCATACGACTCTTGATCTTGGGGTCTTGCGTTCAAGCCCCATATTAGGTATAGAGATTGATTGATTTCTCCTTCTTCTTCCCCCCCTTATTATTATTATTTATATTATATTATATATTTTATATATTATCTATAGTATATTATACATGTATTATTATTATTGTTATTATTTTAAAGATTTTATTTATTTGACAAAGAGGCACAGCAAGGGAACACAAGCGGAGGAGCAGGAGAGGAAGAAGCAGGCTTCCCGCTGAGCAGGGAGCCTGACGCAGGGCTCAATCCCAGGCCCTGGGACCACGACCCAAACTAAAGGCAGATGCCTAACAACTGAGCCACCCAGGCGCCCCTAGAGATCACTTTTTTTTAAAAAGTTATTGAAGACCACAAGGAGATTCTGTTTCAGTGGGTTATATCTATTGATGTATGCTATATCAGAAATTTGGAAATTAAAAGTAAGAAATTATTGAAATACTAATTTTAAAATAATAATAAACTCATTACCTATTAATATTAATAAGCAGTTTTTGGAAAAATAATTACGTTTTTCCAAAACACGAATATATTATTGAAAAGAGTGAATTATTTTATAAGTTTACAGTCTCTGGCTTAATACCAGACAGTTGAATTTTCATATCTGCTTCTGCCTTCCGTTGTTGCAAAGTGTTGTTTTGGTTGAAGTAAAAGAAGAAAATCCGGCCTTACATAGATAAGTAGTTGGAAAAGGGAGGAGTAATTTAATAGCTTTTTCAGATAATTGTGAATATTCTTCTTTGATCCTATGTCAAAACTTGACAGGTGGTAGTTTCTTAAAGGTTAGTTGCAGTGTGGAATCCAAAACCATATCAATGAACTTTTGTACTTATTATATTAAAATCCATTGTTCTGTCTTGTATTTTGAATGGATCTTTTACCACCCATATTTGTGTATCATGCATTGGTCATTTGGAAATATTGGTTCACTGAGGTATGCAAATCTTTCAAATACTGACATGTTTCCTTATAAAATATGTTAAAAATTCACATCATATTTGTTCAATACCACCACTGATCTCATTAGAAAAGTCTTAAGTATTGGAAAGTTGTCAAAGCTGTGGAAGCTGATAAAATTTTCTGCAATTCTAATCTTTGCCTAGAAGTTCAGTTTCTATTGTTGGCAACAAATACTGTTATTTTTATCCATTGAAGTAACAGGCTCACTGCATTCATTTTTGAGAAAACACCTGCTGAATACCTAAGTCAAAAGACCATAATTTGTCTATTGGTTGTTCTTTCAAGGAAAAATGGTGTTTTGTGGAGGGAGTGGGGGCAACCACTAACTCAGTTATGGCTCAAAGAATCACATGAGTGCTTTCTTCTTGAGCCAGCTGCCATACATTGGTATGCAACAGCGTGCTTTATGCTTGCCTTCCCCCTTGTAACTTGGATTATCAAAATGATGCGTACTCAAAGATTTAATAAAATTAGATACTATTTCATCAGGGATTTAAAAAAAAAAGACTGTTTATTTTAGAGAGACAGAGAGAGAGAGCAGGAGGAGGTGGGGTAGAGGGAGAGCGAATCCTAAAGTGGACTCCCCCTGAGCCCTACATGGGACTCCATCCCAGGACCCTGAGCTTGACCTGAGGCGAAATCCAGTCGGTCACCTAACTGAACCATCCAGACACCCCTCATCAAGGGCATTTTTTTTTTTAGTAAAACTGGTATTCCTCTTATTGTAAGTGCATGGCACTGAAGAGTATAATTATATGGTCGCCATCGGTTGCCTTGATTGGTGCTAAGACTGCAGCGGTTTTACCCACTGTTGCTTTTGTACCGTCAGTGTCAATGTCAATACAGTGAGAAAGACAAATAATATCTTATTCTTATAACTAACCCTCCCCCCCAAAAAAAACCCCCCATAAACCAAAAAAACCTCTCTGTGACCTCTGGAGGTCCACAGTCTATACTCTGACAACCACTAATCTAAGGCGGGGGCGTGCACCGAATAGCTGACGGTTTACCCTCGAGACATTTGAAAGTAGGGGTGCGTGAGGTCTAGCTAAAGCGACATTGCAGTACCAACCCAGTTCAGTCCTTGTGGCCTAGCAGAGGATAGGGCAAAACCTCTGTGGGAACCAATACTAACAGTAGTTCCTACAGTTCTGTATAGTGTTTGACGTATAGTCAGGTATGATGAGGAAGGACTTTTGCTTGTCACCAGGAGGGAAGAACAGAATCTGGAATTGCCTTGTCTCTGTAAACAACTAGAAAACTAGACAAGAATCTCAAAACAGCTTTCTTCACGTATTGGGCAACAGGCAGCACAGTCCAGTGTGTGTTGTTCAGAGTTTAACTGTGTTTTGAATGAAAATGAAAGAAGGCGTGTCAATTTGGGGGATGTCCTGAAAGCAATGCTTACAGGGACTTTATCATTTTAAAATAGTGGTCTAATCTTCTACTTGAATCAACTCGAAAAGAAGAGCAAAGTAAATCCAAAGTAAGAAAAAGGAATGCAGTCAGCCCTCAAATCAGTGAAGTAGAAAATGGACAAACAATAGAAAAGAATTAATTAAACCAAAGGCTGTTTTTTTAAAAAATTTATTTATATGAGAGAGAGAGAGATGGAGAAGCAGACTCCCTGCTGAGCAGAGAGCCTGACACAGGGCTCATTCCCAGGATCCTGGGATCATGACCTGAGCAGAAGGCAGACACTTAACCAATCAAGCCACCCACATTCCCCCAAGTGCTGGTTTTTGAAAAGATTAACTGCCCCACCAATATCCAAAATGATACTGACAAGAAACTTAGGTAGAGACATGGGCAGTTGTGTCCCATGCTGCCCCTTCCCACATTGGGCATAAAAACAGTGCATTGGGTATGGGGCAGCAAGAAAGAAATCAAAACAGAAACTAAACTCCAAGTAGTGGAGTGCCAAGTTTGAGGTGTTGGTGGAATTGTTCTGGGATCAATCCTGGGTGTGCCTGTCTTCTGACACTGGGGTGGGGTGGAGAGAAAGTGGAGGGAGGCCAGAATAGAAGTCTGGAGACCCAGTTATTGATTTTGACATAACTGAGAGTGAAAAGGAAGAAGGAGGAAGAGAGTAATGGCTTTTCCCTTGTGAAAAATTCTTTGACTCTATTTCTGCATTAAAAATTCAGATCTGTGAAAGCCTTAGATGTTGTCATTGTTCACATTCACATTTAAGCTAATGAATCATGCTCAAGTTGCTTTAAAATTGTATTTCATAAGAAAATGTCTAAAAATTTTTCTTTTGAGAATTTTCAAGGTGAATACAGAACTGAAATTCAAGAGAAATATGAAACTGCTTGTGCAGTCATCTCTCCCCCTTATAAGGTGATTTTCAACAGTATTTAACTGTGTCTTTTAAAGATCTTATTTATTTATTTGAGAGAGAGAAAGAGAGAGAGAGAACATGTGCGGTCATGAGCAGGGGGAGGCGAAGAGGGAGAGGGAGAAGCAGTCTACCTCCTGAGTTGGGATCCTGATGCGGGGCTCAATCCCAGGACACTGGGATCATGACCAGAACCGAAGGCAGACACTTAACCTACTGAGCCACCCAGGTGCCCTCTTTAGGGTTTGTTGGTTTGTTTGTTTGTTTAACTATTCCTTTTTATTGCTGCAGGTAGTAGCTGACCATTTTATATCCTATAGGCTAAGTAGAAATAGGCAGAGAAGAATTCTGTTTAGGTATACCTTAGGTGAAGGAAAATCGTTAACTGAATTCTCAGATTACTTTTAATAAGGAAATAGGATTAGTATTGGTATAAAATTCAAACTTCATAGCTGGTTATTCTATTTTTTTTTTAAAGATTTTATTTATTTATTTGACAGACAGAGATCTCAAGTAGGCAGAGAGACAGACAGAGAGAGAGGAGGAAGCAGGCTCCCTGCTGAGCGGAGAGCCCGATGCGGGGCTTGATCACAGGACCCTGGGATCATGACCTGAGCCGAAGGCAGAGGCTTTAACCCACCCACCCACCCAGGCGCCCCTGGTTATTCTATTTTTTAAAGAAGTTTTTCTTATTTGAGAAGTGGCTGAAGTGTTTTGTATAGAATATTTATTAATGTGTGTGGTAAAGAGAGATTTTTAGGTTCTTTTCACCAAATGTTAAATTCTGTGTGGTAGGTTGTAGGATGATTCCTTCCCCTGTCATTTTTTTTTTTTTAAGATTTTATTTATTTATTTGACAGATAGAGATCACAAGTAGGGAGAGAGGCAGGCAGAGAGAGAGGAGGAAGCAGGCTCTCTGCCAAGCAGAGAGCCCGATGCGGGGCTCGATCCCAGGACTCTGGGATCATGACCTGAGCGAAAGGCAGAGGCTTTAACCCACTGAGCCACCCAGGCGCCCCCCCCGTCATTTTTGTACGTGTTTAAATTGCTTGAATTTTTAAATAATGAGCATGTATTTTTTTCAAAACCTACAGAGCTATTAAAAAAATACCTAACATAAACATGAAATAAATATTGAGTATATAAATGAATAAAATGGAATTTGTGGTAAAAAAAAAAATAAGGGTAATATGTATTCTATTACTGTTGGTTTAGTTATGATATGCGTTGGTACACTGGCCATTCTAGAAATCACTGTGTCAGTATTTCTAGTTTGCTGCGCCTCCCTACCCTGATGAAATATGTGACTTTATCCCATTTTAGAATACTAGAAATACTTCTAATTCCCTTAAACACCTACCCCCCCATACAACGATTGAAGGGGGAAAAGCATCAAGAAAAATATTTACTTCCAAATGATTTCTGTACCCTCTCTGTAATTTCTCCTTCCCACCCTCCCTGCTTGGAATAGAAACTATTTCTGGCAGCAGGAACTCTCTAAGGAGAATGTTAGCCCTTACCACAGCAGACTGAGTTGTACAAAGAGTTAATTTAAAATGCAGAACATTTGCTACCAGCCAGGATAGAATGTGGTTGGTCAGTTTTTCTTATCTTCCTTTATTCCCATTTATCCTTATAAGTGGTCATCTTCTTCTTCTTTTTTTTTTTTCAAACTCTACCAATTTGTCTTTCTTTCTTATCTCTCCTGAGCTGTAGGTATAGTGTTGTGGGCCTCCCACTTCATCACTGATCTTATGAATAATGGGATTTCTTTTCCAGTAGCTAAGTTGTTGTTATCTCTTTCACAAGAGTAAAATACTTAAGCCCTAAATATACAACTTGAATGGATAGGAAGTTCTAATTTTAGTATATGTGCTGCCGAAGCAAGCACTGGATAGGAAGTTCTAAGTAAAAAGTCTTTTTATCATAAATTATCTTTTCTTCTGCATTCCCCACACCCCCATCAGTTCGAAGAGCTTGTTTGAAGCATTATTTTGCATTTCATGCTGCTGGGAATAAGAAAGTTTTAAAAAATTAAAATTTTTTTTAGCAGTGATGGAATCCAATTAGATTGTCCATTGATCACTGAATAGCACAAACTCAATTGTTATTCTCCAGATTTTCAGCAAAGAATATTAAGAGCGAAGGTAGACTTGGATTATACATCAGATAAGCAGAATGTCCTGTTCTTTTCCAGGACAGGTCTGGTTTATATCTGCTTTCCTGGCGTAATTTTTAAATAACACGTTTTGTTTTGGAGTAATTTGAGATTTACAGAAAACTTGCAAAGCTATTACAGAGTTCCTGTACACCCCTCAGCCAGTTTTCCCTTGTTATTAATATCTTACATAACCATGGTACATTCGTCAAAACTAAGAAAATCAACAGTAATACATTACTATTAACTAAACTCAAGATTTTATCCAGATTGTGCTCGCTTTTCCATTAATGTTATTTTTTTCTGTCCTGTGATTCAATCATAAGAATACTACATTGCATTTAGTTGTCCTATCGCTTTTGTCTCCTCTGTTCTGTGACAGTTTGTCAGTCTTTAATTATCTTTCATGACTTTAATGGTTTTGAGGGTCATTGGGCAACTATTTTGTGTAGTGTTCTTCAGCTGGGGTTTGCCTGATATTTTTCTTATATAGTCTGAGCCCATTTCTTTTTTGTCTTTCTTTCTCTTTCTTTCTTTTTTTAGGAATGATGAATCCCCCCTTTTTATCCCATAATGTTAGGGGTACATTCTGTTAGTTTGACATCATTTTTGATGTTAACTGACCAAGGTAATACTTGCCACATTTCTCACTGTAAGGTTACCTATAGCCCCCATACTCTATTTTTTGCAAGTCGGTAAGTCCAGCCCACTCTCAAAAGGAGCTAACTACATAAATTATTTGTAATTGTTCTGTAAGAAAGATCTCTATTTTCTCCCTTATTTATTTCTTCAGCTGTTTATTTTTATCAGCATGGATTCATGTGTATTTTATACTTTTAATTACCTATTAGTATGTTGTTTTGTTGCTCAGATGGTTCTAGGTTTGGTCATTGGGAGTTCTTTCAGGCTGGCTCCTATGTCCCTTTGACATACCCTCATTCTTGTGTGTGTGTGTGTGTGTGTGTGTGTGTGTGTGTTTACACAAAAGAATCCCCTGGTTAAATCACATAAAAAGATACATAACAAATATTATAAATTCAAGAAGACTAAAATCATACCAAGTATATTTTCCAACCACAATGGTACAAAACTAAAGATGAATAATAAAGCAAAGCTGGAAAATCTGCAATGTAAATATTAAATATTTAATATGTAAATATTGAACAACACACTACTACACAAGCAGTGGGCCAAATAAGAACTCAAATAGCAAATCAAAATGCCCAGAAGAAAAACACAAAATTCCAAAACCTATGAGATGCAGCAAAAGCAGATGTTAGAGTGAAATTTATGCTATAAATGCTCATGTTAGGAAAAAATGGTCAAATAAACAACATCACACCACAAGGAACTAGAAAAGGAAGAAATTTAGCTGAAACTTAGTAGCAGAAGGAGAAAACAAAAAAAATCTGACATAAAATAGAGACCAGAATAAACAATAATGTATCGAAAATAATGACCAGTTTTAAAAAAAATTGGCAGTGCTTTAACCACATAACTAAGAAAAGAGAGAAGACTCAAAACCAAAATGAGAAGTGGAAGAGCAAACAACACAACAGATAATCACAGAAATACATAGTGTGATAATAGATTGCTATGAACAATTATATTCTAACAAATATAACTTTAAGTTTCTGATAACTTAAAAAAAAAACCCAGACAATTCCTAAACATGTGTAAGTTATCAAGATTGAATCATGAATCTTGAATCCAAGAAATGGGAAATCTTAGATTAGTAACAAAAATGAAAGTTGAATTAGGAATCAAGAATCTCCCAGCACAGAAAAGCCCAAGACTACAGGGTTTCATTGTTGAATTCTTCCAAACATTAAAAAAAAATAATTCATGGCAGTCTTTATCAAAATCTCATAAATAATGAAATAGAGGCCATGAGGCCAGTACTACCCTGATACCAAAGCAGGATAAAAACAATACAAGAACAGAGTGCCTGGGTGGCTCAGTCGATTAATGTCTGCCTTCAGCTCAGGTCATGATCTTGGAGTCTTGGGACTGAGCCCCACATCGGGCTCTCTACTTATCGGGCTCCCCGCTCATCAGGTTTCCTGCTTGGCGGGGAACCTGCTTCTCCCTCTCCCTATGCCTGCCTTTCCCCCTGCTTGTACTCTCTGTGTCAAACAGACAAATAAAATCTTAAAAAAAAAAAAATACAAGAACAAAAAAGTCTAGTTTGTCCTATATAAGCATTGGTACTCCAGCTTTCTTTTGACATCTGTTTGCATGATGGATGTTTCTCCACCCCCTCACTTTCAATCTGCAGGTGTCTTAAGGTCTAAAATGAGTTTCTTGTAGGCAGCATGTAGGTGGGTCTTGCTTTTCTAATTCATTCTGACACTATGTCTTTTGATTGGAGCATTTAGTCCATTTACATTCAGAGTTAACCATTGACAGCTCTGTCTTTATCGCTGTTTTATTATTTGTTTTGTCATTACTTCTAGAGATTTTTTCCTGATCCTTTTTGTCCTTGTCATTTTTGGTCTCTCCTTTGCCCTCAAAGAGGCCCCTTTAATATTACTTTCCAAGCTGGTTTAGTGGTCACTAAATCCTTTAGTTTTTGTCTGGGAACATCATTTTTTCCTTTCCTTTGTTTCCTTTCCTTTCCTTTTCTTCTTTCTTCTTTCTTACTTTGTGGAACTACAAATCTTTGGGCTCTTCTTGTATTTTCTTCTTCTTGTATTTTCCATAGTCTAGTCCTAGAAGCAACCATTTTCCCAAGGAGCTCTGGTTCTTTTTTTTTTTTTTTTTAAGATTTTATTTATTTACTTGACAGACAGAAATCACAAGTAGGCAGAGAAGCAGTCAGAGAGAGAGAGGAGGAAGCAGGCTCCCCACTGAGCAGAGAGCCCGATACGGGGCTCGATCCCAGGACTCTGGGATCATGACCTGAGCCAAAGGCAGAGGCTTAACCCATTGAGCCACTCAGGCGCCCCAGCTCTGGTTCTTTTTACTGGATTTTTATTGGATAATGGCATTTAGAAACCAGTATCTGGGCACTGAGTGTGCTCATTGCTACAAAAGTGTTTCTGTTTCTAGGACCTCTCAACAGACAGAATGAGGAAATATATGTATCCCATACATACATACATATCTGTCATTATTTCTGTATCTTTCTATCTGTGTCCATTTAAATGTGAGTTCATACGAATATTGCTGATTCTAACTTCGTACCATAGGATTCTTTCTAGCTTCCCACTTTATCTGTAACTTCCCTCTCCAACTATGAATAACTTGGCTCCCACATCCATCACTCATTGACTTACTTGTTCAACTATAGTGTATCTGTAAAGCAGTTTTAGAAATGTTAACTTCAGGGCTTCAGGGTGGCTCAGTCAGTTGAGCATCAGACTCTTGATTTCAGCTCCAGTTGCAATCTCAGGGTCGTGGGATGGAGCCCCACGTTGGGCTCCTCAACCAGGAGTCTACTTAACACCTCTACCCCTCCCCCACTGTGTGCTCCTGGGCTCTCTTTCTTAAATAAATAAATCTTTGGAAAAAAAAAGAAATGTTAACTCCTTCTGTGAGAGACACCCAACTGAAAGCAGGGTTTATATATAGTTCCTTTGTCTCTACCTTTACTGTTTCAAGTCTAACATAATTTTCTAAAGTTATTTAGGGTAGCTCCTTTTTTTCCTGCACCCCCTTCAGTGAAATTATGTTAGACATTTATCATACAGGTAAACGTCTTTGCATTCCATCCTGGGACCCCTAATCTCTCGGTTGATTTTTTAAATGTGCATACATTAAAGTTCACTTTTTTTTTAAAGATATTATTTATTTATTTGGCAGAGAAACACACAGCAAGACAGGGAACACAAGCAGAGGGAGCAGCAGAAGGAGAAGCAGGCTTCCTGCTTAGCGGGGAGCCCTATGCGGGGCTCCATCCCAGGACGCTGGGATCATGACCTGAGCTTAAGGCAGACGCTTAATGACTGAGCCACCCAGATGCCCCTAAAGTTCACTTTTTGTGTTATAAAGTTCTTTAGGTTTTGCCAAATATACAGTGTAATGTATCCACCATCTTAGTACCATACAGAATTACTTCAACATCCTAAAAAATCTCCCTTTGTCTCCTTTTAGTAAACCACTCTGCACTGCTCTAACCCCTGGCAGCCACTTAACTGTTTTCTGTCCCCTTAGTTGCACCCTTTCCATAATATCATATGAAAGGAATCATCTGTAATCTTTCAGATCTACGTTTTTCACTCAGCAAAATGTTTTTAAGATTCGTTCACCTTGGGTGATCCATAACTTGTTCCTTTTTATCACTGTGTAGTATTACATTATACGAATGTCTCTGTTTATTCATTCCCCTGTTGAACAGTATCTTGGTTGCTTCCAGTTTTTAGTGATTATGAATAAAGCTGCTATAAAAATTCACACATAGGTTTTTGCATAAACATGTTATTTTTTTATTTTTTATTTTTAAAGAATTGATTTATTTGAGAGAGAGCACAAGCAGGTGGAGTGGCAGGCAGAGAGAGAGGAAGAAGCAGGCTCCCTACTGAGCAGGGAGCCTGACATGGGGCTCGATCCGAGGACCCCAAGATCATGACCTGAACTGAAGGCAGACATTTAACCAACTGAGTCATCCAGGTGCCCCATGAATATATGTTTTTAGTTCATTTGGGTAAATACCTAAGAGCATTACTGGTAGGTTGTATGGTGAATCTGTGTCAGACTTTGCAAGAAATCATCAAACTGTCTTCTGAAGTGGCTGTTCACATTTTTGTATTTCCATTTACAGTGAATGAGAGTTCTGTTGCTCTGCGTCTGTGCCCGTTATATTTTTCAATAGTGCCTCCTTTCACTTCCAGTAGTGTCCGGGTTTGGATGATAAAGTGTGCTATTTTGAAGTAAACATTGACATATTCTGTCCTCTCTTCTTATGTTTTGTGACTATTGGTGAGAAAATTGGGTCCGGGATTTTTCTTCTTCTTTTTTTAAAGATTTTATTTATTTATTTGACACAGAGAGAGAGAGAGAGATCACAAGTAGTCAGAGTGGCAGGCAGAGAGAGAGGATAAGCAGGCTCCCCGCCAAGCAGAGAGCCCAATGCAGGGCTCGATCCCAGTACCCCAAGATCATGACCTGAGCCGAAGGGAGAGGCTTTAACCCACTGAGCCACCCAGGCGCCCCAGGTCTGGGATTTTTCTAAGAGGTAAGACTTTCCTCATTCGGAACATAATTTTAGATCATCTACTTTCAATAATGGTGATTAAGGAAATAAATAGGTAAAGGAAATTAGAGTAAAGTAATTCAATTGATTAGGATTGGATTGACATCATGTAATGAGTGCCAGTCTCTGTGAATTTACTCATTTTGATAGCACTCTTCTAGTTTTCTAATCACTTTCTTCGGTGGCACCACAAGTAATTCTGTACATTTTTTAACATTTAGGTGCAAACTGTATTTTGGACCTTTCTTAATGTATCAGGGGTTGGGGAAAATGAAATCCTTTTGGCTTCTAATGTAGTTCTCTGTTGGACTCACAGTTAAAGCCTCTAGGGATGGTCAGTAGGACCAGAAGGCAGTTTTTTTTTTTTTTTTTTTAAAGATTTATTTATTTGACAGATAGAGATTACAAGTAGGCAAGTAGGCAGAAAGGCAGGCAGAGAGAGAGAGAGGAGGAAGCAGGCTCCCAGCCAAGCAGAGAGCCCGATGCGGAGCTCGATCCCAGGACCCTGGGATCATGACCTGAGCTGAAGGCAGAGGCCTTAACCCGCTGAGCCACCCAGGCGCCCCAGAAGGCAGTTTTTGTCCCTGGGACTCCCGCAAAATAATTGAGGGTGCTTGTTATCCTTCAGATCTTTATGCTTCAGCGTTATCTTAATTTTCATATTTATTCTTTGGATTCTGGGGTCTGGTATTTCAGTTCTACCTTTGGCATCCTTTATATTAGCCTTAGGCAAGTGCCCTTTTTACCTTACCTTGAAGCCAAACAGAGCAAATAATGCTTTTATTCCTTAAAAAATTTTCTTGCTTCCTATCTCTGTAATCACTCTTCCTTATTTATATGAAATTAAAGGTGTCAGCAAAAATGAGAGTTAAAGATTTGCTGAGAAAAATTTTAAGCAGCTCATTCATGTTAATCTACCCAGGGTTTCTAGAGACGGTTCATTTAAGTGAAAATTGCTAATATTTCTAGAAATCCAGGCTGCTGCTTCACTTAGTCTTGTGAGTGAGAATTGTGCTTGCCGGTCAGAGGTCACAGGTGCTTCTACAAGCCTGTCATCTCAGCTTCAGGAACAGCCAACTAACCTTTTCAGTCTTTTTCACAGGTGGTGGGAGAAGTGGGTAAAAATGCAGTTTCCAGATGTCAGGGTCTGAGTAGGTCAAGTCTCAGACCGTTTTGGGGAATGGCGAGTCCACAATGGTCAGGATATAGAAGCAGAGTGCAGTGCTTGGCAGAGAATTCACAAAACCTGTCAGACTTATTGGAAGGAGAAGCGGCCTGTGAATTAAATTGCTCCACTACTGATTTTCCTTTTCTTAGATTAAATTCAGATGTAACATGCTTTAGATCTTAAGGAAATACTATGAAGATTTCCTTTGTTACTGAAAATGATTGCTGGTTGATCTTCATGTTCTCTTTCCAACTCAGAAGATCACTTTACCGTGAAGGAACAAAACTGATTGTACCTTTGAAAAATATTTCTTCCTGGTTGAATGTGATTCAGTTAGCTTTAATGTTAAAATATTATAACTGTGCTGTGCCTTAATCTTGAGATTACCAGGCATTTTGGATGAATCAGTTAGCTTCCGTTGGCCCTGGTTGGTCCTTTAGAAAAATGAGATTTGGACTGGTGACGTCTTGGATACCTTCCAACTTCTGATTTTTTTGTACAAAAAATCTACATCTCCAATACAATGCTCTTTACAATTACAACCTTTCTGCATGTATCCAGTATATTTTTTAATAACAACAATTTAATAAGTTGGAAATTTTAAATCTATTCCTCATTGTATAAATATCTTTTATAAATTGTTCTGATCCCTGAATATGAGAACCCAGAAGAAGAGTGGATCACTGCCTTCAGTGTCAACTTCCTTTCCCTATGAATAAACATAACTATTTATTCAATAACTAATACAGCCTTAATTTTTTAAAATGTGTTGATTTTTGAGGAGAAAAATTTACAGCTTACTTTTCAGGCTAAAAAATGAAGACGATGGGGAAAAGGGAAGTTAACCTTATCTTCATTTAACATGAAGTTCCAAGGTAGATCTTCTATTTACTTAACATTTAATGTGTGAGATCTTTAAATCTTACATAATGATTTTCTGTAGACTTGTTATTGTACTTTTCAGGAAATGGTATCCCTTTTTCCACTAAGCAATCCTGTTACATATTTTGGACTGTGTATTTCTCCTAATGTACAGTAGAGCTTTTTTTTTTTTTTAAGATTTTATTTATTCATTTGCCAGAGAGAGTACAAGCAGGGGGAGCAAGAGGCAGAGTGAAAGAAGAAGCAGCCTCCCTGCTGAGCAGGGAGCCCAGTGCAGGACTCAGTCCCAGAATCCTGGGACCATGACCTGAGCTGAGGGCAGCTGCTTAGCGCTGAGCCAACCAGCATCCCTACAGAAGTGCTTTTAAGATAGAATTGGCAGCTTTCCGCCATCTTTCTTTGCCGCCATAATGGTGCGCATGAATGTCCTGGCAGATGCTCTCAAGAGCATCAACAATGCTGAAAAGAGAGGCAAACGCCAGGTTCTTATTAGGCCGTGCTCCAAAGTCATCGTCCGGTTTCTCACTGTGATGATGAAGCACGGTTACATTGGCGAATTTGAAATCATTGATGATCACAGAGCTGGGAAGATTGTTGTGAACCTCACAGGCAGGTTGAACAAGTGTGGAGTGATCAGCCCCAGGTTTGATGTACAACTGAAAGATCTAGAAAAATGGCAGAATAACCTGCTCCCGTCCCGCCAGTTTGGTTTCATTGTACTGACAACTTCAGCTGGCATCATGGACCATGAAGAAGCAAGACGAAAACACACAGGAGGGAAAATCCTGGGATTCTTTTTCTAGGGATGTAATACATATGTGCAAATAAAATGCCTCAGTGGAAAAAAAAAAAAAAAAAAAAAAAAAAAAAAAAGATAGAATTGGCAGCACCTGGAAACTTACAGATTTGATGAAAGTTCCAGGCCACATAAAATTGCTGCTGTGTACCTACCTAGGTCTAAAGGAGCACTATACCTTTGCATCCGTGTGTGTTTGGCCTAGTATAATTGTCTGCTTCTTGGAATGGACACAGAGAAAACCACTGAAAGATGCAAAGAGATAATGGACTTTTCTCTTTTTATGTCTTCATCAAAATAGCATTTGCAGAGTTCCTTCTGTTCCTCCTCTTTTTACATCCCACTAGGAATCAAACATTTCATATTTGAAGGGCTGTATGAAACTTCCTTCTCGACCCCTACCCTGTGTAAGGATTCCCAAATGGTAACATTCCTCTTATTTAAGCTTTTATTCAGCTTTTCCTTTGTTTCCTTTCATTTTAGTGGTAAATTGCCTATCATTTTCTTTCCTTTATTATTTTGTTAAAGATGTTTCAGCTTGCAGGATTGAGCTATCAATTTTCTTGGTTTCACTGTCCTATAATAAAAGTTTGTCTACCTAGCATTCTTTCAACTGAAACTCGCTGAATACGCATTGGAACAACACCCCAACGTGGAGAATGATAGCTAGTCAAAGCAATGACCCTAAGGCAGTACAGGGTACCCAGATGTTTTCTCATTTACTCAAGAAAGATAAGACTATATTAAAAAAAAAAAAAAAAAGTGAGACTATGATCAACACAATTTGTTCTGTATTTTCTTACATTTCATTTCATTTGTATACAGTAAGTTGGTGTTAACCAGAATAACTCATTTCCTCCTCCAACAGAGTAGTAACGGAGTGTTTTCGTGCGTTTTGCTTCAACTCTGCTCTAGAGCTGTTCTATATGAAGGATGTTTTTTATTAAAACATTCAAGAAGGTTATGATAGTATCCCTTATTAGGGTCATGTACTGAAGATTTCTTAAATCTTTCCTCCTAAAGTCACTGGCTGACAATTAAATAAAGAGGTGAAATTCAGGGGTGCCTGGGTGGCTCAGTTGGTTAAGCATCTGCCTTCAACTCAGGTCATGATCCCAGGGTCCTGGGATCGAGCCCCATGTCTGGGTCCCTGCTCAAAATCTTTAAAAAGAAAAAAAAAGAAGTGAAATTCAGAAATTATTGTTCATCTGGAAAGCCTCATATAACAGTACTGCTTTGTAATCATTCTGGTTCCCTCATCTCTTATTTGAAGATTTATTTGAGCAAACATTTATTGAGCACTTACTATGTGTAAGATATTATGATAAGAGGTAAATAATGGGTCAGGAATGAAAGGAATTAGAACTGTGATGTTGACTTTTGTGGCCTTCAAGGACTTCACATTGTACCTGTTCCTTGCATTAACTTTCAGGCCTATGTTTATACAACTGGAGGAGTTTTAGTGTGTGGGGATTGAGCATTTTGCATCAGTCAACTGGAAAGCACAGGGGTGGGGGGATGGGATGATCTGTTGAAGTCCACAAGTAATGTGTCATTGTTTTTGATAACAGCTTTATTGAGATATAATTTCTATACCATAACACCCTTTTGAAGTGTACAGTTCAGGAGCGCCTGGTTGGCTTAATTGGTTAAGTGTCCAGCTCTTGATTTTGACTCAGGTCATGGTCTCAGGGTGTGAGATCAAGCCCTGTTCCAGGCCCAGCCTGGAACCTGCTTAAGATTCTCTCTCCCTCTCCCTCTGCTCCTTCCCACCACTCATGCACAGGCACATGTGCTTTCTCTCTCTCTTTCTCTAAAAAAAAATATATAAATAAAAATAAAGTGTACAGGGGCGCCTGAGTGGCTCAGTGGGTTAAAGCCTCCACCTTCAGCTCAGGTCATGATCCCAGGGTCCTGGGATCAAGCCCTGCATCGGGCTCTCTGCTCAGCAGGGAGCCTGCCTCCCTCTCTCTGCCTGCCTCTCTGCCTACTTGTGATCTCTGTCTGTCAAATAAATAAATAAAATCTTTTTTAAAAAATCAACTGACCATAAATATAAGAGTTTATTCTGGACTCTATTCCACTGAGCTAAGTGTCTGTCTTTACACTATTACCACACTGTCTTTATAATGGTACCTTTGTGGTTAAGTTTTGAAATTTCTTAAGTGACTTTTTACCTTTTGATTTTCTTCTTTGTCTAAATGTTTTTGGCTGCTAGTTTTTAAGTCTCACTTTTTAATATTTCTCAAACTTGTTTATTTGTGCCCCTACTAACAATTCATTGGTTAGATCTTAACACTTTATTGTTGCCCAGCTCTACTCCATTCCCACCACCTCCCCTCCCCCGCCAAAAAGGCATTAGCTTCTTAACTGATTCTTTACATTAATTCCTTTAGTCATGCTTGTTTACCTACTGCACTGCATTATATGGTATTGGGGATATAACAATGAATAAGTCAGGGGCATCTGGGCGACTCAGTTGGTTAAGTGTCTGCCTTTGGCTTGGGTTACGATCTTAGGGTCTTGGGACTGAGTCTAGCATCAGGCTCCCTGCTCAGTGGGGAGTCTGCTTATCCCGCTTTCTCTGTCCCCCTACCCTGCTTGTGCTCTCTCCCTCTTTGTCGCAAATGAATAAATAAAATCTGAAAAAATGAATAAGCCAGACATGACCTGTGTGGGACCTTATATTCCAGTTACAGAAGCACAATAAATAAGGAAAAAAGAAATTAGATGGTGCAATGAAAGGGAATTAAACAAAATAATCTTTATTAAATGTAAATGTAATCTGGCTACATTTCTGATTAAAATTCTTCATTGGCTCTCCATTACTTTCAAGATGAAGTTCAAGTTCCTAATCTAATTATGTTTGAACTTTTTTTAACATTACTTTTTAGTAAGTTCTCTGCTGTCTTCCTTTGTGAATACTGCATATAAACTGTGTAGCTGCTATTAAACCTCAAAAATTCATCTGTAACTGTAAAAAATTTGCAGTAGACTCTTTTTATCTTAACATATTGGCTTGTATATTGCCAATGTTGGCTTGTATATTGGAATATACTTTAATTAAATGCTATAATTTTAATGAAATATTTATAAGTAGGATGAAGTATATTAAAAGAATATATTGACATCCTAATATGGAAGTCATGAAGTACAGCTGCAAAAGTTATTTCGTAGTAAAAGCATTCTAGTTGCCTTGCATGAAGCTAGATCACAGCATATCTAACCAGAATAATCTAATTATGGTCTTTAATGTGTCAAATGTTCTAAAATATTAAATTGTGCCTTTAATCAGACTGCTAGGCTTGCTTAAACAACTCCTAATGAATTTAATACTTCAATTTTTGGATACAGTAAGTAAACATAAGTAGGTTATAAGAAAATGGAACATATCCATGAATGAGGTAAAAAGAAAAAAAAATCTCATTTCCAAAATGGCCTGGATGGTGAGTCAGGTTTTTTTTTTTGTTTTGTTTTGGTTTTTTGCCATGAAAAAATCCTTTTGTTACTGAGTATTTGATAGTATTTTACATATGCTTAAAAGCTTTTTGATTTAAAGCTGTCTTCTGTCTCAATTGGCAAAGAACACAAAAACATGGAAGATAAGGACTTCAGAGTTAAGAAGAGCACCTTATCTCTTGGTTCATTAATCTAACACATTTTTTAAATGCCTACTGTGTGATGTATAGTGTTTTATTCACTGGATATGCTGAGTTAGGCCAAGGCACAAACAAGGCTCCTACTGTCAGGAAGCTTACAAGTTAGGAGTTGAGAGGGTAGACTGCTAGAGAGAAATGAGGGGGTGGCATAGAATACAGTCTAATGGATACTGCTTTTCCCACACTAAAACTGAGAGCTGCAAGACACAGACCAGATTTAAGAAGGAGTTTCTAAGGAAACCTAAAGATAACAAGGGAGACCAAAAAAAAAGGACACTGGAAGAAATTAAAGCCTCTGACACCTACAGTTGCAGCAAAAATTAAGCACAGTCTAACTCCTAGCCAGTTAGATATCAAACCTCACACTAAAGTTCTCTGTATATAAAGCACAACAACAATCACTAGAATAGGGTAACAAAGATCTTTCCTAAGTATAAAAGAAATTTTACAATTAAAAAAAAGATACAAAGAACATATAGTAGATATAAATATAGTACATTTAATAATCATTAAAAATATGGTACTATTATGACCAAACATATGAATTATATTAATAAGTGTGAATAGCCTCAGCTTACCTTGTAACAAAAAAGTATTTTCAATTGAACTATATGCTGTATATAAGAGCACATCTAAAACAACATGAATCAGAAAAGCTAAAAATAAAGGGTTGAATAAAGAAATACCAGACAAATGGAAAAATCCTCATACCAAAGTATAAGTTGGCAAAAAAAAAAAAGACATTAAAAATAAGGAACACATTTCAATACCAAAAGTCCCAATTCAAAATGCAGATATAACAGTTACAAGGATCTATACAATAGGTAACACAGCAACCACATTTATGAAGCAAAAAATAGGGAACATACTAGGAGACATAAGCTTGCTCTTTATAATGGGAGAGTTTTTAGGGGCACCTGGGTGGCTCAGTTGTTAAGTGTCTGCCTTCAGCTCAGGTCATGATCTCCTGGTCCTGGGATCAAGCCCTGCATTGGGCTCCCTGCTTGCCGGGAAGCCTGCTTCTCCCTCTCCCACACCCCCTGCTTGTGTTCCATCTCTCACTGTCTCTCTCTTTCTCTGTCAATTTAATAAATAAATAAAATCTTTATAATAGGAGAATTTAGCAAGCCACTTCCAATATAAGACAGAAGTAAATACAGGGAAGACCTAAATAACATAATCAAATAAACAATGTGGATAGATAAGTATGTGTATATATATCAAACTTTAAGCTCCAGTAATGGAAAATCTTTTTTCGGGCGCACATGAAATATTCACAAAAATTGATCATATTTAGGTCACAAGAGTAAACATGAGGTGTTATAATATGGAAATATTACAAGCTATATGCTCTAATCTAAATGTAACAACCCCAGAAATTATTTTGTAATTTAAAAACCCAAAATACAAAATTCTGATGAAGGAAATTGAAGATGACACAAACAAATGGAAAGATATTCCACGTTCATGAATTGGAAGAACACATATTAAAATGTCCATACTACCCAAAGCAGTCTATAGATTTAATGCAATTCCTATCAAAATACCAAGAGCATTTTTCATAGAACTAGAATAAATAATCCTAAAATTTGTATGGAACCACAAAAGACCCCATTTCAAATAGCCAAAGTAATCTTGGAGAAGACAAAGCTAAGGGTGCACAACTGCAGATTTCAAGGTATACTACAAAGCTGTGGTCATAAAAACCATATGTTACTGGCACAAAAATAGACACACAGATCAATGGAACAGAATAGAAAGCCCAGAAATAAACCCACAATTATATGACCAATTAGTCTTGACAAAAGAGGCAAGAATGTGCAGCGAGAAAGAGTCATCAGCAATGTTGGGAAAACTGGACCACTTTCTTACAGCATACACAAAAATAAACTTAAAATGAATTAAGGACCTAAACATGAGATCTGAAACCATAAAACTGCTAGAAGAAAACATAGGCAGTAATTTCTTTGACTTCATTTTTCTAGATATGTCTCCTCAGACAAGAGAAACAAAAGTGGAGACTACATCAAAATAACAAAATCTTTTGCACAGTGAAGGAAACCCAACAAAATGAAAAGGCAACATACTGAATGGGAAAAGATATTTGGAAATGATATAGCCAATAAGGGATTAATATCCAAAATATATAAAGAACATATACAACTTAACACCGCCCCCCCAACATCTGATTTAAAAAATGGGCAGAGGACCTAATAGATATTTTCCTAAGGAGATGTACAGATGGCCAAGAGACCCATGAAAAGATGCTTAATGTCACTAATTGTCAGGGGAATGCAAATCAAAACCAAATTAAGATATCACCTTACACCTATGAGGATGGCTAAAATAAAAAATTATTGGTGAGATTGGAGGAAAAGACACCCTCACTCCCTGTTAGTTGGAATGTAAATTGGTGCAGTCACTGTGGAAAACAGTATGAAAGTTCCTCAAAGAACTGAAAATAGAGAAATACCAAATGACCTAGTAATTCTACTACTGTTTACCCAGAGAAAATGAAAACACTAATTTGAAAGGATATATGCACTCCTATGTTCATTGCAGCATTATTTCCAATAGCCAAGATATGGAAGCAACCCAAGTGTCCATGGATAGATGAATAAAAAAGGTGTGGTATATTATGTATTTATACACATACACACACACAGAGGAATATTACTCAGCCATAAAAAAAGAATAAGATCTTGCCATTTATGACAACATGGATGGACCTTGAGGGTATTACGCAGAGTGAAAGAGTCATTCAGAGAAAGACAAATCCCATATGATTTCACTCATGTGGAATCTAAAAAACAAAACAAATGAATAAACAAAAAACAGAAGTAGACCCATAAGTACAGAAAACAAACTGGCAGTTGCCTGGGGGCAGGAGGATTATGGACAAAATGGGTGAAGGGTAGTAGGGGTACAGGCTTCCAGTTATGGAATGAGTAAGTCTGGGGATAAAGTGCAGCATAGGGAATGTGGTCACTAATATTGTAATAAGCTTGTATGGCAACGTGGTAGCTACACTTGTGGTGCACGGAGAAGTAGAATCACTGTTTTGTAAACATGAAACTAATATAACATTGTGTGCCAACTGTACTTCAGTTAAAAAATAAGACTAAAGAATTGTTCCCCGTTAAAGGAGACTAAAGAGATGTGACAACTGAATGCGGTGTGTGATTTGGGATTTTCTTTTGCTGTTGACACATTATTGGGATAATTGGCAAAGCCAAATGAGATCTGTTGATTAGATTAGATAATAATGTATCATTGTTAATTTCCCAATATTTATTTTTATTCTGTAGTTATATGAGAGAATGTCCTTTTTTTTTTTAAGGAAATAAAACAGGATTAAAGGGTATCCTGTCAGCAATTTGCTCTCAAATAGTTTAGGAAAAAGTGAGGATTTTATAGAGAGAAAATAATAGAGCAAATTGGTAAGCTGTTAACATTTGGAGAATCTGAGTGAGGAGTATATAGAGATTCTTTGTATTAATTCCCCAGCTTTTCTGGGAGCCTAGAATTATGCCAAAATAAAAAACTGAAAGAAAAAAAAATTATCCAACAAAGGAGGAGTTTTACTCTAAGGCACTTGAAAAATTTTTAATATCTGTCTTCCTTGGGGGACTTTATAAATTTCTTTTTTCTTTCTTAGTCTCACTGGGGAAGGAAAGGACAGGCTTTAAAAATAAAAAGTAACACCATGGGTCATCATCTGACAAGAACACTGGTCTATTTTATTTCTGACCTGGACTACTTTTTTTTTTCTTCTTGGGCATTTTGTGCTCCTTTTGTTCTCAGGAAAAATGAGGTTTAAATGCCTTTCTTAGTGCATGTGTTGGCATGATACAGGTGCAGTAAAGGTGTCTTTCTAACAAAAAACGGAATGTCTTCAAAGACGTGAGATGGTTGCCATAGCTGTAGTTTGGATACCTGTATTCAGAGACTTAAGTTCATTCTCCTAAATTGCTATGCTAGTATGGCCTAAATTCATTCTCCTGGGTTGTGAGGATTAGCTCATACTAGCCACCACACTTGACTTCCTGATGCTGTTAATATCAACCAGATACTGTTGGGCATGCAGTTTCCTAGAATAAAAATGGAACCCACAGTGGAATTCGGGTACTTCCATTTTCCACAATTCCCCTATGGCAAGGATATCTAACTGCACACCTGCTGTCTATATCAGGATGGTAACCATGTGTCTAAAATTGAATTCTTCATATGAAACCATTTCTCCTACTTTCCCATTGATCTCATTATCTATTTGGTTGTTCAGACTGCAGATCTGGAAGATAGCCTAGATTCTTTTTTTCTTCTCGATTCTATAATTCCTATTCATTGTAACTCTTGACATTTCTAATTTCTACTTGCCTCTCAGTCCCTGTTATTATTGCCATAGTTCAGATCTTCATCTTTGGTCTTTGTTTGCCCATAAGATACCTATATGATCTTTCTATTGGCAGACCTCCCCATCACTTCCCAACCCAAATCCATTACCCATATGATTTGCTGAATGATCTGTTGAAGTAGTCTTCATACTCTTTGGTAGCTCCCCATTTCCTATAGAAAAGATTCAAACTCCTTAGCTTATATTACAAAGTGCTTATAATCTAGCAACTGTCTTCTTTTCCATCTTATTTCTTGCCACTCATCGCCTTGTATCACCTTTACTCTGTTAACAACAGCAGATTTCTAAGAGTTCCAGGATGTACCAAGTTGTTCAACTCAGAGTCTTTGCAGATGCTATTTCCGCTACATAGAGTGTTTTCCTTGTTCCTGAGGAATTTGCTGTTCTAGTAACATGGTAGAATAAGATAATATGGAATCCCTATTGCTACAAGTACCCAACGGTACCAAATAGTATATAACAACCAACAACACAGTTTAAATATATAGCTTAGCTCATAAGAAAAAGGGGGAGATCTCAAGATTCCAAAAAGGAAAATGTATCTCAAAGTTACAGCAGTTAGCATATTATAAACTAGTGTGGTGATGACCTTTGAGGGAAAGAGACCAGAAATAGACCCTCTTGAATGTTAATGTCCATTCGGAGACAGGAAATGAACCCTCAGGGGATATGGAGAGTTGCATATTCCTGAAAGCCAAAACCTTTGAAGGACTACAATTCACAGAGAAAGGTGATCTAGAAAAACTTTCTGCTGGTTGAGAAAGACTATAAGAAATGGTATATTCTTGAAGAAAACAAAGCCACAGTTTTAGAATTTAAAAACAAGACTATTTCAGTTGTAAGGACTGTATTACAGGAAGGACGGAGGACAGAGATTCCCCGCCAGAGAAGGAGCCAGAAGAGAAGGAACCATACTCTGGTTCCTTCATACATCAAAACAATAGGCTTTTTGTCATACATAAATACAACTGAAGACGCTTTCCCCACACCCTAAGAATTGTCTTGCAGTCAGCAGGGGAGGGGTGAACCTATGATACTCAGGTAGAGGGCATGAGACCTTGCCACATGTATGAGGAGGGGCAGCTGAGGTTCATATTGGTAAGTTCGCAGTTTCAGAAAGGTAATTTAGCAACGGTGCTGGTACCATACATTTGAAGGAGGTTATATTATTTGTCCAGTAAAACTTTTATATCACGTATTGGCATGCAGTATTATTTTATTACAGAGGGGTAGTTTTCCAACAATATCTGTTTGAGATTCAGGGTGACAAAATTCTTCTATGAAAAGGTAAGTTTTTTAAAAAAGGTTTATTATTTGAGAGAGAGAGAGAAAGCATGAGGAGGGGAGGAGCAGCGGGAGCGGGAGAAACGCATTCCCCACTGAGCAGTGAGCCAGACGTGGGGGTTCGATCCAGGGACCCTGGGATCATGAACTGAACCACCTCCCCACTGAGGAGGGAGTCAGATGTGGGGCTCAATGCCAGAACTTGACATGAGCCGAAGGCAGACGCTTAACTGACTGAGCCACCCAGGCGCACCCGTGTTTTTATGAGCTAGCCTTTGGAGTGACAGAGTCACACCTCTCATATTCTATTTGTTGAGACTATCACAAGGGCCCATCTAGTTTCAAGAGGGAGAGCACATAGATCCTCCCACTTCATAGGAAGAATGTCAAGGTCTTCCATGAAGACTATTTGAAAGGGGAGGTGTATTTGCAGCCAAATTTGAAAAATACAGTTTGCCACCACCTCCAAACTTGTGTCTTGCTGTGAGTTTCAAGTCTGAGTTTATCCTCCCTGGGTGGTATGGGATGTTCAAGCCCAGAATCAGGAGTGGGGGTTCCATGGTAACCATATTATAATTCCATCTGCTGGAACTCTAGTGTTAACAAATGCAAAACTAGTTTGGAGTATCACTTTCAGAATCTAGACCATATAAGATCACCTCAGAGAGGGGCGCCTGGGTGGCTCAGTCGGTTAAGCATCTGCCTTCGGCTCAGGTCATGACCCCAGGGTCCTCAGATCCCGTGTCAGACCACCTGCTCAGCTGGGAGCTGCTTCTCCCTTTCCTTTCTCTGCCCCCCACAATGCAGTTGTGCTCATTCTCTCTCAAATAAATAAAATCTTTAAAAGAGGGGGGTACCTGGGTGGTTCAGTTGGTTAAGCATCTGACTCTTTGTTTCAGCTCACGTCATGATCCTAGGGTAGTGAGCTCAAGCCCCATGTCAAGTCAGCTTAAGATTCTTTCCCCTTCCTATTCCCTCAGCCTGTCCCCCTGCTTGCATGCTCTCTCTCTCTCCCTCTTTCAAATCAGTAAATAAAATCCTTAAGAAAAAAGATTACCTCAAAGAAAATAAAACTTAGTGGAGAATTCATAACAGAAATGATAACTTTGTGGACATCACCTACCGTGAGGAGAAGGAAGCAGGAGGGTTAGCGTCTCAAGAATTTGAGACAGAGGGGCGCCTGGGTGGCTCAGTGGGTTAAGCCTCTCCCTTCGGCTCAGGTCATGATCCCAGGATCCGGGATCAAGCCCCACATCGGGCTCTCTGCCCCGCGGGGAGCCTGCTTCCTCCTCTCTCTCTGCCTGCCTCTCTGCCTAGTTGTGATGTCTCTCTGTCAAATAAATAAAATATTTAAAAAAAAAAAGAATTTGAGACAAAGAAAAATATGATGGGGATATAAAATATGTGTTTTAAGATGATTGCAGAGAGAAAGTAAGGAAATTTTTAAAAATACAGTGGGGTACCTGGTTGGTGCAGTCAGTAAGCATCCAGTTCTAGATTTCAGCTCAAGTCATGATCTCAGGGTCATGGGATCAAGCCTTATGTCTGGCTCTAAGCTCAGCGTGGAGTCTGCTTGAGATCATCTCTCTCTCCCTCGGTGCCTCCCCTGCTCATGTTTTCTCTCTCTCTCTCTCAAAAAAAAAAAAAAAATACCATGAAGAAAGCTCAAGTCCAAGCATCATCTGAAGGAGGTATTTCCTGTACTCTGTGATAAGCTGTGCAAGTTACTACTGTAGCATTTAACATACTTTGTTGACATTTCACACACCTTGAGCATATATCTTTGGTGGCAGGTGGACTTTATTCTTTTACTTCCAAAGCTTAGCAAAGTGCCTGGTGCACAGTAGGTTCTCAGTAATTTCTCAACTAAAGACTGCATAGTTCTATGTCATATTATAAAAATCAAAAATTAGATCAGTCCAGTGATCAGTTTGGATAAGAACAAATTTTTTTTTAAAGATTTTATTTATTTATTTGACAGATAAAGATCTCAAGTAGGCAGATGCAGACA
The DNA here is from genome assembly GCF_922984935.1 of Meles meles. Classification (NCBI taxonomy): domain Eukaryota; kingdom Metazoa; phylum Chordata; class Mammalia; order Carnivora; family Mustelidae; genus Meles; species Meles meles. The sequence continues at coordinate 25,172,443 of NC_060070.1, forward strand.
GAGAGAGAGAGAAGCAGGCTCCCCTGCTGAGCAGAGAGCCTAACGAGGGGCTTGATCCCAGGACCCTGAGATCATGACCTGAGCGGAAGGCAGAGGCTTAACCCACTGAGCCACCCAGGCACCCCTAGGAGAACAAGTTTTTATACCTAATATCCAGCATTAACTTTGATAACAGTACTTAAGAATATTAGATGCCTTTATTTGTTTTAATTGGTGATAATTTATAAGGTGCTCACAGGGTCCTTCTTTTTTGTTTGTTTTAGAGAGGGAGGGGCAGACGGAGAGAAAGAGAATCTTAAGCAAGCTGCACACCTAGCACGGAGCCAGCATGGGGCTGATCCACTGACCCTGAAATCATGACCAGAGCCGAAATCAAGAGTCGGCTGTTTAACTGAGCCACTCACGTGCCCCAGGATCCTCCTTTCGAAAGAGAAAATCTTCCTCATTTGCTTAAGGGAAAAGAGGTTTTTCTCTTGTCCTAAGTAGTAATCCAGATATGGAAATGAGGCAGAGATTCATGTTTAAAACTTCTGCTTTAGGGCTTCTGGGTGGCTCAGTGGGTTAAACCACTGCCTTCGGCTCAGGTCATGATCTCAGGGTCCTGGGATCGAGTCCCACACCGGGCTCTCTGCTCAGCAGGGAGCCTGCTTCCCTCTCTCTCTCTCTCTCTCTCTGCCTGCCTCTCTGCCTACTTGTAATCTCTCTCTCTCGCTGTCAAATAAATAAATAAATAAAATCTTAAAAAAAAACAACGACAACAAACTTTTGCTTTAGGGGCACCCGAGTGGCTCTGCTGTTTAAGTTGCCAACTCATGATTTCAGCTCAGGTCATGAGCTCAGGGTGGTGAGATTGAGGCCAGTGTTGGCTCTGTGCTGGGTGTGGACCCTGCTTAAGATTCTCTCTCCCTCTCCCTCTGCCCCTCCCCACAAAACGAAAACAAAACAAAAGCAAACCTGCTTTATCCATCAACCAGAGTGAGAAAAAGCAGTAGACTTGATCCTTAGAGCCAGAATTTCTGTGCTTTAACAAACTATGGTCTCTGGCAGAGAGAAAGTGGGGGATACTCTTTTCAGGTCCTTGTAGAGAGACATTAGGTTGAAGAAGGATTGCTTCTTTCTCCTTTTGTTGATGGCAGTTTTTTGTTTTTTGTTTTTTTAATATTTTATTTATCTGACAGAAATCACAACTAGGCAGAGAAGCAGGCAGAGAGAGAGGAGGAAGCAGGCTCCCTGCGGAGCAGAGAGCCCGATGCGGGGCTCGATCCCAGGACCCTGGGATCATGACCTGAGCCGAAGGCAGAGGCTTTAACCCACTGAGCCACCCAGGCGCCCCTGTTGATGGCAGTTTTGAAGAAAAAATGGGCCCAGCTTAAGAATTCCTGGTTGATCATGTAAAATTACAAGGGACACTAGAGAACAAAATAAGATTATAAGCTATCTCTAGATTCAGAATAAGCCCGAAAATAGAAATTAACACATTGCTTTTTGTTTATAGGTAATATTATAGGTAATATTAATTAATATTAATTAATTTATAGGTAATATAGTCATAGGCAGTATTAATAATACTATAGGTAATATTAATAACTAATATTAATATTTATAATGTAAAATATTACAACAAAAAGGTAAAATTATTTCTTTGAGTTAAATTTGTTTTCTTGAGTTCTAGTTCTTTAAAGTTTTTAAGGCGTATTATTTTCACTCAGCCTCAAAGACTAAGGAATTACCCAACATACTTGTAAAATGAATTATTAGATTTTTTTAAAAGATTTTGTTTATTTATTTGACACACATACACACACACACAGAGATCACAAGTAGGCAGAGAGGCAGGCAGAGAGAGAGGAAGGGAAGCAGGCTCCCCACTGAGCAGAGAGCCTGATGTGGGGCTTGATCCCAGTACCCTGGGATCATGACCTGAGCCAAAGGCAGAGGCTTAACCCACTGAGCCACCCAGGAGCCCCGAATTATTAGATTTATTAAGAAAAAAATAGTCAAGTGCTAGGTTTAGCTTTGAAACTTACAATTGCCTGTATATATTGGGAGACATGAAAAATTGAGGCATAGAATTTGAAAGTGGTCATTTAAATTCTGCTCTATTACTTACTTGATTAGAACCTAATAATTCAAATTTTTTCACTTGCTTATATAGAAGAATAATGTTTTGGCATGACTTATATGATATTGAAGAAATGTATTTTCATCCAGGAAGAGATTTGTTTGCCCCTTTCACCCCTTGCCCTGTGACAAAGTCCAGTTGTTATGAATTTTCCCTAAAACCAGTCACCTAGATGTTCTTTATCCTACCAAGCTTTGTGATTCACTCATTTTTATTGACTATTAAACCATGAGTTTGCAAGGAGAGAGAAACCAAGAGCTGGGATCTAAAAAAGAAAGTGCCTGCTGAAACTTACACCTGGGAGTCCTGCCTCCAGCTTATTTGCTGATCGCCTTCCTAACTGTCCAGTAGAATGTAGGGAGTCTGTAACATCAGCAAATGATAAACGGCTATTACTTTCTTCTTAGTCGGATCTTTCAAAAGAATAGTCTCTCGTGTTTTAAATGGTTGTGGTAAGATGCAAAAGATAAAAAATTAGAGCTGAGGTCCTTGCTTTGAATTTTGCCTTGGTCCCACTGTAAACAAGTTCTGAATATCACGTTTCTCATCTGTAAGTCAGGGGGGAAATGCCTGTCAGGGTTGTTCCAAACATTGTGGAGATAATGTGTATTTCCAGCATGTGTCTGCATTAGAATAGGAACTCAACAGACATTAGGTCCCTTTCCTTCTTGTTAAAGCCTTTAACAAATCTTTTAATTTGAAAACAGTTCTTTTAAGGAATTAGCACCTAAAGTATCATGGACCCTAGGATGCTTTAAGACCCAGCTGAATTTTTTTGGGTTTTGGAGTTGTCTGTCTTCCTTCAGTCTTACTAATTCTTAGTAATGTATAGTTACCAATTTTACAACCCACAGGAGTATTTTCACTTTAAAATAACCTAAATCAAGATGTCAGGGAGCATTTTACATTTACTTTGAAAAAAAAATAACTAGAATAATTATTTAGTAGATTACAAGGGTAACTGTCAGTTGAAATAAATGAAAATATGGGAATACGTAAACTGCACATTTTCTTTGCCACTTCAGACGGTCTTTGAATCTTGCTATATTCAGTTTAATCACACCCCTTAATAGGGAGTTAGAAAGAAAATCTAAAATATCTTAAAGCCTTTTCCATTATGCTTGAATTTTGGGTACCCTAATCCTATAGTAAAAAGACGTTGGTCCATTTATTCCAAGTTGAATAACTGTGGTAACTTATAAATAGATCTTCCTTAATTTTATTTTATAGGGGATTCTCCTATTTGCTGTGCTTTTCTTTGGCTTCTGAGAGTTGACATTTTCTTAAAGCATTCATTACATCTATATTTAAAGAGGTAAAAGGATTGCTGTGCTTATGAACTGGAAACTGGAGGCTCAGAGGTACTCGGATTTTCTTAGCGTCATAAAGAACTATCTTGCTTTTTGCCACTTGAGAGGAGGCAGTAAAATACATTATTCTAGAGTTGTTATCTGTAGGTCTAGAATTGATGTTTGCTAAATGGGGAAAGAACAGAATTGATACTTGGATACCCTGCATTGTAACCAGAGAGGGAGAAATTAAAATTTCATTATTCTTTAATATGTACTCCCTTATCATTGAAATATACTCCAGTTTTGCTTAGATGGCAGACTTAAAATTCAACATTGTAAACCACACCATTCTATCTTTAGAGATTCTTAAATTTTGCAGATGTTATCGAATGCAAAACTCCCAATGGAAACTGCAGATCAAGAAGCTTTGTTTTACTCATTAATTTCTTTGTGGAAATCATTCTGGTAGTGATGGTCGTGTTTGCATGGTCGTCTTTTCTTCAGATTGGGACCACGTTTGAAGGTGATCTTGTGTAAAAGATCCAATGAAGAGTAGCTGATGCTTTCATTGAAACACATCCCACTGATTGCTGGTGAATATTCTCTAAATTACCCAAGACCTTGCTAGTAATCTGTACTAAAAATATCTGGATCTCAGATGATGACTCTGTAGAGTTTTCACCAACCTGCCACAACTCTTGAGCACAGTCCAGAGCTAACCGTTAATGATGGGTTGTCAGGTGATGTTCTCAAAGGTCTCTGGTTCCTTCATCAGTCACTTAAGCAGTTCCACAACTCAGAAGTTCAAAGCTGTGGTTTATTTTTCAGTTTCAAGAAAGCAGTTTCTCATTGTGGAATGTCTTTTGGGAATCTGTCTATATTTTAAAATTGCATATTAGAACACTAAATTCTTCAACATCACTCAATAAGTTTTATAGAAATATTTATGTTGTCTCTTTTCTAATAGTTCATTTTGCTTAATTAGAAATACTTACAGGGAAGGATAGATGCCATGTGATTTTACTCATATGCAGAATTTAAGAAATAAAATAAGAAATAAAAAGTCAAAATCTTTGACTTAACTCTTTTGTGGTCATAGAAAACGTTTTTAATGATTTCATTGTTCTTAAATTTATTGAGACTTGTTTTGTGGTCCAGCATATGGAGAAATGTCTTTGTGTGCTTTGAAAAGAATGTGAATTCCGCACTCACTGTATTGAGTACTGCATTAATCTCAATTATATCATGTTTATTGGTAGATGAGCTTAGGGGAAGGGAAGAATAAAATGATATAAAAACAGTGCAATGAAAAATTAAAGGTATCCAGTTTAGGAAAAAAGTAAAACTGCTGTGTGTGTGTGTGTATACACATACACGTGTATATATATGTGTGTGTATGTATGTGTGTGTGTATGTATATATACGTATAGCTGAATATAGCTCTTCAGCTATCCTAGCACCATGAGTTGAAAAGACTGTCCCCCATTGAATTGTCATGGCACTTTTGTCAGAAATAAATTGACCATAAATATAAGGATTTAGTTTTTACTCTCAGTTCTGTTCCATAGATCCGTATGCCTGTCCTTAGGTAATCCACATTACCTTAATCATTGTTGTTTTATAGTTAAGTGCAGGTAGTATGAGTCTTCCGACTTTGTTCTTTTTTTCCAGTCATTTTGGCTATTCTAGACACTTTACATTTCCATATAAATTTTGGAATCATCTTACCAAGAAGATTGCTGGAAATCTGATGGGGATTGTGTTGAATCTAAATATCAATTTGGGTGAATTAACATCTTAACAGTTGAGGTTTCCCGTTTATAAAATAGAATGATTCTCAGTTTATCTAGGTCTTTTAATTTTTGTCAGTAACATTTTATAGTTTTCAGTGTCAAATACTACACTTCTTTTGTTAAGTTTATTCTTTGGTATTCTTTTTAATGTTACTATAAATACAGTTGTTTTTTAATTTTAATTTTTTTGCTAGTATATAAAAATACAGTTGTTTTTTGTATATTGATCATGTATCCTGAGATCTTGCTAGACTCATGTATAAATTCTAGCATTTTAATTATAGATTCCTTAGGATTTTCTACACAATTAACCTTGTATAAAAACATTTTTCTTTTCTCTTTTTCAGTCTGAATTTAATATTTTGAGTTTTAATTGCACTGACTAGAAACTTCTGTGCAGTGTTGGAAAAAAAGTAGCAAAACCTGCCATTCTTACCTGATTCTCCTTAGGTAGGAAGCATTCACTCTTTAATCATTTTATGATGTAGCTGTAGGTTTTTCATAGATGCTTTTTATTAGGTGGGGGATGTTCTCTTATGTTCTTCATATATTGAAAGTTTTTATTGTGAATGTGTGTTGGATTTTGTTAAATACTTTTTCTGTGTCTATTGAAATGGTTATGGGTTTTTTTGTCCTTTATTAATATATTACATTACTTGATTTTTGGATGTTAAACAAACTTTGCATTCCTGGGATAAATCCTACTTGATCATCATGTATGAGCCTTTTTATATGTTTCTGGATTCAGTTTGCTAATATTTTGTTGAGGATTTTTATGTCTATATTCATTAGTGATATTAATATGTAGTTTTCTTGTGATGTCTTTGTGTGACTTCGGTTTGCTAGCCTCATAGAATGAAGTTTCTGTCCTCTCTTTTTTGAGGGAGTTTGTGAAGGATTGATACCTTCTTTTTAAAATATTTGATAGATTTTTCCAGCAAAGCCAACTGGGCCTGGGATTTTCTTTGTCATGAGGGTTTAATTAATAATTCAATTTATTTACTTTTAAGTCTATTTATATTTTCTATTTCTTCTTGATTCAGTTTTGGCAATTTCCTTTCTAGGAATTTGCCCATTTTTTCCCCTAAGTTGTCTGATCTTTTTGTATAAAGCAGTTCACAATATTTCCCTATAGTCCTAGTGCTTGAAGGGTCAGTAGTGAGGTCTCTTCTTTCATTCCAGATTTGGGCAATTTTTGTCTTCTCTTACTTTATTAGTTGAGCTAAGGGTTTGCCAATTTTTTTTTTAAGATTTTATTTATTTATTTGACAGAGAGAGAGATCACAAGTAGGCAGAGAGGCAGGCAGAGAGAGAGGAGGAAGCAGGCTCACCTGCGGAGCAGAGAGCCCGATGTGGGGCTCGATCCCAGGACCCTGAGATCATGACCTGAGCCGAAGGCAGCGGCTTAATCCACTGAGCCACCCAGGCACCCCAATTTTGCCAATTTTATTGACCTTTTCAAATAGCCACTTTTTGGTTTCGTTGATTTTTTTTTTCTCTGTTTTTTTTTGGATTTTATTTCATTGATATTCACTCTTAACTTTTATTATTTTCTCCTTTTTTCCTGTTTGCTTGGGGTTTAGCTTGCCTTTCTTTGTCTAGTTTCTTAAGGTAGAAGCTCGGATTATTAGAGGCTTTTCCTGATTACAAGCTATAAATATCCCTCCAACACTTCTTTAGTTACATGCTGTAAATTTTGATACATTGTGTTTTCATTTTCATTCATTTCAAAATATTTAAAAAATTTTCTTTATAATTTCATCTTTGACCCCTGTGCTATTTAGAAATATATTGTTTAATTTCTAAATATATTGGTTTTCCCAGATATCTTTCAATTCGAGATCTTTGACTTAACTCTGTTGTGGTCATAGTACACATTTTTAAATGGTTTCAGTGTTCTTAAAGTTATTGAGACTTGTTTTGTGGTCCAGCATATGGAGAAATGTCTTTGTGTGCTTTAAAAAGAATGTGAATTCTGTACTCATTGTATTGAGTACTGTATTAATCTCAATGATATCATGTTTATTGGTAGTGTTAAAATCTTTTATGTCCTTATTGATTTTGTGTCATTCTTTCAATTATTGAAAGTGGAATGTTGAAATCTCCAACTATTATACATGAATTGCGTAATTCCCCTTTTAGTTCTCAGTTTTTCCTTCCTTTTGTGTCTCTCTTGTTAGGTTTTTATACACTTACAATGAATTATTACATCTTTGTGATGCACTGTTCCTTTTGTGATTATGAAATGTCCTTCATTGTCTCTGGTAACATTTCTTGCCTTAAAGTCTATTTTGTCCAATACTAATATAGCAGTTCCAGCTCTATTATAGTTACTGTTTGTATGGTCTATCATTTTCTGTCCTATTACTTGTAACCTGTTTCTGTCTTCCTGTCTTCCTATGTATGTCTTTTAAATACAACATACAGTTGGCTCTTGCTTTAGAATCTAGTCTGATTCTCCCTACATTTTGAGGAAGTTATTTAGTCCCTCATATCAGATCTAATTATTGATATGATTGGTTTTAAGTCTCTCATTTTTCTATTTGTTTTGTATTTGTCTCATGTCATTTTTGCCCCTCTGTTCCTTCTTTACTCCTTTCTTTTATGTTAAATAGGTATATTTTGGTGTATAATTTGATTGCTCTTTGTGTTTTTAACTATATGATTTTGAGTTACTTTCTTGGTGGTGGTTCTAGGAATTATAGTCTTCATCTTAATTTGTCATAGTCCGTTTCAGAATAATGATAACTTAAATTCCAGCAAAATATAGAAACCCGCTCTGATATATCTCCTTTTTCCCTTTGCTTGTGTTATTGTTATATATATTTTATATCTGTATATGTTATATACCCATCAATACAGTATTGCAATTTTTGCTATGTATAATCAATATCTTTTATGAAATTTTAAAGAAGAAATAAAAAATATATTCATGGAATTTTTTTTCATTTATTCATGATTTCTAGTGCTCTTTGTTTCTTAATGTAGATTTGGATTACTATCTGATACCCTTTCTATTCAGCATGAAGGACTTCCTTTGGTGTTTTTTGTAAGGCAAGTCTGATAACAAATTTTCTCTTGTTTGTCTCCAAATGTCTTTATTTCACTTTTTTTTTTTAAGATTTAATTTATTTGTTTAACAGACACAACGAGAGAGGAAACACAAGCAGGGGGACTGGGAGAGGGAGAAAGCTGGCTTCCTGTTGAGCAGGGAGCCTGATGTGGGGCTCCATCCCAGGACCCTGGGACCACGACCCGACCTAAGACAGACACTCAATGACTGAGCCACACCGGTGCCCCATATTTCACTTGATTCTTAAAATGTGATTTTACAGGATACAGAAGTCTTAGTTGCCAAGCTTTTTTTACTCCCAGCATTTTTCTGGCCTCCATTGTTTCCAGTGAGAAATCAGTCATTAATTTTATTGTAGTTCCTTTGTACATGAGTAATTTTTCTTTTTTTGTTTGCAGTATTCTTTGCCTTTCAGTAGTTTATCTATGATGTGTCTAGGTATTTTGCATTTGTCTTGCATTGGGTTTCATTTGGGGAGCTTGGCTCTATAAGTTACTGTTTTTCATCAAATTTAGGAAGTTTTTGGTCAATATATCTTCAAGTATTTTTTTTCTGCCCTAGTGCTTTCCACCTTCTGAGAGTCTTACTACACATACATTAGTGCACATAATATTGTCTCATAGGTCTCTGAGGCTCTGTTTATTTTTCTTTAGTCCTTTATTGTGTTCTTCAAATCGTATAATTTTTACTGATCTATTTTCAAATTCATGGATTCTTTTTTTTTTTTTTTTTTTGCTATCTCAAATCTATTGAGGCTCTCTAATGAAATTTTCATTTCATTTATTGTACTTTTCATCTCTGGAAAAGTTCAACATTTACTGAGATTCTGTTGTCAGGGTCATTTAATTCTTTAAACATGGCTTTCTTTACTTCTTTGAGCGTGTTTATTATAACAGCTAGTTTGAAATCTTTGCTAAATACAAGACCTAGAGACACTTGGAGACATTTTCTGTTGACTGCTTTATTATGGATCACATTTTCTTGTTTTTTGCATGACTCATAACTTTCTGTTGAGTACTAGACACTTTAGGTACTGTATCGTAGCAACTTAAGTTTGTAGCGTTCACTCCTCCATTGGAGGTGTTGGTTGGTTGGTTGGTAACTCCTGGACTAAACCTTTGAAGTGTGTCTTCTCCGCAGTATGCAACTGCTGCTGTCTCGACCCACAATTTTTCCCTTGTTTTTATTTGTCAACCTGGCTTCTGAGGGATTGCCCTGTGTCTACATAGCTCAGTGATCAGTCAGAGGTGAATCAGACGTTATAATAAAACTCCTTGAGCCAGTAAGGCTTCTAATCTCTCTTGACAGATCTGTGTGTGAGCTGGGAAGCGCTTTCAGACTTCAGCCTGCCCTGGCGTTTACTTCCTCTCGTGCCTTCCCATGTCTCCCCTGCACATGCCACAGGCTCCATTAGCCAGGGACACAGGGGCCCTCTCTGTCTCTGTAGTAATGCGCGTGACCTCTGGCCAATCCCCAAAAATGTGGGGTCCGGTCTTCTCTGGCTGTCTTACCTGCTGGAACTCCCTGCGAAATCCTTGGCAGTCTGTTTAGCTTGCTGCAAATGCCACTCCTGCCATTGCACATCAGGGGATCCTCTGTGGCAGAGGTGACAAAGCTTCTTGGTTTCACAGCCTGCCCTGTGCTGCCCTGAGTGAGCTACTTGCACTGACAAAGCCAGAGGTGGAGATGGGAGCAGCCCCTGGCAAAGACATCATAGACTCTCACTATTTCTCCCTGAAGTTTCATGGTTTTCACGAAGTACATGCCTCTGAATTCCACAGTGCTAAAATTACTGCTTTTAACTCTTTTATTCAGTTTTATAGTTGCCTTTTGAGGGAGGATTTGTCAGTCACTTTACTCCATCATAATAAAGTCTGAAATCTCTATATCCATTTTATCTTATTTCATTTTTTTAAGATTTTATTATTTGACAGAGAAAGTACAAGCAAGGGGAGCAGCAGGCAGGGGAGAGGGAGAAGCAGGCTCCCTGTTGAGCAGAGAGCCAGATGCAGGGCTCGATCCCAAAATCAGGGATCATGATCTGAGCTGAAGGCAGACACTTAACCGACTGAGCCACCCAGGTGCCCCTCTGTATATGTTTTAAAGCACCAGTGATTTGGGTAATATTACATGTGTGATCCTGTATTTATGTTTGTATTATGTATAAATAATGTCTCATTGGTTAGCCTTTGGGGGGCATTTTCTTTAACATTGTATAGAAACATAAATGATTGGTTACTCAAGTGAAGTAATACTTTAGAGAAAAGACATTGGTAAGGTCAAGTAGAAAATATCAACCCTAAAAGCTTTCCTTGAAACATGAATTGAAAAATGAAATGAATCAGAGATCATCAGTTATTTTAGAGCCCTTTCCTCTTCAGCATGTTGCCTGGTATAATTCAGTAATCGTTTGTTAAATTAATCCTGTACCTGTGTGAAATATCCACAATATTGACTTAAAATGCAGGGTGCTAGTTTATTTTTTTTTATAGATTTAGAAATTTATTAGCATTTTGTGTTTATCTTCAGTGTTTGGGATTATTCAAGGAATATCAAAGGAATCTGGATTTATCAGTAAAACGTTTAATACCATTTGTCAAATTGTTTATTTACTTTTTAATGAGAACATTCCTTACAATGTGAAGCATCATTTTGTTAAAATTCTAATTTTTCGGGGGCACCTGGGTGGCGCAGTTGGTTAAGCATCAAGATTCTTGGTTTTGGCTCAGGTTGTGACTTCAGGTTTGTGAGACTGAGCCCCCCGTTAGGCTCGATGCTTAACACAGAGTCTGCTTAAGACCCTCTTTCCCTCTGCACCCCTGTGCATGCTCACACAAGCTCTTTCTCTCTCCCTCAAAAAAAATAAATAAATCTATTTAAAAAAAATTCTCTAGTTTTTTCACAATGAAGTTTTTTCATATAGGACTTGGGTATTTATCATATATCATGAATATTATAATACATTTAAATCAGCATTAAATGCAAAATACTTTGGCATTGCAGGATTTTTTTGCAACTAAAAATAAGTTATCTTCTATCTAAATCAATTTCTCTTTATCTCTAACATTTGAAATTAAATGTTCATGTACCATAAAATGCTGTTCCAATTAGACTTTGTTAAAGGAAATAGTGCCCAGTATGTAAATTCAGATTTAGCAAATTATGTCCAATTTTATAATGTTGGAGATACCGCTATACATAGAGTCAAAACAAAACAGTATTAACAGAACTTTTCAGCCTGTAGGCATCCCTTTGTGAAAACACAGACCACTCTCTTTCATAATTGAAAGAATTAATTAATTCTTTAATTAATTAATTAATAATTGAAGAAATAAAAGTGTGTTGAGTATGAGAAATGGAGACCATTTGGTAACTTTATAAGGGAAGACAAAACCAAAATGAGCAGCACTCTCCCCTTGATGATTATGATTGCTAAATTCATCAGTTGTCCAGATTACTTTTCATTTGTTTTCAGTACAGAGCCTCCACCATTGTAGAGGGGCGCCAAGGGCAGGCCTGTCTCATGGACTGTGCCTCCAGTGGCCCAGATTCATTGTAAAATGGAACCTGAGCCATCTCATGCTTGGTCACTGACCGTCAAACATTCCTTCCCATCTTTCTCTCTTGGTGGTCTTCTTGTACTTTCATTGCCCTATGACCCCAGATTTTTAATGAGGTGCTATCCTTACCAAGCAGTTGTTCAGAGTTTCATACTTAAGTAGATGTGAGTGCTAGAGCAGAGAGCAAGAGGCAGAGGTTAGTTCTTCCCCTTTACATAGAGATGACTCTTCAACAGCATAAGTTTGAACTGCTCAGATCTATTTATGTGTGGATTTTTTCAATGAATACAGTACTGTAAATGTAGTTTTTCTTCCTTATGATTTTCTTACTCACATCTTCTTTTCTCTAGCTTACTTAAGAATGCAGTACATAATACATACAACATACAAAATATGTGTTAGTTGACTATTTATTTATTGGTAAGGCTTCCAGGCAACAGTAGGCTATGAAGTTTAAAGGGAACCGGAAGTTCTATGTAGATCTTTTTTTTTCTCGATAGATATTTGATGATGCAGGTGGTCAGCGTCTATAATCCCTTGTCGTTCCAGGGTCAGCTGTGTTCAACAGATCTGACATTTGCTCGCCACCTCAATTATTTGGTTCTTAAACGAACATTTTAGAAATCTGCAGTGTGATAAATCTGAAGTATTTTTGGTATCTTTGGATAGCGTGATATTTGAGATTGGTTTTATAACGATTTTTCCCTCAGAATTCATTTACAGAGAACGAAAGCACATGGTTTCAATGACCTGAGGCCATCGGATGGGTTACCTATGAGCTGGATGGCTTGCTCCTGAATACCAGCCTTTCTCCCATTAGGAACTTGAACCTGTTCATATTTCTTTGGACTTTTTGACAGTTAGTGGCAGAAAACCATAGAATCAAAACCTAAGTCACACCTTGATATAGAGTTTTTGGTTTCATTCCCCTACTCAGTACCCTAATGCTTGATGCCATAGGGCCAAAACTATCTTTAAAAGAATATTAAAGCTCCAGATTTGCTTTTGCCTGCCTCTTGGTGATATTTAATATGTATCCTTAGCTTGAAAGCAACATAAGGTAGATTAGTCTGTCTTACCCAGTGTTTCTCAACCACGGATGGTTTTGTACTCCCGGGCATATTTGGCGGTGTCGGGAGACATTTCCGATTATTACAACTGGAGGATGCTACTGGCATCTCTTGGGTGAAGGTTAGGAATGCTACTAAACAGCCTGCAGGGCACAAACCCTTACAAAAAAGAATTAACCAGCTTCAAGCGTCAAGATTGAGAAACCCTGGTCTTACCAATTTATCTCCGTTTAAAATATCACCATATTTTTAAGCAACATGATTCTCTCTTTGGCTTTCTCACCAATCTCTCAAGTTCTTTATCATTTCATTTCTGCAATGGCTTTTACTAGATTGTGGATGTAGATCATGCTATACCACCTGTATTCTCCGTAGAGTATGGCACAAAGAGCATAAAATAATCACTTATTACTTATGGGTAAGTGGAAATAATATCACTATCAGAAAACATATGAGTGAATAAACCAAATTATTATTTTTTAAAAACTGGATGCAGGTAAATGTGATAGTTTGAAATAACATCAACAACTACCACATTGAATTTTCACATCATCTTTGGAAGATAAGTACTCTTAAACTGATTTTACAGTTTAATAGTATTTTGACAATTTATGTGGTTGAAATATTGCTATTATGTTTACCTTAGGCAAATTAGCCTCACTGACCTTTGTTTTCTTATTCTGTAAAATAGTATATTGAACTAGGTTGTCCCTGCTGCAGTTTCAACTCTAACATTCTAAGTATTTTTTAATGAGATATATAGGTTATTCCTCATTAAAGTTCAAATGTTCAGTTTATTAATCAGTATTTATAGATGAGACAGGAAAATTATCAAAGGATAGCCATTACCACTCAGATTTTTCAAAATAAATAATGTAAAATGCACTGGATTTAGAGCCAGGAATGTGTGTGATTCCCTCCTCCAGTTTTAAAAAGATAAATGTGTTTTGTTTCATTATTTTTTAAGTTTGAATAAAAATTTAGTTCTTTGCGTTGCCTGGGTGGCTCAGTTCATTAAGCATCTGCCTTTAGATCAGGTCATGATCCCGGGTCTTGGGATCGAGCCCCACATCAGGGTCTTTGCGCAGTGGGGAGTCTGCTTCTCTCTCTGCCAGCCACTCCCCCTATTTGTGCTACCTCTCTCTCTCACACACAAAAAAATAAATAAAATCTTTTTTAAAAAAAATTTAGTTCCGAGTAAACGAATCTTATTTGGTCCTGTCAGGTCAAGACAAAAGGCTACTTGTCAATTTCTCACATTCAAATGAGGTTTAATATGAACGTCTTTGTTTTGGGACTTGGGAAATGTTGTGTATGACTTCGGTATCCTCTGTGATCAGGATGATAGAAAAATACCTTTGTATTAAATTAAACTCTGGAAAGCTAGGCATTGCTTTCACATGCTAATAGATGGAATTTAAATTTGTATTTATTTTTAATCAGTTGCCTAGTACTAAAATAAATTTGGATACCAGCAGCTCATAATAGTTAATAGCCTGTATAAATGGGTCCCAAGACACCTGTTCCTTTATTGTTAATGAAGCTCTATTTTATGTGCAGGAAGACTAGAGTTCCTGTTGATTCTCTGTCCTAGCAAATCTCCCTGTCTCCTGTGTGCATATTTAAATAACATTAAGAAATGTTGTTTCCTCTTGTTTTCTGCCATCTCTAGAATTCTGCCAGACACAATTATTCTCTTTAATAGGTTGCTTCTTCCCAAATGCATTAGAGTGATATTTTTTCCTGTTTTGTGTGTTTTGAATTTTTTTTAGAATTAGACCTCAATCATGTAATGTTATGAGGATTTGATGTAAAATTATGATGAGTATAGCACCAGACACACAAATAGCCAAATAAAGTTTGTCAAGAAAAAAAATAAATGACTTGTGGAAATTTCAATAGCCCGTGGAAGAAAACAAACAAACAAAAATGTAGAAATCTGTTCCCAGGCCCTGGTATCATCATGGTTTATCCTCTGAGATTATTTAAGTTTATTCTTCTCCCTATTCTCTTTTGCTGACAGCTGGGAGAATTTGTAATTATTTTATTTCTGTTTGTTATTTCATATGAAGCAAGAGGTCATTGGTCTTCTTGCAAATAATTTGAAAGGGCAAAACCATATATACAAAGAACTATTATCACAATCTACCAGACATTTCTGAGTTTCTGTGTGGTAGAATTTTGCTATGCATAGATGGCCCAAAGTAACATTTGTGATTTTATGGCATTCATTTCTACTTTCTTGGGGACAGTATATTAACAGGTTTTGAAGAATTGTTTTTATATGTGTGCTTCAGAAGGTGAAAAGCATCTTTCTTATCTCTGCAGCTTTTTCCTTCGCCAAACACCTGAATTTTCACTACTGTTGGTGATAGTTTAAAAGTCATTCTTGAAAAAAGAGAATATCATATCATATCTTGGGAAAAAAGAAGATCACATCAGAAGTGAGAATTACACTACTGCATTTATTCTGTGACTGCTGAGGGTAGAAAATACATTATAACCAGCTCAGACACTGAGTACATCCCAAAAGAAGTGAAAATTTGCTATTCACAAGTCTTGCTGATAATGTTAATCTTTGTAAGAGGTAAACCTTACTATCTAGAATCACTCATAGGGAAAGGTTTTTCACACCTCAGGCTTGTATTTTGTTGAATTCCTTTATAGTAAAATTTACCATACCAAATAATTCGGTACAACAATGTCTCTGCTTCAATCTCGTGCCTCTCTGCGATGGTAAAGAAATCTAACACTGGGGCGCCTGGGTGGCTTGGTTGGTTAAGCGACTGCCTTCGGCTCAGGTCGTGGTTCCAGGGTCCTGGGATCGAGCCCCAAATGGGGCTCCCTGCTTAGCAGAGAGCCTGCTTCTCTCTCTCCCTCTGCCTGCTGCTCTGCTTACTTGTGCTCTCTGTCAAATAAATAAATAAAATCTTTAAAAAAAAGAAAAAAGAAAGAAATCTAACACTGAATTGTGTATCCTGAAAAGATAAAAGTGGTGATTTGAGATCTCTTTGTCATTAGGGGTAAAGAGAAACATGAAATCACTGTCTCTCTGGTGCTCATTTAGAATCACACCTGAGGAGTATGTTTTATTTTTTAAAAAATTTTTAATTGAAGTATCATTGACATATTGAAGAGTATGTGATTTTTGCCTAAACTGGCATATGCCTAGGATGTTCGTATCATTATATTTAAAGCTCTTAGTTGATTCCGTTTGATTGCCAGGGTTGAGACCACTCTTAGGAGAAGATAAACGAAGCTGAGGGCTATCGTTTGCTTATTCAGTCAGACGCATTGAAAACCCTCTGAAAAGGGCTTCCGGTTATCTGACCTCTGGGGTGGTGATCACTCACTGTAGGTAGGCATGTAGATTTTTTGGGTGGATGAGTTTGGTACCTTGTTGGAGACTCTCCAGCCTCATATGAGAAAGGAGACTCTTTCCTAGTTTCCCCAGATTCAAATAATTTCCCCAAATTGTGTTATGGCAGCAGTTTTAGGAGACTGTGGAGTTCAGTGTAGCTCATCCAAGATACATAATTAAAAAAAATTTTTTCCCAGTGAGTCAAATATAAATCTAGGACAGTCTCTTCTACTCTTAAAATACTTGAAATGAAATTTGTTGTTGTTGTTTCTCAGTTAAACCATGATATACTTTGCATCCTCCAAATTTACTCCGTTCATAAATATGCATACCCTTTTTCTAAATTCTCATCGTGGATTGTTCTGCAAAATGAAATACCTCACTTCCAATGAACTTGCTTTGATGTGAGAAGCAAAGAAAGAATTTACAAACGATGAAAGTCAGCAAATTTAGGGATAGATGCATGAAAGGGAGAATTTAGGACAGTTACCATTTACTGAATGTTGTTTTATAAGTGTAATCAGATAGCTATTGATAGAATAAAAAATAGTAAATATTATCCCAAGTTTTTTTTTTTTTTTTTTAATATTAGCATTTCCCCCCTCACTTGGAAAAGATGTCAGTGCCTCTACGATGGGCTGTTAAGAAAGGCTGCCAGTGTTCCTGTGGAGCCACAGGCTCAGACAGCCCCCTCTGCCTGCCTGCCTTCCAGATACTAGGGTTGCTGCTGCAAATGCGTTGATAATACATGTAGGAATTGGCTGTTCAAACTTTTACTGCTAAACTAATCCCATTTCTAGTTTCTTGGCTTATTTGAGTTTTTTAGCACGTAGTACCTAGCAAGTTACCACAGTTAAACCTGTGGAATTCAGAGCACCTGCATCTCTCTGAAAGCCGCTGCTGTGTACATGGAGTGGAATCGAATTTTCAATTAACAATTTTGCCATTTGCTTTTGCAACCTATTGTTTATGGTAAAAAAATTCTCTGTGCTGCTTAATTTCTCATTTCTTCTTTAAGAAGAGATGGCCAAGGAATACATTTACAGACATGGTTCCCTTTTTATTATTTCAATCCATTATTTTCTCCTCCTGAGATTCATATTTGTGGTGATAGGCCCTGCATGGCAAGTGCTGAGAAAACATTTGTACAGAGTCTTGCCAAGGAAGACTGTTGACTCTATGGCATATAGAATAGTGACTTCACTGTTCAAGATCCTCATGTGTTTATTAAAAAGAAAAAACCTCAGATACTCATTAATTCTATTTGTCTGTCTAAATTACTAGATCTTGTGGTTAGTATATGAGAATTATTCAATAGTTCAAGTGTATTCAATACAGTATTACAGCAGTTTTATTGATATACTGGCAAAGAAACAAACATGACCACTCTTTACCATCTGTTTATGCTATATAAAGAAGACCATGTTGGTTGCCATGGAAACTACATTTCCAAAACCACTGAGTGTTTGCTCAAAATCTCCAACCTTTTAAAATCGAAAGCTTTATTCCTGAGAAAAAAGAATAGAAGAGTACATTTTAAAATTTCCAGTGCTTTTCTAAAAGTCGTTTTTCTTTCAAATTCCTTTATTATTTCTAAGGTGATATTTTACTCAAGATTTCATAAATTAAGTTGAGGGACTCTTAATTTGAGACTCTGGCATTTTCAAGAACTGGGAAGAAAACGTTAATGCTATCCTGTTGAGGGGACCACCTATTTTTTATAAGTAGAGGCTTTGCTTCTTCAGAAAAACTTTATTGATGTAACAGTTAAAAGGAGTCTAAAGAGGTAACAAATATAATAACATGGTAGCTGGGGAGGAAGCCAGTTATAAGGTAATTACCATGGCTAACCCTGTTTAGTTACTGCTGTCATGTTAGCTAATACGAGAAAAAATTATAGCAGGGAAGTACTGGCTTTAAACAGAAAGGTTCTGACTTTAAAAAGTGTGGTTATTAAAAAATATTCTATTATAAGTATAAATACAAGAACTGTTTTGCAGTAAAAGGAAACAAATGGAGTAATTATTGTAAGTTGCATTAAAGTTACATATTCATAAGAGAATTTTTAACAATAGAATTTTAGAATCTTCTAAAATATGCAAAATGTAATATATAAAATGTATAATTTTATATTTAAAAATGGGAAGAAATTCTTATTTTAATGTATTCAGCCATAAATGCCAAACTGAGGTTATTCTGTTTGTTTTTCCTATTATTGACTTATTTAGGAATATTTGGTAAAGTTTGTGTGAATCTTTTCTGTGATATTGAAAAATTAAGATAATTATCACCCATCCTCATAAAGTTTAAGAATCTTTTCCTTTTTTTAAAAAGGATTTTATTTATTTATTTGAGAGAGAGACAGTGAGAGAGAGCATGAGCAAAGAGAAGGTCAAAGGGAGAAGCAGACTCCCCATGGAACTGGTAGCCCGATGCGGACCAGGATCCCGAGACTCCGGGATCATGACCTGAGCTGAAGGCAGTTGCTTAACCAACTGAGCCACCCCGGTGCCTGAGTTTAAGACTCTTTTAAAGATAAACTCAGAAAGCAATACTAATTTAATAGATTGATTTTCTGCTCTTTTTGAAACACATGATTGTTTTTGCTGCATTTTCTTCTGTAGGTTTGTTTTAAAACAAAATGCATTTCTTAGTAATATTTTTTTAATTAAAAATTTTTTTAATTAAACTTTTTTTTTAAGTATTTTTTTTCAAGCCCTGCGTGGAGCCCCGTGTGGGGCTTGAACTCACAACCCGAGATTAAGACCTGAGTTGAGATCAAGAGCTGGACACTTATCTGACTGAGCCACCCGGGTGCCCCCCTTAGTAACATTTTTTTTTTTTAAAGATTTTATTTATTTATTTGACAGATAGAGATCACAAGTAGGGAGAGAGGCAGGCAGAGAGAGAGAGAGAGGAGGAAGCAGGCTCCCTGCCAAGCAGAGAGCCTGATGCAGGGCTCGATCCCAGGACCCTGGGATCATGACCTGAGCAAAAGGCAGAGGCTTTAACCCACTGAGCCACCCAGGCGCCCCACATTTTAAAATTGTGATATTGCAAAATGGGACTGAGCCAGCCTCTGAACTGATAAACTTAATCCTGTTTCTGGTGATTTGGAAAGTTTCTTTACCAAGAAGTCTTGGCTTATTAGTCCATTCCCTTAAAGTCTCATAAAAATGTGAAAATATTTTTCTATCAGTGGAAAGATATTTCAGAAATATGTATCAGTAGAAGGCTCTATTAATGCTGTTTGGAAGGAAAAGTAGTGGATCCAAGTGTAGTTAACTAAAGAACATTCTGGAAGAATGCAGACATAGAGAATAACAGTGTCCGAAAAGAATGAAAATATTAGACCTTTGAGTTGAGCTGAAATAATTTTGCTTAAAAACTATAATTTGTACCAATTTTTTATGCAGGCAATAGCTTGCGAAGTATTTATATCACATTTGGAGACCAGACTGAATGGCGAGCAGGGTATAGTGTGAAGACTGTCAGTGCTTGTATAGTATAGATCACTTTTCAGCTCTTGAATACTATGCAACAGTTAGAACCACTCAGCAAGCACAGATCAAAATACAAAATGAGGAACACATTCCAAACAGTCAAGCATTTTGATAGGCTTTACTCATCTATTGATAAGTTTCTGGTTTCAACCTATGTGTGACTAATAAAACAAAATGATCCTGAAATATATCAGCTACAGTGTTCACCCGATCTTTTTTTTTTTTTTATATTTTATTTATTTGACAGAGAGAAATCACAACTAGGCAGAGAGGCAGGCAGAGAGAGAGGAGGAAGCAGGCTCCCCGCGGAGCAGAGAGCCCGATGTGGGGCTCGATCCCAGAACCCTGAGATCATGACCTGAGCTGAAGGCAGAGGCTTTAACCCACTGAGCCACCTAGGCGCCCCTCACCCGATCTTTAAACCTAGTATTAGTCTGATTACTTTTGAGGGAAGGGGGAAACTTTTGATATCAGATGATACAAATAATACCATTCTTGTTGACATAACCACACTAGAACTTTATACCAAGGGAAATCATTGCCTACATTTGAGGATCAAATTCATTAGGTTTTTGACATGTGCGGAGAGGGAAAGATTTCATACTTTTGTCATTGTTCTTGAATTCATAAGGTTTGGAACATTATTGGCAATGTGGAGAAAGTAATTACTTTTGTCCCATTACTTTTCTCAGTTTTATTTGATTCGTTACTTTTAATATGGTAAAAAAAATTTTTTTTCTCTCTCTTTAAATTTTTGTCATCCCTAGTTTCTCCCTCTCTGCTAAATTTGAAAACATATTTATTTTGCAGTATCTTTTTAAAAGCCATTATATAACACAAAATCTCTATTTGTGACCTTTTCCTTTACCTTTTACATTATCATTATTATTAGATGTGGAATTTTTTTTCAGGGACAGGATAATGACTGTATATCTCAAATATTGAAACTCACTGTTCAGTCATTTGCTTATCAATTAAACCTCAAATTTTCTTTTTTATTCATTTAAGAAAATTTGCAGCAATACATTTTTATCTTCCCAATTCTTTTTTTTTTTTTAAGATTTATTTATTTATTTGAGAGAGAGATAGACAGAGAGTACAAGCAGGGAGACAGGCAGAGGGAGAGGAAGAAGCAGACTTCCCACTGAGCTGAAAGCTCACCATGGGGCTCCATCCCAGGACCTGGAGATCAGGACCTGATCAAAAGGCAGATGCTTAACCATCTGAGCCACCCAGACACCCCTTCCCCCCCCTTTTTTTTTTCAACTTTATTGATTTATTTGTTTAGGAGAAGCAATGATTATAAGTGCTCACCAATGTCTGGTGTTCTCTGATATGTGAGGAATGGGATATTTGTATAGTTTCTAAATACCTCCCCACAAAGTTTATTAATTATCAAGAGGAAAAGCGTATCTTCACTATGGAAAAGTATGGTAGATATCGCCTTAATCAAATGGTCAAAGTGAAAATCTGCTCTGAAGAAACAAACTGAAATTGAGGTGGGAAGAACACTAAATCATTTCTGTGACATTCCTGCCGAAGATCACACAACCTGAATCTAATCATGAAGAGACATCTGGGAAACCCACACCGAGGGAACATCTACAAAATAGCTGGCCTGTAATCTTCACGGTCATCAAGGCCTTGAAAGTCAAGAAAAACCTAAGAAAACTGTTCTAGATTAAAGGAACTCAGAGACATGGCAACTAAGTACAATGTATAATCCTGAACAGGATCCTTCTGCTCTAATGAATATGAATAGGGTCATTGGCAAAATCTACATGGCATCTGAGAGTTAGATGGTAGTGATGTATTACTGACTTATAAATGGTTCAGGAAAAGAAGATTCTTTGTTCTGTACTTGAAACTTTGCTGTGAGTTTGAGATTGTTTTTTAAGAAGGGGCAGGGAAGGTAAGGAAAGATGTAGTTTCTGGAATCCTAATGGCTGGGTTAGAATCATGACCCTACCACTTGTTATTACTTTCCTTGTGTCTCAGTTCGTCATCTATAAAATTAGAATAAAAAATGGTATCCTACAACCTTGCATGAGGTTTAAGTGAGTAAATGCACGTAGAGTGCGAGGAGTAGTACATGCAGTAGATATTAGCTATCACTTGGGTGTATTTCTGGAATAAAGGGTTCCCAGTGTATCAGTGGGTAAACCCAATTACTTGGGTTTATTTCTGGAACAAGAATGGGTTCCCAGTGTATCAATGAGCAGTGTTTAGAATCTTGGCTTATTTATTCTTTGTGGTGCTAAAGTGAGCTTGATACTGATGGAGTTTAGAAATATGAAGCAAACAGTATACCACAAGTCTATACATTGAAATCAGTGGAGACCCTAATTTTTTATTTGAGTGGTTAGAGAGTTTAAAAACCAACAATAGCTGTTTTGTTTTAGTTTGATATTCCAGTGACTGTTCAAAGGCTCTTCAGTCTTGTACCAACAGGAAACAAAACCTAGCTTGTTTGTTTTACTCCTAAATTCCACCCATCCTTTCACTTTGAAGTCCTGTTCTCACCTCCACATTCGTCCCTGGGAACCAAAAAAACTTCAACACGTAACCAGTAATTATGGGAGCATCTTTGGAGTCAAATAGTCCCAATTTGGAATTCTGACTCTCCACTTACTTTTGACCTTAAACAAGAAACGAACCTATCTCCAAGCCTCCGCTTTTTCACCCTGTAAACTGGAGATAACTGTAGTACCTCCTTCACGATATTGTTGATGGCACGTAAAGTGCGTCGCCCCCGGTATGTGCTATAAAACTGACAGCTTGCCCCCCGTCCCCCACTCCCATTGCCCCTGCGCTTGCCCTCAGAAAGTCAGTCAAAAGGATAGGCAGACGGATGGCCAGAAGTTCCACTACCTTATTTGTGGGGAGGGGAGAATCAATGACTTATGTCATTAGTTTTATTCTCATTTCTAGTGAAATAAGGGCTGTCCTTTTCAGCTCATGCCCCAAACTCTTCCAGAAGGAAAATTGTGGGGGCGAAATGGCATCCTAATGCGGCAAAGCTTAATCATGACCACGGCATTTTTGACATTTCCCCATACTTCACAGCTATCGCGCTACCCTTTACTCTCTTGTACCTTTTAATAACGAATTATTGTAGTATGACTTAGGACAAAATACCGCTATTAGGACGGGGACAAAGTCTCTAAATGTAAATTTCCTGTCTTATTTTAATATATTCCTAGAAATAAAAACATAGAATGTATATAAATTATTCAAGTAACTATATTCATGGAGAAATTCACGCTCCACCCAATTTCAAGGAAAAGATCCAAGGTGTTTGGTAAAAAATGGTGAAAAATGTCATCACTGCCTTCCCTAAAATCTGTAATTTTGTGAACTGTTTTAGGGGATCGACTGTCCAGGGCCACCAAAAGGGCACAAGGCCATAAGCCACAAACCGGACCCATGCAGGTCCTCATTCCAGTATAAGACTCCTTGGCTGTGGTGTAGACCCTGGCCACTCCTGCAGTCTGTGAGGGTTTTTGTTGTTGTTTTTTAGTTGTGGTTTCTAACCTGGACAGCACTCTCACTGCAGTGCAAACTTTACTCAGCCTCTGTGTGAATGGGTGCTATTCAAGGCTTCCCATGGCCTTATGTTTAATGGACCGCAAATCCTCTGGCTCTGTGCTGCCTGTGAGTCTTGTTGAACTTGACTTTAAGGAGAAGGCTGCACCCGTCTGCTTGTCTAGCTCTCAGTGCACCAAACCTGTAGTCAAAAGAAGTTTTAAAGAGGTGCTTAGGAGAAGTTAACTTGAAACATTTTTTCACACCTCTTACCTGTAAGGTACTTTCTAAGCCCTGATTCTAAGCCCACATTCATTTTTTATTACTCTCTGTATTGCGATGCTGCTGTGATCATTATTTCTCGTTGGGTGAATACGAGTTTTGGAGGCAGACACCTGGATTGAGCCCCAGGTCTCTCACTTATTGGTTATATAATCTTGGGCAGGTTACCTTATTCATTCATTCATTCAGTGTTTATTGAATGTCTGTGTGTGCCAGGCACTATTCTAAGCAGTGGAGATACGACCATGGATAAGTAAATATGATGTAACATGCTTACGTTCTAGTCAAGGAAGACAAATAACTGAAATTAATGAACACAACTATGTAGTGTATCAGTGATAATCACTGCCAGAAAATAAACTGCAAGTCTCAGTATCCTTATATAAAATGAAGAAAACTGCCATCTCACAGGATGGTTGTCAGGTTAGATGAGTGAACACCCATGAAGGCCTGGGGATAGACGAGACAGTCTACCCAATGGAAGCTTGGTGACAGTCTAGTAAATGAGAGATTTCTTCCTGGAGCCTTGTGACCTAATAGAGTACAGCAAATGTTATTGTTATCTGATTATCAGATTGCCTAGAATAATCTGTTTGTGTAATTTATCCCAAGCCATCCCTCTCTTCATTCATAGATGCCATTCCTATTAATGAATAACATTGTGAATGAAACTATAAAAAATTGAATTCTGTTTTCCTCTTGACACACAGAATTTGGAAGATGCCACTACCCTAGTAGTCTTTCCCCTTTACTACCTCTGTTAGTGGCTTGCTTATCTATTCATTCATTCATTTATTTAAGATTTTATTTATTTATTTGACAGAGATCACAAGTAGGCAGAGGGGGGCGGGGGAAGCGGGCTCCCTGCTGAGCAGAGAGCCTGACTCAGGGCTCCATCCCAGGACCCTGAGATCATGACCTGAGCCAAAGGCAGAGGCTTAACCCACTGAGCCACCCAGGTGCCCCTATTATTTTTTTTAAAGTAATCTCTACCCCCAACATTGGGCTTGAAGTCACCATGAAGTATCGCACACTCTCCACTGACTGAGCCAGCCAGGTGCCCTTGTGATTATTTTAAGTATTTATAAGGTCTTAATGTTATTAGGTAGCAATATTTGCGATTATGAGAACTAACAGGTTTGAACTTAGCCAGTCATCAGGTCTTTTCTCTTGTGGAAATTCTGTGAAAGATGAACACAGGCAGTCTGTGTCCCACCGCCTGTCACTTCTAATTCTCCCATGGTTTGGTTTTCTGTACCTTGACTTCAGTGTTGATTTTGGAAAACGAAAAGATGTTCCTAAAAATTTTGCACTTGATTTCTGAACCATCGTATTGCAACAGTATGATTTTAGATTTTGATTGCTTTTCTCTTCATTTTTAAAAAAAGCCTTTTCTCCTGCCAAAATCCGTGCTAGCATTTGACTTTGCTGCCCCCCCCCCCCACCCAATTTGCCCTTACTGTATTAGCTCTTAATCTGTAAGGTGTTTCATCATTTTTTTCCAACTTGCTTATCTTTACTGGCTTCTCCCATCTGCTTTCGTCTCTTTATTTTTGGCTTCACCTCTTCATGTTTTGTAAAAGCCAGCTGAATGACCTTTTACCTTTTCATCTTTTCCAACTTGTTCTCAAGCAAATATTCTAAATTTTGCGCTGTTGGACCATGTTCATTAGCTAATAGGACTCAGACCCCCAGGTACTCAGCAAATTGGGTATTATGTTAAAATAGTCTTTTTTCCCCTAAAGAGATTCTTTTTGAATTAAAAAAAAAAAAATCCTGTGCTTATATACTAGCCTAGTAAAACCGTAGAAAATTATGGAAGATTAATCTGAGAGTAGTTCTTTTTGAGTGGCAGAGTCTATTGAAATCAGGACTGCAAGTTGAGAAAAGCACTGAGCATTAAGGGAACACTCATTCATGTTTGGTTGATTTATTCCCTGTGCAGACGGATGGTGGTAGTAGGAGGTGTAATTCACAGCACCAGCTCTTAGCCGGGGGCCCCGCATGAGTGGTGGTGGGAGTCTGGTGTGTCTGTGGAGTGTAATGATGCCTATGTCCCAGCACTCAATTTTCCTACCCCTTTGCTTCAACACTAAACTGCTTTTTAAAAATGTGAACGAAAGAGGTCTGTATATAAAAATTATTGTATGAGATAATTTTAACAGTTTTCAGTGTGATCAAAATATTATTTTTTAAATTGCACTAATTTTCTATATTCATATTTTTAAATCTTCAGTTATCATTTGAGTGCGAAAGTCTTCATGGGGTTCTTTGTTTGTTTGTTTGTTTCCTGGTGGTGTGGTTTAATTCTAAGGTGGCTGGCCAGCTTACATGTTGCTGCAGACTTGATCAGTTATGGCATTATTTTATACTTCTTTTTTATTTCAATCACGTATCATCAAACTACTGGTGTTAATAATCATTTCTGAAAAGCTCCTGGCTTGGTTTCCATGCCCTGCTCAACAATCCCTATGCCTCACCCCCATTCTACTTTTCTCTTCTCTCTTACTTCCTTTTTTTTTTTTCCCCCAGCACCTGTCTCCTGCCACATGCCCATCAAACCTAATTGCAGCTGTGGGAGGGCTTTGGTAAGGCAGTTCCGTGGCCCTGATGTCCCTCAGGGATTTAATTCAGGTGGGATGTG
Organism: Meles meles; assembly: GCF_922984935.1. NCBI lineage: Eukaryota > Metazoa > Chordata > Mammalia > Carnivora > Mustelidae > Meles > Meles meles. The sequence goes on from NC_060070.1 coordinate 25,198,668, forward strand.
CGTGTGGCCCTCGAGCCATGTCAGTGACTGCCACAGCTCCCAGATTCTAAGGGCTGGTCACCTCAGGCCCTAAAGTTGTTTCAAGTCTAGGGCAGTTTAGTCTCAGGATGGATATAGCAGGAATAATACAATTTGGGTCATTTTGTCAATGGAAATTAACTTCCAGTTCTTCTGCTAATTTTGTATAAAAATCTGTGACATGCAGACTATTTTTAGTCTCCCTCAAATTATAGTGCTTTAAAACAATTTTCATGAGTGTTAATTTTTTTCTTTTACAACTGAGTAATATTACTGTCATTGAATTACTAATTGTATATTTTTTTAACAGCACTTCTTTGATATCGTTTAAACATTGGCCTTGTGTCTAAATCTTAGAGAAATTAAAGGTGAAATATGAGAACCCAACATGGGACTCTGGGGTTCATAAATATGGGTTAAATTTTTTTCTTGAAATGAGAAACACAACTATAATATAGTAAGTCATCTGCCTTCTTAAAATTCTGTTATTCTTAAAATACAGTACTTTTTTTCTCCAGACTTAAAAAGAGATCTGTGCTCTTACGTATTTTAGGAAATAAATCACCCTTAATCTAAAAATCTGTTGATTAATGCTTATTATCATATAGGGGTATTTGCTTCCTATCTGTTCCTTTTCATTTCTTAAATATTTTAAACGTATAGAAAAATATAAAGACACTTTGTATATGGAACACCTATATAATGATACCCAGATTTAAAACGTTAATGTTTGCCATATTTTTTTTCTAGTTTTTGTCCTTGGCCTTGTTTATATGCATATATATGTGCATATATTGAAACATAATTGAGATATTATGTATACAGTTTTATATTCTATCTTCATTTAACATTTTAAGTATTTCTCCATGTCATTAAAAAAGTTTCAATGGTTTCTTGCAACACTAAATTTGTTCTAGTATATGGACAGATTTTTTTGTTTTTAAATGGTGATGATTCTATTCCTACTTAATTAATTTTACATTATGCTTCCAGTTCTTTTGACTTTATATATCACATACTTTACATGACTCAAAACACTATTTTTCCCAAAAAACTGCAGGTTGCAACTCATTAGTACAAAATCAATTTAGCAGGTTGTAGTCAGCATTCAAAAAAATTAGAAAAGATCAGAGTATTTCTAATTCTTCTTTGGCAAAAACTGTGCACATTGCAGGCGATCCTGACGCCTCAGTTTTCTGTATATAAACCTTAAAAAATTGTGTCTAGGAGTTGCAGTCTCTGTCCTAAAGCGCTCTTAGGAATCTTATTGATCAACCCACCTCGTGTATGTTAGTTTTGACATTTATCTTTGGTGCTTACATTGTTAGGATTGACTTACTGGAATTGGATATATTTAAAGTGGCGTAATAAAATAGTAAAGCTCTGGAGCTATAGGTGTTAGTATCGGAGGGAGTTCTTATTGTGGGGATCTGAGCGGTACTGATTCTTTTGCCTTTAGTTTTATTTCGAGGCACTTTGAGCTGACTCAAAGGTGATGGTCCCTTCTTTGTATGTGGTAAACTCTTTCCTTAATATTTGACTATAAATGTACCTGAGGATTGTGATTTGGATCATAGCATAAGTTAGAATTCTGAACCCTTGAGCATACATCTCAGAAGTTTTCTCTTGTGCCCCAGTTCTGCCATCCTACCTCAACTCTCCATCTGGAACTAATCCCTACCTTCTGTTCAAAGTGAGGACAGCCTTCTCTCACGGGCACTGATGCAGCAGTGAATTCATTCACTTCTCCTAAATGAGGAAACAAAACACATAAACACTCCAGTATATTGAGTTCTCTCTATTTAAAACTTAAGGAGTCGATCCTTTAATGTGGTATAATTCTCATATATGGTAACTTTCCAGTGTAGCATTAAAATCTCAGCCTGTTTTTTAGAGTATGTTGGGGCTTTTCTCCTGTGTGGCTGTCGCTTTTAAAGAATATACTCTGATTTAGGAAGAGGGACTCAAGACGCCGAGCTGACTGGCTCAATGTGGCAAGTGGAGAACAGAAGAGATGAGGAAAGTCGGGAATAGTAGTGGGGCTGTTTGGGTGGGATGTGTGAGATGGAGAATCTGCTGTTCTACTTCTTGAACCTATTTATTCTCTCATCTTGCCTTTTTTTTTTTTTTTTTTTTGGAGACCTGCTCTATGTCAGTTACTGTGCTAGGTGCAGGGCATCCAAAGATAGGCAAGCCTGGGTACCTTCAAGGTTTTCACAGGCCTGTGAGGTATATAGTACCTGTGAGCCAATAATTAAATAGCAAGGCCATATAAAGCCTGAGTGAGCCTAGGCTTTGGGGTCCAAAATGGCCTCCATTGTGCATGCTTGTTCACACTTCTTTCTGGGTATCTGCGGAGACCCCTTTTATTTGTTTGTGGACCCACTGTGTTCCTTCATGTTGGTTACTCATCCTTCCTCTGTTCCCTAAGTAAAGGAATTCTCCAAGATTCCTTTTCTCCTCTCATCCCTTCCCTTCCCTCTTTGCTCTTCTCAAAAACTCATCCATCAATTCCTACTAATTCAGCCATCACCTCTTTGAAGATGCTTCCCAAATCTGTAGCCACAGCATTTCCAGCTACCTGCTGGGCATCTCCATCTGGAAGTCTTTCTTGCATTCAAAGTTAACATGTCCAAAACTGAGCTCATTAATTCCCCATTAGCTCTCTTTTTTCTTCCAATCCCCATGAATGCTAGCATCATCATCTCCAGGAACCAGGTTTGAACCTCACATTCATCCCTTATCTTTCCTTCACTGCATGAGGGTCTCCCCTCATGCAGTCAGCTGGCCAGACTAGCCTATTCCACGTCCGTGCTGCGGCCATCATTCAGCTCTTTTCCATCGCTGCTGCCACTGCCCTAATTGAGGTCCTCATTATCTCCCACCTGGACTATGGGAAGAAGCTACTCCGAACTAATCTTCCCTGTCCTTTCTGTCGCACCCAACGAGCTACTGCCAGAGTAACAATATCAGGCCCAGAGTAACAGTTTTAGTCTTTAGCTCTGATCACATTACTCCCTTGCTGACAAACCATCCATGCCTTCAAATTGCCTGCAGACTAAAGTCCCACCTCCGAACCTGACTCCCAAGGCCCTTCATTCTTTAAGCTGTCTTTTTTCTGGGCTTGTTCGCCTTCACATATTGCCTGGTGGGTAGCCCTCACAGCTCCGGAACCTGCTCCTCATTCTTCCACCTTCATAGCATGCATAACCTGTCTTTTTTTCTCCTCAGATACCGCTCTTTCCATTCCATTAACCCCATTCCAGTCCTGCCTCCATTCTCTGCTCAGGGAGTCTGACCAACTCTCAGGCTCCATCTGAATGCTACCTCTACTGTCAGGAGCACCTCTAGCAAGAAACAGTTTTCCTTCTTCTTCTGTGTACTGATAGCTTTTTGTTACTCTACTGCCTTTGGTATCTGTTGCTTGTTATTATTCAGCTTAAACATATTTGAACCTATTTTTATAATTCTTTAATTATATCACTTATTTTTTTGTATGCCTCTCATGTTTGGTACATATATGTTAAAGAAATGGAGTTTGAGAGGCTACATGGTAAGGTGTCAGGGGCGCCTGGGTGGCTCAGTCCATTAAGCATCCGACTCTTGACTTTGGCCCAGGTCATGATCTCTGGGCGGTGAGATCAGTCCCTGCATCGGGCTCTGTGCTGGGCAGGGAAGCTGCTTAAGATTGTCTCTTTCTCTCTCCCCCTCTCTCAGTCTCCCTCTCCCCCTCAAAAAAAGGGGTGGGGGGCATAGCAATGATTTGAGGATTTGAAATACAGAACTGAAAGGAAGGTAGTAGCTGTGGAAAGGTATGATGATGCAGTTAGCCATAAAACCATAATGTGAGAATGATATAGAGCTGGGTTGCACAGAGTTTCACCTATTCAGTCCTTATGTCCATCACGAAATGGTGTAGCTCTTAGAATATTAGTGTGTGTTCGCCCTTTCTATCTGTTGTAGATCTAGAGCAGAATTTTAGAGGGGACCAAGTTCCTTCCTACCCTGCCCCCAAATTCAGCTACAGATTTTTCAGGATATTATTTGAAATTAGTGCTCTATCCATATTGGCTAATTTTCCAGGACTACATAGTATCCACCATCGATTTAAATTGAATGCAATATTACTTTAGATTTGGTACCTCTCTCACTTGTCCACCCCCATATTTTTCATTGAGTACTGTAAAAGCCTCCTAACACGGCTCCTCATACCCACTTTGTTTTCCTCCTTCCTCTCCACCCAAGTCATTTTTCCCCTGATGATAAGATTTTTTTGTTTTTGTTTTTTTTTTAATATCTGATTATGTCACCTGCTGCTTAATAAAAACTACAATGGCTTCTCACCGCTCTTTGGATAAAGAGCAAAAGTCTTCACGTGGCCTCCTTAACCTGTGTGGTCTAGTCCCATCTGTCTCCAGCTTCATTTCATACGGTGCTCTCAGCCTCACGTATGCCTGGTTTTGCGCTGCAGATCTACTCTTCTTTTCTGTTCCCATCCCACTGACCCCTTTTACGTCTCTTCTGCCTTTGGGTATCGCTTAGCCATCACCTCCTCATGGAAGCCTCTGACTTGCCTTGCTAGGTCAGTTCCCCTTTTATAAACCCTCCCAATATCATCTTTTTCCTTTGTGGCATTTACTGCCATTGTAATTTTGCATTTCTCTGTGATTCTTCCATTATTTCCAGCCTCTTCCACTAGCCTGCAAGTTCCACAAGCTCCATGCCTGGTTTTGCTTGCCATTGTGTCTGTGCCTCGCACAGTGCCTAATTTATGGACAGTGTCCAGTCTGAATTAGTTGAATGAATGAATGATGAGGTTTTAGTTGACATGAGCTAAAAGGAACACAATTCTGTAGAACTTCAGTTAATAAGATTTCAAGGTATTAATATTGCATTCATTCATGACATTCTAATTTTGATGACAATAAAGGATTCTTCCAATTTGGGGGCCTATTATACATACTGTAGAGTACTGGATAATTAAATGAGGTGAGATCATGAAGAATCCCAGAGGAAGAAGAAACTTCAAATGTCAAATAGTCCAGGCGTGTATGTCAGGGGCTGTGCAGTTTCCCGAATGTCTCTGTTAACGGGACTCAGCCATCACCAGAGGCTGCTTTGTTTTTGGTTTTGTTTTTTAATTTCTTCGTGTTGAATCACTATTGGCCTGCTCTGTTTTCATATTTTCTATCCAGTTGTGTCAGTTTCTACAGTAGTTCTGTCTCCTACCCAGATGGAGCCCTTTCAGACGAGTAGACCCCTCTCATGCCTTCCGCCAGCTTTTGTTCTCCCAACTCTTCCCCTTACACGCTGTGCTCCTGCCATGTTGGTTCTGGAAATAGCTGCGCCCCCGTCTTTCCTCCAAACCTTCACCCATACTGTTTCTTCTTTGGAACACCTTTTTTTTACCCCATCACTTCCCCTTCCAGCTTTAGCTACCCTGGCTACTGCCTCCTCATCCTTAAGTCTCAAGAAGTCTCCTTCACCCTTCTCCGCCCCCATTTATGTTAGTGACCCCTTCTCTGTGCTCCCACAGCCCTTGTTCATCCCGTAAAGTAGCTCATGCAACATTTTATTGGGATTTTTAATCCAGACTGTATTTATCCGTCGGAAGGGAGACCACAGTTCACCAGCGCTCACCATCAGGCCCTCCTCCACAGTTGTTACAGCATGCCTAACGTGCTGTAAGCGTTCACTGCCTCTTTGCCTGGATAGATTTGAGAGCACCAACCTAACTATTCTCTAAGCTAGCATCCAGAGCTTTTTCTACCGGCATGCATGTGGAACTAGAGGAATTCACCGTCTTGAGCCATGCTCTGGCTCATCAGTGTCCCTCCTGTAGAGAGGCACTGAGAGGAACTCATGCTGTTTCAGGCAGAGTACAGCCTGATCTAGATGAGGACTAGTATCTCTGTATTATAGAATCCCAGGGATTTTTTTTTATGCTCAGAAGCAACAGTTCTTATTCTCGTTTGGTTGTGAGCTAATTTTTGAGCTGCAGACATTATCAGTTTATCTTGGTGCTTTTTTTTTTTTTTTAAGGGTGTTAATGAAGTAAATGTAAAGAAGTGTTTGGAAGCAGTTTTTTAATTTACTTAAGCTGATAAACTCTTCTCCGGGTCGCTAAGTACTGTCAGAAGGTGGGCTTTTCTGACTCTTCCCTTGGTTTCTGTCAGCCAGTCCACTACTGTTTCTCTTCCTGACCTTTTCAGAATGCTTTCTCGAAGTGCCAAGTGTTTCACTGATGCATGATGGTGTTTGCAAGGGATGGGGCGTGGGGGAAGAATTCCTCAACTTTTGTTATTTTGGGAGGTAGGAGAGGAGATTTATAGGCGATTATGTATGCCCGTGGAGTGGGCTAGACTTTGAGAGACAGGAGTAGAAATGGACTAGAAGAAAGAAAAAAAATGAGTTGAGAAAAAAAAAAATAGGTGGCAAAAAAGTAATAAGGACAGCGAATGTATTTTCTGATTATGAGATCACCTACCACATGCTTCCACGGTGTTAGATACTTTCTTCTTGTTGCTTCTTCCATAAAATGACGATGGAAAGTAGACATCGTCAGCCTCATTTTATAGCAGAGCTAACAGTCTCTGAGTCCTACAGCTAGTGAATGGGAGAAGGAGTTTTTTTTTTAAACCTGTTTCTAAAGCTACAGTCTTCTCATTATTAGCAAATAATTTTGTACATAAGATGAAGCAGGTTGGAAAGTCATTAGAGCATAATGTTTAAGAGTGTATATAGATTTTAGGGCACCTGGATGGCTCAGTTGGTTAAGTGTCTGCCTTCGGCTCAGATCATGATCCCGGAGTCCCAGGATCCAGTCCTGCATCGGGCTCCCTGCTTGGTGGGGAGTCTGCTTCTCCCTCTGACCTTCCCCCTCTCGTGTTCTCTCTGTCTCTCTCTCTCTCTCTCTCTCTCTCTCTTTTTCTCTCTCTCTCATTCTCTCCCTCTCAAATAAACAAAATCTCAAAAAAATTTTTTTTCTAAAAAGAGTGTATATAGATTCTAGAGTCAGTTGGCCTGGATTCAGATCTTGGCTTTGTCAAGGCTCTACGGCCTGCCTGCTGTGAGCAAGTTGCTTAACTTCTCTGAGTGCCACATTCTTCCTCATTCATCTGCAAAATTGGGGTAATTGTGGTCCTTTCCTCTTAGAGCTTTTGTGAATCAATTTAATTAGTATATAGTAAGCCCTTAGAACAGTTCTGGCATATATGAAGCACTATGTAAGTATTTGTTGCCGTTCTTCTTCTTCTTCCTCCTCCTCCCCTTCCTCCTCCTTCTCTTTCTTTCTTCTTTTCTCTTTCTTCTTTCTTCTTCGTTTGTGTGTGTGTCTCCTATGGAAGGTTCCATCTCTGAGAACTTTGAGGAAGGCATCAAAACTGTTGCCAGAGCTGTTTCATTAGCATGATGTAGTCAGACTTTTCTCCAGTTTCTCACCCTCGTGGAGGTCTTACTGTGTTATTATATCCCTCATCCCTCCCCAGGTTCAACTCCCAAAACACAAGCACACACATACAGCCTCATCTTCCTCTTTTCCCTTTCTCCGGTTAAGAGCCAATTCAGACTTTCTCCTTAATATTATTATCTAAAAAGGGAAGAATAAAGATTCACCTTAGGCAATGCATTAATAAGGATCTAGCAGCCTAAGTTAAAATTTGTAATTCAAAGTAGAAAACTTAGGAAGTGTTCCTGCTCCCACTTTACATTTACTTATTATAAAATAGGGTGCTTTCCAGCCTCCCTGCCATTTGGGTCTACAGGATTTAAGTGGAGAGCTACATGACAATGAGAAGCTTTGGATATTTCTGATGATTATTTGTTTCTGTTGTGATATAACTTTATTACTATAAATTAGCTTCTTTTTCCTAAGAAATTAGAACTTCTTTTAAAAATTACTAACTCCTCAAACTTGCTGACGATCACGTAGTAGATTGAGGGGAAAGTATAATTAGCGAAAGAGCTATATCTGTTCCTTTACAGAAAGCCTGAAAATCTGCCTTATTTTGAAACCAGGAAGGTTACAAAGGGGCCCTTTTTAAAATTTCTGTTTGGAGGCATGAGGGGCAAAGATTTTTCTTAAGTAATGAACTAACTCATTAATTTTGGCTATGTTAACTTAATTAATTTAAATTAGTTCTTTGTTCAACATTTACCAAAGAGAGCTTAATAATTTAATACAATTTTAATACTTTTTTCCACAACACTCAAGAACTATATTTGTATGTTATTTATGTACATATGCATAGTATCTATTTGATTAATGCTCATGAGCATTGTTCTAAATAGTAATTTATTATAATATATTGCCCCTAGTTTCCTTCTTTCTTCTTTCTCTCTTTCTTTCTTTCTATGTTGCCATTTAGTTCTTATATGACAACCATTTACAATATTTGAGGGGGAAAAAAGCCCAATGTATTCCTGGCCTTAGTTATAGTAGAAATTATGAAAATTCAATACTCATCACAAAAATAAAATGACATGCTAAGTTAAAGCCATATTGTTGTCTAGAATGATAATGCTTTCCATAAATAATAGGAAATGGCAAGACTTGCTGATGGCATACATTTCCATTTTACTTATCAAATAAATGTTTAAGTCATTTGGATCTGTCACTTTAATTCTCTGATCATCTTCTCTACCTGTGAAGACAGAAATCATTTTTTACCACTCTCCCTTAGCACCATCATCACCAAATAATATCATTTCACCCAAGCCATATAATTTGTATTTCAGTTGCTATTAGCTACCGTAGAGCAGTTTAAAACTATGGGTTGAGCAAACAGTTGAGATTGTGAGGTGGAGGGTCCAGACCATACGAAAACCCAGAAAGAGGAAGGAGCCAGATCATTAGGCCTCACAATCGGACACTGTCACTTTTTAATGCCAGCCACGGGTTTCCCTGGTCGTTTCCTGAACTCACTGCTTTCTGCTGTATTAGCTCTTTCTTTCCCCTACTTCTGTTTCTTTCCGCTGAGTCCCATTCTCTGATTTGGAAATCTGGTGAATAGTAGCAACTTCCTAACTTGATGTGGCTGATCCTATAACAGTATTTTAATCCTCTCGTTTCTTTGTTGGCAGGGGGCTCGTACACGATAGCCGGCACAACCTTCAATTGAGGGGCTTAGTGGTGCTACTTATTTCTAAAGCAGCTGGGCCCAGCAGCACGAACGCTTCCTGTCAGAACTATGACATGGTCAGTGGGATCTATTCATGGTAAGAAGAACTTAGTCTTTTGACCTGACTTTCTAAATTGTGTTTCCTTTTACTGAACAATGGTCAGTGGAGCTCACTGTTTAGTTCTTTGTCATTCTCTGATTCACAGATAGATTAACATATTTTGTATGGTTAAAAATGTATTTTTATTGTTCTTTTTTTAAGTTTACTTATTTATTTATTTATTGAGCAATCTCTATACCCATTGTGGGGCTCGAACTCATGACCCCAAGACCAAGAGTTGCACACTCTTCGAACTCAGCCAGCCAGGCACCCCCCTCTTTCTTAAATGTATTTTTATCGTTCTTAACAAGTCTAATAGACTTAGCAGCTCCATGCGTAACTGGTAAATTTCCCTATACATTTGTGTTGAAAACTTTCATTTCTGTTCTAGCCATTTAAAATTTTCTATTCGTGACCACCCCTCCTTCACCATCGTGGTATTTCTCTACAGAGACATGGTCCAGGATTTATTATTTTTAAACCTACTCAAAATGATACCTAACTATAAAATAATGTTGCAACTATCATTTTAGGAGAACGAAGGTACTTCAGTGCCATATCATTTTATATGCTTATTTTTATGGGGAAAAGGTTTTTAACTAAACTTACTAGAATAAGAAATTTTTTCTCCTACATATTTAGACTAAAAAACAAATGTGTGAGTATGAGTCATTTTTGCTTCACATAAAACATACTTAAAATTTTCAGTTCTATTTTTTTAAAAATCATTGCATTAAAAAAATCACTGTGTATTTTTTAGTAACAGTGTATCAGTAATAACTTTTTAAAAATTTAGTGTTTATTGTACTTGACATTGTGTTAAAAGCCTCCCTAGAGCCTCTCTGTAGCCCCTGCAGGTGAACTTTGGCACGTGAAATTAAAACCACTCCAGAAACATGGGTGACAAGGAAATTTTCCTCACAAAAAGAAGCATTTCTGGGAAGTTTGACTTAAGGCTACCGTATCTCATGGATTTACTTTAAAAATCAACCCATACCTTAGTTTTGTTTTTGTTTTTTTTTCCCTACTAGTCCTATCCATACATTTTTTTTTTCTTAGATAATATTTAGAGATGACTACTGCTTACCAGGTATGAAGCCAAATGATCTTTCCTCATTAAAAAGCAATCAGAATTATCACTGCTGGACCCCTCCTCCAGCCAGGATAATTTTGCAGACCTTTTACCATTTATCCATGCAAGTATCTTCACCAGAAGAAATACCTGGGATTGTTTTCAGTCCCTACTCACTGTGAAATAATTTATATTTGTTTAGTGTTTTATAGGTTACTGATCATTTTTATTAGTTATCTCATTTGATCCTTACCAAAATGCTATAGATAAGGGTTGTCATTATACCTATTTTACTCTTGAGCAATCTGAGATTCAAAAATCTTGAGATTTTTTTCAAGGTGGCCCAACTGGCAAATGAGACAAGTTGAGGATCCAACTATAGTTCTTTTCCTTCCAAATTTCATGTGTTGTTTTTCTTTCTTGATTCCATTATGCTTTTCTAGTCTGATTCAAAGAATTTATTTCACATATAGGTTAGGCTATCCATTAAATTAGTATGCCAAAAAGGATCTTTTCCTTATAAGCATGTCTTTAAAAAACTTCTGAATGGAAAGTAACTTGGCAAATCTTTTACACATCTACATCCTTCCCCCAGCCTGTCTGAATTAGAGCTCAAAATTTACCTTGGGAGTTTCGTAGAGAGCCCTTGATTGAGTTTAGTTTAATTAACCAGAGAAAATACATAAAGATCTGTAATGAATACCAATAATCTTGTTAATCCCTGGAAAGCAAAGGGACTTCATAGCACCTTGTATCCCATCTATCTTCATTTCCTTTAGGAACTCTGTTGATTTTCAGTCTGCCACTTTGACCCTATTTGATTGGTCGGGCCTCTGCTTTTGCAATTGGGTGACTGTACATATCTTTAATGAAGACCAGCTATGTTTTATTATCTCTCATCCTAAAATAAAAATAACCCTTGGAAAGTACTATTTGATGCATAGGTGTTCCATAAATATTTGCACAAATGAATTATCCCCATTTTGCAGTAAAAGAAGCTAAGACTGAGGTTAAGAACTATCTAAAATCTTCTAGTTGGAAAGTGATAGAGTTGGTATATAAATCCTACTTTTGGGGCGCCTGGGTGGCTCAGTGGGTTAAAGCCTCTGCCTTCGGCTTAGGTCATGATCCCAGGGTCCTGGGATCGAGCCCCGCATCGGGCTCTCTGCTCAGCAGGGAGCCTGCTTCCTCCTCTCTCTCTCTGCCTACTTGTAATTTCTGTCTTTCAAATAAATGAATAAAATCTTTAAAAAAAAAAAAATCCTACTTTTACTCTAAAGTGCGCCCCCTTTCTACTAGGCAGGTGGTGATATCTCTATGTGGACAGGGCACTGTGATGTGATCTTGTGTTTTGAATTTCGCATCTAGCCACTAAGAAACAATTACATCTCCTTCTGATCCTTCAGAGGAATATAACACATGTGACAGATGATTATTGTAACATGAACAATTATAAAAAAAAACTTTACAAAAGAGTAGGTGGTACATTATGAATATAAAAACTATATAAATAATATAAATGGGTTTCACACCCAAGTGTATAGAATCCATAATTATGTTTAGCAGATAATCCTGGTGTGTTGTTCCAAGCTATTTTCTATAATCAAACTTAATCTAGTAAGTCGTTGGTGATGCTTGGGTGTTTTACACACTTGTTAATGTGAAAATGTAATTTGGCACAGTACTATGAGAAACCATTAATTTGTTTCTCTACCCCTGAAGTCATTTGTTTGGCTCTTGCTTCCTTAATTGTTCAAGTGTAACTTTCGCTGGAGGCTTGTATCTATAATGCCACAGTGAATTATTTAACATTTGAGGGAAGTACTGACTTGGGAGCTTTTTAATTCACCTCCAAACTTCTGAGATTTACATTGTTTGTGTTTTTCTCTCATAAACTTGACTTTGAGGTCAGATCATGGGACCTGAGTAAATTACCTAAGGGACCAAAAGTGAGTTAGGTGACCTCTTTTGTTTGGCCTAAGGATATAAATGATGGATATAACCTGTGGATATGCTTAGGAAACATATCATTAAATGGCCAAGAGAGGCAGAAGTGAGGCTAAAATGTAATAACTACGTTTTGAAAAACAGGTAAGAGAGCTACATTTATAAAACTGCACTATAAACATCTACCATAGCCTTTTACCAACAAGGCTGTGGACTTCAGTTTTATTCCTCCAATCCTGGCTTTCAAAAAATTGGTTGCAGAAGTGATCAATCAAAAAAGTAATACTAGGCGAACCATAAGAGACTATGGACTCTGAAAAACAACCTGAGGGTTTTGAAGGGTCAGGGGTGGGAGGTTGGGGGAACAGGTGGTGGGTGATGGGGAGGGCACGTTTTGCATGGAGCACTGGGTGTTGTGCAAAAAGAATGAATACTGTTACGCTGAAAAAATAAAAAAAAAAAAAAAAAGTAATACTATAATGTTGTATAGTGACAGATGGTGACTATACTGATCGTGGTGAGCACTGAGTAATGTATGGAATTGTCACATCACTGTTGCACCCCTGAAGCTAGTACAACATTATATGTCAACTGTACTTCCATAATAAAAAAATTAATTTTTAAGAGTATTACTAAATTGCCAGGTATCCATAGCCACTCCTGAGAAGATAAATTTATAACTTCCTACTATCTTAAGGATAGAATATTTTATGTACAAAAAAATCATTACAATATATAAAACATGATATTACAAAGTATAGACGTCTCTAATGTAACGTAATTATTAAGCTTAAAGAAACTTGGGTGAATTTTCTTTATGAATACTTCAGCTTTCTCAGTTATTTTAGCAAGAATTGATTCAGTTATTTCTTGTCTAACTAACTGTTATAAACAGACCACATGTTTTCATTCTACCTTCATTGCCTGAAATTTCCCAACATCTTTTGTTAACTCTGGTAGAAGAGATTGAAACGAGAATCTTTGCATGACCGAACCTCCATAGAGCATAAACGTAGTAGGCCAAACAAAATACACATTTGGAATCACACATTTTACAGTAGTAGTTTAACATGGACTGTGTCTCTCAGTGACTGTACCTTATTATGTCCTTTGACACTTCCAGTTCAGGACGTGAGCTGTAAAGCCAGCTCTAAAGTACTCCTCATAGAACATGAAAAAGTCTCAAATTTTCAACATAGTTATCATGTAAAGTGAGATATAAAGTGACATTTCAAAGGAAAAAAGTATTAGTGGAATATCATTGAAAAATACAAAAAATAACACACATAGTACTGCAGAAGATCTACTAAATTTTTTCATCTTTTATCTTATTTTTTAAGATTTATTTGAGAGAGAAAGAGTGGGGGAGGGGCAGAAGGAGAAGGAAAGAGAATCCTCAAGCCGACTCCCTGCTGAGCACAGAGCCTGCCATGGCCCCTCAGCCAGGACTCAGGTCATGACCTCAGCGGGAATCATAGAGCCAGCTGCCTAACCGACTGAGCCACCCAGGTGCCCCTAAATTTTTAAAAATCCCATTAAAAGTTTATTTGCTTTATATTTTGACCTATTGCTTCTTTCAGTGCATTTTATTTGCTTACCTCTGTTATCCACAGCTCCCATTCTGGCGTCTCTATGGCTTGATGTTTTACTGGTTTTAGACTCCTCTGAGTTTATGTTGTCCTCAATTCCCATTCCCAGAGGAGGGAGAATGACCTGCTGTTGGGGAACCAGTGTAGTGACAGTATTGCTTCTGGGTAACAGGTGAGCTGATGAGTAAGAAAATATAAAATTATGGACTGATCATTTTCTGTATTTATTTGTAATACTGGTAACAGAAGACTGTGTACTTTGTGTGCTGTGAACATAGTTCAGATGATCTGTTTTCTCCATGTTACCCCAGCACTCAGCGTATTCCTAACACATAGATGGCAGTCAGTGACTCTAAGATCATGACTGATTAATAATAATAATAATTTTAAATTATTATTTTCTAAATTTTTATTATCGTTTAATCTTCAAGCAAGGAAGACCTCCCTAAAAGGTTCCAGAACCCTGAAACTATAAACAAAACATACATTTGACTGCACATAAGTGGAAAAAATTACTGTAGAGTCAAAAGAAAATGCCAGAGTTACAAAAATATTTGAAACATACAAGCCAAAGGACCTATTTTTAATGAACAGATCAGTTGAAGGTCTTATAAAGCCAGAATAAGATAATACAACACAAACATGAACTAAAGAAATGAACAGGCTGTTCAGTGAAGAAGAATCTCAGACGATTAGTAAACAACAGGTGGGAAAGTCTGGAATTCATCATAGTGGACAAATTAAAACACAGTCACTGTTTTCCTTTGTCAGATTGGCAAAGATTAAAAAGTTTGACACCCAGTATTTGCGAGTGTGTAAAAAAGCACTTGAATGCTTTGTTAGTACAACATTAATTGATAGAGTTACTTAGAAAATCATTTGGTAACTAGCAGTTATAAAACAGACCACATATTTTCATTCTACCTCTGTTGCCTGAAATTTCCCAACACCTCTTATTTAACTGATAAAAGAGATTGGAAGAAGTTTGCCAAGCACATTTTCTTTTCTTCCTGAGAAAGCTAGACTACATTGCCCAACTTTGGAGTAGCTATAGCATTTTCAACTATAAATTTTACTCTAATTCAACCACCCTTTGATTTAGCAAAATTGCTGATGTGTTAACACAAATGCTCAAAAGACGTATGTATAAGAATGCTTTTTGTAGCATAGTTTGCAAGAACAACAGCAACCCCAAAAATGGGAAACAATCAAAGGATCCACCAAGAGAGCCCATGTTGTTACTGATGCAAGGGAGTATCAGATGGATGTTTAAAAGCATTAAGGAGGTCTGTTTGCCTGATCTGGAAAGATCTCGAAGAATTAAGAAAAAAAGTCAAGATGCAGAAACGTATTACAGTTTGATCCCACTGGGGCTTGAATGGGTGAACGGTGGATTTTTCTACACATGGAAAATGCTTTAAAAGAGACACAAAGAGGGTGCCTGGGTGGCTCAGTGGGTTAAAGCCTCTGCCTTCGGCTCAGGTCATGATCTCGGGGTGCTGGGATCGAGTCCCGCATCGGCTTCTCTGCTCTGCAGGGAGCCTGTTTCCCTTCATATCTCTCTGCCTGCCTCTCTGCCTACTTGTGACCTCTGTCTGTCAAATAAATAAATAAAATCTTTAAAAAAAAAAAAAATGTCTTAAAAAAAAAAAGAGAGAGACACAAAGAGTTAATTGTGGTCACCTCTGGGGATGGGCAACTGGTTGGGGGAAATGGGATGAGAGAGACTTCATTCATTTTACGTCCTTAGTGGTCTGAATTATTTTTAACTATATGTTTGTTTTACTTATGCACTTCATAATGCACTTTTACCAAAAAGCTGGAGGTTAGCTTAGTCCTGCTATTAGAATGAGGGCCTTAGAGTCCCTGGGCTGACCTGAACTTTTTCTTTTCCCTTTTTGACAAGATCAAGTAGACTATGAAAATGCATAAGTATGGATTTTTTTTTTTTAACAAAGAGAGCAGGAGTGAAGCAAAATTATTGACTTTCTTAGGTTTACCATCCTTTTTAAAATGGACACCATTGGGGCACCTGGGTGGCTCAGTTGGTTAAGTGTCTGACTCTTGGTTTGACTCAGGTCATGATTTCACAGTTATGGGATTGTGTCTTGCACTGGGCTCTGCACTCAGTGTGGAGTCCACTTCAGATTCTCTCTCCCTCTTGCTCCTACTCACTCTCTCTCAAATAAATACATAAAATCTTAAAATGGACACTATCAATTTCTTGGAAATTGTGCTAATTCTTTTTTTTAACTCAGTGTATTATTCAGTTGATTAAGGTTAAATTAATCATTATATCCTAAGGTCATTGTCAGGCTTTTAGAGCTAATCACAAAAAAAGTATTATAAACATAACCATAAGTTAAATCTAGAAAACATCTTAATAAAATGACTCATGTTAAGAGTGCTTTCTCCTCTAAGAGGAAGTTTGTCAGACTTGGGATGCTGTCACAGAAGTGGTGGTAGAATATTTGGAGGCCCAAATGAAATCCTAATTTAATTATTTAATTAATAATTAATTTAATCTTAATTTAAGGAGAACGGTGGATGGGGCGCCTGGGTGGCTTAGTGGGTTAAAGCCTCTGCCTTTGGCTCAGGTCATGATCCCGGGATCCTAGGATCGAGCCCCACATCGGGCTCTCTGCTCAGTGGGGAGCCTGCTTCCTCCTCTCTCTCTGCCTGTCTCTGCCTACTTGGGATCTCTGTCTGTCAAATAAATAAATAAAATCTTTTAAGAGAACAGTGGAAAATTCAAAAAATAGTAAAAGAAGTGAGTTTTGTTGTTGATAAATCTTTAAATTTAGGGAATAAGTCTTGGTCTCAGCTGAAAATATTTTAGTTCATAATTATCTTTTTAGTGTGGTATGAATTAATTTCTGATGACGTCTAGTCGTGGTAACAGTAGACTATCCATCTTCACCTTCGTACCTCACATTAGAATTTGTCTGGTACTTAAAAGTGCTTAACAAAATTAAGAAACCATATTTACCTTAGAGATTGACCAAATCAAAAAATACCTTCGAAATGGAGATTGGGGCATCTGGGTAGCTCAGATGGTTCAGCATCCAATTTGTGATTTCAGCTCAGGTCATGATCTCACAGGGCCTGAGGTTGACCTCCACCTCCGGTCCTCTCCAGAGGAGTCTGCTTGAGATTCTCTCCCACTGGCCCTTCCTTCATGCATGCTCACTCTTTCTCTCTCTCTCTCTCTCTCAAATAAATAAATAAATCTTGGGGGGGGGAGAAATGAGGCTTAAGTAAGAACACGTTGATTGTATTCATTTTGGGCTCTCGATTACATTGATGTGAAATAATTAATATTGAAATGTGTAGCAGTAAACATAGTTACGTTTGTTGTTTTTTTTAAGCGGACATATGTAAATGCTAGAAAAGAGTCTGGAAGAAACCTCACCCACCTGATGATGACAGTGGTTGGAAGAAGTAGGAAGGGAGGAGGTTTGGGAACAGCTATAGAGAAATCATCAAAGGGGGCTTTATTTGGAACATTTAATTTTTTCTGTAAAGAGAATCTATTCCTGTTATTTTGTATGATTAAAATTAACTTGAAAATTAAAAGAAAGTTATATTTCATACTTAGAAAGCAATAAAAAAACCTATTTAAAATGCATCTTTTTGTACTACAAGAACCTTAAAAATGAGAAGTGCTTATTGACAGTGATTTAAAATGGTTATGCCGAATAATTGAATTTAGAGTAGGCTTTTGAAGATAATTTCCTAAAGATATCTCAGCTCCCTTTCAGAGATTTCAAGAGATGAAAGCTTGTGCACTTTGATTACATATTCCTATTGATTGTATTCTGCTTACAACAATAAAAATAAACTCCAGATACAAATCTAGCAATATTACTAATTCATTACAACCAGTGCTTATTTTCTTCATTAACTTTTTATTGTTATTTTCAACTTACACAGCGTGCACAAATGCAGCAATTATATGTTGAAAAAGAAAGGGGAAGGCTCTTTATGTTCAGGATACTGTACATCACAAGTCATTACTTCACCAGAGCTGCTGGAGAAACACAAAATAAGAACAGCCTCTTACCAAACAAGTATAATTAACCACAAAAAGTAGGTGGGCTCAGCTACTAATCTACTCAGCTGAGAGTTCGCTTATTGTATATAAATATCTTGCTATAGATTAGCCTGCCTGACTACATCACAGCAAAAAACACACCACATAAATTGCTTTGGTGTTGGTGAAAAAGTTTAAATCTTTTCCTCAAAGAAGGGCTGTGTTGACTAGCAAGAAGCCATAGTCAAAGCCGATGTCCAGTGTCTAAGTCTGCATTTTTTAAAACTTTATTTTTAATTTTTTTAAAAATAATTTATTTGGGGGGGAACTAGCAGAGGGCAGTGCAGAGGGAGAGTTCTGGAGAAGCCGACTCCCCCCACTCAGCAGGGAGCCTGATGTGGGGCTCGATCCCAGGACCCTGAGATCATGACATGAGCCAAAAGCAGGCACTTGACTGACTGAGCCACGCAGGCGCCCCTAATTCTGCATTTTAAACAGGGCTTAATTCTTGACACTTGTCATAACAAAATGTTAGCTTTGTGCGGTAGAAGATGTACAGTCAAAATGTTTAGTGGCAGAGTTTGCTTAATAGCTTCATCCTTCCTGTTGATCCTTTGAACCCAGACCCAAAGCACCCCCCACTAGGGGACAGTGTGGTGTAATAGAGACGTGGGTGTAAGGGCTAGAGATCTGGGTTCTTGTCACAAATGTGTAACCGATGGACTATTTCACATAAGTAGTCCCTTAATCGCTCTGTGTGATTACTTATCTATAAGATGCGATCATAATGGGCTTCAGGTCCACGAGGTCAACCACAGGACACGTATTCAGCTAGGTTCAAGTAGCGTGTGGTACAACACGGCACATCCTGACTACCTCATCTCTGCAAGGCACAGGCTGAATCTGCGAATATTGATAAGAAATAGTCTCTGGCCTCTAGCGACGAGGTAGAAAAACAATAGGCATCTAGTAGCCATCTGACACTGGATGCAATTTCGTTTCTAGAGCTGTTTCTGGAACTTGACTTTTAGAGCTATAACCATATTCACTCTTGGGTCCACAATCCTTCCATATTTAATTAAATTAAAGTTGTTTATTTAAAGACCGATAATCGGGGCGCCTGGGTGGCTCAGTGGATTAGGCCGCTGCCTTCGGCTCAGGTCATGATCTCAGGGTCCTGGGATCGAGCCCCACATCGGGCTCTCTGCTCCGCAGGGAGCCTGCTTCCTCCTCTCTCTCTGCCTGCCTCTCTGCCTACTTGTGATCTCTCTCTCACTGTCAAATAAATAAAAATAAAAAAATAATAAATAAAAAAAAATTTAAAGACCGATAATCCTTAACACCTCTCACATAAGATGCTACTAGGGAACTGGCATCCACGGTGCCCAAGGAACTCCCTTCTCCACTGTGCTCTTGGATTTTTCTCACTCTTGGATTGTGTAGCTGGGTAATGGTTGTAATAGAGGAAAAGAGCAGATCCTCAGGTTGGTTCTCTCTAATCCTGGCATCCTTCCTCCCTGAAGTTACTGGTATCTTGGGTCTTCATTTTCTTTTTCTTTTTTTTTTTTTTTAAGATTTTATTTATTTATTTGACAGAGAGAGAGATCACAAGTAGGCAGAGAGGCAGGCAGACAGAGAGAGGAGGGGGGAAGCAGGCTCCCTGCTGAGCAGACAGCCTGCTGCAGGCCTCAATCGCAGGACCCTGGGATCATGACCTGACGTGAAGGCAGAGGCTTTAACCCACTGAGCCACCCAGGAGCCCCTTCGTTTTCTTTTATTAAGATTCCCCCATTCCCTCCTTTGCTCAAGTTTTTAAGTTTGTAAGCCAGAGTATAATATCCTTAATTCTTCACTGGTGTCCCATTCCCTGCAGGATTAAATACAAATTCCTTAACACAATAAATCCTAACAGCCCTAGAATAGAAGTGGAGAAGGTAAAAGCATGATCATGGTTTTTCTTTGCCACCAAGAAAAGGGTATGTGCAAAGGAATGCTTGACCTAATAAATTATTTAGGTATGGGCTGCCTGGCTGGCTCAGTTGGAGGAGCATGTGACTGTTGATCTTGGGGTTGTGAGTTCAAGTCCCACGGAGGATAGAGATTACTCAACAAATAAATAAACTCAAAAAATATATTATTTAGGCTTGATGAGCAAGGAAGTGAAGCTGAGGGAGTCCAAAATTAGGGAGAAGACAGTGATCAAGGTCTGGAGGTCTTGATGACTCATATTCGGGGTTGGAGTAGTAATGCAGTGAGAGAGCTCAGAGGTTAAGTGGTTGTAGAAAGAAAGTAGGAGATTCACAATGAACATTTTAGAAGTAGAACAGTCCTGAAAGGTAAGTTCCAGTTGTGCCTAAGAGTGAGGTTGATGGAATGTAGTAGAGATTGAATAGAGTAGATTGAGAAACTACGGGATGGGCAGTTCATGTGATTAAAGTCAACCAGGAGAACAACAAAACCAAGCTGAGATGTCAAAGACTGAGGAAAACAGAGTAACAGAGGAGAGGAGTGGCAGTGGAAAGTAGTTCGAAGGATCAGTGGGTTTCTCAAGATGGTGAAGAAATAATGAGAGTACTGGCCCCACCTCTCAGCTCCTCAGCCTGTGGTTTATAGGTAGTGAAGTATATCCACTCACAAAGATACAGGGCTTTCAGTACTCCAGGAAAAGCCATGTCTCTATTAAGGCCAGAACCTAGAGGGAATGTTCTATGAGTTTTTAGAATATTTAACACAATGTTCTATGAGTTTTTAGAACACTTAACACTTAATGTCTGGTGTTTTCCCACTAGACATTACCTTCTAGAGGTAAGGGCCTGTGTTTTAGTCTAACCCAGCATGTCTCCATTGAGCCTTCTGTTATATTTTATATCTTTGAGACACTTCTTGTATGTCTTGGAATGATTTCTGTTCCTATATCATCCTTCTACTAGAGTTGTTCATTCACTCATTGGCTCATTCACTCATTGGCTAATTCATTCATTCAGTCAACAACCATTTATTGAGCACCTGCTATGTGCAAGGCTGAGTATGATAAACACAGAAAAATAGTAATTATTACTATAGCTAACACCTTTTTTTTTTAATATCTGGTACCAGTTCCATGTGCTTAAATGTTAATTTATTTAATCATTATGACATTAGTTAAGAAAAAAATTGCTTCTCTTAGGCAACAGTCTTATAGAAATTTAATAACTTAAACAAGTTTATAGTGTAAGTGAATGGCAGAATTGGGATTGAAAACCCCTTTGAGGGGTGCCTGGGTGGCTTAGTCGTTAAACATCTGCCTTCAATTCAGGTCATGATCCCAGGGTCCTGGGATCGAGCCCCACATCGGGCTCCATGCTCAGCAGCGGGAAGCCTGCTTCTCCCTCTCCCTCTCCCCCTGTTTGTGTTTCCTCTCTTGCTGTCTCTCTCTCTGTCAAATAAATAAATTTTTTTTTAAAAGAAAAAGAAAGAAACCCCCTTTGACCACAGAACCCATGCTTCTTCCATTACTGTACCTGGCCTCTGGAGTAGGGGGCCCTAAATATACTTTCTTACTCATCTTGACATCTTCAGCACTAAACGCAGATTTTTGTGTTCCATGTTTGGTGGTGCAGAATTGTGTAGTTAGATAGAAACCAGGTTTTTCATTGGCCACCAAAGCCCTCGCATTATGGTATGCACTCAAGGGCTCCATGAACTATGGTTGATTTACTGGGACAAAATTTCCTTTTGTTTTGAGATTGAGTATGGATCGCTCTCTACAATTTAAAAATAAAAACGTTTACATTTGCAAACCATATCTATTTAACTCCGCATTTCCTTTCACAGATTTATTCTTTATCTATTGGGAAAAACCGATAACTGTATGTTTTCTCTAATACACGAACCACCTTCTAAGACAGACTTGTGTCCTAAGAAGATGTTCTGTCTAATGAGCATTTCCTATAGAGCAGGAACAAACTGTATTTCATTGGTCATTAATCTTGAAATACTCAGTGCTACAAATTTTGGTATTGAAAAAACCACTAAATTTATACTCATTGGAGTCACAGTTTCAGGGAAATACTTGGATAATTATGTACCTACAAGATATGCTGCTGTCCATGGGTAATTTGCATCCTGCAGAAATAGAGAGCGTCTATTACTCTACCGTAATTACTTACATATTCATCGCAAATAATGATGTAACAGATTTTTAGAGGCTGTGCATAAGAGAACCAACAAACTGAGACGCAAAACAAGTTTCTACCCCTTCTTTCCAAAGCTATAGTTAATCACTTGAACACTATCCAATATAGCAGAAAGCTGGCAGACTTTTCTTTGCAGCAGGCTATGTAAAAATGTTGATAATTTACAGCTTATTATGCCATGCAAACGACTGTGTTCTCAGTGTAGGAGAGTGAGAAAATACGGCTGTGAAATTACTGAACTCCCCTTTGTTAGTTGTTTACTGGCAACAGTGGAAGGAGTCTTTGCACTTAAAATGCATTTCTGTATTTAATTTTATAACATTCAGTTCAGGATTTTTTTTTTTTAATGGGAATTTACTTTTTCTCTCTCTTTGTAGATAGGCCAGAGCAATTTTAATTTAACAAAAACAGTAAGCTGAAAAATCAGAATTGTGGGGGGATTTCGGTGAAATAATAATAAATTATTAGGGTTTAGTTCAGTTTATGGTTTAAATGATGCAAAACCCGTTCTTTTTGACACCAGTGTTTCATAGTCAGCTTGTTATTTTCATAGGTACCTTATGCAAAGTTTGTTTGGCTGGAAGTTATCTTCTTCAGGAATAATGAGGGGGTAAGGCAAGGTAACCTGGACCTCTTTGTAATGTGTTGAACATAGCCACCTATGTTAGTTCTTTCCTTAACATTTTCTCATTTTACTGATTCCCCTCTTCGATTCAGAAAGCCCTAAAGTCAGGTACCACATAGTCTTTGTGGTTTACATTCTCTCTATGCCTGGTATGCTATCGCCAACTTATCCTCAATAAATATGCCCAAAACCATGACCTCCAGTTTGGTGGGAAGGTAGCTCCTCTGTGAAGGACTAGCCAAGGTTTGCTTTTAGATGCTACCTACACTTGATAGGGGGCCTTCAGTGAAGGAACTTCCTAAGAGAGCCAGGTAAAGACACAAGAACTGTTATTTGAAAGTCCAGAGTCCTTTTCCTTCTAATTCTTCAACTCTAAATGGGTGTAGAGCTTTCTATGTAGTTTCCACTTCCCCAAAGATAAAAAGAGAAGAAAAGTTCATATTTACATATTTAAAACATTCAAAACAGTATGTTTTGTTTTTCTGTTCTCCTGTTTGTTTTAGAAACAGTTTAGAAGCTGGGGACTTTCTAATTCTTATTAATCCCATACTCTTTTTTTTTTTCCCATAACACAAATAATCAGATATTGAGTATATTCAAATGGGAATTTTTATACCTCTACAACTCGTATGTTTTTGAGAAATAATGGATTATTGTCTCAGAGAAAATAGGAATATCAAGGCATTATCATTTTTATTGTCTTTGTCCTCTTCAAGCAACTTTTTAGTATAAAAACTTATATTTTACAGCCACACAGAAGAATTTGTTTTCTACTTCAAACCTTTTTTTTTTTCTTTTTTAAGTCAAATATTACAACAACCTTCAAGTCATCTGTGTTTGTGGCAAAGTAAAATATTGAGTATAATGAGTTATTCTGTTTTCTTCTTTTTGGGCGGTGGGCAGGGTGTGGGGGCAGGGGGGCAGACTAGACAGAGACCTGAAGTGTGCCTTGTGGGTGGGAGGTTGGGATACCTAACACTACTCTCCACTGACCTCTTCTGGCCTGTTAAATGTGGTATTGGAATGGAGAGCGATTCTCTCTTAGAATGCCTTGGTGAGAGAAAGAGGATGCCAGAAGGTCAGCCAGTGTAGACAGACTTTGTGATTATAGCCTCCTAACCACTTTCATATCCTTTTGCTACCCTCCCACCCTCCTATAGAAAAAAGAGTCTGATTACCAAACACACTTCATAGGTAAACTAATAATTACTCAGTTTTTTTCATTGTATTAGGTACACTTGGAACTGACAATCTGAACATCTGATGACCTTGAGATAACACTCTTACATCTTATCAATGTGTATGAAGCTAAAGAAAATTTGAATACTTATTAACAGATGTGCCTTTATCCAGAGGTGAATGAGGGACTCCTTCGACAATTTGGGAAGGGGAAAATAACACTTCTGTGAAGAATTCTTTACCTACTATGAAGAATCCTTAAAGATCTAGGAATTTGGGTACCTGGGTGGTTCAGTCAGTTGAGCGTCTGCCTTTGGCTCAGGTCATGATACCAGGGTCCTGGGTTCGAGCCCCCCCATCAGGCTTTCTGCTCAACAGGGAGCCTGCTTCTCCTTCTCCCTCTTCCTTTGTGCTTGCCATCTCATTCTCTCCTTCAAATAAATAAATCTTTGGAGAAAATGCTTTTGTAGGTATCAGATTACACTGAACTGTACCGTACCAAAAAAATTAAATCAGTCCACTCTTGATCCCTTTAAAGTTTATTATTGCTAATGTGTATTTTTAAAATAATACATACAGTATATCATAGACATGTATTTTAGATGTATAACACATCATAGTTCATACTTTCATCAGTTTAGGGAGAAAAAAACAAGAATACCGCCCTCATTTGTGGTGGTAAAGATCAATTAGAATAGCCAATGAAATTCATATTTTGGTCATGTCAAATTATTCAGTCAGACTTAATTAACATTAAATGGATAATTTATCCACTCTGAAATTTGACTTACCATACATGGACCTGACCAGGTAATCTATTCCTTAAGATAATATTTTTCAAAATTTAAAACATGGTTATCTGAACTGTTCTAGAACTTGTTTGCTGACTTTATTTCATAAAGTCCATCATTCCAACTTTAGGATGTTTTCTTCTAATCTGGGCCAGTGTTTAAAAGAGATTCCTTCGGGTGCCTGGGTGGCTCAGTCAGTTAAGCATCTGCCTTTGGCTCAAGTCATGATCCCAGGGTCTTGGGATCGAGACCCACATCGGGCTCTCTGCTTAGCAGGGAGTCTGCTTCCTCCTCTCTCTCTCTCTGCCTGCCTCTCCACCTACTTGTGATCTTTGTCTGTCAAATAAATAAATAAAGTCTTTAAGATAATTTCGTTTGCTCTCTAAACCCTTCACTGATCTGGCTGACCATCAGCTTCTTGAGAACCAAGCTATGGTTTTATTCCTTTCTTTTTTTTTATTTTTTCTTGGATGAATTCTCAGAGCCTATCACAGAGTTTGACATGTGGCCGGCATTCCATAAATGCCCATTAAAGAGAAGCGAGGGATCCTCAAATGTTGACTACAATTGCAGGCTGTTAATAATAACATATAGAGTGGGCGCCTGGGTGGCTCAGTGGGTTAAGCCTCTGCCTTCGGCTCGGGTCATGGTCTCAGGGTCCTGGGATCGAGCCCCATGTTGGGCTCTCTGCTCAGCAGGGAGTCTGCTTCCCCATCTCTCTCTACCTGCCTCTCTGCCTGCTTGTGATCTCTCTCTCTATTAAATAAATCTTAAAAAAAAAATAACATATAGAGAAACTGTATTTGAAATATTGTCCTTCTAATTGTAATGAATTTGAACAGGTCATTAACAACCAGTCAGGACTTCAGAAACATCTTCAAAAGATCTTTTTGCTACAACTATTTACCTCAGTTCAGATGCTGTTAATTGGTTATCTGACGATTTGACAAAATCTGTTAAGCTGTTATTTAGCAGTATCTATTTTAATTTTTGTAACTCACTCCAAGATGTCCCCTCTTGACCAGACCTTTCTAGTTATAGTATAGCCCAAATCCCAATTCATTAGATATCAATAAATGTGGGTTTGCCACAAAGATGAGAAACTCGGTTATCTTTTTAAGAAAATAAGTATTTTTAACAATAAGTGAATTTATAACCAAGTTGAGCACAAAAGCAGAGTAAAAAATGTTTAAAAATAAATTGATGTAAATGAGGCATTTGAAAATACAGGTTGTGCTTCATCATTAACTTTAATTTTGTGACTTTTGTCAGTTGATGTCACAACCTTAGTGTTATTTTTAAAATAGTTTTTT
The DNA here is from genome assembly GCF_922984935.1 of Meles meles. Taxonomy (NCBI): domain Eukaryota; kingdom Metazoa; phylum Chordata; class Mammalia; order Carnivora; family Mustelidae; genus Meles; species Meles meles. Next base: position 25,224,629 of record NC_060070.1, read on the forward strand.
TTTAGGGGTATTTAATTAAGTAATGTGGTGTTAGCTTATTTCAAACAGTCTGTCTTTGTTCCTGTCAAAGCCATGCTGGCAGGGCATCGCTTTTCTTTTCCCTTTTGTTAATATTCTGTGTTAGATAATGGTTTCGCAAATAATAGATTCCAAGGACCTTTGATCCACCATTACTGTAAAATAAAATACAACTTAATTTTTTTCTGGGCATAATGGTTTTAACCTTGTGTACTAATTTGACTGTGCTTGTGGGGGCAGATCCTTAAATGAGACGCAAATGAAGGAAAAATTGCTAATGCTGCCACTGTATATGTAATGAGCACTGTGTAATAAACCATAACCTCTTCGACATTTCTCTGGAAAGCAGCGTGATTATTTTGGATGGCTAGTCCTTTGTGGATGGCTCATTACCGTCTGGCATAATATGTATTGATAGAGACTGTAATTGTCAACTCCTGTTTGACATGCTGCCTCTAATAAATATGGCTTGCATCACTGGAATCTACTAATGGTTATATGGGAAACTGTAATTAAAGAAAAAAATTATGTATGTTTTAGGTTTAAAAAAATAGTATATACGTATAGAAAGTGTCTCTATAGAGGATCGTCTGCTCACCACCCTCCAACCCCCCACCTTTGCAGCTTCTTGTCTTAGAGTATTTGAAGCTTCCCCTAGGGATTGGTACTTTTTCATCAGTATAGGACCAACATGTGACACACGCGTGCACACGTGTGTGTGTGAGAGACAGAGAAACAGAGGGAAGAGATTTTCCTCCACACTTAAAGAAAGCATTCCTTTTTTTTTTTTTTTTTAATTTTATTTATTTACTTGAGAGAGAGAGAAGCAGACTCCCCACTGAGCCAGGAGCCTGATGTGGGGCTCGACCCTAGGACCCTGAGATCATGACCTGAGCCAAAAGCGGTTGCTTAACCGACTGAGCCATCCAGGTGCCCCAAGGAAAGCATTTCTATCAACAAAGAAGTGGCAGTGTGAAAAGTCCTTCTATGTATACGAAAGATCCATAAGACTCTAGTTTATGCTTCTGGATTCAACTCCTGAAGTTAATGCTTTATATATAGCCAGATAGTCTCATATTATTCACCTTTTCCATGGTTTTCTTTAACTATATTTTTTCTAACTTTACTCTCATTTTGTTATAACAAACTTCTGTTCTTTGGTAGGAAAAAAAAAAATACCTAAGAAGCCAAATTAATATGGAATAGGAGGGCACCTGGGTGACTCAGTTGATTAAGCATCTGCCTTTGGCTCAGGTCATGATTCTGGGGTCCTGGGATCAAGCCCCATGTCAGGCTCCCTGCTCAGTGAGGAGTCTGCTTCCCCTGGTCCCCCTAATGGTGCTCTCTCTCTCTGTCAAATAAATAAAATCTTTTTAAAAATATGGAATATGAATCACAGGGATATTAGAGACCCACAGAATACCCTATATAATAAGGCTTGAAAAAGTGTAAATCAGAGATTAGAGCTGGACCTACCTCATGTTATAAACCAAATGTAGGCCTGATCATTTTTTGTCTGAAAATATAGAATTGGAATTCTAGAGAATAATATTTTTTTAAAGATTTTATTTATTTATTTATTTATTTGAGAGAGAGCATGAGCAGAGGGGAAGGGCAGAGGGAGAAGTAGACACCCTGCTGAGCAGGGAGCTCAATGTGAGGCTCGATCCCAGAATCCTGAAATCATGACCTGAGCCAAAGGCAGATGCTTAACTGACTGAGCCACCCAGGCGCCCTGAGAATAATATTTTTGTTACACCTTGTGTAACTGTAATAGACTCTAAACTTCTCAACAAGGTTCTCTTGTTTTATGTATATAGCTCATGATTTTTATGAAATGAAATCTTTAGCATAGCTCATGAAATCAGAACATGGGCACATGTTTCTATTTGCTGGAGTAGGTCTAGAAAATTATATAAAAACATAGGCAACTCGGGTTTTTTCTTAGCAGTGTGGAATTTGATATCATAATTTTCATTCTAAAAAAATGGAGTCCTATTTTTACCGTTCTGGTGAAGAGACATAGGTGTTGGGAGAGCACAGCTGTATTCATCCACCCATAGTTTTAAATCATGGTCCTGTTGGTTTTTCTGGGCAAGTTTCTTGACTTTTCTGAGCCCCCATGTACTTATGTGTAAAAATAGGGACAATACTACCTACCTACCGCAGCTATTATAAGAATCATTTGGAAGAACAGGGACTCCTGGGTGGCTCAGTCAGTTGGGTGTCTGACTCTTGATTTCAGCTCAGGTCATGATCTCAGGGTCATGAGATTGAGCCCCGCTTTGGGCTCCATGTTCAGTGGGGAGTCTACTTGGGATTTCCTCCCCCTCCCCTCCCAAGATAAATAAATAATTCTCTAAAAGAATCATTTGAGAGACACCTGGGTGGTTCAGTCGGTTGGGCGGCTACCTTCAGCTCTGGTCATGATCCCAGGGTCCAGGGATTGAGTCTCACTTTGGGCTTCTTGCTCAGTGGAGAATCTGTGTTTCTCTCTGCCTCTGCCTGCCACTCTGCATCCTTGTGTTCTCTCTTTCTCTCTTTCTGACAGATAAATAAATAAAATCTTTTTTAAAAAATTAAAAAATGGGGATGCCTGGGTGGCTCAGTTGGTTAAATAAGCATCCGCCTTTGGCTCAGGTCATGATCTTAGGGTCCTGGGATCGAGTCCCACATCAGGCTCCTTGCTCAGTGGGGAGCCTGCTTCTTTCTCTGCCTCTGCCTGCCACTCTGCCTGTTTATGCATGCTCTCTCTCCCTGACAAAGAAATAAATAAAATCTTTTAAATAAAATAAATAAATAAAAGAATCATTTGAAAGAACCTATGAACTTAATGCAGTACTTTTTGGTGTCAACCAGCTATTCAGTTGACATTATACTTCTTTTTCTGCTTGCTTCTTCATTCTCCACGCCCCCCCCCCCCCCAAGATGACCACATTTCTAATCTGGTATATTCTCTGCTTTCTCGGTATTTTCTCATGTCCTGTCCATGAATCACAGAGTTTTAATTTTGTTAGGCCACAATTAATAGCTAATACCTATTAGCATCCAGACCCCATTCTAGTTTTCTTACATGCATTAACTCACTGAATCCTCACAGCACCCTTAGAGATTATCATCCCCATTTCACAGATGAAAAAAACTGAAGCATATGGAGGTGAAGCATCTTGGCCAAAGTAACACAGTGATGGAGCCAGGATTTGAAGCCAGGCAGTCTAACTCCAGAGCCTCAGCTCTTAGCCACCAGCTACACTGTCTCTACAGTTCACCTCTGCTCATAGCCCTAAGACAAAGGGAGAGAGCAGGTAGGGTTCTAGAGAGGCCTGGTCTGCCTCCCTTTGTAGGGCTAAATTATATTTAAAAGGACAAAGCCAACACAGCAGTTGAGGGGATAGGTGGGTGTTGGGGGGGGGGTAGATGGTAAACCATGGGGAGGAAGAAGCAGCTATGTTGTAGGATGCCAAGGAAAGGGGAAACTGAGTCATGACTAGTCTTACACTAGACCTGCCAGCAAATACCAAGTGTTTCCTCAGCATGGAACACCCAAGTCTACCACTCTTCATCTTACTAATTCTTTGCTATTCTTTAAGACACAGCTGAATCCTCATCTTCTCCAGGAAACCTTCCCCAACCCCCAGGCTGAGCCAAGTTCCCCTTCCCTGGGCTCCCATACACACTGCACGTAAGTCTCAACAAACATTAGTGGTCATAGCAGTAATAGCTGCCATGTACTGAGCAAAGACCACATGCCAGGCATCACACATGTTATCTCATTCGTGTCCCATGACAGTAGTAAAGGGTCAGTAGTGATGTCCCCTTTATATAGATGAAGACAATAAAGCTCAGAGGTGTTAAATTATTTAGCCAAGATCCCATGGCCAGCAAACGGCAGCTCTGGGATTTAAATCAGGTCTTTCTTACCCCAAACATATTCTTAATGACTGCAGTGTATTTACCACATTATCTACCTTTGTCTTTCTCCTAATCGGATTGCAAACCCTTCAAGGACTGCGCTGTGTCTTATTTATTTTTTACCCCAGACTCTGTCAAAACTGTGCTTTAGAAAAAAACAGACTATTCAAATATGCTTATTTTTGATAAATGTACTTGAATTTTAAATGTGTTTTTAATGAGCAGAGTTTAATGTAATTTTCCTTTGACTTAATATATTATCAAACTGTATAAAACATGTACAGGTAGTGCTGGATAGATCTTCTTCCTTTAGGGCTGAAATCAAATATTACATGAAGAAATGTTTGTAATTAATAACTTAATAAATCTCCAACAAAGAGTAATGCCATATAATAATGCAATATGTAATAATATAATTAGAATAATTTTAAGTTCTTTGCAGAAATGCAAAGAAATCAAACTGCTGGTGTTATCAGGGATTTCCGAATGACAGCCACCTACCTTTAGCTCCCAGAGGGAACAACCCAGCATCCTTCCCTTTCCCGAGTGCTGGTGTTAAAGCTTGTATCCCTCCTTTCAAGATTCCTGGCTCAGTCCTTTCCGGTGGAGAAGGGCTTATGGTAGGGCAAGACCTTTACAATGGAAAGCAGTTCAATTATGAACTGTTTAAATTATTACCTAAACTTAAGGCCCAGGAAGGCTAAACTCTGGGTACATTTTTATCTTTTAACAGGTCTTGCTAAATGGACAGGCCAGAATATCTCTGCGCCCTCCCCTGATAAAGTCTTCCCTGTATTCTTTTCTTTAGAATGAGAACGAAGACAAAGAGCTGAGTTAGGTAATTCATTTCTCTGCTCTCTTCAAACTGAGTTAATTCTGTCACACCACTCTGATTAATATGTAGGTCTCTGTTTTGGACCGCAGCAGGGCACTTGTGTCCAGAGGTAAGTATGCTGGTGAAATTAGGTGGTATAATGACTTGACATTCTGATAATTAACTGGCTGTGAATATTTGACTTAGGTACCTAAGACCCAACTGTTAACTCACGTTTCTTCTTGTAGGTAACCTCAGTGAAGCAAAATATAAATAGAAGTATGTTAATTTTCTTTTGTTTCTATGTGAAAATGACTCTTTGGCAAATAGGGGCAATTCAGTCATTTTGGTCTGTTAATTTATCCAGTCATTTGAGGCTGTGGCCAGAAGATGAAGGATGTTCCTGGACTTCTCTCCTTTCTTGTATTGTTCTCATTTCTTTCCCTCTCGGCCCTGTCTGCAAGGAGACACCCACGCCTTTGTCCTAAACCTACACTCCGCCCATATTCCTGTTTCTGTCTGCTGGCTGCAGCCTCTCTCCAACCATTCCAGGGCAGCTGTCGACTCTGTTCATTGTCTGGCGGGGGCAGTGAGTCCTGCTGGGACCAGCGACAGGCGGCAGCAAGCTGACTGGGGAGCCCCCCCCACCCCCGCTTCCCCCAGCACTGCTGTGCAGCCCTGCAGGGCACCAATCTGACTGGGGAGCCCCCCCACCCCCGCTTCCCCCAGCACTGCTGTGCAGCCCTGCAGGGCACCAATCGGGGCGAGAAGCTGCATCCTTGCCTTCATTGAGCTCGGTGTCCCTCTTCTAAGTAAAGCCCAGCTTACCTGTCACCTCTTCCATGGAGCCTTCCCATTTCCCCTCCCCCACCACCCCGAATATATTCCTAGGGTCTGAAACACAAAAATAATAACACATTAATAAATTTATGGATGTTAATGATAATCAGATAATCCAGATTGACCATTCTGTTTTCATTGGTTCTGAATTTTAAGTCACAAATAATCAAAATATTTAGTCTGTAAAGCTTTTTCCAATTAATTAACTCAGGCGGCTATTTCATGGTCATGAAATTTTTATATTATGATGAACATATTTTAGCTTGTTGTAATAGGGCTATATGTAATCTGAATTGAGTGTTTATTAAATGACTCTTTTTTCTTATTTCTTTCTGCTGGTCTTTGACTTCTAAATTGGCTTGTGAACCATTTGGGTAGGCTGAGCAGGAGCCCAGTGCGGGACTCAATCCCAGGTCCCTAGGGTCATGACCTGAGCTGAAGGCAGACACATAACCGACTGAGCCACCCAGGCGCCCCAAGTATCACGAAGGGTTTTAGTGGTGGAAGTTGGTGGCTCATACTCAGATATTTTAGGTTTTTATTACTTTCAGCCTACCTAATTTAAAGCTTACTTACAGATAAATTCATTTGTAAAGAAAAAGTTGGTATTTTTAAAATAATTACTGTAGGGTTCGAATACTCTTTAAGTGATCGGACTTGATTGGAAGAATGTCTAAGAATGCAGACAGGTGAAAGGAAGCTGGTCTTCTTTGACGAAACCGTAGTGAGGACATAAAAATGAACTAGACCAGTACCAAGGAAGACAATAATGGTAACAGAGGGCCAAGATGATTAAATGTGGAGATGTATAAAGGCAATATAAAACCCACAAGAAATGGAAAAAGATCAGCTTACTTGGAACATTGCAGAGTTTGGTCAGAATAAGCACAACAGGGGCGCCTGGGTGGCTCAGTGGTTTAAGCCTCTGCCTTCAGCTCAGGTCGTGATCTCGGGGTCCTGGGATCGAGCCCCGCATCGGGCTCTCTGCTCAGTGGGGAGCCTGCTTCCTCCTCTCTCTGCCTGCCTCTCTGCCTACTTGTGATCTCTCTCTCTGTCAAATAAATAAATAAAATATTTAAAAAAAAAAAAGAATAAGCACAACATTGGAGGCAGCCACACTCTCAGCTGCCTGTTTCTAAGACAGTCTTAGGGAGCAGAAGTGTCTGTCCCTGAGTTGAATTGTATTAGATGAGCTTCACGTTCTCTGTTTAATTCTTTAAATCCAGACTTTTAAAGATGCTGTGTGGTCTTTCGGTTGAAAGCCAGAATAAAGTGTTTGCTGACCAGCGTGTATAGCTTTATCCCTTTCAAAGTTGATGTATTTTCTGAGGTGAGCAGGGGACATTTTCAGATGTCTGTTTCTGTTTATTATTTTCTATCCCTGCCAGGCTTTCAGCCCCTTGAGAGCAGGATTCTGATGGGTTTTTGGTGGAAAAGTGGCACCAAACACCGTGCCTGCACATCCCAGGAGCTCACAAAATAACAGAATTGACAGAACCTTGTGCACCTTTGACCATCCTTTTAGAGTGCATTTTGTCAGTTATTTTTTTAAATGTATGTTCTTTAAATGTGTGTATATTTTATACATATTTTAAGAAGCCATCTTACTTACCTCCCCCAGAAGCAGAGATGAGCATCCAGAAGGCCGGCGTGAGAAGCCATGATTAGACACAGGAGAAGGGAGAGATAACTGCGGGGAGGAGAAGGCACAGTGGTTGGGCCAAGTTCAACTGTAGAAAGGTGTTGGTTTTGTTTCCTGAGTCCCTGTCTCCCCACAGCCCTTAATCATCGACCACCTCCAGTATCTGCTGCCCTCTTATTGTTATCTCGCTCCTCCCCATCAGAACCTGTGGGAATAATCATGAATCATTCATACTTTAGGGTGAATTAAATTTATCTAAACAGTTCTGTTATCAGAAAGCTCTGGTTTTAAATTCTGGCTTTATTGCGTATGAGCTGCAGAACCTTACAAGTTACCTCATCTCCCACCATGCCTTAGTCTTGGTTTCCTTTCATTTGCAAAGGGGATAAATAGCACTGAGATTACTTGAAATATGTAGGAAGTGGTTCGGTGTTTTGTCTTGTTGTTGAGAAGATTAGGTATCAATATGGAAAAAAAGTATTTTCTTTGCTCATAAAATAAATATATTGACTTTAGAAGAAAAAGCACAGGATGGGAATTAGGGCATCTGGATTTTAGTTCTTATCTCTACAACCTACGTGTACCAATCTGTGGAACCTGACATAATTCAGTAGGTCTTTAGGATCTGCTGGTTCTTCATCTGTTACATAGATGTGTTAGTCTAGCTCAGTAGAAGATTTACAGAAGAATTTCAAGGGCTGGTCGTAGGTAGGGGTAGGGGAGGGGTGGGGGATGGGACTAGAGGGACAGGGAAGGATTGTCCATCACTAAGAGAGGCATCCAGAAGTCCAAGGGACTATGGTCTATGGCAAGCCCCGGACACCCTCATAAGAATGCCTGCGGTATATAGTGGGTGACCCTCTGCCGCCACGGGTTCTCGAACGTCTTGCTGCTCTGTAGGCAGGTCACTCCTGACCAACCAGATAGTTGGGATGTAACGTTTTCTCTAGAGATTTATTTCAATAGAAAGGTGAATTGATTTGACATTTGTGGAATACTTACTGTGTAAATGTATCATTCTCAGAACAATATACACAGTTGTTTAAGTCCAGGACATAGACACGTGTGCTTTCGTTATCTCCGTTTTACAGATGAAAGCACTGGTCCCTGAGAGTGGTCGAGCAAATGGTTTAAGATCACACGGCTACTAAGTGGCAGAGCTGGGATGTGGATTAGGCAGGATGGCTCCAGAATGTGCATTTCATTAGCCCTTTGCTGTTGTGGTGGCTCTAGACAAAGTCCTAAAAGAGGATTTAAAGTTAAGTTTTAAAGAAAAACCTAAGTATGTAAGAATACACGTGGTATCATCCAGAAATGATAAAAACAACACACAAATAACTAAAGTTGGTAAATGCTGCTTTGGAGCATTGCCTTTAGCAACTCTCTGATAACCCTGAATTTCAGATTCTCTGGAGAAAGAATCTAAGTGCCCCTGACTGGGCTGGGTGCTCAGCGCTGGGTCACCCAGCCGGGTAGGAGAAACTGAGGGCCACGTAGAACAGACAAGACAGCTAGGACTCACCACATGGTCTCAGAGCAGGGATGGAGAGGGAGCATTATTTCCAGAGAAAACTGAATCATTATCAGGGCAATCACCCCAGAGGTACCCAGCACAACAAGCAGTTGGCTAAGTCTGGGCTGACTTCACGACATAAGTTAAAATTGTTTTTCTTCCCCGGATCCCTGACATGAAGCTCATATCCTTGTCACTTCAGAGACTCATGGAGAAATGATAGACTGTCACAAACCAAATCACTTATCTTTTTGTTTTAAAAATAGAATAGCCCAGGGGTGCCTGGGTGGCTCAGTCATTAAGTGTCCAACTCTTGGTTTCGGCTCAGATCATGATCTCACGTGTTGTGAGATTGAGCCCCGCATCGGACTCCATGCTCAGCAGGAAGTCTGCTTGAGAGACTCTCTCTTTCTTTAAGAAATAAATAAATCTTAGAAAAAAATAAAAATGGAATAACCATTTAGAAATATATAACACAATTTTAAGTGTTACACTCTGACTCTGTAATTTCGCTTCTAGGGGTAGACCCTACAAAAATACTCCAACATAGTCATGTAAATACATGTATGAGGATGTTCACTGCAGCATTGTTTATAATAATAAAAAGTAGGAAATGACCAAAATATTTATTAATGGAGTCTGGAGAACATTATGATATATCTATGCTATAAATAAATATCCATTGTTAAGATGATTTAGGTGGTCCTATATATAGTGACAAAATTCTTCCAACTATGTGAAGTGAGTAAAGCAAGTGACAGTACAGTAAGTATGAATGAACTCATTTTTATTGGAAAATACATAGCATTTGCTCTGTTTGTAAATGCATTTGCTGTTTATAAACATATGTTTTAAACATATACCAAAAGTCTGAAAGAAAATATGCTAAGCTATAAGAAAGATAACTTCTAAGGAAGGTAGCAGGATGGAGGGATGGTGAACCTGGTGGAGCCCTGTAGAAATAGAATTTTAAATTTGCTATAGCCACACCAAAAATATAAAAGGAAACAAGCAAGTGGGATTAATACTAATAATATATTTTATTTAAGCAATTTATCTAAAATATTATTTCAACATGTCATCAATGTAAAACACTTATTACTGGGATTTTTTTTTAAATTTTTGGTACGAAGTCTTTTTTTTTTTTTTTTAAAGATTTTATTTATTTATTTGACAGAGAGAGATCACAAGTAGACAGAGAGGCAGGCAGGGGGGGGGGGGGAAGCAGGCTCGCTGCTGAGCAGAGAGCCCGATGCGGGACTCGATCCCAGGACCCTGAGATCATGACCTGAGCCGAAGGCAGTGGCTTAACCCACTGAGCCACCCAGGCGCCCTGGTACGAAGTCTTTAATGGTTATAAGAAATCTAGATTTGGACCAGCATTGTATCAAGTGCTTATTAGCTACATGTGGGTAGTGTCCAGCATATTGAACAGCTTAGCTCTATAGACTTTTATATTCCGATTTTTTTTAGAGTAAGGGTATGCTTTCATCTGACTTACTTGCTGCATTTTTCTAATTAGACCATTTGATAGTTGTGATGTTTTAAAAAGGTGAGTTTTAGGGCCACCTACCTGGGTGGCTCAGTTGGTTAAGCCTTGGGCTCAGGTCATGATCCCAGGATCCTGGGATCGAGCCCTACATCAGGCTCCCTTGCTCAGCCTACTTCTCCCTCTCCCACTCTCCCTGCTTGTGCTCTCTCACTTGCTCTCTTCTTTCTCTCTCTCAAATAAATAAAATCTTAAAAAAAAAAAAAGTGAGTTTGAATCTCATCTGTGAAACCGAAATTTGGATGGCACATTTATTTCACTTGAAATCAGTAGTTGTTGTGGATTTCTGTCCCAGTGAACACACATTAAGTCCATACTGGAATTAAATAAAGTGATATAATTTGAAAGAATGAATAGAGATACCTTTTAATAACATCTAAATTACAACTCACAGACTTTTTTTAAAGGTTTTTTATTCATTTTTTAGAGAGAGAGAGAGAGTGCACGCCCAAGCAAGAGCACGAGCATGCGGAAGGGTCAGAGGGAGAGGGAGGAGCAGATTCCCCGCTGAGCAGGGTGCCTGACATGGGGCTTGATCCTAGGACCCTGAGCTGAAATGTGACATTTCTGCTCATGACCTGAGCCAAAGACAGACATTTAATAGACTGAGCCACCCAGATGCCCCCAACTCTGGACTTTTTTATTACTTTGTATATATGTATTACTCCTTTGCTTGCAGGGCTGTGGCCGCCTTTGGACCATTTTCTATTGTTTCTGTGGTTGTAAACAGAAAGCACACTAAAGAAGAAATGTGAACGGGCGACTGGGTGGCTCAGTGGATTAAGCTGCTGCCTTCGGCTCAGGTCATGATCTTAGGGTCCTGGGATCGAGCCCCGCATCGGGCTCTCTGCTCCGCAGGGAGCCTGCTTCCTTCTCTCTCTCTGCCTGCCTCTCTGCCTACTTGTGATCTCTCTCTCTGTCAAATAAATAAATAAAATCTTTAAAAAAGAAAAAAAGAAGAAGAAATGTGAAGCTTAAGGGTTAGCTGGGGGTGAGGTGTGAACATAAAATAAGGTTTATTTTTTGTGCATAAACAAATGGTATACATTTGCCTTTCAAAGTAATTTGCTTGACAGTTATATGTGGATGCCATTTTCTGCACTGATCCTTTGAAATACCTTATACTCTGTTTTCTAAAAACAAGTATTACCGGGGCACCTGGTTTCAGCTCAGGTCATGATCTCAGGGTCATGATCTCAGGGTTGTGAGATCAAGCCCTATGTTGGATTCACGTTTCGCTGCTTGTCCCTCTCCCTTCCCCTCTGCTCCTCTCCTTGTCCTCACTCTCTCTCTCATAAATAAATAAATTAAATCTTTAAAAATCTTAAAGAAGAAATTTTTTTAAAAACTGGCTTTCAGACACCTACTGGATTGGTCGGTCACTCATTTGGCTTTAGAGAATATATATATCATGTGCACATTATATGTTTACCACAGATTGTAATATTCTTTTTAGGAAAAGTTATGTTGACATTTCCATTTTCTGTTGCTGTCCTTTATACTTAATTTCTTTAAAAATTCCAAATACTTGAAAAATTAAAGTGAAAATCAAGACAACTAGCCTAAATAAAGAATGGCTCTAAATGAGCATAAGGTTTGTTTTTTTAGGGTAATGGAAAAGTTTAAAATTACATTGTAGTGATGATTGATAATTTTGTAAATACTAAAATGCATTGAACTATGCTCTTAAAACAGGTGAATTTCATGATATGTAAATTATATTTCAATAAAGCTGTTTGGGGGGAAAATAACCTCCAGTGACCATATTAAGAATTTTTATAGCTGTATCTTTACTGAAAATAGGTTTATGCATGGTAATAGGAGTATTTTGTAGGATGCATGGTAATAGGAGTATTTTGTAGGATCTAATCATTTAAAGAGGTACTTGAAAGTGTCATTTGATTTTAAATATTCTTTCCATTTAACATTCAAATTGTATATCCTTGCCTCTCTTGGGTAATGTTTTCTATAGAGACTCACTGGCCTTTCCTTCCCCTGGAGAAATCCATTTCCCCATCTGTAAAACTGGGTTAATAACTAAACGTGGTAAAGATTAAATGAGATGCTATGTAAAAATTATAATATCTGGGACGTAGTAGGTTATGAACTGTGTCATTGTCTGCTTGCTGAGTACCTGCCATGGCTTTCCTCTATTGTCTGTAATGTAAACATGCTGGTCAGACACTCTACTTTTATACATGAAAAGAGCTGGTGAAATATTTGGGGGATCATTTAGGATTTGTTCTTAAGACTCTTCATACTGGGTCCATTAGATAGCCATGTAAGCGATCTAATTTAATGCGTATCCACATACAGCCTATGCCTTGACACCATTTTCCATCAGAAATGGATCTTTGCCCCTTTATGCTCACCTCCCCTTCCCTTTTTCCAGCCTCGGACACAATCGGTGGTCTAAGGGAAGCCGACCAAGGCTCCCTTTCCAGTCCATCCCTGCCTTCTGTTCCTTAGTTGGAGAGGTCTTTGCAGAATGACGTTTCCTTCCTACAGTGCTTCCTGTGCACCATTTAACATGCAGCTTTCACATTTCTCCTAGCCCCTACTTGCTCTCTAAAGAAGGGAAAATTCCAGCTTTAGCCTCTCGTGAAGCAATTCATAGCTCACGGAGCCCTGGCAGTGGGCCACGGGCTCAGCACTGAACTTCAGTAATGATTCAGAGTCCCCTCGTCTATAAGAAAGCGCCCTGATTCACAGGTGAAAACCTCCTTGTCATCTCCCGCCATCACGTATCCTTTCTTTTATCCCTCCCCAAAGTATGTAGGCCAACTCCCAATTCAACAAATATTGTTAGTTTCCTTCCATTCGAATTTCGCTCCGAAGTATTTTCTTGCATACTCTCTGGGTTGTCACTGGCCTGTCATTTGGCCCAGTCAGGTTGTGCCCAAAGCAGTTTCCAGAGCTCCATGATGCACCTTCGAAGAAAGAGGTTTGTAAGAAAATGGAGATGCCCGCGTGCTGTTTGTAATCACTTCTTTCATCCTCCACCTGCCCTCACGTGGAGACAGTGGATAATTATTGGAGCAGAGAGCCGGAGTCCCGGACTGCAGCAGAAGAATGAGCGCCATGGGCGGGCAAGTGACAGAATCCACTCTCCAGTGGGGAGGGAGGCACACATTTTGGAAAACTTTGACCCAGAATCAGATGTATTTGTATAACCTTTTCACGTAGAACTGTGCTGCAGTCAGAGATGGGGGTTTGGGTTTTCTTCATTAAAAGCTTATTAAACGAAGAAATAGGACAGTCGTTTTGCTTCGGTAGATGGGGGTCAGGGAGGCGGGTCTGATCTCCTCAGGATATTAATGTCTGCCTTCAGCCAGGGGAAATGAGCCGTCACTTGAGTTAGAGGCAGCTTTATGTGCTCATCACTAGGGATTCCCATATGTCCAGGGAGCTGCAACAGTAAAAAATGGCAGAGCTCAGTGGTAGAGTGCGGAGGGCTCTCATTGGAATTCATGTCAGGGAGCTCAGCTCAGTCTGCCCAGAGCAAGTCTGTTTAATGTTGATCAGCTGTCCATCTGATAAACCGAATTGATATGGGCATTCCCTCCGAGGGCTGCCCTGACAGTGACAGTCACAGCACCCAGATGTCTTGTTAGGCTTTTTTTTTGGTAGACTGGAGTATTTTTAACCCCTTTTGTGATACCTAAACCAAAAAGTACTTTTCGATACCTAGATAAGAATGCCTAGCTACGTTTTCCCTTTGCTTCTCTGGCAGAAAACAACCCAGCTTAAACTATGTTCAGAGACCAGAGAATATTCGCTGGCCACGCTTTCTCCCAGCTCATCATAATCATCTCGTTGACCTGCAGGATAATTATGTGTTGACAGTCAAGTTTGTGTCTAGTTATTCAAAATGATGGTGGTTCTTTTTTTTTTTAATGTTCTTAAATACAGTAAGTCACCTGGCTTGGTTATGCTTTACTAGTTTCAGTGTTAGTTGATCACTAAGTAGAGCCTTATTCTGTTCGTGCATAAAGAGAAAATGTATTGCAGATTTTGTTTCGGTTGGCTAATTTCTAGTAATAACTGTGGTGACTCCTTACCAAATCTCAACATCGTCTGCTTTCTCAAATATGACTGGCACCGCTGAAGGCAGCTCCTTTCTTTGTAGATTGGTTCACAGGTATGGAGGGAACTAATTACAGAACGCATCAATACTGAGCTTTCTTTAAAAAAAAAAAAAAAAAAAGAGGGGGGAGTAACTGTGAGGAGATGGGCATGTTAATTAGCTTGACCATAGTAATTATTTCAGTGTGTATATGTTTATCAAAACATTATGTTGTACATGTTAAATATATACAGTTTTTACTTAAAAATCTAAAATATACTAAGCTTGCTTTCTAGGAAAAAATCAAGAGACAGAAGTCTTTGTGTTAAGCTGGGGTTATTTTAAAATTATATTTCTGCAAAACTACCAGTAATTCAGAATTACATATGGGAGGACTTTGTTTTATTTTTATTTATTTACGTATTTATTTTAAGTAAGATCCATGCCCAGCATGGAGCCCAACACAGGGCTTGAACTCATGACCCCAAAATCAAGACCTGAGCTAAGATCAAGAGGTGGATGTTCAACTGACTGAGCCATCCAGGCACCCTGAGAGAACTTTGTTTTAAAGGTTTCTATTGAGGACTCCTGGGTGGCTTGGTCGGTTAAGAGTCTGCCTTTGGCTCAGGTCATGATTCCAAGGTCCTGGGATCCAGCCTCGAATCCGGCTCCCTGCTGAGGAGAGAGCCTGCCTCTTCCCCTGCCTGCTGCTCTGCCTACTTGTGCTCTATCTCTGTCAAATAAATAAATAAATAAATAAATATATATATATATATATATATATTTAAAAAAATAAATAAGTAAAGTTTTCTGTTGAAATACTCCTTAAGGATTTTTGTCTCCCCCATCCCACCACACACACTCTTCTATATCTTATATTTTCATGTCATGGCAAGATTTTAACATAAATTCAGATACTGAATCTCCTTGAATGAGACTGGCCTCTAACTTACATTTTCGGGTGAGTTTTCCTAAAAGAGATACAGAGCCCTCAGCATTTTCAGTGATTGCTTAGCGTGTGTGGTCAGAGCTGGAAATAAGACCTGGTTATTCTGTACAGCCCTTGAACCTCTGATTCAATCTCTATCTGGAGGTCATCGTTACTAGGGCCTACAGCTTTGGTATTTTGCTTTCAGTGATTGAGATTTCTGGTTTCAGATTAGCCTGTTTTTAATCAGATTTCTCGTGTCCAAATGTAGGAATGAAACAACATTCATTTTGAATGCTATGATAATGGCAAATTCAAAATTCAAAGTTCCATCTTCACTTAGGTTTTCAACATGAGTAAATGGCAGAATAAGAAAATTATTATGTTTTTGTAATTATTGCAATGAAGTGAATGAACTTCTTGGACCTTTGGGTCTGGCGCACTTATCCAAAAATCAGTATTTAACAGTTATGACTAAAGGTTATCAGCAAGAAAGATTCTTTTACCTGACATTAAAAACATATACTTTTCCTTTCTATTATAGTTCATATGTCTTGATATTTTTGATATTTGGGTATTTTTTTAAAGTATTATTTTTAAAGATGACTCTGTGCTAAGTGCAGAGCCTGATGCAGGGCTCAGTCTTACAATTCCGAGATCATGACCCGAGTTGAAACCAAGAGTTGGATCCTAAACCAACTGTACCACCCAGGCACACCTAAAGTATAATTTAAGAATTCTTTTGCTCGGGGCGCCTGGGTGACTCAGTGGGTTAAAGCCTCTGCCTTCGGCTCAGGTCATGATCCCAGGGTCCTGGGATCGAGCCCCACATCAGGCTCTCTACTCTGCGGGGAGTCTGCTTACACCTCTCTCTCTCTGCCTGCCTCTCTGCCTACTTGTGATCTCTGTCTGTCAAATAAATAAATAAAATCTTTAAAAAATAAAATAAAAGCAAGTCAAGTTTACTAATAAGCACTTTATCAAAACTGCCTAATCTAGCTCTATGGCTTATATAGGATTCATGATAACAAACAATTTGACCGGGGCGCCTGGGTGGCTCAGTAGGTTGAAGCCTCTGCCTTTGGTGCAGGTCATGGTCTCAGGGTCCTGGGATCTGCCTGGCATCCAGCTCTCTGCTCAGCAGGGAGCCTGCTTCCCTTCCTCTCTCTGCCTGCCTCTCTGCCTAATTGTGATCTGTCTGTCAAATAAATAAATAAAATCTTTTTTTAAAAATGGGTTAAAGAATTCTTTTGCTCTTATGTGCTTTTCTCCATTAACTCCCATTTGCCCTTCTGGAGCTTCCTTTCTGTAGGGCCGTGAGGAGGGAAACAAAACACAGACAAAACAGCTAGTATGTCAGAGGACTAGAAGTGCAATCGGAGGGGTGGTCAGGGGGAGGTAGGAAGTGGAGTAGGGACATCTGGTGGGTATGGGAGGGTCGCTGCTATAGTGAAGTGGTCAAAGAAGGCATTCTGAACAGGTATACTTTGTGGGGACCTAAAGGAAGCAATTGACTAAGTTTTGTTAGATACATAAGGGAAGACTGGTACAGACAGAGGAAAGGGCAAAGGCACTGTGGCAAGAACAGCCTTGGCATGTTCAAGGAAAGTCAAAGAGAAGTATTGTAGCTGGAGAAGAGTGGGCAAGGAGGAAAGAGGGTAACATGAATTCAGAGGGGTAGGGAGGTAGAAGAACGGGACAGATTGTGTTGGACCTTGGAGTCCATTATTATAGGGACTTTGGCATCTACCCCGAATGAGATGGGGAGCCACTGGAAGGTTTTAAGTGGAGGACCAGAGTGATGGATTACATGTGTCTTCATCTTCCTACTTACTCATTTCTATCTTTTCTATTTTTGCAAAGCTAATGGACTAAAAATATTATCTCATTTTTATAATACTCCTTTTTCAAATTATTAGTGAGGTTGAGCATCATTTTATATGGGTTCTTTTTTTTTTTTTTGCCATTTGTATTTCTTCTGAAATTACCTCTTCATATCCTTTCCTATTTTGCGCTTGAGCTGTTTATCTGTTTCTTATTAATTTCTTGTCCAGTAAGCGCCACACATATTTTGAATACAATCTTTTGTCTGCTGTATGTGTTGCAAATACTTTATTTCAAGTCTCTATTTGCCTGAGTCTTTTTTTATGTTTTATTTCACTAATAAACATTTTTATATTCTAACTCCTCAAATTTATCCATTATTTTTCTTATGGCTTCCTGACTTCCCATTTTATTTTACAAGGCTTTCTCCCCCCAAGATCGTAAGATTGGTTTCCTAAATTTATAGTTTTTCACATTTAGATCTTTAATCTATCTAAATATATTTTTATCTCTGATGCAAGGTAGGGGGACGCCTGGGTGGCTCAGTTGGTTAAGCATCTGCCTTCGGCTCAGGTCATGATCCAAGCGTCCTGGGATCATGTCCCACATCGGGCTCCTTGCTCGGCAGGGAGCCTGCTTCTCCCTCTGCCTCTGCCTACCACTCTGTCTGCCTGTGCTCGCTCTCTCTCTCTAACAAATAAATAAATTTTTTTAAAAAATGATGCAAGGTAGGTATATAACTTTATTATTTTTTTCCCTGAACTGACAGCCATTTGCCCTAACATCTTCTGTAGAAATAATCCATCTTTTCCCTAACAATTTGAAGTGTTATCTTTACCATCAATAGTTTTCCAAATACGTTTGGATCTCTTTGTGGATTTATTAGTTTTTTCTCATGATATTACTATACTTTTGAAGTTGCAATAACTTAATTATAAGTTTTGAAATCTAGAATGGCAGGCCTTTTCTTTTCCAAAAGTTTCTTTGAAATTTTCAAATTTATTCTCACATCATAAAAGTTAGTTTTCTAGTTAAAAAAAAAAATCTTGTGATTTTAAATAAATAACTCTTGCCTACCAGTTTAATACTTTTAGAAAACCCTCAATTTTATACATTTTGTATTTGGGATTTTTCTTAGTTTTCCAGTGATATGCAAAGAGCCTGGGCTTTAGAAATCAGAGAACCCCAAGCTTGTGGCTCTGTAGTTCACCAGCTGTATGAACTTGAGCAAGTCAGTTAGCCTGCCAGCCCATCTCCCTTCTGTATGGTAGAGATAATGCTTACCTCAGAAGCTGTTGTGAGTTTGACATTATTTTATTTATTAATCTGTTAACTGAATTATTGTTATGCTAGCAAAATTATTTTTCATGAAATACTTAGTATACAGTAGTTAATTGGTTCAAAGTAATAATTAATTAATTAATTTCTGATTTTTTTCATTTCTAGTAATAAATAATTTAGTAAGTGGGAACCATAATTGCTCTTAGGCATTTAAAAAAATAGGATATTTGAAGTATTTTCAGATGAAATGAGATGATACCTGGCATTTACTTCAAAATAGTCGGCGGGAAGAGTGAAAGTTATGGCTGAAGCAAGATTAGGATCCACAGAGATTCTTTATGCCAGATTTTCCACTTTGGTATATTTAAAAATTCTCAGAATAAAAAGGTTTTTTTAAAAAATGCATCTTTAAAAACAGTTAAAAATGACAAAGTGTAAAACCTTTGTTATTTCCAGATGGAATATTATGTATTTGTTATATTATTATCTGTACTTTTCTTTGCTATATTTTAACCTCTCAAAAAAAGGAAAGCAAGGAGGAAGGAGGAAAAAAAGGTAAAAAAAAAAAAAAATAAAGGGAAAGAAGGCTTCATTGTCTTCTATCTCCCTTGCCTATGTAGTGAAACACAGTTGACCCTTTTACTGTTTTAACACTAACTTAAACATGTAAAAAATTTGAAAAGATTTCAAGTTAATTTAAAGAACATTTCTAATAATTAAAACTACTTATCAGCAGACCTGGTTCCTGTGAGGTAGTTATACTCATCCCTGGATGGGGCTAATTGAGCTTAATTGACCTCTGGGGTGACTTTGAACTCTGATTCTATGAACCTGACTTTGTAGTTGATATCATCCTTTCCTTTTGAAACTAAGAATCATAATAATCCACTATACCTTTATAAAATTGACTGCTAATTAGAGTTATTCATTTAACAAACATTTGTAGGCAGCCTAGAGAAATGGGATAGTATAATTTACAGTGTAGTGAGGGAGAAGGGTAGCAGGAAGATAGATGGCTAAAGAAATAATTATAGGATAGTACAGTAAATAACAGCTATGTTCAGAGACTTTCGAGCACAGAAAGAATTAACTCTAGGAATGTATGGGAAGACTTGGACCAAGTCCTAAAAATTCTTCATACAAAAATATATTTATCACCCTGTAGCAACAAAAGTTGTATGAAAAAAAAAAAAAAGTTGTGTGGCTCACCCATACAGTGGACTTCTGTAGAAATGGTAAGTAGAACAGGAAGATTCTCTGTTTGTAAATGATGTAGAACTATCTCCAAGAGATAATATTTGTTAAAACTTTTAAAAATTTTAAAGTAATCTTTACACCCAGTGTGGGGCTCCAATTCATGGCCCCCCAAAACCAAGAATCACACATTCCACCAACCAGGTGCCCTCTAAGAAATACTAAGTGAATAAAACCAGAGTGCATAAATGTGAACATAAAATATCTTTGCCATCTTTTGTGGTGTAATTTTTACTAACCATAGCTTTCAGGAAGCTATTGACTGCATATAACAGGACTCTAACAACAGTAGCTTAAAAAAATGCAGTGTTTATCTCCATTAACAAGAAGTCTAGAAGTGGGCGCGTCAGAGCTGGTGTAGCCCTCGAAGAAGTAAGTCATTAGGGCCCCGAGCTTCTCTGTTCTTCCCGCTCTACCATCCTTAGGTTGGGGGCCCCCTTTAGGATCTTTAGGTCTCTTCTGGGCCATCCTCTAGGCAGGAAGGTATTTGGACCATCTTCCAGACAGGAAGAAGGGGTAAGCCCGAATTGCCAGAAGTACACACCGACTCTATCCCCTAACATCAGGAACTCAGGAGATGTCTCAGAAGCTCCTTCTAGTAGATTTCTGTGCATAATCTTTGGCCAGGCTGTGCTACATGGTCTCTACTGGCCTCAGGGGATCTTGGAGAGGTATTTGTAAGTGAGTCCATTATCACTCCGTACATAATCAAAGATACATTGGTAGTGAGGAACATAAAAATGGATAGGTGGCTAGCAGTGCCTACTATCATTACGTCTAAAACCTACGATGCTAAAAAACATTTGGAGAAATGTTGGGAAAAAAATGGACCGGAACAGATGAAGTTGTTTAATGTAACTGAAAGAAAGTGATTTGGTGAAAATTTTTGTAGAAACATTGATTAATCCTCAGTTTCATTCAATGTGGTAATTACTTCCCTACTCGGATTATTTAACATAAGTGGTATTCATTTGTGACTCTTTTCCAATCAAGATTTAGCATGAAAAATATCCAAGAGTACGAAAATATATGTACATAAAATGGCATGAAGACTTTTATTTAAGACAATTTTTAAAACCCAGTATGTTGAAAGTTTACTAGATTGCTTTGGTTGGCTAAAACAGGAATAAGATAATGAGAAGAAAAATTTCCCAGATTCTTTCATACTGTCACTACTTCTCTGCTATACGCTAAATTATACTCTTGCATAATGTGATCTGGAGTTGTTTATCTGATGATAAAATCTTAGAAATTGAGAGCACATTACCAGATAGTGGAATTGCAGGACAGATTTCAAAGATGACAAATCATTTCATTTCTAGTTTCTATTAAAAAAAAGTAGTATTAATAGCAATATTTTGGTCTCTTTGTAATTGTTAACTGCCAGTCTAGGTAACTTCTAAATCCATGAATCGGGGGCACCTGCGTGGCTCATTTGGTTAAGCAGCTGCCTTTGGCTCTGGTTGTGATCCTGGAGTCCTGGGATCTAGCCCCCCGAATCGAGCTCCTTGCCCCGCAGGGAGACTGCTGCTGCTTCTCCTTCTGCCTGCCGCTTCCCCTGCTTGTGCTCTCTGTCTGCCGAATAAATAACTAAAATCTTTAAAATCAATCAATCAGTCGATCAATCCCTGAATCATAGGATTTGGGAACTGGAAGGAATTGTTTCTCCTTCAGTGATGAGAAGACTGCGAACCTCAGAGTTTAAGAGATCTGCCCCTGAACTGTGTGATGTCATAAGCAGAAGTAGAACTGTTATCCAGATTTCCTGACTGGCTAAATCACTTGAGTTGGTTCTGATCAAATGATTGGGAAACAAGTTGATTACTTTTCCAAGTTATTTTGAACAAAAGGAGTCAAATCTATTCATAATTTATTTTCTCCTAGAAAATCCTCTTCTGGAGCGCCTGGGTAGCTCAGTTGGTTAAGCGTCTGCTTTCTGCTCAGGTCTTGATCCCAGGGTCCTGGGATCCAGCCCCACATCGGGCTCCCTACAGGGAGCCTGCTTCTCCCTCTCCCTCTGCTACTCCCATGCTTATGTTCTCTCTCTCTTTCTCTGTCAAATAAATACATAAAATCTTAAATAAAAAAAAAAGAAAGAAAGAAAGGAAAATTCTCTTCGGTAGTGCTTAGAACTAGGGATAAAAATTGGACAGGTTTCTTTGGGCATATACCAGTGTTGGTAACATTGGTAACTTGGGCCTTTTTCCCTTCTCATTTACTGTTCATTTGCAAATAAACATTTTAAATTATCATTGGTCATTATGACAAGGTGGCTCTGAGTTCCAGCTTTGTCCTTTACAAACTGAATGTTCTTGATCAAGTATTTAACATCCCTAGACCTGCTGTAATTAGAATCACAAGTAGATAATATAAACGAAAGTTCTTTGTAAATGGGGTGTACTGTACAAATTATGGCTTTTCACTTTTACTATTACAATTGTTTTTGTTGATTCTGACCATGTGGCATTTAAAGATTGCTATTTATTTAATGAATGCTGTTTTATGATTATGGATGTTTTTCTTTAAAAGCTCACAATTATTTGGTTTCAGCCTCGGAGTAATTCAAAACACCTACAACTTCTTGCATACATGGTTAGTATGTTCTTTCATAAGCTGACTGAATGAAACATCTGTCCAGTGCTTAACCCTTCCTAAGTTATACACTTGCTGACAGTCCCATTGTGTGATTTTTGTGAAATGTGACTTTTTTATGGATTTTTACAGTAATTAGTATTATAAATTAGTGAACAAGATACTAATAAAATGTTTTTATTCCTTTCTTTTAGTTACTTTTTTAAAGGATAATTTTAAATATTAACTCCTTTTGTTAGTTTTTAAATGTTTTCTGTTAACTTCTTAGTAGTCTTCTAAGCCTCTATCATTGGTGATTTTCTTTGGGATGTAGTGAGGTTTCCATCTACACTATGAATATATTCTTTCTTTAGAAGCTATTTAACTCACTTGGTTCGTGTTCTCCTACTCCCCCAATTTGTAATCAAGTACCTTATATCCACTGGGTCACTTTTATGTATTCTTTTACTTTTTTTTTAACAAAAGAAATTAAAAATGTGATTTTTCCTTTTTTTTTAAGATTTTATTTATTTGATAGACAGAGATCACAAGTAGGCAGAGAGAAAGAGGGAGGCAGGCTCCCTGCTGAGCAGAGAGCCCGATGCGGAACTCGATCCCAGGACCCTGGGATCATGACCTGAGCCAAAGGCAGAGGCTCTAACCTACTGAGCCACCCAGGCACCCTAAAAATGTGATTTTTCTTTTATAGATGCCCAGTTATTTGGCTCCTTAATCTTATATACTTGTACCTTTATGTAATTATTGTGTCATATTTGTTTAAACTAGTACCGTATTTTTCTTGAGAGAAAATTTTCTTTCAGTTACTTTTGTAAAGGCTAATTCTAAACGTTAGCTCCTTTTGTTTGTTTTTAAGTGTTTTCTGTTAACTTCTCAGTAGTCTTTAATTTAGGATTAAAAAGTCTCATATTTATTATTTGATTATTTTATATTTATTTGTCTCCATGTTTAAGGTTGTCCTAGTTCAAATGCTTAAATTTGACCTTTAGGTCAAGCCCTTTTGTTACATTTCCCTTGGGCCTTTGTAATAGCTTCCTCCCTCACTGATGTCTCTACTTTCATTGTCTACTTTTTCAGATTTTTCTACATTATCACTTTCAGAATATTTTTCCTAAATCACTTTTAAAAAATATATCATCCCTCCTTCTCAAAAACACTGTCTGTGTAACAAAATACAGACCCTTTAACTTGCTATATGTTGCTCTAGATTCCTACTTCTCACTTATCCACACAGACCCTATACTCTTACCAAAATGACCTCCTCACCTTCTGGTCATGTTTTCCCCTCTTGCCTTCACCCAACCTTGATTCCTATTCTTCCTCATTCTGGGGTTCCTAATTCCTACTGTTGTGTCTGCCCCTTCTCTCCAGCTGTAGAAATCATACCTGTCATTCAAGGGCCAGCACAAATTTACCTTCTTCAGAGAAAATTTTAAAATCTTGTAACTAGCAATCTAGGGAGCACCGTGGTATAGTGGAAGTAGGTTGGATTTTGAAGTCCCTATCAGTTATCTGTTGCATAACAAACTGCCCCCAAACTTGGTGGCTTAAAACAGGAAACATTTTACTTTTCATAGTTCTGTGGGTTGGCTGGACTGATCCTCTGCTAGTTTCTCCTGGATTTATTTATGTGGCTGCATTTAGCTGGTAGGTCAGCTGGAGAGTGAGCATGGGTAGGAAAGCTGGGCTTTCTTCCCTCCATGTTGTCTTTCATTCTCAAGGAGGCCCAATGAGGCTTCTTCACATGTAGTGTCAGGACAGCATTCCAGGAGAGTAGCCCCCAATGCAAAAATACTCACCCATCTTCTTTGTCCCACATTTGCTGACATCCAGCTGACCAGGCAGGTCAGCTAATCAACTCAGAGTTAATCAAG
This sequence comes from Meles meles, assembly GCF_922984935.1. Taxonomy (NCBI): domain Eukaryota; kingdom Metazoa; phylum Chordata; class Mammalia; order Carnivora; family Mustelidae; genus Meles; species Meles meles. The sequence continues at coordinate 25,248,733 of NC_060070.1, forward strand.
GAGGAGATGTGACATGGATGTCACGAAGTATGATTCAGTCACATGGCTAAGCCCAGAGTCAGTGTGGAAAGGACAACACAGGAGCATGGAAACCAAGTGGTGTGATTCACTGGAAGTCATCTGTAACCGATTCCAACAGATTTCCAGCTCTGTATTACTGTATGCCTTTGGGAAGGTCATTTAACGGTATGCAATGATTTTCTCACCTATAAAAAGGAGTTAGTAATACCTACCATAGGATGGTTATGAAATTTAAGTATTTTAATAATTGTGTGGGCTCTTATGATTTTAAAATAATGGTTTTGTCATTATAGAAAATGTACAAACTACAGAGAAATATAAGAAAAGAAACATTTGGGGGCACCTGGTGTCTCAGTTGGTCAGCATCTGCCTTCAGGTGGGGTCTTGATCACGGAGTTCTGGGATCCCAGGGTCCTGGGATCCTGGGGTCCTGGGATCGAATCCCAAGTCAGGCTCCCTGCTCAGCTGAGAGCCTGCTTCTCCCTCTCCGTCTGCCCCTCCCTCTGTAACCCCCTCTAGTGCTCTTTCTCTCTCTCTCTCTCAAATAAGTATGTAAAATCTTAAAAAAAAAAAAAAAGAAGAAAAAAAGAAAGAAAAGAAACCTTACTTGACATCCCATCTGAGACAGTACTATACTATAAACTTCTCCAGGGCCTTCTCTGTTTTATTCACTACTGTAGGTATATATCTTGGTTTTTATTCTGATATGTAAGGTCTTTGAAGAAAGAGACCACATTTTATTCATCTTCAAATCCCATAGCTTTGGATTGGAATTTTAAAAGATAACGTATGAAAGTGTTTAACTTCATGCCTGACAAGGTTTATGGTCCCCCTTAAACTGGAGTTTCTTTAGGTACCAGAAAGGAATTTCAGAAATCCTAAAATTGCGGAGGTGGGAAGGGTATGCTGGTAACAGAGTATCTAAATGGAACTGTAGAGGGTCGCCCCACTAGCAGCTTCTCTCTGGGAATCCTGGTTATTCATGAGAGGGAGGGTGAGGAATGTTCTAGGGAAGGAACATGTCAAGATCTACTTATAGATCCCAAACTGCTCAGTGGAGAGGCCTCTATTAAAAACTTCATTAAAAAGGAATAGTCTTAAAAAAAAGAGAGGGACTCGTCACTGAAATAGTTTGCTGTTGAGCACTGAAGTCTGCCATTACTGATGTGGTGGTTTTCTTGACACTCAGCCAAGTCTCACCTTCATGTTTCAGTCAAAGAAGTTTGGCAGAGATCACAGAACTTATCCATACTGCTCTCCTCGTGCATCGTGGCATAGTAAATTTAAGTGAGCTGCAATCTTCTGATGGACCACTGAAAGACATGCAATTTGGAAATAAAATAGCTATCCTGAGCGGAGACTTTCTTCTAGCAAATGCCTGCAATGGACTAGCGTTGCTCCAGAACACCAAGGTAATGGCGGGCAGGTTACTTGTGTCTCGATGACTTTCAGGTGTGGAGGTCTGTGCACCCTGCCCCAGCTCCCCACACGGAGATGCTCAGTAAAATTGTGATGATGGTGGTGGCAGTGTCCACACCAGTAAAGCTGGTAAATGCAAGCAAAGAATTTTGAAATGAATTTGGGTTTTTTCTGGTTATAATGATTTGTTCATTATAGGATACTGTTAAATAGTTAACACAGAATATATATATAAACAGATATTACCTATATTACCTCACTATCCAGAGATAATCACTGTTATTAATATTGTGATGTATTTCCTTTCAAGCTTTTTGCTTGCTTACTCCTGCCTTTATATATGTGAATTTTTTGTAACACAGGTGAGAACTTACATGTATAAGAACTTACATGTATAATCCTGCCTATTTTTTCCTACTTCATATTATGATGTGGGTATTTTCCCATGTTATTAACATTTCACAAATTTGTTAGTGGTTGCATAGTATTCAGTTATTTAGATGTAATATCATTTATTTAACAAATGTCTCATTTTAGGCACTTAAGTTGCTTCTAATTTTTTATTGTCATAAACAGATCTGCAGTAAACATCTTTACACAGTAGTATCCCTCCTTCCAGATTATTTTCTTCAGATAAGTACCTATAAGTGGCTCAAAGGGTTTAGACATTTTTAGCATTCTTGATACATACTGCCAAGCTGCTCTCTAGAAAGATTGTAGAGATATTCCTTGTATATGAATTTGAGTTAGATTTAGTTATAAAATAACAGTGGCCAAAACAAGATAGGATTTATTCTTTCTCGTGTAAAAACATCCAGGACTAGGCAGCATAGTCTTGGATTGATTCTCCAAAGTCAGGACAAAGGCATTTTCTGTCTTACTGCTCTGCCATCCCTATCTTACTCTGTAGTTTTGGCCCCGATAGCTGCCAGCATGTTCTCCCTCCAGTCAATAGGAAGGGAGGAGGAGGAAGACAGAGAAAAGCAGATCTCCTTCACCTCAAGGTCAAGTGAGGGTACATCCTCATTTGCTAAGGAGAGTCTCAGTGTAAGTCCACTGTCCCAGAATTCCAAATGACTTAACATTTGTCCTGGATTTTCTTCTTTTAACAGAGAACAGTTACTAATAATTACATTAGGAGGAGCCAGGATGGGTTTCATAGATGTCTACTTTATACTTCCAACCTCTGCCTCAGTTTTTGTCTAGTGTGGCTAGTAGAATGGGAGACCCATGTACAGTGGAGAATGTTTTCATGTAGATATTAAATCTGGAGGACAACCAGCAATAATTCATCTCTTTTCCCAACCCTTTCATATACCTCCCAATCAAGAACAGAACACGGGGCAGTTGCTCATAGAACAAAGCAGTGAATGTCTAGATTAACCGTTAACTTCTTCCTGTATCGGGTGTAGAAGTATTTTTTTTTTAATATTTTATTTATTTAACAGACAGAAATCACAACTAGGCAGAGAGACAGGCAGAGAGAGAGGAGGAAGCAGGCTCCCTGCAGGGCAGAGAGCCCGACGCGGGGCCCGATCCCAGGACCCTGGGATCATGACCCGAGCCGAAGGCAGAGGCTTCAACCCACTTCTCCCTGGTGTAGAAGTATTTGACATTGCTGCCCCGACTGGCCATTTGATGTATCTCCCAAATGTACTATGGCCTACGAGAGTCACCAAGCTACCAGGTACCAGTCCCAAAGTCCAGTGGGAAACAGAGTAAGGTGGAAGTAGGGCATCGGTGAAGTACCTGTGGGAAATCAAGACCGATCGGAGAGGGTAGCGAGTAGACGGAGCACGTTGGCTTGTGTAATATAAACCTACAATTATTTTATTGTTTGGCAGCACTTTATTTTTGCAATAAACCCTTTTGGCAGCAATAAGCTAAAACTATACATTTCATTTTTTAAAGTGCTGAGAAAGTTGATAAGGAATGTGTAATTTGCACAAAATGTTGGCATTTACTATCCACTGCAGAGGCCATACTGGTATCACTAACCACATGAAAACAGGAAGCATCAAATCTGCTGAAAAAATGAAGCCTAACTTGTAGACAAATGTCTGTTTTTCCAGATTAATTTCACTCATTCTCGACTACAGGTTTTTTATGTGCACATAGGAAAAGGTAAGCAATCACTTTATATTTGTTGGCTCCCTTGGCAGAAGAAAAACGTTACAAACAGTTAAATAATTACAGTTTTAGTTGAGTGCCAGCCTGGTACTTAAAGTATTAAATCATTTTAGTTAATTCAAAAAAATGTTTCATTTTTTTCCATCCACTCATGGGACCAAGGTAAAGCTTTTGGAAGTATACTCTATCAAAGATAAAGCCATTAGGAGTGAGTTTGGAAATTCAGTTTAAATTACAACATGGGGGGCGCCTTGGTGGCTCAGTGGGTTAAAGCCCGTGCCTTCGAGAGTCCTGGGATCAAGCCCTGCATTGGGCTCTCTGCTCGACAGGGAGCCTGCTTCCTCCTCTCTCTCTGCCTGTCTCTCTGCCTACTTGTGATCTCTTTATTTAAAATAAATTTTTAAAATCTTCAAAAAAATAAAATAAAAAATATAGTACGACATGGAAAGGGTGCTTAGCTGGCTCAGTCAGTAGAGCATCCGACTCATGATCACGGGATCATAAGTTTAAGCCCCACTCTGGGTATAGAGATAACTTAAATAAATAAAGTTCTACATAGGAGATAACAATATTAGTTTATAATAATAACACAAGTACACATGTTGGTGAGGCACACAGAGTGTTGTGGTAAAAACAATGTCCTTACTACACTGCGAAACTATGGAGTAGTTGGAATTCACTATGATGTACCCATAATTCCTAATCACATCTTAACAAGTGTTAACATTCTATTAATTGAAATAGAAGGTATTATTATTTTTTTTTAAGATTTTATTTATTTATTTGACAGAGAGAAATCACAGGAGAGGCAGGCAGAAAGAGAGGAAGGGAAGCAGGCTCTCTGCTGAGCAGAGAGCCCGATGTGGGACTTGATCCCAGGACCCTGAGATCATGACCTGAGCCGAAGGCAGCGGCTTAACCCACTGAGCCACCCAGGTATTATTATAAAAATTTACAAGTATCTTTAATGTCCAAGTCTTCAAACTATAAGATTTTGAGGATTTTGGTGTTGAGTACAAAAATACAGCATCTGGGCACCTGGGTGGCTCAGTGGGTTAATGCCTCTGCCTTCTGCTCAGGTCATGATCTCAGGGTCCTGAGATCGAGTCCCGCATCAGGCTCTCTTCTCAGCCAGGAGCCTGCTTCCTCCTCTCTCTCTGCCGGCCTCTCTGCCTACTTGTGATTTCTCTCTGTCAAATAAATAAATAAAAAATCTTAAAAAAAAAAAAATACAGCATCACAGTATGTACCTTCTGTCTCTGTTGCCTACCATTAATCAGATTTTCAAAATCTTTATACCCGGGGAGCCTGGGTGGCTCAGATGGTTAGGCATCTGCCTTCGGCTCAGGTCATGATCCCAGGGTCCTGGGATCAAGCCCCGCATCAGTCTCCCTGCTCAGCAGGAAGCCTGCTTCTTCCTCTCCCGCTTCTCCTGCTTGTGTTCCCTCTCTCGCTGTCTCTCTCTCTGTCAAATAAATAAAAGCTTTAAAAAAAAAAAATCTTTATACCCAACAATGGTATTAACTTTGTTATACATGAATCATAAGATTTTGGTGACATCTTGCTCAAAATCTATTAGAAATGTTAAAGTCTTCAACAAATAGAACACATAATGAACATTTTAGGGAATTACAGTGAAAACAATGAATGAAATTCCATTGGAATTTTTCCTTACAAAAGCAAGGGAGGAACAGAACAAAATAAATAGTAAGATCTCAAATGCTACCCAAGATTAAAATTTACAATTCTATAATTGTGCTTTGGAATATCTCACCTTGCAAGAAGAATACTTTGGTGTGGCTGCTATTTTGAATAAATTACACACACACACGAGTAAAGTGAAATTGAGAAGGCCTAGATTTTGTAGCATCTAATTTTAGTAAAAACATTCAGAAGAATCATAGAGGCAATTTATTTGACAAGCTTTGTCTTATAAAATATTGTCAAGGAGAGGTACTCTGAAGGAAGCAAAAAGTACCTTGACAATATTTGGGCTGGAATAGTTACACTTTACAATATTTTAAAAATTAGAATTGAGTTTCTCTTCCATTTAGCAGATTTGCTCAGAGCTTACCAGGTAACTCAGAATCTGTAGAATGAGCATTTTCTCAATTAAAAATATTATGATCTATCGCTTCTCGGCCTTTTGGCTAAGATCAAGTGTAGTATCTGTTCTTATCAGTTTAAAAATATTATGATCTACCAATAAGAATCAATTGAAGTTATCAATAATTTCAAATTAGTCATAAGATGCACCTGTGAAGAATATTGCTGGCAGTTTTATTCTTAAATTTTATATATATATATATATATTTTTTTTTTTTAAGATTTTATCCATTCATTTGAGAGAGAGAAAGAGAGAGAGCACAAGCAGAGAGGAGAGAGAGAAGCAGTCTCCCTACAAGCAGGGAGCCCAAGAAGGGGCTTGATCCCAGGACTCTGAGATCATGACCTGAGCCAAAGGCAGACACTCAACCAACTGAGCCACCCAGGCACCCCAAAATGCTGTATTTTTCAAAGCACATTCTTCAGAGACACCTGGCTGGCTTGGTCAGTAGAGCATGTGACTCTTGATCTCTGGGTTGTTGGTTGAATCCCCATGTTGGCTGTAGAGATTACTTAAAACCTTTTTAAAAATAAAATAAAAGCACATTCTTCAGAGAAATGCCAGTTACATAATATTAGGGACAGATATGGCTAAGAAATGAGTTAAAGTATATAAATAGATACCAAGAATAATTATTCTAGGGGTGCCTGGGTGGCTCATTTGGTAAGTGTCTGCCTTCAGCTCAGGTCATGATCCCAGGGTCCTGGAATCGAGCCCCGTATCAGGCTCCCTGCTTAGTGGGAAGCCTGCTTCCCCCCCCATCCCCCCTTTTTGTGTTCCCTCTCTCACTGTGTCTCCCTCTGTCAAATAAATAAATAAAATCTTTAAAAAAAATTATTATTCTACTGGCTGTTTTTTAATATTCAAATAATCAATATAAAGTCCTTTTTTGTTTTAATGTACATGGATATATGTTTTTCTTTTTAAATTTCATTTTTTAAAATAGTTTTTGAATAGAACTTGTTAACAAGTCCATCAACAGAGTAAAGTCAGTTGTTAATAAATACATAAATGTTTCAAAAAGGATATATATATATATATTTTAGCACTCCCTTTTACTCTCAAGTGTCCCAGTTTGGATGATAAACTATACAGTATCACCTCTTTAAAGACATTTCTCAGAAGTCACTTAGGATGGTTCTGCTTACCAACTGGCCAGAATTTAATTATATGGCCACACCTACTTATAAGGGAGACTAGGAAATATAAACTTTCTTGCGGGTAGCCATGTGCCCAGACAGAAGTTTCGAAGATACAGATAACAGATACTGGGAGACAGAAGAGCATTCTGCCTTATCTCCCCATCACACTTTTGGCTAGCACATATTTTCATGAGACGGACTTGCTGATTTGTAGGGGGAAAATGGTATGGTACCTTTAATATAAAGTTTATATTCACATGGAAAGGAAACCAGAGTAAGAAATGAATTGATTATATAAAATGGAATAATAGAGCATCTCAAATCTCCCTCTAGAGATTTATTACCATTCGGGTATTCTTTTTATTTTTATTTACCTTCAAATTGCTCTATTTTCTATGTGTATAGTCTATTTTGATGCATCTCACTAAATCCTCTCCTTTACTGGAATTCATATGTTAGTGGAAGGATGATGGGTCCATTGCCTTTGAGAGCCCCTCTGTGACGGCAGCATCCATCTTTCCTCTTGACCTATACCTGCTATGGTCTGTGATGAACTTTAGGTCTTGGGGAGGGAGGAGACCTCAGAAGGTACAGGCCTCTTATAGTTTCTGGGTGCCTGGCACTGGCCACTCGTAGGTTAGACCCATATATCTAAGAAGAAGAGCTAGTCAGGATTTGGTAACACATTTCAGTAATTAGATGACAGCCTGGCCCCACCTTAAAACGAGACTTACTGCCTTTTGACAAATTTCTGTTTTCTGTAATCATTAGTTTTAACTTACTTTAAGCTATTCTGATGAAATCTTACATAAGGTTAAGAAGATGGTATTTCATACAAATATAATCATACTGTAACGACATAAACAAGTATTTGTTTGCTCTAGCAAACTCACTTTATGGGAATGATGTTTAATGTGTTCCTTTTTCTTAGCTAGCTTGCATCATTCACACATCTTTCTTTCAGTGCAGTTCAAGTTCAGAGAAAATGGAAGCGTTACTCCCATCAAAATCAATTCTGTTTCAGTTTGTGAAACACTCTTGGTGTTTTGCATTCAGAAGCATCGCTATAAATGTTCCAGAGTCTAAGACCTCCACCATCTGCTCCATTAGGCACTGGATTTCAGTGGCAGTATTTGATTCAAAAAAAAAAAAAAGAAAACCAAAAAAAAAAAAAAAAAAAAACCACATACACACACAAAATAAAAACAGCATATCCAAACAACAGTTCAGCCTGAAGCCTCTCCTTGAAATAAGAATGATCAGGCATTTCCCTTCCTCTTCAGTGAACCCTAATACCTTCATGGTCTCTGCATCGGTTTGCACTTTTAGATTTTCATTTTCTTTTTCTTTTTTTTATTTTATTTTATTTATTTATTTGACAGACAGAGATCACAAGTAGGCAGAGAGGCAGGCAGGGGGGCGGGGGGGAAGCAGGCTCCCTGCCGCGCAGAGAGCCCGATGCGGGGCTCTATCCCAGGACACTGGGATCATGACCTGAGCTGAAGGCAGAGGCTTTAACCCACTGAGCCACCCAGTTGATTAAGGATAATACTAATCAATAAGCATTTTTTAGGCGGAGGAGGAGATAGTGATAAATATTTCTTTGGGGCAGTATTAAATTTTTTCAAGTTCTATACATGTGGTTAATGCCTTAGTAAAGTTAGATTTTAATGATGTTTTAATTTGCTCTTACAAGAAAGAAACATTGTTGATAGATGAATGGGTAAAGAAGTTGTGGTATATATACCGTGTGCTGTATATATTTATATGGGTGTGTGGGTGTGACTGTTACACAGCCATAAAAGGAATGAAATCTTACCATTTGTGACAACATGGATGGAGCTAGACAGTATTATACCAAGTGAAATAAGTCAGACTCAGAAAGACAAATGTCATATAATCTCATTTATATGTGGAATCTAAAAAGCAAAACAAATGAACAGAACAGAAACACTCATAGGTACAAGAAACAGGGGTGAGGTTTGCGTGGACAAAATAGGTGAAGGGGATTAAGAGGTAAAAACTTACAGTTATAGAATCAGTAAGTCATGGGGATGTAATATACAGCCCAAGGAACATAATAACATTGTAATAACTTGTAATATTGTAATAACTTTGTATGAAATTATAGTATGTATGAAGGATAGTAACTAGACTTACTGTAGAGCTCATTCTGCATTGTATCAAAATACCGCATCACTGGGGCACCAGGGTAGCGCAGTCAGACTCTTGGTTTCAGCTCAGGTCACTCTCTCAGGGTTGTGAGATCGAGCCCCATGTCCAGCTCTGCATTCAGCACGGAGTCTGCTTAAAGATTCCCTCTGTCCTCCCTCTGCCTGCCACTCCCTCTGCTTGTGCAAGCTCTCTCTCTCTGGCAAATAAATAAAATCTTAAAAAAAAACAAAAAAGATTTTCTCTCTCCCTTTCTCTCTGCCCCTTCTCCATTCTCTCTCTTTCTCTTTCTAAAATAAATCTTTTTTTTTTAAATTGCATTACTATAATGTACACCTAAAACTAACAGGCTCTTGTATGTCAGTTGTACTTTTCTTTAAAAAAGAAAAGAAAAATTTGTCAGCAATAGCAGTGAAAAGAGAGGGGCACCTGCGTGGCTCAGTCTGTGTGGTGTGTCGACCTTTAGCTCCAGTCATGATCCCAGGGTCCTAGGATCCAGCCCTGCATCAGGCTCCGTGCTCAGCAGGGAGCCTACTTCTCCCTCTCCCTTTGCTGCTCCCCTCTAGTTTGTGCTCTCTCACTCTTGCTCTCTCTCAAATAAATAAATAAATAAAATCTTAAAAAAAAAAAAAAAGGCAGTAAAAAGAGAGACCACAGCAGTGAGGGAGCAGACAGAACTTAATACAGAATTTCTGTATATAGTATGTCAGTCTTTTCACAGTGACAGCTTTTTTTGAGGGTGTGTATTTAACTTGGTAATTAAAGTTAGCGTATTTGTAGCAACTTTAATTTTTTATGACTTACTCATTCTACCAATTTTCCATTTTCTTGTGCTACTGGGTTTTTTTGTTTTTGTTTTTAAGATTTTTTATTTATTTATTTATTTGACAGACAGAGATCACAAGTAGGCAGAGAGTCAGTCAGAGAGGGAGAGGGGGAATGCTACTGAATTCTTGTCTGAATTTCTGCATTATGTGTTTATCTCTGTACTTCTCCTGGGGCAGACAGTAAGAAGAAGCGTTCTGCAGTCATAAGAAATTCAGAGCTGTTTTATAATTGCCAAGGGTAAAATTAGCGAAGTCAATTATTCTTCCTTTGGCTTTTCCCTGAAGATATTAGGGGTCTTCAAGGTAATTGCCTTAGGTAACACTTAGATTTTTAAATATCTCTAAGTATAGAAATTGGTATATTAATCCTCTGGTAATTAATTGTCTTACTATTATAGCTGTTGTCGCATAAGTGTGAATTAACAAAATTTTGAATTCAAGAGTGAGTTTAAAAATTAGTATTTTGAGGGCGCCTGGGTGGCTCAGTGGGTTAGGCTGCTGCCTTCAGCTCAGGTCACGATCTCGGGGTCCTGGGATCGAGTCCCGCATCGGGCTCTCTGCTCGGCAGCGAGCCTGCTTCCCTCTCTCTCTCTCTGCCTGCCTCTCTGTCTACTTGTGATCTCTCTCTGTCAAATAAATAAATAAAGTCTTAAAAAAAAAAAAATTAGTATTTTGAGTTTTCATTCATTTTCAATTATGAAAGCCAAGGACAGCTTTTTGTTCTGGTACTTCACTATCCACAAACCCTAGGCTTTGAGACCTTAGAATGCCTCTTTTTAAGCCATAAATTCCCTGACTCCATTGGAATAAGTTGCTCTCTATTGTGTTCATGTAGACTTATCTCTGAATCCTGGAACGATGGAGTCATACCAGAGTCTAGAATTTTAGTGTCTGAGCATCAAGCTACCAGACATGCTGAATAATTGGGGAAAAAACATGAAATGGAAAAGCACTCTAATTTAAAAATCTGGCTGACCATTAGAGGCTTTTTTCAGGTCCCTGTTTATTTTGTAGACTGGATCTGTAGTTTAGGATTAAGCCACAGTACAAATAAGTCTGTGTGGATTACTACTTAACATCTTTTTTTTTTTTTTTAAGTCTTTCATTTTGCATCTATAGTGATAACCCTAATATTTAAAAAAATTGAATTCACATGGTTTTTATTTTCTATTTTTATAGTCATTTTCATTTAATGGACCTTTCACTATACATCAGGTGGGAGAGTGTGAGTTAGCCTGGGTTTTGTTTGAGCACCCCAGAACATTATCGTGATGTCATTCCTGGGGACTGTTCTATTAAGCATTAGTGATTTATATTTCTAAATAACTAGGGGCACAGATGTACTCCTTACATAGCTGATGTATTTCCTTATGTTAACTTTGTTTTCCTAAAGGCATAAATATGTTGTTTACAAGGAAGATTTTTGTTTGTATAAATAATGTTCAATTTATGCATATAAATCTCTTCCTTTTATACCATCTATATATTTTAATAAAGAGACTGCTATTGGGGCGCCTGGGTGGCTCAGTGGATTAAGCCGCTGCCTTCGGCTCAGGTCATGATCTCAGGGTCCTGGGATCGAGCCCCGCGTCGGGCTCTCTGCTCTGCAGGGAGCCTGCTTCCTCCTCTCTCTCTGCCTGCCTCTCTGCCTACTTGTGATCTCTCTCTCTGTCAAATAAATAAATGAAATCTTTAAAAAAAAAAAAAATTAAAAAAATTAAGAGACTGCTATTGGTTACTTGATGTTTATATTATGTTGTATTAATTCTACTTTCAAATTCATGTTAAAAAGTGAAATGTGGAGCACCAGTGTGGCTCAGTCCGTTAAGCTCTTGATTTGGCTCAAGTCATGACCTCAGGGTCGTGATATTGAGCTCTGCATTGGGCTCCATGCTGGGTGTGGAGCCTATAAAGATGCTTTTCTCCTTCCCTTCTTTTTCCCTCTGCCCCCTCCCCCCAACTCATGCATATGTGCTGTCTCTCTTTAAAAAAAAAAAGAGTGAAACCTAGGGGTTTCAGTTGGTAGAGCATGTCACTCTTGTTCTTGTGGTCATGAGTTCAAGCCCCACATTGGGTATGGAGCCTACCTTAAAAAAAAAAGTAAAACCTAGAAACATGTTATATATCATAGGATTTTTGAGATTTTCTTTGTCATATTCATTTAAATAGATGTTATGACTTGTGTGAAATTATTGTTTTATTTATTGAAATTATTGATTAATATCTTTTAGCCTCTTTGGTCTCATACTCAAAATTAATGTTCTTTTTCTACATATAACCCACTCAAATATTGGTTTTCAGGACTAGAGTAAATGTGTACAGAAGGTAATTGGGTGTCATATGTTGTAACAATAAAGGCAACTATCTCCCTATCAGTTAAAGAAGCCAAAATGCCACGACAAAATTACAGTTTACGAATCCCCCAGTTTTTCCAGTGTATCGTTTATTAACATAGCTAACTATTAAACAGACACTATATCCGTTCCGAGCCACTTCCTTGATCTTTGAAGCAAAAGTGATAAATGATTGGTGTTTGAGAAGTGTACTAGAAACAAGAAGACAAATATTATGCTCTTTTAAAATTTATGATCTCATTAAAAACTTGACCTTTGCCCTCTGGGTGCCATAAAACAATGGAATGAAGTGTCTTTTTGCCATAAGAAGGTCAGAGGCCGTCATGCAAAATGGACACTTCTCTGAACGTCTGTCCACCAGGAAGTTGGTGACCCTGAAGGGAATTTCTTCCATCTGCCTGGCATTCAAAGAAGCCCATTTTTAAAAGTCTGTGTTCTACAAAAAAAATCTATTCTCTAAAATGGGTAAAGTTGAAGCCCGCACCATGGTTGGCCATGAGAGGTAGAAATATATTGGTATGGCACTTTCATAGTATACTTAATCACCTCAGTTTTGTAAATCCCTTTTTCTACTTTCCAGAAATAAAATTAATCAGAAGCCAGCTTTTTTTTCCCTCTCCATTTTCACTGGCATAAATTGCTATTTCTCTAAAGCCAAAGGGAGAAAAAAATCTCCTTTTCAGCTCAAGTTATTCAGTACTCTTCCTTTTGCCTTTCTAATGATTTTACTCAAGGAACTTCCAGAGGTAGGAGTTAACAAAAGTACTGGGTAGATGAACAGCTGATCCCTTCCTCTCCATTGTCAGCTGCCTGACCTCACATCTCTTCACTCATCCTTCCTTTATCCCATAGTTTTGTCCTCAGTGCCTCTTTCTTTGTCTCTTATTGTTCCCAAATCAGTTAATTCCATCTCAGGCAATCCTCAGAGCGTATACACATACTCTTCAACTCTTTTCTTCCTGTTTTTTCATTCTTTATCTTCTCGCCTGTTATTTCAGAAAAATTGTTATCCATCCTTTTGCCTTCTCTGTGCTCCTTTCAAAGGAAAAATCAGCCAAGAAACTTAACTGAGGAGTTGACAAACATCAGAGTGAAGCTTGGAATGGTCTTTTGTTAAGAATAAGGAAAGTTAAAAAAAAAAAAAAAGAATAAGAAAAGTTATATAATTAGAAATGAAGTAGATATGAGAAAGAACCAGTGTGTCTACACTCATTTTCTTATTAAACCAAATTTCCCTATAACTGTCAATGTTTAAAGGCCATTTAAAAAATATTTCCTGTTTAGTTTTGTTTTCCTGTTTTGTTTAATTGGAAGTATTATAAGATTGTGGTTTTCTATTTGATTTTCAATTATAAGTATATGGCATTTCTAATGTTATGGGCTGCCCTGAGAACCTACCCATCATTTATAACCTCGAACGTTAGGAAAATGAGGTATGAGCTCCAAACAACTGACTTATAGATAAAATTCCAAAATGGTGCGTTTGTAATCTGGTGCCTGGTTCTGTAAGATTGATACCAAATTTGTACCCCGTAAGCAAAAGAACAGGTAAGAGCATCCAAAAGGATCCATGTGACTACTTATCATTAGTAGCCACATAGAGCTTAGTTGTGTTGATATAATTTTGGTTTTAGCATTTCCATCATTTTCCTGGTTCCTCAGAGTTGTAAATACTCGTGGAAAAAATTCATTCTAAGCCAAAGTTGGCTTATGGGGCCTTAACCCAGGAGCAAATTTTATTTATTTAGCAATAGTGATTGGGGAAGAGCCCTTTCCTGGCAGCTAATGACCTACTGGAGGACTTGTGTGCCCAAGGCAAAGCTGAAGGCCATTAGCCCAATAGGCCATTAACTGACAAATGCCTGACCCTGAGGTCATTTCTGATACTGTAAACTATGAACACATTAAAGTGGGTTTGTTGGAAAGTATGGCTGTGCCAAAGTTTCTTTTTAAACATTTTGGAAAATAGATTGTTTGTTGTTATTCATGTGGCTTAATTGTCTTTGTTCTGGGGCCATTTTCACTGTGCACAGCAAGTCAGTCATCAGTAAACACCAAAACTATGCTCTGTGGCCATCTTTGATATTTAAAGGACAGTTTTCCTGATTAGAATATCAGATTAACTTCCTAAGTAGCTCCAGCTTTCACTTCTGTGTGAAACTTATGTTTTCATGATGTATTGAGCCGTATAGCCCTTATCTATTTTGTAGTTCTCAGAGAGGACCTATAAAGCCACATAAGTGGAAAGAACTCCAAAGTAGAAGTCTATGGACCTAGTCTCTATCGTTTGTTTTTTTTAATTGGCCAGTTAACATTGGACGGTTCATTTTATCTCTCAGGTTTTTTTTTTTTTAAAGATTTTATTTATTTTTTTGACAGATAGAGATCACAACCAGGCAGAGAGGCAGGCAGAGAGAGAGGGAGGAAGCAGGCTCCCGCTGAGCAGAGAGCCCGATGCGGGACTCGATCCCAGGACCCTGAGATCATGACCCGAGCCAAAGGCAGAGGCATAACCCACTGAGCCACCCAGGTGCCCCTATCTCTCAGAATTTAATTGAGAATATTCATCTTTTTCTCTAGGCTGTTTATCTAATGTCTTTTTTTTTTTTTTTTTTTTAAAGTAAGCGCCATGCCTAACGTGGGACTTGAAATTAAGACCCTGAGATCAAGAGTCACATGCTTTACCGACTGAACCAGCCAGGCATGCACCTCTAATGTCTTAATAATTCCATTTCACAAGTGAAATTAGAAACTTCATGATGTAGGATATCTATTAAAATTAGTACAAAATATTTTAAAAATTTTAAAAAATAATTTAAAAAATAATATTAACAACTTACATTTTTGAATGCCTACTATGTAGTAGACACTGTAAGTGCTCTGTGTGTATTAACTAACTTAATCTCTCCTGAGGCATGGGAGAGAGTTAAGTAATTTCCTACAGGAAATGGTAGAGCTGCTATCTAAGTTTAAAGGCAATGTAGCTCCAAAATCCTCATGCTTAACTAAAGTAGAAAACAAGCACACTAACTAAAAACAATGATACTTCTTTTTGCCAGCAATTTTGCAGTTACCAGTATTGGAATTTATAATATTTTAAACAATTAGTAGTTTTTAAATATTGGAATAAATATTTCAGTACAAACATTAATAGGAACTTTAACATTTTAGAGAAATAACTAGTAAGCAAAGACAACTTATTTTTAGTTTCTTCATCTGTATAACAAAGGCATTATTCCATCTCCTGTATCTTTACTGATGACAATATTCCATAAATCTGAGTGTTGTAGGAAAGAGTCTAAGTATATATATCCAGATCCAGAAAATGTCATGAAATAGGAAGAAAAACAAAGGAATCGAGAAAAAGTTGTTTATAAACTCAGAGATATAATAGAGAATTGAAAATCTTTTATAAATGTCTAAGACCTAGAGATACATATGTACATTTCAGCCATCTAAAACAATACCCCAAATTAGTGAACTCACCTTTAAG
Organism: Meles meles; assembly: GCF_922984935.1. Classification (NCBI taxonomy): domain Eukaryota; kingdom Metazoa; phylum Chordata; class Mammalia; order Carnivora; family Mustelidae; genus Meles; species Meles meles. The sequence goes on from NC_060070.1 coordinate 25,264,398, forward strand.
GCCAGTTTATCCTGGGAAACTGATATGGCTTAATTCGTTCAAGTTCAAACTTTAAAAGTCATAAGGGGATATGCAAACGTAAATTTCTGGAAATAGTGATTAAATGGAGTGATAATTGTACAAATTTATTTTGAAATAGTTATGATTTATACAACTGATTCACCTATTGGAAAAACTATTGGTAATGTAATAAAATTTTTTGTTTTTGTTGTGTTAAGCCATAAGAAGGTCAAGTACCATCACGCACAATGGACAGTTCTCTGAGTGTCTGTCCACCAGGAAGTTGATGACCGGTAGGGAATTTCTTCCATCTGCCATATTAAAATACCAGTTTAAAAGCCAATTATATCACCTATTTTCAGTCTTCATGTGAATTTTATCAACCAAAAAAAAACCCAAACAAACAAAAAAACAATTGTATCTCTACAGATTGGAGAATTTCTAATCCAAGGGTATCCATTGTTTGATTCGAGGGTACCATACAGCCAGTCTAAAGTTTCTACTACATGATTTTTTTGAAGGAGAAGGAAAAAAAATAAGTATTAATTTTCTAGAAGGCAGTACCAGTAGAGCCAGTTATTTTTAGAATTCCATTGATTCACAGATTTTGAAGAGCTGCAAAGGTATTTGGAAGAAATACAATTACAATTTTAGACGAGATGCGTGGATTTTAATGCATATGAGTCATGCTTTTATTTCTGTGGTTGCCTTTGAAGTGCAAACCTTGGGATGTCTCTAAATTACAAACATCTGTCTTTTAATGTAGCCCAGTTTGAAGAGGAACTAATTGAACTAAAAATTGAACTATGTTATCCAAAAGACATGGGATCCCAGGAATTTGCAAGATGTATGTATGAATCTTAGAAAAATCCCGAGATTTTTAACTCTGGCCAAATGTGGTTTAGTTTTTTTCATTTATCTAGTAAGATCAAAGCTAAAAGTCAATATTAGTGATGTATATAAATCAAGATAGGAATGTGTCCTAACACTATACCCCATAGTACCCGAGAACGATTCTATTTTAACCTAACTTCTGCCTCTGTTTCAGTTCCATATTTAAGTGTTTTTGAAATAAAGTGATAAAGAAATTAACACCTTTATATATATTAATTTTGTTTCAGAATTAACAATGTGTAAACTGCCTGTCAAAAATTTGGGGACCTTGGGGGCAGTTAAGATGGCTAACCAAGGTAGGAGCTGTACATGACATATCAGCATAATATAAGGTAATATTTCAAAGTACAGATCACATGCTGTTTATTGGTGGGCAGTGAAATCACTTCAGCAAATCACTATCAACACTTTTTTTAATGAAATAGTAGAAAATAGAGGGATAATGAAATTTTTGTTTTATGAAAATATTCACTCATTTTTTTATACATATGCGTGCGTGCATGTACAGTGTCATAATACAAAATATAGTTCCTCTGTGGCTGCAACCTTAAAATCTCGAAAGTTCATAGTACGTGTTCTAGCCAGCAGCATCCTTTCAGCTGAATGAAATAATGTACCACGATTCTGGTGTGCTGAAGTTTTCACATCATGAACTTGTGTTTCTCAAAGGCGGGATTAACTGTTAAGTAAGATCACACTTAGAAAATATCACTTAACATCACTGAGAGTGGCATCAAAGGAAGAAGCAGTGAAAGCAAAATGGAGGTCATCAGCCACACTGGAGAAAAGAGAGCACATCACTGAAATAGCAGACATAATTCTGAGAACTTGTCAGAACAATGTGTAATGGTGCCGCTAAGTGTGGAACATCCTGAGTACAATAAACTTCATATACAGAAATTCCTGTGTTGGAGATAGTGAAAAATAAAGCAATTAAACTGCTGTCCGATGTTACAGTTACTTTCTTTTATGACTAAGCATTCAGTTCCCAGCAACTATGTACAGTTTTTGTAGTAACTTAACACAACCAACTTTTTTTTAACCCACTGGAAAGCATCTCTTTTTCCTTTATTTCTTAGGAAAAGTTTCATTTTGGTGTAAGCATTTTAAATTTAAAACTTTTTCAGGAACCTAGTCATTGTTTAAGTCAATAAAAGATTGTTCTTTAGTAGTCAACAGTACAGTAACCATGCACCTTCATTGAAAAAGTGAACTCAGTATTTTTGGATCACTCCATCATTGCTACTAAAAGAAATCCAGGTCACCTGGGTGGCTCAGTCAGTTCAGCCTCTGCCTTCGGCCCAGATCATGATCTCAGGATCCTGGAATAGAGTCCCACATCAGGCTCCCTGCTTAGTGGGGAATCTGCTTCTCCCTCTCCCTTTGGCTCTCCCCCTACTTATGTGCTCTCTCACGCTCTCTCTCTGCTTCTCAAATAAAATCTTAAAAACAAAAAGGGGCACCTGGGTGGCTCAGTGGGTTAGGCCTCTACTTTCGGGTTAGGTCATGGTCTCAGGGTCCTGGGATCGAGCCCCGCAGTGGACTCTGCTCAGTGGGGAGCCTGTTTCCCCCTCTCTCTCTGCCTGCCTCTCTGCCTACTTGTGATTTCTCTCTCTCTCTCTCAAATAAAATCTAGAAAGAAAGAAATCATATTTTGGCATCATCCTTACAATTATTATGAATAAAAAATGTATACAGCTACACAGTTATGCATTTCTGGTCATGGGGCTTACTGTTGATAAAATGCAGATCCCTCTTATCTAGATAAGCAAACAGAGGTCCAGAAAAGTGATATGGCTGGCCCAAGGTCATGCAGCTCATCTATGTATTAACCTTCTAAGTGGTCAGTGACAAAGTAATGTCATTTATAAGGTCATAACTAGTTTCATTCGTACAGTGCCCAGAACACAGTGAACTATCAGCAAATGTTTATGGAATGAATTAGCCAATATAGTATTAAATTTCAACACTGCATATTCAAGCCATTTTCTTGAAGTTGTGGCCCATTTCTTTTAAGTTTTATCTTTTAAGTGATTTTTAAACTTTTCTTCAGTTCACTGAATTTTCTGAGCCCTTTTTGACAAATGTTACCAGTAGTTAGAGGCGATAAACCAATGTATCAGCTGTTCTAAATTAAAAATTAAGATTATCAATTTGCTTAGTTTTTGCTGCACCTGTCCTACTGGTTGTGCCATTTCTCTCTCTGCTCTTCCCCCTTAGCCAGAAAGAACTTCCAGCTCACTAGAACAGATTGCTCTCCCTCCCACAAATAAGCACGGTCTTACACATTTGGCAGCATTGAAAAGGCCCCCTTCAAAACGCCTGCTCAGAAGCTTCCTCCAGAACTCCTGTGAGTCAGTGATGTGTTTATTACAACAGACCTTTCATCATTGTCTTCATTAAACCTGGTCCTTGTCTCATAGGAAGGAGTGGAGCGAACCCTCTTTCATAGACTTCATCAATGGCTTTATTAAAGCTACTCATTTATATTAATCAGCATGCAGATTAGGGCTCATCTGGGTTGTTTGCGCCCAGGTGGTGGGTGAGTAGACTTACCCCTGATTTGGCCACTGCGCTGATCCCTGTGTTCTTCAGAGGTCTCGTCTCCACTGAGGCTGCCAGCCTGAAAGCTCTGGCTGAGCACTGGGGACTGAGTCCACCTGGAACAAAGTCGTTTGCTTAAACCCAGTTTGTAAATGATAAAGTGCTTTACAAATGTTAGATGTTATTATTGGTCTCTGTGGGAGAGTGCTGCTCCTTCACCCATTCCTCTACGTCACCTTGGTGGTGTAAGTAAATCTTTCCATCTTTAAATGCATCTCTCAGATGCTTCGTTTGTGTGACGAGGACCTAAAGAAAGAGTGAAGCTCACTGCCCTGGTTACTATTAGCACGCTCTTCGACTGTTTTTCTGTAAGGCATTTTTCCCAACAGTATAGTTTTTGTGGCTTAAAAATAAAATCTTGGGGTGCCTGGGTGGCTCAGCGGGTTAAAGCCTCTGCCTTCGGCTCAGGTCATGATTCCAGAGTCCTGGGATCGAGCCCCGCATCGGGCTTTCTGCTTAGCAGGGAGCGTGTTTCCTCCTCTCTCTCTCTCTCTCTCTCTGCCCACTTGTGATCTCTGTCAAATAAATAAAGTCTTAAAAAAAAAAAATCTTGACTATCCCTTCAAATATCAAAGCTCCTTGGAAAGGACATATTTACGCCAAATCTGTCTTTTGTTCCTCCCAAGATGTATGTGAGAATTAATTCTTCCCCAAGGGCGTTTTACCTTTGCTACTGCTTCTTGCGTTGCTGTTTCTTCCTGGAGGTGGGGGAAGGAGTGCAATAAATTTGTGTGTAATTAACGCCGCCAGCACTGCAGATGCGTGCACGCACATGACTGTTTCCTTTGCTAGCAGCTGTTAAGAGTAGTAAAGTCTGAGGGGCTGTGGGTTCATTTGCCTCCTAAATAGAGTGATGGATCACACGTTGTCTTGTCATTCCACACTGTAGTAAAAACTGTCATTAAAGTAACCTCTCCGGCGCAAGTTTTTGAAAGATGATTATAAATCTGTAATAGCCTCCAGAGTTTCTATATACCAAACAGGTTAAGTGCATAGCAACCTTTTTTAAGTGAGTTAAAATACAACCGTACTACCTTACTATGTAACCTCAGGTTATGCAGGCTTGAGCTTTCATTGAGCCACATTTGTCTAAATATATAGCTGTATTTTACTTATAATTTGGGATAGGTGATCACTTGCTCCTCTCCAGTGGTCTGGTTTACTAGTTAACCACCTACGACTCAGTTGAGACTGTTCTGTCTGACAAATGCTAACTGACAGTACTCCTCGATTACGTTCATTGAGAGAGGCGCAGCTTGTCTGCACAGAAGGCTTACCACCACTTACTGATCTTATTTTTGCTAATCCGAGGACTATTGATTGATCGATATTTTCCAGAAATCGGTTTGTGGGCCCAGCTCAGGAAAGCTATTTGAGACGAAAAGCAGAGCATGCTTCCCAACTCCCCACCCCAGCCCATGGAAATAGGGTTATTGTTTTACCCGATCACAAAAGCAGTACAATAAAAGGAGGCAGAAAATGTAGTACATTGTAAATTTCAGCCACTACAAGTTTAGCAATTATAAATTTAAGCAGTTCTGAAAAGTCAAAAAAGAACATTTTTAAATTAAAAATCATCCAGGAGCTTACCACTAACATTATCATTCTTATTAATGTTTTGTTGTCCTTTCAGACGTCTTTCTCAGCGCATATAAACACAAAGATTGACCTCATTTTGTTTTAAAAATTCCTATTGTGCTTTTCTGTTTTATAACCAGCTTCTTTCTTTTCCTTAAGAAGATACTACAGATGTCTTTGTACAGCAGTGTGAGGATGTCTTCTGGTCATTGTTCTCTTACTGCCCCTTCTTCTCCCATTTTCTGTTTTTTATGTTAAGAATTTTAGTACAGGGGCGCCTGGGTGGCTCAGTGGGTTAAGCCTCTGCCTTCGGCTCAGGTCATGATCCCAGGGTCCTGGGATCGAGCCCCACATCGGGCTCTCTGCTCTGCAGGGAGTCTGCTTCCTCCTCTCTCTCTGCCTGCCTCTCTGCCTAGTTGTGATTTCTCTCTGTCAAATAAATAAAAAATATTAAAAATAAATAAATAAATACAACCATATTTAAAAAAAAAAAAGAATTTTAGCACAGCTGAGGGCATAATCACCGCAACACCTTTTGCAAGTGTATATACATCGCTTTGCTTTTGAGTCAAGAAAAATCTTTGAATTGCAGTTACCCTTGCCAAAAGATAAAGAATGAATCAATTACGTATTCCCCTGAGACTGATGAAATTTGTCCTTTAAATTAAACATTTAAGAAATTCATTCCATCAATTACAGCTCAACAAGATAATAGTAATAATAATAATAATAAATATACGCCATACAGGATGGTCCAAGAAGCCAGCTCATAACATGGACAGTCTGAAGTTACTACTTCTGGCTCACTAAAATCTAGGGTTTACTCGGAAGATTATACTATATAGCATTGCTGTATAGTCAGATTTCAACAGGACAAATGGTAGAGAAAAGCATTTTTGTATTGCACGTGCAGGTAAGCATTTCTGCCATTCTTGCACCCTCCAGAAATGCAGAAATAAAGAGACTTATCTCCTGTTTGATTACTTTCTAGACAGCTAAAGTAAACTTCATAACATTAATGGTGACAGATTCTCTTCTACGTGTCCTCCATATTCACTCCTAGGGAGGAAACGATGCAGCCAACTAGAGCCATTAGTTTGACTCAGCTTTGCACTTGAACCTGATATCATTCTGAATCCAGCAGTGTGAGTTCTTCCCAAGCATTAGAGCCATTCAAGACCCAGAATTCAGCAGTGTTGACCTTTCATTAACCCATGGAGGACATTTTTGTCAGCTGGTAGGGTGGGCTACCAGTTATAATGGTTTAAAAAAGGGAATGGTTCAGAAAATGGAAATTGTTTCCATTATGTATCATGATGCTTCTAGGTATTGAAACCAAGGGAGACTGGGTGCAAACACTTTGACAAAGAAAGTAATCAGAGTTCAGATACAGAGAAAGGTCCATGTGAAGAGAACAGCTAAAAATAATAATCTAAGCTGACTCATCAAAGTTTACAAAAAAGCAGTTTTCAAATTTACATGCCTAATTACAAATACTAAGATTTGCATTTCTAGAAGCTCGGAATCAGAATTGGAAGGGACCTTAAAGAGTTCTATTTTGCAACTTCCCTCATTTTATAGTTGGGAAAACCCCAAACTCAGAGAAATTAATTCGTTTGCCCCAGAACTCACAATGGAATTAGTAGTAGTCCTTGCAGTAGAATCTCAATCCTCTGGCTCCTAATGCCTGCTCTGTGTCATTATAGTCCTCTAATTTGTTGGGCTCCCAAGAGTGGCCAACATTGACGCTCTTTTAGTCTGTCTTCTTTTTGTAGTAGAAAGTATTTGTGGGACGCCTGGGTGGCTCAGATGGTTAAGTGTCCACCTTCAGCTCAGGTCATGATCTCTGGGTCCTAGGCTCAAGCCCTGAGTCAGGCTCCCAGCTCAGTGGAGAGTCTGCTTCTCCCTCTCCTTTTACCTCTCCCCCCTGCTCATGCTCTCTCTCTCTATCACAAATGAATAAATAAAATCCAAGAAAGGAAGGAAGGATGAATTTGCATGTCCCCCCTGAGCCTAAGGAACAGAAGTTCTTGAATCTTATCTAGAGCACCAAGAAGTGGGGGGCTTGGCCTCTTAGACCCAGGAGATCTGACAGTTAAGCTTCTGGGTTCTCTGGCTGCTACCATCCTTCCTACCATTTGTGGTTGCTGGAACAAATCACTCCACAAGAAGCTGAAGGAGAACATTAAGCAGGTGTTTTCTGGGGCACCTGGGTGGCTCAGTCAATAAGCCTCTGCCTTTGGCTCAGGTCATGATCCCAGGATCTTGGGATCAAGGCCTGCATTGGGCTCTCTGCTCAGCAGGGGAGCCTGCTTCTCCTGCTCCCTCTCCCTACCACTCTGCCTACTTTGCTCTCTGTCAAATAAATAAATAAAAATCCTTAAAAAAAAAAGGCAGGTTCTTTCTTACTTTTAAGTACATCAGGTACCAAAAACAGGTGAATGCCTATGTTAGTTAGCCATATATTGAAAAACATTCAGATCGTTAAGTGGTCTTGTTAAAGTGTGTGTAGCTGGTAATCTTGTGGTCTTTCTAGAAATATTACAGTTTTAAAGGAGAATAATAAACACATCTCTGGTATAATTTTAAAAGTAAAGTCAACATTTCAGGCAATGGAAAGAGATTTACATGTGCACCAAGTAAGTCACCCATGCCTGGGAAACGTTCAACTCCCCTAGGCTTTTCCTGCTTTTCATAATCACTTACCTTCCAACACTTGTTAACCCAAGGAACTCCAAAGCTTTTTCTTCAGTGCTCGACATTGGCTTTGGAGGTGTATTCTGCTCAAGTAAGTAAGGCTTATTTGGAAGTGTGGGTTGTTCATAAATGGTGAACTTGTAAGTGCAGTTATGCCTATGTTTGCTAATTACATTAAAGAGAAAAAGAGCGAGAAAATAAAATGTTCCTGTTGCTTCTGCCTGGTCTGGAATTTCAAGGAAGTAAGGGCATGGTCTAGTTATCCAGAGTCATTGTTAAAAGTTCATGCCATCATCTTGACACTGAGCATTGGACTTTCTCTTTACAAGTCCCTGTTCACTGTACCAGTGCTGGTCTCAGAGCTCAAACTGTTTCAAAACCATAACATTTCTTAGTGAGTGATTGATCTGTATTACGTGTCCAGCCATCAGGGGGATCTTGGGATGTTGCTTGTATAAACTGTAATCCAATCTGATGCTGTGCATTTAGTTACAATCTTTTCATAGACCTATTGGCGATACTCTATCCTCCTGGATTTGGGAATAGGGCTTATCTGATACCTTCAGGGGAAAAAAATCCATTCATTTTCTTTCTTCCCCACTTAAATAACTCAACACATCTGGTAACACTGTAGGATCATTGTCCTTCTAGTTCCTCTGCAGCTCATATTGCTACAATATTTCTTAAGTATTTGGTTACCTAAAGGGCAATGTGATTAAAAAAAAAAAAAGACTTTGTATAGGTCTTACAAATTAACCCCTCTGCAAGAGGTAGGAAAAAATGCCTTTAATCAGCAAAATTTCCCTATCAGCAGCCTTGTCTCTGTTAACAGTATGAATGTAAATATAAATTTGGAGATAAATGTCCATGTGTTAAAATTTTTAAGAAAAGTCTTTCCACAAATTAATATAATTTGCCTCTAAGAAAATGTTTATTAAATCTTGGGTACCTGAGATTAAAGTATCTTGTTGTTTGGGTCTGTCTCCTTTGGGTTAATAATGTCTTCAATTACAAGAATGATAAAAGCTGAAACAAAATCCTTTAATTCAATCAGAACTGAGCTAAATTTTAGGAAGCAGAGAGTGGGAATCAGATACGGGAACTGCATAATATAGGAAGCTAAATATACAAGATATTAAGACTTCGTAAGAAACGGTTGGGGCAGCTTTGAGGAAAATCTGTTTGAAATGGCTGCATTGAACATTAGAGTCAATACCACTGTTTTATTCTCCTGAATTAAGATGGTTTATGCAAACAACTCTAAATTGCACAGTAGTTCCAAAGAGACTGTTTTCTGCTTGTTTTACATTCTGGAACAAGTTCAAAGCTTTTGATTTTGCTTGATTTTTTTTTTTTTAATAGCCTGAGCCTTGGAAATAATACAGGTTTGATGAATATGATTTCACTATCACAGTTCTGTAAAAATTTTCAGTGTTTATGGTACATTTGACCCAGGGGCCCTACACCAAATATATTCACCATGCATTTTAAGGACAACAGAATGAACGCATTTGAAAGGTTAACCATTCTTTTGCTTTTGCTTTTCTTTCTGTATTAAGTGTGAAAATTAGCATTGTAATGGCTCCCAGAATGAAGATACTGAAAAAGTATCCACCTGACAGAAATAAACATACAGAAAAAAAATCACGTTAGGATTTCATTAGGTATCTGAAATTTAAGCTTAGGTTCAAAATGGCTATTACTGGATTTTCATGTATATTAGTTCAGTGCTATGCTTGTAAGATTTTTTTTTCTTGAATTATGCCTGAAAAAAAAAATTGGATCACCACTCGAATATCCAGGTGGGCAGTGCCATTTGCCAGGATTTTTGTATATAACCCCATTTTTTCCATCAGGCACAAATACTATCTTGCTACTAAGGCTCCTGAGGTAGAAACGCAGGCAAAAATTGGATAATTGTTTCTCTTAATGTTTTTTATTGTCTTTTAGGTTGTGGAACTTATAGCAAGTGCTCTTATGGACTTGGTACAAGGGGTATACCATGAAAATTCTACTTCAGCAAAGGTAAGGATTTGATATTCTAAAATATTAAGCTAAAAACCCTCGTGGCAAAACTAGAATTGATGAGCGAAAATGTCATTCTTGTTTTGTGTTTAAATTGTACATGACATTTTTTTTAGATTAGTGTTTTGGCTACAAATTCATGGCCATACGCTTAGTACATAGCAGAGTTAGCCAATTAAAACAACCTCTTATCCTCTGGCTGGATTCACAGTCTGTTCAATCTACAGCAGCCCAATAGGCTCCAGGACGCTGCTGGCTGGCAGGTAGCACTGTCACCAGGCAGGCTGGAGAAGCAGCTTGTGCTGAGGTGCCTGGGCCCAGCCTGTCCCCCAGAGGAAGGGGCCTTCCATGTCCAATGTCCCTGAAGAGTGGACATGATCTGAAGAAGGCGGCTTTTGGGGGGCAAGATCCAGAATTTACTGCGTTATTAAATTCTCAGTGATAAGAAGTAGGATAGTTGTGCAGTTGAATCATTTTGATTAATTGCATAGATCTAGAATTAAGGTTTTTTTGACTCATTTAACAGGACATCTTATGGGTTAGGTTTTATTTCTTTAAAATGCAGTTATTTCATTTCAGTAGGATATTGAATGTGAAGCGATTGCCTCATTGACCACCACCATCATTTACCATGGTATATACTGTTACACAGGATTCCTATCTTAGTGTTTCATTATTCTAACTTCTTTAGCGTCTGTATTAGCAAGATTTCTCTCACTGCAGATTAGAGAAAATATGCACGTATGCACATCTTAGGCTTTTTGACATTTCCATTTGAGAAAAGAAAGACAGATTTTACTGGAAATGAAACATAGAGCATGAGCAACTTGGCTAAGAAATGTAGAAGTATAACCCAGGGACTCCGGATGGTTCGGAGAATGGTAAGTAAAATATGAAGAATTATACCTTGAACGTCTGCTAACATTTGGTTCAAGGAACCATAGCTCCCAGTAGGCATATCTAGCTTCCCCTAAGCAGCATAGTGCGATCGATGTGAGGGCCTGTCAGTATGTAGGACCACAATGTGGGGCCCCCTTTGCTGCATTTTTCAAAAACATAGCGTACTTCACTACCATCGCTGAGGGTACGTAGCAGATTGTTAAAAGGAGGATTCTCGGTCTAGTTCCCTTGTAGGAAGTTGCCTTGGACGTAGTATAATGAACATGATGATAGCTGAGCACGTAACACCGTGCTAAGTCATTCGTCTGTGTTTCTTCATTTATTCTTCACAGGAAGCCAGCAAGTGGACACTACTGCCTCCCCATTTTACGTATGTGAAAACTGAGGTTTAGAGAAGCTTAAATACTTGGCTCACAGTCAGACCACTTGTTAGCTGAGATTTGAACTCCAGAGCTCAGGCTCTTCACCTCTCATTTTTTGCCTCTTTACCTTAACAAAACCCCATTTGTTAGTGTCCCTCTGCCCTACCGGAGATCCCACCATGTGTGATGACTATAGTGACCTCTTCTGGTAGTTGAGGCATTGGTCTCCCCTGGGATGGTTCCAAGGTGTTGAACTTCGTTCCATGGAAGAGAGTAATAGTTTACAGTTAAGTATCTTAATTTTTAAGCAAAAGTGTTGTTACTGGTTTTAGGGTTCTTGATTTATTATTTATTTGCTCTTCCTCTTTGTCCACTATAATTAGCCTAATTTGTTAGTAATTTTGTGAACATTCGTTAAGTACTTCCTATATGTCAGGCAGACCTCATGGCAACGATGATAAATGTTTAGATAGTACTTTACAGTGTGCTTATGCTCTCTTCCTGTACATTCACCCTTGGAAAGGATAACATGTGTCGGTGTGCCCATTTTACAGAGGAAGAACCTGAAATTCAGGGATGACGGATGGCAGGAAAGCAGTGTGTCTGGAAACTATTTGTTGATGCACGTTTCACAGTGACATGATCTGAACCCAGGTTTTTTGACTCCAAGTCCCACATAATCTGTTTCTTCCTGGGAAGGAGAAAAGAGGAAGCAACGAAAGTCTTTGAAGGACTGTTGATCATACGCTCACGGCCACTTAGCAAGCACTAATTGCTGACTTTGATTAGCTAGTTTTCCTCAAAAGAATCTGTAGCAATGCTTTGTTCATCTGCCCTCTTTCCCTGCCATCTCCTCAAACACAGCCCTTTCAAGCACTAGAGACCTTCTTTAAGCAATTACATTTCTGAATATAGCCAAACCATTTAAGGAGCGTGTGTGTGTGTGTGTGTGTGTGTGTGTGTGTGTGTTTAATATAACGGAAGCAGAATGCATAGTTGAACTGAAGCTGTGGGAGAGCTTCTCGATGCCTCTATTTGTGCCCCAGGTCCAATTTAGGTTAACCACATTTCCCTTCCTAACCAGAAAAATTCTGGCTTTTATCCCCCTCCTCTTAAGTGTGCTGGCCATTGCAATGGCTGTTCGGAATTTGGGTTTTCAGACTTGGCCCAGGAATCACTTCAGAAGCAGAGAGAGCACTGCCCCACATGGAGTGCCTTCAAGGTTTTCATGTTCTGGCACGATTGGGAAGCAGCCACAAGTGAAGGTCATGTGGGAAGTGAGTGGCACAACCTCCGTAGCCATGGGCCAATTCAGTACACAAAAGAATTGCTTTGTGATTGAAAATCAGCTGCAAACCATTTCATCTCCCTAGGGAGAAGAGAATACAATAGCAGTCTGTTTTCTATATGGCTACTTAATGCAGTGATGGAGAACCTGGGTAGCACAAAAATAGCTTTCTGTGGAGTCGTATCTCTGTGACCAGAGTAGATGCATTCAAAGCAAATGGAGGGGAATTACAGCAGAACGTTCAAAACCACCTTCTCCAGAAGGACTTTGCAATTTCCTGATTCTCCTTCAGACTATGGGAATTGAAGGTAACTTGTGTCAGTAATACTTGACAGATCATAGGTAAATTGTGATCATGTAAACATTTGAAGTAATTCTAGAAATTCATCCTTTATTCTAGCCATTGAAAAATAACATTTTTATTTTTCTGTTTGCTAGTGTGTGAGCCATTTTTTCCTTATAATGAAAATGAACCATGTGCTTTCTTTGGTGTTTATAATTTTCCTCTCCCTCTACCTGTTTTTGTTGTTGTTAGCTAGTTGAAAAAAAGCAGATTAAATAGAAAAATTGCATTTTAAAAGCAATGGTTGTTTACCATCCCAGGAGTTCCCCAGTCAAGTTCTGCCTTGTGCATTGTACTCATGTTTCTCACTGTACACACTAAATATTTTACATTTTAGCAAAATTAGTATTGAATCCACAGACCTTTGTGTCTAAACTCTTTTTAACTTAATTATCTTATACCTTGTTTCTAATTAGAAGAGTAACTGCATGTTTGTTAAATAAAAATTGGAAGCACAGAGAAAGGTCAAGGGGAAAATAAAAATTATTTTACGTAAACCATTCCCCAGAAATGAAACATGATTACACTTAAGTGTATTTCCTTCTAGATTTCATTCTGTATTTCTCTCATTTTAGAGTTATTCTGAAAAGCTTTTGTCCTGATTTATTTCTCAGGATTGTTATTAAAAGTCTTCAAAATTCGGGTGCCTGAGTGGCTCAGTAGGTTAAGTGTCTGCCTTCAGCTCAGGTCGTGATCCCAGGGTCCTGGGATTGAGTCCCACATCCGCCTGCTCCTCCCTCTCCCTCTGCCTGCCGCTCCCCCTGCTTGTGCTGTCTCTCTGACAAAGTCTTTAAAAGCTAAAAATGAACTAAAAGTCTTTAAACTTAATTTTTTTTTGAAGATTTTGTTTATTGGGCAGAGAGAGGCACAGCAAGAGAAGGAACACAAGCAGGGGGCGTGGGAGAGGGAGAAGCAGGCTTCCAGCTGAGCAGGGAGACCAATGCAGGGCTCGATTCCAGGACCCTGGGACCATGACCCAAGCCGAAGGCAGACGCTTAATGACTGTGCCACCCAAGCGTCAAAAAAAATTTTTTTAAGATTTTATTTATTTGACACAGAGAGAGATCACAAGCAGGCAGAGAGGCAGACAGCGAGAGAAGGAAGCAAACTCCCTGCTGAACAGAGAGCCCGACGTGAGGCTCAATCCCAGGACCCTGAGGTCATGACCTGAGCCAAAGTCAGAGGCTAAACCCACTGAGCCACTCAGGCACCTCTTAAACTTAATTTTAATGGCTATTTAATATTTCTCCCTACTACTATACTGTAATTTAGTGAACAGTTCCACAATTTTTAGATACTTCCCCCATTTTCTTTTTTTTTATCAGCTTAAACAATACTGTGATGGACTTAGTGTATATTTCTCTGCTCTATTTCACACTGTTTGCTAAAAAAAAAAAAAAAACCTGAAAGTGAGATTTTTTTTTTTAATCAAAAGTAAGAATATTTTCAACATACTCCTATGCAGAAAAAGTTTGCTATCCTTAGAAAAGCCTGTTTATAAGGGGCACCTGGGTGGCTCAGTCAGTTAAGCATCTGACTTGATTTCAGCTCAGGTCATGATTTCAGGGTTGTGTGATGGAACCCCGCGTCTGGCTTGTGCTCTGTGGCTGAGCCTGCTTCAGATTATCTTCCTCCCTCTTTTGCCCCCCCCAAATAAAAAAAAGGAAAACCTTCTTATAAGGTTGGCACTTGGGTGGCATCTGGGAACTTGGATTTTAGGAGGGTCTCTACCATTATCTAACTGTAAGTGAGGCTCACTGTGCCCAAACTGTTTCTGCAAACAATGTGGTTTATTTTGTATTGTTTTGTTTTAAATATTCATTCATTCATCTATTTATTAATTTAAGATTTTCTTTATTTATTTGACACAGAGAGAGCAAGAAGGAACACAAGCAGGGCGAATAGGAGAAGGAGAAGCAGGCTTACCGCTGGGCAGGGAGGCTGATGCAGGGCTCAATCCCGGGACTCCAGGATCATGACCTGAGCCAAAGGGAGATGCTTAACCACTGAGCCACCCAGGCTGGGTGGTTTAATTTGAATACTGCTTTCCTTCTGGGAGTCTGGAATTTTGGTATATGCTAGACAGGGGTGACCAACCTCTGCAGAAAAACCAAGCACTCAGTCTCCAATGAATTTCCCCAGTAGACAGCATTCCGTACATGTTATCACATGTGCTAATTCTTGGAGGAATCACTCACATCCTGTGTGACTCCACTGACAGAGAATTCTTGGAAACTTGCACCCAGCTTCCTGTGGACTTCACCTCATGCACGTTTTTCCCTTTCCTGGTTTTGCTTTGTATCTTTTTGCTGTAATCAACCATGAGTTTGACTCTATGTTGAGTCCTATGAGTCCTCCTAACCTGTGAGGCATCAAACCTTGGGGTGGTCTTAGAGCCCACTACACACTCTTTTTCTGATTCCTTATTTATATCCCACCCACTCCTATTCCTTCTTTGAGAATCAAATCACCTCATGTTGGTGTTGAAATGGGGAACAGCACACCTGTTTCCTGTCTTTAGAGATTCTGCTCATATTGGCTTGGCTCTAGTCTCAGGAAAGTGAGAGGGTTTTAAAGACTATCCAGTTCTCTTGAACTGGTTTTAACCGAGTCATTAAAATTACAAAGATCCATTCTATTTTTTCCCAAACATATATTTTCAGTAGATTATTCTCTTAAGAGAAGGAGGAAAGGGGCACCTCGGTGGCACGGTCAGTTGAGCGGCCGACTCTTGGTTTCAGCTCAGGTCATGATCTCAAGGTTGTGAGATTGAGCCCCTGCATCGGGCTCCACACTCAGCATGGAATCTGCTTGGAATTCTCTCTCTCCCTCTTCCTGTGCCCCTCCTGCTTGTGTTCTCTCTATCTCTCTAAAATAAATAAATCTCTAAAAAAGAGAGAGAAGTAGGAAAGAAAACTTCTCTCCAAGTATTTTTTTTATGCTTATCTTCCTTTAATCCCTTAGCAGCTTTCAACTAAAATATAAAAATAAGATAATTCAGTCCACCAGGAAGGTATAGAATAGCTCCTACCTGCAAAGCCCAATGCCATCTTCTAAAATACAGTAAAAGATGAGTTTTGACCATTGAAAAGCATAACAGAGGAAGATGTGAACAAAAAGTCACTTCTGATTGGGGAAACAGAAAAGACATCAAGGAGAATGTGATACATGAGGTGGACTTTTAAGGATGGGAAGGATATCTGCTGATGGGGAAGGATGGCATTCCAGGCAGAGGAAACCGCCTGGAATCAAAAGTCGAGAGGCATATTTAAGATCAGGGTTTCATCCATATTAGAATAAAGGAGTCATAAGAATACTGGAAAGGTAGCTTTTGCCCCATGCTTGAAGACTTGCAATGCCAGATTTAGAGCTAAATCCAGATTTAGTACTTGAGGTAAGAGAGGGATTAAAGGTTTTTAAACAAAAGAATTACATAATCAGATTAACCTTTGGGACAGCTAACTCATCAGTGATCTTTATGATGATTTGCAGGAGATTAGAGGTATATGAAGAGAGATGGAAAACTAAAATAATAAGGGCCAGGGGTATTCTTCCTCCACTGTAACATAGTTGGCCCCTTTTTATATTCATATCTACACACCAATATCGTAATTTTCAGAAACGAGCCTCCCACCCAATCCAAAGTAGCCACCCTACTTAATGCCTCTACCTTATTAATCACAGTTCTAACCATTTGATATCTTTCTTATGGTTTCTCCAACAAGCATATAAGCTCTATAGGAGGTGGGTTTTTGTTTACCATTGTATCCCCAATACCAAAACAGTACCAAACACATTAGTAGTAACCCAAAAATAGTTGTTAAATTAATGATACAGATTTCTTGAAGTACAAATAACTACAAACAAAGTGCACAGTCTGATATATTTTGATACATGTGTACACCAGTGAAAATATCATCACAATCAAGATAATAAACATATCCATTACTCCAAACAGGCTTGCTTATGGCTTGGTACAAAAGCAATAATCCCCAAAACTCAGTGACTATTTTTTTAGCTGTAATGCAAATCCACTGAAGCATAGCTTCCATCTGAGCCCATATTGTTGCTCCTTCGGGACTTGGGACTAAGGGTAACCAACACAAATATGCTGATGCACCTGCTTCTTGTTGTACCATGAATAATAAAGTCTGTTGCCTTTGATCCAGGAGTCTTGTGTCTTCTGTTAGCCTCCCTAAAACAGTCACAGGCTACCTCATTAGTTTGTATGTTAGGTAAAGCAAAATCTCAGACCCAACAGCTGATTGTCTCAACGCAATATTGAACTACTGAGAATGGATATTCTTGCCCTGCTCCTCCTGATGTTAGGAGGAAGACATTCAGTATTTCACCATTAAGTGTGATGTTAGCTGTAGGCTTTTGGTGTTGTTTATAGAGGCTCTTATTAGTAAAGAAGTTCCCTTGTAGTCCTAATTTCCTGGGAGTTCTTATCAGGAATTAATGTTGATTTTGATAGTTTTTTTCCTACAGCTATTGAGGGGATCATATTCTTTTGTTTTCGGTTGTCTCTTTTAGGTTTTCCTCTTTTAGTGTATTAATATGGTGAGTTAGTTGATTGATTACCAAATGTCAAACCAGCCTTGCATTCCTGGAGTAAACCTCATGTGATCCTGATGCAGTCTCCTTTTCCTAATTGTTGAATATGGCGGGCTAAAAT
The DNA here is from genome assembly GCF_922984935.1 of Meles meles. Classification (NCBI taxonomy): domain Eukaryota; kingdom Metazoa; phylum Chordata; class Mammalia; order Carnivora; family Mustelidae; genus Meles; species Meles meles. Next base: position 25,281,767 of record NC_060070.1, read on the forward strand.
TTTGTTAATCTTTGCATCAATAATAAATTGGGAAATATTTCCTCCTTTGCACTTATTGAGGAGGAGCAAAGGGAGAGAGACAAGCAGACTCCATGCTGAGCGTGAAGCCCTATGTGGGGCTCAATCCCATAACTGAGATTGTGACCTGAGCCAAAACCAAAAGTCAGACTCCCAACTGACTGAGCTACCCAGGTGCCCAACTCCTTTTTGATTTTTTTTGAAAAAAATTTTTGTAGTATGAATGTTATTTCTTCCTTTATTGTTTCATAGAATGCATTAGTGAAGCCATCAGACCTTTCTTTCTGGGAAGGCTGGGTTGTTGTTTTTTTTGTTGTTGTTACAAATTTAATGCTTTAAAAACTGTTGGACTATTTAGGGTTATAAGTTTCTTCCTGAGTGAACCTTGGTAGTTATGTAGAAACTGTTTATTGCATGTAAGTTGTCACATTTATTAACATAAAAAGAATTTTTTTAAGATTTTATTTATTTATTTGACAGAGAGAGATCACAAGTAGGCAGAGAGGCAGGCAGAGAGAGAGGGCGAAGCAGGCTCCCCACCGAGCAGAGAGCCTGATGCAGGGCTTGATTCCAGGACCCTGAGATCATGACCTGAGCCAAAGGCAGAGGCCTAACCCACGGATCCACCCAGGTGCCCATATAAAGTTTTTAGTAATATCCCCACATCATCTTTTTCATATATGGAGAATTTGTAGTGATGTCACTCCTCTCATTTCTGGTACTGGTAATTCCCTGCCCCAAGATTTAACAATATTATTGATTTCGAAGAACCAGCTTTTGGTTTCACTGACTTTCTGTCTTTTACTCCTTTTTATACTCTTTTTTTTGATTACTTTAGTTTTATTTCCTCTTTTTTTTTAAGTTTTTAAAACTGAAATCATTTATTTGAGACCTGTCATCTCCCCTCCCCCTTTTTTAATTTAGATTTTTTATTTATTAGACAGAGAGAGAGAGAGAGTGCACAAGCAGGCAGAGCAGCAGGCAGAGGGAGAGGGAGAAGCAGGCTCCCTGCTGAACAAAGAGCTCAATCCTGGGACCCTGTGATTATGACCAAAGCTGAAGGCAGAGGTCTAACTGACTAAACCACCCAGGTGCCCCAAGGCCTGTTTTCTTTTCTATTACGACATTCAAGCAATGAATTTCTCTCTGAGTGCTGCTTTAGTAACATCCCGCAGATTTTCATTATGTTTTAAAATTTTCATTCAGTTCAAACTATTTACTAATTTCTTTTTTGACTTTTTTTTGACTCTTATATTATTTAAAACCTTGTTATTTAGTTTCTGAACTGTTTGGAGATTTTTCCAGACGTCTTTTTGTTACTGATTTATAATACCATTGTGGTTAGGGAACATATTTTATATGGTTTAAATTATTTTAAATGTATTGAGAGTTGTTTTATGACCCAGATATGATCTATCTTGGTAAATGTTCACTTAAAAAGAATATGTATTCTGATGTTTATGGAGTGCTATGTAAATATCAATTAAGTCAGATTGGTTGATAGTGTCATTAAAGTTTTCTGTGTCTGAAGTGGTTTTCATTCAGCTCATTCTGTCAGTTACTAAGAGAAGGGTGTTAAAGACTCTGATTATAATTGTGGATTTGTTTTATTTCTCCCCATAGTTCTATCAGTTTTTCCATCATGTATTTCAAAGCCCTGCTTTAGGCTCATTAACCTTTAGGATTCTTATGTTGTTTTGATTATTTGATCCTTTTATCATTATCCTTTTTTTTTAAATTTTTTTTTTAATTTATTTGACAGACAGAGATCACAAGTAGGCAGAGAGAGAGCAAGGGAAGCAGACTCCCTGCCGAGCAGAGAGCCTGATGCGGGGCTCGATCCCAGGACCCTGGGATCATGACCTGAGCTGAAGGCAGAGGCTTTAACCCACTGAGCCACCCAGGCGCCCCGATCATTATCTTTTTTCTTTTTTTTTTTTAAAGATTTTATTTATTTATTTGACAGAGAGATCACAAGTAGGCAGAGAGGCAGGCAGAGAGAGAGGAGGAAGCAGGCTCCCCGCGGAGCAGAGAGCCCGATGCGGGGCTCGATCCCAGGACGCTGAGATCATGACCTGAGCCGAAGGCAGCGGCTTAATCCACTGAGCCACCCAGGCGCCCCTCATTATCTTTTTTTAATGAGCTTTTTTTGTAGCCCTAGTTATAGTCTTTGCTGATTCTTCTTTTCTTTTGTTTTTGTTTTTTTTTTTCTGATCTCTACCTTATCTGATACTAATATAACCACTCTAGCTTTCTTTTGATTAAAATTATGATATGGTATATCTTTTCCATCCTTGTACTGATTTTCTATTTAAAGTGAGCTTCTTATATGTAGCATTTATTTGGATTTTGCTCTTTAATTTAGTCTGACAATCTCTACCTTTTAATTTGTGTGTTTAGATCATTTACATTTGATGTGTTTATTTATATGGTTGAGTTTAAGCCTGCTATCTTATTATTTGTTTGCCATTTATCTCATTTGTTCTTTCTTCCCTTTTCCTCTTTTTCTGCCTTCTCTTACATTATTTTTCACAATGCCATTTTGCCTCCTTCTTGTTAACTACAACTCTTTGCTGCATTTTTAGTGGTTACTCTTGAGTTTATAATATATATCTTTAACTTACCACAGTCATGTTTCAAGTGATAGAATACCATTACTTACAGGGTAGGAAGCTTACAAAAGGTTATTTCTACTTCTTCCCTCTCAGGCTTTGTGTTATTCTCATGTATATAAACTTCCATATACATTATAAATCTCGCAATACAATGTTACTATGTTTGTTTTAAACATTTGATTATATTTTAAAGGGACTTAAATCTTTTTAAGTCATTTGTATTTATCCCCATGGTTAATATCTTCAGTGTTTTTCATTTCTTTCTGTCAGTCATCCAAATTCCAATGTAGTATTATTTTCCTCCTTCTCAAAAGATTTCTTTCAACATTGCTTATAATATAGGTCTCCTGGTGATTAATTCTTCCAGCTTTTGTGTCTGAAAAAAAAATCTTTATTTTGACCTTGTTTTTAAGATATGTTCACTGGGGGCGCCTGGGTGGCTCAGTGGGTTAAGCCGCTGCCTTCGGCTCAGGTCATGATCTCGGGGTCCTCGGATCGAGTCCCGCGTTGGGCTCTCTGCTCAGCAGGGAGCCTGCTTCCCTCTCTCTCTCTCTGCCTGCCTCTCTATCTACTTGTGGTCTCTGTCTGTCAAATAAATAAATAAAAAAGCTTTAAAAAAAAAAAAAAGATATGTTCACTGGATATAAAATTCAAGATTGACAATTTTTTTTCTTTCAGCGTTTTAAAGATGTTGCTTCATTGTCTTCTCACATTGGTTCCAACAAGAAAATTGCTGCTGTCCTTATTTGCGTTCCTCTGTGCGTAATGTGTCCAAATTTTCTCACACTGTTTCTGATTTTCTCTTAGCCACTGGCTTGGAGCACTTGAATTATGATGTGCCTTGGTGTCCTGTTTTTCATGTTTCTTGTGCTTGGGGTTCATTAGGCCTCTTAGATCTGTGAGTTTATTGTTTTTGTCAAATATGGGTTATTATTTCTTCAAATATATTTTCTGTCCTCCTCTCTCCTTCTCACAGGGACTCAAATTACTTATGTAATAGGTTGTTTAGTGTTATTCCAGAGCCGGCTGATGCTGTATTTTTTTTTTTCAGTGTTTTTCTCTTTGCATTTCATTTTGGATAATTTCTATTGGTGTGTGTTCAAGTTCACCAATATATATCTTCTATGTTCCTATTTAATATGCTCAATGTCTCTTCTAGCTACTAGACCATATGGATCACAGTTATGAGAACTATTTAATATCCCTGTCTACTGAGTCTATCATCTATGTCATTTCTGAGTTGATTTCAATTGACTGATTTTTCTCATTATAAATTATTTTCCTGCCCCCCCCCTTTCTAAAGATTTTATTTATTTATTTGACAGGGAAAGAGCACAAGCAGGTAAAACAGCAGACAGAAGGAAAAGGAGAAGCATGCTCCCCACTAAGCAGAGAGCCCAACTTGAGGCTCAATCCCAGGACCCTGGGATCATGACCTGAGCCAAAGGCAGACACTCAACCAACTGAGCCACACAGGCACCCCTGCATCCTTGGCTAGTTTCGATTGGATGCTAGACACTGTGATTTTAATGTTGGATTCCAAATATTTTTGTATCTCTGTAAATATTCTTGACTATTCTTCTAGAATTCAGCTAAGTTACTGGAAAAAGTTTGATCCTTTCAGGTCTTACTCTTAAGTTTTGTTAGGCAGGACCAGAATAGCATTTGGCCCAAGGCTAATTTTCCCCACCTCTAAGGTAAACCCCTTCTGAGTACTCTACTGATACCCTATGAATTATGAAGTTTTCCACTCTGACTTGTGGGGACAGGAGCTATTCCCAGCCTTATGTGAGCTCTAGGGATTGTTCCCTCTCTAGTTTCTGAATGATTCTTTCCTCAGACTTTAATAGTGTTGCTGCACCCATGCATTGTTAATACTCAGCTGGAGACTTCAGGGAAACTCTCTGTACATCTCCAGAGCTCTCTGTGCAACTCTCCTATCTTGAGAACTCTGCCCTATACAAACTAGCCTGTACTTCAAATCCCTTTGGGCTCTCTAGACACACTGAGCCATCTCCTCAGCTCAAGGAGACTGACTGTCAGGCTCTACTGTGACGTGGCATTCTCTCTAGGCAATTAGCAGGAACAATTATAAGACTCATTTATTTCCCATTTCTTAGCGATCATGGTCATTTGTTGCCCGACTTCAAATGTATTAAAGCTCTTGTTTCGGGGCGCCTGGGTGGCTCAGTGGTTTAAGCCGCTGCCTTCGGCTCAGGTCATGATCTCGGGGTCCTGGGATCGAGTCCCACATCGGGCTCTCTGCTCAGCAGGGAGCCTGCTTCCCTCTCACTCTCTCTGCCTGCCTCTCTGCCTACTTGTGATCTCTGTCTGTCAAGTAAATAAATAAAATCTTTAAAAAAAAAAAAAAAAAAAGCTCTTGTTTCATGTATTTTGTCCAATGTTTTAATGGTTTCAGGTGGAGGAGTAATTCCAGTCTGCTACTCCATATTGGTGGCAGGGCCAGTCCTCGTGACTTTATTTTTTTATTTGTGTTGTAATGACTTTTTTAAAAATAACAAATATAGGGGCACCTGGGTGGCTCAGTCATTAAACGTCTGCCCTTGGCTCAGGTCATGATCCCAGGGTCCTGGGATCGAGCCCCATGTCGGGCTTCCTGCTGTGCAGACCCTACTTCTCTCTCTCCCACTCCCCCTGCCTGTGTTCCCTCTCTCACTGTGTCTCTTTCTGTCAAATAAATAAAATCTTAATTATATGTGTGTGTGTGTGTGTGTGTGTGTGTGTGTGTGTATAATTTTCTTCCTATAAATTTTGTGATGCCTTTATATTGCTGGTACCCTTCATGCTTACTTTAGTGTGTCTATTGCCATGTGTACTTCAGCCATGAGAATTAGAAATCAAAAGTGGCTCCAATATTTCACACCTGGTTTACTGGGGAAAAATTATGATAGATTTGATATAACAGAGGCTTGGTTATGAGAGAAGTAGATGCTTTTAGATGAATCAGATTAATGTTGAGCTGTTGGCAGACTCTCCACATAGAAGAGTCAAGAGCTCCAGAGAGGTAATGTGGGAATTCCTCTGTGGACTTAAAGGTAGATGAGTTTGGGTAGACAAAGAAACAAAAAGTTTAGGAAAATAAAAGTAGAATGGAGAATATGGAAAGGAAGTTGAAATTGTAGTCAGACCTACCACGATATGCTTTAAGTAGACTTTGAATTTGACATGGTTTCTTTCTGACTAAGACTGAAAGAGAAATATGTTGTGTTCTGAATTTGTCATTATTTGATGATTAATTCTATAGATAATTTTTGTATAGAAATGTTTTCCTGAAATTAAACAAATAGGGATATATGTGGTAGGCCCATTGATGAATATGATTAATAAGAGCTTCTTCATAGGGGCACATGGGTGGATCAGTCAGTTAGATGGCTGCCTTCAGCTCAGTTCATGATCGCAGGGTTCTGGGATTGAGCCCTGTGTTGGGCTCCCTGCTCTGTGGGGAGTCTGCTTCTCCTTCTCCCCTGCTTGTGCATGCTCTCTCTCTCTCAGATAAATAAATAAAATATTTTTTTTTAAATACCTTCATCATAAAATTGCAAACAGCCAGGATGCCTGGGTGGCCCAGTCTGTTAAGTGTCTACCTCTCGGTTTTTGCTGAGGTCATGATGTCAGGGTCGTATGACTGAGCCCCATGTCAGGCTCCCCACTCAGCAGGGAGTCTCCATAAGATGCTCTCTCCCCTCCGTCTGCCCCTACCCCCACTCACCGGTACTCTGTCATGCCCTCACACCCTTTCTCTCAAATAAATAAATAAAACTTTTTTAAAAAATTGCAAACACCCAGTTCTCCCAACACCTACTCAGAAATCAGAGGATGTGTAATAATTGATATCTTGGTGAAGATACTTCTTTTTGATGGAAACTGAGAGAGTATAATTCTATCTCCTGATACTTCAGCATAATAAAGAGATTGAATTTGGGAAACCTAGACAGTGTTTCACAATTGGTTTTTGGTTGAATTGTTTGTTTATTTTTAAGATTTTATTTATTTATTTATTTGATAGAGATTACAAGGAGGCAGAGAGGCAGACAGAGAGAGAGGAGGAAGCGGGTTCCCCACTGAGCAGAGAGCCCGACGCGGGGCTCGATCCCAGGACCCTGAGACCATGACCTGAGCCGAAGGCAGAGGCTTCAACCTACTGAGCCACTGAGGCGCCCCGGTTGAATTGTTTTTATCATGAATCCTGTATAAGCCATAGAGCTCGATTAGGCAGTTTTGATAAAGTGCTTATTAGTAAACTTGACTTGCTGCTGTGTGCACAACAGCAGCACACTGAGTACTACTGGATTATTCAGAAAAAAACTATAACCAAAACACAGACCTGCCCTCAAAGACCTGATGATACATGTAGCTTAGAGGAAAGACATGCCCGTAAAACCACTGGGGAGCAATCTACCCATAAGACCACATGGAAAATGTTACGGCACAGGATAAAAATATGCAGGAGAAAGGCCAGCATTAAGAGTTCACACTATTTCAGGGGAGCTTCCTAGAGGAGGTAATTTTCTTTCAAGTTGAGCCTTAGAAGTTATAGTAGAAAGAAACTCAAAGTTGTTGGGGTTTGTAGGCATCAGGAAGCTGGCTGTGAGCGTTGGCATTGTGTATTCATTATTTAACGTACCTTTTAAGCATCTGCTGCGGCAGACACTAGCGATACAAGTGCTCAGTGAATAGGACAGCTTTGCCCTCAGGGAGCTTACATCTTAGTGGAGAGGCCAACTCTAAACAATCATATACACAAGTGACCAAGAGAAATAACTGATAGGTATAATTGTATGCAAAGAACGAAATAAGGAGACATGACAGTAAGGGATTGAGGGAGTTCCTCTAGACTGGATGTCCATAGACGTCCTCTCTGAGGAAATAACTTTCAAGCTGAGATCTGAATGACGAGAAGCAGCTAACTGTGTAAAAAAAAGAACAGAGGGAAAAGCATTCCAGGAAGAGGAAACAACTCAGGAAAAGACCTGAAGGACGAATCAGCTTAATGTATCCACAGAACAGAAGGAAGGCCTACCCAGCTGGCACACAGGGGACGAATAGTAGAGTGGTTGGAGGTAAGCGCCAAGAGACAGACCAGTAGTACGAAAACACATATGACACCAACATACGGGTGCCTTGGATGCAGGCACAACTCAAACCGAGAAACTTACTTTGTTTTAGGGTTACCCAAGTATTATTCTAGGCCTGCTCATTCTACAAATTTTATTGAGTACCTATTATGTACCAGCATCTGTGCTTGGACACATCAGGTACGTGGGTGTTGAGAACTAAGGTGGAGACAGAGTTGTAGTTGCAGCTACAGCAAAGGGGCCTTGCTAGGAAAGGTTATCATTTTCAAAGGGATCCATGAGTGGGGTGATGGGTGAGCCCAATGAGGGTACTAAGAAGGGCACGGATTGCATGGAGCACTGGGTGTTACACACAAACAATGAATCATGGAACACTACATCAAAAACCAATCATGTACTGTATGATGACTAACATAACATAATTTAAAAAGAGAGAAAGAGAAAAATCCAAACTCGGAAAAATAAATACACTGGTAAAATTAAAAAAAAAAAATCCATGAGTCAAAGAGATCTTGAACATTTGTATTGGGGAGTTTGGATTTAAAATAAAGAGGAATGCACCATAGGATCTTATATAATGAGAAGAGCTGTGATGAAGATTATTGTAGAAGCTGTGAATAGGATCGAATGAAGCCAAAGAAATTGAAAGTGGAGAGGCCAGCTGGAAGAGCCTTGAAATAACATGGGTCTGAAGCGACAGACAAGACTGTTGGCAGTGGAAGCCCATGTGGGGCAAGGGCCCAGGAGTTCAGCAGGTATTCTCTCTCGCAACTTACTAAGTGATTGACAATTTATGTCTCTTGCTTTCTTACTGTCTTGCTGTGTGTTTTGTGGAATTGAGTCGACATTCGTCATGTTTTAACCTGTTCTTTATGTAGCACAGCCTTTTGTTTTAATGCCTAGTACCCTCTAAATAGCATTTTCCCATGAAATGGACTGTGTTGCACAAAAATATGTTTTAAAAGTAATAGACAATGATTAGAAATGCAGGGTACTCATACAGGTTGGTTGCAGGCTCTTTATCTGCAGATGATAGTCTTTTGTTGAGAGGCCCCCAAGCTGAAGCCACCCAGCTGAGCCATTCCAGAATTCTGAACCAAAGGAATTGTGAAATGTAATACATGTTTGCATGTCCCTTGCCGTTTGACTACAGTCTTTACTCACTGTGGGCAGGGTGTACTTGCATGCCCTTGACCTCTGCATGCAACCATTTGACTTGCTTTGCCAACAGGAGGCTCTCTTGGGCTTCTGCGATCACTGTGAAAACCTGTTCTAGCTAGACTTCTGGAACAAGAAAAATGAGAAGCACTTGGAAACAGAGCCCCTCCAGCCAACCCAGAAACATGCAGGGAGAAGCAGAACCACTAGTCTAGGTTAGCTGAATCTAGCTGACACACAGACACGTGCATGTGATGACTGTTTGGAAGCCACTAAGTTTGGAGTAGCTTTAGCAAAAGTAAATTGGAGTCAGAGAGAGTCAGACCATCCACGGGGACCTGGAGGTCCAGGCCAAGCCCATCATGAGGATTCTGATCAGAGCGGTTGACTAGAGGCTTCAGCCTGAGGACCCAAGTGCTGCCTTCCAGGGCTCGGAACTACTCAGTAACTGGACTGTCAGTCCTCCTCCAGCTCAAGAGAGCAGAGGATTGGTACTTGGCATTTCAGGCAGGCCATGTCAGGGCTGTTCGTGAAGCATCTACAATGGGATGGGGTTTTTTTGTGCTTTTCTTAAAGTTTTTATAGGTTAGTAATCCTCATGAAAAATCTGCACAGTTAACCCAGGTCAAGTCACTGCAGAATCGGCTCCTTCTTGCCAGCACTCCTTCTTTGGCCCTTGTGTTCCCCCTGACTCTCTTCAGTCTGACCTCGTATTCCTTTCACTGTTTTCATGAGGCCTTTCTCAAAGAGGCCGCATCACGCTAGACTGTATTGGGGTCCACGAATCGCAAGTCACACTAAAGCCACTTGTCTTGCCACCACCAGAATGAGCTTTGAATCCAAGTACAAAGATGACGTCCAGTGTGGTCTTGTACCTTTTAGCAAGTTTTTCCTCCATTTCTGTTGTACTTACTGTTGCCTTCCTAGGATGCATGGTAAGCGGTGACCATTTGTTTCCACTGAAGGAGGGTAGATGGTCATGAACTTCTTCGTGGTGATAGTTAACCATGTTGCTCATGATGGCAGTCCTCCTCAGGTGGCCAGACAGGAACACGGTGTTTCTTACAGAGACGTTATTGTGCAGTGTGCAAACAGAAGCACAAAACAATGTGGGAAGTTCTGGGTTTTGCACACTCTTCCCATAAACATGGATGAAGGTGGGCAAAGGAGGTTAACTAAAGAATCAGTGAGTTGAGTTCCAAGAAACTAATTAACCTTTTCAAAGTGGAAGAGAGTTTGTATTGGAAGTTTTCTTTTGTAGATTAGAAATAAGAAGACTTCATTTTCCTTTTTTTGGAATTAAAAATATCCTGTGTGTGTGTGTGTGTGTGTGCACGTGCGTATGTGCATATGTATGTAAAAACTATCTTCAAAAGAAAACATGTATTTTAAGAGATTTAGAAGTGAAACAGTGAGTGCTGTATAAAAGCATTAAGATACTCTGGGGTATATTTCACTGGTACATTTACTCACAACCTGTCCCTCACATTGCACCCAAGGCATGTATTAACGAGCTAATAAAACATGCCATGTCATGTTTTACTGTTTGCTGGGCATCTGTTCAAGCTTATATCACTCCCATATCCAAGACTTTGAAGATGCTAGTGGTGGTGATAATAAATACCTATAATTTTACTAACATCCTTTTTTCATAAAGTAGACACAGTCTTAAATCATTCATTGCAAATAAAAATGTTGAGTTTATTCACATTTAAAGGCTACTGAGAGTGGTTTAAAATTATTTTTTATTATGAGATGTATCACTCATACAAGGGTATATACAGCAGATACATACAGTTTAAAGAATAATAATAAAGGTGCCCACCACATTTAAGCAATAGTACTGTATCTATTTTTTTTTTAAAGATTTTATTTACTGGGGCGCCTGGGTGGCTCAGTGGATTAAGCCGCTGCCTTCGGCTCAGGTCATGATCTCAGGGTCCTGGGATCGAGCCCCGCATCAGGCTCTGCTCCGCAGGGACCCTGCTTCCTCCTCTCTCTCTCTGCCTGCCTCTCTGCCTCCTTGTGGTCTCTCTGTGTCAAATAAATAAATAAAATCTTTAAAAAAATGTTTAAAAAAAAAAGATTTTATTTACTTATTTGACAGAGAGAGAGATCACAAGTAGACAGGGAGGCAGAGAGAGAGAGAGAGAGGGAAACAGACTCCCCACTGAGCAGAAAGCCTGATGCGGGGCTCGATCCCAGGATCCTGAGACCATGACCTGAGCCGAAGGCAGGGGCTTAACCCACTGAGCCACCCAGGCGCCCCTGTATCTATTTTTTTAATCCACAAAATGATTTTATTTAATAGCAAATGTATTGTGAAGTAAACATATTGGAATCAAATGTAGGAGTATGAGGTTAGTTAGATAGAGGTGAAAAGTGAAAGTTGACACATACCGAGAAGGCAAAAAGTCATTGGTGACTGAGACAGCTTAGTACATATAATGGTCCTTTCAATTAAGTAGACCCTCAAGTTTAGAGTAGGTCTTGTTGGTGAATGTTTTTATTTGTTCAGTGTTTAAATTGAATTTGTACACCATTTAGAGGTACTCCAGGTCACTTACTGATGCTATCACAGCAAAACATCTTAAGAGGCAGTTTATTTGCCTGAGAGATCAAACATGACTATTAAGCATGTAAATTGTTTAACAGAATACCATTCTGATCACAGGACAAGAATAGACCTCTCAGAAAATGAAGCCCAAGTCTTCAATTACCAGCTGTCTGTATGCCAGTGAGTCTCAATTTATGTCCCCATCCCAGACCACTCCTGAGCTCTGGAGCTAAATATTTTGCTGCTTATTCAATATTTCTTCTTGGAGCTCTTACAGGCATGTCAGACTCAGTACACATAAGACCAGATAGATGATCTTTCCCTCCAAACCCACTCCATTCTTCTCTGTCTTCGCAAAGAACACTACTGTTTATCCAGATTCTCGGGTCAAAAGCAGAGCCGTCATCCTTTATACGTCTGCCCCTCACCAGGCTTACCCCCGTGGCTGCCTCACTCCATCTTCTGTATCATCCCCTTGGCCAGCCCCATAACCGGAAGGGAGCAGAGAAATCAGTTGCTCTCCTGAGCACTCTTAAAAAAATAGAGTGTGGGGGGGCACCTGGGTGGCTCAGTGGGTAAAGCCTCTGCCTTCGGCTCAGGTCATGATCCCAGGGTTCTGGGATCGAGCCCCACATCGGGCTCTCTGCTCCTCGGGGAGCCTGCTTCCTCCTCTCTCTCTGCCTGCCTCTCTGCCTAGTTGTGATTTCTCTCTGTCAAATAAATAAAAAAAAATTAAAAAAAAAAATAGAGTGTGGGGGCGCCTGGGTGGCTCAGTGGATTAAAGCCTCTGCCTTCCGCTCCGGTCATGATCCCAGGGTCCTGGGATCGAGCCCCACATCGGGCTCTCTGCTCAGCGGGGAGCCTGCTTCCTCCTCTATCTCTCTCTGCCTGCCTCTCTGCCTACTTGTGATCTCTGTCTGTCAAATAAATAAATAAAAGCTTTAAAAAAAATAGTGTGGTGGTTTAAAAAAAAATAAAATAAGAAGTCACAATTTTTTTTTTAATTTTCCTCCCATGATCTGCTATCAAGTAGTAAGGATCTGTGTCCCTTCCCCTTGAATCTCAGTGCACTTGTGAGAATGTCAGCCAATAAAGTACTAGAGAGATGACACTACACGACTTCTTGGGCTCGGTCATAAAAAGGTCTCTTAGAATGCTTGCTGTCCTGAACACTTCTGCCTGGTCTCTCAGAACTCAAGCAGCTCAACCACCTTGCTGGGAGAAGTCACTTGACTTGCCCACAGGGAGGCGCTCCTGTCCTCAGTTCCCCCACGGGCCTCACGGAGGTATGGGTAGATAAGCTGTGTGGAAGTGGCTATCTGGTAACCCGGAAGTGTTGGAAGTGGCTATCTGGTAACCCGGCTGTCCCAGCCCCTAGTCGGTAGATCATCCCCAGCTTTTCTAGTCTTCCTAACCGAGGCCCTAAGAATCCCGTGGCAGAGCCCAGCCATCTTCTCTGTTCCCTTTTCAAATCCCTGTCCCACAGAATCTGTGAGCATCATAACATGGTTGTGGTGTTTATGCCATTAAGGTGTAGGGTGGTTTGTTATGCAGAAATAGATTGTCAGGGGCGCCTGGGTGGCTCAGTTGGTTAAGCGACGGCCTTCAGCTCAGGTCATGATCCTGGAATCCTGGGATCCAGTCCCGCATCAGCCTCCCTCCTTGGCAAGGAGTCTGCTTCTCCCTCTGGTCAGAGGTCCCTCTTCTCATGCTCTCTCTCTCTCAAATAAATAAAATCTTTTAAAAAGAAATAGATTGTCAGAATATAGATCTTTCCAACATATTTTAAGGCATTAGGTTAGCATGATGGTCATGAAGACTGTGCTGAAAGATACTGGGAGGAACAGAGTAAATATGCTTTCCGAACATCCATGATCGAATCCTAACATTTATGCAGAAGGTGCTTCTGTTAGCTTGGATTGCCACAATAAAATACCACTGATTGGGTGGCTTACACAACAAAAAAAAAATTTTTTTTCACAGTTCTGGAGGCTAGAAGTCTGACATGCAGGTTCTGGGCAATTCGGGGGATCAGGGAGAGTTAACATGACAGCTCCATGATATCAAGGTTTTCTGTCTCTGCTTGTCTCTTTCTTGCCTCTGCCTTCTGGTGTCCTCTTTATTATCAGGCTGTTGTTGGCAGTTTGGCTGCAGTAGTCCTGGGTATGTCTCAACAAGATGGAGCAACATCCCAAGGAAACAGTTGCTAGTTTCACCTGGGTCTCTTTCTAGGAGCCTCCTGGGTAGACTTCCCTCCTGTCTCATTTGCTAGAATTAGACCACACTCCGATCCCTAAAGTAAATCATTGGCAACTATCCTATGAAACGGAGTGGGGGGCGGGGGTGGTCTGTGCAAGATGACCTCCAAAGGCCAAGTGAGCTGTAAGACCAAAGAAAAAGGCAGACTGGTTCAGTTAGGTGAAAAATGGTTTATCAGGGGGACTTAGGGACAGAAGCGAATCTTTGGCAGCAGCAAGGCTGCAACCCCACCTCCCTTAGAATCTATTTTTATAGCCAAGAGGCTGGGAACACATTCTAGGGAGCCACCAAGAGGACAGTGTTTAGGTGTGTGCCCCTGTCCTATCTCCTGGACAGGTCAAGGGCGTCATGCCCTGAGGGTATACATAAGGGTGTGGTTACATAAAAGGAAAGAATGTGGGAGGGGATGGTTCAGGTCCCAGAACCATCATCATGGTAGATTTGTCCCAGATGGTATTAGTCTGGTTTATACATCAGAGCTGTGAGGACCTGAACAAAATGAGGTCTTGTTAGTAAGGAGGGAGAGTGGATCCTAGGTGGGCAGCGTCTTGTCCACAGTAGGTAGCTATCTTGTTTTCACTTTTTGAGCAGCTCGTCTTGTTCTTGACTCTCAGTCTCCATTAGCTACCCCTTTCCTGTGATCTGCTCACCTGGAATGTAACACTTTACCCCTTAATGGATCTTCCCATTGTTGCCCCCCCAATCTAAATGGCCTCCGGAGCAACCCATCTAAATTGCACATGTAATCATACATTTCCCTGCTGAAAACAGTTTCCCGGCATATAAATGATAAGAATCCAAACCTCTGGACCTCTTACCTATCTGACTAGTCTCTTCTTTCCTCACCTACCCCTCCCACTGTATGCTTCAGCAGTGCGGGACTAATATGATGCCCCAAGTCATCCTCTGCCTTACCTTCCAGGCTAATTCCAGTTTATTATTCAGAACCTAATTCAGCTCCAACAGTCCCCCACCAGTCTTCTTTAACTCTTCCTTTTTTTTTTTTTTTTTAAGATTTTATTTACTTATTTGACACACAGAGATACAGTGAGAGAGAGAATATAAGCAGGGGCAGTGGGAAAGGGAGAAGCAGACTCCCCACTGAGCAGGGAGCCCGATGCGGGGCTCTCTCCGGACCCTGGGATCATGACCTGAGCCGAAGGCAGACACTAAATGACTGAGCCACCTAGATGCCCCTGCCTTCCTTAACAGAAGTATTCACTCCCTTCTCTGTACTATAAGCATCGCTCTCTTTTCACATTCCAAACTACTTTCTGTGTACTGAAATCGAACTTCTGCTGAACTTCTAACCATCAAGAAGTAATGCCTGATTTTTAAATCCACAGTGCTTGGCATATAGTAAGCACGCAGAAAAATCAGCCCCCTATGTCTGCTGCACATACCTATGGTATCCTGAGCAGCACCAACACTTTGCATTTCAGAACAGACCACATTTGCTCTTGGTGCTGTCCAGTCTGCTCATCTCAAAGAATTAGTCAGTATTCCCTACTGCCCCTACTGCGCAACCCATCCGAAAACTATCTGCTGCCCTCTAGCTGTTCAGAGCTGCCCCCTTCCCAAGGATACCACCTGCTAAAACGGTCTTCCCTTCTCCATCCTGACCCCTTTCCAGTTTGGTCATTCCTACACATCTCAGCAAGATCTGACTAGTGCAGAAGGCAGGAAGGGACTGGCTTGCTCAAAACCAAGTCGTCCCTGGTAACACTTCTCTCTAATTTGTGAGTGACGTTTTAATAGCCTTATAGTGTAGAAGCATTTTTTAAAAGATTTTTTTATTTATTTACTTGAGGGAGAAAGAGGGAACAAGAGAAAGAGTACACGCAGGGGAGAGAGGGAGAAACAGGCTCCCCGCTGAGCAGGGAGCCGGACGTGGGGCTCTTCCCAGGACTCCAGGACCATGACCTGACCCAAAGGCAGATGCTTGACTGACTGAGCCACCCAGATGCCCCTCTAGAGGCATTTTTTTTTTAAAAAACAGTATTTAGTTAGGGACGCTTGGGTGATCCAGTCGGTTAAGCATCTGCCTTTGGCTCAGGTCATGATCCCAGAGTCCTGGGATCGAGTCCCACATCAGGCTCCCTGCTCCACAGGGACCCTCCTTTTCCCTCTGCCTGCTGTTCCCCTTGCTTGTGCTCTCACACTCTCTCACTCTCTCTCTCTCTGGCAAATAAATAAATAAAATCTTTTTTTAAAAAACAATAAAACAATGCTAGTTATACATGTGAATCAGATTTTACCAATTTCTCTCCCATGATTTACAAAGATACAAAGTTTCCAGATACCTACTTCACTGTCTCCCATGTGCTTGGATTATAAATCAGAGCAAATTATTTTACCCTATTAGATGATTCTGTTAAAAGTATTTTTTTTTCCTCCGTAGGGATTCCTAAAAAAATACCTGTGATGTCTGCTATTCCTAATCTCATTACTCATCCTAGACTGTTGGATTTATTTGATATAATTAAAAGACTTAATTTACAGGTTGAAAATGGTTTTTTTTTTTTAAAGATTTTATTTATTTATTTGACAGAGAGTGATATCACAAGTAGGCAGAGAGGCAGGCAGAGAGAGAGGAGGAAGCAGGCTCCCTGCTGAGCAGAGAGCCCCATGTGGGGCTCGATCCCAGGACTCTGGGATCATGACCCGAGCCGAAGGCAGAGGCTTTAACCCACTGAGCCACCCAGGCGCCCCTGAAAATGGTTTTTTGATACATAGATAAAACATGTCATTCATTCTTAAATACAACCTACTTTTCCAAGTACAAAAGATTTTTCATATATATTTTTTTTAATATTTTATTTATTTGACAGAGAGAAATCACATCTAGGCAGAGAGGCAGGCAGAGAGAGAGGAGGAAGCAGGCTCTCCGCGGAGCAGAGAGCCCGATGCGGGGCTCGATCCCAGGACCCTGGGATCATGACCCAAGCCGAAGGCAGAGGCCTTAACCCACTGAGCCACCCAGGCGCCCCGATTTTTCATATATTTCTGTTATGTATTAAGAATCCAATAGAATCTAATTGCTATTTGTCTGAGACTCGTCTCTGTCATGTACTAGTGTCTGATTTTGGTCAAAATATAGTCTTCAAACTTCCTTAACTTTTAAATGGGAATAATGACAATTAAGATTTCTGAGAGCTAATTTAATAGTGAATGTGAAAATGCCATCACATAGCTCGTTCCCAGGAAGTACTAGACTTCATTCTCCCCCTTGCTTCCTTCTTATCCCTAAATTTAGAGAGTCTTTATTGAGAATTTCCTGAACTTAATTTTTTATTAAATAAGGCTAGTAAACTGTTTTAGATCTTGTTTAACTTCTCAAAATAGCTAAAAATAGCAACTCAAAGCGAACATTTAAAATGGTGAAATGGGGCATTAGAGAGATCAGATCTCTCACCAGAGCCAAATTTATGCTGCATTTATAAAGATAATGGCTCTGAGCGTGTATCAGAAGTAGGAAATATGAAAACAGAGGCTATTTGCATCCTTTCTTTAAAGTGCTTTTAACTCAACAGATAGCCAGTTCCTTAATCACCCAAACTCTTCTTTTCTGATAGTATGAAAGGTAGAAGTTTGACTTGGCAAGTTCTAGATGGGGCTTTGTCATCTTCCTACATCAGTTACTTTGCTTTTGTTCTGCAGCGGTGGACCAGACCTTTAATCTGACAAGCCACTTTATAAACACACTTCGGTCTCCTGTGAATACTTATATACAATGTATTACTTTCATGTAACTCAAAGTACGTGTCCCCAGACAATTCAGTTAGCAGAACAGTATATTATATTTGAGCAAAACCACCAGCGCCACTGTCTCAGGCCAACATCGTCTTGCAGGCTTCAGTGTGTGTGTGTGTGTGTTATTTGAACCAGCCTTACTTGAGCAAAAAGGTCACGTGACAGTGGATGAGAGACTTGCGTTTTTTAAATCAACGTTCTTCCGTCTGACAGTCATTCGATAGGCATATGGGTATATATTACCTTTATGGAAAAAAGGAAATCCCATCAAAAGTAAATATTCATTCACGGTGTCTTCCTTTTATAGATGATAAATCTTCGGTAAAAACTACACATATGTAAGTCGATGCTATAAGAATATCTAAATCTCATTTACTCTGACTACATTCATTCATTTCACACCAATTCTGTATCTCTGATGTGTGAAGATACTGATTTGAATGTGGTTATCAAACCAGTTTCTTGGTATTTTATAATTGTACATTCCTTTTTCCTTTGTAATACAGCCTGCTCCCATAATACATACATGGCAAGCTGATGGGAATGAATGGAGGGACCTGGTTTCATTTGTAACCAAGTTCACAATATGTAATAATTTAATGTTCGGAGAATAAATGTTCTGATTAACTTAGAAACAAAATTATTAACTTACACTCTTATTAACTTATACGAATAGATTTCTAGGGACTATAAATTAATTGTTTTCTTGGTTATCTGAATTTTCTAATTTTTTTTCAGTGATCGTGTATCACTTCTGTAATTTAAGATATAGAAATAATGAATAATAAAACATCTTAGTCACAATAAGGAAAATGTAATGAACCAAACTGAATCTTTGATTGGAAACCCTGCAAAAATTATTCTGAAACAGAATCATATTGCTTTAACTATATGTTTATGTAGATATATTTATACATGCCGTCCTTGGACTGTGAGCTGCTTGAGGACAGACCGTTCATCTTCATATCTATATTGTTTGGCAGAGAACCTGACCCATCAGAGAACCTAAGTAAAGCTTGTATGAATAAATGAGGATGGTATACAAGCCACAAAAAAGTTAATTGAGAGTCATAGAAATTGGTGAAATGACAATTTAAGCATTTAAGACCAAGAAATGTAGAATATTACTCATTTATTTTTCTCTTTTTTAACTTTATTGAGCTATATTTTACATACCATAAAATCAACCCATTTCAAGCATAAAATTCAACAATTTTTAGAAACCGTATCCAGTTGTACAGCAATCACCATAAATCAGTTTTAGAACATTTTCACACACACCCTCATAAGGTCCCTCATGCCCATTTACAGTTTCCACCCCCAGACTAGGCAACCGCTAATCTACATTTCACATAAATGAAGTCATACAATATGTGACCTTTTGTGCCTTTTTCACTTAGTTTAATGTTTCTGAGATTCATCCAGTGCAGGGCGTGTGTGTGTGTGTGTAGTTCCTTCTCTTTTATTGCCGACTAGCATTTGTTGTATGAATAGAGCTACTCATTAGCTTGAAAAAAATTTAAGGAGTGTGTAAATTCTTAAGAAATGCAACAGGTAAACATAATTCTATTCATTTAGCAAACATTTGTTGAAGATTAAAGATGGCCTAAATGATTAAAAATATACAAAGATGCCTAACACAAGGTCCACCGTAGTCAAGAAAAGACAGATAAGCAATCGTGCAAGTCAGAAAGAATGCAATGCTGGGCGCCTGGATGGCTCAGTGGGTTAAGCCTCTACTTCGGCTCAGGTCATGATATCAGGGTCCTGGGATCGAGCCCCTCGTCCGGCTCTCTGCTCAGCAGGGAGCCTGCTTCCCCCTCACTCTCTGCCTGCCTCTCTGTCTACTTGTGATCTCTGTCTGTCAAATAAATAAATAAAATCTTAGAAAGAAAGAAAGAAAGAATGCAATGCTATGTTGTGATATAAGTAACATTGGTTTAGAGAGGAAAGTGTTTGTGGGAGTATTTGAGAATGCTTCTCAAAGAAGTCATGTTTGAACCGGATGTGTTCAATGTAATAGGAAGGGGATGGGAGGAGATGATCATCTTTTTTGAAGGGAATAATATTTTTAAATTCACACAAGTGTGAAAGTACATATTTTATTCAAGAAACAGCAAATTGTTCTGTGTTGCTGGAAAGCAGCCTTCAAAGGACTATTTTGGGTAGGAGATGGGGCTTGGAGTATTGCTTGGTACGAAAAAGGAGTGCCTTCAATGGTATGCTACAGTTTTCCTTGAAGCTGTGAGTGCTAGGAAGGTGTTCTAGGAGAATTATTTCAGTTCTTTATTATTTCCAAGTTAGGGATGACAGAGGAAGGTGGAAATGAGAGAAAGAGAAAGGTATCAAAAGAAAGGTAAAGGTTCAGCAAGTATTTATTGCACATGTAATGACTAGAGGGCAAAACAGAAAAAGTCCTTGCTTTTGTGCAGCCAGCATTCTAGCGGAGAGGATAGGCAATAACCCATTAAACCAGTAACTATATGAGGAGTCTAGTAGAACCACAGAAAAGAGGTTTAAAGCAGAGTAAGGAAGTGATAAGGGAGGGTGGGAGACTATTAAAGATGAGTTGAAATTTGAGCAGAGACCCCAAAGTGATGAGGAACTGAACCCTATAAACATCTGGGCAGAGTACGTGACAGAGAAGGGCAAGTTCAGAGGCCCCAGAAGAGCCTGCCTGGAGAAACAGCACAAAGGCCAGTGTGGTCTGTGTGGCTTAAGTTGTAAAAGGATCGCCCTTGCAGCTGGGTGAACACTAGACTGTAAACTTGTATGTGTTTCATTTCACATGTGTGTGGGCTTAGAGGTACGATTAATTCCTGGAAGTGGGATTGCTGGGTCACAGGGCAAATGCATTTGTCATTTTCATGGCTACATGGTGCAGTTGCCACCCAGTCCCTCCCCTCCACGAGCTGTGCTTGACAGGCCTGTTTCTCCAGAGCCTCACCAACACTCAGTAAAGCTCTGCAGAGGGGGCAATTTTTTCTAATGGTCAGAAGCCCCCAAATCAAGATGTTGACGAGGTGCCTTTCTTTCTGGAGGCCCTAGGAGAGATCCATTTCCTTGCTTTTTCTAATTTCTGCCTTCATTCCTCTGCTTATGGCCCCAGCCTCCATCTTCCGATTCAGCAACATGGCATCTTCCAGTCTCCCTCTCCCTCTCCTTCCCCCTTCCCCTCCCCCCCCTTCCCCTCTCCCCTTCTGTCATCACATCACCTGATTCAGACCCTGCTGCTTTCCTCCCAAAGGATCCTTGTGATTACCATAGGCCCACCCAGTTAATCTGGGATGATCCCTCCATCTCAGCATCCTGAATTCAGCCACATCTGCAGAAAGCCTTCGGCCATGTTAAGGTGACATTCAGGGATAGAAGGGTGCAGGGGGCACAGACTTTATTAGCCTAGCACAGGGAGAGTTCCCATTTGTCTGTGATAGGAAATGGAAATACTTTTCCTCATCGTCCTTTGTCTTCTCACATTGCCTATGGTTTTGTGGTTGGTTGCTTTGCTTTTGTCTTTGGCATTTGGAGTAAATACAGATCAATCTGTTATTTTTTTTTCTAGGTAGGTATTCAGTTGTACCAGCACCATTGACAAAGTCCAACTTTTCCCTAAAATGTAATAAATTCTTATATATAGTTTGATTTCTGGACTATTTTCTTCAGTTGTCTTTCTGTCTAAAAAGTACACTTTTTTTTTAATTACTAAGGTTTTATAGTGTAATACATGGTATCTTTAAAGTTATAATGCCTAATAGGGCTCAGCATCTTTTGCTGTCCCCATCCACCCCTCCTCTCTCTCCCCCAACCCCACACACACTGTTCTTCTTGTTCATGGTTTTCCTACCTACTTTTATTACGTTTGTTTGTTCTGTGTGAACTTTAGAATCAGCTTGTCTGGTTTCAGGGCAGGAGAAAGGTCCTTTTAGTTTAATTGGGGTAAACTTTATGAGGTTGGACTGTACTGTCTTTTTTTTTTTTTTTAAGATTTTATTTATTTATTTGTTAGAGAGAGAGAACACTAGCAAGGGGAGTGGTGGGCAGAGCAGGCAGAGGGAGGAGCAGGCGTCCGGTGGGGCCAGGAGCCCCATGTGGGGCTCAACCCCAGGACTCTGGGATGATGACCTGAGCCAAAGGCAGACGCTTAACTAACTGAGCCACCCAAGCATCCCTGGACTATAGTGTCTCTAAATATGATATATTTTTATATTCATTCAACTTACTTGTGTTCCCTCACAAGTATTTTAACGTTTTTCTTCATATCAGTTTTTCACCTAAGTTTATTGCCAGCTTTTTATTCTTTCTTTTCATAGATATAATAAAAGACCCTATTTATAATGCTTTCTGGTTATTTTTTATGCATGAAAGCTATGGTTAATACATTTGTTATATTAATAACATATTATATTCGTTTTGTATGCCTCTACTTTATTGAATTATCTTCTTACTGTAGTTTTTAGTTGAGTCTCTTGGTTTTTCCCAATATGCAGTCATACTGTATTCGAGTAGTAAGAGTTAAAATCTTCCTAATACATCCTTTTCTTGCCTCTTCCATTACATTGTTAAACAATAGTGATGTGCTTTTTTCTTATTCCTAACTTTAGTAAGCCTCATGTTTCTTTATAAAATATTTGCTGACGTTAGGGCTGACACACAGACACACATGCACACACACGTCATATTAAAGAAATATACATCTGTTCCCCCCCCAAAAAATAGGAGTTGAATTTTGTCAAATGCTTATTTAGTATATATATGGAGAGATAATATGGTTTCTATCTTTTATTAATATGGTTTGTTAATTCACACGTTTCAAAATACATTCTCAAATATGTAAAATTAAATATGTTATTATTCATGCCTAATGTTTTATAAAACTCTTATGCACTGTTTTTCCCTTGGGTGGCCTTTTTTATTATTACAGAATGTTATTTTGCACACTTTTAACTGTTGCCATAAGTGAAACTTTCTCTTGTTTAAAAGCATAATTTGATCTGACCAATGGACTGAAAGTGCCTTCCTTGTGGTGAAAGAAATAGACTAGATCTGAACTGACCTTTTCATTGTCCTCTTTTCTTATTATTTGTTAATTTTATCCTCAAAAAATGATGGAAGGATTATAGTATGGGTAGCAGGAAGAAAGTATTTGGGTTAGTTAATCCTTTTGGATGGGTTCTAGTTTGTTTGAAGGGTTCATCTTTATTGTCCTCCAGGAGCCCCCTGCCTAGAGCAGACTGGTCCAGTAGGGCAGCCTCTAACTCCTTGTACCCTCTGAGCACTTGAAATGTGGCTCGTGATGGGCTCTAAGTGTAAAATACACACTGATTTTGAAACAGTATAAAAAAATATAAAATATCTCAAGAACTTTATATTGATTGTATATTGAAATAATATTGTGGATATATTGGGATAGATAAAATATGTCATTAAGATTAATTTCACCTGGGGCACCTGGGTGGCTCAGTGGCTTAAAGCCTCTGCTTTCGGCTCAGGTCATGACCTCAGAGTCCTGGGATGGAGCCCTGCATCGGGCTCTCTGCTCAGCCGGGAGCCTGTTTCCTCCTCTCTCTCTGCCTGCCTCTCCGCCTACTTGTGATCTCTGTCTGTCAAATAAATAAATAAATAAATCTTTAAAAAAAAAAAAAGATTAATTTCACCTGTTTCTTTTCACTTTCTTAATGCAACTACTGGCAAGTTTTAAATTGCGTATGTGGCTTAGATTATATTTTTACTGTACATCCCTGGTTTAGAGGCAGTAGGTGTGTGTATACTTATAGATACTACAATGATTTTCATAAATTAAAAGATGAAATTAAATAAACTACACTTATATACTCCCATCTGTCCTTGTTTCTTCTTATGGGAATAAATTTGGTTGGATGATGGATCTAATCATACTCCATTATAACCGATTACCTCTGTGATTTTTTTATTGAACTTTCTAAGACAATGCAGTTTCTTCATTATGCCCTTGACATTTCCACATAAGTTAAAGGCAATAGTCTTCTTGCATTTTGGAATACCAGCACTCAAGAACTTATGCAAATATAGCAGGGAGTTAGTCTGGAGGTACAAGTTTCTAATTTTGCCTTCTCCTACAAATAAATTTTAATAGACGTGTCCTAGTTCAAAATAAAGTTTACTTCAGCATTGCTTTCATTTTCCCGCCATTACCCTAGAACAGCAGCTCCCGCCTCCTTAGTTCTCTTTAGGTAGCCCTGGGATTTAGCATCTTTTTAGTTCTGTCTTATTGCAATAGCCTGAGTGTCTTTTTTTTTTTTTTAGCCTGAGTGTTTTAAATAATACATTTCTTAACTCTTCTACTCGCCAAAATCCAAAACAATTAAATTACTCCTAAAGCATTTTTGTAAAATCCTGGCTTTGTTGCATTTTTTTAGGAAAATCATATCACAAAAGATATTGGAATATCGACTTGGAAGAAGCAGGCTTTTCTCTCCCATGGAGCCTTATTAGCAAAGAGCTGCCAAGCTGCCATGGAATTAGCAAAGCATGATGCTGACGTTCAGGATATGGCATTTCAGTATGGGAAGCACATGGCCATGAGTCATAAGGTATTTGCACATTTTCTCTTTTTTCAGTTCTTAAATAGCTAAAATGATACATAAGAAACTTCTTGCCATTTAATAAGCTGCTTTTATATCTCAAAAAAAAAAAAAGTTTATTGTGCGCTTAAAACCTATCAGCCATAGATGGTGATTGTTACATAATATAAACAGTATGATTGGTGAGTACTATGTAATTCTGATAGAAAGCTACAACTTTTAACTTTTATTTGTCATGTTTGTCTTTTCTTACTACCTGAAAGGGTTCTTGAGAGAACTCTTGCAAATTACTAAATAACACCTAATGTTGCCATTTACAGAATGAAAGAATATTTGCATTTTTGTTACGGTTCCCTTACGGTTTCATATGTGAAACAAATTATGGAAAGTTAATGAAATTTAGAAATATAGGGAGTAAAAGTGAAAGCTTTAATTCTAAAAATTGATTCTTTTGAATGGGCATAATGAAATATAAAAAGTATCAAGTTAGCTGTTACATTGCTGTCTCTGTATATGTGTAACTTAAAAATTCCATTTGATGTGTATTTCTTAAATGTTACGTAAATAGCTTTTAAGAGAGGAGAAAATACGTACATATGTTACATACACGTAAAATATCTCCAGATGAGTTTTTATATATTTTATTAAATCTTAGATTCATTTATTAAGCAGTTACATTTACTTAAATTTTATTTAAATTATTGCTTTTGACTTAAAAAGTAAAACAAAGTCTGCTGCCAAATAAAAAAGGAGATGTGTTAGGGAAAAATTATTTTAAAGAATTTTAAAGATTATTGTTAATCCTATGAACTGTTCTTTGGCTTTACTAAAGTTCATCTGAAAGCTATATTCCTTTAGCTTCATTTTTCACTGCATTAACTGGTATTTTCTGAAAGGACTAAAAGGTACTAGTGTGTGTGCATTTGAATGATTTAACTCTTTTAACTACTCCTCCTAGATAAATTCTGATCTCCAGCCTTTTATTAAAGAAAAGACCAGTGACTCCGTGGCTTTTAATCTAAACTCAGCTCCCGTAGTCTTACATCAGGAGTTTCTTGGAAGAGATTTGTGGATTAAGCAGATTGGAGAGGTAAAACAAAATTATTCCTATTTTAGGTATCAGTAGAGGAGTATTTAGTTGATTTTGGAACGTAATTGGTATTTCATGATGAGCGAAGCCATATAAGAGCATTTTCATGTAACAGGTAACATTCTTACTTTATAATCTGCATTTTTAAGAGACAAATGTTAGTTAAAAGTTAGGGATTGAAATACTGTTTTCTTATTATCTGGATTCTTAGAATACTGCAGCACAAAACCAGGGCCTGTGGTGGCTGCTAATTAATTCAGAGGTGTTTTTTTTTTCCTAAAGGCTTTCAAAAATTGGGCTATGGTAATAGCACCACCCTTTAACTGACGGCAATTTCCCATCTGCAGACTCTAGCACAAGCTGCAGAATTCCAGAAGCTCCGTCTGTCAGCTCATTGGGTTATTTTAAAACAAACTTGGACCCTGAATACTCCAATTCTGAGGTATTATCAAAGAAAAAAAAAGTATATTAAAGTCAGAGGGGAAAAGGGCCTTAAATTGGGTGAATTTCCTACTTTTCTTGTAGGAGAAAAGGTGTAAAAGATGAGAGGGAATTTTTTTTTTTAATTTTCTTTTAATCCAGAAACTCTAGAATCACAAAGTATTGCCCTTTTACCCAGAACTTCATGGAATTTACTTAGCTTTGTGGTTCTAATCGATTGGGTTAATGTGAGACTAGACTTAGGGAACTAGGCACAGCTGAGGGCAGGGATAGCAGCTATACTTCAAGCAAAACAGCCTACATGATATCTGCATTTGGAACAATAAGATTTTCCCTGTCCTAACCCCCTTCCCTTATTGGCTCTCAACATGCCATGAGCCAGCTTAAAATTCCTCATATTTACCTGGTAGAGAATGGGGAAACTGTCAAGCCCAGGAGAAAGGACCTACGGACCTGGGTGCTTGGGGCTCCCTTGTGCCATATCCCTGACCAGCCCTCCTACGGGGAGGTCCACCAGTTGTCAAGCCTCAGAGTACCCAAGTGCACAGAATATCCAATTGAAATGGAGTAGGTAATAGAGGACCTCTGGGCATTTGAGAAAAGCCTGTGCCATGAGAGAATGAGTCAAAAGCAAACTGATGGAAAGGGAGCTTGGAGAAAACAGACCATGCAAAGAAAGAAAGACGTTCAAAATATATATATAATATATATTATATATATTATATGTATAAAATATATATAAAATATATAATGTATAATCGATCTACTCAATGAGAAAAGACATTAAGTTCATGAAATAAGAACAGATGATACATAAAAAGGGACAATCCAAGAACAAGAAATGAGAATCATTAGATACAAAAATATGAAAGCAGAATTTTTTTAAATCAGGAGCGTAGAAGATACAAATGAGAATATTTTCCAGAAAGTTGAATAAGAAGGTCAGCAAAAGAGATAAGAAAATTAGAGAACCAATTCAACAGATCCTAGATTTATTAGGGGTCGCAGAGAAAGAAAACTGAAAATGGAGGTAAGAAAAATTAACAACAACAAAAAAATTATAAAGAAAAGTCCTGAGAATTCAAGGACTTAAGTTTCCAAATTGAAATGGTGCCCTAAATAATTAATTTTAAAAGAATCATACCAAGTCACATCATTATCACATTTTGCAACAATGGGGATGAAAAGAGAACCTAATACTTCCAGGAAGAAAAAGAAAAACCTACCATACAAAGGATGGAGAATCAGAAAGGCCTCTCAGTAGTGACACTGAAAGCTTCAAGACAATGGACTAATAGCTTCAACATTCAAAGAGAAAATTGTTTCCAACTTAGACTTTTATGACCGTCACATTATCAAGTGTTTTGTTAAATAAAGACAATTCAAAACAGATATACAAGGTCTCAAAAAACTTTACCTCCCAAGCATCTTTTATCAAGAGATGTATTTCGAATGATGTATTTTATTAAGATGAGAAAGTAACCGGGGCGCCTGGGTGGCTCAGTGGGTTAAAGCCTCTGCCTTCGGCTCAGGTCATGATCTCAGGATCGTGGGATCCATGTTGGGCTCTCTGCTCAGCAGGGAGCCTGCTTCCTCCTCTCTCCCTGCCTCTCTGCTTACTTGTGATCTCTCTCTGTCAAATAAATAAGTAAAATCTTAAAAAAAAAAAAAAAGATGAGGAAGTAACCAAGAAAGAGAAAGACACGGAATCTAGGAACTAGGGGATCCAGACATAGGCTGGAGGCAGTGCGAATTCCTGGGACAACATGAAAAGAAGTATAATAAACAGTAATAACGCCAACAATAAGAGAACTTACTATGTGCCAAGCACTCTACTAATGAGGAGGCTGAGGCACAGAGAAATTAACTTGCACACAGTCATATAGCTAGCAAGAAGCCTTGCCACCCAGCTCACATCTTTAAGTAACAAGTGACATGCCACTCTGTCTCTCATCCAAGCATGTCCTAGGCTGATGGTGATGCCTCCAGTCCAGAATGGAACAAGAGGACAGAGATCTCCAGGAGAGATTTTTCTAAGGAAAACAATGAAACTAATATGCTTGACCATATTAAGGATTTTCCCTCTCTCACTGTCTCTCTCTCTCTCTCTAATAAATAAATTAAATCTTTTTTTAAAAAGAGAGAGATTTTATTTATTTGAGAGAGAAAGAGCACGAGCAGGGGAAGGGGCCAAGGGGGAAGGAGAAGCAGACCCCTGACTGAGCAGAGAGCCAAACGCAGGGCTCAATCCAAGGACCCCGAGATCATGACCTGGGCCGAAGGCAGATGCTTATTAACCTACTGAGCCACCCAGGCTCACCGTGTTGAGAATTAAAGACAAATACGGAGATACCTAGAAAACTAAGTGTTGCTGTTTAAAATAACGATGTAATTACATTCGTGAATTTTATGAGTCAGGAGTTTGGACAGCACACAGAGATGACTACCCCCTGACGTCGGGGGCCTCAGCTGGAATGCCCCGGAGTGGGGAGGTGACTCAGCAGTGCTGGGCGCTGGAGGCATCTGGAGACTCAGCTCTTGCTAGCACCTGGGCTGGGATGTCAAGACCACGTTGCTGACCAGCCAGAGTGCTCACACGTGGTTCCTCCATTTAGCTTGGCTTCCTTGCAGCATGGCAGCCTTAGAATAGTCGGATTTCTTCCTTGCCAGCTCAGAACTCCAAACACCAATGTTCCAGCAAACCAGGTGGAGACTGCGTCTTCTTCTCCGACCAGCCTCAGAAGTCACACACAGTCATTCCCATCGTCTCTTATCGAACACTCTACAAGCCTACCCACGATCAAGAGCAGTTTGTAGGCTCACCTGGCAATGGGAAGAATGTCAAAGAATTTGGGGCCAGGTTTTAAGACAGCCACACTAAATATATGAATGAAGATGAGCAGTTATTAGCTGTTGTGAAAGAATTTTCAATGTATAAGAAAGGAAATACAACATGATCCTCTACATGGCTTAGAGAATAATATTTATACAACATAAAAATATAAATGCAGAATGTCGATTTAAGCCAAAGAGGGTAATCAATGGGAGGAGAGTAGGCGAAAAGAGTATGTTTCATCATGTAAGAAATGTAATTATTTCTTTCATGGTAGAATCAATAGATAATGTCTGCAATTTAAAATCAAGGAAAAGCAGTGTTTGAAGGTAGACAGCAAAAGAAACAGCTAAACAGAGGGACACAGAACAGATAGGGTTTGGAGAGTGCTAGGTTGTTTTGTTAGAAGTCTTAAAGTTGGCTTTTTTTTTAAAAGATTTTATTTATTTATTTGAGGGAGAAAGAGCATGAGCAGGGAGAGGGGCAGAGGGAGAAGCAGACTCCTCACTGAGCAGGGAGCCCCATGTAGGGCTCGATCCCAGGACTCTGGGATCATGGCCTGAGCCAAAGGCAGACACTTGGCCCATTGAGCCACCCAGGTGCCCCTAAAGTTGGCTTTTTAAATACAGTGTTTGCTTTTATTTAAAAACATATAGTTTAAAATTGTATATTTCCTATTATAATTCTACTTCTAATAATCTATCCTCCAAAAAAGATCAGATGTGAACAAACACTTATCTATTAAAATATGCACTAAAATAGTAACTCTAAAAGGAAAAAAGTAAAACTTGGCCCATTTAAAAATAGAGAAAAGGGGGCGCCTATGTGGCTCAGTTGATTAAGCATCTGCCTTCAGCTTAGGTGGTGATCCTGGAGTCCTGGGATCGAGCCCTGCATCAGGCTCCCTGCTCACTGGGGAGTCTGCTTCTCCCTCTCCCTCTGCCCCTCCCCTTGCCCTATTCCTTCTCTCTCTCAAATAAATAAATAAAATCTTTTAAAAAAAATAGAAAAAAGGTTAAATGAAGTACAGTACAATGAAATATACAACTATTGAATATTGTATTACTGGGGTGTATTTGTGTGTTTTTTGACAGCTGAACCAAAAATATATATACAGATGGTGTTAGTAGCTCTAATTGGGTTACATTAGAATACATTGCAGATTTACATTTTGGTTGAAAAGATCCAGCTAAATATGTTGAATGGAAGCTACCAACTCTCCCTTGGCTATTTACATATACATACATACATCATATATATATATCTCAGAGATGTGAATTTTAAAGAAGCTTCACAGAAAAGGGACATATTTAATTTTTGGTTTCTTTGCAAGCATACAAAGTCTTAAATGTAGACAACATGAGAATCCAGGATTTCCTAAACAGCTGGTGAAATAGTCCCAAATCACTGTCTCCAACTTGATTTTAACTTTTCAGAGGGATATCCTTTCCAAATAGCCAGTGCCTTGGGCAGTAACTCAAATAAACCAAGTAGATCTTGTCCAGAGGTCAGTAAACCCTGCTGAGACGATGTCTGTGAGCAGATGATGTCCTGCCCACCAACCTAGGTTCCCTGTGATACTGTCTAGATCCTCATCGTTCCGGAAAGCCTGGCAACTTATTGTCCATCTCACAGCCCCACCAGGCCATGTGGTTTTCTCCAGTTAGCTTCAGGCCCTTCTTATATATCCATGTCTAAGTCATGAACGGAATTGCTGGTGGAGAGAAGATTCATTCATCTGAAACAAATAAGAACTAGGAAGTTGGTTTTTGTCATGCAAGGGGAAACATTCCTCAGGTTAAAGCCTCCTTACCTGAGTTTATTTTTATCTTCTAAATTATAATATGCTTGTTTATATAAAGCTCTAAATGATTATAGTGTTGTTCTGTGAGTGCCCCCTAGTCAGTTAGGGGACATAATTAGCATAATACTCGAGAGGGACTTTCTATCCTAAATCTCAAGGAGGTTGCTTATTAATCCTGAAATTAGCTCTATTACTCTCTTTCCAGGTTTTCCTGATATTTACCCCCACTGCATTTTTGTGATCCTTTTCTCCCCAGGTGTTGAATTTTATTTCATGATCCTTAAGGGTAACAATGAATTCACCTTTGAATTATCTATGGCAGCTGACATAGTGACTTACTTGGAATAGTCATCCAGTTAATACTCATCACAAAAGTGTGTATGGTATATGGTTTTCACAGAATTACACTGGTTGATGGCAGCTCTGCTTTGTTAAATAGAAAAAGTCAAGTTGGTATAGCAGAAACGGCCCAGAGAGGACCAGGTTTTGGAAGACCTAGAACTAGAATGTTAAGACTCAGCTAGCATCTGTATAACCTTAATCACAGTCTTTCGTGTCCTTGTTATTATTTTCTGTAAAATGATGCTGTTGAACTAGGTCATTCTGCGGTCACTTTCAGCTCTCAAATCTAAGAAATAGGTCTCTTAGGTAAGAAGTGCATTATAAGAAAAATATTAATCTCTATTAGATGCTTAATACTATCTTTGACACTGAGAAATGGAAAAGTCTTGCTCTCAATGATGGAAGTCACCTATGATTTCTTATTATCACATGTAAAATTACTTCCCTGCTCTACTCAGACAGGTTTGTGTCCCATCTACCCTTTCGATTTCCTGCTTGGAGAGAGTGAGAATTAATGACTAGACATGGCAGGGAAGACGAGATCACATACCCTTAATGCCCATTCAACATCGTTGTGAAGCCAGGAAGAAGAAACTTCTGGAATTTTTCATATCAGGCCCTGCTGCCTCCTCCTCAACTCCCTAAGTCTCAAGATTAGGTAGCTTAGATAGCTGTCTTCCATCACACCCGTTAGCAGGCAGGTGCGTGTGTGTTCGTGCGTGCACAAACACACAAACACACACACACACCCCTTTTGTAAGAGTCAGTTAAGAGCACTAGGCCAGACCTGAAACAGCTGAAAAATATTTGTTGAACAATGTTTCCATACCACATTCGACCTTAATTTAAAATTTAAATTTGTCGCTGCTGAAAAATAATGATCAGGTAAAAATACTGAGTGAATGGGTGATTCACCCAAGGGAGGTGAAGTCATTACTCAGTTACCGTTTTGATTCCTAATAAAAGAAAGTAGAATCCTTCAGAGAACCACAGAGCTCTGACTCTCTCAGGGAGTCCGGGGGCTGCTGCAGGTCAGCAAGCTTTATTTTTAATGATCCTTCTAGTTTTCTGCGGCCATTATAAGTCACTGAAGAGATAGGAATTATGATTATATTCTCCTGGCTATTTCTAAAAGTACTGAAATGTCACTTAGGCTTGTGACATTCTGACACTGTCATAACTGGCCATAAACTACCTTAAGTGAACTACATTTTACCAGTGCTGAGCTGTAACTCACTCATCCCTAGGTATCTGGCTATTATTTCTCATTCAAAACTTGAAGCAAAGATTGCTAGTCAAGGCTGGTGTACATGAACGTAACAAATGTATATTCTTAAAACAAAAGAGAAATGCAGAGTCCTCGTTAACGCTACCTGATATGCTTCTAATTATTTAAGTTATTTTGAGTTGTTTCTTTTTTTCTTTTCTTTTTTTTTAAAAGATTTTATTTATTTGGGGCGCCTGGGTGGCTCAGTGGGTTAAAGCCTCTGCCTTCGGCTCAGGTCATGATCCCAGGGTCCTGGGATTGAGCCCTGCATCGGGCTCTCTGCTCAGCAGTAGCCTGCTTCCCTTCCTCTCTCTCTGCCTACTTGTGATCTCTGGCAAATAAATAAATAAAAATCTTTAAAAAAAAAAAGATTTTATTTATTTGACAGACAGAAATCACAAGTAGGCAGAGAGATAGGCAGAGACAGAGAGGAAGAAACAGGCTCCTCGCTGAGCGGAGAGCCTGATGCGGGGCTCGATCCCAGCACCCTGGGATCATGACCTGAGCCGAAGGCAGAGGCTTTAACCCACTGAGCCACCCACGTGCCCCTCTTTTTTTTTTTTTTTTTAGATTTTTTTTTATTTATTTGACAGAGAGAAGACATAGCAAGAGAGGGGACACAAGCAGGGAGAGTGGGAGAGGGAGAAAGCAGGCTTTCTGTCAAGCAGGGAGCCTGATGCGGGGCTTGATCCCAGGATCCTGGGATCATGACCTGAGCGGAAGGCAGACGCTTAATGACTGAGACACCCGGGCGCTCATTGAGTTGTTTCAAAAGGAATAATATTGACATCCTCTACCACAGAGGGTGGACAGTATGGGCCTTTGAAGGGACTGTATATGAGACCACAAAGACTGAAATGGCTCTAGAGATCTCCTAAATTAAAATATTTCTTATGGTTTTCTGTTACTTTTAAGAAAACAAAATGCTCAAGTACAGGAAATATAGAAGTAAATTGCCTGCAGGTTGTCTATGGCCTCTTAAAGAGGGGAATAAAAGAAACACACAAATACAAAGGATACTGTAATGATGTCATTTAGAGAGCACAGAGGAAAGTGAATCAAGAAGTGATTTGGGAAATTGGTGATCTCTGAGGGGGTCATTGAAGGAGAAGATCTCAATGGCAAAGCTGGGAATGAGAGGCTTCCTAGCCAACAGAAGTCATGAAAAAGGAATGCAGGTGGTCAAGTGCACTGTATTCAAAGAAATACAAGTATTATCGTTTGGATTGAATGTGGAAAAAATATAGGGCAGTATAGGGAGAGGCAAAGAATTGCTCTGAAATAATACATAATGCCTATGTTTAAAGACTTTGGTTCAAACAAACATGTACATGAATGTCGAGATGTGCAATTTTTACAATAGCCAAGAAGTGGAAACAACTCAACATCCATCAAATGATGAATGGATAAACAAATATATAGTATGTCCATACAATGGAATATTACCCAGCCGTTAAAAGGAGCGAAGTATTGATATGTGCTTCAACACGACAAAAATGCTCTGGAACTAGATAGTGGGGATGGTTGCACAACATTCTGAATGTACTCAGTGCCCCCTGAATTATACTCTTTAAAATAGTAAGACTGTGGATGTTTGCTTGCAGAAAATGAACTTGATTCAGGTCAGGGAGCAGACACTGAAAGTTCCTGAACTAGGTGAAATGTGTTTTAGGGAGATGTTTTTTACTATGTTCTATGGGATGAAAGGAAAAAGGAAATAGTAGAGAGAAGGAGATAGATTAGGAAGCTTTGGGGAACCTGTTGATAAGTTCAGGAGAAAAGTACTGATCAGAGTGTTGGCAACAAAAAGGAGGTTAAGTGTAAAACTCACTTCAGAGAGGGGCACTTGGCTGGCTCAGTTGGTAGAGCATGTGACTCTTGGTCTGGGGTTGTGAGTTCAAGCCCCGCCTTGGGTATAGAGATTACTCAAAATCTTGGGGGTTGGGGGAGAAATAAGCGCATTTCAGGGGAGAAAATGTACAAGGCCTGAAAATTGGTATGGTAGGCAGAAGCCGGAAGGTGTGTACTAGGGAGGGCAGTCAGAGGCCAAAGCCAGGATTTTAAACTTAGATTACAGGAACAATCATACCATTAATAAAAATAGAAA
The DNA here is from genome assembly GCF_922984935.1 of Meles meles. NCBI lineage: Eukaryota > Metazoa > Chordata > Mammalia > Carnivora > Mustelidae > Meles > Meles meles. The sequence goes on from NC_060070.1 coordinate 25,315,667, forward strand.
AGTTAAGTGGAAAAACTGGTATAAACTTGGGTTGGTTTTTTTTAAAGATTTTATTTATTTTTTTGACAGACAGAGATCATAAGTAGGCAGAGAGGCAGGCAGAGAGAGAGAGAGAGAGAGGGGAGGTAGCAGGCTCCCTTCTGAGCAGAGAGCTGGATGCAGGACTCTATCCCGGGACCCTGGGATCATGACCTGAACTGAAGGCAGAGGCTTTAACCCACTGAGCGACCCAGGCACCCCATAAATTTGGTTTTTGACATTGTGAGCTTGAAGTGCACCCTCAAAGTTGGTGTCCATCACACTGGAACCTGGCCACTGGAGGAAACAACTCAGTTCCATGTTCAGCGTGATTTTCTTGCTCTTGGCCTTTCTGCAGTGTGGGTAGATTTTGTCTGTGTTTGAAATTTTAAATTTCGTGACTTCCAGATTCCAAGAAAGCATAGCAAGAAAAAAGGTTTTGCAAAGGGATGACAAGATTTCTGAATAAAGAAAAATATATTATGTAGATAATGCAAGTCCTTCCTCTTTCTTTAATTTTTTTTTATGTTTTAAAGGTTTTATTTACTTATTTTGAGAGCAAGAAAGTGTGTGAACGAGGAGAGGGGCAGAGAGAAAGGGAGAGAGAATCTCAAGCAGACTCCACACTGAGCACGGAGCTCAAGTCAGGGCTCAATCCCACAACCATGAGGTCATGACCTGAGCCAAAATCAAGAGTTGGTTGCTTATGACTGAGCCACCCAGCCACCCCTACCCTCCTCTTTTTTTTTAACTGGACACCATGACCTCTGTGCACCCGTCTGTTGCTTCCTCTTTTCCCAGGTAGCCCAAGAAGGAGAATACAAAAAACATTCACATTTCCCTCCAAAGATTAGCTTTCCCAGGTAAAAGAGAAGGTAACATAGAAGTCCAGTTCTAAATGGTATTGACTTCTTGCAGATGCCTTCTGTGCTATCTTACAATAGGCAAGAATGATCAGGATCACAAAGAAGCCTGCCCTCTTCCTTTCTATTCTGATACCTTTCCCACTTTGTAACTGGAAAGCTGGGTTGGTATAAGGTCTGCTTCTCCTGCCAAACCAAAATTCAACTGCTTAAACTTTGGGACTAGCAAATCTAATAGATTCTGATTTGTAAGCTTTCTTTCTTTCTTTTTTTTTTTTTTTAAAGATTTTATTTATTTGAGAGAGAGAGCATAAGCTGGGAAAGGGGTGGAGGGAGAGGGAGAAGCAGACTCCCCACTGAGCAGGGAGTCTGATGCGGGGCTCCATCCCAGGACCCTGGATCATGACCTGAGCTGAAGGCAGACGTTTAACCAACTGAACCACCCAGGCGCCCCTGATTTATAAGCTTTCTAAATCCTCATACACTCTACCCAAACCATTCTAGGATGAGAATGGAGGTCCTCCCCTTCCTCCCTTCCTCTGTTCCCCGATAAACCTTTTCATTCATGTATAACACTAAACTCCACCTCTTCCTACCAATACAGAACCACAGAGAATTTCTTTCCAGTAAGACCTGTCTTCTCTAAACGAGCCAATGATATTCCTGCAAAAGACCTCTCAAGTATCATTGTTTTTGCAGTCACCAAAGTCATCTTTTATTCAAACAAGGATTATTAATGGATAATAGGTTAAGACAATTGGATGAATGCTTAGAAGAGAACCAAATACTCACATGGACTCAAAGCATCTCACAGATTACTTATTAAATGCAAAGAGAAGCAGTGAACAAACTTCGTTTCACCAATAATGAGACAAACATATTGTATGACTCCTGATGTAATGGAGAAGTATACGGCATCATGTATGTAGTTATCTTGCCAAAAAAAAAAAAAAAAAGTTTTCATTTAATCTGACCACGAAAAAACAATTGGACAAATCCAGGGTAAGGGACATTCTTTAAGGCAGTTGACCTGGACTCTTAAAAGATGCTGGTATTATGAGCAACTTAAAGGGTGTGGTGTAGGGACTCTTGTAGATTAGAAGAGATTTAAAAGCCGTGACATCCAAAAAGAATATATGATTTCTAACTTGACCTTGGATCGGGTTAAAAACAGCTCTGAACGACACTATTGGCTGAATTGGAAACATTTGAGTATAGACTTCTTAGACATTATAGGAAGTGTTTAACTTGTTGGATATGATAATGAGTGTAGTTATGTAGGAGAACATCATTGTTCTTGGAGATAAATGCTGGAGTATTCAGGGATGAGCCATCATGATGTCTACAACTTACTGTCAGATAGCAAATGATCATCCAAAGAAAAAGCAAAGATGACACAATATTAGCAATTGAGTCATGTAGGTGGAGAGCAAATGGGCGTTCGTGATGTTGTCTCCACTAAAAAATTTGAGGAGGAAAAAAAAAGTTTGAGGCGAAAGGTAGTTTTCCTTAAAATTTTATTTACTTATTTATTTTTAAGATTTTGTTTCTTTATTTGACAGAGAGAGACGCAGCAAGAGAGGGAATGAGAGCAGGGCGAGTGGGAGAGGGAGAAGCTGGCTTCCCACCAAGCAGGGAGCCCAATGCGGGGCTGGATCCCAGGCCCCTGGGATCATGATCTGAGCCGAAGGCAGATGCTTAACAACTGAGCCACCCAGGCGCCCCTTTCCTTAAAATGTTAAAAAGAGAATCTCTTTTAAAACGACTGTTATTCCCAAATATAGCTGCTAGCATTTGGGAAGAATAACGTGATAAGTGGAGATGATGAGTCTCTAGCAATTTCTGGACTCCCTGCTGTGGAATATTAGCTTTCTACTTTCAGAAAAAGGTTTCTCCATCTCCAGCCTTCAAGTCCAGCTAGCAGTAGTTGAAAATTGGAAACAGTTCATTTATGTCATCCAATCCTTCTTTGTTACTTGACTTATAAGAAAGCATTTGTTTCTTAAAGTAAAAGACCACAATGTACATCCATTACTTAACAACAAGGAATCTGTCTGCCTTTGGTCTGCAGAGACGGGTGTATAAACCTTTGGAATTAATCCCTCTGTGCATCCTCTCACTCAGAATGCTGGCTTTTTTTTTTCTCTCTCTCTCTCGTACAGAATATTGTTTTACAGTGCTCACTATAGCTGTCTGAGGAGGCCTCTGGTGTCATGAGCACTGGCACACTATCTTGTCTATTTTCACTTTTTTTTTTTTTTAAGATAAAACAAGGTTCAAACCACACATTCTCTGTGAACTGCTAAAGACTGGGAAAAATTACTTTCTTTTCTCCTGACCTGGATTGACAAGAAGCACACCTACAGGAGGCAAAAAGATGACTGAATCCCTTTTAAAGACCCTAGTAATGAAGCCCGCAGGGAATTGTCGTGTACAGGAGAATTTACAGTGGCTTCTGGAGACGAGCAGTGTGGCAGGAAGAGGTTCAGGACTGCTGGCTGTTGAAATACAGTCTGGATTTATTTTATATCAGCCTATTTTGGGCCCCAGTGAGAAAGTTATTTTAATAATATCTTGCTCTGCTAGAAATATACATGATAAGTGGCAGATGTCAGAAAAAGAGGGGAAAGTTATAGCACTCCATTCTCCTTGAGACTTAAGGAGTTTATATAGTTGTTCTCATTTAGCCTTTGAAGTAAACACTGATGCATACGGAAGAATAAATTGAGAAGGACGTTAGACAATGGTCCAGACCAGTCATCTTCAAATGAGTGAGGAACTCAGGGCGAGGGTACGGAGGCTCTGCGTTTTGAACAAACCACCCAGGTGATTCCGATAGCCAGTCCAGCATTTATGAGAGCCCAACATTTGGGAACATGGCGTCTAGTTCAACACTCTTATTTTACAGAGAAGAAAATGAAGATGAAAATGCACAGAAAAAATTTTCAATTGTTGGAGGTATTAACGTATTATGGGCTAGAAACCATAGTTGCTTACACGCAGCATATCACATCTTGCCAGGAGGGCACAGTGCTTTTTGGAGTGGTCACTGGCAAGATATTAGCCACTTGCTTTCCTCCATAGACAGGGCGTTCTTAGCACCCTAAGCTTTGAGGTGTGGCTCTTGAAATGTCTCGAGGTATCTGTTCTAGGCTCTTTCGGCTTCAACACACTGCTTTCAAGGTTGAGGCACTGAATTACACTAAACCACTATTTCTATGAGAAGGCTACTAGATCAGTCTTCTCTGTTCTATCCTTTTGTTGTTTGATTTTAGTGAATTCTTTGAATTTATAGTCCATAGATTTCCCTCCTTAGGGCACTTATAAACAGCAGCTCAGCAGTAAAGTGAACATAGGGTATTGTTCAAGACAGGTGAAAATGATTTGTTAAATATCAGCTAATGCTTCCACATTAACTACATCCTTAGACACCCCACTTTCCTAGAACTAGGAGTGAGTATAATGAACTTTGCTTTGTAAGTTTCCTGAATAGATAGGACATAACCAACATATATAAAGAAAAAGCACTTATCCATCTACGCATTCATTTACCAGATGTTATTGGCCATGTGCTCGACCCTAGTCCCTATCTACACATGGAATGCATTTGTAAGCAGGAGAGAAAGTTGTCTCTTCTCAAAGAGCCTAAGCCCTAGAGAGAGATTGTATGTGAAGCCTGTGCAGCCCCTAGAGTATAAGCTCTGTGAGGGCAGAGATTTTGATCCGTTCTGTTCATGGCTGCGTCTCCATTGCCTAAGCGGTACCCGACACGTAGGAGATGCCTGGTGAATTTAGTGAATGAGCGATTGTCTGGTCAAAGAGAAAGTATGGCCCCTCCCAAATTAACTGCTTTATAAAAAAAAAAATAGAATAGATACTATTTAATGACAAATATTATTAGTATTTATAGAGGGGATTAAATCACCATTGCCGTTGGTTTCTCAAGTGCTCTATTTTTATAAGCTCTGAAAGCCTTCAGTGAAAAAAATTTTGTGTCGAAATATGTATACTCTTAGGTATGTATATGACCTATGTAGATATTAACACACATGGTTGGAAATACATATATATTCTCTACCAAAAAGACTTAAATCTTTATCATCTTTGTTTTATAAAATAACTCATACTTTTATGTACAAGCTAAGGCAGTCAAGGATGAAATGATTTCACAGAACGGGATGTTTGTTGTGATAAAATGAAAAGGACGTTCCGGGGAGTTGCGTATCAACAGCTCAAGTCTGTTCAGGTTGTAATGGCTGCCGTAATCGTGCTGTCGTTTTATGTAGGCTTCTAATCTCTCAGCTTTCAAAACATTTAAGAGCTGATATTGAACAGATGTGGATTATATACATGGTGTTTCTCCGCTGCCGTCTCCAACAAAGTGTATCTCTACTGGGTGAGGGGTTGGTAGCAAAGCTAGCTATGCAAAATAAAATGAGAGAGTTTGAAAATAGCTTGTGATTGATAAAGCACAAGTACCTCAAAGTAACAGAATTCTCTAAGATAATTCGTTTTTAATCCAAGTAGGGAAACAATGGTTTTACAGAAATTTCTGATAGGACCACTCTAGGGTTCTCATCTATGAATAGCGTTACCTTCATTCTTCCCACCTGAAGGAACAGCTGTTGGTTTTGGTTTGGGTTTTGGGTTTTGGTTTTGGTTTTGGTGTTATGAGACAAATTGGAAGGCGGACCTCATACCTCCAAAAGGAGAAGTCCACCCGAAGTCATTGTAAATTACGTGGTTTCTCCCTCTCTCCTTACCTAACAGCCTTAAGATACAAAAGCTCCTCCACTTCCTAGCCTTCAATAAAGACCACTTTCAACACTTTTAACATACCTGTTGCGTTAAACATTGAAAGATAAGGATGTTGAAAGATGCAGAATGTTAAGCTGGTTAGAACGGGAACAAAATTGAAAGTAGTGAGGAAATGGCCAATTTGTTGTGGGAATGAGTTGTTAGACAGTAGGAACATTTAATTCTGTGGAGCTCCCTGTTCGTGCATCCTTTGAAAAATGCTGTGGTGGAGGAATTCATAGTAACCAGCAAGAGACAAAGGAAGGGATGAACAATTAAAAAGGTGGAAAGCTTGTGACCACAGGATCAGCCTCAATGTCAGGTATCTCTTAACCTAAAATGAGTGCAAGAGACAGCTGGGAGTTTGAGAACTTAAAGACTAAGCAAATTGTGAAATGCTTTTGCTAAAATTTTGGTCACAAGCCATGGATTATTCCTTGGATCAAAGCCTGTTCATACTCACGCACTAACAAAGTTTAGTAGCTAAGTCATGAGTGCGCTGAATAGACGTGCTGAAGGCTCCCTAACGAGCTGTGGGTATTAGAGTGGAGAAAGAGGGATTTTGAATGTAGACAAAGCTATTCTGGAAAAAAGATGTCCACAGACACACAAACAAGTAAATACAAAATATCTGAGCAGAAGGAAGAATAAGCCTAGTTTTCACAGTTCTCCAAGAACTGACTCCTGTTCCTTGTGGTATAATGCATCGCAGGACTAAGTTCAAACTCTTCCTGGTTCACTGAGAATCTAGATCCCTAAATAATTTGAAGAGCAGATTGAAAACCCTAAGTTCTTCATTATAATACATTGGTTGCAGAAAACTTTTGTTTCACAGAAAACATTCAAGTCACCATTTTAACTTAGAGTGGTCTGTGTTGGTGCCAGTGGCTAGCACCTGAGCAGTGTCTTCTAAGTTACTTATTAAAGGAAATAAGAAAGAAGACGCAGGCGTCTTTGTATAAATTTTTTTAAAGGATTCTAAAGAAGCAAGAAGAGTCAGGACGAGTGTTATATAAAATATTTTCTCTCAAGTAGTAACTTGACTTAGGAACAAAATGGTCTCAAGACCTAACCTGTTTGCAAATCGAACAGTCCTTACTCTGAGGCAGCAGGAGTTTTATTCTGAAGTCTACAAAAATGAGCTGACAGATCAACGAAGATTAATACATTGATTGTCTCTGTTATGTTAGGAAATTTACATAATACATTTGAGTGTATGTGTTAATTTTAAATTTTTTTTTTAAAGACTTTCTTATTTGACAGACAGAGATCACAAGTAGACAGAGAGAGGAGGAAGCAGCGTCCCTGCTGAGCAGAGAGCCCGATGTGGGGCTTGATCCCAGGACCCTGGGATCATGACCTGAGCCAAAGGCAGAGGCTTAACCCACTGAACCACCCAGGCGCCCCTTAATTTTAAATAACTAAAATATTTTTAAATAAAGTCTGACCCCATATAGAATGTCTTTTTTTTTTTTTTAAGATGTATTTTAGGGGGCACCAGGATGGCTCAGTTGTTGAGCATCTGCCTTTGGCTCGGGTCATGATCCCAGGGTCCTGGGATCAAACCCCACATCGGGCTCCCTGCTCAGCAAGAAGCCAGCTTCTCCCTCTCCCACTCGCCCTGCTTTTATTCCCTCTCTTGCTGTGTCTCTCTCTGTCAAATAAATAAATAAAATCTTTAAAAAAAAAAAGATTTATTTTATTTTAGAGAGAGAGATAGTGAGAGGGAGTGGGAGGCAGGCAGAAGGAGAGAGAGAATCCCAGGCACACTCTGTGCTGAGCATGGAGGCCAATGGGGGCCTTGCACGACCTCCCAGCCCCGAGATCATGACCTGAGCCGAAATGAAGAGTCCAATGACTAACTAACTGAGCCACCCAGGCACCCCTAGTATGTCATTTTCAATTTGACCTTTCTTCTCTCTAATCTCTGGGTGGCTAGGGGGTGGAGGTGGGGGTCTTTCAACATAATACAACATAATAAAAATTATGCCAGAGGCAGTGGAGGACACACTGGCCCCACAGATTACTTATGTTCATGCAGGAGGAAACCTGTTGTGACAGGGGAACCATCTGATGGTCACCACCTTAACCAAGTGATCAAATTCATAGCTTTACTAAGAGTGGGACCGCCTAACATTTTGTGCCTCCTGAATTGATACAGTATTAAGTATGTAATATTTTGTATAAAGTACTCATGGCAGAAACATGTAAACAAGCTTTTTTGGCCCTAGCTTTCAGTTTGCTAGCAACACAGGGACAAGTGAAATGACAGTGAAAAAATAAGACGGCAAATCAAAAAGTCAGATTTTCAGAGTGCCTGCTGACTCAGCCCGTGGAGCATGCGGCTCTTGATCTCGGCATTGCGGGTCTGAGCCCCACATTGGGTGTAGACATTACTTAAAAATAAAATCAAGGGGCGCCTGGGTGGCTCAGTGGTTAAGGGTCTACCTTTGGCTCAGGTCATGATCCCGGGATCCTGGGATCAAGCCCCGCATCTGGCTCCCTGCTCAGCAGGGAGTCTGCTTCTCCCTCTCCCACTCCCCCTGCCTGTGTTCCTGCTTTCACTGTCTCTCTCTGTGTCAAATAAATAAATAAAAATCTTCAAAAAATAAGAATAAAATAAAAATTTAAGAAGTCAATGATTTTCATGAAAAAGTAATAGTTTTTATTTTTATTTCTTGAAAAATGAGAAGGGTCTAGTCTAGGTTTAAAAGACTAACCTCTGAGGGGTGCCTGGGTGGCTCAGTCAGGTAAGCGGCTGCCTTTGGCTCGGGTCATGATCCCAGGCCAGGGTCTTGGGATCAAGCCCCGTGTCAGGCTCCCTGCTCAGCGGGCAGTCTGCTTCCCCCTCTCCCTCTGCCTGCTGCTCTGCCTACTTGTACTCTCTGTCAAATAAATAAATAAAATCTTTTTTAAAAATTAAAAAAAAAAAAAAGACTAACCTCTGAGATACAAAAACTGTGTGCAGTGTGTGAATCTTGATTAATCCTGGTTGGGGAGGGGAAGCTATAAAAGATACTCTTCGGACAATAGGAGAAATTTGAATATGGATTGTACGTCAGATAATACGGAATTATTGTTAGTTTTTAACATTCGGTAACAGTCATGTGGTCATGTCTGAGACGTTCTGTGCTTACAAGATGTGTGCTGAAGTGTGGCGGGCTGAAGGGTCTGCTGCCGCGTCTACATAGAGTACATACGTGTGCTTCCCCTCCTGTTCTTTCAGCTTTTCAGTGTGTCTAGAAGTGTTTTATGTGTAGTTGTGTAGAGGTACAACTATGTAGCTGTATAAAGAGATACATGGTAGGGGACCAAGGGAAAGAGTGTCAACCTTTATTCTTGGAGAAGTACAAGTTATAGAAACACTAAATAATTTTTAAAGAACTAACAAATTAATTTCGCCCTCTTTCTACTTTAGGCTCAAGAGAAAGGAAGATTAGACTATGCTAAGGTAAGTAGATTCTACACATACTGTACAGTTTCATGCATTCCAGTCTGGTGTGTGGTTCTGTTTATATTTGAAAGGTCAGAAGAGAATCATCCCTTTCAAAGTTGAGGGACGTTCTGTGTTAAGTAACAAGCGTCTGCAGAACATGTAAGTGTCCTTACCCCGTGCCTACTTCATCCTAGACACTGGTGGTATCGAGACTACAACAGTAAGCCAGATGAAGTGTTTTCTTTTGGGACATTTACAGTCCGGTGTGGGAGATAGACAACTAATAAACAACTAAATGGAGACATCATATACAGTCATGTTCTGGCAAGTGCAGTGAGGAAAAACAAAGTGGAGAAGATCACTCACCATTGCTAGAAAGATGCCTTTGGCTTTTTAGCGCCATTAGGTAATACGTGAGAAGGACCACACAGAGCCAACTTAGACTCCCAAAGGTAGTAGTTTTCACATCGTTTCTGGAGCTTTTGAAAACACATGGCTAAGTGCAGGATCACACCCTTGTTCACCAAGATCCAAATCCCCTGGTGGAGAGAGCAAGGCAGGGGCAGGGAGGAAGTATTTGAAAAAAGGCTCCGCAGATCGTTCCGACACACAGCCTTGTTTAAAAACTTCCGTGGGGGTTCAGATGGCAGTGCGCCAGTGCAAGCCTCTGGACACACTTGGGTCATGTTCTGTGTCCCCCCAGGGACAAATGGAACATGTAGCGGGTGCGTGGGACACGTACAGCTGCTTGGCCATCTGGTGCTGACCGTCTGGTCTATGCAGCGATCAGGAGTCTCCCGGGTGTGAGCACACCTGCACTCAAAGACAAGGAGGAAGAAATACGAGCTGTAAGGGCTCTGCTCGCAGTGGGACAGCTGAAACCCGCCGTGATCTCTGGGGGCTGATTCGGAACCTCGTGCTCTCCTTACCACCCACGGGGTGTCCGCCCATGGCTCCGGGCCTTTGCTCTCTTTTCCTTGACTGAGATGCAGTCCCTCCTTCTCTCTGTCTCACAAACTTTTGCTTCCTTTCTGAAAAACTAGATAAGAGCACCTCTAAACTGAGAGCCTCCATACGCATCACTCTTTTTAGATGTCTACTTGAGCCTTAACGCACCCGAACTCGGGCCGTAGACATATCCTCCTGGGTCTCCCACAGGCATCTTAAAGTGAACTCACCATCTTGCATGACATCTCTGGTCTTTTTTTTAAGTTTTATTTATTTAAGTAACCTCTACACCCAGTGTGGGGTTCAAACTCATGACCTCAAGATCAAAAGTTGCATGCGATTGTAACTGAGCCAGTCAGGCAGTCCTAAAAAGACCTTATTTTTAGAGAAGCTTTAGGTTCACAGCAAAATCAGGCAGAAAGGATCAAGAGTTACCATATCCCCTGACCCTGCACGCACATGGCCTCCCCCACTATCAGTAATCTGCAGGACAGTGACATATTTGTTAGAGAAGCTACATCAACATGTCGTCAGTACCCGAAGTCCATGGTTTACATCAGTGTCCACTCATGTTGTATCTCTTGGCCTTTTAACTTATTCTCTCTCCTGATGTTGGCCCTGTCATCCCACCAGTCAACCCTGTGATAATCTTAGAAATGCCCTTGACAGCTCCTACTGCCTCACCCCCAGGTTCTTTACCAAGTCACGCCATTTTGGTATCCTACGTTTTCTTAAATCAACCCCCCCCCCCCCCGATCTGTCTTCCATTATTTATGTTGAGTTTCTGACTAGAAAGCCTACTGACTGGTCTTCGTGACTTTGTCACCACAAGTCCATTACTAGCTGGAATGTCTATCTAAATCATACACCTGACAGTTTCATGCTCCTGCTGGAAACCTGTCATTGGCTCATGTCGTTTATAATGCAAATTCAAAGCTTGTCAGATGATTTCACCCCCTAGAAGGACTCTCCAGCAGCACCAGATCACACAAAACATACTGTTTCTGTTTTCTACGCCTTGACTCAAGCTGTCCCCTCTGCTTAAAATGCCCTCCCCCCTTTATCAGCTACGCCGGTTCTTTATGTAAGGCTTCAGTTAGGATCATCTCCTATAGGTAGTCCTCCCTGGTTCCCCAGGCTGGATTAAGTGCTTTCCTTCATTCTTTAATACATCATGCATCTCTCAGGCATCGTACTTACTCTGATATTATGATGCCCCATTTGTGGGACAGACCACACACTATGAGCTCTCTGAGGGCAGGGATAGTGTCTTATTTGGCTTTGTATACTTGCTGGTTAGCCTAGTGTTTGGCACATGGTAAACAGTGAGTGACTGAATGAGGGAGGAAGGCATGGAGGGAACGGATGAATGTAGAAAATAGAAGAGTAAGGAAAGAGAAGATGCATGAAGTTAGTTTCAGGAGAAAATATGGTATAGGGTTCTTTTATCTCGGAGAGGAAGGATGCTTTTGATAAACATCATGGATATCAACAGGGTTAAAAAGATTGTTGGGGGAGGCGCCCTGGTGGCTCAAACAGTAAAGCGTCTGCCTTCCACTCAGGTCACGATCCCAGGGTCCTGGGATCGAGCCCCACATCAGGCTCCCTGGTCAGCAGGCAGCCCGCTTCTCCCTCTCCCACTCCCCCTGCTTGTGTTCCCTCTCTCGCTGTGTCTGTCTCTATCAAATAAATAAATAAAATCTTAAAAAAAAATTTGGGAAGACTATAATATACTATCTTAGAGATAAAGACTAAGATTTTTCTGTGACAGTAAAAGAAAGGTAACCAAAAAAGTCAGGAAGTCAGCACAATTTGACAATAGAGTGTTGATAATTGATGTTTATTCATCACTCAGAGAACTCCTGTAGGATTTTTTATTGCAGAGGCACCTGACAATTGAAGAGGTTAAGAGAAAGGAAAAACTATGATGCACAGATAGAAAACACCCCTGGGCCAAGCAGAGGCTCAGCCACCAACTCACTGCAAAATTTGATAATCACTTAACCTCTCTGGTCTTCCTTTGGTTTCCTTCATAGAAAGCAAGCGGTTGAGATAAGTGCTAGTCAGTTCTTGGGGCCCATTCCAAATTTGAGAGGAGACCTTCTTCTTGGTGGGGCGGAAGGGGGGTGGGCATTCTTATCTTGTAGACCTGAGGTCCAGATTCATTCCCTTTTCCACTTTGTCCACCCAGCCACTATGCATTGGACCGTTAATATGTGCCAGGCGCTGTGCACCATGAGCAAGACCGATGTGGGCCTTGCCATCACATGCTTCCTCAACTCAGACCTCCCTATTTTTTTTTAAGATTTTATTTATTTATTTGGCAGACAGAGATCACAAGTAGGCAGAGAGAGAGGGGGAAGCAGGCTCCCTGCCGAGCAGAGAGCCCGTTGCGGAGTTCAATCCCAGGACCCTGGGATCATGACCTGAGCCGAAGGCAGAGGCTTTAACCCACTGAGCCACCCAGGCACCCCCAGAACTCCCTATCTAAAGTAGCCACTCCCCAGGGGCACCTGAGTGACTCCATCTTAGCTGAGATGGAGGTTAAGCATCTGCCTTTGGCTCCAGTCATGATCTCAGGGTCCTGGGATCGAGTCCCACATTGGGCTCCCTGTTTAGTGGTGAGTCTGCTTCTCCTTCTGCCTCTCCTCCCAGCTCGTGTTCTCACTCACTCCGTGTGCACTTTCTTGCTCTCTCTGTCTTAAATAAATAATCTTTAAAAAATAATAATAGAGTAGCCACCCCCCTTTCTCTATTTTTTCTTAACATTTATAGTCATCTAAAATTATCATTTTCATTGAGTTGATTGTTTCTGCTTTTTCTCTTTCACCGAAACAACAGAGCTCTAAAGGCAGGGCCTAATTGATGGTCACATCATCTGCACCCAGCATAGGCTTCTATGCAGGAGGGCTTGGCGAATGCATGCACGTGAGTTGCGTTAGTGTTTTTCTAGAAGGGCAGACGGTTCTGGGAGGTCTGGAATGGAGTATTGTAGACTTCAATGAACTATTTTAAGAGTACACTGACTGTATAACACAGTCCATCTCAACGGTCAGTAGCCCTAAGGTTGCCTTCCAAAGTGCCTAGTGACAATATTTCTCATGCCGGTAAACAGAACCCAGCCCTCTGGAATATGGGGCACAGTTCTGACACTTAAAGGCCGTGTCCTGATCTAGGCAATTAATCTAGATTTATCATCCTTACACAGACCTACACCTATGTAACATGGGGAAAAAGAGAGATTATATCGTTCCCTTCCACGTGTGGGGGAGGTGCCTGCAGGGTGCAGTTTATGATACTGTCTCCGTGTACGGGACTGTGAGCCCGTAGTAATATGTATCATGACCCCAGGTCTGTTCTCTGTTTGGCATGATCACGTGCTCATGATGACCGATGGAGGCCCCGTGCTTAGCAGCTCAGGACTGCCTTTGTGGGGTTATCTGTAAAAACTACATCTGGAAAACTCAGCAGCCAATCCTGGAGATCATCATGAAGTGTATTCATGGCTGGAAATTTTGTTACTTCCAAGTGGTATTTACCCCAAAACCAAATTTTATCTGAAAAATCCGATTTCGAGGACCATGGAAAATTATTTTGGCCGTGTGCTCTGCGGCCTCACCTGCCATCTCTCCAATTCTGTGGGTCTTAGCAGGGCGAGGAGGTCAAGGGAGAGAGAGAAAACGTGGTCGTTTCCAAAGCATTTTTGGCAGAATCTTGAGACTGTCGCTTTCCGCAAAACTGTGGTCTGTACTCAGTCACTCAGATAAGAAATGGAATTACTTTTTAATTGAGTGCCTGGTGCGATAGAGTGTGGAGATGAATGCTTTACACCCGCATGGTGCCTTTCATCTTAAGATACCAAAGTGCTCGACAACTATTCATTCATTACATCTCGCCCCCCTCTATCAGGTGGTTAACACACTCATGGGCGAACTCTACCTATCGTGGAAACTCATCCACCTGGAGTCCAGGCAAGGATGGGGCGGCTGTGTCACTGTAGGGCAATTCCACATGGTAGCTGCTAAAATAGAACAACGAGCAACGTCTTCCTTCCCTAGTTAAAACTGAGGAAGTTCTAGAAGACAGAATATAATTATCCGAAGTGAGTATGACCCAGAAAGCTGGTGCTAACACTTGAGCTCATATGCACAATGCGATGGGGATCTTAATTACCGCGATGGGTCTGCAGCCCCCGGGGGGGTGTATCTCAGATTCCATTCCATGCTCCCCGGGCGTCCAGCCCCACGGTCAAGCTCGGCCGATTCAGTGCGGAGCTAGAGGAAAGAGTGCCACCTATTGAACTGTTAAGAATTCATGGGTGCTTGTTGGGACTGGTGGAGAAGCTTCTCGGACCCCACTCACGCTTGGTTTGCTATGGTAACATATATATGTCGGAAGGAAAACGAATATGTTGACTCCTCTTGCTTAGAAAAACATCTACAAACGTCTGTGTATTTTCCCCAGCTGGAGCTGAGCGTATGCCTGCAGTTCAGCCCTACTGCTCCTCGAAACAAGCCTGCTGCTAAAAGACTGAGGCAGATGGTATTTTTACCACTTCAGGCAAAACATGGCACCTATGGTTCGGCTTTCTACAATTTTAATTTTTTAACACTTCCAAAATGGCTGCTTAAATCTCTCCAGCCTAGAGATGCAGACTTCTCTCCCAGTTTCTTTTTAATAATTGCTGCAGATGGGGGCGCCTGGGTGGCTTAGTGGGCTAAAGCCTCTGCCTTCGGCTCAGGTCATGATCCCAGGATTCTGGGATCGAGCCCCCGCATCGGGCTCTCTGCTCAGCCAGGAGCCTGCTTCCCTCTCTCTCTCTGCCTGCCTCTCTGCCTACTTGTGATCTCTGTCTGTCAAATAAATATATAAAATCTTTAAAAATAATAATAATAATAATTGCTGCAGATACCCAGATAGGAATAAAGAGTACCTAGGTGGTCAAAACCAGACTCAGTCATGCACTTTGCCGGCCACCAGCTCATTCCTTCACAAGACCCTGGACCAAGCCTTGAAGGGGGGGCTTCGTTGATCTTCATGCTAATTTTGACACAAAGACTCTAAATGGTTTATAGGAGCTTTCTTTACATTCCTCTCTAGTCTCTTCCTGGGCAGTTCCTAACAATTTTCCCCATGACGCAGTACAGAAGACAGAGTTGCTTTTTTCATGTCTTCCTCCTGAGGTTCGCTCTAAGCGTAGAGTTGCTCAAGGTTAAGCACCAGGAAAAGAAAGGTCTTGCAGGTGTTAATTCGTTACGCATCCAGTTCTCGGTTGAAGGTAAGAGAGAGATTATTTTTAAAGGAGTGGGGTTTGGACGTGCCCTCTCTTCTGGGGTCCGTTCAGGGTTGTGGAGAAGCAAGAGCTTCTGGCTGTGTCCCACCACACTCAGGCTCTGTGTCCAGAGCCTCTCTTCTCCTCCCTCCCCGCCCTCAGAAGGCCTCGCACATTCTGTTTTATTATAAAACACATTTGCATAGGGTACACATTAAAATTCTCTTCCCACCAGCAAACAGGGTTGTCCGCAGACATTTGCATTTGCTCGCATATCATCACTTCCCTTCGAGAAGAAAAAAGAGACTTTCCTCTCATGTCATGGTTCTCCTTTCCAAGGTTTGCCCCCGTTCGTCTTTTTTTTTTCTTTTATTAACCATAAATTGCTTCCACCGTTTTCTGCAGACTGAGTCCAAAATTCTACTTTTTTGAAGCTTGAGTATAGAAAATTTTCTGTAAATATTATTGTCCTTTCTTTACTGACAAAGCCAGACTTTTTTTTTTCCTTTTTTTTTTTTTTTTTTTTTTTTTTTGGCAGACGGTTTTTGCCTGCTCGTTCTCTCTCATAACCCTAGCTAACTGGCTCTGAGAATTTTTACATTGGCACATTGAGAGACCAGATGTTACTGTGTTTTCTCTTCCGCATACCCCTTTCTTGGGCAGATGCTGCTTCTCCTACCCTGGGACTTCACATTAGCTCCTTTGGTAGAGTGGTCCATACGGCATCATTGGATGTACTAAACCTCTCGTTTCCTCTAACCTCCTGAAGTTGTCTTTACATTTAGGATTTCTGTTTTCGTGGTAACAACAGACACCGTATAGAAGCATGGTCATTTTCTCCCATCTTTTCACATAAAGGACTTGTGGTCCAATCAAATGAGGTGTTTATCATAGTGTTTAATGAAGAAAATCCAAATACCATGATGATATGGGTGCAGCTATGTAAAATTTTAATAAAGACTGGAAGAAAGCATTAAAAATATAAATATGGGGGCGTCTGGGTTGCTCAGTGGGTTAAGCCTCTGCCTTCGGCTCGGGTCATGATCCCAGGGTCCTGGGATCGAGCCCTGCATTGGGCTCTCTGCTCCGCAGGGAGCCTGCTTCCTCCTCTCTCTCTGCCTGCCTCTCTGCCTAGTTGTGATTTCTCTCTGTCAAATAAATAAAAAATATTTTTTAAAAAAATATATATATAAATATGGGCATTAAGGTGATAACATTTCAGCATGTTTTAAAATAAATCCATTTTCTTTTTTTTAATAAGATCTTATTTATTTATTTGACAGAGAGAGACACAGCAAGAGAGGGAACATAGCAGAGGGAGTGAGAGAGGGAGAAGAAGGCTCCCTGCAGAGCAGGGAGCCCAATGCCAGGCTCTATCCCACGACCTTGGGATCATGACCTGAGCCTAAGACAGATGCTTAACAGCTGATCCATCCAAGTGCCCCGAATAAATACATTTTCTTTTTAAGATTTCTGGGTTTGAAATGTGGACTCACATATGATTTAGAATTTTGACCTGAGCTGCGGGGAATTGACAAGTAACTTGCCTGAAATCATGTGTTTAGTGACATAACCAGAATTTAATTTTAGACTCCTAAAAAATTGCATGTCTGCTTCTGTGGCAATAGGCAGAAATACATGGTTGGAAAATGTCATTTTTGTACACTGCGAGTTTCTGTGCTAGACCTCCTGTAGTGGATGAAGTGATGGAAGACAATTGAGGAAAACAGAAAGCTAGCACTGAGCAGGCCTTGCAACTGTCGATCTGATGACCTAACCACAGCACAGGGATAGGTGCTAGAAGGGACTGCCAAGACTGCCATCTGAAAGCTTGAAACCCCACCTCCACCCCTTGTTTCCTTAAAAACCAGATAAAAAGGGATGCCTGGGTGGTTCAGTCTCCCAAGCATCTGCCTTCGGCTCAGATCATGATCTCAGGGTCCTGGGAGTGAGTTCCACATCAGACTCCCTGTGTCAGCAGAGAGCCTGCTTCTTCCTTTGCCCCTCCTCCTGCTTGTGCTCTCTCTCTCTTAAATAAATAAATAAATTCTTTTTAAAACTAAAATAAATTCTAGGGGCACCTGGGTGGTTCCATCAGTTATGCAAGTCCCACTGTTGATCTCAGCTCAGACCTTGATCTCAGGGTCATGAGTTCAAAGCCCCATGTTGGGCTCCATATACCTTATTTAGCATCTTGAACCAGAGTCATGCCTTACTATGAACCCTCAAGTCTTTTTGCAAAACAGTTGCCCTTTGCACATGCATTCATTCCTAGTCATCAAGCTAGTTTTTTCCTCCTTAAGTCCCTGAGTGTGTTATTTTGCATTTATCCCCAGTGACTATCATCTTGCTTTGATGATCTATTCTCTAATTTCTTAATGTTATTTTAAAATTAGATTCTTGTTCTCTGAGTTGTTAGCAATCCCACACACCTCAGTGGCATCAACAGACTTGATGGTCATAATCTCTGTTCCCCTTTGGATCATGAATAATATTATTAAATTCTATCAATAATAAGCCTCTTTGTGACATCATAAAATGTGCCATTCTCTCCATTGTTAACCCAAATACTCTTGATATTATTTGAATTCAATTCTCTACATAGTTGCAAATCTTTTTTTTCTTCAAATCGTATATTCCTAGCTAGCTGATCTCGAGTTTCTAATTTTATATGTAAACTGAGAAATTAGTTCACAATAATAATATTTAGTGGGACAGTCTCTCTCAATCTTAAAATTACCATTTTGAATTGCTGACATCTAAAAAATTACATAGCTACATAATATCTGTCATTCATCAGGAAGCTACGGCAGACTTAGATTGTTGGTGAAGACCAGTTTTTAGTTGTAAGCCTGGAATCATGTCCAGTTTTGCTCACCACTGTACTCTAAGGGCCTAACACAGTGCCTGGCACACATACTAGGTACCAGATAAATATTTGTTGGATTAAAATAGAATAGAATGAGTGAATAACCCAAGACAAACCAAATGTTTGTGCCTCAATTCTGTTCTTTTCATTCATAAGGCGTATTTGGCTCTGCCTTTGTTCTTTTTCCCTCCCAAGTATATTTGTAATCAGATGGTTACATCCCTGATACTTTGCACTCCCTGGGTTGAAACAAAGATTCACTTGGGGTAACCCTTTGAATCATAGTCTAGAAAGCGAACTAAAAATGCCCTCCAGGCTGGTTCTGTGGGTGACTGCTCTGCACTGTGGGAGAGCTGGATTCAATTACTGCTCCCAGTTAGTGGCATCGGGAGCCACCTGTGCACAGGACGTGCCTATATGCCTTTATGTGGAGGATAGAGCCTTCTGTCCCCTAGAGGAGCCTGTTTAGTCCACTGAAACTGTTTTAAGTAGATCGAAGGAAATACCATTCCCTTTCCTTGTCTAAAAACAGCAGCAGGGCACGGACTTTCCAAAATTACGTTCTTGAAGAGAAAGAAAAGGGAGGCACCCTCACGTAGACCCCGAATGTGGTTTCAGTAAGTAAGTAACAGGTCTTTGTCATTACCTAGATTGATACTTCCAATCTCAGACACTCATCCTACAGCCTGGTTTTATACAAAATTGAAGGTTTTTGTGATTTCAGCATGATCGGTATCAGAAAGCTATAATCTGTTTCGTTGGCACATGTGAAGCCATTCCCCCACATTCCCCCACTTGCCCCATCAGGAAGAGCTCTGATCCTGGAGGAGCCGAACTGCCTTTCCTGAAATGGCAAGGTTTTTCAAACAGAATTACTGAGGTAACGGTAGAGATTACAAGAACTGCAGCTTTGGCTAGTGATGTGTAAGATGCTACTAAAGCTTTGGGGCAAGTGGATCCTGTCTCTTTCCCTCAAATCTTTGACTTGCTGGCTTGATGGAAGATCTCATCTATTCACCAGATCTTAACAGAGCCGGAGGTGGACCGCAAAGGACAGATTCCTGCATAGTGCGATGGTGCCCCCTGTAGAAGGTCTCCCAGTCCTAGGTCTAAGGAAATTACACTCACCTTTATCTTGGATTCAGCTAAAAAGATTTGTGTGCACTTCTTTAAAAAGGTTGTCGACCTTTCTACATGCTATGATCTCTGTGCGACGCCTACCCTAGTACACGTCTCTCATTGTGCACTCTGCTCAAGACACACGAACACTTTGATCAGATGGCTCATTCAAATTCTGTCTTCGAATCCCTTCGTTTTATGGAGAACAGATCAAATAACCTCACAGTGTTCACACCGTTACTATCTCACAGAGCCATGATTCTGTCCAGGTTCACCGACTCCACAGGATCTACTCTTTACTTCCATACTGCTTCTCAGGGGGCTTAGACCTACTATGAAACAAGCAAGGGAGAATTTGAATGCAGGCTCTGGTTTTATGAACATCCGGGAGACGGGATGCCTCACTCTATAATCCAACATCATTCTTGTCTCAGAAATAGTGATTATCTAGTAAATGACTGTCTTATGATTTATGTTTGCTGATCTAGTGCAATAATTATTGGGATTTTTTTTAAACTGGCAAGGATTCTTCACTCTTCAAAGAAAGGTTTATGGATATAAACATTTAAAATGACTTCTCGTTACCATTCTCTTGAGGGAGGCAAGGATCTATTGTTAACAAATACACCTTCCGTAACTCCGTATCGTAGAGATCTCCTTCTGGAAGAAGTGTTCATCCCACAGGTATGACTATAGTTACATGGCACAGACAGTCACTTCTTCACCCTGTACGCTGGTTCCTGCATTTGCCCCCAGTCTGATGTAACCTGCCTGGAAGATAATGTCACCATTGTAACTCTCAGTAGATAGAGTTTTTCTGTTGTTGGACATGCACTGCAGTGATGGAAGTCTTAAATGTGTTTTAAGCTCATGTTGTATCAGGATACATGTTAGGATGTTAGGAATCTGGGCTCATGTAGACAGCAGTGGTAGTGATAGTAGTTTTGAGGCATGTGATCCCCAGTTATCAGCATCCAAATGCTAAAGCAGACGAAAAATTGAGACATGAGGAGGATTTAAGAAATGGATACGTAAAGGGCACCTGGGTGGCTCAGTGGGTTAAGCCGCTGCCTTCGGCTCAGGTCATGATCTCAGGGTCCTGGGATCAAGCCCCGCATTGGGTTCTCTGCTCGGCAGGGAGCCTGCATCCCCCTCTCTCTCTGCCTGCCTCTCTACTTGTGATCTCTCTCTCTGTCAAATAAATAAATAAAACCTTTAAAAAAAAAAAAAAAGAAATGGATACATAAGAAATGTATGCACGTAGTTTATGTGTTCACAAATAACCCCCAGGACTGTCATACCTCCATGACGTGATTGCTCTCATCCCATGATATTCTTTTTAATTAAATAACCAGCATAGTATTCGTCATGAGATTACAGAGTTTAGTATTGATTCACTCCTAAAAAAAGCTACAGGCAAAGAGTGGCTCGTTGCGGCAGTCTACAACCTATGATATGTTTTGCTTTTTGAATTTCAGTGTGTATAATTAAGCTCCTCTTTGGAATATGATACTAAAAATAAAAAATTGTTTTTGAATCAGAATACGGATAAATCTGAGATTATTTATAAATAGTTAAATTTTCCTTCAGAAGACATGATTGCTTTCCTATGCAATTTAAGCCTCAATTTAATATAATTCCATATTCCTAACCTCAAATTCCAATGAAATGCCAATGGAAGTTTATAAACTAAGAATTAAATTCTACATTGTGGTCCATCTGAGTGCCTGGATGGCTCAGTTGCTTAAGCGTCTGACTCTTGGTTTTGGCTCAGGCCATCTCAGGGTGGTGGGATCGAGGCCCCTATAAGGCTCTGCACTCAAGGGGGAGTCGGCTTGAGATTCTTACTCCCTGTCCCACCCCCATTCCTCCCCCCATGCACGCATTCTCTCTCAAATAAAAATCTTTTATAAATAAATAAATTGCACATTTTGGTCCATTTAATTACATTTTGGAATCAGGTACATCAGCTCCTAACCTGAGGTACATACAAGTTGAACTGTCTTTCTTAAGGAGCAAGCACTACTTTTTGTGGTTTTTTTTTAAAGATTTTATTTTTATTTATTTGAGAGAAAATGAGCACACAAGTTAGGGGAGGGGCAGAGGGAGATGGAGAAGCAGAGCAGGCTCCCTGATGAGCAGGGAGCCCAACAGGGGGCTTGATCCCAGGTTCCCCGGTTCATGACTGAGCTGAAGGCAGACTTCCAATTGACTGAGCCACCCGGGTGCCCTGAGAAGGAAGCACTACCTTGCCTGAATTCTCTGCCAAGGAGTCAACAATTTAGGTCAGTTTTGAGTATGTCAGTAAAATGCTTTTAGCTACATGGAAATACCTCTAAATACATACATATACGTGTATATGTAGGGGTACTGAACTCTATACATATGTATATATGAATGTATGGTTTTGGATTATTTGTACATATAATAGGGATGTATATATTCAGATATGATCATTTGTATGAAATGAGCTGTTAGGTTATGAAGCTATTTGTGGGTAGTAGTCCATAGCACAGACTCATAAATGTGCTCCGCTAAGACGCCGTGTCTTGAATTGAGCTCTGAAACAAATCTCACTGGCCCACCCAGGACATCATCTTATTGCCACACATCATCTTATTTGTTCTTCTTAATAACTTCATGTGGTATGATATGATCTTTCCAATTTCACAGGTGAGGGCTTAGAAAAGTTGCCCAAGATCACACTTGTCCAGGCCCACAGTTTCCCTACTAACATTTGCTCATTGCCTCTCTACAGTTGTTTTTCATATTATGGAACAGAAGAAATCGATTAACTAGTCTAAGGAGGAGAACACCTCATCCCCTTATTGGATTAAAAAAGGTTCCTGTGTGGCTTCATCTGGGGGCTTCTGCTCTGGGTTCTTGAAAGACTGCCCTATGTGGAAATAGCAGCGTTTTGTCCCTCCCAGAGCATACCTCTTCTCTTATCTCCCATCTCCACGGGCTTCAGGTCCCAAGACTCAGCAAGGGAAAAGAAGAGCAGGGTAACAAATGCCCTGTGTGTCACACATGCTCATACAATTATACAAAATGATCTTAATTCTGCAAAAGAATACATAGAACTTATTTTAAAAGTATTGTAAAGTTTAGGGCGCCTGGGTGGCTCAGTGGGTTAAAGCCTCTGCCTTCTGCTCAGGTCATGATCTCAGGGTCCTGGGATCGAGCCCCGCATCGGGCTCTCTTCCTGCTTCCTCCTCGCTCTCTGCCTGCCTCTCTGCCTACTTGTGATCTGTCTGTCAAATAAATAAATAAAATCTTTTAAAAAAAAAGTATTGTAAAGTTTAATACATATTATGGGAGTTTTCTGGACTATTTTACAAAAGA
The DNA here is from genome assembly GCF_922984935.1 of Meles meles. Classification (NCBI taxonomy): domain Eukaryota; kingdom Metazoa; phylum Chordata; class Mammalia; order Carnivora; family Mustelidae; genus Meles; species Meles meles. The sequence goes on from NC_060070.1 coordinate 25,338,334, forward strand.
AAAAATACTCTGATGTCTTATAAGAGAACGGAAAAATGTTAAAGCATGGGCTAAATTATATTTGTCAATTTGAACTCATTAATCCTTTATTCAATGACATTTTTTTCCCCAAGATTTATTTATTTAGAGAAAGAGAGAGTGACCGACCACAAGCAGGGGAGAGGCAAGGGAGGGGAGACTCCCCAAGCAGACACCTACTGAGTGCAGAAACCCATTCAGAGCCTGATCCCATGACCCCAAGATCATGACCCCAGCAAAATCAAGAGTTGAGCACCCAACCAACTGAGCCACCCAGGTTCCCCATCCAATGACTTAAATGTAGTACGATGAATCCTACGATTGCTTTTATTTAATTTTTTTTGAGAGAGAGAGAGGGCATGTGCATGAGGTGAGGGGAGGGGCAGTAGGAGAGGGAAAGAGAGAATCCCAAGCAGGCTCCACAACCAGCACAGAGCCCAACACAGAGGCTCAATCTCACAACCCTGAGATCATGACCTGAATGGAAATCAAGAGTTGGCGCTTAACCAATTGAGCCACCGAGGTGGCCCCCAAGATTGGTTTTAAAAAATAGTGAAAATGGTACGCCTGGATAGCTCTGTTGGTTAAGCGGCTGCCTTCAGCTCTGCTGTGATCCCAGGGTCCTGGGATCGAGTCCCACATTGGGCTCCTCACTCACTGGGAAGCCTGCTTCTCCCTCTGCCTTCCGCTCCCCCTGCTTCTGTGCACGCTCCCTCTCTTGCTCTCTCTCCCCAACCCCCTGGCAACTAAATAAAGAATCTTTAAAAAAATAATCAAGTATAGTGACAATGACATGAGGTAATGATGTCCTGTGATTGTGTGAAACAGCAGGCACCATTACTACAGTCAGAATCTTTGGTTGAGATTTTTGGTAAGAATAAGTTTTCACTATTAAGGAGTTAAGTAAAAATATGTTAGTTTTGTGACTTAAAAAGTGGAGGTGAAGCTTTGCACAGTGGCAGTATCGTAGCCAATGAGGTTTATCTGAGGTGCGATTATTGCTAATTGAAAAAGTGGAGGTGATGATAGCTGAGCCTTATTCAGGGCCTTAAGTTTAAAAAATAAAAAGTATGACCTGAAGAATATACCTAATCAGTTAAAATATTTACGGCCTTTTTCTTAGCAGAAATGTGGAAATTTTCCATTTCCAGTTCTTACTGACATTTGTTCTGCAGCCATATGGCATTTTTAGTTATGGTTTTTTAAAATGTATATATTGTAATACAGGTGTGTGGTTCATATAACAATGGCTTCAATTTTCCATCATCTCTGTAAATAGAGTTTTATCTAAAGCTATTTGACTTAATGTATTTCTTAAAATCCATGATGGAGGGGGTGGGTGGCTCAGTGGGTTAAAGCCTCTGCCTTCAGCTCAGGTCATGATCCCAGGGTCCTGGGATCAAGCCCCGCATCGGGCTCTCTGCTCAGCGGGAAGCCTGCTTCCTCGTCTCTCTCTGCCTGCCTCTCTGCCTACTGGTGATCTCTGTCAAATAAATAAATAAAATCTTTTTTTTTAATTCTCTTATTTCCGTCCCCTTTCCTTTTGCTGAAATAAGATATTTAAATAAATCAGTAGATTTTCTTACTGTAGACTCTTGCAGATAATCTGTTGTTCTGAGGAAAAAAGGAATGCTTTTTAGGTGGTTTGCAATTTGTTTGTTTATCATAATATGTTTATCATATTAGACAAAAGTTTTAATTATGGCTTTTCCTTTTGTACCAAGTCTTGCCAATCAGAAGTTGGGAAGACCTTTCAGTTGAAGCACTATCAGCTAGAATCTTGGAGTTGGATGGGACTTTGGAGGCTGCCTTGTTCCACCTCCCACATCTGCTAAGAATTTTATTCATAGGGACGCCTGAGGGGCTCAGTCCGTTGAGCATCTGTCTGCCTTGGGCTCAGGTCATGATCCCAGAATCCAGGGATCAAGTCCCACATCAGGCTCCTTGCTCAGCAGGGAGCCTACTTCTCCCTCTGCTTGCCATTCCCCCTGCTTGTGCTATCTCGCTCTCTCTCTCTCTGTCTCCCTCTGACAAATAAATAAATAAAATCTTTAAAAATGGGGGGGGGATTTTGTTCATGCCTTCTCTGATGTGGTCATCTAGTTCCTGTTGACTTCCAAAAACAGGGGTTTCACAGCTTGTCAAAAATTATTCTCTTGTTAGACAACTCTAGTTGTTTGAAAGCTCTCCCTTACTTGTCATTGAAGTCTGCTTCCCAGAAATTTCACCTTGTTGCTCTTCGTTCTGTCTCCTGAAGCATACAGAACAGGACTGTTCCGTCTTCCATTTGATTACTTCAGATGCTGGAAGATGGCTTTCATCTCCTCCTGTAATCCTTTCCTCCAGGTTAAACATTCCTTAGGTGCATGTTTTCAAACACTTCTTCTTCCTAATGCTGGAGCCAGGCTACCCTGAATGCCCGTCGTGATACGTGGCGATGGCACCCAGGACAGAAAATAGTTTTCTAACCACGAATTGACCATCAAACAGTACAGCCTGTCCATTCCTGCCTGTGTTTTGGATATGTACCTCTGTTGATGCTGCCAAAGTTTGTGTTTGGGCTTTTTTCTAAATTTTCTTTAATCTATATCACCGTCTTGGCTTATATAAAGAATGTGGTTACCAAAGATTCTCACCACTTCTTTATGAGTCACTGCCAAACTGAGGCTCACACTTGTACAATGAATTTTTGAAACCTGTAGAACCTGTAGAACTATACAACTATCCCTGTACATTGTATCTCGCGAGTATCAGTCTTTTTTCAATATGTGAAAACCATTAAGATTTTGATGCTATCCATGTGTTAGCTTTCTCTCTTGGCTATATGACATCGGAAAATTAAAATCTAGTACATATTTCTTCTCCGTCTTCATTCAGGTAATCCATGGAAATGTGATAAAGGAAAGAAACCAAATCGGGGTTGTTTTTTGTTTTTCTTTTTTTATTGAAATATAGTTGACTGGGTGCCTGAGTGGCTTAGTTGGTTAAGTGTCTGCCTTTGGCTCTGGTCGTGATCCCAGGTTCCTGGGATCGAGTCCCATGTCGAGCTCCCTGCTCAGCAAGGAGTGTGCTTCTCCCTTTCTCTCTCCCTCTGCCTCTCCCTCTGCTTGTGCTCTCTTTCTCTCTCAAATAAATTTTTTAAAATCTTAAAAAAAAAAAAAAAGAAAGAAAGTAAGAAAGAAAGAGGGGGGCGCCTGTGTGACTCTGTGGGTTAAGCCTCTGCCTTCAGCTCAGGTCATGATCTCAGGGTCCTGGGATCGAGCCCTGCATCAGGCTCTCTGCTCAACAGGGAGTCTGCTTCACTGGGTCTCTCTCTGCCTACTTCTCTGCCTACCTGTGATATCTCTCCCTCTGTCAAAGAAATAAATAAAATCTTCAAAAAAAAAAAAAGAAAGAAATATAGTTGACACACAATGTTACATTGTTAGAAGTACAACATGGTGATTTGACAAGTCTATATGTTATGCTATGCTCAACACAAATGTAGCTACCATCTGTCATCATACACCACTATTATGATGCCACTGATCATATTCCCCATGTTGTACCTTTTATTTCCGTGACCTGTTATACACTTCATAACTGGAAACCTGTATCTCCCAATCCCCTTCTCCTTTTTACCCATCTCCCAATCCTCCTCCCCTAAGACAACCATCAGTTTATTCTTTGAATCTATGGGTCTGTTCCTGGTGTTTGCTTATTTGTTTCATTTTTTAGATTCTATATTAAATGAAATCATATGGTATCCGTGAAATCATATGGTATTTGTCTTTCTCTGTTTGACTTATGACACTTTAGCATTTAATTCCCTGTCGGTCCATCTATTTTGTCACAGATGGCAAGATCTCATTCTTTTTTATAACTGAGTAATGTTCCTGTGTGAACGTGTGTGTGCGTGTATACATACCACATCTTTATCCAGTCATCTATCAATGGACACTTGAGTTGCTTTTGTATCTTGGCTATTGTAAATAATGCTGCAGTAAACACAGGAGTGCATACATCTTTTCAAATTAGTGTTTTCAAAAGATACCCAGTAGTGGAATTACTGGATAATATGGTATTTCTGTTATCAATTTTTTGAGGAACCCTCCTACTGTTTTCCATAGTGGCTGCACCAATTGACATTCCCACCAACAGTACACAAGGGTTCGTTTTTCTCCACACCCCCACCAACACTTTTGTTTCTTATCTTTTTTTTTTTTAAAGATTTTATTTATTTATTTGACAGAGAGAAATCACAAGTAGGCAGAAAGGCAGGCAGAGAGAGTGAGAGGGAAGCAGGCTCACTGCCGAGCAGAGAGCCTGATGCGGGACTCAATCCCAGGACCCTGAGATCATGACCCGAGCCAAAGGCAGCGGCTTAAACCACTGAGCCACCCAGGCGCCCTGATTCTTATCTTTTTGATGGTAGCCATTCTGAGTGGTGTAAGGTGATATCTCATTGTGGTTTTGATTTGCATTTCCCTGATGATAGTGTTGACCATCTTTGCATGTCTGTTGACCATCTATCTGGGTGTCTTCTTTGGAAAATGTCTATTCAGGTCCTCTGCCCAATTTTAATCAGATTATTTGGGTTTTTTAATAAGTTCTTTATATATTTTGAATATTGACCCCTTTTGGATATATTATTTGCGAATATCTTCTCCCATTCAGTAGGCTGCCTTTTTGTTTTGTTGATGGTTTTCTTCACTGTGCAAAAGCTCTTTATCTTGGCATAGTCCCAGTAGTTTATTTTTGCTTTTGTTCCCCTTGTCTGAGGAGACGTATCTAGAAAAATGTTACTAAAGCCAATGTGAAAGAAATTACTGCCTATGTTTTCTTCTAGGAGTTTTATGATTTTATGTCTCACATTTAGGTCTTTAATCCATTTCAGTGCTATTTTTATGTATGGTATAAAAAAGTGGTCCAGTTTCATTCTTTTGCATATAGCTTTCCATTTTTTTCAGCACCACTTATTAAAAAGACTAAACCAAATACTGAGTCCTGGAGATTGCTTTTCTGCACAAAATAAACCCACTACCAAACATTCTGTAAGAGTAGCAGTTTTACATATTTGAATTCATATTACTGTACGCTAATCCCTCCGAGCCCCATTCCTCTATCTTATCCACAAAAGACTAAGTTTCTTTCTTTTTTTTTTTTTTTTTAAAGATTTTACAATGTATGTATTTGTCAGAGAGAGAGAGCACACAAGCATAGGGAGCAACAGGCAGAGGGAGAAACGGGCTCTCCATTGAGCAAGGAGACTGATGCAGGACTTGATCCCAGGACTCTGGGATCCTGACCTGAGCTGAAGCCAGATGCTTAACTGACTGAACCACTCAGGCTTCCCAGAATGAAGTTTTTAAAACCCAGATATACTCTATCTTTACTGTTTCTGAAGCTAACAGTGAGTGACCATATCAAAAGAAAAATGAGAATATTTTGTAATGATTTGCTCATTGTGACCCACCTACCCTGGGGCTACGATCAGCACTGCCTTTTTTCTAGAGCTCACGACCCATCTATTTGATAACCTTTTTTGGAATTTTGCCATCATTGTCCATAAACCCACTGGTCTTCGTTCCAGATGCCCCTCTGTCCTCATCTTTTTCTTTTGTCCTGTGTCTGAAGACGTTGGTCAGTTGACTCTCTCATCCCTGAGACTCCTTAGGTCTTTCAGTAGCTGGGCAGGACCATTTGTGTGCATTGTGAGCATGAAGAGGACTGAGGTAAGCGGATGCCTCTGTCAAGGTGCTCTAGACTGGAAACTGGGTTTCCAGAGTGAGGAGGAAGGCGGAGAAGGGAAGTGCCTCCAGAGATATCAGGCAAAAAGAGTGAGAATCTGCTGGCGGGGAGGAGGCTCAGTGAGGGTGTCACGTAGTAATTTGTCCAAAAGGGTAATACTGTGTTCGGAATGGGAGGGGTGGTGGCCTTAAAACGCAGAGGATACCGGAAACCAGACCTAAGGCAGGTTGGTAGCTGCCTCCTCCCTGACGACCTGTAATGGGCTGTTTCATCCTTAAAGTCCCCGCTTCATGGAATTTATTTTCATCTTTACAGTTTCTAACTCATTCATTATTTCTGTTTCCTTTGTCTTCTCTTAATAATACGTCATCTTTTGGGACTATTTGCGCGTTCTTGTTCTTCTTTGACATACTACCTTGATATTTTGATGCCTCTTAGTTTTGTCATCGTCTCCTTCCCCGGCGCACCCCCCATCAGTCTTCAGCAGATTCTGATGAGGTTGTTTCTGAACGTTTTTCTGTGAGGAATGGCACTTTAAAAACCTGTGTGACAAGTGTCCTGGTGATAATACAGACTTATGGATGGATTCCCACACAATTCTCCCAGCTTTCTACCTCTCCTTTGTCAGCTCCTTCAAATCAGGGATAGCATCGGATCTCCACAGTGCAGCTCTGTGCAGAACAGCGGCTCGGCCCAGGCTCGGCAATGGAGGAGGCAAAATGCTGCTCCTTTATACCTGGGCCTTTTCCAGTCCGAGCCCCAAGAGACCTTACTCTGTAGCTGTTTATTTGGGGCTCTTTCATAATTAATGATGACCATTGTTGAAATTTAGTTTTTTCAGAGGCTCTCATCCCCCTTGAACAATTTCCATTTATGATCCCTTGGAATCATGGCAGTCTTTTCACTAATTTTTAAATGTGCTTTCCTAATTTATGGTCTGGGTGTCCAAAACCATGCGTGCTGGTCCTTTCTTTCACTGAGTCTAGTACCAGATTGGAGTCCCTTATCACTACTGCGTGTTAATTTCTGCCAGCTTCATAATTCCCATTAGGGAAGCATGGTCCACTTCTCCCACTCGATTAGATGAGTGGTCTCTTTCCGTAACAGCATGGCCGCCATTTGTTGCCTTTCCTCCTTATCCAAGTGTTTTCAACCATAAAAAAACAAAAACAAAAAGAAAAAAAAAACCTTTAACATATTGCTTCTATTTCCTTAGTCTCTATTATCCAGTTTCTACAGAACAAGGTCTACCCTAATTTCCAGATGAGTTTCTGCATCCCCATTCTCTATGGCACTTTCTCTGTTTGGGCAAAGGAAAACTTGGGGTTCTCTCCAATTCTGTTCCAGTGCTATAGAAAGGAGCAGCTCTGGATGTGCAGAAATGAAACCCAGGCCATTTCTCAGATTTGCTGTTGGCTCTTACCACTCAGCAGATCCCATCCTAATATCTTCTTCTGCAAAGTGAGATGAGAAGATAAGACTGGGCTTGGGTTTACTACCAGGTCTGAAAGTCTTTCTTTGGTTTCATTGGAGAGAAGCAGCTATCTTGCCCACTTCTAAGAGACTCTCTTTTTTTTTTTTTTTACAAAGATTTTTTTTTATTTGACAGAGCGAGATCACAAGTAGGGAGAGGCAGGCAGAGAGAGAGAGAGGAAAGCAGGCTCCCCGCTGAGCAGAGAGCCCGATGCGGGGCTCGATCCCAGAACCCTGAGCCCATGACCCAAGCCAAAAACAGAGGCTTAATCCTCTGAGCCACCCAGGCTCCCCTGTCTCGCCCAGTTCTGCTAAAGCTGCCTAGATCTCATGGCAGGGGCTTGTCTTTACTATTTAAGAAAATTTTTTAACCAAATGGTTTTCAAAAGCATATGATGATTTCTCAAAAGGGTCTCATAAAAGCAACATTTATCACTGAAAAGGTGTTTAATAACACCTTTTAATAAATGTTAAATAATAATGCACTTAACTTTAAGTACTTTGCATCTTTTTCTCTCTGTTTTAATGTCTTTAATTGGATCCTCTAGCAAGGGATTTGGACTTAATTTATTGCAGGTGATGCTGCACTTACATAATTATTCAGTTGACTTAATTAGAGATTTAATTATATTAGTGCCCTAAAGTGCTATATCAGAGAAGTAAAAACACAGACTGGTAATTCACCTTTTTGTATTTTTTTACATCACTCACCCTACAACTAAAAATGTTTTTCAAGCCATAAAGGCCAGAGGGCATGCCAGCCTCTTCTAGCCATATCCTAATATGGAAAGTTCTGTCTGTGCATTTGTTTAGGCTTTGCCCAGTCAAAATATAGGTGAAAGCAAAAGTGGAAAGAATTTTTTCAATTGTGGTGAGCCTGGGTGGCTCAGATGGTTAAGCATCTGCCTTTTACCTCAGGTCATGATCTCCACCTCCTGGGATTGAGACCCATACTGGGCTCCTAGCTCAGTGGGGATTCTGCTTCTCCCTCTCCCTCTGCCTCTCTGTTTCTCTCAACTGAATAAATAAAACCTTTTAAAAAATAATTTTTCTAATTATGGTCTTATCTCTTGCATCTCTTAGAACCAAAGTTGTAGGTCCAGTCCCTCAGCAGTCCTTTCAACCCCCTCCAGCTCTGCTGCCCTAACAGGTGGTTCTGGGAGGAAGCAGCTGTGTTTGTCTCTGTATCTCCCACACCTACTACACACCCACGCCATATAGGTGCACAATACATGGTGGTCAAAACAGTATAAACCCTTGGGGTGGGGCGCCTGGGTGGCTCAGTGGATTAAGCCGCTGCCTTCGGCTCAGGTCATGATCTCAGGGTCCTGGGATCGAGCCCCGCATCAGGCTCTCTGCTCTGCAGGGAGCCTGCTTCCTCCTCTCTCTCTGCCTGCCTCTCTGCCTGCTTGTGATCTCTCTCTCTGTCAAATAAATAAATAATATCTTTAAAAAAATAAAAAATAAATAAATAAACCCTTGGGGTGCCTGGGTGGCTCAGGAGGTTAAGCCTCTGCCTTCGGCTCAGGTCATGATCTCAGGGTCCTGGGATCGAGCCCCGCATCAAGTTCTCTGCTCAGCAGGGAGCCTGCTTCCCCCTCTCTCTCTGCCTGCCTCTCTGCCTACTTGTGATCTGTCTGTCAAATAAATAAATGAAATCTTTTTTTAAAAAGTTCATTAATGTTGACTAAAGTATAAAAAAAAAGTATAAACCCAACGCAACTATTTTTTTAAGATTTTATTTATTTATTTGAGAGAGAGATCACAAGCAGGTGGGGGAAAGGGTAGAGGGAGAAGCAGACTCCCTGTTGAGCTGGGAGCCCGATGCAGGACTCCATCCCAGGACCCTGGGATCATGACCTGAGCTGAAGGCAGATGTTTAACTGACTGAGCCACCCAGGCGCCCCCAACCCAATTATTTTAAAATACAGTAACTCAAAATATGTACCCCATCAGGTAAGGTACTCCCAAATCTGGCTAATCATTGGAATGACCTAAGAAACGTTTTTAGGCCTTATTAAATCTGTCTCTAGGATTGGGGCCTAGATATCTGCATTTTAAAGTTCCCCAGGTGAGGGATGCCTGGGTGGTTCAGTCGGTCAAAAGGCTACCATCACCTCAGGTCATGATCGGAGTCCTGAGATCTATCTCTGAGGCAGTCTCCCTGCTCAGCAGGGAACCTGCTTCTCCCTCTCCCTCTGCCGCTTTCCCTGCTTATTCTCTCTCTCTAATAAATAAATAAAATCTCAAAAAAGAGAGAGATGGAGAGAAATGCAGAATGCAATTGCACAACACAGCCTGTTCCTTTCAAAACGGCAATATCATAGGAGAGAAAATATTAAAGTGTCGTAACAGATGAATGCAGTGTGTGAACCAGGACTCATCATGATTCAGGGAAAACAAAAAACAAACTAACAAAGACATTTTAGAGCCAACTGGGGAAATTTGCACATGGACTAGATATAGCACAATGGGGGAGAATTATTGTTAACTTTCCTAGTTGTGACAATATTCTGGTTATGCAGGAGAGAGTTCTTAGGACTTGCAGTCAAAACAAGGGTGAAGCCTACTGCAGCCCAACATGTGTTCAAGCCAAATCCTGCAGCTTAGAGCCTGTTGTTAAATATTTCAGAATTTTGTGATTCCACAGTCCCTGGTAGCTTCGATCAGCCATGACGGGAGTTTTTATACCACAAAAATTTGTAGCAAATGCTACAAACCGGGTTTTTCTCCTCCCCTGGAGAGGTAATTTACCAGCATACCACTGCCCACAGCTTATTTGCAAACGGTTGAGAAAACACATACATACAAGTAGATAAAACAAAAATAGCAAAATATTGACAATTGTTGACTGTCGGTAGAGGTTATGTGGTCATGCGTTGCGTGAGACGAGGAGTCAGCAGCCAGTCGGAGAAGGCAAAGGTGGAAGTATTTTAGGCTCTGTGGGTGAGCACAGCTCTGCGGCAGCTACTCACCTCTGCAGCTCTGCCACTAGAGCCCAAAGCAGCCACAGACAGTATGTAACTGAATGGACATGGATATGTGCCAATAAAACTTTATTTATAAAAACAGCGGGGGCAGATTGGGCCTGGGGCTGCAGCTTGTCAACTCCTGTGCTAGTCTTTGAACTTTTCTGTACTTTTTAAATATTTGCTAACTTTTTTTAATTCAGATTTCTTAGCCTAGATTTCAGAGCCCTCCTAGATCCCCTGTTACTTACCCCTGTAAGTCTTGTCACAGCGATCTACCTTTATTCCCTGGACACTGTACTCTGGTCTCCTCTGTGCCTTTGTTTAAGCTCTTTCGATAAGATTCCCTTGTTCCCCTCAACCCTGTAACGCTTACCAACATTCTCAAAACATGCCTCAAATCTCACTACTCTGTAAGGTCTTCTTGAATCTCTTCTAATTATAATTGATCTCTCATTTCTTTGATCATTTATAGTACTTTTTTTGTCCCGTGGTTTTGCTGCTTTTTACAGTATACCCTTAACTAGTTCCTGATCCGTGAAGCGGAGAAGGATCATCGTACTCCTTTCACATAATAAGTGTTTAGTTAACATCTGCACACTGAAATCCACTCATGCATTTATTATGCACTGCCTGCAGGTACCAACCTAAAGTGTAGAATACAGAATGTTGGCCTGTCTAATTTAGGTTTGGGATAATTAAAGATAATAAAAATTGAGAGCATGTTCTCTCTTCCTTCCTCCCCTCCCTCCCTTTTGCTTTTCTTCCCCCTTCCTTCCTTCCTTATCCAACTCCAACTACCTTTGAGGTTGTGCATGAAGCTTCAACAGACTTCATCTTTCAGATGGGTTAGCTTTCTAAGGGCCTAAGGAGGAAGAAGACTTCAGTTGTTTGGAATATTTTAGTGTTTTAGACACTGTCTAGCAGTCCGTGCTCCGTGCTCAGGTAGTTGCCTCCAACAGTCCTACAAGGGGCTGATATTAGCCCAAGTAGTTAAATGGCTCCTCTACGATTATAAAGCTACAGTGGGAGTTTGAATCCACCATTTTAGTGCCTTCGTGAGTTCGGTGGTTGGCAAGAGACCAGGGCATCCTGGGCTGAAATAGTCCTGAAGTTCACATGCAGTGCGTGGCAATACCCGTGAGGCAGTGAGATTCTGGCAGAGTATAGTGTTCAGTACTGCGGCGGGGTGTTGGAAACCCTGGCTTCTGACCACAGCTGTGCCACTCCCCGCCTGTGATCTCCGGTGAGCTGCTGAGCTTCTCTGAGCCTCTGTTTTCTTCTTTATTCCTTCATGTTATATGCTGTATGCAGTAGCTTCAAGTCTAAGGAAGAGATAGACATGGGAATGGGGAATTGAAGTACAACACTGTATAATAATGCTGTACTCCAGGGGGCACCTGGGTGGCTCAGTCCTTAAGCGTCTGCCTTGCACTCAGCTCAGGTCATGATCGCAGGGTCCGGGGATGGAGCCATCGGGCTCCCTGCTCAGCACGGAGCCTGCTTCTCTCTCTGCTACTCCCCCTTCTCGTGTTCCCTCTCTCACTGTGTCTCCCTCTGTCAAATAAATAAAATCTTTAAAAAAATAATGCTGTACTCCAGATATGCACAGGGTGCTCAGGGAGCCCCAAGGAAAAGAGGGGGCACCCAGCTCCTTAGGGCTCTCATGCCTAGCGGAGCATATTCCGGTCAAGTGGAATTTGGAGAGTTTGAAGGACGTGGAGAGATATGGGAACAGTCTCAGGAGAGATGACTGCTGTGGGCAGTTTACCTAAATAACGATGATGGGAGAACACAGGCTGGGCAAGGGTAGATCAGGAAAGGACTTCTGTGCCTCATGAGAGAGCTTGGACTCTTTTCTTCTGAGGGGTATCAGAAAATAGTGAAAGGTTTTAAACAAGATCACATTTGCATTTTATAAAGCTCTCCTTGGCAGCATGACAGATGAAGTCCAGGGGCAAAAACTGGTGTTGGGAAGACTCTTGAGGAAGTGGTTGCATACAACTACCCAGGCAAGGGATGATGGTCATCTGAACGGAGGTCGCAGCAATGAGCATGAAGAGAGGAGGATAAATTTGAGAGCTCTAAAAGAGATGGAATGGCTAGGACCTAGAGACTCCATCCATCCGGATGGATACAGACAACCTTGCAATCTCTGTGGCCTCAAACAACAAGATGTGTTCCTTGCCCATGCTCCAGGGCCCACGCAGGTAGGAGAGGCACAGTGGTGCTCAGTGTGGTCACTCCGGAATCCAGCCCGAGGAACTTCTCCAGTGTGGCTGGGCGATATAGGCGCCTTGGGGAAGGCTCTGGAGGGATTTATGTGGATGGTTTAAATGCTACCGCCCAGAAGTGACTTGCATCCCCCACGACTCATGAACTAAAACTTGTCCCTTGGCCCCACCCAATCTCTGGGGGCCAAAGGGCCTGACCGGAAATGAGGCATGAAGGAGGACCCCCCCACACACACCCAGGTTTCTGATTTAGGGAGTTAGGTAGAGGTATTCACTGAGAAAGAGAAGAGGGAACTGGGGGAAAGGGAAGCAGGCTGACCGAATCACCATAAATCTCTTTCAGCTCTGAAGGGTAACCCTGTGATTGGCCCTTCCCGGTCATCCAAAAGAGGGATTAGAAATAAACTCCAGTGGTTGGCAAGAGTTTCCTTTATCCTTTACAAAGGTGTGTTTCAGTTCATTCTTCCCAGTCAAATAAAGGCTCTTAGTTTTAAAAAATGTAACGCTCAGACCTCAACTAAGGTGTCTTTCTTGAATTTTCATACGGACTATTGTGTCAGCATATAGCATTAAAAAAAAAAGTCACTAAATAGGATGTTAATGAAGCCTTCCTCACGTAAGAATATCAGGCTGCTGCATTCAAAATGCCAGAGATGTAAATGCCCTCCGCCTTCATTACCGCCATCCCCCAGCGGGGCACATTTCAGGATATCAAGGGGTGGGAGCCGGGGAGGAGGTGTCATTAGGCTGATCGGAGCCAATTGTGTTCCTCCGGAGCCCAGACACCTAGCAGCCTTAGGGAACGGTAGTGCCTCCAAATCTTTGGGGACTGGTGTCCTCTTTACCTCAAAAACAACATAGCAGAAACAACGAATCCATACTGTGCCTCCCCCCCCCCCCGCCCACCTCCCCTCCCCAATTTAACTGTGGTACCTGAAAAACTGACTTTTATTGTGCATTTGTTTCTTAACAGTTGCGGGAAACAATCAAAGGTGGCAAAGGTGTGACTTCAGCTATTGACCTGTGTCGTTACCATGGAAACAAGGCGCTGGAGGCCCTGGAGAGCTTTCCTCCCTCGGAGGCCAGATCTGCTTTAGAAAACATTGTGTTTGCAGTGACCAGATTTTCGTGACACCAAATTAAAAAGACATTATTGTTCGTTAGCTGGAAAAAACCAAAAACCTGGGGAATGAGGGGATTGGGAGAGCTTTCGTGATGGCATGTCTAAATGTGTTAATGACTTTAAAATCATAATCCATTTTTTTCCCCCTTCTTTTTATCACATTGGTAAATGAATCCTGCCTCCTTTTTGGAACTGCTACAAACAAAATTAGAAGAAAAAAGGTCAAGCAGTTTTCACTTGTCACGCCAGCAGCACACTTGAGGCTGCAGTAGCAGAAATAATTAATGAGATTCGCTCCTGTGACCTCAGCAAATGGACAGGAAATAAGTCCTTATTGATTGGACCGAGCCCGGGATGGCGCCGGGGCGGTGGCCTGTGGTTTGCCTTCTAGAGAGGGCAGAGCAAGCTGGAAGCGGCAGGTGTCAAGAGAAACACGATCAGTACCAACCAGCGAGGACTGTCAAATCAAAAACTAGTGACCAATTGTCATAACAGCCGGTAGTTTTGATAATGAAGAAAAAAAAATGTGCTTTGTCTCCTTGTAATTATGTCTCTGTATCTGTAGGTACAGTATGAATACACTTCGCGCTAACTCGTTTTGGTAAGGTTTTTTTTTTTTTTCCTAGGAAAAATTTGCTGAAAAAATAATGCTAAATATTTGAAGTAGGAGATTAAAATGTTATCTTATGTTAACTTGGTTGTAGTAGGAATGGCTTGTTTTTCTTTCTAGAAGACCAAATATTTTTTTTCAAATGCATTTCAAAGACCCAAACTCCTTTTTTTTTTTTTTTTTAAGCCAAACAGGATGGTTTTTTTCAAGTAGGATGTATTCATTTGTCATATTTCGGTGTAGAGAATACCTTTACAACTTTTACACATACATAACTGTTGATCTGGGGAATAAACTGGCGATTTTTTTTTTTTAATTCAGAATGTCACATTTTGGTCTTGAACCACAGACATCCAATTACAGAGAGAATACAAGCAATCTCACAAGCCTGCAATCAGACACCGTCTCTGTGTGGTTCATAGGAGATGATTTTTGTGGTTTGCATACATGCAATATGAGAAGACCGTGGACAAGAAGGCTGAGTTTACATAAATGATCCAGATTGAGACTCAGCTACCTTTCTTCCTTATGTGGTGTAATTACAGCCCTATCTGCAGACAGGGAACACAGCAAACAGATTTTATTACTTCGTTCACTCAAACACTAAGTGAAGTTATTTTAGTTAAATTCCTTCCCCCCAAAGTTACGAAACCATTTTATCAGGACCCAGCATGTGGCCTGCGACGAAGAGAAAATGTGAGCTGCAGAGGTTAAGGTATTGTATTATAAAATATTTTTTAATATACTGAAAATATTATAATCGTAGAGTTTATGCTACCACAGTTTGAACGCCTGTAGATTTAGCTTCAGAGAACGCTTTTCTGTTTGAAAAGGTCTTTTCCCGAAGAAATTGGCTTAATTAGTAACTCTGGTTAGCCGAGTTAGATCAGACTAGGTTTTAATTATTAACTTCCACCAAGGAGGAGTCCTGCTTTTTGCTTTCTAGATGTGTGGGAACTTACCCTGACCTGTCGGTTTTCTGAGGCCGGATTCCTGGGCTCTTCTGTTTCTGCCTTAGCAGCTGATTTGTTGTATGACCTTGAGCAAGTCACTTCCCCCTGAGCCTCAACTTCCTCCTCCTTAAATTAATGAGAGAATGTATGAAGTCCCTTCCGGCCTTGTTTTATTTTCTAAAAGACTGTCATTTCTGACCTTGGATAGCAGAGACGCTCTGTGAGGTTCAGGGAGGAGGAAAGGTGAGACCCAGGGGGAGGGAGGCTACGAAGGAGTGCATAAAACTTACTGGCAAATTTCCTCGACACTGCCTCATGGCTTAGGGCCTGCAATATTCCTAGCTCTCTTTTGTATGGCCTGTAATCCTGGAGTCTTCTGTTTCAGCACCTGACTTTCTGCTTTCTCTGGGACCCTTCCACCCCTGGCTCAGGTGTCCTGCACTCAGTGTTGAGGGAGCTCTGCCTCTGTCTTCCCGCTCAGCAAAGGTCTGGCTCCCAGCCTCCCCGCGGGCTTTTGTTAAACCTAACACTGTTGGGTAATTCACTCTCCAGCTTTAAATGGTGAGAGTGTTTCTTCATGCCCCTTCTTTAGAGACGTTTGTTTATGAACTCTTATGTCCTTATAATTTCAGATAATTTGGGGAGAAATTTGGGGTACCGAGACATGCCTAATCACACCTCTTAGTCTACCACCTGGGTGCGGCCAGGGACATCACTGCCGACCAGGTAAGACTCTGGCCTCAGAATGGCCCCTCCACCCCCTCTCCATAGCCCCCCCATCCCCAGTTTCAGGAATTCCTTCATTAGCCATTGTGCTGCTCCCCTTCACCTGGTCTCCCCCCCCCCCACCGCAACTTGCAAGTTGGCTCCTCCAAACCTCATTCAGTTCAGGCTCCTAAAACCAGCCACACTCTCCCTGTCAGTCTTGTCTTGCTCCAGGGTGTGTAGGCTGCGACAGTGAGGGCCTTGAGTGCACACTCAGTACGTCTCTCCCATTCCAGTCCTGCAGCCGCGCCCTGGGGTAAGCCTCTGACCCCCTCCAGATGCAGAAGCAGGCCTAGGGGACCACCTCTGACTGCCTGGCCTGCCCTCCCTCCCCACCTCCCCACCAGAGAGTCTTTCCAGGTAGTGCCTGCTTCTCTCTTCCTCTGCTTCTCTTTCCTGCTTTCCAAGATCTCGAGCCTGTGGCCTCCTATCTCCTTCCTGCCCCGATTCCTGATCTTCAGTCTCTCCTCTGCTGACTGACTATACACGTTCCATCCTCCCTCGTATCCCCACATTCGAACTTCCTCCCTTCACGCTGTGTGTTCTTCTGCTTCCATATTTTTTCTTCTCAGCGTCACCAGCATATTTTCTTACAGTCTCCTGACTCTTCAACCCTTGCGACCAGTCCCTACCAGCCCCCACCACCTAGACCAGTACGGAGCTTTAGATGCTCTGAGAATCCTGTGGAACAGATCCCTTGGGTCCCTCCCCGCTCAACACTGAGATGGCCTTCCAACAGATGGCGGCCAGACTTCCCCCCAGCATTCCAGGTCTCTAACAGAGAGCACACCTTGGACACACCTTGACCCAACTCTGTGCAGGTACTTCCCCCTTCTCCGTCCTCCTTCATACCTGACCCATCTCTTAGTCGCACCCCGGGAGACATTCTTTTCTAAACACTTACATTCTATTTTCCCAGAAACTAAGAAGCAGTTTCCTGCCCCACTAAGTTTTCTGCTTTCAAAGTCCCCAACTTCGAACCCCTGTTTCCTGGCATACAAAAACAATATCAGTGAGATAGGGATTAGATAGTGAGCTGTTTGCCATTATGATGACTTTGAAAGAAGATACAGTTTATGACTATCATTAAACTTTAAGTGTTATTTGATAAGACTAAATCCCCTTCATGTTTTCTTGCTCACATTATGTGGTTTATGTAGGCACACCGAAAAACCCATCATCGGTGTCATTATTGGCCTGGTGCCGGTCTCGTTCTCTAATGTTTGAGACTGTGTCTTACCCATGACAGTATAACTGCTATGACCCAGGATGTGGGTGACACCAACAAGTTTGGATAAAAGACAAATACATTAGTACAAAATGCTCCAAAAAGATAGAGACCTTTTTTTAGGCCCAGTATCTGCAACACACTGAACTCCAGTGACGGCAAAGCGGTTGGAATAATCCATGATGATCTTTTTTCAAAGCCTGAGAAGGTGCTCCAACATGGCCATCTCCGGGCAAGCAGGTGTGGGGGAATTGTGTCTGATCAACAGAAGTACAGTTAAAGGATACATCTCCTTTTTGTTTGTTTGTTTTTTTTTAAGACTCTAGCTAATCAGCAAGTTCATCACTGATAAAGAGAACCTTGCTTTTCAGAAAACCATTGTCAAGCTCCTTCCTAGAGTTCTTAATTTCAGGAAGCTCCTTTCCTGCCACTTCATTTATCTTCCCCCTTGGAAATCCTATTGTTAAGATCACCTTTCTGCCCAATAGATGCTCCAGAATTTATCTTTATAATCTGGAATGACTGTCCCTCACGGTAGAGCAGACAGGCCACACCTTTGTTAAAGCACAAAAGGGCAGAAATGAATTGGACTGGTTCTTGAATTCATTAAACTGTGAGGACATAATTGTCATTCCATTATTATTAATAGTTTCCATTATTGTTAATCGTGTTTTAGTAATACTAAAGCTATTTGCACTTTCTTTTACAGGCATAAAGCAGTCTAACAAAAATAATCATTTGCCTCTTTCTCTTCCCTACCTTCAGTCCTGATCTCAAATTAACTGTTTTCTTCTTTCAGAATGGGTCCTGCCTTTCCATTAAGGAGATAAAATGCTTCTAAAGATGACTGAAGGGGCGACTGGGTGGCTCCGTGGTTGAAGGACTGCCTTCGGCTCGGCTCATGATCCCAGGGTCCTGGGATTGATCCCCTCATCAACCTCCCTGCTCAGCGGGGATCTGCTTCTCCCTCTCCCTCTGCTGTACCCCTGCTTGTGCTCTCTCTAATAAATAAATAAAATCTTTTAAAAATAATAAATACTTACATAATAAAGGTGACTAAAAACTAAGTGTCACCTGGGGAGAGTCTAGAGGGGCCAGACCTGATGGTGGGATCCACCTCTTTCTCTAGGTCACCCCACCTGTCCTTGGGGCGCTGATGTGCTAAGTTTTCAGCCTGCCCTGGTGGAGGAATGTTCATAGTTTCCTTTCTTTCTTTCTTTATTTGACAGAGAGAGAACACAAACAGGAGGAGTGGGAGAGGGAGAAGCTGGCTCCCCGCTGAACAGGGAGCCCAATGTGGGGCTTGATCCCAGGATCCTAGAATGATGACCTAAGCCACCCAGGTGCCCCAGCATGTTCATATTTCTTTCTTTTCTGTAGAAATAGAAAGTTTCTCCAGCTTTTTTTCTTTTTCATTCTTTGGAGATGCTGACCATCTTCTTAGAAAAGCTACATCAGCTTTCTTTCAACTTGATCTGCTCATTTCCAGGACTGACAGTGTACCCATCACTGTGCATCCTATGAGCAAACAAGTGAGTCACCCCTGCCTCGACTGTTGGGGTAGCTAAAATTTCACTTTTTGAGCACATTAAAAAAAAATTTAAGATTTTATTTATTTATTTGTCAGAGAGAGAGAAAGAGCACAAGCTGGGGGAGGGGCAAAGGTAAAGGGAGGAGCAGACTCCCCACTGAGCAGGGAGCCCCATGCGGGACTTGATCCCAGGTACCTGGCATCATGACCTGACCCAAAGGCAGACGCTTCACTGACTGAGCCACCCACGTGTTCCCCCCACCAAAAAAAAATTTTCAAGTAAGCTCTATGCACAATGTGGGGCTTGAAT
Source organism: Meles meles (assembly GCF_922984935.1). Taxonomy (NCBI): domain Eukaryota; kingdom Metazoa; phylum Chordata; class Mammalia; order Carnivora; family Mustelidae; genus Meles; species Meles meles. Next base: position 25,357,278 of record NC_060070.1, read on the forward strand.
ACATTTAAGTAAATAACAACTTTAAAATTTTTTTGGAAAATAGGAAAAAATTAATCATTCACAGTCTTACCATGCTGACATAATCATTTCATCATTTCGTTTCTATTTCAGCCTTTTCTATCATGCATATCTTTTTTTTTTTTTTTTGCGTGGGTCTAATTTTAGTATAAGTTTAACTTTAGGTTCTGCTGTTTTCACATAACATATCATAAACATTTTTCCATGATGTTGCAGTTTTTATAACCATTATTAATAAGTAGGTTAAATTCTAAAGGCAGCTAAATTTCTATTCCTGGTTGGATTCTACAGTATAAATAGGCATACGGTAAATACTCCATAAGAAAACCTCCTGGGGCACCTGGGTGGCTCAGTGGGTTAAGCCTCTGCCTTCAGCTCAGGTCATGATCTCGGGGTCCTGGGATCGAGCCCTGAAACGGGCTGTCTGCTCAGCAGGGAGCCTGCTTCCCCCTCTCTCTCTCTGCCTGCCTCTCTGCCTACTTGTGATCTCTTTCTCTGTCAAATAAATAAATCTTTTTTTAAAAAAAGAAAGAAAGACAGACAGAAAAAAAGAAAAAGAAAAAGAGAAAGAAAGAAAAGAAAAAGAAAACCTCCTAACCTGGGGCACCTGGGTGGCTCAGTCTGTTGGGCATCTGCCTTCAGCTCTGGCCCTGATTCCAGGAACCTACAATGGGGCCTTATATGAGGCTCCCTGCTCAGTGGGAAGCGGCTTCTCCCTTTCCCTCTGCACCTTCTCACCCCAACTCATGCTCTCTCGCTCACTTGCTCTCTCAGATAAATAAATACAATCTTAAAAAAAAAAGAAAAAAACCTCCTAACCTGCTACAGAGAAAGTCTTTGAACTTGGAAAAATAATGCTCCTGTGGTTTCTCCCTAGTAGCAGGTTAAAACTGTGGAACCAAAACAAAACAAAAAACTGTGGAACAAATTCCTTTAAAATTCTGCAACTTGAATGATTAATTTTTTTGGTTGGTGGTTCCATTCCTGCAAAATAATGACTTCTTCCTTCCCACTGAAGTTCACAGTCGAAGGAAGGAAAGGGCCTCAGTCAATAATCATACCTTCTGCTCTTGGCAAAGACCACAGAGAAACGATCTTGTAGGAGATGAGAAGCCATCTTTGCTTGAAAGTGTAGGGGAATAAAATAGGCCACTCAAAAATGTGCTGCTTTGGCACACTGGGTATTTTGAATTAAAGGTATTTGAGGGGTACTTGGCTGGCTCAGTAGGATGAGCATGCAACTCTTGATCTCAGGGTCGTGAGTTCAAGGCCCATGCTGAGTAAAGAGATTACTTAAAAATAAAATCTTAAAAAAAAAAAAAAAAGTGGGGCACCTGGGTGGCTCAGTGGGTTAAGCCGCTGCCTTCGGCTCAGGTCATGATCTCAGGGTCCTGGGATCGAGTCCCACGTCGGGCTCTCTGCTCAGCGGGGAACCTGCTTCCCTCTCTCTCTCTGCCTGCCTCTCTGCCTACTTGTGATCTCTGTCTGTCAAATAAATAAACAAAATGTAAAAAAAAAAAAAAAGTAATTGAGAAACAGCCGGTGCAAGAAGGACCCTCTGACCCTCCTTTATCCTTCTGAAAACAGGAAATAAATCTCCCATGTAAAGGTACCCTTCCTGTACCAGGAGGAAGAGAGACACCCTCATCACAAGAGATAGGAATTTAGGGCTGAGAAGGCCATAGAAACAAATTTTGTTACCTCTTCACTACTACCCCAAGCCCAAACTCTTCGTCGTGTCAGCTCTTCACAAATTAATCCTTTATCTAAAAGCTATAAAAGCTGCTTGCTTTGGTTGTTATTTGAGTTTCGTGTTTTTATGGGCTCCTTACATACAAAATTAAATTTGGTTTTCTCCTGTTTTTTTTTTTTTTAAAGATTTTATTTATTTATTTGACAGACAGAGATCACAACTAGGCAGAGAGGCAGGCAGAGAGAGAGGAAGGGAAGCAGGCTCCCTGCCGAGCAGAGATCCCAATGTGGGGCTCCATCCCAGGACTCTGGGATCATGACCGGAGCCGAAGGCAGAGGCTTTAACCCACTGAGCCACCCAGGTGCCCCCAGTTTTCTCCTGTTAATCTGTCTTCTGCCTGGTTAATGATTAAGCCAGCCAAAGAACCTAGAAGGGCATAAGGGAAAAATGTCCTTCCCCTACAGAAGACTTGGGAGGAGGAAACTTCTAGGGTCTGTTCAAAGGGAAACAAAATAATCTATATCTGACTCCAATCATTCATGCTGTAAAAGTATGAGCTTATTGTGTTTTGTTATTATCTTGTTTCATTTGGGTCTTTTTTTTTTTTTTTTAAGCCTAGAAAACATCATTCTCAAAGAATTAAGCTACACTTGAGGGCGCCTGGGTGGCTCAGTGGTTTAAGCCTCTGCCTTCAGCTCAGGTCATGATCTCAGGGTCCCGGGATCGAGTCCCACATCGGGCTCTCTGCTCGGCAGGGAGCCTGCTTCCCTCTCCCTCTCTCTGCCTGCCTCTCTGCCTACTTGTGATCTCTCTCTGTCAAATAAATAAATAAAATCTTTAAAAAAAAAAAAAGAATTAAGCTACACTTGAAATCTTTCCTTCCTTAAGTTAATCATTGTAATTTTCCTATTTGCATTATTTCTCACTTCCTTTTCACCTCACTTCCTCACTATTTCTCACTTCCTGTTTGCGTTATTTCTCACTCAAAACAGCATTTTGCTGATTTCTGCCACCATAATTACTTCATGAATTGCCTAGTAACCTGAACTCGTATACACAGAATATGATCAATTTATTGTGAACTTTCTAATTGCTGCCTGTTTATGATTTTTTTTCTTATATCCTTCTTTCCTTCCTTTTTATGAACATCAGGACTGCTTTAATTGCATTCTTTTTTAAAGGCAGCTTAAGTGAAGTATAATTTACATACCATAAAATTCATCTAGTTATGCAGTTGGATGATTTTTAGTAAGTATACAAAGTTGTGAACACGTCACCACATTTCAGTGTTAAACATCCCTTGTACCCGCTCCCAGTCAATCCTTGGGCAGCCACTAATCTGCTCTCTGTCCATAGATTTGCCTTCTCTGGACATTTTACGTAAATGGAGTTATACTTTTTTACATCTGGTTTCCATCATTTAACATCATGTTTTTGAGGTTTATTCATTTTGTAGCATTAACCATTACTCCTTTTTATTGCTAAATAGTGTTCCATGGTAGGGATATGCCACATTTGTTTATCTGTTTACCAGCTGATTGGCATTTGGGTTGTTTCTACATTTTACCTATTATGAATAACGCTGCTATGAATATTCAAGAAGAAGTCTTGGTGCAGACATGTTTTCATTTCTCTTAGATTCCTAAGAGTAAAATTTATGGTAAATTTATGTTTAATGTTTTAGAAATTGTCAAGCTATTTCCCAAGTAGTATCATTTACATTTCTACCAGCAACACATGTAGATTCCAGTTTCTTCACATCTTTACCAACGCTTGATAGTCTCATTTTTATTATAGCTATTCTAGTAGAAATGAGATAGTATCTCATTGTGATTTTTGTTTGCATTTCCCTAATGACTAATGATGTTAAGCATCCTCTTATGAGCATATTAGCTGTTTATTTTTCTTCTTTGGTGTAATTTCTGTTCAGACATTTTGCCCGTTTCTTAATTGGATTATTGTCTTATTATTGAAATATAAACATTTTTTAAAGATTTATTTATTTTAGAGAGAGAGCATGCGCAAGTAGAGAGACGGTAGAGGGAGAGATCTTCAAGCAGACTCCCTACTAAGCACAGAGTCCAGTGTGGGGCTCGGTCCCACAACCCTGAGATCATGACCTGAGCCAAAAGAAGAGTCAAATACTCAAAAAAAAGAGTCAAATACTCAACCAACTGAGCCACCCAGGAGCCCCGAGTTATAAGCTTTCTTGATATATTCTGGATACAAGTTCTTTATCAAATATATTTTACTCCCATTCTATTACCTGATTTCATGTTCATAATGGTGGAATTTTTTTTGTTTGTTTTTAATTTCAGGAGCAAGCATGAATGGGGGAAGGGGGAGAAGGAGAAGCAGACTGCCTATGGAGCAGAGAACCCAATGTAGGACTTGGTCCCAGGAACCCAGGATCATGACCTGAGCTGAAGGCAGACACTTAACTGACTGAGCCACCCAGGCGCCCCCATAATGGTGTCTTTTAAATCACAAAAGTCTTTAATTTTGTTAAGTCCAATTTGTTAACTTTTTTTAAACACATCATGCTTTTGGTGTCATATCTAAGGCATCATTGCCTAATCCAAAATGACAAAGATTGTTTCTAATGTTCTTTTCTTAAAGTTCTATATATTTAGCTCTTAAGCTTAGGTCTATGATTAATTTTCAGTTATTTTTTGTATATGGTGTGAGGGTTTCTTGTCCTCAGCACTGTTGACACATCAGGCTGGGTCACTTGCGGTGGGGCTCTGCCCTGTGCCTTGTTAGATATTCAGCAGCATCTCTGGCTTCTACCCAGTGTCGGTATCACCCTTGCCCCCAGTTGTAACAACCAAAGTTGTCTGCAGACTTTGCCAAATGTACTCTCCCTTTGGGAAGCCCAAATTACCCCCATTGAAAACCACTGAATTAAATCAAAAATTTTTGTATGTGGATATCCATCTGTTCTAGAGAAACCTTTTGTTGAAAAAACTATTTTTCCCCCTTTGAATTGCCTTGGTAACTTTGCAGAAAATCAATTGGCCACAAATATAAGGGTTTGTTTCTGGAATCTCAATTCTGTTCCATTGATCTCTCTCTTTCCTTAAGGCAGTATCATACCGTCTTGATTACTATAGGTCTATATTAAGTCTTAAAATTGGGAAGTGTTGGGGCGGCTCAGTCAGTTAAGCGTCTGCCTTTAGCTCAAGTCATGATCTCCATGTCCTGGGATCGAGCCCCGCATTGGGCCCTACTCAGTAAGGAACCTGCTTCTCCCTCTCCCTCTGCCACTCCCCTGTTTGTGCTTGCTCGCTTTCTGTCAAATAAATTAATAAATAAATATTTTTTAAAAATAAAATAAAGGGGCTCCTGGGTGGCTCAGTGGTTTAAGCTGCTGCCTTCAGCTCGGGTCATGATCTCAGGGTCCTGGGATCGAGTCCCACATCGGGCTCTCTACTCGGCAGGGAGCCTGCTTCCCTCTCACTCTCTCTGTCTGCCTCTCTGCCTACTTATGATCTCTCTCTGTCAAATAAATAAATAAAATCTTTAAAAAAATAAAAATAAAATAAAATTGGGAAGTGTAAGTCCTCCAACTTATTTTTTTCATTTAACTTTCTTTTTTTTAAGATTTTATTTATTCATTTGAAAAAGACAGAGAAAGCACAGGCAGGGGAGAGGGAGAAGCAGACTCCCCACTGAGCTGGGAGTCCCACAAGGGATTGATCTCATGACCCTGAGATCATGACCTGAGCCAGAATCAAGAGTCAGCTGCCTAACAGACTGAGGTGTCCCACATTTCACAAGTAAATTCACAAGTAGTTATAAGAAATAACACAGAGATTCCATGTACCCTTTATAGTTTCCCCCAATGGTAACATCTTATAAAACTATAATACAGTACCACAGCTAAGATAATGAGATTGTTACAGACCATCAATCTTGTTCAGATTTCCCCATTTATACTTGTAATTCTTTTTCAAAGCTGCTTTGGACACTCTGGCATTTCCATAAAAAAGTTCTTGAGTAGCTTGTCAATTTCTACAAAAGAGCCTTCTGGGATTTTGACAGGGATTGTACTGAATATATAGATATAATTTTGGTAAATTGCCATCATAGCAATATTAATCTTTTTTTTTAAGATGTTATTTATTTATTTGACAGAGAGAGAAATCACAGGTAGTCAGAGAGACAGGCAGAGGGGGAGGGGGAAGCAGACTCCATGCTGAGCAGGGAACCCAATGCTGGGCTCCATCCCAGGACCCTGAGATCATGACCTGAGCCAAAGGCAGAGGCTTAACCCACTAAGCCACCCAGGTGCCCCAAATATTAATCTTCTAATCCATGAGTCATGATTTTCTTTTCCTTGTTTTTAATTGTGGATATATAATATATGTGTGTATATATATATTTTTTAAGCATAACATGTACCATTCTAGTCATTTTAAGTGTACAATTAAGTGATATTAATTATACTCACACAGTTGTGCAACTATTACCACTATCTACTTCCACAACTTTTCCATTACCCCAAACAGAAACCATGTTTTTCTTCTTTAAAGTAATAGTGATGTGCCCGGCTAGCTCAGTCGGTAGAGCATGAGACTCTTAAAGTAATAGTGAAATTGCCAACTTTACTAGTTACTGTACAGTCTTCTGTGGCCTCCAAATTCTTACCCCCGGCCCCAGGTCAGTAATTTAGTACCAAACTGTGAATCCCAGAGAATCCTGGTAATTATCTTTGGAGAAAAATAGAATCTTTGTTAAGAAACTGGTCTTTAGGGGCACTTGGATGGCTCAGTCGTTAGGCGTCTGCCTTTGGCTCAGGTCATGATCCCAGAGTCCTAGGATCAAACCCCGCATCAGACTCTCTGCTCAGCAGGGAGCCTGCTTCTCCTCGCTCTCTGCCTGCTGCTCTGCCTACTTGTGATCTCTCTGTTAATTAATTAAATAAATAAATAAAATCTCTTAAAAAAAGAAAGAAACTGGCCTTTAGAGTCTTCAGATCCCAGCTCTGCCACTGACAAGCAGGTGACTTTCCTTCTCTGAATCTAAAGTTATCACACACAATTTGAACATTCTTATTTCTCTCAGCCTTCTAGGTGTGGTCGTCAGTAGTGAATGGGGAGCAGAGACCCCCAGTGGTCCTCGGCAGCCTGCAGGTGCTGTGGGAGGCCACAGAGCGAAGAGGCACATTACCTGCGAACATACTATTTTCCCCCCACAAAGCTAAAGTTAGGTAATTTAACTATAAATGATTTTTTAAAGTTTTATGTCATATAAAATACAAATATTGTGAAATTAAATGTAGGCTTTGCATTTATTTTAATATAAAATGTAAGACTTAAGGGGCACCTGGCTAGCTCAACGTAGACTCTTGATCTCAGGGTCGTGAGTTCCAGCCCCAAGTTGGGCATAAAGCTTACTTTATTTTATTTATTTATTCTTAAAGATTTTATTTACTGATTTAATTGACAGAGAGAGAGAGTGAGGAAGAGCACAACCCGTGGAGGAGCAGAGGGAAAAGGAGAAGCAGACTCCCCTACTGAGCCGGAAGTCCAACGCGGGGCTCGATCCCAGGACCTTGGGACACTGACCTGAGCCAAAGGCAGACACTTAACAACTGAGCCACCCAGGTGCCCCTAGAGCTTACTTTAAATACATAAATAAATCAAATAAAATGTAAGGCTTAAAAAAAATGTAGAGTTTGTATTGGGTGTTCTGAGCTCAACCTACTTCCCTTCCACATTCCACATTCCACTTAGTGAGTCTTTTATCCTCTAGTCTCCCTCCCACCCTGAGAGGTACTCACTTACCATCCACAGCCCTTTTTCCTACAGAACCTCAGAATTTTTTTTTTAAATATTTTATTTATTTGACAGAAATCACAACTAGGCAGAGAGGCAGGCAGAGAGAGAGGAGGAAGCAGGCTCCCCGCAGAGCAGAGAGCCCGATGTGGGGCTCGATCCCAGGACCCTGGGATCATGACCCGAGCCGAAGGCAGAGGCTTTAACCCACTGAGCCACCCAGGCGCCCGAACCTCAGAATCTTTAACACCAGGCAGCAGCTATTAGAATTTCAGAACCACCACACAAGTTGAGGTCTATCTGCCATCTCCATTCAACTAGCTAACAACTATTTGCTTCATATTTTATCATTTGGAAGTATTTGGAACAGAATCAATAGCCCTAAAAATCAAAGTGATTTTATTTACTCTTGGTTTTCCAAGTGTTACATTCTTTCTTTCAGATGATTTTATTTTCTCTGCTTTACATATAAACTGTCATGATAAAGACAATGAAAGGCATCATGTGATAGGTTGACTTTTAAAATGGCAGTATCTGAGGCACCTGGGTGGCTCAGTCCGTTAAGCATCTGCCTTCAGCTCAGGTCATGATCCCGGAGTCCCAGGATCAAGCCCCGCATCGGGCTTCCTGCTCATCGGACAGTCTGCTTCTCCCTTTCTCTCTGCCCCTCACCCCACTCGAGTCTGCTTCTCCCTCTGCTCCTTACCCCACTTTTGCTCTCTCTCAAATAAATAAAACATTAAAAAAAAAAAAACAATAAAAATGAAAAAATAATTTAAAAGTAAAAATGGCAGTATCTGTCAGGCTATCCAAGTCTTCTGGCCCCAAGGTATTTATTTTCTGTAACTTTGTCTTCCTAATAGCCATCAACAGAAAGAAACTGAAAAAATCCTTTTGAACTGTCTTCGTAAGCCACTTTACATGCACTATTGTGGTCATTAATTCCTACTTAAGAAATGTTGAAATGTGTTCTTTTGTTCCCTATTTAAGAAGGGTTTAGGGGCAGCTGGGTGGCCCAGTTGGTTGAGCATCTGACTTCAGCTCATGTCATGATCCCAGGTCCTAGGACTGAGCCAAGCCCCAAGGCTCCCTGCTCAGTGGTGAACCTGGTTCTCCCTCTCCCTCTGCTGCTCCCCATGTGCTCTCTCATGTTCTCCCCCTCTCTTGTAAAGTGAATAAGTAAAATATTAAAAAAAAAAAAAAATGAAGAAGAAGGAGGGGACACCTGGGTGGCTCAGTTGGTTAAGCAGCTGCCTTCGGCTCAGGTCATGATTCCTGGAATTGAGCCCCACATTGGGCTCCCTGGTCAGCAAGGAGTCTGCCTCTCCCTTTCCCTCTGTGCTTATGCTCTCTCACTCTCTCTCTCAAGTAAATAAATACAATCTTTTCAAAAATAAATAAAATTTTAAGAAGAGACAGAGAGAGGGACTGTGACCCCTCTATTAAAAAAAAGAAGAGGGGGGCACCTGAGTGGCTCAGTGGATTAAGCCGCTGCCTTCGGCTCAGGTCATGATCTCAGGGTTCTGGGATCGAGCCCCGCATCGGGCTCTCTGCTCCGCAGGGAGCCTGCTTCCTCCTCTCTCTCTGCCTGCCTCTCTGCCTACTTGTGATCTCTCTCTCTGTCAAATAAATAAATAAAATCTTTAAAAAAAAAAAAGAAGAGGGACGCCTGGGTGGCTCAGTGGGTTAAAGCCTCTGCCTTCGGCTCAGGTCATGATCCCAGGGTCCTGGGATTAAGCCCTGCATGGGGTTCTCTGCTCATCAGGGAGCCTGCTTCCTCCCCTCTCTCTCTGCCTGCCTCTCTGCCTACTTGAAATCTCTGTCTGTCAAATAAATAAATAAAATCTTTAAAAAAAAAAAAAAGAAAAAAAGGAAGGTTTAAATTTTGCCTTATCAGTTATAATACTGGAATTTGTTTGGGATTTTTTTTTTTTTTAAGATTCTCATCTCTTTATATATATATAATGAAGAGATAGATGAGAGCGGATAGTAGAGAGACAAACCTTTTTTGACTAAACTATTAAACACCTAAACATTTATATTTTTCTTCCCAGTGATCTACCTACCAACTTTTTATGATCGGAAGCTGGCATGACAGATTACTTTAATTTGTATCTAGCTGTTGCTAAGCTATCACCATGGTATCATGGCACTAAGGCAAATATAGATGCCTAAAAACAAATGTGTAGGAAGAAAATTTTGTCCCTAGCCCCCTCACCTTTCCTGTCACCTGGATGAGTAGTTCAACATCACAATTCTGTGGCATGGTTGCTGTACAGTCATAACAAAACAAAACTTTTGAAAACCACATTATTACACTCCACAAAAATACAGTGTCTGCAAATGTTAGATTTGTCATTTACGAAAGCCATCACCAGTCTTTGTACCTACACCTTGTAATGATTGAAATAGCACTCATAGTAACTGTTGAATTTTTGCCCTTAAGCAATATAAAACATCAGCAAGAATACTGCCCTATTAATTTCGTTTTTATGGTCAGTCAGAATGAATGGCATCTTTTTGTTCTGCCTCAATAGTTAAAGCTTTTCAAATAGTTTTTAGAATTTCAAATTCTAGTAGATGATTTCAGCCAAATGCCCTATTGTGAGCTTCATCTTCAAGAGTGGTATAAATGCACTCTCCAATCTTGTCTCTTAGTCCTATTACTTCCTCTGCCTCTCCATGCATACACGCTAAGAGATTATTTAATCCAAAGGGACAAGCTCAATTTTCTTAAAAGTGCCCATCAACGCTATTAAAATATGTTTATAGACTGGATGTATCACTTGTTTACCCAAATAGCAGCATAAATATCTGTTTTTAGAAAGCTTTACCATAAACCTTTCTATATGATTGGATTCTTCAGCAAGGCTATGATTAGGAAATAAACCATTTTCCCCCTTGGCTAGTTCTAATGAAAGCTTTCCAACTTAAACATTGTGTTTGAACACTTCTTCCATTCATAGCATGTGCCTATCAAAAAGCCCTTTCTGTTTGCAGTGTGTCAGCTGTACTATTTATAACCTAGTTAACAATGCCAACTAGAGGCAGTAAAAGGTGTATATTTCATATGCAAATTCCTAGCAGTAATTTCTACAATTACATATAGTTGCTTGCTCTATTATGTTTAACACCAGCCTTATAAAACTGAGTACAGGAAGTAGAAAATGGTCTAATATTATGTTTTTACATTTTTGTATTGCTTGAAAGTTGCACTGAATTAATCAGAAAAACGAAAATTAAAGAGTGCAAAATGGAAGTACCCCTAGCTTGTAATGGACATTTTCACATAATGGGACCTGTCACTTTGATCACCGGCAACAGTAGCTGTGGGACACAGGCTCTTCTTTTTGTTTTGCCTCCAAATTTGTGTTTTCCCAAACAGTCCTCTTGGTGCTTTTTTGTTTTACCAGATTATGATTCCCCTGACTTGGAAATCATGAGTAGAGAGAGAGGAAACCAGAATAAATTTATGCTTTCTTTCACTGCCGTTCACTAAGTATTACTATGGGCAAAACACTGTCTTTGCTAGAAAGATGACCAGAGAGTGAGATTATTTGTTTCTTCCCCACTATGATGTGAACTTCTTAGGATCAGATTCTCTTTGAAGACCGTGGGATATAACAAACAGAATACACAGATCTGGGCTCAAATACTGACTTCTCCGTTGGATGTGATATCAGGCAAATTCCCCAAGTTTCTTCTTGCTTTCTTAAAGAAATGAAGAATGTCATGCGTAGTAGTAAAATGGCTCAGTGCCCAAATACCCTATCCCTGTACCCATTATAGAAGCTGTCAGTAAAAAGTCAGTAAAGGAAATATGTTTTTATAATGAAACAAGCAAGTAAAATAGAGCGAGGGTAAAGGAGCAGTTGATTGCAAATTCTCATTAGAAGAATATGGATTATGAAAGTAGGTCTAGACAGGACATACAGATGGCCAACAGACACACGAAAAGATGTTAAACATCACTTAACATCAGGGAAATACAAATCCAAACTTCAATGAGATACCACCTCACAGCTGTCAGAGTGGTTAAAATCAACAACACAAGAGACAACGGGTGTTGGTGAGGATGTGGGGAAAACAGAATCGTCTTGCACTGTCGGTGGGAACGCAAACTGGTGCAGCCAGTGTGGAAAACAGTATGGAGGTTCCTCAAAAACTTAAAAATAGAACTAGCCAACAATCCAGCAATTGCACTACTAGGCATTTACCCAGAGAATACAAAAGTACAAATTCAAAGGGATATATACACCCCTATGTTTATAGCAGCATTATCTGTAGTAAGCCATAGTATGGAAACAACCCAAGTGTCCATCAACTGATAATGGATAAGGAAGATGTAGTATGTATATATAATGGATTATTATTCAGCCATGAAAAAGAACAAAATCTTGCCATTTGCAATGACATGAGTGCAGCTAGAGAGTATTATGCTAAGCAAAATAAATCAAGACAAATACAGTATGATTCGGCTCATGTGGATTTTAAGAAATAAGCAAAGAAAAAAATAGATAAATTAAGAAACAGTCTTTTTTTAAAGATTTTATTTATTTATTTGACGGAGATCACAAGTAGGCAGAGAGGCAGGCAGAGAGAGAGAGGGAAGCAGGCTCCCCGCTGAGCAGAGAGCCCGACGTGGGCCTCAATCCCAGGACCCCGGGATCATGACCTGAGCCGAAGACAGAGGCTTTAACCCACTGAGCCACCCAGGCGCCCCGAAACAGTCTTTTTTTTTTTTTTAAACATTTTATTTGTTTGACAGACACAGCAAGAGAGAGAACACAAGCAGGAGGAGTGGGAGAGGGAGAAGCAGGCTTTCTGCCAATCCGAGAGTCTGATGTGGGGCTCGATCCCAGGATCCTGGGATCATGACCTGAGCCAAAGGCAGACACTTGACAACAGAGCCACCCAGGCACCCCTAGACTTTTTTTTTAAGGAAGATTTTATTTATTTATTTGAGAGAGCACATGAGAGAGAGCATGAGCTGGGGGTGGTGGACAGAGGAAGAGAGAGAGAGAGAAGCAGACTCCCCGCTGAGCAGGGAGTGTGAGTGTGATGTTGGGCTCAATCCCAGGACCCCAGGACCATGACCAGAGCCAAAGGCAAACGTTTAGCCGACTGAGCCCCCCAAGTCCCACAAGAAACAGAAATCTTAATTGTAGAGGACAAACTTGGTTACCAGAGGGAAAAGAGTGGCGGGGAGGAGTGTTAAATAGGTCATGGGATTAAAGACTGCACCTGTAATGAGCACTGGGTGATGTATGGAAGTGTTGACTCACTATGTTGTACATCTGACTAATAGTATACTGTGTATTAACTATTCTGGAATTTAAATAAAAACTTTTTTTTAAAAGGTGGGTCTAGAGACTTTTTTAGGCATATAGGACAATATGAGGTGAAAGGAGTCTAAATAGAGATGATTAGCACCAATTCAGGCGTGTATCTCTATTTTTCCTCCCTAGGAGCCCAAGGGGTGTACCTTTATTTTATTTTTTTTGAAGATTTTATTTATTTATTTGACAGACAGATCACAAGTAGGCAGAGAGGCAGGCAGAGAAAGAGGAGGAAGCAGGCTCCCTGCCAAGCAAAGAGCCTGATGCAGGGCTCGATCCCAGGACCCTGAGATCATAACCTGAGCTGAAGGCAGAGGCTTAACCCACTGAGCCACCCAGGCACCCTATTTTGTTTTTTTAATATTTTATTTACTCATTTGACAGAGCACAAGCAGGGTGAGCAGCAGGCAGAGGGACGTGGAGAAGCTGGCTCCCTACTGAGTAAGGAGCCCCATGCCAGGCTCAATCCCAGGCCCCTGGGATCATGACCCGAGCTGAAGGCAAGATGTTCAACCGACGGAGCCACCCAGGTGTCCCAAGGGGTGTATCTTTAAAAAGCAATATTTAAAGTTCAAAGACAAGCATAAAGCTTATCATTTGGGAAGTTATGGGGCTAGATGGTAACCATATTCCCACAATGTGGTATGTGAACCACCTGCATCAAAATCAGGGGCTTGTGTTAGTATCAGGGTCGTCCCCCTGCCCCCACCATGTCCTGAGCCAGAACCTCCAAAGGTGAGGGGCAGGGATCACGTTTCTCAAAAGCTTCCAAGTAATTGTCATATACTTTCCAGTTTGGGATCCAGTGAGGGTAGATGACACATTTCTTTTTTTTTTTTTTTTAATTTTTTTTTTTTTTTTTTAAGATTTTATTTATTTGACAGAAATCACAAGAGAGGCAGGCAGAGAGAGAGGAAGGGAAGCAGGCTCTCCGCTGAGCAGAGAGCCCGATGCGGGACTCGATCCCAGGATCCTGAGATCATGACCTGAGCCGAAGGCAGAGGCTTAACCCACTGAGCCACCCAGGCGCCCCAGATGACACATTTCTAAGGTCCCATTGATATTCTAATTCTTGCCGGAGCAACAAAGAGAACATGAGGTTTGAAGTAAGACAGACTCCAGGCAGATTGAAATGCTCAACAGTAAAGCCAGAAAAATAAAAATCCATGGAGAAAAACAAATACTGCATGACCTCCCGTATGTGTAGAATCTTAACAACAACAGCAACAACAAAAACCAAAATCCTGAATTCTTGGATACAGAAAATAGATTGGTGATTGCCCGGGGTGGGGGTTGGGGTGGAAGCGAGGGGCCGGGAGGTGGAGGATGGGTGAAGAGGGTCAAACGTACAAACCTCCAGTTATAAAACAAATATGTCACAGGCAGGTAATGTACAGCATGACACCTATGATCAATAATATTGTGTTGCATATTTGGAAATTGCTAGAAGAATACATCCTAGAAGTTCTCATTGCAAGAAAAAAAAACTGTAGCTCTGTGTGGTAATAGATGTGAACTAAACTTACTGTGGTGATCATCTCATAATACAGTTGTCCCTTGAACAACACAGCTTTGAACTGTGTGGGTCCACTTATAGGCAGATTTTCCCCAAAAAATACAGTACTGGTAATGTATTTTCATTATGATTTTCTTTTCTCTACCTTATTTTATTGTAAGAATACAGTATATAACACATCTAAAATATGTGTTAATCAGGGGCACCTGGGTGGCTCAGTGGGTTAAAACATCTGCCTTCGACTCAGGTCATGATCCCAGGGTCCTGGGATCGAGCCCCACATCAGGCTCTCTGCTCAGCGGGGAGCCTGCTTCCTCCTCTCTCTCTCTGCCTGCCTCTCTGCCTGCTTGTGCTGTCTGTCAAATAAATAAATAAAATCTAAATAAATAAATAAATAAATAAAATATATGTTAATCAGTTGTTCATGTTCTCAGTAAGCCTTCCAGTCAACAGTAGCCTATTAATAGTTAAGTCTGGGGGGACTCAAAAATTATACATGGATTTTCAACTGTGGTGGGTAGTGCCCCCAGCCCCAACATTGCTCAAGGATCAATTGTATATAAAAATATCTAATCTCGGGTGTCTAGCTGGCTCAGTTGGAAAAGCATGTGACCCTTGACCTCAGGGTTGTGAGATCAAGCCCCACATTGGAATCTGTGCTGGGCGTGGAACCTGCTGAAAATTTTCTCTCTCTCCGCCTCCCTCTGCCTCTTCCCCCATCTAAAAAAAAATACAGAAAGGGGGAAAGAAGTATAAGATGTGGGGTGCCTAGGTGGCTCAGTCATTAAGTGTCTGCCTTCAGCTCAGGTCATGATCCCAGGGTCCTGGGATAGACCCCTGCATGGGGCTCCCTGCTCAGCGGGAAGCCTGCTTCTCCCTCTCCCACTCCTCTTGCTTGTATTCCCTCTCTCACCATCTCTGTCTCTGTCAAATGAATAAATAAAATCTTAAAAAAAAAAGACATATAAGATGTGTAGTAAATGAAAAATGTAGAATAAAATGGCAGAAGTAAGTACTTATATATTGGAATGCATTATAATAAATATACATTAATTAAATTGACCAAACACTGTATGTTAACTACATGAATTTAAAAAAAATTTTTTTTAAGATTTTATTTATTTATTCAATAGACAAAGATCACAAGTAGGCAGAGAGGCAGGCAGAGAGCGGAGCAGAGAGCCTGATGCGGGGCTTGATCCCAGAACCCTGGGATCATCACCTGAGCCAAAGGCAGAAGCTTTAACCCACTGAGCCACCTAGGTGCCCCATGAATTAAAATTTTTAAAAAAACTAAATTGACTGGGCACCTGGGTGGCTCAGTTGATTGAGCAACTGCCTTCGGCTCAGGTCATGATCCCGGACATCCAGGATCAAGTCCCTCATCGGGCTCCCAGCTCCTCAGGGAGTCTGCTTCTCCCTCTGACCTTCTCCTCTCTCATGCTCTCTCTCACTCATTCTCTCGCAAATAAATAAATAAATAAATAAATCTTAAAAATAAAATTAAAAAAATTAAATTGACTAATTAAAGAAGCAGACTCAGGGGGCACCTGGGTGTCTCAGTCAGTTAGGCCTCCAGCTCTTGATTTCCACTCAGTTTGTGATCTCAGGGTCCTGGGATTGCGCCCCATGTCAGGCTCTGCATATAGCAGGGAGTCTGTTTGGGGATTCTTTCTCCCTCTCTCTCCACCCCTCTGCCCACCCCACCCCCCACCCCCAGCTTGTGCTTGCATGCTCTCTTTTTTTCTTTGTCTCTCAAATAAATAAATAAATCTTAAAAACAACAACAACAACAACACACTCTGATTGGGTTAAAAAGTAAGATCCAATAACAAGTTGTCTAAAAGAGAAACTTAAAAGACACAAAAAGTTTAAAAATAAAAGATGGGAAACATTATGAACCAAAAGAAAAAAGGGGGAAAATCTTAATAGCTGACAATATAGAATATAGAGCAAAGAAATATAGGGGACAAAGAAGGACATTATATGCTGATTAAAGGAATAGAGCAAGAAGCTATAACCATCAAAAACATGTATGTAGGGGCACCTGGTGGCTTAATGGGTTAAAGCCTCTGCCTTCAGCTCAGGTCATGATCCCAGGATTCTGGGATCGAGCCCCACATCCGGCTCTCCACTCGGCGGGGAGCCTGCTTCCTCCTCTCTCTCTCTGCCTGCCTCTCTGCTTACTTGTGATCTCTGTCTGTCAAATAAATAAATAAAATCTTTAAAACAAACAAACAAACATGTATGCACCTAACAATACAACATCAAAATATACAAAGAAACAACTTAAAAAATTTCTGGGAGAAATGAATAAATCAAGTTATAGTTAAAATATTTTAGCCACATCTTTCTGAAATTGAAGATCAAGCACATAAAATAAATATATCGAAATGTTTAAGGGGTGCCTGGGTGGCTCAGTGGGTTAAGCCGCTGCCTTTGGCTCAGGTCATGATCTCAGGGTCCTGGGATCGAGTCCCGCATCGGACTCTCTGCTCAGCAGCGAGCCTGCTTCCCTCTCTCTCTCTGCCTGCCTCTCTGCCTACTTGTGATCTCTGTCTGTCAAATAAATAAATAAAATCTTTAAAAAAAAAAAAAAGAAATGTTTAATAATTCAGTTAATAAGCTAAAGCTACAAGGTATATGTAGAACCCAGCACCGAAGGAATAGTTTAATGGTAACTATCAGATTAAACTATGTGAAGATGTCCATAGTTAACAATTTTTGGCCCATAGAAGTGGCGGTTTCATCTCATTCAACCTAAACTGCATAGGTTGCTGAAGGGACCAAATCAGCTAATGTGTATAAAATAATCAGCACAATGTCTAACTTAGTCTCCTTTTCCTGTAGTCCACTAAGACAGTACTTGCCTTGATTTTTGGTTATCATAAATTAATTCACTAAAATCCTATTGTAATTGGATAAGTGAGAGCCAGAGAATTCAGTGATGTGAAATGTAAGGTCACAGTTTTCTGTAAGGTCAACAACAAACTGACCAGTGTGGAGCTAGCTGGTGAGGAATTCTGGGAGTCCAGCTGCCATGTCTAAATTCGGCCAGACAAAGCTGTGATTTGGTGCCACCTGGTGGTGGTGGTTGGCTCCAATTTAAATATTGTTGGGGACAATTCTGAGGCCGGAGGCAGCAGAAGAGCATCAGTAATTCCAGAAATGTCCCAGTTAGTTCGCCAGAATCAGAGATTTGCCTTGGAGAATACTGAAAACTAGAGACTCACTCTTCACTTTTCTCTTTTTCTGCAACAAGTTTATTACATGCCTTTCCTTCACATTCATGACCTTGGTCTCCATGCCAAGATCCCCATCCCCAACCCTAGCATAGAACTTTAATGCCCACCCCAACTCTTATCCCCATCCTGTTCTCAAACAGGGGCTAGGCCCAGAATGGGAGCCAGTTGCCACTTCTGCACTATATCTAAAATTATATTTTTGATGCGTGCCTTTTTATGGGGGTTTTACTGTGCTTATAAAGGATCCCCTGAATGCCCACAACATAGGAGCACTATATATATATATTTTTTTAAGATTATTTATTTATTTATTTGACACACAGAGAGAGATCACAAGTAGGCAGAGAGAGAGGAGGAAGCAGGCCTCCTGCTGAGCAGAGAGCCCAATGCGGGGCTTGATCCCAGGACTCTGAGATCATGACCTGAGCGGAAGGCAGCGGCTTAACCCACTGAGCCACCCAGGCGCCCCAGTATATATATATTTTTTATTTTAAAGCCTTTGATTACTGCAAGTGTTTCTGGTTGGCTATAAAAAGCCTTTATGAGGTTGAGACTAATTGAAATTCAAGCAGGAAAATAAAAGGAAAACATGCAAAGGAGGAAATTTTCATCTGGAGAATATTAACCCTATTATATGAATGCTATGAAAACTCAAATTTATAGTTGCCTTTTGTGGAGGATCTCTTGTTATCCAACACACTCAGAACTTCTTTGGTTACTTCTTTGTTGAATTTCCTCGTTTGGGCAGAGGTGGGGGGCAGCCTTTCCTTATATAAACATGTGGCCCTATTCCAGTATTATAGGCATGCTCCCTGAACCCACAAACTGGGCTTTTCAGCATCTGCATGGAGGGGCAAGCCTGGAAAGGGGGTAGTGGTCAGTTATTGGTTACATTTCTGTTTCTGTTCCCATCCCTTTTGCTGGTGTCCCTCCACTTGTGAGTTATGGCTGGGTCACTAAACCAAGTCAGAGATAGGCAGTCTTGAGAGGCCGGCACAGCTGAGAGCAGCAGAGCTAGCTGTTTGAGATCAGGCTCTTCTTGGCCTGTGGCTACAAGAGGTCACATCTGTCTTGGATGAAATTGTCAAGCACCAAGCTGGGTGTCGAGCTGCGGAAGATTTGCAGCACACACCTTTTCTGCCCACTACCTATTGTTCTGACCTTACCTGTTACTTAGGCCTGGACTCTTAACTTCACAGGCTCTCTGGTTTTCACTCCAAAGGGCTATTTATAGTTTTCCAAATATGGCCTGCAGTTTCCTGCTTAGTGGCTGCCCAGGATTTTCTCCGCTCAGAATGCCCTTCACCCAGCCTTTGTGGGTCAGAATCCCGCTCAGACTCCTGCAGCCTCTCAGGACAGCCCCATCCTTCATGGAAACTTCCTGAGCCAGCTGCTCACTCATCCCCATGCTGGGGCTCCCTCTGATGCTGCCTTCTGTTTCCTATTCCAGTTCTCAGGGCTCACGGTAGATTCGTTGGGTAGACCGAAATCTCTGTGAGGACAGGCATTTGACTTATCCATTTTTTGATTCCTGAAAGGGCTCAAAGCTTTGCAGTCGTAGGTGTTCAATAAATATTTGTTTAATTTTGAGAGCTTTTGTCACATTAAAACCAGTCAGGCTGTCTTCCAGAGAATTCTCACTCTCTCCTGCCAACTGCATGGGTGCACAACCCTAATTTAGGGACTAAATGGCCTCCCCCACCTCCCTCTACAATTGATATCAGCCAAATTCTGTCCTGCAAAAATTCTCTGGGAATGTAGCCATTGGGAAAACACATTCACTTACTCTCCAGCCTAGACTCACGATCCCTTTGGCACTGAAATAATTTACTTACTTACCCAAAGTCAAGGCTGAATAAATGCAGTTTCCCTAAGTACAAAGTTTACTTACTAAAAGCTGGGATTGCAACAAGCATCTTACAAAGAATTTGCATGGGTACAGAAGCTGTACCTTTTGTGTGTCTTCATTTTTTAACGTTTAAATGTTATTAAATCGTTGGCTAGCAACTTGGATGTAACATATTTTATTACAGATACCATTTGAAAACTTCAGTATCTCCAGAAAGAGAATTCAGGAAATACCAAATGTGTGAGTCTTTGAGAATCACAATGTAAGTGACTTATCTGTCCCCAAACTGGTTATGAGCTTCTCCCTTGTGCTGTGCATAGGTCATTTGTTTCTACTGAAGCTAATACTTTCCTTAAAAAAAAAAACTATTTTTAATTTTATTGAAGAAAAGTAACCTCAGACCTCTCTAATTTCTAATGTAGGATATCCCAAGGGAAGCAAGTAATAGAGATTATTAGATTCCTCCGGTCCCTTTTCCCTCAAATTCACACATGTGAGTTCCAAAGGGCAATTATTCCTCTTTGGTCCATGCTGATTATATATGTCAGGAGGGTAATAAGGTCATTTATTTGAACGATTTTCATCTGGTGTACTTCTAATATTCTTGCCTCACTCCTGACCACTCAAATCAGTATCACAGGGAGACCAGCATCTCTCCCACCACCAAAGAAAATGATGAAACAAAGGTGATTTGAGTCTGAACTTTCTGCTCCCAAATTTATCGTCTTCCCGGAGCACAAGGATTGTATGGCTTTAGTCGTTTAAACCAGTAACGGCTCAGTAGTAATGTTAATCCTTTAAACCAATGACAGCTGGGTAATAACTAGTATCACGTGTTTACTATTAACTCGATGGATAAACCTCCAAGATATGACCTACTTTTCAAAACCTTTTTGAAATTGCCCCCGGCAGAATCAGGAAAACAAGGTACTATACTAATAAAAGTAAATGCTACATTATAATAAATTATTAAGAAGACCCTGTGTTAGATACTTATATTTGACTGTGAAAACTGGAATCTGATTAGTTGGCTGAATTGGGATTTCCTTCCTAAAAGATTGTCCTAGCGCTTCCCTAGAAGCCACAGAGAAATTCTGAAACTGCTCTACAGATAACGTCAACTCACATATGTTCAGCAAGATCATACTTTTGAGGTAGTAATCTGTATTTTTATTCTCCTGTTATTTCCCCCTTTCTCTTCCCTGCCTCCAAGCAGAAATTCCCATCTGGGTTTATTGTCTTGGTGAAGGGATGAGATGGAACAGAAAGTGGAAATCTTCCTCAAGCTTTAGTTTCTAAAAGCATAAGCCCCAGTCAGGAGATGATTTGAGCCAAAGGCAAAAGCAGGAGGATCCCGGACAGGGCAGCAGAGAGGAGCAGGGGCTGGCGCAGGAGCTTTCCAGCAAGCTGGCTGGAGGCAGGCCTGCCCTTCGAGAAGACACAGTGTGAGCCATGGCCACAGACTAGAGGCCTCTGGGCCAGATCTGACTTTGTTTGGCCATGTGAATTGCAGCCATTCATGTGAAAAATCTGGGCAATTTCACATAAAATTCCAGGTTTGGGTTTCTCGGAAGTAATTGGCAGAGTTGGGCCTACTGGATTCGGTCTGTAATGACACCCAATGGCTGCCTGCTTTAGATCAGGAAAGAACCCTGTAGTTTGCTAAAGTCCCCACCACTCCCTGCCTTATCCCTCCGCTGACCCCAAGGGTTAATGACCCTAACCCTTCCACTGCTGTTTTCTGGACAGTAGAAGATGTTCCTCTTTACCCAGGATTTTCCCCATAAATGGAGAAACAAAAGATAGACTAAAGGTGGTTCACATTGAAAGAACCCAGGGAGCCAGTGCATTTTCTTGTAGAAGTGATGTTCTTATGGGTTGAATAGGCAATCCACTGGCTCCCCCGTGAAGTCTTCTTGCTGCTTGCTTTAGGCAATTGCATCCAGTATCCCTGTTCTAGGCAGCCTTGCAAAGAGATGACGGTGTCCCCGGTCAGGCTTGGCAGAGCCATTGCCCGCGGGGGACAGTGAGCAGAATGATGGATGACTTAGCCAGAACCGAGGTGGGCAAATGCCTAGAGGAGAGAGGCCCTTGGAAGCCCACTGAGAGTGGGGAAGACTCCAAATGATGGGGCTTAAAATAGAAAGTAAAATATAAACATGGTTATTTCATGCACACAAATGGATAGACTCAGAGCTGCATGCAATACCTGTATTCTCTCACTGGCTTGGTTATTTAGCTCAGGGCTCTAGTGGCCACAATGTGCGCTCGTGATGGAGGCTACCAGAGCCTGACCTGGGGAAAGACAGCAGGACGTGGTGTTCTTTTCCTTG
The DNA here is from genome assembly GCF_922984935.1 of Meles meles. Classification (NCBI taxonomy): domain Eukaryota; kingdom Metazoa; phylum Chordata; class Mammalia; order Carnivora; family Mustelidae; genus Meles; species Meles meles. The sequence continues at coordinate 25,379,051 of NC_060070.1, forward strand.
TGGATGGGGGGGAAGATAACGAACACTAGAACTGTGGTTCGGGGACCATCACCTGTTTTAGAATTATATGATGGTATCTCTCCCTTTCTGCATGGAGTTTCGATTTAAAATAGGGTTCTAGGGCGGGGTGCCCGAGTCGTTCAGTGGTTAAGTGTCTGCCTGCAGCTCAGGTCATGATCCCAAGGTCCTGGAATGGAGCCCCGCATGGGACTCCTAACTCAGAGGGAGCCTGCTTCTCCCTCTCCCTCTGCCTTCTGCTCCCCTGCTTGTGCGCTGTTTCTCTCTCTGTCAAATAAATAAATTACATCTTTTAATTAAAATAATAATAAATAAAATAAAATAACATGCAGTTCTATGGGTGTCTTCCAGAAAGCATCGGGTTGGGCATATGAACCTTTGTGTTTTTGCTGCTAAACCAGAAATGTGTTTTTCAAAACCCCAACCGTTATGTGCCTGGGTTAGTTATCTCAATAGTTTGCTCCCCTCATTTATGACCAGTAAAAATAACAGCTCTCCTTTATGGAACTAACCTTCTGCCAGCCTGTAGCTGTGCTACACCTAACGGCCTTGTTTAGAACCCCCTTGTAGGGTGGGGTTGCCCCGTGCTGTGAAGCGGAAATGGAAGCTCAAATCGGAAGCAAGCTTCCAAAATCTCATACTCAGCGCACGCTGGAGTCGGGATTCAAATCCGATCTGTGTGACTTTATAAGCCCGGCACGCTACAGCTAGCAAGTCTACAGCATTTATTATCACTCGCTATTTGCAGGACAGTGATCGGGCAGAGGGATGGAAATATGAATGCAATGGCCAAGTCTCCAAGGAGCAGCAAAACTAAATTAGGCACATTCTTTAAAAATAAGAGGAAAGGCAGGTTCCTGCAGTGACAGGTTTTGTAAGAATCCTTGGATTTGTGCTGGTAGCTGAGGAAGTTGCATCGTCAACAGAACATTGACTCTGGGACCATGGGCTTCTGGGATGCTAGGACGGAGTCCGGGTGAGCGTGCTACTCTTGTCCCCATGAGTTGAAGTGCATCCCCCAAAAGACACTGAAATCCTTACCCTCAGTATCTGTGGATGGGACATTATTTGGAAATAGGGTCTTTGCAGATGATCAAGTTCCAGTGAGGTCATTAGGTTGGCTCCACTCCAGTATGACTGGTGTCCTTATTAAAAGGAGAAGTTTGGGGGCGCCTGGGTGGCTCAGTCAGTTAAGTGTCCGACTCTTGATTTTGGTTAAGGTCATGATCTCATGGGTCACTGGGTCTAGCCCTGTCTCAAGCTCTGTGCTCATTGGGATCTGTTTGAAGATTCTCTCTCTCTGCCCTTCCCCCACCCTAGGCGTGTCCGTGCTCTCTCAAATAAATCTTCATAAACTAAACTAAAATTAAATAAAAAGGAGAAGTCTGGACACAGAGACAGGCACGTACAGAGGGAAGACGATGTGAAGACATAGGGAGAAGGTCATCTACAAGCCAAGGAACAGCTGAGGCTACTAGACACTGAGAGAGAGACCTGGAACCGATGCTCGTTCACAGCCCTCAGAAAGAACCAGCCTGGCCAACAAACACCTTGACCTTGGTCTCCTTGACTCCAAAACTGTGAGATAATAAATTTCTGATGTTCTAAGCCACCCAGTTGGTGGCATTTTGCGATGGCAGCCCTAGGAAAGAAAAACACCATCCAACCTGTATTCTTTTAGTTGTTTTATTATTATTTTTAAAACATTTTGCTTATTTTAGAGAGAGAACGCACCAGCAGGGAGAGGAGCAGAGGGCAAAGGTGAGGGGAACAATCTCCAGCAGACGGTGCTGAGCGCAGAGCCCAATACAGGGCTCCATCCCAGGACCCTGAGATCACAACATGAGCCTAAGCCAAGAGTCAGATGCTCAACCGACTGAGCCACCCGGGCACCCCTATATACTTTTCAAAAAGGCAAGATTCAGTTGTGTGGCTTCGTCATCATCTCCTTCAGAATCCTCTTCCTGAGTGGGTCTGGGACCCCCAGGAAGGCCGGGAATTGTCCACATGCAGTCTTAAACCTGTATTTCACGGCTTGGCCCCCATCTACAGCCTGTGTCCAAGCCACAGCAGGGAAGAGCCCCTTGAGATCCTTAGTGCGGAAGGCAGTGGGACACACACTGGAGTCCAGCCCAAGGGTATCATGGAAACATGAATAACAGTCCCATCAGGTAAGACCACTTAGGCTGAGATAAGGACTGTCTGCAAAAAAGGTCTAAGCGAGAGCATAGACCCGGGTGCTACTCCCCCTGGTGGGCAAGGGGGTGGTGAAAACACAGCAGAGGAGGTTTTGAAGGAAGAACGGGCATTGATTAGGAGACTCCAAAAACCTCAAAGGCACAGGCAGAAGAGGCAGAAACGCCTGGCCGGGCAGGAAAGGAGAGCTCTTGCACTCCTATACGTCTTAGAGTAGAATGGGATTTTCTGCAAGGAAAAGATGAATTTCTATTCTAGTCAGCACTGTTTCTGTTTTGAGCAATTCAATTGGGAAATAACTAGCCTGAACGGGAAAACAGCACTTAGGCTGTAATGCCGGTGGTGCCAACGGCGTGATGCTTTCAGATCCCGGCACCTATTAGGTCTGCAACAACTGTGTGCTACATGAGAGGATGAGTTACAAACCACGTAATCTCTCTGGACATTTGTTTTTTCATCTGTTCAAAATGGGATAGATGGATACGGGGACGCGATACACGATGCCACCTCTCTCAGATCCGTGCTCAGAGGCAAACAGGGCAACAAAATGTGAAAGTGTTATCGTTACGAAAGTAAATGTTTATGTTCCTCCCAAATCCATACGTTGACGACCTACCTCGCCCCCCCCCCCCCCCAGTGTAATGGTATTTGAAGATGGGGCCTTTGGGAGGTAATGAGGCTTAGATGAGGTCATAAGGATGGGGCCCTCCTGGTAGGATCAGCGTTATTTTTTTAAGATTTTTTTATTTGAAGGGCACCTGGGTGGCTCAGTGAGTTAAGCCTCTGCCTTTGGCTCAGGTCGTGATCTCAGGGTCCTGGGATCGAGCCCTGCATCGGACTCTCTGCTTGGCAGGGAGCCTGCTTCCCCCTCTCTCTGCCTGCCTCTCTGCCTCCTTGTGATCTCTCTCATTATCAAAAGAAAAAAAAGGGGAAAAAAGGATTTATTTACTTGAGATAGAGAGAGCTTGCCCGAGCAGGGGGGAGGGGCAGAGGGGGAAAGAGAATCCTAGGCACACTTCCTGCAGAGCGTGGAGCCCAATGTGGGGCTCAATCTCACAAGCCTGAGATCGTGACCTGAGCTGAAACCAAGAGTTCAGACTCCAACCCACTGAGCCACCCAGGCGCCCCACGATCAGTGAGAAGAAATACCCAGGGAGTTTGCTCTTTTCCTATCCTCCGTGTGCAGACACAGCGGGAGAGTAGCTGCCTGCAAACCAGGAAGAGGGCTCTCGCCAGAACCCGGCCATGCTGGTACTCTGATCTCAGACTTCCAGCCTCCAGAAATGGGAGAAAATCTATTTCTGTTATTTAAGCCCCCTGGTGTAGGGTATTTTTTTATGGTGGCCGGAGCACACTAAGACAACAACGGAAAGGACTTCATGACTGTGAATTTCATGAGGCTCTATATCGGGGAGGGGGCTCAGTCCTGGCACGTGGCGCGGATCCTACCTTGATTAGCTGCTTGCCTTTGGGCTTGTCTTTTCTAACGGCATATGGGGTACAGGGACATTTCCGGACACCATTCATACAGACTAGGACCCATCCTGTTCCTCATGTTTGACCCTTTGTTTCTTCATCTATAAAAAAAGGATGAGGAATGGAACACGATATCTAACAGCAACTCACTTATCCTTGCAGCAGATACTTGGTGAGAATCCACCGTGTCTGAGGCAGGAGCCCGGGATTTGGCGATGGAGCCCTGGGACATGGTCTTGCCTCCCAGAGTTCACAGAAAGGCTCTTATAGCTTCCCGGGAGCAGAGTCTCTATATTAGGCACCTCAGGCTGCCGTAGCAAAACATCACAGACTCAGGGGCTCAAACCACAGATCTTTATTTCTCATAATTCTGGATGCCAGAAGTCCCAGGTCAGGGTACCAGCATGGCTGGTTTCTCCTGAGGCCCCTTCTCCCTGGCTTGCAGATGGCCACCTTCTCTTCATGTCCCCTGATGGCTCTCATGTCCCCATTTCTTTGTGTGCATCGCTGGTGACTCTCCCTCTGCTTTAAGAATACTTGAGAGACTCTTAATCTTAGGAAACAAACTGAGGGTTGCTGGAGGGGAGAGGATAGACGGATGGGGTAACTGGGTGATGGACACTAAGGAGGGCACGTGATGTAAGAGCACTGGGTGTTGTGGAAGTCTGATGAATCACTCACCTCTACCTCCGAAACCAATAATACATTATCTGTTACTTAACTGAATTTTTTTTAAAAAGATTTTATTTATTTATTTGCCAGACAGAGATCACAAGTAGGCAGAGAGGCAGGCAAAGAGAGAGAGGAAGGGAAGCAGGCTCCCCATGGAGCAGAGATCCCGATGTGGGGCTGGATCCCAGGACCCTGGGATCATGACTGAGCCGAAGGGCAGAGGCTTTAACCCACTGAGCCACCCAGGCACCCCACTTAATTGAATTTAAGTTAAAAAAAAATATCAGTCATTGGACTGAGGCACACCGTATGACCTCTTTTAACATTGATTACCTCTGTAGAGGGTCTATCTCTAAATACAGTCCTCCTGGCACCTGGGAGGCTCAGTCGGTTAAGTATCTGCCTTCAGCTTAGATCATGATCCCAGAGAACTGGGATCGAACCTGCGTCTCCTTCTGCCCCTCCCCCCAGCTTGTGTGTGTAGGCACTCTCTCTCCATCTCTCTCAAAAATAAATAAATACAATAAAAAGTTATTAAAAAATACAGTCATTTTCTGAGATGTATTGGGGGTTAGGACTTCAATACATGGATTTAGAGGGAGGTCAGAGTTGAGTTCCTAACAGCCTCTATGACCATGAAAGAAAAGGCACCTCAGAAGTAGAGCAGGGGCCTGTGGCCCCGACCTGGACTACCCACAGCCTCTCCAGGAAGAGAGCTAAGCTGCTAACGAAGGATGCGGCTGGGGGCAGGGGCTGCTCTTCTGAATAAACACTGCGAAGCGCAGACCTTGTGTATTTCACTGTTTTGTGGCCTCTTGACTTTCTTTTCTTTCTTTTTTTTTTTTTTTTACTCTTTTTGGCCTTTGGTAGGAATAACAAAGAGGAACCCAAAAACATCATTCCAGAAGCCAATGTGCCTTGGGCAAGCCACCTTTCCTTTTTACCTCAGCTTCCTTCTCGGTATAATCAAGCAGTTAGCATTTATTATTTCTCAGACCTTAATGTGCCATGATTCTAGGGAAATCCTTAGGTATAGTCACGGTTACTTCTCTAAAATACAATTCATGGGGACGCCTGGGTGGTTCAGTGGGTTAAGTTGTCTGCCTTCTGCTCGGGTTGTGATTCCAGGGGCCTGGAGTAAGTCCCACATTGGGCTCCTTTGCTCAGTGGGGAACCTGCTTCTCCCTCTGCCTGCCCCTCCCCCTGCTTGTGCTCTCTCTGATTAAATACATACATACATAAGATACTGACAGTTCACAAGCTAGGGGAAGGGGAGACACCGATTCTGCAGCCAAATGCCGTATTTACTTTTGGAGCATTATTAAGATCTCTTTCTCTGTTTTCTACTAAGAACATGTAGATAAAGGGGAGACTGGTGACAGAAGAAAATCCAGACTCTCACACCAGCTCTGCGTGACTTAGCTAATCCCGGGAGACTTTCCCTCTGCAGGTCCTGGAGACGACTCAGGCCTTCCATCTGTGGGAAGGGGGTACAAGGCTGCGAAAGCAATGGACACCCATTGTGGGAAAAATGAAACCCGGCATGACACAAAGGTATTATGTGAACAAGTAAACACCCCCCTTTTCTGTCTACCATCCTGTAACATTGGCTCCCCTGTTTCCCCCAGTCTTCTCACTTACACAGAAATAACATGTGCGTGTTTTTTGTTTTTTTTACAAAAACAGGATCACACATGTATGTGGCCTGGCACACAGAGGTGCGAGGGCACCGGGCTCCAGGAGTCCCAAACAGACCAGGCTCAGCCATTCGCCACTGATAAAATCCAAAGGTAGAGAAACAAGTGGTGGTGGAACAAGAATTTAAAAAAAAATTTTTTTATCATCTTTATACCCGGACCTGGGGCTCAAACTCGTGACCCAAGATCAAGTGTTGCATTCTCTTCCAACTGAGCCAGCCAGGCACCCTGAACAAGAAAGGAATCTCAAAGAGGCCAAGAGCAGAAAACAAGGATCTTGGAAACTATCGCCAAAAAAATAGACCGACTTCCAGGTTTATATAAGGAAAAATGTGGTACAAAGGTGGGCGGGTACCTGCCGGTGGCTGAGAAGGTCAGAAGGATCTGTGTCCTGAAGTCAGTCCTGGGTGGGGTCTTAAGGGCTCAGCCCCCTCCGACTGCTTGGGGGTATTTTTCGTTCCCATCTAGGGCTGGTCTTGTCCTCGAGGTCTTCTGCCTGAGCCTAGAGACAAACTGGAAAGAACCCAACTAGAAAGTTCGAGGTCAAAACCGAGGCAGCCCAAGTCTTCTTTCAAATAGATCTCTGCTTGTCTTTTACTCAGGAAGGTGGTATAGACTTTCTCCTGTCTCTGTAAAAAAAAAGTACTTCTCTTTCTAAAGCCTGTGTAGTATGCCTAGCATGTGTCATTCATTGAGCAGGTTTTCAATCCCCTCCCATTCTTTTTGCTAACACGAACGATCCTGCGATAAACAGACTTGCAGATGTAGCTTTGGTTGAGTATCTCCCCGGGAAGGAGTCTTAGTAATAGAATCACTGGTCCTCGAGTTCATTTCTATGAGGTGTTTCATTGTGTAGAAAAATTTTTAGGCAGGTCAACAAAGACCAAAAAAAGATGTATCTGTGTATGTATACCATTTCATTTAAAGGTTCTTTTGATCCACAGCCTGAAATAATTTCTTAAAAACTGGCCGGTTACTAGGAGAGTATGTCTTTTTTTTCTTCTTTTTTTAATGGGCACCGATTGGCTGGGAAAGCGGCCTCCCCTTACTCCCTGCTTCCTGCCAGTCACAGCTGTGTGATCCGTGTGGGGACTCCTGACTGCAGGCCCTTGGGCGCCCCTCTGGGCTCGGGGGCCCTGGGCCTGCGATGCCTCCAGCCAGCACTCTGGGCTCGGGATGAGCTATAGTTCAGATTGGCATTTGTTTTCTCCAGGGCTTGAAATTGAGAGTGGGATTGCAGTAATTTTCACTCTTCCTAACATTTCTTTTTGCAGAATCCTATTGTGCAAGCCAGATATTCAGCTAAAATCAGATCTTAATGGCTGTGTTGGGTACTTAAAATCTCAAGCTGCTATAAATTATTAAATAGTCCTTCCACACAGAAGAACTGCCCAGCACAAATTCTCTGCAGCATTTTCATTCAAAACGTAATCTTTTCCCCCATGTTGGGTCGTTTACCTCCTCTGGATTCCACTCAAGGTAGGTCTCCCCGCCCCCACGCCCCAGCACACAAGGGGTTAAACTGAACTCACGGAGCCTAATTTCCCAAACAAAAGCCAGTTTTGCAAGTTAGTTTTCAAGGTGTGTCTTTCCATAAGTTCTGTTTCATGAAGTAAATAGGTGTTCCCACTTCCCTTCTTTTTTTCCTTCTTACTGTTCTGTTGTCAGTATTCATGGAATCTGGATCTGTCAGCTACTTCTGTTTGAAGTGGAAGAATTGGCAAAATTATACATCCAGCAGGCAAGAAATAAAGTGGAAATGTCTCACAAGTAACAGTGAAATCTGTTGCGTTGTTTTAAGACTTAACCACTGAAGGGGAGAAAAAAAGCCCTACTAAATATTGTCTTGGCAACTATAAATATATTTTAGCAATGATAAAAACCTTTAGAATAGCAGTTACAAGATAACTGAAACCTAATGCCTGTCTGTCTGCCACTCTGAATTATATATATTTACATTATGTATATATCCCATTCTTTATTGAAGGCTGTGCAATTCTCCTTTTGAGTTGGTCTAGTGTTTTGTGTGAATCCATTGTATGGCCAGGGAGCCGATCTCCTCCCTGCTGCTTTTGAGTCAGGTAAGATTGGAAATGAGCTCATTAGATCAATTGCAACAACTCTAATCTGAAAACTTGAAAAATGCATTTCTAATGAAGAAATTTCCAATCATGCAGATATCTAAAACGCAGGGATTTATTTATTTATTTATTTTTAAGGTCTTTCCACACATCCCCATGAACCAGGAACCGTCGTCACTCCTACTGACTTCGGGTGGTGTTGGGCAGGAATTGTTTTTTATACATCATTCCTATCCCCATCTTACTCCATGTTTATTCATCTTTTTTCAGAAGGCATTACTTTTATTTGCATGCACTTTCAGACCTATTATTTTTTTCAGACCTTTTATCTTTTTTAAAGCCTCCAAAATACAAGTTAGATAAAACTATTCCAGTGCAGCTTTGGCTGTTGTCTTCAACTTCATATACTATTTTCCCTTATGAAACAAAACAAAAAGAGCATACAAAACTATTTGAAGGTAGGTCATTTCTTAGATAGCAATGATTTCCATTTTTGTTAATAACTTCTTTGGAATGAACAGCTTTGTTAAGTAGATTGAGCCAGTTATGCAAATTAAGATGCGTCATTTATAATATATTCAAGGTCACTCTCATTTCTCTAAGATGTTTTAAAAAGTCAGCGGTCAGGTAAGCATGCTGCTCGCCTGAGATGCTATTTATCAACAAAACTATTATATTTGACAAAATCCTTGGTTTCAAACACAAGGAAATGTTGGTTTCTATTTTTATTTCAATTGTTTTATTATTTAATTCCTCCCTAAACACCTCAGTTGTTACTGTAGAGGGCCGGCTAAAGCTATAGATCTTCACAACACCTATCTCATCTAATCCCCTTTGTAAAAATGTAACAAGGTCATTTTACATTTTTAAACCACTTCTGCAAAGTGGCTTAAAAATGCAAAGTGAGCTTAAATGCTACTCTTAACTCTTCCTAACTCTTCTACTGGGAAATCCTAGAAAACTGAACTAATGAAATGCAATTTATACTCTTTAAATTCTAATTATAACTGTCACATTAAATTGAAGGTGAGACTAAAGCTGCTGTATCTGTTAAGTGAGTCAAGCGATATACCGTATTAACATGTTATTTAATGCGCGAGTGTAAAAGTCAAGTTCCCGGCACAAGCCGAAGCGCCTCCATTCCGTCTTCTGGGAGTGTATAAATTAACCATTCTCCCCCAAGCGGTCCTCCTCCCTTCCTCCCTCCGCCCTATTTTAAATGTAGATAGGGCGTCTCAAGTCTTTTGAATTTGAAGGGCTGCTATCTCGGCCCCATTCTTTTCATCATCCTGTTTTGAATGACACTGAGCACGTATAGATTCTTTTATAAAAGCACCCCCTGGATGCAGCGCTCGGTTCTCCCCGAGGCTTGCTAATTTTGCATAGCAATTAGTACTGACTTCTCAAAATGGGCAATCCAAATGCAGCCTCCAGAATGTTCCACGTAGTTCCTCAAAGGTCTTAGATAACCGAGCGCCTTTTGATTGCAAACCCGAAGGGAAAGAACTTGCATAATTACTAAATTCCCAACTGGAGGGGTCCGGAGGACGCGGTAATCCGGACCTATACGTTAATTCAAACGCTCCCCGCAACTGGGCAGCAAGGAGCCAGCATATGCCTCCTTTTAAAATCTATTCTACCTATTCACTGACCGCGCAGGGCTGGGCCACATGGCTCGCTCCTGCAGCCAGTCAGCTGTGAGCAGCAGATGGGATCATTTGCATTTTTCTTTTTATATTTACTCCGACCGGCAAATTAAAGGATTTTTTTTTTTAAATCTACATTCTCATTGTTTGCCTAAAATGTAAACGTGGTTCAACTGTTGGATTGGGCTTCCGTGACCTTCACACGCCACACCCCTTCAAGTCACTGAGACTTAAGAAAATACCCGAGGGGTAGGTTTCGTATTTATCAACTAGGAATCTACAGTCCGGGAGTTAGGAGTAGAAAGAATCAGCCTTTATTGAACTGGTGACTCGTGTTTTTCTATTTTAAGCGCTCGGCGCGGATACCCCGTGGGTTTGTCGGTGGCATGTGGGTCTGCGAGCGCGCGCACTTCTCAATGTCTTGCTCTGTAGCCTCAAACCTCAAAACTTCGGGTTCCAAGTAGAAGGGTGACTTTCAGCTCCGGCTCACAACAGAGGGCGGCCACCCTGCCGGGGGAGTGGCCAGAGCCTGCGTTTCCCAGCGCCGGGGTCGCTCTCCCGCGCCCCGCCGGACTCCATGTCGGCTTCGCGGGGCCCCGGGGGCCACCCGGGTCCCGGTGCCCCGAGGTCTTTGTGCGGATCGCGGCGCGGGAACACCCGTCCGGGGGGCGGGGGGGGGGGTAGGGCCACGACCGGGATGCCAAAAACTGGGGAGAGACGCGGGCGCGAGGGGAGGAGACGACCCGCAACAGTCGCTGTCCCGCGGAGGAAAAAAAAAAAAAAAGTGGAAAAAGAGGCTTTTCAGGTCAAACTCCTTGGGGCTGAACAACCACGTTTCAGAGCGATGACTCGCGGGGGGAGAGCGCACGGCGTTCAGGGGACATTGTTAGGCAGCGCTGCCCGGGCGCGCCGTGGGTTGCGCGACCGCCGCCCCCAGCCGCGAGCCGCCGGCGCGGGCCCACGTGGAGCGGCGCGGCGCTGGACGAGCGCGCAGGGCCGCCCGGGTCCCCGGAGTGCGCGCCCCAGCTCCCCGCCGCGGCCGTTCACGCCCGAGCGCCGCCGCCGGTCCCGCGTGTGCCCCGCTGAGGGGGAGGGGCGGCCAGGGGTGGGGGCGGAGGGGTTGTGGTTCCACTGCAGCGGGGGCTCCTGTGTCCTTGTGCGGAAATGACACACGGAGTCCCGTCACGTCACGCGAGAGCGCAGCGCACGGACACACACAAAGAGAGGGGAAAATACACGGCGCCCTCCCGCCGCCCCCAGCAACTCCCCGGGCCGCCCCGGCCAAGCCCTCCGCGCGCGGCCCCCACTCCCCGGCCCCGCGCTCCCCCACCCCCCACGTGGCGCCCAAACTCGGCGCGGGCCCGCTCTGCAAAGTACACAACTCGCGTCCCAGGTAAGTGCGGGGCGGATCAAGCCGGCCGCGCGGTGGCGGCTCCGGGGCAAGACGGACGGGCGAGTGGCTGCAACATCCATGCCGGGGTGGGGGCGGGAGCAGGGGAGGGGACGCGAAGGGGGGCTGCCCTGAGCGCGCCCGCCGGGAGTAGCGCCCACCCCCGCGCAGGGCCGAGCCGCCCAAGCCGGCGCCCAGCGCCCACGGGCTCGCCGCGCCCATTGTGCCGCGCGCCCCTTTGTGCCCGCTCCGAACGCGGCGGCTCCATGGCGTTCCGGGGAGCACGCGCGCCGCGCGGGGGCGGGGGGGGAGCGCGGAGTGGAACGGTCCGCGCCGCCGCCGCCCGGCCGCCCCACTCGCGCCGTGCGCGGGCCCCGCACCCCCGCCTGGCGCTGCGATGGAGCGGCCGGGGCCGCCGGAAGGCTCTGCGGAGCCCGCGGTGGGCTCGGCGCTCGCGTTCGGCCGGGCTGCGGCGGGGCACGGCTTGGCGTGTACAAGGGGGTGTCAGAGCAGGAGCAGGGGGCGGGGACTGGAGGGAGATGCCGAGCGGGGAGCTGGAGGCCGGAGGAGCCCCCGTTCGGAGGGACGCTGCCTCCGGAGTCTGCAAATGGAGCAAGGCAGGCCGGCAGCGGTGGAGGTGGCGGCCGCCGGGAGCGGACAGGGACGGGCCCCGCCGCCAGGGGGCGCAGCGTTCCCTCCCCCGCTGTCCACGGCGCGGTTCGCGGTTCCCGCTGCCCAGGAGCTGGAGGCGGGCCCGGCGCCCTGGGTGTGCACCCGGCCTGGCGCGGGGCCTTCCCGGCCGGCCGCGAAGCTGCAGCCCAGGGCGCTCGGCGCTCCTCGTGACCGCCCGCCCCCTTTCCCTCTTTATTGTAAACGCGAATTCCCACGCAGACTTTGCCCTCGCCTTATCGGTGAGCTGTGCTGCAACGCTGGTGAGGGCCTTGTGTGTCGCGGCTTAGTTTTTTTACAAGGTGTTTTTACGGGGGTGAGAGAGTTTGATTGCTCGGGTGGCCCGGCTGGAAGAATTGTACACGCAAAGGCTAACCAGACGAGGGGGCACGGAATAGAGCTAATAACCACCTCGCAGTTGGTAATGTTCAACTTCTTAGAGTGACTTTTGACTGTTCCCTGTGCCAGAAAGCTGTGGCTGCAGGAAACTGAGGCAAGGAAGTGAGCTCTCTGGCTTGCTGGGTATGTGAGAGACGGATGGAGGAGATTCTTCTGTTAATCCGAACCCCCAGCCCCCCTTGGTTTTTGTTCTGTTTTGTTTAATCATCCGTCCCTAGTTCATGGTTTCATATCACCGTACAGGACATTTAACAGAAAAGTTTTATGCCCTTCCCTTCCCCCACTGCGCACACAGCAGCAGTTCCAGCAAAGAACAGAGACCAGTTAGGACCTGATAGGCAAGATCTTCATCCCAGTAACCTATTAGAGGGTACTGCATTGCCCACACTTAACTAGTACTGTCCCTTTTGGTGGTGTCCTTCTAGGTTCCAGAACATCCTTTACATGAGCAGAGGAACTGCAGAATGTTTAATAATTAGGAAGGGAAAAATTAGAATCAACCCTGACAGATTTGCTGAGGTGAAAATTTAATCTCCTGCAGAATGTCCCACCTGCCACTTTTTCGAGCTAAAAAGCCCCTGAAGCAATGAGGAAGGAAACAAGAAGCTTTTATGAATTGAATTGACACCGTGATGAAAAATCTGGGGATGTGTCTTTTAAATACCGCAAAATTGTATAATGTAGAAACACATGAAGGTTGCTAGCCAAGCAGCAAAAATAACTTGGTGTTAGTGGATGGGAGGCTGGGATGTAACCTTTTTTCCTGGCACCTGGTTGTGATGACAGGTGGTGAATTATGGTGGCCTCCCTTATTCATTGTGCCCCTTATTGGCTAATGTAAGTTTGGGGGAATTATTTGGAGAATTAATCTTCCGGCTGATGGAACTTTCTGCCTCCTCCCCCTTGGTAGTTACAGGGATGTATACGCATGTTCTTTTTCATGGAACTGTGTACCTACCCCCCCCCCCCAGTGAATCTTACCGTGTGATAATTTTTTTTAAATAAAATTTAAAGGGGCGCCTGGGTGGCTCAGTGGGTTAAAGCCTCTGCCTTCGGCTCAGGTCATGATCCCAGAGTCCTGGGATGGAGCCCCGCATCGGGCTCTCTGCTTAGCGGGGAGCCCGCTTCTTCCTCTCTCTCTCTCTGCCTGCCTCTTTGCCTACTTGTGCTCTCTGTCAAATAAATTTAAAAAAAAAATTTTAAGGGGCGCCTGGGTGGCTCGGTGGGTTAAAGCCTCTGCCTTTGGCTCAGGTCATGATCCCAGCGTCCTGGGATCGAGCCCCGCATCAGGCTCTCTGCTTGGCAGGGAGCCTGCTTCCTCCTCTCTCTCTCTGCCTGCCTCTCTGCCTACTTGTGATCTCTGTCTGTCAAATAAATAAATAAAATCTTAAAAAAAAATTTTTAAATAAAATTTAAAGTCACAACACACATGCCCTCCAAATGGGGTATTTTATAAAGTGCTTTGTGAGCATCATTTGCTCTTGCTATTTCTTTCCCCCTCCAGATTGGACAGTTGTTCTTGTCCCTTCTGATGCTCTGGTATTTCTTGCAACATTATTTCGGCTCCGGGCTCTTGGGGCTTCTGGAACAAGCCGCCACACATGACCCCCCACATGTGCTAAGAGTGCTGCGTGCTTGGCCTCAGGCCTCCGGGGTGTCAAACAGGAGAGGCGCTGTTTCGCTGGGAGCTGTACTTCCTGCCGGTCATGTTAGTCACTGAAAGATCAGATGTGTTACAAACCAGCTGGGTTTTTCTCAGCAGCTCACCTGGTAGCATGAGCACCCCTCCTATTCAACCCAACTTGAAACACATTGTATTTAAAATCAGCCCCCTCAGTTCTTTGTTCTCTACCAATGGCCCTGCTCTCCCCTCTCCTATTTGGTTATCAGTGGCCAGTGAAACACAGTTGCATCAGTGTCTGTAATTGCACTGATTGCTCAATTTGAATAAATTACTCATTGGCCTTTTTTTTCCCCCAAGTTTTTATTTATATAAGTAATCTCCATACCCGGCATGGAGCTCGAGCCCACAACCCCGAGATGGAGAGTCCCATGCTCTTCCAGCTGAGCCCGCGCGGGCCGCCACCCCCCCCCCCCCACCCCGTCTGTCCTGGGTGTTGGGGAATGTTGGTTTGAGCACAGAGCTAGTAGTGATGGGAAGGATGGGGGCATGAGGGCAGGGGGGTGGGGTGGGGGTGGGGGTGGGGGTTGGTGTTTACAGCCGACTGTGCCCCAACTCTAATTAGCTCATGTGGTCACAAGACGACGCACTTCGAAAAAAGTGGGAAGTACAGAGGAAACTCAGCTTGTACCTCCTAGGAAAATTAGTCACCACCGTACAGTCAGGCAGTCACATGGGTGACTGCTAGGGTGTGCTGGCCCTTTTTCCCTCCTCGAGCCCCAGCTTCTGGGTGCCAAGATTAAAGTTACAAGTCCGGCGCCTTTCCCCATTGATGTCTTTGGAAGGTAGCCCCTCTTGGCCTCAGGAAGGCTTTGAGAGTGTGGCTTGGCCAAGCAGGACATCGTGCTTCCTCACGTTCAGACAAGACAGTCTGAAGGGTAAGACAGCAGCTCGCAGGCAGGGCAGCCTGTCGGGCGGAGGTTGCGCTACTTGGCCTTGTGGAAGATGCGGTTGTTCTCCGACCGAGTAAGGAAGGCAGCAACAATTACAGCTTTCGAAAACTCGGGGGAAAATTGCCCTGGTTTTTTGTGAGGACTGGTATTTTTCAAACTGCATTTGCAGATGTGCCTAAAAATAAAAACAAATTGCAAACATGTCTACAAGTCCCAGGGGCAGGATGCCAGTGCCAAGAGGGCCGGGTTCCGAGAGCCGCGGGACTCCCAGCTGATCCCGTAAACCCAGAGCCCCGTGCCCCGCAAGAGCAGATGGCATGGGAACATTCTTTCTGTCCTTAGGGAGAGCATTTTATTCGATTTCACCCCCTTCCAGTTTGTTTCGTTTCTTTCGTTCACAAGAAAAGTCACTAAACTGTCAAACTTTTTGTCATATTAATTTTGTAGTTTTAAGAACTATCCAGTATTACAGTGCTTTGAAAATCTTTTATTTATTTATTTTAAAGATTTTATTTATTTATTTGACAGGCGGGTGGGGGGGAAGCAGGCTTTCCGCTGAGCAGAGAACCCTCGATCCCTGGACCCTGAGACCATGACCTGAGCTGAAGGCAGAGGCTTAACCCACTGAGCCACCCAGGCGCCCCAAAAATCTTGTTATTTAAAAAAGCCTTATAATGGATAACATCTACTAGGTGCCATGTGCCAGTCACTTTCTCCTTTGTAATTTCCACAAAAATTCCTTAGGTAGGGTGGTATGTTCGACTCCATTTTACAGAAGAAAGAACCAAGGGTGGGGAAGCCACTTGCCCCGTCTTAATAAGCTGAATAGTAGGCGGGGCCAGCGTTTTACCCAATTCTTTCTGACTCTGAAGTTTGGTAGGTTTTTATCGATTTTCTTTGAGATCAGCTGCACTCGTTGCTCTGGTGGTCCAGAGTCTGGATCCCGGGCCGTCCCTGGGGCCCGTGGACCAGATGACTTCTGCACCAGAGCCCACCTACAAAGGGGCGCTCAGCGGGAAGGGAGGAAGCAGAGCGTGGTGCCTCATGCCCCACGCCTCAGGCTCTTCTGGAAGGCTGGAGTGAGGCCCCGGAGCCCACCTGGGACCCTGCTCTCTGTGATAACCCCACACCCCAAGTGAGGCGCGGACCGCTGCCCTCCCTGGTTCTCTGCCTGCTAAGTCAGAGGGCTCTTGCGAGGATGGCGTGGGTTCACCTGGGGGACAGACTGCCAGCCGGCCTTCCAGAACATGGGCTGCTGTACTCCTTTTCTCTGCTTAATTTTTAAAATCTATATGACAGAGAAGTATCACAAAGTCAGATGAGTTGTGGCAGTTGTGAAAAGGATGAGGTGAGTTTTTGTTAGGTCTTTACCTTTTTGAAATCCCAAGTATGTTTTATCAGTAACGGTCCGAGCATATTTTCCCCTCACATATGGCAACCGGCACAGTCCCCGGCTCCCTGGTCCCAGGTTCTAAACACAGTGCTCTTCTGGGGCTCCCGTTCTCCAGCAGCCCTTCCTGTGGTGAGAGTTTGCCTCACTTTGCATCTGAGAACGTGACTTGGGAAGGAGGAAGATCTTCCCCCCACCCCCCCGCATGCCATGAGGTCAGGGCTGCTGGGCCCCGTCTTCCTGGACTGCACCTCAGCCCGGTGGCCGGTGCTAAGTTCAGTGGACGTTTCCGATTTAGTGGGCTAGAATCCGGAGTCAGCTGGCTGGGATTTGAACCTCGAGGTTTCAGGAAGCCCAAGTACTTCCCATTTCGGGGCCTGCTGCTGATCCTGGGTGAGTCCTGCCCAGCCACAAGCCCCTGGTGCCTCAGATTAGCGTCACACTGCTCTCACCCCAGGGACTGGTCTGGCTGCCCTCTCATGAGCACAGGTTCTCTGGAAAGAACTTGATGAGAAGACCCCTGGCCACTCCTAGCCCCCTCTGAGCAGCACTGAAGAACTTTGTCCCTTGGACACCTGTGGGACACTTAGGAAAGGGATCCATGACCCTGGGAAGGCAGTGGGCATTGGCAAGGAATCACCACACTAGGTGACCCCTCCTTTCCTTACTGTGGTCTTGTCTTCAGCTCTCCACGAGGAGAATTCCCCACGACAGGTTCTGTGTGACTCCTTATTGCCCACTTGAACCAGTCACCTCACCACACCTTCCTTTTTCCAGCCATTCCTCAGGTCCACAGACCTCCTGACCGTCCCTCTCGCCACCACCTCCTGCTGCTTACCCCAGGAGCCAGGCCCCTCAGAGCCGGCCTCTGCTTGCCCAGCTGGGGCCAGTTTTGAGGAGTCAGCGAAGGAGGGCTCCAGAGGCGGGTCAGAACATCTCCCAGAAACCACAAGAGAACCCTGAAGAAAGGACCACATTGAACAGTGGTCATTCAGAGTACAGAGAGCCGGAAAGCAAGGCCTCTGCCCTGGCGAGTTCTTGAGCTTCGGGCCAGCCACAGACCCTCCAGTGACCCCGCCTTCCATCCCTGATCCAGAAGACTTGCTCTCATTTTTTTAAATTTTGTTTTGTTTTTTCCTCCCATGAAATTTGCCTTATTTTGAAAATCCTTCAAGAATCAGGCAAATGCACTGATAAAGCCTATGATGTACCCACCAGGAAATGACATGTCCTGGTGGTTCAAAAACCAATCTCTTCACCTTCTTATTCATACCCAGGTTTATGAGCTGAGACTTTTTCTGCTCTCTCTTTCTCCCCACACTGAGGAGCATTTTTGACCTTCAGAGGCAATAATTCAGAGAAAGATATGAAATGAAAGGCCTTTCCTAGTTTGCCAGTTGTTACATTGTTTCTTAGATTATCCGTATTTTAAATGTTTAAAAGTTGAATGATTTGATTTTACATAATGAGCATGTTGCTGTCTGTGCGCTTAAGTGGGACTATGGCCTGGCTCTGTTCTATATTCATATTGTAATACTTATTTTTAATTTTAAAATACTTTTTCATTTTCAAAGAGTTGCATGCCCACTGTAGAGTATTTGGAAACTAGAAGGAAATATTAAGGGGAAAAAATCCATAATCCCCTAATTGGAAGTAATTAACATTTTGGCATATTTCCTTCCAGCTGCTTTATGGCATTTTTACATTATGCAGTTGACATATCCCCAGCAAA
Organism: Meles meles; assembly: GCF_922984935.1. Classification (NCBI taxonomy): domain Eukaryota; kingdom Metazoa; phylum Chordata; class Mammalia; order Carnivora; family Mustelidae; genus Meles; species Meles meles. The sequence goes on from NC_060070.1 coordinate 25,396,991, forward strand.
CTTTGAAGTAGGTTATTATTGACTGGATAGCCCTGTAACGAACAACTGATTTTGAATCTTTACACATAATTTAATGCTCAGCTCTTTCTGTCAATAGAGGTTTTCGAATTCATGTGTTGAGAAAATGTGTTGAAGTTGACTTCCTAACTTTGTATAATGGAAATAACAATAGTAATCAACGGGGATCTCAGTCTAGGTCCCATTCACTTTGATGCCTCCTGCTTTCTCTGCAGCTGTTTGTGAAGTTGATCAGTGAATAATAACAGCTCAGGGCTGCGGAGGGCTTCTGCACCAGGACTTCCTCCCTGAGTCTCTACTCAATTCCTGCCTGTGCTTAACCTGAGAGCCTCTGCCCTCTGCCTAGTGTGGCAACTGTGTATCATGACTGTCGAGGGTAGGAGGCTCCGTTAAGTGACAGAAAGATTTGGTTAAAGGCCCTCATAAGCTCAAAGTTATGAGGACGATCAAGATTTTCCCATCTAAGCACTGACAAAGTTATTTTTTTTTTTAAAGATTTTACTTATTTGTTTGACAGAGAGAGAGACAAGTAGGCAGACAGGCAAGTGGGGGGGGGGGGTGTTTGCGGGAAGCAGGCTCCCCGCTGAGCAGAGAGCAGGATGCAGGCTTCAATCCCAGGACCCTGAGATCATGACCTGAGCCGAAGGCAGAGGCTTAACCCACTGAGCCACCCAGGCATCCCGACACAGTTATTTTCAAAGTAGACTTTTTCCCCCCTAGAATAGTGTTATTTCTTCCCTCCAAAGAAAAAAGTCTGATAAGTACATACCAGAGCTTAAAATTATTTATATCCAGGTCACAAAATTGTAAGCGTTGGTGGTCTTCTGCACAGCTGTGGCAGGCAGCCTGTGTTTACTGGATTTGAGTTATGGTTGTTATAGAAACCCTAATGTAATATCTCCTAACCTTGGGGTTCTGAGTGCTCTTTCCTTCCTGTTACTTTTATCTCACGCTCTTTACCCATCTTCCCCTCCGACAGAGGTTCCCAGAGTCCCATCTTCATCCTCCAGGCCCTCCGTCTCTGCTCCTGTTGGTTGTGATCAGTCCTTTGCAAGTCAGCTGTCTGGTCGGTCACCCCCTGCACAGAGGACGGTCCCCACACTGGCACCAGCAGCTCCCGTGCGCCGTGGGGGGGGGGGGGGGGTGTGGTCACTCAAGCACTGGGCAGGGAGGCCTCAGCATGTTCCCAGCCTTTCTGACCCTTGGATCCCGTACCTATAAAAGGAGATCATCTCTGAGGTCCCTTTTGTCTCTAAAACCGTGCCTCAGTTTCCTAATGTGTGAAATGAGACTAACAAGCATCTCTACCTCATAGGATTGCTGGGCAAGTTAGTTTCTACACAGTGTAAACTACTGTTTCTGTTGATTGTCAGCCAAGGGCGCAGAGCACAGGACAGTGAGGTGAGGAGTCCGAAGGGAACGGCAGGGCAGCTGGGCCAGCCTGTTGGACTCCTCCGCTGGTGTCCTCAGCACCGAGCCCCGCCCGTAGACAGGGAACGCCTTCCCCCACGGAAGGAAGCCTGTTACCGTGACCTTGACTGTCTCCTCCCAGAGAAACTACTCACTCTGGAGCACTGTCTCCCAGTGTGTTTCTGGGGGAAACGCAAACTAAAAAAAGAAATGATAGAGAAATTTCTATGATCTATTAAATGAATAAACAAGGAACAGGATCTTAAACCTTCCAGTTTCAGCATCTCTACATGCTTAAAAATTATTAAGACCCCAAAGAGTCTTAGTTTATATGGTTATATCTGTCAGTATTTACTGTGTTAGAAATTAAAACAGAGGGGTGCCTGGGTGGCTCACTCGGTTGGTTGAGTGTCGGGGACATGGTTTCAGCTCTGGTCATCATCTCCCGGTTGCGTGATTGAGCCCGACGCCAGAGTCCATGCTTACCTCGGAGGCTGCTTGGGATTCTCTCTCTCCCTCTGCGTCTCCTCCCTGCTTGCATGCTCTGTCTCTAAATAAATGAATCAATAAAAATCTTTTAAAAAATTTAAAAATATTTAAATGTAAAGGTGTTTAAATATATTTTTTAAAGATTTTATTTATTTGACAGATGGAGATCACAGGTAGGCAGAGAGGCAGGCAGAGAGGAGGAAGCAGGCTCCCTGCGGAGCAGAGAGCCCGATGTGGGGCTCGATCCCAGGACCCTAGGATCATGACCTGAGCTGAAGGCAGAGGCTTTAACCCACTGAGCCACCCAGGCGCCCCTAAATATTTTTCAATTTATTTAAAAACAACCATAATAAGTCCATTACAAGGTAGTGTCAGTAGTATTTTAATGAAAGGTAATTATTCCCTCACCCCCCAAAAAAATGTTAGTGAAAAGATTGGTATTGTTCACATTCTTTTTTATTTTTTTAAGATTTTTTTTTTTTAAGTAATCTCTATACCCATTGTGGGACTTGAACTCACCACCCTGAGATCAAGAGTTGCAGGCTCTGCCAACTGAGCCAGCCAGGCGCCCCTGTGTTGTTTACATTCTTGGATCTCTCTTTAATATCCGGCTCAATAGAAGGCAGCTGAATTTTCCTGTTTGCCTGTGTAGTCAGTCTTTCACAAAATAACACTTCATGGAACGTCTGGAAAGCTCTTCTACACATCTATAAGAGAAAGGGGGCTATAATACCTCAGTGTTATAAAAACACTTTTCATCTCATAGAACCTTTGAAAGGTCTTGAATATAATTGTAAAGTGGTTCCCCAAAAAGACGGAAAAAAAGCTGTTTTTAAAAGTGTCCATTTCCAGGGAGTCAATCAGCCTCCACGACCAGTTGCAGGCTACCGGCTGGACGGCCCGGAGCTGGGGAGGGATACACAGGCTGTGCACGTCGGGACGACCCAGCGCTCGCAACCGCCGGGCACGGCTCACGCTCTGAGAGCCACTGACCCCGAACATCTGTGCAAGGATGCACGGGAAAACTGACATCGTTGCCTCGCTGCCTCTCAGAGAGTGACTGGGGATGGGGGAGACAGTGGACTTTTTTTTTTTTTTTAAGATTTTTTTATTTATTTGAAAGAGATACTGAGAGAATGAGTTGGGGAAGGGCAGCGGGGGAGCTGACTCCCCGCCGAGCAGAACTCGATCCCAGGACCCTGAGATCACTGACCTGAGCCGAAGGCAGATGCTCAACCCACTGAGCTACCCAGGCGCCTGACAGTGGACTTATTTTTTTTTTTTTCTTTTAAAGATTTTATTTATTTATTTGACAGAGGGAGATCACAAGTAGGCAGAACCAGGGAGAGAGAGAGAGGAGGAAGCAGGCTCCCCGCAGAGCAGAGAGCTGGATGCGGGGCTCAATCCCAGGACCCTGGGATCGTGATCTGAGCCGAAAGCAGAAGCTTTAACCCACTGAGCCACCCAGGCGCCCCCCCCGACAGTGGACTTCTAAACCAAATCTCCTTTTTATTTATTTATTTATTTTTAATATTTTATTTATTTATTTGACAGAGCAAGATCACAAGTAGGCAGAGAGGCAGGCAGAGAGAGGGGAAGGGAAGCAGGCACCCTGCTGAGCAGAGAGCCGGATGCGGGGCTTGATCCCAGAACTCTGGGATCATGACCTGAGCTGAAGGCAGAGGCTTTAACCCACTAAACCACCCAGCTGCCCCCAAATCTCCTTTTTTATACTTTCTGAATTTTCTTTCTCATGCGTGCATTTTCTAGTCAAAAAAGAAAAAAAAAAGACCCTAAGCATCTTCCTTTCTTGAAATGAACTCCAAAAATAGACATTGACCTGTAATTTGTAAATCTTTTCAACGTTTCCATTTCTTTGTGGCATCTCTGAGCACTGATTCTTTCTCAGCCCTGATGAGTGATTCTCACCGTCTGCCTGCCTCCCTTGTCGTCCCTCCTCCCAGACTTTCTTCCCGCCAGAGGCAGGAGCTTGCTGATACTCAGGCATCAGATTTAGGCGCATTTCAGCGGGAGGCATGGAGGGAGCCCTGCCAGTGACTGCATTTATGTAGCCAATTTAAGCAACTTAGCCTTTGTAATTTGATATTTGAGTGGCTAAAGCATCTTGTTATTTCTGAACGTTTGGGATTACCCTCCCTTTTGTGCTTTTTGTAAATGGAAGGCTTTTCGGATGACATTCTAATCTTCCCCCGCCCATGTGCCCTGCATGAAAATTGAACATTGTCCGTCTTGCTCCGTGCAGAAGGATCGAGACTATTAGGCATTTTAATAAAATCATATATACTCTTACGAGCTCTGCAACATTTAAACCTTTCTGTACCCATGACAGTCATTTAGCCTGAGGCTGCTTAGGCTGTTTGGTTTAAAAATATATATATAATAACTTTCAGTTACTAAATTAACCCCTGGAAACTGGTCCTGTTTGAGAGTTCCCTTCCAGGAGGTCATGGGCATCGTAGAACGTGGTATTTTTGTGAGAGGCAGCCGCAGTCTACGTGGGTCTCATTGACCCTTGTTCCCTTCATTTGTTTAAGCATTCCTTTGGGCTTGGCCAGGGGTTTCTGGGGGACATGGAACAGCCACCCCTTGGGGAAGAAAGCTGATACTCAGGAACACGTGGGTGCATACTTTGGTGGTCTCACAACTTGCGGGATTGGTGGGAGCCGTGGCGGTTGGTAACTATAACCTACAATTCCTATGGCATGCTCGGCCTCTGGGCACATGGTGTCCACCCCGGACAGGCAGCCTTGTGACCTTCATCCGGGCAGATGACCAGGAAGTGGAGGGAGACATGTGTGGAGGTGGCAGTGTGATGTCCCTGTCCTTTTCCCACTGTGCGGTCACTGTGTCAGTACCGGGAGGCTGGGAGTCCCCCTGGACATCCTTCTGCCCTGTGGAGTGGAGTCTGTTTCTAAGCACGGAATAGACAGATTTTCCAGGTAGCTCCATGCAGACAGAGGGAGATTTGGGTGTTCAGCTGCTGTTGGACAGACAGATGCAAGGTTGGAAACTGGCCCCTGTGTATACCAGAAGAAATACTGGACGAATGATTATTCTGTGATTTCCGTCCCTGGGGGCTGACTGGAAAGAGACAGAGGCTTGTTTTGAATCCTAGTTCTGCCACCAAGCAGCTTGGTGGCCTTGGGCCAAATCACCTGCCCTGTGTCCCTTCCCACCCTCCCCTTCCATATGCAAATATTGTATTTCCATAATCAAAATATTATAAATATGGTTTTTTCTCTCTTCATTGGGGTAGAATTGACAAATAAGAATTGTCCAGATTTAAGGAATAATGCCCTCGGTTTCTTTATTGCTAAAATTGGGATTCAGAGAGCTCGGGGCGAGATGGAAGTGTTGGTGATGAGGCCGGTGCATCCGGCTTGGGGTCGGCCGGCTGCGTTGTTGGCTGAGGACCCTCACTCCTGTCCCCATCACGCAGTCAGATGCAGTTGTGGGTTCTTCTGGCTTTGCCAATGGGAAATCCCCCAGCTTCCCGTGGAGCGGGCAGCTTTGCTGGCTGGGAGGGAAGGGGCCTGCTGTGCTGGGTCAGGGTCACTTCCGTGCTAATCTAGCATCTGTCACTGGCCTAAGGTGACACTGGTTCCAGAGCAGATGCCCTCTGGGTGTCTTGAGTGCCCAGGACGGGGGCCACTGGAGCCTTCCCAGCCCCTCTTCTGGCTTTCTGCACCACCCCCCCCCACCCCCCGCAGGAGGCCAGGTGTGTGCTCTTCACCGTTTTCTTTACTGGGTGCTTGTGTTGCCTGAGCTGGTATCAAACGGAGTGTATAGAAAACACGGTTCCGCCTCCTGAGCCCCCATCCCGGCCAAGTGTACGCCCAGCACTGGGCTGCTTTTAAAAGTGGTCCCCACTGGTCTGCCCCAGCCAGCGCCGTTGCTTGCCTCCCCAGCTCCCTGCAGCTCTCCGGAACAGCTGGGCAGATAACGTGTAGATAACTGTGCTGGCCTTGCTCGGCACTGTGGTTCTGTCTGCTGTGTTTTTTCACCGACACCTGTTTTCTTCCAGGATTTGCTTGTCCTTTTAATGTCCTCTGCTTAGCGTCTTTTTGAGTCTTTGTGGTTTTCCTTCCACCTTGACCCTTTCTCTCCCCCAGTGAGCCATCCACCTCCTCCTCCCTTTCCCACTGCTTCACCCCAGTCATCTGGGTCTCCCAGGGCCATTGGCATCAGGCAAGGCCCGCAGTGCATTTCCTTATGAAGCTCCCCTGCCTGGGCTTGAACTTCTCCTCTGGTGTGGGGCTGCCGCGCTGCTTGCGGACTGTTGTTCGCCTGCTTGTGCTCCACCTGCCCTCACTACTCCCAGCCCCTCGGGGGGTGACGTCAAAAGTGGGGTTTTTTCCTCTTGCAATACGATGGAAATTGTTTTTGCTAAAATTCACCGTTGGTACTCTTGATCCTTGAATCGGACTTACCTTCCCTCAGTACCATCTTGTGTGTTACATTTTTCAGATAGCAGATACTTCGGTAAATAGGAATTATTTTCAGTGTAATTGCAGTTTCAGATAAATCTTAAAAAATTTTTTAAATTTATTTTTATTTTTTAAAAGATTTTGTTGATTTATTTGACAGAGAGAGCTCACAAGTAGGCAGAGCGGCAGGCAGAGAGGAGAGGAGGAAGCAGGCTCCCTGCTGAGCAGAGAGCCGGATGCGGGACTCGATTTCAGGACCTTGAGATCATGACCTGAGCCAAAGGCAGAGGCTTTAACCCACTGAGCTACCCAGGTGCCCTAAATCTTAAATTTTTATTCATTTCTCTGAAAATTAGCAATATAGAGATGGAGAGAACTGTGCCTGTCATAAATTATTGTGACATTCTGAGGATAGCACATTGCATCATAAGCACTATATGCATGTTGCTATTATTAGTGAATTTTGAGGCTGTTAACTATATGCATAGTGTACCTAGATTCACTCCCTCTTTCTTGCCTCCCCCCCCCCCCAACTAAAACCGAGAATCACACACCATTCTATGGCTACTTGGTGAATAGCTTACTGGACTTTGTAGATAGCGCTGTTCTTCTAGAAATTTCTGAAAAGATACTTCTTAGTACTGCTCTCCTCAAAGGGCTAATAAGAATGAGAACTCAGTATTTGCAGTCAGCTTAATCAGTTGCGGGAAGCACAACTCGGTGTCAGGAGTACAGGCCGTCAGTGTCTTCTTTTCCAGTGTTACTGCCTCATGTACACCTTATTCTGTTTATGAACTCTGTTATGTCATTTGGGGGAATCTCAGAGATTTAATGCTACTTTTAATCATGGTGTCTGTTCCATCCTGGCGCAGGCAGTGGGAGTCAGGGGCCCCGCACCTGACCCTTGCAACCCATACAGTGCCCCTTGCTCTCATTGTTCCTCTCCCCACACCCCCGCCTTGTTCCCTCATCAGTAAAAAGAAGGGTTTGGGCCAGATTCTGTGGCGCTCCAGAGCTTTAAAAACCCACACTGCCTCTTGCTTCTTTGGAAGGAAGGGCTAGACCAGCACCATCCAATAAAAATAGAATGCAAGCCACTTAAGTAGTTTCAGATTTTCTAGTAGCTACATTAAAAAAAAAAAAGGTGAAATTAATTTTTTTTTAAAGATTTTATTTATTTATCTGACAGACAGAGATAGGCAGAGAGGCAGGCAGAGACAGAGGGAGAGGGAAGCAGGCTGCCTGCCAAACAGAGAGCCCGATGCGGGGCTCGATCCCAGGACCCTGGGATCATGACCTGAGCCGAAGGCAGAGGCTTCAACCCACTGAGCCGCCCAGGCGCCCCTGAAATTAATTTTAATAAAGTTTTATTTAGCCTAGTGAATCTGACATTATCGTGTCAACATGTCATCAACATAAGTATGATTAGATATTTTACTTTTTTCCCCTCTGCTACATCGTTGAAATCCAGGGTATACTTCCACTTACAGCGTGTCTTCATTTGGGTGAGCACCTGGAGTCAGTCCTGTGACCCACTCGTGTCCCAAGAAGCCACCCCCTACATCCTTAGTCCGCCTTTTCAGTCTGTGGCTGGAATTTAGAAAGCAGGGACTAACAGGAGATTGTCTGAACTTGGGTCTTTCATAAGACTTGATTTTTTCAAATAACGTTCTCCCTCGGTGTGAAAGTGACTTAGTCGATGCTTTAGGACCCATTCGGCCCACGTGGAGTTTTGGAGAAGCGCTCCCAGAGGGGATGCAGAAGGCCTGGCTGCTTCTAACTCAGAGGATGCGGCTTTCCATGATGTTAGGGAACAGTGTCAGCTCAGCTTCTATGACCCAAAGCCAGGGTTGGGAGGGTAAGGGAATTTCTCATGGGTATGGAAAATTAAGAAGTAACTCAAGCAATAAATCAAGACTTTGTCTTTGTCTTTTCATTTAGTGGAATAGAAGATGAACTCAACTGAATTCAGTGAAGATGTAGAAGAAGGTAAAAAAAAAAAGCTTCTTTTTAAAAAATATTTCTAACTTAGTATTTTTTTTTATTAGGCCATACACTACATGGTTCAAAAATAAAAAGCTACATAATGAAACATCAGTGGAACTTCTCCCACCCCTGGTTGCCATCCCCCTTCACCCATACACCTGCTGGAGGGGTCTTGTGTATCTTTCTGGAATTACTTTTGTAAAAGTATCATCTCAGAGATAGTATTTATTTCTCTCTATCTCCTGTCTTCCCCCGCAACAAGGACTTTAAAACCAGTTTTGAGCAAAAAGTTCTCCGAACGTGGTTTTACTGTCTTAGCACTAACGCGGTAAGACAAAGATCTCTAGTTTGGAAAGCGCGGTTTAATTGTTCCTAGACTTCATTACCTGAGTGGTAGTGTCCGAGGGCAGCCCGCACCCAGCCTGTCGCTCAGGGAACCCTGCTAACTCCGAGCGGCCCAGTGGTCTTTCCCACTGAGCCCTGTTTCTTCTCTGCCACAGTTCTAAAAAATAACACTGTGAAAGTGGAGACAGAGGCTGAAGATGCTGCCCTGGACTGCTCGGTGAGCTCCAGGTCTTCTGAGAAGCACCCTCTGGACTGCGTCTTCACTGCCCTCCAGGATTCCAGCAAGCGAAAGCAGCCGGGCGGTGATGGCCAGCCTGACTCTGTCCCCGGCGTGAAGAGGCGGCGGCTGATTCCTGAGGTGAGGGCCCCGCCCCTTCTGCTGTTTGCTTGGGCTCTGACCCTCTCGTTAGATGCTCTGTCTCTCTACCTGTGGGTATCCAGGCGACTGCTGAACCCTTGGGCATGAGAAAGCTTTCGTTGCAGCTGTCCCATCTCTGACTTAGATGTCTGGAAGGTGTACTCTCTAACTAGAATTCTTACAGATGTCTGGATTCATGACGCAGCGAGGGGAGCCTTAACAACGCAACTGCTTTTGAGTTGTTTTTTTTTTTTTAATATTTTATTTATTTATTTGATAGACAGAGATCACAAATAGGCAGAGAGGCAGGCAGAGAGAGAGAGAAGGAAGCAGGCTCCCCGCTGAGCAGAGAGCCCGATGCGGGGCTTGATCCCAGGACCCTGGGATCGTGACCTGAGCCGAAGGCAGAGGCTTTAACCCACTGAGTCACCCAGGCGCCCCTGCTTTTGAGTTTTTCTTTGCCTTGCTCCACTTGGTAGCAAGGGCTGTTAAGAAAAGCCTCCTGCATTTTATGGAGCACACACTATACACAGATTCCTGGAAAAGCTGAGGGGTCGGAGGACTTTTCCTAAATCAAGCCCATCTTTTATATTAGGAGAACTTATTCAGTGAATCTTTTTATAAAGGGAGTTCTTCTATAACATACCTGTTACCCCCTAACCTACAAAGTTTATGAATTTGCTCTATTTTTTTCTTCACCTGCTGGTTAGATTGAACTGGACTAAATTTTTTTTTTTTAAGATTTATTTATTTATTTGAGAGAGAGAGCATGAGCAGGGTGGGAGAAGGAGAGAGAGAAAGAATCCCAAGCAGACTCCCCACTGAGCATGGAGCCCGAAACAGGGCTCCATCTCATGACCCGGAGATCACAACTGAACTGAAATCAGGAGTTGGATGCTTAACTGACTGTACCACCCAGGTGCCCCTGAACTTGGCTAAATTCTGAGAGAGAGAGATACTGGAACTGGACATGGTGGCCCCCTCTAGCAACCTACAGTCCATGTGGGAAACAAGACATGCACACAGAACAGTTAAGACCAAGGAGAAAGCGGCGGATGTAGGACATCAGGGGTCTGGCGTGGGATGTTCCACCTCCAAGCCTTCCCACGGACTGGCAGACACCTTAAACTTTTTTTTTTTTTTTCGATTTTATTTATTTATTTGACACAGAGAGAGAGATCACAAGTAGGCCGAGAGGCAGGCAGAGAGAGGGAAGCAGGCTCCCTGCTGAGCAGAGAGCCGGATGTGGGGCTCGATCCCAGGACCCTGAAATCATGACCTGAGCTGAAAGTAGAGGCTTTAACCCACTGAGCCACCCAGGTGCCCCCCAGCAATGCATTTTTTAAAAATCAGTAATGCCCACCTAGGAAAAAAGTTGAAATTTGTTACAACTATATAAGCATTTTTTTTTCCCTTTTTGAGAGAGAGAGACTAGGAGAGCACTGCTCTGCCCCTCACCCTGCAGAGGGAGAGGGAGAAGCAGACTCCCTGCTGAGCAGGGTGCCCAACGTGAGGCTCGATCCCAGGACCCTGAGATCATGACCTGAGCCGAAAGTCAATGCTCAACTGACTGAGCCACCCAGACACCCTATATGAGCATTTTATTTTTATTTTATTTTTGTTTGTATTCTGTATGAGCATTTTAAATAAAGGGTTAACTATGGATCTCCCGCCCTTGGCTCTGACTGCTCTGGCTGCCTGCACCAGCTGCCTGCTGGATGCCTTGTGACTCTGGGGAAGGTCTCACGTGTGGATAGCAGGCTCCAGTTTCCTGAGTAATGATTGCAGAGGAAATCTCAGACTCCTCACTGCTGAGTGAGATTCGTGCTGGTTGAATGCAGGCTCTAAGATGGTTCGTCAAAGAGCTTATTTGAAAAACATGTAACCGCTTTTTCCTTATGTTTCATTTTACACCGTAAGTTATTATCCTTTCCCCTAATGATCACTAGTTAGATGTTTCCCACTCCCATGTTATCCCCAGTATGGCCGCAGGGACCATCCATATGCGTAAACCCAGTGCCCTCTGTGTTTCTGGGGCTCAGATGCCTAGAGGTCATCCTACAAGTGTCGAAAAGCTTCAGAAGAAGCACTGCTGAGTTCCTACAGGAGCTCCCGAAACGTTTTCTTCTTTGTGTCACATTACATTTCTGTCTCAGATCAGTTCTATGGACTCCTTCAAGTGCGCAAGCAGAGCCAGAGTTCCAGAAATGGAACGCAGAGTTGAGTGTATTGGTTCACCTTCACCGTGGGACAAACTACCCCGAACCTTAGCAGCTTAAAATGGCCACCTTTGTATTTGTTGGCGGTTCTGGGGACAGCTGGTAGTTCCAGATTTGGCCGGACGTGGCCGGGGTGAGGTGATCCGGAATGGCCTCCCTCCCGTGTCTGGGGCCTGGGCTAGGCTGGCTGTGCCCACTGCAGCTTCCCTTTCTGCACGTTCTCACGCCTGGGAGGCTGGTCCGGGCTTGTTCACGTAACACAGAAGGGTTCTCAGAGCAAGGGAGGCCAAGCTCCGGAGCCCAGACACCTTTCACACCTCTGCTTGCGTCACCTCTTTAGCTGGTGTCCCTTTGGCCAAAGCAAGTCCCATGGGCCACCCTGTACGCGGTGGCCATAAGAACAGACTTCGCCCTGACGGTAGGAGCAGCAAACCCATATCACGAAGAGGCTTTTCACCCAAGGCTTTCACACTGCAGTGGCTGTTTGTTCCCGCAGTCAGGAACAAGCACACCAGGAGGGAACTCTGGCCACGTTTGCTGGCTTGTGACCTTTGTGGACAGCCTGGGTTTGCTGGCTTGTGACCTTTGTGGACAGCCTGGGGTGGTCCCGTTGTCTCCTTGCAGAGAAGGGAGTGTCTTGGCATTCTTGGGAGCAGAGAGGGAAGGAGAAGGTTCTTACATTTGCATTTTGGTTGAATCCTTCAGTATGTGTAGCAGGTCAGGAAAAAACCTGGCATTGGGCTGGAACTCCACTGAGGGTCACAGTGCAGGGATCTCCCCAAGCAGCACAGGAAGGTTGCGGCTGCCTCCCAGTTTGGTGGTGCAGCAAGCTTCAGCGGGGACCTTAGGTGTGGTCCTGGAATTCCCACACGTTTGGAGAAAAGGGAACCAAATGTGTTCGAATATTTCTACTATCACTTGTCCAATTTACATATTCTTACTGGGCGGATATGTTTACTTTTCAGTAGGTTGGAGACAGCAGGCAGTTCTAACCTGTTAGATTTTAGATTGGAAAAGACAGGTTAAATCCTGGATTTTGTTGTGGGGATTCTACTAGTTTTGTTCAATCTTACTGTATGTAAACCGACATTGATAGCCACGCACCGCTTCCTGTTCCGTAAAAAGAATGTAAGTATGAACCTTTTGAAATTCTGGAGCTCCCTGGAGAACGGTGTCATGTGAATTCAAGGCAGTATTTCCTTTTAAAAGTCTGTGTAAGTTGATGTGTCAGTAAATCAATAGCCTCAGTACCCTTGGGATTTTAGAACAACCCATCAGTTTTATGAAATTATAGTATATGTTGATACATTTTTTTAAGATTTTTATTTATTTGACAGAGACACAGCGAGAGAGGGAACACAAGCAGGGGGAGTGGGAGAGGAAGAGGCGGGCTTCCCACTGAGCAGGGAGCCCAATGTGGAGCTCGATCCCGTGAGCCAAAGGCAGACTTTTAATGACTGAGCCACCGAGGTGCCCCTATGTTGATTTTTCAAAAGTCCTAATTCACAGTGAATAGCCCTTTATCCTTCTCCCCCTGAATTTTTTCTGGTCCTTCTTAACAGATAAAGCGGCAGGGGTGACAGTGGGGGTGGGGGGAGGGGAGGTAGGACGACCACATATGCAGCTTTTTTTTTTTTTTACCAGAGTGAGACGAGAGGAGCCAGGAGGCCAAAAAAGTGGAAAGGAAGTTCATGAGCAGTGACGGGGTGTCGACTTGACAAAGGGCACCATTCCTTATTCAATCCAAATGACAGACCAGTGACTAGAGAGTTAACAGCTCCCACCAGACAGATGAGTCCCTTCCCCATAGAAGTTAAAGCACCAGGATGCCAGGGGGCAGCCTTGTTCCTGGTGCAGAGTATCCCTCACTCCCAGCACCTGGGGAGGCGAGCCCCACCATCTCTGATCCAGCCCGGAGGAACAGGAAACGTTAACCTGGGAGTCAGATGCGGAGAGTTCACCAGGGGGGCCTGGGCCAATTCCGTGACCTCCCAGACTCTCAAGTTCCTCCGTGGTGATGAGAGCGAATTCTGATCCTCTCATCAGTTTCTCGTGTGAGGGAGCCCAGCCCAGGGCCTGCCCGGCGTCAGCCCTCAGAACCGCCTGGCAGCCCCCATCTCCATTTCCCACCCCTCGCGGTCAGCATTCTCCTGCCTCCCTCCATGTGCATCTGAACGAAAAGGGCACGGCATTGCCAAGGGAGACTGTCCAACACCCTTTAGGACACCCTGGGCTGAGCGTCCTTGATTCTGAAACCATCCAAGCCGGATCCTGAACCGCCTTGCCTCTTCTCCCCCAAGCCCGAGGACTGGGGAGGAGGATGACGGGCAGGGGTAGGATGTGAGTGGTAGGCCTGATGGCAAAGGGACGCCAGGTTCCAGCCCCCGTCAGTGCTGACGACGTGTTCATGGTGACAGTGAGTACAGTACTTAGAAGACACACAGAACCTCCCTCAGAAAACCTAACAAAAGGCTGTATAAAGACTTACTTGGCACCTCCACTGGAAAGGGCTTCCTAGCCAAATACAGCAGATGTGGGAGGTGAGTAGCCAACATTTTTATTGGTAATCATCTTTTTATTCGCGGCAGCGGGGGCGACTTTCAAGACCCGTGTGCCAGGCAGGAGTTAGCCTTGTTCTCCTGGGGCTTTTCGCTGCTTTGTTTGTTTTTCATTCTAAAGTGTCACTGTGTTTTGTTTTTCCAACTGGAGAATGGAAATGTCATCTCCTTCATGCAGTGCAAACAGTCTGAACACCTCCTCAGTGGCCGTGGCTGTGGTACCAGCTGGAGAGTCACAGTAATTTCTTTTGCAGCCGCAGCGGATAGGTACTGTGCCTTCCCCACCATAACGAGGCTCGGGGAAGGTAGTGCTCCCAAGCCTGCTCGGTGTGAGGCTGTGCAGTTACCCACCGTGCTGGGGCCCCTGAGGGCTGCGGGGGTGTAAGATGTGGAGAAGAACTCTTTGAAGGTGTCCCGCCCCGACAGTTCGCCGTGTCTTCTCCAGTATAATTGCTCTGTCTCCCGCCTTACTCCTTCAGGCCCCACGGCAGTTTCTGCATCCGGCAATAGCGTAAGGATGACCCAAGGGGTAGAAGCCATGAGGTCAGGGGGACGGTCTAGCTCCTTCCCTGAGTCCCCAGAGCCTGCCAGATGTCCGGCATCCCATCCTGTTTGCTCCCTGGGTCTGCATGGCAGAGAGCTCTTCCAGACCTTGTTGCTAACTGTAGCTGGTCATGGAATGATGGTGATGATGGAAAGAAACATTCTGTTTGAGAATGTAGAAGGTAAGCGCCGCCTCTGGCTTGATCACTGATGTGGGAGCCCCCTGGGAGCCGACTCCTAGGGTCTGGCCTGGAGGCCGCATGCATTCTCCACCTTCTCTCCCTCTGGGAAGCCGGCTGCTCCGTGGGTGCTCTGGTCTGTTGCCTCTTCTGGGCCCCATTTAGCCACTCATCATTGGCCAACCTGTCTCCCGGGACTGCTTGGATTTGGAGCCCCGGAGAAGATGTTTAATGCTTGAAGCGTCTCCATGGCGATCCCGTCCCTGGGACGCAGCTGGGCACGGACCCGTGGAATCTGCCCTCCATGGTCGCCTTACCCTCACCTGTAGCCCAACATCAGCCTCTTTGTGTTCCTGTCCCCCAGCGAGAGGTGTGGGCATTCCCTCTTGAGTCTGAGGTTGCTAGCGGGGATCTGAAATGCCCCGACCGAGTCCAGGACAGAGGCTGGCACCGGCGAGCCGGAGCCCTGCAGCAGAGTTCCCATATGGCTGGAAGATGAGCCTCGGAGAACTGGGAACCGCGTTAGCCAAACAACCCTGTGCCAAGTAGCACAGATTTAAAGATTTCTTGATACTCCTAGACAGCTGAGCAGAGATTTTTATCAGCAGCAGCGAACGCAGCCAGCCCGTTGTCGCCTTGGCAGCGTTTGTGGAATTAATTGGAACACTGAGTTGACAGGACACCAGTGTGGGGCTATCTAAGAACCTTCTCTTTGGGGCTCGTGTTGTGTTTTGTGTTGCATGGTGTATCTAAGGTCTCTGGGAGTGAGGAATGTTGCCCTCTACTGGGACTCAAACTTAATTTTTTCTTCCAGCAAGTTAGCCAAAACTGTTTCTATTTGATGGCAGTGTTTCTAATGTGCTTAGTAGAAACCGAAATATTTTTATTAATGATCCTGAACAGTGAGAGTTATAGAGGGGATTTCCAGTTCTGATATACCCTGGCCTTCCGCCTGCCAGAGGAATGTGGGGGAGCGCAGTGACTTCTCTTCGTTACTGGTGTTGAGACAGTTCAACCAGAAAATGTTCCCCGGACTCACGCTCCATACCGGGTGTTAATGAGGGCACCCCGGTCTCTAGAACGTGGTACTTTTGCTGCATTGCATGTGAATTTCTAGTGACCACTGCACAAAATCTTACTTTATGATGTATTAGTGGGATCACTTGTAAAGCAAAGACCCTTGTTCTAAAATAACTCCCAATGTATTTATCATTTTTTTAATGACTGCCATCAGAAACTCAAACTCCTCTATATTTGAGGAATAAAAATATAGAACGTCATGGTAATCTCATGATCCAGAGGACATACAAAATTATTTCAGTGTAATTGAACTTAATGGAGAATAAGTTGCTAAAATTTAATTTACAGCCTACAGGAATTAGCAAGTAAGACACTTGGAATTTATTAGGGCAGTGCTTTTCTTGTAAGATTTTATTTATCTATTAGAGCAAGCATGAGTTGTGGGGCGGGGGAGCAGGCGCCCCGCTGAGCAGGGAGCCTGATGCAGGGCTTGATCCCAGGACCCTGGGCCCATGACCTGAGCTAAAGGCAGAAGCTTAACTGACTGAGCCATCCAGGTGCCCCCTACGGCAGTGCTTTTCAGCAGTGACCCACAGCTATAATTGTAAAGTTTCCCAGGTGAGGTAGACACGACACCAGGCGAGCTAGGCGCAAGGTAAGATTTATTAAAGGCGCTCTCCAGCGAAGTGTCAGGGCTCAGGAGAAGGGGAGCCAGGAAAGTCATGCTGGGAGGAAGTGGGCACCCTCGGGCGAGGTTCTGCGACTCACTCACAGAAAGAGGGAGAGAGAGAGAGTCGGGAAGTCGCGCTGGGAGGGAGTTGGCGAGGACCTTTTGTTTTTTTTAAAAATACTTTATTTATTTGACAGAGAGAGAGGACACAAGTAGTCAGAGAGGCAGGCAGAGAGAGAGGGAGAAACAGGCTCCCTGCTGAGCAGAGCGTGATGTGGGGCTCGATCCCAGGACCCTGAGATCATGACCTGAGCCGAAGGCAGAGGCTTAAACCACTGAGCCACCCAGGCGCCCCTGGTGAGGGCCTTTTATCGGGTCAAGGTAGGGCACGGGCTCGCGTCCATATAGGGGAAGGTATGTGGTGGTCGGAGGGTATGGGGCTGGGGGAGTCCGTGATGGGCAGTTCCCAATTGGGACGTTCCTGGGTGGAGAGCTTCAGTTTCCTGAGGGTGACGTGGAGGCCGCAGTGAGGGTGGCGGGAAAGTCCGCCATCTTGGAGAGGGTTGGCCGGAAGATCCGCCATTTCGGAGCCCCGGTTTCCCCGCCGGCCCATCAATATAATTTATAACAGAAACACAGCAAATCACTAATATGGATTTGTATACAGACACAGAGAAACAGAACTTTCCCAAGCTTACTTGTCATATGCAGTGCACCCTGCTATTTTCTGTTTTTCCCCTTCTCCCTGCCTTTTCCCCTTCTTATGCTGGTTATGAGCCACCAAATCAACGTCATCATTTACTAATGGGTCACGATCCATAGTTCCATACCATGTTGGGGTAAAGATTTTCATCTCCATCCCTTCCTTTCTCGAGTTTCTGAGGTCTGTGTGTGTGAGCCTCCCTCCCTTCATAATCCTCTGCTTTCTGTCTGGTAGCAGAACAAAAGAACTGTAAAGAGCTTAAAGCCACACCTTGAGCACACCTTGAGCGGGGACGGGGTAGTCCCGTACCCCTCCTCTGCCTCCAGCCGTGAGGGCAAAAGTGGCCTCGAAGTGCCTTCTGGGAGTGACTTACCCTGAGGCAGTGCAGGGAGGTCCTCCATTTGTTTACCGGCTGACAGTAGTCTTTACAGCTCGTTTAATGAGAGCCCCCCCTGTATTACCTCTGCTCTGGCTTGGGAATGGTAATAATAATTATATTCTAACAGTGAATATTTATTAAGCACTTACTATGATTCAGACAGGGCTCAGTGCTTTCTGCACATTATCTCATTAAGTCTTCATAACTACCCTGTGAGACCTACCATTCTTTATCCCTGAGTTTCTAGAAGCCAAAGCATGAAAAACCATTTGATTTGGCCAAGGTCACAGAGCTAAGATCTTACCCACGCTTTTATACCTCTCGACAGACATGTTATTCATAAAGCTGGTGCCCTGTCTTAGCAGCTCCTCTTTCTCAAGCATAGGTTTGAGAATGGCCAGACGCCGTGCCCTGCTTTAGCTATCCATGAGTCTGGCTGACACACGTCCATTGAGCATGTCTGCGTCCCAGGCACTGTGCAAGGTCCTGGGTAGGGCTAGACTCAGGAATGACCTGGTCCCATCATGGGAGCAATCCTGCAGGGTGATGAGGACATGGCCGGGTAAGGAGACCCCAGGAGGGGGAGAGCCTGGTGGCAGACCATCTGTGCTAGGCTCTTCCCAATTCAGCAGGCCCCTGGTCCTCCGTCCTTGAGAAGCGAGTGCCTGGGAGGAGGAGCAGGGGAGGAGGGCCAGGTGGGGCCACTCGCCACTCAACAGTCATCAGCTTATACAAACAAACCCTGAGGAAAGTATTGGCCAGCTCCTTGGGATTGTTAAAAAGTACCTTCAGGTACTTATGGAGTAAAGTAGCTATTCTTACGCATGGTTCTTATCAACACAGAGGCAGGAGAAAAATTAACCTCCCTCTATGTGAGTCAGATTTTTCCATTATTTAAAAGAGGGGGTCCAGGAAGTAATTCATTAATTTAGAATATAAAATGAAATATAACATGTGGGTGGTTGAAAAAGATCAAAGTCTTGTATGTTTACGTGGCCTAATGCTCTGTTTCCACCTGGACCCATGTATTACTCACCTGCCCTCATAAATCTGGGATCTTGAGCTTGTCTTTTCTCCCTACCCTTTTTAGACTACAGGAGAAAAACACGTCATATACAGTTCTGTGCCGGCATCCATTATCTAAAGACTTAAAGGTGACATTAAATCTGCCTGAGGCCGGTTGAGATGAGGCAGACCGAGAGCAGGCGCTGTCTTCCAGGCCTTGACCACTCAGAGAGGACCCACAGCACCTGGGAGCTTGTTAGAACAGCAGGCTCGGGGGTGTCAGGCTGGCTCAGTCAGAAGAGTATGCAGCTCTTGATCTCAGGGTCGTGAGTTCGAGCCGCACGTTGGTTGTTGAGATTACTAAAATAAATGAATGAATCAATGAATGAAAGAACCTAAGTGAAAAGAAAAGAAATGTGGCCTATGGACGAGAATCTGCATTCTAACAAGATCCCGGTGATTCATACATAGATTGGAGTTTCAGAAGCACTAGCCTTGGCCACCTTACACCAACCGTATTCTCCGCGGGTGTGGAAGTATCCAAAGGATGCACGTTGTTCCTTCCGATTCTGCAGTTGCCTGGGGCACACACCTGTCAGTAAAAGCTTCAGCCCTGTGTGTTCGTCCCCCTGAGGCCCACCCGTGCGCACCAGTTAGCTTTTCTGCTTAATCAAACCCTCAAAAATACTTCCCAGGAAGGGTTTGAGTCAAGTTTAACATTTGTAAAAACTAGCCTTATGAGGTTGGGACTGAGATGAAAGGAATGGCACAATATTTGAGAAGTTCTGACATTTGTGTGTATCAGGGAGGGCATCACCACGATCAAGATAACATGAATCACCAACTACCATAAAGTTTGCGTGTACCCTTTTGCGTCCTTCCTCCACCCCCAGGTCCCCAGCCTATCGATGTATGTATTTTCTAGATTTTTCTATGAGTGGAATCCTACAGTAGGGCCTCTTTTGTTTGCCTTCTTCTAGCATTATTTTAGACTCATCGTGAGTACCATGCGTATCAGTTCTGTTGCTGAGTAATACTCCGTTGTATGCATATAGTACAGTTTGTCTGTATACTTGCTGATAACATTTTGGGTTGTTTCCAGTTTGGGCTATTTACAGATGGGGCTCCTGTGAGCATTGGTGTGTAAGTCTTCGTAGGATCATGTGCTTTCAATTTGCTTGGTAGGTAAATATCTAAGCATGGAATACCAGGATTATATAGTCCGTGTATATGTAACTTTTTAAGAAACTACCAGCTGTTTTCCAGAGAGGTTACACCATTCCACAGCCCCACCAGCAGTGTGTGCAAGTTTCGATGCCTTCACATCTCCAGCACTGGGTATCGTCTTTTCGTTTGTACGCATTCTGGTAGGGATGGTGAGGTATCCCCCAGTGGCCTAATAAGTGGTACTAATAAGCATCTCCTTTTTATATACTTATTTCTTTATTTTGACAGAGATAGATAACAAGAGTGAGAGCACCAGTGGGGAGCAGCAGGCAGAGGGAGGGGGAGGAGCAGGGACCTGGATGCGGGACTCACTCTGAGGACCCTGGGATCATGACCTGAGTGGAAGGCAGATGCTTAACCAACTGATCCACCCAGGTGCCCCTGTCCATTTTTTCTCTTATGGATTATGCTTGTGGTGTCATAACTAAGAAATGTTTGCCTAAACCAAGGTCATGAGGGATTTCTCTTAGTTTTCTTATAGAAGTGTTAAAATTTAAGTTAGGTTTTATATTTACATCCACAATGCATTTTTTTTCCTTTTTAAAAAATATTTATTTATTTGACATAGAAAGATCACAAGTAGGCAGAGAGGCAGGCAGAGAGAGGGGGAAGCAGCTCCCTGCTGAGCAGAGAGCCCGATGTGGGGCTCGATCCCAGGACCCCGAGATCATGACCTGAGCCGAAGGCAGACACCCAATGACTGAGCCACCCAGGCACCCCCACAATGCATTTTGAGTTCATTTCTTTACAGGGCACACAGAGGATGGGCATTGGGGTTGTGTGGTTTTGCATGTGTATATCCAGTTGTTCCAGCATCATCTGCTGAACAGATGATTTTTTTTCCACTGGGTTGCCTTTGAGCCTGGGTTAAAAATCACTTGTCCGTATATACATAAATCAGCCTCTTAAAATGTTCAGGGCCTGGCAACAGGGGAAACCACTGGTGAAAGCAGTGAGAACTTTGTTCTCAGATGGCTATCTGGTGATGAAGCTGGGACTCAAGCTTTGGGGTCTTTATTTATTTATTCGACAGACAGAGATCACAAGTAGGCAGAGAGAGAGGGGAAAGCAGGCTCCCCACTGAGCAGAGGGCGTGATGCAGGGCCGGATCCCAGAACCCTGGGATCATGACCTGAGCCAAAGGCAGAGGCTTTAACCCATTGAGCCACCCAGGCGCCCCAAGCTTTGGGGTCTTTAAAGGGGATCTCCAGCTTGCACTGGGGGAGAGGGGTTCAGCAGAGTGGACTCGCACAGTGTGCCTGCCATTCCTTGGGTGAGCTAAGGAGATAGTCCCTGAAATGAGTGTGGTAGAGCTTAATTCTCTCACCGCCCTTTGTTGAGCAAGGTGGCGGGTACATGGCAAGTAGCCTCGTAGATGCGTAGGAGAGGTGTGAATGCATTCCATGCAGTGGCTGCCTTAAGTCACTGGGGCTTAATTGTCTCCTGCAGCTCTTTGAGAATGGCTGTGGGGGCAGCAGGAGATGGCATGTCAGAAACCTGGAGACCCCCTCACCCTGTGCAGCCCAAAGCTGCATGGGCTCTGGGACGTTCTGGGCCAGCCCTTTCACAGTTTGAGATAAGAGGTCACTCTGGGCAGCGGTAGAGTTGCCGCAGACCCCTGTTCTTCTGTGCTCACCACGTCTCACCTCAGGGGCTGTCCTGTCCTTGAGGCTGCAGACCGGCAGACATACCACACTGTCTTCCTGAGCCGCTGTGGGCAGGAGTCCCGATCCCCTGTGGGAGAGCCCCTGGAGGCCCAGGTCAGTGAGGTGCCGGACCCCCTGCCCTAGGGTCTCCTCTTGCCCTCGTGGTCGCTCTGGAGTCCCCGGCAGGGCTGCTGCCCAGCAGGTCCTGTGTGCAGGAGGCCCGGCAGCAGTGTCCTGCAGGAAGTGGGAGCCTTCCGGCCGGCCAGAGCCTCCATCAGGGACTAGGAGGAGGGAGACGCTCAGTGCAGGCATGTAGGGCTGTGTCCGCGGTGCGTTTCTGGCCCGGCAGGGTGAGCCGGCGCGAGAGAAGTGGTTCCTCACGCATGTCCGGGGGGGGGACCTCAGCACCCCCCTGTGCCTCAGACACACGCGTCGTGTAGTAAATCAGCCTAACACGCTGTCTGTTTTCCAGACCCTCCTTGCAGGCATGCGGAACCGTGAGAACAGCTCGCCCTGCCAGGGCAATGGGGAGCAGGCCGGCAGGGGCAAGAACTTGGGCTCCGCATGGCCTGGCGAGGAGGAGCCCTGCGGCGACGTGAGCACCCCATCCTATAAGAAGCCCCTGTACGGCATCTCGCACAAGATCATGGAGAAGAAGAACCCTCCTGCTGGCGACTTGCTGGGCACGTACGAGCTCTTTGACAAGGCCAACTCCAGCAACAGCCCCTCGCCCCTGCGGCTCCTGAACGAGCCACAGAAGCGGGATTGCGGTAGCGCCGTGGTGGCCACCAGTGACGGGGACCCCAACATCTACTTTCTTATCCAGAAGATGTTCTACATGCTCAACACGCTCTCTTCCAACATGTCCCAGCTGCACAGCAAGGTGGACCTGCTCTCCCTGGAGGTGAGCCGCATCAAGAAGCAGGTGAGCCCCACTGAGCTGGTGGCCAAGTTCCAGCCGCCCCCCGAGTACCAGCTCACGGCGGCAGAGCTCAAGCAGATCGTGGACCAGAGCCTGTCGGGTGGCGACCTGGCCTGCCGCCTGCTGGTGCAGCTATTCCCCGAGCTCTTCAGCGATGTGGACTTCTCCCGTGGCTGCAGCGCGTGCGGCTTTGCAGCCAAGCGCAAGCTGGAGTCGCTGCACCTGCAGCTTATCCGCGACTATGTGGAGGTCTACTACCCGTCGGTGAGGGACACAGCCGTGTGGCAGGCTGAGTGTCTGCCCCAGCTGAACGACTTCTTCAGCCGCTTCTGGGCCCAGCGGGAGATGGAGGACAGCCAGCCCAGTGGCCAGGTGGCCAGCTTCTTCGAGGCGGAGCAGGTAGATGCCAGCCACTTCCTGGACAATAAGGACCAGGAGGAGGCCCTGTCCCTGGACCGGAGCAGCACCATCGCCTCAGACCACGTGGTGGACACGCAGGACCTCACTGAGTTCCTGGACGAAGCCTCATCCCCTGGCGAGTTTGCCGTCTTCCTTCTGCACCGGCTCTTCCCCGAGCTCTTCGACCACCGGAAGCTGGGCGAGCAGTACAGCTGCTACGGGGACGGCGGCAAGCAGGAGCTGGACCCGCAGCGGCTGCGGATCATCCGCAATTATACGGAGATCTACTTCCCCGACGTGCAGGAGGAGGAGGCCTGGCTGCAGCAGTGTGCCCAGCGCCTCAACGACGAGCTCGAGGGCCTGGCGCTGGACGGGGGCAGCGAGGGTGAGCCGGCGCGCGACGACTGCTACGACTCCTCCAGCCTGCCTGATGACATCTCCGTGGTCAAGGTGGAAGACAGCTTCGAGGGTGAGCGGCCGGGCCGGCGGTCCAAGAAGATCTGGCTGGTGCCCATCGACTTCGACAAGCTGGAGATCCCGCAGCCCGACTTCGAGGTGCCGGGTGCCGACTGCCTGCTCAGCAAGGAGCAGCTGCGCAGCATCTACGAGAGCAGCCTGTCCATCGGCAACTTCGCCTCGCGCCTGCTGGTGCACCTCTTCCCCGAGCTCTTCACGCACGAGAACCTGCGCAAGCAGTACAACTGCAGCGGCTCCCTGGGCAAGAAGCAGCTGGACCCATCCCGCATCAAGCTCATCCGCCACTATGTGCAGCTGCTCTACCCGCGCGCCAAGAACGACCGCGTCTGGACGCTGGAGTTCGTGGGGAAGCTGGACGAGCGCTGCCGGCGCCGCGACACGGAGCAGCGGCGCTCCTACCAGCAGCAGCGCAAGGTGCACGTGCCGGGCCCCGAGTGCAGGGACCTGACGAGCTACGCCATCAACCCTGAGCGGTTCCGAGAGGAGTTCGAGGGGCCCCCGCTGCCCCCCGAAAGGAGCAGCAAGGACTTCTGCAAGATCCCCCTGGACGAGCTGGTGGTCCCCTCGCCCGACTTCCCGGTGCCTCCGCCGTACCTGCTGTCGGACAAGGAGGTGCGCGAGATCGTGCAGCAGAGCCTGTCGGTGGGCAACTTCGCCGCGCGGCTCCTGGTCAGGCTCTTCCCGGAACTCTTCACGGCCGAGAACCTCCGGCTGCAGTACAACCACTCCGGCGCCTGCAACAAGAAGCAGCTGGACCCCACGCGGCTGCGGCTCATCCGCCACTACGTGGAGGCCGTGTACCCGGTGGAGAAGATGGAGGAGGTGTGGCACTACGAGTGCATCCCGAGCATCGACGAGCGCTGCCGCCGCCCCAACAGGAAGAAATGCGACATCCTGAAGAAGGCCAAGAAGGTGGAGAAGTGACGGCTGGGCGCCCCCGGGGACTGCGCGTGTTCTTGGAGCACGCCAGGGGCGTCCGCAGACGCGCACCTTACGGCGGCGGGGCGGGGCTCGCTCGGTTTGCACAGGTGGACACCGCGCAGCCGCAGGAGGGACAGAAGCCTTGCGTTCGGCTCTCCTCCTCGCGACTTTCAGTCCCATGTCCCCAGGGTGCGGCCGGAGTCCGGGGGAGCGGAGAGGCCTCGGGAGCCGGGCCTTCTCCTCTTGGCGTTGTCTCTCCATCCACCGCCCCGCCCCCTGCAATTTCAAATGCAGAGTTGGCGACTCTCTTGTTCCTCTTCCCACATTTTACATCTTCCATTTTTATCCGTTTTTTTAACTAAAGAGAAACCCTTTTTAAGAAAAAAAAATCATTGGGCTCTTTGGGGGCCATTTTACTTAGAAAAACTATCTCTTAAATATTTGAGACGAAGTACTGTAAGATGCCTTCGGTTGCTGGGATTTTTTTTTTTTTAAGATGGTTTCAGATTTATGAAATTTTTAGAAATGCCACGTTCCTGCATGTTGGCTAATAATAGCTTCAGGTGGCATAGAGACCAATTTTACTGACCTTGTCCTTTACATATGACTTTGGAAGAATCAAGATGCCCCTCGGATGGCAGTCGAGGGGACGGAGAAGTGTGACCTCCTTTCCCACGGTGGTTGCACCCTCCCTTCCGCTGTGGTGCTGAGGAGGGGGCCTGCCCTCGCGACCTGGCCTGTTCCCCGTGGCCGTGGCTGTAGAATGCTGTGCCCGCTCTCTGTAGACGAGAACACTGGATGATGATGATGATGATGATGATGATGATGATGATGATGATATGAATGTAGGTAGACGTGGAAACACGTACGCTATGTCATTTTGAACTGTGTCCTTCCACTGCCCCCTTCCCTCTCTCCACAAGGATGCTGTTTGGAGGGGCAGACACATTTTCTTGGAAAAGAGTGTGTGTGAATATTTGGCTTCTTGTTTGATTTAAGGATGGGCCCCCTCTGGGCTCACCAAAGCTGTTTACTTTCCGTGTGTGTTTTTGTGCAACACCCGGGTTTTGGGAGCTGTCTGGTGGCTTCCCCACACCTCAGTGCAAGCCCCTCCTGTCAGTAGCACATCCTTGTTCCTCAGGGCAAGCCCAGGCCTCGGGCCCTCTTGGGGATACCTGGCATTGGAAGGTCACAGGTCGTTCAAATGGGGCTCCCCCGTCCCCTCCCAGAGTCCACTCAGCTGTTGCCTCAGACCCTCAGAAGCTCTGCTACCCTATGTCTCTGGCCAGTCCCCTGGCCTCAGAGTAAGACATATCTTCTTTCCTCACTGGTTGGGAAGGTCACACTGCTCCAGGCCAGTGGCAAATTCTCCAGGACGTCAATCAGGAAATTCTCCAGAGGTAAAGTCCTAAAAAACAATACTTTTACCCACCTGACTTTGGGGTCCAAAGCCCTAAGAGGGAAGGGAAACGGTGTCACCCAGACCAAGTACGTTATACCAGAAACTTGGAAAATGAACTGAATCACACAGGGTGGTCCCAAAATCCTTGTGGAACGTTGCAGAGTTAATAATTTAGTGGCTTAATGTTTGCTACCTTAAAATGCAGAAATAATAGAAACAATCTGTGAATTTTCTCTATACAACTGATAAGGACTTTCGGTCTGGTGGCTATATGACATAATTTTGCCTGTACCCAGAGGGCTTTTTTTTTTTTTAATGACAGGATTTTGAGCAATGTAAAGTTGCCAGTCTGATTTTAGTAAATTCGCTTTTAAATGCCATTTACAGATGATTTCTGTTGAAACTGCAGGCCTAAATTATTGAAATTTAGAAATGCACAGGGACATAATGACTCTCACATACACCCACACCCACCCACATGTGCACACACATTTCTTCTATCTAAAAAAACTTAAGTGGGATGAAGGGGACCTACATGAGCAATGAGCTCAGCCTCTTTGTGCCTGGAAAGAAGGGACTAGAGCAGCCAGGAAACTCACTTTCCCCCCCCTCACTTGGGCCTTTCTCTATGCCTTAGTCTCTCCAACACACACTCGCGTGTGCGTGCCCATGCGCACGGCCTACCCAAAGATGGCAGTAGCACTCTCGCCCGCCAGCCCCGTTGGCTGGAGAGTGCCATGGGATTTGTCCTGGTCTCTAGGATGTGTCCAAGAGGATTCCAAGCCATGTGAAAATTGCCCTGCTTTCTAGAGGGTGGACTACGACCCTACAACTTCAGAAGCACAATCATTTTTTTAATAAGTCCTGTCTCCCCATGTTAGAGAAATCATCAAGTTCTAGGGATGAAATGTGTTTCTTCACAACCTAGAGCATGTTCAGTTTTTGGAAACTGCATTTTGGTGGTTTCCTTAATACCTTTCCTGCGTAGGGCCTCTCCCCCCCACCGCCCCCCACTGCCCCACCCCCAAATCTTAGAGTCCCTTTTACTGAAGAGAGGTGGACACACTCTGGGAGTTGTTTCCTGTCCCTCCGGACTGTCTCATCAGGAAACACCTGCAGGCCCTGCGTCTGTCTGTATGGCCTCCTCAGTTCTCCGGCCATACCGGTGGGCCCCAGGGCAGTTTTTTACATGAAGCAATAGAAGTACAAAATACTTACTTTTTCAAAATTTAATATTTTCCATAAAATGTGTTGGTAAATCCCTTCCCCCTCCCCATTCCAAATTCTTCATTTTTTTTTAACTTGTTTTTGGGTTTTTCCCCTTGTATCTGGAGGACTAAAGAATTAGCACAGACACATTCTGATGTTAAGGAAAATAGCAAGTCACGGTAGCTGGTAGTGTCCCTTCGTTCTCTCTGTTAGTAAGTTTAAAAGAATGTATGAAGGTAGTCATGAATGTACTAAGTGTTCTAATCCTGCTTCAGTCCACTTGGGCTGTGTCCACATGACCACAAACATTTGACAGGGAATAAAGTCGTGTCTAGTGTCATGGGCGATAGTGTGCCCCTCCCCCTTCGGTGTTGGCCCCAGATCTTCCTTTCTTTTTATGTTTGGGTTGGAGGGGTTACCACATCCGCAGCAATCATCCACCAACCTATGGGATCTACTTAGCGGTGAAAGAATTCGCTCTTTAAATGGTTAAGAGTCACTGGCCTGCCCATACCGCAGCACGGCCACTTGGGTTCCCACAGAGATGGCCTCGGTTTCCACCTTCCCCCCCAAAATGCTGGCTTCTTGTCCGATTGCAGTGGGGTCTCGAGACCCCTCACGGGAGGTCATTGAGATCTCGCACCCTGCCTGGCTGTGTGGGTAGGAGCGGGAGTGGAGGTGAGGGCCCAGGGGCCGTTCATGCCATTTGGAAATACTTGCCTCGTGTAGATCCAGCCTTAATGTTTTTCTGACATCCTAGTGAAAGCAGACCCTGCACAAAGTGGATATCAGAGTTAATACTGTGAGGAGACAAAATAACGAGAATAGTTTTACCAAAGATAATGAAATACCGCATAATGTCTGCATTTTACCATTGATTTGAGTGCGTGCTTAGAAAACTGAATGTAACAAAAACCCAGGACATTTTTGGAAATTGTATGCTCTAGCAAACTTTGTGTGAATTTTTATACAAGCACTGTTTTATGAGTTATATAAAATGTTATAAAAATAGAAAAAATACAGTCTTTGTAACATCTTGTTTTCTTAGGGCCCAGGTCGCTCAGAGCCTGTGTTGGTCTAGTCTTTTCCGTCTTTCTGTGAGGCCTCCCCAGCCCCTCCCAGGGGAGGACAGGAACCGGGGTTGGGGGGGGTAAGAGGGGAGGAGGGGGTGTCTCAGCCTCTCAAGCTTCTACGCCCCAGGGTGACCGTGGCACAGTTCACAGGATTTCAGTTGGCTGCAGCTGAATGACAGAAATGGCCAAATAAATCCTAACCCTTTTCTACACAAACCACTTCCTGGCCACACAGTGAGAGGCGCATGTGACCTTTTCATACCTTTACCAGTCAGGTGCCAGACCAGCCCTGTGACCAAGGAACAAGCCCCACAGAGCTTCATTTCAACACCCCCACCCCTGCCTTTTTTTTTCTCTCACTTTGGAGCAAACGGGATTTAGTTCCCCAAAGGTAGCATATTATTAACTGATAACAAGAGGTTACGTGTCTTACCTCTTCTCTTTGGCTAATTATAAATTATTTCATATAGTAAAAATACCATCTCAAGCCGTCAGAGGAACGTTGTTTTTGGCTGAGGGTCACGAAGATAGACACTTGTGGCTCGTGATTGGGATACTTTTCCCAGGGACTCTGCTCTGCTGTGAATCCGGACACTTCTCTGTGTGTGAACCTCGTCAGCAGGTTAGGGCCAGTCGGGGGCTGGAGTAACAAGTTTAAGCAAGACTTGAAGGAAGACTAAATTCTTTGCATTCTGGCTGTGGGTATGTTTGTTTTCTGCCCAAAAGAAAAGCCACAGAATTTCAGTATCTGTGAGCTTACTTATAAAATCTAGTCCTCGGAGATAAGAACCACACGCAAAGTTAACTATCATGATCACTGGAATGGTGACAGGCAATGGCCTCTTTGGGGGAGCTTCTAAACAAATGAAACTGTTCCCCCTCATCCCCTGTGGCCAGTGGTGAGAAAAGGTGCGACGAACACTCCTTCCCTACTCACATTCACCCAGTACATACACGTGCCGGCCACGCTGCTGAGAACCCTACCTTAATGATGGTCTCAAAAACCCTGCGAGGGGGGCGCCTGGGTGGCTTAGTGGGTTAGGCCTCTGCCTTGGGCTCAGGTCATGATCTCAGGGTCCTGGGATCGAGCCTCGCATCTGCTCAGAGGGGAGCCTGCTTCCTCCTCTCTCTGCCTGCCTCTCTGCCTACTTGTGATCTCTATCAAATAAATAAAATCTTAAAAAAAAAAAAAAAACCGTGAGATAAGTTCCAGAATTGTGCCTATTAAGAAAGGTACGGTATGGCCCTGAGGGGTGCATATACTCTCTCCTTTAATTCTCCTGAAAATGAGTGTCTTGGGAACCATGCTTTGTTTTGTGGTGTGGAAGCAGAGGGAAGTAGGTTTCTTTCCCAAGTTTGTGCACCTGGCAAATTGCGGTGTCAGGGTTTAAACCCGTTGGTCCGTTTCTGCAACAGCACACCAGTCCGGCTGCGGAACACCCCCTGAGCCATACATAGCACACAAAGATTCAGATCCGAAAACAAGTCCAAGTCACTGGTGTCCTTGACCACCCACGTCCTCTAAGCCCCAGTTTGTCTGATCTCAGATGCGGGTGGGCTGGTTTCAGATCTATGCGTGAGATCACCGGCGACTGTGGAGAGCCCTGTTCTGGGACCAGTGAGCACACCTGGGAAGAGTTTGTGAGAGGAACCACCATGGACTGGATTCCCTCGGGGCAGAAACTGTGACGTTCCTGTGAGAGTGGCGATGGGCTTGTCCTCAGGAGAAGGGGCAGGAGGGACGCAGCACAGGGAAGGCCAGGAGCTAGGGCATGGGTTTCCACTGCTATCTAGCTTCATCCCCATTCTAGAAAGCCCTAGAACAATGGATTGTTTGGCAGAATTAGTCCCAGGTGAGGCAGAGGGGCTGGTTGGTCCTTGTTAGAGGTCTTCCCCAGGTTGGAAAAGGGCAGCTCTCCCGGCAAGACAACCAAGGGCTGAGCTCCAGAAGGTCCGCTGCAAGCAGGAGTGGTTAGCAGGTCCTCTGCCGTGAGGGAATGGGTGCTCCGGTGAAGGGCATCTGGGTTAAGCCTCCATCAGCATCCACTAGGGTCAGAACCACCAGAGGGCATGTTAAGCCAGACCAGTGGGCCCGATCCCCAGAGTAGGCTTCGGTGGATCTGGATGGGGCCTAGGAATTTGCATTTCTGCCGAGTTTCCGGGTGATGCTGGCCCTGCTGGTCCACGGCCACATTCCGAGGGCCCTTGCACCAGTGACTTCACAAGATAGGCTGTGTGTGTCACAGAAAACCGACGGCTTAGCCCTTTTAATTATTAGAAATAGATCTCAGCTGGAATAAATGGTTTCCCATTGTGTTCAAATAAAACTGCTTCTTAACTAGCAATAAATGAAATCTTAGCTTTTCAGGTCAGCAGGAAGACGCAGGTTTACGAATGCTTACGCAGCATGACCTAGGAGCATTGGCCAAGCGTGGCTTTTGCCAGAGCCTTTCTACAGGGGGAAGCCTATTTGTTGATTTTATTTTAAAGAGTAAGAATTCATTTGTTCTTCTAAAGGGAGTTTGTGTTCCGGATAGCGAACTGTGTCCTTGACAGAGGTGGAGAACTTATTATGCCACAGCTCATCCTTCCAGAAGCTCCTACAGTGTGGCAGCTGTGTGTGTAGTCAGAAGTGACGATGGGTCCTTCAATTATAGGGAGTTCAGGTTTTTGTAAGCACTCCCTTACAAGAAACCCTGTTTCTATCCCCCATTTTACAGAGGGGGCTGCTTCTAGAGGTTGAGTAACTTGGTCAAGGTCAGACAGCTGGCAGAGCCAGGTGCTGCTAATGATGACTGGCTTGACTCCGAAGTCTGTGCTCAGGATTTCGGTGCCACGCCTTACGTGGCTGCATGCGGTAAACTTCTACGTCTTTCTGCCCAGTGGGCTCCTGCCATTTAACTTGGGGTTGTGCTGACTGTCCAGGAACTGCCTGAGTGTTTGACTTGAGAAAGCTTTCAGTGCAGAGAGCAGAACGAGAAATACAGTAAGAATCATCTCGTCCTCTAAAGGAAGTGTGTTCATTCTGCAAAAATATTTAAGATTTTTATTTATTTATTTGAGAGCGAGAACAAGCAGAGGGGAATGGCAGAATGAGAGGGAGAAGCTGGCTTCCCGCCGAGCAGGGAACCCGACATGGGGCTTGATCCCAGGACCCCAAAATCATGACCCGAGCCAAAGACAGGCACTTAACCCACTGAGCCACCCAGGAGCCCTGCAAAAGTATTTGTAACACCTGTTATCTCCTGGGCACTCTTCCATGACTCTAACAAGTCCCCAAGTCATTAATTGGTAGTTAGGAGGCCTTGGAGAGAAGCCTCTGGTGGTAAACACCGCCAAACCTAACCTCTTGCCTGAAACCAAATTCCAAGCTGCATGTGGGTAATAAGCAGACTTCGAAACTGGGCTCCTCGGCTTGAGGCCGCGGCAGATGGAGGAGGGCTGGGCTTTGGCCTGAGGCAGCCGCAGGCCCACAGCTTCCCGACTCTCCTGCTTCTCCCAGACTGGAAACACTCCTGTTAAGAGGCTGTGAATGCCGGCTGCAGAGCTCCATAACCTTGGTCTTCCTGGTGTTTGATTCCTGCTATTTCTGACACAGGTATTATTATTTTTTAAAATTTTTTTCAAAAAAAGATTATTTATTTGACAGAGATCACAAGCAGGCAGAGAAGCAGGCAGAGAGAAAGGGGGAAGCAGGCTGCCCGTGGAGCAGAGAGCCTGATGCGGGGCTCGATCCTAGGACCCTGAGACCATGACCTGAGCTGAAGGCAGAGGCTTTAACCCACTGAGCCACCCAGGCGCCCCTGACACAGGTATTAAACCTAAGTCTCCTCCTTGGTGTGGATACAGGGAAGCCTCAGCTCGGGCACAGCGCGGGCCTGGGGTGGGGGTGGGGGTGGGTGCTGTGCCTCGGCCGATGCAAGACCCCTGGCGACAGGCGCCTTTTCGTTGGGTTGTTGCTGGTTGTGTTGCTTCAGAGGAGAGTTGGCTGCTATCATTTTAGCCTCACCTTCTGCGTCTCTGCGTCAGAATCAAGAGGTAAGGGCTCTCCTCTACGTCCAAAAGAAAAATCTATGCATTGCAAGGGGCGGGAAGTATCTAATAGGAAGCCTTTTGAATGGGGCTCTGGAAATCGCTATTACCCAGTCCAGACCTCTAAACAGAAATGGCCCATTTTAGACACTTGCTGTTCTACCCTGACTGTAGTTTTGGGGGCTTCACTCATCTGCTTTGGGGAAGGTTTCATCATCTTTAAGAATTCTGTCCCGGGGGTGCCTGGGTGGCTCAGTGGGTTGGGCCTCTGCCTTTGGCTCAGGTCTTGATCTCAGGGTCCTGGCATCGGGCCCCAAATTGGGCTCTCTGCTTGGGGGGGGGTGCTTCCCCCTCTCTCTCTTCCTGCCTCTCTGCCTACTTGTGAACTCTCTGTCAAATAAAGATAAAATCTTTAAAAAAGAAAAAAAAAAAAGGAATTCTGTCCCAGGAGGGGCTCCTGGGTGATGTAGTTGGTTAAGCATCCGACTCTTTGATTTTTTGCCTCAGGTCATGATCTCAGGGTCGGGACATCAAGCCCCACACCAGGCTCCTTGCTGGGTGTGGAGTCTGCTTAAGGGTCTTTCTCTCCTCCTCTCCCTCTGCCCACCAACCCCCTAGCCCCCCACACTCTCTCTCTCTGAAAAAATAAAGTCCCAAGATAGAAGCCCCACTGGGTACAGATGACATCTCTACAGAAGAATCGAGAAGGGCATCGTGCGTGATCCATGTCCTCGAGGACATTTGCATGTCCTTGCAAATGCCTACTTTCACCGGCCTGCTTCTGATATGTCTGCTTAACCAAAAACGAACAAAAAAACCCTTAACCCAATGTGCAGGTCCTTGACAAGAAGGCAGTATTGGAAAGCGGCCTCCAACCTCAGGGCCTTCAGAGAAATTCCAGGGGGAATTTCCAGATAATCCAGACGGATTAGGGAGTAGCGGCTACCAAAGACAGATGCAGCAGCAGGTTGTGGGGCCTTTCCTGTACAGGAAAAGAATTTATGAAGAATGCCTGGTAGAAGTAACCACATCTCTTTACACCCAGACTAGCCAAGGGGCGCAAGCCGGCTGGCGCTGGATGAGGCCCCGCCCACAGTGCCAGGCACTTCCAGTGGAAAACTTCCGGGTGTGTATCCCCAGTCCCGCCCAGTGATGAGCTGGTAGATGTTTAAGAAATGACTCTCCAAGGGAAAAGTAAGTACTGGTTTTTGATGATTGCGATTTCCAAGGTGAAAATATTACCATGGGTGACTTCAAGCTTCCTACTGACCTGCTGAAAGCAGTCTGGGAGATGCCCTCTTTCTGCTCTCGAATCCACTCCGCGGAGTTTCTAATGTCCTACACTACTCCCCGGCGATTGTCAGTAAGCTCACTGATAATCTGATGGCAACTTTTTGCAAGCCAAATGTGTGTGACCGAGATGAGGCAGGACTTGAGCCGAGTGTCACTTTACTTGCCGGATACAGGCTGCAGCTTTAGAAGGTTCACGGAACGTACACCACCACCCCAACCGCAATCTTTCTTTTCAGCTTCTTAGAAAATGCTAGTTATGTTTCCACCTCCCCAGTCATCACGGACCAAATAAACTATGACTTAAGAAATATCCCCCAAATGTCTACTTTTCTCTACAAAATTTTAAAATGATGAAGTGACAGCCTAGCCATCTATATAATTTCCCAGGGAAGACAATAGATGCTATTTGGCAGAGAAATGCTATTAGCATCTTATTTCCTAGAGGGTAACTATATCTTTGAAAGAATTCACCATCAGTACTGATAAAAGGGCTAGATGAGCCTCTACCAAAGTAGTCATAACTTAAAAAAAAAAAAAAAATCTTGCCGTCCCATTAGAGCAGGGTGTCTCAACCTCATCTCTCATTTGGGGTCCAGTAACTTTGTTGTGGGGTGTCCTGTCACCGTAGGACGTGTAGAGGCATCACTGGTCCCTATCTACTCCATGTCCCTAACCCCCCTCCCCCAGGCTGTGACACCCGAGAGGTCTCTAGACATTGCTCAACATGAACCCCTGGTTGAGAACTACTGCACTAGAAACATATACATCTTTAATCTTTCCCAATTTTAATTTTCACGGAGGTGGCGTCGCCACGGTGGCACTAGAAAGCAACCGTCATTTGGGTCAAGTAATGGGTGTTTCGAGAGTTCTGTGAATCCTTACGAATTGCTTTTGTTTCTGCTATTTCATAACCGTGTTCCAAGTCCCTCGCACTGCAGACAACTGTAAGAGCTCAGTTTTTGCCACGTGCCCTCGCCAAACAACATTCTCCATGAGATTTTTTTCTTAGTTTTATTTTTTATTTATTTCTTGAGATTTTATTTATTTATTTGACAGACAGAGATCACAAGTAGGCAGAGGCAAACAGAGAGAGAGGAGGAAGCAGGCTCCCCACTGAGCAGGGAGCCCGATGTGGGGCTCGATCCCAGGACCCTGAGATCATGACCCAAGCTGAAGGCAGAGGCTTTAACCCACTGAGCCACCCAGGTGCCCTAGTTTGATTTTTTAAAACAGAGAGGTCTGGTGTGCGGCCCCGAACAATGCAGGCAGCTAGGTGAGGTCCTAATTACCAAAAGCTTCAAAAAGCCTTTCAAGTGGCTTTTCCTGCTTCCTAGCTAGCAATAGCTCCTCTTACCTCATACAACACATTTTGATTTTCTCCTTCCTTTGAACACATGACAAGGTAAGGCAATTAGTACCCTGGTCCCCATTTGACCAATGAGGAAGCTGAAGTCCAGAGACTGAGGTCAAACTGTAACCAAGGTAACCCGACTTACTAATGGCAAGACTGAGCCTAAAGACCAGGACCCCTGACACATCCCTATGTCATGCTGCCACTCACCACACAAGACTTCTTAGTCTTTCTGTAACTTTCTAAAGAGAAGTCAAGAGGAGAGTGGGAAGGAGGAAGAGAGAGGGAGAGCGAGACAGGGACGGAGATAGAGGAAATGAGAAAAAGGAAAGACATTAGTCTCCTAAATTATAATTCATAACTAAGTCCTGTTGAAATTAAACAGTTTTTATTGGTAACTCAGTAAAGCCCAATTAACAAGTGGTAAAACGGAAACATTCCCTCTGTTGCTCTGCACATTATGTAGTCTTTCTTCCTGAGAGCTTGCTTAAGCTTTCAAATAAAGATCAATTTTTTGGAGTCTTCTGAAATTCAGGGTGTTAAGGCCTCCATATTCATGGGACCATACATCCCCCTGCTTTGGGCCACAGAAGTTTCCCTTCACTGTCAGTTAACCTGAATTCTCAAGCATTCCTGGAGGGCAATAAAAGGACCCAGGCACAGCCAGTCTTTTTCCCATGACACCATCTAATGGGTCTCTGCTTGAACGGACTCTTCTAGTGCTAGGAACTGTTCCTGGGAGTCTACAAATCACTTTACTTCTGCAGATGTCCTTTTCTTAGATGACTTATATTATGTGTGTGTCCCTTCTACTACTATTATTTTTTTAGGCTTTCTCCTTTTTATAGCACTTTCTTGAGAATTAGAATAATCGGTCTCTCTTTGTTCTCTTCGCTGGTAATACCTGCGTTTCCCTTAAAACCTACTACTAAAATCTACTTTCACCTGAAAATTAAACTCTCAGCTTATTACCATAAGCCGGGACAGGGGTCATCCTATTTTTTTGTGTGTGAAAGGTCAGATAGTAAATATTTTAGGCTTTGTGGGCTACCTAAGGCCTCTGTCATATATTCCTTTCTTCTTTTAACAATGTTTTAAAAATGTAAAAACCATTCTTGAATACCATAAAAAGGGCCTCTGGGGCCCCCTGCCCTAAACGATTACTGTTAAATGGGCCCTAACTAGCCCATTTGCAGTGAGTTGGAACAACTTCACGTATCCATCCTTCTGAAGACAAACTGAAGGGAACGAAAGCTCACAAATCGGTAATTCAGAAGGGCTGGTGGAGAAAGGGGTCTCCCAACGGATATGAAGGGTGACCTTGACTTCAACTGGGTTTGCCATTAAGAAGTCTGAACCCAGGGAAGCTGGTCAGCAGGGATAAAACTGAAACGAAGGCACAAACAACAAGGCCAGTTTACTTTACACAGATTCCCGAGGTAGTTACTGTGCGACAGCAGGCTTGGCATTAAAACCCTCTCTGGGGTTAGTTCACTCAGGACACATCTCATTCATGCTCATGAGGCCAAAATGAGGTCAAAACGAGCACAAATCAAGCCCTGGAGAGGATTCCAGGCCACGGACAATGTCTCCAAGCTATGGATCCCCATTTCCATAAAAGAGCTCCGCAGATTCCACTAAAGGTGAAGTGACTTTATTTTAATAAAAATGTCCTCTTTTGAAGCTGGCCTTTCCCTCCATCACTAGAAAGCAGTTTTATTAATATAAAGCAATCCATTTATTTAGACATACTCTTTTTAGGCAACTTCAACTTTTTCCACCGGCGTAACACCACTCTGTACTTTTCACTTTCTGTTTTCTCCTCCAACACTTTTTTCAGGAGAACCCTCATTACTGTCTCTGTTTCTGCTTCTTTATCCTCTCCAATCAGAAGATCCAATGTATCTCCCACTTTCACCTGAAAATGGAAAGAAAATTTAGCCTTCATTGCATTTTGGGAAACGCAGGCTAATGCAAATGTCTTTTTTTTTTTTTTTTTTGAAGTTTATTTTTTTAGTCATCTTTATACCCAACATGGGGCTTGAACTCACGGCCCTGAGATCAAGAGTTGCATGCTCCACTGACTGAGCCAGCCAGGTACCCCGCAAATGTCCTTGCTTTGAGTTTTTATCCGGGAACCATCATTACCCAGAGGGCCATGTGAGAAAGGTAGTGATTCTCCTGAAACCATCCCTTATCGCTGGTGCCTCGCTCAGAGGATGCCTCAAACACTCGTGCCCTACGCCATCCATGTCTTTCCATCAGACCTAGACAGCTGCCTGCTTACAGCAGCTCTGGTGTGGTGTGGCCCACTCACTCACCTCTACTGGATGACTGAAGGAAACACACGGAGGGATTTGTTTTGGTAACGGTGACAAGAGGCAAAGAAAGTGGGGCACAAGAGAGAGTACGTGCATAGTAATTACTGCCAGCACTGAGAAAATAATTTCCAGTGTAACTTTTCATTGATTTCGACCCCAATGAGCTATGTAACTGGCGAGGGGGCAGTCTGTTGAAAATCAGCTGCTGTGGAAGAACATCCGGCTGTATCTCTTACAGAAATGGTGAACTTCTTCTCTAGCACTGATTAGCCCCGGTGATGCCACATCATCAAGAAGACAGGACTCAGTTCACAACGACAGAAAGATCAAGCTGGATGCTGACTCCATGGGTTCAAAGGGCTAATGTCAAACCCATTCTTGCCCAGGTGGGACCCTTAGGCTGAGTAGTCACAGTCACAGCAGTGTCGCCAGGGACAGCCCATGATGGGCACCTGGTCCTGGCAGGTCAGGATTCCAGGATCTTCCCAGTGACTCAGGAAGGAGCTAAACCGACCCAGGTGTCCTATGCTCTTTCCGCTAGGACACAAGCCAGGACTGACTGGGGCCATCTCAGACCACTCACCACTGCTTCCCAGGAGGTGGGCAGCAACCCCATGTGTGGGCCATGGACCCAAAGTGGGCACACGTGGCCATTTAAGAGTCTACTGGAGGGTTTCTGTTTAAGAAATATGGTGCCACTTTTACCTTATTTTCTGATTAATGCTCTATGAAGCAGTCCTAAATTCATGCTGTCAAAAATATCTGCCTTCGGGGCGCCTGGATGGCTCAGCGGGTTAAAGCCTCTGCCTTCAGCTCAGGTCATGATCCCAGGGTCCTGGGATCGAGCCCCGCATCGGGCTCTCTGCTTAGCTGGGAGCCTGCTTCCTTCTCTCTCTCTCTCTGCCTGCCTCTCTGCCTACTTGTGATCTTTGTCAAATAAATAAATCTTTATTTTTTTTTTTAATATTTTATTTATTTATTTGACAGAGAGAGATCACAAGTAGACAGAGAGGCAGGCAGAGAGAGAGAGAGAGAGGGAAGCAGGCTCCCCGCTGAGCAGAGAGCCCGACGCGGGACTCGATCCCAGGACCCTGAGATCATGACCCGAGCCGAAGGCAGGGGCCCAAGCCACTGAGCCACCCAGGCGCCCCTAAATAAATCTTTAAAAAAAAAAAAAATATCTGCCTTACCTGGGCAAACTCGTATTTGTTCTCCCACCCGTTCAAGGGCCCAGTATTTAGTCCACAACGTGGGAATACGCACCTCTGCCACCATGCCACACTCGTCAGCCTAGAGCAGGTACATGCGAAACTCACATAGCAGCTGGTTATAACCATTAACCTTCTCCCCTCTGGGCTGAAAAGCCAAAAGGCTCAAACCGCAAGGAAGCATGGAGACTGCTTCTCCCCTGGGTCTGAAGGATGGGCTGACGACCCAGGCATCATCTAGGGGGTCTGTCCTCCTATAGTTCTCATGAGTTCAATTAAAAAAAAAAAAGGACCATTTGCCCCAACTGTGTGGACATTTAAAATCTATGTCTGGGGTGCCTGGGTGGCTCAGTCAGTTAAGCGTCTGCCTTTGGCTCAGGTATGATCCTGGAGTCCCAGGATCGAATCCCAGGTCGGGCTCCCTGCTCAGCAGGGAGTCTGCTTCTCCCTCTGCCCCTCACCCCACTCATGTTCTC
Source organism: Meles meles (assembly GCF_922984935.1). Lineage (NCBI taxonomy): Eukaryota > Metazoa > Chordata > Mammalia > Carnivora > Mustelidae > Meles > Meles meles. Next base: position 25,435,278 of record NC_060070.1, read on the forward strand.
TTTCTCTCACACTCTCTAAAATCATAAAATCTTAAAAAAAAAAAAATCAATGTCCAGAAATACAAGGTTTGAGAGCATTTTGAATGCTTTTACATTTTTCAGCATGGCTTTATTAAAATTCACTTAATAAGTAACATACACACGTGATACAAAATATACACAGAGCCAACCGCAATCCTCCTTTGTATCCCTTCACAATCTGCTGTGTGTCCTGCATGCGGCTGAGCAGCAGAGGCCTCTGGGAGCTTACTTCTAAGGCAGCGAGCAGAGAAGGCAGGCTTCTCCCTTAGCCAGTCAATCCTGGGGAGTGGGGAGTTTAGGAAGCTTCAGTCCTTTTGTGTAAGTCAGCAGGCCCTGGCTCGCCACGGCACAGACAGACGGCCTGCTCGGAGCTGTAGCACCACAAACCCGCCTGACCCTTCAGCGGCAGGCCTCGGAAGGGGAGGTGTCCTTTATTCCCTGCAAGGGCCTGTCCTCCTTCATGCGGGAGACAGCACAGCAGACACAAAGCAACACTGGTTGGGATTAAGGGCTGTTCCAAATATCTACATTTCAAATCTCCCTTTAGCTGCAGTTACTATGGCTACAGGCCTCCTAGTAACAAGGCAGTCGAGTGTTAACACTGGCCCCTTCCTCTGCTGACCCTCAGGAGAAATCTGGAAGGCAGCCGAGACAAGAGAACACCCAAGGCAGAATGCAGCAGCAGCAATTAGACTGTAGTTAACAATGTCTCAAAGCAGAGGGGGAAGATGGACTTGTGGTGTTTGTAAATGAGGCCCTGGCACAGAGGCGTGGCGTACCCAGAGCAGGTCCTGTCTTAGGAACACTGCGGCTGAGGAGAGGGGGCAGGGCTACAAGCAGGCAAAAGCAATTATGGGACAAGAAGAGCCTGATCTCCAGAGGCATGTCTGTAGTGCCTGATTTCCCGCAGCTCACAGAGCCATGACTGACATGCTGAACCTGCAGGGTCGGGTGCCATCGCAGACCATGGACCTTGGGACTGGGCGGCTGAGATGAGCACTGGGGAGTGCCCCCTCCTCCTGTCTGTTTAGCCATGAGAGCCTGTAGGACCCCAGAGAGCAAGGTCTCTGAAGAAAGCCTCAGTGCTGATCCCCATCCATGGCCAACAGCTCACACCCTGCCCTGCCCCAGAGCAAAAGGATGTAGCTCAAGCCCTCCATCCCCAGGGGAGTTGTGAAACATGAAACAGGCTTCGAGGCCACCTACAAAAGTGTGTCTGACTTCCAGGGAACATTTGTTCTCTAGACACTAAGAGTGAGATTATGTCTGCTGATGCCTCGTATGTCTGTGTCTTCCAAGCTTTTTTTTTTTTTAAAGATTTTTACTCATTTGAGATGGAGAGACACAAAGAGAGAGTGCATGCATGAGGAAGAGGGAGTAGAAGAGGGAGAGGGAGAAGCCGGCTCCCTGCTGGTCCCGCAGCCCCCTGATCCCAGGACACTGGAATCATGACCTAAGCCAAAGGCAGATGCTTAACCACCTGAGCCACCAGGCATCTCCCTTCCAAACATTTTTTTTTTTTAGATTTTATTTATTTATTTGACAGAGAGAGAGATCACAAGTAGGCAGAGAGGCAGGCAGAGAGAGAGGAGGAAGCAGGCTCCCTGCCGAGCAGAGAGCCTGATGCAGGGCTCGATCCCAGGACCCTGAGATCATGACCTGAGCCGAAGGCAGCGGCTTAATCCATTGAGCCACCCAAGCGCCCCCCAAACTTTTTTTAAACAGTCTCTGTTATACACCTTTTTATGGTGCTTTGTTAACTTTTACTATCATTACTATTTTTCCAATTATGAAAGTGATCTATACTTATAAAAAATTCAGAAAATAGAAAGAAGAAAATATAACCCATAATGGCCCAAAGATAAATACTAGTATTACTAATTCTAGACATATGTATACATGCAACTTATTTCTACAATACACAATTTATTTACTTACTTAAAAGATTTTATTTATTTGACAGAGAGAGAGATCACAAGCAGACAGGCAGGGGGGCGGGAAGCAGGTTCCCCGCTGAGCAAAGAGCCCGATGCGGGGCTCGAACCCAGGACCCTGGGATCATGACTGAGCTGAAGGCAGAGGCTTAACCCACTGAGCCACCCAGGTGCCCCTACAATACACAATTTACACACACACACATACACACACGTATGTGTGTGTGTGTATATATGACTTGTAACAACACTGGATGCTGGAAATACATTTTCTAATACCTGATTTCTTTCACTTAACGACAATATTGCTATGGACCTGTTAGAAAACAGGAAGTGTCTTTTCTAATGGCTGCTCTGCGCTGCTCTGCACGCAGAGCAGGGCACACGGCAAGTGTCACGGGTACCGCCGAACTGACCAGAATCACACACCCACTCAGCTAACAGCAGTCCACCGGGACCGCTACACAATCAACTCTTCTCAGTCTCATTATTAGCTTTTCATGGGACTAATGACTCAGTTAACGGACTTTTGCCAATTGTGATAGTGGCCCGTCTTAAAATTTGAAGGAAAAAAGGAAAGTTTTCTCTGAAGGACATGAAGGGTGCAGCAGAGCGAGTGGTCTGTGTCACCAAGTTGGCTGGTGATTCTCACTAGCTTGCCCAGGCCTCTGGGGAGTCACAGAGCGTGCAACACAGACACACACAAGGGGTCACTGATGCCCCCTGAGGGGATGTCGGGGTGGCACTGAGTACCGGCAGAGAAAGCGACAAAAATATCTGCTGTCAGAATAGCTCACCGTTCTGCTTTTCTTCCACAGTTTCTCCCCATTCAGCCTGAGTTCACCTTTGTAGAATGCATCTTCCACTTTGCTTAAAAAAAAGAAGAAAAAGAAAAAAAAGTCAAATGCTTTGAAATAGAAATACATTCAAAACAATTACACAGGTCTGAAAAAAAAAAACCAGCTGCCATTAAGGCTCATTCTGACAGTGACTAGCCTCTCCACAAAGCCTCCATTCTGGCTGCTGGGAAAGGGGGAGTCAACTGCTCCCACATGTATCTCAAACAGCGAGACCCAAGGGCCCTTCTGAACGGACGCTGAACTGCGGCAGAGACCCGCGGACATCACCGGGCAGGTAAGCTCTGGGAGGGCTCAGGGTACCCTCCCACCCCCGACTCCTGCAGCAGCCACCTGCAAAGCGGGAGCTCCCAGGATTCCTGACCACCAAAGGGCTCCAGGCTCTGAGGAAAAAAAACAGGCACCACACGTATGGTGAGGCCATTAACAAATCCTCTGCGAGTCTGCACTGAGGTGGGGAAACTCCAATCCTGCAGCCGCCCATCTCTCTGTTAGGTCACTAGGGCAACCGGACCAGGAGAGAGTGCTGCTGGCAGAATCAGTGAGCTCTTCTCCTGCCGCCCGGACTCCAGGTGGTTAACATCTGGGGTTCTGCTAATAACAGCAGCAGCTACTTCTCTGGGGGAGAGAGAGCCTCCCCTTACAAGCTGGCCAGATTTTAGAGCATATTCAGTAAATCCCCACGAGGAGGCCTATGGGCTCAGTCATCTTTACGAGTCCTTCAGTGTCATGGATTAAAAAATTAGACTACGCCATGAAATTAGGTCATAAAGGTATAAACTGCACATGGAAATCTGAACGTATCATCCATACCATGATTCTTACCTCGCATGCAGCATGCACACAATGATTGCGAAACGAATGAGTGAACAATGAGGGTCACTATTCTTACATAATTACTCTAGCAGAGAGAACAAGAAAACTAAAGAAATCCTCAAAGCTCCACTTAACATCTCTGTGCACTACATAATGAACACACAGAATTTTCTTCGTAACAGCTAACACACAGTGAGTACCTACTATGTGTCAGGCACTGCTCTGTTATTTTTTGAAATTTAAATTCAATTTAATTAGCACACAGCACATTCTGACTTTCGGAGTCGAGTTCAGGGATTCATCAGTTGCACTAACACCCAGTGCTCATCCCATCACGTGCCCTCAATGCCCATCACCCAGTTACCCCCCTCCCCACCGCTGCACCCCTCAGTTTGTTTCCTAGAGTTAAGAGTCTCTCATGGTTTGTCTCCCTGTTTTTGTCTTATCTTTCCTTCCCTTCCCCTACATTCATCTGTTCTGTTTCTTAAATTCCACATACAAGGGAAATCATATGGCATTTGTCTTTCTCTAATTTCACTTAGCATAAGACCCTCTAGTTCCATCCGCTAAGATGCTTTAGGCAGAGAAGCACCAACTTCTAGAGTAGGTGCTACTTTACATTCTACAGAGAAAACTGAAGCTTAGGGAATTCAAGGAACTTGCCCAGGCTCACACAGAGCACGAAGGGTCTAGCTACGCAGCCTGCGTTCTTGACCACATGACCCGGCTTCTGTTGTTTCTAAAAGGCATCTTCTTACCCTGTGGCATTTATGAAACCCAGGCGTGGTCTCCTCTTGCTATATACCTCTAACGTGGTCATGACTTTCCTCAAGACGCTGGTATAAAATCGATGGCTCATCTTAAGAGTCAACTGTGTCTTAGAATCAGGGAAATACAACACGGTGCCCTGCCTTGCTGCTGGAGTCAGGGTTCTCGTCTGTAGCCAGAAACAACGGCAACAGGTGACCGGAAGGTCCTCCACATCTGTGGCTCCCCTCACCACAGATGGGCCGAGTGAGGGGAACTACTACGTTAAAATGACAAGACGACAAAGCACTTTGTAATAAAACGCACATCAGACTTACTTTCTCCCGACATCGAGGCCTGTCTTTAGGATGACATCGTACCGAAAAGACTGCACCACTTTCTCCAGGTCTTTGTAGTCTTTGACCACGCCGGGGTCTTCCTCGAGCCCCTCTTCTTGCTCACTCATCTCGCGGTCACTCTCCTCCTCAGTCTCCTCGTCATCCTCGGCCTTCTGCAGAGTCTTCTTGTTGGACTTCTTGGAGCTTATATTACTCTTAAGTCTTATGGAAAGGGGGAAAATATATTCTGGAGACACTACAAGGCCTGGGAGTCTCAGCGAGAAAATGTTGTGGAAGAACGTTTTACAATTTGATGTGTTTAAGTGAGTACTAGAAAAATAGAAGTATCGATTCCAGGAAGCACAGAGTTTCGATGAAGGTGTCCCTTGCAGCGCGCCCCACAGTCCAATCCAGGCGTCTGGCTTTCTCAGAACGCTGGCAGGGAATCTGACACCCGTCATGGCCATGGCGCATATAACCTGCAACGGACAATAATTCAGTTGTATGTCACAAGTGCAGTGTCCTGGCATTCTTACAACATACACCATGCACACCACGACCACTCCGTACGAGTACTGTACTTACTCTCCCCTACAAAAGACCATATTGGTAGCCGGGGCCACGTGCTTTCTGTGAGTCTAAGGACATCGGAACTAGATACTAAGATGTGTGAACACACAGGTTCTCCTCTTCTCCATCTGCCAAATTGGCTTAGATACTGATTGCTACTGAAAAATATTAACACTTCTTCTCAAGGGTTTTAAGAAAATGATCTCAGGCACCTGGGTGGCTCAGTTGGGTAAGGGACTGCCTTTAGCTCAGGTCATGATGGGAGTTGCACATTGGGGGTGGGCGGGGAGGGGGGGGTGTCCCTGCTCAGCAGGGTGTCTGCTTCTCCCTCTGACCCTCCCCACCTCATTCTCACTCTCTCTTTCTCTCTCAAATAAATAAATAAAACCTTAAAAATCTCATGGACAGAAAGACTATTTGCTGACATACGTTACATCCTTACAATACTGACTTTGTCAAGGAAGGAAACCAAGTCATGACTTCATAAAAACCAGAGTGAATCTCTAGACTTTATTTCAACCCCCAACCCCAGCAAAACAAAGCTAGCAAGGAGGAGACTGGACAGAGTTACCTTTTACCTTCTTTTCCATCTTTCTCCTACTGTTTGAGGCATTAGCAAGCAGAATGCGCCAGGAGACCCTGAGGCACTAAGGTGCTGACGTGCCAGAGAGTAGCCAATTCCCAGGTTACCTCAAAGGCAGCAGAAACCATCTTATTATGATGGTAGCAAACCCTCCTAAGTACATCAAGATGGCTTTAGAGGCCATGATTTAGTAACATGAGAAGGGTTGCCATATGGTCCATATCCTCAAACCTTAACTCTGTGAATGACTTTCCACGGTGCCAAGGCTATAACTTCAGACAGATTTCTTTGATGATGGTTTCAATGATTTTTCCTTCCTCCTTTCATCACAAAGCCTACAACAGTAATTACCTGTAAGCCCACTCAAAAGTACATAGCTAGCTACTTCCAAGTTATATATATATTTTAAAGATTTTATTTATTTATTTGAGGGAGAGAGAGAGAGAGATCACAAATAGGCAGAGGCAGGCAGGGAGAGAGGGGGAAGCAGGCTCCCCAGTGAGCAGAGAGCCAGATGTGGGACTCAATCCCAGGACCCTGAGATCATGACATGAACCGAAGGTAGAGGCTTAACCCACTGAGCCACCCAGGAGCTCCCCAAGTTGTATTTGTTAACATCTTGGCTCTTATTTTTATTGGCATGATCAAGGTAGACAACATGAGCTCAACTCTGTATCTCATTGCTGTTGGGACCCCAATCTGAGTCTTAACTGGGAAATAAAGCCAGCATAATTTAAGGGTTGCTTTTCAACAGAGCTAGAATTTATTTATTTTTAGGATTTCATTTATTTGACAGAAAAACAAAGAGATCACAAGTAGGCAGAGAAGCAAGCAGAGAGAGGGGGGAAGCAGGCTCCCCACCAAGCAGAGAGCCCGATGTGGGGCTCGATCCCTGGACCCTGAGATCATGACCTTGGCCAAAGGCAGAGGCTTAACCCACTGAGCCATCCAGATGCCCCCAGAACTAGAATTTAAAATAATTTTTAAATGTTATAAAATCCTCAGAGTGCTCTAAAATACTAAGTGGAAACTATCAGAAGCAACTTAAAGAGAAATATTGAGACAAATCATTCTTATACCTATTCTATCTAATTTAATGAATGAATGATATGAATAGTAACTATGAATGAATAATAACTATGCATAGAAAAAACCCTTGAATTTTACAGAAATAGGAATAAAGAAAGAAAATAGTGTATTTCAGTAGTTCCTAGACTGTATTTCAAGGATCCCTACAATAAAAAATTAAGGAGTTCCTAGCTGGCTCAGCAGGTAGAATATGTGACTCTTGACCTCTGGTAATGGGTTCGAGCCCCACACTGGGTGCAGACATTACTTAAAACCTTAAAAAAAAAAAAAGTTACCTAATGGTGGACTTTTTGCCAAGTAAAGATTTTTTTTTAAAGTTGAAATTGTGGGGCGCCTGGGTAGCTTAGTGGGTTAAGCCTCTGCCTTTGGCTCAGGTCATGATCCCAGGGTCCTGGCATCGAGCCCCGCATCCAGCTCTCTGCTCAGCAGGGAGCCTGCTTCCTCCTCTCTCTCTGCCTGCCTCTCTGCCTACTTGTGATCTCTCTCTCTGTCAAATAAATAAAATAAATAAATAAATCTTTAAAAAAAAAAGAAACTGCTACTCTCATTACCATAATTTAAGAGAAAGACGATTTTAATGACTACTATGTGAAACCTATTTTCAGGTAGAAAATTTGAAAAGAATAAAAGAAAACTCAAACCACCCATATTCACTCTATGACAACGACTGTTAAATTTTAACATATATCCTTCACAGTGTAGTTTTTAAAAAAGTAATTCTCTCATAAGCAGAGCCTTTCATACCTTTCTGCCCATCCAAAACACACAAGAAGGTGTGTTGTGGCCAGAGCTCTCTATCAGCCTCAGAAATGATTGGTTAATAAGATGCTCTTATAATACAAAAGATAAAGATGGGCATTAATGATGATAATTTGCCTATCTTTTTCGAATTGTGGGTCATGAGCCATTATAAAATTTTTATTTTTCAAGAACCCAAACTGGGAATGCCTGGGGGGCTCAGTCAGTGAAGCATCTGCCTTCAGCTCAGGCCATGATCTAAGGATCCTGGAATCGCTCCTCGAAACCTCCTGAGCAGGGAGCCTGCTTCTCTCTCTCCCTCTGCTTGTGCTCTCCTGTGCTTTCTCTCTTGCTGTCAAACAGCTAAATTGAAAAAGAATTTTTTTTAGAAGAACTAAAACTGAAATGTATAGGTTACAGTGTATCACATACAGTAAGAGTAAATACTGCTTTATGAAACTTTCATTATAATACATATACACATATGTAAGTATACATAAACACATACTGGGTCACCATGGGAAAAAAAAAAAAGGTTTGAAAACACTGGCCTAAGTGACTTCAGCGAAGCCTGTTTTGCTATCAGGTGTGATGCCAAAGGCTTACGTATGCCTACAAGCTGAGAACCTGGCTTCACATTCCCTCCAATGAATAATACTCCCGGAGCCACATGTGTGTGCAGAGATGAAAACAGCAGCCTCTCCGGGATCACGTTACACAGGGCCCTCATTTTACAGATGACCACAAATGAGACTTTGGAGCAATTTAACGATCTGCTAGTTCATACAGCTAGTAACCAGTACAGCCAGGATTCCAATGACAAATCTTCTTAATGATCATTGTTTACTATGGGTCAGGCCCCACTCTACCTATTAATTCATTTATTCCTTCCAAACAGCCCATCTCAGTGACAGGGTCACACAAATACTAAGTGGATTCAAACCCAGGCTCCCTGGATAAGTCAAGGCTCTTTACCACCATGCTGAACTGTTGGTCAGTCTTCTGACTCCAAGTCCACTGTTCTTTCTGCTCCCCCATAAAACTGATGTCTCATTTGCTTTTGAACAAAAACCAACTTTCACCAAGTGTAATACCAGAGAGAACAGACAGTTTCAGGAGCAGAGAAGGGGGAACAACTACTACCCCAACTTAGAAGAAATCCTAAGAGGAAACATCCTGGGGAAGGGAAGTCTTGTCTGTCAGTCTCTGGAATCCCACATTTCCCTCCCAAAGTCCTGCCATTATACCGCACTGTCATCTTTTATGAGGAATGCCTGGATATGATGCTGCTTTTTGTATTTATCACGAATACATCATATTTACCTACACTAGGAAACTTTTACTAGCACAAAATGACTATTTAAAATCATACTCACATAGAAAAACAACATAACCAAAATGTCCAGCCAAGCATTACCTTTGTGTTGATCAGCTACTCTCTCTTCGGGATCTGCTTCACTCTGGCAAACACTGGCACATTAGGAACGTAAGACTGAGAAAACACGCTAACCTAATTTTTGCTGGAGATGACAGGGCTACGGGGTAGGGTCTGAGAACCGAGTTCTAACACAGAGCTTTCAAAAGGGTCAGAGGAAGGGTGGAGGAGGAGAGAGCTAACCAGGCCAACCCGTCTTGGACTAAACAGCAGTGCTGGCAAGTACTGGAGTTCCTTATAGTCCACTTGAAGAAAAGATCCTACCACTGGAAAGAAAAGCGTCTGTCCTTTTAGCATGGCTTCTCCGTCTTCCAGGATCCACACAAGACCCACTCTCCCTCTCCGCCCTCCCCTGCCCTTTTCCAAACTCCTGTTGTATCAATGCTCTGTGTGTCTTTTGTACTATTCTTATCTCACGAACTCCAAGGGTAGTGACAGGGCAGCAACCATGCCTCATTCCTCATTCCTGTCCCCAGCCAGCATGGTACATACAACAACAACAACAACAACAACAACAACACCACAATGTTGAATGCCTGCAGATTCATTTTCCAGAAATGAAGGGAGCATCCTACCCAGTACCACATCCACCCCTCATGCACTCGTTTGCCTGCATATGGCAAGTTCCCGCTAAGCTAGGCCTGCACGTAAAGCATACAGTCCTTGTCCTCAAGGAACGGCTATTCAACTGGAATGTGGTCAAGTCAACTGGTGGTCAGAGAACTTGAGTGAAAACCCAGGTCCAAAGGAGGCTGGATCTTGCAGAGGCTAAAGCTCAGAGCGGAGATGCCAGAGAAGAGTTCTAATGGCAAAGGAGGCCCGAAACAGAACTTTGGGGAAACAGCAAGTTACAACTGTAATTTTTTACTTTCTAACAGACCACTCTCATTAGCATGCTGTTATTTCTCCCACTGAATAACCAACCAACTTTCTCTTAATCCCACTACCCTCCGGCTACAACTTTTCTAGTTCCTCTTTACAACAAAACTCTGCAGAAACAGCTGTCTACACTCTTTCTTAATCCCTCTCATTTTCTAAGCCCAAAAGGTCATGTTAGTCCTCATCTCCTTTGACTTTGCAGCAGCATCTGAGACAAGGGACCACTCCCCTCTTCTACACTTGGCTTCTAGGACACCTTGCTTCTGGTTTTCCTCCCACCTCACCTGCTCTTTCTTCCCTTCTCCCAGACGTCTTAATGTTGGTGGGTCCCAGGGCTCAGTTTTTGGCCTTGCTTCTCTTCTATATTCACTTTATCTACCTCAGTTCTGTCAGCTTTGACAAATGCTTTTTAGGACACCAAACACTTCCATGGCTTTAAACACTTCCTATATGCCAACTACTCCCCAGGCTCTAATCCCCATTCCAGACGTTTCTCCCAAGTTCCAGACATGTGTATCTGTGCATGAGAGTTAATAGAGCAGGCTTGAGACTATCCTTAGAAAGGCCTGCTTACAAGGTGGGCCTCTGGAAACCTGGATTTCTAGATTCTCAGCATTCTCAGAACTGAGAGGAGTCGCTCACTGGGTCTAAACTGTTTGTACAGTTTCTTACGCTAAGTACCTGCTTTCCTTCTGGGAGTCTTGAATTTTGGTACATGCCAGGCAGACAGCGCCCATGTGACTAAAGGCAATCAACACCTGGGCAGAGGCTCTAAAGAGCATCCCTGATAGACAAATTTCACACATGTTGTCACAATTTGTTGCTGGGGACTTAAGCATGTCCTATATGAGTCCGCTGGGAGACGACTCTTGGAAGAGCACCTGGTTTCCTGCACTCTTGGTCCTATGAGTCTTCTCCCTTTGCTGACTGCTTTGTATCTTTTTGCTGTGATAAATCATAGCCACCAGCCAGAGCCCAGTCCTGTTGAATCTTCCCAGTCAATGAGAGAACCTAGGGGTGGTCTTGGCAACCCCAGACACAATATCCAAATGCCTGACTTCTCCACTTGGGTGTGTAACAGGTACCTCAAGCTTTAATGGTCCAAAAATAAACTCCCAACGTGTCCCCAACCCAAATCTGTTCTACCTGTAGCCTTCCCCATCTCAGTGAATAATAACTCCACCCCTATAGGTGCTGAGAACAGAAGTTTCCAGTCATTCCTGACTCTCCCTCATACCCATATCCAATGTCAGGAAATTACGTTGGCTTGTATCTTCAAAACATGCCCAACATCCCATCACTTCTCACCACTTCCACAGATTAAACCACCATGACAGATGATGACAGCAATACTATAAAGGCCATTTTCCACAGGGTCCACTTTCCACAGAGCCATGATTCTTTCAATAAGTAATTTATACTGTAACACTCCTACAAAAGCAGTGAGAAAAGGTTACACGCTCTATAGGATCTATGAGGTCCCCCCCCATTCTCCAATCTCTTGCCACTCTCAACCTCTGGTTTCTCAGGTCCAGCCTCACTGGCTTTTCTGATGCTCTTCACATACAAGAACATTTCTGGGTAAGATCTTTGCTCCAGCTGCACCCAGAAATCTCTTACCCCAGACAACTGCATATGTAACTCATTTTCTTCAACTCTTTCCTCAAGTATCACTTCAATGCTGTCCACTCATTCCAATTTTATTTAATAAGCATCTTGCCCTCTTACTCTCCCTCACTCTGCTCTATTTTTTTTTCCCTCCATAGCACTTCTCACTGATCAATTTACCTAGTTTCTCTTTTTTGGACTGTTTCCCCTAATAGAATATAAACTCCTCAAGCATAGAAATCTGCACCTGTATTTGTTTTCCTCTGCTGAATCCCAACTACCTACAACAGTGTAGCACACGGTTAAGTGCTTAATTAACCACTATGGAATGAAAGTAGATCAACAGAAATGAAGCACGAAAATGAATCCAGTAAAGATCCCACAATGCTGGAGCTGGGTTGAAGAGCAAAAGGCTAGCTCTCCAAAGGTCGTACCTATCAAAGTCTGGACCTGACCCAGAGAGCATGTGAATCATAGAAAGATCTTAAGCGGGGAAGTGACCTGACAGAAGTGTTATCTAAAGAGTTCTTTGCCAGTGGTGTGGACTGAGTAGCGGAGAGGAAAACGGCAGGAAGCCCGGAGGTCTGCGGTCAGATCTTCAGGGTAGATAAGATAGCAAACAAGCTGACGCCTGTAAGCAGAGCAACGTCTGGAACCGAGGCAACGCTGCCCTTGACCTGCGGGATACTGGGAATCGCTCCACGTTCGTGAGCCTGTTCACTGCTCGATTAAGAACCCGGTCTAACTGCTTAGCAGCCTACTGCCACGGAAAAGCGTCCTTTCTGGAGACCTCTCAGGTTGACCGTGGACACTGGGGAGGCTTCCCCGACATACTTCCCACCCCCGCGGGCCGCGCACCTTCCCGGGTCTTCAAGGTCAAAGGAAACTGGACACCTGTGTCCTCGAGCTCTGGGTCTGCGTTTGGAGCCTGCAGTAGCGGCCGGGCCCAAGTGCGGACGGCCACGGCGCACCGGATCCCCACGGCCCCCGCAGTCCCCGGGTCCACAGGGCGTCCCGAGGCTGGCCGGGCCGGGACAAGACGCGGGAGATTCACGCGGAGTCCTGGCAGGAGCGCAAGCAGGGCAGAGGCGCTCGTCGCGCCCTTACTTCACGAGTGCGCGCCGGGAAGCAACAGAGTGGGCTCCAGCCGGGGTCACAACACGCCCGACAGGGGCGCAGTTACTAGCACTCCGGGACCGCTCCTCCCTCCCTCGATCCCTCCCCGCGGCCTGGCGCACCGGGGCCTCCAGGCCCCGCCCTACCCTGCCCCGCCCCTTCCGTCGGCGCCGCCGCCGCGAGAGCGGGCCGGAGGGTCTCGCGGACGCGGCGGCGGCGACGCAGCGACCCCTGCTGGAGATTGAGCTTCGGAGGACTGCGCGGAGGCCAGTCTGCGGCGGCTGAGTGGAGCCCGGAAGCCAGTGCCGCGGGTTTCCACGTGGCTGAAGAGAATTTGTCTTCATGCAGTGTCCTTGGATTTTCTGGGGTCACAAGTCCTTTTGAACATCTTTGAGAGTTATAACGTTGTCTCCAGAAAAATGTACATACCCGCCAGAACTTACTAATAAAATAAGGTAAGTTCACAACATCTTCTCTAGAATGAAGTGATTCAGAGGTGACAGGGTCATAACTGTCCTGCGGTAGCTGATTAGATGGCCAGATAAGAAGTCTGAAAAGACTGCTTAGCCACGGACCTTGTGGAAACAGCCCTTTGGCGACGAAAGAAGATGAACCAGAAACCAAAGAAAGTACTTCAAAGGGATAACCTGTTTGACACATAATCCACATTAATCTTTTTTAATGTGTTAATAAATAATACATTGTTTTTAAAAAATATTTTATTTATTTGACAGAGAGAAATCACAACTGGGCAGAGAGAGAGAGGGGGAAGCAGGCTCCCTGCAGAGCAGAGAGCCCGATCCCTGGCTCGATCGGGGACCCTGGGATCATGACCTGAACCGAAGGCAGAGGCTTTAACCCACTGAGCCACCCAGGAGCCGCAATAATACGTTTATTAATAACAGATACGTGCTCTGTTAAATTAAAAATAGCCCGTTCTCAGAGCATCTTTCCTTCTCTTTCCCGTCCTCACCAGCTCCGAAGTCTTTTTTGCACTTTATTTTCCGCTGCTTCCTCGTTGCTACACACAGTGGCTATTTGGTTGCCTTGAAACAATAAGAAAGCGGATACAAATTGTTTCAAATGTTGAAATGATACAACTTCATACAACTGTCAACTCACTTTATACTGTTGACATTTTGGGTGATATACAGTTGCATTTACTAGTTTAAGTCCTTTGTAGAAGGTTACAGATAAATTGTTAAGTCGGCCAGTAATAGGGGTTTATCAGTATTATTTTTAACCAACAAAATTACTGTATGATCATATGTGATTACAGGAGGAGATAAAAGAATACAATGATAATGGGTTACATAGACCCAGCTTGGTCGCTGGCCTTTAGAAAAAGAAATATTTCATTAGATGAATCGAGTTAGTTTTTAACTTAAAATGCTAATTAATATTAAAAACTGCTGGGAGATTAACAAATACTCTGTGGGGGTTGGGAGTATACATTTGTGATTTGTAATTTTTTTTTTCGCAGAAACATTCTTGGGTGCCTGGCTGGCTCAGTTGGTGGGGCATGTGACTCTTCATCTCACGGTCATGAGTTCAAGCCCCATGTTGGGTGTGGAGCCTACTTTAAAAAAAAGAAAAAAAATAGAAAAGAAAGAAACATCCCATTCTTTTCTCCCCTGGGCAGAAGCTCCTGCTTTATATGTTTTGGGAGTTGTAGTTTTCACAAATTCAGAACACCTAGTGGACCAAATTCCCATTTCAGCCAACAGGGCTACGCTACTTCAGATCACAAGATGAGAATTTTAATTTAGCTCAAATACTTACTCTTACACAAAGAGATGAGTAAATCAGATGGTGTGTTTGGTTGGGGCCTGTAGATAAATTTAAAGTTTGTTTGTTTGTCTTAAGATTTTATTTATTTGACACAGAGAGAGCACAAGTAGGCAGAGCAGCAGGCAGAGAAGCAGGCAGAGAGAGAGAGAGAGAGAGAGAGCGGGAAGCAGGCTCTCCACTGAGCAAGGAGCCCGATGTGGGGCTCAATCCCAGAACCCTGGGATAATGACCTGAACCACTTAAGGCAGACTTTTAACCCACTGAGTCACCTAAGCGCCCCTACAGTTATTTTTTCTTTTAATGAAAGAGGAGTGGCTTCGCTGTTAGTACTCTCAAGATTGTTACAGGCTGGATTTTATTTTCTTGTATGTCCTCTTACAACTTATTTACTGCTTATTCTTTTTTTAAGTGGAGAAAAATTACCTGGAGAAGGAGGCTCCTTTCCACTGCCTCCCCTTGCTTATCCCACACCTCAAGGTTAGCTAATCACCAAAAATATTTTAAGAACATTACAAAGCCCCATCCCTCCACTTTGCACCCCATTTCCTCTCACTATCTCAAGGAACTTATTCTTTTGGCTTTGCTCTTTCCTGAATCATCAGTCTTCCTCACTCTTCTAGATCATTCCTGCCCACATACAAACAAGTAACAAGTTCTAGTTCTCTCACATTAATGAGATATATGAGATAATTTAATTTTAGAAATTGAATAGAAATAATGTGATACTTTTTTCACTTCACTTTATTTTTGAGATTCTTCCCATGTTTATACATTCATTCGGGCTTCTTCATGCAATTCATATATAAATTATTCCCAGTTTATTTCTTCCTTTCCTAAAGAACAGTTAGGTTTTGTCAGACGTTGCAGTGATGGGCACTTATGGGGGTATTGATGTGTTTGAAAGTGTTTCTAGGGTGTTTACTTAGAATAGGAATCTCCTGGGACCTAGCGTAAGTATGTTTTTCCTCAGTCATACTAAAAATGGCCTAATTTACATTTGTACAGGCTCAGGAAGACCATATTCCACCCACCCCCCCATTCTCAATAGTTCATATCATCAGATTTTTAAAGTATTATCAGTTATATGGATGGAAAATGGTACCTAGTTTTAACTTGTAAACTTTCCCTGATTGGTAGTGAGATTGAGTATCTTTTTGTATAGTTGTTGGTCAGATTTTATCTTCTTTAATTTGCCAGTTTGTACTCTTGCCCCCTTTTCTGTGTAGTTGCCTTTTCCATTCACCTGTCTTCCCAGTGAAGGTAAACCAGGTACCACCAGAACTCCAAGAACTCACTGCCTGCATCATGCTGGTGACCTGCAGCAGACGTGGTTCCCATGGAGTTCAGCCATGTTGTGATCCTGGTAACCCTGTTCCTGATTTGGGTTTATGATGCTTGCCGTTCCTTCCTTCTTTCCTTCCTCTCTCCTTGCCTCCCTCCTTCCCTCCCTTCCTTCCTTCCAAATGGACTATTTTAAAAAAAGAAATTATTTATTTGAGAGCGAGCGAGAGAGCTTGCCTGAGAGAGAGTAGGGGGAGGGGAGGAAGGCAAAGTGGACTCCCTGCTGAGCAGGGAGCCATTGGAGGGCTGGATCCCAGGACTTTGGGGTCATGACCTGAGCCCAAGGCAGACAGGTGACCGACTGAACCACCTAGGTGCTCCAATCCCCTGCTTTCTTAAAAGAATACTTAGAGGGGTACCTGGATGGCTCAGCCATTTAAGTATCTGACTCTTGATTTCGACTTAGGTCATGGTCTCAGGGTCTTGAAATGTATTTAAATGATGTCATATTAGAGGTCACGTATGATACACCATCTGTTGATGACTTGTTCTTTCACTCAACACTAGAATTCTAAGATTGAGTCGCCTATCTGCTGCCTCCAGATTATAGTTCAGCCATTTCTTTTAGTGTAACTATACCGTAATTTATTATTTTTGTTTCTGTTTATTTCAGAAAGAAGAAAAACAATTTTATTTTTTAAAATGATTTTATTATTTTTTATTTTTTTCATTTTTTGGCCACTATATTCTTTTCAGTCTTTTGTAGAATTTTATTTTCTCCTTTCAATCATCATAAGATGATACCCAAATTTTGTTTTAATTGGAGGATCTATAAACACAGACTTATCCAGCCCATTCATAGGCAAGGCAAATGCTGCTTCTGGAAATGGTTCCACCATGGTACCTCTGATCACCCAACCCAGGTCACCCCTTTGCCCGGCTCTATCTTTATCATACCGTGCAGCCACTTCATTGGATCTCTTTCCAGACTTTAACTTTTACATGGCTCCCATACTTTTCCCTTGTTTTTCATCCAGAAAGTGTCAGACCTTTACTGCATTGCCACCACATTCGGGACCCTGAGCCTTCTTGTCAGAAGAACCACCACTCCGGGGGTAGCTCCACCTTTCCCTAAACCGCTTTTTCCTTTGGGCGGCAACTTCAAAACTTGCAGCTGAACTGACTATATATATATATATATGTATATATATATTTTTTTTAAAGATTTTATTCATTCATTCGACAGACAACAATCACAAGCAGACAGAGAGGCATATATATATATATATATGTGTGTGTATGTGTGTATATGTATATATGCCTCTGTCTGCTTGTGATTGCTGTCTGTCGAATGAATGAATAAAATATATATATAAACATATACACATATGTATATATATGTGTGTGTATATATATATATATATATTTTTTTTTTTAAGATTTTACTCATTCATTCGACAGACAGCAATCACTAGCAGACAGAGAGGCAGGCAGAGAGAGAGAGGGAAGCAGGCTCCCCACCGAGCAAAGAGCCCGACATGGGGCTCGATCCCAGGACTCCAGGATCACGACCCGAGCCAAAGGCAGAGACTTCAATCCACTGACCCACCCAGACACCTCAGTATATATATATATATATATATATATATATATATATATATATATATTTAAGGTTTTATTTATTTATTTATTTATATATTTGACAGAGAGAGAGATGGCAAGAGAGGGAACACAAGTGGGGGTGTGGGAAAGGGAATAGCAGGCTTCCTTCCAAGCAGGGAGTCTGATGCAGGGCTTGATCCCAGGACCCTGGGATCATGACCTGAGCTGAAAATGACTGAACCACCCAGACGCCCCAGGATTTATAATTAATTAATTAATTAATTAATTTGTCAGAGAGAGACCACAAACAGAGGAAGTAGCGGGCTCCCTGCTGAGCAGGGAGACAGACATGGGACTTGACCCCAGGACCCTGGAATCATGACCTGAGCTGAGCTGAAGGCAGATGCCTAACCGAATGAGCCACCCAGGTGTCCGTGCCAGTATTGTTATTTTTTAACTGAATTTGATACACATGCTACCCTAATTTCAGATGTATAATACAGTGATTCAACTTCTCTATATGTTCTGCTATGCTCCCCATAAATGTAGCTGCCATCTTGACCATACAACACTGCTTTGTTGTTGTTGTTGTTGTTTTAAAGATTTTCTTTATTTATTTGAGAGAGAGAGAATGAGAGACAACACAAGAGGGGAGAAGGTCAGAGGGAGAAGCAGACTCCCCATGGGGCTGGGAGTCCGATGTGGGACTCGATCCCGAGACTCTGGGATCATGACCTAAGCGGAAAGCAGTGGCTTAACCAACTGAGCCACCCAGGCACGGCAAACGTACGACACTGTTAACAATACCATTGACTATATGCTATGCGCTGTACCTTCCATCTCCTTGACTTATTCATCCCATAACTGTGGAATGAATAACTGTGCCTCCCACGCCCCTTCACCACTTTACCATCATTTACTTTTTGTTCTTCTGTTGGTGGACTATGGTTACTTTTCTGTTTTTCTGTTTTTGTTTTTATGATATTGGAAAACATATCCATGAACCATCATTCAAATATATTTAAGCCAAAATTTTCAGAGGGTATCAATTTAGGAGTAAAATTATTGGAATTTTGAGTATACATACATAATAGAATAATTATAACAATATGCTGCAATAAAAGTTGTATGAATGTGGTCTCAGCCCTCAAAATATCTTACACTGGGGCGCCTGGGTGGCTCGGTGGGTTAAGCTGCTGCCTTCGGCTCGGGTCATGGTCTCGGGGTCCCAGGATCAAGTCCCACATCGGGCTCTCTGCTCAGCAGGAAGCCTGCTTCTCCCTCTCTCTCTCTGCCTACTTGTGATCTCTCTGTCAAATAAATAAAATCTTAAAAAAAAAGGTATTATCTTAAAAAAAAAATCTTACACTGTACTCCTCCTTCTTGTGTTGATGTGAGATGGTACAGTGCCCAGGTGATGAGATGAAGTCAGGTGCATAATGTAGGCATTGTGATGGGGCAGTAAGATACTCCCGACCTGACAATTTGTCAGTAGGAGGGAGGATCGTCTGCTTCCAGATCACGGTTAACCATAGACAACTAAAACTGTGTAAAGGGAAACACCATGAGTAAGGGGTGGGGGGCGCTATGCCTTTCTAGGTACCGTCTATTTTTCTTGCCATTTCAAATTGTAGAATTTATTTTTTTTTAAAGATTTTTTTATTTTATTATTTATTTGACAGAGAGAGATCACAAGTAGACAGAGAGGCAGGCAGAGAGAGAGAGAGGGAAGCAGGCTTGCTGCTGAGCAGAGAGCCGGATGTGGGACTTGATCCCAGGACCCTGAGATCATGACCTGAGCCGAAGGCAGCGGCTTAACCCACTGAGCCACCCAGGCGCCCTAGAATTTATTTTTTTAAAAGATTTTATTTATTTATTTGACAGACAGAGCTCACAAGTAGGCAGAGAGGCAGGCAGAGTGAGAAAGGAGGAAGCAGGCTCCCTGCTGAGCAGAGAGCCCGATGTGGAACTCGATCCCGGGACCCTGAGATCATGACCTGAGCCGAAGGCAGAGACTTTAACCCACTGAGCCACCCAGGTGCCCCTCAAATTGTAGAATTTAGTTACATTTGAAGACTTTTTTATTGATGTAAAACTTACATAGTAAAATGCACAAATCTTAAGTATAAGCTTAGTGACCTTGTGCATATGTTTTATTCCTGTAATTACCATACAGAAAAAGACCTACATAGAGTATTTCTAACACACCAGAAGGCTCTGTCATGATTCCTCCCAGTGAACAATGCCAAAGAGAATCACTGTTCTGACCTCTATTACTACATATTAGCTTTGCCTGTCTGTACACAGTTGTATTTTTCTCTGTCCCTTTTTTTTTTTTTTAGGATTTTACTTATTCATTTGACAGAGTGTGCACAAGCAGCAGGCAGAGGGAGAGAAGCAGGCTCCCCACTTAGTAGGGAGCCTGATGAGGGACTTGATGCCAGGACTCTGGGATCATGACCTGAGCCAAAGGCAGCCACTAATCTGACTGAGCCACCCAGGCACCCCTCATTTGTTTTCTTAGATTCCAACAATGAGTGAAATCACATGGTGTTTGTCTTTCCCTTTCTGACTTACTTCACTTAGTATGATACCCCGTAGGTCTATCCATATTGTTGCAAATGTCATGATCTCTTCTTTTTTTCTGGCTGTGTATGTGTGTATATACATATATATTCTTATATATGAAATATTACATATTATATGCATATTATGTAATATGTGACATTATATATATTATACATATATAACTATACATATATACTTATATGCACACATACACACACTACATCTTTCTTATCCATTTGTCTATCAATGGATACTTGGATTGCTTCCATATCTTGGCTATTGTCAATAATGCCACAATAAACAGGTGTGCACATATCTTTTTGTATTAGCGTTTTCATTTTATTTGGGTAAATACGTGGTAGTGGAATTATTGGATCAGATGATATTATTCTTTTCAATTTTTTGAGAAAGCTCTATGCTTTTTTCCATGGTGGCTGCACCAGTTTGCATTCTTCACATCCTCACCAACACTTGTTATTTCTTCTCTCTCTCTCTCTTTTTTTTTTTTTTTTTAAGATTTTTTAATTTATTTGAGGGCGCCTGGATAGCTCAGTGGGTTAAGCCTCTGCCTTCGGCTCAGGTCATGATCTCAGGATCCTGAGATAGAGCCCCGCATCAGGCTCTCTGCTTGGAGGGGAGCCTGCTTCCTTCTCTCTCTCTCTGCCTGCCTCTCTGCCTACTTGTGATTTCTCTCTGTCAAATAAATAAATAAATAAAATCTTTAAAAAAATTTTTTTTATTTATTTGAGAGAGAGGGAGAGGAAAAAAAATGGTGGGGGGGAGGGGCAGAGGAAGAAGCAGGCTTCCCACTGAGCAGGGAGCCCCATGTGGGGCTTGATCCCAGGACCCCAGGATCATGACCTGAGTTGCAGGCAGAGACTTTAACCCACTGAGCCACCCAGGCGCCCCTTCATTTACATTTTCATAATGATTAGTGATACTGAGCATTTTTTTCCTGTGTGTAATAGTCTTTCCAAACTTTGTACTTTTAAAATCTTATCTCACTGTTTCAGTGCTCTGGTACAATGTTGAACAAAAGCAGTGGTAGTACCATTTTTCCTGATTCTAAAAGGAATCCTTTTTTTCTATTAAAAGTGATATTTGCATGGGGCGCCTGAGTGGTTCAGCCACTTAAAGCATCTGACTGTTGATTTAGACTCAGGTCGTGATCTCAGGGTGGTGAGATCAAGCCCTGTGTCAGGCTCAACACTGGGTGTGGAGCCTACTTGAGATTCTCTCTCTTCCTCTCCTCTGTCCCTCCCCAACCGTCCTCCCCCAAATATATATATTTGCTAAATGGTTTGGCATACCTTTTTTTTTCAGATTAAGAAGCACCCTTTTATACTTCTTTTGCTATAGAATATTTTATAGATTTTTAAAAAAGATTTATTTATTTATTTGAGAGAGAGCTCGCATGAGTGGGAGGAGGGGCAGAGGGAGAGAGAGAATCCTCAAGCAGACACCCTGCCAAGCAGGGAGCCTGACACAGGGCTTGATCCCAGGATCCCGAGATCATGACCAACCTGAGCCACAATCAAGTTGGATACCCAACTGACTGGACCACCCAGGTGCCCCTAGAATATTATAGATTTTGATCATGAGTGAATTTTGAATCATATACCATTTCTTTCTTTTCTTTTCGTTTCTCTTCTTTGCTTTTTTGACGAGATCGGGCGCGTTCAGGGTGGTATGGCCGTAGACTTCTTTGCTTTTTTGATTTTATTTTTTCAAATAATCTCTACACCCAACAAGGGGCTTGAATTCACAACCCTGAGAATAGCTTATTATTCTATAGCTATAACGATAGCTTATTAGTAAAATGAAAAGGAAAAGTTCTTTGGCCAGGGATAGCCTCAGTTCTTTGACCCATATATTTTGGAGTAACTTCAGGGGGCAGCTTCTCATGTTTTGTGCAATTATGTTCAAGCTCTAAATCTATAATTTGTTTTAATCTTCCACGAACACTCCCTTGCCACTATTTATTCTCTGCTATCCCACAATTTACTGAGATCTATATTGTGTGCATATTGTATAGGCAACTAAGAAACTTTAGAGACTCTTTTGTTATTATTGTTGAAATTACTAATTAAGGAATGAAGGAGGACTGTATTTATTTATATATCATGAGTATTTTTTAATCTTTTAAAATATCTTGTGTATTTTTTTAAATTTTATTTTTATTTATTTTTATTTTTAAATTTTTAAAAAGATTTTATTTATGGGGCACCTGGGTGGCTCAGTTGGCTAAGAATCTGCCTTCAGCTGGGGTCGTGATCCCAGGGTCTTGGGATGGGGTGGGGCATCAGGTTCCCAGCTCAGGAGAGAGCCTACTTCTCCCTCTCCCTGGGTCCCTCCCCATTCTTATGCACTCTCTCGCTCTCTCACTCTTTAAATAAAATCTTTAAGTAATTTTATTTATTTATCTGACAGAGAGTGAGAGCGCACAAACAGGCAGAGTGGCAGGCAGAGGGAGAGGGAGAAGCAGGCTCCCCGCTAAGCAGAGATCCCACTGTGGAGCTTGATCCCAGGACTCCCAAAACATGACCTGAACTGAAGGCAGACACTTAACCAACCGAGCCACTCAGGCACTCCTAAAGTTTTTATTTTTATTTTTATTTATTTATTTTTTAAAAGACTTTATGTATTTATTTTCCAGACAGAGGTCACAAGTAGGCAGAGAGACAGGCAGAAAAGAGAGGAGGAAGCAGGCTCCCCGCTGAGCAGAGAGCCCAAGGCGGGGCTCCATCCCAGGACCCTGGGACCCCGACTCCAGCTGAAGGCAGAGGCTTTAACCCACTGAGCCACCCAGACGCCCCTAAAAT
Source organism: Meles meles (assembly GCF_922984935.1). Classification (NCBI taxonomy): domain Eukaryota; kingdom Metazoa; phylum Chordata; class Mammalia; order Carnivora; family Mustelidae; genus Meles; species Meles meles. The sequence goes on from NC_060070.1 coordinate 25,458,073, forward strand.
TTTTATTTTTAGTATATGTGCTGCCGAAGCGAGCACTAAAATTTTTATTTTTAAATAAAAATTGTATTTAAAGTGTGCAACAGACAAAAATAAAGTGCACAACACAATGATATACTATACGTATACAGTGAAATGATTGCTACGGTCATGCTCATTAACGGATCATCTCCTCACATGGTTACTATTTCTGTGTGTGTGATGATAGCACCTGAAATCTACTCTTGCAGTAAATTTCCATTATTCAGTACAGTGTTACTGTCGTCATCATGCTGTGCATTAGCTTTCTAGACTTATTCATTGCACATAACTGCAGATTTGTTCCCAGTATCTGCCCATTTCTCCACCTTCCTGCTCCTGGTAACTACTGTTACACTCTCTGCTTCTGTGTATTTGCCTTTTTTAGATTCCAAATATAAGTGGGATCAATGCCCTTTTTTTCCTTCTGTGTCTGGCTTATTTCATTTAGTATGTCCTCCTCCAGGTTCACCCATGTTGTTGCGAATGGCAGATATTATTTGCGTATTTATATTAGGTTGAACCTTATGAGACTCCTGCTATTTGATCATTTTGATCATTTTGACCTACAAAGATAGCGATTTCATATGGTTCAGTCCTGTAATCAGAGCTTGAATAGAAGCAGATCTTATGGCATGGTCATTAAATTCCTTCTTCTGGTAAGAGAAAGAAATTGGGAAAAATAAAAGCCACCATAAGTAGTTGTGTCATATGTTAGTAACCTTAAAGTTTACTGCTCCTAACTACTTAATGTTGACGGGTTTGAGAAGCCATTTAAGTTTGTTAGGGGTGGGGCAGGGGGAAGCCTTTGCTTTGAGCCTAAAGGGGAAGATCAGTGGTGTTTCCAGTGCTTTGGCACACTAGTAGATGGGCTTTGTTTTCTTTTTAACATCTGAGAGAAAATGACAGATAATGGGAGTCGGAGGCAGAGCTGAAAGGATTCAGTATCACAAAGAACCAGGCTAAATTCACTCACTCACTCACTGTCGGGCAGCTTTAATCGTCATTCAGAGAAACAAGGCTGTTGCTTTTTGAAGAATCTCAAACTCAGATGTTCCAGAGTTTAAACTTACAATGCCCTTAATGCCATCTGTCCCCTAGAACAGACTGGTTGTTGAGCTGTAGGACTCTCCTCTTTCGGCATCACTTGTATCCAGAATCTGGTCTTCATTCCCTTGTGTGTTTCAGTAAGTCACACTGCCTTGGAAATTATGGATCTGGGGGTGCTTGGGTGGCTCAGTTGGTTGAGCACCTGACTTTGGCTCAGGTCATGATCTCAGGGTCCTGGGATCTGGCCCTGCATTGGGCTCCCTGCTCAGTGGGGAATCTGCTTGTCCCTCTCCCTCTGCCTTTCCCCCCACTCATTCTCTCTCTCTCTCAAATACATAAAATTTAAAAAGAAAAAAAAAAAGAAATGATGGATCTGATTTCTTCCATAATGAGGAAATGCTATCCCTATGTTCCCTTTACATAACACTTGAATCTCTTTTTAACCTTGACAAGCAGGACCCAGAACTTTGCATGTTGATCAGTGATGGGTTATATTCTGATAATTTGCCAAGACCAGACAATGGGATCCGGTGAAACAGATAATGGTAGTTATCAACATAGCATGCATAAAACTGGCTATTGGTGGAAACAAAGTGTCCTAAAGATCTTAATTTCTAAGTATATGTTAACAGATAGATGTGTGAATTTGGGCAGTTACCTAACCTGACTGTGTTCCAGTTTCTGGATGTGTAAAAGATAGATGGTAATAGTGCCGACCTCAAACAATTATTGTGAGGATTAAAGATAACCTGAATAAGGATGCAATATTTAGCAAATAAAAATACAGAAAACCCAATTAAATTTCAATTTCAGATGAATAACCAATACTTTTTTAGTATAAGTGTGTCCAAATATTGCATGGGATGTGCATTCAAATTTAACTCTGGGGGCACCTGGGTGGCTCATCATTTAAGTCTCCAACTCTTGGTTTTGGCCGAGGTCATGATCTCAGGGTTTTGAGATTGAAGCCTGCATTGGGCTCCTTGCTCAGCGAGGAGTCTGTCCCTTTCCCTGCCCCTCTGTGCCTCCCCGCCACCCCCCCATCCCTGCTCATGCTCACGTACACACTCTCTCAAATAAATAAATCTAAGGATTCATTTATTTGAGACTGAGAGAGAGCACAAGCAGGGGAAGGGGCATAGGGAGAGGGAGAGAATGTTAAGCAGACTCCCCGCTGAACACAGAGCCCAACACTGGGCTTGATCTCACCATCCTGAGATCATGACCTCAGTTGAAACCAAGAGTCAGATGCTTAACTGACCAGGCCACCCAGGTACCCCATAAATTAATAAAATCTTAAAAAAAAATTGATGTAAGGCACCTGGGTAGCTCAATTAGGCAACTGCCTTCAACTCAGGTCATGATCCCAGAGTCCCAGGTTCAAGTTCTACATCAGGCTTCCCTACTCAGTGGGAGTCTGCTTCTCCCTCTGACCCTCCCTCCATTCGTGTTCTCTCTCTTTCTCTCTCTCTCTCAAATGAATAAAATCTAAAAAAAAAAAAAAAGGTGTATATTAAAAATAAAAATTTAACTGTGCAATGTATTCACTAGGATACCTGACACAAATAGCTATTTTCCATATCTCCAGCCAGGCTCTGGTGAAAGTGGGAAGGCACTCACCAGTCTCATCTAGCAGACTAATGCCCCAATGTAAGATAAATGATGGTGTGCTATCTGGCCGTTTACCTTTCTCCCCACTCCCAGATGTGAACTCCAAGAGGGTGATAACCATGTTTTGGTTCTCTTTTCCTACCTTTATCCTCTAACATCTAGCAGCATTTTGCACAAAGCAGGGGCGGGATAAATGCTTATTAGAAAGAGATTAAGGTAAGAACCTGGTTAAAAACTTGGCCATGTCTTCTCACTGGCTGCTGGTCAACACAAATCTTCTTGTCCAGTGAGTGAGAGGAGCTGGGGGCACGACGCTGGCTGTCAGTGTCCACTGTAATTCTCCAGCTCCAGTTCACTCTACCTCGAGTCCATTGTTACCCAGCAGCAGATAGCTTGAGGCTGTTTCTCAACGAGTCTTTCCTCTTTCCTCTTGGGAATTGTGTATGCCGGCCACACAAGTATTCCATTCTTGTCAGTAATCTTCCTCGACACAAATGAATAAATGGATGAACAGAAAACAACAGAGTTCTCTGGAATGATGAGATGCTTATGAGCATGGACTCTGAAGCCGGGTATCTTGGATTCGAATCTTGGCTCTACTGCTTATTAGCAGTGTGACTTTGGCCCTGTCATTTGACCTCAAGCCCCAGTTTCCTTAACTTAAAAGGGGAATAAAAGTATACCTATCTTGAGGCACCTGGGTGGCTCAGTGGGTTAAAGCCTCTGCCTTTGGCTCAGGTCATGATCTCAGGGTCTTGGGATCGAGGCCTGAATCAGGCTCTCTGCTCAGCAGGGAGCCTGCTTCCTTCTCTCTCTGCCTGCCTCTCTGCCTACTTGTGACCTCTGTCTGTCAAATAAATAAAAAACAAACAAAAAAACCCCTGTCTTTTCATTTTGAGGGACTGACTGGAACCCTGTAAGGAACTGCCTGAAAAGCAGCTGGAGGCTGAGGCAATGAACTTGAGTCATGGGGTTCAAAGTGTGATAGCAAGATTATCATCTGCGGTAGCATCACTGAGGGACTTCGAAATGCACAATCTAGGCTCCTGCCCCTGACCTAGTAAAGGAGAAACTCCAGAGTAGGGCCCAGTCATCTTTTAACAAGCCTTCCCGGGTGATTGTGATACTTGGTCAAGTTTGAGAAGCACAGGCCTAGAACTAGAGCAGCTCCCCCCCCATTTCTCCCCATCCCATGTTATCTGTCCTCAAGTGTTGGTACCCTTGGTACACCTTGTGCACGTGGTCCCCTCTGCCCCCACGAGCCATCCCTTTTAATAAAAAGGGGCTCTTTAGGTCTCTCCAAGCTGTTATGCTCACGTGAGCCCCGTTGTCTTGGAGAACCTGGGGAGGGGATTTGGTGTTTTCTATCCTTGGAGATGAGTGATTGCAAAATGCTTTCTTTCTGCAGGTGAAAATTAGATAATCAGGCCTAGTAAACCGGATGATAAGCACCACAGGGTTTACAAAGCCTCACTCTCTCCTGGCACAAAAAAAGCCTGGGGAAAGATGCTGAGTAGCTTATCCCTGACGGAGGAGGTGACCCCTCCAGCTCCAGCTGGAGAACCGAAAGGGCTGGAAGATGCATTGCTGTGTGTTAGTGAGACATTCTGCCATTCTTCTCTGAGATTTAGCATCTGATCTGGTACTTCCCCCAGAGACTTTGGGTGTTTTCTGTGTGATCCTCTTGACTCATAGAGTGGTGCGAACCTATCATCTATAACTCTGTGGAGGAAATCCCTGACCCCACGTGGGTGGGCGTGTAAGCACTGTCAGCCCTCCCACTTTGGGAAGGGGTGGGGGGTGCTCCCTTCAGCTGTCCCCCCCCCCCAGGACTTGCTGTGGCAGGAAGGGACCTGAGCCCAGAGGTGCCCTTTCATGGAGCTTTGAGCTGTCGTTCTTCTATCCTGTAGTTCCTCTTGTTAGATTTACAGGTGAATACAATCCGAGGCAGAAAGTTTAATCAGCTTGTCAGTGGCTGATTTTTGATTTTAAAAAGATTTTATTTATTTGCCAGAGAGATAGAGATAGGGGGAGCACAAGTAGGGGGAGCGCCAGGCAGAGGGAGAAGCACGGTTCCCGCTGAGCAGGGAGCCCCATGCGGGACTCGATCCCACGACCCTGGGATCATGACCCGAGCTGAAGGCTGCCGCTTAACAGACTGAACCACCCAGGCGTCCTTGATTTTTGTTTTTTTATGCAGAAAAATGACAATGAAGTAGAATGTCCCTACTGCCTTGTGGGTTAATGATTGTCTAAAGCTATGGTGTCCCCTATAGTAGCTACCAGCCACGTGTAGTTATCTTAAATCATTTAAAATACAAAATTCAGTTCCTCATTTGCAGTTACTATTTTTCAGGGGCTCAGTAGCTGCATGTGGCTAGCAGCTACCGTATCAGAAAGTGCAAAATCAGAACATTGCCGTCACTGCGCTGGCGGTGCCCTGGTCTAAAGTGATCGCTGTCACATTTTAAGTTGACACATGTCATATGTAAATCGTTTGAATCATTCCCTTGTTTCGTTTTTCTCAAAGATACTGCCAAGAAAAAAGAGGGTAATGCTCAGACCTCCAGCAGACTAACTAAAACACTCAGGTGTAAGAAAGATACACACTAGTTGTTTACCTGTTAACCTGTGTATGTTTGTTCATTCAGTTATTCTGTCAGTCGTGTGCCTCTATTACATCCCGAGTATGTTCTAGACAGTATAGGACATCTATAGGATATTGGACATCTATAGGACAATATAGGATATTGCCCTGCCCACAAGAAGCTACTGTCTAGAGACAGACAAAAGGACAGATCGTTGTAATACAACAGGCTATGTTTTTTAAGATTTTATTTATTTATTTGAGAGAGCATGAGAGAGAGCACGGGAGGAGAGAAGGTCAGAGGGAGAAGCAGACTGCCTGCCGAGCTGGGACCCCGATGCAGGGCTTGATCCTGGGACTCTGGAACCATGACCTGAGCCGAAGGCAGTGGCTCAACCAATTGAGCCACCCAGGTGCCCCACAGGGTATGTTTTAATATGCATGATGATATGAAGGGCTTTAAGGAAGTTGAAAGAGGAAATAAACATGCTGGGCCTGGCAGAATTGATAAGACTTTCCAGAGACAGTGGTATTTGAGCTGAGGCTTGAAGTTTGACGTAGGAGTTTGCCGGGTGACTCAGGCACCCAGCCGCAGGAAAGCATATGCAAAAGCCCAGAGGCATGACATGGCTGCCGTCTGGGGCCCAGGGGGGTGGGGGGGGGTGAGGGGGTGGGGGTGGGGGTGGGGGGGGGTGGGAGGGTGAGCAGGTGGGGGATGGAGGGTGGGGGGTGGGGCCTGCATTCCTCATTAGCGGGTATTTCAGGCAGTCTCCTTCATGCCAGCTTGACTGTAATAAATCCTAATAAGGTCGGTGGGGGTGTGGGCATCTGGCTGGTTCAGCCGGTGGAGCATGTGACTCTTGATCTTGGGGTCATGAGCTCGAGCCCCATGTTGGGCAGAAGTTTACGTAAAAAAAACAAAACCAAAAAACCTGGTGGGTCATGTAGCTGAACATATCAAGGTCCTCTATGGGCTTTGCATTTGGCCTAGCCCATGGTGAGTGCTCAACACTTCTAGATTTCCTGTTCTTTCCCTTGCCCATTTGCTCCCATTTTCTGTTACCAAGTTGCTTTTTCTTACCTGCCTTTCCACAGTGTTTCTAAGTCTCTAGAAGTGACTGGTTTCTCATTTCCCTGGAATTTTTTTTTTTTTTTTTTTTTTTTAAAGAGGGAGAGAGAGGGGGTGGGCAGAGGGAGGGAGAGAGAGAGAGAGAAGCTTAAGCAGGCTCCTCCCAGCATGGAGCCCCACCTGGGACTCAATCTCACAACCCTGAGATCATGACCTGAACTGAAATCAAGGTCAGACCCTTAACCTGCGGAGCCACCCAGGCTCCCCACATTTCCTGGCGATTAAGTCTAACAAAATCTCACCCTCCTATCTGTTATGGGCTCATTGATACGGTCCTTTCAACAACAGTTAAAATGTCTACTTCAATTTATCTACTTTCGTCCTCTTGCTAAGTTTTTTCTCTTTCCTTTATGATATATGACCTTTTTGTATATCACTTTACAAAGGATGTCTCTGATTTATCAGTTACTGTCCATGACATCCTATCATAAGAAAGCATTATAAATGGAGAATTTTTAGGAATAGCTTCATTTTTAAAAGGGCATCTCATATCTGAATGACTGTGGGGATTTCAGTTGTGAGTTAATGTGCCAGGAAGATACCACTCTTAATTTTGATGAATTGATAATAGGCGCCTAATTCATCCTAGGTCACTTAACTGGCAGAGCAAGCATACAAATGGAGGTACATTCCAAGTGTCTTGATTATTTAAAAACTATAAATCAAGCTAACAATTAAATAAAATTTGCTTTATCTTCCTACATTGATAATAAACCCTCATAATGACAGAAATAAAACATGCTTAAAGTAGTTGCTTCTATATGATGGGAAGTTGCTGAAATATGACTAAATCTAATGATTATTGTAGATGTCTGAATGTCCTTTTGATGGACTACTGATTTTTGGGAAGACCAAAAAAATACATTATTTATAAATGTTTCTGTTATCTGTTTTTCTTACTTTTACTTCAGCAAAATCATTATGTGATCAGGATCTTTGGCAATGATCTAAAGGATTGAAAATCAATATAATTGTGCTCAAATACTGAATATACATTCAGATGTATATTAAAATAAATACCAAACATAGAAAAATTAACTTTTTGGAATGCATATATTAAATAATACTTTCTTCTAAAATATTCAAAATTACTAAGAAGAACAAATTATTGACTAATATCACATTTTAATAAAAATAAATCTGGCATTTTATTTATTTTTCAAAAGATTTTATTTTATCTTGAGAAAGAGAGAGTGCTCCTGTGCCTGCCAGTGGCGGGAGGGGCAGAGGGAGAAGGACAGATTCTTTTAGGCATGGAGTCCTACATGGGCTCAACCTCATGATGGTTAGATCACCACCAAGCCAAAACCAAGAGTCAGATGCTCAACCGACTGAGCCACCCACACGCCCCATAAATCTGACATTTTAGATATATTTTTTTGAAAATTTGGTTAAATGCTATTGAATAGTTTAGCAAAAACAAAACACTTTATTTATTTATTTTAAAGATTTTTATTTATTTATTTGACACAGAGAGAGACAGAGAGAAAGGGAACACTACCAGCAGGGGGAGTGGGAGAGGGAGAAGCAGGCTTCCAGCTAGCAGGGAGCCTGACATGAGACTTGATCCCAGCACTCAGATCATGACCTGAGCCGAAGGCAGATGCTTAACGACTGAGCCACCCAGGTGCCCAAAACAAAGCACTTTAAACTCTGGTGTTTGGTGTCCGGTATAAGAAATTGGTATCATGCTTCATGCCTGTTACAGCAAATTTATGAGTATGCAAATCTGTATTTAAGATAATAAAGATGTTCCCTCGTAGTTACGGGCAGTTGTGTTGAATACCACCCTAAGTCATGAGAACCTCCAGAACCACAAATGAGAACATGAAGAGAAGCAAGAAAAGGGACTTTAAGCCCCCTGGGAAATTACAGTCTGTCATGCCAGAGCTTTCCGTACTCAACAGTATCTCAGAGGAAGGACGGACAAGTTAATTTGTTTTGTTTTTCTCTTACCTAAGTGTTTGTGCCATTCGCATGCCATTCTCACAACCCAAAGCCACGTCTTGTCTTTGACTTTGGCAGTAGCACAACCCGCTAACTGTCCTGGCATTTGTACTCAGGTGCCTTTTGTCTTGAGTACAAAGGGTGAGAGAGGTGGGGGAAGCATTTTCCGGGGGCTTGACCATTTGTTGGTCACAGAGTACATGCATCCTGGTAGCCCAGGTGGTGAGGCACAGGCCAGGAGCCCCCCAGTCTGGTCTAAGGGCAGGCCGAGATATGTCTACACCCTGTGTCTTGGTCATTTTGGGTTGTTAGAATGTGATAGACTAGGTGTCTTATAAACCACAAATATGTTTTTCACAGTTTTGTAGGCAGGGAAGTTCAGGTTCAAGGCGACAGCAGATTCAGTGTCTGGAGGGGATGAGAGAGCTCTGCGGAGTTTCTCTTTCTCTCTCTCTCTCTCTTTTTAAAGATTTTATTTATTTATTTGATAGAGATCACAAGTAGGCAGAGAGGCAGGCAGAGAGAGAGAGGAGGAAGCAGGCTCCCCACTGAGCAGAGAGCCCAATGTAGGGCTCCACCCCAGAACCCTGGGACCATGACCTGAGCTGAAGGCGGAGACTTTAACCCACTGAGTCACCAGGTGCCCCTCTTTTTTTTTTTTTTTTTAATTTATTTGAGAAAAAGAGAGTGAGAGAGAGATATCATGAGCTGGGTGAGAGGCAAAGGGAGCAGCAGACTCCCCACTGAGGAGGGAGTCCCATGCTAGGCTCTATCCCAGGACTCTGGGATCTTGACCTCAGCCGAAGGCAGATGCTTAACCAGGCGCCTTCTCTCTCTCTCTCTCTCTCTCTCTCTTTTTTCTTAAGTTTACCTGAAGATGGTATTTAAGCCTGAATTCTAAGCCACCCAAGAGTTAGCTTTTTCCTCTGGGTGTCTCCCACGTCATACATGTAAAAAACCCTTCTTTTTGTTTTTCTCTTGTTAATCTTTTTTTTTTTTTTAAAGATTTTATTTATTTATTTGACAGAGAGAGAGATCACAAGTAGGCAGAGAGGCAGGCAGAGAGAGAGGAGGAAGCAGGCTCACCGCGGAGCAGAGAGCCCGATGCGGGACTCGATCCCAGGACCCTGAGATCATGACCCGAGCCGAAGGCAGCGGCTCAATCCACTGAGCCACCCAGGCGCCCCTAATCTGTCTTTTGTTACAAGGGCCCTAGGCAAGAATTTAGGAAGATATTTTAGCTCTCCTACAATATGAGTTTTGAGGGAGACACATTCAGTCTATAACCCTCTGGGTCTGGAATTTTATTTATTAAAAATATATTATCTCGGGTCTAGGTGATAAATGAAACTTTAGCCTCCCAGAATTGTTTGTAAAAGACGAGTGATTTGGCAGAGAATGATGGTGTCGTATCATGATACTCGGTATCACACGAATTTTAAAATGATGTTACTCTTTCTACTACAAAGAATCTAATGAACGAGGACATTTTTGTAAGTACACCTTCCTTCCCACTATGACACATAAAATCAAATTAGGCACTATCATTTCTCCACCCTGGTTCCAATATATATTTTATGAATCTTATATTTCATCTGACTGTGAGTCACAAATGTAGATTTAGGACATGATTTTAGTACTACCAGTTATGGTCACCGGGGGAACCATGACTTGGGAGCTTTGTTCCACTTCAGCAGGACTGGGGATGTCCCTAGAGTCTTGCTGTGAAATGGTGGGGGTGGGGTGTACCTCAGGTTGCCTGAGGCACACTAATGGAAGTACCTCCCCTCCCAGAGTCAAGATAATTTTTTTGGATCTAAAAGGGGAAAATAACTCTGATTCATTCATGTCTACATATATGATTATGTACACTGAGAAGACTAAACCACCTCTTTCAAATTCACAGGGTCCACTTATTGTATGCAGACAATTCTGACCTGGGCATTGGTGGCCTTTGATGTCCCTGGCTTCTGCTCTGGGGAATGCTTCCAGCCCCTGGTGAGGCTGACTAACTAGCCCATGGCCCAGCACTTAACATTTAACATTTACTATTAATAGGTTGAATTGAAGATAAAAGAGTAATATTGAGAGAGAAACTTAGAGGAGGCAGTTGGCGAGATGGGACAGGAAAATTCAGCAAAGTCAGGATAGGTTTGGGGCGGCCCTTCGGTGACAGGGAAAGGCATGAGAACAGATGCATGAACATACCACGTGAACAACTGAGGCAAGTGCACATTTGCATATTTAATTTATGTTTGAACTGAGTGCTATGTAGCACAGAGAGAGCAGGGAGGAGCTGGAGTGAGCCCATGGGCTTGCATGTGGAATACTCAGGTCATTAAAGAGGCTACCAAGCGGCAGACTCCTCTTTGGACTGCCAGCTCACACTCAGGAGTGTTACAAGATAAACTGAGGCCCATTAAAATTACAAAGCATTTATTTGAGCAAGCATCCATTCCAGTTGGGCCACACCGGACCGGAAGTGATAAGGAGAACTCCACTGATAGGAGCTAGCGGGAAGCCTTTCCTAGAACAGACGCGGAAGCAAAGCCGGGAAATTATTTGATTGACTACAAGCTTCAGCAGTTGCCGTATTTGGGAAAGGCTTGTTGGCTGTTTGTGGGTGGTTGTCTTCAGATTTGAGTTTCATAACCTTGACGCTTTTATAGGCTTGGGTTTTGGTTTGCTCAGGTAGACCGCCAAGGCATTAGAGCTACTTCACTCTAATGGGCTCCTGGTTTAATTAATTTAACAGGGAACGGATCCTTTTCACACAGTGGTCAAGTGGGAAACTGGAGAATTTCTGGGCGAATACTCCCATCTTCCACCCTTCTTTGAACCTCCAGCTCTGGTAAAATGTCGTGCAAGGAAAGGACTGAGTCTTTGTGTTGACTGGCTGAAATGGTCTCCTGCTAGGAACTGAGGGGAGGAGTATAAGATTACTTACCAAGATAACTTCCTGGGAGCCCTCTGGTATTATGGTCACCTAACCCTTCCGGAAACTGCCTTTCATTCTTTCTCTCAGGGCAAATATGAAGTATAAAGTTGTAAAAACAAATGCAAAACTTATTTTCTAGCCTCTGCTTGCTTTGAGGACCCAGACTTAAATGATAGTAATAAAGCGCTTTCCCTATTAAAAATTGAAAATTTTAAAATATGTGGCTTGTATGGTATTTATGTTGGACAGCACCGGAATTGAGCTCCAAGGAGATGAGATTTCATGTAGCTTACGCAGCCCAGCATGCTGGACAGAGTTGGTTGTTACACCCGAGCATCACGCCGTCACTTACTGGGGTATGCTATTGAAACAGAAAATAGTCCCTCACTTCTGGAAAAGAATGATTCACTCTTTTTGAAGATGGGGGAAACTGTTGTATAATTTTTGCCCAGAGGTGAAATCTGCTTAGTCCTCTTACTTTTGGATGCTGCCTTAGGGGTTTAATTTGTTTCAAATTAAGAGCAGGTGGCAGATGCAATTAAAGGGAAAAAACAATTGCAAATTAAGCATGATTTTTAAAACTTATTTGCAATAGCAGCTACACATTCAGGGAATAAATGCTAATTATTTTGAATTATTTGTTTACTCCTTGTGTCATATGTGTGCCATTTACTGATTAATGCTTTACAACTTATGCTACATCCTTTATTTCTAATTAATAAAGCTGAAATGCAGGGTGCCTGGCTGGCTCAGTCAGTAGACCATGCGACTCTTTTTTTTTTTTTTAAAGATTTTATTTATTTATTTGACAGACACAGATCACAAGTAGGCAGAGAGGCAGGCAGAGAGAGAGAGGGAAGCAGGCTCCCCGCTGAGCAGAGAGCCAGACGCGGGACTCGATCCCAGGACCCCGAGATCATGACCTGAGCCGAAGGCAGCGGCTTAACCCACTGAGCCACCCAGGCGCCCCCGACCATGCGACTCTTGATCTCAGGGTTATGAGTTCAAGCCCCACGTTGGAAATGGAGCCTACTTAAAAAAAAAACAAAACCAAAAAACAAAACAAAAAAAACCCTAAAATGCTGTGGCTAGTGATTCTGAACTCCAGGAGACTCCTTCAAACCATACCCCTTCCGAAAGGTCTGTTTTCCTCCAGGCGACTCCCAGGGAATTGCCGCTGTTTAGAACTACTGATATGAATGTAATTGTTATAACTCTCCAGTGTGCTAGGACAGAAAAAACTAGGTTGCTGAGAATAGCTAAAAGGTAACCAAGACATTGGAGTACCCTGGGTAGAATAACTAATTGTTATACCTTTAAACATATTAGTTGAGGGGCGCCTGGGTGGCTCAGTGGGTTAAGCCACTGCCTTCGGCTCAGGTCATGATCTCAGGGTCCTGGGATCGAGTCCCGCATCGGGCTCTCTGCTCAGCAGGGAGCCTGCTTCCCTCTCTCTCTCTCTGCCTGCCTCTCTGTCTACTTGTGATCTCTCTCTGTCAAATAACTAAATAAAATCTTTAAAAAAAATCATATTAGTTGAAAATATCTGTACCTTCCTGTAGAGGAGAGTTTGAGAAATTTAGGGAAGGATGAGGAACTCTTTGTGGCAGTGTCATTCTACATATCCTCTATTTTTTTTTTTTTAAGATTTTATTTACTTATTTGACAGACAGATCACAGGTAGGCAGAGAGGCAGGCAGAAAGAGAGGGGGAAGAAGGCTCCCTGCTGAGCAGAGAGCCTGATCCAGGGCTTGATGCCGGACTCGATCCTAGGTCTCTGGGATCATGACCTGAGCCGAAGGCAGAGGCTTCAACCCACTGAGCCACCCAGGCATCCCTCTACATATCCTCTATTATCTCAAGCAAATTAGCCCCCAAACAAAACAAAGAACAAAACAGGTTAATAGTTGTTGTTTTTTTTTTAAAGATTTCATTTATTTTATTTGACAGAGATCACAAGTAGGCAGAGAGGCAGGCACAGAGGCAGGCCGAGAGAGAGAGAGAGAGAGAGAGAGAGAGAGAGAGAGAGAGAGGAGGAAGCAGGCTCCCTGCTGAGCAGAGAGCCCCATGCGGGGCTCGATCCCAGGACCCCTGGGATCATGACCTGAGCCAAAGGCAGAGGCTTCAACCCACTGAGCCACCCAGGCGCCCCGGGTTAATAGTTTTGATATTATTTCATTCAAGTACTTCCCTAAGTATCTATCAAATATTTCTTCAAACCACAAACAGAATTCGCCAGAGAGGAGGGTTTCAAATAAAGCATTTTCTGGGGCACCTGAGTGGCTCAGTCAGTTAAGTATCTGACTCTTGATTTTGGCTCAGGTCATGATCTCAGGATTTTGAGATCAAGCCCCACACTGGGCTCCACGCTGGGTGTGGAGCCTGCTTAAGATTTTCTCTCTCCCACTGCCCCTTGCCCCCCCATATCTCTCTATATATAATAATAAACATAAAAAAAGAGAGTTCCACATGGTTAACAAATAAGCTGAGAAAAAGTTTAATCTGACAGTGAAAATGCAAATAAAAATGACATCTTTTTTTCAATGAAATTAAAACGTATCTTTTACACTATAATTCTCATATTTAACAAAGGTTTGTGAATTAGGTACTCTCACTAGTGGTGTGAGTGTAAATTTCTAGAGGACAATTGGGCAGTTTATTTTCAAGATCCAAACTTCCACTTTTAGGAATGTATCATAAGAAAATCACTGGAAATGAAAAGAGAACACATGCATAAGGATGTTTATAATGTTATGTATAATAGAAGTAAATATCTAATTAGAATATTGTATAGTCATTATGAATAATGTTTTGAAGAATATGTAATGAAAAAAATTTGGTAAAACCTGCCAAGAACATGTTCTGAGAGAACACAAATTCAGATACAAAGTGATTGCATCTATTCAATTAGTTCCCCTCTACTGGGGTACACTAGAGTCCTTATCTTTTGGGGTGTGGGGAATGTAGAAGGAGGACAAGGCTGGGCTGGGAAACAACAGACATCCTTTCTTGGGAAGCAGGGAAGTGAAGAGTTTTCTCCAGTGTTTTTGTCACTCTAAAAGATTCTGGAAATTGCCATTGCTGTCCTGGAAGTCCTGTCAACCCCCGAACCCAGAATCATCCCCATCAATATCTGGATCAGCTGATGCCACCAGGTGCACTAAACTGAAGCCCGCGCTTGTGTGGGTTTGGATCTGACTGGTCATCTGCACAGGTTATTCCCATCATTTCATTAGTCTTATGATGTTAACTTCAAATTTTATGGTTAAAATTTTCACTGTTTTCTACTGAATGAAAAAAGCAAGATAGAAAACTTTATGCACATTTGCTCCTCATTCAGCAAAATAAACTCTAAATATACAGATATAAAGAAGCAAAAATAAATTAAGAAGTTTATTTTGAGTGGTTACTTGTGACTTGTGAGCTATGGGCAATTTTAAGAGTCTTTTAAATTCAAGTGTAATTAACATATAGTGTCATTAGTTGCAGGTGTATAATATGATACTCTTTATTATACTTTCCTGGATTTTCCAAATTTTTCCACACTGGACATGTAATACTTTTAAAATCTGAAAAAATAGGGGCACCTGGGTGGCTCAGTGGTTTGAGCCTCTGCCTTCAGCTCAGGTCATGATCTCAGGGTCCTGGGATGGAGCCCCGCATCAGGCTCTCTGCTGAGTGGGAAGCCTGCTTCCCCCTCTCTCTCTCTGCCTGCGTCTCTGCCTACTTGTGATCTCTCTCTGTGACAAATAAATAAATAAAATCTTTAAAAAAATAAAAAAATAAAATCTGAGAAAATATTATAAAAGAATATTGAGAGGAGGGGCACCTGGCTGTCTCAGTAGAACATGTGACTGGTGACCTTGGGGTTGTATGTTCGAGCCCCACATTGGGTGTAAGATTACTTAAAAAAAATTATTTAAAAATAAAATCTTTTTTAAAAAAGATTTTGTTTATTTATTTGACAGAGATCACAAGTAGGTGGAGAGGCAGGCGGGGCGGGAGGCCGGAGAGTAGGCTCCCTCCTGAGCAGAGAGCCTGATGCGGGGCTCAATCCCAGGACTCGATCCCAAGGCAGACGCTTAATCTACGGAGCCCTTAAATAGGCCTCCCTTCGCCTGGGTGGCTCCGTTGGTTAAGCGGCTGCCTTCGGCTCGGGTCATGATCCCAGCATCCTGGGATCGAGTCCCAGATTGGGCTCCTTGCTCTTCAGGGAGCCTGCTTCTCCCTCTGCCTCTGCCTGCCTCTCTACCTACTTGTGATCTTTCTCTCTCTCTCTCTCTGACAAATAAATAAAATCTTTAAAAAAAAAAAAAAGGCGTCCCTTAAAAATAAAATCTTAAAAAAAAAATGGAAAGGAACCTTTTTTAAACTCAAAGATCTATATATAAATGTATGGCTCTCAATAGAGACATTGCTCTTCAATCTAGCTAATTAAATTCATCTGGCTTTATTTTAATGCCTGACTATTACAGAATGCTGCTTCCTTGGAGTGACATCTTAAAGACTCCATTGGATAAGACGTAAGCAGCATCTGCTTTAGATACTGTGGAGTGGAATCTTGAACGACTGCGTTCACAGATTTAGAAAGGATTTCACAAAGTCTGAAAATGTGGTCCCTGTTTCAGGCTTAGCGTAACATTTCATTAAACGTACCGTTGTATTATATGTTACAGAATTCTTTTGGTTAATAAAAATCTTTAATCCAATCATCCTGGCTACCTAAAACTTTAGTCATCTCTTGGTGCATAAGGGACCCTCTTGTTTTCAACCTAACAGAAAGTGGAAAAACCTGGAACAACAATGAGACATGGAAATAAGACAAAGTAATCTGGGCGTGAAAAATGCAGATATGTTCCCGCTCTTCCAATTGCATTATTTCCCCGCAAAGGACCATTTCGGGGCCACATGTGAATGGCAAATAATGTACAGCACTTTTGTGGCCTGGAGATCCTTTTCTGTGAGGCGGAAGTGAGATTTCAATTATTTACACTAGAATTTAATGACCCAATTAGGACTTGACTAAAATGATCCCTTAAAGGGAACGAGTCCACCCAGTTCAGGCCTTCCTCTGGGAAAGTGAGGCCCAACCCCAAGCTTTCCTTCCTGCTCAGACTCCCCAACTGGACGGTCCACAGAGAGAATAAAATGAGGAAACTGAAGCTTTGCCAGGGGATTTTTTCATTATTTTTTCCTACAGCTCAGTTCTTTTTCTTTGTTTTTCCTGGGAGCTTTTTTGAGTGTGTCATCTGGACCTCCGAGAATGGGTCTCGCTTGTCATAGGATGGATGAAACCAGGCAATGCTATAATTTCTGTTTTAAAAAAACCTGTGAATGATGGAAGGAAGGCTCCCGGCCGGGAGCGGGGGAGGGCATCCTGAGCACTCTGGGGTTGGAGAAGGTGGGTTCCGGGAGGGAAGGCCCCAGAATGTACTGGGTTGTTAATTTATTTAAATGATTTTATCTATTTGGGAATGAATAATGATACAAAATCCAAAAAGTGCAAACCAGTATGTAATGAAAAAATGGGTCTTAATTTTCTGCCCTGGGCAGCCAGTTCCCTTCCTTAGTGGCAAGCTATCAATTTCTTGTTTATCTCTATGGAAATATTCTTCTTCTGTCTAGTTTTTTTTTTTAACACAGATAATATAATATACATACTCTTCTGTACCTTATTTTCACTTAAGAATTTATCTTGGAGATTCTTTGTAGTACATGTAATGCTCTTTTTCTGTTTTAAATGACTTATACTATTTCATGATAAGGATATGCTATCATTTCTATAGCTGGGCCTCAGCCTTTGGAGAATTAGTTGATTTCCAGTCCTTTGTGGTTGTAAACAGTGCTGCAACAAATCTTTGAACATACATCCTTTTGCATTTCTGCAAGTATTTGTGTAGGCAAACTCCTAAAATCAGAATTGGTAGGTCTAAGGGGACATGTATTTTTAATACTGATAAACGTTAAATTCCTTTCCA
The DNA here is from genome assembly GCF_922984935.1 of Meles meles. Classification (NCBI taxonomy): domain Eukaryota; kingdom Metazoa; phylum Chordata; class Mammalia; order Carnivora; family Mustelidae; genus Meles; species Meles meles. Next base: position 25,475,328 of record NC_060070.1, read on the forward strand.
TAATCCCATCAGCATTGATGCTAGGGTTTGATTTCTCACATCCTTGCCAACACAATGGAGACACTGAATTTAAATTCTGGCCAAGGAGATTAAGAGTTGCTGCTGCTTCTTTTTTCTTTCTTTCTTTCTTTCTTTTTTTTTCATTTCCTTAAGAAAAAAATCCCCGGATGCTTAGAGGTAAGCATCCTGCTACCCAATTTGCATCTGAAAATGTGCACAGATGCAATTCTGTGCACACAATTCTTTCACTTTACAATTTGTTTTTTTATTTGGAGGGAGCTGAAGACCTGAGAGAATTTCTTTGAGCGACTCTAGAGGGGGAAAAAAGAACTAAAAGTTAAAGAAGTTCATTGTGGTTTATTAGCTTTATAGGGCTTCAAAAATTCAAGTCTTTTAAAATCAGCACAAAGGGGTTTTTTTATTGTTTGACAGTTAAGGCTGAGGGCGTCCTTATGGCCAGCAGGGGGCAGCATGTCTCCACAGAGTCAGGCTGAGCCTTCTCCGCGGATTGATCGAGCTCCATCGCGGGGACTTAGAACCCCGTTCTATCAGAAGTGCTAATTCACTTTGTTACCTTCACTGTCAACGCACGGCTGAAAACAGGCTGGAGTTCCTCAGTACAGAACAAGGCTTAGTTGAAAAATCCGGATAAATTAAAATGTTAAACGCCAGCCAAATATAGGGTGGCATGAAATATGGGGGAAGGATATTGTGAACATAAATAAGACTAGCACCATATTGTAGAATAGAATTTAAATGAAATATTTGATTATCCTAGCTACCATTTCTGGTATAAAGCACATCTTCTGTTCTCCTAGAAATAGGATTTATTAGTTCACTTTAAAAAACAAATTAACCTGCTCCTTTAATATGAGTCCATTGGACCGGCAAATACCTATTAAATGCTAGGTGCAGAGGCTATGAGGTCAAGAAGACATGGTCTCCACTCTTATGGGCAAAGCAGAGAATGCCTGGGACCTGGGTCAGGATGCTGTGGTTCTAGCTTTAGGTGAAGCACCATAATTGGCTGTGTGGCCTTAGGCAAGTTAGTTAACTTCTCTGTCCCTCGGAAATGTAAATGAAACTAAGGCCACCGACCTCAGTGACCTCATAGGTGCCCATATAAAATGCCACATGCAAAGATGCTTGGAAAAAAAAAAAAAGAGCAAGGGCTATACAAATGAAACATTAAAAAACCCACATGATAATGGATATGCCCTGTAGCAATAGAAGGGGCAGGCAGCTTAGTGAGTCCTTACTGTGTGATGGGCACTCTGCTAACCATACACATTATCTCAGTAAAACTCATACTCCTGTGAGCTGGGAATCAATTGCTAGGTGAGGAATTCACGGTGTAGGGATGTTGGGAAGCTCGCCCAAAGTCAGGCCATTCAAGAGTGACGAGGCGGGATTCCAATCCAGGTCTGACTCTGGAGTCTACTAGAAGGCATGCCTGTCTGGCGCATTACCACACAGCTTTTCCTCACAGTTCTGCACTTAGAAATTGTACGTATTGCTCCCTTAATTGTACTCATAAGAGAACGAGCATCAAAAAGTTAGGTCCCATGCCATCTCATGAAAAAAATATTAAAATATAAAGTTATGACTTTCCACAAATAGCTCAGTTTATTTTATCATTTGGTTTTGAGATCATTCTGTGAAATAATTTCTCTTTAACAATAGAAATTGGAGAGACACCTGGCTGGCTCATTTAGTAGAGCATGGGACTCCTGATCCTGGGTCGTGAGTTCAAGCTCCATATTGGGTGTGGAGCCTACTTTAGAAAAAAAAAAGAAAAAAAAAAAGAGGAAATTGGACGTGTGTCTTAGGAAAAATTCTAGGAGAACTGATGAGATTCACAATTTAGTAGCATGAGCAAAGAATCCCAGAGGAATTCAGGGAGATTTCTTGAGTTTCCTGCCATATAAGAAATCAGGTGTTGTGGGGATTTGTGAGGAGGACTTTCCAGGAGTACTAAGTCTCCAGGGTCCAGGACTGCCAAAGCCCTGGGCCACACCCCCTGTAGGATGCCCAGGGGAACCGCTAGGCAGATGTGAAAGGCCTTGCTTTGTGAATTAGGCAGTCTCATTAGCTGGTGATAAAGTGGCTCCCAAAGCTGAGATCCCAAGTGCCTGACCAATTTTGGGTCCTATTTGATGCTTGTTATTGCTTCCACAAATCACACAGCTGCAAAGAAGATGCGTACATTTTGGTTCCTGGGAACTTCCTGTGTGCGAGAGCAAATTGCACCTGAGAGCTCCCAGTAGAAGATAGGCACTGGTCTAAACACCTCATCCACAATAACTCTTAAATAACTAATAGCGTGGTTCTATTATCTTCATTTTACAGATGAAGACACTGAGGCTTTCCCTGGCACAGTCGGGATTTGAACCCAGTCAGTCTGACTCTAGAGTCTGTATTCTTTTTTTTTTTTTTTTAAAGATTTTACTTATTTATTTGACAGAGAGATCACAAGTAGACAGAGAGGCAGGCAGAGAGAGAGAGAGAGAGAGAGAGAGAAGCAGGCTCCCTGCTGAGCAGAGAGCCCGATGTGGGACTCGATCCCAGGACCCTGAGATCATGACCTGAGCTGAAGGCAGTGGCTTAACCCACTGAGCCACCCAGGCGCCCCTAGAGTCTGTATTCTTAATCATTATTGTCCATTTCCTTAAATTAATACCAAAGAGGAGGGAGGGGGCAGACGGGGAGGAGGAATAGGGAAAAAAGAAAGATAAAGGAAATAATAAATGGGTCCTATGAATATCACCATTTCGTTCAATAAGCAGCTTCCGGAGAACCTATGAGCCCGGCCTTGTAACCAGGGGCACTCCTGAGCCAGAGTCCATTCATTCACACCCTGCAAGAAGAGTGGAGAAGCTGAACAGGTCATTTCTATACAACGTGAAAACACTGTTTAACGGGAAGGTCCACTGGGGCACGGCAAAAATTCCTGTGTGCCCAAGCACATACGGAACGTGGAAAGTTACTGAGTTAAAGTGACTGACCATTAAGGCACAGACGGGTTCAGTCAAAGACCCACTATTGTGGAGTCCATTGTCACTCTGCCTCCATAAAACGAAGCCTCCATAAAACGAAGCTTGTTTTTTACAAGACTGTTCTGGAAAAGTGAAATTTAAACAAATCCACGACCCTACTAGTAGGATTTGGTCTCTGTTGTTTCGTTTAAAGACTGCAAACTTCTTTGCAAGCAAAGGAGCTGCGTGCAAACACGCAGGCAAACTTAAAATACATTAAGTCCTGTAATAAAAAAATTAAGCCGAAAATAACTCCAGTAGTAACATTATTTCTACTTGTGCTGTATGCTTTAAAGTTTTTTGCAGTAGAATGGTTGGAAAATACCTTCCACTAAAATCTGCTGAATGATGACTGATCTGTTTGCGCCTGTTCATTCAATTGCCTAATGGCAGCTACGTAGAAGTGAATGCCTGTCCCAAAAGCTTTTGCTTTAAACGCTTGACGAGCAAGTGCTTTGCAACAGAGACCAAAGAAGTGTGTCCCCAGGAATTGCAGAGGGGCGGTGAATTCTAATGGGACCGCCAGAGAGGTTCCTGTTCCCTGTGTAGGGCCTGGGAGCAAATCCGCGTGGGGGAAGGCCAGTGGGGCTTTTGGGGCCGGAGGGGGTGGGTCATCCCTCTGGGTGGGCTGTCGCCTGCTCGCCCCCGTCCGCGGCAGAGAGAAGCGCCAGGACCAAAACCCGGTCGCTTGCGGCGTCCGGGCAGCGAGTCCGCGCCCGGCGGGCGGCTCCCCAACTCTCCGGAAGATGCGGACCCGGGATGCGCCCCAGAGCTCACACAGAGTGGCCGACGCAGGAGCTCAAAAAACAAAGCGAGTTGCTGAGCGGGCGCGGTGGACGCGAGGCCGAGCACACACGTTGCTCCGAGCCCGGGCGCCGCAGGCGAGCCCCGCCGACCAGCCCGGGTCCCCAGAAGACCCCCCCCCCCAGTCCCCCTTCCTCCGGTGCAGGGATTTGAGGAACCCCGAGCCGAGGGAGCCCCCCGTCCCCGGGGCCCCTGCCGCGGTCGGAGCGGGGAGTAAGGCTGCTCGCCGCGCTGGAGCCTCGGACTTTTCTTTCGGGGGTGTGTGTGTGGGGGGGGGGGTAAGATGGCAGGGCCGGGGAAACAAAGGAAACTTGGGCCGGGCCCCGGGAGCGGCGTGTGTGGCTCTCGAGTTCGCCCCGGGTCCTGTGTGGGAGTCGCCGGGCGCCTGTACCAGCCTGCACGCAGTCGGCGCGGGGAAACATAGAGCAGCATGCCAGCAGCCCGCGGCGCCCTGCCGCCCACCTGCCGCGGCCCGGCCGCCCCGGGGTCTCCAGGGCGGCGGCGGAGGGAGGGGCGCGGGGGAGCCCGGCGGGGGAGGGGGTGGGGAGGGCGGGGAGGCGGCCGGCGGGCGCGCGCGGGGGGCGGCGGCGGAGGGGAGCGCGGGTGGGCGGGCGGCGCCACGTCACGGCTATTGTGGCTGTCCCGGTATATAAGGTCCCGCCGGCCGGCCGCGCTCCCCACCTTGCTTGCGCCCGCCCGGAGCCAGCGGTTCTCCACTCACCCCGCATCCAGTGAGACACGCCGCGCACCGACGCCGACGGAGCGGACATGGGCAGAGCGATGGTGGCCAGGCTCGGACTGGGGCTGCTGCTTCTGGCGCTGCTCCTACCCACGCAGGTGAGGCCCTGGCTCCTGCGGGGCTCGGGGGCCGCACCTTGTGGGGCGGGGGGTCGGAGCCGCCTCCAGGGGACCGACCTGCGCCCCCAGCGCGGGCCGCCGACCGGGGTTGCGGAGAGAGAATCCCTCATTATCTGGCCGAGGGGAGGGCAACGTGGAGCCCACTTTCCGCTCCCCCGGCGGGCTGCCCCCACCCTCCCGCGGCCCCGGGAACAATGCCCCTCTGCGCGTGGGCCGGGAGGCCCCTGCCCTGCCCCGAGTCCCAAGCAGCTCCTTCCCGGGCCGGCTGGAGCCCATCACCCGTTTTCTCCCAGAGGTCCGAGGCCCTAGCGGGAAAGAGAACGTGTCTTTCCCACCCCTGGAGCGTCCGGAGACCTCGGGCTGTCCCGGGAGGGCACCCCGCTTCCCTCCAGGAGTGTCTTCGCGCCCCCTGCGCACCACACAAAGAGGGGACGATCCCCTTCGGGGCGCCGCTCTCACCCATCCTCGCCTTGGCTGGTTCGGGGATCCCGAGGAAGTCCTGGCTTTCGGGCCCTGTTAACCCACCCCAGTCCCGCGTAGTTCCCGGCTGAAGCCTGGGCGGGGACCCCTCCTCACCCTGAGCTCTCCCGGGTCTGACCTTAAATTACACGTCCATCTCTTGTCATCTGGGAACCCCGTGGTAGCTCCCATCGACTACCCCTGGGCAGGCGGCGGGTGGGACGTTGCCGTCCCGAGTCGAGTCCCCGCCAGGCTTTGTCCCCATCGCCGCCGCCCCCTCCCAGATTCTCTATCCCGGGAACCGATCTCGGGTCAGCGCGGTTAACGAGGACTGCGCTGCCCCGCAGGTGGCTGCGCGGCCTCCTCGAGGGAGGCTGGGGGCTGAGCCTGGGAGAACCGAGCGGGGTAGGGGGCGCCGGGGGCGAGAAGGGTCAATTTTTTCCAGTACCCTGCTCTCGGAGGGCAGAGGTGGTAACGTGGGGCTCCCCGCCTCTTACAATGGGGCTTTATGAGGAGTGTCTCCTGAGCTTTTCCTCCGAGAAGTTGGGTGCGACGGGTCTTTGGTCGCCCAGACAGCCGCCGTGCTCACCTGGAAGCGCAGCGGGAGAGAGAAGCGCTCCTCCGCTTCCCCTCCGCGGACCGGGTAACTGTACCCTATTGTTGTCTTGCGGGTCGGCTGCGCTCGGAGCCTTTCACAATTCCTCCGTGGGGGAGGGGCGCGGCCGCAGACAACGTGCTGATCTCCCCCACCCGCACCCCACCTCCTTTCCCACTAGATTCCCCCCCAAACCCCAGAATTTCAAGAGGGAGATTTTAGGTAAGCAAATCTAGTTTGGTAGGGAAATTTTTAATTTAATGTCAATTTCACATATTAACATTAGTTTCTTTTGTTGGTGTAGAAGACCTTTAGATTCTCCTATAGGTGCACTAGGCTCTGTGACAAAGGTCACCCGCTGCACTCACACACTATAAGGTCTTTGTATACATGAGAACAGATAACCCATAAGGCATCCCAAACCAGGTATTGTCCCCAAACAGTTCTGGTTTAGATAATTTCCTGTATTATTAATGCTTTCCTTTTAGGGAATGCCATTTCCTGGCAGGACAAGCTGAATGCTGCACACAGTAGGTGCTCAGTAAACATGTTGGACTTGACCAAGACTTTCCTTTATTTTGGGTAGGATTTATACATTTTCAGCCCATATTTGCTTAATGATGCGTTTTACAACAAAGGGAGCTGATGCTGCTATAGAACGGATTTATCTTTGGATCATCGGCAGCAAAATGGACACGTGGCCCAGACCTGCCTGGTGCCACATCCTCCCTCCTGCCTGTAATCAGAAGCCCTCTTAAACCCTCCCTCGCAGGGAGAGCTGAAATCTCCCATCTGCCTTTGTTCTGTGACAAAGGAGAGATTATCACGTGCCCCGCTGGACTGTGCATTTCGTGACTTGAAAAATCAGTGTGGTGAATGGTGCCACTCAGGCATTGGGACACTGGGGGAACGTTGGTTCTTGGCCACAGCATTGGACTTAATGACCAGGCAGGGAGGCTGCTGCTGGTGAAAACTTAACACCAGACCCTCTTGGTGTCTTTTGTGCTGTCATTCTGACTCCATGGCATGTGGGGGAGAAGTACTTTTGCTTCAGGAAAGACCTCATCTTTTTCAATTTAAAACAAATGTTGGGGCCAATTTTGAGAAGATCTATATAGATCTATATAATTTCAAGATGTCAAGGGAGCAGATAATATATCCCATGTCCCCTTAAGTTAAATCCAAGGCTTTGTTAAATGGGTATGGGAAAGTTACCTAGCAAATCCAGGATAGACAGTTTGACAAATGTACAGATTTTACAATGTTTTAGAATCCAAGTTACTCATGCAACTTTCAAAGCTTCCCCTTACTGGGAGACCAGGGCAGATCTTTTGTAATGCCAGTAAGTCGGCATTGTCACAAAACCCAGATTAGTTAACTGGTCCTTTATTTCTTCAAAAAGAATTAAAAATAAAGCCACACTCTTGGAAGTTAATAGTTAGAGGAACGTTTTTGGTCACTGCTACCTTTGCAGTCCTGTAGGCATCTGTAGGTAGTTTGTGTTGAATCTAAAAGAATGATCTTCGTGGAACTAAACAAGAATTCAGAACTACATGATAGATAAGGAAACAATGGAAGAAGAGCAATCTAGGAATCTCTCCTTTATCTCATTGCATATTGAGGATGCATAGAGGCAGCTGTGACATGTGGAAATTTACCAGTGTAACTTTTTGTATATTTTAGATTTACTCAGATCAAAATAATACAACAGTTTCAAGCAACACCTCCCAGAGTACCGCGACTGCTCCCAATCCAGCTAATACCACCACCACACCAACTGGCGGTGCTCTGCAGTCAACAGCCAGTCTCTTCGTGATCTCGTTCTCCCTTCTACAGCTCTACTGTTAAAAGACTCAGGCCAAGAAACATCTATACTTCCCCATCTTCTAAACCCAATCCAAATGGCGTCTAGACATCCAGTGTGACAAGGAAAAACAGGTCTTCATCGTATCTGCTAATTCCACACCTTATTTTATTGACACCAAAAATGTTGAGGATCCCAAATTTGATTGGTTTGAAGAACATGTCAAGGGTTTGACTAGATGATGAAGGTCTAGTAAATCTGCTGGAGTTTCATGTACAAGATGAAGAGACAACATCCAAGATTAGTTAAGAGATAATTTCTTTAAATGTGGCTTAAGAAGTATGGACATGTAAAATTCTACCTTGAAAATGAGACTAGATTTTCTCTTACCTAGATGTAAAAGATGAGATGTGAACACATTCAGTTTTCATTTGGTTCATTAAATCTTCAAGGCCATTGAAAACAGTTAATACAGAAAGCTTCCATGATTCTATTTATTCGTACATTAGAAGGAACTTCCAGGAGTTACTGTAAATCCTCAATGCATTGTTTCAGCAGTACTAACTTAATGCCTGTGTACTCTAGATAAAAAAGTTTTACCTTGTTAAACTATCACTGTTTCTTGGGAACTGAACTCTTTTCCTCTGAGGCTTTGAATTTGATATTGCATTTGATTTTTTTATATAGTAATTGACATGTTTCAGGGCAATGATGGATTGGAATCTACCCCCGATTAAAGCATAATGAGTAAATTTTGCTTATATACTGATCACTTACTCGTATTCAAGAGTGCCAGATTCATTTAGCTAAACTGATTCCAAAGAGTAGAGGAATACTGACCTCCGCTAACTTCAAAATGCTTTTCATTTCTGCATATGTTGAATACTTTTTGTAATTTAAAAAATGATCTGTTTTGAAGGTAAAATCAACAAATCTTGAAATTAAAAAGGCAAAATGTGTGCAGAAGCCAAAATTGTAAATCAAGTATTTGAGAAGTGAAGACTGGAAGCTTACATTAAATTTGGGAAAACTTTTATACTCTTTTCTGTAAATACTTTTTTTTTTTTTTTTTAACTCTGAATCAGAATAGCCACATTTGGAACACTTTCTGTTAGTCAATATTTTTAGATAGTTAGAACCTGGTCCTAAGCCTAAAGTGGGCTTGATTCTGGCAAGTAAATCTTTTTACAATTTCCTTGATGCACAGAAAGCTTTTTAAAAATAGACACTCTAAGGTCTTTTGTTCGTATGGTCACACACTGATGCTTAGATGTTCCAGTATTTAATATGGCCGCAGTAGTCTTGATAACCAAAGTCATTTTTTCCCATCTTTAGGAACCTATACCAGAACAACCATATTCAACAGATCTCAAGCTACTGTGTGTGTGAATGAACATTCCATTTTGTTTCATACCTGAATGCTGTACATCTATTTTGGATTGTATATTGTGTTTGTGTATTTATGCTTTGATTCATAGTAACTTCTCATGTTATGGAATTGATTTGCATTGAACACAAACTGTAAATAAAAAGAAATGGCTGAAAGAGCAATCTATTGAATATTAAGGTTTTTTTTTTTTAATTTTTTTTAGAGGAGGGGAGGGGTTGGGGAGGGAGCAAGAGTTGGATGCTTAACCAAATGAGCCACCCAGGCGCCCCTATTGAATTTTAAGTTTTTCTGATGTAGCAAATACTTGGCGGATTATCATGGTTGTAGGACTCTATCTAAGCTATTAAGAATATATCCGTATTTTCCTATTAGCCAGAACGTTATAGTTGAGCTGTTTTGCATTGCATTGCATAGCAGCAGGATGTTTTGACTAAAGAATTAATCTGAAAGTGGTCATCTTAAAGCTGGGAAGGAAGATTGTATAGTCCCCTAGTTATTCAACAACTTGGGCGCCAGCTGTATTCCAGGGTACTGAAAATGGAATGCTGAACTTGCTGGGCAAGTTACTTTGGTTGGGAAAGAGAATGTATATGATGACAGATAAGCAGTATGTTGTCACTTAGTGCTGTGAGGCAAACCGGCCAGGGTGGTGAGTCAGGGGCTCTGGGCTGCATCATTAGGGATGGTCTTGGTGCCATTTCTGATGGAGGGAACATGTGCTAAGTTCCTGAGTCTGTTTAATTACTGGCGCTGTTTCTAGATCTGCACTGAGGTCCACAAGTCAACTTTGGTTTCCTAAGCTGTCACTTCTATCTGCTCCTTTCATATTCTAGAGTTCTTTGATCCTTCTAGTGTGTTCCTGGACTCCTAGTTCTACCATCTTTATTGCTGGTCAGGGACCGCCAGAAAAGACAGGATGGAGTTTGGGAGTAAGTGAGAACTGGTCTGCAGGTGGCAGTTTCCTCTTCAAGGAATCAGTTCTGTTAAGGCCTTTCAGCTGATGGAATCAGGCCCACCCACAGTAGGAGAGTCCAAAGTCAACTGCTAACAGACATTAAAAACATTTACAAAATCCTTCATAGCAACACCTAGGTTAGTGTTTGACCGAGCGGTGGGACTACCCAAGTTGACACACGAACTGGTCATACAGTCCACCGCTTGTCAACTGGCACTCACACTCCACTCTGAACCACACTTAATTAACAAACAAGGACAATAACAAGATGATACATCTAATGTGATGGAACTATCCTGCATACAACCACAGACAACCCTTCTAGAAGAGGATGCAAACTCTTAGGTCATGTTCACTCATCTTGATAACCCATATAAATGCTGAGACACAAAGTTTACTGTTACTAGTACATAAGGTTAGATGATGAGGGAAGAAAACAAATTTGCTCTTGGCGTGTGTGTGTATATACAAACAAGGAAGAAATACAATTCACAGCCCTCATTTCAGCAACTGGTCACATGGCTATAGCTGGTTTTGTAGCTGCCTTCCATCATCCATTCCATATTTCCTTTGCCCTCAGCAAGCACTTCAGCTGGTCATGGTTCTTCACCTGGAAAGGTGACTTAAACTTTTGTCTGAATTTGGTTGTAGTTTTCTACTCACTTCAATCACAGGACGTGGTAGTACTAAGAGATGCCTCAACAGCTCTGTTATTCCAGACGTCCTGTCGCTTAGCAACCCAAATTTCCCTTGGTAGTCAGGATCGATCACTCTACCCAGTAGAGTAACTGCCTTCTTTGTTGATTCAGAGGCTTGTGGAGCTCAAAGTGGTTGGGTGATGATCTCAACTTCTGGTTCAGTGGAACCACTGCTGTGTCTGGGGTGGAAGCATTCCTTCCTTTAGAGCTAGGATCTCTAGGCCAGCAGAGCACAAGATCTCAAGGACAGGGAGTATACATTTTGCTAGTGAATCACAGATTTCATAGTGAGTGGTGCCACTCCCATCTTCACTCCTTGATTCCCGGATGTGCGAATTGTGGCTATGGGAGAAAAACAGCACCGTGGTTAGAGCATAGGAAGCCTCCTGGGATTCAAAGTCCTAGCCCTGAGACATTGCCCCTTACCTGGACCTGTCACTTGAGTTTTCAAAAGGCCATTCTATCAATCCATTGCTCCAGGATGGCAGGGAAAATGGTAAGACCAGTGAATCACTCAGATGTGGGCCCATTGCCACTCATCACTGGCCAAGTTCCTTCATCGGAAGCAATATTATGTGGATCAGCATGGTGGTGGATAAGGTATTCTGTAAATTCACAAGCATTTTGGCAAAAACATATGCAGAGAAGGCAAATCCATATCCAAAAATAAGTGTCTATTTGGTAAGAACAAAATGCTGCTTCTTCCATGGTGGAAGTGGTCCAATGTAATCAGCAGTCCACGTGGCTGATCACTCCCAGGAATGGTGCCATGTGGGGGCGTCAGTGTTGGTCACTGCTGCAGCAGTTCGGGCACTCAGCGGCCGCTGTAGCCGGGTCAGGCTGAACACAAGGCCCTGTTGCTGGACCTGTGCATCACCTCCATCCCTGCCACCATGGCCACGTTGTTCATGAACCCACTGGGTGATGACAGTGACGGCCAGGGAATGAAGCTGACTGGTACACCTAGAACAGGCCATCTCATCCACTTGTTTTTTAAAACACTCCTCTGCTGAGGTCATCTTTTGGTGAATATTCACATGGGACACAAACATCTTTTTTTTTTTTTTTTAGAGAGAGAGCATGAGCAGGAGGGACAGAAGGAGGGGGAGAGAGAAACACAAGCAGACTCCATGCTGAGCGCAGAGCCTGTTGCAGGGCTCGATCTCACGACCCTGAGATCATGACTTGAACTGAAACAAGTTCTGAGTACTGAGCTCCCCAGGCACCCCAGGACACAAGTATCTTTTTTTAAAAGATTTTATTTATTTATTTGACATGGAGAGAGAGATCACAAGTAGTCAGAGAGGCAGGCAGAAAGAGAGGGAGAAGCAGGCTCCCCACCAGAGCAGAGAGAACAACGTGGGGCTCGATCCCAGGACCCCGAGATCGTGATCCTAGCAGAAGGCAGAGGCTTAACCCACTGAGCCACCCAGGCGCCCTGGGACACGAGTATCTTAACACTCTTTTCCCATTCAGAGATGTCTCCCCATATACCTCCTTCCCACCTGCCTTGTCACCAAGTTTCCAGTTATGTCCTTTCTGAGTGCATCCAGCCAACCTGTTGGCTTCAACCCATGAGCTGGTGCAGACCCACCCCTCCGAAAGGCCATTTCTCTTTCCAGGCAAAATGAACAACCAGCTACAGTGCTTGTGATTCTGCCCACTGGAATAGTTCCTTTTTTTTTTTTTTTTTTAAGATTTTATTTATTTATTTGACAGAGAGAGATCACAAGTAGATAGAGAGGCAGGCAGAGAGAGAGAGAGGGAAGCAGGCTCCCTGCTGAGCAGAGAGCCCGATGTGGGACTCGATCCCAGGATCCCAAGATCATGACCTGAGCCGAAGGCAGCGGCTTAACCCACTGAGCCACCCAGGCGCCCCTGGAATAGTTCCTTTTTTTTTTTTTAAGATTTTTTTTTTTATTTATTTGACAGAGAGAGATCACAAGTAGATAGAGAGGCAGGCAGAGAGAGAGAGGGGGAAGCAGGCTCTCTGCTCAGCAGAGACTGATGCGGGACTCGATCTCAGGACCCTGAGATCATGACCTGAGCCGAAGGCAGCGGCTTAACCCACTGAGCCACCCAGGCGCCCGGAATAGTTCCTTTTTTTAAAAGATTTTATTTGTTTATTTGACAAAGAGGGAGAGAGAGAGAGAGAGAGAACAAGCTGGGGGAAGGGCAGGAAGAGGGAGAAGGAGAAGCAGACTCCCCGCTGAGCCGAGAGCCTGACATGGGGCTCGATCCTGGGCCCCTGGGATCATGACCTGAGCTGAAGGCAGAAGCTTCACTGTCTGAGCCCCCCAGGCGCCCCTGGAATGTTTTCCTTTACCACTGTCCTTCAGGGGTGTCCCAGAAGGGAATTGTAGACGGTCGCTGTCTATTTGGGGGTGGTGCCTGCATATTGTGCAGACCCTGTAAACCAGAATCAAGTTTTCTCTTCCTGAGTCCACTGGTCATGGGAACTCCCCAGGAAGCTGCACGCGGGGAGAGTGAAAGCGATGTCATAGGAGTAGAGGCCGTGAGCATTTTGGGCCACTTCTTCACGTAACTTGTATCTTCAAACCCGATGTCATATATATATGCCACTTTCATTTGATGGTAGAGTGCTGCTGTGCACACCCAGCTTTATGGCTCGGTGGGTTAGAGCACTCCAAGTTCATGAAGGGCAGCTCAGTGTGCGTGGTGGTCCGTGGTTAAGCGTTTAGTGTTTACCAAAGCCCAGTGATGAGTAGGAGCTTGCTTCTTAAGGAAGACTTCCTGTCTGCAGAGGAGGGCAGGCCTTTGCTCTGAAATCCTAAAAGTGACCATCACACCCAACCCTCGATCAAGTTTATAGAAAAGAACCCAGGGGTGCCTGGGTGGCTCAGTGGGTTGAAGCCTCTGCTTTCAGCTCAGGTCATGATCTCAGGGTCCTGGGATCGAGCCCCGCATCGGGCTCTCTGCTCAGCGGGGAGCCTGCTTCCTCCTCTCTCTGCCTCCCTCTCTGCCTACTTGTGTTCTCTCTGTCAAATAAAGAAATAAAATCTTAAAAAAAAAACCCCAAAATCTGGGGATAGCTTTAGAAAGTAATTATCGGTGCTCATGGAGGAGGAAATCGAATACCTTTTTCAACTACTCCTTGAAAATGATTTCAAACTCATCTGGGCTGTTGTATTTATCAGAGAATTACTCTAAATTGTAGTTGGGGGTTATACTTCAAACATTCACGTGTAAATACTAGTCATAATTTATGGCTAAATTATGCAATGAATATTCCTTGTATGGGTGTCTCCTGAAACACGTAGTAGATAAAAGCAAACTGTTTAGAGACAAGCAGATAGTTGAAGAGCTATGTCATAAAGTTAGGATGAGAAAAATCCATTTAAAACTAAACATTCCAAAAATACACCCAGCGCCACCACCACCGTCCTTAAAACAGAACTCAAATATTGAGGTAGCTGAAAAGTATGTGCTTTTCATTTCTCAAAAAGTATGTTTCTTTTCATTTCATTTTCATAAACCTCATTTGGCTTGATTATTTTTGATTCCTTCCGTAAGTATAAAGAGAATATTTTTTTTTTCTAATTTTGGTAGGATGGTACTTTTTGAAATAACGAAGTCCCTGCCATGGTTTGCCTTTCAGTGTCTCTTCAAATTACATCTAAATTTGAAAATCGGTGCATTTCTAAGAACCTTGAGAAAGTTTCCATATTTATGATTTTGCAAAGAAATACTTCTGTGAGCCCAAAGGGTCTGACGCGGTTTCGCTGTCATGCTTCTCAGCTACTGGCAGGTACTAAGGTGTGAAGAAACTGAACATGTCCAAGGCTGAACTCATTACCTTCCCTCCACAGACCTGCTGCTTTTCTATTCAGAACACCTGCCTGCCAAGTCACTCTCGTTACAAGCCTCGGAGATTTTTCCTCTCTCCCCACCTCCAATCAGCCCCAGATCCTGTCGATTCTAAGTCAGAAGTGTCTAGGTGACTCACCTCTCTTCTCCCTCCCCCTGCCTTCTTCTGCCTTGCATTATCTGTTGAAGCTCTGCCTTCCTGTCCTTCCCTCTTAGCCTTTCCACCCCATGCCTCTTCTCTGAAATGTGGATCTGATCGTTGTGTTCTTCACTTTATGGCTGGCTACCCTTTGCCTATAGAAGGTAAAATAGAACCCCCCCCCCCCCAATTCATGGTCCTTAGGCTTTTCACAGTCTGGCCCCAATTCAACTTTTTAATCACACTAGATTGCTCCCCATTTTCTGAATTAACAATGTCAATGTCTTTTGTGAATGCATCCACACATCCAACTCAGCGTGGCCATTAAAGGTCTGGATGCTTAAGCCAGGCTGCCTCAGTTTGCCTCCAGGCCTCTCTATGACTCCCTGAAGAGCTTAGTTAATTACAGGCATTCGCTGTGGCCTGGGAGTCTTGTCTGTAAATAGGGTTGAGAGTAACAGTACCTATCTCATCAGGTTGTTGCGAGAATTATGTGAGTTAACATGCAAAGCCTTAGAGCTGAGTCTGGTACATTGCTAGTTCATATTTGATAAACACTGGCCAGCATTCTTTTCTGTTAATATATGGACATTGTATTGACCTGTCTGTGAGCTCTTTGAAGGCAGGAACAGTGCCATAACCATTTCTGGATGCCTGATCTGTGACTGAGAGTAGGTGCTCAATTAATGTTGAGTAGGGAAAAGAGCCAGCAGAAATACCTTAGTACCAGGGTAACTGGGGGAGGGACAGACCTTTGATACTATATTAGGTCATGGGGGAAAGCATGAGAAGGTGGCTAGGACTATTTCTAAATAGGCTGGTTTCGGGGCTGCTTGGTTTTCATCAGATAAGCACGCTGCTTATGTAACTATGACAAAGGTTTTCAACTTGGACTGCATATTAGAATCATGCGTGAAGCTTTTTTTTTTTTTTTTAAGATTTTATTTATTTGACAGAGATCACAAGTGGGCAGAGAGGCAGTAAGAGAGATAGGAAGGGAAGCAGGCTCTCCCCGAGCAGACAGCAGAGAGCCTGATGCGGGGCTCCATCCCAGGACCCTGAGATCATGACCTGAGCTGAAGGCAGAGGCTTAACCCACTGAACCACCCAGGTGCCCCATGTGTGAAGCTTTTAAAAAATAATGATGTCTGGGAGCACCTGGCTGGCTCAGTCCGGTAGAGCATGCAACTCTTGATCTCAGGGTTGTGAATTCGAGTCCCACGTTGGGTGTAGGAATGACTTAAAAATTAAATCTTTTTAAAAAAATAGTGATGCCTGCCCCCCTCTACCTACCTAGAAGATTCTGATTTAATTGGTTTGGATGGAGTTCGGTCATCATTACTTTTTTTTTTTTTTCATCAGTACTTTTTAAAAGGTCCGCAGGTGATTCTAAAGTGCAGCCTAGTTGGGAAGCACAGGTCTAGAGTGGGTTGGAGCGGCTCTGCTTTCTTAGACCCATGGGCGGGCAGGGGTTGGAGTCAGACCCGTCCTGACCAGGAGCTTGAAGTTGTGCCTGTAGCAAAGGTGTTCACAGGGGGCCTGTGCCTGGAGACAAGTAGGGTGACTTTCCACTAGCCTATCATTTGGGTTTCTGCAGAAATCCAAAAGGACACGTGGATTTATGCTAGAATCATCTGGGTCTCTTGTCTAGTGCCTGAAACACTGTCATCAGCAGATCCAGAGTCCAGTCCTGCATCTGAAAACTTGCTACATGGCCCCTGTAAGCCTCTGTGGGCTTCAAGAGGATTGGACTTTTCAGAAATACTTTACAGTTTTATTTATTTATTTGTTTTTACAGTTTTTATTGATTTGAGAGCGAGCGTGCGCATGCGCGCTGGAGCCAGGGGCGGGGCAGAGAAGCCGACTCGGGGCTGAGCAGGGAGCGCCACAGAGGGCTGGACCCGAGGACCCAAGGACCTGAGCGGAAGGCAGACCGTTAAGCGACAGAGCCACGGAGGTACCTAGTACTTACAGTTTTAGAATACTAAGATTCCATCCAACTTAAAACATTCCATGATTCAGAATTTTATTCTTAGTTTGTTTGTTTTTTCCCCTGAGAGCTTTTGTGAGCTTGCTCTCCCATTCACGAGAAATTAAGCTCAGTACTCCACGCTGAGCCTACAACAATTTATTTATGCAAGTTCATTGTTGTTACTCTAGAAGACACTGGGCATTCATATACGTTTGTTCTGTTATTCAGTTGTCATTTTCGCACCCTACCACAATTTGTGAAGACTCTGAAAAGGTTTCTTTCTCTCTCTCTCTCTCTTTTAAAGATTTTATTTATTTATTTGACAGAGAGAGATCACAAGTAGGCAGAGAGGCAGGCAGAGAGAGAGAGAGAAAGGAGGAAGCAGACTCCCCGCTGAGCAGAGAGCCCGATGTGGGGCTTGTTCCCAGGACCCTGGCAGAGGCTTTAACCCACCGAGCCACCGAGGCACCCCTGAAAAGGTTTCTCTTAATGATCAATTAATACAACCTAACTGATAGTTGTTTTTTATCTTAAATGAGATTGCAACAACTTTGAACTGTTCCACAAAGCTTGTGAAATAGAACCAGTGACACAACTCTGGTTGAGACTTGGGTGTGAATGCAATCAGGAAACAGTTTCCCTTTGTAGTCTCGTCATTAACAATGTGTTTATCAGTACACAGTTATTACTTGTTTATTTGCTTATTTATTCTGTCTCATTCTAATAAAAGATTTGAGTCAGGTTATAGAATTATGCATGATATAGTGGGTTACAAATACATGAGGAATTTGAGGTAGAGAATAAATAGGGGTAAAAAAAAAACCCCATGAGTTTATGGATAGGATTCGAGAATGCTTGTCATGAGGTTCTGAATAGTTCCTATAGCCAATTGAAGGAAGAGGCCATGACTCGAGACAGAAGTTAAATTGCTTGTGCATTTAAAACATGTGTATAAACAAGAAGGCCTGAGGTCTGAAGAAAGCTTTTATTTTATTTTATTTTTTTTAAGATTTTATTTATTTATTTGACAGAGAGAAATCACAAGAGAGGCAGGCAGAGAGAGAGGAAGGGAAGCAGGCTCTCCGCTGAGCAGAGAGCCCGATGCGGGACTTGATCCCAGGACCCTGAGACCATGACCCGAGCCGAAGGCAGTGGCCCAACCCACTGAGCCACCCAGGCGCCCTGAAGAAAGCTTTTTGTATGGGTCCTTAGGAAGGGACTTCAAGGTGAATAGAGTCAGCATCATTAACACCATCCTTGTGATGAGCGGAACTGTTTCTTAAGTCTATTTCTTAATATTTTCATCAAGACAAGTGATATAACAAAGCATAATTGAGCAGGACAGCTGACTTTGAACAACAAGGGGATTAAGGACTCCCATCCCCCCACGCAGTTGAAAATCTGTGTATAACTTTTGACTCCCCTCCAAAACATAACTACTAGACCCATAAATACAGAGAAAAAACTAATGGTTGCCAGAGGGGGATGGGCAAAATGGGTGAAGGGGAGTGGGAGATCCAGGCTTCCAGCTATGGACTAAGTCATCGGGATAAAAGGTACAGCATCGAGAGCATAGTCAATGGTATTGTAACAGCATTGTGTGGGGACAGATGGTAGCTATACTTGTGGTGAGCACAGTGTAATGCATTAACTTGTCAAATCACTAGGTTGTACACCTGAAATTAATGTAACGTTGTATGCTGACTATACTTCAATAAAACATATATAATCAACTGAATTAAATTAGCAAAAAAAAACCTCCCAACTATTAGCCTAGTGTTGACCAGAAGCTTTACTGATAACAAAAAATGGTTGACTAACACATATTTGTATGTTATATGTATTATATTCTGTACTCTCATGGTAAGTAAGCTATAGAAAGGAAAATGTTCTTTAAAAACTCATAAGGAGGGGCGCCTGGGTGGCTCAGTCATTAAGCGTCTGCTTTTGGCTCAGGTCAGGATCCCAGGGTCCTGGGATGGAACCCCAGATTGGGCTCCCTGCTTGGTGTGAAGCCTGCTTCTCCCTCTCCCACTCCCTCTGTGTTCCCTCTCTCACTCTGTCTCTGTCTGTCAAATAAATAAATAAATATTAAAAAAAAAAAAACAAAACCAAACTCATTCATAAGGAAAAGAAAATACATTTTCTGGTATACAAAATACAAATCTGGGTATAAGTGGACCCACACAGTCCAAAACTGTGTTGCTCAAGGGTCAACTGCAGTTTTATCAGAGCTAAAATGGTGTTAAATATGCAGCTCTATAATTGAATATTTGTAGGGAAAAAAACCTCTGAATGTTTAGAGGAGTCTATGACAACATTCTCCGTGAATGAGCTTTTGATATGGATTGAGCAGAAAATAATAGCAAATGCCATGTACCAGTCATGCTAAATGTTTTTACATATATCCCTTTATTTAATACTGGAAGCATTCCTATGTGGTCAGTGCTGCTACCATCATCATCACCTTTTATGGAGGAGGAAACCAAAATGGAAAGGTGTTTGGTAGCTTGTCCAAGGTCACCCGGTAGTAGACTGGTATCAGACCCAGGTCATGTGGCCCCTTGCTTTCAGCCAACTTCTCTATCATTGTCTCCTTGAGAGTCTGGGATTATCTTCTCTGGCGGGATCATGAAGTATGGCTCTTCCTTTTGCTGTTTAAGAGCAAATGCATATATTTTTATACTTAAACATACAGTAAAGTGGACATCATGTCATGAAAATTAAGGAGACTGCTCAGGGCTGGATAGCAGCCATGGCACATCCAACTGGGACACTGGACAAACAACTGAATCCATGATACAGGCCACAGAGGTCTATGATTTTCAAGGAGGATAGGAAGGGACCCAACAAAGGCATATGGGCATGGGGTAGATGGTGAAGGAGACAGCTAAACAGACTGTGCCCTACAGCTCTTTCCTCCCCTCTCCCAAGTAGAACACTTCCATGGTGATGGTTCCCTTTGGGGGCTTCCATTTAAATTTTTTTTTAAAAGATTTTATTTATTTATTTGACAGACAGAGATCACAAGTAGGCAGAGAGGCAGGCAGAGAGAGAGAGAAGGAAGCAGGGTCCCCGCTGAGCAGAGAGCCCGATGTGGGGCTCGATCCCAGGACCCTGAGATCATGACCTGAGCCAAAGGCAGAGGCTTAACCCACTGAGGCACCCAGGTGCCCCTAAATTTTAATTAAGCAAAAAATTACAAGCTAAAACATATTTAAAAAATTACTCTTCTATGCCATTAAAACAACAATAGTCTTTTAAATCCCCAAATTTATTGTTTCCTTCCGATTATGTAAGCAATATATGTTCGTTGCTTAACACACGAGAAAAAGAAGTACAAGTCACTCCTAGCACTGGCAGCGACTACAATTTGCATTTTTAAAAAAGATTTTATTTATTTATTTATTTATTTGAGAAAGAGAGAGAGAGAGAGAGAATCAAGCAGACTCCACGCTGAGTGCAGAGCCCAGTGTAGGGCTCAGTCCCACAACCATGAGATCATGACCTGAACTGAAACCGAGTTGGCTGCTTAACCAACTGAGCCACCCAGGCGCCCCTTCAATTTGCATTTTCATATCGTCTCTAGTCTCTTTCCCCTATTCGTCTATACAGATGTATGTACATGAAAGCATATGTAGCTCAACAAAGTTGTTTTATAACCTGCTGTTTCACTTAATAATGTATCACATGATTAATCACTTCAGCAACACAGTTTTTAAGTAGTTACATTCTTCAGATGGACTATACCTAATCAGTTTCCTATTATTGGATTTTTTTGCTTTCCCCAGATTTTTACTTAAATTCCAGCCAGTTAATGTCCTACCATTGGATATGTAGATTGTATCTAATCTGCTCCAGATTATAAATACATAATATTTCAATAAACATCTTTGTACCTAGCTCTTTGCTTAGACCTGTATTTCCTTTTAATGAATTCTCAGGAGTAGGATTTCTTGGTGGATATTGTGGTATGCCACCTAGATCCTCCCTTCGGGACCTGGGGACTATTTCCCTGCTTCAGAGCGTCTTGATGATTGACAGCTCACAACTGAGTCTCTTCCTATGACCACTATTGGCTGAAGGAAGTTGCCTTGCCTAAGGTTATGTCCCCCACCAGGGTCAGCTCACTTCCAGTGATTGTGGGTGTGGAGGTCCAAAAGCCTATCTTCTGGTCTCAATCCCAATCAGTTTAGATGGGCCATCTCAGCTCCAGCTCCCATGGGATCAGGTAAGGCCTGCATTTGTGGTGTGTCCCAGCCCCATGGTTCCTTCTGCCCAGTCCAGCTTCCCTCACCCCCTCACAAGTGTTGATCGCTACACATTCCCCAATAAATTTCCTGCACACAGATCTCCTCTCAGCATCTGCTTCTCTGGGAACTTGATGTAAGACAAAATGTTACATACATGTTCATGTAATTTTAAATAGTTTTTAAAAAAGGATTTTATTCATTTGAGAGAGAGAGCGAGAGAGAGAGAGAGAGAGAGAGAGAGACAGCGATAGGGAAGAGAGAGGAAGAGGGAGAAGCAGAGACTTGGGGCTCCATCCCAGGACCCTGGGATCGTGACCTGAACTAAAGGCAGACGCCCGACTGACTGAGCCACCCAGGTGTCCCATAATTTTAAACGGTTTTAAAAATAACAGGAACATAGGCTTGTTAATATTTCAAGTTGGTGGACCTATCTGCAGAATTGAAAGAAGTCTAGATGGTTGTAGCAGAAAAAGCGGGAAGGAGAGAGGAGCAGGAAGAGGGTGGAGAGGTTTGCAAGGGCCAGACCAGAAAGGATTTTGCAAATGTTGTATTAGGGGTGTGGCAGGAAGCAGATGACACATCCAATTGGGTAATCTGAGGGCAGTAATGAAGAGGCTTTGCAAAGATGTGGGCGGGGTTTAGTAAAGACCAATAGGAATCAACATCATCCTGGGGCTAGCACCAGCAAGGAGCCCTTAACCCCCATCATTTGAAGGAACAGGTACTGGAATCCACTTGGTCACTGTGTGGAGAGGTCTAGTGGGTAGGAGCTGTGGCTTTCAGGAGAGGGACACAGCCAACCTGAGGTGACCTTGCACAGAGGAAGCCAGGGGGAAGTGACTCCCATTTGCCAAGCCCTTCTGGAAGCTGGAGAGCCCAGGAGCCCATGCTGTCCATACAGCTCAGCCTCCAGGAACATAGCAGACAGCATGAGGCCCAATGAAGCATGGAAATGAAGCGACAAAGCAGAGATCTCCAGCACAGGCATGGGCACAGTTCCCGTTTTATCCCAAGAGCAATGGTGTTATGGGCTGTGTACCCTGCAAATTTGTATGTTCAAGTCCCAATCCCTAGGATACCAGAATATGACTGTATTTGGAGATAGGGCCTTTGAAGAGGTAATTAAGATACAATGAAGTCATTGGGGTCGACCCTAATTCAATAGCACTGGTGTCCTTTATAAGAGATTAGGACGGAGACATTCACAGGGGGAGTGCCATGTGAGGATGGAGAGAAGGTAGTCATCTGGTGAGATGGGAGAGGTCTTAGAAGCAGTCAACCCTGTCAATACCTTGATCTTGGACTTCTAGCCTCCAGAATAGAAAAAAAAAATCATTTCTGTTGT
Organism: Meles meles; assembly: GCF_922984935.1. Taxonomy (NCBI): domain Eukaryota; kingdom Metazoa; phylum Chordata; class Mammalia; order Carnivora; family Mustelidae; genus Meles; species Meles meles. The sequence continues at coordinate 25,497,463 of NC_060070.1, forward strand.
TTAAGCCACTCGGCCTGTGGTATTTTCTTACGTTAACCCTAGCAAACAAACGCAAATGGAAAATCACTGAAGGACTGGGGGCTGGGTCATACAATCAGATCTTTATTTTGGAAAGATGGCTGAGGATTGACTGGAAGGTGGCGAGAGTAGAGGCAGAGACACCAAACAGAAGGCTGTTTTTACAATCCAGGTGAAAGCCAGATGCCACTCCTAGCAGCAGAGACGAGAAGTGGTAATGGATTGGAGAGCCTTTGTGAGGGAGAAGGAGTCATTAAAAAATATTTATTGATCAAGGACTCTATGCCAGCCCCTCTCTCTTCTAGACACTGAGGGGTGGGGATTGTCTCCCAGGTTTTCAGGGCGCACAAGTGAATGGATGGTGATCCCTGACATGGGATCAGGTTTTCAGTCATTCTTTGAGTAATGGATATTTAAATGGTTTTCAGATATATTTCTGTATGTCTCTCTATATACATACACACATGTATGTGCAGACATGGGTGTTTGGTGCTATTACAAGCAACAGGGTAATAAGCATTTTTCATATACATGTATTTTGTGTACATATTCAATTCCTTAAGCATGAAATTAATAGTTTAAAGAATATGCGCATGAAGAATTTTAGGAGACACTGCCAAATTGACACCCAAAGAAGCGGTACAAAGTTATATTTCCTTTAGCATCATGTAAGAGTACTTGCAATGGACATTATCAGTTTTAAAAAATTTTACTGTGCCAATTTTTAGGGCTTTTGCTAATATATTACCTGAATGTCTGCTACAAAGGTCATATCAATTTCCATTTCCACCAGCATGCAGTAATATTAGCTTGGAAATTTTGTGATACAGAAGTTTCCAATCACTCATCTATAGCCATTAAAATTTTGATCTATGGAAATATATATACATGTACATATATATAAGCACACATACATAGGTATATTTTCTCCATATATAATCTTATATGTTTTCTATTTGTAGGATACATTCTATATATCTGTGTATATGTTCTAATGTCTTTATCTCTGTGTGTCTATGCATCTATCATATATCAACACAGAAAATAATCAATAGAATCATGAACCTTAGAATGCCCAAACATTAAGTGATTTAACTTACAGTCTACTTCAAACGTGATTTCAGATGTTTTTCTTTTTTTTTTTTTTCTTTTATTTTTTTTTTAAAGATTTTATTTATTCATTTGACAGAGAGAGATCACAAGTAGGCAGAGAGGCAGGCAGAGAGAGTGAGAGGGAAGCAGGCTCCCCGCTGAGCAGAGAGCCCGATGCGGGACTCGATCCCAGGACCCTGAGATCATGACCTGAGCTGAAGGCAGCGGCCTAAACCACTGAGCCACCCAGGCACCCCTCAGATGTTTTTCTAAGTAACCAGGGATTCCTAGACATGAGCTGTTCTGTACCTGTTAGCATCTGCAAAACCTGAAGTTTAGGGGTTTTGAATATTTGACCTTCACCCATATTCTCTACCACTTGCACTTTTTTTGGCAATCCAACTGCCATTAGCATAGAGAATGGATAACCTCATCTTTCTCTTTTCTCTAAGGGGGAAATGTGACGGTTAATCTTCTAGTTAGCCCCTGGATTCCTTCTCCGCCTTTTTCTGCCCTGCTCTGTGTCCTGCCATCTTCTGATGCCCTTGATCTCAGCTACTGGTTGGGAGATTACTGGGAGGCCCTGGCAGGAGAATGGAGTGTGGGAGGAGAGGGTTGAGGTTTTGACCTCCTCAGATCGCAGGCTTTTGTATGGTAGTGGCCCTCCTCTGTGTGCAGTCACCTGGGGGTGTGTGTGTGTGCCCGTCTTCTGTGGCACAGCCTCTCCCTGCTCCAGTGACACCTGGAGCCTGATGGAGGTCAGACCTTCTCATTGTTGCTGGACTGTGTGCTCCACCTTCCCTTTTTGGTTCCCTTGACCCTGCCATTTTTTTTTTTTTTTAAGATTTTATTTATTGGGGGTGCCTGGGTGGCTCAGTGAGTTAAAGCCTCTGCCTTCGACTCAGGTCATGATCCCAGGGTCCTGGGTTCGAGCCCCACATTGGGCTCTCTGCTCAGCGGGGAGCCTGCTTCCCTTCCTCTCTCTGCCTGTCTCTCTGTCTACTTGTAATCTCTGTCTGTCAAATAAATAAATAAAATCTTAAAAAAAAAGATTTTATTTATTTATTTGACAGACGGAGATCACAAGTAGGCAGAGGCAGACAGAGAGAGAGAGGGAGAAGCAGGCTCCCTGCTGAGCAGAGAGCTCGATGCGAGGCTCGATCCCAGGATCCTGAGACCATGACCTGAGCCAAAGGCAGAGGCTTTAACACACTGAGCCACCCAGGCACCCCAAGAATTTGGTCATTCTAATCCATGCTGAATTCATATATAATTCATTTATTTTACCTTCCATGAGTATTCTGTTACACAATTACATCACAATTTATGTATCTCATTTCTTGTCGATGGACTTTTAGTTTTTTTCAGATAATCCTCCTGCAGGGTTGCAATGAACCTCCTCATATATTTCTCATTGTTCGTTTACTTTTTTAGGGTTTATATGTAGACATGGAGTTGCCGGGTCTTGGAGATATGTTCATTTCCAGCCATATTAAAGAGCTAAGAACTGGTTATTTTGGTCCATTGATTTGCTCTTCACCGCATACGTAGCCTTAAACAATCTGTAATATTGCTTGCTGTGTTTGTTCAGGTTTCTAGGACTGTGTAGCAAATTAAGCCAAAAATACATGGCACAAAACAAGTGTTTATGATGCTCACAGATTCTGAGCAAGGCACAGAGGTGTTGGGGGCCTTGGCTGGAAGAGTCAAAGCTGGGGTGGGGTCACCGCCATGTTTGGTGACTGATGCTCTTGGCTGAGCCCTTCGCTGGGCTGTTGGCCAGAACATCTCCGTGAAACCTCTCCATGTGGCCTGGGCTAATTCATAACATGGTGGCTGGGTTCCCAAGGGGTGGGGGCAGAGTGAGAGAGAGGGAGAGAGAGAGAGAGAGAGAACGAGGAAGAGAGAACAAACCAGGCAGAAGCTGTATCATCTTTGAAGAACTACCTTTGGAAATAATGCCGTCTCTTTGCGTTCCATTCATTGGAAGCAAGTCACAAAGGCTGGCCCATACTCAAGGGGGCAGGAACAGAGGTTCCTACTTCTCTACAGAGCAGTGTCAATGTCCTACTGAGTAAAAATATATGGAAGAAAATGTACATCAGTGGAGTCATCTTCAGAAATAAAATCTGCCATGCTGGTTTCTGTTCTTTTTTATAGAAAAATTTTTTTTCTGATTATAAAAGTAATACTACTAGGTGCAAAAAAAAAAAAATAAAAAAATCAGAAAAATGTGGAAAAATATAAAGAAGAAAATATAGCCTATCAGGTATCCTGCTTTCCAGAAACACCCAGAGTTCATTTTTATGTATACATGCACACTCTCTCTGAAATAAAAATCAGCTCATCATGTACATGTTGCTTTTTACCTTAGGAAAATGAAGAAAATAACATCAATATTGTTGACCTTTTTCAGTGTTAACAATAGAGATTTACACTATCGTTTAAAAAATCTTTTATTATATGACTATATTGTTTTAATTTATCCAATCCCCTCTTTAGGAACACTTAAGTTTATTTCTAAATTTTCATTGTTTTGTCCATATGTCTTAGAATTTATATATGGTAGTATACTGACTGAAATATTCTGCAACTTGCTTTTATCCACTAAAACTATGTGTTGAAGAGCTAAGTTAGCAAAAAAAGTCATTGTGTTAACTTCTACGAGTATTTGATTATATAATCGCGTGCAATTTATGCATTTTTTTCTTACTGATGGACTTCTAGGATTTTCCCAACTATGCTACCTCGAAAAGTGTTGCAGTGAACATTCTAGAACATGTCTCCTGGTACATTTATTTTTCAGAGTTTATATCTACTTACGGAGTTGCTGGGTCATGAAGGTACATCCATTTTCAGCTGTACTAGATAGCAAGAACTGATTATTTTAGTCAACTGATTTATTGGCATTGACTTCGCCAAACCTCCAGATTGCTGTTGGATGGATCTTGGAGGTTTCTTAGCAAGGACTGGCATTGATTAGATTCAAGGTGCTACTCCACTTCTAAATACATGCTCATGGACAGTGGAATGACTAGAATGAATAACTTATCACCACCTGCAAGAACGAGAGCAGGGCAGACCTCTGCTAGTACTTCTATGATGTAGTATTTGGGGGTCATATCTGAAAATAGTTTGAGGCTTTCAGAAATGTGAACGTGTCCTGTCCCTTTAACTTATTCAGGAAATCTCTCACCAAATACCGGAGTTAAGCAAACAGAGTCAAACAGCTTTGGCACGTAATCACCAAAACGAGTCTCCATGAACCTCTGCAACAGGTGGTGTGACATCCCCAGGAAGATGGACTTCGAATGAGAACACGCAGCACGGAGAGCCGATGATCTTAACCGGTTTTAGTACCCGGAGTTTTCCTGTTCTTCTGGTATTGCTTGTGAACAGCTTTGCTGAGTTCTGTTGCAAGTAGGGACCTTTACAAAGTCAGCTAGCTCCTTGGATCAGGTTACATATGGTCCTCTCCTGTGTTTACAATGGTGCTTTTGTGTCTAAAGACCTCAGTACATATTTAAATGGACATTAAGGGAAGGTATCTGATCTGCTTTCAAATGGCTGAGTGTTTTGATTTTTCGGCAAGAAGTTGGCCGTATTTCCTCTTCTATCCTGATCATGTTCTATACTAAGCAGCTGCACTAGATACAGTTTTTAAATGAAGTATTTGTCATATGGTCCTAGTGCCAGTGAAGTTTTTTTTTTTTTTTTTTTAAATACATGCTGTAGTTCCTGTCTTAAACCACAGTGTCAGGCAATCCACAGTTCCACAACCTGCTTCTGCTTGTGTTCTTATTTTAAAAGAAAAGGCACAGGATTTCTTATAGATTGCATTTTCTATTTTTTTTTTTAAGATTTTATTTATTTGACAGAGAGAAATCACAAGAGAGGCAGGCAGAGAGAGAGGAAGGGAAGCAGGCTCTCCGCTGAGCAGAGAGCCCGACGCGGGACTCGATCCCAGGACCCTGAGATCATGACCCGAGCCGAAGGCAGCGGCTCAACCCACTGAGCCACCCAGGCGCCCCTGCATTTTCTATTTTGAGTGGAAATATTTCACTGCTTTGTTCCAGCCCTGAGAAAGAAATCAGATCGCCTCTAGGTAAGTGTTCTTGGCTAGCCAAGTGAATCCTTTCAGATTTTGGGTCCCTGGCATGCATGATCGGGCCACTGGTTTCTTCATGAGCAACTAGCTTCTGGGAATGAAGTGGAACTGCTGAGAAAATGTGAAACAAAATTCCAATATGGAAAATTACCCCACAAAGAAATGATCTGTAAACTAAGATATGATGTCACCACCTGATTTTTTTCATAATTGCATTTGTGATTGACCCGGGGTAAGGATCTTCTTTGATATTTTAAAAGCCGTTGCTCTCCCCCTTCCCTTTTTTTTTTTTTGACTCTTCCTATTTTATAAACAATGATTACAAGTGAAAATGATTGATGATCACAAACTAGAAATGTGACCATGAAGAATGACCTGTAGGAAGCTTTCCCATTTATTCTCCCCCAAATTTGTGTTTCACAACCGTTCTTGAATGACTCATCGTATAAGCAAATTTCCCAGACAACAACGAGAAAGAGAAATCCTGAGGAATTCAAAATAAATGAGCAAAAACTTCTCTTTTTATTCCCAGAAAAAAATTTTTACTCGATGAACTAGTCACAACATAAAATCTGCCTTCTCAGTTGTTTTTAAGGGTACAGTTCTGTGGCATTAAGCACATTTACACGGTTCTGCAACCATCGCTGCCATCCATCGCCACCATCCATCTCTGGAACTCTTTTCTTCTAGCCAAACTGAAATGCTACCCGTTAAACAATAACTCCTCACACTCTTCCCCCAGCCCTGGGCAAACCACCATTCTATTTTCTGTGCTTATGAACTTGACTATTCTAAATACCTCCTATAAGTGCCATCATACAAAGGCTGTCCATTTGGGACTGGCTTTCTTGCAGTTAGCATAATGTCTTCCAGGTTCATCTGTGTTGTACCTGTGTCAGAATATCCCCTCGAAAGTCTGAGTCATACTCCACTGTACGCATACACCACATTTTGCTTATCTCTCTTTCTACTGATGGACATTCAAGAAGCTTCTATCTTTTGACCATTGTGAAAAATGCTCTCAGGAATGTGACATACAAATATCTGTTGGGGTCCCTGCTTTTGGTTCTTGTGGGTATAGACTCAAAGCGGAAGTGGAAATGCTGGATTGTGTGGTAATTCTATGCCTTAGCATTTTCCATTTCCACCAATAGTGTGTAGTAAAGTCGCAGTTTCTCCACATCCATATCAACACTTATTTTCTCTCTCTGTGTGTGTGTGTGTTTAATAAGAGCCATCCCACTGAGGATGAAGGGTCACGGAAATCTCTAACATCAACACATGGATAGATATATTATGTTCTTCTTCTTCTTTTTTTTTTTTTTAAAGTTTTTTTTTTTTTTAAGATTTTATTTATTTATTTGACAGAGAGAGATCACAAGTAGACAGAGAGGCAGGCAGAGAGAGAGGAGGAAGCAGGCTCCCCGCTGAGCAGAGAGCGCGATGCGGGACTCGATCCCAGGACCCTGAGATCATGACCTGAGCCGAGGGCAGCGGCTTAACCCACTGAGCCACCCAGGCGCCCCTTCTTCTTCTTCTTCTTTTTTTTTTTTTTTTTAAGATTTTATTTATTTGACAGAGAGAAATCACAAGAGAGGCAGGCAGAGAGAGAGAGGAATGGAAGCAGGCTCTCCGCTGGGCAGAGAGCCCGATGCGGGACTCGATCCCAGGACCCCGAGACCATGACCTGAGCCGAAGGCAGCGGCTTAACCCACTGAGCCACCCAGGCGCCCCCCCTTCTTCTTTTTTTAAAAGATTTTATTTGCCAGAAAGAGAGAGAGAGTCCACACAAGCAGGCAGAGAGGCAGGCAGTGGCAGCGAGAGAAGCAGGCTTCCTGACGAGCAGGGAGCCTGAGGCGGGACTCAATCCCTCAGTCTCAATCTGGGATCATGACCTGAGCCGAAGGCAGCCGCTTAACCAACTGAGCCACCCGGGTGTCCCTGATATATTATCTTCTTGAAAGACATTTATTTAGTTTGTTTGTAGTTTTTCACCATGGAAACAAAAATATTACCAATTAAATCTTTGTGTGTACCTCTCTGTGGTTGTGGCCCCTGGTAAGCTTGTATCATATTACCAGAAGTTGAATTGCTGGATGAAGGGTATACACATTTACAATGTTTCCTCCCATGTGTACTCCGAGAGGGTCTAGCCTCCCACTCTAAAACCAAGAGCAGATACTACCAAGAAACATTTTTATTTTGCCAATATGATGGTCAACAAGTGATATCTCATTGTTTTTATCGTATTACTTAGTTTCTAGGGAGAGTTAATATATTTTTATCTTTTTACTTACACCCCACTCAAATGGATTGAAAAATTGCAGATGAATGGTTCCCCCCCCCCCCAAAATCCTCAGCCTTATTAACAAAATGATAAATATATACTACACAGGCGAAACCAACACATTTTCATTGTTTTACTTTTCACATTTTTAAAAAAAGATTTTATTTATTTATTTGAAAGAGAAAGAGAATGAGAGAGAGAGAGAGCATGAGAAGGGGGAGGGTCTGAGGGAGAAAAGGGGAGAAACAGACTCCACCCTGATCAGGGAGTCCAATATGGGACTCGATCCTGGAACTCCAGGGTCATGATCTGAGCCGAAGGCAGTTGCTTAACCAACTGGGCCCCTCAGGAGCCCTACTTTTCACATTTTCATATTTGATTAATCTACAATTTAATTGTTTCAGATTTTTCAAACGGTTAGCTAGTTGTCACGACATTGTTTGTGGAGTAGTCCATCTTTTCTCCACCGATTTTAAATGCCACTTTATCACTGCCCACATTCTCCACCAAATAAAATAAAATAAATGCCACCTTTATTATATTTTAAATTGTATACACTTGACTCTTTTTTGGAGTATGCGTTCTGTTGAATTGTCTGTTGATCTTGTGCTATTTTATACTGTTTTAATTACTATAGCTTTATAATGTATTTCAGTTGCTGATAGGACAAACCAGCTTGTTTTTCTTTTCTTTCTTTTTCCCAGACATTTCTTGCTAGTCTTAAGTGTCATTCTCAACCTTGGCAGCACATCATAATCACTCAAGGAGCTTTATAAACACTGATAACCCTATCCTACTCCCAGAGGTCCTGGTTTTTTTGGGGGTATAGTCTAGGGGTAGAGGACTGTAACCCCCCACTCCTGATGATTCTAATGTGTAGCCAAAGTTGAGTATCCCTTTACAAAATGAACTTGAAAACCATTTTATTCCATTTCTGTTATTGTTTTGATCTGTATTGTATTGAATTATAGATTCATTTAGAGGTAACTGACATCTTTATGATACTATGCCCTTCTGTTTGATTCAGTTACAGTTCTTTGGCTGAAAAAAATCAGCAACAGACTTGGGCTGACTTAGAGAAAAAGATAAAATAAAGGAATTTCTGAAAGGGAAGGAAGTGGTTCACAGATGTGAAGGGAAGCGGAAGGAGCAGATCTGGGGATAAAAAGGAGCAGAGTAGCCACAGGGACTTGGTGCCAGCCCACCGCAACTTCATGCACATCTCCCATCTCCACCAGCTTTCTCTCTTTGAGGCATTTCACTCAGATTTCAGGCTTTGAAAGAGAATGAAGTGATCCTTGCTCGGGTTGCTTGTCTATCCCTTGGGCTAGAGACAGGCAGGACACTTTGGGTGATAGTCCCAAGAAGCCTGCACACAATGATCAAGGAACCCAGAGAAACGGACTTAGCAAAGGCAGTTAACAGTGACGAGGACAAACAAAATGGATGCATGGTACACATGCACGAACATAGCATTTCTCTTCATTTATTTCTATTTCTTCAGTGCTCCTTGGTGGTTTATAGTTTTCATCTTTAATTTGCAGATTATTTATTTAGCATCTTTCTCTTTTATGCATCTCTTTTATTTTTTTTCCACTTGGTTGTTGTCAGTCTAGAAGAAGTATTATTTTTTTTTTAAATTTAGCTTTATTGAGGTGTAATTGAGAAAGCTTTGTTTTTATGTGAATCTGACCACTTAATAGAACTCTCTAATGATTCTAACACCTAATGATGGTAATGAGCTGATCATATTTTCTGAAAATGACAATCGTATCTTTTTATTCCCAATAGTTTACACACCTTTTTTCTCTTTTCTAATTGTTTTAGCCAGAACTTTTACAAGATTAAATAATAGAGCACCTTGCCTTGTTCTTTGTATTTGTGGAAATGATTCTTTTTTTTTTTTAATTTTATTTATTTATTTGAGAGAGCAAGCAAGCATGAGGGGGAAGAAGATCAGAGGGAGAAGCAGATTCCCCGTGGAGCTGGGAGCCCAATGTGGGTCTCGATCCCGGGACTCTGGGATCATGACCTGAGTCGAAGGCAGTCGCTTAAGCAACTGAGCCACCCAGGCGCCCTTGTGGAAATGATTCTTATATTTTATTATTAAAGGTCTCACTATAGTAAATACATAATTTGTCATGTTTAAAATACCCTTTTAAGCCTTGGTTTTACAGACTTCGGTTGCATCTGCCTTCAGTTCAGGTCATGATCCCAGGGTCCTGGGATTGAGTCCCACATTGGGCTCTCTCTCAAATAAATAAATAAAACCTTAAGAAAAGACAAACTGAAATAAAACTAAATTGAAAAAAGAAAAGACAAACTGCTTTGTCAAGATTCTCCATTCCACAGTTAGTCATCTGTAGTAACATATATTAATTCAGGTATTCTTAGAAAATGTTTAGTTGTATTCAGATTTTGTATATATTAATTATGTTAAATAAAGTATCTGCCTACAATTACTTTTAATTTCCTACATGCCTGTTTCTTTTCCCTTTTTGTCTTCCTAATTTTGTATATTTGGTATGACTCTGACTTAAATGCTGATGCCACTGAAGGAGTTTTTCGGCAGGTCCTTTGTGAGTGAGGTTTCTTGCAGAGTTGCCTAAAATCTTATTGAATCCAATTTCCATCTCAGTTTAGAAAAGTAACATTTAGGGGTGCCTGGGTGGCTCAGTGGGTTAAAGCCTCTGTCTTCAGCTCAGGTCATGATCCCAGGGTCCTGGGTTCGAGCCCCGCATTGGGCTCTCTGCTCAGCAAGGAGCCTGCTTCCCTTCCTCTCTCTCTGCCTGCCTCTCTGCCTACTTGTGATCTCTGTCTGTCAAATAAATAAATAAAATCTTAAAAAAAAAAAAAGAAAAGTAACATTTAGGGTCTCATAAAATGTTGCTTTTTTTGAATTTGTGAATAACTCTTAGTATTTATGAAAATAAAGTCTAAATATTCCTGGCCAGCATTAGACTCATGTAATACAGGAACAGTGATAGTTAATTGGTTTGCCTCTCTTGTGGTTTCAAGGTCTACACAAATGGGGAGCAAGCCTATTTGGATAAGTGGGGTCTCATGCTAAGAAAGCACTCTTCAGGGATGCCTGGGTGGCTCAGTCAGTTAAGCGTCAGGCTCTTGATTTCTGCTCAGGTCATGATGTTGGATCAAATCCTGCATTGGGCTCTCTGCCCAGCCAGAGTCTGCTTGAGATTCATTCACTCTTCCTCCTCTTCTGTCCTGCTTCCTGGTCATGCTGTCTCTCAAATAAATAAATAAAATCTTAAAAAAAAAAAAAAGGATTTACTCTTCATATTATTAGGAAAAGGTTCCACCTGCCTGGTTCTAATGGTACAAAAACAGACCTATTTTTTAAAAAGATTTTATTTTTGGGGTGCCTGGGTGGTTCAGTGGGTTAAGCCTCTGCCTTCAGCTCAGGTCATGATCTCAGGGTCCTGGAATCAAGCCCCGCATCAGGCTCTCTGCTCGGTGGGGAGCCTGCTTCCCCCTCTTTCTCTGCCTGCCTTTCTGCCTCCTTGTGATCTCTGTCAAATAAATAAATCAAATTAAAAAAAAAAAGATTTTATTTTTAAATAATTGCTACACCCAACATGGGGCTTGAACTCATAACCTTGAGACTGAGATTGCATTTCTACCAACTGAGCCATTCAGACACCCAAACCTATTTTTCATTGAGCTGATTAAAGATTCATATGCAGTTGTAAGAAATAATGCAGAGTGATCCTGTGCGTACTTTGTCCAGTTTCCACAACCAGTAATACTCTGCAAAACTATAGTATAGTATCAAAACCAACATTAAGCCACCGATTGTATCAAATTTTCCCAGTTTTGCTAGCATTCATCTGTGTGTGTGTGTGTGTGTGTGTGTGTGTGTGTGTGTGTGTGTATTTAATTCTATGTGATATTATCACATGCATAGACTTGCGTATCTGCCATCATAATCAAGATACTGAACAGGTCCAATGCCAAAGGGATGCCTCATATGGCTTTTCACAACCACATCTCCCTACCCTGCCCCTCTTGCTGTCCTTAACCCTTGGCAACTGCTTATGCATCTGTTCTCCATTTCTAAAATTTCATCACTTTAAACTGCTAAATAATGGAATCATACAGCATGTAACCTTTTGGAATTACTTTTTTTTTTTCTGATCATAATTCCCTGGACATTGGTCCAATTTGTTGCATGGACCAGTAGTTTCTTTTTATCGCTGAGTAGTATCAGATGGTGTGCTGTGATTCCAGTTTTTGGCAAAACCTTTATAATAGAGGCTGGAGACCAAATACTGAGTGGCAATTGTCTTAGGATAAGAGATTGCCAGTTTAGTGATTTGGATCTGTAACCAGACTTTTGAGAGACAATGATGTACACATCTCACCCAATCTCAAAAATCTAAGAATGTGCTCAGTAGGCATTATAGTTGATTTTGTGTTAAGACCCAGTTTCAGTCATCTGAGTTTCTGGAAAACTCCATTCTTGGACTGAGAAGTAGTCATCAGACTAAATTTACAGCAGAAGACTGAAGCTTGAAAGGTTGTCTTGGTTCAATGCCTGGATAACAGGAAAAGGAGAATTCTCATCTCCAAATGTCAGAACCTTCCAGATGGTTTTGATCAAAGCACTTCATCGAAGAAGGAACTTTCTTCCAGCAGAGTTTAAGTGACTTGCTTAAGGTCAGTCAGCTTTTTTTTTTTTTTTTTTTCCCTGAGCCAATGCTATAAACACTTCTGACTACTTGAATATATGGCTCAGTCTTCTGTTTTGCAAATAGGGTCCAGCTGGATAAATTCTTGGGTCAGGACTCTGATGGATCCCATTCCAGAGAAGACCACAGTCTTAGCAGGGCACTGACCACAGATAGGCAGTGTGCTCTGTGTTTCACCCAGCCCAGCTCATACGCCCACCTCTGGTTTGGCAGCACAGACAGTTCCCACAGAAGGGGAACAACAGGTAGGGCCAACAAAGATCACAGAGTCTGCATCAATCCTAAAGGTTTGGATATGGCCTGGAGTAAATATTTTAGGCAATATGCACACTTGGTTTTTGATAGGAATATAGTGTGTGGTGTTACAGATAAGGGAGCTGTGATGTAGAGAGGCTGCTTGGTATTCAGATGGAGCATCATAGAGGGATGGCACATTCTTGGGCCCTTAGATTCCATGCTCATTTTTTTAGTACATACTGTTCATCAACTCAGGGAGACTCCTTTTTGTTTGTTTGTTTGTTTTGCTTTATTTAAATTCAAGTTAGTTAACATGTAATGGATTATTAATTTGGGAGTAGAATTTAGGGATTCATCAGTTGCTTATAACACCCAGTGCTCATCACATCAAGTGCCCTTCTTTTTTTTTTTTTTGCTTTTACAATGTTTCTTTTTAAAAAAATTTTATTTTTTAAATTTATTTTTAATAAACATATAACGTATTTTTAACCCCAGGGGTACAGGTCTGTGAATCGCCAGGTTTACACACATCACAGTACTCACCATAGCACATACCCTCCCCAATGTCCATAACCCCACTCACCTCTCCCAACCCCCCTCCCCCCAGCAACCCTCAGTTTGTTTTGTGAGATAAAGAGTCACTTATTTCTCCCTCTCTCTCTGCCTGCCTCTCTGCCTACTTGTGACCTCTCTCTGTCAAATAAATAAATAAAATATTAAAAAAAAAGAGTCACTTACTGTTTGTCTCCCTCCCAATCCCATCTTGTTTCATTTATTCTTCTACCCCCCTAACCCCCCATTTTGCATCTCCACTTCCTCATATCAGGGAGATCATATGACAGTTGTCTTTCTCCGATTGGCTTATTTCACTAAGCATGATATCCTCTAGTTCCATCCATGTCGTCGCAAATGGCAAGATTTCATTTCTTTTGATGGCTGCATAGTATTCCATTATGTATATATACCACATCTTTATCCATTCATCTGTTGATGGACATCTAGGTTCTTTCCATAGTTTGGCTATTGTAGACATTGCTGCTATGAACATTCAGGTGCGCTTGCCCCTTCGGATCACTACGTTTGTATCTTTAGGGTAAATACCCAGTAGTGCAATTGCTGGGTCATAGGGTAGTTCTATTTTCAACATTTTGAGGAACCTCCATGCTGTTTTCCAGAGTGGTTGCACCAGCTTGCATTCCCACCAACAGTGTAGGAGGGTTCCCCTTTCCCTGCATCCTTCAAATGACCTTCTTAATGCCCATCCCCCAAAAACCTTAACCCCCACTTATCTCCCCACCAGCAACCCACAGGTTGTTCTCTATAATTAAGAGTTGCTTAGAGTTTGTCTCCCTCTCAGTTTTTATCCTATTTTATTTTTCCTTCCCTTCCCTATGTTCATCAGTTTTGTTTCTTAAATTCTACATATGAGGGAAATCATATGGTATTTGTCTTTCTCTGACTGATTTATTTCACTTAGCATTATCTTCTCCAGCTCCATCCATGTTGTTGGAAATGACATGAGTTCATTCTTTTTTGTGGCTGAGTAATATTCCTATATATATATACCACATCTTCTTTTTTTTGTTTTTATTTTTTAAAGATTTTATTTATTTATTTGACAGACAGGGATCACAAGTAGGCAGAGCAGCAGGCAGAGAGAGAGGGGGAAGCAGGCTCCCTGTTGAGCAGAGAGCCTGATGCGGGCCTTGATCCCAGGACCCTGGGATCATGACCCGAACTGAAGGCAGAGGCTTTAACCCACTGAGCCACCCAGGCGCCCCTACACCACATCTTCTTTATCTATTCATCAGTCGATGGACATCTGGGCTCTTTCCAGTTTAGCTGTTGTAGACATTGCTGCTTTAAACATTGGGGTACAGGTGTCCCTTTGAATCACTATGCTTGTATCCTTTGGATAAATACCTACTAGCCAATTGCTGGATCATAGGGCAGTTCTATTTTTAACTTCTTGAGGAACCTCCATACTGTTTTCTAGAGTGGTTACACCAGTTTGCATTCCCACTGACAGTGTAAAAGGGTTCCTCTTTTTTTTTTTTAAAGATTTTATTTATTTATCCGACAGATAGAGATCACAAGTAGGTAGAGAGGCAGGCAGAGAGAGAGAGGAGGAAGCAGGCTCCCTGTGAGCAGAGAGCCTGATGTGGGGCTCGATCCCAGGACCCTGGGACCATGACCTGAGCCAAAGGCAGAGGCTTTAACCCACTGAGCCACCCAGGCGCCCCAAGAGGGTTCCTCTTTTTCCTCATCCTCACCAACATCTGTTGTTTCCTCAGTTGCAGGCACAGAGAGGGGGGAAGCAGGCTCCCCACTGAGCAGAAAGCCCCATGCAGGACTTGATCCTAGGACCCTGAGATCATGACCTGAGCCGAAGGCAGAGGCTTTAACCCACTGAGCCACCAGGCACCCCTTAACACATCCTTTTTAAAAGTATATTTAGTAGGGCACCTGGGTGGCTCAGTGGTTAAAGCCTCTGCCTTCAGATCAGGTCATGATCCCAGGGTCCTGGGATGGAGCCCCGCATGGGGCTCTCTGCTCAGCAGGGGCCCTACATCCTCCTCTCTCTCTCTGCCTGCCTCTCTGCCTACTTGTGTTCTATCTGTCAAATAAACAAATAAAAATCTTTAAAAAAAAGTATATTTAGTAGATGCTTAACCAGCTAAGCCACCGAGGCACCCCCTTTTAAAAATATTTTATTAGTTAATAGAAGTATATTTAGCAATTCTTTCCTATATGTTTTTCCCTATAGAGTGTTAGTAGCTAAAGCTCTATAGTAGGTTTTTTTTTTTTTTTTTAATGAAAGGGTATATGAGAGAGAGAAATTTTAAAACTTTGGAGGCCCCAAAAATGTCTATTTTCTATCCCACACTTGATTGATAGCTACTCTTGATGCAGTTCTAGTTTGGGAACCATTCCCTTTAAATTGTAAAGAATTGTCCCTTGTCTTCTAGGTTCCAAAGAAGCCTGCTGTCACTCTAAGCCCTGATTTTTTGTATATGACTTGCTTTTTTCTTTTTCTTTAGAAGCTTTTAGGGTCGTCTCTGTCTTTGGCAGGATATGGGATATATAATGCATATTTTGAATAAGTAACAAATTCACTGTTCAGAATTCAAAAGGGTATAAAAGGGTGTGAAGTGAAACTCTTCCTCCCACTCCTGCACGCTAACAATTTAGTCTCCTTTCCAGAGGCAATCGGTCTTACATCTTTCTCAGGCATTCCTGCAGAGATATTCTGATTGATATCATATATATACATATATATGTATATATGTGTGTGTGTGTATGTGTATATTTACACAGAGATATTCTGATATATATATAAAATATATGTATTTTTTTACACAAACATTGTATTTTCCAAAGATGACTCTGTGATATATTTTTATCCACTTGCTCTTTTTACAGTATGACATTGGCACTCTTCCCAATGAGAATGATGTTTATTATGTCCGCTTGCCTAGATGGGAGGACCTTTGTGACTCTCTCAGCCAGTAGAATATGGTGGTTAGGACCAGATCAGTTTCTGGCCCCAGGCCTTAAGGACATGGCAGCCACCTTGTCTTGCCTCTTAGGATCCTTGCTCTTGAAATCTAGCCATCATGTTGTGAGAAAGCCCAGGCCACAGGAGTGGCTACATGTAGACAGTTTAACTGAGGGCTCCAGCCAATGCTGGCATTTATTGCCAAACCTGTGCCTGAAGTCACCAGACGATATCAGCCTCCAGGCATCAAGTCCTTCCAAGTCCTTTCTGCCCAGGTGCCAGAGGCTGTGCTAGAGCAGAGACAAACTGTCCCTGTGCCCTGTTGGAAATGCTAACCCACAGGACTTGTGAGCATAATGAAATGATGTTTTATTATGTTTTGGGGTGGTTCGTTACACAGAAATTTAACTAATACACATATTCTGTATCTTGTTCTGTGCATTGCTTTTTTTTTTTTTAAGATCTTATTTATTTATTTATTTGACAGAGATCACAAGCAGGCAGAGAGGTAGGCAGAGAGAGAGGGGGAAGCAGGCTCCCCATCGACTGGACAGCCGGATGCAGGGCTCGATCCCAGGACCCCGCAGTCATGACCCAAGCAGAAGGGAGAGGCTTTAACCCACTGAGCCACCCAGGCGCCCCTTTGTGCCTTGCTTTTTGAACTAATACATCTTCCAGGACATCTGGCTGGCTCAGTAGGTAGAGCATGTGACTCTTGACCTGGGGGTTGTGAGTTTGAGCACAATGTTTTTTGTGGAAATTACTTAAAAATAAAAATCTTTAAAAAATTAAAAAAATAAACTAATATACTTTACATTTCAGTTCATAAATGACACAGGCCTCATTCTTTTTCAACCTTGTATGCCAGTTTATAGATACGTTATAGTTTATTTAACCTATCTTCTGTTGATATAGGTTTAAAAAATTATTCATTAAAACAATGCTGAAGAGAATAATATTATACATAAACATTGTTACCTGTGTTTATGTATAGGAAAAAAATTTGGAAGTAAAATTTCTGGCTAAAAAGTTTGTGCATTTTTATTTTAAGTTATCTCTATACCCAAAGTGGGCTCTCTCGTGTGTTCTCTCACAGATAAATGAAATCTTTACTTTTTATAACTATCTTATTTTATTTTAAGATTTTATTTATTTATTTGAGAGAGAAAGAATGAGCAGGGGGAGAGGGAGAGGAGAGGGAGAGGAAGAGAAGGAGGTAGATCCCAAGCCTCTGGGATCATGACCTGAGCAGAAGGCAGACACTTAAGTGACTGAGTCACCCAGGAGCCTCTCAATAAAATCTTAATTTAAAAAATGTTAATCTCATAGGTGAAGAGGTGTCTCAGTGAGATTTAATTAATATTTCTCTAATTAGTTAAGGTGGTCATTTTTTCATATTTTAAGGGCCATTTAAAATTCCCTGTATGTGAATTCTTGCCACTTTTTCTATTAAGCTATTAGTCTTTTTCTTACTGTTTTGTAGGAGCTCTTTATGTTTTAGAAAGAAGAACCCTTTATTTTAATGTGAGCTGCAACTAATTTCTCCCATTGTTGTTTGACTTTTGAATTTCTTCCAGTTATCCTTGATGATTGAAATTTCATGACAACCTGCCATGAGCCCATTTAGGAACTATTTTTGTTCTTTTTTTTTTTAAGATTTTATTTATTTATTTGACAGACAGAGATCACAAGCAGGTAGAGAGGTAGGCAGAGAGAGAGAAGGGAGGAAGCTGGCTCCCTGCTGAGCAGAGAGCCCGATGTGGGGCTCCATCCCAGGACCCTGGGCTCATGACCTGAGCTGAAGGCAGAGGCTTTAACCCACTGAGCCACCCAGGTGCCCCTGAACTATTTTTGTACTAATAAATATTGTTATGTTATTCCTTTAATAAATTCCTCCCTTTAGTTCCTTCTCTTCTATTTTTCTGGAATTTCTGTTAGTTGGATTATAGACTTCTTGGATTTTCCTTCTGATTTTCTTTCCTTTTTTAAAAGATTTATTTATTTGTTTGAGAGGGAGAGAATACTCGGTGGTGGGGGTAGCGGGTGGTGATGGAGGTGGTGGTGGGAGGGGCAGAGGGAGAGGGAGAGAGGGTTCTAAGCCGACTCCGTGCTGAGTGCTGAGCCTGACACAGGGCTTCATCCCACAACCCTGAGATCTTGACCTGAGCCAAAACCAAGATGCAGTCACTTAACCAACTGCACCAGCCAGGCACTTCTCTTCTGATTTCCTTCTTTTTTTCATATTTTCCATTATTGATAGAAAATGTATTCAACTTTATCTTCTGATTAGTTAGTGTTTTTTTCACCTTAGCTATTGTATTTTAAACATCTAACAGCTCTTTCTTGTTTTCTGGTTATTCCTTTATTTTCATAGCATTCTGTTCTTGTTTTATGGATGAATTATATTTCTTGTTTTTCTGAGGATATTTATGATAATATTTTGAAATTTTTTTCTGCTCTCTGCCTCACCTGTTTTTTCTAAGATTCTTTTATTCTGTGTCTTGTTTGTTTGCTTTTCTCTCTCTTCCTGTTAGTGGTTCTCCACAAATGTCTGGTAATGTGTGGATATCCAAGAAACAAGTACTCAAGAGTACATCAGAAATTCTAGGTATGTGTATGTGGCAGGGGTCAGTATTTGTTGACTTATATGGGATTCAATGTAGAGAGATAAGACAACTTTTTTTTTTTTTTTAGAATTTTTATGTTATTTCTAATTGCTAGAAAAGCCACATACATTTCCTAAAGATCTGTATTGATCCAGAAATAGTTTGGCCCAGATGGAGGAAGGAGACTGGGTGTTCAATTATAATTCCATTTTTTTTCTCAACTATCCTATTTGAACTCTTCTCAGAGTTCTTTTTTTTTTTTTTTAAATATTTATTTGACAGAGAAATCACAACTAGGCAGAGAGGCAGGCAGAGAGAGAGGAGGAAGCAGGCTCCCTTCGGAGCAGAGAGCCCAACGTGGGGCTCGATCCCAGGACCCTGGAATCATGACCTGAGCTGAAGGCAGAGGCTTTAACCCACCGAGCCACCGAGGCGCCCCAATACAACATTTTTTTAAAAAATAGAAATTCCAACATCAGTGTCTGTATGTATTTTCCTGGAGCTGTTCAGTTTCCACAGAAACATACCCTCCAGTCCTCTCCCTGGGAGTATATGTCTGGCTGTCAATGTTTTGATTGCCAAAGGGAAGGAGGATTGGAAATTCAAATTCAAAATTTCAATTTTCATTAAATCCTCATTTTCTTAGGGACCTGGGTGGCTCAGTTGGTTAAGCAACTGTGTTTGGCTCAGGTCATGATCCTGGAGTCCTGGGATTGAGTCCTGCATCGGGCTCCCAGCTCGGCGGGGAGTCTGCTTCTCCCTCTGACCTTCTCTCCTCTCATGCTCTCTATCACTCTCTCTCTCTTAAATAAATAAATAATATCTTTTAAAAAATCTTCATTTTCTCTTTAATTCCTTATACATACCTTCACCTGTACCTGCTATGCCTAAACCTAGAGCTTTTATGTCCCAACCTTGCAGAGATTAAGCCTTTGACTTTTGCCAGAGTTAGAGAATAGACATTGCCTGACTAGGCAGGCAGAGGGAGTTGGGGCACCTGGGGGGTCTAGCCATTCCTTATAGAGACTTTAAACACCCCTTTCTTTATTCAGCCCTATACATACTCCTGCTTTCAAAGGTAATATCCTTCCTCTAGCCCAGAGAATCCTTTTGGTTTAGGATGAGGAGAAGGCCTCCTTTTTATCCTATAATCACCCTATAGCACAATATATTGCCTATCCTAGTTCCATCCACATTATTGCAAATGGCAGCTTTCATTTCTTTTGATGGTTGCATAGTATTCCATTGTATATATATACCACTTCTTCTTTATCCATTCATCTGTTGATGGACATCTAGGTTCTTTCCATAGTTTGGCTATTGTGGACATTGCTGCTATAAACATTTGGGTGCACGTGCCCCTTTAGATCACTACATTTGTATCTTTAGGGTAAATACCCAGTAGTGCGATTGCTGGGCCATAGAGTAGCTCTATTTTCAACTTTTGAGGAACCTCCATACTGTTTTCCAGAGTGACTGCACCAGCTTGCATTCCCACCAACGGTGTAAGGGGGTTTCCCTTTCTCCGCATCCTCTCCAACATCTGTCATATCCTGACTTGTTAATTTTAGCCATTCTGACTGGTGTGAGGTGGTATCTCTTTGTGGTTTTGATTTGTATTTGCCTGATGCTGAGTGATGTGGAGAACTTTTTCATGTGTCTGTTGGCTATCTGGATGTCTTCATTGCAGAAATGTCTGTTCCTGTCTCCTGCCCATTTCTTGATTGGATTATTTATTCTTTGGGTGTTGAGTTTGATAAGTTCTTTATATATTTTGGATACTAGCCCTTTATCTGATATGTCATTTGCAAATATCTTCTCCCATTCTATCAGTTGTCTTTTGGTTCTGTTGACTGTTTCCTTTGCTGTGCAAATGCTTTTGATCTTGATGAAGTCCCAGTAGGTCATTTTTGCCCTTGCTTCCCTTGCCTTTGGTGATGTTTTTAGGAAGAAATTGCTGCAGCTGAAGTCGAAGAAGTTACTGCCTGTGTTCTCCTCTAGGATTTTGATGGATTCCTGTCTCAAATTGAGGATCCATTTTGAGTCTATTTTTGTGTGTGGTGTAAGGAATTGTCCAGTTTCATTTTTTCTGCATGTGGCTGTCCAATTTTCCCAACACGATTTGTTGAAGAGACTGTCTTTTTCCCATTGGACATTCTTTCCTGCTTTGTCAAAGATTAGTAGACCATAGAGTTGAGGGTCTATTTCTGGGCTATTTTATTCCATTGATCTATGTGTCTGTTTTGTGCCAGTACCATGCTGTCTTGATGATGACAGCTTTGTAATAGAGCTTGAAGTCCGGAATTGTGATGCCACCAACTTTGGCTTCCTTTTTCAGCATTCCTCTGGCTATTCAGGGTCTTTTCTGGTTCCTTATAAATTTTAGGATTATTTGTTCCATTTCGGAAAAAAATTGATGGCATTTTGATAGGGATTGCATTAAATGTATAGATTGCTTTAGGTAGCATAGACATTTTCACAATATTTGTTCTTCCAATCCATGAGCATGGAACATTTTTCCATTACTTTGTGTCTTCAATTTCTTTCATGAGTGCTTTATAGTTTTCTGAGTACAGATTCTTTGCCTCTTTGGATAGGTTTATTCCTAGGTATCTTATGGTTTTAGGTGCAATTGTAAATGGGATTGACTCCTTAATTTCTCTTTCTTTTGTCTTCTTGTTGGTGTATAGAAATGCAACTGACTTCTGTGCATTGATTTTATATCCTGACACTTTACCAAATTCCTGTATGAGTTCTAACAGTTTTGGAGTGGATTCTTTTGGGTTTTCCACATAAAGTATCATATCATCTGCAAAGAGTGAGAGTTTGACTTCTTCTTTGCTGATTTGGATGCCTTTAATTTCTTTTTGTTGTCTGATTGCTGAGGCTAGGACTTTTAGTACTATGTTGAATAGCAGTGGTGATAGTGAACATCCCTGCTGTGTTCCTGATCTTAGCAGAAAAGCTCTCAGTTTTCCCCTTTGAGAATGATATTTGCTGTAGATTTTTCACAGATGGCTTTAATGTTATTTGATGGCATAGATGATATTGAGGAATGTACCCTCTATCCCTACACTTTGAAGAGTTTTGATCAACAAAGGATGCTGTACTTTGTCAAATGCTTTTTCAGCATCTATTGAGAGTTATCATATGGTTCTTGTTCTTTCTTTCATTAATGTATTGTATCACATTGATTGATTTGCAGATGTTAAGCCAAACTTGCAGGCCAGGAATAAATCCCACTTGGTCATGGTGAATAATCCTTTTAATGTACTGTTGGATCCCACTGACTAGTATTTTGGTGAGATTTTTGCATCTGTGTTCATCAAGTATATTGGTCTGTAATTCTCTTTTTTGATGGGGTCTTTGTCTGGTTTTGGGATCAAGGTAATGCTGGCCTCATAAAATGAGTCTGGAAGTTTTCCTTCCATTTCCATTTTTTTGGAACAGTTTCAGGAGAATAGGTATTAATTGTTCTTTAAATGTTTGGTAGAATTCTCCTGGGAAGCCATCTGGCCCTGGGCTCTTGTTTGTTGGGAGATTTTTTGATGACTGCTTCAATTTCCTTACTGGTTATGAGTCTGCTCAGGTTTTCTATTTCTTCCTAGTTCAGTTTTGGTAGTTTATACATCTCTAGGAATGCATCCATTTCTTCCAGATTGTCAAATTCACTGGTGTATAGTTGCTCATAATATGTTCTTATAATTGTTTGTATTTCTTTGGTGTTGGGAGTGATCTCTCCTTTATCATTCATGATTTATTGTTTGGGCCCTTTCTCTTTTCTTTTGGATAAGTCTGGCCAGGGGTTTATCAATCTTATTAATTCTTTCAAAGAACCTGCTCCTAGTTTCGTTGATTTGTTCTACTGTTCTTTTGGTTTCTATTTTATTGATTTCTGCTATGAGATCTTTATTATTTCTCTTCTCCTGCTGGGTTTAGGCTTTCTTTGCTGTTCTTTCTCCAGCTTTTTTAGGTGTAGGGTTAGGTTGTGTACTTGATACCTTTTTGTTTCCTGAGGAAGGCTTGTATGGCTATATTCTTTCCTCTCAGGACTGCCCTTCCCGTGTCCCACAGATCCAGAACAGTGTGTTTTCATTATCATTTGTTTCCATAAATATTTTAAATTCTTCTTTAATTTCCTGGTTGATCCATTCATTCTTTAGTAGGATGCTCTTTAGCCTCCATGTATTTGAGGTCTTTCCAACTTTCCTCATGTGATTGAGTTCTAGCTTCAGATGCTTGTGGTCTGAAAACATGCATGGAATGATCCCAATCTTTTGGTGCTGGTTGAGACCTGATTTGTGACCCAGGATGTGATTTGTTCTGGAGAATGTTCCATGTGCACTAGAGAGAAATGTGTATTCTGTTGCTTTGGGATGGAATGTTTTGAATATATCTGTGATATCCATCTGGCCCAGTGTGTCATTTAAGGCTTTTATTTCCTTGTTGATCTTTTGCTTGGATGTTCTGTCCATTTCAGTGAGGGGGGTGTTAAAGTCCCCTACTATTATTGTATTATTGTCGATGTATTTCTTTGATTTTGTTAATTGGCTTACATAGTTGGCTGCTCCCATGTTGAGGGCAAAGATATTTAAAATTGTTAAATCTTCTCGTTGGATAGACCCTTGGAGTATGATATAGTGTCCTTCCTCATCTCTTATTATAGACTTTGGCTTAAAATCTAATTTATCTGATATAAGGATTGCCACCCCAGCTTTCTTTTGGTGTCCATTAGCATGGTAAATTGTTTTCCACCCCCTCACTTTAAATCTGGAGGTGTCTTCGGGTCTAAAATGAGTTTCTTGCAGACACCATATTGATTTTTTAAAAAAAATCCATTCTGATACCCTGTGTCTTTTGTTTGGGGCAGTTAACCCATTTACATTCAGGGTAACTATTGAAATATATGAATTTAGTGCCTTCGTATTGCCTGTAAGGTGACTATTACTGTATATTGTCTCTGTTCCTTTCTGGTTTACTTTTAGGCTCTCTCTTTGCTTACAGGACCCCTTTCAATATTTCCTGTAGGGCTGGTTTGGTGTTTGCAAATTCTTTTAGTTTTCGTTTGTCCTGGAAGCTTTTTATCTCTCCTTCACTCATTTAGTGCTCTGCTGTTCCACTGCTTGCCAGGAGCCGGCCCCTCCCCCACAGTCTATAGTGCCGTCGCTTCAAATTCACTTCTCTGCACGTCTTACCTTTCAGAAAGTGGTCGGTTTTTTGTTCCTAGAGTTGCTGCTCTTCTTCTCTTTGATCTCCTGTTGAGTTTGTAGGTGTTTGAAATGGTTTGATAACTATCTAGCTGAACTCCTGGGACCTGATGTCATTTCAGTCCACTACTCCTCTGCCATCTTGCCTCTCTTAGAGACTTTAGGACTTAACACAAAACCAATCAATTCCCAGTCATGTTCATTTCTTCCTCAGATGCTCAGTACCAGCAGGGCACTTGTCCTGAGGTTACACCTTAGGGTGGAGAAAAGAAGGCAGGCAAAGGGAAGGGAGTGAGAAAGGAGAAGGATCCCAGAGACCAACCCATCAATCACATTAATCCAGGAGGTCACAGAAGGTAACATGGGTAATACAAATGTTAGTGGCTATGGGGTCTCTTGGCTTGGTGAGATGACATTATATTTAGCTCTGCTGCAAGAACCATTACTTGTCTCCACCCCTGACAGCACCTCCCCCTTTCTTTACCAAGAAGCTGGTCTGGTCTACCAAGAAGAGGCAGTTTGGACTGGGTATCCATCACAGGTGAATCCATCAGTCACAAAGAGCCATTATTTAGTCCCAAAGAGAACTGTGCATAGGAAGGCTTACTACAAGGACTTCCCAACTTCCCATTCAGGGTTTGTCTTTCTGTTTCCCTGCTGTTGACCATTTCTGGATGTCTATGTTATCTTCAAGTCCCATAGAAATTCTTTCCACCAGACCTGGCTCTCGTCAAGTTCCAATGAAAAGATTGTGTAATTAAGGTGTCATGTTGTAGTATAGGACAAGACAACAAGCAAAGCTCCAGAGCCAAAAGGAGACCTTAAAATGGTGACATTTCAGGTACCATGACAGGTAAAGTATTGGTATTTCCAATTCATATTTGCTCTGGAGCCAATTGACAATAGTAGAATGAATAGTAGAATGAATAAAAGTAAGTTCCAAAAGTCCAAAACATTCCCTGATGCTCCAAGGATGAGCCTCCTGAGGGATACTTTCAGGGTCATGTATTGGAGAGAAGTCTCCCCAAATTCCAAGTCAACACATCAACTCTTTTAAAACCCTCAGTTTGTCTAGCATCTTTGTTTAGATGTGGCCATGTGACCTGAGAAGGTGAACAGGCCTTTCTGTAGCAGGAAATACACTTATCTCAGGGTGGCTGGATTGGCCTCTAAGTCAACACCCTCTCAACGGAGAAGTGGAAAGCCTGTGGGTTTTATTGCTTTATTAACAACAACAACAACAAAAAGGAAGGCTCTCCTGTTGTAAATACGTCAATCAGCAAAAGCGTTTGTTCCTAAAATGATGAATAGTCCAGGGCTTCAAATGCAGTTATTGTTTGGTAGGATTTTGTTTAACTTAGTGCTGTTGTTAACTGTAATCGTTCTGAGACAGGTGATCCTTCGCTAGTAAATACTTTATTTTTTAGCCATGTAACAAAAATTCAGTGAGGATGTGACTCTGTGTAGGGAAATGGAATAATTTCATAGCCTTATGTATTTTTTGTAGCTGATATGGCTAGGGTTACATTATGTGTGGTGCTGTGTGACCTATTATTTTAAGTTTGGTTAGACCAAGGATTTTCTGCAACAGGGGAGTCTCTCTGTATTACATATGAAAGTCTGCTGGCCTCCTTCATTTCCCTCCTCTCTTCATGGTCCCTTGCATTTTCCTTTTCCTTCCATGTCTTTGGCTTTAGTTTCACCAGATGAGTGTGGCAAGGTGAGGGGAGCAGATGATTCTTTGGAGGGTGAGAAGAAAATATTAAAATATTTATTTGTGTTTTTTTTTATCTAAAAATATGAAGGTATCACACCTTGCTGATATTCACCATATGGTTTGATCTCTGGCACTTCACTTGTGTGGAGTTTGAGCAATGGTGCCTCTTGTCAGGAAGCATCCTGAGGAAAGTGTTCTCAGTCAGGAGAGCCCCACATCACAGGGTGTGTGGTGGCTGTCTCTTGTTGTCCTCCAGTCCATTTTGACCTATTGTAGTTTTACATGAGCACAGTTTCAGGGATCTATGCTTTCTAACAACTAAAATGTCTGCCTGGTCCATGCGTAAGTGGCTAAAAAGATTCCTGTAAAGAAATTATGGTTGACGATAGAGCTGATAATGTAAGCTCAGGAAAGCGTGAGAGTGGTCAAGAGGACCCCTCCTGGGTTCCTTATCTGAACTTTTTGTCGGCTCATGTGTTCCTGAGACCTAACTTCCTATAATATGAGAGGAAACTTGGGAGACAGTCCAGTCTCCCAAGTCCAGTCTTGTCAACCTGGCCTATGATCTTCTTTCTGTATATGACATTATTTTTATAGAATTTTACCATTTTCTTTTTTTTTTAAGATTTATTTATTTATTTGAGGGAGAGAGAGAGAGAGAGAGAGAGAGAGAAAGAGAATGTGTGCTGGCACAAGCTGGGGTAGGGGCAGAGGGAGAGAATCCCAAGCCAACTCCCCACTGAGCACAGACACCAACACAGAACTTCATCTCACAATCATGAGATCATGATCTGAGCCAAAACCACGAGTCAGCCACTTAACCAACTGAGCCACCCAGGTCCCCCAGAATTTTATGATTTTCAATTTCAGAGATTGGTCATGTCTGACATCGCCTCCTAATTCTGAGTCTCTCTCCTGCCTGTTCACTAGCACTATTAAGTAATATGGTTTCTGCAGAATGCCATGTCATGGACCGAATGGTCCCCTTTTAACAGATATTTTTCAATTAGATAAAACATTGTATTTTATTTAATTTTTAATTTAATTTAATTTTTTTAATTTTTAAAAATTTTTATTTATTTATTTGAAAGAGAGAGATCACAAAATAGACAGAGAGGCAGGCAGAGGGAGAGGGGGAAAGCAGGCTTCTCGCTGAGCAGAGAGCCCGACACCGGGCTTGATCCCAGGACCCTGGGATCATGACCTGAGCCGAAGGCAGAGGCTTAATCCACTGAGCCACTCAGGTGCCCCTAATTTTTTATTTTTTAAATATTTTATTTATTTATTTGACAGAGAGGGAGACAGACACTGAGAGAGGGAACACAAGCAGGGGGAGTGGGAGAGGGAGAAGCAGGCTTCCTGCTCAGCAGGGAGCCTAATGTGGGGCTCAATCCCAGGACCCTGGGATCATGACCTGAGCTGAAGGCAGATGCTTAATGGCTGAGTCACTGAGGCATGCCTAATTTTTAATTAAAACAAACAAACAAACAAACACAAAAAACTCCACACCCAATGTGGAGCTAGAACTCAGGACCCTAAAATCAGGAGTCCCATGCTCTATCATCTGAGCCATCCAGGCTCAGATGATTTAAAATATGAAACATATTTTAAAAAAACTTATTGAAAGTAATGTATTTTCACTATAGAAAATAGTTACTCAAAAGGAAGAAATTAGAGAGAACTAAAATCACACTTCTAGGAGATATTCATAAATATACCTTTCTTTTTTTCTTACAAAAGTGGATTTTATTATACATCCCATTTTATGAACCACTGGAAAATTGGGGGGTAGTAATCCATGCAAGGGATTAGCTAAATTGAAGCTACTTCAAAATTGTCTGTAGACAGTTGGAAGTCAGGCTAAAAATGTCTTCCTTAATCCAAATTTCATGCTTCTATTTTCTTTTATTAATTTGCATAACCTTTTGCTCTCTTTGTGGAGAAGAAAATAATGTGTTATCCATTTGTTGTGTGTTCCATCAGAATTCTCAGTCTGGCAGTTGGCTTCTGGGAAAGATTTCAGAGTCTTTCATGACCACGGTAATCTCTGCTTTATGGAGGAGCCAGGAAGCCCTGCCAGATGCAGAAAAATGCAGAGTGAGCAAGAGAGGCTCTGCTGCAAGCTTCTGCTTGGCTTTTCCTTTTCCATTCACATCTAATCTCATTATACTCCTGATTCAGACCGTGGGCTGGGCCCTGGACGTTTGTCCAAAACAAGGAGAAAAACAAAGGAGAGTGGGCTATGGTCACCCGACATCTGGGCGAGGCGGCATGCCTGCCCAGTAGGGGCAGAAGGAAAGCAATCTTTTGAATGAAACTTGGATCTGCATAGGGAATTGTGACCTTGCTTCCTTTTGCTGCTTAATGGTTGGTTTTGTTTTATCTTGTAGACAACCACATCCCAATTATTATGTTTTCGAGAAGGCAATGGCTATGTCTTAGTCATAGCCTCAGATCCTCATATCACCCAGGACCGTGTCTTTTACCTAGTGAACACTCAGTAAACATTTGTTGTTGTTTGGGTTGATTATCATGATAATAGGGTAGCATGAGTTATGCAGGCCATATGGAAGCTCAAAAAAAGAGCAGATTTGGATAATGAACAGGCGATGCCATTGTGTACAAAGAAAACTTATGGGTTGACAGATATTTGCTGGAATTGATCAGAGAATATAGCCAGGTGGCTGGATGTGTAGGTAAGAGTCAGTTGTTTTCCTATGGGGTTGTAGTGGCCTGAATGGTGGTTCCCAGAAGATATGTCCACACCCAAATCCCCAGAACCTTGTACAGATTACTTTATATAAAAAAGAGTGAATATTATCTTATTTGGCAAGCGATGTGATGACATTAAATATATTTTTAAAGATTTTATTTATTTATTTGACAGACAGAGATCACAAGTAGGCAGAGAGGCAGGCAGAGAGAGAGAGAGGGAAGCAGGCTCCCTGCTGAGCAGAAAGCCCAATGCGGGGCTCCATCCCAGGACCCTGAGATCATGACCTGAGCCAAAGGCAGAGGCTCAACCCACTGAGCCACCCAGGCACCCCAATATTAAATATTTTGAGAGGAGAAGCTTATCTTGGATTATCCAGGTGAGCCCTAAATCCAGTGAGAAGAGGGAGGCAGAGGGACATTAGACACACAGAGGAGAAGGTGGGGTGAAGAGGGAGGCAGAGACTGGAGTGACGTACTAACTGCTGGGCAGCTTCTGGGAGCCAGAAGAGGCCAGCAAGAGTTTTTCCTTAGAGCCCCGAGAGGGAGCACGGCCCCACCGCATTTTGTATTTCTAGCCTCCCAAACTATGAGAGAATAAATTCACATTGTTTTAAAGCCACCAGATTTGCAGTGATTTGTTACAGCAGGTTCGGGAAAGTAATTCAAGAACACAGGGAAGAACAGGACGTTGTGTTTAACCGAGTGTGCTCTGGAGGCAGATTCCCGTCTTCGGCGCTGACTTCATCGGTTACTAGCCGCGCATGTTGTGCGTTGGTAGCTCAACGTCCCAGCGTCGTGGAGCAGGTAGCATGAGCATAGCCGGAGAGGACCTGTGTCTGGCATAGAGCGAATGAGCGCTCCACGTCAGTCACTGTTCTCATCATCACCATTAATGCAATTCTTATCATCGCCAGCAACAGTGAGAAAATAGGGCTTGAAAAGGCAGGTGACACAGCGGTAACAAATAAAAAGTAGGGAGGGAATAAATAGAATCAGTAAGGTCTTGATACGCCAGGTCATAAAATTTCCTGGAAAGATATTAAAACAGACCCAGAGAAAGGGTGGGGGGGGGCTATATTACATTCATTGATAAAGACGCTCAATAACATAAATAGGTCAATTCATACAAAATTCATGTCAGTTTTCATGCCATGCTAATCCAAATCCCGGTAGGTTTGGTTTTTGGTTTTTTGTTTTTTTTTTTAGTAAGAAACTTGACAACTGACTCAAAATCAGAGGTAGGAAAGCAAATATCCCAAAATAACCACTTCACACCTAAAGGAAAGGAATCAAACATAGAGTTTGTCCATATGCTAGAATACTGCGTGGCAATGGAAACAAACACTGCTTTTATCTTTAAGCTTTGTATTAAAAAAAAACTTTAAAATTTTTTTTTTAATTTTATTTATTTGTCAGAGAGAAGGAGAGAGAGAGAGAGCACACAGGCAGGCAGAGGTGGAGAGAGAAGCAGGCTCCCTGCCGAGCAAGGAGACCATGCGGGACTCGATCCCAGGACCCTGGGATCATGACCCGAGCCGAAGGCAGTGGCTTAACCCACTGAGCCACCCAGGCGTCCCTAAAAAAAACTTTTAGACAGGGAAAGGAACACCGAATGATACTTAATGTATGCTCTCATTACAGTAAGGCCTTCGTGGAGCAGTCTTATTTCTTTGTCTCTCTGAGTAGTTGTAGTTTTATAACTACCAAAGTATAACCTTCCACTTTTCCACTTCAGCATGGTCATTGAATTCCCCTCCCCCACCAAGGTCATGTGTCCGCATTCTTGTAGCTGTTTCACAGGACCGACTGCACTGCACGCGGAAGCTATCCGGCCGTGGGATGCCTGGGTGGCTCCTTCAGTTAAGTGGCTGACTCTTAATCTCAGCTCCGTCTTGATCTCATGGTTGTGAGTTGAAAGCCCTGTGTTGGGCTCTGTGCTGGGCAGGGAGCCTACATTAACACAAAACAAAAACAAAAACAAAACAAAACAAAACAAAACAAAAAACCCTATCGAGCCAGGAATACACATCAGACACTTGGGAGGTTTTAGAAAATTCACCACCTACCCTCCCCTTCATTTGATAAGCTTCTCTGGGTGGAACAGAAAGGGACATGCCCTCCTGCTTTTCTCATTCACCTTGGCAGAGAATCACCGTAGTGTGCTGAGAGATGATCATTGTGTTAGCTCTGTGTGAGAAAAAGAAAGTGTTGAAAGTGTTGAGAACCAGGGATCTAAAAGAAAGGATGACATTCTTTTCCCTTAAAGGTTTTCTTTTCTCTAATGGATTTTAGATTGGAGCTGAGTCACAAACCTGCAGTAGAGAAATTTGATGTAAAACATGAGGGCAGTTTCTAAGACTAGAATATGAGAAGGGCTATGAGTCAGTGCCCACAGGCAGACTCAGATAACCCGTGGGGAGAATAGGTTACTTTCCCTGTGGAAGAAATCTCACACTGTGTGGCGACAGGTGCACCCGAAGGGGCCCCTGGAGACTTTGTCTAGTGACTTGACATCTGGATGTTGCTTTGACTGCTCATAAGCAAGGACTCCCCAAACACAGACAGTTCAAGACCCTTGTGTCCCTGTAGCAGCAATGATTCAGTCACAGCCAAACACTCAAAGTCAACTGCATTGCCAGCGAGGCCATTAAAATATTGGAAAATAAATGCTAGCCTTTATGGAATCTCTAGCCCAATCCCCAGTATTATGTATTCCCTCCAATCTGAAAATCCAGCATTTAAAAAATGTAAACAAAAACAAGTACAGAAATGTAAAAAAATGGAGGCACCTGTGTGGCCCAGTGGGTTAAAGCCTCTGCCTTCGGCTCAGGTCATGATCCCGGGGATCAAGCTCTGCATCGGGCTCTCTGCTCTGCAGGGAACCTGCTTCTCTTCTTCTCTCTCTGCCTGCCTCTCTGCCTCCTTGTGATCCCTGTCTCTCTGTGTCAAATAAGTAAATAAATAAAATCTTAAAAAAAAAAAAAGGAATACAGTTGCCAGATTAGGCAAATAAAATTATGTATATAAAAAAAGAAATGTAAAAAAAAAACCCTTTATATTTTATACTTAAACTTTATATAAATCCAAGGGTTTTTTTTCCCTCTTTTTGCACCAAGACATAAATATGTTTTAGACTTAATCATGAGAATGGAAGATTGTTCAATTGCAGGGCAGCATTGAGGAATGAATGGAATTTATTGAATTTATGTTCTGTATTATACTTTTATGCTGCTGGAAAGAACTGACAGGTTGAGAAAGTTATTAACTTCTTGTGTGTATTAAAACAACACTTGAAGGCAACTGACTTTAGATAAGACAAAAATAATCATTATAGCCTGTGATGTTACTTTAGTTTAAATCCAGGCTGCCCCGAAGCTCAAATAGAGATAAAGAGCAAGGGTAGGATGAATGTTTTCATTGAAGTCGTAACTTCAAATATTGAGAGGCTCTTGGGAGGTTATCCAGTCTATTCTCGGTCTTTGACAGGATTATAGTTAAATCAGCTCAAGCAGATGGCAATCCATCTTATTTCTAAAATTGCCCACTCAAAAAATTCCACATGATTCTCTCTGTAGTTCTTTCTATAACCTTAACTTCTCTTTTTCTTTCTTTTTTTTAGTCATCCGTCACCATACAAAGGTAATGAACTATTTCTGACTATATTCTCCATGCTGAACATTACATCCCCTTGACGTATTTATGGAAGATTGTTCTTCTTACTCCCTTTCGCCCCTATTGCCTACCCACAACCCCTCGCCTCCTAGGGCAGGAACCAATCTTTTCTCTGTTTGTATGGGTCTGGGTTTTGTTTGTTTTGTTAGATGCTTTTCTGCATCTATTGAGATGATCATATGATTTTTATCCTTCATTTTGTTAATGTGGTGTATCACATTGATTGATTTGCGAATGCCGAGCCATCCTTGCATCCCTAGAATAAATCTCATTTGATCATTGTATATGATTGTTTTGATACATTGTTGAATTCAGTTTGCTAATATTTTGTTGGGGATTTTTGCACTTATGTACATCAAGGATATTGTCCTGTAGTTTCCTTTTTTTGTGGTGTTCTTTTCTTACTGGTATCAGAGTAATGTTGGCCTCATAAAATGGGTTTGGAAGTACTCCCTCCTTTTTAATTCTTTGGAAGAGTTTGAGGGTAGGTATTAAATCTCCGATGTTTGGTAGAATTCATCAGTGAAGTCATCTGATCCTGGACTTTCATTTGTTGGGAGAGTTCAT
Organism: Meles meles; assembly: GCF_922984935.1. NCBI lineage: Eukaryota > Metazoa > Chordata > Mammalia > Carnivora > Mustelidae > Meles > Meles meles. Next base: position 25,529,897 of record NC_060070.1, read on the forward strand.
CTCCTTACTAGTAACTGGTGTATTCAGATTTTCTATTTCTTCATAACTCAGTCTTAGAAGATTATAAACTTCTAGGAATTTGTCAGTTTCTTCTAAGTTGTTCAGTTTGTTGGCAGGTACTGGTTTGTAGTTTCTTATGGTCCTTGTATTTCTGTCTATCAGTTGTAACTGCTTTTTCATTATTTTATTTTATTTCTTTGAGCTTTCTTTCTCTCTCCAAAGAAACTGCTGCTTGTTTGTTTGTTTTTTTTTTAATCTTTTCTATTTTCTTTTTAGTCTCTATTTCATTTATTTCTGCTCTGGTCTTTGTTATTTCCTTCCTTCTACTAACGTTAGGCTTTGTTTGTTCTTTTTCTTCTAGTAGGTGTAAAGGTAGATTATTTATTAGGGATTTCTCTTATTTCTTCAGGTAGGCCTGTATTGCCATGAACTTTGCTCTCACAACCACTTCTGCTGCATCCATAGATTTTGGACTGTCATTTCTGGGGCACCTGGGTGGCTCAGTCATTAAGCATCTGCCCTTGGCTCAGGTAATGATTTCAGGGTCCTGGGTTCGAGCCCTGCATCGGGCTCCCTACTCAGTGGGAAGCCTGCTTCTTCCCCTCCCACTTCCCCTGCTTGTGTTCCTACTCTTGCTATATCTCTCTCTGTCAAATAACTAAAATCTTGAAAAAAATTTCTGTTCTCATTGTCTCTAGGTATTTTCAAATTTCTCTTTTGATTTTTTTTTTTTTTTAGGACTCAGTAGTTGTTCAATAGTATGCTGTTTCATTTCTGTGTATTTGTTGTTTTTCCAGTTTCCTTTTTGTGATTGATTACTCATTTCATACCATTGTGGTCAGAAAAGATGTCTGGTAAGAAAAAAAAAAAAGAAAGAAAGAAAAAATGTTTGGTATGATTCTACTCTTCCTGAATTTATTGAGATGTATTTTATGGCCCAACATGTGATCTATCCTGGAGAATGTTCCACATGAGCTTGAGAAGAATGTGCATTCTGCTGCTTTTCTATGAAATGTTTTGTATGTACCTATTAAGTCCATCAGGTCTAATGTATTGTTTAAGGCTGATGTTTTCTTATTGATTTTCTGTCTGGATAATCTATTCATTGATGCAAGTGGGGTATTAAAGTCCTCTAGTACTATTATATTGCTGTCAACTTCTCCCCTTAGGTCTGTTAATATTCGCTTTATGTATTTTGGTGCGTCTATGTTGGATGCATAAATTTTTATAAATGTTATATCTTTTTGCTGTATTGACCCTTTTGTCATTGTGTAATGCCCATCTTTGTCTTTTATTACAGTCTTTTTTTTTTTTTTTTGAAGTCTATTTTGTCTGATATGAGTATGACTACCCCAGCTTTCGCTTTGTTTCCATTTGCATGACACATCTTTTTCCATCCCTTCATTTTCAGGGATTTTTTTCAAGGATTTCTATGTGTCCTTACTTCTGAAGTGAGTCTTTTGTAGGCTGCATATAAATGGGTCTTTTTTTTTTTTTAAATCCCAACTTTTCTTTTAATCTCAGGGGACACCTTCTTTTAATTCCCTTTTTTTTTGTTTTAAAGATTTTATTTATTTGACAGAGAGAAATCACAACTAGGCAGAGAGGCAGGCAGAGAGAGAGAGGGAAGCAGGCTCCCTGCTGAGCAGAGAGCCCGATGCGGGACTCGATCCCAGGACCCTGAGATCATGACCTGAGCCGAAGGCAGCGGCTTAACCCACTGAGCCACCCAGGCGCCCCTTTTAATTCCCTTTTTAATTCAAAGGGAACATATAAGGCAGCTTGCATATGTCCCCCACCACCACCATCACAAAGGGGACAGAATTATCTTTCACTATCTGTGATGATTTGTAAACAATACTAAATCATATACCAATCCTTTGTTCTTCTGAATCCAACTTCACAAACATTCTGCCTGTCTAAGCAACCTCTCATCCTTGTTTCCCTCAATTGTTTCCTTTCCCTCCCATTCAGAATTTCCCAGGAGGGTCTGTAGAAGACTTTAATGCCCTGGGAATAGGAAAAGCAACCCTGCCTCAGCCCATAGGGATTTGTCAGCACCACGGACAGTAACTCATAATACAAGCCTTTTACTGAGGCCCTCTTGCCAGGTGAGCAATATCTTTGAAGGATTTCCTCAACACATTCCCCTACTTTTCCTAGCCTTCTACTTTTTAAGGCAAATAACTTTAATTTCTTCAATGTCAGTAGAGTCAGAGGAGTCCACAAGTCATCATCTCTGAGACTCACTGGCCCAGGCTGCCAGGAGGTAGACCCATCTAGGCTTGCTCAGGTCAGCCCATCACTTGGTCCTCGGGTTCAGGGAACAAGTACGAAAGAGGCAGTGCAGAAGGATGGACTAGAAGAAAGGCAAGAAAGGTAACTCCTCCATTTCTTCTGTTGCAGATGCCTCTATTAATTATATTTCACAAGGGGTTAGTGTTCCCTCAAATATGCCATTCTTCACAGTTCCTGTCTTCTGGTTAGCAAACATTTGTTTTATCTTTAAATCTATCAAAAATTAGCTTGGCAGTCTTGGCTACATCACCTAAAATTTCTGTCTAATCTTACAGATTTCACAATACTTCTCAAATTTTTAAGTGCATGCCAACATGGAAATTATCCAACAGATACATTTGCTAATGTGTGAATGACACACACATAAGTTTACTCATTAAGAACAGATTGGGAACAACATGAAAATCTATCACTACAAGACTGTTTAAATAAATTATACATTTATACAACTGGATATTATGAAAATGTAAGAAAGAGGAAGTTCACTACATACTGATATGAAAGATCTCCAGAATATGTCACAAAATGAAAAAAGGCAAGGTTTAGAACCATGTATTTATGTAAAAAGGAAGAAAACCATGTGTAGTTATGTAAGCTTGTATAAGCATATAATCTCTCCTGGGGGATGTATAGGAAACAGGCCAATTGCTTCCACGAAGGGAAACTGGGTAGCTGGGGTGAGATGTGGAGGGGGGTTGCTTCTGTGTACCTCTATGTGCTTTTAAAAAAGTTTTATTTTTTTTTAAAGTAAACTCTATGCCCAACATATTTTGAACTTATGGCTTTGAGATTAAGAATTGCACATTCTACTGACTGAAGCAGCCGGGCACCCTGCTTTATGTGCCTTTTGAATTGTGAGTAATGTGAATATTTTAGCTATGTAGAAAAGAATACATTTAATAAAAATGAAACAAATTACCCGTGACTCTGTTTCCTCATCTATGAAATGGGACATAGCCATACCCCTCTGATTGTACTGAGAATCAAAGAGAATGATGTATGTAAAATGTGCTTTGAAAAATACAAATGTTCTTTACATATAATCTTTATTTTGAGTATTTTAATAATATTTGGACACCCTTTAAATTTTGGAGTGTAGAACTTGACATACTACTGAAATCATGATAATATAAATTAAATATTTGCGAAGCATTTTAGAGTTTATTAGTCCAGTACAGTTACCATATAAAGGGACTCTATCCTATGTTTCCTACTGCACTTTTTCTCTTCCTGCAGGTCAGGATAATTTTTACCTGCAATAAGTGGTACTTCCTAGCTGCTTCAGAAGAGAGTGGAAAATGCTCGGGTGCCGGCAGGGTCCTAATGAGATCAGTGAGTAGCTGGTAGAAAACTGCCTCGTCAGAGAAAAGAAGGGAGACAGCTGGAGCGTTAAAAAGCGTGTGTGACCCACTGAGACACTGGACTGGAAATTCCGTTGTTTAATATTTAGAAGGAAGAAACACTATACTTCACTTTCTGGGAAAAAAAATCCTCTGGGTCCTGTACAACACATTTTAAAAAGTAATAATAAAAGCCAGTTTAGAGGGGTTTCTTGTCCATCCTATAAGAAAGGGAGTGGCACATAGTATCCTGAAGAGATGTGTTAAAAAAGGACCCCAGCTTTCCACATTCCGAAGAGGTCCCCTGAGACCTTCTACACCTCATTAAATATGTGAACAAGCACAAGACTCAGAACCTCTGTAGGGACTCCTGGCCTCGGCTGGGAGAAAAAAATATGATGAGAGAGATTTGTAGGTCTTTGTGAAGTGGACCACAGTATAACAGAAAACCAAAATAAAGCTCCTTGGTGCTACTGAGGGAGAAGACTATAAAGAGGAAAATAAACCCACACTCTCATTTCAGTTTTTTTCTCCTTGGGAATATATTTTTTTTTCTGCATAGTTTATGCCAAGAAAATTCATTTATTTTCAGAATGTCTCCTCTATTTTTCATTCTTCTCTTCCTCTACCCTCTCTTCTTCTACCTTCTTCTCTTCTTCTTCCTCTTCTCTTTGTCCTTCTGTATTAGGAGTTGGCATACTTTTCCTGTAAAGGGCCAGAAAGTTAAGTATATTGGCTTTTTGGGCCATGCAGGCTCTGTGGCAACTACCCAACTGATCTTGTCACATGGCAGTGGCCATGGACAGTTCAGAAATGAATGGGTGCAGCTGTGTTCCCATCACCCTTCCTTCACAAAAATCACAGGTTCTAGATTCTCTGCCCCTGTTATGTGTTGTGATAGTTTAAATAAAGCTCACAGAAGATAGATAGTCATCAGTAAGAGTTTGGGACAACAGGTGGCTATCTGGAAGAAAATAAATAGGCATCCATGCCTCACGCTTCTTGAAAAAGATCAAAGATTTAAATGCTAAAGTAATACACAACACCAATATGAGAAAAGAACATAGGAAAATTATTTTAACGCTTCAACATAGGAAGGGTGAAACCTTTCTAAGTATTAAATAAAATTGTTTTAAAATGATAGATTCAATTACATTAACATGCTTGCATAAAAACTATAAGCGAAGTCATAAGACAAATAAGTCAGAAAAAATATTGCAACTCATGTCACAGATGATGGGATAATGTTAACATGTTGATTTCTACAAATCAATAAGAAAAATAAACAACCATCCACAGAAAGATTGGGGAAATGCTATCACCAGCATCCACAGAAAAGATAACACAAAGAGTTGTCAAATTGTTTTTTTAAGATTTTATTTATTTATTTGACAGACAGAGATCACAAGTAGGCAGAGAGGCAGGCAGAGAGAGAGGGGGAAGCAGGCTCCCTGCTGAGCAGAGAGCCCAATGCAGGGCTTGATCCCAGGACCCTGGAATCATGACCTGAGCTGAAGGCAGAGGCTTTAACCCACTGAGCCACCCACGTACCCCAAGTTGTCAAATATTTTTAAAGAAATGTTCTTAATTATTCATAATAGAAGATGCCCAAATTCAAATTATACTTACGTATGAGTTCTCACATATCAGATAGGCAAATGTCCTGATATTTGATAAAAATTGGATTGGTAAAACCTCTTTATGTAGTTAGTGATAAATTAGTATGACCTATGTAGAGGGAAATTTGGCAATATCTGGCAAAATCTGAATGAATATATTTTTTAACACAACAGTTCATTTAAAGTGTTTAATCAATAGATATACCTGGGCATATGCAAAATGATGTCTATACAATGTTAACTATTTTTGTACTTCTTGTAACAGCAAGAAAAGGAAGTGACTTAGATGTTCACCCATAGGGGCCTTCCTAAATCTATTATGGCATATCCAGAGGGTGGTAGCTTCATAGCTACTATGGGGCTATAAAGATAAGAAACTCTTGGGGTACGTGACTGGCTCAGTTGTTAGAACATTTGACTCTTGATCTCAAGGTCATGAGTTCAAGTGCCATGTTGGGTGTGGAGTTTACTTAAAGAGAAAAAAAAAGAAAAGGAAAAAAACCTCTTTATGTTCTGATATGGACAAATCTTAAAGGTATATTCTTAGAAAAAAGAAAGCTGCAGAACAGTGTGTATGGTGTGCTTCCAATTGTATAAAAAAGGAGGGCAGAGTACGTAAGTGTATCTGTTTGCACAAAAAGTCTCTGGAAGGATACACAAGAAACTAGTAAGGGGGGCTCCCTGTTTGAAAGGGAGGTGGGACTATTCAGATGGATGAAAGAGGTAAAAAAGGAGATTTTTCACCATATGCTTTTTTATTCTTTTTGACTTTTAAACCATTTGACATCATTATTCTTTTTAATTTTTAAGATTTTATTTATTTATTTGAGAGAGAGTGAGAGTGAGAGAACCTAAGCAGGAGGAGCAGCAGAGGGAGAGGCATGCTTCCCGCTGAGTTGGGAGCCTGACACGGGGCTCAATCCCAGGACCCTGAGATCATGACCTGAGCCGAAGGCAGAGGTTTAACCCACTGAGCCACCCAGGTGTCCCACTTGTCATCATTATTAATATTAAAAGAAATAAAGTCAGTAAGAATCACCAAAATAACTTGGCTTTACACACACACACACACACACACACACACACCCACACACCTTCTTTGTTAACCAGTTTTAGATTCATAGATATTATGGTATTTGGGGTATGCTAATAATAAAACCCATAATTGTCTATAAATCTTGAAAAAAATTTCTGCTCATGTTAGAAAGATGATCAACTAGCAGGGTGAACTTTTATTATATGGTCCCTAGCTAATCAATTCGAGTAGACACCAAGAAGCTACTTTTCTCTGTTAGCTTGGTGTTAAGAGGGACTGGGGCTGGCTGGGGAAGCAGCAAGTTCCCCACCTTGGGTTTGTTCAAACACGTGTGGCACAACTACCTGGGGGCCTCTGGTAGGAGGGGGAAAAACTCTAAGTCACTTTCTTTATTTCAGTCCTGAGATTCTATATTCAGAAGAAAAAGAGTGATGTGAACACCATACATTTCTTCCTAAGAGGTAGGGTTCTTTGGAAGGCAGCTGGACTCACCACTATACGCCCAACACAGCGGTGAGACTCTTTGGGGAAAAAACTCAAAAAACCAAAATAAAACAATAACAACAAAAACCTCAGAGATTGATGCTTTAGAAACTGGCTTGAGGATCATAAAGGGGTAACAATGATGGAAGGAGAGCCCAGGATAGTTGGGGATGGAATTGGCAGTGAGCCAAGCCAGGTTAGGAACTCGGCCCAATGCCAAGGACATGCAGAAATTCACATCAAGGTAAATAACTCTAGTCTTTGACTGGGACTCAGGCAGCATTTCGCTGGCAGAACAGAGCACAACACAATGCACCACTTTCCAGAACACTAGGCAATGTGCAGATGGGAAGTAATTTTTTTAGGAAATGGCTAGAAATTATTGACATTGATTTTTCAAATCATTCCTGTTTGTTCAGCTGGTGAAACACCTGGTAGCGAATGCTTTCAAGCACTCTAATTATAAGTGTGCTTCAGCTGATGTTCATTGCCCTAGCTGGATGTAGCCTCTAATATAGTACAAGACAGTAAATTTTTGATGAGAATAATGCTGGATGAAATGCAGTGTTCTTACAGGGAGCATTTGGAAAGACCACAGAGGTATGGCGAATGAGTGCTTTGTACCTCCTCCTCTGCCTTCTTTCCTTTTCTACTCCCATCACTTTACTTTCTCCTTTTTAAAATGTTGTATCTAGGGGTGCCTGGGTGGCTCAGTCAGTTGGGCGTCTATCTTCAGCTCAGGATCGAGCCCCGCATTGGGCTCCTTGCTCAGCGGGAAAGCCTGCTTCTCCCTCTCCCTGCCACCCACCCCCTGCTTGTGCTCTCTTTGTCAAACAAATAAAATCTTAAAAAAAAAAAGTTGTATCAGTAGGCCTCCTGAAGAACAGACTGACCAGTCTGTGGGGGGAAATAATGCAATAGCAATACTTAAAAATTTTTTTTGAATTTTATTTATTTGACAGAGATCACAAGTAGGCAGAGAGGCAGGCAGAGAGAAGGGTAAGCAGGCTCCCTGCTGAGCAGAAATCCTGATGTGGGGCTCGATCCCAGGACCCTAAGATCATGACCTGAGCCTAAGACAGAGGCTTAACCCAATGAGCCACCCAGGTGCCCCAGTACTTAAAATTTTTTAAAAGTTCTACATTGTCATACATGTTGTTGCTTCCCAATATGTGAGTGTGAGAGGAATAATGGTATCCTTTCCTCTGCTGACACTGAGGGGTAAGCTGATCGTCAGAGATGTTAAAGTTCCCTGCAGAGTCACAATTAGGTACCAGGTGCATTCCATGTAGTCAGGGGGCTGAAAGAGATTTTGAGGGGTTAATGGTAAACAATTAATTTTCTGTGTCAACAGGACAAGGCCATGGTGCCCAGATATTTGCCAGAATTTTATTCTGGATGATTCTGGGAGGGTGTTTTTGGGATAGGATTAACATTTACACAGGTGGCTTTAAATGAGTAGACTGCCCTCCATTATGTGGGTGGGCCTCACCCAATCAGTGGAGGGCTGTAAGAGAAAAAAGACTGACCTCCCCTGGAGCAAGAAGGAATTCTGTCAGCTGACAGCCTTCAGAGTGGACCCGCAACAAAGGCTCTTCCCTGGGTCTCCAGCCTGCCAGGCTACTCTGCAGATTTTGGACATGCCAGCCCGCATGCATAATCATGTGAGTCAATTCCTCAAAATAGGTCTCTCTCCATTTACACTTCCTATTGGTTCTGTTTCTCTGGAAAACCCTAACACATTCATCATGCTCCTTTTTATTTTGGTATAAGTATCCTCTGAGATTATATAATATCTTGCAAGTGAACCACTTATTGACTTAATTCTGTATTAGGAGAAGTTTAGTCCGTGTTAATGTCTGTGTCAAGTCCCTCAGCTGTATAAGGAGAATGGTTTGATGGAAATTGTTAGTCATCCCCTGAAATCCATTCTCTTCTTCTTTGTGGGCCCGTTATCCTACATTTCCCAGCTTCCTGGAAGTCAAGGTGGCCACGTGTCTGTGTTCTATCCGATGGGATGTGAGTGAAAGGGATGTGTGCCACTTTGGGCTTCGTTCTCAAACTAGTGAGTGTGCTTCACCTGGGCTGCCTTTCCCTGTCAGGATGGATCTTTGCCCACTCACTTTGATCATAAAAATGCCTGAGGGGGTGGGAGAGCACGACCATGGAAAGAACCAGGATCTCTGAATGACTGTGTGGGGCAGAATTGTACCATCAACTTGCCCCGTTCACCTCAACGCTATCATGTGAAAGAGAAATACATTTCTTTACACTTTAAGCCACTGTATTGTTAGCCTCTTAGTAATAGTAACTTGGTCTTTGCCCTAAGTAACATGCGACGTTTGTAGCGACCATCTTCCCTACTTCATGGGATTTTTGTGAGTATCCCATGAAAGAAAATGGTATCTATCTATGATATCTATCACACTATTTTTACTTGATTATCCAACATTAAGCTTCCTCTAGACCTTTGTAGAATCTCTGTGAAAAGAGGACATAGGACTCAATGATATCTAAGAACTGCCCTGCAATTTCCCTGACTGGAGAGAGACTGCCTAGGGACAAGAAATGCATGAGAAATACAAAATGGCAAACAGATTTTGTTAATTACCACCAACCACGTCTGGATCGTATTTAGGAACTAACAGCAAATACCAACAGTGGGGAATGAGTGGCTATTGAAAGCATCTGACACATCAGATAAACCTTAATTTTATAACCATTTTGCAACCTGGTGATGATTCCTGAAGTGCCTATGGGAGCTACAATATGTTGAATGTCATGAGTTGTCTAGACTCTGCCAGAAAACCCGTTCAGAGTGACAGGATTTATGGTTTCACACTCCCAGGAGGGCACAGACTCCACTAGACCACATTAGCCTGCTAAGAGCCAAGTACTACTCTTAGTGATTCTTACTTTACACAAAACACTTCCATTTCCAAAGTACATTTCCAAAGTATAATAAATCAATATATACCCATGTAAAAAATGTCTTCATAAGAGAACAAGTCCACATTTAAAAGAGATATGAGCAGACATTAAAAAGAAGAGGCATGGAAAGAAAATCATCAATGGGGGCGCCTGGGTGTCTCAGTGGGTTAAAGCCTCTGCCTTCAGCTCAGGTCATGATTCCAGGGTCCTGGGATCGAGCCCCTGCATCGGGCTCTCCGCTCAGCGGGGAGCCTGCTTCCTCCTCTCTCTCTGCCTGCCTCTCTGCCTACTTGAGATCTCTTTCTGTCAAATAAATAAATAAAATCTTTTAAAAGAAATACCTTAGCTAGATCTTAAAAAAAAAAAAATCATCAATGGCTTAAAGTGATGACTACATATGGCTCAGAACTTGTGTTTAATTCTTTTGGGATGAGAAAATGGGATCTTTCCTGTCCCTTCATATAGTCAGTCTTAGGTCTGATGTGCCAGAGGAAGTGGTTTACGAGACCTTTGAGAAGAATTATTTTCACAGTCTTATTGACACTGCTTTCATTTGGTTATCAAGACTTGGTTGGAGAGAGGGGCACCTGTGTGGCTCAGTCGGTTAAGTGCTTGCCTTTGCCTCAGGTCATGATCTCCGGGCCCTGAGGTGCTTTTCCCTTTCCCTCTGCCCCCCCGACTTATGCTCATTCTCTCTCTCTCTCTCAAAAAAGACTTAGTTGGAAGGAAAAACTGTTAGCTTTTTTTTTTTTTTAAGTTCCCATTACGAAAAGCGATCCATCAGGAAAAACCCCAAGAGGTACTTTCAGATTTGAACAGTTCCCTGGACTGAAATCTAGCCATGAGTGTAGAATGATGAGAAAGGACATCTTGAAAAAATATGTGTTGCAAAAATGTGTAACTTGTAGCAGCTGAGCGTAATGCAAAGGTGTTTCTTTGGACTCATATGCACCGCCTATTGACTTAAGTGAGCAAGTTCCCAGGCCTGTTTGTATTTGACCCTGGTGGCTGCTTCTCCAAGCAATGCCTTAACAGAAAACCAACAGGAATCATTTTGGCAGGAAGGAAGGATCATCTTAGGTGCTTAATGAGAGAAAAGATCTGAGCCTGTTTGTAACAAGAAATAGATATTAGCGGTTCAGAGCCCATTTGGGAATTTTCGTCATGCTAATAAATGTCAAAGAGAAACATTCTTCCTTTATTATTAGACCTTAGACTAATTTACCCAAATACCAAGTTGTCTTTGTCCAATGAGAAAGAGAAAAATAAAACTAAATGAAGTGAGTAATTAAACAGAGGAAAGACGATGAAATTGAGACTGTATTTTACATATGGCTCATGAGGTTCTTTTTGGGCTGAGGCGGATTAACTGTTATGAAGATTTTATGCTGTAGGAGCTGATGGGATGGATTTGTGACAGATGAGAGAAATGGAGATGAACATGTAGCTCATTCAAATGTTTCCAGTGTCTTGTTCTCCATCTTGCGGAAGATGAGGGCATAAGGTAAGACACCGTAGCAGAACTGAGTCCCATAGTTCTGTATAAAGAATCACAAAGTCTGTGCTGAGATATGCTTTCTTTCTTTCTTTTTTTTTTCCATAAAGTTATTTATTTTAGAGAGGAGGAGAGAGAGCGCACGTGCAAGTGGGATGGGGGGGGTGAAGGGAGAGGGAGAGAAAAGGAATCCACAAACAGACTCCCTGCTGAGCATGGAGCCCAATATGGGGCCTGATCCCGGAACCCTGAGATCATGACCTGAGCAGAAATCAAGAACCAGCTTAACTGACTGAGCTACCCAGGCACCCCTGAGATATACTTTCATTTGTTCTTATTTTGTGTTGGTTTGATTTTTGTACACTTGAGTCCTTGTTTTACTTAGGGTTCTCCAGAGAAACAGAAACCCATAGAATGTGTGTGTATGGGCATGGGTATGTGGGTGTGTATTGTTAAAAACCACAAGCCCAAAATGGCGTCACTTAGGCCAAGTCACCAAACTGGGGCTTAATACCTAACCTAACCGCATTGCAACCTTCCCCAGAAATGTAAGTCTTAACTGGTCAGTCAAGAATTTTCTGATTAGTACCTCAGATAATCTGTCACATGGGTTCCAAACATCTCCCAAAGGAAGGTGAGGTAATACACCTAATAAGTCCCCTTGCCCTTACACCTGAGGGAAGGTGACCTTGCCTGGAACAATTCTTTCTTTTCTTTTGCTAGTAACTTCCTGCCCCAGTCTTCTTACAAAAACCTTCCTTTTTGTACAATTCCTTGGAAGCTCCCCATTACTTGCTAGATGGGATGCTACCCAATTTGTGAATCACTTAATACATCTAATTAGATTTTCAGATTTACTCAGTTGATATTTTTGTCCTTTAACAGTATGTGTTATAAGGAATTAGTTCACACAATTACGGGGCTGAGAAGTGCCAAGGTCTACAAGCTGGAAACCCAGACAGTCAATGGTTTCGTTCCTGCCTGTGTCTGAGTCTAGAGTCTGAAGGCAGAAGGAGGCCAATATCCCAATGCAAAAGACAGGCAGAAAATGTGAATTCTTTCTTACTCTGCCTCAGTGAAATGGAGGAGGCCCACCCACATTGGGGAGGGCCATCTGCTTTACTCAGTTCCTGGATTCAAATGCTAATCTCATCTGAAAGTTCTTTCATAGAAACACGCAGAATAATGTTTAAGCAAATATCTGGGTCCCCCATGGCCTGGCCAAACTGACACATAAAATTAACCATTACAGTCACATTATGCAAAAATTGAATGTAATATAGTTTTAAGAACTCAGAACATGCTCTGTTGATGACATGAGGATTTCCATTTGCCCTAGAATGCTCCATTGTGACATTAACGTCATTACATGACAAGGAGAAGTAATGGCAGCTGTGGACAGTCTTTTTCACTTACCTATACTCTTGGAATTGAAATGTTTGATGGATTCTGCCTGGATAGTAAAGAACTTTGTTATCATGTGATCCTTTTTTCTGAACCCTCATCACAGCTGATTGGACCAGGGTACGAGCAAATCCATAGGCTGACCAGCAACCTATGAACTGGCATGTCAAGATGCGTGGAGCCAATAGGAATAGAGCATGTGAAACAAGAAATACTGAAAACCCTTACAAAGTAGCAGCCGAGGGAGAGGTGATGCTTTAAGGTAGGGCCCAGGCCAAGCATACAAAGGCATGTGAAATAGCTTAACAGAGTGAGGGGCCAGCCTATAAAAAGGAAGAGGTCAGATCACTGCAGACAGAAGCAGAGATATTGGGAAGGTCTTGTTCTCAGAAGTTCTGTGTTTTCGGGGATTTCCAGTTCCAGTTCCTGGCCATGTCGGTCTTTACATGAACCCATTTCTCTTGAGGCAAGTCAGGTCCGTCTCTTACACTTTGCAGAGGTGAATTCTCTTCTATTTTACATTGTTTGTATGAGGGTCTGTGTAAAGATCCCACTCAGATATGTTCATTCAGCTTTCCTTTTGCAAATTCAGAAACTGAAATACAGAAAAATCTTTTGGCCTCGCAGGCTGCCATGATGGCCAGGAACAAGTTTGAATCTGTCAGTCACAACTTACTGCATGGTCAGCAATGTATTCTTTTTAAGTTGGGTGTAGAGATTACTTTTGATAAAGTCCCTTTTCCTTTTTTTATGACCAGAGCTTTTGTTTCATATCTAAAAAATTTTTGCCTAACCCAAAGATACAAAGATTTTATCCTGTATTTTCCTCTTTTTCTTCTAGAAATTTTATAGTTGTAGCTCTTGCATTTTGGTCCATGATTCATTCTGAGGTTTTGTTTTGCTGTTTTATTTGTGATTTGAATGTTCATTTTTTCCTCATACGATTGTCCAACTGTTCTAATACCATTCATTGACAAGGTTATCTTTTCTCCATTTAAATATATTGGCACCTTTGTGAAAGTTGAGAGGCCTTATACCTGTTGGGCTGTTTCTGTACTGGCTTCTTCTGTTCCATTGGTCTATTTCAGGGGTTGACACACAATGGCTTGAGGTCCAAATCTGGTTCACTATCTGTTTTGTAAATAAAGTTTTGCTGGAACTCAGTAGAGCCCATTTATTCCTTTAAGTATTATCTATTACTGTTTTCATGCTATAAAGGCAGAATTCAAACAGATTAGAAAGCCCAAAATATTTACAATCTGGCCCTTTGCAGAAAAAGTTTGCTGACTCTTGCTCTATGCATTTATCCTTGTGCAATATCACACCATCTTGATTACTATAACTTTCCAGTAACTCTTGAAATCAAGGTATGTTTTCCAGCTCTGTTCTTTTTTTGAAACTGTTTGGTTATTCTTGCCTTTTTTTTTTTTTTTTTTTTTTTTGTATTTCCATATGAGTTTTCAAATTAGCTTTTCTACCAAAAAAATCTCTGGAATTTTACTTGGGATTACTTTGGATCTATAGATTGATTTGGGGAGAATTAAAATCTCAACAATATTGAGCCTTCTAATCCATGACATGGAATGGATTCCATTTATTTAGGTCTGTTTATTTAGGTCATCCTTAATTTCTCACAGAAATCTTTTTTTTTTTTAAAGATTTTATTATTTATTTGACAGACAGAGATCACAAGTAGGCAGAGAAGCAGGTAGAAAGAGAGGAAGGGAAGCAGGCTCCCTCTCACAGAAATCTTTTGAAGTTTCAGTTTACATATCCTGCATATTTTTGTTAAGTGTATCCATAGGCTTTACACATTATTACTGAAGCTTTTTTAGTTTATTGCCTTTTAATTTTCAATTGTTTATTACTATTATGTAGAAATACAGTTAATTTTTATGTATTAATCTTGTATCTTCCATTTTTGCTCTATTTACTAATCGGTATGGGAAAATCAGTCTCTTAAGATTTTCTGCATAGATATCACATCATATGCAAATAAAGGCAGTGTTATTTTTTCCTTTCCAATCTAGATAACTTTGATTTCTTTTTTTCTTGTATTCCACTGGCTAGGACCTCCAATACAATGTTGAATATAAGTGATGAGAATGGACATTCTTGCCTTATTCCTGATCTTTGTAGTAAAACATATTTATTCGTTCACCATTAAGTATGATGTTAGCTGTAGGTTTTTTTTTAGTTGCCCTTTGTCAGGTTGAGAAAGTTTACTTCTAGTCCTAGTTTGCTGAGAGATTTTTATCATGAATGGGTGTTGCATTTTGTCAAATGTTTGCTCAGCATCTACGAGATGATCATATGGTCCCTGCTCCCATGAACTTTTAGTCTCTTGGTAAGGATAGACACCAAAAAAAGTGAAAACAAGGAATAATGTGATGTGTGAAAGATAAGGAAAATCCAGGAGCCTAGGCCAGCCCAGGGTCAGAGAAAGTTTTTTTCTTTTCTTTCTTTCTTTCTTCTTCTTTTTTTTTTTATTTTTTAAAGATTTTATTTATTTATCAGAGAGCTGGAGAGAGACCACAAGTAGGCAGAGCAGTAGGCAGAGGGACAGGGAGAAGCAGGCTCACCCACCGAGCAGGGAGCCCAATGTGGGGCTTGATTCCAGTACCTGGAGACCATGACCTGAGCTGAAGGCAGTCGCCCAACCGACTGAGCCACCCAGGGGCCCTGAGAAAGTCTTTTTCAAGAAGTGAGGTTTAAAGATGGGATCGGGAGGGAGACAGACCATAAGAGATTCTTAATCTCACAAAACAAATTGAGGGTTCCTGGGGGAGGGAAGGTCGGGATAGGGTGGCTGGGTTATGGACATTGGGGAAGGTATGTGCTATGGTGAGTGCTGTGAAGTGTGTAAACCTGATGATTCACAGACCTGTACCCCTGGGGCAAATAATAAATCATATGTTGATGAAAATAGTTGAAAAAACAAAACAAAACAAAACAAGTGAGGTTTAAATTGAGACTGAAAGAGGAGTAGGAAATTGGTAGGTGAAAGGAGGTGAAAAGCAGAACAGGAGTTGACATCCTATGACGCAAGTTCCAAATCCGGCTCTGCTGCTTTCTGGCTAGAGGAGGAGAGGGTTTCCTGCTAAAATACTATCTGTGGGTTTTGCTTTTGAGTCGTTTCTCTTAGTATGTGTAAGGTACACTCTGAGTTTTCCTCTAGATGATGATGTAGAGATGGTGACATCTTATCACTCTTGCCCTACTCCATGAAACCCCATAGGAAAAAAAACCCGCAAGAACTTGACCTCAACAACTGCTTTTTTGCTTCTCTTCTCATGGACAAGGAGAATCAGGTAATCCACTTGATTTCCCTTTCCTCTGCAGGAGCCTGGAAACTCAGAGATGGATCTGAGCCTGCCCTTAAATAACGGAGTAGGACCTCATGTGGACATGTTCTGATTTTCTTGGAGTCATGACCTCTTTTAAAAATGTACTTTTTCTTGCTCCTCACTTTATATTTTATTTATATCCTATTATATCCTTATTTTCTTATATCCTATTAGTTACTTAAATATTTTTATATATTTCTTATATCCTATTTTCTTATATCCTATTAGTTACTTAAATATTTTATGTAACAAATAGGTTACAAACAAATAAAAAATATACAATGACACAAAAATTAAAGCTTTCAAGAAACAAGTCCTTTATTACTAAGTTTCTGGGAACTCTAACAGCCCAAGCTGCTGCCCCCTTGTCCTTCTAGGAGAGCCACCTGCCCTCTCCCAAACTTCTCCACTCACCCTGCTCCTTCAGATTTCCTTCCTCTCTCCGGCTGCGTCACCCACTGATCAACTTTTGCTCTCCCAGCAAACCCACAGACAGTTCTTGCTTTAAAGGTTTTAAAAGTTGTGCTAATGGGAAGGATAACAGAAAGAGAAGAGAAGAAGCAAAAGTGAGGAAATTGTTAAAATTTCCAAGGTCTTACTAGTTCCTGGCCCTGACCTATGCTTTCTTGACTTCTTTTCAACATGGCCTTTGGAAGTCAGTTTTGAATTTCTGTTCAGTGTTTTCGTCTCCTGGTGTGACACTTACAACTCTCTTCCCCATTAGGGAAACTTAACTCCTGTGGAAGCTCGTCTTCCACCCCAGAGACCCAGGAGGACAGTCAGGGACGTACAGTAAGTGCCTCCCATTTTCCTAATAATCTGCTTTGATCAAGGCCTGGCGACTTGGGCTGCTCACACAGGAATGAGCCCCATGGGGCATCTTTTAGCATTCTGTACCTCTCCCTGGAACCTCTTTTCCTCCCCACAATCAAGGCCCTAGATTTTAGGTGCAAAACGATTGTAATTTTGTTGTGATGGCCTCTGGAAGCTTGGCCATCAGCAACCTAGCGCCACTAGATCCTGGAGAGGTGTGCTGAACTGGGACATCAGGTGGGGAGAATCAGCTGGGGCAGGTGAGCTAGGGGCCATGGGGTATATTTATATAGAGGACCTCTTCTACCAAGTATTTAGTGACATGGGTGGAGTAGCTCTTTCTGGCCCCCTTTTCGTAGGACGTGATAGACTGTTCTTTGGGTTGGCTCCCCTTCCCCAAATCAATCTGTACCTAAATATGAGTCCTTCTACTCAAATCATGCTTGGGGCACCTGGGTGGCTCAGTGGGTTAAGCTTCTGCCTTCAGCTCAGTTCATGATCTCAGGGTCCTGGGATCGAGCCCCACATCGGACTCTCTGCTCAGTGGGGAGCCTGCCTCTCTGCCTACTTGTGATCTCTCTCTCTCTGTCAAATAAATAAATAAAATATTAAAAAAAAAAAGAAAGTAGCTTTAAAGCAGAAGTTTTATCCCAGGCTTCCACAGATCTATGACCAGTGGCTCTACCCAAAGAAAGCAACTAGGCTTTCTCTGACAATTCTTCATTTTATAGAATCTTATGTTTACCCCATCTCCGGAACACTATATATTTCCTATCAGTTTTTTTCTTTTTCTTTTTTTTTAAAGGACTTAAAAGATTTATTTTAAAGAAAGTTGGGGGAGGAGCAGAGGGGGAGGGAGAGGAACAAGGAGACTCTGTGCTGAGCATGAGCGGAATTGGGGCTCGATCTCATGGCCCTGAGATCGTGACCTGAGCCGAAGTCAAGAATCTGACGCTCAACAGACTGAGCCACGCAGGTGCCCCCATCCCATCAATTTTTAGATAATCTTTGTACCGCATGACACTTTAAGTAAATAAGAATAGAATATATTGTCAGTACAAGTGAGTATCTTAGGGGAATTCTGACTTGGCTATTCATTCTTCATGCTATGTTTCGTTTTTTGTTTTGTTTTTTTTTTTTTTAAGACACCCAGTTCCTTTTCCTTCCAACAAATTCCTGTCCCGTCCCTTTCTTTTCAAGAATGACCAAGATTGGAACCCAAGTGGAGGGTCTGCGACAGAGAAACCCTGTGGGTAAGATTCTCATTGGAGTAAGGTACCTTCCTTGCAGTCCCTCATTAAATATTTGTTGAGGCCACATCACTAAGAGGGACATGTGTACCTTGGACTAGCAGCATCTGGCCTCTGTTACCTCCCTAAGACTGGGACCTCCCGGAGAAGGGACAGTACCCAGAAGAGTCGTCCACGAGCGCCCTGGCCTCCTATTTGTGTTCAAATGAAATTTGGGTAGAGTGAACACTCCGGGGGATGTTTTAAGAAGAAAAAAAAGAATGGAGATATGACAAAAGCTCAATGAGCAGGCTTTTTCAGGGGTGAAAAGAGGCTGGGTGATTTTCTTTTTGGCTGTTGGCATATCTTTAAATATGAGGAAATGACAAAACAGGATTGTAAAATCTTTGCATTTAGTGGAGGAATGCTTTCACACGTATAAACACCCTGGTGTATGTATAGTTTCATTTGACAACCGTGCCAAAACCATAACGCATGGATGTGAGGTCAGGCAACCCTGCCTCCCCTTCTCTCCCCTCCCCCACCTCCTAGTGCTGGCATCACCATAGAAGGCTCTAGACAGAGGGGAGGGAGGATTTGGTGCCGTTTGGTTGCCAGGAAACCACACTATGGGTATAATCCACATCCTCTCTCTCTCCTACCCTCACCTCAGCAGATTTCAGTTTTAATTTGGCTTTTTGAATAGGTAACAGATTCACATGTTTCAAACATCAAAAACTACGAAAAGCTAGAAAAAAGACTCTCTGCTACCTTATCCTTCTTTATTCAGTTCCCATCCTCCTCAACAAATAACTGCTATTATTTCTTTCTTGTTTATCCTTCTAGGTATCTATTTATCTATCTATATCTATCTATCTGTCTGTCTGTCTGTCTATCTATCTATCTATCTATCTTTTCTTAGTGAGAGGGAGGAGGAGGAGGGGGAGAGGGGGAGAATCTTAAGCAGGCTCCATGCCCAGTGCTGAGTCCAACTTGGGGCTCCATCTCCAAACACTGAGATCATGACCTGAGCCAAAATCAAGAGTCAGATGCTTAACAGACTGAGCCACCCAAATGCCCCCTCCTTCCAGGTATTTTCTGTGCGTAAGTAAGTCCTATAAATATATTTTATTCTGTGCAACCTTTTTAAACATACATGACAGCCTGCTTTACACACAGGCATGGTTTATGCATTTGTAGTTTTTTGCATGATTTTTTTTTAAAGATTTTATTTATTTATTTGACAGAGAGAGAGATCACAAGTAGGCAGAGAGGCAGGCAGAGAGAGAGGAGGAAGCAGGCTCCCTGCGGAGCAGAGAGCCCTATGCAGGGCTCGATCCCAGGACCCTGAGATCATGACCTGAGCCGGAGGCAGCGGCTTAATCCACTGAGCCACCCAGGCGCCCCTGATTTTTCCATCTTGATTCATTAAGGACTTCATTCTTTTTTACAGCTGAAGAATATTCCATTGTATAGATTTACCACAGTTGATTAATCAGATTTCTTTTGATAAACATTTATGTGGCTTTCAAGCTTTGGCTATTACAGACAATGCCTCATACAAAACTCTTGTACAAGCTGTTATTTCCCATGTGTGAGTGTATCTGGAAGATAAGTTCCCAGGGTCAAAGGGTGTGTGTGTGTGTGTGTGTATTTAATGTATATATATATTTAATTTGGATAGATACCGACAAATTTCTCATCATAGAAATCAAACCACTTTATTATCCCACCAACGACATATGATATCAAGTTTTTACTAGTCTGGTTGGTGAAAAATGGATAAAATGGTGAAAAATTTCATTGTAGTTTTAGTTTTCATTTCCTTTAGAATAGAATGAACATTATAAAAAAAAAAAACTTAAGAGCCATTCTTTATTTTCCTTCAACAAACTCTCTGCTAAGACATTTGCAGCTTTTTCTGTTGGATTGTGGATATTTCTTACTACTCTGTTGGGGGCATCTACTATATAATATTAGGGTGTATTAGGGTGATGCAAGTTGTGAGTATTTTTCCCAATCTTCCCCTTTGTCATTTATCTTTTTATCTTCTGGCTTTTTGGTTTTTTTTTTTTTTTTTTTCTTAGAGAAGAATGCATGCTTTTAACAAATTTTAATTTTTATATAGCCAATATATCAGTCTTTTCTTTTAAGATTTTTGGATTTTGGACAAATAGACCAACTCTATTCAAAGTTATGAAAAATTCCTCAATATTCTATCCTAAAATTCTTAGAAATTCATATTTATATTGCTATTACACAGAAGGAAAATAATTTTTTTCCTACTCTTCTGAATTCTTGGCTGAGACTTCTGTAATAAAAAACAGATTAACAAGAGAAAAACAAGCAGAAGTTTATTAACATGTATATGTTATATATACATGGCAAGCACTCAGGGAAAAAGGAGTGACCCCTGGAAGTGTCTTAGAATTCAGAATTAAATATCATCTTAATAGGGAAAGGGTATGGGGAATGTAGGCCTCTCAGAGGATAGTAAGCGATTCTCAGGAAAGATGAATGGGCCCTCAGGAGAACAGATGGGAGGTATGACAGTTTGTGACAAAGTTTGGGTGCAGTGTTGATGTCTATTCTCCTCTCTTGTAACAAGAGTTAGTCTTCCAGGTTAAGGAAACTCCTGGGAGGGGGTGTAGGACAATTGAGTTCCTTTTGGAGGATCTGTCTTTAGACAGATAAGGAGAGTTCAGAGAAAGCCTCTCCCTGCATCTGCTTTTTTTCAAGTGTCTACAGCTCAAAGTAATTAAATAGCAAAGTCATATAACAAAACAGCATATATGGGTTGAAATGTCCTGAACTCCTACAGTTTAGGGTGGCATATTGTGCTGCTCTTCAGTGTTTTTAGTGACAGGGAGTTAATTCTGTGTCAGTTTGTTTCCAGATGTCTCTCCAGTTGTCCTGAACCATGACACCATGAATTGATTAGTCCCTGTTTTTCCTTGAGTATCAGGGACACTTCCTTATCCATGCTGGCAATCTCTTTCCCGAGCAATGTGGGGGTAGGGGTAGGAGTAGGGATGAGGGTAGGGTGCCAAAGCTAGGTCCGAGGCCAATCTTCCCCTTTGCTGTGACAGCAGAGGAGAGACCTGTCAGGTAGGAAGGCCATTGGGATGCAGAGACCGTCTATTGTTTAGGGATGTGCACTCAGGGAATCCCGAGTTGCCACCCAGGCCCCCTCCCCCTCCACAAACAGGGAGTGCAGCAGCTCAGAACCACTGCACTCAGGGGTGGAATTAGGCTGTGGGCCTGAATAAATAATTAGAAATTGGCTGCTGAGAGAATGTCCCTGGTGATTGCTTGCTCTGGAATTTTGCTGGGTGGCACACAGAGTTTTATTACCCAATTAAAATACAGCAGATTAAATCGTGCAAAAGGAAGATGGAATGGGCAATAAATCTGCCATGGAATGGGCTGTGGAAGGCCCACCCCGAAAGGCATGAATTGATGGTTCAGAGAGAATGGAGAAAAAGAGTAGTCTGGTTTCGCCAAAAAGAATCACTAGCGAAGCATATTCTTGAAAGGAGACAGAACGTTTGCCTTGGGGAGGATGGGTGGTAGGTTTGGAAGCATGGGCATTTGGGCAAAGAAAGGTAAGTGTTTCCAGTTTCCAGGGAAGACTCTGGAAAGAAGGGAAATGGAGGGTTGGTGAAGGCAGCCAAAGGTAACAAACCATCCTTCACACTCTTTTGTAACGTGCAAACCCTGGGGGAGATATTGGTGATACCATGGTGTCCATTGCGCAGCGTGACGTAACGAATAATTAGGTCATAACAGGTTCTGAAACGTCTGCAAAGTAAAAAGAGGCAGGATTATCTGTTCATTACACAGTAAAGTGTATATATTTCTGGTGGTATTAGTTTGCTAGCGCTGCGGTAACAAGGAACCACAGCCATGTGGCTTCAACGAGAGACGTGTACTGTCCCACAGTTCTGGAGGCTGACATCCGTGTGTCAGCAGGGCCGGGTCCCTCTGAACGTGACAAGGGAAGAATCTCTTCCAGCCCTCTCTCCTTGTTTTGTGGGCAGCCATCTTCTCTCTAGGCCTCTTCCCATCGTCCTTCCTCCATGCGTGTCTGGGAGAAGGTTCCCATATGTTCATATGAATGAACCCACCCTAATGATGATTTTAACTTGACTGTCTGTAAAGACCTTACCTCTAAATAAGGACACATTCCGAGGTAGTGTGGGTTAGGACTTCAACATCTGAATTTTGGGGGCACACACTTTAGCTCATAGTCACTTGACATCTTGAAATATAGCAATTTTCTTCTTTATGTCTATAGCGTCACCTTCCCCTTCCCAGCCCCAGGGGTGATGAATACGTCTTTTTCACAGTTCTCACGGAGCTGATTTGCGGTGCTGGCTTTCAGCTCGCTGGTGAAGCCCTGTGAGTGCAGTACTAGATACATTTGCTTCTGTTTGGTACTCGGTGAAGGGGGCAAACACTGTGCTTATCTTGAGGGCAAGTGGGAAAACATGGCTCCTGGGAAAGATGAAGAGACCTGCAAGTCTCCTTCTGGCTGTCCTTTCTTTTCACCTTGCTAAGGGCCACCAGATGTCACATTCGAGACCAATTGGTCCGGCACTGGCACCTTCCAAAAGGAATTTATAAAGTGTATCCGTGTATGAGTGTACTGAATATACTCAAGATTTTAGTTGAAACCATCCAGCTGCTCTCATCTGGCCTGGAGCTTGGGCCTGCTTACTGTCTGGCCATTGGACAAAATGAAACATAGACCCTGTCTTCACCTTGTGTTGACGTTAGTCTCCTTGCCTTTGTCTTGCTGCAAAGCAGATTGATAACAAGGATGAAAATCTGTGTGCCAGATGGCTGGGTGTCCTGGAGGTTGACCTCTCTCCCCAGCCTGTACCTGTCACTAGGCACATTTCTTGCTCCTCACTTCCAGCTTGGGAGGGCTGTGCCTGGCACTGGTATGCCGCCTTGTTTAGAGCCACTCTTGATTGTTTGTTGGTGTAAACTGACTCCATTCAGTCATCCAGCAAACACTTACTGAATATCTGCTCTGCGCTAGTCACTTTTCCAGGTAATAGGGATAAAGTAGGGATAAAAATAAAGACACCCATCCTCCTGGACTCATGGAGTTTATAATCTGGTCAGGCTGAACACTTAGCAGCATAGATAAGGTGTTATATGCTAAAAACAATAAAGCAGGACAAAAGGATCAGGAATGTGGGGCTCAAGACAGGTGCAATTTTGGAAAGGAGTAGGTCTCATTAAGAAGGTAACATCTGAGGGACACTTGGGTGGCTCCCTTGGTTAAGGATCTGACTCTTGATTTTGACTCAGGTCATGTTCTTAGGGTCATGGGATTGAGCCCTGCATTGGGCTCCCTGCTCAGTGGGAAGCCTGCTTCTCCCTCTCCCTCTGCCTGCTGCTCCCCCCACTTGAGCTCTCTCTCGCTAATAAATAACTAAAATCCTTAAAAAAAAAAAAAAGATAACATCTGAGCAAAGACTTGAATGAGGGGAGGAAGGTAGCCTTGTGGCTATGGATTGAGTTTCAGCGGAGGGAGCAGTTAGGGTCCCTAAACTCCTCAGCTGGTGTGTGCCCCATGACTGTGCACAGGAGTGAGGAGGCCATTATGGCTGAAGAGGAGTTATCCAAAGAAAGAATAACAGGTAAAGGGTGGAGGGGGCTGAACACTTCCTTCTAAGACTTTAAAAGGACTTTGGCTTTTATCTTAAGGAAGAAGAAAACCATTGTAGCATTTTAAGCATAGGAAATAAATGAGCTGAATTCTTTTGTACCTTATGAGAAGGTAGATAAAGATCATTCTGGTTGCTCTGGCGAGAACAGATTGTAGGAAGGCAAGGGTAAAATCTAGATGACAAGTTGGGAGGCCCTTGCTGTAATTTAAGATAACGGATGCTCAAATTGGGAGGAACCATGGTGGTAAGTGATCAGATTCTGGATGTACTTGCAAAGTCAAGCCTGGAGGAGATCTTGATGAGAGGAAAGGAGTCATGGAGGACACCAAGTGTTTGGCCCGAGTATCTGGAAGGATGGAATTGCCATCAGCTAAGGAGTGAATTGTGGGTAGGGTAGATTGTGGAAAAAGGATCAGGAGTTCAGTGTGGACATGGGGAGATGCCCATCAGTTCTCATCAAGACCAAGTAGAGGTATCTAGGAATGCTGTGGCCTCATCATTCAGTCCTGGCATGGCATCATGTTTCAATAAGTACAGTTCCAAAAGGCAAAGTAGAGAGACACATGGTGCTCTGGCCTGAACATCTGTGTCCCTGCCGCCACCTCTTCCCCCAAATTCATATGTTGGAATCCTAACACCCAGAGGCAACGGTATTAGGAGGTGGGGCCTTTGGGAGGTGCTTAGTTCTTGAAGGTGGAACCCTCAGAAATGGATGGCTGCTCTTCTGAGTGAGACCCCACAGAGCTCCCTAGCCCCTCCTGCCACATGAGGACACAACAAGAAGTCTGCAGTCCGAAGAGGGCCCTCACCCAACCATGCTGGCCCCCTGGTCTTGGACGTCCAACCTCCAGAACCATGAACAATAAATTCTTGCTTTTTGTAAGCCACCCAGTCTGGGGTATTTTGTTAGAGCAGCCCGAACTAAGACAGACAGATAGACAAACAAGGAATGCTTTGCTTTATCCTGGTCTCTTCAAGGACTTTAAAGAAGATCCAGGTCATAATCCTTAGTTTGCTTTCTCATGTCCCCTTTTTCTTTCCTCTACAAGTTCTGTTGTAATCCACACGCTCGGAAGCCTCTTCTCGGCAAGCATATCCCCTCAAAACACTTTCCCATCAGCCTCTGTGTGTTGGCTCCCAGCTCAGAGTTCTCTTCAGGATGTAGATTGACTGAACCTCTTGGAACTGGAAAGGCAGCCGAATATGCCACCCCAAAATATACCACTTTAGCATTAGGGTTATTTTGAGCTGTAGGTAGTTGAGAAGAAACAAATACAACAAAAGTTCTCTGCAAAGCAGGTTGTTAATTTGTAAAGGTGTCCCCTCCTCTCTTCCAGGAAGGGCAGAAGTTAATCACTAGAGACAAGTCTAGACGTGTATCAGCCCAGAGATGGTACTAGAGGAATCGATTGTCATAGACCTGTAAATACTAGCCCTCATTTATCATTAGTTCCTCATATATTTGCCTTTCCACAATTTGACACTCCTAACAACTCAAAGTCCTTTTCCTTTGTCTTGCTACTTCTCTAAAAATATACTGTTCTTTGTTAAAATGCTATTTAAGCCCAAGATACTATACCACTCCTGTGAGTCACTCATCTCTGAATGCTCCCATGTGTGTACATGAAGCACATATTAATAAACTTCTGGTTTGTTCATTTCTTATCCTCTTGTTAATCCTTTGTAATCCACTGTCTTTTGTTACTCTAATTTACAAGGCCCCAGCTGGAGAAACTAGGAGAGTACAGGGAAGGTTTTTTCCTCCCCTACAAACTCTTTGCCTCCTTTTTGTCTCCCCCTTCGCACTATGTCCAGGAAGAAATGTGGTCAGGGTGCCTTGTCCGCAGAGGCTGGGGTACAGCTGGGGAGAAAGAAAATTGGACCAGAAATGTTGGGATGCTCACTGGCAGATTAGTGTGGATACATGGCAGCCCTTGGCCTGGTGAGGCTGTCTCTGTGTCTGGGCCATCTCAAGCCACCGTTTTTATAGCCGCATCTGGATAAGATCAGGAGACACACTCATAGTGTTACATAATGTGAGCTATTTTACGCTCTTGCACTTAACAAATAATAGCTTTAAGCTCTCTAACTTCTACTCTTTACCAGAGACGAGTAATAATTCTCAGTAATTCATCATTCCTTAGATTCATAGAGTGAGCCCCGTGGACTCTCATACAAGGCAAGGACGTGCAGTTCCATTGCTCATCAGTAAACAGTTCACTCATCAATTATTAAATATATTAAATGGGCCAGGTCCTGAGCTAGACACCAAGACAACTAAGTGAATTGGACCTATTATCTCCATTCTTGGGGTGGAGGTGGTGGGGAGCAGATCACATCAATATTCTGCAGTAAGGGCTATCATGGAAGGGTTCCATCCAGAGCTGGGGGCTGTGCTCTTCCAGTCAAAGGATGGGCCAGTAAGACTTACCCAGGACTTTGCATCTAAAAAAATTATAACCTCTGGTATAGCCAATGTGAAAAACAGTATGGAGGTTCCTTAAAAATTTAAAAATAGAACTATCTTATGCTCTAGCAATCGCATTACTAGGTATTTACCCAAAGAGTACAAAAACACTAATCCAAAGAGCGAGCGAGAGAGAGAGAAACCCAGAACAGTCTTTTAATTATAGAGAACAAACTGAAGGTTACCAGAGGGGAGGTGGGTGGGAAATGGGCTAAATAGGTGATGGGTTAAGGAGGGCACTTGATGTAATGAGCATGGGGTGTTGTGTGGAAGTGTTGAATCGCTATATTGTACACCTGAAACTAATATTACACTGTAGGCTAACTTACTGGAATTAATAAAAATTTTAATAAAATTTAAATTAAATGATAAAATAAAAGTTTAATAAAATAATAAAATAAAAATTAAAAAATTAAATTAAAAATAGATATATAATGTAAGTTTGGGAAATCCTAAGTAAGCTCAAGAGGACTTTGTCTAAAGAGGTCATCTAGTATGCCTAGCTACCCCTGTCTCTGATCTCAGGTTCCATGACTCCCCCAGTGTAATTGCTCCTGATGGCCTGTTTCATTGCTGCCCTTCCCCACAGCTTGCTGGCTTCAGAATGGCAAGGATGAGTTTGTCTTCATCATGACTGTTTGCCTAAGACCTCAGGGGGCTCAGGAATTGGGTGCCTTGCTGAATGAATAGGTGGAGAGGCAGAGGAGTCCTTTAGTAACAGAAGCTACAGTATTGTTTTGAGTCCATCTACAAGTTTTAAAAGTGCTACATAATCACTACTGAAAGTTTTCTTCTTTTTTTATTTTATTTCTTTTCAGTGTTCCAGATTCATTATTTATGCACCACACCCAGTGCTCCATGCCATATGTGCCCTCTATAATACCCACCACCAGGTTCATCCAACCCCCCAGCCCCCTCCGCTCCAAAACTCCTATAACCTTTTTAAAAACCTTTTTTTTTCTTTTAAGTAATCTCTCTGCCCAATGTAAGGCTTAAACTCATGACTCCAAGATCAAGAGTTGCATGCTCTACTGACTGAACCAGGCAGGAACCCCCTTATTCAATCTTTTAATTTTTTTGTATTTTTTATTATTTTAAAATTTTAAAATATTTTAAAATATTCAACTTTTTAAAAGCTCAGTTTAGTGAATGGATTTTTTTTCAGTGGGATCACATCATTAATCTTATACTGAGAGTTGATAGGGAATCAGATTTGTATCAAAGAAATGTTTCTTTCCCTTTTTAAAAAAAGATTTTATTTATTTATTTGACAGAGATCACAAGTAGGCAGAGAGGCAGGCAGAGAGAAAGGGGGAAGCAGGCTCTTCACTGAGCAGAGCCCAATGCGGGGCTTGATCCCAGGACCCTGAGACTATGACCTGTGCCAAAGACAGAGGTTCAACCCACTGAGCCACCCAGGTGTCCCCCCCTTTATTTTTAGAGAAATATTTTCTACAGCTGTTTTAGAGGAAAAAGTGTTATGTAAACCAGGGCTACCTGTTTTCACCTTGATCTAAAGATATGTATAATTTTTTTTTAAAGATTTATATACTCATTTAGAGAGAGAACATAGGTTTTTGTTTTTTTTTAAAGATTTATATATTCATTTAGAGAGAGAACATAGGTTTGAGGGGCAGAGGGAGAGAGAAACTTAAGCAGACTTCCCACTGAGCACAGAGCCCAGCATAGGCTCTATCCCATGACACTGAGATCATGACCTGAGCAGAAACCAACAGCCAGATGCTTAACTGACTGCCCAGCTGGGTGCTCCATAAAGATATATATAAGATTTTTAAAAAAGAAACATAACGTTCTCTGTTCATTTCATTTAACAAAGTAAGTACATTTCCTACTATGAATAAAATACAACTTCATATAGACAATTAAAAAGAAAAAACATATTTTGATGCATTTTCTTCCAAAAATTTTTCCATGTCTGGATTTTTTTTTTTAAACAACCATGATCATTTTAAATAAAATTCTTAGGTGTGAAGAGTAAAATCTTTGGAACCAGTCTAATTGTCTTCCTAAGATTCTGAAAGATTCATCCAAATAAGAAAGTTAGGCAATATAATTAAATGGGCACAGTAACTGGGTCAAGGCAGGGTGATAAAATCCTCCACACAGTGAAAATAAAGCCTAAAGTGATACTCAACAAATAGAACATAAACTCAGGCAGTTATGGCTGATACAGAGAGGTGAAGAAAAACCTAGAAGCCCCACTGGGCCTTTAAAGTGTATCAAAACCAAGAGCCACCCTCGCTAATCTGTGATAGTCAGCAAGATGCCCAGGCAATAAAAGGAAGCATCAGGAGAACAAAGGTATGGTGGGGGAGTTAATGATGTCTTTGCATCAAATTAATATAGGAAAGTGAATTAAAATACATCCTTGAGACTGGCAGCATTTATCTCTGTGTCGGGGGGAACTGGGGAGCCCAGAGTCTACATTGTTCCTCAAAGTAAGTCATTCGTCATGGGAAACAGACTATGTTTATAAATATGGTCAGTTCTACACTTTCCTTTGTCAGTTGATGTTGAGAATAACCCAAGTAAGTGTGTGACAGCAAATCTGTTGAGAAAAGGAAAAAAAAAGGCAAAATTCTATTTTGGTGGCAGTAGTCTTCAGAACCCTGCCTCTCCTCCCCCAATGGACATTATTAGTGTTGCACAGGAGGCAAACTTTTCCTTTACCCTCTTAGGAACTCTGACCGGACCTGAGAATGAAGTTGACATAAGACAGAATAATAAAAGAAAAGCAACAAATTTATTTTTATAAGTACGTGGGAGCCTTCATAGGAAAATGAAGACCCCAAAAGTGGGAAGGCCTGCATTTTTATATACTAGATTGAACAAAGAGTAGTAATTACAAAAAAGTAGCTAAAATGTAGGAAGAGACTAAAGGAAGATAAGGGTAACTTTGACAAAGTTTGTTTGTACAAATTCTTCTTGGCCTTGACTCCTTTTCTCTGGTCATGAGAAAGTTCAGGTGCAGGGAAGGCCTGTTTTATATGGGAATTTTATCTCCTGTTTTCAGGGGGGGAAGGGGAAGTCAGAGCGCCTTTCTTACACCTGTTGTTTTTCAAGTGTCTTTAACTCAAAATGGTCAATATGTTAAGCTGACATGTTTTGGGGTGCCATGCTCTGAGCCCACTCATTAAGTCCTGCATTGCCTCAGTCTCACTCTGGGGAGCCCAGGTGGGTTTTAGTGTGGGTGCACAAGGTGATGGTAATGGCCTGTGGTGGGACATGAGGAAGTCAAAATGTGCATAAGAGTAAAACCCACTCAAAGTTCTATCCTTTGCACTGATGGTTACCAGAGGGGAGGTGGTGGTGGTGGGTGGGTTGGATGAAACAGGTGATGATGGGGATTAAGAGTACACCTATCATGGTGAGCACCGAGTAGTATATGGAATTGTTGAATCACTATATTGTACACTTGAAACTAATACAACACTGTATGTGATCAATACAGGAATTAAAACTAAATTCTTAATAAAAATTAAGTAAGTAAGTAAGTAAATATCTCTACCCTTTGCTCCTCTCTTAGTTGGTTTTACCACTGGTGCCTGAAGCACATGACCTTCAGGGGGTCTGAGCCTGGAGGAGTTCCCCGGGGCTCCACTAACCCTGGCTTCTGTTGATAGGCGTGACTATAGTCTTGATATATGTGGCCAACATCACCCATCCTTCCATTACATATAACTTGCCCATTCCCCCATGTAAGAGAGTACAAACTTTATTTACCTCACTACTTAAAAAAAGAAGAAAAAAAAGACTCCTGTAGATGTCATGGTAAAAGTGTTCACAGAAGCCAATTTTTCTCCAGACAGACAAACAAGGACACTTCTTTGTAACTATAATATAACCAACAAAATCGGGAAATTGACAGTGATAAGTTATGCTAGGGGGGGATTTCCTTCTACCATTTTACATTTGAAGGTGGGGGAAGCTGTGAATTAACTGACAGTAGACTAACAGGAGAAAGGTTTGTTTATGCATGCGGAAGGTTTCAGATGAAGAGGTAACCTGGGGATGCCTGGGTGGCTCAGTCAGTTAAGTGTCTGCCTTTGGTTCAGCTTGTGATCCCAGGGTCCTGGGATCTAACCCCATGTTGCGCTCCTTGCTCAGCAGGGAGCCTGCTTCTCTCTCCGCCTGCTGTTCTCCCTTCTTGTGGTCTCTCTCTCTCTCTCACAGATGAATAAATAAAATCTTTATTAAGAAAAAAAAAGAAGAGGTAACCAGATAGCTTAAGGTAGGGATTTGTACATCAGTTTAATAAGGGAGCAGGTAGTTGTGTTTCGGGCTTCAAAGGATGTAAGGTTGGGATTGAAGCTTGTTTACACAATTTTTGGAATGTGCTGGTGTTCACGGTAAGACCTCCCTGATCGGAGACCTCTCTGGCGGGGGCTGTGACAGCTGACTCTCACAAAGTTCTGATAGTCAGATAAGGGAAGGTCGACCACATAGGAGTTCTTTGGGCATGTTTCCACTTTGAAGTAATCTGCTTGTCATTCATGTGTGATATCAGTCCCATCACCAGTCACCTGATCCAGAGTCCCCCTTCACAGTTTGTCAACTGCTCCACTAGCTTCCTTTATAGCAAAAGGATCCAATCCAGAGTCCTGATTGCATTTAGTTGTCATATCTCTTTGTTTTTCTTCGGAACTCTTCAGGATCTTGAAGACTTTGAAGACAATAGGCCAGTTATTTTGGCAAAATGTAATAAAAGTATTTGTACCGAATCATCCATTCATCTGTAAGGGAGGAAAAAGAAAATCCTTTCTCCTTTAGTCTTCTGAGTTCTTGGTTGGGACCCTTGTAACAAAAAGCAGATTAATAGAAGAAAAACAAACAGAAGCTCATTACCATGTACGTCTAATTTATACACGGGAGAAACTCAGAGTAACTCAAGGCGATGCTTTAGAACTCTTGCTTATGTAGCATCTTCAACAAAGAACAATAAATTTGTAAAGGAATGACAGGACAAAAGGAAGTAGTTTTAGGTTTCCAAGGGTGGTAAACTGTGGGAAGCTGAATATATGGCAGGAAACTAATTGAATAAGGTTTGTTTATGGATGCCTTCACTGTCACCTGGTAAGAGTCTGTCTTCAAAGAAGGAGAATTTATATCCTGTCTTTACGCAGCATAGGAGGAGGGCAGAGAGAACTTTCTTGCATTTGCTACTTCTTAATTGTTGTCAGTGCAAAATAATTTTATGGGTAAAAATTCTGGTTTTCTTCAGCTCATTAATTAATTTATTTGGGATAAGTAATTGATCAGCTACTATGGGTTGAGCTCTGTCAAGCACTGGGATTCATACATGGCACTAGATGGATGTGGATCTTTCCTTGGGAGAGGCCCTTTATCCCTAGAGTAGTTAAGAAGATGGATTTTGGGTTCAGGATTCCTGGGTTCAGGTCCAGCTCTACTACTTATTCCCATTAGAATCTTGGGTTTGTTACTTAATCTTTACATGCCTCACAGAAAGAGGGAAGGTCAATAAAAATACTACCACATAAGATAGACATTTGCTTAGATGAGTTAATACTGGCATCTCAGTATATATCAGTGATCTGAATCTAAAAATTAGATTTTCTGTGTGAAGATGCTGAGTTCCATTTCACATTATTTTAAAAAGAAAAAAAATTATAATACATTACACATCAATTCAAGATCCCAATTTCTGAAATCACAACTAAAATACACTTAAACAACTGAAGGAATAAGAATATTCCACCCCAAAATATGCCACTTTGGGATAAGAATTATTTTGAACAATGGCATCTGAGTTCCTAAGCAGTCTTATCTGCCTAAAAGCTGAGCCTTACAAAAGAGCTCAATAGTTATAAATACCATCCCTGGGAGCAACTCTAATATTCTCTTCTTGGAGATGAAGTCAGGTTTCATGACACCCAGATAGACATTGTCACAAGCTGTCATATCTTCCATCTATTTTTCTAAAAGCATATTTATTTTTCAAAAAGCATTTGCATAAGTGCCCTTTCTCCCCTTCTTTCTAAGAAGTCATTTGTTCTCCCAGAAGTGCCTCTCTGTTCCTCCCCCTCCCCTATTAAGATGACATATAAACTCTAAACTCTGTCTCCCTGAGTCTCATTTTTCAGTGAACTCCCATGTATACGTAAATAAAAATCTGTCTTTTCTCTTGTTAATTGGTCTTTTGTCAGTTTTTAATTTTTTTAATTTTTAAAAATTTTAAAAAGATTTTATTTATTTGAAAGAGAGAGACAGAGATAGCAACAGAGATAGCAAGAGAGAGCAAGAGTGGGAGGATAGGGAGAAGCAGGCTCCCCACCACGCAGGGAGCCCAAAATAGGGCTGGATTCCAGGAGCCCAGAATCATGACCTGAGCTGAAGGCAGACACCCAGCTGACTGAACTACCCAGGGACCCCTCTTTTGCCATTTTAATTTGCAGGTCCTCAGGACAAAACCTATGAAAAAAAGGTTTTTTCTTTTCCTTCACACACCTATGTACTAGTAACCATGGTCACACTAGGATGCAAAATGTTTAAAATATTATCACCAAAGAAATAAACACAGTTGCTTTTTGTGCGGTAACATCTCTTCTATTGTAATTACTGTTTTATTCCTTTAATTTCTTATCAACCCTTCTCTTCAAAACTTTCTGAACTTTTCAGGTACTCATTGTACAGCTCTCAGCAAAAATAGTGGCTCAATATGGAAAGCACTGGTATCTGCATTCAGGACAGGTGCCAGTGACAAAGCATGACTCACTCTGAGCATGACACTATGAGGTCACTCTGAGCATCAGCAACATCGAAAGACTACGCCCCCTCTGTGGATACTTCCTGTGCTTTTCAAAATGTCTATGAGTGTTGCTGCTGTTCTACCACTTGAATTTGGAAGGTAACTGGAAAACTTCCCCCCTCGGTTCTTGCTACACCTCATTGAACTTTTGGAGATACAAATATAAAATTTTCCATCAGCTTAAAACAAACTCTATATTGAGAGAGACATATATTCTGTGAAGTTTGGGTATTAAAAAATAGAAGATGTTGTTTCTGGGAGATATTTGGCAGGCAATGCTTGCATATATAAAGCTTTTACGGTAGAGCTTGGCACAAAGAAATTATTAGCTATTATTTTTTACCTCTGCGAACACAACATTCTAGTGGGGATGGCAGGCAAGAAAACACAGGATGGATAAGTTTTCTACAGACTGTGGTAAGTTTTCTGAGGAGATTGAGTACCATGCTAGAGAATAATGGGGGAATGACCTTCTTCGTGAAGGTGGTCAGGTTAAGCCTCCCTGGGGAAGTGACAACTAAAAATAAACCTGAGGGATGAAAAGAAGCCAGCCACGAGGGCATCCAGGGTGAAGCTTTCCAGGTAGAGGCACGAGCAAATCCCAGAGCAAAGGTGCTGGAAGCCCTGTTAGTGGAGTCGTAACAAGTCTACGTGATGAGGCCAGAGAGATGGGCAGGCAGAGGTCACGTAGAATCTTGGAGATTGTAGTAGAGTTTGGATCCTATTCTAAGTGCAATAAGAAACCACTAAGAATTTTAAGTGAAAGGATGAGATGGTCTGATCTATGTTTTTGGATCACCTTGCTGAGGAGATTGGGGGAATAGAAGTTTCAGGTGGGAGCTGGGAGACCAAATTAAGAAGCTACTCATTAATTCAGGTAAGAGACGAGATGACATTGAAGATGGATAGGAGAGGTCAGGGATGAGGATTACTTTGGAGGAAGAATTATTGGACTTGCTGTCGGGTGAAGGAAACAGATGACTCAGGGATGACAACTCAGATTTCTGGCTTTGATAACTGGGTAGGTAGTGATGCTATTGATAGAGGGATGGAAGACTGACTATAAGAATGTTTGCAATGTTATCTCTAAAGTTTGGGCATGTCCACACACAGAAACTCTGAAAATGATACTCCCCGTGTCTCTTGGGAGGCATTATTTGTAAATGGCAGCATGTTGCACAATGACAAGATGGCATAAAGGTTCTGTACGACACAGTACAGGAGAAACCTGAATTATGCTGATTTGCTTCAGTTCCTTTTGATAGCATCTGGTGACTTCTGCTTTGGTTCTTCTGTACAGTCCTGGTTTTAATATATGGCTTTTTGTTTTTGTTTGTTTTGCCTTATTGGGTAGAAGCAGGAAACTCGTGGCTCTTCTGGTTGTATAAACTAAACATCAGAGAAGTCTGCTGTTGTTCCCCAGTAGGAATCTCTACTTCTTCTTGACCATTAAACAGAGTTATGGTGGTTAATTACATATGACCTTTCTGAAGAGGTTAAGTGTAGGATAATTGCTGATGAATGATCCAATAAAAATTGTAGGCCACTACTGAAGGGTAGCAGAATATGTCACCCCAAAATGTACCACTTTGGAATAAGAATTATTTTGAGCTGGAGGCAATTGAGAAAAGGCAGATACAGTACAAGAAAAGCTCTCTGCCCTCCCCCATTACCTAAAAGGAGGTCATAAATTTGTAGAGGTGTCCCCTGCTCTCCTCTCTCTCAGGAAGGACAGAAGTTAACCACTGGAGACAACTCTAGATCCTTATGAGCTCAGAGATGGAACCAGAGTCATCTACATAACAAATTGTACTAATTAGTCCTTATCTTCCATTATTTTCTCAATGTTCGCCTTCCCATAATTTGCTGCCCTTAAAGTCCTTTTCCTTTGTCTTACCCTTCTCTAAAAATTCTTTGTTCTTTTGCTAAAATGGTCTATAAGCCCGAGTTCGAAATACCTCTTTGAGTTACTCTTCTCTGAGGCTCCTATGTGTATGCGCAACAGACATGTTAACAAACTCCTGTTTTCTTTTCCTCTTGTTCATCTGTCTTTTGTCAGTCTAACTTAAAGGACCCCCGCCAGGGATTTCAGGAGGCTGGAGGGAAAAAGGTTTTTTTCCCTTCCCTACATGACAAAGAACAGAAAGTATATACTGAGAGCCCCAGGAACAGTAGGGTAGTTCTGGTAGGGAGAAGCCAGAGAGCTGGCTGCCTCATTTCCCAGTATGCTTGCTTAACCAGACCAAGGCTTCAGTGAGCCCTTGTTTCTCCATCTGTGAAATGTTGTTTTGGGAGGTGGGGGGAATAGAACAAGAATAAAATAAGGCAGAATATGGGAGCACCTGGGTGGCTCAGTCGTAAAAGTGTCTGCCTTCCACTCAGGTCATGATCCTAGAGTCCTGGGATTGAGCCCTGTGTAGGGCTCCCTGCCCAGTGGAGTGTTTTCTTTTCCTTCTCCCTCTTCCTCTCTCCCTGCTCATGTTCCCTCTCTCTCTAATAAATAAATAAAATCTTTTTAAAAAAAGATAGAACATGGTAATAGAATATCCTGATTATGTTATAGAAACAACCCTTGAAACTCCATGACTTTGTGGCTTAGCACAATCAAAGTAGATTCAGATGTTGGTCATCAGGGGTACTCTTTCTGGAGACTCTGAGAACCATATTTCCATCTTTTTGTGATATAGCTCAACATGTAGCCTCTAAGATTGTTGAAAAAAGGGAAGAGAGGATGTAGAACTGCATGATATATTTTAATGTTCAGACCAGGGAATGACTTATGTCTGTTTTACCCATCTCCCACTGGCCAGTACAGAGTCATATGGTCCAAAAGAACTTCAAGGTAAGCTGAAAAATGTAGTGCCCCATAAGAGAAAAATAAAATAAAATTTGGTGAAATAATGGCATTGTCTCCATCACATTTAAGTGAATGTGTTTTTTAAAATATGGTCTCCAGCTTTTCTCTGGTAATGGTGCTTGAAATGACTTAACCAGGGAAAGAAGTTTGTAAGTAAAAGGTATAAATGGGCCACAGATGGATACCCCCCTCTGAATAACAGAGATGATTGCGCTTTTTTGAGGGGACGGAGGAGAAAGAGTGAGAGTGGCAGTGGAAGGTGGATGGGTGAGGGATGGGCTTGGAAAGAGGAAATATCCTAGTTGGTAAAGCTCATAATTGGGATGAAAGTGTGGCTGGAGAAGAAAGTTTTTTGCCTGAACCAAAAGCAAATGTCATGTTTAAGAGTCAACAGTTTGGTAGCCAATGGAAAGGCGAATTTTACAATGTTCATCTGAGGGCAGGAAGTTCCAAAATGAAGATCTTTTAGGCAAATAAGAAGGAAGAGCTATCACTAGAAAGCATTTCCAAGTTAAATGTTAAGATAGGAGGCAGCAATAAATGGAAATTTGTAGGGTGATTTATGCAAGTTAGAAAAATTAAACCATGTCTCATCCTCCGATGTTCAAAGGCATGGGACAAGCGCTCTGGGGACCAGGGCTCTTCTGAGAGACGTGTCATCTTTCCAAGATAAAAACCACCTCTGCAAGAAGTCTTTAAGAAGGGGAAATCGTGGCAGGGGTTGGGAGTGGGAGCACCTGGTTGGTTCAGTCCGTGGAGTGTCGGACTCCTGACTTCAGGGTTGTGAGTTCAAGGCCCACACTGTGTGTGCAGATTACTTAAAAATAAAATCTTAAAAAAAAAAGGGGGGGGGAAGTTGGGGTCCTTATGTAGGGGAGGAAAGAGAATTTCCGTTCTATCCTCCTTAGTTCTTGGCTGAGGCCCTATAACACAAGATTAGCAAGAGAAAAACAGAACTTTGGATATGTGGGACACACCAAGGAAAAAATGAGGAACCCGAATAGAGCTACAGCTGAAATATCACTTTCTGCTGACCACAAAAGAGTGTGGGGAGACCAGTTCTGGGGAGGTTACCAGGACAAGCTCAGCCATACACAAGGGTAACGTTTGTCACTCAGTGTTAGGTGATGACTTCCTTATCGGTAAGTCTCTGGTGACTTAGATTTTCTGCACAGAGAGGGCGACCCACTTGCAAATGGAAATCTTCTTTATAAATGCGAACGTCCCTTACAACAGGGTGACTTTGACTCTCTTTTCAGAGCTTCTCCTGTGTCTGCTCTTTCTTAAAATAATTAACTCAAGATAATCCTTATACCCAAGAGGCATATTTTGGGATGGCGCTTTCTGCTATCTTCCCATAGTCTTGCTCCACCCCTCTGAGCTTCTCTCTTACCACCATCCTTCTCACCACACTATGGTCACACTGATGTTCACTGTTCCTTGAATACTGTGACTGTGCTCCAACCTCCCAGCATCCGTTCTGGCTCTTCCCTCAGTCCAGAAAGCTTTTCCCTGAGACATCTGCTCTCAGCTTCTCAATGATGCACACCCTGCCCATTCTCTTTAATATCTTCAAACATACTGAATAGTTTACTTTTTATGCTGATTGTTATTCTTCTCCTATTTGAATGTTAGCTCCCCCAAATCAGAGATTCTTCATGATTTTCTTCACTGATCTATCCCAAGACCCTAACAGAGGCACAAAAAAGTTTGTTGCATTGAACGGATCCCACAAATTACTAACTAGCTCCTAATGGGTTCATTGGTGGAGGGAGTTTGTTTTTCCTCTAAAACACCTGCTGGGAACAGAGATTGCTTGTGTTGCCCTAAATGATGAGGGAGGGGTGCAGCAGGGGAAGCCAGAATTAGGAGGAAATTTAGTGTGAATGTCTAAAGGGTCTTTTTGTGTTGCTGATTTTATATTTTAGGCTCTGACCAATAGGGATAGCATTATTTAAGCCATAATTTTTAGTTTTTAAAGTAATTTCTTTGGAATGTTTTTCTTTCCCTCTAAAACAAGTGATCCCTGTAAAGAACATAAGCTTCAGTTTTAGCTGAAGAGAAGAGCCTATAGGTGGAGATAAAACAGAAACCAGCATTTCCGCTGGATCGCTCACTACCTGGTCTGTTTGAAGAGCAGGCGTGTTTGGACAGTGGTACTTAATGAGATCATTTCTGTTACTGTTTGTGAAGGGCTTAGCTTTGCCTAGTTCTCCTCCTCTGGGACTTAGGAACTTGGGGCATTTTAGAATGCTTTTTTAAAAAGTAAATACAGGGTTTCAGTTGCTTTGATGAGGTACAGGG
The DNA here is from genome assembly GCF_922984935.1 of Meles meles. Taxonomy (NCBI): domain Eukaryota; kingdom Metazoa; phylum Chordata; class Mammalia; order Carnivora; family Mustelidae; genus Meles; species Meles meles. Next base: position 25,567,991 of record NC_060070.1, read on the forward strand.
GACAGCAAAAAGGGCCATTAAAATTAATTTTAGAACTATAGGTGAGCACTTACTGAATCTTTGTGAAAACACAAATATGTATTGAGTCAACATTTTAAACATAAACTACATTTTATACCAAATTACATGAAAAAATGGAGGTATAGGTGACATATGATATTATGTTCATTTCCGGTGAAACATAGCAATTTGGCATTTGTATACATTACAAAATGCTTCCCACAAAATTACGTTTGGATGAGGTCGGCGGTGGTGGGGGTGGGGATGGGGGTTGTTTGGAAACATTATCTCTGCTCTAGAAACATTTAAACCTTCCCTTGAATGAATGCCCAGAGTCTTACCTTTGCTGCTAGCCTTGGCATTCAGGGTGGAATCCACATTTGTTTAGCAATCCCTTAAATTTCTCAGCATGAAAAAGAACCCTTTCATCCTCTAAGTACCGGTGCAGTGGACACGTCTGCCTCATTCAGTTACATTCCAGAAGATCTGGGGGAGATTAGCTAGGACAAAAATTTTAGGCGCAGTCCTCACGTGCCTCAGGCTCTGTGTTCTTCCCTCGCCTGTCTTTGCTGTTCAGGGCTTAGCAAGTCCTCCCACACTCTACGTTGGGCATTATATCAAAATTAATTACATTGCTAGGCTCTGGACGTTAATTTTAGTGTATTCGGTAAGAGCAGTGGTACATATATTTACCATTGTGCTTCAACTTGTAATTCTTTACCCAATAACGTTGGTAGATTAGTCCCCTGGGGCTGCTTTATTAGAAAGTCAGCTGTAAGAAATAGCTCCTACCCTACATAATTACTTTGTCACAACAGTCAGAATTTTAGTAAGCAAACTGATATAAATGATAATGAAGTCCTTCATCTTAGGCTGAGTCTGATTATTTTACTCCACAGCTGTGGGCAGTACTACCATTTTTCTTCAACAATGCTAGTGAGACTCATTAATATACAGTTGGTCCTTGAACAACGTGGGTTTGGATTGCCTGGGGCCACTTATACATGGATTGTTTTCATTAAATTCAGTGCTATAAATGGGCTTTTTTTCTCTATGAAAAATTTTTTAAGATTTTATTTATTTATTTTACAGAGAGAGAGAGAGAGAGAGAGGCAGCAAGAGAGGGAACATGAGCAGGGGGAGTTGGAGAGGGAGAAGCAGACTCCCTGCTCCGCTGAGCAGGGAACATGACACGAGGCTCAATCCCAAGACCCTGGGATCATGACCTGAGCCGAAGGCAGACACTTAACAGCTGAGCCACCCAGGCATCCCTACTATAAATTTAATAACATTCTTTTAATTCCTAACAAAATGTGTTGTGTATATTCTTTTTTTTTTTTTAGATTTTATTTATTTTTTGACAGAGAGAAATCACAACAAGGCAGAGAGGCAGGCAGAGAGAGAGAGAGAGGGAAGCAGGCTCCCCGCCGAGCAGAGAGCCCGATGCGGGACTCGATCCCAGGACCCTGAGATCATGACCTGAGCCGAAGGCAGCGGCCCAACCCACTGAGCCACCCAGGCGCCCCTGTTGTGTATATTCTTACTAAGCCTTCTGGTCAACAGTAGACTATTAGTAATTAAGTTTGGGGGGAGTCAAAAGTTATATATGTGGATTTTTGTTTTACTTTTATTTTATTATTATTATTTTTAAAAGATTTTCCTTATTTATTTGACAGAGATCACAAGAAGGCAGAGAGGCAGGCAGAGAGAAGAGGAAGCAGGCTCCCTGCTGAGCAGAGAGCCAGATGCAGGGCTCAATCCCAGGACCCTGAGATAATGACCTGAGGCTTAACCAACTGAGCCACCCAGGTGCCCCATATGTGGATTTTTGCCTGCATGAGCTTTGACGCCCCAACCCCCACATTGTTCAAGGGTTTACTGTGTTTTATAACCTTGGGAGCAACAAACTTAAGGGTTTTCCTTGAGGGGAGAGACCTAGGGTTGGCTATTTGTGATGGGAGTGTTACTTTGCATTCTGACTCCAATCGGGTGAGTCCCCTCCTCATCCCCAGTAATAGATCCCTCAGACAGAAGTCCCCTGACCTGTTTTCCTCAGAATTTAGTCAGGGAAGTACTTAAACCAACCTGTTTGTCCCGAAAGAGAGTTATTTTTGAAGAACCCCCCCAAGGAAGGAAATACCTACTTCCCCTGAGTCATATACATATGACTATATGGACTGCAATTTACCATCTGATTCTCAGATATAAGAGAGTGCCATACTCTGCTTCCCACCTGGGCTGGCTGAGAGGCCTGGAGTGCCAGTGGCTCATGGCTTCCATGACAGGAAACTGTCAGTCCACGCTAGGAGAACTGGGAACACGATATGAGGAGGGGAGTGTGGGGTGGGAAGCAAAGTCAAATTAATACAAAAAGCAATTTAAAGGTTAAATTGCCTGAAAAAAAGAAATTACAGTATTTAAGGTCTGGTAGAAAGTTAGTTATTTCCCAATCCTCAAGATGTCTAAAAATCTATCTTAAAAATTTCAAATTTTAAATGGCTGAGGAGCTGGAACATGTGACAATTCAGGAGTATTTATTATTAATAAATACAAATGTTTTATTTTTACAGATTTGTCAGCTATCTGGAAGAAGTATTTGGTAATAGGCGAAATACTCTTCCCTTTTCAGCCACCATCATGCTAAGCATCATGTTAATATAATACCTTTATGTAGTTTATGATAGAAAAGGTAGAGCAGACTACGAAAAAAAAGAATTAATGATGTCTGTCAGTATGTGGTCTTCTTCGGCACTCTTTGATGACCCTAGGACTGTGCTGGCCCATTCTTAAGTTTTGGGTAGCTGTCCAATGGGACCCAGGGCATAGCTGGGCCCTTTTACCTGGGATCATTAAAGTCCACCCAGCTGAGGCAGAGAGAGAGAGATTTTGGAAAGGATAAATGATTTGATATACAAATATAAAAGTGATGATGTATCCATCATAAGAATGAAATATTTTTAACTCTCCAACATCTGATTTATAGTTTAATTTTAATTTTATTTTGAATGTTGTGGGTGGGGGCAGTTCACCTTTTAGAAGAATCTTCTAGGTCTTGCCTGACTGGTGGCCCAATCAGATGGGATCCATTACAGCAGATTTTATAGGTGCCTCCTGAAAGGAGGTTATTTTCTTTTATTCCACTATGCCTGGTTATTTTCTTTTATTCCACTATGCCTGGTAGAAAGAGGCTCACACAGTCAAGAGAGTGAGTGATCAGGGCACCTGGGTGGCTCAGTTGGTTAAATGTCCCACTCTTGATTTCAGCTCAGGTCATGATCTCAGGGTCCTGGGATCGAGTCCCATATTGGGTTCCCCACTCAGCGGGGAGTCTGCTTCAGATTCTCTCTCTCCAACTCTGTCTGCCCCTCCCCTTGTGTGCATTCTCTCTCTCTCAAATAAATAAATCTATCTTTAAGGAAAAAAGGGAGAGTGAGTAATCAAACACAACTCCTGGGACTTATATTTGGCAACAGTGAAAAGCCAACAAATGAGTAAAACCTACTTGACAAGTTCATCCTGTTTCTGCAAGGTAATCAGGGCAATCATGAGACTGAAGGAGAGGAGGTATTTCAGACCTCTTCTCCTTCAGAATACCTTTAGGTATTTCTGATCCTTCCGTGCATCTCTGTGTGTGTGTGTGTGTGTGTGTGTGTGTGTACATGGGGTCTTGCCCACATGGCCTCTTGGGATGGTCTGAGCCTTGTTAGATAATACCTTCAGTTTCTCTGACAGAGTCCAGAGTGGAACCAATGTGGAAAATGATGACTTATTGGTAAAATGTAACCATATTCCTCTTCAGCTCTCTTAGACTGGATGGATTAATTCTTTTTGTGTGTGGAGTTCACGGGCTGAGGAGAAAGAGCTGGTCCCTCTGCTCGTCAGGCAAAACATTCCCTGAGCCCGTGAGAGGAAGGAATAGTGACTGGGAAACACCCCACACACCACCAAGCTTGGAGCTCTCTGAGAATTGAAATCTTTCCAGTCTCTGGAAAGTTCCTTCACAATGCTTTATTCTAGGCTCTGCAGACACCAGGGCGGCTTTTACTTCCTGGGCCAGTGCTGTAGCTTCTCATAGTTGATTCTCTTTAGGACTTGAATAGTCAGGTTGTTTGGGGATCCTTGGGTTGGTCTGGCTTCCTTCCTAGGGCCTTGAGGGTTTTATATAGAGCATTCCTGTTCTTCAGTTTTCAGACAGAGAAGATTCTTCCAAGGAAACAGGGAGGGGAAAGATAGAAAACACACTGATTTAGACAAATAGATGGCTTTTTGTTTTAGAGAATGAGAAGACAAGCCACAGGCTAGGAGAAAATATTTGCAAAAGTCACATTTGATAAGGGGCTGGTATTCAAAAAATATAAAGAACTCTTAAAACTCAGCAATAAGGAAACAACTCAATTGAAAAAAAAAATGGGCAAAACATCTGAACAGACACCTCACTGAAGAAGATGAATAGATGACAAATGAGAATATGAAAAGATGCTTGTCATCACCTGTCATTAGAGATTTGCAAACTAAAACAATGAGGTACCTGTCATTAGAGATTTGCAAACTAAAACAATGAGGTACCACTGCACAGTTATTAGAATGGTTAAAATCCAAAACACTGACAATACCAAATGCTGACGAGGCTGTGGGACAATAGGAATTTTCATTCATGACTAGTGGGAATACAAAATGGAACAGCCACTTTGGAAGACAGCTTGGCAGTTTCTTATAAAACTAAATACTCTTACCACATGGTCCAGGGATCACACTTCTGGGTATGAAAGGTATGTCCATAGAAAAACCCCTGCACAGAGCTATTTACAGCAGCTTTCTTCATAGTTGTTGAAACTGGAAACAACCAAGATACCCTTCTGTAGGTGAATATGTAAATAAGCTGAGGGACAGCTAGATCATAGAATATTACTCAGCACTGAAAAGAAATGAGCTGTCAGACTGTGAAAAGACAGGGAGGAACATTAAATGTGCATTGCTAGCTGAAAGAAGCAATCTGAAAAGTCGGCGTACTGTACGATTCCAACTATGTCACATTCTGGAAAAGGTAAAGTTACGGAGATACTAAAAAGATCAGGGTTTTCCAGGATTTGGAGAGGAACTGTGAGCAGGTGGAACACTGAGGATTTTCAGGACAGCAAATCTAGTCTATATGATATTGTACTGTTGGATCCATGTCATTATGCATTGGTCAAAACCCATAGAAAGTACAACACAAAGAGTGAACCCTAGTGTAAACTATGGACTTTTGGTGATAATAATGTATCAGTATTGGTCATTAGCTATAGCCAATGTATATAACACTGATGCAAGATGTTACAGATGGGGGACTGGGAGAGGGAGGAGGGGATATATGGGAACTCTATGCTTTTCCCTCAATTTCCCTACAAACATAAAACTTAAAAAAAAAAAAAAGTCTAGGGGTGCCAGGATGGCTCAGTCAGTCGGATGTCCAACTCTTGATTTTGGCTCAGGTTATGATCTCAGGGTTGTGAGATCGAGTCTGCTTCAGGCTCCGAGCTGAGTGGGCTGTATGCTGCTGCCCCTCCCCCTGCTCAAATAAATAAATAAAATCTTAAAAAGTCTACTGCTTAAAAGAAAACAAGATGGATCAGAAAAGGGTGTGGGAAGAAGGATACCGTTGGAATGGGCAGTCAAGGAAAGTATGACCAACGCGATCTGCCCCAAGGGCAGACTTCTGAGGTGGGGTTTTCACCAGCAGGAGTCCAGCTGGTAGATTTAAATTCTTGCTTAGTTGAATATACAAGAACACTACTGTTCACCATCTTTGAACTCCTAATGCTGTCATAGACCTCTGTCTCAAGGAGATAAGGAAAAATGAAAAGGACTTTTTTTTTTTTTGGAAAGTTTATTTATTTATTTATTTGACAGAGATCACAAGTAGGCAGAGAGAGAGGAAGGGAAGCAGGCTCCCTGCTGAGCAGAGAGCCCGATGTGGGGCTCAATCCCAGGATCCTGGGATCATGACCTGAGGATAAGGCAGAGGTTTTAACCCACTGAGCCACCCAGGCACCCCAAAAAGGACTTTTCAACTGAATTTAAAGGCAAGACATAGAAAAGCACAGAGACTTTTCTAGCCGGTAACATTTGAGGAAAACCTCTTGAAATAACCTATCTTACGTTCTGGCCTTGTAACAACCTTGAAATAGGATGATTATGAGCTTTGATGTGGGAGTTTGTGCTGCACTTACAATACATACCGTGTGTGTGCGCGCGCGCGTGCGCTGTGAGAGAAGTACTTGCGTGAGAGCCAGAGAGACGAAAAGGAAGGATCTTCATGTTCTGTAATTTTTTGTCTTAGCAGAGTCAAACCTGATCTGGTTTTTCTTTTGTATTTATTTCATGCAACTACCCACATTTCTTAATCAATATGCTTTTGTGCTTGCATTCCTTGAGGCCACTTCCTGCTTCTTCCTTTTTCCACTGTATCACATTTTTTAAAAAGAAAGTGTTGTTTAGTGCTTTCAAAAACCTTTCTTTTGTTGTCACATGGTTGTTTCATTGCTTATTAAAACTTGTTCCTTCCCTCTTAACAGTATATCTATCCTCCTTAGAACAGATGATACCTACTTTGTCCTCTCTCCTTGCTCATCAGTGGTTTGGAAACACAGCTCTTAGGGTTTAATTGGTCTCAGTCTGAGATGACCCAAGTATCTTAAGGGGAGTCAGAACAATAGGGTGATCAATTTCACAACTTTGTGCTTGACAGTCTTAGAAGGCAAATGCTGCTTTCTGAACAGAAAGTACGTGAACATTATCTTACATTCTCTCACAGAGAACCAAAAGGCTAGGGGGAGACCTGTGTCTTATTCCAGCCAAATGTATGACCTGGAGAAAATGACTCTACCTGTCTGAACCTCAAGGGCTTTATAAGCAAAGATATTTTCCTGCTGAAAGGCAGGGGATAGACCTTGATTTCCCTGAGGTCTTGTCCAAATTTAAGGTCCTTTCAGTATTAGAACATAAGAAATCCTCTTTACCTGGACCGATAGATTTTGAACTTTTCCAAGATGAGTGGGTCATATCTCCCTTGAATACCCCACAGCAGGTAACATGCTATTAGTCACCTTAACAGCTACCTTTTACTGGACAATTTATCAGCCATTTACCTGCCTGGGGACTCAAACCTGTTGAGCCGTGGTTGTGGGGGGACAAGGAGGAAGTGGGCCACAGCTTGGTGCCAGCAGCCCACCCAGGGACTCCAGTTTCTGAGTCAGAAGCTCTTCTGGGATAGCATTCTCCCCAGGAGCTGAAGGACAGTGGGAGGTGAAGGCTTGGAGATCTCTCTCTCTCCTTCTGCTACCCCCCTGTGTCCACACATACATAGTTCCAGGGCAGAGGCAGGCGAGACTTGGAAAATTAAATGCCATTGGAGAAAAAAATGAAGTATTTACATTTCCTTTATTGAATGTTCAAAGCCGAGCTTCTGGGCTGCGATGGGCAGTTAGGGCTACTGGAGGAGAGAAGCATCAGCTTATCAGCCACGCACGAATGAAAAATGCAAGTAAGAGGGGGAAGCGGAGGTGGAGGTGGAGACAAGGGGGGTTTGGGGGAGCAGCTGCATTCATGAGAGGCCTTGGGGAGAAGGTTTCCATGCGTCAACTGAGTCTCATTCCTCCTCCCAAGCTATATCCTCTCTGCCTTCCGGACATTTAAATCACTCATGAAGGTGTTGTACATTCAGATTGTTTTCACTGCTACCTGGTGCTGAGATGGGCCTAGAGGCTGGGGGTTAGGTTAGGTTGGCAAGAAGCTTTTCTCTGCAGCCAGAATTAAGCAGCGCTTCAGATGGCCCCGGTTTTCCAGAGACCTTGCTGGTGGGAAGGGTGATGCCTAGAGATGGGCAAAGAGTTAATAGCAACAAAGACTTGCTGAAGGTTTGAAAGGAAGGCCCAGCAGGTCTTCTCTAGGAAACATGGTGCGTATCTCTAATGGCTAAGAGTTTACAAAGCACTTTCCCATCCGTCATTCATATTCCCAGGCTAACCTACTCCGCCAAGCCTAGTAAACTAGTGTGATCCCCACTTAGGAGAGAGGAAACCAGATCAGTGACCTGCCTACTTCCCAGACACTAAGAAGAGCAGGGCCTATGGGAGAATCTCGTTCATCTGACTCCCTTTGTGTTCATCCATCTAGGCTCCCTGCACTCCCAGTGTGCTGGCTCCCAGCAGCACCCGCTCATTCTCCCTCCCTTACCCCTCCCACCTTAGCATCCCTTAGCATCCTAGACTTGAATAGGAAATTTGAATTTATCAGGTCGAGGTGCAACAGAATTAAAGCATCACTGCTAGAAAGCCCAAGAGCCTTTTTGGATTTTGTACATAACTTATTGAGAGATGTAGAGTCTATTATTATTATTATTATTTAAAAAAATATTTTATTTATTTATTTGAGAGAGAGAGAGAGAGAGTATGAGAGGGGAGAGGTCAGCAGAGAAGCAGACTCCCCGCCAAGCAGGGAACACAACGTGGGACTCGATCCCGGGACTCCAGGATCATGACCTGAGCCGAAGGCATTTGCTTAAGCAATGGAGCCACCCAGGACCCCTGAGTCTATTATTATTTATAGGACCTAAACTCAGTAGGTTCCAGGAGCTATGACTTTCCTGTACATGATAGAAATCCGGGAAATAAACCATAAGATAAATACTTCACCGCCCCCCACCCCCACCCCACCAGGCCTTGTGATCAAGGCATCATGGCAAAGTGAATGAGGGATTAGTTAGCTGAGTACATAAAACGTTCTCTTGACATTTCTTCCTACCTATATAAAACAAAATCCTTCATAACTATAAAAGCGTATTTGGAACTCCCCAAGCATGTTCAAGGTAAATATTTGGCTCAGACCTATTTAGTATTTCTGTCAGCAACTTAAAGAGTAATGTAAAAGGAATGTCCACAGATTGTTCGGATGACAGCAGCAGGGAGGAATGGCTAATATGCAGAGCGAAGCTGGTGCCTCAAAGCAGCCACGTCAGGAAGGGCAGCCTCAGGGCCTTGATCGGTTTTTGTGTCCAAGTGGACAACCCGTACAACAGCGGTAGCCCTCAGATCCCGGGCCTGCCTGCTTCCGAGGAGTTTCATCTTCTTCAATATCTCAGCCACGTTCTGGACCCCGCTAGTACTCAGAACCCCTTCCCCTCGTATGCTCCCAGCATCATACTCGCTCAGCTCTGACTTCCGTAATTCCAGCTGTTGCTTTCTGCCTCTCCCACTCCACGCGTTCTGAACTCAAGCTCTTCCTGCTCCCATCCACTTCATTTTTACGGAGGCTTCATTATGCGAGCGTGGTTGATGACATCACCGGCCATTGGTGACTGACCAATCTCTAGAGATTGGCCGGTCTCGAAGCGTTCTCCCCTCCCAGGAGGTAAGGGGTGGGAATGAAATTTCCAACCCTCGCATCCCATGATTGGCTCCCCTGAAGACCAGCCCCCATCCTAAGATAGTCTCTAAAAGTCACCTTACTGGGGCGTCTGGGTGGCTCAGTGGGTTAAGAGCTGGACTTGTGATTTCGGCTCAGGTCATGAGATGGAGCCCCACATCGGGTCCCACGTCAGGCTCCATGTTCACCAGGGAGTTTGCTTGAGAGTCTCTCTCTCCCTCGCCCTCTGCTCCTCCCCCACTCCCCCCCACTCTCTCTCTCTGTGAAATAAATCAATAAATCTTTAAAAGTCACCTCATTAACACAACAAGAGACACCTTTATAGCTCTCTTCACTTAGGAAACTCCAAGGTTTTTGAGAAACTCAGTGCCAGAAACAGGATGAAGACCAAATATATATTTCTTATTATAAATCGCACTATCACAAAATCCAAAATAATTCTTATCATTAGTTTCCCCCATATATGTATCTTCCTACAATGCACTGCCTCAAAAGCCCAAACCCCTTTTCTTTTGTCTTACCATTTCTCCACACATTTATTGTCCTTTGTCTTTTTGCTCTTTGCTCAACTACCGTTCTTTTCACTGGTCATACCAGAGAGAGATTGCCTTCTCTTTTCTCCTGTAGAGGATAAATTCAGGCAGCAGGAATTTCCTTATTTATTGTGCATCTCCAGAACCTAGTGCCTGGCCCAAAAGAGATGCTTCCTAAATATGTGCTAATTGAATAAATGTTTGAAACACTGGTGTGTAAAGAAGATCGAGTAAACTGAGTGTAATTGAATCGTATTAGCAGGACAGGAACTTAGAATTTATCCAGTCCTGGGGTTATTTGTCCTGGAGAAAATAAGATTTAGGGAGGATGTAGAAAGTGTCTTCAAATATTTGAAGAGCTGCCTGGTGGAGAGAGGGAGATGCATTCCCTGGTGCTCCCGAGCGCGGAGTCCCAGCTGTGGTTTGGGAAAGGAGCTGGGAGAGAATGCGTGTAGTAGGAAATAAGTAACAGCAAATGGCAGAAAATAAAACTCAGCAAATCTTTTGTCTGTTAAGAATCAGTAAGTAACAAAATAAAAGGAAGGTTTTGGTTTGACCAAGTGGAAAAAACTGAGCCATAGGAAGACGCTCATAGCTGGCAATGTGGAAGAACTTCTCCATTTTCTAGGGAAAGGGTCACTCTACAGAAGGTGGCTTTTGCATAGAGTCCAACGTGGGCTTGTAGGGTTGGGCCATAGGTCCCTTAAGTCTCTTCAAGCTCTCAGAGCCCCATCTTTTCTGTTCTCTCTGCCCCTCCCCTGCTTCCAGTTCTCTCTCTAGAGTCAGTTGGTCCTTAAAGAAACTGACCCCTGTCTCTGCGTCCCTGTGCCCTTCCCAGGCTCAGACAAAATGGCCACCAGTAATGGGTGCTGTGGGGTTCCACCCAGCTCTCCTTTCTGGCTCAGCAGCCGGTAATGTTGGAGGTTGACAGCTCCCAGCTGAGTCCTCTGGAGCCTGCCCTCAGCAGAAGGAAGCTGTCTCAGCCAAGGTTCCAACCCTTCCTGGCATCAGCCTTGATCCAATGATAATTGTATGCTGGAGACACAAAGGCCCTTTGCCTCTCTTGGGAGCATTTCTACAGGGTCTTCCCAACACTTGAGTTCCCCAGAGACTGAGGCCACTTCTGCACTGGCATCGAAGTCTAAGGCCTCCCTCCGCAGTCCTGCCTCCCTTGCCCCCTCCCGTGTGCAGCTGCTTAGGGCAATTCCTAGCTCTGTGTATTTCCTGCAGCTGCCACAGAAAGTGTGGCAAAGGGGGCGGCTTATAACAAGAGAGATTTATTCCCTCACAGTTCTGGAGGGTCCCTGCTCCCTCCTCAGGGCTCTAGGGGAGAATCTTTTTCCAGCCCTTTTCTTAGCCGTTGGTGTTGCCAGCAGTCCTTGGCGTTCCTTGTTGCTGTGTCATCCCCATCTCTGCTGTCATTGTCACATGGCGCTTTCCCTGTCTGCGCCCAAGTTGCCCTCTTTTCTGAGGACACCGGCCGCCTTAGGTTTAGAACCCACTCTCATCCAGTATGATCTCATCTTAACCAGTTACAACTGTGAAGATCCTCTTTCCAAAGGAGGTCACATGCCTCCGTGTGGGGGTTAAGTCTTCAACTTATTTCTTTAGGGGGCAAAATTCAACTCCCAACATCAGCAAATTACATGCTCGCAAACTCTATCTCAGAATCTGTTTTTCAGGGACTCTGACCTGTGACACCACGCACACCTGTTCTCTTCCAGTTCTGAATTTCAGAACCCTAGCATTCTCCCCGAGTTTCTTGCCAGAATTTTCCCCTTTCCCTCTTTTGTGCACTCCCAGTGCCCATTCCTTCCAGGATGTGGAATCTGGAAATCTTGTGTCTCTTTCCACTGCCGCCTGCCTTTTCCCTTTCATGTATTAGCCAGATGATAACTGCTCGGAGCAGTGTCTGGGCTGATGGCATGGGCTGCTATGAGTCAGCACCCACTGTCCCCGATTTACATCCTGTGTGCTTCATCGGTGTTTACATGGTCACTCGAACATAGATTTTATATCCGCTGAAATGTCTGTCTACTGCAGTGGGATGCCCAAGTCGGGAGGGAAGAGAGAACTATTCTATTTTAAGTCTCAAGTTTTTTTTTTTTTTTGAAATTGTACAAGCAATTCATCTTTATTAAAGGAAATGTGGAAAATTCAGAATAGATAGGAAAATAATTCTACCACCAAACATAATTATTTTAAACATTTTATATTTTCTTTTTTCCTATTTAAAAATTTCTAGATAGCTGAGGGCATTGATTTGTATTCTGCTCGTTTTCATTTAGCATTATCTCAAAATCCTTGAGAACTTTAACGACTATGTAATCCCCAATAATGGATATGTTGCGATTTCTGTAACCACTCAGCTAGTGTTAAACATTTAACACTAACTAACAACTAAACATTTAACTGTTTCTATTTTTTCCACTATTATTAATGATGCTGCTGTGAATAGCAGTATGCCCCAATTTTTTTCTTCATTCAGAATTTTACTAAGATTGATGCCTGCAAATGTCAAAGGATATGAACTATTTTCCCCAAAAAGCATTTTTTCTTATTATTAAATAATACATGATCATCATGAATATTTGGGGGGAAAAGTTGACTTTCTTTTTATTCCCAGAAATGGCCAGACTCCTTTCTGCCTCAGGGCCTTTGCTTAACTGTGTCCTCTGCTGGGCATGCTCTTCTCCCTGATTTTCCAATGGCTAGATCTTTCTAGTCTTTCAGACTAAGCTTTCAGCCCCTTTGAAGGGTCTTCTGTGGTGGTGCATGCACAGGAGATGTAGTCTACTCTCTACCAAATTATCCTACTTAAAATTTCTTATGATTCTCAACATCTGAATTTTTTCTTACTTACTTGCCTATATTTTGTCTTTTCCCAAAGCAACAGAAATCTAGTCTGTTTTCTCAACATAATAATCTTAGCCCCTGGCATAGTATCACATAGTAGATGGTCCATAAATATTTACAAGATGAGTGAGCTCGGGTCCCAGGCTGTTCACTAGAGGGTCTTTTTCCTCTGTTCTTTCTTGGTGGGCTCCAAAGAACTTACTGGTGTCAAAGCTGTAAGTCTTCCCTCTCCTTACCCACCTTCTGTGTGCTTGCTTTGGCCACACAGAAGCTGACTCACTGTGGCTGCAGGAGGAAGAGTTCTATATTTTCAGAATTTCACCTGCTGAAAAAGCAATGTAGAGTATGAGATTGCCGTGGGCATACTGATGTACTTAGTGTGTGCATCAAGATTAATTAACTGGAGCTAAGCTCCAATTTTTATTTCAGATTGACTAGTTTCTTCCAACAAGGGTTGGAATTGGTGAGGTCACTAATAAACAGGCTTCCTGGCTCTTGTCCAGACTGGTTCCTCTTTGTGCAACTGCTCAGGTCCCCTACGTTGCCAAGTATCGAATGACTTTTGCTCAAGCCAACTAAATATGCGTTCTGAATTCTGTGATGCTCATCTGTGCTGGACCTGGTCTGTTCGAAGATAAATACGAAATGAGGTAAAGACTCCATTTTAACTGCTTAATAAATGTTTAAGCAGTATAATGGTATAACATTTACTAAAAATGGCAAATATTGACTAAAGCTAAGGTAAACATTACTTAAGTTGGCAGTAGAACTGGGCAGTCATAAGGACTGAATAAAACAGATGGTAATTATAGAGAGATGAAGGAGTGTACAAGAAATGTAATAAACCTCCAAACTGAGAACTGAAGTCCAGGGATTTTTAAAAAAAATCTCTTTTTAGAGGACTGCGTTTCATTCCTGGCTTTCTTTACCAGATGGAGGACTTCAGGGAGGCTTCAGTACAATGATGGATTTCCTCTCAAAACCCGCTGATGGCATTAGGTATGGTAGTTCAGTACGGCAGTACTTGCAAGCTTATAAAATTAGATGATTTTACGTCATGCGCATTTTTAGGGTCCCGTAATAAAAACTTGCTTCCTTATTCAAAGTATGCGTTTGAGGAGTTGCTATGCATTTGAGGAGTTTCGTACTGGGGCCATTTAAAGAAATCACTCAGCCGAGCTACAAGTTGACACAGTAAATTGGAAAGTCAAATTGACTGTTGCTATCATCAAAGACGAAGCCTAGTTTGTCTTGAGGTTTCATGAGTGATCCCCACACTTGGCAAACATAGTAAGCGTCCAAAAGCATGTGTTTAATGAAAAAATACTGTTTAGATACATGGCTGTTGATCTCTGGCATGTGGAATCATGCCATATGTTAAGATTTTCATTTTTACAAGTCAACTGACATACCAATTCTTCTCTACCAAATCCCTTCCACGGTTCTCAAGACACCCAGGGACATTTGCCCTCCATCTGCTTGCTGGTGCTGGGCCCTCTTCCTAGAATCCTCTCCTCTCCTCTTACTTAATCTTATCCATCTTTCAAGATGGAAGGTCAAACGAGATCATATGAAACACTCTTCTGCCTGTGGTGATTTGCACTACTCATCCCTACCTTTCTTGCTTTGCATTCCCTTGCCGTCCTCCTGGCATTGATCAGGAGAATCATGTACCATCATTGCTGTTCCAATTTCCAATCACCTAGAAGTGTCTACAAAAAGTGGCTGTATGAATTTTCTAGGTTGTCGTATCAAACCTGGGTCTGGGGTGGTGGTGTAAATAGAAGTGTATCATCTTGGGGCTCTGGAGGCTAGAAGTTGGAGATGAAGGTGTCAGCAGGACTGGTTCCTTCTGAGAGCTGTGAAGAAGGATCTGGTCTAGACTTCACTCCTGGCTTCGGGTGGCTCACTGATAATCTTTGATGTTCCTTTGCTTGTAGTTGCCCCAGTCTCTTCTTTTATGCTCACATTGTGTTCCCTCTGTGTGCATGCCGGTCACTGTGTCTTACTCTCCCCTTTGTATAAGGACACAGTCATATTGGAGTAGAGCCCACCCTAACAACATCATTTTGAATTAATTCCATCTATAAAGAGCCTATTTCCAAATTAGGTCACATTCTGAGGTACTAGGGGTTAGGACTCCAACATATCTTCTTTGGGGGGAATTCAACCTCCAGCCCGTCTCCCCTCCCTGGAAAGGAAGGGAGTGGGTGGGGACTGAACGTTCCAAGCCTCTAATCGCATGGTTGGTTCTCCGGGCAACCAGTTCCTGACCTTAAGTGTGATCTGAATGTCCATGTGTGGAAAGCCTAGTTCCAGTGAGACAGGGTTTGAAGACAGGCTTTTGGGAAATAATTAGGCCACGAGGGTGGAGCCCTCACGATGGGACTGTACGGAAGAGAGTACAAGAACTCGTACTCTCTTTGTCTTTTAAGTGAGCAAACAGAAGGAAGGCGGCTGTCTACAATCTGGAAACAGGTTCTCACCAGACACCTGATCTGCTGACTCCTTGATGTTGGACTGCTACCCTCCAGAATTGTTGAGAAATCAATGTTTGGTGTTGAAGGCACCCAGTCTATGGTATTTCTCTCACAGCAGCCTCCACAGACCAAGACAGAGGGCCTCCCAGAGGAAGTGACTGAGCTGAACCTTACAGAATGAGGAGGCTTTTACAGGCAGATGGTGGGGAGAAGAGAGGCCCAGTCTCAGGAGAAGGCCAGGTACTTCATTATGTGTAAAGGTTAGAGGGAAGAATGGCCAGAGGCGAGGCTAAGCAGGGACCACTGTATTGGCCTGGTGTGCTTCACGAAGCACTTTGAGATTTGTCTGGTATTACTGGGCCTTACTGAATAAGTTCTGATGTGATGAAAAACTTTTATATTTTTGACAGGTTGTACAAGTTTCTGGGTTTTGGATGGATTGGTGGGAGGGGAAGGGGGAGTGGGCAGGACAGAGAACCGAAACTGGAGGTAAAGAGATCTTTTAGGAGGTGTTTGTAACATCCAGACATGAACTATTAAGAAGCTGAGCTAAAGGGGCGCCTGGGTGGCTCAGTGGGTTAAGTCGCTGCCTTCGGCTCAGGTCATGATCTCAGGGTCCTGGGATCGAGTCCTGCATCGGGCTCTCTGCTCAGCGGCGAGCCTGCTTCCCTCTCTCTCTCTCTGCCTGCCTCTCTGTCTACTTGTGATCTCTCTCTGTCAGATAAATAAATAAAATCTTAAAAAAAAAAAAAAGAAGCTGAGCTAAAGTAGTGTCTCTGGGATTGGAGAAGAGGGGATCTATTTAAGAGTCATTTAAGGTGTAACCCTGGCAGGTCTTAATGATTGATTAAATATGGAAGAAACAAAAGAAGACTAAAATGACTGAAGATGGGCTCCTGGGTGGCTCAGTGGATTAAGCCTCTGCCTTCGGTTCAGGTCATGATCTCAGTGTTCTGGGATCGAGTCCCGCATCAGGCTCTCTGCTCAGCAGGGAGCCCGCTTCCCCTCTCTCTCTGCCTACTTGTGATCTCTCTCTCTGTCAAATAAATAAATAAAATCTTTAAAAAAAAATGAAGATTTCTGGTTTGGACCACAGGCATGTGGTAATATGTACAACCAGGACAAGGTATATGGGGGAAGGGAACTGGTTCAGGGAACAGGGAGTGAGCGAACAGGCAAAGACAATGGATTCTTTATTGGAGTTCTGACAGTGCCTGCTATTGGTCCAGTTGTGTTTCCCTAAAATTCATATATTGAAGTCCTAACCTCCAATACATCATAATGGGATCCTTGTTGGAAATAGAGTTTCTGCTGATGTAGTCAATTTAAGATGAGGTCATTAGGAGGGCCCTAATGCAATATGCCTGGTAAATTTGGACACAGAGATAGACATGTGCCCAAGGAGAACATCATGTGAAGATGATGGTGGAGATTGAGGTTATACCTCCAAAAGTCAAGGAACTACCAGAAGCTAGAGGGAGACCTGGGACAGATTCTTCCCTAGCACCTTCGGAGGGAACTTGGCTCTGTCAACACTTTGATTTTGGACTTCTGGCCTCCAGAATTTTGAGATAGGTCATTTTGTTGTTCTAAGCCACCCCATTTTGGGTACTCTATTATGGCAGCTGTAGGAAACTAATACAGCAACCAACGACTATCTAGCTGGAGATGTCTGGGAGTCAGTTGATGTATAGTTCTGGAGTTCCGGAGATTGCGTTAGGCTGGTGATGGAGTCATCCCTCCCTACCAGTGTGGTGGATACATGACATTTATGTGTGATAATTATCCTTTCTTTTTAGAGAGACTTCACTACTCCATGTGGTCTCAGTGGCACTGACATCCTGGGGCCATCTACTCCCGCTTGCCGGCATGGCTGATCTGTAGCAGGAAAAGAATGCAGCAAACACTCAAAGAGAAACCAAAGCAAGCAGATACAATAAGTAGTCAGAGATAAAATGTCCTGATAGAGTTGAGCCTTGGATTCTGGTCCCTGCGGCCCAAATTCTTGCAGATCTAGGAATTCTATGAGCTATCCCAGCTGTATGCTTTCCAGCTATTTAAAGCAATACTTCATCTGCTTCTGAGAGTTTAAGTTGCCACCTGTCTTCAAAAGAATACAATTGTTCATCAAAATCATGAGAGTGGATGAAGCAGTGCATGTAGAATGAGGAAAGAATCAAAGCAGAACTCAGGGAAGGCCAGAGAGGAAAGGATGATGAGAGGTGGGCATACTCAGAAGGTAAGGACGAACAGTGCTTCATGGTTCCAAAACGGAATATGAAAAAGGAAAAGGAGGTATTATACATAGTAGAATTTGAGTCAGGTAAAGAATAAAAACATAGTCATGGGGTCTGTCCTATAGAGAGTTGTATTAGTTTACCATTGCTGTATAATGAATCACCCCCAAATTCAGCAGCTTAAAACAACAAACATTTATTATTTTGTAGTTTCTGAGGGTCAGGAATCCAGAAGCAGCTTAACTGGGTGGTTCTGGCTCAGGGTCTCTTGTGAATTTGAGGTCAAGTTGTCAGGCAGAGCTTCAGTCTCTGAAGGTTTGACTGGGACTAGAGGGTCTGTTTCCATGATGGCCACTCACATGACTATTGGTTGGAAGCTTTAGGTCCTCCCTGTTGGGCCTCTCTGAGGGACTGTTCAAGATGTAGTTTTCTCCATAGCAGTTGATCCAAGACCTGAGGTCTTTTTTTTTTTTTTTATGTATTTATTTGACAGAGAGAGATCATAAGTAGGCAGAGAGGCAGGCAGAGAGAGCGAGAGGGAAGCAGGCTCCCCGCCGAGCAGAGAGCCCGATGCGGGACTTGATCCCAGGACCCCGAGACCATGACCTGAGCCGAAGGCAGCGGCCTAAACTTGAAAGTGGTATGACCAACCATTTGTGCTATATTCTATTCACTTGAAGCGTGTCACCAAGTATAGCCCACAACCAAGAAAAGGGACATTACACTCCACCCCTTTAGGGGAGAAGTATCAAAGAATTTATGGATATATCTTCAAAACTACTTCAGAACCCTTGGGTGGTTTGTACCAGAGCTTGTCAGGGAAGTGGATAGAGAGAAACTGTGTGTGTTACTGAGTGAGGTGAAGTCAACACGACTCTTTCTAGAAACCTGACTATAAAGAAAGAAGTAAAACTTCATAGTTGAAGGAGGGAATTTTCAAGCCTCCTGTATTATCTATTTGTTAACAGAGGGCTTTATTTTTATATATTTATAGGCCTCCAAATATTAATAGCTGAATTCAACATGGGCTAAATAGGCTTCAATTTGGAAATGCACTTTCCCACAGAAATGCCTTCCACGGGAAATGGGGCAACCACACAAAAACCTACTTAACCCATGTTCTATTTATGGTGCTATATGGTGTCAGTGCCATCAGAGAATCCGCTCACTGTTGCACAGGCTCTATCCCCCAGGTTGGACCCGCTGCCCACTTCTGTAAGGATCTCCAAGGGCACCGCATGGAGAACACCGGACACAGAGCCATTTGCAGTTAGACCCATTTATTGTGTAGACTGCAATGTTATATAGAGTCTGCTAACATCTTTCTGTAAGAAAATGCCCTCTCGGCAGTCCCATTTGCCACCAACTGGAGCACTTGTCCGTCTCCAATGCTCCAAACGATACTTCCTTGGGCTTGGGTCCTTGATGGGATTGTGTCTTCGCATTGAGGAAGAAGAATGAAGGCATAAAGTGAGAGGTAGAAAAAGAGATAAGGGAAGAAGGGCTGACACGAATCAAAAACTTTATGTACCTGGGGTGCCTGGGTGGCTTAGGGGGTTAAAGTCTCTGCCTTTGGCTCAGCTCATGATCCCAGGTTCCTGGGATCAAGCCCCACATCAGGCTCTCTGCTCAGTGGGGAGTCTGCTTCCTCCTCTCTCTCTCTGCCTGCCTCTCTGCCTACTTGTGATCTCTGTCTGTCAAATAAATAAATAAATAAAATCTTTAAAAAAACAAACAAACAAAAAACTTTATGTACCTGTCACTTGGATTCTCACAATCACCTGGGGAAGTGGGTCTTGTTTTATCACGTTTAAAAATAAGGTAATTGGAGCACTTGAGTGGCTCAGTCGCTTAAGCATCTGACTCTCGATATTGGCTCAGGTCTTAAGCCAAGACTCACCAGGGTCGTAAGTTCAAGTCCGGGGTTGGGCTTAAATAAGTAAGTAAGTAAATAAATAAATAAATGAAAATGAAGAAATTGAGGCATGGCTGCAAAATATGGGCCAATTGTAGAGTTACATATGAAAATAATGATAAATTATTGTGAAAGCATTACAGTTAGTGGTGTGAGGAAGCCTGCTCAAAGCAGCTGATTGTGCATGTCATTTCCCAACTCTGTATTCTGTGATGTCATTTTGGTAGCTTAAAATCAGCCGTAGTGGGAGTATTTACACCATGGAAATGCACAGATGTTACAGATTTTTTTTTCCCATAGAGCCAGCTGCTGAACATTTACCAGCGCACTACCGGTTGGTCCAAACTTGAGGTGAAATGTTAATTAAATCTAATTGCTCGTTGAAAAAATGGTGGCCATTGGTAGACAGAGGCAGTGGCGGTGGGACAGCATTCCAGCAGCCTAAATTAAGCAATGAGATCTAAGCCCCTCAGTAACTGCAAGGTGTGTAATTTCCTCTTTCACCTCTATTTCCTGCCTACTTTCTGCACATGCAGGTCAAGTTGGGTTGTGAGATTTGTAACTTCCTTAGGGTGACAATGAGGAAGTAGACTGTTCGGGAAAGAGGCGGGGGCATCTTTTCTTTGGAAGAGCTATGGGGGTCGCTTGCTTAGAGATGGATCGAGTGGTGCAGTCTCCATGGGGAAGATCTAAGCGGGATCTTTGTCTTGGGAAGAGCTTGTGAATAAGGAATTAACAAATTCTTCTTCCCAATTGGGGTCTAGACCTGGAAAGTTTTTATACCCATTTCTATTACAAAAAAAAAAAAAAAAGAAGAAGAAGAAGAAGAAACTGTGGTCTCTCTTCTGTTGGATTGTGGCCCTTGAGAGTTCTATGGTTTTCTAGAGGGTGGAGAGGTCAATGAGTATATGTTCACAGCCCTCTGCCCTCACCAGCCTGTCTGAATGTGCTCTGAGGAGCTCAGGGCAGAGAGAAAGAGTTTCCAGACTTGTCTGTTTAGCAGCTCTGAGGGGAGAGCAGCCTGGGTTGAGCTAGGAGGAAGCTGTGGGTTTCCATTACTAATAGTAATAGGCCTTTTGCTTAAGACGCTACTCTGCCTTTCAAAGACTTTACTGTACTGTGCAAATTGCTCAAGAGGTTCTTCTCACATCACAGTAAACACCAGTGACTTGACTCATAACCTCCCTCGTTTTCTCTGGGAGTGCACTTGCTGGATCTTTGTTGCTGCTGCTGCTGCTGCTGCTTCTTCATCTTTTCTGAAATATTTGATTTATGAGAGGGAGAGAGGGAGAGAAAGAGAATGAGCAGGGCAGGGGATGGGCAGAGGAAGAGGGAGAAGCAGACTCCCCCGCTGAGCAGGAAGCCCTTTGTGAGGCTGACCCTAGGACCCTGGAATCAAGACCTAAGCCAAAGGCAGACCCTTGACCAACAGAGCCACTCAGGTGCCCCTCTTTGTTGCTACTAAATGGGGGATTAGAATATGCTTTCAAACACTACAATGACAAATTTTGGAAGGATCTATAAGCACAATGGACACTTTGGGGACATTAAAGTAGGGACCCAATATGTTTTATATATTTATATATTTCTGAACTTTTCAATTTCTTTTTCCTGTTTTCTTTATTTCCTTGGTTCTTTAGTCATGTCAAAGACTGCAATAAGTGTCTGCGGAAGCCACCATCCTCAATAAAAGCTAAGATCTTTCTAATGATTTACATTCAAGCACACTGTCTCCTCACTTCCGTGTCATCCCTTGGCCACCTCTCCAGCCATGATCGCCTTCAGCCCGAATTCATCATTCTTCTGCTTTCTTTCTTAGAGAGTTTTATTGCAGCAAATAGATTCCTAAGGATTGTGGGGTTGTTTGTTTGTTTGTTTGTTTTTTGGTATTGTAGTTGTCTTAAATTTTATGAAAAGGAAGGAACATTTTATGTGAAAGTTGGGCACTCATGTTTTCCAGTTACTATTTACTGAATTGTTGAGATTCAACCAAATCTTTGGTCCATTCATTTTGCTTGTTGTCTAAATATTTTGTACATTTTCAGTAACAACTAGTTTAAATCTTAAAAAATTAATATAATTATCAAAAGGAATATCATGTATATTAGCAGATCAAACAGTGATTTGATATAATTTGTCAGTGGGAAGTAACAGAGTTGTACCTCCTCTCGACACACACTACAGTCTTGGGGCGCCTGGGTGGCTCAGTCATTAAGCATCTGCCTTGGGCTCAGGTCATGATCCCAGGGTCCTGGGATTAGCCCCACCCATATCAGGCTCCCTGCTCAGCAGGAAGACTGCTGCTCCCTCTCCCACATCCCCTGCTTCTGTTCCCTCTCTCACTGTGTCTCTCTCTGTCAAATAAATAAATAAAATCTGGAAAAAAAAAAAAGAAGTCAAGCTTAATGAGGATATTATGCAAAATGTAACACATCAGGAATAGCCTTAAGGGCAGTAGAAAAACAATGATTTGCATGATTTGTATAAAGTTTACATTTTAAGGATACCAAGCAATCTTTCAACTTTCCACATGCTTATGCTTTGTGAAGTATTATACATTTTTAGAGTAGGTCAGTGTTAGCATTTTCTCTCCTCTTAATCTACCTTAGACCCTTGCCAGAAAAGGAAAAAAGCTTTTCCTCTAAACTCTTGAAGTTTGTTCTCTGAAGCCTGTGCATTAAACTGACACAGTTAGCAAGAGACAAGACACAATTTAATGATGCGTTTGAATTAACGAACGTACAGGCTTTCACAGAAAAATGTGACTCAAAGGGGTGGTTAAAATTTGGGGCTTATATATTGTCTTAATGGGGAAGGGGAGGGGGAGAAGGGCACTTAAAGGAAAACAAAGGATTTTCTGGAGAGATGAATGAGCCCTCAGGTTCACAGGAGATATGGCAGGTTTGTGACAAACGTCTGTTTAGGTGTGGTATGGAGACGTCTCACCTCTAGCTGTCCCAAGGAGTGGATTTATGAGAACTGATGTGTTCTGAATTCTTTGAGGAGGTTCTGCTTTTAGGCAGATAAGAAATTTCAAGAACTCAAATGCCTTCTGCTCAGAATAATTTTTGCATCACAGCGTATTTTCTGGACCTTTTTGCCACAACCTGTAGTAATATAGTCACAAATTGTTGGCAAAATTGTTGCAAAAATTTCTAGTTTATCTCAACTCTTTGCCCTTTTTAACATGTGTGTTTGGTAAGGTATAGGGAAATGCTCTTTTTCATTTGTAATTCTAAACAGCATTTGACAAAGTCTTATGCAGATCAACACTGAAGAAATTAGGTCTGATTTCTATGGCAACAGTGGGGGGAACTGTCTAGAAACACTATCTAGGGCCTCAAGGCTTTCTCCAGGAACCTGTCGGCTTTGCCCAGGAAACAGCCCAAAGCTTCCACACCCCAAGGAGCGAGCACCTCCGCAAGGAGGCTCATCTCTGACCCTGAGACTCTGGTAAAATGCTCAAAGGTGAAAGTTGGCTTTCTTCCCTTGGAGGAGGCATTGGGGGATGGCAAGAGATAAGAAGTTTCTAGGAAGAAAAGAATGTAAGGGGAACAGCGAGAGGATGAAAGTCTTCAGATAAGAGGCAAACGAGAAAAGCATTTTCTGCCAACATTGTAAGAAGTGAAAGAAATAAAAGCAAGCTCGCTTTAGGGCAGGACTAAAACCAACTGGGCAAAAAGAGACTTCATTTCTGAGGTGGGGTTTTTTGTAACAATGAGAGAAAACCCAAGGGTCATCCAAATGTGGTCCAGGCTTGTCTAGAACAAGGTCTGCTGTCTGTGACCAGACAAGACACCCGGGGTCCTGTGGGAGGATTTCAGAGCTATGGGGGAAGCTCCTTGCCACTCCCCACCCCCCACCCCATGCCTCCACTGTTCCGGGGAGATATGAAGGCAGATATGAGGGCTTTGTGACAATGTCTGTTTAGGTGCTATGGAGACTTCTCACTTTTAGCTGTCCCAAGGAATGGATTTATGAGAATTGATGTGTTTTGAATTTTTTGAGGAGGTTCTGTTTTTAGGCAGATAAGAGGTTTCAAGAACTCAAATGCCTTCTGCTCAAAATAATTTTTATGCCACAGCAGTGCTTTCTGGACCTTTTCGTCACAACCTGTAGTAACAAATTACAGTCACAAATTGTTGGCAAAATTGGGGCAGAACCCCAGCCTGCCCAAAGGGCTGCCTTCTCTAGCGGGAGGGAGGGAACCTTTTCAGGGGGAGTTTGTGTGTGTCCACAGAGGTGTCTTTTTCTAGAAGCTCCCCAATTCTTGACGGTCCATAAGGGAAGGGTCATCCTCAGAAAGTGGCTCTGGTGCAGGCAGGCGGGTGTGGCAGATACACTGTGAAGAGAACCATGTGGCAGGCAGAGGTTGGGGCTGGTGGGCTGCAGTGTTCCTCAGAGGGACACCTTTCCTCAGGCCTTCCAGATTCATGGCTGCGGTCTCGGGGGTGATCTCCTCTTAGAAGAGAGGTTCATCCTGAGCTGCCAATCGCTTCCACCTCCGCGTGAACCAGTTTTGGGATCCATCCCATGCACAGGCTTTGGGTGAGGGCCGGGGCAGCACCAGGAGACGAGGGCCCTGTAGGGCAGCTTGAGTGGACTGTGGTTTTGTCCAGGGCCTGCTTGAGCCTGGAGCCGGGAAACGATGAGAGGCCAGGAAGGCTGCAAGGCTGGGCCTGCTCGGATGCTCATGGGTTGGCTTCCATGTGGAAGATGGGAAGGCGTGGGTGAGGTGGAGGTCTGGTTGAGGCTGACTGTGCATTTCCACTGAGAATGGACCAGACCAAGGCCTGGGAAGGAGCCAGCTGTAGGCAGGGAGACCCAGCAACTCCCAAGTCAGTCTGAACTTCTTGTTCTCTGTGTTTTTGCCCTTTTGCTCTCTCTGATATTCAGTCAAGCTTTGCCAAGTCCCACCCGGTTTCAGCCTACCAGAGCAATAAGGAATGGAGGGTGTCGAGAGAAGACTGGGTCGTGGGGAAGGCAAGGGAACAGAGGACAATCAGATGTTTAACCAACTGAGCCATGTAGGCACCCCTAAAAATAAATTTCTAAAAAAAAAAAAAAAAGAATTAAAGATGTAAAAAATTCCTTAGCCTCTAGAAAGTAGCCCCTAGAACTTCTCCCAGAACTTCTTATACTAGTAATTCCTTTACTCTCTTCTGCTTTTAGGGGTATTTCAGCAGGAAAGTTTGAGAAATAGGCTTTAGTAGAACCAAATGAGAAGTCGAGGCAGTGAGAATCACAGAGAAAGAAGTTCTCAGACTGAGGTACGTTGTCCAGAAAGGGCCTGGGTTGTTGGCAACAGCCGGCTGAGCACATTGACAAGAGTGAGCTTGGAAATCAAACGAGTAATTATAATGCTGGTTTACCTTTGAGGACTTCACAAGAGGCCTGGAACTCTTCTGTTGAGAAACGGCTTTACGTTCCATCGGGTCCAGCCCCCTCTTCCTTTTGGGGAAGCCCCATAGCCCGGAGAACTGAAGTCATTTGTCTGAGGTCACAGAATCATTGGTAAAGATGGAACCAAACCAAGGTCTCCTGCTTCCTAACGTCTTAATTGTGATAATAGGAAACAAAACTCTGTCTCTTATTTTACTAATCTCTAGGATTGAAGATGAATGTATTCTTAGCTCCATTGACTCTCAGGTTAATATAAGCCCTCTAGGGCTAGAAGTTTCTTTGGAGTTGTGATTGGGGGCATTCCAAGAATGGAGAAATGAGATTTTTCACTCTTGGCACATTCATCTAGTCCTTGGACGCATGTTAATTGCTTGTCTGTTGCAGACCAGACACTGTATAGGTGGAAGGAATATGGAGATGAGCTGTTTTCGGTCCTCAAGAGGTGTGGAGATCGGAGTAGGAGATACCCCAGCCTGATGGGGTCGGTAGTGACCCATCACAGCACATCACGATGATTGCAGGACAGCCATGTGCAGGGTTCCAGGGAAACGTGAAAGGGGGTTGTGTAGCTCAGACAGGGGTGGGATCAGGGAAATTCTTTCAGAGGTGTGGGTTTATAGAGTACAGAGATATGATTGGTAGGCGAGAATGAAAATTTGATAATTAACGTTCTCTCCACCAGAGTTCTTAAAGTATTTGGAGACACTAGGCAGTGTGTCGTCCTTGTATGTGTCCTATCATCCAAGTGTTAGATTTTTTGGCCTCTTGCGGGCCACACAATGGTGAAAGCTCATAGTCATCAGCCATTATGCCGTCATACGGGGCCCAGGTTGTCCACCACGGTTTATTTCTTACGTCATTCTCCCCAGGTTTGTGCTGTTCCAACCACACAGTCTCTTTGCTGTGACTCAGGCACGCCGAACACGCTCTTACCTCAGGGTCCCTGGACTCGTTCCTCCCTCTGTCCCTTGCTCAGGTGTCTCCGTGGGCTCCTCACTGTTTCCGGGTCTCTGCCCCCATGTCCTTTCAATAGGGACCACTCGGCTTTCCTGACCACGTCCATGAGAAGCAGTGACAGCAGCCCATTTTGAATAGTGGCCTCTCAAAAGGACAACTCTCCATCCCAATCCCTGGAACCTGTGAATGTGACCTAGTTTGGAAAATGGGTCCATGCTGATGTAATGAAATGAAAGATTTTTAAATGAGGCTATCATCCTGGTCAATCTGGGTGGGGCCTAAAGCTAATGACATGTGTCCTTAGCAGAGAAAGTCAGAGGGTGGGTCGGGACGGACAGGAGAGGACGCGGTGTGCAGACATAGGCAGAGGTTGGCGTGATGCAGCCCTGCGGAATGGTGGCAGCCACCAGGAGCTGCAGGGCAAGCGAGGGAATGTCCTTGATGGTTGCTGGAGGAAGGGAGGCCCTACCGATCGTGTTGATTTTGGACTGTCTCCTCCAGACCGAAAGAACGAGTTTCTGTTATTATAAGCCCTCAAGTTTGTGATAACTTGTTATGGCAGCCACAGAAAACGGAGGTACGACACCACCCCTGCCACTCTGTATCCCCTTATGCTTACTCTTTGTTCTTGGTACCTGACATTTTCTATCTGTCTATCCATCCATCCATCCATCCATCCATCCATCCATTCATCCAAACACACACACACACACACACACACACATACATAGATATGCACACACTTGTAATTCTTTATTCTCTATTTCGAATGCAAGTGCTTTGTTTTTGTTCACCATTCTTTCACCAGCATCTAGAATAGTCCTTGGTGCGTAGCAGGTGCTTAGTGGATCTTAAAGGAATGGATGGAATGAGATGTTGGATTCTGAGGCTTGGCAGGCACTCGGAGTGACCTTTTCATCCTGTGCGTAACTGAGGAGACAGAAGGATGCCAGTTCTGGTGATACAGAACTTTGGGAAATGGCGAGGGTCAGGGATGGGGAGATCTGGATTTATATCCTGGCTCTGTCGCTTGAGAGCTGGTGGCTTTGGGCTCTAAATCTCAGTTTCATCAACAGCAAAATAAATGCTGTTGCTGTAGGGCTACAGGGCAATGCTGAGAGCATGGCTGGCACAGTGCCTGATGAGCGGAGCTCTGTCTGGTTTTCCTTTCTCTCCATTCATGGCCCTGAAACTCACAGTAGAGACAGGAAGTCTTTCCTCTGGGTGGTCATTTCCTCCTGCATCAGCTGCAGAGGTTTCTGAACGCTTGGCATCCCCCTGGGGCTAGACCTTGCCATCCTTTTTTAATGGTAGGATGTGCTTAATTGAACATAGCAAACCCGATGACTCCCTATTGTGAGATGATGGGTTCCATGCACCTTGAATTGCCACCTCTGGACATGAACTCTTGCAATCAGTTCATCTTAACAGGCTTTGTGCTGTGAAGAGAAAAGTAGAGGCCATTTTTACACCTGCACCCTTATGATGGTTCCTGGCATCCATCAGTGTTAGAGAGAAGGAACAGCCTCTTCCAGCTGGCCTTGTAGGGATAGCCCTTTAATTGTACATTTATATCTGGTAGATCCTAGTATTGTTTAAAGAAGATTACACACACACACACATATACACACGTATGTGTGTATGCATGTGGTTCTAGTTCTATTTCTCAAAAATATTGGTTAAACACCTGAAATATTAGCAGTTATTACTTTTAGGCTCCTGGGTTGTTGGATAAAGCATGGTTTTACTCTTTTTCTTGATGCTTCTCATTTTCCAAAATGTAAATTGAAGATGTTTCTAATTCATTTTTCCATCAGATAAAACCACGGGCTTTGCCTTTGAGATTTCATTCCTAGAACTGGTTCAGAATGTAAATGCTAGGATTAGCTTCTGTGTCAGTGACTGGGGATTTTCTCGAGTCTCTGGCTGATCGTGTAGAAGCTGTGTTTCTCATTTCTTTCCTGAAGCCATCATACAGGCACGGACGTTAATGGCATAGAGGAATGATGGCAACTGTTGTCTGTCAAGAAGTTTAGCCATGATTTCCTCGATGCGCTCTTCATCTTTGCAATTTCATTGGTTCCCTTGATGAGAACTTTTCCTGAGGTCTTTTTTTTTTTTAGAGATTTTATTTATTTGAGAGACAGAGAGCACAAGCAGGCAGAGAGGCAGGCAGAGAGAAAGGAGGAAGCAGGCTCCCTGAGGAGCAGAGAGCCCGATGCGGGGCTCGATCCGAGGACCCCGGGATCATGACCTGAGCCGAAGGCAGTGGCTTTAACCCACTGAGCCACCCAGGCGCCCCTTTTCCTGAGGTCTTACGTAGACTTTCTGTAAAGTAGTGATTTCTTCACACTTTTTATGCTTCTGGTTAAAAATAGAATATCTCCTAGAATTCCCAAGGAAAGTCAGTTCTGTCAAATCTCACTGTTAATTCATAAAGAGCATTTGGCTGTGCAAATCGAAGAGTGTGGAATCCGATGGATGTTTCTGTAGTTATCATTTCTTCGAAGAGTTTAATACATCATCTTTGTCACCTCTGTGGGCCTCAACCAGTTAAACTTCATCTAGTGGAGAAAAATTTGATTTTGTATGAATTAGGGCAGCATTTGCAAAAAGCTCTCAGCAGAATATTTCATTCATATTCCCTTCCAGCATCTTGCGCTTTTCTTTAAAGTTGGGAAGAGAAGAGTTTCCACCACTCATTGTAGGCAAATGTGTTCTATGCTTTCGAGTAGAGGGAGCATAAGCTATTATTATGATAATGTTAATAACACTTTTTATGTACTACATTTTGGTTGACATTTCATCCTAATTGAGAAAGATCTAAAATTAATCTTTGTAAGAAACAAGACCAGAGTGGCTAATCAGGTTTGGAACTGGGACTAATTGTACCATAATCAGATTGATGGACTGTTAAATATCTGATGTGAAAACCATATCAGGAAATGATAAGAAAGAATCTGTGCCAAAGTCCCCTTGAATTTTCCCCTTGTCTTTTATTTCGCAGTTTGTTCAAAAGGCTTATTACCTCAGCCTCAAAGTGCACATCTAAGATCCCTACCATCTGGTAACTTTTATTTTTTAATCAACTCAAGTTTCCTCAGAGAGTTGCAATAAACAGATAAGTAAGTAAGTAAGTAAATCTTTATCATCTGTTTGTCCAGGATAAGATGCTATGATGATGCTGGTTTGGGGAATTGAAGCTGTTGCTGATTCAGAAGTTCTAAAATTAATTTTCAAGTCTGCTTATGGTTAAATTGTTGCTCATATAGGGTGTGGCTGATTGAGACAAGTAGACCTGGGGGACTAGGCTTGGTAGACTGGGATAGATCTGAGCAGCAACTATTCAGTCTTTCTTCAAGGTTGAGTCCCTTCCCTCGTCCCCAGGGTGTCTAGGTCTGGGTGTTGGCGCTCAGGATCCTGTAGACTTGGCTGAGTTCCTTGGGGGTGTTGTGGGGTGTAAAACATGAGTCTGATTTTTGCTTTTCTCCTGTAAGCAGCAGAAGTCAGGTAGGTGTATTATGGAAGGAGGCTATGAATCTGTATCAGAGACCATCTAAGAGTCCACAGGCCACCTAAACCGTGTAGAAGGATGGTCAGTCATCAATCCGATGGCACTGATTTGGTCAACAGCCACATGCTCCCTGCTCCAGGTCTTTGTTTCAGAGCGGACTGTTGAAGTAGAAGTGTTGTGACCTCAGGTTCAAGTTTCAAAATGACACTGAGGGACTGGGTATCAAGTTACAGAGCTATCTAAAATATCTGGGCTCGGGATCTGCCCATGAGATTTGAGGCTGAAGCTGGTGGAAGCAGCAGAAAGGAATCGGAGATGGACTCGCGCTGGCAGCAGGTTGTCAAGGCAGCAGAAAACGTTGGAAAGTTTACCTCAGAGAATTCTGGGTGTGTGCAAAATGTATGCCCTCAAGACATCCAAAGAGGATGTCACTTTTATTTGTGGGGAGGGGAGAAAGGCACTGGCTATTCAATAAATCCCAACCCCTCTACCACCACCTCCCCCACCCCGTCCCTCCAGGAAGTGAAAAATTTCGTGAAGAGTGTACTTTAACTCAGAGGTTTTTTTTTAGTTTGTTTGTTTTTTAAAGATTTTATTTATTTATTTGACGAGAGAGAGAGATCACAAGTAGGCAGAGAGGCAGGCAGAGGGGGAGGAAGCAGGCTCCCTGCTGAACAGAGATCCCGATGCGGAACTCGATCCCAGGACCCTGAGACCAGACCTGAGCTGAAGGCAGAGAGGCTTAACCCACTGAGCCACCCAGGCGCCCCTAACTCAGAGTTTTGAGAAGAGTTTTAATGAACTGAAAAACCAAACCAAACAACCCCAATGCCCATTAGTTGAGCAGCAGCAGGGCTCTTGAGAATACGGCTCAGCCTTCCAGTCGCTGGAGTCAGATTTGTCTGGTTCTCTTCACCTTGAGCCCCTCTCAATGCTCTGTGCAAGGGCCCTTGGTAAAACTCATTACGTCTCTTTCTCAGTCAGAGATCTGCTGCGCCGTGAGCTTCTTGGGCCTCCTGGTGGGGGCAGCCCTCCTGTTCCTCCAGCTCTCCTCGCAGCCCTGTGGCTTCTCACTGGCCCAGAGCCACCTCCCAGGGCCCACCTGGCAGGTGGGGGTGCTTAGGACCTGCCTCGTTCTGCAGGGTATGGTGTTCTGCCTTGAAAGGGCTTCACGGTTGCTGAGTCTGGTCTAAGACAGAAGCAGAGAATCCCACAAAGGTGTCTCCAGCTCTAACCTCGCTGACCTGGTTGGGTCTCTCACCCCCGGAAGGCCCGCCTTCCACACTTGCCCTTCCCGCCTCCCACTCCCACTTCAGCCCCGGGGGTGGGTGGGCAAAGGAGCTCCATTCACAAGTCATCTCCGTGGAGGAGGGGAGAAGAGCAGATGACACAAAGGCACTGGGTGGCTTCAGCAGACACCAGAGTTTAGCGAACTGGCCAAACCCTCCTCCAAGGTGGTGTCCTGGAATCTGTTTGCTTCATGGAGGCACATGATGAGCTCTTTAACAATTCTTTTTTAAAATATTAAAGGAAGTAAATATTGGTCATAAAAAATAAGACACCTGAGGAAAGTAAAATGGGGAAGTTTCCATTCACCATCGTCTCCCTCACCCCACTTCCTCCCCCTCCCCCCACCCCAGGGAAACACTGCTGGCCTTTAAAATGAGTCCTTTCAGGCCTTTTTTTCTGGGCAATCTGAATGAATGAATAGCAATTAAGCCTTTGAATGCTGAATTGTTATGTCCACAAACACGGAAACCAGAAGCTTCTTGGGTAACCAAAATACCAGGTTATTAATACCAAGACCTATAGGCATACCGTGATTCTTTTCATTTTGTCTTCTTTCACTTCTATATCCTATCTAAGAATGTGAAGTCCTACTAAGGCTGAATATCATTATACCTCAATTAAAAAAAAATGAAGTCTTAAGGAATATGTCTAAAGAGAATCTTCACTTGCTCAGCAGCTCACCCACATCAAAATTCATAGTATTTAACACTGTCCACTCCTCCTCTGCAATCCCATCTGTATCTGTGCAGCCCGCTGTTGAAATAAACTCTTAACGAGGCTTGTGAAAGAAAGGCTCCAAGCTTCTGATTTCAGCCTGCCTTGTGTGTTAAATGTGTATTTCTGGACATCTAGAAAACGATCCTAATTTTTAGGGGGAAAAAAAAAAAAGCAAGCAGCAATCTTTCCCACACCCTAAATCTCTAAAACTTCTTGTGAAATGATTGCTTTGAGAACTTCCTGATTGGTTGCTTCAGGATGAAAACAATCTTAACTTGAATTTTCTACATTCAGAAACTTTTGCTGGGTCACACAGCCTGCATCGAATGTCCCCCAGGAGGGGCCTCTTTTCCTTATGAAGACAGACCTAGCATTTCCTTTTTCCCAAGGGTCAAGTAATCTCTGAGGATCATGCATGCTTGAGTGGCTCTGGTCTAGCCTTTTGACTAAAAAGAGAAGCTTGGTAAGGTTGGAGAGGTCATCCAAGAAGGAAGGGCCAAGAAGGTGAAAGACTGCTCATTTCATGAGAAATTTCTGAAAAGGCTTTTGAATAATAATAACACAAAGGAGAAATTTCATCCTAAAGTTGTAATCTGTGGCCTCCAGGCCAAAGGGAAGTTAAGGAATCCTTGAGCATGCCTGTGGGTTCAGGGGAATCTCACCAAGAAAAAACCTTGGGGATGGGTGTGGGGGTAGCACCTGGCTGGCTCACTTGGTGGAATGTGTGACTCTTGATCTCTAGGTTGTGAGTTCGAGCCCTATGTTGGGTGTAAGGGTTACCTAAAAAGAAAAAAAAAAAAAAGAATAGAAAAAAAAACTTTGGAAAGAAACACAATGAAGGAAGCTCAGATGTTTCTAGCATAATCTCCATATTTTATAAATGAGAAAGAGGAGGGCACAGAAGAGGAGAGAAGGCTTGTCCACCACCCCACAGCTCATGCAAGAGGCCAGATCCCTAGCTCTCTACCCAGGGCACCCTTGAGTATATCCAGTTGCCTCTCTGTTGATGACCCTCCGTCAATTCCAAGATTTTGTTTCAAAATTATAAATGAAGTTTGTATATTACTATTTCTACATCATTCACTGTGCTCATTTTTGAAATGATGTCTTTATGAAGAGTTTTATTTCTGGCTGCCATAAAGTGCCAGGAGCCACCTTTGGCAGGTAGTGAGGAGCCCACCGGGAAAGGAGGGTGCTGGATGGCCAGAGGCACCTCCCCTTCAGCAGAAAGAGGGCTAAACATGAACGTGCCCTGCCTAGGAGGGTGGCTTCCTGTCCAGAGTGATGCCCCCTACCGCAACAGGTGCTGCTTCTCAAGTACTAGGCCCCGTGCTGATGCTGTTTGGGAACAAGAGCAGGTCCTATGAAGACTTGCTTCAAGTCAGTAGGGAGAGACGTCTTATTCAATAAATGGCCTCAGGTTGAATAGCTAACCATTCTGTTAAAAAAAGAAATGCATTGCTGCTTTCTTATGCCTTATACGAAGATACATTCCAGATGGATCATAAACTTAGGGGTGAGAAAGTGGAATGGTAAGAGTGTTGGAAATAAACACGAAAGAATTTTCTTTTTAAACACGAAGGAATTTTAAAATTTAATCATCTCTCACTGGGGCCAGAATTTCCAAGGCTGAGACGCAAGACCTGGAAGCCATAAAAGAAAAGACTAGTAAGTTTGACTACATAAATAATTTAAATTTCTGCAGAGCGATGAATTACTGTAAAGAAAATCAAAATACAAATAAGACTTAGAAAAATATTTGATATTTATCTATCTATCTCAGAGGCAAAGAGCTAATTTCCTGAATGTGTTTTTAAACAGTTTTACCACTCAGGAAGAAAAGGATCTGCAACTCTATAGAAAAAAGGAGCAAAGGACAGCTAGAAGCCGACAAAAGAAATCCAAATGATTTATAAACAGAGAAAAAGGGCTGAACACATGAATAATTAAGTGCTAACTAAAACAACAAGATAATATTTTTTACCTATTAGATTGTCATAAATCAGAAATTTTTTTATAATAAACAGCATGGGGGAGGCAGTTGGGAAAGAGGTGCTCAGAGACAGTTGGGAGACACGTCGGTTGGTGCAACTTCTTTGGAGGGAAAATTGACACTATCGATGAAAATTTAAAATTCAAATACATTTTGACCTAGCAATTTCTTTGTAAGACATTATGCTAACAGATGTATGTAAAAGGATGTTTGTTCCAGCCCTGTGTGGGACACAAAATCACCTAAATGATTTTCAGTAGCGGGTTGGTTAACTAAATGCTGCCATGTGGGATGTGGACAGAGACTGCCCGGTAGGTGAGAGACATTTGCACGGGCACAGTCATTGCAACATTATAACTAGCAGAAGAGGGAAGAGACAAGCCAGGTGTCCTTCAGCAAGGACCTGGTTGAGTAGATGAGAGTATGGGTCTGCACGGATGGGAGCCATCGCCAGAGAGACGAGAGCAGGTGTACAGCGCTGTGCTGTTCCTGGGGTGATGACGGCGACACACATATATTTGTACGTGCTTTGACCACCTGGGGAAGACATCACAGGAAGGGGAGGATGCGCCTGCCTCTGGGGAGAGGACCGGGGGGTCTGGGGAACAGGGTAGAAAAGGGAGACATGCTTTTCATTGTCTACTTGTTTGTACCTGGGACCAGGATGTTATACACTTAAAAGTTATTTCTGATTCCCCATGAATTTTCGTGTATATAGTTTCCCTTCATTGATATTTAGTGTATTAAAACTAAAGCTGAGAATCAGACAACAAAAAGAAATTAAAGGCATCCAAATCGGCAAAGAAGAAGTCAAACTATCACTCTTCGCAGATGATATGATACTATATGTGAAAAACCCAAAAGACTCCACTCCAAAACTGCTAGAACTTGTACAGGAATTCAGTAAAGTGTCAGGATATAAAATCAATGCACAGAAATCAGTTGCATTTCTCTACACCAACAACAAGACAGAAGAAAGAGAAATTAAGGAGTAAATCCCATTCACAATTGCACCCAAAACCATAAGAAACCTAGGAATAAAGCTAACCAAAAAGGCAAAGAATCTGTACTCAGAAAACTACAAAGCACTCATGAAAGAAATTGAGGAAGACATAAAGAAATGGAAAAATGTTCCATGCTCATGGATTGGAAGAACAAATATTGTGAAAATACCTATGATGCCTAAAGCAGTCTACACATTTAATGCAATCCCTATCAAAATCCCACCCAATTTTTTCAAAGAAATGGAACAAATAATCCTAAAATTTATATGGAACCAGAAAAGACCTTGAATAGCCAGAGGAATAATGAAAAAGAAAGCCAAAGTTGGTGGCATCACAATTTTGGAAGTCAAGCTCTATTAGAAAGCTGCCATAATCAAGACTACTATACTGGCACAAAAACAGACACATCAATCAATGGAACAGAATAGAGAGAGCCCTGAAATAGACCCTCAACTCTATGGTCAACTAATCTTTGACAAAGCAGGAAAAAAAGTCCAGTAGAAAAAAGACAGCCTCTTCAACAAATGGTATTAGGAAAATTGGACAGCCACATGCAGAAAAATGAAACTGGACCATTTCCTTATACCACACACAAAAATAGACTCAAAACGGATGAAGGACCTCAATGTGAGAAAGGAATCCATCAAAATCCTTGAGGAGAACACAGGCAGCAACCTCTTTGACTTCAGCCGCAGCAACTTCTTCCTAGGAACGTCTCCAAAGGCAAGGGAAGCAAGGGCAAAATGAACTATTGGGACTTCATGTAGATCAAAAGCTTTTGCACAGCAAAGGAAACAGTTAACAAAACCAAAAGACAGCTGACAGAATGGGAGAAGATATTTGCAAAGGACATA
This sequence comes from Meles meles, assembly GCF_922984935.1. NCBI lineage: Eukaryota > Metazoa > Chordata > Mammalia > Carnivora > Mustelidae > Meles > Meles meles. The sequence goes on from NC_060070.1 coordinate 25,603,146, forward strand.
TCAGATAAAGGGCTAGTATCCAAAATCTATAAAGAGCTTATCAAACTCAACAAATAATCCAAAGAACAAATAATCCAATCAAGAAATGGGCAGAGGTCATGAACAGACATTTCTGCAAAGAAGACATCCAGATGGCCAACAGACACGTGAAAAAGTGCTCCACATCACTCGGCATCAGGGAAATACAAATCAAAACCACAATGAGATACCTCCTCACACCAGTCAGAGTGGCTAAAATTAACAATCAGGAAATGACAGATGCTGGTGAGGATGCGGAGAAAGGGGAACCCTCCTACACTGTTGGTGGGAATGCAAGCTGGTGCAGTCACTCTGGAAAACAGTATGGAGGTTCCTCAAAAAGTTGAAAATAGAGCTACCCTATGACCCAGCAATTGCACTACTGGGTATTTATTTACCCTAAAGATACAAATGTAGTGATCCAAAGGGGCATATGCACCCAAATGTTTATAGCAGCAATGTCCACAATAGCCAAACTATGGAAAGAACCTAGATGTCCATCAACAGATGAATGGATAAAGAAGAAGTGGTATATATATACAATGGAATACTATGCAGCCATCAAAAGAAATGAAATCTTGCCATTTGTGAGGGCGTGGATGGAACTAGAGGGTATTATGCTGAAGGAAATAAGTCAATCAGAGAAAGACAATTATCATATGATCTCTCTGATATGAGGAAGTGGAGATGCAATGTGGAGGGTTTGGGGGGTAGGAAAAGAATAAATGAAACAAGATGGGATCGGGAGGGAGATAAACCATAAGAGACTCTTAATCTCACAAAACAAACTGAGGGTGGCCAGGGGGAGGGGGGTAAGGAGAGGGTGGTGGGGTTATGGACTTTGGGGAAGGTACGTGCTATGGTGAGTGCTGTGAAGTGTGTAAATCTGGTGATTCACAGACCTGTACCCCTGGGGCTAATAATATATGTTTATAGAAAAATTAAAAAATATATATTAAAAAAACTAAAGCTGAGAAATTTTATTTTATTATTATTATTTTTAAAGATTTTATTTATTTATTTGATAGACAGAGATCACAAGTAGGCAGAGAGGGGGAAAGCAGGCTCCCCGCTGAGCAGAGAGCCCGATGCGGGTCTTGATCCCAGGACTCTGGGATCACGACCTGAGCTGAAGGCAGAGGCTTAACCCACTGAACCACCCAGGCACCCCATTGAGAAATTTTAAAAACATGAGAAAATAAACACATTCCATCATCAGAGCACTGATGACCTCAGAGAATCATATAAAAATTCTGAAAAACTCCTCTCCACCAGTTGAGAGATTAAGAGTGAAAAGAAATAACCGTTTAGTGTTCTGATGAAAATAGTTCTGACTTCATGAAACCCATCCCCAGGGGTCCCTGGAACCACTGTTTTTTGGGAACCGCTGTTACCAAGAATGGAACAGACACTGAGAGATGGTACCAAAACCAAGCACACATACCAGGGCTCTTGACACCAGGACGAGGCTGGTGTCCCCATGAAATGCTATAGCCCAGTGGCTCCCCTTCCCCTTGGCCAATGACAAAGAACGACAGGCACTCCTGGCCCCCTCACCTACCTCCTCCTTTGGGCCATGATTGTGTGTAACTGTGTACAGTAGCTTTGGAATGGGGCTTCACCCAGGTGCCTTATTTCCTGGCTTTAGAGACAGGCATGTGACCACCTGGCTTGGGAGCCCAGACCCCGCCTTCTCCTCAAGACCTTGCTGACAAAACCTGCAGGGGTTGGCTCCAGAGCAGAGGCCATTTGGAAATGGCATTTGGGGCAAAAGACCTTTGAGAGATTCTGCTCTTCAGCCTAGACAGTGGCTGAGTCCAGGAAAAGTGTCTTGCACGGTTGATAGAAGGGCTCAGCCACTGTCTATTATGACGTCTGTTAGGGGGTGGTGGGGTCAGTGGGAGCCGAGACATGCTCCTTCAGTGGCTCACTTCTTACCTGGCTTCAGCATTGCCGTTCTGCCTCAAGTTGGCAGCAACAGAGTAGGGAGGAGGAGGTAATCCCTAATGATCTGGACCAAGACTTGGAAGAAGGAGATCCCAGCGTGGTGGGATAGGAATCTGACTTACTCTGGGTACTTTACACACAGTCACTAACTTAAACCTCGCAACTGCACCCTGAGGTGGCTATCGTCATCTGCGCTTTGCAGATAAGATCATCTCAGAGAGGCTCGTTCATGCCCATGGTCACACAGCTGGTGTGTTCTGTGGAGCTGCATTCTCCTCGGTCTGACTCAGTGTCCACAGTCTCAACCTTGCAGAAACACTGCCCAGAAGCCCTCACCTAGAAGGCTGTGTTTGAGTTTCTCTTCCTTGCCTTACCCAATTTTAGAAGGAACCATCCAGAAACACCTTATCTCTTGGGAGATATGACAGGTAAAATAAAATATGATGGGGCAGGAGATGGGACCTGTGCCTTTCTTTGAATTCCTGATGAAGTTTTATTTTCAGGGAATTCGAGACAAAATAAATAGGACCCAGGTTCACCACTTCCATTTTCATGTCTGGGGAACTGAGGAATTTAGATTCAGGTCAGGAACATGACTGAGAAAAAGTGAAATCAGCCTCTCCTCTGGGTCCTTGGGACCATGTCTTAGTTGTTCTGTGACCTCAGCAAATCATTGACTCTGTGACTCTAGTTCATTCATAAAAAAGTTTGGGCTAAAAGTTTGTTTCTCCTTAAACAGAACAAAAACAGAACAAAACAACAGAACAAAAACAACAAAAATTTTCCCCTTCCTCTTAATTCCAAACTCCATATTAAATTCCAAACTTAGGGGTACCTGGGTGGCTCAGTGGGTTAAAGCCTCTGCCTTTGGCTCGGGTCATGATCCCAGAGTCCTGGGATCGAGCCCCGCATCGGGCTCTGCTCAGCAGAGAGCCTGCTCCCCCCCCCCCGCCCCCACCCCCTGCCTGCCTCACTGCCTACTTGTGATCTCTGTCTGTCAAATAAATAAATAAAATCTTAAAAAAAATAAATTCCAAACTTAGTATGAGTGGTAACACTGGATCTAATTCATTTTGTCTAGAATTACCTGCAAAAAAAGATCATCACGAATTCAAGGTTGACTATCGGGGTGCTGATTCTTTTTCTTGGCATAATTATTTCCTGACAGACTCGTGCAGGGGGATGGCATAATCCTTCATTTTATGTTTGGTTTTCACAGTACATGCATAAACAGTGTCTTTTTTTTTTTTTTGCAAAAATATCCTAAGGCTTTATCAGTTTTCCCCTGAGTTTCAGCTCAGTCCTTTGATATTTAAATGATCTCTTTTGAAGCCCCTATCCTGTCATCACCCTCAGATTTTCTCTTCTTCAGTTGTTGGCTGGTGTAGCTTTCCCAGATTCTCATTTGCTAATAGGGCTTCACGTGTCTGATTTGAGCAGCTGGCCAATAACACCTTCACCCACTTCACAGAAAAGTTCGTATTTCTCCACATCTGCCGTCTCTTTGCATTTCTGCACGTATCCCTTACAGAACAGTCGGCGAAGAACATATTCTCCCCTTGGGGGAACTGGCTGCGGTGAAAAGGAGAGGGATGGCTCAGGAGGTATAAAATAGAAGAATGGTCCATTCTTTTAGTGGATATTTTTGTGTTATGATGATTTTGGCTTTCCTTGCATAACTTCTGACTGGAACTTGGCTAGTCAGTGCTCCCATAACGGGCTTGGGGGGATGGTATCCAGCCACAGCCGCACACAGGCAAGCAGAAGCAGAGAGGTATCACCCAGTGTACCGGATCCAACTGATGGCTAGTATTGCCTGAAGCACGGTGTTGAGAAGGATCCCGAGACGCTCTTCCGTCTTTCTAGGGAAGAGTAGTGTGATTGATTAATGACGTCTCATGAGGTTTGGGAGGGATTGAGTGACAGTCTGTGTGCTGACCAGCCCATACTAAATATTCAGCAATCGCCAGTTTTTCTTTCTTACGATGTGGCACTGTTGGGGGGGAAGATTTAAAAAAAAAAAAAAAGCAAAGAAAAATTACCATCATTACTCCGAAGTAGTTCACCTCTGAGAAAAGACAGACAGAAACAGGAGTTGGTTGAATATTAATTCTGGTGGTACCGGCTTTGGCTGCTGCTTGGCCAGCCAGATGGTAATAAGGAAGACTAGTGGTTATTAAAAACCCACACAGAGCGCCTGGTGTCATGATTCCAAGTCCTGGGATCGAGCCCCCCACCCCTTGCACTCCCTGCTTGGTGGGGAGCCTGCTTCTCCCTCTTCCTCTGACCTTCCCCTCTAGTTGTGCTTTCTCTCTCTCTCTCTCTCAAATAAATATAATCTTAAAAGAAAAAAAAAAGAACCCACACAACATTCTTGTTGGGATGATTTTCACTTCTCTGCTATCTTGCAATCATAGAAATGTAGACGTAAAACAAGGAATTAAGATAAAATAGAAATGTTACCTCTTGTTTTAACCCAGGCTCTGAAGTCAGACAGATTTGGGTTTGATACCAGTTCCAGCATTTATTGAATGGTGTTAGGGAAATTACTAAATCTGTCTAGACCTCAGTTTCTTCATCTGCGAAATGGGGTAATAATAGTGGCGCCATTGCTGGATTGTCATGAGGACTATGTGTGTGCATGCAGCAATTTCGTCCTTCCTGCAATGGGGACAGCAAATTTCTCCCCCAGGAAATATGTGTGATGAATAGTTAAGGGTAATGCATGCAAAGTGTCCAGAGTTGGAGTGCCACCGAAATCGTACCTCAAAATCTTACCCCTAGGGTCACCGAGATGTCACCGAAGCCACCGAGTGAGTGAGCAGAAACTAAAGAAGCCGGTAAGCCCGTGGGGTTACTGCTTGGGATTCTCAGCAATCGCCTTCCTGGTTCTCTCCAGGAATGTGGTTGCTGTTCAAGCAATACTGTCATCTCCACTAATGATCTTAAAAGCTAATCAGAAGTTACCAAGAAATACAGCATTCTCAGCATGCCTCACCTTCGCTGAACTCTCTTACATGCTTTTGAGAGAAAGTTGTTTTAATTCAAATCTATTCTGTCTTTCGGTTTCAACCTTCTCTGTTTCACTCAAGCTAAGGGCATCCTTATTCTCTAGCCTGGGAGGGAGCCTGAAGGTCAGTTTCATTTGCACTCAAAAAAAAAAAAAAAAAAAAAAAAAAAAAAAAAAAAAAAGAAAAAGAAAAGAAAGAAAGAAAGAAAAAGTAAAAGAAGCAGGGTGATGAGGAAATCCAGCTGGGATAAGAGAGGGAGAAAGTTCATTATTTTATGGTCAGAGAGTCAATGGGTCATTTGTTTTACCATCTCATTTCGAGATTTTTGTTGTTCACACAAAGGTTGGATTTTTCAGGAAGAAAAATCAAATGATTCAGAAGGAAAGGAGAGAAGATTGAACAGGTACCAATTTAAAATATCAGTAGAGACTTCTGCAGTCAAAGGTAGTAAGACAAGTTATGGGAACACTGATTACTCTCCTAACATAAATTATCCATGAGGACCCTCTGCAAATCTGCCTCACTTGTTCCAGCTTCAAGGCAGAGTGTTACAGGGCAGAGTGGCCAGAGCTGGGAGGAGAGAATGCCATCTGGGCGTCCAGGTGCTGGCATCTCTGAGCTCTTGAGAGACAGACTTGGCCTTTCCCAGTCTGGGCTCTGCCACTTTCTGGCTGAGGGACGTGGGGCCATACAGCTCAAGGCTTAGGTCCTTGTCTGTCACACAGAGGTCATGGTGGTGCTATTATTAGGGCAGGCTAAGCTCTGCTGCTGTGTTGTATGAGTCATTAATTATAATTAACACTTGCAATTTTATAGTTTCTTCACTTTAGGAAATCAAGGGACTCGCCCAGGGTCACATGGTAACTAGAAGTGCCAGGATTTAAGCGGATCTTTGAATGAACACCATCTCTTTCTTGGGTTGGTACAAGTCACCGGCAGGTAGAAGTCATAGGTACTATGAACATTTCCTGTTCAGCCAGACTGAAAGCAGAGGAATGATCATGGATGATCTTGGCACAGCCTCTTTGGAAAAGTAAGCTAGAGAATAATTACTAATGGGGCATATCCTACCAAGAACAATTTTTATCTTTATTTTTTATTTGTTTTTAAAGATTTTATTTATTTATTTGACAGACAGATCACAAGTAGGCAGAGAGAGAGGGAAGCGGGCTCCCTGCCGAGCAAAGAGCCCGATGCAGGACTTGATCCCAGGACCCTGGAATCATGACCTGAGCTGAAGGCAGAGGTTTTAACCCACTGAGCCACCCCGGCGCCCCCAAGAACAATTTTTAGAAGATGATCGTTACCCCATGTTAATGTTTTCTTTTACATGGCTTAGGCTTTCTTTGCATCATCTATAATCATATGGGCCTTGAACTTCTGTGGACAAAACATGAGAATGTATAACTACCCTCAGAAGAAGAGGCACTTGTATGGTCTTTTTGAAATCAGGTCCTTTTCCTCTGTCTTCCGTTACTGCCGACGCCATCTTGCTGTGGCCCAGGGGCTGTTGCTCATTCTCTCACCCCGTGAGCGGAAGTGGATACTGAGCTGCCTACAAGGCGACTTCTTATTTAAAGCAAGCGGGTGCTTAGCGACCCAAACCTTCCCAGCTTTCCTTTTTGCCTAACATGCTCTAAAGCTGTGCGTTTGTTTTTTTTTTTAAGATTTTATTTATTTATTTGACAGACAGAGATCACAAGTAGGCAGAGGCAGCCAGAGAGAGAGGAGGAAGCAGGCTCCCTGCGGAGCAGAGAGCCGGATGCGGGGCTCGATTCCAGGACCCTGAGATCACGACCTGAACCGAAGGCAGCGGCTTAATCCACTGAGCCACCCAGGCGCCCCTAAAGCCGTGCGTTTTAAACTAAACACTGGGCACACAGGCTTCTGGGAATCTTGTTCATTTGCATATTCTGGTTTAGTAGGTGTGGGCTGGGGTCTGAGACTTCCAGTCTCCTCAGGCTCCTGGGAGGTGCCAGTGCAGCTGACCACACTGATTACAAGTAAAATAGACCAGTTTTTCTGGCCAGGGCAAAAGGAAGCATCTTGAAGCCATATGGCTAAAAGAGATTTTAATAATAATAATAATAAATAATAAATAATAATAAACTCTGCTGACCATGCACAAAATAGTTGACTCACATGGTCTCCTCTTTAAAAATACTCTCCCCCCATGGGGTGCCTGGGTGGCTCAGTGGGTTAAGCCACTGCCTTCGGCTCAGGTCATGATCTCAGGGTCCTGGGATCGAGTCCTGCATTGGGCTCTCTGCTCAACAGGGGGCCTGCTTCCCTCTCTCTCTCTGCCTGCCTCTCTGCCTACTTGTGATCTCTTTCTGTCAAGTAAATAAATAAAAAATCTTAAAAAAAAAAAAAAAACTCTCCCCTGCACCCCTCCAGTATCCCAAGAAGGCATTTAGAGTCAGCAGCCATACCAAGATTTTTTGTTGGACTCTCTTGCCCCGTGTTTTATTTCTACGTGTGCTAATATCAACTTTTACCTAGTACTTCAAATGTGGGTCTCTCAGACTGCAGTGCCTCTAATTTGATCTCCAAATTAACCTTGGGCTGATGACAGATGGCGAATGAGGGCCAAAGTTCTCTGGTCTGTGCCTTCTATATCGTAAGCTCTGGCCTTGGCCCCTGTCTGTGGGTTGTGAGGTTTGGCTCATGGCACCCTGATTTCCTGACCATGGGCTCGGAGGCCCTCTTAACACCACTGATAAGCTTCGTCCAGCACCTGACAGTCCTGGATCTCTATCTGGAAGTTTCTGCAAGCTGATGGACTTTGACTGCCAGTAGGCTGTCTGGACTTTTAACCTTGGTGATTTTCATATTTTCATTTCCTTCCTGGCAGATCTAAGCAAGTGCTGGCCTGCTTCTGTCCATCAGCCATGACGATTCCCTCAGGGAGTAAGTATGGAAAATTTGGCTACTTCATAATTTCTTTACCCACATCCCCTCTCCGCCCGCCCCAGCTGTGAATGGCTGAAAATGCAGCAAGAGGCTGGAAGGCCCTCAGAGAGCAATCACTTGGCTTTGTGCATAATGGCTCACTATCCAGGTATTACTTTCATACTGAGTCTCCCAGTAAGCAAATGCCTTCCCACTGCTATGATACCCATTGCACAGATTTGGGAAGCCGTGTGGGTCTCAGTAGTGTATAGCACGGTGATGGAGAAGTAGGCAAGAGATGAACTCCCCATTATGCCTCTTGCACAAAACTTGGTGCCGTGGCAACCACTTGGCCCTGCAGACGGGTCTCTGAAGGACCTTTCTGTAGGTCAGCAGTGTCGCCAAGAGACCACTTCAGGGACAAGATGATTAAGAGAGTTTCCCGTCAATCACTAAGACCTGTCACTTTCAGAATGCTTTCCGTGAACAGTCTCTACCCGCCATTGGTACCACCTCGGTTCAGCCCTCCTCCTCCCTGCACTGCCTGCCCCCTACACTGCCTGCCCCCTACACCACCTCCCCCCATCCCTGCGCTGGAGGCCTGCTCCCCCCTCAACACATGCCGGCAAGGAAAATCTCCCTGAAGTACTGTTCTCCTTGTGCTGTTCCTCCCCTTAGAAACCCAAAATGGTGCCATACTGGGGGATGGAGCATGAATATTTCCATCCATGTCAAGGACCGTGCCATGTGGCATCCTCTGGTTCGTCAGCCACATTTCCCACCACTCCACAGGTGGCTCGGGCTTGTCTCCCAGCGCTCTGCCTCCTGAGGCTGGGCTTTGGGACTCAGGGGTGCCCCTTCTGCCCAGCTTCCTTCTTCCGGTGTTCCCAAAGTGCCTTGTCCTCTTTTCTGGTACCAGGCACTCTTTTCACTAATGTCTGGATTGCATGACTGTTTGTTTGTCTTCCTCTATACACTCAGGCCCTGAGAGGGCAGGGCCACCATGTTAGGCTGCTAGGGTTGCCTTAACAAAGTACCACAGACCAGGTGGGGCAACAGGCATTTTCCTACGGTTCTGGAGCTAGAAGTCCAAGATGAAGGTGTTGGTAGGTTTGGCTTCTGCTGAGGCCTCTCTCTTTGCCTCGCAGACGAGGACATGGTCATGCCTCTGTACGCGTACATCCCTGATGTCTTCCTGTCCAAATTTCCTCTTATAAGAACATCAGCCAGCTTGTCTTAGTGGCCTCATTTTAATGTAATCACCTCTTTAAAGGTTGTATCTCCAAATATAGTCATATTCTGAGGTACTGGGGGTTGGGCTTCGCCCAAATTTTGGGGAAAACAGCTAAGCCCGTAACCAGCACTCTCCTTCCCTCTCACTGGTGTATCCCCAGCCGCTGGCCCGGTGTCTGGCTCATGGAAGGCAAGCCTCAGGATAGGTGTGTGGCTGAAATGATTGTGTGAAAGAAGCTATTGTTTGTCTCTCAAGTGTCCTGTCCCTCATCCCTCCAACCATTTGAGGCCCGGTCTAGCCCCGCCCCACCTGGGAAGACTTCCCAAGCTGACTGACTTCCTTCTTTGAACTTCTCTAGCCTACACTTACGCACACACACATGCTGACTCCTTCAGGGTTGTTAGCCTGACCCCTTAGCTATAGTGCGCAACTGGGGCTGTGCAACCTGTAGGCTAGGCACAAAGAAGCTGTCCCTAAAACACACTCCCTTCCACCAGACAAACGTGTGGGTGATTTCCCCTCAGGAATGAGATGGATCCACCATGACTAAAAGCTCCACTGCAGAGGTCCCTGAGGAGAGGGTCTACGGAACTCATTCAGCACCCCAGAGCAGAGCTCGAATAGAAGCTGTGGGTTTGGGTACTTTCACCAATAAACCAGGTTTCCTTTGTCCTGGAGGTCCTCACAGACCAAGATGGGAAACACCATCATCTTTTCTCAAATAACAGATGGACACATTTTACAGTCTCAAGGCATTTAAAATCTGTGTGAATTGTGTTTTCTTTCCCACCATTATTCTCTTGCCAGTCCCAGGAGCATGTCTTCTGAAATTCAAAGAGTTAAGGCTGGTTGTAGATTGAACTCATTCCCCAGCAACTTAATTATTGACCCAGCTTGTAAATCATTCATAGTTTTCCAGAGGTATCCATATACTTCTGCTGGCAGCAAATGGTACCCTGGGCTATTTACAGAATGGAGGCTGGGGTCAGGGAGAGTGTGAAAAATTAAGAATAACAACACTTCCGCTTCTCCCTGAACTTCAGCTGCCCTTTTAAATAAAGCTAATGCTTTCTTTCTTTGTCACCTGCTCGGAGAACCCAAGTTAACTGCCAAGAAAGCTTTCGTTTCACTCCCCTTTCTCCACACCATGCCGCCCCAAGGACACAGGTAACTTCAGTTTCGGTGAGGAGTGAAGGAGCTGGGTGCAGCCATCTTGCCTGGAGTCCCTCTGGGTGCCAGCCAGGGCTTTAGGAATGTAACATTGTAACATTTTAAGTAACTCCTCTAATCCTGCCTCTTAGGGGCTAGATGGGAAGCAACAGCTCTCAGCTGGCTTGCCAGTGGGGCGTTCAGGCGGGGTTGTGGTTAACCAAGGCCACACACCCAGTAAGCAACAAAATGGGGTTTAATTGTAGGGGTGTCTGGTGGTGGGGGTATCAGCCAGGCCTGCTTCTCTTCCAGTGAGAGGGGAGGTCCGGTCAGGTCTCACCGGCTGGCTGCAAGGTTCAGCTTCAATGGCTGTGAAAACAGACACCAAAATAATCAAAGTGCTGCATTCCTGTGTCTAAATGGCAGCTAATCCCCTCTCCCTTGAAGGAGCAGAAACCACAGATGAGGTTCAAGCCCTGGGTAGAATCAGCTGTTTGCTTCATGTGTCCCCATGTTCCTTAGTGTTCTGGGTTGAAAGGAACTTTCAAGATGCCTCAGTTCATCTCACAGGTGAGGAAGTGGAGACTGGAGTGTATTCAGGGGTTGACCCTGGTCCCCACTTGTGCGTGGGCCACCTGGAGCCTGGTTCTGTCATCTCCCCTGGCTGGGGCTCTCTTTCCCTCCTGCCTTGAATTGTTTTTCTCCGAGAGGTTCTATAAGCCTCCTTTACCCAAGAGTTTCGATTAATACAGGCTGGAAATAGGCCTGTTTTATCAAACCTAGAAAAGAAATGAATGGCAAGAGTCTTTGTAAAGTAAACAATAGAATATTTAAAATGCCAAAAGATGACGTCACTATTTACCAAAGCTAGAGACAAATCGTTCTCAACTTGTTCAGGGCACACGGTCTGGTTCCCAGTCAGTTCCAGCCAAGCTCGTGTGGAAGCACATCCCGTCCCCACCTCCCTGCTCCCTGAAAACCACTGGAATAGTTGGGTACCTCCTTTGTGCTTTAAAATTGCCTCTGTTTCTTCCCTCAGAAGTATAGTCGCTCAGTGGAGCTGGGTGGAGAAATCCAGAAGAGATTGACTGTGGACTTTTTAACAAGCTTTGAGTGTTTTACAAGCATCCTTGCAGGCTACACTCCAAGATGCCCTGTGACTGCCTCTCCCCTTCTAGACGCTTCTAAGGGCCCGAGGTTGCAAAGTCAAACTTTGTGGGCAAGCAGCAGAGGACTACTTCGTATCAACCAGCCACCTTTCTCACTAACCTGAGTTTTCATCTGTGGAGAACATCTGTTAAAGCCAAGCAAATCATTTCTCTCAGTTCTACTCTAACTTGGTACCACTTCTGGCCGGTTGTTTTTCATATATTCATTCATTTAATGTTCACGAAAACCCTACAAGGTGGGTTTTCAGATGAGGAAACTGAAAGTCCGAGCAGGTAAATGGCTTTCTCAGATTTACGTAATTAGTAGTATCACGAGGCTGTCTTCAGTCCACAACACCTCTTTGTCAAAGCACACTATCCTGGGATTCAAAACAACACCAAAACTCTTGCCCGTCATCTGGAAGGCTGCTTAGACAAAGGGGCGACCACCACCATGGAAAGTTGCTGACTGTTGCATTGTGTGATTTTAGAGTCCTCTGCCTGTATAGGGTGTGTGTGTGTGTGTGTGTGTGTGTGTGTGTGTGTGTGTGTTGGACTGATTGTGTTCCCCTCAAGTCCATATGTTGAAATCCTAACCTGCAACGTGATGGTATTAAGGAGGGGGGGCCTTGGGAATCCTCAGGAGCTGAGAGAGCTTTCTTTTTCTTTTTCTTTTCTTTGTTTTTTTTTTTAAGATTTTATTTATTTACTTGACAGACAGAGATCACAAGTAGGTGGAGAGGCAGGCAGAGAGAGAGGAGGAAGCAGGCTCCCTACCAAGTAGAGAGCCCGATGCGGGGCTTGATCCCAGGAGTCTGGGATCATGACCCCAGCTGAAAGCAGAGGCTTTAACCCACGGAGCCACTCAGGCACCCTGCTGAGAGAGCTTTCTTCTTTCTCTTTGTCCGCCATGTGAGGACCCAGGGACAAGGTGGCTGGAAACCAGAAGGAGGATTCTTATCAGAACTTGTCTATGCTGGCACTTTGGTCTTGAACTTCCAGCCTCCAGAACTGTGAGAAATTAAGGTTTCTATTGTTTCAGCCACCTAGTCTATGGTAATACAGCATCTCCGAGCAGACGAAAACTCTGTTTATCTCTCTACAGCAGCAGCATCACAGTCCCGCCGGGATGAAGGCCTTGTTGGCTTGAGGCTGAAGTCTGTCGCCATGGGCTACGAGCTCTGTCTGCTTATTCGCTGGGCAGAGCTGTAGGCTCGCGGAGCATAGTGCTGTTCTGAATTGTTCTGGGGGGTCGGTGGTGGGGAAGGTCCTGTATACTCCTGCATTTCTCCCCGTCTTGCTCTGGCTTCCCCAGTTCACAGAGGGATGTGTGTGAACTCTCTGTCAGGGAGGCCTTCACCGATGAAATTATCCAATTATATTTCTTCATTTGAACAGTGTGAGTAATAGAGACAATGTTAGATAATTTGCAGGCGGGTCAGATGAAACCATATTCTCCCTCCCCGGAAGGCTACACCCTGACTCCTGCATGGAAAACACCGGACAGTTCATCCCTCACAAGCCCTCGGTCCTGGGCCTGCTCTTGGGATCACATCAACAGGGCACAGATTTCGAAAAGCTGCCTGAGCGCACACTGGAAATGCCACCTCAGGCTGGGAGGGTCCTGCGGTTCCTTCTCGCCACACATTTTTGGCTTCCAGTCATTTGCCCCGGGGTTCCAACCCCTGCTTCGTGACCGGGGCCTTCCTCTTCAGCCAGTTCTGGAGCTTCTCCCAGACTGAGCAGATGAGCCCAGCACGCTCATTCCTCATGGGGTTCTGCCCCATCCCAGTCCCCACCAGACACCCTGGACTACATGTATAAGAATGACATTTTGCTTACAATTTAGCTTTAAAAATGACAAAGCTGACTTCACAGATATTGGAACATTGATGTGGCCCAAAGAGCGGGCAGAGGACCTGGGGTTTGGGAGGGATGAACTCTGCGTGTTTTCCTGGAGTCAGGGTGTAACCTTTACGTGAAGGAGAACATTGTTTCATCTGACCCGCCTGTAGTTGACCTAACATGAAACCTCTATTACTCACGCTGTCCAAATGAGGAAATATAATTGGATACACATCAGGATATTATCTTTATTTGTTGCACTTATGAAATCTGGCTTTATATTGCCTTCTCTTAATTTTCAAAGCTATTTACTGTCTCCTATAAACTATTTTATAATCTTCTATTTAATCTCTCAGAATAAAGAAAGAGATCAGCCCAAAAAAGATGGTTGAAAGATAACGTTTTTATTAGTGTGTGGTCCTGGATTCATTTCTGTCTCAGAATTGGGTTCCCTAGCCCTGGTCTCAGTATAAATTAGGTTCTCTTATCTCTCTCTGGCAGGGGAGGGTTCTCGACAGAGTAAACATTGTCACGCGGGAATGTCTGCAGCTTTCCTCTTTTTCCCAGAGAGCTGAAAATAATGCTGAAATGGTCCGCCCAGTGTCCTCCCTCCTTTCCCCTCCTAAAGAGCAAGGGTTTTTATTCCTTTTTGAATCACTGGGAGAAGGGTTGTATGAATGCACATAATCAGAAGTTAGAAAGGAGAGGAAGAAAGGTGAGGAAAGACCGTGTGAGGCTGAACTGGAGAGAGATGCGTGAGAAGAGCAGTTCCATGCAAACACGGGCGGAGAGGGAAGGAGAATTCAGGAACGTTGCTGGGCACCATGTATGTGCCTTCTCTTCACGGTTTCCCAAAAAAGAATTTGAGTCTTTGAAATTCTTTTCTTCTGCTGGGCTGTGTGTCTTTCACCACCATACCACTAATAGACTGAACCATGTGGATGCTGGCTTTATACTGGTCATATTGTAAAAAATATTCCCACGTCTCCTCCATTTTTAGGACTTTCCATTACTTTTTTTCCTTTCTTTCTTTTTTCTGAAGTAGGCTCCATGCCTAACTTGGGGCTTGAACTCACAACCCTGAGACTCTGAAACTCACAACCCTGAAACTCACAAACCTGAGCTGAGATCAAGAGGTGGACGCTTAAGTAACTGAGCCACCGAGGGGCCCCAGGGCTTCCCATTACTTTGCTCCAGTCGATTCAGAGGCATGATATTATGATCACAAGTGTCATGATTTGGCTCTCCTGCGGTAAATCACATTCTTTTGGCTGGGTCTACCATAAGTCTAGACATAATTCATCTCTACTTAATCTGATGAACCTGAGAGGAACTATTTCATTACCATGAATAAGAAGCTTTCTAGCTGGAGATGATTTCAATAGTGAGCAAGTGGGGAACTTACTCCAAATGTATTGACTTGAATAATATCCAGTAGATAAGCTTACAAATATTTCAGATTTGTTCTATCCTTTTATCTGGAGAATCCTGTGAGGACTGCACCTGTCTTGTAGAAATGTATTCAAAATAATTTCCTAAAGGGAATGGTGATTTTACGGGTGTTCTTTAAAAAAAAGAATTTTTTTAAAGTTTTTGTTTATTTTTTGACAGAGAGAGAGAGACAGTGAGAGGGAACGTAAGCAGGGGGAGTGGGAGAGGGAGAAGCAGGCTTCCCACCAAGCAGGGAGCCGTGATGCGTGGTTCGATCCCAGGACCCTGGGACCGTCACCTGAGCTGAAGGCAGATGCTCAACAACTGAGCCACCCAGTTGTCCCTAAAAATATATATTTTTTTAATTAGGGAAATCTCCACTCCCCTAAGCTGTCAGAAAGATATCATGCTGTGTTTTTGTATAATAGAAATGTATTCAGCCATTTTTGTCCCTGTATGCCTTACTAGAGAAGCTGTTTATATTATTTATAGGGTTTAAAAATGCATTCTTTTGGGAGGCAAACCATAAGAGACTATGGACTCTGAAAAACAACCAGAGGGTTTTGAAGGGGCGGGGGTGGGAGGTTGGGGGAACCAGGTGGTGGGTAATAGGGAGGGCACGTATTGCATGGAGCACTGGGCGTTGTGCAAAAATAATGAATACTGTTACGCTGAAAAAAATAAATAAATTTTAAAAAATGCATTCTTTTGTTGTTGTTTTTTAAAGATTTTATTTATTTATTTGACAGGGAGTGGGGGAGACAGAGAGAGAGAGCACAAGCAGGGCGAGAAGCAAGTAGAGGGAAATGGAGGATGACGGAGAGGGAGAAGCAGACTCCCTGCTGAGTGGAGAGCCTGACACAGGGCTCAAACCCAGGACCCCAGGATCATGACTTGAGCTGAGGACAGATGCTTAACCAACTGAACCACCCAGACACCCCCCCTCAAAAATGCATCAGTGGGTAATGTTTACCAGCTCAGCCTGTCAAGAGTGCTAATAGAGTCGAAGATGAGCTGTGTTTCCCTGAACTGCCCATAGCTACAGAGCTGGGACCTTCTGCTCTCATTCTTGTGGCAATGGGTGTGCTCTCAATGTGGGGGCAACCAACTAACATGCTGTGTTCACCTGGTTTTATTTTTTTTTTCACACCTCAGGTGTTTGTTGCTCCAGCGAGAGGTTTGTGAAAGACAAGTCTGAAGTGATTAATAAACCAGAGGCTTATGATTGTCATTCATAATACTTATCATTCATTTTAGAATAGAAAATAGAAATGTGGATGTGTTTCCTAATTTTTTCTCTGCACTATTTTAATCACTTCCCTGATTTTTATCTATGCAAACCCTCATACTCCAGTTGTCTGGCTCTCTCTATTGTCTGAAGCGTTTCCCTTCCTACCCTCCCGGCTCATCTGCTGGACCTTGAAATATGCTAACTGTTTGCCAGTTCTACAAATGTCACCTAATCTAAGCGGACTCACCTGATCACCTCGGGTTGGATAGATGAGGTTGTGCTTTCTTCAAAGTTTCCTGGATGCTTACTTTTGTATTTCCATATGTGGCTTGTGTCCCTCTCTGGGTTGTTGGCTCCTGACTGTGGTGTTGGGATGTCAACCACCTCCTTTCTCAGTGGGAAGTGCCATCCGGGTAGTCAAGATGGAAGCTGACTTTGGGAGGATTTGGAGCTGTGAGCTCCTGCCAAGGTCATGGGTGGTGCTGGGGCCTAAAGGACCAAGTCAAACAAGAGTCCATAGGAAGACTGAGGTCCAAATACCAGGCTGCACGTGGATGAACATGATATTCAAGGAGGTCCCAGGTCGGGATCTGAGTCAGGGCCTCAGAACCCAGAGCTTGGAGTTTGGGGGACGAAATTAAAGTGAAAGAAGATTGAGGTCAGGGCTACCACGGGCAGAAAAACACCTGAGCAATTGTTTGTTTTGTTTCTGTTTTTTTGTTTGTTTGTTGTGGGATTTTTTTTTTTTTTGGTGTTTTTTTGTTTTTTTATCATAGCTGCTATGTGTTTGAGTCCATTTGGGGCATAGTGTGTGGGCAGACCTCTCTGAGAGGCAAACAATACAGAATTTGTCAAACGAATTATTAAGCATTTGTAAAGGTGCTTCCTGTTTGAAGAACACGCAGGGTACTTGAGTGTCAGGAGAGCAGGGCCCCCGTGTTACCTAGGATCTGCTTTTCCAAATAGAGAATATCTATGTCCAAGCAGCTCCATGGGGCATTTTCATTTCTTGCTCCTTTTCCAGCACTCCAGTCAACACACAGTTAAAACTGGATCTTCAGTTCCATCCACAGATTCCAAGTACAGTCGGAGTGTCTCTGGGAGGTAATCAACACACCATTTGCTATCCACCCGAGTTTCATCAAAGATGCAGAAGCGCTGTGTGTGACAGAGAACGAGGTGTCCAGGGGTCCTCCCTTTGCATGTGCATGAACTGGGGGAGGCCATTTCTGTGTGCTGCTGGCCCTGCGTCCAGAGTTGAGCCTCAAGTTGCTGGGGCGGGGGGCAGCCGGGATGCTGTGGGGCAGCGAGGAGAGCCCCTGGGAGTGGGTCAGAACAAGGACAAACAGACCCTGTGGACAAAGTGCAAGTTGCATCTTTCTGTCCTTAGTTCCAACCTTGATCCTGCACATCGCAGACTTCTTTGACGTGGGGCTGCCCTTGCACCTGGCTCGAGACCCTGGGAGACTGATTAAGGAGATCTGGCTGGAGTCCGAGGGCTCTGTCTCCATGCTGCCTCACGGTCCCCAGCCAAGCCCACCGTCGGCAGCCATGTTGGTGTGCTTGCCGCCACCTTCAGGAAGTAAGACAATGGGGTTCACTTCCTCCTTCCAGATCTGATGCAAAGCATTTCTTGTTGCCGACACTAACCTGGACCTATACAGGGAAGGGAATTCTTAGAAACACAGTACTAGTTTAGCTGAGGTCACAGTATAAAAGCTGCCGTGGTCCATTCCTTGCCAACTCAACATTCACATACCCTTCTCCTCCTCCCCCTCTTCCTCCTCCTTCATCTCCTCCTCCTCCTCCTCCTCTTCTTCTTCTTCTTCTTCCTCTTTTGAGAAAGAGAGTGATAGAGAAAGCTCATGGGGGATGGGGGGCAGAGGGAGAGAGAGACTCTTAAGGAGGAGGGCCCCGTCTCCCAACCCTCCTGACGTGAACTGAAATCAAGGATCTGGGGGCGTAACCCACTGGGCCACCTCAGGCACCTCACACACCCTTCTTTTACTGCTGGCTGACATCCAGATCCACACAATAGCAGCACTGTACTCTTACAATAATTCTTACACTACCTGAAACATACTCCCCTGACCTGCAGGAAGGTTCTAGAGTCCCCATGTCTGCTTTGGGCAATGTCAGTTCGTCTCCTACCTAAGTCCCATGCCCCCATTGCTAGTCTGTAACTTACATGCTGAGAGCTACAGATTAATTACCAGGAGCACATCTCATGTGAGATGGGAGGGGACTGAGAGGATAATTAGCCTCTTTAAACAATCAAACACGTTGACCAAAGCTAGACCCAGTAAAAGCTTTCTTTGGACTGGGACCGTGGATGTACTAAAGTAATGACTGTCCCTGAAATCAAGTTGGCAGTTTTGGTTTCTTTTAATGCTGTTGCATTTATCCTGACAGGAGGGAGGCTCCCAGCCAAGGCTGAACAGGGATTCTGTAGTCTGGCCTGATGGCATCTGATGAACTTGTATGCAGCTAACCCCCAAGATGGCTGCTTGCCTAGGGGAACTGAGTACTCTGAGGGAGAAGCTTTAATCAGAGCACCCCCACCCCCCAACAGAGGTTGAGAGAAAAAGAGGAAGGGCAGTGTCTGCCTCACCCAGCCCCAGGGCTTAGGTCTGACCTCCAAAGATAAGGGAACGACATTGAGAACTGGTAGGGGACGCCTGCTTCCGAGAGATATGATCCTGCGGTGGGACCCAGGCGGCAAAGTGTGGCAGACAGCTGGAGACTAGGTAGTCTCTCTCTTTCATAGAAAGCATAGAAAGAATGACACAGAACACAGTCCTGTTTGGCATATCTAAGGTCTGTGGGTTTCGGGGGGTTCCTGGAAGCTGCCTTCTGGGCATTATCTCTGGGGACAGAGATAGCAGAAGGAGAAGCACCAGCCCTTCCTCAGGTCTGAAGGAAGTGAGGGCATCAAGCAGGAGGGAGTGGGGAAACATGTCTGAGATTTGTCTGTGAAATACCTCCCGGGCACTCAAAAATAAGTGGGGGCAGGGGGTAAGGATGGGGCAATGAGGGTGATGGGGTAGCACAGGAGCCCTGGGCTGATGGAACAGTTCTGTATCTTGATCGTGGTGGTGGTTACATGAATCTACACGTGGTACAGTTGCACAGAAACACACACACACACACACACACACACACACACACACAGAGTAGATTTAAAACTGGGAAGATCTGGGGATTGTACCAATGTCAATGTCTTCGTTATTAAAAGATATCACCAGTGAGAGAAACTAAGGGAACACATGACCTTTCTGAACTCTTTTGCAACTTCCTATGAATCTATAGTTATTTCAAAATAAAAAGCACATTAAAAAACAAATAAAACAAAACTGGGGGAAATCCTTGAATGGGAATCTTTAGGTCTGGGCCGGGACAGCACTGCTTTTTTTGTTTTTGTTTTTAATTCACCAGATCATCATAATTGATCCAGGATTGGGAATGATCACTTTATCTGAAACTGTAAGGGTTAGATTTTGGAATTTTAGTAAGGACGTACGGTGTCTATAGGACATACAAAGGAATATTTCTAGATAGTTCTGGGGCACCATGCTATATTCAAATACATTAATATTTTTTTCAGCAAAATGTATGAATATTCACACCAAGTAATATAAATACGAAGAGCAACAAGAGAAACTGGTGGAGACTTTGAAGAGAGTGTCCAATTCTTTCCTCTGTGCAAGGGGTGGGGGCTGGAGAAGCTGTACACCTGTCATTCGGACAAAATTGTTCATTGTTCTTATTTGCTCCACAGGTTGCTAGGAGATCTGAGGAAATATGGGAACTAATGACAGAAACGTACAGATTTAGAGAGAGAGATGTTTGTCCATATGAAAGTTGGAAACATTTAGAAGCAATCCAAATATACAACTATATAGCCTTTTGCTTCTCTATGTTGGACAAAGCAAAATGGGTCACCAGGAGCATCCAGAAAAACTCAGCCAAGGTTCTCCTTTTTGCCATGTCTGCTCAAACCGGCACAGTCTGACCCGGAAATACAGCATCCATGTGTGCCGCCAGTGTTTCCGTCATTTAGTTGGACAAGGTGAACTTCCTTGAATGGATCCTCCGAGATCTTACCTTACCGCAGAAACAATGCCAGCTCTGTGTACATAAAATAAAAATACCTTAATTGTAAGTGTTTATAGATACATGGATAGATATGAAAATGATTATGTAAATTACATTATAGATTTATAGATGTTTTGTAGAATATTATACAAGGATGGACATTGCGTTTTAAAGCTATAATGAAATAGAAATTTTTAAAAATATTTTATTTATTTGACAGACAGAGATCACAAGTAGGGAGAGAGGCAGGCAGAGAGAGAGGAGGAAGCAGGCTCCCTGCCGAGCAGAGAGCCCAATGTGGGGCTCGATCCCAGGACCCTGGGATCATGACCTGAGCTGAAGGCAGAGGCTTTAACCCACTGAGCCACCCAGGCGCCCCTGAAATAGAAATTTTAAAAAAATATTTTATTTATTTGACAGACAGAGATCACAAGTAGGCAGAGAGGCAGGCAGAGAGAGAGGAGGAAGCAGGTTCCACTTGGAGCAGAGGGCCCAATGCGGGGCTCGATCCCAGGATGCTGGGATCATGACCTGAGCTGAAGGCAGATGCTTTAACCCACTGAGCCACCCAGGCACCCTGAAATAGAAAATTTTCATTATGTAATATTCAGTGAAAGTAGGTTTATTTTGATGAGTAATTTTTTTAAAAAATTGTATTTATTTATTTGACAGAGAGAGAAAGAGAACAAGCAGGGGGAGCATCAGGCAGAGGGAAAGGGAGAAGCAGGCTTCCCACTGAGCAGGGAGCCTGACATACAGCTTCATCCCAGGACCCAGGGATTATGACCTGAGCTGAAGGCAGATGCTTCACCAACTGAGCCCCCCAGGTACCCCTTGATGAGCAATTTTTAAAAGATGAGACACATCAAAGTGTTAATAGTCAAAAGTACAGGCGATTTTTAGTTTCTCTTTTATATTTTATATTTTAAAATGTTCTACAATAAACAGGCTGACTTTTGTCATTAGAAATAAAATAAGCATTGTTAATTTAAAAATACACAAAGTAATGATAGTGTGTCAAAATATGCAGACAGCTAGATTATAGTTGGTTATTTTCTTAAGTTATGTCTTGAGACTACCAAAGTACTTAATTAATAGGTTATAAAAGTTTTGGGGAACACTACTTAACAATGCAAATCTATATTGAGATGATATAATAAAGAAA
The DNA here is from genome assembly GCF_922984935.1 of Meles meles. Taxonomy (NCBI): domain Eukaryota; kingdom Metazoa; phylum Chordata; class Mammalia; order Carnivora; family Mustelidae; genus Meles; species Meles meles. The sequence goes on from NC_060070.1 coordinate 25,624,312, forward strand.
ATAACATGTTAGATTTACTGGTCCTTTAAATGCATATACTTCTCTTGCAATAACTTTAATAATGTTTATGTGTCGCCCAGTGCAACTTAATTTGAAATTTTCCTTCAGTTTCTAGATTTTAAGACAAGCTATCTGTGTCCATTTTAAGTGAGGAAAACCGTGCAAGTAACACCGTGTTTCTTGCAAGCTAACTACATGCTAGATACTTTACCTTTTCTCTTTTCATTTTTACCCCCTGTAATCCTTACACATGCACTATGAAATAGGCGTTATTATCACCCATTTTGCAAATAAGGAAACTGAATCCCAGTGACTTTTAGGTCATCCCAGACATTTAGGCTGCCTGACTTCAGTGTTAGGACTTGTAACACTGCAGTTCTCAAGGAAAGAGGTTTCGATTGCTCTGGTATGGGGAGTAAGAACAGGAAGTCCCCCATGAAGGAGAGCTTTCAACCAAGATCTGTGCAGAAAGGGATAGGGTTGGAAGGCAGGTAGAATTCCCCATTCAAGAGCAGACAGGGCCAGTCATACCCTGTGTCAGGCCCCTGGCTTTTGCTTCCAGACCTCTTAAATGACTTGGAGAAAATGAGCTATTTACTCCATTGGGAGAATTGCAGTGAGGTAAAACAGAGGCTTTCCAAATCCTTTCACTTTCTGGGAATGGCACTTTTTCTTTAACATTGTCATCAAAGGACTCAAGCCTCAAATTCCAGGGGGAATTAAGCTTCCTGCCAGCCAGGTTCAAAGACTCTCCCAGGCACTGACATTTGCATGGCTCCCCTCTCTCGCCAGTTCCTGCTAAGGTCAAATTCTCCAGTGGCCCAGTGTTGTCCTGCCAGTCATGGCTTCTACCCTCTCCCTCCCCTGCTTCTTATCATGCCAGACATTACTCCCTTTTCTTGTTCTCCAAGCAACTCCTACATCTGTTCATGCATGTTGTAGTAGGTGGTGTCCGCACATCTGGCTGACTTTCACTGAAGATCTGGGAGTCGCAGAAGGGAAGTGTGGTTCTGTCTAAGCCAGCGCAAGAACATGCCAGCAAGTCTGCACCAGACACGTTTCTAACAGGTCATCGTAAGTATCGGATCCCCAAGGTCTCTTCCTAGGGAGGCCTCCTCTCTCTTTCACAGCTGTTCTCTTTCTTGGAGTTCCCGGGCCCATAGAGGAGCTGATCTCCTCCATTTTATTACGCCAAGCAGGTCCTGCTTTTTTCTGTCCAGTTCCTGGAGCCCATCCTACCTAATGACCAGAGGGGAGGTGCCTAGAGCCATTCTTCTCTGCATTTTGGCCTGTGTGATCGTGGATGAATTATGGAGCCGTTCTGAGCCCATGAGGATAATAACTGTGTTTCACATCCAGAATTACCGTGGTGATTCAGTGAACACAGTCACTTAGCACAGGGTTTAGAGCTCAGCACCTGCTCGTTAGTATTATTTCTTTGACTTCGTAACTTCTGGGCACATTCAGACTTGTTTCCTCTCATGTTAGGTAATGGGTCCCCACTGGTCACCCCCTCTTGGCCAGAGGGAGGTGTGGACTGTGCACTGGAACTTTTACCTCTACTGGGACGGGTCCTCTCTTACTGTGGATGGCAGAGGAGGATCTCAGGGCTCTGAAACCAACCACGGGTGCCCTTGCCCGGGATGGAGGGGGAGAGTGGAAGCCATCGCTGTTGCGGACCGTTGGTCAAGTGTTTGAACTGGACGACGTCCCCACAGGAGATCACAGATGGTCACATGGCCCTGGAAACTTGGAGACGACGGGTGAGGGCGACTCCAGTGTGCGACTCGTGGTTTCCTCGGGGAGAGGTTGGGAGTGGGTGGGACAGCGGGGAATGGCAATGAGGGCAGAGAAAAGAATTTTGACAGTAAAATTGAAAGGGAAAGTAACACGGAGGAGTGTTACGGATGCGATTTGGTGCTTATGAAAGACACACAGAGATCTTCCTATGAGCAAGAACGGACCGAGGAAAAGGAAAATCTCAGCAGCCTGGCAGAGAGGACGTGAGGCTGATGTACCCGAGGTGGGGTGAAGGGCAGGACAACCTGCGAAGGGTTCCTCTGAGTTCAGCCTCCACGTTGTTATTTATTTACTTGACAGAGAAAGAGACAGAGAGAGAACATAGCAGGGGGAGTGGGAGAGGGAGAAGCAGACTTCCTGTGGAGCAGGGAGCCCCATGCGGGACTCAATCCCAGGACTCTGGGATCATGACCTGAGCCGAAGGCAGACGCTCAATGACTGAGCCACCCAGGTGGCCCTGGTATGTCCCCTTGAAGTCTGGCACTCTCCTGGGGTCCCACTCACCCCCAGCCCTGACACCGGGGTGTGGCACCCTCTCCTAGGGCCCCTTCCTCTTGGTTGCCTCCTCCAGGACAGGAGAGTGGTCAAGCTGCCCCGTTCCTGCCCGTCTGCTCCACAGGCGGCCGTACAGCCCGAGCACTGGTTATCCATGTCCAACAACGGTTTCCTAGCATGCCTGGTCCAGAGGGCCTGCCTGTGCTGGCATGGGAGGAAACGGCTCTCACGGGCCCCTTCTATGCTCCAGCAGGAGATGGAGCCGGCTTTGTCTCTAGCTGATGGACAGCTGATCCCCTGAAGCAGTATGGTTCCAAGTGTGGGGGCCCTGTGACAGAATGTCCCCTCCCTCAAAAAAGCTCCTTAATCTGGACTGCCTCGTGAAATTGCCCGCCTAGGAGTAAGCAACAGAAGGAATCCAGGGGGGTAGACCTTTCCTCCATTCTTAGCTACCTCACAGGCCTAGACCTGGAGGTCAGATGTGGGGCAGTTCCTGCAGAAGAAGCAGGCTCTGGGCATCCGTAGAAACATCGAGAGAAATAGCTCTGGCAGCAGATGGGGCCATGCCTGGAATGGGCAAGGGGGGCACAGTGTCTGAGCCACCCCTGAGCCCATCCTGGAAGCTGCAGGGTGTTGGGTGGGACTTAGCTTTCAGGAATGGTGTCCTTAGGTGATCAACCAGAGACTCTTTGCATTTTGTTGTTGTCATTGTTGCTGGGGATCGCATTGTCTGGTTTTTACACCTTGGGACTAAAGGAACCTAGGCGAACACATGATTCTGAAATAGAAGTTGATTCATCTTTCCAGGTCAAAAAGTTACAAGTGTCAAAACTCTCAGACAAGATCTACCAGCGACGCCGTGACCGCAGGCCTCTATTGAAATTACTCTTTGCAAGTCAAGAGGTGGGTATTGTTTTTTTTTCAGCAGTGGAAATACAAATGATCCTGTCTGGAAACCTTGGCTGTTTTTCTGATAACTAATTTGTTTGCTGATAAATGATTACCCAGGAGCTGTGGTGGAGACCCAGAAATCAAACTGCAAAAATGATTAAGTTTCCTCTGTGCAGACTTTTGCACTAAGTGGATAGGATGTGGCCAGGATTGAGGGGTGGGCTACAGGCTTTTTCCATGAGAGTTTATAGGGTGATAAAAGAAAGGAGACAAGAAAAAAGCAACATGAACACATTTAACTGTAACAGACAGGACCCGTGTTATTCACACGAGCCATGGTACGATTAGGACAGGGTCAGAGCTGCAGAGGAAGGCTTCTTGAAGAGGTGTTCACACTGCAGTTTGGAGAAGAGAACCTAGGCTCTGGCAGGGAGAAAGGAGAACAGGTTGACATCGAAACTGTTCTCATGGCATTTTTCATGTTGCTCGTATTCTTGTTGGGTTGACCCAGAGCAACCATAGTGCAAGAGGGATAAGGATATTTGATTTAAGAAACGAAACAAGATCTTCCAAAATTGGGTCAGAAGTTCTGCTCAAGTCAAGGTCAGAATCAGGTTTGGAGGGCACCTGGGTGGCTCAGTGGGTTAAGCCTCTGCCTTCGGCTCAGGTCATGATCTCAGGGTCCTGGGATCAAGCCCCGCATCAGGCTCTCTGCTCAGTGGAGACCCTGCTTCGTCCTCTCTCTCTGCCTACCTGTGATCTCTCTCTCTCTCTGTCAAATAATTAATTAAATCTTAAAAAAAAAAAAGAATAAGGGTTTGGAGAAGTTTGGGAAATTGTTCAGTTTTCTTCCCAGGCCTTGATGCTTCAGGGGTTGGAAATTCCACACGAATATTTGCTTTCTCTGTACATGCAAATGATAGATTTCCCAGACAAATAATTCAATGGTTCTGGCCCTTCACTTTTCAGATGGGGAGGCTCTTGTATTGCCCGTGTGGGCAATGAGGAGCCATTGGAGGGCTGGAAAAAGAACAGTCAGATCATCCTGATTGTATTTTAGAAAGAGAATTCTGTCAAAGGCAATTTGGAAACACTTCAAACTCTGCTGTTATTATGGTTGGGTATTAATTTTGAACTTTCTCTTCCTAATACTCTTTCCTCACCCTCTCACTCACCTTTCCTCTCCTTGCTGCTTTGAGCAGGTTAGTGTGTGCTCATGGCCTCAGTGAAGGACACTCAATGGAGAACAGAGATATAAAGGTCTATTGTGCTGGCTTTTGAGTTTCTTGAGTCTAAGCCCCAAGAGTGAAGAAAGGACCCCGATATGTACCAGAGAGTTGGGAATACACAGTTTTATTTGAAGGTCCTTGTCTGCAGACCCCGTGTTTCTCTGGTGGAGGAGCTGGCTTAGAGGATAAGTACAACTGTGTACTCATTAAGGGATTCTTGCAGGTGGGATTTTGTGTCTCAGGTGCACGGCAATGGAACCCATTGATGGAATCATTGAGAAGGGAGAAAGGGGGGCCTGTTTCTTACTTCTAGGGTAGAGCCCCAGGAAGGTGGCAAGATGGTAGAGAAATGGATTTGGAGTATGCCTAAGCAGGCAGGGCTGTAGAGAAAGCCACCCAGAGTTCTCCAGGTCACAGCGTGGATTGGGAGCCACAGAACAACTTCCATGCTGCCAAGAGGGAAAGAAAAGAGTGGCTGGTTTTAATGGGCTTAGTGGGTGGAAGCGAGAGCCAGCTCAGCTGCCCTGGGCATGGACAATGGTGCCTCAGCAAATGCCAGTGTGGACACAGGATGGAAGGCCCTCATAGAATGCTAAGTGAACATCAGACAGCCATATACCACATGAGCTCATTGACAGGTGGAACTAAAAACGAACATAACGGCTAATTTCATAGATACAGAGACTAGATTGGTGGTTGCCAGAGGTGTGTGTATGGGGCATGGTGGCTGGAATAGGTGAAGGTGGTCCAGACCTCCAATTATAAAATAAAGAGGTCACGGGGATGTAATGTACAGCTTGACAGCTGTAGTTAATAATACTGCATTGCATATTTGAAAGTTGTTGAAAGAAGGGGCGCCTGGGTGGCTCAGTGGGTTAAAGCCTCTGCCTTTCGCTCAGGTCATGATCCCAGAGTCCTGGGATCGAGCCCCGCCTCGGGCTCTCTGCTTGGCGGAGAGCCTGCTTCCTCCTCTCTCTCTCTCTGCCTGCCTCTCTCCCTACTTGTGATCTCTATCTGTCAAATAAATAAAATCTTAAAAAAAAAAAAAAAAGAAAGTTGTCGAAAGAATAGATCTTCCAGGTTCTTATCATGGGATGCCTGTGTGGCTCAGTCGGGTAAGCATCTGACTGACTCTTTGTTTGGCTCAGGTCATGATCTCAGGAATGTGAGATGGAGTCCCATGTTGGGCTCTGGGCTCAGCGTGGAGTCTGATGGCAGTTTTCTGCCTCTCCCTCTAACCCTTTCCCTGCCCATGTTCTCACTCTCGAATAAATAAATAAATAAATAAATAAATAAATAAATAAATAAATTCTTTTAAAAAAGTTCCCATCACAAGAAAATAATCCTATAACTATGTGTGTTGATGGAGGTTAACTAGACTAATTGTGATCATTTTGCAATACACATGATCATTATATAGTACATGTGAAACTAATATAATGTTGTATGTCAATTATACCTAAAAAAAAAAAGGAAAGAAAGAAAAAAGAAAAGACTTGAGGGCTTCAAATGCATGCATTGCACACAAACGCACACACACAACACTTAGTGCACTAGAACAAAGCTATAACCCTGAACTGATTGAGATAAGGTTTTGACGTCTCTGGTGAAATGAAGGCTAAAATAGAAATTGAATGTGTTATAGAAAAATAAAGAAAAATGTACGTATCTATAGACTAAGATCTGTACCTACTATTGTGTATTGTTACATGATAAAGATTTTCTTCCAGTTAATTTACCTGGAATTCTAATTGATTTCCTAGAGGATTTTGGATAGAAACCTGGGATTATTTTTTCTAAGTAGGTTCCATGGCAAGCGGGGAGCCCAACATGGGGCTTGAACTAATGACCCTGAGATTAAGACCTAAACTGAGATCAAGAGTGGAACACTTAACCCGTGGCGCCACCCAGACACTCCAGAACCCTTGGATTTTTCGTCAACCCAGGGGCCGCTGCTCATAGTACCATCCTAGGTGTACCCAGTTAAGGAACCTTCGGGAACCCTGGGAGTCTGGCTGGTATGCTGTATTTGTGGCTATTTAGTTTTTAATACTCTAGCATGAGTACTGTAATGTGTGTGTGAAGAAGTTAATCCTAATTTTCTCTCTTCAGGGTGGCTTATTTCATGGATAAAACAAACTCCTTTTAGTCTCAACAATTTAGGTGGCTTTATTTGGTTAAAAAGTATTGGAAATAGTTCTTGATTTGGTAGACTGTCTTGTATGAATAAAGAATAAAACTCAGCCAGCCTGATAATTATGCCATCAGTGTAGAGCTGAGGGTTAGATCCTATTGGTGTGATGTTTTAATGGATAAGACCACTCCCCTCTCTCTCCCCACCATCTAACCATCGGAACCCAGTTTCTGTGTTGCTTCAAAAAGCCTCCAACATTTGAAGCTGGGGTGAGAGTGCAAATGGAGACTCGCACACCATGTATCTAAATACTTAAAAGCTGTAAATCCAGCTAAAAAACAGAATTCTTGGACCCCTCAGAGTTCTATCTGCTCCCTGGAGTTCCCTTTCTCTGCCCACCCCCGGCTCTGTCTCACACATTAAAGACAATCCAGCCCATAAGTTCAATTCTCTATGAAGAGCTGTCCCTGTGGGCCTAGGGGTGAGCGCAGCTGTGGGACATTCCATCCTCAATACTCAGACCCCAAGGAGACCCCTGTGCAGGATCTGGAGATGGGTTTAGGACCCTTGGGCGGGGAATTCTGGGAGCCTGGGCATCAAAGAAAGGTCTGGAAGGTGAGCTTTGGGCTTTAGGTGGACACATTTCCTAATCCCCATGACTCATTACTCTATGGGAGAAAGGGTGCCCCCAAGGAGGGACAGATAGGTACACCTTAAGTATAGCATAGGGCCAAAGACAGCAGCTCCTCCTGTCTGGGTATTTCTGTGTGTACACAGCCCTCACCTGTGTACAACCCTGGCAGGTTACTATTTTCTTTCTTTCTTTCCTTTTTTTTTTTTTTTTTTTTAGTTTTTATTTTAATCATCTGGTGCTCAAATTACTGCTATTTGCTATGGTTGGATCATAACTTCTGGATGCAGAGTCAACCTTGGCCCAAGAGTTCTGTTTGCAACTGTTCACACCCATGCTGGACTTAGCTTCTGCTGAATGACTAGTTGGGTCCACTAAGAGTTTTCATTCCTCCCCCACAAACTTGAAAGTGGCGTTCTCTAGGGAGTGGTATAGGTTATTGGATCTAAGGGATCTGAGGGATCCCTTAGGGATCAATAGATCTAAGGGATTTATTGACTCTCTCCTAGTCCGCCACGGACCTTGGACAAGGACATCCTTCCCACTGGTCTCTGAGCCTCATGGAGCAGCGTGGGTGATAGCCTCATCCAGCCCCAGCAAGGGGGCCTGAAAATCAGGGTAAGTGAATGTGAGCTCTGATAATTCAAGGGCTGTCAGAAAACTGCAACAAGCCAGAAAGCCATTGTGTTCTCTGGGGAGTGTGACAGGGGGAAGAGAGGAAGGTGAGCCTAGGAGTCAGCTGTATCTTAGACTCAACTCTGTGGAGAACTTACCAGAGATTGCTCAAATCTGTTTTCCTTCCTAGGCCTCCATTTCCCTACCTAGAAGACGATGAGTGTGAAGGAGATGATCTAAAGTCCCTTCGAGCGCCAGAATGCTTAGATTACCTTGCTGTCCTTGGTTAAGGTGACTTCTAAGCAAAAGTAACATTCCCCTGCTCTCCTTCAGCGTGAATGGAGTTCATTCTGAAGGCATGATGGGCAGTTGTGTCCTGGAGGGGCCCGAGAAAGGGAGCCGTATCCATGTGCCCTGGGTCACTAGGAGAGGAGCCCTTCTGCCCACCTCTTCGTGACAGGCCTGGACTGCCCTGCTCGGCCAGGCAGGACTCCTCAGGCTTCAGTGAATAATTTCCTTCCCCCTCCCATTAGTTTAATTGAGCTTTCCTTTTTGTGTCTGCACGTCAGCTGGTACTCAGCGAATCATGTGGTTTATAGATGTATAGATATAATTTGATTCTGGAACTCCTTTCCAGTGTGACCTCTGTGTCTCTCTTCAGCTCCCTCCTTTTCCAGAAAAAGGGATTAAGAGGTACACGAAAACACCTTGAGAGGGAAGTTGCTGGAGCAAACTCTTCTCAGCTATGATATTCTGTCTGGTGGCCAGTTTGTCCCTGGCTCTTAGATCTTACCAACTCAGCCACTAAGCCCAGAGGCAAATATGGTCCGCACAGCAGCCAGACAAAAAGGTCACCCAGCTTTCCTTGAGTGTGTCACGAGGCTTCCAGGTTCATTGGGGGAGACGGAGTGTCTTCATTGCTGGCAGAAAGATAAATTTCTGCAGCCTTGTTTATGTGTCTCAGGCTGGCTGTTGCGACCTTCAGGTGAGTGACAAGAGATTAGGGAGAAGCTGAGTTGCCCATTGGTTGAGACCTAGCTGCTGTCCAATGGCGGAGAGGAGACTAATGTCACCTGGTCCATTTTCTTCTGGGCCACATCCCACCTTCCTCTTTTTCTAGTGTCCTCATCAGTTCTCTGGCTGGCCCTCCCTCCCTCCTCCTGCCCCTAGGTCAGCTCAGGCCCCACCAGCATTTTTCATCACAGCACATGCCCTCCCAAGTGCTATGCCTCTGCTCCCTTGGGAGTATGTCAGGGCGCTGTTTGCAGAACCGTGGGATAGAGACAACCGAGGGCCTCACATCTGACCGTAGGAAGTGAGCAGTCCAAGGAACAGGGGTTGTCTGTTTAAACACTTCGGTGGGATTGTTTTTTTGTTAGTGGTGGCAGCCTCTTTCTGACACAGTTATGAAGATCAAGTTCATTTCAGCCCCTGGCTTCCCTTTCTGAAATATCTTTTTCACTGACTGCTCTACCCTCCCCAAAACCCAACTCTTTCCTAAGAAAACCTCCTTCCATGAAAATCCCCATCATCTCATCCCGTCTTCCTTCCTCCCCTCCCTCCCTTTCTCCCCTCCCCCTTCCTCCCTCCTTTCCTTTCTTCCTCCCTCCCTCAGTTCCTTCTTTCCCTTCTTTCACTTTCTTTCAAATTTCATTTTACTTTTTTTAAAGATTTATTTATTTATTTTAGAGGGTGAGAAAGAGCCCAAGAATGGGGGAGGGGCAGGGGGAGAGAATCTACAAGCAGACTCCCTGCTGAGCGCAGGGCCTGACATGGGGCTTGATCTCACCACCTGTGAGACCATGACCTTAGCTGAAACCAAGAGTCCAACACTTAACCAGCTGAGCCATCCACGTGCCCCAGATTTTATTTGTAAGTAATCATTACACCTAATGTGGGGGGGCTCGAACTTACAACCCTGAGATCAAGAGTCACACACTCCACTCCCTGAGCCAGCCAGGTGCCCCCAAACCCTTTCTTAATGGCCATGGTAGCCAGGCTGCCAGTGCTCTGCACCCAGTAGGAAGGCGGTAATATTTAAAGAAGGAAATGCCGGGAACGGCCGTCCTCCAAAGGGCCATGTGACTGATGACCTGGTGCTCAGGAGATGTATTAAGGGGTGTGATTAGAAGACCAAGATCATAAAACATAGTCCTACACTAAGGATATTTGTAATCTTGTAGGGGAGCCTGTGCATGGTCTAAAAATATAGCCAAGATTTCAAGACAGTATGTACTAAGAGCCAGTTGAAGAATTGAAGAAGGTACAGCCAAGGTTCCCAGCCCCATCAGACCCAACATTCTCTTCTTGTAACAAATAGTTTTATATGGTTCCTTTATTTTCCTGAAATAGAATCCATGAATAATATAAATGACTCAGCAACTGTATAATGAATTCCTCAACTCTGATATAAAAAAGAAAAAAAAAGAGCTAATGGTAATAAAATCATATGTATTTTAGTATATAAATGCTCAGGCACATTTACACCAAAAAACGTGATGAAGTAGTCAGATAGCAAATCGCCACTGTTGAGATGGCTACAAATGCAGACTGATGCGGAGATACTGCCCTGGAGACTGAGATTCTGCTAGCAGCGTTGCCCTGGATCAAAGAGCCTTGAACAAAGGTGAAGCCCTTAACAAAACAAAGGCAGTCTTCCCTGAATTTTCACAGAATTTGAATTCCTACACAACTCAGTGTATATTAAAACTGTGCAAGCAATACTTGGTGTCTTTGTGTAAAGAAGAATTAGGATCTAGACTCAGATTGTGACAAATAGGTTTCTTTCTTTCTTTCTTTTTTTAAACTTGTTAGCTTGGCATTTCAGATTCTGTTGATTCCACCCTTTTTTTTTTCCTTTAAAGATTTTATTTATTTATTTGACAGAGATCACAAGTAGGCAGAGAGGCAGGCGGAGAGAGAGGGGGAAGCAGGCTCCCCACGGAGCAGAGAGCCCGATGTGGGGCTCGATCCCAGGACCCCAGGATCATGACCTGAGCCGAAGGCAGAGGCTTTAACCCACTGAGCCACCCAGGCGCCCCGACAAATAGGTTTCTTACTTCCCTGGCTGCCTCGCAGCACCTGAGAAAGCCATGTGACATAGGAACCAAGTCTTCCTTTTATGGGGCTGTCCTCTCTGCTGCAGGCTGTCCAGGACCCACCCAGCCCACAGTTGTCAGTAGTCCTCCCGTCCAGCATCCACCATTTGGACAATCCCTCCAAATCCTATAGACATTTCCCAAATACCTAACCTGACCTCCAGGGAGAGCCACTGGTGGAAAAGTTACTGGGGGTAGAGCAGTGCATCTCAAACTTCAGGGTGCACTGGGATCCCCTGGGGATCTGTGCTGAAAGACAGATTCAGAGAGTTGGGGATGGGACCTGGGATGCTACATTTCCCAGGTGATGTTCAGAGCAAGGCTAGAGAGCAGGAGAGGAAAAACAGACTGCACAAGGGAAGGGAACACAAATGGGGCCTCAAAAGATAAATGGATGTGAAGCTGATGACATCCCGTGAGGCCCCCAGGTGGCTGGAAGGAAGGCACTGGACGGGTCACAGTAGCGAGCACTGCCCAAAGCAAGGAAAACAGCCTGGAGCCACCAGTGGCAACACTGCTCTGTGGGCAGGGGGAAAAAAAATCACAACTCCCTCTCACGGTTGGGCCTGCCAGATCCTAGTGAGTTTCATTTCTTTCAATAAATCCAGCAGCTTCCCCTTTGATAAATACTGTCAAGGCTGGAACATGTGGTGCTAACGAAATATGGTTTTAATTTGGGGCCCGCTGCACTGGTGGTTAAATACTGTGCGTGTGTACACAAAAGCAGACGCACAGCAAAGCCAAGTTAATATGCCTGGGCTGAAAATGGCTAAGCCCAGGAGGATTCGGTTATACGCTTTTTGCTGCTCCGAAAGGCAACTGAATCACCGTCATCAATTTTAATGCTCCAAGACTTCTTGGGTACGTGGAGGCTCTTCAAAGTTCAGCCATTTGTGCGTTTGTACCCAGTGCCGAAGCAGCACGCGTCTGTTTTCCTGATATCTTACGCCTGCTTTATTGTCTAGGTTGCTTGACATTCAGAAAATAACACGCTGTTTTAATCACCATCTCGATGCTGCGTTCAAACTTGATGGTCCAGAGCTTTGCAGCAAAGGGAGGTGGGGGAGGGGTGGAGGCGGAGTTGGGGGGAGAGGAAATGAGAATAGGAGTCCGGCAACAGACCGGGCTTGTTCTGGTGGGATTCATTCCCGGGGAACACAGACACTTTCAGTGTTTTTGTCAATCTGTGTGTGTCAGTCTTGGAACTGCTCCTCGAGAGAAGGGAACTGGCTGAACGAGTTTCTGTCTGGCCCCAGAGGTGAACGCTGCTGGTAACTGGACCTGCCGCCTGTCCTGAATAATGAAGTCGGCTCCGTCCAGAGTGTAGGTCACAGGAACGGCACCAAGGCAATTGCTCAGCAAACCGAAAATTATAGCACCTGGTCAGTAATCTTATCAGGGAAACAAAGCTGAGAATGAGGTCAGCGACAGGTGTCCTCAATGCAGTGCGACGCAGAGAAAGTGCAGAAACCAGGGGTGGGAGAGCAGGAAAGAGGAAGAATCTACCAGAATATCTCTACCCTTCAAAAAACCAGTTCACCAGGAAGGAGAAACAGAGGGAAGTGAGCTAAGTTATTTCATGAAAGAGGAATAGGCGCTCTGATTACCTGAAAAGGCTAGGAATTCCTCGCACAGGAACATGGGTATGAAAAGGGCTGATGGGAATTCTTCTTTCCAGACGCGTCTGCCATGTTGCATTTTAAAATTAGTCACAAGTATGTTTTCTTTTTATTATTATATATAACTTTAGTGACAGAAAAAGCCTGAGAGGCTGTGAACAGCGACTTCCAAGTCGGTCACTGGAAATTCTAAGGGAGGACAGCTTGCTGGGAATCTTTAAACTTTGAATATCCACATGTATTTTAATTTTTTGTGTGTGCAGTAAAAATGAGGTATGCTTATGGTAGAAAAATGTAAGGTACTAAAAAGTGCACACATTTTTGAAAATCAGGGAGAGTTCTCTTAATTACTGGGGGAAGTCTTTCATGAGCTTGGAATGACCAGGTTCTAGTCAGGAGATGCTTAGGAGCAACCAATGAGGACTGAATGGATTGAGAGATCCCAAGGTATTTTTCAGTGGTGCCTGGGGTACCCCAAGTTTTCTGGATGGGGAGACAGATGGGGAGACGAAAGGAAGTGTCATCCCCCTCCGCCCCCGTAACAAATGCTGCTGGATGGTTGGAGCCGTGGGGGAGGCTGGTCAGGCACTGTCCAAGCCCAGTGACCATTTGCAAGTATTGCTGTGCTTGGGACTGTCCATCTTCTTTTTTCCTTGGATTGTGCTCTCACTAATGGAAGAGATTGAAAGGCAGGCCTGGCAATTTATCTGGAAAAAGAACTCTAAAAAAAAAAAAGAATTCTAGGGTATAAGAAATTGTCTACCGTTAGAAAGGGTGGGGACGGGAGGATTTGCTCCCGAGCACTCATCACAGTGATGACATGCTATAGGGACAAGAGATCAGTGGGCATTTAACCCACACCAAACTTAGCAAGTGGAACAATCCTCTTATTGGAGGTCTGGATTCTGCATTAAAAGCCACTCTCCACCTGATAGCTTTTTAAGATACTGCTGTGGCATCTGAATTTCATGGACTTCATTCATGGCCGGTCCCCAAGCACGCCAGCCATGAAGCAATGACATAGCACAGCACCTGCTTCCAGCAGTCCTGAGCCCATGGGCTAAGTGGGAAAAGAGGCAGATTTTCTCTTTCAGGCTCCCACTCTCTAGCATATAACCTCTTAAATGTCCGCCCCCTACCCTCGTTCCAGTCTCCTCCAATAACCATCTTGGTGGGGGTGTCTGTTGTTTCTTTTCTTTTTTTTTTTTTAAGATTTTATTTATTTATTTGACAGACAGAGATCACAAATAGGCAGAGAGACAGGCGGGGGTGGGGGGAGCAGGCTCCCTGCTGAGCAAAGACCCTGCCGTGGGGCTCGATCCCAGGACCCTGGGATCATGACCTGAGCTGAAGGCAGAGGCTTAACCTACTGAGCCACCCAGGTGCCCCGCGTCTGTTGTTTCTACACCAGTGTGTGTCTGCCCTTCCAGCGAATAAGAAGCCAGATATTTATCAGGGGGACTGCCCCACCCCCCTTAGTCCCCGATAGTTATAGGGGGGCTACCCCTCTCCTTCTCCCACTCTCAGTATGTGAGAGGCCGGTGGAACTGACATCCTTCTGACTGTGGGGGTGGAGCAGGTGAGCCACTCTTAGGCCAATCATTTCATCCTATTTCGTGGCTGTGCGATTGTTCCAGAGATAGGCACCGCGGCCCCGGGACCCAGGCAGAACCTGGGAGAGGCAGCGTGATTTTTGTGGCTACTACTGGGAACTAGGCTCTCCCTTTCTGCTCTGTACCAGACACCTGAGAGGATGCAGGGCTGGAGGAGTCCTCCTGCAGTCCCAGGAAGCTGGGATTAATTCTGACCATGCAGGAGGCAGGTCTGAAAGCTGGGAACCAAAACCAAAACCAAAACAAAAACAAAAAACAAAAGCAGACAACCCGCGTTCTGTTGATCCTCTATCAGTCCTAAATCCAGCTCTGCCTGGAACTAGCCCTGCTGTGGAGTTTTAACTTATACATGTCTATAAATGCTTTTGCTTAGGTCAAAATTGCGGCAGGTTTTCTGTCCCTTGCCATCAGGAGACAGATAGGACCAGGAACTTCTTATTCTTTCTCACTAACCCGTATCAAAACCTGCTCTCAGAAAAGGATTGTCCATTCTAAATTATAAATGACTGATAATGCTTTGAAGTATGATTCCTTCAGAAGAATTTTCAATTTTCGGCCTTGGTTCAGCAAAATTGATCCCCTTCCGATGCGAAGAGACATGGGAGAGTGTGGCACAAGGAAAAGATAGCCCAGCTTTCCCACCAAACTCAGGATTTTAATGGCCAATTTTGGCCCTTCCGGTCAGTTCCAACTTCCGACAATGACAGATTAAAGCGTCTCTGACTAACCATTCTGCTAAAGACTATGATAAATTCTGGACCCTAAACAAATATAATAACAAAATGTTTTAAGGCCCAGGAGAGCGAACAAAATGGTTTGGTTCTGTAGCCAAAACCATCTCTAGAGAAGATAGGACCCTTGAACAACGGGAATCACACTGGGTGAGATCTGTACTGAGGAGGTATTTCCTCTGATGGCACGAGGCCCTTCTCATCGTGCTTGGAGACAGAGCTCCAGAAGAAGGTGGCGATCCTACTGAGTGGAAGACTCAGAAGTTGGGAGTTTGGGGCTTCCACAGCCGTTTGAAATTGGGAGGAGGGAATCCCAGAAAGGAGGGAGCCTCAGAGGGAGAGCTTTCAAACCTATGTGGAGACTTCCCACAAACCCTCAGATTACCAATGTTAGTTAAATAGAAGGACATTTGTTATCTCACAAGATCCTGGGGTTGGGGTGGGCTCCAGGGCTGGTGAGTTCAGCAGCTCAAGGATGTCAACGAGGAAACGAGGATGCATGTTCTCTCCTTCCCTGTTCTGTTCTTTGCCACACAGGTTTCATCTTAAGGTTGGTTCCCTTTGGGTTTCAAGAAGGCTGCTCCAGCATAAGGCTATGTGTGTAGAGCTGTTCATATCCAGAGGGAGAAAGCAAAAGCAAGAAATGCTTCCCTCAAACAAAAAATATGTCTCTTGCTTAAGTCTAACTCGGCCAGCTTCAGTTGTAGCTTTAAGGAAAAATGTATTTATCTTCAACTCCTGCAGTAAGATTTTAGAACAGATATGTGGAGGGTACCTTTAAGGCTGAGTTTCTAGTCAGGCTCTGAAGAGGGGCCTCTGATATCAGGGAGGTTCTGGAGTTACAAATCTCAAGAATTTAGAAGTAAATTGCCCATAGCAACAGTAAATTACCTTTTTGTTTGTGTTACTAAAGAGCAGGCTGATGAACTAACTGAGTGAAACTCTGTCTGATGGCCTGCGCCATGGGGCTTTCTCTAGGGGCAGACATTTCTCCAGTGCCTCAAGATGGAGGCGGATAGGCAGCAAGGGCCATGCTGTTGGAGACCGTTTTTAGGCATTTTAGGTGACAGATGGGAATAACCACAGTGACGATAATAGAGCCAATCCATACACAGCACCACCTGGAAAATATGGAGGGCTCGCACAACAGCAACAACAAAATTCAAAACAGTAATAATGAAACAAAATGGAAGCGAGAACGCTGAACTGAAAATCACATGAAGAGTTTTGATTGAAGCTATCCAAATGGCAATGCGCTCTCGTATGATTATTCTCGGTCATCCTATTGTGTAGAGAAATGAGTTTGCTAAGTGTGTTTTTCACATGTGAGGGGATTTCCCTTCTAAGCTGGCCTCTCCACTATGGTGCATGACTGTAAGTCACAGAGACTGAGAAAAACAATAACACATACTTGTGATGTTTGTCAAGATGAGGTCACATCTTTCATTCTATGAATTAGTAAGAAAATCACGATGAAAGGGACAAGACTGGGAAGGTGAAAGGGAAAATTGGCAAACCCAGTTCTACTGTTTACATACTGACTTTTGTTTTACTTAATGATGCTTGAAGAATTTGCTTAACCATCCAAGGGATTACTAAAAATTGGGAATGTTTTGTTCCACGTCCTCTCCTGTCTTAATAATAGATATCAATGATACTGTCAGCCACCTGGTGACCTTAAAGACACATGGCTGCCCAATAACCCCATTCGTTGCCCTGAGAATGGGTAAAGGCAGAGGGTGGATATTCAAGAAGTGAAGCCAGCAAAGAACAGCCCAGAGAAACCACTCGAGGACAAAAGCTCAAGGCCTGGATCGAAAGATGTGGTGAGAGGCTGACATAGAAAACCATCCAGAGAACACAGGCCTGAAGTCATCTTTGGTGGGAGGATTCTTTTGAAAGCATGGTGTTTGTCAAATCGGGAAATAAGGAAAAAAAAAATCATGCCAGACTAAGCAAATAGCAGCTGGAACCAAGGAAGCCCAAGGACAGTCCTGAGCACGGAGAAAACACTGCTGGTTAGGCTTTGTTCTTCAGAGTTGGACCACACACACACAGGGTCACCGCTGAAAACGAAGGACAATTAGAGTTGGCATGTGTGCATGTCTTTGAGAAGCAGGAATAATGCTTTCTGAACACAGAGACTGATTTTGAAATCTTCCTAATGACAGGGGCATCTGGGTGGCTCAGTTGGCTAAGTATCTGAGTCTTGATGTCGGCTCAGGTCATGATCTCAGGGTCCTGAGACCAAGGCCTATGTCGGGCTCTGCACTGAGCATTGAGCCTGCTTGAGATCTTCTCTCTCCCCCTCTCCCTCTGCTTCTCCCCATCCCTGTTCACTCTTTCTCAATAAATAAATAAATAAAATAAATAAATAAGAATGAAATCTTTCTAGTGACAGCTTTTTCACAAGCTGTGAAGCCTCGTCTCTTCATCCCTCATCCGTTCTGCTGCCTCTGTTCTCATCAGGGCTCTTGGTGCCTCAGCCTCATGGAGAACCTCCATCTCCTTGCCTGAACTGAGACCCATCTCTACCCACAGAGTATGGCTTCTTTGTAACTCTTTTAAGTATTCTTCCACACTCTACACACCCAGGAGGAGGGGTGTCTATAGACTCATTCCTGGGCACTGCATCCAAACATTACTATAAAATGGCCGTTCCTCTGAAGTTCTGGTGTTTTCATCCACTGGCCTCCCAGACACTCCCTCTCATTTCCTAAGGACTATACCTCTTGGCTTACAATATTCCCTCACACCCTAGCCCTGCCGTCCTCCTAGGAGACGTTACTATATCCACCAATGACCTAGTAAATACTTCGGCTTCTCAGTTCTTGAACCTTCTCCACTACCTCCAGCATCTACTTCTCCTGAACCTTCTCGTCTCTCAAATCTCCCACCCTGACTACAATTCCCTCACACTGTATTCTAACCTATTTGTTCACCTGCTCCACACCTCAGTTTACTGAGACCCTTAGGCCACTGGCCCCTCTCCTTTTCATTACACACCAGTCTACTCTTTGTTTCCCTTTGAAGCCATGTTAGAGTCCATGGTCCACTCTGTCAGTCACTATCTTGCCAGTACCCTAAACCTTCTGGCCTATTTTGTCTTTTCCTTATACTCACCTGGAAAAGAAATCAGTCCTGGAAAAACTCAACAATACAGCTTCCTCTCCTCTCCTCCTAGGCAGCAATGCTCATTTGGGGGAAAACCCCCCAGCCTAGCAGGGTCTTCTCTCATTTCCTTCAGTCATTACCTCTGTTGACTCTCAACACCCCCCCATCCCCGGGAACCCCATTGTCCACCCTCCCTCCATTCTCCGAAATAATTTCATTTCAGACTTTCTTCTCAAAGCCTTAAGTCCCCATCGTATCCCTCATTCCATTTCCCAGAGGAAATAGAAGCCCTCAGGTGGGAATTACCTCACTTCCTGCCACCTGTGCCTGTGCCCATCCTTTGTTCTTTCCTTCTGACAAGATGGAAGTAATGTCCATCCTCCTAGAAAGGTCACCTCTCTTCCCCATGCTGCAGATTTCAACTTTCTCAGAAAAAGTATATTACCAAGTATCCCTCCTTTCTATCTTTGGTTTGCTCCCCTCTCGTATATTGTTCATCAACATCTAAACATGCCCTAGTCACTCCTATTTTAAAAAACATCCCATTTCTGGACCCCACATTTTTTTTGTGGCTCTACTCTTTCCCTCTCTTCCCATTCTCACCCAAATTGCGAGTGCTGCATAGTTACCGTTGGCCCCAATTCAACACCTGCTAACTCATTAGCCTCCTACAAGGGCTTCCTCCCCTACTTCTTTATTAAAACCATTTTTTATCAAAGTATCTAGTGACCTTCATGCCTCTAAATCTCATGGACACTCCTTAGTCTTCATATTATGTCACCTTTCAGTGGACTTTAACAAAGTTGACCCCTCCTTCTTTTAGGGAAAATTCGTAAGTTTCCTCGGTATCTAGGTCCCTACACTCTTCTGGTTTTTTTCCTCCCACCTCTCTGCCTATATTTCCCTGTCCCTCTGCCATATTTTCCTCTTCCACTTGACTTTTAAATATTGGAACTACTTAGGTTCAACCTTAGATTTTCTTCTTTTCTCACTCTACACTCTGCCTAGGTCATCGTACCACCTTTCATGGCCTCACCTCTATGCTGAGAGCTCTCAAATTTGTACAACTCTCAGACTTTTCTCCAATCTCCAGAGCCACTCAACTACCTGCTTAATACTTCTGCTTAGATGCCACAAGCACATTTGTTTAGAACGAAACCAAGAGCCCTTCCCACCATGCTAGAGGTCTTCTATTTTCCCCTCCAGATCCACTCTTCATTGACTTCATCGACTGTAACTTCTGCCTTGCTTGTCTGTGGCTTCCAGTTGGGTGTGACTACTGAGGATCCCTGGTAAGAGACTGGAAACAGGGGATAGAGTGAGGACAAGGCATTTATTCTATTATCTCCCTCTGTAAGGTTGTCACAGGTTGTCTGAGTTCCTTGACTGAAGATCAGTGCTTCTCTTATTGGGACCTTTTTCATATGACCCTCTTCCTAAAGTATAGGGCACTAACACTTAGTTGCTACTAGCTCCTGGGTTTTGCCTTCTCTCTCGTGATTTCCCGATACCCCATCTACACCACTGTAAATAATTCCCACTTTAAATTATCCTAATCTGAGCATACAACCCATTTCTTACTGGTACTCTGATGCAGTAGTTGATACTAAAGTTGGGACCAGGAAATAGATCTTCATAATTGGATTCTGGGGTTGGGTTGACCATGTATGAGGAGTTGAAGGGATAACCTTGTGGGGGATGGGGAGGTTCAAAAGAAGGAAATAGACACTGATAGTCTATGCATGCAGTAGTATCTCAATTATTCAGATCATCAACGGTCATAGCATGGGATGAAAAGTAAGTGAAGGACAAGCCATTGGAAGATCTAGATGCTGTGGCACTCAGTTGTTCTGTCAAAGGTAGTGATTTTAAAGATTGGGGAGTCATCTAAAGTCTATGATGGCCTACAGTTTTATAGGTTGAAATTCTGTAAATTCTCTGGCGTAATATACAACCTTGGTTGATACAGAATGGTTCATCGTGTCACCTGGAGCCACCAGTGTCAACTGGGAACGTGTCAGAAATGGCAGTTCTTGAATCTCACCCCAGATTCATAGAATCGGACCCTGGAGCTGAGCCCTGGGAATTTGTGCTTTCAAAAATGAATTTGATGCACATTAAAGTTTGGGAACCACTGCTGTAAAGCAAAATTTAATGTGCTTATGAATCACCTGGGGACCTTGTTAAGATATAGGTTCTGATTTGGCAGGTCTAGGACAGGAATGAGATTCTTATGTGGTCACAGGTGATGCAAAGATGCTTAGTCTGCGGTTTACACTTTGAAAAGCAAAGCTGTAAGAGTGGAAGGAATCTAGAGGCTCAGGGAAATGGGAATGTTGGAATGAATCAATTACTCCAACAGGTTTAGCTGTCACCTAATCAAAATGCTCTGTGAGGATGTGGAGAGCATTTCACCTTGTCTACGGCCATACCACCCTGAACACGCCAGATCTCGTGTGATCTCGGAAGCTAAGCAGGGTCCGGCCTGGTTAGTACTTGGATGGGAAAAGCACTTCACCAAGGCAGTAAAAAAATCCTTGGTAAGGGAGGCATCAGAATCCTTGTGGAACTCTGAGGTGTCTCTCTGAAGGTCCTAGGCGGCAGTGCTGATGCCATCATGGAATTGGTGACCCTGGGCTCAGTGGGACTGTGAGAGACAAGGTAACTGTGATTACCATAATTAACCACAGGGATGGAGAGAGAGAGTGTTTCATTTGCAGGCATCTGTGGCAATGGCAAATTGGTCACTAGATTCCCAGAAATGAGCTGGAAGGGCAGTTTATAAATCACTTCTTGACATATACAGGGAGAAAAGTCTAGTTTTGCTGCAAAGATCTAAGTTGCAGCCCCATAGTGGGAATACATGACCTTTCATCCCTTACCTAAGCCAATTCACGGACCCAGAATCCTTTTAGAAAGGACCCTGCTCCTTCCCCTAGCCTAGTGGGACCAGTGACCATTTATTTATTAGGGTGAATGGGTACGGGGAAAAGAAAACTATCCAGCTTTCTGAGCTTATGCTGATCCCTAGACCAGAAATGGGGCTGAGTAAGGGCTATGGAAATTAGATGACAGAGCCTTGACTTGAATTCATCCGACAAGGGAACCAGTGAGACCACAGGCCAATAGAATGCTCTATCCTGGAATGTACAGTTCCAGGAGAGACACTCAGTAGTGAGTAGAATCCCCATGTTGGTGGCAGGACCAAGGGGAAGCTTCTGGTATGAGTCACCTCCCTGACAAATGATAAGTACATCACCCCAAATAGCAAACCTGAAGTCGTACTTTATTCCTGTCTCCACTGGGAAACCCCCAAAGCATCCTACTCCAGCTTCCCTCTTACTTTTGAGTCTCTGCATTTCTTTCCAGGATCCTCTTCCCTTCCCCAACTCTCCCCTCAGTGTCCTCTTCTACTGCGGATCACTCCCCTTTCTATATCCTTTCTACTTCTCTCAGAGGGTCCTTTGCTTTGCTGGTTCTCAGAAACTTGCCTCTCCCCAGAACACTTCTTTGCTCCCAGTTTTTTGAAGAGAGACTGCTTATATAGAGAGCAGTTGGTTAACTCTCATTATCAGTATAATTTAATCTCTTCTTAAAGTTAAAAAAACAAATACTTGAGGGCACCTGGGTGGCTTACTCTTGGTGTTGGCTCAGGCCATGATCTCTGGGGTTGTGAGATCGAGCCCGCTGTCAGGATCCGTGCTCCGCGGGGACTCTGCTTGAAGATTGTCTCCCTCTGCCCCTCCCCACCATGTTCCCTCATGCGCAAGCGCTCTCTTTCTCTCTCACATAAATAAATCTTTTTTAAAAAAACCTGAATACTTAAATCACAGAACTGTTGGTTCTAAAGCACTGTGACAATACAGGAGCCTATAGACTAAAACTTAATTCTTTTCCCTTCCTCTTCTTTGGAGGTAACCGGTATTATATTTTCTATTTATTCACATACACACACAAGCTGATATATTGCTTTGTTTATCACGAACAGAATATGGTACCTATTAGTTTAGGACATGCTTTTCTCACTCCACAGGAATCACAGACCTTATACCATACAGATTCGCCTTCTATCTCCTAAAGTTAAGCTTCCCATTTGGAGACAATGGGAGATTCACACGCAGTTGTAAGCAATAATAGAGATCTCCCGTACTTTTGACCTAGTTTCCCCCACTGGTAACACCTTGCTAAATTGTTGTTCAGTAAGTATCCTAACTAGGGTATTAATATTGATACAATCCATCAGGCTCATTCAGACGCCCCCACTTTAACTTGAACTCATCTGTGTGTGCCTCTGTGTGCGCGTGTATGTTGGTTCTAAGCAGTTGTATCACCTGTGTAGGTCCCTTATATGTACTATCGCAGTCAAGATCCAGAACAGCTTCATCACCTTGAGGATCCCTTGTGTTGCCCTTTATACCCACACCCACTTCCCTCCTGCCCCCTCCTTCACCCCGAGTTCTCGACAACCACTCATCCTTTCTGCGTTTCTATATTTCCGTTATTCCAGAAATGTATTTATGCTATCATATGGTTTACAAGCTTTTGGAGTTGGCTCTTTCATTCAGCGTAACTCTCTGGGGATTCATCCAAGTTGTTTTGTGTATCAACTGTTTATTGCTGAGTACTATTCAATGGCATAGTGTGTCACGATGTGTTTAACCCCTCAACCATTGAAGGACATTTGGATTGTTTCTAATTTTTAGCTATGATGAATAAAGTTGTTATCAACATTCATGTACAGTTTTTGCAGAAATATAAGCTTCTATTCCTCTGGGATGAATGCCCAAGAGTATAATTACTGGGTCATATGGTAATTGTTTGTTTAAGGAAAATGGGCACACTCATATTCTTCGGGTTTAAGTATAAAATAGAAGAATATTTTAGAAGATAATTGGCAGTATTTATCATTTTTAAATGCATATTAACTTTAACTCAATTCTGCTTCTAGGAACCTGGTTTCTAGAAGTATTTGTGTTTTTGCTAAAATGTATAATAAGTACCAGTCTGTTCATTTCAGCACTGTTTGCATTGGGAGAAAATTTAGAACAACCAAAATTGCTGTATAATGCTATGCATTATAAATCTTTTTATTTTCTTGCTGTTGAGTTGTGCACACACTGTTATGTTTTAATTCGAAACACCTTCTGTAGGAATTTGAATGTAAGCATTTTTTATAGGATTTTTTTATTATTTATATTTGTTATGCTGGGTCTAAGTATCATGTTCTTTGCACAAAATACACACTTGAGGGCTGCTCTTTTATTGATTTTTAGGCATTTGCATACAGTTCATATTGTGGGTATTAACCCTTTATCTGACCTTTGCAAGGTAGAACTTTCATATTTCTGGAAAATCAAAACTGTCACATTTTCCTTTCTGGTTTCTTGTGATGTTTTGGAATAGGTTTCCTACCTGCCTCCCTGCTTTTACTCCTATTTTATTAGAGTAATGGTATACATATGAGTTTGTAAGCAGCCTCAAGTCCTTTTTGAAAGAGGCAAGGAATACACAGATCCCATAAATAAATGAAAATGTTGTATGAGACATGGGAGATTACTTTTTATCTATTCATAACCATCATATTTCTTGACAAATATTATTCTTGCTGTGCTGTGTACATTTTAAAGTGATGCCGTAAGGAGTAATTATATCATAACTTTAAAAGATTATAAACACCTGAGGGAAAGGTGCTGTTTAAACACGTTGCTAATAATGTGCTTGCACATTTTTCAAACGGCTCAAATTACATTCACGAGTATCAGCAGCATGGCCTCCTCGGAGAAGGACAGAGAATGGGAGGAGGTCAAGAATATTATTCTAGGAGAGATTGTTTAGGAAGGAAGTAATTTATCTTGCTATGGACAGAATGAAGAGCTCACCACCCAGCAATTTGTAATTGATCACAATTATGTTGCCTAGTGGTGGGGTGTAAAATGAAGGAAAGTATTTGGTCAAAAGATTAGCACAAATATAGGAGTGTTTAGGTAGGTCCAAAATGTAAGTTGGTTTAGCAAGAAGAAAAATGAAGCCATTCGGAAGAACCCAAAATGAACCAAAGTAAATGAAAATGAAGATTCAGTCCACATGTTGTGGGTTGATGTTTCCTTGGAAGGAGTGGTTAAGAATTTTTGATCCTTAAAGCAACCTTATATTAAAGTAGTTTAACTAATTTAGACATGTTCGACACTACCACAAAGAAAATAAATTCTATTGGGCTCTACTCTGATGGCTAAAAAGCCAATTCACTGAAATGGAAGGATGTTGAAGGTACTCACATTATGTAATCGGTACAGTATGTCAGACCCAGTGGTCTAGTTAACCAAATGAAGGCACATTTAGTAAAATTCGGTATAATTTTTTCCTAGAACTACCCTACTTGATTGCAGTGAAATAGGTTCTACTAATCACAGGCTGCATAATTTGGAGGTTGAGCCTGGTTTGGGGGAACAGAGATGCTTTTATTGTATCATTTGGTCTTCTGTGGCCCATGAGGGAAGATGTGTCGGCAAGGCTAACATGGGTCCTTTCTTTATTTAGGAATCTGCTTAAGATGATCTTGGGACTTGCTGTGTTCCAGGAAAAGAAAGAGAAGAATAAAGGGTGTGACTTCCCTGAAGTCATGTAGTGAGTTTGTGACACAACCAGACAGCATTGGGGTCGTCAGAAACCCCTTTCCACGGAAGGAAATCGCATGCTTCAAAAGTCTAGGCTCAAGAGGACCTCTGGCCCAATTCCAGGTAACTTGGAGGTTTTCACAGCCTTTCCTACATATAAGGCTACAGCAAATTAATTCCATTGAACAATTGGAGAAGTAAAGAAGGAATCCAGAAACTAGCTTCTGAACTGGAGGTGAGGGCTTTAGTCTTCTTCTTCTTTTTTTTTTTTTTCTTTCTAGAGCTGACTTTGATTCTTCATTTCAGATGAAAATCAAGATGTGGACACCCGTTGTGGCGAAGCCAGGTCCCTTGCTCCTGCTCCCCCTGACTCTCTTTCTTGCTGGTGGTTCTGTAGTTTGGAGCAATGCACCGTGGGCAAAAGTCCCAGGCAACTCTGAGCTGAGCATCACCAAAGAGGAGATAAATGTGCCTAATGCTAACTGAGCATCTAAAATTGTAACACTTGCAATTTTCTTTAGGTATTTTGGAGCCTGTGACTTTTCCCCCCAGGTCTCACATAGTTTCTTAAGTCCCTGAGTAGCTCAGGCCCGAGGCCCTAACCTGTGGAGCCCGAGGGATGCTGGGATTTTCTTTCCTGAGCTTCTACAGTCCCCCACCACACCCAGTGCCCCTGTCAGGTTTGGTAACACTACAAGGGGAGTGACTCTGACTGGCTGAAAATGACAAATTAGGGAACTTTGAGTCACATGATCTTATTCAAAGCCATTTGAAAGCAGATTAACAACTCAGTTGGGTTTTATAGTCCTGCCAAATTCCTTTAACCTTGCTTACCCAATAAGATCAGGCCAGTTTTCTTTCCTCTCCTCTATTATTAACAGGATAGTGTGAATGTAATGCTATTGAAGCCCATGTGGCATTTCTTTGGCTACTTAACATCAGTTCTGTTCCACCTTCCAGATATATCTGATTTCTTTTAGGAAATGACCTCCTCCACGTGCATGCAGTCTTAGTGGGGTATAAACCCAGGGCCTGCTCCCCGCCATGGAAGCTCTTGCAAAGACCAGCCCTGAAGTGGATATTTGGTCTAAGTTCAGCCAATCAGATAGACTCTTCTGGAACTTTGGGCATTGAACAAGTGACAAAGGGACCTCAGGAACCACACTGAGGCCAGGAAGCCATGCCAAACAGACCGAATTGCCTAATCCTGACCTTCTAGATTCTTCTCAGTTCCTGCCCATGTCTAGGCCTGGCCCTTCACTCTTTGGGTTAGTGAATACCCTATCTTTCAGTACATTCTCATTTGATTCCATTAGCTCAAACTGGTTTCTGTTGCTCGTAACCAAGAATCCTGGTATAAGAGCCCTTCTTGACATACCTCGCACAGGGGTCTACAGTGTTGTCTTTAAGTCCATCCTGTCTGGAGTGTGTTCTCCTAGCATTGGCTTAAACCAGCTCTTTCCTCCACTGGTGACAGCCTACAGCCCACAGGACTGGCTTTCTTTTAGTGGGTACTGATAGAAAATTTTCTTCTAGATTTCTAGCCCTTCCAGTTTCTCATTATCAAAACAAGAATTCAAACAAAACTCATCAGAACTTCCCTCCAACAGCTGTCATTAATGTGAGGTCTCCCTTCTCCTGCCCAGGACCACCCGTTCAGGAATCCAGCTCTCTCAAGCAAACATATTGCCAACGTTTCTCTACCAGAATAGCTAAAATTAAAAAGATGGACCAAACCCAGTGTTTGCAAGGATATGGAGCAACTCCAACTCTAACACATTTTGCTGGTGGGTGTGTAGAATGCTACAATTGCTTGGGAAATCTGTTTGACGGTGTGTCATAAAGTCAAATACATACCTACTCTTTGACCCAGCAGTTGCATCTCTAGGTAGATATTCAAGAAAAAATTAGCCTTCCCAAAAATTTGTACAAGAGTGTTCTTGGCACCTTTATTCGTAATAGCCAGGAACTGGAAACAAGTCAAGTGTCCATCAACAGAAAAATGGATAAAGAAATTGTAGTATCTTCATACAATAGAATACTGAGCACCAGTAGAAAAGAATGACTCATACGGGCGACAATAGGTATTAATCTCAAAAAAATTAGATTGAGCCAAAGAAGCCAGAATCCACATGACTCCATTTATATGAAGCTTGAAACAGGAAGAAACAATTTATAGTAGTAAGAGCAGTAGTTACCTTTGGGGGAATATTGACTAGGAAGAGGCACAGGGAGCCTTCTGAAGTACTGGGATTTATTTAATCTCTGTGGTAGAAACATGGATATATACATCTATAAAAATTCATTAAGCTACAGTTAAGATTTGTATACTCTATTGTGTGTGTGTTACACTTCAATAAAAAAGATGAAAAGATAAAATAAGCATGTGATTATATCCTATAATTTAAATATCCACAGTTCTATAATTTAAGTATATTTTGTGAATTCTGTGCTCAAATTAGATTTAAATCCCAATCCCATATACGATGTTGAAAACGGTTTGAAAAACTTTTGTATTTTTCCCCTCCGTTCTTTGTTTATATCAAGGTAATAGGAAGCTAATGTATTTCCCCTTTCAGGAGTATTTTTATGTTCAAAGGAAAACCATTGGGAGAAAGTAATAATTAACACAAAGGAATGACTGGCTTAATGGTGGGCTTTCAGGCATCCGTAGACGAGGTATTTCAGGTCAAAGGAAGGTCAAGAGAATCTCCCAGAGTATTCCACACTGAATGGGTAGAAACAAGCAACAAACTCCTAATAGACCTTTCTGGTGATCCACCGGTGCGGCCAATAGCCTATGGTGTTCTGATCTTTGGATGGAAAAATCAGCCTACTGGTTTCTAGCAGATAAGAGGAGTTTGTCTCCTGGGGCTGGTCATTTCCTCCAAAGCTGAGGGTGGGGAGATTTTGTGGGCAGCTTTCCCTCCACACTGAGAAGAGAACAGAAAGCAGGAAATAGAAAGGCCAGGATAGAGGATGCAGAAGCGAGAGTGGACATGGAAAAGCACAGAGGTGAGTGAGTGTGGGCTGTGCCCATGGGGATCAGACAGAAGACAGAGCAGGGGCACGGGGAGACAAGGGGAGCCCAGCAGAAAGTATAATGAAAACAGAGACAGTGCAGGTGAAGGAGACCCCTCTCCGCTTGGCCTCTGCAGCCTGCGCGTCCCCTCTCCCCTCCTGGAACAGCTGGGCACTGGCAAGGGGCCTCCTGGCTCCATCCTTGCATTTCCCAAGTTTTCCACCCCGTCCACTGCGCCTGCAGCAGCTCAGGGGTTTTCCTAAAACTTCATCTCATCACATTATTCCTCAGCTTAAAACTACTTAATAGCTCAACATCATCTCTTTTAAAAGTCCAAGCTCCTTAGTGTTGCCTGCCAGGAGCCTCCCATGCCTTCCTTTTTTTTTTTAAAAAAAAGCTTTTATTTATTTATTTGACAGAGAGATCACAAGTCCACAGAGAGGCAGGCAGAGAGAGAGGAGAGCTGAGCAGAGAGCCCGATGCGGGACTCGATCTCAGGACCCTGAGATCATGACCTGAGCTGAAGGCAGAGGCTTTAACCCACTGAGCCACCCAGGCGCCCCAGGAGCCTCTCATGCCTTGTCCTCACTTGCTCCTCAGCCTCATCTATTTCGTGACTAACAGGTGACTGTGTTCAGTGAATTTTATTTTACACCGTAGGCCCCGTTCTCCGTGGGTTTGCTTTCCACAGTTCCCGTTCCACACGGTCAACAAAGGTTGGGAAGCAGATGATCCTCCTCCTGACACGTGATCAGAGGTCAGTAGTAGCCTAACACTATGTCCCAACGTCTACACCTGTCACCTCCCTTCATCTCATCATGTAGGCATTTTATCATCGATCGCAAGAAGGAGGGTGACTACAGTACAATAAGATACTCTGCGAGAGAGAGACCATATTCACCTAATTCTTATTATAGTATATTGTTATAATTGTGCTATTTTATTACCAGTGAGTGTTAATTTCCTACTGGGCCTAATTTAGAAATTAAACTTTATCAGGGGTGGGTATGTATAAAGAAAACAGCATAGATGGGGTTTGGTACTATCTGCACTTTTGGCATCCACTGGGGGCCCAGGAATGTATGCCCCATGGGTAAGGGCAGAACTGCCGTAATCCTCTTCCTGGCTAGAGCTGTCTAGTTGCCCTTTAAGAACCCTAGGAAGGTCCTGACTGTATTTTCACAAGCCAGCTCCAGGAGAACCTCCGTGAGCGAGTACCTCTCGGTGCCCCAGGGCCCCGGACAGGACTCGATTCCTCCAACTACCTTAACCCTTCCTTGCTGACAGGGGGCAGGAAGTTGGCATCACCTAATTGAGGTTTGAATAAAGGGAGTAACCCATTACCTATGACTCTCATCGAGGACGCTGGTTCTGGCAGAGAAAGCCCTCTCTTCTGCTGTCTAAATCCTGGCTGCTCTTCAAGAGCCATCTCAAATACTACGTCTATCATGTCCATTCAGGCTCAGAAATGAGGCTTTCTGATATTTTGGCAACAGCGGGAGGAGAGGGAAGAGCTTGGGACCAGAAGCTGGCAGGCTTTGGGATGGTGACATGAGTGGGGTGTTTGTGGTGCGAGGTCCAGTCTTTAGGGGCCCCCAGTGAAAAGGCTTAGCTTCTGCAGGCATCAGTCAGTAACCCAGAGGGTCCAGACACCTGCTGGGGCAGAGACGCCAACAGCTCTGACAGAGGACCAGAGCTGAAATTAAGGATCTCCTCGTTGGGGTGATTCCAGGTGGCCAGTTGCTTTAGAGCAGGCGTCCACCTGGGGACCCGGAACTGTGATTCAGGTGCCTGAGGGAAGAGAGGCAAGTGTGAGCAAGGCGGGAGGTCTGGGCAAGGGGATTAGAGCCCAGTCCTGCAGACCAAGTTGACCCTCCAGCGAGAGCTCAGAGAAGGTGGCAATTCTGTGGGTCTCGGGTGTTAAGAGTGCTGGTGGATGCCACAGCGGTGAACTGTCAACAAACCACAAATTCCCACCTGACCAGCTGCCAGTCACCCTGACCAGAGCCCAAGAATGGCTGAACTTGAGGTCAGAGGGTGTGGTGAACCGCAGCTGCCCCGGGCTCCGGGAGGCAAGGGCTGTGCCTCTTCAAACGTCTGCTCTGATCTCCTCCCCCCATCACCGTCATGTTCGCTGGCACCTCTCCTTACTTTGTGATCTCCTCCTGGAAATACCCCCACAGCAGGTAGCAGAAGGTCAGGCACACACAGTACATAAGGATAGGTTGGATCGAATTGCATTTAGCTCATTGGCAGCTCGGGCTTTGGCCTGCACTACGCTGTCCAGCCCAGTCCTTTTCCAGATTTTTTTTTTTTTAAGATTTTATTTATTTATTTGGCAGAGAGTGAGATCACAAGTAGGCAGAGAGGCAGGCAGAGAGAGAGAGAAGGAAGCAGGTTCTCCGCTGAGCTGAAAGCCCGATGTAGGGCTTGATCCCAGGACCCTGAGACCATGACCTGAGCCGAAGGCAGAGGCTCAACCTACTGAGCCGCCCAGACACCCTCCAGATTTTTTCTATATCACGGATCAGGACTCCTCTTCCTCTGTGCGTAGAAAAATGGTACTGCATCCCTCTCCATCCTTGGGGTGGAGAAGGGAAGAGCTGGGACCCGTAGGAAGTGGAGGGCAGTGCATTGTGTCCCACACCCTGCCTTCCTCTGCCCCTCAGCCAAAGTGATCTATCTCTTCTTTCTTTCTGGCCCCGGCATCAGTGGAAAACTGGAGCTGGTTGCCATGGAGACCAGCCACCGACTTCAGAGTGCCTGTTTATTAAAGATGAAAGTAATGTATGCCTGGCTGATCTGAGCAGCTGTCAGAGATTCGACTGTTAGCAGAGGAAGTCACTAATTTCGAGGCATAATCACTCATCTAAGAGAGAGACGGCCCCCCTTCATCTTCCGAGTGGAGCTGGGCCCTGTGGGTAAGGTCTGCCCCAGCGGGCGTTTCTTTTCCTTTTCTTCCTTCCTTCCTTGTTCTGTTTCTTTCTTTCTTTCTTTCTTCCTTGTTTATTTTATGACTAATATGGTAATGGTACTTCTTTTCTCCCTTATTTCCTACTCAAAATATATAGTCTTGCAGTCATGTGATAGACTAATTCAGCTTCGTGGGCAGGCCCAGGAAACCCAAACCCTCTCATGACGTTGTTTCCTTGGGAAAGTGTATTCTGGATTCCAAGCCACCTACTTACAAATGAGGCTGTCTGTTTGTTCATTCAACAGTCTCCGCCAGGTGTGCAAGAGCAGAAAGGTGGGGGTGAGCCCCGCGGAGAGCAGCCGTGATGGATGTTGTGTGCCCTTCGACAGGTGGGAGAAGCTGGCACCTTCCGAGGGAGGCAGTAAATTAGAAGAGAGGTGGGGGGTCTTGCATCTTTCGGCCAAATGAGCTGTGTGATCTTCAGAAAATGGGTCCCTTTCTTTTTGTCTTTTTGCTCTTTTTGTTCATGCAGTGATAAAATCTGAGAGCAAATCTGAATCCCAAGATTCACGATTTAGATTCATCAAGTGTTCTCCAAAGCCAATGGAGCAAACTGGGCTGATCACTGCTGGGTTGTAAGGAGCGGCTGTGCCCGTGGGGAGTGCTCCGGGAGCTAAGAGGCTGCTAGGAGCGGATCCCCACTGTCTCATCACAGCGTAGCCAATTTGCTCATCCCTTCTGCCCACGGTTTCCTCATCTGAAAGAGAAGGGATGAGTAAGCTAATTCTAACTAGTCTTTCATTCCATAGACACTTAAGTGTGGGCTTCCATGAACAGAAAGGGTTCCTAATGCTGGACGGCTGAACTGGGGTTAACCACGGGTCTAGGTCACTGTTAACCAACTACAATCTGTACCTCTGGTCAAGGTTGTCTCAGGTCAAGGCAGGTGCTTGTTTCCATCTCTCGGCATCAGTGTGCAGGCACTTCTGTGGCAGGTCTGGGCAGGAGCCCCTGTCCCATTTCTCTTGAGCTGCCCGGTGTCTGGGAATGAAGATGGAGCATGAAGCTAAAGAATGGAAGTGAGTACCATCAGTGCTTTTTAAAAAAAATATTTTATTAATTTATTTGACAGAGAGAGAGAGAGAGAGAGAGCGAGCGAGCACAAGCAGGGGAGAGCAGAAGAGAGAAATGGAGAAGCAGACTCTAGCTGAGCAGGGAGCCCGACGAGGGGCTTGATCCCAGGATCCTGGGATCATGACCTGAGCCGAAGACAGATGCACCCCTCATCAGTGCCTTTAGAACACAGTGCACCCAGAACCCAGATTAGCCTGGGCTCCAGCAAGGCAGCTTCCGGGCAGACAGGCCTCAGAACTGCCACCAGCAGTCCCCTGGAAGCTCTCACTTCTCACCCGCTCCATACCTTGGGTAGGCAAAACAGTTGTCTCATGTCACTGTGCTGCTTCCTCCTCTCCCTGTGTTCATCCTGAAACCATTTTTTCTAAAGGACATGCACAGTCTTAGGTTTGCATGTTTTATGAAGGAAATTTGAATCCCATTTATGGAATGCTGACATAGGTCATAACTTAAACCTTTTTATAAACACATGTACTTCTAAAAAATATTATGTCAATTGTATAAAACAGTAGAGGAAGGGAAGAATACTCATCCATCCATCCATGCAACGATTACTCATGGTAGACACTTACTATGAGTCAGGTGTATTTATGAGATAAATCAAGGAGTATACACTTATTTTTCTTAAAACCTGCTTTATTGAGGTTTTATAATTTATATACAAGAAATGCACCCATTTTATGTTTGATGCATTTTGACAATCACAGTCAAGATATGGAACATTTCCATTACCCCCAGGAAGTTTTTTTTTTGCTGTCTTGCTGTTAATTCTCTCCTCCTTTCCAACCCCCAAACCCCAGCCAAACCAACGCTATCATTTTACTTGTGCCTTTCGAGAAGGTCAAATAAGGGACATAACTTTTAGTAGAGAACACAGCTTAAAAAATAAATAGGCAGGGGCACCTGGGTGGCTCAGTGGGTTAAAGCCTCTGCCTTTGGCCCAGGTCATGATCTCAGGGTCCTGGGATTGAGCCCCGCATCAGGCTCTCTGCTCAGCGGGTAACCTGCTTCCCCGCCCCCCCTGCCTGCCTCTCTGCCTACTTGTGATCTCTGTCAAATAAATAAATAAAATCTTTAATAAATAAATAAATAAATAAATAGGCATTTGCGCTCCCAGCGAGTGAGGAAAGAGCTTTGACATGGGACACGTAGAGGTCTGAAGTCCTAATAACAGTGAATCAGGTGAGCAGGAGTGAGAGTAAGGAGTGTTACAAGCTGTGGGAACATTATACAGCAAGGCCAGGAGGAGAGAGTGTGCAAAGCAAGTTTCCTGGGACCTAAAAGTTTCCATAGCTCGGGGATGGAGTATGAAGGGGTTACAAGTGACAAGTCAAGAATCTTTTTTTTTTTTTTTTTAAGATTCTATTTATTTATTTGACAGGCAGAGATCACAAGTAGGCAGAGAGGCAGGTAGAGAGAGAGAGGAAGGGAAGCAGGCTCCCTGCTAAGCAGAGAGCCCTATGCTGGGATCATGACCTGAGCCAAAGGCAGAGGCTTTAACCCACTGAGCCACCTAGGCACCCCACAAGTCAAGAATCTTAAGAGATAAGCCCATTCAAGCAAAGAAAGTCCTTATAAGCCTGGTTTGCCTTTATTCCAAGGCAATGGGGAACCCTGGAAGGATGTTAAGCAGGAAAGCAAGTGCCTCCGATTTGAGATGTGAGAAGGATCGCTCTTCCTGCATGTGGGAAATATTAAGGGCAGGCAGGGGGACCCGAATAAGAGGCTGGTGCAGCGATCCAGATGAGAGGTGCTGGCAAGCAGGGCTAGGAAAGTGGCAGGTGGTGGGAACAGGGAGAAGTCGATAAACACGGGAGAGATCTGGGAGGCGGAAATGAAGGGAATGAATGACTCATTGGAAGTGGAGACCGTGAGTGAGAAAGGCATTGAGGAGAATTCCTCGGTTTCAAATTGGAGTGTCTGTGAGGAAGACGGTGGCATTCACTGAGACAGAGAACTCTGTGGGTGGGCAGGGGCGGAGTGGTGGGGAGAGGAGACAGCGTACTCCACTTTGGATCCATCTCGTTTGGGTGGGGGCATCCCGGAAGATGACGTCAGCAGTCAGAGCTGTGAGTCTAGAGCTCAGAGATCCATACGGAGCCCACTCTTCTCCACTCTCTGTAATCTGGCTTCTGGGTTCTTCCATCGAATTGACCTACTGAACACTAAAGGATTTATCCTGTCAAGCAGAACACTTTCTTTGTAAGAATAGGATTTGTTTCTTGTGTAGTTAGGTATAGCGAGATTTGTTCTCACATGATAAACCTTGGCAAAACCAGGGCAAACTGGAAAGTAACTTCCAAAGAACTTTTCTCCTCTCCTCGTCCCCAGTACAGCTCATCAGGCAGCACTGGAGTATCTTTTAGGTGGAGAAAGAGAAATGGAGGCAAGTGAGCACACTAGGATGGCTCAGACCTAAGCTTTCTAATCCCAAATCCCTCAGGAGCCTGGATGTTACCCGTTCCAGGACATGGTGCCGAGAGGTTATATTTGGTGGCATCAGTAAAATGAAGCCCATAGACACGTTTCAATAAATAGAATCTACAAGTGGGTTAAACTGTCGAATGAAAACCTTTTCTTTTCCAAACTCCTTTCCTTTTTTTCAAACTGAGCCATATTCAGAAAACTCATTTCAATTTTGTTGATTGTTTTGTTTTGCTTTGCTTTGTCAAAGAAAGATGCGAAGAACCTAATCCCTGGCGCTGCCGTGGGGGCTGGAAACGGACACAGCGCTCTGCGGGTGGGCGGCAGAGCTCTTCAGAGGGAAAACCATTTCGTCCCCATTTGAGGCCCAGGGAAGCCATGATCTTTTAAGAAACTCATAGAAATTCCAACTGAGAGAAAATTAGTATGGAATTCTGTAAGCAATTTCCTTCCTTTCACAGAATTCACAATCTAAAATGCAAGAGCCCAGGGCACCTGGCTGGCTCTGTTGGGGGAGACTGCCACTCTTGATCTCGGGGTTGTGAGTTCAAGTCCCATGCTGGCTGAAGCGATTACTTAAAAACAAAATCTGGAAAAAAAAATGTAAAAGCCCGTTCTTTGGCAGTTCTTCTAGAGGTTTG
Source organism: Meles meles (assembly GCF_922984935.1). Taxonomy (NCBI): domain Eukaryota; kingdom Metazoa; phylum Chordata; class Mammalia; order Carnivora; family Mustelidae; genus Meles; species Meles meles. Next base: position 25,659,031 of record NC_060070.1, read on the forward strand.
GTATGAGTGAACTGGAGATCTGTAGCACGCAGACCAGGCTTGTCCTGGGTTCCTTTCCTTGCCACAGATGGAAGTGAATCACAGATTCCCTGCCCCCAGATGCAGATACTGTTTCCTCTCATCCCAGCAAGAGTTCAGGCAACCTTGATTTCATCAGGCATATGTCATTAGCTTATCAAAGGCTCAAGTGGGACTGCCCTGAAGTGATCTGTGCTTAAAAACTACCTCACCGGGGCACCTGGGTGGCTCCGTGGGTTAAAGCCTCTGCCTTCAGCTCAGGGTTCTGGGATTGAGCCCCGCATTGGGCTGTCTCCTCAGCAGGGAGCCTGCATCCTCCACTCTCTCTCTACCTGCCTCTCTGCCTACTTGTGATCTCTGTCTGTCAAGTAAATAAATAAATCTTAAAAAAAAAAAAAAAAAAAAGAACTACCTCACCCCCAGCCCCCTTACCAAGAAGATGGAAAGGACCTCTCTGTCGCCTGCGTAAAGACCGGGGTTCACCAGCACTCTTGCCTGCCTGCTTGAGAACACTTACACATTTGCTTATTAGATTCTTTTTTCTTTGCTCTCCCTTGGACTGACATGCATAGCCAGGCCTCATGGTTGTTTATCAGTTCTCCAAGCCTATTTTAAAAGATTTCTGCTTTCATTTAAAACCTAAGTCACATTCTTCTTGCATCCGCTGCTGTATTTCCTGAAGGGGTTGTGTCAAAGGAAATTCAACACCCACTTTCCTCACGATCGGCTCCCCGGCTTGCTCACTCATCAGAAGGCCGTGCTATTTGATACTTCAGAAGATTATTTTCCCTGTTAGATGACGTGTTGAAGGAAGGGGAGCTGGCCCCAGCGTCAGGTGACTGAGTTTCGCTCCCGTTTCTACTGTTGACTCCATCAATGTCCTTGGGCAAGTCATTGAGCCTTTTCATGCTGCGGTCTCTGGGGATGAAATCTGCCAACTGCATCATATGAGTTTGAACCATAGTGCCCTCTGGGATAAAAATAGGAGGGGGCCAGGTGTCCATGTGGCCCCAAACTGATGGGAAGAGGAGAACCACGGGACCTCAAAGCTGTCCTTGAGCTGCAAACTCTGTAACAGGGTCAGGCCTCGGGCCTTGATCCAGTTGCCTGTAGGGTCAATTCTGGCACTTGGATTTTTCCAGAAAAAAGAAGACACTGCATTAACCACCCAGCCTTGTATATTCCGTCTGCTCCATATCCCATATACCTTTGTACTTCCCCTGTCGGGATACTTACCATTGACTGTTGTTACTCGTTTGGCCTCACTGCCCTGGAAATTTCTCAAGGGAGGGGATCTGTCTGCCTCATGCAACACTGTACCCTGTGTGAGGAGGACGTGCCTGGCAATTAGAAGGTATACCAGAAATATTTGACAAATGGGTGGATGAATGAAGGAGTGCTATCTGGCCTCAGTAATATCTCATTTCTGTATCACTGAGGCTGCCTATTCCCGGCTAAGAACATGGTGGGATTGGATTATCCCTAGCTCCTCAGAGCCCTGAGCCACACTATGGAATGATAATGGAAGCGGGTCTCAGACCAAATGCTGTCACTTGTACATAGTTATCTGTTAGAAGACCCCCAAATATTCAAGCACTTTGTTCTGTAAGCTCAGCAAAGTCCTAGCCCTCTGAACTTTTAGGTGCTCTGTCCACCCTTGACATGAAAGATTCTCTTGACAATGACAGGACAGTATTCTAAAGATCAGATTTAGTTAACATTAGGCATCCAGAGTTGTCTGAGTTCCCGGCTGAATGTAGGACAAGTTCCGAATCACGCCTGTGATTTCTGAAAGGTGACCAGGGAAAAGCTGACTAGAAGGTTAGATTCAGCGGTCCTAAGAGTAGAGAGAGAGCTGCTAATGTTTTAGCCAGTCTACCTGTTTTGAATACAGTTAAGTTCAGCAGTAAAAGTCCCGCTCTAACCTCCTTGATATTAATGAACAGATTGCTAACTTTGCCAACAGAAGTCATTGTATCCTTCATTTTGCTCATTAGCCCAACTTCTGCTCTTGGCTCCAGATAAAGATGGGTAGAGCACCTGAGGCAACCACCCAAACGGTTTTGTCAAGAAGAACTAATGGGAGCTGTAGAAGCCACTCAGACTTTTAAAAAGCAATTAAAAAGGCCCATGAGGTCCTGCTTCTGGAAAATGAAGCATAGTCTAGCCCCACAGGGCTTTCTTCCTCCTGTGTGCTTACTAACCCTCAGGGGGATTTGGTCTACTGGCTACCTTCCCCAGGTGGACCTCAACCTGTGGCTTGTAACAGAGTATAATTTACCTTCTGGGTTCTCTTAAAATTGCCTTAGCTATGTAGGTAATTGTGGGTCCCAAGGGAACTTATCAGATGGGCCCTAGAACCTTTTGGTTCTACTGACCAAGGAAGTTTCCCCTGCTTTCTTTCTGTTCTTAAAAAGTCACCGTAATGGCTGCCTTGATTCCTCACAAACTCCTCTTGGCTCTCACCTTCTCCAGCCTCTCAGCTCTGGACGTGGATGCGCTGCACTGCTGACCCACTCGGGAATGGTCAGGAGCCTAAGCCATGTCATAGGGGGAGGTTGGAAGTTATTTGTGCCACACTGACCGTCTGTGTTAGTGTGGCTGAAATGGGTCCCAGAGTTGTAGCAATGTTCTTCCCTACAAACATGCCTGTGCACACACATTCCATAGAGTGACACTCTGTCTCAGGTGTCTGTTCTGAACTTTGGACAACATGGAGATCCAGCCTAGCTCTTGTTTCTTCTCCCTGTAGAACTAGAATCTACCCCAAGCACGGTGCAAGGCATCCCTGGCTCTCAGCAAACCCACTGCCCAGAACCATGCCAACCCGTCCCCTGGCTGTCATGAACCTCAATGGACACAGTACACAGCCTGAGGCTGCTAACTCTTGGGGATATTTTATACTTCTGGCTACCCTACTGGCAGGAGGCTCCCCTGGCCCTGATTCTACCTGGTTATAGGTTCTTTTCTTTTCCCACAATGTGTGCTGCCAAGCTTGTCCAGTGTATTTGGCTCGTAGTGTTATCAGAGCATAGGGTTAATTTTTTTATGTGTCTCTCTCCAGGGGAAGCAAGTTAATCACATTATTTGTTGTTCCCACTAACCCCGCTTGGGGGAAACCCAAAAGAGCAGTTTAAGGGGTTGTGCTTTGCCCCATAGGACCCCACTCCTAGAGCTGATTGGTCCCGGGGGGACCGCAAACCCACAGGCAGCCAATCAAAAGGCTGGTCAGCTACTCATTCCATAACCTGGAGCACACACAGAAAAACTGGGGTAGTCCCCATTTCTTTCTCGGAAATTTGAATACAAAAGTGTCAAAAAAAAAAAAAAAAAAAAAAGAAAGAAACGAGAAAAGTGAGGCCACAAGGGGATCCCAGTGAGCTCAGAGTACCAAATACTGAAACTATGGGCAAGCAAAAGTGGTGGAGAGAAGAGTTTCAAGCCAAGGGAAAGCAGCATCTCAAAGAAAATCGATCTGGGGCAATGGGCGTGACCCTCAACGCCTGCCACGGAAGCCCTAGAGTCTCCCCAAACTGGAGTAGCTCCCCAGTCCCAGTGCCGTGATGCTGTGAGCCTCCCCCCTTCCCATGCCTGCTCCTGGCTGGTCTGTGGAAGACCATCTCCATTAGTGCTCCAAAAAAATCCCCCTCCTGAGCTAGCCCGCCTGAATCAACTCACCGCCAGGAAAACCATCGAGCTTTTCTGTATTCTCTGTGTGTGCAAAGACGGTGGGGTGTATCTTCGTAGCTTTGCACCTAGCACAACACATGGTACACATGAATGGGTTCTCAGTAAATGGAGACTGAATAAAAGAATTTTTGAAAGCCCCAATCAATAGTCAGGTTCAGGCAATTACTGTCTTATGTTGCAGTATCTTCAGTTTGGCGCTCTAAGTTGAACAAAGGATGTGGCCACATTTCCTAGCATCCCACCTCTTCAGCCTTTCCTATTCCATGAGATTCTAGACACACCGCTAATTTTTGAAAATGTAAATGCTTCCTCAGATTCAAAATCTCCTTCAGGAAGGTAAATTCTACTCCTGTCCATTTTGTTGAAAGGATCAACACACACATGCACACAGGAATTAATCATTTTTATTTTGGACAGTCCTTAATATTTTAAGGACCCAAGTTTGTGGTTCTAATCGATTCATCTAAAAATTAACCAGAACTGGTTTGAGATCATCTTCCTGCTTGGAAGTTATTAATCAGTTCAAGCTTCTTCCGCTTTGAAGAAAAGTTAATCTGTTATAAGAAAGCAGTAACTTTTTCTTCCGAAGGCATTTATAAACATCAGTTGGTTCTGAAGGGAAATTTTTAACTTTCAGCTATTGAAAATTATTCACCACGAGGGGACCATGCATTGATCCCCTCACACATCGGGGACAGCCACGGCCCTCTCTGGCAGCTGTCAGCCTGACGGTGGAAGTTGTTTCATCTGCTTTCCAGCCCATTCTGAGGGCGGCAGTAGCTTTCACTGTGACACGCCGCTGGCGGTGGCAGGGTGTCAGCCCATGCTGGACCAGGGCCAGCAAATATTTACTGTCAAGGGCCAGGTGGTGAACAGTTTAGGTTTTGTGGGTCTTACGGTCTGGCTCAAATCCACTGTTAGAGTACAAAAGCAGTCACGGACAATATGTAAATGAGTGAGTACCGGTGTCTTCCAATAAAACTTTATTTATGGTCACTGAGATTTGACTTTTATATCATTTCAGGTGTCACAAACTATTAATCTTCTTTTGATTTATTTTCAGCCACTTAGAAATGTTAAGAGCTATCTTTGCTGAGCAGGTTGAACCAAAACAGGATAAAAACCTGGATGCTGCTTGGAGATCCCTGCTTCCTGCCCCACTTGAGCCCTGGGGGTTCCGGGTATAGATCAGAGGCCTCAGATGAATGTGGTGGGAGCCAGGCTGGGAAGATTTGTGCCTCCCACCGAAGGCGAGTCCTGGAAAGACGTGAATCTCCTATGGAAATGCCACCCATCTCATGGAACATCAGAGCAACAGTGGTCAAGGGAGAGACCTGAAGAGAAAGGCCAGGAGCTGGCTCTGTGACAAGCCCCAGAGTCATGAGGGCCAAGGAGTCAAAATTCCGGAGACCCTGTTTGAAGGGAGTGTGGAGGAGGCTGGCTGGTGTCCAGCAGATTTAGTTCTCTAGCCTGAGAAGGGATATCCATCTGGGCCTACAACAAGGGGCCATGGTGGGACAGGGTTCCCTCAGTAGGGACAGCAGAGTTGGTGGCTGAGGCCCACAGATCTCGTGGGATGAGGCCCTACCCAGAAGAGAAGGAGCCTCCTCCCTTCCTTCAGGTTTCCTAGAGCTGGGGAGGGGTGAAGAGAAGGAAGGGCTCTTCTCTTCTATCACTGGTGCTAGACATCCTGGAGGACGCAGCAGAAGGCACACTGGGCTCCCCCAGGGCTAACGCTGAGACATGGGGTCTCTTCTCAGTGGCAGCATCTTCCCTTCCTTAGGGAACACTGCTGTTCACAAACGAGGAAGACTATTTAAGAGCCACACCCACCCCTTGCTAGGACAAGAAGGGTTTCTCAGACCCAGCTGCAGGATACCTGAGACCCTCCCCACCCAAGGGGTTGTACACTCTGAGATGGGGTGAGGTGAGGGGGGGATAGGGAGGATGTCACCGGACAGGGGCAGGAAACCCCACCAGCCCTAGTGTGCTGGCTTCCTGTGGGGCAGTGACATCACCCTGGAGATAGGAGGCCTCACAGAAAAGCTCCCCGTTTTGAGTTCAGCCTCCTGGACCGAAGAGCTCTTGTGAGCAGGGCCATAGTCTCAGAGAGATTGTTCTGGAATCCCCTCCCGATACTTGTTGATATTCAGAACTGGAATGAGTACTGGAAGTGATGCACTTGTCTGCCCTTGATTCACTTCCATGAGAAGCAAAGCTTTGCCTTCTATTAGCCTCAATTTCTTTACCCACCTTACTGTTGTTACGTCATATTTATTTAATTCTCCCAGCCCCTCCTTCCCAGCTTTTTTTCTACTCCTCAAACTCGTCTGCAAAGACTAAAAGTTGTAGAGTGGGTATGAACCACCATAGTGCAAAATCTTAGGTGTCAAAAAATTCAAAAAGGCAAGTATTTATTTCCGTAGAACTGAACTTATAAAGTCAAGATAACTTTTTTAAAGATTTTATTTATTTGAGAGACACAGAGAGAGCACTGAGGGAGAAGCAGACTCCCCACTGAGCATGTGGGGCTCGATTCTGGGACCCTGAGATGAGGACCTGAGCTGAAGGCAAACCCTTAACCGACTGTGCCACCTAGGCACCCCTAATTCAAGATAACTTTTACTTTAAAATGCAGATTCCCTAAATAGTCCACTTCTGGACTCTCCCCGCCCCTCCCCCTTCTCCCTGGAGGCCATCTCAGTTTCTGTGTGGGAGGAAAGAGCGGGGTGCAGCACCTAGGCATTGTTGAGAGGAGTTTCTGGCTCACCACTATCCTCCACGCTCCATTGGCATCTACATAGCCAGAAGCTGTCACATCTTGTCCTCACAGTCGTGGGCTGGCATCTACCATTCATGGCCCGAATCCCACTGGGTCTCCAGTGAGCAGGCCCACGTATTTGCATTCTCTTGATGCCAGTCTGCTTCGCTGGGCTCTGCAAGCTTGTAATGCTTGGTCAGTTAGGCACACCTGGCTGCTTTCTCTTCCTTTTGCCAGGGAGTAGGCGTTGTTGAGATACTCCCTTGGCCCCTCATTGCTGGTCAACAGTCGTTGCTGGTGCCATGCCAGGCACTCCTGTGAAGCACGGCTCCCTCTGTTCCTGCTCTGTCCTTGACCGCCATGGGGTTTCTATCGTCCCACCTCCCCGGCTCAAACTAGGAGGCCCATGGTGAGGACAGAGTTAGGGGCCCTCTCAAAGACATTTTTTTTTTCATCTCTGTTTTAATTTCTCCTCACAATTCTTTCCCCTCAGACATATTAGGTCTTGGACTGCATGGCTTAAATTATAAAAATGTCAAAATATCTCCAAATTAATACATAACTTCAATGGAATCCCAATCAAAATTCTAGTTGTAATTCTCTTTTTTTTTCTTTTTGAAACTTGATATGCTTATTCTAAAATGTATAGGGGAAAAGGAGTTCCATAGATAGCAAAATCAATTTTGAGACAGAAGAGTAAAGAGGGAGAAATGGCCTAATAGATATTGAGAGACAAAGTTGTTCTTAATGTGTCAGTGGAGTGGAATTGAGAGCTCATAGGTGGCCGTATGCTCACCTGGGAACTTCATCTAACAGAGCTGGCGCCCCGTCTAACCTCACATACAGAGATTTCCAAGAGATGGGTAAAAATTTCTTAAACCAGACTTTAAAAGTTCCAACCACCAAAGCAAAATGATAGATCTGATTACATAAAGATTGAGGGTTTCTTTTAACAAATGACACCACAGCTGAGCTGAATTTAAGAGACAGATGACAGATGGGGAGGGGAGATTTACAAAGCCTAAAAGTGACAAAGGAAAGGCATCTAAAATATACAAAGAACTCATGTGCTTCAACAAGAAAGGAGAGTAAGCCAAAGGAGAAATGGATCAAATATGTAAACAGATAACTTACAAAAGAGGAAACCCCAAAGCTTTAAAAGGACGGGAAAGAAACTGCTTATTAGTAATCAGAGAAATGCAAATTAAAGCAATGATAGATAACACACTCTAAGGGTGTGTTAAGCTGTAAGGTTTATAGCTATTAGCTTGGCAAAGTTAGAAAGCCGGATAATGCCAAGTGCTGGCAGGGGTGTGGGCATAGAGATTCCTCTTCCGGCCGGTAGGAGCCCCGGTTGGAGAATTATTGGGCACTAACTAATCAAATTAAGTACAGATACCTAATGACCCAGCAATTCCGCTTATGATGTAGGTTTTTAGAAATTCTCACACGTGCCCATTAAAGGAACATGTAGAAGCAGGGGTCAGCCCAGGATTTGTGGGACTTGAAGTTCATATAATCCAGGGAAACCTTGCTAAGAAAAGGAATACAAATTATGAATATAAAATTGGATACAGAGCTTTGGAAAGGCCTTTGGCAAGTGAGACCCTCTGAGTTTGGGCTTTATCAGCCTCTCGGTGAACTTGTCTCTGCCCATGAGGAAGTTCATCGCAACACGTGCAGAGTGGGGAGTTGAGAGCTTCTAAACCAATTTGGTTACCACACCTACTGGGCTTCTTGGGGGAAATAAGGGGTATTACTAGCTCAGCATTCTTTTTAATAGTAAGACATCCATCTAAACTTACAAAAAAAAAAAAAAGTATTCTTTCAGTGATGGAGATCAGATCCCTAAACCAGCTCCGATAATCTCCTATCACTCTGGTTGGGGGCCACTGGGTATAAATACGCAAGTGAGCCCAGAGAAAGAGAGTCAGGAAGTTCCCGTGCAGAGAGACAATATTTTGCAATACTTCCCAGCTTATCTATTTTTGGAAATGCTTTCTACAAAGGAGAGTGCTTAGAAGCAGAGGCTTCATGAGAGCCCCTGGGGCATGCTGGGGCTTGTTCCAGTATGCACACTGAGGGCCCAGGACATGGCCCCGGGCACGGAAGGTTGGCGGAAGCTGGAAACGCTGGGCTCTTCAGGGAAGCAAGGTGCCCAGAGAAAAGAAAGAAGCTAGAGGAAGACGAGCCTCTCCTCCATGGAGCCAGATCTAGAGATCGCTACTGTGAGGCCTCTGGGAGGTGACGGGGTCATAAGGATGGAGGGGTCATAAGGATGGAGCGCTCATGAATGGGATTAGTGCCCTTATAAAAGAGGCCTGAGTGGGGCGCCTGGGTGGCTCAGTGGATTAAAGCATCTGCCTTCAGCTCAGGTCATGATTCCAGGGTCCTGGGATCGAGCCCCGCATCGTGCTCTCTGCTCAGCAGGGAGCCTGCTTCCTCCTCTCTCTCTGCCTGCCTCTCTGCCTACTTGTGATTTCTCTCTGTCAAATAAATAAAATATTTTTAAAATTAAAAAAAAAAAAGAGGCCTGAGAAACTACCTTGCCCTTTCTGCCACGTGAGGATACAATGCAACCTGGTGAGCCCCCGGGAGAGGGCTCTCACCAGAATCTGACCATGTGGGCACCTTGATCTTGGACTTCCAGCTTCTAGAACCAGGAGCAATAAATTTCTGCTGTTTATAAGTCATCCCGTCTGTGGTACTTCGTTACAGCAGGGCAAACGGACGAAGATATTACTGTAGGAAGGAGCATTTGTGAAGGCTGCCTACAGCGGATCCAGGCCCTGGGGCTTGTGGGGTTTGTGATAGGCTGCAAGGAGGCGCTGCTGGGCGAACTGCATGGGGTTCAGCACAGAGGCCAAGCAACATGGAGGAAGGGAGTGGTTGGCAGTTGCTTGGGACAGAATGCTCACCCCTTTTAAAGGACCCTCACTGGTGTTGTGAGTCAATAGTGTGTGCGTGTGTGTATGTGTGTGTGTGTGTGTGTGAGAGAGAGAGAGAGAGAGGGAGAGATAGGGAGAGAGAGAGAGAGAGAGAGAGAGAGAAGTGAGTTGGGAGGTAGCCACTGCCGATTCAGCTCCCTAGGGTCACCTCTGGCCCAGAGCACAGGTCAAAGACTACTCAACAAATTCCAGCTGCCACCTGCTGGTGCAGCTGAGGCTTCTAGTCAGTGGTAGAGCCATTGAGCAGAATGGGATTGTTACCAGACCCAGGTACCAGACCGGGTAGAAGGGATCAATCCCGGTTTAGGAATTGAAGGAATTAACTGGTAACATTTCACCTAGGATTTGCCTACCAGGTATGGAGGAGGAAACCCCATGAGCCAAGGCAGAGGAGAAACATCTGCGAGCCAGCTGGGGGACCCCTGACAGCAGCATGGGCTATACGGCTTGAAATGGTGGAAGGAGACCGTGGAAGAGAAATCTGGGGTCCGATTGGCAAGGGCCTTGAATGATTGTAAGCCACAGAGTTTAGGCAGCGAGGAGTGATGGAAGATTTTTAAAGAGAAGAAAGGGGAAATTACACGGTGTTTTAGGGACAAAACTCTAGAGGCAGGGAAGAGAGGGGTGGGGGAGGGGAGGGGTTTTGAAGCACAAGACCTACTAGGAAGCCGGTTGCCCACATCCCTGGAAGAGATAACAGCGACCTGAGTCAGCGGCACAGGGGATCTGAAGATCCCAGATCCACTCAATCTGGTGTGGGAAAGATGAGAAAACAGATCAATACAATGTCAGACACAGCCTGCGAGGACTATGGCAAGGCACAGACAAGCCCCTCACTGTGCATGGTGGCCAGCAATGTTAAAAGAGATGGACTGTGAACTGGCTGGAAATTGTTTGGGGGAAATGCAAGGATCTGCCCTGTGTAGCTGGTGTGTGGGGTGGGAGTAGGGAATTTCGGGGAGGCTGGCTTACAAAGAGCTTGGACCCCCACACCACTGGCTTAAGGAAAGCAAGTAGGAGCCACTGAAGGTCAGGGTTGAAACACAGGTCACCAAGCCAGGCTGGGGCAGAAGATAAAGACTGGAGATCATTTCAAGCAAATACTGGTTTAGAATAGCTGGAAAACTCACAGATTTCTTTTCTCTGTGGTCTGTTCTTCAATTCTATTTTATGTGGCAATCGATTTAACTGGTACTTTTCTCCCAGTCTAGGTCATTATTAAGCATATGGGTTTTTCCAGTATGAAATTAATCTACTCTGTAGAGTAAATTGCTTGAGAAGAAGTACCTTCAAACTTGTTTTCTGCCCTGGCCATCCCCACCCCTGGAGGGTTCCCGGATGTGCTGAATTCCACTATGGACTAAGTCCCAGGTGGACCACAGAGCCGAGGCTAAGGCGGGAGCCTTCTAGCAGGAGGTACACCTAGTGCTGCTCCAGCTTGGGTCTCAACTCTCTCTGGGCTGCTCAGAGGGCAAAGGCTTCTGCTGGGGGCAAATGGAGAAGAAACAGACAAGTGAGAGAGAACAGAATGAGACTCCTTTCCAGCTCATCCTGCAGTGATGGTGGCATACTTAGGAGAAGAAAAACAATTTTTCTAGCCAATAGGAAACTCAAATTCCCTGAAAGGGAAAAAACTCTGGCATTGATTTAGCAAATTTCAAGTGGCCTCCACATTCCACAGGAACAATCTAGAATGCGTGAACTGGTTTCTTCTGTATCACAGGTTGCATTCTCTGGTAGGCAGGCTTCATTTGGCAATACCACGTTTAAAGAGAAATGGCTTCATCTCCAGGTTCCATGTCTCAAGTTTGTAAAAAAGAATAAAATTGAAATAGAATTTGAACTTTCAAAAACATTAAAATTGCTGGCTCAGCTTAGATGGGGTTTTCTTAACATACTGCTCTCTACTCACCATTTCATTGCTGAGGAACCCATAGTAACTGTCTACAGCCTTTGGATTTGGTTAGAACTCTCTTTGATCTTTAAGAATCTCCATATGGATCAGTCTTTTCAATTTTGTCTCCCACTCCTGTGAACTTCCGTCATATATTCTACCCCAGCCTGTAAACTTACTGATCCCTCTGGACACCAGGCCCCACACTTGGTTCTATTTTTGCATTCTATTTTGCATTCTTATATATATAAAGCTTTCCCTAAACACCTCCCTCTTTCTCTACCTGCCCAAATACATCAAGATTCAGATTTGCACTCAGTTCTTCCACAGCTGACCATACTGGTGGCTCCCCCAAATTCATGTTTCCCTTCTCCCTGGCAGATAAGACCTCAGACCTGTTCAGGTGTCCAGCTGTCCCCCACTTAGAGGATGGTGACCTCCCCCAGCTCAGATAAGTTCTAACCAGCTAAGTCAATCACTGTGGTCTCTTCCCCTTGACCATGACTAGTTGGGGCGGACTATGAGTTGTAGGGGAAGAGGTCTGCCCAGACACCTCTGAAGTTTTCCTCATCTTAAGAAGCTGTCTTTCGCTAATGGCCATGTTTGGATGCTTCAACTGGACGCCATCTTGCGCTCAGGTGGGAAACAACCAATTACACTGAGAATGGTTGAGTGGAAAGATGGAAATCTCCTGTACTGAGATTCTGACCCCATGCTCTATCTCTGCACTTACCACTGGGTGAGATAATGCATTTCCTTACTGTTTAAGCCTCCGTGAGTTAGAGTTCTTGGGCAATGACAGCCAACAGTTTCCTAAGTGACTGAGGCATTCTTAACCTGAGGGACACATCCCCAGGGGGCCCGTGGATAGAATTCAAGGGCCCATGAAAATTGTGGTCTTAACTGCAATTTCGTATTTCCTTCAATTAGGAATGTAGGTAACAAGCCTCAGCAATATTCGTAGAACCTGCAACTCAGTCCTAATAGAAACCATGGATATGTTCATACTACATTTTGGTTTTTGGAGATGTCTTAAACAGGGTGGCATAATGATTTTCTTGGGCCTGAAGCACCTTTGCCTTTTTGGGTGCCTTGGTCCATGAAAATTGTATTTGGCTACTGCATTAGTATAAAGACAATTGTATAAATATATATTAGAACATTTTTTCAGCCTAAAATTTATATTTTCTTGGGACTTCAAAAACTGAAAACATTTTCTCATATATCACTAATGCTCACCACCGCTTCAAAATTTTGGTAGTTATTAGACCTATTGCTAGAGCCTGAATGCATTAACTAAGAAGCACATATTAATTATGTTACAAATTTGTTTTTTAAAACTATTTTTAAGAGATTTTGTTTATTTACTTTAGAGAGAGTGTGAGTTCATAAGCATGGGGGAGGGGCAAAGGGAGAGGGAGAAGCAGATTCCCTTCCGAGCAGGGGGCCTCCTGATGTGGGGCTCAATCCCAGGACCCTAGGATCATGACCTGAGCTGAAGGCAGATGCTTAACTGACTGAGCCACCCACGTGCTCCCATTTTAAAAACTATTTTAACAGTTTTATTTCAACCAAATTGATATACAATACATAATTATATATATATATTTATGATTATATTCTGCATTTTAAAGTATTATTCTAAAAATAATACTTATGGTATTATTCTAACAAAACAAAACAAAACAAAACCCTATTTGGTGAGGGGTCCACAGGCTTAACCAGACTGCTAAAGTGTCCATGGCACAAGACTGGTAAAGAATGACTATGACGGCATTCCCCATGACTCAAGGTGGCTTTGGCTTTTTTCCCATCAAGACTCATATAGCAGCACCAATCATTTTAGGAAATGATTCTATTCAGGGCAGGATGTTAAAGTATTTGGTCTCCCCATGAGAGATGCCTTCATGTTTTATTGTTTCTGTAAATTAGAGCTCCTCCTATAATCTCTTTGTGGGCAATCTGCCATCCATTTCCTTGTACCCAATAGTACTGGTACAGTCCTCGTCATCCAACAGATGCTCAGTCAATGCTTGCTGGCTTGTCCTTGCCTCTAAGAAAGATGTGGTGTGGAAGGGTCTGGTTGTCTTTTATAATATCAATCAGCAAAATCAGCAAAGTCCACAAACAATTCTAGTTTTCCTTAATCTGAGCTGCAGGCTCAAAGCTCTTACAAATTTCCCCAGAGCTAAATGACTCAGTTGAACAAAAGTCCAGTGTTTAAGATTATAGATGTAGAAACAGGAGGTTGTGAAAAAAAAGTAAAAACAAAATAAAACAAAACAAAAACTCATTTCAGGGAGGCAGGGAGAAAGAGGTCTTCCTTAGAGCCTAAACCAACCTCCCCTTGTCATACTGGTGTGGGTGGGGATTTAGGGCCTTCCAGGCCAAGTCCAGAGTCTGGTGCCACATAATATCAAAGGCCAGCTTCCAGTTAGAGAAGTAGAGCATGGGACCCTAGAAACCCCAGGAAGTAAGAGGGTGAAAGAGAAGCGCTCACTACTTGTCCTCCATTTATGGACAGCAAGGGTCCCAGGGAGAGGGCCGCATGCCTCGGACTTGGACATACTATCCTCACATTTCATCCTCACCACTGCCCTGCACAGCGGGCATCATAGTCCCCACTTTGCAGGTACAGGAAACGGACCAGAGTGGTTGAGAGTTACAGACCTCCTAAGACTAAACGCCTGGGTCTTCCATGTGTATTTCCTAAGAAATCCGTGCTCCATACGCTCCTATGTAAGAACGGTACCATCAGTACAGTGTTAACTCAGAAAGTTAGCATTGATGACACGCTATTACTTAATATACGGTTCAAGTTCCAGTCTCCCCGATCGTCTTAATAATGTCCTTTGTATCTTTTCTTTTTCTTGAACCAGGATCCAGTCAATGGTCACACATGGCATTTTGTTGTCACATCTCCCTTCTTTAATCTAGAACAGTTACCCAGACTTCTTCTTCTTATTATTATTGTCCTTCATAACAATGACATTTTTGAGGATTCCAACCAAGCCAGTTATACTGTGGAACACCCTTCAATTTGGATTTGCCTGTTTCCTTGCGATTAGACAAAAGATACACAAATTTTGGCAGGAATATGGATACCATGTTCTTGGTTAACTGGTATTTATTGTCTTTGGATCCTTTAAAGTATAAGGGGGGGCATGGGATCCATGTTCTTGGGGGCATCTGGTTTATAAAGCTTATTTTATTTTATTTATTTGACAGACAGAGATCACAAGTAGGGAGAGAGGCAGGCAGAGAGAGAGGGGGAGAAGCAGGATCCCCGCTGAGCAGAGAGCCCAATGCAGGGCTCCATCCCAGGACCCTGAGACCATGACCCGATCGGGAGGCAGAGGCTCAACCCACTGAGCCACCCAGGTGCCCCAAGGGGAGCATCTGGTTTATAAGTGAGTTTCCCAGTTACATGCCAATTTCAAAGCCATTGTTATCTTTGTGTTTCTTGTCCCAGTTAATTAAGCTCCTGGTGTCAAGTCAGGCTTTCACTTCTCCAGGCCCTGGACCCTCCTGCCCCATCCAGACAGTGTCTGAAACTGGGGTCCAGGGGCTGAGCTGAAGCAGTGCTGGTGGGGGATATCACACAGGTGAATGCAGCAAGGGGCTGACAAGTGGCCCGCTGTTGCCACGACCTTCCTTGCAAGTTTCCCCTGGGATTCCGCACAGGTTCAGCTCATAACCTGACCGGCTCTCTGGCTCTGTCTTCTTTCTGCCTGGTGGCTCCCAGATCCAGCCCTAAAAAGCTGAATAGCGAAGGGAACAGGGCCAGGCACCGGTTATGGCGGTCATGTAGGTGCAGGATAAACGTTCCAAGAAAAGTCAAGACTGAGTATGTAGAAACAACCAGAAACCTGTAGACGGGAAAGAGTGTCTGCGATGATTGCCTAGCTGTTTTCAGATCACTGCCGTGAGCCCGTACAAACGGTGAGAATGAATTTAGTCGCTCAGACTTGACTATTTTGCCTACCAACATTCCGAAGATTTAGGCAAAATGGCAAAGGAGCTCTTTTTATTTTTTTGGTGACTTCACGTCTCCATTTTCTGGTCCCTCGCAGTTGTTCTCCCTCAAACTCCAAGGGCTCAATTACTCCTGTCAGTTTCTTTGTTCCTCCTAAAGTGTAATGGACTCACATCACCTTAGAGGATTATTTCTTTGTCTATTGTCGTTTTGCCAGAGGGAGCAGAGAGGGCCCTTAAAGTTTCTTGCATCAGGTGAGCCAGGGAGCCAGCTGCGCGGAGGGCCTGAGCATGCGCAGGTGAAGCGGGTTAAGGGGGGAGAGGTGGGGAGCGGAAGCAGAGGGGCAGGGAAACCCGGAAACAAGGGCCTGGGCATCCTGGGCCGCTGCGTGCTCCCTGAGGGTCACCAACACGGTGGTGGAGCCTCGGTAAAGACAGTGAGCGTGGGGGAGTGGACTGTGAAACGTGAGTCAGGGGGACGCTGGGTCTAGTCAGTTTTACCAGAAGTCGCTTGGAGGGGGTCTTCTAGGCCTTCTCCCAACATCCAAGGGGTCTACAGATGAGGAAACGTGTCGGATGTGAGCTGCCTGCCGCCTTGAACCTGAAGCCAGCAACAGGTAAGGGCCACCGGCACCTGAACTAGCCGGGGCTGCGGAAGCCGAAGGGTCAGGGCAGGAGCCAGACATTCCAAGCAAAAGGAGTGGGTTCTTGGGAATCTAACGCTTAGTTCCTGACAGTTGAGGGGAACAGAACTAATTAGGCCCCAAGCCTTGGTTTTGTCAGCTCACGGACATTTGTGTGTGGGCGTCGATATGTATATATTTTTAAAATTACTATGATTTTAATTTAAATTCAAGTGATTAACATATAATGTATTAGTTTTTAAGGGGTGTATGTATTTTTTTAAAAAATATTTTATTTATTTACTAGAGAGAGAGAGACAGACAAGCAGGGGGAGGGGCAGAGAGAGATGCAGACTCCCCACTGAGCAGGGACCTTTACTCTGGGCTGGATCCCAGGACTCCCAGGTCATGACCTAAGCCCAAGGCCGACGCTTAACCGACTGGGCCACCCAGGCGCCCCTATATATATGTGTTTGTTAATAAAATTCTGCCAGAACTTATAGACGACTGGATATCTGGTGGGGATAAGGTGTGGTGGCTATGGAACGTTATGGAAAGGTGTCAGATTCCGTGCAGAACAGGTCTTGGAGGCCTGAGATGGAAAGAGGAGTGGTCATCTTGAAAGGCTGGAGAGCCCTAGCACTTAGAAGAGGATAGTTCTGCTGAGCCAGCTTCGAAGTGAGTTTAGCAGAATCACAACATACTTTTTCTGATCATGTATTGATAAAAGGGATTTCATTTTTCTTTGAGTGAGTGGCTCGTGTCTGTTGTCGAAGATTCACTGAGGAGGTATTCACTGAGGACTTGATGTGGTGATTGTATAATGTGGACTTATGACTTATGAGGTGGTTTTGCTCTAAGCCTATACTCAGATTCCAGGACAGGAGACAAAAAGAAAACAAATTTTCTTGCATTTGCCAAATGGGGAAAGTATATGAATTTGTGTGTGGAATCTCCCTAAAATTAATATATTTGTTCAATAAATATTTATTGATGCCTATTACAGTAAAGCCTTAGGGAAATATAGGGGCAAATGTACAGGTACACAGGAAAGAATTCGTACAAAAGGGGAAAATGTGGCATAGAAAGTGAACTAAATGTTTTGCCTGGGATTATCAAATTTACTTCTGCCAATCAATCCTTAAAGCACTTAGGTGTTTATTGTTTATTTCAAGATGAACCTTTCTTGATACAAAGAACTATGGGGGAATATTAGAGAAATGTAACTGCGTCTGTGACCTGAATTTGCAATCTAGTTTGAGTTGCAAAATAGTGTGTGTGAAGCAATTGGCCAATGAGGCAAAATAATGAATAATTAGTTATTAAACTGTGTGGTCTGAAAAAAACAAGGGTTTTAGCAGAGAGGACAAATAGGCCTTAGTATAGACATCCCTACCATGTCTTCTCGTGCACCACAGGTTGGCTAGTTTTTGTTTTTTTGAGGAGAGTAAATATTTTTTAAATTCTAGAAAGTGCAGAGAATAATGTCATAAGCACCTGTGTTCCCATTTCACAGAATTTTAAAAATGCTGGAATTTTTCATTTTTGTTTCAGACTTTTTTTTTTTTTAATTTACTTATTTAATTATTAGAGAGAGAGAGATAGTGAACACAGGTGGAGGGGCCAGGGCAGAGGGAGAGAGAATCTTTTTTTTTAAGCTTTTATTTATTTATTTTTTTCCAAGGAGAGAGAGAGCACAAGAGTGTGCACGAGCCTGTGCATTTGCGAGCACAGCCTGGGGGGGAGGGGAGGTGGTGGGTGGGGCAGAAGGAGAGGGAGAGGGAGAGGCAGAGGGAGAAGTAGACAGAGCAGGGAGCCTGACAGAAGGCAGAGCTCGATCCCAGGACCCTGAGATCATGACCTGAGCCAAAACCAAGAGTCAGACGCTTAACTGACTGAGCCACCCCAGTGCCCCTGTTTCAGACATCGTTTTACATAAAATGAAGAAAATTCCTTAGAGTAGACACTCTTTGTTCCACTCCTCATCCTCTCCCCTGAAGCCTTCTTTTGTTCAGCACTGTACTTGTGGGATTCATCAATGACTCATGTCATTTGTTCATTTTCAGTGCTGAATGTTCTCTTGTGCAAAGAGAACCACTTTATTCATCCTACTATTGATGGCCATGTGAGTTATTTTCATTTTTTGGCTACTGCAAATAATCCTACTATGAACATTCTTGTATATCTTCTTGGTGACCAAGTGCACTAATTTCCCTGGCCTTGGAGTGAAAATGCTGTGTCACAGTGTATCTGTCTGTTCGACTTTAGTAGCTATTACCAAACAGTTTTCTAAAGTGTTTGTACCAGTTGCTCCATACATGTCCCTAATATTCACCATTTTATATCTTTTTAAACTAGCCTTTTGGTGATTATAGTAACATCTCGTTTGTGTTTCCCTGATGACTGATAAGATTAATCTCCTTTTCACATATTTTCAGGTATTTCCTCTTTCGTGAAGTGTTTGCTCAAGTGTTTTGCCCTTTTTTCTATTGTGTTGTCAGTTTTTGTTATTGATTTGTAGGTCTTTATATGTCTTGGATACAAGCTTTTTGTTATATGTGTTACAAATAATTTTTCCCCTCTTGGTGTTTGTTTTCTTAATGGGTCTGGATGAACAGATATTCTTAATTTTAGGTTGTCCATTTGTCAATCTTTTTTAAAAAATTTTTATAGTTAGTGCTTTACAATTCCTGATTTAGAAATCTTTGCCTACCCCCCAGGATAATAAATAGAGATAATAAATAAAGAGAATAATAAAGTTATTCTCTTATATTAGCAAATGGAATCTTTATTGTTTTACCTTTCAAATTTAGGTCTACAATCCACTTGGAATTGATTTTTGAGTATGGTATGACATAGGGGTCAAGTTTTGCTTTTTTCGATGTTAATATCTCACTGACCTAACAGCATTATTGAAATGACCATTCTTTCCCTAATCTTCAATGCCATCTCTGTCACAAGCAGGTGTCACTCAAGTGTGCATTTGTTTCTGGACTCTCTCCCATCTGTGCCTTTGGTGTGTCTGTTCCTGGACTTTAAGTACACCTTCCAGATTTGTCCCATCAAGGGCTGAGGAAGCTGGGGTCTTTGTTCACCAACTCCTATTACTCACTGGTGCAGGGTTGTTCCTGGAGACACTAACTCCCCAGTACCTCTGCCCTCCTCCATGTACAAGCCAAGAACAGTTCTATAACCAGGAGAAGTTCACCATCTATTTCCCTACTCACACTCTATTTGGCAGCATATAGTTCCTTGTGGTTGTGGAACTGAGAGCTCCAGTTTGGGGTTGGCTGCTACTCAGAGGCTGTCCTCAGTTTCTAGAAGATGCCTACGATTATTTACTACTTGAGATTGCCCAACACGACCACCCAATTTTTCATAGGTAGAAAAAGGCTTTAGCAAGATGGGCACTGCAGTTTTATGAAACTGCATAATCATGTACACAGAATCATATTTATTCTGCCACCTTTGCCCTATTCTGTTCAAGTCACAGGTCCCACGTTTACAGGGAAGGCATCCCATGGGATTGAGAACACCAGAAAGTGGGAATCATGGGGGCTGCTTTAGAAGTCTGTCTGCCATAGCAAGTATGGGAACTATCTACCAAGCTAAAGGTGACCGTCAAAGTGTGCCAAATAGATATTGGCAAGACACTGCCAGGCCCTCCCAAATATCTTTGTCCTAAATCTCTCCTGAATTTCAGACTGAGGTATACAATGGGCTACTTAATATTTCCTCTTGCATGGCTAATAGGCATCTTGTCTTTAACATGTCCCAAGATAAACTTCTGGTAACAAACCACCGGTAACAAATAGGAAAAACCCTGCATTCTTCCAACTACAAAAATCCTGGAGCTGTTCTGATTCTTCTTTCTCTTATAACTCTCTTGGTTCTCTCCTTAAGCTATATGTAGTACCTGATCACTTTTTACCACTTCTGCAGCTATCAACCTGGACCAAGCTGCCATTATCTCTGGCCTGTTTCCAGACTTTGACGTCAGCTGCTAGAGAGATCCCATTTCAGTATAAGTTAGAACATGGCAGTTCCCAAGTCAAGAATCTCCCAGTGATTGCCCAAGTTCCTTGGAGTACAGTTCAAAGACCCAGCATGCCTACAAGCCCTACATGGCTCCTATCCCAAACCTGCCTGACCCATCCCCCACCATTCTCCTCTCTTCAGTCTTCTCCAGCAGCACTGGCTGCCTTGCTATTCCTTGATTGTGTTGTGCACATTCCTTCGTCAGGAGTTTTGCACTTGCAGTTCCCTCTACTAGAATGCTCCTCACCCTCATAAACATATGGTGTACTCCCTCAGCTCCATCTGGTCTCTGCTTAAATGGCCCCCTTACGAGTGAGGCCTTCCCTTTTCACTTGACATAAAACAACACCATGTCTTGCTTATTCCATTTCATTTCCCTCCATGGCAGTTTTCACACAGAGTGACATATTGTGTCGCATTTTCTCATTTATCTATTATTTCTTATCTCCCACTAAAATGTAGGGTCTCATTGGTTCAGAAATTTGTCTTTTTTATTCTCTGTTGTGTCCTCTAGATATAGCCTAGAACAATGCTTCACATGTGGGAGATGCTCAATAAATAACTGTTGAAGGAAAGAATGCTGTGCCCCAAAAGAGACCGTAGAGGTCTGGTCTCAATTCAGAGAAGACACCAGGCTGCCTCACATTTAGTGAGTGGTAGCTCTGGGGCAAGAACCCAAGTCTCCCTTTTTCTGGTTTGTTCGTCCCATTCCACTACTTTCTACTTTGATGGAAGCGCAACACTGATAACTGATAATTAAGTAAAATAATAGAGAATAGTTCCAAACATGTTCCTAAAGGTTTTGCCAAATAAAACTCTGCTGTTCTTTTAATCTATTAACTTAGCGTCCAAAGCAAATGTCAATGGTGAGTAGAAGTTGGTGAGGCATGTTATAACTGCTTTATACATAGAGTTCTACTTACTGATCAAGTAGTCATTGTCCTGCCCAGGGAACAATGGTCTTAAGTTGTCTGCAAAGATAAATGACTCTGGTAAAGAGCTCAGTTTGCTCCTTTGATGAATAGGGCAAGGGAAGGATCCACTCAGTGCCCCCTTTCACTCTGTTCTATACCTGAGTGGTGGCTTCATGAGCCACAGTTAACAAGCCCAGTGTCTACCTTACAAAGCTCAGAAAGAGAAGCCCTCCTCTAGGATATAATTTGGGATTTTTTGCAGAGAAGATGCCTGTGGAGAAGAGCCCCCCTCTCTCGTCTCTCTCCTACCACTTCCCCTGTCCCATCCGTCTCCATTTTGGGGAGCAAACATTGTTGCCGAAACAACAAAATTAAGGCAAAACAACTTCCTAGGTCCCCTGGTCCTTTCCTCCCTCACCTTTTTCCACGTGCCATCCTTTCTCTGTGCTCTATTCGAATACCTCTTCTGCAATGGCTGGACATGGACCTAGGATGTAAACTCAAAAATAATGGAATCATTTCATTTGCATATTTCCACAATTTCTCCAGCAACATGATGGATGGGAGTGGTGGAGGGGTTTTAGATGTCAAATTTGCAGGTAGGCTATATCAGAAAGGTGTCTCTTCGCTAAATTAAAACAATTCATTATAAGCAGAATGATGTATGTATGTGTAAATTAACTCTAATATTCACTCTGGGAGTCATGGATAGCACATGAAGGAAAGCAATCAGGAAGCCACCATCTAGAAGAGGTTATATAAGCATTATAAATATTGTCATAGAAATCTATTCCACATGGTGTGTCAGTTAGCATAAGTGAGGAAAGAAAGACTTTGCTGTAACTAAATGAATAGCCTTCCAGCTATGAGCTTAGATAGATAACTGTATTAGGTCTCTTTATCCTTGCATGGGAATAGTGTACATTTCCAGCAAGCCCATGAGCCTTACACATTGAGATAGTACTCCTGGTCCAGAAATAATCGATCTTGTCCTGCCTTCTTGCACTGCAAGAGGGCATGGGGAGGTGGGCAGGCTCTGCTGCATGATCCTACCAGAAGCCCAACTTAGCTGCTGTCACAATGTTGGTCTCTCTGCCTCCTTCCCTTGCAAAATGCCTGTGGGTAACTGAGTGTGGGGACTTGGCCAAGATTAAAGGAAGGGTTCGATGGTGGGGTTTGTGTCTGCTTGCTAATGAAGGTTTGCATGTGTGGCAGAAATTGGCCTAAGACTAGCTTTCATCATAATAACCTGCCTGGGGGTAAGGTGGTAGAAGAAAGGGATATAGAGACTCAGCCTTCCTCTCACCCCAGGTATTTACCAGTATTTACCACAGGAAATGAATAATAACCAAATGGTTAAATTGGCTTAGGTCAATTTGCAGCCCACATCTTCAGTCACATTTTAGAATTATTCTTGATGAAGATATAAAGTAAATAGGTCTTAGTGGCTAATGGAGGATGACAAGAGGTAAGGTTTTCCCTCAGACTTGTCCATTGGTCTACTTAAGGATTCTGACTTTCAGACTTATTGGTGCATTTTATTTCCTTCATGTGGGAATACAGTGGACACAGAATGGTAGGACTTACTTGAGTCTTCCAAGGTAATAACTGTTATTGAAATAAAGGAGGGTTCTCTCAATGAGTCAGGCCTGGGGAATCCAGGGCAAAGAATCAAAATATTATATTCAGATGTCATTTTTGGCATAGAGGTCATTGGTACCTGAGGCCAGGATGGGGATACAGAGGAGGATAATGAGGTGAGTTTTCAAACTACAGCATCATCACAGAAAGTGTCCCTCCTGGCCAAAGCACCCCCTGACTAGTGTAACTGAGGATCCTTCTACACAAATGGTTTGGGGTGATGAAGGGTGATGCCCAAAAGATAAGTAAAGACCCTTTAGGAAAGATCAGGTTTCTAAGGGCCAGATACTGGAGGGTACTCTTGATTATGGGCCTAGGAAGGTGATGACTGCACAGAAGGATTGATATGTTTTTACAGATCCAGATGACTGGAAAACACAGATATTATCTTTGCCCTTATTTTATTGGGGGAGGGGCCTTCCTCAAAACACACAGAGTCCAGTGGGACCTGTGCTCTGGCAATTGTGCCTTCTGGCCTGATAAGTGTATGAAAGGCGAGGCAGCTAGAGGAAGACTTTGTTTTTCTCTTTTTCAGCTTGAAACATTTGAGGGCAGAAGAGTTGGCATAAAGCAAACATAATTACATGTTAACTTCAAAGATGGAAAATACCATGTACATTAAATTCTATAACCTGCCAGGAAGGAAATTATTCATGTTGACCTAATTTTATTTCTGATCTACCTATCATTATTTAGAGTAAAAATGTTGGTGGTTGACTTTATAATTCAATGCTTTTATTGGAAAATAATTTTTAAAATGGAAATATACTGTAGAAGAGAATATGCCTGTCCCAATTACATATTTTACAAGTAACTGATAATTATGGATAGTGGGTAACCACTTAGTAGAGAATTTTAGATCTTTTTAAAAATAAAAACTATAGAATCTGTCATTTTGTCTTTATTTATTGATCATTTATTATTATTATCATTATTAAACATTGCTTCTCTACCTTGTTTTTATGCATTAACTCAACCTAGTGTGTATTTGAATTTCTGCTTGGATACAATGTTATTTCACAAAAATGTTCTGGTTCATTTTGTTTCAGGTACTACAGAAGATACTAAAAAGTAGAGATCAAAGGAATTTTAGTAATCATTCAATCCTTTTATGTTAATTTTGATTTATTTCATTATTATTATTTTTAAGTAGGCTCCATGCCCAGCAGAGGGCTTGAACTCAAAACCCTGAGGTTAAGAGGTTAAGAGGTTAAGACGAGCCAGCCAAGCACCCCCAGTCCCCTCACTTTAAAGAAGAAGCTGGTGTCAAGAAAAATGATACAGCTTATCCAAGATTGTATAGCTGGGTCACTGGCAAAGATACACTTAGAAACCAAATCTCATGACTCCTGGGCCAGGCTCCTTCCCCTACACTATACTGTCCCCACTTTCCTTGGCCACTCCATATTTTTAAATTCTGACTCTCCCCCATTGAGTGAATATAGATCTTTATTTATTTATTTGTTTTTTGTATCAGGATGGAATTTTTCTAGTCTTTAACCCTTGCCTTTTTCCCCTCTCCACATGCCTTTTCCCCCTCCACATGGAATCTTTGAGAGGAATTAAAAGATTTCAGGGACAGGGGAGAGTAATACCTAATAAAATTCATGGTAGGGAGATAGGCAATACAAGCAGGACTCATTTCTCTTTTGGATGCTGCACTTTGAGGAGTCTGAAAGATACAAAGCTTTTAAGATCAGATATAGCCTCCCAGGTTGGAAGCTGCAGTGCTTAGGTGGGATCTTGAGGACAGAGCAGAGAATCATAACAGCAATGTAACAATAAACAGGGGAACTAGAGAAAAAGGGAATTGGCTATGTATCCAAGGAGGACCTTATGTGGACTGATAGAAAGCTTGGCACCATTCCTTAGAGTCTACATAGTTGAGTGATTGGTTATTGATAGGAATCTCTTTTTTGGTAATAGGTTCTATGTGTACAGTTATGGGCCTGTTTAAGAGTCACATTGAATATTTGAGCATATTTGTAAGTTTGGGTTTTAATATTACCACTTTGCTATCTGGAATCCTGTCCCACCCCAGCTAATCTGGGCATTCCTAAAACGTCTCTCTCTCTTTTTTTTAGATTATTAATTAATTAATTATTTTAAAATTTTAATTTAATTTAATTTGTGTGTGTGTATTCCAAAGTTCATTGTTTATGCACCACACCCAGTGCTCCATGCAATACGTGTCCTTCTTAATACCCACCACCAGGCTCACCCAGCTCTTCACACCCCCCCCACAAAACCCTCAGTTTGTTTCTCAGAGTCCACAGTCTCTCCTGGTTTGTCTCCCCCTCCAATTTCCCCCAGCTCACTTCTCTCCATCTCCCAATGTCCTCCGTGTTATTCCTTATGCTCCACAAGTAAGTGAAACCATATGATAATTGACTCTCTCTGCTTGACTTTTTTCACTCTGCATAATCTCCTCCAGTCCCATCCTGTTGATACAAAAGTTGGGTATTCATCCTTTCTGATGGTGGCATAATACTCCATTGTATATATGGACCATATCTTCTTTATCCATTCATCCGTTGAAGGGCATCTTGGTTCTTTCCACAGTTTGGTGACTATGGCCATTACTGCTATGAACATTGGGGCACAGATGGCCCTTCTTTTCACTACGTTTGAATCTTTGGGGTAAATACCCAGTAGTGCAATTGCAGGGTCATAGCGTAGCAATATTTTTAACTTCTTAAGGAATCTCCACACTGTTTTCTGAAGTGGCTGCACCAACTTGCATTCCCACCAGCAGTGTAAGAGGGTTCCTCTTTCTCCACATCCTTTCCAACACTTGTTGTTTACTGTCTTGTTGATTTTGGCCATTGTAACTGGTGGAAGGTGGTATCTCAATGTGGTTTTGATTTGATGCCATCTCCATTAGCCATCTTCCCGATGGCTAATGATGATGAACATTTTTTCATGTGTCTGTTAGCCATTTGTATGTTTTCTTTGGAGAAGTGTCTGTTCATGTCTTCTGTCCATTTTTTGACATGATTGTTTTGTGTGTGTTGAGTTTGAGGAGTTCTTTATAGATCTTGGATATCAGCCCTTTTTCTGCAGTGTCATTTGCGAATATCTTCTCCTATTCCGTGGGTTGCCTCTTTGTTTTGTTGACAGTTTCCTTTGCTGTGCAGAAACTTTTTGATCTTGATGAAGTCCCAAAAGTTCACTTTTGCTTTTGTTTCCTTTGTCTTTGGGGACATGTCTTGAAAGAAGTTGCGGTGGCCGATGTCGAAGTAGTTACTGCCTAGGTTCTCCTCTAGGATTTTGATAGATTCCTGCCTCACGTTGAGGTCTTTTATCCATTTCGAGTTTATCTTTGTGTATGGTGTAAGAGAATGGTTGAGTTTCATTCTTCTGTACATAGCTGTTTATTGAAGAGACTGTCTTTTTTCCACTGTATATTTTTTCCTGCTTTGTCAAAGATTATTTGACCATGGAGTTGAGGTCCATATCTGGGCTCTCTACTCCGTTCCACTGGTCTATATATCTGTTTTTGTGCCAGTATCATGCTGTCTTGGTGATCACAGCTTTGTAGTAAAGCTTGAAATCAGGCAACATGATGCCCCCAGTTTTGTTTTTCTTTTTCAACATTTCCTTAGCAATTTGGGGTCTCTTCTGGTTCTATACAAATTTTAGCATTGTTTGTTCCAGCTCTTTGAAAAATCCCTGTGGAATTTTGATTGGGATGGCCCTGAAAGTATAGATTGCTCTAGGCAGTATAGACATTTTAACAATGTTTATTCTTCTGATCTATGAGCATGGAATGCTCTTCCATCTTCCTAAAACATTTTTTATTATTGATGTGTCAAGGTGTTCTATAGGTCATCTGCTTAATAAGGGTTCAGAGAATTGTACAGTATGCATAATTTGGAGTGATAACTTCATTCATTTTTCCACTTCTGCCAGCTGACTTCTAGACCAATGAGCGTATAATGTAGTATAAAGGTTGTAGACTTTGGCATTAGATCCAAATTCTAATCTCAACTCATTATTTCCTAGTTGAGGACAGAGTTTCTTTAACTGTACAGGTCTTAATTTTCTTATTTCTCAAGTGACAATAATAATACATGCTTTGTTGGGTTGTCGTGAGAATTAAATAATATGGAAAACACACTTGGGACTGTGCTTGGCACACAAATGTCAACAAATGGCAACCTTTATTCTTCTGGCACAGTGGAGGAGAGAAGGGAGGGAGATGCATGTCTGAGGGAAAAAGGGCAAGTATTTCTTTACCTTTGGATGGAGGAGGTTTGAGAGTTGGTACAGATACCTGGTAGGAATAATGGGTTGGCTAAGAAGAAGGATGGTTGGAGAGAGGAAGAAGATAAGGTGGAGAAACCAGGCAAGATTCCTAGAACAGAAAGCAAGAAATGGCCTTGAGCAGTGGTAAGAGGTGTTTTGGGGTTTTTTTTGTTTGTTTGTTTGTTTAAGATTACTTATTTATTTGTTTGACAGAGAGAAATCACAAGTAGGCAGAGAGGCAGGCAGAGAGAGAGGGAGAAACAGGCTGAGCAGAAAGCTGGACGTGGGGCTCTATCCCAGGACCCTGGGATCATGACCTGAGCCAAAGGCAGAGGCTTTAACCCACTGAGCCACCCAGTTGCCCTGATTGGAGGTGTTTTATAACCCCTCTCTACCAAAAGTGTGGTCCTTGGACCAGCAGCGTTGGCTTCACCTAGGAATTTGTTAGAAATGCAGAGTCTGGCCACTCCCCAGAGCTTTTGAATCAGAAATCACATTTTACTTGATCCTCAGGTGATTACTATATCTGCTAAATCTGTTGATATTGTTTTCATCAGCTAGGGGTTGAGCAGATTCATATCAACAGGAAGACCCCTGGGCTCTTGTTATCTCTGAATTTATCAGAAGAGTTTCTCCACTAAATGGGTGAGGTCCAGGATCCAAGATGTGCCACTCCCTTGTTGCTCTGATCTGGACAGGGGGTTTTCTAAGGCAGTTAGGCTGGAGACTCTGAGGGATTCTTAGAACTTCTTGCCTGGGTCCAAAGTAATGGAGGCAATGAGAAGTGGAGTGATTAACACCCTTTCTCTATTGAGGGAACAAAAAGGGAGTTGGGGTTGTCCTTTAGACATATCTGGTAACTCAAGGATGTACCCTGACTGAGAGGCATCCTGCCACCTGCCCCTTCAGCTCCTGGTACCTTCCTTGCCTCTGAACCACAGGAGCACTTTTGTCTGTGCCCTGCATTTAGGGTCTTCATCACAGGTGTGGGAAAGAATGCTGGACTAATGCCCTATCACTGCTCTGTTACCAGTTCCTTGTTCCCTTATATGTAGAAAGGCTCCCAGTGTTTCCCAGTGCACTGGGGACAAGACAAGGCCTTCTGGTGGCTATTCCTACTGAACTGTACTCCTAAGTCAGCAGCCAAACAGGTGATGGAAGTGAGTGAAATGGCTGGATATAACGTAAGAAAGTGTTGGGTCTGGGGCCAACAGGGGAGCACGTGCACCATCAAGAAAGGGCCAGTTGTCAGGGCGTACTCTGGCCAGTCTTTTTTCTAAGAAATTCTAGAAGTCCAGACTCATGTTAAGTTTTCTGACTTTTAAAGGCTGACAACGAATTCATTCTATTTTTAAAAAATAAAAATAAAAAAAAATTTGTGTGTTGCTCACACAAAACACATCTGAGGGCTGGATCCACCCACGGGCTGCCAGTGCGTGAACTCCTTCCTAAGTCTTTTAAAAGAGGAGAATTGAGGAGCACCTGGGTGGCTCAGTGGGTTAAGCCGCTGCCTTCGGCTCAGGTCATAATCTCAGGGTCCTGGGATCGAGTCCCGCATCGGGCTCTCTGCTCGGCGGCGAGCCTGCTTCCCTCTCTCTCTCTCTTCCTGCCTCTCTGTCTACTTGTGGTCTCTCTCTGTCAAATAAATAAATAAATAAAATCTTAAAAAAAAAAAAGAGGAGAATTGAAATTTCCATCAGATTGGAAATAGGCAAAGAAGACAGCGACTCTTGAATTGCTACTTGCCCCAGCATGGCAGGCCCTGGTGACGGCTGCCCAAGGAAGACAAAGATGCTGACTTCAGTCCGTTCTAGCAGGACACAATTTGAACAAAATACTGCTTTCATATCTTCTCATTGCAACTAAATACAAAACTGAAAATACTCAATAAATTACATATTCTGGGATTAAAAGAGCCTATCGTAATTAGGTGATTAATCACCCTTAGCCTCTTATCATGTGCTGGTACATGAGTAATGTGTGTTTAATGTATTGATTGCATCCAAGCTAGGATTCCTTAGAGGCTGTCCCCTGAA
This sequence comes from Meles meles, assembly GCF_922984935.1. NCBI lineage: Eukaryota > Metazoa > Chordata > Mammalia > Carnivora > Mustelidae > Meles > Meles meles. Next base: position 25,687,817 of record NC_060070.1, read on the forward strand.
GGACACTGTGACCACAGAGGTCCACCTCAGGTTACTGCCTTTTGCAAAGTGATTATGGGGTGCACAGCCAGGTGTAATTTAAGAACGTCTTCCTACAGGCAGTGGGTGCTTATGGCTGCCCAGCCCTAGCTGTATTGCTTTCAGCTTTAATGGGCATCTTTATTGAAACAGAAACCTAATTCTGTTTAGGTTAATAATATGCCCACTCAATCTTCCTTTCCAGAACCAGCCTGATCTTTAAACTTTCTGAGGAGAAACTGGCAGTGATTCCTCATTGCAGGTGGCTATCTATCAGATAAAGCACTCCTTTTGATTGCCTTTTTTCAAAATGAAACTGCAGTAACTCTCTCTTATCTATGAATGCAGGGGGGCCCAAACCGTTGTGGCGGGACCACAGGAGATGGCGAATGTCTCCCACGTGTACCAGCCTGAAGTTCAGGAATGGGATGAGCCTGTGTTCAGGGGCTGAACCAGCACCACAGCGATTCCTTCCAACTGCTCTTTTAACCCAGGATCCCTCTGTGTGATTGATGGCCTTGGAAATAATTTATGGGAGCCTAAAGAGGGTTCTGGGAATGTGACAACCCAGATTCAATTTCCATCTTTCTCCCAAACCCAAAATTTCTTCCTCTCTGGAGCCAAACAGCTGCTAACTTCCGTGGGTGGCTGGGTGCAAGTGAGGCCTTCCGCTTCCGTGTGTTCCAAGCAGAGAGAACTGTGGGGTTCTTTCTTTGAGTGGGCTGGGCAGGTTCTGGAGAATAGTGTCAAAGGCTGTAAAGAATGGAGGGTGGTAAGTCCTGGGAAGACTTGGGTTGTTAGGGCTAAATTCATCATTGGTCCAGTGTGACTGTACTGGGCTTTTCTTTCCCTAAGAGGCTATGGAGGAGTTGAATGGGGCTGAGGCCTCTTGCCTTCAGTTGGGGTAGTGTGGGAAGTCTCCAGAGAAGGGGGTTTCCTGCAGGTGCCTAACAGAGTGCTGGCAGTTTCTATAATTCAGCCAGTGGGGACTGAGATTTCTCCACCTTCTGCCATCTGTGAGTGTCCCACAACTTGGGACATATAAACCACTCTACCCTAAGGCCTAAAAAGCCCACGCAGAAAATTACTGTACCATTCAAACAGGGCCAGGAGCCAGAGCAAGGGTAATGAGAAAAAACAAAACACATTCCCAGCAACATGAAGCTGGGAGAGGAGTGTCTGGGTGTGGGAGGGAAGAGGATAGTAGCTTGAAGGAAAAAAATGGCAACTGTTGGTGGAAAGAGAGGGAGAAATAAAGAAGACTCCAAAGGTTTACAGAAAGGAGAAGAGAAAGAAAAAGGATTCTAAAGCTCTCATTTTATTGGAGAGAGAGAGCATCAGGAGGGAGCTGAAGTATTTCTGTGGAGAAACAATGCATACTTGTGAGTATAATGGTATCTTGTTTTCAGAAAAAAAATAAATAAATAAAGTTAAAGAGCTACATTCGAAGCAGTTAGGCTCCCAGGTCATCTCTCTTGCCTTACACAGGGTGGGTGGTATTGTACTGCCTCATGACAGGAAATTCATGAACTGGAAGGGTTCTGGACTCAAGGACACCAGCTCATTGAGGCAAGGATACCACACAGAAAATGGGCATTGGGAGGAGGATTAGCTACAGAAAGTTGGGATCCCTGAGCCCTGGTCTTCTTTTGTGCCTCACCTTCCAGAATATTAGTATTTATGTGTATTCTTCCCATTATGGGAATTGGAGTTTCCTTTTTGGGAACCTGACCAACTTAAAAGACGTAAAGATACTGACAGAACCCCTCAGTGAAGCAGGAAGTGCTGGAAGGAAGCCCACCAATCAACAGATTCCACCCACATCCTCTGAATTCTGTTTCAGTTAGTGCACTGCTCTTTAATTTGAGAAGACAACCAAGGATTACCAGACATGTAAGACAATCTAGCATGAAAGGCAGAGACCAAAAAAATTATAAAGGAAAAGAAATTTGGAAATAAAGAGAAAAAGAAGAAAACTTAAAAGAGCTCTCAATATCTCCAAAGAGAAAAGAGAAGATATCATATTGAAGAAACAAAAGAAGTGGTGGACATTGGAAAGGGTATGTGCTATAGTGAGTGGTGTGAAATGTGTAAGCCTGATGATTCACAGACCTGTATCCCTGGGGCAAATAATACATTATATGCGAATAAAAACAATTTAAAAAAAAAAGGAATACTGAGAGAACAGTTGAAAGAGATCTTGGGGATTAAAAACAGGATAGCCAAAAGGAACAATTCAAGAGCAAAGTTGAAATGAAAGAAGTGTTGTCAAATTTAGCAAATAAAAATACAGGACTCCCAGTTTAATTTTAATTTCAGATAAACGCAAAAAGGTGTTTAGTGTAACTATGTCCCATACAATACCTAGTTTGTCTGAAATTAATATTTACCGGGCTATCCTGTATTTTATCTAGTAACCCTACCTAGAAGACAAAGTTCATAAAGTCTCCAAGGAAATATAACCAGAGGAAGAGAGAGAGAGAGAGATGGATACATAGGTAAAGTGAGAGAGAGAGGACAAAACTCCAGGAGTTGTTGAGGAACTCTAATATTTGAGTGGTAAGGAGTTCCAAAAGGAGAACAGAGAAAATACATTATCGAAGAAATTTCCCATGACTGACTGAGAGAGTCTACACAAAGCCAAGCATAGAGGACAGAAAGTCCCTGGAAAAACACATCATTACAAACTTAAGTAGGACCAGTGACAAAACAGTGAAAGATCAAGCCATATACAGAGGATCAGGAATGAGAATGGCAAAATTTTTCTGTGGAAAACAGTGGGGCAATGCCTTCTGTGTTCTCAGAGAAAATTGATTTTCAGTTTAGAATTCCACACCCAGCTAAACAGACCATCAGATCTGGAGGCAGAGTAAAAATTTTCCTAGAACCTTCAATATCTTAAGAACTTAACTTCCAAGTATCCTTCTCAGAAAGCTTTCGGAGCATGTGCTCCATCAAAATGTGAGAGTTAGGGGCACCTGGGTGGCTCAGTGGGTTAAAGCCTCTGCCTTTGGCTTGGATCATGATCCCAGGGTCCTGGGATAGAGCCCCACATCGGGCTCTCTGCTCTGCAGGGAGCCTGTTTCCTCCTCCTCTCTCTCACTCTCTCTCTGCCTGCCTGCCTCTCTGCCTACTTGTGATCTCTGTCTGTCAAATAAATAAATAAAATCTTTTTTAAAAAATGTGAGAGTTAACCAAGAAACAAGATAGGGGCCCCAGGAGAGAGAGGCAGGAAAACCCCGAGATGATAAAAAAGGGGAGACTTCAGGATGATAACTCTACAGCATGCCCAGAGAATGATCACACCTTACTGGGGCAGGACAGGAGGCTCCAGATGTTCTATCTATTTGAAAAAGATAAATCTTATAGAATATATGATATTTGGAAGTAGTGAGATGAGATTTTAATTCTGCCAGAGAGCTTGAATATGAATTAGTAATTTGGACACAAGAAAATTAAAGTCAGTAACTCATGAACTCTAGAAAAAAAAAGTTGTACAAGAAAAAAAATTAATTATAGTTCATTTCGTGACTTGGGAATATAATTTACATAGTCATAATTGTATAAATGCAATATTAATCAACAAAATTATGATATAACTACGTGGTATGGAGAAGAGTGTGTGCTTGTTTGCGTGAGCACGGCAGGGGTGTATAAGTGTAGAGTTTGTGTGGAGTTTGTGAGCATAAAGAAGCCAAATCCTATAATGTGTTAAGAGTCTCTACATGATAATCAAAAGCTGAAATAACAAGAAATAGCTGTAGAGGCCTGTCATTTAGAAATAGAAAAGCAAATACCAGAAGGAACAGATATAAAAGTTTTAAGTGTTGTCTTCTAGATAGTGAGAATTGAGAGATGATAGGCAAAGGTGTGAACTACTATTTTGAATTTTAAGTGTTACAAAACTATTTAGCTCTTTAAAACTCTTGACCTTCATAAAAATAAAGATGAAGTTTTAAAAACATGACAAACTTGGGGCGCCTGGGTGGCTCAGTGGATTAAGCCGCTGCCTTCGGCCTTGGGCTCAGGTCATGATCTCAGGGTCCTGGGATCAAGCCCCGCATCGGGCTCTCTGCTCCTCAGGGAGCCTGCTTCCTCCTCTCTCTCTGCCTGCCTCTCTGCCGACTTGTGATCTCTCTCTCTGTCAAATGAATAAATAAAATCTTAAAAAAAAAAAAATAAATAAATAAAAATAAAAACATGACAAACTTTATTTTACCTAGAATCTAGTAATACATTCAAAGAACTGTATTCTTGACTATGCAGGATTTATTCCAGGAATTTAATATCAGAAATTCAATACCAGAATTCTAGGAGTCAATATCAGAAAAAGCTATGACCACAATATATGAACAAACTGAATTTTTTTTGCATGATCCTATCCATAAAAATCATTTTTTAAAATTTAGCAGACATTCCTCAGAAGTTTCTAAGAAAATTAAAAATAAAAAATGATCAAGTATACAAAAATGATAAGATATATTAAAGACTACAAAGATAAAAGAAATATTATCCTAAACAGCAAAAGGAAAATGGTAGGAGATGTTCTTGGGCATAGCAGCTCCCGAATCATAAAGAAAATTTTCCTGTGAAGTTAAGACATTTAATCTATATCTTCCCTGTAGCTTTCAAAACATAAAGGACGCCCTACATTCAAAGCACTTATTTCACTTATTTTGGGGTCCCCAGAGTCTGCATTTTGAACAAGAGCTCCAGGTAATTCCGTTTTGGATTAACTTTGGGAACGGCAGCTTAGGCCGACAGAAGGTACCAGGGGGTTCAAACTGAGAAGCAACCAAACCAAAGTTTCAAAGAGCTCCTTCTTCCTCTTCCTCCACCAGCCCACCCATACCTGCGTCATTACACTAGAGGACAAATAGGGTTGTCCCTCCAAATCACCCATCCCATTTCCTATGGAAAAGTTGGGTCACGTTGCCATTCAATGCCGGAAAAGTTTCTGGAAGTGGCCTTGGTTCCTGGAACATATCTGATTCTCAGCAAACAGCAAGAAAACATCTTCCTGGGGTGGGGAGAGAAACAAGTGCTGTGTCTTGTCTGCAGATCTGAAGCTGGCCTGTCTTGGTTTCAGTGGTTTCAACAGTTTCGCCGGTTGTTGTGGTTGTTAATTCCATAATAACAAAACTTGAAATAGTGCTCAGAACGGTCAGTACTGGAGGAAGTAACCAGGGTAGGGGATGCCCTCAGAGTCCAGCTGGAGCCATTTTCATTCAGAATTTGGTGACATCAGTCTAGGGAGGCAGAGGGGCGCTGGCTCTCCAGATCTGGAGAGCAGCAGCCCTGGGGAGACAGTGACATTCTCAGGAAACGGAAATAACACAAGAACAACCCCCCTGAGAAGGTGGTTCCATGGAGAGCAAAGGAAGTGACTTGAATGACCTAGTGAAGCCTTCTCCACCCTGGGAGACCTTCTGAATAGAAACTCTGGGTGGTGGTTGGAAAACTCCAGCATGCAGCAGAATTATCTGGAGGGCCTGTGAGACACCGACCGCTGAGCCCTGTCCCAGAGATCAGTAGATCTGGGTGCAGCTTGAGATTTGACATTTCTAGCATATTCCTCTTGTTGCTGCTGCTGCCCTGGGGACACTTCAAGGACTACTGGCCTGTGGTTGGCAAGGGAGGTCTGCTCAGCAACATCTTTTTTGCTGGGGGACAGTGGTCTTATGACTGCACAGGAGAAAAGCTAAGGGTGGGATGCGTGCTGGGCCACACTTTGTTATTAAACGCTCTTCTTGAGGCCAGGCAAGAGACTTGGGCCTAGTGGGCCAGATGACCATTGCACCTGCTTACGTTCCTCAAGGCACAAGCATTTGATGACTGACTGCCATCATTAGAGCTACCATATACTAAGTGCCATCTGTATGCCAGGCATTTCATAGACATTCCAACTTCATGGCAGCCCTCTGACTCCCTCCAGGCCTTGCCAGGCATATCCCCTCCCAGGGACTTGGCACCAGCTGGACCCTTGGCCTAGAAGGTTCACCCCCACCCCCAAGCTCTCCTCTACTCTCAGGCTTTGCACAGATACCATCTTGTCAAAGCAGCCTTCCCTGGCCATCCCCCCTCGAATCTCCACCCCCCACTCTAGCCTCCAGACTTCCATTCCAGCCTTCAGGCTTTACTTTCTTTCCTGAGCACTTATCGCTAATGTTCTATATATTTTGTTTTGTTTATTATCTGCCTCCCTCATTAGCATGGAAGCACAGGGCAGGGCTTACGTCACTGCTGTTTCCTTACAGTCTAGAACTGTCTGGTACATAGTTAACAGTCTGTACTTAGTGGTAAAATGAACAAATGCAACCTTCAGAGAGCCAAGCCTCACTTTGCAGGGACGTGCAGAATTTGCTACCGTGATGATTAGAGCCTATCAACTTATAAAGTATTCACATCCAGAACGCCTGGGTGGCTCAGTTGGTTAAGCATCTGACTTTGGCTCAGGTCATGATCTTGGGGTTCTGGGATGGAGTCCTGCATCGGGCTTCCTGCTCCATGGGAAGTCTGCTTCTTCCTCCCACTCATGCTCTCTCTCTCTCTCTCTCATAAATAAAATCTTTAAAAAAAAAAAAAAAGGTATTCACATCCGGCTTATTTCACTGGAGCTGTTGAAATGTGAGGGAAGAAAACAAATAGAAATGAAAACAAAGAGAAAATGGGAACTAGGGGCTGGGGGAGGGAGGCGGCAGTGGCACCACTCACTTCTGGCCCTGGGGGTGCGTGTTGTCCCTCAAGTCTCCTGCCAACAGTGGCTCTCAGTGGGTGGGTGTGTCGTCTGGACTCTTCCTGGGGGCAGAAAACAGCTACTACAGTCAGCAAGCAACCATTGCTGGGAAGCAGGGTTTCTGAAATGATAAGGAAGGGTTAGTTAAAAGGAGTAGCTTTGGGGCGCCTGGGTGGCTCCATTGGTTAGGTGTCTGCCTGGGATCCGGTCTCCTGTCCGGCTCCCCTGTTCAGCAGGTAGTCTGCTTCTCCCTCTACCTCTCCCCCTGTTCATGCTCTCCCTCTCTCTCTCAAAGAAATAAAATCTTAAAAAAAAAATTTAAAAAAAGACTAGCTTTCATATATCCAAACCAGCTGACACAGGAGGGGAACCAGAACTAGGTTGTCACCCAGGAGTAGCAGCATTGTGGCGCCAAAAGTACGGGGGTCAAAGAGAAGCTGGCCATGAGCCAGCAAGCAGACACCCTCCTGAGGCAAAAGGAAAAGGAAGAAACTGGCCTATGATTTAACTGTATCAACCGACTCTGTTTTATTGGAAACGCTGTCTGGTAGAGTCCATGCTGCACGGAAAATATGAAACATTTCCTCTCTGGGCACCTGTTTCTAACAGAGGCTACAGTGTTGATGACTTTGCAGCAGTATATAAACCCAGTCCATGAATGAACTGCAGGGAGGGTCCACAGGCCTTGGCCAGGGTGGCTCGTCTCAGATGTGAACATAACAAAAGCCAGCGCCGGGGACGGTTGAGTTCACAGCCCCGCGCACACAGGCAAGTGTTTCGGTCACGCTTCCTAGCACAGTAGTGAAGAAGGACGAAAAGAAATAGATCATCTCGAAGCCAGTGAACAGACTTCACCCACAGGTATCAAGCAACCAACAGCTAGCTTCAGTTCAAGTCCATAAGCAGTAATGATAGAAGTCAGCCTAGAGTGGAAAATCCTCCTCTCGACGAAAGCTGAAATATGGTCATCGTGACCAGGCCCCCGCCATTAAGAGCCCCCTAATTTCTAGTAGGTAATTTGGCAAACCGTACTTCCTGTCTCCATCAGGAACAAGTTGAGGACCTGCCAGGGATGGCAGGTGTGACTACACACAGAGCGTTAGGTGGCAGTAAACGGAGTGCCATCAAAGGGAGTAGCCGGCAGCATAAGGCCTTCGTCTAGGGTCCTGGAACTGTTCGTAGAAGTTGTTTAATAAAGGGCCTGAGATCACATATGTGTGGGCTCAATCAGGTTAAGCAGTGGTTAACCTTTATTCTTGTATGGGCTCATATACACTGGAAATCTATGGGAAGACCTCAGGATAGACTGTTTCTCAGATATTTGACTATAAGAAACCTTTTTGGAAAGAACCTACAATTAGAAAAATCTACTCTAAGCCTATTTGTCTCTCTGCACTTGTGGTGGGGAAGAAGGCGATGGGCTAAGTGTGACTGTTTATAAGCAGATTCTGTTAGATCTGTAGGGAAAGACTTGGTCACTCCTGGATTAGTGAGTTCTTGAAATGGATAGGAAACTTCTTCAAGCCTCTAAACCCGGCTGTGACTGTGACCTGGAGAGAATGCTTTCCTCCAGACGGGAGAATTCAAGGTTTCTTTACTTGATATGCTCTCACGCTGCAAAGCTTCAAATGAGACCTGCCATGGAGTCAGGTGCTTTTTTAAAAAAATGCTGTTTACAACTTATGGAATTGATTTTATTAATCTTCAAAAGGTTGCAATTTGCAGTTTGAAAAATACTAAGTTCTATCTAAACTGAAGCAGATTAAAATTCTTATGCCTGTTCCCTCAGAGAATTCTGTGCTCATGGTCTCATGTGGCAAAAGGGGAGTTGGAGAAGACTTGGGGCCAGGTTTTTCCTTCAGGAAAGATGGTGCCTTACACCTTCTTCATGCACTCCAAGCTCTTGGCTAGGTCCCTGCTTTCGGAAAGGAACAGGGAAAGCCGTGATTAAAACTGATTTTAAAACAGTGCTTTCAAGTTGTAAATGTGAGTCATATTTTAATCGTGTTCTGTAAACCATCCACAGCTAGCTATTCCCAATATTTGTTCCAGCTGAGATCACAGGTAAGTGCCCAGATAACGGAAGGGTATGGATCCAGCTGGGCATGTGGGGGGGGGCTGGGGGTGGGGGACTCCCAGGTAATCACAAGGTAATAGCATCACCTACCCACACCACACTTCGTCTCGCAAATTAGTGTCTTAATGTCACTTCCGGACGCTGAGCAGGGCTTATCCTCTGAGGGAAAGTAGACCCAAAAGGTTTCCTGGTGCCCTGAGAAAGGTGGGAAAGATTATTGATTTAAAAAAAAAAAAAAGATTCTTTCATACTTTTACTTTCTACCCATATCAGAAAAGCCTGAGCCTCAGAACATAGCAAGGTCTTGGCTCTGACCCCCTGGGTGTGGTTTCCAAAGCCAGGCAACACCTCTTCCCTACCCGTTGGGGCACCCAGGGTGTGTCCAACGTTTTTTTCAAACTAACAATGGAATGTGGTATTTTACAAAGCACTGTGGTTTTTCAAGCTTTAATATTGAGGGTTCTGGAAAATATTTGTATTCTCAGTTTCCTTTTCTCCGTCTTTCTTCCCTTCTTGATTTGCTTGATTTTTTTTCTGAGCATTTTGGCTGTGGAGCTCCCCCGTTATTGTCCCTTGGAGTAATATCTTAAGTATAAAATACAATCTTATTGTTTGGAAAATTAAGAGAGAAATAGAGTGCCAGTTATGGGGCCTGAGGAGCCATAGGAGAGGAGAGAGGTGGTGGCAGGGGCAGGGAGGAACTGTAGTTCAGTCGGAATGGCAAATGATTCACTGTAATTTCAAAGCTGAAAAAAAGTAGATTTCACCCTGCTAACTCAATTTAACTGCTCAAATGATTATTGCTCCCCTGGTGTTTATAAAAAACATATGAAATGAAAGGAAACAGACTCATACAGACTTGAAGAGTTTTCAGAAACCATTATCCCCACCAAATCTGTTTTGAGTTTGCCAACACAATGAATCCTAACTGTCGATGTTACGGTCTGCAGAAACAAGCCAGCAGAGCATGGGGGTTGAAAGGGATCACCGCCACCAAGCCTTGGTGTGACCTTGGGCAGGTCACTTCACTTGTCCAAGTCTCATCTTATAAATAGGGGATTATTCACAACTGGGGTTACCATTCAGGCTTGTCGTCAGGATTTAAGGAAGTAACGGGTGGTGAGCACTTACTAAAAGGTGTGTCATATGGAGAATGAGCATACATTTTATTACCGAACTCTACGTGAATAGAGTTACTGCAGGTAAACCGGGTTCTGTCTTTGGAAGAGTTCCAGGAAAGCCATGCAAGAGAAGTCCCATAGGCCTTGTCCTCCATATACCAAGTGTAGCAGATTTCAGTGGCAAACAGTGTGCTCTTCAGGGGGCATTTTTAATGCCTGGAGATATTTTTGGTTGTCATACTGAGATGCGTGTGTGTGAGATGCTATGGGCCAATAGTGGTGGAAGGCAGGGAAGCTACTTAGCATCTACAGGGCACAGGGAAGCACCCATAACCAAGAAGTATCTGGCCCCATGGGGCTCCTGGGTGGCTCAGTGGGTTAAGCTGCTGCCTTCAGCTCAGGTCATGGTCTCGGGGTCCTGGGATCGAGTCCCACATCGGGCTCTCTGCTCAGCGGGGAGCCTGCTTCCCCCCCCCTCTCTCTGCCTGCCTCTCTGTCTACTTGTGATTTCTCTCTGTCAAATAAATAAATAAAATCTTTAAAAAAAAAAAAAAAGAAGTATCTGGCCCCAAATGGCAACTGTGCCAAGGTTTCACAGAACATAACAAAAACAGACCTAGCGGGGCGCCTGGGTGGCTCAGTGGATTAAGCCGCTGCCTTCGGCTCAGGTCATGATCTCAGGGTCCTGGGATCGAGCCCCACGTCGGGCTCTCTGCTCTGTAGGGAGCCTGCTTCCTCCTCTCTCTCTGCCTGCCTCTCTGCCTACTTGTGCTCTCTCTCTGTCAAATAAATAAAATAAAATCTTTAAAAAAAAAAAAAACAGACCTAGCATAGTCCCTTTCACATCCAGAGGTTGTACCTTCCTTCATGGCTCTAAAAAGAGTTGTATTAATCAGTATGTGAACAGATTTGTGATTTTTAAAAAATTTATCATTATTATTATTATTGTCATAATTTTTTTTGTCTTCTCTGACTCTCCAAGAAGAAGCTTCTTGGAAATGAGACAGTGAATGACAAGAGTATTCTGAAGTTGACTATATATATATATATATATATATATATATATATATAAAATTTATTTATTTTTAAAGATTTTATTTATTTATTTGACACAGAGAGAGAGACAGCAAGAGAGGGAATACAAGCAGGGGGAGTGGGAGAGGGATATGCAGGCTTCCTGCCAAGCAGGGACTCAATGCAGGGCTTGATCCCAGGACCCTGGGATCACGACCTGAGCTGAAGGCAGATGCTTAACAACTGAGCCACCCAGGCGCCCCTGATATATTTTATTTTTTAGTACGCTCCACATCCAATGTGGGGCTCGAACTTATGACCCTGAGATCCATTAAAAAGAGTTGTCAGTAGAGTCTTAAGAGAACAAAAGAAAAGTCTTCGTTCCCTAAGAGCCCACTCTGTTGGCAGAGTTTGGGGCAGAATTAGGAAATGCGGTTAAAGCTGGAAAAAGAGGCCTGGTATTTATTCACCACTGTTACTGGCTTTCACTGTCAAGGCGAATTGATGGGAGCCCAGAGGCCCACGGGGAGAGTTAGACAAATGAGAGCATGGACTCACTTTGAAGAATTTACTTTGGTGGCAAAAGAAAATCTTGATGTTAACTCACGTCTTAAGATTAAAGCACAGATATTCTGAGTCCAAGGGGATTATCTTGATTGATAATTCATTACATCTATTTAAAAGTAAATATAGGGGTGCCTGGATGGCTCAGGTCATGATCTCAGGGTCCTGGGATCAAGCCCGCATCGGGCTCTCTGCTCAGCGGGGAGCCTGCTTCCTCCTCTCTCTCTGCCTGCTTCTCTGCCTACTTGTGATCTCTGTCTGTCAAATAAATAACTAAAATCTTAAAAAAAAAAAAGTAAATATAAATCAGATTGGATCCTTCCAGGAAGGCTTTTTTTTTTTTTGATTCAAACAAATACACTAAATTGTGGGTGATTCTTCAAAATCTGCACAAATCTAAGGATCTAAAAACTTTCTAGGTTGTTGACAATAGTTGCAAAGGAGACAGTGTACTTTTATGTCTTAACAATATCCTACTTTTAATTTGTGATCAAAACCTAAAAACACAAAACAGAGAAATAGGCTGAGAAGTAAGCTGCTATCATGTGGTGTCATGGACTGTCAGGTGTGATCATCTTCTCTGTTCTCTCCCAAGGTGCAAGTTCCATGGACAGTGTCCTGTTCTGTCCTCATGAGATGGGAACCTATGTGCTTCTGAGCCACTCCTTGCTCACATCTAGCAGAGAAAGAGGGCCAGGCAGCAACAGAACCTCTAGGGAGGGAGGACCTGGGTGACTCATTTGGTTGAGCTTCCATGACTCTTGGTTTTTAGCTCAGGTCATGATCTCAGGGTCATGATCTGAGGGTTGTGAGGTGGAGTCCTGCATCAGGCTCTGCACTCAGCAGGGAGCCTGCTTCTCTCCTTCTCCCTCTGCCCCTCTACCTACTGTTGTTCATGTGTTCTCTCTCTCTTAAATGAATATAAATAAATCTCAGGGTCCTGGGATCAAGCTCCACATCAGGCTCTCTGTTCGGCAGTGAGCCTGCTTCCCTTCCTCTCTCTCTGCCTGCCTCTCTGCCTACTTGTGATCTCTGTCTGTCAAATAAATAATAAATAAAATCTTTTAAAAAATTAAAATAAAATAAAACAAATAAAAAGAACCTGTAGGGTGCAGGTTCGCAGACCTGGCAGGCCCAGTAGCCCTCCAGGCCACAGCCTCTTTGGCGTTTGCCTGAGTTGTGTAGGGTCCAGTCTTAGGGTTGGTGAAGAGGAGTTGGAAGGGTGGCATACCTGACTGGAAAGCAGAGTTGGAAAAATGGCTGCAAAATGGCACATGACCTTCGCACGTTAAACTTGGAAGGTCGGTGTGCCATTGGAACTGCCATTTTGGCTCATTCCTTTTGTGAAATCCTCTTGAAATTTTCTCACATTTAAATTTCTGTTGGAGCTTAACCAAAAGTCCAAGTTTTCCAATGGCAATCTAAAGTAGAAAATATTTCTGAGGGATACAAAAATTGAATGAGCCTCTTGGTTTTGTGAGGGGGTGATGGCTACATAAGGGGCACACTGACCTTGCCACTTTATGAGCAGAAGGCAGGTGTGAGCTTACACATTAATGTTTCAGAATGTCCACAGGAAGTGAATAAAGATGACCCCACTGTCCCATTTGAATGCCATGCCAAAAAGTTTGATTATCTGGTCACCTTTGTTGTAAGAACGAGAGTTCAAGGGATCTTTGTAATCTTGATAGAAGTAGATTCAATAAAATAGTTCAACACTGGAATGCTCCTCAGAGCCCTGAAGTTTTGGGTCATAGAAGGGAACATCTGCAAGCAAATGACTTTATGATAAGCATTATATTTGAAGAGCTCCCTAACTGACCGTGATATAATGGTGACTATAAAACACTTCCCTCTGGAGAGGCTCTAATGGAACCTGGAGATCTGTGTGGTCAGAAAGACGTCTCCTTGATGCCTACATGAGTGAAAAGGGCAGCACGGCAAAGCGCACATTGGTACAAGAGCACTGGACTGGGAGCCTGGAGACCAGGCCAGCTTCTGACTTCCTGCCCTTGGAATCTCAGATATTCTCCAACCCCTTAGAGTTCAGCCTCATCAGTACAATGAGGATGGATGCTGGCATCTGCTGTGTACCCTCCTGGGCTGTGAACATTGGAGAAAGCTTCATGAATTGTTTACTAAATAACCAGTGTCTTACTGTTCTTGTCAAAAGGTAATGAGAGTTAGAATCCAATTGTATCTTATTAAGGAAATATGTTTATAACCAAATTACTTCCCGAGAACTTCATGTTTCCTGGCATGGTCTTTCATTTCTCTCCTAATATAAAATTGTCAGGAAACCTATGTTTCACTGAGGAGAAAATTTGCAGACCCAATAAATATATTTTAAAATGTCTTATTTTATGGTCATATCTTTGGTCATCTAGATGTGGCCGTTTGGAGGGGGCCTTAGCCAGAGATCTTTCTATTACATAGGGCAGACACCCATCCAGGTCAGTTCAAATAAGAGAAAGCTTGTTGCAAAAATAAAAGCAAAAACAGCAGCCCATCTCATGTGCATTCCAATCAAAGTAGAGTCATCCCGTGTGCAACTGGGTTTGGGAACCCTCCAAAGTCAAAGGGGTGCTTTTTTGCTTTTTTGTGGCTTGCTGGTTTATTTTTCCCTTATATACACCACAAACCCACATATCACAGAACTGGCCCAGTCATTATCCCCGAATCTATAGGACTGTGTTGGTCCCATACAATGTACCACAGTTTCCTGTGTCTCTTAGTCAAACGTCTTTCCTTCTTGCTTCCTCTTGCCTGGAATGTAGATGCAATGCTCTTCTCTCTACATCAGCTTCCTTTTCGGCATCTAAAGCTCTGAGTGCATGTCCACCAAGCTAGAAAATGACAAGCAACAAACATGGAAGCATGTTTTATAGCACCACCTCTGGGCAAGGTATTTAACCTCTGTGCCTCAGTTTCCTCATCTGTAAAATGGGGACAATATTATTCCAAATCATAGAGCCTGGTCCTTGTTGCTCAACATTAGCCATCATCATGATTAATTTTCAGGACAAGTGAATTTATAAAACCGACCAAGAGCAGGCATAGGACTGTATAATCTAAACACTGTATCATGTTCTAAAATAAATACTTAAGTATTAAAATAAATACTTAAATACTCTCTTGAGTTTGTCCGGTAAGTTTCAGAGCAGATGACTTGACCTAACCTAGGTCTTAAAAGGAAGTGACTGAAATAGATGACTTGGTGAAGAGAGATATTTTGGTTTTTGGTGACTATAACAAACCACTGCAAAACTTAGTGGTTTAAAAAACAACAATTACTTATTTACTCATAATTCTGCAACTTGGGCAGGGCTTGACAGAAGTGTCCCATCTCTGCTCCACATGGCTCCATATGACATCACATGGCAGAACCTTCCAAGATGGCCTCCTTGCTTATATGCCTGGCACATCAGCTGGGGCTCGCCAGGCATCCTCTTTCCATGTGGCCTCTTCCTGTGGCTAACCTGGGTTTCCATCATGATGGACTTATAGCGGTCAGACTTCTTACAGGTGGCCAGCCTCCCCAAAATGCAAAAGTAGAAGCTTCCAGACGTTCTTTGTTCCTGGGCTCACAGGTCGCAGAATGTCATTTCCACCATATTTTATCCAAGCCATCACAGGACCAGCTCTGCTTTAAGGGGTGGGGACACAAAAGGGCATGAATATCAGGAAGCTTAGTTCTCTGGGGCGACAGATGAAAGACACTGACAGGAAGTTCAACATTCAAAGGTTCAAACTAGGAAGTAACAGAACAGGCCCTCTACCCGACAAGGATCCCTGGAGGCTGTCATTTTGGGACAATTTGAGTAATCTCTTCCTTCCAGCACCAGGTCAGATCCACTGAACTATCAGGCTTTCAAACTAGCATGCATGCTGGCAGAACCCAACAGTGACAAAGGCTCCGGGTCAGACCGCTAATAAGTTTATTTCCATGGTCACTCTTCATCACTGACCATTAGCATTTTTTCCTCTCAATTTTTCCATCTATTGCTCTGTTTCCTAAAGCAGTAAAGCCTTTAATTTTCTGTGGGCCAATTATTTTCCATGTGGGTAGATCTGGACATTTTCCCAAAGAACCAGCTTTTGGTTCGGTTGACCCTAGCTATGGCTTGGGGATGCTTTCTGTCCCCACTGTTGGGGGTGGGGTGGGGTTGCCATGGAGCAAGTCTGAGGTTAGTGTAGGGCCACTGGAAGACCTTTACTGTGGTTGCTCAGGTGGGGCTTGCAATTCATGGATCAGTGTTTTCCTCTCCTGCCCCAGAACCAGAGAGCTTGGATCTGCCTTCTGAATTCCTCTCCTCACTAGAGGGCCGGTGGAGCCCATGAACAGCAAGGCTTTCTGTCACAGAGGAGGCATCAGCCTCTCAACAGAGCTGGGGCCTGCCCTGTGTTTACAGCTGAGAGAAGGGCCCTGCCTCTTTCTTAGCCCCCATCTGCCCCTGCCTCTGCCTCTTCAACCTGACCCCCCCACCACTTCCTTCATTCTCATCTCCAGCATTCTCTCTACAGTACCCTCAGAACATAAGATTTTTAAGAAATGCACACAGCCTCACTTGAAAGCAGCATTAGCCTCTGGGTTCATGAATTAAGACATCACAGCGAACTCGAATGTCAACTCCTTCTTGACTTTGCCCTCAGGGCTTGGCCCAGAACAGGGCGCAAAGTGGGAGCTCAAGCCACGGTTGCTGGATGGTGCGTGAATATCACCCAGCCGGGAATTTTCTATTTTGTTTCCTAAGTTTATCCGTTTGGGTTCTTCTCCCATCACAGACTGTACCCAGGGAAAACAAGAGCCGAGTTTCTTAGAAACAGCTTGTGTCAACAGTCAGTCTTCCTCCCGCCCCCTCCTCTGCCCAAAGCAGTGAGGCTGTAAACAGCTTTCATCAGAAAACTGGCACTTGGAAAACAGAAACCAATTAGGGAGCTGCAGAGTGACTCAGGAGAGTATTACCAGAGAACTGGGACGGAGATCACGCGTGTATTGGAAACGAACCTTGAAGATGTAACCTTTGGGAAGACAGCATTGATTGTAAATAGCCAGGCTCTAAGTTTAATCATTCAGCAGTTACCGAACTTCTCCAGATAGATCTTCTTGTGCTGTGTAAGATTGCTGACCGAAGGGGATTCATCAAGGGGAAGGTCTGGATCGTTCTTCAGGGAGATGTTGTATGTGATATTCTTTTGCCTTGTATATTAATCTGCTTGGGCCGACGTAACAAAACACCACAGACTGAGTGGCTGGAAACAACAGAAATATCTTTCTTCATAGTGCTGGAGGCTGGAAGTCTCAGATCAAGGGGCTAGCAGGGGTGGGTGCTTCTGTGGCCTCTCTCCCTGGTTTGCCCATGGCTGCCCTCTGGCTGTGGACCCACGTGGTCATCCCTCTGTGTGTGCTCTTCTGGTAGCTCTCCCTTTTTATATGGACACCAGTTACATTGGATTAGGGCCACCCACGTGATGTCATTTGACCTTAATTAGTTGATGCTGTCTCCAAATACAGTGAGAGTCTAGGGTAGAACGTATGAATTCTGGGGGCAGGGGGGGGACACAGTTCAGTCCACACTGCCTTCTCTCCTTGTGGAGGTGAAGAGTAGAGGAAGGTACTACCCTAAAATGCATCATTTCGGTATGAGGATTATTTTGAGGTAAGGGCACTTGGAAGACAGCACAGGCAAGAAGGGTGTGCTGACCTCTCCATCTGAAAACTGCCCTCCCTATACCAGGAAGTAAGAAATCCTCTTAGCACCAGAGATGGGGAGACAAGGCTGAGAGAAATCTGTTTCAACAGACCTTGTTAAAATAACCCTTGTTTTCCTTCAGTCCCTCCATGCAATTTAGTTACTTTTTCACAACTCTTAACTTTTCATTCAACCTAGTCTATAAGCACTTAGACCTAATTGGTTTTTCGGTCTTCATTTTCCTGTGAAGGCTCCTATGTCCATGTGAAAATATTAAATTGCATGATTGTCTCCAGTTACTCTGCCTTCTATTGACTTGATTCAGGCCCAGACGGAGACTATAAGAGGGTAGAGGAGAAAGTTTTCTTCCCTTACAGAGGTTTGCTAAATACTTTGGGTTGGATGAATTAATGACATCCTTTCTCCCCTTCACCCACTCTTTCTGCCAGTTCCTAGGATTACTCAAACAGGAATAGGCTCTACACAGGTAAGGGGATTGTGTGGGGAGCTCCAAGAGGCATGGCGTGACTATGGACAGCATTCCAAGGGTCCTTGGCACTCCTTGCTTTGCCTCTGTCCCTGCTGAGATGACTTGACTCTTCCCTTGCTGCTTGTTAGAGTAAAAGAAATGAGATTTCATAGTCCTTTGATGGGAGTGGGCGATGGCGGGGAATGGTGTAAGAATGCAATGACTGAATGACAATCTTTTCACAAGTCTAGTAGCCTTACTTCTGGGGACTCCCTGTGGGTTCCATTATAGTATTTTCATTTGCGTGTAGGGCAAGGAATTGGCTTGCTAACTACAGTTTCTCCACGAGTCTTGGAATGCATACCATTTCTAGTCGTTTGTCTTAAGTACTTTGTGTAGTGTTAGAAGCCAGAGCCATGAACACAGGAGAGGCTGGAGCACGTTGTCCTGTGATGCTGCAAACTTGCTGCGATGGCCTTGCTGCTCAGGAGTTCTCTCCCAGGATGACTTCGGCAGAAAGGCTCCTCTTCCTGACATGCAGAAGCCGGAAGACAGGCTTTGCTCCTTGAGGCCATGTAGTTAGAATTTAATGAACTCTGTGTGTCTCAGTGGGGAGTGACTGGAAGGGATGGCTTTGGCCAAGCCCTGGAGGTAGAGTTTTGGTGGTGTTGCAATATGGCGGCTCTGTAGATCATTCCTGGGCTTCCAGGCTACAGCTAGACTTTCTCATTTTTCAAAAGGAAGACATTTCCTGATAGTTTAAAAACTGATCAGTCTCAGCCAAGCAATATATTTGATTTGAAATACTGTTGTTTATACTTACTTTCTTTATGAGAATAGAAAATGGCATCCAAGAGAAATGAGATGATTTTTGCCTTTACTTTCATGTTAAGAACTACTAAAATAATTTATTTCAGAATCATTTTGTCTCTAATAAACACTATGATGACTTGAGTCTTACGATTCCTTTTCAGACCACCTATAGACCTTTCTTCCTAAATAATAACAAATAGAAATATTTACACACTTGACACAATTATTGAATATTGAATGTACAAATTTATCAAGATTTACTTACTGAGCTATTTCTCCTGTGTTTTTGAGAATCATGGAAGTTTTCATGGAAAAGGACACATTCAGAAATGTCAGGGAAGTTTGTGTATGATTTTTAACCAAAACTTAACTTTTATAAAGGGCAATTTTGATTAAGTCTTTTTAAAAAATCTTGACTTGGGGTGTCTGGGTGGCTCAGTGGGCTAAAGCCTTTCCCTTAGGCTCAGGTCATGATCCCAGGGTCTTGGGATAGGGCCCCGCATCGGGCTCTCTGCTCAGTGGGGAGCCTACTTCCTCCTCTTTCTCTCTGCCTGCCTCTCTGCCTATTTGTGATCTCTATCAAATAAATAAAATCTTTTAAAAAATCTTAACTAAAAATTTTTTAAAAGCCTAAATTATGTTTAGAAAAAAATAGAGAATAGAATTACACACTGTTTCTTAAGTCACTTTAACTTATATTTTATATATTTGATTCTACAAAAACTTGCCAAACTTTTCTTGCAGAGGTGTGCAAAATTCATGCCTGTTACCACAGTTTTTGAGTTTTTTACATAACTTTTTCTTTTTTAAAAAAATTTTTCATTGTGTTATGTTAGTGACCATACAGTACATCATTAGTTTTTGATGTAGTGTTCCATGATTCATTGTTTGCATATAACACCCTGTGCTCCATGCAACCCATGCCCTCCTTAATACCTGTCACCAGGCTCACCCATTTTCGCATCCCCCCCACAAAACCCTCTTTCTCAGAGTCCAGTCTCTTGTGGTTCGTCTCCTCCTCTGATTCCCCCCACTTCACTTTTCCTTTCCTTCTCCTCATGTCCTTTGTAACTTTTTCAACAGAGAATGTTTTCCTTCCTTTATCTTAATTTCCCAAAGTCCACTGGAAAAGTAACAATGATAAAACTATGTGTTTTCGAAGTTGTTTTCTCGTCTAGAGCATTTCTAATTAGACTCTGCAAAACCACTTTTGATTCTATGTAAATGTGTTTATTAATGGATCAGGCACTTCATGCAAATGATATACCTTTAAATAGGATGCAGAATAAAAGACCAAAATACACTACTATGTCCAAAAGCTTCTGTTGACACACAGAGCTTTTAGAGAATGGAGGGTCCATCCCTATCGTGAGAACATGGTCTGAGAACAACCAGAATCCCCATCCTGTATGGTTAGCCTTAGTTCCTTAAAATCATCTTTATTTCTGGCTTCCGGGGCTTGTGTTTTAAGATTCAGAGTAAATGCGGTAAGTTCTATGTAATTTAGCTTCAGCGTAAGCAAACTTGACTGCCCTGAACTATTGATGAGAAATGTCAATAACTCCTAGGAAAGCATTTTAAGTTTTAAATAACAACGTATGAAGTGGCAGGGCAGGTTAAATGTCCTTTACAAAAGTTCTGGTCAACCTCTGTGAGGATTAAAAAGTAGTTATACATCTCAACTGAGAGTGTGCAGTTATGGTTGACTGCAACTTCTATTTGTTCATTTCTTTCTTAAAAAAGAGGGACGCCTGGGTGGCTCAGTTGGTTAAGCAGCTGCCTTCGGCTCAGGTCATGATCCCAGCGTCCTGGGATCGAGTCCCACATCGGGCTCCTTGTTCAGCGGGGAGCCTGCTTCTCCTTCTGAGTCTGCCTGCCACTCTGTCTGCCTGTGATCCCTCTCTCTCTCTCTGACAAATAAAAAATAAAAAAAATCTTAAAAAAAAAAAAAACCAACTGCTTACCTTCAAACCAATGGTATGGAATGTTCCCTGAGACCCAAAGTCCATTCCTACCTGATTCCACGTGCCTTCTGTTTCACTCTTGGGGTGACACATTCTTCATAACACTGAACATGCGCCTGTGTATCAACACTTGAGACAGAAACTGAAATATTTTCAACAAATATAAATTCAAATTCCACCAGCGGAGTTCTGGTTAAATGTGCCAATTAAGCCATTATGTTTACTATCCCTCCTGCTGGAGATAAGTCTTAAATGACAAAAAGGGATTTTTAAAAGGCATAAAAGCACAAAAACAAAGAGAATGAAAGAAAAAAAATGAAGTAGCATTAAAAAACTAGGTGCTGGCAGTATTTGAACTGAATGATTTAGGGTAGGATTTTTCAACCTCAGTGCTGTTGACATCGGGGGACAGACAATATTTTGTCGAGGAGAGCTGTCCTGTGCACTGGAAGATATTTAGCAGTGACTCTGGACTTTGCCCACTAGAATCCAGGAGTGTCTGCTCCCCAGCCGTCATGACCCCAAATGTTACCACTTATTGTCACATGCCCCCTGGGAACAAAATGTCCCCTGTTGATAACCACTGATTTAGGGAATGAGAAAACTCTGAAATTATCTCTAGGGAAAGCCCAAAAGCAGGCTTATCCTGGCCAGAGAATACCCAAAAGACTCAGGACCTAGAGGTAGCAAGCAGAAAACAGGATTTTGGCTGACCCTCTGTGTAAGAGGTAGATTAGCTGCTCTATATCCCTCTGGTAGTGATTCCTTCTTTGAAGAAGCTGAGTCTGGGAGACTCCGGGCCCAGAGACAACAGGCACAGTTGAGGATGAAGGTTTCATATTGAATGTCGATATTATGTAAAAATCTAATAAAGTCAGTGGAATTCTAGCCCCTTGCTCAATTCCACTCAGAGAACACTGGCATCTAGGTATGTGTTTTCCAGGCAGGAGATTGGAGGATTCATCTGGTGAAAAACTAATCAAACCATAAAAAGGAAAAAAAAAAATCTGTTGTCATTCAGATGTAATGAATAGACCTGGCCAGACCACAGTAAACCCTAAAGTCAAGTCTATCAGTCAGTCATCTCCCCACAACCCCCACTCTGTTTGCTTCTAATCATGTTTTCAGTGCCTTGCTACCATGAAACAGAGAGCCAAGGAAGGCTAGGTGTTTTAAGAAGACTTCCAGTATGAAAGAAAAAAAAAATAAGAAGAAAGAAGGAACTTAGAGAAAACTGAAATATTGTAGGGAACACATAAAAAATGTCAAGAACATCCTATGTGAAGCTTCCCCTCCCAGATCTTGGTTTCTAAATACTATTCTTTACTGGGCTAGGTGTAGAGCAATATCCTGTTATGCCAGAAAATAAAGAAATGCTCAAAGCATGAAAAAGAAAACGGGAGCCATCTTGAATGGGTGTCCTCTAGCCCAAATGGGGACAGTTTGAGCATAAAAATAAATAACGGAAGTATAGGATTATGACCCGTGATTAAAATAGAAGGTCCTGAATCCATACTGACACAAGCAAATAAGGGGAGAGGGAAAGTTCTTCCTTTTAGTAGAATATCAGCTAATGATGGAGAAGGAATGAAAGAAATAGATAATCACCAGCTGGCCCCCCAGTCGGAGGTGGATGATACAGAAGGAGATCATCAACAGATGCCAAGGTTGGTGGTAGAAGAGCTATTGATGTACTCAGACTGTCTCCACGCAAAATGCCGACCAAGACTGAGAGGGAATTCAGGACTTTACAGAGGAGGAAACTGGCAGACACCAAATGACAGGGGACCAGGGTAACTATCACCAGTAGTGGAATGAGTTGAGGTTGTGTGCTTGATGTAAGACACCAAGAAAGAGCAGAGCCCCATTTCTGTAGTATTTCTAAGAGTCCATGGCTCAAGTCTGGTCATGGGGAAACACTGGACACACCCAGGTTGATGGTCATCCTGCAAAATGAAAGGCCTGTACTCTTTTCTTTTTTTGAAATTGTGTTTTCCGTTTTGTTTTTTAAAGATTAATTTTTCTTTCCTTTTTTTTTTTTTTAAGGATTTTATTTATTTATTTGACAGAGACAGACACAGTGAGAGAGGGAAAACAAGCAGTGGAAGTGGGAGAGGGAGAAGCAGGCTTCCTGCAGAGGAGGGAGCCCAATGCGGGGCTCAATCCCAGGACCCTGGGATCATGACCTGAGCTGAAGGCAGAGGCTTAACTACTGAGCCACCCAGGTGCCCCAGTTTATTTCTTTTAGATAGAGAGAGAGGCAGCTAGTACAGGGGTGGGGAGCGGCAGAGGGAGAGAGAGAATCTCAAGCAGACTCCCTGCCCAGCTCAGAGCCTGACAAGGGGTTCGATCCTGCGACCTGGAGATAATGACCTGAGCCACAAAGAGTTGGCAGCCCACTGAGTGAGCCACCCAGGTGCCTTCAAGTCATTAACAGTTGTAAGAGTATAGGCCCTTTGCTGGGTGGGTTTCCACTCAGATCATAATCTCAGGGCCGTGACATTGAGCCCCGTGTCATTTTCTGCACTCAGCACACAGTCTGCTTGAGATGCTCTCTCCCTCTGCCTCTCCCACTCATGCTCTCTCTCTCACTCTCTCTCTCTAAAATAAATAAATAAATCTTGGGAAAAAAAATCAATTCAGTGTATGGTTCCATGGGGAGTCTAGACCTTAAAAGAAAAAGAGGGATCATTTGGACAGTTGGCAACATTTATATGAGGTCTAGCAAAGAGACCACATCTGGCACAGTAGCTGTTCTCAGGGCTCTTTCTTGTTTAAATAGTCCACTGTTTCCATTAAAATTGTTTTTGTTTTTGGCAAAAGACAGACTGGTGAATTAAATGGAAATCTTATGGGGTCCACTTACTACCTTTGCATTCTTTTAAATTTTTAAGAGTGGCACTAATTTCTGCTAGAACCTCTGTGATGCAGTATTGTTTTTGGTTTATAATCTTGGCTGTGTGTGTGTGTGTGTGTGTGTGTGTGTGTGTGTAGGAGAGTGGAAGTTTCAGAGCTCTCCATTTGGCTGTCTTCACTATGATAGCTCTTATCCCACAGGCCATGGAGGCAGTGTGGGGCTGATTTAATTACTGGGCATATGTATTCCAAGTGTACCTTGAGAGACCAAGAAATCCTACAGATGGGTCTGCAAAGCCAACAGATGCACTGTAAGCCACACCTGAGCCAGAACTCCATTCTCATGCAACCCCCCAGGGGCCACCCAGCACAAACTGACAGTACAGGGTCCCTTATTCAAGAAAATATTGGGAGTTTTTAAAGGGCAGCATCTGGGCCTTAAACCAGGAATTAAACCACAGTTAGAATCTTCTAGATGTGAAATCCTGTGTGACTGCAGAGGTCACACACACTTCTGTGACACTGGCCTTGGCCCTACTCAAACAGGGTACCACAATGCTATTCCTGGGCTCTGGGTATTAACATCAGCCTGGACCCTGTGTCCAACAGTCCTCAAAATGTTTGGATTTTCCCCTTTCCTTAGTGTAGAGTTACCTAAGTAAATGGTCCTGGATCTTTTGGGGAAGGACCAGAAACTCATTACTGTAAGTACTTGTGTCTTCCTGGCCACCTGGTCTCTTTCACTTGATGCGTTCTGGGTCCCAAAACTGGCTCGGTTCTGGAAAATGGGCAGGATATCCTGACTTTTCACTGGGATGACTGCCTTCAACATCCACCTTTGATTTCTTTTGTTCATACAGGTTAAGTAGTACCTTTTGGGGGGGTGGGCTACTCATGTGTTTGCCCCTAGGAACACTGTATTTATTAACCATCTCCCTAGCTCTATGTAGACCAGGCCACCTTGCTGCCATTCCAAACCTACCATTCATTACAATAATTGCATCCTCATGACTTATGGTTAAGTGCTACCACCTGGCCTCTTGAGGGGTGGGGGGATTCGGGGGATGATAGAGGAAAAGGGGGAGTTGTCCTATTATTCTCATTGCTGTCAATGATCCCAGTTGTGTGAAGACAGAACTTCATCTCTGGTCTCCAGAGGAGAGATAGCCCTGAACTCTTGCAGCTTTGGTGCCCCTATCCCTAGCACATTCCATGATTGCTTTGGTGAATCATGTGTCCTCTGGACCATCCAATGGAGCACAGTCATCGAGGCCTCAGATGGTATACCTGCCTTGCACACCCACATTTCTGAGCCGTTGACCTTTCTTCTACCATCTGCCAGGGGAATTCTGTCTTTTAACCCTCACTCAATGCAGATCATTGCTTCTTCTGTGCTTGTTGGGACCATACTAAGAGCAAGAACTCTCCTAGAGTTCTTGACAGAGTGTCAAGCCCTGTATTCCAGGAGCTCCAAATAAGCACCTCTTCTCCAAAGGAACCTAATGCCTGCTTGGGTTCAACACCTGAGTCCTGGCCCACGGCTTCCTTCCTAGCTCCTGCCACTGCTGTGGACTAGGGCCTCTTCTTCAGCTTTCTCTGTGTTTCTGCTGCAGGAGAAGAGAGATTCTTCGCATGCTACCTAGGAGACCTTTGGCTTTCACATTTCCATACTTTTTGAAGTCTATCAGTCACTCTTAGTCTTTCATTATCTTTTTCCTGACCATTCATTGAGTTTAGTACTAGCCACCACTATTGTCCTTCTAGTTGCTATTTTCCCCATATTGCTCAAATGTCTGATACAGTGTTGGCTACCACCAGTGAGAATTTCACAACTGGTTTGTTCCCTTGTGCTGTGTGTGCTCCCCTTTCCACCAATGGGGTGGTCCTGCCAACCTGATGGCAGGTGATCTAGCTCCCATAGCCCAGCTTAGCATCTGCTTTCTCAGACCATTTCTGGTTTCAGCTGTCCTAGCTTGGGTTCCTTGGAAGGTGACTTGGAGACCGAGATCAGCAGGCAAAAGCCTTCATAGAGAGTACTCTTGAGATCGACACCTGTGGGAAGGAAGAAAAGAAAGGAAGCAGGATGGCACAGAGGGGGAATCTGGCCATGACTAAGACCTCAGCTGACTCCAGAGGGAACTCGAAAGCTGAGAATTGTCCCAAGTTGCAGGGAGGGTTTTACCAGCATCTTGAACAGTCATTGAATGACAGCTGCTCTGGGAAGGGGTCATGACTGTGGGAAAGGCAGCTCCTGGAAGTTGAACCAATTCCAAAACAGGCTGCCAGGGGAGAGGGGTCTGCCAAGGGCACTTCCAGCAGCAGGAGGCTAAGTTCTTCTGTCCTGAAGAAAGTGGCTCAGCCCAGCATCCTTGGTAGCTTGTAATCATGGAAACACTAACTTTCGATCTAGCTAAAAATTGTGCTATAATTGAGAAGAGAAATGTGTGTGGTTTTGTGTATGTGTGAGATTGAGGAGTGTCAAAACGAAATCTTCTCTTTGCATGTTTGGAAGCCAATAGATTAGACCTCAAATGTTTAAAAAATTAAAACAGGGACGCCTGGATGGCCCAGTCAGTTAGGCATCTGCCTTTAGCTGAGGTCATGATCCGGGAGTCCTGGGATAGAGCCCTGTGTTGGGGGAAAAAAAAAAAAATCTCTGCTTAGCAGGGAGCCTAATTCTCCGGTCTCCCTCTGCCCCTCCTCCAGCTCATTCTCTCTCTTGCTAGCTCACTCTCTGTCTCTCGATAAATAAAGTCTTTAAAAAAATAAAATTAAAATAAAAATCAATGAAATAGGCCATGCAAATTGTGTAATTTACTCAGGAATTCCTATCTTCCCCTTCTTGAAGATGCTGCTTTGTCTACCCACCAGGGTAATGTTTATATTTCTAAAAATGTTTTCAATGATAATGCAAAGATGATAAAAGCATCTTTGCGTTTAACTCACAAATTTTCATTTTGCAGAAAGCCAAATCACTGACTCAGAGCTAGACACTGGGCAACCTTAGCGGAATAAAGATAGAACAAATTAAATCTGACATACTTAGAAGGAATTTGGGCCTCTTTCTTAACAAAGAAAGATAATGGGCAATTGAAAACTCGTTGACATCTTTTAGATGGCTTCCACTTCTTCAGTTCTTATAGTAATCATCTAGTGTTAGTAGAACAGATAATATTTTCCCCATTTAATGGACGAAGTGACTGAGGCTTCTGAGGAGCTGTGTTTTACCAATGAAATCTGTATATAAATACTGGACAATAAATGGAATTACAAATAGATTTACTGTGTTTCGGTTGATTGTCTTGAATTTTAAAACAACTGCTGATAAAAAGAAATTGGTAAATGTTAAATTGTTACACAGCAAAAAAAAAATTTTTCTACCCGGGGTTTTCTAGGATATTCTTTGACAGATAAACTTGTTCTAGAATAATTTCTTCAGGCTTGAAGACCATCATGTCAATACCCAGAAAAACTCACCCGGCCTTTTAGGAGATCTAAACTGTCTAAAGTGTCAAATAGCAAATGGTGGAAATAGACAATTCCATTCCTACTGGCAAGTGAGATTTAATTTGTGTGAAAGATCGCTGGGTGTAAGTTTAGACACTTTAAAGTGAGACAGAAGTAGGTCTCTACTACTTGGGAAGCTCCCAAGGGTGACCTTGGAGTTGTGTATAGCGGTGTATGTGCCAGAGTGCTGGGGAGGGATTGGAAAAAATTTTAGTTCCACTCTATAAAGCCCTCTTTTATTTAGGATTCTCTAAACTCATTCTGCTTCTCATGATTCAGTGCACTTGTCCACTTATATTTTACATATACTTTGACTCCTTACTTTTTTTTTTAATATTTTATTTATTTATTTGACAGAGAGAGAGGTCACAAGTAGGCAGAGAGGCAGGCAGAGAGAGAGGGAGAAACAGGCTCCCCACTGAGCAGAGAGCCCGATGCGGGGCTCGATCCCAGGACCCTGAGACCATGACCCAAGCCGAAGGCAGAGGCCTAAACCACTGAGCCACCGAGGCACCCCGATTCCTTACTTTTGCTATAATCCAAAGTACCCCCCTTTTAAAAAGTCTCCTTTAAATAATATAAAATCCCATCTGAACAAGTACTTATTAAGTGCATTGATAGAAGGTCCTCATTGCTACTTAAATACTTATTGAGCAGCTTGTTAAATTTTAACCTTTTAGACAAGGGTTTACTGCACCGAAGCCTGAAATTACTGCCCAGAGACCTTTTGCAGCTCTTACATAAGAAATTAAAATAAATTTGAGAGAGGGGTAGAAGGTAGGGGAGATGTAATAATTTTGTAAATTTTAGGTTTGGGTTTTTATAACAAATTGGTCAATTTATCTTTAAAATAGTTGTTTCATATATATTGTTAAAAAAAAAATGCAGGGGACACCTGGGTAGCTCAGTCAGGTAAGCATCTGCCTTCAGCTCAGGTCATGATCCGGGGGTCCTGGGATTGAGTTCCCCGTTGGGGGTTGGGCTCCTTGCTCAGCTGGGAGCCTGCCTGTTGCTCCCCCTGCTTGTGCTCCCTCCCCTCTCCTCTGTCTCTCTCTCTCTCAATGCCATAAAATCAATAAAATCTTAAAAAAAAATTCAGTAGTACAAAAGAGGCATCAGTGAAAACAGTCTCTTCTCACCCCTGTCCTAGAGCTACTAGTTTGCCTCTCCAGAGGAAACCAATTTCTTGTGTCCGCCTTCCAGAGATGCTCTCTACACACACGTCTACACAAATGGTAGCTTACTACATGCTTCTTACACACAAACTCCTTCTACAATCCGTATCAGAACACAATAGAGCTACAGGTTTTCTTTTCTAATGCTTAAATAGTATTACCAGGTTGTTTCCACTTCATTTGCCATTATGAGCAATTCTGTAATTTAGCTTTCTTTATGTTTACATTTTTACCACCTTGGAATTTTTTTGGAGTATGGGGTGAAGTAGGGATACAAATTTGTTTTTTTCTGGGTGGTTATCAAGTACTAACATGATCTGTTGAATAATTCATGTTTGCCATTGATTTGAAATTCCACCTTCATCACATACAACATTTTACCGGTGTTTGAGTAAGTTTCTGGAATTTCTATTCTGCTTTGTTTATATCACTCTATGGCTGCTCCTCTTATTATTATTTTTTTGGAGTTTTCCTGGCCTTTACTGCTTGTTTATTTTTTCATGTGACCTGTGGAAAATAGTTACAGATTGTCTATTTCCCCCCAAACTTCAAGTAACTATTGAGGACTTGGGGCACGGCTAATGTCACTAAGAAGCCAAATTTTTAATTTTCTTTAATGTTAATTAAAACTTAAGTAGTTTAAGTTTTAAGTAACACTTTTAATTTTTTAATTAACACTAGTTAAGTACTAGTGGGTACTGTGTTGGACAGTGCAGTTCTAGCAGATTCTTCTTGTATATAGAAAGATTGTTGATATCTGAACATTAATTTTTTACCAAGCCACCTTACTCAGTTCTTTTATTCTTCTTTTTTAATTGAGGTATAGTTTATGCATAATGGTTAACATTAGTTACAGGTGTCTGACATAGTAATTCAATGAGTTTTTTTATTTTTTAAAATATCTTATTTATTTATTTGACAGAGAGAGAGAGAGAGACAGTGAGAGCAGGAACACAAGCAGGGGGAGTGGGAGAGGGAGAAGTGGCTTCCTGTTGAGCAGGGAGCCTGATGTGGGACTTGAACTCATGACCTGAGCCGAAGGCAGATGCTTAACCATCTAAGCCACCTAGGTCCCTCAACAAGTTTATATGTTATGCCATGCTCACTGCAAGTGTGGCCACCGTCTGTCACCATATAATGCTATTATAATACCACTGACTCTATTCCTTATGCTGCACCTTTCACCCCTCTGACTTACTTATTTCATAACTGGAAGTCTGGATCTCCCATTCCCTCTCCCTCTGACCCTCCTCCCTGCTTGTGCTCTCTCTCTCTCCCATTGTCTCAAATAAACAAAAAAGTCCAAAACCTTTAAAAAAAAAAACCCAAAATTTAAAATGGAAATATCGTACAATCCAGTAATCCCATTACTGGGTATTTACCCAAAGAAAATGAAAACACTAATTTGAAAAGATATATGCATCCCTATGTTTGCTGCAGCCAGGATATGGAAGCAACCTAAGTATCCATCCATAAATGAATGGATAAAGAAGATGTGGTGTATAGACTGACACACACGCAGGAATATTACTTGGCTATAAAAAAAGAATGAGAACTTGCCATTTACAATAACGTGGGCATTATGCTGAGTGAAAGGAGTGAAAGGAGTCAGATAAAGACGAATACTATATAACTTCACTTACATGTGGAATCTAAAAAACAAAATAAGCCAAAAGCACAAACAGACCCATAAATACAGAGAATAAATGATGGTTGCCAGAGGGGAGTGGGGGTGGAAGATGGGCCAAATGAGTGAATGAGAATAGGAGATACAGGCCTCCAGTTATGAATGAAAAAGTCACGGGGATGAAAGGTACAGCACAGGAAATAGTCAATGGTGTTGAAATTCAGTTGCGTGGTAGCAGACCGGAGCTCCACTTGCGGTGAGCATAGCCTCACATATAAACTTGTTGAATGGCTGTGTTGTACACCTGGAACTAATGTAACATTGTGTGTCAACTCTACTTCAACTAAAAAGGAAGAGAAGATAGGGTTTTCAGACTGAGACACAGTAACTTATCTATAAAGTAAATATTTTAATATTTTCTTTTGACTTAAATGTTTACTTTTTAGATTTGGCTATAGGCCTTTGCTCCAATATGTATATAACCTATTGATAACATATTTTGAGATTTCGTTTGTGTTACGCAGGTGTGAGGGTTTTCATAAAAATAATCATGATAAAAATAAAAATGATTATTTTCAACTAGTGTTTAAGTTGTCTGCCTATAATGGTGGCAATACAGTTTAGCTGTTAGACTAATTCCAAAGTTAATTCTAATTTCAAGTTAATTCTGTAGTAGCCCTAGTTTCTTTGCTAGTAATTATTTCATACTGGCAGTTCATTAAACTTCAAAATGTATAATCCTTTCCTAGTGGAAGTGCTCTCATACCAAGGGTTTTATGCCCCACACAGAGCCAAAGCGTTAAGTTTAAATTCCCTTTGAAACTCATCGCTAAATTGTTTCTTCTTGAAATGTTGAAATTCTAATTAATCACTGTCAAGCAAAAAAAAGGGGGGGGTGAAGAAAAAAGTGTGTTGAAACTCTTTGATACAAAATGTTACTTCTTTCCCTTTCCCTAATATTACCTGGATTATGATTATAATCATATATTATATGGTCTAGGTCAAACACAGCAAGTTGTCAAGTGACCAATTTATCAAATTATATACATTCATTTTGTTTATGCTAATTGCTCATAGTTTATACCAATTTATATTTTGCGGAGACCTCATTGTTTAATGCAGTTGGATAATGGGTACAACATCAATGTTAAGCAATTTGTAACTGTCCACTAAATGGAAGCATAAAAGGCAATGGAATAGATTAAAAAATGGTAAATATGTATCAGATTTGGTGAGTTAATCTCACATTTCTTTACAGTGATCTTTCTGGGTAGTGTTGAACATTTTGTCCTTACTGAAAACTAGGTTGTTTTTTTTTCCCTCTGTAAATTATTACCTATTTAATGTAACTATGTAAATGTATTCTTTACTTTTTATGGAAATGCTAATTTACCAGGCATTTCATTTTTTGGACACTGGAACAGTTCTGGAACACTCAGCTTCTACATACAAATGGTGGGCTTACTCTAAAATGTAGTTGAAGTTGTTATTCATCTGAGAAGAGTGAATGAGAATGAAAATGTGAAATCACTTCAGGCCCAATTTCTTCATGCACCACCTGAAGCTCTTCCTTTAGCTCCCATTCAAAAAATAGACCAGTGACTCAAGGGTAGGGGGACAATGGCTGGGGTATTGGTTGAGATAGGCTATTATGTTTTACAAACTTTCTACCCAAAATTTTAATGGCTTAAAACAACAAAAGTTTTATTTTTTGCTCACACTACCCATCCACTGGGTTGACAGAAAATCTCTACTAAACTTAGTCATTCAGAGACTCAAGCTGATAGCACAGCCACCATTTTGAACATTGCTGGAGAGAAAAGAGAATTCAGGAGAAGACCCACCGGGCAAACTCTGGTCTAAACACGTGATACTTCCACTCACAATTCATTGACTGGAATTAGGTACATGAGTCCACCTCACCACAGGAGAGTCTGAGAGTCGAGAAAACTGGAAATATTTGGCAAACAACATTAGCGATTGCCACAGTTGTATTGAGAAGGTGTTGAATTACTTAGTTGAGCACCGGAAGCTAATATTGTACTGCATGTTGGCTCACTGGAATTGAAACAAAAACTTAAAAAAAAAAAAAAGTTGAAAGAGCAGTTTTGGCAAGAGCCTAGACGACCTCAGCAGAAATGGAAAAAACAGTGTGAACGGTGCCGGGACACAGTGTTGGCTATTCTGGGATTGTTCATACTTCTCCTTCCTTCCTCAAAACATTTTCCAATTCAATTCACTTCAACTCAATTAGATTCAATTCAATAAACATTTAAGAAATACCTCAAAGTGTGAGATACCTGGTTATACCAAAGTGGCAGAAACAAAACTGTAGGTGTCATTGTTTTTTGAATGCTACACTCAGGCTACTCTGGGGGTCACCTTGAGAAAAACTAACAAAGCTTTGACAACAAGCCAAAATCAGACCAAACTACATATAAGTTTTAGACTATAATAATAGCGTGAACAGGTACTGAGTTAATTATTTTTTTAAGTTAGATGCCTTCTTCATACCATTTACTAAAACGTATTAGCTACATTTGACATATGACACCAAAGGCAAAAACCACAGAAGCATTATAGATAAGTTAGACTTTATCAAAATTAAAAAAACAAACAAACTTTACTGCTTCTAAGAAAACCATCAAGAACACGAAAAGGCAACTTACAGAATGGGAAAAGTTATTGACAACTCATGTC
Source organism: Meles meles (assembly GCF_922984935.1). Lineage (NCBI taxonomy): Eukaryota > Metazoa > Chordata > Mammalia > Carnivora > Mustelidae > Meles > Meles meles. The sequence goes on from NC_060070.1 coordinate 25,720,151, forward strand.
TGATAAGGAATTTCTACCCAAAGTAATTTTAAAAAAACCTCAAATTCAGCAATAAAAAAAACCTCAATTTTAAAATGAGCAAAAGATTTGAATAGATGATATTTCTCCAAAAAAAGTTTTATATGCAAAGTAAGCGCATGAAATAATAACATTAGTCATTAGAGAAATGCAAATCAATACTACAGGGAGATATCACTTCCCTTTCACTGGGATGGCGATGATAAGAAAGACAGGCAATACCAAGTGTTGGCAAGAACGTGGAGAAACTGGAATCCTGGCATATTGCTGGTGGGAATATAAAATGATGCAGCCACTTTGGGAAACAGTTTGGCAGTTCCTCAAAAAGTTAAATACAGGGGAAAAAAAAGGTTAAATACAGAGTTACCATATGGCCCATTAGTTCTACACCAGCTATATATTCAAACAAAATGAAAAACATCCACGCAAATATTTGTATATGAATGTTGATAGCAGCATTATTCATTCCAAAAATGAAAATAATCCAAAAGTCCATCAACTGATGAATAAATAGACAAAATGTGGTATGTCTACACATTGGAATATTATTGAGGCCTAAAAAGCAGTAAGACATTGATACATTCATAAACCTTGAAAACATTTTTCTAAGTAAAAGAAGCCAGACGCAAAAGGTTACTGACATGCTGTGTGGTTCCATCTGATACAAGATGTCCAGAAAAGACAAATTCGTAGAACCAGAAGATAAATTAGTGTTTGCCAGGAACTAAGAAGAGAGTGGAATGGGTTAGGACTCCTTATAGACGAGAGGCCAATGAAAAAGGTCTGGAACCTAGTGGTGATGGTTACACAGCTGTAAGAAATAGGACACCAGTTTTGTTAATAAAATACATATATCTACATCTATATTTACATATACATACATCTAGATGGTGAGGTAACAAGTGATTTTTATTCTTTTTTGTATGTTCTTCTGTTTTCTTTCTCACCATTAGCCACAGAGAACATACATTACCTTTGTAACTCAACAATGCAAACCTCTTAAAATCTATTCAAATCAGATTCAAAAGTTGAGAACTTCCATTCCCCGAATAATCTTTAAAGTAACCCAATGCAGGTTACATTCATCTGAAATTCTAGAATAAACAAGACTAAATGTTTTGGGGAAAAATCTGAAGAATGGTTGGCTCTGGAGGGGTGGGAGCAGGGACTGATGGAGGACATGAGATCATTTTCTGGAGTGACAGAAATGACAGTATTGTGGTCTGTATGTTGATAACGTTGGGTTATACAGGTATACGCATTTGTCAGAACTCAAGGGACATATAGTTAAGATTTGTGCATTTGATCATATGTAAGTTTTACATTAAAAAAAACCCCGTAAACAAATGTTGAACTCAAGTCAGTGTTTGGTATGCTTAAATGTGTAGGGCAAAATCGCTTTCATATATATATTTTAAAAGTAAGGTAGGTTAATGGATGAATAGAGGTATTAGAGGGTAGATGTATGATAGAGGAAATAAAGCAAAATTGCAATGGTGGGATATAGGTGGTGGATCTGTTTTATATTTGAAATTTTTCATCATAAAACATGGGGGAAGAAGACACTCAATGTGAAAAGTTTACAATTTATTACTCTTTTGACTCCCCAAACTCCATTTTACTTGCATCTTCTCCCAACATTAGGTATTTCCATTTGATTGTGAAATTCATCTCCAGCCCCTACAAATCATTTTACTTTTGTTTTTAATAAGAATGGCATCATTCTTATAGTTGTGAGCATTTCTCAAGATAAAAAAATCATGTTTCTTTCCCTCCTTTCTCTCATATCCTCTAATTCAGTTAAGCACTAAATTCTAATTTTCACTTTATGATGTCTCACTTCTTTTCCCGTTACTGCTACCTTAATTCTGCACCAATTACCTGCTGTTTCCATGAAGAAATAGACTGGCATAGCTAAGAAAATAATTTGCGTGTAATTTGATGCTCTATATAGTTTTACATGCACGCTATAAAATGGTTCTGAGAATACTGTATTAGAATTTACTTTGTTATTTTGAGTCTTAAAACTCCGAATTCCAGACTCGCTTCCTTTTAGTTTGTATGTTAATGACTTGAAACCAGTTTGGGATGATTTAGATGCATACACCCCTCATCCCTATCACAGAAATCAGAGTTATGAATTCTATGCTATGAGTGGTCTCTATAGACAACTGGTCCTGCTAAATGAACTCTGCTAGAATTGTCAGTTACCATCTTCACAAGTATCTGACACAAATTCTACCACATTATTCTGCAGGTCCATTTTGCAAAAAAATTTATCTTAGAAAATAGTTACCATTAGATGCCCTATGACTACTTCATTGACTTTTTCTTTTCCCCTGATGGCTATACGAGCAGGTCATTGGTAACATCGACCTTAAAATTTTCCTATGTTAAAATAATTGCAGTGAAGATGTTGTATCTGGGGCTTTGATTATCCGTGTATCTCTCTCTATATGGGAACAGAACTGAGTTTCATGAGGAAGAACTTGGTTCTGTCAAAAGCTTTCCCCACCCCTCTCCCCTAGGAATACAGGATAGTCATATTTTGGGAGGTTTCATTTTTTTTTTTTTTTTAAGATTTTATTTGTCAGAGAGAGAGAGAGAGAGAGAGATTGAGACCATAACAGGGGGAGCAGCAGGCAGAAGCAGGCTCCCTGCTTAGCAAGAAGCTCCATGTGGGACTCAATCCCAAGACCCTGGGATCATGATCTGAGCTGAAGGCAGTCACTTAACCGACTGAGCCACCCAGATGTCCCAGAAGGCTTTTTTTTTTTTTTTTTAAGATTTTATTTATTTGACAGACAGAGATCACATGTAGGCAGAGAGAGGAAGGGAAGCAGGCTCTCCACTGAGCAGAGAGGAAGGCTTTGTTTTTAAAGGAGCATGTTGGTCTTGCTCTTCATTTGATTGGCAGAGCACAGAGGGCTTTTGAAGACCTGCAGGTCTTTGAACACTGTTTTAGCCAATTTTTTTTTTTAAGATTTTATTTATTTATTTGACAGACAGAGATCACAAGTAGGCAGAGAACCAGGCAGGGAGAGAGAGGAAGGGAAGCAGGCTCCCTGCTGAGCAGACAGCCCGATTTGGACCCTGGGATCATGACCTGAGCCAAAGGCAGAGGCTTTAACCCACTGAGCCACCCCGGTGCCCCTGTAATACTGTTTTTAACAAATTGCCTAAAATCCTTCTGGATTTATAGTCCAAGAGGTGTAAAGAAAAAGAAATTTTAAAAAACCTTCTGAAATCCTCTGAAAATTACTTTTATTTAATGTTGGCTAGGCTTTTCTCATGTCATTTGCCTTTATTAAATCTTCAGGTTTATGTTCTAGTGTACGCACTGCTTAAGTCACGAAAAAACTGAGCAAGACCTTCTACTTTAAACTGTCCTTTGGTGCTTCTAAATACAATGAATACATCTCACCCCAGGCTTGCACAGTCAATATGCATTTAACCTTGATATGGATAATCAGATGCTTGAGGAAAGGGAGGGAGATCAAAAATAGCTAATGAATGAAAATTCAAAATAGAAGCTATTGTGAAAATTCCATTAGCTTGCTCCCCTCCCTTGACTGGAGCAGGGAATGGCAGTTTGCAGCATCCCTGAGCTCTGCCTACTGGTGCTCTTCACAGTCCTTCAGTCTAAAATCCTAAAGGGCAGGCATCTGCCTTCGTTCTCAGCTCATGATCCCCAGTCCATCCTCAAGTCTGGCTCCCTACTCAGCTCTGCTCCTCCCCACTGCTCTTGCTGGCTCTTGCTCATTCTCTCTCAAATAAATGCATAAAATCTTTTTCAAAAAATAAATAAAAAATAAAATCCTAAAGGTATTTCTTGTCTACATTAGAAGGAAGAGGTGATCTCCTAATAAGGTCGCTGTTCCTTGTCATTTTTAGCTTTTTGGAACCAGGCTGTCTCTTCTAGCCGGCTCAAAGTCCTCTGTGTTCCTGATGACCTGGTAACTAAGAGCCAAAGAGAACATTCTGCCTCTCTGGTTTCAAGTGAGTTTCTTAGTAACGCTGGGGGCCAACACGGAACACTGACTTTCCCCCTTGCTCCCTGGGCTCTAGGTTGTGTTGGGATGGCAGGTTGTGTGATCTCATCACATTTTTTCACTCCAGTGATGCTTCTATGGTTGAATCTAACTTCTCTTTGTTCTGCTGTGTCTTATCAAGGAACTCATCATACACATGTAGCCAACCTCGCCTTTCAGAATTGCTAACAATTTCAGGACTTAATTAGCTGAGATACAGAAACTGTTTCCCACTTAAATTCCCCCACAGCGATTTGGTAAAATGAGATCTACTAGATTTAGGGTGAAGATGGAGAAGAAAGAGAAACAAATTAGGTATCATTTCATGCTAGTTGGGTATTATTATGTGAGAACAGTCAATGTTTCACTTCCCTATTTCCAGATTCAGATCATCAGTGCAGCCTCTCCCTCTCAGGGAGAGGCCCAGGAGTAAGAGAAATTACATAAATATCCTTTGAAAAAAATTCAGTTCAAATTATACACATATTAAAAAAAGACTGGGGCAAAGATTTATTGTTTGCTTTTACATCATATTAGCTCCTTCAAACTAAGATGGTTTTCCCTTGTCACAAAAAAACCCAATTCTCTCTTGTGAATGTCCTCCTCTTTCAGGGATTCAGAGTCATGATTTATAAGAAAATTGGTGGGGCTGGCACAGAAAGATTTTACATAAACTTTGTCAGACCATTTGGGAGTGGAAGGATCCTGGGAGGAGAGAAAACTGTTAATGAGAAAGTAACAGGCAAGCTAACTTCCCACCATGCAACATTCCAGTGGCCCTGCAGAAGGTTCTGCCACTTAGACTTCTCCCACGTGTACTTTGTATTTAGAAAAGACTTTTTTCCTTACTAAACAAAGCAAATTTATTAAATAACAATTCAACTTCCCACTTACAATTATCGGGTAGTATATAAGTGCCAAATTAGAAGACCGGATCAACATGAGATGACAATGGTATTCCGGCAAAGACAAGTCCAATAATGAAACTTTATAGTGGTGAAATCTATGATTTTCATAAAATTTTCTTTCAAATTGAATATGGATTCTCGTTACTGTCCCTTTGGGCTCAAGAGACCCAAACAGAGAGCATCTGTAAAGAAACTAAGAGGGAAAGGAAACCGTAAGTAACAGAGAAAGCTGCGGTGAGGGAGGAGGCTGTGGGCCTCCTATCTTTGGCATCCTCACCAGATTATCTACCAGTTTTTCATCCTGGATATACTTGTCTATCTTGAAACTTTCTCACTAAAATCATGCTCCTCTGCCTCCCAAGCTTCAAGTCCAATATGGTCTCTTAGGTTACAACAAATGTTTCGGTGACACCAGTGAGTTCCTTTGTGGTTGGTAAATAGGAGAATGAGTCCCATGGAGTTGTTCTAGTTCCTTGGCTTGGGGTTCTGCGATGGCAGAAGTCACATTTTCAACGTTAGCAAAACAGGAGAAAGTGTTCAGTCACTGCAGCTCTATATTTAGAGTAATCAAGAGCGTCTGCACCTGGGCTCGTCCCCAGAGGGGCGTACCCCCAGTCTTGCATGACTCTGGGCCCCAGCACGTCGCACTTCCTCCAACACTCCCTCCAACACTCGGAGCGCCTCTTCTACCTCCTTTGTTCAGCACTCAGAAGCAAATATTCCCATTTTATTGTTTTTGTGCCTTTTTAACATACCCCAAGGCAGCCTCCACTACGTTTGAATTGCCCATCTGCCTGGCTGTTCACGTTCTCTCTGGAGGCACAAATTATAGCTTTTATTAGCACTTTGGTTACAAAGATGTGGAAATTCTGAGAGGCTTATCCCTAAGCTTACTTGTACTCTAAGCTGTTCTTACTAATGAACATTTTTGCAGAATGCCTCAGTCTCCACGAACGTGTGTCTGTGTTAATGTAAAAATTCTGTACTTTACACTTAGTGGATACCTCATAGATGCTGATAGGTGATTTATAATTAACGGTACCACAAGAGTTTTAAAAGGTGATTCCAATGAATGACTGTGTTGACAAGGAACCAAATTACAGGAATTGAGCAGGATCATTGGACTTCTCTCGAATATAAAATCTTCAAGTTATTTTAATTTGCGTGCTATATTTATCACTAGTGTTTTAGAGAGACAGAAGCTAACTTTTCAATTTCAGAGACTGATGAACCATCATCCATTAGTCCTTGAAGTTGAATAACAGGAAACTGTACTTGTTTTTCAAACCACTTGGCAATTTTAAGAAGCTGCTGGTCACAAAACGCACGTCCAATGAACTGTAGTCCTATTGGCAACCCCTGGTTTGAGAGAGCCACAGGGACACTCACTGCCGGCAATCCTGAAGACAAGAAAGAAACCTATTAGCTGATTACTTCTCCACCCTAACAAGGGGAGACTTCTGCTTTCTAGTGCTAGTAGGTGTAAGACAGATAAGGTTTAAAAAAATGACAGAAATTATATGATATGCACATGCTTTTGTATCTTCCTTTGCTCACTTAACAATATATCTTGGAAATCACTGTGTATCAACTCACAGAGACTTTCTTCATTGCTTTTTTTTTTTTAATAGCTGCACAGCACTCCATTATGTGGTTTGTACATAATTTTTTCACCCATGCTTCTACGGTTGGGCATATAGGGTGTTTTCAGTATTGAGCTATTTCACACCATGCCCAGGTATACATGTTTTTGGTATTCTTTTTTTTTCTTTTTTTTAAGATTTATTTATCTGAGAGAGAGAGAGAGAGAGAGAATGCAGGGGGAGTGGGAGAAGAGAATCTCAAGCAGACCACCCTCCCAACCCAACTGAGCATGAAGCCCAACGATGCTGGGCTCAATCATACAACCCATGAGATCACGACCCGAGCTGAAATCAGGAGTCGGACGCTTAACTGACTGAGCCACCCAGGTGCCCCACGGTTTTTGGTATTCTTGAAAGTCTCGCAGATGAATAGGGATTGCTTCGTCAACAGATAAATGCATATGTAACGAGATGTTGCTAAATTCCTCTTCAAAAAAGCTGTACTATTTTGAACTCCCATCAGCAAAATGCTTTTTCCCTATAGCATTACCAACTGAGTATGTTGTTGAGCTTTTGAATGTTTGCCAGTTTGATAGATAAGAAATAGTAGCTTGTTTTTAATTCCACATTTGGGGCAAAGAAAGCAAAAGATCCTGGGATATCTTGTTATGCCATAAAATAAGGAAGTTTTTAGAAATTAATGGGGATAGGTCTAAAGGCTACATGCAACTTGAAAGGGCTCTTGTTGGCCAAACAGTTTCAGCATCAAAACCAATAATGACAGTAATTGTTTATAATACACCGAATTAAAAAAAAACCAACAAAACAAACTGTCTTTAGAGAAGACTGCTAATGTATGTACAAAGAATGATAGAAAAATCAGCATTTTTGTCATTCTCTAGGAAATAATTCAGGTAAGATTCATCAATAGATCTCAAACTGGGTTCAAGATTTTTGGGGACTAGGATAGTCACACAATCTCAGAGTAACACCTCACCATCAGTTATAATTAATCAAAGGAAAAATGTAACTTTACACAGAAAACACCTGGCAGTTACTTCCTTCACTAGGGATCAACTTGGTCTCTGAAAGTGGAGCAAACTGACATTAACTGTTTCCCGACATGGAGAAATGTTTCCCAATCATGAGTAAGCAAGCTAGCAAATCCAGATTATGGATGGGACATCCTATAGGGCAAGTGCACTAGGCTCTTCAAAAAAGTCAATGTCAATTAAAACAAAAATTTTAAAAGGTGGGGCATTTCTCATCAGAAACTATGCAGTCCAGAAGAAAGTAGCATAACATTTTTTAAGTGCTAAAGAAAAGAAATGTCAAGCCCAAATCCTGTATCCAGTGAACATAACCTTTAAATATGAAAGGAAATCAAGCGTTCTTAGAAAGTTAAGGGAATTGGTTAACAGCTGACCTGCACTAAAAGAATGGCTAAAGGAATTTAAACAGAAAGGATATGATAAAACAAAGAATCTTCATACACCGGAAAGAAATGAACATCGTAAGCAAAAATATGGGGAAATACAATAGGCTTTCCTTCTCCTTTTGAGTTTTCTACGTTTTGTTTGATGATTGAAACACAGATTATAAAACAATCTGATGTGTTCCAAAAGGAAAAAAAAAAACCCAAAACAAAACAAAGACTAAAACCCAAAGCAGAGAACTGGGGTATTCTAAATTTTAAAAAGATAAATATAATATATCGGGGGGAAAACAATTTTATAAAAGACATTTTTGGTACAATTGAGAAAATTTAAATATGGACTATATCTGGAATATTATTATATTCATGTTACTTTTCCTAGGTGTGATAACAGAATTGTGGTTATGCAGGAGATTGTCATCATTTTTAGAAGATTTATGCTAAAGTATTTAGGAGTGAAGTATCATGATGTTGCAACTTTCTTTCAAATTATTCAGCTAAAAAAAAAAAGTGTGTGAGTGAGTGTGTGTGTGTGTGTGTGTGTACAGAGAGAAAGAGAGGAAGGAGAAAGCAGATAAGCCAAAATGAATGAATCCAGGCAAAGGGCATATTGGTATTCATTATACCATTCTTTGAACTTCTCCGGAGGTTTGAAAATTTCCAAAAATAAAAGTTAAAATTATGCTATTAAGTAGACTGACTCCGAGTATGTGTGTGCACATACCACACACACACACACACACGTACACACTTTCCTAAGCATTCCAGAAGAACAAGCTGTTGCCTTCACAGAACAGTCTAGCTGGAACCTAAGTTGAAGACCATGGTGCCTGTCTAAAAATTTGAAGAAAACTAGAACATTCCCAAGGGATCCTCACCTGCCATATTTACAGCCTGTGTAAAAATGTCATCCTGCGTGCTTCGTGTCCTGTTGTCTTCTTTAATGAACTCCAGGTATGGTGCTGCCTCCCGCAAGGTGGTGGGAGTCAGCAAGACATCCACTCCAGAGTTAAAGGCCTTCACAAAATCATTAGCAATGAGTCGTCTCACTTTCTGTGCCTTAATGAAATAATTCTCGTAGTTTCTGCGGAAAAACAGATGATATTTTAAGGATTTTTAAATTTCTTTGGATCAATTTTCACAGACAGGGCTTGTTACAGAATGACTGGATTCTGACCTTTATAAGCAGGCACCACGAAGGTTCCTAACGACACATATAAATGATTTTTGTTCAACTGTGCTGTTATTTCTAAAAATTTGAGTATCAGGAGTTTAATCAGAATTCACTGCTAGACACAATTCTACACATACAATCACAGAATAGTGATATCATTAAATAACTGGATATCATCCACTTTCAGGGAGGGATATCATTAAACTAGAACTTTTATTTTCAGGTGAAAAAAAAAATCAAGTGCATAGCAATTAAACGACGTTCCAAAGGTTACGAAGACAGGCAGTGGTAAAAGACTAGAACTTAGATCTCTGGAGGCTTATTCGAATCCTTCTTCTATTATAATGTCTTATTTCAACTGCAGTATAATGAGAATTCATTATTATAAGGATTCTGAAGTTTTGTAAAATTCTAATGTGCCATCCTAAGTAGCCACTAGGAAACAGAAACTTGAGAAAGTACACAGTGTTTGCAATTTTGTATTTTATGGCTAGGCATGCCCCAGGAATGGGAATGTGAAATTCAAGAAAAGATACTTACTTTACTGACAAGATTAAGGAATTAGCCAGCTATAAAAGTGACTATAAACCAATGATGCAAATAAAGGGAAAAAGAAGGCACTCTTTGGATCCTCCTGAACCAGACACAAAGGCAGGCAAAAGTATGGTTTTAAACTTCAGTTTGTCACCTGTAAAAATGGATATAACTACTCATCTTACTGAAGACCAAATATAATAAAGATAAAAATGTGCCCTTTTTTTACTCTAAAAGAATCCTACAGAAGTATCAAATCTCTTTACTATCATTTGACCACAGGGTCTCTAGAGAGATAAATGCAGGTATTACCTATAATTAATACAGTAACACTTGATGGCTTAAATGATGTCATTAATGGCATTTCCCAAACCTCAAATTTATTCAAACACAAGCCCAAGTTTTTTTCTATTAAATTTCTTCCTACTTTAAATATGGTTCAAAAACAGAACTTTTGTTTCCATTAATGATAGAGGAATGGAATTTACCCTGCCATAGTAAATAGTAACATACCCTAGTATTTACCCATAGCTAGGCAAAATAAAGCAACCATTTTCAGATATTAGACAGCAGGCATTCAAGAGAGGGAGTTCTGAGAGAGGGGAAGCAAGTAAGTGAGCCCTTTAATTTCCCCAGCGTAATGCCTGGAGGCAGTTTCCAGGCCTCAGCCCAGACAGGAGGAAACTACACAGAGTTTTCAGGGGACAGTTTTCAGGAAGTTAGGGACGAGGACTGGAAGTTCAGGGAGGCAAAGAAAACTGGAATTTTCTCACGGAGTACCAGAGAGGAGAAAATAGCACACAGAAAGAGCTCAAGAGATCTGTAGAGTGATCTCTCAAGTCTTTGGCTGAGTACCGATCTGTGTGCATGTAGGGAGAAGAAATTCTCAAGGCCAGGGAGAGAATCACTGCAAAGTCAAACAACTGCAAGAGCTCATATAGGGCTAGAAACAGGGTGCGTTCCTAACAGCCAAAGTGGAAAGACTTCATAATACATGAGGCATCTGGCAGAATTCTTCAAGGGTACTGCCTAAAGTAGAGTTAAATTAGCCTAGACTAAAGGCCATTTTGGACTCATCCTTGCAAAGCTTTTTTAAAAGGAAGCCTTGAACGATCCAACCAGATTCTGAGTAACTATTTATTTATTTATTTATTTGACAGAGATCATAAGTAGGCAGAGAGGCAGGCAGAGGGGGCGGGGTGGGGGGAAGGGAGGAGAAGCAGGCTCCCCACTGAGCAGAGAGCCCAAGGCCACCCTGGGCTCAATCCCAGGACCTGGAATCATGACCGAAGGCAGAGGCTTTAACTCACTGAACCACCCAGGTGCCCCAGATTCTGATTAACTTAACTGCATCCCAGAGCAAAGCCCGACATGGTTTAAAGGAATACAACAAAAATTCAGCAAATGATAACATAAAAGTCACTATGCCCAGTTATGCAAAAAAGCAGAAAATATAACCCATATTATGGGTTATGGGGGTAAGAAGCAATCAATATAAAGATACCCAGAAACAACAGAAATGTGCAAATTGGCAGATAAAAACATTAAAACAACTACTGTAAATATGTTCCATATGTTCAAGAAGGTAGAAGAAAACATGTATCATGAAGAAACCGAGGAGATAAGAACTGCTTGAAAGTTCTAGGAATGAAAAATGCAAAGTAGGAAAGAAAAATGACCCTTGATGCAACTGACAGCAGATGACACAGCAGATCAGTGATTCTGAAGATAGTAATAGGAACTATCCAAAAGGAAGCAGAGAAAAAGACTACAAAACAAACAAACAAACAAACAAACAAAAATACCCAGGATGGAGCCATCAGTGTGCTGTGGGACATCAAGCAGATTAACATACATATGAAAGGAGTCCCAGAAGAAGGGGGGAAAGTCAGAAAAAGTATTTTAAGAAACAGTGGCAAAAACTTTCCCCAATTTGATTAAAATAATAAACCCACAGATCCAAGAAGCTCAACAAACCCCTAAACAAGAGGAAACCAGGGAGAAAACCACACCGAGACACAACATAGTCAAATTCCTGAACACTGGCGATACAGTCTTAAAACCAGTGTGTGTGGTGGGGGAAGACATGTTACACACAGAGGAACAAAGACAAGAATGACAACATTTCTCAGAAACTGTGGAAGTCTGGAGGCAACACAACAAGATCTTTAAGGTACTGAAAGAAAAGCTTTCAATCTAGAATTTGATACTGAGAGAAAATGTCAAAATTAAAATAAAGACTTTTACATATAAACAAAAGCTGGAAGAACTAATTGCCAGCAGGATTATACTGTAAGAAATATTAAAGTTCTTTAGGGAGAAAAAAATTACACCAGATGGATATTTGGATCTACACAAAGGAATAAAAAAGCACCAGAAATAGTAAATATTTAGGTATACATAAATGACTTTTTTTCTTGTTTTAAATCTCTTTAAAAATTATTTAAGGACAAAAGAAGGCAGGAAAAGAGGTTAAAAGAAAGAACAGATAGGACAAATTGAAGACAAACAGTAAAAATCAGATTTAAATGTGGCTCATGTTCTTTAAAAATAAACTGTGGATTCCTAACTCAATAAATTTGTGTTTTTTGAACAAAAGGTAATAGAAGAATGACAAAATTGTAAACTGAGGCACCACATGAAGGAAAAAAATGTTATGAGTTGTTATAGTTCCTGGCACATAAACTGACTTTTTAAAGCTAAAAAAAAAAAAGTATACCCAAATTCCATTTTTCCTATCACTCATGTCTATCCTCCCCTCACAAAACAAGTGAGCGAACAAACAAAATCCCTCAAAACAAAAAAGCTGACTTAAGTTCTCTGACTCAGGAGATAGGAATGCCAGCAGAAATTCTCACTTCCTTTTGTCAATTCCCTCAACTGGTAACCACGCTTTCAGACTCCTCTCCTTCAGTTTCTTTATATGCTGTTACTTACAGTGACCAAGATACTCTATCAAATTGTGCCCTGAGATACACAATTTGACTCAAATCAGTTATATCTGGCAAATGTAACATTTTCCACTTAATGAAAGTCTTTGCTTATAAGAAAACCTCTCAGCAACATTTCATTTTCTTTTCCTACTCCAAAATCATTAGTCATCTGGCCAATATAGAAAAGTCTTATTTTTTTTAATTGTTTTTTAAAAGTTTTTGTTTGAATTCCAGTTAATTACCACACAGTGTACAATACAGTGATTCAACAGTTCCAAACATCACCCGGTGCTCAGGTGCTCATCATGACAAGTGTCCTCCTTAATCCCCCCCCCCCCCCACCTCCCCTCTGGTAACTATCAGTTTGTTCTCTATAGTTAAGAGCCTATTTCTTGGTATGGCCCTCTCTCCCCTCTGTCCCAGCCCTTGCTCATTTTTTTTTCCTTAAATTCCACATGAATGCAAATCATAAGGTATTTGTCTTTCTCTGATGACTTCTTTCGCATGGCATTATACTCTCTAGCTCCATCAGTGTCACTGCAAATGGTAAGATTTCTTTCTTTTTTATGGCTGAGTAATAGTCCATTGTGTGTATATACACCACATCTTCCTCATCAATTGAGGACCTTATTCATCAATTGATGGACCCCTGGGCTGCTTCCATATCTTGGCTACTGTAAATAATGCTGCTACAAACACATGGATGCATGTATCCTTTGCAATTAGTGTTTCTGTATTCTTTGGGTAAATACCCAGTAGTGTGACTGCTGGATAGTTCTACTTTTAACTTTTTGAGGAACCTCCATACTGTTTTCCAGAGTGGCTGCACCAGTCTGGGTTCCCACCAACAGTGCTGAAGGGTTCCTTTTTCTCCACATCTTCACCAACACCTGTTGTTTCTTGTGTTTTTGATTTTAGCCATTCTAATAAGTTTGAGGTAATACTGCATTATAGTTTTGATTTACAGGAAAAAAGAGTCTTTTATGTTCTGTCTATAGAACATAATCAGATATTTTTAGGTTTTTACTTTCAAGCTTTACCAAAATAGAATTGACATAATAAATTGTGTAATTTTAAGGTGTACAATATGATAATTAGATATATGTATATGTTGTGAAATGATTACCGCAATAGGGTTAAAACACATTTATCACCTTATATAATTATAATTTTGTGTGAGTGGTGAGAACATTTAAGATGTACTCTCAGCATTTTCAAGTATATAACACAATACTGTTAATTATAGTAACTATGCTTTGTATCCCCTGAACTTATTCATCTTTTTCTTTTTTTTTAAGATTTTATTTACTTATTTGAGAGAGGAAGAGAGAGAACATTATTAACAAGGTGAGGGGCAGAGGGAGAACCAGACTCCCTGCTGAGCCGGGAGCCTGATGTGGGGCTTGACCCTGGGACCCCAGGATCATGACCTGAGCCAAAGGCAGACACTTAACTGACTGAGCCACCCAAGTGCCCCCAGAGCTAATCCATCTTATCACTACAAGTTTGTACCCTTTGACCAACATCTCCCTATTTCCCCTGGCCCACAGCATCTCCCTGTTTCCCCTAACCCACAGACCCAGGCAACCACCACTGGACACTTAGGTTGTCTTCCCGTCTTTGCTGTTGTGAAAATGCTCTGAGATAATGATTTCATTTCCTTTGGCTATATTCTCAGAAGTAGGATTGCTGGATCATATATGGTAGTTCTATTTTTACTTTTTTGAGGAACCACCATGCTGTTTTCTATCATGGCTGTTCAAATAGTATTTTTGGAAAAAGTAATCCTAAGTATCAGCCCTGAAAGGATACATAGGTGAACAAAATGCTTTCTGTCCTTGAGGGAATATAGAAAAACTCAGGAAGCTATTCATTGAAACAATTATTCTTGCCTTTTCACACTTCTCATGTCCTCTTAAACAGACCTGATGGTACGCAAGATGAATTCTATTCACAAGATGATGAATATATTTATACTAAAGACAATCTAAGTAGGAGCCCTAGTAATTTAGAATTCTTTCTTGGAGCAAACAGATACATAATGTAGGGGAAGACTAAATTGATTTGCTAAATTTTTCAAGATACACCAATGTAACTTCCTGTTTAAGTCTCTAACAACAATAAGCCAACAGTAATAGTCAGGGGACATTTAAAGAGGCTAAAATTCTTTAGTGCTTCCTACTTAGTTCTGTACTAATCATTTTGCTAGAGTGTCATTCTTTTTTTTTTTTTTTTTTGCATTCGAATAACCAGAAATTAAAAGTACTATAAATAGGTCTTTAGTTATGATTTCTAATTCAAATAAGCAAGATACTTGCTTCTTTAGCAAGTATCTCAACTTAATAAGACCTGATAGATATGCAACTAATGTACTCTTGAGTGTTCAAGAATGGAGAAAATTTCTAATTACTTACTCTTTTATTATTTCTTTCTTTCTTTCTTTAAGATTTTATTTACTTATTTGAGAGAGAGCACAAGCAGTGGGAGAGGCTGAGGGAGAAGCAAACTCCCCACCGAGCGGGGAGCCCAATGCAGGACTCGATCCCAGGGCACCAGGATCATGATCTGAGTCGGAGACAGATGCTTAACCGACTGAGCCACCCAGGTGCCCCATTACCTACTCTTTTAATAAGAAAAAATTTCCTGCGAGAATTCTTCCTCTCACCACATCATTAAACCCTTCTCGCCTGGTTGCAGCATACATGGCTTCAGTAGACACACTGATGTCACACCTATGACCTAAAAACAAGAAAAGAGATAAATTTTATTTGAAAAGGAAGTCAAGTTTTGGCTGAAAAGCAAGTGCAGATTCACATTTCTGACCAATATTAAAATTTTGGGGGACTATCCTTAGTGGCTCCTCTTCTTTATCTCCTAAGAATCAAGGAGAGAGGAGAAAATAACTAAGAAGGAAACTTCATTTGTTCACCTCTTCATCCCTCCTTCCCTCATTCCTTCCCTCCATCCAAATATCTACCGAACTCCTACCATGTGCCAGGACCTACACTTGACAGACTGAAAATACAAGGATAAGACACTATTCCTGTAAAATATTCACAATTCAGAGAGGGAAGCCAAACATACAGAGATATTTATGATGAACAGTGTAAGCAGAAGGCTAAATGACAAAGGTAAGATGATTCACTGGTTTACTTGTCTAAATCATTAACCTTATCTCTGGGGATAATTTTTTTGTCATGAATAAGTAGAACTACCAAATGTTGGACACAACTACCTTAAAAATCCCAAACACAGCCATCTTACCATATTCTAGCCCGTCAAATCTTGCCATATTCGATGCCACTTCTGATGTACACAATACATGGTAGCAGACAATTGAATAACGGGTGTGAGGCAGGGACACTTCAATTACTTTGGCCCCCTCAGATTCAAAGAGGTTAGCAGCTTTGGACCAAAAAGATCGCACTTCACCTGATAATTCTGGTGCAAGATATTCCTTATTGGAAAAAGTCAAGATATAGAAATTAGAACATCTGTTTTTTTTTTTTTTTTCATTCAATATGCATTTATTGTTTGTTTTGTATGTGCTTGGTGCACAGTGATCCCAAGACATGGAAAACAAAATCACTATTTTAAAGGAGTTTAAAATCTAGCAGGAGGTGACAGGCATCAATGACATGAGGTGACAGGCATCAGTGACATAGTGCAATGACAGAACTGGGTCCAGAGAAAAATGAGGTCAGAATGAGCACTTCCATGGAAAAGACAGAGGGAGTAGGAACCAGAAATGCTGAGGTAGTAAATATATACACAATAAACACTCCATTCAGGGTCCTGGGATCAAGCCCCGCATCAGGCTCTCTGCTCCACAGGGAGCCTGCTTCCTCCTCTCTCTGCCTGCCTCTCTGCCTACTTGTGATCTCTCTCTCTGTCAAATGAATAAATAAAATCTTAAAAAAAAAAACAAAAAAAAAAACAGAAATTAGAACATCTGTATAGATGGTTTTATACAAATATGTACTTTAGGACCTTTGGCAGTACATTAGAAAATCTGATTAAATTGCTAGGAGGTAGCTAGAGAGACCGAATTAATTTAAGAGTGCTTACAGCATGACAAGCACTATACTAGTTATTTATGAGAGATGAGATATTAAGCAATAATATCAATATTAACAATATTAAATACTAACAATATTAAAGATGAGAGAAATGGCTGGAGACCCCATATGTGTTAAATGTTCATTATCAGATACTCTGCAAGATGCTGATGCTTTTCAAAGGTTCTCTCACTTAATGCTTTTGCAGAAACTTGTATAAGGGTCTCAGGTTGAACATTTTTTTTTTTTTTAAGTGGGCTCCACTGTGGAGCCTAGCAGAGGGCTTGAATTCATGACCCTGAGATCAAGACCTGGGTTGAGATCAAGAGTTGGATGTTTACCTGACTGAGCTACCAGGTGCCCCCTTCACTTAATGCTTTTATAACAATCCCATGATGTAGGTATTATCATCCTTCATTTTATTAATGAAAAATACTGAGAACTGGACAAGTTAAGTCACTTTCCTAAAGCTACAAAACAGATAAGTAGAGGATCTAGGATTCTTTTTTTTTTTTTTAATTTTTTTAAAAGATTTTATTTATTAATTTGACAGAGATCACAGGTAGGCAGAGAGGCAGGCACAGAGAGAGGAAGGGAAGCAGGCTCCCTGCTGAGCAGAGAGCCCAATGTGGGGCTTGGTCCCAGGACCCTGAGATCATGAGCTGAGCCAGAAGCAGAGGCTTTAACCCACTGAGCCACCCAGGCGCCCCCCCCCCCTTTTAAAAAATTAATTATTTATTATTTTTTTATTTGACAGAGATCACAAGTAGGCAGAGAGGCAGGCAGGTGGGTGGGGGAAGCAGGCTCCCTGCTGAGCAGAGAGCCCAATGTGGGACTCCTTCACAGGACCCTGAGATCATGACCTGACACAAAGGCAGAGGTTTTAACCCACTGAGCCACCCAGGTGCCCCAAGGATCTAGGATTCGAAACTAGGTCTCTTTCTATTACCTATGTTTTCTCTAAATCCTTAAAGGAAGGCACAGCTATTATCTTAATTGAAAATTTTAAAGAAAGTATTTCTCTACAGCGGTGGTCTCAACCAGGGGCAATTTTATCCCCTTTGTCTCAATCAGGGGACGTCTGGTAATGTCTGCATACATTTTTGTTTGTGGGGTTGTGCTGTTTGTGGGGAACTGCTGCTTCCAAGGCTAAAGGCCAGTGATGCTGCTAAGCATCTTACAATGGACACACAGCACAGTGTCCCGCAACAAAGAATTATCCAAACAATCACTGTTAAGCTTAAAACTCAGTAAGTCGTGGGGCACCTGGGTGGCTCAGTGGGTTAAAGCCTCTGCCTTTCGCTCAGGTCATGATCCCAGGGTATTGGGATCGAGCCCCGAATCAGGCTCTCTGCTTGGCAGGGAGCCTGCTTCCTCCTCTCTCTCTCTCTGCCTGCCTCTCTCCCTACTTGTGATCTCTATCTGTCAAATAAATAAATAAAATCTTTAAAAAAAAAAAAAAACAACCTCAGTAAGTCGTTTAAAGGTCAGTAATTTAACATATTGACCTTCATCCATGAATTACTCGGTTGCTACTGTAATAAATGCAGTAGCAATACTAATGACGGTAGTAAAGAAGGTAACATGTTATTCAGCCTTTACTATGCAAGGTATGGCTCTGGGCTATGTTGTTTACACCCCGGATTAGCAGATTATAGCCTCCCAGCCAGATATAATAACTTGCCAGTTTTTTTGGTTTTGTTTTTGTTTTTTAAAATTTTATTTATTGATTTGACAGAGAGAGAGAGAGAGAGAGAGAGATATCACAAGTAGGCAGAGAAGCAGGCAGAGCGGGGAGGGGGAAGCAGGCCCTCCACTCAGCAGAGAGCCCGATGCGGGACTCAATCCCAGGACCCTGAGATCATGACCTGAGCTGAAGGCAGAGGTTTAACCCACTGAGCCACCCAGATGCCCCTTGCCGGTTATTTTTGAAAATAAAGTTTTACTGGAGCACAGCCACACTCTCATTTACATATGGTCTGTGGCTGCTTTCACACGACAGGTGCAGTTAAATAGTGACACTAAACACTGTATGGCCCACAAAGCCTAAAATATTTACCAACTGACCCTTTACAAAAAATGTTTACAGACCCCTGCTTAACAGGATTCATTTTTTTTTAATTTTATTTATTTATTTGACAGACAGAGATCACAGGTAGGCAGAGAGGCAGCCAGAGAGAGAGGAAGGGAAGCAGGGTCCCTGCTGAGCAGAGAGCCCGATGCGGGGCTCGATCCCAGGACCATGAGATCATGACCTGAGCTGAAGGCAGAGGCTTTAACCCACTGAGCCACCTAGGCGCCCCCAGGATTCATTTTTTTTAGTGAGATAAAACTGACATACAACATTATGATAGTTTCAATATATGATTCAATATTTGCATATATTAAAAAATGATCACAATAAGTCTAAGTTAACATCCATTACCATACACAATGACAAGAATTTGCTTTTCCCTTGTGATAAGAACTTTAAGATCAGGTGCCTGGGTGGCTCAGTCGTTGAGCGCCTGCCTTCAGCTCAGATCATGATCCCAGGGTCCTGGGATCGAGTCCCACATCGGGGTCCCTGCTCGGTGGGAAGCCTGCTTCTTCCTCTCCTGCTCCCTCTGTTCATGTTCCCTCGCTCACTCTCGGCTTCTTCCTCTCCTGCTCCCTCTGTTCATGTTCCCTCACTTGCTCTCGCTCTGTCAAATAAAATCTTAAAAAAAAAAAAGAGCTTTAAGATCTACTCTCTTAGTAACTTTCAAATATGCAATATTGTATTATTAACTATGGTCACCATGCTGTATATTACATCCCCATGATGATTACCAAATTTAAGCCTTACTGCTCTCTGAGATCAGCACTGTTATTATCCCCATTTTGTAGATTGGGAAATTGAGCTTAGATTAAGTCATGTGCTCGGACTGCACAGCTAATAAAAGTGGCACAGCAGGATTCAAAGCCAACCGGTCTGTTTCCCAAGTCTGTTCCCTGTGTTTGACTTGCTTAGCGTTTTTGTAAAGTAACAAAAGGGAAGAGTTACCTTCGGAATTCCTATACATAGTTTGCTCACATCTGTCAAAGTGGGAAGTGTAAATGGTTTGACAGGGTCTCGTATTGTGGTAGAATCTTTGGGGTCATGCCCGGCCAGCACACCTGTAAGGAGAAATACTTAGGAATGACAGACATAATGTTTTACAGGGAAATTTATAATGTTTTGAAACTCTGTGGAATCATATAAATACCCAACACAATTGCTGCGTCGTCCACACATCTGGTTAAGATTCCTGGCACATCCATTGAATTCACCAGGGGAATGAGGCCATGACGAGAAACTAAACCATAGCTTGGTTTGAAACCAACAACCCCGCAGTGGGCAGCTGGATTTCTGGTCGATCCTCCTGTATCTGATCCTAAAGCCCTGGAATTTAAATGGAATTTTCTTTAGAAGATCTCCAATTATATCTGGAATCTATTTTTAAGTGTATATACTTTTAAACTTTATTTCCCCCGGTTATACAAAAGTCAGACATGCTTGTCTCAGAGAACTCCTAAAATACAGAAGAAGTGTAAAGAGGTAACAAAATATTCTACTGCCTAAGGCAAACACGCTATTGACATTTTGACATATTAACTTCAAGACTTTCTTAAAATGAAGTTTTCTTTCGTGGCTCAGGTCATTCTGTAATTATAACTTCCTATCTCTTTTTTTCTTATGAGCATTTTGCTAGCTCATTAAAATTACTGAAAATTTAAAATATGTACAATATCCCATCATAACAATTGGTGATTCCCAGGATTTTAAAGCCTGTTCTCCTGTCAGTATATACACAGACACCTTATACCTTCCTTTAATGGCAGTTTTACAGTATGCTTTTACAAACTAAACACATCTCTCCCAGAAATTCATACACAGAACCTTCCGCTACCTCATTTAGAATCACGGATAGAAATGTACTTTAATTTATTTAAACATATACGTTGTTGCCAACTAGAATAACTGCATAATAAATTACTTTGTAATAAACACCTTTGAACATAAATCTTTGCCCATATGTCTGATTATTTTTTAGGCTGGCTTCTTGGAAGAAGTAGCGTTAATGAGGCATAGGGTCTGCCCATTATTCTAAATTCTTAATCTGTATTGTCAAATGACTTGTCAGAGAGGCTCTGCCAATTTATATTTCCAACTGCAGTGAATCAGATTTGGGCTTATGTTTCATTATCATCACTGAGTACTAGCAGTTCTAAAAGCTGGTTAATCTGAATAACGAAAAATCTTTGTTAATGTGCATTTTTGAGTAATTTTTCGCATTTATTTGTATTTGCATTACCCAACTATGGAGTGCCCATTTCTTTGCTCAGTTATCTAGAGAGTGTATGTTTTTCTTATTAAAGACAAAACCAAAAACTAATCTTGAGGACATTCTGCTAAGTGAAATAGGTCAGTTATAAAAGCACAAATACTGAATGATATTCACTCGAGGTACCTAGAGTCTAAGTTCCTAGAGACGGAAGGTTAAAGAGTGATTGCCAGGGGCTAGGAGGACAGGCAAATGGGAAGCTGCTTTTTAAAGGGTACTGAGTTTCAGTTCTGCAAATGAACCAAATTCTGGAAATTGGTTGCACAACAATGTGAATGTATTTAACACTGAACTGTGCACTTAAAAATGGTTAATATGGTAAATTTTAAGTGCATAATTAAGCATTTTTTTAAACTTTATTTCAGAGAAAAAGTTTTTCTGATTAGAAAAGTGTATGTGCCAACTAGAAAATTTAATGTTATAAAGTATATGGAGTATAAAGTGAAATTTCTCTTATTATCACTGTCTCCCTAATAATCCTGTTATGTTTTGATATACTCACGCAGATACTTCCATGCAACTAATATATATATGTACATAATTATTTTAACAGAAAGAAGGTCATCTTGTACATAGTATTCGGCAACTTATTTCCCACTTAACAGTGTACCTTTGATATCTTTCCCTGACACTATGAAGCTTTCTAGCTGCTTCCTTTTAGTGGGTACATAATACTCCAAGAACCTTCCTGTTGTTAAAACTATCATAAAAGCAGCAAATCCAAAAGGGGGAAAAACAAAGTAGAACACTCGATACTTTGGGACCCATTCAATCTGGAGTTACTTTGGGTCTTTGCTTCTCTTGACTATACCCAGAATAAATCTTTGGACTGAACAACGCTCCTACCAGTCACATGGCCCTTGAGCTCTACAGAAAATGCAAATGAGATTGTCTTTCTTAGCAAGTCCGCATAAGCTACAAAATCAGGTTGTTGCTTTCACAATTTCTAAAAGGACACATTTTCTTATTAGGATTCACTGACGGCTGTGTAAAAGTAAAACCTGCATTTCCATAGGAATTATGTGTCAGAATGCCATCTCCTCAAAGCACATTCAGGAAGATGAACATTAAGTAGGGTGATGAGGGTAAAAAAAAAAAAAAGTACCTAATCTTGCAGTCCTAACTTGTCAGAGCTCTCATTAATATTAATGCAATGCTATAAAATTCTACAGAGATAAAATGAAATGGTTTTACTTGTAAATAAGATTTCAGAGAAACTTAAAAAAAAAACACAACAAAAACACAAAAAAACCCCTGAAGAATCTAAATCTCCACAGCTCTAAAAAATATAAATAATTTATTGGTTGCAATGTGTGTGAAAGAGCTTAGTTTCAGTGGATAATTAAGGAGAAATAAAATACACACAGTACTGCTAAAGAAACACATTCAATTTTATACTGAAACCAAGAAAAGTAAATAACTGGTATTAATTTACTCTTCTTTAGGCGGTTAAGAAATGCTTTACAAATGGGAACTTAAAACATAAAGCATGATGGATGGATTCTCCCCAAATACAAAATAGGACAGTTGAACAAGTCAGCTCCTAACAAATGGGAAGAAAACTTTACTCAGGGCGCCTGGGTGGCTCAGTGGGTTGGGCCGCTGCCTTCAGCTCGGGTCATGGTCTCGGGGTCCTGGGATCGAGTCCCACATCGGGCTCTCTGCTCAGCGGAGAGCCTGCTTCCCTTCCTCTCTTTCTGCCTGCCTCTCTTGTGATTTCTCTCTGTCAAATAAATAAATCTTAAAAAAAAAAAAAAAAAAAAAAAAGAAAACTTTACTCAGTGACACCCATTTTTAGTTGTAGATTTATGAAAACACTATTTTAAATATTCTATTGATACACACCAGGAACATTTCTTGCCCCTCTCTCTTTTTTTTTTTTTTTTTTAAGATTTTATTTATTTATTTGACAGACAGATCACAAGTCGGGAGAGAGGCAGGCAGAGAGAGAGGGAAGAATCCCTGCCGAGCAGAGAGCCCCATGCACCGCTCGATCCCAGGACCCTGAGATCATGACCCGAGCTGAAGGCAGAAGCACAACCCACTGAGCCACCCAGGTGCCCCATTTAGGTGAAGGATAAACCATCGTTAGCAGTTGAGCAGCACTCAACTAAAGCCATGGTATCTTAGTCCCTAAATATTTGTAACATCAGTGAGCAGACACCCAAATAAATTATTTTATTTTTTTTAAGATTTTATTTATTTATTTGACAGAGAGAGATCACAAGTAGGCAGAGAGGCAGGCAGAGAGAGTGAGAGGGAAGCAGGCTCCCCGCCGAGCAGAGAGCCTGATGTGGGACTCGATCCCAGGACCCTGAGATCATGACCTGAGCCGAAGGCAGCGGCTTAAACCACTGAGCCACCCAGGCGCCCCCAAATAAATTATTTTAAAAATGATATTCAGTTATGCTCACTGGTTTATTCTGCAAGATAAACAAAACCACGTTTTTAAGAAAACCAGATATTATAGAGGAAGAGTTAAAATACTATCTTGAAGTTAAATGTATAAAATACACAGTACATATACTGTACAGTCGAGTATTTATAAGATACAATTTTGATAGACCATCGAGCACCAATAACTTACTAAAAAGAAATAAAAATAGCACAGTATGAACTACTCTCTTGTTGGGTTCTGAGGCTGGTTTATGACTATTTGTATCTGGCTGGGCTTTATAGTACAAACAGAAAAAAGCATCTTACGCAAAGCATGTGAATGCTGCTACGGCCGCAGCGCTCCCTCCTGAGCTTCCTCCGGTTATAAGCCAATCTGAATCCTCGTTCTCACCATGGGGCTTCTGCTTCCTCTTTTCTCTGTATTGTTTTGAATAACTCCAGGGGTTTCTAACTGGTCCAAATACACCATCAGTGCTTCCAGATCTGAGATGAAGTGAAGCAAGATATCTTCATGAAACTTTCATTTTATATGAAAATTTCACCTCCTGATTACATTATCTGTGCCTAACACTGTATAATCCACTGGAACTTGAACTGGAAAAGGCAAGAATCCTGCTTAGATGCAGCCTTCAATAATTAGATGGTTGAGGAGGTGGAGGATGGGAAGAGCGAGCATGTGCGAGAAAGCAGAGAATACTAGTCTGTTAAGAAAAGAGGATTTTTACCCCAGTTGATCATCTAATTCATCTTATGATGATTTCCCTTGTAAGTCAAGGTCTTCCAGTTGTACAGGGTCATAGACATTCAAAGGGTTAACACGAAATCCTTTGAAGGATTCCCTCTTTCATCCAGACGTTTTAAGACAAGTGTAAGTCAACTAATAACTTATTTTAAAAGTTTTGAAATAATTTCATTCTTACAGGTAAATTGCAAAAATGAAAATAATATGAAAAGAACTTTATACCCTTTACCCAGATTCACCCGTTATTAACAAATCACCCAATTTGCTTTGCCATCTGTGTGCTTTATGTGTGTCTGTAACATATACAAATCCCTTTTGTTTCCAAACCACATAAGGGTAAATTAGGTGTATCATGGCCCTTTACCCTTAAATATTTTGGTATGTATTCACGTGCATTTCCTAACACTGAGGTCTTCCCTTGTGCAGTTGCAGTACAGTTATCAATCTCAGTAGAATTAACATCCATACAGTATTTTTATCTAACCCACGGTACGTACCCCAGTTTGGTCAGCCGATCCAGTAATGTCCTTTACAGCATTTTACCCCCTCCCAGTACAGGATGGAGTCTCGAGTCTGGTACTGCATTTGGTTATTATCGTCTCTTTAGTCTCTTTTTGTCCTCTTTTAAAATTTTTTTTAAAGATTTTTATTTCTTTATTAGAAAGAGAGAGGGCATGAAAGGGGAGAAGGTCAGAGGGAGAAGCACACTCCCCATGGAGCTGGGAGCCCGAAATGGGACTTGATCCTGGGACTCCAGGATCATGACCTGAACCAAAGGCAGTTGCTCAACTAACTGAGCCGCCCAGGTGCCCTCTTTATGTACTTTTTAAATCAATCACCAGCCAACAGACATTAAGTTATTTCCAGTTTTTGGCAATTACGAATAAATCCACAATAAATACTGTAATGAAAGACCTTAGCCATTGCTTTTGTGTAAATATAAGTCTTCCTCCCTTGAGCAAATATGTAGGACTAAGAATGTTGGATCATATGTTTACCTATATTAAGAAACTTACAAACGATTTTCCAAAATGGCTATACCATTTTGCATTTCCTACTGACATTGTGTGAGAAACCTAATTGCTCTGCATCCTTGCCAGACATTATGGTGTGTCCTCAGGGAATCACATGTAGTGTTAGACGATGTCCACTTACATTCACTGATTATGTTCATTTTGATCAGCTGTTCAAGGCAATGTCCTAATAATCTTTGTTGGAGTTTACGCCCATGGAGAATTCATTCAACACATATTACTGAGTGCCAACAGATACCACTGCAAATCAGAGAGTCGAAGACTCTGCTTCTATGGAACAGGGAGCATAGACCAAGCAAACATTACAAATATGACAAGAGTTATAAAAGGGAGAATAGAAAGCACTTTTGGTGACACACTGAATGCTTTCTCCCCCAAATCACAAACAAGGCAAGGATATCTGCTCTTATTACTTTGACTCCGTGTTGTACTAAAGTCCTAACCAACACAATAAGAAAGAGAAATGGAAGAAATAAAATTGTCTCTAGTTGTAGACTACATGATCATCTACATACAATATACCAAAGAATCTGCAAAGATCAACTAGAACCAGTAAGAGAGCTTAGCAAGGGCATGGGATACAAGGCCAATATAGAAAAATCAATTATATTTCTATATACTAACAAACGATTAGACATTGAAAAGATAACCATGTTATACAGCATTAAAAATTGCTTTTTTTAAAAAAGATTTTATTTATTTATTTGACACAGAGAGGTCACAAGTAGGTAGAGAGGCAGGTGGAGAGAGGCTGGGGGGAAGCAGGCTCCCTGCCAGGCAGAGAGCCCAATGCAGGGCTTGATCCCAGGACTCTGGGATCATGACCTGAGCTGAAAGCAGAGGCTTAACCCACTGAGCCACCCAAGCGCCCAGCATTAAAAATTTGAAATACTTGTGAGGGGGGCTGTGCCTGGGTGGCTCGGTCTGTTAAGCATCTGCCTTGGGCTCAGCTCGTGATCTCAGGATCCTGGGATATACCCCTGCTTCGTGGGGCTCGAAGTCTGCTTCTCCCTCTCCCTTTGCAACCCCCCTACTTGTGCACACGCTCTCTCTCTCAAATAAATAAACAAAATCCAAAAAAAAAAAATACTGAAATGCTTAGGAATAAATCAAATTACATAGAAGATTTATATGCAGAAAATCATAAAAATACCGCTGAGAAAAATTAAACAAAATCTAAATAAATGGACAGATACAAGGTGTTCATGGATCAGAAGATATATATTAAGATGTCAAATCTCCCCAACTTGATCGATCTATAAATTCACAATCATAATCAAAATCTCATTAAGCTTCTTTGCAGAAATCAGCAAGCTGATTCTAAAACTTCTATGGAAATGCAAAGGACCTAGCATATGTAAAATAATTTTGAAAAAGAAAA
The DNA here is from genome assembly GCF_922984935.1 of Meles meles. Lineage (NCBI taxonomy): Eukaryota > Metazoa > Chordata > Mammalia > Carnivora > Mustelidae > Meles > Meles meles. The sequence continues at coordinate 25,746,725 of NC_060070.1, forward strand.
ACAAAATTAATTGCTCTCACTACCTAACTTCAAAGCTTATTGCTATAAAGCTGTAGGAATTGGGGCACCTGGAAGGCTCAGTTAAGTGTCTGCCTTTGGCTCAGGTCACGTTCCCAAGCATGTCAGGCTCCCTCTTCAGTGGGGAGCCTGCTTTTCACTCTTCCTCTGCTCCTCCCTCCCCGTCCCACCCTGCCCACTCATGCTCTCTTACTCTCTCTTATTCTCTCAAATAAATAAACGAAATCTTTTAAAAAATAAAGCTACAGGAATCAAGACAATATCATATTAAAGTAAACAGAGATACACAGATCAGCAGGCAGAATCCAGAAATAGATGTATATATACATATTCCAACTGATTTTTGATAAAGGAACCAAGGTAATTTAATGAGGAAAGGATAATCTTTTTTTTTCTTTTTCTTTTTTTACAAATAGTCCCAGAACTATTGGACACGTGCAATGAACCTTGGCTTTATTCACACCACATACAAGAAAATTAACTCAAACAGATTATGAGTCTAAAGGTAAGAACTATACAACTTATAGGAGAAAAATCTTTTGTTACTGTGGGTCAGTAAAATTTCTTAGTTAAGATACAAAAAGCAGGGATGCGTGGGTGGCTCAGTTGGTTAAGCAGCTGCCTTCGGCTCAGGTCATGATCCCAGCGTCCTGGGATTGAGTCCCATATCGGGCTCCTTGCTTGGCAGGGAGCCTCTTTCTCCCTCTGCCTCTGCCTACCTCTCTGCCTACTTGTGATCTCTCTCTCTCTGACAAATAAATAAATAAAATCTTTAAAAAAGATACAAAAAGCATTGATCATAAAAGAAAAAAAAAGATGAAGTGGACTTCATCAAAATTAGGAACTTTCACTCTTTGAAAGGAATGTTCAGAGAACGAAAAGACAAGCCAGAGACCTGGAGAAATTATTTGCAAATTACTTATCCGACAATGGACTTGAATCCAGAATATATAAAAGAACTCTTAGAACTCAGTACGAAAAACAACCCAATTTTTAAAAAAAGGGTAAAAGATTTGGATAAATACTTCACCAAAGAAGATACATGGGTAGCAAAATAAACACATGATGTTTAACACCATTAGTCATTAGGATAATGCAAACTAAACAATAAAACATAATCTCATAGAAGGACTGAGAAACTGGCATTCGGGTCCTCAAGAAATCACCTCAGGGCTTTTGGGTTACCTATGTTTAATGAAATTAAAGACAGAGATGAAAGAAAGAAATATAAGAGAAGAAAATTTCAATTTTATTTACCCCATTGCGAACTCATCTAAATTTGTTTTCCCCATCAGGACAGCTCCCTGATCCAACAACTTCTGAACAACTGTAGCATTATAAGGTGGTACGTAACCTGAAAAAAATTCAGTTATTTTTATTGTAGGAGAGAAAACAGTGAACATGCAAGAAACAAGATTTTAAACTACAACTAAGCTGGTCATATCACATGTATTCATTATTCCTAATCTGAGTAGTAGATAGGACTTTCTTCTGAAAGCTAGTTAATTTTCTTACTGCTAATTGCTATGTTTCCCGAAGGCAGTTGTTATATTCATCTTTTTAAAAAGATTTTATTTATTTATTTGACAGAGATCACAAGTAGGCAGAGAGGCTGGCAGACAGAGAGAGAGAGGGGGAAGCAGGCTCCCCACTGAGCAGAGAGCCTGATGTGGCGCTCGATCTCAGGACCCTGAGATCATGACCTGAGCCGAAGGCAGAGGCTTTAACCCACTGAGCCACCCAGGTGCCCCTATATTCATTATTTTTATCATCTAAAAACACTGACTTTAACAGTTACTACTACACAATACTGAATGCTAGAGATGTAGCCAATTCATTTGAAACTAATTGCACATCATTATTTTGCTCATTGTACTTGAAATGCTATATCCCATAGTAATTTTTTATCTATTTCAGTCAGAAACAGATCTTTATTCTCAACTGAAATTTCATCTAGTGTGTACTCCAAGACAGTTAACAACAATCCACCTATCATGGGGCATACTCCTCAAAGACTTCCTTTCAGTGTGTAGCACTCTGAGTAAGATTTTGCCGTGTCTTTTTCCTTCTAGGATCTAGGAATCTTGAGAAACTGTTTTCCTTCTGACCCACTAAACTGTAAAGAATAAAACTAAGCATCACTATATACACAGATAAATATAGTGATAGAAGAGATGGAGGAGCTGGGAAACAAAAGACAACTAGACAATAGTAGCGAACCCTCACACCACCCTCAAGAGAGGGGCGATGACAGCCACTTCCTCCCTAGTCCTGTGGTATCGATGAGCGGGAGTCAGAGGGCACTGAGTGTGTGTGTGGTGGTCAGTTAGTAAATCTTCCTAAGTAGGATTTCTAAAACATCCTAATAGGATACATCCATTAAGCTGTCTTACCTCTAAGGAGTAATTCTGCATTCCGAAAGAGCCGATAGTGAAAATATTCCAGCCTAAGTACTTCTTTTGCAGATATAATTAGCCTGAGACTACCCTGGTGCTTTAGTATCTTATCTTTAATTTAAACTGAAAAAAATATTTTCATAAAACTATTAACGCTCTGGATGATTAAACTTTACCTTTTAGCATGTTTGAGGCACAAGTTGTCTCAATGCCGGACGTGCTAAAGTTGTCTTTTACTGCAATGGGAATTCCATCTAAATCCCCAAGTGAGCGACCTGCATTAAAAAACCAAAAGAGTAGGGTTATATCCAGAATATAAAGACATATTAATACTAGTTATTGCAGTAACTATTAGTTTTTGGCGAAGATACTTCTTCATAAATCAAGTTGATGTTAGAAATTATTACATTTGGGCATCAGAAAACATCATATACCCATTAGCCTTATTTTTATTGTACCTCATAGCAAGTTCTTGATATAAGGCTATGTTTTATGTTAAAAAAAACCTCACTTGCCAAATGGAGACTGCTATATCCAATTAAATTCTTTCTCTAGGAATATCCTAATTAAGTATAACTCAAGTAATTTACCTTTCTTGTATCTTTTCTCTGATTCTTCAGCTTGCTTTAAGGCCATCTCTTCTGATACAGTAATGTAAGCGTTTAGAAACTTGGTCTTCTTGATAAGAGAGAGACATTTTTGACAGAGCTCTGTTGGAGTAATTTGGCCTTGTTTCAGTGCTGCAGAAACCTGTAATATATACAATCCAAAAACCTTTTACTGAGGCTGCAGAAGTTTCAAGTATTATACTGAGTGGGCAGGTAGAGTGGTGAAATTTAAAATCTTGAAGTGAAGCTTGCATTCAAAACCAAGAGAGCTCTATACCTTGGGAGCGTGGTGAGCGAGGGTAACGGACCCATCAGCTTCGGGGGGGGGGGGGCATGGCAGTCGTCACCCGAGTGGAGGAATGTGCTGGTTATTTATTTATTTATTTATTTATTTGACAGAGAGAGACACAGGAAGAGAGGGAACACAAGCAGGGGGAGCGGGAGAGAGAAAAGCAGGCTTCCTGCTGAGCAGGGAGCCCAAGGCAAGGCTCAATCCCAGGAACCTGGTATCATGACCTGAGCCGAAGGCAGATGCTTAATGACTGAGCCACCTAGGCGCCCCAGGAATGTGCTGTTTTTAAGTCAGGTTTGCATCCCCAAGGGCAGGGGTTCAGGTGCCATAGCCTCTAGTAGGAGCAGAGGCTTGGCGTAGGTGGGACATGAATGGGGGTAGACTGTATAGAGGGTAGCTTGGCCAGAACACAGGCAGTACAGAGTGAGAGCAACAGACTGGACAAGGCCCTGCAGGACCTTATGGCTCCAAGTGAGATCTTTATATTTTACTGCAGAAGTCAAGTAAGAGCCACTACAGATTGAGAAAAATGCTTATAAAATATGGGTTCAAAAGCACACTAAAACCAAACTTCACCATCCTGTATTGGATGTGTTAGAAAGGCCGGTAAAGAAAGTGTTAGGATCAACTGCACCACAAGTGGCCAGAACCTGTATGTTTATAGTAAGCAAACCTTGAAGTGATGAGCATTTAATACTTCCTGGAGGAAGTAATAGTAAGTGCTTACTAATTAGATAAAAGCAATGAATAATAAGTCAAAGGGACACCAAAGCTTTGCAGATTATCCAAACAGAGCTGGATGAGATGAGGGCTCAGGGAGAAGGTGAATGGGTGGAGTACGATTTACTGAGTATTTACCAAGAGCCAGATGCCGTTGCTTTACTTACATGCGTTACTACCTCACTTAACCTTAACACAACCACGTAAGTTGTCATTTTATTAACCCTCACTTTACAGATGCAGAAACTGGAGCTCAGAGAGGTTAGTGATCTGTCCGAAGCCACACAGTAGCACAGGGTAGAGGGAACGTCATAACACGTGCCCTTTCACCACCTCTCTGGGCCAGAACAAGCTCAGTTCCTCCTCTGAGCTGACTGCATCTCCAGGAGTCCTACGTTTACCAAGCAACAGGAGTCTGCATTTGAGGGGAAAATCTGCCAATCATCAGCGCTCAGCTGTTGAATAAATCATCAAAGCAGCAGTATTCTTAGGGCTGAGGGTTTTAGAGGAGCAAATCAGCGGGAACAGGAACGGAGAGGTCCCTTAAGGCTGATGCGCAAGAGAAGGAAAGCATGGCTGGGGGGGGGGGGGGGGGCCTGGGGGAGGGACCCAGGAAGGGGCGGGGCAGCTGGGGGATGCCACAGCCAAACTGCGGTAATGAAGAAAATTATGCCTTTCTTTCTTTGCCTCTCCTGAAGTTTCCTAATATCTACTATCCTCAGGCTGCTTTCTGACTTGCCAGCTGGTATAAGAATACAAGGGAAAGGAATTAACGGTTGTGGTTACAAGGGCAAGAAATGAGATTGTCCGGGAGCACTCATTTTAGATGGTGTTGATCTTCATTAGGACCATTCTTAGGAAATCCAGATTTGAGAACGTCAATAAGAGAATTGGAGCAGAGAAATGAAAACAAAGATGCTAACTAGCTAGAATGGCCTGAGCATAAGGAGTGTGAAATAGAACAGTGCAGCTTCCCTGGGGCAAAACTGAAGGTGGCAGAGCTGAATAGAAGATGAAATCAACTTTAAAAGTTTTTGTTAAACCAGATTCGCTCTCCCTGACTTCTTTTCTCTAATGGAAAGTAGGCTTTTCCTTGAGAGCCCTGCCTCTCCTGCAGCCTTCTCCAGCGATGACTGTTTTAGCTTCCACCCACCATGGAGCAGAGTCCAGTGGGGGAAGGGAGCATGTGCATCCTCCTCATTCCTCAATGCCTTGCTCTTCCCCTACACTCAGAAACCCCAGCTCAGCTGAAGGACAAGCCTTGGAGGAGCTTGGATCACTCTCCCAGGAGTGTGAATCCACCATCTCCCGAGTACTCCTTTTCATTCATTGCAGATTTTCCCACTTAGCTCTCTCTGATCTTTACAGTGGCTCCTGCTGTTATTCTGGTTGATTTCAGACTTCAAGTAATGTCCACTGACACCTGGCCTCTCAGTTCTTGACGTCATTTCGGGCAAACTTTTCCTTCACCTTGCCCCAGTTACCAACTCAGCTCAGACTGCGTCATAAACAGTATCTCTATAACCTCCAAAACCTCCATTTGAGTTACCCCACACCTTCTGTCCATTCAGCTCATTTGCTCTACCACCCACATAGTCAAGAAAAAAATGGGGACCTCAGTGCTACAACTGCAAAGAAAGAGTCTGCCAACAACCAATAAGGCTGAAAGTGGACCCTGAGCTTCAGATGAAACCACAGCCTTGGCTGACCCCTTGATTTCAGCCTTGTGAGACTCTGGTGAGCGGAGAACCCAGCTATGCCATTTCTGGACTCCTGACCCACAAAACTGTAAGATGAGAACAGGATTATCTTTTTTTTTTTTTTTTTTTTTTTTTTTTATTTGACAGACAGAGATCACAGATAGGCAGAGAGGCAGCCAGAGAGAGAGGAAGGGAAGCAGGCTCCCTGCTGAGCAGAAAGCCCGATGCGGGGCTCGATCCCAGGACCCTGGGATCATGACCTGAGCCGAAGGCAGAGGCTTTAACCCACTGAGCCACCCAGGCGCCCCGAGAACAGGATTATCTTAAGCCAAAAAGTTTATATTAATTTGTTAGGCACCAAGAGAAAAATAATACAGCTTCTTAGAAAAATTAAGAAATCTTCCTCAGGAGCCACTCTTCTTAGAAACTAGGTGAAGAGATAACTGTTAAATACATATAATTTAGTCCATTTATCCCTATAACAAAATTAATGTCAATAATGGCACTTAGTTATTATCCTAGTTTATCCTAGGTGCTTCATATTTCTTTTTTTTTTAAAGATTTTATTTATTTGGGGCGCCTGGGTGGCTCAGTGGATTAAGCCGCTGCCTTTGGCTCAGGTCATGATCTCAGGGTCCTGAGATCGAGCCTCGTGTCGGGCTCTCTGCTCTGCAGGGAGCCTGCTTCCTCCTCTCTCTGCCTGCCTCTCTGCCTACTTGTGATCTCTCTCTGTCAAATAAATAAAATAAAATCTTTTAAAAAAAACGATTTTATTTATTTATTTGACAGAGATCACAAGTAGGCAGAGAGAGAGAGAGAGGGGGAAGCACGTTCCCTGCTGAGCAGAGAGCCCGATCCAGGGCTCGATCCCAAGACCCTGGGATCATGCCCTGTGCCAAAGGCAGAGGCTTTAACTCACTGAGCCATCCAGGCGCCCCATATATTTTTTTTTTTAAGATTTTTAAAATTTTATTTTAATTCCAATATATTTAGCATCGTGTTCTGTTAGTTTCAGGTGTACAATATAGTGACTGAACAATTCCATACAACACCTGGTGCTCATCAGAGCAAGTGCCCTCCTTAATCCCCATCATCTATTTCACCCATCCCCCACCCACCCATGCTTTATATTTCATTTAATCTTTATATCCACCATGAGGGGTTGATATTATTGTTTTCTTTTTATAGATGAAAAACTAAAGTTCCTGTTTGAGGTCACAAAGCTAGAAAGTAGCCAAGTTGCTAAGATTCAACCAAGGCCTGTTCTTGTTTCCAAACTATTAACTTTACAGAGAGCATCAGAAGTTGTTATTCTGGCTGGTTTCAGACTTCACGTAATGTACACTGACACCTGGCCTCTCAGTTCTTGACCTCATTTCAGGCAAACTTTTCTTCACCCTTTTTTTTTCTTTTTAAAGAACCATCTTTTAAAGAGAATTGTCTTGATAAATGCTGAAGGTATAGGAGAGCCCTTGAGGCCTGAGTATCCAGCAGACAGGTACCCATGAACACACTCCATTCACGCTTTTGTCTCCCATGTTTCAACAAATTGCATCAGAATGACTAGCAACCTCACATTCCTAAATCCAGCAGTCACTGCTCAGTCCTCATCTTATAATGCTTCTCCACAGCATTCAACCTAAGAGAGCACTCTCCTCTGGTCTCATCTTACAAGTACTTCTCCGCAGCATTCAACCTAAGAGAGCACTCTCCTCTGGAGGCTTTTCACTTGTGTTTCACGACATCAAGACCTGGTTTCCCTCTTGCCTTACTGACCATTCCGTCACCTCTTTTGCTGGCTCTGCTTCCTCTTGCTGACCTCTAAATGTTGGAAAGTTTTAGGCCTTCTTCTGTTTTTGTACTCAACTCCCTGGGTGTTCTTATCTGGCCACATACTTTTATTATAGTCTGTACTCTGGCCAATTTATATCCTCATACTCACTGCTTTTCTGATCTCCAAATTCCTAGATATCCACCTGCTTAACTGACATCTTCGCTTGGATATCTAGTAGGCATCTCCAAATTAACATGCCCAGGAGAGAAGTCTTGATTAATTCTCCTCTTTCCAAATATGCTTCCTAAGAGCCTCTCCTATACAGGGGTCCTCAAAAAACTAAAAATAGAACTATCACATGATCCAGCAATTCCAATTCTGTGTTTTTAGAATACTATTCTCCCAGGCCTTCCCCTTCATATCCTTTAGGTCACTTAAACACACTGTCAGAAAAACCTTTCCTGACCACTCCAAGACACCTGGTTCCCCCCTCTAGTTCTCACACTGTGGCCTGCTTAATCAATCTTCATAGTACTTATACTACCTGTGATTATATTATTTACTTAAAAAAATTAAACTTCTTTAATGCCTGTTTCCCCACAAAAGTGCAGGCTTCATGAGGACAGGAACTTCTGTCTGTCTTCATGTTAATTCTGTGTCTGGAACACAGAGGTGCTCACTAAATGTTAGTTGAATGAATGAATACCTTGGAATCTGTTTTCCCATAGAACAATAATTAAGTGTTCTTAGGTTGACCCCCACCAAGCCTACTGAATATGTATTATTAACTTAAGGTTTATATTAGCCTGATGTCTGGCTCCTGGAAACACTGGGATCATGCCATAAAAGAGGAAGGTGAAAGTGAGACTCCTCTTCTTTCCTGATTGTACCTGCATAAAACTCAAGAAATAGGACTTTTACCTCCTATTTGGCATGTTACCTCCTTTTAGTGCTTCCTTCCCAGCCTCCTCTGCTACTCTAGGCCTCACGTAGGTCCCCAACATTGCCTCAAAACTCTGCAGTTTCTCCCCAGAAAATTCTCCCTTTCTTCAGTTGATTTTAAAAACTAGGGTGTGATGGAGAGAAATTTTATTAAACTACTGTAATACATAACAATGGGAATAAACTGACTGTCCAAGGCATCTTTATATATTTAAAAGAAAATGTGTACAAATTAATTAACCTCTAATTGGTAGAATATGGGCAACAGTACAATGATGTGGGGGAAAAATACAGAGAGGAGAGAAGATATTTTTTGGACTTGGAAAATGTCTACCAAATAATGTTTTGTCTACAGTAGGCATCAACATATATTTGTTAAAGGAGTTACTTAGTGAAAGTAATCCTGCTCATGCAAGCTCTTATGTACCTTAGGTCAGCTCTCCTGTTTTTTCCCCCCGGAGGCAAAAGTTGTTTCTCACAGGAGCTCACTGAACAACATCAGAAAGGGGTGGCACAAAAGAGGGAGTGCTGAAGGGGGAAAGGGTAGAAAAAGGACATACTGTATTTTTATAGGTTGCATTTCATTTTAAAACAATTTCTTTAAAGAAAATTGGATTCTTTAGTAGAGGAATTTACTGTACAGAAATATGTAGCAGAGCCAGAAGCCGTATTATGATGGTAAAATACTAATGTATTGGGGGAAGGACTATTTATTATTAAACACCTGTCAATTTTAAGTTATGATAATTTATAGCTTTCTAAAAGGATACCAAAAGGGGGTTAGGGTGTTGAAGATTTCCCAGGTGAAGCTAAGATAGGAAGATGGAAGGTAGGGTAGGTCCTCAACCTCTACTTAGCAGAATCGCCTGGAACTCTGGTTAACGATATACTCCCGTCCTCAAATCCCAGAGCTGCCAAATTGGGACACAGCTGTGGTTTTAACAAGAGCCAGACGTGATTCTTATAACAGCGGGCCTGCAGACAGTTCTCCAGATTGAGAGACATGGGCCAGAAAGGAAGGAGACATGAACTGAAGCCTTAATAGCAGAGTAAGTTAAGAAAAGTTACAGACATAAATTCAAAACAGAATTAACAGGGTTTGGTGATTTACTGGATATGACAGATGAGAAAGAATGTAAGGGCAACTGGGATAAGGGTTGTGCTACTAAATAGAGAATATTAAGAATTCAGAAATCAGGTTTTGGTTTGTTAAGAGGGAAACGGAGAGATAAGAAAGTGGTCCTGTTACAATGCTGAAGTCAACTTTGTTAAATTCCGTGGAGGTGGTTATGGGGCATTTAGAAGAGATGTCCAGAGGGCATTTACAAATATTAGCCTAGAGTTTAAAAATTCTATCTAGGCTATGAAGACACAGGTGAGGGTATCTTTGGTATAGTTGAAGTTTAGAGAATATATCAAGGCAGGAGAAACTAAAAATTACTCGTCTGTATTTTGCAAATACAGATTTGCTGAGTTTCTTAGCGAGAACTGCATCAGATGAATGCAGGGGACAGAAGGAGACTGAAGTGGACTGGCGGAACCCAGTCTGAGGGGCCATCCATCAGGGGTCTGACCGCAGCCTTAGCAAACGTCTAATTGATAGAAGCCTCTGTACGCTTCCACCGCTCTGCGTAAGGCTCCCTTGCTGAGGTCCTAACTACAGAATGCGCAGAGGGAGTACAGATGAACGCCCCAAAGATCTGAAGCCCCCACCCAGTTCCAGGAAAGGAGACGGCGAGGCTGACCAAGATGCGGGTCAGACCCTGGGTCTCCTTGCCACGGACTCCGAGAATCTTTCTGAACTCCCTGGGCTCTCAACAGCCAGTTCCACTCACTTCTCGGAGGGTCCGGCCCAGCATGGTCCTCGTGCCCAGCCTGCCGCCACAAGGCCCAGGAGACAAATTGTAGTAAGAGGTCAACACCCGCGCCGGGATTACACGGGCGCAGCCATCTTTAATCGTCACTGCACCTTTCAACACCAAGTACTTAGATTGGTCGAATTGTTGCTCGGGCAAATGATCTTTGCTCGCGATTGGTTGGCGCCGCAAAGCAACTCTTGGAGCGAAGGAGAGCGGGTCGTAAGCCACTCCGGCTAGGGTCTCGGAGGGATTTGGGGAGTTTCTGATACTCTGTGGCGTCCGGTTCGCGAGCGGAGTTCGCTTGTTCTGCCGGGGGCTCCCTGAACAGGGCTGGATTCTAGGGGTTTTGTTTTTGCTTTTCAAAGGGGAGAGGGTGTAAGGAAAGAGGAGAATGGACAGAATATTAACTGGAACGTTAATTGGGGCTTTTCGGATGGGAAGAGCAGAATAATTCCATATTCTTCTTCCTTCATTTGTTCCATTAGTTAGGCTGTCTTCATTTTTGAATTTTCAATTTTGAAATCGCCCAGTGTGTTTGGCAGAATTTGACCTAATTCAGGGGTTCGAGTTCTGCCCATTTAAATGCATTTTAATTAGGGCACGCAATTCAACCGGTGTTTGCGATGGAATTTCTGAAAACCTGTGTACTTAGAAGAAATGCATGTAACGCGGTTTGCTTCTGGAGAAGCCACGCGGTACAAAAGCCTTCAGTTAGAAAGATTAGTACTACCTCTCCAAGGAGCACTGTCATGCCCGCTTGGGTGATAGATAAATACGGGAAGAATGAAGTGCTTCGATTTACTCAGAACATGATGATACCGGTCATACACTATCCAAATGAAGTTATTGTCAAAGTTCACGCTGCAAGTGTGAATCCTATAGATGTTAATATGAGAAGTAAGTTTTGGAAAGACATTTCTCCTTACCTTTCTTTTCTTTTTTAATTCAGAGTTTCATCGGGGATCAGTTTTTAAAAATTAGTTGTTATCTGACTGCACTTCTTTGGTTAATACAAAGGAATAGTTTAAGTATTTGACAGTATCTCAGATAATCCTTCTCAGGTTTTTGAAATTGCAATGTTCATGGTATACTTTAGTCTTTTGTGAAATATAAGCAAATATACCTTTTGAGATGTTTCCTTAAAATATAAATCGGAATTTGACTTAATTTGGGTTCCACAGCTAACTTTTTGTTATGTTCTCCTGGGAACTTGGTGGTAGTTTGAGGGCCATTGCAGGTTTTGGAGGTTAACGATTATGTTTTCACGTCAGTTCAGAATTTGCATTTTTTATAATAATTGCTCTCCCACTATTCACATCTTTCTTTATTGCTGCAGTGGGCAAAGCAGGACAGATGCCAGATATGATAGGGCATAGTACTTTGCTCATTCCTGCTGTTGCATTTTTGCCCTAGGCAGTTAAAATGCCCTTTCCTGTATGTTTCATCTTAAATGGGAATGTTACCATCCCTAAATCAGGATAGAATTATAAAATGAGGGGCACCTGGGTGGCTCAGTGGGTTAAAGCCTCTGCCTTTGGCTCAGGTCATGATCCCAGGGTCCTGGGATCAAGCCCCTCATCGGGCTCTCTGCTCCGCGGGGAGCCTGCTTCCTCCTCTCTCTCTCTTTGCCTGCCTCTTTGCCTACTTGTGACCTCTGTCTGTCAAATAAATAAATAAAATCTTTAAAAAAAAAAAAGAATTATAAAATGATATGAAGGGGCCCCTGGGTGGCTCTTAATTTCTGCTGGGGAATATTGACAAATCTTGGAGAGCACTATAGTCCTTAAAAATATACACACCATGTAATTAGTATAGTGCTGAAAAGATTGATTACTATTTGTGAATTTAACTTTGGGGAAAATAATGACAAAAATATTCCTCACCCATATCTTCTGAAAAAATTTTTAAAAATCTCTTGGGGTGATTCATTAGTTAAACTCCATGTTATAAAAAAAAATAATAAGCTGCTATATGCAGTTTAACCATAGATCTGTGTTTTGAAGGCCTTGTATGTAACTTAGAGTTCCTACCCGATTGCCTTTTAACAGTTACTTATATGAACTAGGTGTGATTAAATTTATTGGTTTATATAAAGCAATTATAAAATTAGAATTAATGATAGAATGAATCATTTTGTGAAATTTATGGAGAAGTATTGAGACTGGCATTTTCTCATTTTTCCTCCTATTTTCCAGGAGCTATATGATGATTAGTATGTCAATTCTCATTTTTTGGCCTTAAGATCTCTTGAACCTCTTAATAATTACAATGGGCTTTTGTTTGTGTGAGTTACAGCTATCAATATTTGCCTTATTAGAAATTAGAGCAAATTTAAAATTTTTACTCATTTAAAAATACAGTAAACTCCTTTGGTATTAACATTACAAAACTAAATCAGGGTAGAATTATAAAATGATATGAAGGGGCACCTGGGTGGCTCAGCCAGTTAGGCAACCAACTCTTGATTTTGGCTCAGGTCATGATCTCAGAGTCCTGGGACCGGCCCCACGTGGAGTTCTGCGTTCAGCTGGTAGTCTGCTTAAGGATTCTCTCTCTTCCTCTCCCTCTTCCCTGAGTGTGCATGTCCTCTCTCTCTCTCAAGTAATTAAATAAATCTCTTTTTAAAAAATGACATAAAAATGAGAGAGAACTCCATAGGTGAAGCATTGAAACAGGTAGTAGTTGGTAGAGCATAGAATCTACTTCAAAGTGCTTACTATGAACAATAGCTATTTTTCAAAATAAGCAAAAAAATTTAGTGAGAAGAGGATCATTGTTTTATACTTTTGCTTATCTCTTTGCTTTCTGGTTTATAAGACAGATGGATTTTCATGAGCTTCTGTATTCAATCTATTGCAATATATTATTTGAAGTTAGTGAAGAAAATCCAGCCTCATACAGATCGTTGAAAAGAAAGGACCTCGTGTCACCTGGGTGGCTCAGTTGGTTAAGTGACTGCCTTTGACTCAGGACATGATCTCAGGGTCCTGGGATTGTGCCCTGCATCGGGCTCCCTGCTCACAGGGGAGTCTGCTTCTTCCTCTCCCTCTGTGGTCTCTGGCTCTGACTCTTGCTCTTTCTCAAGTAAATAAAATCTTAAACAGAAAAAACCTCTTAGGCTCCTCAGAAAGATATTGGGGATGTAAAAACTAGGAGAACTGCTGGGTTAGGGAAATAAAGTCCAGTGTCTTGGTCTTTAGGTTGTTTTGTTTGTTTTTTAAGATTTTTTTTTTTAAGATTTTATTTATTCATTTGACAGAGAGAGAGATCACAAGTCGGCAGAGCAGCAGGCAGAGAGAGAGGGGGAAGCAGGCTCCCTGCCAAGCCGAGAGCCCAATGTGGGGCTTGATCTCAGGACCCTGAGATCATGACCCGAGCCAAAGGCAGGGGCTTAACCCACTGAACCACTCAGGCTCCCTTGTTTTTTAAGATTTTATTTTTAAGTAATCTCTACACCCAACATAGGGCTCGAACTCATGACCCTGGAGATCAAGGGTTGCATGCTCTACTAACTGAGCCAGCCAGGCACCCCTTGGTCTTTAGATCTTTGGACTTCCGTTGTTAATGTTGCTCTTTTTAGCTTAGTGACTGTGACTAGACCTGGGCTGTCCAATATGGTAGCCACTAGTCCCAGGTGAGTGTCAAGCAACTGAAATGTGGCTAGTTTGAATTGAGATGTTAGTATAAAATACACACTGGATTTCAAACACTTAGTTTAAAAAAAAAAAAGAATGTAAAAGATCTCATTAATTTCTATTGATTACACATTGACCTGATATTATTTTGAATATATTAAATAAAGTATTAAGATAAATTTTATTCTTCTTTAGTGGCTCCTAGGAAAGTTAAAATGACATATGTGGCTTGCGTTATATTTCTGTTGGACTGTGCCAATCTAGACAGTGTGAGGAATACCTACTACACACAGCCTTGTGGGGAAGGGGTTTGAGGAAAGACTTGGATTCTGAAAGTGCTTATAGCTAAACAACTCCCTATTAAGGATGAATTGAATGACTTTACTCTGACTGAAATACGAAATCCATATGTTTGTTCTTTTTCTTTGAAGTAAGTCGTGTTACTACTAGTTGGGTGTAGTGTTTTACTTTATTCACTTACATTGGGTATGAAGATAATTTAGTTTTTGCAGCTTATGTCTTTAAGCAGTAGGTTTATACCCAATGATCAGTATATTTTCATCTCCTTTGACTGTAAATCCTTCGGAGGTGGATCCCACGGTCTACCAACCACTACCCGTTTCCGTGCTTCACATACGTAGTTGTCATTCAGTCTTTATTTTTGCGTCCTTTTTAAATTTTCATTCTAACTTAAGATTGCAAACTAAAATTCGTGGTGTTTTCATCTTGAGTAATTTGTACATTATGTCTTCTTTCAGATCTGTTACCTTTTAACTTCTTTGAATGCACAGGCACAATTTGTTTGATGTACATTTTAATTTCAGTAGGATGCCTGGATCTCGACTTTCTTGGCTGCTATTTAACAATGTAATATCCTGACGCGTTTTACTTTTATGTGGTATTCTTGAGACATCTTTGTTTTTTATAACTTAACCGAGTACTGTTATTTGTAAGTTATCATATTTCCTGCTCATGGGTCCTTTTTGGGAGGATGTGTGATTGTTGTTGCAGAAGATACCTGAAATGGTAGCTTGCAGAGGTAGAATACTGAGTAGAAGATTATAAACTGGGGCACCTGTGTGGCTCAGTGGGCTAAGCCTCTGCCTTTGGCTCAGGTCATAATCTCAGGGTCCCTAGGATGGGAGCCCTGCATCCGGCTCTCTGCTCAGTGGGGAGCCTGCTTCCCCCTCTCTCTCTGCCTGCCTACTTGTGATCTCTCTCTTTCTCTCTATGTGTCAAATAAGTAAATAAATAAACAGCTTAAAAAAAAAAAGATTATAAACTGTAGGAAGCAGTTCTTTCTCTTAACAAGAACGCAAGGACCTGTGAAGCCAGGCTGTTTTTCTGGAGATAGCCACTATTAATTGGGCATAAAATCATAAATCATGTAAATGGCTAAATAAATGAATAATCTTAAAAGAGGAAAAAATACATAGCCAACAGCATCCTACATATCCAACAATGTTGGATTTCTTTAGATGGGATTAAAGTTTCTGAAATTGATGACTTTAGGATTTTCCAAATCATCCCAACTCTGAGCCAGTTAAAACTGGCAACCTCTAACGATGGGATGAAGCTCCTAAGAGCCCCCATTGATTTCTGTTCCCGAGTAGGTCCTTGCTCGCTAGCAGCTGCTTTCTGGATTTGGGGCTCGTTTGGCTGGTCCCAGTAAGGCAGGGCTACTCCGTTACCTGGGAAAACTTGAGCAACCTTGTCCTGCAGGCTCTGTACTTCAGAAAGGACTGAAGCCTTTTCAGTAGCTCCACTCTGCCATGTCTAAACACCCACTTTTGTTGCTCACACCACATAGGAATTTTGAGCGAGTAATTGTGTTTTAGTTATAGAAAAGGAATGTAAGACAGGAAAAGTAAAACGTGACTTCTGTGAGTATTACATGTGAAGTTGTTTTTCTTCCCCCTAATGGGGGGTGCACGCCTAACTAGCCAGATGGCAAATATGTAATATTGGCATGATGGCCATCAGCTTAGATTTTCTGGGACTATCCCAACTTTTCAAACACTCTCTACCATGTGTCCTTTTTTTTTTTTTTTTTTTTTTTTTTAAATTAGAAAAACAACTTCTAACAAGCCACCCACCTTCCCTCTCCCCCTGTATCCTCTCTCTTTCCCTCCCGCTATATGGATTAACATCCTTGTTCCTACTTAAGGTCAACCCTCCATGGGGGTTCCTGATTCCATCCCCTTTCATCAGCTCCGGAGCACTGTTTCAGAAGTTCTTTTCTGTGTCATCATTCTTTCCTTTCTCCTGGATCATTCTCATTAGCACACAGACTTGCTGTTATTTCTCCCCTCTTGAGTGAGGGGGAGACACTCAAAAATCCTTTCCCCGTCTTACCTGTGCCCCTCCAGTCACTATTTCATTTCTGTGCTCCCCGTCATAGCAAAAACTGCTTGAGAGAGTTGAATGGTCTCAGGTCTCCAGTTCTCCCGTTCCTCTTCTCTTTCTAGTGCCCCAGGCCACAGTAACTGCCTACAAGGTCACCAAAGACCTCTGTGTTGTTGGATCAGATGTTTGGTTTAGTTTTTTAAAAAACATACAGCAGCTTTTGACTTCATCTGAAAAACTGTTCTACCTGTCAGCGTTTGACTTTTTTTTTTTTTTTTTTAAGATCTATTTATTTTTAGAGACAGTCCATGAGCAGGTGTAGGGGGCAGGGGCAGAGGGAGAGGGAGAGAGAATTTCACACAGACGCCCTGCTAAGTGCAGAGCCCAAGGTAGGCTCCATCTCACCACCCTGAGATAGGATGGGAGTAGAAACCAAGAGTTGGAGACTTAACAGACCAACCCAGGTGCCCTAGCATTTGACTTCTTGAAATGACCTTCTTCCCTTGGCCCGTGGGACCGCTCTCCTTTGGTCAGGTCTTCTCCGTCTCCTTTGCTGGTTTTTCTTCATCCTTAAGATCTAAAGTGCTACCTCTATGGGTGGGTTGGGGGGGAAAGGGGAAACTCACAGAGTGGTTTAGTGATTTTGGAACATAAATTGTGGTACATGACATGAGAAAGGTGGAAAGAGTGCTTATCTTGGAGCGTCTCACCTAGCAGAAATGGTCTCCGAGAAATGTCAAGTGGAAGAGGCTATAGCAGATAATTTTGTGTCCTAGAAAAGTCATTCTATATGTTGAAACTTTTAATATACTACTTTGGGTTATTGTAGAGGGCCAATTTATTTGAAACAAAAAAGTTACGATTAGAATGTCTTCAGGTCTACTTAGCTAATATTTATGTAAATATTTTTTAAAAATATGTATAATAAAGCAGTTAAATTGACTTATATCAGAATAGAGGTAGCAAATGGTTTGTCCCCCCCCCCCCCCCACTAATATATGCACTTATTTCAGAGATGTTCTAGAAGCATTTTGGGGGATGTAGGGAACATTCTTCTTAGACTGATGTTAGGCATGGTATAGTATTTGATACTCTTTGTTGACTTCAAACAGCTTCATCATTTATCTTTTTCACTAGACTTGGCACCAAACAGTTTTGTTGTTTAAAAGTTCTTGAATGAATAGAAGAAACCATTTTCAAAGACTGAAACTATATAAGGAAATACCAAAAGGTCTGAACGCAACTTCAAAATTGGAATTTCAAAAACATTTTGAGCAGTGGTAGCTTTAGTTGAACGAATGGTTATAACTTTCCAAGTAATTTTCTTTGAAAAGAACAACATCCCTTGTTTTTGTGGGTTCAAGTGCGATGATTAAAAAAAAAAAAAAAAGTTGTGAGGTTGATTATTTTATAATCTACATCTTGAGGATAGAATCTGGCATGTAACTCTCTAGTGGGTTTTAAATAATTTCATTGTTTTGGAGGAAACCGATAAATTGTATTTCACAGGTGGTTACGGGGCTACGGCTTTAAATATAAAACGTGATCCTTTACATATTAAAACCAAAGGAGAAGAATTTCCCCTGACTCTGGGTCGGGATGTCTCTGGTGTGGTGATGGAATGTGGACTCGATGTGAGGTACTTCAAGCCAGGAGATGAGGTGAGTTAACTCCTTTTCTAAATATGCAGATTTCATTTTGTTGCTTTTGGAAGTAAATGTATCCTTGACCTTTTAAGGCTAGAACCTTCATTTTCTTTGTTCTGTTGTTACATTTTTCACTAACTATTCCAAAAGAGCTTGACCATACTTGAACTTTTTAAAATCCAGTGTTTAAGAATTTCAAGACTTTAAAATATGTAGGATTGGGACTTTTTTTTTTTTCCTTGAAGTCTTTAAACGACACTTTCTACCTTATGGGTTAGATGGTTTTAAAATAGCTAAAGTTTGGTATAATCACCTGTCACTTGTCACTTTGAACTTTTATACCAAGAAATTAAAGTTGAGCTCATAATGATAGCTAACACTGTTCTAGTTGCTTGTCATAAAAGAACACATTTAAAACTTATGAAGTAAGTACAGTTAGGCACAGTTTACAAGGTGTAAAGAGTCCTACAGCTAGAAAGTGCTGGAGCCAGGATTCAAGCCCCAGAGACTGGGCTCTTAACCAGTACTCTAAGTTGTCCATAAATACGGTGGATTTATTAGCATCTGCTTCCAATATGGTTTGAGTTGGCAAATTCAGAATCCTACTAAGTACTACGTTTATATTATGTGAAAATAACTCTTTTGCCTGGCCTGTTGCTGACTTGTGCTTTTTCGCAGGGTGGGGTCTGTGTCGGGGAAAGCCCTCATGCTGAGCTTCGGTCAGAAAATCTGTTTCTAATGAAGTTGTGTGTTTCAGGTCTGGGCTGCAGTTCCTCCCTGGAAACAAGGCACCCTGTCAGAGTTTGTTGTAGTCAGTGGGAATGAGGTAACTCCCCGACTCTGTGCCGAAATGCCATTAGAAAGTATAAACAAAGACTGACAAATATCTCTGAAATAACTGGTTGCTTTTCACATCGGGTTTTTGTTTTATGGGTAGTTTTGAAAGAGCTAAGATAGAGAATAGGAATTTTTGAAAGAGTAAAAAAAGTATTTGATGTCCTTTAGTAACACTGCCTGCCAAAGTGGCTCTTTGTCTCCCCGAGCAGGGATTTGGAGTGGGATCTAGAAACCCTGCTGTGTTTCTCAGTTTTACCCAGAATAAGCAGTTGAAACCAAATATACCAAATGGAGCATACCAGTTAATCATCAACAGAAGCATGAGAGTAGCAGGCTTTTTCAAATAACTTTAAAAATAGTCTCATCAAGTATAGTCAGGTGGCCTGACAATTTGAATAGAGAGAAAGGGGTTAACAGTGAGGAAATTGGCTACAGAAGGGAGGGCAGGAAGGGGAAAAGGGGTATTACTGAGATTAGAGAAAGTCTGGAAAGATTATCTTCCACTAAATGGGAGTGAAGGAAGCAGCTGATCTCAAAAACAAATTAGAATGTGTTTATGAGGGCTCAAGGTTTATTTGGATCTATTTCTGGGTATAGTCAGGACTAATGGGATTATTGAATGTGGTCTCTTTATGAAGAATTAAGCAGCTTTATCTGATAATGTAGCCTATAAAATATTATTGAACCTCTGTGAGGCAGGTTGAGTCATTAGGAGAATATTCCTTAGGGATAATCCTAGAGTAGGGTATGCAGTAAAAACTGAACCTGGCAGAATGTTATAGGCATATCTATGAAATCAGTGAAAGGAGTTGGATTCCTATGCAGATAAATATACTTAATTGTGTTTCTTCATAGGTTTGCTCGTCATTTCTTATTTTTAACTGTTGTCTCCAAATTCAGGTCTCTCTCAAGCCCAAATCACTCACTCATACTCAAGCTGCCTCTTTGCCATATGTGGCTCTCACAGCCTGGTCTGCTATAAACAAGGTTGGCGGCCTGAATGACAAGAATTGCACAGGAAAACGGTAAGTATCAATTGTGGTCTCTAAACCTCCCTTCTTTCCTTCTGTTAAGGTCTTTCTTTGCAGTAGATTCTTGAGAAGAGTATTAAAATTCAGATCAGTTGCATGAGCAGAGCTGTGATAACATTTAAAACAATCTCCAAAAAAAACTCCTATTTGTGTCAATTTGTACTTTTTTTTTCTTTTTAAAGATTTATTCATTTTAGAGTGCCTGAATTAGGGGTGGGAGTGCAGAGGAAGAGAGGGAGAGAGAGTGAGAGAGAGCATCTTTAAGCAGACTCCACACTGAGCACAGAGCCTGACGTGGGGCTCGATCTCACAATCCGGGGATTATGACTTCAGTGGAAACCAAGAGTCAGATGCTTAACCGACTGAGTCACCCAGGCGTCCCCAGTTAGTACTCTCTTGACCTCATTGTGTTGACTTTTAGCCCAAGCAAATGGGAATTTTTAGATGGAAACATATAGGTGAACTTCAGGAGTTGGAACTTGGTAAAATAATGCAAACGTTTATATGTAAATTTCTGCAAAGAGGATCCATAGCTTTGATTAGATTCTTAAAAAGGTTTAAGCGTCATCACCTTATACATTTTTGTAAGGTGTTTTTTCCCCTCTGCTAGGATTTGCTCTCTGACTCGCGGATTTCTGTGAAGACCAGATATAAAGGGACTGCAAATATTCTTGAGTTCTCTTAGGCTTCCTGCTTGGCATCCTTTAGGTCAGTTTTTGTGCTTCAAGGTCTTTACTGTTTAAGTAGCAACACACAGTGAGTAGGAATGTGTTAGGTGTACTTGAGTCCATATCCAGATTCTGCTGCTTTCCAGCTGAGGGGCCCACTCCGTCACTTCTCTTCTGTGAGTTTTGCTTTACGGGGTAAAGGAGAAAACACAAGTCAGACTAGTGGTGTGGCACAGGCTGTGGCCCATGGAAGGCACTCAATAGAGTGAGCCCGTGTTCTTCGAATTTTAGAGAGTTGGCGTGATTGGGAAACTGATTTTATTTTTTGGCAAGAAAACAAGGTGCCAAGAACCATTTAATGATTGTGATAAAGGAGAGAGATCTATAGGTCAATTTTTAGTAAAACGAGTTTTTTGGTTACTATGAATTAGCGCAGGTAAAATAATTAGACTGTTGTGAAACCTTACACTTCACATTTAATGTGTTGGGCTACAAAGGCTTCAATTTAATGAACGCTTAATAACTGTATTTCTGAAAGCAGTGTGAGGATGATTCATCTAATGAGCTGCTAGCCTTTATTGTAGAATTCAAGGTAAATATTTATTCTAAAGGTCAACCCTGTTTATTTTTTAAGCTTCCGAAGTTACCGTTTAGGTCAACTACTTTGTTTAAATTAAATTAGTCTGGCCACATAGCTTTTTCTAATGGTCTGTCTTCATTAATAACCTTGCAGAATTCAGGGTTTTCAGACCTTTATTATGATAGGCTCTGCATTGACATTGATGCTTTATTGTTTTGTTTTTCCTTAAAACATTAGACTTCCCATGCCTGCACGACCATCTGTGTGCTGTGGTTAGACAGCTCTCATTCCTTTTGCCAGTTCAGGGCTCTCCAGGCTTATTCATTTCTAGTACCTGGAAGAAAACAATTCAGAAACTGCTCTAGTTGTCTTTTCTTAGGCACGTGGATCTGTGCCCCGTTTTGTTGTTGACCTTGTGGGTCAATCTTTGGTATTGTGTTATCTTCTGTTTAAGCAATAATGGCTTGGAACCAGGGAATTAGAACACGTGGTCCTGTTCTCTGCCGCTGACTCATAAGGTGACCCTGGCTATGCCATTTCTGGGGTCTGTGCAGTTTCCTTCAGGGTACTGAGCGGAGGACAGTGTAGGTTGTTAGGGGAGCTTTGAGAAGTGGAAAGTTTCATCCTTTATAAGGCAGTTCCATAGTGTTTTGAATTGGGTGTGTTCATTTCTTTAGCCAGTATTAACCAAACTAAAGCGAGATCCATTGTAAATGGCTCATATTTACACTGGCTCATATCCTGAATCTCCTGCATTCTCACCTGACCTGTAGGATGCCTTTGTTCCAAGTGGCAGTGAGAGCTTTGGCCTGTGGTGCTCTAGGAAATCTGTTTCCTGGAGTTACTGCCTATGGGTGGTAATGATAGTCTACCTCTCCCAATTCCTTATTTGTGGGAATCAAATGAGAGGTGTGAGCACCTTAAAATACTATTAAAAAAATTTTACAGGAGGAAATTAGGACTAAAGTGGGATTTTATTATACATAAACTAAGCAGTTCCAGTGTCCAAAGTGGCTTTTTTCAGTTTGACTATTCATGGTGAATGGTGGAACATATTTTGCTTGCTCTAAGGCATAGTTATTCTTTCTATTAGCTGTTGACATTAAGGCATGTTTTAGTCTGCAGTAAAGCAGGTCAGTGTTTGTTAACAAGGGCTAATAGTCTGTTTTTCTAACTAGTTAATTAAAAAAAAAAAAAAAAAAAAGGAAAGAAACACCTATCAGCACCTTGGAAGAATTTACAGGATTTCTTTGTAACAAACAACTTTTTCAAATTAAAACAAAGCTTTCTAAGGTAAGGTTTACTTTCTAAGGTAATGTTTACTTTTTCCTTTTTTGTTATATAATTGTATTTCTGCAATAACTGAGCATCGTTAACCAAGGTGATAGTTTAATACTGATGTCTCATAATACGTCATTTTTGCCCACACTTTGATATCACTAGAAAATGTCATATGCAATGATTTTTTTCTTACCAGCCCATCCATAGTTCATGATTTATTAAGTTGGAAACCTAGATAACCCAGGGCTCTCAAGATGATAGAAATGTTTTAAAAAGTGGTTACACCAGATACTTTCTGAAAGCAGTTTAGTGTGATGGTTATGTTTATTGGTAGTGTCATGGTACATCTTGAATATTTCATGATCTACCTGAAATTCATCTTTTACTGGGAAAGTTGTACTTCACTCTGTTTGACAGAAGTATTAGAAAGTGTTGGAAATTGAACCATTCCTCTTGCACCATATAAATTTCACTCTTAAATTGTGTATACTTGAAACTCAGTGCAGTGAATTTAGAAATCCTTTTCACTGTTTCTTATTTGAGATTAGGCTTTATGAGATTAGGCTTTATTAGACTAAATTTTGTCAAGTAATTGTGAATTGGGTGTCTGATTAATTCTGTTACAGAATTGGACAGGCTCCAACTTGAAATCATTGGGCTTACCGCCCTCCCCCAACCACTGGGCTTCCGTGATAATTATAATACAGCTTCCTTCCTTTCGCTGCCTTCTGCCTGTTCTGCACCCCACCACCCACCTGTTTCTCCACACTCTGTGCTCCCACCGCCCTTGTGGACTGTGGGTTTTTCTTTGTACTTGACTGGGTGGTACGGTCAGAGGGGTAGGGGGAAGGAGACAGAAGCCTCAGCAGTTTACTTGCAGGAAGAAAATCGTCTGGCTGGGAGGAAGAGGAGAGGGAGGGTGGAGGCTCTGGCCAGTGTGATGCAAATGAGTCTTGCCTTGACTTCTGGACCTGTTTTGCTGGGGCCCCAGGAGGGCTCAGTTAAAGCACTAGTAGGAAACTCTTTCCTGGAACTTTGTGGTTTACAGATGAGCTTTCTGGGTGACTATGGTACTATCTTGTGAAGCTCAGAAGCCTTCTGCTCTTTGGGGCACTGTAACCTAACCTCCAGCGTTGCCAGCAAGCCACAGCTGTGCCCCCGCCCCCCTGGGTCATAGCTGACTAAGTGTCCAACCCCGTGATCTTTTTCAGTTCTTCGTAGCATTTCACCTCCCTGAAGTATATGGTACCGCTGACCACTTCCTTAAGACTCACTTTTTCCGGGGCGCCTGGGTGGCTCAGTGGTTTAGGCCACTGCTTTCGGCTCAGGTCATGATCTCAGGGTCCTGGAATCAAGTCCCACCTCGGGCTCTCTGCTCGGCAGGGAGCCTGCTTCCCTCTCACTCTCTCTGCCTGCCTCTCTGCCTACTTGTGATCTTTCTCTGTCAAATAAATAAATAAAATCTTAAAAAAAAAAAAAAAGACTCACTTTTTCCATGGTTTCAGGATATCAGACTCCTTTAGCTTTCCTGCCTTTTTGACCATCTCTTGTAATTTTTAGAGGACCCTTTCTTTTCTCCAGCCTTTAACTGTTGCCGTTCCCCCGTGTCCGCTCCATCACGGCTCTCTGTCTCCCCGAGGTCTCTCACCGGCTCCCAGCTCCTGTTCCTACCATGGCAGCTTGCAGATCGGTGTCTCACCCTAGCCTCTCTGCTGAGTTTCAGTTAGACATCCCCTTTGTGTTTTAAACTCCACTGGGGCAAGACAAGACCTCCTGCCTGCAACAACGGGTCCTCTGGATTGCTTATGTCCATTTAGTGGCATTTCCCTTCAGCCAAAACCAGACCCTTTCCAAACTCCAATGTCTCTCCTTCCACAAGCCAGTTCCTTGTTCTCATCATGTAAAATTTAGGAAGGTTTTCTAATGGGCGGAAAATGTCTTCCAAGTTTAATATGGGGGCTGTAAGATTTCAAGGCATTTCAGGTTTTCTTCTGCAGTGAATAGGCCTAAAATACTTGTAGGTTGTAATTGCCAGCCCTCATTTAGTAGTTTGTGGTTGATGTCTTCCATGTGGTGGTATCAGATGACAAAAAAATACCATGTAGTGATGCGTTTATCCTTCACTCGAGGGAAAAGCATGCCTAGATGGCGGAGCGCAGTGCCTCACAAGCAGTGGAACACTTTTCCTGAGGAATTCTGGGCAAGAGCGAGTTTTACAGAGCATTAGAAGAGGCAGCAGGGAAATGGCATGATTGCCTAGGAGGCCCGTGATTTCCTTATAAGGCTAGCCTGGCCTGTTTTCTAGGGTAAGGTAAGCTGGCCACAGCGGAGTTGGAGGACTGTGATGGGTGTTAAGTGCAGACCGACTTAAGTTGAGATTTATGATGTGGGCTAGACCCTTGGGGTAGCCTGCATGTTGTAGCTCCTGATCTAGGAATTAACTTTATTAGTGGCATATTGTAAGTTTTTACAGGTCTCATAATTGGAGGAATTTTCTGGAGATGAGCTTCAGGTTCTATGTGTCTCAAACCTTGTTTAACCATTTTCCTCCTTCACTGCTTGTATAATCTAGTGCTAGGTACCATGATACTTAGTCTTATCCTAATAAGACCATAACTTGCTGATGCTTCGTTGTGTCACTTCAGTGGGAAGCAGGAATATTCCTGGAAGGCATTCTTAAGCCAGGCAGCCTGCGGTAACTTAACTCCATCCAGAAAGGACCATGGGCCACATCACTATTTTCCACTAAACCCAAAGCATTTGTATTTCCAAATCCGCTTCCCTCCCACCAAATCTACTGTTACTTGTCACGAGGGGCAAGGTAATGGAGGGTGTAGAAATGGAAAGAGACGGAAATGTTAACTGATTGTGGTTAATAGAGAAGGAAAAAATCATTTTCCCTCCACCTTTCTGAATTCTCTACCGAGACCTCTGTAATAAAGGTTAACGAGAAAAAAAACCCAGAAGTTTATTAACATGTGTACCTCAGGTACATGAGCTACCTGGGGAAAATGAGGCCCTCAAATGGGTAGCTTAGAGTTCAGGCTAAAGTACCATCTTCGGCTAAAGACAAAAGAGGAGGAACAGGTAGGGAAGGAGGGTTGTGAAGAGGTTGCCAGGAAATGCAAGGTAAAATTTGTGATACAGATTTAAGTTGGTTCCTTTTCCACTGATGAGGGTCTAAAGTTATCCCCGGGGATTAACCTTTGCCCTTCCTGGTAGCTAGGAGGGGAGGTTCACCTTTAACAATTGATGTCCTGCTTTTAGGCTGACAGGAGGGCCCAGGACTTTCTTGTATCTGCTTCTTAGCTGCCTTCAGCTCAAAATAATCCTTCTGCCAAAGACAGCATATTCTGCCATCCTTCATTAGCATATCTTTTGCAAATTTTACAAAAATCTATGTTCACACAAGTATTTTGCTAGGGCTCCTCTCAGGGCTTTGTGTAAGTAAAAGGCTTGGAGCAGGGAAGGAAAATACGGTTTTCCTCCACGCTTCTAAGTTCTTGCCTGGGTCCCCTATAACAAGAGACAGATTAAAAAGGCAAAATCACACAGATTTATATAATACGAGTTTTATGTGCTGGGGAGACCTTCATAAGGAATGGAGGATCTGAAGAAGTGGTTAAGCCTGTGTTTTATGCTATATTTGATGAAGAGTGAACTGTCTTCCAAAAAGAAAAAAAAGGTGATCAGAAGGTATGAGCTAAGCATAGTCAACTGGGAAATTAGCAAGGCCTGTTCATTCTGGTTCCTCACTGTACCCTTCTGTCTTGGAGATAAGGATGTCCCTGTCCTCCAGGTATAGGACCGCCCTCTCACATGAGGGTCTTACGACCTGCTTAAGTGCAGAAGGTCAGAAGTCCATCATGTACATGCTGTTTCTCAACTTCCTTTAGCTTAAAATACTCAGTATGCCAAGATGCCGTATTTTGGGGTGGTGTGTCCCGAACCCTCTCAGTTCCGTGGTAAAGCTGACTATACTTCTTCTGTCTCTTATCCCTCCTGTTATTGCCATCATAAACATTCCTTCCTTCCTCCTTCCTTTCTTCTCTGTTCTACACCAGATTGAAGGAACCAGTGATTTGGTATGGCTCCCGCTGGTTGTCCTGTTCAGGGAGATGTGTTCCCAGTACTCCTGGTTAAAATTCTAAATTTCGTTTCCCACAGAATCATTGTTGTACTGTGTATGAGGTTCTTGGTCCACTGTGGGTTTACTAAACCTTAATAAATGACTACCCTGGGCACCGAGCCAACATACATAAATAGCTTTGTTTTCATGGGAAAATGTGTTTAAAGTTCCAAACCACTAATTCACACATGAACTCTTCTGCAAATTGGGGAATGTGTACATGAATTACGGAGGCTTAGGAAGGGACACACAAATCCAGGCTATCTCGGCCAAGTGTCGTTGGTTTGTTTTGTAGTTCTATTCTACTTGCTCAGATGAAGTTTCTCACTCACTTTAGGGAGTAAACTTAGCATATTATGTTATACTTTGCTATCTTCACCCCCCCTTTTTTTCCCCAAATTTAAAAGTAGTATGAGAAATTTAAAAATGAAATTAATATATTTTTAACATCCTCTTTAGTTTTTAAAGACCATTTGTTTCTACTTATGGAAGAGTTAGCCATGTTTAACTCCTCTTTGTTTCTGAGCCATTAGGACTTTATTTATTTATTTTTTAAAGGTTTTATTGGGGTGCCTAGGTATCGGTCAGGCGGCTACCTTTGGCTCAGGTCATAATCCCGGTCCCTGGGATTGAGCCCCACATTGTTCTCCCTGCTCGGCGGGGAGCCTGCTTCTCCCTCTTCCACTGCCCTTGCTTGTGAACTCTTTCTCTTTCTCTGCCAAATAAATAAAAATCTTTAAAATTTTTATTTATTTATTTATTTATTAGAGAGAGTGCACAAGTGGGGGGATGGACAGAGGGAGAGGGAGAAGCAGACTGTCTGCTCAGCAGGGAGCCAGACATGGGGCTGAATCCCAGGATCCTGGGATCATGATCTGAGGCAAAGGCAGATGCTTAACTGACTGAGCCCCCCAGGCACCCCTTCCATTAGGACTTTAAATAGAGGGTATTCTAATCTTGTGATGTGACTTTTTTCCTCCCACAAGTACATGGTCTGGGGGGATTTCTAAAGGTCATATACGTCTGTGTTAGAGAGACAGGGAAAGTATGTATAAGCTTAAATAAGATTGAAAATGCCAACTTTCCTTTTTTACTGACTCCTGGGGTGATGCTCATTTTTCATAGGAGATGAGTATGAGGCCTGCAGATTCAGTTAGAGTTGGGACTAGAACCCAGGTCTCTAGATATCTAGCTCTGACATTCTTTTTGGGGCTAGGCCAGGGTATAGAAATTTGAAAGATTATTCCTTACTTCTGGATCTCAGTCTGTTTTGTAGTCGGTTTCATCTCTTTTATCTGCAAGGCAGCCAGAGTGTTGATGCCTTGCCTCTTACGGCTGGAATACTGACTGTGTGATTGTAGAGGCACTTAGGTGCCCAAAATACTAAGTAAAAAGTGACTCAGCCATGGAAAAGAAGCCACCACTGAATTAATACCTTAATGTATGTTTAGGTAGAGTTGAGAGATTGGGCAGAAGTGACAGAGAAAATCAAATTTTAAGGCTTCAGGATGCATAAGCAGTGTAATAATTATTCCCGCTTTCTCCATATTTTGTATATCTGTCATAGTCCAAATCCCATGGATTTCACATGTGAACTTAGGAAGTAAGGGAGGAACGTGATTAAAAAGCTTGGCAATTTTGAATCACAGTGATTTTTCCAAATAGAGTATTTCTGGGGCACATACTCTCTACAATGAGCAGTATTCTTCCCTCCAGCAAATAGACCTCTACTTCAGTGAGGCTTGAATATACAGGGTGCCCATTCTAGCACACTGGGTAGAAAGCTTTTGCACTGTATAGCACTTCAGTGAAGGGCCACTGGGGGTAAGCAGGGTAAGCAAGCGCTGCTATTTTCCCTTTGTGCTGGAAGTGCTTTGAGGAGTAAGAGAACAGCTCGTTCAGCCCCAGGACCTCAGACCACGGAGGACTAACCCGCCTATTGTGGCTTGAAAATTCATTTTGCCTGCTGTCTCTTTTGGGGGACTTTCTTTGAAGACAAGTGCAGGCCCTGGTTGAATCTGCCCCAAACATGGAGTTTGCAGGGCCAGAGAAGGACCGTCTGCACATCTTTCATGTGGTCCTTCAACGGGCCTGCTCCTTGCCCGTTTTGCACTTGGGGGCGCCATCAAGCGGCGCCAACAGGAACTGAAGTCCCTGTTGTAGAACCACTCCTGCCAAGCATGGCTGTAAAACATGTTTGCTTTTTGTGTGGGGAGTGATGGTGCTTTGGATCCAGAGTTATGGGGAAGCGATGAATGACAATAATAAGGTTGGAGATGTATCTGGCAGTTGGATCCTTAAGCAGCATTATATTTGCTGTCCTCTTAATCCAGCCTTCCCAGGGAGAGAAGTAGAAATGAATTTCAGACGTTTGTTCACTGGAGGAAGTTTCAACGCAGTCTTCCCAACAGCCCGGGGATTCCCTCACTTGAGGTAGTCGCAGTTGTTGTCTTGATTGCAGGAGAAAATGCTGATTCAGATGAATTTTAAAGTCAAGAAACATCAGCCATCGGCTACACAGGGTAGTGTGCCTAGTCCTGGGCCTACTAGGAGGTCTCTGCCCTTGAAGCCTTCCAGAATAGCTTGGGAAGCAAGTGTACAGGGGAGGAAAGTTAACAACGTGTGGCACTAATACCTCCTTTGGCGTCCTCTTAGAGGTGCTGTTCAGGAAAGCTGGGGCTTGGTTTCAAGCGCCAGAAGAACTTACCAGGCAGTGAAGGCATCTGGGAGCCTGAGAAATGGGCCAGTGTGCACAGGACTTGGGCATAAGAGTGGGGGGCCAGGGTGACTGAGATGGAGAGTTCTTTTCAGAAAATGGTGAGACATCAGAGTTGAGATATGGATTAGATTGTGAAGGATTTAAATGACTTGACTTGTTACATTTCTGTAAGTAAGAATGGGCCAGATTAAGAGTAGAATATTTCATGGATGAATTAATTTTTTTTTAAGATTTTGTTTGTTTGGGGCGCCTGGGTGGCTCAGTGGATTAAGCCGCTGCCTTCGGCTCAGGTCATGATCTCAGGGTCCTGGGATCGAGCCCCGCATCGGGCTCTCTGCTCTGCAGGGAGCCTGCTTCCTCCTCTCTCTCTGCCTGCCTCTCTGCCTACTTGTGATCTCTCTCTCTGTCAAATAAATAAATAAATCTTAAAAAAAAAAAAAAAAAGATTTTGTTTGTTTGAGTGAGGGTGGGAAAGGAGGGAAGAAAGAGAGAGAGAGAGAAAGAACATGAACCGGGGGAGGGGCAGAGGGCTAAGTAGATTCCCGGCTCAGTGCAGAGCCCTATGCAGGGCTCAGTCCCAGGACCCTGAGATCATGACTTGAGCTGAGGTCAGACCCTTAGTCGACTGAGCCATGCAGGTGCCGCTGGATGAATAAATTTTTGGATATATCTGTGAGGCAGTTTTAATGCTTCCTGCCCTCTATCCCCATTTAGGAAATACTCAAGCTATTAATGTATGAATTGAAGGATTTTAGAAGGGTTCTTATTTAAATTTTTTTCCCATTCTGGGCAATTTATAATTCTTTGAAAATTAAAAGTAATTTTTTCTGGAAGGAACACAATTTACAAGGAGACTTGCTTTAATTACATTTAGTGTATTAATTTCAAAGGGAACAGCTGGCTCAGAAATTTTAGTAACTTTTAAGACCCAAAAGGGTGACAAACAACCTTCTGTGATTTGGGGGTAACAGAGAAGAACACAAAATGAAACTAGGGTTAAGATTGTAGACAGAATGCATGTCCCGAGGTTCTGTGCACTTGCTAGAGATAGGTGGCAAAATTCTCTGCACTTTCTAGCCATCAAGTCAAAGAGGGAAACAAGCTGCGAGAGAAGAAGTCATTTTGGGTTGGGACTGAGCTGATGGGAACCCAGAACTGGCCTGTTAATGGTGGTGGGAGAGGCATGGAATCCAAACTCCCAAAACAGTAAAATGATGTAGGCTGTTAGATGGTATCAGTGGCAATAAAATGGAACAGAAGGTAAGATGAAGAGAGCAGATAGGAGTGAGGGAGAGAGCCTTGAGGATATGTGAGGAACAGCAAATCAGACAAAGGAAATCCTTCTGAAAAGGCCCTGACATGGAAGGCTTGTCTGGCACCTTCCAGGAGCAGCAGGAAAGGCCAGTGTGGCTGGAGTAGAGTGATTGAGGTACAGAGCTGAGGAGATGGAGGCAAAGAGCGAAGGAGGGGGAGGGAGACCCACAGGCAGCAGCTATGAAGTTTACAGTGACAGATAGAAACTCAGCTACTCCCACCACGTAGTCTTTAGAAGAATGTTGTTCCATGCATACTTATAAAGTAAATGAAGAATGCGCTCAACAGTATCTCCTTAGCTAATGTGGTATCAAACATCGAACACATTTGATAATGTCCCTCATTCTGGGTGGGTAGCAGAACACCAAAGTGCAGTTCAGTACAAATTTTCTAGGGACCTGAATCTACACAGTTCAGATAGTCAATTCCCTGTGCTCTGGCTTCATTCGAGAAGAAAGTGTAAGAATACATAAAGCAGTGATTCTCTTTTGGGTCCCGTACTTCTTTGGGAAAATTAGGCTAGATCCCTCTCTTCCCCAGTGCATGCCTGCAGAATCCCACCAAATTTTGTATGTTATTTGATTTAGTTCACAATTTCAGAGGGTTCACACCGCCCCCCCATGCACCTCACCCCAACTCATCCGTAAGCTCTAAGCTGAACACCTTGATCTAGAGGGAAAAGAAACCTACGACAAGCAGACATAGTAAAAACCTGGAATCCAGGGTTGCTTGTGCTGATAGGACAGATACATCTGTTTCAACAGAAAGCCAAATTGAGGATAAGATTGATTTCCATTTATGAAAATTGATGAGCTTGTCGGGACATGTCTGAACAAAAGACATTTATTCCACTTCGGCAGGAATGTGGTCGGGAATGTGATTTTTCTTAGAGAGCTACTGAATCCACTGTAACACGCTAAAAAAGGATCCCAGAGCTCCCTCCTGTAGAGAAAACTGTGGTAATTTTAGCCTGGAAAAATTGTAAGGCAGATGTTACCAAGAACTGTCTGCACAGCTTAAAAAAAATGTGATATGTTGGTATTTTTGGTATTTGGTATTCTTGGTAAAGAGTTCATAGAATGTTTAGCTTTAAGCACTTATAGATTCTTGGTGAACCTAAAATGAAAATCCTTTTGTCATATAATCTTTGGAAACTGAATGATTATTTGCTTTTGGGATTATTTATCTTTGAGCCAGCTCATGTTGAAAACCTATTGTGTGTTTATCCAGTTATGTTGACCTAATATTTTCCCTAATTGTAGTTTCTTTTGCATCGCAGTGTTTTAATCTTGGGTGCTTCAGGTGGAGTTGGTACTTTTGCTATACAGGTAAGACTGTTTTGTTTTGTTTTTTAATCTTATGACTAGAAAGAGTATTTCCATGAGTTTATAAATTCACATATGAGAAATAATTTTTTCATGAAAAGTTCAGTAAATTCATTATAATTTCAGCTTGCTCTTCTAAGGAGGGAACTTCCTAACATAGAAGGAAGCATTAACCTTTCCAGTGGTTTAATATATGCGTTAGTTTGTGGCTGTCCTCTATAGCAAATGTAGGAAATCTTTTAGGGAGGAAGGCTGGGGACAGTGCATGTGGATGGGAAGTTTGCAGTTTGGTAGAAATGAATAAGCTGATTCTAAAATGTATGTAGAAATGCAGTGGCCAAAATACTGTAAAAACAGCAGTGTTCCACCAAAATGATCTACAGATTTGGT
This sequence comes from Meles meles, assembly GCF_922984935.1. Taxonomy (NCBI): domain Eukaryota; kingdom Metazoa; phylum Chordata; class Mammalia; order Carnivora; family Mustelidae; genus Meles; species Meles meles. Next base: position 25,778,935 of record NC_060070.1, read on the forward strand.
GCAATCTTACCAAAATCAATTGCCCTTTTTGCATAAATGAACGAGCTGATCCTAAAATACGTATGGAATTGAAGAAGACCCCAAATTGACAGTCTTTAAAAAGGGCAAAGTTGGAGGATGCACATTTCTCGATCTTAAAACTTAATACAAAGCTATAGTGGTCAGAACAATGTGATACTGGCATAAAGATAAACATATAGATCAATGAAGTAGAATTGAGCATCCAGAAATAAAAACCTGTATCTATGGCCAATTGATTTTTAACTAGAATGGCAAGACCATTAAATAGGGAAAAGAATAGTCTTTTTAATGTAACTAATGGTGCTGAAATAACTAGATATCCACATCCAAAAGAATGAAGTTGGACCCCTACCTCACATCGTATGTGAAAAATAACCCTGGGTCAAAGACCTAAATATAAGAGCTAAAACTATCAAACTTTTAAGACGAAAACAAGAGTAAATCTTCATGACCTTGGATTTGACAACAGGTTTTTAGGTGTGACATCAAAAACACAAGCAACAGAAGGAAAAAAACCAGATAAGTTGGGCTTTATCAAAATTAAAAGCTTCTGTGCATCAAAAGGCACCATCAAGAAAGGGGTCACATCTTTGCAAATCATTTCTCTAATAAGGGTCTAACATCCAGAATAGGTAAGAATTCTTACAACTCAACAAAAGACAACCCAATTAAAAATTTAGCAAAGCACTTGAATAGACTGCCTCCCCAAGAAAATATACAAATGGCCAATAAGCCCACAGAAAGATATTCAGCATCATTAGTCATTAGGGAAATGCAAATCAAAACCTTGGTGAGCTCTCCCTTCACACCTACTAGGAGGGCTATTGAAAAAAAAAAAAAAGGAAATAATGTTGACCGGGAGGTAGAGAAACAGAAACTCTCATCCACACTGGTGGGAATGTAAAATGCTGCAGCTGCTACAGAAAACAGCTGGGTGGTTCCTGAAAATGTCAAACATAGGATTACCATATGACTTGGCAGTTCCATTTGTAGGTATATACCTGAGAGAAATGAAAACCTGTTCAGACAGAAACTGGTCCACAGATGTTCATAGTGACACCCATATTCCTGGCAGCCAGAGAGTACAGGCAGCCCTAATACCTGTCAGCTGATGAATGAACAAAATGTGGTTTACGCATTAGTGAAATCATAGTCGGCCATGAAAAATAATGAAGTTATGCATGATTCAACACTGAGAAACCTGCAAAACATTATGCTTAGTGGAAGAATCCAGACACAGAAGGTCACCTTTTGTAGGATTCCATTTATATCCTCTCCAGAGGAAGATCCGTAGAGACAGAAAGCAGATGAGTGGTTGCCAGGAGCTGGGGGAGAAAGGAAAGGGGGATGGCTGCTTAATGGGCATGGGGTTTATTTTTGAGCTGAGAAAAATGTTCTAGAATTAGACAGTGGTGGTGGTTGTACAACATGGTGATGTACATAAGGAATTGTACACTTTAAAATTGCTGAAGTGTTGAATTTTAAGTTTTTATATGAATTTTATAAAATTTTATATGAATTCTCAAACAAGAAAACAAAACAGTGCCTTGAGCCTCCAGGAACAGGACGGCACTGTTATGGTCAAATATTTCACTGATTTTCTGAGAAGAGGGCTTGATTAAGCCTCCCTCAATACGCAGGGAGAGACCCTTTCTGCAGCCTGGTGACCATACTCAGAAGCTCTGCCACATCACTTTCCAGCAGAGAGACTTTGGGTGCGATGATCTCTATCCCAGACCCCACTTCAGCTCTTTTGAAGACCCAGATAGTGCTGGAGTTTCCAGCCACCTGCTAACTAAATTAGGGGTAAGGGGAGAGGACTCCTAGGGGATGCATGCACAGCTTGACTTCTTTTTAATTCCTCTTTAGATACTGCTGTGGTCTAAATGTTTGTGACCCTGCTGAATTTCTATGTTGAAGTCCTAATGCTCAGTGTGGTAGTAGGGAGCAGGGCCTTTGGGAGATGAAAATGCCCAAAAAGAGGTTCAGCAGAGCTCCATAGCCTTTCCACCATGTTGAGGACACACAAGGCACTGGCGATGTACCGGGAAGAGGGCTCACAACAGGATGGGACCATGCTGATGCCTTGATCTCGGACTTTCAGCCTCTAAACTATGAGAAATACATTTCTACTTATAAGCTACCCAGTCTGTGGTATTTCATTGGAGCAGCCCAGACTAAGACACCCAGGCCTAGTCCAGAGACTGAGCAAATGTAGTTTAATGAATAACTAAATGGAAGAAAAGAAAAGGAGGGAGAGTGGGAGAAAAAGAGAAATACCAAATACTATCGGTTAGAGTATAAATTGGTACAAGCACTTAGGGAAATCATTTAGTATCATCTACTAAATCTGAATATGAATTGCCCTAGGGCAACCCAACAATTCCACTTTTATGAATATACCCTACAATTATTTGTACAGTTAACTTATGTGTTCACCAAAAGATATGTACCAGATTTAGAGATCTCGTCCGCCAGAGGAAACAACTCAAATGTTTATCAACAGTGAAATGGACAGGTAAACTGTGGTATATCTTACGCTGGAATATTATACAGTCATGAAAACTATAGTTGTACACAGTGAGGTATATGAATCTCATGAGCAGAATATTAGTGAAAGAAGTCACACAGCCTATATGATTCTATTTAATAACATTCAAGAACAGGTGAAACTAAACAATAGTGTTTAAAGATGCCTACCTAGGGAATAAAACTCTTTAAACTAAAAAGGGGGGAATAGCAAAAAGGGGCACATAATAGTCTGCATGGTGGTGTTACTTCTAAAGGAGTGAGGGAGCTATGATTGGGAAGGGGAAAGCAAGATGCTTAGGAGCATGGCGTGTGGTCTAGTTCCTAATCTAAAGTGATGCTTAGAATACGGTTTGCTTTGTAATAACGTTTATATTCCATGCACTTTCCTGTGTGTGTTACATTTCACAACAAAAATATTTTAATACGGTAAAAACAGAAATAGGAAAATATCCAGGTTATATCTAACACAGAGTTATTATGAGAGGGTGCCTGCGTGGCTCTGTTGGCTAAGCATCTGCATTCAGCTCAGGTCATGATCCCAGGGTCCTCAGATGGAGACCCACATTGGGCTCCCGGCTCAGCGGGGAGTCTGTATCTCTCTCTGCCCCTCTTCCTGGTCATGCATGTGCTCGCTCTCTCTTGTGCTTGCAACAATAAATAAATCGTTAAAAGAAAAAGTTATGAGAATAAAGATTAGAACGACATATCTAGAGATTATAGCATGTCAGAAAACATGTCCATAAGACAGATCAAATGTAACTCACAATATTTGTTTTTTTAAGTTGGCTCTTCGCCCAGTGTGGGTTTTGAACTCACAACCCCGAGATTAAGAGTTGCGTCCTTTACTCTGCCAGCCAGGCACCCCCAAATGTAACGTACCATTTCAAAACAAGTTAAAAAACTAAAAGTATACAAGACTTTCAGAAAATCTTAGGGGCATAAAAGTAAAACAAATAGAAAATAAAACAAATAGAAAGTAAAACAAATAAAAAAATCTTAGGGGGGTAAAAGTAAACAAAAAAATTATTTAGCAGTGAAGACTAAACCAGAAGGAATTCAATAGCAAATTAACAGAATACGTAATGCTGCCCTAAATAGAAATATGATTAATAGGAAAAATTTTAAATCACAAAAGAAACCGAGAAAAACCAATTCAAGAGAAAGTGCCAAATATTGAAGTTAGGAAAGAAGGTTGATGTATGGGTAGTAGGCTCTGAAGAGGAAAACCAAAACAAGGGAACAGAATAAACACTAAAATCTATAATTCAAGAAAATTCCCTATCTTCCTGAAATTAAGTGATTTGAAACTACATATTAGGTGACCACAGTACTTATCTAAGAACATGGACCTAGAAAGAGCAATATCAAGGAAAACCCTAGTTAGTAAAATTAACTGGCTTTCAAAGAAGAAGAAAAAGGGACTCCTGGGTGGCTCAGTTGGTTGAGTATCTCTGCTCGGGTTTGGATCTCAGGGTCGTGAGATCGAGTCCCATATTGGGCTCTACATAGGATGTGGAACCTACTTAAAAAAGAAAAAAAAAATCCTTAGGACACCTTTAAAAAAAAAAATCGTGTGACTTAGAAGTAAAATTAGATTAGCATCAGACTTTTTGACTGCAGTGCTGTAAGGCCAGGGGGGAAAATGGAGTAACCTCTTGAAGACACTCAAGCAAGAGTATACTAAGACCATATTAATTTTATATATAACAAAACTGGTGCACTGCTAATAACTTGTGAGAACTCGGGGAATATGTTCTCCTTTTCTGAGAAACGCATTAGAGCTGACAACCAAAATGACTGGAGAGAGATCACATTAAGGGCTGGTGGTAAATGTGAAATGTAAATTTTTCTGTAGAACTAAAACCAAGGACTTAAAGTACATTGTGTAACAGCCTATCCTCTGACGAGGTTCAAGACAGCACAACTATTTATTAAAAGCAGAGGAAAACTGGGAGAGCATGTATTAAAGTTCTAATACTTTCATTAATCAGCTCCGTTGTATTAATAATAATGATGATGTTAGTATTATTCAGAGGCTATGCTGTGTGTTATATACAGTAGGACAGACGGATATTTATAGCATATTTTAATTCTGTCATCCCCTGTGTCTCTGACAGTCAGGATTTTAGGTATGGAAGGAAAGAGATACAGAGGTAATAGAAAAGAAGTTAAGGAAAAGCTTTGTAGTCTTAAATTTGAATTGGAGGTATCAATATGAACTCGAGATACTCTGTGTAGAGCTATCTCTTGATAGATCATTGCTCACTAAAAGAATGCAGGACTTCTTGGAGAAATGGCAGATTCTAGATCTAGGGGACAAAATGTACAAGAATGAGCCTAGAATACATTAAATAGGAAAACTCTCAAAGACTAACTTGAGTCATATCAGAGAGACTTAGGAGCCAACTTGAAGAAACTCTCGAAGATGTGACAATTTGAGCTTCAGTAATAGTACTACAAAGGACTAAAGCCCTTCAAATACATTTAAATCCATGAGTTCATTTTTTTTTTTTTTTTTAAAGGCCACTTTTGGGGACACCTAGGTGGCTCAGTCAGTTAAGCGTCTGCCTTCAGCTCAGGTCATGATCCCAACATGTTGGGATCAAGTCCCACGTTGGGCTCTTTGCTCAGCGCAGAGCCTTCTCCCTGTGTCCCTCCCTCCACTCATGCACTTTCTCTGAAAAATAAATAAAAACCTAAAAGAAAAAAAGTCACTTTTAAAAATGATAGGGTACCAATTTATGTTATAAACTGGTAAAGGGAAAACAGTTATTCATCTTGCCTTTCTTATATGAATTGTACACCTGAATAAGCAAAATAATATATGAAGAGAGTTTTTATAAAATTATTGAAAAAATAATTTTTATAAAAGTATTGAAAAAAATTAGACTATCACTGTTTTGCAACCACTGTTAAACAGCTGCTAAGATCTTAAGAGCAGTGACCAGATATTACATGCCCCCTGCGATTTTGCTGAACACTATCCACAGTCTTGTAAAAAAATTGAAACAGAAAACACAGGGAACAAAGCAGCCTGTGGAATTGCCCCCTGAGTGTGCAATTGGAAATCCCAGACCCTGGGAAACTCTCTGTGGCCTGGATTCTTCCACAATGAAATTATAGGAAAGTGAAGGGCTAGAGGAGGAGCATATCGTTCAAAGAGAGACTTAAAACACCTTATTTTTATTCTTGGTGAATCAAAGTCTAATCATTTTTATTAGGTCTGACAGGTGGCTTGCTGTAGTTCTTGTTAAGACGAAGCACTTGGGGTTCTTTAGAGATGAGTCTGAAAAATGTACACATGGGTGCCAACTATTTTTTAAGACACATAGTCGATTTTTCTACCCCCTCCCCTTTTTTTTGGACAGGTAATGAAAGCATGGGGTGCTCACGTGACAGCAGTTTGCTCTCAGGATGCCAGTGAACTTGTAAGGAAGCTCGGGGCGGATGATGTAATTGATTACAAATCCGGAAATGTGGAAGAGCAGTTAAAGTCTTTAAAACCGTATGTACTGGGACAGTGTTCACCTTGGGAAGTGGGAACAAGGACAGTTGATCATGCAGGCCTGAACGGTTTGGTGATTTTGTAATCACGTCGGGATCTTAGAAAAGAATCAATAAAAATACCTCAAAAAGAGTCATTTGGGGTGGTTTCTGTTTGAATTCCAGATGTTCATACAGCACCGTGACATGATGTGGTGTGTCCTGAGGAAACTATGTTGCTTGCATGGTCTTTTGTTAATTTCTAAGTTAACTTACTGTTTACCTATAAGAGGTCTGAAGACAGAATTGGAAGTTGTGTTCGGTTTGGTGGCATCTGTCACCACAGGAGCAAATAGAGAGCAGTGCGTGAAAATACTTGATTAGCACTGAACATTTTTCTGTCCGTGTTTGGGCTTAACAAGGGCATCAGAGAAACCAAGGCAGTAGAAGTATTGGTAATCAGAGCCCTGCGGATGTTCTTGGTGCATCCAAATGTCCAGCTGTGGGTTGGTTTGTACCAAACAGGAGCAGACTCCGTGATTCAGACCCTGTTGTTCCTGACTGTGCTTTGGGCAGAACTAGGGAGGGTGCTTATTAATCTTGTCTTTGTCTAGCCAGGACTGCACTGTGGCTGAGAACACAACTGAGCAGTGTTTGGAAAGATGTTTGATTGCTGCTTTTTCAACGGTTTCCCCCCTTTCTCTGTTCGTTTTCAGAAGGCAGTTATTCTTGTCCACTTTGAGTAGCAGCTTACAGTTGACCCATGAATAGCATGGGGGTTAGAGGCACTGACTGCCGCATAGGTGAAAATCTGCATATAACTTTTGACTTTCCTAACACTTAATTATTAAATTAAGTGTTAAATTATCCAGAAGCCTTACCAATAACATAATCAGTCAATTAACATGTATTTTATATATTGTGCATATATTCTATACTGCATTGTTAAAGTAAGCTAGAGAAAAGGTTACTAAGAAAATCATAAGGAAGAGAAAATACATTTACATTATGTGTTGTGTTTATTGAAAAAAATTCTGGGTATAAGTGGTCCTGTGCAGTTCGAACCTGTTCATGGGTCAGTGGTATTTTCATGGGTTTAAAAAAAAAAAAGAGAAAACAGAGGGGAGCCCCCACTGGACACTACCTAGCCTTTCTTAGCCAGCAGTACCCACTTCCAACAGTGGGATGGCCGTGCAGCCCCGAGGAGCCAGCAAATCCTGGTTCCTTCAGCTCTGCAGCCTCTTCAGCTCCACCAGGCGGGGCTGCAAACAGCTGCGGTGCTGAACAAGACAGGACACCCCGCCCCCCACCAGCCCTTCCATGGGGCTTCCATTCCAGTCAGGGAGGTGTCAGTGGTAAGTGCTCTCAAGAACACTGATAGAGGGAAAAGAGTGAAAAAAATGATTGGGAGAGGATGTTTGAAAAAGAGGAATTTGAGGGACACCTGGGTGGCTCCGTTAAGCATCTGCCTTTGGCTCAGGTGATGATCCCAGGGTCCTGGGATTGAGTCCCGCACTGGGCTCCTGGCTCAGGGGGAGCCTGCTTCTCCTTCTGCCTGCCCTTCTCTCTCTTTCTCCCTCTTTCTCTCTCTGACAAATAAATAAATAAATCCTTAAAAAGAGGGGGGCATTTAAGAAGGCCTCTGGGGCCTTGGAGCAGAAGGTTTGCAGAGCAAGCCAGGAGAATGGGATTTTTTTCGGGGGGGATCCCCTACTGTATCCGTCCACCTGTAACAGTGTGGTAACATTCTGGGTGCTCAGTAAACATTTATTCAATACATGATTGAGGGAATCTAGGAGAAGAGCACTTATTCAGGTCGAAATAACAGCAAATACACAGCCCGTGTGGCAGGAACACGGAGGGACTGAGGAGTCCCCCTGTCCCTGGCAGAGATGTTAGCTACTTCCTGCCTGTGCGTCAGGACCCCATCTCTCCGGGCCTCTGCCAGTTGCCTTCTAGACAGTGGAGTTTCAGTTCATCTCCTGTCTCCTGCTGCTTCTAGGAATAGCAGCATGAGACTGAGGCAGAGGCCACCCCATTCCCCTCTATCTACTTTAAGTTGTACGTGTGTCTGGAATTTGTCCCCAGAGAACGGAGGCCCTGACCAGTGGAAATCGGGTGCATACTCAGGCTGGCCCCCAGAGTCGGCTCTGGTCTGCCCCTCTGCCTCTCTCGCCGTGGTCTTGCCGCTTTTGCTCTCTCTGTTCTGGTAGGGGAATCTCTCTAGCTTGCAGATGCCAGGCTGTTACTTTTACTTATTTTTGACCACTTTGGTTACAGTTGACCTTTGTAACCTTTGCCTGGAGATTGGCCTCTGAGTCCACCAAGAATACACTCATTTCTCCTTTCAAATAGCAGCTTTTTAGATTTAAATCTTAGACTATTACAGCAGGAAAGGGCTCTGAAACATTTAGGTCCAACTTGATCATGTCATTCTTGAGATTCTAAGGGGCAGAGGACTCAGGAATTTTGCATGCTCAAGGTCACGCCACTTTTAAGCGTCAGTGGGTGAGCTGAGTCTACGGCCTGTCTCTGGACTTCTCTTTCAGTCAGTGCCTGTTCTAGAATACCAGGCTGCCTGTATGTTTTATTTAAATTAAGTTTCATCCCGTTTGTTTATTCAAAACCTGGGGATGAAATGGAAACTTAAACTCATGAAAATAATTTTCTGTTCTTTTTTAATGAAAAGAGTAGTCGTTGAGTAAAGTCATTCTCCTTTCCTTCAGTTTTTACTTGTTTTTCTTCATTTTTGTTCCATGAAAGGTAGGCTCAAGATCCACAAATTTGGCTAAAGCTGATTTTAGATGTTTGACTTCATCCAGATGAATTTAGAAGGGAAAAAGGATTTACCAGAACAGAATTCACTTATTAACTTGCTTAACTGATAAGCATACATTTTCTTTCTCCCTTCCTTCCTTTTTCCCTTCCTTCCTCCTTCCTTAAGATTTTACTTATTTTTTAGAGAGAGTGCACAAGCAGGGGGTTTGGCAAAGGGAGAAGCAGACTCCCCAATGAGCAGGGAAGCCCAACTTAGGGCTTGATCCCAGGACCCTGGGATCATGACCTGAGCCAGACATTAAACTGACTGAGCCACCTTGGCATCCTAAGCATACATTTTCTGAGTAGATATTTGTTTACAAAAATATTTAAAAGCATTCTTGGGTTTTATCCCCTGTAAGTGAAATGCAGTGATTATAGCAAGTTGAGATTAGCTTTAAGGAGTTGTGTGTCTCAGTTCCTCAGTTCATAGGACTGGGTTTTGAGGGCATGTGAGAACACAATTGAAGACTGAGAACAGATTGTTAATTTGTCTTTACGTTGTCCTGATGCTGTAAGTGAAGCCAAAAAGTAGGAGTAAATTCCAGATGAAGAGGATGCTTCTATGAGCAGTTCTGGTTATGGAGGGAATAAAAGCAAATCATTCTGTGGATGGAAAGCTTTTATACTTTATTTCAAGTATTCAAGTGCACTAAAGGATACTTTGACTTAGATTGGATGGATAGCTTTGCAATTTTCCATAAAGCTTAGGTCAGGGTTTCTCAACCTTGGCAAGCTTGGTTTCTGAACTATGGACATTGTGGACTAGATAATTTTTGTTGTGGGGGGCTGTTCTGTGCATTCTGTGTGTAAATACCATCCTGGCCCTCTAGGTGCCAGGAGTCCCTTCCCACCACCTCCCCCAATTTTGACAACTAAAAATGCCTCCGGACATTGCCTAATAAGTCCCTGGGGACCAAAATTGCCTCGGTTGAGAACCACTTGTTGAAGTCATCCTTAAAGAACTAGAAAAATGATACAATTTTATGACCAAAAAATTAGTCACATTTTATTTAGTTTGGAGAAAAGCCAGAATGGGTGAGTGGGGGTGCCCTTTTCTCCTTCATAAAAGCAAGCTCCCCCTCGCCCCCCACCCCCCCGGATGGCATGGGGCAGCGTGGTTTGTGAGCGGTCATTGAAATACACCCGATCGCTGACTGGCAATGGAAAGGAAGGGGGCATTGGAGCCATATGTAAAGACAGACGAGGATGTTTTGATTTGATTTTTCTTTTGGTCTCCAGGTTTGATTTCATTCTTGATAATGTTGGTGGGTCCACTGAAACATGGGCTTTAAATTTTCTCAAGAAATGGTCAGGAGCCACATATGTGACTCTGGTGACCCCTTTTCTCCTGAACATGGACCGACTGGGCATCGCAGACGGCATGCTGCAGACAGGAGTCACCGTGGGTTCTAAGGCATTGAAGGTAGGGAGGAGAGTCCTGGTTGGCAGTGTCTCCTGCTTCTGGAAACTGGTTTCCCCCTAGCCAGTTTCTTCTGTCTTGGAGCAGCATGGCACAGTGGCTGCAGTATGGGCTCTGGAGCCTCACACTGACCAAATTCAAATTCTGGTCTCCACTTAGTAGCTGTGTAACTTGCAAGTTACTTTGTGTCACTAAGCTCTGATGTCTTTACCTCCAAGATGACACTAATAGGGTATCTTCCTTTCTGCGTGTCGTAGGATTAAATGAGGTAATCCATGTAAAGAATTCAGTCTAATGTCTAGTGCATAAAACTTACTAAATATTCAGCTTTATTATTAGCAGTTACCTATCTTGATTCTGTCTGATACATCTCTGCTTCCTTCTTGCCTCTACCTGGTGGTCTTCACTCTGTTTCACCAGTCTTAACACATACAGGCTCTCCTGTGTGAGTGCAGAGGCTTTATTAAGACCGGGTAGAGCCAGCTGTTTTCGTGGTAGCCTCATTGGGATGTGCCAGTGATTTCTAGCCCGGGTCCTCCAGACCTGTTGAGGTCCGTGGGCATTTTTTTGAATTTCAGAAACCGAAAGGAAATTGTGTTCTTACTTTAGTAAGACCACAAAGGCAAATAGAACCATCATGCTTTTTCTAGTATTATATCAACTTGTCCTAACACTGCACATCCCTTGTGATTCAGTCGAGCTGTTGATGGCATTCTGGGTGTTTCTGAGACTCAGTTAGTCTACCTGATTCTGCTGACTGAAGCTCCTGTTACCAGAGCTAGAAGGAGCTCCATCCCGCAGCTGGACAAAGGCAGTGTGTGGTGGCCCTTGAGGACGAGCGCACAGCAGCCACAGCTGCAAGGACGATGGCAGAGCCTGAGCACACGCTCTCTGCCTAACACCAGAGCCTATTGTCCTCGCGGTGGGGACGGCTTAGATCGTTTCACGTTATCCACTCTTGGCAATTCTAGATCATCGGCTTGAAATCTGTATTAGCAGAATTAGTTGAAACGGTGTAAGTGATAGGCAAAAAAAAAAAAAATATATATATATATATATATATATATATATAAAAATTCTATTTTTTTAAAAAATTATACAAAATACTTCAGAGTCAAGAAAAAGACTGGAAGTTTCCTCAGTGGGTAAAAAGGTTATAAGTCATTATGCCGAGCTAACCAACACCTACTGATCTGTATGTCTGGAACGAACCACTCGGTGATTGCCTTCAGTGTCTTCTTTATTCTAGAAATTAACTTGGGACCTTTTTGAGGGTGAAATTTAGGACTTTGGCCTCTTGAATTGTGTGGACTGACTAACTACTTAGAGGGCTGTGACAGTGGAGACCACGGCACCCTTCGAGGAAGGGTGTATGTTGCTAGAGGTGAACAAGCCAGGCCCTGTACTGGAGGTTCTTGATTTTCATCTGATTTAGCCAGCAACCAGAAGCAGTGGCCACAGGGCGCTTTGGTGCGGAGAAAGGCTTCTTAGTTGTCCTTTGTCTCTTCTTTCTCTTTTCAGAAAACCCAGGCTTCAAAATATAAGTTTAACTTTTCTTTAAGATTTCACAGTTTGTACTTCAGTGAGACCTCTTACAAGTTAACCTTCTGAGTTGTCCTCTGAGAGTAAAACAGGCATCTTCTCTTTCCTCCTACTTGAAAGAGGATAGTGGTAATCTCATGTGAAAACCTTTTAAGTAGTTTCTGATGTCTTTCTGAGAATGTGCACAGTTTAAAGCCTCATTGTAATACTCCAGACTCCTGCCTGCTTTGGTTTACTTTCTCCTGTAATGGCCTGGAAGAAAGACACAGGCCCCTTAGAGCAGAGTATAAAAATTCTGCTGTTGCCGACCAAAAAGTGTCACTTTACAGGGCAACACACTATAAAGAATTATAGACATGGCATTTTTGACCATTGCTGTTCTTTTCTGTAAAACCCCAAACAGTTACCAGAATGTTTTAATTGTCTGAGGCCAGGCCTTAGGGAGAAGTACATGGACAGGTCTTTTGTGACAGTAATTATTCAGGCCTGCTGTACGCTTGGGTTGCGGCAGTGCCTTCAAATGGTGGTTTTTTTCTTTTGTTTTTTAATTTTATTTGCCCAGAGCAGTGCTCCCCAGCCTCTTTCCTGCTGTGATACCCATAGAAAATTGTTCATGTTTGAATAGAGGTTGAGGCTGTTCTGGGCTGAGAGCGAATTATCCGGAGACTTCTGCCAGCCCAGGCTCTGTGTTGCTACGCTGTGGGCTGAGGGGACTCAACCTCCTCACACCTAATCTGGGGTGAGATGGCTCTGTTTGCAGCTGTGGTCCTGGCATAATTATTAATGATGACTCCTCTAACTCTCAGAATTGTTCCAGGTTAGATAGTAAATTACAGGGTCACTCATCCAAACCAGTAAGCCATTCCTGGTACAACCATTGCAAAGTTCTGCCCAGAGAGCAGCTTGGTTATGTCTGTCTTCCTACGATCTGAAACTCAGATTTGGTGCCCCAGCCTTTCCTCAGTAAAGTTTGTTTCCAGCACTAGATAAATAAACAAATAAATAAGTATTTATTTATTTATTTTTAAAGATTTTATTTATTTATTTGACAGAGATCACAAGTAGGCAGAGAGGCAGGCAGAGAGAGAGGAAGGGAAGGAGGCTCCCCGCTGAGCAGAGAGCCTTGATGCAGGGCTCCGTCCCATGACCCTGAGATCACGACCTGAGCTGAAGACAGAGGCTTAACCTACTGAGCCACCCAGGTACCCCTAGATAAGTATTCATTGAATAATAAATATAAATCTTTATACAGATGATACCTTCTATGTATCAGGCACTTTGCATTCATTCTCATTTACTCCTTCCAACAACCCTGTGAGCAAGATAGTGGTCTCACCAATCTTTAGGCCAGGAAACTGGCTGAAAGAGGCAGCTTGACCTATAAACACAGCTGTTGAGTGCTGAGCTAGAGTAGCAGGGGAGTTCCCTTGCACTTGACCACTGTATGCACCTCATGCTGAGGGATTGTGAGACAGGCAGGTGCATAGAGGGAGGCCGCATGGTTCTGGCTAACCCCATACCTCTGGATAGCTCCCATCTGGTGAAGGTGAGTTGGGCAGGTCATCGAGGTATGTATCCTAGAGAACCTCAGTTCAGTTGTTCTTTGATAATGGCCTAGCCTACTTTTGACAGAAAGACTAACAATTGAAAGTGGGTATAGCAGTAAAGTGGTCATGAACTCTCTTGTAGCAGATTTTTGCTTATTTTTATCTGGAGACCTTTTGTCCCATAATAGATTCGGTGGCTTGAGACTTCGTTATACCTGTAGGGGGAAGACCCAACCATGATGCGAAAGGAATTTTACACTTTGTTTTGCCCTTGAAGCCACTCTATTCCAAAAAAAAAAAAAAAAAATCTGTGATCGGATTTCTTGTCTAAGATCATATTTTGGTGCCTTACTGCCCCCTAAGCATACTTAAGTTAGGTTTAAAAGCTCTTCTCTGGTGCCTCAGAGCTTTGTTTAAACCCTAGGAGAGAAAGCTGAGAGGTCTTAGTCTCTAATTTCTCCGAAGGAAGGAATCGAGTCTGTAAGACTATTTAGACTCTCCTTTTAAGGACAGTTTTCCTGTGCTGACTTGCTTGTCATTTACAATTTGGTAAAAAAGCCCGAGTTCACATGAATATATCTTTGTTTATTTATGAGTGTCCCCTCTGTCGGTCACTGCGCTGAGGCATTGGGCATAGAGCTCATTGTTTCATAATGAAGAGGAAATTGGTTTGTCTGTCTTAATCGTCCAGAAAATGCTTTCCCCTAAATTTGCATTCCATGAGATTTTATCCTTTCCTGTATTTGATGTGTTTTCTTTTCTTCTTTTTAGCATTTCTGGCAAGGAGTCCATTATCGCTGGGCCTTTTTCATGGCCAGCGGCGTGTATCTAGACGACATCGCGAAACTGGTGGATGAGGGAAAGGTACGTGTGGGCCCTCGGATTGCTGGAGCAGCCCCTGGACGGGAGCTCTCTGGGGGCAGGTGTGGTCCATGCACATGCTATTGTCCACGGCTACGTTTAAGTGCTGTATTTTGGTTCTGTCTCCATGGGAATCCTAGACCTAGACGGCTACATCTGAAAAAGAACCCACACCATCTGGTTCAGCCCTCTTACTTTATAGGCGAAGGGGCAGGTCCAGCGAGCTTACATGATTTTCTCAAACACACTTAGACAGTAGCAGAGCTGGCATTTACAGCTGGGCTACTGCTATTTTGGTAATGTCCTGAAAAGAAGGCACCACCAAGGTAATGTCTGCACAGAGGTCCAGACACACTTGTGAGTTTACAGAACTGCTCTGGAGCGTCTAGAGTTCAAGGGTGAAGCTGCTCCGGAGGGAACCAGATTTCCAGAGGAGCCCAGTGAACAAATACTCTGGAATCTCAACTCACATAGTACCGCGCCAGGACTCGGGTCCCCAGGTCTCCTGTTCGCCAGCTAGTGTAACCCACTTGGAGGGCAGATAATAGTACATCTGAGGTCTGTCGGAGAGGGTCAGTGGGTGGGACGCCGGAGACGACTGATGGAGATCTTGGTGGGGACCACTGGTTGGTGTTTCTGATGGCTCGCGTCTGTCTTGCACGGACTCTGTGGGGAAAGGATTGCTGCTTGTAGTTGGATTATCCCTTTTTGGCTGTCAGAAGGCCTTTCAGACCACTGTTTAGTTTGGTTTTTACATGGTCTTAACAGCCCTGACATTCTCTCTCTGGAAGAATAACCTGGAAGGAAAATTCCTAGTCTGGTGCTGATGCTTATGATTTTATTAAGAGACTGTATGAAATTATAGGGTAGAGACCCTTATAGGCCATAGAAGTTTGCCTGAGGTTGCAGGTAAAATGATTCTCATTTTACAGATGAGAAAACAGGCTAGGGGGAGAAAGGGACATGTTCAGGTTTGCAGGAGTGGGACCCTTCCTGACTCCCAGCCCCGTGCTTTTCCCTCTCCGTCATTCAGCTGCATCCTTAGTGCTGGAGGCTGATCTGGGGCTTTAGCTTAAGTTGTCTTGTCCTTGGCTTTTTTTATTTTATTTTATTTATTTATTTGACAGAGATCACAAGTAGGCAGAGAAGCAGGCTGAGAGAGGAGGAAGCAGGGTCCCTGCTGAACAGAGAGCCCGATGTGGGACTCAGTCTCAGGATCCTGATATCATGACCTGAGGCGAAGGCAGAGGCTCAACCCACTGAGCCAGCCAGGCGCCCTTGTCCTTGACATTTCACGATGGGCAGGGAAAGGGGATGGAGTAGGGCTGGCTTTTCCACCGTGTGATCCATACAGGGCCACTTGGAAAGATCTCCTTGAGATGGGCTTCCTTGTGCTGGCACCTGCCCCTTATGGCCCATTTCCTATTTCTGCTCTAATTTTGGAAGGAAATATCTTTAGGACCTACCAGCTGCTTTTTGTGCATATAGGTTTTTTTTTTTTAATTCTACATAGCCACGGGACTATATGATAGAAAATGTCCTGCTACCATTTCCTAAATTTTGTGGTTTCAAATTTGCGTGCCTTTTCTTAGACTTCTGAGTCTTAATGTGTCCCAGGTCTTGGCCTTATGGTGGCTATAAGTAAGTACCTCTTTAAGGTTCTTCTCACCTCCTATAGGATGCTTATTTTATTTCCAGAAAGAAGGAAGTGAGCTCTCATTAAGTAACGTGGCCCATAGTTTCCATGCTCTTTCCTGTGACTGGAGCCCCACCATGAGAGACATCCCCATCCTCCAGCAACATACTGTGCAGTCGTGCCGTTCCCGATCTCGGCTCCAGGCTGTCCACGGGCTTACCATGACTCTTTTGTATTCAAAATATTGGGACTCGCTCTCTCTCTACCTGGAAGTTACTATTTACGCAACAGAGAAGAGAGGAGACTTGTGTATATGTAACTATTAAATTTGGCAGATAACTGGCAGAATGGCTAAAAGAGGACAAGGTAGAAATAAAGATGCCCTTGATGTGTCCTCAGACGAGGGTGAGCGAGGGAATATTCTTTTGGCCTGACCAGGGTTATTTGGGCCCAGGAGTCCCCTCTGACAGTGAAGGACTCTGGGACTGTGGGAGCTGGTGTGTTGGGTGCCATGAGCAGGCCAGCTGTCTTCGTGTGCGTCCTGCCTCATTGTGGGTGTGGGAAGGTGCTTGTCCATGCCGGGAAGCTATAGCAGATAACCGAGCACGTCAGCTTCTCTGGTGTGTGGCTTGTAGAGATTAAGTGGATGAGGACATTGAGATTCTTCTAAGCTTTGCTGAGCACTTGGTGAATAATGGGTACCTGAGAGAGGAGCTCTGGTTATTTCTTGACAGTGTGAAGACACGAACCAAAAGAACCTACTCTTCTGAAATACTTTAAGGTTCAAAACTGAAAAGGTAGGAAAAGTTACTTCCTGAAATCTTTCTTTGACTCCTGTCCCTCAGTCACAGAGCTTGTCTTGTCAGACACAACCATTGTTAACCAGTTTCTCGGGTATTCCAGAGATGGTCTTTGTATCAAGAGGGGACAGAGAAGAATGACTTATAATTATCACACTGAGTGTAGTGGCCTGCTACCAAAATTGTGCCTTTTGCCTACAGTTATTTTTGCATTTTTTGTCCCTCGGCACAATAAACATTTCTTGTTTTCATACTGTGTAGCAAACTTTTTTTGTTAGCACGCACAGAGATTAGAAACCAGAAAACTTAGAGCATGTCTAGTCTTGCTATCTCCCCACACCCCCATCCTGCCTTTACATCTCATGACAGCCCCATGAATCAAGTGACAAGTTCAAGGGCTCAGGTCTCTTGACTTCTAGGACAGTTCCTTCAACCACCATTTCTATCTTTAAGAGCGAGGCAGTAGGGGCGCCTGGGTGGCTCAGTGGTTTAAGCTGCTGCCTTCGGCTCGGGTCATGATCTCAGGGTCCTGGGATCGAGTCCCACATCGGGCTCTCTGCTCAGCGGTGAGCCTGCTTCCCTCTCACTCTCTCTGTCTGCCTCTCTGCCTACTTATGATCTCTCTCTGTCAAATAAATAAATAAAATCTTAAAAAAAAAAAAAAAAAAGAGCGAGGCAGTAATAGTTAAAAAAATAAATCCTTCATGCAACCTTCATTGTTTTCTGCTTGCTTAAATAGCCATCTAAACATTTAGAAAGGTGGGGTTTGAATTCTGTCCACAAAAATCTTCCTGTATTTTTCAGTGTCTTTCAGGCCTGAGAGGAGGCGGGAAGGCAGGTTCTCTGGGCTAGAGTCAGCTACTGCTAAGAGTGACCAGGCTGTGAGGGAAGATAGGTGTGCGTATGTGCTTGTACGTGCACGCATTCCTTTCCTCTTGCTGCTGTAGCCAGCTGCCATCAGTGTGGTGGCTGGAAACCGTGCAAACTTACTAACTTCTGGTGCTGGGGGCCAGGAGTCTAAAATGGGTCAGCAGGCTTGTGTTTCTTCTTGCGGCGGGCTGGAGGGGAGAACCTGTTCCCTGGCCTTCTCAGCTTCTAGAGACCACCTGTATTCTGGGTTCAGTCTTGAATGACTTCAGCTTCAGCTTCCATCATGCTGTCTCCCTCCCTCCAACTGTCCTGTCTCCTCCTCCTTCTATTGACCCTCGTGATTACATCGGGCCCATCCGGATAGCCCTGCCCATCCCAAGATCCTGAACTTAATCATGTCTCTGAAGCCCCTTTTGCCCTGTATGTTATCTTCGGGGTTGGGGGATTAGAATGTGGACATCTCTGGGAGCCATTCTTCTGCCTCCACAGTGCATTACGTATCTCAGAAGATATGAAGAAAACTTGAAACACTGGTTTTCCCAGAGGAGAACTAGATGGCTGGGGATCCAGGATGGGAGGGGTATTTTTCCTTGTACCCTTTCGTCTTTTCAAGTATGTTTATCTGTATACATATGTTCGTCATGTAATTAATGAAAGTCCTTTGATGTCATGTTCTTAACATGCACAGATCTGTTTAAGATCCTAGGTGACCAGCCAAGCTTCTCGGTTGAGTGATGATAGAGATGACCTCAGTTTCTTTCTTTCTTTTAGCCAGCATCAGAACAGTTCCTATGTAACTTTTTTGAATTTAATTGAAAACGTTGACAGAGGGCCCACGAGCTTTGCCTAGTCGGGTGAAAGATGTGGAGAGATGGGTTGGCCACATTGAGTTACCTTCTGAGCCATGATGTCCACTGGAACTTCATGCAGTAATTGAAATGTTCTCTGTCTACACTGTCCAGTATGGTAGCCAGTGGCCACATGTGGCCACTCCAACTGAAGGACTGAGTTTTCCATTTTTTTTTCCCTTCGGTGAATGGAAATAGTCACATGCAGCTAGAGGTCACCGTTGCTGGGTGCTGCAGCTCTGGAGAAACATGAAATAGAAGTTGGGAGGCGGGCAGTTTCCCAGGCCCTTCTTGAGATCTGAGGCCTCCCTTTAGCAATGAATTACATTTTCAGACTTTGAGCTCCTTCTTTGCAGCTGGATTTTTTTCCTCTGTAGAGAGGATGTAATGATGAGGGATGGAAGGCCTGGGACTCAGGCAGACACAACTGGGACCTCATGGATCCCATTGCCCTGATGCTGCTGCTGTTTTCTCTTGTATTGCTGCTTGTTTCTGGGAGGAAATGTAGGTCAAGTTTCTCCTCTCACCTTCTGGCTGGAAGGAGTGCCTTTTTCAGGGGGACCTAGGGACAAGTCCCGGATGCTTTCCAGAATGGGCACATTTCCTCCCTTGCAGTGTGGCTTCCATCCTCTTCCCCCCTTCTTACCACCTCTCTTCCAGCTTTGAGTTTTCTGGGGCCAGAAAGTCCCAGAAATAGCAAATTCAAGCAAAACCCACTTCTTGGGGTGCCTGGGTGGCTCAGTGGGTTAAGCCGCTGCCTTCAGCTCAGGTCATGGTCTCAGGGTCCTGGGATCGAGCCCCACATCGGGCTCTCTGCTTGGCGGGGAGCCTGCTTCCCCCCCCCTCTGCCTGCTTCTCTGCCTACTTGTGATCTTTGTCTGTCAAATAAATAAATAAAATCTTTAAAAAAAAAACAACAACCCACTTCTTCCTTTTGTCTTCTCATAGCTCCTTAGTTGAAACCCCCTTCTGCCTGGGAATACTGACCCTATCTCAGAGGTCAGGGGGCATGCCTGTCTCGGAGGTGGTGCCACAGCTATGTCTCTGCCACCCCTAGCCTGGGTCCCTGGAGCCCGGCACACATGTGTGGACTTGACCTTCTGCCAGGAGCCCTTAGGTCTGCCTTGCATCTGTCATCTGTTCCTCTCCCTTCACATACCTCACCTTCTGCACCTACAGATCTGCAGTTTCTGTGCCTGGTGGAGGCAGAGGTAGAGGGTCTGGGAAAGAGGGGGACAGACCGTGACTCACGCTTCTGTCCCCAGACTGCACCCAGGCCATGCAGTAGTGCAGTCCATAGTCCTGCACTCCATCTTTGCCTCCGCCGTTGGAAGCTCTCACCTGCACGTCCTCGGAGCCCTTAGCCACCTGCACTTCGGCTTCCTGATCTATCCGATGGGCTCGTGCAGACACTTAGAGCCCTTTGAAGCTCTACCGTTGCGTCATTCTTGCTGGGCAAATGGGGATTGAAGGGAAACCTCTCTGCCTCCTGTTCTGCCTGCATAGCTGGTGTCGTCCCCGCCCCAGCTCTCCCGCAGAGGGGTTCTCTTCCCTCTTCCTTCAGAGCCAAGAAGGCGCGCCCCACGACTGGAAGCAACAGTAGTCCGCGGCCGCAGCGGGGAAGTTGAGGGGCCCGTGGCCCCTGTGTTCTCATAGAAGGGATGCCTGGCAGCAGGCGCCAAGTCCTGGGGCCTGGCATTACACAGCCTTCGTCTAAGAAGGTAAGGCACTGCCGGGAGGGCCCGAGTCGGGTCCGGGTTCGGGACGAGTGCCGCTGCGGTGAGTGGCTCCCAGTCTGCCCCGGCCCCGGGCCTCCGCGTCTTGGGAAGTGCCCCGTGCAGAGCCTGCCCGCTTTATAACGGGGCTCCGGTGCCGGCCGGGCTCTAGCGGTGTCATCACATAATGTCCCCACCTCACTGGGAGTAACCTCTCTGTCCCCTCGCTGGATTTTACTTCTGATCTCTGCCCGTAGCAAACAAGCACTCTGGGTCTGGGGTGAGGCCCTGTGTAGACACTGCTTCATTATCCAGTTAATCTCCGTTTGCTGGCGCTATTCAGGCGGCAGCAGCATCTGCCTGCTTGTTAACGGAAAGCCGCCTTTTTTCATTGTCACTTACGGGAAGAGCTGAATGACTCATTCCGGCCTGTCAGCCCTCTGGGGTTATTCGCCACAATAGGCCTGACGGGCCAGATTGAAGTGTGTGGTCATCGCAGGCTGGCTGTGTCATCAGTTTGGGCTCCGGGACTGCGGTCAGAGTTCTGACGTGAACAGAGCTGGATCAGCCTGGGCTGTTCATTCTCGAGTGGAGCAGGGGGCCTCCTGGTCCCTCCTCCCCGACTCTCTGTTAACACCGGGGCTGGGGTGCTCTAGTTACCGGTGTTCACAGCTCCGTGAGAAGTGGATGTCATTGCCCCCTTTCTTTCCTTGGTTTACCCTCGGGGGCCTGTGCCATGTATCTGCTCTGGGTTGGTGCCTGGCACTTAGAAGGCAACACCTAGTCAGTCCTTGTGGGATGAATGAGTATGTGTCTGCCAGGAGTCAGGGACCCAAAGATTAAGGCAGAAAGCTGCAGTGATGCCCACACCTGTGTGCAGTAAGCTCTCCTGGAAGGCTTCCAGAAAATGCATGGTGTCCCCCCACCAGCCCCTAGAGATTCTGATCCGGTTGTTCTAACCAGAGACCAAGGACTCTACATTTTCAGTATGCAAATTCAGGTGATTCCTTCTTAGGTAATTAGCATCCAAAAGGCAATGTCCTAGGGGCTTTCAAGGGAGTAAGGGGCTCAGGAAGTTTCCTGCAGGATGTGTGGAAAACAGCTATAGTGCATTCTGTATTTACCAGAGAAGGCAGGTAGGTTTCATTGGATGGGTCAGCTCCGATGTGTTCATAGCAGCTGCGGTGTGGAAGATTGAGGTATGCTTAGCTTGCCGGGGAGGGGAGGACCATGGTTAATAATTGGGGAGGCCAGGTGCAGATGGGAGCGGGGCCCTGTGTGCCGTGCACCTGCTGTCTCGGGGGCCTGGAGACGGGGTGCTCAGCTGGCACGGTCTCAGCACAGGGCAGGCCAGCCAAGATGCACACTGTGATAAATCATTACAAGCCTTGGCTGCCTTCCCTCCTCTTTCGATTTCGGGATCGGATGTAGAAAGCAACCTGAGATACCTGACAGACCCAGGGGCGGTGGAGAGAGCACAGACCAGGGGCGCGAGTGTGTGAAATTGGGTGACATTTTTCACTCTGTGCCCTAATTTCCTCTTCTGTAAATGCAGATGGTAAGAGTACCTCCCTGCTAGGGGTGAAGCGTGGGGAGAGGCAGTGAGCAGGTCGGGAGAGCTCCTGGCACATAGGACAGTGCGTGTTAGTTGTTACTGCTCCTCGGAGCTTACCGTGATTTGTGGGCACAGAATTTTGAACTCTCTGGAGAAGGAAAATTGTGGAGTCAGAGGTGTTCTTCTCATGACGGGGCTGTGAAACTCACACAAGAGGAGGGTACATTGGGGGCCTCCGAGCCTGCCAAGGACACATTTTCCTCTTGTGAAAGGAGAAGAGTCTTGAAATGTAGGCATGGGCTCAGGCCTTCTGATGATGCCTCCCTGTCCGTGGAGCTGCGGGAGGCAGGCCGCCGGAGTACCCAGGGGACAATTACAGATGTTCGCTTGTAGCTTTGAAGGAGTCGTTCTGTTGGATTTTTGCGTCTGGAGAGGGGGCTCACTGGGACCCGCGTTCAGAAGGCAGCGCTGATGGCGCAGGAACAAGAAGCAGCAGCCTGCCAGCCCTTGAGCCGGCTGAGCTGGCTGTCCCGTAAATTCTAAGCAGCCGCTCGGCCGGTTAGCAAGCCCCCAGGACAGCTCCACCCTGGGACGGGTTCTCCTGAAACCCAGAGAGACCACGTAAGACTTGCTTCCCAGTTATCTTACTGGTTTTCACCAAGTGACATCTCTCAAGCTCCTGTCTTGTGCTCAGGTTGTGCTGAGCATTGGGGCTGGGGTGTGGGTCCAGGAGAGGCAGCCTGGACCACAGGTACTCAGACTGTGGCTGAGTAGATCTCCCGGACACTTAACGGATTCTTTTCAGAATCTGTACGTGGCCTGCAAGGGGGCCTCCAGAGATCCAGTCAGCAAAACCTCGGGTGGCCCCTTTGACGTTCACCCTACATGACAGGGTGGCTAGGCCGTGTGCGCCATTGGTAGCTGGGTCCCGAGCAGTCCCGAGAAAACACTCTGCAGACTGGAGCTCAGACAGGGTAAGGGAGACCTGGCCTGGAAGGGTGGGAGTTGGCAGAGCGGCAGACACAGCACGTTCAGGCAACAAGTAGGCCGCTTCGGTAAAGCGTGAGGGCCGCATGAGGGCCAAGGTGGAGAGGTGGCGGCCTTGGAATGTCTGGGAGCTGTGGAAGGGCTCTACGTAGGGAGTGACACAACCAGCACAGAAGACAAACTTGAGCGATGGCTAGGGCTGCCTCAATAACACGCAGTGAGGTGGGAGAAGAGGCCCCGGGTTGGGCAGGGCGTGCGTGCGTGCGTGCATGCGTGTGTCGGGGGCGTGGCATGCGGTCAGCATCTCACCTAGGTGCATATGGCTTGGAGGGACAATGAGGATATCGGGGACGGATCCACCTTAAAAACCTGCATCTTTCCTCCCCACCGGTCAATTTCTTGTGTTTTACAGATTCAGCCTGTTATTGAAAAAACATTTCCTTTTTCTCAAGTTCCAGAAGCCTTCCTGAAGGTGGAAAGAGGACATGCAAGAGGAAAGACCGTAATTAATGTCATGTCGTTTAAATAAACGCTCAGTGTGGTGATTGTTGGCTCTCTTATTTGGTGATTGCCTCTCGGCCCAGACGTTTTGGTAACCGTTGCTTGCTTTCCAGATTAAATGATAAGTTCCATGACTGAAGTATAAAACGCCTTTTTGCCAGTAATTTGTCTTCTGAACTGAGGGCAGATGCATTTTCTACCCCTCTCCACCCCCCAACCCCCACCCCAGTGGTGCACATCGCCTCGCCCAGAGTGCCGTCTGGTACCTGCGCAGCATCCCCGCGTTCCTGTTGCCAAAAGGTCCTCCGAGCCGAGCAGAGGGGACACACAGCGCAGGCTCTGCAAGTGTCCGTGCTTGGCCTGCCCTGTAAGCTGCACGGGAAAGACTACAGAGCTTTCTTCAAGCTGTTTTTCCACGCCAGATTTTCCCATTGTTGTGTCATCTTCTCTTCCCGTAGCTCAGACTCCATTCAGGTTAGATGCTAGAACTTCTGGGGTGAGGCTGGATGGCGGCGCGAAGATCTTCGGTAAAGCTCCTTCTGGAAACCAGTGCTCCTGGAGGACTGCAGCTGGGCCCGGTTTCCTCTGCTCTGCTGGGTCAGAACCGCTCTCGGAGTTCTGAATCTCCTTAGGGTCACATACAAAATCTCATGATTTGGTTGTTGACTCTCAAGAAAATGAAATCAGAGGCTAAAGTTTCTAACTTTTTAAAACCTTTACATTTTGCCTAAGGGCTAGGCCTCTCTCAGCCATCAAAACATGCTTCTCTGAGGACCTTCTCCAGTTTCTGACCTTAAATGCCTGCACTTGGTGGTTTACCGAGAAGCCCAGTGCAGCTCTTGAATCCGTGACCCTCACTCAGGGTAAGTGTTTCTTCCTGGTGTTTTCCTCCTCCTCACCGCACCTCAGGCTTTGGACGAAGACTTGGTTAGTAACTTGCTACTCAGTTTTTTCCTGTCTGACGCTCATTTGGTAATTCGCTGGATGAGGGCTGCTCTCTGGAATCGCTAGTCTCACCACAGCCAGTAATTCACAAGAGAGAAAACGTGACTCTCGTTGTCAGTACCTGCCACTGTGGACTTTGTCTCGGCTCTTCTCCTGGCGGGCTCCCAGGTGGTACAGGGAGCGGACAAAACTCTTGAGGGAGGACCTCACTTAGCCTCAGGTCCTCTCTCAGAAAGTGGAGCTTTCACCCCTGTCTTATTCCAGCACCTGAAACCTGCATCTTCCTCGTCCGGCAGCAGGTTCTAACCTATCCCCTCACTCGCTGTGGACGCGTTGTGACGCCACAGCAAGGACGCACTCAGATTCCTCCGTACAGTTAACCAGAAACAAGTTTATTCAAAAGAGAAATTCAAGCCCGGCGACTGTAGGATGTCTGAGCCCCGCACACTGTAGTGATCCACACAAAGGCTGAAAGTCCCAGCTGGACATCTAAGAACAAGACAGACGTGCTGGCAGCTGGTGGACACGTGCAAACGTTACTTTAAAACGGAAGCTAAGCTCCTGGCCACAGCTGCCTCCCGAGACCACAGGGCAGTGCAGAGAGGAGCAACGTTAGCCCTGGAAAGACATTGGAACAGCTAGAAAGGAAACGAGATTTGTCCCTCCTGGGATGAGAGCACCAGCATTAAGGAGGCTAATGAGATAAGGACAAGAAGAGGAAGAGTGTATGCGAAGAAGGTCAAGCAGTTTTGTTCAAAACCAGAAGGCACTGGTTGATAGCACCGTGTGGGCCAGTGTATTGTCAGCGGTTAAACTCATTTTTCACTGAAATGCTGCATTTTAGGGTTTCCGAGTTCTACGATTTGAACAAGCAATGCTCCAGGCCTCCCTTCATCTGCTGGAGAATTGCCACTCATCCCCCCTGCCTCCTCCGTCTCTCATGTCTGCTGCTGGAGTCTGAGGTGACAGGCCTGAGCTTAGCAAAGGCTCACAGGACATCACATCAGAACGAACTGGAGACGAGTGATAAACTAGAGCCCGCGAACACTATTCCCATGGCATCCGTGAGAAAAGCGTTAAATGACACTCGCCTGTGACATTTCAGGGCAGCCCACAAGTGGGTTAAAGTCATCCAAATCCTGCTCATGTTAGCGGACAGGACGTGAAATCTTGTAAACTTACTAGCATCCAATACTAACAAAAGGATAAGTCTTCCCCCACTCTGCTGTAGAGCGTAAATTATGATTCCAGAAAACAGAGGAACTGAAATTAGTGGCCTGATACATTGTTTCTTCTCAGATGCTAAAACTCTAGCTTTTGTCCTTCCCTTTAAAGTGTAAGGCATGGGTAGGCCCACAGAGTCTACTCGAAGTTTGTTCCTCTTCTCTCCTGTCACGATCTTTGGAAATAATTTAAAATGTACAGAGTCTTGATACAACATTTTTTAAAACACCCAAAAGCTGCTAATGAGGCAACCTGTTAAGCAGCTACTGAAAGGAGATGAAAGGCAGGAAATGAAAGAAGGACAAATGATTGGTTTAAAACTATTACAGTCTTTCGAAAAGATGGGACCAGAATCCTGGTCCTGGCAGTGTCATTGAGGGGCGGAGCTAGAGCTGAAGAAGGAGCAGGTCCCCTTTCCTCTCGGCTCTGTCCATTTTCAAGCAGCTCGAAGACCTCCAGAAGCATTCCTCCTGCGTTCTTCAGGGTTATAGGACCATGGCTTCCCACACTTGCGTTAACTTCTCTTCGCTGACAGTGTTGAGGATAATGTGATTTTGGTCGTACTGCGTACCCCCTGAAAGAAAGAAAAGGAAAATAATGAAAGGAAATGTGCCTGTAGGAAACAAAGCGGAGAGGGTGAATCAGCTCTTGGTTGTGTGGAAATCCCATCCTGTGGGCACCAACAATACACAGGATGTCCCACCTCCCAGGGCTCCTTTTCCTACTCAAGACTTTAGGTGTCTGAAGTTGGGGGGTGAGGGGTGGGGAGGTGGAAAAATCTAGAGAAGGGAAAATGAACAAAGATTGTGAAATATATTCAGTGATTGTGGATTTGCTATAACAGGCCCTGAAAGTAGTGGAAGGGTTGGCAGCTGGGACAGGTTTTGCATGAACAATGACAAATGGCTGTATTAGGGCAAAGGGGACGTTTGAAAGACGCCCAGTATGTGGACTGGGCGGCACGCCCACTCCTGGGAACGCACTGGGTATATAAAAATTCATAGCACTTGATCCTGAGTTTAACTATACTTTTAAAATTAGTATTATTTAAACTCCCTTTCGCCAGAATGTCTCCAAGGTGCCTACTAGATAGACACGTGGGTGTGAAAAAAAACCTAGCCTCTTCTTTTCGGTGGAGAAGTGTCATAAAGTGCCATCAGATTTTTTTTTTCAGTGTGGACTAAATACGGTTTCAGCTACTGTATCCTTTCTTAGCATAAGGCTCTGCATCGAGGTTCTATCACAGGGACTCCCAGAAATACAAATCTGCTCCTCTCTCTATGAGGCAGTGCGACTGGTATTGAAATCCTGCTGCATCCTCAAGCCAAGAAGAATGAAATGTTCTCTTTTAAACATTAATTGTACATTAAATGTACTCTTTTAAGCATTCGTAAAATATCCAAAAGGTCTGGTAACTTATGCTCTTCTTACAAGGAATCGGTTTATCACCATTGCTGATCTCTTGGCTCTACACATCTAGGCGTAGCATAGGACACCAGAGCCAGATGTGTGTGTCGTGGATAAGTTACCCCCACCAGCAAATCCACTGTCCCCACTGAGACGCACACACTCTACTCCATTGAGATTTGGGGACTATTAGGATGGCAAGTGTCATTAATATGCACAAAAGGATGTTAAGATACCATAATCTTAAGGGGCGCCTGGGTGGCTCAGTGGGTTAAGCTGCTGCCTTCGGCTCAGGTCATGATCTCAGGGTCCTGGGATCGAGTCCCACATCAGACTCTGCTCAGCAGGGAGCCTGCTTCCCCCTCCTCTCTCTCTGCCTGCCTCTCTGCCTACTTGTGATCTATCTCTCTCTGTCAAAAAATAAATAAAATCTTTAAAAAAAAAAAAAAGATACCATAATCTTAATTAGAATCACAAAGACTAGGAAGTCCTTGAGGACTCATCTGATTTCATTCTGCCTCTGGGGAGAAAGAACATCCCCAACTTTTAAAGCGAGAAGAAATCTGCTTCCATTGCTGTCCTAGGTCTGAAATAATACATGACATCTGCCCAAATGCCTCCCTCCCCAGACACCAGGAGATACGTTCCAAGAAAGCCCCTTGGTCTGATCAATCTTAAGGCAATGGCAGCAGATGACAAAGGCTTCAACAGCTGTAGCTGATGAAAATCCTAGTCTCCTGTTAAGTGTTACCAGAGAGGTATTTCCCTTGCATGGATGGGGGCTGTGCAGCCCTACTCCCTCATGTCCACAAGATGGCACCACTCTCCCATATTCTGAGAAATTGAAATCAGTTTAACAAGGCAAGTGACTAGGGCAGCTACCCTACCTAGATGTACTGAGAGTTCACAAACACATAGAACCCTAACCTTATTCAAGAAGCATTGGACATATTTATAATGCATTTTAGGAACGGACCTTGGGGCTTTAAAGCAAAACCCTAAAGAGGAAGCTTCTAGAGTCCCGCAGTTCTTGTCAGTCAAGACTCGAAGTTAGGTGTCCTTACTCCTTGTCAAGTGCCAGTGTAGCAAGTGGGAAAAAGTCCTACATGCTTAGAGTTTCTGTATCATAAACTCTCTGAAGCCAAACTAGTCTTTCCCTTCCCCTCTGGTACCCAGTGTCTAGCTAAGCGTCTACCACATAGTGGGTACCCAAGGAGAGTAACCTTGACACAGGAAACTGAGCACATAAAAAACATGAATCCATATTTTTAAAAAAACGACGTTTCCAGTGTAGTCCCATTTCTTTGGTTTTGGAACTCTGTCTTGTAAGACCCAGGAGCTCTAGTTCAGCAAGGCGATGCATGCGGATGCATGGGGAGCTTCAACCATATTCAGTGAGCTCGGAGCCTTTGTGATTTTTAGTCTGTTATAATAAAACAAACGGTGTGAAGTCAGCCTAGGTCTGGATTCCAGGTCAGCACTTCCGGGTACAGGTCCATGATCGAGCTCTGAGCCTCAGTCTTTGGGCTATAAAATGGGACCAGGGAGGAAGGGGTAACCTGGGGCTCCCAGGGTCCCTGGGAAGAGCCTGTGAGCTAGAGGGCATGTAGAGGGTTCTCAGTGGCTGGCGCACGGGAAGGGATCGCTTACTACTAATAGTATGCACATTTTCACAAGCAAAAAATGTATTTTAAGTATAGACACAACAGAGAAAATAAATGATTCTTACCTTTGACATCTAAAACTAAATTTGGTTTCAACTTGCTGTAGATCCTGCCGTCTGGCTTCATGCTCCAGAACTGACTGTCGGCATTCTGGTCAAGGGCAAGGCCCAGTTTCGAGCCAGAGGTCACGAGGCTCCCCACGATCGTCAGGCAGCAGTCTTCCGCTATCTGCTTATGGGACAAAAAAGGCAGCTGAGAGATGGAGACACCTTTAGGGATCATGATCAGTTCTGGGCACAAATTGATTTTTAAAGTTGTCTTTGCTGTCTATTTGCCCCACAGGAGGCATTTCAGCTTTAGCCGGAGAATTGGGATCAAATAACAAATACTTATACCTTCATTTCAGGTGACACGAGTGCTGGAAAGTTCTCCATCCTTATCCCTTGTAAGATTTCTGCCCTTTGGGAGTCAGGGAAACCTCAGAACATTAGCTCTCCCTTTCAGCAAGGACCATGATCAGAGGCGGGGGTCTACTGCTCTATCTCCCCTGACCTATAACCATCTCTGCTCAGCCTGACCCTTCTGGAACGTGACTGCATCTCTATAATTTGAAAGACTGTTGTAACAGTGAAGTAGCTTAAAGGGCATTTTATTATTTTAAAACTTGAAATTCCACCTACTCTCGTCTTCCCTTCTTGAGAGATGTCTAATAGAAATTTCCAAAAAGGCATGCTATCCAGCTTTAAAAAGAGGAAGGATAAAATACAAATGCAGTAGGAGTGTGTTTTAATGCAAAGATTTTAAGGGCCTTTTCTGATGTGAATCTACTGTGTTCACGTGACGTTAACATCCTCCTACAGAAAATGCTTATGAAAAGCATACAGGTGATAAAAAGAGTGATAATCTAGGACACTGTTTCTCACTGACCTACTGAATTCACAGTTAACACCACTAAAATGTTTATTAGAAGTAATTAAAAGTAAGTGCTGAAAGGCACTGTTTTCTTGAAGTGTTTCATTCAAAGACAGAAGTCGGCTTTTTTTATGCTTCTGTAGTTCAGCTGCTTCAGTTTCTCGTGCTTTCTTCTCTGCCTGTCTAAACACTACTTCTGTTTGCTGAAAGGATGATTCTCCCTCAAGCCCAAGAGACCCAATTAGCAGGTTGTGCTCACTTCCACAGGGCTGTATGCCTTCTGCTGACTCATGGGGCACCCAGTTTTAAGAAAAAACTGGGAGCAAACAGTCAAGCTCATAAAGTCAAGAAGGAGTTAAAAAGACTACTACAACAGAAGCACGAGCTTCTCTAATAAAGTCGTATACTGTATTCAACTTTACCAGGTCTTACATGGCAGGAGTGATGCAAGAGGGAGACAAGCCATTTTCCATTTTACAAGGTATGACCACTGGGCAATGGGCTGGGTTGTACACAGGGCTGTAGATCTTTGCCCTAGTCTGTCTGCGGGGTCCTCCAAAATAAACCAAGAGTGAATTGCATTTACAGTGCTGGGGCTTACTGAAATAAGCCATGATACGTAGATGAAGGACAAAGGGGAAAATAACACAGATAGTTCCTTCTAGTACTACATAAAAGAATCAGGTATGGATGTAAATGCTGTATCCTTGGTCAGCGCTAGATTTACCTCCCATTTCAAGTTCCTCAATTGGTTTTATCAGCTAAAAATATTTTCATGGAAAACTTCATTTATTTCCGAACGTGCTCCAGGAATTGTGAAATAGCATCTACTTGAAGAAAAAGACCATGGCAAACCCTTATCTAATCCTAAAAGCTCACCCTGCATTTGATGCATCCTTCTTGATAAATCCAAATCTGATCGTCGGCACCGACGTCCTCCATGACCTGTATTCGCAGAAGCTTCAGATCCTCCAAGTTTCCATTGGTGGACATGAACAGCCCCGTCGCTTTGTTTCGAAGTCGGAAATAAACTCGTTTCTGGAAGACAAAAGACCATGGCGTGGTCATATATAGGTAGCACCGTCGGGGGCACAGAGTAAGCACCGATAGCAGGAGGGGATCAGAGGGGACGCTGGACGAGGGATCACTGCTCCATCCTTCAGAGGCTTCAGGATTTTCTCAAGGAGTTTGTCAAAATTGCAAAGTGCCGGGTCCAGGGAGCGTGCGGACAGCCCACAGGCCGATGGTGTGGTGGCATTTCCGAAAGCCATCACCGCCTCTTAGCACCAGAAACAGAGCCCAAATCCAAAAATTCAGGGGATGGGGGGGTGGGGGTGATGGATTTATACTTAAACTAAAAAGTGGAGTTACATGTACAAAAAAAGAAAACGATTTCAGAGTACTCGAAACCTGGAGAGGGAAAACCCGTACCTGAACAAAAGGTCGTAGAGAACCTATTTGGCGACAGCCACTGAACTCGTACCAATTCGGGACTTCCGCTGGTGACAGTAGGAACTGCCGACCCCTGTAATTGCCATATTCGTAAGTAACCCATCTGGGGAGAAGAAAAACTGCAGTAAGTGGCAATATCCATTTGACATTTGGCCCTGATTGTATTTATTTTTACAGCGCTTCCCATTTTTACACTGAGCTTCATACCTTAAATATATCTTGGGGGAGAAAAGAAAACTGCCACATTTTCTAAAACACTTAAAGCACCCATTTCTTGGCAAGTAGGAAATTCTTGGTGCATGAGTATTTATGCCCAAAAGATCCACTCCTGAATAGAAAGAGGTAAGTTTTTCCCTCTCATAAGGCAATGAAATATGATCCTTTCCACAAGGCTGCCCTGTACTTCCTGTGAGGCTTTTGTTAAACATCTTCAGTTGTAATTTTTTTCAAGATTTTATTTATTTGAGAGAGCACTTGAAAGGGAGCGTGGGCAGAGGGAGAGGGAGAAGCAGACTCCTGCTGAGCAGGGAGCCCGACGCAAGACTCCATCCTGGGACCCCAGGATCTTGACCTTAGCCGCCGGCGGTTGCTTAAGCAGCTGAGCCACCCAGGCCCCCCTCCACACTGACCTTTAATCATTGTGCACAGTGGCCCCTCATCATTCCCAGGTAAAGGAAAATCCTGGCCCTTACTCCAAAGCCAAAGGACTCGATCTTTCAAAGGGATAAGAAAAATCAGCTCTCTTTCTTACTTGCTAAAAAAGTGCTCAGTATATTTACTGAGCACTGGTTTGCAAAGGATTCCCCTAGAAACTTGAGAGCAGCTAAAGACAAGGCCTTACCTTAAGTAAATTAAAAATCTGGATGAAGAGATAAAAACTACCTCACACATGGCTTTTCCCAATGGGAAAACTATACTATGAAGGTGCATAATTATTAACCCGTATAGAAAATAAGGGGATAAGATGTTAGATTTCAGCTTGCTTAAGGTAGCATAGGAGAGAAAGAAATATGACCAAATCTAATTTTAAAAATCAAATATTTTATTGTATAAAAAGTAGGTAACTCACTTACATGCCACCAATCACCTGAACAGAGCGTATCTGTGTGTTGAATCCCAGGGATCGGAGATTAACTACTTCTGCATTAAGTTCAATCTTTTTTCCTTTGAAGTCTTCTCTTTCAAAAAGAATAATTGTTGGTTCAGAAAATTCCTGTCGAGGAACAAAAATAGAGTTCCGTTACTCAGCTTTGATGATGATTCGAACTCATACAGAAATATCTTGTTCAGGAAAAATCACAAGATCTGACCAGGCTTAGCCTGTCCTGAAGTCCCTTTCCTCAGAGGTCTGGGTGTACCCGTACCCCACAGCTAAGGAGAGGAGGGACAGAGGGGCAGGAAGGTTCTCTACTGCATAGGTAATGGTGTTTTAAAGCGGGGGTGCGGGGGGACATATCCTAGGCACAAAGGAATGGGTCTTTGAGTCATCAACACTTGTAATTTATTTTAAATTTTGTCATTTTGGTGGGGGGATAAGGACGGGCTGGAGAACCATGTATGTAAGTGAGTGGTAAGGTCTAAGGTTGGTGGCGGTCTGGGGTCTAGCAGGACAGCGGCAATTACCTAATCAAGGAACCTTCCCCTCGTAAGCATTTTTCAAATGTCTTTTTTGTTTGTTTTAATTGTAAGACAACAGATTGTGTGTACTCGTGCTCCCAAGCTTTCCTGTAGGAATTATTTTTAGAAAGAGAGGGGAAAAAAAACAACAAAAAACCAGGTGGAAGTCCCATGTTCAAGCCATCATTCATTTGAAAGAGGACAAGGGCACAGAAGTCCACTGATTTTCAGAAAATGAAAAGCTGGCAGCTCATACTTGTTTTTCAAATTATAGACCCTTCTGACCCCAGTCTAAGCTCTAATGATAATAATCCTAAGATCATAAATAATACATCAAAAATCCCCTCCCTGCTTAAAGTTTTGTGGTCAGGGTGTGGCGACTCACGGCTTCATTTATGTGGATGTGCCCTGACGTGCACAGAGATTCCGTGGAGCAGTAAACCGAGCAGATGAGGGTGCAGAGGTGGTTTGTGCGGGGCGGGAATGAGGTTACAGAAAAACGCAGAAGGAAATGACAGGAGTAGCAGAAGTGGCCTGAGCACGCGTGCCAAGTACTAGGGGAAGGAAGGCATTTGAAAACTTGACAACTGAAATGGGTTTGTTTTGTTGTTTTTTAAATATGTATTTGGAGGTAGCTTTTAGAATTCTAGGCATGCTAAATATCCAAGTTTTCGATATTTGCTTATTTACAAGCTAATGCCATTCCATGGGTACTATTTTCACGTCTCAAGAAAGGTCAACATTTTAGTTATCTGAACAGGCAGGAAGGGAGGAGATCAAGCCATTTCGCGTATGTTCTCCTTTTAAAACTCAAGTCACCAAATACACGTGTTTAAAGCTTTTTAGGAGAGATCAGCTACCAAAAAAACAGACACCCCCGGACGTGAACATCTGAACATTATCTTGATGTTCTGTTCTACTGAATATTGCTTTGGCTACATAAAAATGAAAGATTTCTGTTCAAAAAGGGACACTATCAGCTGAACTAGCAACGTACGTGATGAACTGGGAGAAGACGTGATTGCAAGTCTCAAACAACAGAGTGCTAGATTTAAAAGCCACGAGGACCTTCTGCCACTCAGTAGCAACAACAAAAGATACAGGAGACTGAACAAGAGCTTGGCAAAGGGTGTAAAACAGGCAGTTCACCGAACAGAAACCCCAAATGACTAATTAGTGTAGGAGATGCCAGTCCACTAATAGTGAAACAACATAACGAGATGGTACTTTTTTGCCCAGTGTCTTCCAACCGACAGAAATGAGAGAATACCCAGTAATGGCAACGATGTAGAAAAAGGAACCCACAGCTCTGCTAGCAAAGATCTCAAGTAGTGGGATTTGACCGTACTTAGAGAAACTGCATATCCATGCAGGTGAAATCCAGCAAATCTACTCTTTTTAAATACACACGCCCAAGAGACTCTCACACAGGTCTATCGGGATATGTATGTGGGGGCGGGGAATAAGTATGTAAAATACGGTGATGAATACTTATACCAATTAGAATCAATAAACTAGATGTACATTCAGCATAATGGACAACTCTTAAAATTTAAGCATTGGGTTGCTTATAATGATCAGAACTATAGCATCACACCATATATAAACTAAAAGCCAATATACAGATTTATTTTTTAAAAAATCCATAAGAATATCCAAGCTGTATCCCAAGCACATCAGAATGGGTACTTATAAAGGAGAGAGGACTAGAAATAGGGATCAGGTACGCAAGGGAAAAAATACAAGACAGAAGAGGGGCCTTGAACTAACCCTGATGACTTTACCACAGCTGACTCAACACTCTACATCTGGAGTCTGAGAAAACAGCAAACCAAACGAGATCTGAAAACAGGGGTGCCTGGGGACTCAGTTGAGTGTCTGCCTTCGACTCAGGTCACGATCCCAGGGTGCTGGGATCAAGCCCCACATCGGTCTCCCTGCTCTCCCTCTGCCTCTGTGTGCTCTTTCCTTCTCTTGTTCTCTCTCAAATAAATAAAATCTTAAAAAATTTAAAAAAAAATTTAAAAAAAGATCTAAAAAGAGACCAAAAAGTTACTGGATGGAGAGTTCTACAGCAACTGTTTTCTCTGCCTCTGACTTTAAGTCCTAAGGAAGCCTAGATGCTGGTCTCCATCAGCTACGAGCGCCCCGCAGCCCTGTCACACTGTGGTCACACTGACATACTTACAACATCTATAAAACGAAGAGACTTGAAAGTCGCTCCGGGCAGGCATCCCATCGCAGAGAGACAAGGGTAGTGGCCTTCCTCCAACACGTACTGATTCCCGGAGAAATTTTCTCCATCATATGCAACCCAGCTAAAACAGGAAAAATCACACACATGTTCAACATGTACTTTGGATATTCTCTTCAAGAAGTCTGATTCTGAGAGGAAGCCTGCTAGAAAGCACAATGCATACGGCTGTTTTTCCCTCAAAAATACCTACACTTATTTACTGCTTTCCCTCTTGTTGCACATGGATCTCTTAAGAAGTCAGCTGTTAGTTTTGCATTTGGGAAATATATTTTTTTCCTCCACGAAATTACTCATGTTTTTCCCTGTGGACCTTCCACTATTCCTGGAGCCTCTCCTGGGGACCACCATTCCGTAGCCCTGAGTCCTCTCTCAATAATGCTTCAGCTGTCACGGCTAGTCCACCACCTGGATCTACAGGTTTCCTCCCCGAATTTCTCTCCTTTGTCCTCATTTCTGGCACCTCCATAGCGGGCCGCGAGTCGAAATACCACAGTGACTTAGACAAGTCATTCAGCCCCTGTGGGCCTCGGCATTGTCAGTGACGTGGTGATTCACCAGCTTCCCCAGATGAGCGGGGTTTTTTGTTCATTCTTTTAATCCAACAAATGCTTATCCAACTCATTATGTGTCAGGTACTTTTCCACTGCTGGCGACAGAAGCGGGGACAAAACACAGTCCCTGCTATCGTAAAGTTGACACCCTAGTGAGCTGAGACGGATGATAAGCGAACAGCCGGGGTGCGTATCTGCTCCTACTAAGTGCGGCCGGGCAGGGGCTGAAGGGGAACCGGAAGGGAGATGGAGGTGTGTGTGACCCACTGGAATTTTGCCGTAAATCTGTGCGCTCAAATGCAAACCCAGTGCAGGCTCTACTGTGCGGGGCTATGTGCAAGATGGTGGTGTTGAGACCGCAAACAACTAGGTGATTAATGGCACCATTACTAATATTATTATTATTAGACGTAATTCCTCCTCACCTGCACAGGTGGCTCCAAGGATTTCCCAACCAATTTCCCTTGACTTTGGGCTCCCCTCCTTCTAGGGCTTCTGTCAAACTGTTTCAGCAAGACACTTCGAGGTCACGGCCTTTCCCTTCTTGTGTTTCCTACGGCATCCGTCTAAACTTGTATGCTCGGGGGAGCCTTCACGACCTGGTCCCACCTTCTCTCCCTCCAGCTCTAGGGTGCTGCGTTCCCTGATCCCATACATACCAGCCCCACTCCAGCCATGCGCTGCCTGACAGAGTGCCTGTCTTACTCCGATCTACCTGTTAAAAAAAAAAAATCTACCTTGGGAGGCACCTTAGAGATTATCTAGAGTCCCGCCACAGGTGACAGGACAGGCAGGAGAGGAGAGAACCTGGTCTGAATCGCACTGGAGAGCAGCGTGGTGAGCCCATGCCCTCCGATACCCAGCGCTCAGATGCGGCAAGGTACAGGTTCGTACTAACACAGGCCTGTCTCGTTTGGTGCTTTTGCAGAATGCCAAGGTGTCCCTGAATGCTTGCCAATACACGAATTCTCACCTCTCCCGCGATCGGGCTCTGCCAGCCCACTGTTTGACTTACCAGCCTCCTAAAACTCTGCAAGACTTGGTGGAAAATGAATCGTCAATTTGACTGGTTGTTTCTTCAAACCCTTGACTGTGACCTTGAAACTGTGGTTCCGAAAACAACTGAATCTTTGAAAAAGTCAACAGAAAGACGTCCAATTATTCTCCTAAACACGTGAACTCGTTCAGCCTTTGAAATGATGCAAACGTGAGCTGTTAGCTCCTGTGACAATAAACTGCTAGGAATTTCATAAATCCTTTAATTTTCTACTTCTGCAGTAATGATCAATTAGAAATACTTTGGCTGCACCATTCACGTTGCTTTAACTCAGAGACATCAAAGGCCAGTCCGACAATAGAGGCGGGTTTCTATAGAACACCCTGTCGCGACAAGCTGTGAGGCATTTTAAAGCTTTATTGTGGCCAAAAGTAATTGTTCATCAGTTCTAACATTTACAAGAAATTATATTTTGGAAACATAGTATAGTTTTGCTCCCTCTCAATGGGAGATACTTGCTGACTTATTAGAAACTTGCGTATGCCAATAAAGGAGGCTACTGTGGTGTTTGCGCCTCTGTAATTAGGGCTGTCTGAACTCCGAACACGTCCATTAAAAAGCCTCAATAACAAATGTAACACCCCAGTTGAGGCAGTCAGCATTCAAAGGCTTGAGTGAGAGGCCATATAAGAGAGACCATATAAAATGTTTGTCTAATGCGGACACAGCAAAGACGAAAATTCGTTTTACTGTTTAGAATAAATACATGTGTTGTTTGAGATATTAATCTTAGTGTATTAATATAAACTGATCCAGCATAACGATATCAAATTGAACTTTATATCATAAGAGCATTTTATATGAAATATTTAGATATGGGTATGTGCTGTCAAGCACATAAAGGAAACCTAAATTTAATTTTAAAATACAATTATGCTTTCAGGTTTAAAAATGGGTGAAACTTAACAAAATGTCCCAAATGTCTCACATTTTACACATAACATCAGCTTTTCAGTGGAAGCCCCTAATTATAAAAAAAGAGATTATTTTTTAAGTTACCTGATTTCGTCTCCTTGGGCCAGTGAAAGAATCCTAAAAATTTTTAAAGGGAAGAGAGAAGGAAATGAGTAGAGCAGACACCTTGAAAAAGTTTTTTCTTCCAGATCATCAGCAATCACTGTTAAAAATAATCTCAGAATAGTTTCTACAGTGTTATGAATTACATGAACCAGGAGTACACATTAAGGAAATCCAGAATTCAGTTAAATATTCTCATATAAAAGTATTAACTCCTTACCAAACAAATGGGTTGAACAGAAGAGATCCTACAACTTTTGGCTCCCCAGTCTTCAAAACTGGTGTACAAGCCTTTATCCAGTATATACTGCTCTCCTGTGAAGTCAGGGTTCTCATAGGCTACCCAGCTAAAGAAACAATGACTTGTTAGAGTTCACAGTGTACAGGTATAATACAACTATCGAACCCACTTAGGAAAATACGTAACATAAGACACTTCCATTTGTTTGAATAATCAGTAGTCTCGATTTTTCTGATCCTCTGTTAGTCTTTTGGGAGACCTGTCTGTATGACAAATCAAAGTGACAAGGGAAAAGTATCCTTACCTGAACCTTTTAGCGTTCTCACTTACCAAATCCTATTCCCCAAGAAAGCTCCAGTGGGGATATTTGTCTGTATTTCTTTCTAATTCTGTTCTAAGGAAATAATCTGGACTTCCAAGAAGTACTTATAATATTCTCCTAGTAAGCAAGCAAGAGTTCTTTTTGTTATCAACATTAATATTTTTCCAGAAAGATTACAAGAAACTATGTCTCTATTATACAACAAACCACAGTGGGGAAAAAAAGCTGACAGAAGAAATCCTTTAAAAAAATACAGCTAGGGTATACTAAGGTCTAGAGAGGTGACAGACCCCAGGATACTGGGAAACTATAAGAAATTGGGCATTCCTGGGGAAAAGGAGACACGGGCAACGGGGAAGGGAATGAGGCTGGAAGGCAGAGGCAGAAATATGATACCTCTTTTACAAATCACAGTAATTTTCCTCTTTCGGTGAAAAACACATTCTTCAGGTTGGCAGGTATACACAGAGAGAGACCTCTCATGCTGTGTGCAGGAAGTTCAAACCCAGGGAAGTAGTGAACTACCCCTGAGTTTAAATATTATTTGAAACAATAAGGATGATTAATAATTATGTGACCTTCATGTTCTGTGTAATCATCTTTATGTATAAACACATCGGTCAAAGTTCAAGAGCTGGATAGCTTTATAAATATATTGCTTTCCTTTTTGCAAGGCCGTCACAACAGTTCAAGGATTATTTGGGTTATAAGTTTTGTTTCTTATGCAAACCATTATGATTTTTAGCCAAGTTGACTGTAAAGCAAAATTCTCCATATCCTGAGTGGATTTATGTCCATTTGCTTAATAAAAAATTGCTCCAAGTTTACCATTAAAAAACAAACAAACCAACAAACATACCAAAACATACCAAAAATACAGTAATTAAAATTTTATTGGGGACAGGATTTCTGACGTGACCTGACTATGTAGAGTAAGCAACAGTGAACGAACAGTCAGAAATACTAAACTCCTGGGATGTTTCCTCTCACCTTTCAAGTGATGTACATTCAGAGGATAATCAACAAAACCAACGTATGGATGCTGCTCCCCAGCCAAAGATAGCCTTTGAAAGTTTTTCAGTTGTGTTATATTCGAGAGATAACTCAGCATCTCCTCCTGAGTTCATTCACTGCCCTACTGATCCGCTCACAGCTGAAAGGACTAACACTATGTGCCTGTATATTCACTCAGAACTTTCCAAAATGCTTTCGCATCTCTGACCACAGTCAACCTAGGGAGGAGCAGGTCTTCCCATTTTACAGAATGGAAAAGCTAAAGACAGAAAAGTGAACTCACTGATTCTTCAACAAACACTGCCTGGTCATTTATCGTGTGCCAGGAACTAGAGGGCGGTAGGCATGCAAGGATGGAAGGGACAGTCCCTGCCCTTGAATTTACTGATGGCTGAGAAGTAGCACATGGAATTCTTTGCTGGTGTTTGTTCTGGCTGGGAAGTGGCTTGCTCAGGGTGACGCAGAGTGACACCACTGATTAGCTAGTGGCCAAGGATGGCTGGGCTCCAGACTGGGTCTCCTGAGGCTCCCCACTCTGTGTCATGACCCGAGCTGCCGCTTGTCAAGTCTCCTTTCATTTACTCTTGGGTTAAGCCATACTTAAAACAGTCCACACACTGCATAACGAACAGGGTATGATTTTACCTTCGAAAGGGCTGGACTTCAGACAAAATCTCAAATGCAGTCCCTATTAGGAAATGAACAGCAATCAAGGATAAAAAGAACACCGCGAAAGTCTCCAGCATCAAGGAGCTTAGGACAGCGAACGTCTGCACACACTCTCTGGCCGTCTGAACAGAGTAGCTGCTGGCAGGCCAGCCGGTCTGTTTTAGGAAACACAGCTCCCCCACGTCAGACCCTCATCAGCAACTTTTATAGCCTATTCTTAAACACTGTGAGGTCAGGAATTAGGAGACCTAGTTTCAGCTATGGTCATGACATTAGTATCCAGATAACTTCGAATGGGTCGCTTAACTTTTGCAAAAGGTCGTATTTTCATCATAGGTAAGGGGGTCCGCCAGGATCCCAGCACTGACATTGCATGGGGCTGTACAGCGTCTGGGAGCCTCAGGGGACAGCCTTTGACTTATGAAGAGAAGAGACACTCCAATGGGAGCATGGAATCCTGCCGCGTGGGGAGGGGTATCTGCGTGGTGGGGATACCGACAAAACCCAGGACTTTAAAAAAAAAAAAAGAAAGAAAGAAAGAAAAAGGAAAAGAAAAAAGAGGTTAAGCCGTATCATATCAAAGTATTCCTAGCAGTCTCCGCATCTGAAACAAGTTAAAGGAAAGCAGAGGATTCAAAGGCCTTTTTGCTTGATTGACTTCAAGGTTTGGAGGGAAAAAGGCTGTGAAGGGGGAGAGACGGACCACAGGAGAGAAGGCAGCTGAGTGAGCCTTGGAGGAAGCTTTATCTAGCATGTTTTATATGTATATATACATATAACTAACAAGTGAGAATACTCTATTTCCCTATAAAATAAAATAAATCACTTCTAAGGAAACACCCAACACATGAACCTAGCTAATTCATGGAGGTTGAAGCGAAAAAACCACTTATGAAGATGTTACTTGAACTGACAGTCATGCTGTTTTCCTTCAGAGCTGTAGCCCCCGCTGAATCACCCACGAAGAGGAGGGGAAAAATAAAACCCCAACACCCAGACCTGAGATTCTCCCTTGTATCTGTAACTTCTACTTGAGACTTGTAAGAAGAAAATTCCTTACTGTCCTTGCCTCAACATATTCTGTCTACGTGAATCAACACCTCCCTGTTTACAAGGCAGGAGGGGGCGGTGGGCTGAGAGCGAGTACGTGTACCGGCAGGTCCCAGCCTGGTGGAGTCACTGCTCAGAACTCCCGGGTGGCAGGGCGAACTGGCCCTTCCGTGGCAGAGAAAAGGAAAAAGAAATTAAAATGATGGCACTTTAATTTTCTTAGCTGGACTCTGGACATAATTCCTTTTGTTCTCGGTTTTAAAAAAAACGAGCCCAGTTTCCACCATGTGAACAAGAACGTAACACAGAACTTGAAATGCCTTAGGAGGAGCTGCGAGAGGGAGTTTCTTCTGATGTTGCGGTAAGAAAGGGAATGCGGTGCCCAAAGCTTCCGTGGCTGGATTCACGAGCATCCCTCCTGAAGGCTGGGCTCTGTTTCTGAGCTAAAAATGAGTTTACCACCCAGGGATTGTGTTACCCATGTGACAGTGAATCTCCTGGGAGAGAGCCTGAGCAGGAATCTTAAAAAAGTTTCTGAAAAGATTTTGCGTTCCATACTGAGAAATGAAGACCCAAACTAAAATTCTTATTTGCCAAGAAGAATAAAGTCATTAAAATCACTTTTCTTTGAAACTATTAAAAACAAACAGGCTGGATCCTCCCTCGTGTTGGCACACCTCGAGCTATCTACCTCAGGAGGCCCAGGTCCGTTGCCGCCTCGTCAGCCACAGTCTTCCCTGCACACAACCTGGAAATCAATCTCTCTCTGCTCAGTATAATCTCTAGGTCTCTTGTAGCTATGATTATGTTTTATATGGATACTGTAACTTCTGTGAGAACTTAATGGAATGCTTTGCATGTAACTGACCTCAATCAATATTTGTCAGATAACCAACGAAATGAACTACGAGGAAGCAGCTGGCCCTGGTGAATACAGAAGCCCTTCCACAACCGCAGAATTTAAAAGGAAGTGGTGTTGGGGGTGATGTGTGCACACCTCCCTTCCACTTCCCCTACACCACAACTCAACTGCTATCACCAGAAAAAGGCCCAAGCCAGGAAATACAACAGAAATGACTAAAAATAGAAACCTATAAAAGCAACATTTATAAAGGAAGCTAATTTCAAGTAAACAAAGGCTGGGTTTAAAAAAAAAAAAAAAAAAGACTGGCTCTGGGCATGATTCTACCTGTTGTAACAGCAAAATCTACAAAAATGCCCTAAGGGAATTCTACCCAGCATCCTTTGCTTCCTCTGCTAGGACGCATGACTGGACTCTGACTAATGGAACCAACACACCTGGTGAGTACCAAAGTGTACAACTGTTTTTCCAGACTGAACTGGTCATTATTTTCCTCGTAAGTAATTAACTTTAAAGGCAATCCAGAATACTACGAGCCATGGCAACATTTCAGATGACTGTAAAATGTTAGGGAGTCATAGCAGGACCTGGTAGAGGGCATGTCCTGCTAGGAATGAAGACCCAGAAGTCCCGGATGTTACCCTGTCAAGATGGCACCACAAGCAACAGCCTACACAAGGATTTGGCGAATGTGACTCATAGGAAAACATTACACTGTAGACACATCTCAGATATCCAGGGATCCTCTGGGAGGCACCCAGAATACAACAGAATTGAGATTAGAATGATCCAGATAGCCTATGTTACTCATGACATACAAAAACCTAGCATCCAAGGCGCCTGGGTGGCTCAGTGGATAAAAGCCTCTACCTTCAGCTCAGGTCAAGATCCCAGGGTCCTGGGATGGAGCCCCACATCGGGCTCTCTGCTCTGCAGGGAGCCTGCTTCCTCCGCTCTCTCTGCCTGCCTCTCTGCCTAGTTGTGATTTCTCTCTGTCAAATAAATAAAATATTTAAAAAAAAAAAACAACTAGCATCCAATATTTGCAACAGAACCCATATCAAATAATTTCATCTAATTATTTAAGAAACTCTCATTTATAACAAATTCTGATATCAACCTGGATCATAAGGATCATTGTTTAACTTCTTTTAATAGACATGTATTTTGCCCATCCAGTATCTGTCCCCATTTTTTCTGACATTCCTGGGGAACAACTCACTCCAATCATATATTAAGTGGTGCTTCTGGGACAGGCCCTACCCCGCTCTGAGACTGGGCACATCACACAGATCCAGTCGTCTCCTCGACTCCAGAGATTGGTTCAGGCAGGTACACATGACCCAAGCTGAGAGAATCAAAGTCAAACCTGGAACTCTCCTGAGAAAGAGACGCTCTTTCTGCTGGACACCGTGAGAAGAACAAAAAGCCAATGATGCTGCCACAGGCCACCAGATGTAAGTGGCCTGCCTCAAACAAAGCCAGCATGGGAAAAAAGCCCAGTCAAGAGACAGAGAGCAAGTTCTAATGACAGTGTCTAAACCTGACATCCAGCCATGACTGAAGCAAAAATCTTTTCCAGGAATTTTAGGTTATATAGTCTGATAAACTGCATTTTAGGTTGGCCTGCAGTCATGTATATCCTGAAGGATCTTGACTGATCATCTTCCAATAAAAGCTTACCTGAGCAATAATAAAGCATTCAATTGCTAACTCCAGCTACACTGAAATAGTAACTTTTATGTCAAAATAATAGTGAAGAAATAAAATGGAGCAGATGTAGGGTGTAGGGGCTCAGGGCAAGCCACCCCCAAAATGACCACAATGGCATTTCGATTATTTCAAAGTAAAGTTACTTAGAAAACAACCTGTGCTAGGGGCGCCTGGGTGGCTCAGAGGGTTAAAGCCTCTGCCTTCAGCTTGGGTCATGATCCCAGGGTCCTGGGATCGAGCCCCACATCGGGCTCTCTGCGCAGTGGGGAGCCTGCTTCCCCCCCCACCCCTGCCTGCCTTTGCCTACTTGTGATCTCTGTCAAATAAATAAAATCTTAAAAAAAAAAAGATTTAATTAAAAAAAAAAAAAAAGAAAAGAAACAACCTGTGCTAAAAGGACTCTCAGACCCTCCTCTGCCTTTCAGAAAATAGGAAAAAATCTCCCATGTGAAAGTTACCCTCCTTGTACCCAGGTGAAAACACACTCTCATCACCAGAGACAGGGAATTTAGAGCTGAGAAGGCTGTATGACCTGAGAAGGCTGTATGAACAAACCCTGTTACTTTTTACTACTTTAGCCCAAATTCTGTTTAGAATTTATTACTAATCGAAGCTTCCAAACAAGTTTTATCCTGTCAATTCCTAACAAATGTATTGTGTCTAAAATATATAAAAACTGCCTGCCCTGTTTATTTCTTTAAGTCTCAATTTCATTATCGGACCTCCATGAGCATTGTAATTAACTTTGGTGCTTTTTAATATTTTTCTCTTGTTCATCTATCTTATGTCAATTTAATTCCTTAGACCAGCTAGAAGAATCTTTTTTTTTTTTTAAAGACTTTATTTATTTATTTGACAGAGATCATGAGTAGGCAGAGAGGCAGGCAGAGAGAGAGAGAGGAGGAAGCAGGCTCCCTGCTGAGCAGAGAGCCCGATGTGGGGCTCGATCCCAGGACTCTGAGATCATGACCTGAGCCGAAGGCAGAGGGGTTAACCCACTGAGCTACCCAGGTGCCCCCAGCTAGAAGAATCTTGATGGGTAAGAGAAAATTCTTCCTCCCCTGCAAGGACATAGAACAATTGAATGGGACTTTATCCCAAATTCAGTTTTCTAGTATTAGATGATTATTTTTTATTTGATTCCTAGCATAAGAAATCCAGGAGATCTTACCATGCAGACTGATAAGGGAAGTAGACCTGTGGACTTCTATCATGAAACCCCCAAGTCTATGGTCTACTGCAATGTGATATTATACATAAAAAAAAGACTATATGAGAAAGATTTTAAAAAGCAGTTATGAAAATACGTAGCAGTACGTATTAAATGACTGATTTCATATGTAGCTATTGACATGCTTATTTACTGAGTGTCTACACCTACTCTGTGTCAGAGACACGATCAGTTTAATACAACCCAAGGTAAAAAAGTGTTTAAAATCCCGACTGGGTCATTTCACTTACACTCCACTCAGTACATTAATAGACTGTGTCTTCAATCCATATCCGGTCTCCTTTAAGTTAGAAACAATTCCTAATACGTCAATACTGGAACCTTTGGATCCAAAGTTTTTTTCACTGTACATTATCATATGAGCATTTGAAAAATCCTGTTAAGAAAAAAATTCAAAATTCAAAGGCTAGCCATTCATCATTCAAAAAAGATCAAGTATTATCTATTAGCTTTTCTTTAACTTACACCTAATATAGGCCGTAAAGACTGAAGTTCTCCATT
The DNA here is from genome assembly GCF_922984935.1 of Meles meles. Lineage (NCBI taxonomy): Eukaryota > Metazoa > Chordata > Mammalia > Carnivora > Mustelidae > Meles > Meles meles. The sequence continues at coordinate 25,823,779 of NC_060070.1, forward strand.
GTAACCTCCCCAATCTTTCCAGTCCTTGTACTCTCCTTCTTCAAGCAGATACTGATGACCTGTAAATCCAGGCTTCTCATAAGCAACCCAACTGCAACAGAAAGAACATGAAGGAGTAGTAGTTTTCATCAGTGCTAAAAGTGTTCCCATGTATGTACGTTTCATTAACAAATACTGACAGTTGTGAAGCTAGACAGAGACTCATGCCCTATGACTATTGGAATTATTCTCTAAAATTTAAGAGACTAATGGAATGGCCCCCTAAAGAACAACATAAGAGGGGTGCCTGGGTGACTCAGTGGGTTAAAGCCTCTGCCTTCAGCTCAGGTCATAATCCCAGCCTCCTGGGATAGAGCCCAGCATTGGGCTCTCTGCTCAGCAGGGAGCCTGCTTCCCTTCCTCTCTCTGCCTGCCTCTCTGCCTACTTGTGATCTCTGTTTGTCAAATAAATAAATAAATTTTTTTTTAAAAAAAGAACAACATAAGAAATATATATCAATGTTCTATAAAGGGGTAGAGGGAGTGTGTGTGTTTAACAAGAACAGACTCAAAAGAACTTCAGCAGGAGCCCCTGAGTGGCTCAGTCAGTTAAGCATCTGACTCTTGATTTCAACTCAGGTCATGGTCTTAGGGTTTGGGGATCAAGCCCTGCATTGAGCTCTGTGCTCCGTGGGGAGTCTGTTGGAGAGTCTCTCTCTCTCCCCCCCTTCGCCCCTCTCCCCACTCACGTGCCGTCTTTCTCTCTCAAATAAATAAGTAAATCTAAAAAAAAATAACTTCAGCAAATAAAACTGGATAAACTTTCTTCAGTGGCTAATTAAAATACTTTTGCCTATTTATAAGACCACTTTCAGTGTACGCTTCTAAAGGAAATATGTAAGACTTATAAAGTGTAGAATATCATTAAAAAATAGAAAGTAAACTAACAGTTCAATTGCTTGGAGCATCATATTAATAAACAAGATGTAGATTTGATCAGTGTGGGCCAATTTATTAGTCTTTCTCAGCTGACTGGCCCCAAACCAGCCCTTTGAACCACTGTGTCAAATCTAGGTCCCAGCTGGCTGAGAATATGTTTGAAATTCACTCTACCAGCTATCTGGAATGGTTTTTGGTGGGGGTGGAGTGGGGAGGGAGAGACGTGTGTATTAGTTTACTAAAGGGTAAAAAAGAAACCCCTCCAGTTACCCCCAACTACTCACATTCCTCTCAGCACTTTCATGGAGCCCACGGATGTGAACGGCAAACTGTCATCTGTCTTCTCTTCTGTTTCATCCGCTTCCGCGATAAAACTGCACATTTCTGTTTCTAATTCCATACATTTTCCTTCAAAGAAAGGCTTTTCATAAATAACTACCTATAATAGAAATGAGACAGACCAGTAATTGTAACAAGTTAAATGTCTCAACAGCTGAACATTCAATCAGTCATGTAACGTCATATCACTAAGTCCTAGAACACAAAACTTTCTGATCATAGTTTTTTAAATTAACTAAATAGTAGTATCATCATTTTAAAACTCTGAATTTTTTTTCCTGATGTGGTACAGCCCAAAGTCAGGTTCAAAAGGCAGTTTATAAATAACTGATTTTAAAAAATTGGTTTGGTTCGATGGCTACAACCGATATTTAGAAATTTGCTTAGGACACACTGAGCAGCCAGAGGATCCTACGTTGCTTTAAAAATGAAATACAGGAATGCCTGACTGGATTCACTGGTAGGAGCATGCAACTCTTAACCTCAGGGTCATGAGTTCAAGCCCCACACTGGGTGTGGAGCCTGCTTAAAAAAAAAGAAAATAAAATAAATGTGTCATAAATGCACAAAGTAGAAATAGCAGAAAGGGAGATCTTGTCTTGAGAACTCAGTTTTTATCCTGGCTAACCGGCAAGCAGCAACTGGCCCGCAATTAGTAAATACAGCCACAAATTATAAACCAAACACAACGATGAACCTTTTAAGCCATGGCCACACATCCTGGGAGGGATTATTAGTGCCATTAAGCTCATGTCCCAGTCGAAGGGACGGCATGTGTCAGTTGGGATGACGTCCTTCAGCTGCAGTTAACATCTGAGGAAATGTAAAATCATATGATCTTCATGGGGATGGAATGGGAATCAAACTTTTAAAAGAAACATCTTTACCTTGGGATCTGTAGGGAATTCAACTTTACGTCCGCCCTTAAAAGAAAAATAATATGGTCAGAAACACAGCTCTTGGTGGAGAGAATCCTGTTTCATATGACCCAGGGCAGCGGGTGGTCAGCGGCCGGCCTCCCAGCCTCTGGCATAAGTGAGGAGGCGACGGTTCTGACGTCCCGACGATGCGGAGGGAGAATGGGGGAGGCCGTGTGGAGCTGAGGTGGTCTATAAGCTGGATGCGTGGTGGGTTTGTTTTTTAACCCAATGAGTTATGTTTTTTGGGTTTTTTTCCCATTCAGAAAATGTCTCATGGAAATTCATCTCTCTCATTTCCCTTAAAAAGCAGTCCTAAGATCGGACAGCCCTGGACACAAGTTCTTGGTGGCAGCCCCCCCACCAACAACCCCCCCCCGCCTCCGTGCCGTCCTGCGCCTTGCACGGACTAGCTCTCTACTGGGCTCCCGCTCCAGCCAGGACTTGCGCAGACTTGGCCGATCTCCACTCCTCCCTCAGTTCAACTCCCTGCCGTCCTCATTCGAGGCTGTTTGCTGCCTGGCCTCTGGAGGCACGGGATTCTGCAACCCAGGGCTTACAACATCTTTGAGTTCACACAAGTTCACTCTAGGGTCTGGAGGACTCTTGAAATAATTCGATGAGCTGCTGGCTAGAACTTACACTAGCCCAAGGAATGGTCTGTGGGGTTGGTTATACTTTTAAAACAAAGTTGCTGTAAATCACCAAAAAACTCACGGAGAAGAAGCCACAGAAAAAGCTATTATGACACCAAGATAAACGGGGTAAGAGTTAAAATCGGCAGTGGGAAAGTCAGAAGAATATTTTCCACCAATACAGAACGGTTCTTGCTTTCTTTTTTTTTTTAAGTGCAGCCGGAGGTGCTCACATGCACCAAATGAACTGTAATTATAAAGGAACGTTGCTGATTTTATCAACAAACCGGAGCTGAGCCAACCAAGTGCAGTATCCCCCCATTATCTGCATTTCACTTTCCAGGTTGTTACCCGCGGTCAGTCACAGTCTGGAAGCAGAGGCTCCTCCTCCTGACTCAAAGTCAGAAGGTCAGGGGTAGCCTAACTCTGCGTCAGGACGCCCACGCCCCTCACCTCGCTTCACCTCGCCAGGCAGGCACTTTACATCTCGCGGCGTCCCAGGAAGGGCGATTAGAGTACAGTAAGATGTTCTGAGAGAGGGACCATGCTCACACGACTTAAACTACAGTGTATTGTTTACTTGTTCTATTTTATTATTACTGTTCATCTTTTACTGTGCCTGATTTATAAACTAGATTATAATAAATGTATAATTTAATTTCTAAATTAAACTTTATCATATACGTATAGGAAAGAGACATAGTATATATAGGGTTTCGTGCCATCCATGATTTCAGGCACCCACTGAGGGTCTTGGAAAATATCCTCTGTGGATGGGGCCAAAGGGGGACTAAGTGTACTAATAAGCACCCATTTCAAAAGTATCTTTTTCCAATGCCCTAAACGTCACAGCTTTGTATATCACTTGAAACAGTCCTCAAAACCTAGGACAATTGTTTAAATATTCACAAAACAAGCTGAACTTCGTTCTTTGCAAGTGAATTTTAGAAACGAATCATTTATAATGAAAAAGTCATTTATAATGCAAATGAGTTTTGCATGAAGACCAGCAAACACGGAGGGAGGCAATGAACCACCGGCTTTAGAAGGAGGTAAAGATAAAAATCATCTCCATGACTTTCTAATTTGTTTCAAACTGACTCTAGAAAATAGCCACAAAGTGCAATTTCAGAAGCACGACTGTAACAAGAGCCTCCCTCTTGCCACGGGTAGTTAGCGAGCACCTGCTACCGTACCTGTACCGCGCATACTGTGCTCCCCACGGGGGACAAGACTGAGCAAGGCTTAGAGTTTAGCAGGAGAGACAGAAGGAATGTGGCAAAAGACAGGGGCAGGGTGGAGAGGAAGCAGAGGCAGATGCTGGGGAGGACAATAGTCACACATCCTGTCCCAGGGCTCCCAACGCTGCCCCCCCTCCAACAGCTTCTGATTGCCACAGCTGGGCTCGTGCCCACTTGCCTTGGCCGTCCCAGCTCCGCCCGGGTTCGCGCAGAACATTCCCTGACATCTCCATCTAGTGCAGCCTGCATGGTTTTTAAGACCCAACTTGATGGAGCATGAAGATTTCCTAATCGCATCATTCACATCACCTCCAAGGTGGACTTTACCTGTCCTTCCTGTTTTTCCACCAGGTTTAGTTCTTCACTGTCTTCACTTCCTAAACCTGCCCGGGGCTGCAGCTCTGTGCACCGAGTGTGGCTCTGCAAGGCTGAAAATGCCTTGAAGGCAGACAACATGGGCTTATCCCCATTTTTTTTTCCCATCTAAAGCGTCCAGCAAGTCACCCTCTTATTTCCTCCAGCAAGAGGATCCATCTGCTACAGATCTGTGTTTTCACAAGTCTGGTTTTATTGCTTCCAAGTCCCAGCCTGTGAACTACCAACGTCAAGCTGACAAAGAATCAGACTCCAAGAACGTTTTGTTAGATTTCATTTTTACCATTTTCAGAGGCCGCATGGATCCAATGTACGCTTCTTCTGTGTCCCAGAAGGACAGGTCGGGGTATTCACCAGGTTCCAGGACAAAAGGCATACCTTGAAATCCAGGTTCTTCATAAATCAGCCACCTAAGTAAGCACCAAGGAAGAAAAGAGAGGGCTCATCATTTATTTCCAGGGCACACAGGACCCCACCGAGAAGAAAGGGAAGGAAGGGGACGATGTGTATCTGGGCATGTATGGTTGCACTCGGATATCAGAGCAACCTTAGATTCAAGGAGAATGTGCCCTTATATGCTCCTCTTCTTGGGCTTTTACTTGTCCCCTTGCGGTTTTGTCCAGTTAATTTTAACTTATATGATGAATCTCTTCAAAGCCTAAATGTCCCTATCACTTCAAGTCAAAGCAATAGCTACTTTGTAGCGCTCTATGTATTTAGAGAGGCCATAGCCAGGAAACTCAAACTTTATTTTATTTTTAAAGATTTTATTTATTTGACAGAGAGAGACACAGGGAGAGAGGGAACCCAAGCAGGGGGACTGGGAGAGGGAGAAGCAGGCTTCCCGCCCAGCAGGGAGCCTAATGCGGGTCTCAATCCCAGGACCCTGGGATCATGACCTGAGCCGAAGGCAGACGCTTAACGCACTGAGCCACTCAGGCGCCCTCAAGCTTTGTTTTAAAATGTTTTAAAACAGCAACATCTCACTTGTAACCAAAGAATCAGATGTTCCACCTACTCATTTATCACCGTGCCCAAAACTAGTAACAGGTAACATGTCCCTAGCACTTACAAGGAATGCCACCCGGAATTTGATCCAGTCCATGCAACAGAGCTATGAGGAAGGAACACTACTGTCCCCATTTTACAGATGAAGTTAAGTAAATTGCCCAGGGCCACGCAGCTGCGAGTACCAGATCCAAGCTGACTACAGAGCCAGACTCCTACTCATTTTGGGGAGCACTTTTTCTCATTCCAAAAGTGCACATAATTTACGCTTTTTACGATGACTCAGGATCATCACTGGGAGTGTGACAATGCATGGTGGTCTCCTGGGGGCTTTGAAGGTCCGTAAGGCAGCTTGCTCCCAGGCCCAAAGCTTTTTGAGTTCTTGGATCTGATTTTTACGGCTTTTCAATACCACACCCTTTTATCAGGCTTGTCAGCTGTCACTTCCGCTGTGGTCAGAGAACAAGCAGCCCCGCCCTCCCTTCATGTGCTAGAAACCAGAACACCATGCCTGTTAGAACGGCCTTGAAACACTGTGCACAGTCTTTTCACTTTCTTAGTTCCCCCGGCGAGTTCTGGGAAGGGGAGGTTGTAGAGATGGGACCTCCACGTAAGGAAGGTACTACAACAGCCCCTTTATACACAAACACGGAACTCTTGGTGAGCACTTATCCTCTCCAATTCCTTGTTAATCTGGCCAAAGAGTCCTAGCTGGGGTATCCCATTATCCCCAGAACGCCGTGCCGAGAAGAAGGTGGCCATAAATAAAATCTTTTATCAACAAAATGGGTTTGATTCTCCCTCTTTGCCTTCTTCTTGCCAATTTTGGCCCAAGGCACATTTTGGGTGATGGGTTTTGTTAAAGATTCCCTTGGATAAGCCAGTAGCTTCTCCTGACTCACTAATTATACAGGGATTTACAATCAAAATCCTCCTGAAGACCTGTCCACACACACACACACACAAATGTTGACAGACTGAGTGGTATATGTGTGGGTTAATTCAAAACAAATTAGTCCACGTGGTTAGAAATCAGGGTACCAGTTAAACTGGGGGTAAGAGGATGGCAGGAGGAAGCACAAGTAAGGGAACTTCTGATACCGGCTGTCTTCGATTTCTTTTATTTTTTTTAAGATTTTATTTATTTATTTGACAGACAGAGATCACAAGCAGGCAGAGAGTCAGGTAGAGAGAGAGGGAGGAGGAAGCAGGCTCCCTGCTGAGCAGAGAGCCTGATGCAGGGCTCGATCCCAGAACCCCGAGATCATGACCTGAGCTGAAGGCAGAGGCTTTAACCCACTGAGCCACCCAGGCGCCCTGTCTTCTATTTCTTGATCTAGATGATGTTTACACTTCGCAAATTCACTCAGATGATACACTTATGATTTGCTGTGTACTTTTTTGTACAAATATTATCACACACGCTTCAGTAAAAAATTAAGGGGAAAAGGGCTTATCTTTTAACAAATAGCACTACAGTGCCCTAAACCACAAGAAAATGAAGGCTAAGAGTGTGGTCCTTTAGACCTCCTTAGGTTTGAGGCATAAAAATAGGGATGCGTTTCCCAGTTCTTAGAGCTCTAAGCTCTCACAGGCACACCGCACCTGGATTTCACACCCCAACTAATGGCAGTTCATCAGAAATGGTGCTACTGGGCTACGGAGCCAAGGGCTGTGGAGTCTGAGTCCTCACAAGTGAATGGGTGGCACTTTCTGTAAACTCAGCACCCGGCTCATAGGCGGGTGCTGGGGAGAATTGAGGGAGAGCTGAGCGCAGGACCACGTTCAGGAGGCCTTCCCTTCTACGGTCTGAGGTGAGGGCATTTATTCATCTGATACAAACATTTCACTTTTCTCGAAGCAGGTGATTTAGTCATGTAACATTTACAGAAGGGAGATAATCTGGGGCAAAGGGAAATTTGTCAAAAGACTGAACACAAATGGACACGCTGGAAAGGACGGTGTCCTCGATGAGCAGGAAGGAAACTCAAACCCACACTTATCAGTATTGGGTGGACTTTGGAATCTCAAAAGTCATCCACAGAGCATGATTCATTTTTCCCAAGTTCTAAGTCCCACAAGATACATTATTCACGAAGCCATCAGGAGAGGGGGAAACTATCTTCAGGCGGTGTTATTTCGGGTTCTAAAAGTCCTCCTATTTTCTCATGTACTTAGGTAATGAGCTCTTACCTACACTATGAATAAACAGTATAACTATAAAGTGTGCACTTTTTAAAAAAATGATAAAAAATACATATTATTTCAACAACGTCCCTTTGTATGTTTATAATGGCTATCTATATGTTGATTAAAAACTTCTGTAATTATTCTTTCAGAAGTGCCTTTTAGCCACACAAGAAACATCGATCTTCTCTTGTTCACTTATCCTCAAACAAACAGCGTTTCCAGCCGGACCCTCAGTCTTACTCTCCAGACACGGCTCCCTGGGAGTGCTGGCTATTTACAGAAACCAACTGGAGATGTGAAAGATTAAATTTAAATACGCCAGTTTGAGGTTGCTCTGAAGAGGGCGAGCTATGACTCTCAGAGGGGAAAATGTCCCTTTACAGTGGAGAGCTGTCGGAGGCACCAATTTTTTTTTTTTAATTTTTTCAGTTTAAATTCAATTAGCCAACATCGAGTACATCATTGGTTTCAGATGCAGTGTTCAAGGATTTGTCAGTTGTGTATGACACTCAGTGCTCATCACAGCACGTGCCGGAGGCCCCAGTTTAACCAAGCAACCCAACTCAGTACGGTTAATAGGAAGCCGGGTAGCACACACCGCCTTTCGTGACGCAACGTGACGATGTAGCACTACCCGGATGAAGGGTCCTTTCCACACCTGTATCTGATCGTGCCTCTAGACCTAACCCGTTGAATACAGAAAATTCAGGCAACACCGGGACAAGTTAAATGATATGAGGAAATGCTCAGAGACAAAACCAGATTGTGGTATATTCTCTAAAACATCTGACCTAAAATCTTGCAGGGGCAGAAGTGTAAAATTAAGGTATGGGAAAACCACAAAATTCCAGAGAGAGTTTATGGGTGTGGAGTTGGGGGGATGGGCCCAGGGCAGGCCACGCTGGGTGCCGCGCGCAGTGCTGGTAACGGTGAGGTCCTAAGTCAGGTGGCAGGCACACGGGGATCTGTCTTAGCACCAGGCTTCATCATTCACATATAGCTGCTTCTTCGGTATGTATCAAATACGTCACAATAAAATTGATCAAAGAACGTTTGGCTATTCAAAACTGTCCCTTGACTTCCAAATTTAAAATTGTGGAAATTCCTCATTTTCCCAAAAAGAATTTGACGAGCAATGCCCTTCTTGTGTGTATGTGTAGAAGAGTCTGACCCCCACTACGTAAGTAGGCCCTGGAACAAATCTAATGGAATCTAGCGGAGTCCCTCACATAGCGAAGACCTCTCAGCTACTGGTTCAGGGGATCGATGTGTCAAAAGAAGCAAAATGAACTCAGGTGTTTACTAGCAGTTGAATTCTCCCAACCCATCAAGACTCCCCTTGAAGATCTATAAAAGTACTAATGACTTGTTCCCAAAGCCAACCAACCAAGTTCAAGGACCCCAACTTGGAACTGACATCCAAACCAGCTTTCTGTTATTCCTAATGGTAACAGAAATGAATGGCCATGAAAAACCGGACACTGTGGCAGGTTTGTGACTGGCCCCTGTGAGAGGAGTTAAACTCACTGGAAAGGTAAGAGACGTTACTTAGGTGTAGCTCTTTATGCCTCGAAAGAGCCCAAGCCTGAGTCATCAAGCCTTCCAGACATCGCGATGAGCATATTATAGCAGATTCCCATCTCATTCTTTTAAAGAAAGTGGTCCTTCTCAATTTAACATTAATACGTTAAGAAATAAAATATACCGATCTCTTTGATGTGGGGAAAAAACCAGAGGCAGCAGGACATGAAGCCCTGGTCTTTGTTTAGATTCCTCCTTTCCTTCTCAGCCACCAAATATAAACAGGCCCAAGGCTCAGATGGCTTCCCTACTCCCTTTGAAATCGGTCCAGCACAGGATTTAAAGACCTCCAGGCTGCCCACTCCTGAATTTCCACCTCCAGCTTCCCTCCTGAACTCCAGTCCCCCGTAGCCAGTCATCTTCCTGTCCCCTCACCTCAATGTACAGTTGGCCTGTCCAACTTCACCTCTCAAAACTGAACTGTTTTCTCCATCCCAGTCAACGCCGGAGTCTCAGTCCCTCACCCCTCACATACGGTCTGTCCGCAAACTTGACAGTTCTCTCAGGAAAATGTGTCCAGAATCTGACCACCTCTCACCAGCACTGTCTGAGCCACCGCAACGTCTTGCCTATATAACTGCATTGCCTCCGCTCTTGCCTCTTTACAGTCTATTTTCTACAGAGTTGCGAGAGTGATTTTTCCAGAGCACAAGTTAGATCAAAATCCTCCTGTGATCCCATGTCAGAATAGTCTAAAATCCCTCCCAAGGCCTGCCACCAGGCCTCTCTGTCATCCCAGTCCTCCTAGCTCACTGCGTTCCAGCCACCTTGACCTCCTGGCAGTTCCCCAAACACGCCCAGCAGGGCTTTGCAAAATCGCTTCCTGCCTGGGACTTGCCCCCTGCCCCTTCCCCCTCAGGCATCTTCAGGGCTGACTCCCTCACTTCCTCCAGGCCTCCACTTAAAATGTCACCGGAGACCTTTGCTGCCATCCTATCTAAAATGGCCCTACCACTGTTCCTCTCTCTAACTCATGTTTCTTGTAGTATTTTCCCTCTGACACATCAACACAGGTATTATCTGATGCACAGCCCGCTGACAAAACTTTTGAGCCTTCTCTGAACATATGAATATTTACAAAGGATATACACGATCACATAATATATTATGAATTTAACAGAAAACTTGCACAAAAATAAAATCATAAAAGGAGGAGATTTTAAATGAAACATGAAGAAGCTTCAGCGTGTTTTCCTGGCACCTCAGTAGCTGTCTTTTGCTGCCCCGGGCTTGGTACTCCCCTTCAGAGACCACTGTACTCGGGACTGACACCTGCACCTTCTGTCCTAATTTCCCCCATCTCAGATATTCCCACTTCCTTCCAAATACTTTTGCAGTTTCCTGTGATTTCTGAAACCAATGTCCTAGGGGCTCTAGACAGCATTGTGTGAAAATGTTCAAGGAAGGAAAGTACCACGTGTGTTGGCCTCCATCCCTCGTGAGATGTCAGGAACTCATGCTTTGGATTACCTCCTTTGGATTACCATGAAGGTAAAAGCTGTTACTCAGCTGGGTATGAATCAGGTTCCTCTGTGATAAGGAAATCCCAACATTAACATGCAGTTTTTTCCTCCCCGGCACTTCCCCCAAGAACGTTATTGTTTCTAAGAGAGCTGAATCATAGGAACTCAGTTACAAAAGAATCAGAATTTTATGTGCCTTATGAGAGAAAAAAAACAAAACACCTTTTAGTTAATAGCTACTTAATAGGACACAGATCAGAGTATCTTAAGTCTTTCCAGTAGGACACTCACAAAAAAAAGCTTCATTAAAACTGTATTTGAGGGCCACCTGGGTGGCTCAGTTGGCCAGGCGTCTGCCTTTGGCTCAGGTCATGATCTGGAGGTTCTGGGATTGAGCCCTGCATCGGGCTCTCTGCTCAGTGGGGAGCGTGCTTCTCACTCTCCCCTTCCTTCTCCCTTTATGTGCTTGCTCTCTCTCTCACATAAGTAATTAGATTAAAAAAAAAATTGTATTTGAAACCAAAATACTTACGTGCCCCAGTGTACTTTAATGGAACAAGTCTTCTGCATTATACCAAATCCCTGCATCTCTTCAGTGTCATCAAAGTAAGAATTCAGGAGTCCTAACCCTTCCCGTTCAGTGAATAAGTCAATCTGACTAACTCTGTAATCCTAAAGAAAGAAAGAAAAAAAAAGGACACATATTTAATGATTACACCATGTACTTAACTATACAATAAGCTCACTATCCTTTCTTTTTAAATAATTACAACAAATTTTAAATACACACATACATCTCACAGAGCACCTGCCATCTACCCCTTCCCCGTTTTCAGCCACAACTTAGGAATATGTGGCTTGTGAGGTAGCCATGTTGCTTTAGCCATTGAGCGTGGTGTGATATTCAAGCAAAAATCCCCAGAAGTGTATTTCACTAGAGTTCTGGAACATATTTATTTCTCTCATCCTTACTGAAAAACCTGTTTGGCTTTCCTTGGTGACTGGAGTTTGAGTTGCTTTAGTCAGACATGGCCATTCAAGTCCAGAGCCTCTCTAGTCCACAGAGGGGCTGCTTTGGGGCCTTCCTCAACTGCTGTTTTGTATCTATAAATCCTCTGTGGTAATTCTCCTTGACTGTGGACCAAATCTCTAAGATGTTGGTTTGGTCTAAGTTGTGAGAGCAATGGTACACATCTGTGGTGATTCCGTGATCCGTGTACCATGCTGTGGACCATGCCGTGCTCGTCCTGCCCATGAGACACGTCAGAGGCCTCCACTGGCTGAGTTCCTGCGTGTTAGTCAAACACTTATTGAACTTTAATCTTGCTGAGCTAGGTCCACTGAGATACAGAAGAAATTACACTTGGGTGGGTTTGGGGGAGGCTTTTTTAACCATTACGAAAAGGAATAAATTTAATGAACTAAAAAGGTGACCCCCTTCAGTGTGTTGTGATTTATGTTCATATTTCAAGCAACTACAAACATAATCGGTAAAAAAAAAAATAAATAAATAATGTATCAGGAACCAGGAATGTATCCTGATCCTTTAATATGACACCTTTCAGAAAAATTCACCCCAGTAAATCAGGAATTTACAAACATTTTTTTTTTAATTTTTTAAAGATTTTACTTATTTATTTGACAGACAGAGATCACAGGCAGAGAGAGAGGAGGAAGCAGGCTCCCTGCTGAGCAAAGAGCCAGATGCGGGGCTAGATCCCAGGATTCTGGGATCATGACCTGAGCCGAAGGCAGAGGCTTAACCCACTGAGCCACTCAGGCACCCCAGCAATTTACAAACATTTAAATGCCCCTAAATGTTCATACAATATTATTTAAAATAGTAACAAATCTAGAAACAGCCTTAAGTTCCACAGAGAAGGTAAAATAAATGATGGTACATCATTTCTTGGAAACCTCAAACCATGAATTGAAATTAAGCATGAATTGCATTAAGATGGCTATTATTAAAAAAAAATGGCTATTATCAGGCAAAATAGGAGACCCCTCTTTACCAACATGCTTCATTTCCCTTAACCCTCCCCTCCCCAAGTGCCTTTAAATCCCCACCCACTGGAATCTGATACAGTTACCATCACTAAGAGATATTGGCCAAAGGGAATGTGATCTTCAGGGAAATGGGTATGGAGAAAGAAAAAGGATTGAGAACTACAGGTTTTTTGTTTTTTGTTTGTTTGTTTTTTGTCTTGTTTTGTTTTTTCTTTAAGTGTAGAGCCCAGTGTGGGACTTGAACTCACAACCCTGAGATTATCATGATTATCACAATCATCATGATTACAACTATAGAAAAAGCAGACTGAAATATGGCCAAGACAGAGCAGAGAATACAGAAAATTTAAGAGAGGATATCTCATGATGGCAGATTGGGATGATGGGCTTAAACACTGCTTTATTACCAATATTAGTTGAGCAATAAATAAAGAGTGCAGGGAAATTAGACCACTGACTATGACAATTTAAAATGGTGTTCCTCATGTCTTCTGTAAGGTTTATCACATTATGTACTTAAAACTATTAAAAGATAAATCATTTAGAATACCAATGATCACTGAAGTCACTCAGAAATGTTGACTTAAGAATCAAGTGGCATTTTCCTCTGCCAAAAACTGTTACTCATTCTTACTCACTCATTTCATAACATTCCTTCTCTTCCTATTACACTCAAACACCCATCTCTGTTACACGAATGGAGTTTTAATCTTCCACTTGGAAGATTAAACTATGATTAACTACATTTTTAAAGGTAAAGAATCATCAAATCCCAACAGGCACAAAGAAAGACAACTTCCTCATCAACAAATAAGGAACCAAGACATTTTAGCCAATCCTTAAAGTGACCTCAAGTACCTACTGTTTTTAAACCCACATGAAACCCCAGAGTTGAACTTTCAACTGGATTTTTGGGGGATTATTTTTCCAAAATAGAATTCCTATAAGCTGCTCAAGGTAATCAGAACTCACACAGCAACCAAAAAACAAAGTAAAAGAAAAATCTGTTCATATAGAATTCATCCAAACCAGGTTAATAAGTAAAATACATTTTTGGAGATGGGGATGGGAACAGGAGTGAGAAATTAACCTTCAAAATTTATTATGAAAAAAATGACTAATCAGAGTGTTTCTTTTCTAATTCAAGTGTACGAACACTGAAGTTATCGAAAATATATCCAAAGAGCACCAATCGAACATTTTTCCCAATCTCTTATTTCATAACATGAACTTTTCTCTCAAAGAAAGAATCATCCTCGGCATTCAATAAATACTTGCTGACTGAATCATTGGACTCTGGTTTTCCCATAACCTACCTGGACCACAAGTCTGATTGAACCAATCACCACGGGCTTAGTAGACTCTGCCTCCTCATTTCTTTCCAAAACATCTTCTATACCCCAGAGACCAGAGAGTTCCAATTCTCCTTCTTCTAAGGGGATGGTGTGCCCTTCGAAATTGGGTTTCTCATACAGAATCCAACTAAGAGTAAAACACAGCAAAACTATTAGCTGGTGTTGGTAAGAAAGGTTTTGATGACTCAAATATTCTAGCTAATAGCCTCCCCTCACCCTGCCCCCTTCTTCCCTTTCCTTCTCCCCTTCTCTTCTCCCCTTTTCTCTCTCACATATTGTGACCAATTATCATATATACACTGGTCAATTATCTAGCAATTAAAATATATAAACTCTCTCTAAAACTAAATTTACTGGGCATAATTAAGCCTTTGAAAATCTAAAAACTATATCAGAATCTTAAAGAACTTTTGGCATCAATATGAACATCGCAGAGTCACTGATGTTCTATGGAAAGGTCAGTTCGTGAACAGTTATAAATGGTAATACATCGGATAAATGGACTTTTCCTAGAATTCTTTTTTCTCCCTGTATGTGTAGAAAACACTTCTAGAGGGATTTTACTTACGTTCCAGAACTGCATCAATGGATATATTGATACAAAATATTGATACCAAAAAACAAAACAAAGCCCTAGATGCATGTTAACGGAGAGCATTTTAAAAATACTCTTCCCAACAACAAACATCCAAACACTAAAGAAAATCTCATGTCAATATATGACAGTGCTGCTCTTAGATGCTTATGCTTTCAAGACAGAAGCCAACAGAAATAGAAAAAAAAGAAAAAGAAAAAAAAGAACACTGGGGTGCCTGGGTGGCTTAGTCAGTTAAATGACCTGTCTTTGGCTCAGGTCATGATCCTGGGCTCCTGGGATCGAGCCCCACATATGGCTCCCTGCTCAATAGGAAGCCTGCTTCTCCCTCCCCCTCTGTCGTTTCCCCTGCTTGCTTTCTTCTTTCCCTCTCTTTCTCTAATAAAGAAATAAAATCTTAAAAAAAAAAAAAGAGCACTATTACATTAAAAACAAAATTTATATAATATTTGTTTTTAGTGTTATTTTTGGTCTTTAAATTTAAGAACAAAAGCTAATTATATTTTTGTGATGAACGTGTTGAATACATAGAAAAATGTTATAATATGAAAAACCTAACAGGAAAGATGCTGAATGTATAATCAAGTGGAAAACACAAAAACAAACAAAAAACCTTACTAGTTTTTTAAACCACAAATGTCTAAAGCCCAGCCTTCTTTATCCAAACAAGATCAGTATCAAAGATAAGTGCTTATGCCAGATAAGTGATTTTTTTAAAAATGGCTTTTCTTATTTCAACTTCCTTTGTATTTCCTAGAAGCTGTCAAGCTGGTAAATCATTTTTTCACCAGTTTCTTTAATCAAAACCATCGGTTGCTGAGAAGCTGGAAAATAAATTTTAGGTTAGTCACTCACAATGTCTTTTCTCATAGAATATTGAAAATTCTAGCAACAGGATTAGTGCAATTCTTCCCAACCTCACTGAAAATTCATAAAGCAGAAGTGTTCGTGAGGACTTGGAGTTCTGGTAGTCCTGGACAGTGTGATGTGGGGTATATGGGAAAAGAAAAATGTACTGCTGCACACACCTGACTTTTCTAGCATTAATGGTCATCTCCTCTATAAAGTAGAAACATAAATAAGTACTGAAAACCAAAAAGGTAACTAGAAATGTAAAACACAAACCCTCTGAAAGTCTGGAACCCAAAGCACGGGTCTTACCATCCTCTGACGACCTTGACGATGACCACCGGGGAGAGGCTCCAAGAGCTACAATCCTCAACGTCACTGAAAACTTCAATGCACTCGTCAGAGACATCCGGGTCCCTGAAGATCACTACCTACAAGAAAATGAAAGTGGCAGCACACGGTTGGACGTTATCAGACCAAAATAAAATCCTGACTAGAAACACAGCATCCATCATCTTACCTTTCCAGGCCGGGGATTGATTTTATTTGTAAGACTTCCTCTGAGGGTCTGTAATCAGATGAACAAAAACACAACAAATTAAACTTTGTGTAATACTCTGCAGAGTTTCTCTGCCCATGATCTAGTTATTTGCCTCAAAATTCATTGATTTTGAGACAATCCACCTTTATCTGTGCCAAAGCTATATTAAAGCTCTCTCTGAGTCCACACTGTTAAATTGAGAGCAGTTTTTCTCCTCTAGCTAAATGTACTATTTCAATTTCTCCTCATTTATTTGTTTGTTTGTTTGTTTGTTTGTTTTTAGAGAGACAGGGAGGGAGGGAGGAGGAGAAAGAGAGAGAACAGGGGGAGGGGCAGAGGAGGAGGGAGAATCTTAAGCAGGCTCCACACCCAGCTAGGAGCCTGATGCATGGCCTGATCCCACAACCTGACCCCAAATCAAGAGTCAGACAAACAAGTGAGCCACCCAGGAGCTCCTCAGTTTTTCCTCATTTTCCACCAATCTAGAAAATTCAGGGCCCAAGAGTCAGACCTATGTTTTACATCAGTGCACAGAATAAGAATTCAGCTAAGAAATTATAATTCAGGGGCACTTGGGTGGCTCACTTGGTTAAGCAACTGCCTTCGGCTCAGGTCACGATACTGGAGTCCTGGGATCGAGTCCTGCATCGGGCTCCCTGCTCAGCCTAGAGTCTGCTTCTCCCTCTGACCCTCTCCCTTCTCATGCTCTCTTTCTCTCAAATAAATAAAATCTTTAAAAAAAAAGAAATTTAATTCAATCTCTGTATAATATCAAATACAGAGAAATTATAAAGTATTAATCATGTATCTAGAAGAAGCTACATCAGTGTTATGTGTTCATACACACACCTTATCTGAATCTATAAATGTTGCCTTGTAACAACTTACTATCATATCACAAGTATCACTATAGATAAAAGGGAGCTCGTGGTATGTATCACAATGATATTGCACATAGTATCCTTAATCCTCCCTTTTTGAAGAACAAAACATGTTTCTGTATGTTTCCAAAACTAATCATTTTCAAGAACATCTGACAAGACCAGTAAAATCAGAAATGCATAACGTAATAAAAATAGTAATTATACATGAAAAAATATACAATACAGACTACTTTCAATGCTGACCAGGATGCTTATTCTAAGGACTGCTTTTAACCTGATCACTCTTGCACCAGGCCATAGTAGAGTATGCCAAAGACGACAGAAAGGCCTCAGTAGGACACTATTAAAAATCAAAATGACATCTACTTATTTATATGTACACATTAGAAGTGAAATAAACTGAAGAAAAGGCCAGAAATTTAAAACAAAATTCACATTAAGACAATAAAGACAGAATGGTCATAGAGTAAACAAAGCCCAAGACCTATGGAAAAACAAAAAATGAAAATTTTTAACCATAAAAACACTTAGAAAAAGTATGAAAACACTTTTTTCCTCCTTTTTACTCCATTTGGTTTGATTTTGCAAGAGATTCCATAGGGAAGTTGTATATTCTGTTGTTAGACTCATCAAACTGCTATCAGATAAGAGAAGTGATCTAAGAATGAGTAAAAGGAGAAAAGAAGGCTGTAATGAATGGAAAGTAGGCCAGTGGAAATTCTGTGCTTAAGAGAATACCTAAAAATCTTCTGATTTCTGAGTGCTACAGGCTGATTCAGGTTTGTTTGTTTACCACAGTGGTTCTCAAAGTGTGGTTCTGGGGCCCTTGGAAGATCCCCAAGAACCTTTCAGGAAGTCAATGAGGTCAAAACTCTTCTCATACAAAGAGGGTATTTTCCCTTTTCCGTCTCTTTCTCTCACAGGAGAGCGGTGGAATGTTCCAGAGAGCCCAGGATGTGTGATGACACCACCGTTCTGTTAACGGAAGGTGTCCTTGTGTGTTCTCGGGCTTTACATTTTTTTTACTGTTAGATTCTATTATAATTAATTCCAGCAGGCATAATTCATGTGAACAAAAGCTCTTTGAGGAACTCAATAATCTTTAAATATAAAGGTGTCCTGAGACCCAAAAGTTTGAACATTTTTGAAAAGGGGGATTTGAACTTCCTCTGGACACCCAACCATAGGTTTCGAAAGAGCTTCCAAAATGGTATTCTATGCTAGGCTTGAGCCAAAGCCCACACAACAAATGGAAACACGCTACAGTGCCCATTCAAATGAAGAGGGCACAGTATCTTCTGGCAGATTATGCTGTGAGATAAGACAGACTACACTGGTCAGACAGCCTAGTTCACAGTGCAGGCAACAGGAATACAGAGGCCCACTCCTGTTTCAGGGCCAGCAGAGCTACGCTCTAGAACTCTGCCTGCCTCATACATCATCTTCCCTCCCATTGAGCATCATGCTTGGTAAAAGAAAGACAAGCAATTCACACCAAAAACTCAGTAGAGAAGACAACTTCTGGAATTCGGATGAAAGAGGATGGAGAAATCATAACTGTTCCTCAAAGTCATATTTTGCTGCCTTCTCTGCAATATTAAAGGAAAGAGCCAATGTAGACCAAAATTCTTTGCCCCAACAGCTTGGTAGGAAAAACGGTTTCCCTGATTAAACTTTCACTTAAAGAGAAATGATTTCCTGAATTACATGGGATAATCATCTAATGTTACTCATAGAAAGAAAGAGTGAATCTTAACATCACAAGAGAAGGGTTAGGAGTAAGATTTCTTGGTGGGGCTTTTCTGAATAAATGAAGAAGTTTTACAGATCTTCAAAATTCTAAGCAGAGCACTGAGCATTTTTACGTAGAACTAGGTAAGAAAAAACAACTCATCTGTCTCTGAACTCTCAAGGTACCTAACCTACACCTTTCAGAAGACAACATATAAATTCATAAGCCTTAGAATATGTATAGCTTGTTTTCCCTGCTAGAACACTAATGCCTTGAAGACAGAAATCTTAGTACCTTTCTTCTTAGCCGCTACCTATCCTTTACACACATTGTAGGTTTTCATGTGATCAATGAATAGAAAACTATCATTCACATGCACAACCACTTAAAAGAACATGAGTTGCTCATCACCCCTCTCTCCTCTCATTTTATAAATACCCCCCATAAATGGTAAAATAAGTTGCTACTTACGGTCGTATCTGATAAGGACATGGCAGAAAAAGACACGCTGGGGTCAAACCGGCTGGATTTGAAAAGACCCATGAAGTCCGTGTCGCTATTTCCATAGTTTGACAAGTTGGGTTTAAGAAGGCTTCCGACACGATTAGCCTTTTCTGGATCATCACTGTTCTTCAGTTTAGAAAATTCAGAAAGCTGGGTTTCGGGCAAGCGTGGGTTGCTTCGCGAACCCAGGTCTTCTCTGGTTTCCTCTTTGGGCAGGTGTCTCTCCATGTAGCTTGTGCTTTTCAAGCCCGAAGGAGCCGTGTCTGTGGAGTCGAAATTGAAGACCTTTCCGTTGCTGGGGGGAAGGTTTGGCGGCTCTCGGTCTGCACCGCAGGGGGGGGCCCCCTCCGCCCTGGGCGGTAACGCGGAAGCCCGAGAAAGAGAAGTGTCGTGAGGAGGGCCGAAAGACGTGGTCATGGCACTGACTGACGTCACAGAGGGAGAAAAGATCTTGTCTCGCGGCGGCGAGGAAGGCAGCAGGCTGGAGAAGAGTGCGCTCTTCTCTAGCCTCGACCTCTTAACTCCGCCATTGGGGACATCTTTGTTCTCTTTGTTGTTTGTCTCTGGAGCCGTGGAAGGGTCGTCTTTCCCGTTAGTGTACAGGGACTTGAAGAGGATACTCTGCTCAGTGGATGTGCGTTTGGGCCTCAGGTTGGGTTTTGTGTGAAGGTTCTGCATCAGATGTAAAGCCGGTGACATTTCTGGCTGGCTTTCCTTCTTCTTCCCCAGACCAAAGGTAAACACGTTGGGATCTAACACTTTTTCTAAATTGTCCTCATGAATCGGAGGCATGACAAAGGGAGGGGCAGGGGAGTTGGGCACCCTGGCCTTCTTTTTCTTCTGAGGCACACAGCCGGCGCTGTCCATGTTTTTGATAATTTCGGTGAATTTTTCCATATCCGATGAAGAATCAAATACACTGTCATCACTCCCTGCAGACAAGTTCAGAAGACGGGCAGGGCTGGCCTGACCATTCACAACATTTTGATCCGGCCTTTGGGGCGTTTCTAGAGGGTTTCTACTCCCAGGGGAGCCGACAGGGCCAGGGTCAGCCTTTGGGGGTTTTCGGTCACCCTGACTTTGAGCCTGGATAGGTTGAGTTTTCTCTGATTCTGGCGGCATGACTTGTGGGCCAGATTTTGCTGCTTGTTCCTCTTTGCAATGAATGTGTTCGGGAGATGTGCTCTCACCACCCAGCCCTTCTGCTTTCTGGGGAGCACAGCTTGCAACAGAAACCACTTCAAGGTCATCGTTGTGACAGCTTGGCAGCTGTCCTTCTCTAACTTCAGAGCTTTC
The DNA here is from genome assembly GCF_922984935.1 of Meles meles. NCBI lineage: Eukaryota > Metazoa > Chordata > Mammalia > Carnivora > Mustelidae > Meles > Meles meles. Next base: position 25,844,212 of record NC_060070.1, read on the forward strand.
TGAGATGACCTGGGAGCCCACATCCTGGGTGCTCTCCACGGGGAGCACGAAGGAGCGGACCTGGACCAGCACCTTGGATGGACGTTCGGTTCCCATAGCTTCCGGGCTGTGCTCTGTGCACGGAGCAGGGCTTGCGGCCCCTCCTTCTCCTCCCCCTGCAAGTCTGAAGGGCAGCACTCTCTCCTCACTCTTATGTGGCACAGGCAGAACACGTTCGTGATGGTTTTCTGACACTTCCACATGGGTGCACGGAACGTTGCTTCCGGGAGCTTGAACACATGCGTCTTCGGGTGCAGGCTGTGAGCTACAAGGCCCGTTAGATGACTCAGCTGGGGGCTGTGAGTCAGAAAATGTATCCTGTGGCTTTGGTCTGGCTGTTGGAGGGGAATCTTTGGTATCAAGAACAGCGGGAATGTCCTGCGCCAGATCAGTCATATTTTCGAGGGCAAGCCTTTTGCTGTCTGCAGCCGTTGAGTCACCCTCTCCTAAGGGCTTGTGGTCCGTGGCAGGAATCAGGGCAGTAACCACCACTTTGGAAGGGCAGCCTCCATCTAGCTGCACTTCTGCTCTATCATCCCGGGTAAGCAGAGCACCGAGAGCTTGACCCTCAGTAGGCTCGTCCTCCATCCCTCCCGCGCTGGGGCTCCCGGCAGCTGGTGGGATCTCTTCCTCCGTAACTTTGGGTTCTGGCGAACTCTCCTTCGCCAGCACACCATTCTGGTGACTATTTGCTGTGCCTTTCTTTTCAGATTGCTCCATCTCTTTGGCTTTTTTGGCTAAATTCAGCTTCGCCCTCCCGACAAAGGTCTTATTACAGGCAGGGGCGTTCCTTGCGCTTCGAATGTCAGCATATTTGGGGCTACTGGTGGCTCGTTTGTTTTCGAATAAGGAGATCTTGTTGGCAGTGTTTCCTTTATGAACTGGCTGGCTAAATGGATTATGCTCATTTCCCAAACTGTCAGGATTCTTGGGAGTTTTAAGATTTAGTTCCACATGTTTGGGCTTGGCTGGGCTGCAAAAATAGAGCAGTGAGATAAAGTTATTGACCTAGTTTTAAAAAGTGAACATACCAATTCATTACAAAACATTTATTATTATGAAAAGCCAACAGCCTTCTGTTAAGTAACATTTTTTATGAGACTATTTAAAAACCATCCTAAATACACTTTCAAATGTTTTTAGTGGAGGTTTCACTTCTGTATGATAGATGAGAAAATTATATAGCCAAGAAAATCGAGAGATGGGAGGTTAGCAAACTTATCAAGTCCCTAATTAATGTGAGCACAGTGCTCAACCACTAGAATTAGAAGACATCTTAGGGCTTGAAGAACATTAGATTGAATTTATATATTTAATGTACTCCCTTATTTCAAATATGTAAATGATCTCCCCAAACATCAATTGTGTATTTTTATAATTTTAAATATTATTTCAAAAGGCTAGATTTAAAAAATATTTATCTGTTATTTACCTCTTTGGATATTTTATCCCCTTCATCTTCCTTTATGTAACTTTACTCTGATTATGTAAGTGTGTTCACTACAGAACATTTGGAAAATATAAAAATGAAGAATCACTCATACTCCTATGACTCAGATAATCCCCCTGTTAATAGTTTAGTATAATTCAGTCTTCTTGTGTGCATAGTAAAACACTTTAAACAGAATAGGAATTATTCTGTTCACAGAGTTTCAGATCTTGTCTTTAAAAAAAAAAAAGATTACTTAATCTTATATTTCACATTTTTCACATTTTCAAGTCACTAAAACTTGAAGTTTTTCATAATGTCTGCATAAAATTTTCATCATATAGATGTACCATAATTTACTTATCAGTTGCTCAATTGTTGGTTCTGTCACCTTTTGGGGGGCAAAGGGAGTCTCCCCTCACTCTGGAGAGAAACTCTAATGTTTCTTGGTTGTTACCCCCAATGGAAATCATAAATCTTTGAATGTATGTACTGTTCTCTTTCTGAGAAACAAAATGTTCTCTGTATGACATTCACCAGCCCTGGTCCTTACACTGATTATCTATGTGAGCTTGGTCTAGTTAACTCACCGGACTCACTACCTTCGCTACCTGGAAAAACAACGTAGATAGTTTGGAATAGAGCTGGTCCTCTTCACCCCCACCTTCCCCAAGGAATGGCTGAAGCAATTCTTGGGATTCTCTTCAGTTGCGGTGTGGACAATAGAGACAGAGGGTTGGATCTGGGGTCAGTCACCTTCCTTTCAAGCAGAAGCACTTCTAGTTCTCTGTTTCGTATATCGCTTTTATATAAGCCTTCCCAGAAGAATGGGCTCCAAGGCTAAACACAAGAAAATGTCTAAACCAGAGGCCTAGTGGTTTCTGAAATGAAGAGATAATAACCACTAACAATCACGGATTGACACACGCTTGACAAACACTCCGCTTGCCTAATGTACTATTTTATACGTTCTCGTTTAAGAGGAGGAAGCTGAAGCCTAGAAAAGGCAGGTAATTTGCTAGAAGTCACACACCCACTGAGTGACAGGGCCAGGGTTTGAAACCAGGTGTCCTGTTTTCAGAGGCTATGCTCCTGACTGCTCCTGTGTCCCCAGACCTCAGTGACCAATTCTGGTCCTTTCCAGCTTTACCTATTTAAGAAGTCAATGAATTAGCAGGAATCTCTAAGATGAAGTAATTGGACTTTGGAGGCCACCTTGATAACAGAAAGTAGAGCCACACAGAAATCTCATGTTGCCACCAGCATGAGATTCATTGACCTTCAAGAAAGAGGAGCCTTTTGAAGGAACAGGCAATATGACTTTGGGTGAGACACCTTTCTCTTCTGGATAAAATGAGTAGACTGAAAAGACTTGAGAAGTCCTTCCCAAACACGGCATTAGGAATTTAGATTTTTACTTTTTTTTGGAATTTGATTTAAATACTTAATTTGATATACTCTCATGAATTTTTCTTAGGCATTGCTTTCCCCAGAATCTCCATAAGATAGATAGGCTCCGCCATGGTGGGCCCATAGCTTAAATTTAAAAAGAAAATTAATTTACATGCACTACCTTGAAGATTAAATTCTAAAGCCGGTGGAGTAGAAATGGAGAGCTTACAAATGCCAGCAGCTAATGAAGGATGTTCACATACCAGTAAATACACCTTTAAAAAATTCTCACTAATCAGCTCAAGAAACAAACATCAAAGTATATCTTGCGATGTAAATGGAAAACACCAAAGGTTAGCCAACAACTTACCTTAAGGACAGGAAACACATCGGCACATTAAAGATTTACACCAAGATCAAAATATATTTTACAACCAAACTTTCTGTGCTATTAAGTTCTGCTACCAAGAGTCACTACAATTAACCTAGCTCAAACTGATTAAAAGGAAGGCTTCTATAATTCATGTTTAATACCTATATTATAATGTGAGAGGGGAAAATAATCTTGTGTCTAAAAAGCCATGGCTAAGAGAGGAAAATTCTCCTTATTCTAAACATACCATTGTTAAGAATCTCAACATTCAATCCTTGGTACAGAACTGAAGACGTAATTTTTCTAACAGCATCAAGAAACTCTCTGCGATATAGTCCTTTTTTCAGGGACTATAACATGAGTTTAACTAAAACATCAGATGCAAATTGTTTTTTAAAAAAATCATTTGATAACATTTTTTTCTTGAAATACAATCAGAGGGGAAAAAAACTGGGGAAAAAATCCATCAAACAGAAAAAAGCTAGAAGGAATTGATTTCCCATTTCAGGAATTGGCCAATTAACCAAGTGCGAGGCCCTGTGGAAAACACAATTAAGCCAAATGCCTTGCAAAGGGAAAATTTTAGGTAGGAAATAATCGGCACAGAGAAGAAGACATTTGATTTAGTTTTGTGCCCCAAACGGCACATGAAAAGCTTCATTATAAGATCGCTTCCCAGGTTTGTTTACCCTCCTCCTTGCAACATTTCTGGTTTTTCCACTGGCATGCTCCGCTTGGAAGGCAGGGAAGGCGTCCTCTCAGTGCTCCACAGCAACGTTTCTCTAAGCTCGCACTCGAGGTCTGAATGTTCAGTCACACTGGCCTTCTTCAAATAATGGGCATCGTTCACTCTGGTTTCTTCTCTGACACCGCCGTTGCAGAATAAATAGGTGACTTTATCAAAGGTCTCCAGGTTGGCAGCTGGGGCGGTAGCTCACATTACTCATTAAGCAGGTTCTCCCTGAAGTGTTTACCAGACCTCCTACTCTAAAGCTTACTTACCCAAGAACTCAAATGGGATGAAACCATTCGGTTTAAGAATCAAAATGCTGGGGAAATACCAGCTCTTCTAATAAATGAGCAAATGTAGGAGAAACTCGGGCAGTTCCGATAGTCCTTTTTGCACAGGCGCTAGCTGGGAGGTGGGGGAATGAGAGTATGGGAAGGGGAGAGGATCTTGAGTTTTACAGAGAGCCCTCCCTACCCCATCCTTCTATACACACCGCATTCAGCATCAAGACACAAGCTCAGCTCCAAAAAGCCAACAGCGATTTCTCCTGCTTTGCACTTCCCCAGACTTTACAGCTGATAATCCACTTGGGAGTTCCCTCACCCATCACCTTAGACAGTTCGTTCTCTTCTTTTTGCAAGTCAGAGTGGGCCATAAACTTCTCAAGGGCAATATACTGAGTCATAGTCTTGAGTTTTCCTGCATAGTTCCTGGCACAACACCATGCACAGAAGTCACTCAGTAATTATTTGGGGGAAAAAAATCAGTGAACTTAACAGCAGGTAGTCAGTTGCTGAGCTTGATTCTTCCAATGTTCTTTCATCGAACAAAGCCCCCCAGTAAGAACACTGCTCTCTCTCCATTTCTGTAACCAAAGAATTCCTCTTCAACCTGGGGGCAAACATGTCACTAACCTCCCAAACACTGGGAGGAGGGGAATTAGGAAACAATCTTTAAGCTGCCCTAAGTTCCAGAAAAAGTTCTGTGAATTCTCTAAAACTCATCCATGTCAAAGCTACTACTGGGTCAGACTGAAACTAAGTGGTTTTGCTCCATGTTTTCAAATTCACGGCATTGGTGTTTCCAGAATGCCCTCTCCAGGAATGCTGGTGTTTTAAGTTTTGAATAAAGGATTAGCTCCAGTCAGGCCAGTCGGTCCTCTTTCAATGGCTGATGTAAACATTGAGCCTCAAGAGATTGTTCCATTCTTTCAACTTCAACATTCTATCAGAACAGCAATTCACGAGGCGGCGAGGCTCCCGGACGTCCCCTCCAGCGGTGCTAACCAGCCCTTCCCTACCTCCGTTTCAACACTGAGGGGAAACTCTCGGTGCACAGTTAGTTCTGCCACAGATGCAAACACCCCGGAGCCCCCCAGAAACACCACCCACAACGTCTGCCGACACCCGCAGCGCGCCCAGGCCCCGGTCCGCGGTTACTTACAGGGTCACTTTAGTGGTCACCGTCGACCTGCCCACCCCGAAATGGTGCCTGGGCTTCAAGGCGTCCGCGCCCGAACCACCCGCGGATCTGCCCGGCTCTTTGCTTCGACTTCCTTCTCCCCGGCTGTCGAAGTGGTTGGGGAACGGGCCCCTTTTGTGTTCGGGCTTGATCTCCGGCAGCAGCGAGCTGCTCTTGACGGTGAGCTCGCGGGGGATGACCCGGGCCACCTCCTCCCCGTTGTCCCCCGCGGCGCTCTTGGCGGCGGGATCCGGCGCTGGCGCCCTCTTCGGGGGGGACTCCTTGGCGGGAGCCTGAGGGCCGCCGGCCGGCGAGGTGGGCGCGGCCTCGGGGACGCGGCTCCTGCCCCTCCTCTTGGTGGGGGACGAGGCGGGCGGCGGCTGTTTGCCCCGGTCGGACTCCCCGCGGAGCGGCCCCCTGGACCCGGGGCTGGACTTGGGCTCGGCGCCCGCTGCGGAGGCAACGCCCCCGTCGGGGGCCGCCCGCGGAGATTTCACTTTCTTTTCCGCCGAGCCGTTCTCCGTGGCCGCGTTTGGCGCCACCTCGTAGTCGAACACCGCGTCGTCCCTGCCCGCGCTGTCGGGCAGCGCCGTGTCCGGCCCGGGGGAGTCGGTGGACTTCTGCGACCTTCTCCGCCTGCCCGACCTGCGGCCGCCCGACCTCTTCTCCATGTCGTCAGAATCGCCGCAATCTTCCGCCCCCGGAGGAATCGCGCCCGGCTCGTCCCCCTGGGCCGCCTCAGTCTTGCTCAAGTAGATGTCCAAAGTTAACACGGTGGCGGGGTGGGCGCCGGGCCGGCACTGTCGCCCTCGGGGCCCCGCTTGGCCGTCTGCCTGCGCCGCGTCCGAACAGGTCCCCTCGTGCTCGGCCGGGGGGTCCCCTGGCGGAGCCGACGCGTCCTCGGAGGGCAGGCTGTACGCGTCTTGGGGCTCCAGAGAGTCTGCCCCGGCGCACGCACGGGGGGCTCTGTCAGAGGCGTCGCCTAGTTCCCCCGCGGACCGCTCCCCGGTGGGCGACCTCGGCACAGCCCTCGAGCCCTGGGCTGTCTCCTGCTCCCAGCCAGCGCCCGGTGCAGCGTCCTCCCCCGGACTGCCGGCCAGCGTCTCTGCGCTGCCTTGCCCCGAGGAATTCTCAAGTGAGGAATGCAGCTGCTTGGCAGCGGTGGTGGCACCTGGGAAAGACTCTCCCTCTGCCTCCAGAGGTTCTAATTGGAGTGAATCACGTTCATGGCACTGCTGCACAGCCGCCGTCACTGCGCGGCTGCTCGTGCAAGGTGACGGCTCGGCGTCAGGGGGGGCCGCCTGCACGCGGGTCTCGGAGCGCTCCTCCGACTCCCGGGGCTGCTCCTGCCGGGAACCCTCCTCGCACGTGTCTTTCTGCTTTGGTTGGCCGCCCTGAGGTTTACTCCTATTCTCTCTTTCGGGGGGTCTGGGAGAGGCTACATCTTTGGGAAACACTGATTTAGCACTGGAGCTGGTGGGACTCTCTAACCCGTTTTTGCTGGTCCTTCTCCTTCCAGCCGTGAACAGATTGCCAAGCTTCCCCAAAACGGGCTTCCTTTTGTTTTCTTCTGGGGGTTGTGCTCTGGACTGGAAAACAAAAAGGGTTGGGGGAAAGAAACCGTGAGAATCTGGTTTGCCCCCTCCTTAGTAAGCGCATTGCAGACCTGCAAGCTAAAATAGTAGCAACCCAGTCTAACTGAAAATCAGGGAGTGTGTTTTTGTTACATTTATTCCAACAAAATAAAGTTAGATTTTCACATTTTTCTTAAGCCCCATCTATGTTAGGCGCTACTTGGAATAACATTTTCTTTAACTCTTGTGTTTTGAAGAAACACTTGTTATAACTCTTGTGTTTTAAAGGAAAATTCAGAAGGTCCAAATAATCATATATACAAAATCAACAATTCCCAGGTCTATTCAGCTTTTGCTTTTTACCTTCTTCCTCAATAAAGATGCAATTTCAAAACAGTCGTGTTTGACTACAAGGCAGCAGTAAACATACTAAAGCATCTTAAAGATTTTATTTAATTGAGAGAGAGAGGGCAGGAGTAGGAGGGTGAGAGAAGGGCAGAGGGAGAGGAACAAGAAGACTCCCCGCTGAGCTGGGGGGGGACCCCCGCCCACGCTGGGCTGATCCCAGGACCCCAGCTCACGACCTGGGCCCAAGTCAGACGTTCAAACCGCTGAGCCACGCAGGCGCCCCTAAAGTACGGTAAAGGAGAGGTTTTTTTGTTGTGGTTTTGAAACACCGCCCTTTCTTTTTGTAGGAAGAAAGGAAAACGAGTAGGAAGTTCTAGCAGTCTTCTCTAGAACAGAAAAAAGCCACCTGGGTATAAGACAGCTGCAAATGGAAAACTCCAGAAAACCAGGATTGGAGACCCGAGGCGGGCGGGTGGCCACACCTGTGGCCCTGGAGGGCCGGGCCCGCACTCCTCCAATGGGAGAAGCACGCGGGCTTTCAAACGCCCGCCGGTCCTCCCCTCGCGGTCCCGCGGCTCTGCGGCTCACCCGACGGCGGTGCGCCAGCGGAGAGGTCCCAGCAGTGCGAATACCGAGAGTGCCTGGAAGGAGGGCGGAGGTGGAGGGCGACCACGTGCGCACGGCCGCCCCTCGGGTCCGGGAGCGCACCTGGCTCTGCCCACGCAGACCTCAGCCGGCGGCCCGGCCCTCCCCGCCGCGCAGGGCTTCAGGCACGAGCCGGGGAAGCGGACCCACCCGCGGGAAGGGACTTGGGCCGCCCGCGTCGTTCCGCTCGGGTTCCGGGAAGGGGAAAAACGCGCACCGCTTGCATAGCCTGGAGCCAAACTGCCGGCACCTGGGGCCCGCGCCAGAAGCGGGAGCCCGCTCCAAGCTTGTCAATAAAAGCAAACCCGCCCCTGGGCGCCGCGGTTTGCGGGTGCGGGAAGGGGTAGGTGGGGGCGGGTGGCCGGCAGGAAGAAGAGGGAGCAGTCCTAGGTGAGGGTGGGAGCTTCGACCGCTCGCCTGGCCTCTGCGCCTAAGGGAAGGCGGCGGCGTGCTCAGGGCAACGTACCCACTGCAACCAGGACCACGCGTGGGGCTACAGTAACTTAAGAATCACCTCTTCCACTTAAAACCTAGGAGCTAGCTTGAGCCCCGCCCCGCCACCTTTCCTGGAAGGCGAACACTCAGGGCAGTTTTTACAATACTGAGTGTTTACAGAGAGATTCCTAAATCACTGTGCAAAGCAGCTCCATTTCCTTTGAGTTTTATGCCGCCTTGGACTTTGGAACTGGTGGGAAATAGGAAGGACTGTAAGATAAACCTGGAAATTAACATGGTCAACAAGCATTTATTGAGACCGCCCCGGGCCGGCTGTGGAACATGTAATTCTGCGACAGCCTAGCTTCCAGGGCAGAGATGAAGGGGTGGGGGGACGGGGTGGGGGGCAATAAAGTCAGGATCAAACCCAGTTCCTGAGCTTCCCCATTCCGTCCGTGCTCCTTCAGCTCCACCACGGGGACTCCTTTCAGAGGACGGGGAGATACAGAGGGCACCCCTGAGACAGAGCCAGCCCAAAGGAAGAGAGGCCATTCGCCCCCAGAATTGGCTCCAGAGGAAGTTCTCATGAATTGCATTTACTGACAAGCCCTGAGTGATTCTTTTGGTTTGAGAAGCACCTGGCAGGAGCTTTTGAACTAGCGAGCTGCAGCATGAGGAGATGGGCCCGCGTGGCAGCCACCAGAAACTTAAAAAAAAAAAAAAAAAAAAATTTATTTGAGAGAGCGCGCGCGAGCGAGCGCGGGAGCCCACAAGACTGAAGAGGGGGAGGAGCAGACTCCCCGCTGAGCAAGGAGCCTTATGCTGGGCTCAATCCCAGGACCCTGGGATCATGACCTGAACTGTAGGCAGGGGCTGGACACTGGGAAATTTTGCAACTGAATTGATATGCTTCTAAAAGCTAACCAGATTTTGGTTAATAATTTAATCCTACAGTGGTTATATAGATAATATAGGAAAAATAAACATTCCAACTACCCAAGGAATATATTTGGATTCTTACTCTAAGTCAAAGGTATAACATGATTTTTAAACATAGTTCATGCTTACTGAGCCCATCTTAAGTGCTAGACATTTGCAAAGAGATTTACATAGAATCCCATCTAATCATCCTAACAATCCTTGAGGTAGTACTCTTATTAGGCCCATTTGCCAAGGTTTCTTAACCCTGTCCAAGGTTCCACAGCCAGTAGTCTTTCTTACTTATTTTTTAAAAGATTTTAAAATTTTTTATTTATTTGGGAGAGACACTGAGATAGCAAGGGAGAGCACAAGTGGGGAGGAAAGGGAGAAGCGGACCCCACATGGGGGTCTTGATCCCAGGACCCTGGGATCATGACCTGAGCCGAAGGCAGATGCTGAACTGACTGAGCCACCCAGGTGCCCAACCAGTGGGCTTTCTAACTTTGCCTTTAGAGGACTGTCTCTGCTGCCTGGACAGGCCTTCAAACATATTCTAAAGAGGTACCCAGGAAACAAGGTTTGAGTTTGTTGGTTCAATTTTAGTCCGTGTGAAAGGAAAACCATTAATGGTATGTATTATTCAGTCCTGCCAATCATGTTGCAATCCATTTTTCCCATGGGGTTGAAAGGTGCCTGGTCAGCAGTCCTCTCTGCTCAGTGCAGGCATTTTTTCATTTTTGGCTATAGCTAAAAAACCGGTTGCTCTTTCTAACTTGGCCTCATCACCTACTTGCCTCTTCCTCCCCTCAGGACAGCCAGCTTCCCACCTCCCACGTTGCTGTTTAGTGTACTGAACTGCCTAGAACTGTAGAGCTTTGTCTGTTTATACATGAATGTTCACAGCAGCTTCACTCATAATTGTCAAAAACTGGAAACAGCTTAAATGCCCATCAATGGTGGATGGTGAAACAAATTGTGTTATATCCAAACAAATTGTGGTATATCCATACAGTAGAACACTACTCAATAAAAAGGACCGAACTTCTTAAGCATGTAATGACACGGATAAATCTGAAAAATGTTATGCTAAGAAGAAGCCAGACTCAAAGTTTACATACTGTATGGTTCCATCGATGTGCTATCTAGACAATGCAAATCTAATACATAATCACAGAAAGTAGATCAGTGGTTGCCTGAGGGCAGGGAGGGGGTGCAGGGGTGTGTGTGTGACTGGAAGTCACAGTGTGACTGGAAAGAGGGACAAAGGAACTTGGGGGGGGGGTGGCGATGTTCTATATCTTGTGATAATTACACACATGTACACATCTTTCAAAATTCATCAAACTGCATACTTAAATTGGATATGGCTTCTTATATATGTTATATCTTTTTCTTTTTCTTTTCTTTTTTTTTTTTTTTGACAGAGATCACAAGTAGGCAGAGAGGCAGGCAGAGAGAGAGAGAGGGAGAAGCAGGCTCCCCACTGAGAAGAGAGCCCAGTGCAGGGCTTGATCCCAGGACCCTGGGATCATGACCTGAGCTGAAGGCAGAGGCTTTAACCCACTGAGCCACCCAGGCGTCCTATATATGTTACATCTTAATAAAGTTGGTTTACATATAAAACTTTCCCATGACAGAACGAGAGGGTATTATGCTTAGTGAAATAAGTCAGTCAGAGAAAGACAATTATCATATGATCTTCCTATATGAGGAAGTTGAGAGGCAACGTGGGGGGTTTGGGGGGTAGGAAAAGAATAAATGAAACAAGATGGGATTGGGAGGTAGAGAAATCAGAAGAGACTCTTAATCTTACAAAACAAACTGAGGGTTGCCGGGGGGAGGGTGGTAGGGAAAGGGTGGTGGGGTTATGTACATTGGGAAAGGTATGTGCTATGAAGTGTGTAAACCTGGCGAGTCACAGACCCATACCCCTGGGGCTAATAATACATTATATGTTAATTAAAAAATTAAAAATTAAAAAAAACCTTTCCCATGAGAAACTATCCATTTGACTTAGGTGCCCATTTCAGAGTTCTAGTCAATGGGAGCCTCGAGTCATTTTAAGAGCTAGGCCCTCATTTACAGGGCCGAGGAGACAGATCCCAGGGCATCTCCCGCATCTCCCGCATCTCCAGCCTAGCTCTACACAAGGTACTCCGAGCAGAGTTCAGGATGCACTGTTCATCCAAAGTAAAGTTCACAGTAGTGTCTTTGAGAAACACCCTTTCTTCAAACAGGACCTACTTTTTTTTTCTTTTTTCAGCCAGGGATATTTCTTTCCAGTGTTCATGGAGGAAGAATGAGCGTGGCAGATGAAAGATGAAAAACTAGATGGCTTGAGATTTGTCCAGAGTGTAGGGACCTTCCTAAGTAGGAGCCTTTGCACCTGGAGTGCTAGAGGTAGGATGGGACCCAGCACCGATCTGCTCAACCTCCACCGTAACCTGTCAGGAAGGGGAGTGTTTTGCGAAGAGCCCATGAGGGGCAATCAGCATTCTTCCTGCTCTCCTAGGCTCCTCCCCAGGCTCTCCCCGCTGCTGGGTCAGGGTTCTGAGGGTTCTTGGGCTGGGTGTTCACAGACTACAGCAGAGCCCTGCAACCCCAAGACCGCCTTTGCAGTGAGCTCTTTCCGGTCTAATCTCCACCCGCCTTATTTAAGGCAGCCAGCTCATCTCACTCTGCAGAACCCACCCTCGGGATCCTCAGTCACCCCCACCTGAGGGGAGGAGTGCGGTGCAGGACAGCTCTACTGTAGAGATGGTCCATGGCTCGTGGTCTTGGACTTGTTTTAGAGTGCTCTTGCAGGCTAGTATGAAATGTGGCTCATTAGGGGCGTGTGTAAGCACCAAGGACGAGCCAGAACGCCACCAGTGAGCAGACCTCCCCCCCCCCCCCCCAGCCCTGCAGCACTGGCTGCAGAGCTGGGCGTGATTCCCACCCTTGTGCCCCAGCGCCTGCTATCAGCAGCGCATCCTTAGTGGAAGTCACCTTGGACTTAATGTAACTTCAGAGATCTCTGCAATGTTCTCAACTGGGGTGGGGGGTGGAGAGGTAAAGTCCAGGAAATACGGGATAAATTGTTAATATACTACAAATTGTTAACATATGAAAATGTCTGGACATACAAGCAAAATTGTGTGCTTATCCCGCCTCCTGCTCACCGCACCCCACAACCGCCTGATTTGCCTATTGGAGTCATTGCTTTAAATTTATAAGTAATTTACCTGAAATCAGGTTTGGAGGTTGAAGATAAATATGTTGAGCATATTATGTGAAAATGTAATAAACATACTATTTAAAAAAACAAGATTTTCACTTGTTTCCCACCTTTTTGTTGCCGCGTGGAATAAAAGCCCCTTAAGAGCTGGGAGAATGTCCTGTCTGCTTTCCCAGCACTTAGCACAGGGGCTTCGAGTTAGGGGTGGACATGAAGTATTTGCTGCTACTGGAATTAGCAACAGCCCCGATGCTCTTGGAGATAAGCAGAAACAGGATTAGGTCTACACAAAACCAAAACGGAATGGAAAAATCTTTTTTACGCAAGACTTAGCGTGGTCAAGACTTTGCAGCTCTCTTCTGCCCATGGGAGGCTGCGGCTGCACACCGGAGCTGCCAGCTCGCAAACTCCCACTTCTTCAGGGTTCCTGCTGGCTCCGGGCCCAAAGCTGACTTGAGAAAGCAGGTCAAGATCTTTTCACATGTACTCATGAGCCCCTCCACTAAAGAGGGCTCATTGATGTGCAAAAGTGACTCTTTTTCTGCAACACTTGTGATTCCAAGAAGCACTCACTTCCATTTCTTTAAAAAAAAAAAAAAAAAAGCCTTAAATTAAAGTAGCTCCTTCAGTTCAGCCATGATGAGGAATGAGTCTGATGCACATTACCGTAAATGATAGGATGGCATGTTCCTTTGAGAACACCTTAGGTTCTCAACATAGGAGTTTATGTGTTTGCATTGGGGGGTGCTATTTTTTCTGCACAGGTTTTTTAAAAATCATTTTAGTTGTGTGTCTTTAAAAATATAGGGATTTAAGCTACTTCAGCTTTCAAAAACGCTTCAGTAGGCTCCACACCCAATGTGAAGCTTGAACTCACGGACTGAGATCAAGAGTCACACACTACACCCACTGAGCCAGCCAGGTGCACCGCCCTTCAATTTTAAAGATTTTATTTATTTATTTGACAGACAGAAATCACAAGTAGGCAGACAGGCAGGCACAGAGAGAGGGGGAGGCAGGCTCCCTGCCGAGCAGAGAGCCTGATGAGGGGCTCGATCCCAGGACCCTAGGATCATGACCTGAGCCGAAGGCAGAGGCTTTAACCCACTGAGCCACCCAGGCGCCCCCGCCCTTCAATTTTAAAAAGTAAAAGCAAGGGTTAGAAAATTCCATTCAATAAACAAGAAATACTTTCAAAATATGTGACAATGAAAGAATAAAGATGGAGAGTGGGGAAGGGGAGGAGGGAGAAAAAAGGGAGAAAGAGTCAAAGTCGGAGGGGACAATCTGATGTGGAGAGTTGGGAGGCAGGAAAGAGAAACACACAAAAAGCAAGAGAGACTGTCATGAGGAGATGTTACCCTTTTCTTAACAACTTTCCAGGATGTTCACGCTAAAGACTTTCACGATGAAAATTAAAATCACATTTCGCCCCGGTTATGTGTGCAGCTATCTCCCAGCCCCAGAAGCTCAGACAGATGAAGGCACATTTAAGGAAGGATTTAGAGAAGGATCCCTGGTAGCACAGACCTCGATCGGAACAGGCATTTCAAATTACCTACTCTCTTCTTTCTCTTTCCATTTTGTGTTTTTCTTTTCAATATTGTTTATGCTAATAAATACGGCCCACCCCAAATACGCATGTGCGCACACACACAAATACACAAAATGTAAAAGAAGAAATGTTCACGTAAATAAACTTTGACCTATTAAGCACTCAAACTTTTCATTTTAACTTTTTAAGCAAATATTTTTCTTTTATGTGTTTATCTAGTTCCCTCCCTCAGAGTATACTAAATATAATGAACTACCTTTTAATGGTTCTGGAGCCAGAACTATGGACCTTGGTGATTCCATTTGTGCTGTCGAAATGCTTTCTTCCAGGGCTGGTACAATGAGTGAAGACTAAGGTTTTGCACTAAATGACCCACAGACTCTAACACATTTAGTAACAAGCAGGCCTTTTGCCAAAAGACATGTGAAATTACTGTATTCAACCATTTTTTTAAAAATTTTATAGATTTTATTTATTTGAGAGAGTGAGAAAGAGTGTGATAGGGGAAAAAGTCAGAGGGGTAAGCAGACTCCCCGTGGAGCTGGGAACCCAATGCGGGACTCCATCTGGGGACTCCAGGATCATGACCTGAGCCAAAGGCAGTTGCTTAACCAACTGAGCCACCCAGGTACCCTGTATTCAACCATTTTTGATCTACAGTATGATTTCATTTGGGGCAACCAGTAATACTTTATACATTAGGCCTTCAGAGCCTCTCTCTGCTGTCACCACTCCCCTGTCTCTCAGGAGGGAGGCTTACTTGCCCTGCACTGTTTCCAGTTTTTGTCAGCATTCCCGATGCAGGGAATTCAGGTGATATGTACTTCTCTACTTTCCACCACAATAGGTTTGGTTCCGTTTTGTTTCATTTCTTTTCTCTTTTCTTTTCTTTTCTTTTCACTCCTTTCCTTTTCTTTTCTTTTTAAGATTTATTTATTTATCTGAGAGAGCGAGAATGCACACACAAGTCGGGGGAGAGACAGAAGGAGAGGGAGAGAGAGAGGCTCAAGCAGACTCCCTGCTGAGCACAGAGCACGGGCTTGAGCTCTAGACCCTGACATCATGACCTGAGCCAAAATCATGAGTCAGATACTCAACCGACTGAGCCACCCAGGTGTCCCTATTTGTTTTTTTTTTTTTTTTTTTTCTAATGCTTCAAGCCACACAGAGGTTACATCCTGTTGTACAAAATCATGGGTATACTACTGGTCAATGAAGTAACAGCCTGGCTTGCTCTAACTTTCAAGTTTAACAGTGCTCTGAAACAGAGGCATTATTGAATATGAAAGCCACCATATTCGTTACTATTATTATTCAATGTTAAATGTTCATCATTCCAAAAGTATCTTTTGCTCCTCCAAAGGGTTTAATGAAGAAGCGAAGGGTTTCTTTGGAAAAGTAGACTCCCAGTTCCAGTTAAGAACTGACCTTAGGACATTCACTATTGGACAGAAGCAGAGTGAAGCCTAATTGTTTAAAGCCACAGATTTTAATCTTTAATTTTGATCAATCAAAAAGGAAGATAAAATCATAGAGTGTTTAAATTGTGAGATCATTTACTTCATTCATTCCACTCATCATTATTGAGAGTCTGTTTTGTATTGGAATTGTCTCCTTATCTTAAAGAAGCATACCATAACTCAAAGAGTCTAAGTAACATTCCTAAGACACAAGTCAGGCTTTCTCAAAATTTCAGTAATTTTTCCCATTTGAGGTTATCACATATCACAGAAAAATAAGATTTTATTTCCTAGAATGATTTATGTACCATTTTTATGAAAGTCCTTCTGCATCCCGACAGTAGGTTATGCCTGTGGGACATGCTTAGTCCTACGCTTTGCAATACAAAAATGGACATGATAGAGTCAATAGCAGATAAACTCTCACTTATTACGGTGTGCTGCCTTTAGAATGAGGGAACTCTGTACATAGTGGATATTTTTGTTTGCTCATCTTTCCTCACACCTCTGTGCCCCAAGCCCTTGACCCTCATGGAATATAGAAACCGAATGACTCCCCTACTCTTTGGCTTTGGTTTGGTTCAGCCAGTGGAAGGCAATAATGGGAAATCAAAGCAGGGACTGGGGTGAAGTCAGGTGTTTCCTACCCATCCCCTCTCCTCCTTCTTGTGCTCTGGGGTGGGTGTGGGCAGGCTTGACCATGGCTTCCATCTGGCAGCCTTCTGGGCAGCCATACCTCTCTGCAGTTCCCAGTGACTGATTCTTCCTCTTTCCCCTCCAGGCTTAGGATGGGAAGGAAGGGTTTCAACTGGTTGATTCCCCATCCTTCGCTTGAGGTAGAACCAGGTTCTGTGGGGCAGGATAAATTTTGAGAGATTTCTTTAAGAAAAAGAACCCCAAGTTCTGGATTACAGATTTAGGGACAGGATTTTGAAAGAGGCCAGGTGAGCAAAGAACTGGGAAGCTTAAGCTTCTTTCGTTTTTCTTGGTTTCCTTAACACCTTTCCCACCGTTTGTACATAGTCCCTCACTGTTTTCCTCAGTTCCCCCCAGGTGCTCTGTTCCCTGGGCTGACATCCTCACTAGCACTCTGAGTCCAGTTATGGGTAACAAGTAACTCACAATGTTTCTCGATGTGTAAACTGAACAGAGTTTGACTAACTTTTTCTTTTTCTCCCAAAGGAGAGAAATTTCTTCTTCCCAAAGGTGAAGCCAACCATCAGGATTAATTTGCTTCATAGTAGATATATTTAATCCTAATTTGGTGAATTTTTTTCCCTATGCATAAAGGGTAACTAAGAAGAGACTGAAGAATTTTAAACATATAGGACTGTATTTCCTACCATGTCCTGGACTGTATGTGTCTCTCAATTAGCACAATCAAATCACCAACTCGTTAGTTCCTAACTGGAGTGGAGAAGCTTAGCCAGACTGGAAAATGGAAGTATGCTCATTGTTCCTTTTTTATTGACCCAGAACCAAAAACACATGTTCTCTGTGCCATTTAAAAGAATGACTTGCCCAGTTCCTCATGTCGAAGATCAAGAATGAGGACTTCAACACAGAGAACAGTTGGGTGGTTACCAGAAGAGAAGGAGTGAGGGCGGGCTCACTGGGTGAAAAGTCACAAGTGTATGGTGATGTGTAGTCACTTGTTTGCAGGAACTGCAGTTACGGCGGCGTCACTTTGTAGAGCATACAAATAGGGAATTATAACGTACACCTGAACATTATACAGTATATACTAGTTATACCTCAATTAAAACAATAAGTCCTTTAAACACTAGAAAACTATCATTGGATCTCAGAATCCTAGTATTCAAATCCCAAGAAATCACCTCCAGTTAGGTCATCCATATGTAAAGGACATGATGAGGAAGATGGGAATAATTTGGGAAGAAGAGGGGGAAGCAGCCCTGGAGAGGTCTGCGGCAGCATGCCTGGCTCCCCTCGCCAGCTAGCGGTCAAGTTCACTGTAAGGTGACAGAGGCCAGGAAGAGAGAAGGAACTTGGAGGTAGCAGATCTATCAGGAATGAAGTCTCGCCAACCCAGCACTGTGGACTCCAGGCTCTCGCTGAGACTTCCAGGGACCCTGAAGCTCGAGGTTAATTCAACCACATTGAGAAGTATGGCAGAAAATAATGGGCTTATTTCTAGAAAATGGAACAATCTTTATCTTTCCAATTAATATATAATTTCTGCCAAATTTCTGTTTTCCATAATTTCTAGGGAGAATTATTGACGTCCTGGTACTACATTCCCAACTAAGAAGCAGAGTGCATACTTTCACGAAAAGAACTCAGGAATATTACTCTATGAGGATCAAATCATTTGTCCTCTCAAAAAATTCCTTATCTGGCATACAGGATAATTGAGAAATTCGCCCGAAATGATATACATGAACATGCTGTGAAAAGCACAAAGTGTCCTAAGACAGCGCTGGCTGGCAGAACTGATGGTCTGCTACTTTGCTGATGTTTCATGGCCCAAGTTTAAATTACAGAAACTACGTAAATAATAAGGTTACTTTACGATTGTCAGTCGGTGAGATGGAGATGGGAACAGGCCTGTCAGATGCAGTTTCGATAAGAGTGTGTCTGCAGAACTCGGCATGTCATTCATTCTTGTGAGTGCTCACCTTTGATGGGTCATGACCAGAATAAAGGAAACAAACAGAAGTCTATGCTTCCTTTTTTAAAGCTCCTCCCCCCAATCTCCCACAGATCATAATGTGCAGAAGATACACACCTAGGTAGGGTGGACACCGTGGGGTCATGCTCTGTAAAATAGAAACTCACTTTCTACAAACGTATCCTCCTTTCTTTTCCTTCATAGCACTCATCATGGCTTGAACCGTGCTTCCTACTGATTTGTATGCTTTGTCAACTCTCTTCCCTTATGGAACACAATCTGCATGAATACAAGAATGTAATTTTGCTTACCACTGTGTCCCTAACCCTTTCTCAATGCATGGTAGCCTTAGGCACTCAAATATTTGTCAAATGAGCACACCAACCATATTTTCCAGAATTCCCTAACTCATCCACCTATCAACAAGCACGAGCCAGAAAACAGTGCATAGTAGAAAGGTAAGGAGCTTGGGGCAGTGAATTGTTCCTGAAGTCCCCAGTGAACCATCATCAGACAAGAGCAAAGTCTCGTTTCCAGCCTCAGTCCCCTGCTCAAATGGTTCCTCCCCAAATCCAGTTTCTGAAATACTCATCCTCTGGATTTTTTTGAGGATCGACTGAAATGTTGGTAAAACATCTAGCGCAGTCTCTGGGGAAGAGATGGATGGAAAAGGAAACCTCAAAAAATAAAAAAGTAAAAAGAAATACATACTCATATTTGAAAGTCAGAATACACAAACAAGTACAATGAAGAAAATATAAAGTAGCCTTAATTTTTCCATCCCCAGATATCCCTATTATTATTTATTTTCTTCCTGGGGTATTTTTCATTATTGTTTTTTTTCAGGGTATTATACAATACTGTTTGACATAAGCTTTTTGATATTATTTTTCTTCACTGAATTCACGCCAATAAATATACTTCTAAAGTAATATCTGTATGGTTACATTTTACTCCATCCTGTTAATGTACTACAATTTCTAGTTGTTCATTTTCAATGCACTGCAGTCTGCAGAAAGCATATATGTTGCTTATCTCTACACGTTAATTATTTCTGTAGGATACATTCTTAATTAGTAATCCAGGGAACGGAAAAGAAAAACCACAATGAGTTATCTTGACATACCCATCAGATTGGAAAATAATTACAAAGAACGATAATTCCAAATATAAGAGAGGTCGCAGAGTGATAGGAACTCTTCTACACTGGTTTGTGGAATGTAAATTGGTGCTGCTCGTTTGGAAAACACTGTGGCATTATCTGATAGATTTGAAGATAGGTATGGCCTATGAGCAAGCAATTCCTCTCCTCCGTACACTCCCTAAAGCAGCAGTTCTCAGAATCTGGGCTTCAGAACCCCTTGACCCTCCTAAAACTTAAGGACCCCAAGAGGCTTTGTTTATGTAGGTTTTATCTATCAACACATATCAGGTCAGAAATTAAAGCTGAGTCAAGATGCCTTCTCGTAGGCAGCAGAACAAGACATCCCTGCACACCATGTTGCTTCTGGATCTCCACTGTACACTCGTGAGAACATGACAGTGGCGGGCAAATAGAATCTCAGCATTATTATGAAAATAGTTTTGATATTACGGTCTCCTTCAGAAGATCTCGGGAACTCCCAAAGATCCCCAGACCTTACTTTGAGACCCTGCCACTGTTCTCCAGAAGCTCGTGAACACTGTTCCGGACAAGTGCACAAGAATGTACATAGCAGCATGGCTTGCAAGAGCCCCCAACAAGAAACAGACTCAGACCCCAACAACGGTAAAATGAGTAAGTTAATGGTCGTGCCTTCATACAATGGAATACTCTGCAGCTACAAAACTGAGCAAACATAGTTGCATACAACCAGTGGATGAATTTTATACATATAAGTTCATCATAAGAATCCAGACACAAATGAGAACACAGTATATAATTCCATTTATATGCAAGTCAAGAATAGGAAAACTGATTTGCATTGTCTTGGGATGTATTCATAGGTGGTAAAGCATACAGAGAAGCAGAGATGCGATGCTTATAACAGTTAAATTAGTGGTTACTGCTTATGGTGGAGATCCCATATTTAAAATTTTGATATTTTATTCATCATTGATTTTTTGGTATTATTTTCACAATATTGTAATAAAATGTTACATTAAAATATTATTTGACTGTTGAGATTTATTTTTTTATAGATTTAATTTTATTTGAGAGGGAGAGAGCAAGCACTGGGGGCGGGCAGGGTGCCCCCCCAGAGGGAGAGGGAGCGATAATCCCAAGCAGGCTCCAGTGAGCATGGAACCCGGTGAGGGGCTGGATCCCATGAAATCATGACCTAAGCCGAAACCAAAAGTCAGACGCTCAACTGACTGCACCACCTAGGTGCCCCTTGACTGTTCAGTCCCTTGGCACCCCTGAAACTTTGCTCCTGAGGCCAGTGGCCCACTCTCCTCACCCTTGTACTGGTGGGGAGGGAGTGGGGGGAGGGCTGACCAGAGAGGCCCTCAGGAGACTTAAGACAGAGCATCAAAGTGCTACTTTCTGACCTGTGCTTAGTTTTACAGGTGCTTGTTTTATAATTATTGTATTATACTCTACATTTATATTTTATTCATTTTTCTGATGTGTGCCATATTTTACAATAACTAGGTAAACATGCATTTCTTTGCTTTCTAATGGCACTGAACATGTCATATATACTTATTCTTTGATTGTTCCATCTTTGTGATTTATTTCTACTAAGATTTCTTAAGAACCTACCATGTGTCAGGTACCTTGTAACAGTCTGGTGAGGAGGTAATTGTCATCTCTATTTTCCATTTAAGAAAACTGTGGTGTGGAAAGTGATTTGTCAAGGTCACACGTAGCTTGTGGACCCAGAAGATGCTTAATAATGTCTGTGTCATTTCTCTCCTTCCATTTCCTACTGTTCCTTTTGGTTGCATCTGACATTCTCTCTCTCTCACTCTCGCATGTACACGTGTGTGTGCACACACGTACACACGTACACACACACACACACACACACACACACACACACACACACACACACACACACCCCTTCCTAAACAAGAACTGGGAGAAACCAGGAAGGTCACTTTCGACAGAGAAAGTGCTGAGAAGCAAAAGTGTGCTGCCAAGGAGGGTGGAGCGGAGGAGCAGGTGAAGGACCGGCGGTGGACAGTGAAGACCCAGGAGTAGGGGCTGGGAGGAGCAGCCCTGGAGGAACCCAGAAAACAGCACCAGAACTGCCAAGTTGGGGTGGAGTCCATACTTGAACTTGCCGGGGCCTATCAAATGACGGGTTTTCATTCAGCGTCTACTATCTTGTTCCACTCTCTGGATCTACTGGTCCTTCCACTCCTTTTCTACCCTCAGAAAGATCCCCCGGGTTTCTGCTTCCATAGAATTTGCTCTTGTTCCTCACTCCCTCCAGTAGACTCAGTCTTGGGGGATTGGGACTGTGTGCACACTGGGCATGGGGAGTCCACAAGAAAGGTGTTGCTCCTTCAGTTTGAAAAGGAAAGCATTTCATCACCTCTCACCACTCTGTTCCTGGCAGGCAGCGTGAGCCTCGGATGCCTTTGCACTGCCTTGGCTTGCACGTTTGGATTGCGTTTTGTGAACACTACTCCTGTACAGGCTTGAGGAGGACAAGTCTGTGCACCCAGGCTGAGCACTGCCCTAGTCCTGATTATGCCTGGAGACATAAGCAGCAGGTTCCTGCCCATTTCAACATTTGAATTCAAATTAGAATGTGGGCTCATTAGCCAGGACACCATTAGGACCTGCAGTGTCTCCCATACAACTTTATCTCATATCAGAGAAACTCAAGGGAGAAACAGCCTTCAGGATCATCAGCCTGGCCAATATCCCTCCTCTCCCAGCTCTCCCCCACCCCACCCCAAAGCTTCCTTACCAAGGTACGTGGGCTATGCTTAAATTCATCTGCTTAGTACGTTTTTAGACATTTACAATTATCTTAATAGGGTGGTTGATCAAAATAGCAGAAATTTCACTTACTCAACCTAAAATGCTTCTGGGAGGTTCAGAGTCATATTGCTCTTAAGTCAAGAAATTTAAGTTTTTTTTTTAAATCTGGCAAATCATTTTTGAAAAGCATTTCTTGTACAAACATGGGTACTTATTCTGTTAAGATTTCAAGAGGAAGATTGGGAGCTCATATCTTAGTGCAAACACATTTGTCTGTACAGTTATTAAGCCATTGTGTCTAGCCTATCAAGCGATAGGGGCAAGTGTGAAATACTAACAAATAAAATGGCCATAATGCCCAACACTCAGTTGGGGCTTAATATTTATGCCTCCATGATCAAACCAGTGAAGCAAATTCTAATAGACATTACATAAACTTTTTTCTTAAAAGTTTACAAGATTGCTTTTTCCTCATAACTTATTTAAAGCCATAGTATTTCTCGAGGGACAGGGGTGTAAGAAGCCAAGTCTGTCCCATAAATTTCTGTGTCCTAATAAAATCTCGTTTGGGGAAAGTATGCGCAATACATAATAGCTTGTTACGGGGCCAGGCCGGTAAGAGCAGCAGCCGACGCCCACTGAAGACCGCATTTGAAAGGTAACCTACATTTTAAAAGAATGTGTAATAGAGTTCTGCCACCTTCTGCCATGAAGAAAAACAAAAGTCAGTCCTCACTCTAGCATGTTTCCTAACCAGTTTCTTCAGAAGGGCTGGACATCCGTTCCCTTCGAAATTTGGGAAAAGGGCAGGGGACAAAGTGTGTGTTGAACTCAGGGGAAAGAAGAGATTAACTGCGCTAACAATAGGTCTATAAAATTGGCTGATGGCACTAACTCAAATATATTTAATGAGAGTAGCTTGTCAATGATGATCTGCGATATTTTCAAGAACCTAGGAAAAGGCAGATTCAGCAGATCACATATGAGGCATTTCATTTCAACTTCACGCCAAAGTCTCTGAGATACTCAGCCTCCCACTATATACCTTCTACTCACAATGGCTTACGATTTTTGAACCCAGAGAAATTTGCCAGCTCTAGGCAATAACACATTGTGAAATTAATTGATGTCATTAATAATAATGCTATACAAATTAAAAACAAAGTCTTAGTCCATGAAGAGATAACAAAACTTAGTGTCTTACCATGATGTTGCTTCTTTTTTGCTTTCTATGGAACCACCAACAGGATGTGGGAAGGGAAATGTCTTTGTACGGGCATTCCCACTTCAATCTTCTTCCTTCTCAGGGGAGCTTGGTCTAGTCCTCCTCCTCCCAGTCTACCCTGGATAATTCTCACCAGCTCACCTTCCCGTACTGCTGCTCTGTCCCAGAGTCAGAGCCGAATGACAGATGCTGACTGTTTACGCAAAAAGCATATTTAATAAGGGTGTGTTTGATTCGAGAGTTGAAAGGGTTAAAGAGGTGTGCCCTTTTTTGGGTGTGACACTGAACCCACACTGCTGAAAAGACAACATACGGAGTAGTAGGTAGTTTGGGGAAAGTAACCTCGCGTGCATTAAGTTATATGGAAAACCTGACTGCAGGAGATAGGAAGCAGAGAGACCAAGAACGACACCTGAGTTTTGGTTTTCTTTCTCTGGTGAACAAGGTCCATTTTCTCTAATGCTGGGTTTTCATCATGTCTTATGTTAATTCCAGGTCGTATTTATTTATGCTTTTTAAAAAAGATGTAAATTATATCCCATAGGCCATATCCCATGTAACATTACCAAAAAAAAAAAAAAAATGTAAGCATGCAATATAATAGAAAGGGCCAAAATTATGTCCATTTTCTTAAAACCGATATAATGACATCTATATTCATCAGTACATATAATTCAATACTTATAAGTTATTATACATTTGCTCCAACAGTTGCTAGTTTATATGAGTCTTATTAGAAGTTTTCAGTATTTGGTAACGAGTTCCATCCTTCAATGGAACAGTAGTTGCGCTACTATTGGACCTCTTCAGTCTTTATCGTTAGGTGTTATAAATCAGAAAAAAGAATGCTCTCCTATGTTTTCAACATGATCATCGGTATTGTAAACATTTATTAAGCATCCACTGGCTTAGGTCAATGGGCAAGCATGTGCTGCTGGTGGTGTGTACGTGTCTGAGGTGCTAGTCTTTTTTTTTTTTTTGGTGCTAGTCTTTAATGTTTTAAATCTTATTTTAAACTATGATTAAAAGCACATAATGTAAAAATTACCTTCCTAATCATTTTTAAGTGTACAGTTCAGTAGTGTTAAGTATATTCACATTGTTGTGCCACAGATCTCTAGAACTTTTTCATCTTGCAAAACTGAAACTCTATACCTGTTGGACAGCTCCCCAGTTCCTCTCCCCGTAGCCCCTGGAAACCAGTATTCTCCCTTCTGTCTCTTTGAGTTAGATTACTCTAACTCTAGTTACTAACTCTAACTCTAGGTACCTTGTATCAGTGGAAACTTAAAGTATTTGTCTTAATGTGACTGGCATATCTCACTTGGCTCATAATGTCCTCAGGTTTTGCCCACGTTGTAGCTTATGACCTAATTTCCTTCTTTTTAAAGGTGAATACTAGTCCATTATATGTATGTACCACATTTTCTTTATCCATTTATCTATTAATGAATATGAGGATTCTTTCCACCTCTGGGCTCTTGTGAACACTGGAGCAACCAACATGAACGTGCCAGTGTCGCTTCAAGATCCTGCCTTCAATTCTCTAGGATATACATGCCCAGAAGCAGGATTTCTGGATCATATTTTAAATTTGATGTAATTTTTTCTTTTTTAAAATTTTTAATTTTTACAGGAACCTCCATTTTCCACAGTACGACAGCACTTTACACTCCCCCCAACGGTGCAAGTCCACATCTTCACTAACACTTGCTATTTTTTGGCTTTTTTGATAGGGGCCATCCTAACGTGGGTGAGGTGGCCTCTCTGTGGTCTTAACTTGCATTTCTCTAAAGACAAGTGCTATTGAGCATCTTTTCATATGCTTGTTGGCCATTTGTATCTCTTCTCTGGAGTCCTTTGCCCATTTTTAAAATCAGATGATTTTTTTTCCTTTTGAGGAGGACTGCTACTTGTAAGAAAATTTGTAAGAAGTGGATAGCTTCACCTATTTGAAAAATATATTACAAATGTTTCTAGGCTTGGCAAGAACAATTCTCTTTCTCTTAGTCTAAAGTCAGCTATAATTTCCTGTATAATTGTTAATGTAAAAAGATAAATTTTGAATAGATTGAGAATTAGATTTTTCCAAGAATTAAAAATAATTTAATCTAAATTATCACAAATATAAAAGTGTTTGGGGCACTCGGCTGGCTCAGTCAGAAAAGTATGCAACTTTTGATCTTGGGGTTGTAAGTTCCAGCCCCACGTTGGCTGTAGATATTACTTAAAATGAATAAACTAGGGGCGCCTGGGTGGCTCAGTGGGTTAAAGCCTCTGCCTTTGGCTCAGGGCATGATCCCAGGGTCCTGGGATCGAGCCCCGCATCGGGCTCTCTGCTTGGCGGGGAGCCTGCTTCCTCCTCTCTCTCTCTCTCTCTGCCTGCCTCTCTCCCTACTTGTGATCTCTGTCAAATAAATAAAATCTTAAAAAAAAAATGAATAAACTAATTAAAACTTAAAAAATATGTATAAGTTAAAATTATATATAATATATATACATATATATATAAACTTAAAATATATATAGAACCATGAGTATGACATTGCTTAAATACAGTTATGGTTACCAAATGACCATTGAATCTTTTTATAAATAAACATTTATATGTTTATAAATAATAAATCATTTGGTAACCATAACTGTATTTAAACAATGTCCCACTCATGGCTACGTGAGAACTCTTATAATTCATTTACTCATTTAACAAGCATTTATTAACTACCAGCTCTTTGTCAGTTTCTGCAGATTCAGGAATTAAAAGACATAGTTTCTGCCATCACAGATCTCACAGTTTGGGGATGAGGGAAGGAAGGAAGACAGTACAAGACAATATTGTTTAATGGTACATATAGGATGCAGTGGGCCCATGATAATAGCTGCCATTATGAATGGCCTGTGTAGAAGTAGTGTTTCACTGAGTAATACTTAAAAGTCATGTATTCCAGCACTGGGTGTTTTCCTTCTTCCTTCCTGTTTTTTTGTTTTTGTTTTTGTTTCTAAGAGAGAGAGCACACACATGTGCAAATGAGGGGGAGCATGAGAGGGGAAGGTCAGAGGGAGAAGCAGAACTCCCTGCTGAGCAGGGAGCCCAATGTGGGACTCAATCCTGGGACTCCAGGATCATGACCTGAGCCAAAGGTAGTCACTTAACCAACTGAGCCACCCAGGCACCCGAGAGAGAGAGAGAGAGAGAGAGAGAGAGAGAATCTTAACCAGACTCCACACCCCATGTGGAACCTGATGCGTGGCTTCGTCTCACAATCTTGAGCTCATAACTGGAGCTGAAATCAAGAGTCCAGTGCTTAACCAACTGGGCCACCCAGGTGCACCAATTCTTTCTGTCTTTCTGAAGAAGAATTACAGCTGGTAGCAGATAAAAACCTTATAATTTAGGGGCGCCTGGGTGGCTCAGTGGGTTAAAGCCTCTGCCTTCGGCTCAGGTCATGATCCCAGGGTCCTGGGATCGAGCCCCACATCAGGCTCTCTGTTCCACAGGGAGCCTGCTTCCTCCTCTCTCTATGCCTGCCTCTCTGCCTAGTTGTGATTTCTCTCTGTCAAATAAATAAAATATTTTAAAAAACCTTATAATTTAATATTAATCAACTATATAGCAATCTTTTATATTAAAAACATTTATCTGGTACTATGGCTATATATATACTTGACAACATAAATTGAAAATAAGAATTATTCTTCTTGATTCAACTTGGACAGAAAAATTGTGAAACAATATCTTCAATATAGTACTTACTATGTACTCAACTAGGTGAAGGATAGGGAATATAAGGTTTATTTTGACGTCTGGAAGCTTATAGACTTATCTATAAAACAACCACCAATGTGAAGGCAGGCATATAATTAAATGTTACAATGCATACAAGAGACATTTGTAATGCTTTAAGAGTTCAAAGAGAAGAAGATCAGTGAGATGTACCAGAAAAGTGCAGGAAGGACATAGTTTAAGGAGGCAAGGATCGAGGAATGGTATTCCAGGCAAGGGGAACAGACTGAAGAAAGGCAGGGAGGTGATGATGGGCAGAGGGGGCTTGGCATGACTGATCGTCAGTGGAATAAGTAAGTGGAAAGTTGAGTAAGTCAGATTAATCCAGTTTGAGGAGGGCCTTGAAAGACAAGTTAGGATGTGATGTTGTGGGAAATAGGAGATCTTCATGGGTTTCTCAGCAGGGAACTGACGTGATCCAAAGCAGCTTTTGGTGGGCCCAACCGGATACAGATCCGGGGTCAGCGGCGCTATGTGCTACAGGGCTGAAGTTACCACCAACTGTGGAAAGAGAGGAGAGAAAAGAAAGTACTGAGGGAAGGTAATCCCTGAAAGTGAGAGATGAGGCCAAAGGGCTCCACGATGCCATCTCAAGGCCTTGGAAAACAGTGGAGAGCTCCGTCGGAGGGCGAGGACTGGGGGTCAATCAATAGTTCCAAGTGGAAATGTCCACCAACCCCGCTGAGTAGACCAAGAACCCATTTTCATTCTCAAAGCATTTATGCCTGCACCCTAAATCCATCCCATGCTGATCACGATTGGGAGGAAAAAATTAAGTGATAGTTTACAACTGGCATCACTGGCTCTATTATGAGGCCATAATTTATTTGTCTGTAAACCAGACAAAAGACAAATTTATCTGTCGTTAGCCACCATCAGCATTTTACAGTTTTTGATCAGGAGTCAGCACCCTGCACAGGGCCTCTGCACAGTGGCTCACGGGGAGCCACCTTTGTAGTGAGGAGTTTGTTAACAAGCCTAAGTAATAACTACTCTGCTGTGACCTGTGGGTATTTCATCATTTTGTTTGAAAAAGGGTTATGCTTTGTGATTATCATAATGAATGAAATAAAAATAGGAAGCCTGTACTTTTGTTTTTAAGCAAACCAATGAAATCCTCTTGCAAGAGGAGATGTCATTAAATTCACATCATACAGAGATGAGAGCAAGAGCGGCCAGTTGTACTGACTGTCCAGCCTCACTCAAGGTATTGTACTGTTTCATTAGTACACATTTTGAAGACTTTTTAATGGATTTGAGAGAGAGGGAGCGAGCAGGAGGAGGGGGCATGGGGGAAGGGAGGGGAGTGGGAGAGGGAGAGGGAGAGAGAGAATCCTTAAGCAGACTCCCCTCTGAGCACAGAGCCCAACTCAGGTTTTGATCCAGGACCCTGAAATCATGACTTGAGCTGAAATCAAGAGTAGGACAGTCAGCTGGCTGAGCCACTCAGATGTCCCTCATTAGTACACACTTTTTTATTTTTATTTTTTTATTATTTATTTTTTTAAAGATTTCATTTAGGCAGGAAGCCCAAATGAAAGTTGGGCAGGAAGCCCAACTCGAGACTCTATCCCAGGACCTGAGCGGAAGGCAGATGCTTAACTGACTGAGCCAACCAGGCACCCCAGTACACACTTTTTAAAGTGCAAGTTGAAAACTGACCCAGTGCTCAGCACTAGCAACAAGAATTTTCACAGGGTGTGGGAAAAAGCATGAGAATTTGGCACCCCTTCCTCTTCCTCTTCCCTCAGCCAAACTCCCCAGGGGTCATTACAGTTTCGGGGACTTTCCCCACATGCTCATTCTTTCCCTGCTTGTATGAATCTGTATTCTAGAGCACAAAGGCAGGAATTGGTAAAAAAAGAAAAAAAAAAAAATTCCTGTGCCTGACATTATGACTGGGTCTCTGCAGAGCACAGAGGTGGGGCCCAGTGCAAAAGAAAGCAAAATTGCCAATGCCTGATTTTCCTCCCCCATTTGTTGGCCCTGACCTTCCACATCACACTGGAAAAAATTCATGTAAACATATTTCAGTTACTAGTCACAGATGATGTGCTTACAAATAAATATACAATGTACGTTCACATGGCCCAACAAACATTCTCAGGGCAAAAATTCAATGTTTCGACTTTAAAATCTTTCCCAAAAGATCACCTGTAGGGGCCATGGGCAGACTGCCCCAAGATAGCCATTTTGTCATGAACATTATTTTGAGTTAAAAGTAATCAAAATGCGGAAGATTCAGGAAGAGTTCTCTTCTTGGTCCTCAATTGACTAAATTTATATTGGGAAGGAGAGTCTGTACTGGGAAGAGAGCTATTAACAGAGACTCCCCTTTACCTAAGAAATTTATCTGCATAATAGGGTAACATTTGTTTTCCAAACCTCTCCCTTCACCTTCCTGTTAATGGCCTTTCTCCCCTTTGTATCCCCAGACCCAACACCTCTCATTAGCTCATACAAGCCTGTCATTGCCTCAGTATCTTTGGATTCCATGCCTGTGGATTCCTCATATGTATGCTATTAAATTTTATTTTCTCCCGTTAATCTGTCTCATGTCAAGTTGGTTCTAATTCGAACCAGAAGGACCTTGAAAGGCTGAGCAAGCTTTTCCTCCCAACACATCTTTTTTTTTTTTTTTTTTTTTTAGATCTCCCCAATATATTGTATTCAATTTTGACTAGTTCCACTTTCATAATCCCACGGGTAAGGGATTCCCCTCATAAACTGAACTATAGATTTTTATGTCCTTATTCCTTTAGCAAACCTCAGGCCAGGCACAAATATGATTTAAAGATGGTCATGTCACAGTTGTTGTCCCCTTGCGCAAACTCACATCCTTATGGGGAAACAGTTAGTTTTCTCCCACTCACACCATGATGAACTAGGGATTTTCCTAGCTGTACTAAGAAATGCAACTTTGTGGATATATTTGAATTTGAAAGCTGGGTATGGTTCTGGGAGGAAAATGACACTATAATGTGAGCTCATTAGACTAAGGACTCACCTGCACTTGGCTTATTGTGTGCTGTTGAAGCAATTAATCTCTCCACAGCAGACAGAACCTTCTTATAGTTCTTTATATGTTTCTTGATCTCTGTATTTTTTAGGTAGATGTTTACTCTGTTTGCTCAGCTATTAAGAAATTCAGTTCTGTCAGTCTGTAGAGTAATTTCGTGTTCTTGTTTCCAGATTGAACAACATGAACTGAAACCATCTCTGAACAACACAAACTATAACCAAACTAAAATGATTCAAAATAGTTATTGCTTCCATTACATGTATCCCCCCCAAAAATGAAGGGGGAACCTGTCTTCTATCATAGACATTACTTAAAGATCTTTAAGTCTAAAATAGTAATTAAAGGTTTTCCTACTGTTTTGAAGAAATCTGATGTCTTGTGACACAATCAAATAAAAAATACTCTATTAAGACCACTGCCTTCAAAATATTTGTGGTAGGAAGAATCTAAGATGATTCCCTAAATTCCCACCTCTGGTGTACACTCCTTGTGTAATCCCCTCCCTCTGAGCATGGGCAGGAGTGATGGCTGTCACTCCATCATATATGATGTCACCTATATTATGAAGTAAAGGTAAAGAGATTTTGCAGATATAAATAAGTTCCCTAATGAGCTGACTTTAGTTGACCCAATCAGGTGAGCCCTTTAAAAAAGCATGTAGAGGTCAGAAACTTGAAGCATCAAAGACCCTCTCTGATGGCCTTTAAAAAGCAAGCTTCCTATGAGTTCTGCATCTGCAAGGAAATGGATTCTCCCAACACTCACAGGAGCTTGGAAGAAGACCCTGAGTCTCAGATGAACCTGTAGCCCCAGGTAACACCTTGATTGTAGGTTGTTAGACTCTGAGCCGAGAACTCCAACTAAGCCTTGTCCAGACTACTCACCCCCGGAAACTGAGATAACAAAATGTACATTGCTATCAGCTGCAAAATTTATAATAATTTGTTATGCAACAATAGAAAATGAATTCAATATTCAATAAATATTTATTGGCTACTTTTCAAGCACTAAGCACCGAGGTACATTTTGCCATGGATTTGAAAAAAAAAAAAAAGTGTAAGACTTCATGTATTTGAGTAATTTTAATCCACTGGGAACCATAACATAGGCATTTAAGTGAAGACAAAATAAAGTAGCATATATTTGTATTCGTTGTAGCAATGAAGAGTTAGCAATCTTCATTCCCTTCCTTCAAGAGGCGGGAGAGAGCAATCGGGGAAGGCTTTGTGAAAGGGGCGGCACAAGCTAGGGTTTGAATAGTTTCGTTAGGTAGAAATGGAGCGGAACAACATCCCACACACAAGGAAGAGCATGAGCAAAGCAGAAATGGAAAAGTGTCTATTGTGGGACGTGCCAGTGGAACTCTCTGGCTGAGACACAGAGTTCCCATAGGGGCTACCTGGGACGTTATTTGGCGGTCAGTAGGTAGTCAGTGAAGGTGTGGAGGCCTAGGGTAGAGTTTCCCAAGACAGGCCACAATAGCATGTAGACTATTTTGAGCTGAAAACAATCAAGGCCCAAAAGTCTCAGGGAGAAACTTTGACCTCCCCTGAACCACCTAAAAAGAATTTAGATACAGGACCTGATCCAGAAAGAGACCAATCACATAAATAACCACATTTTAATATGAACCTTGGGGTTGGGGCTAAAGTATGTTTGTCAAAGTTCCTCTCTATGTCCCATTGATTCTGTGTGGCCCAGGAAAAATCTATTGGTTTGATTGTTTTTTCAAACATTTGTTTATTAAACATTTACTCTTGGGGCACTTGGGTGGCTCAGTTAAGTGTCAGACTCTTGGTTTCAGCTCAAGGTCATGAGATCAAGCCCCATTTGGGGGTTCCACGCTCAGTGGGGAGTTTGCTTGAGATTCTCTCTCCTTCTCCCTTTGCTCTTCTCCCCAAATTGCGCGTGCGTGCGCGCACACACACACACATACACTCTCTCTCTCTAAAATAAATAAATAAATCGTTAAGAAAATTTTACTCTTTTTCATCTTCCTATGAATTGCATTCCTTCCCTTTGAAATTCCAAACCCCTATCCTTTCTCTTAGTTCAAAATGACATACATACCTCATTTTGCCTGACTATCTTTAGAATTTCATGTTTGTGTAGATTCCTTGTACATGAAAAATTAAATTTTATTTTCTCGTATTGATCTGTCTCACATAAGTTTCATTCTTTGTCCGGCTAGAAGAACCTTGGACAGAGGAAAATTTCTTCCTCCCTGATAAAGGGATCAAGAGAAGCACATTTATACGTTAACAAAGTTAGTGAGTGTTGGGCTCCCCTTCTGGTTTGAAAAGTGGGCTACTCTCTCAATACAGACTTTGCTTCCTTCTCCCACCCCCACTTTCCAGATATTGATACTGTTATCTCCCTATTGCCTGCTTCTTCTATTAGGTAAACATTAGGGTCGTTTTCTGCTATAACACCCCAGGTAATCTCTCTGCTAATAGAAAATTTCCACTCTTTGCAACAAAACACTAACTGTATCCATTTCTCCATGCCACTGGAGGGGTGGCATGCAGCAGCGCAATCCATACATCTATACTGCTCTCCTTCATCTAAGAGACTGTTACCTACAAATTTGATGATCCAAAAAAAGAAGATAATAATTACAAAATATGTGCATTTTAGTGGAGAGATATCTAAAATAAGATAACCCTTGGTTTATCAGAGAAATTTAAAAATATTTATATATCAAAAAATAGTCTCAGAATAGGAAGTACAGATCTTCATAGGAAAAAAAATGGGAATTTGGGGGACTTAAGACTGGCCTCTAGAAATGTGAGAGGTTGGGACTTAAAGAAAAAAGGCCAATGAGACATTCCTAGTATGTGAAATGACTGAGGAAATTTTATCAACAATGGTGACCATTATGTGATTTTTAATTGTTTGCCGTACTGTGCCAAGCTCTTAGTGAAAGTTTGCTGTAAGTAATTGCATGAGGTTATGGTGCTTTGGGGAAATGGAGACAGGGCCCGGGTTCCATGAATAGGCTGACTTGTTGCACAAGGAACCCTGAGAGGAGAGGTGAAAGAAAGGGTGGTCACCAGAGAAGGATCAGGGCCAGAATGATGGGGAAGGGCAGGGAGGATGTAGGCTTTGCCTAGTATGTGGAATAGGGCTCCCTTTTTTTTATTTGAATGTTAAAGAACAGGTGCCCTCCTAGGGCTATCAAATATTGGATGCCGATATTTGTATTATGCTTTTATGAGCTTTGACCATAAAGTTAACTATTTGTTTAATAGTTACAATTTGTTAAACACTTTACGTACATAATCTCACCGAATCTGAAGAAGTATTTACTATCCCCATTTTCCAATGAGGAAACAAGTTCAGGTAGGGTAGATAACTTGATGAGGGGCATGGAACTAATCAACGGGGCCCAGTTTCAAATCCAGGGCTGCTGGGCTCCAAATCACATGTTCTTAACCACCTCTCTTTCTATCAACTTCCACCACATCACTCTACCATGAACCACTCTGTTTCTCTGAGTTGCCCCTTTCTTCTCTCACACCCTCATTGCTTACCTTTCTCTTATCAACTTCCTTTTTTTAATCTCCATCTCTACTCCCAATGTAATTTTTTGCTCTCTCTTGGGGGGTATCCAGCCACCTTCTCTCTTGGTATGCTCCCATGTCATATTGATTGTATAGATCAGATTCTCAGCCTCCTGGAACATACTAGGGGATGTGGCTGAGCCCACACAGGAAGAGGCAAGGCTAGTTGCCAATAAAGGTGATTTGTATATGGGGTCCCACAAAATAGAGGCAACCCACATCATAAATCTAAACCTAAGACTGCCTGCGTTTACAGGAAACACCTGTCAAGGAAAGCTAACATGCGCCAATCACAATCCTCCAACTCATCTTTAGCTAATTAATCTTACCCAGGATAATAGGACCTGCTGGCCTTGTAGGGAAATCCCATCTTCCTATACAATTGTACCCTGTTTCTGTGTTGCCTCTCTCTGTATTTCACTCTGTACAGCGTGGTCTAGCCCAAAATCCCTTGGGAAGAGTGTTCCAGTGCTTGTGAGGCACTGTACTCCTCCAATCCATGGATTGTTTTCTCTTGAATAAAAGACATCAAACTTGGTTTGATTGTATTATTTATTGTCATTTGACAGCGCTATCTAGGGATCCTTTCCCCTGTCACACTGAATGGTAATTCTTTTAAGTAAATCTCATGTTACTATCCACCTCCCCCCTTAAAATCCTCCAACAGCTTCCATAATGTTGAGAAAGAAATTCAATGCTCTTACAATGGCGCCCAATCCCCTGCAAGATCTGTTCTCTCCCTGTCTCTGCCTAGTCTCTGTCTCATTCACTTCCCTCCAGCCCTGTGGTCTCTCTACCACTCCACAATCCTGCACAAAGGATCTTTGTGCCTGCTGTTCTTTCTTTCTTTTTTTAATGTTCAGTTAGCCACTGTTTAGTACACCATTTGTTTTTGATGCAGTGTTCAGTGATTCATTAGTTACATATAATACCCAGTGCTCATTACAGCATGAGCCCTCCTTAATACCCATCACCCTGTTACCACCTCCTCTCACCCCCCTCTTCTCTGAAACCCTCAGTTTGTTTCCTGGGGTCCACGGTCTCTTATGGTTCATCTCCCTCTCTGATTTCTCCCCCTTCGATTTCTCTCCCTTCCCCTATGGTCCTCTGAGCTCTTGCTTATGATCCACATATGAGTGAAACCGTATGATAATTGGAACTGGAGGGGATTATGCTAAGTGATGTAAGTCAAGCAGAGAAAGACAATTATCATTAGATTTCATTAGTTTGTGAATGCTGTTCTTATGGATCGCCCTTCTCCCAGATAGCCACACAGGCATTCTTCATTAATTCAAGTCTTTTCAGAGAGGCTTTCTGTGACCACGCGTACTACCCAAAATAGCACCCCTATCATCATTTCTCCTCCCATCACCTGTATTATTTTTGCCCAGCACCTATCACTAGCTGTCGATGTAATGTATAGCTATTTGGTTACTGTCTGTCTCCCTGCCAGAATGTAAGCTCCCCAAGAGCAGGTGAATGATCTCATTCACCCTAAACCCCCAGGGTCTAAAAAGCCAGCTCATAATAGGCATCCCACATACATAATAGGTACTTCAAAGACATTTGCTGAGTGAATAAACACACTTCACAGATTTGTTCTAAAGGGAAAGGCTTAAAGTCTGGCCTGTTCAACACACAAATGTCTGACTGGGAGAGAAGGGGTGTGAGTCAGGACTGCAAGAAGAAAAGTATGGGAAAAGTGGGATGATTTGATGAATTTAATAAAAGGACAAAGGTGTGCACTGGGTGAAGAGAGCCCCCGAGAGTAATGCCCCCCACTCCGGGGCTGGGAACAGGCCTGAAGGGCCAGGAGGGAGCAGATACCAGGTGCTGTATCTAGGAAGAAGTTGCCATGGCTGAGGTGAAAGAGGTTACTGCTTGTGTCTCCTTGAGGGTTTTAATGGTTTCCTATTTCACATTTAGGTCTTTCATCCATTTTGAATTTGTTTTTGTGTATGGTATAAGAAAGTGGTCTGGACTCCCTTTGATTGAACCCAGCAGGAAGCCAGAGGGCCAAAGCCAGACACAGAGCAGGGTGGAGACCTAGAGGGATGATGGAGGGTCTCCAGTGGGGAAGGCAAAGGAGTCCATAGGGGCCAGAGTAAGCTGTGCCTCTCCCTCTTGCTGTTCCCTAAGAAGATGCAGATGAGATCAGAGAAAGGAAGTTTGGAGGCCTCATCACCATGGGCACTGGCCTGGTGTATTGCAGACAGACCAGTCATGATTCAATTCTACTGGCTGGTGTGAGCGGAATTACCAGCTGGTAAGGTTTGCTAATTATTCTCTTCCTAAATTTAGTTTGTCAGAGTGACAGAGTTCTTCTAAGCTGAGCTTTCGCTCCATTGTAGCAGCCACATTTCTTTTGATACCCAAATTGTCTTGGTAACTCCAGACTGCAGTGAGCAATCCCAGCTTGGTCACAGGGTTAGCCAAGCCCTGCTACAGCTTGCACCACCTTCCCCTGCAACACTGTACCTAATCAAAACCAGTGGGCCTCAGGCCTTCTGAGCATTATACTTCCCTTAAGTGCTGGACATGACTTCTTTGGCATCAGGCTACTGGGAATACAGACTGTATTTCTAGCAAAAAAAGGGAAGGATGATGACCCCTACCTCACTCCCAACACAAAATACAACTGAAAATGGATCAAAGCCCTTAATGTTAAAGCAAAGACTCGGGGAAAACATTGGTATAAATCTTTGTAACTTTAAATTTGGCAATAGTTTCTCATAATGTGTAAAGCACAAGCAACCAAAAAATTTTTTAAAAAAGATAAATCAGACTTCATTAAAAATGTTTGTACTTCTTCTTTTTTTTTTTTAAAAGATTTTATTTATTTATTTGACAGAGAGATACAATGAGAGAGGGAACACAAGCAGGGGGAGAGGGAGAGGGAGGAGCAGGCTCCCTGCTGAACAGGGAGCCCAATACAGGGCTCAGTCCCAGGATCCTGGGATCATGACCTGAGCCAAAGGCAGACACGTAACGACTGAGCCACCCAGGCACCACAAAAATGTTTGTACTTCTAAGAAGAAGCACAATCAAGTGCTATCAAGAAAGTGAAAAGATAACTCCCACAGAATGGGAGAAAATATTTGCAAATCATATAACTGACAGGGGTCTTGTATCCAGAACTTTTACAAGTTAATAATAAAAATACAAATAACCCAGTTTAAAATGAGCGAAGCACAAGTGAATAGACATTTGTATATCCAAAGAAGATACACAAATGGCCAAACATTTGTATATCCAAAAAGATATGCAAATAGCCAGTAAGCACATGAGAAGATGCTGAACATTGTTAGTCATTAGGGAAATGCAAATCAAAACCATAAGGAGATGTCACTTCCCACCACTACAATGGTTATAACCAAAATGATGACAATAAGCATTGGTGAAGACATGGATAAATTAGAACCCTGGCACACTGTTGGTGGGACTGTAAAATTGCAGCCACTCTGGAGAGCAGTTTGGTAGTTTCTCAATGTGTTAAACACATAGCCCAGCAATTTCACTCTGAGGTATACACCTAAGAGAATTGACAACACACATCCACACAAAAACTTGTACACCAGAGTTAAAGCAGCATTATTCATAAAAGCCCCCCCCCAAAAAAATGGAAACAAACCAAATGTACCTCAGCTGATAAATGGATAATTAAAATAGGGCACGTCCATAGAAGAGAATGTTATTTGGCAATAGAAGGGAAGGAAGTATTGATACATGCTACAACACGGAAGAATCTTGAGAACATTATGCAAAGTGCAAGAGGCCAGACACATAGTATATGATTCCATTTATATCATATGTCTAGAATGGGCAAATCCATAGATTGTTGGTTGCCAGGGACTTGGGGAGAGTGGGTATGGGGAGTGACTATGCAGTTTCTTTTTGCAGTGATGAAAAGGTTCTGGAATTAGTGGCTATGGTTGTACAACCTTGGAAATACGCTAAAAACCACAGAACCATCAGTATACTTTAAAAGTATGAATTTTGTAGTATGTGGATTATTTCTCAATTCTTTAAAAGGATGATGGGCAATTATGAAGTGAGACTATTTCTAGTCTCCTTATTGTACCATCCCAAGGAAACTTAATAATAAAAATCTGAAGTTGCAAGAAGAAATGTTATGGAACTCTGGAACAATAATGAGGCCTTATCAGTTAAAGTCCCATGGGAGTTCTTTTCGCCGTTGTGCTAGCGGCAGTTGCAGAAAGGGGAATGGAAAGAGGGAAGGATGGGAATTAAAGTCCGTGTGTGCCTGCTATGAACCAGGAGCTCTATAATAGCAAAGCCCAAGGTCTCCCACTGGGGGCCGGCAGACAGTGTGCAGCCCAGGTCTTTCCTTCCTGAGGGGCTTCAAGGTACAAACTTGTATTTCTAAGTGATGTGAAAGACTCAGGTACATTGAGACAATGGCAGGAATTTTTGTGTTTTATAAAACCATGCCTTAAAACAAATACAAAAAACACATCTTGTGAAATATAGACTGACATTTTTTAACACAGGTCCTTATCTTGTAAAGTGTGCTAAGAATATTAACTTGTTAAAAGTAAACATTCAGAACATATTATTTTTAATACCTATTTTTGATATATGTTCATTTTTATTGTTGTTGTTTTTGCTTTAATGTACTAGGAGTTTCTGAAGTGGAAGTAATCTCGGCCTCTCTTAATTTCTCTGGAGCCCTGATCATATTTAATGCCCACAACCACCCTAAGGGGTAAATATTATTGTCCCATTTTGTAGGTGAGAAAACTGAGGCTCGGCAAGGCTCAATTAATTGACCAGTCTTGCAAAGTTATTAAGTGATGTAAATGGGGTTTGAATTCAGGTCCATTTGATACCAAAACTCCTGGTGCCACTTCTACATCCTAAAGAAAACAAAAGATGAAAATGTAGATTTTTCTCCACGCACTGCACCACAGCACCCCCTACGCCAATGTCCCAGTACCACACAGTGCCCCTGTGTACAGTGTTGCTTACAGCCGGGTTCCGGGCAGAACTACATATCCTGCTGAAATCCTTCCCCAAAGCCCTCATGCTTGTGCAAATGGTACAGGAGATACCACTGAGAAACTTAAATTAAGACCTGCATTTGACCAGAAATATATAAATATCTTTGCAGGACCTTCTCTGCTTCTTTACAGAGAGGACCACACATTAACTAAAGCAGAAATGCCACTTCAGGTTGTTGGCTAGGTTCAAGCAGGGCTTAATATCTTCAAGTTGGATGGTTCTTATAGGATTTGGAACATTTGGGGAGAAGAGACTCTGTCTTCAGCTAACATCACGGAAAAAAGAGAGTGGAGAGAGGATAGAAAGGGCCAAATCCCACAGGAGGCAAGCCACATGAATGCAAAATCCAAGTGCATCACCCTCATTTTCAGAGGAAGAAACTAGAGGTAAGAAAAACAGATAAACTAGAGATAAAGTCTCATGGCTGGTAGAGCTGGCTGAAATTCAAAGCAGGTAGGACTGACTCCAGAATGTCCCTGCCACGACCATAGATGTGAAGTTTCAGAACACTGTGGTCAGGAGCACACATGTAGCTTTGCTCCATGGGTTCAAGTCCCAGCTCTGACACTCGCTGGTGAGTGACCTCGAGCCAGCTGAGAGACCTGGAAAAATAGGAATAATAATTGTGTCTACCTCAGAGAGTTGTTATAAAGATTAAAGAGAGCTTCTGGGTTGGTGAACACACAGGGGACTGGGAGAATGGCAAGCTCAGGGAGGGCCTGGAAGCTCTGTGCTCTGTCCCCAAACCCTGCCCTGTGCACTGTTTCCATCTGGTGATTCCTGAATTACATCCTTTCAGAAGAAACTGGTAATCTAATTAATCCTCAATTGGAAAAAAAAAATCCCTGAAAATGAATAAATTATCATTGGAATCAGAATAGGAGAAAATAAAAGATTCCACTTTTGATAACTAGAAGAATTTTTGTTTTTTTAAAGTAGGCTCCAGCGTAGAGCCCAATGTAGGGCTTGAACTCAATATCCTGAGATCAAGACCTGAGCTGAGATCAAGAGTCAGATGCTTAACCACTGAGGCACCCAGGCAATCCTGAGTAGGAGAATATTTGAGGACCCACGCCTCAGGAAGATCCTGACCTCCTCAAGAACAGAATCCGAAATCCTTAAGAAACTTAGACTAAGAAACTTGACGATGCTGATTTTTTTGGAAAATAAACATGTTTTCATCAACTGGGATTACCACCACTCCTATCCAGTGGGAAGAAAATCTGAGATCCACAGAGGCGTGGATATTAGTAATTTGATAGTAGATTATCTTGAAAAAAAAAATCAAATACAAATTATTCCACTTCCCAATGAAAATAACAACAGTGATCAATATATTTTACACCTCTCAATAAAGATGTGTACTGCTAAAAAAAAATGGAAGGGAAAAAAAAAAGACCAAACAATGCCTGGATTAGAGCAGTGCCTGACATGTAACAAATGCTATGCTATGTAAGAATTTGCTATCACTGTTTTATGCAATTTCCCCAAATGAAAAAAATAGAAGATAATGAGCAAGGGTTGTAAAAATATCTAACTATACATATGTAACAGGCTGTTAAAATGGAAGGATTTCTGCTCAGTTTCAGCTAAGCCTGCAAATCTGAGAACAGACCCATAGGTGTCAAGTTCCGCACCTGCCAGAGGGAGGCACTAGACCACCTACACCAGGGCTCGGAGAGGATGATGGTGCCTCCAAGTCAGTATAAAAGCCCTGGAAGTTAAGAAGCATTACAAGAGATTACACTTGTAGAAAGCTGATTTTTCTTTCCCACTCTCACTACCCTCCCCCAAAAGAGAGACCACAGGTGCTTCCCCTTCCCTCAAGCCTCGTGAAAGAACTTTAGGGAGACAAATGTAGTTTTCTGTGTGTCCCTTGGAGGTTGGGGGACACAGAGGACAAATGTCTGACTCATGCTTGAGAAGTCTAAAGGCAAGGGGCCTGAAGCAAAAAGAAAGAAGGGGCCATTGATACTCATCCGATGAGGAGGGCCAAAGAACTGAGAGAATTTTCCGTGGAACAGATGTGAGCCCTGCTGGAGAAAACGGACAGGGAAGTTTAAAGACAGACTGCCTAAGGAGG
Organism: Meles meles; assembly: GCF_922984935.1. Taxonomy (NCBI): domain Eukaryota; kingdom Metazoa; phylum Chordata; class Mammalia; order Carnivora; family Mustelidae; genus Meles; species Meles meles. Next base: position 25,885,041 of record NC_060070.1, read on the forward strand.
AGGGGGTTGTGGATGAGGGACAGTGGACTCTAACAGGATCATTGTGGGGTAGACTCAATGCCTGAGGCCTGAGGGTCAGGCCAAAGTAAGACAGATATCCAACTGAAGAGCCCCAGAGAAAACCATAAAAGCTGGTGAGAAAGAAGCAGGTATAAATAGACACTTAATCCAAAGAACACCTTCAACCTAAGTGCCCTTATCCCCCTCAAATCCCGCCCCCCACTCCTTCTGGGCCTAACCCAGAAAGAATGAGTAGTGTGAGCTGGGAGCAAAGAGGAAAAGGGCAAAGCCAGGGAGGGGGAGGAAGAGAACAGAAATGACTGTGCCTCTCCTTCCCCGCAGGCTCCCCACCTAAATCCCCCCCCCCCATGGGCTGGACGAGGGGGAACATCGTCACGTGAATGTAGTTTAGAGCTTTAGTTACCTTGGGCTACACATTTTAATCACTGCAATAAACTTTTTTTAAAAAATTTTCTAAGAGTGAATGATAAATTCAAGGGGTGAAAAAAAAATGGTCCATGGAACATGTTTGAAGGGACAGTGATGACAAAGAGTAAGATGATTTTCCGCCTCCATATACCGAGCTCCACCCAAAAGCCACTCGCGCAAGCAGTCCTCCTCAAAATACAGGAAGTTGTGCTGAGTTGGGGGTCCAGCTGGAGGGGGTGATCTGGATGTGAGAAATGCACCAGCGATGGAAGAAATACTTGCTAGATTATACGTGGAGGAAGTATGAGATCCACATGGAACAAAGTAAAATCTGTACCATGTGTTACAGCGACTGCTATGCTGCCTTCTTGCTTTTTGAAAATGGAAAGAAGAGAGTGGACGTCTACAGAATATGTATAAAACATCATGAAGGACAACCAAGTTTAATGGATGGAAATGATTTTCAATTCAAGTATATGCTCTTGATGTTAAAGCCCGCGAGAATTGTGTTCATTCCGTCATTCAAACATTTATTGAGCATCAAGTATTACCAGGCAAAGTTTCTATTGTCATGTGTTGATGTCTAACTGGAGGTGCATACTGATTAGAAAAAGCCTCCCTTAACAGCAAGCTGGCAAAGACATGGTGTCCTCAGCTACCAGCGGTTCTAAAGGAAAGCTGTGATCAGTATTCAAAGCAGAAGGTACACGGAGGTTACATGTGTCCTGTAAAAACTGTAGGTTTGGGGTAGAATGTACATTGGGTGTGGCTATTGATTTGTGCTCTGCTAAATGCAGGACTGTCCTTAGAGCCCAGAGAGGCATTACCCAAACCTTCAGGCATTGCCGCATGTGGCAATTACTTTAGCACAAGATTTTACAATACAGCGTGTGCATCAGTCTCAAGATTGTACCTGTCATCAGCCTCAGCCCAAACCACAGTTTAACTGGTTTTATTTGGTGTCAAACATAATTGGAATTTAGGCTTAGAAGGGGAGAGAAGATAGATCTAATCTTCACATAAAGGAAAACACATACACCCTCATTATTTCCTTTTTCATTTTGGTGTACCCTCATTACGCAGGTACGCTTTCATGGTGTGCAGATCTCACCTAGGAGGGCAGCATATACAGGGTTATCTGAAATCTTCTAAAGCTCTGGGAGCAGGAGTGGAAACCATCCATGTCCCTCAACAGTTTGCCTCCTACAGTGGACAGCCGCATCCCAGCTTAGGGGCACAGGCCTAGCCCTTGTGCTACGGTCAGGCTCCCTGCCAGAGAAAATGGCTGTGCCCTCCTCCTTTGTACTGGGGCAGGAACTCTGTGGAGTTTCTCTTGCCCTAAGGGGAAGGAGCTGGTGTCTTGGCACACCACTTCCAAATGGTCCAGTGCCTGTTCTGAATCAGCTGAAGGGAGAATGAATAGACCTTTTCATGGCGTGAGATCTGTCAGATAGGAAAAAAAATAAAACAAAAAACCTTCACACCCATTTCTGATGAGCCCCATAAAAAATGTTTTTTTTTTTTCCCCTCAGCTCAGGAACAGAGAGAAACTTCCAGAAAACTTAGGCAGGAAACCATTCACCAATGGAGCAAGAGTCAGAGGGATAACTCACTAACTATGAGTTGAAGACTACTTCATTTGGTTATCTAAAACGAAGTAGGCTAAATAGGACTAGTCTTTGAAACCCTGACTCATTGCTTCAGCTGAACTTGGAATTTTAGTTCCTTGAACTACAGAAGAGCTTTCCCCTAGTAAACATGTGTTATTTATTATTTTTTTTCTGAGTAAACATATTTCAAATGAATATTCACCATCTACTGAAAGCATAAAGTGAACATGAAATTCACTGCCTTCTTTCACTCTGGCCTCTAAACCTTCTCCTTCTGTACTATAAAACATTCCTCTTTGAAAGTAAACATGCACCCCATACAGACAAGACAGATTCATCATTAGTAAAATGCAAATAGAATGAAGCAATGATCAGAACAATGTCATAGACCTCCCCACCAAAAGATCACCAAAGTGGCTGAACTGATCTTGAAGAAGATATATAGGTCCACATAATTATGCCTACAGTTGTATATGCCAGGGTGTCTTTAATAAATATCTTTTAAAATATTGCCTTGTCACAAAATATTAGCAAACCAAATCCAACAATACATTAAAAAAATCATACACCACAATCAAGTGGGATTTATTCTTGAGGTGCAAGGGTCGTTCGAGATTCACAAAACAATGTGATATATCACATCAATAAGAGAAAAAATAGAAACCATATAATCATTTTGATAGATGCTGAAAAATCATTTGACAAAGTACAACATCCATTCGTGATAAAAACTCTCTGCAAAGTAGGTCTAGAGGGAACATAACTCAACATAATAAAGAACTTACATGAAAAACCCACAGCAGACATCATAGTCAGTGGTAAAAACCTGAGAGCTTTTCCCCTAAGGTCAGGAACAAGACAAGGATGTCCACTCTCACCACTTTTATTCAACAGAGTGCTGGAAGTCACAGTAATCAGACAACAAAAAGAAATAAAAGGCATCCAAATTGGTAAGGAAGAAATAAAACTCTATTTGAAGATAACATGACACTGTATATAGAAAACCCAAAACACTCCACCAAAAAATTACTAAAACTGATAAATGAATTCAGTAAAATCACTGGATACAAAATGAATGTACAGATATTTGTTGCATTCCTATACACTAATAATGAAGCAGCAGAAATGAAATTAAGAAAACAATCTCATTGGGTGCCTGGGTGGCTCAGTGGTTTAAGCTGCTGCCTTCGGCTCAGGTCATGATCTCAGGGTCCTGGGATTGAGTACCACATCGGGCTCTCTGCTCAACGGGGAGCCTGCTTCCCTCTCATTCTCTCTCTGCCCGCCTCTCTGCCTACTTGTGATCTCTCTCTGTCAAATAAATAAATAAAATCTTAAAAAAAAAAAAAAAACAATCTCATTTACAACTGCACCAAAACCAATAAACTATCTAGGAATAAATTTAACCAAAGAGGTGGGTGAAAGACTTGTATTCTGAAGACTATGAAACACTGATGAAAGAAATTCAAGATAATGCAAAGAAATGGAAGGACATTCCAAACTCATGGGTTGGAAGAACAAATAATGCTAAAACTTCCCTACTACCCAAAGCAATCTACAGATTTAATGCAATCCCTATCAAAATACCAGTAGTAGTTTTCACAGAACTAGAAAAAACACACCTAAAATTTGTATGGAACCATGAAAGACCTCAAATAGCCAAAGCAATCTTGAAAAAGCAAAACAAAACTGGAGGTATCACAATTCCAGGTTTCAAGTTATATTACAAAGCTATATTAATTAAAACAGTATGTACTATCATAAAAGTAGACACATCAATCAAAAGAATAGAAAACCCAGAAATAAACTCACAATTGTATGGTCAATTCATCTTCAAAAAAGAAAGAAGGCATATCCAATGGGGAAAAGATAGTCTCTTCAACAAATGGTCTTGGGAAAACTGGACAGCTATACACAAAAGAATGAATCTGGACCACTTTCTTTCACCATACACAAAAATAAACACAAAATGAATTAAAGACCTAAATGGGAGACCTGAAACCATAAAAATCCTTGGAGAGAGAATAGGCAGTAATTTCTCTGACATCAGCTGTAGCAACATTTTTCTAGATATGTCTTCTGAGGTGAGGGAAACAAAAGTAAAAATAAACTACTGGGACTACATAAAAATAAAAAGTTTCTACACAGCAAAGGAAACAATCAACAAAACTAAAAGGCAACCTACTGAATGGGAGAAAAATTTGCAAATGACATATCTGAAAAGGGTTAGTATTCAAAATATATAAAGAACTGATACCCATAAAACAAATAATGCCATTAAAAATTGGGCAGAAGACATGAACAGACATTTCTCCAAAGAAGACATGTAGGAGGCCAACAGACACATGAAATGATGCTTAACATCAGTCATCATCAGGGAAATGCAAATCAGAATGACAATGAGATGTCACCTCACACCTGTCAGAATGGCTAAAAGCAAAAACTCAAGAAACAATATGTGTTGGTGAGGATGTGGAGAGAAAGGAACCCTCTTACACCACTGGTGGGAATGCAAACTAGGTGCAGCCACTGTGAAAGACTGTGGAGGTTCCTCAAAAAATTAAAAATAGAACTACCTTCAATCCAATAATTGTACTACTGTGTATTTACCCAAAGAATACAAAAACACTAATTCCAAAGGATACATGCACCCCAATGTTTATAGCAGCATTATCAACAATAGCCAAATTATGGAAACAGTCCAAGTGTCCATTGATAGATGAGTGGATAAAGAAGATGTGGTATATATATATGCATATATATATATATATATGATATTATAATCTTGCCATTTCCAACAACATGGATGGAGCTAGATTATATAATGCTAAGTGAAATAAGTCAGTCAGAGAAAGACAAATATCATATGATCTCACTCATATGTGGAATTTAAGAAACAAAACAATATGCACAGGGGAAAAAGGGAGAGAGAGAGAGAAACCAAGGAAGAGACTCTTAACTACAGAGAACAAACTGATGGTTACCACAGGGGAGATGGTGAGGAGAATGGATGAAAAGGATGATGAGGGTTTAAGAGTATACTTATCAAGATATAAAAAAAAGTAGACGTTTTTGACTAGAGAAAAATAAAAATAAAATAAAATATTGGGGCACCTGGGTGGCTCAGTCAGTTAAGTGTTTGCCTTAGCTCAGGTCATGATCTGGGGCCCTGGAATTGAGACCTGTGTTGAGCCCCATGTTGAGCTCCTTGCTCAGCAGGGATCAACTTCTCCCTCTGCCTCATCCCCTCCCCCCAGCTTGTGCATGAGCTCTCTCTCTGAAGTGAATAAATTCTTAAAAAATAAATAAATAAAATATTGTCATGTCTAATAATAATGATAATTACAATAATATTTTACCAAGCATAATAATACTACTTCACCAAATTTACTTGTGGTGGGTGGCATTTAAATACTTTATATTAACAACCTCCCTTCATCCCCGTAACTCAATGAGACAGTTGGGTAAATTGAAGCACAAAGCTATTGAGTAACTAGTCCAAGGTCATACAACTAGGAAGAGGCAGAACTTGGATTTGAACCCAAGTTGAACTGATGCCAGAATGTATGTTTTTTGTTTGTTTGTTTTTTTAAATTTATTTATTTTAGGGATGGGGAGAGAACATGGGAGGACGGGGCAGGGATGGGGGAGAAAGAGAGAGAATCTCAGGCAGAGTTCCTGCTGAGTGTGGAGCCTGATGCAGGCCTCAATCTCATGACCCTGAGGTCATGACTTGAGCCAAAATCAAGAGTTGGACACTTAACTAACAGAGCCATTCAGGTGTCCCCAGAATATATGCTTTGACTCAATTCACCACACTATCTCTCAGCTTTACAAGCGTGCTTATGGTTCTATGTAGGGAACTGTCCTCACTTCTTGGCCTGCATGCAGTCCCTAAAGAGGGCATAGAAGGAGTATTAGCCATTTATGACATTTATAAGCTAACCCATTTTTAATAGTTATTCAGTGGAGTGGGGGGAATATAATTTCACATATTGAAAAATCTGATAACCTTGATATACAATGAGCATTTTAAAGAAATCTCCACCTCAAGTTTCCCACAAATTAATCATAGATAAATCCATCACTGAGTCATTTGTTTGGTCATGGCCATGAGGAAACTCAAGCGGAGAGTCCAACTCAAAGTGCATTAGAAATCCATTTTATGAAATGTTCTTTCGGTGTTAGATCTAACTTACATAATTAGAGAACATTAGAGTTGAAAAGGGCCTTGGAGTTTATAGAATTTAATCTCCTTAAGGGAGGCTGTCCAAGAAAGATAAATGAATTGCCCCAGGGCCTAGAGCCTTCTCATGAAGGAACACCATGAGACCAAGGTCACAGACTTCCCAGGGTCCAATGTCTTTCTCCGCTGTAACATGCTGCTTGCCCCACCCCACCCCAGGTGACATGTAAAAAAATTTTTTATTTCTTAAAGATATTATTATTTATTTGAGAGAGAGAGAGAGCGAGCTCAGGGGGAGGACAGAGGGGGAGGGAGAGGGAATTTCAAGCAGACTCCCCACTGAGCCCAGTGCAGGGCTCAATACCATGACCCTGACATCATGACCTGAGCCTAAATTAGATGCTTAACCAACAGCCAGAGAGGCACCCTGTGACATTTTTATACAAAAAAGTAACATGTTCTCATTACTTAAAGATACTTTCCTATGCTCTGTACAAACAAGGTTTATACAGAGTTATATTCCACTGGTTGACTTTTTTTTTTTTAAGATTTTATTTATTTATTTAGTTAGTTATTTAGTTATTTGACAAAGATCCCAAGTAGGCAGAGAGGCAGGCAGAGAGAGAGGAAGGGAAGCAGGCTCTCCACTGAGCAGAGAGCCCAACGTGGGGCTCGATCCCAGGACCCTGGGATCATGACCTGAGCCAAAGGCAGAGGCTTTAACCCACTGAGCCACCCAGGCGCCCCGTCCACTTGTTGACTTTTAGGAATATCATTGATCTACTTCAAACACAAGTTAGGTAGTGCTTAGCTTTTTTTTTTTCATTTAGAGAAGCGGACATAAGAAAACATGAGAAGGACATGAAATATGAGTGTGGTGAGCATCCTACCTACATGGGTACTCATTTTGTACTATTCCATTATAATCTCATCGCAATCATCTGTTCCCAGTGGAAATTGTTGACATCTGAAAACCATCAGTTCTGTGAAAGAAAACATGTCTCTTTTCAAAATGCCAGATCCTTGGCCTCTTCTGTGGTCCATGAGCCCAGGACTTCTATGGTCTGCCTGCCTCTCAGCTCCTTTCTGCCAGGAAGTTCATCTGAACACAGTCATTTGTTCATTCTTCGCAAATGACAGATCCCATTAGTTGTATCTCAAAAACTTTCAGTGACTATCTACTGTCTTTAGGGTAAAGCCCTAACTTCCAGAGCCCTGAAGAGACAGCGCTCTTTATCTATCAAATCCATGCTTTTGTGTACCTCCACAAACAGTCCACTCTGACCCAGGTAGTATGTCCCCAGTTTCCCAGACATATGTGGTGCTTACCTGTCTCTATACCTTTGCCCACATGGCTTTTCTCTCCCAGGATATCACCTCATCTGCCTGTGCCAATTCAATTCTGAGTCATAAGGCAAGGCCCAGCCTGGAGGCCTCCCTGTCAACCCAAGCTTCCTGAAATCCTTTTCTGAAAGCATTTATTGCTGGTAACACTGATTTCATATTTGCTGTTCTGTTTTATTTTAATTTTTCCATGCATGCTTCTCTTGCCTTCCCATCTGGTTTATAAGCTCCTTTAGAACAAGGAACATTTTTTTAGACTAAAAACATTTCCTCTATGTTTTAAACACATAAAGAACTAAGTATCCATAGCTGATTTCAGTCAATTGCTTTTCCATTTTCTTGCTTCTCCCCCAAAATTCTCCTTAAAAGTTGGCAATTCGAAACATTTAGGGTGATTTTATATACTTATCTAAAAACATAAAAGCTATGGAATGTATCGTTAAGTAGAGCCTTTTACCTATAATTCATGGATCAATTCAAAGATGAGCTGTTAGAGCATTTATTAATAGGTTAAGAGAATTAAGAACTAAAGAACAGAGGAGCTCAGGTTCCTGGGTTAAGCTTCTGCCTTTGGTTCAGGTCATGATCTCAGGATCCTGGATCCATGGAGCCCTGAATCAAGCTCTTTGCACAGCAGGGAGTCTGCTTCTCCCTCTCCCTCTGCCTGTCACTCCCCCTCTTTGTGTGTCCTCTCTCTCTTTCAAATAAATAAATAAAATCTTTAAAAAAATTCATTGGCAAAGATGTAACAGTCACAATGGGTAATATGTGAACATATCCTTTTTTTCTAAAATGACCACATTTATATTACTTAACAAATAGCAAGAGAGTTCCTTCTGCTTTTTCCAATCTTCCAAATTATCTTCTGAGTCATGGTGTAGTTTGGCAAATGTAATCATATTCTCTATCTTTTCTAATCTCTTCTTATAAAGATATAATCATATGTAAACTCCCCATGAATTGGATTTCTTAGTGAATAAGCAAATACATGTTTATCTCAGTTTATGTAGGACAAATCCATTTCATGGTTGATGCACAAGATTACAACAGACCAACACACATGTTTTGAAATTACATGTTTAGAAGATCATCTTATGTACCATATAAGTAAAAGGAAAAAGTCAAGAAAGAGGATTCAATTTTATTCTGCTCATTTGGATTTAGCCTTCAGGTTACATAAGGAATTCAAGAAAGAGTTGGCAAAACAGAGATTGCCTAGGTCAGCAATTAAACATCACCGGAGCCCAGAAGATTTGATAATGACATTCTCTCCAGTGTTCATCTCCTCCCTCTTTCTGTTCCCAACCCTCTTCTTTTTTACTCACTTCTGCTGTATATATTGCCTAGTTTTTTTCTTTCTTTTTTCTCTCTTGCTTGTGCCTTAAATCTGCCAGTGACAATCATCCTTGCTGGAAATGGAATTCTCTTCCTGCTACTTCCCTCTTCTGGAATTGACTTGCTTAACAACATTACAAATATACACTTTCAAGATAAAAAGTCTACCCATCGAACCATAAGAGACTATGGACTCTGAAAGACAACCTGAAGGTTTTGAAGGGGCGGGGGTGGGAGATTGGGGGAACAGGTGGTGGGTAATAGGGAGGGCACATATTGCATGGGGTGTAGTGCAAAAACAATGAATACTGTTACGCTGAAAAAAAAAAAAGTCTACCCATGTTTTATAAGCTGAGTAAGTCAGGGTCCTTCACTTCTCATTTTCCCTATATAGTTGCAATCACAGCACAGACGACAGACTAACTGGCCACTTGTGGAAGTTTCTAAAAAGCAACAAATCATTACCTGAAAATCATTATAAATAAAGGAGGAAAAACTCAAGCATTTATCCTGCCTTTCTTTTGAACTGTTTTTCAGAGTAAGAAAATAGTTGATGTGGGAAAGTTGTTTTAGAAAGATCCTTGCCGGGGTGCCTGGGTGGCTCAGTGGGTTAAAGCCTCCGCCTTCGGCTCAGGGCATCATTTCAGGGTCCTAGGATCGAGCCCCCATTGGGCTCTCTGCTCTGCAGAGAGATTTATTGCCCTGCCAATAAATGTGAATAAAAACAGTTAATGGATCTAGCTAGTCCATGGCTGCTGACTGTTTGGCAAAAGCCTTTTTGCAATGGATCAGGATGATGACACCAATGTTTACATCATGGAAAAAAAGAGCCATTTATGATACAACCCAATAGTATGTATAAAGCATCATCTATGAAATGTTCCTGCAAAATTAATTGAATCGAGTTTTAATTATTGGTTTATTATTTACTGGTAAGTAGTGGGGATGAAAAAAAGTGTTAAATGACACCATGAGGATAAAGTCAGTCTTCTACATGGGAGATTCATCTCTTCTCTCTCATTTACTTATTTATTCAATCATTTCTTTCTTTTTTAAAAAATATTTTATTTATTTATTTATTTGACACCCACAGAGAGAGAGAGAGAGAGAGAGAGAGAAAACACAAGCAGGGGGAGCGGCAGGCAGAGGGAGCGGGAGAAGTCTTCCCACTGAGCAAGGAGCCCAGTGCGGGACTGTATCCCGTTACCCTGAGATCATGACAGTCAGCCACCCAGGTGCCCCCAATCATTTATTTCTATCTAATATCCTTGAACCTGGACTCAAAGATACTTATTCTATACCTTGAGTCCTAATGCAATACTTATTTACTTTGTTGCTCTAATTGTTCCAGTTTTGGCTACGGGGAGCTCTTTCAGCGCTGGTTCTTATGTCCTTTTTAACATATCTCTATGTGTGTGTGGGTGTGTGGGTGGCACTTTTTACATTCTGGCACTACAAGATACTCCAGGCTCATCTTGTATGTTTTGAGATCCAGTCCTACAATCAGCCATTTTTCTGATGAGTCCCGGTACGTGTTATTGGAGAGCAGTATTAGAAACCAGGATGTGGCGGGATGCCTGGGTGGCTCAGTGGTTTAAGCCTCTGCCTTCGGCTCAGGTCATGATCCCAGGGTCGTGGGATCGAGTCCCACATCGGGCTCTCTGCTTGGCTCCCGCCTGCTTCCTCCTCTCTCTCTGCCCGTCTATCTGCCTACTTGTGATATCTCTCTGTCAAATAAATAAATAAAATCTTTAAAAAAAAAAAAAAAAAGAAACCAGGATGTGGCTTTCAGGTGTGTTTGTTGCTACTGGAGTATCATTGATTCTAGGGCCTCTGAGCTAACAGAACAAGGAAATAAATATGTATACTAATAAATAAATATGCATAGATATATAAATATGTGTAAATATTTCTGTATGTAACCGTCTGTATCTATGTTAAGCTAAACATGATGTTGGGATTCACACTCATGTTGGGACTGGCTTTTAATCCAGCTCTGGGGGTGCAGAGTAGGAGAGGTACAGAGAGAACAAGATTGCCCAGAGGATGGTAATTGTTGAAACTGGATGATATGTAAATGGAAGTGGGACGGTGTGGTGATCTAGTACACTATTCTCTCTACTTTTGAGTATGTTTTTAAATTTACATAAAAAGAAAAACTTTTGTTAATAAGAATAAGAAAGGTTGAAGAAGGCACTTTTGGCTTCACTCCAAGCCCATTTATTCTTTCTTTATACAACATTTTAATGAGCTTTGCTAGCTAATTTGCAAACACATAACTAATTGAAACACTTTAAACATTTTAAAAGACTTTTTTAAAGTGCGCAGGGACAAAAGTAAGAAATTACAGGTAACAAGAAGGGAACTTCTCAAAAAAAAAGATATAAAATAATACAGAAATGGTAATGTGCTGCAGTCACAGAACACACACTACAGGAAGCTCTGAGAACATTATTCTATTTCCATAAAAAAGCTGTTCTCCATAATAATCACGCCTTATCAAAAAAGCTATCTAATATTTAGCATGTTTTGTTTAAGAAAAAAAAATAAGTAAACATATTTTTAGGTTTTATTCAAATCAGTAAAAATTTTTAAGTTTCTAACCTACATAGATAGGCACTAAGTCATCATAATTGTGAACTGCCTAGAACAACTGATTCTCCAAGTTTCCAGATAGCTAAGTATTGGAACTCAGCTCTAAACATCCAGTTCCTCAAAATATTTAAGTACTTTATATTTCCACAAAAGCATACATTTAGTGTTCATGAGAGTCTAAGATTTAACTCAAAAAGAAACAAAAATTCAACAAAATCTATTCTTACCCTAATAATTCTGTGAAGGAAAAGTATTACATGAGAGATCTTTTTTTTCAAACTCCATTTCTGATTAAAAATGTAAAGCAGGTATCAGTTTATGTTCACAAAAATTTTCATGGAATACTATGTTTCTTTTTCTCTCCCTACAAAGAGAAGCTAAAGCCATATTGATATCTGTTGTGCTCAGAGTATATATGTTTGGTTTAAAATATCCTGAATCAATGAGCTTTTTATTGGTCAGTGCAATCTGTTGAAAGGAATGTTTTGGGGTGCCTGGCTTGCTCCGTTGGTAGAGTATGGGACTCTGGATCTTGCGATCATGAGTTCAAGCCCCACATTGGGCATAAAGCTTACTCAATTAAAAAAAAAAAAGTTTTGGAAAAAAAATGTGTTTGATACATACTATTAAACTTCTCTCCCTAAATTAGACCCAAGATCAGAAATAGGGGGTGAAAAATTCTTCTTTTATCGATCTTAACATCTATTGTCTATTTTTGTTTCTACCCTTTTTGTGTATGGGCTGCAAATAAACAGGACTCTTTCTTTTCTGAGTGCCTGGCATCAGCAGGGCACAATAAGGACAAAACATGTGTTGGGAGGGGGAGGCTTAGAGAACTGAAATAGCCCAGGGGCTGCCGCCTCACTTCCTGCTGAACCACACCCCACACAACCCTCACATAACCAGGCTGTTAACGCTGTCCACCTTGGGAGAGCAACACGCATTGAAAAGATTATGCCCAGCACTCCCCTAAGAGGACTCTTGCTGGGGTGTGATGTTCCAGAAATTAACCCTAGCTTCTGGGTTCCTTTGATTAATTTATAGAGAACACTAAAATAGATATGATCCTGCAGAAGTATGAAAGCAGAAACCAGGATAGCATTACCAATCAGCAGACAAGGCAGGCCCCTGTCATTCTGGTGCTGGGATACTTCCTCTAAGGATAAGATTTGTCTGCTCTTTGCTTATAGGATTTACCGGAAATGTTCTGGAAGGGGAGGCCAAGTTGCATTAGATTAGCCCTGCTCCCTGATGACCAACATTATCTTTCAGAGTTCATGGACACCCTCAAGAAGCTTAGTTCAGGTAACTTCTCTCTAAAGACCAGAAATCATGTGATGTATTTCCCTTCCACGTCACTACGCCAAACTGCCCCTTTTTCGCCAGTTCCTCGCAACCAGTTTCCAAAGATGCCAAGCAGAGCAGTGTCCTTTCATATGGAAAACCACAAGGGTAGCCCCAAAATATTGCAAGAACAACATGCATTTGGGGCATTTCCATTTGGCATTCTTCAGTAATATAGTACATGGTGCTATGTACATTTTGTTACAGTGCAGGAGGCCCAAGTTCAGTCTGAGAATGAGAAATTTCAAGATTCTTTTTTTTTTTCTTTTTAAAAGATTTATTTATTTGAGAGAGAGAGAGAGCATAAGGCAAGGGAAGGAGAGGGAAAGGGTCAAGCAGACTCCCTGCTGAGCATGGAGCCGGAAGAGGGGCTTGATCCCAGGATCCCGAGATACCTGAGCTGAAGTCAGACACTTAACCAACTGAGCCATCCGGGCGTCCCTCAGTATTCTTTACTTAGTCCAGCAATACACCATCTGGAGTCTAGGCACCAACACCCTTGCTTTTCCTTGTTTGCAAAGCATAGATAATGACACCCACTCCAGGACTAGGGCATGAGCTAATTAATGATTGCACAGTGCTAAATATAAAGAGGCTTCATGGTACAGGCAGGTAATATGTCCCTTTAGGAGTGACACATGTTAATTACACTGCGTGAGAGCCCAGCAAAGCTGCATCGGTCATTTTGAGAAAGGTGGTCTGGGTAGATCCATCCTATTTCATTTTTAGGATGATACACTTGCTTTTCAGTTTCCTGCTCCTAGATTCATCTTTGTAATAGTGCAGAATTCTCTTATTTCTATTTCTTATTTAACTCCTTGCCTCTGGCCAGCTAGCAGTCAGCTCAGTTTTTCTGGGTGTGTTATAGAGCACCTTGGGGACCGAAGGGAGGCTCTCTGTCACTGAGCAGACGTCCAGGATTGGCCTGGCAGCCTGAGTGCTGGCAGTGGGGCTGCACCCACACCCCCTCCCAGCACAGGCCGGGGCTTTCTGCCCTTGTGCGAGTAGACTCTGGGGGCCTTGAAGCCGAGTTGCCAAGGCTGTTTGTTAGCAAACTGGTTCCTGACCAAAAAAAAAAAAAAATGACTTTCTGTACATGAAACAGCTACAGAGAAAGATCTTTTTCCTTTGAATGCCATTAATTGGGGCATTAAAGTAGATGAGAAGGTTGTCCCAAGGGGACATCCCAGGCATGACGATCCCCCCAGTTACAGAACTGTAGTAAAGGAAAACACTGTGCTGTACTTCCTGCATCAAACTAAAGTTAGTACAGCAAATCACACTGAGAAAACTGGACTGCTGAATGCCTACTAAGTATGAAGCAGACACGAGAAATAAAAGAACCAAGGAAGGGGCGCCTGGGTGGCTCAGTGGGTTAAAGCCTCTGCCTTAGGCTCAGGTCATGATCCCAGGGTCCTGGGATCGAGCCCCACGTCGGGCTCTCTGCTCAGCAGGGAGCCTGCTTCCTCCTCTCTCTCTCTCTCTCTCTCTCTCTCTCTGCCTGCCTCTCTGCCTACTTGTGATATCTATCTGTCAAATAAATAAATAAAAATCTTAAAAACACACACACACACACAAAAAAGAAATTAAAAAAAAAAAGAACCAAGGAAATTGATTGGAAAATGATACGGAGAAAAATTTATTCACTCATTCGTCATGTAGCAAGAACCTCATCTATACCAGCCATTGTGCTAGGAGTGGGGATACAGTGGTGAAGGAGAGATGAAAAATCTTTGTTTCACAGAGTTTACACTAGGAGGAAGAAAGACAATCAAGAAGCAAAGAAACAAGTGGAAAATACATAGGAATATGCCCTATGCAGAGAACTCATGTAGGTTGGGGTGATCATGACTGAATGGGCTCTCTGTGGAGGTAAGATCGAAGCTAAGATGTAAAGGACAAGAAGGAATCTGTCCTGCGAGGACTGAGGGGAAATGTGTTCCAGGCCAAACAGGGAGAGTCAAAATCTCAAGGCAAGAATGAGTCCTGCAGATGTGACCTGGCATGACTGCACGGGCGTGGCTGGGCCCAGCAAAGAGGAGAGTCCGAGTTAGGTGGGGGCAGGATGCAGCTCACGAGAGGCCTGTGAGCCCCCATGAAAACTGGAGGTTTCTTTTCTAAGTGTGATGAGAAGCCATTAGAGACTTGTGAAGAAGAAAAGTGGTGGGATCTGATTCGTGCCTTTAAGAAACTTCGCTGCTGCTCTGTGCAGAGGTGGGTAGGGGTAAGAGTAGGAAAGCCAGGGGTCCCTGCTTTGTTATGATCTGAGTCCTGTGGTTGCTACTTGCTCCTTATTTGGGAAAGCTAATGACCAAGGATCATGTTGTGTGCGACTTCATGTCTAGTGGGAGAGTTATAAGATACCCCATTTTGAATGCAAGCTGGTGCAGCCACTCTGGAAAACAGTATGAAGGGTCCTCAAAAAGTTGAAAAGAGAGCTACCCTATGACCCAGAAATTGCACAACTGAGTATTTACCCCCAAGATACAAATGGAGTGATCCAAAGGGGCATGCGCACCCAAATGTTTAGAGCAACAATGTCCACAATAGCCAAACTATGGAAAGAACCTAAATGTCCATCAACAGATGAATGGATAAAGAAGATGTGGTATATATATATATACAGTGGAATACTATGCAGCCATCAAAAGAAATGAAATCTTGCCATTTGCAACAACATGGATGGAACTAGAGGACATTACGCTAAGTGAAATAAGTCCATCAGAGAAAGACAATTATCATATGATCTTGCTGATAAGAGGACTTTGAGAAACAAGGCAGAGGATCATGGAGGAAAAGAGGAAAAAATGAAACAAGACGAAACCAGAGAGGGAGACAAACCACAATAGATGCTTAATCTCAGGAAACAAACAGGGTTGCTGGAATGGAGGGGGGTGGGAGGGTTGGGGTGGCTGGGCGATGGACACTGGGGAGGGGATGTGCTATGGTGAGCACTGGGAATTGTGTAAGACTGATGAATCAAAGATCTGTACCCCTGAAACAAATAATACATTATATGTTAATTTAAGAAAAGAAAAAAAAGACACTCCATTTTTGTGACTTGGGAAATTTCAGACTGCATTGCACAACAAGACAACCGTGGCCAGACAGGTCTCTGTGCATGTGTGGATTGTAGAGTTACCGTGTTTATCTCACTCTGGCTCTTTCCACAGCCATCGGTTCCCCTTTGACTTCCTGCCATACTTTTGTCAGTGGCTGCTCCGAACTCTTCTCCACACTCCAAAACCACCCGATTCTTAATCATCAGTTCTTCCCCAGGGGTAACAACTTTATCCCTTTCTCTAAAAAGAAAAGTAAAACTCTTCGGTGTGAATTTTTTTGGGTCAACTTCACATTCAGATACTTCCTTAGTTTGGGAAGATGTGCCTCCGCCCTCCTCCAGAACTTCTGCCCTCCAGCTGTCTGAAGGTCTGTGTCGTAACCTGCTTGAGCTTCCAAAATGGTTCCCTCGTTCCGAAGCATTTTTAATATTATTTCTTTGTCCTCTTCTCTGCTTCTCACACTAGAGCCTAATTTATCCGATCTGAACGGGCAGCTCTGCTCTCCGTGCTGCTACTTTTTGGCAGTCTCTAACATCCCCTCTTTGGGTCTACGTGCCTCTCCTTCAACCTGTAAATGAACCTCAGCCTCCTTCTCCAGTTCCTAGTGTCCAGATCCCTCTACTCCCATAACCGTCGAGAACTGTACAGATTTAACCATATCCTTCTTTTTGCCAAATCCTTTCTCTGCTTCAACTTATCTATTTCTTGACTTCCCTCTTTTACTTGTTCCTACATGAACTTTATGTTTCTCTAAGTTTCAACATTCATTAAATCTCTCATCATTTATTCAACACTTACAGACAACTCTCAGATATGTAGGATTCTGGGAAGTCCCTCACTGACGACATTCTTTCTCTAAACTTACAACAGGTCTACAGTCCTTTATGCAAAGCCTATTGGGACTGTAAGTATTCTAAAAGCAAAAAACTCTTGAGATTTTGGAATGATAATATGCGTATATACCATAAGGCATTAATATCTGCTGCAAAAATGTATGACAATTCATGCTAAGTGGGATAATCAAAGACGATAAATTACCTCATAAGAGTTCAGGACAGATTTTGGTGCCAGATGAGTTTTGATGTCAATTTACAAAAGAAAGGAAGGAAGGAAAGGAGGTGTCTGATGGTATCGCAGGTCTATTTCTCTGTAGTGTTTTTTTCTGTTACACTAAAACTTTCTACCTAGTTTTCAAGTTACTACTTCAAAGTCTACATTTTCTAAAAAGAGCAAATTGATTTTTCTTGCAAGCAGCCTTCCTTTCTGAAGAATTTCACTTGCTACCAGAAATATCCTTTTTTAAAAGGCTCCTAAACTAAAAACCTTATTCCATCCACTTTTGCTCCTACATATAATCTATCATCGAATTTCTTGACCTCAGACGATTCAACAGCGTCTACTCTAATACAAGCCCATACTGTTTTAACAGACCCTAGGGCAGTTTCTGAAATTCTAGCCCCCATCTGTGATCATGGTTTTTTATTTCCCTAAATTCCACCTTTCCCTCACACCAAGAATATCAATGGCACTACCTCTGAAATATTTCATTCATCATGAATGCTTCTTTGCTCAAGAACTTAAAACATTTTCTCTGTCGGTATTTAAAGATTGGGTTGCATCCCACATTTATTCCTAAAGAAAGTTCAGCTTCCTAAGCTTCCTCTCTAACCAAACACATGGTATTTTGATTTATCTTCTCACGAGTCCAACTGCCACCCTGATTCTGATGCCTTTCTTAATTATAAGATAGAACAATGCAGTATCAGATGTAACTGATATACTGTTTTTTAATTTTTTAGTCCTAAATGAAATTTGTTTCTCCTTCCTTTTAGACTCATTTTAGGGTAGGCTGTTGGCAATTTATGTGACTGAGTTAGTCAGGGTACTCCCAACAATTCCCTTTTCATTCCCTTCCATGTTCACTGAAAGGAGAAACTCCCAAGGTACCTCATTAACAAGCATGGAATGAATAAATAAATAGCACATGTACCAAACATAAAGGAACAAAGCTTAAGGCACTGGCAGAATGTTAGCATTAAAATTGTAGAAGCACTAGAGACTTCTAGTGAGCTTTGAGTGACTGCTGAGTACATGGGTATTGAATCTCTTTCCTTATTTTGTATACTTTGACCTTCTAGTGCTTGTTTTCTTTTCTCCTATACTCTACCTACTAATTCCTTCATTACTATTTACGCTGGGGAAATCCGTGATGCTCTGTTTAGTACTTTGGATGTCCATCAATGGATATTTACTCACAAACTTGAAAATATTTGCTATCTCAAATAAATTTTTTTTTTAATGAAGCAGAGGGGTCCCTGCCTGGCTCAGTTGGTAGAGCATGCAATTCTTGATCTCAGGGTCATGAGTTCGAACCTCATGACATGTATGATAATGAGATGAGTTAATAAAATTGTTACATAAAATGGCAGATACTAGAGGTGGAAGAACATTATGTAATCTAGTCAAGTTGTTATCATGATTTTTTTAAGCAGTAAAACATTTTATGCAAAAGAAATTGTAACAGGGATTGAGCCATATGTAGAAAACAGAAGTGAGCTTCCCTGAGTGAGGACACGGCACGAAGCTTGCAAGCCGGAGTTCCTCTCCCATCCACCCTCCAGCCATTCCTTTCTCCCTGTTGCAGCCTTCTGGGCACCCCAGAGAATTCCTAGGGTTCCACAGAGCAGTATCTAAACCAGCTCCCATCTCCTAATTTGCAAATACAAAAGCAGGTGCCCGGGAAGGATAAATAACCTACCCAAGCTAACGCAGCTGGTCTAAAGAAAAAAACACAGCTGGCCTAAAGCTGGTCTGACGTCAGAGCTCTGGTCTTTTGGCTACATTCAGTGCTATCTAGTTGACTTTTCTGGTCATTGCATTTCCCTGTATTGACTGAGGTGCAAATGAGATGGGAATATCCTGCCCTAGAGAATGCTAAGAATGAAGAGCTAGGCTTCCAAATAATAATATGGAGAAATTACATGGGATGATACAGAATTCCATAAGAACATGAGAGATGTCAGATAATATCAGCTGAGAATGCAGGGAAACTTCATAAATGAGATACTATTGAATCTGTTTTAGAGATGGATAGATGTTGATCAGGCATAATTTTTTGCATTCACAGATACACAATAGATTACTATAACCAGTTCAGACAATTACAGGTTTACGAGACCAGTGCTCTAACCCCTGAGCTACAGAGCCGACAATTACAGGTTTAAAATAGAAAATCAAAGAGGGGTTTTTAAAGGGCATTTGTCATTATTATAATATATATTGTCATTTTATAAAATACCTGGAAAAAATCAATATTTTGAATTAATAGATTAATTAATAGATACCTTTACCTTTGGACAGAGCTTTACTTAATTGCTAAACCCATAGAAGTTACTACTTTCTAGAAGTTTTTTGATATTCTACCTATTTTAGGTGAAAGTTAGGAGGGAGTCCAAGGGCATAGTCTTCTGGGCTGGTTTGAATGATATCATCACTATCAGGGAGATGCTTAAAATGAGGAGTTTCAGCATCCAGACCAAAAACAGTCCCTACTTCCCTCATTTTCTAAGTTAGCCATTCTTCATTTTAAGATTCTAATAAAACAAAATGAGGTGTTTGAAAAATTCCTCACTATTTAGGGTTGTTATTTGGACCATCATGGTGAATAGCACGTTTGGGTTTCTAAGATCTTCATTCAAAGTGAGCAGGGAATTAGTTTAGATGGCCCAGTGTTTACTGAGATGATGCAAGTTGCCTTGGAAAGATTCATTTTTTTTATTTTTAAAGGCTGCATTTGTCATCATCACGGAGATCTCTCAGAACCACATGGTACCCCAATGCTCTAAGCATTTAAGTTTGTGCTGTCCGTCCTCCAGTCTCAAATCTTTGTTTTTCCCCATGTTCCTGTGAACATTTTCTTTCATGTTGCTGGTTAGAAGTTATTAAAAATATCCCCTGGGAGCTGATAATGAATCAGTAATTAGCAAAGGGCACAACTCCATGCATAGTGAATTTCTGATCAGTCTCTACATGGTATCTGACTGACGCTCTTCAGGTGCAATGGTAGAGGGAAATCAAAGTTTGCTAAGAGGAAATGACAGTAAAATCAATAGTCATGGGAATAAACACAGAACAATTAATATACTAGTCCCTTGCCACTTGTCTTCAAGCTACTAGAGTCCGTCCAACCAATGCGGTCAGTGAATGGCCAACTTCAAATGTTTTACTCTACTTTCAATTGTCACTTCAGCATTAGATGTTCTTCGAAGTGCCTGGGTGACTCAGTTGTTGTGTCCATCTTCAGCTCTGGTCATGATCCCAGGGTCCTGGGATCGAGCCCTGTATTGGGCTCCTTGCTCAGCCAGAAGACTGCTTCACCCTCTCCCAATCCCCCTGCTTGTATTCCCTCTCTCACTCTTTGTCAAATAAATACATAAAATCTTTTTTAAAAAATATATGTAACACACACACACACACACATCTCATACAAACACATACACATATGTATATTTAAATCTATTACCTATTTCATTAAATTATGGGTTATACTGTAATCAGTACCCTGGAGAGAAACAATACATCGGAAGTGTACAGGGCAGGCTTTTCTTAGAGCACATCACAAAAACTGGTCTGACCTACACATTCTACACATTCCATTCCAAAAGCTCCAAAGCTATCGTGTGAGAACAAAGCAAATATGTAACATAGGTGAAGAAGAGAGGGATTTAAATAAGCATCAGAGGAGAGCTCAGCTTGGTGGGGATGGCCATCCCACATTTCACAAAGTAGCACAAAAGATTTAATATTAAAACAACACACTGGCTTCTACAAACAGGAACTGGGGATAATGAGTAAGATCAGGGTTGACCTTGATTCACCTTTCAATCTCAAGACAACATATCCTGTCAAAAGAGGTACATAAAAAGCAATTCTTAGCTGTTGATCTGGAATCTTAAGCTAATCATTCTATGTGATTTAGTAATATCTGATTCAAATAAAAGCTTGGTCTACTGCAAATGAGCCTAACCCAAAAGAAAGCAGCGTTTGAGAGAAGACAAGGTAACTTGGTTCTGAAGCTGGTTCTCAACTTCTGAAGTTGAGAACCAGCTTCAGAACTGGTAGTTGGTTCTGAACACCAGAGTTCTGAAAAGGCTAGAGTAAAGAGGACTAAGTCTCTGAGAACAGTACCCAGCAGGAGCTACCTTCACAGGCATTTATTTCACTGGTTAAGCTCAAACCAACTGCTGTTCAACACTCAGAAAAATTAAAAAGTATCTAAGTGAATATATTAATAAATAGTACCCAGGATACTTGCAAACACACAAGAATAGAATGGCATTAGCCTGCATAACAGTAATAGATACTGATTCACAACGACAAACCTCATACTCAAACATTATAAAGAGACACTGGACAAATTCGTGACTCAAGATCCCGGCAAGGACCTACCTCAAGATCCCGGTCATGGACCCTGTTTCTGGAGTTTTCGCATCTATTCCAGGAGTCAGGACACCTATTATGATACTCAACACTCCTGCTCCGATTATTGGCACACGCATGGCACCTGCCACAGCCACAGCCACAGCAGGTCCGGCTCCCCATCGAGGTTCTGGACAGAACTGGTCTTCAGGAGCGAGTGATAAGTATTGAGGAAGAAGTAGAGGGGGGAGTGAAGTCCAGAGCTAGATGTGCAGCCACATATGGTCCCAACTGGCCCAGCTGTCGTCAGAGTGCTGCCAGAGGCCTCTGTTCTTAGCAAAAGAAGGAATTCCCAATGAGGGATTGCTGACCTGCTATGATTACAGAAAAACTCTGCATCAATTCAAAAGAACACAACCCCCCAGTTTTTCATCTCTCCAGCCAAAATGGTGATCTGCTGCTCTCTTGAAGTCCTCACGAAAACAAATGAGCATCACTGGCCAGAGACTCGTCTTTATTATGGGCATGATGTCATAAGAGCTTTAATTTCTTCCTCTACTACATGAGCTGGTAGGAGTTCAGCTTAAAATTTGAGGATGTCAGAGAGCAGTAACAGTAATTACTACTTGTACAGAGCTTTGTCTATGTCCCAGGCTCTACAATCACTAGTGATTCTTTACAGCCAGATGGCCAGGCTGACCAGGATGGTCACCAGCCAGTATTCTTGAAGGAAATGGATCTGTCTTGACTGGAGCTGAAAACAGAATCCCAAAGACTTCAAATGTTTTCAGTCCTTAATGCTTGGAGTCCAAGACTGCTGTAAATATTTTTAATAGCAAGTGCAAGAAATTTATTTGAATAAAAGGACTGAAAGATACGCAGAAGCAGAACTGGAATGGAGGAGAGGAAAGAGCATTTCAGTTCCTCTTCTGAGAACTTCATTCAACTCCATTGTCTGCGTGACCAGAAAATATTTCAGGAGTCCCCCTCCTGATACTCCCCCGGCTGATAAGGGCAGAGAAACGTTTCCGTTTTTCACTACTTAATAGCTCCTCCCACACAAACCCCCACCCCCACAAACACAACAGACTTAAACCCCCATTGGATAACAGAACACTTGATTTTTTAAAAAGAAGAAGGATATACAAAGATTAAAATGTCCTCTATAAGAACACAATTTTTACCAATACTGGATACCAATGATCACTATTTAGCACAGTATCTTCAGCACGATAAACCAGCCGATGCAAAAATGAGCAAAGAACATGAAAATAATTCACTGAAGAAATACAAATGGCCAATAAGCAAAAAAAAGAGTTCAACCTCTTTTTTATTTGGAGAACCGCAAATTTAAACGAGATACCAACATATCGGCAAAAGAAAAAGACTGATTATATACAACACTTATAAAGTGCCTAGAAAAATAGGCACTTTCATTCACTTTGGTTGGGAGCTTAGATTGATAAAAACTCTTTATGGGCAATTTGGTAGTATCTATAACATTTAAAAATCAGCATGCTTTCCATTAAATAATTCTGTTTCTGGGGAATTTATCCCACAGAAATACTGACCAAAAAAATCCCATAGAGACAGCATTGTTGATAGAAGAAAAAAAATGGACGTTGGGATGCTTGGCTGACTTACTCAGTAGAACAGGTGACTCTTGGGGTGCCTGGGTGGCTCAGTGGGTTAAGCCTCTGCCTTCGGCTCGGGTCATGATCCTAGGGTCCTGGGATGGAGCCCCGCATCGGGCTCTCTGCCCAGCGGAGAGCCTGCTTTCTTTCTTCTCTCTCTGTCTGCCTCTCTGCCTACTTGTGATCTCTCTGTCAAATAAATAAATCTTAAAAAAAAAAAAAGAACAGGTGACTCTTGATCTCAGGATTTTGAGTTTGGGCCCCACATTGGCAGTAGAGTTTACTTTGAAAAAGGGGGCAATAACTATGTGCCCATAAATAAAGATTGGTAAACCACACGACAGTATACCTATCACATTATCTATATGAAATACTCCATAGTAATTCGAAAGAGGCACATTTATAGATATTAACTTGGGAAGATGATCCTAAAGATTGATAAGTAAAAAGACAAGTTAGAGAACTGTGGACCGCGTATGAACCTTTTCTGTAGGAAAAGCACAAACGGACTCACTCTGTCTACAGAAACGCGTAAGAAAACATTCTGAAAGGATACACACCAAGTTGTGTGTATCCTTTCAGTGTATATCTTTCAGTCCTTTTATTCAAAGGTGGTGAGAAAATTTGTCTGTTTTGTATGTTTCAGAATATTGGAAGTCTTTGCAGCAAGCATATATATTTAGAAGAAAAACAATAAATATATTATCACACTTAAAAAAAAAAAAAAACCTGAAAACCCTAGCACAGTCAAAGCCTTCTAGTTTGGATTAATACAGGAAATGGACTGGCTAATATATATGTTTATTTTTATATATGTAAATAAACAGCACCCACAGTTATTACATCAAAGGGAGACAACGCATACGTTTGGGGTGAAGGAAAAACAAACATTTCCTGAGGCATCCTGGTTTCCATGATACCTTCACATGCATGCCATAACAGACTGGTAGAGATGGCCTGATTTTTCCAAAGCCAGCTATACACAGGCAATCAATCTTTTTCTTATAAAGCCAGACATTTATCTTTGATGAGAAAAACAGCTGGTATCCCATATCCTGCTCTTTGTAATGCCATGCTTAGGAGATTAAAGCAACATTCTCCATCCTATGGAAAAAGAGCCCAGGCTATGGAACCCAGGTTGGAAAGGCAGCTCTAGCTGCACCCGATAATACCAGGCTTTTTCAGAGACAACAGAATACTTCCTACGCCACCCAGCTCTCCCTTGATCTCTGCAACTCCACAGCGCAAGTGCTAGAGGAGAAGGTGGAGGCGTGCTCTGGAAATGGCCACATTCTCTTTCTGCGGCCCATGCACGGCTTATTTCCGTACATATGTGTACACGTATTCGGTGAGTTTTCCTGCTCTACTTTTGAAAGCCTAAATAAAAATGGAATTTGTACTGGAACCGAAATGCTGCACTTTGGCAATAGCATTGTTTTCTATTATTATTATTATTTTTTTTTATGGTGAATGTAGAGTATTTCATTCATGCAAAATGTATAGCTAATGTTCCACCCACATGAATGCAGACTGATCCTTGGGGCCTCCCAGTCCAGTGTGGAAGGAGACTTGTAAATTAGTACGGTGTGGTAAGTGCTGAGTTCGGGGTACATCCAAGGTAAATGGCTTTTCTGAGGCAGACATCATGAAGGAAGGGCTGTTGGAGCAAGACCCTAAAGGATGAGTAGACAAAACGTTGAAAGACTTTGTAGGCATGGGAAGAAATATTTGCAAATGCAGTAGAACGGCCCACTGAGGACACTTGGGAACAGTAGCCCCTGAGACAATGCAATCAGGACTGGTATAGATTACAAAAACCAGAGAATCATAAAAATTACACATGCATACATAAACCATTTTAATTGAACTTTAATCACAATATAACTTAAATCGCACCTACTCATTCCTCCATCTTAAATTTTTTTTGAATATATAATACCTTCACATAGCTCAAAATTCAAAATATGAGAAAGTATACAGCATAAAATCTCTCCTGCCCATGTCCCCTATCTGCCATTCCCTCTATCCCTATAATAGGCAATTAGTTTTGTATGTATTTCTATATATTTTTAAAGACTTTTAATTTATTTATTTGAGAGTGAGAGAGAGCACAATTTGGGGGGGCAAAGAAGAGAGAGAGAGGGAGAAGTAGGCTTCCTGCTGAGCAGGGAGCCTGATGCAGGACTCTATCCCAGGATCCTGGGATCGTGACGTGAGCTGAAGGCAGCTGCTCACCTGACTGAGCCACCCAGGTGCCCCATATACTTCTATATTTTCTTATTTAACCTATAAATAAAAACATTTATCCTAATCCGCTAACTTTTGCATGAAATGTAGCATGCCATACACACTGTTGTCTATAATTTTGTTTTCTAACAGTATTACACCTAGACTTTTAGATCAGTACTGATAGAACACAGAGCGACTCTTGCCATGAAGTTGATCTGATTAGGCTGAGAGATTGAAGTTGGGCAGTAGACTTACCTGCGTGGATAGGACAGGTCCCAGGGTGGGGGTGGGGGGGTGGAATGATAGTGAGATCTGGCTGGTGATGAAAGGAGACATTTGGGACAAGGAAGGCCCAAGGGCTCAACAGTCTCTATTTACAACACCAGACGGCACAGGTGATTTCTGGTAAAGTGCCAATAGTAAGATGAAATGTAGCATTGGGATGGATGGGTGACACTCATATGTCCTTTAAGTAAGTCATGTTCAGGATGTAAGTCTTCTTACAAGACTTAGTAAATGCCTCAGTCTTGGGGTGAGGGTTGGAGGTTAGACTTTAGGATTTGGGAGGTCCTACCTTTTGCATCATGATTTTAGAACTGTTCTTGGTGAGATTAGTAGCCTGGGTGCCTTAAGGCAAATGTGGGAACCCAGTGATCAATGTTCATGTAGTGTCCTAGGCAAAGCCAACAGCGAGCTAGACACTGTACGATGTTCTGTCGGATGAGACAGGGTGGGGGTGGAGTGAACAAGTCTGAGGCCTCTTAAGTCCTTCATATTCTGAAGTTGATCTGGCCTAAGAAAGGAAGTAAGGCAGGGGACGGAGCATCCAGAGCAGAATCTGTGGACCAATGTGGAGCAGCTAGAGAGAGAGAGAGAATAGAAACAATGGGTGGGCAGGGAAATGGGGGCATCCCCTTCTCAAAGTGGTCCACCACCAAGGAAAATGAATGTGTTAGAAAATAGTTTTTTCTTCTTTCCACCTCAACCAATGTTTGTTAAATTGGATTGTTATACTTCTCGACTGAACTGGAAAAACGAGGCTGGAAACTGGAAATGATCCACCTTAATGATGCTACGATGAATTAGGCAATAAAAAAGCTGTCAAAAGTGATTGTGGTAGAACCGTCTCTGAGAGCGCTGAGACGAAAGCAGATACCTGTCTGCTGCGATGATTTGGGAGCATCCCAGTCTCCAAGAGTAAGGTTAGAGATTCATGGCTGTTTCCTGAATGACGGGGCACAGAAATAGTGACAGGACTCAAAACCTGTACAAGCAACTTCTGAAGGAACAACACTGATCTGGCAAGACTTCTTCTCCTCTATAGATTAGAGGGACTTTTTTTTTTTTTTTTTGAGGGGGGCAGGAGCTTATTTTATCTTTTAAAAAAGTACATGTGTACACACTTGTGGATAACAGGAAATAGAGGCTTTTCTGGGTCATCAAGAATGAAAGAATCCAAATGGTTGAAGCAAAATAGATTTTTGCTTGAATTAATCAAATGATTGCTGTTCCTGTTTATTCCATTTTATTTGAGTTGGCTCCAGAATGATTAAAATCACTATAGTCAAATACTATTTTCTAGATCAAAATAAGTGATTACAACTGAAAAGGAATTAAATGGGTTTTGTTCTAGAAACCATAGAAATTCTCATTAAGGTAATTGCTTTCTTTGAAGAGGCTGATTTTTTTAACAATACTTGCTCAGCATCTTGCTTTTTTTTTTTTTTTCTAAAGAAATGCTTTAATTAATAAAAAGTGTTCCTTCATGTCACAGAAATACCTTCATGTAGTGAAATTAAGACATTTTCACTTATGAAATAAAGTAAGCTGGAAATATAACATGATAAATACAAGTACATAAATATAACAAAACACATAATAATGTGTAATGTTAGTCCTCTCTTACATGCAAAGAAAGAATTACTCAACATGATAATCACTTATATGCAGAATATATGTTTTCATTTAGTGATACCACTTCCCTCTGCTTTTCTCTAATGTGAAAAAGTGGTCTGTTAGAAATAAACATTTTAGGGCGCCTGGGTGGCTCAGTGGGTTAAAGCCTCTGCCTTGGGCTCAGGTCATGATCCCAGGGTCCTGGGATCGAGCCCCGCATCGGCCTCTCTGCTCAGCAGTGGGCCTGCTTCCTCCTCTTTCTCTGCCTGCCTCTCTACTTGTGATCTCTGTCTGTCAAATAAATAAATAAAATCTTAAAAAAAAAAAGAAATAAACATTTTACATAAACATATCTTCTGCTGTAAAATGGACTAAAGATTTTATGTGCCCATTTAAAGGAAAGACGGTTTTGTACAAATAAATATAAAATCCCTGGTGATTTTTCCCATCTAAGATTTGAATTCTAGTAATATTCTATTTTGATTTTTGTTAGGCTTTTTTCCTTATGCATGTATATATGCATTTCAGAGGCAATACTATCTTTGTAATTATAAACCTGTATTTCCGTTTACACAAGCAGGTATAGTAAATGTCTTCTTATTTTAATTGAAGGATCCAATATAGTATTGTCATCTTCAAGGAATGGCTAAGGAATTTTAACAGCATGTTAAATAAACAAATGCAATAACAAAATGTACTGAATAAATACAGAGAATGAATAAATTCTGGTTGTTTGGGGAAAGGCAAATTGCTTAACTTTAACGCAAATACAAATTTAAACACTCATTTGAATAAATACATATAACCAAGAGAGCTGTATCAACTCGGGAATCTTAAGAAGAATTTACGGTCTTTTATGAGGGAAAGATGCCAAGGGTGGTCCTCCTGCACCAGCCTAATAAATGGGCTCATTCTCCAAGGAAGTGAGCAGGCTCACTGCAGACTAACAGAAGGGTACTTGGAAAGTGCGGGAGTCCCCTGACTCTCACAGTAGGTACAAACCACCCAGAATCAAAGAGGAGTTAACTTCTGTTTCCTAATGATCCTGGCCATACCCGTGTAGGGGGATGCTCTGCACTTCTGAGAATGATCCCCTGACTCCCTTAGCCATGATCTCCAGAGACAAAGTTGAGGACACGTGGGCAGGGAAGAGCAAGTCTGTTCCTCTGCTTCTCCCTTTCTTCCAGGCCTCGTAGCCAATGCAGTTGAGAAAGATCAAGAGAGGAAGGGCCCAGAGAGTGCAGGAGTAAGGAAGGGGGATAGTGGAGACAGACACAGAGAGAGAGAGAGAGAGAGAGAGACCACAGCCCCAGAAGTGGACCTTGGAGGCCATCCCTCAGGCAGAACGTGTGATACAGGTAGAGAGTTCAGGCCGTCCCTGGCTGACCCCATTTCGGTGACCCTCAGAGACAGTGTAGCCAGAATGACAGACTGCTTCTGCTTCCTTCTTCACCTTCTTGCCCTTCTCTATCTGCTCTGGCTTGCCCCTACCCTCCCAGTTCACCTGTCTCTGGCTGCCAGCCTCCTTGTCCCTGCCCATCTTCACAGTACTGAACGCTCTGGGTTGGCGTTGGGGCCTCTCCCTCTGGGCTGCCCTGGACCCCCGGCTCCCCGCCCACAGGACTGTCTCGGGGCCGTGAACCCTGGGAGCAGGGCCCTTCCCAGGTACCCTTCTCAGCCATCCCTCCTCAGGGGATTTGTTTTGTGCCCCAGCTGTGAATGCTGCCACCTAGCATTTTCTGGACTTGAGGAAACATCACAGGATGGTGAACGACATGATACTTACGCAATTAGTTTTATTTTGAATTATTAAAGGACGCATGTAAGAAACAACTTGAAACTCTAACTGGGGCCAGTGACTAGCTTTATTAGGTTTTATTTACAGTTATAAACTATTTCTTGCAATGAAAGGACAAAATGTGAAATGAGTTTGAATGTAAGTATAATATACAGCAAGCCAGGTTATTTAATTTTTTAAATTTAAATTTGATTTTTTATTTTAATGTTTTATAAAAGTTAATTTTATATTTCAGATACTCCTAATGATATTACACTGTTTTGAGTTACAAAGCTTCTCTATTGCATTTCCCTACCTATTTTTTTTTTCTTAAAGATTTTATTTATTTATTTGACAGAGAGAGAAAGAGAGCATGAACCTGGGGGAGGGGCAGAGGTAGAGGGAGAAGCAGACTCCCTGCTGAGAGGGGAATGTTCGGGGAGCTGGAGCTTGACCCAGGACCCAAGGGTCAAGACCTGAGCCAAAGGCAGGCTCTTAACCCACTGAGCCACCCAGGAGCCCTTCCCTCCCTTCCCTTATCATGTTCTAATAAAACATAAAATATGAATTAACAATCTCATTATTTTTTTACTGCTTTCATCACTAAGTAATTTAAAAAAATTTTTATTCTAAATTGTGGTAAAATACTTGTAAGAAAGATAAAATTTACCATCTTAATCATTGTAAGTACACAGTTCAATGGCATTAAGTATATTCACACTGTTGGGCATCCCATTTCCAAAGCAAGTTTCTTTTTGGTGGGAGGAGGATTTCTCTTATGACAAAATATCTTTCACTTCTAACACTCACTTACAGCACTCATCTTACAGCAGTAGTTCGGAACAAGAAATGTACTGTACAACCTTCAAAGCCCGGCAGCTCCTCTGCTCTCACGCTATGACCAAAGACATCATGGTGCTTTCCTGCCGCGGACAAGTGCGTGAGTAATATCCTTTTATGAGTGAATGAATGCGGTTAACATGCATGCACTTCTCTATCTCCCACATTGGGGAAAGCTCTTTTTTAAGGCAATACAATTGAGTCAGAACTTTCTATGCAAACATCGAGGTACTAAGAAGTAACTGCTGATCTAATACCACTCTAAAAATCTTTGCAGTAGGAGGGAGTATAAATGCTTTTTATGGGCCTTCCGAGTATCGCTGTCTTATTTATTTTGTATGCCTTTGAGCCGAAACACAGTCTGTGCAAAAAGAAAAAAAGGCGGGCAAAAGGCACTCATGACAATGAAGAAGAACATCTGAAAGCTGCACAGAGCAAAGATTCACACTCATCTCGAGACTCATCGTTTATTATCATGGTGCTTTGATAAATAACGCCCTTCTTACAATTTACATTCCTTTTAAGTATGTGTTTTTCAATCAGACAAGGGTTATTTTGCCATGTTTTTTAATTCACTAAAGTGCTTATTTTGGGAGGAAACCAAATATTGGAAATGAAGCATTACCTTTCTAAACATTCCTGGTTCCAGAGGAAAAGGGTCAGGCCCTTCAGCGGTGGTGTGAAGGAGCTGGGATTCCCCATCATGTGATGCAAGTCTCTGGCACTCTGGAGCCACATGGCCTCCATCCTCCACCTCCAAAGTCCTGTAAAGAATGGAAACATAGTGATGCCAATAACCCTTCAAGAAGCCTGGAAACTCAAGAAACCCAAAGGCGCATTTCTGTCTGTGTATTTCCAATAAGCCAAGATGAGGAATCATTCTTCAAAACCTACACAGGATTGTAGATAATTTGGGAGTCTCATGCACATTTAGGAATAAGCCATGAGGACTTTGCCATGTGGCCAACGGAATTCTTTTAAGCCCTATGCAGAAAACAAATCGGACTTAGATAGGTAGATAAATAGCATTTATAGACAGGTTCGGACAATCCAATTCATTTTACGATTTCTTGGTTGCTCTACCGTCATCGCTCTTAAGAAAAGATATTTGTAATTGTCCAAACATGGGAAATAGAGTAGGAACTAAATCCATCAGGAGAACAATCTAGGCTATGCCAGGGAAAAGGAATCATTCCCAGGATTAATATTTATTAGAGTTTAAAGAAATGGAAACCAAACTAATCAACCCTGGTGGTTTCCTATCCAAAACCATGTCCTTTATCCAAACTCGCAGACACCTCCCCCCCACCCCACATGTATTTTTCTTTACTAATAACCCTGATTTTATTCAGATATCCATCCCCCATGTGCCTCAGAGGAAGCCACTTCTGGCTTGCTGGTCCATTGTGTCTGGCCTATTTCTGGTGTCCCATTCCCCTCGCCCGTTACTGGTTTATTCATATGCCATACATCTCTCTGGCTGATATTGCCAGAGATATGTATTATCTCATATCAGAGATTGATATGTCTCTCTGACCCTCTAAATGGTTTGTACTTTGCCTGAGTTATCTGGTGCAAGTCTGGCCAATGAGATGTGAGGGAGTCTGCTGACGGAATCAGTGGGAGGTCCTTCTCCTAAGAGAAAGTTTACAGAAAAAACTAGCTCGGTAGTCCAGTGTCATGCCTGCCTGCGACAAATGTGACAGCCCCCTTGAAACCGCGAGTGGCATTAGCCAAAGGAGAACAGATGGAGCAGAAAGCGGAGAGAAATATGAGGGCTTGAGCCTTCAAATATATTGTTGAACAACTGCATTAACCAATCCTCTGGTACATATGGTAACCAATGGTACATAATAAGCGCTCTATTGCTTAAACCATTTTGAGTTGAGTGTTCTCTGTTATCTGCAATTGAGCATCCTAAGTGACAGAAGCATTGATAAATTTCTTTTTTTTAAGATTTTATTTATTTATTTGACAGAGAGAAAACACAAATAGGCAGAGAGGCAGGCAGAGGGAGAGGGAGAGGGAGAAGCAGGCTTCCGACTGAGCAGGGAGCCCAATGCAGGGCTTGATCTCAGGACCCTGGGATCATGACCTGAGCCAAAGGCAGACGCTTAACAACTGGAGCCACCCAGGTGCACCAGAAACGTTGATAAATTTCTTAACTGTGTAATTAAGGCTAAAATAAAGATACTGGAACAGGATAAGGTCTTTGAATGAAGAATGCTAATGAAGCAGAAAAAGAACTAAAAGTCCATGGCTTTAATAATTCGCAGAAGAAATAGAAGGTGGGTTTAGTTTCTCCACGGCCAGATGAAGGGGAGGACTGTTATAGATAGTCCGGGAATGGTGCTTGCTTCGCCCATAATTCTGAAACAGGAAATTCTCAATGTTTGTGGTTCAGCCAATAACCTCTCACCTTCCTTTGAGGGGAGGAGGCTGATGGGGTGTTGGCTGACTTCTCTTTCCCCTGACCCAGATACAGGCAGTATGTCTGTGCACCTGGTCACAGGTGCCGTTATTTCAAACCTGCTCCGGGACTCGGTTGGGGAGATAAAGAAGGCCATGGGATGTGTGGGCTGGGAGGGCTTCACAAGCGTCTCACCCAACCCCAGATGCTCAGGCCATCCATGAGCATTTCTAGTTCCTCCCTAGAGAGTCGGACACAGAACTTGTACTCATAGCAAACTTATTATACAAGTTTGTCTACTGAAACCAATCTTCACAATATATTACCCAGAAATAATAGACCCAGAATCGTGCTGGAGGGTCCCTAGGCCATGTGGTAACTTTTAAGATCATCTAGCTTCATTCTTTCAGCAAGCATTTTTACAGCTCTCTCTGTATGTCATAGGTCAAGGTACACAACACAAACAAACCCACCCTTTGCCCTCAAGGGTATTAAGGCCTCGTAGACACACGGGCTCCTTTGAGGGGGGACACTATTATTCCGAGTAATAGTTACACACGGAGCAAGACAAGATAAATCTCCTTGGCCTACAAGCCAACCTTAGTAAGTGGTGTTTGTAAAGGGAAAGGCCACTTAGAAAGTTGACTAATTATTTTTCTTTTTCAAAGGGTAAATTTTAGTTTAACTCCTGAGTAAGCCACAGGTAGTCATAAGAAAGGCTGAGCTGGGCTCTCTGGTGAGAAAGTTAAGATTTGTAAATGGAAATACAGTTTCCTCTGTGAATAGTCACTGCTGGTCTCTTATTAAGGACAATATCTCTTGGGTAAAAACAAAACAAAATAAAACAAAACTAGACAAAATAAACTAAAGTCCCGCAAACACTGCCATGCTGGTCTGGAGCTTTAGCAGAGGGTAATTCATTAATTTGTTTAATTATAATCTGTCCTTTCCTTATTTGGCACAGATACGCTGCCGGAAATGAAAGTTTCAGTGTTGACTCCTTCACTTCACTCAGACTCATAAATAAGTGGAAAATTTGCCAGCGCATCCAGTCACTCTCTCTGTTTTATTTGGCTTGGTTCTAAAAACCAGATTGCCTTTTTCCCTGGAGATTAAGTTGGTAGAAAATTAATAATGGCAAGATTGTCTACCCTTTCCTAAGTTAAAAGCCACAGGCTGTTTCCAGACAAACCCAAGCTTTGTGTGGCTTGAATCGTATATAATTTAGGGGACCTCTAAGAAAAAGAAAAAAAGATATTTTACTTTTTCAAAACCTTTTAACTTTAGGTCCTCTCCTAAAGCCTTCGGAGTGGCCCCTGAAGCATCAGCCTCATTTACTTTCCATAAATCTGCTTCAGGTTTTCCTACTTTGGTTTACTTCATCAAGTTGTTCCTCAAGCATTTTAATACATGTAGCCCAATATAAGGCAAGCTGAATGAGTTTCTTTATTTGATAATTCTTTTTCCTCTTTTCTTCTTCTTCTTCTTCTTTTTTTTTAGAGGAAGCTCTATGCCCAACCCGGGGCTTGACTCACGACCCTGAGATGAAGAGTCACATGCTCTACGAACCGAGCCAGCAGGCGCTCCTCTTTATCTAATAATTCTTGCTTCAGAGATAATGTAGATGTGAAATAATAAAAAGTGACCCCAGAGGAAAGGTTTGGATTTAACTGCAGGGTACAAATCGATGCTCTACCGCCATCTATTGTCTACTCAAAGAATTCTTCGAGTGTTCTAGTAAGCCTTGGAACCGGGATTTCAAAGTTTCCGAAGGGGCTTCCATTGAATTATTTCCTCCTGAGAGCTTAAAACACCAGATATTAGGACCACTCTTCTGAATCAAGGCAGTGGTTGTATAGCTACATAAGTTTCCTGGGCCATGAAGAAAGAGAGAAAACTCTTAATTTACTAACAAGCTAATAGTACGTGTAGTATTTTTTTTGCTGCAACCTCTAAATGGTAGAGAGCTACCACTTCCTGAGCAACTCAAAAAATGGACAGTGTCACACCATCAGGACATTCTAGACTTGAAAAGTGCAGTCCCTTCATTGCATTTGAAAACACAGTGACTCCGAGAAACCATGAGGCTGGCAGAATTGGGGGACCTACTGATTACCCATGTGCATGGGACTGGAAGTCTGACTTCTATGCCAAGGCTCACCAAGAGGCAAATAATGACAGTGGCACCATAAGGCCATGTAAAGCTGTCCTATCTCCAGAAAACAAACAAACAAAAAACCACATTTATTTACCTTGGAAACCAAGGGTTTCAGATTTACAGAATGGGCTTTTCTTTCAGAAGCAATGTCATATTCGGACTTCTGTCTTTCTCAGCTAAATAAGAAATGGAATATTGCTGTGGTAAACACACAGATTTCAAGTCATACCAGCCCAGCCATTAGCATGGGATCTTGTTGAGTTACATAACTTCTCTAAGCCTCAGCTCCCTCATCTGCAAATAGGGATAATAACCAGACTGTCATGAGAATTAAATTAGCTAATGCTCATAAAAATTAGCTAATGCTTATTAGCTTAGTACTGGCACACAGTAGGTGCTCAGTAAGTACCAGTTATTTTAACGATGCATATGAACGTCAGTTAACATGTCCTGCCCAACAGCTTACTAGGTATCATATAGATGTTATTCTGAGCTAGCATATTCATCATGCTCTACTGTGAAATGATACAGAAAGAAAAATGGCAGAGATGGGAGTACAGAACCCAGCTGACTGCCAGCCAGTTCAGAGACTAATTTCAAATTCTCTGCAGATGAGTTTCATGATCACAGTTGGATGGAGATATAAATATAGCTTTCTATATTCATTCAAGTTTTGAAAATCCGAAACATCCTAGGAATTTTAACTACATAAAGAATACCCCGACATTAATAGAAGTACTGAGCACCGGGAATCAGTAATAGCTTTTGATGCAGAAACTCTGCCATCTACCGGTTGCACAAGATCATCGGTCTACTCATTTTTTTTTTCTGTAAAAAGTAACACTCTCTGGTCCAGGCAGCCTTCACCCTCCTGGGCCCCTCAATGTTTTAAATGGCAGCTTGAAGGCTTGGGGCCATCTCCCAATGTGCTGTGCAGGGTAGAATGTCTAAGTTCCCCTCCTATCAGACCACTGGAATGCAAATCATCTTCTCTCCAACAAAGCCTGGGGACCTTTGTCATAATAGTTGCATTTTGTGAAATCCAGGTTTTGGGTATGACAGAGTCTGTGAAAATTAATCAAGCTATCTCAGAACCAATAGTATGTAAATGTTGGTCATCTGGGATCACTCTCCATAATCAAGAAACTATGAAGCCCACCCAGAACCAGGCTGGGCTCAACAACGTTTGGCTTTATTATTGGTGTTCCCAGAGGAAG
This sequence comes from Meles meles, assembly GCF_922984935.1. NCBI lineage: Eukaryota > Metazoa > Chordata > Mammalia > Carnivora > Mustelidae > Meles > Meles meles. Next base: position 25,920,525 of record NC_060070.1, read on the forward strand.
AAAGGCTCTCATTTCGAACAAGAACAAAGAGGACAGGAGACCAAAACGACCTGCGGAATGACTGTCCCAAACCCCAGGAGAACTGACAAACTGAGGTCTGTGTCTCAAGGAGGGGCTCGTGTGTGGTAGGAGACTATGTTTCATGAATGATTGCACATTCACTCACTTAGAGGAAGCAAAGACCATGGTATTTTTTTCAACTTTGCTTTATAACATTTAAGTTGGACAATTTCGTTATTAAAATATAAAAAATTTTCTTGATTGCTGATATTTTCCTTTGAAGGCTACTTGAGTTCCTATAACCTAATGGCAGAGAAGAGCAAATATAGGTTTTCTTTCGATGGTGTATCTAATACCCAAAGAAAGACTGTCTAATGACCTTCCTAAACTCATAAATAACAAATCAATAATGCAAGAGAGAGTTTTTAAAATTGCTATCCTTTGTAACACAAAACAAAGCTAGCGGTGATTGTGTTACTGTGGGGCAGGCTAGGAGCAAGAAGCCTGGAAGAATATGATTTTAGATACAAGTGTAGAAAACCAACCCTAACTCACCATGGGCAACCCTGGGAGTCATCCCTTGGATCTCCTGCTCCCATCACCCCCCGCTCTGATCACGAATCAAGAGGCCCTTTGTCACCACACCTGAGCTTGCCTTGAGAGGCACTAAAAGCACAGCCACATAAGAACTCTTTGTGGGACACGTTGCAGGGAGGTTGAGAAGGGTGTTAGCCACCATCTTACTTAAGAGTCTTTAATGGTGCCTGAAAGGAGAAAGTTCTCTCATTCTTAAGTGCCACAGAAAGCTTTTCTTTTCCTCACCTGCTGTCTTTCAGACTGTGGGGGTTGTGGACCTGATCTTGAATCAATTTTCGTAATGATACAGAACTTTATGAATGTATAATTCTGTTAAGTAGGTTTCTTTATGGTCTTACTACATTATTATTCTTTTAGTTTTCCAATCTTCACCTTTACATTGTTAATTGGATGTAAACTGTAAATCCTTTGGAGGAAGGAGGGATGGGGCATAAATACAGGAAACCTTCGTCCATTCAACTGACCATTATCCTAGTCCCAAACTTCATTACATTTTCTGTTTCGAGAGTTTTCCGGCTATCCTCTGCCATCTCGTCTCTTCCGCATCCTCTAACCTGCTCTACCATACAAACAGATGGATCTTTCTAATGTATTCTCTTATTTGAAAGCCGTTCGATGGTTTGGCACTGGATATGGAATGAATGACCCAGTATTCAAGCTCTTCCATTCTCTGGATCCAGCCTAGCTTCTCAAACAAAGCTCCCTCACACACCCTCCGTTACAGGCAGTTTTGCTCTATTGTCTCGTTATAATCACTGATGGCTGTTTCCCTCACGGGGTAAGTAAGGTCTTTTATCTCGGAGAGTTAAGTTCCCTACAGAGCTCCTGGGTACGGTTCTCTGTTTTTGCCGTGGCACATACGCACGTCTGTCACATGACAGATGTTCAGTTCGGGTGTCCTGGGTGAGGGAGTATGAAGCCCTTCCTGCAAAGATGGTTTGACTCACGACTACAGCAGCTGCTTGCGGAGCCCGCGCCATGATGACTGTTTCAAATAACGTCAGTATAAAGCTTTGGATCAAAAGCACCTCTTCCTAACCACCGTAGCTGCAGCTAGACTGGTCCATCTGTTGATATTTTCCAGAAGTCTCTGGTGATGTCACACACTTTGAAGTTGACTTTATAGCGCCTCTACTGTGTATCATCGGCTTCCTTTGTTTACCTTGGCCACACCTTAGCTCGATAATCCAGAATGACTCTGTGCCAACCACAGTTAGTAAGAGTCTACGAAACTAGGGTCCCTAACGAACCTGGCACCAAACTCTGCTGCCGAATTTAGCCCTTTCAGGCACTAGGAGGATTATCCTCACCAAACCTGAGCTTTGAAAAGAACTGCATCGCTGCAAGTGTTACTACTTTACAGCAACTTTAGAAGCAAGAAGTTTCAAGATAAATTGTGTAATTGTTCCTTGTATCAAAGATTTTTAGCACTTACTATAGTTCCTGAAAGCACAAATATCTACTTTTTATTTTTTTTCTTTAATTTATTTATTTTTTCAGCGTAACAGTATTCATTGTTTTTGCACAACACCCAGTGCTCCATGCAGTAGGTGCCCTCCCTATTACCCACCACCTGTTCCCCCAACCTCCCACCCCCCGACCCTTCAAAACCCTCAGGTTGTTTTTCAGAGTCCATAGTCTCTTATGGTTCGCCTCCCCTTCCAATTTTTTTTTTTTATCAAATATCTACTTTTATTACAATTCAGGTACCCTCAAAATTCTCACAGCTAAAATTCAGAGATTTAAAAGCTTTACTCAATACATTCTTACTATACAGTGGTCTCTAAATCTTATAAACCTAGATGTGAGGATTGAGTCTTCAAATGTTACTTGTAAGACATAGAAAACATAGAAAATGCCCTTTGATGATAGTATGAAACTGAAGAAATTATTTTAAAATGTAAGTATGGGTCTTTCTTTTTGTACTTTTTCAAGATAATTCTTACGGATGTTAGTTTTTCTATTAGTTTCCAATTTCAACTGTCAATCTCATCATGTTTGACTTCCTGAATTTCCAAATACCTGGCAGGTGTTCAATGATTAATGCAAGATGATCAGTAATTAGTACCTAGTTGTCTGAGCTACATCTTTGGCTTCCCCCATCCACCTGCACCAGATAGGTAAACTTCATAAGAGACTAGAGTTGCTTAAGGGTTTCCTAGATATGTCCTTTGGCAGTGCCTAGAATTGTCGTCATTTACATAATGATGAGTTTAATTAGTATCTTTAACTGATGCTAATGTTACAAAAGAAAACTCTCATTAAAAATTTCTCATTTCTTTAAAAAAAAAGAAAATACAGGAAAATAAAAAAAGAAGAGGAGATTAGGACATAATTGTACAAAGAGGGAAGACTATATGAGGACATAAGGAGAAGACAGCTACCTATGAGCCAAGGAAACAAGCTTCAGAAAATACAACAACAGGGGCGCCTGGGTGGCTCAGTGGGTTAAAGCCTCTGCCTTTCGCTCAGGTCATGATCCCAGGGTCCTGGGATCGAGCCCCGCCTCGGGCTCTCTGCTTGGCAGGGAGCCTGCTTCCTCCTCTCTCTCTCTGCCTGCCTCTCTCCCTACTTGTGATCTCTATCTGTCAAATAAATAAATAAAATCTTTAAAAAAAAAAGAAAATACAACAACAAAAGAAAGAAAGAAAAGGAAAGAAAGAGAAGGGAAAGACAAGACAAGACAACCCTGCTGATGTCCTGATCTTGGACTTCCAATCTCCAAAACTATGTGGAAATAAATTTCTATTGTTTAAGCAAAAAAAAAAAAAAAAAAAAAAAAAGGAGAGGGTAGACATTCATTAAGCAGGATCTTGAGGTGTGGTGCACCAATACAAGGAAGCATAAGAGATATTCTTGCAACACTTGTGAGCCATGTCCTCACAAAGGGCACGCTAGGCTTCTCAAAGGAAAAATGGTATTATTAGAGAAGGGACGAAAACAGTGAAAATTAAGGAGATTGGTACTCCTAAATATTTGTATTGTGCATAACATGTAGCTGGTTTATGAAGCTGTGTTGTTGTTGTTGTAAATCACGAGTTCTTGTAAGAGTCATTAAACTTTAAAAATAAAAAAAAATTCTCATTTCTAACAAGAGTAATAATGCAAAACATATTATGGACACATCAGGAATACAGATTTGCTGACTGATGGCAATGAGAAGGTAAATCTAAGAACAGACTGATATGTATGCTCTTGGCTCCCATGAATTGAATTCCTCTGTGGTATAAGAAGTTATCACTACTCTCCATCTAGCTTAATAAGTTTGTCCTTACAGGTGCTAGTAACAAGCTCCAAATTCCCTGCCACTCCAACCCCATCCTTCCCTTACTTGTGGTCAGAGAGATTTGTTTGCTCTGGTTTCATTATTTATTCTTTGCTCAGGTTTCTTATATTAATTCTTTCCCCTCTCCTCTTGGCAATGTCTGGCTATCAAATTCTGTTCAGTCTAATTTCAAAATTCATTTCCTCCAATACACTATGATGTAATGAATCTTTTCCCCCTTAAGTATCCAGTTTATACTGAAGGAAATCCCAAATGACCAAAGGGTTATATACAAAAACTTTTTTTAAGGTAACTGACTTATTATCTCATAAGTACAATATTATAAATGGTAGTGTGATTCCCAGATAAGCCCCATGAAAAGTCAATTCCATGTAGCTAAAATAGTACACCATGGCCAAAGAAAGAAAGAAAGAAAGAGATTGCTAATATGAATTATAGAATTATTGATATTTTCAATATTGAAAATATTGATGTTTTCAAGAAAGCAATAAAACAGCCTTACAGATTGTATTTCTTGGGGTGTCTGGGTGGCTCAGTCAGTTAAACATCTGCCTTCGGCTCAGGTCATGATCTTGTGATCCTGGGATTGAGTTCTGCATGGGGCCCTCCCTGCTCAGTGGTATGTCTGCTTCTCCCCCTGTTTCTTCCTCTGTCTCTCCCCCTGTTCATGCTTTCATGTGCTCTCTCTCTCTCAAATAAATAAAAAGAATCTTAAAAAAAAAAAGAAATAGTATTTTTTTCTTTCAAGTACAGATTATTTTCTTTTTGGGATAGGGATTATTGAGAAAAAGCACATTTAATTAAAAAGAATTAATTGTTAGAGAACCTTACAGAGATTATAAAGTGACTTTACAAGGCTTTCCCTGTTACCAGATATAGACTATCACTGTTTCACAACAAAATGTATAGTTTTCTCTTTTCCTCTTATGAATGTATCACGAGCTTCACTCTTGGGCCTTACAGCCATCAACGACATGACCATGATTCAGTAGAATGGAAAAAGAAAGACAGACTACAAAGAAAGGAAGGAAGGAAGGGAAGTGAGGGAGAAGGGAGAAATTTTCCTTTCCAAATTAGGTGAAGATATGCTTAGGAGGAAAGGCAGTTCCTACATGTGGGAGTAATGTAGTCAAGGAGAGACAGGAGAAGGCATAAGAAAAGGGGCTGCACGCGCGCACCTAAATGTGCAATTCTGGGGAAACGTCGCTGGCCCCACACTTCCTCCGCTCAGGACAGGCCTCTGGGCACAACGGCTCTTCATCCTTAAACGACTAAAGGACAGGCAAAGCTCAGGTGAGTGGCAGTAACTGGTTGTGAACTTTGAGGCTGAATGCCATGAAGTAACATTTTTATAGGTCAAAACCAGTCAAATAAAGGTCCAGCCTCACGTTATTTGTTAAGTATTCAGATCAGGTTTTCTGGGAACATACGTTATTCCCTCATTTCGGTTATGGGCTTTTTAGGAGTTAAGAACCATATCGTGTTCTAGGCCTATAACCTGTACTCAGTTACTCAGTGAAAATAAAATAAATGTCCTTTTAAAAAAAGATTTATTTGAGAGAGAGAGAGAGCACACGTGGGAGGGGCAGTGGGAGGAAAGGAGAGAGAACCTCAAGCAGACTCTGTGCCCAGTGCAGAGCCAGACGCCAGGCTCGATCCCACGACCCTGAGATCACCACCCGAGTCAAAACCAAGAGTTGGACGCTCAATTGACTGTGCCAATCAGGCACCTCCCCCCCCCTTTTTTTTTTGATCAGGGATGACATAAAACAAGTTTTTTTTCTTGTGGCACTGACTGATTGAGGAACCAGGCTTCTAACACTGAGAAAGAGTTGAGTCACTAAACCACAAGACATTCTATTCCAAGAAAGTATTTATTTTGTTTAATAGAATTTTAAAGTAGGGAGTGTCATCTCATCAGGTAGAATGAGGACGTGTGTGTGATTCAGCCGGCTGTGTGCACATAGGAGATCTTAACTTCTGCGCTCAAGATGAAGGTAGGAACTCTCACAATATCTGGGGATATCAGGCACAAGTTAACAGAAAGAAAGAACAACTGTCTTCATTTTCTTCATTTAAAAATATTTTCATACTGCCTTTTTTTTAAGATTTTATTTATTTATTTGACAGACAGAGATCACAAGCAGGCAGAGAGGCAGGCAGAGAGAGAAAGGGAAACAGGCTCCCTGCTGAGCAGAGAGCCTGATGCGGGGCTCGATCCCAGGACCCTGAGACCAGGACCTGAGCCGAAGGCCGAGGCTTAACCCACTGAGCCACCCAGGTGCCCCTTCATACTGCTTTTAATAAAAAAATTTAAATATTGCCAATATTTCAGAAAGGAAATAAACTTGTGTTTTATAAACCAGATAATAATAGTGGGACATTTCTTTTTTTTTTTTTTTTTTTTTTGCCAGAAAGAGAGATCACAAGTAGACAGAGAGGCAGGCAGAGAGAGAGAGAGGGAAACAGGCTCACCGCTGAGCAGAGAGCCCGATGTGGGGCTCGATCCCAGGACCCTGAGATCATGACCTGGGCCGAAGGCAGCGGCTTAACCCACTGAGCCACCCAGGCGCCCCAATAGTGGGACATTTCATGCATTTCTCAAAAATGGGCAATTCATAAAATTAAACAGTAGATATATAAATTTCATTAAGATTTTTTATTTGCCATATTAGTTAAAATGGAAGAAAAAGGCTACTGGAAATTTCCCAACTTTTACAATAACTTTTTACTAAAAAGAATCAAAATGATGTTACTAGCAAAATAAATTTTCCAATCTGTCATCCTTTCTTCCCTTTAAAATAGTAGAATCTTAGGGTTTCCCTCTATTTAGGAAATAGTCAAAATGAAGTGTTTTTCTTTCCCTCCCAAATTTAGCAGTTACAACTCGTGGCACTGGGTTTCAAATATGAGAAAATCATATAATTGCAGTGACCACTAATTGATATAATGTATTTTTTGAAACCCAGAAAGATCTGACATCTAATCATCACTTGAATCATTCCAATAGACTACTTGTTTTTTCAATGACTTTATTTATTTGTGCACTTGTGTGTGTGTGTGTGTGTGTGTGTGTGTGTGAGAGAGAGAGAGAGAGAGAGAGAGAGAGAGTATGAGCAGGGGGAGAAGCAGAGGGAGAAGCAGACTCCCCGCTAAGCAAGGAGCCTGATGTGGGGCTCGATCCCAGGACCTTGTTCATGACCTGAGCCAAAGTGGGAAGCTTAATCAACTGAGCCCCCCAGGCACCCCTGCATTACTCCTTTGATCCTTTCACTTAGCCATCTACTAGTTTTTCTGTGTTACTGATAGAAAAGGAAGATACTGATCAACCTAACACTTGGATTCTCCACTTCAAATGCAAACAAGTTCCTGAGAAAGCAAAACACCTACGGATTTACTCTTTATCTGGTTATAGGATCAGCCGCATGCGCAGCTGTGGGATCTGACATTGTTTCCATACACCTGCCCCACCCCGACTCTCTCTGTTTTCTCCCTTTGCCACCTCCCTACGAATCCCAGGATTTTCTTGTGGTTCCATATCAACTGTTAAACAGAAAAGTGATCTGATAGAACTAAATAATGGGAGAGAACTATTCACTTATATGTGTACTAGGATGAATAACATCCCCCCAACATTCATACTCCCCTAGAGCCTCAGAATGTAACCTTATTGGAAGTAGGCTCTTTGTAGATGCAATTAGTTAAATTCAGATGACATTATACTGGATTCCGGTGGGCCCTAATCCAATGACTAGTGTCCTTATAAGAAGGAAATCTGGACACAAAGACTCAAGACACATGCAGATACAGAGGGAAGGCGGCTATGGGACAGTGAAGGCAGGGACTGGAGGGACACAGCTGGCAGTCAACAAACAAGAGGATTGCTGGCAGCAACCAGAAGTTAGGAAGAGGCAGGGAACCATATTCCCTGGAGTCAGAGGGAGGAGGGGCTTCTAGCCTCCTAATACATTTCTGCTGTTCCCAGCCACAATGTGGTGCTACTTGGTGTGGCTGCCACAGGAGACTAAAACACTCTGCTACTCTGCGGAGGCAAACGTGCATTTTTAAAAAAGTCTCCTGAGAGAGGGCAGTGTTTCATGCGAAGAGAAGAAATAGCAGGTATAGCCAGCATCAACAAAAACTCAGAGGAGAAGAGCCTTATGAGTATCTTTTCAATGAAACCCAGCATGTGCCAGCCTCCTCCAAGGAGGTATGGGTCCAGGCTTGTCTGAGTGGAGTTGCTAGTATTCCCAAGCTTTGTGGAGGAAGAAAGAGAAATGAAAAGAATGCATGCACTTTGCCACCCAGTGAACTCCAAAGACACCAAAAGTCCTAAGATGAAAAATGCGGCCTCAGGTAGTAAGAAACTCTGAAGTAAAGCCAAGAACAATGGGAGAGGTAAGGAGGAACCTCTGAGTTAAAGAGGACTATATGTGTCTATACCATGCATTCCTAAGATCCTGGCAAAGATATATCAAAGTTAATTCCTGGCTGAAAGAATTAAATGGAAAAACCTTGAATGCCAAGAGGTTAGAATGCCTAATAAGGCACGGTAGAAGATAATATAGGATGGGAAAAAAATTCTTAAGATTAAAAGTAGTGGAAGAAATAAAAAAGAAAAATATTGGTAATTTTACTAGGCATCATTTTTAATTTTTCATACCTTGTTTTAAATAAAACACAGTAATAAAAGTCAAGAAAATATTTTCAACAAAATTATCCAACAGTTGCTTAAGAGCAACACTGGATAAAGAAATCATAGAAATATACAAGAAAAGTATTAGCAAACCTAGTAAAATGGCAAGGAAAATGAATAATTTTTAAAGGAAGAAAGCAAAAGTTAATGAATATATTCTCCCAACCTCATTAGTAACCAAAATACGCAAATTAAAGTAACAATAGATGCAATTTAAAAGTGAATGATGCTCAATGCTTTTACATATTACCGGGGATATATTAACTGTTATAGCCTTTTGGTAAGCAATTTATTAGTACTTATCAAGAGTCTTAAAAATGTTAATATACCTACATCCTGTGATTCTACTCCTAAAAATGTTTATAAGGAAATAATCAAAGTCTTCAAAGAGTTATTTACAAAGATGTTCATGGCAATGTTATTTATGATAACAAATTTTCAAGCAACTCAGCTAATTTGGGTAATGATTTACTAAGATATAGAACATCCATATTATAGAGCGCCATTTATTCTTTAGGTCATTGAGTAAAGCCTGTGATGTAATGGCAAGTTGAAAAGTAGGATGGGGCACCTGGGTGGCTCAGACGGTTAAGCGTCTGCCTTCTGCTCAGGTCATGATCTAAGGGTCCTGGGACTGAGCCCAGCATCGTACTCCCTGCTCAGTGGGGAGTCTGCTTCTCTCTCTCCATCGGCCTCTTCTCCAGTTCTTTCCCTCTCTCTCCTTCCCTTACTCTCTCTCAAATAAATAAAATCTTTAAAAAAAGAAAAGTAGGATAAAAAATTGTATATCCAGTATGTTAAATAAAAAAGAACATATGGAGGGGCGCCTGGGTGGCTCAGTGGGTTAAACCTCTGCCTTCGGCTCAGGTCATGATCTCAGGGTCCTGGGATCGAGCCCCACATCGGGCTCTCTGCTCAGCAGGGAGCCTGCTTCCCCCCTCTCTCTATTTGCCTCTCTATCTACTTGTGATCTATCCTATATATATATATATATATATATATAAAAAGAACATATGGAAAGGAAATACACTAAAATCTTAATAGTGGTCTTTTCTGGCTAGTTGGATTATGAGTAATTTATATTCTTTTCTTTATTTTCCACAACTGCTATACATTTTCATATAATGAAAAAAAATTAACCAAAAAAGTTGTAAAATTCCTAATAGGCTCCTCAGGGAAGTCTAAATAATAAGGATTTTGAGTGGCAGTAGCAGAAGGTAAAACTTAGATGATGGAACAGATCTTTTAACATAATCTAATAAAATATTAATGCACAGATTTTACCTGCCAGTCTCAATTTCTTTTTCCCAATTCCTTAGGCCAATAATTCCCAGCCTCGATTTTGGAACACCCCAGGTTATTGTTAATTATCTCATGAGAGTCACAATTTTTTTCTTGGATATTTTCCAAGACACCACTTGTTTTAAAAATTTGCAAGGAAAAAAAATACTTGCAGGGAACTTCACTCTGTTTAAGGCAATCAACATTTGTTTTGATGTATGTCAGAGAATTAAAAGCAATCATTGAGAGGTAATTTTGCAGGAGTGGCAGCTAGATTGGGCTGGGGGACAGGAGAACATAGAAGTTGAGAAGAGAATGATTTTGTCTTGTTTCCTACTGTGCATGATTTCAAAATCATTTATTCCATTTCAACAGGGGGATAGGGTGCAAATAACTAAAGGGTATCCTGATTCCATTCACTGTTTCATTCTTTGGTGTTCTGTACCTTTTTGCACCTCCTGTAGCTCCTTTTTATAACCTATACACATTTTATAGAAGAAATCAGTAAACCCATAAAATGAAACCAGTAGAGGAAAGTAAGTCTTTTATCTTTTACACTGATTCTAGATAAAGGCTTCTGATTTAGTATCCTATAGTTTTCTTTTTAGATCAGTGGTTATTAAGCTATGGCCTCTAGGCCAAATCTGGCCCACAACTTGTTTTTATAAATAAAGTTTTATTGGTACAACCACATAGTAATTGTAATACATTAGTCTCTATGGCTGCTTTAGTGCTACAATGGCAGAACTAAACCACTGCACCAGAGACTGGATGGTTGGCAGTGCCTAAAATACTCAGTATCTTGCTCTCTACAGACAAAATTTGCTGAAATCTATTTTGGATTATAAATTCCCAAGCTTGCTTGGCAGGGTGTCATCTTCTTCTTCTTCCTCTTCTTTTTAAGATTTTACTTGTTCATTTGAGAGAGAGATAGAGAGAGCATGTGTGGAGGGGAGAGGCAGAAAGGGAGGGAGAGGGAGAAGCAGACTGAGCCGAAGGCAGAAGTCCCATGGACTGAGCCACCCAGGTGCCCCTGGCAGGGTGTCTTCTTTTTGTGCTTTTAAAAGCATCATTGAAGAAGAATAAGCACTCCTAAAACTCTAATAAATATTATCAGGTAATTATAACAGAAGCTCTGGTTTACCCAAGTCTGGATAAATTCAAAGACATAAAAGAAAAATAAATTCAAAGACAAAGACAAAAAATTCACCCACAACCTTATGTATAGGTCTAAATCTGAATAATTCTTTGATGTATTTAATTTTCTTGATTACTAAAATTATATATTTTTGTATTTCTTTATCTGATTTAATTATTTATTTTTTTAAAAAAGAGTTTATTTATATATTTGAAAGAGAAAGAGAGCCAGCGCAAGCAAAGGGGAAGGGCAGAGGGAGAGGGAGAAGTAGACTCCCCGCTGAGCAGAGAGCCCAACTTGGGGCTTGATCCCAGGACCCGGGGATCATGACCTGAGCCCAAGGCAGATACTTAACCAACTGAGCCTCCCAGGCATCCCTTATTTTATTTTATTACTTTTTTAAAATAAATTTTCTTTTATTTTATTTTTAAAAAGATTTTATTTATTCATTTGACAGACAGAGATCACAAGCAGGCAGAGAGGTAGGCAGAGAGAGAGGAAGGAAAGCAGGCTCCCTGCTGAGCAGAGAGCCTGACCAGGGCTCGATCCCAGGACCCTGAGATCATGACCTGAGCCGAAGGCAGAGGCTTTAACCCACTGAGTCACTCAGGCGTGCCCCTTATCTTATTTTAAAGAAAAAAAGCAGCAGATGAGGATGAAGAGAACATCTTCCAGGACATTTCCCATCATCCTCTGCTCCCACTATTTACATCTTCATATAGTTTCCTCTGACACTCTGATCATGATATTTCACTTCCAAGACCAGGTTATAACTCCGGCTTCTCTCTCTCTCTCTCTCATCACTTGCTTTGGGGGAAGCCATCTTCAATGTCATCCTGACAACAGCCCCAAGAGTAAGTTTGGAAATGGCTCTTCCAGCCCCAGTCAACACTTTGTCTGACTGCAGCCCTGGTTGACAGCTTGATTACCGCTGGGGCCGCCCAGCTAAGCTGCCTCTGAACTCCTGACCTGCTCAAACTGAGAAGTGATAAATGCTGGTTGTTTTAAGTGCCTGAATTTGGGGATATTTTAGTACACAGCCATAGAAATGCATATGCTTACCGCTGCCAACACTTACATATTGCGTTTCTAGTTTTTAAAAGCCATCTGTGCTTGAAATGGACCACGAATTAGACCTAGCTCAGGACACAAAATAAATATCAAACAAATCAGAGACTTTTCTCGAAACTGTAAAAACTGTCAGCCCTGAAAGCAGCTCTTGAGCCTTCCACTCTGTGGCCATAGTGACATGAGTTAAAGATTGAAGTGACTGAGATCATGCGTGGGTACCTGGAAACAACAGAACCTTTACACCAGGAGTGCTGGAAACCCACCAGAACCTGTCAACAACCAAACTCCAGGAGCGTCGGGGAACCAGAGCTCAAGCTTCTCAGATCTGTTTAGGCTTCCAGACAGCTTTGTGTCTCCTGCTACTTTAACCAGAGAGGTGGACACTATCAAGAATCTTTACATTTGTGTCGCACTTTGTCATTTGAAAAGTAGTGCTTCTGGTGTGCATTTTTAATTCTCACAGCAAACTTGACTTGTAAGTTTAAAGTAAGAGTCATCTTATTTTCTGTAAAGAGGAGAGAGAATACTAGTATAAGAACAGAAAACAGCATCTAATTATATCTGTGAAGTATTAGAATGTTCTGCAGAGAATGAGCAGAGCCCAGAAGTTCAGTGGAGGGACCTCGAAGGCCAAATAGTGGGCCAAGTGGGGACAGGCTGAGGTGCACCTCGCGGAATCCATTACCAGAAACCTCCCAGAAAACTCCATTTCCACCCCACTGGTTCAGAACCCAGGGTATACTCATAAGAATAACTTCTGTATTGGGATTAGATTGTCACACCCTTGACCCTCAATTGGTCAAGCCCTCCAATGACCCACTGATTATCCTGAGAACTTAACTCCCTAGAGGGTTGGTGCTGGGTATCCTTCCTCTTTGTACCCCAATACCCTGTAATATACTGACTTCACATAGAAGGCACTCAATTCTTTTGTGGGAAAGAGAAGGAGGGAGGAAAAAAGGAAGACAGTAAAGAAGGGGCTTAAAGTATAATATATGCTTCCTCAACCTACAAAACCTATTATATTACAAAGTATTTTATTTTTTAAGATCTCATTATTTGAGAGAGAGAGAGAGCACAGGGGGACAGGGTGGTGCAGAGGGAGAGGGAGAAAATCTCGAGCAGACTCCATGCTGACCATGAAGCCTGATGCAGGGCTTGATCCTACAACCCTCAGATCATGACCTGAGCCAAACCAAGAGTGGTATACTCAACCAACTGAGCCACCAGGTGCTCTGGTATTACTAAGTATTTTAAACAAAGTTGTGTAATTTCTCTTGATGGACCTCCCTCTATTTAAAATAGAAGGGCACAAAATCTGACAAAAAACATTCATGGAAGTACAAAGTAGGGGAGAGTCGCCCCTTTTATGACTCATCTCCTAAGCAGTCCGGGTGATGAGGCACAGTTAAGAGATTATGCTTACTTGATTATTTCACTCTTAAAGTGCTTTCAGAGGCAACAGGCATCTAAAAGACAGCAAGGATTTTGCCATGCTGAAATTAATATTCTGGTCTCTTAAGAACGTAATTGGCATTTATAGCAATGTTGCCTATAAACTGGAGCACTTGTGATGTAATTGATGCCTCAGCAAACAACATAAAGAAACCCTTCCATGTCAGCACAACCTTTGGGGCAGCAAATTCATCATGTCATGTGCCCACTGAAAATACTTGTTTTCGTGAGTCCACTGTGGACCCACAGCAGCTCTGGGTCCTGTTGGAATGGCCAGGGAACCAAGCCCCAGGGCGGGCTATAGAAACATTCCAAGTAAGTCTGGACAAGCCCCATGACAGATCGACAAGCCCCATGACAAAATACGTCCTGTGCTCAAAACCAAAAATACAAACCGCAAAGCAGTGTGGCCGCATCTGCAAAGATCTTGGTATACTATGCCCACCCACAGGTGGGAAGATTAAGTCCATAAAAGAGAACTCAGTGCCCTTTTCCAGGTTGGTGTATTTGTTTGACCCAAATGGGCACTTTGCACATCTGGATCTATAATCCTCTCCTTCTTGAGTCTGCCTCAGACACAATTTCCAAGATGGTTTAGAATCTGTATTTCCAGTTTAAAAAGACTGTGGAGAAAATATCTGGACTGAATGAAAGATTAGTGTCCCCCTAGAAATGTGTTTATATGTCACTGTCCCCCTGGAAATGCAGGAGGTTGTAGACTATTCATGGGGAGGCTTATTCCGCAGTGGAGATTAGGAGATGAGCTGGCAGAAGGCCGGCTGGACAGTCTCAGGGGGCTGTGTCACAAGTCTCCAAAGCCAGCCCCAGCAGTTTCTGTTCTCCTGGTACCACGTGCAGCTCCTCACGTCCAGACTGGACTTCTTTTCTCCTTTTGAGCTGCCTCATAAGAGGTGCAGCTACCCTAGGGGAGAGGCCACCTAGGGAGGGGGTACGGGGGATAACCTTGGAACCTGACCAACAGCAAGAACTGAGGCCCTGGACATAGGCCCCAGGAGAAGCGTTCCTGCCAGCAGCCAGCTGTTTCAGCTGAGCCGTCCGGCATGTGACTGAAGAAGCCGCCTCAGAAGGTCCAGCTTTGCTAGGCATCCCATAGAGCAGAGACAAGCTGATCCCACCTGTCCGGTCCAAATTCCAGTCATCAGGAGCAAGAACATGATTGTTAGTTTAGGCCAGGATAGCTGTTCGGCAGCAGTCAATAACCGAAACAGGCTGAAGTCACATAGCCTTCTGCTGAAATCTATTCTTTTTTTATTTTTCTAATGGTATGGTTTGTCATTTCTTCTAGAAATCATCCACAGAAAATTCAATTGTTCTGAGAACTTTTTAGGCAGAGACTGAAATTTGAATAGATACACTTTAGAAAGTATAGAAAGATTTAGGGAGGGCTTTTTTTCTAACAGCAATATGTATATTATAGAATGTATGTATTATATACATTTAGTATATATATAATAATTTTTATCTTACTTTAAATGACTAGAGCAGCAGGAGAAGACAAATAGGGAATGAACCCAGTAGTACCAAACACTTAAAATAATTACGGTTTAATAGCAGTAACTATTTTTTATTGGGTGATCGCTATATTCCAAGCACTGTGCTAAGTGCTCTACGTCTATTTTCTCATTTAATCCTTACAACAAACCTGCGGGAAAGGTGCTATTACTGCATTTTATATAGATGAGGAAACTGAGTCTCAAAGAGATTAAGCCATTTGCCAAAAGTTACACAGCTGGGAAGTTGTGGGGCTGGGCTCTGAACCTGGCCAGCTGGCCTGGAAAGTGATTCAACTACTTAATGCTTACTGTACTCTCTAGCCTCCACCTTTAACTGTAAAATAGTTTCATTATTTGGATACTTTTATATTCCGAGAAGAATGGGTCTCACAGTAATAACAGCTAAGAATAAAATTATATTTTGGTTTTAAATAAGTGACTCAAAGTATTTTTCACATAGTTTAGCATCTATTTGCATTACAACGATCGGATTTGGTCAGATTCATGCTAAATAATTCTCAGAGGATATAGGAAAATTTCTCGTATACAGTATGGACATCCTTCCTTTTGTTAGGTTATCTTGTATTTCCTACCAGATTGTTTGTCATATAAAAGGGAGAACTGAGGCACACTTCTCTGATTAAAATGATTTATCCTGGCCAGGCCTCCTGTTAATTCTGACATTTTGCTTTCTCTCTAGTTTATCTGGCCCTGCCCAACCCCACCGGCTTTACCCTTCTTTCAAACACACCCACTCTCTCCCATAAGAATATAGGCCATCCTTTACTATTCGGAGAGGGCACATACTGAAAACCCTGGATCAGCCAGGCTGGAGATGGTGATATATTGCACACAGAACCAGAAAATGGAAGAAAAGGGAGGGAACGTAATTTTGCCCAACTGTTAATTTTCCAGGTTATCAACTCTGCTAGCTCTACTAAATGGCTTTCTACTTTGAAGTCTAAAACACTCTAAAAATCCCCGGAAAGCGTTGTTCTAAAACCAGGTGAATGGCTAGGTTGGGTTGCTTCTAGAGCCTCAATAAGCAACTTCCTTTTACAAAAGATCAAGTAAAAGGATACTCTTCTTCACCTGATAAGAAGTTGGAGAAGCCACAATACCTCAAAACACCTGATCTGTTACTTCCACAAAGAATCTTCACAGTGTCTCAGCTCTGCCAAACTGCACAAGAATTTCGGATGATGCTTTGATGTGTGGGAAAGATAATGAACTGAAGAACTGATAGGCTTGCTTTATGCCAAACATTTGTGTGTCCTTGAATATTTAGACTAAAAGAAAAACCTAATTTGGTAACAGATGGCTTTAATTAAAATGCCATCGCTGCCACGTCTAATTGTGTCACCTTGGGCAAGACACGTAATCTCTTGAATATTGAAATTATTGACCTGTAAAGTAAGGATAATGATATGACATGTTATAGAGTTGTTACAAGACTTAGAGGAGGGCGCCTGGGTGGCTCAGTGGTTTAAGCTGCTGCCTTCGGCTCAGGTCATGATCTCAGGGTCCTGGGATCGAGTCCCACATCGGGCTCTCTGCTCAGCGGGGAGCCTGCTTCCTCCTCTCTCTCTGCCTGCCTCTCTGCCTACTTATGATCTCTCTCTGTCAAATAAATAAATAAAATCTTAAAAAAAAAAACTTAAAGGAGATGGTATTTGTGAAAGCACTTTGTAAACTGCAAAGCTTATTACAAATTTTAATTATTATAAGTTATTCTATCTTACAAGAACATTGCACTATATGCTATATGAGTGTTCTACTTTGGGCTTTCCAGAGAAAATATACTATAATATTATTATATGTCATGTTGGTTGTTTAAGAGACACATCAAAAATCAGACTAGTGGAGACATTTAATTTTCAGACCTGATCAATTTATAATATACATTTGCCATTCAATAGATACACTCAATAATTCATTCTGCAAAAATAATTTTGAGTGACTTACCACAGTGAATAAAATCGCTTCGGGAAGCTTACATTTCTGATGAGAGAGGCATAGGAGAAGCACAAAAACCAGTTGGTATCAATTATTACCTCAAGTATTGATGAGTTCCACAAAAAAAATGAAGTGGCATAAGAAGACAAAATGATGACATCAGAGTACCTATTTCTATTAAGCAAATACTAATAGATCTGAAGGGGAAAGACACAACAATACAGCAGTAGTTAGGGAATTTAATATCCTACTTTCAAAAATGGATAGATCATCCAGAAAGAAAACCAATAAGGAAACATTGGACTTGAACTATATCCTGGACCAAACGGACCTAACAGACATAGAACATTCCACCCAACAGTAGCAGAATACACATTCTTTAAAAAAATTTTTTTTAATTTAAATTCAATTTAGCTAACACAAGCTGTATTAATTTCAGAGGTAGAATTTAGTGATTCATCAGTTGCATATAATACCCACTGCTTATTACGTCAAGTGTCCTCCTTAATGCCCATCACACAGTTACCCCATCCCCCACCTACCTCCCCTCCAACAACCCTCAGTTTGTTTCCTAGAGTCTCTTATGGTTTGTCTCCCTCTCTGCTTTCATTTTATTTTATTTTTCCTCCCCTTCCCCTATGTTCATCTGTTTTGTTTCTTAAATTCCACATATAAATGAAATCATAATGATATATATCTTTCTCAGAATACACATTCTTTTTAAGTGTGCACAGAACATCCTCTAGGATGGAACATGTTAGGTCACAAAAAAGGCCTTAGCACATGTGAGAAGGTTGAAATAATACCAAGTATCTTCTCTGTCCACAATGGTATGAAATTAGAAATCAGTAACAGGAGAAAAACAGAAAAATTGACAAGTGTGAATTGAACAACACACTCCTAAATAACCAATGGATCAAAGAAGAAATCAAAAGGGAAATCAAGCAGTATCTTGAGACTACCAAAAATGGAAACAAACATACCAAAACTTATGGGACACAGCAAAAGCCGTTCTAAGATATAAGTTTATAGCAATAAATGTTTACATTAAAAAATAGAGATCAAATAAACAACTTTACACCTTAAGGAACTAGTAAAAGAAGAACAAATCAATTCCAAAGTTAGCAGAAGAATTATGGGGTTCTCAGGGGCACACTGGGGAAGGGGCAGGTAGCTAATCAAGAGGTAGGCTTGTACCTGCTATGGTAGAATGGCACATTAGACATTCACGTGAAGATGCTGAGGTATTGGACATACGAGCTTGGGATGAAGGATGGAGGTGGACATTAGAGACATAAATGTGGGAGTCATCAGCATACACATGCTTTGCAGCTGTGGGACCAGATAGCACACCTAGAAAGTAAATGCAGGGAGGAAAAAGGGCTCCAAGCATTGAGCCTTCAGGTCCTCCAACATTTAGAAGAGGAAGAGTAATCAGCTGAAGAGGAGAAAAGAGATTCTATGAAGAAAAGAGAAAAATGAGAAGAGTTTAGTGTCCCAGGAGTCTGATGAAAATAGAAGGGAAGCTTGGAGGTGTGCAAAAAGATGCTGATAACTTGAGTCAAAGGATGTCTACAATTTGACTATTGAATTTGGCAGCACGATAGCCCCTAAATCTGATGTTTCATTCCATGTGGAAGGAATTCAGCTAGTGTGACTCCTGGTGCCTCCGTTCCTCACTCCACCTCTATGAAGAGAGTCCCCTCTCCAACTGGGCCAGAGTTAACTGGGCACGCTTAGTTCATCCCTCCACCTCTTGGGAGCTGTTTGTTTACAGGGAGCAAGTATTCTCTGCGTCTGCAAGGGGAGGCTCTCTGCCCCTGCAAGGGGAGGCTCTCTGCCCAAGGAGGGAGGCCTGAGAACTCCTAATCTGTACAGAATTCAGGCAAGAAAATCATGTGGTATCAATTAGGTTCCTCTTGGAGACCAAGAGCCTCACAGTGTTTCAGAGGAGGCTGATTGGAGTGGGCTTCAAGGGAAAGAAAGTGAGAGAAAAGGAAGTGAAGACAGCAAGTTAAACTCTTTTGTAGAGCTTCTTTTTTTTTTTTTTTTTGTAGGGTTTTTCTGATGAAGGGACCAGAGAAATGAGGGGTATGTAGGGTCACAGAAAGTATGAATGTTTTTAAGATAGATGGTATTACAGTATGTTCACCTGCAGATAGGAATGACACAATAGAGAGGGGAGGGAGAGAGGTCCATCATGGAGCAAAAATCCTTGCGTAGGTTAGAAGGGATGGGATCAGATGGAAAGCTTGGCTTTAGGTGGGAGAAAAGTTGAAGATATGAATACAAATGAAAATAATTTGTGGTAGGAGGGTGTGGGATTTCTACGTGACTGGTTCTACTTTCTTCAAATGAGAAGCAAGGTTACCAGCCGAGCGGGGGGGTGGTGTGTGGTTTGAAGATCTGGGGAGCCGCTGATAATAAAGGAGAATGAAGGATGGAAGGAACAGGCTTGCTGGGTCAGCACCAGGGCCAATGCAGCATATATCCTCATGAACCAAAAGCAGTCAACAAGCTGTGAATTTTTCTCCAGTCACTTCCAGTTAGAAAACGTATTTAGTTAAGGAACTGTACTTTGTCTGTACTGGGGTGTTCTCCAGTGAACATAACAGACCGAGGGCATTCCCAGGTGTCTGGGGTTGTAGGCAAAGAGGTGATTATAATAGACCCAGACTCTACACTGGAGGGAGTGGGGTGGGATGCTGGAAGGTGGTAGAAGGTGAAGGTCAGGGTGTGGGATAAACTGAGGTTTTGGAGGTGGTGAAATTGCTGGTAATGACAAGGCCTAGCGAGTGACAGTGGGCATGGTGGAGGTGACAAGGAGAGCAAACTGAGAGGCGATGGTGCAGGGATGGGGTCATCCGCATGGATACTGAAGTCACCCAGAGCCTTGCCAGGAACAGTGCCAGTAACTGGATGAGTAGGGGCGAGCAGGAGGACTGGCAAGAAAGGCGCGCGCCTCCCTGGGGCTGAGGAAGCAGGCAGAGCAATGGTGTAGAAAGAGCAAGAGAGCAGGAAAACACCTCCTCCCCCAGTGAGAGGTAGAACTGAGAGAGAACAGACATCCCATATCCTAGAGGTAATGTCCTCAGGGGAAATCCAGAATTTGCTTTGAGGGGTACCCCAGAGAGAGTTTGGGGGCCTTTTCCTGATGAAGCCCCCAAGATGCAGAGGCTACAGGAGGAGGTCTTGGGGGCAGTTCTGAGCATTCTTTCACACACCAAGAACTGTATCAGGGCAGCAAATTACCAGGTGGGAGTCTGATAACCTCCAAATTTGTTGAGTTTAGCCACAGGAACAGCCCACTCTAGAGTGTACTAACCACCATCCACTTCTGAGGGCCTTTCAAAAGCACCTGCTCTTCACCTCCCTTTACCACTGCGACATCTTTTTCTGAAATGAAGCTCCTTAAAAGGGGACTATTGTGAGTTGTCTTAGTTTGAGGCACCGAATTCCTGTGCTTGTTGATGGTATTATCACTTCCTGATCTAGCGTTGATTCGGTCCAATTACTTGAAACTTGAGACCACCTTTTATCATCTGAAGAAGTTTCTGTCATCAACATTATGGAATAGACAAATAAATGAAGACATGCATGAATTGTCCCGAGTTATAAGGGTAGAAGGACCGAAACAAAACAAAACAGAAACCTAGCTACTTAATTCTTGCATCTAAAGAATTTTGTTTGCCCATGTTTCCCATAGGAAACATGGCATAGGAAATAGCATATTGTTTTAGTAAGGAATTGGTGCTTCTAAGAGAATTCCAAACTTCTACATTATTTAGAAAAGGAGAAAAGGGTAAGAAAGAAATGGAATAGGTCAGAATAGCAAGAAGGAAGGAGTATGATTATCTTTTTTTTTTTTTTTTTTTGAGAGCAAGCACTCAAGGGTGTTTGGGGGATGGTGACAGAGGGAGAGGGACAGAGAGAATCGTAAGTGAGCTCAGAGGTGGGGCTTAATCTCACCACCCTGAGATCATGACCTGAGCCAAAATCAAAATTGGATGGACACTTAACTGACTGAGCCACCCAGGCACTCCAAGGAGCATGATTATCTGGAAACAGGAGAATTATTTTTAAAAGACTACTATGATTTTGAATTCAGGAAAATACAGTTTGAAACACTAATAAAAATAACATTGATAGGAAATCTAATTAAGGGCCAAACCATGAAGATATTTATATAAAATCTACCTAACTTCTTAAAAATATGAAACATGAGATATCAATTTTCTCAAGTCGTATCACAGCTAGAAATAAAAGAAATGAGTATCTTAGTGAAATAAGAAAAGTCCTACGGTTTTTTTAAAATTTGGATTTGGTTAAGCTATTATATTTCATAGTATAGAAGTAGATAATCTACTCATACAGTCAGGGATAATATTCAAATTATTTAACAACCAGTTAGACTCACACTAATTAAGACAGATAGCCAATCAGTTCAAACAGAAGCTGACCAGTATATTTCATTGCCTGGCAACTGCCATATATCAATTCTGCACAAAATGAAATAATTTGCAGCTGTTAACTTTTTTTTGAGAAATAATCATGTGGAAAATTTTCATAAGATACTTTAAATGAAAAATGACAAGCATTGTAATTTATACATTTGTGTAAAAACATATATGCACACATAAATGTAATCATTCCAATATTTTTTTCAAAAATGTAAGGCACAATATGCACAGGGGACAGAGCTGGAAAATAAACCCTATGGTGAGGATGATTCAGTGGTTATCCCTGAATTTTTTTTTCTTTTCACCTTCCTGCATTTATTTGACTTGACAAATAAGAACATGTTTTAATTAATTAATTTATTTATTTATTTATTAATAGGGAATGGGTTGGACAGAGGAAGAGGGAGAGAGAGAATCTTGAACAGACTCCATGCCTAGTGCAGAGCCCAGTGTGGGGCTTGATCTCACAACCCTGAGATCATGACCTGAGCTGAAATCAAAAGTCAAATGCTTAACCGACTGAGCCACCCAGGCGCCTCAAGAACATCTTATTTTTAAAAGGAAGAAATTTAATTAAAAAGAATGGGATTAAAAATGTGTCAGTCGCCAGGCTTCTTGGGTTGTTTTTCCTTCCCTACCAAAAACAGGAGAACCTGACTATTACACTTCAAAGTCCCTTGTCTTCCTTTTATCACCAAACTTGTAAAATGCATCATTTACACTTGCTGCCTCATTTCCTCAGACCTATTCATACTCTAGTCTCTCTTACTAGTCAGCTTTGGGCCCTATCACTCTAAAAAAATCCAGCTCTCAAGTGTTTCCAATGATCTTTTTTTTTTTTTTTAAAGATTTTATTTATTTATTTGACAGACAGAGATCACAAGTAGGGAGAGAGGCAGGCAGAGAGAGACAGAGAGGGAAGCAGGCTCCCTGCCAAGCAGAGAGCCCGATGCGGGGCTCGATCCCAGGACCCTGGGATCATGACCTGAGCTGAAGGCAGAGGCTTTAACCTACTGAGCCACCCAGGCATCCCTCCAATGATCTTTTAATCGTTAAATTCAATGGCTTTGCTCAGTCTTTATTCTTCCTGAAAGCACTGCACTTTTTGACTTCATCCTCAAAATTCTTTCCTCTGGATCCAGCTCCCAGGCCTCTTCTGCTAATGAGCTCTGATTTTCAGGCTCTCACCGGCTTTACTTCCCACCTCCAAAATGAGCTCCTCAAGGCTCTCTGGCTTCCTCCTCTTCGTTCTCCACCCACTCTCTGTATGTCACCCTACAGGACCCTCTCTGAGAAGTGGGTGTGGAGAGATGAACAGTGAACCCGGGAACAGGCCATTCAGCCATTCTGTCATGCGATAAACATGTACTGAAATCTTCTGTGGCCAGGAAATAGCCTGGACACTAGAGATTCAAAACCATGGGGCCTGTCCTTGAGAGTGCGCCATCAAAATGCCCAGAATACAGAAAGAAAGTTGAATCTAAGGTGTCAAGGGGAAAGCAGGACCCCAAACCAAGAGAATTTTGAGATCCGAGTCCATGGGCAAATAGGACAAGACCAAGATGCTGAGTCATATCTGAGGTAGAGTCCAAATGACATCCTGTGGGTAGCCCTCTGCTGTGGAAGGCCTTTCATGGAGGCTGGTGGCCCTATCTTCTCTGACTTAGCTCCCGTGGTCCTGACCACAATCGGGGACGAGCTACTGCGGAACGGCATGGCCACGGGTGTGGGAGTCTGCCCTCTCGAACTCATCATGGATCATGAAGTTCAGCTTCCACCAACCCACCTCCCCCACGGCCAAAATCAGGTTCCATAAAGGACATGGCAAGGGGAATTTCATTGCTCAAACTTGAAATCCTGAAATCATTTTCTACCCCTCTATGCTCCCACAACCCACACCCAGTGAACTGCTAACTTAGAACGATTCTCTCTCTGTTAGCATGCTGATCTATGAGTCTTAGTTTCCACACCATTGTTGCCTCCCAAGTCAGAGATCTTATATCCCGGAGCTTGAATAGTGACAGTCATCTCTCCTGCTCACCTTCCCTGGCCACCTGCCCACTTTACTTCTGCTGTCCTGGGTGTGTGGACTTTCTGAGCTTTCCCAAGTGTGATGGCTTCCTGCCTCCATTCCAGCAGAGGTCCACCCGCTGTGAAACCTTCCCACGACTCAGGGATTTCCCCTTTCTGCATGCATCTGCGGCTCCAAGTCTCCTTGCTGTTCTGTCAGCATGCCCTACTCTCACCCCAGCCCCTCTGGTACTTGACATCATCAGCAAAGGAGGTTTTCCCCATAAGAAAAAGTACTGGAAAATGGATGCTTACCCAAAACATAACCATTTTTGCCAGCAGTTTTTGCCAGTTGAAGTGGGTGCTTCTTTGTCCTCAGAGTATGCTGAATGTAATTCATCTTTCCCTTTAGTATTGGGAATCATATTGAAAGGTACAAAATCATTATACTATACAGTCTGAGCTGACTGGGAAGATTTCTGTATGGTCCCATCTCTTGTTATGAGCTGACATTAAAGGTTTCTGACCTGTTAGACTTAGAAAGAACTGCAGGGCAAATCAGAGAGCAAAGTTTTTTAGATCAGCACCTTTGTAGACACAATGCTAAACTGGTAAGGTCTGTCCTTAAAGACAGCTTCAGCATCCTGTACAGAAAAAAAGGACTAGAAATGTCAAAACAGCTTTATTTGCTGCTTAGAGAATTTTTTTTCCTGCCTTGGGATTGTTGATAACAAATCAGCGTTGAGCTTGCTAAAAGCCGTCTTCTGAGTTAGTTGAGTAACATTTCTGTGCTGAAATTTCCAGTGTGACCATCTTATCAGTTTAAACCATGGAAGAGCTAATGCCGGTTCTCATAGTTTTTTCTCTCTCTCGTGGTACTATGCTTACTGGATAGACGTAATTCATGTCTACTGAATCCATCATCATGGACCCAGGCCATCGCCAACATCTTATCCCCATGGCAGTCAACAGGTTGGAAAACTAGCAGCCCACTGGAAGTGAGGCCATGCAGGATGAAACAAAAGTGGGTTTAGGAAAGGAATTTAGAATTGAATTTGAGTTGTTCATGGTAAAGCACTGATGAGACATCCACTTCATCCCTCCAGCACTGATGGAACGCAACGCAACAGAGAGAAGCTAAGAGCCTTTGATTACCTTTACAGAAATTAGACTTTGGGAGACATACATGCCCCTAAGGGCAGGTCTGAGGAATAGAGCAATACTTCCCACATTTTGCTTTTTGGGGATTTCTTTCCAACATCCAGAGCTGGAACCAGGGTGAGACAAGAGAGGCACCTGTGTGCAGACTGAGCGGAAGCAGCTGCTCCAAGGCCACTTGCCAGACCCTGAGAGGGAGTGGAGTGTTTTATTCCCAGATGCCTCTCCTGACTCGCCCCAGTCCCTGCTCTGCTGACACATTCTCTTCCTCACACCTGTCTCAGCGGCCAGCTTGCAGCCCTTTCTTAAAATATTCTTTTATATTAAAAAATTTTTGATCGTGTTTTTAAAAATGTAAATTTCATTGCTTTTTCCCTCTGTTAAAGTAAAATGTGCTTAACAGTTCAAGAAGCGTAGTATATATAGAATCTAAAAACAGAAAAAAACCCAAACTCATAGAAAAAGAGATCAGATCTGTGGTTACTAGAGGTAAGGGGGTGAGGGGAGGGGGAAGGGGACCTGGAGGCAGGTGGTCAAAAGGCACAAGCTTCCAGCTCTGAGATAAATAAGTACTGGAGATGTAACCTTTACCACGACGGCAGTAGTTAACCGTGCTGTAAGGCACAGTTGACAGTGGCTAACAGTGGATCCTAAAAGTTCTCATCACAATGAAAAAACCCTTTTCCCTCTATATGAGATGATGAATGTCAACTAAATTCATTGGGGAAATCATTTCACAACGTTGTAAGTCATTATGCTATAGACTGTAAACTTACACAGTGCTCTGTCAGTTATATCAATAAAACTGAAAAAAAGAAAAAAAAGAAAGAAAGAAATATGGAAATAAGTTGGAAATGAAAGTTCCCATGCCACACTGAGATTTTTCAGTGCACGTGCGTACACAGACACACACACAGCCAAACGTATTTTCCAACCAAACTGAGATTAGACTACACATACAGGTCTTTTTAATTTATGTAAGTGTATCATGAGTATCTTCTATGTCCGCAAACTCATATGTTTAATGAATATCATAATTTGTTTCATAAATCCTTGATTGAAGGGCTTACTTGATGGTTCAAGCCTTTCACTTTTCTGAATCACTCTTAGATAAACATTCATTTATTCAAATATTTATAATTTTCCTCCTTTTCTCAAAATTCCAGCTGAAGCCCCACATTTGAGAACAATGGGGAACACATTCTGAAGAAACAGTGTCAGAAGAACCTGAGCCAGACTTACTAAAACACAGCAAAACCAGTCTAGCAACTATCAACCCCCGTCTTTTACCTCAGGCTTATATAAAACAGGGCTAGAAATCTGCATGGAGACTGGAGAATACCATCAAAGTAAAGCTGATGCCTGGGTGTCCTTCCAGTCCCTTATGGGGTAGGGGGCTGTGAGGCAGGGGAGAGAGGGCTTCTCCCCCTACCGCAGCAAACCAAGTGAGCGAAGCCCAAGCCTAGGAGAAAACCGAAAACAGACATTACAAGTGCCTTGCAAGAAGGAAAAAACAGTATTTCCTTCTCTGATAAATGTTTTCCGTGTCTGGAATGTGGGCCCTGAAGCTACCATGCGTCTATGGGAGAAGAATTCTTGGGAGGGTCTGGCCAGTATGCCCTGGAATATGGGGATGTACACAGACCCAGAGGGCACTGCTGGATTCTTGTGGGGAGCGCTCTGAAAACTGAGAAACTGGAGCCCCTCTGACACTGAGGATATGGAAGGAAGCATGGGAGGTCTGCCTGTTCTGGAAGGGGAACTTGGCAATAAAAGGCCATGGGGTAAACTCTGGGCAGATTTCAGAGAAGGGATCCTAAGAGAAGAACCACATCATTGTCTATATCAGGGAATGATGCAGAGTCAACACACCTGTTGGGGTCCCCAAGGAATCCACAAAACACCCCAAGAGAGAAACAGCCAGCATCTGAATGCCTGCCATATACAAAGGCATGGAGAGGACAAATAGAAAGCTAAACAGAAAGATTTTTGCCCATCGTCCTTCAACCCTTCCTCCACCCCACACCTCAACCTTGAGGGTAGAGCTGGAGAAAGGGCCCTGGAGATTATTCATATATAAACAGGTTTTTATAGACTTTTTATGCAGAATTATGTCATCTGCTTTTTATGCAAAAAAGTAATGGCTATTTCTTGGAAGCAATTAAATACATCTAAGATGTATAAACAAATATCTTAACAAGAAGCTAGATGTTATTTAACTTAAAATCATGAGATGGTCTTTGGCATTCTATTAATTTGGCTTTGCATATTAATGGTAACCACAGCAGAAAACCTGGACTCACACAGTTTGGAGGAAGAGGTAGAATCAGAGCTCTCATCTTTTACTTTGCCAGATTAAAGGCAAATTCATGTGGAAAAAGATCAGGATTTCTTCACAATTCAGCCAGCTAAATGGATTTGCATTCTTTCTTTTATCCTCAAGTTGATGAGGTCACCTTTAGCCAGGTCTGTGTCACTGATGTTCCTTCTTTTATAAAAGAAGAGGTTATAAACCCACTTTCAATGTTTAAATCATGTGGGTTGACAAGTACCCTTCAAGAATTCAATAGTGTTTCTAGGTGATCTTTGCCTGTGGAGAAAGGAAAGCCTGCCTCAACTCCATGTCTAGTCCTGGAACGTACATATATAACTGATGCCTCCAATGTCTTCTTCCAGAAAGGCCGCTTGGAACTGGTACCTAATCTCACCATCTTTCTCCTTGCTCCGCTAGCAGCATCTGTCACACTGCCTGTGGGTTTTGAATAACAAGGTTCGCATGACTGATACACATCAACTTAAGCCAAGCCAAACATTTACTGCTCTCAGTGAACTTGCTCTGAGAGTGGACTTTCCTTCCCTTTCTCTCAAAAGAAAGTGAAATTTTAAAGCAAGTCAATTAAGCACTTCAAACTTGGCTTCCAGAGCCAGTGGGTAGTAGAGAAAGACTTGATATTCTGGCTCTCAGTTCTTGGGAAAACTTGTCAAAGAGGAGGCCCTTCTGGGTCTGGCTCTGTAAGAGTAAAAGGTGGTAGCAACAAGTCTGTCTTCGGCCAGGCCCGTGGTGGCAGTCCATGCCAGTGGAGATAGCACGGAGCCACCATTGTTTGCAGTTTCTTCCTCAACAAGGGAGCAAAAACTAGGTATGTTGCTAAGCCTTGAAGGAGTTCCACTGGAGTACAGGAGGTCAAGATTTGTTTCTCTTTGAAGTGTTGCTATACAACACTTCACAAGTCACATTTTGGGCACCTGGGTGGCTCAGTCGGTTGAGTGTTTGCCTTGGGCTCAGGTCATGATCCCAGGGTCCTGGGATCGAGCCCCGCATCCAGCTCCCTGCTTGGCAGAAAACCTGCTTCTCCCTCTCCCACTCCCCCTGCTTGTGTTTGCTCTCCCTCTGTGTCTCTCTCTGTCAAATAAATAAATAAAATCTTAAAAAAAAAAGAAAGAAAGAAAATCAAAGACAATATAAGTCTTTGAAGTATCCAAAAGGGGCACATAAAACAGATTCTTATCAGGTGAAAGAATACACTCAGGAGGGAGGAAAACCAGAAGCTGGTTGTACTAAGAGATATCAACAATTTTGTTCAGTTGGATGCTGAAGGAAATGAGATAATTGCCAATTTCTCCCAAATCTGCTTTTAAAAAAATTAGAAGAAATACCAGCAATTCTGGAGTTTATAATATGACAGAGACTCTGGTATAGTTCTCTTTCTCTGCAACAAACCCCAAACCAGTCTATAAATTTTATGACCACAAAGCATCACCATGGTCTTTTTTTCTTTCTTTTTTTAAAGATTTTATTTATTTGACAGAGATCACAAGTAGGCAAAGGGGCAGGCAGAGAGAGAGGAAGGGAAGCAGGCTCCCCACTGAGCAGAGAACCCGATGTGGGGCTCAATGTGGGGCTCGATCCCAGGACCCCGGGATCATGACCTGAGCTGAAGGCAGAGGCTTTAACCCACTGAGCCGCTCAGGCGCCCCCTCACCATGGTCTTTCTAATTGAGTGTGGCTTCTCTCTTTCGCCATGTGAACTTTCACAGTGCTTAAAGACAGGGCTCTTGTGATGGAGTGAAGCCAAGATTGGATCAAGTTGAATCCTTTAGCAATTCACATTCTTCCCATGCTCCATCTATAGTGGGCATCTGTTTATTTCATCTGTTGGTTTGTTTCTTTCCTTTTCTTTCTTTCTTTCTTTCTGGCCCAGAATTTCATCAGTTTGCTTCTTTCCTCTTCTTTCTTTCTTTCCTCTTTCTTTCTTTCTCCAGTTACACACACTGATTGCTCTTGGGAGAATCACCCCAAACCCCACTCTGACTGGGTGTCTCTGCTGGGGCCAACCCAACGTCCAGCCCTCGGCATAGCCATGACCACTTGTGGCCAGGAGGATGGAGCATACTGCCTTCATAAGCATGGATACATAACCCAAACCAGGACAATGAGACACAAGCCCAAATCTTTTCTTGGAACAAGTGGACAAGAGGGAGTCTCTTTTTTCTGGGAGGTAACATAAGCCCAAGAGGGGAGCCACTTCATGGCAGGGAGCAGGAGCATGGTTACCTGTGAATGTTGCCCTCCCAGGGGAAAACAGAGCCAGGGGAGGTGGTATAACCCAGCCATTCCTAAGGCCAGAGCAACATTGGGCTTTTCAAGTGTGTGAATCAATAAAGTTCTTTTTTTTTGTTTTTCTGCCTTTTTTTTTTTTTTAAGAATTTGAGATGGATTACTACACTTGCAACTGAAAAAGTCATGAGTGACACAAAAGGTCCAGTATATCCTTAGATGGACTGATGTAAGGCACTTCTTCAGCTTTGCAGGCTTCACGTGTCCACTGCTAAGAACTCTGCCACACACGAGAAGTACTGAAACTTGGAACCTCATCAGGTTCAGAGTTGAAGGTGAAATTAGGGGATAGTAATATTTGTCTTATTGTCTTTGCTCTAACATTTCCCAACTTATGTTAGGCCAATGTAAACAAAGACAGATATCCCTAATCACAAGAACAGGGTATAATTTCCTCAGTAGCAAACTAGTCTAGACAATACAGCCTAGCAAAAAGGACCACCACACCCTCTAGTAACATCTTTTTTTTTTTTTTTTACTAACAAAATCAAATTTTAAAGCAATAGGAATTTAGTGGAGATGATTAAGAAGCAACTCTGCTCCTATTCCAAATACAGAGAGTCTGGATAAATTAAAATAAATTACTTAAAATACATAATTATTCTCAAAAATAGAGAATTTTAAGGTATCAGAAAGGAAGAGGAAACTCAAACCATCAGCCTAAGCAGTGTAAAGCTGCCTGGTGTAGGGGAAGGGGGAGTATTAGGGGCAAAATTCTCCCCTTAAAACTGAGTCTTTAGTGCCGGCACCAGGATGGGTATGAAGGCCCCTGTGCTCACAGTGAGGAAGGTTAACTGAGCCCACAGGGTGCAAGTGCTGAAAACTGGTTATCTGTGAACAAGAACTAGAAGAATTTTACCTGGAGACAAGATGTGAAGAAAATTTAGGGTGAAAAAATCATTCAAAACCAATTTATATCTGAAGACCCCCAAGCCTGTGTAGATACAGAAAATGTGGTGACAGGAGCTCTGTGTGAAGAAGCTACACTAACACAAAATTATTGAGTCCTAATGAAATCTGCAGGCAAATGCTACACAGCCTCTTGAGTTCACCTTCCACGGGCTGGGCACACACAGACTCCCATGGAAATCAATCCCTGCTCCAGACGAGCTCATTTCAGAAACAATTCCCCAGTCAAAGTAAGTCAATAGTAGTGGAACATTTTGTTATGGCCCAAAGCGCCCTGTGACAGTTCCCAAAAGCCAATTTTCTCTAGAAACACAGCAGTTTTGGTAGAAAATGTATTTCAAACCGATTTTATTATTTCATATCCACATACACAAACGGTTTCTAATTTATATGTATTACTTATTAACCACATTTTATCTTTCACCTTCCTGGTTCTTAAGATTAAAATCAGTCTCCCAGGGGTTTTCTACAATGAGCATTTTTATGATGAATACGTTTCCTGATTTGCTCTCCCACTCTTTGAGCCAAGATATCAATGAAGATGCGTGACTAAGAATTGCATGTTCAGATGTAATCGTTCTTTTTCTGAAACGGGTGAACTATGATGCTCCTACATTTCTGAGGAAGCGGTTCATACACCTCTATTTTAAAATTTCAGTCCAGGGGGCACCTGGGTGGCTCAGTGGGTTAAGCCTCTGCCTTCGGCTCAGGTCATGATCTCAGGGTCCTGGGATCAAGCCCCGCATCAGGCTCTCTGCTCCACAGGAAGCCTGTTTCCCTGCTCTCTCTGCCTGCCTCTCTGCATACTTGTGATCTCTCTCTCTGTCAAATAAATAAATTAAAAAAAAAAATTTCTGTCCAGACTGATTAGATAGTATCAGCAGCAGAACTCTTCCAGTCCGGCATGGAGACATATGCCTGTCAAAAGGCGGCCTGTCACTTTGTAAGTTGGCTTCCTCCTTCCTGCGTGTGTATGGAGCCCTGGCGTGATGGGAAGATCACCAGGCCAGACCTAAGGAGGCCTGCAGTCTGGCCCTGCACTGTCCTCCACAGGCATCTCACCTCGCCACAAGTCACGGAACCTCCCCAGGCTTCCGCTTCCAGACCTATAACCTGGAGATGACATCCCAGTACCTCACGCTTGTTGTGAAAAGTCCTGACAGGGAGGATGAAGGGAATCATGGGAAGATCAGAGATGTGGGAGAAACCCCGCACTAGTCCTCCAACAGCACCTCACGTGCCCTGAAGCAAGCCGACTGGACGTTGATGCTCTTCACCTGGGATTCTGCAACTCCTAAACTTCTTAGCCCATTTGATACTCTGTTATGACTTCCCCTGGAACTAGTCTCTCTCCGGATTTCTGTTTTGCATGTTGTTTTTAAACTAGTATGTTTTGACCTTTCTTAGATCACCTGAAGTTGTTTTCTGTATCTTTAATTTTAAGCCCATAGCCACCATCATCGGAGTAGCCATTCCCCACAGGGGAGTTTCTCAAAATGTACTTACGACCCATGACTTACACTGATTTTTGACCACTACTTTAAAAAAATATAGAACAGAAAATAATGTAACACATTACACTCGATAAGGTTAAGCACTGCTCACAAAAAAATTATTTATGTGCGTATGTGTGTCTTATTAAGTTACAACACAAAATGTGTTTCCCACTGTCAGTCATGATCAAAGAGTTGGAAAGCACTGCCCTACAAAGAGCAAAGCCTGTCATGTCATCCCCTTGCTAAAAATCCTTTCTTGGGGGGGCGCCTGGTGGCTCAGTCAGTTGGGCATCTGCCTTTGGCTTGGGTCATGATCTCGGGGTCCTGGGATGGAGCCCCTCATCTTGCAGGGACCCTACTTCTCCATTTCCCTTGGCCACTCCCTCTGCTTGTTCTCTCTCGCTCTCTCAAATAAATAAATAAATAAAATAAAGCGAACAAAATAAAATAAAATCCTTTTGTTAGCTGTTTGTTTTTAAGTTTTATTATTGAACTATAGTTGACATACAGTGTCAGATTAGTGATTCAACAAGCTTAAAATCCTTTCATGGTGTCCCACTACCTGGGACAAAGCTCACTATCTTCAATGTGAGCTACAGGTCCCAATATTTCTCAGAATCACTTTGTTCCATGCAATCCCTTGCTCCCCCCGCCCCAACAGCCATGGGATCCTTTCAATCCCTCTTCCAACATTTTTCAGTTCAGAACTTGTCACGTGACAGTTAATGTTCCAGCCACACGAGATCGCACAGAGCACTTTCCTGCCCTCACAGAGCTTACGTGCCAGGACTCGAAAGCAGCCTGCTCACCCCCATCCCACATACTGTTGAGCTCAGGATCACTTCTTCCCCAGGCCCCAGATCAGGGGCATCAGAATCACCTTCCCTACCATGTCCCCACCATTCATTTAAAGATCCTGACTGAATTTCAAAGACTTATTAAGAAGACAAGAGGATAATGATATCATCAGAGATAGAAAAGAGGCCTGAAAAATTCTCAGAATCTAATTTCCTATTAAAGGGAAGCAAACTGGAGGTTAAACTCTCTTCATAGTCAATAACACGTATAAAATAGAAATCAAGTCCAAGCCATTCACCAGTTCATATTTCAGAGTCGCTTGTTTCAAATGGATCCAGCTCTATTACTTGCTCTGCAGGTGGAAAAAAGGCTAGAGGATCCTTACAATTTTACATTTCTTTTTTTTTTTTTCCAAATTTTATTTATTTATTTGACACACAGAGAGAGATCACAAGTAGGCAGAGAGGTGGGCAGAGAGAGAGGGGAAGCAGGCTCCTCACTGAGCAGACAGCCCAATGCGGGGCTTGATCCCAGGACCCTGAGATCATGACCTGAGCCGAAGGCAGAGGCTTAACCCACTGAGCCACCCAGGCACCCCTACAATTTTACATTTCATGTAAAGCAAAAAGGATCCTCACACCCCTTTTTACCTAAAACAATTACAACCAAAGGGTCATGAGATGATCTAGGAGCTTGGAGGAGGAAAGGCCGTGCCTGAGAGTCGGAGCAGAGCAGCAGGCCATGGACCCATAGCTCAACTAGCTAGCAAGAAAAGCAGCTCCCAGAACACCGTGCGTTTGCTCTGGTCACATCGTTTTCTCTGCTTCAAAGGCTCTTCCCCTTGCTCTTCTCTATCCAGTAAAATCTGCTTCCCTTTGAATTTTAGCTGACATATCTGTTTTATGAAACCTTTGATTTTCCCTCAAAAAACTGATCATGTCCCCTGTGTCCTCATAAACACTCCAAGTTTTGTAATTTTCACATGGCACGGCAGACAGGTGCTCAGTATCTGTCTATCCCACTAGATTACGAGCTCCACGAAGGCAGGAATTGCAGCATATTCGTTTTTCCATTTCCACATCTCATTCTTCTCACAGTGCCTGGCACTTCCCGGGGTTTATTCTCTGTTCTATATTTATTGCATATTTATAGAGACTATCAAGACTATAAAGAGCTCTGCTAAGTCATTCAGTTTCTTCCAATACCAAGGCAAATCTTTCCATGACTACCTAAAAATAGTCTGCCCTCACTCGTGATCAAGCTTCTCCTGTTGCACCTGTTTCAATTCCTATTCTGGAATATTCTTCCCACCCATTGCTGGGACCCAAAAAGAAAATAAGAGATGGAGAAAACACAAGCACAATTACACTAAAATAAAAAATGAAAGAAAAAGGGTATTGCCTCAAGTAAGATCTGGTAACACCTGCTGTTATAATGTGCAGGTACATATTTAATTAATAGTGCATCTTAAAGGACAGATCTGGAAAACCCAAACTGAATTTATCACACAGAAAATTCCTTCTAAACCATAAGAGAATACTTAGAGCTTACTTCCTTGGGCCCAGATGGTCTTTAAAATTTTTACCATGTCTATATTTTACATCCAAAAAGTTATTCAAATGGGTGTTTTCAGCAAGTTCCAAACTTTCTAACAAAGTTAGACATGAACTTACCTTTTTAAGTTCATGATATTTAATGACTGATATTCAACAAGGGCACCAAATAGGTTGTAAGAGAGTGATGAGTTATTTTTTGGTCTAGAAAATCAGAAGGGGAAACCAAAGCATGTGACAAATTGCAACTTAGACAAAAGGCGAAAACCTGAAATTCCTTTAAAGCAGATTGTGAAAACTGACTACCATGTTTGATCTATTGACTCATGTAGGATTTTCTACACACAAAATTGTCAAAGTGCTGAACAAAAGGCTTTTCTGAGGTGAAAAGATTTTCACAGGAAGTGGTAAGGTGACTCATCAGGCTTCTTTGGTTATTTTTTTAAATGCAGAGACTCCACTTGGAATGAAATTGGGTATTTAATGTATGCAAAGATACCTGTTGGATGCTTTACTATGCAAAATAAACTGCTTCTCTAGGCGAACTTCCTCACTGAGAAGGTTTAATGAAAGGGGAACCATAGTTCGTAGTAGAATCCAGGTAAAAAACACTAAGATGAACTCCTACTCTTCATTTATACATTCGGTAAATCTTTATGGGGTATGTCCAACGTGAACATATCGTTCTTGGTACTAAGGAAAATGGGTGGCACTAGTCTTTAAGGAGCTTATATATAGAGAGAGAATATATATATATATATATTCATATATATATATATATGGAGCTTATATATAGAGAGAGAACTAGGCATGTAAAAAGACAAATGCAAAAAAGCGTGATAGGATTTGTGACAGAGGGATTCAGAAAATATGAAACAAGAAGGAAGGGGTCACTTTTGCCTGGAGGAAACCCGGAAGATTTCTTAGAAGAGGCAGCACTCTGACATAACATTCCAGCAATTGAGAAGTAGGATAGGAAAATGAATGAATAAGAGTTCAGGACATCTTCGAGGCTAGAAAAAAAGCCACCCAACAGAGTTTTTGAACATTTAGAGACATTTCAGTACTCAAAAGAATGTACTTCCTGTATAGGAGATAGATTTTTGCCATCAACTGCTGAAATGGCTTCCAAGCCCACCATTGTTGGTTTGTTGGGTTGTTGTTGCTATTATACCGCTCTCTCAGTTTCACATGACTGACGACCTTTAAAAGTCGGGAAGATGGGTAAAGGTTTGATCTACGTATCGTACTTCAAAACTTCCTGGAGAAGAAAATGAAAGACAATTGTGTGCGGTAGTTCGATGAGACTTAGCCCTTAGTCTCACTTTGGCACTTAGCGATAAACTGTCAGGTAAGTTCCTCTCATAATGGTGCTAAATGCTAGGGACTATGGGGTAATATACATTTGATATAGAGATGGTCAATACTTAATAGCCTTCAGAGACTGACACAGAGATACGGTGGCTCAAATTCCCATGTTTGTGTCAGAAAAGGGTTAAAAGCATAGGATTTCTCAGAATTATACAGGGAGTAGGTGACTATTACAATTTATCTCTAGTTAATTCTTTGTTAGAAGTGTTCCAGTTATAGAGATTAGTGGTGGTCAAGGAGTTAGTGGTGATACACCTACTGATTTCATAGAGGCAGGTATGGCTGTGGCCTTCCACTGACCCCAAACCATCTGGGCCTGGGCATAATGCCCTAACTCCTGAACTCTGTGTTCCTTGGTCACACCTTCTCCTTTATCAGAAATGAGGCACTCTAAGCTGAACAATTATAAAAGGATTATGTTGCATAATTGAACTGAACTCATTTAAAGTACCCAAAAGTTAGAGCTCCTAAACTCTAATTTGATAATAAGACAAACTTTTTTTTTCTTCTCTTTTTTAAAAGATTTTATTTATTTGACAGACAGAGATCACAAGTAGGCAGAGAGGCAGGCATAGAGAGAGGGGGAAATAGTCTCCCTGCTGAGCAGAGAGGCCTATGCGGGGATTGATCCCAGGACCCTGAGATCATGGCCTGAGCCGAAGGCAGAGGCTTAACCCTGTGAGCCATGCAGGTGCCCCTGAGGCAATTTCTAAACGACTGATTCTGAGTCTCCCTTGAATCTAAAGTTACATG
The DNA here is from genome assembly GCF_922984935.1 of Meles meles. Taxonomy (NCBI): domain Eukaryota; kingdom Metazoa; phylum Chordata; class Mammalia; order Carnivora; family Mustelidae; genus Meles; species Meles meles. Next base: position 25,956,645 of record NC_060070.1, read on the forward strand.
CATATTTAAATAAATCAAGATAAAAGTCATTTGGGAAAAACACAACTTCTAAATGCTTTGACTTCATGTAATACCACAGGAACTTTAGTGTGGATATCTTTGCATACCATGATGCAATCAGTCAAAAATTCCAGTGTTCAAATAATGGGTGTTTGTCTGAGGTCTTGTTTTTCTGGCAGAACAGGGTATTAGTAAGTCCACAATCTGCACATTTGGTCAAGAGGCAATACCATTAAACTTGACCTTTCTACTCACCCATGCTAAGAGCAGTATGTCAGAGATTTTAGGTGCTGGTTTTTCTGACCCTGGTGCTAAAGTTGTCAAAGAAGATAAATGTTCTGGTAGATATGCTAGGAATGAAATTATATATTCCCACAGAAGTTGTAGAATCCTTTGCTAGAGGTGGTAAAGTCATATACATAGATGATAATACTATAGCTAACTTGATGCTTAAATATGGAAGAATTGTGATGTGCTCTTTGCTTTCTACTAAATTTAGGCATTCATTCAATGCTTGCACTGAAAGAGGGGTCAAAATTCTGTTTGAAAAGGATGCTGGGGGGCTAAGCAAAGATTGATACCTTTTCACTATAAACTGGTAGAAATGTGAGATAAAATTCAATAGATTAAAATGCAAAAGAGCACAAAAGAAAGAAAAAGAAGTACTTTGAGATCAAAAATAAAGAGAGAACTCAAACCAAAAGCTGTAAATGTCCATGCTGGCATCCTGGCATCCTAGTAGATAGCAGATCAGAAATAAGCAGTAATATCTAGAAACTAGGGCTTTAAGGACTCTGAGGAGACAAGAGACAGCCATGGGACCATGCATAGCAGAGAGCTGGGAACAAGACCCTTTCATAAAGCTGGATTCATGGATGGGATACCTCCTCCATGAAAATGGAAGCAGCAACAGTCTCCAATGGCCCAGGGAAGTAACAAGGAAGCTTGCCATGTGTCCAGGGCTCAGGATAGGGGCAAAAGCCCCCCATGAAAAACAAAATACCAAAGCCTATGATCTGTACAGATATGGGGTCTGAAATTACAGTACCTTTGTAATATAATATTCAAAAGCTAAGGAATTAATATGAATATTAATATTAATATGAAAATTAGTCTTGAATAGACAAGACTCCTGCAGGGAGAGCAAAAGCAAAACTACTACTTAAAGAAAACAAATTAAAAAATGCTGTATCTTTGAAAATTTATAATCTCACTTCTATATTACTCACGGGTTCCAGAAGATATCACAACTGAAATTGTAAGACACAATCAAACAAAAATGAAAATCCTATATAACAAATTAAAGGTATAAAGCTAAAGATAATTTGTAGTTTTAAATATATATTCGACAAAAAAGAAAGACCAAAAATTTATTGACTAAGCATTCACTCAAGAAGCTAGAAAAAGAACAGCATAAACTCAAACAAGTGGGAAGAAAGTGACTATAAAGATAAGTCAGATATTAATGAAATAGAATACAATGAAGTAGTTGAGAGGAAAAAGAAAACTAAAAACATTAGGAATAAAGACAAAATCTATCTACACAAACAGAAATGGGTTTTTAAACCATGAAAATATTATACCAATACATTTGGAAAATTCAAGAGAGTGGAAAATAAATGTTCTAAAAATATATAAATTACCAAAATTGACTCAAGATGAAAGAGACACACTGATTAAAGTCCTACTAAATTAAGGAAATTTAAACAGTACTCCAAAGATTACTCAGAAGTTACTACGCCCTAATATTTTCACATTAAGTAAACTTCACTAAAGTTTCATATAACCCTTATATTAAACTGTTCCAGAGAATGGAGAAAGAAAGAATGCTCACCAATTAACTTTATAGATTCTCATATATCCTTGATATCCAGAGCAGAAATGGGTCATAAAGTAAAGGAAAACTATGGGCCGATCTCGACTAAAGGTATAGTTATAAAAATGCTAAATAAAATATTAGCAAAATGAATTGTTCAATGTGTAAAAACTACAATATATACCTTCACCAAGAAAAAGTTATCCTAGGAACTCCAACCTGGTTTAACATTAGACAATTAATGTTACCATTAATATAACATAGGAGGGTAACATATTAGAGGAGAAAAACTACATGGTTTCCTCAATACATACAGAAAAATCTCTTGATAAGATTAAATAGTCATTCATGTCGAAATCCTCTAGCAAACCAAAGAAAGAAATTCTTGTTGGGAAAGGCAGTCTGCCATGGGTTCTAAACATCTTTACATGTCCTTTCTGAGTATGTCAACCTTGAAGGCCTTAACCAGCCTGTCCTTGAGCCATTTTTGTAGCTAGCTACATAGACAATTACATAGGTCAAGGGAATCATAACATGACTACAGTGTAAACACTCATTCTGCAGGGGAGGAGGATTGCTTTGCTTATTGCTTGATATAAAAGGTGCTGAGTCCCCAGCCTTGGATTCCCTAGTTGCGGCATACTGCACCACCACATCACAACATGGGACTTAGGGTCAAGAGAGCTGGTGTTACCATATGCCCATGATGTTTGCTCTGTTGGGAATAATAAGCTGTCTTGCTCTGATCCATTGAGTCTCATTATCTACTTCTGGCATCTATAGAATTATGGCAAGAGAATTGGCTGGCATGTGTCTCTTGCTGTCTTATTAATTTTTGTAATTCTTGATAGGGCTGGAGATCTTCCCTGAAAAAAGAGTATCTACAAAAAGCATACAGTGAGCATTAATTAATAATGAAATGTTAGAAACAGTCTCTTTAAAGCTAAGAAAAAGACAATTATCACCTCTATCACTGTATTTATTTATCAATGAGCAGGAGTTTCTAGCCTGTGCAAAACTAGAATGAAAGAAACAAAATCGTCATTATGTATAGATTAGATGATTATTTAAGAAAATCCAAGGCAATTTACAAACTATTAGAAATAAGAGACTTAGGGTGCCTTGGTGTCTCAATTGGATAAGCAACTGCCTTCGGCTCAGGTCATGATCCTGGAGTCCCGGAATCGAGTTCTGCATTGGGCTCCCTGTTCAGTAGGAAATTGCTTCTCCCTCGGACCCTCTCCCCTCTCATGCTCTCTCTCTCACTTTCTCTCTCGCAAATAAATAAATAAAATCTTAAAAAAAAAGAGAGATGAGAGTTTATCAAGGTTGCTACATTAAAGATCAATATATAAGAATCAGTAGTGTTTCTATTTACCAAAAATTATGATTAGAAAATACAAAAAAAAAAAAGAAGGAAATCCTATTCACAACAACAAAAAACTAGAGATACCATGGTATTCAAAGAAGAAATGGTCAATTCTTCAAGAATAAATTTATATTCTTTCCTAAAGGACATGAGTCAAGACCCAAGATAATGAAGAGATATAATTATGGATGAGAATAATTTACATCATAAAGAGGCCAATTTTCCTCCCAATTAGTCTACAGACACACTAGTTTTCTTTTTTATATATTTATTTGACACAGAGAGAGAGCACAAGTAGAGGAAGCAGCAAGCAGCAGACAGAGGGAAAGGGAGAGGCAGGCTCCCCACTGAGCAGGGAGTCCAACCCCAGGACCCTGGGATCATGACCTGAGCTGAAGGCAGATCCTTAACTGACTGAGTCACTCTGGGGCCCCATATATACACTACTTTTCTAAAGAAGATGCCATTAGATCTTTTCAACAAACTTACAAGGCTGATCCTAAACTTATAATGGAAGAGCAAAAAGCCAAAAATAGCCCAGGCAATTCTGGGGAAGACTAAAAAGAAACCATTCAGTGAGATATTGATAAATATTATTATATTTAAAAATGTAAATTTCAGGGGTGCCTGGGCAACTCGGTTGTTTAAGTGTCCAATTCTTGATATTGGCTCAGGTCACGATCTCAGGGTCCTGGGATGGAGCCCCAAGATGGGCTCTGTGCTCAGCAGGGAGTCTGCCTGACATTCTTTCCCTCTCCCTCTCTTTCTACCCCTCCCCCTACTCATTCCCTCTCTCTAAAATAAATAAATCTTTAAAAAATGTAAACTTGAGTAAATACTGAGTAGTGTATAGAATTGTTGAATCATTATGTTGTACACCAGAAATTAATATAACACTGTATATTAATTAACAAAAAATTGTAAACTTCTACATTACATAAGGAATCATTAAAAACGTAATAAAAAACAATGCAAAAAGAGGTTAAGCAATAACCACAAAAATGGCACAGTTGGAGAGGACCTATTTACCATATATATAACAAGTAATGGATTAGTATTCAGAATTTAGAAAGAACTCAATAAGGACAACCACAAAAAAAATGGGCAAAAGTTAAGTCACAGAAGAGGAAGTTTATATAACCAATATACATAGTAAAAGATCTCAACATTACTACCAATCAGGAAAATGTAGATCAAACTGCATTAAAACTCAAAATGAAGAACATTCTATTAAAACATAAGGTCTGTATCCTTTAAAATAAAGAAAAGCGGAGGAACGGATCAAGATTAAAGGAGACTGAAGATGTGACCACCAAATACTATACATGGTCTTGGAGTGGGTCCTGGACAGTGTAAAGAAATGATATAAAGGATGTGATAAGCCAGTGGGAAAAAATTATGGGTGGTACATTAGATAAAAGTGTTGTGTGTCCGTTAATTTTCCTCAAGTGGATCATTGTACTTGGATAATACAAAAGATGTTCTTGTTCTTACAACACAGACATTGAAATATTTAGGTATAAAGCTCACATTCTTTTTTTCTTTTTTTTTTTAAGATTATTTATTTATTTATTTGACAGACAGAGATCACAAGTAGGCAGAAAGGCAGGCAGAGAGAGAGAGTGGGAAGCAGGCTCCCCGCTGAGCAGAGAGCCCAATGCGGGGCTCCATCCCAGGACCCTGAGACCGTGACCTGAGCCGAAGGCAGAGTCCTAACCCACTGAGCCACCCAGGTGCCCCTAAAGCACACATTCTGCACACAGCTTAATCTGAAGTGATTCAGAAAAATATATAGAGAAAGAAAAAAAATGAGGCAAAATGTTAATGATAGGTGAATCTGGATAAAGGGTATCTGAAAGTTCTTTGTACTATTTTTCCAATTTTTCCATAAGTTTGAAAATATTCTCAAGTAAAAAATTTTAAGTAAAAAACCCAATAGCTATATTCTGATAACATTTTGTATCCATCAGTTCAGCAAAAATTTAAGAGTTGGATAGTACCAAATGTTGGTGAGGATGTGAAAGATGGGAACTCATACTTTTGCAAAATCTACATTAGAGAAGACTTTCATACTTTCTAGTAAGGTTAAAAATTCTATTACCTAGCAAGTCTAGACAAGGGTGCTCACTGCCACATTGTTTGCACATTTGGAGGAGGCAAACCTCTTAAACTTGACCTTTCCTCTGACCCATGCTAAGGAGTGGCATGCCAGAGATTTTAGGTGCTGGTTTTTCTGTCTTTGGTGTTAAAGTTGTCAAAGAGGATAAACGGGTCTTTCTTGAAAGACTGAAACTGAAATTACATATTCTGGCAAAGTTGTAGAATTCTCCTTTGCTAGAAGTTGGTTAGGTCAAACACACACAGATGTTAATATTGGAATTACTTGATGTTTAAATGTGGAAGGATTATGGTGTGCTCTTTACTTCCCACTTTGTGAGTTCATTCAGTATTCACCCCCAAATAGGGTGGTATTTTCAAATGATGAACAATTACAAAAACTGAAAAAACAAAATGTACATCTATAAGGGATTGGATAAAGTATGGTATTGCGTAACATGTAAATCTCTATCATAGTTAAATAGACTAGATCTACTTATATCATCAGAGATAAATCTCAAAAACTATAATATCGAGTATTTTTTTAAAAAGATTTTACTTATTTATTTGACAGACAGAGATCATAAGTAGGCAGAGAGGCAGGCAGAGAGGAGGAAGCAGGCTCCCTGTTGAGCAGGGAGCCCAACACGGGTCTCAGTCCCAGGACCCTGGAATCATGACCTGAGCCAAAGGCAGAGGCTTTAACCCACTGAGCCCCAGTACTGAGTATTTTAAAAAGCAGGTTGTAAAAGGATAGGTAAAAGCAATATGATACTAGTTATATAAACTTTAAAAATTTAAAACAATAATATGTACCACTTACATGCACATACACGTGCAACAAAAGCATTAAAACGTGAGTAGAAAGGATATACACTGGTTTCAGTTTAATAGTAATAGCTAGAAAAAGAGGAAGGGAAATGGACTTGATGGCGGCAGTCTTAAAACATACCTGTATTGGGTCACCTGGGTGGCTCAGTTAAGCATTAGATTCTTGATTTTGGCTCAGGTCATGATCTCGGGGTCATGAGACCAAGCCCCATGCCCACAACAGGCTTCGTGCTGGGCTCTCTCCCTCTCTCTCTGCCCCTCCCCCCTCCAAACCAAACCAAAACAAAGTCCCACAACAAATCTGGATTAATTTTTTTCTTTAAAAAAAGAAAAGGAGACAGACACAGCAAATTGTGAACTATTTTGTAGGTATGAAATGTATATTGAATAATTTAAAAGAAAACAGTTTTAAAGAAAGACACGGTTGTGTATCAGCACTCTGTGGAACTTCACAACATACCCATAATTTCAAAGGATCCCATATTTAAAGCTCTCTTAAAACTATGAAATAATAATAAGTCAAATTTTTAAATATCTGTAGCAAGAATAACTCAAGGAAAGAAACTTTTCAGGTTCACTCTTTCAGAAGTTGATATAGGTAATTCCTTTTCCCCTAAATTGTTCTTTATAAATCATCAGGCATACACTGAGCTATAGTGAAGGTTTTAGTCAATCTCAAGTATTCTGCACTTTTTCTTTGAAGTGTAAATATTTTCAGAAAGAACACTTCAAAATGTGATTGGTGTCCATTTTTGCTGTGTGTATGTAACACACTATTGCTATCAACTCCATAAGGCATTGCACTTCCAATTAAGAGATACTGTTTTTTCTTCTTTGAAAGATAAAGCCTGTCAAGTTTTTTTGAAACAATGTTTGCTTTTAAACTTAACATCCGGGCGCCTGGGTGGCTCAGTGGTTTAAGCCACTGCCTTCGGCTCAGGTCATGATCTCAGGGTCCTGGGATCAAGTCCCGCATCGGGCTCTCTGCTCGGCAGGGAGCCTGCTTCCCTCTCTCTCTCTCTGCCTGCCTCTCTGCCTACTTGTGATCTCTCTCTGTCAAATAAATAAATAAAATCTTTAAAAAAAAATAAAAAATAAAAAATAAACTTAACATCCATAAGCAGAAATCACATGGTTCACTTAACTTGGATACACTATTAGGAAACAAACTTAACTTACTTTAAATCTGCTTTGCTTTCAAAAACAAGCTCATATTTTGGAAGCAACTTAAAATCACTCATTTCTTTTTGCTAGATAGGGTGCTTAACAATGCCAGGAATGAAAATCAAGGGGTTCTGACATCCGGTTTTCCTAGAATTTAGCCTCTAAAACAATTCCTTGATAACAACTTTAAGGTAATCTTATAAGAACATAAGGGAAGTTTGGAGTTTGAAAGAAAAAAATGTTTTCAATTATCTGTGATAAATGAAAATGGACATGACCACAAAAAACATAAATATTTAGTAAATGCTTAATGGGTAACAAAACCCCATGAGGGTAAGACGCTGCTTTGTATGTATAAGGAAGGTAGAAAAAAATGGGAACCATGCCTCCAGAAAATGCAGAAAACATGACAGTAGAGAGGACAAAGAGAAGGTTAAACAATGTTGGAGACACTTATTAGCAAGCTATGTTCAGAGATGCCAACAAAATATGGCATCAAGGAAGCTGAATCAAGTGTACCCAAGACTTTGGCCTGGATGAATTTTACTTGTATGGATTAGAGATGATTCCAGGCAGTTCTAAAATCCAGTATTGACCAGCTGCCCTTCTATTCAATTTCTGATAAAAGTGCTATACATCAGCAAACAAATATCCCACAGGCACGAAAAGACAAAAAGGAAGAGGAAAAGGAGGAGCAATGTAAAGAGATACAGCTTTATTATATACAAATATAGTAAGCAGGTAGTCAGCAGAGAATGATAAAGGTCTGCAAGCAATGGCAATACTTTAAAACATTGAGCCCAGGGAAGACCTGAGCTCCAGGCAATCCCTGCGGGTCTTTGCAGGGCTCAGATGCTGGAGGTCCCACTGCTGGGCCAGTTCAGGGAAGGTCAGGAGTGGGGTGCAGAAGCAACACTGAGAGGACTCTGGACAGCTTCTACTTACTCCCCAGTGTCTTAGTGTTACAATATCTTAATGGTGAGGCTGCACAGATGCCCACAGGTGAGTGCTACCCCAGGTAGCACCATTCCGCGTCACAAGACCTGCCTTCTAGACAAAGGACCACAGCTCTCCAGGGCTCCCTCTCAGAGCTCTGAGGAGCTGTCCCAACTTCTACAATTCAGAAACTATCAGCGTATTCTAGAACTAAAACAATATCTGTAAACAAACAAGATTCTAGTATAGAGACTTTGCTACTCTGAAACCTAAAAATTATAGATGTGGTTTAAACAAAAAATTCAGTCACTAGATTATTATATAGCATTTAGACGTCCTAGCAGTGAACATTAAAAATATATATATATGGAGAGGTAGGTTACCTACTGTCCACTAGTGCTCAGCATATAAAAGTACAACAATTACAATACTCGGTTTCCCTAAATAGTACCAAAACCTCAGGTAGTCAGAATTCTCAGAGCTAGAATTATTCTGCATGGCTGTTTTTAAAAGAATCTTTAAAAAAACAGGTTATTAACCTGTCAGAATGGCTCAAATCAACAACACAAGAAACAATAAATGTTGGTGAGGAAGCAGAGAAAGGGGGAACCCTCTTGCACCATTGGTGGGAATGCAAACTGGTGCAGCCACTCTGGAAAAAGTTAAAAATAGAACTACCCTATGACCCAGCAATTGCACTACTAGGTATTTACCCAAAGGATACAAAAATACTAACTCAAGGAGATACATGCAACCCTCTATTTATATGTTTATAGCAGCATTATCCACAAGAGCCAAATTACGGAATACCTTAAATGTCCATCGATTGATGAATGGGTAAGGAAGATGTGGTGTATATATAAAATGGAGTATTACTCAGTCATAAAAAAGAATGAAATCTTGCCATTTGCAACAACATGGATGGACCTAGAGAGTATTCTACTAAGTGAAATAAGTCTGCCAGAGCAAGACAAATGCCATATGGTTTAACTCATATGTAGAATTTAAGAAACAAAACAAATAAGCAAAAGAAAAAAGAGAGAGAGACAGAGAGAGAGAGAACCAAAAAACAGACTCTTAATTATTGAGAAAGAACTGATGGTTACTAGAGGGAGGTGGGCAGGGGGATGGGTGAAATGGGTGATGGGGATTCCGGAGTGCACCTGTAGATGAGCACGGGGTGTTGTGTGGAAGTGTTGAATCTCTGTGTTGCACACCTGAAACTAACATTACACTGTACGTTAACCAACTGAAATTTGAATAAGAACTTAAAAAACAAACAAACAGGTTTTTAGTTCTATAAGTATTAAAATTTTATAGTCAATATTTTATTTTATACTGTAAATTTTCTTAAAGATTTATTTTTAGAGAGAGAGTGCACTTGAGTAGGGAGAAGGGCAAAGGCAGAGGGTGAGAATGTCAAGCAGACCCCTGCAGGGTGTGAGGTCCAGCAAGGGGCTCCATCTCATGACTCATGAGAGAGACTGTGACTTGAGTCAAAACCAAGAGCTGGACCATTAACCAACTGAGCCACCCATATAGGTGCCCCTATATGGTAAATATTTTATTTTTTATTTTTTTAAAAGATTTTCTTTCTTTATTTGACAGACAGAGATCACAAGTAGGCAGAAAGGCAGGTGGGGCGGGGGGGAGTCTGATGGTGGACTTGATCCCAGGACCCTGAGATCATGACCTGAGCTGAAGGCAGAGGCTTTAACCCACTGAGCCACCCAAGTGCCCCAATAGTAAATGTTTTAAAAGAAACTCTTTCTTTTAAAAGAAAGTGTTTCTTTTAAAGGAAAGTGTTCGGTAAACTTTTCTTGCCTTCTCAAAAAGGATAAGGTAGGCTTTTCTCAATAATTCAGGATAATCAGGGACACCCAACTAGTCAGTCAGAACATGTGACTCTCATTCTTGGGGTCATGTGTTTGAGCCCCATGTTGAGTATGAAGAAATAAACAAAAATTTAAAAAATTAATTTAGGATTATCATTATGAATGTGAGGAACAATAATTCTCTTCCATTAATATAATGAATAAAGATGAAACCACAGAAACAAAAAGTCTATGAAATCCTTCCTATGTAATACCAGCAAAATCTTTTTCTCTCTTTTGTATATAAAGTACCACCTGTGAGGAATCTAAGAATTGACAGAATAGGAATCCCACGAGTGATGAAGCAGATTGTTATATGATTATTCTAATCACTAAATGCACAACATAAACATGTGTGTGTTAGACTCATTCAGCATAGCTCAAACGACATTAGGATATCATTCAAATAATGCGTGTACACTAAAAGACAAGGACACGTTCCTGATGAGCAACAACAAAACAACACAAACACAAACTGCATTTAATTGAATTCTCCTTCAAGTTACTAATGATCCTGACAAGCCTTAGCGGAGTTGCCCTTTCATACAATGAACGCTGATTTATCAGTGAAAGCTCTCACTGCCATTCTCCCTTCACCCTCATATTCCTCCTTTATCTTACAGGGGAAAAAGTAATCTTACCTCAGTGCATTGGGTGTGATTTAATTTTCCCAAAATTTCAAGATACTATTCCTTCCAACTGGTCTCTACCGAGGCCCTTTCTTCCCTGTGTCCCACGCCCTTCCCCCCTGGATTTCCGATTCTTCGCCTTGTGTTATTCTGAGATGAGAGAGAATAGACAAGGAAAAATAGTATATCAAGGAACAGTAGATCCTCATTTCCATGGCATTGCCTTTTTCAGGGGAAGGAGGTAAGTTTCCTCTTTCACTGCTTCCTGTTCGTGAACGGGGGAACGGCAGGCTTGAGGAGTAAAGAATGATATACCGAACAAAGAGGTGAGGACCCAGGTATGTTCTGGCTCCTGAGGCATCTCCATCCCCCTCATAGCTCCCAAGGCCACAGAGATGTGCCTGGACGGAATCCCATTCCATCAGGACTCCTCCTTGTGCTTTCTGGGCTGGTGATCAGCTAGTCAGACCAACCAGTCTGAACCCACTCAAAGCTCAGGCTTTCCCGAAAGCTTAGCTTCTTTGCTTTTTACACAAAAAAATGTGTAAAACATACACATTTTAACAGTGTGTTTCTGGAAACCACTGTTGTGGTCCAGTCAGTGGGACTGCATCTAATGCTAGGGGTTTGGCGTGAAAGAATGAAGCAGGGCAGTAGTATCCTGGCAGAACCCAGGGCAGTTCTCTCTGTTGGCGTCAGCATGGTTCACATCAGGCCAAAGCCAGGGTGTATTTCTTTCTCCTCACTCTCCCCTCACTTCATGTGGCCAAAATGGCAGTCGCTTTTGATGATCATGACGTGGAATTCGAAAATGGAATTCTTGAAATTGATCTTTTCTACTAGTTCTAATGAGATGTCATTCCCATATTGTACAATAGACCTTTTTAAAGTGTTATAATTTAATGGGTTGAATATATTCACCAAGTTGTACAACCATCACCACAGTCAATTTTAGAGCATTTTCATTACTCCCAAAACAAGCTCCATACCCATGAGCACTTACTCCCTTTCCCCTCAGCCGTGAGCAACCATTAAACCAATTTCTAGCTCCATAGAGTTGCCTAGTCTAGACATTTCACAGACACGGAATTACAAAATATGTGGTTTCCTTTGACTGTTTTCTCTCACAGTGTGGTATTTTCAAGGTTCATCCTGTGGTAGCACATACCAGTGCTTCGTTCCTTCCTACACCTGAGTAATATGCCGCTGCCTGCATAAGCCTCCTTTCATTTTCCCATGCACCAGTTAATGGTCATGGGGGGGGGGGGTTCCACTTTTTCACAATTATAAATAATGCTGCTATGAATGTGTACACATTTTTGTGTATGTATTCAAATGATTTTAGAATAAAGTTTGATTTTAAAATGAACCAGGCCGCCCTCCCTTTCTAGTCCCATAGTGAAGAAGGGAAAACTGTCCTTCACTTCCTCCTTGGATTTTCCAAAGCAGGAACGAAGAGAACCAGGTCCCCTCTCGGGACTGGAGGTGGCTGGCTTGCTGCCTGTGGATGGCAGTGCACAGAGCCTCATCTGCTTCCCTTCTTCATTCCCACCACCATTAAAATCACAGTCAAGCTTGGGGAATAGCAACTTACAGGTGAGCTAATCAGCACTTGGGGAAACTTCCATGAAAGGCAGACTATTGGAAGTGGAAATAAACTATTAGGAGGGAGAGAGCAAGGGACGTGCTTCCTCTGCTATAACAGTTACCTACCAATTCTACCAACTGTGCCATGAAATTATGTGCCAAGAGAAATTACTTGATGTATGGTTCTGAGTAGCAAGGCTCTGTGAAGCCTAAGACCCTGCATTTTTAAACTGGTGTTCACGCTGCTGACCACAGACCGTACTTCAAATAGCAAGGAGCTACGGGCAGCTCTGTCTTTTTGTTATTGTCTTTTCTCTTTTAAAAAAATGATTTCATTTATTTACTTGAGAGAGAGAAAGAGAGAGAGTGTGTGTGTGAGAGATGGAAGAGTGAGCGGCAGGCAGTGGGGAGTAGGGAGGGCAGAGGGAGAGGAAGAAGAAGGATGTGGGGCTCAATCCCAGGACCCTAGGAACATGACCTGACCCTTAACCAACCGACCGAGCCACCTAGGCGACCCACATTTTGTTATTTTCATATCAATTATAGCCTAAGAGAGATTTTTGCATGCTGACTTTTTGCCAATTCTTCCAGGCTCTGATGGTTCATAAATACAAACTATTACCTTCCAGAATAATTGGGCACAAAGATACAAAATTCATATTCTAAAAATTTTTCTTTTGGGGGGCCTTTCTGGGAAAGTCTCCCCCTCCAACCCTGTAAAAACTCTGTTGCCTGTCCATTGCATGAACAGATGTTTGTTTTGTTTCGTTTCTGAAGTGGGTGATATAAAAAGATTGGTGGAGAAACTAGAGACAGAGGTGAAAATAACAGGATCTTTTATTGGGAGATGTCTTAATAATTTTTAAAATTGGGGGCCAAACCTCCAATTTCCTCCCCATTCTCCAAATGGAGAATCTTCAACCAGAAACAGAGGGCAATGGGAGAGAAAATGGAGCCTCCAGAAAAGGATACTTTTGTATTTGAAGACAGAGAAAAGAGTGGCTGGACAGCAGGGACAGCGATGAGGAAAGAAAGGTGCTGTGTGGGACTGCCTCCTCCCTGGAAAGGCGCTGCACTGGAGACCCTCCCACACGCTGTCTCGTGCAGTCTTCCCTTCTATCCTCATTTCACACATGCTCAGTCATTTTCCCAAAGTCATGGCATCTGAACAGAGAACCAGCATCTGAATCCAAGTCAGCCTAGGGTAGTCACATGCAAAACAATTTTTTAAAATGTCTGCTCACTTTCTAATATTATGAAGCATATCATACGTGCAACAGGCCACATTATGTCCACATGCACTTTATAGTATCATAGTAAAACCAACACCTATCTTCTTACCACCTTAGCTTGATAGAATTTTACCCAAGTATTGGAAGCTCCCTTGTGTCCCATCCCTGATTGTGTCCCCTTCTCTCCCTCCATCTGCAGAGGTACTGAATTTTGTGTTTACAATTCACTTGTTTTCCTTTACACTATCACTCATGACTGGAAGATCTCTTTTAACATTTCTTACTTACCTATCAGGCTGGGGTGGAGGGAATGGAGGTGAAATTGGAATGAAGAAAACAATTAATAAAGGTCTGTATTTTTTAAATGGAAAAAGCAGCAAGATCAGGACATTTGAAGAGATGTTGGGGAGATGAGTGAAAAAGTCAAGAGCAGCAGATGTGAGCAGAAACGCAGAGGCAAACATGGAGTTTTAAGCAAACGAGAGGGTGACTTTGAGCAAATATCCGCCGCTCATCTGTATTCTCTTCTTCCCTTCCACCTCTCGGAACTCCTCACTCCCTCTCTGACAGACTGGATAGGGGTGGGGTGACCACACATGCCCCTTTGCCTGTGAGGATAGTTTATGCCTGTTGTGCTGACAAAATTGTACAAACAGCTCCCCACTCTCAAAACTGGGCTGCTTAGGTGATCTTGTCACCCTCAGCACTGGGGATCGAACGATGAATAAAAGAGGCTCCCTTCTCATTTGCAGTTTACAACCAGTTCCCCCACATCTCATTATTTTCATCTGGTTAGTTCTCCCCGACCACAGAGCTGGGATGCTGTTAGTCCCGCTCCTCTGACCATGGAGTCCTTTGTCTTGATTTGCCGACAATATTGTGCGAGAAACCTCCCTTATCCCTTACATTTCAGCAGAGATGGGACAGAAGTTCCTAGTAGAGGTGTTTCTGGAAAGACTGGATAAAGAGAAGAGAGATGATGTTTTCAGAACGTGCCCCCCACACCCCCGAAGGATGGAGTGCTTACATGTGGGGGGCACTGGTTGCTCAGTCAGGAGCCAGGGAGACATCAGTGACTCATCAATACTGCAGACGGAAACCCTGGCTCTTTCTCAGCTTCCCGTCAGCACATAGCACTTTACCCAGACTTGTCAATTTTCCAAACTTCTGACACAGGTAAGAGACATTCCCACACAGCAGTGGCACAGAGTTGGAGGGAAATGCAATCCATACATTACAGAACTTCATTTCCTTCCGTGAAAGAAGACTGGAGAGAAAACATACATTAACATAGCTGCCACACTACAGACAGAACTAAATGGCACTGGGAAATACTACTTATAAAGTGTGGACAAGTCGTTCCCATAGCTCATTCATCTATTAAATATTTATTAAATGTCTGGGGCGCCTGGGTGGCTCAGTTGGTTAAGCGTCTGACTCTTGATTTCAGCTCAGGTCATGATCTCAGAGTCCTGGGATCCAGACCCAAGTCAGCCTCCACGCTGGGCATGAAGCTTGTTTAAGATTATCTCTCCTTCACCTTCTGGCCCTCCACCCCCACTCACACCCTCTCTCTCTCTAAAAAATATATATGTTTATTTATTACATGACTATTACACTGTCGGCAAGGATTTCCAAAGAAGCAACATAAAAGAACTGCAGAAGAAAAGGTTGAAAAATTATTAGACCTTATTAAAATTGAGAAATTCTGAACTTTAAAAGACACGATCAAGGAGCACCCGAGTGACTCCATCGGTTAAGAGGTTAAGCATCTGACTTGTGATTTTCAGCTAAGGTTATGATCTCATGGTTGGTGAGATTGAGCCCCATGGAGGGCTCCATGCTCAGTGGGGAGTTTACTTTAGAGTCTCTTCCGCTGCCCCTCTCCACACCTCACCCCCTGTGCACTCTTTCTCTCAAATAAATAAATAAAGCTTCCAAAAAATTAAAAAAAGAAAAAACACTATCAAGAGAATAGAGAAGCTACAAACTGAGAAATCACATATATATTTGTCATATTTGTATATATGCATAAGTATTCTTTATATATGCATTATATATAAAATTATAAAAGAATATATTATATTATATTTATATAATAAAAGAATTATAAAAGAATATATATAAAAGATATTATATTATAATATAAAAGAATATAGCTACATATACAAGAATGTGTATAAATCAATAATTTGTAAAGAAGAAAGTCCATTTTCTAAAATGGGTAAAATATTTAAACAGTCACTTCACCAAAAAAGGATATCAACTAGCCAGTAAGTTTATGAAAAGTTGTTCAACATCATTAGTAATTAGGGGGAGATAAATTCAAACCACAATGAGATACACTATTAACCACCACAGTACATAAGAATGGCTAACATTACAAGGACTGATGAGCAACCAGAACTCTAACACTGCTGATGGGAGTGGAAATGGATATGGTCACTTTGGAGAATAATTTGGTAGTCTCCACTAAACGAAGCATATGCTTGCCATATGTCCCAGCAAATCAAAATCTGTGTATAACAAACAGAAATGAGAACATATTTATGTTCACCAAAAGATACATATAAGATATTCAGAGATATCAGATATTCAGAGAAACTTTATTCATAACAGTGAAAAACTGGAAAAAATCCAGAGGTGTATAGAATAAACTGTGACACAGTTGCATAATAGAACATTACACAACAATAAACTACTGTGTAGTGAAATATGGATGACTCTCATAGACACCGTATTGTGTGAAAGAAGCATATCATAAGATTCCAATGATACAAAGATCTAAAAAGTGAAATTAGCCCATAATGAAATAGAGCTCAGAATAGTAGTTATTTTTATGATGGGGAGGTGGTAAGGACAGTGCACAAGGAAGCTTTCTGGAGCAATAGTATTCCATATTATCTGGATTATGGTCACATGCATGTATACATATATAAAAATTAATTGAGCTGTGCACTTAATTATTTTTTTTACTTTGCTCTGTGGAAGCTATACCACAATTAGAAATGTAGGGAGAGAAGAAGAGAGGAAGATAAAGGAGGAGAGACAAGGGGAGGGTGGGAGAAAGGAGAGAAAATCAGACTGATTTAATAAGGAGGCACCAAAGAACCTATGGGATTTTCTATGATAATAATATAATATTTTCCTTTAAAAAATAATATAATATTTTCTGCTTTGTTACCAAGTCCCCAAAACCCAGCATTTCCAAATAGTAGAACATCTGTTCTTTGGTGGGTGTGAGCAGAACATAATTTTCTTTATGAGTCCATCCTACAGGTTATTCATCTTCATGCTATATTCTGTGAACAATAACTGGCTTCATGGACAAAATTAATTAAACTATTTAGCTAGACCCAGGGATTAATTTCAATTAAAATCAACTGCAATATGGAATAACAATTTACTTAAAGGTTTACTCAAAAATGTATCTTCTGGGGTGCCTGGGTGGCTCAGTGGGTTAAAGCCTCTGCCTTTGGCTCAGGTCATGATCCCAGGGTCCTGGGATTGAGTCCCGCATCGCATCAGGCTCTCTGCTCAGCAGGGAGCCTGCTTCCCCTCTCTCTCTGCCTGCCTCTCTGCCTACTTGCGATCTCTCTCTCTCAAATAAATAAATAAAATCTTTAAAAAAAAATGTATCTTCTGTCAAAAGAATGAGCACAATAATATGAATTATTTTCATAGCTATTATAAAATAGAGTCAGTATTAACATTAATGACAAGTAATAGCAGGTGAAAAAAGCCAAAATATCACAATACAACAGAAACTTACCTCTCACTATAGGAATCAATTAGACTAGAAGATTATGTAAAAATATAAAAGTGCTTTTATGTTATATATATTCAAAAAGTAAATGTCAGAAACATCTCAATTATCTCTTCGCACACAAAAATATGAAGCTAACATACGTTGCATAAACTTAACTTCAAATTCCTGCTCAAGAAATAAAACTCACTTCTGGGGCATCTGGGTGGCTCAGTCAGTTAACTACCTGCTGGGCTCTTGATTTTTGGCTCCAGTCAGAATCTCAGATTTCTGAGATCTAACCCCACATCTGGCTCCAGGTTCAGTGGGAAGCCTGCTTCTCTCCCTCTCCCTCTGCTTCTCCCCACATGCTAGCTCTCTCAAATAAGTAATTAATTTAAAAAAAGAAGAAAGAAAACTCATACTTCTGAACAAATGTAAATAATTACTATTTTCTAAAATATGACTTCAGAAGATAACTAAAAAGAGAGAGAGAGAGAGATATTTCTATTTTACCAGAATGCTTTGAGTTTTGAGTCATTTACCTTCTTAAGAAAAAACATATCACCCATTAATACCCTCTGTCCACTTCAACTTTATGCCAGAGCTCTAACAATTCAATAAGAAAACACAAACACACGGATATTGAAATGGGTAAAAGACGTTCCACAAAAGAAGAAACACAAATACATAGCCAATAAGCCTATGAGGCCATTTCTCCTTCCAGAGTAATCAAACACATGTGAATTGTACAGAAAAATGCAAATTTTTACCTAAAAAATAGAAAAGATTTTTAAAATGTTAAAAGTTACAGATGAAACTATGAAGAAGAGTGGGGGAAAGAATTTCATTTCCAAGTGCAGCTTCAGTAATGAGCCAGGATAAATAGGTGAGCAGAAACACAAACGAAACTCTGGCAATTTAGAAAGGGATGAAATTGGTTCTGGTTTTATGCCAGTGTTCACTTTTATGCTTAGAAAATTTCTTTTCTTAAAAGTTTAGTAGTACTTGGGGCTAATAATACATTATATGTTAATAATAAAAAAAAAGTTTAGTAGTACTAAATATTCCTAGCTATTATAATAAAAAGAATTCTGTGTTTTTAAGAATGGATAAAAATTGTCATGTCAAGACTACTGATTTTCCTCTTAACTAGCCACCTCTACGGTATAAAGCTAGTATTTTTACAAGATGCCTATAACCCAAATATTGTTTCTTATATGGTAGCATCTTATTCTGATTGCCAGGGGAATACATAAAAAGAAATTACTTGAGAAATAGACTTGCCAGTCTGAACTATAAAGTGAAAAGCATAATTCACAAGGCTGTATATCAGATGGTACTTTTCTCTGCACACTGATGGCTGACACCAGAAATGACTATTCTACTATAGAGTTGAAGTATATTCCCCCTTTTCAAGAGGCTACTGCTTAAAATGAAACTTTTTAATACAGATAAAATTATATATTCAACATAGTTTTAAACCATAAGAGCCTTTGCTCCCGAACTGCTAATAATAGCCCTAGAGGGAAGCAATTCGATTAAACAATTACCAAAAATTCATGGAGAATACTTAGGTCCTGGGATGGGCTGGAGGGAAGGGTCGGGTGGAAAAAGCACTCCATCTCCCTCTCCTTCTTCACATTTAAGTGCAGGTCAGGAACACACAATGCTCTTGCATTAGCCCCAAGATAGTTCAGGACCCAGAAATATTTGGAGGTGCAAAGTTGGAGATAGCAAGAATATCTACAGAGTGATTTTCAGACTTCTAGGAAAGTTCTTCAATATACACAGGAAAGCAGTGCATGTAATTTACTACTCTAGTAACATGGCAGCAAGGGCTTGAGTTTAAACTTAGGAAAAGCATTCATAGTGAACAGTCAGGTTCATAGTGGGGTGACTTTAGAGCTTATCATTCAAACAAGGATCTTTTCAGAGTAAAAGGGGATGATAGTAGTGAGGACCAGGCCAGGGAGGACGCCTGTAAGAGTAAGCTATTACAATAGGGGATGGTACAGTCAGCTTCTGCTCCAGGCCCCACGAAGGAAGGGGGATCTCTTCCATCTCTCTTGCCCATGAGAGACAGGTTACAAGTTTGTCTTCCTCAGCCTTTTTCTTTCCTCACCGCTCCCTGGTATTTACATTAAAACATATTTTTTTCATTTGCAGTTCAAAGTTTTTGCAATTCCAGTGATCATTAATCTCACTGTGGAAATTTTGACAGTTCAACAAGTTCTTTAGATCCCTACAACTTCATATTGCCATTTTATTAACTTGCATTCAATTTCTAGATTGCATCGTATTGGCCCCCTGCAGAACAGCTGTAACTAAATTATATCTCAGGTCAATATTAGGAGCTATAAAAAACGCCCCAAGAAGTTTGTTGTTTAGTCTATATTAAGAAACAGTCAAACAATATATACACAATGGAATACTATGCAGCCATCAAAAGAAATGAAATCTTACCATTTGCAACAACGTGGATGGAACTAGAGGGTATCATGCTTAGTGAAATAAGTCAATCGGAGAAAGACAACTATCATATGATCTCCCTGATATGAGGACATGGAGATGCAACATGGGGGGTTAGGGGGATAGGAGAAGAATAAATGAAACAAGATGGGATTGGGAGGGAGACAAACCATAAGTGACTCTTAATTTCACAAAACAAACTGAGGGTTGCTGGGGGGAGGGGGGTTGGGAGAGGGGGAGGGGGGTTATGGACATTGGGGAGGGTATGTGCTATGGTGAGTGCTGTGAAGTGTGTAAACCGGGTGATTCACAGACCTGTACCCCTGGGGATAAAAATACATTATATGTTTATAAAAAAATAAGAAATAAATAAATAAATAAAAAAGAAACTGTCAAACATTGTTCCTTAGATCATAGAGTTCTCTTTATAAAGGTGCCACAGAGAAAATTCTGATCTGAGTACAAAGAAAAGTTATAACCTTCTGGATGGGTCTCTGATTATGTTAAAGACTGAGCTGAGTAACTTAGACCATTTCTTGTTTTTCTGAGAGCATTAGAATAGTTAGTGCCAGATTTGAGATGCAGTCATACCAGTGGATAGGTCATTATGATCAGCTGGTTTAGGCTTATCTCTCATTTCTTGGGTTCCAACATTGTTTTTTCTTGTTTTTTTCACTATATTTGCAAATTGCACTACTTTGGCATATTTTACGTCCCCTGGTAAGCCCCCTGAAATCCTTGCTGGATTAAGATACATTTACAAGAATAAGAAGGAAAGGAAGTGAGGAGACAAAAATAGAACTATAGTTTCCGAATTCTATTTTTACTTTAATCAAGGTCAAAGTCAATCTTGTCCTCACTGTCTTTTCTAAGGAGGGCTCAGGTGCCCCGTGGCAGCTGCTGAAGGGCAGTAGGCCATAGAGGAGTCTCTGCAGACTTGTTTCGGGTCAGAGTTTAAACTTCTGTTTCCATTCTTAGACAAAGGTGACACTAATCGCCCCCCATCAGCAGTAAGTGCTCTGTAGGTTGCCTCCTCCTAGCGGTGGTGTGTGTGCTGAGCTGAGCTGCCCACTGGCTCTCCTATAGTTCCTGCATGACCAGCACCCCATGTTTCAGGAAGCCCTGCCTTGTTAGAAGTGCTGTTGATGAACAAGGAAATACTTTTTTACTTTGTGCAAAGCTGACCGGCCACAAGCAGAAATGAGAACCACAATTATGGCTTTACTAAGTCCCAAGTACTAATCATGCCAACTCACCAGCTCAGACAGTCATCAACTACCCGGCTCTAAGCAGTGGCTTCACTGGTTGCAGCACGTAGGAGTCTGAGTATGAAGAACTGCAGGAGGAAGTTATCTGTGGCAAACTTGCCAGATATGAGCAATAGATGCGGAAATGAAGACGTGATCAGAGGAAAAATATGTGTGACAAACTGTAAGATCCATTTGTAGTAGAGACTCGTTAGAAGTCCATTCATACCAGAGCTTTTCATTTGCTGTGTTACGTGTGTTTTTTTAGGACATAATGCTCAGCCTTCCAAAACTATTATTATTCTAGTCTGCACAAATTTCATTTACATATTTACATAAACAAAAGGTTCAAGACTTTACACATCTGCTATACTTGGTTCTGTAGTAAATGATTATTATCATTACTTATGCAAACGATACGTTTGGGAAATGGGTTCAAATATTTACAAAAATTATAGTGTAAAGAAATGAACCTTTTTTTAAAAGATTTTATTTGATAGACAGAGATTACAAGTAGGCAAAGAGGCAATCAGGAAGAGAGGAGGAAGCAAGCTCCCCGCTGGGCGGAGAGCCGGATGCAGGGCTCAATGTAGGGCTCGATCCCAGGACCCTGAGACCATGACCTGAACTGAAGGCAGAGGCTTTAACCCACTGAGCCACCCAGGCACCCCATAGAGAAATGAACTAAACTCATGAGACCTGGGTTTTACCCCAGCTTGGCTACCAGACAGCTGGATGCCTTTGGGAGGACCCTCTTGAGATTACTGAATCCTAATCCCCATTGGGCTACACCTGTGGTTCTCAATGAATGACTTTATTTATTTATTTATTTATTTATTTTTAAAGATTATTTATTTATTTATTTGGCAGACAGGGATCACAAGTAGGCAGAGAGACAGGCAGAGAAGAAGGCCCTCCTCCAAGCAGAAAGCCCAATGCGGGGCTCGATCTCAGGACTCTGGGATCATGATCTGAGCCGAAGGCAGAGGCTTTAACCCACTGAGCCACCCAGGTGCCCCATGAATGACTTTAATAAGAGGTTGGTAGGGGCACCTGGGTGACTCAGTGGGTTAAAGCCTCCGCCTTCGGCTCAGGTCATGATCTCGGAGTCCTAGGATCGAGTCCCGCATTGGGCTCTCTGCTCAGCAGGGAGCCTGCTTCCTCCTCTCTCTCTGCCTGCCTCCTACCTGCTTGTGTTCTCTCTCTGTCAAATAAATTAATAAAATCTTTAAGAAGAAAAAATTAAGAGGTTGGTAAAACTGCAGACTCCTAGACCCTACTCAAGACCTACCAAATTTCCATTTCTGGAGGAGGGGACAAATTTATTTTTTTCTGCAGGTGATTTTGATTTGGATATCTCAACAACAAACTTTGAGAAACACTAGACCTCTTCTTTTAAAGGTCCACAAAATTTTTGTTCCATGATTAGGTCAAGTTGAATTTTCAACATCCTCTCCCCAAAAGGAATCCATTTGCCTTTCATAGCGCGAAGACAAAAGAAAATGATTGCAGGATTTCCTATTAGCCTTCCTGGATATCAAAAATTTTGTAGTAAGTAGGTTACTTAATAGCAATATGGTCACGGTGCCTTAATCATAATTGTTTTTTGCAATATGGCCAACTCAGAAGTAATGATTCATCAGGTCGTATTATTGTTAATACCTTTTTAATAATAATCACAAATTTACAGATTATCAAAAGTCTTCTGCTAGCTTCTGCATACCAGCAATACAACAACCATGTCTAAATACCAAGCTTTTAATTATGACATTAATATTAAAAATAAAGTCTAAATTATTATAAAATATTAAACATAAAGTTATATTTCTACCAGAAATATAGTTATCTTTCTAATACATATGCTATACTCTATAAATAGCAACATCTAGAAAGATTGCTTCTTAGAAGTCAACTTCACCTAGAAACAGTAGAGTTTGCATAAAACCTTGGGAGATCATGAAAGAATAAAATTTCAGTGCTTACACCAAACATTCTATTCCAAAATCTCAGACATTTCAAAATCCGGATGTTGCTGACAGCTGGTCTGCTTCTACAGAGACACTGATAGAAAATTCTGCATCTGCTAACATGTTTCTATAACACATCAGAGAATTTGTTTTCTCCATAAAAAGAAGAGTTTCTATAAAGTACAATCATACTTCTCCTAGAGTGTCAACTCTTACATCACAAACACAAAGTCCTAATGGATGCTACTCCCTTTAAAGTGCTATGCCCTAGATGTGGCTCAATTAAGCCTGCAATTTTGACTACACTCACTGCACATGGACTGTCAACATGCCTTTTTGCAATGTCCATGGCCTGCTTCCCAGAGCTAAGGCCAATAGGCACTCTGGAGCCTGCCCCTCCCTGGCTGCTATACGCCACTGTGTTTAGAGATAGACAGCAAGTTGCTGGAGCTGAGAACGGCTCCAGGCTTCCTGGGGGCACTGCTTCCAGGTCCCTTAGTGGTGCTGCCTTCTAAAAGTGAATGCATGTGTACCTTTAGTTGGTGCCACCACGGTACAGAGCTGCTCAGCTGTTCTGCTGTAGCCAGATTATGCAAGCGCTGCAATGCCCACCCCCTCTGGGACTGCTGAACTTCCAACCACATGGGGAATTTCTGGCCAGTAGGAACCAACATTATTAAGGTAGGAAATGCCAGGGAAGCAGTGGGCTGCAGAAGCAGCCCTCAACCCATGACTGAGAGAACTGAGGGTTTTAATATTACCTCTAGTTCTCTCCCCAAGGCAGAGCATGGCCCTGACTCCTACAGAGACGTTCAGAATTTCCCATGGGAACTAACCTCCATTTAACCACAGTGGAAACTGGTGTGATACTTAGCCCCTTTATTGGCTGACTTCCCTTCTCTGGTCCTTTCTTCATTTCCTACAATTATTTCCTGAATTCCATCTGTACTTGAATCCCTGTCATAGAGTCTGCTTCTGGGAGAACCCACCTAAGACACGGTCTCATGGCGTGTCATCTCCCTCAAAACAATCTTTCGGTGGATGTGCTTTGTTAGTTTTTTATAGTAAACTCACAACCCTGAGATCAAGAGTTGCATGTTCTGTTGACTGAGCCAGCCCTGTGTCCCACAAAGGATGGGGTTTTTAACATTTAGCATTGGCTGATGTGTAACCATTGGGTATAACATTTGTTAGTGTCCTTTAATCTTCCCAGGACCAAGTTAGAATCTCTAGTCAAATAGAACATAAAATCTGGAAAGAGACTGACACATCATTTCACCCTTCTGCTAGTTCATTTTTCATATTTGATGGGAGTTGAGCTGCAGGGAGGTGAAATGATTCATCTAAGGTAACACAATCAGAAAATGGCTGAAACAGGAACAGACTTTAGATATTTTGGCCATGAGCTCAGGGCTGAAGACTCTAGGCTTCAAACCTGTAAGGAAACCAGTATGCTATTTCATTAAATTGAAGCTACATTATGACTACATAGAAAGCAGACAACTTTTTCTACATCTTTTTCCCCCCTAAATTTACTCACTAGTAAGGTCTTCTAGGCTGCAAAATAGTGTCTGCACATATCTTAGTTTAAATTTTATGATCCTATGCTGAATTAGTAAAGTGATGATCAAACATAAAGACACAGATGTATATATCTTAAGAGATTCCTCAAAATAACATTTATATGTCTCTGTCTTCATCTTACATGTCTAAACAAAATAACTCTTACAGTTTTCTTCTTTTCTCTTTTGCAATTGTCCAAGTGGTATAGAGTTTCTACTCAGAAGAGGTTTAAAAACTCTAACTTTGCCAACCTACCTCATGACTTTGATGGCTTTCAACTTTTCACCAACAGATACTCCCATTGAAAGAACTACTTAGCATTAGAACTAGTTCAGTTTCCATAAGCATTAGACATTACTGTTTATTATACTTACACCTTGACCAACCTTGCTAGAAAATTTATAAACTCAAATTTGTGATTCAGAGGACTTCAAGAAGAATAGATCTCATAATGGAAGTCCAAATTCGTCCCTCCTACTATGAATGAGGAATCTAACCCCCAGGGAGGTTAGGTGATTTTACTGAGTTAACACAGCCAATAAGTAGAGATCCAGGTCTTTGGATTTCTGGTGTAGTTCTTTCCCCAAATGGTTTTCATCAATATTCTTTTCTGAAGTCATCTACATTATTGGTACAAAAATCCCAAAGGTTATGAGGCTATGATAGAAATAACTCTGTCACCTGCTCACACTCTCCTCTTTGTGCTAATAAACCACTGAGACAGTTAGGTGGCTAGTCCTTCAGCCCTCTGATCCATCATCAAGCTTTGATGCCTCAGGGAGTTTAGATTGTAGCTACTCTGGGTTCCTGTCCCACTGCCTAAGCCTTGGCTTTGGAGCACCAGAATCTCTTGGGAATTTAATTGGAGACTTTTCAAATCACAAGTTCCAAGAGGAAATTACTCTAGAGATATTTTTAAATCATGCAATATTTAAATTTCCTAAATGCATTGTGTCCAATGCTACTCAAATTTCCACCTCAGAAATAAAACTGAAAGGTGTGTACATGTTAGAACCTGAACATGAGTAACTCTGATGGGAAAAGTGTCTAGGAGGGTAATAAACACTAGGGCTTTGCTCCACCAAAGTTGTACAAGTCAGGACAGTGTCTTTGGTTATCAAACTCCAAACACTGAAATGCACTAGAGATAATTGTCTTTCAAAAAAGCATAGAGTAGTTAAGAGTCAAACTTGAAAATTCAATAGCTAGCCATTTGTCACTAGGAAAAATTCAGTATTTTCTACATCTAGAATTTTCTTAGAAATGTTATATTCAAATTGTAATATTCATAGTGGTGTGATCTTTAATTAGAATGTATCAGTTTCTTACTCTACAACCAAATAAATATTTCTCAATTTCCTCTTCTACTTCAATGCCGTTTTACCTCATTAACATTACCTGTGTTAAATTAAAAAAGGGAAGAAGAAGAAAGAACATTGCAATAAACCAGGAAAGCTACAAAACATTTTTTTTCTATTTCTAAATATTCTGCTATTCTGTATTGTGGCATTATAATGGAAAGAGCATTGGCCATAATTCAGGACTCCTGGGCTATTGTCCTGACTCTCATTAAACAACATAATGCTTTGAAAGCTTAATCTGTAAAATAGAGACAATCAAAATTAACTATCTCCCCAGATTCTCTGGGAAGCCCACATGAGCTTCTTCTGTGAAATAAGTTGCATCTGTGAGTGGAAGGCAACCTAGTGGCAGAGGCTGGGAGGAAATGTCTATCCATCTAAACAATTCCCACAGGCAATTAATGTAGCAGAGGACTCAGGCAAGTGGGGGAGAAAGCCAAGAAACAGGGGGCAATGCAGAGCAACAGCAATAAGACTCACAGGGTCTCCCTCTTCCAACCCAGTGCTTTGTGCAGGGACACAGATGAGGAGGCCCCAGACCAGCTTCAGACCAGAACTCCAGAGATAAGGAGGAATCCACAGAGAGGAGATTAATGTGGAGAAAAGATGGGGAAAAGCAAATGTTGCCATGTATTCACTCACTTCTGAAAATACCACTGGAAGAGAGAAAAGCATGTACCAGGCTTTCAGAAAAGAAGCAGTGAAAGCCAGAGATGAGTCAAAGGGTGATGGAGCTCACACTACCTATACACTCACTGTTCTCATTGCCCCTTCACAGTGTTTCAAAGGAAACTCTTGATAGCTTTGTCAGGGACCAGGCAGGTTGTCATCATCCGCATTTTGTTAAATAGTACCCTGAGACACAGAGAACTTGATGATTTGCCCAAAGTCACCTGTGTTGTAATTGAGAAATTCAGAGTTAAAATCCAAGCTCTCTCATTTCTGTTACCAGTAGGTTTTTGTTTTTATTTTTGTTTCTTTTCTGCTATCACTGGTCATTGGTAACTGGTGAGAATTTTATATGTTGAATTTTAAATGAATTAGTCTTATTTCATACCTGCAATAGAATATACTCAGTAACTCACATTTTTAAGAGCATGAAATAGAATCTGAATATCAGATCAACAAAAACATTTACTAAGATAGATAAAATTTATTTAAAAAGAAAACAAAGGCTAGGCCTTTTGAGCAATCCAGTGAATCCTTGGATAAGCCTCAATACTCCAGAAGACAGAGATCCAGTCAGTGATGACACAGTAAACATAGAAAACATTATCATTTGATTTAAATGACCTGTGAAGTGTTAACAACCTCTAGTTGCTTGGATGGCTTTGGCATTTATTCTGGAAAGTTATAAATTTTTATATCTAGAACTGAAGCAGAAGTGAATGAAGTTAACTGTTTGCTATGCATTTTTTAAATTTTTTATTTAAAGACGAAGAGAAAGTTATCATGCACCTATGAAGGAGTGCCCAAAACATGATAGTATCCATTCAGCTCACAAAATCCTGATTGTGCTTTCTATTAGGAAGAGGTTCTTAGCAAACATGTAAATGAAGGAACATATATGAGTGGATGTAGAGGACTGTACATATGCATATACAAACTGCCAAGAACAGGACAAGGGGTTAGCCACAATGAAAAGAGAAATGAAACAACTGAACCAATGATATCCAAATGAAACCAAACTGGAAACGTTTGGCAGCTACAGTATCCTCCTTATCTGTCAAGTACAGGTGTGTAGTAGTACAGCTGCACGGAGTTTATTGTTCCCTTCTCTCGGGTCCCAATGGCAACTGGTGTGTATCTCTATTACAGTACTTTAATTCAATCTATGGGCATGATTCATGAATAACCAGCTCAGACCTGACTTAATTCCCCTACTCAATTCTGAATGGTCTTTTACCTTAAACTCCTGCAGTATAAAGACTCAAACACACACACAAAAAAAATAAAATAAAAAGAGCATACTGCTTAGATTTAGCTGATGTCAGTCAGGCAGAATCCCAGCAGGGAAGAGACGACACACACCAGAGAGATGATCCAGAAGTGTTTAAAGGACTGACAGTTTAAAACATGTGGGCAGGTGAGGGGACAGCAGTAGCAAGAGTGGAGCACAGCGGGAAGCCTGCCACCCCTGAATGCAGAGGCCAGGGAAGGGCAGAGGGTTGGAACTGGCAAGATCTGGGCTGTAGAAGAGGTCCACCCATCAGAGGCTGTAGCCTGCAATGGCAGAAGGAAACCTCCACCACGTAAACTCCCGCTCCTGCCCTCTCCTCTAAAGCTTCCCATTGCCTAAACCAAACTAGAAACCAGAGGGCAAGACAGTTTGGTCCACGCAGTTTCTAAATACAGTTCTAAGGAGCACAGAGGAGGGTGAAGAGTGGATCTGGAAGGGCACACAATATCCAGAGGCTGAGGTTGCCCACAGGGCTGTCCACTGAAGTAGTATTTATAATAGTGAAAAGTCAAAAAGGACCTAAATGCCCATCAAGAGTGGCATGAGTAAAAAAAATTATTTTACATACTTTAATGAGATGAGAAAATGCTAATGAGAATACTAAGTGAAAAATAAAGCAGGAGACAAAAGGCATCTAAATTGCTGCCTTTGTGATATCATCTTTAGTGCTAATTCATATGAAAATATGTATAGGAAAAGAACAGAATGTTAATAATGTTATTCACAGATAGTGAGATTATAGATTATTATAAGTACATGGTAAAGCTGCCAAGATAGCTAAGGCAACTGTAGACTACTAGATCAATTAATAAAATGAGAATCTCAATTATAAAAGAACAGCCCCTCAGAATGTCCACTGGTCTGAGCACTTCTATAGAACTGGAAAGGACATTTAAAAAGTGGCATCAGGGATGCCTGGGCGGCTCTGCCAATTAAGCATCTGACACTTGATTTTGGCTCAGGTCATGATCTCAGGGTCGTGGGATCCAGCCCCACATTGGTCTCCTCACTCAATGGGAAGTCTGCTAGAGATTCTCTCTCTCCCTCTCCCTCTGCCCCTCCCACCTTCCCCCTGTGCACAACTCCCCCCTACTTGGGCACTCTCTCTCTTTCTCTAAAATAAATAAATAAATCTTTAAAAAAATTTTGAAAAAATAACATAAAAATAAAAGTGGCGTCAACCAATCAAACCTCCTCAGGGAAGATAACATGATACTTTGGGGCCTGAAATCTAACTCATGTGAGAAACACAAGAATAAATTGGGCATGTTTCTCTATTACTTTCCATATTTCACATCACACTTTCTCATTTCCCCTAGCAGCTCTTTAAACGAGGTATGTAGAGATAGAGAGGTCTGTATTATAATCACTCTAACCACAAAAAATATTATGCCTCCCCCACCCCTAATATATCATTTAAAATAAGAACAGTTCTAAATCTTGAAACAAAATTTAAATATCTTAAAATAGCATTAATCTCCATGCATATTCTGGATTTTTTTCTCTATCATCCCTGTTTTGCTGATATTGTAAGTACATGCTTAATTTAACAAGTAGGTAATCTAGCACACAATACAGATTCAGATCTTCCTCAATTTATGTGGGGTCACACCGTAATAAACCCATCATCAGCTGAGAATACCATGTAGAAATGCATTTAATAAACCTACCCTACTCAACATCATAACTTAGCTTAGCCTACCTTAAAAGGGCTCAGCACACTTACATTAACCCAAATCATCTAACAACAGAAAGCCTATTTTATAATCAAGTGTTGAATGTGTCGTGTACTTTATGGAATACTGTACTGAAAGTGAAAAACAGAATGCAAGAGCTGTACGGGTCTGGAATGGTTCTAAGTGTAGGGGTTGTGAGCCTGTGGCTGAGTGGGGACTATAGCTGTCCGGCATCGTGAGAGATACTGAGATCACACCACATACTGCTAACCCAGAGAAGATCCAAATTCAAAATCGGAAATACAGTTCCTACTCAATGTGTGTCACTTTCACACATAGTAAAAATTGGAAAATCGTAAGTTAGACAATCATAGGTGAGTCATTGTGAATTGGGGTCCATCTGTATAAATAAAGTACTTCAGTGTTAGAACGTGTGTGTGTGTGGGTGGGTGTGTGTGTGTGTGTGTGTACAAATGTAACTATCAATTTAGGGATTTTATATACCCTAGCCAGTGTATCAGTCATGGTGTTGAGAGCTGAAGGATTATAAATTCTCCAACCCCTGTGAAGTTGAATCTCCTGTATTTCTCAGCCTCTTTCTTATACCTCTTTGAATATTTTCTCTTCTTTCTTATTATAGCAGTAAGTATGGAAACTTTTTATTATTTTAATGGTGAATATTGCAGCTTCTCTAAAAAACAGGAAAGTGAGACTCAGTTCCTAACAAGAGAGCCTGAACTGGTTTGCCAGGCCACACCACAGGGCCTCCCACACAGCAGGTGTCCAGAGTGTTTGTGTAATAAATGAATTACACCGGTGCAGTTTCACACTCACATTTACTTACCTTCCTGAGTGTGGAAAACACAGTCGCTAAAGACACACATCAAGCCTGCTTCTGAGAGAGGGAACATTTGCTAAGTTACTTGAGTCACAAATGAAAGAAGCAAACCTGAAGCTTCAATTGTCATGATCACGGAATAATGGTTTTTAAAATTAGAGAAAGCCTACAATAAGCAGGTTTAAGAACTATGGTTTAAGCGAAAGTAGTCAATTTTCAGTTGTGGTCTAGAAAGTGAGCAGTACTCTTGACTCTTGTCATTTATGCCACAGCATGTTTTTAGTCTAGCATAATGGAAAAAGAAACTTACTCTCTTTTATGACCTACTGTGAGCTAGTTCTGTGCATTTAATAACACTCATAGAAATTAACGAACTTTCTTAAACATAATTTTTTAGATCCCTCAAATACATAAAAGTTAAAATAATATCCAATTTTCAGAGAAATGGGCACTAACAACAAACTTACTATTTCCTATAGAGACAAAGGGTATTTAAAGGATTTTCATAATTCTTTTACTTCAAACTTTCTAGCTCTTTGCCTTTCAAGCCAACAGTATCTCCTATAAATTTGGAGTTTGGGTCACCAGCAATTTCTTCCCTCTTTTAGGGCTGTGATTAACTTCTATGAAGAGAGAAAAAATCTTCAACGTTTTCACCTTAGATTTCTTTACATACTCTGTGAATCATGCCAGCAACAGGTAGTAAAACTGTGGCTTGTAGAGTAGATTGGAAATCAGGAGCAACAAGTTTGTTAACGCTTCAGAGATTGAGTCACTGATTCTTGGCACAATTATCTCATGTCAACGGTGCCCCACAGACTTCCCAACACATATGAATTCCTCATTCTTATATATTTCCCTTCTCTGCAGCAGGACAAGCATTTTAAGGAGAATGCGACTTCCCTGGTATTTGTTTTTGTTTTTGTTTGTTTGTTTTTATTTTGAGACAGAGTGTGTATGTGTATGTGCAAGAGAGAGAGAGTGGGGGGAAGGGCAGAGGGAGAGGAAGAGAGAATCCCAAGCAGACTCAGTGGCACAGAGCCTGAAGCAGGGCTCCATCTCACAACCCTCAGATCCTGACCTGAGCTGAAATCAAGAGCCACCCAGATGCCCCTCTTTCCTGGCTTTTGAAAGGATGATAACTCTGAGAGCAAGTGGATAACTACATTTGTAATGGATACTTCCATTCTTTAGCTAACTACCTACCATACACACACACACACACTATCAACTACTTATTTGGTAAGCTTTAGTTTTCTCATGGTTTGGTGAAAATATTACCAGCTTTGGGGTTACAAAGACCTGGGTTCAAATACTGCCCTGTCATTTACTAACACTATCAGACTCAGTTTTCTCAGTTCTAAACATGGGAGGAAATTTACCTACCTAGCATATTATGAAGATTAAATAAGATGCATTGAATATGAAAGCAACTGTCACATAATAGGTACTCTCTTCATTAGTGTCCTTTGTCCTATTTATTTTTTTTTAAGATTTTATTTATTTATTTGACAGAGAGAGAGATCACAAGTAGGCAGAGGCAGGCAGAGAGAGGGAAGCAGGCTCCCTGCTGAGCAGAGAAACCAATGCGGGGCTCGATCCCAGGACCCTGAGATCATGACCTGAGCTGAAGGCAGAGGCTTTAACCCACTGAGCCACCCAGGCGCCCCAGTCCTGTTTATTCTTGACAAAAGTTTTCTTGTGTTTACTCAACTGGCAGGAGAGGTGGGAAATTAGGAGGTTGAAAAGGATTCTCCTTGCCCATTCCCCCATGGACACCCATTTTCCTCAGAAACCATGTCCCCCGTGTTATCCCTGAAAAAAAACAAACCATGTCCAAATCCAACTAGCTGTCACTTTTGGTGTTTGTTGATCATTTACTGAGCAGCATTAAAGTAAAAATTGGTACTCCTCTTTGTTTAACACCAAGCTTTGTAAATTTGTGGGTTTGTGGGCGCCTGGGTGGCTCAGTAGGTTAAGCCCAGGGTCCTGGGATCCAGTCCTGCATCGGGTTCTCTGCTCAGCAGGGAGCCTGCTTCCTCCTCGCTCTCTCTCTAAAAAATAAATTAATAAATAAATAAATTAATTAATTAATTTGTGGGTTTGAAAGGAGGATCTGATTTCACACAGAGAAAAGCAACCAGGAAACCTGCCCTGAGCAAGGAAGTTGATGCATAAATTCCTCAGGGGCTTCTCTGGAGGAAGAAACCACATGGTAATGAAGGATCCAAAGCCTCAAGGCATCTTCAGCAGTTATCACCTAGATCTGGGGCTGGCTGCCCCTTATGGGTATCAAAAAAAGCTTTTAATAAAAGTGAAATAACAAGGAAGGGTACAATTAATTGCCAGCAATCTGCCGGCTACAAAGTTTTCATGGTCAAAGTACCTGAAACTTCTCACACGGTGAAATTAAGACAATTACAAAACGCAAGTTGGTAAAAGTCAAAAATTGAACAAATGCCAGACATTCGGTCGTACTTTACTTTTATCTTGAAAAAAAATCCGAAATCTAGTTTTAGACTAGCTTGTTTAAACATGTTTACTGACATATACAGGAATACAAATGCTCATGTCAATACAAGGTATGTTCCAATGAAGGCCTCCTGATCAATAATTGAATCTCTTCCAGACAAAATTATTTTGGGTAGCCAGCACTGAAAGAGAATAGTTTTGTAATCCCACCTTTGAAGCAGCAACATTGTTTTGGTTTGCTGACAATAACAACCTCTTAGTGGGAGCTACACAGTGGAGAGGAGCAAGCCAACATTTGCAAGGCAGTAGAGCCAAGAATGGCTGGCAATGCCTACGGGAGCCTCCACTGCATGGGCTTGAAAATCACCAGGGCAGTTCTTAGGTTTGTGCATGGCAGTCATGATAAAGGAGGCACTGTATTTCCACATGAATGTCAACAGTTTGCTTCGACTGTCATATGTTTCTCAGACGAGATCAGGTGTGTTGAGGGTAGGTATGGTCATAGACTGTCATATCTTTTCCAAAGAGCAGATGCAAAAAATAACCAAGCTGTGCTTTCATAGGATATTTATAAATCCATCAGTATTATCAAAACATTTAAATGACAAATTATAAATAAAGTACATTACATGTCATAGAAGCAGCATTACTTCAAGCCCCGTAAAGGGAGTTTTTGCATGAGTACAATATGGATAGATCCTCTAACTTCAAACTGATATTTTGTCGGTATAAAATATGGCTGTGCAAGTTTAACAATTTTTCGACCTCCGAGACTAATACAATATATGTTAATTAATTGAATTTAAATAAAATTAAATTTAAAAAAATTTTTTGAAAACATGAATTCTGTTATTTTGAGTGGGATGTTTTGTTTTTTTGGGTTTTTTTTTTTTTTTTTTGGTAGTAGATAAAATACTAATTATAGCAGGAACTCTGAAAGTATTCACTATGTCAGTAACCGGACTCTAGTATATATAGTGGCTAGTAACTCAGTCTTGCATTCAGACAATCTCATAGTTGTTGCTTATGAAACGGGGGTGGAGGAGCGGGGGGAATTCCAAGAGAATAGTCGCCAGGAAGTTAAATGAATCAGTTGGGCTCCTGTCAAAGATGGGTCTAGGCCAAGAGCAGGGAGGCACAGTCTACAATCCAAGAGAACCAAAAAGAGCAGCGGCTCTGAAATCAGAAAATCTGTTTTAGTTCCACTTCCTTCAACCACATTGCATTCTTCAAACTTCAGTCTCCTCACCTATAAAATGAGGGCATAGGTTTACTGCACAGAGCCATTATGAGCCTTAAGTGGGATAAAATATCAACAATGGTTTATAATTCTTGAAGTGTAAAGCCAACATAAGGTAAAATGTGTATTCACTGTCAGGAACACCTCAGTGATAAATCAGAAAGTAAAACCAAATGATTCACGCAGCAGGATGTCTAGAAGCCTCAAGTTAGAACTGCCCCTAGCAGCTCTGCTTGAGGAATTCTGATATCCCCTTGAGCCTGGGTGGCAACTGCAAAGTCTGAGGGCTACCGTCTTCCATTCTACTGCCTGTGCCAAGACTCTGGGAGAGGAAGGAGGGTATATAAACTAGGCCCACATCTCGGTTATGTTGTTTCCTGACAAAGGTTGGGCAGAAACCTCGAACATAGGATCTAGACACATTACTTTTGCATTGCATACACTTTAGAATTTCTCTTTAAAATAGTTTTTTCTTCTAAAATTTTAATGTACTTCTATTTCTATGAATTTACATATTTTTCAATCCATGACTTAACACAAAAATTGTCTAGTACCAAAAATTGACTTGATTTCCTATATATGTTATAATTTCTCATTGTGAAACTGAGGACCTAAATATACTCATTGTGGGAATATAAAGAAAGCAGTATTAATCACAATGATTGCAATTTGTAGTGATTCACTGCAGGACTCAAGACCACAAGGTAGAGAATCCCAGCTCCGGACTTTATGAGCTCTGCGACATTGTCTAAGTTACCATACTTCAGTGTGCCCCGTTTTTCTTCAAAAGGGGATAATAAGGGCGCCTGGGTGGCTCAGTGGATTAAGCCACTGCCTTCGGCTCAGGTCATGGTCTCAGGGTCCTGGGATCGAGCCCCGCATCGGACTCTCTGCTCTGCAGGGAGCCTGCTTCCTCCTCTCTCTCTGCCTGCCTCTCTGCCTACTTGTGACCTCTCTCTCTGTCAAATAAATAAATAAAATCTTTAAAAAAAAAAGGGGGGGGGGATAATAAGAGTACATACCTCCAAAGGATGTTATGAATTAATTGCAGTGAGTTAATATTTGTAAAGCACTTAGAACAGTGTGTTATATATACTGTGTATATCAAATAAACTGCATCTTGCCATCAAATCTTAATGGAAGATAACGTTTTCACAGACATGGTCTAAAGTTGTTATTATAAACCAAATGCTTCCTCTCATTCCTTACCTTACTTAACATATGTTATTTTGTCTCTTGACCTCAATCACAGGATAAAGAACTATCCAACTAGAGAACTTAGAGAACCATTAGGAACTTATGCCAATCTTTATTAACTAATTTGAAAAAAATTAGAAAGTGTATTACATGTGGTATCTTTATGTACTTATTGGTCAAATCTCTTATACAAGCTGTTGGTATTAACTTCAGGATGCCATAACCCTGATTTCTAATAAATGAAACTCAGTAGTTTGCTGGTTTGTAATGGCACTTAACGATAACAAATATGGACAATAGCCAAATTCCTTCACCACAAGATATTTTGCCAAGCTTACTAACAACTTTTACTTGTTTAACTGCCATCACGGGAAGGTAAAAAACAAAAGGCACTTGTTAATTCTGTGTTTCATTTTTCTGAGCTAGCTACAGGCTCAGCCTGCACTCATTTTGTCCAAAACTTGATGAGAGAAATGGGGACACCACAATGGACTTTGGATTCTCTGAGTCACTTGTATGTCCTTGGGGTCTCCTGGCACTTTGCCAGAATGCTCCCTTGTGATGAAGCCTCTTTGTCATTGCTTCATTTCCATTGAACAGGCCCATCCAGGAGATCTTCAGTGCTGTAAAGACAGCACTAAGCAAGTGCTCATTCTGTAGAATGAAGACTTCTCATAAATCTGAATCCTTAGACGGATTTTGACGAGGCATTTGAGTCAGCCCAATGCAGCTGTTATTTTAAGGAAGCTACAAATGAGCTGATGAAACTCAACAAGCTTGCTTTTCTTATCAAACCTCTTAAAAGTATCAGATGCTTGCACATACTTTATCTTGAAAACTTGCTTGGGGACAAGGTATTGAATTCGCATTTCAATTCTATCTTGGGTAAAAGCTGAGAATTCGTTTTTCTGAAATGAATGTATGGAAAGAGACCTGTGGGATATGCCCAGCAATTTGGTATGAAAATAAAGATAGGTTGTTTTTAAGGAAGAACACCTTACTTTGGAGAAGATAGGTAATGTTGGGCTCTCTTTGAAAGAAACTCCAGAATCTTTTGACAAAAATTGAGTAGACACCAAGTTAGTTTTCTGGATTTGTAAATCTGTTTAAAAATGTTAGAACCACTTATTTTCAGCCTATAATTTTAGGATGTCAACATCATGTTTATTTATGATTTCAGCCAAGGTTTTCAAATGAGTATGTCACATTCCAAGCCCAATCGTTCTTCCTAGGTATCAAAATATGACAGAAGAGCTGAAATAATATGGTTTCAGGTTCTAGATATTTTAAGGAACTGGAGAAAATTATTTAGGCATAGTCCCAAATGCATGATTCTCTTTGACTTAGATGCTGCTATGAATATAAATGTTCCCCTGAGCACTGGGTATACTTGAAGATGATTATACCCTCAAGAAGGTTTGGAGCCTTTGATGACCTTCATATCAGAGAACAAAATGTCTCATTAATTATTCAATATGAGTAAAACTTCTTCGTCAGAGAAAAAAACTCTGCTTCTTCAAGATAGTCCTTCTTCTGACCTCACTGCATTTGATTAAATTTCTATTTCTGCATGTCATGAATAATACGCTGCTTTCTTCCTTTTCAGCTGTATGCTCCATACTCCACTAGTGTGCAGGTTCCTTAGGAGCAGGGATCATCTCTGATTTCATTTTTCTATTTCCCAGGGCCGAATACAGAATAAGTGCTCTGTGTTTGTTGATCGTAAGAAAATTCTCTAAAATTGGACTGATAAACAATTCAATAAGAAGATACAAAAACAAATTTGTGCCACAGAATAATCTATCATTAATCCTAGAAAAATGATTCTATAGGTCAGATTGCATTGCTTTTCATGAAGATCTCTAAAATCTTCTATACAGTAAGAATAACATGAAATGGAGATTAAGCAATTATTTGATAAAATTTTCAAGGTAGGGGCACCTGAGTGGCTCAGTGGGTTAAAGTCTCTGCCTTAGGCTCTGGTCACGATCCCAGGGTCCTGGGATCAAACCCCACATCGGGGTCTCTGCTCAGCAGGGAGACTGCTTCCTGCCCCCCCACCCCGCCTGCGCCTCTGCCTACTTGTGATCTCCGTCTGTCAAATAAATAAATAAAATCTTTAAAAAAATTTCAAAGTAAACAGAAATACATGCAATTCACGATTCAATGGTCTTACCACGAAACAATTTTTTAAAATAAATAAATCACTTTTTTTTTTTTTTGGCATGGACATTCCTGAAATGCAACTGATACATTAGGTGAACTCAAACTTTAAGACAGGTAAGTCTTCTTAATACTCATAGTAAGATTGGCATTTTGAATAAATATTGGGAGTTAGAAAGTGAATTTCAATATCTAATATTTTTGCTGCATTGCTTTAATCATGGGAAAAGAGTAGAGCAGTGATTTACTGCCTCATCCTTATGAATAAGATTTATAATTAAAAGCCAAAAAAGAAAAAAGAAGGGGCACCTGGGAGGTGCCATCAGTTGAGGGTCGACTCTTGGTTTGGGCTCAGGTTGTGATCTTGTGGTCATGATCTCAGGGTTGTGAGATCAAGCCCCAAGGTGGGCTCTGCGCTCAGAGTGGAGCTAAGTCTGCTAAGGACTCTCTATTCCTCTCCCTCCGCCCCGCTACCCTGTGGTCTTGCACTCGTTCTCTTTCTCTCTCTCTCTTTCTAAAAAAGAAGAATAAAAAAGTGAAAGAAAAAAAGAAGTGAGCCCAAGACCAGCAGTTCTAAA
Source organism: Meles meles (assembly GCF_922984935.1). Classification (NCBI taxonomy): domain Eukaryota; kingdom Metazoa; phylum Chordata; class Mammalia; order Carnivora; family Mustelidae; genus Meles; species Meles meles. Next base: position 25,994,659 of record NC_060070.1, read on the forward strand.
CGTCTCCAAGAGTGTGTACATCACTTGTATATGGACTAAGAGGATCATGACCAAAAGCATAGAAAGAGGGGGTGAAGAGTGACACAATGACAGAGAGAAGCAGCAAAGGATTAGCCTACACTGAACTCAGACTCCAAAATCACTTCAGAAGAAACTCCTCTAACGTCAAGTATAAAGTTGACCTTCTGCTTCCTCAGTCCTATGTATTAAGACCCTTAAGTCACTGAATGCATAAAGGTCTATCCTTTTACAGATGAACAGGCGTGTCCAGACACTCAAAGGTATTTCAGAGACTGACAGACCTGGTTACAACTTCTGGGCTCCTGAAGTTGCTTGACTCCACTTACAATGGAAAACATATCTATTCAAGCCACCGCCGCTGCTATGATGACAAGAAGCACGGCCCCTGTCACTCCTGCTTCCCTCACCTTTCATCTGTCCAGCACCTGCTTGGGCGAGGCTCTGCACCAGGTGTTTTGCGGCTGTGATATCTAATCCTCCTGGAGCCCCGTGAGGGAAGCGCCAACATCTGCATTCTACCCGGGACGAAGCCAGGGCTTCAGGAAACTAGGATCCAAATGGCAGAGGGAGATTTGAAACTGTGTCCAACATCACCATCTGTGCCTTTTTCACGTTAGCCTGATGTCAGAACTCCTATTTATTGTGCATTTGTTCTCTTTTGGGCACGACACTAGTCATTTAAATATGTATTTAAAAGTCTCAAGAACAGTGCTTAGAGGTGGGTCTCAGATCAAGTACCTTCCCAAGGAGCTCACAGCTAGTAAATGACAGAGCTCAAGTTCAAATTCCCATTTTATCAGTGGTAAAATAAAACCTAAAATCTCAAACTCTTGCCTTGGGCATGAGATAAATAAGAAAAATAACCCAGTGTTAACCAGCTTAGATGTAACATTAGATAAAACCACACGACTTCTCTAGCTATGTCCTTGATGTTAGAAAACACTAAACCAGCCACAAAAGACTGAAAACTAGAATCAATTTTAAGTCATAAAGACTAACATTCTACACATCCAGAATGCTTTCGAATAGCATTTTAAACAACTGTTCTCTTTCTGAAGGAATAAAACAGCAAATTATCCTCACAACATTCTAGTGATATAAACAGGCAGTAAGTTGTTGTCCCTTCTAAGGAGGGAAAGGTCCATTGCAGTACAGAAAAACAGGGCTATGTACGGGCAGAAACCTGAGCCTGCAAACCCTGACTTGAAGGTGGGTCTCTGCCCACCCAGGGAGGTGGCTCTGGCCTCCGGCACTGGCTGCATTTTTCCTCCAAAGGAAATGAGGTCTGCAGATTTTCTGAGGATTACCAGGCTCCCCACCACTTGAGTCTGGCTCTCTGGCAGAGAACACTAATGCTTGCTTTCTAGGTTTAGTGTTCAGGGTAGCTGGAGGGTAATCATCTTCACATCACTGCATTGACCTTTAGCTAAGAGCTACATAAGGAAATATATAAAAGGAAGCACCGTTTCCATCAGATAGCAGAAAATAAACACATAAAATTACTACTAGAAAGGAGGCATAGGCAAGATACTAGTGAGAAAAAAGGGAAACAACCTCCCACTTACTAGTGCTGACAATGTGCCAGTCACTGTTCTGAGCACTCGACGTGCAGGAACTTGTTTATTTTTATAACAACTCTTATTATGTCCCCTTTATGGATGAGAAAACTGAGGCACAAAAAGGTTAATAACTTGCCCAGGATGACATGGCTGTCACAGTAAATAGATGAACAAGGATTTAAACCCAGATAGCGAATCCCCCCTCTGAATCAACGGTTTAAAAAATGGGGTAGAATTCAAAACGTCATAAATGAGTGCCACTAATGGTTACAAGGAAAGTCAGGCCACAGCTCCCAACGCCCAAACTGTGTCTTCTCCCTGGATCCCCTGATGGCAAGAGATGAATGGACTAGACAGGAGACTGGCTCCCAAGGAGGACAATTGCTCTCTTTCTATGAAAAATATATTAACACGTTTACCAGAACCAAGGTGAAAAAAATCGTAAGGTTGAATTTTAGGAAGTGAGGCAGCCAGTGTTCAAATTGTTTTACATTGAGAAAGAAAATGACCCTCATTGATTTTTAGAACATCTAAGCTGAAATCTGCAAATATTTTCAGAATACAGAAATCTGACCTCAATAAACTTTAAACCATCATTGGAATGGTAAGCTCTTCCAGGAGGAGAAGCATTTTTTCCCCCACCCAACCTTATTTCTTTCATTTCTTCCATTAGATCTTTGCATTTACAATGATGATGATGATAACGACGATGATTTTACATTTACTGAGGTTTAACTTTGTGTCCACAAGTCTGATAAAAGTTTTAAAGCATAAACTATCATTTGATACTCACAACAGCTCTACAGAGTCAGTATTACTGTTTTTTCCCATTTTTGAAATGAAGAAACGGAGAAGGAAGGTCACACAGCCAGGATATAAATTCATTTTTGCTTGTTCTGAAAGCCTATAATATTAATGGTATATGCCCAGCAAAAACATGTGGCCATCTGACTATCAGCTCCTCATACAGAGACAAAGGTCACAGCAAGATCTGCACATTTTGCCTCCTTCCACCACCTCAAGTCCTGGACAGAAGTGAGTGGACATGGCCAGATGGCTCAAGAGAGCCACATTGGTCAAGATGTACCAGAAACCTACGTGTGTTTTAGCCACTCTCTTTAGACTACAAACAGGTACACTCTCTTAGAAGTAAACAAAATATTTAGGAAGGTGATCTAACTAGGAAAACATCCCAAAGACAGACCAGTATGTTTAGTTTTCAGAACATTCATTAGTACGAAGTTCATCACAGTTCGGAAGGAAAGTTCTATTGTTCAAGACTGAACAACAATACAAGATACTTGGGGAGAGAAGCAAAAACTCCTGTTTTAAGTTTTAGTCTAAAATGCACTTGGGGGGGGGGGGCCTGGGTGGCTCAGTGGGTTAAAGCCTCTGCCTTCAGCTCAGGTCATGATCCCAGGGTCCTGGGATCAAGCCCCACATCAGGCTCTCTGCTCAGCAGGGAGCCTGCTTCCTCCTCTCTCTCCCTGCCTGCCTGTCTGACTAGTTGCAATCTCTGTCTATCAAATAAATAAATAAAATCTTTTAAAAAAATAAAAAAATAAAATGCACTTGGATTTGAATACATTGTCTATAACTGTGTATGATTACATTTTGATAGACAGGAAATGGTGGTGATATGTCAGATAATGAAAAAACAAGGAAGTCTCTAAAATATTTATGGAGGTAATAGGAAAAATACTTCAATGATGGGTACATCATTATTGAGTAACATTTGTAAAAAGAAATTCCAATTGGGTACACCTGGGTGGCTCAGTCAGTTAAGAGTCAGACTAGATTTTGGCTCAGGTCATGATCTCAGGGTGCTGGTGAGGGTGGATTCTACACTCAGTGGGGAGTCTGCTTCTCTCCCTCTCCCTCAACCCTTTCCCCCACTCATGCTTTCTCTCTAAAATAAATGGATAAATCTTAAAAAAAAAAAAAGAAATTTCAACTGGTGATTAAGCACAGTAAGTCTTTGAATAGATAAAATTATGTTCTATTACAACCAACTATTACCATGACTGATAAAAATATGAGAAAAATATGAGAAAAAATAAAATGCCTTCTTTTGTAGCACTCCTCTCCCATCCCCTTAAACATACTCGAACCATCCTGAACCACTTGTGCTTCTCAGGAAATGCCAGGATCTTCCCAGTGTTGGAGATGCTCAGAGTGCAATCTCAACCTGGAAGTCATTGCTCCTCCCCTTTTCTGACTAAACTTCTTCAGTCTTCCACCTCCAAGAAGCCTTCCTGGATCCCCTCCTCTGTGCTAACATCTACTGTAGGATTCATCCCACTCTTTACTTACTGATTTCCACAGGAAACTGAGAATTCTTTGATTACAGGAACCAAGCTCATTGTTTTTTATACCCCAGCGCTTAGTGAAGGTGCCCAATAAAATTTTACTAAGTGAATGAAATACATTGCAGAATCAATATTCTTTTAGAAATAAAAGGAAAATATATCCAAAATGCAAACTTTGCACTAATTTATTCTGGCCCAATAGTTCATAAGAGTATATTTAACAACAATAACAACAACAACAACAACAAACATATAGCAGGAATTACTGGATATTGCCAACTGCCCTTCATTAAAAATATTTTATACCTCCAAACCACATAAATATATTGGTACTTCAAATTGATTATTGTTCAATGAATGTATCTATTCAGGTAGTATTATTGAATAATACAAAGTTTTTATAAAAATTTAAAAAGCACAATGACAATTACATTTTGAATAAGTAGGGGCTGCCTAGTGCTGTCTAATTCTGACACTGATTCCAATGGGAACAAGCCATTCTCCTTTTGGTTTCAGGTTCTTCACCCATAAAATGGGGGTAACCATCCCTGCTACTTCCTCCTCTTTTCCCATCCTGTGAGGCCAACGGAGATCTGTAAAAGTGGAGATCTTCACAATAAAGGCACCATTGTCAAAAGTATTGTGTAATTCCTAGGTAGAGTTCCTATCACTCGTTATGGCAATAATCCTTCACTACCCTCCTCCTCTTCTTAGTAGGTTAGTGTCGATAGAACTCTTGCATAAAGTCCATGCCAGTCAAAGTAAAAGCCACATGGGTGGGCACGAGTTCCTCTCGCTGGTGCTTGGCCTGAGCCAGAAGCCACAAGGAACTCGTGGCCACAAGGAACCCGCAAAGGCCACATCTGTGCCCCTCAGGACCCTGTTAACATTCCTGCCCTGAGAAACGGACCCTGGGCCCTTTCCCTCCTCTGAGCGAGGTCGAGCGCGGCGGACGGTGGACAGGGCTCAGGGACCGCAGAGCTGGGAGGAGATAAGGGGAGAGGAGGTGAGACTCGAGGAGCTTACCTGGCCTCGCAGAGGGGCGCTGGGGGCGGATGCGGAACGAACACCCCCCAGTCCGACGGCAGAGGCTGCTGCTTCTTCTTGGAGCGCCAGATATGGAAAGGGGTGTGCTTCTTGGGGGTCCTGGACGGGCTGGACTCCGCGTGGTCGCCCTGAGGTGGCGGCGACAGTGGCATCTTCTTGTGCGCCTCCTCCTCCGCCGCCCGGCCCTTGTGGAAGAACATACCTGGGCGCCAGCTCGCCCGCCTTTCCCAGCGCGCCGTCGGACCCCGCCCCCTCGCCACCGGTGCGGGGGACAGCAGAGGGTGAGAGGACGAGGACAGAACTGAGCGCTAGCTGCACAGCAGCCCGAGCCCTCTGGGCGCCGGCGAGTGCCCGGCTGCCTTGCAGCGCCTCCACGCGGCGAGGGCCGCACCAGGTGCGAGCCCAGATGGGGCGCACGCGCCTGGAGCCACAGGTAGAACCGACAAGCCCCGGGTCCCCGGCCTGGTGATGGGCGGCGGCTGCGGGGCAGCGACACCTTCTGGACGCCCTCGGAACTGCGTCTTCTGACCCTGCACCGCCGCCTCTGGGCTGGGAGTCAGAGAGCGGTGGGATTTCGACAGCGGCTCAGGTGAAGGTGCCGTCCGTCGCCTGCGGAGTTGTTGGCCACTTGTTGGCCTTTGTCAGGCTGACAGAATGAGTGACTTACTCAGGAGCCCCGCCTGAAAAAAGATGGGAGAGGCGCATCCCGTGGCGTGGGCCACCCGGCAATTAGGGTTATTCCACTCTGGCCTTTGGGTGGCTTGAGCAATGTCACACATTGGGTGGCTTCCGTTCCTTTTTGTAAACACGCGTGCCAACTCCTCTCTCCCTTCAAGGGTCTACATAATTAATTTGTATTTGTATCTCATAAAGTGCATAAGGATAAAAAAAAACCAGAAGGGAATTAAGTATATTCCCCAGTTCTCAAAGGGCTTAATAGATCTCTCACCGTGAATTAAATGCCAGTCCCACGAGGTTCTCATTATCTGCTTTACTGTTAATGACTTTCTTTCCTTAACCTCAGAGTTGTGATTAAATAGCAAAGGCAACTAATATTTAAGCAAAAGAAGTACGTGAGCAATTATTTGGGAGCATTATTAGATTATAAAGAGCTCAAGAGCCAAGCACTGCGGCTTAAAAAGTAAATGCTGTACAAGTCCCTCTTACACTGTAATACCTTTTCTCTTTGAAGACCCAACTCATGTATTCACTCACTCATTCATTCAAGGAACTTTCATTTTTGTTTAATTCTTAAATATTTATATTGTTAGCAGGTACAACCTACATATAATAAATCAAATGCACAGATCATAAGTGCATAACTCAAAAGTTTACATATTTGAACGTTTATGTGGTTGGGGGTATAAGATGGTTTTAATGAAGGGCAGTTAACATTGTCCCAGAAAATCCTCTGTGTATGGCTTTTAAATATACCATTATAAAACCATCCAATCTGTGGTTGGGCATTTAGGTTGTTTCCAGTTTGGGACTATATGAATCAAGCTGATATGAACCTTCTTAGACATAAGCATTTATTTCCTTTGGATATATGCCCAAGACTTTAATCTCTGGGTATTATGCATACGTTCAGCTTCAGTAAATTTTGCCAAGTAATTTCCCAAAATGGCTGTGTCAGCTATGTTTGAAATCTCCAATTTTTCTACCTCTTCACCAACACTTGATATTATCAATCCTTTTTATTTTGCCCGTTCTGCTGAGGATGTATGTAGAGATATCTCATTACAATTCTATTTTTTATTGCAATTTTAATTTATATTTTTCTCAAGAAATATTTATTGAATTTGTTGTATGCTGATTATGTGCCCAGCCCTGACTTGGAAGGGCTTAGGTGTGACTGACAGATAACATTGATGATATACATCAAAAGGGAAGAGAATTAATAGAGGAATGTACAAAGCATTGTAGGAGTTTGGAAACATTACTACCCCAGCCTGAGAGTTTGGGAGGGAGGAAGAGGAGCAGTTAGTAAAGATGTTTTTAAAAACGGCCGTTGAATTGACCCTTAAAATGCAAGTGAAATAGCAAGGAATGGGGAAGAGAATGGAAGAGGAAGAAAGAAGCAGAGAAACAAAGGGGGAAAAGGGAAGAGGGAAAAAGAGGAAGTTTTATGCACATTTACTCAAATATTTACAAGTTCAGAAAGTCATTCTTTCATTTTGACTCCCCCAAGCAGAATTCCTCTTGCCACCCCCAGCCCCTTTGAACCACCAGTGAATCTGGAACATATTTTAGTTTTCACACTGTTCCCATTGCATGAATGCTACTTGTTTACTTATCTGTGTCCCATATCAGCCCGAGAGAAACTGAAGGACATTTCTCATTTATTTTTGTATTTTCAGGACATAAATATTCATTGATTGAAATAATTAATCAAATAAATTGGTATACTAACTTAATTGAATGCCTGGAATGTTTCAGGCATAGATCTTTTAGACTGCATGCTTTGTAACTACAAAGATCACATGTGTCTTTTTCACTATTACATCCCCAAGGACTAGCATAGGGCATGGGATAGAGTAGGCACTCAATCTATATTTTTAGATGAATTATAGAAGAAATCAGAGCTATGTGTGGAAGCATAACATACAACACTTGTGGTGAATCTAATGAGGAAAACAGGCACCTAAATATGATAAAACTTGATTAAATAATATACAAACTGTCCAATAAAATTTGGTAAGTGTTCTAACCAAGGTGTTTTGCTAGTTGTCAGTCATTGCTAAAACAGATCTACTTAGGCTTGTTTGAGCAATAAATTAAACTATCACAGCATATAGGTGGCTCATAGAATATTCCACAGAGTCAGAGAGCTAGACTCTGAAACCCAAACATACCCAAACTCCCCAGAGAGCAATATCGCTCTCACCTCTCAGTACTAAGGGGTATGCACAGGCTGTGTTGCTGCTGTCACCCCAAGAATCAAAGGCTTGTTCTAGTTACTCTTGATAGAAAATCAGCCCCAACCCCACCTTACTCCACTTACACACAAACTGCTCCCTTCTAAAAGAAGAGCTTTATGAAGGCGTATCCGATTGGGGGAGTCTGGGTTATTCAACAGCTTCCTAGCTCCAAAGGTAATCTAAGTTTCCTGGGTTTTACTTCAGAGAGATGGAATTCACGTGGCTAAAAACTTGCCCAACATAGCACACCCCATAGCACATAAAACAGTCTAGGCCCCCAAAAGCATGAAAGATGGTCACTGCCAAAGTGAAGAGCAAAAGGCTACGAGAACCCAAAAGTGACTAACTCTGAATGCCTCCGGGAAGTCATCAGCAAGGAGGTGACAGGGTTATGAGCTGTGCTGATGAATAAGAATTTGCCAGGTGGAGAAGAGAGGGCTGGCAATCCAGGAAGAGCAAACAACATGGGCCAAGTCCCAGGATTGTGAAAGGGCATGCATTGTTGGTGGGGAATAGTGAGAAGCTGAGTGAGGTCGGAGAGAAGGAGGATGGGGTGGGGCAGAATGGCAGGAGATGACGATGGTAAAATCAGGTGGGGCCAGATTGCTAAATGCTTGGTAAGCCATGCTTTTAAGGAATTAGCTTTGTAGGCAATAGGGCTGAGGTTACAGTTTTAAGTAGTGGAGTGAAATAAACAAATTTGGGTTTTATGAAGTGTATCCTGAATGGAGTGGAGTAGGTAGGGAGAAACTAGCAGGGTGAAACTCTTTGAGGGAGACCCATTAAGAGATTGATGCAAGAGATTAGTGGAGAGCAATGGGAGCCCAAAGCAAAGCAGTAGACTAGGAATTGAGAGGAGGTTATGAATACAAAATAATGCAGGAGATGGAATCACTAGGAATTGTGGTGAAGATGGAGAAGCCATCAAGGATGACTATGAAATTAGATTTCCAGGTTAGGTAAATGGATGGCAGTGGAACCAGTAACTAAAAACAGCGAACAGGAGAAAGATTAGGTCATGAAAATAAATTTGGCTTTGAACATACTGAGGCTAAAGTGCTTGGAGGCGATATAAGCAGAGTTTCTAAGAATTCGTGGAAAAACATGGTTCTGGAGGTTACAGGTCAGAGCTACATGTCATTGAATAGGTGGGAGTTGATGCCATGAAATTGAATAAGATCACCCAAGGAAAATGTATCGAGTTAGGGTAAAGGAGGAGCAAGGACAAAACTCTGAGTAATGCTAACATTTAAGTAACACTAACATTGAGAGGTAGAAGGATATCTGGTACTGAGTGTATTCCCCTGGCAAGGTCATGTAATTTCTGTCTTTAAGATTTTAATGGAGAGACAGAGGTGGAGTCCACTATCTTATAATGCCCTTTGCACTCCTTTCCCTCTATCCAGCAATCTGAGGTCCATTTCCAATGTCTCCCCATCCTCTAAGAGGCTAACCCCCTCTAACCTACAGTGACATTTTTTTTTCTTTATCTAGCCATCTGTTACACTTTCTGTCCGATTTTAAGTTGACGTTATGGTAGATAGTAAAAATGCCCACAATTCTCCACTCTTTCCCTAAAGAAGCAGAGTCTATTTTCTCACTCCCTAAATCTGGATTGGCCGTGACTTACTTTGGCAAATGAAACATTAGCACAAGTAATGCAAGCAGTACTTGAGAAGAGCTTGCACACTGGGCTTTCCTCCTGCTTCTCTTGGAATCTTCGACCATATGGACATGCCTAGACTAGCTGGCTAGATGATGAGAGATACATGGCCAAACGACCCCCATCAGCCCCAGTCAACAGATAGATTTTCATCAAAAATGTGAGTGAGACCATCTGGGACTAGCCAGCCCCCAGTTAAATCACCAACTGGTCCCTGACAGATGAGAGTCTATCAGAGATCAGTGGATGTCGTTCCAGACCACAACTGCCCAGGAGAATCATGAGCCAAATAAATAGTGTTGTTTTAAGCCATTAGGTTGTTTTGTTTTGTTTTTGTCTAAAAAATTTTTTTTTGAAAAAAACAAAAAACAAAAAACAAAAAAATGCAGCGACCTGGCATTAAGTCAATAAACAGCCAGCTCAGTTACAAACACCATTCTATTTTAACCTCAGAGATGTACAGTGAATGGAAGCAATGGAAAAATCTTGAACTATCACATGAAAATTCAATTCTATTCCAACTACTTAATAAGAAATGTATCTTAGTCCAAAGCAGTTGCAAAGTGTTTACCTGAATTACATGTATTAAAATCTACTTAAAAATCATTTAAATAGTTGGAACAAGGAATCCTCAAACTGGCCTTAATAGCACAACCATCTTTATAGTACAATTGTACTACATTAGAAAGGTAGTGTTCAATTAAGCCACTAAATTTTCGGGCAGTTTGTTATGCAGCATAGATAATAGAAAGTGAATCAGATACTAAAAGATTAAAATCTGTTCTCTTCAACTACTATTTAGGTCAAGTCATATTCTTGAAGTCTTCAAGTACAAATTAGCTATACTTTGTAAGTTAATTATCTGAAATTTGGAATACATTGTCTCAGAAAAAGATTTATTTAGAGGACCACTTCATAGACTAGCCCACAGGAGTTAATTTGACATATGATGGAGCCCAAATACCTTATTTGCAATGCAAAGCCATAGAACATAATTCTGTTATAATAGTGCTGACTGGGTGGGCTTGCCTGAGAAGCTGCCACTACCATTTGTAAAACTGTTTCCATGAGATGATATGTCACGTGGTTAAACAGGGGATGCAGTAAGGCCAGGACCCAATTCTTCTTGCCTTTTCCCCATCACTCGGTTCCAGAAGGACTGAGTGACGAGAGAAACTGAGATCCTGGAGGATCTGAGTTCATTTTCAGTCCTTTTGAACCTAGGGTCTCTTCTTGTGACCTTCAAACATGGGGGTCAGCCAAGCTCTAGATATCAACTAAGAATTTCAGCTATTAAGATCCTCCATCCTTCACTATTTCCTCCCTGCCCCCCACCAAAATATTTCTTTTTGAAAAATGTCAAACGGACAGAAAAGTCTCAAAATGGAACAATGAAAAAAGTTCTGCTTCTGACCAAAATGGAGTAGCTTGGTCAGGAGTGACTCTTCATCATGAACAACTAGCAACCAGAACAAAATAAATGGTATATATATATTGTTCACAGGTACTGGGGCAATGGCTAGCACAGGACTATGATCTATGACAAGAGGAAAACAAATGAAGTAAGCATTATAATTGCCTTGCTTTCTGCTTGGAGGTACTTTCTGGAAGACATCAGAAGGTGAGTATTCCTAAGAGTTGCAAAGCAGCTTTACTTAGTTGAGAGGCAGAGGTGGAATTTTAAGGAGGGTAAAGGGGCTGGTTTTGGGGGGGGGGGGGGCAGAGAATTGCAGAAGAAGCTGCTGCACAGAAAAAATAATAAAGAAATATGCTTGGGTAATTTCTTGGAATTGTTGCTGAAAACCAAACTATGCATGCAAAAGATGAAACTCCACAAGAGGGCAAAAAGCAAATAACAGGGGTGCCTGGGTGGCTCAGTGGGTTAAGCCTCTGCCTTCAGCTCAGGTCATAATCTCAGGGTCCTGGAATTGAGCCCTGCATCTGGCTCTCTGCTCAGTGGAGAGCCCTCTTCCTCCTCTCTCTCTGCCTGCCTTTGCCTACTTATGATCTCTCTCTCTGTCAAATACATAAATAAAATCTATTTTTTTAAAGGCAAATAACAACCAGTCAACTAGCTGAATAATTTCCAGAGCTCACACAAGACTGGGAGAACTCAAATTCCGACCAGCCAGAGTAATGAGTCCTCATTGAATACCCAGGTATTCAACAGAGCTGGTAGGAGGGCTATATCTTAGTAGAAGGGCTAACCTCATTCAAAGCAAAGTCTACTCAAAATCTACTCCAAAAAAATTGAAACTTAAAAACAAGTCTAAAAGCATTACACTAATCCATAAGTAATTTAACAGGACAAAGCCCAACACTCTTTGCAGGAAGACTGATACATAAGTAACTTAGCCACATCCCAGAAAAACAACCTGAAAGTCTCTGGAGGGAGAAAACAAAATTTAGCAGTCAACAGAAAAAGGAACATTCATCTGCTATTGGCAAGAATATAAATTGATATAGCCACTATAGAAAACAATACAGAAATTTCTCAAAAAATTAAAAATAGAAATACCATCTAATCCAGCAATTCCACTTTTGGATATTTACCCAAAGAAAATGAAAACCCTAGCTTGGAAAGATATATACATCTGTATGTTTATTGGAGCACTATTTACAATGGCCAAGACATGGAAGCAACCAAGTTTCCATTGATAGATGAATGGATAAAGAATATGTGGTATATATACTCAATGGACTATTACTTACTCATAAAAAGGAATGAAATCTTGCTATTCATGACAACATGGCTAGACCTAGAAGGTATTATGCTTAGTGAAATAAGTCAGAGAAAGACAAATACCACATGATTTCACTTATACGTGGAATTTAAAAAACAAAACAAACAATTTTAAAAACAAACAAAACGGAAACAGATTCATAAATACAGAAAACAAACTGAGGATTGCCGGAGGAGAAAGGGAAGGGGAGGACAGACAAAGTAGGTGATGGTATTAAGTTATAGAATAAATAAATCATGGGGATGAAAAGTACAGCATAAGGAATATAGTCAATAATATTGTAATAACTTTGTATGGTGATATGTGGTAACTACATTTATCATGGTGAGCATTTTGTAATGTATATAATTGTTGCATCATTATGTTGTATACCTGAAACTTATATCATATTGTATGTCAACTGTACTTCAATTAAAAAAATTAGCACTCAACAAAGTACAATTTACAATGTTCCATATCCAGTAAAAATGACTAGACAGATAAAGAAATAGGTAACTAAATGGGGAAATTCAGTCAGTAGAAACTCATCCAGAAATGACAGAGATGATGGAAGTAATAGACAAGAACTTGAAACAATTATTGTAAACACACCCAAAGATTTAAAGGAAAACATGAACATAATGAAAGAAAAGGAATATAGAGACAAGAATAAAAAAATGTCATTTTTAAAATGAAAGAATAAACAAAAACAAAAACCCCACTGGATGTGATTAACAGCAGATGATTCACTGAAGAGGAAATAATCAGTGAACCTGAAGAGATAGCGATAGAAACTCTCCAGATAGTTTCTGTATAAAAGAAAGATAAAAGAAGGAAGGAAGGATGGGAGGGAGAAAAGGAAGGAAGAAGAGGGACAGAGGAACAGAAGAAGGAGTAGGAAAAGAGCCTTGATGAACTGTGGAATAAATATCAAGTGGTCGGTAAAGGTGTAATTGGAGTTCTAGAAGAGTGGGTGAGGTGGGGAGAGACTGAGAAAAAAATTTGAAGAACAAAGACAACATTTTTCCAAATTTAATGAATTATAAATCCACAGATCCAGGACACTTAAAGAATTTCAAGTGGAATAAGCACCAAGAAACCACATCATAATAAATTTTCTGAAAACCAGGATAAACAGGAAAATTTAAATACAGTCAGGAAAACAACAGTAAGAAAAACACAATACATTGTGCATGGGGAATAAAGATAGAAGTGAATACAATTTGTTTGCAGACAACCAGGCAAGTCAGAAGACAATAGAATGTCTTTAAAGTGCAGAAAGAAAAAGAAAGTCCCCCTATGATCTTTTATCCAGTGAAAATATTCTTTGAAATTGAAGATACCTTTAGAGAAACACACTCTGAGAGAGTGCATCACCAGTAGACTGGCAGTATAAAAAATAAAAATATTAAAAGAAGTTCTTCAGGGGCGCCTGGGTGGCTCAGTGGATTAAGCCGCTGCCTTTGGCTCAAGTCATGATCTCAGGGTCCTGGGATCGAGCCCTGCATCGGGCTCTCTGCTCCGCAGGGAGCCTGCTTCCTCCTCTCTCTCTGCCTGCTTCTCTGCCTACTTGTGATCTCTGTCAAATAAATAAATAAAATCTTAAAAAAAAAAAAAGTTCTTCAGCTGAAGGAAAATGATATCAGACCGAACTTAGATCTGCAGAAAAGAAGGAAAAAATACTAGAAATGGTAAATGTATAGGTACCTACAAAAGACTTTTTTTTCTCATTTAAAAAAATTTTAAAAGAGAGTTGACTGTTTACAGTAAAAATAATAGCAATGTACTAAGAAGTTGATGACATATTTAAAAGTAAAAGATGGGGGGCGCCTGGATGGCTCAGTGGGTTAAGCCGCTGCCTTCGGCTCGGGTCATGATCTCAGGGTCCTGGAATCGAGTCCCGCATCAGGCTCTCTGCTCAGTGGAGAGCCTGCTTCCCTTCCTCTCTCTTTGCCTGCCTCTCTTGTGATTTCTCTCTGTCAAATAAATAAAATCTTTAAAAAAAAAATAAAAGTAAAAGATGGCAAAAATACCACAAAGGAGTGGGGGTGGGAAATGGAAGCATACAGAAAGAGAGAGAGAGAAAGAAGGGAGAGAAAGAGAAAGAAAAATACAATGACCACCTATATACCTTTCACTCTCACTCGCCAATTAAAAATTTGCCACTTCCCCTCTCTCTCTCTCTCTCTCTCTTTCTATATCTCATTTGTAATTCAACATTAGTTTTGTAGAATTATTTGAAAATAGTGTGCTGACATCAAGGTACTTCACCCATAAATACTTCAACACACATCTCCTCGGTACAGAGGTGATCTTCTACATAACTACAATATAATTACCACACTCAGAAAATTTAACATTGATATAATACCATCATCTGTTATAAGTCCATATTAAATATCCCCAATTGTCCATAGACCACATGTTTTGAACCCCAAACTGAGAATCCCTCCTAGAAGGAAGATTCCTAGCCCTTGGACTATACCTTTCACGTGTCTGTCTCATTCCTTGCATCACAAAAAGAAAACTCTTGGTTGCTCTCAACTCTGTGAATTTCAGTCAGCTATTCCTTTGTGCGAATGTTTCCAAGTCAGGTGTCCTTTCAAGTTTATTTCTGTGACTTGATATTTATTTGGGTAATTCTTGGGTTAAAGTCTGCTTCTCCCATGAGACTGTTTCATAGGGGTAGAGATGTCTCCTGCTAACCCCAAATGTATTCCCGGAATCTAGCCATATACGTATCCCCCCCCAAATATTTGGGGAACGAATAAAGTGTTTAAGTCGGAGAAACACCTGTATCTCTTTCATGCTTCTCTGCATGCCATTGAAGGCTCTTAATGGGAGTGTACAAGATCCTTGTTAATTGAAAATATTTGATTGTTCGATTTCACCATTCCTTTTGTAATTTCCTTTGACATTTAGAGAGCAGAAGAGGAATACAGGGAATAATGGATTTGATCTCCAGTTCAGTACACCAAGATGTAAGAACCTAGTAATTGTAGAGAGAACTTATTTCTGTGGCAGTGGAAGAATTACTTTTTCATAATTTTGAGATAGCCTCATAGAACATTGACTCAGCACTTCCTCATTGTCAAACACTGTACTGAATACATGCATTTTAAATTTTTATTTTTTAATTTATTTTGTATTATTATTTTATTTTTTAAAGTCAGATTTATGGAAGCATACTTGACGTTCAGTAAAAGTCATACCTTTTTGTGTATAGTTGTATGAGTTTTAACAACTGCACATAGTTCTGTTAACTACCATCACGATCATGATGTAGAATATTTCCATTGTCCTAAAAATCCTTTTATGTCCCTTTTACACATATTGTAAACTACTCTTAACTACTTTTTTAGGTATTTGTATTTATCATTCCTATTTTGGGGGAAGAAAAAATGAGGTTAAGTGCAACTGAGTAATTGAGGCAGGGTTACACAGTGGGCGGCAGAGCTTGGATACCACCCAAGGTCTCTCTGACTCTGAATCTCACGATTCAAGTACTCAGCATGCCATTATTAATTTGTGGTACTCCATTTGTTCAGCATTGTATTTCCCATTTTGTTACACAATGAAATGGCCATAGAGCTATGACAATAAGAGGAAATTACCATGAACCTTTGAAAAATACTAAGAATTCATTTACTGTAAGAATACAGTAATACTGTAAGAATACAGTAAATGAATTACAAGATAAATGTTATGTCAAATTACACTTTCTTTTTACACAAGATTAAAGCAAGTACATCTTTAGTTCATTGATATGGTCATAAATACTTGTTTAGTCTGAGTTTTAAATCTACTTCCCAGTTGAGGACTCCATTAGTCACTTGTATCTAGAAATATCCCGGGATAAAATTGGAAGTTAGTGGCTCCCTGACGTGTCAAGCCCAGATCATTCCTGTCCTCATGTAACTTACGATCAAGGTTCAGAGACAAATGATTATTTGCATTATGGTTTTATTTAGAATTCCGACACAATGGTAGCTCTAACTAGACCCTGGCTCTGCTCTGGTCTTCCTGATTTTCAAAACCCTCTCTACTAAAAGTTTCAGAACTGAAAAAGCAACAGTAGCCATAGATCAGCCAGAGGGTCAGATCCCCTTTATCACTCTCTTTCATGAAGTCACCCTCAAGCTGTAGGAAACAACGAATTAATTAGTTAACTACTAACACCTAGTCTGTATTAGAAATATATAAGCCAACAAGCCTTAAAACGTGGAATATAAACTACATTGTCCTTCCTCAAAGTTTAAGCTCCAGAAGGCGGCACACTTTAAAAAAACAATGTAATTACTCAGAGCATCAACAAAACTCTTTTGCAATTGCCTTTAAACCTTTTATATTTTATCAAGGAAGCTTTTAAAACCAGCAGTGGACCAATATTTTCATTGCGCAACCTAAAGCCAAATATGTTGCTTTGAGTTACTGTATTCAACATGTGTCTTTGTACTTAGATATTTGCTTGTAGTCACAAAATTTATTCTTCAGTCTACATTCAATCAAATCTCTATGGTGTCTGGTACAGCTCTCATTACAAACATCACTGCCATTGGCCAACTTTGAGTCCCAGGAGACACATGTCAAAAATTCTCCCCTTCATTAGTATATTGTTAATATCAATGCTTGAACAAACTTAAGAATGCCTAGAGAGTATCGTTTGTTAGTTAATTATAGACATTCCTCACTACATAAATAAAACCTGAGTATAGGGCACCTGGGTGGCTCAGTGGGTTGAACCTCTGTCTTCGGCTCAGGTCGTGATCTCAGGGTCCTGGGATAGAGCTCTGCATTGGGCTCTCTGCTTGGCAGGGAGCCTGCTTCCCCCCCCCTCTCTCTCTGCCTGCCTCTCTGCCTACTTGTGACCTCTCTCTGTCAAATAAATAAATAAAATCTTAAAAAAAAACCAACAACCCTGAGTATAACTAAGAATTTCTCAATACGGAGTTTTAATGTGTTAGAATGATCATGTCATGTTTATTTCAATGCATTTGAGACAGCAAATTTATTCTTAAAGGACAGTTGTTGTTTTTTTTTAACACAGACAAGAGTTATCTAAAACCAAAAACTGGTGAATAAAGTAGATGTTCCAAATAGCTTGTTTTTTGGGGGGAAGGGGGAGTTGGGTATAAAATTTAGTTGTATTTATAAAATAACGTGAAGTGTTTTCCTTGTGTATTTCTTTAACTGGGTTTATAGGCAGTTGCTAAAGAGTTTTGTTGATGCTCTGAGTGATTTCATTATTGTTCAACAAGTATGTTGCTTCCTGGAGTTTCAACTTGAGGAAGGACAACATATTTTATATTTCATTATGTTTGTTTAAAAAGTCACCAAACTTTATAGTTATACCTTTAATCTAATGGCCTTAATTCAAATTATTCATTTTTTACTATAAAGAGAATTATTGGAAATTGGGAGTTAACACTGGGATTTTTTAATATATGCATCCTCAGTCAATTCATAAGCATGGCTCAGGGTGCTGTTAGGTGCTATGTGGGAACCAAAATATCCCTTAGGAATTTAACATCTAGTTTAAGGCAGAAGACTGATAAATATTCAATGATTTGAAGACAAAATAAAGAAGTTGCTCTTTTGATGTAAGTTTTTAATTATTATTTTATCATAGCTTACTAATCTAATGAACAAAATGAATACATTTTATGTTTTCCTATCCTTGGCTGCACTTCACTCCATCATTACTCCTCCTTTCTTCCTAGCATGGCCTAAATAACTAGTCAGGACAACACCTATTCCTTATTTATTGAAACATTCAAATCGTTTGGATAAGGTCCCATCCTGCAGCGAAGATATGATAGATCTACATACCACAAAGGTTAAGCACTGCCTTCCATAGTAAATTGAGATCATTACATAATTCTTCCAGATGAGTGAGGACATTGCAAGAGAGGACATAATTATTATATGTGGAAATGAAAATAATAATTCTTCCCATTTGTAATGCTCACTATCTTGTATGAACTGTATATTTTTGGATTTTTTAATTCATATTTGCCATGTTCTGAAAAAGGATTTGAGGTAAGTGAGTGAAGTGAAGATAATACATAAGCAGTGGGCCATGTAGGTTTGTTTCGCTACTCAGAACATAGATTATAATTTTATACACTCTAGTAATAGCATAATAAGTGTAGTTAAATGTTTAAGCAACCAGATTTAAACACTGCTTAACTTGATAGTGTGGGTAATTTATACTTAAGACAAGCCAGCCAGGAGTTTTATGTTTAGTATCCAGAGCAATCCACTTCAGTGTGAGCTAATTGTTCTGACTAAATGGATCAATTCAATGCAAAGGTCAGGGTCATTGATTTTCCTCCCACTGAATTAACATTGACTATATTGTACCCATTACTGAAAACATGAATTCTAGATTCAAGCCCATAGTATCAGATATGTCATTTTTTTTAAGATTTTATATTTAAGTAATCTCTGCCCCCAACATGGGGCTCAAACTCATGGTCCCAAGATCAAGAGCCACACACTTCTCCGACTGAGCCACCATGCACCCCAGATTGCCATTTTAAAAAGTAGAATTAAGTGATGGAGCACCTGGGTGGCTCAGTCAGGTGAACATCTGATTCAAGTTCAACTCAGGTCATGATCTCAGACTCATGAGATCAAGCCCCGTGCTGGGCTTTGCACTCAGTGTGGAGTCTGCTTGAGATTCTCTCTCTTCCCCTGTCTTTGCTCCTCCCCCCTCACTTTTTAATCAATCAATCAATCAATGTTTTTTTAAAAAGTAGAATTAAGTGAGGTCATGTAGCAGACATGGCTAGTTGTCCACCCCAAAATACATATCCCCTTCTTTAAAACACTAACTTGATTAAATCTAAGGTAAAAAATGTACCCAACTAGAAATACTTGATATTTCAGTCTCTCTTCCAGCTCGGAGTATCCATTTGATACCATTTGGCCAGTGGGATATAGGTGGATGCCCCTGGGGTGGGTTGGCCTTCTTAAGTAAAATAGTAAAACTTTAAGAGGAAAAGGTCTCAGGATTCCATCCTGTTCATCTTCTGGGACATGGATGTTATGCCAAAGAAGCCAAACCCATCTTATGGTCCAAGGATGGTAGGGCAGGAAGATAGAAGCATCCTGCATGGACCACTACTCCAGCTCTAGCTACTTACCTCTAAGTTTCTTATATGAAAAAAAATACATCTCTGTCTTGGTTGAGTTTTCTGCTGTCTGCAAATTACAGAGACTATAAATGTACCCTAAATGGTTGCCCAAGAAATGGTAGCTATTCTATGTGAGATTTGGTAAATAGGAACTATTTTAGGAAAGTTTCAATTAATTAATAAATTTACATGAAAACAGGTGAGAGAGGGGCACCTTCTCTCTGGTCTGGCTCAGTGGGTGGAGTGTGTGACTCTTGATCTCAGAGTTAGGAGTTGAAGTCCCACCTTGGGTGTAGAGATTACTTAAAAAATTAAAAAAAAAATGTTTTTAAAGAAGCAGGTGAGAGACTCTACTATCAGGGAGGTAAAAGCAATGATATTATTAATAATAATCATTATAGTTAATTTTTATTGAGTGCTTACCATATGCCAGGCACTGTGTTATATGTATGATATCTATAATCCACTTAATACTTACAGCAATCCCATAGGGTAGGATTATTTGTTATTCTTATTGTTATTCCTATTTTACAGATAAGAGGAATGAAGCTTGGGAAAGTTAAGTAATTTGTCTTCAGTTACACAGCTAATTGGTGGTAGGGCTGGGATTCCAGTTTTCGTTTGCTGGGTTTTTTTTAAGATCAAGGCTTCAACAAGTCAGTTCCATCTGAGGCCTCTCATAGCTGCCTTCTCACTGGGTCCTCACATGTCATCCGTGTGTCTGTGTCCTAATCTTCTCCACCCATAAGAATAGCAGTCATAGTGGATTAAGGCTCACCCTAAAGAACTCATTTTAACGTAATAATTCCTTAAAAGATCTTATCTCCAAATAATGTTACATTCTTGAGTGCTGGGGGTTAGAGTTTCTTAACATCATCCTGTGCCTCTCCTTAATCTTCCCTTCTTCCCACCACAACTCCATACCCAGAGGAGAAGATTATGCCCAAAGGCAGAAGGACAGGATAGGAATTTGACTTAGTCTAGGAATACATGGGCAAGGAATAGTAGCAGAAGAGAGTTGCCCAAAGACAAGTGGAGGAGAAAGCATTAACTCACAAAACAATGTCAACAAAAAGCAAGGTAAGAGGAATTCATGATGAACAGGTTTAACTGTTAATTCCTAAATATCCAGTAAGTGGGTGCCAGGAATGAAAGAGAAATCTAAAAGGGAAGAGGAGGGGTCTGAAACCATCAGCAGGAGAGGAAAAGCTACAGACTGCCCTATAGAACTTCTCCTTTTTCTTTTTTTTTTTTTTTAAGGATTTATTTATTTGAGAGAGAGTGTGTGTTGCATGAGTAAGGGGAGGAGCAAAAGGAGAGGGAGAGAGAGAGACTCTCAACTAGACTGCCCGCTGAACACAGAGCCAACTCAGGACTCGAACTCATGATCCATGAGATAGTATTTGTTCACTAAAGTTTAGTGGCCAGAAGAATACTCCTCAAAACCTTTAGGTGTGAGGGAAAGCACTTGGCCAAGGACCCAAGGTGGACTCCGAAATCAACATTTCCCACACTCTGCTTGTGAAGGAGTGAAGGAACTGGCCCAAACTCTATGGCCATCCTAATCCTGGGAGATACCTTCTCCTCTGATGGATTACTTTGGCTTGAGAATTCTTCAACATTCCTTTCTGCACTTTCCTTAGGCTGCACTAGCTGACTGCTGGCTCTTCTAGCCCCTCCCTCTGGCCCTCCCCATATTCTATCACAGGGATTTCTCCTAATAACATCTTTGTAAGTCTAATACCATTTTGGTATCTGCTTCTGGGAGGATCCAGACTAACACAAGTGGTAAATGATTCCGTAACAAAATGCCTTCAGTCTGGACTTCTTTCTCAAACTCTAGATCTCTTCAGATGTGACCAGAAATTTCCACAAAGATTCTTCATAGGCAAGCTCCATCTTGTATGCCGCCTTGGTGTGAACATTAACTAATAGCTCAGCCCCCCTCATTCACACGACCCTCTCCATCGAATCAATCTAATCTATTCTAAATCTATTTCTCCTTCCCATCCTATGGCTGTTACCTTTCTTATCATTTCTCAGTTGACTGTAGCAGCTTTTCATTTGTTCCCATTGCCTCCAGAGGCATCTCTGTCAAAATATACTTCATGTTGTGGTCTGAGGAAGCTTCCAAAACCACAGCTCTGATCACATCACGTCCTTAATTGGGACTGTTCAATGGCTCCCCTGAGGTGACAGCAGCAGCTTGAGAACCCTCCTGAGGTGACCCACTGGAAGAAAGAAATTCTACACCACAGCAGAATGCACACATACTTATATAGGAGGAGCATGTATATGCATAATATGCATATTTGAAGTAGAAGTTTTATGAGGAAAATTTAACCTTGCCACTTGTGATGCACTCTGATACCTTCTACGCGATGCTATCGTATTCTGTTCTATAAAATCTATTCCACACAAAGCAAGTACAGCAGACCACTAAACTGGCCTCATAATCTACTAATAGATCATAGCTTACAATTTGAAAAATCCTTGTCCAGAGGATAAAATCCAAATTCCTTATCTTGGTTTCCAAAGCTTCCCCTGATAAGCCTCTCAAATTCCTTATCTTGGTTTCCAAAGCTTCCCCTGATAAGCCTCCCACAACAGTTTTGGTTTCATTCACGTATTCACCAGTAAATGGTGGGCCTTCAAAGACCCACTCCCTGTCAGGCACTATGTGGTGAATTGGACAGCAAGCAAAGACTCAGTGCGAACCAGAAAAGGGAGTAAAGTATTGTGTGAAACATAGACCACTGAAAAGCTTATTAACATTTAATGATCAAATAGAGGTAAATACAGATTGTTGAGGCAGCACACAGGGTGTGTACTCCGGCCATTCTGGGGCGAGTAGAGAGGACTTCCCAGAAGAGACACCCAACAAATAAGTCAGAATTAACTGGGAAAGGGGAGCTGTGAGTAGGGACCCAGGCGGAGGAAATAGCTTGCTGGTAACCCCAGAGACGAAAGAGGGCAAGACGTTTTTGAAGAGTAGAAAGTGTTTCAGTGAGGCTGGAGGACAGAGCCCAGGAACTTATGGTAGGAGATGAAGATGGAGAGGTCTCCACCCACCATCGAGGATGTTGAAAGCCTCCTATGCTCTTTCAGGCCAGGGATTTTCAGATCTGTCTCAGGGATCCCACTCGTTCCACAGGTGCCTTGGGGACTGTACAAAGATACAAGATAAAGGTCAAGCAGGGTGGGTTCTTTTTATCCCCCTTCAACCTGAATAGCAGAGGCAGAATATTAACATGGTAGGGGGCAAGGGCAGGCCACCCAAAATGGATCACAATAGCATATTGATTATTTTGAATTGAAGTTACTTGGGAGGCAACCGATGCAAAGACATTCAGAACCTCCTCTGCCCACCGTGCCCCCTTGAAAGCAGGAAATCTTCCACATAAAACATGCTTTCTGTACTAAGACGTAAGAAGGCACCTTTATCACCAAAGATAGGAGCTTTAAAGTGGGAAATCTACAGAAACAAACCTTGTTACTTTTTTGCAAATCTATAACTTCAGCCCAAACTCTAGTTAGAATTCCTACTAATTTAAGCTCCCAAACACCTATTTTCTTTATCCTGTCAGTTCCTCATGAGTTTGTTGTCTCTTCATCTAAAAAGAGGGAAAACTGCCTGCTTGGTCGTTTCTTTAGGTCTCAATTTTATTATTGAGCCTCGATGCATATCTAAGACGACTTTGGGGGTTTTTTCCTTCTGTTAATTTTCTTCATGTAAATGTTAGTCCAGCTGGAAGACCTGGAAGGCTAGAGGAAGACTTTTTCCTTCCCTGTAGCATTTGATATAGAACATGCTGGCACAAGTGTGGGAAATGGATTGAAGGAGGGCGAGCCCAAGCCAGGGTAATGTCAGTAAGTGAGTAAGAGCAGAGAGGAGGAAAGAATTTAGAGCCGGGAGGAAGAAAAGTCGACACTGGTGATAGGATTCTTGAACAAGTCCCCATCATTTACACTTGCTGCCTATTGCTTCCTTTGCTTAGAACATGCGTTCTTAATCTGATTTATTTATTCTTATTTTTGCAGTAGGTCCTTTAGTCTGGTGAAGTCTATGGAATCTTTCTTAAAGTGTATTTAAATACACAAACATATGTATTATTACAAAGAGACCCAATGACATTCACGTAAAAATATCCAAATACCCAAAAAACCAATTTTTTATAGTATGTTTCCTTATTAATTCAATAAATAATAGAGGCTTACAGTGCATGTAATACCTATGGTAACTTCAAAGTAGGGATACATGTTAATAATGTTTCAAGAATGTGAGTCAACGGCAAGGTCAGTTGACCATGTCTATGGGAAAGGGTTGGAAGGGGAAAGAAAATGATACTTCATTTGAATCTGTCTTTCAGGAATATAGAAATTTCATGTTATGGTTAGTGGTTGAAAAGAATGTTAGAAAATCTGCCTAGCATAAGGCAGTGAATAGAATAAGGATGCAATGAAGAGTACATGGAAATGTGTGGCAGGCAGAACATGAAAGATTCCCGTTTAACTTTGCCCTTTGCTCTAATGGCAATCCAACCAAGATGAACAGGTTTTTTAGGGAGAAGTTTAGATCATGGGCCAGAAACAGTCTTGGATACCTGAGACAGGTGAAGTGTCAAGCTCCCTGAAGGCAACTTCTGAGCTTCCATCTCTTGGTGGTTAGACGCACAGACAATTTACTGTGAAGCTAAACCCTCAGAGCCCTACACTTGGATGAGCCCTTTCGGAAGTCATCTGATTTTGTACTTGTAAGTTATTTGTGACTATGTGTCCTTTCTAAAGAGTCCCTCCCAAATTGTATGAGACTTGAGACTCTGGTTAGAATAATAGAAAAAATGTTATAGAATTGTGCCCAGCTCATAGTATGCTCCATTTGTCTCAACTTACCAACCAAATAATGGATGTATGCTGATGTTTCTAAATTCCTAACATATAGTATCTTACATTGGCAGAATAAAATAGACTCATAACACTCCAGCATGACGTGATTGGTTCATCCCTGCTTTTGATCATTCTTTATTCCTTTCCTGAAATACCTATGTTTTTTTTTTCCCTTCTCTTTCAGGCTCTTAAACCATGGCAGTCTTTAAATCCCATGGTAATAGGTAGATCTCAGAAACTCCAATGGATAGAGAATGTTGCCATTGTAGTATTTAGAAAAACATGAAAAGTAAACCATGGCATGTATGTGGTAGTGATATGGCCAACAGAGAAAGGTAATGAAGAAAGATAAAGGAGGAAGGTACAGGCTGGCTGTACCATCAGATCTGGGAGGTGAATGACAAAAGTAATGATAATAAAGGGCCCCTAGGTGACCCAGTCCATTATGTGTCTGCCTTTGGCTGAGGTCATGATCTCAGAGTCCTGGAATCAAACCCCACATTGGACTCCCTGCTCAGCAGAGAGCCTGCTTCTCCCTCTACCTCTGCGTGCTGCTCCCCCACTTGTGCTCTCTCTTTCTGTTAAATAGATAAATAAATAAATGAAGTCTTAAAAATGGTATTGATTATAAAATGGGCTTTTCAAAAAGAAATTCAGCATTTAATCCACAACAAACCTTTTCTTTTGAAGTAAACCTGAATACCTTCACTAAGGTAAAAAACCAACCAACCAACCAACCAAACAAACAAACAAACAAAACTTATTTTAAGCCATACTGCTTGTCCCTAAAATTCAGAGAGTCTTTAGGAACATACCTTTTCTGGCATGACAATTCTGACAATTAATGTATGTGGGCAAATGATCCCACAGAAAGGCCCCCAGAACAAAAGTTGTTGATATATCTGCATTAATTTTTATTAACATATAATGTATTATTAGCCCCAGGGATACAGGTCTGTGAATGGCCAGATTTACACACTTCACAGCACTCACCATAGCACATACCCTCCCCAATGTCCATAACCCCACCACCCTCTCCCTACCCCCCTTCCCAGGCCACCCTCAGTTTGTTTTGTGACATTAAGATTCTCTTGTGGTTTTTCTCCCTCCCAGTCCCATCTTGTTTCATTTATCTTTTCTTACCCCCCAAACCCCCCACATTGCCTCTCAACTTCCTCAAATCATGGAGATCATATGATAATTGTCTTTCTCTGATTGACTTATTTCGCTCAGCATAATACCCTCTAGTTCCATTCAAGTCATTGCAAATGGCAAAATTTCATTTCTTTTGATGGCTGCTTAGTATTCCATTGTATATATATACCACTTCTTCTTTATCCATTCATCTGTTGATGGACATCTAGGTTCTTTCTTTAGTTTGGTTATTGTGGACTTTGCTGCTATAAACATTCGGGTTCACGTGCCCCTTCGGATCACTACATTTGTATCTTTAGGGTAAATACCTGGTAGTGCAATTGCTGGGTCGTAGGATACCTCTATTTTCAAATTTTTGAGGAACCTCCATGCTGTTTTCCAGAGTGGTTGCACCAGCTTGCATTCCCACCAACAGTGTAGGAGGGTTGCCCTTTCTTCGCATCCTTGCCAGCATCTGTCATTTCCTGACTTGTTAATTTTAGCCATTCTGACTGGTGTGAGGTGATATCTCATTGTGGTTTTGATTTGTATTTCCCTGATGCCGAGTGAAGTGGAGCATTTTTCCTGTGTCTGTTGGCCATCTGGATGTCTTCTTTGCAGAAATGTCTGTTTATGTCTTCTGCCCATTTCTTGTTGGATTATTTGTTCTTTCGGTGTTGAGTTTGATAAGTTCTTTGTAGATTTTGGATATTAGTCCTTTATCTAATATATCATTTGCAAATATCTTCTCCCATTCTGTCAGTTATCTTTTCGTCTTTTTTTTAAACTGTTTCCTTTGCTGTGCAAAAGCTTTTGATCTTGATGAAATCCCAATATATCTGCATTAAATTTTAATTACATTTTAAAGTAAAAAGGAGAAATCATCTGAATATTCTGCTCTATGTAGTTAAATGGGACTTATATTTTTAAAAATTTTTAGTTTTGGGCGCCTGGGTGGCTCAGTGGGTTAAGCCGCTGCCTTCGGCTCAGGTCATGATCTCAGGGTCCTGGGATCGAGTCCCACATCGGGCTCTCTGCTCAGCAGGGAGCCTGCTTCCCTCTCTCTCTCTCTGCCTGCCTCTCTGCCTACTTGTGATCTCTCTCTCTCTCAAATAAATAAAATAAAAAAAAAATCTTTAAAAATTTTTAGTTTTATTTAAAAAAAAAACACTGCACCTGGGCACCTGGGTGGCTCAGTGGGTTAAGCCGCTGCCTTCGGCTCAGGTCATGATCTCAGGGTCCTGGGATCGAGTCCCGAATCCGACTCTCTGCTCAGCAGGGAGCCTGCTTCCCTCTCTCTCTCTCTCTGCCTGCCTCTCTATCTACTTGTGATCTCTCTCTGTCAAATAAATAAATAAAATCTTAAAAAAAAAAAAAAAAAAACCACTGCACCTGAAAAGACTCAAAGGAAACTTACCTGCATATTATTAAGTGAAAGAAGCCAATCTGAAAAGGCTACATGCTTTATGATTTCAACTATATGACATTCTGGAAAAGGAAAAATTATGGAGACCAAAGAATCAGTGGGTGTCAGGTATTGGGAGGCAGGAGGGGTGAATAGGAGGAGAACAGAGGATTTTGGAGCACTGAAATCACTCCATATGATACTGTAATGGTAGACACTTGTCATTATAAATTTGGCCAAAACTATAGAATAAACAACACCAAAAGTGCACCATAATGTGAACTATGGACTTTAGGGGATAAAGACATGTCAACGTAGGTTCATCAATTATAACAAATGTATCATTGGAGTGTAGGCTATCTATCAATAAAGAAGAGGTTGTGCCTGTGTGTGTGTGTGTGTGTCTGTGTGTGTGTAGACAGGGGATATATACAGATATATAGGAACTCTCTGGACTTTCTGCTCAATTTTGCTGTGAACCTAAAGCTCCTCTAAAAAATAAAATCAGTTAATTAAAAAAAATTACGTTGTCTGCTCTTTAAAGTTGGGTAAGCAATGTCACAGATAGGTCAGAGAGAGACCAGGGATTCAGACAGGTGATGAAACTGGAAAGTCAGATTAGGGTTAGACTGAGAAAAATATGTCAACAGCAAAGATTTGTTTTTTTATAAACAAAACAAACAAACAAACAAACAAACAAAACCAGGCAGGGGCATAATTAGAAAGGTGTCAAAGAAGATGACTCTGGCAGCAGATTGTAAAATGGGTTGGCCAAGGAGGAAGGGAGCTATGAAGTCCAATGAAGGACAGAAAAACAACAGCTCCCATCTATGAAGCTCACTATGTGCCAAGCACTGTAGTAAATGCTTCATGTGCATCATCCTACTTAATCTTCACAATGACTCTATGAGGCGGATGCGATTATTATCCTCATTTTACCTCAAGGAAAATGGAGAAGTGGAAGCTTGGAGAAGTTCCATAAGAGCCAGGTTCTTGGGCGTGTCCCTTCTGCAAGTGCACATCCCTTGGTTTAGGCATCAGCTCTCACTATCTTGTGATTCTTTTATTTAAACAAGGGATCCTCATTTTCATTTTGCACCAGACATCGCAAATTATGCATCCAGTGCTGGTTAAAGAATTTTGTCTGTGGCCACACACGCCATAGATGGAGGATATGGGATCCAAGAGCTTATGTCTGTGACTGTTGTTTTACACTATTTACAGTCCAAGAACAAATAGAATTGGAAGGAGAGGGAACAGATGTGAAAGACATTTTGTTAAAACTGACAAAGTTTAGAAGGTGGGGTTTTTTCAGGTGAAAATACGTTTGCTGTGAGAATGTTTTTAGGATTTCACAAGATCTGTTGAGCTAACCAGAGGTTTCCTATTGAGAAACACTGTAACATCATTGAGGATGCCCATGACTGGTCTTGGAGGCTAAGGAGCTCTGAGCCTTATATCAGGTTGATTGTGACACCTGGTGACAATAATGTGTTATTGCAAGGATTTATTTTGCTGTTTTAAGAATCAAGCTGTGCCTTTCTTTCTTTCTTTTTTTTTTTTAACTTTCCCTTAAGTTATACACTTCCCAGACTATTTTTCCTTCTATACTCATTGAAAAATCAGATTTAAAAAACCACTTGATTTATTTGTCCCAATTGTTAATAAGAGTTTTTATACAAAAAATTTCATGGGGGCGGGGTGCCTACGTGGCGTGGCCAACTGGGC
The DNA here is from genome assembly GCF_922984935.1 of Meles meles. Classification (NCBI taxonomy): domain Eukaryota; kingdom Metazoa; phylum Chordata; class Mammalia; order Carnivora; family Mustelidae; genus Meles; species Meles meles. The sequence goes on from NC_060070.1 coordinate 26,023,195, forward strand.
CATCGACTCTTGGTTTTGGCTCAGGTTGTGATCTTAGAGTCTTGAAATCAAACACCGTGTGGGGCTCCACGCTCCGCACAGAATTTGCTTGGAGTTTCTCTCTCCCTCTCTTTCTGCCCCTCCCTGCTGCTCTCTCTCTCAAGTAAATAAGTAAGTCTTAAAAAAAGTTTCATATGAAATTTTGAAGAGCCAAGTAATCTAATTCAGAGATTTTTTAGGAATAATATTAGTTTATGGGATAAAAAATTAGAACACAAGTATATGAGAATTATGAATACACATGTGTGTATATGTACATATACATATATATGTATATAAATATATTTGTATATATATTCTCCAAAGAATATTTGGCATATTGCTTTAATTTAGTCTTACAGAATCCATCTGTATAGAAAAGTAAGTAGAGTGCTCTGAGTAACCAGAATCATACAGTCTTATAACATAGTATTTTCAATAGGAACCTATATTTTATCTGTAGTGGTGAGATAATTATATATGGTACTTATAGTTGACATGGAAGTCATAAGACAACTGTCCCAAATTGTGATCTTAAAATACATATTCATGCATGTATTTAAGTTTGGGGGTTCCTTTGATTTTGCTTTGGAGTTATTTTCATTTTATCAAGCACGTAACAATGCAAGCTTAAGAAATAGTTGACTGAATGGGGACTTGACACAGTGCATGAAAGGCAGTCATTAAAGATAAAAGAGTCTATCTATCCAGCTCCTGGATAGATTTTAGAATGCCTGTTAAGTAGATACAAATGGAATTCCTCTGACTGTTGGCCACTGGAAGTCTTGAAATAATATTTAGATCCTCCAAGTGTTCCCTCACTGCATGAGAGGAAAAAAATATATATATACATATACATTCACATTATACATATATGTATATACACATATATGTATACACACATATGTATCTCCCAACTTTCAAGCACATGTCCTTAGAGTTACTTAAAAGTAAAATCTTAAAAATCATAAAGATGATCATAATCACAATTAAATGTGTGTTAAATTCTTCAGTATAACACATTTCGGACTGGTTGATCTTTTGTTCAACAAAATTAATATCTATGTGCAAAAAACTGAGGTAGGCATTGTCTTAGAAATATGAAGATCTATACAGGTGTGTTAAACTCTGATGCCTCTTGTGCCCAGATAGGTAACCTAATATCCAAATCAGTTAGAGTGTGGAGCAGTAACAAAGAGGGGAGGCCATGCCTAGCCTAAAAGGGGGCATCTGCTGCCCAGATCCAGATCATGGTGGCCATGTGGCAATGTGGGTCCACAATCATCAGATTCCAGAAATCCAAATTGTTTTGTGAAAACTGTTACCACACAGATCAGCAAACTGGCCAGGAGACAGGATTCAGGAGTGTTGGAGACCGTTACTGCTTACCTTGCTTGCTACTTTCAACTTTCCTTGCTGTTAATTTTGAAATTGATAAAGTAATAATGGAAATCACTGCTCTCAGCTTAAACTCCAAGCATGAGGAAAGAATTTAGTTCCTAAGGTGAGAGTGATAATCATGGAAGAAAACTCATGTTTAGCTTAGTTTATTTCAACAAACATGTATTGAATGGCCGGCATTGTGTTGGTGATAAGGATTAAAAAAAAAAAAGACTGAGAAAACCTTGAGGAGCACCTGACCCAGATTGGGTGGATCAGGGAAAACTTTCTACCACCTGAACTTGGGTAATGAGTGATGTAGACCAAATGGGGAAGAAGGGATGTGGGGGATAACATTTTAGGGAAGAAGTGTCTGGTGAAGGGTAGCATTTCAGGCAGCAGGACAGAGGGACCAAGAACACAGAATCATGACATAGCCTCAGTGCATAGAACTGCAAAATGTTTGACACCATTAGAGTTTGAAGTGCAAAACAGGGAGTACTGGGAAAGGAGGGAAGGAACCAATTGATCATGCAAGGAAACTAGGAGTTTGCCGAGAAGGAATCGCTAAAAGGTTCTAAGTCTCAGAGGGACATGGTTAGAATGTATAACATAGCATGGTAGTGCTCCCTTACCCGTGGTTTCACTTTTCGTAGTTCCAGTTACCAGCATTCAGCTGAGGTCTGGAAGCAGATGGTTCTGCTGCTGATATATTGTCAGAAGAAGGTCACCATATCCTAATATTACATCACATTGCCTTTGTCCTTCACCTCCCTTCATCACATCATGTGGGCATTTTATCATTTCACATCATTACCAGATGTTGAGTGCACTAAAATATTTCAGAAGAGACCACATTCACAAAACTTTTATTATAGTATACTGTTATAATTGTTCTATTTTATTATTAGTTATTACTGCTAATCTCTTACTATGCCTAATTTATATATTATGTATGTGTAGGAAAAAAACAGTACATATAGGGGTTTGATACTATCTGTGGTTTCAGGCATCCACAGTGGGGAGTCTTAGAATGTATTCCCTGAGGACAAGTGGGGATGACTATAATCCACTCTGGCTGAAATCAAAGTCAAATACAGATGGAGCCAGGGAGACCAGTTAGGAGGCTATCCTAATAGTTTAAGTAAAGAGTGTGGAACCATTTTAATAGGATGAGAGCACAATTGAGTATGTCCATAGACTGAAGGCAGAAACCAGAAGTGACCGAAATTGGAGAGACAGGTTAAATGGTTGGAGAACAGTCAGGGGAGCTAGAGCTGAAGTGGAAAAATTAAATTTGGCTTAACTAATTCATCCTCGGAAACTAGCAGGTTGGAGACAAAAGAGAGTAGATAGGACCTTTGGGTCAAGAAGTAATGGCATGTTAGAGTTCGCAGGGATAGTAGTGACACTGTAGAGTTTAGGAAGGCAAATTTAAGTAAATTTAGAGCAAAGAAAGTTGTAATCCCACAGTTTTGAGTCTTACAAGTTGTGTGCATGCAAAAATAAAAACCAGGCTTTACAAGTGCAGGCTATTATAGCGAGAGGGAAAGAAAACATGTTATTATCAGAGACTAGTCTGGAGTCTCTCCTTTGAATTCAGAATTTTGGAGGACTTGATAAGCAAGTTCACACAATTCAGAAGGCTGCCTGAGAGTAACCCAGAATGAGGTGAGGCTTGGGGGAAATGGTAAGGTCAGGCAAAAGAGCTCTTCAAGAGTTATCTTCATAGAACAAAAATTTGAAAGATACACTGCCACTGATAGGTAAGACATAATGTTGACAAATAGAAATGACAGAGAACAAATATAGAATCCCTCTTTTCCCCAAATTTTTGATCAAGGAGCATATTCATGAGATGGGAAAGAGTTCAACTATTTAATACGGACACTAATAATTGGACCATGTCCAGAGGACAAGGTCTGTCATGTGAAGATTGGCTGAAAGAACTCACAGTTGTTAGCTTCAAGTCAGTTATGGGGCATGAGAGCGATTTTTTCATACCTGAAGTGCTACTAGAATAGGGGTTAGATACTTCTATTGTAGGTTGTAGTCACAAGGTTGGGAAAGGACAAGGGGAGAAAGGAAGAAAATATGGTCAATTCTTAAAAGTCACGGGAAGCTGGATTTTAGCCAATGTAATAACTTTCTTCCTATTAGGTTCTCCATAGTTTCCCCTCAACATTTTATTATTATTATTATGTTTTTCAAACATTTAGCAAAGTTAAAAGAATCTTATGGGAAATAACTGTATACTTACCACCAAGATTCTATTATTAACATTTTATGCATTATCAAATATTTACCCAGCTACCCATTCCTCTCTCTACCCATAAATCCATCTAATATTTTGGATATATTACCAAGGAAATTCCATACAGTTTTGGCTATCATTGGGAAGGTTGGTGTTCTGTGAAAGGGAGGTATAGGCAGATGACCTTCAAAGGCTGAAGGAAACTTCAGCCCAAAGAAAAGGGCCATAAGTCCAGCTTGATGAGAAATGATTTATTAAGGGGACTTACTGACGGGAGTGTGTCTTGGGTGGCTGCAAGACCCCACTTCTTTTTTTTTTTTTAAAGATTTTATTTATTAATTTTGACAGAGAGAGATCACAAGTAGGCAGAGAGGCAGGCAGAGAGAGTGAGAGGGAAGCAGGCTCCCTTCAGTGCAGAGAGCCCGACGCGGGACTCGATCCCAGGACCCTGAGATCATGACCCGAGCTGAAGGCAGCGGCTTAAACCACTGAGCCACCCAGGCGCCCAAGACCCCACTTCTTGTAAGACTTGCTTTTATAACCCAAGAGGCTGGGGAGTATAGTCTGGTTAAACAAAGACAACGCATGTGTGGAGGATGTGCTCAAGAAGGCTTCAAGTCACAGAGCGGTCATCACGGTCAGTTCATCCAAGAGGAGGTTAGTCTGTCACACAGTGGGGCATCTTCATTCTAAGAGCTTTTTTTTCAGAGGTAATGGCATCTACTGGGGATACTATAGAGGGGATTTCTGCATTAAGTAGGAGGAGTGGACCAGACTATGGCTTTCAAAATTTTGGACTGCTATCCATACCAACAAATGTATTTCACATTCTTAACCACATACATTCTGAAGGAAAGATTTCAGGAAACAATATTTACCTGTAACCTATGTGAAGGATGCCAATATTTTCTACTTTATTTCATTAAAAAATGGCAGTCATGATCCACCAACTTGATTTGATGATCCGCCAATGGGTTGTGACTCACCACTTGAAAATCATTGGACTAGTTATCTCCAAGAAGATTCCTCTTTTTAGGAGAATCCTGTGGCTTACTACTAGGATTTCTCGAAAATTCCCAATGACCAGGAACCTATTTTGAGTCTCAGCACAACATTTATCTAGCATGTATAGAATTATGTTGTATGGCATGCATGATTAGATGTTAAATACCCAGTTAAGACTCATGGATAGATCAAATTAAACACTCTTTAGGAGTTAGTTTTGTTTTTGTTTTTGTTTTTAAGATTTTATTTATTTATTTGACACACACAGAGAGTGAAAGATCACAAGTATGCAGAGAGGCAGGCGGATAGAGAGGGAGAAGCAGGCTCTCCACTGAGCAGAGAGCCCAAAGCAGGGCTGGATCCCAGGACCCTGAGAGCATGACCTGAGCCCAAGACAAGAGGCTTAACCCACTGAGCCACCCAGGCGCCTCGAGGAGTTAGTTTTTTAATTGCTCTTATTTTCATGAACATAAAGATAAAGGTATGCCCTATTGGTTGGATGAGAGGGCTTCACTACGCATGTATAGTCTTCTTTTATTAAATACCGCTATTAATCAATCCCTGCTGTGGGTCTGACAAAGTTGAAAAGACCAAATGAGAAAACACTCTGAAAACCATTTTTTAATATTATTCTGTGAAGCCAGGAAAGAGAGGCTGCAATCAAGTTCTATGGGGCAGCGTCTCAGTAGTTCTGAAAGTCTCTACTCTTACAGAACTTACATTAGCCTCCCCGAACGCCAATGACTATGCCAAAAGCACGAGACTCCCTAAAAGGCTATTAAGCTGAAAACTTGCCGGTGGTTTGTCGCCCCCTATTCAAGCGCTCCGCTCTGTTTGCGCATGCTTAGGAGCGGCTCGGGCCTCCTCGCGGGGTTGGGCGGAAAGCGGAGGGTGGAGTGCGGACCACGTGGGGTCCAGTGACGTCATCTCCGGGCGCCGAGAGTGACTGGACTTGCTGTGGGCTTCCAAGGCCCCGGGGCGCTGCGGGTTGTATTGGCTGGATACCGGAGGGCGGAAGTGCAGTAGGGCTCTGCTCAGACCTCCGCGGCGCTGCCTTCTGCGGCTGCGCGGGCTCTCGGGACTCCAGGCTCTCGCGCCTCTGCGGGACAGTGTGTCAAGCCCCCTGCGCCGCCACCCTATTAGAGCCCGGGATCCGAGCGTCCTTACCGGTGCGGGAAGCCGGAGAAGGAGTTGGCGTTTCTGGTAGGGTGTGTGTGATTGTGTGTGTGTGTATATGTGTGTCTGTCTCCCCGTCTTCCTAGTGTGGGGAAATGCCGGGAGGAGAAGGGTTGGGGAGGTGCCAGGTAGGTGTGGTAAGAGGGAGGGGCGGATGGCGGGCTAGAGGAGCACTCCCCCGGGCGGCGGTGGCGGGTGAAGGTGGTTCCTCCGGGGGAAGTGGGGTTGGCCAGACGCCGCCCCTGAGGACCTTGGGCAGGCCGGAGGGTGTAGCCTGTGTGATCTCTCTGGGAATATCTCAGTTCCTTATGAAAGTAGGAAGCCTGGCGTCTTATCGCAGGCTCTAGAGTTTAGTTCAAGACGTGCATTTTTCGTGGAACAGTTATTTAAATTGTAATTATTTTACAGGCAGTTCGATTCTATCCGAATTTAGTGGGTGATTCCTCCAGTTTGTTTTCTCAACGGCATTCATTCTCATTTTAATAATAATATTTAGTGCTGACGAAGTCGTTTTCTGTTGGCAAAGAACTTTCACATCCTTTATACTTTGGATTATTTTCAAATCATACCTGAAACTGGAGGAACGTAGAGAAACTGGATTGATTCTAGATTTTTCTCAAGGGTGGTGAGGCACACCATGTCTTCAGCAGCAATCAGAACTCAAGGGACTGTCAAACATCGCTGAACTTCCAAGGCCTTCCAGAATCCACGTGATAAATTTCAGAGTCTTTTGAGCTGGGTATTTGGATTGGAACTGAATTGTTTGTGATTTCCATAGCTGGATTTGTTGGTTGAATTTTGAATTTGAAAGTAAAGATATTGGGCTGAGGGTAGCAGCTGAGGTGAATTTTAGAGCTTTGTGCTAGATTTTGAGTATGTGTTCTGATCTTCAAAGGTATATACTGGTTAAAACTGGGGGAAGTGAATGGAATGGTACTATATGACTACGACTATTTAGAATAATGTACATTCTCAAGTGTAGGTTTGCTTTATTAATTTAATAAATACTGAGAGCCTGTTATGTGCCAGGCACTGAACAAAAAGTAAATATAATAATAAGCAGCGGACAAAACAAAAATTCTTGCCATCATGAGGTTCACTTGGAGGGTGAGAGGGAAAAACATTAATGTAAAAATTAATTTTAAAAATGTCAGGTGGTGAAAGTGCTAGAAAGAATAAATTTGTGAAGGGTAACAAGGAATGTTGGTGGCCTGCATGGAAATTGCTGCAGTGGCTTTAGAAAAGATGATATTTGAGTGATATTTAGAAAAGTGATAAAGAAGGATTTCATGTGGATGTAGTAGAATGAGCCATTAGACCTACCACAAAGTCCCTAAGGCAGGAACATACCAGCTAGTTTGGCTGGAACTGAGTGAGCAAAAAAAGGGGAGAAGTAGGTAATCAGGTTAGAATGGGGCCAGGTCATATACAGTCTTGTAGGACTTTGTTAGAACTTTAGTTTTTGCTTCGAATGGGATGGTAGGATTTGAATAAAGGAGTAAACTCATCTGACTTGTGTTTAGAAGGATCTTTCTGATTGCTATGTTGTCTGTCTTTTAGGAAGGGCAGAAATAATGAGACCCCTTAGTAGGCCATTTATCCAGGTTTAAGGTCAAGGTGACATGGATCAGTGTGATAATAGTGATGATGGTGAGAAATGGCTAGATTCTGGACTTGTGTCTAAGCTAAAGCAAGAGGTATGAAGAAGGGTCAAGGATGACTCCAAGATATGTGGCCTTAGCAGCTAAAAAATAGTTACCACTTTGTGATTTGGGGAAGACCACAGAATAACAGGGAGGTGAGGGAGGAAAGTCTGAAATCATTTTTTGTTTGTACATGCTGAATTTTCAAATGAAATGTCCATATTGCATAGTATCTATAAAACTGGAGTTTATAAGAGAAGTCTGGGCTAAAGAGATAAATGTGGGAATTGTTAATGTATAAATGATATTTAAAGTCATGAGAGATGTCCAAAGTGTGGCTCAAGGCCTGAGTCCTTGTGCACTTCACCAGTGGCAGGAGGTGGGAGAGATTTAGGAGCTATTCCCCCAGGATGGGGGTTGGGCTGTTCATTAAAACCCCTGTTGATAACCACTCATCCTTAGTAACAACATAGAAGGAAATAGAAAGCTAGTTCATTAGCTGTGAGAAAGTGAAGGAGGAGATGTGAAACTTAGAGGAGATAATGAAATGGTGATCTAGGACAGATCATGGTAATGATAATGAAATAGTGATCTAAGAGAATAAATGGACTCTGAAAATGTAGGAATGCTGGTCAGTACTCAGGGCCTACTTTTGAGGTTAGTGTTCATGAATTTAAAAGGAGACCTGCCAGCATAGAGTATTTTTAGATGTTTTCAGATTTACTACCCGTAGTTATTTGATATTTTAAGTACTTTCTAGGTGGTTGGGGATTGTGTCAGCAGAATAGCTTCAAGTAATAGGTTAGCCTTTCTTGATTTGTAGTGTGAAAGAGACTAGTAATTGTGCATTATATTTTTATTATACTTCTTGTGCTGTTTGCTAAATATTGTTGGCTGGGAACCTGCTTTGTTCCAGGCCTCGAGTTAGTTGCAGAGAATGCAGCAGTCAGGAAATGGCCCCATCCTCCACAAGCTTACTTCTAGTAAACTGCATCATGGGTTTTGATTTCTATGCTTCCAAAATACTGCCTTCTAATTGGATGCGTGGTGATGAAATTGTAGTGTACGTATGAGAGGGGAAAATAATCTTGCAAAATAATGAAATTTACTGATTTTAAAGTGTGATTATACTGATTTGGAGAAGAGTTTAGGTGGAAAATTTTCTTAAGTAGCTTGTATAACTTTACAATTTATATATTTTATACATTTTCTAATTGTTTAACAAAAATTCCATAGCCTGCTATGTGCTAATTATGCTAATAGTGAGGATACAAAATAAATATGACTCTGCTTCTGTTGTGAGTGAACTCACGGTTCAGTGTGAGGACAGGCAAGAGAGAGATAAGATAAACATAACTACAGTGCATGGTTATAACATGCTATTATAGAAGTAATTAGATTGGAGATTGCTTAGTGGAAAGCTTCCCAAGGAGCTGATGTTAAGCTGACTCTTAAAAGAAGATTAAGAATTGGCCAAAAAGAAGAGGACCAAGGGTGTTTAAGGAGACAGGTCAAGGAGGCATGAGGAAATCATGTATTAAATACATATGTCATTTATTGAATGGTCACCAGTGCTAAACCTAACAGCCCTGTGAAATGAGAATTATCTTCTACAAATATAAGGTTCAAAGATGTCAGGATACTAGGACACACAGCTTATAGGTGGAACTCTGGGTTTAAACCCATGTCAGTCTGATTTTAAAATCCCTTAACTATCTATTTGTATTGCCTGCTGTTGGCATTTAAATCTTCCCTGTCCTTATTCGTTATCCTTCAGCCAGCTTTTCATTAACTTTTATTCATTCTTCTTGGAAAGACCTCATATCTGTCTTTCATCTATCCACTGCTACCAGTCTAGGTCAAGCACTCATTATTTTATGAAATTGCTTCCTGGCTACCCTCTCTCTGACTTGAGATCTCCTTTTGTGCACTGTTACTAGGTAGGTGTTTTAATCTCACTGTTACAAAACCTTACAGGCTTTGTAGGCTTGTTCGACTTTTTCCACAGTCTTCTATTTGGTATGCTTCATGATCTAGTTTCACTTTACATTTACGGATTGGACAGTAGAGAAATAATAATGCTATTATTTCTCAGCACTTAGTATATGTCAGTACCGTGTCACATATTCTCTAGATTTTTTTTACCCCCAGAATAACCTGGTGAATTTCAAAGGTGAGGAATCCCTTGTAGGAAAGTGACTTGCCTGGGATCCCAGGTGATAACATGTCGCAGTGTCAGCTCTTTCATTACCTAGTACCCCTCCCAACTCAGTTTCCTAAAAAATTGGCACGTGCATTGCTCCTGCACACTTTCTGCCTTTGTTGATGCTATTTTGCCTTGCTTGGATTATCTTTATTCCATATTTTGCCTGTTGAATATTCTACTCATTCTTTTTTTTTTTAAATTCTACACATTCTTTAAGTTCCATATCTTTAAAATTCTTCCCTGAACACTATAGGGGATATTAATATTTTTCTTCTTCCTTTCCACCCTCTTCCCTTATGAAAGCTTTCATTAAATAGCATTTAATTATAACCATGGAGGGGCACCTGGGTGGCTCAGTGGGTTAAAGCCTCTGCCTTCGGCTCAGGTCATGATCCCAGGGTTCTGGGATGGAGCTCCGCATCGGGCTCTCTGCTCAACAGGGAGCCTGCTTCCTCCTCTCTCTCTGCCTGCCTCGCTGCCTGCTTGTGATCTCTGCTTGTCAAATAATAAATAAAATCTTTAAAAAAAAAAATTATAACCATGGACATTTTGGAGTTGGAAGGTTGTTGGCGACTGGTATGACATAAATGAAAGAATATGAGATTGGAAATCAGAGATAAAAAAACCTTTGCTGTAACTTTATAAGTGTTGTAAAAGTAAAAGTGCAGTGAGAAAAGAAATGTTTCACTTGAGTTATGCATAAAAGAAAGGCTATCGGGGTGCCCGGGTGGCTCAGTTGTTAAGCGGCTGCTTGGTATCGAGCCCTTCATCGGGCTTCCTGCTTGGCTGGAAGCCTGCTTCTCCTTCTCCCATTCTCCCTGCTTGTGTTCCCTCTTTCTTTGTCTCTCTCTGTCAAATAAATAAAATTTTCCACACACACACACAAAAAGGCTATTTTGAGCTGGGTCCTAGAGAATGTTTAGGTCAGAAGACAAGGTAGGGAAGGCTGCTTTAGGTAAGGAACCACCAGCATGAGCAAAGCCATAGAAAAGATATGAAAGTTTATGGTATGTTTACTAGGTTAGGAGATAAAACTTCTGGACAATGCCTGAAGTTTTTAAAAAGTTGTTATTGTCACTACCATCATCATCTTGGATGTCCTCAGCATCTGCCACACAGCTGGGCATAGGAAATGATCAGATATTGATTGACTCAATATTGAGTGTTAATAGAAGTGTTCAATTTAAAAAAAAATTTATTTATTAGAGAGAGAGAGCCCATGCGAGCATGAGTGGGAGGGTTCACAGAGGGAGAGAGAGAATGTGAAGCAGACTCTGGCCTGAGCATGGAGCTGGATGTGGGGCTCAATCTCAGGCTCAGGACCTGAGCCAAAACCAAGAGTTGGATGCCCAACTGACTGTGCCACCCAGATGTCCCACCGTGTTTAATTTTGAGACATGCTCTTGTTGGTTCTGTAAATTATGATAGATATTTTATATTATAGTACATATGGGCATTGTCCTAAGTGCTTTACATGTATTGATTTAATTTTTGTTACCTATTTTATGGGGTAAGTGCTATTATTCACATTTTACAGATGAGAAAACTGAGGCACAGAGAAGTTAATTGACTTACTTGAGGTCGCAGAGTTGGTGATAAAGCTAGGTTTTGAATCCAGGCAGTCTGGCTCCATATTCTATATTTTGAACCCCCACATTGTAGTGCCTCTCAAGAGTTAAATTCTGTTTTTCTGCTTCTGTTTTAAAAAATACGATTTAATATATCCTTTAGTATTATCAGTGTATCAGCTAGTTTTTTGGGATGTTGTTTAGTTAAGTGTATTTGCATGCTTTCTTACATAATTCATTATACGTGGATATTTACTACTATTGAAAGACTAACATTTTATGATGCTATAAATTTGGATCTGTGTAGTTTGACACAGTGACATTGTTTGAATTTTTCATAAATCTGTTGAGAAATTTCTGTTGTTTTGTAAAATTTGTGTTGACTACCACATGGCACCTTCAGCTGCCTTGGCTCAGTCAGATCTTCCCTTGAGGTCCTGTAAGGTATATATACGTAAGAAACAGTGGTATATGGGAAATAAGGTACTGAGTTCTGTACCTAAAATCCTACCTTAGAACTTTGGTAAAGTCTTATGTTTACCAAAGTTCTGCAGTAGGATTTTAGGTATAAAACCAGTAAAAGGTAAGTCCACACTTCCATCATTGTTGGGGAGAGACTCCTAGAAACAAAGAGAAAAGGGAGACATTGGCCACTTCTTTTTATTGTTTCTGACATGTGAAAGGAAGAAGCAGAAGACAGTGCCATGGAAAGAAATAGCAGGATGGTCAAATATTGTCATCTGGCAGAGTAGAGGGGAGAGAAGGGAGCCATACCAAATCTATAATATTTTTATTTATGATAACCCCTGTAGTTAATAAACAAGACCCAAATGGTGTCTTGGAATCTGACAAATCAGATTATTATTCCTTCTTGAGAGGATAGTGGTTGGAGAGAGGGAAAGAACTTTATTTAAGTGGCCATACCCACTTTAATTTTTAATTTTCTTTTGAATTATATTGTCTACCTATTTTTTTCTGAGGCAGAAAAATTATCCAGTGTGACAATATTGATAGTGACTTTTGGCTTTAAAATTGTATTTAAATGTTCTTAAAATCTCTTAGGAAAGGAACTCTTTGTCTCACGTTCTTTTTCTTTGTGAGCTAGAGAGGAATCTGAGTTCTAGCTAATGGTTAATTGGGTGTATAATTGTTAAAGAAACCACTGCTTACCACCGTTGTATTAGATTCAACTTTAGATTTACTTATTTGCCATAACTTAGATTTCATTATTCCTTGTCATCAGTAAATTTATTCATAAAGAACAAAATATTAATATAATCCAGAAATAGTGAGGTCTTTTCTATTTTCAGTGATTTAATTTTGTGTTATATGTAAACTTGGAAATTCTATGCACAGAAACTCAGTATGTTTGAATTTGAAGTGTATCAGGGTGGAATTATATGACGTGTGAACACTTGTATCATTTGCTTAAAATGGTGACTTTTATGGATATACTTTAATAAAAATTAAAACTGCATTATGCCAGAAAGAGCACTAGACTCAGTTCAGTAACTCAGTGACCAGATTGTTATCCTGGTTTCACTGTTACTTTAGTGGTCTTGTAATGTTTATCCTGGTTTAACTGTTAACTAAGTGCTCTTGTAATGTTGGGCAGATTTTTTTCACCTCTTTCAGTTTATTTACCTGTAGATAATGTTGCATCCAGTTGACCTCCAAGGTGCACTTAAGTATAGTGATAGAAAATTCAGAACTCTTGAGTTTTTGTATCTTTGACTAATTAACGAATGGCAATCTTGATGTGTTTGGCATTGGCCAGTGAATGAGAAAAGAGAGAAAAGCTCTTTGAATAATTCAGTGTTAGTAATTGGTATTTGGCTAAACTGATGTGATTATTTAAAATATTGCCATAGGATATGCTAGCCAATGAAAGATGGGAGATGTGTGTGTGTGTATCTCTATCTTAAATATCTATATATATTTTATGTAAGATATATATCTTATATATCTTTGTATCTATATCTAGAAAGATATATATCTATATCTTTGTACATATATATGTAGAAAGATACAGAATCTCAGTATCCAGGTACTGACAGTGTTTATTTCTGCATTTACTCATACTGTATATTGCATTGTTACCTAGTTGTGAACTATTAGTGCTGGAAGACACTTGGATAGTACAGAGGCCAAAAGCCATATTCTTCTATCATACCCAGAATATTTCAGTTTGCAGATTTAGTGCTATATATGTGGGATAGAGAATACTTAAGTTAGTGTAGAAACATTTACTACTACTCATGGTGGTAGAGGATTGGGAGCTGGGTTTGCAGAGTGGGTAGGATTTGAAGGTGAGAGATGAGCGTATTAGTCAGGGAGAATGGTAAGACAGAGAGCAAGGTATTTAAATTGATAGTTCTGCTAGAAGGTTTACAAAAAGAAGTATAGTAAAAAAGATTGGAAATATTGGTGGAATCAATCCATGGACAGGATGAAATTTAGAATGAAAATAGGTCTATACAAAGTTTTTTTCCAGGATATATGTGTGTGCGTGCACGTGTATATTTTTTTTTCCCCAGCAAAAGCAAACTATCTAGATGGAGTAGGAGAGGTTGAATATATTAGTTGGGGCAGGGATAATTGTGGGGACAGTAGTTTGGAATTGGGCTATAAGGGACCATATAGGCAAACTTCACTTTAGATGAGCAATAGACTCTCCTGGGGCTTGAGAGAATGATACAAGTATAGTTTCACTTTGGCTGTGGTTCATTAGGTGCATAAGTTAGCACACGTTATTTTGAATTACTTACTTCTATGATCCTTTTAAATAAATAATAGCTCTGCATTTAGAATTTACTGTGCTGATTTTGTGTTCATTCTAAAGAATGTTGATCACAGTTTTTTGAAATGAATGATCGTTAATGGCATCCATTTTTTCCTATAATCTTTCTTTGTTCTAGAACATGTTCATTTATCCTTGCAAAGATCTAACTAACGCTCTTTGTTTTATTTTCAGTTTGGCTTTGGGTGAAAAAAGAATTTAGCCTATATGCACTGCTTTAACCACTGGAAGAATGACAGATGACAAAGATGTGCTTCGAGATGTCTGGTTTGGACGAATTCCAACTTGCTTCACCCTGTATCAGGATGAGATAACTGAACGGGAGGCAGAACCATATTATGTAAGTATGTTGATGATGAAAAATGGGATATCTATCTTTGTCCTTTTTTGTAAATGAAGCTCTAAGAACCTGGAGGCTGTTCCCCAACATTTTATATACAATTAATACTTGCTGATTATGGAAAAAAAATTAGAAAACACAGATCAAGAAAAGGAAGGAAATAAAAATTACCTCTAATCCTACCACCCAGAGGGGAAAAACTGCTATTGATGCATTGATTATGGGACCTCCTTGACTTTCTTTTCTCATGAATATGTACAATTATAAGTTATATTGCTGTAGGAGCAATTTTGAAAGTAATAGGCTCAGATTTGATTCTTCTGTATTTAAGTGGTTCCAAGCAACTATTTACCAAATTCTTTTTAATAGCTCAATGAACATACGGATGTGTGTTTTCATATGTTGAGAAGCTAATATTATTATATAAAATACATAATAACAAATTACTGTATGTAGACTTGTAGGTTTGAACTAGTGTCATCTGTTCTAGAAAACAATACCAAGTATCTTCTGATTATAACCTGCTTGTTTTCCTTTTCTAAGTGCACATATAATCCAAACTTGAGCATCTGTCAATCAGAAATAATAGTATTTTGCCTTTTTACTGAATAGGCCCTAATAGACAAAGACATTCTCAGTTGTCATTATTTTAGTTTTGTCTCAGGTACACATAATATTATTTACCTAGGAATATCTGGAAAAGTGAAAATTTATTTGTGGTGTTGGACTTTCTTGTTTTGCTTTAATAAAGCTTGCCCTTTGCTTTCTCCCTTGTCTGTTTGAGGGGTAGCACTGCTCCTCAGCCTGCTCCAGCCATGGGAAGTCAGACTGATGGAGGAAGCTACTTAAGGAGCCCCATACACTTTTTGGGTACAGGAACGGTTTCGTTTTTCTCTGTGTGTCCTCAGCATCTGGCATAGGTCATGCAAGTGGTAGGCACTCAGTGCATGAAAGTCTCATATATTCATGTTGGGATTTTGTTTTAAATCCTCTCTTTGGGTTTTCTTACTGAAAATAATTTCAGAGAAATTGGGCAGTCTTTTGTTACTAGTATTCAGGTTATCATAACTGAATATATACTTTTGAGTCATTTTAACTTTGGAAATCTCAACAGTTTTCTGCCTTTAGAAAAATTTCCGTAGTTAAAAACAAAATGTCACAGTTCATTTTTAGAAGAATTTCACTTGCTAGGTATATTTTTTTTCCTTCTCTTTCTGTAATATATGTTCGGATATCACTTACGTTTTGTTTCCAAACTAGTTTCTTTTATTTTAATTAAAACTTTAACCTCTGGTGCCTTTCTAATCATAACTAAACAAAGGAACGTATGTATTTAGTTGGTCAAAGTGGCAAATATGAGAAATATGTAGTTTAAGTCTGTTTACTTTTAAGTCAAAATACGATGTTTGACAGCTTCTTTTAAAAGGTTTAAAAAAAATCCAAGTAAAGAATATAATATTTTTCCTTCTTTATGTATGAAATCTGTAAAATATAAAAAGTTTGTTGTGAGAGTGGAGTGTTCAGTTGTTTTCTAGCTGTCTCTAATTGAATTGAAAATGGCAACAAGTATTGGGGATATCTATAGCATGAAGAAAGCTCTTTTGTTTAACTGATCATTTTTTTGAAATACAGTTTCCCCTAATTTTTCACCCAAAGGAACTTCATATAGTAATTACAACTATGTTTTTGAAAAATATCAGGTGACAGGCGTATAAAAAATACTAAACAAAAAGCTACAGTTTAAAACCGTGTGGCATCACCTATATTTTGCTCTTTATATACATACATACATAATTAAATATAAGTTACTACATGCAGGAAGAAAATACACGAAAACCTCAGCAGTGGCTAGTCTTAGAATTATAAATGAGAATGATAGTGCCAGTCTGGTTTTGGTTTACATGTGTCTTAGTTGTAAATTACGCTTAAATGTATTTTTAAATGTGTGACTTTATAATAATGCTAATATTGTAAAGATTCCAGATGAAATGAGGTAAAAATATCATAACCTAGGAGGCAGTAAAACTTTCCCGGACATTCTCAAAGCTCAGGTGAGGTGATTAATAGGATTATCACCATGGCCTGAAAAGTCCACTCATGTTCAGGTGGTTGTGTAGAAAGGATAGGTGAATGAAAATGTAGTTTGCTTTTTTTTTTCTTTCCTTTTTCTAAAAGATTTTATTTTTAAATAATCTCTACACCCAGTGTGGAGCTTGAACTCATGATGTTGAGATCAAGACCCTGCTCTGATTGAGCCAGCCAGGTGCTTCTGTAGTTTACTTTTTATAGTGCTTATTTCTTATTTCTTAGAAACCAGGTTTAAAAATATTTACTCATACCAAATTTATAAATTAAATTGTTATTCAAGGAGTCTGTTTCCTATGGGAAAGAATATTAATTCAAATATATTCCTATTTCTGCATTTTGATTTGTTGCCTCTGCATAATCTCCTTTCAGCCTATATCCCGTATCTATGTCAGAGCATTATATCTTATTTTGCGGGGAATATTAGGAAGAAAAAGTGTTAGAAACTAGGCAGTCTTTCACTTTCTGTTGTTTTTCTTATATTTGTTTAAACTGTTGACTTTCATTTAGATAATCTAATGTAAAAACATACATACCAATATGCACTCATATTTTTGACTTCTTACAAGAGGAAATCACTCATTCATTCACATGATCATAAATCTGAGTGGACCCTAAACATTACACAGTGGTCCTTTTATGTTTCCTTAGTCAGCTGTCTCTGTTCTTCTTCTCCAAAACTATTTCTCTGAGCCCTGACCTTATTTTTCACTCTTAACAGGTAACCTCACTTCCTGCTTCCTGCTTCCTTAACCTTCTGGCACCGAGTCTTCTAAACACATCTGCACTCACACGTATTGACTACTTCTCTCATAATGGAAGAGGTGTCCTTCCTCCAGGGCAAGCCCTAGACTTCTCTCTCTGCTCTGGATCCCATCTACAGTCTTCCTCAGGAAGATGGTGGTTTTTCATATTCTCCTACCTCAACCCCTGTCTTCTTTCTTTTCCTTTCATCTTCTACCTACCAGCTCCTTTTTTGCAGCATTTATATAATCTTCCATCCTTCCTACCCTAAAACAATCCTCTGTTGACCCCATCTCTCCTTTGGTCTCTTGCTTTCCCTTCAGGGCCAGACTTACTAAAAAGGTGGTCTGTACTCATTGTCTCCTTCCCACCTCCCACTTACTTTACTGGAATCACAGTTTCATACTACTCCAACAGAACTGTCTTTGCTGAAGTCACTAATGACATCTTTTTTGCCAAACTTTGAGTCTGTTTTTGACTTTTCATTTGCTTGATCTCTCAGTGGTATTTTAATGTTGTCGGCTATTTTCTCCATTTTGTGACACTATTCTCTCTTGCTCTGCAATGTTTCATAATTCTGGTTTTGCTTCTACATTTCTGGGTTTTTTTTTTGGTCTCCTTTGCCAGATATCTTTCCTTTTGCTTGTTTCTCAATGTTGGCATTCTTTGGGGCCTTGCCTTTTTTCACCCCTCTTCACTTTATCCCCTCTGGAGTTATCATCCATTTTTATCTCTTTGTTGAGCTAAAACTCCTTGTATTTATTTTGACAACACCCAAGATTTTTCTCCTGAACTCCAGGCCTATGTGTGTGTCTGCTGGATATCAAATGGAGTGTTTTGAAACTAGACACATCATCATTACCTCCAGACAGACTGGTCATCTGCTATAATCCCTTCCTCTTTTTGCAAGTAGACCCTGTTAATTAATAACTCTTAACAGTAATTAAGAAAGGACTCATTCTTTTTGCTTTCTTCTCCTATATCCCAGGCATTCAGTTAGTAACTTAGTCTATCTGATTTTACATGTCAAATATCTTTGAAACTTACCCGGTTTCTTCCATACCCATTGCTACAGCCTAGTTTAGACCACCACATAAAAACCGATGGGATTTCATAGTATTAAGTAATCTCCCTAGTTTCATTCTTGCCCTCTTTCCATTTTCAGTTTGCGGTTAGAGTCGTCTTTTCAAAACACATGTCTGATCCTGTCATCTGCCTGCTTAAAACCTTTAGTAGCCTTTCGTCATCTTTAGGATCCTTCGTGTAGTTTACAACTTTCTCCATGATCTGGTCCCTTGCTTCTTTAGTACTATTCTGCCTCAACCCTCTCTATCACTGTCATTTTCAACTTAGAGTTCCTCATTGTGCCAGTCTTTGTCTTTCTATATTCATTCCATGCCTTCTTGGAGTTTCCTCTGTCTACAGTGAGCAGCAGGATCTCCCACCCGGCTCAGAACCAGACATCCACAACACCCATGTTTGAGTCCTCTTTACCTCCTGGCTGTTGCCTTAACATAGACATCCTGTCCAGGCTTTCCCTAAGCCCCCACATGAAGTTAAATTCCATTGCTACTTGCTCTTATAACATTCTTTACTTTCTCCTTGCACTCATCACATTTGTAATTTTGCTTTTACTGACTACCTTTCTAGCTCTCTTAGCTCTGTGAGAGCAAGAACTCTTGTCTCATTCAGTGCTCTATCTTCATTGCCTGGTGTGATGCCTCACATATGGAACAGAATTCTAGTATATTTTAGTTCTATATTCATTCTGGGTTTAGAAGTCCCTAATTTTAGGATTGAAAATTACTGGAAAAATTAGGATTTGGTATAAAAAAGTAATATTACAGCTACCTGTTTCAGAACCAAAGTGATGTATACAGCTATATGAAACATGTATTCCTTACAAGCTGTATAGAAAAAAAGAAGATCTTGTATGTTAATACTCACTGAGTTCTTGATAGTGCTAAATCAAGAATGAGAGAACAATAGGTTGCAAGTACCTGGCAGTTTCCCCAAAGGGAGATAATCCTTTTCATATTAAAAGAACTTAACCTCAAAGACATTAATGGAAGTGAAATAGGCCAGACACAAAAGGACAAATAGTTCATTATTCCACTTATATGAGATATCTAGAATAGTCCGAAGGGCCTGGGGAAAGAGTTGAGGAAGTTTTACTGATTAATTGGTACAGAATTTGACTTTGGGATGATAAAAAATTCTGAAGATGGATAGTTGCGATGGTTGTACAACAGTGTGAATGTATTTAATGTCAATGAACTATACACTTAAAAATGGCAGATTTTATGCTAGATATATTTTACCATAATTAATTTTATCGTAATTAAAAGAAAGTAAACCAATGAGATACACATAAGAAAATCAGTGAGTGGTACTATCTGGATATAGATGGTAGGATGATGTCATTTTACTGTTTGTTTTTTTTTTTTTAATTTTTACTTATTAAGTAGATAAGTTATGTCTAATACAGTCATTCTTAAATCTTAGTGTTATTTCTTAATGCTCCTACAGGTATTTACTCCAACAGGCTAATTTAGAATAGAAGATTCCAAGTCCATTTCAGTGTAGATTCTGTCTTAAGAATGAAAATTCTTTATTAGTTATCATTTTTGGCTTTATGTCAGTCTTTGGGATCTGTGATTCATTCAGCAAATATTTATTGTGTGCCTACTATAAAGCAGATACTCTTGAGCATTTGGAATGTGGCAGTGAACAAAACCAACAAAAATCCTTGTCTTAATGGAGCTTACATTTTAGGGTTCCTCATTCCTTATTGTGAAGAAGTTTTCATTTCATGAAGATCATTTGTGGACTTTGCAGCAACTTTAAACGCTATGCATGTAGTGCAGCACCCCAGAATCAGGAGCTGCTATCCATGCTCATCAGTCCTGATGTGTCTTTCCTCTTTTTTTGTAATCTTTGTAGGTTAATATTCTCTGTAGGCTACATTATTATTTAATAGCCCAAGAAACATTTAAAGTTAAAAGTTCTGGATTTACTAGTATAGAACTTACAGTTGATAGAATTTACAGATTACAGTTGATTCTTAACACAGGCTTGAACTATGTGGGTCCACTTATATGCTGATTTTTTTACAGTTCAGTACTTTAAATGTGTTTTCTTTTCCTTATGATTTCTTAACATTTTCTTACCTTTATTGTAAGACTACAATGTAAAATACATACAAAATACCTGTTAATTGACTTTGTTATTGGTAAGGCTTCTAGTCAACAGCAGACCATTAGTAGTTAGGTTTTTGGAGAGTCAGCAGTTACACATGAAGATTTTGAACTGTGTGGTGGTTTGATGCCCCTAATTACCACATTGTTCAGGGGTCAACTGTGTACTTATTTATTTTTTAAAAATGGCTGATTCATCATGCTGTTTTAGTTTCTTAGGAAACGTCCATGTTACATCTATATTCGATTTTGTCATTTCTGATTTTAATGAATCGTTTCTTTGCCATTTATTTAATAGAATATGATTTTGACAACTTTTTTAAACTGCCATGTAAACTAGAGGTGATAACATTGCCTGTGAAACAACTAGTGCTTTTTCTTATACACTGTATTAGTTTACTTTCTCTCTTCTTTCCTAATCCACATTCTAGTTGTTTCTTCATTAAAGGAGGAACTTATGTTTTGTTGAATCGACTTTGCTATCCAAAAGCTTGTTTCTAGTATTAGTAAGTACCTTCTCTTCCATACTGGAGCATGCCAGCTACCTCCCACCCCCTGTACCCTGTTGTCCCCAGGACCACTGTCATGTTCTCTTGCCTAGTTGGAGCCTGTTAATCTTGATCTTCAGTATTTAAATATTAGTTCCTTTACCCAGAATATTGCTCTTTGTATGTATTCCCCAGCCCCATAATTCTACTTGATTTACTGACCAAAAGACATAATAACTGAATAAACAGTATGAAAAATGTTGCAGAATTAGCCTCTCAAATGCAGAGGAAAGAAAGTAATAAAACAGTTTTACCAGCAAAAGACAGAAGCTTAGCAAAGCAAGAAATAACTAGAGTATCTCCTGGGAAAACATGAATTTTTGCCACTTTCCTCCTTTTGTCCACTCATGTGTTCTTTATAAAATTCTAACCAGTTTTCTTAAATGCTCTCTTATGTTTTCTTTCTGCATATCTTTGGTGGGGGAAAAATAATGGTGGCCTTCATAACTATGCCAGTTGAGGCTAGCCCAACATTCCTTTTCAGACTTTTTTCTCCGAAGTCCAAGTAGGCCCAGGCTCCATAAAGATAGGCTTGAGGGAGGAGCTGGACAGGGACAGATGACCTTAAACTTCTGCTTTATTGCCCTCTAAATGTGTGGCTCAACAGTCAGTTGTCTTAAACTTACTTCTTTCCTTCAGTTTCTTGATTAGTAATAACCCAAATCTGTTCTGATTTCCAGACCTTTCTCATTTTTCCATTCCTTCATGCCCAGCCCTTCATGTAATATTTCCTTAAGAGATTTCCAGTTTATAATCTTATCTTCTTTATATCTACCATGGCTAGAATATTCCTCAGATACTGTTTCTCATTGTGCCATTCTTTTATTCATTGTATCGTAGTGGGCCTCTGTTGTTCATCAAATGAAAATTTCTGTTTGATCTTTAAAGTCTTTTCTGTTGCTGCGTTGAAGTATTTTTGTAAGTACTTTTTATGAATTTTTTTTTTTACCTTTATTTTAGCCTTGTATAGAAGAGGTGTTCTTCATCGTGATTAAGCTAATACATGGTAGATTATCAAAATATTGTGGACCAATTGAGAAGTCCCGATTGATAAGTCAGGAAGTACCTTAAGACTGAGTTGATTATTTTCTCATAATAGTTTAATTAATTCAGGTGAATCATACCAATTTTTAAGTTAAATCGGTAGATGTAATAGGTATCCTAAAAAGCATGACATCTGATTACATTTGTATTTTTATGTGGAGAAAAGTATTACAGAAAGATTGTACGTAGATTTGTGTTGTTTATTCTGGATACTTATGCTGTAAGCTCTACTTAAAGTAATGACCTCAAAAGAAATTTAAAACGTCTTAACCTTTAGCCTTTGATTTGCTTTAAAAAGCAGTTGACTTTGTGTGGAATATTCAAAATAATGCAAAGAACATGGCTGTTTTTCCTTAAAATTCAAAGACCTATTTAGTATATATATTTTTAAAAAATAGTAAATAAATACGGTTTTACAAATTTTCATTTCAGTTGCTTTTGCCAAGAGTAAGTTATTTGACGTTGGTAACTGACAAAGTGAAAAAGCACTTTCAGAAGGTTATGAGACAAGAAGACATTAGTGAGATATGGTTTGAATATGAAGGCACACCACTGAAATGGTGAGTGAATTTTTCTGCATTATTAAGCATTGAGTATATGCTAGCTTTATGAAGGTATAGTGCCCTGAAGCAATTTTTTAAAAAGTTATATAAAGAAATACAGTAGTCTAGCTCATATAATACAGTGAATTTTAAACTATTGTTCAAATATTTTATTGAAAATATTTCTTCCTTCTTTTGGATGCATGGGAGACCGGACAGATTTGTATATATTTTCAACAACAGATTTTTCAGTGGCATAATAATAGTGTATTTGATTATGGTTTTTTTTTCCCCAGACATATTTAAGACTCCCTAATGAATAAGTCAGTTTTGCTTCTATCTCCAGAATTTTTATGACAGGTCTTTATATACCCATGATTACCTAAAGTGGCATCTTTCAAATTGATTGCCACATTTAGTGCCATATGCACATTTTATCTAGCCTTGGCTTAGTATTTAAAATACATTGATTTCCTTTTTATGTGAAAAATAATTTTGATATTCTGTCATTCTTAAGAAACATAAATTCTAAATTGGGTTTATCCATGTATGGATGATTTATTTTTGTACTTCCTCTGTTACTGGGAGTTTTATAAATTGCACTTCCAAAAATATTTAATGAAACTGGAGAAATTACAGAGAAGAATATAAAAAATGGTTCAAGGTATGCTGGGATATAGGTATTGAAATGCTGTTGTATGAATGTAGTTGAATGAAAAGGTCAAGACTTAAATATGAACACTATAAGTAGGTTTAAAGTGGGCTTGCATTCTAAATCTGGAGTATTAATATGAAGAGTTTTAAAAGAGGCTCATAAAAAAGGAAGCTGGGAGATGTTTCACAAGTGCAGCTGACTTGAATATAAACATTATTTAGAAATGAGGGGTGAACTCTTGGAACTCACCTCATGTTGAATTCCCACAAGTGAGTAGATTTTTCATAATGGTTTAGAAACATACAAAGTGATGTTTTTTATTGATTTTGGAAGCAAGGAGATTTTGTATTGAGTTATAGGTCACATTTCTAACCTTTTGAGGCATTTCTAGGAAAGGATGGCAAAGTTCTTTATAGCATTCATTTTTAAATAACACTATTGACAAATTTCATGATCATTTATCAGATTCATTATGATGGTTGAATAGTTCTAGACCTCAGGCAGCATAGATAAGTCAATGTTTTCTGTTTCTTTTTATTTCTTAGAAGAATTGGAGGTTTTGGAATGGGAAGGTGACTTAACAGAAGTATAAGAGGAGCGAGGATCAGGAGAGTAGAGGGAAAGGAAGGAGGGGGAAAGATTGTGGGTGAGTAGCAGTAGGATCTATCTGTATTCTCGACAGTTCGATCTGTATTATATAGTTGAATAATGAAATTGTATTGCTCTATATGTATTAGTTATATACACTTTATTGTTAAGAATTCATGTGACTGACACTAGGCTTTTCAGTTTTATTAGTGTAAAGTAGGGCTTCTTAACAAGGACTCTGTTGACATTTTGACCTAGGTAATTCTTTGCTGTGGGAAGGCTACCCTGTACATTGTAGGATTTTTAGTAGCAGCCTTGGTCTCTGCCTACTAGAGTTAGTAGCATTCCCTCTAGTCATGATTATAAAAAGTGCTGCCAGGTGTCCTGAGATGACGGGGTACAAAACCACCCCCAGTTGAGAAACTCTGGAAAAGATGGGAAACCTCAGACTCTCTTAAGTAAATGATTGCTCAGTTGCCATCCTTCAGCTGCTGTTTTAATCCATCCTGTATGGTGGGGTTTTTTTGTATTTGATAAGATTTGTATTCTGTAAGTTTGTATTCTATATCAACAAATAATGTTTGGACCCATTTCTGTTACCACAGGGTAATAATCTGGCTTAAATATGTCATGTTCTTTGTTAGTACTTATGTCTTCTGAGAATCTTTTATTAAGGAGTAAAAAAATTAAAATTATTTTTCCTTTTAGAGAGTTTATGTGAAAGTAATAGTATTCACATATCTTTGCTGTAGGTTTTGGGGTGTTAACTTTTTATGCATGATGTCACTTTCGTAGTTACGTCTTGCTGTAAGCTCATTGTATTTAATGGCTTCTGATAAAACTTTCCTTTAGTACAGTAGTCCCTCTTTATCTTTGGTTTTGCTTTTTGTAGTTTCATTTACCCTCAGTCAGCCACGGTTTGGAAGCAGATGATCCTTCTCTGACATATTGTCAGAAGGTTGGCAGTAGTAGCCTAACACTGGGTCATTGTGCTTATGTTATCCACCTCACTTCATCTCATCACGTAGGCATTTTACCATCTCACAGTATCACAAGAAGGGTGAGTACAGTACAGTAAGATAATTTGAGAGAGAGCGTCCACACTCATAACTTTTATTATAACTTTTTGTTATAATTGTTCTATTCTAAATTATTGTTGTTAATCTCTTACTGTGCCTAATTTATAAATGAAACTATCATGGGTCTGTATGTATAGGAGAAAACGTAGCATATGTAGAGTTTGGTACTGTCTGTGGTTTTAGGCATCCTTGGGGCGGTCTTGGAACATATCCCCCTTGCATAAGGGGTGACGAACATTAGCTACTCCATATATTTGAGGAAGGAGTAGCTTCCAGAGGCATGAATATAGTCCAGGACCTCTGGGCTAAGTCTTCATCTTTTCTCTTTTTGCTCCCAACTAGAGCAGTTTCCTCCTAGTTAAAGCAGTCATCTTCCTGTGTTCAAGGAGTCATAGGCTATCAATATCTACCTGGCATTTAAGCAGTGGGCTTCATATGATAGGATAATCATTATAGAGAAGCAGCTACCACTGAAGTTTTATAGGGCTTGAGACTTTTGAGACCATGCAAGTGTCTTAAGAGTAGAGGAGCATTTATTTGAGTAGGGTAATAACATCTTTCTTATACTTGATTCTTTGGAGTTTAAATAAATTCCAGTTAGAAAGGAAATCAAACACCAGTTTAGATAATTTATAAAAGAAAGTAGAAAGAGCATAAACTGGTAATTACTTCTTACTCTATAACTCCTGCTATTTGTTATTTATTATTACAATTGTTTAAATATCTGCATGAGATACTTGGGCATGGACTTTTGTACCTTAAGCAGTACTACGTAAGAGGTGCTAAGTAAATGTTTGTTCAGTGGGTGAATGAAAATGAGGCTGAAATAAATAAAATAACTTGTTCAAATGGGTGAGTAGGACCAGATTTTGAAAGTCTCAGTTCAGAGTCTTCCCACCATGGACTTGCTGATATTCTGTTTGTTAGTTGTCATTTTCTTTAGTTCTGTATGGTCTCTCTAAATTACTTACATTATTTGTCCATATTAGAATAGAAAATTTAAGAACAGTGGCAGACACATAATGAATACTTAGTATATTGTTGATTTGTAGAGAATCTGTGGGGGCTTTATTTGATTACCATTTTATCCCCTACAGTCCTTTGTTTCCTTAAGTTTTAAAAATTACATGGTAAATAGAAAGTGCTGATCTAACTCAAATGCAAGGATTTCTTTCTTTCTTTTTTTTTTAAATTTTTGGTAGGAGTGATTTGAGTTGATTAGTCAGCAGAGGGTGCTCTAACATTGCATTTTAAAAGGTGAAGTTTCCTTTTTACTGTTAATCAAGTGGTCAAAGTTTGTATTTTTTACTTTTATATTAGAATTATTTTAAGAGAACAGTTCCTGGTTCTTCTAAAGAACACTTTGTATGTATGCCCTAATATTGGTTAGCTCTTAGGCCTTCGGTATAAATTTTAGAAAAAGCTTTTCTTTTTGTCAGTTATAAAAGCAAGTGTCTCTAATAGGATATTATTATTTTGTGTAAACTGACTTATTTTCAGGACTGGTTGGAAAGTAAGAAGTTGAAACTACCTTTTGAATTAAAACAAACAAACAAACAGCAAGCATTAGTAATCTTAAACATAGACATAGCAGAATAACCCAGATTTTAATAATGTATGTATCTGGTTTCAAAAGTAAATTTTAACAAAATAACCTCTTAATTATAAATACTGTGCAGGCTCTTCTCTCTTATTGATTGTCTTTTTCCTAAGATTTCATTTCTAAAATTTTATAAATTCTGTAAACTTGAATTTTGAAATGTGATTTACTTAGCATTTGAGACAGGTAGTATCCATTGGCTGTTTTGTACTTCTTCATGCGTAAGAATAGGTTTAGAAAGCTGTGAAACACAGTGCTAATTTATAGATGTTTGTGTTTGTTCCATAGGTAAAGCAAGGCAAAATTGATTGTAAACATGAGATTACTTTGGTGTACATTTGAGTTGTACCCTTTTTCTTTTTTTTTTTTTTTTAACAGTGGGGCTTGAACTTGCGACCCTGAGATCAAAACCTGAGCTGGGATCAAGAGTTGTATGCATAGGGGTGCCTGGGTGTCTCATTTGGTAAATCAGCTTCCTTCCCTGAGTCCTGGGATCAAGCCCCTCATGGGGCCCTCTGCTCAGCGAGAGCCTGCTTCTTCTCCCTCTCCCTCTGCCTGCCTTTTTGCCTACTTGTGATCTCTATCTCCCTCCGTCAAATAAATAAATAAAATCTTAAAAAAAAAAAAGTTGGATGCTTAACCATCTGAGCCACCCAGGTGCCCCAGTTTGTACCCTTTTTTATTCAATGAAATATAATCCCGTTTCCAGTAAATCACTAGGAGACTTACAAATAGGATGCATTTATTTCGATGAAACGGAGTAGGACAATCGTTCTGTTCTCTCTAGTATTTGGGGAAGCTTTCTTTCAAG
Organism: Meles meles; assembly: GCF_922984935.1. Taxonomy (NCBI): domain Eukaryota; kingdom Metazoa; phylum Chordata; class Mammalia; order Carnivora; family Mustelidae; genus Meles; species Meles meles. The sequence continues at coordinate 26,050,478 of NC_060070.1, forward strand.
GCTGATGTTAGAATACCGCTTTGCTATCTGACTGCAAGATGTTTAGACTACTGAGAGCACCCTTGGCTGACTTAGGAACATAGCTGTTATTAACGATACATGGAACCAGTATTTGTGTATGTACTTTAGCAGTAATGAAAGGGTAGAGAAGAAACAACTTATGCAAAGAAAAATGAAAATATTACTCATTTTGAGAATTGATTTTAGAAAAGACTAGAGCAATTTAAGGAAGAGAAAGAAAATGAATAAAGTGTGAAAATAGACCTGACACTAACTGTTCTGGTATGGTGAATTTTTATAGGGCAGTAGAGTGAACCCTTACTAGTTGGGCCCTCTTCTGGGATATATTCCAGGTTCATATTCTTACCACTTCCTTTTCTATTAAATTTAGGTTAGATTGGCAGGAGTAGCAGCATATGAGATAAATGGTTACATTATGATTTACTTACAGTTATGGCTTATGTGGTTTCTATGTTGTGGGTTAGGAGCCTCCTGACAAAACTATGTAGAATATCTGTTTAGAGGAATTGTACAAATTAGTACTTTTGAAACCCTTGATGTAAATTAGATTATAGTGTAAGAGAAATTCAGTACCTTTAATTCTTGCCAGTTCTGTTTTCTGTTGCAGATTTTCTTGCATATTAATAGACTCATCAGAAATAAGCAGTCTTGGAACCAGTTAATTCAGATAGTATATTTTTTTGGAGTTAGTATCCTTGCATCAAAATCATTCTGACATAAACATCTGCATTGAGCCACATAATAACCTGAACATGTAGACTTTGATAAGAGAAGGAAGTAAATAGCTCTTTCTACTGCAGTTTTATTTTTAAAGATTATTACAGGATAATTACTAGTTATTTAGAATGCTTTTATGTTGTTACTTTACATACATTTATAGTTAAATGTAAGTATTAGAAACCGTAATATTTAAATTTCATCCTAATCTTCAGTATATTGGGAAAAAGAGTCATCATTTACCATCTGAGACCAATGAAGAAAATAAATATATATGTAAGTTATTTTATAAATAACTTAGAGAAAAATAAAGGAATAGTGTATGACAACTTTATTAGAAATTTTAAAAAGCATTTAGATAGAGCAAATTCACATTTACGCTTCATAGTTCCCTAGTTTTGAAGGTATAGATACCAGAAATGGGCAGTGTCTTCTGAATGCAACTAACTACTCGTTAGTTGTCATAAATTCAAATAGACCTCTAAGAGGTTTTGGGTTATTGTGACTTCTGGCTTTTCTTGCTTAACAACAGTGTTTAAAGAAATTTTTAAACCTTTGACAGATCATGATTTTGTTGTAAAATACTTGTTTTGTTTACATTAGTAAATGCCAGTAAGAATGATCAGTTCAATACTTGTTCATTTCTACATCATATGATTCCTTCTAGTCATCTTCGGTACAAAGCTGCCTTTAGCTCTTTCTTGCTCACTATCAGATAAATTGCAGTGCACAAATGGCATAAAAGATGAAAAAATACTGTCACACTTCTTTTTAACAAAATGACTCAGGTTCTTGTCATAAAATACTGTATGATGAAAATTCTTGCCATTGAATGACTAAGTGGATTAAGAATACCATGTCTTTAGAAATATATTGTTCATTCATTAGTTTTTGAATTGTGTAAAATTCACCTAGAATATTACCTAATGACTCATAGTCTGAGATTTCACTTAAGCGATCAATTTTACTACTGTCATTAAAGTCCAAAGTACTGTTGTCTGTGTAAAAACCTTCTGATTTATGTAATAATTGTGTAACATCTTCCCTTGTCGATTTTCCTCTCTTTCCCATTATACATGGAAAATTAGACATTTTAAATTTTTAGCTATATTAATGATAGATAAAAGCAGACTCCAAAAATGGGGTCTGCATTCTTACTTTATACTTCCTTGAAATCTGATGTAATATTCTAGGTGAAACAATGAGAACATGGAAGAATGCATTATTATATCATCCTTCTAGGCATGCCATTATTCTTCCAAATTGTTACTAGTTTAGTCTTTCTTTCTTTTTTTTTTCTTAGCATAGTTGGGAATAATTGATAAATAATGATGAAATCATTCCTAGAATGATGAAATAGAATTCCTGGAATAGGATGAGGACTAGCAAAAGTCTGTTTTGTAAAAATACAAAGCATTATGTAGAACTTGTACAATTTTAAGAAGTTCAGAGAGAAGTATCAGAATTGTATAGAATCTATAACTTTTCTCTAATGGAGTATTTTTGTTTTTCAAATTACTATTTTTGTTTTAGATTTTGACAGACTAGGGTTTTTTTTTCTGGGTTCTGAAGGAAACATTCTATTATTTAGGTAGTCCAAAATTTCCTTCAGTATTCATATTTGGTTATGAAAGATTGATAGTAGATGTGAACTTTCAAGTTTAGAGGTTTAAGGGTTATTATTAAAAGATACAACATGTATATGACTAAAACTACCCTGTTTTCATTTTACCAGCAGGGCATTCATTCTAAATTCTTTCTAAATAACATGATCTGTAGTGATTGATGACTTTTCACCAATTGTATTATGTAGATGGAAGCAAACAGGACTAGTATTAATATTTGAATCTTGGTTAGGCAGTGTATTGGGTCGTTCATTTTGAGGGGAATTAGGTGTATTTCCAAATTTTGCAGCTTCTAAATCTAGGAATCACTCACTAACGTATGAAAAACAGGACTGTACAAGACACCACGCAGTCCTCTTTTTGCCTCTTTTGCCTTGTTGGAAGTATTGTTTAATTCTGTTTCATTATTGTAGCCACTTTAGTTTCTTTAAAAGGATGATTTAAAAAATAAGATTTCTTTGTTGAAATCTGCAAGGTTTGAATTATTGGTAAATAGTTTGCGTCACTGTAAGTAATATTTATATTTGGAAAGTTTCTCTTATTTAGGAAGTCCTGAATTTATTTTTGTAAAAAACTTCAGTCTGAGATTGCAGAAAAATATTCAGTGACTTTAGAAAATGTTGACATGTTGTTATACAGAAAAAAGCAGGTAATAGTGTTTTATAAAGGATAAGCCTAATCTGTATTTACATATGTATGCATAAATAAAAGACTCACTTTCTATGGCGTTAATATTAACCACAAAATAGATGATTGCATGCTTTTTAAAGTGATTTTCTTAGTTCTTAGAATTTTCTAATACTTGAAAAATTAAAAAATATATTTACATAAGCTTAAAAACCTGTTTATCCAATGTAAATACTGGGATGGTAATCGGATACTGCAGTACTGTGATACAGCAGTGGTCATGGTTGATAAGAGATTCTTAAGCACTATCCCGTTATGTATACTGGGGCTTCAGTGAATGAAATGCTTAGAAGAAAACCAATACCTGGAAACTATACCATATTAGCTTGGGCAAGTGACAGTAATATGTTATCATTCTATGATTTGTGGTTAAAGCCCCCTGATATTTGATGTTACAGTATATGCTGAAATTTTTTTTAGAGTTGTAGTTATAACTTTAAAATATTCTTCTTAAAATGTACTCTTTCATTTTTAGGCATTATCCAATTGGTTTGCTGTTTGATCTACTTGCATCAAGTTCAGCTCTTCCTTGGAACATCATAGTACATTTTAAGGTATAGTTTAAATAGCATTTCCCATTTCTTCCTCTTATAATATTTCGTAGGTAGATTTAGAATAGACTTTTTTTTAAGTGAAGTTGTTTATTGCTTCTTCCATGACACTTTAATGGCTAAGCTGCCGCTGGTTTTTATCCATATATCTTTTGATTTATTACTAACTCTTGGCAGAGTCATTTAAACATTAAATGCATGAATGCCTATTTTTGGACCTGAATATGCAGTTTAAAATTGGTAATATTTTGGAATGTTTATGTTCATCCAAAAAAATCTCCAATAAGAACAAAATCCAGAGTTTAGATGTGGGCATGGGAGTGGGGAAGGGGTACAGTTTAATGTGTTGAGTATCTCTTAGGCTATTTTGATTGAATTGTGAGAAGCGTTAGGAGACAGAACTCCAAAGACTTGATCTGAGTGTGTTTTGAGAAATTTTAATTCCTGTAGTTTCTATGATCAGTCCATTTATTGTAACTTAATTTTGTCCTAATAGTTTATAAAGTGGTCTGTCTTCCCCCTTAACCACGTTGGTTCTTCAGCCCCTGCTCCCCAAGCAATAAACAAATACCATTGAAGGATTGAAATACCTCTTTTAGTTGATCACTAGGCAGTGATTCTCAAAGGGCGATGAATTGTGGGAGGGAAGCATGTTAGGAGTTTGAAAAGTCATTTTAGATATCTAATTTGCTTTCCTGTAAGGGGCACTCATTCAGAGTCACAGCCCAAAGTCTGCTCACCCATTCTTCCCAAGATGCTTTCCTTCCCACTTTATTCAGTTGAGTCTGTGGGTCTTTGGCATTTATTTCCTTCTCATTTGCACTAATGTGCTTTGCAGAGTACCATGTTGCCACAGATTTTAGTTATCATGGAACCAGAGTAGGATATGGTTCTAATATGCATGACTTTCAGTTACCATGGTATCATGCAAAGTGAAGACTGCTTGTATTTATAATAATTTAAGTTTAGAACGGTATAAAGTAAAACTACTCCAAGTGTAATGAGTGTAGAGGTTCTTGTATTGCCTAACATGTTAGTCTTTCCCATTATGTTGAAAAACAGTTCTCATAATTATTCATGTGAGAGGGATGCACTCTAGGACTTTGGAATCTAGGTTAAAATATATCATAGCTACCCATTTATTTGTTCATTCAACACATACCAGAAGCCCACTATGTGCCAGTCAGGCACTATTCTAGATGCTTGGGGTATATGAGTGAATGACACAAAGACACTCAAAACACCGGGACACTTTATGGTACCCACCTGGCACCACATACCAAGCCTTCTGTAATCACTGATTGAGTGCATCAGTGGACTATGATAATGATAGGAAAAGCTTAGAATTGTTTCGATTGTTCTAGTGTAGTGGTGCAGTGTAGTGCTTCTCAAAGCACTCTGTCGACCCATAGGGGTACCCAAGGCTCTTGGAATGGATTCATGAGGTCCAGTTTATTTCCAAAATAATATTAAGGTGCTATTTGCACCTCTGTGTTTACATTTGTACTGATCTGTAAAAGGGATGGTGGGTCAAACTGTGGGCACCACAACACAGAGCAGGGCGGTGCACCACTCTGTGCAAGTGGTTATTGCATTTTTCACTGCCACACACTTGCAGTAGAAAGAATATCAGCCTCACTTAAGAGTGTTCTGGATGAAGCAGTACAAATTATCGATTATTCTTCATCTTAACTCTTAAGTCCATGTCTTTTTAAGCTCCTGTGTGTCGAAATGAGAGTGCATATAAAGCACTTCTGCTCTGTGCCAAATACGATAACGTCTTAAGGAAAAGCACTGAAGCCCTTGTTTGAGGGCAAGCTGAACATGCCACTTTTTTCATAAAACACCGTTTTTTATTCGAAAGAGTGACTGATAAAGTGTATTGGGGTATTTGTAAGATAGTTTCTTAAAATAAATGAAGTGACTCTCTCAGAGTAAGGACAACAGTATTTGTTGCCAATGTTAAAATGTGAACTTCTAAATGAAAATTAGAACTTTGGAAAACATATCTGCTACCATGACCTTGACAGCTTTATTATTCCTAAAACAGTTTTCTGTTGAGATTTTTGGTCATTTTAACAGATCTGATTTTTTTTTAAGATTTTATTTATTTATTTGACAGAGAGAGATCACAAGTAGACAGAGAGGCAGGCAGAGAGAGAGAGAGAGAGGGAAGCAGGCTCGCTGCTGAGCAGAGAGCCTGATGCGGGACCCGATCTCAGGACCTTGAGATCATGACCTGAGCCGAAGGCAGCAGCTTAACCCACTGAGCCACCCAGGCGCCCAACAGATCTGATTTTTAAGAAATTTTATGTAATGAAATGTGTCAATGTTTAGAGATTTACGTTAATTCAGCAAACAAGTATTTTCCAAATGGTCAATGCATGATGTTACAAAATAATGTATGTGAAAAAGAACCATTCAAAATGCAAGGTCACAATTAGGAATTTTAATGTAACAGAAATCAAAATATTTATTGATAAGCTTTCAGATTCCACATTAATGTTCTAATAAACTATGCTTATTAAATCTGGTGTAGTATCAAAAAAGAATATCCACAAATCTGAAGTCTGTTAAAATGCTACTCCTTTTTCCAGGTACATATTTTTATAAGCCTATATATTTATATGTTAGTCAAAACAACATTAAAAGCACTGAATGTAGAAGCATATAGTTCATCTGTTTTCTACAAAGCCAAACATCAAAGATATTTGCAAAAAAAAAGTAGTTATTTTACACAGAAATAGTTTTACACAGAATATTTTACACAGAAATAGTGTAAAATAGTTATTTTACACAGAAAATATGATTTTTGTGTTACATGTAATGGGTATGTTCTTGGTGTTTTTAAATGGATCACTCTTTGAGGTCTTTGGTAGGTCACCATTTTCTTCCCAGATGGGAAGTTTATTAGAGAAATCAAATAGAAAGCAGAATTGTAGAGCCAATAACCAATATTATAGAGGGTGCTATAAATTTGCTCAACCTACCAGTGTATTTCTATCAGCTCTTCTTACACTTTCTGCACCTGGCCTGTATTGGGGGAGAATTTCTTTCTGTATACTAAGTTCCCTTTTTTCATGGTTATAAGACTTAGCTTTCCTCAAAAGTTGTCCCTAAGTGTTTAATTTATGGTTATGCTGATTAATGTAGGCCCATTTCTGTTATACTGCTTTATGGCTTTTGATTCATTATAATGAAATCAAGTAAGACATTTGCAGGTAGAAAAGAAGATGCTTTTAGAATGAGGAAGTGGTGTTTTGTCCTTAGTTTCTAGATAATAGCTTATCAGTTGATTGATTTATCAAGTAACAACTTTATGTCAGTTGATGTGTCAATGTGTATTTTATCTTTTTGATATTGAGTATGTTAAATGATATCTGTATTTTAACCAGACAGCTTGGAATTTATTTGTTTTACAGTTGCTTTCAAAAATATAAATTGATTTTGATTAGGTTTTATGCAATAATAAACTCTCCCAAGAGACCCCCCACCCCGGCTGCCTCTACCTCACACGTTTGATCATTTTGTGGTTCAGACTGAATTCTTGGGGGAAAATACCTGTTAAATAGCTTTCAGATATTTTCTCCAATTCTTAATAGACTTTGCTGCTTGTCATTTGAATAGATATATAATGTTTATAGTAAATGAATTTAATGTCTAGAGTAGTGTTCTTCAAACTTTAATGTGCATACAGATTACCGTTGTGTCTTGTTAAGGTACAGATTTTGATTCTGATTCTGTAGGTTTGTGCTGAGGGCAAAGGTTCTGTGTTTTTATTTTTTTAATTTATTTTTATTTTTTTTTTCCATTGGATTTTTAGACTTCATTGCACAAATTCATCATATATTCACCTTTGGCATAGATGTTGACACATGAGTGTGTTTTATATCAGCTACCATAAGGATTGCCATTCCTATGAGAGTAAAAGTACTTGAGAAACCTTCCATGGAGGAAATATTAAATGATTGCCAGCCATACTCTGAGCCTTATGTTTTATTTTCTTATTTACAGTAGGAGGCCTGGCTGGACTTAACTTCTAGCTACTTGATCCTTGGGCTTTGTTCTCCATGATGCGTGTTACGTAGTAGCATAATTTCATTATATCTTATCGATAGAAGCATTATTAACGTTATAGGGGGATTTGTTCACTGGCTCCCATTATTTTCAGGCTATACATTTAGCTCAGCCTGAGCAAAAATTCATTTCATAAACACAAATGTGTTAACATAACTTTCTTACCATCACACTTTCTTGACTTTTCAAGAATGCCACCAGCTCACTCTGATTATCCACATGTGTATACAGCATGAAATACCATCTCATCTACTGTAGGTTCATTCATTTCATTAATAGCAATAATATTAATTTTCATAATTTGAGAGGAATTTGCATCTAAGCCAAAATTGCAGTAGTGGAATCAACAACTGCTTATCTCAAATGACTACATGGATGCCCCCCCATATCATACCTTTGAAGAGTCTTCTTACATAAATGTAAAATAGGAAGGAAAGGAATCAAACCTCCTCCAGCTGGTGCCAAGCCAATATCATAACTTCTGTTTCTTTCTTAATTAGTGAGGTATTAGTAAAAATTATATAACTTTGTCTAAGTGAAATTAGAAGTCCAGACACTTCATATCCTGGTGACATATCCATTCCAGCTACGTTTCCAAGATGCAGCGTCACCTATTGTAGAAGAACTTGTACACTTCATGATCATACATTAATGATTGTTGTCCTGATTAGCTCCTTAGTGATTTACATTATTTCCTTAATGTTAACAGCTAACGTAACACACAAGTACAATAGATATACAAGAAGTAGAACCAGCTTAAACTGTTCTATTAGTCACTATCTTAATCTTGTCTTACCACCACTACCATTTCATTATATAATAGATGAAACTAATAATCCTTCCCTCACTGTAAAGACTATGGGTCGTCGGTGATTCTGAAGGTATGAATATGTAAATATTTATTATTTTCATCATGATAAGTGTACTCTTTAATACCTATCCCCTATTTTCCCCATCCCCCCCACCCATCTCCTCTGGTCACCATCTGTTTGTTCTCTGTAGCTAACAGTCTATTTCTTGGTTTGTCTCTTTTTTCCCCTTTGTTTGGTTTCTTAAATTCCGTGTATCTGTGAAATCATATGGTATTTGTCTTTCTCTGACTTATTTTGCATAGCGTTATATTCTCTAGCTCTATCCATGTTGTTGCCAATGGCAAGATTTCATTCTTTGGCTGAATAATATTCCCGTATATATGTATATGCATATATATGTGTATATACACACATGTATTTGTATATATATAAAATTTATGTGTGTATGTATATATGTATATACATACATATATATAGATACACATAAAATTTCTTTATCCATTCATCTATAGATGGACACATGGGCGGCATTCATAGTTTGGCTGTTGAGGTTCTGTATTTTTAACAAGTTCATAGGTAATTTAGTGTTACTGATTCAGCAGACCACTTTTTGAATAACAAGTGTTTAGAGAACAGTACAGATTTAGAAATTAATATTGTGTAAAGAACTAAAAAGTTGTAAGAATGATTCAGAAAATTAATGTTTTTAGAAATTTTTATATTATTTTTGGAATTCTGAGAGAGAAACATTACATAATTGTAAGGTGTTTACTGCTTTAAAACATAGATTTAGATATTTATTTTGCTTTCTTCCTCCATGTATCAAAACGAGTGAAAATAGTGACTTCTTGAGACTTTTCTAATTAGCTTCAAGAATATTTATGATCCCTAAACTTCATTAGCTTACTGAGAAAATTATCTTATTTCTCGTTCTTCACTTTTTTATTTTAAAAAGTTTAAATCTGTATTTGAAAAGTTGAGAGTTGTCTAGTGAACATCCACATACTTCTTACCTTGATTTGCCAGTTGCCAACATTTTGCTACTTTGGCTTTCTCCTTCTCTATTTTTTTCCTCTAATATTTATATTATTTCCATGGGTATGCTACTTGCAAAGCTGGATTGTAATAAAAAAGTTGCTTATAGTATATGGAATTTTTAAAAAGAGAAATTCGTTATATGATTCAAAAATTTAGCATCAGGTGAATGTAGTGGGTTCTTTAAAATGCCAAATTCTATTGCATATCCTAAATAAAGTTTAATGAGTAAACAAAATCAGCAATACCTTGGTGTTTTTTTTTCTTTCTTTCCTGATAACATGGTGCTAAATTGGTGTATTTTGGTTTTGATAAGAGCATAGATTTTAATTTTAAATTTTGATAGTGATTATTAGTGGTAAGAGCTCACATTTGCTAGGTAAAAGAGGGTCAGCATTAAGGTAAGTGCTTCTGTGTAAAACACTGCTGAACAATTGTGACTAGACAAAATTAGGTTTTTGGACCAAGATATTCTCTGTCTTTCCTACAGTGGTTGGAAGGCACTACCACTGATTCTGACTGTTCTTTAAATATATTTGTATGATTGCCCACACCCCTTTTCTGATGGTTTCATTCTTTCTTGCTAGGCCAAGAGCCACTGTGTCTCCCTGAGGTAATTTACTGTATTTCTGCTTATCCACTGTGTGTTGATGACATAGGTCTGAGGTAGCTTTCCTTGTTCTTAAGTGTACTTCATGGTCATTCCCATGCTTCTGCTTCATGGACTTGCCAGCTCTAAATATTGGTAGTTGTTTTGTAGTATCTATCAGTAGTGTAGTACATTAGTTATCTGTTTCCGTGTAACAGATCACCACAAATGTAGCAGCTTAAAATAACACAAATTTATTATTTCACCATTTCTGCGGATCTTCTGCTTAGGGCCCCACTGTAATCATGGTGTTGGCTGAGCTACATTCTTGGCTGGAGACTGAGAATCTTCTAAACTCACTCATGTTGCTGGCAGAATTCATTGCCATGTGATTGTAGGACTGAGGGCCCTTTCTTTTGACTCTCAGCTAGAGGCTGCACTCAGCACCTAAAGGCTGCTTAAAGTTCCTTGCCATGTGGACTTTCCCAGTATGTCAGCTTACTTCATTCAGCCAACAAAAGGTCTCTAGAGCTCGTCTTTTAGCAAGATTGGAGTTTTATGTAAGTGTCACTTAAAATCACAGGAGTAAGATCTATAGCCTTCACAATATTCTTTTGGTTAAGTGCAAATCAAGATCCTGCCTGTAGCCCATGGGAAGGGATTACAGAAAGGTGTGAAGGATGTGGAGAGTATGTAGGGTCATGTATACTTAAAATTTTATGAAATATGGTTTGTTTAGTCACTAATTTATTCATCAAATATTTATTGAGGTTAACATCTACTTTTCAGCCATGACAGAGTAATTGGATTGGATTTTTCTTCCAGCCATAAACAGCTATAAAACTGGACAAAATATATGAAGTAGAGCTCTTTTCAGGCACTGGACATTAGAGAGAAAGAGAACAAACAAGGTGAGCACCACATTTAGCCCATCTCTGTTTCAGGGCAGTTTCCTGACTGTGTCGTGGGGAGTAGAACTCAAGCAGAGCAGGGAAGTCCTGCTGAGTTAAGGATGCAAAGATTGGAGTTCTGGGCTACTGAAGCAGCTGGAATTTGCTGAGCAGGGTTTCAGAAAAGTACAAGTGTGAGTTTCCCATAAGTCCTTTTCTGACAGTTGTGGTGCATATTCATAGGCAATATTCATCAAGGTCAGATAAGAGAATGCATGTTAGAGTGGGACAAGCCCCATTATACCTGGAGATGTTGGATTCTAGTCCACCCAGGGTGGAGAGAGACCTAGTTAACATACTAAATATAGTTATCTGAGACCAGAAAGACCTGCTATAGGAGTAACTATTATATCTCAGAGCAGGATTAGCAAATTACGGTCTGTGTTATATCTGGCCTTATTGTTTTTGTATGGCTTGTGATCTAAGGATGGTTTTTATATATTTTAGTGGCAGAAAAAATTTTATTTCACTTTTTTTTTTAAAGATTTTGCTTATTTATTAGAAAGAGAGAGAGAGAGACAGAGAATGTGAGAGAGAGAGAGTGAGCAGCAGAAGGGGGTGGGGAGGGCAGAGGGAGAGGGAGAAACTGGCTCCCTGCTTAGCAAGGAGCTGATGTGGGGCTTGATCCCAGGACCCGGGGAACGTGACCTGGGCTGAAGGCAGATGCTTAACCAACCGAGCCACCCAGGTGCCCATAGAAAAGAGTTTTTAAAAAGAATAGTATTTTGTGAAACTTGAAAATTATGTGGAATATAAATTCTGGTGACTCTAAATAAATTTGTTTAAAAATGCAGCCATCCAGGGGCACCTGGGTGGCTCAGTCAGTTAAACGTTTGCCTTTAGCTCAGGTCATAATCCTGGGGTCCTGGGTTTGAGACCTGTGTCAGGCTCCCTGCTCAGCGGGGTGTTTCTCCCACTCCCTCTGCAGCTCCCCCTCTGCTTATGCTCTCTCTCTCTCTCACTCTCAAATAAATAAATAAAATCTTAAAAAAAAAAGTAAAATGAAACCATCCATGCTAATTCATTTACATATTACTTTTGGGCCACAAGGGCAAAGTCACAGTTGCTATAGACACTGTGTGACCCACAAATCTAATGCATTTACTGTCTAGCCTTTTACAGAAAAAGTTGGCCAACTCCTATTTAAGAGTAAGGATTGCTCTGGATCTTCTCTAATAAAGTCTAAAATTAGCTCATTTGGGGATCAGGGAGAGGCACGAGGCAGAACAAAACTCATCAAGAAAGACAGTATAACTCGAGAATCCTCACACTGTATTTACAATGTCCAGCATGCAACCAATATTTACTATACCTGCAAATAATCAGCAAAACTTGAAACATATCAAGGGGGGAAAGTGCTGTTAATAGAAACTGACCCTGAGATAACCCACATTTGGAATTAGGAAAAATGAATTAAACCAATATTAAGTCAGTGACCTAAAATAAGATTACAATATTGTAAGACAATATTGTATTTTATATAGAACATATATAGAACAACTATATGTTCTATTTATATAGAACAACTATATGAAATGAATGAATGAATGAATGAATGAATACAATATTGTATTTTATATAGAACAACTATATGAAATGAAAAATTCACTGGATAGGCTTAATGTGAATTAGAGATGGCACAAGAAAGATTCTGTGAACTTGAAGTCCGATCCATAGAAATTATGCAGTATGAAGAATTGAGAGAAGAAAACTGGTGCTGGTGGGGGAGGGAGACAATCCTGATGGCCTCTAGGATAATGTCAAGCAGTCTTACATACATGTACTTAGAGTCCTAGAAGGAGAGGAAAGGGAATGATTCAGGAAAATGTTTTTAAGAAATAATGATTAGATTCCCATTTTTTGGTTTCAAAGCTACAATAACCCAAACTCGATGATATTGGCATAAGGACAGACATAAATCAATGGAGTTGAAGTGAAAGTCAAAATAAAAACACATACATATGTGGGCTCTTGATTTTTTTGTATGGGTGCCGAGACAGTGTAGTGAAGGAAAGTCGTTTTTGACAGATTGTGCTGTGACAACTGGATACCCACATGTAAGAGAATGAAACTGACTGCTATTAAAAAATAAGTAGAAGTGGATCAGATATCTAAATGTAAGAACTAAAATTATTAAATTCTTAGAAAAAAATAAATTTGATTAGGCAGTAATTTCTTAGGTATAACACTTAAAGCACAAACAACGAAAGGAAAAGAAAAACAGGTAAATTGGACTTGATCAAAATGAAAGACTTTCGTGCTTCAAAGGAAGTGAAAAGACAACCCATAAGAGAAAATATTTGCAAAGTCATATATCTAAGAAGGGTCCAGTGTCCAGAATACACAAAGAATTCCTAGAATTCAATAATGAAAAGGTAAATAACCCAATTAAAAATGGGCAAAGTATTTGAGGAGACGTTTCTCCAAAGTAGATAAAAAAATGACCAGAAACACATGCAGTGATGCTCAGAATACTTGTTTAAAAAAAGGCAAAAAAAGATACCATTGAGTTACTTCTTCAACCTGCTAAGTTAGCTATAATCAAAAAGTTGGATGATAGCAGGTATTAAAGTGTGGATTAATTGGTACTCTCCTATGTTACATGTTACTGTTAGAAATGTAAAATGATACACTGCCTTGGAGAATAGTCTGGCAGTTCCTCAAATCATTAAGCATAGACTTGCCATATGACCCACCAATTCCAGTGATAGTTACATACCCCAGAGAACTGAAAACGCATGACCCCCTAAAAACTTGTACTGGTATGTTCACAGCAACATTAGTCATAATAGCCAAAAAGTGGAAGCAACCCCAGTGTTCATCAGCAGATGAGTGGGTAAACAAAATGCATATCCATAGGGGCGCCTGGGTGGCTCAGTGGGTTAAAGCCTCTGCCTTCAGCTCAGGTCACGATCCCAGGCTCCTGGGATCCCCCACATCAGGCTCTCTGCCCGGCAGGGAGCCTGCTTCCTCCTCTCTCTCTCTGCCTGCCTTTCTGCCTACTTGTGATCTCTGTCTGTCAAATTAATAAATAAAATATTTTTTTAAAAAATGTATATCCATATAATAGAATATAGTTGGCCCTTGAACAGAATGATTTGAACTGTGTGGGTCCACTCATGTCCAGATTCTTTTTTGATAAATATAGTACTGTAATATTTTCTTTTCCTTAACATCTTCTATTCTGTAGCTTACTCTGTTATAAAATACAGTATATAAGACATATACCATACAAGCCATTTGATTGATTGTTTATGTTACTGGTAAGGCTTCCAGTCAACAGGTTAGTAGTTAAATTTGGGGGGAGTCAAAAGTTACATGCAGATTTTCAAGTACATAAGGAGAGGTGTGGGTTGGCACCCCTAACCACTTGTTTGAGGGTCAACAGTATAATTTGGTCATGAAAAGAAATGAAGTATTGATAAATGCTATAGCATAGATGAACTTTGACATGTCATGATAAGTAAAAGAAGGAAGACACAAAGGGCTGCATATTGTATGCATACTGGATTCATTTATATGAAGTGTCCAGAATATGCAAAATCTGTAGAGACAGAAAGTAAATTAGTGTGACTGCTTATAAATATGAGGTTTCTTTCTGGAGTTACATAATTTGATAGTGGTGATTGCTTTATACCTTGTGAATATACTAAAAACTACTGAAATGTACTTTTTTAAATGGTAAATGTAAGTGAATCATATTTGAATTACATCTCAATTTAAAAGAAATAATGGTTAATAATTTTTCATATTCGGGGAGAAAACAATCTTTGTGTTGCAAAAGCTCAGGAAATCCGAAGCAAGTAAATATATAGGAAAACACACAGGTATATCATAGTCAGACTGGTGAAAACCAATATAGAAAGTCTATACAAAAAAAGAAACATGACATAAAAGAAAACAGTAAGTGTTGATGAATGATGGGTGCTGTCTTGTGAGATCAAAGTACAATGCAGTGATACCTTAAAGCATTGAAAGAAGCTACAGACAAGAGTGAAGAATGCTAGAAATGGTAGATAAGTGATAAATACAAAAGATTACCCCTTTAGCTTTTTTTTTTTTAAGCAAATGACTATTAAAAGCAACAATAATATAATTTTAAAGAAGGGTTTGTAGTGTCTTTGTAAATAAAATGTATGACCACATTTGTCCAAAGGATGGGGTTACTGAATCCTCAGTTAACTGTGGGTCAAAGAAGAAATCACAAGGGAAGTTTAAATATATTTCAAACTAAATGATAATGGAAACACAACAGAATTTAAGTTTGTGGGCTTCACATAAAGCTGTGCTTAGAGGGATTTAAAAACTTTCTGTAGTAGGAAAACACAGCTTACTGATCCCAGGAACAAAAAACGGGATATTACTACTGATCCTACAGTCATTAAAAAGATAGTAGGAAATATAATAAACAACTTTACGCCAGTGAATTTGACAAATGGACATACTCAGCAAAAATATAATTTACTGAAATTGACACAATAAATCGAAATGAGTAGCCTCTAAATATATGAAGAAGTTGGATTTGTAATTAAAAGTTACAAAGTGAAATTCACAAAGTTTCATTGATGAGTTCTATCAAATATTTAAGGAACAAATAGTACTGATTTTCACAGACTTTTTTCAGAAAACAGAAGAGGAGGGACTATTTCCCAGTCTGTTTAACAGGCCAGAGTAACTGATAGAAGAATGTGTAATGGATATTAAAGGAAAATAAAAAAAAAAGCCCAATATCCCTCATGAACATAAATACAAACACTCTCAAGAAAATACTAACAAATTGAATCTTCAATAAAGGATAGTACACCACAACCTGGTTGAGATTGTCCCAGGAATATAAGGGTGATTCAAATATCAATGAATCAGTGTAGTCAGCACATTTACAGAAAAATAGAAAAAAATCATACAATCACATAGATCCTTACCAAAAAAGCTTTTGACAAAATTCAGGACCCACTTATCTTCAAAACTCTTAGCAAACTTAGGAATAAATAGGGATAAATAAATAGGAATAAATAAATAAAAATAGGGAATCCCCTCAATTTGGCAAAGAGTAAATATGAAAAATCTAGAGCTAAAATCATGCTAAACGGTGGCTTATTGAATGTTTCACCCTAAGATCAGGAAAAAGGGAAAGGATGTCTGTTCCTACCACTTCTGTGGGTAGTTTTGCTTTACGGCAAAACAAGTATTCCTGAAAAACAAGGCGCTGTTAAAAATCACAGGATTTACGGGGAAAATGCATTAAGGGCACAAAACCAAAAACTGTTAGTGACAAAAAAGACAGGAACCTAATAAAAGCTAATAAGAATAAAATAAAAAATAAAACCTAAAAAAATGTAGAAGTTTTACATAGGTTAAATGGTTAAATACATAAATACTACCACAAGTTTGGCACTTTATATGGAAAAAGACTAAGTTTGTTTGTAGAGATGAGGATCAGAAGGGATTACAGCTTGTTAGTGAAGTGGTGGAAGAAAAGTTATCAAATCAGACAAAATTGTAGCTTCAAATTTGGATGAGTATAGTTTGTAACATAAATTGAGGTAACAGGTCTATTGCTGAGGTTACGTTTTGTATATTTTGTGGCTCAGTTTAGCTGGGTGCAATTTCTGTGTTCATTTAGTATTTTTTATGGACAATATTTACAGAAGAAAATACGAAATTCACATTGCTGAAATTGTTCCCTAATATATGATTTGCTTTGGAACAAATCCAAAAAACTTAAATAGTTTAAATATATACAAATATGTATATATTTTTATAAATATATGTGCATATAATATGTGTATGTTTATATAGGAACACTTAGCATGTGAAAAGATGTTCAGTACCTTTATTTATCACGGAGGTTTAAATCACAGTGAGTGCTCAGGGCACCTGGTGGCTCACTTGGTTAAGCTTCCGACTTGGTTTTGGCTCTGGTCATGGTCTCAGGGCCATAATATTGAGCCCCATGTCAGGCTCTCTGCTCAGCGGGGAACGTGCTTCTCTGTCTCCCTCTACATGCCGTGTCCCCTGCTCTTGTGCACTCTCTGTGTCAAATAAATAAATAAAATCTTAAAAAAAAAGAAAAAGAAAAATGATAACATGTTCACAAAAGACTTGTGTACTTAGATACAATCTTTTTTTTTTTTTAAGATTTTATTTATTTGTCAGAGAGCACAAGCAGGGGGAGCAGCAGGCAGAGGGGGAAGCAAACTTCCTATTGAGCAAGGAGCCCAGTGTGGGACTTGATCCCAGTATCTTGGGATCAGGACCTGAGCTGAAGGCAGACACCTAACTGACTGAGCCACCCATGCATCCTTCTGGATACAATTGTAATGTCTACTAACAGGTTTTTGGGTGAACAGAGAGGTTTATCAATGCAGTGATGTTAGTACTTAGCAGCAGAAGGCAACTATTTATATATGCAGTAACATAGATGAATTTCAAAAGCATTATGCTAATAAGTAAAAAATGCTACTAATCTTGTGCTACAAATCAGATCAGCTAGTTGGGTCATAATGAGGGAACTGATTGCAAAGGGCACCAAAGAACTTCTTGGGTGTGATGGTAATATTTTATATCTTGTTTGGGCTGACACTTAGGTAGTGTTAGTTTATTTAACTGTACACTTAAAATTTCTACATTTCACTCTGAATTATATCTCAATGAAGTGACTTAATTTACAAAGTTTATTGAGAAAGCACAAGTGAGAACAGTCATGGTCTCTACCTTGTGGAGCATAGAGAGTAGTATGACCCAAGAACATAAATATTATAGAATCAACTATATGAACTTTGTCAGCTTGACCTACACTTGGGAAGTAAGAAATTTCTTGGAGGAAGTAATGTTGAAACTGAAGCTGAAGATGGAGGAGGATATTTTTGGATAGTTGTATAAGTGGTCAAGTGATAGGCAAGGAGAAAGTGTTCTAGGCAAAGGAGATACTTTGTGCAGAGGTACAGAAATGAGAGAGTATGGCTAAAAGAATGTTTGAGCAGATGACAGATAATCAAGATCATTGGGGCCGAGAATGTGTGTGTGGGAGAAAGGAAAGAAAATGAAATATGTGAGGGGGGGAGCAGGAGATTATGATGAAGAGGTTAGCAGAAGATCTACGTCATTTCGAACTTTGAAGGCTTTGGACGAAGTTTGATTTTATCATAAAAGAGCAGAGCAGCTGAGTGAGAAGATCTGATTTGCATTTTAGGAAGATCCGTGTGACTCCAAATGTGAAAAATGGAATTAAAGGGGTTAAGATTTGGGGCCTATACCCAATTGCAAAGTTTTTCAGAAATGTCAGATAGTTGTTAGTTTGTACTAGGAAAGCAGCTCTGGGAATGCTGAAAGTGAATGGATTCAGATATAGGAAATGAGGGAGGAGGAGTCGGGGGGGAACTTATTTCTTCACTTTGGAATTTGTTGATGTCTCCTATGCCTTATGCCATGTCTCATAGATTAATGAATGTATGGGTCCTAGTCATGGGAAGGATCTTGGCTGGAGAACAGATATTGAGACTTACTAGTCTGTAAATGATGAGGAAGTAGGTAAGTTTATGAAGGGGAGTATGTGGAATGAAAAAAAAGCAACGAGGTGCTAGACTAGAAACTTGAAAAATACCAACATTTGGGGCACCTGGGTGGCTCAGTCAGTTAAGTATCCAATTCTTGGTTTCGGCTCAGATTGTGATTTCAGGGTTGTGAGATGGAGCCTGACACAGGAGATTTTCTACTGGAGATTTTCTCCCTCTCTCTCTGCTCCTCCTCCCGTCAAATAAAATAAATAAATAAAATCTTAAAAAAAAAAAAAAAGAAAGAAAGAAAGAAAGAAAAAAGGAATGGTGCCAAGAATAGGCTTTTGGAAATGAGAATGAGAAAGAAGAAAAATAGGTGTGGTGTCACAGACTTGAGGATGACTGCTTTAAGGAGTATATTCAGAAGTGTTAGACGTCTGATGAGGGCTTAAAAGAAGGCCTGGAAGGTATCATTGTTGACCTTCAAGACAGCAGTTGGCAAGAGTGGTGAGGACAGTGAACAGATGGCATGGATAAGAGCTGACTGCCAGCTTGGTCACCTTAAACGTTGGCTCTGAAGGGGAGAAGAGAGAGGACTGTAGCCAGAAGGAAGCTGAGGTTGAAGGAAGTTTTTTTTGTTTTTCTTTGGGTGCTTGTTTTATTTTGGAAACAACTAATGAGAAACAGTGATTAGAAAGAAAATGGTTATAGATAATTACAGGAAAAAATGGGAATAATTAACTGATAATTATCTAGCAAACAGGTTGGGAAATAGTACTTAGATTGTACCGGGAGGGAAGCAAATGATTGGCTGAAGGTAAGTTTGTAGATTGGCTCTTGGTAAAATTAGAAGATTTAAGAAAATTGGGGCACCTGGCTGATGTTGGAGTTCTGAGTTTGAGCCTCATTTTGGGTGTGAAGATTACTTAAAAATAAAATCTCCAAAAAAAAGATTTAAGAGAATCAAGAAAATTTAACAAATTTCAGTGCTGATTTTAGCATTGATTCCCATTAACTTTTATAGCATATTCTTCTCTCAGCCTGAAAATTATATCTTAGAAAATTATTTGAAGAATCTTCTCCCTTTCTGTCCCCACATGCACACACACCAAAGTGGTCTTGGAAAGAAATCTAAAGATTTTAATAAAAGTAAGCCTTTAAACTATGCCCTTGTATTTTCCCTGTAGAATGCTGAGTCTACTCTTAGAGGTGACTCAACAATCAAAATAACATTGCTGCGTGTGTTAATTTGCTTACTTTGCCATAATGAAATGCCACAGACTAGATAGCTTAAAAACAAGAGAAACTTATCTTCTCACAGTTCACTGGGTGGAAAATCGAAGATCAAGGTCCAGCAGGGTTCAGTTTCCAGTGAGGATTGTCTTCCTGGTGTGCAGATATTTGCCTTCTCTCTCTGTCCTTATATGTCCTTTCGTCCTTGTGTGTGGAGCGCGAGAGTGAGACAGAGAGAGAGCGCGCGCGCGTGCACGCTCTCGTGCTCTCCGTTGTCTTTTCTTAGAAGGACACTAACCTTGTTAGATCAGGGCCCCACCCATATGAACTCATTTAACCTTAATTGATTCCTTAGGGTTCCACCTCCAGATACAGCCACACTGAGGATTAGGGCTTTTCAACACGAGAATATTAGAGGGACACAAACATTGAGTCCATAACAGTATATTAGCAACTCTTGCATTTTTAATCGGATATTAGATTCTTTATGGATCATAAGAAAAATTTTTGTTTTGCTCTCTTGTCTTGAGGTATAACTGACATACAGCATTATATTTTAAGTGTTAACATAATTTGATATTTGTATATATTGCAAAAAGATCACTAGTTAACATCCATCATCATATATAGTTACATTTTTTTTCTTGTCATGAGAGTTAAGATTGACTCTTAGCAACTTTCAAATATGCAATATTACTATATTAACTATAGTCCTCAAGCTATACATTACATCCCCATGACTTATTTATTTCATAACTAGAAGTTTATACCTTTTGATCCCCTTCATCCTTTTTGCCTAAGCCTCCATCCCCTACCTCTTTCCAACTATCAGTTTATTCTCTATAGCTATGAGCTTTATTTTTTCCTCCTTTTAGATTCCACATATAAGTAAGGTCGTTATGGCATGCGTCTTTCTGTTTCCTGTTTAAAGTAGATAATGCCTCAGAGTCCATCCATGTTGTCACAAATGTTGTGATCTTGTTCTTTTTAATGGTTGAATAATATCCCATTCTGTACATACACTACATCTTCTTTATCCATTCATCTATCAGTAGACAGATTGTCTCCATGTCCTGGCTGTTGTAAATAATGCTGCAGTGAATATGGGAGTGCATGTATCTTTCTGAGATAATGGTTTCCTTTTCTTTGGATAAATACTTAGAAGTGGAATTGCTGGATTATATGTATTTTATTTTTAAGTTTTTGAGAAGCCTCCATTCTATTTTCTATAGTGGCTGCACCAGTTTATATTCCATCAGTACAATGGGTTCCTTTTTCTCTACATCCTCAACGGTTATTTATCTTTTTGATAATAGCCATTCTGATAGGTGTGAAGTGATATCTCATTGTGGTTTTGATTTGTGTTTCTCTGAGAATCAGTGATGTTGAGCATCATGTGCCTATTTGTTGTATGTATGTCTTTGGAAAAAATCTGTTCAGATCTTCTATTTTTTTTTTTTTTAAAGCAGCAGTATTTTTAATAATAAAAAAATTCCCCAATCCATTCCCCTTTAGCCCTTTATCTAAAAACTGAGTTCTTATATTACTAATTTTAGTTCACTGATTTTTCTTTACTATGGTAAAAGGTTATTTCTCAAATTTTCTTAATTCTCTCACTTTCCAAATTTAGTTGTTACCCTTTTTTTCCCATTTTATTTATTTTTTTCAGCATAACAGTATTCATTGTTTTTGCACAACACCCAGTGCTCCATGCAAAATGTGCCCTCCCTATTACCCACCACCTGTTCCCCCATCCTCCCACCCCTGACCCTTCAAAACCCTCAGGTTGTTTTTCAGAGTCCATAGTCTCTTATGGTTCGCCTCCCCTCCCCAATGTCCATAGCCCCCTCCCCCTCTCCCAATCCCACCTCCCCCCAGCAACCCCCAGTTTGTTTTGTGAGATTGAGTCATTTATGGTTTGTCTCCCTCCCAATCCCATCTTGTTTCATTTATTCTTCTCCTATCCCCCTATATATATATTTTTAAGATTTTATTTATTTATTTGGAAAACAGAGATCACAAGTAGGCAGAGAGGCAGGCAGGGGGTGGGGGAAGCAGGCTCCCTGCTGAGCAGAGCCCTGAGAAGAAAAGGGGCTTGATCCTAGGACCCTGAGACCATGACCTGAGTCAAAGGCAGAGGCTTAACCCACTGAGCCACCCAGGGGCCCCTCTTCTACCTATTTTTTTTTTTTAAAGATTTTATTTATTTATTTGACAGAGAGAGATCACAAGTAGATAGAGAGGCAGGCAGAGAGAGAGAGAGAGAGAGGGAAGCAGACTCCCTGGTGAGCAGAGAGCCCGATGTGGGACTCGATCCCAGGACCCCGAGATCATGACCCGAGCCAAAGGCAGCGGCTTAACCCACTGAGCCACCCAGGTGCCCTCTTCTACCTATTTTTTAATTGGAGGTTTGGTTTTTCTTGATGACTTGTGTAAGTTCATTATATATTTTGGATATTACCCCTTTACTAGGTATGTGATTTACAAGACTTTTCTCCTCTATGCTAAGTTGCCTTTTCATTTTGTTGATGGTTTTCTTTGCCGTATACAAACCTTTTAGTTTGTTCTTGTCCTACTTGGTTTGTGGGGTTTTTTTTGTTTTGTTTTGTTTTTTTTGCTTTTGTTTCCCTTGCTTTTGGTGCCGAGCTTGCAATACTATCAATAAATTGAAAGGCTTTTTTTTTTTTCCACTTTTAAGTAGTTCCAGCTTAGTATTGTTCATTTATCTCTAATCAGACTGTCTGGATTAATATTTAAATTGAAGGACACTGATAATAAATGATACTTTCCAGATTACTTCTGTAAAAGTGAAATTAGATTAGTTTATCAGGCATTCTGACTTGGAAGATTTGTGAAAGTAAATAAACGTGGGTCAAACTTACACCTTTATTTGCAAGAATTTGTGCTGAAAAGCTATGCACCTAAACACAACTGCTGATGTGTGTAAGAAGATATTAGGAATGTAATGAATCAAGAGTCTGTCTGAAATCTTACTGTGAAGCTTTTAAAGAAGGATTTCCTACCCCCACCCCAATCATGGAAGGAGGAACATCTCATAAGTAGGAACTGAGGGGGCTTTGACTGAGACATCTGTCACGTTATTCATTGCCACAATTAATTCAGTTGCTGTGACTGACTTCGTAGATGTTTCCTCTTTCAGTTACTGCTCTCGTATTTCCTTTGAGTTAATTTCCTTAAGTAGTTCACTTTCCTCCTGGATAGAGATGTAGAATATTCTGTTGAAGCATACATATACAAATACATGCACTCTCTTGAGAGACCCCTCATTTGCAGTTGAGACTAGTTGTTTGGAATTGTCAGCTATCAATTATGGGTGTCCCCACTGGTTAAGTTTAGAAACCTACAAAACAATGGAAATCTGGGAAAGGCGAAACTTCAGTACCTTCTCTGATTGAGGAGGAGTAGCAGCCTGTACTGAAGCAACACTAGAAAATGGGGGGGTTTTCCCTCCTGATTTCTCAAACCACCGTTTTGAGAGACCATAACTCCTTTTTTTCATAATCAGATTGTATACAGTTTTTAAGAAATTCTAACAGTACATAAGCTTAAATAGGTCACAAACGCAAACTACATGGAAATAATATTTTCTTTGGAATATGAACTTTCATATTTTTTACCATTCATACGTAACCAAAATAGACAATTAAATTAGCAGCATAGAGAACTGTAGAATATCCAAAAAAGCTACTCTAAATTAAGAGATCAAGTATAACAGTTAAAGTTTTCTTAAATAGAAATAATTGTTATAATGCTAATTCATTTGAATATAATAGAATTTATATGATGTACATTTTATTATTTATCCTGGTCAGGAAGTCAGGACAAATGCTTTCAGTCTAGCCTAAGCAAAGCAAATACAGTTGATTTTAAAGATGATTAAGGCATGGGACCCTCTCTCTGCCATCCATATCCTCTCCCATTGTTTAGTTTTGCCTTTCTCTCTCTCATATTCACCTTTTGCCTTTTCATTTTTACAGACTTTTATATTTTCTCATATTCTTTACCCTTGTGTGTCTGTGTCTGAAAACATCTACTGTCATTCTTTATGGATTTTTAGTTTAAGAGCACCATGAATCTAGAATCCCTTTGTACCTAGAGAGACAAGTTGTCTCAGCTGTTCCCCTCTCCTCCAGGCAGTTGTGACCAGTGGGTAGTTAAATAGTGGTTTCCCTTTTTACTCAGCAGATCTATGAGATCAGACCCTATTAAAACAGAAGGAGGGATGACTGATTCCATTTGCATCTCAAAAATATACTTTAGAGGGGCGCCTGGGTGGCTCAGTGGGTTAAGCCGCTGCCTTCGGCTCAGGTCATGATCTCAGGGTCCTGGGATCGAGTCCCGCATTGGGCTCTCTGCTCAGCGGAGAGCCTGCTTCCCTTCCTCTCTCTCTGCCTGCCTCTCTTGTGATTTCTCTCTGTCAAATAAATAAATAAAATCTTAAAAAAAATATATATATACTTTAGAAATAGCAATAGGTAGCCAAGTGCCTTTTCTTTTGGTAGAAGGGCATGTACTTAACTTTCCTAGTCATTCTGGCACTTTCCATTACTTGGATAATTTAATGTTGTCTGTTAATAGTGTCCAAATAGGCTATAACTAAATGCT
Source organism: Meles meles (assembly GCF_922984935.1). Classification (NCBI taxonomy): domain Eukaryota; kingdom Metazoa; phylum Chordata; class Mammalia; order Carnivora; family Mustelidae; genus Meles; species Meles meles. Next base: position 26,074,897 of record NC_060070.1, read on the forward strand.
TTTTTTCTGCCGTATTATTTGTCTCAGTTTTTATCAAAGGACTTAAAGAACCATGACTTTTTGGTAAAATAATGTTCAGATATAATTATCTTAAGTATTTAGGTCTTATGGAGGAAGTGGTATTGCGTAGTACTTAAAAACTGGGACTCCTGAGTCAGAATAATCCTAGCTTGACCACATATGACTCTGTCTGCTCTCTGAGCTTTTTAATTAACTAATTAATTTTTTTTAATCTATGAAATAACTACTTTTTACCTCAAGGATCATTACGAAGATGAAATTATATAGTCCATATAAAAAGCATTAGTGCAATGTCCATCATACAGTAATTGTTCAGTTAGTGTTGGCTCTTATTATTAATCTTTCTTTTTTCAGTGAAAAGAGCATTAGTCATCTCATTTACATAACCGCTTATCTGTCCAGTGATCATTGCTTCAACTGCCTAAAAGATTTAGTGTAGGTATAGGGTATAAATTTAGCTATTTGACCTTAAAAGCTACGTTTTTTTTTTTTAAATGATGGGAGTTATAGGGAACACGATCTTTTTTTTTTTAAAGATTTTATTTTATTTATTTGACAGAGAGAAATCACAAGAGAGGCAGGCAGAGAGAGAGGAAGGGAAGCAGGCTCTCCGCTGAGCAGAGAGCCCAATGCGGGACTCGATCCCAGGACCCTGAGATCATGACCTGAGCTGAAGGCAGCGGCTTAACCCACTGAGCCACCCAGGCGCCCCTAAAAGCTACGTTTTAAAGCTTAATCAGGGTCAAATTGACCTACAGCAAACTATACATGTTAAAATGTACACTTTGATAAGTTTATACTACAATTTATGTATTCATTTACCTATTGACATTTAGGATGTTTCCTGGCTTTTGGCTGTTACAAATAAAAACACTGTGAATATTCACACACAAGTCTTTGTGTGGACAGAGGTTTTTGTTCTCTTAGGTAATTACCTAGTTGTAGAATGACTGGTTCTGATGATAGGTATATGTTTACATTTTTAAAAAAAACTACTAAACTGTTTTCAAAGTGGTTGTCCTATTTTACATTGTCACTAGCAGTGTATGTCTGTTCCCTCCCACATTCTTGTCAGTATTAAATGGCCGATCACAAAGCTATTTTTAAAATTGTTACTCTTTCATATCTTTCTTTTATTTTTTTTTCTTTTATGTTGTTTTAAACTACATATCATTACATAAGAAGGATTATTTGGAAAAAGCACAAAATATGCCAGGCAGCTAAAGATTTTTAACTTAAAATTTAAAAAGTATTTGGAATTATACTTTAATCTCTTTTCTGGGAAGTTAACAGATGGTTTGCTAAAAATACTGGCTAACTGGGGGAGATACACTTCTTTAAGAAGCTATTTTTCTAATATGTGTACCTGTTTTATGTGTGTGTTTTTTTCTTTTGGTAGAGTTTTCCAGAAAAGGACCTTCTACACTGTCCATCTAAGGATGCAATTGAAGCTCATTTTATGTCTTGTGTGAAAGAAGCTGATGCATTAAAGCATAAAAGTCAAGTAATCAATGAAATGCAGAAGAAAGATCATAAACAGCTTTGGATGGGATTACAAAATGGTAAATATTGCAGTTTAATTTCTGACTACCACTTTATAAAGTATGAAATAACTATAATCCTGTGAGTAATTTGTACATCTTAGAATTGGTGGTACAAGTTTAAATTCCAGCCTCTACACACAAAATTTTGCAAAGAAGCTACCTTGTAGTAATTCCTTACATTGTACTACATCCTTCTCTTTATGGAGTTTCTAGCATTAGAGTTGCTTTGCCCATAACATCAGATGGTATAAACTTCCTGCATTTAGCTTCTGGAGAAAATGCCCTTATTGCTAGTCATGATCTTTCTAGAATTACAACTGAGTACCTTGTGTGCATACTAGAGTACCTCCCCTTAAGTAGGGTACAGACTCCAACACCTGCTTTCTCAGAGTACTAAGACTTGCTTTGTACTTGGATTCTGTCTCTCCTGGCTGGGATTTAGAAAATACATTCAAGGGAAAAGCTGAGAGGAATCTGCAGCTCCCTTCTATATTTTTCTTCTTTTAGAGATCCTAGCTCCTTAAATCTTGCCTGCATTGATTGTCTTCCAATGCCTTCAACACATTTGTCTTACTTACAGGTAGCCATTGTTTTGCATGGGTTCAGTATACATGAATTTCAGTTAATATGCTGTAGTTAAATAATACCAGGTCCTTAACAGAATGGTTCAAATTTCACTTGGTACTGTGTATTAACTGAAATTACATAAAGTATAAACTATATTGCTAACTCTTTAGTCCATGAGTCATTTAACAACAGAAACGCATCATGATCAAAGACCAGTCACATCACTTCTTTCAGTGTCTGTCAGTGAATCATCATTAGTCATCTGTTATTTAGTTTACCCACAGACAGCAAAGCATGTAGTTGTGTTGCCTCCTTGTCTCCAGATAAGCCCATATAACGTTTTATAAAATTGCATGATTGAGAGAGGTAATTGGCCAAGAAAGGTGAAAGTATGGCAAAGAAACAAAAAGTGATAATGCTGATAGCAGCATTTTACTAAAATAGTGGAATTATACAGGAAACTACTGACTGTGGGAAGGTTGACACTACCTCCTTTTGAGAGACTAGATATGCAGCCACAGGAAATTAGTGAAGGTGAACTTTTCCACATAAATGAGGTAGAGGTTGTGACAAAAAGGGTGAATTTATCCCAGAGAAAGTGATGCTGGCAAAAAACTTAGCATTAAAGGATCTCTCAGAGATATTTCATGACTTTGGAAATGCAAACAGTAACATGTTTGGAAATTGATCCAGACTTAGGAAGGAATATGACAGTTTGGCAAGGTTTAAGAAAGATGCTTCCTTGTAGGGTATTTGTCAAGAAAGGAAGCACTATTCAAACTGTGCTTCAAGTTTTTACAGAGCAGTAAATAAAGGGCTTGAATTCTCAGCGTTTCTAATGTTTTAAATTATAGTGTACTAAATACATTAGTTTTATTCATTTTCTTATACATTTATAACTGAGTTTTTAATGTTTGCACAATTTTTAAAGATCACACCATTGATTATTAAGATACTTTGCTTGGTTTCATGGTCGCTTTTCCAGCCCTGCACTATTGTGTAAAGCAAGGACTGCCTATGTTTTATCCATCTTTTATAGTTATTTTTGGATAGAGAATTAGTTCAATATAAGGTGAACTTTCATGGCAATAATTAGGAATAAAATAGAAGACCCACCTTCCCCCCAACCTGTCCCAGAAAAAAAACATAATTTTAAAAAAATGTGATCCATTTTTATCTTTTGGACTATATTGTCACCATGTCAAGGAGGAGTTTGTGATTATTTAGTATTAAAGTTTTGTCATGCAAAACAGGGCATTATCTGAGACTTCAGTAATGCAAAGGTATATATTTTATGACACTCTGTACTCTACATTAAATGTTCTCATTTCTTTTAAGTCTCTTAGATTTGAGTTTCATGGAGTTGGTCTTTAGTTTTATATTTGTGTGTCGAGGATTTCTAAATTAGATTACAAACTCTGCAAAGACAGGCCTTTGCCTCTTTTATCTTATTGAATATACAAATTCCTATTAAATAATTAAAAGAGTTTACAGCCCTTTAAGAAGGTGTACTTTTTCCTTTTTCTTGCTGGCTATTTGAAGATGAACTGAAATTTTAGGAGACTTGTGAATAAGATAACCTAAAAGGAAGAAGGCCAAATCTTATCAAGAAAGCAGGGATCTGGGGCGCCTGGGTGGCTCAGTGGGTTAAAGCCTCTGCTTTCGGCTCAGGTCATGATCCCAGGGTCCTGGGATCGAGCCCCGCATCGGGCTTTCTGCTCCGCGGGGAGCCTGCTTCCCTCCTCTCTCTCTTTGCCTGGCTCTCTGTCTACTTGTGAGCTCTCTCTGTCAAATAAATAAAATCTTAAAAAAAAAAAAGGAAAGAAAGCAGGGATCTGAGAATAATTGGCTTCAGAATTGAAGTAAATCACTTTAATTGGTATTTAAATAGGTGTTCTTGAAATCTATTGTGAGTGTGGTGAGTCTGCTATAGAGAGCTTTGGGATTCAGCAGAGGATTCTAAAAATGGCTGAAATATTTCACTTGGGGCATTGGAGGCTTGGACGTGGTGGGTGGTGGTTAAGAGTGTTCAGGGACACCTGGGTGGCACAGTCGGTTAAGCATTTGACTTGGTTTCAGCTCAGGTCGTAATCTCAGGTTCATTAGATCAAGCCCCGCATCAGCTCCGCTCTCAGTGCAGATCTCCTTGAGATTCTCTCTCCCTCTGCCCCTCTTTCATGCTCTCTCTCTCTCTCTCTCGCTCGCTCGCTCGCTCAAATAAATAAATAAATCTTTAAAAAGGGGGGGAAAAAGTTGTTTAGTCTCAGCTCTCCTAGCAGCTCCATAGGGCAACTCACTCAATCCCTTTGAGCTTCAGTTTCTGTATATGTAGAACAAGAGACTATCTGCTATGTTCTTTTATAGGTGTCCTGGAGGCTTTAACGAAACACTACTACAGTGTTTTTTTTTGTTGTTTTTTTGTTTTTTTTTCAAAGATTTTATTTATTTATTTGACAGACAGAAATCACAAGTAGACAGAGAGGCAGATGGAGAGAGAGGAGGAAGCAGGCTTTCTGCTGAACAGAGAGCCCGATGCGGGGCTCGATCCCAGGACCCTGAGATCATGACCTGAGCCGAAGACAGGGGCTTTAACCCACAGAGCCACGCAGGCGCCCCAACACTACTAGAGTTTATGTGAAAGTGCACGAAAGGAAGTAAAGCTGTTTCGATAAAAAGAATTGTTGAGAAGTCATGTTGGAGACCCTAGAACAGGGGTTAGCAAACTATGATCATGGGCCAGCCACCTTTTTTGTAAATAAATGAATATTTGTTAGAACCCTTCCACACCCATTTATTTGTGTATTGCCTGTGACTGCTTTCATGCTGTTGTAGCGGAGTTAAATAGTTCTAACAGAGACCATGTGGCCCACAACTTACAATATTTACTGTCTGACGCTCTTAGAAAACACTTGGCAGCTCATAGAAGGTTGACCAGACCAACAGCTCATATTTATCATTGACCTAAAGCATGAGTTGAAATGTCACATTCAGAACTTGGTATAACGACTTAGTCTGAGTATAACTTAATTATTGGACGTAGTCTAATACCTGCATTGCTGTTTTTTGGCCTAATATTCCTTTTTTCCTGTTTTTGTCTTAGCACCTATTCTTTCTTACATATACAACTGTTTTAAAGTTAGCATTGCTAAGTTTAATTTTGTTAAATTAAAAAAATTTATTAAATTACTTTTCCAAATTTAGTTTCATTAAATCTGACTTAAAATGGTATGCGGTTAAAATGTACTTTATTCCATTTTTATTTTTAGCTATACATTTTTTTTCGTAGCTGTTATTGTTTGTATTGGTAGTGATTGAGGTTACACTCAAAATCTTATGTGTAGGGTACCCTGTGGGTACTGGAGACCTTGGTAGTTTATTTGTTCTACTTTTAAAAAACTAAAATATTCATTTAGGAAATTTTTAACTACGTAAATGTTGTTGCTAGAAGATATATTTTGGGGGCATCTGGGTGGCTAAGTCAGTGAAGTGTCTGCCTTTGGCTCAGGTCATCATCCCAGGGGCCTGGGATTGAGCTTGCTTCTCCACTCTCCCACTGCCTGCTGTTCCTCCTGCTTGTGCTCTCTCTCTTTGTCAAATAAATAAAATCTTTAAAACAAAACAGAGGCACTTGGATGGCTCAGTTGGTTAAGCATCTGCCTTTGGCCCAGGTCATGATCCCAGAATCCAGAATCGAGCCCCGCGTTGGGGGGTCCCTGCTCAGTGGGACTGTACTTCTCTTCCCCTGGCCCCGCAGATGGTGTGCTCACTCATACACTTTCACACGTGCACGCAAAAATAATAAAATCTTTTTAAAAAAGAATATATTTTGGGATAAAAGACTGAATGTTACCTACATTAAAGTAAATTGGTGAAAGGTGGGTGTAGTATTCCTTCTGCCTAAAATGCCCTTTCCATCTTTTTGTCTAATTCCTACTTATGTTTTAATGTGCATCTCCATTGTCACCTACTATGTGAAGCTTTCTTTTTAAAATTTTTTTAGGCAACAAATATTTATAGAACATCTAATATGAGCCTTGACACTCTGCTAGGAGTTCGTGATCAGCAGTGATAAAACAGACATGCACTCTGTGTTTATGGAGCTATGGTGGCATGGAGGCAGAATTAGCCATATTTTCATGTTGTCATGCCACCTTGTCCATTTATATGCATTTTTGCTCTCATATTTTACCACACTCTAGTATAGTTATGGTTTATGTCATTCTACTAGAATATAAATTTTTCCTGGTTAGAGTGTAGTGTACATTTTTGAATCCCTAGCACCAAGTATAGTCTTAGGCATAGAGCAGATAAAACAAATACTAACTGAATGACTATTTTATTCCTTTTTAATACTGTAAGGAAGTAAGGTTAACAGCCTTTTATAAATAGTTTAATACTATGTATTAAAGTAATAGAGGAAGTGTTTTGTTTGAATTTATTTATGGAAATCCAAAGGAAGGTCTTATTAATTTGTGAATGCAAAGATACTTCACCTTTTGGTTTGTCTAATTGTAAATTGGTCAGAGTTGAGGCATAGCAGATGGTAAATGTATTTCATTCAGAACTGCACCTGTAGATCGTAACAACTAAACAACAATTTAAAGAGTTTTTGAATACTTTCAAATGCTAATTTTAATTTTTCAGATCTGTGTGAAAGAGAAATAAGAAAAACTTTTGAAACCAAGAAAACTCATTTAAGACATACTGTGCCTTTCAGTGTTTTTTATGGGTTTTCATTTTAGATATAAAAGTATTTAAGGTCCCTGTGAAACCAAGTTAGTGACCACAAAAAAGTAAAGAAAGTAACATTTTTATCATTTATGAGGCTGTTACCACCTCACGTGCAAGCTCTTTTCTATTAAATGTCAATAGGCTGTTTTTCTTATAAGCAAGAGATTTAAAGAAATCTCTAAAAAATATTTTTAACATAATATATGACTTAGTTTTTAGCCTTGGTTTTTTGAGTATACTAAAAAAGATAGCATTAAATAAATTCCCTAGTCCTTCAGTCAATTATTTGGTAGTGTACCATTTTAACATAAAACTGGTTTCTAAGAGGAAAGTGATTCATGAAGGGTGATTTTTACAACAAGTCATAATATTTTGAAAATACTTTTGTTTGCTAGGTGATATAAAAGACAATCATAATGATTTTATCTCTTTAGAAGCTTGTATGATAAAGACAGTTGGGTTGTAATTTCATTGCTTTGTTTTTATCAGTTGCATATAGTAGATTCAGTGTTGGACGGACAATCTGTTGGTCTAAGAAGGATCTAATATTTAACTCATATCAGTTGTGTGGTCTGGCAGATTACTTTCCTCTGTAAGCTGGAGTTCCTTTTAAATGAATGTGCTGACTTCCTGAGTCTTGGATTCAAGGACTATAAAGTGGTGATCCCATATACTTGCATTCTTATGATTAGATGTTTTCAACTGATTCAGAAGGATTTCTTGGAAGAAGAATTACTATTGATAATCTCTCTCTCCCTCTGCTCCCTCTTTCTTCCATCACCTTCTCTCCTTCCTCTTACCTTTTCCCATTTCCCTGTTCCCTTCATCCCTCTCCCTTTTTCTCTCTCCCTCTCCCGGTGTCCCCTTGAAGCAGGACTTAAGTGAAAGATAACTTCCCAGAAATAAGTGTGGTATCATAGAAGGAGTACTAAAACAGAGAGAGAAGAGATTTTAAGACTCAGCTCTGTATCTTGAAGCTTTAGTTTCTGTGATTTTGTTACAGTGTCAGATATTGTTCTAGATGTAGGTGGTATGGAAGGAGGTTCCTAAGTAGAACCTTCAACCTTTTTTCTGTATGAAAGGTCTCTATTTGGTAAGCTTTCTATTTGTGTGTTTTTTTTTAAATATATTTATTTATTTATTTGACAAAGACAAAGTGAGAGAGGGAAGGCAAGAGAGGGAGTGGGAGAGGGAGAAGCAGGCTTCCTGATGAGCGGGGAGCCTGATGCGGGTTGAAAGCAGACGCTCAGAGGACTGAGCCACCCAGGCACCCGTTTGTCTTTAGCAAAAGATTTTTAGGGGCACCTGGGTGGCTCAGTGGGTTAAGCCTCTGTCTTCAGCAGCTCAGGTCATGATCTCGGGGTCCTGGGATCGAGCCCCGCATTGGGCTCTCTGCTCAGCAGGGAACTTTCCCGCGCTCTCTCTCTGCCTGCCTCTCTACCTACTTGTGATCTCTCTCTGTGTCAAATTAGTAAATAAAATCTTAAAAAAAAAAAAGAAAGAAAGAAAAGATTTTTACCAGTCATGAGAACACTGAGCCTCCATTGTATAAATAAGAGCAGAGAGAAAAGTATAATGAAGCCCCACTACGTGTCACCGAGCCTCAGCAGTTAGCAATATGTGGCCAGTCTGGTTTCATCTATTATTTCTCACCCCTCCCCTACACTGGGTTTATAGGAATTTTTTTCTTTCATCCAGTGCCACCAGTATTGCTTATAGATTTATATCCTTCATAGATTTTATACTCTGATATTTAATCAAGTCTTGGAAACAACATTCATTATAGGAGAGTCATGCCCAGATAGTTTGGTTCAGTCCGTTTGGTAGTTTGGTTCAGTCAGTTGTAAGAATCTGCCAGGCACGGAGGCCACTGGGGTGCATGTGACAGGCATGGCCCTTCCTTCAGAGTTTACAGTCTACTAGGGGAATGAGACGTTAAACAGCCTCTAAATAATTATTACATTTAGAGCTTGAGTTGTAGAGGAAGGAAGAAGGGATAGAGAGCAGGGTGGTGGTGATGAAAGCGTTCCAGGCACAGGGAATGATCTGGGTTAGGCAGAGAAGCAGAAAAGAGCTTCTGAGAACTTAGAGGAGACCATTCTGACTAGAGCATGGTAATCAAGATTGAGAGTGGAAAGTAGCAAACAGTACAAATTCAGCCTGGCAGTGCAAATTAGAGTGAGACCCTATCTATCCAGGGCTTTTTATAGGCTATTTTAATGATATTGAACTTAATCGTGGAATAGATAGGGGACCACTGAAAGATTTTAAGCAAGAATACGACAGAGTCAGATTTTCTTTTTAAAGGCATCTCTTTGAATGCAGTATGGTTAATGAATTCAAAGAGAGCAAACATGGAATTAAAAGACCACTAGGAGTCCATTCCAGTGGTTAGGTGAGACATGGTAATTGTTTATAAATGATGGCCTAGAGGATAGGGAGAAGTAGGTGGATTTGAGAAATATTTGAGATACAGAATTGTTAAGACTGAGTATTTGGTTGACTGTAACAAGTAATAGAATGGGAGCTGTCAAAGTTGATTCCTAGATGTTGCAGAAACTAGTGAGCGCGCCTAACTAGTTTTATGCAGCTTACACATATTATCCAAAAGTAGATCTTTGCTGTTTTGTTACATTTAAAATACCACTTTTTAATGCCCAGTCCCTTAATACAATTAAAATTTTTTTTAAAGATTTTATTTTTAAGTAATCTCTACACCCAGCGTGGGGCTTGAGGCCACAACCCCAAGATCACGAGAGGATCAAGAGTCTTACCCTCTACCAACTGAGCCAGCCAGGCACCCCTCCTTAATGCTGTTATAAAAGGGAATGTAGGTCACTTTGATGCCATACGTATTTTAAAATGTCGCCTGATTTCTGCTAATACTGTTTTGCTTTCTGAATGCTGAAAAACAAAATTTTGCTTACAGTTGACAGCAGGCTTACTAGCTGATAACATCCACTCATACTTTTCAGTTGAAATATTCGCCTGTCTCCTTATCTCAGCCATCTCTCCCGTTCTCCATTGTTTTGTAAAATTTTTGGTTTGGCTTTGTAATCTTTTTAGTTCTTTTAATGTCTTCTGAAGTAATTCTCCTTTATGTGAAGACTTGCATTAACTTAAAGCAGCATACCTACAAAAGCAGAGTAGCTATGTTATTTCTGAGCCTATTGAGGGATTTTCATTTCAGCTCCATTTTTTCACTTTCTTCTTTGAAGATCATTCTGTGTTGGAGAGGATGGAAGCTAAACAGAAGTCCAATAGTTGAGCTTTCTCTCTGTCTCTTACGATACTGCCTTCCCCAATAATGTTTTCCTTCTTTGCCAGACATTGTTTAGGAAGTTCATTTTGCCTTTCTTATTTTTTTATAAGCCTCATCTTAGGCTTGGTGTTGGCCTTCCTGCTACTCTTTTTTTTTTTTTTTTTTTAAAGATTTTATTTGACATCGAGAGAGAGAGAGAGATCACAAGGGATCAGAGAGGCAGGCAGAGAGAGAGAGAGAGGGAAGCAGGCTCCCTGCCGAGCAGAGAGCCCGATGTGGGACTGGATCCCAGGACCCTGAGATCATGACCTGAGCGGAAGGCAGCAGCTTAACCCACTGAGCCACCCAGGGGCCCCTTCCTGCTACTCTTTTTTTTTTTTTTTTTTAATTTTTTTTTAATTTAATTTTTTTTTTAAAGATTTTATTTATTTATTTGACAGAGAGAGATCACAAGTAGGCAGAGAGGCAGGCAGAGAGAGTGAGAGGGTAACAGGCTCCCTTCAGAGCAGAGAGCCGGACGTGGGACTCGATCCCAGGACCCTGAGATCATGACCTGAGCCAAAGGCAGCAGCTTAAACCACTGAGCCACCCAGGCGCCCCGCTTCCTGCTACCTTAACATGTTCCTTTTATTAGGGTTCTCCAGAGAACCAATTTCAAGAATATATACATAAGGGTGCCTGGGTGGCTAAGTCGTTGGGCGTCTCTCTGCCTTCAGCTCGGGTCATGATCCCCGTGTTCTGGGATGGAGCCCTGCATCAGGCTCCCTTCTCGGTGGGAAGCCTGCTTCTCCCTCTCCCACTCCCCCTGCTTGTGTTCCCTCTCTTGCTGTCTCTCTCTCTCTCTCTGCCAAATGAATAAAATCTTTTCTTAAAAAAAGAATATATACATAAAAGGAGATTTATTATGGGAAGTTGGGTTATGTGATTGTGGGAGCTTAGAAATACCATGATTTGCCTTCTACAAGTTGGAAATCTGAGAAAGCCAGTCATGTAATTCAATCTGAGATAGAAGTCCTGAGAAACCAGGGGAGCCAGTGGTATAAATTCTAGTCTGATGGCATGAGAAGATGAAATGAGTTGTCTCAGCTCAATGCGTGGGCAGGAAAAGAGTGAATTCCTTCTTCTTCCTTCCCCTTCCTTTTGTTCTGTATAGGTCCTCAACCGATTAGGTGATGCTCACCCACATCAAGGTGGACAGTCTACTGAAAGTTCACCTATTCAATTACTGATCTCATCTGGAAACACTCTCACAGTCATACCCAGAAATAATGTTTAATCTAGGCATTCCATGACTAGTCAAGTTGACCCATAAGATTAACTATCACATTCCTGATAAAACTTGGTCCATGTTTTATGGGTGTCATTTTAATGTTAATTCTTTGAGTTCATTTAGTTACTGTTACTGAATCTATGCTGGAGATAAAGCAGTGAACAGAACAGACTGAAATTCATACCCTTATGCAACCAAAATTATTGTGGGGGAGAACAGATGTGGTGTGTGTGTATCTAGTATATCTGTATATATATATGTATAAAATATTTCTATGTGTCACATGATAAGTGCTATGGGAGAAAAGTAAAGCAAGGAAATATGAGAAAGAACTGTATTGGAATAGGGCATTGCTATTTTGAATAGAATGGTCATGGAAGGTCTCACTGATTTTGTGACATTAAGTATAGATCTGAGGTAGCACTATGTGTTTATCTAGGGTTAATACCTTCCTAGGAGAAGGAACAGCAAGGGCAAAGCCTTGAGGTAGGAGAATGCTATGCAGTTTCGAAGAATCTAACCCTATTTATAGCTTTTTGAAGTTAAAGATAACGTAAGGTTTGTTTTTTTTTCTAGGATACCCCTTCTTCTCTAGTCTTCTTGTCATATTTTCCCTCTACCTTTATAGTCTAACTTTTTTTTTTTAACATTCTTTGTAACAAAAATGATACTTTTTTTTATATCTACTTCTTTTCATAAGTCTCCTGGGACAGAAAGCATCCTTTTGATAGTTGATTTTACACTATTTCAAAAACAATAAACAAAGTGTTAAGAATAGCTGCAAGGGGGGATTGGACCTATTTATATTAAGGTGGTTAGGGAAGACCTCTTTGAAGAGATAATATTTAACCTGAAATCTTAAGGATGGGAGAAAACCAATCATTTAAGGGAATAACGTGTTTCAAGGACATGAGGCAGCAAAGAGTCTGGTATGTTTTAAGGAACCAAAAGAAGGCCACTGTGTCTTGGAAAATAGTGACCAAGAGGGAAGGGTGACATGAGATGAGATTGGAGAGATGGGAAAGAGCTAGATGATGTAGGGCAATGAAAATAATTCAGTTGTTAAGTGCAATGGGAAGCCTTTGGAGAATTTTTAAGCAAGAGTGATGAGATGCAAAAATGATTAAGAGCATTATTTTCTGAATAGAGAATGGACAAGAAGGAGCCACAATGGGAATTGGAGAGGCCACAGCAGTAGGTCCAGGTATCAGATGATGGTGGCCTCTAGGGTGATGATGGTTAGAGATGGAGAAAAGTCACTAAATTTGGGGTTTGTTCTGAAGGTAGAATGGACAGAATCTATTACTAGGTTGGTTATAAGTTTAGGGTGAAAAAAAGGGAAAGAATCATTTCTGGATTCCAACCGGGATATCTAGATGGATAGTGCTGCTTGATACTGTGATATGAAATAACTAGATGGAGAATAGGTTTTGGTTGGGGAAGAAAGCCATTGAGAAGGTAAACTTTGAGGCTGAAAGTTTGAGATATCTCTGAGACACTGATGTAGAGATATATTGCGAGGTAGAGAGGTATTGCTAGAGTTAAGTATTGTGACTGTGTCAGTAGATGGAGGTGGCTTGATAAATTTGAATTGAATGCTGCAGCTTCTAATTTCATACTGGTTTACTTTTATAAGTACATCTTTATTATTTCATCTTTAAGGATATGACGGTTAATGTTCCCAGTGCTATAAGGCAGTGAAATATGGAGCAATTCCATATATTCCTGATGTTTGGTGGTTCTTTATACCCACTGTGCTGACTTAGTCATTTCCATTGTTTTGCCTGCAATACAAGAAGGTGAGTGAGTTAAAGCTGTGTGTGTGGCATTCAGGAATCTACAACTTTGTAAGAAAGTTGCTTAAAGCAAATTATTAACCTGCTTAAGCACTCAGTTGAATTTTACTGTGGAACAGATGTGCATTTTACTCTATTACGTCTTTTAAATCAGTCTCTGTGTTCTACTTTCTGTAATTAAAAATGATGGAAATCTGAGAAGTTTATGTATTTGTGTTTTAATGTAAAGCTATACAGATACTTTGTTAGACTTCTGGAGAAAGATTGCTCATGAAATTACATGATTTAAATGAATAAGTAAATTTGGTAATAATTTGGATCATAGCCTCTTACAGTTCTTTGGGTAGACTTGGCAGTGAACATCATGGACAGTAAAACTTGGTGAAAACATTTAGACAGTTATTTCATAATATGCTACACATTATCCTAACATAAGTTTATTGGAAAGAGTCCATTAATAACAGTGAATGGTTGTATGTCCCAGAGTTCACCAGTGGTAGGGAATATATTTTGCATATGAGATGCAGTTGATATGTGTATAAATCTGTATAACTAAGTTGATTGTCTAAACTCAGATTAATAATTGAAAATACTTTTAGTGATTTTTAGTGTTATAGGAACACAAAGATTTGGTTTGTAATGTCCTTTTAATTTCAAACCATCTACGGTAAAATGACTACTTCATCGTATCTTTTATTTGTATTTGATCTAGTTAAAAAACTTTCTTAAGGGGCGCCTGGGTGGCTCAGTGGGTTAAGCCGCTGCCTTCGGCTCAGGTCATGATCTCAGGGTCCTGGGATCGAGCCCCACATCGGGCTCTCTGCTCGGCAGGGAGCCTGCTTCCCTCTCTCTCTCTCTGCCTGCCTCTCTATTTACTTGTGATCTCTCTCTGTCAAATAAATAAATAAAATATTAAAAAAAAAAACTTTCTTAAAATTTATTCCTCCTAACATACTGTCATTTTTCCCCTGTAAAGTCAGTGTGGGAGGGTTTAAGAAGCTTTTCTTCCACTTCCACTTAGTATAGAGGAAATGCAAGCAAACATCTGTCTCATAAATGATTTTCACTGTTGGAGTCATGGCCTTACATGTCATTACTATTTAAATTTATAACACAGTTCCTCTTAAAAAAAGAAAATTACACAATACAGGTATATATGCATTTGTAGTTTAACTTAATTTGTTTTTAAATGAATATTTTGTTTTGAAACTTAAGAATTTCATGATTTAAGGGAACAGAAAACCTCAGAGGTACTTATTTTCCTAATTTTTTGTTTTGTCCATTAGCTCATTACTTTTCTTAAGAGTACTATTTCTCAAAGTGTAGACAGTTGGGTCAGAAGCATCAGCATAATATAGGAACAGATTAGCCATGTACCCTAGACCAACTGAATCACAAACTCTGGGGTCCCAACAAAAGGTCCCAGCAACCTTATGGTTCCATAAGCCCTCCAGGTGATTGAGATGCACTAAAGTTTGAAAATTTCAGTTCTCTGGAGTGGGATTTCTCAACCTCAGCAATATAGATATTTTGGAGTGGGTAATTCTTTGATGTTGGGGCAGTGGCAGGGAGGGAGCTACCTTGTGCATTGTGGGGTGTTTGGAGCATTCCTGGTCTTTGTACCCACTCACTAGATGTCAGTAACACACTACTCCCCACTCTCTATCATGACATTAAAAAATATCTCCAGAAAAAGTGCTCCACATCACTCGGCATTAGGGAAATACAAATCAAAACCACAATGAGATATCACCTCACACTAGTCAGAATAGCTAAAATTAACAAGTCAGGAAATGACAGATGCTGGCAAGGATGCGGAGAAAGGGGAACCCTCCTACACTGTTGGTGGGAATGCAAGCTGGTGCAACCACTCTGGAAAACAGCATGGAGGTTCCTCAGAATGTTGAAAATAGAACTACCCTATGACCCAGCAATTGCACTACTGGGTATTTACCCTAAAGATACAAATGTAGTGATCCGAAGGGACACGTGCACCCGAATGTTTATAGCAGCAATGTCTACAATAGCCAAACTATGGAAAGAACCTAGATGTCCATCAACAGATGAATGGATAAAGAAGATGTGGTATATATACACAATGGAATACTATGCAGCCATCGAAAGAAATGAAATCTTGCCATTTGCAATGACGTGGATGGAACTAGAGGGTATCATGCTTAGTGAAATAAGTCAATCAGAGAAAGACAGCTATCATATGATCTCCCTGATATGAGGATGTGGAGATGCAACATGGGGGGTTAGGGGGATAGGAGAAGAATAAATGAAAGAAGATGGGATTGGGAGGGAGACAAACCATAAGTGACTCTTAATCTCACAAAACAAACTGAGGGTTGCTAGGGGGAAGGGGGGTTGGGAGCGGGGAAGGGGGGTTATGGACATTGGGGAGGGTATGTGCTATGGTGAGTGCTGTGAAGTGTGTAAACCCGGCAATTCACAGACCTGTACCCCTATGGATAAAAATACATTATATGTTTATTTAAAAAATAAGAAATAAATTTAAAAATTAAAAAAAAATATCTCCAGACATGGCAAAATAGCCCCCTAGGGACAAACTGACCCATTTGAAAACTACTGCTCTCGAGAGAAGTGATACAGAGGTAATGGGGCAAACTGCTTCTCTAGAGTAGCAGGGATCACTTATCGAATACCCAGTTTCTGTGCTGGGCACTTCACATGAATTATCATTGTCGCCGGAGCAGCCTTGCAAGATAGGTTTGAAAGTCTGTCGGCTGGGCCAGCCCATTTATGAAGTTTCTCTTCTGTTTCGTGAGCCCTACCCTTGAGAACTAGGATGTTTAGTTGTTACAAGGACTCATTTAGGGTGTATTTGGAACAAAAGGAGTTTGGCATGTAAATGAATTAAGAGTTATTTATTTATTTATTTTTTAAAAGATTTTATTTATTTATTTGACAGACAAAGATCACAAGTAGGCAGAGAGGCAGGCAGGGAGAGAGGAGGAAGCAGACTCCCTGCTGAGCAGAGAGCCTGATGCGGGGCTCCATCCCAGGACCGTGGGATCATGGCCTGAGCCGAGGGCAGAGGCTTTAACCCACTGAGCCACCCAGGCGCCCCGAATTAAGAGTTATTTAACCAGTTATCTCTTCTTATCTGTAAACCTAGCCATGTGAACTTCTTATTGTAACACTTAGCCATCATTATTTCTGGATGGCGATTATTGTACTTTTGCTATAGTGACTATTGAATGACAAATCAATAGCATGCTGTCATTTCAGTGAGACTAATTGTGCTTACATTTTTAAAATAACACGTGTTTTCTATATTTTTCCTTTTCCCTCTTTCGCTTCTTTCCATCTCCCTCTCCAGCTCTCTGTGGGGCATTTGATGTCGTTCTGCATATCTTTGCACTTCTTCCCCTCTCTCTTACCTCTCTTTTAATTTGACCTCGTCTCTGACCCATTCCTTCATTATCTTTTTAGGGTCTGAATGGCCAGGTAGTTAGATTTTTGTTGAACAGTTTGTAAATGATGCCAACCAGTGTGTTACCTGTTCCCAGATACCTCTTTCATGCACTTTTTAAAAAATGTTTTATTGATTTATTTAACAGAGAGATCACAAGTAGGGAGAGAGGCAGGCGGAGGGTGGGGGGGTGGTGGGAAGCAGGCTCCCCGCTGAGCAGAGAGCCCCATGCGGGGCTCGATCCTAGGACCCTGAGAGCATGACCTGAGCTGAAGGCAGAGGTGCCTTCTAACACCCACTGCACTTTTTTTATTTTAAAGATTTATTTATTTATTTATTTATTTATTTATTTGACAGAGATCACAAGTAGGCAGAGAGGCAGGCAGAGAGAGAAGGAAGCAGGCTCCCTGCTGAGCAGAGAGCCTGATGCGGGGCTCCATCCCAGGACCCTGGGATCATGGCCTGAGCCAAAGGCAGAGGCTTTAACCCACTGAGCCACCCAGGTGCCCCTTTCATTCACTTTTTAACAAAGACCTAGAAATTACTTTATTGAAGATTTCAGAGTTTCAAGCCCCTTCTCCCCCACACTCCCACCCCCATCCCCATGACTTTCTGTTTACTCTGTTTCTGCCTGTGCTGACCTGTTTGGATTAGTGGCTGTGGTAATGAGTTTTGGATGTCAGAATTCTGTGTATTAATGATTTAGTCCTTTCTTGAACCAAAGAAGTGAGTATGGCTCTATAGCATTGCTAATTTATTATTCATTGCGTGTCTCTTCTCTTGTATCTCATTAGAAACTGTAAAAGATTCAGAAATTCTTTTATGTGAAAATCACATTTAAATGTTATTAAACTATTCCAGTGTTTTTCTGTTTGTTTGTTTGTTTTTTTTAAAGATTTATTTATTTGACAGATAGAGATCACAAGGAGGCAGAGAGAGAGAGAGGAGGAAGCAGGCTCCCCGCTAAGCATAGAGCCCGATGCGGGGCTCGATCCCAGGACCCTGGGACCATGACCTGAGCCGAAGGCAGAGGCTTTAACCTGCTGAGCCAGCCAGGCGCCCCCTATTCCAGTGTTTTAATTAGCATTGAGAGTTAGAAGATTTTAACACCAAAACTAGAAAAGGAATTGCTCATAAAAGAATGAGTGCAAAATAAATAAATTTTTTCATCTAAGATACAGTGTGTTCGGTCAAGTTTTGATTATTATCTTCAAAGTGGCTTTTTAAATAAGAAGCATTACTTGCCACAGGGTGCCTTTAGGATCCAAGCTATCCTTATTTCTGGGTTGTTGTTGTTGTTGTTGTTGTTGTTTTGACATCTAGATTTTTTTCTTTCCCAGTAGAAGGATATCAGTAAAATATCCCAAACAGCATTTTTAATTGGAGTTAATTTTATAAAAGATTCAGCCAAAAATGACTTTATTTTAAGTTACTATAAGCCACGCTGAAAGCTAAACTTCAAGCTTTTGTGGCTCTTTTTCTTAAGCTAGCTTCTTGGTTTTAAATATACTATTTGGATTTTTTCCCCTACAGGTATTATGGTATTAACCTGCATTGACTTTCCGGGTATTTCAAGGTGAAATTATTTTATGTAGAATTATAAAACTCTATGAAAACACCTTCTACATATTTTTTTGCGAGATAAAAAGTGTTGTATTGATATTTGTCCACTGAAAATATAAGGAAGGGGTGGAAGAGAGGACATCAGTGGAAATATAATATTTAGGAAGTGGGAAGAGAAGATAGTTCCCATAGCCTTACCGAGTTAAGGGGAAAGGCTTTACATTTAGATGTTTGTCACCAGTATTTTTATAATAACTTATTTTTAGGTGTTACTACACTCAAAAGAATATTCTGTGAGATTTAGATATTTGATTTATAAATTGGTAGTTGAGAAACACTGGTAGAATAATTTCAAATATTAATAATATTCTCAATTTTACCCTTAGGATTCTTAGAAATCCGGATTAAATTTTTTACTAAACTTGTATGATACATTGTGTATATCACTTATGACTAAAAGCTACTGATTACAATTTAAAATAATAGTATTTAGTCCAAAATAAACTCATTATAGGAAATAATAAAATGTAATTTATAAAATGTTAGGTGGGCCCTATTTTTTGAGGTATGTATATAATTTTAAGAACCTTGTTTTGGTAATGAGTTACAATAAATTAATTTCTCAGTAAATGCCACCTGAATAATCCTTTTAGCTAAAAATGAACTATGATTGAATTTTCTAGTTTCAGTCATCTTTGCTCTTGTCTTTTAGGAGGTAGTTCCTAACTGAGTGATGTTTTCCATCGGTTATCACAGTGCATTTCTCCTTGTTCTCATTGAAAAATTGTGTTGATGAATGTGTTGAAGCAAATATATTTATTTTTGCAGCATCTGCTGCAAAGTGTTCAGTTTTGTCATCCACAACTGTGAAAGGAGACAAGATTTGTTCAACTATTATACCTGACACTACCATGAATTTTGAAGTCCAGAACTCTGGAGTTTCTGAAAATATGAACATTCCATTCATCATTAGTTTCCCAGATTCCTGTTCCTGTATAGGTCATTGAATTGACTCAACTTGGAGTTTTTCCAAGCAAGCAGTGTTTTTATTCATAGAAATACAGCTGAAAGTTCCCTGTGATACGATATTGTATTCCTGAGAGTCTGCTGGCCCAATGGTGTCAGGTACATATTTTACCTGCTTTGAACCTCCGTTCCCTCCTGTGTAAAATGCGGATAACTATTCAGTAAGTTGCTATGAGAATCAAACAATGTGAAACCCATATAGGATGTTAAAAATAGCTAAGTTCTGTACAAGTATATTACTACTAATGAAACCCAACTCTGAGGTCTTACTATAATCAGAACCCACAACTTTTCACTCTAGCTTCACTTCAGTGTATTTGTATTTTTTTTGTATAATACCATTTCTTTACCAGCCTAACTTCTAACATGCTTTTTATTTAAGCATCTGTTGCTTGGTTATCTGCCATTTGAAGAGATGGGGGTGGGGTGGAGAGAGCTTGAACCATTAAGCACTCACTGCCAGTGCAAGATCAAGGACAAATCAGATCTATTAGAAATCGTGATAATTTTATGTATGTCAGTTCATCTTCTCCCAACTATATATTAAGTGAAGGAAAGAACCTATTATGTACTTGTTTTATTTTGTTTTTATTTTTTAATTCTCTACAGCTCCCAGTACTTATTAGGTACATAAAACAAAGCCAATAAATAGTTTGATAGATTTAACTCTGTGCAGATCCTACAAAGTAAAAACTTGTTTGAGTACACTATTCCTTCTGTCAACTCTTTACCCTTTCCGTCCTCTTCCTTCCTTAAAATTAAACTGGAGATTCATCGTATGAATCATTTGCAAATGGGGGAACTTTTTGTAAAGGGATATTTTTCTTGTACTTACCATGGGGGGGTTAGATGGGTTTGAAATGGAACAGAATTTATCTGGAATTATATTACATTTACTAAAGTCTTGTGATGTCCTAGGCCTGGATATTTTTATACGTGTTATCTCAGTAGTGTCTCACATGAATTAGATAAAAATTATCAACTTTGGAAACAAGGAAATGAGCTCACAGACCTAGTAAGAGATGGGACACGGATTTGAACTTAGATCTCTGATTTTAAAATGATTGTGTTTTCCATTACATCCAAGAGTTAACAACTCTGGCTACATATTAGAATCATCTGGAAATTTCTAAAAAGTACAGTTGTCAGGACAGCTGAAATAATTGGTCTGGAGTGGGTCCCTGATGTTTGTCTTTTTGTAAACTCCTCAGGTGATCCAAGTGAGCAGCTAAAGCTGAGGAATGTCGCACTGTACCTGGTGTCTCCTGACCACTGGTGCCCCCACAGTACACCCCACCCCCCAGTTTTTAAAGCTTTTTGTTATTTGTCAGTGAGCATTAATGGGTTTTTCTTATCAAAAGCATGCAGGGTTCCTTTTAGAATAGACAGAATATCCTGCATAGTAAACATTGCAAAGATACAGTGAATATAATGGAGTATCTTTTTATTTTTCCCGTCTGTCAATCTTTCAAAAATTAAAATAGATTTTTTTTTTTTGGTCTTAGAATTCTGTTGTGCCTTCTGAAGTGAAAATGAACTTGATTACTTGTTGAATTTGTTTCTATCCCTCTGATTTTAGGAAAGTGATAAACGGTAATTTAGTCTAAGAAGAAAAACATTTTCTCAATTTACAGTAGCTTTGAAAGGTAATAAACCAGATTATTGGTTATAAATCTATAGGTAATTTACACGGGGAAGCAGTTAATTAGTCTTGGCCCACCACTGTGCTATAGCTCTGTAAATCTCTATTTGGGAAACAAGCTACTTTAAAGATCGTCTTTTAGATTAAATGAAGACTTATTTATAATTGAAGATCATTCTTTTTTTTAAATTTTAACAGGAACACATAGAATTGTTTTTTTAGCATCATGAAATTTTTGAATTTTGAGGCCCTTTTATGTAATTATTGGCCCAATTTCAAAATAAATTTGAAATAAACTTTTCTTAATTGGCTGGGATACAGTAATTGTGTCTATGTAAAAATAAAGTCAATTACTGGGATTGACATTAGAGATGTTGTAACTTGCTTATGGTTTATTGTGATGTTGAAATTAAAATTTACAGTCTGCTTTTTCAAATTCCTAGTAAGATTAGTTTTAAGTTTCCAGCAGTGTTTTTTAAACCATTTATAAGGTAACCAGTTTTTACTGGCTCTGTTTATAGACCTGTGCTATAAAGTGTAACAGTTCTGAGCCTCTCATCTTCCCAGATCAACGAGAAACCTCATTTTTTTCACGATCATGCTTATCCCCTCTGTTGTAATATTTTAAGACATGTTAGGAGAGGGAGGAGTTGAGAAGGAATTGTTATTAGATTTTAATTAAAGATAGTAGAGGTAGAACTCAGATGAGCCTGCCAAGACTTGAGGATTCAGATGTTGGCCTAGGCGTTCTTGGACTACCATTCCTGCCCCCACCACCATTTCACCATTTCATTTCCCCATTTCTGGAGGTTACTGCGGTCGAAATTGATGGAAGGTAAATGTAACTAAACTGTTCCCACAGCATGAGAAGGGAGGGCTTATATGGTAGTTGAAATGGTTGGAGGAAGCAAAAGGGGACATGAAGGGAATTTGGTATAGTAAAGTGTTACAGCTGGATTGTGTTATGGCTCTCAAGCTTCCCACCTGGTTAACAAAGGCCACTCAGTTGCATAACTCCAGGAGGCAGCATTCACACAGAATTGGATATGAGTGGTGCAAGCTCTATGGCCCTGAGCCAGACTGAATGTTCCAGCAGTCTTGTGATGATGAGGTTTTGGCAGAACCACTTTCTCTTACTGGTTTTGACAGTTACATGTACCTTGTTGCTGAATCTGGAAGCTCAGTGTCTTCTCTTGTTGACTCGGAGGCAGCGTAAGATCATTTATGTAGTACTTACTTTGTGCTAGATACTGTTGTATTTTGCAAGTATGAACTAATCTATTTCTTCCAATGACTGTGAATATGTACCATTAATATCTTCATTTTACAGGCAGTTCCATTTATAGGAAATTGGAACACAAAGTTTAAAAAGTATCTTGCTCAAACTCCGGCGGCTACTAAGTGGCAAAGTGGCAGTATCGTAGCCAATGAAGTTTATCCGAGGCGCAATTATTGCTAATTAAATGGCAAAGCTAGGAAGCCGACCAAGGCAGTATGGTTCTAGAGTGTCGTCTTTTCCCACCATGCCATGCTACATTTGGGATTCTTTCTTTTTGTTGTTCCCCATTTCCTTAAATCAGTCAGTTGTGTCATTATTTAGTCATTTAAACATTGATTGAGCATCTACTTTGTGCCAGGAGCTTTCTAGGACTAAAGACAAAGGCCTTGCCCTCATGGAACCTGTATTTATTTGGGGGAGAGAGAAAGGAAATAATTCGACATGTAAAAATGTCTAGATAGAAAATAGAACGGTGCCTCAGTTTGAATTAAGGGGATCTTCTCTGTGGAGGTGGTGCTACGTCTGTTGTGACTTGAATGATGAGAAAGCAGCAGCTCTGGGGAGATAAGAAAAGCGAGGATTCCAAGCAGGGGAACAAGCTTGGTGTTTTCTAGGGACAGAAAAGAAAAAGCATATGATTGGAGCTTAGTAAGTGAACAGTTTGATGGGCAATGAGATGTCAGAGGACTTCAGGAGCTCCTGCGTTCCCAGGGGGTGAGAGGGAAACATGTTTTGGTTGTTCATCCACAGTTTGGGCCGTGAGTCTGCCCGTGTTATAGGCAGTAAGGAAGTGCAGTGGATTTTTAAGTAATGACTCCAGTACTTCTAAAACCATACTGTTAAAGTACATCATAAAGCGTTATTCCTTATGGCCCATTAGAAACCTGTAGAGGGCGCCTGGGTGGCTCAGTTGGTTAAGCGACTGCCTTCTGCTCCGGTCATGATCCCAGAGTCCTGGGATGGAGTCCCACATCGGGCTCCCAGCTCCATGGGGAGTCTGCTTCTCCCTCTGACCTTCTCCCCTCTCGTGCGGTCTCTCTCTCTCTCTCTCTCTCTCAAATGAATAAATGTTAAAAAAATTTAAAAACAAACAAAAGAAACCTGTGGAAAATTACTAATGATACAATTTGATTTATGTTTTGAAAGACCATTCTAAATGTTCTGTAGCAGGGATACAGGTGGAAGGACAGAGTCCAATTAGGCTGTCACAGTAGTTCAGTGAGAGCTGACGGTGCTTATGAGAAGTTATGGCAGTGAATACAGAGAGAATAAATTATACCCCGGATATGTATTTATATTGATTACTTTCCTTGATGTCAGTTTTCCAGGCGGTAGCACTTCTGTTGTAGGGCAAAGGAGCAAATGTCATCACTCAGTTTATTATGAGACAATTGATAGCCCAGGTTGAAATTTGCCTGAGATCCAGGTTTTATTACTCTCTTGATTCATTCAAATGACAAATTCCCTAGGGTACAGTTCTCCTGCCAAGATGAGTGTTTACATGCAGGATTAGGGATTAGCCTTCTTTAAGACTGGCACTCCTCTCAGCCTTAATGCAGAGGCCAGCCCTCTGGTCCTCCCTTCTTCTATCTTCATGATGAATTCTCAGGGGGCCCTGAAGCCTTCCCAAGGCTACTTTACTTTGGTCAGCCCCCCCCCCCCCCCCCAGATGGAGCTCAGTGCTTTAAGCTTCAAAGAGAAGGGCTCGGGGCGCCTGTGTGGCTCAGAGGGTTAAAGCCTCTGCCTTCGGCTCAGGTCATGATCCCAGAGTCCTGGGATCGAGCCCCGCATCGGGCTTTCTCCTTGGCAGGGAGCCTGCTTCCTCCTCTCTCTCTCTCTGCCTGCCTCTCTGCCTACTTGTGATCTCTCTCTGTCAAATAAATAAATAAAATCTTTAAAAAAAAAAAAAGAGAGAGAAGGGCTCATGGAAACGCGTGGGTGTAGTTTGTTGGGCAGCATCCAAGCACAGTGCTGTGTTGCCACAGAGAGTTTGCTCCCTGCCATGGTTCAGCTGAACACCCTATTAACCTAGGATTCTCTTAATATGACTTGACTTAGAAGACAAGTGAGTTTGAAGATACAGGGCACCTACCTGTTTAATGCACCTGCTTTGGCAGCCTATCAAGTAATTTAATTTTTTTTTTTGCTTTACAATGATGTTTACATATTACATATAAAGAAATTAATTCAAATAGGTTTATACTTGGATATACCTTCTGTTATGTATTTTGAAAGCCTCTGATTAAAACACTACATGTATTACAAGGCCAATTGTAGTACTGATTCGAATAATAGCGTTGATAAATGCAAAATTTTCTGAAGCTGTGATTTTCAACTGTTTGCTCTTCTCTTTAAAGAAAAGCTTAAAGTCTGTGTTTTATGTGCTGATACTTATTCAGGATGCTGTAAATCTGTTCTTTTTGACATCAAAGATCTTAGAAGATTAGGAGGTGGACAGAGTGTGTATGTGGAGGCTGCCTCCTTTCCTACAGCTTGGGGGTCCCAGCCGGCAAAGCCACATTGCCGAACTGAAGGCAAACAGCAGTCTCTACAGTCCGTTAGATGTCCTCCGTGTCTCCCAGAGAGCTCTTAGACACATGTATTATTTGTGACATTGGAATGTTATTTAATGTTTTTTATGTTATTTAATGTTTTAATGTTATTTAAATAAATTTAATGTTACTAAATTTATTTTGCCTTGAGTTCTTAACTCATAAAGCTTAAGTGAAAGAACAGATACATTGTTTAAAATTACCACCTTTTTCTTGCAATTTTTTCCCATGTGAGTAACAAAGAATAGAAAACTTTATTTTTTAAGCTTAGGGAGATCGTTGATTTTTAAAAATGTTTTTTCCTGAATTTAAAAAAATTTTTAAGACCAGTATAAAACCTTATTTCAGCAATGAAAGAGAAAAGTTGGTGGCCACCAGGATCTTGAGGAATTCTATTTCAATATCTTTATTAAAAAAATAAATTCAGTTTCTCTAAAGGAGTCCTTCAATTGTGTGATTCTTAATTTTGTAGCTTTCTTAAATGAATAAGCTAAGTTTAAAAAACAGAAACCAACTTATCAGTCATACTGTTCTTGGCTCTGGCAAGAAGGATTTAAGTTATATTCCCTTCTCAAATTCTTCAAATAAACTAAGTGTCCACTAGTTTTAATTTTCTCCTACTTAGTTGTTCTGTTTTAGATTTAGAACTAAGTTAATGTGAAAGTTCTTGAAATTGATATGTATTTAATTATAGTTAAACGAATAGCTAAGGACGATTATGCTTCTTTTAGCTTCTTTTACTTGTAGGTATTGCTTTCATGAAAATAATTTTTATGACTTAATTATAATAACAGCATAGTTATATCCAAAGTTTTCTTGATTCATACAAGTCAGTATGTTCTTGATTCGTCAGTGTTTAGGAAGGGAGTTCATCCTTACTTCAGTTTTATTTTAGTTATTCATTGACTAGGGAATAGAAGATATACTGATATAACAAAATTCAGTGTGAAAGATGATTGCTTATACACTCAATTTTCTCAGTCTCAGGACGATTTTCCTTTAATTCCTTCTATTTGTGTCTTTCTTATTAATAACATTGATTTTTAAATGGTAGATTATTCTTGGTTGGAATGTCTTTAGTAGTATTGAGGAAATAACCTGTTTTATATGGGAACATAACAGTTTCATAAGAAGATTAAAGCTACTGTTAATAAATACATATCTTTTATTATGTCTTTATTCCTTTTTAAACATAGTTGTATCAGACTGGGTCGAGTCAGGAGATAGAAACCACACAGAGGGTTAAATGGAGTAAGATTCATAGGAATTATTAAACTCTGATAAAAGTGTTAGTAAAGATATAAGAAAATTGCATATGGTACTCCAGGACGAAGGGATTGGAAAGTCACACTTAACGTGGATTCTCTAGCCGAGGCTGGATTTAGAACTTGTTGGAGAAGATATAGTTCAGTACCCTGGATTAGTAGAGAAATTCAATCCTTAGCGCAGACTGGAGCTGGTCTGCAGTCACCGGGCATTCAGGACAACTGGAGCCCAGGCCACTAGCAGTATGTGGCCTGGGCATGCAGAGGGAGTGCAGCTGTATGGGAGATGGCAGGTAAGCCACCCATGTGGGCCTTCAGAGGAAACAGGGGCTGACAGGATCTAGGGGTCCTGTCTTCAGTGTGCCTGTGCAGACAGGAGCCTCTTTCTCCTTGCAATGTCCTTTTAGCCATCTACTGAGAAAGCTTAATGTGGTTGTAAGAATAGAAATGCTTCAGGGGCACCTGGGTGGCTTAGTTGGTTAAGCATCTGACTCTTGGTTTTGGCCCAGGTCATGATCTCAGGGTCATGAGATTGAGCCCCGAGTTGGGCTCCATGCTGGGCATGGAACCTGCATAAGGTTCTTTCTCTCCTTCGGCCCCTCCCCCTCACTCCCGTGCTCACGTGTGTGGGCACCTATTTGCACATGCACCCTCCCTCTCAAGAAAGAAAGAGGCTTCCATTGTGTCTGTTATGGCGAGGCATATATTAAAGGGTCATTTTGAAGCTGAGAGTCATTAAATGATAATGGGCACAATAATGTTCCTTTTTCCAGTTTATTTTTTTGCCATATAGGTATGTAAAAACTTTTGACTAATTCTCTTTCTGTACTTTTTATTGTTTGTGTTTGCTTGCCTTCCTTTAGCCCTACTGACACTTTGGGTCAGCTAAGTCTTGGCTGTGGGGAGCTGTCCAGTGCATTGTAGTATGTTTAGCAGCATCCCTGGCCTCTACTCACTGGATACTAGTATCACACATAAACAGTTGTGACTGCCAAAAATGTCTCCAGACTCACTGGTGAGCAAAAGTCTCTCCTGGTGAAGAGCCACGGTTTTGAAAAACACTCAGTTAAAAACAATCTAGATCTCTCTTGTAATAAAGATTGGCTTGTGGTTTTTAACAAATACTATTTTAATAAAAGAGGGTGTCTTAGAGAATTATAAAGTTTTGTTTTTGGAACAGGTATTAGAAACTATTCAGTTGAATCTCTTTATTTCATCTATAAGTGAATTAGTTTGCAATTGATTTGTTTCTAGTCACCTAGCTATTTAGCTGTATACCTAGGTTTGGAACCCAAAATGTTTTTAAAAAAAAAAAAAAAGGTTATGTATATAGCATTCTCTTGTTCATTCTTTGATTTAAGAGTGTATGTTATGGGGGTGCCTGGGTGGCTTAGTGGGTTAAGGCCTCTGCCTTCAGCTTAGGTCATGATCTCAGGGCCTTGGGATCAAGCCCCGCATTGGGCTCTCTGCTCAGCAGGGAGCCTGCTTCCCCTTCTCTCTCTGCCTGTCTCTCTGCCTACTTGTGATCTCTCTCTCTCTCTCTCTCTCTGTCAAATAAATAAATAAAATTTTTTAAAAAAGGAGTTGTTATGTATGCACTTTGGTAGATACTAGAGATTTGATGATGAGGCAGTGAGTAAAAATTCAGGTATGAAGAATCATTTTATTTGGCTATCACATTCTTGCTTGATACTTGATGATAGATACTTTTTAAAAAAGCATTGAAAGAATAATTGATTCATATATGAAAGGACTGTGGTTAAAGGAGCTACTCTTAGTATTAAGGTGCAGTTTTGTGGTTGCAACTGTTGAAACGGTTGTGGGCTTTGAATCAGAAGACTGAGAGTTTGGTCTTAGTTCTTCATGAAACTCATAACAACCTAGGCCTTCGTTGTCATCTGTGAAATTACATTAGACTAACTGGATTCTGAGTTACCTATCCTACTAGTTCTGATACAGTATGAACTCCCAGACTGAAATTGAGAATGAGACAGTCACAGTCTTCTAGGACAGGGATAGAAGAAAAGAAAACAACTAAACTTTATCCTTTTATATAATTACAATGACTGAAACAGTATCAGCATACTGGCAGTAATTTGGATTGAGATGAGTCTAGTCTAGTAGTAGAGAATGTGTTTTAATACCAAGCTGATCTGAAATTCTGGTGCTGTTCATGTACTTTACAGAGACTTGATTCTGACATAAATTTTTGACTATAAAAAATAATTTTAAAGTAGAATTCTGCATAAGTCAAAAGGTGACTCAGTGGGTTAAGCCTCTGCCTTCGGCTCAGGTCATGATCTCTTCAGTCCTGAGATCAAGCCCCGCATCAGTCTCTGCTCAGCGTGGAGCCTGCTTCCCCCCACCCCACCACCTGCCTCTCTGCCTACTTGTGATCTCTCTGTCAAATAAATAAAATCTTAAGGAAAAAAAAAGATTTACTTAAAAAACAACACAATGGGAAAAAATATTTGCATAGATTTATCAGTAGGGAGCTTGTAGCCAGAATACATTAAAAAAAAACAACCTTACAACTCAACAGTAAAAAAGACAACCCATTTAGAAAGGGAACAAAGGATTTAATAGGCATGTCTCCAAAATAAATATGTAAGTGGCAAGTAAACAAATAAAAAGATGCTCAGCATAATTACTCATTAGAGAAATGCAAGTCGAAACCATAACGGGGAGGGGGGTGGTTCAGTCAGGGCATCCAGCTGCTTTAGATTTCAGCTCAGGTCAGGATCTCAGGGTCTTGAGTCAAGCCTCACCTGGGACTCCATGCTCAGGGCAGAGTCTTCTGGAGGTTCTCTGCTCCTCCCCCCACCCTAGAGCATTCACTCACTTGCTCTTTCTCAAATACATACGTCTTAAAAAAAAAAGTAGATAATATTTCAGACCCACTAGTGTGACTCTAATAAAAGGGTGGTGGGGAGACACGTGGGTGGCACAGTCGGTGAAGCCGCTGACTCTTGATTTCAGCTCAGGTCCTGATCTTGGGGTCCTGGGATCAAGCCCCATGTTGGTCTCTGTGCTTGGTGGGGAGTCTGCTTGAGGATGCTCCCCCCACCCACTCATGCACACTCTTTCTCTTAAATAAGTAAATGTTTAAAAAAAAAAAAAGGTAAAGATGGGCAATAACAAGCGTAGACATGGATATGGACAAATTGGAACCCTCATACATTGCTCGTGGGAATGTAAAGGGTTGCAGCCTCTTTGGAAGACAGATGGCAGTTTCTGAAAACACAGATACCATATGGCAGTTAAACAGTTATCATATAAATCAGTAGTTCTACTCCTAGGTTTATACCCAAGAAAACTGAAGATACACATCCAACACAAAAGTTCATATGTGAATGTTTATAGTAGCATTATTCATAATGGCCAAAAACTAGAAACAATCTGAATCTGCATGAATTAATGAATGGGTAAACAAAACAAAAAAATTTGTCTCCATACAAAGAAATATTACTTGTCCATAAAAATGAATGAAATCTGAGACATGTTACAACTTGAATGGACCTTGGAAACAAGCTAAGGAAAAAAAAAATTAGGTACAAAAGTCACATAATGTATTATTCCGTTTATATGAAGTGCTTGGAACAAAGATTAGTGATTTCTAGGGGGATAGGAGAAGGAGAAAAAGGAGGGATAACTATTAATGGGTGTAGGTTTCTTTTCGAGAGGATGAAAGTATTCTGAAATTAGATACTGCTAGTGGTTGTATAGTACTGAATATACTAAAAAACACTGAGTTGTACACTTTTAAAAGGGTGAATCAAAAAAAATAAGAGGGTTAATTTTACGGCATATGAATTATATCTCAGTAAAGTGGTTTTTCTTAAACTGAGCCTGAAAAACTTATAAAGGAGTTAATTAATCACTGAGATTAAGCTACAATTGACAGTTACTGCGTAAGTGTCGGTTCCACATTTTCTTCAAACCCTTTCTTGTAATTTTGTCCTCTTTGCTGTCTAATGTTTATTGTGTTTGGTGTTTTTGTTTCCTTAAGTAAGTTCTGGTTAAAACTTAGATCACTTGAAGCCATCTTTTTCTTGTTTAGACGGTAGGAATAGGATAAGGAATCTAGACATTGATCTCTGATGTTTCTTGCCTTGATGACACAAGTAGTCATCTGTTCAGCGTTTCTCTTATGAGATGAAATATATATGCAGATACCTAGGAAGAGGAAGCAGTAATGTAGAAAAATATATTTTATATTTTGCTTTATGTTTAGTATGGAAAGTTTAAGAAAAATAATATATAAATGAAGCTTTTTCAAAGTCTTCTAAGAGAATGTTTAACAACTTTCATTTCTTCATGTGAGGTTTTAAGTTATAATGTTCATTTTTAATAACAGATAATTTATCATTACAGATAGATTTGACCAGTTTTGGGCCATCAACCGGAAACTCATGGAATATCCTGCAGAAGAAAATGGATTTCGTTATATCCCTTTTAGAATATATCAGGTAGGAAGTGACATTTTTAACAATACCGACTTGTGAATGTCTCAGACATCTTACTTCTTGAAGTAGTGTGCTATAGTCCAAAACTCTTTAAATTTGCGTAGTAACTGAAGGGTATTTGTTAGGGCTTTCCAGAGCTCTGTCTATGGGTGACAGTCAAGTCAGAGACTACATTGAAATATTTTACTCATATACAGTTGATTTGTTTGCGGATTCTGTATTTGCAGATTTGCTTGCTTTCTAAAATTTATTTGTAACCCAGAGTCTCAGTACTTAGCAGCACTCTCAGGGACATGTGCAAAGCTACAGAAAATTTGATTCACCCAACATGCACATTTTCAGCAATGTTGTACCTTCTTGTTACTCTTTTCCTACTATAAACAAGTGACTTTTCCCTGTCTGTTTAGTGCTATCCTTTTCACATTTTTGTGCTTTTTATTGAGGATTTTGTTTAAAATGTCTCCTAAGAGTAGTACTGAAGTGCTATCTTTAATTTTTTTTTTTTTAAGATTTTATTTATTTATTTGACAGAGAGAGACCACAAGTAGGCAGAGAGGCTGGCAGAGAGAGTGAGAGGGAAGCAGGCTCCCCGCCCAGCAGAGAGCCTGACGCGGGACATGATCCCAGGACCCTGAGATCATGACCCGAGCCGAAGGCAGCAGCTCAAACCATTGAGACACCCAGGTGCCCTGAAGTGCCATCTTTAAAAAGAAATACACAGGGACGCTTGGGTGGCTCAGTTGGTTAAGCAGCTGCCTTCGGCTCAGGTCATGATCCCAGTGTCCTGGGATCGAGTCCCACATTGGGCTCCTTGCTCAGCAGGGAGCCTGCGTCTCCCTCTGTCTCTGCCTGCCACTCTGTCTGCCTGTGCTCACTCTCTCTGACAAATAAATAAATAAAATCTTTAAATAAATAAAAAGAAATGCAGATATAGGGTGCATGGGTGGTTCCGTCAGTTGGACGTCTGACCCTTCATCAGCTCAGGTGATGATTTTGGGGTTGTGAGATCAAACCCTGGTCCGGCTCCAGGCTGGGTATGGAGCCTGCTAGAGATTTTCTCTCTCCATCTCCTTCTGCCCCACTGCCATGTGTGCGCTATTAAAGAAAAAAGGAAACACACATAAAACAAGGTTATGCATTGGTCAGTTTGAAGAACATTTTGTGACCAGAGACACACAGTACCCCAACCCTGTGTTTCCCCCATGAACAGTGGTGGCTTGGTAATTGCTAATTCAGTGTTTACAGTGACTTTATAAAAACCACAAATAAGGGGAATTAATGTATTTAAGTGGTGAGTCTTTAGTATTGCACAACAAAATAAGTAAGTAGAGCTCTCCTTATAGCACACTTTCATGGGGTAAAGAAATTCCTGTTTCTGTGGAGTACTTTAAAACTCCTAGGTAAAAAGTTTTGCATATAGCAAATTCTTTGTAAATATTTGTTGAGAGAATGGTATTCCAGAAAGTAAGTTACCTACTATCTTGAAAAAGCAGTTGAGAACAGAAATTGGAAACATAATATCACAGATACGGGCTCTAATCCCACAGAACTTCTATTCAGACTCAGAGAGGTTGTGTCATAAGTTCCCCTTATAACCTGTTTTAGTATGCCGGTCTTTACTCCGCTACTCTGTGGTAATTGTTTAAATCTTTTAGTGAGGCATCAGTCACATAACTGTATTAAAGAGGAAAACAGATTGATTGAAAGCAAGTACACAAAAATCCCAGTAGACTCAAAGAATGAAAAGTGTTTCTGGTTTAAATAAGGCTTCTTTTCATTGATTTCATTAACATAATGGTAGATAGACTATTTTTAGATCATGGATTCATAATATGTACAATAGAAATAAAATGAGAAAAATTCCTTTTGGAATAAGACCAGATGATTTAGTTAGCCACGCTTCTCTGTTTCCTTTTTTTAATTCCACAAGTCTTTGTTAACCACAGATATTATAGAGGAGTTTGGAAATACCACAGCTTATTTATTTATATATAATCTTGTATTATGAAGAATCTGAGGCAATTTACACAAATATATAATGAGAAAATAAAAGAATTTAAAGTCAAAGCCACATATGAAAAATCTGAGGTAATTTACAAGAATTTATAATCACAAAATAGAAAAGAATTTAAAATCAAAACCACTGATAATTAAAAAATGGAAACTTAGCGTGAAATTACATAAGCTAGGAATGAGTGAGATACTCAGATTTATTCAAATTGACCTGCACATTTGACCCTGAGTATTCTTGTAGCCAGAGCAAGGGAAACGAGGTGGGGTAACATTTTTTTTTCGTTATACATAAGGAGAAAACCTACTAGATTATTAGGAAAGCTAAAGCTTCTCATTCATTCCATAGGGAAGATATTTCTCATGTGACTTCATTTACAGGGAGTAGAGCAATATTTTTTATAACTTACCTGTAGTAAAAATATAGTAGTTTTCATAAAGCTGCTTCCTAAAGTATTATTCAACAGTAGCTAAAGACAACGAATTATAAGCCCTGGATCATCCACAGTATAATAGAGAATTGGATGAAGTAACAGGAAGGCTAGTACTGGAAAGACTTTTAGGTTATTTTATGGAAGAATGTGTTTATCACATAAGAAAGAGAGTAATTGATGGAGCAAAGCATTTGGGGATCGGGGTTAACAGTAAAGGTTAACCCAGCAAACGAGAGGTCTGTGGAGAACTGTGAAGGACTAGGAGGGGGAAAATTATTCCTACTCGTGTGGGAAAGCATCAGTCTTTTCTGTGTATCGAGGAATAAAGCCAACTGCTGGAAAGAGAGGCATGCAGCAGTTTTGGAAACTGCTCTGTTTGACAGTGACCAAGTAGAACAGTTCCTGTAGTTGCATAAAATGATGTGAGAAGGAAAGACGGCAGGAAGACCTACTTGTATTAGAGAAGAAATATCTCACATTAGATACCTTTCTATTAACCACCTACACATTCTGTAAGGCAAGCTTTTACAGAGCTAGATTCACTAGTGATAAGCTTTTAGTTATTTCACAAAGAAAAGCCAAAAATGGAGCCGGATTTCATGGACTAAGTATAATACTTACAGTGAATAGGAGTCTTCATGTAGTCTGTACATCCCAAAGAGAGAGTCTACTTCTTCACCATCACTGACATAGGGATTGGTAGTTAAAGTACGTATTAAAAACCATAACAGGTTATCACAGAATTTCAGAGTAGTACTTAAGTTTTCTGAGTGGATTTCAAAAACAGCAAAAAAAATTTTTTTTAAGTAAGCTGTATGCCCATTGTGGGGCTTGAACTCACCACCTTGAAGTCAAGAGTTGCATGCTCTACTGACTGAACCAGCCAGGCAGCACTCAAAAATGGTTTTTCAACAGCAGCCCACTTTAGGGCCAAGCTTGGAAGGGGAGGTTGCGTGGGGACAAGTGGGATTGGCTCAGGTGGTTGGATCCCTCTCTTGGGGCTTGACAGTTTGAAAGTCATCTCTCAGTCTAGACAGATTCAGGTGCTTTGTCCAACTTAGTTTTGATCTAGCCTGCATTTTGGATCAAGTAATACCCTCAGAATGCTAGTGGTATTTTTGAAGGTAAGGCTGGATTAAAAAAAAAAAATCTGTGTAGTAGGGTTAGCACAGTCTTTCATATACTGTGAGTGCTTCATAATTACTTAATTTGAAGTATTAAATTAATAGGTATTAATAGGTATTAAAAGCACCAAAGATAAGAAAAAGAAAAACCTGCCAAGGGTCACATAATGTTAAAGCTTAAAAACAGACTTTGTTGTTAAATAATCCCAAACTGAAAAAGCTAGCAGTTTTCCTTGGATTTAAAGATAAGGTGACTTTAATAAGGATAGTGCTACTGTAGTAGTTAAGAAGACAAAACACTTTTAAAATTAACCAAGGGGCACCTGGGTGGCTCAGTCCGTTAAGCATCTGACTCTTGATTTCAGCTCAGTTCATGATCTCAGGGTCCTGGGATCCAGCCCTGCATGCTGGAGATTCTGTCTCTCTCTGCCCTCCCTGCCCGCATGCATGTGTGTTTTCTCTCTCTCTCTCTCAAATAAATCTTGAAAAAAAAATTAAAATGAAGGGAGAAGAGCAGGAGAAAGTGAAAAAGAACTGAAGTGTTGGAAGGGTTGAAACAGCAGTATGTGGTAGTGTCAAGATCACAGTTTTGCTTTATTGACTTAGTAGAAAATTATTTTGACCTTTTTCTGCTTCTGTTTCTAGTCTAATAGTTTGTGACTACATGTTAACCTCATTGAGCTCAGAAGGTTGGAAAATTTTGGAGACATAAAGGCTAAGGCACTTGTCCTTGAAAAAAAAGCGTTTCCTAGAAAGAGCACTGAACTAGGACTAACACTGCACTAGGAGGACCGCCACGGTTCGGTGGGGGGTCCGACACTGACAAGCTGTGTGCTCACAGGTTACTCAGCCTGGCTGAGTCCTCGTTTCCTCGTCCATAAAATGAAAGGGGCATGACTAAGTGGATTTATACATCTGGTTAAAGTTTTTCTTCAAAGAAGCCATATAACAGGTTTGTATTATTCAATCAGTGACACTCTTATTTTTAAAAACATTTTAAACTCCTACTTCAGAGCAGATGTAGTGTTCTTACAACAAACATAGTCCTTTCCTTTACAGTGCTTTATGACTTTTAATCACTTCTGAAAATGAAGGTAGTCTATCTTTTTCATGAAGACAGGGTAATTGTTTTGTTCATGCGGTGTGTTCAGGGTCTAGAAAAGTGCCTGACATGTAGTAGGCATTTGTGAGCATTTGTTAATTCATTAAATCATTCCTTCTGTCAGTAGTTGAGGGGCTATTCCGTTATACCATGAGCTCCGTAGGAACGTACCATAGTGCGTTCCCAGGTACTAGCAAAGTAGCTTATTTGTGGAATTTAGTGAACTAAAATATAACAGAAAGTCTAAAGACATTCCCCAAAGAGGAATTTCAAAACTGTTCTGAGCTGTATACCTCCAGCACTTACTTGAATAGGTAGGTTCTGGCACACGTACTTCACTATAGTTTCTATACTGTGCATATTTTAAGCTCCTATAGGGAAAGTGTATTATACTGTCGTTACTTACTGAGTAGGGGTTATTATTGTTAGAATGGTGGTGCAGATGTACAGAGTGGGGTGTCATTTTCATGTTTATCATTATGTTCAGGGAAAGATTGTCAGATGTATTCATACCTTTCATTGTGGTATCACAACAGAGAGGGATTTGGAGAGAGAAAATGTGAGGGGGAGGGAAAAGAAAGAGAGAATGAATGTGTGAGAGAGAAAATGGTCTTATAAAGTTCTATAATTAGATTGAAAGTGGGAAGCTAGAGAATTCTTAAAATTTGCTTGACAAAATGTGGCTGCCAGGTGGGGACTCTATTAGGAACTCTAATAGAGTGGGGACTCTATTAGCTTGCTGCCTGATCTTTCCTGTGCAGAGGAGTTGATAGTTTTTCCTCCAACAGGAGGAGCCAGCTTTCCTGTTAGCTCTGTGTCTTTTCAACTGGGTTCTTACTTGAATTTGATTAAAATTTTAGGAGTAAGGTATGCAAGTGAGTATAAAAATTTAGGAGCCTTAGTTTTTGCCCATTTCCTTACTTTTGCCATTCCTGGCTTTTTCCACTTCTCTCTTGTGTATTTTTGAATCTTCCTTCATGCCTTGACCACAGGAAGATGGGCTCTGCTCTCTGTTTTCCTAATTATATGGTCTAACGGGTAATGCAGGCTTCTGTTGC
Source organism: Meles meles (assembly GCF_922984935.1). NCBI lineage: Eukaryota > Metazoa > Chordata > Mammalia > Carnivora > Mustelidae > Meles > Meles meles. Next base: position 26,111,048 of record NC_060070.1, read on the forward strand.
TGACTCCTTTACAGCAGATTGGTTTGTATGATTAGGATATTCCATTAAGTGTAGTTTTTACTTGTGCAATATTTTGATGAATCTGCACCTTTCATTTCTTTAACACACTAGACATAAATTGTGCTATTGGAGACCTTAAGTTCATAATAAATGTAAGGAGAACCTGAAAATCTAGGTCTATTAAGATAAATGAAAGGCATCACTTTTACTAAAATATTTTTCTTTGCGGAATCATAATAAAATTCCTGCATAGCAAGGGGTTTGAAAAGGAAGGGGCACTCCTTAAGCCTCCTTAAGTCAGACCCACTCCATCTTTGGAAGCCTCAGAACCACCATATGAAGTAGGGATCATTGTGTGATTTTTACCTATGAGGAGGCTGAAGCTGAAGGATTTTAAGTTACTGGCTCAGGGGCACACAAATGAAATGTGAAAGAACCAGAAATCAAACCTAGGTGAGACTTACAAAGTATAATTAAGTTTACAGAATTTTCAGGTCATAATTATCCTGTAAAGTGAAATCCATCTTGACAAATTGATAGAAACCTAGAAGACCTCTAACTGGCAAGACTCTCTAAAGACTGCCTTATGTTCAGATTGTTGGAAAACTTCAGTTATTTTTTGATCTGTAGCTTAATTGTATGGGCTCAAAATGAGTATAATCTTGGGACAGACTTTGAGTGGTACAAGTAAAATAGATACAAAAGTAGTCTAGAGATGCAGTTAGACCAAAAATGTGTCATTTACATAACAGTTTAGTTTGGTGTATGAGTTTCGGGTCTGTGTTCCTGAAATCCAGGTGCTTCATATTAGCTGGTATTCTAGAGATGAGGTTGATGGCAGAAAGTGTTTCAGAAATGCAACCTAAATGTTATTTAGAATAGCACATGTAAACAGATGGTGGTTAATGAGGATATCTGTTAAAAAGTTTTGTAAAGTGACCATGAAGGCCTTAGGCATTGGTATTTACATTGTAGAGTGAAAATTGGACACATTTTGTTGTGTCCTTCAAGAAGCAATGGATTCATAAATGCTATGCTGCCAATAACACTTTGTGTAAGAAAAATTTATTTTATGCATTCATTCATTCATTCAGCAAGTTCATTGACTCATAGAAATTTGCACGCCATGCTCTGTGCTGTGTATGGGGGATACAAATGTTGATTCATATTATATGTCATCCTTCATAGAGTTTGTAGTTCAAAGGGGGAAAGAAGCTAATCAAGTAAGTATACAAACAAATGTAAAATCACTGCTATAATGATTGGTGCTGTGAAGCAGAGATATATAATACAACAAAGGCCTAAATCCTCTAAGGAGAATTTGATCTAGTTTGGGAGGGCAGAGAAGGCTTTGTTGATGAAGTGTTATGTCTCTTAAAGAGTTGGCAATGGGCGGAATTGAGAAAGGCAGAGTGATGAGAAGAGCTCTGTAGGCAGAGGGGACATTGTTAAGTCTTGAGCATGGAGTTGAGGGAAAATAAGGTTGCAAATGTAAGGGTTAGACCATATTAAGGAGTTTTCTTTTTATCCTCTGAAGATTTTTAGTAATCTGAATATCCATTCGTATTTAGATTGCTTAATCACCTCCTTTGTTCTGTATGTTATTCTAGAGTTATAAATAAATTCAGAGAATCCTCTTAGGAACAACCCAATGGTATTAGTTTTAGTACTTGTTTTCTAAGAAAGTTAACATAATTCTTAATTGTTTTTAGAAGTTGTTCATCAGTTAAATGATGTCAAAGATTAACTTGTCACTTCCTATACTGAAGAAGGAGTCAAAATTTTAAGTTCGTTTCAGAAATGCTGATTTAGGGGCACCTGGGTGGCTCAGTGGATTAAGCCTCTGCCTTCAGCACAGGTCATGATCTTGGGGTCCTGGGATCGAGCCCCACATTAGGCTCTGCTCGGTGGGGAGCCTGCTTCCCCCTCTCTCTCTGCCTGCCTCTCTGCCTACTTGTGATATCTCTCTCTCTCTCTCAATTAAATAAATAAAATCTTAAAAAAAAAAAGAAATGCTGATTTATGAATTTTGAAAAGTGAGAACAATAGAAATGTGTGGCAAATTATGGTGGTGTTTGTTAGGATCCCCCCTCCTCCAGGGTTTTGACAGTTTGGGTGAGAAATTGTGATTCTGTTCTTTTACTGTTTTCCATTTTAGTTGATATCTTGCGATAACATGTAGCACAAGAGGCCAGAGGAAAAGAGCAGGGACTTACTGGGTGGTAAACTGAGCATTACTACCTTTAATTTTGTTTTTTGGTCATTTCCAAAAGAAATACTGAGTAATTTGTAATATATATTTAACTGTATTTATCTGGGCACGATAGCCCAACCAAACTGAGACAGAAAATTTGCCATCACAATAGGTATATAGGTATCTTTGAGACTTTGCTTTTTATCCTTTTGGGTATATACTCAGAAGTGGAATTGTTGGATTATATGGTTAATTCTTTTTTAAATTTTTGAGGAGCTGCCATACTGTTTTACATAGCAGCTGCACCATTTTATATTCCTGCTAATAGTGCACAAGAGTTCCAATTTCTCTATATCATCACCACCACTTACTATTTTGTTTTTTGTTTGTTTTTGATAATACTGTTTTTAGATGGAAGATGTATCTTTCTTAAATTAGTAGTTACATCTTTTTTTTAAATTAGTAGTACATGTATTTTTTTTATTGTTAAGAAGACCCCTCCCTATACATCTCCCTGTGCATTGTTATCTGACCATCCTTTCTTGTAAGATAGATTTTTTATATGTATATCTTATTCATCTAGAATTTATTTTTATGTACTGTGTGAAATATAGAGATACATCTTTTTTCCCTTCCATCTGCTGACTTGTTGTAATAAGACCATTTATTAAATAAACGAGGGTCTGGTAAACCTTTTCTCTAAAGAGCCAGATAGTATATATTTTCTACTTTGCAGGCCAGATGGTCTCTGTTGCACCTGTATAACTCTGTAGCTTAAAGCAGCCACAGACAGCTTGCAGATGATGGACATGGCTGTGTTCCACTTAAACTTTATTTACAAAAACAGCTGAAGAGCACAATTTGATTTGCAGGCCATAGTGTATTGACTTCTGATACAAACTGTCCTTTTCCTGCCCGATAAAAATGCCAGGTCAGCTTTATATTAAAATATTTTAACTACTGGGATCTATTTTTGGTTTTCCTGTTTTGTTCTGTTGGTATATTTGTTTATTCTTAAGCCTGTATTACTTTTATTTGATTTTATTTAGTTCTCTGATACCTGCTGGGGAAATTTACCCCTTACCTTTTTTTTTTTTTTAAAGTACTTTCATGCTTATTCTGCCATTAATTTTTTTCACATGATTTAAAAAATAATTTTATCAACTCCCTATGGCCTCTTGTTCATTTATAAGTGCAAATACATTGAGTTTCTGTTTTTAATTTTAGTAGAATTAACCTTCTTTATGTTATTAAGTCTTCCCAGATAAGAAAATGATACATCTTTCTTATTACTCAGATTTTATGTTCTGTTTAGATTTTAAAATTCTCTTCAAATAGGCCCTGTACTTTTCTTTTTAATTTAAGTGTTTTGTAGGTATTACCTTTCTTTCTTTCACTTCCATTTCTGCATATTGTTTTATGGCCTCAGCCAAAAAAAGCAAAAACAAAAAACACCTCTTCCCACTATGTCCTATCAACTATTTGTTTTTCTTGATTCATTGTATTGCTAGTATTACATTGCTAGGACACTACTGAACAATAATGGTCCTAGCAGACATTTCTCTTTGGTTTCTGCTATTCATTGATATAGTTTTACTGTTTCATCATTTGGAGGGGACTGGGTGGCATTGTCAATTAAGTGTCCACTTTCGACTTAAGACATGATCCCGGGATCAAGCCCCACGTTGGGCTACCCATTTGTGGGGAGCCTGCTTCTCCCTCTCTTCCCTGCTTGTGCTCCCTCTCGGTATCTCTCTCTCAAATAAATAAAATCTTTAAAAAAAATGTTTCATCATTTAGAATGATACATAGCCTTTATCAGACCAAATGAATTTCCTTTTAGATTTTTAAAATAGAAATGGATAAACTCAAAATGGATGAAAGACCTAAATGTGAGATAGGAATCCGTCAGAATCCTTGAGGAAAACACAGGCAGCAACCTCTTCGACCTCGGCTGCAGCAAATTCTTGCTAGACATGTCTCCAAAGGCAAAGGAAACAAAGGCAAAAATGAACTATTGAGGCTTCATCAAGATAAAAAGCTTTTGTACAGCAAAGAAAACAGTCGACAAAACCAAAAGACAACCAACAGAATGGGAGAAGATATTTGCAAATGACATATCAGATAAAGGGCTAGTATTCAAAATCTAAAAAGAACTTAGGAAACTCAATACCCAAACAACAAATCATCCATCCAAGAAATGGGTGGAAGACATGAACAAACATTTTTGCAGAGAAGACATCCAGATGGCCAGCAGACACATGAAAAATGTTCAACATCTCTTGGCACCAGAGAAATACAAATCAAAACCACAGTGAGATACCACCTCACAGATCCTACCCGTTTTCTCACACCAGTCAGAATGGCTAAAATTAACAAGTCAGGAAACAGCAGATATTAGTGAGGATGTGGAGAAAGGGAGCCCTCCTACACCATTGGTGGGAATACAGGCTGGTGCAGCCACTCTGGAAAACAGTATGGAGGTTCCTCCAAAAATGGAAAATAGACCTATCTTATGACCCAGCAATTGCACTACTGGATATTTACCCTAACGATACAAATGTAGTGATCCGAAGGGGTACACGCACCCCAATGTTTATAGCAGCAGTGTCCACAATAGATAAACTATGGAAAGAGCCCAGATGTCCATTGACAGACAAATGGATAAAGAAGATTTGATATAGATAGATAGATAGATAGATATGGCTATACACACGCACACACATACATATATACAATGGAATATTATAGAGCCATCAAAAATACGAAATATTGCCATTTATTACAATGAGGATGGAACTGGAGGGTGTTATGCTAAGCTAAATAAGTTGATCAGAGAAAGACAATTATCATATGATCTCACTGATATGTGAAATTTAAGAAACAAGATAGAGGATCATAGGGGAAGAGAAGAAAAAATGAAACAAGATGAAACCAGAGAGGGAAATAAACCATAAGAGACTCTTAATCTTAGGAAACAAACTGAGGGTTGCTGGAGGGGCGGAGGAGGTGGGGGAATGGGGTAACTGAGTGATAGACACTGGAGAGGGCATGTGTTAAGGGTGAGTACTAGGTGTTGTGTAAGACTGATGAATCACAGGGGCGCCTGGGTGGCTCAGTGGGTTAAAGCCTCTGCCTTCAGCTCAGGTCATGGTCTTAGGGTCCTGGGATCGAGCCCCGCGTCGGGCTCTCTGCTCAAGCGGGGAGCCTGCTTCCTCCTCTCTCTCTCTGCCTGCCTCTCTGCCTACTTGTGAGCTCTGTCTGTCAAATGAATAAATAAAAAATCTTAAAAAAAAAAAAAAAAGACTGATGAATCACAGACCTGTGCCCCTGAAACAAATAATATACATATGCTAATTAAAAATAAATGAATTTATTTATTTATTTTAAAAAATAAATGGTTGCTAAATCATTGGGTAGCTTAATGAAGCTACTCTTTTTCTCTTTTTGTCCTTTTTAATTTGTCACTTCTGTTATTTTTTTCATTCCTTTAATGTTGACCTTCCCTTTCCTGAAGGTCACAATTTTATTATTGAAAGATCCTACCCGTTTTCCACACTGAGACACTCTTACTGCTTTTCCTCTCCATAAGGTGAAACCTTTAGAATACTTCGCCTTCCCTGTACTCCTCTAGTCTTCCACTATATAGAGACCCGTATGCCACTTTTTTACTTCAGGTTCCTTAATGCGTAGCCTTTGCTAGAACAGTTCAATATCTTCACTTTCCAGCTGTTACCAGATTTTCCATTGCAGGTTCTGCCCTCTCTTTCAAGGATACTTGTTTAACATTTATGTTTCATATTCCCGATATTCCATAAATATCCAAGGTATCAGTTCTTGATAGAGCTTTTGGTAGAATCTCTCCCTGGTCTTCTCTTTCTCTCCCTGCCTCAGGAGTAAGAAGGATCCAACCGTATTCAGCTTTTCCTTAGCTTTTGAAGTCTATGTGCTTGCTGGTCCTTAGTCTTTTGTCCACCCAGAGAGAACACTGCAAAGGATTACAGCTCCCACCATGTAGTTCCTGCCTGCCTGCTCACCCCTGCAGCTGCCTTAGCTCAGGAGAGCTGCTGTGTTGGGTAGGAGACAGAACTGGGAGTAGGAGGGAAAGGGCAAAACATTAAGCTTCCTCACTCCCACAGTACCGTTCAAGTATAGTTGTTTATATATGTTATTTTTCATATAAAGAATTATATAACAGTATTCAGGGCACCTGGGTGGCTCAGCGGGTTAAGCCTCTGCCTTGGGCTCAAGACATGATCTCAGGGTCCTGGGATTGAGCCCTGCATTGGGCTCTCTGCTCGACGGGGAGCCTGCTTCTCCCTCTCCCTCTGCCTGCCTCTCTGCCTGCTTATGATCTCTGTCTGTCAAATAAATAAATAAAATATATTAAAAAAAAGAATTCTATAACAGTATTCCTTGGGGAAAAGTATCTAATAACTCATATCCTAGCTGTGGCAGTAGCATGCTAAGATATATATTGAAACATCTGTGCTTAGAAGTTAGGATCTGTCTGTTGTAAAGAAAGACAATGTAAAGAAAGACAAAATATAGAATGGGTGCTCAGTTCCTAAAAATAACTTCTGATCCAAGTGCAGACAGCAGTTACAAAACAATAAATAACTTGCAAGTTGAGGTCATATCATTCATTCTTACAACCACACCACTGTCTATTTTCATAACATTTGCAGCACCTCAAAAAGAGACCATATACCCATTAGCGTGCTATTATGGACATATAATTTAATATGTCCTTTTTTCACAGGACGTAATACTTCAAAGTTCACCCATCTTGTAGTATGTACCTTATCCCTTTTTATGACTGAATAACATTTCACTGTATAACGTAACATGTTTTGTTTATCTGTTGATCGGTTGGTGAACATTTGGGTAGTTTCCACTTTTGGATTATTGTGAATAATGCTTTCATGAACTTTTGTGTACAGGTTTTTCAGTGAACACGGTTTTCCCAAGTATGTACCTATCACTGGAACAAGTGGTAACTCTGTTTAACCTTTTGAGGAACTGCCAAACTGTTTTCCAAATGGGCTGCACCATTTTATATTCCCGTCAACAATATATGAGGATTTCCATTTCTTCATATCACTGTGAACACATGTTCATTTTTTTTTAATTATGGTCATCTTAAGTAGCTCCAAAGGGGTATTTTACTTTGATTTTGATTTCCATTTTTCCCTAATAATTTAATGTCATATTGAGCATCCTTTCATGTGCTTACTAGCCATTTATGTATCTTCTTAGTTGAAATATTTCTTTAAATCCTTGGCTCATTTTTATTTAGGTTGTTTTTACATCGTTGATTTATAAGAGTTCTTTATATATTTTGGATACTACACCTTTACTAGATATATGCTTTATGGATATTTTCTTCCATTCTGTGGATTGTATTTTTACTTTCTTGGCAGTATCTTCAAAACACAAAAGATTTTAATTTTGATGAAATCCAGTTCATTTTTTCTTTGTTTTCTGATGCTTTTATGTTGTTATATCTAAGAAACCATTGACTAATACGAGGTGATTTTCTATAGAAATATAGATCTCTTCCTATGTTTTCTTCCAAAGTGTTATAGTTTTAGTTCTTCCATTTAGATCTTTGATCTATTTTGAATTAACGTTGGTATGTGGTACAGGGTAAAGGGTCCAGCTTCATTCTTTTGTACGTGGATGTTCTGGTTCTTCCAGCATGATTTGTTGAAAATAATTCCCTTTCCCTCATTGGATTGTCTTGGCACTCTCATTGAAAATGAATTGTCCACAAATGTGTGGTTTTTGTATGTATACTCCTCTGTTCCACCTATTATCTGTCTAACCTATGCCATTACCACACTGTCTTGAATTCTATAGTTTTGTAATAAGTTTTAAAAATGAGAAATATGAGTCCTCTATCTTTGTTCATTTTTTAAAAATTATTTTGGCTCTCCTGGATCTTTTACATTTCCATATGAATTCTAGGATCATCTCATCATTTTCTGCAAGAAAGGCATGTGGGACTTTGATAGGAATTGTATTGAATATGTAGATAAATTTGTGGAGTATTGCTATCTTAACAAACAATATTAAGTCTCTCAATACTTGAACACAGGATTTCTTTCCATTTGTTTAGGTCTTCAGTTCGTTTCAACAAGCTTTTGTAGTTTACAGTGTACAAATCTTACACTTTTGTTAAATTTATTTATTCTTGTGTATTTTTTTATCCCGTTCTTTATCATTTTAGATTATTCATTGTTAGTGTATATAAGTAATCTGATTTTTAAAAGATTTTATTTATTCATTTATTTGAGAGAGTTGGGAGAGGCAGAGAGAGAAAGAGTTCAAGTAGGGGGAAGAGCAGAGGGAGAAGGACAAGCAGACTCCCTGCCAAGTGGGGAGCCCATGACCAGGAGATCATGATCTGAGCCAAAATCAGGAGTCAGATGCTTAACCTACTGAGCCACCCCGGTACCCCATTGATACTGATTTTTTATATTGATCTTGTATCCTGCAGCCTCATTGAACTTGTTTATTACCCGTATTGGTTTTTTTCTGATTCCTTAGAATGTTCTTTGTTAGAAGATTATGCTAAGTGAAATAAGCAGAGAAAGAATTATCATATGGTTTCACTCATGTGTGGAACATAAGGAATAGCATGGAGAACATTAGGGGAAGGAAGGAAAAACTGAAGTGGGGGGAATGAGAGAGGGAGACAAACCATGAGAGACTGTGGACTCCAGGAAACAAACAGGGTTTCAGGGCAGGGGTGCAGGGGGGAGGAAAGGGGCTGGGTAGCCGGGTGGTGGGTATTAAGGAGGGCACATGTTGTAATGAGCACTGGGTGTTTTATGCACTATAACGAATCATTGAACACTACATCAAAAACTAAACATAATAACAAAGAAAAAGATCATGTTACTACAGAAAGAGATATTTTTACTTCTTCCTTTCCAGTTTGAAAGCTCTTTATTTTTCTTGCCTAATTTCCCTGACTACAATTCCCAGGATAGTGCAAAATAAAAATGGAAAAACTGGACATCCTTGTCTTATTCTTAATCTTGGGGAAAGCTTACAGTCTTTCACTTACAGTATGATATTAGCCTGTAAGTTTCTCTTAGGTGCCCTTTAAAAGAGTTCCCTACTTTTCCTATTTTGTTGAGTATTTTTTTTTTTTTTTTTTTTTTTTTTTTTTTTTTTTTTTTTTTTAAAGATTTTATTTATTTATTTGACAGACCGAAACCACAAGTAGGCAGAGAGGCAGGCAGAGAGAGAGAGGAGGAAGCAGGCTCCCTGCCGAGCAGAGAGCCCGATGCGGGGCCCGATCCCAGGACCCTGGGATCATGACCCGAGCCGAAGGCAGAGGCTTTAACCCACTGAGCCACCCTTCAAAGGATTAGATTATTGTAAGATTTTTTTCTATATATAGTTTTTTGTTGAACCACCCTCCTTCCAGGGACAGATCCCATTTGGTCATGGTATATAACATGTAACTGGATTTGATTTGCTAGTTTTCATTGAGAATTTTATTAAGAATGCTATATTCATAGAGATTATTAGTCTCTAGTATTCTTGTAATGTTTTTGGTTTTGACATCAGGGTAATACTGGCCTCATAGAATAAGTTTGGAAGTGTTCCCTCCTTAAGTTTTTGGGAGAGATTATGAAAGATTGGTGTAAAATCTTTAAATAATTGGTGGAATTCACCCATGAAGGCATATGGTCCTGGGTGTTTCTTTGTGGGAAGATTTTAAAATTACTGATTCATTCTCTTATTTGTTATAGATCTGTTCAGATTTTTGACAGTTTTTGCCATTGTTCTTGTTACTCTGTGGAGAAGATGTTATTTGAGATCCTTATTCCACCATTATTGAGGACATGACCACCTCATAATGAATTTTGGGGTGTAGGTAGCAGAGGGAAAGGGAAATGAAGCAGTCTATGCACTGAGCACAGATCCCAGAGCCCCATGTGGGGCTTGATCCCCCGAGATCATGACCAGAGCCAAAATCAAGAGTCGGATACTTAACCGACTGAGCCACCCAGGTGCCCCTACATAATGATTCTTAACCATTAAATTTAGATAGTGGATTTTGTAGAAATTTGGGGAAGAAAATAAAGACTGAAGAGTTTTCTAAGGTTTTTTTTTAAGAGATCTGTTCTTCCTAATTATTTCTAAATATAAAAATTTTAACTCAGTATATTGCTTGAGCATGAATATTGCTATAAGTGATAGGTTACTTTTTGTAAAGTACTTTTTTATTATTTTGGAAAATTTTTCTCACATAGATTCTCTGATAAATAACTTCGAAAGAATTGAATCTAATATTAAGATGGAGAATTTTCAGTTAGGCGGTTTTAAGTTTATTATCTCAGCTGTGTGATTTGGAGCATTCATCTCACATCTCTGGACCTCAATTTCATTATCTGTAAAATAGAGATAATCTCAAGAGTTGTTGTGAAGAGTAAATGTATTACTTTTAATACAATATTGTGCTTGATATATAGTAAATAATTTGCTGTTATTTGCTGTTATTATAAGATGTTGATATAAGTCATTAGTTTTGCTGTGAATTATTTTATCAGCAATGATTATGGCTTGCCATGCCCCCTGTGTTCTCTTATTTTTATGATTGGTGTGACATATCTGAAAAGTAGTTCATTCCATTTATCAGTGTATTTCTCATCTCATCATGGTCTTTTCTCTGAGGCTCTACCTGGCCCCCCAAATCTGTTTCTCCTCACTACCAAATACTCATATAACCTCCTCTTTTTGTTTCAGTTCCCTCTTTCTTTACCACTTTCAAGGTCCTAGACCTTGGGATCACTTTTGATCCATTTCTTAGAATTGTACATTGTAATATTTGTAATATTTGAGTTTATCAGCTTCTGGCCATTTTCACTCACTTCTAGTTTCTGTTACTTTGATTTTCGTAAAACATAGCTAAACTCCAATCAAATAGTATCACATGTTGTTCCTCAAAACATGCTTGATGTTTTATTTTCTTACTCTGTTCACTTCTCCTGGGAATAGGCCTTATTCCCAGAATGCTTCTAAACTCAGTTCACTGTCATCTCCCCCAAAGAAGTCTTTTGATTTCTCCATATGTGCTTTAACCCTTCATACCAGAAATTATTTTTTCTTTCTCTCAACTCTGTTTTAAAACATTTCCTTCTAAAAAATTTTTTTCCTTCTACTTCTTATTATGACAAATGCAATTACAGAATTAGAACTGAAGGAAGTCTTAGGAGTCATCTAATTCAAACCTCTAATTTTAGGAATAAAACAACCCACAAAACTCTTACTCAAAATTCAAATGGATATTTGATGACTGAGATAGGAATAGAACTTGAGTCTTGGATTTACAACATAGTTCTTTTTCTGTACACAGCATTGTGATATAAAATAGACATTTCTTAAGCCATTTTGTAATATTTCACTGTGGAGCCATTGAAATCTATGTAGTTTCTCTGTAACCAGTAGCCTATGAATTCTTGAAGGACAAGGAATTGTTTAATTTCTCACTGTATCTTTACAGATGTTTCTCAGAGACTACTTCCTGCGAGAATGAATGAATGAAGACATAATACTTTTCCTTTAGTATTAATATTCTTAATGTTAAAACTTGGATTATATTCTCTCTCACACCTTTTAAAAGAAATTGGTGAATTGAGGCCTGTAGGGGGCAGCCCAATACAGCAAGTTTTGATTGCTCTTGCTAAATATAAATAAGCTAGCTACTACTCTGAGATTGTTTTTTACTTAAATTGCTTCCTATGTGGATTTTTGAAAAATGAAAGCAAGTATAATGATAAGCTTTTTGGGGAATATATTTTAAAACAATTTTCATTTATACGAATGGGGACTTCCTGATACAGATAATTTGCTGTTTTATTTTTAAAGCATTGTATGAGAGAGCAAATGATATTTATTTGAGCTTTTTAAAATTTTGATTTATTTATTAATTTCTTACACAGATAATCTGATGGCAAATGTCCCTAATTTATTGCTAGAGAAATTAAAATATGCAAAATTGCTGTTATCCCAAGCTACTGAAGCTATTATTAAATAAAAATCAGCATTTTCTCAATATTAATTTGTTGCACTGAACTAGGTCATTGTTTCATTTAATATTTTCAAGTTTAAAAAATATTGCTAGTAATTAAACTGTAGACATATAACAATAACAGCTGACATTTATTCAGTACTATGTGCCAGAAAGCATTTTAAGTATTTTACATTTTTAATTCATTTAATCCTCACTACAGCCCTCTGGGATACATGCTGGTACTCTCCCTATTATGTAGAGAGGTAATTGAGATAAAGATGAATTATTGAAACTTGCCAAGGTCACTCACCTTAGTAAGTGAAAGAGCTGGGATTAGAACTCAGGTAGCCCAGCTCCAGATCCCAAACTCTTAATCACTGTTCCCTTTGATAAATGTTAAACTCATTTCTCTTATTTTCTTACTCTGTTCTAGTGAAACTTTCCATTTGAGACTGTATTCCAGTTTTTACACACATCAGGCTTCTTATTACTCCACCATTTTGGTTGTTTCCTGCCTTTAGTCCTTTTTTTCTTCTAATAGAGAAAATGCACGGACAGAAAGTAAAAACATAACATCCTTTAGTGTGAAGAGATTGAAACAGATAGCTAAAGTTGTGTGGTCTTCTTTCTCTTTTATTTATAGAATGTTCTTTGTCTAATTACCAATTAAGCAATTTTTAGTGATCACATTAAAACCTGACCTCTCAAATTTAGGAATAAAATGAACTTCACTCCCTGTGCTTAAGCATGTGGTAGTATGAGATAATTTTAAAAGCCAAAATATTAAATACCTCATTTTAAAAGAGAGATGGATTATGATGAGATGGTATTAAATATTTCCCTAAAAATGATTTTTTAGCTTCCTTCACAAAGAAATTCTTGATTGTAATACAGTGCTTAGTATTTTTATGATGGTATTCAGACATATGTAAAAATTAGCCTTGTTGTTACTTACTGGTATATAACTCATTCTCTGCTTTTGATAATTTCACCTGTCCTTAGTACCTCTTTGAGAATGTGAGTAGATTTAGCAAAAATAAGTTAGTTTACCGAGTTTGAAATTTGACCAGTTGGTAAGTTTGAAATTTGACAAAAGCGTGGGTTAAATGTGAGATGGCATAAAAAGTTACACCTGTTGACTAAAATGAATATAGAGCAGTTTCATACCTAAGTTCAGTAGTATTTGTATCATAAACTATGAACTTTGTATAAACTTTTTTAAGAAAATACTTTTATATCAAGTTAACTCCTTGATTATTATTATGCATTTATTAAGGCACCTCAGATTACAGTTAATGCTTGAGTTTCTTGGAGAAATTGTCAATCTTGGTAATATATGCCAGATATAACCTATACCTTAGGATGGTCAGCCAGACTCTTACTGCTGCTTTAATAAGTGACTTGTCTTCCCATCTTTCCCTAACTTTTCCTGTCATGGGTTTTAGCTTCCCAATTTACTGCTGGCCTAAGAGGGTGTTGGCAGTTGCAAGCCTGAACTTAGTGCCCAATAATGTTCCTTTAATTTATTATTCGAAAAATCTAGACCCAAATTTGTTTCTTTGCGTGACTGTCACATTTTTTATTCAGTCCCTTTTCCTTCCATCTTGTGAATGCCAGCATCCAGAAATGATGTCCCATGGGTAGTCATTTACTCTGTTGATAATTTCAGTGTAAAAAAATTTGCTTAATCATGTATCTATTCCAATAGTGAAAACTACCTTCTGATTTTTTTTCTGTTCTTCTCATAAATGATTTTCATATAACATGCCAGAACACACAACACCTGTCTGTTAAGAACAGAATTACTAGGCTTTGATTCTTAGTAGTGGTTCCTTCTTTTGGGTAAATATGGCAGTTGCTTTTGGTTTAATTACTCATACTTTTAAAATAACTACTTACTATAATTTCAAGTAGGTAACAAATAGGATGAATACTTAGGAATATTTGAAGGAAAAACCAGTGGGGGAAAATGCAAGACTAACCTCCTCTTTATGTTTGTCCTGGGCCTGGCAAATTTTGTTTGACACTTCATTTCCTGGTGTCATAGTCTTTGAAGAGGTGTATATCTTAGTTTTGGGGTCATACACTTTTGTTTTGTTTTGTGGGAGGTTATATAATCTTTATTATCCATGTAGATTGTTTATAGTAAGAAGTACTAAAGAGATAATATACATTTAGAAAACTTACATAGATACATTGATATGTGTATTGATTATATACAGATATTGATGTATACATATTTGAAACTCCTCAAATCCTTAGGCAAGTTTTGATTGTGATAAATTAAAATGTTATTTCTCAGTTAAGAAATATGATCTAGTATAAACATTCAGTTGTATGTATTACCTTACTTTGATGCTTTAGGGGCATTTTACAGAATATATCTTGTCTTAAACAGGATATATCTCTCATAGATCTGCTTCTAAAAAGGCTAAAAATTTAAAGGAAAGTAAGTGCTTGTTTAGTGAGCCACTGTTTGAGTGTATTGTTTGTAGGGGACAGGTAGGAGGGAAAGATCTCTGTAGTAGAATGATGTATCTGATCATGAGTTTGGCAGAATTGGGTCTACATTTGGAAACCATATTTGATAGACCGTAGGTCTACCTTGGCTGTGATCTTTTCATGAAAGTCACCTGCTGGGATGCCTGTGTGCCTCAGTCAATTAAGCATCTGCCTTTGGCTCAGGTCATGATCCCAGGGTCCTGGGATCGCGAGTCCTTCATCAGGCTCCCTGTTTAGCAGGGAGTCTGCTTCTCCCTCTCTCTCTCTCTCTCTCTACCCCTCCCCTGCTCATTCTCCCTCTCTCTCAAATAAATAAATAAAATCTTTTTTAAAAGTCAGCTATCTACATGTGTATGTTGTGACACAATTTTGCACACAACATAAATTAATTAAAATTGTACTAGTTGTGAAATTATATGAATTATTAAGCTGAGGATTTCACATGATTATTGAGTTCACTAATGAGTGATTTGTGTATTAGATACATGACTAAGTTAATGCACACAAAACTTTGAGAAGTCAAACTAAATGTATGTTACTTACTTACTGAACTTAATTTAACCATGTTTTACACTAAATTAAATTTGTATTTAAAACAACATTGTTAGAGCACCTGGGTGGCTCAGTGGGTTAAGCCCCTGCCTTCGGCTCAGGTCATGGTCTCAGGGTCTTGGGATCCAGCCCGCATGGGGCTCTCTGCTCAGCAGGGAGCCTACTTCCGCCTCTGTCTCTGCCTGCCTCTCTGCCTGCTTGTGATCTCTCTGTCAAATAAGTAAATAAATAAACTTAAAAAAAAAATCATTGTTAATGGAAATTCCATTTGCAGTGTAGACAATTACCATATTAAGAAATAACATGCTTTTGGGGCGCCTGAATGGCTCAGTGGTTAAGCCTCTGCCTTCAGTTCAGGTCATGATCCCAGGGTCCTGGGATCATGAGTCCTTCATCGGGCTCCCTGTTCAGCAGGGAGCCTGCTTCCTCCTCTCTCTCTCTGCCTGCCTCTTTGCCTGCTTGTAATCTCTGTCTGTTAAATAAATAAATAAAATCTTTAAAAAAAAAAAAAAAAGAACATGCTTTTAAAACTAAAGACTCAAATCTAATGTAATAAGACTTTTTAACATTTTATTTGTCTAGATTTTTCAAAGCATGTATAAGAGGGGCACTTCATGTGTATAAAAGGAAAGCATTTCTCCTGCTAGTTTAAAAATTTGAGAGAAATAATATATTTCAGTAGGTTCCTTCTATCCTTTTACTCTTCCTTTCTCTTCTCTTTTCCTCCTTCCCTTTTCTTTTTCTTCATCTTTTTGTCCTACCTTCCCTCCTTTACAGAGTCCTTCCTTTTCTCTGCCTCACTAAACTGGGAAGTGTTTTCACTATGTAAAAAAGCATTTCCTATTTTAATTAAAGTTTTGAAGTTTATTTTTAAAAGCAGAGCTTTGCTATAGGAAAAATACCTCTATTAGCTTACATTGAAAATCCTTTTCATCATGATGAGGGTAATTATCTCTTACTTCTAAGAAGTAAGTCATAGCTAATTTCTGACTCTGTGTATATGTTTAAAGTAACTTAGAGTCAGCTTGGGCCAGTTCTGACGTCTGCTTATGTAATGCAGCATCTGTACTCTTCACTAGGTGTTCATGGTAGCTACAGATGCTTCATATAAAACAGGGTAGAGTAGCTTTCAAAAGGATGTACACATCAAAGTGTAACTTGAACTCGGTTTTTACATTGCTTGAGGAATCCTTAATGGAATAGAACTAACAAATTTGCTTTTCCCCCAAACACATTATCATTGTAACATTAAAAAATTTTTTGACTTCCATGACTTACTAAATCATATCATATACAAATGAATAGTTTTATTACTTTGGAGAGTTTTAACAGTGCCCATACTAAATATTATTGAAATCCATATTCTGTGTAATAAGGAAGGTTTCCTTTAATTATAATTATAATTCTGGGGAATAATGATGCTGCTTTTGGAAGAGTAAAAAAAAAAATCCTACCTAAAAAAAAGCACTCTTTTTAAGTTGGAATAGCATGCTGCCACTCATTTTGTAGTTTGGCTAATACCTCTTCATGAGGCCAACCAAGTTTATCATTTTTTAAGACCTGGTTCCTAAGAGATCTTTAAAGTAAGTCCAGTGCTTGTAGCTATTAACCACAGTGTATATCCTCTTTTGCTAGTGAATTATTCGAAGTAGGATGCCCCTTGCCTTCCCTCACCACCATCTCCCTTCCATTTCCAGATAAACTCACCTAAATTACATAAGAATTCATTTTTGATGTATATGATCCTCTTAGAACCCTATTTAAAAATCACAACTTCAATGTACTAAATAAATGTGCTATTTTAAAATTTCCATTATGAAAAAGAAATTTGTACTTTGATTTGCTGAATTGGTGGCATTGGATTATTACTATCTTGAAATAAAATACTCTTGGAATACATCACCCTGCTTCGGATTCCGTAGAATCTGTACATACTGTATTCCCAAAATTTTACATTTTTTTCCCAAGGGAGGGGGGAGGAGGAGGGAAGGAATCCCAAGCTGACTCCCCACTGAGCACAGAGCCCTGTCACCATGACCCAAGCCAAAACCAACTCAACTGACTGAACCAACCAGGTGCCCCACCATTCTAGATTCTAAATCAAGAATTTGCAAGAGGAAAAGTCCCCTCTTCCTGCAGAGTCCCTTATCCCCATTCAGGTCATAGCAGTGTGGATGGCAATCAGAGGTTCAAGCTAGAAAGGAAGGACGAAGGAAGATCCTTTGCTCTCTTGACTGGTGGAGACGTTTCTGAGAAAGCTCAGAAATAGTAGACATATGAGTTTACAATCTGGGTAGCAGTTTATCAATAAGGACATTTTTTATGATCCAGACATTGGTAAGATAGACTATTTCTATTATATATTCCCCCTTATTATTAAATTCTGTGTCTATTTTAGTAAACCTTAACCCCTTTTAGTTAGCATTTTTAAATTTCAGAACATTTTGACTTTAAGTATCAGAGCATGAATTTTAAATGAGTTTTGGTGAACATTTAAGGCAAAGTTATTTAAATTTTCATGGACAACTTTAAAATTGCTATTATGCTGTACAACTTTAAAAACTATTTTTTTTTAACTAATGAGGGTGGGAATATTTCTGGTCCTTATTGTTTAGGGACTCTTGTCCTTTAAATATTTTTTTAATTTTGAAAGGAAATATAATTATCTTTTTTTTTCAAATCATGAAATATATGGTATGATGAACACTTATAAATCAAACTGTGATCTGGACTATCACCACAGAAGGATTTCTCTCACAGTCCATATGAGAGGTCATTTTACATTATTTTCTTTCTCATAACAGCTTTACTGAGGTATAAATTTGATATCACGAGCTTCCCCCTTTAAAAGTTCATTGATTTTTTTTTCCCTTTTACTTTTAGAATATTCAGAAAGTTGGTGCAGCCATCACACTACTCTATAATTCCAGAACATTTTTATCATCCCAAAAGAAACGCTATACCACATTAGTGTCACTCCTCATTCTCCCTTTCCTCCAGCCCATGGCAACACTCAACTACTTTTTGTATCTGTTTGCCTGTTCTGAACATTTTGTGTAAACGGGGTCTTATAATATATGGCTTTTTCTGTCTGACTTCTTTTACTTGCATTGTATTTCCATGGTTTATCAGTGTTGTTGAATGCTTCAATACATTCCTTTTTATGGCCAACTAATATTCCATTGCATGAAAAAATTATATTTTGTTAATCCATTCACCAGTTGATGGGCATTTGGATTGTTTCTACCTTTCTGTTATGAATAACTGCTGCTGTGAACATTAATGTACAAGTTTTTGTATGGACGTATATTTTCATTTCTTTTGAGTAGATACTTAGGAGTAGAATTGCTGGGTTATGTGGTAATTCTGTGTGTAATCTTTTGAGGAACTGCCGGACTGTTTTCCGAAGAATCTGAACCATTTCAGATTCTCATCAACAGTGTTCAGTGGTTCCCATTTTTGTGTGTCCATATCCTTGCTAACACCAGTTATTTTCTACCATTTTAAGTATAACTGCCTTAACAGGTATGCAGGGGTATATATTTTTGGTTTTGATTTGCACTTCCATAATTACTAATGATGTTAAACATCTTTTCGTGTGCTTACTGGTTATTTGTATGTTATCTTAGGAGAAATATCTTTAAATTCTTTGCTCATTTTTAAATTTGGTTGTCTTTTTGCTGTTGATTGGAAGAGTTTCTCTATTCTGGTTATGAATCCTTTATCAGATACATGATTTGCAAATATTTTCTCCCATATTGTGGTTTTCTTTTCATTTTCTTCATGGTATCTTTGAAGTACAGAGATTTTTCATTTTGATGAAGTCTAGCTTACTTTTCCGTTGGTCATTGTGCTGTTGGATTGTCATAGCTAAGAAACTATTGCATAATTCAAAGCCATAAAGATTTCCTGTTGTGTTTTCTTCTGAGTTGTATAGCTTTACTACATTGATTTTTTTCACTTATTCTTCAGAGTAATCAAGTGCTATGCTTTTTGAATTTTTAATTACCTGATTACTTCATCAGGGAGATCTGTGAAATATTTGTCACTTGTTTTCCTTTGCTACTTCTAAAAAAAAAAATCACCAGAATTTATGAAATCTGCTTTTTTTTTTCTTTTTAAATAAACTCTGTACCCAGCATGGGGCTTGAATTTATGACCCCAAGATTAAGAGTGATATGCTCTACTGACTGAGCCAACCAGGTGCTCCTATGAAATTTACTTTTGATGATACTTCAGTGAGATGAATTTTTAAAATTATTTGTGTCAGAAACATAATTATCCATGTTCCCGTATTATAAATTTTATTTAGCAGTCACTGTAAAACCCACAGACCATGCCAAGAGGGCTGAGGATCTTTGTAGAGCTTCAGTAGCTCCTGGCCCAGGGTTAGAAGCACTTTTCCTGTGGATGAGATCAGGAGGACAGGATTTCAGTTCTGTGGTCAGTACAACCTCTTTTACTCAGATGTTTTTTTCTTGCTACTTTGATTTCTTTATTTACACAAATTAAAAGTGCTGCCCAATTATTTTACGTAAGCATACTGTAAAGATAGAAATAACCTATATACAAAAGTGCCCTTGTATCCTTCAGTGGAAAACAGTTTATTAATTGCATCACTCTTGTATGCATCTCTTTAGTGTGGCTTTGGATAAAATTAGCAAAGATATTTTAAAGTTCTTTAAATCTTGAAATTTAAACTATGTTTCCCTTGGTATGGTTTTGAAATCTTTTGGAAGAAACCTTAAAAGAAGTAAGATAATTATTACTAAAAACATCAATCCAAGGGGTTCCTGGGTGGCTCAGTGGGTTAAGCCTCTGCCTTCGGCTCATGTCATGGTCTCAGGGTCCTGGGATCAAGCCCTCCATCGGGCTCTCTGCTCACCAGGGAGTTTGCTTCCCCCCTGCCCCCCCGCCTCTCTGCCTACTTGTGATCTCTGATAAATAAATAAATTAAAATCTTTAAAAAATAAAAATAAAATAAAAACATCAATCCTAGCACTTTCATGGGAAGTTTCTCATTTGGCCACTCTACCGATAAATTCATATAAAAAATTTAAAAGCTATAACTTGTTTTATAAATCGACTCATGTAGCCTTAAATTGATTTCAGTTTTTTTTTAAGATATATTTATTTATTTATTTGACTGACAGAGATCACAAGTAGGCAGAGAGGCAGGCAGAGAAAAGGAAGGGAAGCAGGCTCCCTGCTGAGCAGAGAGCCTGACGTGGGGCTTGATCATGACCTGAGGTGAAGGCAGAGGCCCCAACCCACTGAGCCACCCAGGTGCCCGTTGATCTCAGTTTTGAGTAAGAGGGAATAGTGCTTCCCTGTAACACATTTTATTCAGTGAATGGATATGAGGAAGACACAAACTGTTGCTTGTATTTGAGGAAAATTTACCTTAACCATTTATGGGACAAAATATATTTGGCATTGTCTAGACAGAATTATAATAAATATAACAATTTAAGTAACACAAAACACAAACTTCAAATCAGTTGTGTGGATATAATTCTGATGAGTGCTTTCATTTAATCATAGTCTCAATTAAGATACTACTGCTTTGAGGATTAAGTGTCCTGACTGTAATAATGACAGCTTTTCAAATGCTAATTATTATTTTTTAGTGTTGTTGGGAATATTAAAAGTGGACTTCAGACTCTGGTATCACAGCTACAGAAAGTGCTTATTTTCAGGTCTTCTACCTCCCTACATAGAGGATAAATGTAGTAGTCTGATTAAGTGGCAGAGACTACTCCCCCACCCCCTCACCAACTCCTCTCCTTGCCCCCCTCTCCTCTTCCCACCACCAAAGGACTGTTTACTGTAAAGGTCTAAAAGCATTCATTTGAAAATGGTCTGTTCTTTTTACTTAATGAGGTATTATAATTGTGTATATTCTTAAGCTAATTTTAATATGAGGCTTCTTTTGTAAAGCTTGTGATACAAAATTTGACATGCATGAATATATCTTAGGCCAAATATGCATGTGACAGTTTGAAGCACATATCATGTGTCATTGTTGGTAATATCTGGCAGCATATCCTGTGTAAACCCCTGTTTTCTTTTTCTCTCTGCCACATGTTTATTCTAATTAACAAGACTACAAAGGGAACTGATGCTTGAATACCAGTTATTTTTCATTTTCTCTGTTACTGATTCTTTGGTTCCACAGTTAACCAGTGTTGTTTAAAAGGGAGGAATGAAAATCAATTCTTGTTAAGCACCTGTTGCAGTAGGTGTTTTATGTATCTCATCTTATTTAATTATCACAGCAGCCCTTCAAAGATAAATATTATTGCCATTTTTCAAATTCAGAAACAGACTCCCAAAGATTGATATGATTTGCCCAAGGTATACAGTCAGTCATGTTGTGAGTTGGGACTCCACTAAGGCTTAGTTAATTTCACTACCTTTGGCATTCCAAGCTCTAGATGCTAAGCTCTTAACCCACTTTTGTCCCCCCATTCATTCATTTCTCACAGGTATCATCATCAGGCAGCTGCTCTCTGAACCCTTTAGTGAGGAGGGGACATGTGAGAGAAAGGATTGGTACTGCAATCTGCCTGAAGTGGCTTTATTTCTTTTTGTTTTGTTTTGTTTGTTTGTTTGTTTTCAGCGTAACAGTGTTCATTGTTTTTGCACCACACCCAGTGCTCCATGCAGTACGTGCCCTCCCTATTACCCACCACCTGGTTCCTCAACCTCCTACTTCAAAACCCTCTGGTTGTTTTTCAGAGTCCGTAGTCTCTCATGGTTCATCTCCCCTTCCAGTTTCCCTCAACTCCCTCTCCTCTCCATCTCCCCATGTCCACCGTGTTGTTATGCTCCACAAATAAGTGAGACCATATGATACTTGACTCTCTCTGCTTGACTTACTTCGCTCAGCATAATCTCTTCCAGTCCCGTCCATGTTGCTATAAAAGTTGGGTATTCATCCTTTCTGATGGAGGCATAATACTCCATCGTGTATATGGACCACATCTTCCTTATCCATTCATCCGTTGAAGGGCATCTTGGTTCTTTCCACAGTTTGGTGACCGTGGCCATTGCTGCCACTGGCGTCTTCTGCTCCTGTAGAGATCCAGACGTGTATAATTCTGATCTCAGGCTGATTTCATGGGTGGTTGGAGTTCTTTGGTAGGTAATCAGCTCACTTTAGGGTACAGGTTGAAACGGCGCCTCCTCCTATTTCCCCGCCATCTTGATTCCCCCTCTGAAGTGGCTTTATTTCTATTTTAAAAAATATTATGTGTTTCAAATTGGAAGCTTCAGAACCTTCTATATTCCCTCCTTTGTTTTTATGCTCTTTTGAACCTCCCTACTGTTTTCATACCTTACATCCTACCACATTTAGCATATATTTCTTTGTACCTACTGGTATATATCTTCCACTCTTAGAAGATGAAATTTTGTAACCAGTTAGTAGCTTTTTCATTTTTATTTTTGTTTTTGCGCTAGCTGCCTGAAAAGCGTGGTTAAATTTTGTGTTCAGGCTTTTAAATTTTCTCTCATAGCACTTTGTACATATTTCTGTTATCACTTAACACTATATTACAGTTACTTCTGTGTACTTAATTATTTTGTTTCTGCCAACAGCAGTGCCCTAGTAAGTACTCAGTAAATGTTCACTGAGTAAAGATTTCTGAGGTAATTTACCCCTTGCCCTTTGGTCATTAGTCAGAGGTCCTGTACATGGGTACTGCTATTGGGGTAATTTTCTTCAAACTACCTATGTGTTAATAGCTTTTGTTGTCACTGTATACATGCTTTTGTTATAAGCATTCACAATTTTTTAAACATAGGCAGGAATAAGTGAAACCATATGATAATTGACTTTCTCTGTTTGACTTATTTCACTTAGCATAATCTTGTCCAGCCCCGTCCATGTTGATGCAAAAGTTGGGTATTCATCCTTTCTAATGGCTGAATAATATTCCATTGTATATATGGACCACATCTTCTTTATCCATTCTTCTGTTGAAGGGCATCTTGGCTCTTTCCACAGTTTGGCTATTATGGACATAACTGCTATGAACGTTGGGGTGCATATGGCCTCTTCACTACATCTGTAGCTTTGTGGTAAATACCCAGTAGTGTAATTGCTGGTATCATAGCATAGCTCTATTTTTAATTTTTTGAGGAACCTCCAAACTGTTTTCCAAAGTTGCTGTACCAGTTTGCATTCCCACCAACAGTGTAAGAGGGATTCCCTTTCTCTACATCCTCTCCAACATTTGTTGTTTCTTGCCTCAGATTTTTGCCATTCTGACTGGTGTAAGGTGGTATCTCAATGTGGTTTTGATTTGAATCTCCCTGATGGCTAATGATGATGAACACTTTTTCATGTGTCTTTTAGCCATATGTATGTCGTCTTTGGACAAGTGTTCGCTCCTGTCTTCTGCTCATTTTCTGACTTGATTATCTGCTTTTTGGGAGTTGAGTTTGAGAAGTTCTTTATAGATCTTGGATATCAGCCCTTTTCTGTAGTGTCATTTGCAGATATCTTCTCCCATTCTGTAGAAGGAAGGGGAAAATGAAGGGGGAGAAAATGGAGTGGGCGATGAACCATAAGAGACTATGGACTCCAGGGAACAAACTGAGAGTTTTAGAGGGGAGGGGGATGAGGGGATGGCTGAGCCTGGTGATGGGTATTAAGGAGGGCACGGATTGCATGGAGCACTGGGTGTTACACCCAAACAGTGAATCATGGAACACTACACCAAAAACTAATGATGTACTGTATGGTGACTAACATAACACAGTTTTAAAAAATAGAATAAAAAAATAAAAAATAAACGTAGACAGGAAATACAGTATTCTTCATTGAAATTTATTTATCTTTTTACCTTTGTAATGCCGGTCACTGCTGTTAGTGGAGGATCAGTGACTGTGTGATTCTGTGAAGTATTATATTGTGGATTTGGTTTTTTGTTGTCATTTTTACAGGATCTATAAGAAAAGTTATATTGGTCTTCATCATTGTTACCATCTTGGTAACAATGAAAATTTCACTACTTATCATGTAAAGCTTTTCAAATTATTAAATTTAGTTTGTATTTTTTAAACTTGTGTGTCAAATGATTTTGTTGGTGAGATTTTTGATATTGGAGGTAGCTTTTGTGCGTGGATGACATACACAGTTATTTGCATTATATTAGAGTTGTAAATTGTGAAATCTAGTTTTTATAATGTTTTTCTGTTTAATTTATGCTGTTATAAATATAGTAAGTTTTATATACAAATGAGAGCAATCTTTTTTACTTCTTACTGTTTGTCTAATTTGTCCTTCAGATTCAGTTCTTCTAAAAGACTTAGAACTACTTGCATAGTTAATGGAACAAATCAAATTACATTATTAATCAACACATAGACATTGCTAATTTGTTGTATATAGCTGGTTTTTAAAAAGTACCTACAAATCTAACAAATGAAACCCTCTGCTATACTTACAGAACTCTTATAAAGTCAAATAATTATGCTTATAAATGTAATGAATCATTAACCATCCTGTTTCAGAGAACTTACAAAGCATACACACAAAGTATAGCTGATGATACAGAAACTTGTTACACCTCGGGAGATGCAACATATATAAATTATAAATAAGACACTTATTTAAGAATATCCATCTAAGGCTCACTGGAGCAAATGATCAGTTTACAATGATTCAGGTCCGTGGTTGCAGATCCTGAACCTGGATACTGCTTCTAGAACGATTCTGTCCAAGAACTTTTTTTTTTTTTTAAGTTTTACTTATTTGTTTGAGAGAGAGAGCACGCGTGCACGTGGAGGAAGGGTCAGAGGGAAAGAGAAAGAGAATCTCAAGCAGATGCTCCGTTGAGCAAGGAGCCCAGCAAAGGGCTCAGTCTCAGGACCCTGAGATCATGACCTGAGCCATAGTCAAGAGTCAGATGCTTAACCAGCTGAGCCATGCAGGTGCCCTTGATTCTGTCCAACCTTTCATAACAACTGGGTCCATTGTTGTCATCAGATTCTGCCTGCTGTTTCAGAGGGAGACTCCCAACCCCATATTCCTCCACCTTCCTATACGTTTAATAATGATCATTTTTAAGGTTCACAACCCAGTGAATCATCATGCAGCTACTGAGCATCTTTTTAGGTTGTATCCTTGCTGAATTTTTGTTTTTCTCCTTCATAACTTTTAATCTCACTTTGTTTCAGTGAATAGAATCTCCTTTTACTATCTGATGAGATTCTTTCTCCTCTTTATGGTCATTGTCTCCATGGTCAGTGAGCCAGATATGTCCCCTTCTAGCTGTAAGTTGTCATTTTTGACAAAACCAACATTTCTAATTCCTATTATATGTTAAATACTATATGACCAAAAGAGTAAAATTATTGGTAAGCTATGTAGTGACAGGATAACTGTGAGATTAGTATATCTTCTTATATAATTCTGCATGTTTTATATTATGACTCAATACAAAATATGTATCTGTATTCAGTAAATTTCTGTTGAGTGCCAAATCATATATAGTGAGAGCATTAACAGCACTTACTGAGCATTTACTGTGTGCTGGGCATTGTTCTAAGTGCTTTACATCAGTTTAACATGTAAAATCTTCACATGCAGTTTTAAGAAATAATACAGAAAGCTCTTTATACCGTTCACCCAGTTTCCTCCGTTCTTGACATCTTATATATATTATATGTATGTATATATATATATATATATATGTATCTTTTATATAGTATAATATCATAACCAGGAAGTTGACATTGATACAACCCACAAACCTTATTCATATTTCATTCATTTTGTTCCAACACAAACATTCCTTGGGCTACCCCCTGCTTTTTTTAAGATTTTATTTATTTACGAGAGAGAGAGAGTGCACGTGCACACGCGTGCACACACACTCACTTGCATGAGCAGGGGGGAAGGGGCAGAAGCAAGCTCCCCACTTAGCAGGGAGCCCAATGTGAGGCTCGATCCCAGGACCCTGGGATGATGACCTGAGTTGAAGGTAGCCGCTTAACTGACTGAGCCACTCAGGTACCCCTGGACTACCCCTTTTATAGCCATAGCCACCCACCTCACTTCTTCCTCTCCCTAACCTCTGACAACCACTAATTTGTTCTCATTTCTAAAATTTTACCATTTTGCTTCCCTTCCTCTCTCTCTGCCTGCCTCTCTGCCTACTTGTGATCTCTGTCTGTCAAATAAATAAAAATAAAATCTTTAAAATTTTACCATTTTACTGATGTTACATAAATGGAATCATGCAGTATGTATGCCTAACATTGGTTCTTTCCATGCAACATAACTCCCTTGAGTTCCATACAAGTTATTCCATATATTAATAGGATTGTTTAGTAGTAGTAGTAGTAGTACTGCTGAATAGAATTCTATAGTATAGATATACCATAGATAGTTTAACCTTTCACCTGCTGAAGGACATTGGGATTGTTTCCAGTTTAGGGCTGTTACAAGTAAAGTTACTATGAACATTTATTTATGAGCTTTTTGAGAACGTCTAAGTTTGCATTTCTCTGGGAATACTCAAGTGTACAATTGCTGAGTCATATGATAGATACATGTATAGTTTTATAAGAAACTACCATACTCTTTTCCAGAGGGGCCTTTACAATTTTACATTTTCACCAGCAATGTGTGAGTGATCTTGTTTCTCCACATGCCCACCAGCATTCTATTTTAGACATTCTTGTAGGTGTGTAGTAATGCATTGGGGTATTGCAATTTGCATTTCCTTAATGGCTAATGGTGTGTCAGACATCTTTTCATGTGCTTTTTTGGCCATCTATATATCCTCTTTGGTGAAATATCTGTCTTTTGCCCATTTTTAAATTGATTTCTTTGCTTTTTTTTAAGAACTTTGTTGGAAATGTGGATACAGATATTCTCTCCCGGTCTATGGCTTATCTTTTCATCTTCTTCATAGGATCTTTTACAGAACGAAAAGGTTTTATTTTGTTTTTAATTATTTTCATGAGGTCCAGTGTATCAGTATTCCTTTAAACTGAATTTCCTGATTTAGCATCCAGACAAGTGAACTTAAGAGAAAATAAGATATGAATAAACTTAAGTCAGCTAAATTGGGATGAAACTAAAACTGTTGATCATATTTTAGGATGTCTGTTTAGGTGGTCATATGTACCATGATTGTGCTGTGCTTACATTTTATTCAAAAACTCTACAATGTAGATATTATCTCCATTTATGCCTATGAATATAAGTGTACATATATAAAATTATTCCTGTTTTACAGTTGAGGAAACTGAGGCTCAAGGAAGTCAGGTAACTGCACCAGTGGGTCTGTAATAAATGACAGAACCTGGACTTAAAAACCTGTTCTTTCTGGCTCCAAAGCCTGTGCTCTTCAACAACTGCTTTGCATTTTTGTTGCAGTGTGTATGTTATGTAAGTCATAAGAATCAAACTTGGTCTTAATGATGTCTCCATTGTGCCTGTACTCTTAAGTCCATACGTTGTCTTATTTTAAAGCCTACCAGCATTTCTTGTTTTATCAGCTTTAATGTTAACCTGTTTGGTTAACCGGCTTGGCTGTGTGGGAAATACGCCTTTTCCCTGTCTCTTGTTTCTTAGATACAAGATTAATAATATGATTAGCCTGCAGTTTACACTATAGTTGTAACACACATTCTAAGAATTTGACTGTAACTCTTGAATTGTCACTTCAAGAAAATATGTAAGATTCATTAAACTTTTACAAATTTAGTTTATCATTTTTATAAATTAGATTCCTTTGCCTCTGCTCAGTATATCTCCAAGGCAAATCAGCCATATAATGTTTCCATACAGGAAAAATTATTGTTTCATTGGTGAGGGTACAAGAGCAGAGGAGGGAGGAGGAACAGGCAGCCAGTAGCACCCCAACTTTATATTCTGTTTGGTGTATTTAAAAGAGTAACATGTACGTTAAGGTAATAAGGGCAGTTTCAAAGATGACTTGTTGAAGTCCTGTTATTTCTTATAGGAGAGCAGTACTGCTTCTTGGAAGCCACTGAAAATAGTTTGCATATTTACAAATAAATGGCTAGATTAAGTGAGTATTGTATTATATTACTGTTGGTGCAGCTCTCTAGTCTGTCAGGCTAAGATTCAGATTACATGGGTATTGTTAGCACTGTCCAGTTTCAGGTATAGTAAATCAAAGTTGGCAGAATTCATGTTGGTGGAGTTTTTTCTATTTTTAAAATTCTTGCTATTTCAGGAGGAAGATAGCTTTTAAATACTTCTAGCATAATTTAGTCTTCTCTGCTGAACTTCAGCTCAGGTTTAATGAGATCTGCCAAGAAATTTGCATGAAACTACCCTCCATTCCCATTGCCCTTCCGAACCTCTGTACAGTACTTGAATGTATGATCTCTCTGTGAAGGGCTTTTGTTTTAAGGCAGTAACTCCCGAAACTGAGTCATTTTCATAATCGTTGGTGTAACTTACTCAGACATTTAACTGTTCTTTTCTAGAATACTAAATTTTAAGGACTAAGAATATAAAGGCAGTCAGATAAATATTGAATAGATGTTTATTACATTTTTGATTGCGGGATTTGGGGTAATTGTTCTTTTTTTTTTTTTTTTTTTTAAGATTTTATGGATTTATTTGTCCCAGAGAGAGACAGAGCACACGCACAAGCAGGGGGAACCACAGGCAGAGCAGGCAGAGGGAGAAGCAGGCTCCCCACCGAGCAAGGAGCCCCATGCGGGACTCAATCCCAGGCCCCTGGGATCATGACCTGAACCGAAGGCAGCAGCTTAACTGACTGAGCCACCCAGGTGTCCCTAATTGTTCTTTTAAAGTAAGGTTTTTGTTACATGAGAAATAGCACTTTAATGAGAGTTTTCTTGCTTACTGTGCTTACATTAGACTGTGTAATAGTACAAGCCTTTTCTCCTCCACCCAAGCAAATAACATCATTATAAAGGTTGTTGAAGTTACACCTTTATTATCACTGCTCAGATTTGCATTTATAAGTATCTGTACTTGGGAAAATAGAAAAAAGAGAACTACAGGGAAATTGTAGGCCATTTTTCTAGCAATAAGAGAGGAGGACGCTTTCTGTTTTTTAATATCTCGCTAAGCCCACTTGGCGCCTTTTTATTAGCCCATTGTTTTCGGGTTGTTATAATATGTTGTATTATAGCTATTCACCTCACGATTTTTTCACTAAGTGGGGGGGATGAATCTTAAAAAGTTTTATTGACTTTGCTAAAAATCCTAGTGTTTTCAGCTCAGACTATGGATGATAGTCCATATCATTTTTTTTTAAGATTTTATTTATTTATTTGACAGACAGAGATCACAAGTAGGCAGAGAGGCAGGCAGAGAGAGAGGAGGAAGCAGGCTCCCTGCTGAGCAGAGAGCCTGATGTGGGGCTCGATCCCAGGTCCCTGGGATCATGACCTGAGCCGAAGGCAGAGGCTTAACCCACTGAGCCACCCAGGTGCCCCTATGGATGATACATTTTAACTTTTTTTTTTAATTGGGGTTGTAGTCCTGACCCTCCTTTTTCTCTGAGCTAGCCCCAGCTGTCATCACATAGGCTTGCATCATTCAGACAGCCTCTCACCCATCTTCCTGATGGTACCTCTTAACCAAGTCATCGTACACTGTGCTGCTTTCCATTAGCCTTCAGAAAAAGCCTCTTTCATCACGTCACTTCCTTTGCTAAAAAGTCTTAAAAGCCTCTTCATTGCCTGCAAGATAGAAAGCCCTAAGTGGGTGGTGGCTATTTTAAATTATTACTGCAGTCCTCTATTCACTTATCTCTTCTCTGAACTCCCCAAACCCTTATTATCTTCACATAGTTAATCTTCGATTGTTCATCACATTGTTCTCAGTTTCTTCTTGTGTGAAATGTATGAACTTCCCAAATTGAGGGATATCAGTCATACTGTTTTTAAAAAATCCATAATGAGTTCAGTGAAATGAATTGCTTTATATTCAGTGCATATTAATTGTCAAGAGTTTATCAGGTATCAAGGCTTTTTTACATACTTAACCACAGATACTTAACTATTATTGGAATACAGTTCGTAACATTTATTTATGTTTCCACTGAATACATGTGTAAATCTGGGAAAGGTAAGGGTGTCTGGGTGGCTCAGTGGGTTAAGTGTCCTCCAACTCTTGATCTCTGCTCAGATCTTGATCTCAGGGTGGCGAGTTTGAGCCCAGCCTTGGGCTCCATTGTGGGTGTGGAGCCTACTTAAAAAAAAAAAAAAAAAAAGCTGGGAAAGGTAGCTCACAAGCTTGTATCATGTCAGTTTTTCTTACATTTTATTTTATGTCCATACTTAAAAACAGATGATTTTTTATACCAGATCTATAATAGTGACATACTATAATTGAGCTATACCTCTGTGATTAAAAAAAACAAGCAAACTTGTCTTTAATGTTTAGGAATTTGAAATCATTTTCTCATAAACACTATATGAAAATTTATTTTAAAAATGTAAAAATTTTTAAAAATACTGTATGTAAATATGAGTATATGAGTATATTTACTTATAAATATGGATACTTATAAAATACAAAGCATTGTTCTCTTCTTATATGTTTTTATGGTTTTTTATCCCTGGAAACTTAAAATATGAAAACATCTTAAAATGAAATAACAGTTGGGGACAGGGTGTTTATTATCTTTAACATTAATTCATTTATCTTCTCTCTCTGTGTGTGTCTCTGTCTTTCTGTGTGCTTGGCATACATAGTTCTTCACTTTTTTCTACAACAAACTTTTAAGAGATACAGAATGTCCCAATTTTCCAAAGAAACTGGATGCGGAATCATAAAGTACATAAGTGGTAGTGCTGTTCATACACTGGCTGATTCCAGGGCCTCTGCACTGTGCGTCATGAGGCGTTCCTCATCGTTGTTATGCTCCTATAAATGAAACTGTATTTTAAAAATGGGCAATACATTGAAATATTAGCACTAAGTTATGACGTAGTATTTCAGAGGAAATACTGTATCTGGTATTTTGAAATTTTTTTTGGATTTATTTTTCTTTTTAATTTTTTTAAATTGAAGTAGAGTTGATATACACCATTAACATTAATTTCAAGTATACAACATAATGATTTCACCACTCTATACATTATGCTATTTTCACCACAAATGTAGTTACCATTTGTTCCCACATAACACTATTACAGTACCACTGACTATATCCCCGTGCTGCACCTTTTATCCTTGTAACTTCTTCATTCCATCACTGGAAGCCTGTATCTCCCACTGCCCTTCATCCACTTTTCCCATTCCCCCATTTACTCCCCTCAGGCAGTCATCAGTTTGTTCTTTATTTATGAATCTGTTTCTTAAAAATTTTCAAATGTATAGAAAAATTAAAATAATAAAACAACAAAAACTGTATACTATTCACCTAGATTCACCAGTAGTTAACATTTTCCCACATTTGCACTCATGTGCGTTCATGTGCACTCTCTCTCAACCATTTGAAGGTACATTTCAGACAGACAGCATGGCTCCTCATCCCTAAATATGTAAGCATGAATTTCTTAAAGGATGTTATCCTTATAACCATTATCCTTACAACCGTTAAGAATTTGACATTAATTCAGTAATACTAATGCTCATTCTGCATTTCCTCAGTTATTCCAAAAATGTCTTTTGTAGCTGATTTTTCCCTCCAACCCAGTATTCAATCAAGATTTATTTTTGTATTTAGTTTTTATATCTCACCAATCTTCTTAAAACTTTTTATATTCTTCTGCCTTTGACTTATTTGAAGAATTGAAGCCAGTTGTCTTGTGTTTTATTTTCTCTCCTTTTCTTTCCTTTTTTGGCCACTTATCTTTAAATGTCACACATTTTGGATTTGTCTGATTGCTTCCTCGTGATTAGATTTACTTGATTTTATGTTAAGCATTTTTTATAATATTACCACATCTGTGATATTATATGCTTCTGACTATGCTGTATCAGAAGGCATCTGATGGCAGCTTTAAATTTCTGATCTCTTAATTTTAATTCACAGCAACAAAGACTTAATTGTTTGAATTCTTTTTTTCATTTTTCAAATAGACAACAACCGAACGACCTTTCATTCAGAAGCTTTTTCGTCCTGTGGCTGTAGATGGACAGTTGCATACACTAGGCGATCTCCTCAAAGAAGTTTGTCCTTCTGCAGTTGCTCCTGAAGGTAATATAGTCAGCAACGTGAAAACATTACTCATTTCTTCTTGTTACTGAGGTATAACATAAGCATTCTGCATTTATAAATAACATTTACTGGTTACTTCAGGAAAATATTTTCATTATCTCATAGGAAACAATCTTTTGAAACAGAAGCACTTAATATTTAATTTATTACTTTATAAATTACGACACTAACAAAGTAAGGAATTGACTCTCTGGCAAAATAAAATAATACTACTTTTTAATTACTCTCTTGCCACTCTGGTACCCTGGGTCTTTCATTTGTGGCTTCAGTTCTGGTAAATACTATTTTACATTTTGCATTGTGTCTCCTCATTTTAAAGGAATAAGAGATAGTAAAAAAAAAAAAAAATTCTTACCTTTGGTTAATATTTTAAAGTTCAAAATACTGAATAACAGATAAGTATTTTGTTTGGACTTTCTACCACTTCCTAATGTTTCAGCATTGTTCGCTCAGGCATTGACATTTCACATGTGCAATTAAGAACTTACCTATTTCATAGTCCTCGTTTTGTAGCTTAGGTTAAAGTTAATTTCCTTGTAGGCAAAGGGAAAAACATAAAAATTGCTGAATTCTGTTTTTCTTAATTGCAATATAAGGAACACAAAGAAAATGCAGAAACAATAAAAAAAGAAAAATGCTATCGTCACCTAACTCAGAGCCCACAGCTGACACACACATGGATATGGACACTTGAGTATTTGGGAAGGGTGTGTATGTGTTTGTAAAATTTGTACTTCCTGCCTCATCTTTCACTTAGCACAACATGAGCATAGTTTTAGTCAGTAAGAATACTTTAAAGCTGTGTTTTAGGGCACCTGGGTGCCTCAGTTGGTTAAGCGACTGCCTTCAGCTCAGGTCACGATCCTGGAGTACCGGGATCAAGTCCCACATCAGGCTCTCAGCTCCATGGGGAGTCTGCGTCTCCCTCCCTTTTCCTCGCTCATGCTGTCTCTCACTGTCTCTCTCACAAACAAATAAAATCTTTAAAAAAATTTTTTTTAAAAAGCTGTTTTTTAAATAGCAGCACTATGGTCCTTCATACCAATGTACTATAATTTTATCATCACCCTATTACTGAATGACTTGCAATCATAGTTTTATTTGTTGCCAGGTTATTGGGGAAATTTCAGTGGACTGTTACTATATTAATATGTTGTACAGACTTTTATTTGTCACACAGAGAAATTTTTAAACTTGCTACTTTATATCCTTTATGGAAAGAGGTAAGGCATTAATAAATATATTAATATTATTGTAACAGTATCACTTCAGTAGATAATGGTATGTTTCTTATTAACATATTGTAAGTTGGGTGACCGTATTATTACTTATGTGACTAATTAACTATATCACACAGTTCAAGAAGCATGTAGCGTCTAAGGAAATAGTTTGCCTAACAACCACAATTGGAAACATAGTGGGACTAGGGGAATGTTGATATTTCAGCCTAAATGACTAAACAAAGAATATGGAACTCAAAATAAGTCATTTGGTCTATGACTATAACTTTTTCCCTTAATCAAACGTGCCTGCCTTTCCTGGCATTCCTGTATCTAGCTGTTCTAGTGTGCACAAATGGTGTCTTACACATTCTCCTATCTCTTGTGCTAGGGTAAAAATGTTGACTTAGTATTTCACATACTGAATTCTTTATTTGTGTCATTACCTGAAACACTATTTAGGATCATCAAATCATGGCACAGTTAACATTAACTTGATTTTAATACTGTTGAAGAATTGTAGTCTATCTTTATTGCTGTGTAATTTTAGTTTTCGTTAAGAGTTTCCAGTTAAGTAATTGTTTGTGCCTTCAAATTTTAGTCTTAATAAATTTATAAGTTGTGCAGCTATCACCATAATCTAGTTTTACCATTTTATTACTGAATATCCAGTTAGGTATGTATATCATATTTTGGGTATTTGGATTGTTTCCAGCTTTTCACATTTATGTGTAATGCTGATATGAACATTTGTATACAGGTTTTTGTGTGGACATATATTTACGTGTTTCTTGAGTAGATTCCTGGGAATGGAATTGCTTGGTTGCACGATAGGTTTGTGTTTAATTTTTTAAGAAACTGCTAAACTTTGGCAAAGTAGCTGCATCATTTTACAGTCCTACCAGCTTTGCATCCTTGACATTTTTTTGTTTTATTATAGCCATCCTAGTGGTTGTGCAGTGGTATCTCTTGGTTTTATTTTTTATTTCCCTAACGATTAATGATGTTGGGTATGTTTTCATGTGCTAATTATTTGTGGATATATTTGTTGAAATGTCTGTTCAGATGCCTTTCTCATTTTTTCATGGAGTTTTCATCTTATTACTGAGTTTTGAGAGTTATTTGTGTATTCTGGATACAAGTCTTTTTTTCTTTTTAAGTTTTATTTTTTTAAGTAATCTCTACACCGAACTTGAGGCTTGAACTTACAACCCTGAGATCAAGATTCACTTGCTTTTTCCACTGAGCTAGCCAGGTACCCCAGGATACAAGTCTTTATCAGACATATGATTTGTAATTATTTTCTCTCCGTTTATGACATGTCTTAATTTTCTTTTGAAAAGTAAAAGTATTTAATTTTGATGAGGCCCTGTTAAAGTTTTTTATGTATTATCTTCAGTTAAATCATTTTTAAAATTTTATATTGTTCCAAAACCAGAAAGTATATAAAAGAATTTATTGAAAAGTCTCTCGGCCTACCTATATCTACCAAACCCTAATTCAGTTTCCCTCTCCAGGGACAACCAGTATTGCCATTTTCCTATATCTCCTTATAGAGCTATTTAAGTAAACTTTTATTTTTGAACAAAGGTTACAGAAATGTTCACTGAGAAACTCCTAGTAACTTCTGTTGATTCAGGAATAATCTTACCATTCCATTTCATTTTCTCCAAGCTGTAAGGGTTGGTTTTTTGTTTTTCTTTTTAAGTCTGTTTAATGTCTATTTTGCCCCATTCTTAAGGATTTAGGAATATAGTTTTTCCATTTGAAGTATAATTAAGATGTTAATCATTTTTATTGCTAACAGAAATGAGACTCATACACTTCCTACCTGTCCCATTCTGCAAGCATTGGCTTTCAGTGACTCATTACTCTGTACTGTATTTTTCATTCTTTTTTAGTACTTTGTAGTATCTTAAAGAACACTAAAAAATGCTTTTATCAACTAAGAGTAATTGAAATTACTTTATATGGTGACAGATGGTACCAGACTTACTGTGGTGATCATTTCCTAATGTATATAAATATAACACCTGAAACTCATAATATTGTATGTTAACTCTACTTCAGTTAAAAAAGAAAAAAGAGCTGTTGAAATTTAAGTTTATATTGAAATAGCTACCTTACTGTTTTGTTTTGTTTTTAAGAGCGTGAAGCAGGGGGAGAGGGAGAGAGATTCTTAAGCAGGCCCCATACCCAGCATGGAGCCTGACACAGGACTCAATCCCAGGACCTGTGAGATCATGACCTGAGCTGAAATCAAGAGTCAGTTTATGAACTGACCCACCCAGGTGCCCCTTTATTGTTCTTTTCTTATATATATTTTTTGACAATATACTTTAAAAAATTTCTGTCATTTAAAATGTACTTCTTTATAAGATTCTTGCCTGGGGCACCTGGGTGGCTCAGTCAGTTAAGTGTCTGCCTTCAGCTCAGGTCATGGTCCTGGGGTCCTGGGACTGAGCCCTATGCTGGGAGCAGGCAGCCTGCTTCTCCCTCTCCCTCTGCCTGCTGCTCCCCCTGCTGTTATGTGCTCTTGCTACTGTCTCTCTTTGTCAAATAAACAAAATCCTTAAAAAAATAAAGTAAGATCCATGCCTACTGAGTGAGAATATCACAAAGAAACACAAACCCTTGGAAGAAGAATGTTCTGTAATGGTGTATGTCCCAGCCAGCAGCAAAATTAACAAAAACACAGAGTGATGAGGGGAGATTTACTACAGAACAGGAAGAAATTGGTTGGGTGTTAATTTTATATTTGACATCTTTAAAGAATCTTTCATTATAGAACCTTAAAGTTAATTTAGTTCAGTCTCTTGATTTCTTAGATGAGTAACTAAGAGTCTCTTAACTTCTTAGTTGCAGAACTAGGTTTAGAACTCAGATCTCCATCTCCTGGTTGGTTTGTTTATTTGCCTTAGTGTGTTTCCATTTGTTTTCATTTTCACTTCAACTTTTTAACTTTCTTGTTTAGTTTAAAATAACATTTTGAAATGTTTGCTTTTTTCTAACTCTTCATTCTGTGATTTATGTTTTAGTACCAGATCTTGCCCTCATGCAGTTTTCCCCTGCAGTATTTACTGGTATGATCTTAGGAACCTGAACTGAACACTGTTGTTGTTTTGTCCATTTTGTTCTTTTTAATGTTCTGTATATAATTCTGGCCACTTTCTTGTTGAAATTATAAAATGGTGGCTGTGACAATCAGACATGAAAATAAAAAGTAGTCACGTGCTTTGAGCTGGCGCACTTTGTCAGAATGTACATTCGTGCTCTTTTGCCGTTCCTACACCCAGATCACAACAATACATACAAGATTAGTGTGGCCCTGCACAATAATGGCACACTGATTTGTGAAGTGTTTTACTCTTTTAAAGGCTCTTTATTCTCTCCTGAGTTTGTAGCCTGCCCAACCTGTACATCCATCCCTGGAGAATAGACAGTGTGATTTCCCTTACATTTTTTTTGAAGGGGGCCAGTGAGGTAGCCACTCAAAATTATAATCTACAAATCTGCCTTTTAGGCAGTTTTAGATGCTATAGGCGGGTATGTTTGTGACCGACTTCTTCCCAGCTGTCGCACGCTTGCATCTACTGGAGTACACACATACGTACACGTGCTCCATTGAAATGATATAAATAGCATCTGTACTTTTGAGGTACTTTTGATAGTACCTTTCATACCAGAGGAGGCCACATTTCTAACACCAGTATCTTATCTTTGGAAAAACTTGTGTTTTGCCTCTTCCTTTTGTAAACCTCATACTGGAAAATAACCGTCGTTTCAGGATCTGTGGGGAGTATCCAAAACATCAAGTCACTGTTTCAGTAAAGAACTGTTTACTGTCTGGTTCATTACACCTGTGGTATTGACAAATGTGAAGCATTTTGAAACACCTGCGCCCGACTTAAGTTGAAAGCGAAAGACTGTAAGATTGGGTGTGTGTGGATAAGAACTGGCTGTCATCACATGATAAAAAGAGAAAGTACTTCATAAATGTTATGTGGCACCATTGTCTACTACTCCTTGCAACAAGTGATTCATGCATGAAGGAATTTTGCCTTATTTCATCATATGAAAGTAGAGTGTGCTAATATTTATGAAGACGTGCTTTAGGTCATTGTTCTTGTGGAGTAACTAATGATGAGCTGCTTTGTGTGTTCCCTTTTTTGTTTTGTTTTGTAAGTGGCTAGAGGAGTTAGCCAAATTAAAGGTAACAGGAAGTAACCAAAGGTGAGCTCAGGTAAATTTTTTTCGTGGTGTCAGCTGTAGTTAAAATGACTCAGAGCTAAGCTTCTGTACCAGACCTGAAGTGAAATACTTCTTTCTTTGTTCATTAAAAACAACTACAAAAAAGTAACAACAAAAATTTAAAAACATAGCTGTTATTCTTTTACTTTAGAGAATACAAAATACCTATAAGCTTTGCCCAATCATATTTTATTTCCCAGTTTTCTAATGTAATATGTAAGAACCTTCAAATAGGCTTATGAGAATAAAAATGTCCATTTTTACTTTAGTAAGTTTATGTCAGGGTTGCAGGTGATCACAACAGTCACAGTTGGGCTGGAGAACAGATAGAGTGTATGTGTAGGGAAAGGCTTACATTCCATGCCAAATCAGTGAAGGTTCCCAGCATCTCTCTTACCAACAAGTACAGCCCTGTGGCCACTTGGCTCTTTGCATTTCCATTTCTGCTCTGCTTCCTGGGAATTTATTTACTCCTTCAGACCCTTCCTGACTCCCATTTAACTTTTGGTTTCCATTTGATGTTGTGGATTTTATTTTCTGTCAGTCATTTCCTTTGCGTCATACTGACTAATGGCGCTGAACACAGTAAGAAGTGTGAGACGTAGTTCCTGCTTTTATGAAACTTTGGTACAGTTGGAATGGGCAGAAAGATGCCCACATGTGGTGTGTGCAGGAATGAAGATATGCAAAGAATTTTAGGAAGCCCCTGGAATTGTTCTTACCTATTCTGGATGAAGTAGTGAAGACTAAGCTGTCTTAAAAGATGAGCAGAAATTAGATGAAAAGGAGAGAACAGGTCAGTCATACTGCCTGAGCATCATAGAAATAGAATCCCTCACCCGCTACCCAGGGGCTAGTTGCTAGGGGTAATACCTGGTCTAAAATGCTTGTCTAAAATTTCCCTACTCTATTTGCTGAAAGACTGACTGGCCAAATTGTTCGACTTCTCTCCCATAAACATGAAGAAAATTTTCAGTGATGTCAGAAATGTGCAGAAAGCACTGAGGAGCTAAATGATTGACCTATTTGCTTGGTTAGTACATTGGAAGATAATGTCAACAACTGGGGTTAGGGGTAATTACACCCCATTTGGGTTGTCTTACTTAAAAACTTGTTACTTTAGGGGTGTCTGGATGGCTCAGTCGGTAAGATTAAATGTTTGCCTTTACCTCAGTTGTGATCAAGCCCCACTTCCGGCTTCCTGCTTAGTGGGGAGTCTGCTTCTCCCCCTCTGCCACTCCCCCTGCTCATTCTCTTTCTCTGTCTCTCTCTCCCTCTGAAAGAAACAAAATATTGGAAAAAGTTATATTGCTTTATTTTTATGAGAAAAACAGCAGAATCGTTTTTTACAAAAAGTAAAAGATGGTATACTCACCTTTTTCTCCTTCACTCTAACATAAGATTAGGTTGTTTATAAAGTGAATTAACTATATGATGTTCAAATTTTTTTCCAGACATAGAGCAGTTAGAGAAAGAAACATCTAAATCTCATGTTATTCATAGGAGGCAGATCCTGTGAGTGTTAGAATTGAAGTTGGTTGATTGATACCTTGTGATTTGAGGCTTGAGCCAGAAGTGGTCACTTCTGTCGGCATGCAGACACTGACCTCCTCCATAAGAGGTGGTATTTCAGTTCTCAGATTCATGCCACAGAAACCTAAACCCTGCAAACCCCCAAATTGCATCAGAATGAGGGTTTAGGAGTAAGAACAATAGGTTTTTCAATTTCAGTACTACTTTTTTCACTCATTTAGAGTTTATTTTCATTGTAGTATCCCTTTGTACCTTCATACTCATTTGGAAGATCACTTAGTTGTTTGTTTATTCTTTCTCTTTTTCTTTCTTTTTTCTCTTTTTTTTTTTTTTAAATAGATCCAGGTTTCTTATTTTACAAAATAAGGATAATTCCTGCTACTAGCCTCATAGGATGGTTGTAGGGCTTAAACAAACTATTTGTTTAAATGAGATTTCATAATTATATTTTTCCAAGGTTTTGCAGTTAACATCTTTTTCCTGCAGTTTTGTTAATTTTTTTTTTTTATAAATAACTGTTCTCATAGGAAATTTATAAAATAGAGTTAGAAGGAAGCACTATTTTCTTGTTTGTTGATAATCCCACTCTGCACAGACAGGTACTTGATACTAGATGTATACACAGAAGGTATAAATTTATGATAAAATGTAAACTGATAGTGTAACTGCTTATATATCAGATTATGGCAAGAGTTCTGGGCCACTATTTGTACTTTTTTTTTTTTTTTTAGTAAATAATTAGCATATGCCAGAAATCTGACCCTGGCAAGAAAGAAAGAATCTAGGGCATCTACTTAATCTCTGTAGCCAACTCAATTATATACTTGTTAAAATACATTTAATGAAAAAAGTCTTAAGGCAGAGGTGTCTGAAAGTGGTGCTCTTAGTGAAAGTTTTTTACTGAAGACCCTGAGCAGTAGTTCCCACATTTATTTGAAGTTTCAGCGATCCACAAGTAATCACTGAAGGCCCATTCATAGCTGTGCTGAGATACTATGAGTCTGGCCTGCCGCACTAGGTCACTGGTCACTCGCCCTTTCAGTCTCGTCCTGACACTCGCTGCTCTTCATTGTTCTCTCTCCCTCACCGGATGCATATTTTATGTGAAAGAATGATGTAGTGTCATTCACAATGGGAGTTCAAAAAGTTCTTTTAAATATAGCCCTCGTGGGTAAAAATCTACTGTACTTAAGATTGGACAGAAGCAATTTGTTAGGCTCAGTTTAATCTTGGTACTTACAATAGTTTCTTTTCTGCCATCAAATTCTAAACTAAAATGAGTGAAATTCTTTGCCTTGACTATTTCACTCTCCCTTCATATTTGTGCTTTTCCCACCACATAGACAGAATGGACTAATCTTGGTGATACAGAACCTGTTAATGACTTACTCGATTGACATAAGTCTTTTGTGAAGTCAAAGAAATAATAAAACTGTTAATTTTTCTTATTCTCCCTGAGTGGAAATGAGATTACTGTACCTGTCAGAAGATGCCTCTGATTTCCTCTCAGTTATTGTTCTTTATGTAAATCTCAAGAAGTTAAATGAATTAACTGATTTTTTAAAAAAGTGGGTGTAGACACTTGCACAATTAATATTTCATCTTTAACATTACAAAATAAAATTCCCTTAAAATAATAACACATGCAGGTGATTAAAAGCTAGTCATCTCTTTGTTAAAACAGTTCTGTGAGACCTCATTCTGACCATATATAAACAGTGTAATTATTGCTTATATTTTAAATAAAACAATGAACTCTCCTGTAATTCATACTTGACAAATATTAATGGTTCCTATTACACTCAACCAGAATTACACTGGGTCATTTTATGAAAGCAGATCAAAAACATTTGAATCTATATTTTCAAAGTTTTATTTTGTTTTTTGAGTTTAAAAGAATAAGTCTAAATTTCTAACTTTTATCACATTTTTATCTAATTACCAGGAGACTTTTAATCAGTTTATGAAGATAGTCTTACAGTCTCTTAATTTAATACAATTGTCTTTTCATTATTTAGCAGATTTTTTTTGGGGGGGTTTGAAGTTTGGTTTATGTCTTCCTCATTAAGAAATATAAAAATTATAAGCAAAAGTCCATGAACTAACATGGACATGTTTTGAAAATCTTATTTAGAATGTTAAGAGCCAAGGCTCTGGGACTGTTTGGGGCAGAAATAACTTTTAAAATACATAAAATATAAAAGTTACACATGGAAAGAGATATGTGGTATATATTAACTGTGATATTACATGTTCATTAAGACCTATTCTGCTAAGTGAATATAGATCCGGAAGAAGTTAATGTTAGTATTTTTAAATGGGTTTGTATTTCTCCGATAAACAGCGCTCTCCTTCTGTTTGTGATCATAGGATAAAAGCCCTGTAAGCTTGTATATGTTCATTTTTACTGCTACATCATGTAGTGTGCTCTTAAGATTGAGATCTCATTCCCCAGGAAGCATTTCTGTCTAAGATTAATTGCCCTTTTAAAATCAGCGTTTGATGTATTCCTTTGGCTATATCCTGGCTTGGTTTAACCCTCTTTGACCTGACCTCACTGACTGTTCCTGCTGAGGCTGAGTCAGAATCCTTCAGCATGATGTATGCACTTCAGATTTCTGCCTGTGGTTTTTCATGTCGATGGATTCAATTAGTTGGCGTTTACTAATGAACACATATCAGAGGGTAAAGAATTTGTCAGACAGAACAAAATCGTTCAGACTAGTGGTAATCCAGAAGCTCATCTCTTCATTTGTTTAAAACTTTTTCAGAAGTATTAAGTGTTTTCCCAAAGTTTTATCTTCAGCATCACACATTCCAAGATAACAAATCAGGTCATTTTCTGCTGAATTACAAAACTTAAATGTGAAACCACAAAGCTAAACTCAGTGGTTACAGCATTTAGCCGTAGATTTCTACTATTCCATCTTTACAGGTATGCACTAAAAAGATTAATTAAACTGAAATTTTCTGATTAAAGCATTTATCTTTGAAGATACACCATCCATTCATTTCTTTAGCTTCCTTTAAATTCAAGGAAATTTCACATATTTAGTATTACTAATTAAAAGTAAAATTGAAACCCATGCATCTCTCTAGAATCTCAGCTAACCTATTTTTAAAGACATTTAGGTCATATTCCATACTGAAAATTAACCAAAAAATAAGGACTAAAATGTAGATCGAGATGGGGAAGATTTGAGCCATTGCTAATAGAAATCTCTAAAAGGCAGATTCCTTATATATGGTCAGTTCTCAAATAATGATATATTTTTAGATGTATAACAAAGATTTTGGAAGTTTTTTCCCCTTATTTGAATGTTCTCCTCTTTAAAGAAAAAATAAGAACATTACGTAAAATCTACTAAATAACATAACAGTAGTACAGTAGGGCTCATTTGACTTGTCAGTGATATATATATATATATATATATATATATATATATATATATATCTCGACTAAATATATATTTTGAGAGCACTACTAATTTAATTCAGAGGGTTTACAGTGCTTAAGGAATTTTTTAAACTGTCATTCATTCTATTTGCATAATAATTGAGTTTTGCATTTTTGTTGTCATTTTTCTTTTTCATTTTTTAG
The DNA here is from genome assembly GCF_922984935.1 of Meles meles. Taxonomy (NCBI): domain Eukaryota; kingdom Metazoa; phylum Chordata; class Mammalia; order Carnivora; family Mustelidae; genus Meles; species Meles meles. The sequence continues at coordinate 26,154,132 of NC_060070.1, forward strand.
CACATTAGTAAAATTTATGTGCCACACTACATAATAATTGGACTGAATAATTCAGAGTGTATATTTGCATTAGACCAAATTCTCATAGCCCTTTGCATGCTAATCACATAATCGAATTCATGGTTTTTATGTATCTTTTGGTACATCTTAGTACTGAAAAATTACCTTATTACCATAACTTTTTATACAGGAAAGAATTACAATGAGTGTTTACTTCTTGTTATTAAACCATGATCTTTTAAAAACTAGTCTTTTGGCTTTACTTACTCTATAAAATTTTCAACATTCTTGTGTTTTTAGGGAGTGAGCAGGAGGGAGAAGTGGGGAAGAAAGTCCCTAATTTCACTGGGTATCTACTGGGTGCAAGCCTTGTATTAGGCTGTGTGCTGAGTGTTCTCCTTGGATATCCCACTTAATCTCCATGCAACCCTGGAGATTAGAATTCTTTTTTTTTTTTTAATTTTTTAAAGGTTTTATTTATTTATTTGTCAGAGAGAGAGAGTACAAGCAGAGGTAACAGCAGGCAGAGGGAGAAGCAGGCTCCCTGCTGAGCACAGAGCCTGATGTGGGACTCAAACCCAGGACCTTGGGATCATGACCTGAGCTGAAGGCAGACACTTAACCAACTGAGCCACCCAGATATGCCTGGAATTCTTTATCCACAGTATGAGGGGAGGAAACTGAGACTCAGAAGATTAAGTGATTTGCCTAAGAATTCAAAACTAGTGAATTATACTAATTTGAACCTGAAAGAACTATTGCTATTTAAGCATAAAAGACTAGAGCTCTAAGACCTTTTAGTGATGCTCAATTCTAGGACATGGTTTACAAACTGACCCATGGAGTCATATCAGGAATTAACCATGGGTTGTAAGTCAGCAAGCAGCAGGACTTGGGAGACGCGCAGTCCCACATCAACCAAAGCCACCCCATCCTCCCCTGTATTATATGGCGACTTTCTGCATAAGATTTTGTTGAAGGAAAAGTTCTACACCCTATTATCATAAGATTTATTTAAGGGAATATTTATCCCAGAGGTTGATTCAGTAGATCTGGAGAGGGTCCCAGCTTATATAAATTTTTTTAAATCTCCCAAATGATTCTGATCATCACCCAGTTTGCAAACCATGGATCTGCAGAGACTCCTTCATTTTATATATAAGGAGACCCTGAAAGAGATCTGAGGCCTGCTCAGAGCCCTTATGACCTGACCAGGAATTCAGCTTGCCGACCTCCGGGGTCATCTTCCAGTAGCACCTCGTTAACCAACAGTGCAGTGTTGGCCCTTGTTCCTTTCAGGCTCATTTATGTATTTTTTTAATCAAAATTTTATTTATTTTGGGGTCAAGGAGAGGGAGAGAGAGAATCCCAAGGAGGCTCCATACTCCCAGCATGGAGCTTGACACCTGCAGCTCAGTCTCACAACTCTTGAGATCATGACCTGAGCCAAAAGTCGAGAGTTGGACACTCAACCAACTGAGCCACCCAGGTGCCCTAATGTCTCGTTTCTATTCGGTATATCATTATATTCATAGTGTATATTTTGTATATATACACACTGTGTATAGGCATAATTTTTTTTATATACATAAGAAGTTACCATTGTTTTAAGTTCATAATTTTCATTAATGACTTGTGTGGCTAATGCACATTTTCTTTTTGCTGCCATATATAATTCAACCAACATCTGTCTAAATATATTTTTCTTAAAATGTCACACAACTCTAAAAATGTTCAGTTTAAAGTAGATGCCAGTTAAGAATTGAGTTTGTTTTTATTAGGCTATTGATGGTAATATAAAATTATATGATATATTTAATTTTTATCTTTTATAACCCTTAGATTTTTAAGTAAGATAAATATAAGAAATGAAATTTTATTATATTCTTTGTGTTGATATATGATCTTTTGGGGTTTAATATCTAACTCTTAAAGTGAATTGAATTCCTCCTCTACCTAAGGAAAATAGTGTCTCTGATTTTATTTTGTCCTTTTCCTTAATTTACAAATCCAAAGTATTTATGAATGACTAGCCTTATATTTACAAGGTGAATTAAAATAATTAGGTTTAAAAATTGCTACGTGGACATTTTACCAAAAAGTAACATATGCTTTTCAAAAATTGTCAAAGTTAAAAAAGGCAAAATCTATCCACTATTAAATGCATGTGTGATTTCTGGACTGGATTCTAGATAGGTGAATAAAATAATTAGGATAGTTGATAAAACTTGAAGTGATTACATAGTATTATAAAAGTTAATTGTTTTATTTTGATGACTATATCATGGTTATGTAAAAGAATATCTTTATTAGCAAGTACACACTAACATTTAGGGGAAAAGGGCTCAGTATTTCTAACTTAACTTTCAAGTGATTTCAGAAAATAATCGTGGGCAAAATGTAAGCAGTTGATAAATCTGGGTGAAGAGGAATTCCTTGTACTACTCTTGGAACTTTTCCAGAAGTTTGAAATTATATCAGAATCAGAGTTACCCCCCTAAAGTGCTCTCTGTATGAGAGAATTGCATATAGAACTAGTTCACTTGATTACTGTTTCAAATGTTTACCTACTTTTAAAGCATCAGACTACTTTTTTAAAAAATCTGAGTGGGTGAGTTGTGGTGTAACATTTTTCGCCTGAGTCATTTGCTTTGTAGTGAGATATTTCTTATTCCCAAGTATTAAATTCTAGATTCCCATTTTGAAACATGAAAACATATTTACCAAAAACACAATTTACTTTAACAATATCATAAGTGTTTCCCTTCTACTGTTAGGAAAACAAGAAACATCTTGCTAATTTTTCACTGCTTTGTTTTGTTAGTTCTGTTATTACCAAAATGTCTAGTCATGCTCTGTTGTCCTTTATGGTAGCATGAGTTCAGGTGATAGCATAGATACTTCTTGGTTTATCTGGAAACATTTTGACTTTTTATTATTTTAATAACCAAAACAGCCTTTATAGGTAGAGCTCTTCTACTTAGTAGTGCCAGCCATCAGAAACTGTTTTCTGCACATTAATTTTGGCAGTGCCTTCTGGTGGTGCCTTCTGCCAGCAACAAGATTATCCAAACATTTAACAAAAATATTTTATCCAATAAAAACATTTATTAACTATTTACTAGGGGTTGGGCACCATGCTTGGTGCTGGGGTTATAGTGATGGATGAGAGGGAAACTTCAGTTAAGCGTTCCGAGGGAACTGCTGGTCCATTCTCAGTATTCCTCTGGCGGCAGTTGTGTCGATGGGGGCAGTTCGAAAACAAGAAAGATCAATGTAGACAGTTAAAGTATTTGGATAGATGGAGGCAGTGACAAAATATACATATACAAGATCTTAAACTGTTGTATTGGGGAATATGATGGTCCTAGATGCATTTCCATAGTTGTCAAGGTTTAGTTAGTGACACTTTATGTTACATATTGAAAGTGGCCCCAGTTTAAACCAGAGAGTCTGTGCTGCCTCTTCAGGGCTCTGAGAACGTGATTGATTGGGCTTGTTTTACAAGGTATTTGAGTGGTGCTTATGTTCTCCACCTTACGTTGTGCAGCTCAGACTCCCACCGATCCTTCCGCAACAGGGTTGTTCTTTTACCTTTCAAACACACTGTGTGTGAGTGGGTTGTACGCCATACTGTATTTGCTCTCACCTTTAAATACTGCTTTAGGACAACATTTTGGATCTTGAGACTTGCTTCTCATACTCTGTTTCATGGCATCCAAAAGTAGCTCTGGCTTAAGGAAAAATTTTATAGATAAGGAACCCTTTTACTACTGCTCTTTCATTTTTTGACTCAGTGCTAAGTAGGAGGAAGATTCTGAGAATATTAAAATATTTCAAAGAAATATACATAAGAATATGAAGAGAACTATACCGGAAATGTTTTCAAATATTCTAAGAAAGATTTAATGCAGTGAAACCGTGGCAATCTAGAACTTACAAAGAATGAATCATTCCAGATAGCTGAGGGTTTGTCCATTTGAATACCAACAATTTAAAATATTCTCAGAGTATTAATACCATGCTTTCTGTAGTCTTCTGTATATTGCTAAATCTTTTATTTATAGATGATTCCCATCATTATGAAAATTAGTCATTGTATTAACAGTGATTGCAGCTGTGTAAAAAGTATGTGTGGATTCAACAAAGGTTGTCAGAAAAATCAAAACATGAAAGCATTTTTTTTAAGTGAGAAGCATTAGGAGGCGATGTCTTTTTCCAAAATTGCTTTCAAGTACAGCAGTGATTCAGGAGTTTGTTTTGAGACTTCTGCTTGGCTATGTTTGGGATCGAGAGTGTGTTTGTTAGCTTTGTATATTTGGCATCATTTTATGAATTCTCTGTAGTGTTTTTGTGTGTTCTCTTACGGTCAGTCTGTTGACTGTCACCTCCTAGGAACTGTGCTACTTCTAAGGGGGAGTTTAAATATTTCTTTAAAAGGGTCTCTTGTTTCAGGTGTCAACCACGCCATTATCTTCATACCTCATCAGTCCATTTTGCCTGGATGTGAGAGCACTAGGGATGAAACAGAGCAGAAAGGGGAGAAAGAGGGTATTTCCCTCTCATACAGTTCCATGAGCTCCTTGTTTCCTTGACTCTTGTCTCCAGGAATCTGAGAGGTTTAGACATTGTATTTTGGAGAGATTAACAGAGACAAACCAAGAAGTGTGCCTGATGAGTGACACAAAGTTCTTGAAAGTTCTGTTTTGTTTTGCTTTCAAAAAGGGAATTTGGTTTTGCTTTCTTTGTTTTCCTATAACAACCAAGGAAATGGTTAGGAGGGTACTGCTGTTTACCATAAAAGTTGTCAGTACATCATATCAGAATCATAAAAGACACACAGTGCACCTTAAATCTGTGGAAAAATTTGAATTTGAAAGAAAAGTGTGAATTGCAGCACTCTTTTAATTAGCAAACAGGTGTTAACAGAAATCCCTTTTCATGACTCTAAAATAGGAATCCTGAGTCAGACTCTTAGTTCCTTCTTACTAGAACTGTAACTCCCTGTCTCTAAAACTTTGATACATATTTGAACAATTTGATTGAAAATTAACCTACGGCTCCCATCTGTTTCATACGGCTCCCATCTGTTTCATTAAACATCTTCCCAAACACTGATCTTATTCTTGATGATTTCTAGTCATATTTCTATTCTACATATTTTAAATGTGTATTGACCTACTTCATACACCTGCCATATTTAATAACCATATAGTACAGTTTTTAATGTGTAACTAAAATAAATTTTGGTCAGTGGGTACAATGGGCTGTTTTCTTCACTATAGTTTCATTAACGTCAATCTTAGGTAAGCACAGTAATTAAGAAAGAATGAATACTTTCACATATAGCAACAGAATTTTTATCAGAATTCATTGCAACCCTCAGGTTTCTGTTTTGGGTGATACATATTGCAACATTTGAACTTTCTCCATGTCCACGTTTCCTGTTCAGGAGACAGACCAGGTTTAACCTGTTAAAGCTGTTAAGCCCATTTACCTCACCAAGGATTCTCAAAAGGCAACACATTGTTTTTTCTTCTGTCTTGACCCTTCCTGATTATTGTTGGATTTCTTTCCTGGAATAGATGGAGAGAAGAAGAATCAGGTGATGATTCATGGAATTGAGCCAATGTTGGAAACACCTCTGCAGTGGCTGAGTGAACATCTGAGCTACCCGGATAATTTTCTTCATATTAGTATCATCCCGCAACCAACAGACTGAAGGATCAACTCCCTGCCTGAGCGGAATCACCCCTAAACAGGATTTGCCAGAGCATGTCACCCTTCTGCTTCAGTCAGGTGTGGTGGAGGCAACCTGACCAGAAACACTACTGCAAGCCAAACAGGAAGATGATTCCATGTCAGATAAGGGCACTTGGGCTGGTCTTACTCTGCATCACCACTGCTTTCCTCCACTGCCGTCATTAAACCTCAGCTGCGACATGAAAGACTTCACAGGACCACTGCAAGTCTTCTGTTTTCTTGTAAAATATAATGAAGCCGAAACCTTTGGCCTAAGAAGAAAATGGAAATATGTGCCACTCGATTTGTATTTCTGATTAACAAATAAACAGGGGTATTTCCTAAGGTGACCATGATTGAACTTGAGCTCGAGGGAGTGGAAACATTGGTTTAATTTTCTAGAGAATTAGACTTAAGAAAGTAAAAGAGAAATTCTGTTATCAATAACTTGCAGTAATTTTTTGTAAAAGATCCAATTACAGTAAACCCATCTTTCCTTAATGAAAATTTCCTATGTTTACAGTCTGTCTATTGGTATGCAAACAATCTTGTAACTTTGATAATGAACAGTGAGAGATTTTTAAATAAAGCCTCTAAATATGTTTTGTCATTTAATAACATACAATTTTGTCACTTTTCCAGTACTTTCTGACTCACGTACAGTAGTAGATCACTGTTTTTACTCTGTGTTACCATTCAGGCGGGTCGTCATTGACATGGAGTAGATGGAGGACGTAGGATAACTTGTCTCAGGAGCTGTCATCGAATTTCTTGCTGCCGATTTTTTAAATCTGTGTTCTTTACATGCTAAATGTTATCCTTTATCTTTGCTGTTTTATCACTGTAAGCCTGTCAAATCATAGTATGCTAACCATCCATATATGATAATTCTGCTCTTTTGGAAAAAACCCAGTCCTTTCCAAGCTAGTGTTTTTCATTGGCTTCAGGTGTAATAGTTCACTGTGGCCCCTGGCAGCCGGTCTTTGAAGTCTAAAGATTACCAATCTCCTGACTGTAGTAGCTTTTCCTCAACTTTACCAAAAATATTCAGAAGTTCCTGGAGTTCTTATTCAGTGTAAGGAAATTTTTGCTGCACTTCATTACCACGCTGCTGGGATTCGACCAGCCGAACATATTTGTGCATCGCACTGTTTCTTGTGAGCTTGCTGTCCACATGGACTGTCGGCCCATTTGAATATGCTAAAAGATGTAGTAGTATCCGATAATGGTTTTAGATTCCATAGTAAACATGAATGTTTTTCTTATAAAAATTGTATGAATGTTCAAGCGTGAGCCAGCTAGTGCTCACTGCTTCCTTTTTCCTTTTGTGATTTCCACTGATTAATTAATAATAGTGTATTTATTCACAGAACGAGATAAAGTTAGGCAAAGAGCAGATATTCTGGAATGGAATGGATAAACCTCAATCGAAAAGAAAAACAAGGTACCCATGTGAGAAAATTCAACATTGGCAAATGTCAATAAAATGGAAAGTGCCATTTTAGTAAAGGCAAAAAAAAATAATAATAACAATATTTGAGTTACTTAACGACAAAAAACCCACTGACTTGTATTTTTTCAAAAGAGGTTGATCTGAATATGATTGTTCACATTAAAAGTGTTTATTCGTCTATTCAGTGTGGGGGTTTTCCCCCTTGATGTTTTGACAGACTGAAGTGAGCTTCAGTGAACAAAAAGGATCAAAATGCCAGGGAGTGCTAAGCTGTGAAGAAGAAAGTGTGGTAAGAACGGTAAGCCATAGTAGTTTTCCACAGACAGACTAGTTTGAGGTTTCCGCAGTGGGCTCAAGCGAGCTGCTGATCTTTACTTCCAGATTTGAGAGTAAATTTTATTCAAGCCATTCCCCGTTGTTACTTGTTCATTATTACACCAGCATCATAACTGTATTACTCTGCTCTCGTCCCAGGTAAGTCAAGCCCCAATCCCCAGAGAAAGAATAAACACAGAAATTAGTGTGGGCTTAAATAATCTATTTTTGTTTCTTTTTATTTGAATATTTAAATTTTATGGTTTATTAAAAAATGAAATAAAACTTTGTGTCTGTCATTATTTCCAGAAGTTGGAAATGAAATTTATATAAAGCCAGTTACCTATTGGGGAATTGATTTCACTTTCCTTAGTCTCATGCTTGTCTAAAATTTTCTCAAAGAAGTAAAAGATGCGAGGTGTAAGGAAGAACATAGGAAAGAAAACTGGAGAGGGCCACAGATCTCTCTATGCCTGTTCATAACTCACTCTTGGTAGTGACGCCCCCTAAGAACATGAAAATATGTTTTAAAACTATTGACATTGTTAACTAGGAAGGTATAAATTCAGCCTAAATAAAGTAAATAATTGCTTGTCCATCATAGTGTTGTCTTTCATTTGGATGACCTAAGTTCTGACGAGGATAGAGTTGAATTGACAAGCACTTTATGTATCTAGACACCCAAAGGAGCCTGCTCATAATTAAACAAAGTTGCCCTCCCAGGCTCTAGTGTGGTGATGTCAGCCGAAGGTGAACCAACAAATGCATTAGTCCTGCTTTGTCGCCCACCCCACCCCACCCCACCAGCTCAAATGCAGCTAGAAAGGAATTGGTCATTTGCCAAGAAAACAACAAACAAGATTTGATTTTGAATGGTAGTAACTTTCTTTAATTGGCAGTCTTTCTAGGATGTGTTTGTTTTTTATAGGCTGTATGAGATAACTTTTTTTTTTCCATTTTCAGAAACTTGGTTTATGTGGGTCATGCCAAAGAATGACAGTCTCACGTTTAATTTATCGTACTGTTGATATTTAGGTCTGAGGTAAGCTGCGTTTCCTACTATATGTGCTACCATTGTTGAAATAGAAGTGTGGACTCTTGGGGTATGATAGGAAAAAAAATCAGCTGTGATGGGATTTGTAGTCAATCCTGTTCATAGTCAGTGGGATGGAATCAAATCAAAATACTTACCTGTCTCTCTTGTGTTCGTCATCCTAAGTGTTTTCCAAATTTATCCCCGTCCTGGTCTAAGTCTATTAAAAATTACCCACAGGGGTCTTGGGAAGGAGAGAAGCATGCCTCATTTCAGATAATTTGAGATTGAATGACACTTTATAATTACAAAAATTCATTTACCATGTAGCTTTATTTGACTGAAGAACCCTTTACATTCATTCTCTCAAGTGTGAATTACAAGTTTGACTTTTTTTTTTTTTTTTTGGTAAGATTTATTTATTAGAGTGTATGGGGGCACGCAGCAGGGGGAAGGGGTAGAGGGAGAGGGAACCTTAAGCAGACTCCCCGTTGAGTGCTGACCCCAATGCAGGGCTCCATCTCTAACCCTGAGATCATGACCTAAGCTAAAATCAGGTCAGACGCTTAATGGACTGCGCCACCCAGGCATCCCACAAAGTCGTGATTCTTTATACCTATTAGCAAAAGTAATACTACTGTGGAATCTAGTAAGCATAGTCATCTTTAGAGTGTAAAAGGACTCAATTTTTAGATTCTTTAACCTGTTCATTAAGTGTTTAGGTTTTTAAGTTTAACTGAACTGCCCTTAACTGAGAACGTGTGAGAATGATCCACAGTGAGAATAAGACAGATCTGAAGATTTAGGAATGTCCGTATACTTTGACGTAACCACTGATTTTTTTGAAAGCGATGGATCTGGCTTTCCTTCTGTAGCATCCCCACCCCCACTCCACAAGGATGAATAAAACACAACGGGCTGTTTTCCTCTTTGTTTTCCCTGGGTCTTAGCAGAGTGTCTAATAAATACATAGTTGTGCTTTGCAAATGAACATAAAAGAAGAAAAAATTAACTCGGGATTATTTAATGATACTTTAAAATCAATATGGTGTTTTTCTGCCAGAAATACCCACTATAAAAATAGGAAGAACCTAGTTGTTTAGAAATCAACATACAAAGTACAGTTGGTTCGGGTTTGCATTACTGTGAAGACTTGCTGACTCAAACCAGCTACTTTCAGTAGGAACCACTGTGGATCAGATCCTTGCGTCAGTCCACATTCATTTTAGTTGCAGAGTAGACCACAGGACCCAGCTCTGTTTCTACATCACTCTAATTTAAGCAGCCCCTAAAGCTGGAGCTATTCTCATCAAGCATCTGGACCTATTTATTAATTTTGACCTTTTCATAGATGAGTGGTTTGTGTCTTGCTTTTGCCTCCATTCTTCACTTCTGAAAATGTAATACATTTTTAGCAAGGAAAATGTGTTAGACCTGGGAGCAAGGTAGACTGTTAGGACCCTGTTCATGAAAAGCTTTAAGAGAAATATATGGCTTTCTGTCTTTCATATTGAGTGAAAGATGATGTCTGCCTGCTTTAGAGAGTGTTATTTAGAAAATGCTGTCCTCTCCCCCCGCCCCATAACATTTACTGTGCTTGATAATAAATATCTGTGTGAAATTTGTTTCTCACAGTGAGCATGAACTCCATACGAGCAGAGACCAGGTCTGTCTGGCCCAGTACCGTATTCCCCAGACCCAGCACTGTACGTGAAACAACAGACTGTACTAAATACTTGTTGAGGAAAAAGCTGTGTGACATACCTCCCTTTCAGAGTCCAGGGCACGTTGCCATACGAAAGGCACCGAGAAGTTGTAAGGTTATGAGACTGACTGATCAGCATTTCCCAAACTTTTTTCACCATAGGATTCTTTTTCCCCAGTACCAACGAGTTTGAAAATGTGCCATTGATAGGTCACGATGACCTAGAGTTTAAAACAGAAGGCTTATTCCTCCTATTCTGTTTGAAAGAAGCTCCGAAGCTTCTGACTCCACAAACGATGTCGCTAGCCTGTTCATTCCTTCCTTACAGATATGCCCCCTTTGTCAGTGTCGCTCTTAAAATTGTCAGCAAGCGCGTCGTGAGTATCTACGACATGCCGAAGTATGTGCAGGGAGAGAATGCGGTCGCTGGGCATTTGTAGTGCCAGGACTGGGTGGGTGCTCAGCTGTTCATTGGTGCTGTTAATTTGGCAGGACACGTTCAGAGTTCGATTTAGTAAAAGAGCTGGAAACCGTAAGTCTCTTTACAAAATGTCCAAATATAAAAACTAAGGTAAGTGGTCAATGGATTGGAGAAAACTCACTTCTCGGTTCTGAGGTATGAGTTAAGTCAGAATCAGAGGTGAATAATGGCTCTCAAGGAGCCACCATAAAGCTAGCCAAAAGAGCCATGGAGCTGACATGTGGCCTTCTAGGAAAATAATCACTACCAGCCACAAAGGGAATGGAATGCCTCAAACCAAGCAGAGAAGGCTAGCTCCTGGGATAGGTAGCCCTGGCGGGCACTTCTGATTTCTAGGGGATACTGTACTTGTGTGGGATGGTAACTGTCTTTTTGTGTTGTCTAGGGGACATTTTCCAAATAACAAGTTGCTAAAGGCTTACATCCATTAACTTAGATGTTGATATTTTTATTCCTCAGAACTGTTGGTTTTTAGCTTTCTTTTCCAGAGACAGCAACCTATCAGTGACCTATTAACAGTATCTGATCCATTTTGTGCAGGCCTAGGGAAGAATTTCACCCCCTGTCTGCTGGCCTTTTTCTGGGTATGCCTTCTCAACCACACGTCCTTAAGAATTTGGTCATCCCTAGTGCCCATATTTCTTTAGCTCCTTTTGTCATGGTTCTGAAATGAATTATCATGTAATATAAATGATCAGTTTATCCTGAGATCTCTGATCTACTGTGATGATGCTAATATTCAGGTGTGACAGAGAAAGACCTCTGAAGGTATCCACTGGAACCAACTTCAGCAGAGAGATAGCCAAGTCAGGTGTGTGTGTGTACACGTACATACAAAGATCATGTGGAGCAAATAAAAAGTTACTTCTGGGCTGTATCATGCTGTACTAGAGTTAAATATATATATATATATATAGAAATCTCAGATAAGTTGTGATTAGCAATAGTCCAACCCAGATGTATGGTAGACATCTTTCATTTTAGGCAGACCAAAGCCCACGTGGTAGTTTTTAAGAACATTTAGGACATCTCATTAAAACCAGTTTTTAATTGCTAATTCTGTATTAGTGTATTCTCCCAGATTTTCTAGAATTCCACATAATTCATTCATCTATTCAAACACTGATAAGGTCATGAATATTCTGAGAGGAATCAGACATGGTGTCTGATCTTAACCTTGAAGAGAAGACAAAAATAACAATAGAACATAATAGTTGGAAATTGCAACGAGAAAGGTACAAATAAAGCACTATGAGAAAATAGAGCTGAGAAAACTGATTTACTTGGAGCTAACCAGATGGTAATCTTGCATGACCTCTCAGAAGCATTTGGCAGTTGTTGATTACACCTTCATTCTTGAAACACTTTCTTCATTGGACACCACACCCTCCTGGTTTTCCTCCTACCTCAGCCCCTTTCTCGGTTTCCTTTGATGATTCTTCTTGACCCCAATGTTGAAATGTCTCAGGGCTCAGGCTTTGGTCCTCTTCTCTAGCTACAGTCAATAATGAGCTCATCCCATGGTTTTTGACACCATCCATGTTCTCTCCGATATTAACTTCTCCCATGAGCTCCAGACTTAACATCCAGCCACCTGCTTGACACCCATTTTAGATGTGTCATAGACAATTAAGATTTTATTTGGTCAAAGCAAAACTTCTGACTTTCCCCTCAACCTGTACCTTTCCCACTCTGTCCCATCTTAATAAACACTGCCCAGCCCCGAAGCCTATAACCTATATTTTTACTTCCTTTCTCCTCTTCATATACGTATCTATCAGCAAGTCCTAGTGAATCTACCTTTAAATACACCCTGGATGTATTTACTTCTTACCACTTCCACCATTACCACCGAAGTCTAAGTACCTGTCATCTCACTTGGACTACAGCAGAGCCTCCCATCTGGTCTCATTGCTTCCATTCTTGCTCTTTTTCAGTCTTCAAAGTATAATGACCTTCTCAAAACATGAGTGACATCATGGCCATTCCTTGATCAGAATGTCCCATTGTCTTTCTATGCTACACAAAATAGATCTAAAATCCTTACCAAATTCTGCTTGATCTGGTCCCTGCTTCAGACCTCATCACTCAGCCTTTGCTATTTTATTACGTCTATACCAACCTCCTGGCCCATCTTGTCCTCTGACTACGGCAAATTCATTCCTCTAGGGACTCCATGTATATATGGCTATGTAGTTTATAGTTACTGAATGTTTACAGTGTCCCAGAGACTGTTTCAAAAATTACTCATTTAATTTCAAAGCTCTAGGAGATAGTTAACTGATAGTATCCCCATGGAGAAACTGAGGCATGGGATAGTTTAAGTAACCTTACTAACATTACGAGGTGAGTATTAGAGCCCAGATTTAAATCCAGGCAGAATAGGCCCAGGATCCACTTGCTACAGGAGTCTTGGCTTTCTCACAACAGAATGTAAGCTTCATACCTCTAACAGTGCCTGACGCATGACAAGGCCTTATTAAACATGAATGCATGCGTTTCTATAACATCTGAGTAGGTTATTAAAACCTTCACTAAGAAGACTTTTGACCTGGAGCTTAAAGGGAAATTCTTTCTCTAAGAAATTGGAAAGTGGGGTGCATGGGTGGCTCAGTCAGTTAAGCACCTAACTCTTGATTTCAGTTCAGGTCTTGATCTCAGGGTTGTGGGGTCAAGCCCTGCCTCAGGCTCTGCACTCATCAGGGAGTCTGCTTGAGATTCTCTCTCTCTCTGCCCTTTCACCCTGTGCTAATGTGTTTGTGTGCATACTCTCTCTCTGTCCAATAAATATTTTTTAAAAGATTTTATTTATTTATTTGACAGAAAGAGATCACAAGTAGGCAGAGAGGCAGGCAGAGAGAGAGGAGGAAGCAGGCTCCCTGATGAGCAGAGAGCCCAATAAGGGACTCGATCCCAGGACCCTGAGATCATGACCTGAGCTGAAGGCAGAGGCCCAAGTCACTGAGCCACCCAGGCGCCCCTCCAATAAATCTTAAAAAAAAAAAAAAAAAATGAAATTGGGAAGAGAGGGAAAGAAAGTGACAGTGAGCCAGGTAGAGCCACATAATAAAAGCTCAGAGAAAACAGCCAATTAGGCTAGAACCTGTCACTTGCAGGAAAGAGGGAAAGATAAGACAGGAAAGATATGTTCTGCTCTGACAAGGTTACAGAAAGCCTTGTGTACCATGCTACGGAGATGAGATTGTTTTTGGTGTGCTGTAAGAGCTACTGAATTTTTTTTTTTAAGATTTTATTTATTTGACACAGAGAGAGAGATCACAAGTAGGCAGAGAGGCAGACAGAGGGGGAAGCAGGCTCCCTGCTAAGCAGAGAGCCTGATGCAGGGCTCAATCCCAGGGCCCTCAGATCACGACCAGAGCCAAAAGCAGAGGCCTAACCCACTGAGTCACCCAGATGCCCCAATATTTTTAGTAGAGCATATGTTCAGAGCAAATTTTGAGGTGATGATGCTGGTGGCAGCGTGTTGGGAGGGTTAGAACAGGCTGAGTCTGGGGACCAGTGAGAGAACGCTGCCATGGTCAAGTCACTAACATGTCTTGACTATCACAGTAGCCTCAAATGGAGTTCCCACATACCCTTTTGCCCCTTTCACTTCCTTTCTTCGTGTGGTAGCTAGAAAGATCATTGAAAACTTTGGCCCTGGTCCTGTGGTGTTGTGATTTATCATAAGAAATATACACTTGGTTGGGGCGCCTGGGTGGCTCAGTGGGTTAAAGCCTCTGCCTTCAGCTCAGGTCATGATCCCAGTGTCCTGGGATCGAGCCCCGCATCGGGCTCTCTGCTTGGCTGGGAGCCTGCTTCCTCCTCTCTCTCTCTCTGCCTGCCTCTCTGCCTACTTGTAATCTCTATCTGTCAAATAAATAAATCTTAAAAAAAAAAAAAAAAATATATATATATATATATATATACGCTTGGTCTTCCTGTTTCTGGTGCAGAGCTCCTGAAACCCTTGGAATTTCCTAAGTGATGACAAGCCATAAAGGTGTCTTTTGTTATGTGAGGCAGCCACACCTAAGGATGGGGGTTGGTTGTCAAGAGAACCAACCATGTGATTAGAGAGTTGGAACATTCAGCCCTACCTCCCTTAACTTCCAGGGAGGAGAAGGGACTGGAGATGGAATCAGTCTACAGTCACCAATGGCTTAGTCAGGCCTATGTAATAAAGCCTCCATAAAAATTCAAAAGGAGATTCGGAGAGCTTCTGGGTTGGTAAACACATGGCGATTGGGGAAGAGAGGCACCACTTCCCATATACCTTGCCCTGAGCATCTCTTCCATCTGTCTCTTCCCGAGTTACAGTTTTTCATAATAAACTCGTAATCTAGTGAGTGAAATTTTTCACTGAGTTCTGTGAGCTGCTTTAGCAAATTAATTGAAAAGGGAACCTCCCATCTACAGCCGGTTTGTCAGAAGAAGTCGGGGTAGGAAGGCAATCTTGTGGGGACAGACTGTTAACCTACGGAATAGGACCCTATCCGATGTAGTAGTGTCAGAATTGAGTAGACTTGTACATCCTGCTGGTTTCAGAGGATTGCTTCTTGGTGGTATGGGCGAAAAAAAAAAAACCCATCAACACCACCACATTGGTCCATTTTAGGTCCATTTTCTCCTCTGCTTGGAATCTTTAAATGGTTTCCTGTTGTCTTTAGGGTACTCCCGAATCCTTACCATGGTGCAGGCATTGCAAGATCTGGTTTCTCCTCACTAGATTAATTCCCAATACTCCCCTTCTTCATGAACCAACCATGTTATGCCTCTTTCAGATTCTGAAAAGCATGAAACTCTCACTACAAACTCTTGCCTCAACTACTTCTTCTTCCTGGAATGTCTCCTCTCTCTCATCACCCTTACTTGCTTACTAATTCCTACTCATCCTTTATCTCAATTCCTAAGGACTTGCCTTACCAATTTGACCAATCCCTTACTGGTAGGGTTGCCAGATATAGCAGATAAAAATACAAAATGCCTGGGGAGCCTGGATGGCTCAGTCGGTTAAGTGTCTGAATTCGGCTCAGGTCATGATCTCCAGGTCCTAGGATTGAGCCCCACGTTGGGTTCCATGCTCAGCAGGGAGTCTGCCCCCTCCACAACCCATGCTCTTTCTTCCTCTCTCTCTCTCTCTGTCTCAAATAAATAAAAATATTTTTAAAAAATACAACATGCCTAGTTAAAATCGAATTTCAGATAAATTATTTTTAGTATAAGTATATCCCATGCAATATTTGGGGCATAGTTATATTAAAAGGAATCTGTTGTTTATCTGAAATTCAGCTTTAACTCAATCTCCTGTATTTTATCTGGTAACCCTATTCCCTAAACTAGATTTGGTTATACAGTAGTCTCTCTTATCCACGGGGTATACATCCCAAGATCCCCAGTGGATGCCTGAAACTAGATAGTACAGAACCCTATGTATACTATGTTTTTCCCATACATACATAGCAATGATAAAATTTAATCTATAAATTAGGCACAGTAAGAGATTAACAGTAATTACAATAAAAAAGAACAAGTATAATAATATACAGTATAATAATAACAAGTTATGTGAATGTAGTCTTTCTCCCTCTCTCAAAATATCTTAATATACTGTACTCACCTTTCTTGTGATAATGTGAGATATAAAATATATACGTGATGGATGAGATGATGTGAGGTGAATGGTGTAGGCGTTGTGACATAGGATTAAGGCTACTATTGACGTTCTGAGGCTATGTCAGAAAGTAGATTATCTATTTCTGGACCACGGCTGACCACAGGTAGCTGAATACATGGAAAGTGAAACTGTGGATAAGGGATGGATTATTGTACACCCCCCTCCCCAGCTCACTCTACTTTTCCTTGGTGTCTGTCTCACTTGTATTAACTGCTTCGTATTGACATGACCACATGGGCTATAAGTTCCGTGAGGACAGGACTGTGTCTGCTTTGTTTCCCTGTGCCTAACACAGTGCAATGGCATGTCATAGACTCTGTAAATATTAAATGAATGAAAACAATACAAGACTACTGGAGTTCTAGAGAGGTCAGCGCTGAAGAAGACACTGGGAACTTTGCTGCATGGAAGTGAACTTTGAAACAGAAGGAAGTTGGGGAGAGAGAACACACAGCAAAGATATAGGGTTAGAAATAGAAGAGATGACCTTCAGCTAAGCTGAGGGGAATGCCCATGCTCTGGTAGCAAAAGGAAGAAGAAGGCAGATGCTGGAAATGATGGTGCTAAAGAAAGAATTCATACATTCCTGATAGATCAAGGGAAGTCACAGAGACCAGGCCTATGGAGCCAGCAGTTAAATACTTGGGGCCTTGGGGAGAATGGATTCAGGTCTGACAGCTATCTGGTTGCAGACTGCTCTTGAGAAATTTAGTGATGGGGAAAAAAAGGTTGTAGCTGAGCCGTTAGCATAGTGGAGAGGAAATGTGTGTGTGTGTGTGTGTGTGTGTGTGTGTGTGTGTGTGTGTGTGTGTGTGTGTTTATGCAAGAGGGAGACCTTTGTGTCATTGGTGAAAGGGAAGGAAGCCGTGGAAAAAGAGGTGATCATCCTGTTGGAAGAGGTAATAGATGGTCTAGGAAGGCATGGAGGGGATGAATTCAGAAAAGAGGAAGGATGTTTTCACAAGTAAGAGGAGGGTGAGAACAATGACTATTACAGTCTTTTCTGATAATGCAACTCTCATCTCAAAGAAGTAATATTATCTTGGGGCACCTGAGTGGCTCAGTGGGTTGAGCCTCTGCCTTCGGCTCAGGTCACAGTCTCGGGGTCCTGGGACTGAGCCCCGCATCGGGCTCTCTGCTCGGCAGGGAGCCTGCTTTCCCATCTTTCTCTGCCTGCCTCTCTGCCTACTTGTGATCTCTCTGTCAAATAAATAAATAAAATCTTTTAAAAAAATTACATTATCTTCATTGCTAAAGATTACATGGCGTTCACTGAAGGGTATAACCTGAATCTGGACATAGTTAAGGTTAGCCCAGAGCTTCTCAGACTTTAGCAGGATAGTGATCCCCGCCTGAGACTCTCATTTAAAGCAGCCTGTGATGCCTGTGGATAGCTGGGACAGCCCTGGAACTTCTGCATTTCCAGCAAACACCCAGGGGATGCTCTTGCTGCTCTTCTTAGATCTGCTATCCTTGCTCTGTGAAGCTTTTTTTTTTTTTTTCTTTTTTAAATGACAGCTGAGGGGCGCCTGGGTGGGTCAGTGGGCTAAAGCCTCTGCCTTCGGCTCAGGTCATGATCCCAGGGTCCTGGGATGGAGCCCCACATCGGGCTCTCTGCTCAGCGGGGAGCCTGCTTCCCTTCCTTTCCCTCTGCTGGCCTCTCTGCCTACTTGTAATTTCTGTCAAATAAATAAATAAATAAAATCTTTTAAAAATATTGAAACCTTATAAATGGCTTAACGTAGTAGTGAAATCTATGCAAGACATTGAACATCCTTTCTCCTGAAGTTAGCTGAATTGTGATTGAAATTTATCTTCTCCTAAATGCTCTCTAGTTTTAAATAACTTAGTTTGCTTACATGTATCTCGGACATGAAGTCCCTCAGAACTAAGAAAGGAGTTACCTTGGGAATTTGAAACCATATTGCTTTGGAGTGTGAGAAAACAGAAAATTGCTTAAAAGCGGAAAGTGATCTTAGTGAAATATTTATCTCTAGAAAATTATCGATCAGTTGTTTATTGGAGGGATTTTTTGTTAATTGATTCAAAGGGAAATCTCCTACAGATGTATCAGTATGATTAATTATTAAAGCTTGAGATGATTTTTAAATGCCTTACATTTAACAGAGTAATGCTTTTTAACAGAAAACCACAATATAATACAAGTGTGCTATTTACAAAATAATTATAGGATTTATTTTTATAATTAACTCCTACCTTAGAATAAACAAGCTACGAGGAACACTGCCTTTCTTCAATCCATTCATGTACTTCTACCACTCCATGGAAAGCCTTATTTGAGGAGGACGTTAAAAGCTAGGACTTGTCAGGCAGAATAGCCTACCTGCCCATTACCGGACATGTGAGGACAGGTCCTGCACAAAGCAAAAGGCTCAGAGATAATTCAAGCATAAATCAGAAAAAGAGATTATTCTAACCTCTAGCCAAAACTCAAATTTTTTTTCCTCTGGAATCATTTTTTAAAGTTCATTTTTAATTTCGAATATGTTGTCCATATACAAAATACAAAAAATTTTGAATCTCCAAATATGTCGAGTGAAAGTCTCTCTCCTTCCTCCTGTGTGTCTTTCACAGAAGTCCCCTCGTTCACCGGTTTCCTGTGAGGCATTTGTAACACCTGTGTGTGACCGACAGCCCACATATAGTAAAATGCCATACTATGCTCACCGTTCTGAATTCCTTTTTTCACTTTATATATTTGGAGATTGTTTGATACAAATACCCAGTTTGCTCTATTCCTATTAATGGGTACATAATTGGGAAGGATTTTCCATCATTTTCCCCAAATGTGAATTTTTTCATAAACAAGTTTATATGCAAAGAAATATATTGAGCATTTAGGACCATTAAGGAAGAATGTCAAGAGATGCTTACAGGAAAATCCAGTATCCCTCTGAACTATCTCCTCACACTACCTGAGACCATCCTGAAGGCTTGAAAGCCCTGCTAACTCTAGCCATTTGCACAGAGTGAGGAGCTCCTGCTGGGGGTAACCAGACACCAGAACAGAGTAAGGAGAAGACGACATTCCCTCCTGGGTGTCTGCAGACCTACCAGTCGATACCATCAAGATGTGCTTCAAGGATCTAAGCTTATGCCCAGCTCTTTGGTGCCTGCAGATGACATGAGGACCATGGAAAACCAAAGCTGACATCTGCATGACTTCCAGAGGGCCTCTGAGGCAAACACAGTCATCACCACGTACAGACATGCAAATCCAGCAGAATGCAACAGAAATGCAAACCCCACTTGACAACAGTGGTTCTAGAGTTCACCTGGGGTCCCAGCAGGACCTTCCTTGTCCGTGTACCCAGGCACACACCCATCCACACACTTCTGAACAGTCACTATGTTCCAGGCACAGTTCCACATGCGGCAGACAAGGCTCCTGCCTTCAAGGAACTTACGTTTCAGGGCAGCGGATCTGAGTCCACCTCACTAAAGCTAACCAAGCCTACCCTCACGTTCTCTCACGACCACCCCCACACCCCCTCTTTCCTCTGGAGTCAGCCCGTACACCTGAACGCTTTGCTCATGGTCTCCACGTCTGTATTCATCTACTCATCGTCCAAGGGTTTTAAGTGTCTTCCTTGTGTCCAGCAGGATTTGAAGTGCTTTGTGAGTACGCCATGAAAGCAGCAGAATGCAGGCCCTGCTCTTGGCAACAGGCCTGAACTTGAACTTCAGTAAACCTTTAATTTTAGAATAGTTTTATATTCACAGAAAAGCTGCAAAGATACAGAGTTCTCACATACCCCTCACCCCGTTCCTCCTGTTGCCAGCATCTGACCTTACAATGGCATGTTTATGTTAGAATAGTTTAATTAATGAACCGGCACTGATACCTTAACTAAAGTCTAATACTTTTCATTAAAATCTGAATCCTCGATTTCCTTGGATTTTTCACTAATTTCATTTTTCTGTTCCAGGATCTCACCACATTGCAAGTGATTTTTTTTTAAAGATTTTACTTATTTATTTGTCAGAGAGATCACAAGTGGCAGAGAGGCAGGCAGAGGCAGAGAGAGAAGCAGGCTCCCTGCTGATCATGGAGCCCGATGCGGGACTCGAACCCAGGACCCTGGGATCATGACCTGAGCCAAAGGCAGATGCTTAACCCACTGAGCCACCCAGGCATCCCTACAAGTGATTTTTATATCTCCTTAATCGCTCTGGCCGGTGATAATTTTTAGTTTTGTTTTTCATGAAGTGCGGCAGATCTGAGGAGGACTAGACAGTACTTTATAGAGTGCCGTCTATATGGGTCTGTCTGGTGCTTTCTTTGGGATGGATTACACCAGGGCTATCGGTTATGGGAGGAGCCCAAGGAGGTGAAGTGCCCTTGTCATCACACCACAGCAGGGGGTACGGGCCATGCACGTGACATGGCAGAGACAGCAACTTTGAACACCTGGCAAAGCACGGTTTGCCAGTCTCCCCCCACCCCCCACCCCTGTAAGACAACCTTGTTCCCCCTTCCCCTACTCTGTTGTTTGGAAGCACATCACTTGGGGAGAATTAAGCTCCACTTCCTGGTGGGGAGGGGGGAGGTAGCCGCTCTATAAATTATATATGATTTTTGCACCTGTGAGGAACTCACATGGGATGTGAGAAGAGGCCAAAGAGGCAAGGAGGCGCACAGCCCCACAGAGGGGCTGAGGAGACAGGATTTTAATTAAGGAGAGATGGGAATCCATTGGAGGGTTTTAAGCAGGGAAGTATTGGTGTTTCAAAGAGATCTTTGAGGCTACTGTATGGAGAATGGAAGGAGAGGGCAAGAGAGAAAGCAGGGCCAGCCCACGGGAAGGCTCCTCCAGTGGCCCGAGCAGCAGCGGTCACTAGAATGTGCTGGACACATTCCACTGTCAGTTCTGTCCCCTCAGCCGCTAGAGCAATGCCCGGAACCCAGCAGGCCTCCAGCGTGACTGGCTGGATGAATAAGCTACACAGTTGTTGTAAAGATGGAGAGAATCTTTAAGTCAAGATATACTGCAGGTTTTGTATTTTTTGGGTGTGGGGGAAATGGGCGAGGGAGAGTGAGAGCCCTCCTTCCCACATCGCGTCCCTCTGCACTTTCGTATGCTCTCTCTGCTGTTGGACGACATAGGATAGCTACAGGACTCTCTTAACTGTTTAGACTGTGTTTCTGCCTCTGCTTAGTCATACTGGCCAGGACCGGCAATAACAGAATTTTTCAAGAGAAACCAAGATTGAGTAGAATTGCAAAACCAGTTCCTCTCAGATTTTCAGCCCCATGGGACTTTATAATCTTTGATGCCCAATCTCTAAACCTCTTTGAGAGTCAACTGCTAGCAAATAAAGATCCTTAGAGGGGTGCCAAGATTCCTTGGAACTTGGCATTCTGGCAAAGACCTGGTGAGATAATCATTTACATAACTGTGTTCCAATGAACCTCCCATCTGATTTTACATTACAATGAAAGCATGTTGCGACAAAACCCTGCCTTGGCACTACTTTCCTTGCCAGTGGTGGTGCCCAAGACCTACAGCGGGCTGCCCACTCGCCCGCTGGTCCCCTCGGCAGAGCGCAGACAGCTCTTGTCACCGTGGAGGGTGCTGGAAGCACACAGACCAAGACAACATGGAGCAGGAAGGTGAGAGAGCCAGATCCTGGCATCAGGAAACTGTGAGTCCTCTATGCAAAGTCTGGCACCAGAGATGGGCATGCTCCAGAAATGCTGATTAATTTTGAAGGATTGGTCCTTTCGTTCAAATGGGTTTTACGCTATTGACTGAGACACCAGAGCAATAATCAGCTGTTACTGGGAGTGATGCCCGGTGGCATTTGCACTGGTTATGATTTTTCATGTAACAAATAACAAACTCAAACTGGCTTAAGCAAACACGGGGACTGCATTGGCTTGTCGCATGGAAGCTCCAGAGAGCCATCTCCAACTGACACCCTCCTCACGGTACCAGCTCCATATCCGTTTTGTTCACAGCAATGCCTGTTCTGTGTGCCGCTTCATCCTCAGGCAGGCATTTCCCCCCCCGAGGCACAGATAACTGAGAGAATTTTGGACCTTGTATTCTCTAAGACACATCCAGGAAAAGAAGGATTGTTTTTCCTGGTTATCAAACAGAAGGCTGAGAAGCTTCTCACCAGAAGCTCTAGCAAACATTTCCTCAAACCTCATTGGTCCGGATTGGGACATATGCCCACCCCTGAGCCAATCTCCGTGGCCGGGTGATGGCCGCTCTGATTGGCTTACGCTCCTCAGGGTCCACACCTGGGAGCTGGATGCATCCACCTGCTGGAAAGGGGAGGAACTGAGGTTCCCTCAAGGCAAAATGGGGGTGCTGTGATGGGAGAAGGAGGGAAATAACACCGAGGAGGAGGCAACCTAGGTATTTTCACCACATCAACATCATTATTATCATGATAAAAGCCAAATTAGAAGCAATGCAGATATAGATAAGAAAACTTCTGCTTAGAACCCCAGTTTGCCTGCTCCTAGGTCAGTCAGTTAACCTCTTCAGGGCTCAATTTCTTTATCTGAAAAGATGTGGATAACAGTACCCTCATGGAAGGTCAAATTCATATATCTGAATATGCTATATATATATATCTGTATATATATATATATCTCAAGATATATACGGTTACATATTTGAAAAAACAAAACAAGATACTTTTTGTATTTCCTTAAAGTGTCAAATCTGGTCAGTCTTGTCAGAGCCAAGACTGAGCTGCTGTTTTGCTGAGCAGAACAGCAGATGGAAGGAGACGTCCCTGGCCACCATGAGTGCTGGGCATGTCAGGACCCGTCTCACATCTTCAACGCAAGAAAGAAGTTTCACTGGTTCAGAACCAAACTTAAGCAGCAGGTGTTCAGGGCTGGGTTGTTGAAGTTTCAGCTTTGATTTTTCTATGAAATCGTTCAGGTTATTAAAATGTCGGCCCTATTCTCTTGTTTAAGAACTGGTTTCATTTCTAATGACACAGCACCATCATGCCATTCCTTGATTTAGTCACGAGAACCAAAACTAATGTGTGGCTAGTTTCATGTCGTTTTTAGAGCAGTTAGTACAGAGAACAACAGGCTCCTGTGAAAACAGATGTATTTGCTATCTATTTCTCTATCTGCTACCTCTTAGACTCAAAACCCGATTTCTGAGTCGGCTTGGTCCCCTGGTTTGGTCTTTGTGGGAGAGGCTTCGGGGAGGGCAAGAAGCTGGCTATTCTCAGCAGGGAGGCTTTTTATAAGAAAGAAGACTGTCATCCCCTGAACCTTATAAAAAGATTGTAAAGGTGTGTCAGAAAGAGACCTCTCTTCTCTTGAGAGAAGATTCCCTTGGCAGTATTGTCTGCAGCAAACACAGTGTTCTTTATTTGATGAGCCGCTGTAAATTTCTGAAAGGCCTTGTGCTACTGCATGAGAAAGTGAGCACGCGTTCGGTGTTGCTGGAGAAAAGCAGTGCCTTAATAATAATGCTAATACTCTCAAAATGCCAACGCGAAGTCTTGATCATCTACAATGTCTCTGTGACCAGGTTAAATAACAAAGGTTGGCAGAGGCAGGAACAGAGACATTGAATTTTCCATGGCTTCAGAGAGAGAGTGTTAAAGAATTTAATTAGAGTCCTAGGCTGCCTTCCATTAGGTAATTGCCTGATCTCCCTGTGTCTGAGCTTCCTCACGTATAAAATGCAAATAACAATATAATAAATACCCCGTGGGGTGGTAGTCTGTGTAAACTAATGCGTGTGAAGTGCTTAGAACAGCACCTGGCATGCACACGGTCCGCACTCAATAAATGTTGTTGCAATTACCGACAGCTTCACTGTCCATTTTTCTCAATTGCAAGTTGAATGCCCTTGCCTCTTTGACTCAGACATATACAACCCCCTCCTCCCTGACCTGGCCCCCCTCCAACCTCAGTTACTCATCTGATCTTTATTCTCAGGTTGTCTTCCAACATGTGTCTCAGACTAAGGCAAGTCTTGCTTCCATGCCAGCAGGCTGTCCCACTCCAGGAGCCTTCTCACCATTCTTTCCTTGTGGCCTTTTAATGCTCGATGGGACTCCAAAGGCTGCCAATTAAAAAAAAAAAAGATGTTGAATATTGACTTGAATAGCATATCTCTGTAGATCCAACTCACCTGGAAGACTAGATTTAGCAATTGGGGCCCCTGCTCTTTGCTTAGACCTGGAGCCTGTGGGGTGCTGTCCTCAAGCCCAGGGAAGCTTCTTGGTTCAGTTTAACATTTTTCATGCAATTCGATCCACATCATTTAACTTAATTCCTGCTTTTTTTTTTTTATTTCCACATGGGGACATTGTCAAGAAAGCCTTTCTGTATTTCATTTCTTTGATTATCTTATGCATTCATTTTTTCTTTCAACCGGTCTTCTCTTATTATGTTCATCTGAACAGTGCCAAGAATATTGCTGTTATGTATGGCTTTGTGTATCTACATCTTGTCCCTTCTCCTGGACTGGGAGTTTTTTGAGGCCAAAAGCCATGGCTTCTACTTCTTCTCATCACCTGCAGGATGATGGGACGTGTGGGGATTGGCTCAGGGAAGGGCTGTGACTGCATGTAGGTCTCTCCCTGACATTTTCCCTCACTCACATCCTCTTTTTTTCTCCTAAGAGTCTCACAGGCCCTTTCTGCCTGAATGTTGTTAGGCCATGAGCAAGCAGAGACATAGAGTTCATTGCCAGGGTCTTAACTTTGCCTGTATTTGAGGCCTTGAAGCTGATGCACCCAGGAGTGTCCCTGGGCCCAGCCTTAACACACCAGGTTGGCATATGTGTTGACAGATTACCTGCCATTTCTTCAGACAAGTGAACATGTTCTCTCTCCATGTCTCATTGTGCTTTCCTTGATCTAATTTCCTACCTCCTACTCAAGGTCTCATTCGCCCACCTTTCCCTGAGTCTCTTCCAGGCCCATCCCATCCCAGGCCTCTCTTCATGCATTGGCCGTTACCCTTGCTTGATCCTTCTCTGGCTCACTTTGGTTTCTGTTCCCCCTCTTCTTTTTCTTTCACTTTCCCCCACCCACCAGTCGTTTTTAACAGTGTCATCATGACTTTCAGTGTGGGAACATGGCACTCACTGTCTCCCACATTACACAGCCACCCTGGCATTCATGTGACCAACATTCCTTCCCCGAACCACCAGGCAGGATGGAAGCTCCACGGCTGCCAGACACCAGACTGCGGCCCTCACAGCGAGTCCCGCTTCCTGCCCAGCTCGGGAAACCAGGGCAGGGCAGAAGATGGAGGCCACAGAGCCGGGCCCCGGACTTCTCGGCTTCTGTTGGGCAGCGTGAGTGGGGTGTCACCCAAGACACCACTTAGAACAGCTGTGATCTGTGAAAGCATGAAACGAGGAGGGTTCTCTGAAAGGAATGGTATGGGCTGCGGGGAAGAGGTGGGGTAGCACATATGACGGAGACCAGGGAGGTTTCTAGTGCTGACATGACTTGGCCTCCTCATCCACAAAACTCAGCTGAAACAGCCAGGCCAATGAATATCAGGGTCCCAGTCATAAGCAGAAAACACTCTTCCCTTTTTCTTCCCTTAACCTCACACATGCAGGCTTGTGCAAGCTCTTCTTATGCAAAGGTCTGCAAAACTGTCCAAGTGGAGGACAGGTCTGGGGCATCTCTAACACCCTGTCCTTCCCAAAGGGACTGCAGTCAGCTGGGACAACCAGAGCAGCCTGGACTGCCAGAGCATGAGGGAAAGAGAGTGTCAAGACTGCTAGGAATGGGGGCCTTCTAGGACTCTGCCTCAGAGATTGAGAAATGGTCTTCTTATTTCAAACGTGCAAACCGGATTTGGTCGAATACTCTCCCTGTGAAGCAGCTGCCCTTTGAAGCCGTGGACCAGAGTGGAAACACAGCTCTTGTCTGAGAGAGGATAGGTTTCTTTCTTACCCTTTCTGCCGACCATTCTATTTCCTGCTGGTTTGCTGCACTGACCCTCCGCTGGCAACGTGGGGCGGGGGTGGGGGGTGGGGGGCGGCAGCAGCAGCCGCCGAGCAGCAACAGGGTGAAAGTGATGAACCGCCTGAGCTCTGCAGGCGGGCGGGCGGCCCCAGCGCGACCTCACCAGCTTGCTGCTACCGCCCTGTGAACCCGGCTGAGCGGGCTGGTCCGGGACGGGGACGGGGACGGGGGCGGGGGCGGGGGTGGGGGGGGGGGTTGGTGGCGGTAAGGAGTAAGCCACGTCTCCCGGTACCTTCTTAAGCACCAGGAGGGAAACGCAGACCCAGTCCCAGTGCTCTTTCTTTTTCTTCAGGTGCAAGTGGTTAAAGCCCACCCACGGCGGCAGCTCAGCCATGACACAGGTGGGGAAGCAAATACAGCTCCACTCAAGAGGGGCATTTGTAGGCAGAGGACCGCCCACATTACCTAGTATAGTGCTGAGGGTGCGTTTAATATCCCCAGACCCTTTCGACGTTTAAATATGGCCTGACCAAGGTAAAGGGAAAATATAAAAGGAAACTTGCCAAACAGGATCAAGGGATGTCATTTTTAGGAACTCTATTTTAAAAGAACTGTCTCTATAGAACCTTAGCTTTAGTTGGTCTCAGCCAAAGTGTGCCCAGGCCCTATTTCTGACTGTCTTATTTTAGAACTAAATGTGTAATGTTACTCATACCAAGTATCTCGGATATCTTTTTCCATTGATTTTGATAGCTCACAGAGCAAAACTCCTGAAGCCCCCTCCTGGGGACCTGTGGGGTACCCAGAAGAAAACATTTTAACTTCTATTTATATCTATGCTTTAATCTAAAAATGAAGAAAGAAATTAAGCTTTACTATTAGTAATAAATATGACTAATATTTACTAATCTGCAAGTATAGATGTTTACAAAATTTACAAATAAATATAAATTTTATGAAGGTGCAGTTTCTAACTTTTTTGGGGGGACTGGATTGGATTATCAAAAATATTTGGCGGGGGGCGCCTGGGTGGCTCAGTGGTTTAAACCTCTGCCTTCGTCTCAGGTCATGATCTCAGGGCCCTGGGATCGAGCCCCGCATCCGGCTCTGCTCAGTGGGGAGCCTGTTTCTCCCTCTCTCTCTGCCTGCCTCTCTGCCTACTTGTGACCTCTCTCTCTGTCAAATAAATAAAATATTAAAAAAAAAATATTTGGCGGGACTTCTCTTTCTGACCAATATGAAATAATAGAGGCCAAATTTACCCTCTGGTCTGAAAAAAAGACCCCAAAAAACACAGAATTTATGAAACAACAGTTTTTAAGATAAGACACATCAGGCAATAAAGAGATCCTGGACATACAGTGAACTAGTGAGGTGAGCCCTCCGGTTGCCTCAGCCTACAACACTGAGTTCACACTGTTTAATAAATAGTTATATATGTTTACAAAAATAAATTTTGGTGACGTTTTTACTAGACTATAAACTCCTTGAGGACAGGGGACATATCTTACTCACAGCATACCCCCAGGAGCTAGCACAGAAGATGTCACATAATAGTTGCTGAATCAACATGTGTGACTGAATCACTGAAGGTCTCCAGGGAAGCCCCAGAATGGTTGGATCATAGATGATGGGATGTTAGGGCCCACATGCACCTTAGAGCTGCTCTAGTCCACTTTCTTCATTGTGTGAACTCCACTTAGTAGTGGAGTTACTAGGAATATTACTTCCTATAAAGAAACCCTTGAGTTAAGCAAGTCAGTAAACCTGAGCTCCAAGCTGCAGAAGGACCTTCTGTTAAAAGGTGAATTCCTGCTACTCAGGAGACAGGGGCATAATGGAGTTCTAGATGCCTGTGCTCAGACATCAAGAATTATTATAGGCAGAGCCTCTTGGAATTGAAGACATGGCCAGACACTGCTCAATTCTAGAACAATACTGAAAGAAATTCCCAGGTTGGGCAGAGAGGCCAGAAGAAGATCCTTTCTGACACAAGCTCTGGCTGTCATCAGAGAGGTCTTGAGAATCTACAGGAGACCTTGGATCAAGATAGGCCTATCTACCTGGAAACCACAGGAAATTCTGGACAGGATACAAACCAATCAGTACTTCCCAGGATATTTTGCAGGTGATGAGTCTATCCTAGGGTGGTGAGTGCACAGAGAGCACCCCATGTTGGGATGCCTCTGCCTAACTACTTGGCCTGACTGTGCTCTGGGAGAAGACCAGAACTTAGGAGATGCTTGTCACTCCACGGAGCAACTTCAGGCCACAAGATGTGTTCTGTCACAGAAAGTTTTTTCTGCTTAGGACTGAAGGAGCCCCTGACACTGTGTACCCTCCCAGTAGGCGCCAAGTCCCATGGGTTGGTTCTGATGGCTAAGGATTCGTGCATTGTCAGGCAGCCTCAGTGACATCACTTCTCCATCAGGGTTTGTCCTGGATTCTTCTGGGGAGTTGCAGCCTTCATCGAACCCTTTAACTCTGGGTTTCTCCTCAGTTCCAATCACTGTCTGCTCCTCAAAGTCCTTGAAAAGGCAGCTCAGCTCTTTCTAAGCTCTTTGTTGAAGGCCAGAAAATTCTAGGACATGGTAATGGCTTCCTCATATTATCTTGAGAGTTTTAGGATTTGATCTGGGCCTCGTGTAAGAATGGACTTCTGGGGGCGCCTGGGTGGCTCAGTGGATTAAGCCGCTGCCTTCGGCTCAGGTCATGATCTCAGGGTCCTGGGATCGAGCCCCGCATCAGGCTCTCTGCTCCGTGGGGAGCCTGCTTCCTCCTCTCTCTCTGCCTGCCTCTCTGCCTACTTGTGATCTCTCTCTGTCAAATTAAAAAAAAAAAAAAAAAAAAAAAAGAATGGACTTCTGACTCCCCATAGATTCTTATTAATACCTCTACTGATGTCCCGAATGCACCTATGGAGCACATGGGTTAGAAGCTGGTGCTTGGCTCTTGTGCCAAAGACTTTATAGTAGCCTCACAGTTTGACAGTTTTCAACAGTGACATTTGGGCTTCACCCGACAACATGAATGACAGGGTTTGAAAGAGAGTGGTGATGTCAATGTGACTTCTGGAGAATTCTTCACCTTGGAAACCCCAGAAGAGCTCCTCTAGACAGGGGATTATTTTTTTTTTAAGATTTTATTTATTTATTTGACAGACAGAGATCACAAGTAGGCAGAGAGGCAGGCAGGAGAGGGGGGGAGCAGGCTCCCCACTGAGCAGAGAGCCCGATGCGGGACTCAATCCCAGGACCCTGAGATCATGAACTGAGCTGAAGGCAGAGGTTTAACCCACTGAGACACCCAGGTGCGCCTAGAAAGGGGATTATTATATAGCTTAAAGGGAATCTCCTAAACAAGAATTACTAGCTGGTTTACATCAGATTTGGACGTGAATCTCCGGGGGCCCTGGGCACCACTTGGGAGGAGGTCTCGGACCCACAAGTGGGCTGTAACAGGCCAAGCTGCCCCTGTGATGTGCTTCTCCTCAGCAGCAGTGAGTTGTTAACTCACTAGCAGAAGCCACAGTGCAGAGCACTGGAATGAGAAAAGAGCCGGGGATGACAAGGTGTTTTCTGCCCACTAATTAAACTGAGCAGCCAGCTGGGTTGTTCGTTTTCATTTTATAGATCAGGAAACAAAGGGATTGAAAAATTCAGTAAGGCACCCACTGTCACGGGGTGAGTCAGCAGTAAACTGGGTCCAAGAATTCAAACTTTGTGCCTCCTGGGCCACATCGGGTTCTGCCTTGGGCTCTGTGGTCTCAGAAAATAATTCCCGATTTATCCATATCAAGAGTCCTTTGTGACACTCATTGCATGACTCTTACCCCAATGCTACCGGTCGTCTGCAGGTTTTCTCAGCAGCCAAAGGCCTTGCCTTCCTCAGTCTCCCTTCATACCACCCTTGGGCCATCTCATGGGCTGTCCAGCTCCAAAGGCCTCTTGTAGACTCGTCCCAGTTGGATTTCCCACTTGCTCCAGCAAATCCACCAAGGTGGTCCCCTTGGCCATGCCAGCAACTTCCCCACACGTTATGGCTCAGAATTACAGCTCTGACTGGGACTCCCAGGAATTTTTCCTTCCTTACTGCTTCTATTGTTCACACTGGTCTCTCTGACTCAGCAGTGATGTCATCCTCTCCTGCACCCCCTTCCTCATGTCCATTTTCTGCCTGGAAAGCTCTCCTCTTCTCAGACCACCAAGGCTCTCCAGGAATTCTGGGCACCTCCCAGCTTTTCCAGAATTTCTGTTTTCCTTCTCTGTGATATCTTTCTAGACTCATTAAAGAAGTGTGGTGATCTCTGCATCCACCATTCGCCCACAAAACTGATCAAAATTGATTTGTCCTCATCTCTTACCAAGGCCTCAAATTGCTATTAAGGTGATGTGGTAGGCAGAATTCTACAATGGACCCCAGATTTCCTGTTTCCCCTTTCCTTGTGAGTACCGCCACTGAATATAGGATGGATTTTACTCCCGTGATTAGGTTAAGTTTACGGTGCAGCTGACCTTAAGAAAAGGAGATTTATCACAGTGGCTCTAACCTAATCATAGCAGGGATCTCAGTCCTATGACCACAGGGAACGAGATTCTACCAACAAACAAGAGAGCGCTGAAAGTGGACTATTTTCCCAGAGCCCCCAGATAAGAACCCAGTAGTGCTAACACCTGAGTTTCAACACTGTGTTATCTTGAGCAGAGGACCCAGGCGTGCAGTACCAGGCTTCTTGTTTATAGGACTATGAACTAGTCAGTGGGCATTGTTTTAAGTCATTAAGTTGGTGGTAATTTGCTAAGCAGCAGTAGGAAACTAATGTAGATGAATAGTCATTCAATCATGTTAGAGTTGTGGGATCTCCGTGTTCATCCTGGCACCAGTCTCAGCTGAGGGGCTGCAGTCACAGTTGGGTGGATGGCCAGCCATCGGCTACAGACGCCCAGCAGGAAGAGAGCCTGGCCACCTGGTTTCCCTCTGAACATAATTCAGCTGCAAGTGGCATTGCTTGGTTCCCATCACTCTGTTGCCTGCTCTGAGGCAAAGATGAACTTGGCCTTCCCGCCCACCCGGGCTTCTAATCTAGTAATTAAATGAGCACATAGTGAATACAAAGGGAGGAGGAGACAAGGAGCAGATGCTCAGAGATCAAGAGAATGGAAATCATATGAAAATACTTCATGGAAGAAATGACATTTGTCCTGAGCCCTGATGGCTGAGTGGGTTTTACCTTAAGGATAGAAGTAGGAAATTAAAAGTGAATTTTTAGAGCTGTGTTGGACCTTTGACATATCCGGGGTAGTATGGTTAGGATGGAAATAGTATTCAGGGTCTACAGTGTGAAGGCTCTTGAATCATTGGGAGTAGCGTGTGGGTGTTTTCTGATGATACATGAGTGCGATAGAATCAAGGTGGACTGAGAGTGTAGGACGAATTAAAGGAGAGGCAGGTCAGAGATGGGGATTATTTGTAGACCATGAGAACAGAACAGGCAAAAATTAACCAGAGCCTCCATCATGGCTCTGGCGGTAGGGACAGAAGGAAGGGGAAGAACTAACAGCCACTGGGGAAGGTGGAACTTCCACCGACCAAGCCACAGAATGAACACAGCATCCATCGTGGGTCCACCCATCAGCCCTGCCTGCCTCCATCCGTTCCAGTATTTCAGATGTCTGAATTATCGGTCTGCTCCGTCCAGCAGTCTGTATGAGGTGCTGCCCCAAAAGGCAAAGCGTGGCTACATGCAAGGAGAAGAGAATGGCTACGGCACCAGGGTTAAAGGGAGAGTCCTCAAAGAGAAACATGGCTGATGGACCACAGGTCAAGAGGGAGAAAGATGGCCCCCAGTTGCAACCACTGTCTTCGGGAAAGAATGACATGAAGTCATTGTTTTGCCTATAGGTGGACTATTCAAAAGGGGAGGGGGCTTTGTATCTTCTCTAGACTACCAACAAAACTTTATGTCATCCCAGGACACACACACACACACGCACACGCACTCAGAGGGAGCCTGCTGACTCATGCCTGTGTAACTTTCACAATGACAAACAGAGCAACAGTTATTCCTGCAAATGCTTAGTTGGGTTGGTCTAGAAGACAAATTGGTAGCCATAAAATGGTCCTTTGAGCCCTTCCGTAGACACTGGTTTCCTTTGCCTCCCTCCCCGTCTGCCCAGGCTGTGGCCGTTATCATGAGTTTATAGGGTAAGAGGCATACAACGTCGTTTCTGTTCAACCACCACCAGACCAGGCTGTGGCCGTTATCATGAGTTTATAGGGTAAGAGGCATACAACGTCGTTTCTGTTCAACCACCACCAGACCAGTCAAGGGCACACTAAGCCAATGGAGTTCTTCCTCCTTCCCCCTCGGTTCTGGGTAAGCACACATCTTCCACCCTTACTTTAAAGGCAGACAATTTGTTTTTATCATTTGCCAACACAGCTGAGGATGATTATTAATTAATCAAAAACACTGACTTTTAACTTCCCACGCTCTCTCCAGAGATGCTCCAGTGACGGCTTGCATCCGGACTTCAGAGCTGTTTAGATAGAAGTGGGCACCATGCAGCAAAGACTTGTTTTTTTTTCTGGTTTATTCTTTTCAAAACACAACTCTAGCTTAATCCCATTTAGCCAGTAAACTTGATTTTAAGGTGGTCTCATTTTGTGGCGTTTCTGTGGGTCTTTTTATACAGCTCCCTTTGAAACCAGAAATGCTGTGTCAGGACTTCACAAGAAGGAAAGAAGTCGGGCGCACATTTTCTGCTCATCAAAAGCTGAGTCTAAAGCACACCAGCCGCGTGTTCCCATGAATAATGAAACACCGTTGTCTTCCTCGGCTCGCAGTCTTGTGTTCACCTGCCAAATGCAGGGTCTCAGCACCGAATACCTAACCGTGCCTCAGAGCAAGTTTGAAATGTTACATTTGGAATGCAACAACAAAGGATTATGTGATTCAGTTGGCTGAGGTTTAAGCAACTGAGTCCTTCCCCCCCCCAGCCCCCTACCCCCGCCCCGTTCTAAGATGGCGCTGCTGGGCAGCCATCCTCCCCTCTGTACTTCAGCTTTGTGGCTATACAGTGGTTTTCAGTGAAAAAAGAAAGGGGAGGCAGCAGATAGCTTGCCTCAAATTACACATCAAAGCAGAACGGCTACCTCTACAGTGAGATGGGGGTGCGGCGCGGGCTTTACCACTTGGCAGAGGCTAGAATCAAAACTCCAGTGCCTGAGGGGCTGCACAGAGTGACAGAAGGTTCTAAGCAAAACCAAATTTAGGAGGAAAGCGTGCTTCTTTTCCATTTAGCTGGGGCCCCATCTTCAGGATCTCAAATACCTGGAAGGAGCGTGTTGTCCCATAAACGCAGGGTTCCAAACTTGCGGAAAGCGTTTTGTGAGCCCTGGAGCGAGCAAGGTCACGCTCCAGGTCCTTGTCACTTCTCCTCGCCGCCTTCAGTGATGGATGTTCCCGAAGAGCCCCAGCTTCCTTAAGAGAGTCCTGGGAGCTGCCCGCTAAGGCTCAGACCATCGGGGCTTTTGTTTCTTCTCTTTGCCCTCCTGCCACCTGTCTCGTGGTCCTTATCATCACTCATTAGCATCTCCACTGGAGGCGTGTGAGGGAAATAAAAGGAGATAAAAACTCAGCTAGTCACAGTCCATTTGCTTCGTGTCCACAGCTCCGGTAAAAGGCAGAAGAGGAAGCTATTGGTCAAGATAAGAGCTTAGATAAAGTTTAGGGATTATCTGTAAAATTCATTTATTCATGGTTATCCTCCAGTCACCTGAGGATAATGGGGGGGGATCTTTATCACGCATTTTTTTTTCTTTTTTTGAAGGTGAGAGCAAAATTCTTCAGTCATTTCTAAGAGCTGGTCAAAATAACTTGATTAGATAAAACTAGTATAGCTACTTTATACCTTGGTGACATAGAACTAGCATAACAACTAACTCTCCACTCCACTCTTTAACTCTTTGAATCCAGCTGCCTCTGGATGGGGAGAATTTCCTATCTTTAGCTAGGCAGGGAAAGAATTTAACTCATTCTCAGGTTAAAAGGGGTCCTTGGACAGCTCTGTAGTTCTTTTGAATCGCTGGGAAGAAGCAAATTGAATAGATAAGTTAGGGTCTTTGATTACAAGTAAGAGAAAACAACTGAAACTAATTTAAGTGAGAAAGGTCAACTGATTATGTAAGGCTTCAGCAGGGAGATCTCGTGGGACCCAAAAAACAGGCCTCCTCAAAGGGGTGGGGCTGAGGCCCAGAAGGTTTTAGGACTCTTGGTCTGCCCCTCCCCCTTAAAAAAAGCAAAAACAAAAACAAAACCCATCCATCCTTTTCCATTGTCCTCTCACTTATATTCTGGCCCTCCCTCCTGTCCTCCTTTCCTGTCCCTACACAGGGTAAGGAAAACATGGTCCGCCCAGGCTTCCCAATTCCACCTTTCACCGAGCCAGCCACGAAGACACAGAGATCACTTGCTTTCAGTACTGGTTTAGAATTCTCAAAAGAGGGCGCCTGGGTGGCTCAGTGGGATAAGCCTCTGCCTTTGGCTCAGGTCATGATCCCAGGGTCCTGGGATCGAGCCCCACATCGGGCTCTCTGCTCAGCAGGGAGCCTGCTTCCCTTCCTCTCTCTCTGCCTACTTGTGATCTCTGTCGAGTAAATAAATAAAATCTTTTAAAAATAAATAAATAAAATTCTCAAGAGAGAGCGTCAGATTCGCCCAGCTCGTGTTAAATGTCCTCACGTGGCCCAACCCTCTCTGACACGAAGCTGGGGCCATGAATATAAACATGACTGCTGGGTCAGAGCGAGCCAGCGTCCAGGAAAAGGATGTGGATGATGGAGCAGGACCACTCAGTATTTATCAATCCCACTAAAGAAAAGGGACGGGCTACCTGTCCCCCTCCTGCTTGCGCAATCTGGAGACGTACTCTGCACATGGAGAGCACAGACTTGTTTCGTGCCAGTCATGGTGAGGATGAAAATCCTGATTAGAATGAACTCTTAGGAAGCAACCGAAATGGCCCATCTTCGGTAGAATAAATCCATTAAGAATGTGCATAAAATGGGACCCACAACACAGCAGTGAACATTAATGAGCTACAGCTACATATTTCGGTATGGAGGCATCTCGAAAATATAATGATGCATGAAAAAGGCAAGTCACAGAAAAATAGATACCAGATGATTCTACTTGTGTGAGGTTCAAAAACATGCAAAATTGAACAACGTATTCTGTAGAGTTACAGATGTAGATGGCGCAGTATACAGAACAGTGGGAGGGGAGAGACTGAACCCAGGACAGCACTCACCTGTGAGGGGGAGAATGAGAATGTGCTTGGGAAGAGGGCAACAGAGGGCTTCACAAGGGCCGGTCACATTCTATTTCTTAAGCTGGGTAGGGGATTGGAGGCATTCATTTTATTATTATTCAATCTACACTCATTTCCCTTTTTTGATTATGTGACGTATTTTGGAATTTACAAAAATATAAGCCATTGAGCAAGAGTTCGGAGGAAGCCGTTTCCCAGTCTTGGGTGATGGCCAGTGGTATTGTGCTCACGTGGTCCCGGAAGGATAGTGAGTAATACGGTTTGTCAAATGATTTTCTGGTTTTCGTCCGTGTGACAGCCACCCTGACAAGGCAAGTGTCTGGGGCGGCCTGTCAGCACTGCAGGCTGAGAATGCCTGAGGTCTGGCCATACTTTTTTCAGGTCCTTGGGCCTAGTGGCAAGCTGCAACGATGATTCGTCTTTGCTCCCTGCCCAGACATCCTAGCTCCATGCAAGAGAGCTACCTAATTGCTGAGCATTGCCCTCAGAACATAATGCAAATTGACGGGTTCTCAAAAGTCTAGATGGAAACTACCATATGGCCCAGCAGTTTAACTCTTCCAGAACTGACATCAGGGACTTGAACAGATACACGCACATGATGCTCATAGCAGAACAATTCACAATAGTCAAAAGGTAGAAATAACCCAAGGGTCCATCCAGACATGAATAGAGAAACAGAAATGGTATGGCCACACCAAGGAATATTATCCAGCCAAGAAAAGGAATGAAGTTCAGACCCAAGCTACGTTGTAGAGGAACACTGAAAACGTGATACTTAGTGAAATAAGCCAGACTAAGAAGGGTAAACATTATATTATTCCAGTTATGTAAGATACCTAGAATAAGCAATTTCATAGAGATAGAAAGTAGAATGGTGGTTATCAAAGGCTGGGAGGAGGGGGAACAGGAAGTTATTGCTTAACAGGTACAGAGTTTTCGTTGGGGATGATGAAGATGTTTTGGGTATAGATAGCTGTTGGTGGTTACAGAGCACTACAAATATATTTAATATCACTGAACTGTATACTTGTCAATGTTAAAATGACAAGTTTATGTTATGCATATCTTACCACCATTAGAAGGAAACACAAATGCAGAGGACTAGGGAGGACATATATCTGGAGGAAAATGATACCGGGGAGAGGTAGAAAAGTGCAGGGCATCCTTTTTCCTTTTTTTTTGAGATTTCTTTCTAAATGTTCTTTGCTAGTTCCCTGCAGAGTGTCTAAACATCAGTTTCTTTCCAATCCAGTCCTGTAGTCTAGGACCACCATTTCTAGCAATAGTTTTCATGCAACAGAATAAGAACGTACGTGTGCCTCAGGGAGTGTGATGTCATGGGGTCCTGTCTCTGCAGGAAACAAGTCCACAGGCACAGGGTTCAGCAAGCCCCCGGCCTTCCACCTGCCTGGGTGTTAGAGGTAGGCCAGGGGGTGGGGTGAGAGGCCCTAACAGTGGAGCCTACTTCAGAAACGTGGCGAGCCACTGTAACCCTGTGTTCCCAACTCGTGAATGCTGCGTTTGGTGGCTGGTGCTCAGTGTTTCAGAGGATGAGAAGGAGAAGGAAAAATGTGTGTGGTCAAGTCCGTCTTATTTTTTTTTTTTTAGTTTGCTGAGACCAAACTCAAAGTCAAATGTGACTGAATTTTTTTTTTTTTTTTTTTTTTTGTATGTAGCCCTGAGAAGTTCAGTCCTGTGGCCCAGTCCAGTGCTATCCCCACACTGCCCGGACTGGGGACTGCTGGAGGTCTGGATGCTAAGGCCCATGGCAGGCACATGCTGACTTCACCCCCCTCCCCACCCTTCCTGCCTCCAGCACCCAGCACCTCCAGGCCAGCATGAACGCATGCCCGAGCCCAACGGGCCATCTTTCTAGGGATGGTGGTTTCCTGCTCTGCTCTCCCAGGTGGAGCTGGGAAATGCATTTGAACCAGACCCCTTATCAAAATTTAATTGATTCATATGGGCCCTAAAATTTTAATTTTGTTTTGTTTTGTTTTCTGATATGAGAACAAGACACAAACAGTTTCCTAGGTCCCTGCAAGTGTCTTTGGGCTAGCCCTGGGCCTACTGGGCGTAGATCCTCTTCTCTTTCTTCCTCTGGGGTTTGTTCTCCGGGAGAAGGAAGGGATGTTTGGTCATCCCGTGCCATCGCCCACGCAGGCAGGAATCCCACCAAGGCAGCCTCGAGATGGGATCATGAAGTCTCTGCCTCCAGGCATGGGATCGAAACAGCCTCTCTGGGAATAAGCGAGTTTTGGCTACTGAACTCCCATAAAAACCTGCATCCCTGTAAGACTTCACCAACGGCCCCGATTTCTGTCCAACTGGACCAACGCAGAGCAAGTTATAAGTCTAGTTTTAAATCTTTGAAGATAACCCCTTTGTGTCACTGCTTTATCAAGTTCTTTGCCCCAGAGTAAGTACCCACGGTGTCGTGTGGAGGATTTATACCCCCTCATCAGCCAAGTGCCCTCCCCTGGACAAGCGCCAGTGGCCCTGATTGGGGTCTGATCTGACCGCACTTGTTCCCTCTGCTACAACCACATCACCCCTTCGGCCAGCATCACTTATTAGGAGTTAGACCCCACAGCTGCCACGCACTAACCCGAAATCAGTTAAGCCCCGTAGTTCTTTGCCCCCTCCCCACCTCCAAGACAAAGTTAAGCCAGTCTCTCCCAGTCTCTACCTGAGCCACTCAAGATCTTGTCAGCTTAGAGACATAGTGTGTCCTCTTTGACTTGGCTCCCAGTGCTCGGGTCAAGATTTTTTTTTTTTTTTTTTTGGTGTATTTATTTATTTATTTATTTATTTATTTATTTTCCCTTTTTATTTATTTTTTCAGCGTAACAGTATTCATTCTTTTTGCACAACACCCAGTGCTCGGGTCAAGATTTTTATTCCAGCATTTGGGACAGAGGTGGTCATTTACGTGCTTGGCTAAACACAGCTTTAGTGGGCTTTTTTTTTTTTTTTTTTTTTTTGTCTTCATCCTGATGTGACAAGGGACCAAAATTCTATTTTTCAAATTTGCCAGCAGTTTTTCCTCGTTACCAAACGTTGAGTTTCTTCCTTGTTACCAAAAGTTGGATCCTGACATGGTTGAAACCAAAAAATTTTCATTTTGGATTGGTGAGTGATTTTTGCATTCCAGGGAAGAAGGAAATCAGCCCTTGGACTTAATTCATCCTTTTGTCTGAAAGGAACACTTTTTTTTTCTTTTTTTTTTTTTTAAGATTTATTTACTTATTTGAGAGAGAGAGAGAGAGCACACAAGCAGGGGTTGGGTCAGAGGGAGAGGCAGGGAGAATCCTCAAGCAGACTCCGTGTTGAGCAGTGAACCTGATGCGGGGCCCAATCCCAGGACCCCGAGATCATGACATGAGCCAAAATCAAGACTTGGTGACCAAACCAAGCGAGCCACCAGATGCCCCAGGAAGGAATTCTTTTATTTTATTTTTTATTTATTTTTTTCTTCAATTTAAAGTTTCTTTTTATTTTATTTTATTTTATTTTATTGTTATTTTGTTTTTTCAGTGTTCCAAGATTCATTATTTCTGCACCACACCCAGTTCTCCATGCAATTCGTGTCCTCCTTAATACCCACAACCAGGTCCTCCCAACTCCCTCCCCTCTCCC
The DNA here is from genome assembly GCF_922984935.1 of Meles meles. NCBI lineage: Eukaryota > Metazoa > Chordata > Mammalia > Carnivora > Mustelidae > Meles > Meles meles. Next base: position 26,193,454 of record NC_060070.1, read on the forward strand.
CTCCAAAACTCTCAGAATGAGGGTTTTCTTTTTTAAAGATTTAATTAATTTATTTTAGAGAGAGCTCAAGAACAAGCAGGGGGAGGGGCAGAGGGATAGAGAGAGAATCTCAATCAGACTCGACACTAAGCGTGGGGTCAATCTCATGAGCCTGAGATCATGACCTGAGCCGAAATCGAGAGTCAGATACCTAACTGACTGAGCCACCCAGGCGCCCTGAGAGTTTTTTTTTTTTCCTTCTTCTCCTTCTTCTTCCTCTTCCTCTCCTCCTCCTTCTTCTTTTTCAAGATTTATTTATTTATTTATTCTTAAAGATTTTATTTATTTGACAGAGAAATACACAGCGAGAGAGGGAACACAGGCAGGGTGAGTGGGAGAGGGAGAAATGGGCTCTGCACTGAGCAGAGAGCCGGATGCAGGGTTCGATCCCAGAACCCTGGGATCACGACCTGAGCTAAAGGCAGAGGCTTAATGACTGAGCCACCCAGGCACCCCAAGATTTTATTTATTTTTTTGAGAGAGAGTGAGTGAGAGAGAGAGCTCAAACAGGGGCAGGGGCAGAGGGAGAAGCAGGCTCCCCACTGAAGCTGAACCAACTGAGCCACGCAGGTGCCCTCAGGGTTTTCTTTTTTAAAAAGACGTCAGGTATAAAGCTTTATGTTACAGGACAACCACCCAGGAGAAATGGTCTTGCCTGGCCACATGGACCAGTGCTTAAAAGATAGGGGCGATGAGGAAGGTCAGTGGTCTGTAGGCCAGATCATTATCTCCTTGCAGTTTCCTTTTCTGCTCTGTAATTCCCTTATGTTAGGCCTGAGTCCTCAGCTGGGTCCGTGGGGGCGACAGAGGCAACAGGTGCCGGCCTGGGGGAGCAGAGTGAGAGACAACAAAGCGAGCAGGACGGAGGTGGAGAACAAGGTCGTACTCCCACTGAGTCCCCAGAGTGTGAGTGTGTGTGTGGGGGTGGGTGCTGGGAGCTGTGATGGTTACTCGGGAAAGCGTGACTGAAGGGCTGGATGCTAAGGGGACACAAGACATCCCCGACAGTGAGCAGCAGGCAGGGGCTGAGAGCTCGGCCACAAGAAGAGTTCAGATGCCATCAGTTAAAATCTAACGTTTCACAGGAGCATTTGAGCAACGTGTTTGGGTGTGGATTCACACCCGGGTTATTCCGACAGCCCAGCGTTCCTCTAGCCACAGTGTTATCGTCCTACCCGCTGTGTCTTTATTTTCTGTGGATTTTTGCGTTTCTTTTAAATTGCAAAAACAGCCTATGCTTCTCACGAAAAGCTAAATGAGGCAGATGTGTATTGGAAACATTTTGTCAAGTGTTATGTTAAAATCAAGAGGCACCAAGCCCGTGGCATTTGCCAGTGATCTTAGACAAGGAGGCACCCTCTGGCTTTCAGTGCTACCTGTCTCCTTGTCTGCCCTCTCGTCACCTCTCCCAGGTCAAGCGTGTGGTCCGGAGCTCCGGGACCAGGAGCACCCAAGGGAGCTGGAGACACTCGGATGACTAAGAGAATCACATTTGAAGTTCCTCAAGGCAGCGTTGTCACTTAGCAATGGTATTTGAGGGCCAAGCAGGATTTTATGAGGGGCATGGACATAGCACTTAGAATATTTGATGAGTGTACATGGTAAAATGTTGACTTTTAAATTTCTGCACATTAGGTAGGAGAGATCTGTTTCTTTCACCTGCCTGACTTCCTTTTCCTCCTTTTGTAAGCAGCACCCCAGTGTTCTTTCAGGGAGCCACTCCTCCCTCATTCTTTACCTCAGTGGTTTGTGAAGGACTACCCCCTCCCCCCAATCTCCTGGCTCCACGAGCAAGCATGTAGCCCAGGCCTAGATGGCGAGAGTGACATTGTCACCTGTCACGGTGACCACAGAGAAGGTCACGGAGTCCAGCAGGCCCACCACAGTCATGCCCAGGACTGGTGGCTTGTGCTATCAGTAAAGAAGGGCTCTCCACCTGCAGGGCTGCTCCACTGGAGGAAGTCAGCCTGCGTTCCAGTGAGGACCATGCCAGGCCAAGAGCGGGAGAGACATAGTTTTCTTATGGGAGCCCGGCTAGACCCGAAGCTGCCCCTGGCATTCAGTGCCTAAGCCAGTTTAGTAGACTTCCTGTCACTGACAACTCAGGGGCCAGAATAAGGGTCTCCTTTTAGAAACTGCACTAAAAAAAAAATCTTCCTGGAAAAAAAAACCGGCCTGGTAGTTTTGTGTATTCTATATTGAACTGAGCAACTAGAAATATGAATGAGTGAGAGAGTTCAAAGGAGGCTGTTCAGAATGATCAGACAAGCTGTATTTGGGGGTTTTAAGTGGGTTCAAGGTTCCTAATACTCAAGCAGCAACTGGGCAAGGCAAGCACAAGGAACAGGGATTCCCACGTAGTGTCTCGATCGTCAGGAAAAGATCTCCACTTGTTCACTCTACAGCAAGTGAAGGCAATTAATTAGTTCTGTCAACTTCTTAAACCAACTACACCATGAAGGAGGCAAAGAGGGGAAGTAGAGCAGGCCGGGGACCTTTGCATTCAACTGTGGTCATCAGGATCACTGCCCCTCCTGACCCAGAGCAGACACAACATGCCCGTTCCTGTCTGGCTCCAAGCATGTCCACTAACAGCAGGTGATTGGCTTCATCTAGTCAGGAAGGCCAAGGCCACACTTCCCCTATCATTCTGTGCCCTAAACTCCTCTCCAGGAGCCTTTTTTGGGGTGTAAGTTTGATGTTATTTCAAAGTCTTTGTTGACAGGCAGATGTGATCCATGCCCCAGACCAGGAGATAGGGAAGCCCAAATTTTAATTTCAGGTATGATGCCGAGTCTCTGTGTGGCCTCAAAAAAAGCCACTTAACCTCCTGGCCTCAGTTTCCCTGTCTGCAAAATAAGGCTCATAATCCAAACTTAGATGCCTCGTTGGACGGCTGTACGCATTAATTATTGTTTATAGTGCAAGGAGAATGGAGCTGTGTTAATTATTATTATCATTTCTGGGTCTTCCAGCCAAGTTTAAGCCAAGCCCTTGCCTTCCTCTTAGTTCCTGAGATCTGACAAGGTCCAGCCCCAGGCCCTGAGGAGGGCCATAAATCAGGGCTAATCAGTAGATTATGCATATCTCACTGCAAGGGACTGGCCCCAGAAGGCCCTGCCAGCCACAGGCCTTGGGTTCTGGGGTTCCGGGGCAACCCAGAGACCCACAGGCTTTTATTTAAGAGCTTCACTTTCACAGAGTAAGGGTGTGAAGCTGCTGCCACACTCCTGTCCCTTGCCTCTTTGTGTCCCTACCATTTAATTTACTGAGAAGTCTGAAGATCAATAAGAGGTGCTCGCCCTGTCATTAGACAAGGCCCTAAATTGCAAGTTGCAGGTGGAGAAGCTTCAGGAGTATTGTGATCACTCATGAAGAAAGATGACTAATCGCTTTCTTCTGGTCACTTATTTGGCTTCTGACTTTGGTTTCTACTCTCTAAGTACAACAGTTATCAGATTTCCATGTAAGCAGGTGGTTGGCAGTCGGCGCTCCCGCTTCACTGAATACACTTGTGGGTTCTGCCACGTCCCCCCAAGTCCACATGGCTTAGTTGCATTTTCTCTCACCGTCATTTGAGGTCTAGGAGACGGGTGGAGGGGAGGAGGCTCACCTCCGTCCCTGCGTATCTAGCACAAGTGGGACAAACTGTTCCAACAGGTCTGGATCTTGGCTGTGCGCAGAATCCCGGAATTTAGAAAAACAAACTCCAAATCCACCAACATCCTGAGGAGCAGGGGCTGTCTGTGACCTCTGGAAAGTTTGAACCCGACGGTCCAGGACCCAGGTGCGACCTACTTCCTGTATCAGCTCCCTAGACAGGGGCAGGATCCCTCTGATTTTAGGGGAATCCTGAGCCCCCCGTGGGACCCCGTCCTTCCCTGCCTGGGATCACAGCCAGGGGTTCAAGGGCTGGTCACCTCCCTGCCTCTGTGCTTGACCTTCTTATCAAGGAGTCTATAGTCCCATCCACTTGCCTTGATTTGTACTGTCTCCTTCCCGATGTAGCCCTTGATGGGCGGGCCCCTACTCATCCCCCACTCGTCACCCCACGTGCCCTGGCCCTCACTTTCCCCAGCTCGGCTGCCCCCCCCCCACCTCCCCACACCCCCCAAACCCTGGGGCAAACTGGCAGGTCCCGCCTGGCTCTTTTGCCTGCTCAGCAGGGCAGCAGACGGCGGGGTGGCAGCGAGGGCTGGTCAACTAATTAATGATTGTAAAGCACTTTGAAAACATAAAGAACGAGATAAATGCCAAGTATTATTGTTATTAATGATGAGGAGGCTGTTTAGTCATCCTTTGCCGTGAACTGGGCTTGCTGCCCCCACTGTGGCCGCAGGCTGATCTGTGAACTAGGATGAGAAGTCTCCTCCTCCCGCAGGCGCTGTTTCACACTGAGTCAGTGACCAAGGTGAAGGGCAGGGGCCAGGAAACCTCTCCTCATCTCCCACCTGCTCTCGAAGCACTGCCTGCTTTGTGGCTGGCCGTCATGTTAGCATTTACCGAAAGCCAGGCTCTGAAACTGCCTCTCTGTTTCCCAGTCACCTGTTCAGTAAGTTCGCTGATGTTTGACTTCTTGATTGTGGTGATTAGACTGTCCCTATCTGAGCACAGGATGGAGCCCAGAGTGGAGCCCCACTTTCCATTTAGCGGACGGACTCACTCACACACCTGATCGTATCTCTTTCACATGTTTTTAGGACAGTATTTTTTTTTTTTTTCTAAATGCTTGTGTGCACATTTGGTGAAGTAATTCCATTGGCTAGGGAAGGCAGATGTTCTCGTCCCCATTTTACAGATGGGACTCCTGAGGCTCAGGGACGTTAGAGACCTTGCATGAGGCCCCAGGACATCTAGAATTGGGGAAGGGGCCAGAGTTCACCCCAGCTCAAAAGAGTCCCGGGCCGAGTGGTGCCCTCTGACACCTGAGGTGACTGTGACAGACTCCAGACATGTGACAGGGTGTGCCAGGAAAGGTAAAGAGGCCCTGCAGTGTTGACCTGAAGCAGACAGGCTCAGCAGCCCCTGGTTCCCGCACAGCAGCCCCACCGGAAGGCCCAGCCCCTGACTAACTCTGAGAAGTTCTCCGTGCCCTGCCCTAGGCTTGGGGTCCTAGAATCTGGCATCCTGTAGAATGTGAAGGCCAAGAAGACCTAGAATCCATCCCCCGTGTCACTCACGATGCAGCTGTCGCCCAGAGAAGTCCCATTCCTCATGCAAGATGGCAGCAGAGCCGGTCAAGAACAGAGGCTTAAGGCCTGCTTTCCTCAGAGCCCCCGCCTCGTCCAGCACCGGTTCTTGCTTCCTGGGCGGTGACGCTGTTGTGGGTGGGGAGTGTGGAAGGGGGTTCACGTTCTTTTTCCTTGTCCATATTTTTCAACATTTCCTTTTGAAATAAATGATGAGAGTCATCAGAAAACAAGAGATTGGTCATAGACGCATAAATGCGAGGTTGGCCTTTTTCTTCCCCGACCACACAGCTCTTCCCTGTTTTGATAGATACTCCCTCAACGGAGGCTCATTTGAGGGTCCATATGGTGCTGTTGGCTTGGCCCTTCCAGCTGTCGTCACAGAACACCGCAGGGCGGGTGTTTTCTACACAACAGAAAGAACACAGTTCTGGAGACGGGACGGCCAGGATCACGGTGCCACATGGTTGGGTGAGGGCCGTCTTCTGATTCACAGATTTGTCATACCCTCTCATGGCAGGCGAAGGGGCAAGAGAGACCTGAGGGGGTGGGGGACATCTTTTCTGAGAGCATTAATCCCATTCAGGGAGGGCCCCATGCTCATGAGCTAAGCACACACCCCCTCTCCAGGACTATACTAATGGCAGCACATTGAGGATTAGGGTTTCCACATACGAATTTTTAGGGGTGCACAAACATTCAGACCATCACACCGGGTATCTTCTCCCATTTGAGTTCCTACAAAGCAGGCATTTCAAGAAATGTTGGCTCTAGCTCTCCGCCATCAAAGATAGGGCTGTGGAGTCTGGGGGTGGGAGGGGTGGTTGATCTGGATGACGGGGAGCAGCCTCTCCCTGCAGGGGCCCCCTGTGTGAGGACAGCTGCCTTAGAAATCATTTCAAGTGCTTGGCAATGACCATGAGATCCAGCAAACACCACACGCGGTACACGCTTCTGACCAAGATCTGCGGCCTAGCGCTGTGGCCGAAGGGGCTGTGGGATTTCTTTTTTTAAGCAGTGAGTTTATTATGTAGCTAGTTTTTTAAAAATTGCAGCTTCAAAATACACTGAGGTTCAAATGTGCACCAAGAGCGCTGTCCTGGCCTGGACTGGAGCTCGAAAGCAGAGTAGCCCAGCGCCAAGCCTCCCTTGCCCCGAAGAGGCCATGGCTCTGTTCGGAGGGGAGGCCGAGGGAGGAGGGCACTGCCCCAGATTTGATTCTCCTCACTCGCTTCTGAGCAGGTGCTTTTTCCTGACGAGTTCTAGAGTGTCTGGAGAAAGCAGAGGAGAACAACATCCTGGGGAGAAACACCACGGACCAGCGAGGCTGACCGGGTCAGCAAGAGGCAGCAGACGCACTGGTCAGGTGGAGAGTAAGGCAAGCATGTCCCCGAGAAACCAGCAGCCCTTCGCGTGTTCTGGTGTGAGCATGGCTAATTCACACGGCTGAGGGATAAAAAAGAAAATTCGCTTCTGAAAGCTTGAACCATCCCTGATCACGGCCATCCCACCCTTCTCTCTGCGGAGCTAATAGGCCCGGGGCACGACCAGTGTGCCCGGCACGGCTACCTACAGTCTCTCACTTGAGCCGGCAAGCTCAGGTTCCCAGAGGAGGATCCCAAGGCACAGATGTTAGGGGCTGTTAGGGGCTTGCCCCAGACATAAGCCCGAGTAGAGGGCTGGGCTTGGAGTCGCGTTCTCCTGCCTCCACAACCCACGCTTTTCATCTTTTGGGTATGTAGACACCATAATCCCATCTAAACCTCTCTAATCCCAGCAGCCCTTGAAGTCTAAGGGCCGAATGCAAGTGAAAATGTTTCAGGGTCTCTCATCCTCCTGGAAGAATTGCCCCAGAGAGGTGACGAAGGCCGGCCGGTGAGTCACGTGATGGAGGCTCTCCGGCCAGAGACGGTGCTCTGGGTGGAAGAAGGAAGCAGGCCGAAGGCTTCCTAGCGAGGAGGGCAGCATCCAGGTGGGGGCCATTATCTGACCCGCATTCAGGACCGAGAAACCAGCCTTGCCCAGCTGGTCAAGAGACTAGTTTAGAACGGCGTTAGCTGCCCCTGATTCAAAAACCTCAGTAGGATTTCCCCCTCCATCCAAATCCACGGACGGCCCCTGCTTTGATCAGTCTTACTGTCCAAGAAGGAAGGCATCGGCGCTGGGAGAAAGGGGTTTCTGCAACAGCCACACGTTTGCAGGCTTCTGGGCAGGCCGTGGTGTCCGTGCTTGGCTTCACCGGGCTGCGCACATTCCATCAGCAGAAAATGCTGCCCAACGCTCTGCTGAGAATTTTGGACTCTGGGCTGAAAACTGGTGCTCGTTCACATCTACCTCAGCAACACGGCAACACCCCTCTCGTCTGGAGTTCCTCGATGGCTGTCCCGAGCTGGGAAGCCAAGAGCTGAAGAGAAGAACCATGCTCCTAACACCATCCACCTGAGGAAGCCTTTCATCTGACCAGCTCAAAGCACGCAGGACCCTCAGTTGTCCTCACAACACCTGCCCTTGGTAGCTAAGCGTGATGACCTCGTTTTTAAAGATCAGGGCGCAGAGGCCCATGGTGCTTATAAAGGACTTTTTCCAGGTGGCCCCTCCATGAAGGGCCAGGGCTGGATCCTGGGGCAGATCCTGGATTCTGAGACAGCTGCAGAGGAATGCCAGGCCCAGCGAGCGGGAGTCAGACCCTTGTCACCTAGCTGCCTTCCCCTCCCCATGACACGTGTTCCCCTGCACATACTAGCTGTGGCTACGAGCTGGGAGAGGGGGTTTTAAGAAGAGTCTCAAAGACTCAAGAAACCAAAAAGGGGGGGAGGGTTGTGTGGTGAAGAGCAGAAGAGAAAGAGAATGAAAAGCAATAAATAGCGCAGAAGGAGGTTAGAGGTTCTCTCTGACTTCCTGTAAGTACAATCCTACCAGCCACATGTGAGGGAAACCAAATGTCATATAAAGCAGTGAAATTGTCACCCTCAGGAGGTGGGGCTCGTAGGCAAAAGGTCAGAATAATCCCTTCTCTAGCAAAGCAGAAGTCCCGTTGCTATTTTTAGAAACTCCTAGAATTTGCCGCCTATTTTTAGAAGCTCCTAGAATTTGCCACCTCAACACGATATGAGAAGTGCCAAAAGAACTACAGGTCATCACCCTGCAGTGCAGTGTCACACTTCTCTCCACCTGGGCTGACTGGCTTCTGAGAAGTGTGCGGAGAACAGACGTCCGTCAAGGGAATCTCACCTTGAACGCATGGGGGCTCCTAACGGTTAAGGGCTTGGGTAGAAAATCAAGGCAAACTTGATTGTCCAGCCTAGTGGTCAGGAGGGCAGGCTGCGAAGTCCCGCCGAGCTCAGCTTCAGTCTGCAGCCGCTGCCCACCGTCGCCGGGTCACTGCACGAGCCTCCATGTCCTGCATTTGTTAATCAGAGTTCATCGTGCCCTCCCTCCTGAGGCAGTCACAAGGGTAACGTGTGGTGACACCAGTCCCTAATAAGCATTCAATGAACAGCAGCTATTATCACATGCTGAAGTTTTGCATATTGGTTTCTCTTTACCAAAAGAGTATCTTGTCTGTGGGGTGCCTGGGTGACTCAGGTGGTTAAGTGTCTGACCCTTGATTTCAGCTCAGGTCATGATCTCAGGGTTGTGAGCTTGAGCCCCGTGTCAGGCTCCACACTGGGCACAGAGCCTGCTTAGGATTCCCTCTCCCTCTGCCTCTGCCCCTCCCCCTGGCTCATACTCTCTCTCTCTCTCTCACTCAAAAAGTAAATAAATAAACAAATAAATAAATGGATATCTTTCCTAGATAACTGGAGAGATGACAGGAACATTGTGTTCCCTTCAAGTTCTAAAACACACCATTCCTGCAATCTGCTTCAGTGTGTCCTCTAAACCCAAGTTTATGGGACATGACAGATTTGCCTCGGCCTGCAAGGCCTCCCTCCCTTTTTAAAAAAAGTTTCCTTGAGATAAGCACAGATCCAGATGCCAGCCGGTGTGGTCTTGGGAACCCTCTCCCTTGGGTTTTTCAAGAGGATCAGCATTACTTTTCTTTTAATAGAGGGTCTTGAAGCAATGACTGGACCTTTTTCAGTGCCCCCTTAAGAATTTGATAAAAGGGGGTGCCTGGTGGCTCAGTGGATTAAGCCACTGCCTTCGGCTCAGGTCATGATCTCAGGGTCCTGGGATCGAGCCCCGCATTGGGCTCTCTGCTCCGCAGGGAGCCTGCTTCCTCCTCTCTCTCTGCCTGCCTCTCTGCCTACTTGTGATCTCTCTCTCTGTCAAATAAATAAAATAAAATCTTAAAAAAAAAAAGAATTTGATAGAAGTCATAGTTCTCTCCCTCTCAAAAAATGCACATGCACACAAAGTTTATGCAGTTAATTCTCTCACACATCTCTCTTTCTCTCTCTCTCTCTCTCTCTCTCTCTCTTTTTTTTGTAGTGGTGGTTATGTTCTATAAAGTGGCTGGGAATGCTGAATTCAAGATACTGAATCTTGGCCCCTACAGAAAATACAGCATTAAGTTCCTGCAAACCTCTGGTCATAACATTTTCATCAACTGGTCAACATGTAACTGTTTTATGCGTGTTTCTACTTTGGAACACCTTTTTAGAAATACATTATTGATTCATTACCATTGAACCCCCAGCCAATAGCGCTAGAACTCCTGCCGGATTGAAACTCATCTGACACACACATGTAGGGCATCCTCGCCTTCTCATGTGGGAACACGAGACAGCATGCACTTCAGCACCATGCTTGGGGCCATCACTAACAAAAAGTACACGGAGGCAAATAACATGGAATTAAAGAGACTGTGGAAAGTCCACTGGTTATAGTATGAGAGCCGAAACAAGAAGGTAGAGTGTTGCCTCATTCAGTCTCAGTGGGCAAAGTGTGCATCAGGTGACTCAAAGTCTTCGTTGCTCTGCCCGAGTGCATGCCCATGGATGACTGCAGAAGAGCCATGAGTATTGATTTGGGGAGTCACAAATAAATTTTAGCAAGTACACGAATTTGCAAATACCAAGTCTGCAATAAGTGAGGATTGTCTATAGTTTCTGGGCATTCAAAGCCCATAGAAGTCAGTCCAATGGGAATGGGAGCAGAGTGAAGAGTTTTATCTGTTGCACCCCATGGGGACTTGTCTAAAACTTGGAACAAGTAAAATGTCCTTCTGTAAGGCATGGGCATTCCCATTCTTCTCTTCCTTGATATTTTATACCACTAGGCTTTGTTCAAGGCCCAGCAGTTTAAAACCTAGGCATTGGGGGAAAATGAGCCTATTATTGTAAAAACTAAGAATATTTGGTGTTTTCTTACATTTATTATTATTGGCCTCAGCAGGAAAATGTTTATCTTTCTCAAACAAGTCTGATTATAACTATGTGAAAAAAATATGCCCAAGTAGGGACATTGGAAGGAAACACACACACAAAAAAATGAAAACAGTTGTTGGGGTGGCAGAATATAAAAACATTTTTTTCCCTCATAATGTGCTCTTCAGTGTTGATGTTATGTGGTCTCAGACATAAATAAACTGAAGAAAACACTTCAATTAAAACAATCTGTCTGTGAGTAGAAAAATGACCAGTGAAAATCTATTTAAACACAGGGGACTTAATAATCTTTCATCATTTCTCCCTTGGAAGTTTGCCCACATTGGCAAGAGAAGATGGAGCACTCCGTCTTACCCATCATTTCTGTTCTGCAGGATTCTCTGAGGGCTGTGCTATTCCTCTGCAGGATGGATTTTAACATTCCAGGCCCTTTAGATGTTTCCATTCCTGTAGACACATAATACTAGGACAGAAAGTAGGAAGCCATGCAGCGGGGGTATAAACAGGTAAGCAGCTCATCCTCAGATGTCTCTGGGAACCAGGAAACTCAGCAGCGTGTGGTTTGATGAGAACCCGCAAGGAGAAGGCCAGCAGGGGTACCAAGTGGCCCTTAATAAGGCAGATTGGATGGCAGTGCCCACCACAGGCTTTGAGCACAAATCTAATGCAATTCATGGGCCCAAATGCCTTAGTAAGGTTCCCCTTGGAGACCACAGCAATCAGCCAAGCCAGGTTTTGTGGAGCACATTTCATATGCCAGGCTCGGCTACATGTGGCGAGGACCAGAAAAATCAGACCCTGTCCTTGGCCTTGAGTCCAGGTCCCCTTGGGAAGACCTGGGGGCAACCTCTCAAAGCAATACTTCCAACCAACTAGAGTTGATACATGAGTTCAAGAGTATTTGCCACTCATACTATAAACAACGGGAAGCCCTTTCAAGGTTTTGAGCAAGAAACTGTTCAAATAAGTGTTTTAAGAGAGGTTAATCTAACCATGGTATGCAAGATAACTTGGAGGGAACTGAAATGGGCGTGCTTGAGGCCACTTAGAGGAGAATATTAATTGTGTGCATTTATTAAGCACCTACTATGTCCTAGGACTTTACAACCTTATTTATTTTCACCAACCTCATAGGTAGTTCATATTATCTCTTTTGAGCTGTTAAATAAACTGAGGTGCAAAGAAGGAAAGTCATTGGCCCAAGTGAAGAAACCAAGATTTGAACCGAAGTTATTCAGCTCCAAAACGATTGCTCATGTCACTATGGAGCGCTGATGTAAGGGCAAGACAATGGGAATTTGGGTGGAAAGACTGGACAGATGTGAGAAACATAAAGGAAAAATTAGTGAGAGTTCATGACTTACAGATTCTAGAAGAAAGGCAAGCATAGGGTCAGAGATAACTATGACAAAAGAAAATAGATCTTGTTGTCTAGAAAAACATCTAGAGAGACACTCATTGAACTATTAACAGTGGTACTTCTGAAGGGAGGAATGGGGAATTGGGAGGGGCACATATTTACTTGTTACTTGATAAGCTACTGAATATTTCTTTTTTGTAGTAAGCATATAATTTTTTAATTAAAAAATTAAACTATTTAAAAATATTCTTTAAAAAATTCTAAATGTTTTTCTCCTGGGTGACTGGAAAAATGCCACTGACAAAATCTGGCAGATGCTGTTTTTGGCTTGGAGGTAAAAATCCATTTGATTTAGACATGTTGAGTGAGGCATGGGTGAGAGAGACATATGGCAGAGACCTCCAGCATTTTGATTGCAATTTAGTCCCAACCGCAATCATGGTTCTGGGCTCTGACTGTTCATCTTGGGAGGCAGAGCATCCAGGCTCTCCGGGCATTCTCCATGAGGCAGGTCCCTCAAACCAGGAGCACCAGGGATGGAGGGCACGGAACCAGGGCTGCACCCAGAACTAGATGGACTGACCCAGCTCTGGTCATACCGTACTGCTTTGTTTGTTCCCGGTTCCCAAGACTCATCCTGGCAAGGTAGGGGGTGAGGGGACGCATCTAGCATCCCTGGCCCCTGGGGGCATTTGTTTCACTCCAGTCTAGGAGATGAGCTCTTGCCAGGAATGAACTTTCTCGGGCACTTGACCTCTCTGTGCCCTGTCTGGGCATCACCCATATGTGTTTACCTCAAAGCGATGGACTTGTGAGCAATGGCTAATAAAAAGAGCTATTTGGACAACTAGCAGTTTACATAATCACAACCGTAACAAGAACAACAATAATAATATGTCCAGGAAAAACAACAGTTCACTAAAAATTTGAGAGTAGATTCCTAAGGCAGGAGTAAGGTGCCCCCATAATCATCTTACTCAAGATGGCTTTTAATAGAAGGTAATAACCAGAAATGAAACCATCAACATAACGTATGCCATGTCATAAAAAATAATTGTCGGGTCGGCCAGGCTCCCTGGAGCAACCTTCCTCTCCCCTGCTTCTTGGTTGCTAGCTGTAGACTTCATTGTCACCTCCCCGAGGAGTGACCAGTCCTCAGTGTGCAGACGTTCAGATTCGGAGCAGAGAGAGCCCATTAAGCCAATACATATTGTCCCAGCTTCCGAGCAGTCTGGTAGCTTTGAACTCCAGGAGTGGGCCGTTTCCTCTGTGGGAGAGAAATGAGGGGCAGAGCCAGGATGAAGACATTTCCCTCCTGTTTGTTTACCATATGTGTGGCTTCCGAGAAATCTGGCGGGGAAGCTACATCACTAACACGGCCCGGGTGGGCTTCTCTGTGGGACCCCCAGCACTGCAAGACTGGAAAGTCTCCTTTGGGATCTCAAGAAGTCGGTCACAGGATCATCTGCCAACCCCAAAGTCCAGAAACGTGTGTAATTTCTCTTAGAAATGGACGCGAAACACACCAGCTGTCCCAGAGAGCAAATGCCCCCCACTGGCACTGGGGGAGCCAAATGGGTCACGCCCTGCCAGGCCTGCACCCTGCGTCATCTTGACAGTTTACAGGCTAACATTTGACCAGAAGTCTCTCTGTCCCCATGGTTAACACCTTATGACCCTGGAACTCTACTTTCATTTTAACAGAAATAATTCTTTTTCTTTTTCTTTTTCTTTTTTAGCGAGAAGACGGAGCACCAGTGGGTGTGGGGGAAGGGGCAAAGGGAGAAAGAGAATCTTAAGCAGGCTCCACGCCCAGTGCAGAGCCTGACACAGGGCTCGATCTCACCACCCTGAGATCATGACCTGAGTCGAAATCAAGAGCTGGATGCTTAACTGACTGAGCCACCCCGGCGCCCATTAGTAGGCATAATTCTAAAGCATCATTTTACGTGGGTGACCTTTGATAGGAAAATTCTTCCCAAGCAGCAGAAGGCAGATCTTCTGTTTGCGGGACATGACGTGGCTCTTTTTCCTGTGCGGTGATCCCAGGCTGAACCTGTGAAGTTTGGGAAAGAACCCAAATCACTGTAGGAAACGGTGGCTTCAGTGTGGTGGCCCTGCCCTGCGTTACTCAGAGTCTCAGAGCTGATTCATCCCAGTGATACAGAGAAGGGGAGAATCAGGCAGCTTCTCTCTGTTACACACCTCTTTGTCACATTTAATCACTTAGAATCATCAGACGTAATTTGAATTGTTTTACTGTGTGTTATTTCCCATTTTATTTTCAAAAGCTGAAGGGAAGATGAGACCCATTGCCAAGGCCTCATCCATAGAAAAGGGGCACAGGGAGCTTGGGTCGCTGGTCGGTTAGCTTCACTGGCTTGTCGAGTCAAAGGGAGCCGCTGAGTCTGCTCTTCCCCCGGGGCTGGTCAGTAGCATTCCTCTCGTCCCTCAGATGAGTGTCTCTCTGGTGCAGTCAGTGACTTCTCCCTCCCTTGTCAGGTTCTACGAGCCCAAGTGGGCAGGATAATCTCTAAGGAAGTCCCAAAGTCAGTAAAAGGCCTCCCCACCACTTTCGGGTGTAGCAAATCCCCCGTCGCCTGCCTCATTTCCTCTTTGTCTCTTGGCTCTGCCTGGGCCTGTCAACCTCTCCCCTGACCGCCCAGAGTCCTAACTGCTGGCGTGACTTCGCTTTGCAAAGTCTCAGAACCTCTGAACCCATAAAGGGCGCTTACCCCATTTCTGTCCCCTCTCTGCCTCAACCCTTCTTCCATTGTTGATCCTTCTCTACTGGAAGAGAATTTACTCTGCTCAGCCGCCATCAAGAGGGACAAGCATTGGACATTTTTCCTTCCTTTGACTCCCAGCACTAAATTCCTGTGGTCAGTGCCGGAAAGGGGCCTCCTCAAGTCGCTGGTCTGTAGTGTTCCCAGCTGAGTGACACACCAGGGCCCAGCCTGTACCGTCCACTCTGGCAGCTCAGAGCCACACTTGTAAAGTGGCAGGCTCAAGGAGAAACGTGCTATCAGTATAAAATACAGACCAGATTTCTAGGACTGAGAACATCCACAGGAGAATTCCAAATGTCTCACTGATTGGTTTTATATTGATGATAAGTTGAAATTATATTTTGGACATAGTAGGTGAAACGAAATATGAAAATTATTCACTTGTTTCTTTTTAATTTTTTTCTTCTAGAATGTTTCAAATTGCATGTGTGGATACTACTCTATTTCTTTCTGTTGGACAGTGCTGATCTAGGGTGAGACACTAGCCATTACTTCCCAGAGCTCCTTGGGACCACAAAGCCACACCTTAGCTTTTTTGAAATAGCTCTAGAACATGGCCTGAAGGCTGAGCCTTCAAGTGATCATTTTTCCCCACACATGAAGATTGGATTAAGAGGAAAAAGTTTTTTTTTAAAAAATCCCTCCTAACTGCCTGATTGGTTTATATTATGGGTCTCCAGGGACTATGTTTTCTTAAGCCTTAATTGCTATCAACATGGTGTCCCCCAAGAAACATGTTAATTACTGTGGCTATTATTAGGTCCAATATTAATAAGAGCCATGATAACCATCTGTTGAGCCAGAGCAAGTAAAATATTCCCTGTGAGATGTGCACTATTAGCTCAGGGCACTAGAGAATATGTGTGTGTGTGTGTGTGTGTGTGTGTAAAATGAGCTCTTCTAGGAATGAAATGATACCTTGAATTCAGAAAGAGGTAATGCGGAAAGAGTGTACTGCCAAGCAGTGTTATCCTTAACTCCACGCGGATGGGTAGAGGCACACATGTATGGGTATAAAAATTGCTATCAGTGTGTCTGTGCAACCTATTCCTTCTGTGTATCAAAAGTAGTTGTAGGAATGACAGCTCTTCCAATGCAGAAGTGGCCGAAAACCACACTCTTTGGCTCACAACTCTACCACAGGTCCTGGGAGGTCAGGCAGGAGCTCCTGTTGAGGCTTTGCTCCTGGAGCAGCTCCCCATTGTCATTGTCTGCAGATCCTTCTGTCTTCCATCTCTCAGCCTCACTGGACATTCCCCTTCCTGAACCATGGAAGGGTCCATGGGGTTCCCTTGTTCAGAAGCTTTCAGTGAGTTTTCTCCTGTCCAAAGACTAAATTCCAAACTCCACAGGACTCAAGGTCCTTATCACTAGGATCCCCGGTTCCTTCCCTCACTTTTTTTTTTTTTTTTGTCCCAACCTCTCCACACACAGTTCAACCCAGTTGATGGGTCATTCATTCATTCCACAGACATAGATTGAAGGCTGAGGATATGTCTGGCACTTTACCAGGCTTTGAAGACACAAACAGATGCCATTCCTACCCTCTGGAGTCTACTGTCTGGTGAGGAAATGACTATACAAATAATTGTTTTCTCGGAAATGGCTATGAAAAACAGGGCTTAAGAAGTATAACTTAGCTTTCCTTAAACCCTGTTCTCCACCGCGGGTGGCGGCTCCTGATGAGAGTCAGGTCTTTGCTTCTCCAAGACGACCCACCATGTTGCTCCGCTTGTGGTGGGTTCTCAGGGAACTCTAGGCAGAGCTTATTGGTGACAAAACACGACAAGCAAATGGGCTATGCCAAGCCATGCAGTCAGTGGTTTTCCATGTCTGAGCAGCAGCAGACAGTCAGGGTGTGAGATGTGGCCCAGCCCGGCCAGGCTTTGTGCACAGCGTTCAATGGCGTTAGTCTTCCTGTGAATTCCACCCAAAACTGTAGAGACGAGTTCATTCAGTAGAATCCTTTGACTGAGGAGCACCACTTTTTTTTTTTTTAAAGATTTTATTTATTTATTTGACAGATAGAGATCATAAGTAGGCAGAGAGTCAGGCAGAGAGACAGAGAGGAGGAAGCAGGCTTCCCGAAGCAGAGAGCCCAATGCGGGACTGGATCCCAGGACCCTGAGATCATGACCTGAGCCGAAGGCAGAGGCTTTAACCTACTGAGCCACCCAGGTGCCCCAGGAGCACCATTTTTAAAAACATGTTTGGGATCTTCTAGCAAGACCCTCCTTCCAGAGGGAGGGCCCTGAAAGGGAAATGCTGGCTCCTCACCTTTGAGGGACTCAGAGGCTGCCCAGAAGGTGTCCTGCCTGTGAGCACGTCACCAGCGGAGTATGGCGGGTGATGCCGTCTAAGTCATGGTGTCCCGCCCTCGGTTGCCAACCGAAGAGCGTGTGGGGCAGGAACTAACGCGACACCATCGCCCATCGAGACACAGCCTTACATCATGCAAATCCACGAGGAGTTTCTGTGGAACCAGAAGGAGTGAGTCTTTCACTAGCTGCTGTGAGGCGTTTCGTGAGTTAAAGTGAGCACGAGCTTATGAAATCACAACTTGCGTTTTCTTCTTCATCCTGTGCTCACCGGGCTGGGCAGCAGGTTTTTTAAAGAGACTCCCTCAGGCTACTTTCCGGTTA
Organism: Meles meles; assembly: GCF_922984935.1. NCBI lineage: Eukaryota > Metazoa > Chordata > Mammalia > Carnivora > Mustelidae > Meles > Meles meles. Next base: position 26,210,806 of record NC_060070.1, read on the forward strand.
GAATCATCTGGGGATTCCTGTGCCTCACCCCAAATCATCCAAACCAGGTCTGGGGTGAAACCCAAAACCTGCACGCTGCCTAAGCGCCCCGGGGTACTGGTGCACACTCAGCTGGGGTTGAGAACGCCACTGAGCATGCGCAGCCCCAACCTTCCCAGGGTTTCTTCCTCCCTGTCCCTCGCTGTGGGCCCCGCCTCTTTCTAATCGGCTCTGGGGGTGGCGTTTTGCCTTCCCTGATGCCCTGAGCTTACAGTCTGCTACCAAAACCACCCACCCTGCTATCACCCCAAACTTTCTAGAGTTGTTAGAGTTGCTTGTTGGTAGGGAGTGACCCCTCTAGTGGGGGCTGGCCTCTGCTATGGTCCTGGAGAGAGAGGGTACGGCTGCCCTGATGGGAGAGAGGGATACCTCTAGAACAGGGTGCTTGGGTGAAAAACACAAAACTCCCATTGTCCTTGTGTTTCCTAAATAGAAAACAACGCTTTTTTTTTTTTTTTTAATTGTAGAAGGTGAACTTAAAAGGCTCAAAAAAGAATAAGGAAGAAAACAAAAATCCACCGCAAACTCAGGCTGTGGATGTAATTATTAATATATGAACAAACTCCTTTAGAACCTTTTTTCCTTTTCATGTATTTGTGACTTTTATGTTCTAGCTTACCAGTTCAAACTACAAAATGGTCACAGCTCTTTTAACATTAAAATTCACCAGATTTGGGCCCCCATCCTGCCTATGATTCTGTCGCTTTCTGTGATAATTTTAATAAGTTTCCTTGGTCCCAGTGCTTTTGTTCCGTTCTGGTTTTAGTTCCTTGAAGCGGAGCTGTTGGGACGCGTTGTTGCTGCCTACATAGTCAGTCTCCTTGATTTTAAAAGGTGGCCTCTATTCCTCTGCTGGAACAAGAGCTTAGACATGGCCTCTGAGGCGGGAGGATTCTGTAACACCGCTAGGAAGCCAGTCAGTTCATCAGAGACATTCTTACAACATTGAACCTCAAAGAATAACAGCCAACAACTCAATCTCTTTCCTCTTTGGCAGTTCTGACAATGTGTCCACTCTCTGCCAACAGGAATGTCCTAAAACCTATGGACGGGGGACCACCTTTGTCAATTTCTCCCCAACCCCCAGCTCAAAAGTCCTCCTAACCCCTGAACATAAGCGGAAAACACCCTGAAATGATTCTTCCTAAGTTGACCAACCAGTTGACAGCAGCTCAAAAGAGAGGTGGCTGGGGACACCTGGGTGGCTCAGTGGGTTAAAGCCTCTGCCTTAGGCTCAGGTCATGATCTCAGGGTCCTAGGATTGAGCCCCACATCAGGCTTTCTGCTCAGCAGGGAGCCTGCTTCCTCCTCTCTCTCTGCCTGCTTCTCTGCCTACTTGTGATCTCTCTCTGTCAAATAAATAAAATCTTTTAAAAAAAATAGAGGTGGCTGGAAACTTTTAAATGTCATCTTGCCTTAAAATATATCAAAAAATGATGTGGATTTAAACTACCTTTTTAATGATAAAATGACTTTCTACTTTATCCTTTCTACCACTCCCAAATCCTGATTACTATTAATAAAAATGTTTGAATTATAATTTTTTTTTTCCAAGGCAGCCTCTTAAATACTATGGGGGCTAATCCTGGAGAGCATTGCGAATCTGGCCTTCTTACCTCACATTATTCTATTCCCTTTCTCCATCTCTGGGCCTGTCTCTCCCTAGGCTACAGGGATGTTAGACTGTCCTTCCCAAGTCTTTTCTAGTAAAAATACTTTCATAAAAGCCAACTTACTCTAACAAAACCAACCTTTAACTGGATTTTAGGACTTTTCTAGTAGGAGGGCATTTTTTAAAGAGAATGAGAGAAAGAGAGACAGAGAGAGAGAGTATAATGGCTAGCACCAAGAATGAATCACTAGTGATGGTATTCATCATCTGTAAGGTGAAAAGCATTCAACATACTTCCAATTACACTTTGTGGTTGTTTGAAGGTTGCTCTGCTGGAGGCTGGCCCCAAATATTTCTGCCTGCTGGAAAATTAAAATAGAACAAGTTTCATGTAGGCACACTAATGTGTACTCTTCAAAACTGACATAATATTGATAAGAGTTGAAGCTAGATGATGGGTACATGGAGGTTCATTATACTATTGTCTCTATTTTTGTGGATGCTTGGAAATTTCCAAACTAGAAAGTTTGGAAACTAGTTTGGTGATTATGCTAGGCTTTCAACTTAGTGCAGGTTGAAAGAGTGAGTAAAAAGCTGTGAAAAAAAGAGTGAAATATATAATTTCATTTAATCAGTTCATAACTGACAAGTTCATTTAGAACATGAGGAATTGAGTTAAGTCATTGTACAAAACTATGTCACAAATCCAGTTCCTTTCTCTTTAGTAAAATAATACTTTTATAATCCAGGAAGTAAAGTACCATTATGCAAAAAGGGAGGGATCTATGTATACAGTACAGGCCCTCAAAAAAAAAAAAATTCCAAACATTTCGTGTCTGAAAAATAACCACAGTTCCAGGCTGAATCCTGCTCTTGCCAAAGTCATTCATGAAACCTGTACTAGCAGAAATACAGGGTCTTCTGAAATAATCAGACATACCTAAGAGACTCATGAAGTTAAGGCTGATTATTGTTTCATAATCTGAGAACATGTCACTGGATGCTATAAAATTATGGTCATCAGAAACTCATTTAATAGTGACAGTGTGGACTACCTCAGGGATAACTTGCGTTATAAATAAGCAAAGTGAAATGACCATCCAGAAATCTTGGGGAATGAATCTTTTTTTTTTTCTTTCTTTCTTTTTCCTTTTTCTTTTCTTTTTTTTTTTTTTTTTTTTTTTTTTTTGCTATTTTGGTGATATCGATATCCTTCAAGTAAAAAAAACTTTAACTGTTATGTACAGGAATTCCTTGGGAAAGTTGTGAAGCTCTTCATCATGTTACAGTTGATCATGTGTGGGTGACTTAGGGATATCACTAACATCCCTACACAACTATTGCATTTTTCAATGTCAAGGAGGCTGTGGATGGGCTCTCAGTTCCTACAGGAAATGATCTCACATTTATGCCTTCCCAGAGCTCTTCTGTCTGTTCAGCTATCATCTCCCTCTTCTGTCTGCTCCAGGATGCAGGTTTCCAGTGTCTTTCCCTCTGGGCTCTGCCTTTTCATTTGTTGTTTCTCATCTTCTATGGGCCGTCAAGAGGAATCCCAAGCCCTTTTAGAATTATGTGGAAATTAGGAGTAAATAGAATCTCAGTGACTCTGAATGAGGGGCTTGCCTAATAAGCCAAGCACTGGAATTTAGCACTGGGCTTCTATGAAACCCTTGCTGGTGGATCAGAGGCTAGCATACTCAGTGGATAGGGTTTTCCTACCAAAGTAACTTCTATGGTTTGGGTAAGTATAACATTTCTGCATCATATTTTATGCTTTTTCTCTTTTATTAACATCTTAGTGTTTTCCACACCAGACTTGATCACAGTAGACAATGCCCAGATTCAAAGATGTCAACTTATTGAAGGGAGTTAACATCCATGGATCCAAATTACATCAAATGAATTATTTTTACATTTAAGAGAGAGAGAAAGAGAGAGAGAGAGAGAGAGAGAGAGAGAGAGAGTGTGTGTGTGTGTGTGTGTGTGTGTGTGTGTGTTTTAATTGCCCAAGAGGTAACTAGGCAGCACATAGGTGGGGAAAAGCAGGGCAGCATGGTGTTAAGAGCCAGATCACCTCAGTGGTAAAGTGGGGACAAGCACATGGTTGTTGGGTGCCATGGGAGTTGGTATTTGTAAGACATTCGGTGAATATTAACTTATTTTTAGGCAGGGAGAAGAATGAGCCAAGACTAAAGACAGGTTCCAGATCAGAACAAGAATACATTTGCCTTCTTCTTCCTCCTCAGGCAAGGGGAAAGAAGAGCAAAGAGGATAGTGAAAATGGAGAAGAAGGCAGGAAGCCATAGAGGCACTCTGTGACTCTTTGTGTCTATTTGGGAAATGACCATCGCCTGAAGAGAAGCATAATGGAAATGTTGACTCACGCATCCACCAACATCTGGCAAACAACCTGTAGAAATGACAAAGGGAGACTGAGAGGACAATGAAAATAGTCATGGGAACAGAACCAAGGAGGCAAATACCCCACAGGACCTGTGTAGCAGTGGGAGCTCACTGCTCCTTCTGGGATCGTTTCCTGGTGTCTGAAAGGAAGTTCGAGAGAGATGGAGTCAGACATGAAAGTAACCAGGGTCAGGCCAGGGACAGGGGCCGGGAAGCAGCGAGCTTGGCAGGCTTTTTCTTTAATTTTATGATCTCATGAAATGCAAAGTCATCTGCAAGGAAGTGCAGTCTTGAGTTGTTAATTAAACACCGATTCAGTAAATGAAAGGACAAAGCCTGAAGATGTGGCATAATTAATTTAGTGGTGTACTTTTTCCCCCATCTGCGACTTGAGTCATTTCCAAAGACAGACAGCAAAACCCTTGAGCTGTGGGTGGAAATGAATGATTAGCTTAGGTGTTGACACTTTTTTATTCATCAAGACATGGGACACTGGACATAGGGTAGACCTTCCAAAGCTTGCCATGAAAGCTGAACAACAGTCAAGGAAGGTCAAGAAATAAGAAGACCCCTGCCTTCTAATAGGAATGGAGGCTCTCTCCCTGCTTCTCAGTTTCCAGGCTGTCATAACACACACACAAAAAAACAAGATGGTTGGTGGTTTTTGTTGTAAACATTCAGTTCCAAACAAATACCTCAATTCATTAGGCAGTCAGATGAGGATGATGATCCATTTTGACTCACACTGCCTTGGTGGCGGAAGTCCCACTGCAAACAGCAGAGGAATTAGATGAGACTGAACTAACTCAGGTGTCTGTGGAAGTGGGTGGGAAGAGGTGGTGACTCATGGCCAGGATGAAGATAAGCTACTTCTTGTCCCTATAAACTCCAAGTCCATAGTCCATTTTCTGAAGTCATTATAAAGAGGAAATTTATTTTAGTAAATAGAAAGTAAAAGGCACCCAGAGCTCCACAGGTGAGACTGTCCGTAGGGTTTGAAGTGATGAGCTCAGGCAAGGTAAGTATTCCCTACTCCACCCAGTCGGCTCTGACGCCCAGACGCCTGACCCTGCTGATTAGGGAGACGTAAATAGCAAACAGAGAAATGGTATCAAATGAGGAAAGCATTTGGCCCTATTACATTATATATTTAAAGTTCCTACAATTATTGACTTTTTTGTTCCTTACAGAAATGGGGGACAAAAGTTTTCTATTTTCCTTTGTGCTTTCTTTAGTCCTGCAGTCTATGGTTTCCAGGTCTGAGACTTGTAGGAGGTTTGATGTAACCCATCACTGACAAAAATCAAAATAGTAGACATTTTAGGGTGGAGATTTTTGATGCTGAAATTTCCAGGTTGGACTTGATCCATGGTGGGGGGCTTGGGTTTCCTGAGGAATACCTGTCCTGGCTGTTTGCAGGGAGGTATGTGACTCACCTTCTTTCCAGCAGAAAGAGGGAACTTCTTGGTGTCTCCACTGCCACCCCCAAAACCTGTCTCAGCAGCCTGGATTTAGGGAAACCCTGAGACTGACTTGTTGAGTTTGCTCTCAGTTTTTGGTCAGTTTTGTGGGAATGACTGTCATGGCCCTAGCATTGACCCTACTGAAAACCCAAGAGGACTGTGACTATATGAAGGGTCATAATAAGAGGACTGGACTCAGTTAGAAGGCCAAGGGCACAGTTCCAGCTTTGTCCCTGATGCCTGATGTGTCCATGGATGGGTACTCTTCTCTGTGGCCTGACTGTGAGATGGAGGATTTGGGGATAATTGCCACAATCCCTCCTCCCTCTGAGATTCTACTAGTCTATGAAGAACTATCGTGAATGGTAGCTGAGGTCTGATAAGCAGCCATACCCTCTGAGAATGTTCTAGAAAGAACTTAGAAACAAGAAGGGAACCTGAGTGGCTCAATTGTTTAACCAACTGCCTTCAGCTCAGGTCATGATCATGGAATCCCAGGATCAAGTCCCACATCAGGCTCCCTTTGCAGCAGGGAGTCTGCTTCTCTCTCTGACCTCTCCCCTCTCATGCTCTCTCTCTCTCATTCACTCTCTCAAATAAATAAATAAAATCTTAAAAGAAAGAAAGAAAGAAACAAGGCCTGACTCTCCATATGACAAGAGCCAGCGCTGCCAGTCCTCTTTGTGACCACATGTGTTCAGGTGACAGAGGACACCCATAAGTGTGACAGAGCCAGAAGTTGTTTCAGGAAAAAAACTGCTCATGGCACAGCCAGACTGATCTCCCATGTTCCCCAAATCTCTTCCTTCCCACATCTTTTTGAACAGCCATGTTGAAATGACCTATAACTCCAAGTCCAATGTTCTAGTAGGTTATAGAAGTCCTATTCTACATGTCAGGAACATTAGATTGGAACTGATTTGAAGGGGACAGAGCTATAGAACTTCCAATAGAGCTATATCCAAACCATGTGCAGAGAATTCGCTCCATTTTCAGACCTCTATGAGGAAAGTTCTCTCTTTGTCCCTTATTTAGTGAATACCAGCCTTCACTGTTGAGATCAGGCACATTTTAAGTGTTATTTTTTATTTAAAAATTTGATAATACGTGTATCTGGTGCAAAATTCACAAGAGACAAAAAGATATTCCAATAAGTCTTGCTCCTACCCCATTCCTCAGCCTCCCATGTCTTCCCTAGAAACTTCTACTTTTTCCAAATTCTTGTGTATATGTTCAAAGACATTCAGTGTGTATGTAAGACTTTGTATACATCTTCTTATTTTTTTTTTCATTAATGGGAGCGCAGTACACACTGTTACACATTTGTTTTTTCCCTTAAAGCTGTAGGTTAAGGCGCTTCCATTTTGATACAGGTAGATCCACAGCGTTCTTTTTAATAGCTGCATAGTATTCCACTGTACGGGTAACCATAATTCGTTTAACCTGTCTTCTATTAATGGACAGTTAGACATTTGCCAAAATGCTGTTATAACAAAGAATGCTTCAGTGAATATTTTTATACATGCACATTGTCTCATTGGGCATTGCCACATATTGTCTTGTGCTGTTAGTTTTATTTTCACGGGTAATGTCTACCTTTTCAGTTAGATTATAAATTCCAGGAGAACAGGAGCAGACATTGTGCTATCTCATAACTCCAAAAACACAAAGCAAAGCATCACACATGTGGTTCAGGTTTCATAAATGCTGGATGAATGAATTAAAACTCCTTAGTTGTGCCAATGTGCCACATGTATATGGTAATTCAAAGGTTAAATGACTTGCCTAAAATCACAGAGACCAGGTATAGGAAACACTGATAAGATAAAATAAAATAAAAGATATGAAAATAATATTATAGATACTTAGAATATGTTCCAAAGGTACATATTTTTCCAAGTTTATATACACCCTTGGGAGACAGAACTCCACTGGCTACCCCGGCAAGGTGAGTAAATAATTCCTCCAGAAACACTGGTCATCTTAGGAGGGGGGCATCTCCAACTATTGCAATTCCATTCATAAGTGTGGACTCCAGTTCACCAAACAGTGTTCCAGTGACCTGGAAAAGTCAAGCATCACCCTGACTGGTCAATAGGGAGACATTTCCTCACATAAGGAAATCTAGTTCAGCCCAGAGGAAGATTTAAAAAAAAAGAGAGAGAGAGAGAAGGAAGAGGAAAAGGAGAAATAATCAGGGGGAGGAAAAATGTTCTCTGATCATATGACAGCTCAGGAATCAATCAGGAAAAAAGGGACTGAGATGATTCTGTGCTGCATCAGCTGTCATCAGGAATACATGAAGAGAATGCCCCTTTGTTAGCAAACAAGGAGGGCGTGTTTATCATGATGTTTAATGAACACTCATTATAACCTGGTAGTATGAAATGTGTGGTCTGATTGGTTGATCTCAAAACAATTATGTCGACATCTCATAACTTAAAGATTATACATCTTTGTAGTTTCACAACTTATTACCCCCTAAAAACAAAAAGTTTTCCATGCAGATGAATGTTGTATTAATCTTTTTTTTTTTTTTTTTTTTAAAGATTTACTGATTTCGTGGCGGGGAGGGATAGAGGGAGAAGGAGAAGCAGACTCCCCACTGAGCACAGCACCCCAGGTGGGGCTTGATCTCCCAACCCATAGATCATGACCTGAGCCAAAACCAAAAGTCAGACGCTTAACAGACTAAGCCACCCAGGTGCCCCTGGAAACTTCTCCAGGATTTCTAAGACCTCCTAACTACCCAGAGAAATTCCAGTGTTGACATCAATGCTTTGAGGCAGGTCCTTTGCCATCAAAACGGGAAGAGTGTTGAAGGCAAGTTCTTTGCCATCAAAGTGCTGAAAAGACCGAACTCACTATGTCTAGGAAGAATACCCAGATTCACCTAACCCCAACTAATAACAGCCTTGTCGTTGGGTTTATGGGTTGGAAGTCAACAACCAAATGACACGGCACCAGGGGCAAAAAGGAAGGATGCCACATGGCACTGAAATGCAAGGATCATTTGAGGAGCATTAATTATCCACGGTGGTGGATGGTGAGGGATGGAGGTTGACACTCCTAAGCTTGAGTAAAGTGTCCTGGAATCTGAGTGGTTGTAAATGGTCTACATTTCAAGTTCCTGCCTCACCCCAAAGCTCCGGCAGCTCACTCATAACAAGGCCCACCTGGGCACCTGGAGCCCTGACCCACAGGACAGAGAGCCACGTGCCGAGTCATCAATAAATACTTCTCAAAGCTCTGGGCTAAGAGCTGCAGGGCAACACCACCCTGTTTTCCTTGGCCGCCCTGACCAAAACACCCCAGTAGGCAAAGTGGCTAGAAGGGTGTGACACCAGCTGAGGGTTCAACAAGACCTTTAATGTCAATGCAGCCTTATTAAAATAAGCTACATGCTTTTATATTCACTGATTTGTAGAAATGGACGTAGAGGGCATCTGGCTTAATGACTGCATTTTACAAACATGAAAATAGACCTAGAGAGGTTACACTCCTTGCTAAAGTCACCCAGCTGGCCAAACCAGGAATAAGCCCAAGTCCCTTGATGACCTGTCCCCCATCTACCTGCCCCTGGCAGAGTGTTCTTTGCATGTTATGATGCCAATAACTTCCCTCCCCCTGCCTTGTTGTTACTGTCCTGGGAGTAAACTCTTCTGAAATAAAATAATGTCCCAACATCATTTTATGAATCCTTGTAAGGTACTTGGGTGATTGAAGATAAAACCCAGAACGTCTCAGCACAGAGTATTTTTTCTTTTCTTTTTAAGATTTAAAGTCCTGGGATCAAGCCCTGCATCGGGCTCCCGGCTCAGCGGGGAGCCTGCTTCTCCCTCTGCCTCTGTCTGCTGCTCTGCCTATTTTGCTCTCTCTCTCTCTCTCTCAGTCTCTGCCAAATAAGTAAATAAATAATCTTTTTAAAAGGATTATTTATTTATTTTAGAGAGAGAGAAAACAAGCACACAAGCAGGGGGAAGGGAAAGGGGAGAGGGAGAGAATCTCAAGCAGGCTCCGACTCATACCACTGAGCGTGAACCTGATGTGGGGCTCGATTTTACTACCCCGAGATCATGACCTGAGTGAAAATCAAAAGTTGGCTGCTTAACTGACTGAGCCATCCAGGTGCTCCAGCACAGTATGTTATATAATGTTAAAACAAAACAAAATAAAACAAAAACAACCATGACTTAGAGCTCTTTTTGTTTATGATCTTATTAAGAAACACATTTCTGGAGATCTATATTGAAATGATACTTTAGTCCTATTTCAGGATCTGACCACTGACTCCTAAATTATTACTGATTTATAACAAAAATTTAGAAAACTTTCCTTGCAGGCATAGCCAGATTTATCAATGAGTTTTGTTGATTTTCTGTTTTATCATTGCCCCATGGGGGCTAGTACAAGTATAACAAGAGGAACGTGGAATTTTCGATTGGACATCCAAACCCAAATAAAGCCAAAATTATACACTCTTCTTACTTAAATAAACTTTTTAAGCCAAAGGTGAATTAAATACAGGAAGACGCCCCAGATACCTATAGACTTAAACACTACAAAATAAAAGCTAGGAATTATAGTTTCTATTTCAATTTGATCCCTCTTAGCAAATAATAGAAGTAATTTATTTAAAAGGGGCCAGTAATAGTGATCAGACTGTACATAGTTCTCTCTCTCTCCGGAAGCAGGTAACTCTATAGGCTCTTGGTCTTATTCATACCTGAACATCACCCCCAGCTTAGCCTGATATTGGAGATACAGAAGGCAAGCCATAGATGTCCTAAGAATGAATAAATGAGTGAAAGCATGAGTTAAAATGCGGGATTTATCTTTTAGTGTTAAGATGAAAACCCCACAATATGAGACCAAAAAACTCCCTACAAAACTCAGAATTGGGGGGCACCTGGGTGGCTCAGTGAGTTAAAGCCTCTGTCTTCAGCTCAGGTCATGATCCCAGGGTCCTGGGATCAAGCCCCGCTTCGGGCTCTCTGCGCAGCTGGAGGCCTGCTTCCCCCTCTCCCTCTCCCTGCCTCTCTGCTTACTTGTGATCTCTCTATCTCTGTGTCAAATAAATAAATAAAATCTTAAAAAAAAACCAGAACTCAGAATTGGTATGCTGGATCGCCTATCTGATGAATGGATTTAAAAATAAGAGGAACAATAAGGAAGATTTTCTAAGCATTTTTTTCTTCAAGGGAAATGGGCCGAAAATACAGGAGACTGTGTGAATTACACCTACAGAGTCTTCGACAAGCCCCCAATTCCACAGCTAGTACATGATAACGTGGAGTTTCCGGAACGTCTTGAGACCGATCTGTCTTATATCTTGTGGACTAAGGCTGCTTATGCTGAGGTGCAGAGAGAAGTGACGGCCATGGTTCAAGAAGGCTCAGGTCATAGTCATTAGCTGGGTGGCATTAAGCAAGTTACGAATAGTTAACTGTTTTGGAAGACTGTGTGCACTGGGTCAAAGTGTTTTCCTGCATCATGTAGTTTATTCGATCTCCCTGGGTCTCTGCTTTATTGTAGGTAAAACAGGGACAGTATAACCTACCTCTAAGGGTATTCATGAGGATAAAATGAGAAAATGACCCTAACAGGGCATCATAACCTATACAATATAGGCCAAATACAAGGCATTATTTTCATAATTATGAATGTATTACAGAAGCACCAAAGTTAGTATTTACCGTACATTTTTACTTTCTGTTTCTTCTGTTGGAACAATGCCATTTAAAATGAACACCATAGAGAAAAGATAGACATGACTCATGAATCATATGTTCTTTGGAACCTTAATCTGTAGCTTTCTTCATTTATCTCACGAAGGAAATGAACTGAAGAAGGAAAAAGTCAAGGTAAGAGTGAGAGGAGACAAAAAGTTAGTCTAAGAAGTGACCAGCTAATTTCTAGAAAGCTTCTTATCAGCAAAGAGCATGGTCAAATCGTTTGGTGTCTTTTAAAGTGTCTGTGTGATGACTGGAGTATGATTCGTAATCTTTCTCTGTATTTTATTCCCCTGAATTTCGCTGCTCTCAAGAGTCTCCCAGTAAGAAGTACATCATGAGGCCTGGAAGTTTTGTTCTGGGCAGGAGAAAATGGATCTATGGAAAAACAAGCCAACCTTATTCAGGCCCTTGAAGCTTCACAGTGTCATTTATGGAGTGACAGAGTCACGCTGTAAATGACTAGAGACATTCCAGAGTTCATGGCTGTTGTGTAACAAAACACTTCAAGGGTGGCTGCGGGGCGGGAGGCACAACAGGCAGGCGGGCCCTCTCCATGAGCTGAATGAGGAGGAGCCACTCCTCCTGGAATGTGCCCTTGCTCAAAGGCTGGCCTTCCTCCCCATCCCCACCACCAAGTGCTGGGGGCAGGAACTGGACGGACTGGAGGGACGACTCTATTTTCAGGGAATGACAAATTGATTGAGCTGATTGGGTGAGAGTTCTTACCCGCCTCCTGCTCCATTTCCAAGGACAACTTGCAGGGAGGATTTGTTTGGAAGCAAACGTGTATGAGGAAGTGTCTCGGGGCCACGAGAAGCCAAACAACCTGCTCCCGAAGATGACTGCAACCCAGGTTCCATTAGAAAATTGGAGACACGGGGCCTTCTCCTCCTCATGTTCCTCCAGCCACCACGTTGCTGGAGAGGACATTCCATTCCACTGAGAGAGAGAAGGAGACAAGATGGCGGCTCTAAATTACATGTGCAATAGCCCAGGAGGCTTGTAAACATTTAAGGATTTGATTGTTATTTTCATTCCTGACTGGTTTGGTGGTGCCAATAACAACTCCATAAACTGCTGAAGCCCCGCTGGAGTGCTGAGGACACGCATTTGGGAACGTGATCCGAGGGAGTGATGAATATTCATGGCAGAGTGAATCTGAACTGCTCCCCAAATGGGTTGGCTGGCGCGCCAACTCCAGACAGGGCTTGGTATGGAAGTCAAGCTTCCAGACTGAGCCAAAGAAGAGCACTTGTGACTTCGTAGCATGAGCACGGAATGTCACTTCTCAGGGGCCAAGGGGGCACTGGGAAAGGGGAGCTATCCCAAGGGCAGAGCCTCACCTTTGCGAGATGAGAAAGTTCTAGGGATTGGCAGTACCACAAAGTGCATACGTAGTTAACACAGCCGAACTGTACGTTTAAAAATGGTTAAGTTGATGAATTTTATGTTATTTTTTTTTGTCTTACCACAATTAAAAAGGAAAAGGAAAGACATGTCACCACAGAGACTTCCCTAAAACAGCTCAAAGCAAATGCAGAGCTGTGCTCTAACCTTTCCCCTTATCCTTCCAGTCCATCAGGACAGGTACTAAGAAGACAAGTACAAGCTAGTCTCAGGCTATACAGAGGTCACAGTGGCCACTCTTCGGGCTTCCCAAAACCACGGAGCTCTTGAAGTGAATATTCTTTCCTATGTCTAACGATCCCTTCCTCCCTCACCCCGAGATGATCAGGGGCATTAAAGATATGCTTTGCTCCTCTACGGATTGGAGAGCCCGGCCAGGGTGGGTACCCTGTGTAGGCCAGAGAAGAAACCTTAACTCTTTCTCCTGGTCTCCCCTCTCCCCACCACCCTCCTGCGTGGCCCCCAACACCTTCTACCCCCACATGCACCATCAAAAGGGACTTTCCCTCTCTAACCACCAGGGTCTCCAGTGGTGAGCAAAGAAGATGACAAAAGACGTGATGTGGTTTCTACTCAGTTAGAAGCACAGGAAAAACTTTCAAACACCCCTTAGAAGGGAGAAAAACCCAAGTACGGAAGGAAGTCTGTACGCCTTGGGTACAGGCTTTACCCTGCTGCTGCTGCTGCTGCTGCTGCTACTGCTGCTTTTTTGTCTTTCAGAGATAGATGCCTCTCTTGTGCGGGGATAGATGTCTGCCCCCCCCCCCCCACGCCCAGTGGCCCTCGGCAGGACCCCCAGAGAGCGGGGGCTGCAGCTCTCTCCCCGCAAACACCCGTCTCCACTCTATGCCTTTCAAGCTCTCCTTTTTCTGGTGTGAATAAGATTTGAATCTGAATTTGAAAGATGCTTCTTTCACAGCTAGTTTTAAAAGATTCCTTCCTTCCTTTTCTTCCTTATTTTTTTTTTCCAGTCAATCCTCCTAAGAGCATATAATTCTTCGGGCTCTAGATGAGCCATAATATATCATGCTCTTACACTGAAGCAGGAGGGAGGGCTGAAGCAGCTGGGACCTATCTACACCGGGCTGAACGGTTTGCTTCAGATAATGCAATTTTCAGTCTGGAATCCACGTGTAGGTCAAAGCTAGAGAGGACAAGGACTACCGATTTGAGGCAGTGGGACTATAAATCTTGCAGGGTTTCTGTTGGTTGCAAAAGCTGTACGGCAGGTGGGCGCAACACCACTCTTCAGAGAGTTCCTGGAGGAATTGTGCCTTCTGGGATGACATTGCCCGGAAACAAAAATTTGGAGCAGGCTGGTCTCTCTCAACTTTCCTCTCTGCCTTTGGGAAAGCTGGTGGACTGTGTATGGGCAACATTTAAAACACAGAGCATACCTGTGTAAACTCAGAAGCAATAAGGTTGGTTTTTGTTTGTTTGTTTTGTTTTTTAATGTGCTCTTGAAGTAGAAAATACGTTCACTTGTATGTTTCCTGTCTTGTAGAAAACATGTTCTCTGTATTTAGAAGCGGGATGAACTTAAAGTCACTTTACCCCAAGGAGCATCTGAATTTTTGCCATTGTCCGATGCCTTCTATCCAAGGATCACTGTGCCCTTCAGCTGTATTTGTCATGTCTCTCTGAGGTATGCTCTGATAGATGGGGCGGGGGGGGGGGCAGCTCGTGCCTCAGTTTCCTCTTTGGAACCCTGGTGACCTGAGGCTGACACAGAACTGCTAAAGTCTGACACCTACCCTTCTGGTAATGCACAAGGAAATGCCAACTCAATCTGGCATTTTGCAGAGGAAATGGCCAAGCCCAGGGTAATGAGAACCATCCAGGAAGGGGGCATCAGGAAGGAGGCTGGCTTCAGAGACTGAAATGGCTGTGTGGTGTTCAGAGTGGGACGGAGACAGAAAAACAGTGGGCTGTTGCAGGCACAGGTTTCCAAAATCCCATCTCTCCTCCTTTCTTTCCTAAAATGTCTGCAGAACTCGTTAAGAGTCAAGCTCCGGACAAGGCAAAAGACAGTAATTTAATGCTACAAAGCTGTGCTGTTCGGGCAGCCGGGCCTGAGTCCAGGCAATATGAGGGGGTCCTGTGGGCCCTGCCCAGCTCACAGAAGCATCACTGGAAGCAGAGTCAGGAAGCCGGGATTTGGTTTCCAGGTCCGGTAGGAACCTGTCAGGCAGCTTGGGTGTCTCTCCTAACCTTCTATGCTTTGATATTCCATTTCCCTGAAGGAGAGACTCGAAGGCCAACCCTACCTACCTCCTTCGTGAAAAAATCTCCCAAGAGGAGAGAAAGAAGGTTGCCTTCAAGCCTCCAGAGCATGAGGCCAGTTACCTTTTGCAGCAACAGCAGGAGCGAACACCGAGATCTGTGTGGGGCTTTGAGGAAAACCTCAGCCCCATTGGCCAGATGCACTGAACTGCTTTCTTGCCCTGGTTATTAAAAATGAAACATCCATTAAAATTGGACCTCATTCTTTGATTGTGCAGCAGCTGTGTGCATGGGCTAGCTGCTCCATGGGTCACTTGGGTCAAATGTTCCCCCGGGGCTGGCTTCCCTCAGCCCCCAGAACACTGGCAGGCCTGCCTCCCTGGAGTCCGCCAGAGACAAGGGTGTGCTCAAGTGGGGTGAGTGTCCCCCTCATAGAGCACCCCCACTCAAATCATCTTGCAGTGTATCCCCCCCCCCTTCCCCACCTCCTTGCTGTTGGAGCAGATCATCAAACATTTGCCGCCCGCAGAAGGCTCTGATACAGGAACATGTCCTACACGAGGCATGAGAAGGAGGGGAGAACTTGCCACTTTGGAAATGGCCATTCCTCATGCTGCTGGATCTGTCTTCTGGTGCGCCCCCCCCCCACCGCCGCCCTTCTTGGGCTCTCTTCCGGGAAGGAAGCTCCGAGGGAGGGGTTGCCCTGGGTCAACTGGTTCCTCCTGAGGCTCCCATGCTTCCTCAAGGATACAGGGGAGGAGGCCTCCCTGCTCTGATGGCTCTTCATTGGCCAGCCTGGAGCCCACGTGTGTCGCAGGGAAGGGTATTCTGTGGGCTCTCGACACACACACAAGACACTTGTGGGAGGGCCACGGTGTCCCTGTGGGAACACACCACCAGGAATGACAAGGAGCGCCCAGAGCGATGTCACGTTCTGATTTCCAGAAAAGGGCAGCGGCGGGGTGAGGCCTCGCGAGCATCCTGGCTTCTCCTTCCTTCTGAAGAAGAGCTCACCTTTCCCGCACCCCCCACCTCGGCTCCCCTTTGTCCTAGATGTCCTCCGGAGGGTCCCGCCCGCCCCAGCGTCAGCAGGTTGGAGAGATGACCAAGTCGTGTTTTCTGGGTTCAGGGCGGTGAGGTGGCCCACGGGCCCCTGGGAGGAGGGTAATCACAACGAAACTGACACTCAAGTAGAAAGCGGGGTCCGCCCACAGGACCTGCCCTGCACCTCGGGGCTCAGCCCCCCGGGCGCCGCTCAGGTCAGCCGCTGCCTTCCACGAGCTCGTGATTCAGTAATAACTGGAAGCACAAGGGCTTTTTCACTCACTCGTTTTTAACGGTTTATTCATAAAGCAATTTTTCACTTTTCACTTATTTTCAGCCCCTTTCACATCTATCGACTCACGGTTTCTGTCTTGGTGTAACCTTTCCCTCTCTCCTCCTCCTTCGCTCTGCTTCATTTTTCTTTATTCCCTTTTTTAAACCTCCAACCGTTAAAACAGTCTTGAGGCCTCCAAGGCTCTGCTAACCAAAAGGTTTCCTTTTCAACGTCTTCCTGGGTTCTCTTTCTCTCTATGGGGTTCTTATTCTCTTTTTTAGCTACCAGTGTTTGGGTCCCCCTTGCCTTCTTGTGGGGAGAGACTTAAATCCTTCCCAGTGTTCTTACATGTATGCCTTTGGTTTAAAAAAAAAAAAAAAAAAAGACGAAAACGAAGGAACAAAACCCCACAAAACTAAACATCGTAGAATTCATGGTACTTTACTCTAGCAGAGGTTTGCTTTAAGCACAACCCATTATTTCCATTAAAAGAATCTTGATTCCTTTCAGATGAGTGTATTAATTCCTAGGGAAAGTTCATGGTTCTCACAAATTAGCAGGACCTTTGCGAGCCCAATCTTTTTGCCAAAAGAAGCCACAACAGTGGTTTCCATACAAGCCTGCCCCTCATTTCCATTTTCTAGGACATCTGTTCTCTAAATTACAAATATCTGCCTATAGCAACAATCAGAGTTCCAAGGAAAACAAACGAAAAGGAAGTAAGAGAAAACGATGGAATCTTAGCATACATAGAGATATAACATTTCCACAAGAGGGGGAGACGCCCCGGGACCAACTCCTTCATCTTGTGGGTCAGGAAACTGGGGCCCAGGGAAGCCAGGACCCTGTTGAGAGCACACAGTTAACCAGGGGCTGACCCTGGCCTCGAACTCAGCGTCTCCGGTCCCAGTTCTTTCTACCAGAGTGGGCGCTCGTGATCTCAGTTTGGGTCTAATTTTAAATTCTGGCCTGGGGAACCACGGAAGGAGGAGTGACATTGTTCCATTAATGATCTTCATTAGTTGGTCTCCCACCAAGTCACTACCAGATTACTGGTACTAACCTGGGGGGCAAGAAAGGGTTACATAGAAGGGGAGGGTAGGGTGTGCCCCACCTCCTTTGCCTGCCTGGGTGAAAAATAGTACTCAAGGGAGCCAAGTTGTGCTGATGGGAGGAGTGGGAGGGGCTGGTCCCTGCTCTTCCCCAGGGCTGCTGGCCTGGAGGTAGCTGTGCAGAGTGCCAGGTGCCCAATGAGAGAGGAAATGTGTCTCGTTCTCCCCTTTCAGAATCCCTGAGAAGAACTAACTGTGGAAGGTATTTTCAAGTATTTTACAAAATAGACAGCACATTTGCTTTCATGGTGTTGTGGACTCATCCTCAGAATTCGACAAGCTCTCCAGATCTGCCTTCCATATATATTATATATATACACACAGATATATTATGTATACATATACATATGTACATATATACATATATATGTATAGTAACATATACACGTAGTGTGTATATATATGTATATGTATATAAGTGTGTGTGTGTGTATACATGTATATATATAGTTTCCTAGGAGGCCTCAAGATCATTAGGCAAGTCAAGCTCTCTACCGAAACCTTGTATCCATCTTGTTCCCAGTCATTCAGTCATTTCTAAGGTCAATAGACATCTCTGAAGGGCGCCTGGGTGGCTCAGTCGCTAAGCGTCTGCCTTCGGCTCATGTCATGATCCCAGGGTCTTGGGATGGAGCCCCGCCTTGGGCTCCCTGCTCTGAGGGAAGCCTTCTTCCCTCTCTCCCACTAACCCTGCTTGTGTTCCCTCTCTCACTGTCTCTCTCTCTCTCTCTGTCAAATAAATAAAATCTTTAAAAAAAAAAAATGGATATCTTTGAATCTTAGACCCAGAAAAGGTTAGCAAGAGCATCTTGGGCATCCTGCATTTTCAAACAAGCTGACTTCTCTCTGCGTCCTCCCAGGAAGGAGATTCTACTCCTTCCTACCCTTGGAAAGGAAGCTTTGTGAAATCAAGCCTAATGGAAAGTGTTAGTCTCTGTGATTTAAACCCAAGTCCCCTCTGCTCTGGTTTAATGGATTTCCTTTGCCCTGCTCCTCACCTGCAGCGGAGAACTGCTGGTTGCTTCCACAAGCAGGCGAGTTCTTCACATACCTCAAGGTGGGAACGTTGGCCACAATTCCATGAAAACAATCACCTTTCATTCATCCGCTGAAAAATTTGTTATGAAAATTAACCATTGGCACTTATCTGTCACGTCCTCTTTCTTCATGGGGGCAGAAGAGAACTACAAAGTGACTATGTTCACGTTTATACGAAATAAAAGCTTCTATCTTAAATTTGGAGAGAGGGAAATGTACATGCGGTTGACTCTGGTTCATCACTTGTCAAACCTGGAAGGAAGAGCACACTGGGAGAGGGCTTGTTAGTTTACGGTATTTTGTGAAACTGGGCATGGAGAGTATTTGCATAAATCAGGTTAAAAATAAATTTTGGAATCTTGCTGTGGTTTTTTTTTTCTGCCTAAATGCCTAAATTACATAATTAAGGCTGTATTGAGATTAAAATCACTTCTCATTTAAGGAGCAGCTGTCAGCAGTGCTTTGAGCAAATGGACTGGGGGGTTCTGAGGACTTGAAGTTTGGAAAAGGAAGTGATGGGAGAATTATCTGTGAGTCCTGAAACGTTTCTTGCAGCTGCTGTACACCCAGAAGTGGACTCCAGAGAGGTAGCCACTGCTCAGAGTGATCTGATTTCTTCTGGCCGGAAGCTGAAAAGGAAATGGACATGTTACGGACAAAGTTCTCATGGTCTCCTGAAGGAAGTGCAAGCATCTTCTGGACTGGTTCAAGGATCACTTTCTGTGTAACTTCTCTCCTGTTCTTTGGTTGTTTTAAGCTGCCACTCTCTGTGGTACACCCTTCCTTTCTAGACCAGATTATCCTTGAGGCCTGGTTTTACATCAGAAGTCCTGCACCATGTGCCTCCAATTACTTTCATTTCTCTGCTCTGGCCTTTGCTTATTATCTCCTTTTAGAGGAGGCTACACACACACACACACACACACACACACACACACACACACACACACACGAATGAGCTCGCTTATGCAAACTTACGGGTCCTAAATGGATTTCCTGTCCCTCAAGGGAAGAAATAATCCAGAAATGTGCCCATATACTCCCATGGAACCATATATTCTGTACATTCCCTTATGTTGGGGGGAATTGAATGTGTTATTTCAGAACAGAGCTTTTATTTTAGGGTTAAGTCTCAGAAAAAGATTACTTCTTCAGTCTTGCCTTGCCCTGAAAACAGCTGCATGAAGCCTTGATCCAACTGTGTGGATGTCAGCTGGGTAGACTTGAGCTCCTAGTGAATATTATCTTTTCATGTAATGTTTCATTAAACGGCTAAGTCCACAAGAGTTCCCAAGATACATAAGTCTCAAGAAAAAAGAGGCATGCTTTGCCAAGTAAAGAGCTATGATTTATGGTAGTAACTGTTACACTCTGAATCTTACTGGGCTTTGTTTTGAAAAATTATTACCACAATGGTTCTGTAGAATTTAGTAGTGCAACCAGCACCATTTGGCACATTTATGACAATAGGGTTCTGGTTTTCTTAACTCCACAGTTACATGTTGGCAGCATTTCAAATTCTTGGCACAGATGTGACTATAAAGAAGAAACATGAAAAAAATATATCGGGCAGTTTCGAGTATCCAAATGTAAGGAGCATTATTCCTAACATGCGGCTAGCATGGATATGGAACGATGAACTTAGTAATAGAGGACATGGCAAGCACAAACATTATTTGCAAGGGACGTTTAATTTTTTTTCATTGAGGGCACTAACAGTTTTCTAAAAGCATCTCCTGTTCATATCTACCAAACGAGAATCAAATTTGTTTTTGCCTGGGGCACCTGGGTGGCTCAGTGGGTTAAGACTCTGCATTCGGCTCAGGTCATGATCTCAGGGTCCTGGGATCGAGCCCCGCATCGGGCTCTCTGCTCAGCAGGGAGCCTGCTTCTCCCTCTCTCTGCCTGCCTCTCTGCCTACTTGTGATCTCTCTCTGTCAAATAAATAAATAAAATCTTAAAAAAAATTCTGTTTTTGCCTGGAGACAGGTTAGTTTCTGGATCCTCCACGGACAAGCAAATAAACCCTTCCCGCCACCTAACAGTTGGGACGGCATGACCATACCAGCATGTCTCTGGGTTTCATCCTAACAATGTCCAGCTTCTGGTAAAACAACAGCTGTCTTGAAATTCATTTTAAATGAACAAGTGGCAGACCTACCTTCTGAGCTAAGATGTAAAGGGGAAAAAATACCATGGGATGTAGAACAGGAAGCCTGCAAAAGCACCAAAGAACTTACTCCTTATGGCACAGTCAGTGTTAGCTACTGAAGCAAAAACGTTGTCCTCACTGGGCAGTGTTGTTCCTCAACCATTTTCCTCAGTGTCCCTTACCCCTGAGTCAGTTGGGTCTACACACACACACACACACACACCACATACATGCTGTCCTGAGGCTAGGAAGGCTAGGGATCCAAGTCTTCCTTACCTCACCACCTGATCCCCATCAACAGAGTAAAAGAGACAGACAAAATCCATTACTAATGTTTGAAATGCTTTCCTTAGAGAACACTTCTATAGCTCATAGTTGAAAAATCTTAAACTGTTCACTTCTGAGAGAAAAGAGATCAACACTTCAGATCACGCCCACGTGTGGTCCCCGATGGATGAGGGACTCACTGCTGCTGGGGAGGGTGGGAGGGGCAGGAGAGAGGCAAACACTGTCATGTTCAAAATTGTTCCCTAAGAAGATGTCACTTCACTGGCCCTTCACTGAAGACACTAGACAAGCATCGGTAAAGCATGAACATTTATATTTAATTTACATTTTGACAATTTGCACATAAATAACAATGTAAACCAGTACGTAAACATAAGATAATCTGTTGTTCTAGCAAAGTAAAAAGCCAGTAACTTTGGTCAGTTTTAACTTTGATTAGAGGAAAAAATAAAACCACTGTTGATTGTGGGCTCCACATTCACATGTAAGAGGCCTACAAGGGAAGATCAAATGGCAAAGAGAATCATGTCTCGAGCCACGCAGGTCTTGGTAAAAACTCCCACAAATAAGAAAGCACAAAAGGGAAAGAAGAGAACAAGTGAGCAGAACCGTTAATGTTTGGTGTCAATGTCAATGTGCGATGCTTTGGTTTACCTACAATTAAGGACTGTGTTGGCCCAGCACTGATCCATAAAAAATCGTCAGTTATGCCACTTAGAGGAACAGATCAGTAAGGCTCTGAGGTTTCTCTGGATTGTCCTAAGTTCGTTCTTTACTGCAGGCTGACATAGTTGCCATCAGTAAAATGCTGAATGTAGAAACCAGACTGATAAGTGATGCATCAGTTAGTGAGGAAAGAAGGAGAGAAAGAGAGAGAAAAGTTAATAGTGGTAAAGGGAGTGATGGGACTTTATTTCCATGACTTGGGTGTGACCACATAATAAAAATAAAGCCATCTTAGACTGCCCTTACTGGTGAAAGATGGTGCATCTCTCTCTCCCTGGTTGTTATGCAGTTTCCATCTTTGCACCAAGGTTTTGGGATCTCGTACAATAACAAGGAGGTGCCCAAGCTCACCAATATCTATGATGATGAGGTCCTCAAGTGTTAAGCAAAGCCTCAGAAAGGATTTTTTTCTTTTTGTCCTTAGGAAAAGTAGGTTCTTTTACATGGTTTGGCTCACAATTTAAGTGGTTATAAATATATTATATATACACATGGTATAGTGGTATAAATAGATTTATAAATATACATCATTCTTTGCTACACCTTGAATGCTGACATGTAATCTTTGGGCTTAGCAGAGTGAAAGACAGAATGGCACACATTCTGTCCTTCTGGAGCACACTTGGTTTCTCCTGCAGAGTAGCAAATCACTGCATAAGACATCACTTCCTGCACTACTGGACGCACTCAATGAGGTAATTGTTGTTGAACAGCTTTGCAATGCCCTTTCGTCTTTAATTAAATTAACCATAAATGTAAAAACACAAATACTGAGGAAAATCTGAGTTTTACAGAACAAAATACAATTGATGTGTCAGGGATAGGAATGTGCATTGCCTGCTTTTACCCTAAGACAACAAGAATACCCGTTTTTCATTTTTTTTTGTTTTTGTTTTGTTTTTAAAGTGTGGCCTGAGCCTATCTACCTCAAATCCTTCCTGGTAGAGCACCATGTTTGTGCAATTTTGACATAACAACAACAACAACAAAAAACCCCAATAACAAAAACAACACCCAGACTCAAGCCCCCAAACCTCACACATACAAAACCACCTGTGCTTTGGGAATTTTGCGGCGGTTTTAAACATGGCAGTTTGTCTCATTCACATTTTCAGATAATACACTGGGATGCAAAGGTCACGTGACCACTCTGAATGGCCATGTGACTTTGGGGTGGGGTGACCCTGCTTTTTGGAGAGGAAGACAGGTTGGCAAAGCCTTCTTATCTCCTTTCTGGTAAATCTGTGGCTAGGGGGAAAAGAATCTGAACTATCTACACAAACATACAAGATTCCCTTTCTTGCTTCTTCTACTGAAGTTATTATTGGGTAATTCTGCACACATTCCCCCCAAGGTATACAATGCTGTTCAAGTGAGATCTTATGAGTTAACACATCAACTGTCTAACTTTGGCAAAACCAAACCTCATTTTCAAACCATTATTATAGAGGGAGGTCAGCTGAAGTAATGTATTTGTTTACTAAATCATAGGTACTTAGACAGATGTGCAGAAACTATCTACAAAGAATAGCCACAAGACAAAAATATAACATTTATAACTCAAATTACAAGGAATTTTTCCAGTCATTGTAAACTTTTTTAATTATTGCTTTTTGAATGATAAATTGTATAATAAATTATGAAGGATTATCATTGAAAAAATAATTATGGCTAGGCAATAGTCTTAGCAATGGGAAGGCTATGCAAACATATCCACACAAATATTCAAAATACACAGGTTCAAATATATAGATGGGGGTGTAAATAAGTATATATAATATGTATATATATATTGTCTTTGTCTCATTTATGCCCTGAGATTTCAGTAACTTTGGAGTTCCTTCTTTAATTCCAGACAGGTGAGGGGAAACCATCTGCCGTCAGGAGAGCTTCGCAGAACTGGAATTATGTACAAGCATTTGCTACAGGCACCCTGACTTGCCAAGTCATAAGTTAAGAAACAAAACAAAACACTTTTTGTTTTCTGAAAATCTTAAGGATCCATTGGTTCAACTGTTTCCTGTTTGACCTTTACAGGCCCCAGAGGTAGTGGGTTGCTGTGAGCCAACTTCATGAGGGATGGGTCTGATGACTCATAAAGGCTACACCCTGAGAGGAGTCCATTCCCCATGTTTCTTTGCAAAGACACTTTCAGGCCAGTTTCTTCTTTCTCTTTTCTGACCACAGCCAGAATTTCTTTCTCCACCACAGAGGTCACATCAATGTTGTCCTCCATGTCCTCGAGCCGGTCGGCGTTGTCGCTGATGTCAAACTTCTCAATTTCTTCATTGATCCTGGTCAGATCCTCCAAAGGCATCCCTGTGGCTGGGGCCACAGGACAGTTCCCCTTCAGGTGGACCTTGAGGCTGCAGAGATGGATGTAGCTCTTGTGGCAATGGGCACACTTGTGGGGCCGCTCCCGGGTGTGTAGGCGCTTGTGGAGTTTCAGGTGCACAAACTGGGTGAACTTGGCAGGGCACACCTTGCACTGGTAAGGTTTCTCTCCCGAGTGGAGTCGCAGGTGGGTCTTGAGATTGCTGGTGCTGCTAAATCGCTTGTGGCAAACCTACAGTGTGGGGAAGAGGGCAGAGATGGGAGGAGGAAAGACCAGAAGATTAAGAGCTGCCGGTGGGAGGGCACGCTTACATACCAACGCCCAGCAACCTGTGAGTTGAGAAGCCTCCCCGTGGCACCTATGGCGTGGCATTAAGCAAACAGGGAGATGTGGGCACTGCACGCGAGGTGTTTACTTCCCCCTGCCATTTTCCACCCACTGGAAGCCGGCTGTGTCATCCCCTCTGCTCCTTAGCAGTTACAGGGCTATGAGACGTGGCCAGGCAGAATTCTTGTGCTGGTTTAAACTATGGGGCTATAGGACACAGGGAGACCGCTCCTGACACAGTCTTTACAAAGGTGAAAATTTCTACCGGAAAACACTGCCCACCTGGCATTCATGTGGCTTCTCTCCCGTGTGTACCAGGTAGTGTTTCTGCAGGTGGGCAAGCTGAGTAAAGCCCTTGTTGCAAGTCTGGCATTTGAAAGGCCGTTCTCCGCTGTGCACTCTGAGGTGAACCTGGAAAGAAGCCACGTGCGTTAGCCCTGCTCTCGGTCGGTGGGAAGACCTCACATCTCTGCTCAAGGGCTCAGGCATTTATGATGCAGACACTTTAGGAAACCCATCACGTGAGAACTTAAACCGAACAGACAGCCCCAGCGTTTTCAGAACGCTTCATTTTGTTTGAGCCAAAGGAACAAAAGCCGCGGGCCGAAAGGACTTTACACTGATCTTCTAGCCCAAACCCCGCATTTTCATTATTCAGAAGGAACGCAGCAGAGAATTAGTCTGAAGTCACAGAGCCATAAATGGCCAAAGGAACCCCACCAGCCCCAATCCGCTATTCCCGCCTGTCTCACATGTCGCAAAAGCGCCTCGGCACCTGCGCAGAACGAGCCACACGCAGGCGCGCAGGCGCACAGTGCGGCCCCGGCGCGCAGGCCGCCTACATCCCCCGTGCTTGCTGCGTGGCCTACCTTTAGGTTTGAGAGTTGGCCAAAGGTCTTGGCGCAGACGTTGCATTCATACTTTATCTTGCCATTCTGCTTCTTTAGGGGGTAGGGCAGGGTCTTGTAGCCTGTCATGTTTCTTTTGTTTTTAATGAGATTCATGGCTTCGTCACTGCCAGGAGCCGCAAGCGCCGCTGAGGTAGCTTTGGGCTGCACCACGTGCTCCGCCGAGGCGGCCGTGCCGGCTGTGGGCGACCCGCTGGTGGGGCTGCTCGCCCTGTCCTTCATGCTGGCGGCCGCCCCGGGGAGGGAGAAGGCACTGTGCGGCGCCGGGACGAGCACCTCGCGCGCGTGGTCGGGCTGCAGCGGCCTGCGGGCCCCGTCCGAGGGCAGCGAGCTGGGCAGGGAGGCCGGGCTGAGCAGGGGGTGCGGCAGGCCGCCACCGCCCAGGAGGCTGCCGTAGACAGGGTACAGCCTGGGGAAGAGGCTCAGGTTGCCCACGCCGCCCATGTTGCCCACGGTGCCCAGGCCGTTGCAATTCACGCCGTAGGGGGGCAGAAGGAACTTGGGGTAGTGGGCGTTGTAGGAGGGGATGAAGGCCGGGGGCAGGTGCGGGGCCGGTGCGTACCCCGGGTAGGAGCCCAAGCCTTCAGGGCCGTAAGGGCCGTTCAAGTAGGCGTACGAGTCTCGGTGGTCTGGAGGGCAGGGCGCCAGGGGCGACACCGTGTTCCCCGGGCTGCTGTGCGGGCTGCAGCTTTTGAGGCTTTGGTCGGGGCTGCTTCTCGCCGAGGGGCTCGGGGTCGCCGAAGACGGGATGGGAGAGTGAGTGATGTAGGTCGGCCTCTCCATCCCATAGGCTTTCAAAAAGTCCTCGGGCAGAGGGGCCCGGATGGGGTAGACAACCCGAGGGTAGAAGGGCATTTCGGGGCTCCCGTTTTTTCGGAAGTCGTCCGCCTCCTTTTCTGAAGCGAAGGGTGAAATGTTGGAATGGTAGCAGTCCTTTCCTTTGGAGGGGTTGGAGTCCAACTTCAGGATTTCTTTCACGCTGTACTCTCTCTTTGGAACGCTCTTGGGGCACAGTTCATTTTTCTCAGTGCTGGGCTGCTTTGGATGGCTCTGGGTTTGTGCTGAAATAAAGACAGGTCGGTTACTCAAAGGGTTATAGAGAACTGAAGTGAAAATACCAAAGCTGCTCTCTCCTTGAGGAAACCTGAGCGCCAGCTGGCCACAAGCGAGACACACCTGGCTTCTCAACGCCCTCTCATTCTAGAGGGCTCGGGGGCCACTTGCTCAAACGCACCGCTCCATTTCCTTCTGGGCAAAACGGGGACAGTGACAACACCTCGAATGAAGGGCACTGTCTGGATTATTTTGTTTCTACTAGTAAAAACTGTATGATGGAAAAGTGCTGTTCAAGCTAGAACGGGAGAGCTTCCATTAAAATGGGGTGGAAAAATCCTGGTGTGGGGGTGTCAGAGGTTAATAAAAGTCATTCTGATGTTCACAGTGTACGGAAAGGAAATCAGCACACCCTGCAAACTAGATGTGAAAGATTAAGACTCATTTCAAGTAACAAGCAGTCATCAGTTTTCGCCTTGATTCTTGTTTAATACGAATTTGATAAAGCCCTGTTCAAACTGCCTGTGCCAAATAGATTAGCAATGTGGATGCCACCCCTTCCCCTCAAGTTGCTGACAACACAAGAATGGCACCAAGGTTCTGTCTGGTCTAACCAGGCTCCCAGCAATGCTGTCCCCTGGAATCACAAGGCGTGACATACTCATCTCTGCCAAACCACAACAGGCACTTCCCAAGCCAGTTCAATTACTTAGAGCACCAAAGAAAACAGGCAGCTAAGATGAAAGCATTTATTCTGTATTATTACTCGATAAATACACTATTTAGGAACAGCAGCAATGAGGACAGTTCCAGACTCTGCAGGCCATCACCAGCCCTGCCCCTCTAAACACACGAAACAAACGATGCCTTTGGGAAAACACCAGTCAGAGCAGGGAACACCAAAAACTCCAAGCTCAGCCTTCCCTGGAAATCAAAAGTAAAACAGATGCTGCTTCGCTGGCGCTCTGGTTATCAGAGGGCAATCGCTCCAACTGAACAGCTGCCCCCACAAGGAGGAGTAGGTTGAAGGCGTGAGCCAGCCATGTGTGTGGATGCCTTGGGAGGCAGGGGAGCTTTGGCCTCGGTATCAGAAGGGGACAGGTTGGGGACCGTGCTGAAGCCTCTGTAAAAGTATCATTCGCCGTCTCAAAAAAAAAAAAAAAAAAAAAAAAAAAAATCCTTTTGATTTCACTCAGAAAGCACTCCAGGCTTGATATCTGATAGGTCTAGAAATGAAGTCTGTGGAAGTCCAGATTCTGAACTTTTCAAATCCATTCTCTGGACTGTCAGGCTTGAGGGATTCGATTCCAGTTTGAGAGGCCCTCGGAGAATGTTATCTCCTGCTAGCTGTTATCAGTTACTCCCGGGTGAGCCAGCAGCCCCAGAATAAACACAGCCAAGACACTATCAGGGAAGATGCTGATGGGAGCAGTGATGGAAAGCTTGCTGAGGGAGAGGGATTTCTGAAGCCACTAAACCAAAATAAATAACCCCTTATCGGGCCAATATCGGTCTTTCAGTGAGGCCCAGCAGGCAGGAAGTTCAAATTGTCACTTTTGTTTTTTAAAGCTGAAATGGTAAAGAGAGACAGCTAAGTTGGGAAACTGATAGGTGAGGCATCTCACAGTCACAGGAAGGAATTTTATGGAGGTGAAAAAGAACAATCTGGAGACACCCGTGTAGGCCCACATTAAAAAAAAGATGGCACCCTCATAAAACGTACAGAAACTTCACCATTTTCACATGGCAAATTATACCCCAGTCTCATAATTTTTCCAGTGACTTCAATACTCTCTTGGTTCTAAAGTTCAACAGATTGAGACCATAAGCAAGAAACGAGTGTCCATCAGCAGCCCTGTCCCTCCTATTTAGTTAGATGTTCTCACTAGGTACCTTAATAATTCGGTTATTAAACTGAAAACAAAGCTAATGACTGGGCCAACAAACAGGAAAGTCAGAATCTATAATTTTCCATGTAAAATTCTTAGCACAGGGCCCAGCACATAGTAAATTCACAATCAACGTTTGGTCTCTTTTATGCCTCCATAGAAAAAAAAATTCTATTTTCCTCCAAAACAATATCCAGAGGGAAATGTTAGCCCCCTAAGATGTTCTAAGGTGGAAGTCATGGAATCTATGTGAAGGTACATTTTAAAAAATCATCCTTCAGCAGCTGAGTAATCAGTAGAGCTGGTGTCATTTCTGACTCTCCCACTCAGCAGCAGCTTGAGTTAACATGAAGAAGAAAATCAAGATCTGTTTTTGTTCTTAAATCTTAAATGGCTGTAGGCGGACGGAGTCATTTCAAGAGTGAACTGCTTCTGAAGGCTCTGAATGGCTTAATTATGCCGACTCACATTTTCGATCTATAATAAGAACCCCCAAGACTACAAGAAAGAACCTAGAAGTTCTGCAGTAGGCAAAACAAAGTCTGTTTTCAACTGAAACTGAGAAAGCAGATTAACATTTAGAAGTCTATAATTTGGTCAACTGTTTTCTAGATGGGTTGGTTAGATACATAGGAAAAAATACCAAAAAGCCTGGGAGGGGTAAGAGTTAAATTTAATAGTTTCTACTCCTTTTCTTTTGTTCAAAATTCTACCAGTTGGACCATCACTGCCATTTAAAGTCCTCACTGAGACTCTGGCACAAACCTCTATTGTGCTGGGAGCACGGAAACCCAACACAACTCATTTGAAGACACAATCTACCTATTAGGCCTGATGAAAGAGTGGAAACTTTCCTGATCAGAGGTTCAATCATCAGTTACCACACCTAAGACAACTGGTTTCACAATCAGCATCGGGAGTCTTGGCTTTTAATGTGACTGGTTATTTGTTCACTCTCCTTTACTATGAATACTGGACAAAGAAAGCATCCCTGAAAATGTTAAGCCACCATTTAGAAAAAAAATTCTGCATAAATAAAAAGGGACTTTTGTGGGAACAAAATTGTCATTTCCACAATATACATGGAAATTGCTCTGAACACAGAATAAGCACTTGAATCTTAAATGTTGTGCAAAGCCTTTCTTCGGGGATTAAAAATGCAGGGCCTTCGAAACCACATTCGGTGAAGGATGTAGGTGAAAAAGCTTCTTTGTGGTTGGTGCAAATTCACTGGGGTGGGTCACTTCAAATGGAGTTACTGTTTGAAAAAAAAAAAAACCAAACCAAAACCAACCAAGGTCTTTCTCTGAATTCACAAATGATGAAGCTCAAGGAGTGTAAGGAGACCCTCAAGAAGAAGTGACTTGCCATGCTGAGAAAGTCAGGAGGAAGCAGCACATCTTCCCGTGAGAGGCTCTGCTAGACTATAAGCTGTCTTTTACCATGGGCCTGGCACGGCGCGTCTGGCACGTGCAAATGCCAAAACAGCTGAATGGCTCCAGGGGTGCTCAGCAATACCACAGACTCTGGGGAGCTCAGAAGAGATATGAGGGAAAAGAACTGACTCCTTTGGTCAAGACCGGACTCACCCCTCTGCTCATGTTAGTAGCCAGCTTGTTTCCAATGATTCCAAGACCTCATCCTAAAGTTCAAGGGTGCACTGAGTGTTTTGTGTGTGTGTGTGTGTGTGTGTGTGTGTGTGTGTGTGTGAGAGAGACAGAGGACCATGAATGCAAACTTGAAAGGTGATCCTGAGAGGGAGATTCATAAGCTTTCTTAGTCCCAGCTTTTCAGAAAACTGCAAATACGGTATTGAGATGGTAGGGAGATCAAGTAAACTACACAGTGTGGGATGAGCACCAACTAGCTACAGAGTTGGCTTAGCCTGACCAGGACAGGTAATGGTTTTGTTAACTGGTCCTAAAGTTGAAGTCAAAATCCTAATCTATGTTAAAATTAACATTCATTCCAAATGTTTCAAAGGCGGAAATGTGAACTAAAGCAATTGAGCCATCAGATAAAACAATTAAGCCTGCATTATCAACAATTGGTGAATCTGGGTAAGAGGTACTTGGGAATTCTTTGTGCTATTTTTGCAACTTTTCCTCAAGTTTGAAATCATATCAAAACAAAAAGTTAAAAAAATTTCAAAATTTAGATGCCAACATTTTTACATCCAAAGGACCTACTGTTAAAAACTTCCTTAAAATGTAGCAGTCTAACTGAGAACACACAACCATAATTACAACAGACTGGAGTTTTACGGTCATTCTTAAATTGTTCCTAGAGATCACTTGAGAATGACTAAAATGAGGTAGCCTTTTGCAGAGGGGTTATGGCAGTAACTTCAACCAAATAAAAAAGTAAAAGCTTATAAACCTAAGGAACTGAGAATTTTTTAAAACAAAGTATTAAGTGGCTACCGTAAAAGTGATCCAGGGGTTAGATAATTAGGTTTTTGCCTTAAAGAAGGAGGCTAAGATATAAAATCTTTAGAGTTATCCACTTAGAATAATATTTTAAAAAATTGGGGCGCCTGGGTGGCTCAGTGGGTTAAGCCTCTGCCTTCGGCTCAGGTCATGATCCCAGGGTCCTGGGATGGAGTCCCACATCCGGCTCTCTGCTCTGCAGGGAGCCTGCTTCCTCCTCTCTCTCTCTGCCTGCCTCTCTGCCTACTTGTGATCTCTGTCTGTCAAATAAATAAATAAAATCTTTAAAAAAAAAAAATTATAGCTGTGAGTTTTTCTAGAAAACAGTCTGCGGTGTTCTACATCAGACCATACATTGATAACCAAATGTGCATCTCTACAATATTCCAACACACACTGTAGTAAGCACCAACAAATCACCACAAACAAGGGCTATAGCTCGCATAATAAGCATGTCAGGACCAATCCCTTTTTATACTCCCACCTGCCCCCTTTTGGAAAGATTAGAATTAGACATCTATTTCTTCCTGTAACTTTCTGAATTAAACACTCAAAATAGCTCTTAATATTTTACACGATCAGATTTCCTAATGGGGGACAGGGACTACAAAAATTTTCTTCCCTTTTCCTGATCCCTTGTTTAAAGCCACGTACTTGGCCCCACACATGGAGCCGTATAATTAGACAACATGTTATTAGCTCCTAGGGGCAGAACTGACATTACTGGCATTTTAAATTTTTTTATTATTATTTTTTGTTCTATAATCCACTTACTGAGATTCATCATTGTTAGCTCTCCGGGATAAGGGTAGTGAAGCCTCTCTGCAAAGTCCCGACAATACCACACAAGAAGCTCCTGGTTGGCAGGGATGGGCTTAATGGTGTAGAAGTAGATGTTCATCCCGTTCTGACACGCAGCCAGGTTCTGCTCCCGGGCAGAGTGCGCCGGATTCACATAGCGCATCCAGTTGCTTTTCTCCTCATTAAAGCCATCGATGAAGTGGAGAAGCTCCCCTCTGGAATAGATCTGTCCGAACAAAAAAGACAGACGTGTAAAAGAAAGTCAGCCCCAAAGCAATGACAAGCTTCCCCGGCACCTCTGAGAAGAAACACAGCAAGGACCGTGTGTGATTTCTCATTCCCTGTTCCCCACATAGAAAAAGAATGCAATCGGTTTAGGCAGAGTAGTCTTGAATCAGCAGAAATCAGGACGGAAACAGGTAAGGCACACTGTCAGTTACCTTTTCCATTTCAGTTTTATCATCTTTTCGTGTTGGGGGAAAAATGACAGAAGAATGAAACACCACATTTCATTTAAGGAGCTGCCTCGGACGGATCAAACCACCAGAGAGTATTACTTTTGCTACAGCCGTGAACGGCAAATGGGCGAAGCTTCTAACTTTAGTTCCGATTATGCTGACTTTGAATGCTTTGAGTCACTGGGTAGAAGACCAAGCCAACCGAATACGTCAAACTGAGTCTCTCAACTTTTTCTATGGCCTCTGTACTTGCCGTTTCCTACACCCCCGCCCAAGGCTTTAACTATGCAAACATCCTCCACCCCCAAGCCTCCAAGTCCAGAAGTAACACTTGCTCATATGAATACTTGGAACCCTGCCTTTTTGTGGAAACACTGGGTGGGGCAAAGGTGAACTTCACCTGCCATAACAAAGTGAACACCGGGACAGAAGCCAGAATTTGACAGTCGACTGAGAAGTCACTTTTCCTCTTGATAAACATGTTCAGCCTTGCACTTCTCTTTCAAGCCGAAGGAGGGGAGAGGGAACCCTCTTATCTGTAAGGTGGTTGGCTAAAACACCAACTCACAGAGCCATAGGCATGTGTTTTTCGAAAAAAGAACAGGAAGAAACTATTGTCCTTTAAAGGCAACGCATAGTGAAGAATTCTCCCTCCCTCCCAGTGATACTGACACACTCAGGCTTGATTCGGTAAAAAGACAGAAGTAAGAATAGGAAAAACTAAAACATTCATTCTTGCTGAAACTACTTTATAAACCAACTCCTCACTCCTCCACAGAACGTTTCTCTCTCTCCCTCTTTTTAAGAAATTTCCTTATCCATCTTCAGACTCAAGAAATTTCCTTATCCATCTATAATCAATACCTGGTTATCTGCAACTTGTAGTCTTCAAGTAGTAGGGCACTGTTCGTAGCAGAATTTTGGCTCTAACCGGACAGCGGGGTAGGCTTTGTTCCTAGTCACATACCGACTATGATAGTCTATAAATCGCGTCTGTAGTTCACTCGCACGTTATCAGAAACAAAAAGGAACTCTGTCCCTTTAACACGGGCAGTAAACACCAGAATCACTTTCTTTTAAGAGTAACTTCCTGTAAATTGTGAAGGGGGAAATACATGTGGCTTCATCAAAGCAGCTTGTGAGAGCTTTTGCGGTGTGTTTTGTTAAGAGAAAATGGAACAAGCCTGGGTGAATTCTGCTATCAAGAGGGGTTTTCAAGTTTGTTTACTCTGATGTGCAAACTTCCAGGAACATGGGGTTCCATCGTTCTGCACTCTTCACTGGGCGGAGACTGCTTTCTAAAGCTACGGGGCGTGGGATTCCAGTCAGCCTTCCATGGACTACAATTTACTGTATCCTCATTTAAAAACAGAAACGACTGTACCATGAAGTCATACGCGCACACACATGAAAATAAAATAATGCGTACATCAAATGAACACTGCTCCTTCTCACCTCACTACACTCCCATATATTATCAGGAAGATTAAAAATGTGCTGACTCATAGTACAGTTACAAGAAATGTCACTGGTTTCTCAACTTGAACATCCCTACTCTTCTTTGACTGTGTAATTTGCATGAAACTTTTTCTTTCCTTACAACAGATGTTCATATTCCTGCCAGCAAAAATCAGGATGCTTTTGACAACATGTGGGGAGTTTTCTCCTACAATATCTTTTGTATGTGAAAGACTGATTCAAATAAATCCTCCCAGGGAAAGCATTTCAGTTACTTAGGGTGAATCTTTAATGAGCCAGGGAACTGGGACAGAAATAGGAGGTTCTTAGGTATTTCTTGCTTTTAAAAAAATGATCATACATTAAATAAGTCTTGGGCCGGGTTGTGTTAATTCAGACTTTTGACTCCAAGACTTACACACTTCTGTGGCTCACTTCTGAGAAGACTTTATTGGCAATAAAGGCAAAAATGTAGTCACTGACATTTTGCCCATTATAAGTCACAAAGTAAATATATTTTAAGCATGTGTAATTATTAAATAAAAACTGAGCACACAGTTCTTCGTGCTCTTTCGTGTTTGGAAAAATAGTAAAAAAAAAAAAAAAGCCTAAAAACACAAAACTTCCTGGATTAAGAAAAAAAAAAAAAATCCTGTTTTTATGGAACAGCTTCTGAATGATCCCCCCAAATAGAAGTCTTTTATAAAGATACGTCTCCCAAGATATAACCATGGTAGGTAAAAACTGGCCAAAATAAGTATAATCTAGTTTTTGTGGTTGTTTCTTGCAGCTGTTTTTTAAAAGAATTAAGATTCTTAAAAAATTCAAATAATGGTTCCCTGGTAATCATGTATATTTTATGCAAGTATGCATAAAAAATTACTTTTAAATTTAGTAAGCATGTTCCTATTTTCTAATTGAGAAAAATGAATATCCTAGAGAGATCTATGGGAAGAAGGAAAGCAATCTAACTTTTGTCCCTGTTCCCTTCTAATTCTGGGTCTTTTGCTCAAAAACTCCATCCAATTAGTTCATCTTTGAGGTCCTTTCTAATCCTGATATTCCAAAGGAGGTTGTATGAGCCAGACTTTAAAGCTCTCACATGATTGTAAGCACCTCTTTTACACAGGAGTAATGTACATACGGTCAAACCCAACAGTTTTATGATGCAGACGCAAGACCAGTCCCAGTCATCTCCATTCCCCTGGTGGCACCTTCTACCCATCCTTCCTTAATGGCATTTATTTTCAAGCTAATTCATTTACGATTACTCTTCCATTCAATTAAAGTTAACTCAGCAAGAAATCAAGAAGGGTGAAATCTAAGGCTTGGTGACTCATTACTACTTCCTTGCAGAGAAATGCAAATGAACTTACCCTTGAAGCAAGCAGCACACTGTTTCCTTTCATCACAAAGCTCTAATGAATTGCAAAAATTAAGATTCATATACAGTCCATATCTCCATCCTTAATCACCTAGGGGCTGCATTTCTAGAGCCAAACCTGTTTCAATCACATTTGCCTACAACTCCCTGTGTCCACAGGGGCCTGCAATAGTTGTGGTAAGCCCGAGTACAGGTTGAAAAAGGAAGTGACCCAGCACTTCTGGCTCCATCCCCCCCCCCTTAATTCTTAAGGAGTCTGAAAAAATTTTCTCTACTTACCCGCCAGAAATATTTCCTGTTGGCGTTCTTGGGAACAGTATCATTGGTGTAGATTTCACCTACTAGAGGTCCAAAACGTGTTCCCTTTGGTATGTATTCTTTACTCACCACTCCAATAACCTGAAGGGGATAAAACGTGAAATAATTACTTCAAACTGTAAAATATTAACAGAAGTTTTTACTGAATTAGAATTGGCAAGTGGTAGTACAACCAACAATGACAAAATGATGAAACAAAGAACAGATATCAATGGTGCCCACATAATTTTAACAACAATATTCATCTTAGGGGGAAACCAACTTTTACGCTCCCAGATCATAAGTAAATACCCAACCAAGCATTAAACTAGTCTAAAAGATTATTCTCTGGTGACTTTTTCATTTTTACTATTACTTTTCATACTAGAAGATCAGAGAGGGTAACCATTCTGTTTTATCTGATTTTAGAATCAGATACTACAGAATTAGATGTTCAAGATTAAATTATTTCAGCCTGCTCCTACTTTCTTATTTCTCCTTCTCCATCAAACCATAAACACAGCATGCTTGAGGGGAAAAAAATAGTTTTAGCTTCAGAAACCAAAATAATGCTGTTGGGTTATTCCACAAAGACCTAAGGAACCAGAAGAAAAACACATATTTTTTTTTCATTCCAAATGAGGTGGTTTTTTTTTTCCCCCATAACTTACAAGTTCTCTTTAATAGAAGAACAATTTTCAAGTGACTTTGTTCTTCCCTAGTATCTTCTACTCAACAGTGATCAAAATGAAATTTATACAGAGGAGAGCTGTGGGTTCTGAGAGCTGGGGTTCTAAGATCTGAGGAAATGACCTTCTCAGACTGGATGTATCACACTAGGGCCCTGCTAAAGAAACAAGTTAACTATGCTAGTTCCTCCTTGATGGTAAATTTCTTTAAGGGAGTGAAAAAAATCATCAACCACGAATCAGGAAGCAATTCATCACTATTCAAAAGAAATCCTCTTAAGGAGTCCTCTGCAACATTTCACAGTTACAGTTTTATATTGGTTTTTATTCAGTCACTTTCCCATTTTTATTTATTTATTTATTTACTTATTTTTGGTCTGAAATCACCTACAAATTACTTACTGAATACCTTATTGAAATGGACCAAGAGGGTAGGTAAAAGAATATTTACTTCCAGGTTTTACTAAGCCCGATGGCTCCTGTGTAATTGTGTACCTGCCATGGCAGGTCCAAATATATGTATCAATAAATGCGCACAGTGGAATCTCAGATTTTGGTTGTGACATACATTGATACATCAACATGTCTCATGAAGAACTTAAAACCTGTTGAAATGGATATGGAATAAGCACATCTCCATGGTTGTAACAGTCCAATCTTTCTCATGTACATTTCTTATCAGCCAATGATTTTTTAAACAATCTAGTATTTAATATACAAGCTAATAGAGCATACCCAGACTGGAAAGAGAGGGAAAAAAAAAAGAAAAAATTTCCTATACCTAACACAAGTTGAAACAACGTTGTGAGCTAAAGTGTTATTTTTGGTACTTTATGAACTTCTGGCAGAGAGCTGAAAAAAGCAGATGTTCATCTCATCCTCCTCTGCCTTCATTTACATCTATGTGCCCTTTCAATACAGTTCATCGTTACTGGTATTTGTTGGCAGTAAAACTACTGGGGACAGGAGTAGCTCAGAGCAGTCTTGAGATAAAAATATGTACTAAAGCTTAAGTAGACTTACTTATGAGGATTTCATTATTTATGATACATTATTGAACCTAATTAATTTGAAAAATTCATGGAATTGACTTCTATGACACACAAATCATTTGGCATTCACATTCGAGTGATTATTCCATAATATTAAAATGACAAACAGGAAAAACAAATAATGTCATTTGTTGGTGAGCCAATAATTAGCAGTTGATATTTTCAACATATCCACTTTAAAGCAGTAATTTAAAGAAAGGTACTCAACTGGTTCATCAACTTTGTTTTAAATTACAGTCTCTTGCAGACAGTGCCTTGGGAGTCAGAGCTTGATTACCAACAAGTAGCATTACATTGAGGTCAGGTTTTTGTTTTTGTTTTTTTTTTCCTTCCAAATTGCTCTTTTTTTTTTTTTTTTTTTTAACCCATGGGCCTCTTGGTTCTCATTTATCACTCTTATACTAAGAAAACACACAAAATTTTCTTATGGCCAAAAAGAAATCAACCTGAATTTTATTCTTACAAAAGAATTTGCAGGAGACATAACCCCCAGCACCTATTTGAGAACAACTATAAGCAAGTCACTGAGGAAGCTATAGTACAGTACTTGCCATCTATAACCTTACAAAGGCAACTAAGTAAGCAGACAGGATAACAGTTAAGAGGAGGAGGGTCTTTGGTGGAAGAGAAGTCTATGAAAATACTCAAGCCGCAAACAAATAAAAGAACCTACACTTGTCATGGTGAGCATTTCATAATTTTTTTTTTATAAAAGAGCCAAAGAGCCTCAGTAGTAGATTATCTTTACAAGTGGCACAGAACCCTATTATTTCAAGTTCCATTATACACATAAACTCACACAAAGTGGATACACAGAGACACAAAATAATAGAATTTCAAGGTTGGAAAGAATTGTTGTAGCTTAAATACCATCTCTTTCCACTCCCAGCCCAGCACTTTAGTATAGGATAAACAGCTTCATCTCAAATCCATGTCTGAGACATTAGTCAAAGAGGACACACGAGCTGCAATTCTAAGATTACAGCGCTCGGCAAGAATACAGCGCTTGGCTAGGTAACTGGAGGGGGAATAGGAACCAAGGTTGTTTTCAATGGGAGTGGAAGACCAAGTCCTATTCCTCCCCTTGCCCCAGAAAGGTCCAGATGTGAATCTTAGCCAACAATATTCTATCCCCAGAGTAAGCACATAAGACAGAGGAATCTGGTATGTGCCTTGGATTTCACAGTGCTAAAAAAACTAATTAAGAATGTGTTCACCTAAGCTTGCGAAGGAAACTTCACAGGAACTGACCAGGGTCCTAAAGAATTATTACTAGGGGCAGGCTGCTGTCTGTGTGCCTCCCATAATCCTATCTGGGAGAAGACCCTGCCTCCAGACTTGCTTGCCTCCTCTCTCGCCGCCCCTCAAGCCCTTCTACGCAGTGCCTTATGTTAGGAGAGAACCCTTCCTCCACTTGGGCAGATACGTCTCTGTCAGTGGACTCAGTTACAGCACACACCCTGATGTCTGAGGCTTCCAGACCAAAAAAAGGGGGGGGGGCCTTGTTTTTCATTGTACAAAACGAAGATTTCGCAACTTAAGATGGGGCTTGCTGAATTTAAGTCTGATATGAAGGAGAAAATGAACTTGGTTTTTTTTAAAGCAATTCCTCCTTTAGGGAATCTACAAGCACACACACATAGCAGAGGGCTTTAAGCAGAAACATTATTCAGGTTTAAATGTGGTTTGAGCATCCTCACCCCAAATTACATTAAGATGATTTTAATTACTAGCTCTCTCTTCCCCTCCCCGAATCCACCCCCCCATAGAAATGACATATTCGATTAAAATTTTATCTCGAACATAAGGATATTTACATTGAAATGACTAGAACTCTGTAGTGGACTAAGACTTCAGTTTGTAATTCACTTCATTTTTTTTTTTTTTTGAAAGGGAGTGGGGTGAATGGAGATGTTTTTGGAAGATTTCCTCCTTGATTATATTAAAGGAAACATGGTAATGTCTTGGCACATTGTCTCACAAATACAAGGCAGTAGGAAGAGGAGGGAATTGCATGTTATGGAGAGATACCTTTTACAGATGGCTTGAGTTAATAATGGACTTCAATCAAAATAGGCATTCGGTGAGTCCCCATCATGGGTCTGATGTTTATCACCACATGACTCTTGGAGGTCAGACTTAGAGCCACCGTGCCTCTTGAATATAAGCAAACTCGATACGGGCTGCTGCTTCTAAAATATAACTGTTTAAATTGATCTGCCTGTATGCACGTCTTCACAAAAGATTATTTCAGGAGGACTAGGGGAAAATCCCCCCTAAAAGAATAACCCATCAGTTAAAAAAAAAGTTTTAAAAGTTTTGAATAGTATGTCTATATTTGGTTTGAGTTCTGGAAATAGGAAGTAAGAACGGGCTCATTAAAGGTGCGGAATGATTCTAAACCAAATCTAAAAATGAGGGTCAAGATCAGAAATTCGGTTCGTATGTTTTGTTTTTAAACCAAAAGAAAAAAAAAGATGCTGACACATAGCACAAATTCATAATGAAAAATAGTCTTGTTAAAAAAAATCCCCAAGTATGTCAGCACAACAGTTCACAGTGTACCGTCTTCTGTTACTTAAATGAAAACATATAAAGAAGGGCAAGATCAACCAGTGAGATAAAAACCCCTTACAGAAAGGCTCCCCCCCGCCCCCCTTTCCATGGCTGGTGGGACTGAAAGAACTAACTGAATAGTGTCAATGTAAACCTTTCATCCATCCTGAAGGTTTCTGCTGGAGACCTGGCTGTCAGGTATCATACCCTCCACGGCTCAGTTCCATGCGCCTCTTTCCCCACCACAAGGGAGCTGTCCTTTCCCAAAGTGCAGAAAAGAAGGAGAAAGAAACAGAAAAGCGGGTACAAATTCCAGAGTGAATGTAAGACAGTGTCACATTCGAGTTGGCTTCCTGGTTGCTTTTATGATTAGGAACTGGAGATGTGTTATTCAAGTGTTTCAGTTAAATAAAACAGGGGAAAATAGACGAGGAGGACCCTGATCTCTTATTAGGTGAGTTTTGAAAGACCCTCTTTAGGGATACAGGGCACTGTAGGAACATACTGAAATAGGAAGTTATATGTTCAAAGGGAAAAAAAAAAAACACAAAAAACAAACAAGCTTAATAAAGGATCGGGGCTGAAAGACGTAAAGACGATAAATAAAACCACAGTGACACCAAGAGGGGCCAGTGTAGCATAATCAAGAAGCCCTGGCTGGGGAAG
Source organism: Meles meles (assembly GCF_922984935.1). Taxonomy (NCBI): domain Eukaryota; kingdom Metazoa; phylum Chordata; class Mammalia; order Carnivora; family Mustelidae; genus Meles; species Meles meles. The sequence continues at coordinate 26,250,624 of NC_060070.1, forward strand.
TCAGAAGAACTTTGCTCCTAGTCCTGGCTCAGGCTTCTCACTACACATCTCGAGTAAGTGACTATCTTTCTGAACCTTGGACTACTGATCTGAGGGCATTCTTTTATTTAGCTATGATTTTAAGTAGAATGATGGAAATGGAAAAACAAGCTAAGAGCCGAACGGGAGATAAGAAAGAACATTATACGAATGAAAAAGCAAAGATGACCCACAGAATAGAGGCCTTTATTTCAGTCCACTGGGCAGGACAGGGCAACACGGCACCAATGAACCCTGGGAACAGACCACTATTTGGTCAAATGTGATATGGGAAAAAACACACGACACCTTCTAAAGCCACAGCCAAACCTTAAATAGCCAAACAAATCCTACATTGATTTCACGGGCCACGTATTAGGAACTTTTCTATTGAAAAGAGTGTTACTCTCAGAAAGAGGTATAATTAAGGCCGACCTCTGGGGTTAAAATTTTAGGTTAACGTTCATGTACAACTGCAATTTAAATTTTGGTTTTTATGAAATCTGCCTCTATTCTTCCAGCAGGGGGGGGGAAAAAAAGGTTAAGCTTTAATGAAACTCAAAGCAGAGCTGCTCTATTTAATTTTAGACAGCTGTGTCTCCCCCTCACCAAAAACACTGAACTCAGACACACAAACAGGAAAGAGACAAAGTATTTTCCAAACAACGGTCTCCCCCGACTCCTTCAAATACTGTTCCTTGGGGAAGAAGAAAAAGTGATCGGACAGGGCTCTAGTGAACACTCCCAGTATCCAGTCATAGATTCCCACATCAAGGAATCACTTCTTTGTGAAGGCAGCGACAGAAATGACAGTGACCCATGGTAGTCCTGGGGGTGGGAAGTCTGTTGAGGGTCAATTCCCTCAACTCAGTAGAGACAGTTCTGCAGTAGAGACAAGCAGGAACCACTGCAGTAGCTGAATTCTCAAAACAAGAGTGGTTCTGCAAGTTATTTCACAGCTAAACATCACGCCTAGCTATAATCGTTATATAAAAGGGTAAACACAAATCCTTTGCTCATTCCAAGTTTGGGTTTCCAGCCCCTTTGAAACAACAAAGAGGGTACCCACTTCAGAGGCCAGTAAGGAATCAGCTTGCCTGCCCCAGCCAGAGCAAAGGAGCTGCGGCAGATAAACAGTGGTTAGCTCTGAAGTCATCCGGACAGAGGACACTTTTACACGAACCTCTTCTTGGTTTATACCATCACTTCGGTTCATAAACACGTCAAGGTTTTGAGTACAATTTTAGAAACCCAGCTAATAAAGCTGGCTTGTTAAAAAGAAGAAAGCCATCTAATGACCAAAAGGAGACAAAAGCAACAAGGAAAACTTTTTTTCTAAGAAAGTTCTCTCCCTTAAAAGCTCTGCTACACCTGGAGGACCAGGGTCAGCGAGTGCAGGGTGGACAGTGGCTTTCTGGAAGGCTGCTGACAATTTCGCCCACCTCGGGCTGCCGTTGGGCTATGCCAAGAGGTGTCAACTTGCCAGAAGATTTAACTGTTTGCTAATTAGGATGGAACAGTGGAAGGCTGGGGGACACGAGAAGGACAGACTGAGGGAAAGAGAAAGCAATGAAAGAAGTGAATTAAGTAATCAATTATTTACTGATACAGATTCTCCCAGAAATACGAGGCTGCAAGGGCAAGTGATAGGGAGACTGGGCACCAGGGGCCAACCTTCTTCAGCAAGAAACAAGAGGCTTACCTCTTTGCTGTTGGTGGCGTATTTGAAAAGCAGATTCCTCGGTAGGGATGCCTCTGCCTGAACTGAAGTCCCTCCATCGGCACCGCAGTCCCAGGGGTGGTCGTTCACAATATATGTGCACTTCTCCTCGAACTCAGCCTCTGCCCACAGAGTCATATCTGCGTCCTCCATGTCCATTTTCATGGTCCCGTCCGTCACCCCTTGAAACCTCACAGTGCTGGAACTACACTTCGGGGCAGCCTGGAAGAGAAGGGAAAAGGCCTTTAATCCCCATTGTCCTGTGGCTCCAGCCGAGAGGCTATGACTAATCCAGTAGTCTGAAGACTTGAAAAGCAGATGCAGAGTGCTTGGTACAGTTGAGTAAGAGCCAAAAGCTGTATAAAGAAGACCGCCTTGAAGAAGCAAGGTTTTAAAATGCTACTCTTAGCTCTTAAAAAAAGAAAGAAAGAAAGACAAGATTGGGGCAAACTCACTGGGGGGAAAAGGAAGGAGAAAAGAAAGAAAGAAGGAAAAGAACCACCTCGGAACAATCCCTGGCTTCACCTCTCACAGCAGAAGAATGCTGTGGGCGCTCAGTCCTAGGTCCTAGAGCTCCTGGGGTCATGGCCGCCAGACCCTCAGCGCTGTGGAAAAGCTGCCTCAGAAAAGTGTCACAAACAAGGAGAGGAAGAGGAAGGACCTCTGTCTGCCTCTGAATGAAGCTAAAAATGGAAAGCGCGTGTGGGGCAGGAGCGGAACCCAGCCGGCCTTTTCCAAATGGGGAAGACTGAACTTTCCCACCAGCTCCCAACGCAAAACAACTTTCAAAACAACTCGCCGCCCCCCCCCCCCTCTACTGCGCGCTCCCTTTCATCCTCTCACATGGAAGACTGAAAGGGTTGCATCCTGCCAGCATCACTGAGCTGCAGCTTTTCAGAAATGGTTCGGGTGCACAGGAAAAAGAGGAGGAAAAAATGGGCGAAGGGGAAAAACTCCTGGCAGTTTCCTTTGGTGGGCATCTCACGCCAGATTGAAAGAGCAAAAACAAAGCATAAAACTGTTCAATAGCATTCCCTGCAGAGAATTCCTTTAGGAGCCCTCAGCTACAAATAGCACTTTCCATTTAAATCTGAAAGTATACGAATTCCCAGAAGTCACTGATGTGCTTCACTTTACTGTAACTAAAGTTCTAACAAATATAGAAGACTCAGAGCACAGGCTCTTGCTTCCACTTGTAAACTGATAAGGATATTCCCGCAAAGCCCCCCTCACACACTCAGGAAAAGTGCTTTCCGGGGAGAGAGAGAGAGAGAGAGAAAAAAAAGGTAAACAACTTCTGCAACGCTTTCCCATAAATGTTTGATGAAAAGTAGGAACATGGGCATCATTTCCACGTAAGAACGTGTCCTCCTTAGAATGTAAACACAACTCTCCGTGGAAGTCCTTCCAAGTGGCTTTCACATTCTTCTCTTTCTTCCCTAAATACGATGCTCTTTTACAAAGAAGTCACATGCAAAGTTCTTTCCCGAGTGACGATTTAAACAAACTTGCTTGTTTTTATTTAGTTCCAACATGTACAGTCATGATGCCACATAAGTGTTAAAATAAAGCAAAATGTGAAGATTAAGCCAGCCTGGAGAAGTCACTTCCGCGGTGGGGAGGCAGGAGCCACTACCGAAATTTCAATGAATTGACAATTATGCCTCGAACTGAAAGGGTTAATGATTCATAAGGGAAAAAGTCTTACAAATGTTTGACAGTTCTAAGAGCCCTAAAGCAGAACCACTCCCGGTTTCTACTGCGACTACGCTAACAACAACAACCATTTCTGATCAATTTCAGAATGAAAAACAAGATCAAGTTCCTTACCAAGGTCGTACCCACACGCTTTTCCAAGCAAATATCCAACATCGGAGAAAAGTGTCGCTCATCTCTACACAGTCCACATTTCCTCCGCGTCCCCCCGCGGGCTGAGGACAGGCGCGCAGCTCGGCGGTCCCTCCTTCTCCACCGCCGCCCCGGCGCCCGCGTCCCGGCTCTCCGTGGCGGACAGGTGCCGCGCGCTGCTCTGCCTCTCCGCAGCACTGGAGGGCTGAGTGTCACCGCAGCACTTTCAGTCTGTGTTAACCAGACCGGAGGCTCCTTTCCCCTCCCTGCTGCAGATTTCCCATTCGTCTGATTCACTCCCACCAGCTGCTGAAGGGGGGCGTGGCCACACCTGGACTCGCCGGAGCCGCGCTCAGCCCAGGGCTTTCCCCCAGATCTCGAGCCGCCCCGAGCTTCCTCTCTTCGCATGTGAATTTCAACATTTACTTGGAATCTTCTTACTTCCCTTTGAAAGCACTTAACCTCAACGTTTACTCGGGCTGTATTGTATTCTAAATACTCAGCCCGCCCTCCTTCCTGCTGAGGCTTTCTAAGGGGGCGCACATTCCTTAAATTAAGGGAAAGCTAAAAATTACCTAAAAATCTTGTAGTTCCTCGGCTCAAATTCACAGTTTAAAGAATAGACAAAGGGTACCTGAAAAGATCGTGCGAAATTATTTTTGCATTTAATGTAATAAAGTGTAGCTGTCTAATCCTCCAGTTACAGCCCCAATGCACGTCGCCCCCCGCCCCCCCAAACTTGTCGCCCCCCCCCACGAACTTGTCAGCTTCCATGTCTCCCGCTAACCGAAACACATTTAGATTTGGTAGAACTAACTTCCCTCTTTTAATAAATAGGGAATTTAATAAATTCCCTATTTAATAAATAGGGAAATGTTACAATCCTACGGATTAAAAGTCCTTGCCTTTGCTCCCCTCCCCAAACCCACAGCCAGACTTCCGAGGAGGAGCGTGTAAGCAAAATGTAGAACATTAATCGTTTCACAGTTAAAGAGAATGTTGAACCGATCACTGCAAGGGGAGGGCAGACGGAGGCAGTAATTAGTGGGGCTCGCTCTACGCCCTGTCCGGCTTTTCCTCCAGCCCCAGTCAGTCCTCTGTTGAAGGAAGGACATCCTGTGATGATGGCATACAATGTCCTGTTTGTTTATTATTAAGAGCATGGACCTTGCATTCCTGCTTCTCATTACAAAACAAACCAGATGCTTTACTTCCTTCAATGGTCTTGTGCCTTCAGCAAGGAATCCTCTAATTCAGAGAAACAATGATGCAAAGGGTCATTTATAGCAGGCACCCCATTACAATTACTGTTTAGATCACTGAAATACAAAGTCTCCCACTTTTCCTGCTTGCCTCATATAGGTGGTTGTTTTTGAAACCGTCTCTCCTTCAACCTTAGGCTGCAATGTCTTTTCTAACATTTTAAATACACGTGTGCATACACACCCACGTTCCAACACACACACACACCCACATACACACACCCAGTCCCGACCTAATGATACCAACTTAGTCATACAATGAAGTGGATATTTGAGTATTTGTTTACAGGAAGAAACAAAACAAAGCCCAACAAAAGCCCAAGTGGATCATAGAAATATGTCTGTTTATCTTTAATTTTTCTTTTCCCTCTTTTAGGAAAGTTTTCTAGAATTTTTTCCCTCTCTTTTAGGAAAGTTTTCTAGAATTGCCCTGGGGGGTAGGGGGAGGCTGGTGGGAGGCAAAGATTATTTGCCATGAAATGGTTTTTGCGTCTAAAGTCCTTCCACAATCTCTGTAGTACAAAACAATTACATTCCCACTAGGGGACATAAGCAACACACACTGCCCGCTCGGCTGCCTGGAGGCTGCTATTCCACGTTTCGCCAGAGGGGACGCTAGCAGCAAGAGGAAACAGGACTTGGCCTCAGCAGATGTGCTAGGGGTATAAAACCCAATGAACAATTCCTAAGAGTTCTCAGAAAGCTCCAAGATGATCATTAAACAAGAGAAATCCAGCCTTCTCGAGAGGGTTTATTAACTGATGCTGAGTCAGCGCCACAATGGACAGAAAAACAACGTAGTCATAGCGAAGACTGGCCTGCTGTTGCAGCAGTCTCGCCAGCAGATGGTAAAGAGTATTTCACTTCCCTTTGAGAGTCAAACTGTGTTCTTGGGCCACATACACCATGCAAGTGCTCGTGAGTCAACCATGGTAGAGGGACAGGCCAGAAGTTGGATATTTGAGGTGGGAAGAGGCTATTTTAAGCCCAATATTTACTTTAATGACTGGAAGATGCCAATGAATCAACTCGCTGTTAATTAATATCAGCCTGCACTCACCTTCAGAGGTGGTGAAATGGGCTTGAGTCTAGGGGAGGACGCAAACTTCAAATACCAGTGTGGGGCTTAGCCGGGCAACCCTAAAATTAGTTCCAGGTGTCCCAGCTGAGCTGGAGAAGGCCACGAGTGGAACTTTAAGGAAATAGTGTTAGACTAGAAAATCCTTCAAATGTTTGCTTCTTGTCTAAGATAGTACCCCAATGCCCCTCCCCTCTGCCAGTCCAACCATTTCTATTGCAACGATAGCAGTCCAGGATAGGCGATAATATAATTAAAACTCAAAGATGCAAAAAAGAAAGAAGGAATAAAGGAAACATGCCCCAAAGGAACAAGCATGCTCCTCTAGTCATATTAGGTATGGTCCTGCACAAAAATGTTAAGCGGGGAGAAGAAGGGGGTGATCCCTGAGCTTCAGCCACTCCTTCGAGAAGTCTGAGTACCATATCTGGAATACGGACTCAAGCAGGGAGTTGTTGGTATTGGTACAGCTGTGCAGACAGAGCTATCTAAGGTTGCGACCGTCGGGAATCTTAAGTCTTAAAATGTTCATTTATTGATGCATTTTTCATCTCTGTATTATTTCCCTCCCCGTTAGAACACCAAAACAAAACAAAACAGCCCCAGTTACTTTTATTTATCGGCATTTGTTGTGAGACAGAGTTCTCTCACTAAGCACTTTCACATGGGCCCCTGGGTTGCTCAGCTGGTTAAGCATCTGCCTTCGGCGGGGCTCGGGTTATGATCCTGGGATGGAGTTCTGCATCAGCTCCCTGATCAGCAGGGAATCTGCTTCTCCCTCTGCCCCTCCCCCCATTCTTGTGCACAAGAACTCTCCCCTCTCTCTACACTAAATAAGTAAAATCTTTTAAAAAAATTAAAAAAAGAGTGTTCACAATGGCAACCAATCATAAATGATCCCGATAGCTCTGCTCTCAGAAACCCCCATCTGTTTATTCCCTTTGATACTCTCATGACAACGGCTCAACAAGCCCATGTTACTGGGTCTGGGCTACTGGGCCTGGCCTAGTGCTGGGGGTGGGGGGGTGGAATTACAATGTAGGTGGCCAGAGGACTGTATGGAGAAGAAGATATGGTAGAATGAAGGTAAACTGAGTACCAAATCTGGAGATCTGACTCCACTTGCTGGGGGTGGTGGGGGGGTGGGGGGAGATCTCATCCTAAAGAAAGTAAAAAATGGGATGAAATGTGCCCGAGATGAAACGTGTTTTCATTTTCTAATTCAACTCCTGCTATACCCAAACAAGGTCAATGACAGACTAACCACATCAAGAGAACACCCCCCACCCTCTTCTCCCCACTCCCTACCCACCCACCCACCCTCACCCCCCACACCCATTTCCCACTTCCTGTAAGTTAGGCATCTTCATGCTGGTAAACATTTGGGGACCAACTGCAAGCCTGAGCTCTAAAAGAGGGGCGCCACAGCTTTGAAGCCCTCCCACATGTCTCAGAGCCACGCTGAGCACTAGAGGGACACTTGGTTTTTAAACTTTAACAGCCTTTTCAACTCAATTCACTGGGCTCGGCTTTCTGGCTGCCTTCCTTTTGTAAAGCCGGACAAGAAGAGCAAGTATGTGTATGAGTGAGAGAGAATGTATGTATGACACATGCTATGTTACAATGCGGCCTGTGTGTGTCATTGGTATGATATGTGTATGATATGTTTCAATGATGTGTTGCATCAATTTAAAAATAGCACAAACCTTCCTTCTTATGACAGGGCTCACCGCCCCAACTCTTTGGACAAACATACTCAGGGCCTAAACCTTGGGCTGGGGATCCTGGGAGGCCGTGGATGTTTTGAAATGAGGTCAGTGTTTTGACTTCCTAAATAAGGGAAACAAAAATTAAGTAAATTGAAGAACCAACGTCGAGCTCCTGGCCCTCACCAGAAATAAAAAATCTGTAAGTGCCATCGAGAGGACCTTATAAAACCCACACAGTGTCTGAGGTCTTGGTATGGACAAAACCACCTGTGTATCATCACACCTAAGTGTCTCCCTCACGCTCCTTTCAGACCGACAGTTGTGTTCTTACCCCGTCTTCATAGATTTTTAAATGATTCATTGACTTTGACATCCACCAACTTAATAAATAAGCAGTTACACTCTTTTCCATAGGCTGTGTGGAAACCCACACATTAGGTTTCTAATATTTGTTTGTATTACTAATTCTGTTTTTATTTTAGAGAATATTCAGACAAGAAAGGGATTTAAGCTTCTGAAAAGGTTGCAGGGAAGGTCGTTGGAAAAGGAAGATCCTCTCTGAACCCAGAAAATATTTCAGAATCTTATATTTGGTGGGGGAAAGGGAATAAAACGAAAGTAATGAAGGCAAAAGATGTAGAGGAAAGGAGGGCATACAGTCTGCAGCTCAGCTTTCTCTGACCTCTTTGTTTAGGGAAAAGGAAGAGTAGCTTCCACACAAGAGAAGGAAGACCACGAGCAAGGGTTTGCTTCTCTCACCTTACAGTGGGTGGAGAGGCCACATGGAAAGGGGGGGAGGGCCCACGGTGGAAATAAAAAGAAAAGTTGTCGGTAGGAATGGTTTTCTAGAGGAAGAGGAAGGCGGAGGAGAGTGAGATGAGCAACCACAGCTGGGAGGCCTGGAGTCCGCAGGGAAGAGGAAAAAGTGTCCCCTAGATAGGCCTGCCACAGTGTGCTTCCCTGAAGCCACACAGTGTTAAAACAAAGGGGCAAGGAAGAACGACTTCTTCTCAAAGATGGGACTGACAATTTCTTCTCATCCTTTCTGAGGAAACATTCAAGATTGGAGAGGCCCGATTTTTATGTTCCAGGATGAATTGTGAGAGAAGAGAGAGAATTAAAAGGTTAGTAGTGAATTCATTTGAACTCCCCATCAAAGAGAGAAAAGGAGGAAAACAAGGTAAGAGCCTTGTAATTTGTTTCTAGAAAGATGCCCCCCACACTCCAGTTCTGTTGCAAAGGGAATTTAGTGTGTGGCCTGAGTGGAGGACCACAGATCCAGCCAACACCTCATTTCCTGCTGAGGAAACTGAGGGCCAGAGGTCAGGAAGCAGAAAGGTCACTTCTCCTAGGCCTCCTTTTGATACTTGGCTCTTATGTCCAACTGTCAGCCTGGCAGATGCCAGCCCACAGACATGCTCTGCTAAGGCAGAGGACAAAACCAGACTTGGCTCTCTGGATTTCCAGCCAGGAAGCCAGAGTTCTGTAGGGAATCCTCAAATATTATTGAGCACCTCCTGTGCCCGGGGTACAGTTGGCCCAGAAAGTGGGGGTAGGGGTAGGGGTGGGAGAAAGAGATGCACCTAAGTACAACTTTTCAACGTTTAGCTGGTGAAGACAGGAATACAATGAAACCAACCTCATTCAGTGTGTGGGTTTGGAGGACGGTTGGCTTGGTCCCACAAATGCCTTTTTCTCCATCCTTTAATAGGCCCTTTATCTTTTGAAAAACTCTCCAATGTTGACTCAGAACAAGCCCGGAAGCCTCTTGCAACCAGAAGATAGTATGGAGATTCTAAAGCTACGAACCCTGGTTTATCTGGTCTCCATCTAGGGCCTATTGTTTCCTGCGAGCACACACAGGAAGCTGGAGCAGAGGGGTTTAAGGTTCAATAGGTATCTTCCCCCTTAAGGTGTGCCCCTGGGGACAGAAGGGCAACACCGCATTACCCTAGAATAGGACCAATAACAGAGACTGCAACAGCTCGGGTGTTTCTTAGGCTGGCTTTCCTACAGTTCCTTTTAAAAGAACAGGCACTGTCTTTAGGAGAGATAATCCCACAATGGAGGTCCATTAAAAGTATTAGGATGTAGACTGCCACCGTGATCCTCGGGTGGGGTGGAGGGGAGAGCTCTGTCCCGACAATAGACAATTAAAGCTGTTAAATCCAAGCTACTTGTTGCTGTTCTAATTCCTCCTAATTGTGTGCTACTTGTCCCTGGCTCCTGCATTCGGGGATGAAGCCCGCTACCCTAATCTCCAAAATACCTGACCTACTTCCTACAGGATCTTTTCAGCACTCTTTTCTTCCCATCTGGACCCCCTTTCCTCTTCTACTCCCCCCTCCCCCACTTCCTTAGGAGGAGAAGGAAGGGTGTTGGCGGGGAGGGTGAGTGGAACAGAAGGCTGCATCCGAGGCATTAAATCTGGGGCCTCAGACAGTGTACTAATCGGTAACAGCTAATCATGCTCACGGGCACACCAGTAACTAAACCGCACTTGGCATTGGGCTCAACAAGTGGCAAGGGGCACACTTCGGATCCAACTGTTAGATGGCTGCTGGCTGCCAAGTCTGCGTGTGCTTATGCGTGCGGAGTGTATGCCTCAGTGAGTCTATTTGTAGCTGTCTCACTAATTATGCTGCCGCCACCAGCTGCTCAGAGCAAGGCATTCATCCTCCCCAAGCATATAATTCTACCGAAACAACAGAGCTCTAAATGCCAGTTTGGTGCCTGCCTGCATGTGTGTGCTCTCCTTGCAGAATCTTTCCAGAATCTACAAAAGGAGCAAAATGGTCTTTGCAATTCAGTGTTGGCCTCCGGGGTATATTTTTTCATGTTCAAAAATCTTTATAGAGCCTCCTCTGCGAACCCTTCCCCGGTAGCCGAAAGGGTGCGTAGCAATCTATCCTTCAAAACAATATAGCTTTGGAATTAACAGCGATCCCAGCAATCCACAATAATGGGCTGTTGGTTGTTGTTTTTCAAAGAAATCCTTATATTTCAAATACACGTCCTGAAATATCTATGGGTGACCTTATATGCTTTCTGGGATTTGCTTCAAAATCGTGAGGGGGTGAAGTTAGGGTAGAGATGAAAACCCCGTTCTTGAGTTGATAATTGTTGAACTAGGTCATAAGGTGCATTATACCTTTGTCTTTATTTATTTATTTTTTAAAAGATTCTATTTATTTATTTTTCAGACAGAGATCACAAGTAGGCAGAGAGGCAGGCAGAGAGAGAGAGAGGAGGAAGCAGGCTCTCCATTGAGCAGAGAGCCCGATGCAGGGCTCAATCCCAGGACCCTCAGACCATGACCTGAGCCGAAGGCAGAGGCTTTAACCCACTGAACCACCCAGGTGCCCCATAAACCCTTGTCTTTAGTATTAACAAAAGTTTTTTTTTATAATAAAAAGACCCAAAAATAAAACTCTAAGTTCTGCCTATCCACTCGAGTTTCTCATGCTGTTTAACTCACGTTTACCACAGCTCATTAGTGTGAATAAACGTTAAATTGAGAAGCACTCGTATATAATGAGGAAGGCACCTGTCCTGCCCCTGTCAAAAGAAGCAATCTCTGGGATCACCATCATTTGAGGGGACACAGTTCTTCAGCGCTGGTCTGATACAGGGCGTCTCCAGTCCCGTACCTTCCACGTCAGAGGTATGACAATACCCCCCGCACGGGTTTAATTTTGCCCATTTCATAAAACTGATAACTGTGTCTCATTTGACCAATTTTACAGTGGCCATACCAGGAAAGGGTTGAAAACATATGTGTTACAGGAGGCACAACTCCTCATAGACATCTGAAGGGGGTCCCTGAATAAAACACCCTCCGCTAGACGGAGGAAGGAGGTAGGAAGTACTGCAGAGAATTCAGGTTTTCTCCACCGTAGTGGGAGCCCACAGTGGACAGCACCCAGCAGGGCTGCTCAACTGATAAACTCTGTCAAACTCAAACCATTTGTCAGCTCCAAAGAGAGGGGACCAAGCTGAAAGATGGACTCGAGAAGCAGATTTATCGGGCACAATACATTAACTAGTATAAATACCAGTGGGAAAAAAGTAAACACATTTACCCAGCAAGAAGGGACCCATCATAGGTACCTCGCTGCTTAACTCAGTGTTCAAGACCCAAAGCTTTTCACTCATCAGACAAGGGACCTCAATTCATCTTGGTGCTCTACTCAGGATATATTTAAACAAATCAAAAGTTTTACTTCTCTACTGACTTCTATTTCATGAGCTACTTGTTTACACTAACATTAAAACTTTCTGCAGGACTGAAGGAAAGTTTTTAAGAGATACTGTTCTTCCATTTCTTAGGAGAGAAGGTTTTCCAAAATGCCATTAGGAATGAAAACATTGTGTGAGAAATGATTCTTAAAACTGTTAAGCCTATGAAGCTTATACATTCCTTCATGTGATTTTGGACCATCTTTGAAACATTTGTAATTTCAGAAGTCCCAAGCAGGAAAGGAAGACCAACATGATGGTCAGTAGACAATACTGGGTTACTGAAGTAACCTACCTTTGCTGGGACGTGCTGGAAGATGGTCCCAGCGCTAGGCACCTGGCTTCCAGTCCAGGCTGTGTCTCTGGGCTCTATTTCCTGGTGTGTCCCCCATGCCCCTCATGATCTGCTAATGAACCCCGGGCACCCAACGGGGATCTGTCTCTGCGGTTTGCTACTTAGTGGAACTGTGAACAATCCCAGGCATCTTTGAAAACCGACCACTCAGCGCCGTGCCTGGCTTGTTTTAGATGTTTGATTAATGTGTGATGAATGAACAGATTAAAAATGGTTCGGTCCCACCTGTGAATGAGGCATTACGTAGGCTCTGGAGATAACTTTCTCTTTTCCTAGAGAAAGTGCCAACGGGTGCCAACGGCTGTTCAACACTTGCTCAGAGAACTTAAAAAAAAAAATGTTCCCAGGTGGAAGCCACCGTCCTAAAAATGTACATATTTACGCGGGAAGGGAGGAATCTGCCTCTAACAATCGAACATGAAAATCAATTCACCCGCTAAAAACAAACATAATAGCTTTCCAAGAGTAAGTGATTTACATAGTTCTTGTGGAATCTGCTTTTGTCCATTCTCTTGCATGCGCACATCCCAGTATTGGACCTCTTCCTAAAAATTTCCCCTGCCGGTCTTTGGATCTTCCGCCCCTACACGGCCACTCCACCCCACAGTCATTAAATTTAACAAGTGCAATTAACAAAGCAAACTCCAGGCGGCTTAGTGGGCTGATAATTCTGATTGCAAAATTGTTTTAGGATATGCAAAGCAGTTGAAAACAAAGATAAATAAGTTATGCAACCATTTGCCTATAACCCATTTGTGTATAGGAGACAGAGGTCCATGTCTTAAAATAATGCAATGTAAAATTACCATTACATTTCAGCTACATTTTTTACTAAGCAGTACGCCTTCTTCATATAATATGAAGTCAGATCTAATGAGTCTAATTTGGATTATTTTTCCAGTGTTAGACTTATAAATGATTGAGACAGATGCCTCATTTTTTCTACTCATAAATAAATAGAACTTCAGTGTTTTTCGAACGGAAGATCGATGTAAAAATAATACCAACCAATTTCCCAAAAGCCTTCTTCAAAAATACTATGATTTCAAGTCTAATTTTGACACAGTCACTATAACTGTAGATTATTTTTTCTGTACACTAAACAAAAAAAATGTAGCACAATTCCAAGGCTTTGCTTATTCTTTAATAGTAGTGCCACATAAATTTCAAGGATATTTGGAGTTTTATATATTTTAACTTCACCTGTAGTGGTTTTTATGACCATCTTATACCAGTTCCCTTGACTTAGGGAATAAGAACATGGTGATGAAGGAAAAAGAAGTTTCCTGGAACTATACCTAAAAGGGAAAGCCCAGGGGTGCCTGGGTGACTCAGTGGGTTAAGCCTCTGCCTTCAGAGCAGGTCATGGTTTCAGGGTCCTTGGATAGAGCCTCTACCTGCCTCTCTGCCTACTTGTGATCTCTCTGTCAAACAAATAAATAAAATATTTAAAAAAAAATAAAGAAAAGGGAAAGCCTACATGTACTTTAAAAAGTATGCTCTCTTTTCCACTTCTGATGAGGGTCTGACCGTACTAAGATTCTCAGTGTGTTAAACTGGGATAATCCCCCAGGAAACCAAACATTTCTGAGGATGAGAGAAGAGACTTAGAGCCAGGGACATGAATGGTTAATAAAGGCTATCTATAAGCTTGCCACTGTCACCTAGTATTATGTCTTTATTCTGAATGACGTAGATCACTGGAAATAAAAATCCAGTTGTCTCAAAATGTATAGAACTAGTGAAGAGCCAGAGTGAAAATCAGGGTTAGAATATTATTTTGGCTTCTAGAAATCTAATCTAGTCTAGGAAATGAGAAGTTTTGAAATTGTTTGCTTTAGAAATGAAGCCACTGAAGGATTCCTTTAAATAGCAAACTGTCTTTGCTTTAAAAAATATGATTCAATTTATAAAAATTTGCCTTTGGAAAAAATTTCTATGTTGATGTATTAAGAGATATTCATGATACAAACCAAGTTCTCTTCTGATCAAGATTAGCTTGTTAAGGGGCGCCTGGGTGGCTCAGTAGGTTAAAGCCTCTGCCTTCAGCTCAGGTCATGGTCTCTGGGTCCTGGGATTGGGCCCCGGATCAAGCTTTCTGCTGGGCAGGGAGCCTGCTTCCTCCCTTTCTCTCTGCCTACTTGTGATCTTTGACTGTTTTCTTTCTTCTTTTTTTTCCCCTAATTTGCTGAATAGTCAGTAGAGTTCATGCTTTCTTTTTAAAAAATTTTTAAATTTTTTTTGAAGATTTTATTTATTTACTTGAAAGGGACAGAAAGAGAGTGAAAAGCATGAGTATGGGGAGGAAACAGGGAGAGGGAGAAGCAGACTCCTCACTGAGCAGGGAGCCTGATGATGCAGAGTTCCATCCCAGGACCCTGAGATCATGACTTGAGCTGAAGGCAGATGCTTAACCGACTGAGCCACACAGGGGCCCCCAATTGATGCTTTCTTAATCAATGCAACAGGGACTAAATTAAACAAATTATGCAGACAGGTAAATAGGACTTATAAAAATGGTAAATACTAATCCTAAACACCGTATTTGAAATTTACAATATATCAGTACACATCAACTTCTCTTTCTTTGATGCAGGGCCAAGGCCTCTGAGTGTGAACCTCTTCCTTCTTCAGTGTCCAGTGTCTTTTCTGAATATGCTCTCCTGTAATACATTGCCTCTCAGTCCAAGTAACTTGAGTACAAAATTCTCCTAGAATTAACTCATATCCCACTTCTCCAATATTTTATCATTTGTTCATACACATCTATCTCAATTATAGAATTTTTCAACTACTATTTATCATCTTTCCAAAGAATTCCGCTTTGTTTTAATGGAGTCAACTCTTAATACTTATATTTCACTGGTTTATATAATATTTAATTACATTACATAGTTACAACTGACATCATCAAGTTTGGGAACAAATACAAACAACTCTTGCTAAGTACACAAATCGGAAAAAGCAGAAATGTTCAAAAATGTTAGAAGCTAGCTAGACAGACATGGGGATAAAAAAGTATGTTATACAGAGAATAAGGAAACTATAAAAACATACAGCAAGTTGGTTTAATGAGGCTAGTTAAGCCTGTCTGTCTGTCTGTCTTTCTTTCTTTCTTTTTAAAATTTATTTGACAGAGAGAGATCACAAGCAGGCAGGGATGCAGGCAGAGAGAGGGAGGAGGAAAGCAGGCTCCCTGCTGAGCAGAGAGCCCAATGTGGGGCTCAATCCCAGGACCCTGGGACCATGACCCAAGCCGAAGGCAGAGGCTTTAACCCACTGAGCCACCCAGGTGCCCCTAAAAAACCTACATTTAAAAATAAGTTATCAGGGCACCTGGGTGGCTCAGTGGGTTAAGCCTCTGCCTTCGGCTCGGGTCATGATCCTGGGGTTCTGGGATCAAGCCCCTCATCGGGCTCTCTGCTCAGCAGGGAGCCTGCTTCCTCCTCTCTCTCTACTTGCTTCTCTGCCTACTTGTGATCTCTGTCTGTCAAATAAATAAATAAAATCTTTAAAAATAAATTTTCATTCTATTTTAATTCACAAGCAATCAGTGTTCATGCTAAAATTTCTATAAATAAAGAAATGACTATTTCTTATAATATCACAGCAGTTTTATTGCATTTGCTTTTAGATGCCCAGGAGATTATCTGATGTGCCTTGTTCATAAATCCTTAACAGAAAGCTTTTTACCTGAGATGGTTGAAGTGGGTTTATTATTCCTTGCTCCTAAGCGAACCTCAAGAAAACAACCATTGTTGACCTTTTGGCATAGGTTCTTAAGTATCATTTTTCAGATGGAATTATACTATAAACAGTGCCTTATAACCCACTTATAACCTTTACTACTGTGAACATCTTCCCATGTCTGCCGCATTTTTGATTGCCATTGAGTATTCCAAAGTGCATCTATTATGACATGTTTTGTTTAATCAACATCAAACACACATTACTACTACATTTTTAAACTACTTTGCAGAATGTTGTGAGCAGCTGGCAGTTTGAGTACGAAATTCAGGAGCGTCAGTCCATGCAAGTTAAATGACCCCAGGAAATCTTATCTAATTTCTTAATTTCATAAGGGAAGAAACAGTCTCCCAGACAGAAAAAGTAATTTTTCCTTTGGTGACCGAGTTACTAGTATAGGGCCAGGATCCCTCTGTAATCCCCAAATCCAAGAAGCTCTGAAAAGTAAAAGTCATTTCACTTTTTATGCCCACTACCACGCATCAACTCTCAGCACTAAGATACTACAATAGCCTTCTAATTGCTCTGTTTCCAGTTCCACTCCTGTGCAATTTTCATCAACACCCCTGTCACCAGGATTATAACTCTGGGTCAAGGCCTTCCCCCAGTCCTTCCCTCCCCCAAACCCTTGCATGGCTCCCATCGCTACCCACCAGAGACTGTCTACGTCTTTGCCTCCTTTTGTGCCCTTTGTGCTGTTTTCTGCTGCAGAGACGCTCATGTTTGAGGAAGAACACCTCACTGAGTGTATATGCATCAGTATTACCTCCCTAAAATTTGAGAAAGTCTGAATTCCAAGCCACATGGGGCCCTGAGGGACATAGACAAAGGAGTGGGGTGTGCATCAGGGTCAATCCTAGAACTAAGGCTGCTTCCTCAGACAGCCACTGCGCCTGTGACCCCATGGACATGACTGTTGATGGCCCAAACATGTATCTTCACTGAAGTCAGTTACTCAGTTTTTTTTGTTTTGTTTTTTTAAAGAATTTATTTATTTATTTGACAGAGAGAGATCACAAGTAGGCAGAGAGGCAGGCGGGGGGGGTTGGGGGAAGCAGGCTCCCCGCTGAGCAAGGAGTCCGATGCAGGAACCGATCCCAGGATCCTGAGATCATGACCTGATCTGAAGGCAGAGGCTTAACCCACTGAGCCACCCAGGCGCCCCTAGTTACTCAGTTTTAATACTTTCTCTTCTTATACAAACTAAAAAATGACAAATAATTTTTAAGCAATAATGATACTAAGCCACCTATTATCTAGACAAAACGTAAGTTGAAATAATAGTTCCTAATCATGGTTCAGCTGACCAAAAGACAAGGACAATAGAACAGCTTAATCACCGCTGGGACTGAAGAAATGGCCGGACATGCTATGATCCTATATACCGCCCTTCACACACGTGGTCAGAAGAAAATGGGGAGACCTGGTGGGTTCAGAATGGATACGGGCACGCACAAATTCCTTTACCATTGCGATTTTAGGTGTCTACTCCTCTTGGCTGGCTCTTGGTGAGGAGAAGGGCCGGCAGCCCGTTCTCATCCTCTGTACCGCACACTTCAGCAGCACCACTTCCCCCCTCCCCGGCCCACCAGAGTCAAATCCGTACACGAAACAGGCCACGTCTTCCGGGGAAGCTCAAAGGCCTGCTGGCATAAGGTTCCCTTCAAAGCATCCCCTGGAAGTCTGTGTGGGTTGAGGAGTATTGAAACCATCCCTCTTCCAGGGAAGAGCTAAACCCACCCCACCATGTTTCTGTTCTCATTTACCCAGGGCTCTCGACATAAATGGTTAGAAGGTTGTCCTGCTGCTCCCCCACGCAGACCACACCACAGACACAGGAGAAGCCCCACACACATCTGGGCAGAGCCTCCCAAATGGGACACACTGAAATATGGTTATCTGGTCTTGACTTTTATGAGGGCTGAGTTACAGAGAAAAGACTGACCCTGGGACTAAATAATCCTGGGAAAGAAGAAGGAAGCAATGTCTCCCTTTTCCTCTCCTTCCCTGTTCTCTTCCTCCCTATGCTGAACCAACACTGAAATTCTGGAGGGGGGGGGGAGGTACATGGGTGGGGGGACGGTGGAAAGATGGGGGACTGTGTTTGGGGAATGTGAAACCCCTTAATTGCAGAGAAGACACACCCAACTGTGTGAGGTGCTTCCATGCAAAGAGGACATAGGAGGTCACAATTCCCAGAACTACCTCATTTATAATTTGAAATCCCGTACGTTACTCCCCAAAGGATACCTGCAGAGCAATTTCCAGGTTAAATTAGTTGTAGCTGCCTTTTGGGATGTGAATTTACTCCTCACTTGTCTCCTCTCTTCCCATCCCCAAAGAAGCAGCTAAGAAGTATGAAGGAGAGCTTCCCCCCACAGGACGCAAAGATCAGTGCGTGGGACTTAGTGTGTACAGAATGCAAAAGCCCAGGCAGGGCATTGGCAAATGGAACACCCTCCCCCAAAGCCTTCAGTGGTCCCCAAACATTTCTATATACTAGAATAGCTGGGGGAGTTTTAAAATATGTCGCTGCCCAGGTAACACCTAATACCAATGAAAGCAGAATGCTGGTGTGGGACAGGGCACTGCTGATTTTTAAAGATCCCTGGGTGTCAGGCGATCGTGATAACCACTACACTACGGAAACTAAAGATCCCTGGGTGATTCCAATTGTACTGGCGCCTGGGTGGCTCAGTCAGTTAAGCATTGGCCTCGGGTCAGGATCCCAGAGTCCTGGGATCAAGTCCCACGTCAGGCTCCCTGCTGAGCAGGGAGTCTGCTTCTCCCTCTGTCTCAGCCTGCCACTCCCCCTGCTTGCGTGCTCTCTCTCATTATCTCACTCTCTGTGTCAATAAATAAATAATATTAAATATATATATTTTAAAAATTAAAAAATAAAGATTCTTGGGTGATTCCAATTGTACTGTCAAGTTTGGAACCAGCTGCTTTACTCAGAAGCCTGCCTATCTTTTAGATTATATCTATACTTATGGTAGTATGTTCCCCAATCCTCTCCCAAGAAAATGTACTGTGGTTGTGGAACATTCACAGGATCACCCTGTCAATGTATGGCCTGTGTTAATCACTGGGTAATAGACAGTTTGCCTCTAAGATTAGTCAAGAACTGGGGCAATGAGGCCAAGGACATGAGTTCTGTACTCACAGGGATCACGTAGGCTGGCTTGGGTCTATGACCACAGATTGTGTCCCTAATTTCAGTTGTGGATGAATATGGTGTCTGGGAGAGGAAACTACCACCAAGAATATTGATGGGTAAGCACTAAAGCAATATTCAATACTAGAAAATCAATTGAGAATTCTACATTCTACTGAAAGTGGGTCAGTCCTGTCATCTTTGTGTGTTAATTTTTTGTTGGCTCTTTATATTACTGCTCTTATCAGACTGGATTCTGATCATTGTCTGAATTAGAACATGAATGAATGGTCATATCAAGATACATTCTTAATGTAGACAGATCAGACCTAGCATTATAAATCATGATTATTTAAAGAAATGGTCTGGAGATTGTTTGAAGAATAAATATTTGAAAACAGCCAAAGCTACACTTTGAGGTATCACATGGCGCTTAGCACATAGCCAGGCCCCAAATATGTTTCTGAAATGAACTAAGGATAGAAGCACTGTACCACGGGGCAATTTTTCAAATATTAGGGACATCACCAATGTTTACATAGAGGAAAATACTAAAATATGGAAACTCTTGAAATTTCAAGCTAAATCTTAATGTCCAGATATTTACAGAATATACTGTGTTGCTCTATCTTTTCTGGAAAGAATTTAGCAATATGTACCAAGAGACTTAAAGACTCATAACCTTTGATCAGGTTATTATACTTGTGGGAATACACTGGCAAGACAATCATTTGAGCAATCTTACATAAACATGTGAATTGCAGTATTACATACAATTTATGACAAAATAAAAATAGTCGGAATATTCAAATTGACACAGAGTCCTGAACAGATTATTATGTGGCCACAGGATGTGAGTATTTGGGGCCAATACAAGTTTTTAAATAAGTGTGATAGGAGCGAAGGCCCATTATACCCCACTGGATGAAAACAGCAGCATGCAAAACTCTACGACATGATTTCATTTGTGTTCTTTTTACAACTATTGAAAACGCCCTGTCTTTAAAGTAAAAGAAAAACTCTACAACAATTAGAATATTTGAATGTTGATTCCCAATTCTATTCCTCTAATTAGTCTTAATGAAGTCAACAGTTTTGTCATAAATTACAATTAACTATAATCCTCATCTGACACACACCCACGGGTCCATATGTTGGGCCTTTTCGTCAACCAAATGTGACAGCCTTTGAAAACCGATTCGGCTAAAAAACGTGCAACAGACACACAATGACAGACACCCAGGAAATCTGAAAAGATAACATTAAAAACAAATCGAGGGGAGGTGAGATGGAAGAATTGCACTAAACCTGTTTTCCCATTTTTCTCCCTCCTTCAAGCATACGTTAATCCAATCACAGCCCGTTAAATAGCTTAGAGAAAACTGGAAGGTGAAAAAACATACACCGGGCTCTGGAAGCCAATGCCTTATTTCCCATTCTCTTCACTACGGCAAGCCCTTCCACTGAAGTCAGACAACCCGTTAAGAGTGCAGTGCACAAGGGTGCATTTTTTTATCCAGCAGAAATATTTAGCTTGGCTGTCTGCCAGGGAATGCTGGAAGGACGGACTGAATTAGGGGATTTACCTTCCACGTGTTTGGCACGCGTCATTTAGAGTATCTGAGAAGCTCGTCTCCCTTTCTCCAGGGTACCAGAGCCGCGGAGAGGGCTGCCAGACCAAGGAAGAGTAATGTCACTGTGTACATGGTTAAGAGACATGGGATCTGAATTTACAAACTGGGCATTTTACTCAGGTTCCAGTTTGCTGTCTTTCCATGACTGATACACTTGTAAAAAGGCATTCTAGCTATCTATCACGACCAGAGGAAAAACCCTATAATATTTTCCCTAAATTCTGAAGATGCTTCCATTTCCACCCCCCCTCCCCCTTTTAATACCACTTTGGAGCTGCGTAAGTCTATTCGTGATTTCGGATCACCTTGATTAAAAAGAAGCTCTGCGTCATGAGGCAGTTTTAGCATCTTCATTTATGCATTATGAGGAGCTGTTATTTTGTTTATTTTAAACAAAAACTACTGAAAGTTTTATATAATCAAGTCACTGGATTTGTGTATATTTTAAGTTTGTTCACTGGTTGGACCCTATGCTAAACTACTAACCACCTAGTGGACTCTAGATGCTGGAAGAGCCCCTACAGGTCACCGTCTTCATTTTATGAGAGAGGCTAAGTGACCCACCGAAGGTGGCAGCTGGCAGAGGCAAAACTGGTACCAGATCTGAAGTCTTTACCCCACGTGCCCGTATGATGTCTGCAACCCCAGCCGTCAGCGCATCAGTCACCGAGCTGAGTGAGTGATGGGAAGTCACTTGCTGTTAAGGAAGGCACTGTCTATGCTGATGAAACCATGGTCAAAGGTGGGGACATACTACAACCTCCAAATAGAGAAAGTTCATCAAGAACCAATTCCTAAGGAAATTGCCTATTTCCACCTGAAAACAAACTCAAGAGGATAATGTTAATTTCTTCTAGGGGAAAAGAAAATGCCTGTTTGTTTTCTCTTTGTAGGTGGTGACATGAGGTTATCACCGTATCTAGCTAGACTTGGAAAGGTTACCCCAAGACTGCACTGTGTTTCCAGGCCAGGATATCCATCTCTTGGCCCAACCCCCCCAGCTCGGTACAGCCTGTTCTATAACAGCATTCAGTTATATGACTAAGGATGAGAGAGAAAAACTTCAGTCATGTTTTAAAGCCGTGCATGAGTTGAAGTGGGAGAGGATTCTATAAATGCGAACACAAATGCCTTTGCATCTAGGGGTGCCTAGGTGGCACAGTTAAGCATCTGACTCTTGGTTTTGGCTCAGGTCATGATCTCAGGGTCATGAGATCAAGCCCCGCACTTTTGGCACATTTGGCAGGGAGCCAGCTTCAAGATTTTCTCTCTCTCCCCCTATCCGTCTGTCTCCCACTGCCCCCCACCTCTGCCGCTCTCCCCATCACTATCAACCCATCCCTCTCCCACCTCCCCTCTGGTCACCATCAGTTTGTTCTCTATAATTAAGGAAAATTTGCCATTTTAACCATTTTTAGGTATGCAGTTCAGAGGCATTAATTACGTTCACGATGTTATACAACCATCACCAATATCTACTTCCACAACGTTTTCATCACATGAAACAGAAACTCTGTACCTTTTAAACAGTAACTTCCCATTCCCCTCTACTGCCCTCCCCCAGCCTCTGATAACCTCTATTCCACTTTCTGTCTTTATGAATTTTCCCATTCTAGGTTCCTGTATGAGTGGATAACACAAAATTTATCCTTCTGTGTCTGGTTTATTTCACTTACTGTAATGTTTTCATGGCTTATCCACATGTAATATGTATCAGAACTTCATTCTTTTCATGGCTACTATTCCATTGTACAGATAGACCACATTTTGTTTACTCATCTGCCTTATCCATTTATCCATATACCACCTGTATACGCCTTTCTGTTTGTTCATCTGTTGATGGGTACTTGAGTTGTTTCTACCTTTTGACTGCGGTGAATAATGTTGCTCTGAACATTGGCATACAAGGATCTGATTTGAGTCCCTGTTTGCAATTCTTGTGGGTAGGTATCTAGGAATAGAATTGCTGAGTTATACGGTAATTCTCTGTCTAGCTTTTTGAGGAAGAAAACTCACATCATTTTAACACAGAAATTATCCTTGTAGGAATTATACTTGTAGGAATTTATTCTAAGGAGGTAATTGTAGATGTCACCGGAGAACTATCTGCTAGGTTACTGACCATAAGCACTGTTTCTAATATTGAAAAATTGTAAACAAACCAAATGATTAGTGATATGGAATAGGTTAAACATATTATTTATACAAACAAGTTGTATATGGTTGCTGGAATACTATGCAGTCATCAAAACAACTGAAATCTTGCCATTTGCAACGATGTGGATGGAACTAGAGGGTATTACGCTGAGCAAAATGAGTCAATCAGAGAAAGACAATTGTCATATGATCTCCCTGATATGAGGAATTTGAGAGGCAGAGTGGGGGGGTTTGGGGAGTAGGGAAGGAAAAAATGAAACAAGATGGGATCAGGAGGGAGACAAACCATAAGAGACCCTCAATCTTAGAAAACAGACTGAGGGTTGCTGGGGGGAGGGGGATATGGTGAGGTGGTTGGGTTATGGACATTGGGAAGGGTATGTGCTATGGTGAGTGCTATGAAGTGTGTAAGCCTGACGATTCACAGACCTGTACCCCTGGGGCAGATACTACATTATATGTTAATAAAAATAATTTTTTAAAAAATCAGCTCTGAAGTCATCCTGTCTCTCCTATTTACATGCTGACCTTAGGCAACTAAATTACGTTCTCTACTTCGCAAATTCTTCATTGGGAAAATGCACTAATAATTTATTATTATTATTTATTAATATATATTAAAGATATTAATAATATATTATTATTTTATTATATAATTATTATATATTATATTATTATTATATTATTATTGTTATTAACTAATAATAATTGCACTAAATTCGTTAGAAGATTATAAGACTAAGTCAGTTAATACACAATGAAACATCAAAACAGGGCTTGGCACATAGAAAGTGCTTTAAAAATGTCCACTTGTACAGTTAGAATACTTTACAATAAGCATGTCCTTATTCTATAACAAATAACAGTGTTGCAGAAGAAATGTTAAAATGGAGAAAATATTTGGACTTATAGCTGACATTACTATAAGGATTTCTGGTGAAAATGTGTAAGTTTATGTATCTCTAGCAAAAAAAACATTAGAAATACATACACAAAATATTAATAATCAATCGTAGCTAGGGGGTAGAAATATTATGCATTTTTTTCTTTTCTGCATTTTTCAAATATTTAAGAATAAATATTACTTTTCTAATCAGAAAAGAAGGTAAAAATTAGATAGGAGAGGAGCAAAAGACTGCTATTTTTTTGAACACCTGTCACATTTTAAATTTTGATTCCTAAAATCAGAGCAATTTTGTTGTTCTGTCATCAGAAATGCTAGATTCTAAATGCGACCTGCTTGGAGGGACAATCATGAAGCAGAAAATTCGCCTTCATGAAGCTGCCTACTTGGTTAAAATTTTATTTAAAAATCTTCATTAATATATGGTAATCATCTTTGATGGTAAAGTTCTAAGATTGACTCGACTAAGCCTTCCTCCCAGCTCCCTCCCGCCTTCGTCATGATCAGCTAGCTCCTGTTCAACAGTGTGATGAATTAAATGTATGACAGATATGACAGGTGAGGAGTGCACGGAGGGGCTTAACCAGCAGGGATAAGATAAAGCCCCCATTTAAGAATAAAGCCCCCACCAAAGCTTGCCCATTAATGACCATAAACAGAATCTCTCTTCATTTGTCCCATTTGGAAGGAGCAAGTGGAAACCGCAGACAATGTGTGGTTACACAGGGTGGCTATTTCTCCAAGGGCCTCTCAGCTAATTGAAAATCCTTGATTTTCTGCTAAACACGTCTGAAAGGGTTAGCTTTCCCCGGGTATGAGCAAGGCTGCCTTTCAATGCTATAGTAATACAATAGACTTAAATTTACAGCTGGACTAAGTGGAATTACCGTATATAAACCATAATATCTATCCACAGGGATCCAGCTAAGCCCTAGAGAGACAAGTCTAGCAGGGCAAATCCAAGGAATTTTGGAAGTCAATCCATTAGGATTACCAAACGGCCTCTGATTTTGGAAATCACAGGCTCAATCTATAGAAGCAATGAAGTCTCAATCTTCTTTTATCCTAACCTCTTATCTGAAGGTCTATTGACCTGGTTTTTATTTAAAATAAACTGATAGGGGCTCCTGGGTGGCTCAGTCACTTGGCATCTGCCTTTGCCTCCGGTCAGGATCTGAGGGTCCGGGGATCGAGCTCCCACATTGGGCTCCCTGCTCTGCGGGAAGCCTGTTCTCCCTCTCTCAATCCTCCTGCTTGTGTTCCCTCTCTCGCTGTCTCTCTCTCTGTCAAATAAATAAATATAATCTAAAATAAAATAAAATAAACTGGGGCGCCTGGGTGGCTCAGTGGGTTAAGCCTCTGCCTTCCGCTCAGGTCATGATCTCAGGGTCCTGGGATCGAGACCCGCATTGGGCTCTCTGCTCCGCAGGGAGCCTGCTTCCTCCTCTCTCTCTGCCTGCCTCTCTGCCTACTTGTGATCTCTCTCTCTGTCAAATAAATAAATATTGAAAAAAAATAAACTGATAAACTACAGATGACATTATAATTATATTCTACAATATTGACATGACATTACTGGGCAAGCAGCCTAATCACATAAGAACTTCAGTGTAGTAAATTAAAAACATATTTTCGAAAACTATTTGCATAGCAAAAGTGTAGCCTTCTTACTCCATGATCATAATAGCCTGAATATTGCGGATGATACAGGATGCTAGCAATGGACATGAGAAAAACTGGACTGCTGGTTCTGATGTCTTCCCTCAAGACTTTTAGCCAACTTTCATTTCAGTGTAACCACACAAGGCTTTGTAAAAGGAGAGAAATTATAGGATGCTCTTTGACAACGGACAGTCTTCGCACGTCTAGCTCTTATAGACTGATTTGTGCGGGGGCAAGTCTATACACGGTAGATACTCAAAAACTGCTCGTTGAATAAATAGCATATACGTTTAACAAAAAAACAAAAACAAAAACAGAACAAAACCAAAAAACCCTCTAAAGCTATAGACATCCTCCTGGTCTTCTGGAGGTGAGAATAAACCGGTTGGGAGTCCCTGACCATTCCTGCAGTCTGCCCAAGTGCAGCCACATTAACAGCAGCTGTGGCTGGCAGAGGTCCTGGTGAAGACAAGTGGAAAAAAAAAAAAAAAGAAAAGAAAATAGCGGGGAGCGTCTTCTCTTTCCTACAGGTGAGGAAACAGCAATTCAGTGAAGCAACTGCCCCAAGAGCAAGCAGTTAGTGACTGGGTCGAGAACCTCCCAAACCTGGGAGGCACCGAAGGCTCTTTCCCTCTGCTCTCCCTCTCACCCCACCCCGGTGGAAAGTTTCCCCATCAATGCAAGCTTTTATTTCGCATCTGGGAGAACTCTGGCTAAGCGAGCATTCTTTCCTTCTCACTAAGGAGAACCAGCTCTGGGAACATCTGAAACAGCAGGACCCAACTTACGCATGCACTTGCCAGGAAAACTGGACGGAGGGTTTCCTGCATGCAGAGGTCTGGGGACCGTGGCCCCGCCTGCACGTGCTCAGACAAGCTCTCCCTCTCACCCTGCTTTCTCCCTCCAGTTTCACACAGGAGAACAGTGACTCAGATGTTCCTCAAAACAGCAGATTCAAATCATTTGTTACGTCCTCCTCAGGTCTCTGTACTTGGACCCATTGTCAACAGCCCAACAGCTTTCCTGGGAGCTAAGCGGCTCACAAGGCAGGGGTGGGGAGGGCAGGCTGGGACAATCCCTGTCGGAGCCCTGTGAGCAGGCCTGGGTTTCGTCTGTCTACAGCTCAACACCTCCAGAGGACACTGTGCAGAAAAGCCAAAGAGACATTGAGGCAAGCCTCCTTGGGGCCTTATCTGCACGACAATACTCAACTTTCACCCCCACGTCCACCCCACCCGGGCTGGCCTTGCAAAAGAAATAGTCACACTCAATTACCTTCTCTTTCTCCCAGACAACTACTGTTTCCTCCTACCTCCAGCTGGTGTTAACTGGTGGAAAACACAATGCTATTTTTAGGCAGGACAGTGATTTCTCCCTTTCATCTGCAAGAAATGTACTTCCTCTCACAGTTTGGTCCATCCCTGCTGGATTTGGGGTAAAATTTTAATACGAAGGCATTACTACCCTTTGCAAAGTGAGTTCTCTGAGACAGTTTTGAATGGAAAGCTCCCTCTACACTGTGTTCTGTTAAAATGTAGAGGTAAACATAGTATATGCTAAATCACCACCAGCCACATGCTTGACACAATGACAGAAGATAAGTCACTTTAAATAAGACTAGGGCACAGGTAGGAAATTAACCAAAATAACAAAAAAGCTTTTTGACCCATTTTTGCTTCCTACTCTCCTTTTCGGGGCTCGTCCTCACCCCATTCTTTAAATCTCAGACTAACAAATGATTTGATTAAGAACTTAATTCAGCATATAGAAAACTTAAAATGGAATTTCCAGAATTGACCAATAAATATTTCTGGGTTGATCATAATGCCTTTCTTTTGTACTTTTTTCTAACTTTTAAGAAATTATTTTTCAAGGAACCAGGAATTGCTAAATGGATTCGTTATCTTTATACATGAAGTCATGTCTTAGAGGGAAAAATGTATCACACAGAGCACGTAATTGCAGCTGATTCCTGAAAATATAGGGAAAAGTCATGCCTGACGTGTTAGTAATTCCTGCCCTTGCTTTAAAATGTGTCTGTTCATTTCTTGGGTGTGGGGTGGGAGACATGTAGAGGCAGGATATAGATTAAGATCAGAAAAACTCTACCAACTTATTCCAACTTCAGATCAGACTAGTTGGTGTCAAGACCACTCGCTCTATAGACAAAATGTGAAAATGTCGGGAGTGCAAATACTTGCATAAGGCAGCTTTGGATAATTCAAGCACATTATTTCCCCAGGCAGTTTTTTGCCATTTGAAGAATGATCTGGAAAGGAGGTGTTGAGTTGGTTTACATTGACCTCAGCCTGACCTGGAGGTAGAGGTTTTAAGAGCTGAGCCGTGGCCACAGTCAGAAAGCCCTGGGAAAACACCATGAAAAAAGATTGCATTTGCGGGGACCCAAGAGTCACCCCGCCATTCCTTTTGCAGACTGAGGGCATCCTCTTCACCCTTTAGGGGTAAGGGAATTCATCCATCTTCATTAGGCTCTTTTGGGGGGGGAGTGGGGAGGGTGGAAGGAAAGGGGCCTGCCATTTCCTTTGACTCTTAAAAACAGAAGCCAGCAGTGATTATTCATTTCAACCCCAGTGCCCCCCACCAAACCCTCTTAGGGCAACCAGGGGAGGATCAACATGACCTAACACATCAGCAGCCCTTCTATTAACCAGCTGTTGCAAGGTGAGTAGCAGCAAGCCACGGTTTAGTCAAAATCTGCAATTAAAAACTGTGTATGTGTTCGGGGAGGAGAGAAGAAATGTAAAAGGTTTGAAATCGATTCATAACTTTTTCTATACAGGAATACCTTCCATCAAAACAATTCCATATCAAGGCTGTTTCCCCCTCCTGGAAATGGCCGGGAGACGCCAATATTTTTTGTCTGCACCGCACTACAATTACTCTGGTAAGATTCTGCTTTTCCACACTCCCATCAGCAATACCACCAGGAGTTGTATCTGGAGCACTGGAAATGCATCTTGAATTGTTTTGCAGTATAAATCAGTGACAAGGTCAGTTTCAAGCTATGAGTTTCAAGTGGATTAACCTCATAAAAGAAGGGGTTGCACATTTTCCTTCTCTGTGAGGAGAAAAATAAATAAATTTAAGATGAACCCTACAGGACAAAGACATTGAAAATTACTCTTGGTAATTAGATCTTAAAGAATAAGAGGAGGGGCACCTCGGTGGCTCAGTGGGTTAAAGCCTCTGCCTTCAGCTCCGGTCATGATCTCAGGGTCCTGGGATCGAGCCCCACATCGGGCTCTCTGCTCAGCGGGGAGCCTGCTTCCTTCTCTCTCTCTGCCTGCCTCTCTGCCTACTTGTGATCTCTGTCTGTCAAATAAAATAAATAAAATCTTAAAAAAAAAAGAATAAGAGGAAATACTGCACGTTAGAATGATGTGTTCCAACATCATGTAGCAAAATTTATTTTTAAGATTCTATAGTTTCAAATTTGAAATAGTCAAAAACTTCTTTATCAACAATCTGAGTTATAAAAACAAGATATGTGGACAATGGGGGCTAACAGTTTTTCTGTTTTAATAAATACATCCCACTTACTCTCCAACCCTGATGACTGTATTATTTACAAATTCACCAACAGTGGTCCCCCCCACCCCTTGCCTATCCTGGCATTTTTCAGGTATTGCCTTTCCCAATCTGATAGACAAAGTGGTATGGGATGGCTAGTTTTATATCAGGATAGATCGTCTCCTGAATATATCTTGCAACTGGGCTTTAGAACCTATCTGCTTCATTTCCAGGCTTCTTAGACAGGTCATGGTCTAAGCCCATACTCTAAGAGTAGAAACTGATCATGGATGGGCCAGGGCTAAATTTGTTGGATATCATTACAGTGTTCCATTGCCTCTGAAATGCATGAAGGCCACTCCTCTATTATGTGAAAGCTTTGAGCATATCACTCAGTATCTCTGAGCCACAATTGCCCTTTTAAGACCCTCAAATTCAACATGTCCTTACACCACAGTACTTGTTGCTGGAGGTGGCTGAATGAAGTTGAAGAACTTAGAATCCAACCACATAGTGGAAGACATATTTGAAATAACTTTGAGCTATGGGACATAATTATCATGTCCAATGCAGATGATTTCAATCAGAAGAAAAGTTAGGGACATTCTGGATGGGGTGGTAACTCCTGAGCCAGATGTTTAAGGACAAGGTGGATACGAATTGCTGGAAGACATTTAGTACAGGCTAGTAGAAACTTTGTAACTATTTGTTTGGGTTTTTTTGTTTTGTTTTGTTTTGGTCTTTTTAACACCGTATCCTTAACACTTAGACCAATGCTTGGTACTTGTAGGTACTCAAGAAATATTAGTTAGATGAGAGAATTATTAAGTGAATGAATGGGTAGAGAATATATATGCTATAAATTTAAATTTGGTTCATCGAGGGACTGTCGAACATAGTGATTCCTTGAACAGAAACACTGACAAGGCGATGTCACTAGGTGGCTCAGTTGGTTGGGTGGCCAACTCTTGGTTTGGGCTTTGCTCAAGGTCTTGGGGTCCTGGGATCAGCCCCGCCTCGGGCTCTGCACTCAGCATGAAGTCTTCTGAGGATTCTTTCTCCCTCTGCCTCTGCCCCTGCCCCCACTTGCACTCTCATGCTCTCTCACTCTCTTTCTCTCAAATAAATAAATAAATCTTAAAAGGAAAAAAAGAAAGAAAGAAAGAAAGAAAGAAACACTGACATGAAGCTGGAGCTAAAGAAATATGCCAGCTACTTGTGTGTGAAAGCAGGACTGGAAGCAAATGGAGGCCAGCATCCCTTGCTCTGAGGCTGCCCAAGAAGTGGTTGAGAGTTGAAAAGAACTTTTGCCAAATATTGGTGCAGGGTGGTACGTCATGTACAGAGGGGCCAAGGAGAGGATGAGTCACAAAACACTTCAAGAGTGTAAATCTATAAAACCAAGAGGTGCCCTTGTCCAAATGAGGAAGTCAGGAGGAACTAGTATGGGGGAAGAGAGGAAAACTATGAATTAATTTGCATCATGTTCTACCTACTTTTTTTAAAAAAAAAAAGACTTTTTTAATTTATTTGAGAAACAGAGTGCACGAGTAGGTGGCAGGGGCAGAGGGAGAAGCAGACTCCCAGCTGAATAGCTACTCTGAAGCAGGGTTCAATCCCAGGACCCCAGGATCGTGACCTGAGCTGAAGGCAGAGGCTTAACCAACTGAGTCACCCAGGTGCCCTGTTCTACCTACTTTTTTTTTTTCAAGTGTTTTTAAAGATTTTATTATTATTATTATTTATTTATTTGACAGAGATCACAAATAGGCAGAGAGACAGGCAGAGAGAGAGAGGGAGAAGCAGGCTCCCTGCTGAGCAGAGAGCCCGATGCCCCAGGACCCTGGGATCATGACCTGAGCCGAAGGCAGAGGCTTTAACCTACTGAGCCACCGAGACACTCCCCAGTTCTACCTACTTTTAAGAGCAATAGTTAAACTATGAATTTCAGAATATTCCTCTCCTTATTGTCTGGATTATCTACCTTTAAATATTTTAAAAGAACATAAGTGATCTAAGACACATTTTCTTAGAGTTAGAAAAGTAGAGAAATGAAAACTGAGTTTTATATGCAGCAACCAAATGATTATTACATCCAGTATCATTTTATTTTATTTATTTTTTCTTAAAGATTTTTTAAATTTATTTGACAGACAGAGATCACAAGTAGGCAGAGAGGGAGGAGAAAGCAGGCTCCCTTCTGAGCAGAGAGCCTGATATGAGGCTCGATTCCAGGACGCTGGGATCATGACCTGAGCCGAAGGCAGAGGCTTAACCCACTGAGCCACCCAGGCATCCCTCCAGTATCATTTTAAAAGAGGACTTATAGTTCTGGTAGGAATCCTGTCACTCCAGATTACTTAAATGGCTCTTTTTATATGCTTCCTTCTGAAATATAGTGAATTTGGCATAAATATATGTAAAATTAATTTATTTTTAAAAAGTCAGTATCATGCAATAAAACCAGTAAATTATCCTACAAATTTAGGAGAACATACACACACACACACACACACACACACACACACACATATGACTCCTATCAACTTATACACTATACAGTATGAATCCCAAACCAACAATCGAATAACTAAGGACCACTGCCTCCTCTCAAGGTGTACAGGAAAAAGCTGCATTTACGTAAATCTACATGGCAGGTGTATGAGGCAAAAAGCTTCTCTTCACCTTTCTATACAAATACAACATTAACAAGAGGGCTCGAACATGCTTTTCTCTAAACCACTCATAAAAATTCTTGAGGTTCTTAACCTTACTGGGAAAGAAAACCTCAGATGACTATAAAGTAAATACACAGCATATTCTCAATATCATGGCCATCTTCAAGCAATTTCTCACACTTATAATGCATTTATTTTTATATAAAGCAGATGCATGTCTTTGGGGCAAACCATGCCTTTTATTCTTATGTTGTGAAAGTCCCTTCTAATTAAAACAGGAAATACAAATTTCCTTGTCTAGTTCTAAGGATAAGTCCTACTTAGCACAAGCAGCTGTCTGCAATTTCAGATGAACCCTTTCTGGCTATTCTGAGTGTGCACTGCTGAATTCTTGTTTTGTGGGCACTTCTGAATCCCCATTCCAAAAATGAAAGGCACACCCAGTGTCCATGTGCTCCCCGCTTCAGGGTCTTGCCTACTTTGGGCACCTTCACAAGCTAAATTACAAATGAGCAGTGTTGCAGCTTCAAAACCTTATTCCGAACTGAGAAAGCTGAATAGGTTCTAGAGGAGGGGTTAAGTCAAAAGTGAAAAATGAGAAGACATTTCAAAGGAAAAGCTAGGCATCGAATGGCTAGAATGTAAGTGAATTCCTTTTACAAGATCCTTTTTTTTTTTAATGCTTTACATTATAACTCAAATTGCAATTAAGAAGACTGGTCCCACCCTTCTAATTAAAAAGCACAAGTAGTTCCTCTACTGACCACAACAAAGGGCGAAGAGACTCAAACCCACTTCCTCTGGAGAAGCTTCTCTTGCTTCTGAGGGGTTCTTGCGCGGCCGATAAAATGGGCTAGTGGGTCTGAGGGACGAAAATCCCAAGCCAGTTCATAGACATTGGAGGATTCGGTACAGAATCTGGTGAGTGGACAGTTTTTCCACTCTTGTCAGGCCTCGATTAATATTTCTACTAATTGCATTTTAGGAATGGCCAATTAGTTGAAGTCTGATCACCTGCACAGGAGAGATGGCCGGAAAGTGGGGAGACCAGAAACAGCCCTTTTAGGCAGTGGGTCCCAGTCCAGACTCCTTGTGCTTCTTCCATTTCAGTTAGGAAGGCCAATTCCCTAAATCCTGCTGGACTGCAACAACCAAGCGCTGGTGATGGAAGTTTGCGCTTAACTAATGAAATAAAACGGCTTTGTAGCTTCATCTGTTAAGAATTATGATACAGAAATTCTTGACTTCAAAGGGTTTTCTTTTAATCTTGAGTACCGCACTTTCTACCTTTATATCAGAAACAATGTGTTTTTACCTTGAGTGAAAAACTTGATGTTTGTTCTTAAGAATGAAACCCCTTCCCATAGAGACAACTTAAATTTTATTTGGCCCCTCTGTCAAAAGAGTCTTATTACTTCCGATTTTTGCAAATTCAGCAAAGTGATGAATTCCAAGGTCTTGGAATGACGACAGGCACACTGGCAATTGAAGTGTCAAAAATGCTGGACAGGGGTGCCTGGGTGGCTCAGTGGATTAAGCCTCTGCCTTCGGCTCAGGTCATGATCTCAGGGTACCGGAATCGGGTCCCACATCAGACTCTCTGCTCGGCAGGGAGCCTGCTTCCTCCTTTCTCTCTCTCTGCCTGGTTCTTTGCCTACTTGTGATCTCTGTCAAATAAATAAATAAAATCTTTTTTAAAAAAATGACTGGGCACTTCAAATTTCTAGTCAGGGGGTGCCTGGGTGGCTCAGTGGGTTGAGCCGGGGACTCTCGGTTTCAGCTCAGGTGATGATCTCACAGTTGGGGGATCGAGCCTCGATTTGGGCTCCCTGCTCAGTGTGCAGTCTGCTGGAGATTCTTTCTCCCTCTCCCTCCGGCCTTTCCTGCTCACGAGCTCGCTCTCTCCCTCAAAGGAATAAATAAAATATCTTAAAAAATAATCTAGTCAGGAGCCAGGAATTGCACCTATGATTCTCCATAAACATGGCAAGAAAGTTAGTTAATAAATACCAACTAACTTTTTTCAACTCTGGCAATAAATTGTTTAATTGGTGAAATGTCCACAAGTTCTGCTCAAAACACCTTATGGATTGTTGAATTAGCAAACTCTTGCAACACTCAACAAATAGATATTGGCAAGTTAGAGAGACACAAGGTCCCTGAAGTATTAACTGTGCTGATAATCTAATCTGCAGACTTCTCAAAGGGACACATGCTCCATTTTTTTTTTTTTTAAGGTTTCAGACCTACCAATGACAAACTTTTTCCATTTTAGATGTTCTAACAAGTAAATAAAACATAAGACGCACACGGACAACTAGTTACATTAGTGAACTAGGTTGTTAACCACACATTGAACCCCAACTGGATTACTAAAATGTCTCATGGATGTAATAATACTGGACATGTATGCATCCTCCTGGAGTAATGAGAGCATTTTTTTCATACGTTTAAAACAAAATCAAAGAAGAAATATTCCTCCAAAAACTAAGTCTTCTTTTTGTTTCAACAAACTGCAAAGTAGGGTATTATGAAACAAACATTTAAGGTCCCCTGTCCACTCTCCTATCAGCGGAAGTAGAGGAAGTTTCACTAGAAGGGCTGAGTGGGAAGGGTCATCTTTTGCAACAACCTTTTCTGCAAAGTTACCAACATTCAGGGGAGGATGAATATTTTGACTATGGTGAAGCGAGTCCTAACCCATTAATTGCAGGGGAAACTCATGGTGGAGCCATGTTTAGAGGGAATGTTCTCTTTCCTTAGCTCAGATAATACAGGAGAGACCACACACTGGTTAGTTGATGAAACCCAAGTCATAAATCCATTAGCAGTAAGGATCATCTCAATACATTTGTTTCAAGGGTACAGCCCAAGTGTCAGTATTCATAGTAGTGATATCTTAAATAAAATGGTGTGTATAAAAATGTCAAAACCTTATTCTTTACTACGAATTGAAAATATTATCTCGCCTTCATCAAATGTCAGTAAGTGGGGCATTTTTGCTTATAAAAGAATACATACACAGTATTCTCATAAAAAGAAGTGTGTATCTTTTCTTGGCATAAAAAAGTTTGAAAAGCATTAAATCAATCTTCTCTCTCCTTTCTCCTTAACAAGTAGAGCTAGGATTCATTACAATCACCATAAAATAATTGATTGAGCGGCACATAGCTATTCTTAGTTCTACCTGAAGAAGTTAAAACACGCGCGGTCCTTATCTTCTTAAAGCTTATATATTAATCTGACACTGATCCTCTTAGGCCGAAATGCTTAAGTCTCTCATATATTAATTTGTAAAGCACGAAAGAAAACACATAACACTTATTGATTTAGTTGAAGAGCAGTGCTTTTTTATCCATGAAAAGGTCTTTTAAATACTTGACGTATTCTTGAAAGAAAACCAAATACCATCAAAGACACGCTCCCCCACCATCCCAAAACACACACAATACAGAGTTCATTTCAAGTGACAGACAGATACAGAGAGACGGGAACAAGTAGCGATTTGATTTTCAATTTAGAGCAGAAGGATAGCCAGGCATACACATAAACGATTTCAAAATACTTGTAAGAAGAAAGAGGCGAATCATTTACTGAAGTCCCAAGGCATTTAAGAACCCTTTTACAAAATATCAGAGTTTGTACGTTCCTTCAGCTTTCTTTATACAGAACTATGGGAAACCTGTCAGACAATCTTGTTCTCTATTTGTCTGCTACAATCAAATAATGACAGCTACCTTGGGACACCATCAGTCTGGGTCAGCGCTTCATCCAGCAGTAGGCAGACTGAGGCTGCGAGCAGATGACCTCTGATCCAAGCATTTAGTCTCCATGAAAAAAAGAGACCAACCCAATGAACGCACTATGCAGTGAAACCCCAGAGGGGCTTTTATTCTGGAAGTTGTTACAAGTAGTTCATAACCTTTGTACTCTAGGCACTCATTCAAACTACCTCACCACTCTGTAAACCGGGGGTTAAGGATGCTCGAAGGCATGAACTTTCTACCCAGAGTATTGTAAACATTTGAGGGAGGCACAGAGCTACTGCTAAAATAAACCATAAAAAAGGGCATTAGCCACTACACTTTTATTCAAGGATCCTCTCTCAGTTCAGGGAACTCAGTTTACTTCAACCCTTTTACTCGAGAGCTAGGTCCCACGGAGGACAAGCAAGCCACTTGAGAGTACTGGCATTTTAAAGTTTTGTCAGCATCCTTACGTGCTGATAAAAAGTATGGTTAAAAGAGCTAAAGGACTCGGGATGCAATGGACGAGTATATTTATGTATTTATTGTCTGGGTCTCCATGGTGTGTTCTCTTTTCCTGATTGTAAGTGAAACCTATAAAAAACATGTAAGGGGAGAATATTATTCAAAAGAGATCACTTATTAGTATTTCCTCTTCCTTCTAATTTAGATGTTTTAATTTTCATTTTTGATTGAGTTTTAGCTTTCATTAAGAGATCTTCTGTCAAGTTCAAAGATATTTTGATTACAAATTCAAATTAAATGACTTGATTCTACACGGCAAAAAAGCATTTTCTTCTCTGGGGGCTAGAGAGAGAGTAGAGAAGAAGGAGATCGCCAGTGCCAAGCTCACTGACTCTCCTCCTAAAACCTGTATAAATAAAATCATCAGGGGAAGCAGGAAGTGAAAGGGAGTTTACTGAATAAAATAAAAGACTGAATGTTTTCTAAAACTCGTATTTAATTCAAGTACATTTTACTCTAACAACTACTTTAAATTAAAAAGTAAAATTGTAGGAAATAATAATATAATTTTTAGGTTTTAACAACCTCTAGACGATGACTATGGATTTTTTTAAAGTTGTATAATGAAGACACACATAGCTAAGAAGCGTATGGGTGCAAACCTGCCATCTCACTAAATGCATCATCAACCGCTAACAAGGAGACAGTCTTCCAACAGAGGATCCAAAATAATTGAATTTGATATGCCGGACATTTTATTATATCACAGTCTGATGAGGCAAATTACATAGTATTTAAATCAAGCTGATAATTATTCTTAGAATTGTTAGTTAAATGTAAAGCATATAGATATAAAAGGCATCTGTTAACTGGCAATGAAAGAAGACCATGCCTTTAACACAAAGGATGTGGAAATTTTCCCATAGAGCAAAAAATATTGCCAAAATACTCAGTTCACTTCAACGAACAAACCGGTCTATCTTAATCACGATAACCTCCAAGTCACGGGACCAAATTTTTAAAAGTTTCCTTTGGTATATCTTATAATAAAAATGTCTTTGAACATTATCATAGCTGATTTTTTTAATGTGGCAAAATATACATAAAATTTAGCATTTTAATCCTTTTTTTAAGTGCTCAGTTCAGTGGCATGAAGTACATTCACATTGTTGTGCAACTATCACTACTACCCAGAGCTTTTTCATCATCCTCAAACTCGTTCAAGAGCTCCTCGTTCCTTCCTACCCCTAGTCCTTGGTAACTTCCTTTCTACTTACTGTCTCTTTAAATTGGACTATTTCAGGTTCCCCATATGAATGGCATCATATAATAGTTAACCTTTCGCGCCTGCCTTATTTCGCTGAACATAATGTTAATTCGTTTAAAAAAGTAAATCTTACTTATCCAACTTGTACGTGAAAAAAGAAAACAAACATGGTACCCAGAATACAGAAAGGCAACACCATTCTGAAAACACAGCATAACCTTCATTGCCTACCCACTCACCTTTTCAAAAATAATTTTTGCCTTCTACTAAGAAAATTCAAGATTCAGCATCATTTCCCATGGAAGGGCTCAGACTTCAGAATCTTCCTGGACAAGCCATACTGTGGTCTACTTCTTGCCTGGAAAAGAAAGTTATGCCAGCTATCCTAAGCAACCCTTGGCTGCACCACACACCTGTTCAGACAACGGGTCAGTTAAACAAGCAAAATAACAGCTGAGAAAGCCAGGTCAGCTACCCTATGATCTGAAAGACATTTACGGAACCAGTCCCCCTTCTCTGCCTTCTTTATGTGAAAATAGCAGTTGAAGTAACATGATTCCTTCCCTTCCTGTTTGAAGAGACAGTGAAAGCCCTCCCGCTGTGAGTCCACTCTCTAAGTCTGGGGAAGAGGCCTCCTCAATCCTCCAGCTTAGTCCATAAGCCTGGGTCTACAGGGGAAAGAAGACCCATTCCACTGTGGTTATGTTTGTTGAAGGAGCCAGGTCCAACTCAAAGAGTTAACGATTAACGAGAGCCGTATTACATGTCACATTTTCTTGTTGCCATGCTTTTTAGTCCTAGGTGTCATTAAGGAGACGTTTTGTTTTCTGAGCCTTCTTAAGCTTCTCTTCAGTTGGGGTCAAAGAATCTGAACGCAAGAAAACACACAAACTAAATGGATAACATTATGGACTTATGATAGGTGAGATCTGACTTTTCTAGAAAGAATTTTTTTTTTTTAATTTGGTACAACACTATAGTTATAGCAGCAAAACCAACCAATCAGGTATAAAGATTTTATGAGCATCTTTCTTCCAAATATGTTTTTATAAAATTTTCTCCAAGTACACAATTCTTTTTTAAGGACATGACTTTTTAAAATGTTCTCCTTTACTCGTAACTTCTGAATCGTGTTTCTCTCAATCCCTTAGGTGTGAGTATATTGGTTTATTTTATTTTATCTCAAGGAAGAAAAAAAGAAAGGATGAATGACCCAAACCCACCTACGTTCCAGCTCGTGCACAATGTGTTTTTGAAGGTATAACTCGAAGACATCTATTAGACAAAACTAACAAGTCTATCAGAGCCTTTTGTCGAGAGGGAAATTTTGTCTAGGTAGGTGTAATGGAGGAAGGCAGAAAACTTAGCATGCCTGGAAACCTGACAGCTCAAGAAAATACATGATTATGAAACAATCTCATCTGGTTTTGTAATCCATCAATCAACCAATCAATAAAACTTAAAAAGAACCTCAACACCTTAAATCCCAAAGTATTATAAATAACCCTGGATAAAAACAAAATCCTTTTGGGCAATAACTCTCTTCTCGGCTTTCATTTTCATTTTAGTCAAGCTTTTTTGGTGCTCTTTAAGATCACACAATTTTTGAATGCTCTATGGAAACTTCGAGATGATGTAGAATAAATAGCATAACAGTATCCATATGGCTTTTTTTTTTAGTAGAACCACCATTGATTATCTTTCTTCTCTTCCATTAAACCTGCTGAAATCTTTTTTTTTTTAAGATTTTATTTATTTATTTGACAGAGAGATGAGAGAGGGAACACAAGCAATGGGAGGGGCAGAGGGAGAAACAGACTTCCTGCTGAGCAGGGAGCCCAGTGCAGGGCTCTATCCCAGGACTCCAGGACCATGACCTGAGCCTAAGGCAGATGCTTAACATCTGAGCCACCCAGGTGCCCCTAAACCTATTGAAATTTTAAGTAATCTGAACAAATAATATAGTAAAAGCTAAAATCTGTCTGGGAGGCAACCTGGGGATCCAAGGCTCCTGCTTGAGAACCACTGTCCGTCTGTCCAATTCCTTCATTTCACAGAAGTGGAAACAAGAGGTCCAGGGAAGTCAGGTGACTTCTCCAAATTCATATTAGAGTTGAGATTAGTATGCAAGCTCCTTACTCATCGCCTACATCA
Organism: Meles meles; assembly: GCF_922984935.1. Classification (NCBI taxonomy): domain Eukaryota; kingdom Metazoa; phylum Chordata; class Mammalia; order Carnivora; family Mustelidae; genus Meles; species Meles meles. The sequence continues at coordinate 26,289,955 of NC_060070.1, forward strand.
CTCTCATCCAAATCTTAATATTTTGGAATTTCAAAATAATTTACTATTTTGCCCTTGGAGGAGATCTGAAGGAGTGGCAGAAAGCTTAGAGGGGAATGTGTACTTGAAATTGCTGATCACCTAAATTTGTGTTCTTAAGCCAAAGAGACGAGAAATAGAGGAAAATAGAGAAACAGGGAAAGGAGGAACCAAACTGAAATGAAGGGTAAAAGCAGCCACTCATCATTCTTTCCTATATTCATTTGCTCGGTGAAGTTACGACCGACATGGCACCAAGTACTGAGAAAGATGCCCAGATAAATTAAGACACTGTTTCTGGGCACGAGGTTCCAATCTGGCATAGCAGGTGCATGTGTGGGATGTGCGAGATGCCACAAAAATGACACAGGAGAAGCAGAGAAGAGCAGAGGAAAAGAGCAATCAGGGCAGGGGACTGGAGGAGGTGTCATCTGAGCTGAGCCTCCAAGCGTACCCTGGGGGATGACGGCACCAAGGAAGGATCCCAGCAGCCTCAGCTGGACAAACAAAGGTGGAAAGAACGCAGTTCTCTCTCTCCCGTCCACACTGGCTAAAATGAAGGACTCTTATGTAGTTGTGGGAAGTATGTCTGGAAAAGTTACTTGGGGCAGAACTTTGAAGCTGACCCCACTCTGCGGTGTGGCAAAGGAAAGGGGTTCAGAGTGGGGAGAAGAGAGGTAGCCAAGAGACGAAGTAGACACCAAGGCTTCCAACCAGTGTTATGGGACTGGGCAGCGAGGGAAGGGAAGTGCCTATGTACTAAAGGGACAATTGGAAAACACATTCTTGTAGAAATAAGATACGTAAGATCAGGTCAGCCATCTAAGGGCTGTTGATAAAGGAAGCTATGGATTTCAACATTTGTTGACAAGCTTTACTCTATAAAAACTATGGAGGCAGCAGAATCAGCTTTCAGGGCGACCCCTAGTTTGCTTCCCAGGGTCAGTTTCTTTACAACGTAACTCCCCCTTCTCCATGCTTTGCCGCCTCCAAAAGCGCGGACATGAAGTTGGAAAGCCTTTCCCTCATATTTAGACAATAGAGCTTAAAAATATTAAGGAATGGAAAAGGTTAATTCTGAAGTGAGAGATACATACCACCAAGGAAAGAGAAAAGTCTTTCCCTACGTTGCTGGCCTTCAATATTCCATAAAACGCATTTCTCTCCTGATAAGACCCTGTGCTGACCAGGCAACCGCACTTTACTGCAGGTCCACTAACCGAACTAAACTGTCTTTTTCAAGGATATCAGTGCAACCAGAAGAGCCATAAAGTTGTGAAATTTCGAGAAAAGGGGGCTAAGTCAAACAGAGGCTTGGCTTCGCCTGATCTGTCCAGGTGTGGACACAGCTAAGCTGCTGACGTCGCGATAATGCGGTGTGGTCCGGTCTGAGTGCCGGCGTCCTGCCCACCCCTGCTCGCGCACTGCTGCTGCTAGAGATGCTGTTGGCAGGTGCTGTGCCCACACCATCAGCAGTCTGGAAGACGGAGAGGAACTTTTCCAAATTCTAGTCATTCGTACGAAATAAAATACAAACAAAGGCATAACCCTCATTTGCTCTTGCCACAATGTTTTAGGGTTTCTGGCATAAGCTGGCTACGAAGTGCAAAATCTGAAGTTTTACAGCTAAAAAAAAAAAAAAAAAAAGACTATCCCTCTCCTTTGAATGTATTTATTAACGTGTCCCAGACTCTAAGACCTGTGCAGTTCATATAGTGGCCCTGGCGTTTCGGCCCTGGAGGAGACCAAAAATCAGAGAGGTATGGGGTGTGCTCTCACTTGTCTGATCAACACTGAAAACTGACAACTCTCCAGGCTTCTCAACTTCTGGCTCTTAATCTTTCTGTTACCATAATGGTTTTCTTATTACTCTGTAAAATTTTAGTAAAAGTCAATGTAATTCTTATTTTTTGGTGCAACCACTTGGAGCGATTCCAGCAAAATGGACCTCTGAAGATAAGGCTGCCAGGAGAGGGAACTGCAGTGAAGATCCTAATACACATTTTCCCCCTTGGAAAGTCCCAATTGACTTCCTTTGACAAAGCCTTTATATCTTAACTCTTGCGTGATCAGCTAAGCCACACACAATGGAAAGAAAATGTGCAATTCTCAATGTACCTTTTGACCAACTCTTGATGTGTCTATCTGCCTCTCTGTGGGCATTTCCACCAAAGACCTATTTCACTGCTAAAGACCATTTTAAAAGCGTACTATGCCAATAAAACCCAACTTACCAACTGCTCTTACTGCCCTCAAACCTAACAAAAATTGCATAGAATTAAGTTGCTAAGCTGTGACTAAAAATGAGGGATGCACAACGCGTAGTACTTACAATTAAGGAAACAAATTAAGATTCCAAATCCTTCCCTCGCCCCCATGGGTTATCCTTTTTCCTTTTCTGGTATTTCTTTCTTTCTCGATCCTAGGACCCCGAGATCATGACCTGAGCCAAAGGCAGAGGCTTAACCCACTGAGCCACCCAGGCGCCTCTCCTTTCCTGGTATTTCTGAGAAAGGTATTGGCGGAGAAACCAACATAGATACAAATACAGAAAAATTACGAAGACCCAAGACACTTGGTCCTGTGTATTTATTAGTTTGTTAAAAAACCAGAAGAAATCATCTAAGTCACTTCCTATGGTGATCATCAATCTCTTAAGGGAGTCTTGCTTTTCAAACTTCTTAATCGGTAAAGAAGTGAAAAATACCTACGACAATCCTATCTGAAATTTCAGAAAACCCGTTACTAGGAAGAATGTCATTTTTCCTCCCAAGGAAAGAATATATTCTCAAGGTACATTGAGAAGCTCAGAGAATTTCTTAACCTTGAATTTATTTGTCCTTCATTCCTTTTTCATTCGACTCAAATAAGACTCTCTCCCACTGTTGATGAAATACTCACTTTTGCACTCAAGCAGCCTGGAATTCTCCCCCGGGGCCTCTGGAAAGGCTGCCCCTGAGCAGTGCTCTCCCTCTCCTCAGTACAGCGTGTGGCCAGGAATAAGCCACTTGCCACTCCTAGCCCAGAATGTGGATCTGCAGAAGAGGCCTGTGTCAACAGCCCTATCGGGATGATCACATGACATGGCCTTTGTCTCCTTCCTGCCGGTGTGTCAGTGGTCATGGCCAAAGACTGCGACAGGGGATTGCCAGGGGATGAAAACTGCTTCATCTGTATTCTAGCTGTCAAAACGAAGACAAGCAGCCTCTCCTATTGCCTTCCATCACCGCCAAGAAAGGACCGGCTTCTCCCACCTGAATGGTTCAGGACATGCCAGGAGCTAGAGACGCAGGAAACTAGACCTGAGGCCAAGAACCCATAGTCCTTATTCCATGGAAATGAAAAACAAGTTGCTTTGATCACCTTGGAGACCAAACACCTCCTTCCACTGAAAGCTAACCCCACCTTGGCAGGGATTGTCTCCCCTCCCCCCAGGCACCCCACTCCCCTCTACTCTGGCTTGAGTATCAGGCTAATCAGTTTGATCTGACAGATTTTAATTACATTAATTAGGGCTGTTCTGAATAGGCCTGATTAGCATCCTGCTAAGGGGGCTGTATGTGTATGTGTGTTTCTGCTCTGAAGGAGCTCTACTAAAATCAGGACTAATACTTTCTTTCCCTCTAACAACGATGGGGTTTTCTTGTTTTGTTTTGTTTTTCTGCCTTGCTCAAGGCAAATAATCAGACAATTGGTGGAACTGGGTGTGAGAGTGTATTTTATAATAGTATCACCCAGGAGGGTCTGAAGTTAGCTCTTCTTCTAGCTTGTGAGTCCAAGCCGGTGAGCAGAGGTGGGTTTTTTAGAACATTTGTCTGCAGGATAAGCATTTGTTTTGTTTAGACTTTGCCTAGGAAACACTACATTTAGTTTGAGTTTTAAAAATCCAAAATTCTTCTAAATTTTGCCCCATGCCCTCACCAGACTGAAGCACGAAGAAACAGATTCTTTCCTGTCTGCACTATTTTATCCATCACATCTTAGAGACAACCAATGATAGCCACACAAAAGCCAACGGAGACTTAGCCTTTATCCCTCTATTGTTTCTGAGAATAAAAATACTTCGAATGTCGACAGGGTTTTTACTGAAAATACTTACTTCAGACACGAATAAAAGAGAAGAACATTAATTTCTCAGAACACTGGACAAAGATAAGCATGGCACGCACATTTAGCCTTGTTGATCATCTGTACTGAAATTATTGCTTTAAAATATGCTGTTTTGAATAAGCCACAATAAACGAGGGCATAGTTCCAGACACCAGGAAGAAAACCTGCCATACTAAATAAAGTTTGTTTGCTTTTTTAAACAGTCTAATATGAAACTAATTTTTTTTAACCACATATCTTAGGGAAAGCAGTAAAAGTGTGGACTTACGACCCTTAATCCGAGTTTTGAATCCTACTGACATCCTATCTCCCTGCTGAAGCTTGTGCAATATACTTCTCTGCGGGTTAAAGCTGCTATTTTTTTTTTTAAGATTTTATTTATTTATTTGACAGAGAGAGATCACAAGTAGGCAGAGAGGCAGACAGAGAGAGAGGGAGAAGCAGGCTCCCTGCTGAGCAGAGAGCCCGATGTGGGGCTCGATCCCAGGACCCTGAGATCATGACCTAAGCCAAAGGCAGAGGCTTTAACCCACTGAGCCACGTAGGAGCCCCTAAAGCTGCTATTCTTGCTCACCTGAGCGATGTCGTGATTATGGTGGTGTTTCCATGGAATAGTTCCTGAATTGGTTGAAATCTTGATAAGACAGCTGAGAAATCATATTTTCTAACCACAGTGATTTACCAGGAAGACAAAAAAAAATTTTTTTAATCACTTAAAAATATATTCTAATGCCATTTTTTCCATTTGTAATATATCCAATTGTCTTATCTTTAAGGGTCAATTTGGATTTAACATTTCTAGTCATTTGGTTTTCTAGTAGCTTTAAAGAGAAAGTGAAGTCTATGAAGGTGTGTATATATTCACCTTTTTTGTCCATTTTCTGGAAAAATAATCCCTCATTAAAAATGGTATTTATAGCCTTTTGTTAGCACTGGGTTCTCACTAGAAAAGAATCTTCTTTCCTCCTTTCTGTGATCTTATGAGGTAACTAGGATGTGCTTCAAGAAGGAAACTGATTTAATTCTGTCTTTGATGACTACCAAGCTTACACCTCACCAATCACAAGAATGGGAATGATTCATTATTCACTTGCATGGGAAGTAGCAGGGATCCAAAACTTTCAGCTCTAGGTTTTAATTTTTTTTTAAGATTTTATTTATTTAGATTTTTAATCCAATTTGGATCAGACAATTATGAATTTCTAGGAAGAATTTATAAAAAATTGAATAAGTTGAAGGCCAGAAACAGCTTACACAGTTTGGTAGACATTGCAGAGTACAGGCATATCTCAGAGATCTTATGGGTTCGGTACCAGACCACTGCAATAAAGCAAATTTGCAAGAAAGCAAGCCAAATGAATTCTTTGGTTTTCCAGTGTCTATAAAAGTTATGTTTACACTCTCCTGTAGTCTATTCAGTGTGCAATAGCATTTTTATCTAAAAAAAAACAATGTACATCCCTTAATTTAAAAACAACAACAACAACAAAGACCTTTATTGCTAAACATGCCAATCATCATCTGAGCTTTCAGGGATTCATAATCAATGATCACAGGTCACCAGAACATGTGATAATAATGAAAAAGTTTAAAATATTGCAAGAATGACCAAAATGTGATACAGAGACGTGACGTGAGCAAATGCTGTTGGAAAAATGATGCCAATAAATTTATTCAAGGCAGGATTGCCACAAACCTCCAATTGGTAAAAAATGCAAGATCTGTGAAGTGCAATAAAACAAACGATGCCAGTACTGCTCCATTGATCCCCAACCCCCCAATGTTTGCCCTGGAGAGGATCTATTATATGTTTAGCAGTGATGGTTAACTTTGGGCTCCCCTTGGCAATAAATACTAAGTGATTTATTAAACAAACACACAACAAAAACAATAAACAAGCAAACACCCCACGATAACTTAGTGCCAAATTTTACCTAGTACTCACTTTAATTACTTAATTACAACTTTAAAGTCTTCTAAACAATTTAAAGGAAGAGAAAGGAAGTTAGAGTCCTGTCAGCCAAACTTACAGAGTGGGAGCAACAGAGTTTGGTGGGGGGAACGGAATAGAAAAAAAAGTAGCAACAAAAAAGGAAAGAACAACAACAACAATCAAAAAAAAAAACAGGGGAAAGTGGTTGGTGGGAGAAAAAAGAATTTAAAGTTTTTGTTTTCCAAAGAAATTTAGAACTGTAAAACCAGTAGTAACTTTAAAAATATAGATATTGATACATAGGCAAACAAATTTATGTGTGGGTGTGCGCGCGCGCGCGAGAGAGATTGAGAATGTGTGTGTGTGTATGTGTGTGTGTGTGTGTGTGTGTGTGAGAGTGTGTAGAGAAAGAGGGAGAAGGAGAGAACAGTTGGGGTGGGGATTAGGACACAAAACCAAAACAGAAAAGTACTAAAAGTAAGAAAAAGCCTTTCCTTGGATTTTAAAATACTCTAGCGTAGGATACTACAATACTCTAGTGGTTCCATTGTGGTCTTTTATTACATTAAGTACAATGATAGTCACTAACCAAATTCAATGCCACTTACAGTTAACATGGTTAAAAATATTAAAATCTGGGAGCACCTGGGTGGCTCATTCCATCAAGCATCTGCCTTTGGCTGAGGTCATGATCTCAGGGTCCTGGGATCAAGCCCCACACTGGGCTTCCTGCTCAGCAGGGAGTCTGCTTCTCCTTTTCCCTATGCTCCTCACCACTCATTCTCTCTCTCTCAAATAAATAAATAAAATCTTAAATAAAAAAAAAAAGGTGAAGTCTGAATGTAAGCTCTCCAAACATATTTTTGTAGTCGCTTGGTCAATGTCTGACTAGAGCATGATAGCTCTTATTCAGTCAGCCAGCCAAAGTTCATTTATTGATCATCTACTAGGTAGCAGGCATTGAGCTAAGCAGTAGGTATACAGTATTCAGCAAACCTGACAGGGTCTTTGCCCTCAAAAGGGCTGATCATTAAGTGTCAGAGGCTGACATTAAACGAGTAAATGTAAAAATATAATTACCAAGTATGAGATGTGATTTTAAGGAGGTGGGGGGAGGGGGCACTTCCATGCCGAAGTTTAAAGGTATCAGTCTTGTAGAATGGGAGGGAGGGAAAGGGCAGAGGTGGAGGCAAGCCTGGATGGAAAGAGAGGCATGCAGAATTCCAAAATTAGGCCCAGCTGGTGAGTTCTGGAAACTGAAGGGCCACAGTGTGGCTGGGGGAGCGACATGAGTTTGGGCGGCAGAACGTCACAGTCCATGTAAGAAAGGGATTTTTATTCTGAAGCCTGAATTTTCTCCTGAGGACAATTCTAGTATGAGTAAAAGTTAAGCATTCTTAAATTAACAGCTTTCATAACACACTCGATTTTTATTTTTTTTTTAATATTTTATTTATTTGACAGAGAGAGATCACAAGTAGGCAGAGAGGCAGGCAGAGAGAGTGAGAGGGAAGCAGGCTCCCTTCAGAGCAGAGAGCCCGATGTGGGACTCGATCCCAGGACCCTGAGATCATGACCTGAGCCGAAGGCAGCGGCTTAAACCACTGAGCCACCCAGGCGCCCCAACACACTCGATTTTTAAAGTAACAGTGGGGAAACATACTACAATTAGAACAGTCAAATAAATTAGGCACATCTTATGAAGGAATATTATCCAAGCATATAAAAATGTTTTAAAGAATATTTAATGGTACAAAAAATGTTTAAGATATTTAAAATTGGCATATAAGTAAACATATAATACCATTTTGTAAGAGAGAAATGCATCTGTAATTATATTCATAGAAATACTAAAAGGAGGGGGTGCCTGACTGGCTTAGTCACTAGAGCATATGACTCTTGATCTCAGGGTTGTAAGTCTGAGCCCCACGCTGAGTGTAGAAATCGCTTAAAATTAAAATCTAAAAAGAGAAGGAAACACCAAAATGTTCAAAATGATTAAATTAGGTGGAGGCATTATAGATGGTTCTATTTTTTATTTAACTTTTTTTCAGTTACCATTCAGTAAAGTGAACTTTTTTGGGAGGGGAAAATGTACAGTTCTGTGAATTTCAGCACAAGTATAGATTCCTGTAACCATCATAAAAACCAGGATTCAGCATGGTTCTGCTGTGCCAAAAAAAAAATTCCTTCATGCTATCCCTTTATAGCCACATCTGATAGTTTATTTCAATCTTTACGCTTTTCTGTAGCTTTTAAATTCACTGCCATTAGCATGTATTGTTTTAATATATAGAAAAATACAGGGCGCCTGGGTGGCTCAGTGAGTTAAACCGCTGCCTTCGGCTCAGGTCATGATCTCAGGGTCCTGGGATCGAGTCCCGCATCGGGCTCTCTGCTCAGCAGCGAGCCTGCTTCCCTCTCTCTCTCTCTGCCTGCCTCTCTGTCTACTTGTGATCTCTCTCTGTCAAATAAATAAATAAATAAAATCTTAAAAAAAAAAAAAAGAAAAATACATAATTTGAAGTACTGGAAGTAAAAGAACAATGTAATAAACAGTAATTTCTAACGCAATGACTTTTTTCTTAACCATTATTTGAGATAAACATGCTTCAGATATTTTTAGATTTTAGAAATCTTCCTCAACTAACTCATTCTGCTCCTGGCCAGAAGCACTAGGCTTTGAGCAATGTGAAAAAAATACCACCAGTGGGGTAAGTCCTGGGGGTTGGGGGGAAAATTTATGTTATCTAGAAGTTTCTCTCAAAGGAACAATGACAATGAAAAGTAACAGAAAGACATACAGTAACATTAGCAGTAACGCTAGCTCAAAAGACCTGGTGGGGAAAAGAGACAATGGCACACAAGAAACGTCCTTGCTCTTTTTCCTGTTTAATTTAATCACCTATCCAGATGATACCGGTACATGTACAAATAATCCCAGGCCTTGGGTAGCATTACAAGAACTAGCTACCCCCCCAAAATTAATTAATTAATTAATTAATTAATTAATTAAAAATAAAGAAAAATATAAAAAAGAAAATATATATATTAGACTGGTGAATAGAACAGAGTCACCCACTTAATTTTGGGAGTATTTTGGTCTCTTAGAAGAAACTACCTTCCAAAATTTTAAAGAATGAAAAAATATATATATATTTATTATATATATTTATAATAGATATAATATTATAATATAATATAATATATAATATATATTATAAATATATATTTATATATAAATATCATATATTTATAAATATATATATACACAAAATAAGAGTAAACACGAGGAAGGGATAGAATATGACTATAAAGATGAAAATTTTATTTTTAAATTTCTAATAAAGGAGTTGATAAGATAAGTTGGTTGGGAGAATAAAGAAAAAGAAAGTGGAGAGAATTTGCTCAGGGTGGAGACTAGAACAAAGCCCTGTGCTAGATTCAGGGTACATTTTGATCCATTAGAAGAAGTTGTATCCCAAATTTTTTAGAAGGAAAAACCCTATGTGTTTACAAAAAAATAAATAAATTAAGTTAGATACAATGAAGGATAAAATATGACTATAATAATGAAGGTTCAAAAAAGATTTTTTTTATGAAAGGTGTTGTTAAGATAAACTAGTTAAAAAACGTTAAAAGAGGAAAGAGTAAAAGTTTTAAAAATTTAGCATAAGAAAAAAATAAAATTAAAATAAAATTAATTAACTTTGCAAGACTAAAGAATCATGGGAAGAAGCCATGAATTCCATGCTTTGCTTTCTCCTCCTCTGGAATTCTGCTGTTCTTGGTAAGTGAACTTGGTCTTGGCTGGATTTCTTGCTCATCTTCTGGGGGAAGGGGCCTGTTGTGGTGATTCTCAAGCATCTTTGCCTGAGGCGGAATTGCACTGCCCTTACCAGGGGCCGGGCTTTACACCAACAACAAGACAGATGAAAGAGAAATTAAGGAGTCAATCTCATTTACAATTGCACCCAAAACCATAAGATACCTAGGAATAAACCTAACCAAAGAGGTAAAGAATCTATACCCAGAAAACTATTAAGTACTCATGAAAGAAATTGAGGAAATCAAAGAAATGAAAAAATGTTCCATGCTCATGGATTGGAAAAACAAATATTGTGAAAATGTCTATGCTACCTAAAGCAATCTACACATTTAATGCAATCCCTATCAAAATCCCATCCATTTTTTTTCAAAGAAATGGAACAAATAATCTAAAATTTATATGGAACCAGAAAATACCTCGAATAGCCAGAGAAATATTGAAAAAGAAAGCCAAAGTTGGTGGCATCACAATTCCAGACTTCAAGCTCTATTACAAAGCTGTCATCATCAAGACAGTATGGTACTGGCACAAAAACAGACACACAGATCAATGGAACAGAATAGAGAGCCCAGAAATAGACTCTCAACTCTATGGTCAACTAATCTTCAACAAAGCAGGAAAGAATGTCCAATGGAAAAAAGACAGTCTCTTCAACAAACGGTGTTGGGAAAATTGGATAGCCACGTGCAGAAAAATGAAACTGGACCATTTCCTTACACCACACAAGAAAACTGATTCAAAAGGGATGAAGGACCCCAATGTGAGAAAGGAATCTATCAAAATCCTTGAGGAGAACACAGACAGCGGCCTCTTCCACCTCAGCCACAGCAACTTCTTTCTAGGAACATCGCCAAAGGCAAGGGAAGCAAGGGCAAAAATGAACTATTGGGACTTCATTAAGATCAAAAACGTTTGCACAACAAAGGAAACAGTTAACAAAACCAAAAGACAACTGACAGAATGGGAGAAGATATTTGCAACGGACATATCAGATAAAAGGCTAGTATCCAAAATCTATAAAGAACTTATCAAGCTCAACACCCAAAGAACAAATAATCCAATCAAGAAGTGGGCAGAGGACATGAACAGACATTTCTGCAAAGGAGACATCCAGATGGCCAACAGACACATGAAAAAGTGCTCCACATCACTCAGCGTCAGGGAAATACAAATCAAAACCACAATGAGATACCACCTCACACCAGTCAGAATGGCTAAAATTAACAAGTCAGGAAACGACAGACGCTGGTGAGGATGCAGAGAAAGCGGAATCCCCTACACTGTTGGTGGGAATGCAAGCTGGTGCAACCACTCTGGAAAACAGCATGGAGTTTCCTCAAGAAGTTGAAAATAGAGCTACCCTATGACCCAGCAATTACACTATTGGGTAGTTACCCTAAAGATACAAACATAGTGATCCGAAGGGGCACGTGCACCCGAATGTTTATAGCAGCAATGTCCACAATAGCCAAACTATGGAAAGAACCTAGATGTCCATCAACAGATGAATAGATAAAGAAGATGTGGTATATATATACAGTGGAATACTATGCAGCCATCAAAAGAAATGAAATCTTGCCATTTGTGACGACGTGGATGGAACTAGAAGGTATTTTGCTTAGCAAAATAAGTCAATCAGAGAAAGACAATTATCATATGATCTCCCTGATTTGAGGAAGTTGAGAGGTAATGTGGGGGGTTTGGGGGGTAGGAAAAGAATAAATGAAACAAGATGGGATCAGGAGGGAGACAAACCATAAGAGACTCTTAATGTCACAAAACAAACTGAGGGTTGCCGGGGGGAGGGGGATAGGGAGAGGGTGGTGAGGTCATGAACATTGGGGAGGGTATGTGCTATGGTGAGTGCTGTGAAGTGTGTAAATCTGACAATTCACAGACCTGTACCCCTGGGGCTAATAAGACATTATGTATTAATTAAAAAAAAAAAAAAAAAAAGAACTCGCTACCACACCTTTATAGCTATCGAGGTCTATTCTGGTTCAATTATCCAGCACTGGATGAAGATTTAAGACACATTTCATTTTTAATTTATTAAGCAGAAAAATATATTTCTGCGATGCCAAGTTTAGATAGATGGTTATCTTCTGGACAGGATTTCATGAATATGTGCCTTAGAGCTTTCCTGCCATCCTCCCCTCTCCACCCAAATCTAAGTAGGGAGCAGCTGCTTGGGCTAGGCTGGCCTTGGACAGGGGACAGAGGTTTTGGGCGCTGACTATCTGAAGATAAAACCAGGATGAAGAGATCTGGGGAAATGTGGCCAAAATCCCCACCGGGCCCCAAACACACACAACTTAAAAGTCCTGAGGCTTCAGACGAGATCCTTGGATAGCCTCACCCCATTCTGCCAAGGACACAGCCCGAAGCTCTGCCTTGACTCTTTCCTCCAACCAGAGAGCTGAACAGGTGAGCTGAATTATTTTGCCCAAAGGTGCGGCAAGTGGTGCACTCTGCTGTAGAAGAGACATGGGAGGTAAATATTTTCATCCCCTCCATTTTGCAGAGGAGGAAAATGAGGCAGAGAGAGGTTGAGTAACTTGCCAGAGATCAAGAAGTTGGTACGTGGGGATTTCAGGATTCTAATCCAAGTAGTTCAGCTTCAGAATCCATGCTACTACTACCTATTTTAGAATGTTGTGCTGTTTCTGGTAGGAAAAAATGCCAAATTAAAAGAACGCCCGTTGGAGCTCCTGAGTGGCTCAGTGGGTTAAGCCTCTGCCTTGGGCTCAGGTCATGATCTCAGGGTCCCGGGATGGAGCCTTCCATCAGGCTTTCTGCTCAGCAGGGAGCCTGCTTCTCCCTCTCTCTGCCTGCCTCTATGCCTACTTGTGATTTCTCTCTCTGTCAAATATGTAAATAAAATCCTAAAAAAAAAAAAAAAAAAGAATGCCCGTTGACAGGGAATGGGGGGAAAAACTGTAGTGTTGCCATGCCAGTGAATTATGGGCATAAATTAAACAGAAGCAGTATCTGTAATAGTGACCTTAGAAGGATTTACCTCATCCATTTATTGAGAAAAGTAAAATATATAATACCACCCAATTTTTTAAAAACAGGACAGAAAATGCTATATAGTTATGCTTCTCTATAATTACATGAGCATGGAAGAAGATTATCAAGGACACACACACCATGTTGCTAATACTGAAAATGGAGTTTTTATTCTTAATTCATAAAAAGCAAGTTAACAGTAATTCTTTTAACTAATTTTTTTTAAAGATTTTATTTATTTATTTGACAGAGAGAGAGACAGATCACAGGCAGGCAGGGAGGCAGACAGAGAGAGGAGGAAGCAGGCTCTCCGAGGAGCAGAGAGCCAGATGTGGGGCTCGATCCCAGGACCCTGGGATCATGACCCGAGCTGAAGGCAGAGGCTTTAACCCACTGAGCCACCCAGACGCCCCATCTTTTAACTAATTTTTAAGATTTTATTTATTTATTTGACAGACAGACATCACAAGTAGGCAGAGAGAGGGGGAAGCAGGCTCCCCTCCTGAGCAGAGAGCCCGATGCAGGGCTCGATACCAGGACCCTGGGACCATGACCTGAGCCGAAGGCGGAGGCTTAACTCACTGAGCCACCCAGGTGCCCCTAATTCTTTTAATTATTAAAAGTAAGGAACAGACAACCTTCTGATCTATTATAGTCAAGTATGTATTCAGCATGGGATACAGGTTTGAACTGGAAAGCGTGCTTTACACAGAGAAGTTGCAAGCTGCTGCCAAAAGGATTCTTAATTACTGAGAAGGTAGAACAGAAACTAGAGCCATATCTCTTAAGCAAACTATCTGCCAGTCCTTTCAATCCTTTTATTAGAGGCTAAACACACCACGGTTCGAGTGTGGATGGAGGCAGTGTGCTTGCATTTGTGTGTTCTAGCATGCCATGCTCGTGTGTATTTATTCAAACAACACCACACTGTCCATTGCTCCAGTCTACTCGGAATGGTCCTGGAAAGCAGAGCACCAAAAAGTCAATTTAAATTTAGCAGCTCACTCTCAGCCACCTCCGGAAACCAGCTGAGTGCTCTGATTTCTTCATTAATGTCAAGAAAAGGGAGAACAATAGGTCCGAGCCATTAAGTCCTTCCCAGTTCAAGATAAGAAAGAGTTAAACATGATAATCCATGCATTTAGTTGGGTTTCAAACATTTGGCTGCTTAATCATTTGTTCCTCACTGCCCGCTGTCCAAACACACAGGGAATGTTTGAAGAGCCTTAGTCTTAGCGATGGGGGAGAGGAGGAGGGTTTCTAGAGAGGTGTGGGGAGAAGGGAAGATGGAGACAGAATTCACAGGGCTGGAAAAGCCGGGGAGATTTCACAAACCGTTCCTGGGAAATGAAACCATTTCTCAATTGCCATTTGGGAAACAGGCTAAACTCAATCTCACTAAGTCACCGAGGACTAGCTAAGTGATTAAGGCAGTAAAGTCAGTACGAAATATTTATTTCAAATAGTGTATGACCATACATTTGTGACTAATCCAGTTAGTACTATTGTTTTGCAAACTAGCTTATTGTAATTTTTTGAGGTAACATTTTAATCATGTTTCAGTGACCACTTCGGGGGTAAAATTATATACCTGAGTTTAATGATAAGGAGAAACAGAAAGAAGCAAATTCCAGGTAGCCTATATTTCAATCTTTATAAAATAAAAACAATAACTACAAAGAAAAAAATGGCACATCTGTTTCCTGAAATGAGTGGGTTTAGAATATAGACTTGTCTGATAAATGAGCACAATGTTTCAGAAACATTGATGACTAACCAAAACAGTAGCTTTAGAGTCATTCGTCTTCCTATAATGAATGTCCTGGATAATACAGAAACTTACGAAACTGTAACAAGAACTGATTCACTTCTCTCTTAGGTGAGAGAAAAACTTAAGGCAGACTTCTATGAATACACAATATAATGTTATATTGTTGATATAATAAAATCTGTATCCACAAAAGGGACATAACTGTCTCTTTTCTAAGGAATGTTTTTATCCTCTGTGGGAATGTCTTAGTCTCTCCCTACTCCTCCAATGTAAACTGAAAAGTAGAGATGACCCCAAGAAACCAAATGGAATCCTTACACCAGTTACTTCTTCACTTTCTAAGTTTATAGTCTACTTATAAATATTGTGAGCAACAAAGAAGATACTTCAGTTATTTTCTAAGTATTTTAAAAGCACATATATTGGGGCACCTGAATGGCTCCGTCAGTTAAGCATCCTACCTGATTTTGGCTCAGGTCATGTTCTCAAGGTTGTGAGGTTGAGCCATATGTAGGACTCTGCGCTGAGCATGAAGTCTGCTTGAGATACTCTCTTTCCCTCTCCTCTGCCCCTCCCTCGCTAAGTGTGTGCTCTATAAATAAATAAATAAATAAATAAATAAAATCTTAAAAAACATATATTATCTTATTTGATCTTTTCTAGCAATGGATCATCAGGATCAACAAGTTCTGTGCAAATCTGAATAAGATTCCTGAAGATAAATGTGGAAGGATAGAATATACATGCTCAAAATGGCAATTGGAGGAGAGGATTCTGGGAAAATAGTAGAGTAGGAAGCAGCAGGAATTCATCTTCCCACCTAGACAACAACAGGACAAGACAAAAAAAAAAAAAAATCTGCCTAATGTAATTATTTTAAAAATCAAATGTTCCAACATGAATTGCTAGAGTTCCAGAAGAAGACAGAGAAAAAGAAGTGAGACTATATGAAGAAAAAAATGGATGAAAATTTACCACACTTAACCAAAGATGTGAATATAAACAACCATGGAGCCCAACAAACTTCAAGGAAGATGAACTCAAAGGGATCCACACCAAAACAGATTATTATCAGACTCTCAAAAGACAAAGAAAAAACAGGCTGATTAGACTTCATGAAAATTAAAAACTATCTATCAAACACAATTAACAGAGTGAAAAGGCAACCTATGGAATGGGAAAAATATTTGCAAATTATATAATTGATAAGAGATTACTCTTCAGAACATATATAAAGAACGCCTTAAATTCAACAACAAGGGGAGCCTGGGTGGCTCAGTGGGTTAAAGCCTCTGCCTTCGGCTCAGGTCATGAGCCCAGAGTTCTGGGATCGAGCCCCACATCGGGCTCTCTGCTCCGCAGGGAGCCTGCTTCCTCCTCCTCTCTCTCTCTCTCTCTCTCTCTCTCTACCTACTTGTGATCTCTGTCTGTCAAATAAATAAATAAAATCTTTAAAAAAAAAATTCAACAACAAAAACCCCGAACCTGATTCAAAATGGGCAAAGGATTTGAATAGACATTTCTTCAAAGAAGATACATGAATGGCCAGCAAGTACATGAAAAGATGCTCAACGTTACTAATCATTAGAGAAGTGCATATCAAAACCATGATGAAATAACACCTTGCACCCATTAAGATGGCTACTGTCAAAACAAAACAGAAAATAACAAGTGTTAGAGCATTTATGGGTAACTTGGAATCCTTGTGCACTGTTAGAGGGATTGTCAAATGGTAGAGACTCTGTGGATAGCAGTATGGTGATTCCTTAAAAAGTTAAAAATGAAATCATCATATGACTCAGAAATTCCTCTTCTGGGTATATACCTAAAAGAACTGAAAGTGGAGTATCAAAATGATATTTGTACACCCACATTCATAGTAGCATTATTGATATTAGCTAACAACCCAAGTGTACATCAGCAAATGAGTGGATAAGCAAAATGAGATATATACGTATAATGGAATATTATAAAGCCTGAAATAAGAAGGAAATACTGACATATGCTATAACATGGATGAATCTTGAGAACATCATACCAAGAGTTTCAGTTTTACAAGATGAAAAGAGTTCTGGAGATGGATAAGGGGGACAGTTGCACAACAATATGAATGTGCTTAATGTCACTTAACCATACACTAAGAAATGGTTAAGGCGGTAAATTGTATATTATGTATATTTTACGCAATCAAAATAGTTACAAAATAAATTTAGAGTCAAAACAAAACAAAACAAAAACCCTGGGAATTATTCTAGCGAGTAATTCTAGCCAAGTAATTTGGCTAAGACTTCAGAAAGAAATTCTCTACAAGTGTTTATCAAAAATCAAGCCTTGGTACATCATTGGTAGATTCCCAAAGTATGGATGAAGAAAAGGGTATGGGCTTTACCCGCTATATGCCTATTCTGTATGTTATAGTTGTGTTTTCCTTTTGTGACCTTTAGCTAAAACTTTGGAAGATGATAAAATATATTACTGAAAACACCAAAAATCAAGGTTGTATGGGCTTTTTTCCCCCTGATTCTGAAACAGATTGTTTTTATCCATAGAATCTGTCAGAGATCATCGGGGAGTGCATTTGAAAGAAAAACAGAAAGTCCTAGGCTGGATTCTTTCTATCTCATTAAGCAGATAGTATGTACATCTTACATCAAGCTTCCTCTGCCTATGGGCTCAGCATGTGATTCATCTGGTAAATGAATGTTTGAGAATATTTTAATTGTTCTATATAAGCTGCGGTTCACTCTAGTCAATGATAAAAGTTTCTAATGAAAAACGAAAAGTGATTTCAAAGAAATGTAAGTCAGTAAAATTTCTCCCTACGACAGGGATAGGAAGCAGATCAGGGTTTGCCGGCAGATGCAGGTGGAAGGAAGGAGGAATGCATTAATGGATTACAGAGAGTCACAAGGAAATTTTCTTTGGAGGTGATGCTGATACAAAGTTTATTACCTCGATTATGATAATAGTTTCACATGTGTCTGCAGATAACAAAACTTACTGAGTTGTATTGAGCTGAGCACTTTATTTTTTAAAAAATATTTATTTATTTATTTATTTATTTGAGAGAGTTTGTGTGTGCACACCCAAGGGGGTGGGCTGGGAGAAGGAAAAGCTGACTCCACACTGAGTGTGAGCCTGCCACAGGGCTCCATCTCAAGACCCCCAAGATCATGACCTGAGCCAAAATCAAGAGTTGGCCACTCAACCGACTCAGCCAACAGACACTCCTGAACACTTCAATTATATGTAGTTTGGTTTACTTCAATGGCACCTCAATAAAGTGAAAGAACAAAATCAAACACAGGATTATACTTACATACTGCTTTTAACTTCATATGATGTGAACACATTTCTATATAAATGTCTATATTTCTGCACTGTTTTAGTATTCTGTCACATGAACATACTCAGATTTATTTAACCAAACCTATTATTAAATATTGAAGTTGCTTTCCACTGTTCACTGTTATAACCTCCAGACAGCAGCATTTTCAAAGAGAGGCCATGAATAATTTTCAGTTGTATTACCTCAATTAGTAGGAATACTACCCTCAGCAAGCAAAGATCCAACATTAAAACTCTGTTCCATAGCCATGAACTTGGACTTACCCCTAGTCTTGGACTGTTGTGCTGAAAATACACACAATTGGACCAACAGGTACTGGAGTAGCTGGATGTGAGGAAATTGACTAACAGAAATTGACCTCCACCCTAAGAGAAAGAAACATAGGCTCCAAAGGAGAATCAATCTCATTCTCTCTGAATGCAAAGAATATTTAATCAGCCTCAAAAGAAGAAAGAACAAAATATATATTGCAGGTATTCAATGTGTATCGTGGGGTACGTGAGGAACACAGAAGAGCTCTCCAAGGAAAATCCTACTATCTCAGCTCCGTGTGTGCTGAAAGCTGGTCTTGCACTGAGAAGGTGAATTAAGTAGGTAAATGCACTAATTTCCAAACCCACTCCCGGGGACCCTGTGTAAGGAGCTAACCACCACTTGTCAGAATGGCCTGAAACCCAGTAGTAAGAGGTGGAGAATGGTCAACAAAGCAGCGAAAGGACATTTCACACCAGTTAAAAAAAAAAAAAAAAAGAAAGAAAGAAAGAAAGAAAAAGGAATATATGCAATACTCTTCTCTCTCCCAAAAGAGAGAGATTATTTCATTTGGAAGCTATTTCCCAAATGATGGAATCAAAACCACCCTTTCAGGATGGGAGAATAACACACTACTTAATACATATCTGGTACTCCTCAGAAAAAGCAGTGAAGCGCTCCCCTCTTCTCTCTTCTCTCCCCTCCCTTCCTGGTCCCCCACCACCTTTTTTGCGTGCAGCCTGTACTTTACAACTCTCTCTCCCAGCCGGGGCTGGAGCAGACCTCTCTCCTTCATGCCAAAACTGCCCTTTGAAGTCTGCCCTCCCATTAGGGCTTTGGTGTAGGTATTCAGACTGATCACACGAGCCCCGCAGAATTCCCGGACCGTCCCCGTTCTGTCGTATACAGTTGTTTCATGTAGCCTGTGATTTACAGTCTTAATTAATGCTCAAAAGAAGAAGAGCACATCTTTGGTGGGGCTTTTCCCCCCTTCTTTCTACAAAACAGGACTCTTGGGGTTTCTGCGGACATTGTGCAGGATGGTTTTGCCAAATGGAATGAAGCACACTTAATACTTTTCCTTTATAACCTTTGCCATAAATCAGCTGGCACTCCGTTTGCACAAGTGCGGCGATTAATGTCCCGCCCCTCCCCCAGCACTTCCCGAATTTTAAACGAAGTAGGAATAAACTGAGGGTGAACAGAGCCAGTGGGCCCAGTAAATCAGTTTAATGAGATTTGAATAGATCACATAGGACGTATTGCGGTAAAATAAGGTGGGTGGTGGGGATCTGAATTTCACCAGCGTGGGAGCAGCGGGGGCTCGCTGGAGGTTGCGGTAGGCGATGCTCAAACCTGACACATGTCTTTGGTAAAAACAGCACATCTTACATTCTCTTTCCCATTTGCTGAAACGTACTGCTGTGACTCCTTTGGATTTAGCACTGTTTCCTGTCTGTGGTTTTGCTGGTCCATGTTTTCCCACAGATGGGGAATTTTCTGTTTGCTTCTTCTCATCCAGGACTACATGGATCTGCGTTCCTTCTTAGTCTACGGCCTCCCGTCCACAACTGTACTCTTTGCCTGCACAGATCCCTCGCTATAGAAGATGGGGAAATGACCTTCTATCTGAGTGCTGTAATAAGAAGTGAGAAACTAATTGTTAGGTTATATCCATCTGTCCAGGGACCGCCAGACGCTGCTCAGTACCCTCCTTCGCTTACTGTCACCAACGAGCAGGAAATTTACACTCCTCCCTCCTCTCCGTTGTATCAGAGAAAAAAAAACTGTTCAGTTTTCTGCTCTTTAACTCAAATACACAAATAGGATTCCTCCTGTACTCAAAGCTATATTATGAGGAAAATGAAAATAACCTTCTTTCAAGTAAGTTCCATGACTACACATGACCTTAATGTTGCTCATACAGTAAAGCGTACCATCAAAGATGCCTCTATGAATAGCGCTCTCATGAGTTACAGAATTTTCTGGAATATTGTTGAAGGAAATAAATAAAGGGAAAAGAAATGAGAGAAAATGAAAGAACGCCTTCGTAATGTTTATGTTATGAAATGGATGAGGTCTGTTTCAAAACTCCCCAGTCCCCTGTCTATAAGATTACCAACTTTTAGTAATGCTGACATGTTCATATTACTCTCCATGACTAAATACCAGAAAGGCATTACTTTAGTATGTTATAAGGGTAACTGACTTTCTGAGAAAACGGTATGAGCAATTTATTAACTCCCAAAAGAACATCTGTTTGATGGTAAGAAGAGATAGAAGAATGCCATGTTATTATACTTTAAGACTTGAGTTATGGGAAGATACAGATCATTCTTCTTCCTTTTTGTAGGAGAGAATATAAGTTACATTTATATATATATATATCTCTTCCCAATTAAGCCTGAACATACCAAGCAGACTCTTAGCCTCATACTAAAAAGTTTCTTCCAGGAAACAGATTCAAGATTTTGAATATTCCAAATCTGCTTTGTAACTGGACAGCAATTGAAAAACGAAGCACAGTTTTTAGCTTCCATCATCAGGGGTAATAAGTACTAATGAAATGTTTGTAAGCTTAAAAATTGCCAGCATACTAAACCTGAGGAATATCAGCGAGCTGAAAGTTACGTATCATCTATAGCAAATTCAGGCATCTCATGCTTCTGGACTATTTCACGCTGTGGATTATGTCACACACGTGGCATCAAAGTTAATGCACTCAACAACACAAAGGAAGACAGCTGTGGGAGAGCCTCAGTGACACAACGGCAATTTTGCATTTTAACATTTAAGGGCTCTAGTGCTTTTCAAACTTAACATAAGGTCTCCATCTCCAACTCTCCTCCCCTTCTTTTCTCCTTTTAAATGTGCAAGAAGTTGATTGATAACATATTTCAACCTTACCAGATAGCTCGGACATGGTGTACTCATTTCGAAAAAAACACACACACACACACACAACTACATTCAGCATGACTTATTTTTTTTAATCTTTTTTTTTTTAATATTTTATTTATTTGACAGAGAGAAATCACAACTAGGCAGAGAGGCAGGCAGAGAGAGAGGAAGAAGCAGGCTCCCCGCGGAGCAGAGAGCCCGATGTGGGGCTCGATCCCAGGACCCTGGGATCATAACCTGAGCCGAAGGCAGAGGCTTTAACCCACTGAACCACCCAGGTGCCCCAGCATGACTTATTTTTAAATCATTCCTTTTGTACATTCTTTTTCTTGCAGAGGTCAAAGATGCTCCACCTCATTGAGGTAAGAAATAGAATATGAGGTAGACAGGAGATTCGCTACCAAGGGCTAGATCTCCAACACCTTCCTCTGCACAGAATCACTTTCATTTCCTTTTTTTTTTTTAATGAGCACAAATATATTACTTAATATATATTCTATCTACAAAGCTGATGGCTAAGAAGAAAGAGGGATTTTACTACCTGGGGCATGCAAACAACCCTGGAAGGATGAGCTAAACACGGTGTCTGGTACGGCTATAACGAAATCAGTGTTAGTGTTCTTCCTTCCCCCCATGGAAAACCAATGCCTTCATTTGTACCCTACCGGATAAAAAAATATAGACTCACTCTTGCTGTGTCTCTCTCTGTCAAATAAATGAATACAATCTTTAAAAGATAAAAAAAAAATATATAGACTCAGATTCGGTGAGATTTGAAAAGCTTCACACGTTCTTAATGGGACTTCTTCCACTGGACAGATGATTAAGAATGCAGAAAGTAAGAGTTTGAATTTACAGTATAATGACATTTTCAAATGTGACATGTCTCAGAAGAAAGTCATCCATTTCCTCTTATAACCAAGCAGTCTGAAACAAATTTAAAATTTCAACTGCGATCTGTCATTATTGCCATATCATGCAAATAAAATGAGGTGTCTGAAGTATTTTCATCCTCTGACTGAGACATAGTACTAATTTGGGGGAGGGAAAGTGTCCTTTGTGGCGTAAGAACAATTATATGTTAGTATATACCAATTTTTTTTAAGTATATGTGCTGCCGAAGCAAGCACAGTATATACGAACTTTTTAAAGGCCGAAGATCCCTGACACTTTGAAAAAGGTTCTGGTCGTAGTCCTAGGCACAAAAGTGTCTGCATTTAACTTGAGGAGTTTATGAGGCAGCCACAGGATCCTGCTCCCAGAGAAAGATGGCCTGCTAGGGATGAAAGGAATCAAACAGGCTTTAGGAACAGTGAAACGGACATGTAGTCCCTCAGTTTGATTTTTCTGGATCTCTTATCAGAGGAAAAAGTTAAGGATCCAGGTCACTGCTGAGATATGGTAGGACAACTTAGAGTCAGATACCAACAGATTTTATCCGTCCCAACCCCGGCTCTGCCCCTTACACCAGTCCCAGTTTCCTCCGTATTTATAAAGTCGAGACAGAAGTGCACAAAGATATCCAGGCTTTTTCAGGAAAGAGGTATGGTTCCTACTCTAAGGAAGAGGTAAGAATCCAGAAGGCTCCACAGAGATGAGAGTACAAGGGTTTTTGTTTGTTTGTTTGTTTTGTTTTGTTTTCAGCGTAACAGTATTCATTGTTTTTGCACCACACCCAGGAGAGCACAAGGGTTTCAGCAAAGCTGTCAATGAAGAAAAAGTAATGACCTCCCTTGCCTGCTTAAGGAAAACTTCTTAGAGGAGCTGAGTGAGGGCTGATCAGAACTTATTTTAAACCACTAAAATCTAACCCACTGTTAAACACCAAGGTAGACTTAGTAAAGTGCCAGAATCATACAAACGTTATATAAAATATACCACAGTAGAGGAAAAGAAAAAAAAAATAAGAAAAATGTCCACGGTGTTTAACAGACCAAATAACCAATAGAGAGGCAACAAAGGTTGTGTCCGCAGATCATGGCAATTCCCCACTGCCGGTCATTTACTTTTATATCAAAGACAATGCTAATGAATTAATTACCACATTTCCAAGCACCAGAGCAGAAAATCAGAAAAGGCAATCAGAAAGGATGAAGGAAACCACATTAATAACACAAGAGGGGCAGCTGACGGTCTTTCAGGGAGGAAAAAAAAAAAATGGAAAAGCAGAATAATTAAGAACTGGGAAAAAAAAATCACAGTAGCCTGAAGTCACTTGGAATAAAGGACCAAGACCTTGAAAAATTCTTTTTGGGGGTGTATGTGTGTGTATGAATATCTGTTTTGATTCATTACTATTTCTTGTACCAATGTAATTATTTCTGTTTGCGCTCACAAGTAACAAACAGGTAGATAGATATTCCTCTAACAAAATGCAGCGCCTCTTCCCTTGTCCGAATAATCACTGAGTAGCTTACAGAATAACTTGCCCCATTCTAAATTTGACACCAGGGACCTCGAACAATTTTATAATCAATATTCATGACGATGACCTTAAATTTTTAAGAAATAGTCAAACGATGTTCAAGATTCTATTTATTGCTTAAGGGCACACGTGCCTCGCTATCTGTAGGATATACCTGGAATTTTATTAATGTTTCCAGTTCTGACAGAATAGCTTGCTCCTTCACCAGAAATAGCATTATGCTTCTGGGGCATTCTATGCTTCCTACCCTCTCTCTCATTTTATTCCATCCTTACGGCAGTCTTTTGGGGAAGAAGGCAGATACTGGAATTCCCATTTTCGGTAAGAGGAAACTGAAAGACCAGACATGAAATGACTTTCTCAGAATCATCAATCGACTTAAAGACAGTCTCCCGACTGCGGGCACATACTTGAAGAAGCAAACATTCCAGTGGAGGGAAGGGTGGCAGTGTTTCTTTTGCTTCTTAATTAACAGCATGGCTAGCAGTACCTTTTCCTACACTAGAGCTCAAGAAAGCTTCCCTTTGCCCCCAGGTAACATAGCGAGAGCCTCTGGGGTCAACTCAGAGAGCACCAGCCCTGTCAGGCTTCCCCTGCTCCAGGCCCGCTTAGCTACGGAAGACTCTGCCACTGGCCGCACACACAGTCTTTGCCGGCTTTTCCTCCATTCTCTGCATCTTTTGCTGGGATTGGAATGGGAATAGGAGAGGAGGTCAAAAAGGGAAACTACCCAAATATAGGAAACTGGAAGTACTTTAAAAAATAATCATTAAAAACAAGTAATGAGAGAGTCTGATGTCAGTAAGCCTGAAGTCTGGTCAGTTTACACTTGGCATCAGATGACACAGTCTTGCCAACTTGATTTAGTGTGCACACTTGTGTTTTTCTTCAATTATCAAAAACCAAATAAAACTATCTTTCATAAGTTATTGTTATGAATGGCCTACTTTTTTTACTCTACTTCTTAATGTTAGTTAGCCTTTTATAAGAGCCCAAATCCACTGTACCAGAATCAAAATCCTCAGAGAATGTGAAGCTAAAAAAGAATGGGCAGGGCTGACGCAGAAGAAAATACAGGTGTGATTTCTGGGAAGGCTAAGGTGGTCTACTCACGTTCTCTTTGTATCATTTGGACACTGAGATTCAGGTGTGACGGGATTTGTCCAAGTAACTACGGGCCAACAATCAGTTTATAAAGTACGCAAGTCATGGAAAAGTGGTCTTTGTGCAATGCCAAGAACATTGCTTAGAATTTTCTCTGAATCAGGGTAAATTCTGTCTCCCTCTATCAAACTCACTGCCAAGGATAGGAACAAAAGGTTGGGATAGAAGTACAGAGTAGAACACAAAGAGTACGAAAGTCTTCTGCAGAGCTGGACTGGATCCAGATTAGTCTGTATACACTTTCAGTAAACTGCTCCTCTCTCCAAGTAGCGGCTTCCTCGTCTGTGACATGGGAAAAAAATATACTCTACCACGCCCTCCCCCATCAGCTCTTAGAGTTTCTAACAGATAATATAAATGCAAACTGGCTGGTATACAAGAAGAAAATGTTGGTTCTCTTCTTCATCATCAAGTAAAACTTAAAAAAAATAAAAGGAGAGGCAGAGAAAAAGAAATGAAACAAAAATGAACATAAGAAATCATTTATTACTTAGAGGCTAAATAAGCAATATGGGAAATATTCACATCTATTCCTCCAAGAACTCCACTCCATTTTTAGCTAGCTTACTCGTGCCACGAATAAATGAAAATGTGAGTTAATCAAGTTTTCAATTCTTTTTTTTTAAGTGTAGAGGGAAGAAATAATCAAAAGCTGTCAACTAACTCAGTATCTGTGATTTACCTATATTTTAATCTTGTTATTTTGAATAAATTTACATGAGTAAATAACATATGTAATATTAAACTTTTCTTGGAATATAAGACTCTCTACACCAAAGAATTTATGTAGATACTCTAGAGTCAGAGATGGAACACAACTCCCTATTCCTTAAGTTTTATCTGTACATAATGACCTCCTTCCAAAGAGTACAATATGGAAAGGTGGCAGTGGTGGAAGGATGGGGCAGTGTAGTAGAGAAACCTGATAAACACTAGTTCAGCCAGTGATCAAGGTCAACATCACCAGAGATAGTTCATGTTGATAATATGTACCCTTGATATGATATGATGAAATGTTACTTTACTTCTGTGGTCGTCCTCTCCCAAACCTATTACTCTAGTCTAATCATGAAAAAAAAATTAGACAGACCCCAACTGAAAGACATTCTAACAGAGTACCTGACCAGATATTCAAAACTGTCAAGGCCATTAAAAACAAGGAATTATCTGAGAAACTGTAACCCAGCCTAGAGAAGCCTAAGGAGACATGACAATGAAATGTAATAAGGTATCCTGGATAGGATCCTGGAACAGAAAAAAAGGACATTAGGTAAAAACCAAGGAAATCTGGAAAAAAAAAAAGAGTGAACTTTAGTTAATAGACCATTTTCAACATGGGTCCATTAATTATAATAAGTGAGCCATACTAATGTGTTAATAACAGAAGAAACTCTCTGTACTAGCTTATCAATTTTCTGTAAATCTGTTTTTAAAAAAACCTATAAATCATTACATTAACTAGACTATTTTAGTAACTATATATTCCATGACTAGAGAACTTATTTTTCTAGAGTCAAATGTGTATTCAGTTCCAGCTTTGTTTTTTTTTTTTTTTTTAAAAAGGTGGTCTGTTGAGGAATAGCCATCATTAGAAAATCGAATTATTTCATAAAGGTTGCACAGTTCAGATGAAAATGGCATCTGCCCAACTCATCCTCAGAGTAATATGGTCTTACAAGACCTCCTAAGCAAACTCGTCTATTAATTACCTCACCACCAAATCCAAGAAGCTGGGCTAGATCATCAGTACTGTTCTTACCAGCTTTACAATTCCACCATGTTCAATATCATTTCTCTGAAAGCCCAACACACACATTCAAAATAACACAGAACTTTCCCACTCCCACCCCTCCCCCCTTTCTCAGCTCACCACAGGCTTTATTTCTAATTCCAAAAGTGGGGCTGGGGGGTCCCTGGGTGGCTCAGTGGGTTAAGCCTCTGCTCAAGTCATGGTCTCAGGGTCCTGGGATGGGCCTCCGCATGGGCTCTCTGCTCAGTGGGGAGCCTGCTTCCTCCCCGCCTCTGCCTGCCTCTCTGCCTACTTGTGATCTGTGCGTCAAATAAATAAATAAAATGTTTAAAAAACAAAAAACAAAAGTGGGGCTGGTCCTTTACCTGCCCCAGCGTTCATATCATCACCATGACTGACGGAGTCAACCATGTGAGGCCACCATTAAATCCACTTTCCTTCAGGATCCCTTTGCAAAAAGGAGGGGGAAAAAAAAGAAAAAAAAAAAAAAGAAAGAAAAAGAAAAAAACCACCTCAGGCAGCTGGTGTTGGCACCAGGATTTTTCAGCTTGGTCAAAGCTGCTGCATCATCCATCATTGAGAGATGAGGGGACATCTGCCCAGGGTCAGACTGGCCGAGCAACTGTGTGAACTTACCCCAAACCCCATCGTCATTTTACTTTGCCTGTTTCTAAACTTAGATGCTTTCTTCTTAACAGGGTGCCCTCTGGCAGGGGTAGGGTGTTGGTGCATGGGGTCATCCTCTATAGTCAGTTCACAGTGGAGTCACATACCTATACTCACACACACACGAAGAGCAGGAGTGTTTTCTATTAGCCCACATCCATTAATATTGTCTTCTGGCTGCCATGTTGTGTTTGGAAAATGGTTACATTTCTGCAGCTACTTCCCATCATCTAAATGTGCTTTAACTTAGAACTAATTCCAAATAAACAAGATCAGTGCTTTGCAGCTGACAGAGCTGAACAAATACCTTTGGATTCTTCCTTGTCCTTTTCGAAATAAACTCATGTTCAACCTACCGTTTAGTCATTTAGCAGGCGGACATTTAGTAAGTGCCAACTGAATACCTGCTTGTTACTGTACTGATGCTGGGGATACAGAGATGAATAAGTTACATAAGAAAATGCTCTTCCTTTCAAAGTTCATAGTCTTAAAAGGGAGGAAGACAAAATGTAAATAATTACTTGTTGTAAGTATATGATTGTATGAAGAAAGCAGTCAAAATCAATCACAATAGCCAAAAGGCGGAAATATCACAAACGTCCATCAACAGATGAATGGATAAACCAAATGTGGTATGTACAAAAAGTGGATTATTATTCAGCCATAAAAAGGAATGAAATTCTGTATGTACTACAACACATATGAACCCGAAGGTATTACACAAAGTACAAGAAACCAAACACAAAGAGCACATATTTTATGATTACATTTAAATGAGGTACCTAGAATAGCCAAATTCATGGAGACAGGAAGAAGAATAGAGGTTACCAGGGGTTGTAAAGGGAGATTGTTATTGTTTAATGTGCACAGAGCTTCTCTTTGGAGTAATGAAAAAGCTCTGGAAATGAATATTGGTGGCAGTTGCACAGCTTTGTGAATGTACTGAATGTCACTGAAACGCACTCTTAAAATGGTTAGAATGGTAAATTTTGTATTATGTGTATTTTGTCCCATTTTTTAAAAAATTGCACCTTCCTCAGAAAAACAGGGAAAAAAAAAGAAAACACTAGAAAAGAGAGTGCAGAGATCAAACTAGGATGGGAGTTGGGAATTTGGAAAATATTTATTTTTATTTTACATTTTTGGATAAGGAATGCATTGCATAATTCAAAGGTCAGAATGATATTAAAAAATATCCAAGGAGAGTTGCACTCTGGGTCCTGTCTCCAACCCTGCCTCCCACCAGCCCCTTGCGTACCTCACCTGTCCACCAGAAACCATGGACTACTTTCTTTATTTTTCCAGTCCTTCTGTAACAAACAAGTAAATGTGAATAGATATTCTCATCTTTCCCTCTTTCTTACACAAAAGGTGGCATGTTCTTGTCACCACTGAGCATCTTGCCTTTCATTTAAATCTTGAGCAGCTTGAAATGTTTTAATGCAAACTCAAAACTGATGCTTTTACACATTTGTAGAGGAACCGGACACAGATCTTTTTTTTTTTTTTCTTTTTATCCCAAGCAGCACTTTTTAACAAGTGCAGAGAAGTTCACTTTCTTCTTCACTAACTAAAGTTAAAAAGAAAGAGAGAGAAGAAGAAATTTTAATTTCAAGAAGCATTAAGGATGGCTGACTTGCCCTGGGGGAAAAGTTTACAATGTGTAAAGCTCCTCTTTCAAAGCAGCCTTATTTCCATAGGCAGCTAAGAGATTACCACCTTGTAAAAGAAAGGAAGAAACGAAACCTCCCCACCTTTGAGTTATCGGGCCCAGAAAAGGGAATGTTTGCGGTGGGGGGTGGGGGGGCGGCCTCTAGATGGCCACTAGTCAGACTCCAAGGGTAAGGCTCTGCTCTTTCACATGTAAGGAAATTCACTGAGCGTCCCAGGGGACTGTGTCTTGAACTCTATGAACCTATTTACCCCTAGGCCTCCCTCTCTCTCAATCCTGTCTCACAAAAAGATGGACAAAACAAGCAAAACCCAGTTCATCATCTCCCCAAACTATTTTGGTCTCAATAATTTACAACTTTAGCTATTATAAGAGAGAGAAAGACACCTGTCACCAGAAAACCAACTGTTGCCTTTTATGTTTCTGTTAAAAAAAAAGCAACTTTCTATCTTGTCAGGATAAATCCAAACTTTGGAAATGCGATGATGGTAGCAGCTATTATATATCAAAGGTAGATAACATATATGAGAGCAATCTGGTTTCAAACTTCTAAAAAAATCTTAAACCACTTTGGCATTTGCATTCATTCAAGTCATTCATTTATTCATTCATTCTTTTTTTTTTAAAGATTTTATTTATTTTATTTGACAGACAGAGATCACAAGTAGACAGAGAGGCAGGCAGAGAGAGAGGGAGGAAGCAGGCTCCCTGCTGAGCAGAGAGCCCGATGCAGGGCTCGATCCCAGGACCCTGGGATCATGACCTGAGCTGAAGGCAGAGGCTTTAACCCACTGAGCCACCCAGGCGCCCCTATTCATTATTTCTTATTCAAGTATTCCATCAAATATCTTTGAAGTCCTAGAAATGGATCTAGGCACGGGGGACACAACAGTGAATTCCTTATCCTTGTGGAATTAGCATTCTGGCTGGAAAGACAGACAGCGAAGACATAAATAAATAGATATTTACATTTAGACAGTGATAAGAGCTATGAAATAACAAAATAAAGCAGGATAAGAGGATGGTCTTTTAGGACCAGTGGGAAAGGCCTCCGTCTGGGGCGGGGGGGGGGGGGTGACCAAACCCAATAAATGGAGGGGACCAGTTTTGTGAAGATTGGGGATAGAGGAGGAGAGTCTAAGAGGGTATGCAAAGGACAATGAGGCTGGCCTCAGGTGAAGCGAAGAGTGGTAAGAGAAGGTCAGAGAAGCAAAAGGGGCCAGACAGGGCCAGATCTGTAGGTCAGGGGCTGCCAAACCATGACCCAGTGCCAATTCTGACCTGTTGCTTGTTTTTGTATGTATGGCCCATGAGCTAAGAGTCATTCTTACACTTTTTTAATGGGTAGGAAGAAAAAAAAATCAAAAGAAAAATAATTGGTGAAAAGTGTTTATGTAAAAACTCACAAAATTCAAATTTCAGCATATTCACTCATTTTTTTTTCCTGGTTGCTTTATACTACAATGGCAGAATTGGGTAGCTGTGATAGAGACCATAAGGCCCACCGCTATGGACTGAATCATGTCGCCCTGCCCCAAATTCATATGTTGAAGCCCTAACCCCCAATGTAATGACATTTGGAGATGGGGGTCTTTGGGATATAATGAGGTTTTGATAAGGTCATGAGGGTGGGGGAGCCCTCATGAAGATTTAGTGTCCAGATGGGGTGTGAAGCAGGAGAGGCTGAGGGAGTTTTTGACTTGTGTTTGGGCACTTCTGGCCAAGGACATTGGCTTAGGGTACCCTGTTCCTCACACTTAAACAGAACTCACTCCATTCACACACCAGCCCCCTACTTTTATCCCAGGAAGGGAAGACCCAAACAAGTCTTATATTCTCTGTCTAGAGACTGACTGAAGAATTCAAGTCTTGGGAAAAAAAGGACCAAAGTGCCTAAAAGGTTTCTGATAACCACAGTCAACATCAAGACCTCTCGGTATGGTATCAATTTCCCTTTCACAGGCCAGGCCAAAATCCGGTGCTAGAAGCTCCTCATGGAATCTCACTTCTGTTATTGTCTACTATAAAAAGTGATCAATTTATGTCTTCCGTGAATCTTGGGTAATACTTGTAACAACGCAATTTAATTCTTCAAAATGAGAAAGCTAAACCAAATGAACAGAAGAGAACTACTCCAAGACAAAAAGATGCAATGAGAGAGAACAATGAAGATGAAAAGTTATACCAGACAGGGATGCATGGAGCCACACGTACCAGAGCGATAGTTTTCACACTGAACTCTGTGGACTGTGTCTTCTATTATTCTGCGGCTACAGCTGAAATCCTCAGGAGTCCATTATTGATCAGAAGGTCATTTGCTCTGCATGGGTCTTTTTAAAAACGCAGTCCTACGCAAGTCCAAGCGTGTACATCCATCTGAAGTGGACCTCCAGTCCCTACATGCTGGATCAGTGAGATCCCAGAAAAAGCTTGAGGCATTGTCCCATGCAGATTCTCCGCCAAAAGGGAATTGTATAATAACAAATGAACCCCTGACATGACCAGGCACGCTGTGATAACACAGGTCCATCGTGGCAGGCTGGAGAGAGCTCTGGTTTTAGCACTTGTATGTTTTTGGGTGCTTTTTTGACCTTAAAACTAGAAATTTTTTTAAAAAAAGAAAATTTGAAAAGAGAACCTGATGATAGAAATAATAAGATTAATTAGCCTTAAGATGAATTGAACCCAATTAGGCAATACTTTCATGAAATGGATTAATTTCACAAGGTGAACATAAAACAATATATGGAATTTAATTGGATGCCCATCCATAACCACAAATTTCACAGTTGGGTTTCCAAAAGTGTTGAATTGATTTATCTCATAAGAAATAAAGGCTTTAAATTTAAATACATAAAATAAGTTTCTATTATTCTGCATTTTCTTTATAATATTAAGCTGTCACATACATATTTTATTGATTTAGATTCTGAGCAAACTTGTCTTTGAGAAAACTTCTCTTTGAGAAGGGGATTCTACCCTTCATGAAAAAACTTTAAGGATTAGAAGTGCTTATAAGGAGAGTGCCTGGCCAGATTCTTGGGTGTTTCAAGCTGTGAGGCTTAATTATACAAGCTGACTTAGTTTGCAAAGGGACTACTCAGGCCTCACCATCCTCCCAGAGAGGAGGATTGGGCACCTTCTGGGACCTCTTAGCTTTCTGAGTGGCCTGTTGAACTTCTGTTGACTCTGACTTGACCTGTCATAATGGTGAGTCGGATATTCAGGAGGGAGGAGATAATCACACAAAGCTCAGCAACTTTCTCTGGCCTCCAACCCCCTCTGTTAACTCCTTCTAATATCTCAGGTCTTTCTCTCCTATTTGCACTCACTTCATTGATTCTAGCTTCTCCACCTATAGTTTCTTCTTTCCTCCATACTTCCGTGTGTAGATATATGTTCTGTACCATCTTTCTCCTTTACTACAATTCTAAATATGTGTGAATTTTTGCAATGGGCAGAGTTCGCGTGAAAATCAAAACAAGACCTAACCCTCAGGGAATGCTTTGCCTAAAGAGTGTTAATTACTCACCCAAGTAAATTTAGAGCCTTTTTAAATTTTGTCTTTATTTTAGTATGATCCAGCTCTCTGAACCAAAAGGAAGATAAAGCAGTCCTAAAATATCTGTTAACATTTGCTACACTATAAAATGGAACTCTAATGAATCCACTTTGAAGCATATGAATAGCATTTTAAAACTTAATTCTTTTTGTAGACAATAATTGTCACATATATAATTAGAGTGCATTTCATCCATTTGGAATCTGTCCAATTTCCTTGCTTCAAGTATCTTTTGTCAAAATGAGTTTACTTTAAGCTAAGAAGCAAAACCAAGTGCATAACAGCCCCTGTGCAAGAGACAATAATGACTAAAATAGTGAGGAAGACAAGAGAAGGTAGCATGGTGGAAGGGGAAGCCTCCGACACGTGGCAGAGTGTGATCCCTGCCACAAGACAGGAAGGAAGGCAAGCCTAAGAGACCATTTCCAATACAAAGAGTCGGCGAGAATCATTGGGGCCATTTCCTAATAGGCCTTGACAAGAATGCAGAATTAAGGTGCTTAAAATTTACTCTTTATATATGGTAAAGCCATTATAGGCTCTGGAGATAAAATGATTCATCACAATGGGGCATTTTTCACTAAACAAACACCCATGAATGAAGGGGTACAGTGGAGAAGACAGGCCTGGCCCCTGTCCTCATAGTGTGTAGTGTCTAGGGCAGCAGAAAGCTGAAGCTGACATCGCTGTGAAGGAAGGACGGTCACAGGGAGAACCTGGAGCTGGAGAGAGTTGAAGGCCGACCAGTGCAATGGAATGCGTGGGCAAGCCTCAGCTGGCGGGTCCTCAAGTGAGGAGTGACAGTAGGAGAAAGTCTTCAGGAATAAAGAAGTAGGGGAAAATCTAGATACTGTGGGGGAATGTATGTGTATTTCCTCCTTTGTTTAGACGTCTTCAGAAAGGCTCCTGGGTGGCTCAGTCGGTTAAGCATCTGCCTTCCGCTCAGGTCATGATTCTGGGGTCCTGGGATCAAGTCCCCCATAGGGGCTCCCTGCTCAGTGGGGAGCCTGCTTCTCCCTTTACCTTTGCCCCTCCCCCAGCTTGCGCTCTCTTGCGCGCACTCACTCTCTCTCAAGTAAATAGATAAAATCTCTTAAAAAAAAAAAAAAAAGTCTTACGAAATTAAAACATCTAGAAATACCAAGGAAATCTGGGGCGCCTGGCCGGCTCATTCTGAAGAGCAGGTGACTCCTGATCCGGGGTTGTGAGTTTGAGCCCCCTGTTGGGTGTACAGATTACTGAAAATCAACTTCAAACAAAATATAAGTACCAAGGAAACCAGTTTTTAGTATAAGTTTTCAATTGTCAACTCTCTCCCTCTTGCCTTCACATATATGTAATTTGGAAGATGGAACAATAGATGATTTTTCACGAATGATCTGCTCCAGTAGCACTCTAACAAAAATGATGGCTGCTTTCCTGTCACCAACTGCGAGAGAGCATGCCAAATAGCAATGACACAAGGTAAGAAAAAAACCAGAGAAATCACAAAGAGAAAACAGGTCAGAGGTAATTGTGACAAAGCCCCAGTGAAATACGCTGCGGAGAATGCGAGTAATAATAATTAATTTGAGCGTAGTGTATGATCATCTGTTAGCACACCTTCCAAATTATATGCGAGTGGCATAAGCAATTCTGAACAGGGGAGTTAGGTAAACCTGCTAGGATACACCCTGGCCCAGGGAAGGAGACAACTGCTCTGTTGTGAAGAAACCAAAGGCACGGGGAGGATTCCTGTCTTCCAGGGGAATATTCTCTCTTCGCTACCACACAGTGCCTGGGTGGGGAGCGGACAGGAAGCTGGTGGAGGGGGTGGCTGGGACCGGGACATGCCTTCAGCTCCCAGGACAGGAAAGAAGAGTCATTTCTCCCTCACGTAGGCCCCCCCCAAGCCCTGAGGATACTCACTGATGATGACTGGTAATGGTCTTATTTTCTTCCTTCTTTCTCTTCCATGGGGGGATGGACTGGGCTAACTAGTGTGAGGATGGAGGAAAAAAGAAGGTGTCTTCTAAGTACAAACAGAAGCTGGCATGACCCAGAAGCTAAATGATGTTCTCAGAGAATAGGCAGCTTCATCAAGTTTCATCGAGTTGAGGCTCGCCTCA
The DNA here is from genome assembly GCF_922984935.1 of Meles meles. NCBI lineage: Eukaryota > Metazoa > Chordata > Mammalia > Carnivora > Mustelidae > Meles > Meles meles. The sequence continues at coordinate 26,324,477 of NC_060070.1, forward strand.
CAAGGCAAATTGATTAAGTTCTCATAATTGCAAGCTCATGAGCAGGGGTCCTTTGAGGAAGCAAAGCCTCTTCTTTCTCCTGACATGCTTTCCCCTTCCTGCAAAAGTAAAGTCTGTGCCTGGAGTCAGTAATCAACCCTGTGGAGAAGTCACACCATTGGCTTGGGCTGAGTCTGAACACACCCATGAGGAGAGGCTTAAGTGTTTACACCTAGCGCATTTGCCTCCATCTAAACAAGGATCTGATCTCCCGGGAACATAGCACTTTCCATGCTCCAAGGGAGCAGACACCTTCATTAGAAGGAAGGGGGACCTGGGAGGAAGTAATAAGCAGTTTGGATGAGGACTGTTGTTGTTGCGAACTGAAGAGGCTAGAAGTGGCTCATCTGGGGTCACAAAACCAGCTTGTGACTTATTTCAGGCTCAGAAGTCTTCAGAAGCCAGAGAAGCAACCTGTCTGGAATCCACAGAATTATAAACACCAAGGGAATCTCAATCCAGAAAGATGTGCATAGCTAAAGTTTTCTGGTTTCTCTTACCAAAATTGGTAATAGAATTGGAGATGATTATAAAAGAACATGTAGCAAAATCATCAAGATTTAAATCCACCAACAGCATACATTTTAGTGGAGAGAATCTTAAGTATTTTCCTATTTTTCTTCTCCCTCATTTAATCCCCCCTAAAAAGGGGGCAGGAAATCCTTAAATCTTGTATTTCCAGCCAAGACCGGAGTTCAGTGTTTTAATAAAAATTCAAGGGTAATGTGTGAAAAATGGAATTCAGTGGTCAAACTTTTAAAGCCAAAGTCTGGAACTGAAAGTTGCTTTTTTTCCCCACTTTAAAATGTTTTCCGTATTGAATATCCAAGGAGTGCCTGTGAACAAACAGAAAATCTAACCCTCATTGATTTTTACTGGAAGATTTGTACAAAATAAGTTCTCTTGAAATTAAGCACCTGGTTTGACAGCTTTGCTAATTACAGTCCGCTCTACAGAGGAAGGCCAAGGCCTGTGGCCCAGCAGACAGATTAGCCACAGTTACTCAATAAGACAACTATTTAGTAGAGACAAACCCTGGGAGAGAAACCTAAGAAGTCATGTGCATATCCAAACAGGCTGCCACAGTGTAAAGAAATCCCCTTAAGTCACTTTCGGCTTCATTAGCACATGAAAATGGGGCAATTGAACATTCTTCAGCCTTCCATCAAGTGCCAAAATCAATCATTCATGGAAATTAAGTTTTGATAAGAGGTGTTTAAACACTGTCAAAGACTTCTTGAATGTGTCATTCTTTCAGCCTGAGGAAGATTCCAGCCAGCACTTAACTGTACAAAGGGATTAGAGAATTAAAAGCTTCAGTCTTGTTGTAAACTTATGACATTATTAGAAGAACCACAAGTCAGAAGAGGACATCTAGCAAGGAGTTTGTTGTTTCCGTTTAAAAAAAAAAAATTGTTTTGGAGAGATTGTTCTCCTTTTCACAAACATATCACTTCTAACAATTATTTTCATAAGTTCCTAAGAATATGTTTTTAACTAAACATCTATTCTAAGAAGAGGTTAATGCAGACCATACATTTTTAATCACAATGCCAAAATAGATAATATATTTTAAAGTGCTTCAACATATGCATAAAGGCATAATGTGTTATACTATTGTCACTATCAGCAGCATCCCTCAAGAAAAAATTCATCCAGATTTTGTGTTTCCAAAAGCTTAAAAATAACAAAGCAACAAACCTTAAGGGAAAAGAATGAGGTTTAAAATAATCTATTACACTCCACAAGCAATACCTCCCCCTCCCCAACTCTTTTCAGATAAGTTATCTTCTGAACTGTAGGAAAACCAAAAAATAAACAGTACAAAATCACTTGGCCCTTTTGTCAAACTATATTCTTTCAACCTGTAAACAGTTACTCAAGTAAGTTACACTTACCTTTGTGCCACACATGCCAATCTTTTAAACAATGTTAGTTACTAGTTGCATTCACTCTTGCTGAACAAAAGCATTCTGAACCAAGGGGCGCTGATGAAAGAGGAACAATCTGTTTCAATATTTATGTTAGGATATATGTTACTGTCTTTCTTCTACCTCCCATAGCTCAAAGTTACCAAATCCATCCACAGACACACACATTCCATCTCAGGAGCACCTGGGAAGGTCGTACCTGCAGCTTTCTATCCAGTTGCCTATCAAGCACTTGGTCACAAAGAGAGTGGAGAGGTCAGGCTGCAGAGAGCTTTCTAGACCCTTTCCCTTTTCAGGTAGTCCAGCCCCCTGGGAACCTTTGATCTGACTATCAGCAAACACACACTCCCATATTTTGTGCTTTCAGGGATAGATTTCAGAAAAGGGGGGTGGTGGTGGTGGTGGCAGTGTTACCCACAAAAACAAAATGACTCTTTCCAAAACAGTTCGTACAGCCAACACAAGGAACCCCCCACCTCCTCCATCCATCACCCTCCACCCCCCCACTCATTCTCCCCACAAAGAAGCAGTGCTGGAATACAGGCACACAAAACTGTTCTGCTGTGTCCAAGGTTAGCAGGCTTCAGATCTGAGGTGAAAGTCTGTGCTCCTTGCAGATTATTTTTAATCCAAAAAAGACAAAAACAGAAACAAAACCCCATATAAAACCTATGACTTCAGTCACTGGACAGGAATGAAAAGCACATGGGCTACTAGGAGGCCTTTTCAAATGGTTCAAAAAAAATAAATAAATAAAAAGGCTAACTGATTTGCCTAGAGAATGGTCTGGAAATCTAATTACTGTAACTATAAAATAAGAAAAGTAGTAACAAAGGGCCAGAAGTATGTTACCAGTTCAAAATAAAAGATAATGATAATTTTTAAAAACGTCTAAGGTACACCTTAAACTATTAATATGATGACATATGTCAGTTATATCTCCCCTGGCAAAAATGTCTAAGGATAAGAAGGAAGCAAAGTAGAGATGCAATTTCTAGAAAAGCAGGACCAAGACAGGGTATGCGAAGTTAATGAAACTTGTAGATTACAGCCAGGCACACTTAGCACCCAATAAACCTGCAGTCTCTGGGTGTTTGTTTTATATTAAAAGGTGCAGTGACTATACAGAAGCCTCTCCTTCCTTCTAATCAACTCCTTCCCTTCCTTTCCCATCCTAAAAGAGTTAACTAGGTTATTAAAAAACTTCCTGGTTCTAGGACGTGTGATACACAGTGGTCAGGGCCCGATGGTTTGCCGGGGAAGATCCTGGTTTGTTTGCTGCTCCTAATGCCTCCTTTCACTCTCAGAAATGTCCTGCTATGGCTAATAAATTTTATGGTCACTCTAATCATTATGTGTGTATATACATATGATGGGTGAATGAATAAATGAACAGCTATTTTCAATCCCACCCAAATGTTTTCACTTGGACCTATAGAGAACTTCTCTGACTAGGCATATCTCAGTCTTTACTGCACTTGGAAAAAACCAACTAACATAAAAAGAAAGAACAAGAAATAACCACAGTCTAAGATCACGGTACTATAATGAAGGAAAAACTCCCATACACCATAATACACAGTCCTGCTGAAGGTTCCAAAGGAGAAAATAGCTAACTCTTTCCTCTGTGCGACCACACACAGCTAAAGAACCTGGCTGAGTAAGAGTCACAACAGAAAATGAATGAGAAACTGAGAAAAATCAGGACTTTGAACAAGAAACTACTCTCTATAGGTATACACAGAAGGAACTAGGATCACTTTATGGTAAATCATAAAAGACCATGAATTAAATGCTTGAAGTATCATTTCTTCTTCCACTGGACAAAGGCAATGAGAAGTGAGGGAAAAAAAACCACCAAAACCTCAAATATTTATGAAACAACTACGATACCAATACATATTCAATGGAGATAATCTAAAGTATTCTGGAAGTTTGTACAAATGAGAATATATTTTAAAAATCAAAGCCCTAGATGTCTTCCTGCTTTTTAATGTTAAAGTTCATTTCCAATTTTAAATGTCTTAAGGATGAAATAATTCAAAGTAAACTTCCAATTAAATAAGTTTGTCAATGCTATTTTTGCTCAATCCCCAAAATAAACACTTTATGAAATCCCTATTGTCACCAATAGACACCATTATCTAACCATTTCCCTGCAGCTCAACAAGGTAAATGTTTCTAAGCAATTCTCCCTGAAGTTAAACATTAAATTAAAAAATTAAAACACCACTAAGAAACCTGTGATGACCTGAAGGCATTTTAAGAGCAGCAAAGGTTAGAAGGGCAGCTCTCAAATAACACCCATTGTTCTATCTCTACTTAATGACAAAAGGAGAAAAGAAAGCGATTACCTGGCCTTACCTCTACAACTCAATTCAAATGCTACTTAAGAAAACAAAAACCCTCATTTCTTGCAACCAAACCCTCTTGAGCTTAGTCAAACTGGTTCTTTTTGCACAAAATTAACTTTTAAAACTCAGTTTGAGCACCAGAATTCAGAACAGCCAAATTCAGCAGATTTGAGGTTAGGATAGTATCAACGGCATAATGCATTTCAATGAAGTTCCAAAAATTAAATAGGAGAAAATGTTAAGTAAGTATTTCCAGCTTGAAATTCCACAGAAAGTTATTTGAGGACATTAGTACCCCCCCCAAAAAAAGTTTTTTATAATCAGTTTTTCTACTTTTTTAGAAAGTATATATACTGATAGCAAAATCCATACGGAAGAGCCAAAGGGCAGGAATAACTAAAACAATTTTGAAGAATATAGTTGGGGAACTTGCCCTGCCAGATGTCAAGACATAGAGCATTTTACCCCACTGTAATGGTACAAGGATAGCCTCATGAAAAGAAAAGAAACACACAGATGACCCTAAGGAGGGACCTCCATCATTTATGAGCTGATCTCATAAATACTGGAGATGGCATTTTTAAAAAGTATCAGGAAAGGACGAGCAAATTAATAAATGGGGGCTTGGACAATTAGCTATCCATTTGGGAGAAAAATAGTTTTCTACATCATGCCAAAAAAATACATTTTTAGGTAGATTAAAGACCAAAAAAAAACTTTACAAAACTCAGAGGAAAATATGGGTAAATAAATATAGCACTTCAGGCCAAGGAAGAATTTCTTAAACAAGAGATAAAAGCACAAACTTTAGAGGAAAAAATAAATATATTTAGCTATAGTAAAAAAAAAAAAAACACTCTTGCTTATATGGGTATTTTAAAAAAAACAAATTCACGGATACAGAAAACAGACTGGTGGGGTGGGGGTTGGGTGAAATTTATGAAGGACTCAAAGGTACAAACTTCCAGTTATGAGATAAATAAGTCCTGGGGAATGGAATGGAATGTACAGCATGAAGACCCTAGTTAACAATACTGTATTTTATATTTGTAAGTTGCTAAAAGAGTAAATCTTAAAAGTTCTCATCATAGTGATGGATGTTAACAAGCTTATTGTGGTGATCAGTGTACAATATATACATATATCAAATCATCATGCTGTACACTTAAACTGATACAATGTTATATGTTGATTGTATCTTAATTAAAAAAAAAAACAAAAAGAAGGGGGCACCTGGGTGACTCTCTGCCTTTGGCTCAGGTCATGATCTCAGGGTTGGGTGGGGGTTGACTCCCCACATCTGGCTCCCTCCTCTCAGGAAGTCTGCTTCTCCCTCTTCCTCTGCCCCTGCTCTTTCTTGTGCACTCTCTCTCTAATAAAGAAATAAAAGATTTTTTTTAAGATTTCATTTATTTATTTATTTAAATATTTTATTTTTTCTTTATTTATTTGACAGAGAGAGATCACAAGTAGGCAGAGAGGCAGGCAGAGAGAGAGGGGGAACAGGCTCCCTGTCAAGCAGAGAGCCCGATGCGGGGCTCGATCCCAGGACCCTGAGATCATGACCTGAGCCGAAGGCAGAAGCTTAACCTCCTGAGCCATCCAGGCGCCCCAAGATTTCATTTATTTGACAGAGAGAGACACAGAGCAAGAGAGAGAACACAAGCAGGGATATATATATATATATATATATATATATTTTTTTTTTTTTTTTAAGATTTTATTCATTTATTTGACAGACAGAGATCTCAAGTAGGCAGAGAGGCAGGCAAAGAGAGAGGAGGAAGCAGGCTCCCCGCTGAGCAGAGAGCCTGATGCGGGGCTTCATCCCAGGACCCTGGGATCATGACCTGAGCTGAAGGCAGAGGCTTTAACCCACTGAGCCACCCAGGCGCCCCCTTATATATTTATTTTTAAAAGCTGAAGCAAAGAGCTTTGATGCGTCTTTAAGACAGGTACATAGAGATAAGTAGATTGGAGATGGTTGTTGGTTGTATTATTCTCTATGCTTTTGGGTATAGTTGAAACACACAAGTGAAGGAGGTCACATTGTACCCTACCTTAAAAATGACATCAGTGAAAACACTCTGAAACTCCTGGTTTTAAGCTGGACATTTTTTCAAACATAATTTCTTTTCAACTCTCCACATTTAATCAATAGGGAAACCAAGGCACTGCATTATGTAACTCTAAAGGTTATAAAAGTCTTTGATAAACTGTGGGTCCAGGTCTATTTCTACTGCACTCAAGGCCCTGAGCCGAGCCATATTACTTGAGGGCAGAGGATCGGAAGGCCTGCTTCGGTATATTTGAGTCCATCCCACAATGACACTCAAGTCTGAGAGAACTGAATGCTAGGCAAGTGACACAGCAGTGCCCACATGTATAACAGAAGTCCGTAGAAGGATTGCCACTGGCTGAGCAAAAAATCCCCAGGAACTAAGTCTACATGGGACTGTCAGGAGCAGACAGTATCTCCATGAGCAGAGCTGGAAAGAGACCAGAAGAGAAAAGTTCCAAATGGGGAAGTATTTGGAAGGACATTGCATCTGCTGTGTATTTGGGATATCAATTCTCTCTGGTTCCAAACTGCAGTGGTCCACTTACTCACTAACCAGAAACTTTCTAGATGCTTGTGTCTTGCTTTAGTTTAATTCAAACAAAAGCATCATGATGTTGGGGCACCTGGATGGCTCAGTCAGTTAAGTGACTAACTTCTGATTTCTGCTCAGGTCATGATCTCAGGATCATGAGATGGAGCCCACCATCAGGCTCCTTGCTTAGTGTGGAGCCTGGTTGAGATTCTCTCTTTCCCTCTGCCCCTCCCCCCACTTACACTCTCTCAAAATAAATAAATAAAATATTATTAAAAAACTATTATAGAGTCAATTTTGTCTATAACTTTAATTGATCACAACGTAATTTCTAAATTTGGATGAAAATGCACATGTGGGGGCACCTGGGTGGCTCAGTGGTTAAAGCCTCTGCCTTCAGCTCAGGTCATGATCTCAAGGTCCTGGGATCCAGCCCTGCATGGGGCTCCCTGCTCAGCGGGGAGCCTGCTTCCTCCTTTGTCTCTCTGCCTGCCTCTCCCCCTACTTGTGATCTCTCTCTGTGTCAAATAAATAAATAAAACCTTTAAAAAAAGAAAATGCACATGCATATTATCTTTTTAAAACTCCCCATGCGAAACTGTAGCCCATTTGATTTGTAATAACTCAATAAAGATAGATACTACTAGTCATAAATGATAAAAAAAAAAAAAAAGTCTCCTTTTCAAGAGTTGACTAACAGTCCTTGGGGTGACACAGAAAGATGTAAGAAGGAATGAAGTTCTTAGAAAAACTGGGAATTAATGTCATTTTATTTTAAACGAGGTGTACTTGTTTCCCTGAATCTGACTTATGAAGCAATTGAGACCGGCAATCGTGGGAGAGGTAAAAATCTAAATAAAATAAAACTGTCAAAAGTACAGAAGGAAGCCACTCAGTGTATCCATTTGACTCATAAGTTTGTTAACAATCTCAGTGTCTTATCAACCAAAATGTTGCATTTTTAGATTAATTTACATTACAGACAGAAAATATTTCTTAACAAATAAAAGTATTATAAAAATTTTAAGTATGTCTCCTCTCTTATATTGAAAGTATCCCCTTTTAATTAAAAAAATGGAAAAAAGGTTATTATTTAGCCAGTTTGATGGACTCAAAACACAATTCACAGATATTTCAAGTGTGAAATGCTGTGAGAGGCAGCAATGTTAATCTGTAATAACTCACTTGTTAGAAAACCACAACCAGATGCAAATTAAATTTGTAATGAAAATACTTAAAATTAATATATTCAAACTCTTTGAGTATATAATTACATATGTTAATATAAAATAGAAATCAACCAAAGCATATAGTTTTCTAATAGAACATTTCTAAATTCTAACAACCAGTTTACTTTTTAATTCTGCTTGAGTATACTGTGCCATTTTACTAAGTGAGTTACAAAACACTGATTCTCATTGTCAGATGTGAAGAAATACTACAGGCAGTGATCTTTTCTGTAAAGCAATGACCCCCACCATCACTAAAGTTTAAAGTGTTTCAGTCAAAAGAAAATATTTTTCTTCTGCAGTGGTAATGTTTAACACACATGCTTTTGTTCATATACTCTGCACAGATTGCATTAGAGTTCATAGGACGGTATTTAAAATTTCATTAGAGAAAACCCCACACGTATTTTACTCAGGTAACTGTTGAAAGACATTCCACTTGGTGTACAAAACCTTCTACTGCTTACACAAGCAAATTTGTTTATAGAACTATTTAAAAGAGCAAAAGTAAACGAATAAAAAAAAAAAGAAACTAAAAAAAACGAATAAAAAAAAAGAAACTAAAAAAAAATAAAATAAAAGAGCAAAAGTGGCTAAAATCTTGAAAGAAAAATATCTCCTTCAAATTAAGGTACATTTCTATAGGGCAAGAAGCCAACATATTTGACTGCTGAACAATAAATACTACTGAAATAGACAGTATGGTTCTTCCGCCCACCCCACCCCCTTTTTTTTAACATATTCTGAAAGTTCTCCTCCAGACATCCATTACAGAGCCCAGAGATCAGTCCTTTTATTTTCCAGTATTGTCCAGTAGTTTGTGTTGCACCAAGAATTTTATAATCTCTAATAGGTAAAAAGAATACTTCAAAATCACTTTGGTGAATATGAGGAGGACAAGCTTTCTAAGGACAAACCACCCCCGACCCCAACCTACTTCCATTAAAAAAGGCTTGTAAGTGGATTCATGGCAGTACTCAGGGAAACTTTCGTCCTAAATGAAGTATCATAATCTATATCCAGTTAGGGAGACAAGACTAGACCAACCATTTCCAAATACATGAGACTCTTAATCAAGTTCAATTAACAAAGGTCATTGGCTGTAAACAACAAATAAGTTATTTTGTTTAGAAAGGATTAAAATTATGCTGTCAAGTGAGCAAACATCTTAATATTTTAAAAAGACGGAACAAACTGAGAGAAATGATTAAAAAATATATGTCATCCCGGCCCACACTTTTAGGCTTTCCATGATACATGACAAAGCTCACAGACAATTGAGAGAGCTAGAAGTTACTTAGTACAAAACTTTAAATAGTGCTATTAAAAGGATGTGCCAGGAAAGTAATGTGATCCATCCTTGGACTTTAGGTTTATTTGTGAGGCATTTTTATTTATAAACACTGGGTCCTTCAGCTTCTACTTCTTACCCCACTCCTTATAGTATGTGCTCAATCACATTTGTCATTTAAATTAGACTGTCCATGGAGAAGGTTTTTACTGCTCAGAACCCTGCAGCAGCCCATATGCATATGGATGAGTGCATAGTGCAAGGCAGGTAAGTGAGGGAATCACACAGTCATCAACCAACCAGAGAAATTAGCTGCACCATGGGCAAGGCCCGCATTTGTCTTCTCCTTTACTTAAATGTGGCAAACCAAAATCCTGATGTGACTCCAACCCCGGAGACAGCCTACTTCACAGAAAGGACCTTCAATTTGTGTCAGAAACACAGGAGTCTAGTCCCCTCTCTGTCAAAATGATAATATCAGCCCTGTGAACCCTTTAGAGATGTTATCACTATAAAACAAAACGAGCTTAAAGCTTAGGAGCACTAAGATTCAAATGGGTACAGACTCCCAAGACTGCAGGTTTAATATTCCCTCTTCTTCGTATTTAGTTTTTAAAAACTTTTATTTAAAATAGCCATAAAGATCTACTAAAAGATAAGTTATTATTGCACAGAGGCTGAAGTTTGTTTAAAAACCAAATGATTTCAAAACATGGCATACATTAAAATACAGTCTAAACCATAGGGTTGGGGTTTTTTTTTTTTTTTTTAAATCAGGGGAGGAGTCGAATGCTATAGAAAACATGTTAACTTTCCACTTCTTTCCAGTGCTTAGGAAACAGATACTTTACAATGACAAATCTTTAGCCTACCACACAGAGTTTAAAAGGCATGACACTGTAAGAATTAGGAACTGGATGTATTTGGACTTCTCACTTAATAATTTGTCTAAATGTTGTGTATTCAATTCAGAAATGATCAATCACTAATTAACTTTCACTTCACCAAGCAGAACCAGAGATTATCACATTTATTTGACAACTATTATAGAGAATTTGACCTTTATACTAATATCTCAGAGTGCCTGAAGTTTGGCAATGTTTATTCAGATTAAATTATACATATTTAAGAACTATATTTAAGTGAATAGCTGCTTAAGTATATTCTTCATAACACTGAGATTATAAGAAAAAGATGTGTGTGATCTTTCCAAGACCATGTGGTATTTAAATGATTTTACCTTGTCTTGCTGACTTGTTAAAATCAGGAAATATTTTTAAAATAGAATTTCCTAAGGTGTTTTTTGACTAGAAAGAAATCAAGTTGGGATAAAGAGGTACTGGAGTGAGAGAGGATGAGGGCCATATCGGACTGAAAGCCTTTTTCAACACAGAGGAAGGAAACAGTGTCACTGCAAGACTCTGGAACAAATGTGTTTCCCTGTGTTTTTGTACCACAATGTTGAAAAACATCATATTTTAATTTCAGGCCTTATAAACTAAAATTGTCCCCTAAAATTAATTGTACTTATTGTTTTGGCTCAAAATCTGTGGCTGAATACATCTATTAGCAACTCCATTGTGCTTTGTAATTAAGGAACCAAATCTAGTTGGCTGATGGGAAGGAAAAAAGTTTAATTCAAAGGGAGATGTAATACTGTGAAAATAACCTAATAATTTGTCTCAACAAGACTTCTGGAGGGGAGCAGAGCTTCTCAAATCATCTGTATGATGCATCTACTGTGCAATTTATTATTTTTCCCACTTGTGTCTTTCTTATTAAGTTACAGCTAAAGGTTTTACTTAACCAGTTCTCTTGAAACGCTCTTCCTCTATCCTGCAGTGGTAGTTTGAGGGAAGGCTGCTAAGTAAAAGCACTTCCAGTGCAAATTTTTTTTTTTTTCCTTTTGGTCTCCCCTCCCGTTTTGAAATTTTGTTTTTCGTTTCTATATACATCACATCGTTTAAAACTTAAAAAGTAATTTTTCTTTCCTAGAAGGCTCCGGAAAAAAAGGGGGGGAAAAACCTACGGGACCGTCCCTAAGAGTGCCGAGACCGCCGGGTTAACAAGCTCCCAGCCAGGTGATCAAAGAGAGAAGCGGTCGGTAGTTCACTGACCCCAAGGAGAAGGTGACAACACCGGGTAGGTGCCCCCAGATGGCACCTGCCCAAGACCCTCTTCCGACCAAGCCTAACCTATACACTAGCCAGGAACCGAGGACCTAAAAAGAAGGTGTGGCAGGTAGGTGGTGGTGGAGGGAGGATGAGACTGGGCAAGAAGCTCAGATTGCCTTTCCGCGGCGTCCGCGTTTGACTCATCCCTCTGGCTTTCAAAACCGGGAAGGGGGAAGTGCGCGTCTGCCAGACTTTGGCTGTGTGCTAGGCGGGAGAAAAAGCGCACTCAAATCCTCTCGACCAGGGGCTCTCCTCTGTCCCGGCCAAAAGAGGCAAGCCGTCGGGACGCTGCAAGGTCTGCAGAGGCTCCTACGACAAGTCCACTGTCACCCGACTGGGGCGAACGGCGCACCCGGAGTCCCGGGGCGCGCTCCCCGCCAGCCACGGGTCCTGCGCGGGGGCGGCGGCGTCGGCGTCGGTCCCTGCCCGAAGCGCTTCCAGAGCCGCGCGCCGCGATTTCCTTGCAGTTCTTACACTGAGCCTCCTGTGCCGCCCGGGTTGCTCCAGAAAAGCCACGCTCACGGAGTTACGAGCAGCACCGCGCTTGTGACTGCAGGGCTACTGGGGAAAGGATTTTCCTGGAAGCCCGTCCTTCACAGTCCCTTTCCCTGGAACCCAGCGGACCTCGAGACAACATGACGAACTCTAAACCTATTCCGAGAGTTCTCTCGACCTGATGTCGGGATCCCCAATTCTTTTCTTCTCATCTTGTCCGAAAGAACACATTTTGGTAATTCTCACCACTCCCGTCCCCCCCCCCCCTTTTTTGGGTGAACGACTTTAAATAAAGGAGCTCGGAGAAAAAGGTGCGTAATCGAGAAGTTATCTCCGCTCTGTCACAAGTCCCCGCTAGCCTCCGAGCGGAAGCTCTGCTGCAGGATTTTTTTTTCTTTAATTACGCAATTTAGGCTAATGTAGTCCAGTCGAGAGCCGAGAGCTGTTAGCTGCATGCACGCTGAGCTCAGTGGAATTCACTGTGGAAATTGCTTCTTCAACAGTGACCCTGCGGGGGAGAGCCTGTCCCGAGCCGGACCCCCCTTTAGTGGCCTCTTACCTCGACCCCCTGGCCTCCCACGGCGTCTCCAGTGACCGTCTACTCCTAACGGCGTCCCCCACCGGCCAGCTGAGCGCCCCATCCCTAGAGCCACTCCCGCCCGTCGCCTCCCTAGCCACAATCCCCGGCGCTTTTGAAAACTTTGAGCCCAGCTTTTACGTGACTGGACAGTTATAAATGCTCCTGCCCTTGTTCAGCCAACATAAGACATCGTTGCTTCCCTTCACATTTCATAAATTAGGAAAACGTATAAAGTTAACATTCCAAAACTAAGGTGTATCCGATGCTGGATTTCATTTACCCTTACGAGCCCGTGACACGGAATTCTATCCTTCAAACAAACTGTAAGGATCACTCCTAAGGTCCATCTTTCTACCCCGTTTTGAAATACCGAATAATTACAGCCAGAGAGAGTACTATCAGCTTTGCTAGTGTTTACAGATGAAGGGATGGCAGAACACCAAATCACCATTCTTCTTACCATCCCTAACCCTGGTCTCCATTCTCTTCACAAACATCCTAGCCGCCCTGCTCCCCCTCCCCTCCTTTTTTGCCATCTTTGAAAATTTATTTCCCCAAATCTCAAATCTAACGTTTTAAAGACCTTCCAAAGTCACCCTTCTCATTGCCCTCATAATCCGCACACCTGCGCAGCTCAGCCCGCTCCTGAAGACGTCGAGCAGGAGACCCAGCTATTTTCTGAGCGGCATCGTCTCTGCTCGCCTGGATAAACCTAAAAAACAAGCAACTTCAATGAATGCAAACTCATGCTTTCCTGGGGAGAAACGGCGAGGCAGCTACCATCAGTCTCTGGTTACACAAACATACCTAGGGGCAGGTTGGAGTGTGAAGGAGGGCTTCGGGATGGGGGTGGCCAACCTAGGGGTGGATTAAACCAGCTCCATTGTTAGCGAGTTTAGGAGAGCTAGCTTTTGTTTCCTGGGGGGTCACTGGGCGTAAAAACTGAGGAGTTTCAGTTAAGCCTCCCAAAAGTCTGTGAAGGAGCAAAACTTTAACTTAGGACTTTGCTTCTTTTACATTGTTTAAGAGAATGAATGAAGCGTGAAGACTTCGGTGGAGATTGGGGCACCTGGGTGGCTCAGTGGGTTAAAGCCTCTGCCTTCAGCTCAGGTCATGATCTCAGGGTCCTGGGATCAAGCCCCGCATCAGGCTCTCTGCTCAGCCGGGAGCTTGCTTCCTCCCTCTCTCTGCCTGCCTCTCTGCCTACTTGTGGTCTCTGTCAAATAAATGAAATCTTTAAAAAAATACTTAAAAAGACTTCAGTGGAGAAAAGATTTAAAGTCATTTGGAGTATTGTAAAAGAAGGGGCGACGTCTGCATCTATCTGCCCTGGTTTCCTGGGGCTCCCCGGCCCCCTCGGTCGTAGCGGGGAACCCAGGTGGCGACGGCGGGGCCGCGACAAGGCTTCCTACTCCGCCTGACCATCGCTTCATACTTCCGCTTTGGAGGAGGCGGGCGAGCAGTCCCGGCTCCCTCCCCAGCCCACCTGGAGACACACGCCCAAAGCAAATGCTCTTTCCCGCCCATTTAGGTAGGGGGCGGTGATTGTGCACAGGGCCCGGGAGCTCCGAGGGAGGGATGTCGGACTCTGGATGTGTACGGGCAAGAGGGGCCTTTAGCGGAAGGGGGTGCGAAGCCCTCTGTACGCCGCGTTTAGGCGGCAACAGCGCGACTGACAACTTTCATTGACAGAGCAGAGCTTCCCAGGCCCAGTCCCCGCGAGCCGCGGGGCGCCGCTCGGATTGGGCGGCCTCGTGTCACGTGACGGGACCACGGCCGGGGCCCCGCCCCCATCCCCGGCGCGCGCTCCGCGGCATTGGCCGGGCCTCGCGCCCACTTTCACTTTTTGCACCCGGGGTTCACACCCAAGCGATGGCGTGGGGTTTTTTTTGTTTTGTTTTGTTTTGTTTTTTGTTTTTTGTTTGTTTGTTTTGTTTTGTTTTTCTTTTAGGATTTTTGAGGAACAAAAGGCAAGCATTCTAAAGAAATAAGGGTTGCACTTGCTCATGGTGGGGGACTGCTCTCCGGGAAAGGAGCTGGGAAACGGGTGTTTCCCGTTTTCCAAGGGCAAAACCGAGTTTGCAGAGCTACAGGAGGGGCTAAAAACGCGATTAAACGTAGAAAGCGGTCGGTGCCTCACCTTCTCGGAACTGACCTGGTAATCTGTTTTTTTTTTTTTTTTAAAGATTTTATTTATTTATTTATTTGACAGAGAGAGAGATCACAAGTAGGCAGAGAGGCAGGCAGAGAGAGAGGAGGAAGCAGGCTCCCCGCGGAGCAGAGAACCCGATGCGGGGCTCGATCCCAGGACCCTGAGATCATGACCTGAGCCGAAGGCAGCGGCTTAATCCACTGAGCCACCCAGGCGCCCCTGGTAATCTGGTTTTGATAAGGAAAGTCCTCCCCGTAGTTGATTACGTTAGAGCGGGTAATGGGCTACCAAAGCTAGCTCATTATGCAAACTCAGTAACTACGCTCCTTCGGAAACCCTGACCGTGGCTTCAGTCTCCTCCGCATTGACTTGACTGGAAGCAGTTCAGCAGAAGTGTACGGAGAGGGCTCTGTGCTAACTCCGGAACGAACTGGTGACGTGGTGAAACCCAGGCCCAGCTAACAGTCCAACGTGCGTGTTTGGCACTTCTGCTCTCCCTTATGATCTGTTACCATGAGCAGTTACTGTCTATTACCTTACAAACATTCTCCTGTAGTTCTAAGTAACAAGTTCTCCATCAGAAATAAAATATTTTGGAATACTGAAAACAGTTATATTATTACTAACGCTGTGGCGACGGTGCATGGGTCAACAAATAACCCGTTCCCTTGGTCCTTTATTTATATAGCCAAGTTATTATACATATGACCTATTTCCAAGGGCCTGACCTGTTAGATTCTGGGTATAACAGCAATCTGTGAACCAGACTCTCACATACAGTGCCTTCATAGTGTCCATCAAATCAGGACAAATTGCAACAGTATTGGATTTTGGAAAGAAAAAAAAATTCCCCTTTCTTAAAAGATGTCTCCACCATTTGATAGCAAAGTGACCTTTAGCAAGTTTGTCAACTGTCTAAGCCCTGTTTTTCGTTTTGTCATCTGTTTCTTTCACAGGGCAAGAGGAAACCAGGTAAAGCTTGGACAATTGCCTCGCACAGTGGCTGGCACAAAGTAAATGCTCAATACATTATTATTATTGTTATTGTTATTGTTATGGAAGTGAAACAATTTACACTTCCTCCTCCTTGTAATTTTAAGTGACTACACAGTGTTGTCCATTCTTCCATGCTCTATATTTATATAGAAGTTTGATTAGGAGAAGGGAAAGCTCATAAAGCAATTTGCTTCAGTTGTATGTTGTGATAGTAACTTCCACTAACTAATTACATGTCATTTTGAAAGTATTTCCTCAAATTTGTTTTGAATATATAATATTGACTTTTAATTTCCTTAACATCCCCCTTATACTTTTACAAAATGAAAGGGTATGTTCTTTATACTTTACCACTAGTTATTTCACAACCAAACATGGTAACTTTGGGGGGGAGCTGGAGGTAGGGAAAGAGGCTATTATTTTCTCTGGGCAGTTAGCTAAAAATCTCCTAACAAAAAGTGAAGTCTGGAATAAAAATCAATTAAATAATGAAAAAAGAATCACATTCTTTTGTATTCTCTATCTGGGGGAAAATCATATTTATATACAGTCTTATAAGAAACATTGCTGAGTTTTGAGTTCTGTTGTTTTGGGAAGTCAGTTTAGAAGTTGGAAATTAAAGTAGTTTTCCTTTTAACATTAATGTAATTATCACTAAGTGGAAGGAATATCTCTGGGTAAACTTCTCTCCGGAGCTCCCCATTTCCTCTTCACAAATGACACTGGATCTGCTACTTATGGGTCTATATGGAGCTAAACTCATCACTTCCCCTGCCCCTGTCCCTCTCCATATTGGAGACCTCACTTAGTTAACTCCTCCTGGTGACCCATACTCCAAACCTGAGTCATTTTCTTTTTCTCCCTTGCTCCATTATCAAGTGCGGCCTGCCTTAACCTCCTTATTAGGCCTCAGATATGTCCCCTCCCTTCCTTTCTTATTCCACTCTTCTAGTTCAGGCCTTTCCAGTACTGCTCCCCAGTTCCCTTGTTGCTGCAGCCTCTTCTTAGCTGTGAGGTTCTGCCATTATCAGTCCCTTTAAATCCTTTCTCTGAGTGACTTAATCTAAAAAGCAGATCTGAACATGCCACTCACCTTTAATGGCTTCCCCTTACTTACCAGATAAAAATCTAAGCTCTTCACCCCAGCATTCAGAGCCTCTGTACATCCCTCCAGCGTCCCTTCTCTCCATTTCCTGTCGTGACTTCATATTCCAACTATGCTTCATTCCGTTTGTTTAACACTGCTAAGAGCCAGCCACTGTCCTAGGCACTTAGCATACCTGGGGGAGCAAAACTTGTATCTTTGCCTTCCTGGAGCTTATATGGGTGGTGGTGGTGAATGGGTGGGAAGGGAATGGGTGGTGTCAGTAAACAAGAAACACGATAAATAAGCACATTTCACAGGCTCTGGGGGGAGTGGAATTTTAGATTGTCTGATCAAGGTTGTCTATTAAAAAGGTGAAATTTGAGCAAACCCTCCAAAGGAGGTGAAACACTGAGCTACATGGATAAACAGAGGAAGAAGATCTAGGCAGAGGGAACAGCCAGGGCAAAGTCCTGGGGGTGGAAGTGTGCTTACTACATCAAGAAGAGGAGAGAGCAGAGGGAGTAGTAGATGAGAGCAGAGGGAGTAGTAGATGAGAGCAGAGGGGGTAGTAGATGAGGTCAGAGAGAAAACAGGGTGTGTGAGTGTGCTTTTAGACAGGTTCTCATCAACCATTGTAGTAAGTTGGAAGCTTCCTTTGCATTAAATGGGAAGCAAACCACTTGTGGTCACTCGCACAAGCCATAGTGTTTAGACCTTGTGTTCTAATCATATGCTTCCTTCTCTTTGGATTGTACCTCTCTCCAGCTGAACTGGTCCTGTAATTCTTTTTGATTGTCTCTGTTACTGCATTTGCCATATTACTTTCAAGTCTTGAGGAAGGATTTTGGTTTATTCATCTTTGTATCTTCAGTGCTCATTAGCAAGCACATAAACACTTAATGAATAAATAATGATTGTTATTGCTTATAGGTGCTACATATGTTGGGTGTTTTATATGTTTATAAATTCTTAAAACAACCCTACAAAGTGGGCTTTATTATAACTATTTTACAGAAGAGGAAATGAGATTCAGAGAGGTTATGTAACTTATTATGTCCCATGACTGGTAAATATCTGAGCTGGGTTTCAGACTCAGGTATCTGCCCAATTGCTACACTGCACTCTTTTCATTCATGAGGCTTCCTCACTAGATTGAATGAAAGATGGATGGTGGGAATTTATTTCTGGTTTGGTTTCTTGCACTTAGGTTTCCTGAGCTTAAACAAATGATCAATTCTACTGTTTATTAGTTCATTAAATATTTAGTAAGTATTTTGTGCCAGGTACATGGAATTCAATACTGAATAGAATATGTAGACCCTTCCCTTGTTCAGTTTACACTAAAGCAAAGAAGACTCACAGCTGTATAAGCAAGGACAGTGATGTGTAGCCAGTGATCTGATGGAGGAAAGGACGAAGTGCCACTAAGGCAACTGTAGCAAGCAGCTTCTGACCCAGCCACCCAGGCTGGAGAACACTGTAGATTGAAAGCAAATTTCCTGGAGGAAGATAATTCCAAGTGGAATTTACCCTTGGCCTTCGGGACACTGAAATTCAGAAAGTGGAGATGAGTTTAGCTGTGAATAAAAGAATCCCTTATGGACTTCTATAAGGTGCTAGGTATTATATAAAAATCCAAAGGATCTTGCTGTATTCATTTTTTTCCCCCAACTTTGGCAAATGTTAATGCCCTTTGTCCAAATTTGATTACAAGCTTTATATATAAAGCCTAAAGCATAAACTTTTTAACCTTTGTTTAAATTTTGTTATTTGATAAGTTATTTGACTCATTCATTTGTGATGAAGTAGTGCAATGTGTTTCAGTAGCTAATAAATTCCCCAACTATGGAATCTGAGGGCTTATTCAAATTATTTTGTTCCACTGGAATTTGGTGGTATATTGCATCATTGGTTGGAGTTTGGTAACTTGTTACAGAATGCAAATTTTTATATTATGTTGGTGGAAATGAAATTTCAGATTTACTCACTTTGAATTACTGTTCAATGGGTGAAATAATCCAGGAAACCATGACAGGTGGTGTGACTGAGACAGGAAGAAGCCAGGCTGGAAAACCAAAGACCCATATTCAGAAAGTAGCATTTTAGTGCTTTGAAGCTAATGGAAAATTAATAGGTTGTATTCTATAGATTTCCCCTCTTTTTCAAGTGGGGATAAATTTGACATAATAACTCTAATATATGACTCAATTTTCAAAATTAAAAATTTAAGCATGACAATGGTTGTTCAGACAGCTTGAAACGTGGTGGTGGCAAGAGAGCAGTTGTTTTTAATAAGAAAATGATGGGGAAGATCAAAGAAGAGCAGGGATCAGGATGTGGGAGTGAGTTCTCTTTATTGCAAACTGCTTGGGAGGGAGGTGAGAGATGGAGATTAGAGATGATGAAGACCTTTCCTTTTGGCGTCTCTGATCTAGCCATGGATGATGAGAATCCCTCTGGATGAGCGTCAAAGAAAAGACATGGTTAAATGGGTAATAAAAGAAAAAGCAATTGCCCATAAATACTAAGTGTTTTAAGTTTGAAATTTTCCCTTAAAAAAGAAAAAAAAGAAGAAAAAAAAAAACCTTAGCTATTGCAGTTATCCTGTACAGCTTGTAAAACACAAGTTTCTCTAATGGAGCAGGTCCAGCAAGTCTTGGTTATAGAAAGAGTTAGGAATATTGTGAGAATCTGAAGAGTCCTGGCAAATATGTGCTTTGAGGCTTTAAAAAGAGCCCCAGAGGAAGGGAAAATATGCTGAAAAAAAAAATAGCAATAAAGTATTTTTTATGTTAAGAACAAAAAGACAGGAAATGTTTTTTTTTTTTTTCAAATATTGTTGCATTTACTCCATCTGGTGAAATAAGACAGATATGTTATCCTCCACTGTTACACAAAACACCACCAGCAGGCCAGTTAAATGGTGGAGAGCTGGTGTCCTTGGAACAGTATGTATGGCATCCTTGCCCCCCAGCCTCCCCCCAGAATGCCAGCCCATGTCCTGTTTCTCTGAGGCCATCAGAAGTTTTTGGTTTATAACATAGGTTTTTTGGTTCACAGAATAACAATTATGGAACTGTCATCATTATGGTCTAAGGAAACCGTCCCTGTTTGCTAACTTCCTCCCCAAACATATTTTGCCCTAATTACATTTTTGTTGGTGGTTTAGAGAGGCCAGGACAACCCAAGGGAATGATTCCATTCTAACTGCACCTTTCCTTTCCCAGAAGGCCTGCGTCCTTTCATACCCACCAAACTCACTTGCTCACTTGATTAACCGCACTGAGAGAAAACAAAAAACAAAAACAAAAAAACACCCAAACAAGCCCTGTGAAATTAACTGGACGTTTTGTTTTTGTTTTTCCCCTGCAGGGATCACAGAGCCGGTGTGCGCTCTCTGTCGGGCATCCGCTCTTCTGGGGCTCCAGCTGAACCAAAGAAGGCGTGTGAGCGCGCCTGTGAGGCAGTGCGTGGGGGTGTGTTCCCGAAACGTCCAACAGGCATCCCAAACTGTTGTGTGTTCCGGGGGCCAGTGTCCATGGCTTGTGTTCAATTTTGAAGGGATCGATGACCCCCCCCAAAGGTTAGGAAACATAACATCCAGATTAACTCCTTCACTGTGGCCAGACTGGGATCTTGCTAGGCCCTGTTGGCTGGAAGTCACTTAAGAGATGCCTTTTAAGTTCGGTTTAATGAATTTCTACAATAACCTGTGACATCTTCAGCAACAGCCCTCAGGATTTCACCCGCGGGCACGGGAAAGTTGGTCCCGGGGAGACCCGGTGCCGCCAGGTTCTGGGAGTCTCGGCTGTTTGCCCCAGACCAACCAAACCCCTCCGGATGGGAGAGGGCCCTCCGACAGTCTTCCTTGGATGACCCGTCTACGGGAAACGTGGGTTCCCTTTTCTTTCAGACATGTGAGGGGCGGCAGTAGAAGGAAAAAGGAATACCTCTTAAGAAAAAAAAAAAGAAGAAGAAGAAGAAGGCAGGGAGCCGCGTCCCGGTGCGTTTCCGAGGACGCGGCAGGCGCAGCGGCGGTGCCGCGGTCCCGCCGCTCCCTAGTCGGGCGGGCGGCCCCTCGCCCGCCCCCAGCGCCGAGACCCGCGTCCCCGCCGCACAGGCGCAGCGCGGCGCCTTCCAGTTCCCGGAGCTCGCCCCGGAGCCCCGCGGCCCGCTGCGCTCGGCTCGCCGCTTCGAGGACGCGCCGGCCGAGGCACCTCGCCGCCCGGTCCGCCTGGAGGAGCCGGCACGCCGGCGTGTGGTGCGGAGAGGGGAGAGGGGGTTGCTGCGGGGCCCGGGGGAGGGGGGACGACAGGCGCCCCAGCCTGCCCCCAGCTTCAGGCGCGACGACTGAGAGGGCTGGCTCCTGCCCGCGGAGCCCCCTCCCGGCCCTTGGCTTTCTTCGTGCCCTCCCTGAGCACCTCGCTCGTACCCGCGTGGCGCGGGGGAAGCTGCGTGAAGATCGCACTGCGTGTGCAGGCAAACGGGCCGTAAGATGCTAGGGGAAGCTCGGAGAGGCTGAGGAGTCAGTTTTACGGGCCTCTTTCTCTCCCCGAACCCAGATTACTCCTCGGTACCCTTACTGGGGGTGCTAGTATCCCCATTTCATGGAAGGACAGCCAGAGATTAAATGGCTTTCCTGGGGCCCTGGCACTGGGGCTGACGGCGGCCCTTTAATGCTGAACGTGGCTCGCCCAGCTTTTGCCGCATTCCAGCTGCCTCCGGTGAAAGGGTTACCGTGGAAGGAACAATTAACCCAGGTGCCTACGCTGTGCTTCCTTCTTCAGTCCAGACGAAGTGGGAAAAGTGGGAGCACGGCGGCCCGTCCTCAGCCTCTTCTCACCTGCCTTTACCCCTTAGTGACCTCTGGCAGTCACCAGCGCCTAAAGCCTGGCAGTGCCTCCCCCACTCCCGATTAAAAAGAAATTATATATATATATATATATATACACACACATACATACACACATATATGTATATATGTGTGTGTGTGTATATCCAGCCTGAACTTCTCTAAACTCCAACCTCCAGTTTTGTGTATTCAGCTGCCTGCTGGATATCTGTGTGCCCTCGACTGTCGGAAAGATGCTCAAATTTAACTTGTTTGAAGGTTTGCCTCTAAAGCTGCTCCATCCAGGGTACCCCTTTCCATCAGGAGCAATCCCTTTTTTTTTTTTTTTTTCAGGAGGTGCTCAGGCCATTAACTTGGGAGCCATCCTTGACTTCTCTTACTTTCACACTCCAAATGGTGCCTACTGGAAAATGCTTCTCTGTATATCCAGAATCTGACTGTTCCTTATGACATCTGCTACTACTACTTGGGCCTACATCATCATCATTTCTCCATTAGGTTATTGTGATACTCTCTCAACTAGTCTCCATGTTTCTACTTTGCTCCCTGATAGAATCCTCTGTGATCCTGTTCCAGCCAGAGTGACCCTGTTCTATAAGGGAGTTTAGAGCCCCCAGTGATTCCCCACCTTACTGAGGATCATAGTCTAAATCCTTCACTCTACACTCCTGGGTGACCACACCACCTCTGACCCTTCTACTCCCTTTCTCCTAGCCTCCGCCCCCCTCCACTCCAGCCATGCTATTAGTCTTGCTTTAGGGTCTTTGCACTTGCTCATCCCTCTGACTGGAACACTCCACTCCCTAAGTCCCCCTGCCTTAGTTTTCTTCTGCTTTTTCCTGAAATACCATCTTCTGGGTAAAATTCCCCCTTCCCTACCATCTGTTTAATGTTGTAAATCCATTCTTGCCATTTCCCTTTTCTCTGCTTAATTTTTCTGCATGGTCCTTATATACTCAATTTACTTTCATCCCCTTGTTGCTTCTGTCCTTCCACAAGAATGTAAATAATATATATCTATATATATATATATGTGGGTAAGGATTTTTTTTTTTAAATTGCTGTATCTCCTGTGCATAGAACGGTGCCTGGCACATGGAAGGCACTCAGTAAATATTTGTTTTATTATGAATGAACCCACAATAAAATGTGAGCAAGGGAGTAGCTCTATGATCTTGAGTAAGTTATTTAACCACTCTAAAACTCAGTTTTCTAGATACTCCCTTACAGGGTTACCAATGTTATTAAGTAAGTAAATACATATAAAACACTAAACACATAGAACACCATAAGTGGTAGTAATTTTTACTGATATATAGTATTGATGGTGGATATGCAAGTCAGAGTTCTAATTATGCATATGTCTTTATAAGTCATTTCTCTATTTGTAGTGGTACAATGTAAATAAGAATGTAGCATCTGAAATCTTTTCTTTGTTTTTGATATTTCCTTGTACAGTACCTTGGAAGTGTGTGGTCTGTGTTCCTGCTTATAGCTGAGAGGGAAAAATCCACTTTTTGCTTGGGCTGTGTCAGCATCATTACAAACCATCCTGGTCATCGTCCATGGAAAGAAGGAAGGGGAAATTAGATTCCTTGAGAGAATGTGAGTTATCCCCTTTTATGGATTCTATCACAGAAATTCTTCTGAATATGTAAAAGGATGGACTGCTGGATATGGGGTGGAATGGAGGAAGGGGCACTTAACTTAAACCTCAGGGGTTGGAAGTGGTGTTAGAATGGGGGTTTCCCTTCAGCTTCCCAGCCTTCCCTGTTTCCTTAGGCAGATCTCCCAAAGGAGGACCCACTGGATGGGGGGTGGGGAGTGGGGGGAGTAGAGGCAGATGATAGGATTGAGTTAGGGAAATTGACCAGTAGGTTCATTCTGCTCTTCCTCTGGCTGGCCCAGCCTCCCATGGCCCCTCCTTCCCCTGGTTTGAAAAACTGTCCACTCTATTTAGACTGGCAGCTGGGCCCCAGTGCCTGTTCGTATTGTGAGACACACTATGTTTGCTGTGTAACTCCCCCAGCTCTCCCACCCATGTGAACTCCAAGGGGACAGCAATTATTGTCTATTATATTCCCTGCTTTCTTTCTAGTTCCTGGGACAGGTCATTAATTGATAGAATGAACCCTCTTACTGAGTTTATTTAATTCTGCCAAGCAGCCCCTGACATTAACTGAACAGTCCTTGTGCCAGAACAGTTAAAATGCATATCCCACACTATTCTCACAACAGAACTCAGGGTGGTGGTGTTACAATTCCCTTTTACAAATAGAAAATGTGAAGACCAGTGAGTTTAAGTAACTTGCTCAGGGTCACAGAGCAGCTGAAAAATGGTGGAACTAAGGACAGAATCCACACAATCTGGGTCCAGGGCCCGAGTCCCAGCCATCTTTGGGATGAAGGTGAAGAGGGCTGATGGGAGCATCAGGTTCAGTAAGCCTGAACCCCCAAATGTCTTAAAGTTGAAAGGTGGCCAGAGGCTAGCACGAATAAAATGTCCCTTTAGAGTTTCCATGGCCGCCAGGTGGGTCCCGGGCTATAGCCAGCCTCCCTGGCGCCAGCGTGGGCCTGATTTGTGACCATCACTCTGCCCAGTCTGCCCATCACTCTGCCCAGCAGAGAAGCCTCTTCAAAAATGTCCTCCCTCCAAAGTTCCTGCTGCTGCTCAAATAACTCAAATTTTCCACGTGGGGATAAGCTGCGGTCAGTGGGACGTGGGTGAACCACCAAAGGCCCTACAGATCGAGCCTGGAGTGGTCGCGGGTTTCCCCCGCCAGAGGCTCCGCCACTCTCCGATCCCCTGGGAAGACCCGGAGGGAGAAATCGCGTTGATAAGGAAACTAGAAACTGGAACTCCGACTCTGGGAACCGAGAACCCGACTGCACCAGGCCGGGCGCGCGGGTCTGTGCGGGACAGTTGGGCACCGAGCCCTGCGGGACGCGCGCTTGCGCAGGGGCCATGGCGCGCCCTGCATCTAGGATGCTGGCATCTTGCTCCTCGAACTCCTTTTTTCTATGCTAAAAAACCAGGAAACGACTTGGAGGCGGGTAGGTTCACCCTGTGAGCCGGTTTGTCTCAGTCCTTGCGGAGAGAGAGCGGATGTGGAATCCAGGCTCCCTGCCCTCCGCCCTGCCTCCGGATTCGGTTCTTGCCCCCGGGCTGCTTGCGGGCACCCTGGAACCCGGCTACCCACCAGGCCTTCGCTGAGCCAGTTTTTAAATGTAGGGAGAAATACAGAGGATACTGAACACAAATTCATTGCGAATGTCACCGAATTCATGGGAGCTTTTGGTCATTTGGTGCTTATGTGTGTTATTTTTAGTCAAGAGATACTAAAATCATAACCATTCATCCTGAGGGCTTCTGGGAAAATTTGGAGATTAAAATACCTGAAAATTCTGGTAATCCTTGTTCAAGTGAGTCAATTAAGAAGAACTTGTTTACCACCCCCAGGTAGAATCATAGGAAAGTCAATGAAGAAGTATGCTCAACCTCTATAGTTATGTCTGGAAACTCAAAACCAGCTCCCCGCCCCGCCTCCCGCCACCCGCCACCCCCCACCCCCCTGTCTTTTCAGCCCTAAAATGTAGAGATTTGCCTTTTGCAGATGTTTGTTTTTGAACCGGTATTTGCTTCAGTTTTCTTCCATAGACGTTAACTGATACCGTGGAAGTATTAAAACAAAATAAACAAAAAACCCAGCTGATTTGTGTTTTATCTGTCTCAGTTATTGCATCTTGTACTCTTGGCTGATATTTTAAAAAAGGCGGGGGAAGGGCTTCTTTTAAATGAATTTAGAGTAAAATGTAATTGAGATGTTTGGCAACCTCATGGTAAGACATAATAACGAGCCCCAGGATACAGGCTAGAATTTAGTTCCGTTTCTTGCTTCATTACTCACCACTTGATGTGGCCTCTGACAAGTCGCTTCACTGTCCTGGGCCTCAGGCTCTCTCTCCATCAGTTATAAGGGGAGCATCTTAGACATCTACCTGCCTCCTGGGGGTGTTGTAAGGGTTAATGAGATATGTGGTGAGTGCTTTGATTCTAGGGTAAATGACCTGTACAAATAAAACATGATTGCATCTCAGATTCTTCTTTGATTCATCTGAATAAATCGACCTTTCCTTTATGAACTCTTCCTGTTAAGTTTCCTACATTGAGTTATTTGATTTTAAAGTTCTGTGTTGGGGCAGTCTATAGATTCAAACTCTGTATAAAAATCCTTGACAGGTTATATTACCCAGGTTAGGGAGAACCTCTGTTTGTTCACAGATATTGAATAACTTACTCTCCTTATGCAATTTATCTTATGTATTCAACAAATGTTTACTGAAAACGTACTCCTTCTAGGGATTGCCAGAGGTGCGAGGGAGTGCTGGAAAGAACTGCCTTGTATGCCTGCTGCTCGAAGACACTGTGTCAAACACTTCGTCTATATGATCTTACTTAATGCTGGCAACAGCTCCCTGAAATGCAGGTTCTAGTCTCACCCTGTGTGTAGAATGCAAGACGAAGAGTTTCTCGGTAATTCGGGCAGCCAGGTACTGCCAGAGCAGCATAGTCCTGTGAAGTCCCCTGCAACAGTAAAGGGCTACTTTTTTGAAACTTCTGATGGAAACTTAAGGTCACTTTTTTTTTTTTTTTTTTTAAAGAAAAGATTTTGCCAGCATTGCCTCAGAGGGCATGAAATTTAGCTATCTGTGGTGTTTAACATCCTTAGACCAGGTGGTCCTGGAGTTAAGAGGATGTTAGAGAAAACTTACAATAAACAAATTTACACATAGGCAAAATATAATAACTCAGTTGGATTTAGCTAAATACTCAGAAGTGTAGCCACCATCCTTCCACCCACTCCCCTCCCACACCCACCTTCCCCCACTCACCCCACAGGAAAAAAATCTGCATAAGCTTTTATGGGGTCACTACCTGGTGTTTAGAAGTTATTTAAAAGACAAAATTGTAAAGGTTTATGGTGGGCACACAAGAAAGCAGGCCATGTATCCTGATTTAGTGACAGAAAAGATAAACCTGGTAGGTTAGGCCTATTTTGCATGAAACACAAAGAAAGATCCTTTATCCATCCCTGGAAATGTGATCCACCAAATGCCAACTCATAATGCTGAACTGGAGAAAAGAAGCAAATTAAGCCAGAAAGTACAGGTTTTTGTCTTCTGTTGTGGATAGTGAGGCCAGCTGCAACAGATTGCTTAGAAAGTTTGGTATTTACACTATAGTATTACGGTATTATACATTTGCTGCCTACTGACAACGTTCTAAGTCATCAGCATGATTAAAGCGAACACCTGTATGCTGGATTGACAGTGTCCTAGTTTATGGTATCAGACATGTAACATTGACACACACACACACACACACACATATAACAGAAGCAGGTATATATATGGAGAGCAGCGAGTGTTGAATGGTTTAGATATATAGGAATTAGTTATGGTGCTTTCAATGCATGAGAGAATAGAAAGTGAGACATATGTGTCATTCATTCAGAGAAAGTAGTCTTGGGAGAATTAGAGGAAACTCCTGTCTTGCTTACAGTTACTTAGTTGGGAAAGGATTCTTGATCTGGAAACAGAAATGGGGATTTCAGAGTAATAGAGTCACAATATGTTGGAATTAGAAGGGACTTGAGAAGTTTCAATCCAGCTGTTCATTTTATGAATAAAGAAGCAGGGGCCCAGAGCCCTAGATTGACTAGTTACTAGCAGATTTAGAACTCTAATGCAGATGCCCACCCTCCGATGTGCTAGTGCTCATCCGTATGAGAGGGTTTTTCTTGCTGTTGTTTTGTTGAGTTTTATATTACTTTTTATTATGGAAATTTTCAAGTTATACAAAAATAGAATGTGTATTTCACCTCCATATATAATGGGGAATAACCCTCCGTATATATTGATGCCCCATATATATTGCCTAGCTTTATGCCATTCTTATTTCTTTTTTTTTTTTTAAAGATTTTATTTATTTATTTGACAGAGAGAGAGAGATCACAAGTAGGCAGAGAGGCAGGCAGAGAGAGAGAGAGAGGGAAGCAGCCTCCCTGCCAAGCAGAAAGCCCGATGCGGGACTCGATCCCAGGACCCTGAGATCATGACCTGAGCCGAAGGCAGTGGCTCAACCCACTGAGCCACCCAGGCACCCCATTCTTATTTCTTCATAAGAATCTATTCCCTTGTTTTTTGGTTTTGTTTTTTTTTTTTTAAAGATTTTATTTATTTATTTGACAGACAGAGATCACAAGCAGGCAGAGAGGCAGGCAGAGGGAGAGGAGGAAGCAGGTCCCCGCTGAGCAGCGATCCCAGGACCCTGGGATTATGACCTGAGCCAAGGCAGAGGCTTTAACCCACTGAGCAACCCAGGTGCCCCTATTCCCTTGTTTTTGTTTTTATTCTTTTCTGAAGTATTTTAAAGCAAATCTCAGCATCCATATTGTTTCGTCAGTAAATTCTTCAGTATGCAACTCTAAGTGATAAGCCTTTTAACAAATGCTATTCATATACCTCACAAAATTAACAACAAACCTTAATATTATCTAGTACTTGTATCTTATTCATATTTCTTTAAGAGTGTCAGATATCTTTTTTTTTTTTTAGCTGTTGGTTTGTTTGAATCGGCATCTAAGTAAGGTCCACACATTCCATGTCATTGTTATGGCTCATAAACCTCTTTTATTCTGTAACTGTCTCTTATCCCTTTTTTTTCTTAAATGATTTTGTTGGTAAAACCAGGCCATTTCTCCTTGTAGAATGTGCCACAATGTGTGAATTTGGCAGATTGCTTCCCTTGTTGTGGTGTTCACTTTGTTTCTCTAGAGTACGTATTTCTTATAGCTTGGTGATTAGATCCAGAGTCTTGATTAGGTATAGGTTCAATTTATTTATGCAGGCATAGTTCTACTGGGCAGGAATGCTTCTATAAAGTACTATGTACTTGCTATGGCATCAATTCTTGAAGCACAAAATGTTTGGTTATCCTGATTTCGGTAATGCCAACATTGGCCAGTGGGCTCAGTGGGTGTCAGCTTAATCTCTCCATCAGCCCTTCATTTAATGGTTTGGGATCCACTGATGATTGTTGCTTAGAAGTTCTGTTATTTAACTAGAGGTTGAAAATGGTGATTTTTTTTTCATTCTATCATTCATGTGCATTTACTAACTGAAATATTTTCTTCCCCCTAAGATTTTATTGATTTATTTAAGAGAGAAAAAGTGCAAGTGAGGACATGAGGCAGGGATGTGGGGGCTGGGAGAAAGAGAGGGGCAGAAAGATAAGCAGACTCCCTGCTGAGTGGGAGCCCATGGGGCTCTGTGAGGGCTTCTCCAGGGGCTCACAGCAGGGCTCAATCCCAGGCCCCTGAGGTCATGACCTGAGCTGAGGTCAGACTCTTCATCAACTGAACCACCCAGGCGCCTCTGGAATACTTCCTTAAATAACTTTCTCCCATTTACTCTTTGGCTCCCCTGAAGTACTACAGCATAGGAAAGAGAGTATAAATGCTTGAGTCTTTCTCTTTGGCTTTTAATTTCCAGGACAATGAGTGGGGTATGACAGAGATTGCCGAGGTAGATTCAGTAATTCTGGGCAAGGTGATCAGAACATGTTTCTCAGAAGAAAGAGAATTTGAGCTAGAACTAGAAAAAAGTCTATGATCTTGATAGGCAAAGAAGAGAGGGGAGTCAGAGCATCATGGTCTGAGGGAACTTCACGAGCAAACCAGAGGATGAGGTTGATGAACAGCTGTGACTAGATCATAGAGCACATGGGCCTTTTGGGGGAGGGGCAGGTGTCTCTCAATAGGTTGTGACACTCTGGAGGAAGGATCTGTGTTTTCTTCTCCTTTGAAACTCCAGTGCCAAGAAAGTCACTTGACTGAACATTTTTTTAATAACTATTTGTTGACTAAATGAATGAACTTGAACTTTCTTTGAAGCTTGTATGTATATACATACATATATATATATATTTTTTCCCTCTCATAGTAGCTTGTTGGTTTTTTTTTTTTAATATTTTATTTATTTGACAGAGAGAAATCACAACTAGGCAGAGAGGCAGGCAGAGAGAGAGGAGGAAGCAGGCTCCCCGCGGAGCAGAGAGCCCGATGCGGGGCTCGATCCCAGGACCCTGGGATCATGACCTGAGCCGAAGGCAGAGGCTTTAACCCACTGAGCCACCCAGGCGCCCCTCATAGTAGCTTGTTTTATGTTCTTGATCAAAGAGCAAAAGTACAGGCTATTTGTTATTTAATAGAATGAGGGGAGAAAAGCAAATGATCATCTGAATTGATGTAGAATAAGCATTTGACAAAACTCAATACTTTTCATGATGAAACACTCAAACTAGAAATAAAAGGAAAATACCTCAACATAATAGAGGTCATATATGAAAAGCCCATAGCTAATGTTATACTCAGTGGTGAAAGACTGAGAACTTTTCTTCTAAGATCTGGGACAAGACAAGGGTGCCCCTCTCTCCACTTTTGTTCAACATAGTACTGGAACTTCTAGTCAGAGCAATTAGGAAAGAATAAGAAAAAGCATTCAAATTGGAAGGGAAGAAGTGAAATTACCTCTATTTCATAATCTCATACATAGAAAACCCAATTCCTTAAAAAAATCTAAGAGGACGAATAAAAGTATTTGGCAGATTGCAAAATACAAAGTCAATTCACAAAAAATCAGTTGTATTTCTATACATTAACAATGAAAAATCTGAAAAGAGAATTACAAAATCCTATTTAAAATAGCATAAAAAAGAATAAAATACCTAGAAATAAACATAATCAAGACGGTAAAAGATTTGCACACTGAAAACTATAAATCATGGCTAAAAGAAATTAAAGACACAAATAAATGAAGAAGTATCCTGTATTTATGGATTAGGAGGCTTAATATTGTAAAGATGCCCAAACTACACAAAGTAATCTAGAGATTCAATGCAATTTGTCAAAATCCCAAATGCATTTTTGTATTAATAAAAAAATCCATCCTAAAATTCATATGGATTCTCAACAGACCCAAATAACCAAAACAATATAAAAGAGAAGAATATTGGATGCTTCATATTCCCTGACTTCAAGACTTATTACAAAACTACGGTAATCAAAATAGTATGGTACTGGCATGAAAATAGATATATAGAGCAATGGAATAGAATAGAGAATACAGTAGTAAAACCTCACATACATGTCAGTTGATTTTTGACAAGGGTACCAAGGCCATTCAATGGAGAAAGGACAGTCTTTTCAACAAGTGATGCTGGGAAAAGTGGATATCCACTTGCAAAAGGATGAAGTTGGGCATTTACCTTACATCATATACAAAAACTAACTCGAAATAGATTAAAGATGTAAACGCAACAGCTACAATTATGAAACTCTTAGGAGAAAACAAAGGGGGAAATCTTCATGACATTGGATTTGACAATGATTTCTTGACTATGACTCCAAACTCTTAGATAACAAAAGAAAAAAGTAGGTAAATCTGGCTACCTCAAAATTAAAAACATCTGTGCATCAAAGGACACCATCAACAAAGGAAACCCACAGAATGGGAGAGAGAGATTATTTGCAAATCAAATATCTGATGAGAAGTTAATATCCAGAATATATAAAGAACTCCTATAACTCAATAACAACAAAAAGAAATAACCAATTTAAAAAACAGGCCAAGGGGTGCCTGGGTGGCTCAGTGGGCTAAAGCCTCTCCCTTTGGCTCAGGTCATGATCCCAGGGTCCTGGGATCGAGCCCCACATCGGGCTCTCCGCTCCGCGGGGAGCCTGCTTCCTCCTCTCTCTCTGCCTGCCTCTCTGTCTAGTTGTGATTTCTTTCTGTCAAATAAATAAAATATAAAAGAAAAATAAATAAATAATAGGCCAAAGACTTGAATAAACATTCCTCCAAAGGAAATATGCAAATAGCCAAAGAGGATGTGAAAAGATGCTTATGGAAATGCAACTCAAAATGACAATAGGATACCATTTTATACTTCTTATGGTGGCTACTACTTAAAAAAAGAAAAGAGACCCAACAAGGGTCGGTGAGGATGTATGCAAATTGAAACTCTTGTATGCTGTTGATGGGATTGTGAAATAGTGCAGGCTTTATGGAAAACGTTATGGCACTTCCTCAAAAACCTAAACATAGAATTACCATATGATCCAGCAATTGCACTTGTGGGTGGATACCCACGAAATGAAAACAGGGTCTCCAAGACATATTTGGACACCCATGTCTATAGCAGAATTATACAAAATAGCCAAAAAGTGGAAGTAACCTAAGTGTCTGTGGAAGGATGAATAGATAAGCAAAAGATGGTCTATACATACAACAGAATATTATTCAGCCTTACAAAGGACGGAAATACTGACACATGCCACAACATAGATGAACCTTGAAGGCATTACATTAAGTGAAATAAGCCAGTCACAAAGAGACCAACCAAAAGTGGAATGATTCCACTTATACTAGATATCTACAGTAGTCAAATTCATAACGACAGATATAGAATGGTTGTTGCCAGGGACTGGGGCAAAGAAGAAAGGGGGAGTTATTGTTTAATAGGGGCAAGAGCTTTAGTTTTGCAAGATGAAAAGAATTCTGGAGATGGGTGGTGATGCTGGTTGTACAACAATGGGAAGGTATTTAACAGCACTGAACTGTGCACTTTAAAATAGTTATGATAGGGGCATCTGGGTGGCTCAGTCATTAAGCATCTGCCTTCAGCTCAGGTCATGATCCCAGTGTCCTGGGATTGAGCCCTACATCGGGCTCCCTGCTCAGTGGGAAGCCTGCTTCTCCCTCTCCCTCTCCCCCTGCTTGTGTTCCCTCTCTGGCTCTCTCTCAAATAAACAAATAAAATTTTTTAAAAAGTTACAATGATACATTTTATATGGCACATATTTTACTACAATTAGAAAAACTTAGGATAAGTAAAATTCCTTGCCCCTATATACTTAGTCATATAATAGGAGAGAGAGCTAGAGACCTTAAAAATATAATTCAGGGGCACCTGGGTGGCTCAGTGGGTTAAAGACTCAGGTCATGATCCCAGAGTCCTGGGATGGAGCCCCACATCAGGCTCTCTGCTCAGCAGGGAGCCTGCTTCCTCCTCTCTCTCTGCCTGCCTCTCTGCCTACTTGTGTCTGTCAAATAAATAAATAAAATCTTTTTAAAAAGATATAATTCAGTGTAAGACAACAAGGAAGATCCCATTAAATAAATTTAAGTTCATTTATAAATTTTTTAAAAATGTCAAAATCGTGAAGACAATGGAGGGCTGAAGAAGTGTTCCCATTAGAGGAGGCTAACAGACATGACAATTAATTGGAGTCCTGGGATCCTGGCTTGGGTCTCAGAACACAGAAAACAGAAAAAACTATAAATGACATTATTGGGACAGATGGAAAATTTGAAAATGAATATTAGGTTGGATATCATTACTAAATGTTATGTTTGTTGATTTTGGTAAGTGCGCTATGGTTATGTTAAAGAAAGCCCTCATTCTTGGGAAATATACACGGAAGTATTTGTTGATAAAGGGGCACTGTGTTGCAGAATTACTCTGAAATAGTTCACTCTGAAATGCTTCAGGGGACAAAAATACAGGGTGAGCAGATGATAAAGCAAATGGAGGAACATGCTAACAATTGATGAATCTGCGTAAAAGGCATACAGGTCTTTGTACTGTTCTTGCAGCTTTTATGTGTGAAGTAAAAAGTAAGAAAAATCAAATGCTGGTCATCTGATATTCAGCCACGCTGGTCTCAATTATGGATAGAGGTGCAGATCACAAAGGAGTAACACGTGACCCAGAGCCCTAGCGTGGCCTCGCTGGGTGAGTTTCGTGCTTTATGACTTGCATTTTCTCTGTCAAGAAACAGTTGGGGGATTGCCTTCATTAAGTGGGTACTTTTGTGTCGGTCCCTTGATACATTAACGGTTTAACACTGAGAAATCCTCCAAATATAGGAGAAAACCACTAGACTAAATTCTACGGATGTGATTTTTTGACGTAAACAGATGATGTAAAATCAGAGTTAAAAAACCCCCATGCGGGGCGCCTGGGTGGCTCAGTGGATTAAGCCGCTGCCTTCGGCTCAGGTCATGATCTCAGGGTCCTGGGATAGAGCCCCGCATCGGGCTCTCTGCTCTGCAGGGAGCCTGCTTCCTCCTCTCTCTCTGCCTGCCTCTCTGCCTACTTGTGACCTCTCTCTCTGTCAAGTGAATAAATAAAATCTTTAAAAAAAAAAAAACAAAAAACCCCATGCGCTCTGTGGCTTGTATTAGTCAGTGCTTGTGTTCGAGGTGACAGAAATGCAGCTCCAACTTGCTTTATTCATTAAATACTTATTGAGGGCCTCCAGTGTGCCAGTCCATTTTGCTGATACTGGAGATCTAACAGAAAACAGAACAGGCAAAAAGCCCTGCCCTTTAGAAGCCTCCATTCTGGTGATGAAAACCAAACTGGCCAACATTAGCCGAAGAAAGGACGGCGGCGATCTGCTGTGCTTACACAACGGGCGTACTGGTCAGCCGTGTCTGTGACATAAACAGCCGTGCAAATCTCAGCGACACGTGACAGCATTTGTTTGGCTCGCACATCTGTGGGTGGCGGGACCAGCTCTGCTGATCTCTGCTGAGCTTGCTCTGTATCAGCAGATTTGGATTCAGGAGGCTGCTTGACTGAGCCATGGCTCTGCTCCGTGGCTGTCTCTCAGCTGCCCTGGAAGCAGGTGAGCAGAGGCACATTCTTCTCCCGGTGAGGGCAAAGGCACGGTAAAGCCCTTGTTGAAGACAGGTCTGCCAACATCCCATTAGTCAAAGTAAATCCCCAGGCCAAGCTCAAAATCAGGGAACTGGGAAACATGCTTTCCCTGTGGAAGTGGGGGAACGATCAAGTTGTAGACAGAGAGAGGGGTGGAAATTAAGGCCAATTATGCGATCTGTCACATTGGGACATTCACAGCGTCAGACCGGCTGGAGGGTACCTCCTTATTTCCGTTTCTCTCTTTTTCTCTGTCTCTCTCCATGACCACTAGTCCTTGCTTCTTTCTGTGTGTGCTTGGCCACATTTTCTCCTGTTATCCCCAGGATCCAGAAAAGAAAAAAAAAAAAAAAAAAAAAGCGGGGGAGGGGGAAGGGAAGGATATTTATTCTTTGGGTTTTCATCTAATAAATCTCAGAGAAGGAAGGATTTTTTTTGTGTGTGGTGCCTGCCTGGTTAAGATTAAGTGTTGAATTGAGAGTCCACTGCTGTGGTCAGGGTACCGGAGTACTCTAAGTGCTGAGACCTGGGCCACATGTCCACTTCTGCAGTGGGCCCTGTGGCTGGCAGGAGCACCAGAGCCCCACAGGAATGCTCCTGGGTCGTGAGGGTTTATATTTTCCAGCAGAAAGAAGATGGCTGGGTAGATAAAACAAGGTGTCTGTTTTTCCAAACACCCAGTTTTTGGAATCTTGTTCGTAGAACAGAGTGTTTCCTCAGCAAGGAAGTTAGGCGATCTTTGGCTATTTGCAGATATTCAGGGGGAATGTTACCCAAAAAGAGGTCTCAAATTTCTTTTATTTATTTATTTTTAACGATTTTACTTATTTATTTGAGAGAGAGAGAGGGAGAAGCGCAGTCCCCGCTGAGCAGAGAGTCCGAGGTGGGGTGGATCATAGGACCCTGGGATCATGACCTGAGCCAAACGCAGATGCTTAACCAACTGAGCCACCCAAGCGTCCTCTAATTTCTCTTTTAAAACAAGTTCTGACTACCGCATAAATATGTTTCAGATAGCTTTAGTTCCTGCTAACATTCTGTTCATTAGGCTTCTCAATGAGCAAAATATTAAACTAGAAAACAAGTTACAGAAATTGCCCATTTCAAACCCAACAGTGAGTATTTGATTCTTTTTTTTTTTTTTTAAGATTTTATTTATTTATTTGACAAAGATCACAAGTAGGCAGAGAGGCAGGCAGAGAGAGAGGAAGGGAAGCAGGCTCCCGGCTAAGCAGAGAGCCTGATGCGGGGCTCGATCCCAGGATCCTGGGATCATGACCCGAGCGGAAGGCAGAGGCTTTAACCCACTGAGCCACCCAGGCGCCCCCCAAGTATTTGATTCTTAAGCAGAAGTGGAACCAGATACCAGCCTCCCAGCTGCAGAGCATGTCCTTGCTGTCAGTGGCTCACCCAAAGCACTGACTGCCATGCATCCGCCCCTGGGGCTCAGCTCAACTCCAACTGGTCAAGCCTCACAGGAGGCTTGTTCTCCTTCCTAGTGAAAGCTTCAGGAAACAGCTGGTTTGGTTCTCAACAAGGAGATGGGCAGGAGTTTCTGAAAGAGGCATCTTAGCTCTAAAAAGAGACACAAACCTCTGGACATTGGTGTTTGAGGACATGATGCTTTAACTGTCTTGTGATGATGAGGAGACAGAACCGACACCCCGGTGATGAGGTGGGGAGGTGGAAAGACCTTGGGTCCATGGCCATGTTGCTGAGCCATTGAATTAATGAACTCTGGAACAGATCATCCTCTGGACTTCCGTTGTGTAAGAAAATAAATTCCCCAAGCTTAGGCCACGTTTAGTTGGGTCTTCAGCTACTCACTGATGAAGGCATCCTAATGGAAACAAAGAATTCTTGTGGTTCTCTGCAGCTTCTTTTTTACTTGAGGTTGAGTAGTTAGCAGGAGATGGGACTTAGGCACTACCATAACTGCACCCATCCTTCTCTCTAAAAATAGATTCATAAATGAAGATACAGTCCTTACCATGACACATGTAGAATGTTAGGAATGCGGGTAAAAGGTGGAGTCTAAGGTACAACAATAACTCTGGCTACCTATTGTTCTGTTACTTAGTTTGCCAAAAATATCTTGTCCTACCTTGTGCTCTTTTAAAAACAAAAGTGATTTCCCATATCTGTTTTAAAAACCTCAATTTTGGGGCGCCTGGGTGGCTCAGTGGGTTAAGCCTCTGCCTTCGGCTCAGGTTATGATCTCAGGATCCTGGGATCAAGCCCCACATCGGACTTTCTGCTCAGCAGGGAGTCTGCTTCCCTCTCTCTCTCTGCCTGCCTCTCCGCCTGCTTGTGATCCCTCTCTGTCAGATAAATAAATAAAACCTTTAAAAAAATAAAAACCTCAGTTTGAGAACAGTTACGTGAGAAGGAAAGCATTCCACTTATTCAGAGGTTCTCTCTCTCTCTCTCATTTCTCTTTCTTGCAAGAGGAAAAGCAATGAAGGATGAATTATTCCCACCCCCAGTCTCTCATCCATTCTAAAGTTGAGGGGAAAGTGTTAGTTTTGTCGGAATGAAGGAATCGAACTGAAAAAAGTGACAGTGAGTGTATTTCAATCTTTCTTTGTGTTGGGCTTTGGTTCTCTTCAAGTACCCAGTTTTCAGCTCCTTGTAGTTTTGTTGAGGTGGGAAATTATTTTATGAGATGGAGCTTCTGTAATCACATGGTCTCTTCATCTCAGATTGCTGTTAGGACTGGTGGCATCCTCTTGAAAAGGACATTCCAGTTAGCCCTGCCATATGGCATCTCTTAGAGGGTCACAGAGTTGGGTATCTCCCATTTCTCCTTGGGATGAGCAAATATGTTGGATTTTTTATCAGTCTCAGCTATACTCTTCAGCTTTAAAAAACAATTACAATTTTGTTACTCTTCCGTAGCCTTGCCTCTTTCAATATTGATCAAATCCCAATGAAGGGGAAGCCCCTGGTGAAATGCTGTGTTGCCTTACTCATTCTTTTCACATGACACATGTTTCATATTTAAAATCAGAAAGTGAATTTCCTTTAGGTCAAAAATAAAGCAGTTACCTTCTTTGAAGGCCCTTGGCAAGAAGGGATTAATTTTTTATTAAGATAATTCCTTTTTTTAAATTTTTTTTATAATTTTTTTAAAAGATTTTATTTATTTATTTGACAGAGAGAGATCACAAGTAGACAGAGAGGCAGGCAGAGAGAGAGAGAGGGAAGCAGGCTCCCTGCTGAGCAGAGAGCCCGATGCGGGACTCAATCCCAGGACCCTGAGATCATGACCTGAGCTGAAGGCAGCGGCTTAACCCACTGAGCCACCCAGGCGCCCAAGATAATTCCTTTTAGATCCATTTTAGGTTCACAGAAAAATTGAGGGGATGGTATGGAGGTTTTCCATATACCCTCTGCTCCTCGCCCTCCCAACCTCCCCCATTATCAATATCCCTCTCCAGAGTGGGACATTTGCTACAACTGATAAACCTACAGTGACACAGTGGAACCTTCCAGAATCCACAGTTTATGTTATAGTTCATTCTTGGTATAGTATATTCTACAGGCTTAGACAAATGTATAATGACATGTATTCTTCATTATAATAGCATTCAGAGTAGTTTCACTGCCCTAGAAATCCTCTTGGTTTGCATCCTTCCCCACCCCCAATCCCTGGCAACTGCTGAACTCTTTACTGTCTGCCATTGGTTTGCCTTTGCCAGAATGTGATATAGTTGGAATCATATAGTAGGTAGCCCTTCCTGATGGGGTTCTCTCACTTGGTAATGGGCA
This sequence comes from Meles meles, assembly GCF_922984935.1. Classification (NCBI taxonomy): domain Eukaryota; kingdom Metazoa; phylum Chordata; class Mammalia; order Carnivora; family Mustelidae; genus Meles; species Meles meles. Next base: position 26,362,809 of record NC_060070.1, read on the forward strand.
TTTAAGGTTCCTCTTAAATGTTTTTTTAATGTCTTTTCATGGCTTGATAGCACATTTCTTTCTTTTTTTTTTTTTTTTTTTATATATTTGACAGAGAGAGAGATCACAAGTAGACAGAGAGGCAGGCAGAGAGAGAGAGAGAGGGAAGCAGGCTCGCTGCTGAGCAGAGAGCCTGATGCGGGACTCGATCCCAGGACCCCGAGATCATGACCTGAGCCGAAGGCAGCGGCTTAACCCACTGAGCCACCCAGGCGCCCCAGCACATTTCTTTTAACTGCTGAATAATATTCCATTATCTGGATGTACCATAGTTTATTTATACACTCACCTATTAAAGGACACTTAGTTTGCTTCCAAATGTTGGCAGTTATGAATAAAGCTGCTCTAAACATCCATGTGCAGGTTTTTGTGGATATAAATATTCAACACCTTTGGGTACATATCAAGGAACACAATTGTTAGACCATACAAAAAGAGTATGTTTAGTTGCGTAAGAAAGCAAGAAATTTTATGTTCCACTGATTGGTTAATTTCTGAGTAAAGAATAGACAGTGCCCTCAAAAGTGAGGAAATAAGGTTATTGAGGAGGTGGGAGACAATCTTATTCTAGTATGAACAACTATTCTTTCCTAAATATAAGCCATCTGCTGTCCTTCTGCACCGGAAGCAAGAGGGAGTGAGAGGGAGTTGATTTAAACAGTTTATGTAAGGTTGTTGTTTCTGTGCCCGGTGCAGGAGTCTGAAGTCAGCAGAGCAGATAGTCGATCAGGAATGAAGGACATGAAGTGGGGAAGAGCAAGGACATCCTGGAACTATTGAGGATGGACTGGAGATTGCATAGGTCTCTCATCACTCCTGCGCTTTCAGCTTTGACAATGGGAGTAACCTGCAGGAAAAGCTGTGGCCTTCGTCTTGGATCTCAGCCTGCACCTGGCCTGGAAATCCTGGAGGCTGGAGGAGATCTGGAGGAATTGGAGGAACTGGAGGAGCTGCAGGCTGAGCTACCATTCTCACCTATCTCCCAAGATCTCGTGGCACCTCTTATCTGGGAGAAGTACAGAGAGGGAATTCTGGGAAATGTAGTCCCAACTTAGCTAAGTTGACAGGGTACGAATGTCCCACAGTTTCACAGCTGCACAGAGATGGAGGAGGATCTTTGCAGTACCACAGTAGTGAACAATAGGAAACACCCTAACTGTCCATCGGTTGCAGAATAACATGAATAATGTGATACCATTTGTATAAATTCAAAAAACAAAGAATATACCACATATTGCTTATGAAAAAAAAATGAAGGAAAGGATACACCATAAACTCAACGGAATGTTGCTGTCAGAGGGGAAGTGAACAGGTTTAGAAATGGTGGGAAATTCAGAACTCTTTTTTAACACACTCTCTCTTTTTTCTTTTTAGAAAGAAATAATACATAGATTGATTACTTTTTTTAATGTGGTAAAATGGAGATGACAAAATTTAGATATATTACTTTTGTAACTGAGAAGCTTCTTATATTATTTTCAGGGGCAATGTTCTCATTCTGAGAACACGGATATATATTCTACCCTACTCTGCTGAAAAGGGAAGAATATGAAGAGACAGAGCCAGGCGGATATTTGGAAGTAGGGAGTGGGGAGGGAATATTTCCCTTCTCTCCCTCTCTCCTTGCCAGGAGGGCTTCTAGTAAAACAGAAAAGCCAGGGGTTAAAGCCAAACATTGTGTCATCATTATTGATATTCAAGGATTAGATCATTTTTGCTAGCCAGTAGTGTTAGATTGTTGGTTTGCTTGTTAAAATTTGTTTGTCTTTTTGAGCTGTGTTGCTAGGTTGAATGAAAACAGTCCCCTTGTATAAGTGAGAGAAGCAGAGAGAAGGGCAGCGTGGGCAGCCTCACACATTGCAACTGTATCTATCATCCATGTTGCTTCCATTGATTGTCACTAACTTGAAAACATGTCTGGGAATTCCGTTGGTGGGATACTTTTTGTGTGCTGCTGTATTTATTTTAGGAACATCCTGATCCTAAGGAAGACAGGTCAGGATTTCATCCTTCAGTCATCCAGCAACCCCACAGAGTGGAAAGCAAAAGAATTTGGCATTGGGTAAAATCTCTTTCTGCAGCCAAATGGTGGGTGTTTCTAGGTTCAGAAACCTGCTCGTTTCCTCATGCATGGAGCTTGCCTTGATCACTGTGGCCAGAAGTGATTTTTCTTTTTCTGAATTCCTAGGGGCATGTTCATATCTCTGTTGTGACACTTATTACTGGAATTATATTCTTTGTATACATGTTACCTCTTCTACAAGATTAACACCCCTTGCATTCTGGAACGTCCCATTTATCATCACATTACCCACAGCACGCTAGTACTGAGTGCTTGTGTTTAATATGTGGTTAGGAAAAATATTTGTACAAAGAATGAAAGGGTCAGGAAATTGATTTGGGTTCTTTAAAAAGAATGTTTTCAGAGCCTTTTGCTGACTCTTCGGGTGAATGAAGAAAACAAAAAGGCAACACATTTAAAACGATGAACACTTGATGTGAATGAATGTGTTCTGGGAACACAGATTCATTAAGTTGTTACATGATGTCATCAATACATTCATTAGCACTGAAAATAAAATAAAATGAAATAAATCCACACCTTTTTAGAGATGAAGGTTGTTTCTAATTATTTCCTTTATAATCATAATACTGCTTTATAAAACAGCATCATGATCTCCCTCTTTCCACTTCAGTGTTTCCTCTAATTCATTCCCTATTTCCTCACTCTCTAAACTGTTAAAATAAGGTCAATTGCCATTTTTTTTTTAAATCACCTGGGGATTTGTTTTCTTTCAAAAAGGACGAAGGCATCCCTTTTCTGTTCTGCATCTCACTGCTCCATGCTTTCATTTCAGGCAATAAAGATCTTTACCTTTTTCCATGCTTGCCTTGGTTTTTTGATCAGGGCAATAAACTTTAACTCATACTCCGTTAGGATTTTGCTTTCTGACAGCAACCTGCCGTAAGAGGCCGCTTCCAGGAAAATATCACTCTCTACTGCAAACTGAAGTCTGTGGTCTTTCTCCCTTTTCTTTCTTCACCTGCCAAATATTTCCTGTCATAAATGTTTCCAGAAGTCATGACCCATAAGACAAAACTTCAGGTTCTGAGCTCATCACCTGATGTTGGTCGTGTCGCCTGCCGAAACTTCTTTCATTCCAAACTGAGTTCAGTTTGGCTTAATGTATATTCTAGAACTTCAACCATGGGTGAAGTGTTGTGTTAAATCAAGTACAAAAATGAATAAGAACAAATCTCTGCCATCAAGGAGCAGATAGTGAACCCTCTAAGTATACTTTGAAGGACAATTTATGCAAAAATTTAGTCCAAGGCAAAGGTCTTCAAATAGTTCTGCTCTTGTACCCCCCCCTTAAAAGAATAAAGCGAAATAGACAAAAAACAAAGTAAAACAAAATAGAAAAAAAAAACAAAAAGGAATAAAACAAAATTAAAACTATGCATTTCTGAACATTTTAATGTTGATGTCTAAAGTTTTTCCTCATACGGTTAAATCATCGCAGAGATATAATTTTATGCTTGTGCCAGTGGACATGGGCTGTGGCTTCCCGAGAGAGTGGGGACTGGGAAGGACCTCCCCTAGTCTTGATCGAAGTCTGTGTGTCTTCTGATGTGCTGGAATTTTCTTCCCTCTGGGGTTCCTCCCACTTGCTTGCTTAACATAGTGCTTTTTCTCAGGGTCTCATGTGCTTGGGAAGGGATCTTTGGTTCTGTAGGGATCCCCACTGGCCTCAGATTCATCATCTCTAGATTGGGAATAGTAGTACCTACCTCTGAGTGTCTCGAAGACTTCCTGAAACAGCAGCTCAGGGGGCTGAGCTGGTGCCTGGATGCCGGCGCCTGGCTAACATGGGGTTCTAAAGAGCTCCCCAGCTCTCTGTTATCTGCCCCCTGGCTCTCCTGTTTGCATCTTTCACTGCCTCTTGCCTATCACAACAGGTTCTTATCTGTTTGTCCAAGGCCACTCGTTCGGGAAAACAGTCCACATTCTCTATGAAGTCTAAACTCTTTAATTATGGGGTTTGAGTTTTTCATGATCTGGCTCCAAGCTCCATTTCTGATCTCATCTTCTGTCTTATTACTCCCACTCACCCTGGTGCCAGCAAACTGGGGTTGCCTTCACACGGGCACAGCCCATTCATGGATGCAGCCCCATGTTGTGGAATACCAGTTATGTACCAGGTGTGGCATCCCGTGCTCTAAGTGCAAAGACGAAAAAGCACCTCTCAGATCTTTTGGAGTTGGCATTCCGACTGGGGAGAGCCGTGGGTGAGGAAGTAAGCCTAGGACCTGTGGTAGGGGTTGTAGAGGGAGCTGAGCTGTGTCAGAGGCCTGGGGCACGTCACCCTGCAGGAGGCACGTGAGCTCTGCCTCGTTTACTAGGCACTTAGTGGTGTTGCGGGTTCATCGACTCTGTTCTTTCTGCATTTCATTTCTTGGCTCAGGTTGATCCTTTAACTTTGAATATTCTTTCCTCTTCCTGTTCCTGCCTGGTGAAAACTTCCACAGTTTTAAGGGCTAGCTCCAATACGCATTCGATTGTGAAACACGCCCTAAAGCTTTTAGTGCTCCTCTAGTTCACGCTTTTCACCGTTGCAGAGTAGTAATACTGTTGTAACCCACCAGTGGGCAGGAACCACCCCTCCCTGGGCACTTCGCCTACAGTAGGTTCTCCATGAAATTTTGATTGATTGATTGATTATTGAATAAGCAATAGATCTCTCTTACTGCCTAACTCCTACGCATCCAGGAGAATTTTTCAAAGGTAAGCTGTGAGAGAAGAGGCCATCTCTGTATTTTTGTTTTATAACTGGATATGTTAGAGAGAGATATTGGTGTAGTCGCTAATGACTCTGAGCCAGGGCTAAGGGGAAGCTGGAGGAAACAGGACTCTGCTCTCCTCGCACCTGCTGTGGACTAGAAGGAGCTGCTTTGGCGGGGGACTGGGGTGGTGGAGGGTGGGGGGGGTTGGTTTCTCCCCTGTTTGTGGAAGGCATTTTCCCTTTCATAAAGATGTCATTGAAGGTCGCAAGTGAATTTGTTCATACGCAATGTCTGTGTCTTTAAGGGTACCATCTGAGGGTACCTTCAAAATACCTGTGTGTTTATATATGTCCGATTTCCTATACAGCATACATAAATAAGGACATGTCAATAAAATAAATTAACTGTTGCGTTTACATGGTGTGACACAGACTGCCCACCCAAATTAAAAAAGGAAAATCACACTCAATTATTTTTTTTAATTTTGAACTTATTTATGCTGTAATGTATAGCAAGATATTTAACTTCTTCCATTTCCCTTGTATTACATCGTGTTTTATCCATGCATTGTAAAAGAAATAGGGGATTCATGGACAGTCGTTGATTCACAGTTAGAGGTGACATATGTTCTGAGGCGAACTCAGTTCAGTTGGAGTAAGATTGCCGTGGTGACAACGAGATGACTATTTGCCATCAGGACACATGGCAGCTCTCCTTGGCTACTGGGAGGGCAGACAGTGGCTCCTGCTTGTGCTGTGCCCCACTCCTCCTCTCCAGGAATGTCCTATCTCTGTTCTTGGCATAGTCATCTCCTGCTTATCCAATCCAGTCCTCTGGGAGTCAGTTTAGATCACCTCTTATCCCTCTCTCCACCCACTCTTCCATCAATCAGTTTCTTTTAATCATCCTCACATCCCCTCTCTTCTTTGTGTCCTCGTTGCCCCAGACTTTGCTCAGGCCCTTACCATTCTGAGGTGGATTTCTGCAATAGCTTGAGTCTTATCCCTCTGTCTCTTAGTTTTCCCTTCCCCCATTTATCATGCTTTCTACTGCCAGAGTGATTTTCTTTAAAAAAAAAAAAGGCATATAGGGTAATGTCTCCCAGGATAAAGACCTTTATTAGCTGGCCTTTTTCTGTTTCTGCAGGGCATGACCTACCACTTCCCCAAGTGCACCTTTGTCCCGTCATGCTAGGTTACTTTTAGTTCCCAGCTGTGTTCTCTTGTGCTCACTGTTCCCTTCTTGGATGGTTCCTTCTCTGCTCTGTGTGTCTGCTAAGGCTAAGGCTGATGCTTTGTCAGGATCAACTCTAAGGGTTACTTGATATGCTCTGAAAAACATGACTTTATGAATGTGAAATGTTTGGATGAATTAAAGGAAAATATCTCATAACTTGAAACAAAAATGTCTTCTAGAATTCTTCCCCCGTTCAATTAGGTGCCATTGGGTTTCTGTGGCAGACGAGATACACACAGACACACAGACACTCACTTCATATTGAGGTAAACATTTTGGTAGATACATCTGTATCACCCAGTGGTCTATGAGGACGAGGTTTATGGTATGTTAGTCCCCATATCCTTAGCACCCAGCAGAATGCCAGGGAGTGCAGTGTTGTACAACAGACTAAGGAATGAGTGAGTAAGCACTGAGATGGAATGAGACAGTTAATATACGAATGGAGGACTCATGCTCAGACCCTGTATTCATCAGCCTTCTTTCTTCTGCTTCTTCTACAGTGAAATAGCAAGAAGTTCTTTCTATATTTTGAAGTTCCCCTTACTGAATCATAGCCCAACATAGAAGGGAGTGTATTAGTTTCTAGGTGCAAATAACTTGAACTCCTAATTCACTTGGCTTAAAAGATTAGTAATTTATTATTTTAAACTACAGAACATTCAGAGAAGTAGGCAGTTTCAGAGTTGGTCTGTTCAGAGGCACAATAGTGTCACCAGGGATCCAGGTTCCATGTTTCTGTTCCGCCATTTTCATCCATGTGGCCTATCTTCCCTTGTAGTAGCAAGACCGCCGTGGTAGTTGGACAAGCACTTTGAGGTGCAAACACAGGTAGGGGTAGAAATGGGATCTTATTGACCAGATCTAGGTCACGTGTCCTTTCCTAATCTCACCATTCATTGCTTCCTATGCCAAAGACTAAACTAAAGTTGACCTCTTTGCCCTGGGCCTTTACTTAGGAAGAGTGTGGGTATCTGAACAAAATCACAGTCTGTTCAGCAAGGAAGAAAGGACAATGGCCAGTGGGGAGGATGTTCCAGTATTGTCTTATTGTTTCCCATACACAACAACAACAACATCAACAAACACTCTTTTTCAACTGAGAGGCTGGGTCAGCAGTTGCCTTCATTAAGGATACTGTTTTCAGCTAGTACCTCTCAGAAGTGAAAAAGTGTCAAGAGAAAACTGAAACCAATGGAGAATGTCCCGGAACAAAGAACAAATGTTACTCCCTGGAAAGAAAGTTTTTGATCTTATAAACCTAGCTGCTTTTATTCTCTAGCTTCCAAAATCCATAAAAATGCTCCTAAGCGAAGTTAACTTCCAAGTCCATAAAAATGTGATTTATCATTTACAGCATGACATTTATAGTATCCCTTTTTGGTCCTGGCAAGGGGAAACTGAGAGAAAGGTGTGAAGACTCCTAGTCTTTGAAGATGACTAATGACATGGTATATCGTTACTTACATTCCTGAAATATAAGTGTGCAATTGCATCTATTCAAGTCTAACTAACAAAGGAGGCCAAGTACAATTTAACTTATAATGTAAGTAATAAAAATTTAAATATGCTGCCTTATAATTAATGAAACACACATCATCAGACAGGAACTAAAGCTTGAATGTTGCTGTAGAACTGACTCTCAGTGGCGCCTGCGCTGCCTCCTAGTAGGTGTCATTGTCTGTGTTTGTATGTGTGTGTAAGTGTGTGGATGTGAGTTCTGCATTTCTGTATACCATCTTACACACTTTTTAATATTATAAATAAATTATAAATCAATTTACAATTCATTTATACAACACAATATATAAATATAGTACCCATTAACATATTAATTTATAGAATTATTAATATATTATATAATAATATATATTGATTTATACAATCATTAATTTATATAATATATAAACATATATTATATATAAATATAATTTATATGATGTATTATATAATATAATGTATAAATAAATATAATATACATTGCTCGATTTCCAAATCCATGCTCATACACACGTCCACGTTTTGTGAAAGTTTTTCTGGTGAATCTAATATAGCTACAGACTTGAGCTCCACGTTTTACAAAGCTGTGTGCTATTTGGCTCCTTTTAAGCAAAATACTTTGGCAGAGGGCAGAGTAACTCTAGAGACTAGGTGTAGATTCATATTGGGAGCATCCAGTCTGTTGATTTTGCGAGTTTTATTGTGGGAGGAAAGTGGAGGCTGGAGACAATGGTTGGCTTTTGTTTTAATTAGCCAGGTAATTACCTCAACTCTTCATTTTACATTATCTGCATTGAGTAAAAGCATTTTACATTATCTGCAAAGAGTAAAAGCCAGTCAATGGATCAATCCACAAAGACGTGCTTAAGTGCTCAAGGTGAAGAGAATTGTGTTAAGGGGCTCAGGGTGGTGACAAGCACTAGGTACTTAAGTTGAGTGCTAAGGAATAGAAAAAAAGTGTAATTTCCCTCAAGTGGCTTATGGCGGGCAGATGGAATGTTTCATGTGAAACAATTAAGGCACAATATAAGACTGGGAGAAACTTCAGGCAGTGGTGCACCTAAGTCCCATGGACCTGAGTTAGGTCAGTATCAGTTAGAACAGAGTAGCTGGGTTTGGAAGTTTTATGGGATCTGGGTCCAATGGTGCACTTGTTGGCTTGACTTCTGTGTCCTGAAGTATAACCGCGATGTGCCTTGGTAACCTTAGGATGTTTGAAAATCACCTGCTTGAGGACACATTTCCTAACTCAATCAAGGAGTTATTTTGCTCTTTTCATAAGCAAAGGGGTAGGGAAAGGTGCTATGATAATAAATGTAGCACTTCCCTGTTTATGGTTGCTAAGAAGAGCTTAAATATGTTAGATGTATGTGTATATTTTGCTAGGAACATAAAAATAAGAAAAAGAGAAATCTATATACTTCTATAACATATTTAATACATTCTTTATAAATCAGTTGGCCAGAAAGAGTGGGATAGTTGAGTAGATTATCAAGAAATACAAATACATTTTGAGGTCCTTTAAAGGATTCAGAAAAGTACTTTGAAAAAGTGACTTTGTACCTAGGCTTCCTAGGGGGAAGACTCAGGAACATAGAAAAGAAGGCACACACACACACACACACACACACACATCCTGTATTGTACCCACAATACAGAGCAATAGAGAAAAAGTAAAGTATTGATCTTCCCCACACCCCTTTTTCTTTTTCTTTTTTTTTTTTAAAAGATTTTATTTATTTATTTGACAGAGATCACAAGTAGGCAGAGAGGCAGAGAGAGAGAGAGAAAGAGGAGGAAGCAGGTTCCCTGCTGAGCAGAGAGCTGGATGTGGGGCTTGATTCCAGGACCCCGAGACCATGACCTGAGCCGAAGGCAGAGGCTTTAACCCACTGAGCCACCCAGGCACCCCACACCTCTTTTTCTTAAAGTAGGCTCAGGCCCAGCATGGAGCCCAATACAGGGCTTGAACTCACAACCCTGAAATCAAGACCTGAGCCAAGATCAAGAATCGGTCAGTTAACCAACTCAGCCACCCAAGTCCCACTTGATCCTCTTCTTTAAAAATGGAAAGCTTCGTGGAAAGAACCAAGATGCCCTTCAATGGACGAATGGATAAGGAAGATGTGGTCCATATACACGATGGAGTATTATGCCTCCATCAGAAAGGATGAATACCCAACTTTTGTAGCAACATGGACGGGACTGGAAGTGATTATGCTGAGTGAAATAAGTCAAGCAGAGAGAGTCAAGTATCATATGGTCTCACTTATTTGTGGAGCACAACAAATGACATGGAGGACATGGGGAGATGGAGAGGAGAAGGGAGTTGTGGGAAATTGGAAGGGGAGATGAACCATGAGAGACTATGGACTCTGAAAAACAACCTGAGGGTTTTGAAGGGGCCGGGGGTGGGAGGTTGAGGAACCAGGTGGAGGGTAATAGAGAGGGCACATATTGCATGGAGCACTGGGTGTGCTGCAAAAACAATGAATACTGTTATGCTGAAAATAAATAAATAAATTTTAAAAAAATGGAAAGCTTCTAAGAGAAGACATGAAAAAGGCAATGTCATAGTATATAGATACACTCCTTAGAAAAAATGGTCTCTTCGACTCCTGCAGGAAATTCAGTAGAAAGAGGAACCAAAATAAAGAAGGGAACTGGCCTTTGAAAAACTAAATTGAGGGGCGCCTGGGTGGCTCAGTGGGTTAAGCCGCTGCCTTCGGCTCAGGTCATGATCTCAGGGTCCTGGGTTCGAGTTCCGCATCGGGCTCTCTGCTCAGCGGGGAGCCTGCTTCCTCCTCTCTCTCTGCCTGCCTCTCTATCTACTTGTGATCTCTCTCTGTCAAATAAATAAATAAAATCTTTAAAAAAAAAAAAGAAAAACTAAATTGATTTTGATTACTCATACTTAAGAGCTTCAAGAAAACTAGCACTTTGTACGTAGTACCAGCATTGACTAAGATGGCAGGGCAACTGGTTATTTTTCAGAACTTATCTATAATAGACAATAAATCTAGAATTTAGAGAAAGTATGACCCATAAAAGTGTGCCATTAGGAAAAAAAGTAATCATGGATTTAATCTTCTAAGAGTTTAAAGAAGCCTTGGGTAGTGACAGGCTGCTTGTAAGTGTGATCAGACTATCTTATCTCTTACTGTGGTAGGGTAATGGGATTGGAAGGGCAAAAGGAAATGACAGATTTTATCTACATTGATTTTAACAAGAATTTTGGTTTTGTTTCTCCACAATGAAATTGCGAAGTGCAGCTGGCCCTCCAACTTTTTGCATTCCATCCATTAATTGTTTAGGACAAAAGATGTGAGGGAATGCCTTCTGTAACAATCATTAACAACTGCTTATAAAAATCTGAATATATGCTGATTTGGGGCTGCAGAGAGAGATAAAAACCTAGTCTTTGCCCTTCAGGGGGTTTATAATCTAGGGGGTGAGAGACCCACATAAACAAATAAAAATGTAAAGGAACATATATTGAACTTCATTTGTATGGTAAATGGCACCTTGAAGAAATAACTTTTCTTAAAGAATTAAAGATTATTGTTCTCAAGCCTCTACAAAAGATGTTGTATTTTTACTTTTACAGATAAATTACTAGTTTATGCTAGAAACGTGGTTATAAGAAAAAATTAACAGCATTTTTAGAGATCAAAACAGCAGACTCTTGGAGGGTATTGGGGATGATGTTGGCCCTCCCATCTTCTACTTTTCTAGAACAGTGCTTCTGAGACCCGTGTGCAAGGAATCACCTGGGATCTTGTTAAAAGGCAAATTCTGAGTCAGTGGTGAGTGTGGGGTCCAAGAATCTGCATTTCTAGCAAGATCCCAGGTGCTACCGGTGCTGCTGGCCTGGGAACCAGACTTTGAGTAGTAGCCAGAAGCTAGACCATACTGAATTTACAAATACCAGATGTAGAAATCATCAGGCCTGGCATATAAGTCCGCTTTGGTTAGTTAGCCTCTTGAATCCTCAGACCAAAGGACATAGGAAATTTTGAGTCAGAGATACAGTTAAGAGGAAATTAATCTTGCAAGAAAGGATGAGAAAAATGATGATCATGAAGCATTAAAAAAAAGGAAACTGCAGGGTGATTTAAAAATGCATCTAAAATATAGACTGTTACACAGAGAGTTTAATAGCTTTGTTAGATTTGCATGTGGTGGACATGAATTTTGGCAGGACTGAGTTACATACAGGATAGAATTATTTCTCAATAAGGATGCAATCTCGTAAATGGGCCATTTGAATGTCCTTCCCCCACCCCCAACCCCCAGAAAGTAGGATGGTCACCCAAATGAGTTGCCTCAAATGAGACCTTCTCTAAATGTTGAGAGATATTCTCAGTGTTCCTTCTGAGACCTTAAAAGTGACATTGAATCTGATTCCCACTTCTGGTTTCTGAGTAGCAACTGTTTACAGCGAAGGAATAGTAGGTGTGATTACCCAAACTGTGTTCACTCTCATTCAATATAGTACATTTTCCATGTCATTTCTTTTATTCCTGAATACATCATCTCCTACCTCTCTGCAGACAATTAGTTCTACAAATACTTTTTTCTTAAAGAGAAATGATTTTAATATACTTTATTTCTTTAAAAAATTTTTATTTAAATTCAGTTAAGTTAACATACAGTGTATTATTAGTTTCAGGGGTAGAATTTGGTGATTCATCGGTTGCATGTAACACCCAGTGCTCATTCCATCTCTTGCCCTCCTTAATACCCATCACTCAGTTTCCCCGTCTCCCCCACCCACCTCCCCCTCAGAAACCCTCAGTTTGTTTCCTAGACTGAGGAGTCTCTAATGGTTTGCCTTAATGTCTTTTAAATATAATAATTAAGTGATTTCAGTTATATAACTACAAAGGACCTAGGTGGGTCAGGGTAAGAGATCTTTTTTTCTTTTGTTTGTCCTAGTGATAAAATCCTTCACTCAGGCTAGGAAATCATGTATAATGAAAGTTTTAATTTTCCGCTGTCTGATTAATATTCTGGTTTTATAGACTTAAAGCTGATATTAAATGGGATTCAGCAAAGTCTTACAGCTAAACATATGCCCATGTTTTTTTTCACAAACTTCAAAATGGTTCACAATCTTCTAGGGTATGTGTTGGAGTCTTTTTATTATTTTCCTCTTGTCCACTTCCCTCTAATGAGAATATCAGTGAAATTCATATTTATAATTTAATTTTAAGGATGGAGGATCTTCGAGGAGGATGGGGTGGTTTCTATCCTAAATTGAAGGCTTGGGGAAGACCTCTTTAATAACATGACATTTTAGCCATGAGGGAGAGTGCCATTAGGATATTTGGGGGAAGAGTGTTCTATGCAGAGGAAAGAGCCAGTTGGAATTGGGTGTGAATTGTGTGCCACCTCAAATCCTCTCTTCCTGTCACTTACTCCGGCCTTTGCTGTGGTATCCATTCCCTCAGGCTTCAGCTGGCGGCACAGAGGTATAATCTGATAGTGCCTCCACTGGGGCCTGAGTCAGATACTTTCCCATGCTTTGACTCCTGACCTGGGACTTCTGTGTCACTACAGCATGGGCGTCAGCAGAAATCCAGTCAATAGTCACGCATGCCCAACCCAGCTCTGCCGGAGGGCTTATGGCCCTGGGGCCACACTTGACCAATTGAAAACTGGAGCCTATAGATAAATTCTACACCTTTTTTGTTTTCATGGTGGACATTTGAAATGAATTTTCTAAGCTTTTCATAAGGATGATCCCGTGGGATTGAGTACCTGTCTCCCACAGAGGCGATCCCATCAACCCTACATCTTTGTATCTGCCCTCCTTCCTCCTGTGACACTCCTCCCGTCCCTCCTGCTTTGTTCCCACAGAAACTACCCTAAGTAAGCCTGGTCTCAGAGTCTACTCTTGGAGACATCAGGCTATGGGAATTGCAAAGGCCCTGAAGAGGATGCATGCTCGGTTCTTTTAGAAACAGCAAGAAAACTCTTTATGTGTGTCTCTTGCAGAGTGGAAGAGGGCAAAGGTGATCAGCTGTGATGGGACGGGTTAGGTTCGGACCCTATAGGCCATGTTAAAAAGGAAGACTTTGGAACAAAGAAGTGACAGGTCTGATTTCTATTTTAATGGGATCACTTTGTGGAGAATGGACTGAATAGATAGAGGAGAACTCACTGAAGTGGGAACAAGCTGGAAGCAGGGACACTACTAGCTAGGAAGCATTTAAAATGGTCCATGTGTTTGGGGCGCCTGGGTGGCTCAGTGGGGTAAAGCCTCTGCCTTTGGCTCAGGTCATGATCTCAGGGACCTGGGATCGAGCCCCGCATCAAGCTCTCTGCTCAGCAGGGAGCCTGCTTTCCCCTCTTTCTCTGCCTGCCTCTCTGCCTACTTGTGATCTCTGTCTGTCAAATAAATAAATAAAATCTTAAAACAAAACAAAACAAAAAAACCAGTCCATGTGAGGGAGGTGGTGCTTAGAGCAAGATACTAGAGGTGAGGTTAGTGAGAAGTGCACACAGTGACATAATATTTCAGACAAAACACAGATTTGAGCTTGCAGAGGACATGGGGTGGAGAGAGCCTGATGAGTCAAGGATGCCCCCAAGGTTTCTATCCTGAGTAACGGCAAGTAGGTGGCTGCTGTTTATTGGAACCACTGTAGAAGGACAGCCATGGGAGTAGATTTGGGGTGAGGAAAAAAGAGGAGGAGGAAATAAGCAGCTTAACTTTGGCCATATTAAGTTTGAGGTCCTGGGGCACCTGGGTGGCTCAGTGGGTTAAGCCGCTGCCTTCGGCTCAGGTCCTGATCTCAGGGTCCTGGGATCGAGTCCCGCATGGGGCTCTCTGCTCGGCAGGGAGCCTGCTTCCCTCTCTCTCTCTCTCTCTGCCTGCCTCTCTGCCTACTTCTGATCTCTCTGTCAAATAAATAAATAAAATCTTAAAAAAAAAAAAAAGTTTGAGGTCCTACTTGGAAGTCCACGTGGAAACATGAGTAGATGTGATCTGGCAGCTACCGCTGTGAGGATGAAATTTAGAGTGATTAGACTGGACGAGGGCCCTGAAAAAACGGTAGAGAAGGGTCTACTTGGTATTTTGGAAATTAAATTTCTGTCATCCCGTGGTAATAAGGGGCTAATCAATACATGGCTGCCATGTGAGAGAATGGGGAATTCCAAAGTTTGCCTCTGATAGCAGTGATTTCTGTGAATCTTGAAAGATAGTTAAAGAAGTACTTGCAGAAGATTGGCAAAAGCAATAAAATAAGCTAGAGAAAAGAAAATGTTGTTAAGAAAGTCATAAGTCATGGGTGGTTCAGTTGGTTAAGTGTCTGACTCTTGATTTTGGCTCAGGTCATGATCTCAGGGTCATGAGATGGAACCTGTGTCTGTGTCAGGCTCCAAGCTGGGTGTGGAATTGGCTGAAGATTCTCTCTCTCTCCCTCTCCCTCTGTTCCCACCCGCCCACCTCCGCCCTGCTCAGGCTCTTTCACTTAAAAAAAAAAAAAAAAGAATTATTTCTGTTAAAATGAAAGCAGAGTTCCAGGGTCACAAGGCATTAACCATGGGGACAGAGAGACTTCTGGTCAAATGTTAGCCTATAAACTGTGAAGATGACCCACAGTGCTGACCTGGCAAAGTGTGACTCATTTGGTGTGTGTCACTCCATAGAGATTCCTTCCCATGAAAATATATGGTCCTGGGTCACCTGGGTGGCTCAGTCAGCTAAATGTCTGCCTTAGGATCAGGTTATGATCTCAGGGTTCTGGGATCAAGCCCTGCATAGGGCTCCTTGCTCAGTGGGGATTCTGCTCCCTCTCCCACTGTCTGCCACTCCTCCTGCTTGTGTTCTCGTTCTCTGTGTCCAGTGAATAACAAAAACCTTAAAAAAAAAAAAAGAAAAAGGAAATATGTGGTCCCTTCACCCCTCTGCCCAATTTCCCAGCCTAACCATTTTGGTTTCACTATTAAGTCTTTGATCATTCAGGGTCTGGCTCCAAGGAAGAGGGGATTGGCAGGCTGCCAGGGTGTTCCTCCTTCCATCTCCATAAGGCAGTTACCCCAAACCTACTGGGGACGGCTGATAGGCCATGTAAATCCACTTGAAATCTCTTAAATGTGTTAAGATGGACAATCATTAAAATTTCCCAACTCAAATGATGTCCATGTACATCTATCAATATAGAGGTTCTATAATCAAATTAAATACATAAGGATATGCAATAATAAAGGGCCACCAACATAGAGGTGCCCCAAATTTGAATAAAAATCTGCTCTATTATCAATCTTTTAGGAAGAAACTCAAGTCCAAGAATGAAATTCCTTAATAAGTCAGAGTTTAATGAGGTTTAAGTAAAAAGAAATTAAATCCAAAATCTATACTCTTTGATTTCTTATTCTATTCAGTTATAAATCAAGAGTTTTCTGCTTCAGAAGCCGAAGTCTTCATGGCCTCAGAAATTGTGTTAATTCACTGTGGAGGCTCTCATGTACCTACCTTTTTTTTTTTTTTTAAATTAAGAACCCAGAGAATTAATGTATATATACATGAGATTATAACCGCAATAGCCAACACCCCTGAAATTAAGAAAATACACAAATCCTCAGCCTAGGGCAGTTATTTCAAGCAAAATGGTGTTCCCAGAACCTGGGACCTAGTTTTGCCAAAGGCAATGGCAGATACTCAGTGGAAAAAATTCTTCTAACTCTGTCTTGCCAGGATCCCTGTCCTTTGATGCCAGCCATTATTCCATGACCCATGAAATATACCCAATTGAGAGAAATCTTCTGTTAAAGAGGTAGACTGATTGATTTTCATATATGTTGAACCAACTTCACATTCCTTGGATAAATCCCATTTGGTAATGGTGCATAATAATCTTTATCTGTTGCTAAACTCTCTTGCTAGTATTTTATTGAGGATTTGTACATCTATAGTCAAGAGGAGTATGGTCTACAGTTTTTTTTTTTTTAAAGATTTTATTTATTTATTTGACAGACAGAGATCACAAGTAGGCAGAGATGGGAGGAAGCAGGCTCCCCGCTGAGCAGAGAGCCTGATGCGGGGCTTGATCCCAGGACCCTGAGATCATGACCTGAGCCGAAGGCAGAGGCTTAACCCACTGAACCGCCTAGGTGCCCCGGGAATATAGTTCTTTTATGATGTCTTTGTCTAGTTTTTTGGTATCAGGTAATACTAGCCTTACAGAATAATTTGCAAGGTGTTCCCTCCTATTCTATTGTTCGGGAAGAGTTTGTGACAATCTGGCGATAATTCTTTAAACATTTGGAAGAATTCACCACTGAAGCCATCTGATCCTGGGCTTTTATATGTGGAAGTTTTTTGATGACTAGCTCAATCGGTGTAATATACCATATTAATAGAGTAAACGTCCAAACTGCATGATCATTTGAAAGCTTTTTTCTTAAGATCAGAAGGAAGAAAAGGATATCTGCTTTCACCTCTGCTGTTTCATGTACTAATGGAGTTTCTAGCCAGAGTTTTTGGCAAAAATATTTTAAGAATTAAAAAATAAAAGAAATTCAGATTTGAAAGGAAGAAGTAAGTCTATTTTGAATTGCAGATGACATGATCTTAAGGATCCAAGGGAATCTACAAAAAATCTGTTAACTATGAGAGCTGATAAACAAGTTTAGCAAGGTTGGAACATACAAGCCCAGTATAAAACAACCAATGCATTTCTATACCCTACCAATGAAAAATCTGAAAATCAAATTAAGAGAGAATTCCATTTATAATACTATCAAAAAGAACAAAATACTTAGAAATAAATTCAGCCACAGAAATGATTCTGACAATTTTTGCCAGTTTTCTCAATGCTTTTGTGGAAGAGCAAATTTTTGGAGGTCCAATAACACTTTGCTGTGTTAACTAATATTTCCCTGAGTCACTTTTTAATTTGGTCTCTTTCCTTCCATAACACCGGCAGGCTAGCTCTGTGTGCTGGAATTTGGTCCCTTCTTTTCTCTTTTTCAATGCTTTATGAGTCAGACCATTCTTTTTCTTATACATTCCTTTACAACCTAGATTGTTTCTTATGGTATCTCCCACTGTGAGAGACAGAAAATCGGTGAGTTTGGGGTATGTCCAAGGCATCCCGTTCAAACACATTTTGTCTACCTTACCTTCTGGATTAGATGATCCCACTCATCAGACCACTATCTAATCCAAGCCTGGACACAATCTTATTATTCTTCAGTTCCATTAATATGTCCCATCATTGCTATGCCTGCCTTTGGAGTCCTAATTCAACAGATTTTTCCAGCATGTTTCCCTAGGGTGCAGGTAAAATGGATGTACTTATCTACAGTAACTGCGTTACCCTGAAAGTTATCCAATAATTTCTTGAATATTTTGTTCGGATATTCAATATTTCCTATCAGAGATGCCCAATTTATATGCAGCCACTTGGTATAGATGTCATAATATTTAAAGGATCATCACTCATGTGTGCTTACAATGGGCACCTTCTCTGAAGTTTTAAGAGAATATTTCCTAGTGGTTTCCTGAGCTCTGGCTCCTATGAAGGTGGTTTTCCAGTCTGTCCTCCAAAATCTTGCCTTCTTTTCTCTGTGAGACTATTGACCCTGGTAGTTTTTCTGATCTCATTCTGAATTTCCTTTCAAAGAGCCATTAGACCCGAGTGCATTGTCTTTTTCCTTGTTATATGTCCATTCTGACAAGCTCGTCTTTTGAGATTTCCCTTTTTTCCTCAGTTAATTTTTTCCCTTCTTTCAGGTATTTTAGCCAATCCTCTTTTAATTTTTTTCATTCTTTTCATTCATTCTTTCTTTTATTTATTTATTTGTGAGACAGAGAGGGGGAGAGAGAGAGAACTCAAGTAGGGGAGTGGCAGGCCGAAGGAGAAGCAGGCTCCCTGCCAAGCAAGAAGCCTGACGCCGACCTTGAACCCAGGACCCTGAAGCTCAAGGATTGCACCGAAGGCAGATGCTTAACCCATTGAGCTGCCGAGGTGCCTCCTTTCTCCTGTTTCTATTCTGAATAAAACTGAAGCATAGCTTTGAATCACACTAGTTCTTTCTTAATTTCCTGGGTACACTTGATTACCAGCACTCACATACTCCTAGGACATAGCTGTACTCAGCAGTACTGAGTTCCGACCTACACCCTCAGTGAGCCTGTTGGCTAAGGGTCTCTGGTTTTGTCAAGCTGTGCTTCCTATGGGTTGGCTGACACCCAAGGAGAGAACAGTCTGCATGCTGTAGGCTCAGCAACTTCTTGCATACTCACTGGTCAAATAAGCCACTTCTCCTTGGAAAGCAGTGAGTTGAGGGGATGGAGAGAAGCCAGGAATGTTAGTTCCTCCATATGGGAATATTTATCAAGGGAAAATCAGGTTTCCCACCTCCATCAGAAGCTACATAGAATTCACCGTCACTACCCTCACCTAGACCTTCAGAACTACCTACCTTGTTTCTCAGGTAGGTCAGAATGTTCTCCATTTCTTTTTTTTTTTTTTTTTCTGCAATTATTAAGTCCGATCAAGTAGAGTAAGTTCTCTTGCTTCATTCTTCTTCAAGATTGTCTTGGCTATTTTTCATTCTTTACATTTCTATACAAGGAAATATATAGAAATGATTTCCACTGCTGGACTTTGATCAGGATTGCGTTGACTCTGCAGATCTGTTTAGGTGCAATCAACATCTTTACGATAGTGCCTTCCAACACATGAACATGTATATTGCTTCATTTATTTAGGTCTTGTAAAACTTCTCTCAGTGTAGCCTTGCAGTTTTTCACCTAAATGTCTTACAAATCTTTTGATAGATCTATTTCTAGTATTTTATTTCTTCGGCTACTATTACAATTGCCTATTTAGAAATATAGTTGATGTTGTTTACATTTTATCCAATGATCTTACTAAATTCCTTTCTTAATTCTAATGGCTTATCTGTGGATTTTTTGGACTTTTATAATATGACTATATAAGTGCATCAATCCTTATTCTTTTATTTCATTTTGTCTTCTTTCCTCATTGATCTGTCTAGGATCTCAAATGCAACATTGTAGCAGTGATGATAACTGGCATCCTTGTTTCTTGGGGGAAATTTTTAAACATTTTATTGTCAAATATCTTGTTTGCTATAGAATTTTTATATGTAACTTTTATCAGATAAAGGATATTATTTTTTATTCCTAATGCGCTGGGTCTTATTTTGTTTCATTTAAAAATGAATGGGTGTTGAATTTTTTGAAATGCCTCTTTTTCATCTATTTAAATTCCACTTCAGTGTTTCTTTATACATTGCTATATTCAATTTGGTAATATTTTGTTTAAGATGTTTAGCTTTTATGTTTGTGAGAGATTTCACTGTGATTTTCTTTTCTTGCAATATTACTGTTTCATTTTTATGTTAAGATTATGTTAGTCTTATAAAATTGCTTAGGAAGTGTTCCTTCCCTTTCTCTTCTCTGGAAGATTTTATGAAAGAATTGTTATCTCCTGAAATGCTTGGAAGAATATATGAGGGCACGAAGTTGTTAATTAAATTTAATTTGTTTAACACAAAAAGTACTACTTGGTTTTTTTATTTTCTCTGTGTTAGTTTTAGTAAATTCTTTCTTTCTTAGAAGGTGTTTTGTTTAGAATTCCACATTAATTGGCATAAAATTCTTTGTAGTGTTCTCTTCTATCCTTTAAACGTTTTTAAGACATACAGGGATATCTCCTTTTTCAAACAAGATAGTGGTAATTTGTTTCTCTCTTTTTCTTGATTAGTCTGGCCTTAATCTTGCAGTTTTAATTTTTTTTTGCAAAGAACAAATATTTTTCCTTGTTCTAATCCTCTCTATTGTATGTTCCTGCTTTTGTCTTTGTTCTATTTTCTTTTGAGTTTAACCTGCTATTTTGTTTCTTGAATTTCTTGAGGTAGATACTTAAAACATTGATTGGCAGTCTTTCTTCTTTTCTCATGTATTTATTTATATACATTTATTTCTAAGTATAACTTTTAGCTGCACTCTACAACTTTGATAAGTCACATTTTCATTATCATTAGTTCAAAATATTTTAAAATCTCCATTATGATTTTTCTTTCACTGTTGGATATTTTATGTGAGTATAAATGTTTATAAGTATTTGCAAAATTTCTAATGCTCTTCTCGTTATTGCTTCCTAATTTATTCCAGTGTAGCAGGAGAATATATATTACGTTATTTCAGTCCTTTAAGAATTCTTAAGACTTGTTTTATGACCTACATGGTCGACTTGGGGAAACAGTTCATATGCATTTGGAAAGTATGTGCATTTTGCATTATTGGTGCAGTGTTTTATATTGTCACTTAGGAAAGATTTTTAAATCACGTTATTCAAATCTGTATATTTATTGACTTTCTTTTTGTCATCTTGTTCTATTATTTATTGAACGTGCTGTGTTAAAGTCTTCTTTATAATTGTTATTTATCTATCCTGCCTTTTAGTTCTGTCATTTTTTTACCTTTTACATTTTGTGGTTATATTATTAGGTATATATTTTAAGTATAAAATTTTGAGATTATAATATCTTCCTGGTGGATTGACTCTTTTATCATGTTCTTTGTTTATCTTTAGCAATGCTTTTTTGTCTTAAAGTTTGCTTTGTCTGATAGTATAGTCATACCAATTTCTTTTGCTTATTATTTTTATAGTATTTTTTCATCCTTTTATTTTTAAACTTTCTTTTTCCTTATATTTAAGATATAAATTAAAACAATGTGTAATTAATTTTAATAAATAATTTTAGTTAAAATAATAACTAAAAATAATTTCAGTTAAAAAATTTAACCAATTTTGCCCTTTCATAGAAGTATATCATTTATTTTTATTTAAGGTGATTGTAAATATGCTTAGGTTTTAATCTTTCATTTAACTATCAATATTTTATTTGTTTCCCCTATTTCTTCTGTCTTTTTTTCAATTCTTTTGTACTTTAAAAAAAAAAGTTTATTTATTCCACTTGATCTTAGCCAAAAGGCCAAGAAGTGATTAAAAAATGTTTGTTTATTCAAGTAATCTCTACATCCAATGTGGGGCTCCAATGCATGACCCTGAGATCAAGTCACATGCTTTTCTGACTGAGCCAGCCAGACACCCCTGTACTATTTATTTTTATTTTTCTCTTTTCTCCCAGTACTAGCTTGTCAGTTATACATTCTTGTATTATTCTTTCAATAATTGCTCTAAAGTTCAAAATCCTTCTTCAAATTATTCAAACTGATGTAAATAACTAGCTTTCTCACTTCTAAGACATGGCAAGGTTCTTACTACATTTGAACTTAATTTATCTCTAATCTTTATGCTATTATTTCATATATTTTAATTTTGTCTACATTTAGATCCCAGGACATTATTATTATTGCTGAATGGAGTCAATATTAATTAATAATTTATTTTTTGTCTTATTTTTTAAAAGATTTTATTTTTTATTTGACAAAGAGAGAGACACACACAGTGAGAGAGGGAACACAAGCAGGGCAAGTGGGAGAGGGAGAAGCAGGCTTTCCGCTGAGTGGGGAACCCCATGCGGGACTCGATCCCAGGACCCTAGATCATGACCTGAGCCAAAGGGAGACACTTAACGACTGAGCCACCTAGGTGCTCTGTAAGTAAGTAATTTTAAAAAATGTTTTATTTATTTAAGTCATATCTATACCATGGGGGACTTGAATTTAAAACCCTGAGGTCAAGACTTGCTCTTCTGACCCAGCCAGCCAGGCACCCCAATTTTTATCTGCATATTTACCCTTTCTGATGCTCTTTATTTTTTCTTTCTTTTTTTTTTTCTTTCATGTTCTCAACTGGGGTCACATTTCTTCTACTCAAAGAACTTTCTTTAGTATTGTATTATTGCTGATCTATGGGTTTTGCATTCTTTCTAATTTTGCCTGAAAATGTATTTCATCTTTTTTTTTCATCTTTATTTTTTAAGGGTATTTTCACTGGGTATCAAATTCTAGGTTGGTAATTATCTTTCTGTTTTTTAAAAGTACCATTTCTTTGTCTTTGGACTTTCATCATTTCTATTGAGAAGTCAATCATTGGCACCATGATGGTTCCTTTGAAGATAATGCGTCTTACTGTCTGCCTGCTTTTATGATATTCTACCTGGTTTTCAGGAATTTTACTATGTACCTAGATGTGGTCTTTCTTCATATTTATTCTGCTTGGAGCTCTTGGTGCTTCTTGAATTTATAGGTTAATGTATTTCATTAATTGTGGATAATTCTTAGCTGTTCTGTCTTTGAATTTTACTTCTGCCCCAATCTCTCTTTCTTAGCTTTCTGAGAATCCATTTACATGTATGTTAGATGATTTATAACCATGTCCCATATATCTTTAAAGCTCCTTTCTGTATTTCCTTTTTTCTATCTCTCTTAAACTTATCTATAGCTTCCTAATTCTTATTTACTATTTTTTTAGTTCTAAATTTTCCATTTAATTTTTTTCTTATGATTTTCTTCTGAAAGTATCATTTATTTTCTTGAATACTACATTTCTTTTAGAGTACATGGATCTCTTGTAGGTATGATTCTATTGTCTATTTTCATCTTAATTTGGACTCATATAAATTTCATCTCTTGGATATTCTGATAATCTCTATTTTTGAATGCTCCACAGAATGTATGAAAAATTGTAGTGAAAGAGACTCTGAAAGATGTTATTTTCTTCCAGAGAATACATATTTGTAACTCTGGCAGGTAGATAAGTTAGTTAGCTTAATCAAATTGGGGATATAAGGCTGAGTTTCAATATTTATGAGAGCTGGTTTCTTTCTTTCTTTTTTCCATTTTGTTTTGTTTTATTTCTGGTTAACTTTTTTTTTTTTTTTTCTTTTAAATAGTGAGGTCCTTCAGGAATTTTAACTGAAATTGTGGGCTGTTCATGAGGGCTCTCTCTGGAGCATCCCAGCTTCCATATTTTTGTCCCTACATCAGTGAAACTGTAGCATACTCTGCTAAGCTGTTCTGCTTCATAGTTGCTCTTGACAAATGCCTTGAGAAGAAAAGCTGCTGTGAATATTAGGCCCTTTTCATTATATGTCTTTTTTCTCTGGTATCCTGCCTTTTCAAGTTCTGGCTGTCTCAGGAGCTTTTTGTGTCATCAAACATAGTTTAAAAATATTATACTCATGATTGCTAGTTATTTTGTCAGGGTGGTTCATCTGATACAAATGAATTCACCATTTTGAGTAGCAGAAGTTCTTTTTACCACTTTTGAAGATGATGATTACACAAATGAAAAATGAGGAGAGATAATGGTTCTTATACTTACAGAATATAGAAACATGTAGATTTTTTTCCATTATTTCTTTCTTTTTTTTTTTTAAGAAAGATTTTATTTATTTATTTGAGGGAGAGAAAGAGAGTGTGTGAGAGGGAGAGCTTAAATAGGGGGAGGGGCAGAAGGAGAGGGAGGAACAGACTCTCTGCTGATCAGGGAGCCTGATGTGGGGCTCAATTCCAGGACCCCAGGATCATGACCTGAGGTGAAGGCATATACTTAACTAACTGAGCCACCCACGCACCCCATTATATCTTGTTTCTGAATGAGACAAAATGTATTACCAAGATGAAAAATACTTCAAGAGGTCATTTATCTGTTATACAAAACTATCTAAGGCATAAGATTGCTCTATAATTTTTAAAATTGAAAGCTTACTTCAGTTAGATTGAGAGGAAAGTTGTAAAAATATAGAGAATTCCCATATATCTTGGGCACCATTTTCTGTATCATAATTTCTTACATTAGCATGGTACATTTGTCACAACTAAGAAATCAATGTTGATAGATTACTATTAACTAAAGTGTGGTTTATTCAGATGTAACTAGTTTTTTTCCCCTAATATCCCTTCTTCTGTTCCAAGATACCATCTATGATATCACATTACATTTAATCATCATGTCTCCTTAACTTCCTCTGCTCTGGGACATTTTCTCAAATTTTCCTTCTTTTTGATGAGCTTCATAGTTTTGAAGGGTTGTTTTTTTGTAGAATGTCCTTCAGTTTGTGTTTGTCTTATATTTTCTCATGGTTATACAGGTGTTGTGGGTTTGGGGGAAGAAGACCACAGAGATGGAAGTACAATTCTTGTTACATCATATTAAGAGTACATGCTATCAGCATGATGGTAAACCTTGATAACAGAGTGAGGTGGTGTTTTCCAGGTCTGTCTGATGTAAAATTACTTAACCTCTTTTACTTACTTTGCTCTTTGGAAGCAAGTCTATAGGTGCAATCTACAGTCAAGTGGTGAAGAGGTGAGCTCCACATCATTGAAGGGTCTGTAATTTCTAGTGATTTACTGCTTGCCTGGTTGATCCCATAGTCAGTTACCCTTTCTTTCAGATTCTTCCTTGAGTCTAATACCACTTCAGCATATTGTCATTAAATTTACTTCCCCAAATTTATCTGCTTTGCAGTAAAGATGAAGACAGACTCTGGATAATGTTATAGACATGCTAATACTGAAGACAAAAGAGGATAGGATTAAACATGGACAATAGTAGTTGAGCATTTCTTTCTTTTTTTTTTTAAAGATTTTATTTATTTATTTGACAGACAGAGATCACAAGTACGCAGAGAGGCAGACAGAGAGAGAGGAGGAAGCAGGCTCCCCGCCAAGCAGAGAGCCCGATGCAGGGCTCGATCCCAGGACCCTGGGATAATGACCCGAGCCGAAGGCAGAGGCCCTAACCCACTGAGCCACCCAGGTGCCCAAGCATTTCTTTATATATAAAAATCTACCTTAAATTCCACTTCATAAATATAAATTTTTCAACTGCCATTATAATTAAACAATAAGAATAAATGTAGGGGACCTGGGTGGCTCAGTTGGTTAAGTGTCTGCCTTCAGCTCAGGTCATGATCCCAGGATCCTGGGATCGAGCCCCACGTTGGGCTCCCTGTTCAGCAGGGAGCCTGCTTCTCCCTCTACTGCTCCCCCTGCTTGTGTGCTCTCTATGTCAAAGGAATAAATAAAATCTTTTAAAAAAAACTAAAAAAAAAGAATAAATGTAGAAGATTAAGGTTCTGGTTCCAACTTTCCAACTCTAATTAGCCATGTGATCTTGGGAAAAATTAGCTCAACATTTTGGTGCGCAGCTTCCTTATATCTGCAGAGGAGATATCTGGCTGGACTATAATGCCTGTAAGTTCTTTCTTTAATTGAAGTGCAATTAACATACAGTGTTATTATTAGCTTCAGATGTACCATATAACAATTCAACAATTTTTTGATTTTTTTTTTTTTTTTTAAAGATTTTTATTTTTTATTTATTTGACAGTGAGAGAGAGAGAGATCACAAGTAGGCAGAGAGGCAGGCAGAGAGAGAGGAGGAAGCAGGCTCCCTGCAGAGCAGAGAGCCCGATGCGGGGCTCGATCCCAGGACCCTGAGATCATGACCTGAGCCGAAGGCAGCGGCTTAATCCACTGAGCCACCCAGGCGCCCCCAATTCAACAATTTTTAAAAAAATATTTTATTTTTAAGTAATCTCTACCCTCAACTTAGGCTTCCAACTTACAACCCGAAGATCAAGGGTCACATGCATTACCGACTGAGCCAGCCAGGAGCCCCTGATTCAATTATTCCATATAAAGTCTCTAAGTTCTTAGAAGGCTTACTTGATTAAAAAAAAATCAAAGGAGCTTTAAGCAGATATTTTATTAGACTACTGGTGGAGTTTTCCATGGTATCTCTGTGGGCCCATCCTTGTTTCAAAGGCAGTTGAAGAGGTGGAATCTTTATTTTCAGAAAGCAGATTGCTCTTGTTTGGTACCCATCTCGATAACAAACTAGCAGCTCCCAGCTGAGGGGAAATGATACAAGGGGGAAAAAGCCCCAAATAGTCCCTTAACACTTTTAGGAAGAAAATACCGAAGGAAGAAACGTAGGAATATATATGGTTCAGCAGAAACAATAGCTGTAATGTAGATCTCACCCTTACTGTCATTTTTTCTCCCTAATACTGTACATAACTTAATAATTTGTGTTGGAAATGAGAACATACCTCCTGGTTCTTGTGGTATAAGAATGACATCATCCATTTTTGTGGTTTGGCAAAAAAAAATAAATGAAATTTCTCACCTCAAATTTCAGAAAGCAATAAGAATTGTTCTCAAGAAGAACTTGTCATTTCCTTGGAGTGATTATGAAACCTGTCTGTGGTTGTGGAGAATTTTTCTTCTCCAGGGAAAATTCATGAAAACTTGAAATTTTCCAGACTTGAGAAATAGTAGTTGATAAATAAAAATGTTGAGCATCTTAGTCTATTGGTTCAACTTTGGGATGTGGTTCAAACTGTGTGTCTATGACTGTGGTGGGGTCCTGGAGTGGGGAAAAAAACAAGCTGAGACTAGCACTCTGAATAAGAGATGGATTGTGTCAGTACACCAGGCCTGGCTATTGCTGGGTATGTGTGTGGGGAGGCAGAGATGTGGGGGGAGAGGATTTGACACCCTGCTCATTGGGCGTGCATATATGTCAGCACTTTTCAGGTGCTTAGAAACTGAGCACTTTATTTTAGTGATTATAGTAGTCTGTGATGAAAACCTAAAGAAAATCTACTTAGGCAGAAGTCTACACTGACGACCTAGGGAGGGTGATGAAATTCTTTCACCCATCCTGGGGTTTAAGAAGCCTCACATTTCAGCTCTAGGGCAGCTATGAGTACAGGGACAGCAAGTTGAAGGACCCCATTAGTGTGAATGATGGCTTCCTTTTACACACCAGTCAATTTTCAGGCAAGGCCTTTCACGCTGTCAGGAGATTTAAAAAAAAAAAAACAAAAAAAAAAACCTTTTTGAAAATGTCCTGGAGGTGACTTCATGGCAGAAGTAGATCCCAGATTAGTCCAAACAGCTGTTTGTTTATATTGTTCAGTATTTTGAAAACTGTTAACCTATTGTTTCCAAGATGACAAATAAGTGAATTCTAAGGTCACTTAGAATCAAATGTTAATCTTCCTAGTGTCAACACCAGGGTAATTTGGGAAAGAAATAGAATCCCTTCCTTTCCTAAGCCCTACCCCTTCATATCATTACACTACAAATTATATATTTTAAAAAAAATGTCCCTTTTTCAGGGAGTGTTTTCCCTTGTGATACCTGGTTCATGTGGACCAGGAGAAATCCTTCATACTTCCTCTTCCTACTCAGGATCTTTGCTTTTTTTTTTAGATAAATATAATAATTTTATCAACAGCACATAAGCAAATCAAACTTAAATGGGTTTCAAATAATTTTAATCTTTAAAAAATGATCTTTTCATCTAAATTAAAATGTTTAATTTTTTTTGTGTCTTAATTGTCTTCAGCATTGGTGGTCTGCCTATCTGAGGGTAGAACTAGAAAGGAATCAGTGCTGGGAAGTTTTTTGTTTTTTTTTTTTAATTAAAAACATTAAAAACTTTGTTACCGGGGTGCCTGGGTGGCTCAGTGGGTTAAGTCGCTGCCTTCGGCTCAGGTCATGATCTCAGGATCCTGGGATCGAGCCCCCCATCGGGCTCTCTGCTCTGCAGGGAGCCTGCTTCCTCCTCTCTCTCTGCCTGCCTCTCTGCCCAGTTATGATTTCTCTCTGTCAAATAAATAAAATTAAAAAAAAAACAAAAAAAAACTTTGTTACCGAAGTATAATTGACATATAAGGTAGTATAAGTTTTCGGGACACAACATACTGATTCAACCATTCTATAGGTTACTGAATGTTAACCACAACAAGTGCAGTCACTATGCAACATTATCACAGTATTAGTGACTATAATCTTTATGGTATGCTTTTAAATATTAAAAACATTTAAAACTCAGTTATTTGGTATCTAGATCATTCATTGATCAGGGTCTTGGAAAGCAGGGCTAGAATCACCCTCAAATACCTCAAATACCCACAGATCTAGTAGTGAGCCCAGGGCACCAGGGTAGAGTTCCCTCCATGAGGGTGAGTTCCCCTTTGTGGTTCAGTGGAGATGATGACAGCTCATCAAAGAAGTACTAATAATTTTGAACCTTGAAAGGGAGAAGATTGGGGTTTGGACTCCTTTCCCCCAAGAGATTCCTTAGTTTTTATGCATATATACGTTTCCATCATCCTCAGGTTATGACAAGATTGTGGTCTGAAGACTCTCTGCATCGTTCTGCTTTCCCCCCCTTTTATCTTGCAGAGGTGTGACCTCCAAATAAACGACTTGCATTCCTAACCCTGTCTCAACATCTGCTTCTTAGGGGACCTACCTGACACAGATCAGCTAACTTACTAGCTCATTTTAACTTCTCAGTAACCTTCGGATACTTATCGAGCATTAATAATCTCTCTTGGAGCTCTCAGAGAGCTGAGGCGCGAAAAGATTGGTCGTTTGGATTAGTTGCACCTAGACACTGAGTCTAATGACCCCAGTCCATGACCTCCTCTACTGCATTAGTCAGGGAGCTTGGCAGGAATGACTCTGGCTTCCTTGAATGAAGAGTGGTTAAAAGGAAGTTCACGAAATCAAGGATTGTTGGAGAAGCAGGCTCAGAAATGAAGGATACTAGGGCATTTCTGTGGTTCTTGGAAGTAGGAACTAATGCATGGTTTTGTGAAGGTGCCACTACTAGGATAGCTGAATGCCTCAGTTCTACCCTTCGCCCTGCCACTCTTCCATCACCCTAAGAGTCAAGCCTCCGGAGAAAGACTGATTGGTTCTGTTTGGGTCACATGACCACTCCTCTCAGCAAAGAGGGCTGGGAACCTTGAATGAAAATCCCATCAAATTCGCACACAATGGGAAAAGAAAGAATTCCTCAAAAGATAACAGGTGTGCTCTTACAAAAGAAGCCTGCTGGCAAACAACAGATGTCCTCGCAGACCTACAGCCACTCTTCTCTGAGTCTTTAACAGCCTCCCATGTCCTGCCTGAAATCAGGGACTGAAATATACATCCATTCAAGGTGATTTCGAGTCTTCAGCTTTCCATTTCGTTGCTTTCTCATTGTATCCTTTGAGGGCAGAAAGAATCCAGTTCTTAGATGGTGACTGATCCATAGCAGGCATCTAACCCAAACTTGCTCCATGAGCTTTCTTCAAGGAACCCGAGAGCTCAGCTAGGAGCATTTCTTGTTCTCTCCTGTGAGTCTGTCTGGTTGTGTGTGCAGAAGTGCTTGCTTTCTTCTCCCTCTCCTCCCCGCAGCCCTGGGCACCAACTCCTCAAGATGTCTGTCTTAGTCTGCTGGAGACTTGTTCATAAAATGAAAGAACAAAATGGCAGGCACTGTTTTGTCCCCCCATTCTTTGAGCGTGCTGAGAAATCTCTGTAGCCAACCCACTCACTTACTTACTCCATAGATGTTTACTGATAGCCTCCTGTGGTTGAGGCACTGGTGATAGTGCAATGACTAAGGCAAATCAAGTTCTTGCCTTCATATAATTTATGTTCCTGCTACATGAGAGGCCAACAATAAACACAGAAATGAAATTTTGCAGATTGTTGTAAGCATCACAGGAAAACGACACTAGGGTAGTGGGATGGGGAGTGGCTGGGATGGTCAGGTTGATCAGGGATTGACTCTCTGAGGTAGTGACATGTGTGTTGAGACCTGAATGACTTGCAGAGATTTGAAGAAGAGCCAGGGGAACCCCAGGCCTCAGGCACTGGAATGGGACTCTGCTGAGTGTGTTAGAGGGCTAGAAGGAGAGCCAGGTAGACCAGACTGAATGAAGTGAATGAAGGCAGAGCAGGGAGACATGTGGCTGGAAAGGGCGCAGGGGTCGGATGATGGACACCTGCATCAGTGAGCAGGACTGACTTGTCCCTTTGACACAGCTGGCCCGGTGTCTAGAACCCATAATACCTTCAGGGCTTGGGAAAATGTTTTAATTTCTTTGGAAAGAAACAGTATAATAATAGTGAATATATGATAATGAATCCTGCCTGGGTTATACTCATCTTTCTACCAAGATAGTCACCAAATATAATTTTTATTTTTATTTTTTCGTGGAGGAAGGGGCACACAAAGGCAAAACTGTCTGGGACTCATGAGGCTCACAGTGTGTTGCTGGTGGTGAGGGTGTTTGTAATGCATCCAAGCTCCCGCTGAACCAGGAGCATCTTCCCCCAAGTTAGAAAGTTCTCTAGGATTTTCAAGTGTTAGTTCTTCCTAAGTTTCTTCAGCCACTGGGCTACCTCAAAGCACCTTTTCCGATAACACAACCCCAGAAACCATAACAGCATCTACATTTCTAAGGAAGAGCTTCCAGGGACCAGATCTTGCAAAGAAGTAGCACAGTATGCAGTGACAAGTTCTCTTCAGTCTTAGCTCCTCATAAGCCATAGGACACCCTTTATTTGCTTCGGTGCTGGAAAGGAACATAGAATGATGTCTGTGATTTAGCTGTTTTTGCTTTTTGGGTTTTGTTGTTGTTGTTGTTGTCAGCAATGTTATCTTGAAGTACAAAGCATTTGTGATCTATAGAAAACAGTTCACATGCTCCTCTCATAAAGGTAGTCAGGACAGGGATTATTATGATCATAAGGCATTTTATAAATGAGGAGATGGATGAGAAATTCATAGAACTACTAGTTGGTGGAACTGGGACTCATGTCAAGAACTCTGGACTCCAAAATGTATGCTCTTAACGTAGGAATTACTGTTATTAATGGATCTAAAGGTAGGTCCTGGCTCTTGGTAGATGATCAATGGAAATATGCTGAAGACTAATAAAATAAACTATTTAGGAGCCTCTGAGAAAAATAAGTTTCAGGCTGTGTGGTTCAACAGAAATAAGTGGGAAAAGTGATGAGATGAAAAGCATTCACTAACACCTGAATTGCTTTAGAGTTTCTATTAGCGGGTATTTGCACTTGTCTAGTTTTCATATGCAGAAGACTAAAGCAGGAAACATCTGTGTGTCAGAAGACAAGTCTCTGGAATATTTTTTTCCTTCTTTAACCATTATTACCTTACCAAATCTTTTTTTTTTTAAATTAGAACTTGGTGGTTAGCAAATGTAGAAATAATGAATTAGAGAATCCATTGAGTGTAACTGCGAACTCTGGTTATCTCACTGAACGGATATTATCCAAATTTAGGTACGCTCAAGAAGAATTTATGGAGGGGCGCCTGGGTGGCTCAGTGGTTTGAGCCGCTGCCTTCAGCTCAGGTCATGATCTCAGGGTCCTGGGATCGAGTCCCGCATCGGGCTCTCTGCTTGGCGGGGAGCCTGCTTCCTCCTCTCTCTCTCTCTCTGCCTGCCTCTCTCCCTACTTGTGATCTCTATCTGTCAAATAAATAAATAAAAAAAAAATCTTTAAAAAAAAAAAAAAAAAAAAAAAAAGAAGAATTTATGGATTGTTTGCTACATCTTCCCAGTCTTGCGAGAGACAGAAACAGAAATAAACTTTCTGTAGAATGTGAGCTTTTTGAGGTCTATAGAATGTGGATTTTAGGTCTAGCTTGCCTTTATGTTCATAGATCCCAGTACATGGCTTGGGGCATGGAGCTACGCTCTATGTTGAATCTGTCTTCAGTTAAAACAAGCTCTTGAAACCTGGTGATAAATCTAGGTTCTAGACACCCAAAACAAAAATTTGCAGGACACCCCTCTGTGTTTATTGCTCCTTAAATTCCCATTATCTCCCTTTATTTGTTTGTTCATTTAAATCTTAAACCCAGCCCTCCATCACTTTTCTCTTATCCTGGGACCTTGGGATCCTTTCATCTTTGGTAGTGAATAAGCAGCCATCTATGAAGAAACAGACTTATTACTATAAAGACAAGAGAAAAAGCAGATTGGGGTAGGCCATAACTGTGAGTGAAGAAAGAATAGAGCTGAATTAATACTAAATTTAGCAAGTTAATCCTAATGCTTTGTTGCTGTAGATAGCATAGAAATAGTGACATTCCAGATGAGATCTTCTTAGACCAGGCCGCTTTGGCCCTGTTCCCTAGCTTGGAAGTTCAGTAGCTGTTCCGTTTAGAAGACTTTCTGGAGTTAACTTTCATCATCAAGGTTTATGAAACTCACAGGACGTTGCCATATAAGCTGAAATATTAACTTACCAATTTGTGTTGGTAAATATTCCTTGCCCAGGATATTCTGCTCACTAGTCAGGGTCTCAGGAAAGCAGAATTTCTATTCAAATAATTTCCAGGAAGGAATACAGTCAGAGCAAAGGAAGGTAGATGGCCTCCTGGATAGGTCATATTGGCTGTGATGAATCCCCTGGATCATCCCTGCCCAGCAGCAGACTGTACCTCTTAAATGAGCAGAAAATCTGTGTTCAATAATCTAGTGTTTTTCTATGTACAGTGCTAGAATGCAAGAATATCCCCTCACCCTTCTTGATACATAGCAGCTTTCTCCTCTGTAAATGGGGGAGAATACAAACACTACTGGCCTGTAAGGGTATTGAAAGGATTAGCGAGTTAATATAAGCTGAACACCTAGAATAATATGCCTGGTACATAACACTACACTCCAGGCGTGATTAGCTAATGCTGCTAATGCTGTTGTTGTCATCATTATTATTATTAATTTTTATTTTATTTAGATTTAACTAATTAACAGAGTGTTTTATTCGTTTCAGAGTAGAATTTAGTGCTTCATCAATTGCATGTAACACCCAGTGCTCCTTCCATCAAGTGCCCTCCTTAATGTCATCCAGTTATCCCATCCCACTGCCTACTTCTCCTCCAGCAACTCTCATTACCATTTGCCCAGACTCTTTGCAGACAATTTTCCTTCTGCTGTGTTAATCTTCCTAGAGATTTTCTTAAAACAAGTATTTAGATGCCACCTTTCTCAATTATAGTCTCATTCTGGTCATGCTTCCCTGGGGTCACACTCTAATCACCTGGCTTGTTTGGGAGGTCTCAGAGTTCTCTGGCCACACATTTACTGTTCACTACCCATTTCTACATGTGGCTGATAGGGTCAGCTTTGCATTCTTTTCTTCTAGGTGCCCTCTTGGGGAATAACTAAACAGGTAAAAATCTTCAGACCGGGGGCACCTCGGTGGCTCAGTGGATTAAAGTGTCTGCCTGGGATCGAGCCCCGCATCGGGCTCTCTGCTCAGCGGGGAGCCTGTTTCCCCCCTCTCTCTCTGCCTGCCTCTCTGCCTACTTGTGATCTCTGTCTGTCAAATGAATAAATAAAAAATCTTAAAAAAAATCTTCAGACTGATGGTTTTATCCTTATGAATTGAGACAGTCTAAGGCTAATTTCCTTTCACTTAAAAAAAAAAAAGATTTTATTTATTTATTTGACACAGAGAGAGAGAGACAGTGAGAGAGGGAACACAAGCAGGGGGAGTGGGAGAGGGAGAAGTAGGCTTCCTGTGGAGCAGGGAGCCCAATGTGGGGCTTGATCCCAGGACCCTGAGATCAATGACCTGAGTGGAAGGCAGACACTCAACAACTGAGCCCCCCCAGGAACCCTTCCTTTCACTTTGTATCTTGCAGATAAATGAAGACCAAAACTTCTGAGAAAATTTACCTTATATTCTTGCCTTTTAGTGACATTGACTCAGTAATATGTCATAGATCAGAATGAACCAAATGGACCTCTGGATGTTAATATTTGTCTTCTCCACTCTCTGGACTCTCAGCTAGATCTTGGCATCTCCTGCTCAAGGGCACTGCTATTCCCCAGATCTGAAATCCACATGCCTGTGGTTGTGCTCCTGCCATCCCGACCTCCCCAACACATTCCCCTGTTTTATCTCCTACCCATCTCACACCCACCCAACTTGCCCACCCTGCCTAGCTTGCCCTCCACTCTCAGCTGGAACCTGAACACAAGTAGTAGGTGTCATATGTTGGTCTTCTCTTCTGAGTAAATTGGCACCAATTTGTGGAAATAAAATACCTTTCCTCTCTTGACAGACTCATTGTTGGCTGTAATTAGGAAGAAAGAATGGGGAAAAGGATCTGGGAAAGGTGAGTGAAGCGTCCAGGATATATTAGCATCCCGGTCCGTCAGTTCTGCGGTGTTTGGAAATCCCAAATGCATGTATGTTGCAGTGATCAGGAGTCAGGACAATTAGGAGGTGGATGAAAATCCCATCAAGGATGATTAATAAATTGCATACGTAAATAGTATACTGATGAATACTCAACCGGATATTGTATTATGGAATTTCCTGTTTCAGAAACAGAATCTGATAATTATTTCAACAGAACCTACAAAACCTGCTTGCTAGTCTGATTTCACAGCATGGATTTATTATCAAATTATATCTATTATAAATGATTAAGTCTGTTTATCACTTCTAAAGGTAGCACTGTTATCAGTTAATCTAGTATGGATGTTTCGTTGTGTAAACTTTCTCTATGTTAGTTTCATACGTTGTGTAAACTTTCTCTATGTTAGTTTCATAAGTTGTAAGTCATTCTCAGGGAAGGGGAGAACAGGGCGTTATTTAGCGGGTGTAGACTTCTAGTTTGGGAAGAGGAAAAATGATCTGGAGATGGACGGTGGTAATGGCTGCACCATGTGAATGTACTCAATGCCGCTGAGCCGTACATTTAACAATGGTAAGTCTTATGCTATGTATTTTTCCCACAAGCAAAAAGAATAAAAGTCACCCTTGCTTGTCATAAAAATTTAAACAGCATAGAAGGATGAAACAGTAAAGTTTGTCTCTCTGCCTTTTACCACCACCTATTCTCATCTGAATGTAGTTACATTCAGATGTAACCACAGCTGATACCCTTTTAGAAATCTATTAAAAATAAAGTGTATATATTTACATAGGACTATGTTACCATTTTTTAAAAAACACGTACTGTTTGGCCCCTTGCCTTTAGCATTTATTTATTTATTTATTTAAAAGATTTTATTTATTTATTTGACAGAGGGAGGTCATAAGTAGGCAGAGAGGCAAGCAGAGAGGTAAGCAGAGAAGCAGGCAGAGAGAAAGGGGGAAGCAGGCTCCCTGCAGAGCAGAGAGCCTCATGTGGGTTCAATCCCAGGACCTTGGGATCATGACCTAAACCGAAGGCAGAGGCTTCACCCACTGAGCCACCCAGGCACCCCTGCCTTTAGCATTTAACAATGTATCTTAAGTACTTAAGTACTTACATATGTATTTACTAAATACATATGTATTTTACTAAAAATATTTTTTCAGGGCACCTGGGTGGCTCAGTGGGTTAAGCCTCTGCCTTTGGCCCAGGTCATGATCTCAGGGTCCTGGGACTGAGTCCTGCATCGGGCTCTCTGCTCAGTGGGGAGCCTGCTTCCCCCTCTTTCTACCTGCCTCTCTGCCTACTTGTGATCTCTCTCTGTTAAATAAATAAATAAAATCCTAAAAAAATATTTTTTCATATCAACACTTATAGATTCTCTGTTTTTGAAAAGAACTGTATGATGTTTCTGCTAACAAACACTTCACTTCGATTTTGATGTAACACAACTGTATTTCCGTTAAAATGGTTATCCTTGTCTTTTTCTGACATCTGCCTCCTTATCCAGCTCTGCCGTTGTTCCTCATATTCAGTCATTCATTTCAAACAGATTTGATGAGGGTCTAGCATGGGTGATGTTATACCTTTGACATTGCTAAGCAGACACTTGTTCTCTAGTGCCATAGGAGTTCTCATTTATCTTCGTAACCTCACTTCACCATTCCATTCATGTTGGCTCAGGGATACTCTAAGCATACAAGGTATCTGTTGAATTGAAAAAAAAAAAAAAAGTCTGGCCTGCTTGTTTACAATCTTGACTATAAACCTGATTTAGAGTACTTTGTACACACCAGCACCTACTGCCCTCAGTCGTCATCAGATCCTCTGCACAAGTGGTTCTAGGAATTCTGCCCCACAGCCTATCCCTCCTAATTTCCTTTTTCCAATTCTTTCTTTCCTCCCCCATGAGGCTGTTGGGTCTTCTGCCCTCTTTCATTTCTAAGAAACCCCTTCCTATAGGCCTATAGATTTCAGATTTTCTTCGAGAGTTGAATACATAGGAGATGCAGAGATATTTCTACTATAGACAAGTATATACCAGAGGTGTCCTTTGTCCTAGAAACAGAGAAGGATTCCTGATAACCCTTGCCCCGTCCCTCACTGGAACATGAATTTGCTTTCCCATGAATATCAAAAGTGCACTGACTAGATTCAAGGACAACATTAGCTCTGTGGTTCACCTGTATATGGAGTACTCAGGCTCCCCCGGGGCTGCCTACAAAGCCAACCACCCTTTGTCATATTGTTTCTCTGGGAAAATGTATCCAAGTTCCCAGTAATTGACTTGTCAATGTCTATTTTGGAATAGAGCCCATTTGTAAACTGCAAATAGCTGGTTCTTCTTCTCAAACCTATTATCTTTCTCTCCCCCCCCCCCAAAAGTCTGTAAAATAAGTATCTTGGTTGATAGAACTCATATTTTATTGATAAAAAAAATCAGTCAACTCATGCACACACACTGGGCTCCAGTTGGGCCAATGTTTGTAATCTGCCTTTGTAGTGGTTGGAATTAGAGGGGATGAGGAAGCAGATGGGCCAGTAATAAATGTTCCTTGCATTACCAGAAACTTTCTATTTTAAAGTAAGGGATAGTACTCAAGGAGAAATGTTATGAAAGAAAGCTCATTTTCTATTGCGGATGTGTGGTGAATATATTGCCCTTATCTTATGTTCTCCAAACAAATCTGCCCTCATGGATATCATCCAAAGCCATGGGAAAGATAAATTTAGGAAGGGAAACCCAATTAGGAAAATTCATGCTGAGGGATATATAAAAGGAAAACCACAACAATAAATGTTCCAAAGAGTGAAAAACAGTATTAAAAAAATAAATAAAAATAAAAAGCAGAGGCAGACGGGCAGGCCAGCAACCAGAGAGAATCATGAGTAGTAGAATGAGGGCATTCAGAAGGGAACGTCTATGAATCAGGACCTAAGGATCTGTTTAGGGGGACTGGGTTTAAAACTCAAGCTTTCTCAATAAGCTGATTTTATACACCCTTTTTTCCTTTTCTTTATGAAAACAAAACAAAACAATTTTTAAATGTGTTTAACCAGTACATTTTGGGGTTGGGGTCATTTTTGAAATGTCAGGGGCCTTATCTGTCAAGAACAGTTGTGTTATTTTGATGTTTCTACTTTTTTTTAAAGTTTTTTTTTAAAGGTTTTTATTTATTTTACAGAGAGATAGAGAGAGAATACAAGTAGGCAGAGAGGCAAGCATAGGAAGAGGGAGAAGCAGGCTCTCCACTAAGGAGGGAGCCCGACATGGGGCTCGATCCCAGGACCCTGTGATTATGACCTGAACCGAAGGCAGCCACTTAACCAACTGATCCACTCAGGTGCCCCTGATTTTTGTACTTTTAAGTATTAATAGATTGATATGAAAAAGACAGTACACTGACTGATGATTATGGACTGAATTGTTTCCCCCAAAATTCATGTGTTGAAGTCTCAATACCCAGTTCCTGAGAATCTGACTATTTGGAGACAGGGTCTTTACAGAGGTAATCAGGTTAAAATGAGGTCACTAGGATGGGCCCTAATCCAATATGACTAGTATTCTTACAAGAGGAGTCTTGGAGACAGACAGGTACGGAGGGCTAATGGTGTGAAGACAGGGAGAAGGCAGCCATCCCCAAGCGAGGGAGAGATCTTGGAATCTGCCCTTCCCTCATAGCCCTCAGAAGGAACCAACCTTGCCAACACTCTGATCTTGGAATTTGGGTATCTGCAACTGTGAGAAAATACATTTCTGTTGCTGAAGCCACCCGGTCTGTGGTTCCCTATTAACGGCAGCCCTGGCAGACTACTAGACTAGATTAAACCCTAATCCTTAGAGCTGGAGAGAAAATGCAACAGGACATTCAGCTTATTGGAGAGTTAAAATGAACAGATGGAGTCGGTATGGTAATGTCCCTAGAAGTCCAAAGGGCTAAGTTTCCTGCTTCCCAGGAGTGTATAGCCTTAAACCAAAACCGGCCTCCAAAGGAAGAGGCTGCTGGGCATTATTCAAATGCCCATAATTTGTCTTCCCAGGGCAAGAAAAGGACTAGGTGAAATCACCGAATTAATTTTCAGCTCCATTTGAACTCCGTGTTTTACAAAATACTCTCCTGTGAAGTAGACCATTTCCCTCCACATGCGTGGGAAGGAGTTTATAATTAGAACATCCTGGGGAACTTCTTCTATTAATTGTTGCATACCTGAAATATCACAAAAGAGAGTGTAAGTAAAAAATTAATTGGAATCATTGTTTTGCCTTTGTCATTACAAGAAACTACAGGAATAAATGCCTTATGGCCTTGGGCACTACAAAGTCTTTATCAAGCCAAGACAATAGGGGTTTCTGGAAGTGTGTGAACTTGAGAAACCTGCAGGGTGTGGGGAGAGCAGAGCTTGGGGCCAAGAAGACATTCTGTTCAGAGCAAAAAAGTAATATATAGAACAATATCCCTTCTGTCCCCTCCCCCCTAGATGCAGGTTGGCAACCTTGAAGATTTACAAAGGATAAAAGGAATACTTTACAGAAAAATGAAAGGTTTTGCCCTTTTTAAAAACAGATCTCTCAAGCACGAGATTTTCAAATCTTGGGAAGTCTCTT
Source organism: Meles meles (assembly GCF_922984935.1). NCBI lineage: Eukaryota > Metazoa > Chordata > Mammalia > Carnivora > Mustelidae > Meles > Meles meles. The sequence continues at coordinate 26,401,917 of NC_060070.1, forward strand.
GACCCTGGCCTGAATTCCAGTGCAGAGGTTAGAAACCTGGATTCCAGAAGCAGGCTGCCTGGGGCACCTGGGTGGTGCAGTCGGTTAAATGTCTGCCTTTGGCTCATATTATGATCCCAGGGTCCTTGCTCAACAGCGAGTCTGCTTCTCCCTCTGCCTGCGTCTCTCTCTGTCAGATGAATAAATAAAATCTTAGAAAAAAATAAGCATTTTGATCTCAGCTTGTTACCAGCGTGTGAGCTTGGATCAGAACAAAGCCTCAGTTTTATCATAGTATAGAATGGAAATACGGATGAAGTACACTTACTTCATAGAGTCGTTTAGAGTGTTGAGTGAGATATTCCAGGCGAAACACAGAGTCTGCCCTGTGCTAAGTACTCAAAAAATACTCGTTTTTATCATTCAGACTTCACGGATGATTCTTTTTTTTTTTTTTTTTAAGATTTTATTTATTTGACAGACAGATCACCAATAGGCAGAGAGACAGGCAGAGAGAGAGGAGGAAACGGGCTCCCTGCTGAGCAGAGAGCCGGATGCGGGACTCCATCCCAGGACTCTGGGATCATGACATGAGCCGAAGGCAGAGGCTTTAACCCACTGAACCACCCAGGCACCCCTCAAGGATGATTCTGTATGTCAGTGATGAGGTGGGCACTGTCGTCGCTTTGAATTCAGACATAAGTGTCCGACATTTTGGAGAGTTGGGGGCTCTGGGCTATGTCTTCTGTTTACGCTGATGCTACAGAGGAGGTAGGGTTTGGTTTATTTTCTTTTTGGTAACTTTTCTGTACTGAAGCATCTTGTTTAAGGCCAATGTTTGCTTATGCATTTTCTGTCCTGATGATCTATCCATTGATGAAAGTGGGGTATTGAAGTCCCCTACTATTGTCGGATTGCTATTTCTCCCTGTAGGTCCATTAACATTTGTTTTATATATTTAGCTGCTCCTATGTTAAGTTCACAAATATTTACAAACGTTGTGTTCTCTTGCTGGATTGAGCCCTTTATCATTACGTAATACCTTTCTGTTTCTCTTAATACAGTCCCTGTTTTCAAGTCTATTTTGTCTGCTAACCCAGCTTTCTGTTAGTTACGTTTGCATGGAACAACTTTTCCTTCCCATCACTTTCAGTTTGTATGTGTCTTTTGCATCCATCCGAAGTGAGCCTCTTATACGCAGATATAGATCGGTCTTGTTTTTTTTTTAAACCATTCAACCACTCTATGCCTTTTTCTTTTTTTAAGTAATCTCTACACCCAGTGTGGGGCTTGAACTCACAACCCCAAGATCAAGTGTTGGATGCTTTACCCACTGAAACAGCCAGGTACCCCTATGTCTTTTCATTAGAGAATTTAGTCCATACTATCCTATACTTTAAATATAGGAGTTTTATGTGGAGAATAAAATAACATCAAAGTTAATGTAGGCATATACATTCGTACAATTGTATGAGAGAATTAGACCAGGCTTCAGAAGAAGTTTAATTTGGAAATATAGAATTTGACCACTTCTACTTTGATCTCCTTGTAAGCAGTGTCAACCTTAAAAATAAAACTGTTATTTTACCAGCAAAAATAGGTTTATTTATGAATAGCAGAGAATTGCAATCCCAGACAAGCAAGCTACAGCAAAAACCACTGGCAAGTCCACAAAACAAAGCAGAAGATTTTTTTTTTTTTTTTTTTTCTAGAGGAAAGGGTTGGGAAGGCTGTTATAGACAAAAAGTCAATTAGAAGTATACTGGAAGTTTAAAGTACAGTTGCTTTTCATTGGCTGAGTTGTGACCGTATCTCATTGGCTGGGCTATTGCCTAGGAGGAGGAAAACCTTTCTTCTTGCTGGGATAGTAATGTAGTATGGGTTTCCTTCCTTCCTTCCTTCCTCCCTCCCTCTCTCCTTCCCTCCCATTCTTCCTTCCTTCCTTCCTTCCTCTCCTTCTTCTTCTTCTTTTAAGATTTTATTTATTTGAGAAAGAGTACAAGAGAGAATATGAGCAGCAGGGAGGGGCAGAGGGAGAGGGAGAGGCAGGCTCCCTGCTGAGTAGGGAGACTGATGTGGGGCTTGATCCTAGGACCCTGAGATCATGACCTGAGCCAAAGACATTGGCCCAATAGACCGAGCCACCTGTGCACCCCTATTGGTTTCTTTCTATTGGATTTGCAATTGATGACCAGTGGTAAGGCATGAGAACCCCCCTGCCAAACCTCCCGACTCCATTTTAGTGAGGTTTCCCTTTGTTAATTTTCCCAGTAGCATGGGACACAGTGCCCCGTGTGGTGCTGAGTATGGGATGGGACTTAATGAGTTCTTGTGGACTGTTCGACAGATATTTTAGAGGAGTCTGAAAGCCCTATGCTGCACGGAGTCATGTGGAAGGATGTCAGAGGTATCAGGGGATACACCAATCAGGTGGTCTTTCAGTGTTTTTTTTCCTGGATTTTTCCAACACTGTTATATTACTCAGGGTCCCAGCAAGAAATAGATAGTACATGCAAATCAAGGGATAGGAAGATGATATAATAAAGGGACAATTCAAAACGTCTTGGTAGGGTGTTGGGCAGCCCCGCAAAGGATAGAGCATCTGTCACAGTTGTTTGCTAACACTTAAGGCTTGAGGGGATGGTGGAAGGATGGATTACTGGAACTTGAAGGGGGAGCTTTGTGGAGGGCCTGTCTGACAAAAAACTGTCCCTTTGGTGGAAGGTGTATCCTCCTTTTGTTGGAGGGAAGGAGCTGAGGGAAAAGGTTCTGATCTCCCCCCTCCATCTCTCCTTTCCTCTGCAGAAGCCAGATGACAGGAGAGCCTTATTGATACTAACTATGGTCAGCTCCTAGGGCAACAGAACAGGACGAAGAGAGGTGGAGAGCAGACAGGGAGGGAAAGAGAAAAGAGAAGATACCCAGCACCATTGTCTTTACTGTTAGTGCTGACTTAGGGAAACAAAATGGGAAAGAGTCAGGCCATCCGTTTGAATCTGTTATGTGGAATATTCTTTAGGAATGCACATGCCAGCTGATGCAAACTGTGTCCCTGACCTGTTTATTAGCATTTCTCCCTCTTTTTTGCATCCTATGCTGCTTACTTCTCTTTCGTATTTGACTGTTACTGTAATGAGCAATTCATTTCAATAGACTTCCATGCAACTAACTCTAGCTACTGTGAGGGACAGATAGTATTGGGGACTGCATCTTTAATTTTTCTGTCTCTCAGCTGCTAAGGGCTCAGGTAGTTTGAAGCCAGTGAAATTGTATTGGCTTTGATCATGGGGTTGGCACAATCAATAACTTGGAATTTCAGTTAGTCAAGTAATTAATAGTTGTAGCCTAACCTATTTCCAAAAGGGAGTTAATTTCACCTGGAAATGTTAGGCTAGAGGAAGAAAATCCCTCCAGGATCACTTTGTGGCATAAACACCTATCACTTGTTTTTCTGTAGGCATATGTTGACTTGTGATCAATGGGTATGACCATAAATGTTTAGCAACTCACTCTCTGGATAAAAAGGCCTGATTTTTAGCATTGGCCTATTCCTCTAGTGCAAATACTCCCACCATGGCCCATTTCAAGTTAGCCATCCCGTATCTCTGACTGTGGAGTTGGGAAGAGACACACAGAATTGGCTCTGGAGAGCCTAGAGGTGTTGACTCCAGCACACCACTGCATGTAATCCCTCCTTCCCTAACAGAAGGGAATGTGGAATTTCTCCCTAGCTGTCCCTAAGTAGGGCCAGGACTGGAAGTCTCTGGATCATTCATCACACTGTAGGCCTTGGGAATGGATTTAGAGTCATTTATTCTGCAGTAGGGCATGAGGGACTCTGCTGTTTTGTTAGGATCTTTGATGCTTACTAGAGAAGTCTTACCAAATCATTGCCAGCTTATGAAAACAATCACAGTTGTCAGCATGTTCTTGTTCATTAGTGAGCATATAATATCCTTTCTTTCTATTTTACCATTTGCCACTTTGAGGAATCATCCAGAAGATCTAGGAAGTGAAGTTTTATGTCATTTTCTTAAAGTTTTAATTCTTTCTCCCTTCCACTAGAAGGAATAAAACATTTAATTTCCTAGGGTTTAGAAATGATTAAAGTTGATTTGTATAAGAGTGGAAAATCATTTAACTCTTTTTCTATAAAAGCCCAGAGCAGAATATGCATTTCTTTCTTAAGAGTATTTGACATGTTGATATTTATAGCATCCTTTATGGTTCCCATTTTATATACATTTCATATTTTATTATGTGATACAGTATACATTTCCATGTGTATTATAAGTATCTAACATGAGTATAATATTAAGTTAGAATAAGGTTACAATAAAGTTAATACTAAAATAAGCAACAAACATTCCATCTATTTTTAATCTTACTTAACTTAAAGTTGTTCTACATTATAAACTAAAATGTGCCAAAAGTTATAGTCATGTCGCAAATGGATCTGGACAACATATTTTAGCTATTCACCAAACAGTTATTTCTTTTTTATTTACCCAAATAAATACATTCATGTGCTCTTTATTTCCAGTACAAAATCCAATTTATTTACAACAGATACTTGACAAAATTAAATATATGTTTATGGTGATATAGTTTTATTATATGTATATATGTTTTTAAAGATTTTTTTTATTTGAGAGCAAGCACAAACCAGGGGAGGGGCAGAGGGAGAGGGAAAAGCAGGCTTCCCACTGGGCAGGGAGACCAATACACACACAGGGCTGTATCTCAGGTTCCTGGGATGGATCATAATCTGAGCCAAAGGCAGATGCTAAACTGACTGAGCTACCCAGGCACTCCTAGTTTTATTATATTTTTATGAAAAGGGAGAAATAATATTTCTTATATGTTAAAGTGCACATCTGAGCTATCTGTAATTGGGAAGAATTTACCTGTTTTCTAACTGGTTTCTTGTTTATTTTTGACAAACGTAAGTCATAGATTTTAGCTAAAGTAAGGTAGATAGCTTTATAAATAATTGGATTAGGAAAGTATATTAATTGGGTCTGTGTTCTTTTTGAAAATGTGTTAAGTTTGAATATATCTATTGTACACATTTTTCATTAAGTAGTAGTGACAGGCAAAATAAAAACATCAATAAATCATTCAATTTAAAAATGCACCTAAAAAAAAAATCTAACAAATAAATTTGTTAATTATTCAACAGAATAGCTCCCTTAATACATTTACTAACTATTTCTTATTTCAGAATGCGTAATTGGTTACCACACTGTATGCTTTCTGATCATTTGAAAATTACCAATATTTCCAAGGTTAAGAAGAAATGAGTTCAGTACCTCTGTGTCCCATTGAAATCTAAACAGCCAAAAAGCATAGAGGGAATAAACATATACTAACTTCTCTGTCTGAACTAGATTCATCTATCCATCCACTCGCCCACACACCCATCTATAGAGCCATCCATCCACCCATCTTTTTATCAAATAGATAAAAGTTATGTGTTCTCAATGCTTTTCCCCTCCAGATATTATACTAACGCCAGGGATACCAAAATGAAAATAGTAGCAGCAACAATAACAAGATTCTTGCTTTCAATTGCTTTCAGGGAATAATTAATTCAGTGGAACTGAGAACACTCAGCTTAACAGCACAGGAACTTTCCACCCAGTTGGATGGGGGCTCAAATTGGAGTTCATGAACTGCTACAGAGAGCATAGCCATGTGTCTGATCTTGTGCCTGCATCAGTGTTTCCTCTCAGCCTCTGTAGAGGTCAAGAGTGGCTGGTAGCTCTGTTTGTGGTATTATGATCTTTAGTGGGTTCTTTTAAGCTTTTACAGTAAGATAAGATAATGGTAGTCTGCTCCCCTTTGAAAATTGGTCTGACTGATTAAATCCATATCATCATTTGTGCTTTCTGTAAAAGGTCATTGTGTTGTTCTTGTAGTAGTTGTACAACCTTTTGGGGGACCTTTTAATATGCTCTCCATAACTTTTAGGATACCTCCACGGTGGATATTTCACATCTACTTTTTTCTAAATTACCAATTCGAATCCATATGGTCTTTTTGAAGACTGTGTTGGTTTTAAAATTTGTCCACAAATTATTTTATACTCCTCCCTTCAAAAGGTGGAACTTAAATTCCTCTTCCCTCGAGAGTGATTTAGTAACTCATTTCTGATGACTAGAATACAGTGGAAGTGACTGTGTCATTTCACAGATTAGGCCAGAAAAGACATCACAGCTTCCATTTGGAAAAGGAACGAACACAAAGGACTGAGACTGAGAAGTTAAAAAGAAAAGGGAATAAGTTGTAAAAAAATGGAGTTTCATGATTTTGGTTTCAAGGAATTATCTGTGATACAATTGAAAGTGCTCAGGCCCAGCGACACCCAGGTGGCTCAGTCAGTTAAGATCCAACTCTTGGTTTCAGCTCAGGTTATGATCTTGGGGTCATGAGATTGAGCCCCGTGTTGGGCTCTGTGCTAGGCATGGAGCCTGCTTAGGATTAACTCTCTCCCAGGCTGCCTTGGTGGATCAGTCAGTTGAGCCTCTGACTCTCGGTTTCAGCTCAGGTCACCATCTCCCAGTTGTGGGATCAAGCCCTGTGTTGGCTCCCCACTCAGTGGGGAATCTGCTTCACATTCTTTCTCCCACACCCTCTGCCCCTCTGCATCCACAATCTTTCTCTAATAAATAAATAAAATCTTAAAAAACTATATTATTTACCTCTGCTCCTCTCCTGCTATCTCTCTCCTTCTTTAAAAAAAAAGTGTTCAGGACTGACAGTAAAGGAGAATGAAACTGAACTGAACCCTGGCTCTGCCAGAAGTTTGGATTGTGATCTAGGGCAAGTGTCCAACCCTGTATGGCCTCCATGTCAAATATACACTAAGGGACCTTCGACAAATGGCCTCTGAGATGTGTGTCAGCTCTCAGGATCCCTGGGATTCTGAGGATGAAAGTTTCAAAGATTGGACAGTATGGAATGATGGAAAGAGTGATAATTAATCTCAGAGAGAAAATGCCTCCATTAAAGGCAGAGACTAGCAGTCAAGGACTGGGAAGAAAAGAATAGATAGGACTTCAAGACTTCGCAAACAGAAACAAGTGCCAAAAAAGGAGCAGGATCAAAGGCAAGTTTTGTTTTGATGATAGGAGACACTAGAGCTTGTTGAAGTCCAGGAGAGGAAGAGATTAAAGGTGAAATTTTGAGACAAGATCTTAGAGAAGATAGGTAAGAATGAGATCCAAAGTATAAGTAAATAATAATGAAAGAACATGTTTTTATCTGACATGCTAAGGAGAATGATGTTGAGAAATTCAAAGAACTCTGCTATGATGGCAAAAATCAAAGAATACAGACTGTTTACCCAGAACTGACTCTCTTTCCAGTGTAGCTGAAAAGGAGACAAATCTCTGTATTAGATATGTACTGTGGCATTACAAATTATACAAAAACCTGTGGTCTAAAACAGCAAATATTTACTAACTTACACAACTGATAAGAAGCAGGAATCCAGAGACACCTCAGCTTGGTGGTTCTGGCTCAGAATCCCTTATGTCATGTAGTCCTGATGTCTACCTGGGCTGCAATCATCTGAAGGTTTGACTAGGGCTGGAAAATCCACTTCCAAGATGTCTAACATGGCTGTTGGTTTGAGGGCTTAATTTTATGTCACATATATCTTTCCTCATGCCATGAAGCAGATTCCCCACTGAGTGGGGAGCCAACACAGGGCTTGATCCCACAACTGGGAGATGGTGACCTGAGCTGAAACCGAGAGTCAGAGGCTCAACTGACTGATCCACCAAGGCAGCCTGGGAGAGAGTTAATCCTAAGCAGGCTCCATGCCTAGCACAGAGCCCAACACGGGGCTCAATCTCATGACCCCAAGATCATAACCTGAGCTGAAACCAAGAGTTGGATCTTAACTGACTGAGCCACCTGGGTGTCGCTGGGCCTGAGCACTTTCAATTGTATCACAGATAATTCCTTGAAACCAAAATCATGAAACTCCATTTTTTTACATCTTATTCCCTTTTCTTTTTAACTTCTCAGTCTCAGTCCTTTGTGTTCGTTCCTTTTCCTTTTGTACCTAAAGCTCTGCTCCTTGTTCTCAGCTTCTCTCTTGTGATTTCACTTACTTGCCTGCCATTTGATCTCATCTTTATACTTCAGTCTTTAGGCCTGTTTCTGTCATGGACTATGATTTTATATTGCTGACTGGCCAGAGAGCAGCTCCATTTGGAGTTGCCACAATCTCCAATCCCATTCCCAAGTCATATGCTTCTTCAGTTTTTCAGAGGTGTTTTTCCTTTTCTTGTCCTTTGGAGTAAATACTTAGAACCATTCTATTAGCTACCAAGCCTGTCACTTTTCTTTTTCTTCTTTGTTCTACTCATTCAGCTAAAAGTGTCATGCATTGTGGTGTCAGAAACATGAGGCCACAAAGACACATAGTCTAGTGAGACTTTAATCTGCTTTCTTGACTTTTCCATGGTCAGAGCTCCAACCAGCATCTCTGTCACCTAAGTCTGGATTACTCTGACATATATATAGTTTGTCTCTTTGCTTCCTTTCTCCTCCTACCCATCTATCCTACTTTCTTCATGTTATTGTTTGGGTACTATTACTGTCTATTATCACCACACTGAGACCCAAGTTATAACCCATTATAGTTTTGTTTATCCTGTTGTTTTTCTCAGGGACCCTGTATTCCATACCAGGTTCTCTATGCCCCTTTCAGATGGCCTTCCAATTTCCGCTGAGCTTTTCTCCTCTTTTGCTTCTTTGGGTCATGTCTTGACTTTACTCTAGTTGTGAGCAGAGTAGCTCCAGGGCAATTTCTCTTAATTATTTCTGAATATCATTGGTAAGATAGGGAGCAAATATACGCTAAGGGACTCAAAAGGCTTGAATGAAAATGTCTACTAAAATATATTGTCAATTTGACTTGTTTTAATTTTTTTTTTTTTCCCCACAGAGCCACCATGACTCTATTACATAAAATTCCCTTGGGCTGAGGTGGGGAGAGAAATAGGTGACATCAATGAAGAAAATTGATGAAAATATTTGCTTTTCCCTTTATATTTGATCAGACTAAAAATATCAGTGACTATTGGGTAGGGTTTTGGGGATTTATAATTTGAGCTAAACAAGATTTCCCCACATTTCACAATCATCCCTTGATTCAGGATGCTTGGAAGGCAATAGTCAGTGGGGACGTTTGACAGAAACCAACAAGGTGATCTTTCCAGGAGGAAGGTTCCCTCATGAGTGTGACAAATCTTGAGGGTGGCTGAATCTCTTTATGAAAGCAAACAGGTTTAGAAGTAAGGAAGTGAGTAATTCTCTCCATGTGATGCCTTTCTACATCTCTTATCTATGGTTGTATCTTATATTAGAGTTACAGATTACTATAGTTTTTAGTGTGGCTACTGTGAGATGCGGATTCATGGTAGAATTTCTAGACTATCAGAGATTTCTGGATGTACATAAATTGGATATAGAGACTTCAACATTTTCTGGTTGAATTCCTTTTTTCACAGAGAAAATAATGTCATGTTTTCTTTGTCATTTTCTGGCTTATTCTATATTTAATCAACCATTTTTAAAATTTCATGTCTACTATGTCCCTGGTGGAGTACAAAGTAGAGTGGTGAACAATATAGAAAAGGTTTTGACCTTTTTTTTTTTTTTTATAAATCACAAAGCCAACAGGACATAAAGTGAAAATGGAGTATTATCAATTTTTACATCAACCCTCAGTGGTTCTCTGGTTCCTGCCTACTCTTTTTGTTTTCCCTCCTACAAAATATCCTTCTTGGGTGGCATCAACTTCTTTCTGTAACCTTAATATCCATGGTGGTAGACACTATATATCTTGCATGGCAAAGGTCAGGAAGAGTGGTGTTGTCACTCAAGCTGGGCATCTGATTCGGTTCATTAACATGAAGCTTCATCTGCTTTAATGTCAACATTCTTCATATTTTTATGGTTCATTTGTTGTCTTTTAGCTTAGTGCCTCATTGTCTTAGCCTGTGTCAATAGTTAAAATATATTTTCCTCTTAATAGAAGTGACTCAAATGGGATTTATTCTATAGTAGAGATAGAATATGAATGACAGGGTCTGTCACACAGTAAGTGTTCATTAAGTATTTGGAAAAAATGGAAGGGATTCTACAATTACATTGAATGAGTAATTGTAATTAATCAATTACAATTAAGATGTAAATATTGCTCTTCTTCTTTTTTAAAGATTTTAAGGAGAGAGATCACAAGTAGGCAGAGAGGTAGGCAGAGAGAGAGGAGGAAGCAGCCTCCCTGCTGAGCAGGGAGCTCAATGCGGGGCCACATCCCAGGATCCTGAGACCACGACCAGAGCTGAAGGCAGAGGCTTAACCTGCTGAGCCACCCAGGCGCCTCTTCTTCTCCTTCTTCTCCTTCTTCTTCTTCTTCATCTCCTTCTTCTTCTTCATCTCCTTCTCTTTCTCCTTCTCCTTCTCCTCCTCCTCCTTCTTCTTACCAGAAGAAATAAAACATGGAAGAAAAGTGATGAAAAAAACAAAAACAAAAACAAAGAAACCACTGTGATTTGATGTCCAGCACTTTATATCTGTAACCTGTGCTTCTTTTACAGTATTTCCAACCAATATGTTAGACAGGTCTTTCTCTGTCTTCACCCTTCCTTCCCTCCTTTGTTTCTCCTTCTCCTCTTTCTCACTCTCTCACTGTGTGTTCTGCATGGCACTCAGCTTTCAAAGGTCAGAGCACTATCAGATGGTGGTTAAAAGACCAGACTCTGATGCCAGGCAGACTTGGGTCTCAGTGTTGGCCCTACCACTACTGGTGTGTGACCTTGGGCAAACATTTCTAAGGCTCTGTTTCTTCATCTATAAAATAAGGGAGGTAACAATGTCTAAGACGGGGTTTTGTGAGGATCATGGGTGATGATAATGCTTGTGAAGTGCTCAACATTTTGCCTGATGCTAATAACGTCTTTGATGTTTGGTCTTCTCCATCCTTTATTTCTCTCCCAGGAGACTATGCTATAGAACTCCATATACAGTGGGTGGTTTTCTACCAAAATTAAATATATATGTAAGATTTTTTTTTCATCTATTTTCAGCCTTGAATAATTTGAACACAGCTAAAGATGTTTTCTCCAGGCTTTGTAAGAACATTCTTTCTGAGATGAGATCAAATTTGGGAAATGTTGATTCAGAAGCAGAACTTTTCAGTAAGTCATAAGCAAGTGACTACAGGATTATAATGTGAATCTGTGTTCTTCAATTAGCTCAGAGTCTGCTCCTACAGCCCTTCAATAAATATAGTAAATGGATCCTGATGAATGAATTCAGAGTTAAAGTCTTTGGAATTAAATTTACACCATTTTGTGTAGGCATTTTATTTTCAACAATGCTTTTAAAAAGTAGACACAATAGTCCAAATCAGTGTTTTGGCATTGTTTTTAGGAACGCCAATTTACATTCTTACTACATCTTGGAGGATAGGAAAAGACTTTTTCTTCTGTGTTGGCAGTTTGCAGGCAAGACCTCTGCAAACTTTAGCATTCTTGACAGTAATTGTTTAGTGGTCATTTCCAATTTTGTTTTGCTTAGAATACAGACCCATGGGAAAAGATCCAACACCACAATAGAAATGCCTCATGCGGATCAGAAGACCAAACTGAAATGTTATCTTCTTGAAAGTGTCCCTGTATTGATAAGAAAGGAGAAGGGAATCTTAATGGGGAAAGAAAATGATGCTTAGTGCTGAGCTCAGCTTAGTTGAAATTCTAACAATTCCTAGCCTCATTTTACGGGTAAAAGTTACTTTTAAATTAAAGAGCAAGACGCCTCTCTCTTGTACCCAGTGGGATTTGCAGAGTTGAACAGTACATCTATATCAGGAAATTCTATTCTAGCTTTTACTGTGCTGATGGAGAAAACATCTTTCCAGATGGATTTCTGTTTATACAGCCTTTAAAATTTTTACTTGCACCCAGTTTGTCTCATTGGCAGTACTTCCAGTTCTATTTTTTAAGATGTTAAGCCCACAATAGTGTTTATAGAACAGGAAGAGAAGTGACTGTTGTAGCGAGAGAAAAGAAGCTACAAGGCTCATTACTAGAAATATCTCTTAAAAACATAATAAACAGTACTGATGGTTTGTCAGTAAGATTTTTAGTATTTTATTAAGAAATGCTGAAGGGATTATGTACTGAATGCTCATAGACCACCATCAATATTCTACAATTAGCACTTTGTTGTATTTATTTTCTCATATACCTATCAACCTCTATTGATTTTTCTATCCATTTATCAGTCTGTATTATTTTTATTTTGGGGCAGTATACATTTCATAGTGAGTTACAGATATCAGAAGTGATGGACAGAGTTTCAATCATGGATGATACCATCTAGACATTTGGCCAATGGTAGATTGCATCAAGTGAAACCAGGTTCAGCTAAAGTTAACAACAACAACAACAAAAAAACCAGAATAGCTTAAGGTGTTTAAAAAGCATTTGTTTTCTCGGGTAAAAGAAGGCTGAAGGTAGGAGTCCAATGTTGGTTTGGTGGTTCTAACACGGTAACTGGTTTTAACTCTTTCTATCTTTCTGGACTACAGTCCTAGTGTTTGACAATCACCTACAAGACCTGTCATGGCCTGATACTGCTAGAGCCCTAGTCATCTCCCTTTCTAACAGCAGGAAGGAGGAAGGGGATAAAGCCTTCTTTTAATGACTTATCCCAGAAGAACTAATAATTTAATAACTTCTTTAGCTCCAGAAAAAAAAAAAAAACCTGAAGGAATTTTATGGGGATCATACTGTAGGTGAACTCGGGAAAATTTGACACATTTATAATGTTTATGTTTTATTAAGTGTAGGCACATTTGAGAAACTGAGAAATATAGTGTTATATATCCCTTGGATTATTTAAGTGGCTTACTAATTGTAGCCATTTCATTTTGTTGGAAAAAATCAAGTGAGCTGGGGTTTCCTGCCCTAGCATAGCTGTATGGGTCTTGGGTTACTATTAGAGACGTTTGTAAGGGTGCAAAAGGTGAGTTTGAATAAGTTTTAATGTAACTTGAGTTCAACAAAACCATTTGCCTGGTAAATTAATTGATCCTTATATTGAAGTAATATCAAAGTGATACTTGTTAATAGGATGATCACATCACTTTGATCAAAACGTAGTGTCATGCAAACAGGGTGGTTCAAAAGCAAACAAACAAAAAAACATGGTGGTTTAAGACCAGAGGACCAGATGGGCAGCCCACATTATCCTCAGGAATGCAATATTTCAGAGTTTATGCGTTGAGAATTTGACTTAATGGTAACAAAAGTCCTGAGGAGTATTTTATTTTATTATTATTTTTTTAAGATTTTATTTATTTATTTGACAGACAGAGATCACAAGTAGCAGAGAGGCAGGCAGAGAGAGAGAGGGAAGCAGGCTCCCTGCTGAGCAGAGAGCCCGATGTGGGACTCGATCCCAGGACCCTGAGATCATGACCTGAGCCGAAGGCAGCGGCTTAACCCACTGAGCCACCCAGGCGCCCCTGAGGAGTATTTTAAATAGCATTTAAAGTCTTTGTCTTTGAAGAAGAAACTTTATTTTCTGTAATTAAAAATGATTCACACCTGGGGACGTCCTGGACTGAGCAGGAGAGGGTTAAAGGTAGATGATAGAGGGTGTCTAGCATGGTTAGGGATGTTTGAGGAACTCGGTGAAGTGGCCCATGTACCACGTACAAAGAGGAAAAGTCATTTCTACGTTTGTGTCCAGAAATGAAAAATGGCTGCCATGAGTAGAAAAATTAATCCATACCACCATCCTTCTATTTGGGACTGGAAGATTGAAGAGTACCTGATATGCGAATTTCTCCCTATCCTCAGCCTTTTATACTCTAAGACTTTGGTTTTTTTTAAAATATTTTATTTATTTATTTGATACAGAGAGAGAGAGATCACAAATAGAGCAGCAGACAGAGAGAGAGGGGGAAGCAGGCTCCCTGCGGAGCAGAGAGCCCGATGCGGGACTCGATCCCAGGACCCTGAGACCATGATCTGAGCCGAAGGCAGCGGCTTAACCCACTGAGCCACCCAGGTGCCCCAAAGACTTTGTTTTTTAACATGAAGAATTAAAGTGTTTTAGTTTATTGTTTTGAAAATCTTATGTGCATTTATCTTATTTTCTCCCCCTTAATAATTTTCCTGGAATTTTACCTGAAATCGAAATGATCTTCAGAGTTTTATACTAAAGCCTCAAACACAAACAATAAAGCAACAACCACTTTTTCAGAGGAGCAGAAGTCCTTAGTGGGAGGAAGAGAGTTATGGGAGAAGGGACAAAATAGGATAGGAAATTAAATACAAGTTAAGACTTTTTTCCCCCCTAGGTTTTAGGGAATGATGATTTATCATTATAGCTGTAGAAAGTAAGTCTTCAGTTGCTCATTCTCTTTGCTGAAATACACTGTAGTTCTGTTGTCTTCTTTCTGCTTCAATTTCTTATCATCTATCTTGAGTGTTTCACAGTTTGTTTGATATTACTGTTTTGGATCTGTAGAGTATTGTTTAATAAATTCTTAGAGTCCTACCATGTGGTTATATTTAGCCTTAAAAAGTTTAGAGCTATTTGTATGTTCAAAATGCAAGATTAGGAATTTAAGGAAATGATGAGAATTATTATATCTTTGCTAGAGGCATGAAGTAGAACTATTACACTGTATATAAATTATATAAAATAGAAAATAGTACCATTAGTTTTTCTTGAAAGTTGTGCAAGTCCTATATTGGCCAGAAATGTATTATTGTTTCTAAGTCATGTGAAACCTAAAGTCTCCTGCCTTAGCCTGGACCCCTCAGAAAGCAGAACCTGAACCAAAGTCTTAAGTGCAGATGTTCATGGGAGAGTAAGATCCAGGAGTTACTAGTGACATGCAGCAATGTAGAGCAGGGAAGGAGGGACACCCAAAACAAGTATGCAATACTGAGTCAACCACAACTGTGGGCAGCTGGTTCCTTGCTCCCCCAGGTCTGTCTGAGGAGTTGAATGAAATGGGTTTCAGAACCTTCCATTCAGTGGCAGTGGTGGGAAGAAGATGGAAACATTCATTAATCATTTCCTATTTGCATTAGTCAAAGCTTTCTCCCTGGGTATAATGGCCCCTCCCCCCAGTCTCAGTAGAGAAGCCCCGAGGTAGGAGGCGAGAGGCTTGCTCAAGGATGTGCAGCCTTTGGGAATAAAAGAAAGATAATCTTTTAGAGATAATCTGATAGAGGGCACAACCCCCCAACCTCATCATCTTGTGGTTATGATAAATTACATGAACGGATTACCAGAATCTTGCTGTATCCAGGCTCTGGCTGGCTCACATGGGAACACTGGGACTTTGATTGACTTCTGCAAGTGTTGAGGGACTCTCCAAAAGGTGCCTACTAAACGTTTGTGGGTACTCCTGATGACAAAACTCCTGGCCTGTGCTGTGCTGCCAGTTCCCCATCAGACTCCAGAGCTGGTGATCCTCATTCTTGTTTTTCAAAAGTTTAGTGTCTTTTGCAAATGGGAAGAATGACTCAGGAGAGAGGCTTGGACCCATGGAACATTACTGAACTTAGTGAACCTGCTTTTTCCATGTGTAAACCCAGTGGCCCAGCCACTGTATGTCCGCAAGGTGCTCACGTGCCCGTAGGAGAGCTGGAGGGAAATGGTTCAGGCTTACGCCAGCTGCTGGGCCATACCCGGAATGTGACGCTGCTCAGGGGCTCAGGTACCAAAGGGCATTGTAGCTGGTCTGGTCTGGTTTGGTAGATAGCTTCTCTTTATGGCAAATTTTATTTTGGTGTGTGTGTATGTACAGGAGAAGAGACTTGAAATCTGGCTTCCGTTCCCCTCTCATTCTTCATTTCCATTCCCACCCCCCACCGCTTCACATCTCCTATGTGTCTCTAGTATCTGCTTCCTAGTCTTAGACACAGCTCAAGATTTTCCCCAGGATTGTCCTTGGTCCCCAGGCAAATTAGGGATGCAGATAGGTACTTGGATGGAGTTGGGGTATTGCCTAGTTCCACATAGTAGTGACACTAGTGATAACACAAATCCTGGCTCTGGCCCAGCTGGGTTCTGATCCCCTTTACACGTTACATATCTTATTTCTACAGTCCTAAGGACTCTATTGATCATTCTACAAATCAAGCTAAAGGAAATATTTACAAATATGTATTTGATTTCGAACAAAATAATCTTTTCTTCTACATGCAGATGATACAAAATCAAAGAAAAAAAAGAACATGTATTTGACTTCAACATTAATAGTCTTAATAACTAGTGAGTGAATGAGTGAGCCGCCTTAAGTGTATATCAGCCCAATCTTGGCAATCTCTTTGAGACCTCAGTGACAGGGGAAAATAACAAGATCTCAGGATTCCTGCTTTGCTGCTGGAGAATTTAAGGCATAAGCAACTTTAGACATCGCCTAACTTAGTGGTTCTTAAGCTTGACCTTGCGTCAGAAGAACTTGGAGGGCTTGTTAAGGCACGAATTGCTGGCCCCACTCCTATATGTTCTGATTTAGTAGGTGAGGGACAGGGCTCCCAAGTTTTTATTTCTAACACTTTCCCTGGTGCTACTGATGCTGCTGGTCCAAAGGACCCCATCTTGAGAACTGCTGGTCTAGGAGAGAAAAGTAATTTCAATTAGCAATAATCGCGCCTCGGATAAACCTCATTGGCTACGATACTGCCACTGCGCAAAGCTAGAGAAAAGTAATTTCAGATTGAATTCTGATGACTATTTTGGCTTTTTCTCTTCAAGTCAGAGCTAGTTTCATGGCCATTTCCCTTATTAACGGTGGTGTTGACTATAACTCATTTTTAACTAGATTTTAGTCATGCACTTTTTGTACTAAGTAGATAATAAAAACTAGAAAGCAGGTAGAGCATCTGCATCAAAACTAGAAGGGAGTATTTGGGGAAAGAATTCTTAGTGCTTTATATCTGGGGTTGGCAATTGATGATCCATGGGCCAAATCAGGCCCACTATCTGTTCTGTGAAATAAAGTTTTATTGGAATGCAGCCACACATCGATTTTTAAGATTTTATTTATTTATTTGACAGAGATCACAAGTAGGCAGAGAGGCAGGCAGGGTGGGGGAAGCAGGCTCCCCACTGAGCAAAGAGCCCGATGCGGGGCTTGATCCCAGGATCCCGGGAACATGACCTGAGCTAAAGGCAGAGGCTTTAACCCACTGAGCCACCCAGGCACCCCTGATTTCTGTACTGTTGACTTTCATCAAGCAGTTGTGGCAGAACTGTATGACCCATAAAGGTGAAAATAATTACTATCTGGCTCTTTACAGGAAATATTTGCCTATCCCTGGGCTCTGTGTTCCTTTCAGTAACTGTTGGCTGATTTAAGGAAGCTTTTCTCTTGAAACCCAGCAGTAAGCAACATCAGTTTACTTTAGCAGATATGAAACTTGAATCCTAACACTTTCTTCCGCCCTTCCTCAACCCTTCTCCCCTAACATGGAAAGTGGCCCAATAAGTGAAATGAAACTTGGCCCAATCAGCGATATTTAGAAAGTGGAAGGTGAAAGTGTTGACATCTGCTTGTATTTTGTGGTCCAAGCTTCCCTGGTGGCACGTGATATGGCGAGAGTCTTCTGGTCAGCCAGGCACCTCACGTTTTGTGAAAGATTGCCTCGTGCTATCTGACCTCAGTTGGATTTATGCCTACAAAGAAATGCAGTTGGATGAAAGGTCTGCATTCCTGCCTACCCTTTGGCTTCCGAAGTGAACTCTTCCTTCCTTCAGTTTTGATAATTTAATCAGGCAGAGTATCATGTAGTCAACATCCGTATGTATACATCAATAAACACGTATGTAAATTTTCAGGCATATGTGTATTTTAATACATGGTCACTTCCATTTACCTCGTTGCCTCTACTTCCGTTCTGATCTTATCTGCTTCTCTGCAGTTGGTTCACGTCCCAGAGAAGCAGATGCCCAGACAAGATGAGAAGTATGTGAGATTTATTAGGGGAAATGTCTGGGAAGAGGTAAAGTGAAGAGGCATGAGTGTCGGAAGAACCTTCACGTTGCCTTATAGGTCTGACTGGAGGAACGTAGGAGGGTTGCATGGGAAGGCTCCGACTGCAGCCTCGTTCTAATAAAACTGTGGCCAGGTGGATGGGGAGTCTTTGAGCCAATGTCGGGGGAGTCCTGTGTTCCAGTGGAATGGGCTAGTGCTAGTGCCTCTAGCCACTGGTTGGGGACAGCCAGGAAAGGGCCTTCCCAGCCTGAACACGATGGTGGATGCACAGGGTCAGCGGCTTGGGTGATCAGTGAATGTGCTGCCTGCTGCAAGTTCTGAGCTGGCATTTTCATGGCTGCCTCACTCTTGTATCTTTTACATCTTGCCACCACAGTTATTTTTTTTAAAACAGAAAAGCAACCACAGACCAGTGATAGTTACCCTTTACTTGCAAAATAAAGTTGTAGGCACTCTGCCCTTGGGCCCCATTTGCCTTTTCAGCCTTTTCTCCACCGTGCTCATACCATTGCCTGAAGGGTCTCTGTGCTTTTCTGTTTGGGGCACTTTGTCCACATGGTTCCTGATTGCTCACATGCCCTCCCTCTCTCAGGTGCCCACTGAAACCCTACTCCTTTTAAAAATATTTCTCCGTAGCGGCACTTGGGTGGCTCAGTGGGTTAAGTGTCTGCCTTGGGCTTAGGTCATGATCCCAGGGTTCTGGGACCAAGTCCTGCATTGGGCTCCTTGCTCAGTGGGAAGTCTGACTCTCCCTCTGCCTGCTGCTCCCCTGCTTGTGTGTGCTCTCTCTCTCTCTGTCAAATAAATAAAATCTTTAAAAAATAACATATTTCTTCACAGAAGCATAAATGAAATTAACAGCTCCCTCCTTGAATGTTTAATTTACTTAGGAAACATTATTTGGTTATATGTTGAATGCGGTGAGGAGTACAAAGATGAATCAGATGTGAATTCTGCTCTGAAGGACTAAGTTTAGTAGGAAAAGTTAATAAGCACTGTATTAAAAAGAGAAAGCAACAGAAGTTATAAGCTGGGTACAGAGAAAATGTGGGAATTCAGATGAGGGAAAGATACCTTCATATCAGAAAAATCTACTATGGATGGTATCTGGGTGGCTCAGTTGGTTGAACATCTGCCTTTGGCTCAGGTCATGATCCCAGGGTCCTGGGATAGAGCCCCATGTTGGGCTCCCTGTTCAACAGGGAGTCTGCTTCTCCCTCTCCCTTGCCCTCTTCCCTCTGCCCCACTTGTGTGCATTCTCTCTCTGTCAAATAAGTGAAAACCTTTAAAAAAAAAATCTGCTAGCAGAGGTGGTCTTTAAAGAATCAATAGGATTTGGGTATGAGGATATGAGGGGAAAAGGAGATTCTAGATTAAAAGAATAATAGAGGCACAGGCATGAATTTCTTTAGAACAGCCTCAATGACTAGGGCTTTTCATACTGCACATAAGACTCATTAGTGGAGTCTGAAACAAATTCAGTGGTCCTCTTATCAGTAAAAAAGAAGAAGAAGAAGAAGAAGAAGAAGAAGAAGAAGAAGAAGAAGAAGAAGAAGAAGAAGAAGAAGAAGAAGAAGAAGAAGAAGAAGAGGAGGAGGAGGAGGTGGAGGAGGAGGGAGAGGGAGAGGGGGAGGGGGAGGGGGAGGAGGAGGAGGAGGAAAGGAAAAGAAAGGAAAAGAAAAAATAGAACCAATAGAATAGGCTGAAGAATGTTTGGAGTGTATGGTATATGGCAAGGGTATTATTTTGTGAAGCTTTTATTATATATGTATATATTTTCATGCATAATGGGTCACTATATAAATGTATTTCTTACTGTGGACAAGCTTTTGTCTTTTCAAAGGCATGTATTTATAAAGCATCTCTTATGTGTTGGCCACTAGGTGAAGTCCTGAGTATAAAATGATGAAAAAAATTGATATAGTCTTTACCTTCATGGAGAATGTGTCACTACAGTGGTTTTCAGACACCAGTGGCATCAAAAACATCTAGAAGGCTTTAATAAAACACATGCTGCTTCAAACATTCAGAGATCTGCTCAGCAGGTGTGGGTTGGGCCTGGGAATTTTCTTCGCCAAATTCTCAACTGATGCTAAAAGATGTTGGTAGTGGACCACATTAGACACTAAAATAAATAGAAATGAATACATGATGGCAAGTTGTGATAAGTGTTAGGAAGGAGGAGAGTGGAGAACTTTGAGAGAGAATACCCTGGAAACCTATTTTCTGTTGGATGGTTAGAGAAGGTGTCTCTGAGAAAGGGATGTTTAAGCAGCAGGACCTGCACACTCAAGGACCCAGAAGAACTGAAAACATGGAGAAGAGAAGGATTTGAAGGGAGATTGGGAAGCAGCTAGGGGCTGGGTCATGCAGGGTCTTTAGCCTAGTGATATTCATATCGGGATATGCATATTCCCAGGGAGCATGAAGAAATTCTAAGGCTATGCAGACACATATAGTTCTTAGAGTATCATCTTCTTATGTTCTCCTAAAATGGGTCTGCCCAAAGGGCTTACTTACCTTTCCTACTTCCTTATGAATAAAGTCATACTTATTTCATAGTGAATCTTGCTAGGGTGACTTGTCCTAGGGTGTATAATCACTCGGGGCACAAAATAAGGAATGATTCAAAACCTTGACATCTGTGTTGAAAAAATGAATAACTCTTATCATGGAGTAAACCCAAAATCTATCCTCAAGGCAATTGGTCTCTAGTTCTTGGTTTTTAACAAAATTGAAGGAGGCCCCACAAACACATGAAAAATTGCTCAACATCACTTGGCATCAAGGAAATACAAATCAAAAACCATAATGAGATACCATCTCACACCAGTTACAACGTCTAAAATTAACAAGTCAGGAAACAACAGATGTTGGTGAGGATGTGGAGAAAGGGGAACCCTCCTACACTGCTGGTGGGAATGCAAGCTGGTGCAGCCACTCTGGAAAACAGTATGGAGGTTCCTCAAAAAGTTGAAAATAGAGCTACCCTATGACCCAGCAACTGCATTACAGGGTATTTACCCCAAAGATACAAATGTAGTGATCCAAAGGGGCACGTGTGCCCAATGTTTATAGCATCAGTGTCCACAATAGCTAAACTATGGGAAGAGCCTAGATGTCCATCAACAGACGAATGAATAAAGAAGAAGT
This sequence comes from Meles meles, assembly GCF_922984935.1. Taxonomy (NCBI): domain Eukaryota; kingdom Metazoa; phylum Chordata; class Mammalia; order Carnivora; family Mustelidae; genus Meles; species Meles meles. The sequence goes on from NC_060070.1 coordinate 26,423,098, forward strand.
GGTCTATATATACAATGGCATATTACTCAGGCATCAAAAAAGGGAAATCTTACCATTTGCAAAACCCTGGATGAAACTAGAGGGTGTTATGCTAAGTAAAATAAGTCAATCGGAGAAAGACAACGATCATATGTTCTCACTCACATGTGGAATTTAAGACACAAAACGGAGGATCATAGGGGAATGGAGGAAAAAATAAAATAAGATGAAATCAGAGAGAAAGACAAACCATGAGACTCTTAACTATAAGAAACAAGCTGAGGGTTACTCCAGTGGAGGCGGGTAGGGGGATGGGATAACTGGGTGATGGCCATTAAGGAGGGCATGTGATGTAATGAGCATTGGGTGTTATATGCAACTGATGAAGCACTAAATTCTACTTTGAAACTAATAATACACTATTTGTTAATTAATTGAATTTAAATTAAAAATATTGAAAAAAACCTGATAAGTAAATTAATTAATTTAAAAAATTGAGGGAGGGCCTAAATATGCAGTCAGCCGAGAGGGCTTTAAAAATAATTTTTGATGATGGACTACTTTGTCATTTTGGTATGTAACTAGGAAGGAGACCCTAGAATTTAGGATCATTGCTATAACAAAGCTTCTATTTCTTCTATATATTTATGTGGATGAAACAAGCATTTTCTCAGTGCTTACCTCTATGAAAATGAAAAATTGGGAAAAGACATGATTTTCAAAATTGCTGCAGTGTATTATTAATAACTAAATCATAGATACATGAATTAATTAGGATAAAACCAATGTCATTGAATTCATTAAGAAACTAATTTCCAATACAATATATTTATCTATTTAATAATTATGTGTGATATTTATAATATACTTATGTCAGATTGATCGGCTTATACTTGTTATGTAGTACTAACATCAACCAGAATAATTTTCTTGAAACACATCAGTCATTCTTTGTAAGAGATTGTAAGAAATTTAGAACACCGATTTATAAGGGTGAACTACATTGGTGAGAGAAAACACAGAATGGAGCTAGCCCTGGAGTTGAGGCCCAGCTTTGATTTGGGGCAGAATTTGGGTGTCCACAGCTGATCAACCTTGTGCTGGGCTAAAAACTTGTATTTCTCTGTCAAAGATCGCACCTTCCTGGCATCTGCCAGGATAAGTCAAGCTGCTTCGGCCGAAGTCAGCATCCATGAGATGTTTTGGGATTTCACACCACTGATATCGATTCTGGAGGAGGTGGTGCTACAAATGTCTCCTGCGTTCTACGCTAGAGAATTCGGTGATGATCAGAGGTCCAGTCACAAGTGGCAAGCGCCTGCTCAGACACCTTCGAGAAGACCACTCTTTTACCTCAGTGGTGCAGAGGAAGGATGATCAGTATGGTGCAGGGTGGGGGATGGTAGCTCAGTTTTTTTCACCTGAGGGGTTTTTGCTGTGTCTCCACAGCTTTTGAGGAACCTCCCCAGTAAGATGGCGTCGAGGCGTTTGTGAAGTCGAGCTGGTTGAGGCCACCATTCTCGTTACTGCCAACCAGGTTCGTGACAGTAGCAAGAACTTTCTCCCTTTTCTTTTCATTCCTGAATTTAGTTGCTGAATACTTCCTCTTGTTCAAGGCAGATCAGGAATATTTGCCAATTCCTTTGGATGGGATTTTGGTGGTAGTGAGATTTTCCCCATTGAGTGTTTTGGCCTTGAGGTGATGCTTTTAACTTTGCCATGGCATCAGCCTTCTTGGCTTAGGGTTTCTTCTCCTTCCTCTCTGGTTTCTCAGCCTTTTCACCTGCCATCTTGCAAGATGGGGAAGAGCCAGAATTTATTTATCTATCTATATCTTTATCTATATATATTTTTTTAACAATTAAAGCTTGATGGCCCCAGGAATATTTTAAACATTTCTATCTCTATCACTTACCTATCTCTCTATGTAAATGGAGCCGGGGCATATTTTCTGTGTCCATATATATAGCAGGAATGTGTTATCTGTAGATAGTCTAGAGAAGCATAATGAAATGATCAACAAAAACACTTTGAGGTAGAAATGAGGATAACTTTCTATTTTAAGTATAATGGAAATAGGAGTTTAAGGAGAAAGTGAATTGACTTTCTAACACGCCCGCAGGTACAGAAAGAAGACTCGCCCCCGTCAGAAGAACTAGACTGGAGGTGTGAGTGTGTGAGGAGGTTTCTGGAGATGAGGGGATTAGCCTCAGAAGAGTTGTGAAAGGAAAGCCAGGGCTGTGAGTGTGAGAGGTTTGGAGTGAGAGGATTCCCATTCTCATCCCAGCTCTCATTCTAACATCCTGAATTTTGAGTGGGTATAACTGCTTCCTTCCACTGATTCCCTACCTCCGTCTCTCTTATTTCTCTTCCCTTCCCTTCCTACCTTTGACCACAAAATTGGCCAAGTGAGGGTAGAATGGGGATGAACCTCAGTGAAGTTGAGGTGGAGAGAAAACATAAAATATGGTTACCTTTGCAGACAATCTTTTTCCTGCGTGCGTGCATGGGGTAGTGAGAAAAAGAATTGCAAAAGAGAAGCCACATCATGTCTGTTTTTCTTTCTACTTTAAGCCCTAAGCTCTAGTTTCTGGCTAGAGAATCTTGGGAGGACTTCAGCTTTATCCCTTTGGATGGGGCACGTCCTGGCCTCGTCCTGGCCTCTGGCTCCTTCTAGAGATGGGAAGATCTTCTTCTTTAGAGGAGGGAGCTGGAGCAGCACCAGTCCCTTGGGACTGAGGATCCGCGAGCTGGATTCAGTTCACGTGCTGCCAGTTTTTCTGTGATGTTGAGAAAAGCATCTATGCTTTGGATGCCTTGTTTGTAAAGAAAAAAACTAAACAGGAATCTATATGTTTTCTCCTTATTCTAAAATTAATGTTTATAAGTTATGAGAATTGGAAAGAGCTTGTAAAAGTCCAGTAACTTTTATCTTTCCCGATTGCCGTTAAGGAGCAAAATGACAGTGAAAACTTTCCAATTCATTGTTTAAAATAAGAGAGAGAGAAGAAAAAAGAGGAGAAAAGAAAAGGCATTTCCCCCCACTTTTCTTTGAGAAACATCCCTACTCTGTCCTTTAATAGTTGCCTGGGTAGAATTTTCCATCTTAGCACAAAGCGGCTCGACCTGGTTTCAACTAATCCCTTCTCTGTACACCCCCAATTTAACAAGAGGAACTGGAAGAGTCAGACAGTGTGTGGGAAGACTGAAGAAAATAAGGAAGGTATAGAAACCACCAGAGATGGAGATAAGTTAAACATTCTGGCAAATTGTCACGGTGTATTGCTCATGCTGAATGGTTAGGCAGTTGGGAAGGTAGTTAAGAGAAGGGCTCTAAATGCTTCATCTAATTGCAAGCAGCTGTCGATTAGTGGAGCTTGACCAACTGTTTTTAATTCCACTCGGTGGTGATGAAGAGAACGAGACTTTTAAGGGAAACCGGCAGGGGCTGTGTGTGCACGAAGCTGCTTACGCTGCTTGCAGAGGGCAGAGTGCAGGCACTACTAAGAGACGCTCTCCGAGAAACCGTTGTAGGTTTCCCCAGATTTTACCAGCATTTGCTGAACTTTTGGCGGGACACAAACTTCTCTGTTACCCAAATTCTGGAATGACTTTTCATGGGGAGTGATTCATCTCCCAATGGTGAGTGGCTGGATGGCTTATGCCAATACAGAAGCAATTGTTGTTCAATGTGGGCAGTCAATCTAGAAGGAGAGGTAATACTGCCATTTCAGAGTCTTCTCCTTTGGAATGTTTCATTTCACTTTTTGAATTAGAAAACAGGAAAAATAAGAAAGTGGGAAATTTTAACTAGTTTTTGTGGTTGTAAAACCTGCTATGAATTATCTAAATTTGAGAGTTTTCTGGAAGATAAAGTTTGAGTGGCCCAGCGTAATCAGCCCGATACCTTTTTTGGATGTAGTTCTTTATTTTCTTTTTCCTACTAGGACTGGTGATCTTCCCTGATAATTATTTATTTTATTTGCTTTAATTTCTTGCCGTGCATTTCAAAAGCTGTTATTTCGGTGTTTCTGCATTGCAAACTGAAGAGACTATGAACTTAACTGAAAGCAAAGCTTCTATGAAACCAGGAAGGCCTTGACGTTCTAACAGTGGCTGTCCGACTGTTCTGAAAATATGCAGAAGGAGACAATTGGCAGAGTCTTGGGGAGAAAGGGACTATACTCCTTCAATGCCAATTACTATCCATGTTATTTCCTGAATTTTAGTGCCCTCAAAGAGAAAGTAAATTTCCTATGTACCTGTGCAGAGATTATCAAAAGGATCTTCTTCACAACTGTGTTTACCGAAGCACAAAATTAGAAATATCTTAAGGGTTTACAATTGACATTAGCTAAATAACTGATGGCGTTCATCTGCAGGCATAAAAATGTGGAAGAATAGATCAAGCACCAGGGGAAGTGGTCATAATACACTCGGTGAAAAAATCAGAATGAAAACGAGTCCTTTTAAAAAAGACCGAAATATTTAAAACTGTGGGTATGGGTACAAGTCAGAAGAACAAAATGGAAACAGCATCGGGATTTTTTTTTCATTTAGGTTTTTTTCCCTCCCCTCCATTTTCTCTAAGTATTGTAAAGTACTTTTACAATTAGGACGAAAACCTTATTTTAAGGTGAATTTCCCAAAATATCAATTCTTGTGTCCTAAAGGATATTATTCCTTGTCAGGATGAAGCTACGGAGGAGATTCATGTCTGGCAAGGGAGAAAAAAAAAATCAAGAGGGACAGCACTCAATAAACACCTAATTTGGTTTCTGATCTCGTGCCTGTTTGAAGCGCTCACACTTGTTTTGACTCAGCTAGATAAGTCAGCTCCTCTAACACAGTCACAATTTCCACCAGCTGTTTTGGATGTTTGAGTTATGTTTTTGTTTTAGTGAACTTCACTGCCTATCCCTTGAGCTAGCTTATGAACAATTGTGAAGGAAGTCTTTGAGGCCGACACAGAGGAAAGCTGCTAATCTCAGGACATCCCTCAGGATTTGAAAAGCAGCTCCCTCTGTGGCGTTTCTGTTTTTCTTCCATGGCAGGTCTCTTGATGTCAGAAAGATGGGCCACGTCTCGGGCCCGGTTTTCGAAGAGTTCCGTGACCACAGCTGTGCGCAGTGGTTCTGATGGACTCCTCAGGAGCCAACAGGCACGTCTCACTACGAAGATGCGTGACAAACCCTGTGTCAGGTATACTTCCAAACCTGTCCTGGGTTCTCTCTTCCAGATGGCAGTTCCTTCCCAGGAGTTCAGGGTTTGTGAGGGCAGGAAGCTATTTATCACTGAGAGCCACCAAAGGAGGGCTGCCATCGTCTTTGTCCACGACACTGAGACTTTCCTTTGAGCTAGAAGTCGGGGGTGGGGGGATGCTCATTGCACTGCATGATGTGGCAGAGTTTCTGGAAACTGATTTGGGAAGAGGAAGCTGACTTATGTGGGAGTCACCATCTTAGCTGTCCTTCCCTGGCACCCCCCCCCCCCCCTCCACAATGGCTTTTTCAAAGAAAAGAAAAACGGTGAAGCTTCTAGTGGGAGTTGGATTTAGTTAGAAATATTCCAGAGTGGAGTGAAGATTGACCTGACTTTGAAAGCTCAACTTTGCAAGTTACTGCCTGTTTTAGTTGAGTATTGCTTCTACTGGGCTTTGTTCCCCTTGGCCCCCTCTCCTTTTTTTCTTTCATTCCCTTTGGATGCCGACTGATCAGATCCAAACTTGTTATATTTCTTTCGAAGCCTGTTTGCAAACAGTTATTCCACAGTTGTCATTAAATAATTGAGCACCTTGCTTGGCAACCAAAACAGCAACAACAAAAAACGGTTGCAGAATGCATGCTTCTTATATTCAGGGAGCTCAGAGAGGAGAGAAAGAAGGCAAATAAGCAGTGTTGAGGCTAGGTGCCTTGCTAAAGAATTGATTTGTTGGGAAAAATTCATTCCGTAGAATCCCATAGGGCCTGGTCAATCCATGGGCCTGGCAGTTCTGTCTTTCTTGAGAGAAACCACTAGAGCAGTTGGTTACTTAAACATCCTAGGTCAGACCCATGCAAGGGGTTTACTAGTAGAATTTCATCAGTCAAGACTTTTGCACTGGATGTTCTATGTAAATGATGAATCACTAAATTCTACTTCTGAAACCCAATATTGCACTGTGTGTTGACTAACTAACTAGAATTAAAATTTTTTTTTGAAGAAAAACCCAAAAGATTTTTTTCAGTTGTGAGCAGCAGAAATTTAGCTCAAGTCCAAGACTATTTTAACTTCAGACTCTGCTGGATCCAGATGATGATGTCAGGAGTATGTCTCTTTCATCTCTTGGCTAAATTTTCTTCAGTGTTATTCTCTGTCACACTCTTCCCTCTGGAGCAATGGCTACCAGAAGCTCCAGACTTACCTCCTATAAGTTTGGTACCTTCAGGGGAAAAGAGGGTCCCTGTCCCAACAGTTTTGGTGGTTGTCCAGGTTTGACTCTCATGAGGCCAACTTGTATCTTGCCAGTTCTGAATCTAACACTGTGGGCTGGGTGTGGCACACACTTAGTGGGCAGATTTTTGTTTGAGGTTCTTCCCTGTGCTGTGGTGGGTGGTGGGTGGGGGATGTCTGTCTTACCTGAATCCTAAGGGCCGAGAATTAGGGAATGGTAGTTCCCAGAGGAATATGAGCTCTTTTCAAAAGAATGAATGAGTGAATGTTGGGTAGGCATTACTACCACAAAGGTCTTAATGTCTTTTTCTTGAAAAGTAATAATAATTCAAATGGTCCTATGTTATCCGAATGGTTTCAATAACCTTCGGCCTCAATACAGAAGAGACCGGCGTTTTGATTTTCTGAGTTATTTCCCAGAGGTACTTTAATCCCTGTGCAAGTTTCCCTACTTCCTGCCCAGCAATGAGACCTTCCTCTCCAGGGGTTTACAAAAGGTGGCCCCATTCCCCCAAAACAGTAGAGGCCGACTTCTCTTATGTTTGTATGACTAAGAGGGGTGACTCAAATGTTTAGTGTAGCGGTTCTCAGGGTTGTGGTCCCCAGCATATGTATCACCTGGAAACTTGTTAGAAATGCAAATTTTCTGGCTCCATCCCAGACTTACTGAATCAGAAACTCTAGGGGTCAGGTCCAGACATCTGTGCTTTAACAAGTTCTCCAGGTGATTTCTGATAGCAGCTCAAGTTTTGAAACCACTGATTTAGGGAACGGTACAATACAGTCTTCTCTAGGAAGACTCTGAGTCCTTTTATATCTTTGTGCTTCATAGTCTGCCTCCCTAGGCTCCTGATACCAAAGGAAAGAGTCTTCATTTATTGACTTCCCTTGTTGGAAGTGAAGAGGTTCTTTTGTGCGTGGCATAGAGCTTTGCGATGAGTTGCAGCTGAGAATCTCTCAGTAGACTCCTGTTGGCCACATGTCAGGGAGTAGATGTTGCTGGAGATACTGTAGCTGCCAGGCTCATCTTAGACAAAGGAACTTTGGAAATCTGTCTAATTCTCTGAGGAGATATTGTTTGACATAGACGTGGCAGGGTTCTGCTGCTGATTAGAGAGTCTACCAATTACCTATGCATGTAGTCATTCAACCTATAATACTGGGATAAGTGCTGGACATATGATTGCCCATAAAACAGACCTGCTCCCTGCTCTCCTGGACCTCAAAGTCTAATGGAAGATAAAGCTATGTAAATAGCATGCGATTTGATGGGGGAAAATTACAGGGTATTGGGGAGTTCACTGCAGGCCACCTAACCCAGACTGGACTGTTCAGAGAAGGTTTGTCAGGGAAGTTTTGTCTCAACTGTGACCTGAAGGATGAATAGCCATTGTTTGGCAAGGAAAAGGAGAAGAGAATGCCAGGCAACCTATAAAAGCCTGCAGTTGAGGGAGGATTTGGTGGGCTCAAGGAACTAGAAAAAACTGAGCATGGCTGGAGAGTAGAATTTAAAGGGAGGCAAAAGGAGAGGTGTGATAACGTGAGATGGGCCAATTATGCAAATCATATTAATGAATTTGACCTTATCCTTAGAATAATAGTAAGCCATGAAAGACTTTTAGGCTGCAGACTGAGATGATGGGATTTGTTCTAGAATGAGTGCCTGAGAATGGATTGGGGTGAAGTGGAGCAGAATCAAGATCATAGACAGGAGGACAAGTCAGAAGTCTGTTGTGATAATGAAATGAAAGTTGGTGGTTCCTTGGCCCAAGATAATGGACATGGAGTTGGGGAGTGGTGGATTAATTTAGAGCACTGGCGGGTAGTTGAAGTTTACACCAAGGGAAAAAGCATTCAAATGAGGACTTCTAGTAATGAGTGAATGGAGGTGGCCTTTACTGATAGGAAACAGTAGAGGAGGCATAAATATATGTATTTTTTAAAGATTTTATTTATTTGACAGAGATTACAAGTAGGCAGAGAGGCAAGCAGAGAGAGAAAGAGGGGGAAGCAGGCTCCCTGCTGAGCAGAGAGCCCAATGTAGGGCTCCATCCCAGGACCCTGAGACCATGACCTGGGCTGAAGGCAGATGCTTAACCCACTGAACTACCCAGGCACCCCAAGGAGGCCTTTCTTTATGAGAAAGTCATGAGTTCAATGTTATACAAGTTCGTAAAATGCCCGGGAGGAGATACCCAGTGGGGAGTTGCATCCAGGTCTGACCTCAGACAAGAGGTCTGGGTGAGAGTAAATATTTTACAGTCATTAACACTAAAGCCAAGGGTGACACAAAAGCCAAGTGAGCAGAGATCTTCTGAGGAGAGTGGAAGGGAAGAGAGGAGAGGTTAGAGCCCAGAGGACCTTCAGTATTAAGAAGAGGCAGATGAAGAGAAACCTGTGAAAGTCTCTGAAGGGCTGGCTGAGGGAGAGGGGAAGACATTCAACTCATGGAATATGCTAGATGCTGTGGAGGCCAAGGAAAGCAGGTTTCAGTTCTTTCTACAAGTACATGATTATAATGCTTCGGTTCTGTACCTGCCTGAGATCAAGCCACGTCCTTTTCGGGGAAGTCCTGCAGGGCTACCCTTCATCTGTGAGAAACCTCTGTCACTATTCCAAACGGGCTCATTCACAGGGACTCTTTTCAGGAAGCATTGCTTTCCTGTAATTATTTTCTTAGATAGATAAAATGGCACTTGCTGAGTCATAATTTATTTAAGGAGACCCCATCCCACACTTTCTTTCAACTTGCCGTCTCTTTCCAAGTGAAATCTGTTAGATTCCTTACATATTTTCCTCTCCTTATCTTATCTCATTCCTCTTTTGGGTCACTGTATTTCAGCATGCCTCTGCCCCCCAGCATGCGTTCGCACAGATGGTCACAGACAGATGTGCACTTTGCAATTTTAAGTTACCCAAATGTGGTGGTGGCGGCGGCGCCTCTTCTGGTCCCCAAGTGTCATAGCGATCTGTGGCCAACTCAAGTCTTTAGCCACTGTTGGCCTCCCTGACTAAATTATTTTCTTTCTTCTCCTTTTCTTTCTCTCTGTACAGCTGGATGCTCTGGGGAGTTACTTTGGCCAGAATTAGATATGCACAGCTGATACCTCCAGCTGCACATTCTTTGGTTCTTTTTGGCTCTACAAAAGCTCTTGGTGTTCTTACAATTTATTCAAGTGGAGAGCAATAGGGACAGTGGCCCACCCAGCTATTCTTTAAAAGCATTCAAAATGGTCCTTAATTTCTGTAGCCAATCCTGGCAGTTGATTTGATTAGGAGGAATGGCTCAAAATATTTCAAGAGCCAACACAAATATGGGCACTCTTGACAATTCATATTTTGTGACTTGATTAAGCTATCAACAAAATGGATGTGGTATAGTAAACCTACTTATGCAGCCCACTTACTGAAAGAGATGCAGTGTATTTTCACAGTATTTCATCTTGAGCTTATAATATGCCACGAAGGCCAAAAATTTAACATAGTTTAACATGGCAAAAACACAGGAATTCATTCCTGGCTTTGGGTATCTCCTCTAGGCTGATGATTCCCAAGTCTATTTCTCTAAGCCTGTCTTCTCCCCTAAACCTTAATAGAAAGTCTCTTATTATCCATTAGCTCCTGTGACTGGATTGTCTCACTACTAGTGTTTCAAGGTCCAAGGTTCCGACTGAACTTTCTCTTCTTCTCCAGGCATACTTCCTCTTACATTTTATTTCCGTTGCCATCCGCTCTGCTGACCTCTCATTCAAGGGCTCTAGGTCTTCTCTGACTCTTCCTTCACCTGTACTCCTGATGCCCCATTCGGCTGCCCAGGTCTTCCTGGGCAGGCTACCAAATCACCTCTTCGCCTCTTTTCCTCTCACTATGGCCAGACCAGACCAGATCCATAGATTTTTATTGTTGTGGGACCCTGAACATTTCCCAAGTGTTAAGTGACCTTTCTCCTTGGAATCCGTCACATAAAGAGATGTCCAATTAATCTGATATTTAATCACAATGCCTCCATATTAATAATTCCATCATTTCCTACTATCTCCAGGATGAATCTAACAGCTTTCCCAAAGACTTTGTGGTCCTTACCCAATCTTCAGCTGCCCTCTGGAATAAGCTTACTTCAGCCATTCATTTTTTATCTTGCTTCATTCTTCTACCTTGTCAAAATAATTTTGATTCTTACTGCTACAAATGGATTTGTTACCACCCGGCTCAGTTTTGTATCTGTATATGTGACGTATACAAGTATATTTGGTTTCTTGATAAGTAGCATTAAATATGATGGAATGAGAACACAAGGATAAGCCCTAGAGATTTCTATAGGATTGAATTTTTTGAACTGGAGTCTAAGGTTGCCACAGATCTTGGAAAGCAGTCTTGTGCCTTCTGCTGTGTCCTCACCTAAACATGTCATGGCTCTTTGGGCCATTCCTTTATTCATTCATTGAACATTGACTGAACAGTCCCTTTGTCAAATATTCTTTTCTGAGTAGGTAAAGTTGTTTGGAATCCACTCTTATTTGCTTGTTTACATATAAAGGATTTGTCAGAGGTAAAAGCCATTGATGGATGTTGACTTCTGTGGAGAAAACTTGGGCACTTGTTTTGGCATCTAAGAAATAACTCCCATTTTCCTATATTGTTCTTGTTCCTATTGCTACGTAACTAATACCACTCCAAACACAAAGCCATAACTATTTTAGTATGCTTTTGAGGCAGAAATTTGGAAAGGGCACAGTGGGGATGACTTGTTTGAGCTTTCCTCTCCGCATGTCTGAGCTAAGAAAACTCAAATTCTGGGGTTGACTTAACAGCTGGGGACTGGAATCATCTGAAAACTTGTTCATTTACATATTTGACATGTGGGTGAGGCAGACTTGAAGACTAGGACTGCCAACTGGAGCATCTTCACATGACCTTCCCGTGTGGCTAGGCTTCTTCACAGCATGGTAGTCTCGGGAGTGTCAGACTTCTTACTTGTTGGCTCAGAGCTCCAATGCCCATTGTCCCTGTGAAGCAGATGGAACTTCTGGTTTATCGTCATCCATGACCAAGCCCCAGAAGTCACACAGCAGCACTTCTAACATATTCTATTGAGTACAAGTGAGTCACAAACTGCCCAGATTCATAGAGTGAGGCATATAGACCCCCCTGCCCAGTAGGAAGAATATTGGTGAATTTGAAGATGGACTTCCAAGTTGTTACATATATGAATTGAAGAATCAGCTATAACTACTACCTTCAGAAATGTGGCCCAGGAGCCTGGTGTTTTGAGACTTTTGCCAGCTTATCCAGTGCAAGTAACTCAGGGTAAAAATAATGTAAAGAAATGTCATAATCACTTACTCCTATAAACCAAAATTCGGCCAGCTCTCAATGTTTTTTAGGTTTGAGTCCTTTTTTTTTATAAAGAGAAATCTAGTTATATAAATATCTTTTTTCTTTTTTCTTCTTTAATAGGCTAGAGTTGATATGTCTTTTTTTCTTTCCTTTTCTTTTTTGATATTTCTTTTAAGACTTAAGAAGGGTACTTCTGAGAGTTTCAACATTTGGCAGCTGGTAATAAGTGGGAAATGTCATTACATAAACTCTGGTTTGGGTTAAGAGGCAGGTGGTATTTTTAGGGAAGTCAGTGTCAACGTGAGGCTGCAGCCACACTGACCACCTCCAGCCCATCTGCAGAGACATTTCGGTCTCCCACAAGTAAAGCCCCCTCCTTTTGCCTGCTTTGACTGCCTCCTGAGTTCCCCTTTTTTTTTTGGCCTTGGGTTTCAGCTTGATGAGTTGTCAAGAGGACTGGGCCACTGGATTCTACCTGTAAGAACTTCAGAGGCTGTGTCCACGAAGAGGGGCCGTTTTCTGCTCTCATATCATCTGTGTTGACATTCCTTAAACAAATACACACTGAGAGCCTTTTATGTCCCAATCACTGTGTTGCGCCATATAATTATAAAAAAATGAGCAAGACCAGTCACAGTTCTTGCCTTTGTGGAGCTCTCATGCAAGGAAGACTGAAGCTGCAACTTATCCAGTATGCAGAAAATGTGTGAGATGCTTTGAAAGCTCATACCAAATGGGTTTGACATTGCGGGGCCAGGGAAGATTCCCTGAGGAAGCAGCGGTTGAGCTAAGAGTTGAGGTATAAATAGGTGTTAATCAGGAAAAGAAGGGAAAGTGATCCAAGCAGGGAGAACAGCCTGTGGAAGGAGAAGGAGGATGAGTTAAGAGGACTCAGGATGAGAAAAGGATTCGAGAAGGCAGTGTGAGGGGAAGAGACACCGAGGAAGAGTTGTTGGGTGGAAGGTGTAGCTGGTGAGGAGGGTAGGAGCCAGACCGTATGAAACCTGGAGACCATGACCATGGTTTATCAGTCAGGGTTCTCCAGAGGGATGGAGCCAATAAGAGATACATATACTGTTTACATATATAAACAGAACCAACATAATACATAATATATATCCTATTGTATAAAATACATATCCTACAGATATTATCTATACCATAATCATATACGTAAGATTATAGATATAAATTAAGAAAGCTGACAAGCCTGAAATCTATAGGGTGTGCTGGCAGACAGGCAGAATACAAACTGAGGCTGGAGTTTATGCTGTAACATTGAGGCAGAATTTCTTCTTTTCTAGGAAACTTTGGTTTTTTGGCCTTGAGGCCTTCACCTGATTGGATGAGACCCACTATATCATTGATGTAATCTTCTTTACTCAAAGTTGACTGGTTGTAGATGTTAAACATATCTAAATATGTCTTCACAGCAATACCTAGATTGGGGATAGTAAATACTGGGTACTCTAGCCTAGCCAGGTTGACCCCTAAAACTAGTCATAACACATAGTAAGGAGCTTGGTCTTGATTCTAAGAGAAATGGAGAGCTCTTAAGGGAAGGAAGAGGGTGGCATGGTTAATACTTGTATTTCTCAAATGTGCTCTGTGCTGTCAGAAGAGGGTTGGTGTATGTTTTTGTGGTGGTCATAAGGCACATCAGATCATTCATGCAGTTCTTATTCATGGACATGGTGCTCTGGCATTGAATTGGTCAGATGCTCCTTCTGGGTGTGCCCTTACCATCTTGAAATTACCTCCAAAGCAGGACTTTTATGTTTTATTTTGTTTTGGCTTTTCTCTTTTTCTCCAATGAGACTGGGTGGTCTTTAGACACAGGAAGCATGTCTTGTTCACCAGAACATCCTTAGCGTCTGGCACATGGTATGTACCCAGCAAGCATTTGTAGATGAGTTTGACTGGGTTTTATGTTTTTCCCAAAGTATCTTACAAAGAACAAAGGAATAACAGTCCTATCAGTAGTTCTAGGTAGCAGAAGACCAACTATTAACATGAAAATTTTTATCTTATTTCTAGCTTCCTTTCCTTGGCATGATCTATAATTGCATTTTAACTTTATTTGCATAGATAGCCTATTTTAGGATGAAATAATCACTTAATAAACTTTTAATTTTGGAATTATTTTAGATATACAAAGAAGTTGCAAAGATGGCATGGGGAGTTCCCATATGTCACCCAGTTCTCCTGTTACATCCTATGTCACCATGGGACATTTGTCAAAATGAAGAAATGGAATTACTACTAACTGAACTCTAGACTTTGCCTTTCACCAGTTTTATCCACCAATGTCCTCTTTTGGTTCCAGGATCCAGCTCAGGGTACTACACTACATTTAGTCATCATGTCTTCCCAGTCCTCTGGTCTGTGGAGTTTTTCAGTTTTTCCTTGTTTTTTTTCATGACTTTGATGGTCTGGAGGAATACTGGCAGACAAGTACTGTGGATCCTGGAGTACCCTCAGAATGTCCCGCAGGCTGAGTTTGTCTGATGTTTTCCTGTGAATAGATTAGGGTTATAGATTTTTGGAAAGAATACCACAGTAGTGGAATGTCTTTCTTGTCCTATCATATGACAGGGTACTCAATATCCACATGATGTCACTGAGGATATTCGTTGTTATCACTTGGTTAAGGTAGCATTTGGCAGGCAGGTTTTTTGACTGTAAAGTTATTACTTTTCTTCCCTATTGTGTTCTTTGGAAGTGAGTCACTAAGTTTAGTTCATCTCCAAGCAGGTTGGAAGGAGGGAATAAGCTTTATCTCTCAGGCTGGAGAGTATGTGCATATATTATTTAGATATGTTCTGTAAGGAATATTTGTCTCTTTCCACCCATCTGTTAATTAATGTAATAGTTTACTTACATCAGTATGGGCTGTTATATATATATCCTTCTATAGGATATATATAAGTATATATAAATATATATTTATACCTTGTTATAATCCTATAGGATATTATTTATTTTGTTGCTTAAATTGTTCTAGCTTTGGCCCCTGCGGGCTTGTTCAGGATGATTCTAGTATTCCTTTGGTATCCTCTATCCTTTTATCTTTTGGGGTTCTTCTTTCTTCTGGTACTACAAGGTACTCTAACATCTTGTATCTTCCTTGCCCCAGTCCTGGAAACAACCTTTTATCCAGTGAGCCCTGGTTTCTTTCATTGCCAGATGGTACTTAGAAACCAGGACCTTGGTTCTGGGTGTGCTCATTGCCCCTGGGGTTTCATTGCTTCTAGGCCCTATCAACAGAAAGAGCTGAGAACATGTGTATACTGTATAAACATATACCTATAATTATTTCTCTGTCTATCCATCTGTATATATATTTTAAGATAAACATGAGTTTATACTGGTGTTTCTGACTATAATCCAGCTCTACATGCGTCCTTCCAGTCTTCCTTTCTTCCTTGTCTGTAACTCCTTCTCTTGGAGGAGAGTTAGGAAACCTGGCTCTGACTGTCCATTTAATTATTTGTTCAACCATGATATAAATGTAAAGCTGATTTAGGATTGTTTACCTGTATGCCTATAGGAAACACACTTAGCAACTATATTACAGTGTTTATGTGTATTTTTTTTTTTTTGCTTTTGATATAACCATTTTTATAAGGAAGTGGTATAATATAGAAGTTGAGAACAGTCTTAAAGCTAGATTGCTTGGGTCCAAATCCTGGCTCCATCACTTATTAGCTGAATGAGCTTGGATGAGTTACTGTCTTCTCAGTTCCATCATCTGTAGAATGGGGATAATAATGGTATTTACTTCCTGGGGTTGTGTGAGAATTAAATGAATTAATAAATGTAAAGTGCTTAAATGTTGTGTGGCATATAGTAAAAGCATTCAAGTATTAACTATTATTGTTAGGACAGAAATAAAGTCTATTTTAATTGCCACCAGTATATTACCATGTATATTGGGCCACTATAAACTTTTGAACAGTAGCATCCTCTCTATTCACTTAACAAGCTTCTTACAGCACTCAGCAAAGCTGTTTATATCTAACTTCCTTCCTGTATCCTCTTCTGTTCAGCATTCATGGTATTTTTCTGTGTGGAGTCAATTTGTCAGTCATTTCTCTACCAACTTTTTGTGAATTCGGAAAACATAAGATTTAAGTCCAAGATTTTTAATGCAGATTTTAAGTCTAAGACGTATCCTCGACTTTGGCTTTCTTCAGATCATGAATCATAGCCTTATTAGAAGTTTGCATCCCTGGCTTTTAGGGCATCGTTAGAACAGCAAATGATGGATTTCATCACAGCGATTGAGGAGTCTAGTGGTATAAGCTATATGTTAATTGCTGGCTGCTTATTCTGTTATTAAACATGGTTACTTTGTGGTTATCACTGCTTGGAAAATCATTGATTTTTGTAAACCTTGAAATAGAGGTTGGGGGCTTCACTTGAAACCCTTATGATAATGTTCTATTGCTGTTATTAATATTGGACAGCAAATAGCTATGGGTTCTGCCCAGTGGTAGTCAGCACTTCTGGGCAGGGTCATGTGTTACTGGCATTTTAATTAGGCTTCAATGAACCCAGCTGCAACTGTGTTAGCAGTCGCTTTAAACTATTTTTCACATTTGGGGTTTGATAAAATACAACATGTATTTCCCCCACTATTTTCCCTTTATGCTAAAAAAGAAAAAAAAAAAAAACAACCAAAAAACAAAAACAGAAAACCCACATAAACCAAAACCACATACACACAAAGGTACATTAACTTGATATGGGGCCACTAATTTTTTTTACGGCTAGTAATTTTTGAATCATTTAGAATATAAAATCAAACGAATAGCTAATGCCTAATCATTTAAGTCATCTTAGCTCTTTATTTCATTTATATGTATATAATATATATATGTATATATATATATTTATATTTCATCCTGGCACTTAGAAATAGAGCAAGCAACACTTTATCTGGCAAAAATACCTGAAAGTAGGAATTCTCTGCAAATTCCTAAGGTTCAAATGCTTTCTTTCCCCTTATTTTAATTATCTATTTATTTGACAGAGAGAGATCACAAGTAGAGAGAGATCACAAGTAGACAGAGAGGCAGGCAGAGAGAGAGGGGAAAGCAGGCTTGCTGCTGAGCAGAGAGCCGATGCGGGACTCGATCCCAGGACCCTGAGATCATGACCTGAGCCGAAGGCAGCGGCTTAACCCACTGAGCCACCCAGGCGCCCGCTCTTTCCCCTTATTTTAATTATCATAAGGCATTGTAGATTTCAGGATTAGTGTTTGGAATTGCAGCCAAATATAAGGGGAACTGGTCAAATCCATGTGATCCAAAGTGAACGGAAGTCATTCAGCTACTGAGAAACCTGTAAAGGGGAGGTGTCCCTATGGCTAACTGAAGTCAGTAGCCAGACAACTGAGGTCAAAGCTACTGACCATTATCACTTAACAATGACCAATGAGCTGCTTTAATTTTTTGCCGAGTTTTCACTCTTTGCCTGCCCCTGGTTTCTTCAGTAATAACTGTTTTTGGGTATTAACCTCTGTCACTAAACCCTGATTTACTCTTTTTAGAAAGTGGACCACTTCTTCCTATGGGATATACCACCTGTTAGGTCTTCATTTCTTTTCATGAAGAAAGTGGTCCCCATTTCTTGCCTTGGCTCTTTTCTCCTGCGTTTAGTACCTACCTATCTTTGTATGGTTGAGGGTGCCGTGGTGGGTAGAAGGACTTTTCGTGCTTATAATTTGGGTAGAACATAGCAGAGACCAAGAATAGGCAGCGTTTGACGCCTCAGTCTCTGACTGCTTGGAAAACAGATGGAGCTGAGCACCCTGCTGGGCCATGTTCAAGTGTGAGCGGCCACACGATCTGTGCACAGCTGGGCCGCCACAGTGGTTAACCTCCCATGGGGGAATTGGTGTGTGGTGGGCAGCATTAGTTACCAGGGGAAATGATTTGGCCATTTCTGGGGATTTGTTGTAAAATAGAGCTATGTATATAATACCTTTTATTGAGTTGCTCAACACACTTCATAGAACAAGAAACCTTCCTGCCAAGGTGCAGGTGTCTCTATTTTTCACCAACAGGAAAACAGATTAGGTTTGCTTTGGTCTCAGAGGCGCTCAGAGTGGGAGGATCTAAAAGAAAACGTGGCCCTTGTGACAACTGGGAGCCTGTAAACTTCCAGACCTGGCTTGCTACTGGGTCTTTCTCTTTGGGCAGGTTATGAACTGGTCAGACTGCCGTCTTACGTCACAAGGTCACCAGCACCAGAAGCTCATCTACGTAGCTGTTTGGAGTGTCTTCTTATCTCTCCTGGATTCCCAACTTTCCCCTGGCTTCAGTGTGTGCCTCTCGCCTCCTTAGGGGCGTCTCTTCCCCTTCTGTCCTTCATTTTGATTACCAGGTAGTGGCTTCTCCTGCCAGAGGGAGGGAAAAGTGACCTTGGTCCATTTCCCCCTTAATGAAATAGTATTCTGTGGAAAGAGTTCTCCCTTCTGAAGCCCATAACTAAACCACAGGCAAGTTGTTTTATTTTGAGAGCGTTGTCCTATTACAGTGTATCTCAGAAGTGATCAATTCTAGAGCAGGATTCTGGGATTGCAGTTTGTCAGTTCAGGAGAAGAAAAAAACATGCCACTCTGTCTCCTTGGCCAGATAGTGATGAGTCAGCCCTGACCTGGCCAGGCCCAGACTGCTGTGCAATACAGGTCATGACAGAGTAGGGGAAACCCAAGCCACAGTTGTATATCTAAATCTCTGGTCCTAGATTTCCAGGGAACTGCTTCTTGTGCTTTCTCTACTCGAGAATGTAGAAGCTGGAGAGGCAGATGGCTAAGTGTGAGGGAGTAAGGCAGGCTTCAGAGGCAGCAGATCTGAGTTCAAGAGCAGTGTACTATGGCAATTAAAAATATCGAATTTGCAGGACTGTGTTGTAAAGATCAGAAATACCCTATGCGTCGCATGGTTCAAGATAGCCATTTGATTAATAGGAACTTTGTAAGGATTAAAAAACCACTGGTACACCAATGACGACAGACTGTCACAGACCAAAGAGGGTGATGGATCCTGTCCTGTGTCCCTAGAGTCCATTAAAAAAAAAAAAAAAAAGACTGTCTTTAAAATATTTTTCTTTTCTTAAAACTAATATGTGTTCAATGTCAAGTTGGTAAAATGCAGAAAATTAATTCCATGGTTTTTATTTTAGTGCATTTCCTTCTATGTACATATTTAAATGAAATTTACTTTAAGATCCAAATGTGGTTTAAATCCAGTTTCCTTTTCATTTATTATTATAATGAGAAAAGGCTTAAGTGTCTTTTTTCTATGTAACAAGAGATTACTGAAAATGTTCTTTTCGATGGAACCATGCTTAATGTGTACGCTTACCCAACACAGAAGCAAACTCCTAGAAAAGTGTGCAAAGTCTCTGCTAAATAGAATGTTCAATCTTTTAATCAAAAGGAAACACAAAACCAAAGAGCGTATGTTTGATGACTGGGAAGGCCCGGGGAAATGGCGCCTTAGCTGGCCTGTTCATAGGGCACATCTAAAAGAGCTTGTTCTGTCTTATGGAAAATTTCAAGTGTACACATAAATAGAGAGGATAATGTCTGAGCCTACAGGTCTCCTCTAGCCCCAACTGTTACGAACCCAGGGCCAACCTTGTTTCACTTCTCCTCCCATTTACTGTACCACCCACAACCCCCCTACGTGATCTTGACATAGATCTCAGATACCATTTGTTTTCCCCTGTGACACACTTTGGAACCTGATTCCGTGTTGCTTTGTGTTGTCTGGTTCATGCTCACTGGTGATACATGAACAAGCCCAGACTGCAGAATCAGACCTGCTGGTGTTCAAATCCAAGCCATGAATTCAAATCCAAGTTGCAACGTAGAAGCTGGGGCTCAGGTGCTTCAGCTACAAAGAGCTAAGGCTCCCTAGAGTTATTGTAAGAATGAAAAGAGAAGACCTATAAAAACTCTACCCATCCCCCACAACTGGTAGGTGCTTTGCAAATATCACCTCCTTCCCCTCACATCCAGCCTCCTCCCCCACTCCTGAGAGCTCCTACCTGGGACTGACTTCCTTGACTTCTGCCCAGTAGACTTCTTGGATGCTCAGACTCGCCATCTTTGTCTCTCACAGCAGGTCCCTGGTCTTCAAATTCCTCTACTGAGAATTTAAGCTGCCCTATGTGAGCCAAGCTTGACAGAAGTAGAAATTAACAGGGCCTCTGCCACTCAGCACACTAGCATGTCAGTCCAGTTGGGAACCCTGATGTAGCCTGCATCATCTCTCTTCCTTCACTGGACTGAACTAGTCTGGTTTCTGGAGTGATCTCTGTCTTTGGTAATGGCTTACCTCCATTTTCTCACTGGGTCTGGAATTGGGTTTCCTACTGTTGGAAGGCCTAGATCTTTACTCTGTGCTGGTTGATTGTTTGAGGCCGAGTCACCTTATTGGGACATGAGCTCTCGGAGGAGGGCATCTCCTGAAGTCTCTGGGTTGCAGGAATGAGAGTATGATTAAAATAGCAAAAGCCAAGGCTGAAAGTTGCTGGTGGGATGAAGTGAACAAGGGCTGGGTGGGCTCAGGTTAAAGAGTAGCAGCACTAGTACTTCCTTACAAAAGGTTAATAATTTGGGGAGGTGTGGGCACTCATAAGGCCCAGTATGGGAGCGGGGTACTGGCCTGTGCTAGGACACTGGGTAAGACTGGGCCTTTGGGGAGGGCTGATGTTGGGGGGGTTGGGCCTTGACAGGGGTGTGTAGGTCTTTTTCTCTACAAATGTGGCTCTCCCACTCTAGATGCAATAATGGGGGAGGTATGGCAGGGTTATGTTGCTTGTCAATCAGTGTCCTTCCTCCTAATTTCAGCTGTTAGACAGCTGGGATCCAGGTGGTCCAGTCTCAAAGTTGCTGCATTGAAGAGGCATTGTCCAGACAGCAGTTCTCCTCTTGCTTTACGACTCTTGCTCACATCTGAGAGTTTTCCAGTACTCAGTTCACAGCAGTTCTCTTTTTACATTCTCTGCCCTCTTCTCTAGCCCTTTTGCATTTTGGGGAGCCCTTTCTCTACCCCCCACTTCCCAACTCTCTAGCACATGCGTGTAGTGCCTGATGTCTTGTTCCGCGATCTCCTCTGCTGTCTGCCTCATTCCCTCCAGCACGTGAGTCCTGATGTGTCCTGATGTGTCACGGCCCACCCACCAGCCGGTTTAGTTCTTCTCCGTTTTCCCTAGAGGACATATTGGTGTGACTTTTGTCTTTTCTCAGATAATGGAGAAGGAGGAAGAAGCTCAATGAGAAATACTTTGAGGTTCTGTTATCAAGGGAAGAAAAGACCTTTATTTTCTTCTATCCTATAACTTCCTGCTATGGTCTGTCCTACTGACCCCTACCCACTCCTCACCGAACATGTCTGAATGAGATGCTTTGCTCTCCAGTTGCCCTTTTAGGGTAATGACTTTCTACCTAAGCCCACTCAGCCCACCGTGGTCCCAGTGTGGCTTTTGGCTGAGTCAAAGCAATTTATGAGACTCCTGCTAAAGCACTTTGAAAGAATCGGAGGAGATGTAGGTCCTGCCCTCCACAGGTCACTTATCTTGAGTTTGCTCTCTGGGCTTCTGCCCTAGTCTTTGTACCTAAATCCCTGTCTTTGGAAAGAGCTGGTACTATAGTCTCTTGTTCTGCCTGTGGAATCCCAACAGGGCAATCAAATTTTGGTGCCTGCTTCTTTTCTTGGTCTTGTGTTGATTGTTGTTTATTTTTAACAAATGAAAATTGGATATATTTAAGGTATACAATGTGAGGCTTTGATATGTGTATATACTGTACAATGATTGCCATAGTCAAACTAATTAACATAGCTGTCACCTCCCATAATTATCTTGTGTGTGGGTGTATGAAAGAACACTTGAGATCTACTCTCTTTTAGCAAATTTCAAGTATATGATACATTATTATTAACTATAGTCACCATACTGTACATTAGATTTCCAGAACTTATTTAGGTCTTAGGGTGAGCTTTCAGCACTTTGCAAGACATGGCCACAGTAAATTTTCTACCAGAAATCCAGATAGCCATGTTGTTGTCATTGGGTTTATTCCTTTACCTCATGTAATCCCAGTAACTGTGGTGATATTTAGAGGTGAAATAGCTAAGGACGAACCCCTCTGCAAGAAAATTCTAAACCATTTGTAACTCAAAACAAACAAGAGTGTTGAATATGGGAGTCAACCATATTCTACATTTTGATTCTTAATTTTGACCAATCAGCTCCCATATAATTGGAAATTTGTACCCTTTGATTAATATTGGTCAATATTTCACCTTTTCTCCTTACTCCCAGCCTCTGTGCAACCATTTTACTCTCTGTTACCTGGAGTTAGCTTTGTTTTTTAGATTCCACATATAGGTGAGATCATGTGATATTTGTCAGTGTCTGGCTTATTTCACTTAGCATAATGTCCTTTAGGTTCACCCACCTTGCCACAAATGGCCAGATTGTTTTTTTTTTAATTAATTTTTAAAAAGATTTTATTTATTTATTTGACACAGAGAGAGATCACAAGTAGGCAGAGGCAGGCAGAGAGAGAGGGAAGCAGGCTCCTGCTGAGCAGAGAGCCCGCTGCAGGGCTTGATCCCAGAACCCTGAGTCCATGACCTGAGCTGAAGGCAGAGGCTTAACCCACTGAGCCACCCAGGTGCCCTGGCCAGACCATTTTTAATAGCTGAATATGCATGTATGTTTTAAATGTATATCAATGTGTATAGAGATGAGTATGTATATAACACATACATAATTGCTTATTCTTCTCCAGCTGTCTGACGGACGCTTAAGCTGTTTCATCTCTTGGCTATTGTAAATAGTGCTGCAATGCACAGGGCAGTGCAGACATCCCTTTGACGTAGTGATTTGCTTTTGCATGAATACCTAGAAGTGGGGTAGCTGGTCGGCTGGGTTTCAGGATCGCATGGCTGCCAACATCCTTGAGGCTGCTGGGCCCTCTTTGGGCCATCCCTGCTCTTTCCTGTTGTCCTTTTCATGCCTACAGCTGGGCCTGGGTCTGTGTGTCTGCGTGTCGGGAGTGAGTAGCATCTGGGCACCTTAGGCTGCATCTGTCCCTTGGTGCTTTGCTCACTGTTGTGCTCTGTCCCTCTTGGTTTCCTTCCTGCTCCGGAC
This sequence comes from Meles meles, assembly GCF_922984935.1. Lineage (NCBI taxonomy): Eukaryota > Metazoa > Chordata > Mammalia > Carnivora > Mustelidae > Meles > Meles meles. The sequence goes on from NC_060070.1 coordinate 26,446,021, forward strand.
ACGAGGCCATTCTCATTTGTGCTGCTTCTGTTGTTCTTGATAGCTGCCATTTCTCAAGTGCCTGGTTTGTGCCCGGTGATTCCCTCATATTATCGTGTTTACTCATCACAAAACCCCTAAGGGCTGGATATTAATAAGCATGTTACCGATAAGAAAACCAAGGCTCATAGAGGCTAGATAGCTTCCTCAGTGTTTATTCCTAAGTAATGGCAGAGCTGGGGCTCTAGCTTTAAAAAAAGGATTCTTGGATCTTACCAAAAGAGATCCTAATTTATAGGTCTGGTGTAGGAACCAAGGAATATATGTATTTTTAACAACTGCATAGATTTAAAAGCCATTGGTCCATGAACTGTCCTTTGTATACCATTCTTGACTGAAATAAAGCTAATTATAGCCTTTGGTTCTCGTTTCTCTTACATCGTGGAGGTCCTTTAAGAATGCCTCGTTGTATGTAACACATCTTAGATGTGTTTTGATCCTGTCCTCAGAGACATTCACGGGGTATGTCTTCATAGTCCGCTCCCTGTGGAAGTTTGTAGGCTGAGAAAACATACTCTCAAAATCTGGGGAACAGGTGACACAATCTGTCTTGTGAAACAGAAGCTTCAAAGGAAAGGGAAGAGATTGTCTTGTGTTTGTGAAAGTGCTGCCGACGGCCCTAGGATATTGTAAGAAAAGCCTGGATGTAGCATGTTAAGAAAACCATGAACTACTCAGCTACATTGCAGTTTGAGTAATTGCTGAGCTACAATAATAGGAGGGAGTGTGATGTATGGAGCTCAGGAAAAGGCAAGCTGAGGAATGAGAAGTGTACCCAGCTGTATTTAGACAAGAACATGTTCTATTTCAGGGCAGCTAGCCTCAGTTCTTGGTATAGAAACCTCCCTTGGGGGGGGGGTACTTGGGTGGCTCAGTGGGTTAAGCATCTGCCTTCGGCTCAGGTCATGATCCCAGGGTTCCTGGGACTGAGCCCTGCATCAGTCTCCCTGCTCAGTGGGGAGTCTGTATCTCCCTCCTGCCCCCCACTCTCACATGCACACACATTCTCTCCCTCTCAAATAAATAAATAATAAAAGAAACCTTCCTTGGAGGAGAGGCACACTCTCTGACTGTTAGACTATTTCTGGCAGACACTATCTCTTAACAATGAGCAGCTTCTTGTGATCTAAGGTCGAGTTCTTTAAGCAGCTGATCCATAGTGGATCCTGGGTGGCAAACCCAACCAGGAAAGGGAAACTACTACAGATAGGGGGCTCAGTTCTCAAAGCAGCCCAGCTCATTAATTCTTTTGTGTTCTGCTTGATCAGTTGCTCTCACATGGGTGTGGATAGCATGAGCCCATTGCCTGGAGCATGATCCCCATTGGCTGAACCAACTGAAGCTGAATTTCTAAAGACCAAGCTCTGAACCCACCATGGTTCCATTGGGTACGGATGCCTGTGAGATTCAATCTGGAGCTACCTGCCAGATTTTCTTAGCGGGAAAATATCTTTGTCCAGGCTTAGGGGCCTCAGGGCTGGGCAGAGAACTCTGGGACCTCTATTGCCAGGTGACCCTAGCCCTAAACACTAACATTGGAAGCTTAATTTTTCTCTTAAGGAACATATGTTTGAAAAATGCTCTATTTTATCCTAACCAAATGTGAAACTTGGTACCTATATATATAAATTAAAAGATGATTAACTTTGTGGATCCCACATGGGTGGGTAGGAAATTTGAATTATACCATGGGGAGATTGAGGTAAAGGAGAATTAATTGGCTGCCCCGTGGCCCAGTGACAAAAATGCCCGTGTTTCTGTCTTCGACAAAAATGCCCGTGTTTCTGTCTTCTCATCCTGCGTTCAGTTCAATTAAATCTCAACTATTCCAAACAGTGTCTTATTCTGTCTGTATTTTCCTTCCAGTTTGTTCCTTGAGATCATCTCCTTTTATTGCCTTGGATTTGGGTGTCTCATGAGTTCCTTCTTGTTGGAGATCTTGGGGGAATTTATTTTGCATATGGTAAAGAAGAGCTTATATGATCTCCTTGTTATGACCAGAGAAAGATAAGAAGGAGCCTCACGTAGGGCAGCTCTAAATAATGGACAGAGCAAACAATCCCTCCCCATCACCTCACTGAGAGAGAGATTCATAGGCTTTGCTGAGGTTGATTCTCTACAGAATGGAAGGTAATCTGTGTCAGCAAAACCCCCAGGAATTGTTCCACTTAGATTTCAGTGAAACTTTGAGGGGAGATTGTGGTGAGTGTTAAGGTGGTGACATTGGACCCCAGGCTGGGGACAGAAAGGACATCTTATGAATGAGGGCTGAGGACACAAATTAAACCAAAACAGACACCCACATACTCCCAAAAGACTTTATAGTTTTTTAAATATAAATTATTTAACAAATACATAAAAGTTTTCATCATTAATATAGAAATTAGTTTATAGTACTACTTAAATCTTTTTTTTTTTTAAGATTTTATTTAGTTGAAAGCACACAGGCAGTCGGGGAGAGGCAGAGGCAGAAAGGAAGAATTAGACACCCCACTGAGCAGGGAGCCCAATGCAAGACACTATCCCAGGACTCTGAGATGATGACCTGAGCTAAAGGCAAATGCTTACCCAACTGAGCCACCCAGGCGCCCACTAATTCTGTCCTTAAAAGTTATGTATCAAATGCTTCAGTCTTCTTTTTTCTGGTGTTGTCTGCATGCCCTGGTGATTTTCGACAAACACCCCTTGTGAGCACCGACTTCCCGCCCACCTCTGCTGCTTGCCTCCATTGCCCCAGCACCTGCCCCTGGGGGTCTGCCCACATGCTTGCTGATGGCTCTTCATGAAAAGGGTCAGCAAAACTAAAATGAACTTTTGCTGTACTCTGAGTGCCCACCTTGTGAGGTAGTACACGCCTGACTGGTGACATTTTCCTGTTCGGAATACATACAGAAGTGCTAAGCCAAATGTGGCGTCTTCCACCTTTGAACTTACTGAAGACTCTAGAATTCTCTGGCCAAAACAGATAACATTTACTGGAAAAGCAGTGGATTCTGGCATGTCAAGGATTGCTTTGAAGTTTCCCCTTCTAAGAGAAGGACCTCCTTTTATATATCACCATGGTTTCTACCGGGTACTTGCAGTTTTCAAAAACAAGCCTACAAAAGGCTTTTGCTATTAAGAAGTTACATGTGCCACGAAGTTGAAAAGTTGCCCGTTGGCTTGAAAACATTTTTGTCCGTGCAAATGACTAGGGGAGGGAGAAGGAGAGGTGGTCAGGGAGGAATAAACACAGCTGGTTTCAATATTAGAAGCAGAGATAGGCCTTTTACTCTTTATTGTGGTACCTGCTTTGGGAATCAGATGGAACACATCCACAGGGCGGGGGCGGATATGGGCCTGGCTTGCAAGCGGGGAAGGTAGGCTGGGGGGGCTTGGGTTCCCTTCACTGCAGCCCTGTGGGAACATCGTCTTCCCCTGGCCTGGCCCCTCGTGTCAGCACTCTTGGTTTTCACTAATTGTGAAAGTTCCTCTTTTTGCAGAAGGATCTACGTCTTCCTTGCCTCATAAAAATCATCCCGAATTTAAGCTGCAACTATAAAAAACCCCCCAGCAAACAAGAAACAGCCTTTCTGATCTAAGTTATGGGAAAGTGGACTTTTATTTTCTATTTAAAGAAATACGAGTCTTCGTAATGCATTAGTAATTCTAGTAAAAAAAAGTTTGATATGGGCTTGATTTCATAAAAGAAGGCCGTCCTTAAGACGTGTATCCATTTCTGCTCTGAAACATCACTTTCAGTTTTTACGAAAAGTAAAAACAAATTTGGAGTTGGCAGGGAAATCACTTGTCACTTTTAATGTAGTGATTTCTGCACGAAGTTTAAGGAAAAGGGAAAACTAATTTTTTAAACTAAGTGGGGTTCCCCAATATAGTAGATAGTGATGATTTGGTATTTGTAGTCAAATACAGTACATTCGAACAGTAGTCTATATGCCTGTACAAGGACAATTTCCAATACCTGAATCTTCCAGTCTTCTAATACCTGAAGTATTCCCTTGGCATTTTCATTCCTATTGTACATTTCCACTAGACTCTTTTTTAGTTAAAAGCATTTATCTATGGTATCTCACTGCCAAAGTTCTGCCCAATCTTAGATCCATTCAAGTAGTCCCTAAGTGTCTCGAAACTTTACCACATGAGCCATTAAGATGGAAGAGTCGTGGGTCCCAGATTCTCGACCACCTCCTCACCCTGTGCCAGAGAGACCGTGATCCTGCAGAAGAACCCACAGGGCATCATTTCCCTCAGATTGTAGCATTAACGCCCCCTTTGGTGCAATGATACACAAACATTCAAATGTTACGGAGAAACTAGAAATTACTGTTCATGCGCAATTGATTGGTTTTCAAGGAGTCACTCTGCCTTCTCTGCCTATTGAACTCTCCTAAATACTGAAGCTGTGATGCCCCTTAGAAAGACCGACTGGCCTTCAGCTGTTCTGCAGACATCCACACACAGCTACTGTTGTAATGTGGAGTTGTCTGCACCGGGAAGGCGTCTACATCTCGCGCAAGTTGTGTTACTGGTTCAAATGGAAGACCCATTTCTCTGAGGGTTCATTTATTTGTCCCAACATTTATATGTGGTAGAGGATCAGGAGGAACAAGGGTATGTTTTTCTTTGCCTATGACGGCCACCTACCAAGACCCGCTCTCAGAAAGGTCCCCAACCTCCTACCTCTCTCTCTCCTCAGGTTAGCTCAGAGCCAGTGGCTAGTCACCCAGACAGTTCACTTGGCATGTCTGGGCCACTGGTCCCCAGCGGACTCAGGAGACAGAACGTGCCTGAGTTAGTTCAGTGGTAACATGTGGCCCGGGAAGAGGGGACACTGAATGAAGGCGGGGAACACACACAGAAGCCCTATTTAAGCCGCAAGGCCCACCACCACCAAGCCTTCACCAACGGAACCACCTGGCCGCAGACTCTTGTCCAGTTAGGGCAAAAACTGGAAGAAAACGAGGATAGACTAGTCAGTTTGTCCTGAGCCTAGGAGCTTGGTCCTTCTTGAAAGCTTTTTGTGAACCACGGTCGAGATTTGGGACAGTGGAAGTCACATTTGACCACCTCCAGACTCGAGGCTGTTATTTTTGTGAAAGTCTATTTTAATCAGAGGAAATCCTGTTTCCCCAGCAGCCCAGGCAACAGCCCTGAGATGCACAGTCGTCTCAGGAGTGTTGTGAGGATACGGGCTCTCTTTAATCTCAGAATAAAAATATTTGATGTTTACAAGGTGTATTAGTATAATTGGAATGTGTCTGCCTGTCTGCTGGCCTTCCTTCCACAGGGGGGACCTCATAATTAAAGAGCATCGTGTTCATGTGGCAGCCTGTTTTCCTTTCATAGCTGCTGGTGAGCAGTTAGGGCAGGACCGTTACCCTGGGCTCTTGAGAACTCATCCCGGCAGACAGCTGCCGCCAGAACAAAGGGGAGGCTGCAGGCTGCTTGTGTTCTCCTGGGGACCTGCGGACCGAGGGGGAGATGAGACTGGGCGAGCTCGGGGTCTCAGGGATGCTTCTGACCCCAGAGAAGCTGACAGTGTGTGCAGTGGAAATACAACTTGATAAAAACACAGGAAGGCCAAAAGATTTCCCTTTTCTTTAAGTGAAAGGCAGGGTGGGGGGTGTGGAGAGAAATACCCACCCATATCCCTTTGTGCCTATCAAAATGAGATTTCTAATGCTTCAGGACTTGAGGAATCAGAACCTAGAACAGTCGGGGGAGCATGAAGAAATCACATTTCCGAAGCTTGGGGCTGGGTTTCTTCCAACTCTCTTCGGTAACCAATCCCAGAACCTCCAGCTGTGCCTCGCAAGTAGTAGGTGTTCAATAAATACGTTTTAAATGAATGATTGATTCTCACTGCAGAGTTCCTCTCCTCCCCAGCCAGTCTGGAAGTCCCCAGCAGGATGTCTGCCCCTGTGCTCAAGTGGGTCCGTCAACCACAGCCCCCTTGTGACCTCTGGCTGTTCCGATCCCGCCCCAGCCCCTGCTATTGCCTGACGGTACCTGGTGGTTGCAGCTGTGGCTGACCACAGGAGAGCTCTGAGCTACATCAGCATGTATGCTTCCCTCCTCTCCCATCTCTCACTGTGCCCTCGGCCCTGGCCCTGGCCTGCCCACAGTGTCCCCGCTCTCTCAACTTGTTCCCCCCTGCCTCTGATTACTGTCTTCCTAGAAGCCCAAACCACCTATGGAGCCGGGCAGGGAAATGTCTTCAAACCTCTCTTTTCCACTCAGAACTTAAGGATTCCAGTCCCAAAAATCTCCCTTGAAACTAAAAATGTCTTTATGTCTGTGTTTCTCAGCCCTGGTTAAGTAAATGTGTCCACCCAGTCCCCTCCCCTCAGATCCTTTGATCCAGCGGATCTAAAGTGGAATCTGGGCATTTGTATTTTTCCAAGGCTCGCAGGCGATTCTGGGGCACATACCGTGTTGTGAAGGACCCTGCCTCAGGTTGTCCACTCAATGTAACGGGGAAAGGGGGTGGGGAGATGGTCATCAATTTGGGCTCAGCCACGATGCTCTGCTAGAAAATGACATCTTTAGGGAAGCAAGGAAACTTTTAATTTATTTGAACAACACCATCTTTAGAACAAGAGATAGCTAATTCTTTTTCATGTTTCATCCTAAACTCGGGGCAGAAACTGTAGAGGAAGCACTGAGCCCCTGTCACTGGAAGTACCCAGGAGAGGCTGAATGACCATCCATACGGGAAGCTGTAGAGAGACTATCTGCACGTGGTCACACTATCTCTAAGATGCTGTGATTTGGTTGATTGCTCTAAGACCAATTTACTGGATCACCCCTGGGTATTTTGCAGGTTACAGAGAATCGTTAGGTACGCACGCCACCTCAGAGAGTGCGCGGAGTCTAGAAGAGGGGCCCTAGAGTGCATTCTCTGTTGACTCATTCATTCACTTTGCCAGACTCTCTGAGTGCGTGCTCAGTCCCAGGCACTGTGCTGAGCTCCAGGGCTACCATGATGAGGAGCAAGCAGTGTCCCTGCCCTCCCTCCCGTAGCTCGCATTCTGTCACAGAGAGACAGCAGGTGGACAGCCACTCCCCTGAGGGGGTAGAAAACGGAAATGTCCTGTGAGAATCCTGGGTAAAATGCTCTCAAGATTTCGGAGAAAAGATAATACCTATACAGCAGGGAGTTAATCCTTTGAGAGGAAAGTGCTAAAATTCACATGTTGAATACAACCCTTAGCTTGTCTAATGGCATTTTAAAAGCAGGTTTTATATTTCTAGAACAGTTCACAGCAAAACTGAGCAGAAGGTAGAGATTTCCCCGAAATCCCTTCATCCCACATAGTCAGAGCCTCCCCCTTTACCTACAGTCCCCTCTAATGGCATTTTTACAGGTGAAAAAAGCAAGCTGTAGAGGGCTAAGATAACCAGATTGCCTGTGTTTGTGTCCCTGCTGCTTGGGGGCTCACGCCTGGTTGTCGGTGGGAGTGAGTTCACTGGCGAGATGGGGGTGGAGACTCTGTCTTCGTGGTTTTTTTGGTTTTTTTTTTTTTTTCTTTTTGTATCACTTCAGTCTTGAGAACAGATTTTTACACATGGTTTATGGAACTGAAATGAATTGAAATAACGTGTCAGCTGATCTGCACCCCTGCAACTAAAAAGGACTCAGAGGAACAAGCTACCTGACAATTAGACAGCATTTTCTCTCTGAAGGTTCTTTCAACAACCACAGATGTGTGTCAGAGCAACAGTGTCGGGGTTCACTGTAACACTGTCTTTCCCGGAATGAAAGGATTCATTTTCATACAGAAATCGAAAAAGAAGTATGCTCTTATTTTCAACTGCTAGTGGAGACAGCTTTTTAAGTAAGAACAGTTCCAAGTCACAGAGATGTTTTCCTGGTCTGCTGTCTGCAAGGGGGTACAGTGCAGAAAATAAAGTCCTGAGGACTGGCCAAATGTTTCCTTGGGGACAACTCATCCGTGTGCCCAGATCCCCCCAACCTCTGCTCATACAACTTAGAACACTCTCCAGCGGCTGTGGCCTTCATTGTCTTTATTGGTTAACTGATGTTTAATGTTTTACTAGTTATTGCATACTACATATCAAACCTGTATTCAAACGCTTGTTAACAAGAAGGCAGGATGTACACCTGTCCCTCTTAGTAGGTTGTAAATGTTTGAGAGCAAGAAGCTCTCTCTTGGGGGTTGAGGGGGTGGGGGAGTGCCTGGGTAGCTCACTCGGTTAAGCATCTGCCTTCCGCTCAGGTCGTGATTTCAGGGTCCTGGGATGCAGCCTAGTTCAGGTTCCCTGCTCAGCGGGGAGTCTGCTTGTTCCTCTTCCTCACCCCTTCTCTCCTCCCTCCCTCCTCCCAGCTCCTAGTGCTCTCTCTCTAACAAAATCTTAAAAAAACAAAAACAACTGTCTCTTCAATTTAGTTTTTTTTAGAAATTTGCCATCTACCACCACGTAGTACAAAGTGTAACATGTGATATTTCATGTCTTAATAAATACCGATTATTTTGAGCAAGTGTCTCTTTGTAGGTAATCTGAATGTCCAGCACTAATGTTCTGATTAGTAGGAAAAGTCGAGGAAAACTTAGATTTGTAGGTGGGATTTGACATACATGAAATGCTGAAGAAACAAACAAAAAAATGTCCCAAGTATAAGGACTTATGGATCCTTGTGATTTTGTTCTTATTTATGTTTTTCTTTTTTTCTCCCTAAGGAGGTGTGATTACCATCTTCGCTTACTATGAGGTTTGGGACATTGTCAAGATATGAATGTAAACTTTCAGTTTAAGAACATACTTTGAGGGGCGCCTGGGTGGCTCAGTGGGTTAAACCTCTGCCTTCAGCTCAGGTCATGATCTCAGGGTCCTGGGATCGAGCCCCACATCGGGCTCTCTGCTCAGCGGGGAGCCTGCTTCCCCCTCTCTCTCTACTTGCCTCTCTATCTACTTGTGATCTCTCTCTATATATCAAATAAATAAAATCTTAAAAAAAAAAAAAAAAGAACATACTTTGAAACACATTCAGTTATTTTAAGATTTACTTGCTTTTTCCTTGAAATAGAGTTCTGGATTTTCTGATACTTCCCTTTAGAAGTGAGGTTTCTTTGAATAACTGGGGCCTTGAGAAAAGTTACAACACCACTGTCTTCAGTCCATCCCCAAGACTGTCTTTGCACGCAAACACCCATTGACGTCAATACAACTTGAGTGAAGTTCTTTTTTTTTTTTTTTTTCTCTGTCACTGGGAACTGGGGAGTGGAGGTAGTGGGGTGAGGTGCACGGGACTGTGTCTGAGTACTGGGATGAGTGGGCTGTGATGCAATTTGGAATGTTACGCTTTTCTAATAAAATTGGGTCTTGTGCTGTTTTCCCACAGGACAAGAAAAAAAAATACACTCAGAATGACATTTATTCCAGGAACTTTAAAAATTCTTCCACCATGTTTGATAGACTGGTGGCTGTTTTATGGTTTATGAGGACTGGCCAGTGTTAAAGGATTTGGCATTTGATTTTGGAAGATTAACTCTGCGTGGAATTTATCAGACTCTCTGGGTCTGTTTCCCAGTGGAGATCCTTTGCCTTCTCCTTACAGCTGATGCTTCTACATGGGAGATGATATGTTTAAGCACATACATCTTAAGTTGATGCTAACTAATTTCATCTGAGATACAAATAATTCATTATTTTTATCCAACATCTCCCAGTCTTCCACTTTTGTTGTGACTTGTGAAGTCATTCCTAAAACTTTCTGTCCTACTATACTTGAGTAAATAAATAATCACCTGTCTTTGGGCACTTTGTATCTAGAATTATTCTGTTTGATTTGTGCATTTTTCTTGTGCGCTAATGTGCCTGTGTCAAAAAGTTTTTTTTTAAGGATTTTATTTATTTATGTGAGAGAGAGAGCATGAGAGCTGAAAAGGTTAAAGGGAGAAGCAGGCTCCCCATGGAGCTGGGAGCCCGATGCAGGACTTGATCCCAGGACTCTGGGATCATGACCTGAGCCAAAGGCAGTTGCTTAACCAACTGAGTCACCCAGATGCCCTCAAAAATTTTTTATTTAAAAAGAATTTTTTAAAGATTTTATTATTTGAGAGAGAGTGAGAGAGAAAGAAAGTGAGCACAAGCAGGGGTAGCAGCAGAGAGAGAGGAGGAAGCAGGCTCCCCGCTGAGCAGAGAGCCAGACACGGGGCTCTCTGCCAGGACCCCAAGATCATGACCTGAGCCGAAGGCAGAGGCTTAACCCACTGAGCCACCCAGGTGCCCCTCAAAAATTTTTTAAAAATTCAGTTGGTGAGAGAAGACAAAGACATGGAGCATTTTTGAGAAAAAATAAGGTAGTTAAAAATCTCAGTTTAGGGCGCCTGGGTGGCTCAGTGGGTTAAGCCGCTGCCTTTGGCTCAGGTCATGATCTCAGGGTCCTGGGATCGAGCCCTGCGTAGGGCTCTCTGCTCAAGCGGGGAGCCTGCTTCCCTCTCTCTCTCTCTGCCTGCCTCTCTGTCTACTTGTGATCTCTGTCTGTCAAATAAATAAATAAAATCTTAAAAAAAACCCAAATTCTCAGTTTAAGTGCAGTTGGATGGTGGAGATGGGACTGCAGCAGATCTTGAAGGTTTCACATAAGATGCATAAACTATCAAAAAGACAGCAGAGGATGGGAAATTTTAAAAATTAATTACGGGTTTTTCGAGGTCGACCATAGAGTCATGTGTAGACAAAGTTTCAAATTGAGCTATGTCTTCTTAGATATAGCTATGTCTTTGTATGTCATGTGCCTGTGAATTCTTATTAGACTATGTTCCTTTTATTTATAGCTCCCATTTGTTTGTGCTCATAAGGTTGTTACTAATACTGACAAGATTTGTGGGTACACTTTGAAAAGAACCTTTCCTAAATTGTTAAGTTCTTCAGCTAATTTTAAGGGGAAACTGAACAAAAAAAAGTGTAATCAAATACCGTGAAACCCCTAAATTTCTTAACCTTAGGCCAGGTGTCCATTGTGAATCTTATTAATTCTAATCATTGTCAGCTTCTTTCGAATTAAGTAACATGAAGACTTTTCTTATCCTCATTCATTTGATATGAGCTTCACCTAATTGACCAATCAACTAGTGAGTATTTACTAGACACCGGTTATGCACACAGAATTTTCTTGTGTCTATAATTTAAATTCCGCCTTTTAAAGTTTAAAATTTTAGCAGCAAAAATACAGGGTTGAATGTAGTCAAGTGTTAGTTAGAAGTGTGATGCCAAGTGTTAGAGAAGTCCAGGAGAGAAGGAAATGAAAAACACCTTGGGTAATCGGAGAGTGAGATAACCAGTGAGAAGGGAAGGACTTGCCCTGAGTTGAACAAGTAGGGGAAGCCCTGAGGCAGAAGAATGGGTTATTGAAGTAGAGAAGGAATTAGAACTGATAAAGTGTTTTTCCAAACAATTCTTACTGTCCTTGTTTGTGCAACAAGGAGAGTCCTGAAATAGTTTATTTAACGCTCTTGGGCAAACATAGTCTGCTCTTTCTCTTTCTGCACATACACGCACCCGCCCCTCCACACTCCCCCCACCACACACACATCACACACAAAAGCACATTAATATATATCTACATAAAGTTCCCATTAATTCCCTTGATTATGTTTGTAGTTGATTATAAGGACTAGGTATTTTTGCTACAACGGGCAGGAAAGTTTTGTGTTAGCTCTGGTCTTCATTTTTAAAGATTTAAACTGTGAAGTTTTATTGTCAATTAGATTTGTGATTATTTTTAAAAATCTTAGTACAGATTTTAAATATGTGAGTTCCACGGTGAAAAGAGTCACAGCAATGGAGACTTTTCCCTCCTATAGGCCATTTGGAAGTAAAAGTTAAAGACCAACTATGAGAAATGCAGAAGTTATAAAGGGAACTTGAGAATTTATTTTTAGACTATTAACCAGACACACTTTTCTTGGCCAGCCTGAGACCCATTGAAACAGTGCTTTTCCAGAGAAACTGTGATCAAATCTAAATAATAGTTTCTAAAGAAGATATAAACCATGGGCAGATTTGTCTACCTGACTAAAAGGCAGCTGATTCTCTTAAAAGTATTTTTTAAGAGAACCATGCGTCTCAAGTGTTGATATGCATTGTAGACCATCTGGAAATCAGGCTGCGGATTCTGATTCAGCAGGTCTGGGGTGGGACCAGGCTTCTGCATTTCTGAGCTGTTTCCAGGTGCTGCTGCTCCTGCTGCTGGAACATGAGCCACGCTTGAAGACAGAGGTACTAGAGAGCCAAGTTAATGAGTACATTGGCATCTGTTTTACCTTTTTTTTTTTTTTTTTGATGCTTTACTATTTTTATCTAAAAAATTAAGTACAGGGTCAGGAGGTGAAGGAACTTTTATACCTTAAGCATGGTCCAACAGTGTTGACCATTCGTGAAATCACTAGAATGTAGATAGCTGCCTGGGGGCAGCGACCTAGTCACTTGTGTTCTCTACTGTATCCTAGTGGCCAGCACAGAACAGATACTCATTAAGCATTTGCTGAGTAAACAAATAAATTGACTGCTGTCCTGGGACTGCTGTTAAAGTCTATGCTTTTTCTCATTACAAAGGCAGGGCCTGACTAATAACTAATTTATTTTTAAAAAAGATTTTATTTGTTTGACGGACAGAGATCACAAGTAGGCAGAGAGGCAGGCTGAGAGAGAGAGAGGAGGAAGCAGGCTCCCCGCTGAGCAGAAAGCCCGACGTGGGATTCGACCCCAAGACCCTGGGATCATGACCTGAGTTGAAGGCAGAGCCTTTAAAACACTGAGCCACCCAGGTGCCCCTAATAACTAATTTATTGTGAGAAAAGCAACTCAAATCCAGGATTTATGGAATGGACAGCACACCAAAACCACAAAGAATGCAAGGAGCTTAGGAGAAAAAAATCGACAGAAGCCCTATCTTCCTGAGGGACTTTCTTTCTTTCTTTCTTTTTTTTTAAAGATTTTATTTATTTATTTAACAGATAGAGATCACAAGTAGGGAGAGAGGCAGGCAGAGAGAGAGAGAGAGAGGAGGAAGCAGGCTCCCCGCCAAGCAGAGAGCCCGATGCAGGGCTCGATCCCAGGACCCTGGGATCATGACCCAAGCGAAAGGCAGAGGCTTTAACCCACTGAGCCACCCAGGCGCCCCTTTGAGGGACTTTCTTAAAGACAAAGTTCTTTCCATTTATCAAAGACTTCTGAGCACCTTCTTCTCTCCTCCTTCTCAATCCTGAACTCGGGCTTCCCCCTTTCTTGTCACTCCAGCCTTTTGAGGATTTTAGCTGGAGCCCAGCAGCCACTTGCTGTGTTCTTCACTTTTTCTCCTGCTTGCCTTGTCTGTGTCCCCTGAGTTCTCCCCTGGGCCATTTCTGGCCAAGATCAATTTGTCATGTCATTTATTAAAGTAGGATGCAATTCTTTTTTCCTGACTGCCTTAGCATTACCTTAGCATTTGAAATGTTACCTATTTAGCTACTTCTGGTACTGTAGAATTACCTTGGTACACGAGGATTACTGGAGAACTTAATGGTACTCCACCTGGAGAGTCACTTCTACTACACACTTTTCCTGGTTTTCTTCTCTTTTCCTCTCAGTGGTTCACCACAACAAAGTACAACCAGCCACTAACATGACTGTAAACGCTAAACAAAGACAGCACTGGCATTCAGGAGGTCATGAAGTTAATCGAAAATATGCTTATAGGGGTGCCTGGGTGGCTCAGTGGGTTAGGCCTCTGCCTTCGGCTCGGGTCATGATCTCAGGGTCCTGGGATCGAGCCCCACATCGGCCTCTCTGCTCAGCGGGGAGCCTGCTTCCCTTCCTCTCTCTCTCTGCCGGCCTCTCTGCCTACTGTGATCTCTGTCTGTCAAACAAATAAAAATCTTTAAAAAAAAAAAGAAAATATGCTTATATTTTTACAATTATTATCAAAGTGGAAACCCCAAATCAAAAAATTCTTGTAGAGAACTTGAGGACGGAGTGCGAACGCTTCTTCAGACCTGAGGGGATTCCTAAAGCCCAGGAAGAGAACTTCTTCAGCTCACAGGGCACCACTTCTAGGCATAAGCAGGCTTCTGGCTTCACCTGGTTTAGTCCATCTTACCAGAAGAAAACAGAAGGCTTATCAACAGCGGGGGTGTGTGCGCGTGTGTGCGCTCCTGGGTGCTCTCCCTCAGTACACCTCCCTTCCGAGCCTCTCGGCTGACTCACAATTAGTTTAGTATTCCTGGTCCTAGTCATTGCTCAGCGGGCAAAACCCCCACTTAGGATAAGAGCTGCGACTTCCCCAGGAGACAGGAGAGCTGCATAAGCTGGATGAAGAGGATTCCAGGCTGTCTTTGCAATTCACTCACAGCAAATAGGAATCGGTTTTGCTTACACCTGAGATGTTTCTGAGCCAATTTACTAAATTAGAGGGTCCGTGTTTCCACACAGTCCTCTTCTCACCTCTGTCCAATACCGTTCTTGGCAAAGTAACCCATTCTATCAAATCTACCTGGCTCTACGCTGAACACACACCCATTTGGGAATCTCTACCCATCTGCCGTGTCGCGTTCAGTGCCATCCCATTAACACTAATCATTCTGTTCTTCTCTTCAATTTTCCCTTCACTTCCTTGCCAGGAGGCTCTCGTCTTCAGATTGACCAACATCTAATTTTCCTCTCCCTAGCCCTCCCTCTAGACTGTAATCAGTTGGTGCCTCTGGTTAACTTCCTTTCAAGTCCTCTTTCTCCTTAGACGGAATGAACTACGAAGCCCATAAATTCCCCTGCTACAAGAAACTAGAGTGTAGAGATGCCTCTAAACTATGGTCAAGCCCTCTGATGATATTAACAGCACTCTAATTGTAATTAATGGAATTCAGAGTCTTGAAAAACAAATGAACGTGTCTTTACTGATTTGGAGGCATCTCTGAGCATATATTTCAAGGTGTAATATTCTCTTCTGGAAACCTGGGAGTCATCTTTAATCTCCTCTCATTTCTCTGCTTCATTTTCTTGTTTTCTTCATTCCTATTGCTTCTAATTTTGCTCATGAGACCATCACTATTAAGACAGTCTCTTTGCAACCACCACCCATCCCTATGCCCAGTCTTACTCCCTCAAAAGTGATTTTTAAAAAAAAAGACTTATTTATTTATTTGAAAGAGAAAGCAAAAGGGAGAGGGGCCGAGGGAGAAGGAGAGAGAGAATCTCAAGCAGACTCTCTGCTTGTAGAGCCCGATGCAGGACTCTGTTTCACGACCCTGAGGTAATGACCTGAGCTGAAAACAAGTGTTGGATGCTCATCCGACGGAGCCACCCAGCCAGCCCCAAAAGGGATTTTTCTAAACACAAATCTGGTCAGTTACTCCTTGGCTTTAAATTGTTCAGTGACTGCTCATGGTCCACAGGATACACTCCAAACTGCTTAGTGTGGCTTACAAATTTTGCATGGTCTGGACCCTGTTTACTTCTCAACCTCAAGTCTTGCCATACCCACACACACTCGGTGCTCTAGCCAATATTGAATTGCTTTCAGTTCCCCTAACGCAGGTTGCCATTTCCCATAGCTAGTCCTTGGCATGTGCTGGCCCCTCTGCCTAGGAGGAGACTTCCTTCTAGATTGCTATTTTTCCTTCAGGAACTCAGTGTAGACATTACTTCCTTGGATGAGCCCAGGTTCCCACAAGGCTTTGAACTTATTCCATTTATAGTCCTTAGCATTCTGGACTGAATTTATCTACAATTGACTCTTGAACAACATGAGTTTCACCTGGGTCCACTTATAAGCAGATTCTTTTATTTTGATAAATGTAGTATGGTGCTGCAAGTGTATTTTCCTTATGATTTTCTTTTCTTTCTTTTTTAAAAAAGATTTTTATTTATTTGACAGGGAGAAAGAGAGATCACAAGTAGAGAGGCAGGGAGGGGTGGGGAGCAGGCTCCCTGCCGTGCAGTGAGCCCGATGAGGGGCTCGATCCCAGGACCCTGAGACCATGACCTGAGCCAAAGGCAGAGACCCAACCCACTGAGCCACCCAGGCACCCCTCCTTATGATTTTCTTAATAATGTTTTCTTAACTCTAGCTTACTTGATTTTAAGATAGAATATAATGCATATAACATACAAAATATGTGTTAATTGGTTGTGTTGTCAGTAAGGTTTCTGGTTAAAAGTAGGCTATTAGTAGTTAACTTTTAGGGGCGTCAGATCATACATGGATTCTTGGCTGTGTGTGGGAGGGTCAGCACCCCAAACCCCTGTGTTGCTCAAGCATCAATTTGTCGTTTCCATGCAGGATAGTGGTGAGAAACTCAAGGGCAGGTGTTGGATCTTAATTCATCTTTGTATCTCCTGAAATTCCTCAGAATCTCAGAACTTTCCAACAGACAATTTTATGACAAAGTCATTTTAGTAAGGACAAGATGAAGCCAGTCATTCTGATTTAGTTTACACCAGAGCACCAACTACTGGTTATCTATTCCATATTATAAGAAGTGAATTCTTCCAGGCTCGATCTAGTGTCTTGATAAAATAGATTTATCCTTCCTTTATGTAGGTAAGGGTTAACCCACTGCCTGGCATATAATACATTTTTAATATCCAGTAGCTGCAAGATAGATTGTTAGAACTTTATCCACGGGCAAATTACCTTCTAACCAAGGGGGCCAGCAAGTCATATCACTTAGTTATTAATTAGCTTATCTTCATTTAAATACACTCTACAATGGGATTTCCTGGTCTATTTCTTTCTTTGAACTTACTCTGATCCTCAGTATGTCTAGTCCTTAGTCTTCCTTACACAAAAAGAAAAGGATAACATTTAGGAGACAAGAAAGTCCCGTGGGAGTAAGAATTTCTCCAAATCCTTTGTTAAACTATCTGAGTTTAAGGGCCTGAGACCACCCTCCTAAACTGAGTTGTGGGAAGATTCCACCTGTAACTGTAAACCAAGTGAAACCAAATTTAATTCATCCTTGCCTAGGAAAAGCAAGCTACCCGTCCCATGTCTAAATTTGAAAAGACAACTAAGAGTTAAAAAAAAGTTGTGTGTGGGTGCATGCAAAATTAACAAAACAACATGGTAAATGCCAATTCTGACAACCTGAAAGACTACTAAATTCAACCCTTTATACTGCTAATGCATTTCTTCAAGCAATTAGATTTCAATAGATTACAAGGACGATAACGATTGAACATTCAGTCTTTCAACAAATAATTTGAGTTCCTTCTCAGCGTTAGACATTATGTTAGGTGTTGAGCAGACAATGGTGAAGGACACAGGCTGTCCTAGCATGGATGGTTTCCTCTCCCCCCGCAATGACATTAAGTTGTCATCAGGCAGAAAACTGAGGAATCAGAGTGTGAAGGTCTTACCAGCTGCTAGCCATTGTGCAAGAGAAGACAGGCTATGTAGCTTCTCTATGACCCAGAGCCAGGGTCCACAGAGTAGGAGGCAGAAGCTCTCAATTCAGCTAATGGCAGGCGGCTGAATGCCCAGATCCAGGAAGAACAAAAAGGGGATTTTGGAGGTAGCCTTTTTTTTTTTTTTTTTTTTTTTTTTTTGCTAAGCTCTGGGCAGCAGTAGCTCATTCATTCTTACCAGTCTAGCCTTCCCTCATGTGAGTAGACCACAGCTTATTTCTTTTCTGTTGCTGGCCATTTGGCTGTTTCTACTTTTTGTCTTTTACAAACAGTGCTACTATAAACGTTCTTTAAGACATATTTTGGTGCACCTATGACAAATTTTTGTTGGATACATAAATAGAAATGAGCTTTCTGGGTCACAGGGTATGCTTAAATTTAACTGCAGAAGGTAAGGGCAAACAGTATTCTGAAAATGTTGTACCAACATATGAGAGTTGCTCTCACATCCTTCCCAATTCTCTGTAAAAATCAGTCATATGGGTTTTTTGTTGTTGTTGTTGTTGTTTTTCTCATGGCTAAAATTGCTAATTTTATTGATTACTAATGTCGAGCACATGTTATGTATTTATTGAATTTATAGATATCAGGTCTATTTATTAAATAGCTTCTTTTGTGCAATAACTTTTCTATTCTCTTGTCCAATTTTTATTATTTTGACTGCGTTTTTCTTATTGATGTGTGTGTACAGAACAAGAGAAGGGGAGAAAGGGGAAGAGAAGGAGGAGAAAGAGAAAGAGGGAAGGAATGGAAGAGCGAGAGGTAACTACTCCTTCCCTGTGGATCTATCCTTCTCGCAACTAGCTCTTTCTTGTCACATCACAGCTTAAGAGTCACTTTCTCATAGTCTTCTCTGCTCATTCAGTCTAAAGGAGCTACGTTGTTTCTCTCTGTCACAAAACCCTACTAACCCATGTCATCCAGGTATGTTGTTCTTGTTTTGCTTACTTGCTTGTTGTTGGGTTTCTCCACACACTCAAATGTAAGCTCCGTGAGGGCAGGACCAGGTGTGTCTTTTTCACAGACACATGGATGAATTTCATGAGCATAGTATGGAGTGAGAGAAGCCAGAAACATACATCTTGCCCACTTCCAGTTATGTAAAATTCAAACACAGACTAAAGAGATCTCTGGTGTTGGCAGTCAGCCTCTTTCATAGAGAAGAGGCGGGAATGGAGGGGGCTTCTGAGGCTCTGGTAATACATGTTTTTTTTTAGAAATGTGGGCCATCTAGGTGGTAGTTAATGGGTGTATTCCCTCTGTGATATTACATTAAGTTGTATGCCAATAACCTCATTTTTCTCTATGTGTTTTATACTTTGATAAAAAGTTAAAAATCTGAGAATACTTACTGAATGATTCATGTAAAGTCACACCCGTGGTTTGAATTTTCTGCTTCCTCTGATATGCTTTTTTGAGAGTTTATTTTGCTCTCTTTATCCTGTGGTTGTACTTCGGTTGTTCACCTATCCTGCCCATTCACGTTGAAGGCTGAGGATAGAGGGGCTTTGTAGGGAGGCGGTTGGGCAGTTCTGTGAATTTAGGGGCTTGTCTACTTAGAAAGGGTGAGGAGCTTTACCCTAGATGTTTCCCAGATATCACAATGAAGGAAAATTCATGTTGGCTTTCCTAGCTCTCTTCAGAGAGTTCATTTAATTTCTTTAGCAGGGAAGCCAACAATTTTGGGTGGGTGCCTAGTGATAGCTTGTGGCTAGCTTTCAGTCTGGGTACAAGAATAGGGACTGGAATGTGGGGGTGGAGTAGATAACCCTCCCAGATGGAGACCTTCAGTTAATCTTCCTGTTTGGCCATTTTCCTCACCCCTGTACTCTTTCACACCTGGGCTCCAACCTTGATGTCCCACTCCTTCCTCTATGGCAACTCCCTTTCCATGAATTCTAGATGGAAGTTCCTTTCATTCCATTTTAACTCACCAGTGTGTGTTTACCCATTTTTCAGAAGCGTATGGACATTTCTCATGCTCTTGTAGTGACTCTCCAGTTGGTTCTCTTTGGTATCATGGGCT
This sequence comes from Meles meles, assembly GCF_922984935.1. Classification (NCBI taxonomy): domain Eukaryota; kingdom Metazoa; phylum Chordata; class Mammalia; order Carnivora; family Mustelidae; genus Meles; species Meles meles. Next base: position 26,465,495 of record NC_060070.1, read on the forward strand.
CATACTCTTTCAGTGTCCTTTATATTTTCTTGCATTTGGGGAGGGAAGAGAGGTGTATTGTTATTTGGCCCTTTTTGATCAAGACAACTCACTATTTCATTACCTAACATAGTCACACTTAAGCTTTCTTTCCTGCTTTATCACTTGGTAATGCACATTACATCTCCCAGGAGGAATCAAAAGCATTTTACTACCTCTCACTTCCCTTTCCTGCTTCAACTTCTGATTTTTATCATTTCTAAATTGTGAAGGTTTATGTCATTTACATTTTTTCCTTTAATAAAATCAAACTTTTCTGTTATTACTCTAAAGAATTTAAAAAATTGAAGCCTCCTCAAACAGCTAGAACTAAGCCATGTGATTGGACCCATTTTGAAGGAAAGTTAATCCTGTGCCAACTGAAAATCTTGTTGCTCAGAATAGATGGTCTTGAGTGTCAAGCTCCAGTGGAGCCTCTTTTAATTATTTTCAGCTTCTTTTACTCCTTCTTTGTCATATTCAGATGCCACTGTTTTTTTTTATTTTCTTCTCATTCTCTTTAAGGTTTTTGTTTTGTTTTGTTTTGGTGTTGCTATTATATTTCTTCCAATAATGTATCCATGCTGGATTCTTGGATGTTATGATTTCTTAGTTCTTACATTTTTTAAAAAAGATTTATTTGACAGACAGACATCACAAGCAGGCAGAGAGGCAGGCAGAGAGAAAGTATGGAAGCAGGCTCCTTGCTGAGCAGAGAGCCCGACGCGGGGCTTGATCCCAGGACCGTGGGATCATGACCTGAGCCTAAGGCAGAGGCTTTAACCCACTGAGCCACCCAGGTGCCCCCATTCTTACATGTTTAAAAATGCATTTATTTGTCCTTCATTGATAACTTGGTAGGGCAAAGACGTTATGCATTCAAATAAATTTCCTTTAGAAAATTATAGGCCTTTTTTTCTTTTAGCATTTAGTGTAGTGATGAGAAGTCTGATGTCAGTCTGATTCTTATTCCTTGCAGGTAATCTATTTATTTTCTTTGGAACCCACTAAAATTTTCTCCTTATCTAAAATGTTTTGAAACTTCACAATGTTGTGTCTAGGTGTGGATTTTTTTTTCCCATTCATCTTGTTCCTCACTTGCCCTTTTATTCTTAGGACTTGTGATTTTCTTTGGCTTGGTGAAAGTTTATTATTGTTTCTTTTAATTATTTTTAGGTATATAGTCTTTCCCTTAAAGTGGAAAGGGACTTCCTGTGCCTATCTTCCCATTGATGATCTTTTCTATTTCTCTGTGTTTTTCTTATTGAAAAAAAAATTTAGCAATTTTTTGATAGTTCTCTTATATCCAGCCAATTTTTAAAATATCTTATTTCTATTACTTTTCCCATTGATTTCCTCAACTTAACATACTGCCTTCAATTCATAATTTTTCTTCTTTCTAGCAGTTTTACCTTTTATTTTTGTTTCATGTCTTACTGTTTTGATAATTAAATAGTATGTTCTAGGCTCTGTGGTATGTTTAATATACTTAATAATAATAAAAAATAATAATAATTTGTAATATCTGTCCCTGTAATGTCAATCTTGATGATATAAGATCTTCAACAGACTAAATTAGGTGTCAACTACCTTCAAGGCAAATAAATATCAAGTATTTAGATTCGTTAAATCTCATTGACTTTTGCTCTTCTGGGTAGGGTTGATGTACAGAGAGGCCACTGAGTAGTTTTGTTTGCTTATTTGTGTTTTAAACTGCTACTGCCAGAAAATTTCCTCTTAAAATTCAGGAAGATTTTAAGATGGGAACCTGGAATGAATCCGTTCTATCTTTCGAGGCTAGTCAGCTTCTCTAGTAGCTACTTATAGTCTTCTCAAAATGTAAAATGGATAAATATGCCCCATAATCACTGTAATTTGTCTCTCTTAAATCTTCAACCAGAGTTATAGATGAAGTTACAATCCTACTCTATCAGATAATTATAACAAAACAAAACAAAAACAAACAAACAAAGAAAAACCCAAAAACCCTAGCAGCAACTGCATAGGCCCAGATTTTAATGAAGTGGAATTTGATCTCTTGCTTTATAAATAGATTATATATTTGATTATACATATTTAATATCCAGGTCATGCTTTTTTTGTTGTTGTTTTTCCAAACCACCATGAGAAATATCTACTACTTATTTCATAAGATAAGTTCTTTGAATAAAATATCTTACTACTTCTAACTACATCTATTACTGTAAAACATGGGACAGGTACATTCTTATTTGGCAGATGGGAAACCACAATTTCACTGAAGAATGTAGCCAGTGAGGCACAGTTCATGGATTAGAATTAGTTTCCCATTTTTTTCTAGTTTTGAGATGAAGAATAAAAAAAAATTGATGTAATTGGATTTCCTTTTTCACTTTGTCTACCAAGAATTTCATAGAAAAATCTAGAGCTCAGTTTGCATAATTGTGAGATGCTCAGCCTGCAGATACATGCTTTCTCAATTTTTCTATGGCTCAAATTTCTATTTTGATATGTATTATACCTGCCTCTGAATTTCTAACATGACTTACGTTTTAAAATTTTGGTTTTTGGGTTGGTTTTCAGCCATTTCTAGTCTATTGGATGATACCAAAGAAATGAGAAAGGGCAGAAAAGGAAAGAAAAGGAAGAGAGGGAAAAAGAATGGAAGAGAGGTGGGAAATTGAGTTTATATGTAGATTTATTTTAAGGAAGGATTTTCTGTTTTTTGGATAAGAATTGGCTGTGGCCTAACACATATTTCGACAGCCTATCTCTTTCCCTTTCCTCTTTCTCTTCTGTTTCCTCCTCCCTCTTTTTCTCTTCCAATTGCACCCTGACACTGGCCAGCAGAGGCAGACAGTCCAAGGAGTCTGTATTAACTCATTTCAGTAAGTGCTGCTGACAGTTACTACCATTCCATGATCAGCTCCATTTTCTTGGGTGGGAAGAGAATCACTCACAGATCCAAAGACCAGTGTCACACGACTCAGATGACCAAGAGAGCACTTGGATGAAGGATAGGAGAAAGGAAACCTGCTATGTCAGAACTCTCAATCCTATTTAAATGAGAAAACTGCTTTGCTTTGCTTTTTTTGATCTGGGTCTGCAGTCCCTCATCTGTCCTTACACCCTTGGCCCAGCTACACATGCATCTGCACCATCCTGTTCCGTCTGCACTGTATCTTTCCGCCTGGCAGTGGGTCTAGATTACTGCTCTTTTCACTCTGACATGTTACTCTGCAGGCAAACGGGATTTTCCGACTTGCCCATGAAGCATGTTCGTTTCTGCCCTGAGTGCATTAAACCAATCTCTTAAAAAAAGTTCGTCAAAGAGTTGATTACAAAATGATCTGCGTATTCAGTAGTTCAATAAGTGAATGACAAATGGCTTTAATATGTGATGCTATCAAAGGGTCTAGTCATGTTTATTATTTACCTCTGTTATATAATCAAGTATTTTGGGTTTGTTTTTGTTGCTAAAGATGATGACACTCAATTAATTTGTAAATCAATCTGTTTTTATAATTGCCTTTAAAGATTTTCTAAAATAAGTAAAATGAAAAAGTAATACCCTTCGCAGTTGCCTTGCACTAGCCACAGCTTCAGGTCTACAGGGGAGAACCTTTCTTCTTCTATTTTTGCCAAGCCTAGTTGATCTTATCTCCCACATTTGACTCAAAGAAGACCCCAGCCCAACAGCACCACTGTCAGAAGAGAGGATTAACATTGATGTTATCTTAAGTCCATTGCTATGACCTCCTAACCTCTAAAACTTTGGATAGGATATCACCTTGCAGACTTCCCACCTTGTGTGCTATTGGTACAGGACACCAGAGTTGATGCTGGAAACACCAGGCCCCACACCAGAGCTCTAGAAATACACCAGTTAAGGACCTGCAGATGTGCTGGACAAACTCTGAGGCAATGGCTGAAATCCCTGATGGTGCCAGAAGGTGCAAAGAGGCCAGTCCTACAAGGGTGTCACCCAGTGCAGCTGGCCAAGCTGGAAAGGAAAATGGATCAAAACACTTTTCATTCCCGTTTTTGACTTTGTATTTGTTGTTAACCAGGGGGCAGACCGCCTCCTGGCCAAGCCACAGAGGTCCAAGGAGGTTCCTTAGGGAGTGCTCAGCATGCCTCTGTTTCCTTGAGCACAAAGGCTGTTTCTGATTTTGGGGTATGGCTCCTCACCACCTGTTTCAGGCTACAGCTGTTATTGGTTCTTTTGTGTCTGTTATAAGACTTATACTATTGTTGGTTCATCATTTCATAATATTGTATTTATAGTCAAAAAATTAATACCATGTTGTTGTTCTTTTTAGAATGAAGTTTTCTTGGGGGCACAACAGATGCATGGAAACCTCTGGTTGTCCTAGGGAGGGAAGTTCAGAGTTGGGAGAAGGGACCTGTGATAATTCTGCTTTACCTTCAAGGAGGGGAATACACCTGTGCATCAGTGGTGTTGAGCTTTATCATAATCCTCCTTAAAGATAAGTGACACTGGGAACTTGAAGAAAGTCTAGAAAACAAACTAGTGAAATCTAGGATATATTGGATAGTGGTCTATATATATAGGAGATATTGTGTTATATGAAGAATAAGCTTCTTTTAAACTTCCTTTGCTTGAGGCACTTGGGTGGGTCAGTTGTTTGGGCATCAGACTCCTGGTCATGATCTTGGAGTTGTGGGATCAAGCCTGAGTCAGGCTCTTCGCTCAGCATGGAGTCGGCTTGAGATTCTTTCTCCCTCTCTTCCTCTGCCCCTCCCCCGGCTTGTGCCTTGTGTCTCTCTATAATAAGCATTAAAAACATAATAATAAATTTCTTCTGCTTGATCCTTTGTTTTTTTAATCTGACAGCACCCTGGAAAAGATTGCTTAGCGATCTTTTCAGTAAAAAAACTTTTTAAGACTTGCCTCTACTGTTGTAAGACATATTTTATCAATGTGTCATTGATTAGGGGGCCCTCAAGGAGCTTATCTTGTGTTTCCTGGGACTGTGTGAGAAAGTAAACCTTCCTGCTTCTACCTTGGTTTCACTTTTGTCAAAAAGCCCTTTTCTTTCCTTCCTTTCTTTCTTTCTTGGCTCTAACTATTGAAGGACAGCATTTGGGTCCTGTTTCTAATAGCTGTCCCTCCAGGATACATATGTAGGACCCGTGTACCCATGAGTTAGAAGGGACAATCAAGTCTTTACCTCATTGTACACCTGAAACTAACATTACAGTGCATGTTAACTAACTGGAATTTAAATGGAAACTTAACAAGATTGAGGTATACACTTGACCCTCGAACACTACAGATTTCAACTGCACAGGTCCAGCTCCATGCGGATTTTCCTATCAATACGGTAGTGTACTGTGAGTGTATTTTCTCTTCCTTATCATTTTTCCTACTATTTTTTCTCTACTTCTAAGAATACAATATATAATACACATATAAAATATGTGCTAACCAACTGTTTATGTTCTCAGTAAGGCTTCCAGTCAATAGTAGGCTATGAGTAGTGAAGTTTTGGGAGAGGTGAAAGTTAGACATGGATTTTTGACTGCCTGGGGGAGGGGGGAGGGTGTTAGCAAACCTAACTCTCACATTGTTCAAGGGTCAAATTATTGGGACACCTCATTTTAGAATTTCCTTTACTGGGTAGGATGATATTTGTATGCTCCACCTACTGCCACGTATGTAGTAGGCACCAAATGTGTGAGGCAGTGGTTGAATCTTCGGCCAAGTTTGGAAGATGTTACTCTACCATTGCCAGCCTGCTTAATAGTTTAAATTGTAACCAGAAGTAGGTGAGGAGTTGAGGGCCTATGCCTGTCCTAGGGCAGAGAAAACTCAAAGGGTGGGTGGAGAGACGAGGGGGTGACCTAGCCTCATAATGTGTGAGCCAGTTGTTGGCCACTTTGCATACTGATAGTTTGCTTTTGGACCAAGTCATCTATTTTCCACACCATTTCATTGTGGAAAAAATGGCCACTTATTGGGAAGAGATTGACTTAACAAAATATGAAGACCTTTTGACATCTAATAATAGTTCATATAGTGCCTATGATGGGGAAGGCACTGAGCTAGAAGCTTTACACATATTATCTGTAATCCCTATAATGACCCCAAAGACCAGAGCATGTCTTCTGGTTTCATGGGTGATAAGGCAAAGGCTCAGATATTTGCCACCAAATATGGCCAGTGTCAGAAGACAAGTAATCAAAGAAACAGAATCTCAGTCTCGTTCTGAATGCAAAGCCTACCATCATTCTGCCACCAGACCTGTCTGTGTTCTTATTAGCCTCATGCCATCAGCTTACTAGCTGAACCAGGGAGCTCAAACCTCTTTTCCAATATTTTGAATTAAAAAGAGGAAACTCTGTAATATTCTCATGTAGGCTAAAACAAACAAACAAGCGAATAAAATTCCTGCTAAGTCAAATCTTACATTTGGGTTTTAGGCTAAAGAAAATAGACTTGCTTCCCTGAAGAAATGGGAACTGGAGAAGGAACATACACAGCACAGAAAGGAAATGTAGACTAACATAGACTAGGTGGATTTGACTATGAAAACTGTAGTGTACCTGGGGGTGTTTGGGTGGCTCAGTCTGTTAGGCATCTGCCTTCAGCTCAAGACATGATGCCAGGGTCCCAAGATCAAGCCCCATGTCAGGCTCTCTGCTCAGTGGGGATTCTGCTTCTCCCTCTCCCTTTGCCCCTCCCCTTGCCCCTGCTCATGCTCTCTCTCTATCTCAAATAAGTAAATAAAATCTTTACAAAAATGTAGTGTACCCAATAGCGTGACATCATCAAAAAGCACTTTTTAATGTCTGAATCGAATGGACCTCCTTGCAGGCTTCTATATTAACTCTGAACACACCAGTGAACATCGCCAGAAGTCTGCAGGACACACAGAAAATAGGGGAAGCTCTAAATCCACACGGAACATGTATATCACCTGCCTGGGTTGGGTGCACACCAGAATGAGTGTGCCTTGTGGGTGCTGGGCTTGAGTGCACAGCTGGGGAGGAAGGTGAAAAGAGCATTGCTAGAACTCACTAGGAATTCTCATGGCCACCAGCCACCACCCCAGTCCCAGCTGCTACCCACATAAACGTGTGGACTAGTCAGTAGGGAAAGTGCCCTATCAAGTGTGGCCCTCTAACCGCCACACTTCTGGATTCTTGCTGCTTTGCTATATAGTTAGTGGCATTTCCCATCATTAGGAAATTTATCAAAAATCACCCTTGAGGTTTTTTTGTGGGTTTTTTTTCCTATTTTTTTGTTTGTTTTTTTGTTTTTTGGGTTTTTTTGTAGACGTTCTTATGGAAACTAATTTCTAACCTTGTCCCAGATGTGTGGTCTCACCACTCGGACCCCACCTGTGTTGCTTTGGGGAAGCCCTCTGTCAGTCTCTCCCTCTTCCTTAGGGTTGCAGGCAGATGTGGCCTGCAGAGAGAGGTTAAGGAACCAGCAAGGCCGGACAGCTGGGTATCGTTAGCAACAATCAAGGAGCAGCATTAAAAGGCAGCAGGGTTGAGTGTCTTAGTTCTTACGCTGGCCTGCCTGAGGAAGCCATCTGGACAGAGGAAATTTGCCTTAAACCTTGGCAAGAGAACCTCGTTCTGTTTGAACTTTGTTTAAAGCCTCAGAGTGGGTGATCATTTTGTTTAAACTTTCCTTAAAACAAAGAGCGGGAGATCCCCTGCAATTAACAACAGGAACCTCTTCCCCTCTTAACAAATTTGATAGGAAAAAAATGCAAGGACTGTTCTGACATCCATGAACGTGGTTCAATTAACAGCATGGAAAGAAAAACACAAAGGGGTGGGATCTTGCAGTCTCTGGAGGGTTTAAGTTATGTCAGAAAGGTGTAATCCCATCGTGCTTCGTCCTTGACTGGGCCTTCTCCCATCAGGGGACCATCCCCAGCCGCCGCCGAGGGCCTCCCCTCGTAGCTACCCAACAATAACGATTTCATTTTCAGCACAATTTTCTGCATTTGAGGCTCATCTTATCCAGGAATTGACTCAGATTTGCCAGTCTGCCTTAAAGTGATTCAGTAGGGGAATGCATCCTCCCCGTGGTCAACGCAGCTGCTTTTCCCCTAGCCTTGAGTATTTGTTTAATGCAGTTCAAATATTGGACTTCCTCCAAATTCATAGAGGGAGAGTAACCAAGTCAAAGTTTTCTCTCTAAACCTCAGGTTACTATTACATCTGTGTCTGTGTTGATGTTATCTGGAGCGTACATATTTATACGTGAGGATATGTATGTATTGAGCTCCCTCCCCTCCCCCGGAAAGTTTACTGAGAAAACCCCCAGCATCTGGCTGGGGCAGGCCTGTGGCAGAAGTGTGCGGCCCACCTTCCTGCTCGGCTGCCTTCTTGTTGTCTCATTGAAAGTAGGAGCTGAAGGAAGCCAGCATGGTCTCCTGGGCAGTGCCTCTAGCTGATATCCCAGTGCCTGCCCCCCTCTCTGCCTAGATGGTTTCCTCCCTTTTTGTTTGTTTGTTTATTTTGTCTTACCCTGCAGCCCTGCCCCTCTGCCTGGGTCACTTCTGTGCTGGGTTGGCCCACAGACCCCTCTCTAGCCTCTCTTCCCGCAGAAGCCTCTCTACTCCCTCAGTCGGCTAGTGCAATTCCTTTGTATTGTTGTCATTGGTTGTGTAGTTGGTTGTCTGTTTGATCAGACCGTGATCCTCATGGTGGGGGTGGGGTGCATTTTTCCTGCTGACTGTCCAGTCCTCCATCGCTAGGACAGTAGCCGCCACATGATGGTAGATAGGCTTCCAGAACTAGTTTTTGAAGAAAAGAACGAATGGAGAAATGATGGATGAAAGAAGGGAGTGATGGTGCTGGTCCCTCATTCAAACACATTCCTTAGAGGTGAGTTTAGAATCTCAGTGGAAGGGGTTGGCTGCCTCCCCGCGGGCCTGATGTACCTGCTACACTTGCCCAGGACATTAAAAAATCATCACCTTGTTGCCTCCTCAAGTGCTGAATGCAAAAGTGTGGGGTTCTGAGGACAGAGCTGGGGGCCGGTGGATGTCCTTTGGCCATTGCTGTGGGAAATGTAAACCAGGGCTACCTTCTCTCCTCCGGCAGAGGGACTGTGACTAGCTGGGCTTCTCTGGAAGACTTGGGGGCCCAACAGGCACAAGGCCCACATGTCCCTGCCATGCTTCCTGGCCTAGCGGCCCTTCTCTATCTGGAGAAAGGAAACTTGCTTTTCTTTCCTCCTTTCCCTCTGCCAGTAAGTCCTACACAGCAGGAGCCGGGAGAGTGCACACAGTTTCACCAGGTGGCACAGGGGCCAGGATGCCCTACGGGGATGAATAGAGTTCGGGCTTCCTTCTCGCCTCTTTACCATTCCCTGCTCCTGTCTCTAAACCTGATCTATCTCATTCCATTCAGAAGTATTATTAGGTGGATTTCTATTTATAAACCATATCAATTAAATATATAAGTAATTAGTCCTTGTTCCTGAAGAAATATAAGAAAGCAGTCTTATGTACTAACCATCCCATTCCAGATGGGACTCAAGCTTAATTTCAAATGTATGATTTTCCCCCTCTGCTGTTAAGAATAGCCAAATATTACTGGCCAAGTAAAAAATAAGAAAGGCAAATATGACCCTCTCTCTATACTACATGTTAGAAAGAAGCATGTATTTATAAGATGTTCTTATGCTCTACCTCAATAATTTGGTATGTCTTAAGGAAATATTTTAAAATGGTGACAGGATATATGCATGTTCAAAACAGCATTATTTATTAGAGTAACAAACTTGGATATAGCCATGTCAAACTTTAATAGACTGGACAAGTAAATAATAGCATGGCCTTTAATGAAAAGGAATGAAGCTGTAAAAATGATCTCCACAGATGATTTTCAATGATTGTTAGTGCTGATGATATAATTTTAAGTGTGGAGGGGGTGGGCGTGGCTTTACCTCTCTGGGTTAATAGGCGTAAACGAAGGAAAACACACCATAATGTTGACAATGATTGGGTGTTTAGTGGGATTATGAGCTGTTAGCTCCTTATCACATTCCCTACAACTCCTGCAATGAACCAGCATTACTGTGTAAGGGATGGCTTTTATGGTAAGAAATAAATGATTATAAAACATCCTAACAATGTTGTGCCATTAGGTTTTATAAGCTAGGTCATCACTCTTGGTCAAGAGTCATGGCTTCTTTTTAAAGCTGCCAAGGGCACCAAAAATTACAAAGAAGGCATGCAACACAAAACTCTCAAAGTGAGGGTATTATTATTATTTTTTAATATTTTATTTGTTTGACAGAGAGAGATCACAAGTAGGCAGAGAGGCAGCAGAGAGGGGGGGTGGAAGCAGGCTCCCCACTGAGCAGAGAGCTTGATGCAGGGCTCAATCCCAGGACCCTGAGATCATGACCTGAGCTGAAGGCAGAGGCCCAACACAATGAGCCACGCAGGCACCCCTCAAAGTGAGGGTATTACTAGCATCCAATTCTCACTAGAAATTTCTGAATGAGTTGTGCTGCATAAACTTTCCTTCAGATCAATAGTTAATAAATGTTATCAGAATGGAAGGAACGGTTGGATTGCTGATTAACAGAATGTCTTATAGAGAGCCTGCCGTCGGCATCAATGAAAGTTTATTTCTTGGCTTACACTACAGGACAGCTGTAAGGTGATTTGGGTCTTGGTTGAGCTGTTTGGGGCCTTATATGGCACAGACTTTGGTCCATCATGGCTCAGTTTGGGATTGCTCTGTTCTCTTGCAGACCTTACTTGTGCAGGCAATAGCCAGACAATTTCAAATTAGTGGCGGCCTCCTTTGGGATGGTGAAGCTGTATAATTAAAGGTCTAGGTCCTAGCACATTTAGTTTGATGCAATCTTCTCTTTTCCTCTGAAGAGGCTAGGTCAAACAGAGGCTTCGGGTCATGTGTGGACGTGACTGTGGTCTCCGCATCCCATTTTACTTGCATTTCAAAACCGCCGTGATGTACCACATAGGCACCTCTTTATAAGAGGAGGAAGATTGCAGTATGGAAGGAAAAAGAACTCTATGAGAGTTGGTTCATGAAACTCCTGACTCTTCCTGTGTAGGCTGAGTCCAGTTTTACTCACTCCCTCCTGCCATTTGCTTCTCTGAATTTTGGAGCAATCTCTTTCTCTGATCAATGGCAAGGGAATGACCGAATTGAAAGAGCCGTCAGTATGCATATGAGTTGAGAAAGAAAGATGGGAACCAAGGGAACAAAGCAAGAACTCCCTGTCTTCTGCATATCCCTGTATTGTACCCTGCGGCTCAGAAATATTTTCCATCTCAACTAATTTTACCAGGGATTTATGAGGCTTGAGTCCCCCCACAGATGCTTTGTGGCCTCATCTTACTGGATCCTCACAAGCAGCCTTAGAACTGGGTATTTATTTATTTTTTATTTTTTTTTTAAAGATTTTATTTATTTATTTGACAGAGAGAGAGATCACAAGTAGGCAGAGAGACAGGCAGAGAGAGAGGAGGAAGCAGGCTCCCCGTGGAGCAGAAAGTCCGACGCGGGGCTCGATCCCAGGACCCTGAGATCATGACCTGAGCCGAAGGCAGCGGCTTAATCCACTGAGCCACCCAGGCGCCCCTGGGTATTTATTTTTGAAATCCCCATTTCATAGATGAGGAAAAGGAGGTGTGGATTGGCTAAAGTGGAATATGACATTCCCTCTAGCTCCCACTAGGGCAGGATTCTAAATTATGGGCACCAAGGGCTGTTACAGAAATCACTGGAAAACCACCATCCTGTATGTGAACAATGTAATTCCCAAACTTCCTCTGCATTTCCCTGTGTATGGGATGAGAGTCTGCCCCAGTTCTCAGGGGGGTCCAGGCCCCTGGAGTCACTAATAGTTTAGAAAGTCCCCACGAAATCAAGACCTGAGGCGTTCTCCATCTTTGCCTCAGACTTGCTCAAACCGAGCCAAAGAATGAACGATGAAGAAAGACTGTAGTTTTGTGGGGGTTTGTCTTCCTGCCATGTTCCCAAGAAACAGGCTAGAGAGGGAGAATCCCGACGGAAGCTTTGAGGATCTCCAGCAATGCTTCACTGCTCATTGTCTCTCATGCAGGTGACCCCAGTCACTCTACCCCTGCTTTTAAACATGCCAACTTTATCAGGTAGACAAAACCCCCAGTTCTAATGGATCCCGTAGGCTTTTAGGCAAGATTAAAGTGTTGTAAGTGCACACTTACAAATTCAGGGACTCTCTGGGGACAAAGACTTTATTGTAGAAAGATAACAGGGAGTTTATGGAACAGAAATGAATGTAAAGATCCAAGAAATGATGAAGCAGTAGAGAATCATTCTTCACTGAATTGACTGAGCCTCTAATTCCAAGTGAAGTTATCATCAAGTTATTTGGAGAGGAAGTAGTTTTATTGTTCTTGGAAACCCCTTACTGGCCTTTTTAAAAAAAAACAAAACCAAACACTGAAGTTTCTCTTTAACAAAGGAGTTGGTAATTACTATTGGTGATTTATACCGGAGGCACCTGCCCAAGTACACGGCTCTGCCTGCAAGAATATTAAAGGGTATTTTAGGTACCTTTGATGGGGGGGCCAAAGACCTCCTGGCAAAATATTTTTGAAAAAATACAGGTTGTTTATTTCATGTTCTCAGTTACATTTTCTAAATTCTTCACTGATTCTCCAGGTAATTCATAATTTATTTCAAAGTGAGTGCTTGTATACTCACCTAGATCATCTGGCGGCTCACCAATATCTTGTTTTCCATTCCCTCTTGGGCCCATGAGAGACAACAATTCCCAGCCACTTCTGGCCCATGGATCGTGAATGGGAATGCCATGGGCTGCTTCTACATGGAGGCATTGGGAAGCCCTTCTGCAACCCTTGAACTCTCTCTTTCCTAGCCAACCTGCTCTGGAAACCACAGGTTAAAACGGTGGAGCCAGAATGTGGCAGCAGCATGATTCCTCAGTCACAGGTTGGGAGGGAGCTGCCTGAGCAAACTGCAGGATTCACCACAGACTGCAACAGGGAAGAAGCAAGCTTCCTCTGACTTTGGAAGCCCTTCATGTTCAGGGTGAGGCTGTCCTGATGGATACACGAACGCTTTCACAGGGTAACCTCCTAGTGAACCCCCTCTCTACTCTTGCCTCATCTATTTTGGAATATTTTTCTGTTTTCCAAACCTACTTGGAATCAAGCCCAGTAAGAAGAAATTGCTGAAAACAAGAGTTTTCTGGACATCTGGAACAGTTTTCGAGATCTATCTCAGATTGCCAGGTATCTGAATTTTGTCCACAAGGTCTTGATAATGGTCTTGTGTTTTCCTACACATAAGTGACTTGTGCCCTGGAGGCTACAACTTGCCATGGAACAAATGAAGGATGGGCCCCTCTTTGGTTTTCTCCATTCAGACTAACCAAGCTAAGAGTGACTTGTATGGCTTCCTAGGACAACCGGTCATTTTTCTACCACTTTTGTGATTTTGGCCATATCTTTATACCTCCTCTGTTATATTCCACTTAAAGTTTTTGTCTAAGAAAATTCACTTTTTAGTAAATATATTTTAAAAGTAACTACTTTGCCACTCTTATAAGTGGAAATCCACTATCACTTGCTAGAAATACAATGTCCCTACAAAAGTAATTATAATGAAAAAAAGTTTATTAAATTCAAACTAGTTATAGTTACTTGCTGCTATAGACTGTTTGTGTCCCTCGCTCTCTCAAACTCATGTATTGAAGCCCTAATCCCCAGTGTGGTGGTTTGTGGAGTAGAGTCTTTGCGAGGTAATTAGGTTTCCATGAGGATATGAGAGTGGTCCTTTTTTTTTTTTTTTTTAAGATTTTATTTATTTATTTGTCAGAGAGAGAGAGGGAGAGAGAGAGAGCGAGCGATCACAGGCAGACAGAGTGGCAGGCAGAGGCAGAGGAGAAGCAGGCTCCCCTCCGAGCAAGGAACCCGACATGGGACTCGATCCCAGGACGCTGGGATCATGACCTGAGCCGAAGGCAGCTGCCCAACCAACTGAGCCACCCAGGCGTCCCAAGAGTGGTCCTTTTAAGAAGAGGAAGGAATGTGCAAGTTCTGTCTCCACAGGTATGTGCAAGGAAAGATCATGTGGGGCCACAGTGAGAAGGTAACCATCTACAACCTGGGGAGAAAACTCTCACCAGATGCTTAATCTGTGGCAAAATAAATTCTGTGAAATAAATTCCTGTTATTTAAGCTACTAGCCAATGGGATTTTGTTACAGCAGGCTGCTGAATATTCCCAGACTGAAACCTACCTTTGCTTTGAAATTAAATTGAGGAGAAAAGCAACTGTTAGAGGCTAAATGCATAGCAACCCAAACTGAGACTTTCTAGGTGATGCAATTAGGATGGAAAGCAAATGGAATGGAGAATAAATTTCCTAGCATTAAAACCACATAGAACCTCTGGTGGTATTTGTCCCACACTTGGGTATCCATGAGCCAGGGCAAAGGAGAAAATCAGAAATGTACTTCCTGGGACCTCAGGTAACTCTCAGGTGGCACCTTTTTCACATACATTGTATGTGCCTCATATCTTTTTCTTTTCATGTTACTTCTATCTAATTAATCTTCATGAAATGTTATGATATGAAATTAGAGGGAAAAAAAATCAAGCTCTGTTTCATATAAGGCCTGTATCGCTTTTCCACATTAGCTAAAGAGAGGGAAAATTTTGCATGAATTATGTTGCTCATGTACATGAGTAAAAGCAAAATAAACAGCTTTAACTATTCAAGAACAGCTGCGGCACCAAAAGTTGTGTTCTCATTGTCTTTAAGTCGACATGTTTTGCTTAGCATTGAATAACTTGTTTAACATAATATCATTAGAAAATGCAACCCTGGGGTGCCTGGGTGGCTCAGTGGGTTAAAGCCTCTGCCTTCGGCTCAGGTCATGATCTCAGGGTCCTGGGACAGAGCCCCGCAACAGGCTCTCTGCTCAGCAGGGAGCCTGCTTCCCTTCCTCTCTCTCTCTGCCTGTCTCTCTGCCTACTTGTGATCTCTGTCAAATAAATAAAAAATCTTAAAAAAAAAAAAAAGAAAGAAAATGCAACTCTGAGTAGTTTTGCTTGTTTGATACAAGAGTTCTTCTTGTCCACTTTTCCTGAATTCCTTTGGAAGCTTAAAGATCGAGTTTATCTATCAGCCTCGGTGATGATAGGACTGTCAAAACTCAATATGGAACTCCTGAGCGAATTCTGCAAGTGGTATAAGAGCTCATTTGCAAACTTAAAGCAGCCCATTTCCCGCAGATTTAAAGTAGAATGCTGTGTTAGTTCCAACAACTGCAGGTGATGAACAGAGGAAAATCTTCTCTCTTCTAACTCAGGGCATTATCTGACACGTCTGCCCCTGGCAAGATGCAGGAGAACAAAGACAGCACCTAAACCCAAGTTTACTTCTGCCACTTGTCATCTGTGAGGAAGTGTTATGCAAATGATAATTGCTCATTCTGAGTTCCCAGTCATTTATCTTTTTCCACCCTTGTTATCAATTCTTCTCCTTCATTTTCATGCTATCTTATGGATTTTGAGCTCAACAATCTGGCTGTCTCAAGGGCCCCATGATTCAAAGGCTTAAGCCTTGAGGAAAGTGACTGGTTGTTTGACTAACCAGAGGGTGAGCAGAGAGCAGTGGCAGAGATGCAGGAGGCTTGGGTGTTTCTCCTTGCTCCCGGGCATGCTGATTGCCTTCTGGGGGAGTGGACAGAGACACAGTTTTTTTCATTCCCAGAATGAGGGATGGCCCCCCCTTCCCAATCCTTTTTGATGTAATTCAATGTCTCAGCCCCATTATTTTCATCATCCTTTGTCTTTTTATTTTATTGGTTTTTTTAAGTGTTCTGTACTTTTGTTCCAATTTCTATGGTCAACTACTTCCATTTCTCCTCTTTACTCTTACAGCTCCCTTTTCCTCACCTTCTTATATTTCCTTTTTTGTCTCCTCAGTAAACATGTCTACCTCCTTTCTCCGTGTTCCTCAGACTGTCTTCTGCTAGCTGGCTACTCAAAATGTCCAAGCATATGGAGGAAAGGGAAAGGTGGGGAGGCTGATGGAGCAAAAACATCATCCTCTTTCCACTCGGATTCATTGTGTACTGAGTTTCTTGGCAGCACTTACTCCTGAGGTAGCGCCCTCCTCAGAGGGCTCAGCCAACTGCCAAAATGGCACCTGCCTGTTTTGTATTCCCTAAGTCAGGCTGGATCCTAAGCACCACCCCTCCTCTTTCCTGCATTCCTTTCTGCCATTGTTAAACATGTCGTTATTAATTGTTAGGTCTCAAACTGAGAATCCTGGCATGAAGGGAGCTTCCTTCCCTGTTTTCACTTGCTAGAATAGTATCCCATTTCATTCTCCATCTCTGCCCTGGGCTGAGTCATCTTATCTCACTACCTCCTGTGGATTCTTATCTTTGAATCCTATCTTGTTGTATTCCTCCAGACTGTTAGCCGCAATTGAAAGTTTCCCCCTTCCTGTTCCAAAAGCCAAATTCCATTTTTCTTTCAACTTCCTCCTCAAAGTATTCTCTGTGAGTAAGGGGTATAAACAGGGCCATAAATGTCCACTAATGTTAGTGGTCTTCACAAGGGCTGATCTTCCTGCCCGGGGCCCCTCTCCTGGCTGCTGACCATGTGTTTGCTTTGGGGCATCCGCCAGTGTGGATCCTGTCCCATGACTGACTGTTGGTGGTCTCCCGGAACCCAGACAGGGCTTGGTTCACACTGATCCACCCTTGGAGGACTCTGCTCGGTGCAACCAGGTGATTTCCTGTAGTATGTACATGTACAAACTTCTTTCTAGAGCAGGGTCTCCCAACTTAGGGGAACTCCCTGTCAGGAGAAAATTATGAACCTGTGCCTCTAAGGTATGCCTCCTGATTTATGGATAAAACATATGCATGTTCTACTATTTCAAAGTATATATTTTATAAGGCATACACAATCTATAACTTTTAAAACCACGAGCTAGGGTTGCAACAATGTTTTAAGCATAATTTTTATTTTATTTAGTATGAAAGATCGTTTTGCTCTTGCTGAGAAGTATTTTTAATAATACTTTTAATGAGAGCAGTGTGATTTAATATGTCAGTTCTGATGTGATCATTATTGTTTTGGTCTCATGATGTGGATGATGAACAGCTCTTATAGTAGAAGTGTTAGCTTTGCTAGTTTCTTGTTTACTGATCCTCATTTACTAGTGTTATTTTTATTTTTTAATGTTATTCATTTATTTATTTTTTACTATTATTATTTTTAATCCATAGTTTCTTTAAAAGAAACTTTGGGGCTACTTGACTGTTTTGAGAAGTCTAGCTTAATTAAAGCTAGATTCTGTGAGCTGGAAGGCCACTTAGCCAGGCACATGTGAGCTGTGATACACTGCAATCCCCTGACCCTACTATCTACCAAGGGAACCCTCTCCCTTGGGACCCCTCCTGAGCTGTCACTGTGGCCTTGACCTCTTGACTATGGATAAAATGAGGAGACCAGTGCCAAGCCCTATAGTAGATACTGAGAAAGCTTAATTCATAAAAAGCTTTTCTTTTTGGATTAAAGAACTATAAATAGAGATTTTTAAAACTTGTTTCCACATCCCAGTGGGTCATCTCATGCACTTTGGAGACCATTGACTTTGTCATTGTTTCCTTACATATTCTGAGTCTAACACTTTCTAGGACTAACCCTGTGCCCCTTTCCCAGCTCCCTTCCAGTGGTCCCCCTGGCAACCCTCCTAAGGTACAGTCATTCTCAAGAAAATATTGGTGACAGTTTCTTGAGAACCCCTCCCCGCTTTCCACTGCTGTTCCCAGCCCTCCTCCTCAGGAGTTCTTAAATAAAATTTGACTGGATGTGGTTATTTTTTCCAGCTAAATTGACTTGAATTTATTTTAGTAAATGGAGGGAGAATTTAGCATGTGCCCGGTGCTTTTGGGAGCCCATCTCATGCCACCTTCAACAACCAGAGGAGACAGATATAATATGAGGCTCTGGGACCCAGAGATGGCAAGTGATTGGCCAAGGTAACAGAACAAAGAGGAGAACCAGAATTTGAACTCTGGGCTTTTTGAAGATTAAAGTTCACTCGTGTTGACTTCTATCAGGGATTCACGGATGAGAACAACTGGGTGGGGGCTTCTAACCACGAAGCATGGAAGCATTACTTATTCTGACAGACTAGGAACCTCTGACAGATCAGGAATTTTTCCAGGGAAGCTCATCTCTCCATCCATCCATCCATCCATCCATCCATCCATCCATCCATCCAATGAACAATGTTTTACCTGCTCTGAGTTAGGCATTGAAGTAGGCACCAGGGATATAGCAATGAAGGCAACACATAGGCTGAGATGAAGAAGCCTGGGGGCGAGGGAGAGCTGTCTCTAATTGGGTAAGTGTAGCTACTGGTAGAGCCAAACAGGGAAGGAGATGGAGGTCGGGAGGGCAGAGCTTGGAACATCAGTGTTGTCAGGTTGTTGTGTGTGTGGTTTAAGATGGAAGCTGTGGATAATTATTGGAAGTTTGAAATCCTCCTTAATGTCCTGCCATTAAATGGTACCTGTGTAGGCCGGGACAGCTCAAGTGCAGGGCCACACGGGACACGGTTCCTGAGGCCCTGTGATCTCTCTCCCTGTTCCTTATACCATTTTTCTGCAAGCTGGGAACAAACAAAATGTTGTGGACTCACTCTGTTGAACTGATTCATACTTGGTTAAAGATCTATGCTCCATTGGGAATGGTTGTATTACTTATAGCTGATTAAAATGAGGCCCTTGATAAAGATCATAACTTTGTTTTATAACCTCAGCTTCTCTCTGAAAATTAGATCAATTCACATAATTCTTTCAACAGTGTCCTTGCTGGGAAGCCAACCCAAGTAAGCATGAGGCCTACCTATTATAATATCCACTCAGGGCCCTCCGGGACCTTTTCTTCTTCCTCCTTCCCCAGATGTTCAGGACGTACACAGAGTTAGTCAACCAGACATCCAAATCCAAGTTTTGACAATTGCTAAGGAATTGCTTCACCACAGCAACAAGACAGGGAAGGTTTCCTGTTACAGTAAACCCCATAAATACAGAGCCTCAACTGCCATATTTTCTATTAAGTCACCTGAGCCCAGAACAGGGCTTGACACATGGTAGCTGCTCAGTAAATATTTGTGGAAAAAATGAATAAATGAGTTTTTTTTTTTAAAGATTTATTTATTTGACAGATAGAGATTACAAGTAGGCAGAGAGGCAGGCAGAGAGAGAGAGGAGGAAGCAGGCTCCCAGCTAAGCAGAGAGCCCGATGCGGGGCTCGATCCCAGGACTCTGGGATCATGACCGGACCTGAAGGCAGAGGCTTTAACCCGCTGAGCCACCCAGGCGCCCCAATAAATGAGTTTTTAAGTAGAGAATAATGTACTGTGTTGTGTGTACTTTGTTCATTGCCACTGATCTGTGTTTTTCGGCTTTTATTTGCTGAAGAAAATGTTAAGCAATGAAGGAACTGTTTACTGTTTTAAGTTTAAAAAAAAAAAAAAAGTGTGTTCTTTTGTGCTTAAATTGGTTTGGGTCATAGGAAGTAGCCCTGAAGGTAGTTATTCTGGGCTATTGACAGCTGAGATACATGCATGTACTCTCAGACCAAGCCTAGGCAGATCCTTTTTATCCCTTGTCTGCTGCAAGTATTGAATTATTTTCTTTTAAATGCTGGTGGGCAATATACCAAATGTATTGTGTTGGGGACATTTTTTTTTCATTCATTTCTTTTTAAAATCCATGTGTGTTTTCAGGGAAATGTAAGCCATAAGTTTCTGATTCATTTACACTTAACTCCTCAAAATGTGGTTTTGTGAGCACCCTTTGATATCCAAGAAGCCTTATGATCCTTTTTACTATACTGTTCCAGCCTTTTTCCCTTCTTAGAAACGGGAAGTTGCATTTGGCCAAGGATATATATTATCATGCACCAAAATACTTAAGTTGGACCCAAACTCCAAAATTTGAGAAGGCTTTAAACTTGAGAAAATGTTGTCACAGCTCGATACCTTTTCCCCCATCAGCTAGTGCTGCAAAACCCCCCAAAGGACAAGGGAACAATGTGCTGGCTATTGCTTGGGAAGCTTTCTCATTTATTCTTTTGAGAGAGTTCCTGGAACTTCTTTTGTAAGGAAGTAAATGTGTGTGGCTTCCAGTGGATTTCAGTTGACAATGGGACAATCTCAGTTTTTTCCTTCTTGTATTTGAATACCACTAATACTTTTTTCAAGTGGGGGCAGACAGTAGTAACATGATATATGTTAAGATGAGCACTTACAAAATTTTAGTATTTGAAGAAAATGAACACAATCTATGTATTAGTCTCCTCTTTCCCATGATCTGGACAGAAGCTTTAGGTCCTCAAAGCAAGTATGCAAGATCGTTGAGCTGAATATAAATCACCTGGTTCCTGTAAGAAAAATATTTTAAGTAGTAGTGATATGTAGCTAATACAGAAATTTTATTTCTTTTCAGAAGGTTTTTTTTAAGCTAAATCATTATCAGAATATTTTGTCATGCAGTTTTCCAAGGAAAAACAAAACAACAAATGAGAAACCGAAACATATCTAGAAATTAAATGTTCGGAATCTCAGTGTCCTAACTTTATAATACACATCACTATGAAAGTATCGCACATCTTATTTGGTTGCACATAACATATATTTAGGCTTTTTGCTAATCTTTAGACCTTGCTAAACACACATCATCCCCATTTTCTGTGACAAATTAGTCTGAATGCTGAGCTGGCAAACAGCTGCCATGGGTTGCATGAGAAAAATAACTCGAGAAATGAGAACATGTTATTGGTTCCTTAAATACTGGAGGTCAAGACTTTGAGAAGACAGGAAACAAAGTGCTTTGGGGTTTTGCCAGGAGGCTTCATCAGTTTCAGCTGTGGATAAAGGCCCTTCTCTAACACCAGGGTTCCCCCTCCCCCCGCCCCGCCTCTGTGTGAGTGATCATGGGCAGATTTCTAAGGAAATCACTGGAAAGACATCAGAAGATGACATCCACTCTCTTTAAATGTCTTACCTCATGTCATTCTGAGTATATTTTCTTCTTGGTTACCTGCAGTTAACTGGTCTTCCCCAACTTATCATCCATTCATTAGACTGAGGCAGCCTTTCAGACTTAGATAAGAAAGGACACATCTGAAGTTAAGAGGAGGCTGTGTTCCTAGTTCCACCATGGGTGTCTATGACAGTGCACCTGCTTTTGTCTAAGAACTTCTCTCAAATGGACAGTAAGATATGGAATGGCTATACTTTGCTCATAGAGTCAGACATAAATAATTCAAGGAACAAAGAGCTACGAAGTCTTGCAATCTAATAATGCCAATACTTGAAGCAAACTAATGTCTTGTGACTAATTTAGGCAGTTTTGCATATCACCACATTTTTTCCTAATTCTTTGCTTCAAGTGAGATTCTTAATCTCTTTTTGCAGCTGAAAACAGGTAGAACATCTCAACTAAGCAATATTGTACAGATATTGCCAAAGATGGACATTTCCAACTATGTTCAAGAATCACATTTTTCTGACTACATTTTCCAATCATTTTGTGATGATAACAAAATATCTCTAAGGCTGTGACATATTTATTATGACTCAATCATCCAGTCAAATTCATTGGTGGATAATTCTTAGAAATTGGGGAAAGTCATCAGGTGTTATTGACCTTCCTTTGACTGGTGGCATTCCTATCCTGAGCTCTTGATGCAACAAAAGCTCAGAGTGAGGAGAAATGGATATGTTCCTGTTGATAGAACCATCTTAGAAACGCAGTGCTGGGCACTTTGGGGAGCTCAATTAAAAAAAATTCAATGGTGGGGTGCCTGGGTGGCTCAATTGGTTGAGCTTCTGACTCTTGGTTTCAGCTTGGGTCATGGTCTCAGGATTGTGGAACTGAGCCCTGCATCAGGCTTTGTGTTCAATGTGGAGTCTGCTTGGAGCCCTGTCCTCTTTCCCTCTCCCTCTGTCCCTGCCCTCTCTCTCTCTTTCCCTCTCCAAATAAATAAATACATAAATTTAAAAAAAATCAATGGATCAATATGGAGAAAAGGTGGGAGATTATTAACTATTAGGTATAAATTAAGAAATTATAACTCCCTCAAATGATTAGAGTTATAGGAAGAAGTGGAATTTCCCAAAATAGTGGAATTTATCTGTCATTAGTTCCCCACTCTTTCCCCATCCTGTCCTGTAGCACCAAGTCACCAGAATTTAGGGAGAATGTGGAAAAAGAAGTCCAACTCTAAGATAGAGTTGATTTTGCTCAGCTCCTGTTTTGCTCCTATATGGAGCAGTAGTGATTCATGCCTTCCTCTGCTGTCACACTGTCAGCATCCGCTAATCATAGCCCCATGATCACAGGACTTGTGGGCATGAACAATTTCCAGGAGGTACAGAACGGCCCAAGGACCTCTCAGGCAAAAACACTGGTTATTCCGTAATTCATTACACCCCCCACCCCCATCATTTTGACATGCGCTTGAAATAATAGCTTTCTTAAAATGTTTGGACATGTCAGTGGACTAGATCCTTTCACTGTCTTTGCTTACATACAGTTTTGTCACAATAAGTCCTCTTCCTTTTAAATGACCATTTTGGGCTATTTTGATGAAGCTCATTGGATTTGCTTCTTGAAGACTATCAAGAGGATATGGTGATGGGATTTCAAACACAAGCTGGTTCCTCTGTGCTTTGCATTTATATATTTTAGAAGACCCAGAGCACTAGAGTGAGGCTCTTTAATGCTATTGTTAAGTAGCATATATTTGGTGTTTAAATTTGTGTATTTTTTTTTTTTTACACTAGTAAGGTCATTTACCTGCCACTCCTCCTCAAACAGAGGTCTTCAGCAACTAAGTTAAATTCCTCTAGTCAGACTCTTTATCCAGCCTGAGGCAGGAGTCAATAACTTCTAGTTACTATGATATAATTAGTTTCTGTATTCAGTAAATACATATTTATTGAATGCCTACTCTGCTGTGCATTGCAATAGACATCAGAAAGTCTACAGTTTCTGGTCCCATGGGAGCCCAGAATTAAGAACAGACATTTACCACTTGAAACCAATTATCTAGTGCCTAGGCTCTGTTGGGTTGTTTCAGGGAGAGTTGGTAGATTGTATAATACTGGACTTTAAACATAGAAAAAGAAATGTTACCTATTCCCTGTATGTCTCAGCTAAGTCTCCTCAGTGTCTAGAAAATGAGAAGGTTGTATCTATGTTGGGCATGTCTAGTGTCAAGTGTTATCTCACTAGGGATTCTTAGCTCGTTAAGTTGTATTTCAAAACTTAAACCAACATTGATCATTTCTCACATTTTAATATACATGTAAATCCATTTCCCCAGCCCTTTCAACAAACCTGTGTAGGGATTAGTATTATTCCTTTTTACAAATGAAGGCATAGGATCAGTGTGTTTACTTGATTTACCTAAAATAAGTTAACCTAGGTGCTAAGTAGAGCCTGGGTTTGGCCCCATGACGTAATACCCTTTTTGTGCCAATTAATGAGAACAACAGTCAAATGTGAAGACAGGGCATTGTTTTAGTTTGGGATCATTTATGGATATTGGTGTGATTTTCACTGTACTTCACACATCACACACGAGTCAACACTGATACATTATGTGAGAGGCACCCTGAGGAGGAAGAACTTCCAAATCATTTAACTGTGATTTTAGAAATCATTATTTTTCCTAACTATGCCTTTTTTTTTTCATGCCCTGTGAACTAGTAATAGTTTTAACTATGCAAGGAAATGACACTATAAAGCCTCATGGTCATGAACAGATCATTCAAAAAAATACAAAAATAAAGAAAATGTTGAAATGTACTAATTAGCAATACATAAATTTAAATAATGAAACGATAAATAAAATAGCAAAAATCAAAACCCAATAGTTATCTTAATGAAATAGATCTCTTGTATTTTGCTGACAAAATATAAATTAGGACAAATACTTAGGAAGGTGGTTGGGTGCTATCAAGAGCCAGAAAAATATCTGTGCTCTTTGACCTTGTAGTCCCACTTCTGGGAATCTACTGTAAGGAATAATCCAAAATATCAGGAAAGCTCTACCTGTGAAATAGCAGAAATAACGTGTGTCTAACAGGTAAATTCATTATATTTTATTTGCTTGATGGAATTAATAGCCATTAAAAAGAATGAATAGTGTAGGATACAATTGCTGGCTGAAAATACAAAATTAAAATGTACACAAATTTTTCATGTAATTACAAAAAGGAGAAAAGCAGATGCATAGGGGAAAAAAAGGTAGAGGAAACTAAATCTAATACCAACAGAGGTTTAGTTAGGGTCATGGGACTTCTTGGTGGTTTTCTCTTCTTCTATTTTCCAAAATTTCAGTAACGTTATTTATATTACTTTTATTCAAATTATCAATAAAAATATGTCTAATTGAGTTGTTCTCCACAGCTGTGTTGAGGCTCACCGGTAGGTTTGGGAGTGAGTGGGAGGAAAGGGGTGGAGTTAGAGTTAGCAAGCAGAACATGTCACATTAAGCCCTGTTCCCTGCACGTAGCTGCCCATGAAAAGGGACAGTTACTGAGGGGAGTGTCTTCTGCTGAAAGCTCTGGAGAGACATTTTGTTAGCAGAAATAGTAATAAAGTCTACCTTTATTCATCTGTTTCTTCATGTAAAGTCCTGGAATCATAGTATTTGTCTGCCTTCCTTGTAGTGTTCTTGTCAATGCAACTGTGGTAATATGTATGAAATTACATTGTGTACTAAATACCCCATTCCATGTTAGTGACTATTGTTTCAAAATAATCAATAACAGTAAGATTTGAGTTTTGGTTTCATTACCTGAAAAACAGCAATCATAGTTTTTGTCCTGTTACCCCTTAGGCTTATTGTTAGAATCAAATGAAATAATGTATGTAAATGAGTTTTGTTGACACTAAGTGTTATAGAAATGAAAGCAGTTATTTTTGACTGCACACCTGGTTCCCAAGATATTGTGACTTTTGGAGTAATGTGAGACCTAGGCTTACAAAATGTGGCCAGTTTCAAACTTTTGGGTTCATACTTTCTCTGCGGCAGAGAAACCCATGTTCCAAAAAGGATTTCCTTCTAGTTCTGGCTGGGCCAAGCTAAGAAAATACTGTCTATGTCAATGAAGTAAGTTGTTTAGTGGAAGAGCTGTGAAAATAATTTGCAGTCAGGATGAGGTGTCACCGTGTGAACCATTTATCTGAGGACAGTTGTGTCAGCTGAAGTAACAATAATGGTCCAACCATTATCCTCTAGAGATGGGAAGCAGCAACCATCAATGTGCAAGAAAAGATGTGGAACATAAAGTTGCCACCAGCATACCAACTTTTGGGACTTCCAAGATGTTTTCAGTCAGAAGTCCAGAATATTCCACCAAAAAAAAAAAAAAATTAATTCAGAATAAATCCTGTCCAATAGAGCATATTCTGCCAACTTCTCCCTTTAAAAGTCTGGTCTATAAAAGTAAAGCTCTCGAGGTTCTTCTTACTCTACAAAAGGCAGGTTAGAAAGAAAAGATGAGAAGGAAAAAAAAAAGGTAATCTTCCTAAGGCGTTGGCACCAGAGTCATTTGTTTTCAAGCCACAGCTTCAATGCCAAGAGCTCTGTGTGCAGAAAAAATACTGACATTTGAGGCCAATATTTGGCAGGTCTCCATTTGTTTATAGACTCAGACAACAATTTGGAAGTATCCATTTGGATTAATTGCTTTTGTAGAATGAAATTAAATCTCCTAGGGATCATTTATGTTCAATAAGTGAGCTGGAATGAAGGTAAATTCCTTTTATACTTTGTTTAGGAAAGAAAACAGCCTTCATAACATTTTACATGAAGAAGAGAGAGTGAAGTGTGGAGATAGACCACAAGTCACACATGACAGAGGAAAATCCCTTCTCAGGACTTACTAAGGTGGGCTACCTTCCCTCATCAAGAGCTCCGCACCCTCAGAAATGACCTCCCTATTCCAGTCAGGATGCTCATTGGCCTTCCAGTGTTATATGAACAGTTTTCCTGAGAAGTCTGTTTAAGATCAAACCCAGCCACAAAAGAGAAAAAAAAAATTAAAATTGAAAGGAGTTGGGGGAAGGAATGGAGGAAAAAGGAACTTAAACCAAACATCTATTTTAAAGGAACAAATATACTTGACCAGATCTCTTTTTGTGACAGAGTAAGGGCTCATTGGAACTAAAGTCTGCAAAGCACAGCTTTAGTGTAAATGCTTTATGTCAGACAGACTTGGGCCGGGGGTTCAAATAACAGTCAGTTGACCCTCAGTTTTCCTATCTGTAAATGCCAAGTTATGAAAATTAACCTGGATAATGCCTGAAATGCCTAGAACATCAATGTATCTGATATATTTTGATATGCAGATGGATATACAGAGGTATCATGCTCAAGCAGTATAATAGCTCTGGAATGGTTAGATTCATAATTTTTTGTGAATTGGATCAGCTTTTGAGAGATTCTGCATTGAGTGGCTATGAAAAGGACCCCAGTAGTAAAAGATCTTATAACATTTGTATTTACGTCTTATTATATTAGCTTGTAAATTGGGATTCTTTTTGCCTTAGTAGAACATATCTTGTTTTTAACTTTAGTGTAAAAATACTTTTCATTTTGTGTTTCTTCTCAGCATGATAAAATACAATTGCCTTATCTAACTAATTTATTTTGTGGTGGAAGGATACTGAGGCCCAGGGAAGTTAAATGGGGAGATAGTGGCCAACCCCCATCAATTTTATTCAGAAAAAAATTTTTTTGTTGACGTGTCTTAAAAAAAATTTCAATATCGAAGATTTTTCTCTAGCTCTTTTGTCCACAACATATATCAAAGAATAGCATTT
Organism: Meles meles; assembly: GCF_922984935.1. Taxonomy (NCBI): domain Eukaryota; kingdom Metazoa; phylum Chordata; class Mammalia; order Carnivora; family Mustelidae; genus Meles; species Meles meles. Next base: position 26,492,411 of record NC_060070.1, read on the forward strand.
TTGCTCTCTGAGAGCTTCAACATTGGATTTGTATAATTTCCCAAGAAAACTCCCTTTCAAAAAAAGTTCTGTAACAAGTAATCTAAAAGTGATTTTTTTTTTCTTCAAAGAAAATTCCCGTTAGAAAAGAAGGAAGTACACCAAACAGGACAAAGACAGCCAGCTGAGACCAGTGACTCAGTCTGTTCCACAAACTATAGCTCCGAAGTCAGTTTGAACAAGTGCTCACATTTTCAAGAAAAAGATTGTGAGGACACCTAAGGGTGTAGAAAGAGCTATGGCAGCAATTAGTTCTATAAAACAGAATTACGAAGTGTATGAACCCTAAGTGAACACACAAGTCCAGAAATACATATTGAAAGAGGGAATTGCCGAAAGCCCTGTGGTGCGTTGAGAAATTATTCCCCGGATCAGCAGTGAAAGTTAAGTCTGTGGTATGTATCCATCAGAACAGCTTGACTGTGTGTTCAACTGTTATGACCTAGGTTGGGGAGAGAAGGTGGAGACAACATAGAAAGGCCAGGTGCCATGTTTTCCTCAGCTGGAAGAACATAATGGGCCCCAGTGGTCTGTTCTTACAGGGCCTAGTCCTTGGTCTTCTTTTCCAAGACTGTAGATGGTACTCTGGGAAGTTCCCACTTAAATGGGTGTTCTTTTTTTTTTTTTTTTTAAGATTTTATTTCTTTATTTGACAGACAGAAATCACAAGTAGGCAGAGAGGCAGGCAAAGAGAGAGGAAGGGAAGCAGGCTCCCCGCTGAGCAGAGAGCCTGATGCGGGACTTGATCCCAGGACCCCAGAACCATGACCTGAGCCGAAGGCAGAGGCTTTAACCCACTGAGCCACCCAGGCACCCCTAAATGGGTGTTCTTGATGATGATGAAGATTGGCTGAGAGTCTGAGTAACTGACCCGGAGAAGTTCAAGTTATTGCCTAGAAAGTAGAGTTACATTGGTGAAGATGTGTTCTCTCCAGATATCCCATCACACACATTCTTCTATCACTGCGTTCCTTAAGCTTCCCTCTTGGCCACACACGTACACAAACACAATTGTGTATGTTGGAACACCCCTTCAGGACCCTGGGCCAGTTCTGTGCATATACTTTCAGAGGTGTCTCATCAGTTTCAATCTCTCTCACTGGGGACAGTTTCCTGTGAATCTTCCCTGCTCAGCCTACCTCCGACCACACCACACACAGCTGTCTGATTCCAGCCCGCGCTCAGCCTTCTCAGGTGCACTTTTCCTGGTCCCTGGTGTGTTGACATTCAGTCACTGTGTTAGGTGGAGAACTTGACCCTTTCAGTGACCTTTTCTCCAGATAAAGAGGAAAACACAGTAATTTCTGCTTCATTCTCCACTCTACATTTATGGAGCAGAGCTGTTTCTCTTATTAGCAAAAGCAACTGAGAACCTTCTAGGAAAAGTACATTTGGGTCTGCTTGAACTCCTGCATAATTTCATAATGTGATTATTTCTTCTCTTGTATAGCTCTATAATAGTTTCATTCGGAAGTGCTCATTAGTGTGAAGCTTTGTCATGATTCCCAAACAACCATGCAAGTCCCTTGAGACTTGATGCTTTCCTTTCCCTACTCATGGATTGCATGGGCCCTGCAAAATGAATGGAACATGCACAGAGTATCCTTTGTGGCTAACCAGAAAATTCTGAGACTATCAAACTATTCCTTCTTGAAGTCTAAGATCCTCTCCCATTTGACCATTTCCTATGTAATTGTTTTAGATATATGAGAAAAATTAATGGGTTCACCGCCTTTGAAACATAATCCGTATGTTGTCCACCTGAAGCTAATGCAATGTTATGTACCAATTTTATATGAAGGGATCAGATAATCAACTCCTCCAGTCGAGCTCTTCCCTCTTCCATCAAGCCTCTGCAGAAAAACACACTGGGGGGGTGATGATGGTCATTTATATTACCAACCTCTACCCATTTCAGGGGGCTACTTCGGAAATGCCAGCCCTGATGTTTTCTCTGTCAGACCCTTTTCTTTCCTCACTGTCTGTACTCTCCCTGGGTGATGTTATCTGAATCTGTAGTTTTAATTATCTTCTCTCTGCCTACGAATACCCCTACTCTATGTCCAGCTCATGTCTTCCTTCTGTACTCCAGAACAGCTCTACTGTTGCCTACCTGGTGTCTCCACTTGTAAATATCAAAGCAACAGCAAACATGCTTATTCAAACCAGACCTCACAGACTTCACCTACGTACCCCAACAACACCCTACCCGCTGCCCTTTCAGTGTTCTCTCTACCTACCAGAAGTTACTGGTTTCCTACACCCAGGACTGAGGAACCTTCCTTGACAAAGTCCTCTTTCTCACACCCCCTGTCACCAAATCTATTGCTCTTGCTTACATATCTGCCCAAATCTCTACTTCTCCCTGGTCTAGCTTACCTCATGTCTGGCCTGGACAACTAGGAAGGTCACTCCATTCTGGCTTCCTTACAGTTTTCCACGCAGCGGCCAGCGTGATCTCACTGTTAGAACAGTTAACAGAATTCTTAGTGTGGGTGCATCTCGCTTCCCCTGCCTTGTTTTCTGTTACACTCATTCTGTACTCCAGCCCCACTGGTCTGCTTTCAGTTCTTTAAACTATCATTCTCCTTCTGCCTCAGGCTTTTGCACATACTGTTTTCTCTTAGGGCACAGCGCTTTCTCCCGCTTTGAGTCTTGTCCACAGATTAGCTCCAATGTCGGTTCTCCAGGGAAGCATCCCCAACTCTTCCATTTAGGTCAAATTCCTCCACAATACGTACATCCATGTGGCAACTTGTTCCTTTTCTTCAAAGCTCCTGATTTAGATTTTCAAAATATTTGCATGTGATTTTTTTTTTTTTTTTTAGTGAAATATCCATTTCCTTCATCAGACTATAAACTCCATAGTATTGGTCAAATGTTTACTGAGAAGATATACACAATCCATTTTTACATAGAATTTGTATTTAGTTAGGTCTTTGATATACGTATTTGAGAGGGTCAGGGAGAGCAGACAAGCTGGGTGGGGGAGAGAGCAGGGGGAGAGTGAGAGAGAGAATCTCCAGCAGGCTCCCTGCTCAGCAACGGACCCCGACATGGGGCTTGATCTCATGACCCTGAGATCATGACCTGAGCGGAAATCAAGAGTTGGATGCTTAACTAACTGAACCATCCAGGAGCCCATAGTCCTTGATACATGTTTTTAAACATTCAGTGATCCAGCAGTCGACATGACCATAACAGACGTAAGACACAATGATCACCAGGCAAGTGGCAATGTCTTTTTCCATTAAGTACCCAAAGCTCCTTCTTACCTTTATTGCTCCCTTAAAGGCAAGGAAGTAGCATCTCTCCAGGGAACCTGCGCAGAGAGAATGATGCGGTGAAGGTTAACAGGAGGGAGGCTTCAGAGGGGGCGCTGGTGCTAGAAGGGTTCCTTTCCTTCTGGCTTTTGGCCCTTGATGGTGATGCCAAATTCCTTGAATTCGTGTTTTTCACACATTAGCAAGCATCAGACTCCACAGGGGGACTTGTTAAAGCACAGATTTCTGGGCCCCACCCCCAGAATTTCTGATTTCATGGTTTTGGAGTGGGAACTAAGAATTTACATTTCTAATATGTTCCCATGGGATGCTGCTGCTGGTGCTGACTCTGACTGCAAAATCCATGTGTCTGAAGAAGTGTACGTTGTGCAGTCAGAGCATGGCCCCTGGATGATTCCACAGTTGGGAGAGTTCTGACTGATCTTCATTATCTTACCAGTTTTAGTACCTTTGCCAGATCTTTTCCAAAGAAGCAAACATGTTATTGGTCACTGCATTTCCAGGTATTTCAAGAAATATAGTAGACTAATTAGAATGTGCAAAGGAAAGACAAAAAAATAGGGGATCTAATGCTTGAGCTAAAGAGCATATGAGCGGTGTAATGGCATCTTTTGGCGAGGGGCAGCCTGCTGGAGTGGCTTGAGGGAAGCTGATGCAACCCAGCCCAGGCGGTGGGGGTGGGGTATGCAGCCTTGGGGGAAAAGGGAGCTCAGGTAGAAAGAGCTTTTGTGAATAAAATGGAATTTTAGTCTAGTAATATATTAGTTTAGATGTCAAGAGACTTGAAAGAGCACAAGGTTTGAGGGTGACAGTGTAATACCATGCACAAAGCATCAGCTGAAGAATGCCTTGAAGACTTGTGATTCTGATTCTGCTTTGCCAATATAGTCCACATCCAAGGGCTTTACTTCTTTCATCTATAGAAATGAAGTTGTTAGTCTAGATCAAGTGTCAGTGAATTTTTGCTGTATGGGGCTAGAGAGTAAACGTTTTTGGACTTGTGGGTCATACCATCTCTGCTGCAAATACTGAATTATGTTGAGGTAGTGTAGAAACAACCACAGATGTTATAGAAATGAATGGGCATGGCTATGTTCCCACAAAACTTTATTAGCAACAACTGACAGTAGACGGAACTTGGTCTGATTAACCTTTGAACTTTTTGGATCACACACTCCTATAAGTAACAACAACATAAGCAGTGAGCCTGCATATTTCAATAGATATATACTAATTTACAAATAATATGAATCTACAAGTGTCGATATACTATATACATTATAAAACATACCCTAATAATAGAAGTTTAGTAGGAATATGACAAAATAAGTAAAAACAGGTGATGTAGTATTTTTCCTACATTCTAATGGATCTTCCTGTATATCCCCTTGGTACTCTGGAAGCCACTCACCTTGCTAGTTTCTAAGGTTCTTCAATGCTCTAATGTCCTATTGTTATGTGTGTGGTGAACCTTCCAGGATGCACAACCGCCAGGTGATTTTTGGCTTAATCAACTGGAGAGTTAAGTCTGATCTGTACTAACAGAAGGAAGAAGAGATGTAAGTAATTGATGAAAGAGACAGCCAAATGTGGTTTTGGAACACACTGAAAGCCCAACTCTCAGGGACTAGTTGCCCCTCTTGTCAAGGCAGTTGGCATGACCATGGCTGCAAGAGGCTGGTACTGGAGAAGAGTCAGTTCGATTGGCTGTGTCAAATTGGATATTAAATATGTATATGAAGAAAACAGGCCATGAACTTTTAATTATGGAAGAAACCTGTTAGTTTACTCCCTTCATGTTTCGGATGAGATATTGGTATCCAGAAAAATTCTGTGATAGGTAGTTAGAGGCAAATTTGGGCCTGAACTCAGGACTTGAAACATTCTCGCTTAAGTCCCCTCCACAAAAAGATGTTTCTCTGTCAGTGCCTTTCACTTCAGTAGAACCTCCTTTTCAAATCGTTATGCGCTCCATGGTGAGAATTATTCAACTCCATCTGTTGACGAACATTTAGATTGAATGATTTTGTAGTCCCAAGCACACAATGGAACTGGAGCCCTCCTGGAACTGGGGAAGAAATATATGTGTTGTGGTTTCTTTCTCAGTCTTTTCACTTTACCTTGAACCTGGACCATATGGGCACCTGGAACCTGAAGAAAACACATTACAGAATTGGCAGGGTGCTCCAAGAGTAGTCCATGTCCACATTCCCTTGCAATGAGCCATCAACCTGTGGTGAATATAATGATATTTGTAAAGGAAAAGGAACTGATGCCAAATCCAATGCAAATGCTTTCATGAATTCTACTCTTTGAACCAAAAGAAATATGGGGAAATTGTATATGGGGAAAGTTCATTAGCAATCCTGCAAAATTACCGCATCCAACTCTATTTCATGGGACTTTAGAAAGAGAAAGTTGGAGCTTTATTCTGGGGTGAAGAACTTTGTCTTCAAAAGAGTGGGGGTCCTGGGTCCTGCCCCTGAGGGATCCAAGAGGGGCAGGGCAACTAGGCTGAGACTGTCTGGGATGCGTAGGATGCTGAAGGGAGTTTGCATGTTTTGAGCAGGAATGGGTGCATCAATGTGGTGTTTCAGGAAACCAGGGCTCTGCTGAGGGCTTGGCAAGTGGACCATGGACTGGGGGTGGCCGAGAGGGCTGTACCTCATAGGGTGAGAAAGTGATCTGCCTAACTCCCTGGTGAGTAAGTGCAGCTTGTGTAGACACATCTGGTGTCTGATTCCACATAAATCCAATGGCCAGTCTGCCTTTCTGGATGTACTTTTGGGCATTTCCCTTCCAGAAAGGCTTTAGGATGGAACTCCCCAGTGCTCTGTTCCTTTCCTCTAAGTTAATATTTCCATGGTAAGAAGTACAAAAATTTTCTGTGTGGGTGGATGCCAGAAGGGTTTCTCTTTCTTCCTAGCCCCCCCCTCCCCCCAACTTGAGAATAATGATGAACATTCCCTCCCTACGAGGTCTTTTGGCACAGAAATACTTCCCATGCTGTCTGATCCTACAGACAGAAAGAACCTTGTTGGTTCTTTCTTTGCAGATCTAATTTCAGAATAACTAGCCAGCTAAACACATTGGATTGTAGACCAGGAAGAGTTTTATAACTGCCCAGATCTCCCTCTCTTATACATCTTCTGGAGATTTATTTCACTCTCTAGTTCTTGTTTCTAGTTTTGCTTTGAGTGAGATTTTGAGAATATTTTTCCCCACTGGCTTCCATTTTCAATCACTCGATGGTGGTATATGTTAGACATACTCAGTTTTTCAACATTGTTAAAGAAGTAGTGATTCTGGACGAGTGTGAAAGGAGGGGAAAGTAGATAGGATTAGATTATAATCTAAGAATCTGATTACATTTCTGTCCTTGCTTTCTCCTGGAAAAGCTGAAACTTTGTAGTAATTCTAAATTTATCTACTCCTTTCCTTTTCTTTAATGTTTGGGCTAAAATGTCCTGTTGCTCTCATATTTGAATATGGATACCTGACTTAGGAAAATCACAGCTGACAAAATTGTCTCAAATGGGCATGAGATCTGGTTCTCTGCAATTTTCCAAATGCAAAAGTTAAGGGGGAAAAGTCATTGAAATGCATCTGGGAGGGCGCCTGGGTGGCTCAGTGGGTTAAGCCGCTGCCTTCAGCTCAGGTCATGATCTCAGGGTCCTGGGATCGAGTCCCACATCGGGCTCTCTGCTCAGCGGAGAGCCTGCTTCCCTTCCTCTCTCTCTGCCTGTCTCTCTTGTGATTTCTCTCTGTCAAATAAATAAATAAAATCTTTAAAAAAAAAAAAAAGAAATGCATCTGGGAGAGCTCAGGGCCCTTTTAGGAGAGTGTGGCTTTGTGTGTTCAGGGCTGTTAAAAGGTTGACAAGGTTTGAACCTTGATGGTAAGTGTCAGAGGTAAACATCCTTCTGTAGCCAAACTGAAGAGGCTTACTGGGGTGGGGGAGGGGAGCATTTTCTAGGAAGTGCTTAACACAGAGCTGACAGCATCTTCCAAGACAGAAAGTAAATAGGGGTTTTGTGTTGGTCTTTGAATACAGAACTGGTAAAAGCCCCAAACAGAAAAACAAAAATCTCCCAGATACAGATTCTCGTAAAAGGCATCATGTTTTCTAACCTTCATCCAAAAAAGAAAAAAAAAAAATCCATTGAGAGTAAATAGCACCTTCAATGGCTCTTCAAACGCTTCATTGCACACCTGAGTTGGTTGATTGAGTTTCCTCCACAGGCTGAGGGGTATTGTTCCCATTCTCAGGGGAAGACCTCAGACACACAAAGTAATCAGCTGAATTGTCTGCTCCTGAATGGAAGCCTTCCTGTCCATGAAAGTTGTCCAAAAGCTAATCACAGGTGATGTATGAGGACCGCATTCCTTCCAAATGCACCTTTCTTTCTAAGAGAGTGTTTGCACTTTACGTAGAAAAGAATGTCACCGCCAACCCCCCACTCCCAGGCTATTCTCCATGGCTCAGCGAAACCCTGAGTCTCTTCAAGTCCTCAAGCACACTGAAGGAGACGAATCTTTCTGTACACAGGTGAACTTCTGTCGTATTGATTCAAGGACCTCAGGTGTGACTTGACTTCTTTCAAAACAGAGAGGAAACTTAGACACTGAATTCTTACATGCAGCATCATGGAGGACTGAGGGTATAACTAAATAACCAGAATCCTCATTCACCCTCCTCTGTCAGGGTTATCATTGATCTGATGGTTCTTTCTTCCTAATCAAGAGGGTATATGATCTGTCATGTTTTTTCAATGCCCTTACCCTTCTCACAGGTCTTTCTAGGTCCATTCAAATGCACTCTCCAGTAGGTTTGGAAGACCATTTTCATGACCCATTGTCTAGAATTCTTGCTGAAGTCATCATGTTTTTCTGGAATGTCAGAGTCAAGGCTTTTCATCTGTGTTTGTCCTCTCCACCAACCCCCCTACATCCCCGCCAAGAGTAGCACATAATGAGTACTTAGTAATACTAACGTATATCTGTAAAGCACTTTCCTGTTACAAAGTACTTTAATAGATACCCTCCTACCTAGTAATAGGGGATGAACTGAAGTGAACTGAAGTAATTGAATTGAGCAATTCCACTGTGGTGTAGAGGCCTAGGCAGAAAGAGAAGAAAAAGGAGTGGGCTTGGGAGGAGTAGGAATGATGAAGATGGGAGTGGTGGCTAATGGCGATTCAGTGCCACAGCAGCTTCTCCCAGATGCCTTATTCCTGCTACTCCCAGTGGATTTCTTCCCTGTCCATACAAAGCACTCTGGTCTTCAAGGCACAAAGCTCCTACAAAACTGGAAAAATGGGTTATTGAAAAATGTTCCTCCCCGCCCCCCCCCCCCCCCCCCGATTAGAAGGATGCTGCCAGGAAGGACTTATATTATGGCCAGCACCCAGTGGTTCATTGTTTCTGTTTTTTCTCCTCTGCTGGGAGAATAACCAGGAATGGAGTTCAGCTGAGCTGCATAAAAGGAAAGAGATGTTTTTCTTTCCATGAGGGAGGAGTAGGAGAGGCAGCCGAGCAAGGAGAGGACTAGTAGGTCCATGGGTCTCTCTTTCTCTCTCTTTTTAAAATAATTTTATTTATTTATTTGAGAGAGAGACAGAGAATGAGAGAACAAGTCGGGGGAGGAGCAGAGGGACAAGCAGACTTCCTGGGGAGTCCAACGCAGGACTTGATCCCAGGACTCTGAGATCATGACCTGAGCCAAAGGCAGAGGCCTAACTGACTGAGCTACCCAGTCTGTGGGTCTCTTAAAGTCTAACTGAAAGGTGAGGCCTTGGACCCGGAGCTGGAGCAGGAAGAAGTAGCAGGGATTGGAAAGAGCTTCCTTAAATCAGAAAAAAGAAAAGCGGGCTTCAGTTCAGCACTAACTGGCCACAGAGAGCAAGATGATTTACTTGTGATTTTTTTATAGACCTCTCAAATTTCACTCTGAATTGTATCATAAGCTCCTAAACTTAAAGATGGATTTATCTATTATTTTAATAGTTGTATTTTAATATTAAACATGCAAATCTATGCTTTACATATTTATATAGGAAAAGGATAATTAAATAGATCTTTTTTCTATTCCTGCTTCTTCTTGTGCCTACAGTTAAAAAGAGTGTCACTGTTGAGTTGACTTACTACAGATAGTAAGGCTCTGAGTAAGAAACTGTCAACTTTGTTACAACCGTCTTTACCTAAAATCAAACTTACCGAGATAAAACAAATGTCTTATCTCTTTGTACTCAATACCATGTTTTGCATACAGTATGCCTTATGCATTTTAGGTACATAACCTAAAAAGGCATGAACCATGTCTTTTTCATTTCTCTACCATTCTTTCCAGGACTTGGGGTAGGGAGATGCTCTCTGATGGCAGTAACGAGATTGGTAAGGGGGGGGGGGGGGGGGACAGTATTGTCAAATTGTAGCTATTCTTCCCCAATCAAATCGTAGCTATTCTTCCCCAAGACAGCTGGCTGTCTCCAAGCCAGGTGAGCATGAACTTTCTCTCACCCCTCCCTCACCCCAAATTCTGACAGCAGGCTTACCCCTGAAATATTTAACAGCCAAGACCACCCTAGCACAAGTGCATTAGAACAAGCACAGTGGGAGAAGTAGAGCAGGATCTTGGTCTGTGCTGGGGACCCATTCCCCCTTTGGTTGCTGAACTCCAGGCAGGTCTCAGGGATGGTCCAGGGAGTGGGCAGAGAAGGAGTTTCAGAGTCTCTGAGCAGTAACCACTGAACAATTAGTACAGCTATTGCATTCTGTCAGCCCTGAGAGCACCATAGTGAGTGTGAGTGAATCTGAGAGCCACCCAGTGAAACAACTGAATGTCTGCCCTGTGCTAGGCTGTGCACAGGGGTTGGAAAGATGAAAGAGACCCCTTCTGAGCAGTTTTCTCCAGCCAGCAGAGTTGGTCATTTCTTCCTTCACACACCTGATTAGCTAATTCCACCTCATCCCTGAGCCTTTTTATTTTTTTGACAGAGAGAGAGGTCACAAGTAGAGGGGCAGGCAGAGAGAGAGGGAGAAACAGGCTCCCCACTGAGCAGAGAGCCCGATGTGGGGCTCGATCCCAGGACCCTGAGATCATGACCTGAGCCAAAGGCAGAGGCTTAAACCACTGAGCCACCCAGGCGCCCCTCATCCCTGAGTCTTATCTCTGCATCCTGTTCATTTCCTTCAGAACACCCACACGACGTGGAGTTTAAATACATACATTGGTGTGTTGATGTGTGAGTGTATGTGCCTATATTAAGACTTCCCAGTGGACATGACTTCCATGTGTTCTCAGCTCCCATCAAGGTGCCTGACAGGAGGTGCAGAATAAGTATTTGTTCAAGAAATGAATCAGTGGTCACAAAGGGAGTACTGAGTACCATAAAACCACCCTGCATGATAGAGCATCATTTCTGTGGAAAACACACCTGTGTGTATATATATATATATATATATATATATATGTATATGTGTGTATATATATATATATATATACATATACATGTATACATGTATACATATATATATACATGTAGCATAAAATGCTAGTTTTTGAAGCTCTCCTGGGTCACCACAGATAAGATGGGTTTTGGACCCACTGCGGATGGGTTTCCTTTTAAAAAAAAATTTTTTTTAAAGATTTTATTAATTTGTTAGAGAAGGAGAGAGCACACAAGCAGGCAGAGGCAGAGAGAGAAGCAGGCTCCCTGCCGAGCAAGGAGCTTGATTCGGGGCTCGATCCGAGGACCCCAGGATCATGACCTGAGCTGAAGGCAGTGGCTTAACGCACTGAGCCACCCAGGCATCCCAACAGATGGGTTTCTAATGGAAGAACTCCAACAGTACCTGAGATTAGGAAAGAGATTGTGTGTTTGTGTGTGTGTGTATGTGTATTTCTTGTGAACAGTCAGACAAATGACACCATCGAACTTCGGGCTATTGAGACGATTAGGCTACTCAATGTCCTGTGGATGGCCAGCTGCTTGAATGACCCAAACTTTCATGAACCCATTTAGGTCATTGGAGGAAATGACACTTTGAAGTCTCAGCAAAGATTCCCTTCTGGATCAGCCTGAGTTATGGGGGATTTTTTTCCCCCCTCAACTTATTTGACTCATTTCTCTGATCCTTGCAAACAAGACAAAAATAGCCTTTTGATATTTTTTCCTCTCCCTTTATTAACTGTATGAGTCCCAAAGATTTCAGAAGAAAACAAGGAATGGATCAGGTTAGGAAGGACGAATAAATGCTGTCGGGACAACTTTTGCCGACTCTTCCCTCACGTTTCACGAGTCCTGCAGAAAACCAGAAAGAAGGTTTGCCTTCAGAATGAAGTCTTGCTGGTGTCCTCATCCCCCCCCCCCTGCTCCCCCCAGCCCCATGTCAGTTCCTACCCTGCTCCCCAACCCAGATCCTCCAACTCCGCCCTTCCTTTCCGTTGCCCTGAAGGGGAGGACATGAGTCAGCATTCAGACTTGAAAGTGTGAGCTGCCTCTGAGTCCTCAGAATGTAATCATTTCAGAAAATCTAGGACACACAACTACAGAGAAAGTCACCCTCCCCACCTCTCTCTGTGGCCAGACATTTACTCCCACTCTCTGAATGCAGCTTTAGCTGGGGTTGAACTTTAACCTTAACAACAACAACAACAACAACAACAAAACAATCTGGGGGGCCCCTGCAGGGGAGCCCAAGTGCAATTGGCTGAACAGCTTTTGCAGAGAACTCTCAACCGTTTACCACTTTGAACATCTGGTGCTTGGCCTTGTTCAGCCAGGAATTAAAAAAAGAGAGAGAGAAAGAAAAAGAAAAAAAAAATCATGCTCTGATCAGAGTCTTACTCCTGCTCTTACAAGCCAGAATTAATTTTCTCTTTCATTCTTCCAAAAGAGGAAGTACATTGGAATTCTCGCCAGGTATCTTGTTGAAATATCCAGGCACACCTTTAGACCCATGCTTCTTGGAAAGGACCCAAGTTCATTGATGGTTTTGTTGCCGCTCAGCGGACGTGCCATCAGTCCCACATCCAGGCTTTTGCTCCGTACTGAGAAAGGAAACTTCAGTACATGTCTCTTGTCTACCCAGAGTACCTTCTTTTGTCTTGGCTTTCAGAGAAAAGGCAAACAGGCTCACGCAAGCGGTTGTTGCAGACTTCATCATGGATCAGACAGCTTTGAGGAGAAAATCTACTTAGACTTCTTAAGACTCAACCTGTTCAGGATTAGGAGAAAGCCAAGACCTCATCTGTTCTTGTGTATAGCAATCGGGCAAAAAGTAATTTAGAAAATTACGATTCTTCAGCTATAGGAAGGTGGCGGGGGGGGGGGGGGGCATTGCCGAGCTCTCTATGAACTTTACCTGCCGGGTTTCTAGCGTGCAATCTCTTGTTCTTGTTTGAAGGTCTCCTTCCCCACGTCCTATTAGCAAGGCAGGCTGCGTTCAGAAAGGGAGAGTGACTTGTGAGTGCTGTAAGTCCAGTTAACTGAGTTCCCATGTCCAAGTCTCTTATTGCCAAAACAGACAAGAAGCATTCTTCCCACACTCTGAGTTAATAGACTGATCCTGGATGTAACTGACTTGATTGAGCAAACAGAAAATCAGAACTTCTCAGGCTGCAGCGGTACCCTGGGGGAAACAGGAGGAGGAGCACCGCTCCTCCCTATGTCTGGGAAATTATGGAGACCATGCACGTCTGTAACACTGAAGGTAGCTGAGAGGCCTACTGCGTGAGAAACATGAGGCTGAAAGACATGGGCCACCCAGCCTGTTCATGGCGGATGAGAGTAGAACTCACAACGCCTGTGTCAGGCTTGGCCTGTTCCATCACACCAATTCTCGGTGGAGTAAAGCTAATTAGGCTGTGAATGACCAGTGAAAGGAGAGTGATTTTGCAGGGCCTGTGCATACTTGTAGGTGAGGAAGGATAGAGGGAGGATGGGGGTCCATGTGTATGGATGTGTGTGTGTGTGGGGATGGTGGAACTATTCAAAATGATGACCTAAATAGTTCCACACGATGGAAAACAACATCCACTTTCTTTAACTTACGGGCAACTCAGCACTCTCAGTATGAATGCAGTTGGCCTGGGGACTGTTCAGAAAGTTCTCTTGGATATTGCTATGTGCCTGCAAAGTGCCTGTGACTCTGGGCGACTCCTGAGATGAGTAAGACCTGGGCTCTGCCCTTTTGAATTTCACAGCCTTTTTAGGGAAAGTTAAAGGTACCCCCAAGCTCTGACACTAGGAGGACTGCGCTCTGATGGGCTGACTCTTCAGCCCCAGAACACGCAGTGTGTGCTGGGAGGTTTGAGGACAAGCCCCATTTGTTCAGAGATCTGGGGTTGGAGATTGGTCTGCTCGGCACTTTTGGAGCTCAGGGAGACAGGGCAACTGTGTGAGAGTCTTCTTAGGAAGTTGGCTCTGGAATTGGCTTTTCCCTTTGCTTTTTCTCCTAAATTTTCTGGGGGGTTTTTAAGGAGTTGTGCATGGTTAGCTCAAGTGATAGCTATGAAGATTACAGGCATTTCAGGGGCATTCCTAGTAACCATCATCTAATTCAGGCAATTTCCAACATGCTGGAGAGAGGTGCAGTCTGAAACTGACTGATGTCAGTCTCTTAACTTCATTTATTTTTACCTATAAACTTTATTTTAGATATATAAAAATATGTATGTATGCAAGTGTGTGTGTGTGTGTGTGTGTGTGTGTGTGCACACATTTAATTAAAAATTTTTTTTAGCATGATCATCTCCAGAGAATAGCATATCCTTATAAGGGAATTCAAGTAAATCAAAGATTTTCCTAGAGAACCTGTTCCTTTGTTGTTGTTGTTGTTGTTGAAGTCTTGTTCACAAGATCACTCTGGCTAACAAGAATCAACAGTGTGTGTCCACCTGCCTTCCTTCCATCTTACCTTCCTATCTTTTGTTTATTTATTTTTAAGACATCTGAAGGTAGAATTGAGGGACTCTAGCACTCCAGTTTTTCTTTATGAATTGTATGACTTTTAAACTAAAGACCTGGTAAAACCCCCATTCAGGGTGCCTGCGTGGCTCAGTTGGTTAACTGACTGCCATTGGCTCAGGTCGTGATCCTGGAGTCCCAAGATGGAGTCCTGCATCAGGCTCCCTGTTTAGTGGGGAGCCTACTTCTCCCTCTGACCTCCCACTCTCATGATTTCTCAAATAAATAAGATATTTTAAAATAAAATAAAATAAAATCCCCATTCAGTGTAAACACAAATGAAGTCTCAGATACTAGGATCACTTGCAGGATTGTAAATTCTGAAGATAGGAGATGCCCCCTATTAGTAATGTTCATTGAGACTAAGAGTGATCGTGCTCTTGTTCCTGACACTATGGTCTGGGCAGAGAATTTAAAAAGGGCCAAACTCATCAGTGTGGCAAAAACAGAGAAGAAGCTTGAGAACATTTGACAAGACTGAATGCTGGTGATGGGCTGGAGAAATTGGAGTTCAAGTACAATCTTGCAAGAAGCTAAATTGGGAGGACACCTTGGGAAGCTATTTGGCACTCTCTGTTGAAGCCGGCTGTATGCACGCTGTATGGCCAGGCGAATCTACTCCCACATTTATTTATACCCAAGAGTAGCGAAAGCACAGGAGCATCAAAAGATGTGTACAGGAATGTTCCCAGCAGCACTATTTGCAATAGCCCTCAAATGAAAACAACTCCAATATCCATCAACAGAGGAACGGATAAATAAATTGCAATATATTTATTCAGCGAACCACCTATAACCAGCTACAAAAACATAGATGAATCTCACAAACAGAACCTTGAGCAAAATAAGCCAGACCCAAAAGAATATACACATCATAACTCTATTTCTACAAAACTTAAAACGGGGTAAAACCAACATATGATTTCAGAAATCAAGTTTCCTTGCAGCCAGGTAGCAATGGGCAAGAGCCGCAAGAGGGGCTTCTAAGGGGCTGATTATGTTTTATTTCCTCACCTGGGTGTTGGTGACATGGGCATGTTTGTTTTATGAAAATTCGTTAAGCTCCCACCTTATGCAGTCTTCTGTGTGTGTGTCGGAATTTAATAGTTTTAAATCCCTAAATCAAAATCATGAGAACATTGTATTTTGTTATCTGAAGTCATCTGTTTTTACTATTCTCAGGTTTAGGAAAAAGTGTTTATATTGTCCAAACTAAACTTCTGGAAGTTTATACTCTGTATTCAAATCTAAGTTTGGCTTAGGGTCAAGCACACTAGAGGTGTCACCGTTGGAATTCTATTAGATACTTACACACACGCAATAAATACGTGTTCTAGGGTCCCATGTCACATGGTTCTTAACCTTGGAAAAGCATAGGGTGTTTCTGTTTTGGGACAAGGTATGGAAGGGGAGTCGGGGACAGGTTGGCTTTAGACAAATGGGTGCTTGAATGAAAAATGAAGATGTTGGCCGGTGTATTCCTGCTGGTCCTTGGCACAGGCTTAGCAGCTGGCTCCTTTGGTTCTGCAGTCTTCTCAGGGACTCTATTGAAACCCGTGCTGTGGGACCAACCACCCAACAATGATGGGATCGGTGTTTTGGTTTTTGTTGTTTTTTTTTTAAGTCCCTAATATGGCTTGGCTAGCTAAAGGATAAACATGAACACTGAACATGAAGTCCCTTTTGCACAAAAGGTAGATTGGGAACACCAGAGCACAGGCTGAGATAAAATGCTCAAATAGCAATGGTTGTTACCCAGCTCTGACATCATTTGAGGTTCAGATTAACCATTTGTGGCAAGTTTCAGGCTGACTTTATCTAGAAACCCCAATTCTGAGAAGTGTGGCCCTTGTGGCATGAGAAGGGGTCTGTGAACTTTTTAAGTGAGTGTGAATATGCAAATATGAATGTGAGTGTGTGTGTGTGTGTGTATGCATGAATGCGTACAGTAGGGGGAGGATTAAGCTCCATTTCAAAGATAGCAAAAGTTCTTCTGAACTTGTAGTTTCCATGTTGGCGAGAGATGTAGGAATTAAATACTTCATTTAAGAAATATGATAAAATATTTTCTAGAACGTTTCTCAGAAATAATAAGTATATTTTTATCTTCAGCTACAATTCTATTTGTTTTTCACTGACATTTAAAAAAATATAGTTTATAATCTTTTTCCTCTTTCCCTAATCCTTCTTTATCCCCTGAAATCTAATCCCCACCCCCACCTGTTTGCCCAGATTGGCTCCTAGAAATCACCGACTACTAATGCAACATTCAATGTCCTTCCTTTTGATTTCGTTCTCACTATCCCTTCCACAGCTCGCATTATTTTCCCCACCTGCTTCTTGGAAATTTTTTGTCCTTTTGTATTTCCTGTGCTCTACTCTCCTCATTTCCCTGCTAATTTTCCTGTTCTCCTGAAGTTTCCCATCTGCCTCTTGTTCCTCCTCATGCCCCATTACCCGAGGCCCGGTCCTTGCTCTTCTGCTCGTCTTGCTGGCATCACGGTATGTGGACATCGTCTCTATTCTCACAGCTGCGACGAGCACACGGGGCTGATGACTCACACATTTACAGCTCGCATCCTGCCCCTTGCTCAAGGTTTATTCCCATATCTCTGACTGCTCACTGGTCATTTTCACTTGAAAGTCTTCCCATCGCCTCACATTCAACAGTCTCTAACTGAGCTCATCATCTCTCCCCCACAAAACCAGTTCCCCTTCCAAGTTCCTTGTTTTTGCCATGGCACACTTGTCTCACAGTTGTTGCAGCTCAAAACTTTGAAGTCATCTCTAACATTTCCACTTGCCTTTATTCTCGCTTGTCCCATTCTCATCATGTCGGCCGGTCATCAAATTCTACTGCTTCCCACCCCCACCCTGAATTTTCTTACATTCTTGAGCATTTTCCCTGCCCTAATTTGGGGCTTCGTCATTGCAGGGCTAGGTCACGATAGCCCCGTCCATGCCAACCTGCCTGGCGCCGGTCCCCTACCCACCAACCTGATTTGATAGGCTCAACTGGTAAATTTTCTTTACACTCTCTACGTTTGCTTATCACCCCCCTGCCTCCAGCTTTTGAGGCATCTACAGTATTCATTGTTTTTTCTTGGTTTCAAATCTTTAAAACAATTTCTGTTTGAGTACCAGTATGAGCTGGGTGCCTTGTTAAATGCTAGTTGGTGGAAGGTACAGTGATGAGTACGTTTATCATTCTACCACTCATAGGGAACCCTCAGGTTCCCACCTCTCTGCCCTTTCAAGTTTAGAAAACAGAACAATAACCATGTCCTAGAAAGGATGAAAGCATAGGGAGAGATCGGAGAATTGGAAATGCTGCTTGTGTGCTAAGATTGGAACAGGAAGCCCCGGGGAGCCAAATACTTATATTTCTGTAGTGACATGTGCTGATTTCAAAGTTCTGCTGTCTTAAGACTGGAGGGTGGTGAATTCTCCCCCCAATAGGAGAATAATAACTGGTGAAGGAGACAATGAAAGTTTGGTGGTTTTTTTGTTTGTTTATTTATTTGACAGAGAGAGATCACAAGTAGGCAGAGAGGCAGGCAGAGAGAGAGGGGGAAGCAGGCTCCCTGCTGAGCAGAGAGCCCGATGCAGGGTTCGATCCTAGGACCCTGAGATCATGACCTGAGCCGAAAGCAGAGGCTTAACCCATTGAGCCACCCAGGCACCCTGTAAGTTTGGTTTTGATCATATTTCTCTTCCTAGGGTTTGATCTGTTTGAAGAAGGGACCTGATGGTATTCTTTAAATCTCACAGTGCTAATTTCTAAACTCGTAGGAGTTTTTAGAAATTTCTATTGACTAATCATAGTTGATACTGCTGAATTTCTCTGTGACCTCCACTGACTCAGCTAATTGCTAAATCCCAAGCCCGACTTACTTGAAGGTTAATTTCCATACTGAAACAATGCCAGTGGTACGGCAGGTTCTATCCTTGTTTCAGACATAGTAGGCCAGTCACATCTACACGTACATCCTTCAGAAAAAGGAACCAGGAAGGACTCTTTCAATTCAGTTACATCTAGATGTTGGGGAAAATATGTTGGGAGATGATAAAATAACCAAGTAAAGTAAGATAGGAAGGAAGGAGGCTAAAAAAGAACCCATTGGATTTTAAAAACTTTTTATTTTAAAGGGGAGTGTGACTTTCTACTTTGTTCTTGAAATCACTTTCATTTTCCTAACCACAACAAGTTGATAACATCCAGGTAAATATTTAGCTAGATTAATTCTTCTGGATAGATTTGTCAAATGACATCTGTCCAAAAAAGAATTATGCGTATTGACACCCTCTGCCCCGCAAACACAGAGCACTGCAAACTTCAGGCAAAAGCAAGAGATTTGAATGCTAGAGAGTTTTAATTCTATTAGTTTTTGAAAATTGCCACCCCTGATCCACATATTCTTAGTCTAATGAGTGTGCAGGTGTCTCTACCAACCCACAGCAAACTGGGCGATGTTTGTCATTGTGTTTGTAAATTTTGCAAAACAGCATAATGTAGGCTCTACATGAAAACAATATAGACAAAAGTGGTGGGATAGTTCCTCTGTATAAATTGCATCGTGGATGTTGACATAGTCTCCTGGGAGTGGTAGTATAAGGCAAAAGTGTAAAATGGAATGGAGGTATCTCCTTTCAGGACTGACGCCAAATCTCAAAAACTCATGGCATGGGGAACAAGGGAAAGCCAAGTGTGGTGCTAATGCTAAGTCTTTAAGTCAAGCGCTCCATGAAATTCCTTAGGTGGCTAATAGGTTTGCACACTGACTTGAACCTCATCTTGACTTGTATGGAGAAAACACTGGATTCTGTGAAGTCTCTTCCATCCAATATTTTACAAAACAATGTCTGTATCATTTGTTGTAGTGGCATGTCCGGCACAAGTGCCTATTGAATAATAAGGGGATGGTTGTGGTTTTATTTGCTTCAAAGAGCAGAGAGCTCCCAGAACGGGCACGGGCCTGCAGCTTTCCCAGACCCCACTAGCGGTGACAGACATTTGTATATAAATGTTAGTTTTACTCAATAGCTGATAAGAGTTCCATTCCTTACTCTCTATTTTAAGTACCAGTAATAATTTTATATAGATCAAAACACAAAGCAGAAGAAAACAACTTTTTAATAGCTCTTAGTGTTTTGAAATGAACATGCAGGACCTTGGGCAAGTCGTGAGAATACTTTTGGTGTTGGGGCGTAGATAAGACAGACAGATGATGTGTGGCTTCCCTTGTGGGCATTTTAAAGATTGTGACTTTTGCTCTATGTGTGATGGGATGTCAGTGAAAGATTTAAATTAAGGGAATGAAATGATCTAAGTTATTTAAGAAGACCACATGTACTGCCTTGTAAAAATGAAATGAGCTCCCTCCTCCATCCCTTGGGCTTCCCAGCCACTCAGATCCCATGACTCCCAAAGCTACTACTCTTTCACCCCACTCTCAGCAGGAGAAGCTGCTGATGAGTCAAGAGGAGGCTTTAAGAAGGATTGGGTGGCCAGTGAGGCCAATACTACCAAAAAGCTTAGTAAAATAAGAACAGGGAAATATCCAGTGGATTTGGAGCATGGAGGTCACCAGGGACCTAGCAAAAGCAGTCTCAGTGTTAACAGCTTATGGTGGGGTGGAATCCAGACAAGACTTGATTGAAGAGAGAATTGGGAAGTGAGCAAGGGCAACACATCTGCACAACCCTCTATAGAAGAACAGCTATAACATGAAGTGGAGAGGAGTAGTGATTACAGGGGAAGTAGCGGCAAGTGGGATCTTTTAGGATGGTTGCTAGCCAAGTCTATTTTATAGACTCATAAGAATGGCCCAGTAGGCAGGGAGAGACTGATGGTGCAGGAATAGAGTCCCTGAAAGTGTGGAAGAGGGTGAGATCTAGCACCTGTTGAAGGGATCGCTTTTCCATAGGAGAAGGGGTACTTCTTTCACTGTAATGGGGTGGGGAGGAGAACGTAGATGCTGACATAGGTAGGTTTAAAAAGTATAGTATTGGAAAAACTAAGGAGGGAGTAGCTAGTCTCCTTTGGCTGTAGGCAACAGAAATAACTATGGTTAACCGAAGTCAAAACTAAACGTATTAGATGAGTTTTGAGTAGCTTAAAAAAAACTGCTAATAACCAGTGATGGTACCCCTGAAAATCCAAAAAGGGGCCTGGCTTCCTTTTAGACCTCTGAAGAGAAAGGCAGGTAAGCATGGGTCTTTACTCAAAGATCTACTATACCTCACAGAACAGGGTAGCATTACAAGTTGAAGATACATTACATTTCCTTCCATTGCACGAGAGTAAGAAGTCTTTATTTTTTTAGACGGAGAGCACAGTGGGCGGGGTCAGAGGGAGATAGAGAATCTTAAGCAGGCTCCATGCCCAGCACAGTGCCCAACCCGGGGCTCGATCTTACCACCCCAAGATCAAGACCTGAGCCAACGTCAAGAATCGTATGCTTAACCCACTGAGCCACCTTGGCATCCTGGATTAGAAGTCTTTGAAAGGAGATTGTCACATATGTCCTCCTCTCTTCCACTCCCTCTCTTTAGTCTTCTTTCTCCTTCCTCTGTTCCCGCTCTCAAGTCTCCCAGCTTCTAGGGTCTAGCCCCATCCTTGGGAAGTGGAATCTCCATCTCCAGAGGGCTTTCTCCTCCATAGCCTTTAGCATGTGTCAGTGCTAATGGTAGCTCCCCATCTGGGGTGCAGCCCGGAGAGGTCAGCATGGACCAGACAAGTGAGTGGGTTGGTGGGATGCTCTAAATCCTGTTTGGTCTCTCAGGCCAGTGACCAGCGTGGCTGAGTTTTCATAGGAATCTTACTCCTGCAAAGAGCATGGACTTTGTCTGCAGAGGCAACACAATTTCATCCCAAGCAAGGGAAACCTATTTTGACGCTCTCCCTTGCACAACAGCTATTCTGGTTTTACTGTGTTGAGAAGTACGTGATTCGGTCCAGAGCCTCTTTTATTACCAGAGTTACTGCCATTGGCAGCAGAGAGCACTTTCTTAGCCATCTATGATCTAGCCAATGCCAGCCCTTGTTGAATTTTTCCTCATTGTCTGGAAGAAATGGTAATAACTTCAGTTTGTCCTGCCATACCATTATGAAGCTTCCAAGCTAAATAGATGCCAAAAACAGAGACCAGGTGACCATTTTAGGTAAAATGTCACAGATAATCATAATAGTCTAAACTCTGCTTTTAAGCTTTGTGGGCTAACACACTTAACCCTGCCAGTTCTCTGAAAGTTTACAGGTTCTTGAGGACTCATGGGAAGTTGTCAAATTCCAGGAGACTTTTTTGGATTGTTGTTAAAATAAATTATTCTTCCAACTTACTAATTTAGGAGATAATTCTTTGAAGTCAACATCCTTGTGTCAGTTGAACATCTCCCTTTCTCTACTGTAGAGAACTCTGCATGGAAAACCATATTGCTACTTGTTGCTTCTTGGCCTGAGAGTAACTGGGATGGAGGACAAAGATAGCGCCTCCCAAACACAATGCCCAAGTTCAGTCCGGGTCCTTCAGGTTCTAACCCCTACAAGGCACTTTCACTTTCGCTTTCCGCTGATTCATTAGCTTCCTTGAATTGGATCATAGCCAGTGATTTTTTTCTTCCCTTCACTAAACTCCTTTGAATAGGGACCATGTTGCCTCCATCTTTGTATTGCTACATTTTCTTCCCAGAGGCCAGGACTGGTTTTGCACATGGTAGGTGTTCGAGACTGGTTTGTCGTGTTACCACCAGAAGATTTCTTGAAAAACACTTCCTACCTTGGCCCTAAAGAGACTAGATGATGTATGGAGTGAGCGGTGGACACACAGCCAGAAGTTTTAAGTTTGACTTCATATTCTGCCACTTACCAACTCTGTGACTTGAGGTTAAATCACTCAGCACCTCTCAGCCTCAGTTTCTTTCATCTGCAAGATGAACAATCCCTACCCAACAAGACTGTTGTGAAGATCAAATAAGACTAGGTATGTCCAAGTGTTTTAAAGCCCCTATAAAACTAAGAGTTTACTAGTGATCATGGAGTCAGAACAAAGGAACTGGGATGACCTTAATGACTATGGTTAACACCCACCACCAGCACTTTGGTCTACCTCTCTTTTCATCTCCATATTCTTAGCAACTAGCATGGTGCTTTACAGAGTAGGTTCTCAATAGATGTGTTTTGAATGAAGGCCAATGCTATTAAAATAAGTTTTGCGTCCTGCTTCGGTATTTGCCGGGGGAGTAGAAGGCAAATGGTTCTAGAATGTTTCATGTGGATGTGGATGAGAGTAATGCATACAGAGATGGAGAACATCCCACTCTTGGGGGAGCCTTGGGAAGATGGAGTAGTTGTTGGACCTGCTGAAGTTTGGGGACGCCATAGGGTGTGCCTGCCAAGCTCAGCCTGTGTTATCACTGGAGCAGGTTGTCCCGATGAGACTTCCTGGTTGTGGCTCTGGTATTGGAACACCAGTGTCCACATCCTACACAGCAAGCTCAGGGTCAGAAGTGGGATCTGAATTGATGACAGGAAGCACACTGAGAAGTGTGGTTGCTTTTGGGAAAGAGAGAGTGTGAGCTATGCTAGTACTGGCCATAAGCCAGAGGAGGGGAACAATGGAATGGGAGGAGACTAAGATGAGAGCAAACTATGACTTTTCTGTGCCAGTGGGATGGCCACCCGTGCGGGTTCTACAGAATCCTCGGACATGCCCTCTCGGTGGTAGCAACGAAGTAATCAAACACCAACCTTCCCTGAAAACATCCCTTTGAAAACTAGAATGGTGATTTAACCAAGCCATTTTTCTTTGACCCACCTCATTAAGGGATTACTTAATATAAAATCGATTTTTAACATTTTAATAAGATTTTAATTTTATTACAATACCATCTCCTTCCTTTCCGCAAACCTCCGAAGGACACAGTTGATCGGGAACATATGCATTTTCTCTGTCCTACTGCAACTGTAGAAGGACTGGTTTTTCAGAGAAGATGGGTTTTTTCTTTCCTTCTTCTACCTACCGCGCAATGTCACTGCAGAGGAACCAAAGGCCTGTGAGTCTCTCTGCCTGTCAAGCTTGGGGCAGACTTTGGGAAGCTGCTAGGCCTAGACTGGGAATTTACTTCCCAGCCCTGTTCATGAGACCGTTTGGAGCGTAGGGAGTGTTTGCCGGACTCTGGCGTGACAGTTCTCTGAAGGCCCTGCCATCTGCAGCTATCAGCTCTGCCCTTACCCCGCGACTCAGTACTCCTGGGCTGCGTTTCAGTCCCACCGTGGATGTGCTGGGCTCAGTCGTCCTGCTGAGACTTCTCAACAACAAACCAAGCCCTCTGTGGGAGGCTGTGGGGCAGCACGAGCCTGGCTTGACAGAGTAACCTGGAACGCCGGGAGTGAACACAAACAAGGACATTGCAGCTTGAAGAAAAAAAAACTTGGCAGAAGCAAAGTGGATCTGATGCCTTGGCTTGGAATGGCAATGAGGAATCCGGTTATAGTACACTCTGCATAGAGAGTTAAAAAAAAAAAAAAAGTGCTTTTGTTTTGCTTTAATCCCACAAAAGTAAATGAGGGAATAAGAACCAGATTTCGAGTAAGTCTTTCGTTAGGATTTTCCTTGAGACGGTGTCAAGCCGGAAAACATCTTTTGGAGACTGAAGAATGCTCTCTTTTGTAGAGCAGCTAATTAAAGCCTCTTATAACCTGAATGACCTGTTGTGGGACTCTAGAGCTAAGCAGAGAATGCCCTTCTGACAGGAGAGGGGCACTCTTATCGGGCCTGTGTGAGGTGTTCTGTGGGCTCTCCGCTCTGACACGGGGGCACACATGCGAACGGCCCTCAGAATTCCTCGGTGTAGTTACTCATCTAGAAGGGAAGGTGAGTACTTGTACAGAGCTACAGTAGAGCAAAAGCCTGTCACTGATAGCTTGAGGCTTCCATGAGGTCACTGTAGCTCCACGTAATCTGTTTTAGGCAAATATATATATATAAATATGTATATTTATGTTTAAATATATAGGCATCCATTTTGTCATGAGGGTAATTCTTAAGGGAGTCCAGTTATTTCAAATCTAAGGGGCTTCAGTCAGAACACTTGAAGTGATTTTGGGTATTATATTTGGATTTTACATCAATTGTGAAGAGTCTACTTTTTTATCATTACGATTGCCTAGCGTAGACCCTACCCTCTGATCTTTCCTTGGGGCTTGCAATTAAGTGAGTAAGGACCTTGGAAGGTTAAGTAGATAGTATGATTGTGAAAACCTCTTAAATCCAATTATTTTTTTTTTTTCCATGACCATGAAACACAATGTCTAAAAGCTGAACTTGTGCAACTCCCTGGAAGGCTCATGGCTCAGCTCAGTGTTGCATCTAATGAAAACAAAACCAAAAATACAACACAAGTGATCCATGAGGTTGGCTCTTTGAGCCTCATTGCCTATAATTGTAAACATCTGAACTTCAGGATTTTCAGGAAAAGTTCTGCCCTGCGAGCTGTGCAGAAAATCAAGAGTAACCCAGCCCCACAATTGTTTTTGACCAGGGACGCTTCACGCTGCCTGTCCTGATTGCGCTAACTCAGGTAAAAGAGGTATTTCTTTCTGCCTGGAAAAGCTCCTCAGTGGCCTGAAAGAGCAAATAGGTGTTGGAGGTCAGCTTTTCTAGAAGTTTCCTTGGTCGGCCAAGATCCTTAGGTGGAGATTCACCATGGCATCCCGGGTCTCTGTCATATCATCAGGAGGGGATGCTGACCCATGACAGCGCTGTCATTACCTGGACAACTGGGTGGTGTTCTGAGTGGCTGTTGCACTCGATACCAAGGAAAGGGTGACTTATGCCACTGTCACCTATATTGCTTCAGGGTAGAAGGAACCCCAGTTGCCTGGTTACCTGTGTGTTGCAAGGTTTAATAATCTTGGAAGGGTGGAGCTCCCTCTGAGGAGTTTTCTTCTGATTGTTAACATTCAGCATGTCCTGCGCTCTCCGTAATGATAATAACGAAAATAATGCTTCCTTTGCTAAAGGCACTATCTTTTAGACTTCTGTTTATAATGCATGTTTACGCTATAGATCTGGCTTCCTCCAATCACATGAACAATGGCTTCATGATAAAAAAATACAATCTCTTTCATTCATAGCACACATTAAATTTTATGAAGTACTTTTACACCAATTATCTCCTGTGTCCCTCAGGTAAACCTTGGAACTAGACAGGGAAGGCTTTCTTCCTTTCTCCCCTCCCCATCACCCCTTTCTAAGAGAGGAAGGCATGCAAGGCCCTGAGTGTTGGGCATCAAAAGTCACCAAAGTAGTTAAGGGTTAAAACAAGGACTAAAATAGGTCTACTAGCTCAAAGATTGGGATCCTGTTTTTGCCAGTATTTTGAATGTTTGGTTGCAGAATTATTTGATGATTTTTTTTTTAAAGATTCTATTTATTTATTTGACAGACAGAGATCACAAGTAGGCAAGGAGGCAGGCAGAGAGAGAGGGGGAAGCAGGCTCCCTGTTGAGCAGGGAGCCCAATGTGGGGCTCGATCCCAGGACCCTGGGATCACGACCTGAGCTGAAGGCAGAGGCTTTAACCCACTGAGCCACCCAGGCGCCCCTGATGATTTTTTTTTTAAGGGCAAAAAAAATGACTTGATAATACTTCAGGAAAACAAACACCAGTAAAACAATCTGCTGGTAGCATCTCCAAATCTCCGGGTCTTTTGCTGAGTCTCAGTTATGGGGGGGAGACACAGTGGTCTTTTGCTTTATAGGGTCCTGAGAAGTGGGCTGATATTGCCTTTCCAGTCATTCAAAATATTCAGAGTTCTGAAAGTTCCTCAAGGGGAGACCGCGTGCCTGAGTTGCTTGCTAGTTCAGGGATAGAAAGAGATCAGATGCTCTGAACCCACAGCTGAAAGCCATAAGATAGAATATTTCTCTCTCCACTAAAGCATTGTACTCATGAGAACATCAAGGCCCAAAATATTAGGTGATTACAAGGTTACACGTTTGCCCAGCATGTGGACAGAGACAGAAACTTATTTATTTATTTATTTCCCAACATGGGGCTTAAACTCATGACCTCAAGATCAAGACCTGAGGTGAAATCAAGAGTCTGGCACCCAACCAACTGAGTCACCCCGGTGCCCCAAATCTTAACTTTTAAAATTATTCCAATCTAGGGGCACACCGGTGACTCAGTCAGTTAAGCATCTGCCATCGGCTCAACTCATGATCCCAGGGTCCTGGGATCCTGCATCAGTTTCCCTGCTCAGCCAGGAGCCTGCTTCTCCCTCTCCCTCTGCAGCTCCTCCTGCTTGGACTCTCTTCCTCTCTTCCTCTCTGTCAAATAAATAATAAATGTTTTTTAAAAAACAAAAAAACGATTCCACTCTACATCATGAAAACCACTTTTCCTCCAACGAAGAATGTCATTTTCTTTTTTTTTTTTTAAAGATTTTATTTATTTGTCAGAGAGAGAGAGAGAGTACACACAAGTAGGCAGAGAAGCAGGCAGAGAGAGAGGAGGAAGCAGGCTCCCTGCCGAGCAAGGAGCCCGATGCAGGACTCGATCCCAGGACCCCAGGATCATGACCTGAGCTGAAGGCAGCAGCTTAACCAACTGAGTCACCCAGGCATCCCAGAATGTCATTTTCAAGTGCAAGCTGTGTGTGCCATAGTCTGCCCAATGGGAATCGTGTAGAGTGACTTATCTCAGCCTTTTGCAGTATTTGTATGTGGAAATAACACATCAATTCCACAAATAATTATTACCATAAGGTATCGTGAGTGCATTGAGTTTGGATCAACATTGGTCAGCTCCCTTAAGTGAAATGCTGAGCAAAGAGCAGGGTTGTAAATGCAGAAGTCTCACACTTGCTGCAGTGGAGAAAAGCTGATGTGAGGGCAGAGGGGGCTTTCACCCCCAGTGGGGCATGGCGGGCATCCCAGGGGCCCAGGGCCCTGTGCCAGCTTGTTAGCTCTTTAGACTTTTGTTCGTCTAAGTTGTTGATGGTAAACAGCGAGGCAGAGACAGTTTCCTGACTAAGAAATCCCTTGACATTCTAGCAATGACTCATAGAGCCACTTGATACCCACAGAGTAGCCAGTGTCACGTCGTAGTGTTCTTGGCTTGTCGCACGCAATGCACGTAAATCACGTAAAACTCGGGAATCCAGTTCTTCCGGTACCAACCTGCTCTCCTGAGAGACTGCTTTCTTCTGTCCTTAAAGTGAGATCTTATGGCAGCTTCAGGTTCTCCCAGGGCCTCTAGTCCTGGAGTTCTCCTGCCCCATTGCTCTCCCTCCCTGATCGCCACCCTCTACCTCACCCCTGACTGCCCCATGCTGGGGTTGTCTCCAGTTGATCCCTTTTTGTTATCTTTTTGCTATAGTGTAATTTTCCTGACAGTGGGATCCCTACTGGGATCCTGTATCTCTTCTGTTCTAACAGAATACAAGCAATAGTATGTACTTTAAGATACTTCTATATGATTAGCTGTGTGGTAATGAGAAGAGTTTTCTAAGATTCCTCCCTCTTTTCCTTCCTCTCTTCCTTCTCTCCCTCTCCTTTCCTGCCTGCTTTCCTCCCTTTTCCCCTTCCTTCCTTCTGTCTTTCCTTCTACAAATACCGATTGCAGTAAGAGACAGGCATCATACTTGGTTTGGAGAGAGGGTGAGGAGGAAGGCCAGGGTGACCCTTCTCATCATGGGTCTGATGACTTGGGATGTTACCAGCAGTGCAGAGCAGGGGAAGGTTGTGCCGTGGAAAAAAGCATGAAGGCATTTATCTCATGATCAGAGATGAGTTTGAGATGGAGAAAGCCTGGCTTCCTTCTTTACTTGGGGAAGTAGAGCTTGGAGGAGGTGGGGAGGGGGTGGAGGCCTGTATCCAAAGGAGCAGGAGAGATAGAGGCATAGCCAGACTCTGACACCAGCATTTTAGAAGCCAGGGACCTTTGGGCAAGTTTTAACACTGCCAAGCTTCTGGGGCTTCATCTATAAAACAAGGGTTTTGTGAGGATTACATTAGTTACATGAAAATGCTTCTTAAACTCCTGTATAAATGTGAAGGATTTGATTGCATAGGCATGTCACATTTTTTTTCCCTTCTGAAAAACTTGACCTGAATTGTTGGTACCTCCCCTCTGAACACGAGATAATGGGTAATAGGCCTATTCTTTGGGAGTAGAAGTAAGAACTCTGTGCCTTAGACATAGTATACCCCTTAAAACACATATATTTCTGCACGGAAGCAGTATTTTGTTCAGTGACACAGATAATGCCTGAATGAGCTAATGAAGTTTCCACTTGAAATCACACTTGGAAATTGTGCGTAATGGAGAACGTGGTCGCATGATGGTTTGAAAAAAATTTAAGGTCAAAATCTACTTTTCTGAAAAGACCACCCCTCCCTCTGCCCTAAATCGACCAATTCAAACCAAAAGATGAATCCCTCTTAGATCTGGGTCCTCTTTCTCATGTATTGTTTTTTTAACCACAATTTAGGGGACCACTCTGTGGCCATGGCATGGGGCCACGGCACCCCAGGTGTGATGCTTCCAAGTGTCTCACCATGGAAGGAGGTTAGAAAGGCCAAATACTCACCCTGGTTTCTCCATCGGTTAAATGGGAGGATAGGTACTGACCTGATTAATAACCCCCCCCCCCCCACTTTTTTTTGAGGAACAACACGAGATCTGTAAAACCCTCCTGGTAGAACATGATGTTAGCAAAGCCGGACATGACTGTTAAACCAGTTCCCGTGGGTGACAGCCACCATATAGCTTACGTTGCTTTCACTGGGAGCCACCCGTGGTGCCTTGTGTTGAAAGCCTACTTCCCATTACATAAGAAGAGTGGTTCCTTCCCCAACTATGGCAGAGCTGTCAGTCAGATCTCTTGTACTGGTCTATGAACTTTAGACCTTGCTTTCTCCATGGCAGCAGACTGACTTTCTTTAGATAAAGATGATTATGGCTTCCTTCCAGAATAGTTGAGATACCATTTGCAGTTCACAGGCTCGTTGGCTTTAAAGGTAATTTCTACAAGGTAATTCAATCAAATAATTTTTTTTGGTTGAGTCATTTTTTGGTTTTCAAAGGTTGCAAGTAGCAGAGCGATGCTTTCCAGAGACTTGTTGAGTAACAAGAGCATGTTTGTCACATTTGACTGGTTTCCTGGTTGAAATGGAGACAATTACGGGTGTTGGTATTATAATCAGTGATAGAGAAATATACTGACCACTGATAACATCTCCGGACCTTCTCCATTCCTGAGAAGTGGTGGCCTGACCTTGATGCAGCATGTAGCAAAGTCCCTGCCTACATGGGGGAGACCAGGTGCAGGACAACACATTTGTTTCAATGACTTTGTCTTGGGCGATAAGCTGTGCATGTAGTGTTAATGTAGTTGAGTTTAGAAGAGTTTCTGGGCATTGATATTTTCATATGAAAAATGAAAACAAGATGATCTTCAAGCCCAATCTAGGGTAACTACTCTATGACTCTGAACTAGTGACAATCTTTTGGAAATAATAAACTCTGCTCTTATTTTTATCTTTGCTTATAACTTGGTAAATGATCTATGACTTCCTCATCTGGTTTTGGGCTTGCCTTGTTGGCTTGTGTGTGTCCTGCCCTCTGGCGTACATTCTTCTCCCTTCACCCACAGGCTCTAGACTACCAGAAGGCCTGGGGAGGGGCTATCTTTCTGTAAGGTTATAGCTGGCTCCAGCTCAGAGGTCCCTGGTCCCATGAAACCATGCTTCCGTGGTTCAGGCACTGTTCAGGGGGACAGATTCCACGGGCGCATTTTCCCTTCTACCTTTTCTTTCTGGTGCCTGTAGCCATGTCAGTGTGAGATTCTTGGACTTGGTTATCAGTTAAGATGACAGTCACCAGCATAAGGCACAGAAAACCTGGATCCAGAGAGCAATTTAACAATGAGAAGCCCCTTGGGAGTCAAGGGAAATTTGGAGCATGGCCTGAGAGTGAGGGGGAGGTTCTGGAGGGAGGTCCCACCCCACCCTCTGGGCTATCACAAAGGGATCAGGTTGGTGGGGCAGACAGGTACCTGTAGTAAAATGACGCCCCTGGAAAGAAGACTGGTTTCCTTCTCACTGGCCTTGGGTCAGCCCCATGGGTGCATCCAAGTCCAGATGTCAGCATGACCTCCTAGTGCTAGCCAGGAAGTCTAGTTGGCAAACTCATCAGTAAGGTAATGTTTAAACTCCTATTTCCAATCTACTTATTTTGTTGAAGTTATCCTCCAACTTCTTACAAGTTCTTACAGTCGAGAAGTGAAAGATGATGTCCCATGACATTTTAGATTTTCATGGTCATTATATTTCACAACAGGAGTCTCACCTCCATCAATATTTTCATGTCCTAATAACTGTAATCAAAGCTCGAGTTGGTCATATGGTAATAAATAGTCGTGCATCTGGGACATGTCTCTGTAAAGCACAGAACAGGAAACTCCACATCATATGGAAAGTTGTACTTTTAGTTTCATAACTCAACTTTTGCCTAACAAAGATAGCTCTTATTGAAACCGAGCCCTTAAAGCATAAGAAATATATTTAAATATTTTGTGAAAATGATATCTTTATACAAATTATTTTCCTATATGTCATCTTTTTGGAGTATCACCACGATTCCCTGAGGTAAGCAGAGAAGTCATTATTATTACCAATGTATAAAAGAGGAAACTGGAATTCAGGGAAATTAAGCGACTTTGTTTGTGTCTTACAATTAGTAGACACATCATAACTGGATCCCGAGGTTTCTGCCTCTAAATCCATGATTTTTCCACTCTCCTGTTGCTGTCTCTGTGTGGTATGGTATGTGTGTGTGAATGTGCATATTTAGTAAAACATGTGTATCCCAGTGCGTAGAGGCAAAGTTTATTTTATCTAAGAACTGTAAGAAGAATTCTTGGTTTGGAAAATGACAAATGTTTGCCTATGTAATCTATATGGTACTTAAGTAAAAGTCAGATACTTTCTGAAAAATTATAACAGAAAAATTCTATTCTATTAAGGGGATAGCAGTACAAGTAATTTTCTAAACTTATTTTTATTGCTGGATGTATGGCCTCTAATAAAGTTGTGGTTGTGGGGGACCTGGGTGGCTCAGTTGGTTCAGCATCTGATTCTTGATTTCCGCTTAGGTCATGATCTCAGTAGTATGAGACCGAGCTCCCTGTCTGGTGTGGAGTCTGCTTAAGATTCTCTCTTCCTCTCCCTCTGTTCCTCCCTGCCACTTTCTCTCTTTCTCTCTCAAAAAATAAATAAAATAACAATGGTGTTTTGGTGAACTGATTATAAGAAAATGTCTCTAATGAATGACACTTGTGCAGGAAATGTTTCCACTAATTGTTTGGTTTTTTTTTTTAAGATTTTATTTATTTGTTTGACAGACAGAGATTACAAGTAGGCAGAGAGGCAGGCAGAGAGAGAGGAGGAAGCAGGCTCCCTGCTGAGCAAAGAGCCCGATGTGGAGCTCGATCCCAGGACCCTGGGATCATGACCTGAGCCGAAGGCAGAGGCTTTAACCCACTGAGCCACCCAGGCACCCCTGTTTTTTGTTTTTTGTTTTTTTTTTAAGATTTTATTTATTTGAGAGAAAGAGAACATGAGCGAATATGAACAGGGGGAGGAGCAGAGGGGAAGCAGACTCCCTGCTGGGTGCAGAGTCCCATGCAGGGCTGATGTGGGGCTGGATCCCAGGACGCTGAGATCATGACTGAGCCAAAGATAGAAGCTTAGCTCACTGAGCCACCCAGGCACCTCTCCTCTAATTGTTAAATACCTATCACCTATTTCATATATCTAAAATACACTAAAGAAGACTTGCAGTTTCACAACTCTATGATTTTGCTACTGGTAGCAAATGTTTATATAGTTTCATATTTCACCTAAACCATCCCCTCTCTATCTTTTGTTGTTACATTATCAAAATGAACACAAAGCCAACAGAACACGCTCCACGGGTTTATGGCTTGGATAATGGCTCCCATAAAGTAGGATGTATGGATGCTACCTCTCCCTTTCTCTCATTGAGATCAAGGCTTCCCCTCTTTAACCTTCCAATCTACTCCAGAAAGGATGAATGCCAGTTTTCTACCCCCCTCTTTTTTTTCAGTTTCTTGGTTTTTTGTTTATTTGTTTGTTTGTCTTGGGGCCTTTTTTTTGAGAAATACACTGAAAGCCAATTATGTTAATTCAACTTTACTGCCCTACAAAATTGGTTATACCGTCTTAAATATTTAACCAGTTTTAAATACTTTGAATGTTCAAAATGTTTGAAGACTGCTGTAGAACTTTGCA
Organism: Meles meles; assembly: GCF_922984935.1. NCBI lineage: Eukaryota > Metazoa > Chordata > Mammalia > Carnivora > Mustelidae > Meles > Meles meles. Next base: position 26,525,026 of record NC_060070.1, read on the forward strand.
TGGGAATGGAAACTATGGCATGTCTACTGGGAAAATATTATTCTTGTTTACAAAGAAGGGGTACTACTGACTTCAGTAGAAAGAATGACTTTGAAATGCCTGACATGTTTCAAATGCTTATTTTGTGAGCACAGGTTTTAAAAAACAAAACAAAAAAAACACCAAAAACAATTAGGTGCCATTTTTTATGAGACCTCCTGACCTTATTTTGATCAAGATTTTATGGAATAAAAATAAAATTTTTAGAAACAAACACTTCAAAACTTGAACTTTATAATATTTCAAAGAGAGTATAGGCTGTATTAGATAGTTGAGCATTGAGTCTTTTAACGCAAGAGCAGTGTTGTCTTGACCAATGTGGGAAATGCTCTTCATTTACTATCCCTTCCTACTGAATTCTGGCTTAGTTTTTCCTTCAATACTAAATTTTCATGTTAGGAAATAAGCCACAGAATGTTCTTACTTCTCTTTTTCTCATCCTCAGGAAACCAGAAGGCTTAATGTGATCATTTTTTTCAGACAGTCTAGTCTCCATTTTCTGTCTGTGCCTTTGCTTCTCCTCATATGAAGCTTAATGCCAGTTTTAGCACTAATGTTTGTTGTATTCTTTGAAGGTACTTTAAGAATCCCTATTTGTGTGCCCTCGATCATGTTATTCCCACATTTGAAATGTCTTCCCCCTTCCTTTTTACTAACGGAAGTCCTCCTCTGTCTTTCAGACTCACCTCAAATCTCATTTCCTTTGTCACATTCCCTCAGGGCCGGTGTTCCCTCAGCACTCCTGCTCCGCTCATCTCTAAATCACTATTTTCTCAGTTAGCATTCATTATTCACTTACATTATTCACTTACCAATTTTGGGGATCCAAAGATAAAGTTAGGTAGAGATCTTATAAGGAGCTTATAATTTAGTAGAAATGATACCCTATGTTTTACAGCTCCTATGTTTTACAAAGAATATCCCATGAGCAATGAAAGATAAAGAGATCCCAAGTGAGAGGGAACATCTAATACATGAGAAAGCCCTTAGGGCAGGACTTGGTATATACCAGTTGTCTGAGTAATTATTAGACCCTTTCTGTGTGGCTGAAGAAGGGGAAGAGGAATCACAGAAGGCCTCATGGAAAAGGTGGCCTTCTGTCTGGATTAAATAGGGGAAGCCTGGATGAGTGGAGAGGAGGAACTTGGTCTAGACCAGTGAGTCTTAGACATTTTGGTTTCAGGACTCTTTATACTATTAACACATGCTGAGCGTGTCTATGTGGATTGTATCTGTTGATATGTATGTACCTTATCTGAAATTAAAACTGAGAAAATAGATTTTTAAATTAAACATTTTTAAAAAATAATGATGAGCCCATTACATTTTAAGATTGCTAACATATTTTTGTTGGAAGAGTAGGCAAAATTTTCAAAACCAAAATGTTTAATGAGAAGAGTGACACTTTTCCCCCATTTTTGCCAATCTCTTCAATTTCTGGCTTAGTAAAAGAAAGCTAGATTCCTTATCTGGTCTGCATTCAGTTTGTTGCAATATCACATATATTCTTCCAGAAAGCTCCATCATACACTCATGAGAAAGATTAATGAAAAAAGCAAGTAGCATCTCAGTATTATTATGGAAAGAGTTTTTCCCTGGTGGGCTCCTTGAGAGAGATTCAAGGTCCCCCAGAGGTCCCTGGACCACACTTTGAGAACCAATAGTTTATGCTATACATGGTTTTCCATCTTTTTATGGATATTTTGTATTCTCTCTCATTAAATTGCAAGTTTCTTGAGGGCAGAGATTGTGATAGGTGATTACTGAAATGAATGGCTGAGGTTGATTTTGATGATGATCATGGTGCACACGTGTGAGTTCACATTTAAAACCATATATACATGCACACATATACATATACGTGTAAGTACATATATATGTGCATATCTGTTGTTAGTTTGGGGGCTGTAAAAGTCCAAGCAGTATAGTGCTATTAAATGATAGAGCTGACTATTAATCATTTGCCTGGAGGTAGTAACAGAGGCAGTGTTAACAATAAAGCTAATTACTCTTTCTACAAAAGAAATTAGTCAGAAAAGGAAATCCATGTGCACAGACAGGATGGCAAACTTCCAGTCTCATTTGTGCAAATGTTAAATTCCTTGGGTTTTTGGTACCACTCTATCATGTCCCATTTCTGCCTGGCGATATAGATGGCAGGTGTGGTCACCTTTGCAAGTGAATTACGCATCTGTAGAAACCCAAGCCTTGAAATTGGCCACGGGAAGTCCATGCTCTTTAGCAACTTTTCAAGAGAATTGCATCAAGAAGAGTTTAGCAGCTTCTTTTGGAAATCAGTTTTAATAGAGCATACTCAGGGCTCTGAGAGACAAGTGAAACGTGCTCCCGGCCCCCGATTCCTCTTTCGGAACTTGTCCTTGGGAGGCATGTCAAAACAAGGCCACATTACCTTCCTCCAGTGGAAGCCTTGACCAGACTTGATTTGCTTCAACTCATACACTGAGGTTGGAATTTAGCTACAAAGAAAGCTTGAAAATTCTTTGACATTTAAAACTTAACGTATGTTTCATGTATTTTATTTCTATTTGTAGATGGAAAGAACAGGTGAGTACTGATCGAAACGATCAGATACACTGAAGGAAACACTGTAAATTTACACAATTTCAAGGAGTTCACGGGTTGTCCAGTGAGCCCAACACTCCATTTTACACAGGACTCCAAGACCAGGGAGGTTAAAGAACTTGCCTAAAGACTGTGGGCTTTCGGTTTTCGAGTCTCTGAGTTGAGGGTTGTTTGTGTCCCATGCTGTGCACCAGTGAGTGGTTGAGTTAAAGCTTTTTAAGAACCCCAGGCATTATCTTCTTTAGGACCTGCACCATTTCCTGTATTGAGAGCTTGTGCATAAAATGAGGTCTTGGGGGCATGGGCTCTGGCACCAAATGAGTGAAAAGAGGCTTCTCCTTTTGCTCCTAAAGGGGCCACCATGCTTCTCAGTGAGGCTTTCCTCCAGTCATCCAATAGACAGGGACTCCAGGCTGGTAGTTCTCAATCCTGGCTGCCCACTCCAACCAGCTGGGTTGGGTTACAAAATCCGAAGTCTCTGGCCCCCCAAACCCAGATCAACTAAATCAGAATGGCAGTGGGAAAGAGAATGAGCATCCCACCAGGTAACGATCATGCACACCAGAGTGGCGGGCTTTGCTCCGGAGTCTGCCTGGGGCTGCCCTTGGAACCGTGCTCTCCTCCTGCTCTGAAGATGGGCTTATGCTGCCCACTTACACCCTATGGAAGAGGCAGCATCCCTTACGGGTCTTGCCTCAATATTTCAAGGAGGGCTGGTTGATTTTGGCGGTGAGGGAGTGCACAGCCCATCAAGGCCAGTGACCACCACCTCCTGCTCTGTGAAGGACAAGTAACTCTATGACGCGTAGCTTCCTGCTTGTCTGCACGCTGCCCACCGCACCGCACGTCTGGCCTTCCATGAGCAAAAGTTTCACTACTGAAATCAGTGGGTGACCTTTCTCGTTTTTCATACACCCGGAAGAAGAGACAGTTTGCTCTCGAGTAGGTTTGCTATCGAGTTTAAAACTTCTGCAAGGCGGGAGCATCTCGCAATGGAAGCCAGAATGGGGAGCATTTCTTAGTGCCCTTGTCTTTTTCACTGTTGGCTGCTGGCCGATATGGTTTATTTTGTGTATGTTTTCAGTGTCTTTGTAACTCACTGAAAAGATGTACTCACAAGCTATCCGAACTCTGTGTGGTCAGGCAACCATGATTTTCTCCCCACTTTTATCCAAAGATGTTGGCATTGTGCAAGTAACTTGGAGATGCCAAACTGTGATGGTCAAAGTGCCAGCTTCTCCCTGGAGGGCTTAGGAAATGAGACCTGTCACGGCAATGCGCTGGGGAGTGGCAGCTGAGTCTAATCATCTTCTGCAAAAGCCTAGTGGGAGAACAGAGAAGGAACAGGAAGCCCGGAGGCAGAAAGGAGAAGCAGGGCAGTCTGCCTGCAGCCAGCTCTGGCCTCTTCTCCCCATCCCAGCTCCTCCTGCCTGCTTCCTCCCACCCTGGTCCCAGAGCTCCTGGCCAAGGAGGGAGCTCCAATATCCGCAGCAGCCTGGGTGGGTGCCCTGGTCCCAGCTGTCCAAGGCTGATCTTGCATTTGAATTATTTGGGGGAGGAAAAAGAAAACTCACCTTCCCCTTCAGAGAAGCCAGTGCAGAGACTCCCACTGGAAAAATCGTGAAATTAAATATTGATGTAATAAATTCCACCTCAGGAAGTAGTTTTATTAGAAAAAATTGTAATTCCGTCGAATGGGTATATTTGCAATACTGAGTATATTAAATAAACAACTGAGTGTATTAAATACATAGATATATTCATATATTTTGACAATGTTTCATTATGATTAATTTATTTTGTTCAGATTCGTAGGAGATACCATTACAAGTTTAGAAAATTTTGTGGAAGAAAGAAAAATGATAAAAATCCACCAATTATCTTTCTCCCTCTGCCTATTAGAAGACCACCATTGTCCATTTCAGTGGAAAAGCACCTTGGTTGCACTTTTGAAACGAATTTGGAGAATTTCTGGTATAGTGAATGAACCATTAGACTCTAAGAAAAACCATACCCTGTCTCAAGTTGAGATTCTGGTCAGTGCTCTGACATTAACAAGCTTTGTGGCTTTCAACCAACTCTCAGCCCTCTTTCCTCCCTGAAAAATGGTGTTCACGCCACTGGGCCCCCAACACGCTAAGATTAAAGCTAAGTTGTCAGTGGCCTGGAGGGAGGCGAAAGATTTAATTATAAAGAAAATCTCCCAGCAAACATTATTTGATGATAGCAGAATGGAAACCAGCTGGCAAAAAGGCAAATCATGTGTTGACCAAGAGCCAGAGCAACCGTCTCTAGGAGCTGATTTTTTTTTTTTTTACTGATGCACCTGAGGAAAGAATCTGAATTTCAGGCTTGAAGGGGAAGAGACAGGCGTGGGAGGGCCCCATACATGGAGAAAACAAAACTCAAGTGGCGAGAGAGGGAAGGACAAGAGCAAAAGAGGAAGTTCCTCATTGTCTGTCAGTTTCAATTACTTCCTCTACAGAGACCCAAGGACAAAAGAAAGAAGGTGCAAGCTAGCTGGGGAAGGGAAAGCTTTGTGGGTCGGGATGTACAAGGGAGCATGAAGATGCGTGTGGAGGGATAGAGCAGAACCTCATACTGAAATGCGATGACTGATTAATTCACTTGACGGTCTTCCAGGAAAATGACTGAAATAAGAATGACTGATGACACAGGTGCAAAGATGAGGATATTGGGGGGGGGTGAGGGGGAAGAGCTTGGATTGTGTCCTCTTAGGATTTGGAGTTCCAGCCCCAACGTGAGCATTTAAGAACTGTGAGACAGAGATCAGATTGTTAAAATAGCTCAGGTTCCTCATCAGCAAAATGGTGCCATGAACAACTTCTTGCAGATTTCCTATGCGAAGGACCAATCAAGATTCTGGCCCCAGAGTGAGCGTTCCAGGAAGAGTAATTCTTGTCATCTCGCGTTGAGTGAAATGGGGATTGGGGAGGGGACTTAAGAGCTGAGCATACCTGTGGGGCAGGAATCAGGATACTTCCATGTGGCTCCATCTGGGATTGTGAGGTAGGAACTTGGGGAGTGGTTGTTAAGATAAACCACTCAGTTATTCTGTGTGTGTGTGTGTGTGTGTGTGTGTGTGTGTGTTGTGGGAGGTGCCTGGCTAGGTTCAGAATGCAGCCCACATGGTCTTCAGAGGTCAAAGAGACACTACAGTGGCACACAGCACCCCCACCCCCCCGCTGCCTTGCGGATGAGTAGAGAGGAAGTTGTGAGGCCACATCCCCCCAAAGGCAGGCCATGAAAAGCCGCCTGTGGAGAAGCAGGTACACTGGATATGCGGCTGGTCCAAACCCCCGGCTGGCCAACTCAAAGCTCAGGAGAACTGGTTGCAAAACAATAGAGAGAAATAGGGAGGACCGTGGAAGGAAGAATCCAGGAGGAAGATCAGGGTAGGACAGAAATCAAACATAGAAATAAATATGGGGGGAAGGTGAAATCAGCACCTTCTTTCTCTTATTAAAGGGTGATTCATGGACTAAGAGCAAGAGTTGAAAACAGTGGTGTGTGAAAACACTGGGTTATGACTATCTCCGGAAGAGTCCAGGAGGCCGTCTGAGTGGGAGTCCTTGGGGGCGAGAGCCTGGGTGCCTCCCTTCAGCATGTGGTGGTCACAGCTTCAGTGAGACCCAAGGACACTGGATCTGGGTCCTAGCTTCCCACCAGCCTTTAATGTGTTCCCCGCCTCCCCTGGAGTCACTTCACCTCTCTGGGCTCCTGGCTGTGCAATGAAGGTGTCGAATCAGAATATAATTTCTAAGCTTTTAAACAAATCCTCACCTCCCTTTGAACGACGTAAGACTCTTGTGTAGCTCTCCTTTGCCCCGCATGGACAAATGGTCCTTTTCAATAATCCCCAGTCCCGGCTGAGAACCCCCAAGCAAATCATCACCTGGGCGCCTCCTGAGGCTCCTATCTGGCTGTTCTGTGAGGGGGAGAAGGACCATAGGTGTTCCCACGACAGTAATAAAAACAAAGACAAGGTGGAAAGGAAGATGGAGGGGCTCCACACGGGTTCTGCTCTAGAAGAAATCATCTCATGACCAGAAACTCCATGAGGACAGGAACAGTCAAGCTCAGGTGTTATAGCTCTCCAGCTGTTGGAATGCAGCCCGGGGAGCCTGGAGCAGGAGATGACCCCTTTTGTGTGGCTCATTCCACCAGGAGACTCTCTGGGCTGGCTTCATGCTGCTCTCCAGCTCCAAGGAAGTAAAGTCTTGGAAGGTCCAGCTCCAGGTTACCCTGGGTATTCCAAATCAATATTGTTGCCGGACTGGGGAAATGGAAAACCGGCCAGCCCGCCCTTCAATCGGTGGTGATTTGAGCCTCAGCTACATCCTATTTTAACTTCCTTTGAAAATCCCTGCCCCCCTCATCCTACTACACATAGGCAGCTCAGTAAATTCTTGTGAAATGGGGGTGAAAGCATCAAGAGGTAATGCTGCCTCATGGTTAAAAACCAAAATAAAGCAGGGTCTGGAGCTGCACCACCTCAAATACAAGCCTACTAGCTGTGTGTCCTTGGCAAGCTACTTAACCTCTCTGTGCCTCATTTCCTCAGCTGTAAAGTGTGGTTAATAACCCTCTCACCCTCCTAGGATGGTGACAATAAAGGAGTTAATGAGTGTAAGATGCTCAGAAGAGTGTTTGGCACAGAGTAAACACTAAACAGTTTATTATTAGCAGTTCGTATTTTCTCACTTCTCATGGTTTTTTCCCTAAATGTGAGAAATTTTTCCTTTTATTACATCTTTTCTCAGTACTTTAAAGACTTTTTTAATTTTAATTTTTTCCGATATTTTGGCAAAAGGGTAAAAGGCAGGAGCGCACGATAAAGGAATTGTAGTCAGTGGTAATAAACCCGAGAAATTTTCCCTCTTCCTCGTGCCTCTTACTCCTGCTATGATTTAGAAAGGACAATTGGCCGATATTTTCTACTCACTCGTGTAGATAATTCCATCACCTGTGACTCATTGATTTCCACCCTCACCCCCCACGTGCACCCCGCCCCCCACCAGAAGGAGTGCTAGTGAACTTAATGGAAAGAGGATTTGGGAGAAAACTGGGTGGGGCCTCTCCTCCCCCAGGTCTCTGTCTTCCTCCTGCCCTACCTCCACTCTGCAGAGAATTTAAAACCACAAACACTGGCCCTCAAATTTTCAAGCTCGGGTTTAAATTTGATGCTAATTTTCAGATACAGTTTCTTAATTAATTTATTAAAATATAATGGAGAAAGAATATGGTGAAGTTTTTATTGTTCTGAGCAGAAGGAGAAATCATAGCAAAAAAACCCTCATTGCAGGGATTACAAATCTTTATATAGATTTGGAAGGTGTCTGGAGGACAAAAGATTAAAAGGGGAATGGAACGAACATTTCTATGTTCATAGGGCTTTGTTTAGTTATAGAGTATTCTAGGTTGGGAAGCAGGTGGGGAAATAAAGTAATACATATTATCTTTAATTGTAATTGTGTTACTCTACATTTGTTAATGAAAAAGTACTGGGGAAAGATTTTCCAATAAGATATCCTGAAAGATAAACACAGGATTTAAAATTCAAGCCAGGGGCACCTGGGTGGCTCAGTGGGTTAAAGCCTCTGCCTTTGGCTCAGGTCATGATCTCAGGGTGCTGGGATAGAGCCCCACATCATCGGGCTCTCTGCTCAGCAGGGAGCCTGCTTCCTCCTCCCTCTCTCTGCCTGCCTCTCTGCCTACTTGTGATCTCTGTCAAGTAAATAAATAAATCTTTAAAAAATAAAATAAAATAAAATAAAATTCAAGCCAACGAGGCAAAAATGTTTTTACCAATGTTTTCGTGTGTTTGTGAGTATTTTTGTTTTTTGTTTTCATTTTGTAACATCAAGGGTTTGGGTGTTTTTTTATTTTTGCTCCCCCCCCCCCCCCCATGAAATCACTAATACTTCCTGGATAGGTCCTTTCAACTTTGGGATTACACTTAGCCTTAAGCACCCAGACCCAAAAGTTCTTTAATCAAGGGAAAGTCACCTGATCACACCCCAGAACAGGAAAAATAAAAGACATGTTTCTGTGTGAGCCACTTTCTTTCAGGTAGTGTGCCTGTTGTGATAAATTATTTCATTTATTCATCATGAGCTGGAGACAGTCATAGTACCTTGTTTACAGGAAATTCTTTCACAAATGGGCTTTGCTAGCTTAACTGAACTTACACTGAATCCTATCACTCAGAACCCCACCTATAATTATTTTCTTTCCTTCTTACCCGACCAGGTGAGGGGGTATAGGCTGGCGGCCCTCTGAAGACAACATGCTCTTCTTGAAGATTTCTGCCAGTCCAAAAACAGGTGGAAAAAATGGCATAAACATATCTTGGCAGGGCAGGACATTTCTTGCAGCTTCTGTATACTCTTGGCTACCTGTAGCATAGTGCTAGCCCTGTGCCTGCCTCCTCACTGGACTGTGAGCCCCTAGAAACTTGGGTCCATGTCTTATTCACCTTTTATAGCCTCACGGCCTATAATGTTCTTTGAACTTACTAAATTATTATATTAGGAATCTTCTAAATCCCTTTTCATTCTGCCAAAGAACTTAAGAGGTGCTCAATAGATATTCTTGCGGAATTAATACATGTTTTTGAATTGTATGCACTTGGCTACTAAGAAGGCAGAAGTCAGACCAGGCACACCTTGATGATGTGGCAGAGATGATTAATCTCCAAACCAGGGGGCAGAGGTGGGCGAGGAGAGAGCATCCACGGAGTCATCCGGTGATAGAGGCCTCCCCAGCAGGAGGGTTTACCCAGATTCCCTTTTATCCCTGTTTGTGTAACTCCCCCTCTGACTTTGCACGAACCCAGACAGTTATCTGGCATCATCCATGTCTGTTACACAACCAAAATGTGTTTCCTTGCAAGCTATGGACATCCCTTAGCAGACAGGTTTTTTGCTTGTGTACAGTGATAATCATCACCGAGTACCAGCTTGTGGCGATCCCCACCATCAAGATGAAGAAATGGGAACCCTGAGGTAGTTGTCCCACTCCAGGTCTCATCCTGTGGGTGAGAATTGGCTCCGTCCGTATCTGCCTTACCAGTAGTCTGCTTGGCCTACTGCACCTCATTGTTTTTTTTGGAGAAGTCTTTGCTATTGAACTAAAGATGTGGGATCCCCAGTCAGAAGGAACAGTTTACTGGGAATCGACTTATTCCATCACTTGGCCCATAGGGAGAAGGCTGGGTGGGAGGCACAGTTCCATGTTGGAGTCTAAGCTGCTTCTTCAACAAAGGATGAATTTAAGGGTGACCACAGGAGAACAATACTTCCTTTGTGGTGGAAGGCCTTCTCTAATTTTTCTCCTGGTTGTGGTTGCTGCTAAGGCTATTTGTTCATGCAAGTGTTTATGGCATGCCTTTGCGCTTTGTCAGGGGAAACTGGCCTTCCATCCTGCCATTTTGCAACATCACTTCTGACTGTATCTCATTGATCCTAATAATAGACATTGTGGCAACCACCTGTGCTTAAGGTCATTGCCTCATGGGTTTCACTCTAATGCTCTCCTTCCTGGTGTCCTAGTCTCGGATCTGAGTAGGCACACCCCTTCCTAAGTATATGCAAATATGCCATTAGAAAGAAAACAAAACAACTTGCTTCTTCATGAATAGCTCGTGACTGGTACTCCACCAAGTTTAATGTTGACAAACCTGTTGTTCGCCTTCCTAACTATGAGTTTGGTAGATGCCCACTATCTGAATCACCAAGCAATCTGAAGGAAAGTATTTTCTGTTATTGTATAGCTTACACATGAGATGTTCAGTGAGTGGATACTTACATCAACTGGATTCAGTCACATGGGCTATCATTTTGGCAATCCAGCCCTACAGGTCATTGACACATGTCTCTTTCAGGTTGGGTACCTATTTACACAGCTGATACCTGATTTGTAACACAGTATATTCCTGAATAATAGAAATGAAGATGAGGCAAGCCCAAAGCAATACAGAACCAAGAACACTCTGGGATGCTTGGCTATGAGCATTACATTTCCCTCTCTTTTTGTTAGTTTCATGATCCAAGTTGCTTAATCTTTTTTGGTTTATTTGGTTCATCCATAAAATGGAACTATAACAATACATTACCTACCTCAAGACAGACTGCTTGATAATGATCTTTTAAGGTGCCTTAAGATCTCATTCTGAATCATGCTTTTATATCACCGGTACAGAATTTCCTTGTAGGTTTTTTTTGAACTGATTCAAATGAATGGATCTTTCATTGATACTGAGATTAAGTGCAATTGAACACAAGCAGCCCCTCTCTTTGTTATCCCTCAGTCTTGCTCCTGTTCAGTAACAGATCAGATGGCTTGGGATGATTATACATTACAAATAAGGAGTCCTCGATGAATCCTCATGTCAAAATTGTGAGGTTTAAAATTTTTGCCTGTAGCCCAAATTAAGTGGGCTTAACCAATTCAGAGTGATCTTATCATGGTACAAATTAGTGTGCAGGTTAGTGGAAGTCATGGTTATTCTCTTTGTGCTGGATTCCAATGTGTAGGAGTGGAGATCTTCAAACCATACTGTTCACGCTCCTTGTGTCAGTTTAGAGTTAGATAACTGTCTAATTGTAAGTGGCTTTTAGCCCAGCTGGGTAAGTGGCTTTAAGAGTTTTTTAGAGATGAAACTTTGAAAACAATAACAACCATAAGAAATGACTGTTGGGGATATATTTTAATGATCATCTGCAAATGATTAGTACATAGTACTTGCCGTTAACAAACTGACTTACCCTACAGTTTTCCTTGCTTGATGCACTGTATTTCCTGCATGTATTTATCATAGTTTGGCATCGTTTTTAAAACATCTGGGTCCTGCCTGATAAATGCGATTTGAATACAAAAAAATTGCCCATAAGTTAAAATAACAACTTTCTCCCCTCTTAATGTTCTCTTCTCCTCCCTTGATAGCTGCCCTGGAATGTGAAAGGAGAGACTTAAATGCAGACCCCCACCCTCCATATTCCCCATGCTAAAACCCCCACCCCAAGTTCACAGACTCTTTTTTCTTGTCTATAGCCTATTTCTCTGCCCAAGGTCAGTTTGTATCTCCCTTCTTTTTCCAGACTTTTTATCACAACCCAACACACAAACACATCTTGTATATTATGTTTAACAAACACTTATAACACCTAGTATGTCCAAGGCACTGTTCTAAGTAGCTTAAAAATACTAACCCACTAAATCTTCATAATCGTAGGTGGTAGAAACTATTATCCCCACTTTGCCGACGAGGAAACTGAACAGAGAAAAGTTTAAGGAAGTTCCCCAAGGTCAATACTTGTAAATGGCGGAATGCATTATGAACCCAGGCCTAGATTGTACTTCTGTTCTAATTTCTTTACACAAATGTTAATCAGGATCCACTAAGTTTCTTTATCGTCATGAAAAACACTAACATATCACTCTATCCCTCTCATCACTGTAGCTGGGTAGCACAGAATAAATTGCCTACATTACTAATTTGGCCCTTGTCAATGCTGTTATTAGTTATCTTTGTGGGTATTTAACAAAGTGACTATGGTAAACACCACGTAACTCGGACTTTGGATAAAATAGTGATGTCAATTGCTAAATGGATAACTTTTCTGGGTTTTAGGACCAGATGAAGGTGATGATTAGCTCAAAGAGAATGATTATGTCCATTATCAGCCATTCCAAGGAGGAGTTAATATCTAAGGTCTTAGTTTGGGTGTGGCTACTTCCTCTTTCTGAGCTAGGGATGTCTTTGATCTAGGCTCTGAGACATGAAAAGTTTGGAGTGGGTCCTTTGATAGAGAGGAGCTCTCCCTAGCTATGTGGTGGTCACTGGAAGTGAACAAGGAATCAGTGAGGACCCAGGAGGTGAAGTTGGGTTGTTATCTGGTTATAGATTATAGTAATATAAGGGAGAGCAGTCTGCTCTCCTGAGACCATAGTGGGAGAATATTCCTGTAATGCAGACCCTGGATATTCTTTAATACACTCTTTGGTGACTGTTCCATGTTGGCAAAGGACTGTGCCCTATCTAAGACATTCAGGACCAGGGACCTAGAGGTGATGCACTAGCCATCCCTTAGGGCATCCCTTGGTTTTCAAAGTGCGTGGTTCCATAAAGTTGAAGCTACTTACATAATGAAACTAAGACCATTATTTGCTCTTTTCACTCTCATCTTCCATAAGTATAGAGTTTTCCAAAGCTACCTGATAGGTCATATCACAACAAATTGAATGTAGAAATAGATACGAATCTTAACCATCTTCTATTAAGCCAGACTTTAAAGAGATTTTCAAAAAATAGGAAATAATTCCATCTCCTAAGTTAATTTTAAAAAAAAATATATAGTTGTTACTAATATTAACAAAATATTTAAAATAGTAATAAAATATATTATTATTAACATGTGATGTTTTATTATTTTCAATGAATTAATGCATAAATTTTAAAACTGTTTTAACTTTCAATAAAGTAAACATCACCAATATCTCATATGAACAAAAAGGTATGACATCATTAATAATTTTTAAGAATACAAAGTGGTCTTGAGACCAAGAAGTTTCAAAACTGCTGCATTAGAGCATTGATGTTGTCTACATGGATCAAATCTGGTTCACTACCAGACTGTGTTGGAGATGGCAGGTAGAGAGAGAGAAGGGTTCTTCTTGTACTTGAACTTGTGTTCTCTGTGCAGCTTCTTGAGCTTTCCAATATCATGGTAGCTGGGTTCCAACAAAGAAACATCCCCAGAGTGAGTATTCCAAGAAGATAAGGCCCAGTATGCAAGCCTTATATCACTTATCAAGCCTTATATTCCTACTTATCAAGCCTTATATTCCTTATCAAGCCTTATATTCCTACGACCAAGCCAAGGGTCAGTGTGGGAGGGAAATACACAAAGACATCAAAACAGGGAAGTATGAAGTATGGTTCATTGGCTGTCACTGAAGTAATAGTCTACCTCAAGTGGATTTAGAACAAGAACTATAATTTTATTTTTATAATGAGAGGGTGGAGCATTCTGAACCACATGGATTAAAAATTTACCTTACATAATATATATTCCATATTTTCCTCATGAAGAATATATCAGATATGTCAATTCATTCATATGAGATACTACCAAAATCATAGCAATTAAATGATTAAATCAGTTTTCTTACAAAAAGTAGAATGACCTGAAATTGGTTTTTTTCCAAGGAAAGTCATGAATTCTATGTCCCTGATTAGACAGTAGCAGAGACTTTTTCCAACATTCGGTATTTAGGGAGTTACAGTGAGACTCCATGAAAATTTAGACACATTGGAGTTTGCCTTCTGAAACAGAAACTGGCAAAACTCAGTAACTAAGGGATATGATCAGCCAGGTGGTTCGGTGTTTGTGAATGCATTGTTGGTGATTAGGGAATATCTACTGAGTCCCATCATTGAGCCTAGAACATTTGTCAAATACAACTCAGGTGACTAGCCCATGTGTTCTATAAAATAGGACTAATACATGTGATCATAAAAATGCAAGTTGCCATTACTTAATAGCCTGATGACATATATGATGGCAGCAATGATGCTTTGTAAAACTGATTAAAAGGGAAATGAAGGGTAAAAAAATTGTCACTGCAGCAAAACACTGAATGCATGAGTTATTTATTCCTTTTTTGCTAAGTAATATTCTATAGTATGGATTTAACAGAATTTGTTTATCCACTTAAAAGTTAAAGGACTTTGTGTTGTTTCCAGTTTTTTTTGTTGTTGTTGTTGTTTTTTTTACTGATTATGAATGAATAAAGCTATTATAACCTTTGTCTTGTGTGGATATGTGTTTTCATTTTCTGAGGGGTAAATACCCAGGTCAGTATACATGCAATTTTATAAGAACTAACATTGGACTCCACCAGTTTTACAAAGTTTAGTCATTCTAATAGGTATGTAATGGTATCTCATTGTGGTTTTCATTGGCATTCCTCTAATTATAAGTAATTCTGAGCGTTTTCTTGTGCTTATTTCCTATCCATATATTTTCTTTGGTGATCGTTCTTTTTAAATCTCTCGCTTATTTTAAAACTGAGTTGTTTGTTTTCTTCTTATTGGGTTTTGAGAATGCTCTGCAGATTCTGGATTCAAGTTCTCTATCAGACATGTGTCACAAATCTCTTTTTCTAGTCTGTGGCTTTTCATTTTGTTTAAAGCATCTTTTAAATTTTGATGGAATCCCATTTATTACCCTTTTTCTTTTTATATATCTTGCTTTTTGTGTCCTAAGAAATATTTGCTTGTCCCAAGGTCACAAGAAGTTTTCTTGCATTTTTTTCTTCTAGAAGTTTTATAGTTTTAGATTTAATATTTAGGTTTGTGATCTGTGAATTTCTTCGATGTGTCCCCAGGTATGGGTTAGGGTTCATTTTCACATATGGATGCTCCATCACTATTCGTTGAGAAGACTGAACATGTGCCATTCAGTTGCCTTGGCCCCTTTGTAAAAAATGAATTGACCCATTGAATGCATCTGTTAATGGGCTGTATCTTATTCCATTAAACTGTTTATCCTTTTTCTAATATCACACTGTCTGGATTATAGTAACTTTATAGTAAATCTTGAAATCAGGTTGTATGTGTCCTCCAATTTGTTTTCCCTTTAAGGATTATGTTTGTTTTTCCAACTCTTTGTCAGTAGTATGTTGGCTAAGTTCCTCTTCTGAGTCTCAAGTTTCCCACCTTTTAAAATGTGAATCATAACCATGTCTACACCACAGGGTTATTGGAAAGGTTTAATTTTTGTAAATTATTTAGTAAGGTGCCTGGCACATTTTAACCTTTCAGTAACTGGTAGCTGCTATTACCATTATTATTTTCATTCTGTAATTTGCATGGCAGCTTTTCTATTATTTCATCTGAAAACCTGTGCCTTGCTTTCTTCTGAAACATGAATACACCTGCTACAATTCTTTTGTTTGTTTGTTTTTGTTTTTTTGGTAGAGATTCATTTCCTATAAAAAATTTTTCAGGATAGGACTTTGTCTAGTTGAGACATTAAAATATAAATTTGAAAAGGAGCATCCTGGCATGGAAATATTTCTTGAGCATCTCAATTTACTAAATGTTCATGGGAAATGATATTGAAAAACAGTGAAGATTAATAAAAGATGCCATTGACATTCTGATGGAGGAAGAAACAGCTTACGCATCAGGAGGAAGACTCTGGAGTCAGAACTCAGTTAGCCTGTGTCTTGACTTGCAGCTTCCTAAATATGAAATCTTGAAAGCATTCTTTTGTAGTCTCAATTGTCTCATCTACTCCAGGTCTCAGAGGGCCTATGGTGAAGATAAGTGAGTTGATGGCTGTGAAAGTGCCTTATAAAGTGTAAAATACTAAATCCATGGTTCCCAAACTACATGCCAAGGTACCCTGGATGCTGCAATGAAGTCATAAGGGTGCTGTGGTTTATTTTAAAGTTTCTTAGGAAATATCTGTTGAACACTGTGTGAATCATTATAGTGTGTTATTTGGCCCTAACTACTTAATAAATAAAAATGTTAGGTATGCATTTTGGTGTAGAGCCTGTGAAAAAATTACTGAGTCATTAATTGTACTATGAATGGCAAAGTTTGGGAACCTTCCTGATAAACATGCATTTTCATGAAAGCTTTTTAAGTGCTGGGTTCTTGTACCTAGGATAAATGTGGGTTATTATTTTTGGTGGTTTTGTTACTTAATAATCTTTGATGTGAATTTCTGGTGTAAAAAGCCTTAAAACCCATGTCAGGGAGTATTACCAGAACTATTAGGACAAACTTGTAGCATCATCAGATATTTAAATGGCCTGGCAAGAAACCACTCCCCTTTTCTTTACCTTCCCCCCAAAACACACAGAGTGATCTCATGTGCTAACTGCTGCTGCATATCTTAATTAGTCTCTGCCACATCTTGAGGGAAGCATTTGTCATACTCTGTTGAAGATACAAGCACAGGTTGGAGAGGTTAAGGGACTGAACCAAAGCCACAGAGCTAAGTGACAGGTGTTTGACCCCAGCCCTATTATGCCTGAAACATGGTCTGCTAAGAAAGCCAAGGATTGTAGGGGAGGGAGTCCTAAGTGAGTGATTTACTCCTGTTTATTTCTAAATTTATCTGTATTGTTTTCAAAGTCTCATTTTGATCTTAAACTGTTTGAGGAAAAGTGTTTGGTGAGGTTGGATGGAGCTTACCTATAATTATTCTTCAATTCTTAATAGCATGACCATGTGTTCCTATAGCCAAAACCTAGCTCTACCAAAATCTGCATGTTATAGACCCAAGAAACTATAAAAACTCAGTTTTTGTTAAGTGCAAAATGTTACACAGATTTTTTTTAATACATAAAAAATAAAAAGGGGGATAAGATGTTCAAATAAAAAATTCAATCTCCTTTTTTCAAAGAACAGTAATGATTTCATGATGTGGCAAGTTGCCATCATTACCAGAAGACATATGGTTTCATATATACAATTGGTGAACTAAGGATGCTTGTTCAAACGTTCTGGCCATGCAGCTTTCCAGGGCTGTAGTGACTGGTTCATAATGAGAGGCAGAACTTGCCAGGACTGGAATCCTTCTACATTTTTTGATATCAGCCAAGGAACCCATGGTCTGTCTGCACTGGCCTCTACTTCCTGCCTCATCACCTGGGTACCCTCTCTGGATAGCCTGCCCTTCAGCTGTACATAACCACCTGCCCTTATCCCCACCAACACTTGCTCTTAGGTTTCTGTGCTGTCACTCTTCTTTTCGTTCAGAGCCAGTGCTCTTCAGTAGAAATTTTTGTAATGATATCCAGTACAGTCAACACTAGCCTTATGTAGGTATTGAGCACTTGAAATGTGACGAATGTGACCAAGAAACTAAAATTTGTATTTCTTTGGTTTTTAGTTGATTGAGATAGGCACAAGGGAAGAGTGGCTACAGTATTGGACAGTACAGTTCACATGATCTTTCCCTTCTTATATTCCTTTTCCATTTCTAGATCTTTACAGTCAGGTCACCTCCTATACTCATTTCTCAAGATTTAAGAGTTGGTCTCTTGCAAAGCTTTCCCAAACCTGGCTGCACCTTCTCCCTCTAAAGCCACATTCAGAGTTCCATGGCCCCATCTTTGCACCCATGACAAAGTCTTTCCTGGATTCTAGTAGCACTATGATAAAGATTCTGTCCTCCAAACTGGGAGCTCTGTGAAGTTTTTAGACTATGTCTTTGAAACTCCCAGTTTCAGCTGGTCAGTTCCTTCTTAAGGATTAAATAGGAGTGGATTCAGTGAGCCTTTCAGTTGTGCAATTCTGTGGGTAAGTAGGAGAGAGATTGTGGAATGTTACACTGACACCTGCAATGAATAAAAAAGATACTTTTCTTTACCTAAGGGGAATTTTAGATCCACCCAGAGGATTTTGTTAGATATCACTTTTAAGATGATCATACTGAAGGCTCTAATTTCTCTTAACATTGTTAAGGAACTTAACGTAGCATTCTGCGCTACTGTGTCCAGTTCTTGGCTCGCCATTACCAGGACAATCTAATTTTTGTAGAGCTCAAAGCAGATATTTCTGGAAGTGGTAAACCAATATCTCAGGTTGGGAGGAATTGAAGAAACTATCTTAGAAAGTTTATGTGGGTATCCCAAACTCCTCACCAACCCCCCTTATCTCTAGAGATGGAAATTGAACAAGCTGAATATCTTCCCTATGGCAAGGCCAAAAGCTCATACAAAGGAGTAGTTCCGGTGCCATTTTATAGCATCTCCCAAGGCTAACCAGATCTGTTCTTTTTTTTTTTTTTTTTAATTTATTTATTTATTCGACAGAGAGAAATCACAACTAGGCAGAGAGGCAGGCAGATAGAGAGGAGGAAGCAGGCTCTCCTCGGAGCAGAGAGCCGGACGTAGGACTCGATCCCAGGACTCTGGGATCATGACCTGAGCCGAAAGCAGAGGCTTTAACCCACTGAGCCACCCAGGTGCAGATCTGTTCTTTTTAATGTGGTTAAGACAACGTAAGCTATTTTCTTTCTTTCTTCTCTTTGTTTCCCTAAGGATTGTTAGAAATACTAATACTTTGGCCCTTTTATCCAAGGGACTTATGTCTGGTCATTTAATACAAAGGTGGAATTCTAAATCAATTGTGAAGATTGTAGCAAAACCCATTAAAAGTTTTAAAACGAAAATATTTTCCCAAAACAAATAATAATAATGATAGTAAGTACTAATAATAAAACTTAACCCTTTTGTACCAGATTGAGCACTTCACCACTGTTTGTCTCACACTATGTTGTTGGGGTGAGGGGAAGGAAATTTTTGTGTCTTCGAACTAATTAAGATTAGTGTATAGTTCATTAAAATATGGGGCACAAATTCAAATAGTATGCCATAATACTTAACATTTGGAAAGATGTTCTTATGCTTAAGTAATAGGTTTGGGCTCCTGGCACTCAATTAAAATAATGTATATTTAGTTTATGATTAGCAGGTCTTAAGTTGCCTTTCCGCTACCCACCCCCCCAAATATCATATCCAGACATTTGAAAGTCTTCAAAAGCTTTGTTTAGCATCAAAGCCTTTTCACTTGAAAATGTTAACATTCAAATGAGTCACACAGCAAGTGGATGACAAAAGATACAGCAGCAATGTTGTTCAAGGAATGAACAGTTTCAAGTTAACCAAGTCAAGCAAGATATACGTGAATGAAGTCCACGGTTGATTCCAGACTCCTACATGGAATTCCTGGGACATAAGGCCTACACTGTCATTGGCACTTTGAGTCATTCAGGTCACCTAGGAGAAAAACTGGCCTAGCAGCATGTCATATATGACTCAACCTGGTGTAGGTTTTAGTCAGGGGAGTGATTCTTTGATTGGAAATTTCAGTGATGGAAAAAGCAGCTTTTAATAGACAGCCTTAACTGGGCAATTAGTCAATTTCATTGATGTTTTACTGTCCTTTTTTTCCTGACTCACCCAAGTCTGATCTCTTTAACTTTTAAAAACTTGTGCTGCCTACTACAGATTGTGCTTTCAGGAGAGAACCATTTCATTCATTCATTCAGCAAATATTTACTAAGCATTTACTGTTGGACAGGCAGTGTTTCATGCACTGGGACTAAACCAGGGATTAAAGTTAAGTCCTTTCCTTTATGAAGCTTGCATTCACGCAGGGGCAGAGAGAAGATAAATAAATGAATAAACACGTAGAGCATGTGTAGTGTTCTTATGTGGTAAGAAGAAAAATAAAGTGGGTTAAGAGGATAGAAAGTGATTGGTACAGATAATTGCTTTTTTGTTTAGGATGGTTAAGGAAGGGATCTGGTTAGGTGATGTTTGAGCAGAGACCTGAGGAGGAGAGGGTATAAATCATATAGATTATCTGAAGAAAGGTTTTTCTAGGCAGAGGGAACAGCAAATGCAAGAGGCTGATAGCAAAGGGTGGGTTCAGAATATTAAAAAAAAAAAAAAAAGAGGAGATAAATGTGATCAGAGCAGGACTGAAGGAAGGAGGGGCAAGACAGGAAGCAGAGAAACAGGAGGCAATTGCAATGGCCAGCTGAGATAGTCAAGTGGGCACGGACACTGGGAGGAGGTAAATTTTATGGAGGTAGCCAGGACCAGATCACTCCCTCTGAGTGAAATGGAAAGCCCCTCAGCGTTTTGATCAGAAGGTTGTCCTGACGCGTTTTAAACCCTTTTCTCTGGCTACTATGAGAGATGATGTTGGGACAAGGATGGTAGCAGAGAAAGCAGCTAGTAGGCCATCGTAATGACCCAGAGATTATGGTGGCTTGGATTAAGGGTCTAGAAGTGAGAAGTGAGAAGTGGTGAGAGAGTCTCGGTATATATTTTGGAGACAAGGACCTCAGGATTTGCTGGAGGATTAGATATGAGAGGTCCTAGAAAGAATGAAAGGCTTCACTCTTTGTTTGAAGGCTTTGGCCTGAGCAACTGGAAAGATAACAATAGAGTTGCCATTGGCTGAGATGAATAAGACTGAAAGATGTGAAGGCTTTTAAATTTTACTTCGGTGAGGACTGGAGAATCATGTGTTTAGTTGTAAACATGTTAAGGTTGAGCTTTCTTTTAGATAAGCAGATGGAAATGTCTAGTTGGAAGAGAGATGTATGAATCTGGGCAGTAGGCATATAGTCAAGGTTGAAAATACAAAAATTGAGAGCCATAAGTTATGGACAACATATAAAGCCAGGGACCAGAAGATATCCCTGAGGAGTGAATATGTATGTAAGACATATGGAGGCTGGTGTGTATTGTGATGAGTTTTTCTGGAAAGGGGCTGATGAGAGACCAGTAAGAACGGGTTGAAGAGTGTGGGAGGAGAGGGATTAGAGTCAGTGAACATAGAAGGTTGTTTTGAAGAGTTTTCTTATAAAGGAGAACAAAGGAACGAGGCAGTAGATGTGGCAGTGTGTGGGTATGTGTATGTCGCGATCAAGATATGTAGCAATCAAGGCAGGTCTTCATCATGGCATGTTTCAATGCTTATGGCAATGGACAATGATCTTTTAAAGAGAGATCACATTGGAGATTGAGAACATTCTTAATTGTGCTTTGTGAATGAAGATGACTGTAGAAAAGTGTCTTCATGAATGATGTAATCACTGCTTTCCCTTTCTCCTATATTTTTTATTTGAACAAGTATAATAAACCATTATTTTATTCTGCCTTTTATAATGTAAAAGTAGCATACATTTAAAAAAATATTTACTGTGCACAGGAAATGTGCTGGTTTATTTTACTGAACCCTTAGAATAATTATATGGGTATTTGTTCTTATTTTCATTTTACAGAAGAGGAAACTGAGGCTTGAAGAGATTATTGGTTATGCCCAAGGTCACAAAACTGGGGTTTGTGTTCAGATGGTTTTGACCACAGAATCTGAACTCTCAACCACTACATGTTTACTTCCTTCTCCATTTATTATAACTGCATTAAGATGGGACTTGAATATTTATGTATTATTTATACAGTATTTGTCCCTGTTATGATATGCATTTAGTAGCTTCCCATTCTTTAAAAATTTTATTTATTTATTTGACAGAGAGAGAGAGAGAGAGAGCTCACCAATAGTAAGAGAGGCAGGCAGAGAGAGAGGGGAAGCAGACTCCCCGCTGAGCAGAGAGCCCAATGTGGGGCTTGATCCCAGGACCCTGAGATCATGACCTGAACTGAAGGCAGAGGCTTAGCCCACTGAGCCAGCCAGGCACCCCAGTAGCTTCCCATTCTTAGGAAAAAAATAGGCATCAATACCTCAAGTTATTTCTCCCATTAGCTACCACACGCCCCCAACCCTAAAAAACACATGCACCCTTTCTTGGGTGCATGTGCTTTCTTGCTGCTTCTGCAGCATCCTTTCCTATATAACTGAGATGACCTGCATCAACATTCTCTATTTGGGGGAACCAGTAAAGGATTCTCTTGAGTATTTCTTTGGCACTTATATAATGACATACATAAAACCAAGCTCCTATATTCTGTGAATTTCCATGACTAAGCAACCTAGCCACACGTGCCTTGGGCAATGTTATGCCAGAAATGTTGACGTCATACAAGTTAGTTTCATTTTTATCTTTCATATTGTTTTAAAAAAAACATAAAAATAAAAATGTAAGGCAACGGGGATTGTGCTACAAGGGAGACACCTGTAAGTTGATATGTATAGCGGTGCAAGTGTGGGCCCGTGGAGAGTGGTTCTGAGGGAACAGGATTCTGCCTTAAGCTCAAGAATATCCAAGTCCAGGGGTGCCTGGGTGGCTCAGTGGGTTAAAGCCTCTGCCTTCGGCTCAGGTCATGATCCCAGGGTCCTGGGATCGAGCCCTGCATCGGGCTCTCTGCTCCACGGGGAGCCTGCTTCCTCCTCTCTCTCTGCCTGCCTTTCTGCCTCTCTTTGTCAAATAAATAAAATATTAAAAAAAAAAAAGAATATCCAAGTCCAGCTATCAGTCTAAACATTTGTTTGCAACTATTTTTCTGGAGTGAGTAATGTTTGAGATGAATTTTACATGAGCAGAAATGTTGTGCTCTGGTGAATTAGAACTGGGGGCATGTGGCAGGAATCAGTGAACGGGGCAAGTAGCCAAGGATGGTTTAGCATCACTGCCTGTGGAGCTCACAGAAGATGTTGTGGATGCAGAAGGCAGGATGCAAGTGGACTGCAAATCAGCCAGTTGCGTTGAAGATAATAGAAAGCCAGTGAAGGGAATGCTGATTTAGGGAGAGCTATTTGTGTTATGAGAGCCCAACTTTTACATAACTGAAAATTGTTTTTCTGCTACACAAATATAATAGATTAGTTTTCCTAAATGTCCATGCCTGTTCTCAAAGAGTCTGTTCTAACAGGCCTGGCTGAATAGCATGTAAGTCTTTTTCTGGACCAATAATCCTCTTGGACCTAGGAATTTGGAAATGCAGCTCGGAATGTTCATAGTCTCAGTTGCATAGTGTCAGGGCAGTGGTGGGGTGTCCTGTCTGAAATAAGTTATGTGTATGTGGAGCAAAAAAAATCTAGTTTTGGTGGAAAAGAGAGAGAAAGTGAGAGAGGTGGAGGGCGGGAAGGAGGGGGATGAAAGACATAGAAAGAGAGCGAGAGAGGGAGGGATGGAGGGAAAGGAGAGGGAGGAAAAAGAGGGAATAGAGGAGAAGAGAAAACTGAGGGAGTCTAAGAAGGCACCAGACTCCACTATAGTTAACAAAAAATGACAGGGAAAATGAGGTGGCAGGTAATGAAGCCTTTCACCTACAGTCTCTCAAAAATTGACAAACTTAGAGTGGATCCTTCTTGCACTAAAGTAAGCAGCTGACTTATACAGCATGTGACCTCATAAATGCAGAGATATCCTGGAAGAGTACACTGTGCTAATGTGTCACCGTTTGCAGATTTAAACCCTATCTGCAAGGTCCTTGACCCTTCTCCCATTGAAAAGTGAGGCTGAGGTTCTACCAGCTTAAATCAGGGCATGCTTGGGCTGGCCTCAACCCATAGAACATGGAAAACATGATGTGTGATTTCTGAAGCTTGGGTACAAAAGGCCATACATCTTCTGCTTAGTTCTTTTGGGGTGCTCACACTGGGAACAGCTGCGGGGAAGGAAGTCTGACTATTTTGGGACCACCGTGCTGGGGGGGCCACATGTTTGTTCTCTACTCAACAGTTCCAGCCAATAGTCAGCGTCAACTCTAGCCACAAGAATGAGCTGTCTTGAATGTCCAGTCTTTAAACAATGGCAGCTCCAGCCAACATCTGTCTGCGTGTGCATGAGAAACTCTAAGCAAGAACTTCTCAGCTGAGCCCTTCTCAAATTGCTGACCCACAAGACCATGAGCGAGAAGATAGGGGATGGCTATTGACCACGCAACCAATATCTTCTGCCCCAGATGGCTTGACTGAAGAAAACTACTCTTTCTTGCTACCACTAAAAATGGTCCAGCAGGCAGATATTTTGGAAACATCTTAGCTTGGTTGGTTATAACATTGGCTCAGAAGTTCAAGGATATATATATGTGTGTGTGTGTGTATATATATATATATATTTTATAGTTCAGTCTCCGTATGGATTAGCTAACACCTCTCATTTCTGTGCCAAAGTTGAACTCAGAATTCCCACTTGCCTTTTCACAAGATTCTAGCATGAATCACCATGTGTGGGGGCAGGGTGGGAGAGCTGGTAAGAGTG
Organism: Meles meles; assembly: GCF_922984935.1. Taxonomy (NCBI): domain Eukaryota; kingdom Metazoa; phylum Chordata; class Mammalia; order Carnivora; family Mustelidae; genus Meles; species Meles meles. Next base: position 26,549,379 of record NC_060070.1, read on the forward strand.
CATGTGGTCCAGTGCAGAGTTGGGAAACTGCCCCTGGGAAAAACTAGATAAATGCCTCATGACAGTGCTGGGAAAAGTCAGTGCAGGGAGGCAGGAGAAAGGAGGGAAAGTCATGATGTAGTGGGAGAGGGAGGACTTGCTTGATTGTGTGCCAACCATCTTGGTCTTCAGAAAAGGAGGGATTCCAAATCCCCTCAGACTTAAGCATGTGACTTCTTTAGAATAGTCATTTCCTTGGCGCCCAACTCTATCAGATCACAGCTCCAAGCATGTTATTTCATGACTTTTTTCTGATTTATGGAATCAATTATGCTGCCTTTTAATGTTCCATCTAAGAGCTCAGTGTTAAATGGACTGCTGTCTAGAGTTAGTTAACGTGAAACATTTTATAGTTGAGAGATAAGGGTATGCTATCTGTTCATTCTACATCTAGCCTCACACGTACACATGTGTCTAGGAGTCAGACCAGCCTGACCAAAGCAGGAAGGCTTTTAGCTGAGATTGTGATGAACAAATGACCCAAGAGTCATTGGCTGCTGACGGCCATCTAATGGTTATAAAGAAAGTGATTTAATTTGCCAAATATTGCAGCCTTTTAAAAGAAACTCCAAAGTTGGATTTTTATGTAAAATCTGATTTTTTCATATTGGCAGTTGATTAGAATTTTTATAAAACACCCTGTGTGCCAAATCCAGCCTGTGACAGCCAGTCTGAAGTCTTTCTGGATTCTTTTAAGTTTTATTCCTGCATCAAGCTAGCTCACCGGAAAGCAACTCACACAAAGGCTGCGTTAGCTTGACTCTTTGTAGAAATGTTTATCAAACTTTATTTTAATATGATGTCCTTGATGTCTGTCAAAGATCAATGTCATTTTGCTATGCAATATTTCTTATATAAAAATGTACACAGCAAATTTCTATTAGAAATCAGTAGGAAAAAGAAATCTGTCTTTCTGGATAAACTTGTATGCTTCCTTTCATCAGATAATTAGAACTGTGTAACTCATTATGTTTCCTCATTTGGCTTGACTTCTAAGAAACTCTGAGTTAAATATAGTCCTCATACAAACATACTCCATGTTTCTGGTACGGTGAACTTTCACTTTTGTCTGATTCCGAAGAGTTTCAAAGTTTCCTTTCATATATGTATAATACCTGCTTCTCACATGTCTTCATATTATTTTTATTTATTTATTTTAAGATTTTATTTATTTGTCAGAGAGAGAGAGAGAATGAGAGAGCACAAGCATGGGGAGCAGCAGGCAGAGCAGGCAGAGGGAGAAGCAGGCTCCCACCTGAGCAAGGAGCCCCTTGTGGGACTCAGTCCCAGGACCCTGGGATCACGACCTGAGCCAAAGGCAGCGGCTTAACTGACTGAGCCACCCAGGTGTCCCATGTCTTCATATTATTAAGAGATCAAAATCCTTCTTGGAATATGTATAATATGTGTATATCACATACACATAGATAACAGACCATATTTTATATGACATGTAGCATATTTATGAGTCCAGTAACTCCTTTTAATACTTCGTAACACTCCTCTGTTTTGATTTTTTAAAAATTAAGGCAGGGAGCCTGAGTGCTTAGTTGGTTCAGCAACTGACTCTTGATTTTGACTCAGATCATGATCTTTGGGTTGTGGGATTGAGCCCCGCATGGGGCTTGCATGTTGGGCATGGAACCTGGTTAAGATTCTCTCTCTCTCTCTCGTGTGTGCTTGCTCTATCAATCAGCTAATCAATCAATCAAATAAATGCAACAAAATGTTGAAGACCAAATACTTTGCTCGATATGGCTGTCTATTTGACTATCTTAGAGATATTCCTTATTACATCTTAGGTAATGCTTTTTTTTAGGATTTCCACATCTCAAATATTTAAAAAATTATAGATAATTTAAAAATATATATAAATCAAAATAATTTATAGTTTTATCACTAATGACTATTACCATGAACAAATTTTATTTTCCTCAATATTCTTCCATGTATATTTACTATAGATAATATGTACTATATTTACTATATTATATATATTTAATATATATTATATAAATGATGTATGAGATCATATTTTGAATATAACTTTGGAATTGGCTATTGCTTCTTAATATTACATTAAGCATTTTCCCATGACCCTAAATGCTTTTGATATAATAGTTTTAAACATTTTTATAATATTGTTATGTGAGTAAATTAACCCTTCTCCTATAGTTAGAGTTTATAGAGAAATAATTTGAGTTATTTCCCACTTTTCAACATTTAAACAGGGCTACAATGAATGTAAATATTTGTGTGCTTCTCATAATAGTCCATGGGGTAAATTCCTACAAGTAAGCTTCTGGGGGTCAAAGGGCATGCCTTTTAAAAAAAATGGCAAATTACTTTCCATAATGATAGTATTAATTGAATTGGTACAGAAGTGTCCCTTTTACCTGACAACCTGTCAAAGACAAGATTATCACATTAAAAAATATTGCGCTCATTTTATAGATGAAAAAATGGGGCCTTAGTATTTTATATGGTATCTCCTTGATTATAAATGAAGTCAAGGTTTTTATTTGTTTGCTTTTCCTTTTTTGAGTCTTGGCATTTGTATTCCTACTTTTGCAAACAGTTATCTTCACATCTTTTGCCCATTCTTGTACTGTAGCATTGGTTTTTTTCTTGTGCCTTAAAAAAGAAAAAAAAAAAAAAGACCATGTGGGCTAGACATTCCGTGACTGTTACACTCCTTTGGACTATCTGAAAAATCTCAAGCTTCATACCAAATGTTTCCAGACTAAACTCCACTAGCCCCTTCCTTCCAGTCATATACAGATCTGCAGTTTATTGAAAGGGAAATTCTTGTACTTTGTTATAACTCTCAGTGTTGTTTGCTGAAGTTCAGCTCCACAAATGGATAGACACTGAGATGAGGTCCACACTTTTGCTCACGCCCTCCGACACGACCAGAATACTGATTTCCCCAGGCAGCAGAGCCGAATGCCGCTGCCCGCAAGAAATCCCATTTGCCATTCGGTTTTCCATGTGGGGCTTTCCTGATGGGGCTTTCTTAATTCTTACTCATTCTTTTCTTTCCTGGCCACCCGGCGCCCCCCTTCTTCTCTCCTTCTTCTAATAATTTAGAGCTCTCTTTCCAGAAATATCAACCAGGCGGGTACAATTTTGCAGGGCTTCCTACTCTAGTGACGTAAAACACCCACAGAAATTTTCTGCTAATCCTGAGTAAAACAAACAATAATATGTCAGAAATGTTCTCGAGGCCAGATCGTGCAAGTCAAAATGCACACCCACCAGTAGCGAGCCCGTCACTGTGGTGTGCACATTCTGGAGAGCTAGCAAGACAGCTTTGCTTAAACCTCATATATACTATTATTTAAAGAAATCAAAGATACTTGTTTTGGTTTGGTTGGGGGCTGGAATTTAGGCCTCAAAGTAGTTCCAGTTTTGGTTTTTTTTTTTCTTCAGAATTTAGCATTTCCAAAGAAGCAATTTGTAAGCAGGAGGAGAGGAGCAGGGCATGGTTTCCTTTCAGCTTCGTTTTGTGCACATTAGGTTTTGTTATCGTGTTTACATAAGGCGGTTCTTTTGAAACACTGTATATTTGGTAGAAATAGGAAAAGCAAACATATTTAGGTCTCGTCAGTGTCTCTGTTTAGCTTTGGGAGAGACATGAAGGGGCATAGAGTTTGTCATAGTATTTGCTGGGCTGGCTTCCATGTGAGGAGTGTGGGTAAGAGCTTTGGACAGAAAGCTCCAACAGGCCAGTTCCTTGTGGGCCTTCCTGGCCAGATGGAGGTCTTGTGAAGGATTCGGTTTTATTGAGTCAGTGCCCTGAAAGCCATCCAAGTGCAAACAAGTAAGATGAATAGAATCCACTCTCTCCCTCTGATTCCGTGAATATTGCTATGCACAACACACCACCGCCCCATCTCACACTCGCCTTCCACCTCCCAGAGCTGAGGGGCTCCCAGAAGCTCATATCTCAGCCACTGACTTGACCCAAGGCATGCTTTTTAAGAATCCAAGACAGAGGAAGGAACGAACCACTCTGGTTAGAGAAAAGAACAGTTCAGAGTTCCCTGAAATAAACCCAGATTGTATTCCCTCAGCAGCATGGATGGACCATCACTGAGGGTGAGGCTAGGAGCGGAAGATAAGGATGGGGCACTGGGTAGGGCATTCAGGGGGTCTTCTCTGAGCCCCTCATGTTCAGGTTCTTTATTGGACATCTGTTGATCTGAACTTCTGGTTGAAATTGACTGAGCCAAAATCCAAACATCAAGATGATACACTCAAATGAGTTTAAAGGATTAAAAATAATTTATTGTTGTTTTTTTTTTAATCTGAGAGATAGAAAGAGAGAGCACATGTGAGCACAAGTAAGGGGAGGGGCATAGGGAGAGGGAGAAGCTGACTCCCCGCTGAGCAGGGAGCCTGAAGTGGGACTCGATCCCAGGACCCTGGGATCATGACCTGAGCCGAAGGCAGATGCTTAACCGACTGGGCCAACTAGGTGCCCCCAAAATAATTTATTAGTTAATGTAACTGAACTGAACAGTCAAAAGGTAGGGCTAGTTTCTGACGTGACTGGAATCAGAAGCTTAAACATGATTTAATTTTAGCCCCATCTCTTTGGAAGTCGTTTCCCAGGGTGAGTATGATGGGTCAGGGCTATTTAAGACCTAGCCCTCCTCCCGCCCCCAGTCTCTACAGCTCTACAGCTCAGCAGAAAAGTGTATCTTTCACCAAGAGAGAAAGATGAGGAGGACTGGGGAAAAGGGACAGTGGGCCAGCTTTGATCAGCTGTCTGATCTGTACCCAAATGGAGGAGCTCTATATACTAGGTTACATGTCTACTCCTAAGTAGGGGAATAGAGTCCCCACAAGAATGAGAAGTTTCTATAGTCAGGAAGAGAGGACTCCGTTGATAGAAGAACTGAAGCCATCATAACTCACTTCACCATAGCGTGGTAGCAAAGGCACAGGCCTGTCCTACTTTGCCACCATCATTTTGTCCCCTTGGGCAAGACAGCTCTCCAAGCTTCAGACCCCTTAGCCATTCTGTGGTGACAAGAATATGCATAGGATCACTTCAGGGAGACCACTGTGTAAAGGGTCCAGAGACAATAAGAATGTAAGGGATTATCACTATGATCTCTTTCTGGCCCCTGAAGCCGTCCATTGCAGATCGGCTGTTTACTCGTGTCTCAGGCACAGTTCAATCTGTAAAGTTCTAAAAGGGAAGGTCATTGCTTAATGTTCAAACTAACCAGCTGACTTCAAGCTACCCAGGTGTTCAGGCAGTGCCTCTGTCTTGCACCTGCTTCACCCAAGTGATGCAAAGAAGAGCGTGTTGGTTTCGGCTTCCTAATCATGACCGTCAGGACAGTGAGAGGCCCCTCTCTGACGCAGCTTCCCTCTGAAGTGTTGGGTTTCTATTTGAGGACTCTTTTAGAAACGGTCTTTGACTTCTGAAAACCAAAGCGTTTGAAATATTCATCTTTTTTATCCCTGAAAATGGAAGAGGGGGACTGGCACCTCTCGTAAAGCCCCAGCCACACCTGCTGTTTATCCTGCCCTCACACAGTGATGACTCTCCCCTTAGCGTTCTTGGCATTTCCTTTGACACATCAAAGTGAAACTCCTAGAAGACAGAAACAACAGGTCTATTGTTAGATGAAGAGTAAATACTCTGTTTCAAGGCAAAAGCGAAAACACCAGGTTGAATTCTTTTTTGAAGTCCTAATACCTTGAGCGTTTAGATTCGGGGGATAGGGACAAGTGAATGGATATTGGTGAAAGTGCAAGCTATTATTCTGCTCAAGCCACCCCCCTGGAAAAGGACAATATTATAGAAATATCTCAAAGAGAAAAACAGACCAACTGAATTCCAAAGAGGTTTTCCCCAAGGAATGACTTGTGTCCATATTGAGCTGGTCACCAGACTCCCCATACTCTGGATTTCACACTTAAGAGAATCCTCTCCTTTTTCTTCCCCTCTGCCTTAGTTCTTGTACCTTCATCTCCTACCTGGATGGTCTCTCCTAACTAATTTTTTGTTTCTGTGACAGAGAGAGGGAGAAGGAGAGAGAGAGAATGCATGCACGGAAGGGGGTGGTGGGCAGAGAGAGATAGAGAATCTTTTTTTTTTTTTTTCACTTTTTAAAAATTTCTTTTCAGAGTAACAGTATTCATTGTTTTTGCACCACACCCAGTGCTCCATGCAATACGTGCCCTCTCTATTACCCTCCACTTGGTTCCCCAACCTCCCACCCCCCGCCCCTTCAAAACCCTCAGGTTGTTTTTCAGAGTCCATAGTCTCTCATGGTTCATCTCCCCTTCCAGTTTCCCTCAATTCCCTTCTCCTCTCCATCTCCCCATGTCCTCCATGTTATTTGTTATGCTCCACAAATAAGTGAAGCCATATGATACTTGACTCTCTCTGCTTGACTTATTTCACTCAGCATAATCTCTTCCAGTCCCTTCCATGTTGCTACAAAAGTTGGGTATTCATCCTTTCTGATGGAGGCATAATACTCCATAGTGTATATGGACCACATCTTCCTTATCCATTCGTCCATTGAAGGGCATCTTGGTTCTTTCCACAGTTTGGCGACCGTGGCCATTGCTGCTATAAACATTGTACAGATGGCTCTTCTTTTCACTACATTTGTATCGTTGGGGTAAATACCCAGTAGAGCAATTGCAGGGTCATAGGGAAGCTCTATTTTTAATTTCTTGAGGAATCTCCACACTGTTCTCCAAAGTGGCTGCACCAACTTGCATTCCCACCAACAGTGTAAGAGGGTTCCTCTTTCTCCACATCCTCTCCAACACACGTTGTTTCCTGTCTTGCTAATTTTGGCCATTCTAACTGGTGTAAGGTGATATCTCAATGTGGTTTTAATTTGAATCTCCCTGATGGCTAGTGATGATGAGCATTTTTTCATGTGTCTGATAGCCATTTGTATGTCTTCATTGGAGAAGTGTCTGTTCATATCTTCTGCCCATTTTTTGATATGATTATCTGTTTTGTGTGTGTTGAGTTTGAGGAGTTCTTTACAGATCCTGGATATCAACCTTTTGTCTGTACTGTCATTTGCAAATATCTTCTCCCATTCTGTGGGTTGCCTTTTTGTTTTGTTGACTATTTCTTTTGTTGTGCAGAAGCTTTTGATCTTGATGAAGTCCCAAAAGTTCATTTTCGCTTTTGTTTCCTTTGCCTTTGGAGACATATCTTGAAAGAAGTTGCTGTGGCTGATATCGGAGAGGTTACTGCCTATGTTCTCCTCTAGGATTCTGATAGATTCCTGTCTAACGTTGAGGTCTTTTATCCATTTCGAGTTTATCTTTGTGTACGGTGTAAGAGAATGGTCGAGTTTCATTCTTCTACATATAGCTGTCCAGTTTTCCCAGCACCATTTATTGAAGAGACTGTCTTTTCTCCACTGTATATTTTTTCCTGTTTTGTCAAAGATTATTTGACCATAGAGTTGAGGGTCCATATCTGGGCTCTCTACTCTGTTCCACTGGTCTATGTGTCTGTTTTTATGCCAGTACCACGCTGTCTTGGTTATCACAGCCTTGTAGTTAAGCTTGAAATCAGGTAACGTGATGCCGCCAGTTTTGTTTTTGTTTTTCAACATTTCCTTAGCAATTCGGGGTCTCTTCTGATTCCATACAAATTTTAGGGTTATTTGCTCCAGCTCTTTGAAAAATACTGGTGGAATTTTGATCAGAATGGCATTAAAAGTATAGATTGCTGATAGAGAGAGAATCTTAAGCAGACTTCCCACTGAGGGCAGAGCCCTCTGTGAGGCTTGGTCTCAGGACCCTGAGATCATGACCTGAGCCAAAATGAAGAGTTGGATGCTTAACCAAGGTGCCCCTCTCCTAACTCATTTCTAATGGCTTCTCTTTTCTAATCTGTCCCTCCAAACTTCCTTCCTCTCAGCCTTATCCATCTAAGGCCTTTTTGTGTGTTATGTTTTGGGGCCAATTCATTAACTCTTTGTGGCTTAGTTTTCTTAGTCATTAGTTCAAAGGGTTATGCGAGGATTTTGTGAGTTAATAGAGGTAAAGTGCGTAAAATCATGTTAGGCACCGAGGAAGGTCTAAGTCAGTGTTGGCTGTATAAGCTATTATTACCCGATGCGTGTAGTCTGTAACTTTAAATTTGTTGCCATCTTCTAGTCAGGGAAGGGGCGGATCTTGTGCCCAGCAGGCATCTCCTCATGGCTCCTGGCTATGGCTCCGCCTTGCCTTCCGCCCTTCTCCCTCATGTCCTCTGTCCTCTGTGCTCCAGCCACGGTTGGACACTAGCCATGTTTTACCCATGTGCTTTCTTCTACTCTCCCTCCATCATTCCTTGTGGGATTCCTCATTCTTCAGGACTGTGCCCCAGCGAAACCTCTTTTAGGCTTCTCTAGGGATGACTTCAAGATGTCTTTTTCTGGTGCTTTCTTCCATTGTGGTACTTCTTCTGCCATACTTAAAAATAATGGAAATAACTACTGCTTTTTGGGTATCTAGACTGTGCCAGGGACTTTACAGACATCATTTCATGTGATTCTTACAGCAAAAAACATTATTTCTAATTTACAGACAAGGAAACTAAAGTTCACAGAGCTGAAGTGGCTTATTCAGGGAAACCGTGGTGCCGGGATTGACACTCTGGTTTGATTCTGGAATCTACAGTCTTTTGACTACATGCTATGCTCTCTCCAGTGTGGTTATGAATTTCCTGTCCTTTCTCCTTCTCTGAACCTCTGAGCTGCCTCAGTGCCATGAACAGCATCCTCAAGCACTCCCTCACTTTTCATGGAGGAATCTGTTCCCAGGACACGTCTCTAAGTACCAGGCACCCTTGACTCAGAGAGTCCTCTCTATCGTCTTCCACTGCCAAATGGCAACCAAAGCTTTCAATTGCTTTCTTCCATTTCTGATCCTTAACTGGATTTTTCTTCTAGGTCAATGACTCTTCTACCTGACTTCTGACACTGATTCTCTAGAAGTAATGGTCTTCTAGTTCCTATTTGGGATAGAGGAGTCACCACTAGCTGCCCATATTAGGGTCCTAAGTCCTTTCTGACTGAAGTGGCTCCCTGGGTGCCATTGCATCCATCTGTCTAGTGTCCTTGCCTCCTTCCTCCTGAAGAGAAGGGAATTGACAGCAGACTTCTTGAGGGCAGCAATTGCACCTTGGATACATAGAGTGGAGCCCAGGATCTGGAACACAGTAGATACTCAATTATTAATGGTTGAATAAATGAATGATTGGAAGATGCAGTGATAACCTATCAATAGAATATATGAGGTGGACATTGAGGACAAGGAATGGGCCTTCAGAGAGGTAAAGAAATGGCATATTTTCCATTTTGAACCTAATGAGAACCTCATTAGTGGTTTCACATGAGGAGAGTGGAGTGTGGCTCAAAGGATCTGGATAATGGTTGTTTGAAGAATGGATTGAGACCCCTGCTGGTGCCATCATCTGCCTACGTGCTAATCAAGACAGTGACGATTGCACCAACTAGCCACACTTGAGCTGGAGGACCTCCCCTTTTCTCAATTATTCATTTATTCCTCAGCCCTTTGAAATTTAAAAACTTTTCTGATTTATATCAATTCTTTTAAAAATTTATTTTAGTTTATTTTTACGTTTAGTTAGCCAGCATATCGTGTTCGATGATTCATTAGTTGTGTATGGTAACCAGTGCCCATCACAATACACGCCCTTCTTAAAATACGTTACATACAATGGAATATTACTCAGCCATCAGAAAGGATGAATACCCACCATTTGCATTGACATGGATGGAACTAGAGGGGATTGTGCTAAATGAAATAAGTCAAGCAGAGAAAGACAATTATCATATGGTTTCACTCAGATGTGGAGACTTTGGGGAAACAACTAGGTGATGATTTGTATCAATTCTAAAATTAACAGAATATATCTTCCTCAAGGAAATGAGATAAGAAACACAAAATACTTTAACACAGAATCTGGTCCATATAGAAAGGCTCATTATGTTTGCTTTGTTTTTCCATTCCTTTCTTTACTAAAAACATGTTGTGAATACCAGTTATGCATGATCCTTGAGAACACTTGTAAAAATGGATTCTTCTTGACAGCTAGTCAGTCTTCTAAGAAGTAAAGTAGAACAAAGAGAAGGAGGAAGTCAGGTGCCATTTTAAAAGAGCCACACACTAACTATAAATCAAATCAAATCTGTGTGGAAGCCAAATATGTCACCAAGGAAGATAATGCATTTTTGTCCCTAGAGCCTCTGTGACATCTTCCAACTTTACGGAGGGAAAAAAACCTCCTGTTATTTCATTTCTCCAAAGTCCTTAGACATACGATCTTGTCTGGAGGAGGAGCTCTAGTGCAGAGGAAGATTTGCATTTGATCCCTTGTGCCTACCTCCCGTGTCCCTGTGGTCTTACACACTACTCTCAACCCTGTCCAGTTCAACCTAGAGCTTTTTCCAAAGCTGACATCCTTAGGGTGTCACAGTTCCCTCACAAACTGTCTACCTCACCAGTCCCAAAACATTTCCCTTTCAGCCTGTGAAAGAGTGAGTGCTCATCCCAGTGAGCCATCTTCTTGGGCTAGTGTTTCCAGGCCTTTCCAAGCTCCAGGGAACTTGGCAGGATTGTTTGGCAGCTCCCTAAACTTACTAGAAATACCAGAAGCCCACAGTTTGCATAATGCTAATTGAGTTTTCAGCTCAGTCTCCAAATCCTTACAATGTTTAGAAGATGGAGTAATTTGGGAAATGTCTTCTATAGAGACTGACCAGAGAGGAGACTGAGCCCAATGCACTCAAAAACCAAGGCTGTGGAATTCACGAACAGCCGTGGCCAGAACCCTTCAAGAGGTGATCCCTCTCTTTTTTTTTTTTTCAAGATTTTATTTATTTATTTGACAGAGAGATCAGAAGTAGGCAGTGAGGCGGGCAGGGGGGTGGGGAAGCAGGCCCCCCCACTGAGCAGAGAGCCCAGTGTGGGGCCCCATCCCAGGACCCTGAGACCATGACCCATGCCAAAGGCAGAGGCCCAACCCGCTGAGCCACCCAGGCATCCCAAGGTGATCCCTTTTTAATTGTGTGTCTTCACTTGCGGTAAGAATCCGCTGAGCCTCACACCATTTTCTAGTATCACTTCCTGAGGCGCCTCTATTGATTTTTCTCCTTCTGCCCCGCAAGTGTTTGCTTTTCACTGAACAACCACACTGGGTAGGTGTGGTGATACTCTGCTGTTCTGCCAGGCCTCAGGGGTGTGGCGAGACCGGGTGCAGGAGCCAAGTGACTTCCCCCACCCAAGGTGTGGTGATATCACCTATTCTTACCACATCTTGGAGTATTTTATTAATCTCGCACTGTAAGTCATCCATAAAGGAAAACATGTTGGTCTGGTGCTTTAAATCCCTCCTTTGACAAGCTTTAAAATATCAGTTACTGCCGTGGGGCTCATATTATATGCTTATCAAGGGTCAAGGCTCGCCTTTAAAATTTTGTATGCTAATTACTATAGTATCTTCTAAGAAAGAAAACGCCAAGTGAGGAGACTGAAGTGGAATGGGAGACACTGGACTTTCCCCTTTATTTTGGAAATTCACCTATTTAGAGAGGGCACAAATCAGGGTTTGAATTTAGTCAGTGTTCTCTAAAACTGTGTTTGAGTGAGAAGATCTTTCAGAAGTAAATATATATATATGTGTGTGTGTGTGTGTGTGTGTATATATATATATATATATTTTTTTTTTTCTAATTTGGCACTTCTGAAGTAGGTACTGATTCCTGGCTTCCAGCCATGGCTGGATGACCAGTCCCCTTCCTTGAGCTCTGGAGTTTCGGTGCCCACATGGCCAGCATCGCTGTTAATTCAGCGTAGTCGGGCCTGGGCCAAAGGCTCTGGGCCAGAGAGGTGGGTGGACAGTGACCCAGTCTAACCCTTAAAGGAGTGCTAGGGGAGCAGCCAATCCTACTGACAGGGAATTCATGGCCTCTGATGGTGCCTGGTATGGAGTTAATTAGTTTCTAAGGGAAAGAAAAATAAGGATAACATCAGTTTCTTTCTTGGAGTGCTTCAGGTTTCATTTAAGAGTCAAAACTGGCATGAGAATTGATCAAGGGTTAATGGCAAATTATGTAGCACGGATCATAAATTCGATGGACACACAGAGAAGGTGGCCTTAAGGATGGACCAGAATGGCTGGGGAAGGCTTCCAAAAGGAGCAAGGACTGGCACTGGGCCCAGACAATAGGCGCACTTTGGAAGGTCCTGTATGGGGATTTTTATAAGGTTCAATTTGTATAAATCACTCTACAACAAACATTGCTTGGGATGTTGGGAGGTGTCAAAAAAACACAACCAGGTCCCCAGTTTCCACATACTTGGGTTCTTTCCAGTGCTGCTTATGAGAAGTCATTTATAGAACACACAGCTCAGTTTAGGAGTAAAGTATATGTACTGTATTAAAAAAAATTCGTAAATTATTAATGGGAGAGCGGTTGGTGGAAATTAAGATAAATGGTCTCAGTCAGGTAGGAGTAATCAGTTGAGGATTAATTTTTTTTTTTTTTTTTTTGAGTCAAAGAATCCTATAAAACAGGAATTGACAACAGGCAGGCCTAGGACCCAGTCAAGCCCCTTGCTCTTTGTACAGCCTGAGAGTAATTTCATCATTTTTACATGGTTTAAAAAAAAATCAAAAGACTGATATTTTATGAAAAAAGTGAAAAGTCCTTGAAATTCCAATGTCAGCATTCATAAATGAGGTGCTGTGGGAACACAGCCACACACATTTGTTTCAGTATCATCTCTGACTGCTTATGTGCCACAACAGCCAAGCTGCAGCGAAACCCTATTGGCACTTCCATTGTGTTGCATTGTCACTCCACGTGGTGAAAACTGCAGGGACGTAATAATAGCTGACCATGTTCTGGGCACCACGTGGATCACCTCTAGGTACGAAAGGACATTTTTGGAGGTGAAGGGCATGAACTCTTCTTCCTGAACAGAGTTAACAGATGAATACTTGCAACCAATTCGGATCGTTAGGAAACACTAATTTTAACCCCTATTAAGGAAATGTTAGCTCCCCCCCACCTAAGAATTTCATTATTCATATTAGTAGATGTGCATTATAAAAAAACTGTACTCAATTATTGTATTTTGAGTTTTGCCCTCAAAGTTGCAAACGCCCCCCCCACCTCCTCCAGTGGATGTCTGAAACCACAGATAGTCCCAAACAGTAGGCATACTATGATTTTTCCTATACCTGCATAACTATGAAAGAGCTTAATTAATAAATTAGGCACAGTGATAGACTAACAATAAATAGTGGTAAAACAGGACAATTATTATAACTATATACCACAATAAAAGTTGAGTGAATGTGGTCTTTTTTGCTCTTTTCAAAATATTGTTCTGTGTTTACCCTTCTTCTTGTGATGATGTGAGATGATCACATACCTCCATGATGAAACGAAGCAGATGACGTAGGCATGGTAACGTAGCGTTAGGCTCCTGGTGACCTTCTGGCAAGATGGCAGCAAGAAGATGATCTACTTCAGCCAGTGGTTGATGGTGGGTAACTGAAACCATAGATAACGGGGGACCACTGTAGAAGTAGCTACATAATATCCTTGATTTTGCTTCTTGGTCCACAAAGCCTAAAATATTTATTATTTGGTTCACAGAGAAAGTTTGTTGACTCCTGCTCTACAATAAGAGTTTATACCTAAGATCTGTTTACATCTAAGATCTGTTGGAGGTTTTATTGTGGTTTATTTATGTTTATTTATTTCCCCTACCATCTCATATGGTTTTTACAATTTTATGATGTAGTTAAAAGAGATACAGTTATCTTTATTTTATGTAGCAATTTTTCAAGTTGAGAGAAGTTGATAGGTATGTCCTGTTACTTGAGTAGCCCTCTTTGTTTCACAAAGGTACATTAAGTAACCACAGCCATTGCTTGGGGGTAAAATATTGTGATGCTTTGAAGATGATCCAGATGCCTGCTATAGTAATTTTGTCTTCAAGGATGAGGTGAACTGATATCCCTGGTAAGAAAAGGGTCTTTCCTTTGGGTGAGAGGAAAAATCAGGACCATAACTCCTGCTTCTAGAGATTCAAGGTCTGAGAGACCTAATATGGTGGGTCCATAATGATGCTGAAGTTCCAGCATTTGGCTTGGCTGAATATGGATGTTCATTTTGACCCAGTGTGATGCATTAAATTACATTCCACCAAAAGAGGTTGAAGTCCTAACCTGTACCTGTGTATGGGACCTTACTAGATATAGTCTTTATAAAAATAAGAAAGGTAGGGGCACCTGGGTGGCTAAGTGGTGAAGCCTCTGTCTTCGGCTCAGGTCATGATCCCAGGGTCCTGGGATCGAGCCCCGCATCGGGCTCTCTCTCTGCTCGGGAGGGAGCCTGCTTCCCTTCCTTTCTCTCTCTGCCTGCCTCTCTACCTACTTGTGATCTCTGCCTGTCAAATAAATAAATAAAATCTTTAAAAAAAATAAGAAAGGTAAAAGGAAGTTGTTAGGGTGAGCTCTAATCCAGTAAGATTGGTATCCTTCTAAAATGAGGGGGTTTGGACACAGAGACCAATATGTAGAGGCAAGACATTGTGGAGAGACAGGGAACATGCCATCTAAAAGCCAATGAGTGCCTGAGGCCACCAAGCACTACATAAGAGGCCTGGAATAGAACCTCCCTCACGGCCCTCAGAAGGAACCAACATGGTCAACATCTTGATTTCGGACATCTAGCCTCTAGAACAGTGAGACAAGGTGTTTCTGTTATTTAAACCACCCAGTTAGTGATGTTTCATTACAGCAGCCCCAGGAAACTCATACACCCACAGCCTCCTTAGCACCATGGTCATGCTTGGGGACAGTATGTGACAGTAAACAGAAGAGCACAGCAGTGAAGACTTTACTGAGTCCTGCCCCTGGGCTGGGCAGCCCTGACTCAGTGGGCAAGAATGACCAGTCAGAGTGTACAGGAACAGAGAGCAAAGCACACAGAGCTTCCGTGTTACACTGAGCGACAGCATTTGTTGTGACCTGGTCAGACTCTGGATCTCTAAACTATTTGCGGTCCATACATGCCCCTGGACTTTGGATTAATTTTCTGGATCTTGCTCGAAAGGAAGTTACCAGATGGCTGGTGAACAGAGCAGATTCAATCTTAAAAGAAGTAATTTTTTTTTCAAGATGTTACCCCCTTTGTTTTCTGGTTTGGGAAATAGCTTGCCCAGTTAAATTTGTAAGCAGGGATTTGCTACATGCTAGTTCTGAGGTGGTGTGGGCAGCAGGACCACGAAAGAGTAGCAACAGACAAAAACACAGATGTCGGGATCTGACCCAGTCCCAGCTCATCACACCACGCTGTGATCAGTTACTGGCTTTTTGCTGACTTATAGATGGTCACAAAGATGATCTTCATCAAAAGACTTATTTTTAATGAATTTTGCTAAGAATTACAATATTATTTACAGAAATGTATTCACTTGGGAAAGGTTTAAGCATTTCAAAGCCTATTCACAATTCAAACCACTTATTCACCAGCTTAGTTCATTTTATTAGAACTTATTAAATTTCTCCTGGGCACTGGGAGTGTTGACAAGCAATAAATATGGCTATTTGTTGTTTCTCACCATTTTATCCTCAAACTTGAATTTCTCAGCATTGCATGGAGAGATGCTTTTTGGTGAGTCTATTATAGACGTGAGTGTTTGGGTCTCTCTCCATTCCTCCACCTGTCTTCTCAGGAAGTCACTCACAAGAGAGTGTCCACCTCCATATTTGGGATGATTTTTAAAAATACCAAACTGTCATTTCAGTTAACCATAATATATTCACTAAGTATTTATGAATAAATTTTCATTTGAGCCACTCTTGAGTGGCAGCCTAGGTTGACAACTCAGTTATGAATAAATTTTCAAATTTTTTCTGCATATTTGGACACATTCTGGGAAGCCCTTCTGTTTGAAGCGCCAAAAGTAGCAAGACATATTAGGGTATTTTTGAAAGCACAGGATTGAAGCTGGAGTGAATGTGACCCAGAACATGTTGCTGGCTACACAGGACCATCTATATTTAGGAGAATAAGCAACCCCAGGACAATATGAGTTTTAATTTCATCATGCCTACTGTCATCACAAAATAAAGGTAGTGAGAGTCTAATACTTGCTTCCTCCAGGCCAAGTTGGAGCAGTGACCTGTCTGGTATTAGGTAATGGCTTAGCTGAGCTTGTCACTGATGTTTCCTTCTCTGATTTCCCCACTCCTTTCCTCTTGCCTCTTACATATGACTGACGGAATTGAAAAGTAGGGCAAAGGGAGCAGGGACAGTGGGGACCCTCACTAAAGGTGACACATAGCAGAAGCAAAGGAGAGCATCATGGTGTCAACTAATGCATGATGAAAAGGTTAATGGGCACACCCTATGTGGGTGGTGAAGCAAACAGCTTCAATTAATGAAACAAGAAGCACCCAGCTCGAAGTGGAGAGGTGATATTGCAGAGAAAAACAAGCCTCCAGAAGATGGAGATCTTATTCCTGGCCTCAACGTTGCTCAAGAAGCTCTCATATACATCCCTTTGCAATGTGGGCTTCATTTCTTGTGGGAAACTAAAGAACATGGGCTTGGCATTTCCCAGAGATTCTTGTGTGTACCTGGCAATCGCGTGTAAGAGTGTGACTGTGAGTATATGTGCACTTTGTTCGCGTGCTGGGAGGGAGGGGGTAGCAATGAACAAAGCAGTGGGTTCAAGCTCATTTTCCTAGAAATAGTAGTCAAAATTTTTGGATTCTAGACCACTTGCCTAGCACTGGCAAGTTATATTGCACTTGAGTCTGAAGATAGTCTGGAGGCAAATTTCTTTTTTCTCAGGGGAGCTCGGTCTTTCTATTAAGGTTTTCAACTCATTGGAGAGGGTCTACCCACATTAACATGGATTATTTAATTTAGTCTGGACAGTAATCACACAGTAAAGAGAATTGTTGCCATTTTGCAGATAAGGAACCTAAGGCTTAACAGAATGTATTAATTGGTATTCTCTGGAGAAACAGAATCAGTAGGATGTATGTATTTACCTATCTAGTGAGAGATGTATTTTAAGGAATTGGTTCACAAAATTGTGGGGACTGACAAGTCTGAAATCTGCAGGGCAGAGTTGATGCTACATCTTGAGTGGGAAGATAGTCTGGAGGCAGAGTTTACTCTTTCTTGGGGAGCTCAATCTTCCTATGAAGGTCTTCAACTGATTGGATGAGGACCACCCAGGTTAGGTGAGAGAGGATAATCTGCTTTAATCAAAGTCTACTGATATAAATGTTAATCACATCTAAAAAATACCTTCACAGCAATATCTAGATTCATGTTTGGCCCAATACCTGGCAACTATAGCTAGCCAACTTGAAACATAAAATTAACCCTCACAGAGAAAGACAGCCTATGTTACTCGGTGGTAAAATAGAACCAAGGTTTGAACTAAGGCAGCCTGATATCACAATCCATGGCCTTCTCACCTAGGCTGGTTGCTGGCGTGCCTGCGTGAGAATGGCCCAACATATCTACTCCCAGAAGTCTCAGCAGAAAAAAACAACCATGCAGTCTTTGGTCTGCTTACTTCCTAGGAGGGCAGTGACCCCAGGGGATAATGTATCCAATAGTTCTTAGCATGATGTGAAAAATGTCAGTAGTACTAAAAATATGGGGTCATTTCTTCCCCCTGCTCCCATGTAGAATGATTTCTTTGGGAAAGTAAATTAGCACAACCCTTTTTAGAGGGCAGTTTGAAATTTACTTTTAAAATAAAAATGTGAACTCTTTAGGATCTTACAGTCCCACTTCTAGGAATCTTCTGTTATAAACAAAGACATAATTATAAAGACACTATTACAACATTGCTTCAAAAGTGAAAAAAGTTAGAAACACTATAAAGTGCACAATAATAAGGGACCATGTAACAAAATGATGATAAATCCATACTATGAGCTACAATAAGATTACTAAAAAGAATAGAGGTTGCTCTACAGAGTACCTAAAAACATTTTGGATATATTAAACGAGAACAATATGTCACATTATATGTTTGAATGGCCCCATTTTTAAAAAGAAAGAAAACTTTCTGTGTGTATATATTGATAAACATAGAAAAATGTCAATGTATATGTATTACACTGGTCCCCCTGCTGAGCAAGATAAGAAGGGAGGAAGGAGACCTATCTCTTTGGCCATGCTCTACATACTTTTATATTTTCTGAATATGTTACAATGACGTTTCCATTTGCTTATGCAGTTAGTTTGTTACTAATTTACTTTGGAAATACATCAAATAAAGATTTAAAAATTAACATTTGATCAGGCGGGAGACAAACCATAAGAGACTCTTAATGTCACAAAACAAACTGAGGGTGGCCGGGGGGGAAGGGGGTACGGAGAGGGTGGTGGGGTTATGGACATTGGGGAGGGTGTGTGCTATGGTGAGTGCTGTGTATTGTGTCAACCTGGTGATTCACAGACCTGTACCCCTGGGGCTAATAATACATTATATGTTAATAAGAAAATAATACATTATATGTTAATAAGAAAATTTTAAAAAATCATAAAAAAATTAACATTTGACCTTAGCCTATTTTTTCTTAAATACTAGGTTTACTGCTCTCCCACCCCCGGATAAGGGGTCTGATCATTTAGATTTAACTATACCGTGGCTAAAGCATGTACCCAGAGGAAAGTAAGAAGAGGGGTCTTGTGTGTCTTGTGACAAGATGAAACACCTTGACTTTATAAGGACATTTTGAGAAGACATCCCCTAACCTGTTCTCTCAACCAACAAACATTATGGCACCCATAGGCAAGTGTTTTGGCATTTCTTGTCTTCTCTGTGTCTGGCAATACCCAACCTGGTGGAAAGATGATGGTCTTTAGATTAAGGCAATCTCTTGCTGATACAGGGAGACGGAGATGTGAGTGCCAGTGCTGGCCCACTGGGAAACAAAACCCTCAGAGAGACTCTAACAGCTTTCCGTATTGGGGGAGTGACTTCACTACAAATGTAGAGCTCTTCAGGAAAAAAAAAGTCCAATAATAAAAAAAGAATTAATTGATTTTCCTTCTGTAATACAGAGCTACTAGGATGGTATTTTCATCTACTGGATAAAGAGATAATGATTTTCAGCCAGAGACTGTATTTCTGTTCCCACCTATTGCTCTGAAGAGCTTCTAGACCATTCTACCTAACCAGAGCAGATCTTTGAACAATTAATGTCTGAGTGGTGTTAGCTATCAATTGAAAGCTTCCTAGAGGCAGCAGCTGGTCTCTGTTCATCTCAGTGTCCCTAATACCACCATGCTCTAGGTCAACTGAATTAATCTTCTGCAGATTTTTCTATCTAGAAAATGTTTACACTTTGTATTTGATCCTGAGGCTGAGAGTTAGGCTGACAGTCAGCCAGTTATGCTGGTTCCACCACACAGAAAGTTTATAGCCAGTCTCCCTTCTGACTGGCCAGGTCTATGCCTTTCCAAGTTGCTAAATATTTAGGACATCACCCCTGCCCTGCCCACCTGTCAGCCTCATCCCCTGTTTGACATGCCAGCAGTCATGCTCTGACTTTGGTTTCCTTGAATGTGCTGGGCTCCAGGACACCTCCAGACCCACTCATCATTCAGTGTCTTCCACTGGGGAATCTTTGTAGTATTTCTTCACCAAGTAGTTCATCTTTCTCTGTCTTCTGATCTTAGTTATAATCTCAAGTCTACAGACACCTTCACTGAACCCTGCTCCAGTTAGGGGTCCCTTTAGTACCCTTGCAGAGCACACTACAGTTTCCTTTAAGCATTAATCATAACTTCAATCAAATGACGATTTGGGTAATTGTTTATGATAGTCTCCATGAGGCCAGGAAACTCCTCTTGTTCTCACAGCACCAATGTTTGCTACACAGAAGATTCTTAATAAATATTTGATGGAGTGAAAGAATAAATAAAAACTTGGGCCAAAGCAGTGTGAATAATCAACATCTTTCTCTGAGCTATTCAGTGTCTATAAATAACCCTTGTTGAGTAAGAAGAGCTTCATCTCAAGTGCTACTTGCGTACTAATTTCGGCCATGTTTGAAATGCAGTCTCTGAGGTGTCTTAGCACTATCGCAGCTAGACAGACCTACTTGAACTATTTAAGGGCTCTATTTTTACCTTTGTTTGTTTGTTTTTGTTTTTAACATTCCCTTTGCCATTACTTCCTGATTGCATCCTTAATCTCTGGGGTCATGGTCAAATAATGTTGAGTTTTTCCCATATGCAAAAATTATGTGAAAACCAACCTGGAAACAGAAATAAAAGGTGGAGCTTATTGAATCTCTTTTGGGCTCTGTATCTCGACTTATTTTGGACCCTAGGATTTGAGCATGTGCTTATTTGTCTCTTTCATTTGTCTAGATCAGTTGTATTTTCCTGTATTTATTTGAAGTAAAAATATTTTCCCATAGGAAAGAGTTATTTTGAGTAATGTAACAAAGCAGAGTTGACAACGTATATTCTGAAAGCTATTGCCAGTATATCTTCTTCTTTTTCTCAAGTTTGACTCTAATTAGTTTTATGACCCATCACGTAGTCATTTCTATGAATGAACCCTATGCTCCATGATTCCACAACTACCAACCATTTTATTCAACATTAATAGTCAAGATAAATCTCTACATTAAACCTTAAAACACAGTTGCAAATACCCAACTAAAACCCCCCAAACCAAGCCAAACACATAGTAAATTTTTTCTTTTTTCAAAATGGAAAACACATTTTTCTTTAGGTACTATCAATGTTCACTTTAATTTTTAAATTTTTGTCTTTCAAAATTTTATTTCATTCTAATTCAATTAACTAACATATAATGTGTTATTAGTTTCAGAGGTAGAATTCAGTTATTCATCAGTCTTATATAATACCTGGTTCTCGTTACATCGCATGCCTTCCTTAACGTCTAACACCCAGTTATCCCATTCCCCCGCCCCACCTCCCTTTTAGCAACCCTCAGTTTGTTTCCTGTAGTTAAGAGTCCCTTATGGTTTGTCTCCCTCTCTGACTTCATCTTATTTTTCCCTCCCTTCCCCTGTGACCTTCAGTTTTGTTTCTTAAATTCCACATATGAATGAAAGCATTGTCTTCCTCTGATTGACTTATTTCACTTAGCATAATACCCTCTAGTTCCACCCACATCATTGCAAATGGCAAGATGTCATTTCTTTTTGATGGCTGAGTAACAGTCCTGTGTGTGTGTGTTTGTAGTGTGTGTACCACATCTTCTACATCTGAAATGATGTATTCATTTTCCAAGGTTCTCCCCTAGCTGAGATGATGCTTCCCAATGCCTATAACCTTGGAATCATTAGCTAAAGTCAAATTCCCTAAGCAGATTTTAATGTAACCTTATGGAGGAGAAAGTATGATAGAGGGCAAGAGAGAATAATATTCCTCTTAAAGAGAGAGTAAAGGGAAATAAAAAATTGTGAAAAATCAACAAATGTCCCAAATGGTACAGTTTAGACTCTGGTGAAACCAGTGTGGGCTACCCAGAGGTAAGCAGGCACAGATGAAACAAGCCGGTTTAGTTTAAGGAGGGAGACACTCTAGTGAATTCCAAGATAAGCCCCCTGGTTCCCAGTCAGCTCTCCCAAGAGAGCACAGAATCCCCCACTTATGGGCATTCCCATGGTTAATCATTTGGCTTTGACTGTTCCCCAGATGTATGTGTGCAAGGACAGGAAACCCAGAAAGGTACAGTTAGAAAGCAGCAGTAAATACTTAAGGTAGTGCTCCACTCGATATATTCTGAAAACCTAGTGGATTTTTTAATGTCCCTGAAATTCCTCCACCCAGGAATCTACATTCAGACACACTTTAGGTGAAAAGTACCTGAAAACAGTCCTTTTTCACTCTCATTATTAAGTTGCAGGAGGAAGGAAGGTGTGTATCATTGTCTGGTTAAGGTACCGTCAGGATGGAAGGAATTCCCTCATGGCCTTAGCTCAAGGCACCTTCCCATCATGGCCCCTCCTCAAATGGGCTCATAACCTATGATGGAGTTTCTACTCTGTGGACTAAAGGGACTAAAGGCACCTTCCCATCATGGCCCCTCCTCAAATGGGCTCATAACCTATGATGGAGTTTCTACTCCGTGGACTAAAGGGACAGGCTGAGGACAAAAGGCTTCAGCTCTGATTTAAAAGAAATTTTATAAGAACAGTCAGAACTTGGGGCTTGTCTAAGTTTAGCCTTAAAGCTTTGTTTGAGGTTGACTCTGTTTAATTCCTTTAAAAGCTTAAGTCAGGACAGGGAGCTTATTGGAATTCTCATATTGCCATATTACTTAGTGAATAATTGTGCTGGGGTCTCCTTTTGACATAGGGAACAAGTGACTGCATTTTTAGGTTATCACAGTCACAGTAAAAATACGGCTTTTCATGTTTCTGTGTTGACTTGTTGAAGAGGTATTGTAGATGGTGACTGAGAGAGGAGGAACATCTCCAAGTTAAGGCTAACAGTCCCTAAATTACTATTTTTGTAAGGGCTGATAAAATTATGGTTTCAGTACAAGATTTTTAAAGTTTCTAAATGAATCTACATTTATTTTCAATGAATCCAGATCAGAAGAGTTAAAAGAAGTTTCACTGTTTGGCCAAGATTAAGACATGTTATCAGAGATCATGCACAGTGACAACTGGTGATCACTCTCCACATATCGAGGCACTTTGCACTCAACACTTGAAATGAGAATGTTTGCCAATAGAGCTTATAGGGAAGTAATTTTTTTTATGTTTCTCTGCTTTTAAAGGTGTAGTCCAGCTATCCATGTCAGAATGCTATTTGTTATAAATTTTAAAATCTCAACTAAAAATGATGTAGCAATAAGGAACATCTGTATCCCACATAACAAGGTATTTGGAAGTTCAGTGGTTTCAGATTTGTCTCATTTATTATTTAAATTATATCCTCAAGGTCCCAGGTTCTCTCCATCTCCCCTCTATAAGACTTTGGCTTATTTTTTAAATGAATTTTCTCATGACTCCAAGATGGCTGCCATTATGCCCACTCTCAAATGCAGACAGCAAGATCCAGCCGCAGCAAAGGGTTTGTTTCTTCTTGTGTGTCTCTTGTTACAAATAAGGAACACTTTCTAGGAGCTCCCAGCATATTTTGCATTTCACTGTCAGGGGGAAGAAGGCACAGGGAGGAATAGCAGTTTAGTAGGCAACAAAAATTATTTATCACAAAATTAGAGTTCAACATGCTAAGCACCGATGGGCTTTCCTAGGAGAGAGAGGTCTTCTTATGTGCTTAATCATTGGCAATATTTGGCTTCAACCTTTTCCTACTTTCACAAAGGGATGAAACACTTTCTTTTTTGGACATGAAAACTGGGGAAATAAAGGCTATTCACAGACCATAAATTTTAGGTAATACCTTCAGTCATTCTCAAATGGGGGCAGCGTTAGAGTTTTTTCTGTAGTATATTATTCTTAGTAACTTTCTGCTTCTGTAAGGGGAACCTGGTGTTTTGGAGATCTGGAGAACACACCTGCTGTATCTTTTCTTTCTTAAGTTTACTGAGTGATACACGTAGGTATCAGAGATCTATTTTGTATGCCTCAAACTCTCTCTGAAGCAGAATGAGGAAAAATGCTCAAGAAGTTTATCAACTTCTCGGACTGAGAAAATAGCAGGGAAATTAACTGTTGGGGGGAATTGTGGCATAAAGACAGGAGGAGCAAGGACATCTAGAATCCAGAGATGCAAAGGTTGTAGTGTCCTTAGACGGGTTTTTTTCAGGGTCCACCACTCCCACCATCCTCTCACACTGCATATCCCCCACATCCCCTGGTTTTGTCCTGAAAAGGGGATATCCGTGTATGTCTCTTTGCTGTGTAATGATCCCAGTCTTGAAAAATGACTAAGAAGGGTGAAAAGAAAGTTACTATGAGAAAATCCAAAAGGGGGTAAGGGAAGAGGGAGAGAAGAAACCTCAAGCACCTGAGATATTTCAGAATCAGAAAAGAGGAGGTTAGCAAGCTAAGGGAAATAGGGGACCAAATTTAAAAAGTTTATTTCTTTATCTGTTTTAAAAATATCTGTAATTCTGGGGTAGAAGTCAAATATTTAAAGAGTGGAAATGGAATATTAAGATGCTGAATTCTCTCGATCTTGGTTTGAAAGAAAACCTTCAGATACTCAGTACTCAAGCATTGATCACATTCAATTCCTTTAATTTTATACTGGTTTTTTTTTTTTTAATCCCTGGATTCCCTAGTTCCCAACACAGTTTTATTTTTAAAGCCTTTGTACAAGACAAAGTGACCAGAGAAGAGCTGTTTTTTCAAAAAGGGTTTGAAGTTTGTTTGCTTAACAAAGTGTTTGCAGTCATAATTAGGTTGCATATTAAAGTTCAAAACCATCTCGTGTTGGAAGTGACTGAAAATTGTTACCATCTGATGACTTTGTGGGCAGAGCTTTCACAAACGACACTGCACGCACGAAGGAATAAAGACCCAGTTTTCTGGACATTGCCCTGGGATGCATCCAGGATCTGGGTAACACTCAGACTACAGATTTCCCCTAGTGGCATTGTGGGTCTTAAATCTAACTGTCATGCTGCTGTGTCCTTGATCTGTTGGAGTCATCCCAACTTGAGTCCGTTCTGTTGCTATTCTCATCTCTGTAGCGCTCTCTGATCTCCAGTCCACCTACCTATCATGGGACCAGAGGAGCCATGACAAGTCCTGGGCGCAGCTCTGTAATTGTCACCATGGAAAATCCATCTCCAAGCCAGGTTTTCTGGGGGAGAGAGAGAAAGAGGAGGAAAGAGAGAGACTGGTTAGGGTGTCCGGGATGAGTCAGCTCCTCATCTGTTGTGTTGAAAGGCAAAACTGTCTTTAATTTTGACAGTGCTCCACTTCCCTCTTCATTGGCGTATGAAGCCTATTTGGGAACAGAAAGAGAAGTTTTACATGGCGCATTTCAAACATTTTGCCTCAGGCAAGAACCTTACTGTTTCTGGGACAAAAATCTCTTTCCTGGCCTCCACACCTGAGTCTTTCACTTCTACTTAGAAGAAAATGGAACAATAGAAGCTTGTCTGTCCTGATGATGAGCATAAGGCAAGAATTAAGGTCTTAAAAAACCCCTATGATGGGGCATAATTCTATGTGAGCTAGTTCAGATGACCATGATGTTTGGAATCGCCACAGACAGAGTGTTTGCTGAATATAATTCCATGTGTAGGTTCAGGTCTAAATCAGGAAACCCAGGTTTATGTTGAGTAAGAATGAGAATGGATTTTTTCAATATTAGAATCATAATTTAAATTGGGTCAACTTGAAGATGAATTTTTATTATCTCATGAATCTTCTTGAATATTGGAGCTTGATTCCACTGATTTCTTTTTGGATATTCTGCCTAAAAGGAAATGTTTGCTAGTATACCCATTCTGCTTAATAAAATAAATAAACTAAAAAAGTGGGGTCAGAATTTGGGAGAAAGCCAACATAATGACAAAGGAAACGACTAAGTCTTTGGTTTTGTGATTCAAAACAGAGAACAACTTTAAAAAAATAAGAACCATAAAATATAAGATTGACTTTACAATGAGCAGAATGTTTTGGGGGAATGTAAGGCAGGGGGAGGACACAGCTAAACAGAATTCTTTTTCAGACTTTTCTGAAAGCGAATTTTGGAAGAGTTATTTGAAATCTATATCAAAACCAGGTGCTTTCAGCAATCTGTAACAAATGAGTGTTATCCCTTTCCCTCTTGTCCTACAAGAGCAATAACTGGAAAATGGCAACAACTAGACATTAGTCATCATGACACTCTCTCTATGCACAGATCCCTACAATATAGAAGACAGATCACTGTATTCAGAGAATAGAATTAATTTGAACCAATGATACCACAGTATACACCAGCTTTGCAAAGTGACCCATTATTCATGAGCATCTAATAAAGATCACTAGGATCTGGTAGTACAGAATAACACTGTCACAGGGAGAACCTCCAAATCCAGTGTTTATTGAGATAATGTCCCTTTAATCAGTGAAGGTTCAAAATGACAAATGGGATTTACCATCTTCTAAACCAAGCTTAATTACTTTGTTTAATCAATTTGAATTGTTTAAGTGTTTATTGCTTTTCCATATACTGCTACCACATGACCCTAACTCAAAAAATAAATATATTACATACTAACCAAAAAAAAAAAAAAAAATCTCAAAGCTTTCAAAAGGAAAGGTCTTTAGTGATATTCTACAGAGAGATCAATCGATTAAAATGCCAGGCTTCACAGAATGGATATAAGGATGAGTGGCTTCACCTTTGGGAAAATGTGTCTGAGCCCCATGTAAGTTTCACATATGGAAATATCAGGTATCTGTATACTCTGTTCTTATAATCATTCACCATTACCCTCTGATAGGTTCCAGTTCTTATATCAAAGAGAGAATATAAGGATTGAGATAGGCAGAGAAGCTCCCTGGTGAATTGATCGGTTTTTGGAAGCACCGACAGAGAAATAAGTTAGATGGCAAGTGAGTTCAGGGAACATACAGTGACCCGACTCTTTAAACTCAGAATCAAGAAGGAAAATCTGGTACTTCTTTGTTAAATTCCAGCCATGAATGACTACTATAGGGCAATGAAGTGATCAACAGGATTAACCCAAGAGAAAAATCTATTGTAACTAGTTGATCAAGTTAGTCGAACATGGTATTGTACAAGTAGGAAGCAACACTATATTTTCCTCACACCTAACTTTTACATCTGTTCTGGTAGATATCATTTTTTCTTTCCCTACATAGTATCTTTGGAAGATCCCTCTCCAGTTCGGGGCACTTTCAGGCTGAGCCAATGTCCAGCCTGAACAGTGTCTAATGGAGTTATGCCACATACTTACGACTACTATGCATCCTGACTGGTTAATGTCCATGCTATCCTTGCTGGAGAACATATGAAACATCACCTTCACCTTCTGATATTAACGAACAGTCATGTTTTCAGCAATTAAAGATGTAGACTTTGATGTTAAAACTTGGGTTTCACACCAATTCAAAGCTTTTCTCTCTCTGCGTCACTCAGACTCAACCCAGTCTCAGAAACTTGCAATGCAAGAAATAGATACTGACTCTTTACTATTTCTTCACCTTGCCCACTATTCCCAGCTATGTTCTACTTCTGGTTCCTCCAGGCTAGAAAAAGAAAGGAGAATATGAGGTGACATAAAGAGAAAAGAAAACCATCTTACTTGGCCATTGCTCTTATAATCTGGCAATGAGGGTCTCTGTATAGCAAGAACCCAATTATGGCTTCTTTTTCTCATAGGGTATTGCCTTGGGTACTCTGGATGGGCCCATCAACCTCAACCTCCTCTTCTGTCGCCTCTAGTAAGAGGGACTGGACACATGAAAACTATACTTTCCAGACTCCTTTGCAGGTACGTTTCTTGATGTGAATTCATTTCTGTCATTTGGATTTACTTATCAGATTTGGAAGGCAGGAATGAGGTAGGGATAACCTTTTTGAGGTTTTGGGATATGGTTTCTAAGAAGTAAGATGGTGGAAACAGGAAGCTTTCCTACAGTAGTGTTCCAGTGTCCATCTCTACATTCTTGTGTGTAGAAAAGTAGTGGTGGTTCTGGCTCTCACTTCCAGCTTAAGTGAGGGCCTCAGAAGTGCTTGTTCCCCTCCTGGGTCAGTTTTGTATCATTCTACACATCATCCCAGAACGTTATGCTCCTTCAGTTCTTCCTAAGATTTTGCAAACTCTAGTATTCACTAATGCAGGTGCTTTTGTGGGTTCATGATGAGACCACTCCTCTCGTCTGCAGAAGACCTCCAGCATTACTATTCCTAGAGCAAGGGATGGTCATCTGGCTGACTGCTTGCCATGCCAGCCCATCTTCTCCAACTGACAGGGCACTCACACAGATTTTTCTATTGTTTAGACTCTTCCAGGTAAGAATGGATACCAGCCTCTGTACTGCAGGAAACGCAGGCCAAATTTTCCCAAGAACTCCATAATCAATCAAGCTCTGCCCTGGATCTCTGTTTAAAGAGCCTATAAGAAAGGGATAGGAATAGTGTTTGAGCTGGATAAAATGTCAATATCCCTTCCTGACAAGATCCATACTCTCTACAAATGGTTCTTTCATTTATCTTGAATTGAGGGAAATAACATACTCTCCTCCAACAGTGCCCTTCAAAGAAATCCACACTGTCATTCTCTTCTGATGAGGTTGAGGTAAAGGCCACTTCTTCGGCAAGCTCTGCAGAGGTGGTTTAACATCTGTCTTTAGAAGGTGAGCATAGTTGTCATCTATGACTAGCAGCTTTGGGACCTCAATTGAACGGGAGGTAACAGGGGAGTTCTCACTTAGCATCTAGTTACACTACTCTGGCTGATATTCCAGATTGGAGGCCAGTGCCTTACCTTGACAGTTTTTTGGGGGAGGGGGAGACTGGTGGCCTATTGAGCAGTTGGGAGTGGTCTGCTGCAGCATTGGAGTAGAACCACCAACTTGGAACAACCTTTTAACCAAAACTCTTACTATTATAACAGTGTTTCTGAGATTGAACCCAATGGACAAGAGGTCTTTAAGATTTACTAGTCATTCAAAAAGTAATGTGGCTGTGTTTTGGTTTTATTTCACTTTTTAGATTTTATTTATTTACTTTATTTTAAATATAGAGCACACAAGTGTGGGCAAGGGAAGATGGAAAGGAAAAGAATCTCAGGTCTCCTTGCATGGAGCAAGGCTTGACTTGACAAGCCCATGCAAGGCTTGACTCACAAGCCTGGGATCATGACCTGAGCCAAAACCAAGAGTCGGTCACTTAACCAACTGAGCCACCGAGGTGCTCCATAATGTGGCTGTATTTTAGAAACATCTCAAAGCAAAACAAACAAAAAACCAGAACCATGAATATTTGACTTTTAAAAAGAACAGGATAACAAGGAGCTCACGTGTGTGCCTCAATTTCCTAAAGTATAGAATGAGTGATAGGATTAGCCAGCCAAATTCTCTCCCAGTTCTGATGCCACATGGCTTTCTATAAGTCAAAGGAATAAAATGGCCAAGCATTAGCTACCCTAAGGAAGCATTGTTCAAAGAGTTCAGATTGGCTAAAAACAAAACAAAATACCCAAATAAGTTGAACATTTATGTCCACATAAATGCCTGTGTATAAATGTTTATAGCAGCTTTATTCAAAACTGACACAATTTGGAAGTAACCAACTTTGTCCTTTAGGAGGTGAGTAGACAGATAAATTGTAGTGCATCCAGGCAATGGAATATTATTCAGCACCAAAAAGAGGTTGACTATGAAGCCATAAAAGGACACAGAGGAAAATTAAATGCATATTTCTAAGTGAAAGAGAATAATTAAAAAAGGCTGTGCACTGTATCATTCCAAATATATAACATCCCGGAAAAGGCAAAACTTCAGAGAAGTAATAGGATCAGTGGTTGCCAGGGGTTAGGGGTTAGGAGTTACAGGGGAGAGATGAATCACTGGAGCACAAAGGTTTTTAGAACAGTGAAACTATTCTGTATGATACTACAGGGGTGGGTCTATGTTATTAAATATTTGTCAAACCCATTGTTTTACCAAGAGTGACCATTACATAAACTATGGATTTTGAGCATTAATGGTATGTCAGTGAAGGTTCTTCATGTATAACAAATGTACTGCTGTCCTACAGGAGGTTGCTAGTTGGGGAGGTTTACATGTGTGGGAGGTTGTACAGGATATATGAGAACTCTATTTTCTACTCAGTTTTGTTATGAACCAAAAACTCCTCTAAAAAATGAAGCTTATTAATTAAAGAAATAAACAAAACATAGTTAAAGTGGCATTAACCCTTTTTCTTTTCCTTTCCTTCCCTTTCATTTCATTCTTTTTTCTTTCTTTTTTTTGTTTTTAGTTTCAGGGGTAGGATTTAATGATTCATCTGTTGCATATAACACCCAATGCCTGTTACCTCAAGTGGCTCCTTAATGCCCATCACCCAGTTACCCCATCCTCCCACCTCCCTGCCAGGAACCCTCGGTTTGTTTCTTAGAGTTTAGCGTCTCATGGTTTGACGTACTCTCAATTTTTATCTTGTTTTATTTTTCCTTCTCTCCCCTATATTCATCCGTTTTGTTTCTTAAATTCCACATATGAATAAAATTATGTGCTATTTGTTTTTCCTCTGATTAACTTATGTTACTCACCATAATATCCTCTAGTTCCATCCATGTCCTTGCATACAGTAAGATTTCATTCTTGATGGCTGAGTAATATTCCTGTGTGTGTGTGTGTGTGTGTGTGTGTGTGTGTGTGTGTGTGTATAGATCAAAACATGTAGATATTTATATCTATATATATGCCACCTCTTCTCTATCCATTCATCTGTCAATGGACATCTGTGCTCTTTCTATATTTTGGCTATTGTGGACATTGCTGCTATAAATATTAGGGTGCAGGTGTCCCTTTGGATCACTATTTTTGTATCCTTTGACTATATTCCTAGGAGTGCAATTGCTAGGTCATAGGATAGCTCTATTTTTAACTTTTTTGAGGAACCTCCATATTGTTTTCCAGAGTGGCTGCACCAGTTTGCATTCCTACCAACACTGTAAGAGGGTTCCCCTTTCTCCACATCCTCACCAACATCTGTGATTTCCTGACTTATTTTTAGCCATTCTAACCTGTATGAGGTGGTATCCCATTGTGGTTTTGATTTGGATTTCCCTGATGCCAAGTGATATAGAGCATTTTTTCATGTGTCTGTTGGCCATTTGTATGTCTTCTTTGGAGAAACATCTGTTCATGTCTTCTGTCCATTTCTTGACTGGATTTTTTGTTTTTGGGGGTTGAGTATAAGTTCTTTCTAGAATTTGCATACTCGCCCTTTATCTGATATGTCGTTTGCAGATACCTTCTCCCACTCTGTAGTTGCCTTTTAGTTTTGTTGTCTGCTTCCTTTGTTATGCAAAAGCTTTTTATCTTGATGAAGTCCCCGCAGTTCATTTTTGTTTTTGGTTCCCTTTGAAGACATGTCTAACAAGAAGTTGCTGTGGCTGAGGTACAAGAGATGCTGCCTATGTTCTCTTCTAGGATTTTGACAGACTCCTATCTCACATTTAGGTCTTTCATTCATTTCGAGGTTTTTGTTTTTTTTTTAATATATTTATTTTTTTCAGCGTAATGGTATTCATTGTTTTTGCACAACACCCAGTGCTCCATGCAATATGTGCCCTCCCTATTGCCCACCACCTGGTCCCCCCAACCTCCCACCCCCGTCCCTTCAAAACCCTCAGGTTGTTTTTCAGAGTCCATAGTCTCTTATGGTTCGCCTCCCCTTCCAATTTTTTTTTTTTAATAAACATATAATGTATTTTTATCCCCAGGGGTACAGGTCTGTGAATTGCCAGGTTTACACACTTCACAGCACTCACGATAGCACATACCCTCCCCAATGTCCATAACCCCCTCCCACTCTCCCAACCCCACCTCCCCCCAGCAACCCTCGGTTTGTTTTCTGAGTTTAAGAGTCATTTATGGTTTGTCTCCCTCCCAATCCCATCTTGTTTCATTTATTCTTCTCCTATCCCCCTAACCCCCCATGTTGCATTTCCACTTCCTCATATCAGGGAGATCATATGATAGTTGTCTTTCTCTGATTGACTTATTTCACTAAGCACGATACCCTCTAGTTCCATCCATGTCGTCGCAAGTGGCAAGATTTCATTTCTTTTGATGGCTGCATAGTATTCCATTGTGTATATATACCACATCTTCTTTATTTTTGTGTATGCTGTAAGCAAGTGGTTCAGTTTTATTCTCCTATATGTGGCTGTTCAATTTTCCCACCACCATTTGTTGAAAAGACTGTCTTCTTTCCATTGGATATTTTTCCTGCTTGTCAAAGATTAGTTGACCATAGAGTTGAGGGTCCATTTCTGGGTTTTCTATTCTGTTCCATTGATCTATGTGTCTGTTTTTATGCCACTATCATACTTGATACCATCTTGATGATGACAGCTTTGTAATACAGCTTGAAGTCCAAATTGTGATGCCTCAGCTTGGTTTTCTTTTTCAACATTAGTTTGGCTGTTCAGGGTCTTTTCTGGTTCCATGCAAATTTTAGGATTGTTTGTTCCAACTCTATGAAAAATGATGATAGTATTTTGATAGGGATTACATTGAATGTGTAGATTCCTCTAGGTAGCATAGATGTTTTAACAATATTTGTTCTTTTAATTCATGAGCATGGAATGTTTTTCCGTTTCTTTGTGTCTTCCTCACTTCCTTTCATAAGAGTTTTATAGTTTTCAGAGTACAAATTCTTTACCCCTTTGGTTAGGTTTATTCCTAGGTATCTTATAGTTTTACATGCAATGGTAAATGGGATTGATTCCGTTATTTCTCTTTCTTCTGCTGCACTGTTAGTGTATAGAAATGCAACTGACTCTGTGCATTGATTTTATATCCTACAATGTTGCTGAATTCCTGTGTCAATTCCAGCAATTTTTGATGGAGTCTTTTGGGCTTTCTTCAAGAGTATCATGTCATCTGTGAAGAGTGGTAGTTTGGCTTCTTCTTTGCCAATTCGAATGTCTTTTCTTTCTTTTTGTTGTCTAATTGCTTAGGCTCGGGCTTCCACTACTATGCTGAACAACAGTGGTGAGAGTGGACACCCCTGTCGTGTTTCTGACCTTAGGGGA
Source organism: Meles meles (assembly GCF_922984935.1). Taxonomy (NCBI): domain Eukaryota; kingdom Metazoa; phylum Chordata; class Mammalia; order Carnivora; family Mustelidae; genus Meles; species Meles meles. The sequence goes on from NC_060070.1 coordinate 26,582,178, forward strand.
AATGCTCTCAGTTTTTCCCCATTGAGGATGATGGTCACTGTGTAGTATGTGTTTCTTGAGAAATAATTACATTTAGGTAAAATAATTTGTTATAGTCCACATTAAAGTTAAGTTATTCATGCATCATAAAGAGTAATGTAACCAGACCATCTGTAGCAAAATGTTTTCATGAAACTTATGTGAAAGAAATTAAGGAAGCCAGATATTAACTGAATTCAATCCCAAGTTTTAGCAACTTCCAACTATTTCTGTCAAACTGGAAAGTGAAAGATGAACCATTGGCTGGTATCCAGAGGTCTTATATGAAGAAGTAGCAATCACCTTGTTTAAGAAGTACATGTTGGGAAAAAAAAAAAAAAAAGAAATAAAGAAAAGAAAGAAATACATGTTGAACTTTGAGCATGACTGTCTTCCAAGTAGCAACTATTGGAATGTTGGTTCTTGGCTTGTAATGCTTATGATGAAAACATGGTGGAAGAGGGAATGAATTTTTAAGACTTTTACTTACTTTCAGAATCATATTGAACTATTCCATTTACTGTTGGCCCTATCCACTCTTCTCTGAGATGCATTCTTTCAGTTGTAATAGAGTAGACTTGTAATACAGAGTTTTAGTCTCTGTCTCCAGTTCTGTCAGATGTTCTTAAGATTTAATGGAAGATAGATGAATTTATTTCTTTACAACTTCACTTATATCCATTTAAATGAGAGTTGTGGGCATGAAGAACAGTGTTTTAAGAGTAATCAATTCAGGAGTAATCAATAATCGAAGTATTTTTTAAGTGTATAGCGTCATGATGCCCTCTAGTGGCTAACCCACAAGAAAAGTGCCTCAAAAATCCCTCAGAAAATAGATCTTTTTTCAAAGGATGGATCTTCCTTTCTATAGATGGCATCTATTAAAGTACACTGTTATCTTTGATTTCTTTAATAAAAGCAATGGGGCTTTATGTTCAGTTGCTAATGCCTTATTGCCTTAGTACCTCAAAGATCAAAACATGTTAGTTTAATAATAATTATTGTGTTAAAAGCATTATAACCACCTGAGTAAGGCCAATGGACAGATGTGGTCCACTACAATGGATTTATTATCTTAGAGCAAAGGAGTAAACCTCTGAGGGACAATGCGAAGATTCTTCTGGGATTGACTGATTTGTCACTGTTAGTCTTTTCCATCATTGAAATGGCTGCCTTGGATTCCTAGGCAGGTAGCCGCACTATTGAAAAAAGAAAAGAACAAAAAATAGACCCAACTGAAAAGAAATTAGAAAATTGATCACTGATCCTATTATTTGGCAAATGACTTATAAGATTGTTTTTTACATTCTTCAATTTCCAAGAGCAGCCATTAGACAGTGTGTGTATGTTTTCGTATATGTATGTGTATATGTGAGTTATATAAAGATATTTTATAAGCCTGAATAAACATTTAGTAAAATTAGCCAAGTTCTTAAAATTGTTTGTGTCTTCTAAGCTTTAGATAGTTTCAAGTAATGAAAAACAAAAAGGCTTACAAATTGTTGAGTTGTACATTTTCCATTATTCTCTTGAAACTAACCTTATTATTTAGATACATTTAAAGATACCTTAAATGATTTCTTCTGGATAACAAGTCACAAGCTTCACATTCTCATATTCTTCACTGATAAATCTATGGTTTTTTGGATAGATAAAGTTCCATGACAATAGATCCCTTTAAAAGAAAACATTCTTTATTGTAAAGCTATTTATATGACCTGACAGACATTGGTCTATGATAGCAGTGTTTTTTGGAAAGTAACTGAAGCATTTTCTCCATAATAAACTCAACAAATATTTTTATTAGTCTCCCTCCATATGCCTGCCAGTCTGTATAATAAAGTTAACTAATTGTTGACAGTTAACTAATTGTTGACAGAAGGCTGAAAAACTTATTGCAACATACAGCTTAATAGACCTTATGTCCTGCCATTGAGCAGTAAATACTTCTCAACTTTCTTTCCCTTCCCCCCATTAAGCATTCTAACCATCCCCAGAAGGAAAGAATAATAATAATGACAATACAATAGCAACAATAACAATATATCCCAAATAATCCAGCAAGACAAAACAGTACACCCCTCACCACCCCACCCCTCAAAAAAGGGAAGATCTGGGGCTGACATAAGGAAAAATAAAATAGAGCTGTCTGAAGGTAAAATCTCTTTCCCTTCAAATTTTGTTTCCCTAATTTATAATTAATTCCTGAGAGTGGTTCCCTTCTCTCCAGGTCCATAAGCTGCACATTATTTTCAGCAATATATCCGTCATCATAAAATGATCCTCTCATGAAATTGTTGGTCGGATTTCACAGGTTTGTTATAATGGACTTTTGTCGACTGTGCACTGAGCCTGCTCTTTTTCCTCTTTCATCCTTATAGGTTCTAAAGCTAATGCATTCAGCAATCTTCAGCTCTTCCTTTCACTTTCTTTTTTTTTTAAATGATTTTTTTTTTATTCATTTATTTGACAGATCACAAGTAGGTAGAGAGGCAGGCAGAGAGGGGTGGGGAAAGCAGGCTCCCTGCTGAGCAGAGAGCCCGATGCAGGCTCCATCCCAGGACCCTTAGATCATGACCTGAGCCAAAGGCAGAGGCTTAACCCACTGAGCCACCCAGGCGCCCTTCCTTTCACTTTCTAAAGGCAATGTGAACTCATCCAATCCCTTGAGTATTAAATCTACAAATAAGTGGGTCTTGTGTATACTAGATTCAGAGACCTTAGGTTTATAGGATTCTTTGAGAAGCCTAGTCACTTTCAAGTGATCGGAGGGACACCTGAGCCTACTTTACTGAGCCTACATCAGAGTATGTATGTTTCACTAGGTTAATCTTGGTTCTGACCCTGCCTTCCCAGGATCCTCCAACTGGCCAGGAGCCAAGGCTAGGCAGGAGTTCCTGGGGTCCTTTAAGGGAGAAATTAATTAATCTGGCTGGAGATTAATCTAAACTAGAGATGGTAAATTTCTTCAGATTTTGCAACCATGGCCTGCAGCTTGTAGGGGCTGGGTGGAGTCTTGGAATGGGTATTTTTTAATCGTCTTTCTGAAAAGGGAACTAAAATATATGCAAAACATTTTGAATTGCCTTTACCAAGTGAAAACTTTTAAAAGGAAAAGACACAACTATATAGCACAATTTGGTTTGCCCTAAACTGGTCTAGTCAGGGTATTAATTTACAAAGGTAACTTATACACACAAACTAATTTTCTAATTATATCGACTTTTAAGGGTGTATAGTTTTAATTTCAATGGAGTTACAGTGAATCATATTTTAAAGTATCTAAAGTGATTATGGGTTTTGCATGTTAAGGAGAACCAAGCAACAGAACAGAAGCAACTATTAATAGTAGAACGAAATAATGAAGCAATATTCTGATCTTAATGTCCTCCACAGGGTCAAGTTGATGCTTATTTTCGGAAATAAACATCTGTTTTGTGTCCTGAGTTTTTAAAATAAACACCATTAAAATTTCCTCATTTGTTGTTTTCACTTTGACCGTGTCAACATATTTTATTTAGCTTGCCTTTAAATATTATCAGATTGGAAATTTTTTTCTATATTGACTAAACATTTGTATTTCTTCTTTTTGTCAATTGCTCAACTATACCCTTTGTGTGTGTGTGTGTGTGTGTGTGTGTGTTTTAATTGAGATATTTGTCATTTTGTTACTGATTTATAAGATTTCTATATATTAAATCTACTAACCTCTGGCATTTCCTCTGCAAACAATTTCCCCTGGTTTACTGTCTTTCAATTTTTTTACATGGACTTTCTTTTAAGTACAGAAAAAAAAATTTTTGTAGTCATACTTATCAGCCTTTTCATTTATATTTTTGTCTTTGATGTCACTCATTGAAAAGTTTTTCTCTCCTAAGACCATATAGCCACTTATATTTTATTCCAGTATAATTATAATTTTGGTTTTTGCATGTCAACCTTTAGGCCATCTGGGATTCATTTTGGTGTCTGTATGTTACAGTAATTTAACTTTGTATTTTCTCTCCTTGGTTAGCTGGTAGTCTTAACCAGAAGTTGAGTAATCCATTTTTCCTTTGGTTTGAATGTCAGCTCATCATGTATTAATATTTTATATATTTTATTTATTTTTAAGATTTTATTTATTTGGGAGGAGAGAGAGAGAGAAAGCCGAGTAGGGGGGGAGGGACAAAGAGAGAGGGAGAAGAAGCAGACTCCCTGCTGAGCAGGGAGCCCAATGACACTCACTGCAGGGCTCCATCCCAGGACCCTGAGATCATGACCTGAGCCAAAAGCAGACTCTTGACCTACTGAGCCACCCAGGCACCCCAGTATCTGATATCCTTAAAAAACTATTTATGTAACACTATTAATGTCCCTGTATAAAATAAAAATTTAGCATTTTTTGCTTTCCTCTTTCTTCCTACTCAGTTGACTTACTGCCCTTATTTTTATTAGTGCATAATAAAAATTAATAATCTAATAATCATTTATTTATGCTCTTACTAGACATTTGTATTAAGTTTACTAAGTACTTTTTGACTTTGTTCTTTTAATTAATTTCTAGGCTGGCTGGTATGTATTTTCAATTAAAAATATCAGAAAAGACAAATGATTTCTTGCCTTTCTTCATCCTTATATTCACAAGAATAGTCTTGCTATTGATTTTATACCTTAGAAACAGTAGGGATGAGCCCAGAATTTGGGAATTTACTGTTTTAGGGATGAAAACAATGATAACTGTAAAGTTTCCCTTTCCTAAGAAACTGGTTTTGTTTATTTCTTCACATGAGGCTTGTGGGATTTTTCTTCTCCTTTGAAATTTAAAATGTTGACCTAGTTAAGTCATTTCATTAATTTTGCTACATACTTTATAAATTTTTTAAATCTAAAAATCTAAATTCTAAATCTACCCATGGTCAGGTCAAAGTTCTATAGGTTTTTATGTTAGCTTTTTGTCCATTTGTTGTATTTTCTTCTGGAATTTAAGCTATGTATTTGGTCTATATTATAACATATTACATAAAAATTTTTCTAGGTCTTTTTTCTTTCATCTTACTAATCTCTGTTTAACTGAGTTATAGAATAAATTTTCTTCTAACTTTTTGACAATTTTTTTTCCATTGTTTGCAGCTTATTGTTACTTCTGGGCTCCCAGCAATAAAAGGTTTATTTCCAGTTCCTATTGCATTGCTTGGCCCAGGAAAGATAATGAAAAAAGGTGTATTAAATTATACTATAATAAAATTGCTCAAATATAAGATGGTAAAAATTATTAGACATAATTTTCAGTGACAACAGTAAGTATATCTTGGTGTAAATTAACTAGATATGAACTAGACTAGCTGTCTTTTCAGAAATTATATCATGTACAAGAATTTTAGCCTAGAAATTCTAATACTATTCAGTAACGTTAAAATCAAACCCAACCCCAGCCACCAGACACACAATTGTAGTAGGAGTAAGACGATATGTATCAAAGTATTGAAATAACAAAATAATATTTGTTGAGCCTTACGGGTGGGAAGGACAAAGCCATGGGCTTTACACATATAATCCCAATTAATCTTCTCTACAATTTTGATAGGCCTTGTATTTGCTGATGAAGGACCTGAAATTTAGAGGGTCATTTGCAAAAGGATATACAGCTAATAAGTAGCTGAGCTGGGATATGAGCCCAGATCTGGTTAATTCTGAGTTAGTCTATGATCTAACCATTAAGCTGGATTGGACAGTGTTTCTTTTTCTAGTCTTCCCAATGCTGAGGTTCAATAACACAGCACTATTTCTTGGTCCCATATACAGAATGCTTTTTTTTTTTTTTTTTAACGTTTCAGAGCTCTGATTTGATTGCATAAAATCTGAATCTTTAAGATTATAGACCACAAGGGGTGCCTGGGTGGCTCAGTCAGTTGGACATCTGACTCTTGATTTCAGCTCAGGTCATGGTCTCGGGATTGGGTGTCAGGACCCAAGTTGGGCTCTGCGTTCAGCACAGTCTGTGTGAGATTCTTTCTCCCTTTCCTTCTGTCCCTCCACCCAACTTGCACGCTCTCTCTCTCTAAAAATCTTGAAAAAAAAAAAAATTGAAAAGAAAAAGATTATAGGCCACAAAAGTGGGAGGTTTAACCTAGATTGAAAACTATTAAAGCCAAAGTCATAATCCTATCTTCATTTTACTTGCTTTTATCCACATAATTAAAGGCCCAATGTTTGCACTGACTACAAAGAAGCAGAAGTGGGACATAGCTCCTACCCACAAGAGAGTTATAGCCTGGTTGTACAGGACCATACAGAAAGAGACATCACTTCATACCACTCCTTTTAAAAGAATTGGCTTGGGGACACCTGGGTGGCTCAGTCAGTTGAGATTCCGACTCTTGGTCTGGGCTCAGGTCATGATCTCAGGCTTGTCGGATCACAGCTCCTTTAAGGAGTAGCAGTGATGATAGAGATTATGAAAAGGCTGAAAAGGAAAGGAGTATGGCATATTAATTTAAAAATTTAGTTCCTCCTCCACCAATTAATAGCTCCATGACTTTAGCCAAGTTCCTTTAAAGCCCTCTAAGACTCATTGTTCTCACATTTTATATTAAGTACTCAGTAAATGATAGTTACTAGCTTTACTATGAATTCACAGAATAGAGTGGGCTTTTTTTGTTTGTTTGTTTTTTCTACCTAGCATTTATTTTATCTTATTTTGGTAACATTATTAATTTTCGTACCTCTCTCTTGGTGTAATTGTCAAAGTCTCTGTTCTAATGTAAGAAAAGGATGGATATATGACTAGACTAAGCCAACCAGACTTTCTTTGCAGACTTTGAATCTTGAATTAATTGACACTCTGAAGACATTGTCCATTGATTCCTGCTACCTGGACCTCTAAGAGCTGCTTCAATTGCTCTCTGCTTTCAAACTCCATACTTTAACCACCTCATGTCCTACTAAAATACTCTTCTGTAAAATGTTGGCCAAATGAGGTGTTGTTTACAAACAAAGAAACCTGCCTGCTGCTTCTGGTCAATCTTTTCCATTCTTGTGTGGTTGGTTTATCTTTAATTTACTCTAAGAGACCAATTGGGCAATTACAGTGGTCCTAAACATTCCTCTTCAAAATAATTTAATAGTCATCCTAGGCATCTCCTACATTGTATTACACTTCATTGTGAAGTGCATTCATTTTCTCCACAATGTTTCTGGGCAAATCTAAAGCCCATGTCATCTGCGGTAACCTCATTCATAGCCAAGAATATTGAATCTGTCTTCTCCATGACATGGCACACCTATGTTGCTGCTTTGCCTGTTCTCCAGACTGAACATGCCCAGGTTTTTCATCTGTTCTCATAGGGTTTCATTTCCAAACCTTTTATTAACTTGGTTGCCCTCCTCTGAACTCCTTCCAGTTAGCTAGAAAGCAAAGTCTATCCAATAATATCATGTCATCATCATGGAGACCATGAAGGTCACATCCTGGCTAGAAGGTAACTGGGTAGCCCCACAGGCATGAAATTTTTTCTTCATGCCTAAGGTAGTTGTGAATGTGCTGTGTCTCCTGCCCAGGCATACCCCAAGCATGCAACAAATGGGGTGCGGTCAGCAGGCAGGTACCCACGTATTCAGGGGAAGAGTCATTGCTTATTTGAGCAGCAGTAATCAGTTCAATTTCTCTTTGTGGCTACTTTGAACTGCAGTCTTCTTCCTAACTCAAAACACCAAAGCTGGGTGATAACTAACAATTATTGAGTGCTTATGATGTGCTAGGCATTATGCCAAATGCTCAACATTTGTGAACTCATTTAATCTCTACAATAACCCTTACATGAGGCTATTATCTTCATTTTACAGATGCAGAAACAGAGGATTATAGGGAGCCCAGGTCACATGGTTAGGAAGTGATGTGGCAGAAAGTTGAACTCCGGGATTGGACTATAAAGCTCATGCCTTTAACTATAACCTTTAATTGTTTGAACACTCAAGAGGAACAGGCTAGAAAGCATTGGACAAAAAAATTGGGAAAGGCATGTGCCTTTTTAAAAGGCAGAGTTTTACAATTTGTGTAGCATGGAAAAAATGATTTCATGATTAAAAAAAGTATGAGAAATAGTTTATGCAAATTTGCCTTCCTGGAGATTAAAAATAAATATTCTATATTGAAGGCTATAAGAAGTCTTGATGTGAACGTTATTTAACCCACATTCCCCAAATATATTTTAACAGAAAACACCTCCACTTCAGTAAGTGTGCAAAAATATATACTAGACTTAATGTTAAGGAGATACATGAAACTATACGTGGTATACATCCCAACATCATAATAATCTTGCACGAAATACATTATTACTTCAATTTTTTGGGAAGAGAACTGACTCCCAGAGAGGTTTACCTCTCCAAAGACTTTTTGTGGGCAAATTACTGAGTAGAGGCTTTATTCCAATTTTGTATAATTTTAATGTCCTTACATTTCTTCTACACATAAAATATTTATTTCCCCCCTCATGCCCTAAATTAAAGAAAATTCAGTTTTGAAAGTTATTATCGCCCCCATCTGCTTTTTAGATATTTTGGTCATGTGAAGGCAGCTTAATGAAGAGGGAGGAGCCCCAGCTCAGTTCTAGAAAACTTAGGCTGGGTCAGATTATCATCTCTGCTACCTACAGTTTGGCTTTCCCATGAAAGTTGCTTAATCTCTCCGAGACTTTTTTTTTCCCTTCCGGTTTTATTGAGATGTAATTAACATATATAACATTGTATAAGTTCTAGATGTACAAGATAATTATTTGATATTTCTATATATTGCAAAACGCTCACCATAGTAAATTTAGGTACATCCCATCAGTTCACCTGGTTATAACTTGTTTTTCTGTGATGAGAATTTTTAAGATCTGCTCCCTTAGCAACTTTCAAATGTATGATACAGTGTTAACTTGAGTCACCATGCTTGCACATTATATCCACAGGCCTTATTGATTTTATAGTCAATTCTTTCATAACCTTCACCAATCCCTACCTCCCACCTCTGGCACCCATGAATCTGGTGTGTTTCTATGAGTTTGGTTTCTTTAGATTCCACATGTGAGTGAGGTCATATGGTACTTGTCTTTCTCTCTCTGACTTATCTCATTTAGCATAATGTCCCCAAGATCCATCCATTTGTCACAAAGGGCGGGATTTCCTTCTTTTTTATGGTCTGAGCATATTTTCTTTCCTATGAGGTAGACATTCATTATGTGAATGGCTTATTAACCACTTTTTGTTCCCCCCATACTATGTTAACTCCGTATTTCATTTTAACAAAGCAAATGAAACGAGTGGCTTTATTTGGAAGTCAAATAAATAATTCAGACTATAGTTTTCAGTGTTACAGAACTTTAGAGGTATCCAAGTCTGCCTGGGTCTGCGTTAGTGAAGAAGGTTCCAGGAGTGAAGCGACCAGCACAAGGACTGGCTCCAAGAGCAGCAGCAAACTCCAGCACAGCTCACTGGCCAGTATTCCTGGATGATTCGACACTGGCGTCAGCAGGGTTTTCAATGGCAATACTGACACGAGATGTCAGTAGAAGTTTCTCCCAGGTTCTTTTCAGATTATGATGTAGATACTATCCCTTTGCCTTTTGTGGAGGTACTGTTCCATTTGGAAGTCAAGGTTGGTACCACGAGTGGGTTCCTGCTGCAAGGAATTTGAGGACGTCCTCCTCCTTCATTTCTAGGACATCAAGGGCTCCGGACATTGTGAAAGTTTCCCTTTAAGTTACAACACGGATGCAGAATAATGTTGCATGGAACTCTCTCTGGGTAGCACGGAAAGTGCAGTTTCGGTTTGATGAGTGTTTTTATAGTGTCTCTTTTCCCATCCATTAACTTTAATATTATCTATGTCTGAATATTTTTGTGTCTTATAGATAGCATCTAGTTGGGTCTTGCTTTTTTATCTTACCCGCAGTCACTGCCTTTTAAGTTTGTGTACATCGTGCTATTTAATGTAATTAGCAATATCCCTGAATTTAAATTCATCATATTGCTATTTATTGTCCATTTATCCCATCTGATCTTTGTTCTTTTTTTTTTCCTACTGACTTCTCTTAGGTTAATTTAATTTTTTTTTTAATTCCATTTTATCTCCGCTACTGGCTTGTTAGCTATATCACTTTGTTTTACTGTTCTAGTGGTTTCTCCAGGGTTTATAACGTACATTTTAAAATTATTACTGTCTAGCTTAAAGGCACATATAGTATAAAACTCAACAGAATACTTCCATTTACCTACCTCTATGTTATTGTTGTCATACATTTCACTTTTCATATACAGCTGACCATTTAAGAGTGCAAAGATTAGGGGCACTGACCCTCTGCATAGTCCAAAATTCATGTATAACTTTTGCTCCCCGCAAACTTAACTACTAAAGCCTACTGTTTACTGGAAGCCTTAGTGATAACATAAACAATCAATTAACACATAGTTTGTATGCTGTGTGTATTATATATTGTACTCTTACAATAAGGTAAGCTAGAGAAAAGAAAAAGTTATTAAGAAAATCATAAGGAAGAAAAAATACATTTACAGGACTATACAGTATTCATCAAAAAAATCTGCGTAAAAGTGGATCTGCACACCTCAAACCCATGTTTTCAAGGGTCAACTGTACTATAGGCTTGAAAACTCATTGTTATTATTTTGCTTTAGTTCATCAATTATCTGTTGACATTTCAAACTAAGAAAGTATTTTCTATTCATGTGTTTATCATTCTCAGAGCCTTTCATTCATCTGTGTAGATCCAAATTATCATCTGACACAATTTCCTTTTGCCTGAAAAACTTTCTTGATTTTTGTAGAACAGTTCCTCTAGTAAAATTCTCTAAGGTCTTTTTCTTTTAAATTGAGATGTAACTGACATATAACATTTTAGAAGCTTAAGTTGTATAACATAATGATTCAGTATTTATATACAATGTATACTTATATACATTGCAAAATGATCACCACAATAAATCTGGTTTACATCCATCACCCTGCAAAGTTACAATTTTTTTTTCTTTTGGTAAGAACTTTAAAGATTTGCTCTTAGCTACCTCCAAATATACAGTACAGTATTATTAACTTCAGTCACCACATCGTACATTATATCCTCATGACTTACTTGTTTTATAACTGAAAATTTGTACCTTTTCAGAACCTTCACCCACTTTACCCATCTCCGACCCCTACCTCACCCCAAGCACCAATCTGTTTTCTGTATCTATGAACTCAGTTTTTTTGTTTTGTTAGATTCCACATATAAATGAGATTACATGATATTTTTGTCTGCCTTACCATAATGCCCTCAGTATTCATGCACGTTGTCAGAACAAGATTTTCTTCATTCCTTAATGACTGATAATATTTCATTGTAAATATATATACCACATATTTTTTAATCCATCTATCAATGGACACTTAAGTTGCTTCCATATAAGTTAGTGATTTCATTTCCTTTGGATAAATACCCACAAGTTGAATTGCTGAATCATATGGTAGTTCTATTTTTAATTTTTTTTGAAGAAATATCATACTATTTTCATATTAGTTGCACCAATTTACATTCCCATCAACAGCGCACATGGGTTTCCTTTTCTCCACATCCTCACTAACACTTGCTATTTTTTACCTTTTTTTTTTTAAGACTTAGTTTTTTATTTGAGAGAGAGAGTGATAGGCAGCACAAGCAGTGGGCGGGGAAAAAGTATCTAGGGAGAGGCAGAGGGGAGAGGAAGAAGGAGACTCCCACCGAGCAGGGGGCGTTGTGAGGCTGAATCCCAGGACCTTGAGATCTTGACCTAAGCCAAAGGCAGATGCTTAGCCAACTGAGATAAGGTGCCCCTCTTATCTTTTTGATAATAGCTATTCTAATCTATGAGAGGATGTCTCATTGTGGCTTTGATTTGCATTTCCCTGATGATTAGTGATATTGAGAACCTTTTCTGTATCTGCTGTTGACCATTTGTATGTCTTCTTTGGAAATTGTCTATTCAGATCCTCTGCCCATTTTTAATCAGTGTTTTGTTTGTTTTGCTATTGAGTTATATGAGTTCCTTGTATATTTTAAATATTGTTTATCAGATATATGATTTGCCGATATTTCTCCCATTCAGTAGGCTGCCTTTTCATTTTGTTGATGGTTTCCTTTGATATGCAGAAGTCTTTTAGTTTGAGGTACTTCCAACATACTTATTTTTGCTTTTGTTGTCTTTGTTTTTGGTGTCAAATCCAAACAATCATTGCCAAGACCCATGTCAAGGAGCTTACTGCCTATGTTTTTCTCTTGAAGTTTTCTGGTTGCGGATCTTCTGTTCAAGTCTTTAATCCATACTGAGTTAATTTTTGTGTTTGGTATAAGACAGTGGCCCAGTTTCATTCTTTTGCATGTGGCTGTCCAGTTTTCCCAACCATTTATTGATTCCCAATCATTATTGAAGAGACTATCTTTTCATCATTATATATTTTCCTTCCTTTGTGTAAACTAACTGACCAGATAAGTGTGGGTTCATTTCTGGCCTCTCTATTCTGTTCTGTTGATCTATGTGTGTGTTTTTATGCCAGTACCATACTGTTGTGATCATTAGAGCTTCATAATGTAAAGGTAGGAAGCATACTGTCTCCACCTTTGTTCCTTGTATTTTTGTTGTTATTAGGTAATCCTATTAATTGGTGTCTTCCCATGTAAAAGTTGGAAGTCCAAAGTACGAGTTATGTAAGGAGAGAGTAACGAAGTATTCTTTTCCTCATTCATTCCTTCATTCAGAAAATATATAAGAAATGTTTATGTGTACATTTTTAGGTCCTGAGATACACAAGTAAAAAATCCAGGGAACTCTCTACCCTCATGGCACACTGGTTCTGGGGAGATATGCATATGTACATACAAATAAATTAATTAATTTAAAAAGCGGTTGCAAATGGTGGTAAGAGCTATAGAGAAAATGGGGAGAGGGGGTTACTACTTCATACAGGTCATTCAGTGAAGATCTCTTTGAGGAGTTGACATCTGAGCATTGGTTTGAGCCAACTCATTCCTGGATGATGGAAGAGAGACAGAATTGTAAAGATCTAAGCAGAAGGAAACATCAAGGATAACAGCTGTAGAGTAGAATGAACTTAATGTCTTTGAGGAATAACAAGCAAACCAGGACAGGTGGAACCTAGTGAGGAAGAAGGAGGGTAGAAGGCAAAGAAGTGTGAAATGTGAAAGGGCCAGAACATGTAAGATTTGGTAGTGCTGGCGAGGAGTCCGAGTTTTCATTCACGTGAGATGGATGCTGTTGGGGTGTTCCGAGCAGAGCAGAAGGTTTACATTTGAAGATGATTGCTCTGCCTGTGGTATGACAGATTCTAGACTAGAAAGAATGGAAGGTGGAAGGCAGAGAGCGTTAGATCAATCCAGAAAAATAAAACTTTTTTTTGCATATAAAGTTAATAGACATTTGAAAGAAGAGAAGGGGAGGCGAGGGTCAGGGAAAGGAAGACGGAGCAATTAGTCAGAAGACTGGAACTCCTGGAGAAAAGTATCTGTTGAGAAATAGTAATTAGTGAGATACAGTTGTCAGTATGTCTGAGACATTTTAAAACAAGGCAGTCCACGAGTCAGTTTTAAGTTATCTGTGGTTCAAGGATGTATGCTTCCTCTACTACCCCAAGCCTTATTTAAAACTTGCTGCACAGGGGCACCTGGGTGGCTCAGTGGGTTAAGCCTCTGCCTTTGGCTCAGTGGGTTAAGCCTCTGCCTTCGGCTCAGGTCATGATCTCAGGGTCCTGGGATCGAGCCCCACATGGGGCTCTCTGCTCAGCAGGGAGCCTGCTTCCCCCTCTCTCTCTACTTGCCTCTCTGCCTACTTGTGATCTCTCTCTATATACCAAATAAATAAAATCTTTAAAAAAAAAACTTGCTGCACATACTGTATTGCACTGGTGGTACTTGGAAGATAAAAAGGAATCAGGTTGGTGCCCAGTGTAAGACCACACAGGATAGGATAAGGAAAGCGTAAGACCACACAGGATAGGATAAGGAAAGCCTACAGAATATGGCAAGATGACTCACACAATAAACAAATCTAGTGGATTCAAGAGTATGAAACCATCAGTGATGAACAAAAAATGGAAACTCCTCCAAGAGTCTCAGGAGGGATTTGTGTAAACATCGACTTTCCCAGGACATAGGTGATGGTGGTTTGAGCCAACTCATTTGAAGCCTGAAGGGCAGGATGACCTGGCTGATTCCAGGTCACACATGTTACTAAAGAACAAAGAAGACAGAATACAGTTTTATGGTATGATTAGGTCAGTGGCATAAATCTTTAGGCTCAGCTTTCCCACTCAGATGTTTTTCCCAGCGGTTACTTCTATTAATAATTCATTTATGTATTCATTTGACAAATATATACTCAGCACCTGCTCTGTGCCAGATATTGTATTGAGAGCTGAGGATATGGCAAGAAACAGCATATAAAACATAACAGCCATGCCAGTTGGTAACTTGACCCTACTCCAGCCTTCAGAATGGCCCATGAGACTTTGGCCCAATGAAACACAAGGGCACCCATACTGGGACATTTAGGGGAAAGAACCTGCATTCCTCTTCTGTAGGAACTTCTTGTCTCCTTCAGGTGGGGATCCATTAGCTGCTCAGAACAAATTTAGCTATTATCATTATTACTGAACATTATTTATCTTTTCCTTAACTTTTTGATTTCCCTTACTATGTCTTATGAGAACCAAATTTCTAAAATAGTTTCCTTACATAGTCAGATCTTTTGTAATTTACCCTGATACACAGCTTTCAATAACAAGATTTTTGGCATATGATTAAATTATTTCATGAAAAGGTCAAAATCCGTCCTAGAACAGAGTATTTTTCTAAACATTTAAACAGAAAAAATAAAGGCAATGTAACAAACACTTTGGAAAATTGTTTGGCAGTGTCCATCAAGGTTAAATGGAAACATAAATTATAAACCAGGATTTTTACTCTCAGTATATATCCAGCAGATACAAAGAGTACTATTTGCTTTATTTCATTTACATAAAGCTTGAAAACTGACAAAGCACAGAAGACTGACTACCTGGGGGTTTAGAACAACCAGAAGGGAACAAGAGGGAGTTTTGGGAGCTAGTCATGTTCTGTTTCTTTACCTGGATGCTAGTTACCTGGATATGTTCACATGATAAAAATTCTTTGAGATGTATATTTAAGATTAATGTATTTCTCTTTATGAATATTATATTTGAATGAAAAGTTGTTTGTTTTTAAGATTTGAATTCAATCAGCCACCATACAGTACATCATTAGTTTCAGATGTAGAGGTCAGTAACTCGTCAGTTGCAAAAAACACCCAGTTCATCACATCACTTGCCCTCCTTAATGTCTGTCACCCAGTTTACTTTAAAAAGTGGATGTAAAATGCATTTATTATTCTCCCTGGAATTCATAATTCACTATTTTGAAAAACCATGGATTGTCAATGAATATTTGGGGATGATTCCTGTCGTTTTCATTACAATTTTTCCTTTTATCATCCTCCTTGGGGGATAATTTTTCAGCAAATGTATGTTGGAAATTTTTGAAAAAGAGAAAAATAACTAACTAAGCAAAATGGTTCTAATCTAGCATAACATTTAACTATTATTGCAAAAAAGGATATGTACCACTGAACCCTTATCCACACAGAATCTACAAGTTCTATTGAGCTAGATATTTGTTTTCCTTTTTTTGAAATTAAAATTTCAAGCTTATACTCTTCAACATGACTCTCTTTTGCTAGTTATCTATAAATATAGAAAATAGTTTTCTCTCAAATATTTCTTGAATCTCCTATCATCTGATCTCAGTTCTCCATGCTTAGGGGCAGCTTCTTTTTTTTTTTTTTTTTTTTTTAAAGATTATTTATTTGACAGAGAGAGATCACAAGTAGATAGAGAGGCAGGCAGAGAGAGAGGGAAGCAGGCTCCCTGCTGAGCAGAGAGCCCGATGCGGGACTCGATCCCAGGACCCCGAGATCATGACCTGAACCGAAGGCAGCGGCCTAACCCACTGAGCCACCCAGGCGTTAGGGGCAGCTTCTAATTATCCTTTCCTAGACTATATAGCAACAGCCTGATATTTGTCACAAACTGACCCAGTCTTGTTCCCTCAAAACAGCCTTTATCTGGCCTCCATAGTGACCCATCTTACAATAATCTGATTATTATATTCCTTCCCTTCAAACCATCTCAGTTAATGGAAACTCCATCCTTAGAGTTCTCTTGCCAAACATTTTAATTTCATCCTTGACTTCTTTCTTTTTGTGTCCAGAAAATCCAATTAACTCTATTTTCAAAACATAATCCAAATCTGTTCATTTAATATCACCAACATTACTACCATCTCTGTCAGAGCACCATCATTTCTTCCCTAGACTATTTATTGCAAAGGCCTGCAGACTAATCTCCTTGTTGCCATTCCTGTCTCTCTACAGGTCCATCTTGATGGACCGTATTTGCTTTAGCACCAGAGTGATTTAAACACACACACACACATCAGTTTATGGTACTTGTATGCTTCACACCACCCCCCCGGGGGCTCCCACTTTCACTCAGAGAAAGATCTGAAGATCTTGTGTATCTCTGTAAGAATTTTGCCCCCGTTAGCCCTCTGACTTTATCTCCTACATACTCTCTGGTTTTTGTGGTGTTCTCTGAACACACCAGACACACTCACTACTTCGGTCTTTCCCATTGGCTATTCCCTCTACCTGGAATACTCTTCCTCAGTTATCCATAAACCTTATTCCATTACTTACTTCCAGGGTTTGGTCAGATGTCCCTTTTCTCATAAGACTTACCTGCACAGGCTGACTTACTCTGAAGATCTGGTGGATGGTGAAGGAAGGAAAAACCAGAAGTGGCAGGAGCAGGGGGTTTGGGAGGGATAGACAGAGATAGACAGGGATAGATAGTTGCTTCTTTCAGGGAATTAGACTATCTTGAGAATGACAGACTATAAATAGACAATTGCAATACAGTATAATAAGTGCTGGGAAAGAATTAAAAAGTATAGTTTTAAACTTAGAAGAAAGGCAGGAGTAGGACATAAAAATTTGAAAGTAAATTGCATGTAGAGTGCTATTTTTGAGAATATAGAGAATGGGAAGAGAAGACGATTCAGGATAGAACATGAGGGAACAGTCAAAAATATAGTTGAAAATTCAGGCAGGAACCTTACTCAGGAAGCCATTACATATAGACTTTGAAAAATAAGGGGGCTGATCTTAATATAGGTATTAGAGTTGATTATTAGCTCACTAATGACCTTGATATATAACATTTCAAGGGAGTATTAAAGAAATTAAACAGTTAGCAGTGGATTAGGGTCTGGATGAGGTCATAGAAATGAAATTGGTGGGTGTGATCTATATAAAAAATTCTTTCAAGAAGTTTGTCAAGAAGGGAAGAAGGAAGATGGAATGAATAAAGAGGAATTTAATCTTTATACAAGGTAATGGTATAAAGAGAGGGTAAAATTTTTGAGAAAATTTCTGTGTGATTTAAGGGGAGTTCTCCTTAAAGGAAATACCCTAGAGTTATAGAGTGCTAGGGTAGCTGTAGAGAAACTGGCCAATGAGAAGGTAGATACCTACGTCTCAGGAAAATGAAACCAGTCTGGCTGTGTAGGAATCATAGGAATGGATGACTATACCCAACCACAGTCTTGAATTGTACAAAGGAAAAGTAAAAATAAAGAATGACTATATTTAGGGAATCAAGAGGTATTTTCAGAATATGTCTTATAATCAACAAAATATTAGTAACTGAGAATGATATTCCTTTTGTAAGTGACCAGTATTGGGGGAGGACATAAGTTCCATTTTCCAGAATGGTCACATTTATTATTTTAGGGACTTTAATCATATCAACTCTTTGGCTTTATCTACCAAATTGAAGATTTCTAATTTGTAAAAATATACCTTAATTTGGAAACCACTACAACTCCATGATAATTTAAATTTTATTTTTTGAGTCTTCTCTCATACTTTCATCTGTATTGAGCTTTGGTGACATAGCTACTTTAGTACAAGGCAGTAACTATAGTTTCTCTATTATTTGAATATTCCATTTAAGGATGCAAAGCATTTTATGAGTCTTTTTGGCTACCATAGTGCTGATGCCTCTGAGAATATTTAACAGGGCTATTGAAGCTTCCTCCCAGGTAGAAATTGATACATCAGAATCATCACTGCAGTGATAAAGTGATTCTTTTTTTTTTTTTTTAACATATAATATATTATTTGTTTCAGGGATACAGGTCTGTGAATCATCAGTCTTACACAATTCATAGTACTCACCATGGCACATACCCTCCCCAATGTCCATCACCCTGCCACCGCATCCCTCCTAACCCCCTCCCCTCCAGCAACCCTTAGTTTGTTTCCTTAGATTAAGATTCCTTATGGTTTGTCTCCCTCTCAGGTTTTGTCTTGTTTCATTTTTTCCTCCCTTCCCCTATGATCCTCTGTCAAGTTTCTCAAATTCCCCATATCAGTGAGATCATATGATAATTGTCTTTCTCTGATTGACTTATTTCACTTAGCATAATACCCTCTAGTTCCATCCACATCCTTGTAAATGGTAAGATTTCATTTTTTGATGGCTGCATAGTATTCCATTGTCGATATATATACCACATCATCTTTATCTATTCATCTGTTGATGGACATTTATGCTCTTACCAAAGTTTGGCTATTGTGGATATTGCTGCTATAAACATTGGGGTGCACTGCCCCTTTGGATCACTACCTTTGTATCTTTGGGATAAATACCAGTAGTGCAATTGCTGGGTTATAGGGTAGTTCTATTTGCCACTTTTTGAGGAACCTCCATACTGTTTTCCAGAGTGGCTGCACTGGCTTGCATTCCCACCTACAGTGTAGGAGGGTTCCCCCTTCTCTGCATCCTCCTTCTCCAACACCTGTCATTTCCTGATCTGTTAATTTTAGCCATTCTGACTGTCTGAGGTGGTATCTCACTATGGTTCTGGTTTATATTTCCCTGATGCTGAGTGATGTTGAGCACTTTTTCATGTGTGTGTTGGTCATTTGGATGTCTTCTTTGCAGAAATGTCTGTTCATGTCTTCTGCCCATTTCTTGATTGGATTATTTGTTCTTTGGGTGTTGAGTTTGATAAGTTCTTTATAGATTTTGGATACTAGCCCTTTATCTGATATGTTGTTTGCAGATATCTTCTCCCATTCTGTCAGTTGTCTTTTAGTTTTGTTGGCTATTTCCTTTGCTGTGCAAAAGCTTTTTATCTTGATGAAGTCTTAATAGTTCATTTTTGTCCTTGCTTCCCTTGCTTTTGGTGATGTTTCTAGGAAGAAGTTGCTACAGCTGAGGTCAAAAAGGTTGCTGCCTCTGTTCTTCTCAAGGATTTTGATGGATTCGTGTCTCACATTAAGGTCTTTCATCCATTTTGAATCTATTTTTGTGTGTGGTGTAAAGAAATGGTCCAGTTTCATTCTTCTGTATGTGGCTGTCCAATTTTCCCAACACCATTTGTTGAAGAGGCTGTCCTTTTATCCATTGAATGCTCTTTCCTGCTTTGTCAAAGATTAGTTGACCATAGGGTTGAGGATCCATTTCTGGGCTCTCTACTCTGTTCCATTTATCTATGTGTCTATTTTTGTGCCAGTATCATATTGTCTTGATGATTACAGCTTTGTAATAGAGCTTGAAGTCTGGAATTGTGATGCCGCCAGCTTTTCTTTTTCAACATTCCTTTGGCTATTTGGGGTCTTTTTTGGTTCCATATAAATTTTAGGATTATTTGTTCCATTTCTTTGAAAAAAGTTAATGGTATTTGATAGGGATTGTAGTAAATGTATAGATTGCTCTAGGTAGTGTAGACATTTTCACATTTGTTCCTTCCAGTCCATGAGCATGGAACATTTTTCCATTTCATTTTATCTTGCTCAATTTCTTTCATGTGTATTCTGTACTTTTCTGAGTACAGATTCTTTGCCTCTGGCTAGATTTATTCCCAGGTATCTTATAGTTTTGGGTACACTTGTAAATGGGATCAACTCCTTACTTTCTCTTTCTTCTGTCTTGTTGTTGGTGTATAGAAATGCAACTGATTTCTATGCATTGATTTTATATCCTGACACTTTCCTGAATTCCTGTATGAGTTCTAGCAGTTTTGGAGTGGAGTCTTTTGGGTTTTCCACATAAAGTGTCATATCATCTGCTAAGAGTGAGAGTTTGCCTTCTTCTTTGCCCATTCAGATGCTTTTTTATTTCTTTTTGTTGTCTGATTGCTGAGGCTAGGACTTCTAGTACTATATTTAATAACAGTGGTGATAGTGGACAGCCCTGCCATGTTCCTGACCTTAGGGGAAAAGCTCTCAGTTTTTTCCCATTGAGAATGATACTCACTGTGGGTTTTTCATAGATGGCTTTTATATTACTGAGATATATACCCTCTTTCCCTACACTGTGAAGAGTTTTGATCAAGAAAAGATGCTGTACTTTGTCAAGTGCTTTTTCAGCATCTATTGAGAGTATCATATGGTTTTTGTTCTTTCTTTTATTAACATACTGTATCACATTGATGGATTTGCAGATGTTGAACCAACCTTGCAGCCCAGGAATAAATCCCACATGGTCGTGGTGAATAATCCTTTTAATGTACTGTTGAGTCCTACTGGCTAGTATTTTGTGAGAATTTTTGCATCCATGTTCATCAGGAATATTGGTCTGTAATTCTCATTTTTGATGGGGTCTTTGTCTGGTTTTGGGATCAAGGTAATGCTAGCCTCATAAAATGAGTTTGGAAGTTTTCCTTCCATTTCTATTTTTTTGGAACAGTTCAGGGGAATAGGTATTAATTCTTTTTTAGATTTTTGGTAGAATTCCCCTGGGAAGCCATCTGGCCCTGGGCTTTGTTTGTTAGGAGATTTTTGATGACTGCTTCAATCTCCTTACTGGTTATGGATCTGTTCAAGTTTTCTATTTCTTCCTGGTTCAGTTTTGGTGATGAAGTGATTCTTAAATTCAACTGATTTAGATACTTTCTTTACTCACTTCCTGCCCATTAAGATTTGTGTTAACTTGGTTTGAACTAAGGGCTAACTTTGGTTTAATTTGCAAAACTCACAAAATTTGTGTTCAAAGTGTGTCTAATAATATTGAAAGAGAGGAAGCAAATTACACTCAAACGTCCTTTTGAAATTTTCAGCCATGACCTTAGAAATCATGGAGAAAACCATAACACTGAATATTACTTGTCATTATATGCTATTACATGTTATTATAGGACATTTATTATTTTATATGCTGTGTGATGATTAATGAGATTTCTCTCTATAAAATTAGAAAGCAGATCTGTGTTTTTGGTGATTCTATCCTTGTGTTTGGTACTCTTTCATACCATATTTCATTTAATAAGTGCTTCCAAAATATGGAATCAAGTTAGGAATTAGAAGGCAGACTCTCAGACATTTTATTTAACCCCTAACTATTAAATCTAGGCACAGAACCATAAAAATAAAACACTTAAAGGTGAAGATGTATGTAATAAAACTATCTTTCTTTTGCATATTACATATTTCAGGAATGGATTCTAGCACTGGCCGACTTCAGGTGGCCTTGTCTGTAGTTCCAGCATGTAGTGATAGAAGGACTTTCCAAGCACACTGCCATGTGTTGCTGTATGAGGAGGGCCCTGTTGACCAGATGGCTGCACCTGTGGTAGATAAATACAAGAGGATTCTCTCTGTAGGTAAGTTGGATGAGGCAGCCCCAGGTGTGAGAGCACAGATGGATGTGATTCCTTCTGGTGCACAATTGTCTCACTGGACAAAGAGAAATTGTCACCAGGTGATGATAATAGTGACAGATCATGTAGCCCAGGAAGTGGGTGAAGGGAGTTGTGTAGTGTGTGTAGGCTGCCTCAGCTCCACGTAGCTCCAGGGTTCTAGTGATTGAAAGCTTTTTGGGGAAGCTTGGTGCTATTGTGGTGAGTAAACATCCATAAGATTCTTTCATAGAAAAGTCTCACATTCCAGCTTTTTATAGATTGAATTGTGTCACATACCAAGCTCCCCCACCACCACCAATCATATGTTGAAGTCCTAAACCTTCATACCTCAAGTCTTTAAGTCTTTATCCTATCTATAAAGATAGTGTCTTACAGAAATAATCAAGTTCAAGTGAGGTCATTAGGGTAGGCTCTAATCCAATATGATGGTAACCTTATAAAAAGAGGAAATATGGACATAGAGATAATGTAAAGGGGAGACCATGTAAAGAGATAGAGAAGGTAGCCATTGACAAGCCAAGGAAAAGGCCTGAATCAGGTCCTCACTCACAACCCTTAGAAGGAACCAATCCTGTTGACATCCTGATTTCTGACTTCTAGTCTCCAGAACTGTGAGACAATCCATTTCTAATTTAAGCCACCTACTTTGTGGTCATTTGTTATGGCAGTTAATACACAGCTATTCTGACATTTTGTTTCTTCATCCCCCTTCCATCAACCCTCTTATTTCCTGGTTTACTAGCTAAACAACTTCCCTTCACAAGTCATTTCTAGTTTCATGTCCACTGGAAAACTTGTTCTTCTTAAGGCTTCATCTCAAATTATTTCTGTGCTAGGGATCCACCCTTTGCCCCCTAAACATCTCTACTTCTACAATTCAATATCCAAAAAACAGAATCCCTTTTCCTCAGCATTTTGTGCTCACATCTCTTCTTCATTTTTTTCTTAAGATTTTATTTATTTGTCACAGAGAGAGCACAAGCAAGGGTAGTACCGGCAGAGCAGGTAGGGAGAGAAGCAGACTCCATACTGAGCAAGAGCCTGATGCAAGACTTGATCCTAGAACTCTGGGATCATGACCTGAGCCAAAGGCAGATGATGAACCAACTGAGCCACCCAGGTATCCCTCACATCTCTTCTTTAAATAGTAGGTGTGAGTCAACTGAGATGACTAAATGAGAAGACTCAGGGGTGAGGATGTAAAAAAAAAATAGCAGGGAAAAAAAACCCCCAAAAACCTTAATTTATATTGCAATAACATCATCATGCTACCTGTATATAGACAGAGATTCATCAATATAGTTGCCCCAGAATGGGTCTCTGTGTTCCCTGCCCACAGGGAACAGTGTCTCTTTAACCTCAGACAGGAAAAGTGAAACAAGAAAGTAGAAGGATTGAAAGTTAAAGAAGTGACCAAGTTAGAAAGACTTGAATGTTTTTAGTACTAGCCTTGTTTTCAGCCTATGACAGCAGCACCATTGTAGGCAGGGAAAAAATCACATTCACTGGGGGTTTCCAGTGCACCGCCAAGGTGTTTCAGCCTTGTGGGTCTAGGAGTGAAGTGTTTACATGATAGAGTAGGAAAGACCAAGATGAGTACCTCTTAAGAATAGGCACAAATGGAAGCAGAATCAAGAGAACCAGGAATTGTACTCAGTTGCATTTAATACAGTGACTCAGGATGAGCACCCAATAAATGTCAGTTGGTATTATTATTACCATATTTCATTAACTCTGAGATGTACTTTTAAATTTTTTCTGGAATATTTTAAAAAAACACCAAACATCATGTTATTTCACCTGGAAATACATTTAGAATGTATCTCAAAGTTGATTTTTTTTTTTTTTAAGATTTGCATTTATTTGACAGAGATCACAAGCAGGCAGAGTGGCAGGCAGAGAGAGAGAGGAAGGGAAGCAGGCTCCCCGCTGAGCAGAGAGCCCGACACTGGGCTTGATCCCAGGACCCTGGGGTCATGACCTGAGCTGAAGGCAGAGGCTTTAACCCACTTAGCCACCCAGGTGCCCCCAAAGTTGATTTTTAAAAAATATTAATCACTCATGGAGATTTTCTGATTGCTTCAATTTTTCAATTTTCTCAATCATAAAAGAGTTTCAACAGACTCCCTTCACCATATCTATCCATATACTCACCATCTGGACCATATATTCAACCTCTTACCTGTCACTATCACCAAATTCACCATGTTCCCCTCAAATCCAATGCCCCACTTTTGCTCTAATTCTATTTCCTCTTACCCAAAGGATCACTCTAGAAATTCTTCATTTTTCTCTCTTGCATCATTCCCCTTCCATTGAATCATTCCACCAGCAAACATGCATGCTGTTTGGTCTTGAAATTTAAACTTTCTTTTGGCCATACTTTTCCTTCCAATTAGGTCTCATTTCTTCTTCCCTTTGCAGCAAAACTCCTTGGAAGAGTTATAAAGCATAATTCTTCCCCCCCCCCCCAGCATTTTTTAACAGTTTGGAAATCAGAGCATCCATGAAGTGAAAACTCACAATCACTGACACGAACCTAGCAATGATTAACACAGAAGAGAGAAAACTTATAGCTGCTTCTGCTGGCCTTGTCATGAGTTTGGAAAGCTCTAGTTGAACGATACTGAAAACAGGATCTAGAATCTGAGTGGATTCAAATCCTAGTTCTTCCAATTATTGGCTGTGTGATCATGGACAGGATTTATTTTTAACTCTCTAAGTTTGAGTTTGCTCAACTATAAAATAGGAGAAGAGTACAATTACCTATGCATTAAATTTCTTATGTGAATTAAATCAGATAATACATGTTAGGTGCTTAGGAAAGTGCCCATGACATGGTACTCAATAGAGTAGCTTTCATCCTCATGATGGTATATCATCTTATGTGCACATGTAAACACATGTATAATAATTCATGGTGGGCCATGCCAGAATAACCATATAAAAGATTTATTCACATTATATAACAGGCAGGGCAACATTTTATCCTTTACCCCATCCTCTCTTGGTGAAAATACCTGCCATTCAGTTGTGACACCGTCTTAGTGTTATCAGCATAACAAGGGACTCAAGAATATTGTAAATGGCAAAGTCTTTTCATGGTCTTCAGCAATCTATTGAAAATTAAATGTAATTAGTGGGACAAAACAATGGCTTGCATCTTTTAATTACTGTTCTATTTTTTGACAGAATGTTTTAATTACTGTTTTCTTTTCTCTTCTCTTCTGTTTCTATTGATTTGTTGCCAATTTAATTGTGCCGCTAGGACCTCCCAGTTCTCAGTGGGTTGGCCTCAGGGGATTCTGTCTGCTTCATTGTTTTAAAGTAAACCAGATCCCTAAATACCTACAAAACAAAATCAGAATATGAAGCCATCTTTTTAAAATGAGGGAAAACTAGGAGGAATAAATAATAAAGCACAAGATTCAAGGTATAGAGGGAAATTCAAAAGAGCCATAGTTACCAACTTTAGTTCTAGAGGAATGATTATTATTAATAAATGTGCTATAGACGTACCTATTTAAGGCATTAATGCAGAGGGGCAATAAAATAACAGCATTAAAAAACCTTTTGTTTGGGCTCACCAGCCAAATTATTTCTTCCAATCATGTCAGATGAGTGGTATTCTGATGAGTATAGCCTACAGGTAGGTGATCACTGTGAAGTACATTAGTGAAGTCTATCCATCAATGACTTAGTATTCTCCTTGATTCTTAGTTTATTGAAAATTTCCAGTTGCCTTTAAAGTGAAAATTTAGTGAAAGAATTTTAAAATGGCAGTAAAAGATAAAGAAGACATCAATTACTGTTTGTTTTTATGACTAGTTGGTGTAGTAAGCAAAGAAACAGGAAAGAAACAAGATCAATTGGTCTAGTGATCAAATAGGAATGGCCTGTAAACAGCACCATGATCGATGACAGCGTTGTCTCAGACAGACTTGGAGTATTGGCTCCACCACCATGTAGACCTTGAGTAAATTTCTTGACTTTCTGAATCTTTATTTTGCCATCTGAAAATGAGGACAATGTTAGAACCTTCCATATAGGGTTGATGTGAAGAATTAAATGAGATAATGCATATAAAACATATGGTTAAGTGCTCAGTCCATGTTGTTAAAATAGTATCAGAAAGCCAAGATTCAGTACAAAGCTTCTTTAGTGAGTACGTGTATAAGTGCCTCCCTCCAAAGGAAGCAAAAACCAAATAGCAAGAGTATTGCAGAGTGGGAGAATTAGCTGGGATTTGGTGTCTCTGTTTCAGTGTGTTCTCTTTCTCCACTCGTGGAATAAATGGCATCCCGGAACCAATGCCATGGCTAAAGGTTGGGTTATGACCATTAAGCAAGTCCCAGGGTCACACCAATGGTTTCTGAGAAATTTAGCTTGATGAGGATCTTGAAACAATGGTATGCTACAGTGGCTTTCACTTGTTTTTCTCCATTACCCAGAGTAAGACACCATGATTTGTCACATATACACATAAATAAACACAACTGAAACAGAAGTTTTATAAAATAATACTTGCTCTTATGAGGTATCCTTTGATACTTCTCTCCTATCCTATTCCATTTTATTTTACTTTTTTTGAGCATTTGGTTTCACCCAATTGATTTTACCCCACTAAATGATCTCAGCACAGTTTGAAAAATGTGCTGTAATGAACACTGTTCTCTATCAGTTTCCCAAGGTCGTTTTTGCTTTCTTCATTCATTCATTCATTTTTCAACATCTTTGTCATTTTCTCTCCAGGTGAAGTAAATGCTATTATATAATAAGAGGACTGAACTGACAATCCTGGAACTCACTCTTGTGAGTTTCTAGGCCATGTGAAAATGTTTTTTGTGGGTAGGATTTTAGGGGCGTGTTGGGATAGAATAGAAGCATCGAATTGGAAAGCAGTGAGGGTTCTTGTAGAGTTGAAATCAGGCTATAATACCTTGGGTTTCGAAATATCTCGGACGCCTACTTGTGCTTCTACTTCCTGAGCATAGTCACTGACATGAAACACCTTTAGATGACTGATCTGGGGCTTTTCATTTACTCCTTCAGCCCCTTTGAGTCTGGATAGCCTCTATTACTGCTCCTCGTGGTGTTCTATAAAGGTTACTTGGTGAGAAGGAGAAGGAGGGGCTGGAATCTGCTCATTATCAGCAGTGCCTCATGGCCAGAGCTATTGAGACAGGCAAGGCAAGTAAGTCTGAATGATCTCCAAAGCTGAGAGGTATAATACCAATAGGGCTAGCTGGGAAGCTGGCAGGAAGGTGACAATCTCAGTGCACCTTATGTGTTAGGATGGGCAGGACCCAGACAACATGTGCCTCTCCTAACGAGTCATCCTCAGCAGAGAAAATCACATGTCACAATGCTCTGTAGCATTTTTATACAAGCTATCTCTTCAGTTAAATTGTAAGTTCCTGAAAGTAGGAATATATGTTATTATTATTATTATTATTTGTATTCTTCTCTAGAGACATGCACATTGCTTACACTCAGTCAATATGGATTGAATGAGCAACATGTTATGGCAGCCGCATTTTCCAGATTTGCTGTTTAATTTGTTTGCCCTGCAATATAAAATGCTACTACCCCCTCCCCCACTCCCAACCCCCCGTCCCTCCCAGAGATTGGATTGAATAAATTAGATTGAAGAAATTTTAGAGAGACATGCAGAAAAACTGACAGCTTGCAAATGTGCGCGATGAGTTGGTCATCCATGGTAATAGGGATGTTTGAAGTCTTTCTGATGACCTGACTAGAATGTGTGAAACTTGTAAGAATTCAAATAATTCATAAACCTCTGAATATCTTGGCCATTTCATTTTCAAAATTACAGAAGCAATGAGAGAAACTTGTCATGAGTTGAGCAAATTCTCTGCCAGACTTTCTTTTTCTTAGTGGTACTGAAGTGACTAAAATAGAAGAATGGATTAGGATGCAAGCTGGCCGTTCTGTCTCAGTTGTTTTAATATTTGAATGGTTTTCCAAAGGGACCCGTTGGCAAATGGAGTTGGGGGGAATTGGAACTAAACTTGCCCCTGAGCTGAAACTTGATATGCCTAGTTGTAATAAAGATCCCATTTTATGATAGAGTTACCATAAATACATGAGCCACAGGGGTTCTCATGAAAGCACCAGGGAATGAAGACGTGACTGCTGGAACAGGTCTTCAGGTTTTATTTTCCTCATTTGGTTGAGTCCACTTATCTCTAATGATTCTTTAAATAAAAGGGAAGTACCCCTTTCATTTAGTTTCCTTCAAGCCAGGGGGAAAAAAATGTCAAGCTTTGAAAAAGACCTCTAGGCTGTAGGCTTCATTAAAAGCAAAACAAAAGCAGGCACCAGCTATAATTTCATAAGGACAACAGTGGCCATACCACCCAATGAATTGGTGAGCTGACCAGTCACAGAGGTACAACACACCCCAGCAAAGATGGATCATCTAGGGCCAATGGGTAGGTGAGAGGAAGAATCTTACAACACAAATGCTGTCAAGTGCCTTGTGGTTTGAAGAGTGATTCAGAAGAGCAGAGATGAAAGACAAAGTGGCCATTTGAATATTGACAAACCAGAACCTGAGTTCCTTAGGAGCTTGGAGATGGCCAGGAGGTTCACTTTGGCATTTTAGGGGATAGGTGAGAATATGTGTAGGAAGTATGAGGTGTAGCTAATGGAGGGGTTCCAAAAATCCATTCATCCACCAAACATAAACTGAGTACCTCCTATGGGGATTATATTCATTTTATTGATGAAGAAATGATGAAGCCCAGATGCTTTCTGGATCCTTAAATGCCTTAAGCTTGGAGCACTCTTCTTTTCCAGCTCCCTGGCCCATCCTCTTCTTTCTCCAGTTTATTGCCTGCCGAGACTGCATACCTCCCCACCCCAGACTCCAACTCATGGTTCAGTTTGTAGCTTAAATGTGACTTCCACAGAAAACCCTCCTACCTCCCCACCCCCAACAGCTGATATTGACTGAGCGTCCATTAGGTGATAGGCACGGGGAATACAGAGGTGGGTAAATGCCAGCTCACAGCTCCAGGTCCATTGGGGGTGACACCAAGCAGACAGATGGCAATCCAACATGGTTGCTGCTATGAAAGAAGTAAGAACAAAGACCTAAAGAAACACAATTCCGGTATCCTGGGTGTCCACCAGTAATAACACTTATTTTAGAGTAGTAACTCTTTATTTTAGAATAATTATAGTTTCCCTTGAGGGAAAAAAAAAAGATAGCTTGTAGCATTATTGAGATATCCCTTGAACGTACTCAGTCCAAGAAGTGCTACACACCCTCTGCATGGCAGGTGGAGATTCTGGTATCAGGAAAACTTCCTATTATGAAAAATCCTGTAACACTAAAGAGAAGCATTTAAACAGATTAAGATATTTTTCTCTTTGTCCCACCCAACATTACATTCACATGTGAAAATTTTGCCACTGCTTTGATTTAAAACATCATGATCCATGTAAAAACAAATTTTCTCCTGCCTCTTATTGGCCAAGGAATTATTTTATTTTTATTTTTATTTTTTTACCTTTTTTTTTGTTAGCATATAATGTATTGTTTGCTTCAGGGCCAAGGAATGATTTTTAAGTGCATTCCCTGATCTACCCTCCCAGTCCTGCCCTCTCTACTGCAACTGCCATCTCAGCTGACAGTGCCTTCATCCCTCCAGTGGCCTGGGAATCGTTAGCTCCTTTTTCCTCATGCACTTCTCTCACATGATAGGAAATCTCATTCACTGCACTACAGATATTCTATCCCGCATCTGATCATTTCTTACTACCTTGGTAGATGGCACCACATCTCTTACTTGGGTCATAATAGCTCCTAATTGACCTCTCTGCTTCTACCCCTCCCACTCACTCACCTTCTCCACACAGGGGAGCAAGCCTTCTAAAACCCTTGAGGGGCTTCTCCTTTCACTCAGTAAAAGACAAAGAAAGGTTCTGCACTGGCTTAGGACACCCCAGAGGATCATTTCTGTCACCTCTCTGACCTCAGGCCCAACTTACCTCCTTTACCCCACTCTTGTTTTCCTTCCACGGGACTTTGGACAATGTCTGGAGACATTTTTTGTTGTTACAGCTGGGGTTGGGGTGTGTGCTACCAGCATCTAGTGGGTAAAGGCCAAGGTATTTGTTAACCATCCCACAGAGCACTGGACAGTCCTCACGGCAAGTTCACTAGCCCGTCATGTCAATAGCACTGAGGTTGAAAAACTGGATTATCCACATATCTAATCACCTCCTTCAGGTCTGGGCTGAAATGTCACTTTGTCAATGAGGCTCTTCCTGGTTCCCCCGGTTTAAATGTAGCCAACACACTCCCAACCCCTGTATCTTCCTTGCCATTTGCCTTTTTCATAACACATCACCCACCAGCATATTGTGTGATTTATTTTAGTTTGTTGTTTCTCTTCTATCTGCCCAACTAGGTTATAAACTTCACCAGCATAGGCGTATCTGTGTGCCTTGTTTACTAGGGCAGAAGAGTGGCTGACAATAATAATGCATTTCATTGTAAAAACAAATTTAATGCTCATGCATGAAAGAATTGTAGCTGCACTTGGGCAAGGTGTGACTCTTTGATCCTCTTCTGCCACTCAATATCCTCCTTAGGGATTCTTTAAATGGAAATAATCACCTTGTCAAAGCTATCGGTTTGCATTATCTGTTGAGGGGTAATTTGAAATTCTGAGTTGGAGGGTTTTCTTCTGTAACTTATATTTGCCTTTGAAATAATTAAAAGAATATTACCAAGAAGCTCCGTGCTGTTTTTCTCCAGGTATAAATAAAAGATGTGCATTCAGGCAATTTCCTTTCTTTGTATTTGGTATGAATGCCAGGCAATAGTTATTTAACAATTTCATAATTTGTCAGCTTTCTTTGATGAAATGTTGCTAGAAAATGGCCAGTAGAGAATATTTATTGTTTTTAGACTCCAAAATAAAGAGAAGAATAGATCCCTTATCTCACCAATGCTATTTTGTGCCATTAACATAGATTTTAGTGTTTTGTCCTCTTCAGTTTGAAATGTCTCCAGACATAATGAATTGGTTATTTCTTTTGAAAGTTCAATAGCTGTGATTCCCAGTAGGCAGTAGGTTCTTTTTTTTTTTTTTTAATGGTGTACATTTTAGTTTTTCCTTTTTTTTACTCAACGGTGATTTTGCATTTATTGGAAGATGATTTTTAGATGCCATTTGAATATAAATTTTTGGTACATGGGAGTCTCTCTCTAGCCCATTCCTTTTTCAGGAGCAAAATTTGTCTCTCTAGAGGGGAAATAAAGGATTGGCTTGAAAAGGTTCAAAAAACATTGTTTATTCTCACAATATTGCAAATGCTTATCTTCATAGCTCATAATTCCCTTCCCCCAACCTGTTTTCATTCACACTCAAGTTGTTCATTACACAAGGAATCTGGGAGTCCAGTACAAGGAAACTGCACCTTTCAAGTAAATTGCAGGTTTCAAGATGATACAAATTTGTTGTTCAAGCACACACTCTGGTTCTTTTCCTTTCTTGAAAACATGTAATATTGATTTGTGGTTTAAAGGCCATTTGCTCTGTATGTCTTTCTTTAACCTAATGAACAAAAATAGGGGAATCGTTGTTTTCTTTGTTCTAATGGCAAAGTATGGTTGCAACACAGGGGAGGGAAACTGGCAAACAGCTTTTTACTTTTAAGGACGACTTACAAAATAAATCTTCAGGCAAATGCTTTGGGAGACATCTGAACAAATCCCCTGTGATCTTTAGCTGGACTGTCAAGCTACCCCCCCCCCCCCCTTTTAAACATCGGTAGCTTTGCTGCTTTTCTGTAAAACAAACAGAGCCAATTTTGGAGGGGGGAGTCAGTAATTACATCTGATTTCCATTATGATTTCTCTTTTCTGTGCTAAACAAAGAAACTGACACCAGGACAAAAATCTCTTCTTTCTTTCCTAAGATTTGAATGCGTCTAAATGAATGAATAGTTGATAACTTTGTAGGGCTCCCCAAATGTTCCAGAAGATAAATGCGGACCATGTAAATCTTATGATCTGTTTTGATTTCTTGACCTTTATCCTCTTCCATTTATGAAGTAAATTTCCTCAAGCAGGACTGGTAAAAACACAGGGTTTTTCAAATATTGAAGTGATTTTAAGAATTGCATTATCTTGAAATCAAAAGGTCTGGGAAAGAAATCCCAGACTTTGTAGGACTGACTTTATTTGCAGAAAAAATATAGGTAGAATCTGACATGGATGATGAGGAAGTGAATTGTTAGAATGTATACTGTAGACTTATCAATGCCTTCCTTGAACTGATAATAGCCAGTATTTCCGTAGGTTGTCTCCTATTAGAGGACAAGCTATTCATTTGGTATATGCACTAAAATATTTTTACATCTTTTATACAACAGTGAAATGAATGTATTGTTAATACATTTGTGATCCAGTACCCCATATATGTGCACTTAGAATAGTTCTAGAATTCCTGCATGTTTAGTTTTTCTGCAATAAACTGCAAATTATATCATGAAGATTATCACTCCACAATAGCAGAAAGACATGAAACATTAAATCATCATGGGAGAAGGACTCCAACATAAATTTCCAATCAGACATTGGCAGTTGTATAATTAAGAGTTACCACCAGGCTAAGATACTCTGAAGAAAGATCTCGCTAGGCCTAAAAGACAAGAATCAAGTGGAAAGCACTCAGCTATTTGTCATAACCAGTGACCTTAACGGAAAAAAAGTGACTGTAGATTTGTTTCCCCAAATGGTGTGCTGTCTTAGTGATTCAGAAGGGGGAAGTACAAGTTTTAAAAATGGCTTATGCTCAGGAACAAAACTCAGGTCTCTTTTCTGTTCCTGTAGTGATATATGCCAAAAAATAAGAGTTGGTTCTCAGTCTGATCTGTCCACAGATGCATGGTTTCTTTCTTTAACCAGCTGTAGCTAATTGCATGAGGGCCGCCTCTTGTGCTGAACATGAAAAGGAAACCTGTAATTTATTGCAACAGACCGTACCATTTCTGCTGTACGACTGCCTTTTCTGTCACGTCAATGAGTGGATTTCTCATGGTACATTGGCAGCTCAGAGACTGGAAAACAGCGTTAGCTGGAGAGAGAGAGAAGAGAGAGAAAAGGGTTTCAGAATCCCTTCATGTATTTTACACAGAGCTCAATAAAAGAATAAACTGGAAACAGAATTTCCCTTTGCAATCTGCCAGGGGCAGTTTGGGGGGGTGGTGGCTATTGTTTACACACAGCTCTTTGAATCAACTCCACTGACTTACCAAGATACAAGTACAGTGTTCCATGGGACATTCAGCATAGGAGTGGTTTCTGTTGAGCAATCATCCCCAAATACCCCAAGAAATGGCCAAGGAGATGGCTTGCTGTAAATAGAGTAGGGCCCCCTACTTGCCCCCATCCTCTCCACAGGCCTTCATGGTTTCAAGGGGCTCATGAGTTCAGTGAGGTATAAAATAGGCACGAAATAACTAGGCCGGATTGTTATAAACCGGATCTGCCCTTCAAGGTGTTTACTAGAAATTTAGTTCCTAACGAACTAGACTCCACCCTGCCTTAAGGCCCACTTGTAAATGCTTGTCAAAGTGGTGCCCTTCTTTTGTTGAGTGGAAATCCAAATTAAAAGACTTGCTATTTTGCAGCAATGGAAAGAAACAAGTTGAGAAAGTGCCATGTATGTTTTCCAGTTGACTCATGGCCCCCTCAATAGTCCTTTTGTGTGAGGGTGGTAAGTTTTCCCTTGACGCTCTGACAAGTGTGAAGAAGGGAGCCCCAGGATGCTAATTCTCAGAGAGCTGGGTGGAAACTCCACAAGGGTCTCCAAATGGAGCTGTTCTCATTATGTTGGGTGCACGTGGTACCTGGAGCCACACAGCTGGGTGATTTACACGTACCCCCTCCCCAATCTAATAGTTTGGGAAAGATTCTAATTAACCATAGAATTCCTAAGGAAGCCCAATCATCTGCCCATCTGCTATGATTGGCCTTCCAGATGGTCCCTGAGGTCATTTCCAATCCAATCCGTCAATTCCAGCTAAGATGCATCTTAGTACAATTTGAATCATTGAAAAATACCCAGGTTTGCTTTTGTGACTTCGAGAAACAAATCCTGTTATAGTTTTTGTTCTTGTACATTGTTAGGCAATGATTTCACGGAGGAAATTAGTCAACATATCCATCAAAGTAATTAAGAAATAACTACACAACACATTAAAATGTGTTAAAGAGAAAAATGCCAATTGAACCATGCATAACTCTACAAACAGATCAAATATGTGTGTGTATATACCTGTGTGTGTGTGCATGTGTGTGTGTACACACACATACACATACCTTACAATCCAGGAGTCATTAATGTCTAATCAGATTAATATTTGCTAACTGGAAAAATATTGTACTACTGTATTCATCCCAATCACATGATGTCTTTTTTTCATCCTTTGTGGAAATAAGGAGCATAAGGGACTTTTCAAAAACCTCAAAAAGTGAATAGTAACCAGTTTTCCAACCACAACCCTCACAAATAAGCTTCCCTTTTTGGTTTCTTATACTAGTTTTCCATAGGGAAGTTGTTCCTCCCCTTCCACAGGAAAAAAAAGGGATCCATAATGCAAAATCACACAACCATCCCTGTCTATGACAATATATAATTTAGGGTTATATAAAGTCTAGAACTGTTATAATAGTACTAAATTATCTTTATTTTCAAACTATTTTCCCAAGACACTCAGTGTTTTTGCATTAGGAAACTTAGAGAATACACTACACTACATAGTTCTTAAAATATACCTTCCAAGTAGTTTTTTCCTTTCTTTAAAATTTTTTTTATTTTTGTTTTAAGAATTAAATTTTTAAATAGTTAACATGCAGTGTTATATTGGTTCCAGGTGTACGATATAGTGACTCAACAATTCTGTATATTACTCAGTGCTCATCATGGTAACTGCACTCTTAATCCCCTTCACCCATTTCACCAACCCCACCACCACCTCCCCTCTGGTAACCATCTGTTTGTTCTCTGTAGCCTTATAAGTAGTTTTTAAATATATCTGCTATAAATGGGTTCCCTAAGAACTTTAATTCCCAGGGAAGGTCCATTTTATTACCTCTCATATAAAAATACATAAAATATTCATTTTTTACCAACCCTATGAAAATTAGACTACACACTTTACTCCAAATATATTCTCAGAAGAGCTTTTCAGGAATTGCATTTAACTCAAGTCTTTATTGAACTAAATTGTACTTAATTCAAGAATGTATCTAAGTGAGATTACAAATGGAATTTGTTAGTTTTCGGGGTTCTTGGGGACACTCCACGTTATTGTTTTTGTTAGCCCTGGGGTTCTTAAAATGGTTGTTTAGTCCAGAACTTCTCAGGCAGATAGGTCCATTAATATCTATTTATCCTCAAGGCTGAAAGAAGAAGAAATTACCCCTCAACATGAAAAAGTTACCATTGTATTTGGAAGCCTGGGTTGGTTTCCTAAAATGCCTGAGAGCATGGAATGAAGTGTTAAGCTCTGAGGTGCAAGGTTTAGTTGTCATGGGTCAGCAGCAGCTATAATCAAGGAAAGGCTTCATGGAAGAAATAAATGGGTTTCTTTGTGATCAAATGGGGTATTGGAGCCCCTATCATCACCTGGAGGTCAAAAGACCTTTGGGTCATGATGGTTTTCCTAAGGGGTAATTTATACATGTCACATCAACTGTAGCTTTGTGAAAACTTGTGAAAGGACTATGGCTTTATAAAATCAGCAGAGAGGAAAAGTAAAAAGAAGCAGGAGAAGAAAAGAGACATTTGTTGCACCCTTCTATGGCAGACACTAGGCTGGGAGCTTTGCTTATTTGTATTACAGCCTTAATAGTCACAATGATCCAGTAAGTCAGTTTATTATCCTCATTCTACAGACGAAGGCACCAAGACTCAGGGTGTTTAATGATCTCACTTATGTTCACACAGCTAATAATTGTTAGAGCCAAGGTGGGTCTCAGGAGGACTTCAGTGTTCTTAAATGGGTCTCATTCCAAATCCCACACTCCTTTCTCTACAGTGTACGGCTCTTAGCAAGGTCAGCTCTGTGGACCCTTCTTAAAGAATGGTATGGCTTGCAGAGGACAAGAGTTGTTAAGTGCATAACAAATGAAACTTAATTTCTTTAGCTCAGCACAACTTTGATTCATGAAATCGACCTTAGACTAAAATCCTTCTTTAGACTCTCTGTTTTGATTTTAGGTTTGGGAAGTGCTGTGTATTTCCTAAAGCAAACAACAACCCCCAAAACTTTCTAATTTGCACTAAGCAGGAGATAATGAGAGTGTATATAAAGAGAAGGCAATTCAATTACAGAAAAGTATAAGGAGAGCATCCTGCAGAGAGAGGTGAACTGGCATCCAAGCTCAGCCTGGCCACTCTTACCTCCAGGTGACATAAATCATACATCCGGACTAAGGCTCAGTCTTCTTACCCTTTCTAACACTAACCATCTCTCCTGGCTCTTTTTCTACACCCAGATGGTACAGAAATCTTCAGACAGGCTCCATCTGCCTACCTACCCATGAAGAACTGTCATAGAATAGCTAAAAAGTAGTTTTGTTTATAATCTCAGAAAAAAATATTATCTTAATAGATGTTGACTTTGATCAAAACTCTGATTTAATAAGGTAAATTTCAATTGCAGATTTTGGGTTGAATTGTAATTTTCTGACTTCTAGTTTATGGGACAGAAGTAAATGCTCTGTAAACTTTCATCTGAACTCGGGTGAGATGTTTACCCCTGAAAGTTTCAAAGTAGCTTCAGTTAATGATGTCGAACAGTTGTATTAGGACACTATATTGATACCATGCAAATCTGGAAACCAGCCAGCCAGTGATCCCATTGGGCTGACATTTAAAGATGAGGTATTCTATCCTATGTGGAAAGAAAACATCAGGCAAATTTATAGCTTGAATTGACTATATTAGGCTAAGTGAGGTATAAATGTTCAAAGTTCCCCTTGAATTATTATTTTTAGGGTCATTCTGGGGTGATGCTCAGGCACAGCATAGGTGAAACATACACATTTTAAGTTGGACTTAAATACTTTGCACCTGCAAGTGAATCAACCTGGATAGATAAGAATCAGCGGCTACTGATGGTCACAGGTGGTGAAATGTACCATGAAGTTGGCACTCTCAGCCACCAGGCAGCCCTGCCCACATCAAAGTCATGAGCACACTTTGATTTCATAGTCCCTTTCATTGCCCTTTTATGTTACTGCGACAGAGGTTTCTGTGGTTAAAATCAGATAGTATATCTGCCGCTCACCCATTCAAGATAAGGTGCCCAGAACTTTAAAGAAGTAAGAAGAACATTAGAGAACCAGGGAGTTGGTTCAGCTTTTCAATGGTCCATCCCAGGGACTTTCACCAAGATACTGCATGAAAAGATTTTTCAGAACTATATGGATTTTAGGTTTGAATAAGTCATAATCATCTTTCAAAGGAACAAAATGTTTTTTTCTTGAACATGACCACTGTATCTCTTTGTTTCTTCCCTCCCACACCCTTTGCAATGCCATATTTTCCTTTGCGCTGCTGTGACAGACACCTGTGGCATGCTGGCTGGGTGTTTTCATGTGGTGCAGGAAACTCCCTGATTCCAAGCTGACCTTCTCTTTTAATTTTGACCCCTTTATGAAATATGCTGTTCTTGCCAGAGCCAAAACAAAACAACACATGGAGACAAGGAACTTGGGCACTGGCTCAGAGTAAATGAAATGCACTGGTGACTGATTCAGCCTCTGTATTTTGTCCAACACATTCCCTATTTCTTAGGATACAAATTCAACCCAATGGCTAGACCCACCAGTTCCCCAGAGAGGGAGGCAAAGATCTTAGCTTTGGTGGCAAGTTTTTGCCACATTTCTTGTGGTGGGAAAGAAAGAAAAGAACAATACTTCATTTTAATTTAAGAGTAAATCCAGAAAAGAAATCTTCTAACCATTCAGAAAGTTCCACAGCTTCATCCAGTGATCTCACACTTTTTGGATCTTTCATTTTGTTATATAAAAGTTCCTAGATTTCTATCATGATGAAAACAAAAACCTCACTTTTTCCAAGAAGTGTATTTATAGTATAATATGATATTGAACATTTATGGTAAGTTTTAAGGACTTCAAAATTATTCTAGAATTTTGAGGAATAAGATTTGTTCTGCACATCTTTTCACCAGGAAAGAAGAAAATTAGAAGAAGCATCTAATATCCAAGATTATCATACCATTTCAAAAGTTCTCATCTGAAGATAGCAAATATATTTAGGGCCAATTCTCTGTCTTTGCTACATACCTACCTAGACAACACATGTCGTTCTCATATGGCTACAGGGCAGACCACTAGCTGAACACTGTCTAGTGCATGTGCCATCCATCCAGAAAGTTTGTGGGCTATTCATGCCATTCTGAATTAGACTTTGATATTCTAGAATCATTGGAATATGAACTGAGGCAACTGGTCTTGAAGGGATATCTTTAAGGTCAGTTACACAGAGAGAGGGTATTTATTCAGGTCAAAGACTAGAATGTGTTGGAGGATGGGAGAGTGTGTGTACGTGCGTGTGTGTGTGTGCACGTGTGTGTGTGTGTGGTGGCTGGCAGTAGTGGTGGAGTTTATAAAAATGGAAATCCCAAGTTAAATGCATGTCAGATGAATGGGTAAAGCAGATGTGGTTCATATATACATGGAATATTACTCAGCCATCAGGAAGGATGAATACCTTCCATTTGTATCAATATGGTTGGAACTGGAGGGGATTATGTTAATTGAAATAAGTCAATCAGAGAAAGACAATTATCCTATGGTTTCACTCATATGTGGAACATAAGGAATAGTGCGGAAGACCACACGGGAAGGGAGGGAAAACTGCATGGGAAGACATCAGAGAGGGAGACAAACCATGAGAGACTCTGGACTGTGGGAACCAAACCGAGGGTTACAGAAGGGAGGTGGGTGGAGTGATGGGGTAACTGGGCGATGGGTATTAAGGAGGACACGTGATGTGATGAGAACTGGGTGTTATACACAACTAATGAATTGCTGAACACTACATCAGAAACTAATGATGTATTATATGCTGGCTAATTGAACATAATAATAAAAATAAATTAAGTCACAAAAAATGTATATGTGTGAGCATGCTCATGTGTACAAACACACACACACACACACACACCTGATTCCTTTAGCATCTGACCATTGCAGAATAAGGTATTTGATACCCTAACCAATACTTGGATACTAACCAAGGCAAAGGCAAGATTTTTCAAAAGATTTGAAGGAAACAGGAAAAATGGAACCACATCAAGTAAAGACACAGTTACAGAATTATGATGTTTGATCATCAATAATAAGTGTTTTCAAGTAATTATAAAAGTCAAACTCTCGTACAGTATGTTAACGTCTCATCACATCTGACCCCAAACTGACTCTCTTCCAAATAAGGGCTACACTGGAGTGAGGACACAGTGTATACCAAGCCTCTTTGCACCAAATTAAGCCTCATTCTTTCTGTGGTGACAATTTAGTAAGTCATTAAGTCTCAAATGAATGTCTGTGATCCTTTGGTAGGATGCTAGTAAGATCACACTGAGAGACTTTCTAAACCGTACATGTCCAGATCCCTCTTTATTGGAGAAATGAATCATATTGACCATGTTTAATAATCTATAGTGCTGTACTCTACTCTGCAAAAATTCTCATCATTTTATGTATTGTCTTATTTTTACTATTATAAATCAGAAGAAGGAAACTTGTTTGGATGACTAATTTTAGAAGGGTTCTTTGAAGAGACTTCCAAGGAGTCTTAGTAATATTTAAAAACTTTTTAAGAAGTGAGATTGGGGCGCCTGGGTGGCTCAGTGGGTTAAAGCCTCTGCCTTTCGCTCAGGTCATGATCCCAGGGTCCTGGGATCGAGCCCCGCATCGGGCTCTCTGCTTGGCAGGGAGCCTGCTTCCTCCTCTCTCTCTCTCTGCCTACCTCTCTCCCTACTTGTGATCTCTATCTGTCAAAAAAATAAGAAAAAAAAAATAAAAAATAAAAAATAAAAAAAAAAGAAGTGAGATTGATTGATTTTTGTCATAAGCTTCCTTGTAGTAAGAAAAGTCTCAGAGACCAAGTTATTGGCCATTTTCTGACTTTGAAACCAATGCTGTTTCCTCCATCTTTTAAAGTTCTGTTTTAGAGACTTTTCCTTGGTACCTGACATTTTAAAATGCTTGAATTTTTGCCTTTTCAGCATTCTACCTTTGTGTGCTTCCACAAAAAGAGTCTGGAGAAGTCTAGAAAGTTCAACTAAATTATGACTTTATTCAAAGACAACTAAAATTAAACCTAAATCTAAAAAATTCAAAAAAATAAAGTATTTCCTTATGTCAGGAAACATTCTTCTCCCATCTGGTCTTTCCCATCAATATTTCTAGCTACCTGGTGCTCTTTGTTACATATCATTTCTCACCAGACATATTTTTATTTATTTGTTTATTGTATATCCCTCCCACTTACCTCACTAGAATGTAATCTCTGTGAAAACAAGAACAGTGTTTTACTCTTGCTCTGTTATAATGGTATCTGGCACATACTGAATATTCCATAAGTCCTTGCTGAATACTTGAACAATTAAACAAAAGTAAGGAGAAATATAAGAATCTATTTTCCTTCCCCAAAAGAGAAGTGAAGAATAACAGCTTGGTGGCAAGTCTGTTGCTAGAGTATTAATTTTGTCTTTCTAATAATTTTAAGAATGTTTTATACTATGTAGCTATATAGGAATAAACTTGATTTTTTAGCCAACTAATAAAACTTATATCTGCCTTGGTATGCCTGAGTGGCTCAGTTGGTTAAGCATCTGCCTTCTGCTCAGGTCATGATCATAGGATCCTGGGATCGAGTCCTGCATTGGGCTCCCTCCTCAGCAGAGCCTGCTTCTCCCTCTGCCTGCTACTTGCCCTGCTTGTGCATGATTGCTCTCTTTCTCTCTGACAAATCAATAAATAAAATCTTTTAAGAAAATAATAAATTTAAAAAAACCCCAAAGCTTCTATACCCAAATAACTACTATTCTTCATGGTAGTACTCTTGAGAAAATATGTATCTATTCAAGTAAAGCTCACAATATTTTGGGAATATCTCTTTGAGATCACTTTTATGGCTATTTGTCATCTGTACAAGCAAATTGACACCACTGATTTTTTTTTTAAAACATTATTTTTCAATTAATTTTGAGTAGCCAACACACTTACTAACCATGCAAGTGTGTATTAGAAATACTTGAGAGTATTTCAGATATATTTCTTTATCAGTTTCTAATTCAACCCCATAATAGAGAAGATAAATTGCATCATTTCAATTATTTTAAATTTAGCTAGATTTGTTTTACAGTCTAGAATATGATTTATCTTAACTATTTTGCTTTCCCTTTTAAAAAATGTGTATTCTGCTGTTGGTGGGTAGGGTGTCCATCAGGTCAATTTATTGATAGTGTTGATAAAATCTTCTATATTATGATTGATTTTCTGCCAGTTTGTCCTACTGATTGTTGAGAGAAGGGTCAGGTCTGGCCATAATTGTAGATTTCTTTGTTTCTTATTGCAGTCCTATCAGTTTTTGCTTCATATATTTCAAACCATTTTGGGTGCAGAAAC
The DNA here is from genome assembly GCF_922984935.1 of Meles meles. NCBI lineage: Eukaryota > Metazoa > Chordata > Mammalia > Carnivora > Mustelidae > Meles > Meles meles. The sequence continues at coordinate 26,623,704 of NC_060070.1, forward strand.
ATTTAGAACATGTTATGTGACAAGCCCCCAATACAAAGGTATTTTACTTTAAACAGCTATTTTTCAAAGAGATTTAAATAATGAAGAAGTCTTTAATGTTTAGCCACATGAATACCACTTCTAATACTCACCATTCTTTCGGGGAGATTTAGATTTCTGTCTTTAATCTTTTCCTTCTGCCTGAATGACTTTCTCGTAACATTTCTTATTTTACATGTCTGCCAGTTATTAATTCTTTCTGCTTTTGGATGTCTGAAATGTCTTTTTTGTGCTTTTGGTTTTGAAAAAAACTTCTGGGTTTAGAATTCTACATTGTCTTTTTTGTTTTTTTAAATTCTGTACTATAGAGGTATTGCTCTACTATCTTCTGGCTTGCATTGTTTCTTACCATAAGACTGCTTATCAAAAAAAGACTGCTTTTAAAATTTTCTCTTTATCACTGGTTTTAAACCATTTGATTAGGATATGCTTTGCAGCTTTATGTATGTTTCTTACATGTCAGGATTCTTTGATCTGTAGGTTTATCATTTCATCAAATTTTGAAATTTTCAATCATTATTTATTTAAGTTTATTTTCTACCCTCCTGCTTATTGCCATTTGGGATCCCTATTGTAAGTATATTTGAATAAGGCCCTCCCTGTTACTTTTTCTCTCTGTTTCATTTTGAATAATTTCTATTGTTATATCTTCAAGTTCACTAATCTTTCTGCAGTGTCTAATCTGTTATTAATTCCATCCAGTATATATTTCATTTCAGAAGTATATTATCCATTTCTTGAATTTTATTTGGTCTCTTCTGTGTCTTCCATATTTCTGCTTAACATTCTCAAAGTTTTCTCTAGCTTCTTGAACAAAGTGGATAATTTATAATAACTATTTTAATCTCTTAGTCTACCAACTTTGCTACCTGTACTATTTCTGGTTCTGTTTCAATTGATTTACTATTCTCATCATGAATCATATTTTCCTGCTTTTTTGTATGCCTTGAAATTGCTGATTGGGTGTTAGACATGATGAAATTAATTTTGTTATATGCTTGATATTTTTATATGCATATAAATATTCTTGAGCTTTCTTCTGGGACACAGTTACCTGGAAACATTGTGAATATTTTGGGGATTTTGCTTTTAAGCTTTGTTAGGTGAGACCAGAGCACCATTTATCTTGAGGCTAATTTTTCTCTAATACTAAGGCAATAGGCTTCTCAGTAGTCTTCTGATGCCCCTTGAATTATGAGGCTTTCCATTCTGAATAATGGGAACAGAAACTATTCTTGGCCTTGTGTGAGCCTGAAGGAATGTTCCCTCCAATATTCTTGGGAGATTTTTTTCTCCAGCCTTAAATAATTCCCTCACATACAAGTTGGAAATATTACCCAGATGAAGACTTAAGAGGAGCCCTCTGTGGATTTCCAGAGTATTCTACATCTCTGTCTCTCTCTAGACCTCTTCTTTCCAAACACAGCAACAGATTAAAAAAATACAAAATTAAAAAAAAAAAAGAAACAACCTGCATGATTAGATTTTGACTGCTTCTCTCCTATGCGCTCCTGTCCTCATTCCCTGGAAATATCCACCTAAACCTTCATCTCCACAAGTCAGTATTTTTTGTCCTCACTTTCAATTTTATGTGAGTAGATTCTTTCAAAACAGTCTCTATTTTGATTTTAAGACTTTGATTCCTACAAGAAAATTTGCATTTCCCCCCCTTTTCCTAATTTCTTGAAAAAGTATTTTGGGGTTGGGACTCAGAAAAACATAAACTTTCTAATATTAGAAATGAAATATCAGAATGAAATATCAGAAATATCAGAAATATCAGAATGAAATTCTAACACTATCTTACAGTTTTCCTTGCAATTACACTTGACCACATGACTAAGTATATGAGTAGAAGGAAATTGTGCAACTTTATTTTGAAATAAAAAAACCAAAAAACACTTGCTTGTGCCTTCCTTTATTTCCCTTCCTAGGATTGCGGGACTAATGGGCCAGCATAGATAATGCTGGAAAGGACATCAATGCTAAAAATGTTCCGACCATAAGTAGACAGAACTTGAATCCCTGGGTGAACTTATGGAATCAAAATTTTCCTGCAATCCTGAAGTATTCATTTCCAGACAGTTTTACAAGAAAGAGAAATTTTACCTTTTTTAATCCACTGTATTGGTGATTTTCTTTGATGTACCAGCTTAGACCCTAACTAATATAATAGGTGTATTAAGCCCATTTGTAGTTACCATTATGATAGACAAATTTGACCTTAGTTCTGGCATAATATTTTATGATTTTTATTTTTTAAATAAAAAATTAATTATGTAGTTTACTTATTTACTTTCACACATATGTACAGTTTTTTGGGAAGATTTGTTTTTTTCTTTTCCACTGAAGACCTTTATAATAATTTCCCTCTTTTCATTTTCTTCTCACAATTTTTGGTATTATTTCTATCTTATCAAAACATTTAGTTCTATTTTATATCAGTCACATATACTAAATGTTTGTGTCCTGTTCAACTCTCATAGTTTTCCTGGTCATCCTTTTGTTGGTTACAGTTTATTTCTATTAGTATCCTAGAAAGGGCTGATAGGGAATATAGTCCTTGAGTTCTTGCTGGTTGAAAACTGTTTGTCTTCATCCTTTATACTTCCTGGTTGTGAGATTGTAGGACTAAGTTTTCTTTCCTCCCATATTTGTAAATGGTATGAATCTGTAATCTCCCACATAGAATTTGATACAGGAAACTCATCCCATTTTTGCCCCGAAATATCATTATAATTTAGATCATACATTCTCAGAGGTTGAAGTATATTATGCTGATTTACAAAATGAAAGTGAGAAAGGATAGGTAGATTGTATTTTGGTTTTTGATATATGTGTCATGGGTTTTATCTTTAATTATATGAGGATAGAACACTGCCTCAGGGAGAATGACAAATACAGGTAATAAGAGTGGAATCTATACATAGTTCATGTGGACATATCTTTAAAGATAAAGGAAGAAAATATTTATAATGCTATTAAACTAACCAAGGATGTAATTTAAAACCCTCATAGCTTTATTGCTCAAGTGACTTTGTTTCTTAGAGCAGTGACCCAAGAGGGAGGTATTATAGACAGAGATGAAACCCTTTACCCTGTTTCCTTAGTTTTACAGAGTGTGGAATTGGTGGACTGCATGTATCACTTCAAGTTGCCTGCAAGTTATTCAAGGTAAACTAATTAAAATGATTCTACATCTGAAATATTTGACATTGACATATAAACAATTATCCATGGATAACTCAGGGTGTTTCTAATTAATAGCATTTGCTAAGCAATGAGGCTAAGAGGGGCAAAGACAGAGTCATTTCATCATAAGTGATAAAAATTTCAACTTGTCTTTGTAAAAATCTTACATTTTTAACCTGAATTTCAAATTTTATCACTGCCAATTTCAATATTTCATGTTTTCTGAGAACATTTCTATATACAGTACTTCACTGCTCATTTGCTTATTTATTTATTCAGCAAATATTTATTAAGTGCCTACTACATGTCATGCAGAGAATCAGTAGTGAACCAACATCAGATAAAGTCCTGGTTCTCCTGAGGTTTATATGCTGGTATTGGAGATAGGCAGAAAGATAGACAACTAGCCAACTAGCCAGCCAGCCAGATATCAGATTCTTATTAACAACAAGCCTGGATAGGGATAGAACTAAGTGCAGGGAAGGCAGGTTCTGCCTCAGATAAAGTGGTCAGAGAAGGTTTCTCTGAGGGGATGAGCAGAATCTTAAATGGGAATAGCTGGAAAAATGTGACCCAGGCAGAGAGAAGTTTAAGGGCAGATACCCCCAAGGGAAAAACATGCTTAGGTGTCCTGGGAATAGCCAGGAGGATGCACAAGTTGAGAGAACAAATGCAGTTGGAGAGTTGGTGGGAAAAGATGGTGTGGATGATACAAAATCTTGTAGGCCATGATAATGCCATGGACCTTGATCTACGGAAGAAATGGATTTATATCTATGGAAAGATACTGAGAGGTTCTGAGTAGAAGAGTGACAAGACATGATTTGCATTTTAAAAGAATTTCTGACTGTCATGTGGAGAATAAGATTTGGGGAGCATAGGTAGAAGCCTGGAAACCAGGTAGGAGGCTATTGGAGTGATCTAGGAAAGAGATGAAAGGGGTTTGGCCTAGGATGATAGACAAAGGAGGTGCACGGAGCCCTGTTCAGACAGAGGTCATATTTTGAAAGTTAAAGTCAATAAGATCCATTGCTAGATTGAATGTAGTTATATGAGAGAAAAAGAATAGTCCAGAACAATTCCAGCGTTCAGTTTAAGAGCATGGCTGACTGGTGGAACCGTTCACTCAGAAGGGGAATGAGGGCAAAGTGATGGATAACAGGGCTTGAATGAGCTCAGTTATGACATATTAAAGTGAGATACCCTTTAGATGCCAAAGTGGAGAGTCTGGGTAGGTAGTTTGATATACAAGCCAGGCATTCAGTAGAGGGTTTGAGGCTGGAGGAAATAATCTGGGAATTTCTTCACATACACACTATTTAAAGCTAGAACTAGACAAGGTCACACAAGATGTGAATTCATATTAAAAAGAGAAGAGGTACAAATATCGAGCCCTGGGAACTGCCAATGTTTAGAAATAAGGAAAGGAAGAGAATCCCCATAAGAGATTAAGAAGAGAAGGAAAACAGGGAGAATGGTATCATGGATATCAACTGAGGAAAGAATTTACAGAAGGCAGGAGCAGTTCTTAAAAGTTTGAGCATAATTGCACTATGGCTATGAAAGGTGCTATTATTAGAGGAAGCTGGGTGATCAGTACACAGGAACCCTCTGAACTATTTTTGCAACTTCTGTGTGCGTCTAAAAGTATTTGAAAGTAGACATTTAAAAAAGAGTGAAAAGTGGTTTCAAGAAGAAGAGCAAACAAATTCTGCTGAGAAGACCGTTGAGAAAAGGGCTTGGGGCTGAGGATTCAGTGTGGCAGTGTGGCACTCCTGAACGAGTTTGCTAAGAGTGGGGTCATGGTGTAAAATTTCAAAGTCAGTGTTTTTAAGAGAGAAAGGTAAAAGAGGATGTCAAAAACAGTGAGCAGAGACAATTCTTTGGGGGATTTTACTGTAACAGAGATCAGAGAAACACTGTAGTAGGCAGAGGTGTAAATGGGGCCAGGAAAGTATCATAAAATACAGCCAAAAGTTGACCTTCCTACTGCTTAATTCCAACATTTCACTAGCCACCATTTCTTGTTGTGATATATTAAATCGTTTAGTTCTGACAGTTTTGCATTTTCTCTTTCCAGTCGTGAGTTTGCTTTTCTTTCCTCTCTCTCTCTCTCTCTCTTTTTTTAAAAATTGTGATTGCCCTTTAAAATTACTTCCTTTGGTTTCACTCCGCCATCACTTGGTAGTAGTTTGCATCATTTAAAGTGTCTGTTAGTTGCTCTCTTTCACAGACTGCATTTTTCTGCCCAAGAAAACATAAAACTAATTCTCAGGAATTCTAGAACTCCAAAACATCATTATGTGTGTGCACACTTGAGGTTCATATTTGTGTCCGTATGTGTAAATACGTGTGTGTTTAGCAGTTATTCAACAGAATTCATTTAGGAAACTTTGTGGAAGGAATGTGGCCCTGGGGGGTTATGATAATGCAGAAAGAATGGAGCGCATCAAGGGCTATGTGTTTGGTGACTGTGGACGCAGTGTGGCTAGTTGTGGTTGTGGCCGAATTTAATAGGCCAACTCCTTTCTGTGGCTGCTTTATCATTTTGTATCTCAAAGGACCACAGATCCTAAGTACCTCTTGTCTCCTTGAGTATCTCCTGCCAACACTTGTAACAGAAGTCCAATAGACATGGCAGGGTGGTGCTTTTTAACCAGTAGCACATATGACGCTTGCCCAAGTGTAGTGCGAGAAAATACTCAGAGAATTCCTGCTGCTTTTCTGAGAGATTCAGCAACAACAAAAGGCAAACACTGAGTTTCACAAAGCACATTAAACAGGGCAAACAGGCCTCTAATCCAATGGTTTAATTACAGTATAGGACATTCATTGCGGCAAACCATGCTTAGCATTTCAAACCACTCCATGTGTTTCTCAACAAAAAGGAAAGCTCACCCCAAACCCCACAGTGCTTCTCACACCCTGCAAAACCAATGGTGTCATAGAATAACATTCTGTTTGTTTTGTTCTTAAGTTTTTAAACCATCCCAATTTAACAAGAGCTGACTAAAATTTGGAAAGACTCTTTTTATACTTTTTTTGCATCTTCTACCCAGTCTGACCATCTGTCCTTCTGCCTGCATGCCTCCCTGCCCCCCTCCCATTTATTTATAGTCTTTTGGGGAGCAGTTTCAGGTGTAGGTTTCTAAGCTATAATTACCTCACCAGTTAAGATCATCATCAGTCCAGTCAAAGCCTCTGAAAATCATGACATTTTTAAAATTTCCCCCTTTACAGACAGTGGCTTCTGTGTACTCTATGTCCTTGGGTGTGCATACAAACTTGAAGGACATTTTGTGTATGCATGTGTTCTTAATTCACATAAATGGTTTTGTATTATTAGTTTCATTCTTCGATTTATTTTTAAAATTCATCCTTGGGTTTTATATATATATTCATTAAGTAAAGCCCATTGCTTCTAACTACTTCATGGTATTTCCTCAATATGCATCTCCATTTTTTTAGTAATAAACATCCAGTTTTCTTTCAACCCTTAATGTAGTGATCATCTTCACATATGTGCATTTACAGCATATACACAGAAGTGGAATTATTGGGTCACACAGTAAATGTATACTTTGCAAAGAACTGCCGTATTGCTCTTTAGAATGGATTTATGGCATTTCTAATTCATATGCCCGCCAGAAAGGCATGAGGGCTCTCATTTCTGTGCATCCTAACAAACACTTGATGTTATCTGACTTTGTGATTTTTTTTTAAAAGATTTTATTTACTTAGAGAGAGAGAGAGAGAGAGCATGAGCAGGGGAGGGGCAGAGGGAAAGGAAGAAGCAGACTCCCTGCTGAGCAGGGAGCCCAATTCAGGGCTCCATCCAAGGACCCTGGGATCATGACCTGAGCCAAAGGCAGATTCTTACCAAATTGAGCCACCCAGGTGCTCCTTTACTTTGTGATTTTTGCCAATCTGATAGGTGCAAAGAATTATTTCTTTTGCACTTATCTCATTACTATTTCAGTTGAAAAATTCTTTGTATTCTCACAAGATGCTCGGTTTTTCTTTCTGTGAACTGTCAATTCTTCTCCCCTCAACTCTTTTCCTGTTGGGTTCCCTTTTCTTATTGATCTTCAGGGGTTATATGAGTATTCTCATGATTAATACCTTGTTGGTTTTAGATAAGGGACTGTATGCCAGATTTATGCCTATTGTTCTAGCTTAATAATTAATAGGATACCCTTGTTATCAAATATATCCTTAAGTTTAGATGTTGCAAATATCTTTTCCCAGTCTATGACTCTTCTCTTGATGTTGTCATCGGTGTTTTAATGCCGTTAAATTTATTAATTTGTTGCATTATTGTTTATGCTTTTGAAGTCTTTTGAAGAAATCTGTTTTTAATCCAGTTTTGTATTATTGGATGCTTAGGTTTTTCTGTCCATTTTCTATTTCAGACAATGCTGTATTGAACATCCTTTATATTTCTTTGTTCATATGTGTGAGATTTTCTCTAAGTTATGTATCTGTGTGGGTGAGACTGCTGTGCCAAACAATTCCTGTCTCCTTTTATTCTGCATTCACTGTGGCTGGAATACATTCCATGGTGTCTATTACAGTTATTAGCTGGGTGCCATATAACTGGCTTCTGGCCAGTAGAATGTGTAGAAGTGATATATGATTTTTCCAGTCCTGGCTCATGAAAACTTCCCATATAGGGATCCTCCAGTGCTCTTGTCTTTTCCCTTGCTTTCTGGTCATTCAGTGAAGAACTTAAGCCTGGGTGATGGTGATGCTACCAGACAGAAATACCTTCAGACCTGGAATCACTAGATGGAAGGCCATCACTTAATATTAGATTGAGACTTATGTGAGCACAGAAAAAAATTCTGTTTAGCTGCTAGTATTTTAAGGTTGTTTTTATACTAGTATATTAATTTGCTAGGGCCACCATAACAAAATACCGCAGATTGGGTAGCATTTTTTCCCAACAGTTTTGAAGGCTAGAAGTCCAAGATCAAGGTGTTGGCACAAGTTTGGTTTCTCCTAAGGTCTTTCTCTTGGCTTGTAGATAGTTACCCTCTTGCTGTGTCCTTATATAGCCTTTCCTCTGAGTATGTGTATCCCTGGAATCTCTCAGTATGTGTGTCTAAATTTCCTCTTCTTAAAAGGACATTAGTCAGATTGAAGTAAGGCTGTCTGTACAGCCTCAGTTAACCTAAATTGCTTTCTTTAAAGGTCCTATCTCCAAATACAATCATATTCTGAGATACTGACATTTAGGGCTTCAACATATGAATTTTGGGGGACACACAAGTCCATAACAAGCAGCTAGCAATATTTACCTTGACAAATATCACTAAGCAGTGGAATTGCTAGATCCTCAGAATTTTATAAGATGTTGCAAAATTACTCTCCAAAGTACTTATATTAACTTACACTCTTACCCTTGTGCATAATTCTTTTTGCTTTACATTTTTGTCTTCATTTGGTTTTGTCAAATTTTTCATTTTTCCCAATTTGATGGGTATAAAATACGTGTACCTTTTCCTGTCCCTTTACTTTCTGCCTTCATGTATCATTTTCTTTTCACTACATAATTGTCAAAAATTTATTGATTCTAATTTATTCATTCAATTTGAGATACTTTTTTTGACTAGCAAATTTAAGCCATTTACATTTATTGCAATCACAGTTTTATTAGGACTTATGCTGCCTTTTTCATGTTTTTATTACCTAAATTCTTAGTTTTGTTGTATTTTGTTTTTCCTTTTTCTCTTGTTTTCCTCGTTTCACCTCTACATTAATCAGTCTTCTAACCATCATTTTGGAAATATTTAGATTTTTCTTATAATTATTGTGTATTTATTTTTCTTTCCTCCTCCTCCTCTTTTATATCCTCCTTCTTTTTTAAATTTAACTTAATTTAATTTTTTCCAATGATCCAAAATTCATTGTTTGTGCTCCATGCAATACATGCCCTCCATAATACCCACCACCATGCTCACCCAACCCCCCCACTCCCCCCCAAAACCCTCAGTTTGTTTCTCAGAGTCCATAGCTTTTCATGGTTTGTCTCCCCCTCTGATTTCTCCCAACTCACTTTTTCTCTCCATCTCCCGATATCCTCCATGTTTTCCTTGTGCTCTACAAATGAATAAAACTATATGATTATTGACTCTCTCTGCTTGACTTATTTCACTCAGCATAATGTCTCCCAGTCCCATCCATGTTGATACAAAAGTTGGGTATTCATCCTTTCTGATGGAGGCATAATACTCCATTGTATATATGGACCATATCTTCTTTATCCATTCATCTGCTATAGGGCATCTTGGTTCTTTCCACAGTTTAGTGATTGTGGTCATTGCTGCTATGAATACTGGGATACAGATGGTCTTTCTTTTCACCACATCTGTATCTTTGGGGTAAATACTGAGTAGTGCAATCGCAGGGTCATAGGGTAGCTCTATTTTTAATTTCTTAAGGAATCTCCACACTGTTTTTCAAAGTGGCTGTACCAACTTGCATTCCCACCAACAGTGTAAGAGGTTTCCCCTTTCTCTACATCCTCTCCAACACTTGTTGTTTACTGTCTTGTTGATTTGGCCATTCTAACTGGTGTAAGGTGGTATCTCAATGTGGTTTTGATTTGAACCTCCCTGATGGCTAGTGATGATGAATACTTTTTCATGTGTCTGTTAGCCATTTGTATGTCTTCTTTGGAGAAATGTCTGTTCATGCCTTCTGCCCATTTTTTGGACATAATTATCTGTTTTGCATGTGTTGAGTTTGAGGATCAAAATTCCACCAGCATTTTTCAAAGCACTGGAACAAACAATCCTAAAATTTGTGTGGAACCAGTAGAGACCCCAAATTGCTAAGGAAATGTTGAAAAAGAAAAACAAAACTAGGAGCATCACTTTGCCTGATTTCAAGCTTTACTACAAAGCTGTGATCACCAAGACAGCATGGTACTGGCACAAAAACAGATGTATAGACCAGTGGAACAGAGTAGAGTCCCCAGATATGGACCCTCAACTCTATGGTCAAGTAATCTTCGACAAAGGAGGAAAAAATATACAGCGGAAAAAAGCCACACTCTTCAATAAATGGTGCTGGGAAAATTGGACACCTATGTGCAGAAGAATGAAACTTGACCATTCTCTTACACAGTACACAAAGATAAACTCGAAATGGATAAAAGACCTCAATGTGAGGCAGGAATCTATCAAAGTCCTAGAGGAAAGCATAGGCAGTAACCTCTTCGACATTGGCCACAGCAACTTCTTTCAAGACATGTCTCCAACGGCAAAGGAAACAAAAGCAAGAATAAACTTTTGGGACTTCATCAAGATCAAAAGCTTCTGTACAGCAAAGGAACCAGTCAACAAAACAAATAGGCAATCCATGGAATGGGAGAAGATATTTGCAAATGACACCACAGACAAAGGGCTGATATCCAGGATCTATAAAGAACTTCATCTTCCTTCTTGTTTTTCGTGTTCTTCTTGTTTGTCTTCTTTCTCCTTTCCCCCTTCTCTCTATGTAAGCTTGCATATAGAAACTCAGGTTGTTTACTCATACTTATTTCCCATATCACTTAATTTCCTCTTCCCTTAATAATTCTTTTTTTTTTCTTGAAATATTTACTCCACATGTGTTTTCAGACTGTTTTTGTGTGATAAACATTTTTGGGTCACATAGCTGTAATAAAATCTTTATTTTGCTCCTGTAAGTAAATAATAATTTACCTGACTATAATATTCTAGTTTTATAGTTCTTTTCCTTCAACACTGAAAATATTTCTTCACTGTATTCTTGCAGCAAGGAATGTTTTTGAGAACTTTCATGTTTATCTAATTCTTGTTTCTTGGGTAGGTGATATCCTTTATTCTCCGGGAGATTTTAGAATTTTTTTTGTTTTGTTTTTCTGATGGCCTTAAATGTTACTATTAGTATTTCTAGGTATGGTTTTTAATTCTCCATACTTGTTGATATTCTCTGAGAATTTTTAATCTCAAGTATTACATTTTTCTTTAATTTTAGTGAATTTTGAACCATTATTTCTTCAAATACTTTATTCATTTTGGTTTCTTTTGATATTTCAATTTTATAAATATTGATACTTCAATTTCTTTTCTCCATATTTCCTTACTTTTTCTTAACTGTTCTTGTATCTCTTTACTTTCTCTGATGTCTGGTATACCCTTCATCTTGGTTTTCCAGATCCCAAAGATCTGCGCACTCAAGTATACATCTAATCCATTAAGAACTTTTTGCAACCAATATATTTTAATATATTGATTTTTCTTTATAACTGTTTTTTCCTTACTAATGTTTTCAATAGTTTTCTTTGATAATATATAATTTGGCTTTAAAATTTTTGGTTTTGCTGCATTATGACAAAAAAAAAAGAAATAAAGTAAGCATACAGATTGGAGGGAGAGAACCAAAATTCTCTGCTTGAAGGACATGATCATCTATACAGAAAATCCTAAATTATCTAACTACAGCAACAACAACAACAAAAGGCTCTTAGAGCTAATAAATAAGTTTTTCAAGGCTGCAAGACATGAGGTCAATATTGATATATATGTGTATGCAATATATAAATATACAAATGCATATTGTATAAAATATATACATAAGCAGGTATATGTATATGTATAAATTGTATACAAATATCCAAATATATATACTCTCATATTTGCATACTAGCAATGAAAGATCAGCAATTGATATTTTAAAATGTTCTTTTTTAAATTAAAATTTCATTTAAAATTGAAATAAATTGTTATATATAAATACATTTATATACAAATATACATATATATGTGTACTAGTAATAAGCAATCTGCAGTTAAAAATTTAAAGCCAATACCATATACAATTACATCGTTATTAAAAATACTTAGAGATAAATTTGACAAAATTATGTACAACTTGTAAACTACAGAACATTCTGAGAAAAGTCAAAGAACTAAATTTAAGAGATATGTTGTGTTTTTGAACTGGAAAAATCAACAAAGTTAAGATATTTCTTTTCAAAATAGCGTATGGATTTAAAGCAACCCCAATCAGAGTCCTATCACACTTCTTTGTAGAGACTGACAAGTTTTTTTAATTGGCGAGTGTATTCTAAAATTTATATGGAAATATAAAGTACTTAGGATGGCCGAAAAAACTTTGAAAAAGAAGACCAATATTGACAGATTGACACCAGCTTATTTTGATCTTATTATAAAGCTATGGTAATCAGTATAACATGGTATTGGCTTTTAAAGAGTCATATTTATTAATGGGAAAGAATAGAGAGTTTAAAAAGAAATACACACGTGTATTTCTTAAGTTTTGACAAAAATATCAAGGCAATTCCATGTAGAATAATAGTCTTCAACAAATGATGTTGGAACAATTAGCCATGTACAAAAAAATGAACTCCTACCCTTGCCCTTAACTCTACCCTTACCCTTACCTCATACCATGTACAAAAATGAACTCAAAATGAATCCCAAATGTAAAGCCTAAAATTATAAAACTATAAGAAAACAGGAGAAAATCTCAGTAACTTTAATGTTGATAAATATTTCTTAAATACCTCACCCAAAGCAAGAAGTAGAAAAACATAATACATAAATTAGACTTAACTCAAAAAGTTTTTGAAGTTTGCTCTTCAAAATCAGTTACAGGGACACCTGGGTGGCTCAGTTGGTTAAGCCTCTGCCTTTGGCTCAGGTCATGATCCCAGTGTCCTGGGATGGAGTCCTGCATTGGGCTACTTGATCGGCAGGGAGCCTGCTTCTCTCTCTGCCTCTGCCTGCCACTCTGCCTGCTGGTGTGTGCTTGCTCTCTCTGACAAATAAATAAAATAAAATAAAATAAAATAAAATAAAATAAAATAAAATAAAATAAAACAGAAAAACCAAAAAAACAAAATCAGTTACAAAAACAAAAAGACAAGACACTGATTACAAGGAAATTTTGACAAAATACGTATCTGACAAAACCTGTGTCTAGAATATATAATGAATTCTTAAAATTTAATACGAAGACAACCCAATGTTTTAAATGAGCAAGATATTTGAACAGATAATTCATCAAAGAAGATATAGAGATAGGAAATAAGCACATGAAAATACACTCAACATTATTAATCATTGGGGAAATGCTAACTCTAAACGGTAATATGATAATGGTAGATACCCAACAGAGAGCAAAAAATTCAGAAGGGTGTTTATATCCAAGTTTTGGTGAGGATGTAGAGCAATTGAATGTCTCCTACACTGCTGATAGGAATATAGAATAGTACAATCATTCTGAAAAACAATTTTATAGTTTCTTAAAAAGGTAAACATATGTCTGTAATACATTCAACCATTTCACTCCTTGGTATTATTGACTCAACAGAAATGAAAGCATGTGTCCACACACAAATGAAATCTTCATAGCAGCTTTATTTGTAATAGAAAAATCAGGAATCATCCAAAAGTCCATCAATAGGTGGGTAAACAAGTAGTGTTATAGCCATACAATGGAATACCACTCATCAGTAAGAAATAATGGACTAGTGATATACACAATGGCATAGATGAATTTCAAATAATTATGCTCAGTGAACAAAGCCAGACACAAAACAGTATATTGTATATTTTCTGTTCTTTAAAATTCTAGAAAAATATAAACTATTCTATAGGGACAATAAACCAGTGATTGCTTGGGGATAGAGGATGGAAGAGGAATTGGGGAGGGGGAGAATGAAGGAATTCTTGAGGGTGATGGAAATGTCTTATAGCTTGGTTGTGGTGACAGTTTCATGGATCTACAGACATGTCAAAACTTGTCAAATTATACACTCCAAATACTAGCTTATTGTACATCAATAATACTATTAAATAAATTTAAAAAACAAAATAAGACAAATTGTAAAAAGAATGTGTTACAAGGCAACAGCACTTGTAAAATGAAGATCCTTTTCCTCTCAAGGCACTTACTAATTTGATTTACAAATGTTTTTTCCCACTTGGTAGCATGTATTTTTATTCTCTTAACAGTGCCTTTCAAAGCATAAAACTTCTTAATTTTAATGGACTCCAACTTACTATTTTTTCTTCTATGGCCTCATACCTAAGAACTCCTTGCCTAATCCAAGCTTGCAATTTTTTAAGTTCTCTTCTAGAAGTTTTATGGTTTTAGGTTTTACACATAAGTCCATGATTCATTTTGGATTTTATTTTGGGTTTTATTTGTTATTTGTTTTGAGATATGGCTCAAAGTTCATGTTTTTGTACTTTGGGGATATTCAATTTTCCTAGCACCATTTGTTGAAAAAAAAAAACTATTCTTTCTTCACTGAATTCATTTTGCACTTTTGTCAAAAACCAGTTGACTATATATGTAATTCTATTTGTGAGTTCTCTAAACTGAGGCTTGAGACATAGAGGATAAACAGAAAGCAGCAGCCTAGAGCTTGCCACAGTCCCTGTGGGTTAGAAAGATAAAGACTGGCTTTCAAGGCTATCAAAGTCATGAGGAACTGAGGGACCAAGATTCCAGGTAGAAAGGGGCTTCTAAAAGGCTAATGGTCCATTCAGAGATATTTGCCCTATCAAAGAACTAGGGACAAAAATAGTTGTCCCCCTCCCAAGAGGGAAAGAGTTCTGGTTAATACTCAGGCTTTCAGATTTTAAAGGGCTACCCAGCTAAGGAGAAAAAAGCCAAATTAAATTAAAAAACAACAACAGAAATAAAACAGGCTTAGTCTCAATCCCAAAAAGGTAATCTGCTTGCCAGGAAAATATATTAAATTCACTCTGGAGAAAGACAACATCATTCCGTCTCAATTTTTCATATACAAAACCCATTTTTTTAAAAAAAGTTTTTAAACGATTTTATTTATTTATTTATTTGACACAGAGAGAGAGATCACAAGCAGGCAGAGAGGCAGGCAGAGAGAGAGGAGGAAGCAGACTCCCTGCTGAGCAGAGAGCCCTATGTGGACCTCAGTCCCAGGACCCTGAGACCACGACCCGAGTCGAAGGCAGAGGCTCAACCCACTGAACCACCCAGGCGCCCCAAAACCCATTTTTTCCATGTTATTTTATTTTATTTCTTTTCAGTGTTCCAGCATTCATTGTTTATGCACCACATTTTTAAAAATTTTTTTATTTATTTCTTATTTTTTATAAACATATAATGTATTTTTATCCCCACAGGTACAGGTCTGTGAATCACCAGGTTTACACACTTCACAGCACTCACCATAGCACATACCCTCCCCAATGTCCATAATCCCACTCCCCCTCTCCCAACCCCCCTCCCCCCAGCAACCCTCAGTTTGTTTTGTGAGATTAAGAGTCATTTATTGTTTGTCTCCCTCCCAATCCCATCTTGTTTCATTTATTCTTCTCCTACCCCCATGTTGCATCTCCATGTCCTCATATCAGGGAGATCATATGATAGTTGTCTTTCTCCAATTGACTTATTTCACTAAGCATGATACCCTCTAGTTCCATCCACGTCGTCGCAAATGGCAAGATTTCATTTCTTTTGATGGCTGCATAGTATTCCATTGTGTATATATACCACATCTTCTTTATCCATTCATCTGTTGATGGATATCTAGGTTCTTTCCATAGTTTGGCTATTGTAGACATTGCTGCTATAAACATTCGGGTGCACGTGCCCCTTCGGATCACTACTTTTTTATCTTTAGGGTAAATACCCAGTAGTGCAATTGCTGGGTCATAGGGTAGTTCTATTTTCAACATTTTGAGGAGCCTCCATGCTGTTTTCCAGAGTGGTTGCACCAGCTTGCATTCCCACCAACAGTGTAGAAGGGTTCCCCTTTCTCCGCGTCCTCGCCAGCATCTGTCATTTCCTGACTTGTTAATTTTAGCTATTCTGACTGGTGTGAGGTGATATCTCATTGTGGTTTTGATTTGTTTTTCCCTGATGCCGAGTGATGTGGAGCACTTTTTCATGTGTCTGTTGGCCATCTGGATGTCTTCTTTGCAGAAATGTCTGTTCATGTCCTCTGCCCATTTCTTGATTGGATTATTTGTTCTTTGGGTGTTGAGTTATGCACCACATTTTTAATAGAATTACGAGACATGTTAAGAAAAAATAAGCAAATAGCAAAAAACAAAGAGCAAACTTAGCCCATAGAAATAGACTCAAGGTAGATTTAAAAAAATTGAGATTATCAGGCATGGAATGTTAAATAACTATGGTTAAACCCACTCAGGAAACTTAATTACAAGATGTAGAATTTTGGCCAAGAACTAGAATCTACTTAAAAATCCAATGGAGGGGTGCCTGGATGGCTCAGTGGGTTAAAGCCTCTGCCTTCGGCTTGGGTCCTGATTCCGGGATCTTGGGATCGAGCCCCATATCGGGCTCTCTGCTTGGCAGGGAGCCTGCTTCCTCCTCTCTCTCTCTCTGCCTGCCTCTCTGCCTACTTGTGATCTCTATCTGTCAAATAAATAAATAAAATCTAAAAAAAAAAAATCCAGTGGAAATTGTAGAACTAAAAAAATACAATAAATGAAATGAGTATTTCTGCAAAACAAAAACCATCTGACCAAGCATTTGGGGAGTTTAGCAACTGTATTTATAAAAATAAATGATTTCAAGAAAGGGTGGCCCCGCAGAATTCCCAGAAAGGAGTGGCTTTCCAGAATTTTATGATTGCTATCTCATCCCTACTTTCCCACCCCTACCTCCAGATTGGCTGCTAAATTCCTCCCCTTCTTTGAGTGGAGCACTTCCAAAGGCCCACAGGCTCCCAGAGTCTCTTTCCTTCTTACAAAAAGAATCATGTTAAATTTTCTTTTCTTGGGTTTGTTTCAAAGATGAATGCTTTGTGACATGGATCTTTCCTTTCATTATTGGTCCTGCATATGAACAAGGTATAGACCATACTAGATACTCAGAAAAATGGTTATTGACTGAAAGAATAAATGAATTAAAGAATCAAAAGAGTCTTTTGCATAATAAAAAAGAACTGGCTCAAATATATATGTTTTTAAATTTTTGATCTGTTACTATGTTGGTGCATACTGAAAAGCCTGTCTAAACTTTGTACAAAAATGAGGTTGGAAAACACCTTCCAACATTTTTTTTAAGATTTTATTTATTTATTTGAAACAGAGAGAGAGATCACAAGTAGACAGAGAGAGAGGAGGAAGCAGGCTCCCTGCTGAGCAGATAGCCCAATGCAGGGCTCAATCCCAGAACCCTGAGATCATGACCTGAGCCAAAGGCAGAGGCTTAACCCACTGAGCCACCCAGACTCCCCACCTTCCAACTATTTTGTAAAAGCCAGCTCATTTGATTTTGGTGTAATGAGCAGATGTAATGATTTCTCACAAATTTCATTTGTGTGATGCAATGGGAAATAGTACCTTTTTTGTAACTTCTGCTCCTTCAAAGTGGGAGAATAATACACATGCAGAAACCCGTGCAAATACTAAACACTCAGCTCAATAATTATCACAAAGTGAACTCACCTCTGGGAGCACCACCAAGATCAAGAAAAGGAATATCAGCATCTGCCTGCCTCTCTGCCTGCTTGTGATCTCTCTCTCTGTGTCAAATAAATAAATAAATAAAATCGTTTAAAAACTTTTTTTAAAAAAATGGGTTTTGTATATGAAAAATTGAGATGGAATGATGTTGTCTTTCTCCAGAGTGAATTTAATATATTTTCCTGGCAAGCAGATTACCTTTTTGGGATTGAGACTAAGCCTGTTTTATTTCTGTTGTTGTTTTTTAATTTAATTTGGCTTTTTTCTCCTTAGCTGGGTAGCCCTTTAAAATCTGAAAGCCTGAGTATTAACCAGAACTCTTTCCCTCTTGGGAGGGGGACAACTATTTTTGTCCCTAGTTCTTTGATAGGGCAAAATCTTTCCTCCCAATCACTACACCTCTCTCCTCCGGAAACAGCCACTTTATAACTTCCAGTTCCGTAAATTAGTTTTGCCTCTTTTCTAACATACTTAAGTAGAATCATACAATTACATATATCTTTTAAAGTTGCATTACATTGTGGATTTGCATAAGCTCATTTTCTCTAAAATGTTTCCTGAAAAACAATCTATTACTAATATTGAATAGATAGATGATAGATAGATGATAGATAGACAGATAAGACAGATATTTAGACTCAGATATAGATCTATAATTCTGTAAACAAAACTGTTAGCTGAGAGGATAAATATTATAACAGATTATACTATGTACTGTCAGCCAATGAGGGTTGGTTGTATCAGTCAGTCCCATAAAGAAATCGAAATACACTTAGATGAGATTTTTTAAAAAGATTTTATTTATTTATTTGACAGAGAGATAGACACCAAGAGAGCACAAGTAGAGGGAATGACAGAGGGAGAGGGAGAAACAGATGCTCCACTGAGCAGGGATCCCAATATAGGGCTTGATCCCAGGCCTCTGGGATCATTACCTGAGCTGAAGGCAGAGGCTTAACCATTTCATCCACCCAGGTGTCCCCTTAGATGAGATTTTTAAGGGAATTTAATCACACTTAGCACAAGTGTGGGCAACATTAAAGGATGCAACAAAGGATGTTGAAGGGTCCAGGGACTTGCAAAAATGGGCAGCATTTCCCAACAGCAGTCCCGAAGATAAGGAAGAGAGAAAACAGTATGTTGGGAGTCCATTGTAAACTGGCCAGAGAAGAACCTCCTGACAGGAGGTGTACAACAATTACCAGAATCAAGATTCTGAAGCAGAAGTGAGTGAGCAAGAATCCTCCCAGGCTTTTCCTTCTCCACAGCTTCTGATGATGCAACGCAGTCCACAGAGTAATGTTCACAGCCTCCCTACCACTCCTGAGAAAAGCAAAATAGAGCAAAAGAGTAAGAACCTCACTAACGGAATTCAAATATGGGGCAGGAAAAATAAAAGAGTAAAAAAAAATTAATGAAACCTGAAATTGGTTCTTCAAAAAAATCAGCTAAGTTGGCAAGCCCTTGATTGAGGGAGAAAAAAGAGATGAGATTCAATTTACCAAAACTGGGACTGAAAGAGAGGATCTTACTACATAATGAAATAGAAAATATTCTAAGGCAATGCTATAAACAAGCAACAGAGGGAGAGGGAGAAGCATGTTCCCCTCTGAGCAAGGAGCCCCACGTGGGTCTCAATCCCAGGATCCTGGGATCATGACCTGAGCTGAAGGCAGATGCTTAACCAACTAAGCCACCCAGGAATCCCTTTAAACGATTTTATGCCAACAAATTACAGAGCCTAGATGAAATGAAAAAATTTCTAAAAAGACACAAATTACTGAAACTGGTTCAAGTAGAAATAGGAGTTAATGTAATGAAAGATTAAAAAAACAGAGAAGATCAGAAGTTGTTTTTTTAAAATGATCAACAAAATAGACAAAACTCTACCTAAATTTTTAAAATTTTATTTAAATTCAATTAATTAACATATACTATATTACTAGTTTCAGAGTTAGAGTTTAGTAATTCATCAGTTACATATAACACCCAGTGCTCATTATAGCAAGTGCCTTCCTTAATACCCATCACTCTGTTACCGCATCCCCCCACCCACCTCCTCTCCAGCTACTCTCAGTTTGTTTCCCACAGTTAAGAGTCTCTTTTGGTTTGTCTCCTTCTTTGGTTTCACCTTATTTTATTTTCCCTCCCTTCCCCTGTGATCCTGGTTTTTTTTGTTTTTTTGTTTTTTTTGTTTTTTTTTTAATTCCACAAATGAGTGAAATCATAAGACAATTGTCTTTCTCTGACTTATTTCACTTAGCTTAATACCCTCTAGTTCCATCCATGTCACTTCAAATGGTAAGATTTCATTTTTTTGATGATAGATAGATAGATAGATACACACACACAACACATCTTCTTTATCCATTCATCTCTCAGTGGACATCTGGGCTCTTTCCATAGTTTGGCTATTGTGGACATTGTTGCTGTAAACACTGGGGTGCACATGACCCTTCAGATCACTATGTTCGTACCCTTTGAGTAAATACCTAGCAGTGCAATTGCTGGGTCATAGGGTAGCTCTATTTTCAACTTTTTAAGAAGCCTCCATTACTGTTTTCCAGAGTGGCTGTACCAGTTTGCATTCCTACCAGTGCGTAAGAGCTTTCCCCCTTCTTCACATCTCACCAACACAGGTTGTTTGCTGACTTGTTAATTTTAGCCATTCTAACTGGTGTGAGGTGGTATTTCATTGTGGTTTTGATTTGTATTTCCCTGATTCTGAGTGACATGGGGCATTTTTCATGTATCTGTTGGTTATTTGTATGTCTTCTTTGAAGAAATGTCTGTTCATGTCTTCTGCCCATTTCTTGACTGGATTTTTTGTTTTGGAGGGTATTGAGTTTGATAACTTCTTTATAGACTTTGGGTACTAGCCCTTTATCTGACAAGACATTGCAAATATATTCTCCCATTCTATAGATTGTCTTTTAGTTTTGTTGACTATTTCCTTTGCTGTGCAAAAGGTTTTTATCTTGATGAAATCCCAATAGTTCACTTTTCCTTTTGTTTCCCTTGCCTTTTAAGATGTGTCTAGCAGGAATGTGCTGTGGCCAAAGCCAAAGAGGTTGCTGTGTATGTTCTCTTCTAGGATTTTGATGGGTTCTTATCTCAAATTTAGGTCTTTCATCCACTTTGAAAACTGTACCTAATTTAACCAAGGAAAAAGAGGACTCAAATTGCTAAAATCAGAAATGAAAAAAAGGGATATCACTACTGACCTTGTAGAAATAAAATGAATTATAAGAAAAATGAATTAAAAGGAAATACCGTGAACAACTGTATGCTAACAAATTACTTAACTAAAATAGACAACTTTCTAGGAAGACAAAAACTACCAAAGCTGACTCAAGAAAAACTAAAAAATCAGGACAGACTTATGACAAGTAAAGAGATTATATTAGTAACAAAGGAAATAAACAAAAATCCCATAGAGGAAATCCCAGGAGCAGATGGCTTCACTGGTGCAGACTATCAAACAAGAGAGCATTAATTAAAAATTAATACTAATTCTTTGACAATTAAAGAATTAAAGACAATTAAACAATAGAAGGAAATACTTGTCAACTTTTTTTATAAGGTTTATACACCAAATTCATCACAAGAAAACTATAGATTAATATCTCTTTTAAATGTAGATATAAAAATTCTCAAATATTAGCAAATTGAATTTGATATATAAATATAAGTATAAATTATAAAATATATTTGACTGATATAAATGTAAACATATTTTAATTGATATATAATTGAATTGAATGGAATTGATAGATAGATATATGTAAATATAAATATATAAAAAAGATTCTGTATCATGACTGCATTGGTCAGGGTTATCCAGAGAAACAATAAAACTCCCTTTGTCCCCACCTCTCTGTATATATACACAGTGAGCAAGCTGGTGACTCAGGTGAGCTGATAGTGTAGTTCTAGCCCAAAAGCCAGCAGGCTCAAGATTCAAGAATAGATGATGTTTCAGTTTAAAATGAATGCAAAAGAAGACTAATGTCCAAGCTCAAATAATCAGGCAGGAGGAATTCCCTTTTACTTGTGGGGGAGTCAGGATTTTTGTTCTATTCAGGCTTTCAACTGATTGGATGAGGGATACGAACATTAGGAAGGGAAATCTGTTTTACTCCATCTACCATTCAAATATTAATCTCATCTAAAAACACTTTCACAGTTTACCCAGATAAATGACCAAATATCTAGGCACCCAGTGGCTCCATGAAGTTGACACATAAAATTAATCATCACCAAGTCTACCCCCTGTCAATATGGTATCCATATACATCTACTTAACCCAAATTTAATCTCCAAATGAAGACAAAAACAAGGTCATAATTCTGCCTAACATTATACAATCGTCCTGTGTACAACTGAAAACACAGTAACCCTTCCCCAGAAGAAGAGATGATACTTACTTTAAGTCCTTGGATGATGTTTACACTTCTCCTTGATATCCTATAATTTAAGTAGTGTGGTGTAAAATTAATAATAATTAATGTATGATGTATGGCCAACACATCTCATGTTACATGATAAGGAAATAAGAGAGGAACACACACACACACACACACACACACACTCACACACATATTCATAAGAAATAAGGAGGAAATACTCATGACAATTATAATCCTTGTTTCTGTAACTTATGTGGTCATAGCTAATATTTATACCTACCTTCTTCTACTCATTCTATATTCTCTTTGCTTTCAGCAAGCACCTCAAGTGGCTGTTATTCTTTACCTGGTGAGATCACCCAAAACTTTATTCCTAAAAGATCTTGGGCCATTAGTAGGGTTTATGTTGCTATAGTTTTCCATTGACCTTAAATACAGGGTACAGTAATACTAAAGACACCCTAAGTCATCTCCTATTCCTTCTTTCCCTTCTTGGTGGATGAATAGTCCAATTTCTCTGTGGTAGTCAATATTAATCACCTTTTTATTTTTTTTTTTTAAGATTTTATTTATTTATTTGACATGGGGCGGAGGGAGAGTGTGCACGTGGCACAAGAAGTGGGAATGGCAGAGGGAGAGGGAGAAGCAGGTTCCCCATTGAGCAGGAAGCCCAATGCAGTGCTTGATCCCAAGGCCCTGGGATTATGATATGAGCTGAAGACAGATGCTTAACCAGCTGAGCCACCCAGGTACTCCTCAATCACTTTCGATAGCACAGTAACTCTCTTCTTTGTCTATTGATCCAGAGGCATGAAGAATGAAAAGTGGCTAGGCAGCAGCCTTAACTTTTAATTCAATAGAATCATTGTTGCATTTCCTAGTAGGAGCACTCTTGTCTTTGGAACTAAGACTTCTAGGCCAGCAGAGCATAAATTCACGGGAACAGGAAGAAAAGCCTTGCTAGTGGATCACTAGGGCTAATAGTGAGTAGAGCTTATTCCATTTCCATTCCTTGATTCCTGGACCCATATAGTCTGGCTGTGGGAGAAACAGAACCATATATTGGTCAGTGGTTCAGACCATGTATCTCCTCTTGGAGAACTTTGCCCCAGCTGTGTGAGGTATTGTCACCTAGCTGGCACTGTAACTGAGTCTTCAAAAAGGGATTCCACCATTCTATCAAGCCAGCTGCTTCAGGATGGTGAGAGACATGTTAAGACTAGTGAATTCCGGGGCGCCTGGGTGGCTCAGTGGGTTAAGGCCTCTGCCTTCAGCTCAGGTCATGATCTCAGGGTCCTGAGATCGAGCCCCGCATTGGACTCTCTGCTCAGCAGGGAGCCTGCTTCCCCCCCTACCCACCTTCTGCTTCTCTGCCTCCTTGTGATTTGTCTGTCAAATAAATAAAATCTTAAAAAAAAAAAAAAAAAAGACTAGTGAATTCCATGAGCATGGACCCATTGCTGCAATTTATTTGCTGCAAAGTGAGTTCCTTCATCAGAAAGTGTCAGAGGTAATACAATGTAGGGTGCCTTGACAGTGGATAAGACATTTTGTATATCCAGTTGGTAGTTTGGGAAGAAATGCTATAAGCAAGGAAGGCAAATCTATATCCAGAGTATTTATTTCCAGTAAGAACAAAATGCTGCCCCTTCCATTGATTGAAGTGGCCCAATGTAATCAACTTCCCACCAGGTAGTTGGCCAATTACCCCAGGCAGTGGTGCCATATTAGGGACTCAATGTTGGTCCCTGCTCCTGGCAGATTGGGCACTCAGCAGTTGACATAGCCCAGTTAGCCTTGGTAAGTGAAAGCCCATGTTGCTGAGCCCATATGTAGCCTCCACCCCAGTGACCATGGGATGTTCATAAGTTCATTGAGCAATGACCGAGGTTTTGGGGGAAAGAGACTGACCAATATCCATAGAATGGGTCATCTATCACTTTGATTATTTAATTATTGATTATTTTATTATTAAAATCCTCTTCCTATGTTGAGGTTACTCTTCAGTGAGTGACAAAATGGGACACGAAATCTTTATGGTTTTTGTCTGTTCAGAGATGTCTATCCACATATCTCTTCCCTAAATTTTCTTGTTACAGCTTTTCTAATAATGTTCCTTCCAAGTCCCTGACAATCCAACCAAACCATTGACCACCACCCATGAATCAGTACAAAATCACACATCTGGCCATTTTTCCTTCAAGACAAAGTGAGTAATGGGGCTTGTTTGTTGAAGTCCTATCCTGGAAAGATTTCTATTTACCACTGTCCTTCAGGAACCCTTGCAAAAAGCTATGGCTCTCTGCTCTTGAGTCATGCCTGTGGATTGTGAAGAGTATCTGTAAATCAGGCCCAAGTCTTTTCCTCCTCTGTCAACTGATTACTGGGAATTCTCCATAAGGACATTGGTATAAGCAAGGAGAAGGCAGTATAGCAGAAATGGGGACCATGGGCATTTGGGTGACTTATTCATGTAACTTATTTGTGCCTCTAAGACCTGCTCGAGCCTGAACATATATATACCATTTCCATTAGATGATGGAATGCTGTTGCACATGCCTAACTTTATGATTTTGTGGGTCAGATAACACCCAGTTCATCATAGGCACCTTGGGCCACATGCTAAATTTCTGGCTCATGATTAAGAATAAGGTCTCTACGAAGACCAGGTAACAGGTCAAGTGTTGCATCTTAGTCAGCATATAATACATCATTAGTTTTTGATGCGTGTTCAACAATTCATTAGTTATGTTTAATACCCAGTGCTCATCGCCATACAGGCCCTCCTTAATGCTGGTTAATTGAACATAATTTTTTTTAAAGTTGCATCTTAAAAGGAGAGCAGTTATCCAAGATAAGGCTTTGGTAAAAAAAAATACTAAGAGCTTGCACTACAGTTTACACATATGACTTGCCAAAGGCTCCAAACCCCATCCCTATCTGTCACTGAACTTTCAAGTACCACTGGACCTTCTGAATCGTATGGCCCAAGTGGCAGAGCAGCTTGTACAGAAGCCTGGACTTGATTCAGAGCCTTCTTTTGTTCTGGGCACTTCTTAACACTAGCCCTTGTCTTGGAATTCCAGTCTCCAGAGCTATGAAAAATAAATTTCTGTTGTTTAAGCTCTTAAGTCTATAGTATTTTGTTACAGCAGCCTGGGTTAACAAAGACAAGCTTTTGTACCAGGAGTTAGGTGCTGCTATTATATATACCTGAAAATCTGGAAATGACTTTGAAATTAGGTAATGGGTAGAAAGTGAAAAGTTTTGAGGTACATGCTAAAAATATGGATGTTACAGGCAATTCTGGTGAAGTCTTAGAAATGAGGAACATATTTTTGGAAACTGGAGGAAAGATGATTTTTGCTATAAGGTAGAAAAGAATTTGGCTGAATTGTGTTTCAGTATTTTAGAACTTGAGAGTGATGGAGTTGGATATTTAGCTGAGGAGATTTCTAAGCAAAATGTTGAAGGAATGGCTTGACTCTGTTTATAGTAAAATGTAAAAAGAAAGACGTGGGTTACTTTCTCTTTCACTGTGTAAGGACATGGTGGGAAGGCAGCCATCTGCAAGCCAGGAAGGGAAACCTCACTAGAACCTGACCATAAGTCCTGATCTTGGACTTTCAGGAAATAAATTTCTGTTGTTTAGGTCATCTAGTCTATAGTATTTTGTTAGGGCAGCACAAGCCGACTGATACAATGACCAATTGAGATTTATTCTAAGAATGCAAGATTGGCTTAATATCCCAAAATCAAGTAATGTAATATATCACATCCATATAATAAAGGACAAAAACCACATGATCATCTCAACAGATGAGAAAAAAGCTTGTCAAAATTCAACACCCTTATGATAAAAAAAATTCAACAACTAGTAATAGAAAAGAATGTCCTCAAGTTGATAGCCTCTATGAAGAACCCACATTTAGCTTTATACTTGATGGTGAAATACTGTCTGTATACCTCCCCAATGGAAGGATGTCCAATCTCACTCCTTGTATTCAACATTGTACTGAAGGTTCTAGTCAGGGCATTTAGGCAAGAAAATGATATAAAAGACATCCTGATTAGGAAAACAGTAAAACGATTTCTTTTTGTAGATAGCATGATCATGTATATAAGAAGTTTTAAAAATTCACAAATTAATTAGTTTAGCAAGGTTGTAGGATACAAAATCAATATTCAAAAATTGATTGTACTTCTATACAGTAGCCATAAGTACACTGAGGACGTAAGTAAGGAAATAGTTGCATTTGCTGTCAACAAAAAAGATAAAATACTTAGGAATAAATTTTTTTAAAAAAAGGACAAAACTCAGAGTTTGAAAACTATAAAATATCATTGAAAGAAATTTTAAAAGACCTAAGTAAATGGAAGACATTCCATGTTCATAGATTGGAAGACACAGTATTGTTAAGATGTCAGTGCTCTCCAAATTGATCTACAGATTCAACACAATGTCTATCAAAATTGTAGTTGCCTTTTTTGAAGAAATTAACAAACTGATGTTACCATTCATATGAAAATGCAAGGGACCCAGAATAGCCAAAATAAGCTTGAGAAAGAAAAAGCTGAAAGACCCATGCTTTCTCATTTTAAATCTATTACAAAGCTACAGTGAACAAGACAGTGTGTTTCTAGTATAAAGATAAGTATGGAGGTTAATGGAATATAATTTAGAGTCCAGAAATAAACCCAAACATTTATGGTCAGAAGAATAGTCTTTTCTACAAATGTTGCTGGACAGTTGAATATCCACATGCAAAAGGGTGAAATTGGATCTCTATCTCACACCATACACAATAACTAATTCAAAATAAACCGAATAACCTAGAGTGTAAGTGCTAAAACTCTGAAAGAAAACATAGGTATAAACTTTCATGACCTTGGAAACTTAACTGGTTTCTTAAATTTAAGACCAAAACACAAGCAACCAAGCTGAAAATAGATAAATTGAACATCATCAAAACTTTATGCTTCAAATAATGTGACTAATAAAGTGTAAAGACAGCCCATAGGGGTAGAGAAAATATTTGGAAATCATATATCTGACAAGTATTTATTATCCAGGATCTATAAAGAACTCCTAAAATTCAACAATTAAAAATATATAACCCAATTTAAAATTGGGCAAAGTATTTGAATAAATATTTCTCTAAAATAATACAAATGGGGGTGCCTGGGTGGCTCAGTGGGTTGAAGCTTCTGCCTTCAGCTCAGGTCATGGTCTCAGGGTCCTGGGATCGAGCCCCGCATCGGGCTCTCTGTTCAGCGGGGAGCCTGCTTCCTCTCTCTGCCTGTGTCTCTGCCTGCTTGTGATCTTTGTCTGTCAGATAAATGGATAAAATCTTAAAAAAAAAAAAAAGAACATTTAAAATAATACAAATGCCTAAAAATACATATTCCAAATAAATACATAAAGTAATACTAAACATCATTTGTCATTAGGGAAATGCCATTCAAAACCACAATGTGATACTTCTTCACATTCAGCAGAGTACCTATAATCAGAGCAATGAAAAATAACAAGTGTTGGGAAGATGTGGGGAAATTAGAATCCTCACATATTGCTGCTAGAGATTAAAATTGTTTGGCTATTTAGGGAGAGCTTGTCATTTCTTCAGAAAGTTAAATCATAGAGTTACCATGGGACCTAATAATTCCACTCCTAGCTATATACCCAAGAAAATTGAAAACATATATTCACACAGAAGTTTGTACACCAATGTTCATAAAATTATTCATAATAGCCAAAAAGTGGAAACATCTCAATGTCCAACAACCGATGAATGTATACACAAAATGTGGTAATTGCATACAGTGGAATATTATTCAGCTTTAAAAAGGAATGAATTACTCATACATGTTATAATATAGATGAACTTTAAAACATGCTAAGTGAAAGAAGCCACAAAATGCCACATATCATGTGATCTACTTATATAAAACCCCAGGATAGTCATAGCTATAGTAACAGAAAGTTGATTAGTGGTTGCCAGGGAGTGATACCTAGGGAGTGAGTACTAATAGGTATGAGGTTTCTTTGTGGACTGATGAAAATGTTGTGGAAATACATAATGGTTGTTGCTGTATAACTTTGTGAATATACTTTTAAAATTTGCTTAATGGTACACTTCTAAAGCGTCCATATTATGGTATGTGCATTATATCTATTTTTTTTAAATATAGTAATCTCTATATTAGTAAAACTATATAATGAGACTGAATAAGCAGAGCCTAGAAAGCACAAGTGGAAGCTGGCCTCATGATGCTCTTTCTTGGTGATCCTATTAGTAATCAATCAGGTTAAGCTGCTCCTGATGTGTTCAAGTGATCTCAGAGACAAAACCTCCACTCCAAACTCATTATTACTGCTCTGCCCCTCATCTCTCAGAAGGCCGCTAAGTCCCTGTGCTTGGGAGTGTGGTGAGCCATTTATGTATCAACTCCTTTTGTGCTCTGATGCTGGTGTCTTGGGAACATGCCTACAGTGGTGACTGAAAGGAGAGGGACTGTTTCTGAAGTGATGGGCTGATCTCATTAGTATGGGACAGAATGGGGCCCAGATCAGTTGACCATTATGAAGCAAACTCAGTGAGTGCTACATTCTCTCATTTTTTTCTGTGTAGACACTGGAATGGTATCTGTCTGGCCTAAATGCTGCCACTCACCTCAGCCAGACTAAACCTTTCTCTCCAAACTCCCATGTGGACACCCTGGGCTATGGGAAACTTCTGGTTCTGATGGGAATGTTTTGTGTCCTCAGGTTTGACTATGCGGAAAAAATGATGGGAGTCACTACAGGTTCCTTTGTTTTGATTTCTAGGCAGAACAGCCTCTGAAATGAATCATCTCAAATATCCAGGTATTTTAAGGTTCTAGTAGTAGAAAAGAAAAATTCTGTCTTTATTTTTAGGAAATCAAAATTGAAGTAATATCCTGAATTCTTCTAAAAGTATTTTCCTTCAGGGACTAACCCAATCCAAATCACAAATCAGAATCAAAGATTCAGAGCACCATCAGAACTGATAGATTTTATTCCCCACTGAAGTAAATCTATTAATTTTCACTTTTTAATGTTTTCTTATCCTCATTTGTCTCAACTAGACCCTTATCCTTTCCATGTTCTTCCTATTCAATTTTATTTCTTCCTTCTCATCTCTAAATAAAGGAGAACTAAGACATCTTAAATGACTTACTTGCTACTATTGTGGCCTCTGGAGTCTTCACTTTTTCAGCATTATATTTTTGAAGAGTGAATCCGTGAAGTTAACTTCAGTCTCAATGACTAATAATACTGACCTTCCTCTCGAAGATGATGTGAGAATTAACACCTTATGAGTAATGCTTACAGGAAGAAAAAATTAAGTTACTTAGATATTAAATGATCATTTAGGTAATGTATAATTACTCAAGATGCCCTCATTTGTATTGAACTATATATCTAGATGTCATTATGCTGTCTCAGAAAGAACCCTTCATCATGAGGTGCCCCTAA
The DNA here is from genome assembly GCF_922984935.1 of Meles meles. Classification (NCBI taxonomy): domain Eukaryota; kingdom Metazoa; phylum Chordata; class Mammalia; order Carnivora; family Mustelidae; genus Meles; species Meles meles. Next base: position 26,653,328 of record NC_060070.1, read on the forward strand.
AGCTTATTTACAAGCCAAAGCTTTGCAGAATATCTATCTTGGCTCAACCAATCCTCCACAGGTCATTCTCATAGTAAGTAAGTAAACAACTGAGTCAGAAATAATTGGCCATGAAGGATATGTTTTCTAATTCAAACTAATTAAAATGAATAAACTGTGATTCACATGCCTTTATTTTTACTTTTAAAAGTGGATCGTTGAACTCTCTTTTCTTTGGTCAAGATGCATGAAAGCCAGGCGAGATGAAATCTGGCTTGCACAATCAGCATACAGGCATACCTTGTTTTATTATGCTTTGCTTTATTGTACTTCACAGATAACTGTGGTATTTTACAAATTGAAGGTTTGTGGCAAAGCTGCATGGAGCACGTCTTTCGGTGCCATTTTTCCAACAGTGTTTATTAACTTTATGTCTCTGTGTCACACTCTGGTAATTCTTACAATATTTTGAACTTTCTCATTTATGTTATATTTGTGATGGTGATCTGGGGTCAGTTGTCTTTGATGTCGCTATTATAATTGTTTGGGGGGACCTCAAATTGTGACATGTAAGATGGCAAACATACATGTGTGTGTTCTGACTGCTCCACCCACTGGCCATTTCCCCATTTCTCTCACTCCCCACCGGCCTCCCTATTCCTTGAGACATTACAGTATTGACATTAGACTAATGAATAACCCTGCAATGGCCTCTAAGTGATCAAAAAAAGTCTCTAATAAAATCAAAAGTTAGAGACGATTAAGTTTAGTGAAGAAGGCATGTTGAAAGCTGAGGTAGGCCCAAAGCTAGGCCTCTTGTGTCAAACATTTAGGCAAATTAGGAAGACAAACCAAAAATTCTTGAAGGAAATTAAAAGTGCTACTACGGTTAACCCACAAACAATAAGTAAAATGGCCTTATTGCTGATATGGAGAACATTTTAGTGATCTGGATAGAAGATCAAACCAGCCACAATCTTCCCTTATGACAAAGCCTAATCCAGAGCAGAGTCCTAACTCTCTTCAACTCTATGAAGGCTGAGAGAGATGAGGAAGCTGCAGAAGAAAGGTTTGAAACTAGCAGAACCTGGTTCATGAGGTTTAGTGAAAGAATCCATCTCTATAACATGAAAGTACAAGGTGAAGCAGAAGTGCCAGTGTAGAAGCTGTAGCAAGACAGACAGAAAGATCTAGCTAAGATAACTTATGAAGGTGGCCACACTAAACAACAGATTTTCCATGTAGATAAAACAGCCTTCTATTGGAATAAGATATAATCTAGGACTTTCATAGCTAGAGAGGAGAAGTCAATGCCTAGTCCAAAGCTTTGAAGGACAGGCTGACTCTCCTATTAGAGACCGACTGATGCAGCTGGTGACTTTAAGTTGATGCTAATGCTCACTTATCATTCTAAAATTCCTAGGCCCCTTAAGAATTATGCGAAGTCTACACTACCCATGCTTCAGAAATGGAACAACAAAGCCTAGGAGACATTGCAGCTGTTTACAACATGATTTATGGAATATTTAAGGCCCCTATTGTGATATACTGCCCAGAAAAGAGAAAGAGAGAGAGAGAGAGAGAGATTCCTTTCAAAATATTACTGTTCATTGACAATGTACCTAGTCACCTAAGAGTTCTGATGGAGATATATAGTGGGATTAATGTTTTCATGCCTACAAACATCCAGCAGCACCCATTCTGTAGCCCATGGATCAAATGATTTTGACTTTCAGGTCTTATTATTTAAGAAATATGTTTTGGAAGGCCACTGCTGCCATTATTTTGTCCAGATCCATCCTCTGATGGATCTGGACAAAGTAATTTGAAGAATACTTCTGGAAAAGTTTTCCCATTCTAGATGCCATTAAGAACATTTGTGATTCATGGGAAGAGGTCAGAATATCAACATTAACAGAGTATAGAAGAAACTGATTGCAACCCTTACAGATTACTTGGAGCGGTTCAAGACTCCAGTGAAGGAAGTAACTGCGGATGTGGTAGAAACAGCAAGAGATCTAGAATTAGAGGTGGTGCCTGGAGATGAGACTGAATTGCTGCCATCTCATGAGAAAACTTGAGCAGATGAGGAGCTGCTTCTGATGGCTGAGCAAAGACAGTGGTTTCCTGAGATGGAATCTACTCCTGGGGAAGATGCTGTTAAGACTGTTGAAAGACAACAAAGTACTTAGAATATCATATAAACTTAGTTGATAAAGCAACAATAGGGTTTAAGAGGTTTGACTCCAATTTTGAAATTCCAGTATGAGTAAATGCTGTCAAACAGCACTGCATGCCACAGAGAAATCATGAATGAAAGGAAGACAGTCAATGCAACAACTTCATCGTTGTCTTATTTTTTAAATTGCCCCAACCTTCAGCAACAACCACCCTGAACAGTCAGCAGCCATCAACATCAATCAAGACCCTTCGTCAGCAAAATGATCATAACTTGCTGAAAGCAAAGATGATGATCAGCATTTTTAGCAATAAAGTATTTTTTAATTAAGCAATATACATCTTTTAGACATACACTATTGCACACTTAAGAGACTATGGTATAATGTAAACATAACTTTTACATTTACTAGAAACCCAAAAAATTCATTTGACTCACTGTACTACAATATTCACTGTATTGTGGTGGGCTGGAAGTGAACCTACATTATCTCTTGGGTATGCCCATGTAATTTCAGGGTCTAAACCACTGTTTCATCCTCTAGTAGTTCTCTTTTCTTGCCACACTTTACAGAGTAGTTTCTTCAGTTTTTACCTGTTGATGTGTGTTCTATGAAAGCTCCCTGATTTTTTCTGCTCATGACAGAACAATTTCCTATAGCTAATATTTCATGTGCTCTATCATAAGAAAATGAATTGATATTTCTGTAGATCTTGCTTGAGTAGTTGGTTTATGAGGCAATACATCATCATTAAAATTCTCATCTATTCAGGTCAGCTCTGTATACCTAATTAAAGCCCAATGCTTTTACATTTGAAATGACAATTCAATTTACAAGAAAAGCTTCAGTTGGCATTTTTAAACCCTCAGCTTTTCCCCTAAATTGCGATTGCGCCACAGATTCATCTTGCTTTGTGAGCCTTTGCCTATTCCAAAGCTTCTCTATGTGAGTTCTTTAAAGGTCTGTTAACAATGTTTCCACCCCTTTAAAAAGTTTAACATAACTAGGGAACAATGAGTTATCATTGTTGATAATTATTAAGGCTAAGTTGATTTATGGTTTTTTCCTGGGGTCCGTTCTAAATGGAATGATATCTACATGATGCCATGATCATCAATTGAAAAGTTTTAGGAAGCAGTTAAACTTTTGGTTATGTTGTCTGGATTTTTTTTTTCTTTTTACAAAATTAAATGCTTTGGTTGGGTCATACAAATTGTCCATTTCAGGCTTACGTGAGTCTTTCCTTTGTCCTAATCACTGTGTTAAATATTTGTGGGAGATAATTAATCATCATTTTGCGATGACGACATAGTCTTGCTGAGTCAAGAAGAGTTGCTCTATTAAACTGATATACTGGTAAAAAGTGAGAAAAATGTACCATAAAACATTTAAGTTTTTCACCTGTCACCAGATGAGAGTGATGGGTTCAGTGACAGCATCCTGTCCCTCTGATTTTGCTTTTCCAGGTTAAAGTCTTTCTTCCTCTTCTAGCCAAAGCATCATCATTTTCCCATTTATTTTCAGCCTTTGAATGTGATGGTAGGATTTCATGTATGGCTTTTGCCAACTACTTAAGTCCAAATACTTTAACTCTAAAAATTGGTATAATCATATATAAGCAACAGTTGATGTGACAATGTTTATACAGTTTCTTGAGATCTGCAGTTGTTAGTATTTTAACAATGTAATATCAGTTGTTACTGAGAATCTCTATATTCTCTGAATCAAGTTTAAAGAGATTTCAACCTCTTTCTTGTGGATCCAGAATGTTTTTAAAAATTCTCACAAGGAAACCAGCTCCTTATTTTTTAAAAAATTGAAAGAATGCCTGAATATTTATCCAGAAGTAGTTTAAGAAAGAGCTGGGTTTGGGGGAGATTTGTTTTGCAAGGGATTAGAAATGGAGTTCAAACTACAAACTAGAAATCTTTCAGTATTCCAGAAAAGGATCATTGGTATATTAGAGGAAAGGATTTAAGAAATGACAGGAAATCAAGAATTAATAATGGGAAAATAAAAACAGAATGGTACTATTATATAGAGTTTATATACATGCAGAGCTTTAAAGTTTAAAAAGTATTTCTGTTTACTAATTCAGTCTATTCTCACAACATCCCCATGGGACAGATAAGGCAAAATCTATGTTTTATGTTTGAGAAAACTGGTATCTGGGGAAGCTAAGTAATTTGCCCAAGATTCCATGACTACTCTCTTTTTTGAATCAGGACTTGAACATGTATCTTCTGATTCTTGGAGTGATTGTACTGTGCTTTAGAAAGGAAGATAGAACTTTTGCTTGCATAAAAAAGATAATATTTCTAACACTTTGCTTTAAGAGGAATTGCTGTCTTTATACCTTAACAGGAATATCCCAAGTACTTGGTCAATGAGAATACATTGGCCCACACAAAGGCTACTCCAATCACCTGGTTCTTCGGAGTTCATTTTGGTCAGGTGAAGCCTGAACCCCCAAGGAAGAGGAATCTGCTTTTTGAGTTTCATTGGATTGTCCTAAATCAACTGTGTGGTATCATTATTGTCACTTCTTAACTAGTGCTTTCTCTTCTTGTGGAGATAATTCTGTTCCAACAGCTCATTCTCAGTGAATGAGTAGGTAATGGGAATAGAAAGGGAATGGGTGAGCAGTGCCAGGAGGAGTGAGCGGGTGTTGGGAGACAATATGCTTGGGGTTCACTTCAACTTCATGGGAAGATGAAGAGCTACTTATCCCTTCCTGAAACTCAGCCTCTTTAAAATGTTGAGTTTGAGAACAAACAAAGAACCGGTACACTGAAAATGGAGTCATGGTTGCGGGAGAACTGAGGTAGGCAGGTTTGGATGTTAATGATTTATTTACTTGTCTCTGAAATTAGCACTCAACACAAACTGGATGAAGGGGCGCCTTTTGCAGAGTTACATTTACTATCTATGGCTTTCCTTTAGGTTAGTGAATTTAACAATCTGAATGAAAATAGATGACAGGATTTCTGAATGAAAATAGATGACTTGGCAAAAGTTTTTTTTTTACTTAGCTCAAGTCATCAAAGGATGGGCTCTGGATGGGAAATGGAAGGAGTAGAGAAGTAGATCTTATTGAAGATGAAAAGCGATTTGAACAGTTATTCCACGAGAGATAACCACTTCCGAGGACATATTAAACTCTCTGGGGTGCCATGTATAGTTTGGAGGAGAAAAAAGTAATATACCAAATTTTTGCATATTTCAAATTATAGAATATGTTTTACCAACTCTTTTTAGTTGAAGATTTTCAGAAAACTGTGAGAGATCATCTGGGCAGGGGATTTTAGTTAGAGAGGTTTAAGAAACCCTAAATAAAGAGGAACCAGTAATTCCTAGAAGGAAAACAATTTTGAAGGAAGCAAGGATTATCCCAACCCAAATGCTAATGAAAACTGATAGCCCAAATGACTTCTGTTTGACAAAGAGATTGTCACTGTTGACAGGGATGACTGACAGGGTGGGAAAATGGGGGGAAAATAAAGCTTTGCAGTAAGACTTCAGAGGAAATTTGACACCTTCAAAACCACAGGTGTGAAGTTAAGTGAAACTGGTAAGTAAAAGTTGGTGTTGTTTTTCAGGGTCTGATACTCTACGTACTTTTAGTTCAAAATTTAGGATTCTGAACAGGGCATATGAGAGAGGTTGGAGCATGGGAGGCCAGGAATTAAGGGGTCAGAGAATTGTTTTCTGCCCAAAAGGCTCCTCAGACTTTATTCTTAAATGTGTTCTATGGTACTCACGAAGAGCTCTAAGAAGACAGGCTACCTTCTTTTTCTACCAACCCAGCCTGTTTCAAATTTCAGGCTGCAGTGGGCTTTCTAATCCAGTTCTCAGTACTCATTGAGTGCCTGAGCTTGATGTGTATAGATATAAAAATGTTTTGATACATAGCCCTTGCCTTCAAGGATTATAAATAATCAATGAATTCAGCCGGAAGGTGGATAATTCTCAAATAGAACTAACAGTAAAAACTAAAACAAATACCAAGTAGTATAAATATTTTTCTAGGAATTCAGAGGTGGGAGCTACTGTAGTTGGAGAAGGCTTTTTGGGAGAGATTGGAAGTTGAGTTACATTCTTAGAGCTGAGTAGATTCCAGATGGCCTGGGGTGAGGATGGGGGTGGGGTGAGGGATGAGAAGAAATGGGGTAAGAAATGGAAGACTTCCCAAGGGGCGAAAAAGCCACTGGAGCAAAGGGACAAGGGATTAAATTTAATAAGCATGAGATGTACCAGCTGAGAAACCAAACAATGGCTTTTGTAGCAATTACTCTTGTTTGGCTCTTCAAGCTAAGTATTTATGTTTGCTGAGAATTTGAACAGTTGATTGTTTTAAAGAGGGTGAGACTAACCTAAAGTGAGGGGCACTGGACCTAGGGCCGAACTCTGGCCCTACCATTCTTTAGCAACATGGTTTCCAACAAGTTTACCTCTTCATGCCTCAAGTTCTTAAATTTTAATATTAGTATTTAGTGTATCTAATAGTTGTGAAGTTTAACAAAAAAAAAATTTAATATGCTTATTATAGTACTTGGCCCAATAAATCTTACTGATTAATTTTGTATTAATATAATCATAAATAATATGAACAAGAATAGCAGTAATAAAATTTCAAAGCCAAGTAACATTATGAAAGTCTTAACATGTGCATGAGCACAGAGGAGATTATCTGCAAAGAGTGGGTCTTCAGAACCTACTTCTGTCTCCTGATCTCCAAGAAAGATGAAGAAAGAAAAAAATAGCTTTTTTCTTCTCTGATCCTCCCTCCAAATCCAGGAGTTCCTGAGTGGTCATGAGGATCTCACCATATGCTTTTGCTTGGGTTCATGTTGCTTCCCCGGTGCTGAGGAAGAAAGCACTATTCTTACTGCCTGAGCCAAGATGGAGCAGAATCCTTTCTTGCATTTTCATATGCCATGGGCAGGCTCAATTACCGGTGCCTTTTGTTTATACAATCCACAGTAAGCTGTTTATTTCTTGTCTCTCTTTTTAGCAGGATAAGCAAGTCAAGGCAGGCCACTTTCTAGTAGATTGTGAGAAGATAGATCTCAGCAATAGCTTGACTTGTGGGTCTGATGTGGAGAGAAGAGAGTCAAAAGGAAATATTCTTGTGGCTTTCTATATGACTGAGAGGCAGCGAGGCTGTTGTTTGCTAGAGCAGCCGATTAAGAAGAGTGACATTCTGGCCACCGAATGTTAATAGGCCAAAGTGGAAGTGCGGTGACCAAAGTTGACTCATAACTTGAGAGGAAACCAGTCTTACCCATGTTTTTTTGTTCTTTAGTGGAGACCCTTAGTAAGCTCTTCGAAGACAGTGGCTTTCTACAGAGGAGAGCGACAGTAACCGTTGGCCACAGCAAATGGCTCTTCTCACCCTTGTGTCGGAACAAGAACCAATTATGAGAAGCCTGGGTTTGGCTCACTTTTGGTGTGGTTAATGTTGGTGGGAAGGTTACTTACGGGTTTCTTCATTTATTAATGCATTTGGTCTCAGACAGGCCCTCAGAACCTTCAATGGTTATGACTGTATTGCCCTGGCTAACTCTGTCCAGGTTGTTAATGGAATTCAAACCACCTCTGTACTCCTAGGAGAGAGTCTCACAAAGCCCCTCTCTGTCTGGCTTGAGGCTAGGTGAGGGATCTCTGAATATGAAACCTCGGTGACCTTGCACCATTCTTAAAGTGTGACCTAAGACTTAGGGAGTTTTGTGACTTCTCCAGGGGCTTTACTTGACAACAGAAATATAGAGGACCTCTGTTTCAATGCTGGAAACTGCAGCTTTGTCCCAGGTTTATTCTTGGGGTTGACTGGTAATCTGAACTCTTCAAACTTAAGGGAAAGCCCAGTGCCTATGCCAGAATAAATATGCAATTTGGACCAATTCTATTATGGAGGAGATAAGCTTTATGTGAGATGAAATAAGGTCTAATACTCCTCCATCCCAAGGTAAACAAAATAGTGCTCTTATTGTCATGTTAGCACAGGCCTGGCCTCCTTATTTTTATCACTCTTATACTCATTGATATTGTCTTTCTAATTTGCAAATATTCTCAGGTTGAAAATTTCCATGTCAACAAATCTTGTCCAGTGTTCCGTTTCAATTAATTTACTCTATGAAGCATAATTTATAACACCTGCTGCCACTTTCCTCTTAGGAACTTGGTTCAAAATCAAATTCAGGTTGTAGATGAGACTTAAATAATTCTTTCCCAGTTCCTTTGTGGAGCCCTCTGCTAGCACTCTTGCAGGCCAGGAACCAAAACCTGTCCTTCACAAAGAAAACTTCTTCCATGCTGAAAGTGCCAGTACGTATACAGGTAGATTCTAGGAATACTCCCACATCTCTCCTCTTGCCAGATAGCAAATTAATCCTCAAGGAGAATCACTGGAAAACAATACCACTCTGTATTGCTTTCCTGTTTTCTTCCTCTTTCTTTCTTTCTTTCTTTCTTTCTTTCTCTCCTTCTTTCCTTTCTTCCTTCCTTCCTCCCTCTCTTTCTTTCTTTCTTTCTTCCTTTCTTTCTTTTTTTGCCTTCATGTCTTCTACTGCAAGAAGCTGTTACATAAATCAGTCCCCAGGGATTTGCCAGGCCCGCTCTCTAAACCAAGGGGCAACTGATTGGTCGTTTTGACATGAATTAGGGATTCAGGTCAGCAGCAGAAGTCCCTATCACCAGCAAAATCTGGCTGTTGTTCAGCTTTCCTGTTAGAAGGTTAATGCCGATCTCTATACACTCAAGAAGAAAAATCTATTGAGTAATGGATTGGGTTCCGACATTCAAAAAGTAAAACTTAAAAAAAAATAAGACAAACAAGTGGGCTTTCCCATTCTTTTATCTAACTCAACTCAAACCAGGTAAGAAGACTAATAGGGAAGCCTAGAACTTTGGAAAGGGGCACCCATATGCCTTGCAGGTTCTGTTCCACACTCAGGAAGGATAACCAGGTAGTTCAGTCTAGGGCATGATAGGTGCGATTTTACTGCTACCTCTGCTCCATGGTAAGTCATTTCCCAAGTAGGGTTTGCTTTTCCTCCTTGAGTAAAAATAGACTTAACAAAAATCCTTCCTCACAATGGTAAACAACTCTCTGAAGTAAAAGTCATCAAGATAACCTCTATAAAAGAACTTCTCTAGGTGATTCCACTCCACTAGGGCAACAGAGTGAGAAAAAAAAAAAAAATCTTGACTCAAGTTTTACCAAATATATAAATGTTCTTAGCCAACAGAGCTAATCATAAGAAGTGTAAGACTAATCATAAGAAATCCACTTAGAAGTTTTGGTATTTTCTTTTTTTTTTTTTTTTAAAGATTTTATTTATTTATTTGACAGAGAGATCACAAGTAGGCAGAGAGGCAGGCAGAGAGAGAGTGGGAAACAGACTCCCTGCTGAGCAGGGAACTGAGGAACTGAGCTGAGGAACCCTATGCAGGGTTCGATCCCAGGACCCTGATATCATGACCTGAGCCGAAGGCAGAGGCTTAACCCACTGAGCCACCCAGGTGCCCCAGTTTTGGTGTTTTCTTGCTCCTGGTCAATATAGCTATTGCCTCCTGCATCAAACCCATCCTTCTATACTTTCCTTTGGGATGCTGGGTCTCTGCCAAACACGTGTCCTTCTCTATTGCTGCCCATTCCGTATTAGAGAGTGAGACTAGAGGGAGACCATAAGCCTAGAGGAGGGGAAAGTTTGTCTTCCTTCATGCTACTTCTGAGCTCAGATTTGCTGGCTATTTTTTGTCCCCCCCAGTAACATCCAGCAGCGCTTCTTTACCCCGGCCATGGCAGTTCATTCCGATAGCAGGAGTTGATACCAGTGTGCAATTTTTCCAAAACTTGTAGACCCTGTCTCCGGCCACCCCCTCAGAGACATTGTCTTGTCTCAGTTGGCAGCACCCTTAGATGTCTGAGCCAACCCCACAGGCCCTGCTGCTGGCCTTAGATACACCAGCAGCAGCCAACTGCCACCTCCTCATGGGAGGTCTGAATCTATCCTCCACAGGGCCCATTTTCCAAGGTCGGAGGCTGAGTACCATTGCAGCAACACTCCCTCCTCAGACATTTGAGTGTTGGGTCCACTGGGGCTCCAAGCTTCTGGTTTTAATAATTCTCATCTCTTCTTCCTGTTTCCCAGGCCTATAGGTGGTATCCCATTTCCATAATAACTCAGTGTTTCCTTTGTGCATGTTCCATAATTTAATACCTAGTAAATAATGTTTTTTACATTAAATTCTCTCCACACATGTAATTTGTCTCCCAACTGGTCCTGGAGTGATAAAATAGGAGTCCTTTTCTTTATCTTACAGCTGTCTCATTTAGACTTTGACTAAATCTTACAAGGTGTACCTGAAGCCAACCTGAGAATGGTGCCCTTTGGGTAGGAATACCTTATTGTTATTTATTCCCTGGGCCTAAAAAACTAGAGTTTAGTATGGGTTCTTATCCTGGACCCCAAAATATGTGAGAGGTCTACTTACTAGCTGAATTAGTCTTTACATAAAATGGGATGAGGAAAGTCTTTTCATTTTTAATTAATAAAGAAGATGTATAGAGGCCCCATTTTCATATTCTAAGTTTCTTTGGAAAACTACAATGGTCAGAAGGGTTCTTTTCACTCAAGGCATCAGATGTTCTAGAAATAAGAGATTGGAAAGATTGATAGCATTAGGCAAGGGAAAAAGGTTGATGGGTTTAAGTGACATAATTGAAGTTCTCAATGTTAGAAACCCCTTTTATAAGCTGGGACACCTAAAGACCTGGCAAGTATCCATACCCGTTAGCCATCTGCATCACTATTGACTGTGTGTGTAAATTGAAGGATTTAATGAATCATAGACATATGATCACTGCATGGAAAAAAAGTGTGTTGTGCCTAGCATATTCTTTTCCATAAAGAAAGCATTATTGGGAAATGCAAACATGTGGAAACAGGCCACAAAAATGCAGCAAATTATCCTCTCATCCATGCAGGAAGGTTTTAAAAGGTAATAAAGTCCTAGGTTCTTAAAATTGGTACTTTAGCCTCACTGTTTTTGGAGTAAAATATATAGTGTTGGATAACTACTATGCATCTAGGTATTTAGCGTAGCTCTTAACTACCTTTCAATTCAAGAGGCATTTCAGATCATGCTGTCACCTGTTCCCAAGTTAGATGACCATCCCAAACTACCTCATTAAAATGAATGAAAACAAATAGGATTATCCTAGTGAATTGTCACTAATGCTATTATAAAGTAAGAATGTTTTGGTACCATTCAATAAAGCTACCATTCTAAGCTGTAAATATAACCCACGGAAATTCGGATGACATCTCAACTCATTAGTTCGTCTGTTCCATATTCGTGCCTGTGTTTGAATTAAGTGGTAATGTAATTCTCTACACTCACAGCATCATAAGGGTCATTGTTTCTCTAATGAACAATGATACTATTCTACAATTCCATGATCCTTGTTTGTCAAGTATTCTGTTTAATGTAATTTCTGAGGACAGTGGATAATCTTGTTATTTAAATATATGTATGCCCACTCCAGAAAGTCAAATCTATACATCTTTCTAAAGAGTTTTTCCTCAAGTTGCTTTTTAACTTTCCAATATTTGTTGGAGGAGGCATTGAGCTAAAAACTTGGATAAATTTTGTGCATATTTTCTAGAGATTTTAACCATAAACTTTTTTTTTAGCTCAGTATGCCTCTCATGAGATCTAGCCCAATTGAGAGACAGAGACAGTGAAGGAGAGGTGTACTGAAAGTAGAGACAAACTATCAGAAGCAGAGGTGATGAACTATCGGAAAAAAAAAAGTGCAGGAATTTATCTGTCTGACTCAGAGGCCCCCTGAATCCAACATATGTGAGTTTTTACAGAATGTGAAATGATCTTTAGAAGGCAGTTTCAAGGTTCGGGATGGAAGTCAGCACACTGTAAGCACTGTGTGCTATGACACGGTGCACAACTGCATCCCCCAACTTTCCATCTGGCCATTCTTCAGCCAGATGCACAGGAAGCTGAGAATCAAAGCGACCAATGTGGTCACATGTAAACAGCACTTCTGACACTAGGGGAGTGTTGGTTTTTTGGCCCAGGACTCACCACTAGGGTGACAGAAACCCTTAAGAGTGAACAGGAAAATGATGATTTCTGAGAACTCAGAACATATGCTGAAGCCACAGTAGAGAAAATTTTGTTGCCGGTTTAGAAAACTCCCATTTAGGTCCAATGGTAGTCTGGGAAATAAAGCTCAATTTTATGAGTCTTTCTTTAAATAGTTGCTTTCTGTTAAATGACCCTACGATGGTGTTTCGGCCTTCCCAGGGCTAATAGACTGTAGCATTTTTCTCTCCATAGAATGTGCCTCCAATGGTTGTGCCTTAAAATAGTTCAGTTGTTATCACTTGGAACATCGAGTAGGATGAAGCCAGTAATGAAAGGAAGAAACTCAGGTGAAAGTAGGAAAGCACAAGGTGACAGATGTTCCTTTAGCTGCCTCTTACTAGCTGTGTTTTCTTAGGCAAATTACGTACCATTTTTGAGGCTTAATATTTCCATCCTAAAAATGAATATACACCACTTATCTCATAGAGCTTCTGGGATGATTGACATGAACTAATCTTTATCAAGCATCAAACCCAGGGCCTGGCAATTCTAGGTGCTCAGGAAATATTAATTCCCCACTCACTCCCTTCTCTTATTATACTTCTAGGCATCTTCCCAGCTTTGAAACATTTGGGCCTAAAAATGACAAAACCACATAACATATGTAGAAAATTTAAATTATCTAGTTGGTCAGGTTAACCAGAAAATGTTGGCTCTCCAGTCATTTTGGGAAGGCTACAAGTGGATCAAGGATCTCCTACTGGAGAAATGTACTCCAGTTCCTGCTTCCTATATAGATCAGAACCCCAAACTGAAAGAATTTAAAAGATGGTGGGGCATGGAGAAAAAAAAACAGAAAAGAAAAAGGTTGATGTGATTTTGGAACAAATAACATCCACACTCTCTGGGCCAAACAGAATAAACAGAATCACCCAAGGTTAAGTGTGGATTCCTCGGAAATCTTTGGAAATTTTAGGACTCTCAAGGGCTTTAGAAATAATATGAAGTCCCTGGAATTATACGGCCATGGATAGGGTGACTATATGACCTGATTTTCCTAGGATGGTCCAGAATTATGTTTGTTCTGTCTGCATAATTATTGGTAATGCCCCTTTTGTTCTTCATAGTGTCATGACTTGAATGATATATGGTTTTCATTGCTATGAGCTACTTAGAAGATTCTAAGTCTCCAAGTGTAAGTCACTAATCAAAAGAATTTACATTGGTCTCCGTATATGTGCTGCTGAAGCGAGCACTACATTGGTCTCCGGTATGCTGCGATTGTTATTGGTGCTTTTGCTATTGCTTCTAATAAACACACATTTTCAGGAAGCTCAATCTTGCATAACACCTGAGTATACGGTAAAGAATTATTGAGGACAGCTCTATCAATGTACAGTTTTAGATTTTTGATAATCCACTCCATTCGGGGCCACAACTTACATAACTGACCCACTTATTTTCTCTGTTATTCTCAAATTGTGCTTTTTTTTCATATACTTCTGAACTCTCCATTTGATTTTGTCCCTGAACACTTATATGTATCTAATTACCATAGCTTCCTAATGTCTTGATATTTGATAGGATATGTTTTCCTCTCACACAACTTAATTCTTAGTTATTAAAAGTTGTTTGACCACACTTGTAAATTTATATATAATCCATTCTACTGAAATGTCAAGTAACAGACTCTTATTTACACTTTGCAAAGTAGGAATATCAAAGCCCTATAAAATTTCCTCTACCAGTCTAACCTGTTTCATTTTAGAATCTCAGGTTTAACTGTACACCTGGATTTAATTTTTCATATGTTTATACATGTTATGGATGGGTGGTGAGATGTGCTTGTTTTTGGTGACAAGTGTTATGAAATAAAATTTCCTTCTAATCCAGAGCAGACTATTAACATGATGGTACAATCAAGACATTCATGGAAACTTAATGACAAAAACATTCCAAGAACTGCAGAAGGGCACTTCCCTCATCTTTTCATCCCACACCCATTAAAATAAAAACTCCTTTTGGCACATGCGAGGGAGAATCAAGGTAGAATGATTAGTTGGATTGTACCAAGCTATAAAGGGCCTTTACCCCTTAAAATCAGCACAAGCTTAAGCTATTAAATATGTATGAAAATTAATGGCATTTACAGCCATTGTTGTGGCCATGATGTCTATACAAAAGCCTTCACATTTAATAGGAAAGAGACTACTTATGTGACCCAAGTCCATGCTGGTTATTTTCCAACATCTTTGAAAGGATTCTCAAATTGGGAGAACTTTAAAATTGCTTAAGTATCAGGGATAAGCCAATAATGGGACTATTGGGGTGCTGAGTTATGCTCAGATCCTATTTTCTCCAAATCCCTAAGAGTTTTGATACCAAGCTTCCCAAGTTGAATTCATTGAGTATGATGGTATCCTTTAAGAACTGATCTACCCTATCTGTGGATTTCCCTATGAAATCTACAGATCTCAATATAAGTAGGCTTGGATGGACTACAGATGGGGGTCTAAGAATCTGCAGGTGCAGGTTGAATGTTCATATGATGTTAACCAAAACCCACACGTAAATATGTCCTTCCTTTATCACCATGGGTACACTGCTGGCTAAGACACAGGTTTCTGCAGCACAGAGACAGGTGTTCCTATTTGAGTTATTCACTTAAAACACAATATACTTATTATCCAACTTGGACTGCTCCAGATCTCCATTTTTCCACCAAAACAGGAATCTTATCACTGCACTCATTGACCATGAATCTCACCCTGTTACAAAGAAATCCTGAAAATGCAGTGAACTAAGAACCTTTTCTCCTATAGTCCTTGACCTTATCTCTGGAAGGGAAAATAAGATACTGTTATGACAGCATAGAGGCTCTATGTAGCAAGTCAGTTAATACACACAGCCCTCATTTTTATATCATTTCCATCCACCATATTCTCATGTGGTTTTAATCTTCTTTTTAAGGTATTTATTTATTTGACAGAGAGAGAGAGAGATCACAAGCAGGCAGAGAGGCAGTCAGAGAGAGAGAGAGTGGGAAGCAGGCTCTCTGATGAGCAGAGAGCCCGATGCGGGGCTTGATCCCAGGACCCCAAGATCATGACCTGAGCCAAAAGCAGAGGCTTAACCCCCTGAGCCACCCAGGCACCCCTCATGTGTTTTTAATCTTAAAAGCTCTTCAGAGTAAGCCTACACACACAGAGCACAGACCAACCCTCCATGGCTTCTCTCCAATATCTTCTTTGTTAATTGATGGCTGGAAGCCCCATGCTGGCTTTTATGATCTCCCCTTTTCTATGTCCTATTTGTGGTACACATTTAAAAATTCAGTCTCAAAATATCAACCACTTACTACGTGCCTGTCTTTGCTCTTGATGCTAGGGACGCCTTATTGAACAACACTATAATCTTTGTCATTATGGAGCGAAACTTCTAGTTGCTTCCCAGGGATATTTGCCTTTCAACAGGCAACACTCAGAGAAAGGCTGAGCTCCAAGTTAGGATTCTCCCAACAGAGGCAGGTTTGCATCTCTTAGTCCCAAGTCTGAACTGAGGAACAATTGGAATTATTATATTGATATATATTAACTAAAATTATATTTCCTTCCATCTTAAAGAAAATAACATGAATCTGCTTTCACCTTTTGTTTATTACTTTATTACCATATCTGTCTATGCTGTTTCCTTTTGGTGTTCTGGATATGTCATCGTGGCAAGGATAGTGTATTCTGTAGTTTACATCAACAGTGGGTGATAACTGCTACAGCATTTGGATTTTTTTTTTAAATATTTTATTTATTTATTTGACAGACAGATCACAAGTAGGCAGAGAGGCAGGCAGAGAGAGAGGGGGAAGCAGGCTCCCCGCCTATCAGAGAGCCCAATGCGGGGCTCGATCCCAGGACCCTGGGATCATGACCCGAGCCAAGGCAGAGGCTTTAACCCACTGAGCCACCCAGGAGCCCCCAGCATTTGGATTTTAATCCCTGTGTAAGAATTACATCAAGACAGAAACTGCCAAATTATATCACCCTCTCAATTAATGTGAAAGGAAACTATATTTAATTCTCTCACACTCTTAACCTTCACCCTAATGCCATGAAGCATTTGGAGATAGGGAGGTTGTGTGACTGAAAATATCTTTATTTCATACTTTCTGTGGAAGGATAGTTTAATTAGGTATACAATTACAGATTGACAGTTATATTCCTTGTATTTTTTTCTTTTTCAATCCACATTTCATATTGATTTCTTCATAGAAATCCAATTTCCACTCAGTATTCATATTTCCCCAATTTCTTCAAAAATGTCTTTTTATAGTGGGTTTATTTGAATGAGGTTCTAGAAAAGGTCCACGTTGCACTTGATTATTAACTCTCAAAAGTCCCTTATAAATTCTATCTTTATTCTCCTTTTTTAATGTCGTTTTTTTCTTCTGTTGAAGAAACCAAATGCTTTATCACACAGAATACTCCCCTATTCTAGATTTGGTAGATTGCTTCCTAGTAGTATCTTTCAACTTGTTTCTCAATCCATATACTTCCTATTAACTGGCAATTAGATCTTGAGGCTTGATTCATTCTTAGTTGGATTTTATTTTTTAATTTTTTTTTTTTGAGGCAGTGGCTGGTAGCAAGAATATATCATGGGCAGATGCTGTATGTCCTATTGCTTCATATCACAAAGTACCTACTGTCTGATTGTCACACTTTTAAAGGCACTAAAACTGGCCAAGCCAGTGGGTATAGGTGTTAGCCCAATCACTCTGTTATAAAATTCTGGCAGATTGGAGGGGGAAATATCTTAAAGTATTTTTCTGAAAATATCAGTATTGTGTGCTTCTTTCAAAAATACAAACAATTCACTAGGAAGAAAATTAAAATGACCCTCAATTTCACCTTCCAAACACACACATCCACACTTACATGCACATGTGTATAGTTTTATATCTAGCTTTTTTTCAGTTAACATGAATTGAGAACAGCATTTAGAACACTTATCCTTTGCAACAAATAGGAAGCAAAGAGCCTCCTTGATGTTACGGTCGTGAGGTTTCTCTGGTATTCTCTGAATGTCAACCACACTTCACAGGCATCTAAAGTAACATAAAGTACACACTGTCTATACCCTTGTCTTCACTGCTGGCATTTACTGGTGAGGTTTTAGATCATTTAGGTTGGGAACCAGTTTGTATAGTCTGCCACTCCAAAAGGTTTAAAGATGAATCCTTGAACATGGTTTATCTTCTGGTGGCCCAAAGAAGCAGATGGTCAGACCTTAAATGTGCAACCAAAAATGTGTCTTGATATTATACCAAATCTAAAATCAGTGTCACATTTAGATAATCTGTATATATAAATTGTGTAAAACCAGATAACCCCATATAGCATGCCTACATGTTCAGATACCCAGAAGGTCATACTTTAGCAGTCTGGTTGCAAATCCACTCAAATATTGCAGATGCTTTCTGGGTAAAGTGGACATCCTAGTAACATTTGTTTTGACAGTATTCCAGGCCTGAATCAGCTGTGTCTCACTATGATATACATCTAGAGGCTTATAAGTGCCCATGAGCAGAGGTCTACCTAGAGTGTCTAGTATATTTTTTAACTGATATTGAAATAATTCAGCTTAAAAACCAATACTTTTCTAAGATAATCAAGAAAATGGATAAAAAGTTTTATGTTATTTTCTTATAAAATATACTCTGAATTCTAGGATGGAATATTGCTTTCACATGACAGTGAGAGATGATTGGCTTTTGAAGGTTTCTTTAGGTAGCCAAACACCAAAGGCCAGCACTTCAAAAGTGAGCTGTTTTGCATTTTGTGTCACAGCTCTGGGTACTGAGATTTATTCTGAAAGTATGGAAGAAGTATAGAGCCTCCTTCTTAAGTTGCTTGTGGGCCCACAGAATGGTATGACGCTTCCGTGTGGAAAGAAGTCTGCAACAGAAGGCTGCTTCAGTACCTGTGCCTGAGCACACTCTGGGCAAACTCCTGACTTCTGATGTACCATAAGCTCCTTAGCTTCCTTCAGGTGAGGACAGAGTAAGATTTAATACACTGGAGAACACCAGCCATGCTTCTCCAGTTTCCTGATCGAATGTCAACCCCCCATCTATTCTATAGACCCTCTAACATAAATACATGCATAGTTGCCATTGCTAGAGTTTCCTGAAGAGGTTTTAGATGACCCCAGTTGAGAAGTACTCATTATTATGCTACCAGAATGTTTGTAAGATCTATCATTGAATCGAGTCTCTTCCGCACCCTTCTCCTGGGGGACTCCATGTTTGAAGAGCTCTAGTGGAAGTTCATAGAGACCTTTCACTGAGCTGCCCTCCAAAGTTATGCTTTTGGTTTTAACACTTAAATGTTAGCAAGTAGAGGATAGCCATAGCAAATTGCTTCTGGTTTGTTATAAAGTGTTGTCAAGGATAGAGTCTACAGGACCCTCAATGTAAGGCTACACTTGAGAAATTTCTTTTTGGAATCAGAGCCAGGATCAACAAAAAGACTTTTCTTACGAGACTGGTGGACATTCTCCTTTTTAATAGAGTGTGTTGGACTAGCTGTTATAACAAAGATATCTCAAAACAGTGGCTTACATGGGAGGAAGTTTATTATTATTTTGTGTAAAACTCCATAGATAGAAGGTCCAGAGCTGGTAAGACGCTGTGCCATCATCAACACACAGCTTCCATCTTTGGGTTCAAAGTAATTGCTCCAAGGGACAAAGGACAAGAGAACCCAGAATTGACCCACTTGTCATCACCCCCTACTGGACAGAAATTAGTCTCATGACCATGTCTGGCTGTGAGGGAGAATGAGAAGAGAGAAAGGAAGCACTGATATTGGTAGACAGAGTCTACCAGAATTTGCCCCTTCAGCCATCCAGATATCCATGTGTGTTCTCCTCACACATGCAATATTCTCCATCAGATTACAGTCCAGAATCTTCACAGCCTACAGTTTCCCCCTCACACCCCATCAAGTTTAGCTCTAACTCCTATGATCTGGTGACCTACAAATTCAGAGACGAGTCA
The DNA here is from genome assembly GCF_922984935.1 of Meles meles. Lineage (NCBI taxonomy): Eukaryota > Metazoa > Chordata > Mammalia > Carnivora > Mustelidae > Meles > Meles meles. Next base: position 26,672,654 of record NC_060070.1, read on the forward strand.
CATTCAGGCCCACCTTCCACCCCAATACCACAATAAACAGAGCTTTATGACCATTTTATTGTGGATAACCACAATAAGAACTCCCATTTAGAAAAGTGAAAAATGATAAACATACAGCACCCATTAGTCCACAGCAACTGTCAACCTCCCCCCATCCCACCCCCCGGACAGGAATTGCAGTCTCCATGCCCTGGCAGTGCAGGGACCCCTTGTGCTAGAAGTCCCAATGCTAGCAACTCCCCTGAGTATTGCCGTCTCTGGCTCTGTGGGGCATGTTCTTGTCTTTATCTTTCACGGCCACATATGAAGTGAGCTTAATTCATTGCCTCCTGCTGAAAGTTTAGGAGACTGAGGATTGCTTTAAGGTTCGGATAGTTTTTGCAGGCCAGTCTTGTGGTTTCTTTGGCAATACAATTCCTTTAAAACCTGATAGACTAATGGTCTACTTGTTTCCTGTCAGTTCCAGATCCCAAAGATCTCATCTATCCATACCTCTTAAGCCAGAAGATTCTGTTCTTTTATTTCCTTGTCTACATGTTCAATATACCTCTCCTTCCCATATTGCTGGAGACTCCCCAGTGGCTACCCAAAGCAACAGGCTTGAATGGCAAGGCAACAGCCTCCATCTTTACCTTGAGAGAGTCCCATTGTCTAGTAGGGAACATTCTGTATTAGGCTCTGAGGAAGGCTTGAATGTATTTGTTGGTACAAAAGCAGCTGCACTTGCAACCCTTTGAATTACCAGACCTTCATTCCATTTAGATTGCTGGCTGCACATAGGAAAGACTTGCTCTGAGCAGAGGTATGCTTGCAAGCTGAAAAGCTCTCACCTGAGTTAACCTCTGTTGTCAGGCTTTGCTGAAGTTACCAGTTATCAGTCATCTGTCACCAGTGGTAGTTTTGGCAAATGTTTACCATGACACAACAATGGCCAATGGCTTTACAGATTTCAATATCTTTGTCCTCAATGCCTACTGCCTGACCATTAAGGGACTATCATCTATTTCAGGGTTTCTATTTTTACTTCAGGATTCAGATATTCACTTTTATACTGGTAGAATACAATCTAAGTTAATGGACCAAAAAGATCCAAAACCACAGTAGCTTCAGCAAAGTAATAGCCTAAAGGTCAGCAGTCCAGGTATAGAGATTCTGCCATCCTGAACACACAGTCTTTCTGAGTTCTAAATAGCTGCTCCAGCTCCTGCCATTTCATCTGTATCCCATCTCATGTCCATTGCACTAAAGTTGTGAATTAAACCTACCAGTTCCACTTATAATCCTTTGGCTAGAAATTAATGTTATAGCTGGGCTAGCTTTAAGAAAAATGTGAAATATCATTTTAAGAAAGGAGTAGACATGGGTGAGCAGCTGTAATTCCCACTGCAGAATCGAATTATCCTGTCATTGGGTTTTGTTCCTTTTAAAGTCCAGGAAATCAGGAAGCTCAAAGTCAAATTTGTAGCATTTCTGTATATAAACAAATAGACACACAAAGTTAAGATATTTAAAACTCTCTCTCTATATTTTTCCACTCTGTAGTTTTGATCTTATATTTTGATTCCATTAAGCTTTTCAGACATACATACTTTACTGTAAGGTGACCCAAGTCTTTTTCAGAAAGGGCTGTGGTGAATATGAATAATGCAAATTCCAACACAGGACACTCTCAAGGAACATTCAGCCTCATTTTCTCATTTACTTCAGAAAATGTTTGTTATCTCAAATATACTAAGACTGAACTCTGTTTAACTTGCAGTGTGACGACTTGCCTAACATATTGCCTGATATTACACCATTAGAGGTGTCATTCCTTGGCTGAAGAGCTATACCATACTAAACTATAAATACTATCAGAAGTAATCATTTAAGTAGTAATATCAGTCATCACCGCTGTAGTGAGAATTACCTAAACCAGTTTACTTGTAATACTTCCTAGAAGGGGTGGGTCTATGGAAACGTAACACAACGGCAGTGAGCCATCATTTTGGGCAGGTTGAGAAACTCCTGGAAGTATATGATATAAAGTGGACACTACAGGAAGCCTCACCGTCTCTGGATGGCTTATTGAGGCACACTAGGGCAACGGAGTAGAGGGTGGTGGAGGAGGAGCTTGATATTTGTTAACTTTTGTGTGTAATTAGCTGTGCCAAGGAACTTTCAAGGGCTTTACATGCATGTATTACCTCATTTAAAACAAAAGCGCCCTGGAAGTCATACAGGGGAAGACAGACGTAGTGTGTGAATACAACTGCTAACGTTGTCTTGTACTCACTTACCAAGAGCTTTCACTGAGCTGGTCTCATTTGACCCTGCAGGACACTCCTGAGTAGGCTGGACAAAGGTAAAGCACCAAGGTCCAAAGAGGCCAGGTAAGATCTCAGCCACAGAGCTGGGATTCCAACCTACATCTTCTCCCCCAAACTCAGCTTGCAATGCCACTACTATGCCTCCCAATCCAATGTCATTTCATAAAGAGTTGGTCTTATATCCAAAAACAAGGATTAAGGATGCTTCTAAGTGGGGATATGGAAACATTTTTAGATAAATAATGGAATAAAAGGTTTTACTGTGAAAATATCATAAATACTCCAAAACTGAGTAAGAACTTTTTCATGGTGGCTGAGATGTTAGGCCTCCTGGTTAGGCTGGTCTCTCCCTCATTCATGTTCTCTCCTTCTTGAGGACATTGTACCTTACCTTCATTCTTACCTTCAGCCTTTCACATTTCTAAATCTGGCCCGTACCACAGGAAGGGAAGCCCTCCCAGCATTGCCCCTAGCTTTTACCTCTGGGCTCTCCTTTTGTTGTTTTTTCTTCTCTTTCTGTTGTTCTTTCTTTAAGTTTTTCATCAATAGGTGCCATTCACACCTCACATCTATTCACACATTCCCCTGAAAACAGGTGTTTGCTCATGACACCCATTCTCAGTAAAGTGGTTAATTATCTCCTAATGCCCAAATCCGTGAACTCTTCTCAGTTTCTTCCTTTCTTGCTTTTTCTGGGGCATTTGACAGGACCTGCCACTCCCTCCCCCTCTTTTGCTTTCTGTGACACCACCTACTTTGGTTCACCTTCTATCTCTTGGAACATTCTTCCTCAGAATTCTTGTTGACTCAGACTTCTCTATCCATCTCTCAAATATTAGGATCCCTGAGTTTTTTTCTGTTTTGTTCCTATTTTCTCATTCTTCCTGTTCTACCTGGATACCTGTCTCCACTTCCATCTTTATCTCATCTTATATCTACATCTCCATTCTCCAGGCTCCTGAACAAAGTAGCTTATCTTTTATTGGACAATGGACATTTTCTCTACAAATATCCATGCACAACTGAAATTCATTACTTTGACACTGAACTTCTTACATTTTTCCCCTACTCAGTCCTAGATGTCTTCCCACAATACTCATGCTAACTGGTGACACCACTATCCACTAATCTCCCCAAGGAGAAGCCTAGGCTCAGGCACGACTCCTTCCTTTGCTGACCCCCAACCAATGATTCTTCAGGTCTCCCCAATTTTGCCTTCTCGCCATTTCTGGGATCCACCCTCTCCTCATCATCCTCCCCACTACAGCTCAAGTTCAGACCACCCTTGGCTCCTGTCTAGAAAGTAGCAGTACATTCCCAATCCGTCCCAGTGCCTCCCGGCTCATTTCTTTTCCATCCAAGCAGCCTAGCAAATTGGTCTTGCTAAAACACAAGTCCAGTTCTTCTTAAAATCCTTAATAAGTCCCCAGAGGTATGACATGAAATCAAAGCTTCCTATAGGGCACGTAAACTTTTTAAGAGCTGCATCCTGTTTTTCTACCCCCCAGCCTCATTCCCTGTTACTCTTCCATCCATCCATCGGCTCTTCCTACCAATCTCCCCCTGCCTCCATTCCTTTATCTGCTATGCTCTTCTCCTCTTCAAATTCTGTCTATAATCCCGTGTAATCTCCCCCATCTATTCTCCAAGTATTCCCGAGGGTCCCTAACAGAGGTCTGTTCCAAGGACACTGGGGCTGTAGAGAAAAGAGCACCTATGTTTGCCTTGGGAAGTCTGAGCACAAGAGTGTAAGGCTTGTGCTGAACTTTCAAGGTAAGGAGAAGCCTTTTCCATGAAGGCTTCCTTGACCTCCAAGGATTTTAAGTCCTGCTTATAGCCACGATGACACTACTGCCCCCAGTACATTGACTTCCTTGTTTCACCTGGTGGCCTGTGAGCTCCTTTAGCGTGGGGACTACTTGGTAGCCCTGGGAGTATCCCAGTGCCACGCACAGTGCCAGTGCTTTGTAGGCCTCAATAAACTTGTTAAATTAGATTGAATCAGAGTAGCCCAAGGCCACTGAGCTCATTAGTGGCAAGTGGTTGGATTAAGGGAAATGGCACCCCAACCTCAGGAGGACTGAGCCTGGAATCTTGACCTCATTAGCACCCTGTTCCACCCTAACCTGCCAACTGGCTCTGAATTTCCAAACGTTAACACTACACATCAGCACGTGGGAGCTAAGTATGTGCACACCAAGTATCAACACGGCATATGGATATGTAGTGTATGGAAACTAAACTCGTTTCACTCACCAAGTTTACAGCCCTTTTAAACCTCCTGGGTTAGTTTTGAATCAAACCCAGATTTTCTAGTGTTTCAGTTCATTTTCTTTTGGCAAACACATCTTCCTGTTGTTAAGAAGAAAGACTTTACAAAGATTATTTAAAAGTTTGACTGGTTTCTTGAACATCGGCTAGTTCTTATAATACAGGATTTTAATGGTATGAGTGTAAATGAATTAGAAACACATGGGTTAATATCCCCCAAGACCCTTCAGGCTAATTATAGGAGATATTTGAGGAAAAATATAGTTAAGGTTTTATCAGATACCAAATGTAGAATATTTTAAGATATTCTGTGAGCTCCAAGTCTGACTCTGCCAGCCTGTAGGGATTAGTATATATGTAAGTGAACTATTTAGTAAGTAGAGTTATCATGAGTGGAGTGAAACTCCTTAGGCCAGAAGGTCCTATTTGAACAAAATGGCTGCCACCAGACAGTGAGGCAGGCCTGGAACTCAGAGTTTTGACCTCTGATCCAACTGGTGACACAGAGAAGCTTTCTTTCACGTTCAATACAGCAGCCCTGTGGAGGCTGGTGCCTTAAAGTTGTTCCCTTAGGAGTGCTAGATATGCAGAGACATGGGACACTCAAGTGAAAAGGAAAGCGGTGCAGGGGTCTGACCTGTCTCTTTAATGGAAACTCTTTCTTTCATTATGAAACTACTGCCTCATTTGGCACAAGTTGAGTACATGCTGGGAATAGCAGGGTAATTGCAGGTCACGATGATCTAGAAGGATTAGTTAGTTTGTATAAACATGTTCCAAGTCCAGCTATGTTTCAGTTAAGCTGCACACAGAAATACCAAAGCAGGCCAGCCTTGGTTCAGTGTCCCAAACTGTTTATTTGTACAAGAGATCCCTAGAAGTCTACAAAACCAGGAGACAGCCATTTTAGGGAATTAATGGGACCCTCTCTGTCGTGGTTATTTTGAAACCAGATTAGACCGGGCCCTTGAGAAAGTGGCATAGAAAATAATTCCACATGAACTCCAGTTGCGAAGCAGGAACAGTGGATCTTTTGAAAGACCTTGCCTATCACAAATGTCTATTGACTTCATTTGTTCTAGAAGGATGTGAACCATGACCGGTACAAGGCTGTGGCTTACACATTTATGTAGGAAGCACTGCTTCTGTGTCGAACGTGCTTTCCTTCTTGCCTGTTGAGAAATAGTTGTAAATTTCCTGGGGTTTAAGCAGCCCTTCACGAAGCTCCTTTTGCATTTTGATGCTTCTAACAAAAACCACAAATGGAAGCTACACTGGTCATTGTTCATTAAACATTTACTGAGCATTTCCTGTGGCGAAGGACTGGAGTTCAGGGCTGGATACAGAGAGGATAGTCAGAGATAACAGGAAAAACAATGTAACATCTTCCAGGAGGTTGCAGTCTGCTTTTGGTGGAGGAAAGGGGAGGGGAAGAGACAGATATGTAAACAGACCATAAATGCATTAAGGAGATAAGTGGTGGAACAAAGTTAAAGACAAAGTGCTGGGTGGGTTGGAAATCCACAGGGTAGGAAACAACTCACTTTGTGAGTTGTCTGGGGAGATCAAGAAAGCCTTCTTCGGGGAGGTGATTTTGAGGCAGGTCTTAAAGGATGGGTTGGAGTTGAGTAGTCCATCAAAGTCACTGGCACCAATAGGCAAGGAGAGAGGTAGGGAGACCAACAAGAAAAGAACTTGACCAAAAGGGCTAAGAATTGACTTTTGATTGACACACTCTGTATCTCCTAAAGAATAGTTTGGTTTCTGTCTTTATTCCTGTGACAAGCTGCTTCTCATTTGTTGCTTTGACTTTTCTCTTCTATCTAATCTCCTTTGGCGATCTTCATTCAATTCAATTTGGCGTTTATTGATGTCTTATCATTTTCAGCTCTGTATCAGCCCTGTAGGAGACACAAGAGGCCTTGTTCTCCAAGGCTTGGGTGGGTTTACGGCTTTCATGTCCTCATGTCAGTGCTTTGGAAGCAGGTTGGTGAAAATTATCTTCTGGTCCTTAAAAGCCATCCAAATGGACAGTTGACAGCTCAGCCTAGTCTCAGTTGGGAGGTTAGTGAAAATGTCACAAAATATGCTAGGCATGTATGTTGACATTTCTGATATAAACTGTAATTGAAGCTAGAGATGGTGCAATATAAATCCTTTCTTATGACAAGCACAATCCCCAGGAGTGAGACCACAGGCTGATTCATTTATCTTTCATATGTTTTAGAACAAACACAAATTTTCCAAAATCTGAAGTTGTCTATTTGAGGAGTATATTCCTAGGAGCGATATAAATGAAGATATTCCTGGCACTAACATCTCCTAAGTTATAAGGATAAGGATCTCTAAGATACAACTTAAATAAACCTACAGTGTTGCATGCATTTTTTCCCACACCTCTTTTATTGGCAGATAAAGGAAGGGAAATGCTAGCCTCATTATTAGTTTGACTCTGTAAACCGCCCCCCCCCCCCCAACCTGGTCTGAGGAAAAAAAAAAAGTGATACGAATAGTAACAACCCCAAAATAAATTTGTGCTGGCATTCACCACTCTCCTTTGAGGAATAAAAACTAGATTTTGTTCTTATAAGTGTTTATATTTTGTATACCTGGAAAATCTTAATCAATTAGCAACGGAAAAGGCAAAGCCACGGCAATTGAGGTCAAGAGAACTTACATTGGGTCTGAAAGTACCAGGATAGAAGGGATACTGAGGACCTCTGCCACCCTCTCCAAACACCAAACTCAGATCTTTCTTGTATTAAACATTCATTAAACCCAAAAGGCTTGCACTGCAGTGCTCGCCATTCAAAATGTTCAAATTGGCTTCTAGAATTCTTCACATCACTGGGAGGAGGGGACCAATGAACTTCCAGCTAAGCACTCTCTTGAATCCTAGTTGTTCTTTTGTTGTTTGTTTTTCTTTCTTTTTTTTTTTTTTTTTTTTTGTCCTTCCCACTCTATTCCCAAGAACAAATTGAGTTCACCAAAAGAATTAAACTATTTAAGAAGTCACGTGCTTCAACTTTGATACTGACTAAAAACAAGAGGCCTAAAGTCTTGGATTCATTTGTTTGGGTGTGCTCAGGGGGGTGGGGGGGCGGGGAATGGGGGGTTGTTTTATTGTTTTGCATTCCAGTCCTTTTCGCATTTACCAAGTGACTAATACTCTTTGGCAATATCAGTTTATGCTGAACCCAGGACCCTTCATTCAGGCCATGTATCCTCATGATTATTCAGGTATTTCTGTGAGGTTAGCTGGCCCAAGCAAACTCTGTATGGGCGACACAATATTTTCTCATTTGGTTTCTTATTTAATCCTTAAAACTGACCTGTGAGGTAGAGTGAAAAGGTTTGATTATTCACCTTCCATGATGGGGAAGGTAGACCCAGAGAAGCTAATTTAGACTCAATTATCCTGATTTCAGCCTTAATAAGTAGCAGAGCCGAGGCTTACAACTAGGTTTCCTCTCTCTAGGCTCAGAATTGCTCACAGAACACAGGAGGCGGTGTCTGGTCAAAAAAATTGTGGGCTGGGTGTAAATCCCCACCCTGCCTGACTGGCTTACTTCACCAGAGATAAGAACTTTCAGAGAAGTCAGCGGCTCAGGCAGGATGACGGCCAGCTTTTCCTCAAATTGATAATCTCTGAATACTTATCTTTATTTAGCAAGGGTATAGATAAACTGATTTTCTAATAACAAAAATTCACCCTATCTTTGTTTTAAACAATAAGTCCATCCTCTTGCCCTAAGGTTCCAGTTCCTTTAAGTCAAAAGTGTTAATGGCTCACTTACACCTCATTAAAGACCTAGAGCAGCGTAAGAAGATCCACACCGCAGCACATTACTTGAGAAAGCCCCTTTGGATATCACCCCTTTCCAAATCTCTCCTCTCTCTCCCTTTCCCTTTCAGTGCCTCTCCACCCCAATTCTGAACCCTGATGGCAGGTCTTATGCTCCTGAAATCTCTCTCCCTTTCTTGGCAGAGGAGCTTAACTCCATCTCAGCTGCTCTCCTTCTACAGAATAATAGAAATCTTCAATTATGTCAAAGATCATTTCACTGGGAATAAAGACTTCCTTGAACTCAACAAACCAAAGAACCAGGGCTCAGCAGCAGACTCTCTCTGATGAGGAGTAAGGCAGTAAGGAAATTGTTAAAATATGTATGTAAATTCTGTCTTGCTATTTGATTAAGTTCAAATGAGGGATTAATACATATGCTAAGCAGAAGCGGGACCATTTTATACGTCATTGAAACCATGGGATAAAACTATTCTGAGTTAACATCATATTCCCAATTGATTTCAAAATGTTTAAATTCCTTTCATTGTGTTTTTTCAACTTCTTTTAGAAGATTTAGTAGTTCTAAAGTAGCCTCAAAACACATGAAGCAAAATTTATAGCACTATAGGTAGAAATTTAAAAATAGAAAACCTACTAGATGTTAATACATCTTAATTATTTGAAGGTCAAAAAAAAAATCACTAAAATATAGAGCATTTGAGTAACAGAAGTAATATGCATGATCTGATAGGCACACCTACAGATCCTGTGCCCAACAATTAGAGAATATATATCCATCTTAAGTACACTGAAACATTTTTCAAAACAAAACCCAAAAAATTAATGTAAAACGACTAAGGAAGAGCCGCTGTGATATAGAGAAGCATTAACTTGATTCTCCTTTTAAATTTTTTCTTAATTTTGAGCATTACTAGCACTGAGCACAAGGCGTGTGGTCATTGTTTCCGAAGCCATGATCATCACCCTTGCGAAACCCATCCATTTTTTTTCCATTTGCAGTCCCTACCATGAGTTGAGAGAGTACTGCTTCCATCTTTGACAACATAACTCAATGGTATGAGCAATCTGATTCAGCTGTTCATGCTTATTCTTTCAGCTTTATTGAGGTACAATGGACAAAATCGTTAAGATATTTAAAGTATACATTGTGAAAATTTGACATACATAGACTTTGTGAAAGGATTCCCACAGTCAAGTTAATTAACCTAGCCATTACCTCACATATTTGCTTTATTTTATTTTGAGTGAGAACTTCCAACTTCTATTCTCTTAGCAAATTTCAATGATACAATATGGTGTTATCAGCTATAATCTCCATGTTATACCTTAGATCCCCGAACCTAATGCTATCTTATAACTGAAAGTTTGTACCCTTTTATAAACCTCTCGCTATTTCCTCTACTCCCCAACCCCTGGCAAATGCTCTTCTACTCCTTCTAAGTGTCTGACCTTTTTTTTAATTAAGATTTTTTAAAATTTAAGATTTTTAAGATTTTCCAAGATTTAAGAGACATCATTCCGTATTTGTCTTTCTGTATCTGGCTTATTCTCCTGAGCACCGAGATCTATCTGTGTTGTCACGGGTGGCAGAATTTCCTCCTCTTCTCACGGCTGAATAATATTCCATTGTATATATGAACGACACCTTCTTTTTCCGCTCAGCCATTGATACACGTTTAGATTGTTTCCATGCCTTGCCTCTCGTCCGTAATGCTGCAGTAAACACTGGAGTGCAGGTATCTCTTCAATAACCTATTTTCATTTCCTTCAGACATATACCCAGAAGTGGGATTGCTGGGTCATATGGTAGTTTTCCTTTTAATTTTTTGAGGAGCTTCTGTACTGTTTTCCATAGTGAGGGTACCAATTTACAAGTCCTGTAAGTTCCGTTTAAATCGTTCTTTTGGGGGCGTCTGGGTGACTCAGTGGGTAAAGCATCTGCCTTCGGCTTGGATCATGATCTCAGGGTCCTGGGATCAAGCCCTGCACTGGGCTCTCTGCTCAGCTTTCCCCTCTCTCTATGCCTGCTGCTCTGCCTACTTGTGGTCTCTCTCTGTCAAATAAATAAATAAAATCTTTTTTAAAATATTCTTAAATAGTTCTTTTGGCAGCTGCTCAATTGTATTGCTCTTTCATTGGGCTCTTCTTCTAAACATTGGTTTCCTCATTTGGAAAGTGGGGATAGTATTTACATACACTGTTTTGATGAGAATTAAATGATAGGCCCTAACATAACACACCTAATCACAGTGTCTGTTCATAGGAGGTAATAGACAAATCTGTGCCCTCGCCCCTACCTACATATGCCCACCGTACTTCTCCCATCAGTCCAGATCCAACTCCCATCAAATATTGTTGACTTTTCTGGGGACAGGACCTTGTCTTTCTCCTTCTCCTCCTCCTTCTCAGATGCCCCTTTCCTTCTTCTTCTTAAAACTCAATGTTTTAGAGTAGTTTCAGTCTCACCCCAAAATTACAAAATTACAGAGATTTCTCAGACATTCCAGTCCCCGCACATGTACAGCCTCACAGTCTCTTCCATTTTCAACATTCCTCACCTCAGAGTGGTGCAACTGGTGAACCTACGTCGACACATCATAATTACACTAAGTCCTTATTTTATACTTCATTTCCTTCTTGGGATTGTACATTCTATGGGTTTAGACAAATATATAATGACATGCATAATAAAATGTTTAATGACATAATGACATTGCATTTTTACTACCCTAAAAATCTTTTGTGCTCTGCCTATCCATTCCTCCTCTCCCTCTCCCAACCATGACAACCATTAATATTTTTACTGTCTCCATAGTTTTGCCTTTTCTAGAATGTCGTATAATTGAGATCATAGAATAGGTAGACTTTCCAAATTGACTTCTTTCGTTTGGTAATATGCAGTTAAGTTTCCTCCATGTCTTTTCGATGCTTGATAGCTCAGTTCTTTTTAGCACTGAGTAATATTCCATAGCCTGGATGGGCCACAATTTATTTATCCATTCACCTACTGAAGGATATTTTGGTGGCTTCCAAGTGTTGAATTATGAACAAAGCTGATCTAAACATTCACATGCATGTTTTCATGTGGATATGTTTTCAACTCCTTTGACTGAATACCAAGGAATATAATCAATGGATTATATGATAAGAATATGTTAGTTTTTTTTAAAAGCCACCAAACTGTCTTCCAAAGTGGCTGTGCTTTCCCAGTAGCAATGAATGAGAGCTCTTCTTGCTCCACATCCTGTCCAGTGTTCCAAATTCTGTCCATTCTCATAGGTGTACAGTGGCATCTTCTTGTTGTTTTACAAACTTGACTTTTGATCCTGTATGCTTAGCATAATGTGGCAGATGCTGAGTATAGAGAAGTCACTCCATAGCTGTTTCTTACTTGATTTTCCAGGTTAGATAAATTTTTCTCTTCCTCTCCCTCTCCATTCTTCTCCCAATTTCTTTTTTTTTTTTTTAAAGATTTTATTTATTTATTTGACAGACAGAGATCACAAGTAGGCAGAGAGGCAGGCAGAGAGAGAGGAAGGGAAGCAGGCTCCCTGCTGAGCAGAGAGCCCCACGTGGGGCTCGATCCCAGGACCCCGGGATCATGACCTGAGCTGAAGACAGAGGCCTTAACCCACTGAGCCACCCAGGCGCCCCTCTTCTCCCAATTTCTGCACATATGTACATACACATACCAATAACCATATGTACATACATATTTTAGCCTGAAATTTCCTTATATTTATCAGTAATATGGATTTATATGACAATAAAAATATTATCTTTAGAAAAGAGATAAGAAGTCATAGTTACTCAACATGGTGAGCCATTGCTTCTTATACCCGAGAAAAAGTTAAAACTCCTACATTCGTTGAAATGATCTTATCTGTGGCAAGCAGGACCTTAGTTCTCAAGGTTCCACCTGGAAGACGAAAGTTCGCTTTCCTTACAAGAATGATTTTATCTGGGGCGCCTGGGTGGCTCAGTGGGTAAAGCCTCTGCCTTCGGCTCAGGTCATGATCTCAGGGTCCTGGGATCAAGCCCCGCATCGGGCTCTCTGCTTAGCGGGGAGCCTGCTTCCTCCTCTCTCTCTGCCTCTCTGCCTACTTGTGATCTCTCTGTCAAATAAATAAAATCTTTAAAAAAAAAAAAAAAAGAATGATTTTATCTGCCCATGAAGGATAAAGGGGTCATTTGAAATGACAGAGGCCTGAAATGCTGTCTCCAAGAAACACTGTTGCTAGTTTTTTTAATTCTTCCTCTCTGGCTGGCAAACAGAGTTTGCGATCTGACTCACATTGTATTTGACTTCATTCTTAACCCATCTATGAGTGCTTTGTAGATTAGTGTTGTGTTTTGGAGATACCAAGAATGCTGGAAAATTCAAGTGAGGCTTTTAAAAATTGATCATTAATTTGGTAAATAACATCTTCCTAGCAAGAATGTTTAAGTTTGGCCCTTGGAATATAAACATTTTTAGGAAGTATATTAACTAGTTTGTTAATTCAATTATAATTAATATCTTCTATTATTTTTCTCTTACTCAAACACTACAGAACTTTTCCGTTGAGTCTCGATTATTCCACATCTTTTCACCGTGACCCAGTCTTCAGTCACGCATGAAGCGACTCCCATGTGTTGTGCACTATATTTGACAAGACATCAGTGCTGGAGTACACATGGAGGCTCGCGTGACATATGCCTAAATATTTCAAGTTTGCAAATGACAAAATATGATCTATCCTCCCACCATGATAAATATACCTTCATAACTACCTAGATGGCCAAGTTCAACTTTAGAACCCTCTAATTCCTTGAGGCTCCAGGCCCCAGCTCTCCACCTAACTGCCTGTTCCTCCTAGTCCTGCTCTGATCTCATCACTGGACACCTCACATGCACACATCTAGACACTTTAGCCTGTTTATACAAGTTCTGTCCGTATGCTTCATGAAGAGCTGCCATGGCCATCCTCGGATCTAGGAGTGAGCACACCTTCTTGGTTCCTTCTTGGAGGATGGATCTTGGGAAAGCACTTGTCCAGGCCGCAAAGGGAGGATTAGACCATTTGGACAGGGAATTCTCGGGCTCTAGGTGAGCGGAGCCTGGTCTAGAAACAAGAAGCCTGGGACCCAGGTAGACAGGGAATCCAGGAAGGCCCATCCCTGGTCCTGCTGACTTCTCCCCTCAAGTGTACGGACACTGCTGGAGGAAGGCCACGGTGGATTCTTGATTCTCTGGAGGATGTGCCTCCTTTTTCAGGGTTTAAGAGCAGTGTGTATATTAGATAAGGAACTAAGATCCTGACTAGGCTGCAGATTGTTATCTCATAGTCCACTGAGGAGACAGACATAGGAACGGTGCTACACCATGTGGTGCATGCGGTAATTTAGATATGTGTATTGTGCCAGCATGACAGAAGAGGGTGGTGTCACTAGTCAAGTCAGGAGAAGTGTCACTGGAGCTGAGTCTTGAGAGATAAGAGTACTCACCAGCCAATGTACACCTGGATGAGATGGCAAGGAAGAGCAGTGCCTGAGTAGCTCAGTTAGTTAAGCATCCAACTCTTGGTTTTGGCTCAGGTCATGATCTCAGGGTGGTGGGATCGAGCCCCACGATTGTCTCTGGCTCACGGCAGAGTCTGCTTAAGATAGTCTCTTTCTCTCCCTTTGCCCCTCCCCCCTTGCCCGTGTGTGCACACTTGCTCTCTCCTTTTCTCTCTCTTACAAATAAATAAGTCAGTCTTTAAAAAAAACAAATGGGATTTTGAGAAGACCCGAGCCCTTTGTTTGTCTTCCAGATCATGTCACATGTGTCCACCATGAGGCCATGTACACAGGACCCACCTACAAATCAAACAGGCTGGCAATACCCACTCTGATAGAAGGCATGATGCAGGCTTCCAAGATTATAGACCTTCCTTGTGCCACGTTTTTCATGTTGATGAATAACTTGCCTTATGTACAAAATTTGATCTATCTGACTTACTATTATTTCACAAAGAGTTTATCATGCAGTGAATCCAGGCCCCTCTGTTTCTCCTTCTCTATATGAATCCTTCATGGGATAGTCAGGAAAACAGTGCCATCCAAGAAAAATGAGCATTTAGAACTTTGGAATATAGTAGAGGGCTTGGATGAAGATGGGTTTATAACTGTGGAGTTTCTAAAACCATGTACATTTCTCAGGTCATTCTTATCCTTGTTTTTCATTGATAAGTGTTGGTTGTAACTGATTCCACACACAGCTCTCAGATTTCATTTCTCCTTTATATTTACTTTCCCCATCCCAGAAATAACACATAGGAACCGTAATAGTTTAGTTCAATTCCTCTAAGAGAATAACTGGGCTTTTGTTCCTGCTGGCAATAACGTTTCGTGTCTAATGATTAAGAATAAATAATGGGGCACACATTTCACTGGCAATCTAGAAAACAAACCAGTTGAAAAACTATGCCCTGAATTTCTCAACTATTCTTAAGATTGGGTCAAAGTACAGGAAGAAAATAAACTCTTGTTCAAATTCTTGCCCTGCTTAGCAAAATCTCCATGTGGAGGAAGCATATTCAGGGTAAACCCTCTGACTTGGCTTCTAGTCCTACTGGCACACCATAAGACATCGGCCAAGTTGCTTAACTTCTCACTGTAAGCTCTCCTATCTGCAAAGACGCATTTGATGGTGATCATTTTGTCAACAAGCATTTATTGAGCGGCTATTTCCGTGCGCGCCTGTACTAGGTACTCTACCAAGATGCCTGCCCATCAGAGATATGGTGAAGATCAATGAGATAACAGATCTAAAATGTTTTAATATCCTTGAAAGAAAGAAGCTGTGCCACACCAAGAGATTCTGCATTTAAAGATGCATAAAGGGGAAGAATGTTCATCACAGTTTTTGTAATTTTGAATGTATTTAGTTGACATGGAGATAAGGATTCGTCCCCATGCAGAAGAACTAGTACTGCACAGAGACAAGCTGTGTTTCAGGGCTGGGAATATACGTACAGACTCCAGGGTCTCCAAGAGGATAAGGGTAGAGAGCAAGCCTGGATGAATAGTGGCAAATTTATCATAACTACACCGGCAATAAATAAATAAGTAAATAGCAAAATCCACGAAGCTTTTTATCCTCCATTTGGGTTGCCCTAGCAGATTAATCCTCTCCCTTTCTCCACCCAGCTGTATGTACTGGGCAATGGACCCCTAGAGACTCTGTCACCAGTCTCCCTTGCCACAGCCTTCCAGTTCAGTTCAGCCAACAGGAAGCCCCAGCAGGACACAGGAAGCAGGACAGAGATGGTGGTCAGGGTGTTTCCTCCTGGCTCCCTGTCTTCTTCAGGTGGGTCTTTGGCAGGGACCATAGTCTCCACCAACTTCCACAGGGATCAAGCCTCATCATTTCCTCCCCTTGCCCTTCACACCTAACAGTGGTAACAGCTTCCCACTGTTGCTCGTCTCTGGGTGCATCAACATCTCTTGTTTGTCTCTTTTGCCTGCCAATGCCTTTGTCAGTAGTTATTTATTAAACTGTCCTTACTGGAAACGTCTGGGGTGAGTTCTGTTTCTTACCATGACCCTGACGAATAGATACATGCTTGAAAAAAATTTTTATAAGGTCCATTGAGACCGTTATGTAGATTTTAAGATATTTTTCTTATGAAAAACAAATACCTAAGTATTTGAATCAACCTCTCCACAAGATGTCCCTGAAATGTTTAGATTTCATTTCTTTGAATTTCTTGAACTGCTCACACAGGAGCGTTAAAATCCTCTGATGAAACCATTTTTAAGCTGAGAACTCATTGTGAGAATATCATAGAATGGGTGAGAAACCCCAGAGAGTACTTGGCACGTTGTTCTTTTTCCTTTACGTGGTTGATGACGTGCATTTTAAATCAGAAGAAAGGAAAACACTCAGTAATTTGGGCTTTTCTTAGGAAATAATGGGTCTTGCAGGTCTGGGGATCGGATTTTATTTAAGAGATTACAATGTACATGGATTGGAGTCTTGTGTCACTCACAGAAAACACAATGAGATGTCAGCAATCTGCCATCTGGAAGGAAACTTACTCGATCCAGAGTTGACCTTTTGTGACTCATTTTACCTCCCTTCTGCACTATTCACTAACACACTACTGAGCAGGGAGCCGTAAATGAGTCCATTTCCCGCAAATAAGATTTTAATGAGACGCTCCAGTTGGTCACACACCAACACAAGATGATAAAATGTTGATTCCTTCCCTCCCGCTAGTGATATAAACCCTGGTCAGTGTTCTTAAACCAAATTTAATTTTAGCCTACAAAAATCATAACAGAACTGAAAATTAGGTCAAAATAAGTCTGTCTCTGGTGGCAGTGACAGGGGACTTTTGCACGAAGCCAAGTGATCTCACACCAGAAGCCCATTCCTGCTTAGTGTCATGGCAAACACAACATTTTTCTAACAGTCATGCTTCATTTGGTAGGCTTTGGCTAACTAAGGCTTTTTCTGGGCTTAAAAATGGACACTGAGGTAGGTTGGAGAAGGCGAAGTTATATTCCAACCCTCTCTCCATGACAGCCAGAAGGTCCATGTGAAAAAACATTTGTTTCCTCCCCACAACTTGTCTCTATTCTTTATTTTTGGATATTAATGGATGAGAAGGGCACAAGGGGCACAGGCATGATGAGGAACCAGTGAGGAGGAGCTGAGGGAGGAAGGAGATACCGGAAGAAAATCTTTATTTTCCCCATTGCATCGTCTATTTTTCTCCAAGTAAACAGTGCAAGTTCCAATAGCCTGAACCCAAAGGGACTTTAAAACTTCAAATGATCCTATTCATTTGGAACTTAGCCTATTGCTTGCAACATCTCTTATTGCTCCTAAGGTTAAAGACAATGAAAGATAAGAAGAAATATGAGAAAGAAAGGGTTGAACAATAATATTAACTAATCTACTTTTTGATTTTTAATTGTTCATTGATTTATTCATTCAACAAATAGGTACTAGGCACCTATTATGTGTGCGTAGTCATATAGATACTGTGGATCCAAGGACAGAACAATGCTAAGTCCCTGCCCTCAAGGAGGTTACTTTTGAGTGGGGCAAACAGAAAATAAACTAAAAGGCAAATTGGTATATAACATGATATCTGCTTTCATAAATGCTAATATTAGAGGCTACACCAAGAATTTACGGATCCAGAGCTCATCTATTCCTCACAACAACTCAAGGGGTAAGTTTATCATCTGTATTCAGAGCAGAAAAGAACTTGTTCCAGGTCATGCTAGGTGGAGCTGAGCTCAGGCCTCATAATCTGGAGACAACGACATAGGCTTGTTGGCCTCCCCTGGACCTTCATACACCTGCCTGTCCTGAAGAGGCCTTCCCATCTGAGGGGAAGAGGAGACCCCAGAGAGAGCACTGGGGTCTCAGAGCACTGCTTGCTTGTAAACTCATTTAGCAATTAACCATGGGCAGCCTTCTGGAAGCTGCCATCTCTTTTCATTGAGATCTGTTACTGTAATATTTTATTTCTATTTAGCCTGATCCTGATTAAAATTTTTGTCCCTGATTTTGCTATGAACTCCTTGAGGACCGGAAACACTTCAAAGATTTTAATCCTTAATGATTCTTAAGGCATTTACTTCATACTCTGCACACAATGGACATTTAATATGGAGTTTACTTAGTCGATTGTCTAGAAGAGGCAGTCCTGAAAATTTGCTGAAGGGTCTTCATCATTATCTCAAGTCATAAATGAGCTCCTTGCTCATTATTTCTCACTTCAAGACAGGTAGGGCTAAATCTTAGAGGATTTCTTCTCTTAAATGTGGGGTTTGCCTTACAACCCTTCCTTGGAAAGTAGAATAAATTGGTCCAAAGTATTTCAGTATAGCTAGAACTTCAAGGTACTCTGTTACCATGAAACATTCTATTTACGGAAAAGAACAGAATTGCTAGGCTTGCCACTTAAACTGGGAATTTTAAAACACGCAAGGGGCAC
The DNA here is from genome assembly GCF_922984935.1 of Meles meles. NCBI lineage: Eukaryota > Metazoa > Chordata > Mammalia > Carnivora > Mustelidae > Meles > Meles meles. The sequence continues at coordinate 26,691,022 of NC_060070.1, forward strand.
CTGGGTGGGGCAGTCGGTTAAGCATCCAACTCTTGGTTTCAGCTCAGGTCATGATCTCAGGGTCATGAGATGGAGCCCAGCATCTGGATCCACTCAGTGCAGAGTCTACTTGAGATTCTCTCTCCTTCTCCCTCTGCCCCTCATGCTTGTTCTCTCTCTTTCTGTCTCAAATAAATAAGAAATGAATCTTTAAAAAAATAACACACACGCACAAAACAAAACAGAACCTGGGGATAAAAGGATTTGCCATTGCAAACCATGTTGCAAGAGAAGCATTCCTCCAAGTACTAGGTTCCAAGAGCACCCACTACAAACTGTGCTACCCGGTGTCCAGAGCAGAATGGCCTGAGTCCCCTCGCATGACAGGCCACTCTTTAACAAGAGGACTCATCAGGCCCCTCACCCCTATAAAACATTGCATTTCAACATAATGTTTCTTTTTTGTTTTTCCAACATAATGTTTCTTAAACAAGAGTGCAGAGCCAAGCAGCAAGAACGTATAAAAACAAATACAGCCTTTGCGGATGTGTAAATACGCTGGCCCTGTCACTCTTTCCTCAAAATTTACTGGAGCGCGGGAGGCTGGAGCAGCGTGACACTGCTGACAGGGAAGTGCTTTCAAAGTACAGTCAGGTTTTAGTCACACAAATATGATCTTTCTGAGCTGTTGTGTGTAGTTATCCCATAATTTGAGAAAAATATATATATATATATATCTGGATGTAAAAACGTTTTATTGGAGTAATTACTTCAGGATGTGAGGCAACTCCCCACCCTGCTGAGCCGACTTCCCGCCCTTTTAACATTTCCTGGGTCACTCACTGTACCAGCCCTCTCCTCTCTTATTTTGATCACCTCAGAACTGGCAGTCAGAAAGGGCTCTCCTTAGGAGCCGGTTCAGCCTCTCTGAGGCGGAGTTGCTAGACTGATTCTAGAAAAGGAGCATGTATGACGTTGTTTCGCTGTTCGAACTCATGTGAATTGGTATCTTTGGGCCAGACATACTGTCATGATGAGAAACCACAGCCCCCAACAGCTATGTGTATGTCCAGTGGGGGAGGACTGGTTCCAGATATCGCTTATGTCCCGCATGAAAACTAGGAGTCAGTTTGCTTGTGTTAAAGAATTAGGTGCAAAATAGAGACACGTACTCAAGCCATTCGAATTAGGATGGGAGAGGATGAATGAAAATAGGGAGGAAAATAAGACATCAAGTGATTAGAGGCTGGTGATCAAACAGAGTCAGGGAAATCCTTCCTTCCTTCAATCAACAAATATTTTTTTGATATATGTCAGGCACTCTGCTAGATTCTGTGACTAGAAAGATGAAATACAGTCCCTTTTAAGAGTTTTTACAATATAGAAGCAGAGACAGGTACAGCAATAATTTGTATGAAGGACAGTGTATTATCTTGCTAGGGCCACTCTAGTACCACAGATTGGGTGGCTAACACAACAAAAATTTATTTTTCACAGTTCCAGGGGCTAGCTGTCCAAGATTAAGTTGTCAGCAGGCCTGCCTTTTCCTGAGGCCTCCCTCCTTGGTTTGTAGACGACACCTTCTTGCTGTGTCCTCACAGGGCCCCTCCTCTGTGTACATGTTTCTCTAGTTTTTCTCCTCTCCTTATGCAGACACCAGTCTTGTTGGGTTAGGGCCTCCCCCTAAGGTCCTCATTTTAACTTAACCATGTCTTGAGGCTTCACAGAGCATCTGAAAATAACCAGGTCTTGTAAGATATATAGCGATTGGCCTGAGGTGCCAATGGTGAGCTCTTCCCACAGAAGGAATAGGGTCTGAATTAAGAACTCATGAGTCCATGGTGACATTGCGTACTGTTAGAACCCTTATTTTCAGTCTAAAAATTCTGCAATGGTATATGTCCTTACAATACAAAGTCACAAAATAATGATGTGTACAAGTAGGAAATATATTTGGAAACAGGAATGATTGCTGGCATGGGACGGAAGCTGAGCTTGAAGTTTAGTAGAAGCAATGCAATGATAGAATGTGGGCGTGTAAACTGGGTGCAAGGGAAGAGACAGAGGCCATGAGAGGCCTACACAGCAACCGTTTGTTTCTTAGTGCTCTGGGGCACTGTGTGTGTACTTCTTGGGTCAACAGCAATTCTGTATCACACAGTCTTCTTCTAGGCTCCTGCCCCCCAGTAACCTCTACCTGAGACACAAAATGAATGAGGTCCACACTCCATTGCTCTGTATGAACTTTATTGTTCAGCAGATAGTTTTCCCTTTGAAAGAGGCATTAGGAGCCAAAAGTTTCTGGATTTGCAGTCCCCGGAATCACGCCGGAACTCTGTCAAATTAATACAATTGTAGTTTATGGTAGAGAATTAAAGAGATGAGAAATTCTCTGGCTTGTATTTGTGTAATATCGCCATGCTGCGTCCCAAAAAACCAGCCTCCATTTTCCCAGCTCAGAATCAGTGACAGTAATAATGATTTGAATTTAAAACTAAAATTGGATAATTTGGGGGTTGGAGAATAGAGGAAATTATGGATGGAATCAAAGAGTTATATTCCTCAGAGGAAGCTGCAGGTGGGTAAAACAATTCATTTGAGTTTGGTTTTGAGAATTAAAAGGGGGAAATTCTTTTTCAGAGGCACTGAAAAATGTAAGCAGTATGTGATTCAAAGATGTCCACCATATGGATTTGAATGGATCAGTTTTCAGAGAACAGTGACATCAGAGAGCAATTCTCAACTTCTGAAGCCCTGTGAGCCCAGGAAGCAGGGGGAGCTTAAAATGCCCTGAAATTAATTTTCCTGCTTTTTTGATTTTAGCCAGTGTTTTCATTTTAGTATTGATACCCAGAAGCAGTTTCTCAAAGGACTCATTTTTTTTTAAATTGCATCAAATAAGCAAATGACACTATTCATTTACTTGAATAAGTAGAATACAGATTTCAAAAATTGTTGCATTGTGTCAAGTTCAAATGACCAAGATCAAATTTACATACATTCAAGCCAACTAGGGGATTTACTCAAAATTATTATAACTTTGAAATGTGAATTTAAGTAAGCTCCAAAGGAAACAGAGGTAAGCACCAGAATTAAAAGTATGTAAATGTTTTACTTTGTTTCCATTTGTGTCCATAAATTGCTTTGAGCTTTTGATAATTCTTTGTTTGACTCCATTTATGTATTTTTAGTTTTTATTATTAAATTCATAAGCTCCCTCCATATTTAGTATAATACCACAACAATGCACAGTTCAATGAATTTTTATTTACATGTGAATTTCAATCCCAGTCCCAGCAAGAAATTTTTACATTATCTAATCCATTCATCTCAGTTGTCCAGAAGAAACTCCAGGCATGAAAAGGGGAAAAAAAAAAAGAAAAAAAAATAAACACTTCTCAGTGACACAAAGTGATTCAATAGCAGAGCTAAACCTCAACTACAACTCCTGGGTCTTCTATTCTACCACCTTCTCCCACCTCTCCTCTTTTTCCAGAAGATTATCTTGCCTGGAAACTTCTGGGTCCTCCTTCCAGTCAGGATCTGATCAAGTGGACAGAGATTGAAGTTGAAGATGAATAGAAAGGGATCATGGTCATTAATGAGGTGTGGGATTTATCACAAATCAGAGTCAAATTCAGATGAGTTTTGTTTGAATTGTGAATTGTTTTTCAACTATTCACATTCCTCCTTCTTTTCATTTAAACAGAATGTGAAAAGCAAAACAGACCTTCAATCTAGATTTTCATAGTAGGCTGTGGGACAAGAACTATCCTCATTGCTTCTCCATCACATTTACAGATATTATGGGCTTTGTTTGGCCAAAGTTCTGTTTGAAAAGGTTTTTAATTCGGGGGTCAACTTCCTTCACATAAAAAAAAAATCATGATTCATCTCCAATTACGTGCATAAAAGTGGAAATTGGGGAAATCCAAAGATGTATGGCATGGTCTCTGCACTCGTAAAGCTTATGGTAGTAGAAATTTTCAGTTAAAAAATGAAACTTTTCAAGTTAAAAAACATTCCTAGCCTGCCAGTTAGTAACGGTTGCGTGTTCTTCTTTTGGCATTTACTGGAAGGAGAAATCCTAATAGTTTAGTGGGAAAGGGCATCACTGGGGTTTTCCGCCGGCATTCTGGAAGGAAGCATGCACAATTTCAGACAATACAATAACGTTCTTCCAGCAAGAAGGAGCTCGTTCAGTGCCTAAAAGTGGTTCAAGGCAAAAGTTCCTGAGAGAAAGTAGTTCGGGCGAGACTTAAATGGAATCCTAAGGGACTAGCTTCCCTGGTTGTTTCATAACGCTGCCACAAGAGGAAAACAAAAGCGTCCCCCCCCCCCCCCCCACTCTTCTCTGGACTTCCATTGGCGGAACGCCTGTGAGTGACGGCTGAAGGCAGCAATGCTACCAAGGTTCTACTTGGTTCCCCTATTTTGGGGAGGGGAGGGTTTGAGGTGACTCCAGCCTCTAGGATCCCTCTAAGTATAGTGAAATTCTTTACCGAAATTTTTACTTATGAACACAAAATTCTAATTTTCATAATGGTCAATGAAACTTGTATTCATGAATATGAAAGGTTAACTTATAAATATGTAATACAGCAGTGCCCCGCGCAGTACTTGTCCCCACTCCTGGGTTTCCTCTGGGCAACCTGATTCTTCAGCCTCTCTCTTTCAAACCAGACCCACAGGAGCCCCGTCCCCCTCAGGAATTAGCAACCACCCGTAGTCCTAGCTTCACGGAGCAGAATCTATTTTTTTAGCCAGCTCAGTTTATTATAAAAGAGACAGAAGCGATGGGTGCAAGTCCTCTACAGGTAGGTGTGAAGGGCTAGTCCTTTTGTTAACACAGAAACACAATCATGAAAATAAGGACACAGTGGGGACATTCAAGAATAGAGTGGCTTTATTTTTTTATAATTTTATTTATTTATTTGATAGAGAAATCACAAGTAGGCAGAGAGGCAGGCAGAGAGAGGGGGAAGCAGGCTCCCTGCTGAGCAGAGAGCCCGATGTGGGGCTCGATCCCAGGACCCTGAGATCATGACCTGAGCCGAAGGCAGCGGCTTAACGCACTGCGCCACCCAGGTGCCGCACTGACTGGCTTTAAAGACTGTAAACGTTTCAGTATCTATGTTAAGCCCTGAAGTTACTCGGCCTGGGTTTACAGTAGTTACCACAAAATAAAAGAAGCCATTGGAATGTTTTTGTTTCCCTCCATATGATGATGGAGCCAGGTTGTCTCTTTTGGAAAGAAAAGTTTAGATCTCTGCCCCTACCAAAGCCTTTCCTTCACACATTTTAAAATATAAATAGGGGGCGCCTGGGTGGCTCAGTGGGTTAAGCCTCTGCCTTCGGCTCAGGTCATGATCTCAGGGTCCTGGGATCGAGCCCCACATCGGGCTCTCTGATCAGTGGGGAGCCTGCTTCTCGGCCTACTTGTGATCTCTCTCTGTGTGTCAAATAGATAAATAAATAAAATCTTTAAATATACGTATATAAATAGAACCACTGAAGGACAGTGTCGGGAGAGCTGGTCTTACCACCGGCGTTCTGACTTTGAAGTGTCTGTTTTTGCTCTGTTCTTTGGTCACGATGAGTGGAGGTGGGGCTTTCCTGGAAGCTCTGTTGTGGCGAACTGGCCCAGACCTGGCCTTCCCCACTCAGACCATGTGAGCAGACCCACGACCTCACCATCACCCTGCCTCGGGACAGCAGCAGAAAGCACGGTCCATGTCACAATAGTTCTATTTAAATCCCGCCAGGAGAAACCCGTCCTCAAGAGTCACGGTTGGCGGAGTCAGGGGCAGACTGTGCGTGTCTTTCCTTTCCTTTCCAGGGTCGATCCCTCGTGTTTAAAGTAGGAGACTCTCAAAGTCAGGAAACTAGTCAGACGTCCGAGCTATGCAGTGACGCTGAGGGCCCTGCGAACCGGAAACAGACATTTACAGTATCCCTTTCCAGCTCAGTTGGTTCCAGATATCTACCTCTGATGCTAAGGGGAGTGGGCTCTTGGCCCAAAGTTCAACCTGGGCAGAGGCAAGGTATAGTTCACCAAGGTCACTTTTTTTTTGTTTGTTTTTACTGTTTAGAGAGTTGGGTGTGTGATGTTGGCGCTTTTACAAGAGGCTGGTAGAGGGAAAGGAAAGAGAAAAAAGGAAGACTGTTTTTAATTCATCAAACTACTGCTGATCTCAGAATAATAAACACAAGTCTGTTTCCTTGATGATTTTATAAATCACAAATATTTGGGTAAGGAATTTGATAAGTGCCCTGACTGTAGAAATTATTTACCAAAATGATGATCAGTAAAAACAAACAAACAAACAAACAGTGATCTCCACAAAACCCTTGAGTATGTCTGTGACATTCTTCGGTCTGGTTCCCAAGGCCCTTAGTCATCATTTCCCTCATCTTTTGAACTTGATCAAAGCAATACGAGGGCCTCTGAGGGGAAAGATTGGTTCCATTATGCAAAAGGCAATAAGGTAGTGCCCTTCCCAGCAGTTAATCAACAGGAATGTTGTAAAATACTGTGTGGTTTTCAAATACCAAGGCGGAAGTTTTCTGGTTTATAGCCTCCCTAGTCATCCTGGCTGGTCTCTGGCTTTCTCGAGCATTGCTGACTGATTCCATGCTAAGCCAGACTGGTAAGGCTGGAGACCTGCTGTTCCAGGTAGACCAGCCCTCTGCCTGATGCCTACCTACAGCGGCCCTCCGAGCCGCCAGACCTGGGCTTCTCCCCCAGACCCCAGCCGGAGGTCTGGAATTTCCACAGCGCTGAGTTACTGTAAGAGCCTCCCAACTTAAGTCACTGACCCAAACAGGCAGCAAATTGCATTTAAATGAGCAACGCAGGCCCTGAGGAAAATAAGAGGGAGAATATAAACTGTGGTCACTGCATTCTTCTGATATTTGAAAATTAAAATGGAAATATTTTGTCCACTTGGATTTCTGGGAAATTTAGAGTGGGAAAATTCTTCTGAAGGTCTTGGAAGTAGGGTATCACTTTTTTAATTGAACGATTACCAAGGAAAAAGTAATGAAATTATATTCTATTTGTTTACTTGTTCGACAAAAAATTGTTTTGAGCAACTCTCTTGGCCAAGGCCCAGACAGGGTCTGAAGAGACGACCATGAACAGGAAGGGTCCGGTTCAGTGGGCTGATCAAGAAAGGAAAACACATACCACTGGCATGATGGATCTCTTAAGGTGAAGCATCTCCTTACCATGTGTAAAGAGAAACAGGTGAACCACCCATCTCCCAGGAATCTCCCATTCCTTAGAATAGTTTTTCCAATTAGAACCTCAAGAAGTTACAGGTTATCAAAGCCCACATCTTGACAACAGTGCTCTGCCTGGTGATTCCAGAGTCCCTGGAGACCAACTCAGCACTGTTTACAGGTGGAAGGGGATATTCTCTCGGCTTCTGAAACATAAAATTCCTCGTGAAGGGGTGAAGGGGGACACCTGGGTGGTTCAGTTGGTTAAATGTCTGACTCTTGATTTGGCTTAGGCTGTGATCTCAGGGTTGTAGGATGGAGCCCCACATTGGGCTCCACACTCAGCATGGAGCCTGCTCAAGAGTCTCTCCCTCTCCCCACCCTCCCCTCTCCGCTGCCCCTTCCTCCCCTGGCACTCTCTCTAGGATGACTCCAGCCGTGCAGCAGGGATCCCATTGTCTTTCAAGACAGGATTAGTTTGGGTTTCTGAATGCCTCCTTAATCAAGTCGATAAAGTTGGTCCCTAATCTCAATTGGGAAAATACCTGCTTTTAATCACATTCGTCTCAGGGTCTTTGAGTTACCTGATATATCCTTAATCCAAGTCACAGATTATTCTAGGGGACTGAAGGACTCAAAACAGTTTAAACGTGGCACTGAAACTCAGAAGACTCTCTTTGTCCAGTTTATAACAGGCCAGAGAGGAACAGGAGTGTCTGACAGCTCGGAAAAGGGCAGCTCATGACAGGTGGGATGTAAATGGAAGGGAGGAGGCGCCCACGCAACAGCCTTGTTCATAATGGAGCCTTTTCACATGATAGTTACATGTTACACACAAACATTCTGCACAAGAAAGTACATTGGATTTAGAAAAGACTTTTCTTTTGAATACCTCAAAGAGAACACACTATCGCATCTAAGACTAGTTATGTTGGAGGCTCTCTCCGTGTGAGCCTGACATCATGCTAACTATTTAAGTGGAGGTCCGAAGAGCTTTCAAACTTTGTAAAATCATGTTATCCTTATACAACATCTTTCATTTGAACAGTATTTCTCCCAGTATTTCTGCAAGGGTGTAGATAATTTATGGCTTATTTTATGGGTAGAGAAACTGAAATGGCTAACCATTAACAGGTTGTGTTTTCTCAAAGTTACCCAGTAGGTAATTAGTAGATTTAAGAAAACAATTCAAGACTGCAAATTCCCGGTTTCTTGGCCTTTCCCCCTTAGACCTTTATACCTTAGATCCTAAATGCAACACCATAAGAATGTAAGAAACGCTGTATTAAGGACCCCAGGAGACTATTACCTTATTACTGTCACAAGACATTTTGATGGGGAGCTTGATAGGTAAGCTTGATAGTTACTGTATATGATTTTCTTTCAAATTTAACTGCTCTTAAAGGGAGTCCTTAAAAGCAGGAATCTTACCCTGGTCCCATAGATCGTGGCACCTACCACGAAAACATACTTATTAAGCACTATACGGGTGCTCAGGGCTGGTACAACACAGCCATTATGCCTACCCTGATGATGAGTACTGGTCCCTGGGCTCACGGGAACCCTGTTGCACTTCTCTTGCTCTGTGTCCCTCTGGACAAAAGAACGGACCAAATGCCATCCAGGCTTGTGGCAAGCGCCACTGCTGACATCAGAGATGGGCACAGCTTTGGAATGTGGAAGGTCTAGGTAGCCGAAGAACTTAGGTAGAAGAAAAGACAAAGACAAATTAATTAATTTGTCAAGTCCCTCCTTTCAGATTGCAAAATCAAGTATCACTTTCTGGTGGTGCTGAGCTCTCATTTTTCTTCCTCCTTTTTGGGTCCCAGTTGGTGGTTCTAGAGACACTCAGGAGTTAGTGTGGTGTTCACCGTGGTTGCAGATGGTGACTGAGGAACATTTTACAATATGAGGCGCTCTAGTATTACTCCTAAATTGTACATCTAGAGGGCTCAACGTACCACTTGTGAATCATGATATTGATTCTTTACTTGAACATCAATACTAAAGCATATATAATGCAGACCTCAAGTAGGACAGTAGAAACCATAAATACTACATGTAGACCTGTTCACGGGTTATTGTTACCTTACCATGGAGCCTTGGGCAGGTCGTAACTTCTCTGAGTTTCTGTTTCCCCATTTCTGAAAGAAAAGGATTTGGACTAGCTGCTCTCTAAAGTCTCTTTCAACTGTAAAAACTGTTTTTTTTAATTCTACCTATTTAAAAAATATATATATGCTTCTAACAAAACTTAAACAGCCTTATAAAAAAACCTACCATAAACTTTATATGACCTGCTATAACCCTTGCAAAACTGGCATAAAAATCTAAACCCTCCTTCTCGCTCATTTGGCCTCTCTGGCCTCATTCATTCATTCATCAGGCATGTATAGGGTACCAGATAGAGGATAGAGATGGTGCTGTGCTTTGAGTGAGAACACAGCAACAACTAAGCCACAGCTGACGTGTTCAAACATCTCACAGGCCCAAAGACACATCATGAGACCAGTAGGCTGAAACCAGGTTCATACAGTGAGGGGGGGCCTGCAGAAGGAGACAGCCCACAGAGCAGTGTGCCCCTTCTCTGCCCTGAGGGACGGTGGGCCAGAGAAGGACCTGTGGAGGAGGTAGGGTGTGAGCTGAATCTTAATGAATGAACAGTAGTCACACCAGTGCAGAGAACCGGAAGAACACCTTAAGTAGAGAGGACAGCACGACAAGGTACAGTGAGGAAGGCAAACATATTGACAGAATGTCCTGTGTGGAGCATGGCCCCAATGGGCAGAGCCTGCACCAGCTGGGAGGTGCTGGGAGTCTTAGATAGATTTATTCTGTAGGTGATGCAAAAGTTTCAAGAGATTAGAGATAGGGGAATGACGTAATAGATTAAGGCGACAGATGGGTCGCATTCTGACAGTGGTCTGGAGGAAGGATGAACTAGTGGAGGCCCGATTAATCAGAGGAACAAGTTGGGGGCTACGGACGTAATCCAGGTGAGAGATTCTCAAAGCCCAGGTGGGACAATGACAGTAGGGCAGGCTCGATGTCATATTTTGGAAAAGGATGTGGATCTATTTAGGTAACACCCAAGTGCGTGCCTACGTCGGTCAATTTGATTCTCCCACTGTGAACAGCAGGAGGAAAACGCTACTGGTGCCACATTTCCAGACTTGCATTTTTAAGGTTGTACTTACTGCTTACTTCACATTAGGGAAGTTGAAAGAGGGACACAGTCTCCCTGCGTTCCAAGAGGCTGATGCATTGATCACCATCAGCTTTTGGAAGCTGTGAGCAAAACATTTCCGGTCTCACTGGGTCATCCCTTACGTGTGCTAACAGTGCCTTCGTGGAAGGCAAGTTAGCACCATTGAACAGGACCCATGCCATTCACCGCATAGGTTTCCAGTTTTCAACAGAGAGAGCCTGTTCACAGCCAGGAACGGCAAGCGGTCGCTTCAGTTTAGGCATCTGCAGCTTTCTGGGCAAATGAGTCAGAAGCAGAAGGTTGGTTTTTCCTTATGAAAGGCAGATGCCTTTAAAACTCAGGGGGCAAATTCTGAGGACAGCAGTGGGGGTGAGATTGCCCCCCAATTCCCTGGAAACCCCCAAAAGCAGTTGATAAGATTTGACCAGCCCGGGGAACCAGCAGTGGCCCTGGGGAAGCTCCAGAGCGAGGAGTAAGGCTCTGGTCCCAGCCAGAGCTCCGAAGTCCAAATGGCATTTACAGGGCTCTGTGATTTACACAGATTTATTTAAGATTGAAGGCACTTTATGAAATCTGCTCCTACAATTACATTTCCTAAGAATTACTAGGGCTTAGAATGTCACTATTCTCAAACACTCTGCCACATAGTTTTCTGTAAACAGTTTATACAGAAATAAAGGAGAGGGAATAATCAGTTGCCAGTTTATGTGAACTTTTCCATACAGAGGCTCACTAAGGCCAATTCCTTCTGATTTATGTACCAACTGCCTGCAGCCAGCTGGACAACAGTCATCCTGACTCCTTACCACTTTTAGAACGTTTTAAAAGTAAGCCCTAATAAAAGGCTTCCTTTCTATTATCCCTGTCCTTTGGGATGAGGAAAATCCCCCACAGAAATTGTACACATTTTGCGAAAGCTGTAAATTCTGGCGGTGACATTTTAATGTCCCAAAGTCAGTGCATAATAAATGTCTCCTGTTATAAGTTAGAGCCTTTCTGGGATGTGTTGACCTTTGAAGTCTCTCCAACAGATAAGTTTCTCTCTCATTCAAGGCTACCATACATTGGTTTTAATTTCTACTAACCATAAAATTATGATTAAAATTCTTCTAAAATAGAAGAATTATTTGGCTTTATTTTTTTATATATAGCCTGAAATGATGCTCAACTTTGGTGACAAGAATCACTTTATTTTCCTAATGTTGAAGAATTAAAAATCAAAATCACATTTAGGGAGGGGGCATATCCCTGAGTGAACATGCTGGAGAAATTGGAATATGCATAAGAGTTCAAATACACACATTATTTAATATTGTTATGTGGCTATTTCAGCCTACACACATACACACACACACACAATTTTGAAATTTACTAAAACAATATCCACTAAGAATTTTTTAAAGATTCTTTGTTAACAATCTTACTGTTGACTCAGAATCCACTTTCTGCCATCAAAGTTGGATTTTCTACCTCCGAAAGGTTTGGGTATATCTTACAGATTTCTGGACATGAGGGAGAACTATAGCACAGTCCATGTCTGCTGACCTCTTTGGCGTCCTGATTCTGTCTCCAGCTAGGAACACACACTCCCTTTCCGACTTGGGAGCACCAAATGGTTCCTCCACCTGGACACGGGTTTCACTACAGCCTGGAGCCTCTAAGGGGAAGCTCACATGCAGATCCTGCCTTGGAGTCCATCGAAGAAAATTCCCGTGGGATCTGTTGAGCATTTGGGGAGGAGGGATAGTTTTTCTGACTGGAGCAGAAGAGCCTCAGGGCTTCCATGTATGGAACATGTGTCGACAACATGCCAGGCAAAGTCCATGGAGCAGTGAGCAAGACAGATGTGGTCTCTTCCCTTTGGAAGTGAGCTCTTGTATCTTCCAGTTAAACACCATTGGATGTAACTGAGAGGAAATTCTAGTACTAAATTTGAAAATGGAGCCACAGAACTTCACAGTGCAGCTCCATTGAGTGAAAACAAATACACAGGTGTAAACAAGTATATAGGAATACACTTGTATATGCTCTTAAAATGTTACAAAGACCAGAGTAACACCGTGGAATGGAGGAGAGAAGGGAAGCATTTTTATTTTTAATCTCTCTCTCTCTCTCTCTTCTTGGCTTTTATTCTGTGTACAATCGTTTTAAAGAAATTTAGTCTTAGAAACCACACATAGAATCAAGGTATCTTGAGAAACAAACATGGAAAGATATATTGTTGAATGGAATAAAAAAACAATTTGTAAGTGACAAGGAAGATTCCATTCTTGTAAAAACTAGAGATAGATAGTTGATAGATGATAGATAGATAGAAAGATAGATAGGCAGACAGACAGATAACTGTAGTGAAACAACTGACTATTGGTATGGAAAGTTACCTCCAGGGGATATGGTGAAGAGAGAGGCCTCTCATTTTCTGTGTTGCATATTTCTGTACCATTTGACTATTTTTCAGCAAGCGCGAACTGATCATCAGAAGAAAATGATTTTTTTTTTTACATAAAAAACTTGGCAGAATGTTTTATGCCAAACCACTTCAGCTAATCCCTTTTTGTCATAGTAATACAAATAACTTAGAGAATATTAGAGCAAATAGATATTTGAAGTATAAACATTGATCCAGCCCTAGTTTTTCCAAATCCTTATAATTCTCCTTTCCCCTTGTGAGTCCTAAATCAAAAAGGATTTCACATCACTCTTGAGGTTCAGTTTGGAGCCAGTCCCTCTATGGAGGTGTCGCAGGAAAGGCCTGAAGGAGCTGCAGCCCAGCAGCAGAAATGGAGATCCCATGGGGGTCACTTGACCTTCCTCTGTGCCCCATTGGGAAGGGTCCTTAGTTGGAGGGGCAAAAGACCCCTTTTTTCTTTAGCTCTTCAGCTTGACCTTGGACCCCAAAACCTGTGCTGTCTGACAGGCCTCATGGAAAGGTAGCAAGCAGATTCAGTTTTTGTTTTACTTTCAGAGCACTCATTTGAACGTTTCACTCTGAATTGGCCTGAGTCTGGGTCTCAGACCCACACGTGGTGGCAAGCTCTTACATGGTAGAGATGGCCCAGGCAGGCCTGTCTGTACTTTCACTTCCCACCCAGATTCCTGAGTACAGACCAATGGGAGGTTGCGTCAGATTTGCCCAGGCGGCCCAATTAGACAATCCTGAAATCCCCTGGATGACACAGCACGCATGAAAGCCTGTTTGTACCCTATCACATTGTTAAATTTAGATGCAGTCTGGCTGTGTTACAGCAGGAGCTCTTGAAAAGAGGCAGAGAATGCACAGAGATCAATCCAAGGCTACAGCAAACCTGCCTGGGCCAGTTAGTCTTCACTTATTTTGTAATGCAGACGGAGCGGGAGATAATTCCAACCTCAGCCAGTTGCAACAGAGACATTGTTTCCGTGAAGTTATGCTGGAGAAGGAAGTGCCTTCTAGGTGCTGGGAGCTTATGTCTGCCAAGCCCACACAAGATGTAAACCGGGAAGGGTAATTGGTGTCCTGAAAAACAAGAAGTCAGTTATCCAGCACCGAATTACTGAGAAAATCATGTGAGTGCTTGTGACAGGGCAAATAACATGTGTATGAATAAAATCAAGTCTTGCTAAAGGGACAAAAATCAATAGCCAAATTATAAGAGTACCAAAGACATCATTTATGTTATTAATGAGGTATATAGAACTCACGCAACAGAGAGCCCTTTTAATTCATGGGGAAAAAAAAAATCGGACCATAGGGATATGTTGGGGTCTACTAAGAGTGACGTTTTAAATGTCTAGTAGTTGATACCAACACTAGCAACATGATCCATTTAAGACTCGGTGGTATTTGGGGAAATGTCATAGATTCGCTTTTCCAAGTAAAGATGAAAAAAAACTATGTGGGCATGTTAGCCATTATTTGCTTTTAGCAGAGCCAATCTTCTCCTGAGCCTTTCCGAATATTTATTTATAGAATAGTCTTTCCACTCCTCTGCACTACAAGACTTGAGAACTATAATCGAAGATGTACTATTCACCTGTTGGCACCTCGCAGCCTTCCCCTGACTGATGAGTTGATAGGTACCATGTCCAAAGGCTGGAGAGAAGCACAGGCAGGGATAAGGACACCCGCGGCAGAGTGGAACACGGGATGGAATTCCAAAAAGTTTCGAAAGACATGGGAAGCCAAGAGCCCCAATAAAAGATTGGTGAGAAGAAATGTACATAAGACTAAAAACAACAGCAACCAAAAAAATACCCCAATGCCTTGATAAGGATGTCAGTTGCAGGGTTCATCTTTCCCATCCAGAAGTCAGAAAGGCACTGGCCCCAACTGACCCAGACACTGAAATAGGATTTTGCATTCCAGAACGCATACATTTATCTCTGATTGAATCTCAGAGGATTGAGTTGAATTCCACAAACAAGGGGAAAAAGTGGAACCCAAACAGAAGAAAAAGAAGAATTGTATAAGGAAGTAAAAAACAATCATATTAGAATTAGCATCACAAAAGGGATATAATTGTGTTATTTCATGTTAATAATATTTTATGTTAATGAAGCCAAACACTTTTATCAATATCTCTTAACTTTTAGTACAATTCTTTTAAATATCAATCTATCCTGAAGTATAGGTTTTTGGTAATATTCCTTTCTACATAACTCTGATTTGTCATCTGTCCTCCAAAGCCCCTCATAAACTTCTGTGATCCATTTGTAGTTCTGTTGCTCCAGCCACATATCTAAAAGGACAAGAAACCTGTGAATGAGTGGAAACAATTTGAAAGTGAATTTGCCAGTTTAAAAAAAAAATGGCATAGTTCAAAATAAGAAATGAGTCAAAGGGAGGCATTGCCCAGAAAGAAAACACACACACACACACACACACACACACAGAGAGAAAACTGTATCATCAGGCGAGTTCGTTGACTTTCCAACAACAAATGAGTCATTGATCAGTCTATATGTGTCACATATATTACAGAACTTGAATATAAAATGGTATTTACCTTTCAACAACAACAGAAAAAGCCCCTACGGTCTCGCACTACCTCAGGTTTCCCCTAAATTTCTCAACACGCTAAACCCGTCTATTACCCTTCAGAAGAGCTGATCTGAGAAAGTTGAGTCGACACAGTAAAACAATCAATTATTTTTCTACTTTGCACCGAGAATAGTCACACTCACCCTTCATGTCCAAAACCTTTTCCCTTCCACTGGGGGCTACTATACAACCCAGTCAGTCAGTCAGTAAATTTCCAGGAATAATTACTCAAAAGCCCTTGTAAAGCTGAGTATGGACCAAGGGCTACCTAAAACTTTAAAAGAGAGGTTCTAGAAAAATGCAAAAAATAGTAATAATTCACCAGTCACCTCTGGAAAAGATCAGCAGCCTTATATTGGGAGCGGCTGACTGTTTTTCTGTGGGGGAAGGACTTGTTGACAATTTAAGCTTTTTATCAGGTCTTTTCCTCCGAGGAGTGGAGAGGAGCTTTCTGTCTTCACATGGCCTCTGTGATGTCACACTCTCCAGCTTCTGAGTCAAAAAAATCTGGATTTTATGTTACTGAAGTACACAAAAGATGAAAAAGTGAGGAGATAGATCCGCTTCACAAAGCAAAATCAGAACATGTCAGTACTCATCAATGCTATGTCATGGATACACTCATATTTGTTATGTTAGTTACTGTGACATTTGCATGTATTTTTAAACTTTTAAAACAAAGACAAATCAATAAAAGGAGCTTCATGTTTCTACAGAAAAAAACATTTTTTACTTCGTAGGTCAATGAAATATGTGTTCAATAAATCAATAAAATAAATATCTTTCTAATGTTTTTTTTCAAAAGCAAGTTTGCCACAAGTATTCCCTTCCTAGAACCAAGGTAGAAGTTTTTTGGTAGAGGATGAGCCACATATTTGCTGTTTGAGATCAGGAAATATCAAAGTCTATTTAAAAGTTCATAGAGGGGCACCTGGCTAGCTCGGGTGTCTCAGTTAGAAGGGCATGAGACTTGGTCTTGATGTCATGGTTTCGAGCCCCTCATTGGGTGTAGAGATTACTTAATAACTAAATAAAAATTTTAAAAATTTCATAGCATTTGCAGTAGGATTAAAAACTTTAAAACTATCAACATGGGAAAAGAAAGCAATTTGGATTTTAGTCTAAGTTCTGCTGCTAACTTACAATTTGAACTCTGACAAATGTCTTAACTTCACCTGGGTCTCAGTTTTCTTATTTTACAAGTGGAGACGGTAACACCTTTCAAACTAATGCACTTGGCTTTGTGAGGAAGGGATGTATAAAGCTTTCAAAGAACAAAGCCCTGTTTGAATGTTAGATAGTTTTGTGAAAAATATAGTACCTTCTTCTGATTTCCTTCTCTCACAAATGTCATTAATAAAAATTATGGTGGGAGTGAGACTGGCATTAAAAGTACATTCCTGATCCACAGTCTGCCAATTACGATGCCATGGCCATCTGGGCACTTAATGAGTCTTAGCTGGTGGTCACCATCCACCTTCATACACACAGAGACTCATTCCCTCAAGACTTGATTCTAGAGTGACTTCCTCTTTCCATGTTGGAATTTTATTGCACCTGACATCCAGATGGAAAAAGGCAGAATGTTCCAGAAGTGGTTGATCCACTTTAAATTTAATTTAAGCATGTGGTGATTAATGTCCTCCGTGCTCATTTTTTCTAATTTGTAGTCTTTTGAGTTGAAAGTTACCCTAGCTACATTCCACTAGGTTCCCTTTTACATACGACAGATTCTCACTAAAGCTGGTTTGGTGAGACACTTGTTAGGTGGGCTTCTCGATTACAGATGTAGTAGAGTATCCTAGTTCCCAGTTGAGTTCAGTCGTCAGTTATAACATCCTGGGAAAATAGTCAATTAGCCTGTGATTCATGTTGGAATAATGCATTGCTTTCTAGTAAAAGATTCCTTGGAGTTGTGTCTAGAGTTTAATAGCAGACGACTTTTACAAGAACATTTTGTTGCACAGAAATTCCCTTCATAACTTTTAGAAATTGCGTTTACACAAGAGTGAATAGCACAGACATTACTGAAGAGTGGCCAAATCTAGCACAGTCATGTCACAGAATTTTCCAACTCTTGAATAATAATGTTCTAAGCTGAGGTTGAGATTCTACTACTCTCCAATGTGGTTTTCTGTTCTGAGGTGGTTTGTTTTCCTCCCTGCCTTTCGTCACATTTTATATCCTGGCAATAGAACCACTGACCTCCACAAAGAGAACATTTTTAATGACCTTGGTAGTTCTTGAGATGCTTATGTCTCATGAGTAAGAAAGGACTTAAAAATATAGGCATTGGGGCACCTGGGTGGCTCAGTGGGTTGAGCCACTGCCTTCAGCTCAGGTCATGATTTCAGGGTCCTGGGATCGAGTCCCACATCGGGCTTTCTCTCAGCAGAGAGCCTGCTTCCTTTCCTCTCTCTCTGCCTGCCTCTCTTGTGATTTCTCTCTGTCAAATAAATAAATAAAATCTTTAAAAAAATATATATATAGGCATTGCGGACTAGATCTCCAGGACTTCCTCAAGGTGCTGAGAAAGTTGAGGCGGATCATGTGCTGTACTCGTGCCTATAAATGTTCTCTTCTGTAAAATGGGAGAACAGTACTGATCTACAGCACAGGACTATTCTCTAACTGCAGGGGGAAAATGTCTATCAGTAGAAAGTATGACCAGATTATTAAATCAAGATATTTGATCCTAGCATTTTGAAATTTTCATTTAGAAGAAAATCTTTATTTACAATGGGAAAAAATGGGTCATTTTAAAATTCATAAAAAAGATAAGCAACCTTTTTGATTGTATGGACGTAACCAATAACTCCATCAGGATTAGGAATCATTCTACCTGTAGAACACGGCAGACTTTGGAGACATGTCTAAGATTCTTTGTACTGCTCATCATTAACACTGTCTCCACAGCACACAGATAATTCTACTGACATTTGGTACCTACAAAACTAAAGAATGTGGAGGTTTGGGGGCTTTGCCTTAGTAGATGATACCCAATACAGGAAATAGAACCAAGATCATTTCCAATTCCATTGGTTCCAATGCAACCAATTCCATTTTCCTGTGTCCCGGGCTTGTATGGGTACTTCAGATTAGGTCTCCAAAAAGCATATTCTGTAGATCTGGAAAAGAAAGTGTAATTATTTCCTGAGACACACTTACTATGCCCCAACTCCATTACCTCATCAGATCACCAGTCAAGGTGGTTGAATTTCTGTGGTGTGATATATAACATGGAATCATGTATTCCGTGTTGCATCAAATGTTAATGCTTTGGAACCATTTGGTGCACAAGAGGAAGGAAAAGCTTCTGCCCAAAAGAGACAGATCTGATAGAAGACGTTAGACCTGAATTCTTCCCCAACTCTCCTCCCTCCCAAGGTTAGGCACCTTTCCTCTGCTCGCCTCCCTCATCGCCACTTACCGTAACCACGTGGTAGTTCTGTGTGTGGGTATCTGTTTTCTTTACGAAACCAAACGAGTGTTCAGTGGGTATGCAAACTGGACAGTCTCCTTTTTTCTTCTTTTGCCCTTCTCTTTCATTAATTTCATCCATTCTTTTATTCAACAAATATTTTAAGCACTACTATGTGCAACCACCCAAATGCATTGTCTTGTTAAATCTTTACATCTCCACTGTCATCCTGTCATCCCCACTTTAGAGATAAAGAAATAAGAAATTAAGTCACTTGCCCAAGTTCAATGAGAGAAATTTTTTAAAAAAAGAAAAAAAAAAAAAAAGGAAGAAACCAGGATTTAACATTAGATCTCTCTGGCATCCCAGTCAGTGCTTTTTCTCCTCCATCATGCTGTCTCACAGCCTGAGCTGTTACATAGAAAGCGATAGAAATCATGGAAAGAATACTTAAGAAAGAGTATGCACGGGCGCTTTATATGGGAGGAACCGGATGACAATCTGAGATACTGTGGAAGGTTTAGGCACAGATGGCGACTGACGAACACTGAGTGACGTATAGTACAGCACGTCCTGGTATATTTTGCAAACCTTGAAATAACACTAGAGCAGGTCAGTTCTGTGAAGTGGAGGTCACCAGAGGAAGAGTGAAAGAATTCAGTGCGGGGGCCCCTGGGAGACAGGACAACACGGAGCCTGGGGAGAGGGCTGCAGTCAGGGCTGGAAACCAGGATGCAGTTTCAGGGAAAAGATTTTGAAGTAAAAAAAAAAAAAAAAGAAGTGCCCTTAAGGCTGATCTCTACAGCTGGGAAAGAAGAATTCAAGACTTACAGGAACAGGTACCAATTACCATTTGGCAGGAAGGCAAAAAAAGCCTCAGGAAAATGCCAAGGATTTCATCAGGATAAACTTGTACAAGAATGTTAAGTTCAAGAGCACCAGATGGCATTTTTCTGAGGTACTTGGTATTATAAACAGAGATTTCTGATACAGGCATTTCCTCGGAGACAGAAGGAAAGTCGTCCGCTGAATTTTATTTGAGGACTGATAAGTGGCACCAGAGAAAGCCACATACACATGACTATTCCTTGTGGAGATGTGAGCCAGACGAGAAAGCCAATTCTCTTCTGCCTGCATTTGTTTTCTTTGGTTTCCTTGAGGCTTCCTGGTAATAGCCAAGCTTGAAAAAATAAACGTTTGGTATCTCTTTTAGGAAACACACTTTTCGTGTCTCTTTCTGGAAACCATCCTTTTAGGACACTGGAACTCTTTCTGTTATCATTCTGCCCTCTCAAAGAAGAGAAGATGAAGATTTTCTCTTGGTTAATAAATAGCATAAGCAGAAAGCTTTTGAGGATCTTTGAGTAATTTGGAAGAAAGCTTTAGAGAAATGTATTTCATTCTTGTTAATAAATAGCCAAAGTTCCTCAAGATGCTAAAAGTAGGGCATTTGTTTCCCTACTGTATACACAAAGGTCTCCTGTATTTGTGTCCTTCTGTGCTCATTTCCTTTGCTCTCTGCCTCCAGGCCCCACCCCCTCACCCTGCCCAAGCCAGGAACATCTTCTTCTGTCTTCTCCGGTCCCTTTCTAACTTCCACCTCTCTGTGTTCCTCCATATGGTCCCATATGTTTCAAATAAAAGCCCATTGTCCATCTGACAAGTCACTTTTCTCTCTTTCATATTCCTCCTTGTGAGTCACATCCCCTGGAAGTCCATCTTCCTTTTGGAGTGTCTTTCCTTCTGAACTACTTCAGATCCTGAAATGATGAAGAAAATCACAACAATACCCTATTTTCCTGACTTCTCTTCCACGTAAACAATCTCAGAAAACTTTCTTTCAGAGATCTGCCATCCTTTTCCTTTTATGATGTCTTTTGAGGGACTATTATAGGTCCAAGAGGCAGGGATGCTATGGGAGTTTGCTTTGTGCACTTCTTAACATGCTCGTTAGATTCTGGAATGTCACTTAGGATATGAGTGCCAGTAGCGTACAAGGACAAAATGAAAATGTAGTCGATCAGCAAAAGCACATTTATTTATAAAAGGCATTGAAAAGTCAAAAGGAGCCCATCATCTTTCAGAACGCACATTAAGTCAGAAAGATCTAGACTAGAGCTGTCTTCTGCTGAGGAGAGACCTGAGTAGACTGGACCTCCAGGGAGGGAAGACAGATATAAGACAGGTCTAGGTTTGAATCCCAGCTTCACAACTTACTAACAAGTTGACTTCTCAAAACCTCAGGCTCTTCTCCAAGAAATGGGAATAATAATGTGACTCATGGTCTTTCTGTGAGGTTTAAGTGGGAGAATGCATATGAGTTGCTCAGCATGGTGCCTCCTAGAAGGTGAATGTTCAAACAAATGAGAACCAAGGTTATCAGATACCAAAAGGGCCATCTGGAGGGTATGTAGATGTTTGGGGAGGCAGCAACATGCAACCCAAATCAAGGTTGCAGGCATTAGAAAGAGATGGGGGTGGTTCTCTACTCTCTGGGAAGGCAACAACCCAGCCCAGAGAAGCTGTGGGAATGGTGTGGTGCTGGGAGTGGCACAGGTTCAGCACCTGAGTCAGGGACCCCCAGACAGGGGCCTTACAAGACAGAAGCTTGTACATAGGAACGAGGAGTCAAGATCTCGCTGTCTTACCTTACCAATGCCTCAGTGCTGGGTTCCCTGTCAGCTCCTTGGGTCCTTCCTTCCTCAGACCAGGACTGATTTTAAGACTAGAGTTGGGCTGGTGGGGCCTAGGAGTCGCCTGAGTAGCACCTTTCCTTAGAAGTCTGACAGACCGTTTCTTTCTTCTCCTCACATGACAGAGAGGCAAACAGAAAATTATGGGAAAATGAATCACTGAGAGAAGGCAGTTTGAATTTTCTCCAAGACAGATGTGTTTGAAAAGACTCTTTCCTCAGAGGGAAGTTCTTAGGTTTCAATATTCCATTCTACCCAACAAGCTCCAGAACTTTCTCTCCTTTATCTTGGTTGCCTGCCTGAACAATTACTCTGCGAATCATCCTGTTGCATCTGTCTGCTGCTCACCCCCAGCCCCAAAGAGTTCTTGGCTGGTCTTTAGATTTCCTTCATTAACATTCTTTCTGATTCAGAAACCACACAGATGACAAACGAATACAATTTAAGTGTCCCCTTGAGTGTATTTTTATTAGAGTGACAGAGAAGCTTCATATTTTGAAAACTCATGTATTTAGTATGCCAAGTTTTGAAGAGCTTAGCTTTGGTGACTAATATATGAATACCAAATCTTAGGTGTTTTTTTTTTCTTCTTTTTATATTGATATATGTACGGGTAAAATAAAAGAACATTTCATTGAACTAAGACATCCTGGGATATACACTGACTTTTAGTAAGGTAAAATATGTCATGTTTTAGAGAAGATTTCTTTTGTTATATAGATGTTGTATTAGACTATAGCATTAGACTCTATGTATTAGACTGTAGATCTGTATGTTTCTCTGTATTAAACTATAAAGGAGTAACCTTCTGAAACCTACATGAATTTTCTTTTCCTGAGTGTTGCAGTCAAGCACCTAATCTGTTAGTGGTTGTGGCTGTTGTGTTATGATCCCCAAAACGTATTTCCTGCCAGGTTCTCCCTGTACACATGGGTCGTTCAATAAATACTGGGAACAGCCTGACAAAATCTGAACTGTATATGTATCCACAATGATTTATTTTTTCTTTTGTAATTACTTACTGGCAATACTTGAGGACAAGTCTAGTTGACTTTCTCCAATGAAGGAGAAACAGCTGTTCCTTTTAGCTCAGGGGAAGTGCTGGGGAATCCATGAAGTAGGGAGGAGCGGGATAGGACAGAGAAGAGTCCCGGGTTATGTATGCCCCGCAGAGAGGTTTAGGTGTCTCTCCACAGCTTGCTTTACTGAGGTGTCCGGGTCCTCTATCTATAGCTATTGTCTCTCGCCGTAGAGTAGAAAGTTTGTTTTCAGGAAGTGGCTGGTGGAATTTCCCAACTGCAGACAGATAATCTACTAGGTGGGGCAAGTGGAGAGTTGCTAATCACGTCTGGGTTATGACAGAAAGTGTCCATAAGTCAGGCCGTTGTTCAGAAGGGGCGCATATGGTAAGGGATTCCACTTTCTTGAACAAGACTAGAGGAAGCCCAGTAGTACTTCCCAAAGAAACTTAATCATTAAAAACCCCACAGCCCTCAAGTACTGGAATAAAGAGAGAAGGAAATGACCCCAAACCTAGTGGGTACAATTCAAAAATAGGTCAGTGGTCCTATAAATACAGAAACCAAACTGATGGTTGCCAGAAGGAAGGGGGTGGGGAGTGAGCAAAATGGGTGAAGGGCAGTGGGAGATAGAAGCTTCTAGTTATGGACTGAATAAGTCATGGCAATAAAAGGCACAGCATAGGGGCTACAGTCAATGGATAATGTAACAGTGTCGTATGGTGACAGGTGGTATCTACACCCGTGGGGAGCACAGCCTAACTTGTGGGAAAACTGAATCACTACGTTGAGCACAACATTGTGTGTCAACTGTCAAAGTTAAAAATTAAAAAACAATTAGGTCAGTGGTGTCTGCAGTAATGGAAGGAAAAGATCACTCTTTCTAGTATATCTTTATCACCATCTTTTTTTTCTTTTCTTCCTTCTCATGCTTTGTAGTGAAGGTGAGCAAATGTAAGCCTTTGCTGTACTTTATTTGGGAAGTAAAACAGTCAGGCTTTAAGTTCTTTTTCTGTTTCACGGACTTGGAGAAGGAGCCCCATATGGAGAACCTGCTGCTGGGGCCCTGGGTGGGGGAGGGGCACATGTAGTATCAGCCCCAGGCCCCACACTGCTCCTCTGGAGAACCCAAGAAGTGCCCTCTCATTGCAAGAAAGGCCTTCCCCACCCCCATGGGTAGGGAGATGTACTTAAAATACCAAAATGCTGAAGAAGATGGAACTTGATGAGGTACTTTCTCAAGGAATGAAGAGAAATAAAATAGAAGGGAAAAAAGTCTTTTTCTCTTCCAAATGAAATCAAAATTCAAACTGTTTTGGAGACATCAGGGTTTCGTTCCACTGCCCCTTTTCCGAACCTGTGCCATGTGTACAAGTAAAGGCGGAGAAATTCATTCTTTGAACAAGCTTCGCAAAATTAGGATGTGTTCAGATCTCATGCCCAGATAAAATTCCCCACAGACACCTAAACCTGCGTATTAGGAAAATAAATGGGATGAAATGCTGAGATCTTTGAATATGAATCTCGAGCTCTTAAGTGTATCAGGTTCTCCAAAAATTTCCTCCCTGGCTAATTGTCTCCATGGACCCTATTCTGGCCTTGGCACAGAATTTTCCCGATCCTCTCCCTCCCATGCAAATGAGCCCATCCAAGGAGGCATGGTTTTACTTAAGAGCAGAAGCCTAAAGTAAGACTTTCTTGGCGAACCCAGCTGTGTGGATAGGAAGCCTCTAGAACTGACCCTTGCTCACTTTGGCTTTAAAGCCCCATTTTCTAGGCAGGCTTTCTGACTATCCGTTTTGATGACAGTGAGGTGAAGGCCAGCATGTTTTTTAAGTGAAACTTATTTTCTCCACCAAGTAGCCCAGAGTCATTTACTCTTTGCTCCTGAGTTTACCTTCTTCCCTCTTGGATTCTTTCTTCCTTCTTCTGTTATCCCTTATTGCTTAACCTGGATTCTTGATACCCCAGGATTCCTGTGTTTCCCCTTTAACCACCCCCACTTCATTCCCTACCGTCATTTTGTCTGTGTAAATGTAACTCAGTAGTATAAATATAAATGTGATAGAAATGTGCCACAGTGACAGTGAACCATTTAAGCCTCTCTCACATTTTCCCCTTAAGACGACTGAAGTGAAGAACATCATGGGTTTGACTTTATAGGAATTCCAAATCTACCTACTTCAAAAATGTTAGTATGTGATTGGACAACCGAATGAGAGAAAAAAAAAAATGATCACTGTAGCCAAGACGATTATTTTTCACTCATTGAGGCAATAAATATATCTACTTTTAAAAAATCTCCAGCTACCTGGCCATACGACACACTAGCATCTTATAAAACATATGAGAACCCCCATACAGCATCAATATTCATCAAGCTTTATGCCATATAGAAAATCCCTAATGTCTCCCAAGTTAAGCCAAAGAGAACTAAGCTTATCAGATCTGTGTCTGCTACTCTATCGTGTATTCAAGTTCATCCTCATGCTATTATTATAAATGCTGAGTGAGGGGCTTTGTTGTATATTCCCTCATTTAGCGATTGCATTCTACCTCATATGAACGTTAACACTTTCCCTTCAATTATGACCCTTGATTTTAAGCTTTCGATTCCCTGGAGGAATCATTTGACAAATTTTGGCCAGTCTTAGAAAAATCCACAGATGCCGCTTTGAATAAAACAGTCCATAATGGTTTAAAAGAGGCTTTGACTCTTAACTTTCATCTCCACATATGAGGTGGGTGGTGGGGGAGGGAGGAAGTAGATCAATGGCCAACGTCAAGTTTTGATCCCAGCTCTAACCCAAGCTCCACCCACCACCTAAACACCATCTACAGCAAGACCATTTGTCAGCACTTCATTCATGAGCATCATAATTAAGATGCCACAATTCACTTCTGGTATCAAAGGTTCGTTTCGGTGGAAATAACATAGCTAGCATCTCCTCTGTGAAGAACCCAGAAGGTCCATTTGGAATCTAGACTTTGAACACTGTGGTCTGAGCGCAGTCCCACACCGCAGAGCGGGAAGCTTGCTGCCGCCCCTGCTGGAATGGGGGCTCCAGATGTCACCCAGAACCCAGTGAAATGAAGAACTCCAGCAAGTCAGGAAAGAAAGTGAAGAGGCATGTTTTCCCTTCTGACATATCTCTAACAACTGTGCCTAACCTGAAAATGTGGCTCCAATCCTTTACAGAACTATTAGTTTCTTTACAGCAAAGTTCTAAAAACATAGTTTCTTTTGATTTCTCCCCCTAGGCAGGAAAATGACACATTTGGGGCCAAGGCATTAAAGCATGGTCTCCTGGGAGAAGGGGGGGGGGGGGGCTATTGCTTTCCAACCCACAAACAGTTGCAGGTGCAAAAAATGTGCACACGAAAAGGGAGGTCTGGTAGAGGCCTCTTTCAAACTGCAGCCTTTTAAGTTCAATAAATCTCTTTGCTCTTCCCTTTGTGCGCCGTGTGCTTCCCTCCCACGCTCAAATGCACGGTCCTCAATGTGGCCTCCAGAAGGAATCTTCATGTTTGTTGTGAAGTTTTCCGTAATTACATAATCAGTGAAGTCTGTGAGTTCGTGTTGAGGAGGCTGAAGAATTCAAGCCCGAGGATTACAGTAACATCATTAGATGGCTTCCTGGAAGAGCCAAGTGATTTTTTCCCAGGACCGGACTCTGATTGGCTGCCCTCGGAGGCCTTCCCCTGGCCCCCTGAATCACAGCTTCGTGGACATTGCCGCCGGGCAACCTCCCCAAGGTGTTTCACGGTGTTTGTGTGTGTTGTGGGTGAACTCTGCATGCATGCTGTGCGTCGATTTGATTAGGAAGGCGGGAGCCACAAAACCAGAGGGCTGTGGTTTTTGAATGCCTTTGTGTCTGTGTGGTGACAGAGTGAGGGCTTAGCCGGTCTGGGCCGCGGTACCTTGACTCATCCGCAGTGTCTAGAAGCCTTGATTCTTTGCCTTGGGGTTTTAGGGGCAGGAAGAAAGAGAAGAAAGCAAAGACCACAGCTGAGTTTGGGGAGTGTCATAGAATTTGGTACCTGATATGCATCATTTCTTGGGAATTTTTTCCAAGTCAGCTGAATAGTGACGATTATATATTAAAAACCAAACAACCAGAAATAACCTTTTATTTATCTGCCGCGTTAATCCCTTAGAATCCACTTTCCCAGGACCCAGCAATCCTTTGAAATGATTATTCATGGGCGCTCTAAACTCTCCTCTCTCCCTCCCCGGTGTTCGGTTTCATGAGTATTTTTTCTCCTTTAGGTTAGTCATGGCACACACAGAGAGACTCTAGGAACTTTTTTAAGGCAGACCCAAAAGTGTGACAGCAGCTGATTGTTTTCTAAATGAAAATAACTCTCAAAAAGAAAAAAGCTTTACATACTTATCTTGTTATTTTGCTGGTTTCCATTGAGTTTCCATGGCCATCAACTGCCCATTAGAGGTAGCAAGGCAAGGGAAGAGCTCTGAGAAGAAAAGATGGCTCTGAGGGAAATCTCTCCCTTTATTTTGTTCTGTAATAAAGAGTTAGAACCTCAGCTTCTGTAACTGATGCCAGAATTCAGCATTTGATTTTTTTTTTAAAGATTTTATTTATTTATTTGACAGAGACCACAAGTAGGCAGAGAGGCAGGCAGAGAGAGGAGGAAGCAGACTCCCCGCTGAGCAGAGAGCCCAATGCGGGGCTCAATGCAGGGCTCGATCTCGATCCCAGAACCCTGAGATCATGACCTGAGCGGAGGGCAGAGGCTTAACCCACGGAGCCACCCGGGCGTCCCAGCATTTGATTTTAAAGAACACAAACGGGATGGCAGGTGGATCTCAAGTAGAAACAGTATACATATAATTTTCAGGAGCATCAGAATAGCTAGTTACTGTATTCAGCAAGCACAAACTCCCGTGGAGCAGATAGTTGATTAGAATTGGGATCCTTGGGGGCCTGGGTGGCTCAGTCATTAAGCATCTGCCTTTGACTCAGGTCAGGATCCCAGGGTGCTGGGGTCGAGCCCCACATTGGGCTCCCTGCACAGCAGGAAGCCTACTTCTCCCTCTGCCCCTCCCCTTGCTTGTGTTGTCTCTCTATCATATAAAGAAATAAAATCTGTTTTAAAAAGGAAAAAGAAAGAATTGGGATCCTCTAGTAAAAATTTTCTGGTGGTCCTTCTTCATTCTCTTGCCCTCAGAGAATCTCTTGCCCTGCTCTCTGAACCCCTCATTTCTGTTGCCATGGAGGTGCTCATTCATCTGTTCAATTGGCACCCCACTTCGTAAGTTTATATATGAAGCACATTCTCTTTTTTACTACATTCCCCAAGAGTTTAAATAACATAAATCTTGTGTCTTAAACCTCTGAAAGACTCTCTTAGAAGAAAAACTGAACCCTGTGTCCTTCTGAGAGATAAGTCTTTAATAACACATCTTAGTTTTTTGAAAACAGCTCTTCTTGACTCTGTCTTTACCAAATTTGAGCTCCGGAGAATAACAATTAATGATGTCTATATAAAAATGTTGGCTTCTTTGCTTATAAAATGAAAGCTGATGACAAAAATTAAATTTGCTTGGGAGTCTCCAAATTTTAATTATTTCAAAATGATGGTAGTAGTTCTCTTATCAAATGTATGATAAAGGAAAAAAAACTTGGCAAATCAAATAAGGAGTTTGGCAGAATGTTACTATAAATATGATCTAGGTTAGAAAGAGGTATACTCATGCTCGTGTGCAAAGACTAGTATGATATAACTCAACAGAATGATGAGAGAAAAAAGACTTTTTCCGGGCGCCTGGGTGGCTCAGTGGGTTAAGCCACTGCCTTTGGCTCAGGTCATGATCTCAGGGTCCTGGGATCAAGCCCCACATTGGGCTCTCTGCTTAGCTGGGAGCCTGCTTCCCTCTCTCACTCTCTGCCTGCCTCTCTGTCTACTTGTGATCTCTCTCTGTCAAATAATAAATAAAATCTTAAAAAAAAAAAAAAGACTTTTTCCTATAGGTTTAAATGTCCTTGTCAAATGGTGACATTTATAATATACATTATGAGTTAAACTAATGATTTTCCGGTGTTCTCCTTATCCATAATACAACTTTACTCCCAGGATAGAGACTAAATCCCCATAAAATTGATTATGTAAAAAATCTCAACAGGAGAGAAAAACCTCCATTCTCATGTTGCTATATAACAAGGTATTAATTAATATAATAAAAATCGTTATTAGAAAAATTAACCCAAACAATTTGGTCTTGTTTTATCTAACTGTTCAACATAATTTTCTATGGCTGTGTAACAAGTTATCCCCAAACTTTATGGCTTAGGACAACAAACATTTATTTATCTTATGGTTTCTCTGGTTCGGGAATCTGGGCATAGCTTAGCTGGCTACCTCTAGCTCAGTCAGGATCTCTCACAGGCTACAGTCTAGATGTTGGCCAGAGCTCAGCTAGAGAAGGATCCCTTCTGAGTTCACTCACTGGCAACATTCAGCTCCTTATGGACTACTGGAATGAGGACTTAGGTACTTACTGGCTCCTGTTGGACATACCATTTTCTCAATAAGTGGCCCTCTCTATTGGGTAGCTTATGGCATGGCAGCTACCTTCCCTAAGAAATAGGCCAGTAAGACAGTGAGAAAGGGCAACAGGATGAAAGGCAAGTACTTTGGGTATTTGAATCCTAGAAATGACATGTCATCTCTTTTGTTAAGTTTTACCACTTAGAAGCAAGTTACTAGATACAGTCTGCCCTCAAATGGAGGGAACTACATAACGGTGCAAATATTAGGAGGCATGGATCATTACGGGCCATTTTAGAAGCCAACTACCAACTTACCTGCAGAGTTTCCTGTTTCTTCTTTACAACTAAAGACCCCAGTGATAATTAGAAATTTAGTCTTTTGGAAGAAATAGTAAAAGAGCTCAGTAAAAGGCAGTACTTTAGCTCTCTGCTGGTTCAAGATTCTAAATTGTTGACAGATACGCCTGTCCAGTGGTTGTGGTGCTTCCAAAACCATTGCTCTTGACAATGAGCAGGTGTGGGAGTAATCCTATAGACACTGGCAAAGATACACCTCCATATCCAAATTAAATGAAAGTCCACTTGACATTAGCTATTATAGTAATGATCTTACTATTAGTTAGCTGTTACATTAGTTATCTATTGCTGTCTAACAAATTGTCCAAAACTTAATGGTTTAAAACAAGCAAATAAATACTTGTTTTCTTATACAGAGTTCTGCTGGTCAGGAATTTGGGAGTGGCTTAGTGAGGCTGTTCTGGTTGGTGTTTCTCCAGAGGCTGCAGTTATCTAAAGGTTTGACGGGAGCTGGAGGATTCATTTCCAAGGTGGCCACTCACATGGATGGCAAGTTATTGTTGATTCTTTCCAGAAGGCTCTGTTCGCCACCACATGGGCCTCCACAGGGCTGCTTGAGTATCTTCGAGACATGGCAGCTTGTTTTTCCCAGAGAATCCAAACTGATTATGAGACATGTGAAATATATTTCAAACTTTTATAGTGATTCTTGTCCTAGTGTTTATCCATGTTGCAGACACAAAATGTGTGATCTTCAGAGTATTAAATTTTACTACACAGGAACTACCATGCCAAATGATTCAACACATGTTCATTTCCCCAAGGATAAGCAACACTGTTGCTTATAGACATCAAAAAAACTTCCATAAAACTGTGATATTTGATTGCCAACCATCAAACTGCAATGTAGATTCATTGGACCCATGCCTGTCTTCTGTCCTGTGAATCTCTTTGATGTACCACAGGATTGTCAATACACAAACAGCAGAGGAGAGGCAAATTGATAATTTCAGATAGCTTTTAGAGAATGAGGACATAGATAATCAAATAACCAAAAAGTCCTGGGAGATCTTATCCATAAGACAAAATAAGACCAAGGCCAAAGGGCTCAACAAATATTTGGAGCTCACACTGGTAGTGAGACTTGGCTTCTCATGACAGGAAGACTGGCTTCAAAGAAATAGAGACTCAAGGGCTCTTGAGTGTGGCTCTCTTTAAGAGTCTGTCTCTATAGCATCAAGGTTTCTGATAATCTTGGTTTGCTAAAACTCTGTCCAGAGACTACCAGGAACACACCCGTAGTAAAAGAAAAGAAAAGGAAAAAAAAGGTTAGTGTGATTTAGCCTACTGGAGCAAGAGACAATACAAGGCAGAGGAAGCATGGATTGAGTCAAAAGAGGAAGAACTTCGGGTATGGTACTTACAGGACTTCAGAACTAGAATTAGTCATAATATGGTCTTGGCCTGGATTGTTCAGAATTTGTAAACCAGTAGAGTTGCTGGAGTAGTCAGTGCATTTTTAGAGCACATGATCTTTGCAGAGTTACTATTATATCATTCTGTCAATGGTCCTATCTTGGAACATATAGAGCTGAGCAAAGAGGTATTATATCATTTTGACCTTACGTATTTGCTTATTTTATTGGTCACAGTGTAGACCATTTTTTAAGCTATAGTGTGCTTCAGCTCTCATCCTCAATCTATATAAGGGAATCTAAACTAACCCCTTCCCTCTCCTTCATGTCCTGTAAGGAGGTCTCTAACCAAGATGTATTTGATGAAGCTCCTCCCCCTTTTCTCCTGCTGTTTGCTTTTCCTAACAAAACTCCATCCCAAGCTTGGAGGAAGGGAAGAACTTAAAGCAAGATCAATTCTATCATTGTTTTTGTACACAGTGTTTTCTCTAATCATAATTTCATTACACAATTCTATTCTGTCCTTAAAACCCAGCTCAAAATCACATCCTTTAAAAAGTGCTTCTCCCTCTTTTCCTCCTCATCTTCACCATCCCCACCCCTGACTTATAAGATAAATTTATGTTTCCTTTTTGTACTCCTGGTTTCTAACAGAGTGCTTGGTACAGAGTAGATGCTTAGTAAATATTTTTGAGTTCCATTGGTAATATTTAGTTAATTTGGCAGTGGGTATTATTAAAATACTTTGATATTTCTTTATTTCAGCTCCTCCTCATTTCTCTCCTCTCTGATTTCCTATTGCAAAGTTTGGCGTTGTTGTTCTCTGATGGCTTCTAGATAATAGTTTGTTTTGTTTTTTCTTTTATTCCAATTATTAATAAATTGAGAGTTCCTCGGGATTGGGATAATTTCTTTTTTTATGTATTTTATTTATTTATTTGACAGACAGAGATTACAAGTAGGCAGAGAGGCAGGCAGAGAGAGAGGAGGAAGCAGGCTCCCCGCCAAGCAGAGAGCCTGATGTGGCGCTCAATCCCAGGACCTTGAGACCATGACTTGAGCCGAAGGCAGAGGCTTTAACCCACTGAGCCACCCAGAGGCCCCTGGGATAATTTCTTTTACTTACTGGCATCCTCCATCCCATGTGCATACCCCTTCAAACTTAGAGCAATTCTCAACTTTCTAAATATTTGTGGGTTGTGATTATATTTTGAAATATTAACTTCTATTTCCTCCTGTATTTCCCCCCACCCCTCAGTTTCTCCCAATCAAGATGGCAGCTGGGTCCAGACTTAATTGCCTCAGGGAAATGTTGAGGCCAGGAATGAAGCAGAGTAGAGAACATCAGTCATTGTGGTTTTATTTTTCAGAGGTCTAAACCTTTAGTGAACAAAGAAAGTCTGGTGAAATAAATGAAGACTGGGATTCCCGGGTATAGACAAAACTGGACAAATGAGGAAAGCAGATAGCTGCCAGGTTCCTCTTTCACTGTCCCTATCTTCAAAAAGAAAAAAAGAAGAAAAGAAAAAGAAAAGATGAAGCAGAGAATGGGGAGACTACAGAGAGATTTCTGAGTGTTCAAGAATAGAATGGACTCAGGTCCTGCCTAGAAGGCAGCAATTCCAAGGAAGTAGCAAACCCTCAAAGAGGAATGGATATGAGGTGCATCTAGGCTGGCTGATTAGGGACAGGCTTACAAGACCCTCCAATCATAGCATCATGTTAGATCCCTGGACAGTATGGGATGTGTTCTTAGAGTATGCTAGAGGTGAGGATGCTGGAAAGGTTGAGATTAACAGGGCTAACAGTCAGAAATTAAGTTGTTTTAATCCATAGGGAACATGCTGTTCTTGCACACTGAGTATGTGGGGGTTTATATCTGCTACATTTGTTTAGTTGATTAATTTGTTAATTATGTAAACTTGGTAAAATTATTGTCTATCACATCCTAGAAGGGAAAAAAAAGTTTATCTCATGATGTTTAAAGTGAATTATTATATAAGTTTGGATCTCAGCTGTCACTAATCAGTTGTGTAAATTTGAGAAATTTACTTCACTTTTTAAAAGTCTCAAGTGCATCATAGTTTTTAAAAGTAGCTAAATATATAATTTACTTTGTTGAGGGTGATGTGAGGATAACTGAAATATTTATAAAATTCTTAGCAAAGAAACTGCAATGATAGCTATCATATATTAACAGTATAAGCTTTCTTTTAGGTCTGAGGAACTTACTTTTCATGTTGGCCAATTACTAATGATTTCTTAATATTCAAATATTGACAATAAAAATCCTTTTCCTTCTGTATATTTATTTCTCTTTCAGTAAGTTATTAATGTTTTCAAGGAAAATTCAGCAATATATAAGAATGGATAAAAATAGTTCCTTCATTTCAAAAAAAAAGTCAACTAAAAAATATCGAATAGGAAGAAAGTTATGCATCTGAGACTTTGGACATTAAAAAAAAAGTGTAAATAAAATGAAAACCGCATATTATACGAGATACCGCATATTATAATTAAATTAAGATAGAACTAAGTTGTATATACTCATATATTATATTTCCATGCCAGAAAAGGAGTCTTCCTTTTTCCAAGATGAATTTATAACCTATATGTCAATGAAATCTAAGATTTTGCTGATAGATGGAAAGCCATATATAACGTTGAAGAATGTGCTAAAAGCAAGAGCAGTAAATGGCAATCTTCTGACTTACTGTATGTGTCACTGAGAAGAGTGATTATTTCTCACAAGCAGAGGTGAAGTCAGGAACTATTATCGTCCATACTTAAGTGGTTCTGCTTTTTTCTCCCACATCCACCAACTTGATTAAATAATGATTTGGCTCACATGAGACTTGAGCTTGGTGGTTCCAAGTCCATTCCCAGTCAGGTTTGTAAATGTCTCTGGTCTTGAGCTTTGGAGGAGGACAGAGATAAGCAAAGGCTCCACGGAGTCAGCACCAGACAAGGTTACCCCGGAGGAAATGGCCGTCTCAAGTGGAGGCAGCCAAGTCACAGATAGAGAAGGGGGACTAGAGGCAGAAGGCCCAAGAGCAACTACAAGTCTGCCTTTAACAATCTGTGCCATAGCCGCAGGCAAATCCTAACCTGTTGGTTGGAGAGAGTGGTGCTTTAGAAGCCAACGCTTAAGGAAGAATGTTTTGAAATCCTCTCTGACTCGGAGGAAACCCTTTCCTCTCTGAGGCAAAATCCTGGGTTTGATAGAAGATTCTAGGAGATTCACAAGAAAATCAAGGGAGATAATTCTCTGGAGGTGTTTCGTCAGGTCTCCAATGAAAGTGAGATAGAAGGTCTTAAGAGTCACATTTCTGTTCTACACATTTCAATGAAAAAACACCAACGGGTTCATTTCCAACACCTGTGATTGTCAACTGGCATTTTATTGTACTGCTAGTGGGTCAGAGGTAGGATGGAAAATCAGCTTTTCACCAGGAGGAGCAGAAAGTCTGAGAATGGCCTAACATTAAGGAACTTTAGCAAAGGTATGCAGTATTGTGTCTACAACAACATATATTTGGTTATTCGGGTGACCAAAATATATTTCTCGTATATATTTGATTCTCATCCACAGATCCTGGCAGCTTCCTTTTGCAAATTTCTGAGGTCTAAGAGCAATGGGAGCATCTTTTATTATGATGTAGGGTCTCGATTCCTGAAAACACTTCAGAGCCAGAAGGGTGAAATGGGTGTCTTGTTGTTCCTCGCAAAACCCCCCGCCCCGCCCCCCGTTCTACCACAGCTGAGTTTATGTTACTGAGGTGACTTTTGGAAAGCACCTAAGGATGGGGTCTGATTGCAGGAGAACCAACCATGATTAGAAGGTTGGAACTTTCAGTCCTACGTCCCTTGACTGCTGGAGAGGGGAGAAGGTCTGGAGGTTGAATCAGTTTACCAACAGCCAGTGACTTGATCAATATCAGCTGTGTAATGAACCCTCTATAAAAACCTGAAAGAGGACGTGGTTCAGAGAGTTTCTGGCTTAACACAAGAAGATATGAAGAGAGGGACAGGCTGAAGGCAGCGTGGAAGCTCTGAGCCCCTTCCTCCTACTTCCTCCACCTCCCCAACCTCCTGACCCCCCACCCCCATGCATTTCTTCCATCAGGCTGTTCCTGAGTTACATCCTTCTTTTAAAAAGCCCTGTAATCTAGTAAGTAAAATCTTGTCCTGAGTTCCATGAGCTGCTCCTGCAAATCAATTGAGCCCAGCGAGGGGTTTTGTAAGAACCTCTGGTGTATAGCCAATTGGTAAGACAGAGAGGTGACCATCTCAGCTTGTGATTAGCATGTGAGGAGGGTGGGGCAGGCTTGGGGGACAGAGGCCTTGTGGAATCTGATGCTATCTTCAGGTAGATAGTGTCAGAATTGAGCTTATTTTTTTTTTTATATTTTATTTATGTATTTGACAGAGAGATCACAAGTAGTCAGGGAGGCAGGCAGAGAGAGAGAAGAGGAGGAAGCAGGCTCCCCGCTAAGCAGAGAGCCCAATGTGAGGCTTGATCCCAGGACCCTGAGATCATGACCTGAGCCGAAGGCAGAGGCTTAACCCACTGAGTCACCCGGGCGCCCCAGAATTGAGCTTATTTTTAAGACACCTGGTGCCAGAGAATTGCTTGGTGCTGTGTTGGGAGCCCCCCCGGCCCCCCACATACATTGGAATTGGTGATCAGAGAACCCCATTAAAGTAATTATCTGAATGTCTTTTAAAATTCTTTTAAATTTACCACCATAAGGCGTAGTTACTGAACTGAGTAACTGAGTTCAGAATTACTCTGAGAACACTGAGTTCAGAGCTAGGCATTCGGGTTCATGATGTTTAATGTCAGATATCTGTTGAGAATTGTAATCTAAATTCCCCTTCTACGTCAATTGTCAGGAGAAAACAGAGAAGGGAAAGGTATATGTAGGATATCACCATTTTCTTCTTTGAGAGCAGCTCTGTGTCAAGCAGTAAGGTAGTTTTTATTTTTAACATATTGTCTCATGTGACCATTATAGAGTGCTAAGTGTTTGGGAATATGCCCCATTTCCAGATCAAGAAACTGAATGTGGGGCACCTGGGTGGCTCAGTGAGTTAAGCCTCTGCCTTCAGCTCGGGTCCTGGGATCAAACCCCACATCGGGCTCTCTGCTCAGTGGGGAGCCTGCTTCCTCCTCTCTCTCTGCCTGCCTCTCTGCCTACTCTGTCAAATAAATAAATAAAATCTTTAAAAAAAAGAAAAAAGAAACTGAATGTTAGAGAATTTAAATAACATGCTCAAGTTTCTATAGTCTAGTAAATTGAAGAGAAGGAATATGTAGCTAGATCTCTAATTTCCATAATCCTGCTCCGTCCTTCACAACTGCTACCTCCCATAGAACAAGGGAAGAATCTTATATGTCATCCCATGATAAAATAATTTTGGGTTTTGAGGTCATTTATCACTTCTATTTATCATTGTCTTTTTAATAAAGATTTTGTTTATTTCTTTGAGAGAGAGAGCATGAGCAATGGGGAGGGGCAGAAGGAGAGGGAGAGGGAGAAGCAGACTCCCTGCTAAGCAGGGAGTCCGTCATGGGGCTCTATCCCAGGACCCTGGGATCCGGACCTCAGCCCAGGGCAGACACTTAACTAACTGAACCCCCAGGTCCCCCATTAATATCTTGATTAACAAAAAGAAATGAGGGTGTCTGGGTGGCTCAGTGGGTTAAGCCTCTGCCTTCGGCTCAGGTCATGATCTCAGGGTCCTGGGATCGAGCCCCACAAAGGGTTCTCTGCTCAGCAGGGAGCCTGCTTCCCCCTCTCTCTCTGCCTGCTGCTCTGCCTGCTTGTGATCTCTCTCTCTCTCTATCAAATAAATAAATAAAATCTTTTTTAAAAAATTAAAAAAAATAAATTTTCCACTATCATTAAGATACTATGATTTGATAAGATAATGAATTGCTTTGTTTGTAACCCCTGCCAATTCCCAGTGATCAGCTATAAATGTTTAGAAGGTAAACTCTTAAGTTAATCTTAGAATTGATTTCTTAGACAATACTTGCTCACAAAGATTTACAGTACCTCACCTGCTTTTTCCTGGTCCTTTCATTTGGTAGACTAGCCCCTCAAATACTATTAGGAAATAACTCTTGGTATTATAGCTTTCCCTTCATAATAAGCATTCTGAATCATGGGAAAGTAGCTGCCTGAAGTAGATGAGTGTTACAAATTATACAAAAAGAAGTGTACCGTATTTATTAAGAACATTTCTAAATGAGTTGTCTTCTATGTGTGAGTACAATTTTTTTTGTTTTTTTCTATCTAAGTTCCTTAACATACCTTACTAAGTTTAGTTGATGTATTTGTTTTCTATTAGGAAAAAAAGTATTTTTTATTTTAAAGTGACCTATTAATGATATAGATGCTATGGATAGCTTGTCTTTGTCTTTTATACATATATTGCTGAATAATATATTATTTTGATAAATATTAAGTTAATTTCTTACTACAGTGGTTAGATAAATATTTTAACATGGTTTGCAAATAATGATAATTGTCTTGAGAAAAAAAAAATCAATCCTTAACATCCAGGAGCTGGTCTGGTACTATTAGGCCTTAGTGTTCTTCCATTAAATATATACAATTTCACAAAACATTAGCATCAGACAAGGCTTCACTGTAACCATCATGAATCCAGACAAAAACAAGACCACTCTTTAATCAGGTCTGAGCACAGACAAAACATGAACACTGTCCAAGCCACAAAATGCCAAATATATCCCTATTTTGACTAATATGAGTGATCATTAATTTTTACCAGTTACAGCTTTAGTCTTGGCCCAGTCTCCATACCTCTAGAAAAGACTTATTAATGTAATCACTTATAGAGTTGTCTCCATTTCATGACCACATCCTGTCCAGAGATGAGTCCTACTTCCTCTACTTCCTTAAACCCACCCCAAAATCACTTGACACAAGCCAAGTTATTTAAGTCCTTTCCAATATTTTGCTAGTGAGACACCCCACAATTCACCATTCATTTCATTCTCCAGCTAGCCTTCTCTCTCCCTCCAAGGACTGATAAGCCCAAATTGTCTAACAACAGGTTTGTTCCTGGTGCTCTTTATCTGGAGGACATTGACAATTTCTTCATCAACTTTTTTTTCTTATTTTGTTTTCATATCTTATTACACTGGCCAGATTCTAAAATAACAAATAATAATAATAGTGACAGCAAACATTCCTGTTCAAATGGACAAATATGTTTTACCATGGTATTAATATTTGTTTTCCTATTAAAATGGGTTCCTTTGCCATATTAAGTAAGAATAGTTCTGTATTTTTGAAATTGATACAAATTTTCAATAATTTTTTGTCTATTAACTTTTCTTTTGTAAATATTA
This sequence comes from Meles meles, assembly GCF_922984935.1. Lineage (NCBI taxonomy): Eukaryota > Metazoa > Chordata > Mammalia > Carnivora > Mustelidae > Meles > Meles meles. Next base: position 26,729,194 of record NC_060070.1, read on the forward strand.
TAATGGGACATTATTTTAGTAGGTTTTCCTACTACAAGTTTCCAGGATAAGTCCTTGTGGGTTGTGGTTAGTTGTTTTTTTAATGAATTTCAGCTTTAATAAATTATGTAATTTATTAATTTCATTCATTTTACAGAAATTCTTTAACTACCTACTATATACAAGGTTCTATCTTAAGTCCTAGACATGTTGCAATTTAAGAGTTCATAGGGAGGGATGGGAAAGTTGCTATAAAGAGGTGTCCTTTTAATTGAACTGTTCTGTGTCATGACTGCTGTGGTGGTCACACAAATCTCCATGTGATAAAATTGCAAGGAACAACACACAGACAGGTGCACACAAACACACACATATACACAGATTAGGACCTGTAAAACTGGTAAACTCTGAATCAGGCTCACAGATTCTGTTGATGTCAGTTTCCTGGTTGTGATCTCGTACTGTGGTTATTCAAGTTGTTGCCATTGGAGGAAATCAAGAACTTTCGTACTGTGTCTTAACAACTGCATGTGACTCTACTATTTCCTAAAAATCAGATGGTCTTTAAATTACAGACTCCTTGACATCATGTAGAATACAATCTAATAACTAACATGGATCATTTTTTAAAAACTATATGGTAGCTACAATAATATAGAGGAAGAGTATTTGGGTGTCATAAGTGCACACAATATTGGAGTCTGTATTTGAATGTCAAGAAGGGCCTCCCTAAAGAAGTAATATTTGTGTTTTTTTAGATGATTTTATTTATTTATTTATTTATTTATTTATTTATTTGAGACAGAGAGACAACACACATGAGCAGGGGCGAGTGAAGGGAAAGCAGAGGGAGAAGAAGACTCCCTGCTAAGCAGGGAGCCTGAGATGGGGCCTGATCCTAGGACCCAGAGGTCATAACCTGAGCCAAAAGCAGATGCTTAACTGACTGAGCCACTCAGGCACCCCGAGATGTAACATTTAAAAAATGAAGCCTAAGAATGAGTAGGAATTGGCCAAACAAAAAAGAGGAGAAAGATGGACAATGGTCATCTTTCAGGGAGTGGAGTGTCAGCAGAGACTCATAAGGAAGTTTGACAGAAGATAATGCTGAGGAAGAGTTTGGGAACAGGTCTTAATTGACCTTAGGATGATAGTAACTTTCTTAAGAGAATAATGAGGAGCCACTATAAAGCTTTAAGCAAAGCAATAATAATTTCAGGTTTATATTTTTAAACTATTATTTGACTTTCAGGTACAGAACAGCTTGGTTGGAAAGGATACCTGCAAACATACAGAAGGAAGGAAGCTGTCCTAGAGTCCAGGTTAATGATGGGGTCCTTGGAATTGGGTGGGGGTGGTGAAGATGGGAATCAGTGAATGGATCCAAGAGTTCCTGGACAGGTTTGGTAATGATTTGAATGGGAGCTGTTTGTCAGTGGTTTAGATTATACCCAGATTTTGGCATGGACAATGGAGTGCATGGAGGCCACATCCTCAGGAGGGGAGCATTAGAAGATGTAAGATCTGGAGTGGAGTAGGGGATGGTTTGGTTCAATTTTTAAAATCTAAAATAAGATGCCAGAGGGCACCTGGGTGGCTCAGCTGGTAAAACATCTGCCTTTGGCTCAGGTCATGGTCCCAAGGTTCTGGGATTGAGCCCTGTGTTGGGGGGTGGGGGTGGGGGTGTTGTCCCTACTCAGCAGGGAGTCTGCTTCTCCCTCTTCCTCTCCCTCTGCCCCAACCACCCCCGCCCCGGGCTTGTGCTCTCCCCCGAACCTCTCAAATAAATAAATAAATAAGATCTTTAAAAAAATAAGGTAAGATGCCAGCAAGACTTCCAAGTGGAGATTTCAGTAGGCAAGCAGGTACTTCCAACTGGACCATGGAAGTAGAGAAACTAGCCAGAGATAAAGTTTTAAGTCTTTGGCATATGGATGATATTTAAAGTCAAGGGAGTAGTTACAGTCATTAAGGGAGAATGGGAAGAGAAAGAAAGTGGCCCAGAGGAAATCCCTGATGGACGTGAGTATTTAAAGGTCAGGGAGACTTAGAAGTAGCAGTCAAGAGGGATTAGAAATCTAAGAATGATTTTAGGGAAACAGAAGGAAAAGAGTATTTTAAGAAAGAAATAACAAATCTGTTAAATGCTCTGCTGAGAGGTCAAGTCAGATGAGGCATAGAAATGACCAGTGGATTTAGCAATATGAAGATCAGATCCCTTGTAACTGGGGTGAGGAAGGAGGAAGGGGAGAAGGAATGCAAATGGAGGTAGGCTTGCTAATTTGGAGGAAGATGAAAAGAGCTGTAGCCAGGTCCTATCAACTTTCTCTACAAAAGTATTGACAATGGGTAAGGAGATTTAAGGAGAATGAGGAAGGTGTAAAATCATTGTTACAAGAGAGAAGGACTAGAGTAAATAGTGAGTAGACTAGAAAAACATTTCAACCACTGAGGAAGATTTTTTAAAGCTCAAATAATTGGAAATTATCCAAATTTTCTCTTGGATAAGAAGACTCAATGCTGCAAAGATGTTAATCCTCTTTGTATCTATCTTGATATTTGATATGGTAATCATAATTCTTATTAAAATTACTATATAGCTCACTCTTACAGGGCTTACTATGTGTCAGGTGCTGGGTTAAATGCTTATAAAACCCTAATCAAAGTCACAAGTTCAGGGGAATTTGCAAAATGACTGTAAGTTTGTCTGAAAAATAAACATGTAAGAATAGCAAAGAAAATTCTGGGAAAGAAAATAGCAAGTGTGGATTAACCAACTGTAATTGTGGTTTGCAACAATAGAAAGCTCAATGGAAAGAACTCAGAAATAATCACAAGTTTATGGCAGGGTGACCAATAATGCTGGGTTTTCCAGACAGTGGGGAAAAAAACAGGTTTACAATGAAAAAATCGGGGATGCCTAGATAACCATTTGAAAAGTAATCAAGCTAGATCCCTGCATGATTCCTTATCCCCAAATTAGATAGATCAAAAATGTGAATGTAAACACTTAAATTATAAAAGAATTAAATAAATTATAAATATAATATTGTATCAAAAGACCTTTTGAAATATAGAATAATAATCATCTTTGTGGCAAGGGCGTGCACACACACGCACACACACACACACTCACACACCCACACACACCAGTGTCAAAAGACAATTGTTAAAGTAGGGAAAATATTGTCAACTTTTAGGATGAAAGATTGAGCTCTCGTAGCTCAATCAAAAATACGAAGAACCCAATTTTAACAAGAGGGGCAAGGAAAATGCTCAGAGCAAAAGGCATGATTAATAAACACATGAAATAATGCTTGTTCTATTAACAATTTTAAAACAGAAAAATTAAAGTGGATTTTTTGGTCTATTAATCAATCCAATTAACATATGATTTATGAATACCTACTATGTGTCATTAGTGTTTAGTATTTTCTTATCTGTATATTTCCTATAATATTTCTGTGAGCATATTTTCCTAATAAACTACCAGCTTTTTAGTAATCTGTTCAGTAGTTTGAATGGACGGTGATGTCCCAAAGAGCTTGATAATACTTGAAAAGTGAAGTTTTTTTCTTAAGTCAAACTCAGCAGTCTTGTTGATATATTCAATTTGAGTGTACATTTTATGAAAAGGAATGTGTTCATCTTTAAAAGTATTTTTATATGCTCACAAAGCTAATTATTTCCCTCCCATTTGACTATATTTTATTGAATTGACAATATTTCTGAGAGAGTAAAGTTAACATTGGAACATTAATGACAAACCAAATCAAAGTCATAGTCCATTGATTCTTCTCTTTTATCAGCCAGAGATAAGAAGAACAGTTAGGGGACTGGTCTTTTTTCATCTCTTCATTCTTTCATTCAAACATTTATTGAATGTCTACTGTTGAATGCCAGGCAACATTACTATTGAATACCAGGCACAGCATTAGGCACTGGGGATACTATAATGCACAAGAGAAAGAGGATCTCTACCCTCACACTGTACCAGCTAACTGGGGCCATAGGAAGGAAACCTACAATGCAACACTGCTGTAAGAACTTGAATTTGTATTAAGCAACTGAAATCTCCCCTTGCCAACATTCTCTCAATCCAGAAACAATCTTAGGCTGCCCAGGATAACATGTTACTTCTGTGACTATACTAGATACTCATTTGTGGGTGATTGAAACACCTTAAAGTATCTTTACAAATAATATGTCAAGCCTAAAAGCAGCTAGGTCATAGACTTCCTCCAGATTAATAAGGCTAAGCTTTTTGGCAACAAAGGAGAGATTTTTCAGGTCTAAACGAATCATTAGGGATGTGTAAATCACAGACATAACAAATGCTCTATAATTAAGAAAAAGATGTGTGTTAAGCATTATCATAAATCTCAGAATAACCCAAAATGTTGTCCATTTGTCTTTGTCAACAATTACTGGAATGAACCCAAAGATACAGTCAAATATGTAACTCCAAATAGTCTATACTTTAAAAAGAAAAAAAACCATTAGGCTAATATATACTTGCTTAGGGAAAAAAAACTTCATATACTAAAGAATTAAAATAGTTTCACAAGTTACTTTGTATGGTTCCTAAATTATATTAGATTGAGCCATATGAAATTGCCAAAATTTGATTTTTTTTAAACTTACAAAATTTGCAGTTTCATGTGGCTCATTCTAGTAGAATGACATCATTTCAATTTCTAAGAAGAAATCTTTGCATCATGAGTAATTTATAGAGGTCTCCTTATGAGCCACACTGCACTAAGCCCTCTCTGACATCAATCCAAGGCTTTCTCTGGGGCCCATGGATTCCCCCCCAAAAAGTCTGAAACTGGAAATAAGGAGGATCTTTGAACTTAGATGAAAAAATTATATATTTATTTTTGCTAACCTTTAACTGGAACTTCCCATTTCTTTCAAATAGACACAAGCAGTAAACTTTGATAGCGTTATGCGTACCCTTGTTTTTGTCACCAGTGGAAATCAGCTGTTTTCATAGTACATTTCAGTTGTCCCAGCTATGTCAAAATAACATTGGTAGTTATCACAAACTTGAAATTTCCCGTTGATATTAAACCTACCATTAGGTCTTATTATTTAATGCATTTAATACTTATCACAAATTTGTTTTTTAAAATATTTGGATAACCAAATTTTGATTAATTTATTTTATAATAAAGTATTATATGTATATTGATTAATTTGCTTTATAATAAAGTATTATGTATATCTTTAGTGTTCTTAAAAAATATTATTCTGAGAAGAGTTTCCAAGGGTTCCCCCAGACTGTCAGATGGGTTCCTGGAAGAGAAAGTTAAGAACCCTCAGTACCGTTTGCTCCTCGTAACCACCATGCATTGTGGGTACTACTATCCCCCCTGATGTGCAGAAAGGGGAGATGGAGTCACTTGCTGAAGGTGCACAGCTAACACAACCAGGTCTCATGATGAGTCTGACTCTTACCCAGCATCTATGCAGCCTTTGGAAATTTTCAGCGACCAACAGAGATCATGGTAGTCAACATACTGATGATCACCGAATAATATTTGTGTGAACCTGAAAATGCTTCCCATGCACAAAGACACTAAATGAGCGTTGTCCATGGCAATCATAAGCTTAAAAAATGAACATGAAGAGCTTCAGTAGTCAGGAGAGTGGGCTCTGGACACCAGCCAGGGCTATGGAGGTTGGGAGGAAAGCCTCAGAGATGCAGAGAGGGAGGTGTTAGAGAGGAAAAAGAGCCCCAGATGGGCAGCCTGGCACACACACAGGTGTCACAAGATGGTAGCCAGTAAAATTTACTTCTTACTCCAATGGTAACTTCTGCCTTCTCTCCCTACTTCTGTTTTTCTTTTCTTCCCTTCTGTCTCTAGCAGTTTCTAATTTAGATATCTCTCCCATTCCTCCATGTACTAGCCAATTTTCAGCTTGAAATAGAGGGTTATTTCCTATTTGAACTTGAAATATGCCAGGTTATTGCCGAAGAAGTTCAGGTTACTATATTTATCCATCAATTTGAGTTTTCATCTTTTTTTTTTAAATTGAGGTATAACTATCATAGAACATTGTATTAGTTTCAGGTGTACAGCATAATGATTTGGTATTTGTAAACATGGCAAAATGGTCACCACAGTAAATCTAGTTAACATCTGTCACCATAGTTACAGAATTTGCTTATGATGAGAACTTTGAAGATCTATTCTTTTGATGACTTTCAAATATAAAATATGGTATTATTAACTATTGTTACCATGATGTACATTATATCCCTGTGACATATATACCTGTTTATTGAAGTATAATTAACATATAATGCTCTATTAGTTTCAGGTGTACAATATAATGATTCAACAATTGTATATATTTCTCAGTGCTCCTCATGATAAGTGTGTTCTTTTTTTACACTTTAGGATTTTTTTTTCAGTATTTAAATTTATTTATTTTTTCAGCGTAACAGTATTCATTGTTTTTGCACAACACCCAGTGCTCCATGCAATACGTGCCCTCCCTATTACCCAGCACCTGTTCCCCCAACCTCCCACCCCCGACCCTTCAAAACCCTCAGGTTGTTTTTCAGAGTCCATAGTCTCTTATGGTTCGCCTCCCCTTCCATTTTTTTTTATAAACATATAATGTATTTTTATGATAAGTTTGTTCTTAATCCCCTTTGTCTATTTCACCTGTCCCCCTACCTACCCTACCTCTGGCAAACACCAATTTGCTTTTTGTATTTAAAAATCTGGTGGTTTGGGGCGCCTGGGTGGCTCAGTGGATTAAGCCGCTGCCTTCGGCTCAGGTCATGATCTCAGGGTCCTGGGATCGAGCCCCGCATCGGGCTCTCTGCTCCGCAGGGAGCCTGCTTCCTCCTCTCTCTCTGTCTGCCTCTCTGCCTACTTGTAATCTCTCTCTCTGTCAAATAAATAAATAAAATCTTTAAAAAAAAAAAAAAAAAAAAAAAAAAAATCTGGTGGTTTTTGTTGTTGTTGATCTTTTTTTTTCTTTGTTTTGTTTCTTAAATTCCATGTATGAGTGAAATTATGTGGTATTTGTCTTTCTCTGACTGACTTACTTTAGTTAGCATTATACCCTCTAGGTCTACCCACTTATGTATTTTACAACTGGAAGTTGATATCTTTTGACCGCCTTCACCTATTTTGTCCCTTCCTTACCCTCCACCACTGGCAACCAACAAACTGTTCTCTGTGTCCATGAATTCAAGTTTTTTTTTTTAAAGATTCCACATATGAGATCATTCAGTATTTGTCTTGCTCTGTCTGACTTACTTCAGTTACTAAAATGCCCTCAAGATCCATCCATGTTGCAAATGGCAAGATTTCCTTCATTTTTGTGACTGAGTAATATTCCAGTGTGTGTGTGTATACATTTTCTTTACGCATTCATTTATTGATGGACACTTACATTGTTTCCATATCATGGCTATTGTAAATAATGCTGCAATGAACATGTGGGGGCAGATATCTTCTCAAGTTAGTGTTTTCATCTTTGGATAAATACTCAAAGGTGGAATTGCTGGATCAGATAATAATTCTATTTTTACTTTTTTGAGAAACCTTCGTACTGTTTTCCACAGTGACTGCACCATTTTGCTTTCCCACCAGCAGTGATGAGGATTCCCTTTTCTCCACATCCTCACCAACAATTGTTATTTCTTGTCTTTTTGATAATAACCATTCTAACAGATGTGAGGTGATATTTTATTATGGTTTTGATTTGTATTTCTCTAATGATTAGTGATGTCAAACATCTTTTCATGTGTATGTCTTCTTTGGAGAAGAGTATATTCAGGTCCTTTGCCCATTTTTTAATTTGATTTTTTTATTGAGTTGTGTGAGTTCTTTATATATTTTGGATATTAACCCCCTATCTGTTATATCATTTGTATATACCTTCTCCCATTCAGTAGGGTTTTTTTGTTTGTTTGATGTTTTAGTTTCATTGATGGTTTCCTTTGCCGTAGAAAAAGCTTTTTATTTTGATGTAGTTCCATTTGTTTATTTTTTTTTCCCATTTTGTTTATTTTTTCAGTGTAACAGTATTCATTGTTTTTGCACAACACCCAGTGCTCCATGCAAAACGTGCCCTCCCTATTACCCACCACCTGTTCCCCCAACCTCCCACCCCTGACCCTTCAAAACCCTCAGGTTGTTTTTCAGAGTCCATAGTCTCTTACGGTTAGCCTCCCCTTCCAATTTTTTTTTTTTTAATAAACATATAATGTATTTTTATCCCCAGGGGTACAGGTCTGTGAATCGCCAGGTTTACACACTTCACAGCACTCATGATAGCACATACCCTCCCCAATGTCCATAGCCCCCTCCCCCTCTCCCAATCCCACCTCCCCCCAGCAACCCCTAGTTTGTTTTGTGAGATTGGTCATTTATGGTTTGTCTCCCTCCCAATCCCATCTTGTTTCATTTATTCTTCTCCTATCCCCCAACCCTCCATGTTGCTTCTCCATGTCCTCATATCAGGGAGATCATATGATAGTTGTCTTTCTCCGATTGACTTATTTCACTAAGCATGATACGCTCTAGTTCCATCCACGTCGTCGCAAATGGCAAGATTTCATTTCTTTTGATGGCTGCATAGTATTCCATTGTGTATATATACCACATCTTCTTTATCCATTCGTCTGTTGATGGACATCTAGGTTCTTTCCATAGTTTGGCTATTGTAGACATTGCTGCTATAAACATTCGGGTACACGTGCCCCTTTGGATCACTATGTTTGTATCTTTAGGGTAAATACCCAGTAGTGCAATTGCTGGGTCATAGGGTAGTTCTATTTTCAACATTTTGAGGAACCTCCATGCTGTTTTCCAGAGTGGTTGCACCAGCTTGCATTCCCACCAACAGTGGAGGAGGGTTCCCCTTTCTCCGCGTCCTCGCCAGCATCTGTCATTTCCTGACTTGTTAATTTTAGCTATTCTGACTGGTGTGAGGTGATACCTCATTGTGGTTTTGATCTGTATTTCCCTGATGCCGAGTGACGTGGAGCACTTTTTCATGTGTCTGTTGGCCATCTGGATGTCTTCTTTGCAGAAATGTCTGTTCATGTCCTCTGCCCATTTCTTGATTGGATTGTTTGTTCTTTGGGTGTTGAGTTTGCTAAGTTCCTTATAGATTTTGGATACTAGCCCTTTATCTGATAGGTCGTTTGCAAATATCTTCTCCCATTCTGTCAGTTGTCTTTTGGTTTTGTTAACTGTTTCCTTTGCTGTGCAAAAGCTTTTGATCTTGATGAAATCCCAATAGTTCATTTTTGCCCTTGCTTCCCTTGCCTTTGCCGTTGTTCCTAGGAAGATGTTGCTACGGCTGAGGTCGAAGAGGTTGCTGCCTGTGTTCTCCTCAAGGATTTTGATGGATTCCTTTCTCACATTGAGGTCCTTCATCCATTTGGAGTCTATTTTCGTGTGTGGTGTAAGGAAGTGGTCCAATTTCATTTTTCTGCATGTGGCTGTCCAATTTTCCCAGCACCATTTATTGAAGAGGCTGTCTTTTTTCCATTGGACATTCTTTCCTGCTTTGTCGAAGATTAGTTGACCATAGAGTTGAGAGTCGATTTCTGGGCTCTCTATTCTGTTCCACTGATCTATGTGTCTGTTTTTGTGCCAGTACCATGCTGTCTTGATGATGACAGCTTTGTAATAGAGCTTGAAGTCCGGAATTGTGATGCCACCAACTTTGGCTTTCTTTTTCAATATTCCTTTGGCTATTCGAGGTCTTTTCTGGTTCCATATAAATTTTAGGATTATTTGTTCCATTTCTTTGAAAAAAATGGATGGTATTTTGATAGGGATTGCATTAAATGTGTAGATTGCTTTAGGTAGCATGGACATTTTCACAATATTTATTCTTCCAATCCAGGAGCATGGAACATTTTTCCATTTCTTTGTGTCTTCCTCAATTTCTTTCATGAGTACTTTATAATTTTCTGTGTATAGATTCTTAGCCTCTTTGGTTAGGTTTATTCCTAGGTATCTTATAGTTTTGGGTACAATTGTAAATGGGATTGACTCCTTAATTTCTCTTTCTTCTGTCTTGTTGTTGGTGTACAGAAATGCAACTGATTTCTGTGCATTGATTTTATATCCTGACACTTTACTGAATTCCTGTACAAGTTCTAGCAGTTTTGGAGTGGAGTCTTTTGGGTTTTCCACATATAGTATCATATCATCTGTGAAGAGTGATAGTTTGACTTCTTCTTTACCAATTTGGATGCCTTTAATTTCTTTTTGTTGTCTGATTGCTGAGGCTAGGACTTCTAGTACTATGTTGAATAGCAGTGGTGATAATGGACATCCCTGCCGTGTTCCTGACCTTAGTGGAAAAGCTTTCAGTTTTTCTCCATTGAGAATGATATTTGCGGTGGGTTTTTCATAGATGGCTTTGATAATATTGAGGTATGTGCCCTCTATCCCTACACTTTGAAGAGTTTTGATCAGGAAGGGATGCTGTACTTTGTCAAATGCTTTTTCAGCATCTATTGAGAGTATCATATGGTTCTTGTTCTTTCTTTTATTAATGTGTTGTATCACATTGATTGATTTGCGGATGTTGAACTAACCCTGCAGCCCTGGAATAAATCCCACTTGATTGTGGTGAATAATCCTTTTAATGTACTGTTGAATCCTATTGGCTAGTATTTTGGCAAGAATTTTTGCGTCTGTGTTCATCAAGAATATTGGTCTGTAGTTCTCTTTTTTGGTGGGATCCTTGTCTGGTTTTGGGATCAAGGTGATGCTGGCCTCATAAAATGAGTTTGGAAGTTTTCCTTCCATTTCTATTTTTTGGAACAGTTTCAGGAGAATAGGAATTAGTTCTTCTTTAAATGTTTGGTAGAATTCCCCTGGGAAGCCGTCTGGCCCTGGGCTTTTGTTTGTTTGGAGATTTTTGATGACTGTTTCAATCTCCTTACTGGTTATGGGCCTGTTCAGGTTTTCTATTTCTTCCTGGTTCAGTTGTGGTAGTTTATATGTCTCTAAGAATGCATCCATTTCTTCCAGATTGTCAAATTTGTTGGCATAGAGTTGCTCATAGTATGTTCTTATAATTGTCTGTATTTCTTTGGTGTTAGTTGTGATCTCTCCTCTTTCATTCATGATTTTATTTATTTGGGTCCTTTCTCTTTTCTTTTTGATGAGTCTGGCCAGGGGTTTATCAATCTTATTGATTCTTTCAAAGAACCAGCTCCTAGTTTCATTGATTTTTTCTATTGTTTTCTTGGTTTCTATTTCATTGATTTCTGCTCTGATCTTTATGATTTCTCTTCTCCTGCTGGGTTTAGAGTTTTTTTCTTGTTCTTTCTCCAGCTCCTTTACATGTAGGGTTAGGTTGTGTACTTGAGACCTTTCTTGTTTCTTGAGAAAGGCTTGTACTGCTATCTATTTTCCTCTCAGGACTGCCTTTGCTGTGTCCCACAGATTTTGAACTGTTGTGTTTTCATTATCATTTGTTTCCATGAATTTTTTCAATTCTTCTTTAATTTCCTGGTTGACCCATTCATTCTTTAGAAGGATGCTGTTTAGTCTCCATGTATTTGGGTTCTTTCCAACTTTCCTCTTGTGATTGAGTTCTAGCTTCAGAGCATTGTGGTCTGAAAATATGCAGGGAATGATCCTAATCTTTTGATACCGGTTGAGACCTGATTTGTGACCCAGGATATGATCTATTCTGGAGAAGGTTCCATGTGCACTAGAGAAGAATGTGTATTCTGTTGCTTTGGGATGAAATGTTCTGAATATATCTGTGATGTCCATCTGGTCCAGTGTGTCATTTAAGGCCTTTATTTCCTTGTTGATCTTTGGCTTGGATGATCTGTCCATTTCAGTGAGGGGAGTGTTAAAGTCCCCTACTATTATTGTATTATTATTGATGTGTTTCTTTGATTTTGTTATTAATTGGTTGATATAGTTGGCTGCTCCCCCGTTAGGGGCATAGATATTTAAAATGGTTAGATCTTCTTGTGGACAGACCCTTTGAGTAGGATATAGTGTCCTTCCTCATCTCTTATTATAGTCTTTGGCTTAAAATCTAATTGATCTGATATAAGGATTGCCACCCCAGCTTTCTTCTGATGCCCATTAGCATGGTAAATTGTTTTCCACCCCCTCACTTTAAATCTGGAGGTGTCTTCACGTCTAAAATGAGTTTCTTGTAGGCAACATACTGATGGGTTTTGTTTTTTTATCCATTCTGATACCCTGTGTCTTTTGATTGGGGCATTTAGCCCATTAACATTCAGGTAACTATTGAGAGATATGAATTTAGTGCCATTATTAGTCTGTAAGGTGACTGTTACTGTATATTGTCTCTGTACCTTTCTGATCTACTACTTTTATACTCTCTCTTTGCTTAGAGGACCCCTTTCAATATTTCCTGTAGAGCTGGTTTGGTGTTTGCAAATTCTTTCAGTTTTTGTTTGTCCTGGAAGCTTTTTATCTCTCCTTCTATTTTCAATGATAGCCTAGCTGGATAGAGTATTCTTGGCTGCATGTTTTTCTCGTTGAGTGCTCTGAATATATCATGCCAGCTCTTCCTGGCCTGCCAGGTCTCTGTGGATAAGTCTGATGCCAATCTAATATTTTTACCATTGTATGTTATAGACTTCTTTTCCCGGGCTGCTTTCAGGATTTTCTCTTTGTCACTAAGACTTGTAAATTTTACTATTAGGTGACGGGGTGTGGACCTATTCTTGTTGACTTTGAGGGGGGTTCTCTGCATCTCCTGGATTTTGATGCTTGTTCCCTTTGCCATATTAGGGAAATTCTCTCCAATAATTCTCTCCAATAGACCTTCTGCTCCCCTCTCTGTTTCTTCTTCTTCTGGAATGCCAATTATTCTAATGTTGTTTCATCTTATGGTGTCACTTATCTCTCGAATTCTCCCCTCATGGTCCAGTAGCTGTTTGTCCCTCTTTTGTTTGGCTTCTTTATTCTCTGTCATTTGGTCTTCTATATCACTAATTCTTTCTTCTGCCTCATTTATCCTAGCAGTGAGAGCCTCCATTTTTGATTGCACCTCATTAATAGCTTTTTTTATTTCAACTTGGTTAGATTTTAGTTCTTTAATTTCTCAGAAAGGGCTTTAATATCTCCAGAGAAGGTTTCTCTAATATCTTCCATGCCTTTTTTGAGCCCGGCTAGAATGTTCAGAATCATCATTCTGAACTCTTGATCTGACATATTACCAATGTCTGTGTTGATTAGGTCCCTAGTCTTCGGTACTGCCTCTTGTTCTTTTGTTTGTGGTGATTTTTTCTGCCTTGTCATTTTGTCCAGATAAGAGGATATGAAGGATCAAATAAAATACTAAAAGGGTGGCAAAGACCCCAGAAAAATGCGCTGTAACCAAATGAGAAGAGACCCCAAATTGTGGGGGGGAGAAAGGGGATAAAAAGAGGTTCAGAAAAAAAAGAAAAAAATTTAAAAAATAAAACAAATAAAGAAAAAATATAAAAAAGAAAGAAAAAATATATATATTTAGATAAGCTAGTCAAAAAACGTTAAAAAAGAAAAGGGTAAAAGTTTTAAAAAATTTAGCAGAAGAAGAAAAAAGAAAAAAGAAAAAAAATTGAAAAAAGAAAAAAAAATTGAAGTAGCCGCAAGACTAAAGAATCGTGGGGAGAAAGCCATGAGTTCCGTGCTTTGCTTTCTCCTCCTCTGGAATTGCGCTGCTGTCTTAGGAATTGAACCTACTTTCCTTGATAGATGAACTTCGTCCTAGCTGGATATTTTGTTGATCTTCTGGGGGAGGGGTCTGTTGTAGTGACTCTCAAGTGTCTTTGCCCGAGGCGGGATTGCACCGCCCTTACCGGCGGCCAGACTAAGTAATCGGCTCGGGTTCGCTTTTGGGAGCTTCTGTTCCCTGAACGCTTTCCGTAGAGTTCCGGAGGACGGGAATGAAAATGGTGGCCTCCTAGTCTCCGGCCCGGAGGAGCCGAGAGCCTGGGGCCCCACTCCTCAGTGCGCCCCCAGAGGACAGCACCCAATCACTCCCGTATCCCCAGCCTCTAGCCGCGCTCCGAGCTCACCCAGCCCGCGACCAGTTCAAGGTAACCCCGAGCTGAGAGTTCAGTCCTCGGCTCTGTCTCTGCAGCCGGCTTCTCCGTTCTAATACCTGCGAGCTCTGCGACACTCCAACACCCCCGATCCTTCTGTGACCCTGCGGGACCTGGGGCCACGCTGACCCCGCGTGGGCTTCACCCCGGTTTAGCCTCTGGAGCAATGTCCCTCAGTGGAACAGACTTTTAAAAGTCCTGATTTTGTGCTCCGTTCCTCCGCCGCTTGCCGGGAGCTGGCCCCTCCCCCCGCAGTCTATCTTCCCGTCGTTTTAGATTCACTTCTCCGCCAGTCCTACCTTTCAGAAAGTGGTTGATTTTCTGTTTCTAGAGTTGCTGTTCTTCTCTTCGATCTCCCGTTGGATTTGTAGGTGTTTGCAATGTTTAGAAAAGCTATCGAGCTGATCTCCTGCTACCTGATGTAGTCTCAGCCTGCTACTTCTCCGCCATCTTGACTCTCCATTTGTTTATTTTTGGTTTTGTTGCCCTTGCCTTTGAAGAGAGATCAAAAAAATAATGCTCAGCCAATGTCCAAGAGCTAGTGCCTGTTTTTTCTAGGATTTTTACGGTTTCAAGTATTACATTTAAGTCTTCAACCCATATTGAATTTATCTTTGCATGTGATGTAGGAAAATGGTCCAGTTTCATTCTTTGCTTGTTGCTGTCCAGTTTTCCCAACACCATTTATTGAAGATACTTTTTTCCTTATTGTATGTTCTTGCCTTCTTTGTTGAACATTAATTGGCTGTATTGGTGTGGGTCTATTTCTAGACTCTTGGGTCTGTGCCATTGATCTATGTGTCTGTTTTGGTGCCAGTACCATACTGTTTTGATTATAATAGTGTTGTAGTATAATTTGAAATCATGGAGCGTGATACCTCCACCTTTATTTGTCTTTCTCAAGATTGCTTTGGCAATTTAAGGCTTTGTGGCCCCACACAAACTTCAGGATTCTTTGTTCTAGTTCTGAGTAAAGTGTCATTGGTATTTTGATAGGGATTGCATTGAATCTATAGATTGCTTTTAGTCGCATGTATATTTTAACAATATTAATTCTTCCAGTCCATGAGCACAGTATATTCTCTGCCCATTTTAAAATTAGATTGTTGTTTTTTAACATGTGATAGAAAGAAATGATAGCTTCAGAGTAAGGCAGATTCCCCACCTAACTGGGAAAGCACTATGGATTCCATATATACCATTTCTTCAATGGTTAGAAATTCAACTACTGTTTATTAAGTCATGAGCCAGGTATTGGAGATCCCCAAGTGCCTTTCAGTCGTACCAGGATAAACTGACATTGACAAATACCACCTTCCCAAACTCTACTCTTTATTTGTGCAACTATAGATCTAGATATGATTCCATCTTCACTTTCCTTAAAGAATAGTAAGGATCTCCTGGGAACCTGTGGGGTATCCTCATCATGTTCCCTGGGGCCATCATGGTTGGGGAATAGCCCAGTAGGCTACCTTGTTGGTGACTTCCCACTGTAGCTCTCCCTTTTGTTGATTCACTGCTACCGGGCTCCCAACAGTGTAGTGGCTTATAGACCATGGCTCTGTATTCAGATGACCTGTGTGTAAATTACCACCTCCATGCTCCCAGAGAGATGGCCTTGGATAAGTTAGTTAACCTGTCTGTCCCTTAGTTTCCTTAAACTGTAAATGAAGTCGATACCTTTACTCTCTTCCACCCAAGTACTAACCAGGCCCGACCCTGCTTAGCTTCCGGGATCAGACGAGATCGGGTGCATTCAGAGTGGTACGGCGGTAGACACCATTACTCTCTTGATATAGATGTTGTGGGTATTAAAGACATGTTTGCAAAATAGTTGTCCTATGGCTTCAAAGACATTAGTCATCTTTATCATGACTAATTCTAATACCAGTACTTTCTCTATGTGCCTTTCTTCTCTCTTCAGTCTTCCTGCCCTGGAAGAATACCACTTCAGTGAGGAAAGAAAAGGGTCAGGGATTGACATAGCAGGGAAATTTGTCCTGTCGATTATAGATCTGTTGTAGTAGAGGAGGTAGTGAAACTAACTTCCCAAGCTACCTGGAGAGCCAGAAAAAAATGGTTATGAAGGTCTGTCTCTCTCAGGGGTGGAAAGATATTCTTCCACAAAAAGTCCCCTTCTAAGGTGGTAACAAACTTTTGTTTCTAAGGCATTGTAGGTTTTCACAATTATGCTAAGATAAATAAGTAACCCATTTTAAAGCTATGGAAATGTGAGCTTTATTCTTCTGCTATTCCTGAGTCTTATATTCCAGGGTCAGTGTATAGTTGAAATTATATAGTAATTACAACCTTCTGATAATTCAAGCCACTGTGGACTCAAGGTGGAGAGATTGGAAAATCAGCATACACTGAGCCCTTACTATGTATCCAGGGCTATGTATAGCTTTTTTTAAAAATATATTATCTCACTGATATGACAGCTCTATGAAATGGTTCCATTTTAATAAATAAGAAAATGGAATTTCACAAAATTGAGTAATTTGTCAAAAAGAAAACACAGCCGGACAGAGGCAGCATTAGGATTTGAATGCTGGTCATGCAACTGCAGGACCCACGTTTGGTCACAACACCACCGTGGTTACCTGTTGTGTTAAATGTGCTGCTAGAGGTAGCTGTAGGATATCAGCATCACATGTGAAAACTGCCTCCCCTGACCCTAGAGCACAAAGCAGCTGATATTCATTATCTCTGAATTTCACAGGCATGAGGTTAAAATTATTATTAAATTTAACCTTATTAATACTATATTAATACCATAATCTTTGCTCAAACTGTGGCCACATAACAAAATGCTATGATTGGAAAGTGAGTGATTTAACTAAAAAGAACATGCTGACTCTTAGATTTCTCTGGATAGGAATAAAGTGGTTCCGGTAGACTCAGAACTTGTCATTTGTCAAAGTCCACAGGAGGGAAGGTGTTATCTTTTTCCACGAAGCTCCAGGTTCACCAGACAAGGCTTATTGCAGAAAAAGAAAGTCAAGAGGTTATCTCCAGCAAACATTAAGAGACTCTCAATAGTCAGGGAATGGTGCTTTGGATGAGATTCTCAAAGATCTTATCATTGGGCTAATGGTTTTAAAAGTGAACTTTTTCCTTCTATTTGGCATTCATGAATAACACCAGAAATGAATGCCCTGGACTGTAGTCAGCATGAGTATTAACCATTTCATAGCTCTGTGTCTATGTTTATTCATGAATCATCTCTTCTCAGAAATGAATTTTCCATGTTATGTACTCCCTGCTGACTATAAAGTTCAGCTTAGCTTTGAAAAGTTTCTTGAGTTCATCCAATAAAGCTAATCCCATAAAGCCAAGCACAGATGAAAATGCATGGCCTACAGTTATCTTCATCTCTGGATACACAGCGTTTTCTGATCTAAATTCTCTACCTGAAGATGTTTGGCTCCTAGGAATGTAGGTTCTATAATGGCATTTATTAATTTTTCATCCAATTAATAGCTTGTTGTTTTCTGGCAGTCCCAAAGAGGGTTTGCTTTTTGGGGTAGGAGGGAGGCAGATCAGTGAGGGCACCGATAGGCCATCTCCTACAACGGCCGCTATGTTGGAAAATAGCCTTCAGGGAAAGCTCGACTAGCAAATGAAGTTGCCACAGAACAATTCCACTGTAGAGCTGAAAACCCTGGCACCTTTGTCCTGGGAAGTGAGTGTGAGTAGATCTAGTAAATCACTACTTTAATTAAATAGTAACTGAATACCCAAAATAAAAATCTTCCAAACGCAGGTAACCAAGGAAAGGCAAACTCACTCACCTTTTTGGGGTCTGAGGCCTTCTGTAAAAGTGACTGGAACAACCAATTTCTGAGAGTCCCCATCTCAAAGAGTGGCGGTGTCGATTCTGCCAGGGCTATGGGCTGACCTCAGAGTAATCTAATCCCAGAGCAGTGTGCAGATTTTACAAGCAGATAAAATGGGAAAAGAGAATTGTTAAAGGTTTGAGAGAAGTTCGAATCCACATCTCTCTGGATCCTCCTTTGGTGGCCTGTTCATTCTTTTCCCTCTGACCAGGATTTGGAATGGCACAAGAATTGTTTTATAAATAAAGAGCTGGGGGAAAGGCCGAGTTAACAAGTGTGTATCACACAGCTGACCTTCCTGTCACTTATAAAAGGCAATACCATATATTATTTCACTCAAGTAATATTTACCAATCCCTTTTATCTATTAGACTCTGGGCACAGAAATAAGACTTACCAAATCAGGGTTTAAAAGAAAGAGAACTTTCCAAATTTTGTCTCATAAAAGGCAAAGATAACACAATTTCTTTGTATACAATCATTTTATCTACTTTCCATTTTTTACATGATTCTTTGACATAGTGCAGATCAGAGAACACAAACAAAAAAAATGCATCATTCCTCAAGGGAACTTTGAAACAAGAAGAGATCATAGTCTCCAACTCAGTCATGTGATGAGAACATATTGGCCAGCTGCTCAACCATTATTTCAAAGTCTTCACCCAGTTTTGAAATCCTCAAGGGCCACATCTGTCCTTGGCCCAAGCATACCATTCACATTAGTGTTAATGGGATATATTCTGACAGGCAAAGGGCAGTTTGTTGCCCCAATTCTGCAAGGAAAAAAAAAACCAAAAAAACCATGATTCTCATTGACATTATCTTGGGTCCTGGCTTCTCATAAGCTAACTTATCTTATCTATCACGCACCTTGACAAATTTTCTGGTTCTACCATCTGACTGCACAGTACTTTGGCTAAGACTCTGAGATGATAAGGGCTTTTGTTTGCATAAGCTTTTTTCTAAAGCCTTATTTGATATCAAGCAAATCCAGATGGAATATGATCAGAAAATGGTCGAGCAGAGCCTGGGAATGTTTATAGAATAATGGTGTCAGACAAAGACAACTCATTTTAAGAGAATAACTATCTGCCCTCAAACGTATCAGCTGGATCCACAGTTCACCTCCTCCTAGCCTGGGGGTTAGGGAAGCACCAGTGCTTCCTTAAATTTCCTATTCAAGGGTGTCCTGCCAACTGACTGGTATGGACCGCTCTGATGGCGGCTTCCAGGGAGGAAGGGTGGACCAAGACCAAGACTTCAGAGTCTGTCAAGTTTCCTAGCATGTTGCATATACACAATGGCCTCCAGTTTGTAGAGCGTGATAATAGCCATGCCCAGTAACTGTCAGACCCTCTACAGTTTGTATGGGTTTTCACGACATCGTTTGGATGCCCGACATGCAAGATAAGGTATAAATTAGGAGCTATTTTTTTCCATCTTATGGATGAAAAATCCTGAGACAGAGAAAGAATTAGTAGCTTGCTCACAGTCACATGGCTAGGATGTGGCAAAACCGTGTCTCAAACTCATCTCTTTGATTCCACATCCTGTGCTCTTTTCACAGGATCACAGTTGTGCAGCCACCCGTGTGATGGTCTATTCCATGGCATGATACTGGCGTGTAAAGGATTCGAGTGGAATTGTGAATCTAGCATCTAAGATGAGAGGAGGCTGACATTGGATGAGATTTCCAGTCCTCTAATGGCTTTAATGTGATACTCTCATTCTAGCCCCCTCAAAGACAAACTAGGCGAGACAAGTTCCTCATTGTCCCAATGATTGGATATTGAGCTGGCTACATGAAAATATGGAGGCAAGGGGTGTGTCTGGGAGAGAGAGACAGACAGACAGACTGAGGAGAAATGGTAGGGGACAGCGCAACTTAGATGCTTTCTGCTTCCTTGTTTCTTCAATGTGTTCAAAGGACAGAGAGAGAATGAGCCATTCCTGAATCTCTCTTTCTCACATTCAAATTTTCCCTCATGATGAAGAAAACCGTTCTCTGTCTGCACATGTTACTAAAGCCTTGTCTCCTCTCCTTCCACAACTGTTCTCATAATCAGAGCAGAGACAAAGTGGAGTGGTGAATCTGAACTGACCGCAGACTGGTTTCCTTCTCATTGCAGCGGATTCATCTTTTCTGTGCTGGGGCACATGCCCAGAGAGCCGGGCGGAGGCTGTGTCCAGCAGCATGCAGTCCGGGAAGGGGGAATGACTGTGGCGCTCGGCACGCGTCAGCTGACTTGTAAAAGTTCCTGACAGCACACTTATTGCATGTTGTAAAACCCTCGGACATGTACTTGGGGAAAGCTCTTACGGCCACAACAACACTCTCTATGCCCAAAGTTCCCTTCAGCCAAATCAGTGGCATCCGTGGTAAAGTGGATTTGCTTCTCAGGGAAACTTGAAAGAAATGCCAGTAAAATCCAATGCCCATGAAAGAATCACATTTCTTCAAAAGTAGGTAATGTTGATACCGGTAACATCATTCACTGGTATCAAAATTATTTCCCCTAAGGCTCCCTATGGATGATTTTTCTGGTAACAGGGATTGGTTTGGCTTTTCCTTTCTTATGATCCTTGCTTTTCGTTTCTGCTTCAAACCTGCACATTCTCATTTTCACCCGTCCTTCCTACCACTCCCCTGAACTGGCTTCTCCAAGATCACCAGGATCCCTTCCCTTACTGAGGACAGCCTCCTTTCCTTAGTTCCCCTTTCAGTCTTTCTTGTCCCCTTGGCAAGGTAAGCCATACATTCTAGAAGTCTTCTGCATTCTTCTCAGCATGAGTTTCTGACTCCTCTTCATTCTCCACATTTGTAAATCAATGGTGCTTTACCTTCAGGTTCAAGTTCATGGCCCCTGAGAACCTGATGTAGTTATGGACCCTTTCCCCCACACGCGTGCACATGTTCCAACACGCACGAAAACTTGACGGCAGTGAGATACCGTCCACACCTAATGGATAACAGCAACAACACTACCAAGTACTGGCAGGAATGCAGAGGACTAGAATTCTCACTCACTGCAGATGGGAATGCAAAATAGCATAGCCAATTTAGAAACAGTCTGGCAGCTTCTTATAAAGTGAAATATACACCTGCTGTACTACCCAGCAATCCTACTCTCAACTATTTACCCAAGAGAAATGAAAATTTATGTTTCCACAAAAATCTGTATGCAAATGTTTATAGTGGCTTTTTTTGCATAATCAACAAAAACTGGAACTGATCCAACTGTATAACCCAACTAGGGAATGGATAAGCAAACAGTAAAATAGCCATACAATAGAATACTGCTTATCAGTAAAAAAATACCTATCATACTCATCACAACTTGAATGAATCTCAAGTAAAGGAGGCCAAACTCAAATGGCTATATACTATATGAGACTATCAATAGCTTATTCTGGAAAAACAAAAATACAGGGTTAGAAAACTAAATGGCTATTGCCCAGGAGTATGGGTGTGGTGAGAGTTTAACTGCTAAAGGGAATGCAGGAATTTGGATTGGAATGGAAATGCTCTAGATCTTGATTCTGGTGGTGATGAGACAACTGGATGTATTTGTCAAAACTCATGGTGTACGTCAAATTTGGGGAGTAAATTTTACTACATAAATTTATACTTCAATGAACCTGACCTTAAAACAAAACAAAACACAACACTTTTTCTCTGAATTTCAGGAGTATTTGTGGTTCAGGGATGCAGGTAAATTTTCTACCATAAAGTTCCTCTTTTTTCCCCCTTTTCTCCTCTCACTTGGTACTTTCTCTCTGGGCTCTCATCCTGGAGACTTCAAGCACAGTCTTCATGCTGAAGACTCTAAATTTTATATCTCCTGAGCCCTGATTCAAAATATTTGCTGGTGATTCAAAAATTGCCATGTCCTTGATCTCAGGGTCCTGGGATCGAGTCCTACATTGGGCTCTCTGCTCAGCAGGGAACCTGCTTCCCTCTCTCTCTCTCTCTCTGCCTGCCTCTCTATCTACTTGTGATCTCTCTCTGTCAAATAAATAAATAAAATCTTAAAAAAAAAAAATTGCCATGTCCTAAGCTTGAAATTCTTCTGAAGATTTTCCTTCCAGAACTGTACCTTCTCATGTGTTTCCTACATACTTCCTTAAGCCTCCTGGCTCACAGGCCACTTTTATCAGACTCATTTTTAACTCTTTTTTTTTTTTTTTTTTGATGCTCATATCCCATCAGTCACTAAGTCCTCTTAATTCTACTTTTTAATTATCTCTTAAACAACTCTATTTTTTCCCTTCTATTTCTTAAGCTACTTCCCAAATCCACGCGGTTACAATCTCTCTTCCTTCCACCTTTGTATTAACTCCCTCTACAACTGAACTCTTATCTCTTCAGTCCACACCTCATTAACATGGCACAATGTTGGGTTACAGATTTCCTTGGCTCAAAAGCCTGCAAATTTTCTCACATCCTACAGGATAAAGTGTGATCTTAGCCTGATATTTAAGGCTCTTAGTGAAAGAGTTCAAACATCTTTTCTAGTCATATCTCCTACCACATCTCCCCCCACACAACCACCTCCAGAAACATCATCAATATACTAGCAGAGCTCTGCCCTGACCATAGCATTTGTATTCTCCTGACTTGTGCAAAGTCTTGTTCTAGAAAATTCTTCCTTCAAAATTGTCTGGCTAGTGAGGAAATTTCTATTCTTTGAGATGTAGTCCAAATATCATAATCTCGAGAGTACCCATCCCAAGAATGCCTCTCAGAACTAATTACTTCCTTCATTGTCATGCCTTTGGCATGTGTGTACATTTATATGTATGTGTGTGGCATATTTTAATAGACTCATTTACCAGATTGAAGTTATTTATATAATTGCTTGACCCTACTAGAGAGTCAGTCACTTCAGGACAGGGACTGTGTCTAACTCATTTTTGTATACCCCACAGCTGACTAAGGGCTTCTTCCAAAGAAGATAGTAAATATTTGCTGAACTAAATTTAATTTAATCCATCTTATGAATTTGAAAGAAATTAAATTCCACAAGTTGAAATAAAACTTAAATTAAGGTCCACATATCCTATAAACAAGACTGGTGTACCGTGTCTGCTATGTAGACTGCTCTATTCCAAGTTTTAATCCAAAAGATAAAGAAAATCCATGTCCCCAAATGTCTACCCTCTTAGCCTTAAATTGTACCACATGTCATTAGAACAGCAATATCTGACATTGAAGAAATGTCTCGAGCACCCATGCCCCTTGGGACTGGTCTTCCTCAATAACAGAAGTAAGGCTATTAGACCTTTCAGATTTAAATCACTTGTAGGTTTCTGTATAACAATCCCTTGTTAAAATAAAATGTATTTGCCTGAGATTCAATACTAAAGATTTCTCTATTCATTTCAGGTAAGGTAAGAGATTAGTTCTTTAAAGGTTAAATAGAGAAATAAATAAGAAAGTAAACTTCATGGGTATCTCAAGCCTGTAGTCAATCAACAGGAATCCATTGAGAAAGCATTGTTCGAGATCATCTAGAGGATCTGGGCCTCTATGAGAAACAAGGCCATGCTCTTAAGGCCATGCTCTTAAGGGAGCAAAACTAGTGTGGGGAATGATCAAACACGACTATCTTCCTGGTAAGGGTTGACGAAGGGCCACTCATCTGGAGAAGGGAGAGCTCTCCATGGGCTGGTGTCATGAATGAGCTTTTCTAGAGCAAGGCCCACAGGTCTTGTGTAAGAAAAGGGGTTCAAGGAAACAACCAAAGTATTAGTTTCTTAGGGCTCTGTAATAAATTACCATAAACAGAGTGCCTTAAAATAACAGGATGTTTTTCTATCCCAGTTCTAGAGGCAAGAAGTCTGAAATCATGGTATCTATGGGGCTGTTCTCCATGCTGAGGTTCTAGAGAGTCTGCTCTTTGTGTCTTTAGCTTCTGGTGGCCCCAGGTGTTCCTTGGCTTGTGGCAACATCATTCCAACCTCTACCTCCTACCTCATACTGCCTCTTCTTCTTCTCTGTGTATCTGTCTTATAAGGATACATATGAATGCGTTTAAGACCCACCTGGATAATCCTGCATAAACTCCTCCTCTCAAGATCCTTAACTTAATCACACTTTTTGATATACATAATAATATTTACTCTTTCACCACGTAAGGTAATATTCGCAGGTTCCAGAGATTAGGAATAGACACACCATTTGGGGGGGCCACCACTTAACCCACCACAACCAGCTACGTAATTTGCAGTGGCCAGAGCAAAATGAAAATGCCGGGCCCATATTTAAAAACCAGGAAAACTGTGCTTTTAAAGGTGTCAAAACATTTTTTCTTTGGTGGTCTCTCTCTCCTGACTTGTCATGGTTTTTTATTTGCTATGTAATGTCATCTTTAAAAATGTAAATTTGTGCATAGCTTTTATCAATTGCCTTTATTCTGTGCAGTGAGTTTTAAATGCAAATATAATAGCATCTAACTCATAACAGAAGCACCAGATTACACAATTTGTATTTCATACTAAAGCATGCATGTGTATTTCATTCTTGCTAGAACATCCGAATGCTGCACAAAACTAAATCAGCTGTTTTTATTACATTTCTTGACGTTCACACTTTCTACGGACTCTCTCTTTGCCTCACTGATGATTAAGGAGGTACTGAAAGGAAAAGGAACTCTGGGTTGCCGAGATTTTCCTATTCTTTTTATATCATCCTTTTCAGTCCACATGGTTGGCGAATAGAGGGAAGTAATATATGCTAGAAAGGATGTGATAAGGCTATTTGGTAATTTGTGTTTCCTCGAGAGTCATGGCCTTGTTTCTCATCTGAAGCAAATTCTGGTTTGAATTGAAAGCATGGTCTCTTATGGCTGACAGCACCATGACTCTCTCCGTCATAGGCAGAGCACACTTACCTTGACCTCACTCTGAGTCTTGCTGAATGCCCAGGCTTTGTGGCACCACTGAAATTCTGTGCTCACAGGGCATCCTGAACGCTGTATGTGAATAGGGGGCAAGAAAGAACAGACACAGAGAGTTCGTATGCCTCTGCTCAAGTTCACTGCCATGTTCCCATTTGACTTCACTTCCAAAACACAAGTTCAGAGGTAAAATGATTAAGAATGTTAAAAATTAAACCCAGAGCCCCTCTGAGCATGGGACCCTCCACCACGATCAAGTTTGCATGAGACAGCCCTGCAGTGAGGGACCTTGTGACCCAGCTTTTCAAAGTGTGGTAGTAGCCTATCTGTGCATTGTGATCCATTGGTTGTGAAACTGGTTTAGACATGGGTCATAACCAGCTTGAATAGACACACATACAACACACCCACAGTTTTTAATAGTGACTTATTTATAAAAGGGTAAGCATTATTTTATAAAACTTATAATTCAAATATGAAACCACTCTCCTAAGGGCAGACCCGTGGGTTCTGGAGTCAGATATTGAGATTTCAATCCTATTTCTGTCCATTACTATCAGTGACTAACTGAAAGGGCAACACTTAAATTTTTGAGCCAAGTTTCTTCCTATACGTGAGGTTCAATTGAGATAGGTGAAAGTGGAAGATATCAGTCATAATGAAGTTAGTTAAGCCTAACCTGATGCTTTACTCATAATTTCATACAAATGACTAAGTAAAATTGATACTTGAGGATTCTCAATCCTACCATCGAATCTGGAATGAGTCTTATTTCCTGGTTTGCTCAAGTGCTTTGAAAGATAGGAAGTCTTTCTTGTAAATACAGTCATTTACCTTGAAAAGGTGATTCACACACAAACCTTCCAAAGGTAGATTTTAACTAAAAACGTACATGTGATAACCAACCCCACTCACAAGTATCTGCATAGCCATACTATTCGTCATGTCTTATTAGGAGAATGGATTTGCATCGTATTATGCGGATCAGCTTCTCCCTCTAAGAACATATGCCTCTGTATAGGGTTCCCTCAAATCATTAGAAAAGTACTTTGTAGTTTCAAGAGTCATAAAAGCTAATTAAATATCCAAGTTTATCTATTAATCAGTGTGAAGCTGATGTACCTAGCTACTTTCATCAAATTGCCTTAGGATCATTTCCTGAATACTCCGTGTCTGAAAACAATGGAATGTACCACTTGAGAATGAGAAAAGAAATACTAAACTGTCAGTAACCTCCCATAGCTTGAAATTGAAATAGAGAAGAAGTCATGACAAGGATTTATAAAACACTGGACAGGAAACTTTAATCATTGTGACTGTAGCCTAGCCCATGATCCTTGACACTGAAAATGGTGTGACTGGGCCATGCCATCTTGAGAAGTCCCCTGCATTTGGAGGAAGAAGTCCAGTGATTGGGGTTTTATGTCATTCACATTACGTAGCATTTGGTTCTGGTTCTATAAGGGAAGATACTTGACAGATATGGACGTCAGTCTCTTTGTACTCTTCTTAAAATGGTTGCTGTCTTAGAAGATGTTTTTAATGTAACAAACCATCTAGGTCCAATGCCAACAATCATGTAATAAATCTAACATCTTTTTCAAACTTGAGTACTCTTGCTCTTAAAAATGTGTGGGTTTTCCTTTTTATATTTACTTCGTTTTATGTTCTTTTCACAAAAGAACAGAGATCTAATAGCTACCTCATTCATCAGGCAAGACATGGTTTCACTGATCACCACAGGGTTTGTGGTTTTAAGTACAGATCATTGACAAAAGGAAACCTCAGTCTCTGGGTGGGATGAGGACTGAAATGTGGGTGGATGTGAAGCAGATAGTTTCATTACCCTCCCCCCAAATATATGGACCAGGGAAAAACATATTTCAAACATCCCTATACCAGGTTGCAGATTTTATGAGTGAAGGGAAAGTGGGATTCCTGAAAACACAAAGTAATTCAGACACATCTTTGGCTGCCAGAACTTACTTCAGACAAAAAGGCTAAAGGCAGCATGAAAGCAGGCAGCGGCGTTCCCAGAGAACCAGATGCTGTGGTGAAAATGCAGCTTGTGTAGATTTTACTCCAGACATCAATGTATGCACTGAACCTTTGGGGAGGTGAGAGAAAAAATAGGAATTAATAATTTCCAGATTCAAGGCTTCAGGGCACACCCTCGTCCACTGGCAATTAGTCAGTCTTTATTTTCTCTTCCTGTTCTGTATCTGTGCTAAATTGTGTTTGTAAGATTTGTTTAAAGCAGCTGGTGTGCTTTCCCATCATTCTTTGGAGACGGGCTCCCTCTCTCTGGTGGTAAATTGAGCATTCCTGCTGAATTCGGGCTGAATGTGGGGATAATGATTTGAAGAGTGCCAGGTTGAATTTAGAGTCAACACCATAGAAAACAAAGACCATGTCTAATGATTCCTAGTAAATACACAGAGCAAAAACTTGCCAACAAGGACTCTCCAACAATTAATTCATAATAACAACAACAACTAAAAAAAAGAATACCGCAACCCTTAGAGTTACTGGGAATTCAAAATGCCATATGGTTCTGATAGATCAATCTAGAAATGAAAATTTGTTTTCCGCTATTAGGATTTTTATCATTTTGGTTAACAGCACTATCATCAGAAAACACTGGAGGTGCTTATGTTTCTCATCATCAGGAGTAAAATCTTTGTATTCATGTATTAAAAGAGGGGAGGTCTAGGGGCGCCTGAGTGGCTCTGTGGGTTAAAACCTCTGCCTTCAGCTAAGGTCATGATCCCAGGGTCCTGGGATCGAGCCCCAAATTGGGCTCTCTGCTCAGCAGGGAGCCTGCTTCCCTTCCTTTCTCTCTGCCTGCTTCTCTGCCTACTTGTGATCTCTGTCTGTCAAATAAATAAATAAATAAATAAATCTTTGAAAAAAATAAAAGAGGGGAGGTCTATATTGTCTTACCATTGTTCAAAATGTTATGAAAGAAAATCAAAATCAACAGACCAAAAAAAAAAAAAAAGTACTCAACAGCAATGTTCTGTTGGGCTAGTAGCATCGTGTTCTTAAATGAATTTGAATGTCTTTAGGCAGAACGTTCATACATTCCCAGCTCACCAAAGGCCCACCACTCCTCTTTATTTTTTTACTCCACATTTTCTCTTTTTTTTGTCATTATATTTTTAATTATTTTTTTATTAACATAAAATGTATTATTTGTTTCAGGGGTACAGATCTGTGAATTGTCAGTCTTACACATTTTGTCTTGCCCTTCTAGCCAATAAATGCATTTGAGTTCTACCTCTCCCCAGACTATCATGAGACTTAAGAGCGAGAATATAATTCTTATTATCACTATAAACTCATGAGGATGTTTACGATTCGTTGATTAAAGGCTGCTGTAGTAACAGGCAGAAAATTTATGCAGTGAGACAGACGGATGGAAGGTTTTTAGAATAGAATAATCACAGATGCGACACAGGAAAATAAACACCTTCATAAAAATGCAATCGAAAACTTTGTAGAGGTCTAGGACCTGGGTCTAAAGTAAGGTATGGATAAAGGTTACACTCCAGAGATGAAGAGGAGTATCTTTTAAGAGCCTTTCTTTTGGGGCGTGCACCTAGAGGGATGGCATATACAAAGCTGGCACTCTGTAACGTGCTTGTTAAGTAAACATTTTATTTTTTAAATAAACATTTAAAATATGGTTCTTTAAGAAATTGTAGGTCTGTTGTTAGGTGTTGTGAGTTTCGAATTTGAGAAAATGTCAAATGATGTCATATTGGATAAGTGGTGATGGATGTGTTTAGGTTGTATTACTTCTGATTGGTCTTGGCCATTCAAACTCACTTGTTCTATACCGAGAAGTAAATGTTTGAAATTTTTAAATTTGCTATATCCAGTCATTTTCATTTTATTTATTTATTTTTTAAATGATATTTATATGACAGAGAGAGATCTCAAGTAGGCAGTGAAGCAGGCAGAGAGAGAGGGGGAAGCAGGCTCCCCACTGAGCAAAGAGCCCGATGTGGGCCTTGATCCCAGGACCCCAAAATCATGACTGCTGAAGGCAGAGGCTTTAACCCACTGAGCCACCCAGGGGCCCCCAGTCATTTGCATTTTAATTGAAAATTATAAACAAGGGTAGAAAAGAGTTTTCAATGTAATAATGAAAAAAAAATAGTTAACACTGTATTGGTACCTCTAAAGGGGTCCCGTTTCCATGTTGGGGAGGCAAGACGGGTTCCTACTACAAATAAAGAAAGAGGATTCAGCAGTATTAGGGATTTTTCAGAAAGCCCTAAAACCATTTTGATTTTCCTTCAAGTTTTGTTTTTGAAACGTCCAGTTTCCAAAACATTTTCTCCCCTTAACTTAAGCCTTTGTTTTACAAAGGAAATTTAATTTAAAAAACATGTTTTTTTCTAACAGAGTTTAAATTTGTATTATACAAATAAAGACAGATTTTGTTTGAAATTAATTCTTGCTTGCTTCTACAACTATGAAGGAACTCCAAAAGGCTAAGCTTATGCATTTTCAGAGGTGAATATCACATAGGCTAAAACATTTTAAATTCTGTTCTCAGGCCAGATTTTAAAGCATTTTATTTATTTCTTATTATTATTTACAGGTCTTCCTTGACCTATAATGGGGTTAGGTCTCAATAAACCCATTGTGAGTTGAAATATTGTAAGTCAAAAATGCATTGAGTGGGGCGCCTGGGTGGCTCAGTGGGTTAAGCCTCTGCTTTCGGCTCAGGTCATGATCTCAGGGTTCTGGGATCAAGCCCCACATTGGGCTCTCTGCTCAGCAGGGAGCCTGCTTCCTCCTCTCTCTCTGCCTGCCTCTCTGCCTACTTGTGATCTCTGTCTGTCAAATAAATAAAATAAAATATAAAAACCTTACAATTTAAAAAAAAAAAATGCATTGAGCACACCTAACCTACCAAATATCATAGCTTAACCGAGCCTACCTCTGCCCGGAACACTAACATTAGCCTACAATTGGGCAAAATCCTCTAACACAAAGCCTGTTTTATAATAAATGTTGAGTATCTCATGCAATTTACTGAGTGCTGTACTGAAAGTGTATGGCTGCATGGGTACAAATGGTTTTAAGCTCTCAGTTTGTTCCCCGCCAGGATGGTGAGGCAGAGGGAGGCTGTGGCTGCAGCAGTCCCCGCATTGTGAGAGACTATCACGTTGCACCTCACTAGCCCAGGAAAAGATCAAATTCAAAATTCAAAGTATGCTTTCTCCTGGGTGCCCATCACTTTTGCACCATCATGAAGTTAACAAATCCCAGGT
The DNA here is from genome assembly GCF_922984935.1 of Meles meles. Taxonomy (NCBI): domain Eukaryota; kingdom Metazoa; phylum Chordata; class Mammalia; order Carnivora; family Mustelidae; genus Meles; species Meles meles. Next base: position 26,759,276 of record NC_060070.1, read on the forward strand.
TGAATTATCTAAGTCGGGACCTTCTGTATTTGATTTCCAGGAGATGAGTTAAAAAAAAAAAAAAATCAAAAAAAAAAAACCCAATACCTATCCATCTGGAAGAGATGTAGTGAAGACCTAGTGTGAGGTCACTTTGGGGAAGCATAAATTGACAAAATCTCTGCTTAGTTTCCGGGGTTTCTCGCTGAGGAGGGAGCAGATTAGCCTAATGCTCCAGCGTTACAAACCTCTGCTGAGATCCAAGCAGCAGACCAGCAAGCCCTGAGTGCTAGGAGACTAAGTAGGCATCCTATTGCCTCTGCGTTTCTCCTTGTGATTAACTATGTACCACGTGCTGGTACACATCAGTCAAGGTCATGCGTCGTAGTAGAACTGCTCTGAAGAAATTTTTCTGTCAGAGAGCCTTTTCAAGTTGTCTAATAATTTCTCCCATCCCTGCCTCACCCTCAAAACCACTGCGCGCACACATAGCAATGTTTTCCGTCCATGCATTCACTGTTTCACCTGACATTTGCTGGGCATCAAAAGTGTGCCTGCCAGGTGCCGTGCTAGACCCTGAACATACTACAGGAGATGAAGGCACCTTTAATCTCCAGAAGGTTACAATATTATAAGTGTTACCACAAGGCAATAAATCACAGCCTTATAGAACATAAACGTAGCCTATCTCTAGGCAGGCTTATCTCAGAGACACAGGCATCTTAGCACTATTTCAAAAGCAAATGGGTCAGCGTTGGATTGGGGCTAATCAGGCTGTCCCGTTTGCCAGTGTGCAGAGAGCAGGACAGCGGACTACGGGCTCTCGTCCTCTTCTGTAGCCCCATCAACAGAGGCCCCATTCCTGGGCATAGCTCAGCTGAGCTCTGCTCACATGCCCTGGCGAGGACAACACAACCCCCAAACACAGCTTCTTTTCATCCATAGGCAGAGGAAGGTACACAGACAGAGTCACCCCAAGGACAAAATGCGGAGCAGAACTTTTCCATCCTGCCATTTCTGCTCCTTTTTACTTTTGATCAGAATCAGATCCCCTGGCTTCCTTCAGGGCACAGTACATAGCTTTTCCGCAACCCTCTCCTTTTACACAAAGAGGAAGGAATCCACCTTTGCTACGTGGTAGTTTGTAGGTTGCTATCTGTAGCGGATGGTTTCCATTTTTGGCTGCCTGGCAATGAAAGACTATGTTGGGAGAATGCCCAGTTTTGTGAATCTTGGGGGTGGGGGCTCAGGGAAGGAAAAGAAGCCCGAAGCTCTTCCCTCCTACGCCCTGAAGCCAAGGAGCCAGCATGAGACCCTAACACTGTGAAGCCGAGACAGCTTCGTGGGTTACTAGAACCGGCAGAAACAGCATCAAACATCCAGTGGCTAAGGTGCTAAGGCCATGGCTAGCCACGTGGATGCCATGGTCTGAGCTGGTTCTTACATCATTACAGTTTGTCCACCCGCCCCAAAATGTTGAAGTCCTAACCCACAGTACCTGTGAATGGGAACTTATCTACAAATAGGGTCTTCATGATCAAGATCACCGGAGTGGTCCCTAATTTAATATGACCATGTCCTTCCTAAAAGAGGAAATTTGGACACAGACACGCACACAGGAAGAAAAAAGCAGCAATCAATGTGATGCGTCTATGAACCATGAAACTCCAAAGATTACCAGTAAACCACCAGAAACTAGGAGAGGAACTTGGAGCAGATTTTCCCTCTCACCCCGCTGACACCCTGAACTCAGACTTCTAGCCTCAAGAACTTCAAGAGAATTTTTTTTTTCTGAAGTCCCCCAGTTCATAGTACTTCATGACAGCAGTCCTAGGAAACAAACACATGCATTTTACCCAACCTGGTTTTCCAGCCTTTTTGTTGGCTTGTTATATTAATGTCTTTCTGATCAATTCCTTTTTTTTTTTTCCTAACTAGAATTAGTCTCTTGTTTGTATGGTTGGACCCTAACTGATATCTCTTTCAGTATCCATTCTTCCCTTCTGCCTTCCCAGGAGCTTCAGGTTCCACTGGAGGGTCGTGTGGTTCTGGGGAGACTTGCCTCACCCCAGAAACCAGGGCGGAGCACATGACCTCCGCTTAGCCAATCAACGAAGTGATGGGCTCCTGAGTGGGTGCGTTCCAGAAGATGGTCTAATCATGGTGACACACCAGACATTTTCTAGGAATGCTGAGGCAAAGATGTTCTGTTTCCTGCTGTGCATAAATGAAGATCTGTGTAGCCTAGCACTTCTGGTGAGCTTACCTCAAAGAAAGCCAACCGTGAGAGGCAAGAAAGAAGGAAGGAAAGAAGCCCCATTCCTTGGCAGTATCATTGACCCACGGGGCCAGGCCGCACCTGATGTCAGTTCTCCCTTTGGGGAGACATTTAGTTCCCCTTATTATTTAAGCCAGTTCGAGACCAATTTTCTGGCATCTCCCTCCAGAAGCATCTGAACTGATACACCCCATTTGTAGTTTACATATCATTCCAGAATTTCCATATGCCTCTAAGTTATGTGCTGCTTAAAATATTATGTGTCTAATTTTGGAGTGAAAACACTTTAAAAACAATGTCAATCAGTCATGAACAGACCATTTTAAGTGAGCAGAGCGGTTATTACTAACTCCTGCTATGACAGTATTGACCCGAAAGGAAATAATAATAGTGTTGATGGTGGTCAGGGCTGTGACTTCTTACGTACCCACTGTATGGAGGCAATTTGAGGAAAGCTTCCGTGAAACAGAAACAATCATACCTGGGGCTTGAACAGTACATTGGAATTTGCCTGTCACTTTGGATCTTTGGGACAGTAGGAATGTCCAAAACCAGGCCCAAACTCCTCTCTTCCTAACCTGTGTTCATACCTGCCTGTTCCCTGAGTCATGCAACGCAGGGTACAAGAGGTCCTGTAATCATAGACTTGCCCATTCACCGGAACAAAAGAAATGAATTTGGATCTCCATCTGCCCTGAGTGGGGTAGGGTGAGAACCACTTCCTCTTCCCGGTGGGGTTTATGATGTACCCTGGCTACTCCTTTTTGTGCACTGAGTCATGGGTCCCTCCCTCATCTTCCAGCACTAGTCCCTTAGTTCATGTGGTTGGAATCGTATCTTGGGTCCTCATTTACACTCTAGTCTTCTGTTGTATCGAAAGATTCCAGAACCTTCAGCCACTTGCTGTTCAGGGGTTCCCTCTTAGCACTGAAAGACCTCCCTGAATCTGACTCTACCAACTGCTGGAAAATAAGTGCAAGCCCCACCCAGAGACTCCTGCAGACTTGCCCTTCCTAATTACTAAACTTGACTTTTAACTGTGAATTCTAGCCTGCCTCCTGTCTGAGTTTAACTCGTAGCGCCTGAGGTGGAGTTCCACTGGCCACCCTTCTTAGAAGGTGACCCCACTGCTGGCAGCTCTTTCTCCCAGGACCTCCAGGAACAGTAGCTGTGCTCTAGTCTCTACCCCAGTGAGAACTCCAGCAAGTGTCATAGCTGAATTTATACAGGTTATGACATTCCTTCCAAAAGACCTCTCATAACTTTAGCTCTTCTTCTATCAGGTCCTGGGGGTCCAGGGTTCATTCTCTTGAATCCCATCTGTTTCTCTTTCCTTGTAACAGCGCCACTAACCTGGGTCTCCTGTTTCAGAATAGTAAACACTCATTATCCAACCCTATTATCATGTAAGAGCCCCAGAACCCAAATATTTACCACTCAATTAAGGGGCAGGAATCCTTGGGCATTTGAAATCAGAGAACAAACCAGATAAAAAGTGTGCATTTGAATGAAACATGTGAATGAATGCCTAGGGGAGTGACAACAGAGGGCTTTGAAATAAAGAGAACCCCAGATGTGCGAGGAAGATACAAGACTTCCGAGACTTACGTGAGAATCACTAGTGACCATTATAGTCCAACAGCACATAGAAGCAGGAAAAGATTATTAGCAAAAATGGCTATTATGAGCACTAAGAACCAATAAGAAAAAAAAGGATAATTATGCCATTTCATGTCAATTATCATCATCTAGGTATATCACTATAAAGATATTATTAAATATTTCTATATTATATGTGTTTCATTGTCACAATTTGGTATGATTTCTAGCAGTCATAGTATCAAATTTAGGAAAAATATAGGGATAGTTGCTTAAAGTTATATTTGATTCCACTGATAAGGAACCACACATACTGGATATTACAGAGATCAGCAAGGCTATCTGCCTGGAGTTCAGAAGGTAAATGCACATGAGATAGTCCTATAGGGCAGAATGTGTGTATGTTTCTGAGAGTACAAATGCTAGAGGTGGCATCTAACTGAATTGGAGAGGAATTGTCTTTTGAGATTAGATGGAATTTAGACAAGAGAATTAGGAAAAAGGGACAGCATCATATAGGATGCAGAGCAAGTGTGCTAGTTTTTAATGCTATTTTAGTTCTCCCTTTTTTCCTCTGCCTGCCTACTGTTAATCCATCTGGGAATAGAAGAGAAAAATTGTACTTTGAGAACTCTCAATGCAAGATTCAGAGACTCAGCAGAGACTAATACTGACCATGTTTGGTCAACTTTAAGTGTGTTCTTTTCCCACACTACGCAGACAGGATGAAATAAATGTTTGTCACCAACAGAGCCCCCTTTTCAGGGGACTCATTTTTATAAACAGTCATCAAACTTGGTTTTTTTTTTGTTTGTTTTTTGTTTTTTCCCTGAATTTGTGAAACTGGAAAGTCCATGCTTTTCTTCATTGACAGCATGTTGGTTGGGAAGTCATTCCAGATTTATTACAAAATGGAGTGACATTTCCCAGAAAGATGGAATCTATTTTGACCATTCCTAGCATTGCCACCTTGCAGGCTATCTCATTTTGTTTTTGCAATACCCATGTCTGGATGAGGGCTAGGAGTCTAGGGTCCCACACCAAGAAACTTGCAGACTCTGGCTTTCTTTGTGCTGAATCAGGAAACAAAAATGTCACTTTTTGTAACTCTGGGTTTATCCTATTCTCTCCTAACCAGATGCACATACTTTGAAAAGACTCTCTTCTTTTTTATCAACCAAAAATGTGAAAACAATGGCTTGCTTAAATGATATTATATGGAGAATATTGAGTCTATTATGGGCATCCCTTGATGTGGTACAACTTCCTGATGAATGGTCACTAATTAAGAAACTGCAGAAGGAAAATTTATTTTATGATACTGGGAAAGCTTATTGTTGAAAAATCTATTTGGATATTTCTTCTGAGCCCAATGTTCATGTTGTTATAGGTGGAGTGATTCTTGAAAAGGTTTTCTTTGCTTCTCTGACTTGGACATAGAGATCTGCTTTATTGTGCTTTGTTTCCCACAGAGATTCTTGCCAAGTTTAATCATGACTAAACTCAAGCCAGGTTCATTTAATGGACTGCTTTTGACTGACCAAAATATTACTCTGATCGCAAACCTTTCAGCTAGTTGTGTATAAGGGTTTAGCTTAGAATGACAAGAAATGGGAGTGCGAGTGTGGTTGGGAACAAACCTCTTTCACCATTTCACAATGAAGAGTTGGCGCTGTGCAATTTCTGTGATCTCGTCTCACATTTTCTCTCAACTTAGGCAGCTTAACTTTGACTTTTATAAGACAGCACATAAAACAAAAATTCACTATTTTGACATTCATTTAAAAATGTTTATTAAGGGGCGCCTGGGTGGCTCAGTGGGTTAAAGCCTCTGCCTTCAGCTCATGTCATGATCCCAGGGTCCTGGGATCGAGCCCCACATTGGTCTCACTGCTCAGCAGGGAGCCTGCTTCCTCCTCTCCCTCTCTCTCTCTGCCTGCCTCTCTACCTACTTGTGATCTCTATCAACTAAATACATTTTTTAAAAATCTTTAAAAAATTAATTAATTTTTAAAAATGTTTATTAAAAGCTAATTCTGGATAATTCTTGTTTCTAGAGATATGGTGTCAACAAGATAGGCATGGTCCCTCCTTGGTACAGTTTTCAGGGAAAGGAGGAGACGGGCTAATAAATGAGCAGAAACACTCAAGTGTGATGAGTTTTGTTCATTATCCATAAAACAAACTGAGAAGCAATGTTAGTCATAAAACAAGGTCAAAGAATTTTAAATAATCTAATTCTCCTTGAAGAAACTCTACACACAATCTTTTTCATGTGACACTTTTTCCTTAGTTTAATAGCAGGTAGCTAAGTTTTTATACTATGATAAGAACAGTAAAGAAAAATGTTCTGGTGGTTGCATGATTACTGGTTAGTATCTTAAAAGAATTTATAGATGATACTTAGAGGAGGCGATGTGAATATGCCTATTAGGAATTTGACATGGGAATAAATGAAAATTTAGTTTTTATCAGAAAAGCAAAGCTGTAACTATACAATTGAATAAAACCAAGAGCAGAAGAAGAAATAGAGCGTGCTTTAATCATATAGCAATTTTGAAATAACTTCGACAAGCCAGTTGAAATTTAAAAGCTAGATTTCAGCTCATGTATTGAGTTTTTCTTTTTCTTTCCTTTTTTTTTTTTTTTTTCCTTTTTTGGAAACTGCTTGGAGCATTCAAATGGGAGAGGCAAGATCCAGGCCTCCCCTTAAGTAGTTCATTGTCAGGCCTGTAGTAGATAGTAGGCAATATAGCCACCACGTTGGGAAGAAAAGATTCTCCACCGTCAGTAAAGAACATTTGTAAAATATAGCTCTTAAAAGCACATGCCTGCTTCATGATTAATACAGATTGGCAGAGCAGAGAGTTTGTGTAGAAGACAAACTAAAGAGACAGACAAGAGGGAAGTCATAAATTTTATTACTTTATTTATTTATTAGATAAAGTATTAGAATTTTAACATGAAGAGAAAGATTTCAAGCAGTGCGGTGACACCATTAGTCCATTTGTTCTAGAAAAATCTTTCTGGTGGCATGGTGAAGAATGGGTCACAGAAAAGACTAGAATCAGAGACATAAATAGAAGGCTTTCACAATAAGTGACAAATGGTCCAGTCCTGAAACTTGATGATACAAACAGAGAAGAAGGGATGGTCTGGGTAATTGATCGGAAGTGAGGATTGAGAGGATGCTTCCGGATTAAGTTGGATGGTGGGGTGGAGGGTGAGACATGGACAGAGAAGTACGGGAAGAGAAGTAGGTTTTGGTAAAAGATAAAGAATGGAATTTGGACATTTGCAAGTAAGATGCCTGTGGGTAGAGAATTCTGGAAGTGGGACACATTGGCCTGGAGCTTCGGAGAAGAGATCTAGACTTAGATTAAAAGAAAAAAATCATGTGAGGGAAATCCCCCAGCAAGAGCAAGTGAGGAAAAAATGAGGGTCAAGGAAACAGGCCTGGTAAACAGAGACATAGAAGGCCTGGGCAGACAAAGAAGAATTGTAGCAGATGACCAAGAAGTCATCAGGAAAGATGGGGGTCATGGAATCTTAGAGTGGAGAGAATTGCAGAAGGGAAATGTGGTTGATAATGTTAACTTCCACAGAGAGTGAGCGAGGTGGGTCATTGGAAACTTTGCCAAGGACCATGTCAGGAGTAGGGCGGGGGGCAGGAATCAGCTTGCAGGCAGGGTGAGGAGTTCATTGGAGGTGAGGAAGTAGAAACAAGAAGTGTGACTGGTACGAGGCTCTGCCTTTAGGAGAGACAGATTGGTAGATCTGCAGACCTACGTGTTTATGTTTGGGGGTGAGGTAATACCACCCATGCACACACCTCAAAAGAAACACTGTCATTTGTCTTATTGCTCTAGCTTAAAAGTGATAGAATGATATTGACACAGAAAATTCTAACAATAGACATCCCAAAGTTTTCAATAGTTCTTCCCTCCCTTCTTTTCTTCCTTCCATTCTTCCTTTTATAACTCAAGAAGATAGAACAAATTCTCTTCCATGAGCAGGAAGAAATACAGTAATGCAAAGGAGTTAGATGCAAATGAGAAATTTTGGAAACAAATGACAAAAACATCAGAGAACAGAAATAATGCCAATTTGTAACCCCAAATCCACGACTACTATGTGCTTCATTTTGAGAAGACCTCATCTTTTAAATGGAGGCCTGCTTTTTTCTTAAAAAAACAAATAGAAATCTTTTACAGATATGTTCTGAAGGAAATGTACAGGAATAAAAGTGAATCAGAAGGAAGAGCAGACATGATACGATATGAACAAAGGTCAAAAATGCTCTTTAAAAATAGTCATTTTCTGTTCATTATCTCAGCAATAGAAGGAACTTTAGAATTCATTAACACATTTTACAGATGAGAAAAATGAGGCCCAGCAAATCAAATGACCTGTCTAATGATAGGATCAAGATAAAAACCTTTATGTCTTCATATCCACCCCACCATTGCCACCCCTAAAAGATTTCCTATTCCTAAACCAATGCAAGTTGCTCCTGGTGATGAAAGGAATATCATAATTCTGTCCAGTGAACTCCCAGAGATTTCTTGCAACAATGAAAAAGGCATACAAGTGCATTGATCTACTAAACTGTACTCATTGAAAGCTTTTGTCTTCTACTAATTCTGCCCCTTTGTGTTTGCATTTACCTCTTCAGAGTTCCTTAGTTCCTCTCTGTATTATTATTCTATGTCTATCATTTAGTTTCCAATGTTTGGGTCCCTCATTTTATACACACACACACACACACACACACACACACACACACACACCTTTGTCTCATGAGCCTATTCCCCTTTCCATACAGCTGTCTTCATTTTGACCAGGTCAGGGTTTTGGTTCTACCTGGTCACCATGTGTCATGGGTTCTCTGCACACAGATGGCCTGAGCTTCTTTACTTAGGGATAGTCCCTGTCCCTAAGCCTTGTTCCCACAATTCGTACCAAGGCCAACCTCAAAGGACCACCATTTAAGGGTCCTCTGTGGATTGGAAACAGGAGGTTTTAGCACATGTTTTCTGCACTGGTTCTATTTCTGAGAGTTCCTTGCACATGACATTAGGATTGGAGATACTTAAAGGAGAAAAAAAAAGGAGAGCAAAATAAGAACACCCTTAAAGTTAGTCCTGCTGTTGACAGAAAGCAGAATTAGACTTTGGAAAATGTCCATTCCTTAATATCTCATATTGCTCTCATTTGTAGTGTAAAATGATGCAACTCACATTGTGCTTTGTCCAATAGTGCAATTAATCCCCATGAAAGAAAGAAATGAATCACCGCAGCAAGACTCTTGCCTCCCAAATGACTCTTTCTCAAATTAGAAATGAGTAATTATTATAAGGATAAATAACTATGAGTTTCTCAGAATAGATAAATTTTTCTCAAGTCATGAGACAGTGCTCACAGGATTCCCCTCTCCCAAATCCTGGAAACGTTAAGCTTCTGACACCCCCATTCTTGCGTTCAGGAACTGAGACATTTAAATGGGCATTAGTGGAAAAATCCACATTGGCTCACAGGATATGAATACGGTTTCCTTGCTTCAAGTGGTATCTTAATGGGAATTGTGTTTTGCACTCCAATTAAAGAGGCCAAGCCCTGGAGAAAGGCTCTAACTTTCAATAGCTGTATATAAATAGAGTGGGGGAGTAAACAGTCACCTTCCCGCTTTCCCAGGCCAACCTTCAGGGGCATCAGACCACAGGACCCATCACATGAGAAATGTCACTTGTGGATTACCACAGTCGTTTCCATCTTAAAAGCTGGTATTTACCATTCAGTCAAGAACATAACGGAACCGAAAAAAGAAAGATTGCTCTTCATCGTGGTGAAGTTAGTCCAAGGCAAGTGCCAACTCTCTTTGGGAAAACAGATACTCTAAAGCAATTCAGATGTCTTCAAGAGAAAAGTCATTTATCTTGCCTCTTTGTTCTTATAGGACAAGCTCACTTCCAAGCTCAGGTGTCTCTCGTCACTAGGAAATGTCTTGAAAATTAGGCTAAAATCGGTAAATGAACAGGCTAATGTCAAGCAAATTGCTACCCAAGATTTGGTCATAACATATTGAGCATAGAAGAAGAACATTCTCTATCAGTCACGCATTGTTCACTCTGGGCCGAGCTCGATGAGTAGAAGCTGAGTCTCTTGGCTGAGATCAGCAGTCTCCGGGAACCTGAGTAACTGTCTCTAACCAGTGTGTGCACAGAGAGTAGAAGGGCTGTAGGTAGCCCCAAACGCAGCCAAACACAAGAAGACCGTCTTCCTGATAACCTGTTGATCTTATAGGACAACCAAACTACAATTGAAATTGGGTCCAAAACTCTCCTCTAAGTAAAAGCATTAAAATTTTAGAATAACAAAATTAACACCATGCTGGGCCGGGGATGGCCTGTGGGAGGGGCTTTTCCACTATCACCCTGACCTCAAAAGACTGTAGATAAACCACAAGCATTGTGATTTCTCTCAGAAGCACATGATGGATCTGTCATCCATAATCTAGCTAATTGTTTAGAGAGTGATTTATGTTTCAGTCTAAAGTATCTTTTGAGGATAAATATATATATATGTATGTATATGTACATATATACATATACATATATACGTACACATTGTGCATATATTTACATATATATTTACATATATTTGCATATATTTGCATATATGTACATATATATGCTATTCACTGTGAAAGAGTTGTTCTTGTTTGTGCTTAGTTTCTTTCTCTTGATGTTTACAGGTTTTCCCCCCTCCTATTAAGTCAGATTTTGTAAAAAAAAAAAAAAGTCTATAGTCTTCCTCCCTACCCTCCACCCCAGTTTGGATGATTTCACAGACTCCCTCACCTCTGCTTTTTCAGACTAAAGAATACTTTCTTGTTATGTTTTTCGGACATTTCACTGGCAATTTCCAATAAACCTATAAGTGTCAAAATCTCAGAAGTAGGGCACGGAACTTTTTTGCTCACTTCTTGGTAGATAATCCTTATGGTAAACATGGGGATAATAGTCTAGAGAGAGAGAGAATATACTACACTGTTTCTGAGGAACATTTCTAGGGATCATAGCTTGTTTCTCTACCACACAGGGCAGATTCCTCAGTTTTATGCCAAGTTTCTTAAATTATCAACCTCCCTCCTCCCCTTACCCCATTTTTGTTGCAGTTAAAGAGAACAGTTATTGAGTTATTAGAGCACGTCAGAACATTTTTTCTTTACATATAGGATCTTCTTCCAACCTCACCACACCTCTGAGACATGGGCATGATTATGTACATCTTACAAATAAGCAACAAAAGCTGAGAAAAGGCTTCAGACACGTGCCAAAGGTCACAGAGCTAGTAAGTGGTAGGACTGGGATTCAAACCCAGGGCCCTCTAGGTACCCAGTGAGGTAGCTAAAATTAATTCCAGCGCTTGCCATTGGGGGAAGTCTTACTCCTTCAGGCTGACCATCGTCTTTTAGGATATGGGTATATCCCTACATTCACAGTCCCTTTACACCAGCTCTGCATTTTAATTATCTTGGGATAAAACTATAATCACAGAAACATATCTGTTACATCTGTCTCTATAGCTTTTTCTCTGCTTGGCGATCCTGTTTGGAATGAAATTACAGCACATTCACCAGCATTAATCCCATATGAGTGAATGTGAATGGCATCAATGTTATTAATTTAAAACGTGGGATACTACCAGTTTTCAATTTGGACGGTTGAAATTGTATATATGGCTATTTTCCACTTGTAAATTCAGGCTTTTATCCCTAAGAAGCACTTGAAAAGAGAGAAATAAAAATACTATTGCTAAATATTTGGGGGGATTATTTTGTAAGTCAGTGAAAACAGAATCTTTCATTTGTTTCACCAATGGTGGGAAGGTTTTCTTTTTTATTTTCCTGAATAGGTCCCCTAGGAATGAGGGCACATAACACAAAATAATATTCCTTTAATTAATTTTCCAAAAGCACTATTATTTCCACATGGTGACATCCATCTTTCTTTTCCAAAATGTCCCAAAAAACTCCCCAAACAGATTCAACACAACTCAAAAACAGAAGGGATGGCTTACTTTGACTTCCGTACTAAAGTCTAAAGACAACTTTTTAAATGATGCACAGGCATAAAATTGTAGGTTATTTTCCTAAATTACAATATTTTTAACATTAAAATAAATTTCTCCACTTTCTTGGGTCTTTGTGAAAGTGTGAACTCATCTGGACTCTTCACTGTCAGGGGACTTGGGGTACAATAAGGCAGCTGGCTGCTGAGCAGAAAGTCAAGGGCTAAGTCTGAATTTTGAGCTATCAAGCATTGCTTAAACATCTATTTTCTTCAATAGGCGTGGTACCAAGCAGAGTCCTTTACATGTATTCATCTTGTCTGACTAGCTGTAACTGGTCCTAGTCAGGGACCTTCAGAAAATAAGGTACGTTCCCTACTTTCCTATCAACAGCACACATTGCTGTGTTAGGAGAATGCAGTAAACTGCTGAATTTTCTTTAATACAATGGTCTGTCTCCTTGACAATGGGGCTCCTTATCCTATAGCCTCACATAAAGCTAATATTCAGTGGAACATACTTTGGAAATTCCCAGTCACTGGGGAGAATGCTCAATATCTAACTCAGAAGGGGCTCAGGATTATTTATCGTCTCTTGAATTTTATAGGTGTCGCTTGGGCAAAGCATGAGACCTCAGCTTGAAAATATGGGGTGGGAATAGTCCTTGTTCTGTCTCAGGGAGATAGGGAGAAAGAGAAGAAATCATGAGTATGAAAGTATCTCTTAAACAGTAAAGTTGCCTATAAATTAGTTACTATTTTCATTGTGGTTTTTTGTTTTGTTTGGTTTGGTTTGGTTTTTTTTTTTTAAGGAATTACAAGAAAAAATTTAGGTGACTTCTTGGTTGTGGCACAATGGGTTCACAAGTCAGGAGAGGAGCTCCTCTGACATCAGATTTTACGACCTTGAGCTTTATCTCCCTAGAGATTTCAGGGTAACATTTGGACATGGTACCCGTGTTTCTCGTAATGTGTCTGAGAAAGAACTGAAGTTTTTGTTTTATACCTTGGTATGCTTTTGAGCCAAGTTCAGAACCACCAACAACACAGGAGGTACATTGCCCCTATCCATTAGCTAAAAGAAGAAAGAAGGAAAAAAATCCAGGGATCACTGGTTCAAGAAAAACGGGCAGAATTCCCAACAGAACAGAACAGATAACTAGCTACCAAACAGAAACTTTGATGTCTAGGGAGTTTCTGATATATATTATTTTGGTTATGTGGCATCCAGACTAAAGTCTGTCTTCTAAATTATTTTGAAAAGCACTGTTAAATGTGGCTATCCTTTAATTTGTAATGATAAGTTATCCATGTTCCCAGAAAAGGAATGTATAGTAAATAAACTCATAACGACAATTTGGTGCTTTCCCTGGACCTCTGTCATTGCCAATTTTCATTCTCTAATCTTTGAATTTAAAAAATATTTTTCCATGTTCGTATTTAATAATACTTCATACTTATGGCTTCTTACTGATACGGCATCCTAAAAAGTCTTATAATCATTCTTCTAATCAGATGTGTATCATTTGAACTCTGCTTCTCACACTGAGATCCAAAAGAGAGTGTTTAAGATTTGTGCCTGAATCCATGATGTAATGAACAGGACAAATAAGCTGAAGGAAAATGATAATAAGTAATATTTGTTGAAGATATACTATACTTGTGATCTCTGTCTGTCAAATAAATAAATAAAATCTTTAAAAAAAAAAAAAGTACCCCACAAAGTAGATAGATAAGCCTTTGCTTTCTTTGATGATTTTCCAGGCTTTTGAAAAACATCAAATGATTTTTTTTGTTCTGATTTTTCAGTATTCAAAATCATTTTTAATGTTATTAATCTGAAAAAAAATGGAATTCATACAATTGATAACACCCAACTTTATGGTTTTCAGAATTCTTCTATCATGCATGTTTTGAGGACCCTGGACCCTCTCTGGGTCAGGTTTACTCCAGGGCTGGAGAGGAAGTGACGAATAGTGGGAAACACTGTCCTCAGTCAACTTGCAGTCTAGAACAGAGCCAAACAAATAAACTGTAACCGTAACACAGACAGAACAAGAGTATGTGTGAAGGCAAACAGAAGGTGCAGTCAACCAAATCCGAGTTATTAAGAAAAGAATTACCCAAGGGCTTGGTATCTTAAGCTGAATCTTGGAAGATGGCTGCCTGTGGCTGAGGCAGATACATAAGAATGAGTCAAGCATTAACTTGATTTGTGTATGATCACATGGGATGAATGTAAAAGACTCTGCATTACCTGAGATCTATTTCTGTCCAAGGCAAATGATCTTATTAGTTGCAGATTTAGAGGCAAAACTTCAATATTCCAGGGAGCCCCACCATTCCGCAGAGACTTTTCAAAGTTAAAAAATGAGAAAATCATGCATTTGAGGAGGGCAGGGTGGGTTGTGGAGGTAGCTAAAGCTGACAGAATAGAATATTCTCCTGGAATCTTACTTGGATGACCACGTCTGTCACATCAGCACACGTACAATTCCAAACATTCGAGCAGCTGTGCCACAGCTATGGATTCAGACTGATAGCCTTTTTCGATCACAAGATTTCGAACTTTCACTACGCTTTCCTCTCATGTGTTTGCATGAAACTGAATTTACCTGCTCATTTTTCTATTCAGAACATGCCCTTGCATCACATGTTTTATTTTTTTAGGAAAAAAATTTTTCTCTGTATTGCGCCGCCATTTTCATAGAGAATTGCAGCAATGTAGCATTCAAATGTGAGAATTTATGAATTTAAAATCTTCAACTTTGTGTAACTGTGTAATGTTCTTCTCTTTCCTCATTACTGCTCCAGTCTGCTAAAATTGGTTTAGAATAATATCAAACCATTAATGAGCAATACTGTAATGTTATTTCTGCCACCACTTAATATTATCAAATATGGAGCTATTCAATCTTTTTACAATTTCTTAAAAGAAAATATGACTTGATGGGAGCAAATGGTTAAGAATATTTTTTTCTAAAGCATGTTGCCACTAATATTTTTTCTGAAGTACTGAAAAGGGTGTAGGTGTACAGAGAAACCATTCGGGCAGGCTGCTGTTAGTCTTGGTCTCATTCTGTTGTCTGGTAGCCAAGTATTTCTTACTTGGAAATTCTGATGACAGTGCATTCAAGTTGTGACATGGTTTATTTCCTTTCCTTTTAACTCCAGGTGACTTTCCCAGGAAGAACTGGCATATAATCCATCTATAATACCACTCCCTGCTCTTTGTGTAGAATGGACTCAGTCATTGCAATTCTTCAGACCAGCCCTTTGGGGCTGAATATTTTGAAGGCATGGGAATGATCTTATCCCTACTTTACTGTAGTCTGAAATAATATCTGGGTAATCACCTATGTTATCCTGGAGAGAACACTTTGCTGTAGATACCACCTTGAAATGTAATCTAAAGGGACTTTAGATGGCCAGATGTCATTAGATTTTTAACTCCTTGGGAAACTCTTCAAATCATTCTCATTTAATGGTCAAAGTATCTCAGTAGAAAAAGTTCCCAAGAAACTAAGACCTATTGTTAATTCAGTTCATAATATCCTGTCACTTACTCACTGAGAAATTACATAGTGTAATCAATTAAAGTAGAAACGTAATCTTAGAGATTCAGAAATAAAAACTGTCAAAAGACTTACATGCTTAAATGATTTTACATTATCAATCCTACTACAAATGACTAGTGAGTCTGTTATTATATTTGAATCTGTTGTTTGAGGCCAATGACCAATAAGGATGAATGTCATAAAAGATCAAGAAAGGTTAAAAAAAAAAAAAAGAATTGTTTATCATTAGTGTTCTGCTATAGATACATTATGCAGGATAATAATTCCTTAATTTTAGGAGGACCCTTTGCTATGATTACAATTAAGTATGAACATATTGAGTGAATTTTGTTAGGAGCTGCCAAAGAACAAAATTCACTCATACTTGTGAAATGTAAACACATTATTGAAGATGGTAATGAATTTAACATTTCAGTTAATACTAACAGATGATTGTAATGAATGAAGAAGTATAAGCATTATCCTAATAAGTGACTTTGCAGATTTCTCATCTGTAGGAGGCAATTGCTGAAAATCAGTCTTCAGATAAGAAAATATAATTATGATGGGGCTTCTGGATGGCTCAGTTGAGTAAGCGTCTGCCTTCCGCTCAGGTCATAATCTTGGGGTCCTAGGATGGAGTCCCACATCAGGCTCCCTGCTCAGTGGGGAGTCTGTTTCTCCCTCTCCGTCTGTGTTCTCACTCTCACTCACTCTTGCTCTTTCTCAAGTAAATAAATAAAATCTTTAAAAATACATATATATAATGATAAAAGAATTACTACTATTGTTATGCTTAATATTTTATATCATTTCATTCTCAGTCATATTATGTAGCTATATGAAGAAAGTATATGGCTATATTTATATATATGAATTTGAAACATATGTCTCATATACAATATATATATACATTAGAAAGAGTTTTATAATCACACAATTGTCGAGTGTATTCTAAAAAGACATTTAATGGCTGTATTGGTTTGGGTTGTGTTTTCGGTTCTATTTTCTCTTACTAATCTAATATAGAAAACTCATTAAACTGTGCAAATTAATTCCAAAACAATTATCTGAGTATTAAAAAAGAAAACATCAAGCTTTTTGTGGTAAAAAAGTAAACATAACTAGCTTTGACTCTGAATGAATATTTAAAGTTAATTTTATTTGTAGTAGTAAAGATAAATGCATAACATACATTGTTTTCTAGATCATAAATATTTGCCAAGTTCTTTAGCAATTCAGAGGAAAGGCCCCGGCTTCAAGAAAAGCTAACTGTCTTAATCATCATAATGGATAATACTTCCCATGATAGTACATTCCATCTAAACTGTGTTCTCTCTACTAAATAAGGGACAAAATTCAATAGAAATTTAGCAAATACTGAAATTTGAGTGTTTTATATTTGACCAGAAATATTTATCCAATATATCTCTGTAATATTATAATCCAGATAATTTATTTGAGTGAACATTATGGAAACCACAGAGTAGTCAACTTACTACCCTGAGGAGACCACAGATAGCCATCATGGTTTTCTTCTTTCCTTTAAAAGCTAGTGTATTATTTACATACAAATCCTGTGGAAGCCAAGCACAATGATTCATAGTGTGAAATGTGAAATTAACATACATTTCCTGAAATTCTATCTCTTCCATGAAATCTTTTATATTAACTACGTAGAAGCAGTGACAGTATCCCTGGCTAAGTCAGCTCCGTCATTTCCTCTAAATTCACTTTTCCCCCCAGTTTGTGTGTTAGGACATCCTTTCTTCCTGTCTTGTTGTGCAATGTTTGACTTGTTAACTACACAGAGACAAATGGACAGTCTGAGTAATTTTTTTATCCTCTTAGGCCGTAAGTTGGTAAGAAACACAACCATGTCTGTTTATGTCCTGTTTTTGATTCAGCCTTGCCTTGCCTGTGGCCATTCATATTTTGAGAATGATGAGGATGATGGTGAGAAAGATGACAAAGAGGAGTGTAGAAAGGGATGGAAATAATGAGGCACATTTGCAGAGTCTTTTTGCTGAAAAGCATAAGGAATGGGCAAAACAGGCATGTGATTTTAGATGAAGTTGTGAAGGACTTTCTTTGAACTGCCTACTAATGATTTCAGTCTCTGAGAAGACATAGAAGAGAATTGGATCATCATTTCTTTGGATTCCATTTATTAGCTATATGACTTGAGGCAAGTTATTTAACCTTTAGGAGACTCCAGATCCTCATGTTAAATGATAACAAACTTTTAAGCCTGTGAGGAGGCGAAGAACCATGGAGAATGGCAGATAAATAAAATACTATTTATAACATTCTTGGTACTAGGCCTGGCATATGGTCAGCCCTCAACTAGGATTGGGAATCACGAAATCTATACTGAATGCCATACAAGACTACGTATGATTCCGAGTTAGACTCAATTGACATCTACCTTCAGTTTTGTGTTTACCTTGTGCCAAATGATGTATTATGGTAAGTATTATTTTATTCTACACTAACACCCTATTGAGAATTTACTGAGTGGATTACTTAGTAAATGAAAAAGTTAGTGAAAGAGTAGAGACAAAGCTCAAATGCCAGGTTCTACATTATTACCCTCTGCTATCTTGCCCCCAAAGAGCTTTCACATCTGACTGAAATCTAAAATCTTTCTTTTCCAGGAGCCTGGGTGGCTCAGTCAATTAGGTGTCTCCCTTCGGCTCAGGTCATGATCCCAGGGTCCTGGGATCAAGTCCCGCATTGGACTTCCTGCTCAGCAGGGAGCCTGCTTCTCCTTCTCCCTCTGCCCCTCCTGGCATTCATGTGTTCTCTTTTACTCTCTCTCTCTAATAAATAAATAAAATGTTTTTTTTTAATTTTTTAAATAAATAAAATCTTTCTTTTCCTAATAAATAACAGCATTAATTCTCTAACATTTTCTTGCTCTTCAAAGTCCTACCAATAACTTGGGATAGGGAAACAAACTTTCACTGTGATTCTGAACAGGTGCATTTTAAAATATTATAATTAAAGGAATCTTTGGAGATTTTTCAGAAGTGGGGGCTTTTTTTTTTTTTTAAGTTAGGGAACTGTTTGCTTCAATTCTAAGAAAAATCTCTTAACACCTAGACTCATGCCTGGTACGTAACAGGCATTTAGTAAGTATTTGTTCCAATTATTCCTTAGGTGTATGTTCTCTTCTTTCTTAAGGGAAGTGTAACTGACATGTAACATTGAATTAATTCTAGGTATACAACATAATGATTCAATATATGTGCATATTGCAAAATGGTCACCACAAGAAGCCTGTTTAACATCCACCAATCTACACAGCTTACAAATTTATTTTTCTTGTGAGGAGAACTTTTTTTTTTTTTAAAGATTTTAGTTATTTATTTGACAGAGAGAGATCACAGGTAAGCAGAGAGGCAGGCATAGAGTCGGGGGGGGGGGGAAGCAGGCTCCCTGCTGAGCAGAGAGCCCAATGCGGGGCTCCATCCCAGGACCCTGAGATCATGACCTGAGCCGAAAGCAGAGGCCTAACCCACTGAGCCACCCAGGCACCCCGTGAGAACTTTTAAGATCTACTCTCTTAGCAACTTTTAACTATATGATACAGTATTGCTAACCAGAGTCACCACGCCGTACATTATACCCCCGGGACTTACTTATTTTATAACTGGAAGTTTTGATCTTTGACACCTTCACCCATTTTGCCCCGTCTTTCCCCTCTGCCTCTGCCTACCACCAATCTATTTCTTTACCTTCTTTTCTTTTCTACATAATCTCCCTAAATCATCCATCCTCATGATTTCCATACTAATACAATAAATTCTTTGAGCCTCAGTTTCCTCTCCCATAAAATGGAGAAAATAATGTCCTTCATTAAATTTTGTTGCGGTGATTAAAGGAGACAGTAAAACATTTCGCATGTCCAGAAAGATTAATGCCTAGCATATGGTCATCAACAAATATTTGGAATTATAGTTAAGCACCAATTATGTATTGCTGACTTCTAAACCTTTACCATTTGCCAATACTACTTTCTGCCTCCAACCACGTTATGTCTAACTTCCTATGAGACATCTCCATTCAGATTGTCAACAGCCAGCTCAAACGTCGAACAGGCAGAATGCATCTCCACGTTCCCGTGACCCCTCCCCCTTCGTCATCACTGCATTTTCTACTTCCACGAAATTCTACAGTCACCCACATCAGAAACTTGGAAACCATTCTAGACATCCTTCTCCTTCCCTTACTCCTGCATCCAGGGTCTCACAGACCTGATATTTCCACCCCTGACTCACCCTTCAGGGGTGACTCACAGACACCCCTGTCTGTCCTTCCATGGGCCCTGTACATCTCTGTGTCATGCTTTTTCTCAGGACTGTTGCCAAGCCACTTGCCTGGTGTCTCAGCCTCCAGCTGTTGGTTTGCAAACTGGCCCCAGTAGGAGATAAGGAGAGACCAAAGAAACATACAAAGAGCTTTGGGTTAGCAGGTAGTAGGGTTAGCATGTGAGGGCACTTATACATATGAGACTTATCTTGGGCAGCGCAAAACGAGTAGATTTTTGCACCTGTCTACCAGAATCTTAAAAGTTTATCTCAATAATCTTGGGGGGCTTTAAGTGGGTGCAGTCATATATACAGTCTAGATGGTTTCAACAACACCTTACTCTGTCAAGGCTACATCCTTGCAAATGGCTCCCACTGTGGGGATGGTGGGGAGAATATACACTCCAAGGACAGGAGAGGAGGTGAGGAGCCTCTGACTGCCCAGGTAGAGTCTGCAGTTCAGCCGCCAGTCACGTTCTCCCTATGACCTCCTCCAACCCCAGTCCATCCCCTACATTGCATCCAGAGCGAGGTTATTAACGATGCACATCTGAGCACATCACTCTCCTACTATAGAAGCTGAAGTCCCAGTTCCTAACCCTAGAGCATAAGGTCCTGGATTTGGTCCTTAGTGTCATCGTTTTATCTCGTGGTCCCACAAGGTCGGGCTTCCTGCACCAACCCTGTGCTCTGTGCTCCAAGCTTCCAGATGCTTGCTCGAGCTTTCTGCTTTTGCCACCCCCACACAGATGTTCTTTGAAATTCAGCTCATGTCACTTCTGTAGTGAATCCCACACACCTTTCAGGAGCCACCCACACGGCTACTTCCTCTCACTCCAGGCTGAGCCATGCCTTTCCTAGTGCTCACCTAGTATCTGTACTCACAGGACGACAGCCCTCCAAGTGATGAATATCTTAAGGGCAGAGATTTTTCTTTTTCCTTTGTATAGTCTACAGGATGTCCCCAGAGAGACAACTTATGCTTTGTAAATTACCAATATGTAAATGACCAGATGTCTCTTTTAAATTTTCTGCTCTTAATCAAACCTCTTTTGCCTGGTGAGAACAACCCAGAGTGTGGAGTTTGAAGATCTGCATTTAAGTCCCAACTGTGCTGCCTTCTAGTTGGAGACCTTGAATAAATTAGCTAACCACTTCAAACTTAGTTCTTCATAGTAACAATCAGATATGAGCATGGGTGTTGCATTTGTAAATACTAAAGGACATGGAAAATATAATAAATGATAAGATACACAGAAGATATGCACTGTAGCTCAAGACATAGTGATGTTGTTGAGATCCAACTTTAGTAATTGATACTGTGCCCTCTGTGTGCATCTTCCTGGGGAGACATATAGCACAGCTACCTTTGTACAAACCTGGATTCTATTATTAATTCTTGTTCATTGTGTGTTATTAAAGTGCCGTGGGCCTTAATTTTCTCACCTGTAAATTGGGAGTGGTAATAGAATTTCTACAAAAGATTGTTGTGAAGATCAAATGCGTTGAACCTATAAAACACAGGAACTAGAAGATTATAAGTCCTGAAAACTTTTAGGCTTTTATCATGAAAAGCCTTTGTTCCCCATAAGCCAAAATATCACTATTCTCTCTGAAAAAAATTTTTTTTAAAAAATGGCACCTGGGTGGCTCAGTGGGTTAAGCCTCTGCCTTCAGCTCAGGTCATGATCTCAGGGTCCTGGGATTGAGCCCCGCATCAGGCTCTCTGCTCAGTGGGGTGCCTGCTTCCCCCTCTCTCTCTGCCTGCCTCTCTGCCTACTTGTTCTCTCTCTCTCTCTCTGTCAAATAAGTAAATAAATAAATAAAACTTTTTAAAAATTTTTAAGTTGTAAGAAACAAATGATCAAACATTACAAAGACTAGAGTCACTGAGTGCAGAAGCAAATTGAAATTTTAATGGATACATTATCTAAGACCCTGACAATACAAAGGTAGCAGTAACTATTAGGATAAATAGATGGGTATACTTATAATAATTAATAAATATTGATCAATGGTTTTACTTATATTAATTTCCCCATGATTTTTCAAAGAATTTATTAATTCACTGTTAAACCTGACTAGTTCTCCTACCTAAGTTTATCCAAAATTCTGCCACATTATGAACACCCTGTTGTTATAAACAGACACATTAGGCCACGTTCTAAAAATACTACTCTTGGGATGCCTGCCTGGCTCAGTCAGAGGATCATGTGACTCTTGATCTCAGAGTCGTGAGTTCGAGCTCCATGTTGGGTGTAGAGATTACTTAAAAATAATGAATAAACTTCTAGAAAATAAAAATAAAAATATGAATCTTACCTTGGATTTCCTTTAAATATCTTTGTTTGTTTCCCATAGTTCACAAGTTAAAAGTCAAACTTTTGACTTGACAATCAAGGGCCATCCCCACCTACAGTTTCTCAGTCCCAATCCAAATCTAATGTTCCTGATACAACCTCATGAATATCCCCAGCTTCCTAATCAGTTCCTGCCTTCCCTTCCCACTAAAACTCTCCTGAATCCCTTCCTCTCTCCTCCTACCTTTGCACATTCTGCCTATCCTTCTCTCTCCCCAGTAGCCATTGGTAAGTTCTCCTGCTAAACTGCTCTATTGACATGATGACAGTAATCAATGTTGATAGAGTGCTTACTATGTGCCAGGTACCAAACCCAAAGACATATATGTTATCCCACTTCAGTTCTAAGACAAGACTCGTCCATATAATAAGCTCTATTATTACATCTGAATGAAGCTGAGTCACAGAGAGTTTCAGTAACTTACAACCATCACAGATACAGTAGTGGGTGGTAGGGATTGGACTGGAAGGAACGCCTATCCCCCACCAAAGTCCATGATCTTAACTTCTAGGCTGGGCTCTGGCCTGTTGTCCACACCATCCTCCCTAGATTTGATATTTGCCATTTATAGCTTTGAATCATTAGTTAACTCTTTTGTGTATGTTCACTCTTCCATTGAGATGGTTATTCTCCGTTTACCTCCCCAAATCCATTCTCTGCTTTCCTCTGGGTCTTACCTGGGCTGCATCACCCGCTTCCTTGCCCTCCATTTCCTTGTGGGTTGGGCCAAAGGAAAGCATCAGCAGTAGAGGATGGGAATGTAGAGGATGGGAATGAAGATGATGGGAATGAAGAGATGGAGACACCCTCCCACTCCCGTTACTGCTCCGTCCCTGCCTCACCAAGTTCCTCTACAACCACAGCTACTGTTAGAGGCCTTCTCCCACGTCTGCAGGGCTCCCATGTTCTGTTATACTGCTCTCCCTGTTCACTCAGGCCCAGTGACGGTAATATTTTCCTACTGGTTTCTAGTCCCTTAGTGTTTTACCATTCCTTGTTGGTTTCCTTAATCATGAGCATGCCAGTATAAATAACCCTTTCTTTATACTAATTTCACTTAAATATTTTTTAAATATGCCATCACATTTCTTACTGGAACCCTGATGGGTCTACAACCACCTCCACTTGTGAAAGAATGTCTTAAATAGAGGAGCGATTCAATAAATATTGATCATCCATCTTATTAGTAAAGGGATATGCATATGTAACTGTATATAATGCAATAAACTTGTGAGTGTGAATCCATAGTGATGACTATCTTCTTCTGAGTTTGTCTTATGAATCATCAGCTATGCTGAGAAATCTTAATCACTTGTAAACAGCAAGTCATCATAAAGAAGGAATGCGTGAAAAATCCTTAGCAAGTTTTAATTTGTCATTTTACAAATGTTTTTCCTGAAAACTACTTTTTTCCCCCTCCTTCCAAGTTACTTGATGATGTGGGATGCTTCCTGTATAGAAAAAATGTATATTTTTATGCATGGACTATTCTGCCACTGAACAAGGCAACGTTTGCCCCCAAGCATCAATGTGTGTAGGATTCTGAGCTGTGTGTCTGTTGTCTAGGGGTGCTTTCCCTTGGAGTTATGAATCACCCTCCTCTGGTAAATCATTCTAAGAACTAGTTATTGTTGAGCCTGTCCTTCCTGTCAGGTATAACTTTATGCTTCTTACAGTGATCTAAGAAGCCTCTCCCCTTCCAACTCCAATTCCAGTGACATTTATGAACCGTCTGTTCAAACTAAGCCCAACTTTTTTCCATCAAAAAGATAACCTGAATTTGGAAAAATCAACAATGGCAGTAAATGAATGCAATGTTTATCTCTGGAATTAAGGAAGGATTTCCACTTGGCTGATTTTCTATCATAAAAGCACTGATTGCATCCTTGTATCTAGACAGGACTATTAACATACAAAGAAAGCAAATCGGAAAAGAAAAACATTTTCTGAGATTTTTTTTTTAATTCTAGGCAAATCTATTTCTATGAATTCATTGGGAAGTAAAAATAAAAATTTTCAGAAGGGAAAAAAATACATGCTTCAAACTAGTCTCAGTCATTTAGAGAATGTTTGATCTGAAAGAACAGGATTAACTGTAAAGATACAGTTAAAATACATTTGAGTACTTACGACTTTATGAACAACTATTAGATGTCTAATGTTTTACATGAATAGTGTTTCACCATTTCATTTGTCCTAATAGTTGCAGAGGAGCTGGAAGTTTGAGAAAAAAACAACAGCAAAAACCTAAGAACCCTTTCTAGGTTAGCACTGATAGAGAATGATAGTCAAACCTGGTAAAATCAGTAATTCCTCAAACAGAATTAGTCAAGAATCAATTTAGGTTTCTACTCCCACTTACTAGGTAACTTAAAGGTATTTATTGTGAGCAAGGTGCAGAGAATTAGGACTTTTCCAGAGTTAAGATGACAAAGTCCAGCAGGTTCATTAGGGGAGACTCCTGGTGTCCTCTGTTTTGGTAAGGATACTCCGAGTTCAAGATCTGACCTCTCAATTCCATAGACATAGAACTTCACGAATTAATGTATCCAGTGTTCGCCAGATCTGAGGACAGTGATTCTCAACCCAGGTGGTGATGCCAAATCAATCATCAACAGAAGTTTACAAATATATAGATAGCCTGATGTCACCTCCTAAAATTCTGACTCGATGGCCATAGGGTGGAGCCTTGCTGAATTTCTCTCTATTTTTAAGCTTTTCAAGTGACCAGACACAGTTGAAGTTAGAAATCACTCCCAGAGCACACCACTTACACTGCCCAGTCTTGAACTACATTGCTCTTGAGCACAAATGTGTATGCGGATATTAATTTAACCTTTCCTTTCTTCTCTTTCCCATCCATTCCCATCCTTTCTTTCCTCCCTCAATATGTGTTGTAATGTACACTGGGTATTATATAAGACTGATGAGTCACAGACCTGTACCTCTGAAGCAAATAATGTATTATATGTTAATTAATTCAATTTAAATTAAAAAATACATGAAAAATATTCACTGAGCACTTACTATGTGCCAGATACATAAGAAGAATATCCCTGTCCACATTTACATATCCAAGTCCAGTCTCAACATTGTCTCTTTCCAAAAGGCCAATTTAATTGGAAAGGCAAATGAAAGTTAGAAGATTGCTTGGTAAACAACTAAGTTGTTGATTAACAAGAATGTGTTAAGTCTTTACTATGGGCTCATCCTCTGAGTGATGTTAAGAGAGACTTTCTTTCACTACAGTTGCTAGATGTGTCTCTCTTTACTGTTGTAAGATGCTATTCTCTACTTGCCAGTTCCAAGGATGCACTGTGTTAGCACGTCAGTGTAGCCCTAGCTAGGATAATAACTGGGAAAATGTGGGTATTCTGCTGTGCCTCTTCTATCAGACTGTAAAGACTATTACTCCTTTTTTCACATTTGTTACTATACCTTGTCCTTTATTTCAAAATAATTTCACAAATTTTTTATCTTTCTTAAGTTTGCTAGTCTTACTGTAATTATGTAGAGAGGAGAGCACCATATTCATTAAATTGTAAGTCATATTGTCAGATGGCTCATCCATAAGACAATCTTATTTGGAAGGTGGCAGGTGTTGAAGGGCTTCAGTCTGAGTCCTTTCCTATCCTGGATGTTCACTGTCAGTTGCCTGAAGTTGGAGAAATTGACACTTATTTTATTTTGGGAACTGTAGCATTCTGTCCACTTGGGTTCTACCACAGCAGTGACCCCAGTGAATCTTTCCCCTTGCAAGTCAACCACGAGTATTACCCATGTTTTCTCTGCTTGCTAAATGTGTTCTCTTGTGATATGTGGGCAACTCAGTCCATTAAGCATCTGCCCTTGGCTCAGGTCATGATCTCAGTGTACTGGGTTCAAGCCCCCATGTTGGGCTCCCTGCTCGGTGAAGAGCTTGCTTCTCCTTCTTCTGTCCCTCCCTCTGCTTGTGCTCCCTCACACTCTCCCTCTCTCTGTCAGATGAATAAATAAAATCCTTTAGAGGTGCCTGGGTGGCTCAGTCGGTTAAGCATCTGCCTTCAGCTCTGGTAATGGTCTTGGAGTCCTGGGATTGAGCCCTGTGTTCGGCTCCCTGCTCAGTGGAGAGTCTGCTTTTCCCTCTGCCCTTCACCCCACTCACTCTCTCTCTTGCTCTCTCTCAAATAAATAAATAAAATCTTTAAAAAAAAATCTTATAAATTAATAAATAATAAATAAATGCATTCTCTTCATTTTAACTAGCCCCTGTTTGATGATACCTCTTAATGTAAATCCCTGGCCCAGACCTTTTTTCTGAAATCCAGCTACTTACTATCATCTCTACCCAAAAGACTCCCCTGAGTGGAATTAATCTTCCTCTAAAATGTGTTGTCCCTCCTATATTTCCTACCTTGGCTGGTGGCAATGCTAAATGCCCAATATCTGAAGGCAGAAACCTCAAGGGAGTCATAGATTCGTCTCTCCCCATCCTATTTCTTCTTCTCCCTACTCATCCCATTCAACAAATCAGGTACTTTTGAGTGTAACTTTTAAATATTTTTCATATCCATTCTGCCCTTTCTTTCCACTGCAACTAACTCAGAGTCTTGTTAATTCTTGTAGCGCTAATGTAATTGGCCTCTCCTAACAGTCTTTTTCTCCTTTAATTCAACCTCAGTAGAGCTGTAAAAATATTTCTAAAACAAAAGTTGACTATGTTCCACCCTTGCTCAAAAATCTTCCCTAGCTATCATCACTTACAGGATAAAGGCAGGAAATGAAGGGAACAACACAGAAATAGAAAGTCATAAAACCACGTGGAATGAATGGGGGAGTCCATTAACAATTTGATGGTGCCTGAGCCCGTGAGTGTGAGGTATAGGATGGAAAGGTAGGCAGGGGCCAGATCATCCACAACAGGCCAAGGAGCTGTTGCTCTTCCTTCTTCCTGGAATGCCTTGCCCTGTGCCCTTAACTGGCAGCTCAGAGTGACTTCTGGAAAGCATTCTCTAATACGTCTACAAGGAAGTTAATCACTCCTTCCTCACCGCTAATGCTATGTCTCATATTGTTGCTTTTGTTCGCCTAATAACACTTTAATATAACTATTTGTTTGCAGGCCCATCCCCCATTTAGACTATGAGCTCCTTAGGACAAGAACTATATCTTATTCATTTCTATATCCCTCATATGACAAGCTGCCTGGCATGTAGTTGGCCTCCAAGAACTGCTCTCTTTCCCTTTGGTTTCTTTTGATTTCATAAGAATATAGGCAAGAGATAATAAAGTCTTAGTGAAGAGTGATGGTAGGAATGAAGATGTAGAAATAAATTTTTAGAACTATTTAAGAAGTTGAATAGACTTAGTCATTAACCAAAAAGAGGTAAGAAATGTCTTCCTAAAGGAAGAAAGGAAGAAGGAGCTCATCTTCTTTGTCTTCAGTTATATGTAAGTTTAATTGTTGGGGATTTTAGTTATTTTGTTCATTTATTCCCTATAGCTTGTAGTGAATCCAACATTAAGTTTGCAGTGGATCAGATAGAACTTATTATACATATTTTTGACACACTTTCAGTGTTTTAATATCATTTTTAAATTTTTTTAGTTTCTATTTAAATTCCAATTAGTTAACATACAGTGTTATATTAGTTTCAGGTGTACAATACAGTGATTTGACATTTCCAGACATCACCGGTGCTCATCACAGGTGCACTCCTTAATCCCCATCACCTATTTCATGCATCCCCTCACCCACCTCCCCTCTGGTAACCATCAGTTTGTTCTCTACAGTTAAGAGTCTGTTTCTTGCTTTGTCTCTCTCTTTTTTTTTTCTTCTTCACTCATTCATTTTCTTTCTTAAATTCCACATATGAGTGAAATCACGTGGTATTTGTCTTTCTCTGACTGACTTATTTTGCCTAGCATAATACACTCTAGCTCCATTCATGTTGTTGCAAATGGCAAGATTTCATTCTTTTGAATGGCTGAGTAATATTCCATATCACCACTTCTTTATCCACTCACTTATCAACAGATACTTGGGCTACTTCCAGAGTCTGGCTATCGTATACAATGCTACTATAAACATTGGGGTGCATGTATCCCCTTGAATTAGTATTTTTGTGTTCTTCGAGAAGAGACCTATTAGTGTAATTGCTGCTTAGTATCATTTTTAGAGATAGTATTTTTTTAAGGTGGCATTTAAGATAAACTTTAACAGTAAAGATGAAGTTTCAAGGCAGCAAAATGACAACTCAGGAAAGTTCTACTAGGACATTAGCCAAATTTGGATAGGTTATATTCAAAGTCAACAGAGATAACAACTGAACATAGACAAGAGAATGCAGGTGAAGACAAGAATGCTATTTAGGCAAGGGGAAAACTTGCTGTGGGCCATCCCAGTAGTCAAATTGAACACAGGTCACATGAATTAAGCATCAGGCTCTCTTGTAACAAAGACAGATCTTGGTCCAGAAAACAAACACGTCCCCTCCTGAAGGAGTGGGCTCCCAGTCATCGCAGGGCTGGTGGAGGGAACGTCCTATATGAAACAGAAGACCAGGAGCCAGGAGTAGGTTCAAACTGCAGGAGAGAGGCTGGATTTAACAACACCCACCATGCCTCTCAGTATGGGTCTAAGAGTCTGACCTGCCTGAATTCTTTCCTGACTCGGGAATGAGAGCAATTATGAAATATATGAGCTAACTTGATAAGATTCTTGCCTGGTTTCTCCTCCCAGCTTAGCATACAACCCCTGAGTTCAGGCCAGAAAAAAGAAAAAAAAAAACTTTTTCCTCCCATCTTATCCCTCTGCTGCTGGAAATAATTTTTGTATTTTCTTGAATCAAGTTATATCTTAACCAGCCCTCAGCATTGAGCCAGTCATGACTGCAGGACTGGCAGCCTCAATGACTCAGCAAAATGGACAATGACATCACACTCATCAGACCATGACCTTGCACTTCTGTGTCAGCATCTGTCTTTAGACATTTGCTGGCCTTCCACCACCTGGTATCGATGCATATTTGGGGTACAAAGACCCACCCTTTCACTACCCAGTTGGTTGTCCTTTATAATCATACAAAATCACTGCCCTGAGATATAGGATCCAATGACCCAGGGCATTTTTGAGGCTGTCCTAGCATCTGAACCCTTACCCCAGGCCCATTTCAAATGAGCTCTGCTCTCTGACATCTAGATGCCAGGAATTTCTCACATAAGCAGAAATGAGAAACATTATTTAGTTCTGGCTCTCCCCTCCCCCTACCACACTTGTAGAGTTGTGTAAAAGTTTTATTGAACTCTAGACCAGGCACAAGGAATCAAACAACTTATTGCTTAACAAATGATCTAAGTGCTATGTAAAACTTGCATTAGAGACGTGTGCATTGAAACAAGGACATTTGTGATCAAACCATTTTTTTCTCTATATCTTTAATTTTATCTTCCAAACAGTACTATAAATGGAGAAGGAATAAGACGAACTGGACTGGAATGGAATTAGATGGGATTTTAACCAGTTTAAATAAAATGTTACACAAATAGAGTAATGTCATATATTTAGATATACTAAGAGAATGTAGCTCTAGAATTCTGTCTACAGCTAACATAATCTTATTCACAATGCCAATCATGTTGTGGATAAAAATGAACAAAATTTTCAATATAATTTCATATTAATATCATTTGTTAATTTTTTTTAAAATTGGATAATGGTATCTGATTTTGATAAAAAAAAATACTTGAATCCTCGGAGAGACAACTACCTTTCAATATGGTGCCCAAGTGTACAGAGGGAGAGGTGTGGTTTATGTGTCCTGGTGGAATTAGGGGGATAGAACATCCTGGTCTCATGCTGGTCCTTTGGTGAATCCCAGTGGTATCGACTGTTTTTCAGAGCTGCCTATTCGCATCTGGAAGCATTTGTCTGTCCTGATGGCTTCCATTCTGGGGCAGCTTGAGATCTGACGTTCTCAGCTTCCACAGAGCCTGCTAGAATGCCCTGGGTAACTGTCTTCTACTTCTCCAACATCTGCACTAATGAGTCTGCTGGCTCAGCAGTTTGCCCCATAGCCTTCTGGACTAGAGTTCCATCTCTCAGCTCAGCAATTCTCTATGCAATTGTTGATGAAGTGATCAACCAAAATTTAGTTTTGGGTATTCTCTTTTTAATCTCTAGGCATTCTATTGTGTTTTTTTTTAATGTCTGCTTATTCTCTATTTATATTTTCAACTTCTCTTATTTCTTCAAAAACATTAAGTATAGTTTATATTCAGCATTAGACAAATCAAAGTGGTTAAATCTTTCAGAGTCTGTTGCCAATATCTGCTCTTTTAAATTATTTTTGTGTGCTCTTTTTTAGCATGCTTTGTGATCTGTGACTGTGAATTGCAAATTTTCCCATAAGAATCCTTTGTGGCGTGCTTTGAACTTTCAGTTCTCTAGAGTAGATTTGTGTCTCCTCCTGCCAATGGCCTGGAAAATAGATAAATTAAATTCTCAGCTTGAAAGTATGAATTCCAAGTTAATCTTTCCATAATATGATTATGAATTCTCACTGAGACTATTTTTCCTTTTTCCAGAACAAGAAATTATACAAGTTATTTTGTCCCTCTCCTGTACAGTAGGGTTCATTTCTTTCTTCACCTTTTTCTAGGGGATGCAGACATTTGAGACCCTTCCTACTTCATGCGAGGACCTTGGGGAAGCCAAGGTTTATCTTTCAGAAGCAGTAATCAGAGCAGTTCCAAGTTCCCAGGTATAGTGAGAATTCCTGAGTCTGGAACCTGCATTTGTTTATCTCTCTTCTTTTATGTGCTTGGTGAATTCCTTGCTTTTGTGTCAGCTGAATGAAACATTTTTATTCCATCCAAGAATTTGTTTTAATCTGGAATGTCATCTAGGGTATCTGTTCCAGGATACTGTTGAAATAGTACCAGCCCTTTCTCTGTCATAAATAAGAATAAATATTTATATAATTATGATTTGGTATTCTAGGACTTTGGCACCAGACAGATTTCAGTTAGAATTCCAGCTCTTTGACCTACTAGTTTATGCCTTGAGCAGGTTCTTAGAATTTATAAACTCTACTTTCTTCATCTGTTAAGTGGAGACCATAATACCCATAGCTCTCAGGTTCATATAAGGATTAAAGACTTATAAAGCACTTAGCAAACTGCCTGGAATCTTGAGTAATTAATAGCTATTTTGATTATTAACCTTATTTTATACATTTCCTCCATGCAATTAAATTTTTTGTAAAACAATTTTTACTCAAATACTCAAGCCAGTATTTATCTAGTGACTACCACCCCCTAGATTTTAGAGTTAAAATAGTGAATGAAATACTCCCTTCCCTTTGATATTTATATTTTAGTAAGAAAGAAAGAAACCATTAAGGAAACAAATATAAATATCTATATTCTATTCTAATATGTATCAAGTAGTAATAAATGCCACAAAGAAAAATTAAAAACAGGGTAGAAGATACAAAATGATTGAATAGTATATAGACGCAGTGCTATTTTAAATAATGTAATCAGAAAGCCATTCTAAAGAGGAAATCATTTGAATGAAATCCTGAGTGAAATGAGAGAGCAAGCCATGTAGACGAAAACAGAGGTAAAATGCCTCCCAGGCAGAGAATAACAAGCATGACCTTGAGTTAGAAACACATGTGTCCTGGGACTCCTGGGTGGCTCAGTCGGTTGAGCATCTGCTTTCGGCTCAGGTCATGATCTCGGGGTCTTGGTATCAAGCCCCACATAGGGCTCCCTGCCCAGCAAAGAGCCTGCTTCACTCTCTCCCTCTGCTGCTCCATCCTGCTTGGACTCTTTTTCCCTCTCAAATAAAAACTAAAATTAAAAAAAAACAAACAAAAAAACCTACCACGTGTCCCAGTGGGGGGCAACTGGGAAGGGGAGGATGGCTGCAGCAGAGCATTCAGAACTGGGGTTGGAGACATGGGCAGGAACCAAATCATGTAGGCCTCATGAGTCATGAGATGGACTTTGGATTTTATTCTGAAGATAGTGGAAAGTCACGAGAGCATTTTGTAGAGGGGAATGATGTGGTCTGGCTCATCTACTAATAAGACCATTCTGGGTAACGTATGGGGTATAAATAATAGACGTTGGTGAATCAGACCACTAGCTGCTGGGGAAGCCTGCTGCCAGGCCAGAGAAAGACAACAGAGGTTTGGGCAGTGGCAGTGGTGGAGTTGCTGAAAGGAGGACATAATCTGAAAGTCGTGTTTGTGGGATTTGGTGGTAGATCAGGACGGTGGAGTCGCTGAAAGGAGGACATAATCTGAAAGTCGTGTTCGTGGGATTTGGTGGTAGATCAGGATACAGAAAGACTTAAAGGAGTTCAGGATTATGGCTGTCTAACATTTGGGGCTGGGCAACCAGGGGTCAATGAGATGGGGAGAAGAGGGAGAGCATTGAACTCGTTAGGCAAGGAAATCAAGTTTGGTTTTGTACACATTTAAATTTGATATGTCTATTAGTGGAAATGGTGAATAGGAAATTGGATACTCCTGAGTCTGGAGCTCTGCGGCCCTGCAGATAAAATCTGCATCAGCAGCATATGGATGGTTTTTAAAGGAGTGAGACAGGGTGAGGTTGCCTAACGCGTGTGTGCCAATGTAGAGGCAAAGAGCTCTGAGCACTAAACCCTGGGATGTGCCAACATTTAGACATTTAGAAATTGAGAACCAGAGTTCAATGAGAGTAGAGGAGGATGTGGAGTTTAGGTTAACTGGGTAGGCAATGAAAGAAAGTGATTTTTGAAAGAGGGTTCGTGATCATCTGCTTCAATTTTGCTAAAAAAATCAAAGAAGACAAGGGTTAACAATTGACTTTGCACTTTGCAAGATGGAAGTTACTGGTAGGAATGAAAGTGTAATTGGAGGGATTCGAGGTGAGACATTTAATACTGAAACTCTTTGGGGTTGTTTTATAATAAAGGGGAGAATAGGGATGATGTGGATTTTAGGAGCATTTTTTACAAGATGACAGATACTATACCATGTTTACTTGTTGATAGACATGATTCAGTAAAGAAGGAGATATTAGTAACACAGGAGGTATGTGGGTGAAAATTGTAGGACCAAAGGTTCCAAGTAGAACAAGTCAGATGGGATCCAGAGCACAGTGTATTGTGATACCTCAGAAAGAAGCATATAGAGTTCATCCCTCCTTCATTTTTTTCAGAACTCTACTCAGACCTAATCAGAGACATCTTCTCTGAACACCTTCCCTGAAATTGTACCCTATCTCCTCATCACAGCTAAGCTTTCAGTCTCCTATGCTTCCCTCATAACACATTTTGTGTCTAATATTGAACATGTGTGTATTGATTTATTGTTTGTATTTTACCCAAGAATGTAATCACCAAAGAGAAAGGGCTTTGTTTGTTTGCTATCCTTCAAACTTATAACATTGCCCGGCATATGGCACCCATTTAATAAGTACTTGTGTATTAAATGAATGCAATAGGAAGAAAAATAAACAAATAAATATACAAATGCAGATAGGCTAGTAGATTTGGTGGGAGGAAGAATAATTATTTCTCCTCTCATCACTTCAATTTTTTTCAGTGTAATAAGAGGCAGAGTCACCAGCACAGAAGGGGAAAAAAAGTACAAAATATTTACCCCAGACAATAGAAGAAAGAATAAATGCAAAATGTAGTTGAATTACCAGGAAATATCAACGGTCTATAAGTTCTGTGGTCAAATTGTCAAGTGAAACCAGTTAGTAAATTTGTGTGTTTTCTTTCAATCGAAATCTGCGTTAGGTGCCGGCACAGAATAAGTGGAGAACTGGGTTTAATCAGTGTTGGTATTTTGCTGTGAGTATAACAAAGGGAGAAAGGGTGACAGTTTCCAAGGGCTGCTGAAAAAATTTTACCACAAACTTGGTGGCTAAAAACACCAAAAATATATTCTTTCACAGTTCATGAGGTCAAACATCTGAAACCAAGGTAGTCAGCAAGATTGGGTCCTTCTGGAGGTTTCAAGAAAACAATGATTCCATATTTCTAGCTTCTAGTGGTTTCCAGCAGTCCTTGTCATTCCTTGCCTAATGAAAGCGTAAACTCCATTCTCTACCACCATCTTCCCTGTGGCTACGGCTCTGTAGGTGCGTCTCTTATTATGAGGGTACCAGTCATTGGATTTAGGGCCCCTCTTAATGTCCTTATCTTAACTAATTACATCTGTAAAGACCCTGTTTCCAAATACAGTCCCACTCTAAGGCTCTGAGTGGGTGTGAATTTTTAGAAGACATTATTCAATTCCCTGCAGGGGTTGAGGGCATATGCAAAGAAGTGATGAAAACAAAAAGCCACAGAATCTAGTAGGGAAAGAGACATCGGGACACATAGTGGGGCAGATAAAGGGCACCAAAAAAATGGTAAGGTTGATGGACTAGTGGACCCTCTCTGGTCAAAGAAATGGAGTAAAGCTACTATATAGTAAGAGAGTTAGAAAAGCAGAGATGGAGAACAGAAAGTGAAAAGCTTAAAATTTGGGTCAAATACTAGGGCATAACCATGGGAGACGTTGGTGGAGGTGTTATGAAGGAAGAGAACATCGGAACTTAGAGTGAGGAACTGTGAGGACAGCAGATAAGCTAAATCACCTGTGGGGGTGGTGAAGTCCCCAACGATGGTTCCAGATGCAAAGGCAGTAGGTCTTGTGCTACACTCCTTTGTGACCCAGGAAGAATGACCGTACTGTTGGTCAATGACTTCAGTAAGGACAGATAGCCGCTGGCTCCTGATGGCAGATAAGAATGAAAAGAGGAAGGGGTTTTGAGGGAGGAGACGGAGGATACCCACCACATCCAGGTGCTATGGGAGCTGGGGCAGCGAGCACGACAGCTCCCCTTAGGAGTGACCAAGTGGGGGGGGGGGCGCCTGGGTGGCTCAGTGGGTTAAAGCCTCTGCCTTCTGCTCAGGTCATGATCCCAGGGTCCTGGGATCGAGCCCCGCATCAGGCTCTCTACTCAGCTGGGAGCCTGCTTCCTCCTCTCTCTCTCTCTCTGCCTGCCTCTCTGCCTACTTGTGATCTCTGTCTGTCAAATAAATAAATAAAATCTTTAAAAAAAAAAAAAGAGTGACCAAGTGGGTTGCACTACCGTCAGGGAACATTCAAGTTCCCAAAACTGAAAGTGTTCAGAGCATACGATCAGAGCAAGGTGTGCAGAGGATTCTGCTGACAACAGAGTAGTAGAGAAGTCTGGGAAGTGATCCGAACTGGGGGAAACTGGAACAGACCACAGAGTATACACCGTGGGGGAGACAAGAGACCGGGGCAGAAGCTTGGCCAGGGAGACTCCGACAGGGATGGGAGTAAACAGAGCGGCACAGCCCTCCCTTGTAGGGACAGATTTTAATTTAGTTAATCCTTCTCTTAATCGGAGGGATGTCATATTCCCTACATTCTCAGTAGTATAAATCTACAATGAATGTTTGTACCCCTCCCACGTGTTACAACAATTGCACTTCAATGTGAACGGGGCTCGCTGTGGTTATTAATATCTGCTTCTCGCTAGCCTGGGGGCTTGGGCTCATGAGCTATTCAACTTCTTCGTAGCACACTGCACATAGTAGGAGTTTCAAAATGGCCACATTGCCCATGGCTACTTAAAAATCTAAAAATGAAACCAGTTTTCTGTTTTCTTCCTCTTTGCTTTCCTTTGTCTTTTTTGGAAGTGGTGTGCGGAAGCACGATGTTATGTTCAAAGGCTTTTCTACCCTTATAATAGTCTAGCAGCCTGTTTACTTGTTCAGGGCACATCATGACCACGTGACAGGACGTGTGTGCTCTGAAATGACAAAGTGTATGGATCCTGGCCAGCAGGGTCAAGTAAATACTTCATAAACAAGGCTGTAAATAACATCTGGGCTGTCCAAATACAGGAGGACCTGCTAGCTTTTCCTTTGGGTGGTGGTTCTGTTTGGTCGTAGCCGCATCTCCCCGCAGACCCAAACGAGTCAGGGAGCCGCTGTCTCAGCCCCTGAGTATGTCAGGCTAATTCTCGTGGCCGGGAGTACAGGGCAGGCCATCGATGGGAAAACCAGACCCTGCTGAGTGAAGTGACAGGAAACCAATGAATCACAGCGTGGAAGAAGAAAGCCAAAAGGTCCGAATAATCAAGATAAAGGCCTTAAGCCATGAGGGGGAAATAAAGTTTATAAACACTTTTTTATCTCAGAGCACAGAAAATATTTGATGAGAAGACTAATAATAGTTCAGATTGATAAAAAAAAAAGTTCTCCTCTGAATACCTCAAACCACAATTTTCCATGTAGACATTAGTCAACTTAGCTAATATTCAGTTTATATTCTGACGACTGCAGTTAGTTTGTAGACTATTACAAATACATACTTTAAGTAAAGGGTGTTACATGAAATGAAAGGTAAAAGTGATTTTTAATATCTTGAAGGATAACTATATGGCAGATACACACTGCCGAAAAACCATCCACGGCTCGAGGTGCAAACTTCTCAGTGACCTTGATGACTGACAGAATGATGGATGGTTTTCTGGATGGTTCTGGTACATAAAGGCAACTGTGAGGGAAAAGCAGTGGAACCTAATAAGGTGGCTTTTCCTTTCCTTGGTCTCAAAGGGTAGGGATGGAAAACGGTCTTTTGTCAATACCATGCGGTATCTCTGCTCAGCCACTGTTACCGTTACCGAATTGAGAAGGGAAGAAGATGTGCTGGCGAGGGCTGGGGAGCACCCCCCTGCCCCGTCACCAGCTGCAGACCTCGGGGAGCTGTGTCTGCGCCACCCGGACACCACATCATCGGCTCTGGGAGAGGCACCAACTATGAGAATGGCAAAAGACAAAGATGAATCCACTATCACGGCTGGAGAATTCTCCAGTACTCTGGAAGCACTGCTTTGCTTCCGACTCAATTCCCCTTGGCAGATACTAACTCCGTGTCGTAGGAGGCAACATGAAAGCAACACCAGACTTGGAAGAAAGAAGTCCAGAGTCAGGCTCTATCACTCACGTCCTCCTGTGGTCTCAGGTCATTCAGCTGATCTTTTCCTCAGTGTGTCCTTACAGCCATGAACTAGGTGACCACAGGAATCAAATGCCATCAAAATGACTGTTGCTGAGTGTTTAACATTCCTTTCCTTCCTGTCTCTCTGTGGATCAGGCGTTGTGGGAAACAAAATGGGTTTAAATCTGGGATCTGACCTTGAAAAAGTTGACTGCCTCAATGGGAAGATACTGGCCTCATCCCCAGAAGAATCTTGCACAGACATCTGGAGTTGACATGAGGGAGCCAGCCCAGGGCTGTGGATCTGGACCTCCGTGATGCAAGCAGGAATCTTCGTGCCCCACAAGCTCCCCAGGTGATATGAGGTGTTCTACTGAGAAGCTAGCCTTGGTCCCCATCAACCCCATGACTGCTGACATTTTAATAGAAATTCCCACCACACAAGACCTCAGAGGCATTTTAGGTGTTATGGTCTACCACATACTTAAAATTGGAGGACTGGAGTCAGTTAGGCATCTGACTCTTTATTTTGGCTCAAGTCATAATCCCTGGGTGATGAGATCAAGCCCCGCGTGGGGCTCCATGCTTGGCGTTTTCTCTCTCCCTCTCCCTCTCCTGTACCTTTCCGCCCTCTCTCTGTCTCTATTTCTAAAAAAAAAAAAAAAGTCAGGGACTGGAAATAGGGAGAGAAAGAGAGGAAACCTTCCTCCGTAAACTTCTCTTTCATTACATGATATATAAGCTCTAACCACAAAGCTCATGTAGCAATTCTTGTGTTCTTCTTCCACGCCACCAATCGCTTTTTACTCTGCATGAGAAATTAGAGCTCATTTATTCTGTCCATGGTTCACCTTTATCCCTTAAAGTGCTTGGCCCAGAGCAATGGGAGATAAATGTCGAGGTGAATTGCTCAATGAATACGTGCAATAAGGCATTCATTCCTCCCAACTCCCATAACTGCTGAGACCCAGCAGGAAAGAAAGGATTGGAGTTGGAAGTACGTGCCTCTGAAGCCGCCCTGGCCAAGAGTAAAGCATTTTTTACTCAGGAGGAGCCATTTCCCTAGGGATGAGAACAGGTGTCCTGGTCCCTGTCTCTCCAGGAAAGGAATGAATGTTGAGGTCTTCAAAATGCTTTATTCTATGTCAAATTCACAGACACACCTTTATGAGATGCTGGTGGAAGTTGGTTTACCAAAATAATTTTCAAAAAAGGAAAATCAGTAATTACAGTGGGCTGTCCTTCAGTGAGACTTAATGGCCTCAGCCGTGGTCTTAGGATTTTGTTTGTTTGTTTGTGGGCTCAGGATTTTAAGCTGGCAGTTTGCTGTCCTTGTCCCTTGTGTGTGATTCTGTCCATGAAGAGCTCTAACAACTTAAGGGAAGAACTTAATAGGAACAGTCACTTAACCTGAGTGTCTATGGATAATCGTTCACAAATTCCCTGCCAACCTGAATTCAATGTCAGAGAACACCCAGACCGGTACAGCATCGCTCGTGTAAATATATATACCCACATAGGAAGAGCTCGACTCAGGAAGACCGTGGGAGGACTCAAGAATATATGATATACATTGGAAGCTCCCCGTGTGATTCCAGCTAGGTTTGGGAGCTACCGGTGTCCATAATCAACCCTGTCTGAGAGTAGCCCAAGTATGAAACAACCCTGAGGCAGCATTATCATTCTCCAGTGAGTTTTGGACTTTCAGAAACACTTTGAGAGTGAGTTCAATTTTGTGGAAATACTCACGTGCTTTACCTCCATACACACACACACGTGCGCGCGTGTGCGTGCACACATACAGAAGCATACACACACACACACGTACCAGTGATAGAAAGAAAAACTCTAGATTTGATTCACCCAGTTGCTGGCCAAATTCTTTCCATCCACTGAACTTCCGTGGAGCTCTTTGAAGTCAGCAATTACTTTGTTCTCAGAGGAGTCATTCTGTGGTGAGGAGAATGTTG
Organism: Meles meles; assembly: GCF_922984935.1. NCBI lineage: Eukaryota > Metazoa > Chordata > Mammalia > Carnivora > Mustelidae > Meles > Meles meles. The sequence goes on from NC_060070.1 coordinate 26,798,413, forward strand.
AAAGTTTGGCAATGTATGAGGACTTTCCAAATCTGGGTTCTTTCAAAATATTTATCTGTATGTTGTTTATCCCTTTTCAGTATTTAGACTTCATTCTTTCTAATAACCAGAGGACAAGCTATTGACATTAGTCACCTGGAATGCATAATAAAGATAGTAAATTTACCAGTGCTGATAAAAAGGCAGCTATCCATAGCTAATGACCTTATTAATCCACCCCGTCCTCTGTCAGATGAACGGATTTAGTCACTGAACGGATCCTTTCTCACAGTGCCTGAAACAGCATCAGTCCTCGGTTAACATGAGCTACGATTTTCATTATTCTTCTTTCATGAACGTGCTAAACAGTCCTGCTCCTCCCTACAGGCTACCAGCGCTGTTCTGAGTGAATATTTTACACACATCCCATTCCCATCTTCTAGCATTGCTGTGCTCCGACTTCCTGTTTTACCCTACATATGTTTGTCCCTAACACTAACAGAGTGAGAAATCTTTGGGTCCATCTCTACTGATAATTGAAACATGTGGCTTTGTTTTGTATGTTCTCTTGGATTCCCCGTGTGCAGGAAACCACAGATCCTAATGTCGATTTCCTGTATTGCTGTAGAATCTCACAATGCAGGAATTTCACTTTTTAATGGTCCGTTCTGTCTTTGCACAAGCCCGTCCATACAGCCATGCTCCTGTTGTGTCTGAACACGCACTGACTCATGACTCCAGGGACGGCTGCTCTGACCCACTTCTACTCTCCAGCTCCACTCTGTGGTGTTATCCCAGCCTGACCGTCCAACTCCAAAGGGCATTGAATCCATGGGACATACCCAGTCCAGGTCCCAGTTCATATCCTCCATGTTTTTGGCTATATAAAGAATTAGGTGTTGAAATTTAGAGCAGCTTGATTGACAACCCCGATGATAAGATGACTTTGGTGTATCCCAAACCATGTATGTTCCGTCAGTGAATGCTTCCACTGGATTCCCTCATCGCCGCACGTTATCAATCAGGCTCTGCCTATCACAGGGAAATTCACAAATCCAGAGCATGTGTGCATCTGTGCCTTTGGAAAAGATAGGCAACTTACAGAAAAAGGGACTGTTTTGATCTGTTTTGACTTTACCATCCTCCTACCTTGCCAAGACACACACACAAACACACGCACACAGACGCACAGACACACACACGCACAGAGATTCTGTTTTTCCAAGAGCTTTTGAAATTTTGCTTGGTTTATACCCCCGAGGCCAGTAGACAGGAAATGAGAATCGGATAGGAAAGGAGCTAGAAACATCTTCTGCAAATTTTTTGTTGTGTGGGGTATGGTAATTTTCCACTTAAAATGTTTTTAAAATAGACTTACCAGGAAATATTGCTTTATATAGAAGGATGGCCGTTCTTTCACATTTGTATATGGTTATTATCACTACCAATTAAAATCACCATATTAATAGCTCTCTCAAATAATGGCTTTCTTCTGACCACCTGAAAAGTTCAGCCAATATTGGGGTACATTTCCCTGCATTGTAATTCCAGAGATGATATTCTAAGAGAAGTCCTAGCCTGTTAAAGGAACACGTCCCATAGAATTATAGTGTTGGAGGTGCTGGAGAGAAAGGCTTTTTTTTTTTAAGATTTTATTTATTTATTTGACAGACAGAGATCACAAGTAGACAGAGAGGCAGGCAGAGAGAGAGGAAGGGAAGCAGGATCCCTGTTGAGCAGAGAGCCCGATGCAGGGCTCAATCCCAGGACCCTGAGATCAGAACCTGAGCTGAAGGCAGAGGCTTTAATCCACTGAGCCACCCAGGTGCCCCGAGAAAGGCTTTTTTAAACTCTTGAATCCTTCACTCTTTTAAATTCACTTGCTATCAAGGAAGAGTTCCAAATGATTTCATCTAGTCACAGAAAATAACCCTTCCGATTCTATTTACCATTTTAAGATATTCTAATTCCGTCTTCTTTATCACTTATACATTTGTTTCCCAATCTACATTAAAATGGGGAAAATAACATAAGCTGACATAGCACGGCTTTTCAAAAAGATCTGTCACTTCCATTTGAGACCATTTCCTACTTCATAACTTTGGTGTTCCAACATCCTGCCTTTTTTAAAGTTAGGGATAGGATAGGTAGAAGATATTTGTCCCTTAACAAAATAAAAAGTTAACACTTCCAGACGGGTCCCCAGACTTGATGTTTTAACTTTTTAAAGAATTTCAAGGCTCCCGAAATCCGCACTCTGCCTTTAGCATTCTTGACAGATCATTCTGCTAACTCCCGGCTCGTGCTTGCAAAAAACCAGACCACGCAGGATTGCCTGCTGGAGACTTCACTGCTATAACGTAAGAAATAGATTAGGTGACTGTTGCCGGTGTCCCAGAGGTCATAATTCTTCTGCAGATATTTCAAAAGGATAAGGTAATTAAGTTAATAATCCCTGTTGTTATAAATACTAGATGTGGCATTGTTCATTTATTGCCTTCTAACCTCCACGATATCGATTTACACAAGAATAACTCGGGGGAAGTTCTGGTATTGAAGACTCTAGAAAGGAACTAGGATCAAAGACTCCTAGATTAAAGGGTTGATTTAGGATAAATGTTAAAAGGCATAATGTGAACAACACACTTATTACAAACAAGAAATCCCAGTCTTACCTACTGTTCTATCTGACAGAGATTTCACTTCCTGTAAAAGCAAAACAAAAATGGAAACATAATTGAGTGAAGTAAATTGTTACTTGTGCAATTAACATAAAAGTGCTTCCATTTAGATACCTTTAATTTACATTTAAAATGCAGTTTAATAGTTAATGTAGAAAGGGCCGCACAGGAAGAAGAGTTTGACTTTCCTTATGTACATATGTGTGTATGTGCCTAGTATGGACAGTAAATGTACATATATATTTTAGGATCCTAAAAAGTTCACTTATCTGTCTGTTGTATTTCGAGATCATAATACTTAGAGTCTATCTGGCCTCTTTGGAGAAATTCAGAGTACAGGTTAAACTTCCGGATGGTCCCACTTCATAAACCAGACTTCCAAATTAGCGTAGTCTCATAGCCTCCAAGTTGGAGATTAATTGGTATGTGGGCAAAGAAGAATTTTAATAAAACATAAAAATGCAAACTGTACCCACTGTGCAGAATTTCTGCAGACGACTGTTTCTGGGAGCCAGCTCCCGCGTGAAAACTGCTATGGCAAAGGGCTGGCAGAAAACTTAAAAAAGCAAAAAATTATGCAAAATAGTGGAGTTTCAAATCGATCTACCAACTTGACGTAGAAAGATCATTTCGTAGAACATTTGCCTCAACTAAGTCTTACTTTTCCCACTTACATCTTACTTCTGGACAATTTGCCAGGCCAACTACCACTTTCCAGAAGCTTCGGGTGGGTATTTGTGTTCAGCTTCTGGTGCTCAGAGATGATCTATCCTTAGGCTTCCGTGATTGTCCACCTCACCCTGCAAGTAGATATGCTCTGGTTTTTTCCATCATCAACTTTTATTTTTGGTTAATTAATATATGAGGTGTTGTTCAAAACAGGGGTCACACACTGCAGACTGCGGGCCAAATCCAGCACACCACTGATTTTGAAAAGAAGGTTATACTGGAGCACATTCATGCTCACTTGTTCATGTATTGTTTATGGATGCCACAACATTTGAATAGTTGCTACAGATATTGTACGGACCACAGAGCTTAAAACATTTACTTTCTGGACCTTTATAGAAAATGTGTGCTGATTCTGGTCTACAGAGCAGAAAACATATTGTAAGAGGGGATTACCCTTTGACATGGATTTGGGTGCTAATTCCTTATCATAAAAATATTTCAAAAGCAGTTCATATTTAAACCCATTGCCTTTCAACTCACTGGGGGGAAAAGTAGATATTCGGTGCAAAAACAGATACCTGCCCGTGTTTCTTATCACTTTACTTTTTATCCCTTGGCCTTCATGTAGATTCACAATCTATGTTAGGAGAGGGGGAACTATTTGGGGCAAGTGTGATTAATGCTGAAACAGGCAGGCCTTGGGCAAAATTTTATGAAGATGAACTAACCTTTGGTGTCTTTCCCCCATCCCTTTTCTCCTGTCCTGCCCTATGCCTCTCCTCTTTTTCCTTGGCATGGTCCAGGTCATGCCTAGATTCCTCCTTTATTTGGCTTAGCTCTCAATTAATCCCCACTAGACTCTGAGCTGATAAGGACCTTGATACGACCATTCACGCTGGCATTTATATATTAAAGATGAATTTCTGAAGCTGAGGTACTCGCGCAAAAAAGAGAGCTTGCCAGTCCGGTGGCTGAGCGTATGGATTACTGTCATGCCAGTGTTGATCTCCATTGGGCAGACCCTGGGCCATTTGCTTTCCAAGGCCCAGTAGCTACTCCAGAGACGAACAGCTTCCCTTGGGGTGACACACCAACATTATATTTGTCTATTATATGAAAGAAAAAAAAAAAAGATTGAGAAGCACTTACCTCTGGGAATAAATCATTATATGTTTCACTTACCCAAAAGAGGGGACAGACCATAGGGAATCAGAGTTGATGGTGACTACTTCGTATTTCCTAAAGTGAGAACACTGTGCTCAGAAGTAAATCAATAGTCAATAATCTAGAGATAAAAATAGATGAATAGGTCTAACTTGGGGTCACTTATAAATCTCAATCAAGAATAAAAATCAGGTTTTACTCATCAGCTAACTGGGGTTTACACTGGTTATAAACATATAAAGTGTCTTCTGCCCTCTTCTCCCAATGCCTGGTCCATAGAAGGAGCTCGATACTCTACCATCTTGCTACCCCTAATGCAATAGATGGACCTGCAGCATTGTCATCACTTGAGAGCTTGCTGGAAATGCCGAATCTCAGGGGGCACCTCGGCAGCTCAGTCTGTGAAGTGTTCGACTCTTGGTTTCAGCTCAGGTCACCATCTCAGTGTCATGAGATCGAGCCCTGAATGGGGCTCCATGCTGATGTGGAGCCTGCTTGGAATTCTCTCTCTCCTTCTCCCTCAGCCTCTCCTGCCCTACTCATGTGCTCTCTCTCTCTCGGAAAAAAAAAAGAAGAAGAAAAAAGAGGCAGAATCTCAGGTCCACCCCAGTCTCCTCATTCAGATCTTGCTTTTTAACAAAATCCCCAAAATTCAGTCTGAGAAGCCTTGGCTAAGAGACCAAATGAGACTAGGAATCTGGCCATGCCACCTTAAATTTGGAAGATGTAAAGTTAGAAATAAATATTTTAGGAAGGATGAAAAAAAAAGTCAATAAAATTAATGTGGAAGGAGAAAAGTGTATTTTTCCTTTAAATAAAAATCCCTGAGGGAAGGGTGCCATTTTGTAAGCTCCGTCAGTAACCGGCACAGGTTTCATGAACCACATAGATGAAATCTGACCTGCAGAGAGTTAAACAGAAATCTTGACTTGGTCCCTAACATGTACAATGTCCATTAAAATATTGTAAAAGGGGTGAAACTTTGACTGGTTGAGCTTAGTCCAGGCTCTGTTTTTTGCCTGGCAGGGAATTCCGTCAGCTTCATGCTCACGGGGAGAGCTTGAGCTCATGGCAGGAGGACTCAGCAGGACACAGAAATGATTTAATGGACTGTGTAACTCTCCAAACTAGAGCCAACTTCCAGAATAAATGCAAGTCCCTGGGATTCTTGGAGTGCATTGTCATGGGGCCAGAAGGAAGGATGATCCTCTCCGTGGTTTACTGAATTTTGAGATACTTTCTATTGGCCACTCTGACTTCTAAAAGAAAGAATTTAAAAATCTGCTGCCTAGTCAAAATGGAAAGTGAGATTGCCTAATATTTGAGAGAAAAGAATCACATTTGCAAGTCTATAGAGTAAGAGGTATATCTGACATGCCTGGTTTTGATCCTTTACCATCTTTGAAAATAGCACTCCTGTAGCCAGGGGGGGCCGGACATGAACACCATGGTGAGGTCGACCATATTCTGCTCTGTCCTTTCTGTGAAGTGGTGATTTGAATTTTTCCAGACATCATTAGGAATGTGCAAAGCCAATTATTCTGATTCTGTGAGAAGATCATGGGCATTCTTATTTGAGATTTCCCCCATGAAAACAAAGGCAGAATCCCACTACAGGGAAAGGTTTCTGGAGATGACCTGAGGTCTCAGACCTTTTGGAGAGCTGACAAGAACCACAGTCCCACTTTGGATTCTGCTGGAGCTGGTCCTGGCACATGAATGCATCTGGGCAGTGAGACCCAAGCAGAGACAGAGCAGGTCTGGATGTTAAGGTAGAAAGAAGAAGAAAAGTAAAGAGAAAATGCTCTGGAATCCATAGTCTAGAAGGTTAAGCCAGCACAAAGTTCAGAAGTCTCTCTTTGGCCATCTTGGCAAGATGTTAGATGTACTTCCTTGCCTGCTCTTAGGCTCCTTGTCCAACATCGGTGTGTGTTGTGTTCTTTCCCAATACAAGTCATTGCCCCTCTCATACTTTTTCTCTCCCCAGCAGAGTAGTAGATGAACTAAAGGTCATCTTTCAGATTTGGGGCCCACAATATTTCCTTACAGATGTCTTCCCGTTTTTTGCCATGCCCAGAAAGGCAGATTATATCAGTCATTTGTTGGGTTCCTCTAGCATGCGTGACATCATTCTTCTATAGAGCTTACTGCACTGTCCTTTAATTTCTTCTTTATAGCCCATTCACAACAATGTGGTCCCCCAAACAAGACACCATGTCTTTCCTGCCCATATCATATGCCTAATTCTTGGCAATAAATGATGACACATAGTAGGCATCAATATTTGCCAGATTAGAACAAAATTATCCCTTTATATATGAATACCCTTTAAATAATCTCTCAACCCTTTTTTACTTTTATTTTTAATAAGGGCGGTATATCAACAATGAAATAATCTGAAAAACTCATTTTGAAAAATGTGAAATCTATGAACAGCCCAAAGTCCATCTCGAGTCCCTCATCTTCCATAAGTTTTTTGCTAACAACTTTGATCCCTGAGGCTATCTCCTTTATCCACAGAGCAGTTGCTATGAGACAGAGACACAGAGGTGTGCTGTCTTTTATTGTTCTAATTTGTTTCATACCCGTAAATCTTATCTCCCCAGATAGACTGTAGTTCAATTCAATTCAAACAAATTCAAATCAGGAAATGGTGATAGAACCACCCATGTGTGTGAGTCTGTGCTCCTTGGGTGTTGGCACCGGTTCTTGTTTTGACTTTATTTAATTTATTCAAAATATATTTGTTGAGCATTTAATTCTAGTATAATCACCTTTCTGAGAGAGATTACATTTTTTTTAAGATTTCTGTGTTTTCAAAAAATTTACCAGTATTGTACAAGTTCAAGGGCAAATTGACCAGTCTACAGGGAGTCATGCTAAAAGTTGCAGCTCAGTGGTCCCACGTTCAAGGTAGCTTTATGTATGGCAAAAAATTCACAGGAGATTCAGATAACCTTGGCATCAGGAGATCCCAACCAGGGAAAACATGGCAAAAATGGATTCTGGATACCAGTCCGTGTCAAGAGTCATCTATTCCTTAGGTTATAGAATCGACTCCTGCCCTGGGCTGAGGGAATACTGTGGCCCCAATCCTAGAGAACAACTAGAAAATACTGAGGCAGGTAACTTAGCCAACAGCTTGAGAGTTGGAGCTGAACCCTCAAGACCTTATGAACCTCTGAGGAAAATGCTGGCAACAAAACATCTCAGACCTAGAACCCTAGAACCTGACTTTCCAGGCTTCAAAGGATGCTGGAGGGTGCTATAGGTGGTTGGGAGTTGTTTCTGAACCAATATCAGATTTGGGGAGCAGACCCCAATTCTAAGTTCCCCCAGATGATGGCGCTGAGACTACTGACCTCCACTTGCCTATGTTCCGTGTGGGAGTGAGCCCACTGGTAGGTGACTCAGAGGACCTGACAGCTGAGTCCGGGAAAGAAAAAGGGGATCAAGAGGGACCAGTAGCAGGGAAAACCAGAAGGGCCCAGAACCAGACCTAACCAGTCACTATAAATAGCTCCTGTATCACTAAATTTATTGCACTGCATTAAAATGGTCTTCTTCCTTGTCTGTCTCCCACTGGGCACTAAGCCATAAGGGCAGAGCCTAGGTCTTATCTTGCTTATCATGTTATTCTTAGCGCAAAACACGGTGCCTACTACCGAGGGGGCATTCAAGATATATTGCTCCCAAAATTCTTATTCTGGGAAGAAAGAATGAATCCGTGTCAGGTATAGGGCAAATAAACTCAGTCAACTAAGGAAAAGTCAACGTGAGGAAGGTGGGCTTCAACCTGTGGGCGAGGCTGGCAAGAGGTCAAGTCTAGAAGAAAGACTGAGGCAGCACTGAACAGTGGCCCGTGTCTGGGCTTTGGAGTCAGTCCTGGGTTTGAACACTGCCTCCACTTCTCTTGGTTTCTACCTTGTGAGCTCAGGCAAATTGTTAAATTGCTCTGAACCTCGCTTTCTGCTCTACAAAACAGCAGTTTACACTACTGACCTCATGTGTGGACATAAGAAGGGAGCATAAAAAAAGGTCAGCTCAGTGCTGGATCCTGTACTCCACAAGCGGTTGCTGTTGAGGCAAGCAGGAAACAGCAAATCCCCTCATTCCAATAGCTAATAGGCATCCTCCAGAGCTGGGGAGATTGGAACCCACAGATAAAGAATCTAGTCTCCAAAGCTAAAGCATAAATGATGAGGGGCACATAAGGAGACAAAAAAAAAAAAAAAAAAAAAAAAATCCAGGCTAAAGATTGAGGTGTCCCAGGCAAGGGATCTTGTCTATCAGACATGGAGGGATACGATTGGGAAGAAGTGTAGCTTGAACCTGTTCCAACAGCTTTCGAAGGCCAGGGATCCTTCTGTGCCTCAGCGTGGGGCTGCTCAGAGTGAGTGGGCAGGTATGAGCTCATCAGAGAAGCTAATAAGCACACTTGGCAAGAGCAGAGATGAGAAAGGGTGTGAAGTCAGACAGTTCATGACGGCCAGGCACAGAAGGTGGTCAATAAATCGTTGTTGATAATTTACTTTCATCATTAGCACCATTGTTCCAAAGTGGGGAGGGGCATGAGCCTTCATTCGATCCTGAAACTCAAACGGGGCATCTCATTTGCCAGCATTCTGGAGAAAACGGTGTTTTCTAACCTACCCCCATGGTTTCATTCGTGGAATCACTGGTGTATTTTATGGAACGCTGGGCCATTTGTCATTAATCTACAGCCAACAATGGAGGAAGCGCCACTTTGGCCAGCATGGAAACCATATTCCTTGGCTGAAATGGGAGTGAGCCCAGTTGAGGGCTGGTCACATGGATCTGGTGCTTCTCGCACTCTGGAGATCTCCTCTCGCCAGCCACCCACTCGTATGAAAGCTGTGTCATGATGCTGCTCACAAAGACCGTGGTGATTCTGAAATTCTCCAGCTTCTTCAGACCCTTGCTTGTGCATGTTGCATGTGGGGATTGGTTCGGGCTGGTTTGTTTTGTTTTTTGGGTTTTTTTTTTTTTTCCCCTGAGTAATGAATCTGTTTCTGAACATAAGAGCAACAGGCATCACACAGAATGCAGTTTCCTTATAAAAATGTCAGTTGCAATAAAAGGAATCTGGAGCCATCCTGGCAGCCTGGGAGCTGTTACAGGATGAACTCAGAACCTCAGCTTGTGTCTACATGACACCAAACATCCAGTTAAAAAGTGAAAAACTCAAGCAGTCATCCAGATGTTTTGTCTGCTTGATGCCAAACATCCTGATGTTTTCAACTATCCAGATGTTTGACATCGGGCAGATCAACCTCCCAAATCTGGAAGCACCTAGGTATCTTGTAGATATAGCCTTGGACCACTGGGCAGCAAAGACCAGGAACTTGGACACCACTTTTCCTGACTCTGGGGACTGTGAATCTCATTAGATCTTCACAAGAGTAAGGTGACTCCATTTAAAAAGTGAAAGGGGCTTGGAGTTAAACACATAGGTTGGTAGGGCTTTGCCAGAGGAACTAATGCAAAGGAAAGTAAAACACAACAAAGCCCAGTGCAGCTCAGGTGACTTCACAGTCTCTCTCCCAGCTCTCTTCTATCCCCAGCCTCCTCCAAATCCCTGGGGAGGGGCAGCAGGGAGCCCAGCTCCAAAGCAAGTAAAAGTTTGAGTCTAATTTTGTATTGATAGCAGACATTACTTATTAAACTGGACCCCCGACTTCCTAAAAGTGAAGCTGACCTTCTAGACAGACTTCAGAACAGTTTTCATGTTCTCATGACCAGCCTGGTCGTGCTGAAGTTATTAAACCTTCAAGCTGACCATTTCCGGATATGCCCCTTTAGTATGAATGTAAAAGAGGACTGAGCGGGTCTGTGTGGAGACAGAGTGAGCTGGGCTCTTTTCTAGACAAGCCCTCTATTTCTTGTTGCTCCTCTTGATTCTGGCTCATGATCTCTGCCTGCCTCTCTTCTCCCAATAATCCTAAGAAATAAGAATGGAGAAAGAGAAGAAGAAAGAAAGGAGGGAGGTGAAAAAAGGTAGGAAGGAGGAAAGGAGAATGGCAGAAAGAAGGCGCAAGAAAGAAAGAAATCTCAAAGCTGCCGAGGACAGCATGTACAGGCGAGTTTAAAAAACAACAACATAAAAGGAAAAATAAGAGCAACCCAATAAAAGGATGAAACACGGTCATGGGACTGCAAAGAGAATCTGAACATCTGTACTTTTTCTTATTTATAACCACGTGAGGAAAAACAGGAAAAACAGCGTACAGAACCTCAAGTGGAATTTTCTTTCAGCCCCCATTTCGCTGGTGCATTCCGCTAGGAAGAAAGTAACCATTCTGATTGTCTTCTATAGGCTTGAAATATACAATTCATCATTGTCTCGTGCATCCTATGATTGTGAGTTAGTCGTTATTAGTCATTGTTGTGCGGGGGAATTCCTCTCCTACCCACATCTGGACCTCTGCCGTTAAAGTGTTAGAGCGGAGTACGGCAGCAGACACCGTCCTTTATCATTTCTGCATTCGATGCATCTCCTTTTAGGATGGCTCTTTGGCTATTGTTTTATTGTTGCTGTGTTTGTTACTGGCTGATTGAATCACTTTTAAATTTTATTGTGACGGTGCTAATGGCAATGACTGTGCTCAACCAAATTAGCTCATCAGTACCATCAGTGTTAAATCAATCAGGAGATTAGCGATCGCTAATATACACATAATTTGGGCTCCTTAAAGGAGACAGACATCTGTTTTCCTTGGCAGCAGCCTGTTTCCAGGCCCTTACTTGATACCATGTGCGTGCCTAACTCCTGTTCACAACAATAGCTTTTATCCTTGGGGGTTGGTAGTATAGTTAATTGATGCCTTTATCGTTTCATGGGAGATGCCAGCTCACATCAAAAAAAAAAAAAAAAAAAGGAGGAAAAGAAAAAAACACAACAAAACACACTACAAAGGCTTGGCGTTTTATCTGGTGGAACTAGAGAACCTCAAAGCTGGACCATGTATTAGAGAAAACTAAAGATTGCTTTCATCCTCATTGCTGCAAAAATTTTGCCTGTATCCTCTCATTTTTCCCGCCATCATTGAAAATTCAATGAGTATTCAAGTCTGAATATTAAGATCTGACTTTTGCCTTTGAGAAATGCAAGTATCAATCAGAATAGAACAGAGGCAGGGCCAGGTGTGTGTTTCCTGGATGAGGAGGAGTGATGCCGGACAGTAGGGGAGGACAAGAAGTGAAGTGTGCATTATTATAAAACCTGGAATAAAGAATCAGGTCAGTTTGTTGGTTTAGTGTGCTCTGCAAGCGGGGATACCTGCATTTTTGGAAAAGAACACTGTCATGTCCTATGTCCTGGAGACACATCAGATTCTTTCGTGGGTAAATGGTTCTGTGCTCACAGTGCCTAAGTTTCTTGTACAAGACACACTGGTGCATTGAAATTGTGATGACTTACTCGTCCCTTCAAAAAGCATTTATTGAGTAGGAAAACAGCATGCTGTTGACAAGGAAAACTCCAGACTAAAAACTGGATGATCAGGGTTCTGGTTCGGTTCAGCTTGAAAGATGAGATAAGCGCACGAGATATTTACATGAACATAAAAGACAATACACAATTAAGTACCTCAGTGGGCATTAGGTTAGATGAAATCTGTCTAAAGGAAAATAACACTATATACTTCCTGGATGTAATACTAAGAAACACTTTTCAAAATGTGTCACCATAATTATTTTCATTATATTCATTGTAACTATTGATACTTAGTCTCAAATCCGGGTGTTTTTCTTACGTGAACTCAAAGACAAGCGTCAAGACATAGGTTTTAGATAGTGACATCAGGAGTAGCAACTTACAGGTATATTTTAATAGTTATATTTTCTTTTCTATTAATTATTACAAGTCTGCACAAGGAATATAGTAATAATAATAAGCACTAATGTATATGTCCAGCTTCATCAAATCTTAATATTTTGCCCTATTTCGCTCACTTTATTTTATTTTATTCGAGAGAGAAAGAGCATAAGAAGGGGGAGGGGCAGAGGAGAGGAAGAGAGAGAATCTTACTTAAGCAGGCTCCACACTCAGCAAGAAGCCCAACAAGGGGCTCAGTCTCACAACCCTGAGATCATGACCAGAACTGAAATCAAGAGCCAGACACTTAACCGACTGAGCCACCCAGGCGCCCCTAAGGAAAAAACATATTCTTTATCCAACTGAAGCCCCTTGCATAACCCTTTTCTAATTCTACCCCCTCCTTTCATCCTTCCTGGAGTTATTCTGAATTTGGTGTCACCCATGCATGCTGTTATACTTTTACAGTTGTGTTCATATCCATAACTATATATTCCATGTTCTTAACTTTATTGATAAGGTCTTATGATTATGCAGCTTGTTTTTTCACTGAGTATTGTGTTTTCAGTATCTCTCTGTGTTGATATTCGTGTATGTAGCTCACTCATCTTAACGGCCATATATGAATGCACCACAATGTCTTTGGCCCTCCTGTTCATAGACACTTGGGTCGCTTCAGATTTTGTTATGACAAGCAGAGCTCTCATGAATTGCTAAAACAAGCCTCTTTATGAAGCTGCTAGAGTGTCTCCGGGGGCAGAATTGCTGAATTACATAATATGCACATCTCTCACTTTCCTAGCTGTCTTTTAATCATCCTCCAAAGAGAGTGTACTGACATATACACCCACCAGAAGTGTATGAGAATTTCTGTTTATCCGCCAATCTGAAAATGCTATTGTAAGTGCACATTTGAAAAGGGAACTATCACTGTTTATACACTCAAAACGTCGTCTCAAATATTACTAAGAACAGATACCCACTTGCTCTGTTATTGAAAATAACCTATTGTGAATTTGCACCGAGGCAATAAAAGAATCTGCAATGGGGGCGCCTGGGTGGCTCAGTGGGTTAAGCCTCTGCCTTCAGCTCAGGTCATGATCTCAGGGTCCTGGGATCGAGCCCCGTATCGGGCTCTCTGCTTGGCAGGGAGCCTGCTTCCTCCCCTCTCTGGCTGCTGCTCTGCCTACTTGTGATCTCTCTCTCTCTCTCAATCTGTAAAAAAGAAAAAAAAAAAAAAAAAAAAAAGAATCTGCAATGCCTTCGGGTCTTCCCACTTAAAGGGGAAATGTTACCCAACACCAAAGACTGTCTTTTCCTGAGCTTCTTCAGGATGTTCATCCAAGTGAGGTTCAAGTTTTGGAACCAGAAAACATTTTAGAAATCATTTTTTTCCAGCAGCATCATTTCAGTATAAAGAGACATGATCACACAACTATGATAGCGACCATATTCTTCTGATTTATTTAAAACCTACTATGTTCCAGATGCCTTACAAATATTCTTTTTTTATATTTTTTTTATTTTTTTAAAGATTTTTATTTATTCATTTGATAGACAGAGATCACAAGTAGGCAGAGAGGCAGGCAGAGAGAGAGAGGAAGAGAAGCAGGCTCCCTGCTGAGCAGAAAGCCCGACGTGGGGCTCGATCCCAGACCCTGTGATCATGACCTGAGCCGAAGGCAGAGGCTTAACCCACTGAGCCACCCATGTGCCCCTGCCTTACAAATATTCTTAATCCTCATGACAAGAGCCAGAAACCACCACAAAGAGTATATTCTCCAAAACACAGTTATTGTTATATGGCTACTGAGAGCAGACACAATGCTGTTTTATCCGAGCAGAACAAAATTGTACCAGAGTACCTACTATCAAAGGCATATGATCTAGAATGGAAGGTGACACCAGAGTATAAACTAGCATGTGTTGACTCAGACCAGGGCAGGCCACTGGGAAGGGGTCTTTCTCTAGCTGGGATCATTTAGGAAAACATCCTGAAGAAACTGGTATGGGAATTGGGCTGTGGAAGACAGGTAGAACTTAGATGGACACCATCTTACCTGGATGTGCTGACTAGGCATTGCCCATGTAATGACCATGAGGTGGACAGTCAATGGAATCCAACAGTCTGTAACCATATCCCACCACCAAAGTAGGTGCACCTAGGGGTTAGCAGGGAGGACAAATCAGACTGTAAGGGATCAAGGGGAAGTTCAGTCTGATGAACGTGCAGAAGATCTGCAGGGCCAGGCAACCAACAACTGGGGAAAATCCAACAAAATGACCTCTCAAGAACACAACAAGGCCTCCATGCTCGGACTGCCCCCCCACAGCCACCTTTCTTACCACTCTCCCCTCCTTTGCGCATCTGTTGGCTTCTCTTCTGTTTCTAGAACATGGCAGGCTGGTGAAGCCAGTAGGATCATTCATCAGCAGTTCCCTCTGCTTGGAACAGGTACCCCGTTTTACATACACCAGCTCATTCTCATCGTACAAGTCCCACCTGAAATGCTTTCCTTTAGCATCTTATCTAAGCCAGCCTCTGCTCTTCCTTTCCTCCATCATCTCCATGGTCTTTCTCATTCTCCAAAATTATCTTCCTTAGATAACCTCTTGCCCCAGTTGAGAAAATGAGCACCATGAAGACATAATAACCCTATTATGTGTTCTATGACTGGCCTGTGGCACATAGAGGGGCTTCAGAAACATTTATTGATTGTTGTACCAGTGAACCACAATATTCTAGTTTCCAAAGAAGCAGACAGAGTATCAGAAACTGCAAGGTCTTTTGGGAAGTTGGGTCTCACAACGATGGAGTGTACGGGCAGGATTATATTAAGGGGACATTGTGTAAGATATATTAAGTAGGAGGTCACCATGAGGAACTCAGAAACAAACAAGTGCCGTAAGTTCAAGTACCAAGACTAAGGTCTAAGGTGGGCCTTAGATTCAAAGCAGAAACTGAGGAACGTGAACGGGCTAAATCACTACAAAGAGACTTTCTACCAGTCAGGTGTCAGGCTAGAGCTCTTTAAACCTTTCCAGCCTCAGGTCACAGGGGAAAGGATGTGGATATACCATGGTCTCATCCATTGGGAGAGGTAGAGAAGTCAGTGGTTCTGAAACCAGAAATATTGGCCAGAGGGAGAGTGAAAGTCCAAGCAGAAGGTACAGCAAGAGCAAGGCCGAAAGGTGATGTGTTCTCCAGCTTAGAACAGTGCCTGGCCCATCAAAGAGCACAAAAAACACTTGAAGGAATTGATTCACAACATTAGTCTGATAGTGCTCTCCAGGACAGAGAGCCTGCATGGGGGCAAACCAGCTGAGAGTTTATTCCAAGATGTGGTTTTAGCAATCCTGGTTCCTCGCAATAGAGCTGGGTGGGGACAGATAGAGCTTGATGACTAACGGATTGTGTGCCTGGGGAAGGAATGGAGGCAGGGACAGGATAGGAAAGAAGGAAATAAATCTTACCCTGAGCTTCAGAGTCTGGGTGACTAAGTGACGTGGTTACAGAGCTAGAGAAGTCCAAATGAAGAATAAGCTGAAGGTGGGGCATGAAGGTTCCATGAAGATACTGGAGGTACAGGAAGGCCTGGATTCAGCAGTGATGTTTAGGAAGTGGTTGGAATGAGACTGGAGCTCTGCAGAAGCCTGGAATAAAAATGTGTAATGGCATGTGCGACTTCAATCATTTTCAGGAACAGGCAGGCTGGGAATAGAACTAAGTAGAATTGGGAAGATTAGCTGTGTAGTAAGACACGGCAGGACCCAACCCATCCAGCCTCATTACTCATTGGCAAAATATCAGGACTCATCTCAAAAACTAAACATGCTGGGCTTCTTTGCACCAAATATCAATTCCCACTAGGACCTCCATACCTAACTTCCTTTAATCTAGGCAATTTACTTTTCTTAGGAGGCGAGAATGCAAAGTGGTTACAAATATGGCAATGGCATGAGACTGCCCGGGTTCAAATTCTGGGTTTGCCATTAAAAATTAAAGGCTGTTGAGCCTGGGGGCCCCTGGGTGGCTCAATTCGTTGAGCGTCAGTTCTTTGGTTCAAATCATGATCCCGGGGTGCTGGTATCGAGCCCCACATCGTCAGGCTCCCTGCTCGGTGGGGAGACTGCTTCTTCTTTTCCCTCTTCCTCTATGTGCTCGCTCACGCTCTCTCTTTCTCCAAAAAAAAAAGAAAAGAAAAGAAAGAAAGAAAAAAAAAATCCACCACTGAGGCATGCCGCCCCTCTCTGGAGTCCTATGCCTCCTCGCAGTGTAGCAACTCCTGGAGCCCTCCATTCTCACAATTGAAAAAGCCCTGGGAGAATTTCAATGCTATTGTTTTGGAGACTTCCTTTCATCCTGCCTTGAATTTGTCCCAGTTCCAGTTTTAGACAATAAATCATAAGCCTTTTAAAAAGGGAGTTCCATTCAATATTGAGAAAAGGGAAAATGAATCCCTGGACGAGAGGTCGGTTCCTGACTTGGGCAAAGTCTGAACTCTTCCAGGTTGGTAAACTCCACCATGGGCTGTTTTCTTGCCTGTGTGTTTGCTTTGTTGGCTATTGTATTTTAAACAAGAAGGTTGTTTTGTTTTGTTTTTTTCTTTTTTAAATGAGGCCATCTTTCTGTTTTGTTCATAGTTGTTGGACCATCACTAGCAACGAGGCCGTGGAATTTATTTGAATTGCCATTCCTCATTATCTTTTTTAAAAAATGAACCCTGTCAATAGCAACTTGTATAAGGATAATCTACCAGCAAACATCAGTAGGCCAGA
This sequence comes from Meles meles, assembly GCF_922984935.1. Classification (NCBI taxonomy): domain Eukaryota; kingdom Metazoa; phylum Chordata; class Mammalia; order Carnivora; family Mustelidae; genus Meles; species Meles meles. Next base: position 26,815,525 of record NC_060070.1, read on the forward strand.
CGTACTGGCAGGCCCTAGTCAATCTGTAACTGAAAACCAAAAGTGTAGCCGGAAATCCTAATACTGAAACTTGCAGGGTTATATAGCTGATGAAGCAGAAAACAAAAAGTAGGTGATAACTGCTAAGAAGTGCAACCTTAACAGTCGTCATGTCTTTGAGGATTTTCTTAACGGGCGGGCAGAGCTTCATCTATTTTCGAATTCACTTTAGCCATCCCAAACAGCTCTTGGCTCTGGGTTATTTTCCATCCTCTTCCAAGATAACACCTGCTAGCTATAATCAGCAGGGCTATTCCAACAAGCTTTTTCTTTTTTTTCTTTCTTTCTTTTTTTGTTTTTTTTTTTCCTCCGTTGCCTTTCCTAAAGTAATAGAGAGTTCAGGTTATCATATCTTAGTGTCATGTGGTACTAAATCACACTCTGCGAAGAGATAACAAGATAGCCCCAGGGGGTGGGCGTGGTGGGTATGGACTTTGTACCAGCCAACCGTCCCTTTCCAGGGGGGCTAAATGTGTCCAGTGTAAGTGGTAAAGGGAGAGGTATCAGAGCTGAGTGGCGTGGGGTAAAGGAAATAAGGGAGACAACTCTACCATTGGCTCAAAAAGTACCGAGGCCCATCTGGTCCCACAGTCAGAAACTGGGTGCTTTCATCTTGTTTTGCCAATGGATCCCAAAGTAGTGAAAGATCAGACCCTCCCCATGTGTCCCAGCTGTGCCTCCTCTGAAATAGAGGCCTTCACCCTCTCTGCCAAGAATGGAACAGGCAATTTACGAGGAAGGCCAAGTCTCCATGCTGGTCGCATCCACACGGTTTTTTAGATCTGCTGACTTATTCTGTGCAGCCCTCACACCACCCCAAGCTGACTGCTGCCCATGTACCCACAACTCTGCTGATCTCTCAGTGGCTAAAACTACCCAGAAACCCTGGCTTCAGGCAGCGATGCCTCCAAAAGCATCTTCGGGAATCTAGAAGGAAAGGCTGAAGACCAAGCAGGACCCCGCTGATCATTCCGGGAAGTCGCGTAAGTCATCATGGAGACATGACAGGTACCAAATACACAATAACTCTTTAAAAAGAAAATGAGGAATGAGGTCATTTATATAGAACCAGAATCTGCTCTCAGCTACTCACCCACCATGTACATATCTGCTAAGAAGTGCAACCTTAACAGTCATGTCTTTGAGGATTGTGGCAAGTGTGGCAGTTATTAGGAGAATGTGTTTCCCGGATTGGAGACCACTGTGTTTGCACATCTGACTCAACATACAGTAGTCTTGTAGCTATTGGATGAAGAATGTGGTATATGAGAAGACAGAAATCGGGGCTTAGAAAATGTGTCCCTTGACAAAGAAAGAGGCAGGTGCCCTTCTTGTGTGAGAGGAGGAATCTTCCCAGCTAGGGAAGGGACACGGTCCACCAGGACTTAGACAGCTCTCAACTGCCTGGCACAGGTGAGATGGCTCAGCCTTCCGACAATCATAAGGCAAAACCAGCACGTGTACTTGCTACATGGAAACCACGTCAGCTTCAGTGCCCAGCACACTGGGACTATTTTCAAACCAATGCATGTTTCCTCTGTGTAGGAGCCTAGCTTAGCACTGGGGACAAGCCCAAAAGAATCACTGGGTCGACCTACAGAGTGCTCAAGCTGGATCCTAAGTACTCCTAAGGGTCCAAGGGGCCCCTTCAGGGGAATCTTGGGTCTTGTATACTAACTAGGGAAATCTGAGGGTCTTACCGAATATTTGCTACATTCATAGAGATAGGGAAAGCTCTCTCAGGGAAGCTACCTGCATCTGGTCTTCTCTCAAAATGAAGATCCAGAATTAAGAACATTCAACATTGTATGAAGCATAATGGAAAATGCTGATGTCCACGGTACCCGTAGACACAGCACCAGCTATATGGCGTTCTCCCCCACGCTCAGGGTGTTACGGGCGTCAACTATGTACAGCTTTTTATCCGCTGGTCATACCTCAATAAAGCAGTTGAGAGAGTAAAAAATAAATACAATGTATTATATTCTACCCTCTAGTTTGCATATTAATTCACCTGCTTGCAGAGATTTTTAGGTTTTCTATTCACATTGTCATAAATCTGGTTTCTTTTCTTCCCATCACACGTTTCTTGTGGGAGTTTTTTCCCCTCAGGAGATACCTGTCGTATTGGCCCTCAGGTCATTACTCATTTTCTATCTTTTTCTAGACCCTGATGAGGACATGATGTGATCTGGGGAGTATGTGCTTCACTTACACTTGTCCACTGATCATTTCCTAGGTGCTTGTTGTAGAAGAGAATCCAAAGCAGGAGTTGAAGGAAATCCTCAAAAAGTTAAACCTTGCTTCTTTCCACCTACAGTACCATCTCTGAAACCAGCAGGAGAAAAAAGAAAAATCTTATTTTTTTGATGCCAATGTCCATTTAAACTCTCCTTTTGCACGTTAGTCCACTGCGTGGGTCTGAGTATGTGTGTAGGTTATAGCGACAACAGCCACTTGTGTGCCTACCTTTGCAGGAGGTCAGAGAAGGGAGGCCATTTGGGCTTTCTCAAAGGCAGGCACCCCCACAGTTACTTGAGTGAGTAAACGAATGCTGTGCAATGACGTTTTGCAAAAGCAAAATATTGTCCTGATTCACAGCATCCCTATTTTAGTATATGGTACAGAGAATGCTCCTGGTCATCCATCCGTGTGCACAGCAGACCCAGCGGGATCTTTTTGTGATCAACTGTGTCTCTTTGTGCGTACATCTACGTACGTATACATAAGGATATAAATAAACACATGTGCCTGACTCGACCCCTCCTTTAAGCATAATCTACCCTCATATGATGTGATTTCAGGAACACTTGGAAGACAATTTGCTCAGAGGACCTCCACTGATATCATAAATTCCACAATTAGAGACTCATTCCTTTGCTTTAAGTTTCTTCTGCTAGGATGCAAATAACAACTGGGATGGTGCTAATTAATGTTTAGAGCCATACTCCAGGACAAACAAAGTTTTCTGCTTCTCTGCTGAGAATTAAGTCTGATTTCTAGGAAAGCAAAAAGGACGGATGACACTGGCCGCCCCAGGGAACCCAAGATGGGAAAGAAAGATATCCAAAGCAGGAGGATAGGGTTGCTCCAAGACGGTTTTCACAATTATCCCTAAGGCCAGAAAGGCAGAGCTGTTTCAAAACAGACATGACCTTAACTAGTGAAATCCAAAGAGACCTTTAGCCTCAGAAACAAGAGAGAAGGAAAAAAGAAATAGAAACGCAAATAAACATTTCTCTGACCAGTCTTATTTGCGGGGTCCCAACAAGATCTGGTTGCCTTTCATACATGCAGATCGGCCACTGACCAGGGCCTACAGTTCCCTTTTTGGGAAAAGGAACTAATCCCCGGATTGCCAAACATTCATAAACAGATGAACGTAGAGTAAATTTTCAAAACAAGCTTTTGTAACAATTGGAGATGGTCAAGATGGTGAAAGTGAAACCAAACTGAGCAGAAAGGGTAAGAGGGTGAAATAGAAGCCCAGAGAGCCACGGGTCCCGGAAGCTTGGCCCCTGCAAAGTCAACATTGCTGGGCCACGCTTAGATCTGGCTGAAACCGTGTTCTCCCAGAGACCAGAGCCTCACCAGTGGAGGGTCTGGGAATGGAAGTGATTTCAGCATCTCCCTTTGGAACCTCAGGACTCCTGCCAGGTCACGTGACATGCCTCCCACCCTGGCCCCTGGGACCACACGGACCAGGCTGGGGAGAGACGGAACAGGAGCTTGGAAATCTGAAGGTGGAGCCGGCTCCCGCGGGCCCATTGTTGTCCCCAGGACCCTTCTCCTCCTGCCAACCTCTTTCACCGCCCGTCGGCCCGTTGGTTGTTTCTCTGAGACAAAAGAACCCAGCTGAGACTTGGACAAAGAAGAATGCAGGGAAAGGGGAGAGAATACCTTGAACAAGAATAGCCTGGAAGGAGCCAAAAGTGGAAAAGGAAGTCTAATTCTGTCCTAGTCCGGGGGAAAAAGGTTTTTTGAGAAATGTAAACAAATCAGGAAATCCTGGCACTTACTCCAGTTCCGATCTGGGGAAGCGCACCGGTCCTTTCCCTAGGAGTGAGCTGCTGTTTGTGAATGAAATCCAGATTAAATTATTCATTGAGTCCTGCCAGCCCCGCAGTTTCCAGCTTTCCCCTTGCCTATGGCGTCGCTCAGACCTTAAAATAATAATAATAAAAAAACATATGCATGTTATTAACTCTCCATATTCAAATGGAAATTCAATGCTATCATAAATCTCTCTTTTCTAATGTAAATTCCTTTCTCTAGCATGAAGCTGCAGGAAAGCCTTGTATCTGAGCAATCTAAACTTGAAAGAGAATTTTTGTTAAACCAGTTATGATAGGGGAAACGTGTTTTTCACTGAGTCGAAAGATTAAAGTTGGTTGTAAAAAGGGGTGGGGGACTGAGGGAGAATTATTGGTTGCTCAGCTAATGATTAGATACAGAACTTCAAGGACAAATTAAGAGGCACAAAAGAGTCACGCAGATAAGTGAAAACAGTTCCAATCCTATTAAATAAAAGATGCATTGTTTATCTTTGGTTGTAATCTCCATTTCCATATTCATCTCCGTCTAAGCAGCCCCCCTCCCTGCACCCCATCCCTTCCTTAGTAACCCTAAATGGATCTGAGCTCTGGGCACAACCCAGCTGCAGATCTGGGTGCCCATAGTTTCTCACCTACCAGAGCCCCCTCTCTCTTACTCTAATTGTGTCAGGTCTGAGTGCCTTTTCTAATGAGGCTCTGGCTGAGAAGTAGAAGGCGGCCCTTTCTGGGGAAATATGCTGTGAACCCTTTGGTTTATTTCAAGGAATTTTCAGCAAACGTCACGGATCCTTCCTCTCACTTGGACTCCACTAGTTGTGATTTGGCCCTCCTCTCCCACTCATCTCACCCCGCCTCTTGCCCCCTCTCCTGCCCATGGACCCACCCCAGATCCTAGTCTTTTCAGGGTAGACTTGGTCTGAGGGGGAGGAACCATAATGTATCCATGTATTACAGAGCTACAGGGAATAATTCTAAAGGACTTCCTCAAGCTGTGGCATCAGTGGAAGCTCACCAACAAGAGACCAGGGGCTCCTGATGGTGTTGAGAAGGCCACAGGCCTAGTGGTGGCTCTCCTCCAGGCCGTGGCCCCAGGCCCCTCCCTGGGGGTGGTTTGCAGGGAGGCCTCCAGAGTGGAGTGGGCTCAGGGCTTCAATCCTCAAGGCAAAAGCTTTCTCCACTGACTTCTGGGAACACAGTGCAGGGATACACAGAGAAAATATATCTCTTACATGAATGCAAAATATTAGCTCTGTCCAGAAAGACATTTGTGAGGAAAAAGAACATCAAAATCAGAAATAAAAATATTAACAGCAGGACAGACCCTAATTCATTCAGCTTTGCTCTTAAGGGTTTGAATACATAAGCACTCAGTTTATTGCTAATATTTAGAACTGAAATAATAGAACCTAGAATCGGTTTAATAAAAATACCAGAACTAACCTCTCTGGCAGCCAGCGCTGAGAGCAGAGTCACCTTCCAACACGGACCAATTTCTCCCTGATCTCTTATTAACATTCCACATTCAAGATAGAAGATTTCATGTTCTTTCGGGACCATTCAGAGATTTATGGCACCTATAGAAATGTTCATAAAATCTGAGGCTGTGCGAGGCTTTCGACGTCTGTATCATTGTTATCAGAACTATAAAAACCATCACCCTCTTGTCCATGGCCGGTCTTGTCTTTCCAGATAATATAATCCAGAGGAAAGTAAAATTGCCACTGATTATTGCCTCTAGTAGACTGTACTATCCAGTGCCTGTGTGTTGAGAGGATGGCCGTGTCAGATGAGGAAAGGGAGGGAGAGCACAAATCAAACTGTATGTCCTGGAGAACTTCACGGGGAACTCTGTGACACTGTTTCTAGGGCAACTCATTCTATCTGTCAGAAGGATGCTGCCCTGGGTACATTATTCTCTTCAACCTGGTTCTCTGGCCTCCTTTACGGAGGAGTGGTAGTCTCCAGAGTGTAGACAGAGAAGGGAAGCAGGTGCTCAGACTCCCAGCATCTGGTTTAGATGACCACAATGCGGAGAACACCTGCAGCCTGCGTGTCAGCCAAGTCTGGCCTCCCATTGTATTCGATTGGACTTTCTGCCTTGAGCAAGAAAAAGGCATTGTTTATCAGATTTGCCAAAGGATCTCCGGGGAGGTGGAGAGAGACGGGATAAACAAACCTAAAACAAAATGCAAGTGTAAGCAAAGCACTGGGAGACCTTGATTCTATGTGACTACTCTAGGTAATCTTTCAGCCTGACACAGAGTAAGGAAAGCCAAGGGAGAGAGCCAAGTGTTATCATGGACCAAGACAGTTTCCCAAAGGTTTTTCCAGAGAACTGGTACTGGATAGTCTCATCCAAACTCAGGTCCTTAGGGAGAGGCAGAAACTAAACCACATTCATTAAGGGTCCAATTTGTGCAGGACCTTGCCATGGGCTTTAAAGGATGACTAGAGACCTCCCTGTCCTAGAAAAAAACTGGCAAAGAAGATGGTCTTACTATTTATGTACAGAACGTTCCATTTGCGCATTTTATATTCTCATATTTTGTCATAATGACGCATTGGGGGAACTGGGTCCCTGCAAATCATACCAAAAACGGGGTTTAGACTCTGACAAAGGTAAGCAACGCAAACACAACTGACCCAACATTATAATGCAACCTCATGACTGGTATTTTGGAACAAAAATCAGCAAGCTTCTTTTAGAGACTGAGGAAATCATTTAGGGATACCACACATAAAATGCTGTTTTGTTAGTAAATAATTCTGAAGCGGCCCCTCTGTTTTCTTTCCTTTGTATAGAGCCCCAACTAGTGGAAGCCTGGAGAACTGCATGTGAAGAGAACCCTTTTGCCTGGGAGGCAACCACCAGTCTTCCCCCGGGTAAAAGCCCATCCCCTGGCTCGCTGCGGTAGGAAGAGTAAACTGGTAGTGATAAAAACGCATTCGATCTTTCGTTTAAAATGAGTCAAGGCACTGGCTAATCGGGAGAAAGAATATTTCCCCAGTTCAGAACTTCTCTTTCTTGAAGAAGTCTTTTCAAAGAAAGAGGAAGAGGCTCTGGGTTGTATACACAGAAAGAAAGGGACCGGGTTTCACGAATTAAATGAGCAGGCACTTAAAAGAGATGTCACACCAGTTGGGAACAGGACGGGTAAGAATGTGCCCATATTAGGGTCTGTGAGGGTGAAAGGAGCAAAAGGAAGGGAAGGATTGGAATCTCACTAGGGTAGAATGAAATAGCAACTCCTGGGAAAGAATGACAGATTTTCCTAAAGGAATTGACTCTTTGGGGTTGTTGGGTTTTGAGTTTTGTTTGTCTGTTAACTCTCTATTTCAAGGAATCTCATCTCTTTGTGGATTTTTAAAGGAATCTTGGCTCCCTTTACCAAAAGGACTGATAAAATGCAGGCAGTCTAGAAAGGTTATAAAAATGTAAGATAAATTCATCAATCAGACAAAGTATAGCCTGTGTGCCCCAAAGGTTCACAGACATGCTCGGGGATTTCATAGAACTCCTTCATAAGACTTGCAACTTCTCTGTGTGTGTGTGTGTGTGTATGTGTGTGTGTGTGTGTATGCGTGCACACATTTTTTCTAAATTCTGTTAACTTTTACCAATTCTCAAAGGCGTTTACAACCTGAAAGAAGAATAAGAAACATCACCATACAGGAATCTGCACATAGACAAAAAACAGTCACGTTTTAATGGATGCCTGTTAGAGTGATCTCAGACTTCATAAAATTCTGTTCTTAGAGAAACCACGTAGAGATACCAAAATATTTCAGTGTATCACAAAGTGGTTCAGCCTTTTTGTCTTTCATGCAGTGATTCTGTGGACAGAAAGTCACGAGAAGTTTACTATGTGTTTGTGCTATGGTATAGGGAATCTTCCTCAAACCTCAGCATAATGCACACGCTGTCTTTGAGCAATTTCTGCACTGAATGATGTCCATTAACCAGCCTTCTTCAATATGAACTAAACAACATGGTTTGTGCTCAAAAATCCAAAAGCAGTAACAATCATTTTTTTCAGTAGATTTAAGAGTGGGAAATGGTGGCAAAAAAATGTTTAACTTAAGGATTTGGAGGCTTACTGAGCACATTGCATTGTTCTCAAAATTAAATCAAGAAATAGGAATTTTAAGGACACCTAGGTGACTCAGTTTATGATCCCAAGGTCCTGGGATGGAGCCCCACATCCAGGCTCCCTGCACACCAGGAAGCCTGCTTCTCCCTCTCCCTCTGCCCCTGCTTGTGTTCCCTCTCTCATTGTGTCTCTCGCTGTCAAATAAATAAAACCTTTAGAAAAAAATAGGAATTTTGTACCACCTACTTTATGTTTGTGGTGGTTATTAAATAAACGCTCCAGCCCTTCATGTCGTTTGAAAAGAGGTTTGTTTAAATACTACTTATTTGAAGATCATTAAGTGTCTAGAGTTCAAGGATAACAAGAGTGATAACACCACGGTGATGCTATCCAACTTCTTTTATGGCACTGGCTTTCCCATAGATTTTATTTAACAAATGACTTAGTTGTGAAGAACAGTTGTTATGTTAATCTGTCTGTCCTAGCCTTCACCTCCCAACCAGTGGGCTAATTGTACCAAGGGAGTTTCAGGGATAACTAAAGAGCACACATCATCCATAAGTAATCTCCTCGTCAGTTGGCTCCTAGTCCTGTGTCACTCAGATTTTCCTTCTGAGCTATCAAGGTGTACCATCTGTTCTCCCCTCCCTCAGGGAGGCAGAACCAGGTTTTTAAAATTTACAAAAAGGAAAATAAATAGCTAATCTAAGAAATAATACAAAACTTGCCTGCATTTTTTTTTTCTTGCTCTCTGTGGCTTCTGAGACTGTACTAAACTCACATATTTGATACAAGTGTTCATGTCCTAATTGGAACAATTAGGCAGAGGTCTTCAGGAAAAAGTTTTTAAGAACTGAGGCTTGGTGGGGGTTTTTTTGTTTTAACTCCCTTACCCCCTTACCAAGATCATTTTAAAAGTTTATTTTAAATATTATAACCACAAACTGTTCAACCAGAGGAAAATGAAAGTAGGCCACTTAGAGGTTTACGTCCAAACTAAAGCAAAACGTCTTAAGCTAATCAACCATTGGGAGTTCACTGCCTACTAAACGCAATTACTTTGAAATTAAGAAGGAAGTATTTTAAATATTATATCTGAATTTGTAATTTTTCTCATGCAGGATATACAGAGTCTAGTACTTTTTTTCCTTTCCCCTTAGGACTAAACTGACCTTCCTGCCTGAGCAGTGAAACCCCAGACTTGGACTAGAGCCAGCCGCCTTTCAGCACATCATTAAGAACTGTTGGAGGTGCTGTTTAAATGTAAATTTTCCAGCTCCCCACCAGACAGATAGGCAAAGCTAAAGCAGTCAGGGCACGTTTGACACCTCCAATTTCCAAAAGGAAGAAAAGGGGGAAAGCTTCCAAAAATATGTGTATCAAAGTGAAAGTTATTGAAAATGAGGCCATTCATCTGACTTAGGATGTCAGAGAGTCAGGCATCCATAGACCTAAAAAGACATCCTAGATAAAAGCAAATCTGTGGGGCAATTTAAAGGGTGAGCAATCCCTCGAATAAAGAGGTTTTTCATGCTTTCTCGAGAAGGCAAGCAGCCCAGGAATAAAAGGAGGCCACTTATGTTCCCTATGTCCTAATGATTAAGGATTTCTTCAGACATTATCAAGGTCCAGTGTGGAACCTGGACCAATAAGAATTATAATGTACATGCACGGAAAAAAAACAAACAAAAAAAAAAAAGAGGAAGGAAGGAAGGAGGTAAGAAAGAAAGAGAGAAAGATAAAGAAAGAAAGAAAGAAAAGACAGAGGAAGAGAAAGAAAAAAGGCGGGAGGGAGTCTGTATTCCATTCGGTTGATATTCACATTTTAAGCCAATATTGGTCGAGATATGCAGGTGATATTGACAAGGTCATCTCCTGAGAAGGGTTTTGGAGGCAAGCCCTACCACCATCAGAGAGAACGCTGAACTGCACTTCAGCTAGCAGGTCTAGGCTTCATTACATACTTTCATCTCCCCTCTATTGTAACCTGTGATGCCAACTGAATGTCGAACAATGTAATAAGGCAGAAGCAGCCAAGTAATTTGAGATTTCCCCCTCATTTCACAAAATTGTATCAACATGTACAAAAACACAAGCGTACGAGCACATGTACACAGTCAATTCTCAATTGCCTGTAATTATGTTCCACCTCCACTGACACTGCAAATTAATTTCTAATGGATTTTAGAAGGCACTTCAAATGACTGTACCTTCTGGTGTGCATTTAGCTTGATCTCATATTACTATTTTAGCACAGACTGAAATCAGAATCAGAGGGCTGAGTGATAATGAATGATAAGGACTGAGGAAGTTGCCAAAGACATTGAAAGTAACCCCTTAAATTTACAAGATAGATGATCAATACTGAAGCAGGAGACCAAGCAAACATTTTCTTTTCATTGTCTTCTTTACCCTTAATTAATTCTTTCCTAAAGACTATTTAACCTTGTATGCATTTTCAAATACCTTTCCACTGTGGTGGGGTTGGGTTTTTTTTTGTTTTGTTTTTAATTCATTTCCACAATGACTAAATATGCCAAGTAAAATATTAATTCTTAATTTCTTTGCGGCAAAAGTAGACACCTTGGGACCAATAGAACTCCACTCCTATATTGATGACTTTTCCTACTGATAAACGAGGGTCGAGTCGTTGACAGTTTTTAAAGAAATTGACTTTTCATGTATTTACAAGTTTTCTTGGGACTTCTCTTCAAAGAAAAATATAGTCAGATCACATACAAAACAGAATATACAGACATATCAATGCCACTTTTTTTCTATGTATTTTAAATGTATACCCATATTTTATTAGAATTAATAAGGTAATTTACATCTCCTCTCTTACTACTTGTACAAATTTTTGAAAGAAAATGAAAGTTGACTCTGAACAAGTCTCATGACTTGAGAATTCTGAGTTTTAGCTTTTCGGTCAAGTAGGTAACTTTTAGCAGATCAATTCAAAGATCCAAAGAAAATACAGAATTGGTTGCAACAAGTTAGCAACAAAAATACAGGTATAGAAGGGCAAGTTGCATTTCCATAAATAAATCTATGTTGGTCTTGGTAAGTCTCTGTGTCCAGCCCACAAGAGACAGAAATGTAAATTATGGTTTGTTAAAGCCAAGTTTCCAATTCTAGAATTTTGGCCACCTGTTCTATACTCCTTATACCATTTTTTGAAGGGATATTTTGTTATTATCTAGACCTCAGGTTATCTGTTTTTTAAATATAAATTTTTATTGATGTATTTTCTCAATCTACTTGGGAAGGATACAAAAATGCTAATATTGGTATCAATAAAAAATAATGTGAACACTTGAAAGGAAAGAGTGAAAGAGAAGATAATATGTCCATAGCCGTATTATTATCATCATTAAGGTAGGGTTACAGGAAAAGTAAAAGAGAAAAGAATGCCCTGCATATGTATCCACTCATACTTATTCCAAGAACATGCCAAATTTCAATTTTAAATTTCATGCTATTTATTATTTTGAACCCATCTAAAATTGTTTCTTACTGAGGTTTTTGGACTAGGCACAGGTAATTTTGAGTAGCTGCAGACACCTGTCTAATATGAAATTTTTGGCCATTAGCATAGTTATAATGTAACTTCTCTTAATTTTCAACAAAACATAGTTTGATACTTTCCTGCAAGCATAAAACAAGGCTCTATGTCTATTATCTGTCGTGATGTGGGGTATTCTTTAAAATGATTTTTTTATTATTAAAATCTTTCTCACACACTGAGAACATTAAAGTATGTATTGGGCTAAAATTAGTCTTAAATAAGCAGTCTCTTTTTTTTTCCATGCCATGCATCATAACTTGAATAGAATTTAGATAAGACCAAAGTCATTAGAACTCCACTCCATATTCTTTCAAATAATATTGACAAGACATTTTCTTGGGGGACCGAACAAGAGGGCCTTTTGTTATTTAACTATTTCTCCTTCAATTTCTGGAGACAAAAAAAAAAGTTGTTACTTAATATCAGTTTTTTCTATGAGAGCTGGTAAACCACTGCAAACCCACATGCCTAAAACTTCCATAGTCATTGCCTCTGCCTGCCCTAAAAAGTTACCAAAAACAAGGTGCCCTAAATCAACAGAAATGTATTGTCTTACAGTTCTGGAAGCTGAAATCAAGGGGTCATCTCTGTCACGCTCGCTGACAGCTCCGAGGGAGAATCCTTCCTTATCTCGTCTAGCTTCTGGCGTTTGCCAGCATTGGTGGAACCTTTCAATTGGTAGATGCTTCGGCCCAGCCACATGGCCATCCTCTCTCCAGGTGTCTTCACAGAGGCTTTCCTTGTGCTTGTCTCATGTCCAAATTTTCCCTTTTCGTGAGGACACCAGTCCTGTTGAGTTAGGGCCTACCCTAATGACCTCATTTTAACTCGATGGGCTCTGTAAAGACCCTCTTTCCAAATTCACATTCTAAGGTGCTAAAGGTTAAAACTTTCTCACACACACACACACACACACACACGTGTGTGTGTGTGTGTGTGAGGGAGGAGAACAAATCAACCCATAGTAGTTAGTGCATCTTAGCTCAGACAACTAACTTCTTGGTTTTTGTTTCACTTTGGTTTTTGTCCTAGAAAGAGAGAGCCTCGTCATGATACAGATAAAAATAGAATCCATTTATAAAGATCAAGGCAGGAGAAAGAACCTGGAAGTTGAAATTAAAAACTATGAAATTTCCTTGAAAAAGTAAACTGTGTTATGTTGAACTATATGAAATAATCCCTGAAAAATTCAACCACTTCTTGGCCTATGAAAATGCCAAGTTCTTATGTTCTAAATTAAGAAATTAGTAGAATGAAAAGAGAATAAAGAAGTATCAAAGAAGCTAGGGAACAATGGAAAAATAGGAGCTAGGCACAAAGAGAAAATAAAATTCTAAATAAGACAATTTCCTCATTAACATTATTTTAATTTTCAGATTTTGTTAACAAAATATACCAACCAACATCTAAAAGAATTTGTTATCACAGCACAATTATGCTGTGTCTGGTTCTTATTCATTTGTTTTTGGGGTTGTTTGTTTGTTTTCTGTTTTTTAAGATTTTATCTATTTATTTGTCAGAGAGAGAGAGCACAAGCAGGCAGAGCAGCAGGCAGAGGGAGAGGGAGAAGCAGACTTCCCGCTGAGCAGGGATCGTGATGTGAGACTTGTTCCAGGATCCTGGGACCATGACCTCAACCAAAGGTTGACTGAGCCACCAGGCACCCCTCATTTGTTCTTTAAACCATCCTATCTACTAAAAATTTTTTCAATCTAAGAAACCTAGTTGTTAAAAAACAACAACAGTATTTTAACAATACAATAGATTTGTTTGACAGAGTCATTGTTAACCATCTTTTGAAGGAAGACAAACTGTTAACTGAAGATACATTTAAACGTTCAAAATTTCAGATCCTTCTAAGGAAATGCAAAAATTCATCTCCACTTCTTAAAAGCAAATCTAATATTCAATAGGAAACAATAATTAGGAAAACAGTTGAAAATTTTGTATAGCTGCATTCTAAAAACTCCCCCTTGGTCTCATTATATGTTAATCCGCAGGGGGATACACATAGGTAGATACAAATGTATTTTTACTTTCTCCTACTTGAATTTTGCAGCCGGAATGCATTAAATACTGCAATATCCAATCCAATATACCTGATGAAGAAAAGAGACCAGCTTCACCAAACAGGAACAAACATTTAAAACATTTTCCCACAGTGGGGTGCCTGGGTGGCTCAGTGGGTTAAGCCTCTGCCTTGGACTCCTGTCATGACCTGGGGATCCTGGGATCGAGCCCCACACCCGGCTCTCTGCTCAGTGGGGAGCCTGCTTCCCCCTCTCTCCGCCTGCCTCTCTGCCTACTTGTGATCACTGTCTGTCAAATAAATAAAATCTTTTAAAAAAATTTTCCCACAGAGGCTAATTATGTGCTTACATATGAGCTCTTTTTAAAAAAAAGATTTTCAGGAATAAATAGATGGTTTTTATATTTTTAGCTATGCTAACAATAGCAAAGTTCTCACTTCCCTGATTTCTGAGAGTCCTAGAAAGTGCTTAAATTCAAGGACTTGGCACTCAGCACAACTACCACACTTTTATAGACACCACTAAACCCCTGGATTTGGACACTCTCTGTTCTCTTGGTATCATTATAATGTTATCATTGTAACACTTACTATCCCTCCGGCTGAAAGTGACCAAAGCCCAACTCAAAAGCAACGAAAGCAAAAAGGGAATTTAGTGGTTTCTGTATCTAAACTGTCCAAGAAAGACTTGACTCAGGATTCGAACAAAGTCACCGGGAATCAGTTTTTCCCTCGCTAGACTCCACTTCTCAGTCTGGGCTCCATTCTTAGGTCACACCTGGATGCAAAGGACTGACAGGACTCCAGGGCCCTATTCTTCCCAAAGGAGTGAATATATTTGTCCCAGCCTTCCCAGCAAAAGTGCAGCATTTACTCTGATTGGTCCGTCTTAGACCACGTGTTTGCCCCTGAACCAATCACTTTGACCATAGGAATAAAATTTAAATCTGGCTAATGCGCTGTACCCTTAGGACCCTACCACAAAATTAAGGAAGGAGCGGCACGGTTCTAAATCAGAAGATGCAGTGCTGGGTGAAAAGGAGTGGGGCAAGGGGAGCTAAGGTTATTGATTTTTTTGAAACATTAACCGAATGGGTAGAAATTATAGGAATGGCCATCAGAAAGAGAAATGATGTTCAAATCAGTTTGGTTCTTGGAACCTAAATGCTATTTTTAGCTCACTTTTGATTGTGAAGATGATAAATTGCCTCAACACTGAAACGTGCTCTTCAGCGAATCGTAAAGATTTAACTCTCAAACTATTTTGAGATGGTTGCGTACACACAGTTCCATCATATCGCAGATATCCTTCAAATGCATACTCTGGACAGCCTTCAAGCAGCTTTAGACTGCATAGAAGGAGATTTCTTGCGTAGCCAGCGCCTGAAAAAGGTCCATAAATGAGGCTATTGAGGCAAAGCTCCATGGATTAGGTTCAACACCTTGAGTTACATGGGAAACGAACAGGACTTGGGGGCAACTGAAGGAACACAGGTGTGGCATGTCCAGAGAAGCTCACATTCTTGAGTCGACAGGCAGCCGTATTCTATTCAAGCCCCATTCCCCGGGTGGTCCAGCTAACAAAGCTTCCTGTCATAAAGCTATCGCTCAGTACAAGGCAAGTGTATTGTGAATGCCAGGTTCCAAACAGTTCATTGAAAACTTCTTGGTTAAGTAATTAAAGCAGGCCAAGCTTTGGGAAATCCTCCAGGAGGGAGCTCATTTTGAGAACAGCTTTCCAATTCACATGTTTCCTAAGCCAAGGGTAAGCTTAGTTCAGATGAATAACACAAGTGCGCGCGCGCGCACACACACACACACACACACACACACACACACCATGAAGTGTGGGATTAAAAAGTAGAATTGAGGTCAGGGCAAGACCACAGCAGAAGTGAATTGGCTTAAAGAAAACTAGATATTTGGTCTCCCAACCATCTCTTTATAGGATTGTTTTGCTTGATCGCCCCTACTTGCCATGTCCAGATTCAATCTATATTAGAAAGATTGCCAGTGAAGTTGCCTGCCTACAAGTCACACAGCTCACATTTTTTTCTTCTTTGGGCAAACACCAAAAACGAATTATATGTGGTTCAAATGAATGAAAGGTAAGCAGAATTCTATCTCCTGCAGGGCTGGAAAAAAAAAAAAAAAAGGCAAAATAAAATGTAGTCGTTGTCCTTCCAAAATGCACACACATTTACCATCGGTCCAACAGACTGTCCTTTGCCTTAAGTCAGGTGATCAGAAGGGATCATTTTTCAAATTCTCTTCCAATTTTATTATTCGATGTGTTTGTCAAGTACGTTTTACTTTCCTCAGTTTGCAGAAACTACCTTCATGGTACTCGTATCTGTCTTTTGTGATTCTGCTATAATAAAGTACCACACATTTAGTGGCTTAAGACAACATGAATTTATTCTCCTAGAGTTCTGGAGGTCAGAAGTACAAAATCATTTTACTAACCTAAAGTCAAGATGTTGGGGGGACTGGTGCTTTCTGGAGGCTCTGAAGAAAAAAATCTCTTTCCTTCCTTGCCTTTTTCAGCTTCTTGTGACCACCTACATTGGTTGGTTCTTGTCCCCATTCCCCATCTTCAAAGTACATCACTTTCTTCTCTGGCTCTGACTTGTCCTGCATCCCTCTTATAAGGACGACTATGATTACAGTGGGCCCACCTGGAACACCCACAATTATCCCCTAAATGAAGTGTTAATATAATCATATCTGCAAAGTTTTTTTTGCCATGTAAGTCAACGTTCACAGGTTCCAGGGGTTAGGACATGGACATATTCGGAGTGCCACCATTCTGCCTGCCACTGTCCTTCAGAAAGCTGGGGTCATGTCATTCTATGACATTGTTCTATGCTTTCAATCTTTAGGACGGCCCACATGTACTAAATACTGCTGGGAACTGTAATAACTTTAAAATAATAGGGTATAGTTTATGCCCTTGAAGAGCTCTAATCAAGTTGAGGAGACATACTCATCAGCCAGTTAGAGATGTATTTTTTAAAGATTTTATTTATTTATTTATTTTTAAAGATTTTATTTATTTATTTGACAGAGAGAGATCACAAGTAGGCAGAGAGGCAGGCAGAGAGAGAGAGGGGGAAGCAGGCTCCCCACTGAGCAGAGATCCCTATGCAGGGCTCGATCCCAGGACCCTGAGATCATGACCTGAGACGAAGGCAGAGGTTTAACCGACTGAGCCACCCAGGTGCCCCTTATTTATTTTATTTTATTTACTTATTGAGAGGGTGTGTGTGGCAAGGAGCAGAGGGAGAGGGACAAACAGACTCGGAGCTGAGCATGGAGTCCAATGAGAGACTCCAACTCATGACCCTGAAAGCATGACCTGAGCTGAAATCAAAAGTCAGTTGCTCACCGGACTGAGTCACCCAGATGCCCCATGAGATGTATTAACAACAAATGGGAGTGATACACAATGTGATTGAGCACCCACTGTATGTTGGACATTATATAAGATGCTGGATATGAAAAGATGAATGAGTTATGATCTCTACCCTCAACCCCTAGAATAGAGAGACAAGCAGAGGAGAAAAGTCTATATTTACTGAGAAAGACTGCAGTTTTACACCCACAAATTTTCTTATAGGTTGGCTTAGTATGTTGGACAAAAACAGTGGATTGGCATAGTCCCAGAATATGAGCTTTTCCCGTGACTTTGCAGAAAGTAGCTGTATATCCTTGGAAAGATCAATTTGTCTGTTTGATTTGCTCTGGGTTTTAGCAACTTGCTGGTTTTGTTAGACTGTGAATTTTCTGAATACCTTTCAGAATTTTGATGAAAAACTGTTGTCAGGCCCAGAATTGGTGGGAAACACAACCCTAGGAATTGAGAAGCTAAAAGAAAAGATTCCAGATTATTCCAAAACTAAGAATAAAAAAATAAAGGAAGACAACAGGAATTGTTACGGAGACACTTGAGGTAGTAAAGAACAGGGCAGATTCATAAAGATTGAGCATTGCCTGTCCACCCATGATAGAACTTGCTTTTCTGGAATGACCAGCGTATGTCCAGTTTGGCTTTGCTTGGCTATGGCCACAAGGCACAGACTTAACTCTATAAACTTAGCACTCCTGATTGTTGAGATAGCTAAAGCATTTAAGAGGCTGTTTGTTCCCTAGGGATCAAAGTTAACTCCTGCCTGAAAGCTGGGACTTCCTGGCATGGGGCACAAAGTTTTCTGGCTAAAGCCTGAATATTCCTGAATAATGATAAGAAAAATAATTTATTTTCATTCACGCATTTAAATTTATTTTTAAAATAATCTCCTAATGGTGGAGGCGGGGAGGGCTGCGAAAAAATTTATCTTGATCTATTCTGATGTGAAAAGGAATCCGTTGTATGCAATGCTTATTCTATAGTGTAACGTGGTTCACCTTTCCAATAGCCTAACTTTAAAGTGTACCCGGAGCCCTTTTGACTCTGAGTTGGGGGTGCATATCAATGAAAAAAAAGAGGCCCTAAAAATTAAAAGGAAAATCCTTTCTTACAAACAGCCTGAGGCTTTCCCCCTGGAGGGAAAGGCAAAGCTGGGCCCTTCCAATCTTGCATTCTGAGTTTTGAAAAGCCTCTGTTGTTGGTAGCTAGCATTAATGTGCTTCTGGAGAAAAACAAACAGCTTTCCATTGAGCTGTTGGTATTTATGGAAAAGGTAAAGTGGGATTCCTTTTAGCCTCCAGAGTGAAAGGATAAAAAAATGTGTGCATTTGAAGGAAATGATATCATTTATAAATGATGTGTTCAGGAAGTTTCTGAGGTGACCAACAGAAATGGTGTGTCAGCTCACAGATTTTATTTTTACCACAGTTGTAGAAATTAAGAAAGTACAGATTTTACTGGAAAAATAAATAAAAATTAAATGGCTGTGGCTGACCTGGGAACACCGTCTTTCTCTACTCATCTCCTGGGAACAGGCTATAAGCATTTGGTGAGGTACAAACACAAAGCTGCACAGTTTCTAGTGTGAAGAAATGTGGAATAAATCCACATTTATATAAATAAGTTTGTTGGTTTCTTCCAATGCCGATTGCAAACCTGGAATTGACGAGCCTTAAACACAAGGCCATTTTTTGTTCCAGTAGAGTCGGGGTCTGTTTAAAAGCACAGCCTTGGAGTACAATAAATTCCCCTACTTTCCCTAATGGATTTATTCTCTTAAGTTCCTTATGTAAGAAACGCTCCGCCATTTGAACCAATGACATGAAACTGTTGAAGAGAAGATTTATTCACTTCACAGGTTAATTCATGGAAATGTGGGTCTAATTGTTGCATTTGGCAAGAGGAACTACAACATTTGAACAGTGCTACTCATTTCCTTTCTTAACAGTGGCTTGAAATAGATTTATATTTTGCAGTCCCACTTTTCATTTCATGGGATTTACACCCTGTTCCTAGAGCAATCAACAGCCTGTGATTGATGGCGATACCCAATTAATTCAAGTGGTCTTTTCCCACGAGCTTATAGAATTTGCCATTACTGCTCACACAATTTACTTTTATGCTTCAGACTTTTCTCCATCTTTTCTTCCATAGACGTATCCTGAGGTGTTTCTAGGACCAAGCACCTACATGTAGAACTCCTGGCTAACATTAGATAGTTCATAAAATTGACATTGCCTGCTTATGTATGCTAAAAAGATATTTTATGTCAATATTCCTATATGCAACTATCTTAAAATTCCTAGAGACACATAAAGGTTTTAAATGGGCACCTTTTAGGGGTACCTGGGGGGCTCAGTGGGTTAAGCCTCTGCCTTCGGCTCGGGTCATGATCTCAGAGTCCTGGGATCAAGCCTCGCATCGGGCTCTCTGCTCAGCAGGGAGTCTGCTTCCCCCTCTCTCTTTCTGCCTGCCTCTCTGCCTACTTGTGATCTCTGCCTGTCAAATAAACAAATAAAATCTTTAAAAATAAATAAATAAATAAATAAATAAATAAATAAATGGGCACCTTACTGGTATGTAAGTGCCATGAGACCTTTCACATGTTTATAGTGATTTTTACCATTTGCCGAGCACTTTTTTTTTTTAATCCATTGTGTCATTTGATCCTAACAACAACCCCAGAAATTGGAAAGGGCAATATTATTATCCCCATTCTATCCATGGAAAAAGATAGAGGTTAAATGTCTTGCCAAAGATTGCACAACTAATTACCAGCAGAACCAGATCTTCTGGCTTCCAGGACAGGGCCCTCCCACTCCACCGGGGGGTACAGATTCTATCCTGAGGAACCTCCATTGAGACCACGTAAAACTTTCCATTGCAGGGGAGCAAAACTGCAGACGTGACACACCCCAGTCTGAATTCCCTCAGAGAAAACAAGTGTCTTGCTTTTAACTGTTTTATATGTTGAGAAACTGGATACATTTTTATTTGAGCAAGATTAATGGCAAGAGAAAGAAAGAAAAAAGTGGAAAACCACTGTAGTTGCCCTGTGTACGACACAACCTTAACATGATTAGAAAATACTGGCACAGTGAAAATGTTAGTTCAATCATGTTTCTCTAGTACCAGTAGCTGACTTCATCAATTTCAGAGACAAAGGCCAATTATACAAAAAAAAAAAAAAAAATCATCGGTGTCATTCTTAAAACATTAAGAACCTGGTTATCTGTTAATAGCATATTAGAGGATACCTGGGTGGTTGAGTCAGTTAAGTGTCTGACTTTGGGTCGGATCATGATCTCAGGGTCTTGGGATCGAGTCCCGTGATCGATCAGCGGGGAGTCTGCATCTCCAACACCCTCTACCCCTCCCCCAACCCGTGTGTGTCTGTGTGTGTGTGTGTATGCGTGCGTGCATGTGCATCTTTTAAAAAATCCCATCGTAGATAATTTTAAACTATAAGTGGACCTTCTAGACACCTGTCCATTAATAATAGCCAACTAGTTATTTAGATGAATATAGAGATCTGGCAATAGATGGGAGTCATATTGGCTTAAGGGAAGGAGGACGTGGTAGACCTTCACTGTTGTCTTCTTCAGGGTACAATGCTGGCCATTTATCACCCAGGCCAGTACTGTGCCTCTTCAACAGGTTGTCAGTATCCTAGAGCTGTTGAATAGTTTGCCTTTCTTTCTCCAAGAAAAATTTTCTGTGATGCACACTAAATCAGTGGGTCAATCAGATTTAAAGGGATAATACATACACGGGGGCCTATCCAGTCATGAAGGAGGAAAGATATGAGTCTGGGGCTGCTGGTGGTCCTCATGCCTCGCTCCCCCAACACACAGGCAGAGAGAGTCTCTTCAGGAAAAGAGAATGAAGCCTGAGCAAAGACAGTCTAGCCTGATGGTTTCTTCCCCCCGTTCCTGTTTCTGATATTCCCAGAGCAAACCTGGCTTCTGTAGACCTTCCCGTTATTTTGTGATTCTTCCAAAAAAAAAAGCCTTCTTTTATCCTCAACTCGTTTAAGTTGTTTTCCCATCAGCTGTGCCAAAGAAAAAGCCTTGACCGAAACAGCAGTGGTTCAGAGTGGTGGAAAGGGCTAAGAACTTAAAACAAACAGCTCTGCTCTTGCATCACGACTACCCCAACCATGTAAACTCAGGCATTATTGACAGTCTCGAAGCTTTAGTTTCTTCTATGTTATGTGCTAATATTAATACTACTTCTGTCATGGAATAATGGTGATGACTCAGTGGAAGTATGTGTGTGAAAGTACCCAGCCATTCTTCCCTAGTACGATCGTTAATGGTTAGGAATGTTTCCAAGCCCCCAATATATTATCCATTCATTCCCTCATTCATTCATTCGTTTGTTCATTCAACACTTATATATTAGTCAGATGCCAGCTATTGGCCTAGCATTATACCTAGCAGCAAGGTAAGAATGTTAGAAAAGAGGAGGAAGAAGAAGGAGGATAAAAAGAAAAAAAAACTTCTTGATTTCAAGAAGTTCGTGGTTCAGTTGGAGAAACATGCAAATTATGGGGTAGATTGGTGTCACAAAAGCTTTTGGCTTAAGGAGTGACATCACCAACATGATGACCTAGATTGTTCCTGACTTCATTCCTCCTCATAAGAACAACTAACAACCATTCAAGAATGAGACACCACTGAGAGAATCCTAGAACACAAGGGCAAGGCTGAAGCATCCCACAGCACCACAGTGACTAAGACTGCATTAGAAGGGTAAGAGAAGCAGCCCCATGCTGACTGCAGTTGTCCCTTCTCCAGGCCAGCAGCCACATTCAGAGAGGTCTCCCCTGAGCCTCTGACTTCTCCATGGGAAAAGAGGATCCAGGAGAGACCACCAGCACTGCCAAAACATTGTGGGTTGCTTTTCCAGAGCCTCCACTGTGCTCTTGCCCTATAGGAATTACATGGGGTTCTTTGGGCTTCAGCCACTGGGGGTGTGACTATGATGGGGAAGGGGACAGGGGTTTGCAACAACCAGCATATGGATCTTGGCAGACCATGTTCATACCTGCAGTGCCCAAGGAGTACCCCAACCAGCAGTTTGCTCATCTACAGAACCAAGTCAGGGGCAAATTCTGATCAAGGAACTCAATGGAGTGCAGATCTGCCTGATGTAGATCCTTAAACATGGAGAGTTGGCAATCTGAGAGCCCAGTTTGCCCACACCCAGGCAAGGAGCTGAATCATAGCCCCATCTGCTGCAGAGAGTGCATTTCAGCCCCATTTGAGCAGAAGAGCTGGTGATGACTCCTGGAACTTGTTTAGCCCAGCTGAGAGGCTGGCAGTCAGAGCCAGTCGTTTGCAGAGCAAAGCTAGTGGCCCTGTTTGGTCAGGGAAATTGGGGTGCAGTTTGGCTTGAGTCAAAACATCAAAGACCTTTACCAGTTTTAGAGCTGCTTCTCCAGCTGCACTAGGGCAGGAAATCTAATTCACACCCTCCCCCATCACTGAATACAGCTTTTAGCCTATCCAACTAGGAAACCTAATCAGAGTCCACAGGAAGCTGTGTACCCATTCAACAGCCCTACAGAGAATGGCACTGGAACAGAGAACACAGCCTGTGATTTCCCCTGCCTGCAGAGCAAAACCACAAGGGAAAATCCTGTAGTAAATACAAAATAGGACATGATAAGTCAAAGCATACTAATTACCAAAAGACATTAAAAAAAAAAAAAAAGACAGCAAGATAAGAAGGAAAATGGGTCTACAAACATCAGAAAACAATTAACAAAATAGCAGTGGTACATCCTTACTTATCAAAAATTACCTTAAATGTAAGTGGATTAACTTCTCAAACTAAGAGACACAGAATAGCAGGATGGATTAAAAACAACAACAACAACAAAACCCAGGATGAAACAATATGCTGCCCACAAGAGATTCACTTTGGCATCTAAGACCCACATAGACTGAGAGTGAGAGGGTGACGAAAGACATATCAGGTAAATAGTAACAAAACAAAGCAAACAAACAAACAAACAAAAACACACACACACAAGGGTAGCTAATCTTAAATCAGACAAAATAGATTTTCAACTAAAAATGGTAAAAGAGACCAAGAATTTCCTTTTATAATGATAAAGGGGTCAATACATCAAGAAGATATAACAATTATAAATATTTATGCACCTATGCACCCAACATTGGAATGTCAAAATACATAAAGCAAAAACCAGACAGAGCTAAAAGGAGAAATGGAGTACAGTAATACAATAGTAGTTGGAGACTTTAATACCCCACTCTCAATAATGGATAGATGATCCACATGGAGAATCAATAAGGAAATAGCAGCTTTGAACAATACTGACCAAATTGACCTAAATGACATATAGATAGAACATTCTATCCAACAACAGCAGAATACAGATTCTTCTCAAGTGAACATGGGACATTTTCTAGGAGAGAACATGTTAGTTCACAAAACAAGTCTTAGCAAATTCAAGAAGATTGAAATCATGCCAAGTATACTCTTTGACCACAGTGGCATGAAACTAGAAATCAATAATAAGAGGAAAACTGGAAAACTCATGAACTCATGGAAATTAAACACCACTGTCCTGAACAACCCAAAGGATCAAAGAAGAAATTAAAGAAGAGGGGCGCCTGGGTGGCTCAGTGGGTTAAGCCTCTGCCTTCAGCTCAGGTCATGATCTCAGGGTCCTGGGATTGAGCCCCACATGGGCTCTCTGCTCAGCGGGGAGCCTACTTCCTCCTCTCTCTCTGCCTGCCTCTCTGCCTACTTGTGATCTCTCTCTCTCTCTGTCAAATAAATGAATAAAATCTTAAAAAAAAGAGAAAGAAATTAAAGAAGAAATTAAGAGATTTCTTGAGGCAAACAAAAATGGAAACACAATGTACCAGAACTTGTGGGGTGCAACAAAAGCAGTTCAAAGAGGGAAGTTCATATCAATAAATGCCTACATTAAGAAGAAAGAAAAATTCCAAATAAACAACCTAACTCTATGACTTATGGAACTAGCATAAGAACAAACTAAGCCCAAACTTAGCAGAAGAATGGAAATAATAAAGATTAGAGCAGATATAAATAAAGCACAGAAAAACATAGGAAAAAAATTAACAAAATGAAAAGTCAGTTCTTTGAAAACATTTTAAAAAATTGACAAACCCTTAGCTAGACTAACCAAGGAAAAAAGAGACTGCATCAAATTGACAAAATTATAAATGGAAAATGAGATATTACAACTGGCACCACAGAAACTGTAAGGATCATAAGAAGATACTCTGAAAAACTAAATGTCAACAAACCAGACAACCTAGAAAAAATGGAATTTTTATTAGAAACATAAACATACCAAGGCTGAATCAGAAGGAAATAGAAAATCTGAGTAGGCCAATTATTAGTAAGGATATTAAATCAGTAATCAAAATCTCCCAACAAACAAAAGCCCAGGACCAGATAGTTTTACTGGTGAATTTTACCAAATATTTAAAGAATTAGCACCACTCCTTCTCAAACTCTTACCAAGAAAATTGAAAAGAAGGGAACATCCCAAACACATTTTATGAGACCATTTTCTGATACCAAAACTAGCGACAGACACTACTAGAAAAGAAAATCTTAGGCAGGCTCCACGCCTAGCATGGATCCCAGCTGAGGGCTCAATCTCACAATCCTGAAATCATGACCAGAGCCAAAATCAAGAATCAGAGGCTTAACCACCTGAGCCACATGGGTGCCCCTAAAACTTTAGGTTCTTTGTCCTTTTGAATGAAAATTTTAGTGTCGAATGGCACTCTTGAGTTCTGTTTAACTCAAAATGACTATAGTCCCTAGGGAATCAGGAGTTTATGCAGGTTATATTTATTGGTTTTTATTTGCTGTTCTAAGTTTCTCTCCAGTTCTTCCTTTCTAAAAATGCCTTACATTAAAAATACTCATTATAGGGAAATGCAAATAAAAACATATTGTTTAAAGGACTATAAGAGGAACTTGTATTTTTATGTGTGCAAGAGTAATTTTTATTTTTATTTTTTATAAACATATAATGTATTTTTATCCGCAGGGGTACAGGTCTGTGAATAGCCAGGTTTACACACTTCACAACACTCACCATAGCACATACTCTCCCCAATGTCCCGGCCACCCTCTCCCCAGCAACCCTCAGTTTGTTTTGTGATATTAAGAGTCACTTACGGTTTGTCTCTCTCCCGATCCCATCTTGTTTCCAAGAGTAATTTTTTAAGGGACAGATGTATGCTAACCACAAAATTGTTTTTTCAGATTTTCTCTAATAGCCCTTGGGCAGAACTTTTATGTGTGTGTATAGGGTGGAGGTGCTTTGTGTGAATGCTCCTGGGGTCCCTTCTCTCTAATCAGGGTCAAATTTCATGAGGTTTGAACTAAGAAGAGAGAAATATCAGCTGGTTATAAAGTAATTTTTATCTAAAGAAATAGTATATGATCGATATGCATAAATACTTGCTTAAGAGCAGAAATTAAACATATTTCTAAGAACATTTTTAGTAGCTTTTATTCTACCCCATCCACACATTTGTTGGAGAAAAGAAATTAGAAAGTTAAGCTCATGGTTTTGGTGCCAGGCAGACCTAGTTAACCTCTGAGGCTCTTTCCTCATCTGTGAATAAGAATGATAGTATGTATCTCATAGATTTTAGTGAATACTAAGTAAGGAAATGTAAGTAAAGATTTAGGATAATGCTTGGTACATACTGTGGTAGACTTCTGAAGTGCCTTACTTACAATCAGTGGTCCACAATCTTAAATGGATATTAGACTCACCTGGAAGTCTTTAAAAAAGGAGGTGAGGGATGGGGCGCCTGGGTGGCATAGTCAGTTAAGCATCCAACTCTTGATTTCAGTTCAGGTCATGATCTCAGGGTTGTGAAATCAAGCCCCATCAGGCTCTGTGCTGGGTACGGAGCCTATTTAGATGCTCTCTGTCTCTCCCTCTGCCTCCCCCTTCCCCCCCTTTCTAAAATATAAATATAAATATACATATGTACACACACACACACACACACACACACACATTACCAATGCCTGGGCCTCTTCCCAAACAAGCAAATCTATCTAAATTTGCTTGTTTGGGAAGAGGCCCAGGCATTGGTAATTTTTTAAAGCTCTTGAAGTGATGGCAATGTGTAACCAAGGATGAAAACCACGACTTTAGTCTTTGGCATCACCAGTACCTACAACCACTCCATAATCCCTCCATAATCCAGTTTTAAGCTTCTCATTCTCTATGCAATACCTCCTTACTTTCTAGATCACTCTCATATCTCAATAAAAGATTTTTCAACTCTATGAGGACCCAGTAATTCTATTACCTTAACACTGATCCTCCCCATCCCACCAACCTTTTATTCTCTCCCTATTTAACTTAAATTCCATGGTTCATCATTAAAATTATTCAATTAACATATTTTCTCAGTTTCTTTGGTTCCTCTCTTTTGCTCACCCCTTCTGGTATGGTATCTGGGTCTTCAAAGACAGCTCCCAGTAAATCATACCTCCCAGTGTTCCATACCCTCCTCCATAGTAAACCTGGATGATATGTGTTTCATCTTAAACAACAGAATACAATGGAAGTAATACTGTGCTGGACCACGCCTAAGACTTAAGAAGGACTGGCAGCTTCCTACTTGCATTTTGAGGATTCCTAAGCTATTAATTGAAATTCAGCTCCCTGCTGAATTTCACCTTGCTGGTGGGTCCATGGAGACATTATATGAAGGGGTCATATAGAGAAGAGACAGCTGACAGAGCCCGGGCTTGCAGTTGTCCCTGCTAAGACACTGGCTCAGTTGAGCCCCAGATGATAGCAGCTTTGGCCAACACCATGGAATGTGAAAGAACAGTGTGGTCAAGCCATGTAATTATGAGAAAGAATACATTGTTGGTGCTTTAAACCATTATGTTTGGGGGCTATTTACAATGCAGCAATTAACAAATAGAAAATTGTTCCTAGAAATTTTTTTGCTGACATAATAGAAACTTAAAATTGGTGGCATTGTCTGTGGGACCAGTCAGAAGATAGAAGAGCCTTAGTAAGACTATTAGTAAAGAATGGAAGGGCAATGAAGAAATTGCTCTTGGGGACTGGAAAACCAGGGACCCGCGCTATGTACTAGTCAGTCAGTCAGCTGAAAAATTGTCACCTGTTTTATCATAAAAGCTAGAAAGGGTAGTTAATGAAGAGTGAATCAGGATAAGGAGATTTCCAAGCAGAATAAGGCTTTTATACAGTGAAGTGTGTTATAATGTGATCATTTAGAAACCCACCAAGTTTTTAAAGGATGTATATCAGCTTGAAATGAAAGGGACAAATAGGTCAAAAGGAAAACACATTTTTGACTCCTAACTAATAAAACAGTCAAGAATCAGGCTGAGATGCAAACATGGTTATGTCTTATGGGGGAAAAAAAAGGATGGTCTTTGTGTAGCCAAGATTTCAAAGAAAAGAACAAAGACCTAAGGAGAACTGGTCCCAGAGAAGAAATTTCTGCCTCAATAAATGTCTGTTCCTTGCCCCTGGAGTAGAAAAAATTTGTGGTATGTGCCCTGCTGGATTTCAGAATTGCTATGGACCAGTGATTCTTAATGTTTCCTGTCCCACACTCTTTAAAATGGCAGCATCTCTTGTTTTCCTGTTGTGTCTCACTGTCATATGTTGGGTGTTTAGCAAGGGGGAGGGAATCAGATATTGTGTCTTTACATATTTTCAGATCAAATAGAGGTACATTCAGAGAGCAGGAGCAACACCCACAGACAACAGTGTAGACTTCAAAGTCTGAGCATGACACTATCCTGAGATGGAAGTGGACTCTTAGGGAAACTGAGTAATAGTGCTATGTGTCCTTAGTCCATGCACTCACTGGCCTACACCATTCTCTCTCTTAGGTTTTTCCCTTGCCTCTTTCAAATAGTCAATATCTCATCTTCCATCCTCGTTCTCCACTTATAAATTTTGCTCCTTCCTTAACTCTTAAAATAGAAGCTGTGCAAAGACAATTTCCACAAACTCTCCATCTTTCACCTGTCTATACCTGGGACTATCTACTCTGCCTTGCCTCTAGATAAGTGGTTCTATTTTTCTATTTATTGCCAAGCCCTCTACTTTTGTACAAGATTCCATTCTCTGTCACTTTAGTACCCCTTTTCTCTGCTTCATCAACTTTTCCCTCTCTACTGGATTATTCCCATTAGGAAAAAAAAATCTCCCATCTTAAACCTCATCCTTCTCTTGATCCCAATTTCCCATCCAATCTATTGTTTGTTGTCGCATTTCTTTTCACCCATTCTTTTCAAAATTCACTCTAGTAAGGATTTTACGCCCAATCACTTCACTAAATCATTTGCAGAGTCACCAATGACCTTCCTGCCAACTGAGAAACCCAAAAGCCATTTCTCAGTCTTTATTTTATTTGAACTACCAGCATTATTTGACATAGTTGATACTTCCTTTTCTTCCATTCGCTGTCTTTGCTTGATTTCCAGGACACACACTCTCTTGGATGATCCTCATTACCCTAGACACTCCTTTAAGTCTCCTTTACTGGCATATCATCATTTCATAATATCTAAAAGTTGGAGTTGGACTGTCTCATAGCTTGATCCACAGACCTCTCCTCTTCTCCAAGCACTTGTTTATGTCATCAAATCTCCTGACTTCAAAAACCATCTATACACTACTGTTGACCTCAGATGTGCATTTCCAATCCTAATCTCTCCTTTAAAATCCAGATTCATATCTGCTCACTCAAAAATGGGCATCTCAAATTTAACATGCCTAAAGTAAATTCCTGTCTTTGTTTCTCATACCATGACTAATTTCTCTCTCTCTCTCTCTCTCTCTCTCTTTTCCTAATCTTGACGGTATACTTCGAATTACTCGGGCCAAAACCCTTAGACACATCTGTAACTCTTTTCTTTCTCTCACACTACACGTTCAGTCAAATACTATTGATTCTACCTTTAACTTATGTCCAAAATAGGAGCACTTCCATGGTGACACCATCGGTTAAGTGTCCAGCTCTTGATTTTGACTCTGGTAGTGATCTCAGGATCATGAGATCAAGCCCTACCTCCAGTTCCATGCTCTGTGCAGAGTCTGCTTAAGACTTTCCCTCTGCCCCTCCTCACCTGCCCCCCCCACTCTCTCTCTTTCTTTATAAAGATTTTACCTATACTTCTGCAAAGAATGCTCTTCTTCTAAATATCTTTATGCTTGCTCCTTCATCTTCTTCTACATTCAAAAATATATGTCCGGTGCTTTTCCCAGGTAATATTTTCTAAAATCTCTAAGCATTCCTTAATACTCTTTCCTGCTTTATTTTTGTCTATAGAAATCATACCAGTTTTGCGTACATATAGGAAGTTTTTGTTTCCTATCTCTGCTAAAATGCAAGCCCCACAAGAGCAGGAATTTGTCTCCTTTTTATTCACAGTTGTTTCATTGTCAAGAACAGTGCTTAGCACATAGCAGATGTTTCTTGAATGAGTGCAAGAGTAGCCCTAATAAAAATACAAATTCTAGAGCTGACATATTCATTAACATGGATGAACATCAAAAACATTATGCTGAGCTACAGAAACCAGACACAAAAGAGTACATACTGTATGAATCCATCTATATAAAACATCAGAAAAGACAAGGCTAATCTATAATGACAGAAAACTAATTGGTGGATGCCAGAGGCTGGGGATGGCTGAAAAAAGTGACTGGGAAGGGATACAAGAGAACTTTCAGGGTTGTTGAAAATGTTTTTTCTCTTGGTGTGCTGGTAGTTACACAGATATATACATTTGTCAAAGCCTTTGAATTTTACACTTAAAATGGCATATTTTATTGTGTGTAATTATACATTAGTAAATTTGATTTTATATACTTATATTTATAAAAATACAAATTCTGTAGTTTGAACCATATGTCATCAGGGCAAATAAGAGAATCCCAGAAATATGGAGTCTATTTATGTCTTTGGTGTAATAAGATTCACAGTGATTTCAAGTGAAAAACAAATAGATCTCTCCAATCATTTGGTGCAACAAACACAGTGTTTAGGGAGCACCACATAAATTATCTTTCCCTCATTGCCAGTGTAAGGAATGTGTTATATCTTTAGGATATAATAGTAGAACGTGTCATTGCACAGGTGTAGTTCTTCAAGTTCTTTTTTTTTCCAGCAAGATTCATTCATTTCTCTTTCTTACTTCATAGGATGTGTAACTAAATGTCTATTAAAATAAAGCCCGCATGGGACGAGGTGCATCTCTAGGGATGGGAAGCCAGTACAGTGCCCTGAAGATCACTCCATGTCCTGACAGGAAATTCAAAATAGGAATTTAGTACAGAAAACCAGCGCAAGTCAACCACTGTAAATAGTAAACTTAACTATTTCAGAGTATTTGAGAAAATGGTACCTTTTAAAATAAAGAATTTTTGCAGACTATGCTCACAAAATACATTTCTGATAAATTTCGTTAGGTGATTCAAAATACATATATTTGTATACATTACACAAAAACAAATTTAACAAATAATATACAGTGGCTAAATAAGGAAAATGACAAAATATTTTCGTGGGACTTAAAAAGAGGATAATTGATGGAGACAATGTGACTTCTGAAAGGGCCTATTCTCAGGGCGCCCGGATGTCTCAGCCAGTTAGGTGTCTGATTGTTGCTACTCTCGATTTCGGCTCAGGTAATGAACTTAAGGTTGTGAGATTGAGCCCTACTGGGATTCTGTGCTCGGCAGGCAGTCTGCTTGAGATACTCTTTCTCCTTCTCCTTCTGCCCCTCCCACCTACCTCCTCAAATGAATAAATAAATCTATAAAAATAAATAAAAATAAATGGACCTATTCTTCCTGAAGTCATCTGTACAGGAAAGAATTGTTACAGCAAAACAGCAAACAGCCTAAATGATTCTCTAGAGAATTACACTAAGTGAAAAAGCCAATCCAAAAAAGTCATATACTATATGATTGCATTTATATAACATTCTTGAAATAACAAAATTATAGAAACAGAGGACAGACGAATGGTTGAAAGGGGTTGAGGAAGTAGATGGGATGTGAAGGGAAGTGGGTGTGGCTATGAAGGACCAACAACCAACAAGACGGAGCCTAGTGATGGTAGAAATAAATGTCCTATATCCTGATTATATCAATATCAGTGTCCTGGTTGGTATCGTATTATAGTTTTGCAAAATGTTCACCACTGGGAGGAACTTGCTCTACTTATCTCAACGGCATGCACATCTACAGTTATCTTAAAATTGAAAGTTTAATCTTGAAAAATTGAATCAATTTCTTAACCGTTTGAGAAAAAATCAAGCTATTCCCCTATTTCATTTTTGACATTAAAACTAATTCCAGAATGAAGAGTTAAATATAAAAACAGCTCATAGCTACCATTTATTGAGCAAATACTATGTATCGGTTATATTGATCTATATTCTCACTTCATCCATCCATCCAAACTGATGAGAAGTTTACTATTACCAGAGAAAAATGAGGTTTTCCCAGATTTATACATTAAAAATATTTATAAATAAAAGAAAAATGTTCAACAATGCATTAGCTCTGATTTGGATGAATATGATTCTAAGTATTTTAATTTCTTTCTTCTGTAACTATTTATATGCACTGGGTTGTCTGTAATGAACATATTTTATGTCTTTAAAAATTTTTTGACATTGGGCAAAGGTAACAAAATACAGAGTTTTTGTTAAGGTTAAAGAATACTTTAGTAAGGATGTATGGCTCTCACAGCACAACACATAAACCTCAGCTTAGCATAAGCTATGTTTTAATAATTGCATCTAATTGCAAGGAATTGTTGAGACTTAATCATGTTTAAAGATGTTTTAAAAAATAACAAGTACCAATTACAAAGAAGAAACTTGGCAACGGAAGTGACTGAATGGGAGAGACACACCTTTTTTTGAAGGGTGGAGCTTGTAATTCTAATTACCTTTGTTCTCATAGCTGCCCAGTTGCAGGAAGAAAGACAGGCAGTCCTGAGGCCAGTCAGTCCACCACGATCTTCTAGGCAAGGGCAACCAGTGCCTGGACTTGGTGACCGCACTGGGGATGGGAAGGAAGGGACAGAGATCAAAAAAGCTAGGAAGGAAGTGGGTAAGGCTAGATGATTCATTAAGAAGAAAGAAGAATGGGCACAGAAAAGCCAAAGTGTGATGTAAGAGAAAAAAGAACACCAGTGGTAGTCTTGGTTTTGCCATGACCCAGATATGGAGCCTTGGGACAATCATTTTAAGAGATAACATTCTCTTGGCTTCGTTTTCCACATACCTGCAATGAATAGGTTGCTCTGAAATTTCTCAGGTTTCTCCCAGATCTAACATTTTGAAGCTGGGTTTCCAGGAGGGCAACAGTAACCTTAACAGACATTTCAGGAAAGAATCTGATCCCAAAGGCTCAGGTTTCGATTCTGACCTTGTTGTGTGACCTTGGACAAATTACTTAACCCCTCTCTTGCATCAGTTTCCTTTGTAAAATGGGAATAATAATAACATTGCCTATCTCACAGGATTGTCCCACATAAACCTATAAGGAAGTTCCTGGCACAGTCTAAGTCCCAATGGATAGGAGCATTAACAGCAAAACCAACCATACTTAGAACTGATCACAACTACACCTCATGGTCCTAGCACACAGACACATAGACCAAAACTTTTGTCAGAGCATTCAACTTGTGTTACCTAATATAATAATATGTTTCTGGGGGAAAGTTTGGATGTTTACGGGAATAGGGCACGTAGGTATCTAGGATTTGGGTGGCTGAGTCAGGAGACTTGAAGAGTTACAGGCTTCAGATCCTATTTCCTAAAAGTGAGTGCTAGTTGTCACGTCCACTCTTCCTAGCCCGGAACCATCAGGTCCTAATATTTGTCATAGGTATTACCCTAAAGAAACAGAACATAAAGATCTGAGTCATTTTGAAAAAAATAAGTGTTGATCCAGCAGCTGTAACCGTCAGAAACAAACGGCTCTGAGAACCACGGATGCGTTTGCACCAGATGGAGAGAGCGAGCGGCTGACCTCCCGGGCCTCTGCCCTATTGCCTTTACTTGCTGGAAAGTGCACGAAGCGACAACAGGAAGAGATGCAAATTTATATGCTCACGTGGATTCCCTCCTTGCCCTCCCTAAGCCTGCCTTCACCTGAATCTCATTAGAGAGAGGGGTGACAGGTCATGTAATGTTTGTTAACTAAAAAAAAAAAAGAAAGAAAGAAAGAAAAAGAAAAAAAAAAACAGTAACTCATTTGTGGGAGGAAAACCAAGTACAGGAGGGCAGAGCGGAGGAGAGGGTACCAGTGAGGAAACAGAATTTAGTATAAATGTCTTGATATTAAAATCAGAGAATAATCTATATCCAATAAGGAAATTTTTGTTATTACTTAAAATTTACTTATTTAAATATTATTATTTAAAATTCAATAATTTTGTAAATTTTGGTAAAATTCATTATTGGGAGGCCAACTTTCGACTTCAGCTTAAATGAGGCTGCCTGCGTCAGACCCGCTAAGCTCCACACAGAACGGAGCTAAGGGTACTTTCCAGTCTCTGCTCAGGCTAATTATCTTGAAGTTCCCCTCAACTTCACTTTAACGGCCCCCAAAATTGCAGGTTTGGAAAATTTCTGTAAGAAAAGGGAGAGAGAGGCAGTTACATAATTCCAGTTTTTTTGTTTCCCTCTCTAGTGGCAAAGAGTATTTTTGTGCTATCACTGCTTTTTAATATGTTTTCATCGTTCTTGAAAATTATATACTGAATAGGCAGAGTGGTTACATCAAACCTAGTGTCTCTCATTAAAAAGCTGGATAAATGAAAAAACTGACTTAGTGTTTGTGTCCTCTGACTACCCAGAACACAAAGTAGCTTCTGCTCAGTAGTTAAAACCCAACCATCATGAGCGGGCCACCGTGAACACTCGCTCTGAGAAACACTGAATTTTTTTTTTTTTAAAGATTTTATTTTTATTTATTTGACAGAGAGAGAGATCACAAGTAGACAGAGAGGCAGGCAGAGAGAGAGGAGGAAGCAGGCTCCACGCGGAGCAGAGAGCCCGACGCGGGGCTCGATGCGGAGCAGAGAGCCTGACGCGGGGCTCAATCCCTGAGATCATGACCTGAGCCGAAGGCAGCAGCTTAATCCACTGAGCCACCCAGGAGCCCCAACACTGAAATTTCTTACCAGCTCTCTTGTTCTCTACTAATGTTAGCAGAGATGATCTGTAGTTTTGATTTTTTTTTCGCTGCTCACAAGCAAAGGTGTCAAGAGGAGGGTGGGTGTTGGAGAGTCACTGCACTTTGCTCTTGAATTCAGTAATTTCAATGGTGGCCTCCAGCCCTTCCAGTAATTTTAAAAGTGCCCATTGCCCTGTATCAAAATTCTTGTATTCTTAAGATACCTGGAGGTTCTATTTCCAACACTGAACTTGACCTGATGGTTGATAAAACTCAGTCTAAGACAGAGAACCCCAGGGGATGGTCCCACCACAGCATTACACAATGAATTAAAGTTTTCTGATATGTAAAAATACATATCGGAATTAGTTATTGGGCCACCTTACTTTTTCTAACTTGGGGTTTTTTTTTTGTTTTTGTTTTTGTTTTTTTAATATTTTATTTATTTGACAGAGAGAAATCACAACTAGGCAGAGAGGCAGGCAGAGAGAGAGGAGGAAGCAGGCTCCCAGCTAAGCAGAGAGCCCGACAGGGGGCTCGATCCCAGGACTCCGGGATCATGACCCGAGCAGAAGGCAGAGGCTTAACCCACTGAGCCACCCAGGCGCCCCGGGTTTTGTTGTTTTTTTTTTTAAAGATTTTGTTTATTTATTTGACAGAGATCACAAGTAGGCAGAGAGGCAGGCAGAGATAAAGGGAGAAGCAGGCTCCCCACCAAGCAGAGAGCTCAATGCGGGGCTCAATCTCAGGACCCTGAGATCATGACCTGAGCAGAAGGCAGAGGCTTAACCCACTGAGCCACCCAGGCGCCCCCTAAGTTGTTTTTTTTTTTTTTAAATATTTGTTTATTTGAGAGAGAGCGAGCGAGCCCGCGCGGGCCAGTGTGCTTGCGCATGCGCATGGGGGAGGGACAGAGGGAGATGGAGAGAGAGAAGCTCAAGCAAACTCCTGGCTGAGCATGGAGCCAGACAAGGGGCTCCATCTCACCACCCTGAAATCATGACCTGAGCTGAAATCAAGAGTATGTGAAATAAACACAAACAGCACAGTCAGGAATTCTTAGCTCTAAAAATGGAATTTTTCTTTATGCTCACTTTTTTGTTTACTAAATAATTGAAAGGAGATAATATTTGTGAATCTTGGTAAGAATGAGGAGATATTTGACTAAGAGCTATAATGTCAGTGGTCAGGTATTTCCTGATCATGAATAACTTGCCTGGACTTTATGGAACACAATATGTTGTCACTTCTCTGTTACTGTGTTAGTTTCAAACATGAGAAAATTGAGACTCAAAAAATTTTAGTCAAGATAAACAGCAAGCAAGCGGTCAAGTAAGGACTCAAACCTGGAATATTCTGGGTCCAGAACATGCCCTATTGTAGAGCAGCTCTCTGTCCATATTACCCCTCTTTACTGTACTTTAGAGATCAAGCCAAAAAATTGTAGGTAGCATTATGTATAATGTGTGTGTGTAAATATAATAAATACATATGTAAAACATTATGTATATGCATATATGTGTGTGTGTTTGCATGTGTGTTTCTTGATTAACCTCTGTGATTTTGTCAAATCCTGACCTTCACCTTTGGAAATTGCAAGGAGAGAAGGGCATATTGGGGCTTAATCCTCCAATTCTCTTTTCTATTTTTATATTATGCGTATAAATTGAGTCACTGACTGTCCTCTTTACAGCTCTCTCCCCTTTTTGAAACATCAGTTTTTTTTCTCTTTCTCTTCTTATTTACCCTGCACTGGGTCATTGTTTTTTGGTATCACATTGTATCAAAAGCCTTCCTGAAATAGTACAAGTAAATTCTCTCTTTCTTTGCATTACCTCAAATCTCTTGAAGGGCTTCCATTTTCTGTATGGTATTGTCATCCTTAATCACTTGGATGATTAGCCTTATGTGATTTGGGGTTTTTTGTACCTTCCTGCTTTATTGTATTTGCAGGCTTAGTACAGGTGTGGCTATAACGGAAGCAGCTGGAAGCAGAGCCAGAGGTGGAGGCGCAGTGAAGCCGATTCTGAAACTCGGTGTACCTCAAGCTTGAGGGATTGAATCGCAACAAAGTGGTAACTCTTGTTCCTTTATTTCCCTTCTGTTACTTGAGCGAATTCGCTAAGGAAGACCAGCTATGGGGGTTGTGTTCTGTTGTTTCAACTTACTACATGTGTTTAAAAAAAAAAAAAATTAAAGAAGACGATTTAGGTGATACAGATGAACTTTATTTACATTCCAAACAGCAGTCTCCTTTCTAAGAACTGCAAAATGGGGCAGAAGCTTTTATAGGATAAAGAATCAAGAACAAGGAAGAGAAAAAGAAGAGAGATCCATTTGGTTGGTGCTACACAGTCAACCTCGTTTGGGATGAGAAAGCCCAGGGTTGGCTGAATGCATGGGGACTGGCTACTATACTTCGTCTCTGGTTAAGCTGAGCATTTACAGAGACAGGAAAGTTATCTAAGTTTCTGTCTCTTCACATGGCAGCCTAAGCAGGAGTTCAGCCTCCTGGACAGGCGTTTCTAGGCTCCAGCTGAACCTAGAAAGCTATTACAACACATGTGATTTTTTTAAAAAACCATTGAATAGCATGCTGTAATGTCTTTAACCAAGTGGCACTCTGTAAAGCAGTGTGAGAGGCATTAGATTCTGTTCCACGTGTGTCTTACCTTTCCATCTCCCACGCAGTTCGAGCGTGAGAAAAGGTAAAAAAAAAAAAAAAAAAGTGCTGTCAAAAAGCCAGTTGGCAAGTCAGAAGCATGCAAAGCAGGGAGGAATAGCAGATAGATTAGATGATGGGACCTGGACCAGAAAGAGCGCAGCAGGCTTGAACTATGGACAAGAAACAATAAGAAAAAAAAATAAGAGTGATTCAAGTAAAGACCTGCATCCACGCACAGAAAAGCAGCTACTAAGGGTGGAGGAATTAACATTCACTGAGTATCTTCCTGGGTCTGTGCCCCCTCCAAAGTGCTTTTCCTTGGGTTATCTCGTAAATTATAGGAAACTCACACCCTTGGAGTATGGTTTTTACTGAGTGGGGTAAGGTAATGCAAAGTTAAGGAGCACAGAGGCTGGCTAAACCTAGTATATTTGAATTCACATTTTGAGTAGGCACATTATTTGGGTTTTATTTTAAGTGTGAAGAATGGCAGGCCTTTGGGATTTCAGTGAGCCCTGTACTGCTGAGGTGGTCATAGTAGAATAATGGCATCTAGAGCTGATGAGAACCACGTTGTCATCTCTGCCAAGACCAATCGGGAGTCCTGCTTTGAATTCCAAAGACTATTCTGTAGGTGAAAGAAAGGCAAATAGGACCACCTTCAGAAGAGAAGAGAGTGGGGTACACGTTCCAAAGTCACTACGAATCATGTATGGTCAACTTTATCTTTGGAAATTCCTTAATTTGGTTTTATATTGCCGGCCCCTAGGTCATGTAAAGGACAAGAGCCAAAAATGAACTCCTTCTGTTGCCCTGTGTATGTTGTCTATGAGTTCCCTTTCCCTGGTTCACACTGAATCACTGGGGAATGGCAACTGTAAATTAGAGAGGGAAGGATAAAAGAACTTCCCCCAACACTTTTGTTGTTGTTGTTGTTGTTAGGTGCAACACAGATGTCACTGAATTTCTCTAAATTAAATGAGCTTCTGGTGCAACTCCACGGCTACCAGGAGAATAAGGCAGGCTCAAAACCATGTCACATAACTCAAAAAATTAGAGATACTGAGTCTTAGAGCAACATAATCATGGAAAACCCTATAACTGACCTTAACATATTTGGAGGAATATCCAGTGGAAGAGGTATTAGACCAGAGATGGTCGTTCTCAAACAACAATTACCAGTTGTTACCATGACTGTCTGGAGCTCTATATTGAAAAGAATGTGAGACAACATCCAAGGTCAATGAGAAAGAATTCCACTTGACAGTGTGATGTCCATCCAATGCTTGAAAGAAAGCCAGTGCCCAGGTGTTGCTTGTGATGGAAACAGAATGGCTATAGTTGACATATAATGAGAACTTGAAAGAGGAATTCACATGAGGTTGGGAATACTGTTTTGTGTCATTACACTGACAAGTCGAAAAAGTCAGTCTGGAAAGAGAGAATGGGAGAGAAAGAGAAGAATAGAGCATATTTTCAGAATTGAGAAAACTTACCGCTCTTAAGAGTCTCCTCCCTCACTCCTGGTAAGTTTCCACTTGTCATTCATTCCCTCATAAAGAAATCAGTGCATGCTTGCAGCAAATTTCCTTTTTTGGCTTTAGCTAATCATGTAGGTTTCTGGCTTTTGCAATCAAACACTCCCTAGAGGCCTATGTCTCAGTGGGGGCAAATTTCAATCCCATTTAATTCAATTTAAACAATGTTTATTAAATGCCTGTTATGCTCCTTATGTTCAATAATTTGGGTCAAGTTATGAGCCTGGCCTATGACTGGAATCTATGAAAGATTCAAAGGGAAGAGCATGCTCCTTATGTTCAATAATTTGGGTCAAGTTATGAGCCTGGTCTATGACTGGAATCTATGAAAGATTCAAAGGGAAGAGCAGTCATAGATTATGATGAAACATAAATAAATTAAACAAGACAGAACATAATGAGAGTTCTTAGGTCTTCCCACCCAGGGTGTGTGTTCCGCGTTGTCTTTAAATTCTGTCCAGCTCATGCTAGTTGGCAAGAGGTATGGGGGGCATTGGCTGACACAGCCCTTTTTTTTTTTTTTAAATGTTTTATTTATTTGACAGAGAGAAATCACAACTAGGCAGAGAGAGAGGAAGAAGCAGGCTCCCTGCAGAGCAGAGAGCCCAATGTGGGGCTCGATCCCAGGACTCTGGGATCATGACCTGAGCCGAAGGCAGAGGCTTTAACCCACTGAGCCACCCAGGCGCCCCGACACAGCCCTTTTTAAGTGCAAACCTGAGGGATGAGAGGAAATTTGACACAGGAATTAACAACCAGCAGTGGGACTTTGTGAAGAACACAATCCAGTGAAGCCCTTTAATTATGCAAGATCTTTAAAAAAAAGTTATTCAGACACTACTGCCTTAAATAAACTCTAAAGATAATAAACTTCACTTAAACTCCTAAATGGATTCACCGTCCAATGATGACTGAGATACAAATAGAGCTTTTGGCCCACAAAAACCATTACCAAGACACAGCTGATCAAAAAGTTAACCAAAACCCCTATCCCAAGTTAGAACCCTCACCTCTAGGAAGAGCCTGAGGGGAAAAATAAACATACAAACAGTTTCTGTTTGTGTTCTGACTGCAAAGCCCAAAGCAAAGGAAACCCAAACCAAGTCAGAAGTCGGGAAGGAAACTCTTTTAATTGGCCATGAGCAACCAAACTTCCTCTTCAGTGCGCTGTGCTCCAGCAACTGACACCAGGAACAGTGTCACTGCTGTCCCCAAATCAAATGTCTCCGCGGCCACCCCCACCAGAAAACGGATTTGACAAAACTCCCCATGCTCCTTGCTCTGAATCGAAGTCGTTGCACAGCGTATCAGGTGAGTAGAGCCTGGGTAACGTGCTCGGGGCCCTCCCTACAAGAGATGCTGGAAACACAAGCAACCACCTTTACTCATGAGGTAGCAGGGCTCAGAGAGCGGGAAACTCTCCAAACGCAGGAAAGTTGTGCAAAAGGTTCTAGTCAGGCAAAAACATGTCAGTGTCCCTCACATCACCCGGAGGATTTATTCCTCAGACCTCAAATTCAACCAGTTAATAACCTCATTTGGTGAAAGTTCACCAGCCGTCCCCCCAGAATGATTCTCCCCTTCTTCTTCTTCTAAAGATTTTATTTATTTATTTGTTTGTTTGTTTGAGAGAGCAGGAGAGATCGCAGAGAGAGAGGGAAAAGCAGACCCAGACAGCTCTCCCCTTCTTCTCCTTCGAACCCAGTTTCCCTGTTCTCAGGACAGTTCCTGACCGCAGAGCCTAGGGGGCTGGGGCTCGTTCACCTCAAGTCCAGAGTGGGATGTTAGCACTGTCAACACCCTGCAAAGAAACTGCTTAGTACAGCGGCCAATAAACCTTCTGGAATAAACCCTGAACCGTCACATGAGGTAGTCCCAGCCATGACCAAGACCTATAACATGTTTCCTTAAAGAGTCTGGCAATATTCCGCAGATAAGTTTGTTTCTGACAATCGGCTACTCCCGTACACTACAATAGAAGGCTGATCATTTTTATGTCCACATAACTGTTGATCTTGGAACGTGGGAAGCAGTTGCTCACAATTAAGAAGTATCTGAAGCGTCAGAAAACCTGGAACAGGGATGACACGTGTCCATTTTGGTAATCCTTTTGGCAGAGGCAACAGGAGCATTTGTCGTTTAATCTACTTCTCTATTTTAGGAAAATTGAGCCCTGCGTCAGTTACCCAGAAGATGCAAAGGAACGCCACCTTGCGTGACAGGTTCCACATGTTAGCAAAAACACTTTTCACTCCCAGAATCCCTGAGGAAATTAGGAAATAAGGACATGGCTCAGTCTAGAAATTTTCCTCAATATATATTAATTTAGTATTGATCTTAAAACTATATCTTCTCCTTTTTTGAGGGAAGACATTTAAATTAGGAGATTTTTTTTTCCCTCTGAGGCATGAATGGCCTTTAATTCAAAATTAGAGGAAGAGGCTCCATAAAGAACACTGAGGGCTTTGTGATGGCAACAGGAAAAGCCCAAGAAAAGAGAGAACCTTGCTGAAGGATCCATGCCTGAGAGGGAAGGGTGGGCTTTGGTGGGGGAGGGGGGAGGAAGGCAAAGAGTGAAGAAGATGAAGGAGACCTGGAAGTGACTATTATTTCAAGAGATGGCCCCGATAAGCTTATTGTAGAGCATGGAGCGCGGTCAGTGACCTTTAACTGGACTCAGGTTACATTAGCTGTCAGTATTCAGTTGCCTCAGGAAGGTCCCAACCTTTTGAAAGATTCATACAAAGTAGAGCTCAACTGAAACTATGCCTAGGATGGCATTAGGGTTTTCACCTGTTGCGTCCAACATCTAAATAGTTACTTAGGGCCGCTCTGACTTCCACTTGCTATGACAAGTAGGACGTTGTGGTCCCCAACTTAAGCATAACGGTGATGGATGCTCAAATAGAGACAGTGATTGTCGCAGGGGTGGGGAGGTAATTGAAGGAAGAGAGAGAACGGGGATCTACGGGATGACTTGAATTTCACTGAGACGGTTTCTCTTTACATGAGTCGTGAGAGTAGTCCACAAAAATGTCATCTTGAATAGTTCTATTTTTAACAGTTTCTTCATTTTGTTTGGTTCCCCAGAAGAGATGCCATCTCTTATATTTTAAATCCCCTTTAAAGAATCTAATTTTATAGTGCCATCTAGACCAAAAATATGTCAATTTAGTGAGGGAGGATATTTAATTGCTTCCGAACATCCACATTTTGAAAAATAAACATGTTTCTTTTTCTCCTTGGTCAATTTGGCAGCACAATGTAACTTATTTGTGGCTGTTATTTGTCTCCACAATTTCCCTTAATAGTAGGTTTCACAGTCTTTATGTTCATGAAGCATTTCCTTATGTCTGGACCAAATCCCTTTTTGCTCTAATTTGAGGCCAGAGACTCTGTGGAGTTGCTCACAATTGTCTATTGAATAGACAAACACTTGGAGTTTGTTTTGAAAACTCACTTCAGCCTTCTCTTCACCAGGGTAAACAATTCTGATCTTGCTGCCTTTCCTCAATAGCGCTATAATGCGTCCACGATAATGTGCTCATGTACAAAATTGGATGCAGTTCAACAAATTCAGGACTGGTTCAAGAAACGCAGCACAAAATTGACTTGACTTAATCCTATTACCCTCATAGTTGAATGGTACTTTAATTTACAAAGTACTTTTATAAACAATAGCTCATTTTCTCTCCATGACAGATCTGTGAGATGAATATTATTTTTCTTTTCTTTTTGTCTTTTTCCTGACAGATGAGGCCACAAAATCTCAGACCACACTGCCAGTCAGTGGGAAAGCGGAGATTCAAACTCACTCTTCTGAGCCAAGGACCAGGTGGATTTCCAGTACCCAGCAGCTGCCTACGGTGGGCAAGTCTGGTGCAGGGTGTTGCCAAGGATCCCACCACGAGTACTTGATTCCCACAGGTCTGCTCGCAGAGGTAAGGGAAAAGGTCTTGGGAAAGAAGTGGAATGAGCTGGGCTCTGAGGGTTAAGTAAGGTTTGCACAGGTAGAGAAGAAAGTTAGGAACATTCTGGGTTGAGGGCATCTGCCCATGTGAAGATGCGTTGTCCAGGATCACTGTGTCTTAAGCTTATCTCTTCTTAAGTAGAAGGCATGCTTCGAGGTAGGATAAAGTTCCATGGTTAAAGACAAAGGCTAGGAAGTCCCAGGGGCCTGGATTTCAATCTGGATTGCACCAAGTACTAACTTCTTGGTCCAGAGCAATTTCTTTCATCCCTCCTTGCTTCATTTTCTCATCTGTAACATGGGAGGATTAAGTGTATTAATTCATGTAAATACATAATAAACACTAGCTATCAATTAACAAAAAACACTAAAGAGAATAATTGTATACAGCTTGCAGTAGGAATAAAGGGTAGATAGATCTATTCCTAATTCATGTCTCAGAGTATTTCATTTCCCAAAGACATGACATGATCCAAAAGCATTCCTATCCTTGCCTCCAGGGCCTCGCGCTACAGTGTAAGAATTTACACTTTCATTTAATGGGAAAGGAACTGAAGAATAATTTGGTGGACAAACTCCTTATCCCTTCCACAAAGATAATTTTCAGTTCTCACTGTTACATATTTGGGAGTTCAATGAACCTAAGCTGTACCCCCAAGATCTAAAAGGATAAGAAAATAAATCACAGGCTCCATTGGCCTAAACTGTCATTTACTTTCTGATTAGAATGCAGGTTGTAGGTAATTGTGCGTGATTTGCACTTCACATTTGTATAGTTAGTTCTATAAAATTCACCTCTCACTGTATTCCCTATCCTGAATTTAGAAGTAAAAGAATACAATTGGAGTCACAGCACACTTAACAAGTATTTGAGCCTGACCCTGAGTACTCCCAACAAGATGGGTCATGCATGGAAAAACCTTCTATCATATGTGCTGTGGACGAAAAGGAAAATGAAATCACCAGTTTAGGAGCCAATGAGGAGAGCTTTTGTTGTGGAAGTGGGAGAGGCAAGTATATCTTGCCATAGGGTGATCAGTGTCTCTGTTTTGAAATGGAAGAATGGAATATTGCAAATAGTTTTCGTTGCCATGGGTGAATGGCGCATGGCTATAGCCTACTAAATAATCATGGGTCTGGTTTTCTTCCTCCAGTGGACTTCTTAGTGTGGTGAGAGGAATGTCATTTGGAATTGCAAGGTAGTTGTATTGGGTCTCTAGGGTTGTAGTAACAAATCACCACAAACTTAGTGGCTTGAAACAATGCAAGTTTTTGTGTTTTTTTTTTGAAGATTTTATTTATTTATTTGACAGACAGAGATCACAAGTAGACAGAGAGGCAGGCAGAGAGAGAGAGGTGGAAGCAGCCTCCTTCCCAGCAGAGAGCCCGATGCGGGGCTTGATTCCAGAACCCTGGATCATGACCTGAGCCGAAGGCAGAGGCTTTAACCCACTGAGCCACCCAGGTGCCCCTGCAAGTTCATTTTTAAAAAGATTTTATTTATTTATTTGTCACAGAGAGAGAGGGAGGATAAGCTGGGATAGTGGCAAACAGAGGGAGATGCAGGCTCCCTCCT
This sequence comes from Meles meles, assembly GCF_922984935.1. NCBI lineage: Eukaryota > Metazoa > Chordata > Mammalia > Carnivora > Mustelidae > Meles > Meles meles. The sequence continues at coordinate 26,859,704 of NC_060070.1, forward strand.
GAGCCCATTGCAGGACTTGATCCCAGGACTCTGGGATCATGACAGAGCCCAAGGTAAATGCTTAACTAACTGAGCCACCCAGGTGTCCCATAACAATGCAAATTTCATTGTTTTGCCGTTCTGTAGAAATCCAACATAGGTCTCACCAGCTAAAATCAAGATGTTGACAAGGAAGATTTCCTTCCTAAAGATTATAGGAGAGAATTTGTTTCCTTGCCTTTTCCAGCTTCTGGATGCCATCCACCTTCTTTGGCTCCAGATCCTCTCCCTTTGTCTCCAAAGCCAGCAGACATGAGTCCATTCGTTTTCACAGTGCATGGCTCTAACCTATTCTAGAGCATCCCATTTCCATTTGTAAGGTTCGTTGTGATTACATCAGGCTCACCTGACTAATCTGGAAATCTCTCTATTTCAAGGTCAGGAGATTAGCAACCTTAATTCCACCTCCAACCTTAATTTCCCTTTACAGGAAGGGGAACATATTCCTAGGTTGCAGAAATTGGTGTTCATCTTTGCAAGACCATAATTCTACCTCCCAGAGTAGACACTGATACCAAAAGACAGTCTCAAAATCTTTTGCTCAGCAGATCCACTGATTAGCTAGATTAGAAGTCCCTCTTTTGTCCAAAAATGTCGACTAAAATTGTTAAGACGTGAACACCTCAGTGTCAGCACTTATCTGGAACAACAGTTCTGCCCCCTAACTTGGAGAGAGGCAAGGGAAGAAGACGAAGGGATCCCAGGCAGTATGTTTTATGCTCAGCTTCCACCCCCAACAATCTGTTCTTTGTCTTTATTATGTACAGTAAGGGCTTTCTGTGTTCTAAAAGATAATCGACTGGCACTCCAAGGCATACCAAGAGTGTCGGCACAAAGTTCTGCAGAACTCTGTCATGCCCACTTGCCATCTCTGTACTATAGCTCAAGTGGCCTGTAATAATCTTGGGGTCATTTCTTGTTGGCTTTCCCTCCTTCCTAAGGATTGAACTTTCACTTCCAGAATGCCCAGGACAACCGAACTCCAACTCTGATCTCATCAAAAGAAAAGAGATAATTCAGGTACTGTCAAAATTCAAGTCATGACTCATCTCTCCAGTTACAATCATCAGAAAGGAAACCCCCCCCCAAAAAAGAGAGAGAGATTTTAGGAAAGTTAAATTCTATTTTTATATTATATATTATAATTTTAAAGTTCTGAGAGACCATGGGGTGCCTGGGTGGCTCAGTCAGTTAAGAGCCTGCCTTCGGCTCAGGTCATGATACCAGGATCCTGGGATCGAGCATTGGGCTGCCTGCTCAGTGGGGAGTCTGCTTCTCCCTCTCCCTCTGCCCCTCCTCCCTGCTCGTGTTCTCTCTCCCTCTCTCTCAAATAAATAGATAAAATCTTTAGAAAAATTAAGTTCTGAGAGACCGTGAATGATTTCTCTTCATTCACCCCTCTTCCGTGTCCGCCTAATGGTCAAACAACTGACATCAGAGAAAATGATCTAGTTTTGTCCACCAGAGGACACAACTCCACAAATTGTCTTGAAAATATATTCTGAAGCTTAACAGTTTCTCTGTCTGGAGTGTATTCCTGGTCCAACCTAGTTTAAATCCATTTATTTGTTTATATTCTTAGAAGTATAAAAAAATCTGATTTTCGACTTTATACAGAAGATGTTTAGATACTTAAAGACTCTTATCAAAGTTCATCCTTGCTAGGATGAAATCTGGAGAATACAGTATGTATTTTGGCAACACTTGGGCTAATAATAATGCCCTGTGGCGTCTAATCTGGACTCAAAGACTTTGTGTGTAAGTACATGTAAGTGACTGCGTGTGTGTGTGCACACGTGTGTTCTTTTAAAAGCAGAATTGCCAGCAAACCCCAGCCATATGGGACATCTGGAAATCCTGCCAAATTCCCCTTTTTTTCCAGATCAAATAATTCCAGTCCCATTTAATTTTGCTTCAAAAATTCAAATTTATAAACATCAAAATGAACCACACTGGCATGCACATATGTAGCTAAGTATCTAGGGTGACTTAGAGTCAAGCTCTCCTAAAAACAGGAGAACAAAAAAGTTACTTTTTTGTTTACTTCCTTCTAGCATTAGACTCTATAAGACAGAACCAAATATACCCACATATTTTTGAGTGTCCAGTGGATTTGTGCCACTGCCGTCGGTTCTGTGGACTAGACCAGTGATCTGAGTTTTGTGACCTGCTTCAAAGATGCACATATAGGACCTATGAGGGGGGTTCCAGTGGAGCCACTGACTTGTAATTAACTCACATTTCCCATTTGCCCAGGGCTTCAAATGTGGACTTTTGGTCCTTTCCCTAAAGGAAGTCTTTGATGGACGGAGATGTTCATCTTTCAGATATAAGCTTCTGTCCCATTACAGGCACCCCACCTATAGTGCGTTTGAAATATTTTTTTACAAATCCCATAATTACCTTATGAAAAGTCCAATTATATGGCATTGCATTTGTATTAAAGGCATTAATTTATTAACCATAAACATTTAAAATATACCACAATTATTTATAACCCTGTTATAAAATTGGGAGGAGGCCGTGTATGTATAAAATCCTGCCTTGGCGTCTGAGCCTTTCAATAAGAACCCACAGGCTCCCATGTGTGGCACTATGCCAGGATCCAAAAAAAGCAGGGTCTGTCTTTATTGGCTTGATGCTTTGATGGCCTTTGATCAGGCCATTGTACCAGAGCAGCCAAGATATAGGGCAAGATGTGGCCTTTCGGTAACCTTCCTTCTTTGTGCAAGAGTAAGACAAGTTAATTGGGCTTGACAGTACCGATGACCCTTTCAAGTCAGGAAAAATGAGACTGTTGTGCTTACCCCAGGTAGATAACCATTAATATTGCTTGTACTGTCTATGGGAAGAGAAAGGGGCTTGTTTGTTTTAAATGTTTTTCAAGGAAGGCAACAAAGATTCTGGGGGGCGTTGGGGGGGTGGGGAGAGGGTTTCCATCTAAGGAAACAATGGTGCCATTTGAAGGATTCAAGACACATTGAAAGGTAGAGAACACACTCCCGCTGATAAATTATTATTATCGATAACCCCTTCTTTGTCCTTGATTTCACATAATTGTCAAAGTTCAGACGGTGAGACCTAGTGGACTCACTTTGGAGCTCTCTGTAGAAAACTACCTCTGGAAAGGGAGACTTCTTGTATTTTCGTAGCGACGGAATGTCGCGGGCAATCTGAGCTCATATTGTTTACACTTTATGAAGGCATTTGTTTTGCTCACAATATATCCTAGAACTCTTTTCTCTTTGTGTTAGTTTGCGTCTCTTTGTGAGTGGCACCAGTGACCATACGTGTGTGCACTGAGGGAGAGGGAGGTCATGTGGGAGATCCCCCCTGTAAGAGAGTCATTCACTCTTCTTATTAGGAAAGGCATCCAGGGCTGGAAGATGGCACCAATTCTCTCCTCTTCCCTGTAGAGAACTAAAAAAGTACAGGTACTCTCAGTGAGTCCAAGGTCTTTGAGGTATATGACTTTGGTGCTCATTATTCTATTTTCCCCTGTGTTGGTCCTGTTCCAGTTTCAGCAGTTCAGAACCTCATTTATTTACCTTTTCTCTCAGCTTTATTGAGATATAATTGACACACAGCACCGTATAAGGTCTACAGCATAACGACTTTATTTACATATTTTGCAATTTCCACAATAAGTTTAGCTAATATCCATCATCTCATATAACTACAAAAACAAAAATTAAAATTAAAAAAATGTTTTCCAGGGCCCCCCAGGTGGCTCAGTCAGTTAAGTGGCCAACTCTTGATTTCAGCTCAAGTCAGGATCCCAGGGCCGTGAGATTGAGCCCCTCACCCTGCTCCATACTAGGAGTGGCGCCTGCTTAAGATTCTCTCTCTCCCTCTCCCTCTACCCCTCCCCACCACGGCCCCCAGCCCCAGCTTGTGCTCAGGGACACACGTGCTCTTGCTCTCTCTCTCTCAAAAAAAAGTTTTCCTTGTGATGACAACTTTTAGGATCTATTCTTTCAGCAAATTTCAAATATACCATGTAGAGTATTAACTATAGTCATCATTTTTACATTACATTCTTAGTACTTACTGATTTTATAATTATAAATTTGTACCTTTCAATCACCTTCTTCCAATGCATGCCCGACCCCACCTTGCCTCTGGTAAACATAGGTCTGATTTCTTTTTCTATGAGTTTGGTTCAGTTTTTGTTTTGTTTTGTTTTTTGATTCCACATGTAAGTGAGATCATACAGTGTTTGTCTTTCTCCGTTTTATTTCACATCAACATAAAGCTTTCAAAGCTCATACATGTTGTCACAAATGGTAGGATTTCCTTCTTTTTTGTGGCTAAATAACATTCAGTGTATATATACCATATTTTCTTTATTCATTCATTCATCCATCAGTGGACTCTAAGGTTGTTTCTATGTCCTGGGTATCGTGACTAATGCCACAATGAACATGGGGGTACAGATGTACATGGGGGTACACTACATCTCTTAGACGTAGTGAGTTTGTTTCCTTTGGATATATACCCAGGGAAACAAATTTGGAAGAAAGAGGAAGAGCTAGACAGACAGAGGGAAGGAATGAGGGAGGGAAGATGGAGGAAGGGAGAAAGAGAAAGAAGGAAGGAAGGCAGGAAGTGGGGTGGAGAGTGAGGAAGAAGGAAACAAAGAGTCAGAGGCAGGGAAGGAGGGAAGAAGGTAGGAAAGATAAGAGGGCCATAAGGGTCTCAGAGGAGGTTCTTAGATGGCGTGCATTGGGTTTTTGCTCTTTGTGAACATAGTCCTGTCATTAGGGCCATGATCTATGGATTGATGTCATGTGTCTTACATCAGTCAGGAGAGATTTCCAAGTAAGTCTAAGATTTACCAGTAAAATGTGAAATAAATCTGAGTTTTATTGCCTAGCACTGATGGAATTTCATCATTATAGGACTGGCAGGGCTTCAGTTTTATCCACTTACTGTTCTAAGCTTTGTGCATAGGTATCGTTTCTTCTGGAGAACAACCTGAAAATGCATACCAAATACTGGACAATATAATATCTTGTTTTCAGAAACATGTCTTAAGGACACATCTCTAAGGACACATTGAAGAGGAGAAAATCATTATTGGAAAGTCTCTCTAAATAAAGAGAGATGCTTAGGGAAGCATACCATATTTATCCCAAACTTGAAATAATCTAAATTTCCAACAATGGAGGATAATTAAATTAGAAAATATCAATGCTATGAATATTATGCAACCATGAAAATAGTGTGATAGGTAGACATGGAAAAACATTTATGGACATAAAGTAAAAGCTAGGGTAAATTCTATACATACAAAAGACTACAATCATGAAATAATTTTTTTTTCTTTTTTTTTTAAAGATTTTTTTTTATTTATTTACTTGACAGAAAGAGATCACAAGTAGGCAGAGAGGCAGGCAGAGAGAGAGAGAGGTAAGCAGGCCCCCTGTTGAGCAGAGAGTCCGATGCGGGACTCGATCCCAGGACTGAGATCATGACCTGAGCCGAAGGCAGCAGCTTAACCCACTGAGCCACCCAGGCGCCCCATGAAATAATTTTTTTTAAAGATTTCATTTATTTATTTGAGAGAGAGGCAGTGAGAGAGAGCATGAGCGAGGAGAAGGTCAGAGGGAGAAGCAGCATGAAATAATTTCTATACACATTGAAAGGGTCTGTAAATAAATGAACATGAATTCTATGGAATTTTGTATGTATGTGTTTTAGAATTTTCTGATACAATACTTCAAAGCTGACTTAATCATAAATCATTTACAGTAAAATTGATTCTTGTTTCGTGAATGAGTGATTGTTGGCAAAGGTACATTTTCTTATATCAGTCTAGACAAGGAGCTATTAGAATGGTTTAGGCACCAAACTTATTCTATAGAAATTCTCTCATCATCAAAGGTTTTAAGTGTAGTACACCCGATATGCTTGAAAAGATTAAGATGTTAGATTCAATATCCTCCCTTCATGACATGATCAGTGGAAAAAATCTTTTTTTCATCACCTTAAAAATACAAAACCAGAATTACCACATGTACTTTCAGAAAAATAGTGGTAGTGTCTCATGTAGTTAAAAAGGATCTGTTCTCACTCATTTTTTAAATAAGCTGAAGAGTTTTTAGTATTGTTCCAAATCAATAAGCAAATTAAACTAATAAATACATTATGAGTAGGGCAATGTCTTATTAACAAAGCAAAAATTAGGTTCTCGGGGCACCTGGGTGGCTCAGTGGATTAAGCCGCTGCCTTCGGCTCAGGTCATGATCTCAGGGTTCTGGGATCGAGTCCCGCATCGGGCTCTCTGCTCTGCAGGGAGCCTGCTTCCTCCTCTCTCTCTGCCTGCCTCTCTGCCTACTTGTGATCTCTCTCTCTGTCAAATAAATAAATAAAATCTTAAAAAAAAAAAAATTAGGTTCTCAAAGTTCTCTATGTGACAAATGTGCCTGCATGAAGACATTTATTTACTTCTTTGTTGTTTATGGAAGTCTGCCATTCTCTCGAGACTGTAAGTTCCTTTAAGGACAGATAATATGCCTTTGCATCATTTATACTCCCACGCACGTGCTAGCACCTAGCACATGCTTGGCATTCAATCATTATTTGTTCAAGTAAGTAACGAATGAACAGGCCAAGCCAAAGATTTTAAACAAATTCTTTCCCTCTCCTAATTTCTGTATGTTATGTTACAGTAAATTGGTTTACTGGAACAAAATCAGGATTGTTACTAAAAGCCGAAAAGAATCCAACATTTAATAATGGAGTAAACTCTACCATATCCGGAGCCAAAGAGAATGTCTACTTTTATATTTTATTTTTTTTTTTTAAGATTTTATTTATTTATTTGACAGAGAGAAATCACAAGAGAGGCAGGCAGAGAGAGAGGAAGGGAAACAGGCTCTCCGCCGAGCAGAGAGCCAGATGTGGGACTCGATCCCAGAACCCTGAGATCATGACCTGAGCCGAAGGCAGCGGCTCAACCCACTGAGCCACCCAGGCACCCCTTGAACTGGATTGTTTTAATTTTTTATTATAATAAAAATGCATATTTGAAAAGGGAGATAAGATACTATGTTGAAAATGTTTTGTTTGGGCAGGCACACTCCATTTTAGGAATCCGTTGTTCCTAAAGGGGTAGAGATAAAAGGGAGTTTTAAGGGCACTGAAGCACAGAAACTCTGTAATGTAAATATTAAGATTCACATAGCTGGAACTGAGGTATATGCTGTTGATCTAGATCTCCTCAATCCTTTGCTAAAGCAATTAAAAAAAAAAAAGTTTGTTTTCCTCCACCTTTAAAATAATAGATTAATTTGCCTGACTTTGGGGGACAGAAAGGCAAGGAATCATGTTGTTTTGTACCTCTTGTGAATTAGTACAAATTCCCCACAGGAGAAGGGAGAACAAATATTAGAAGAACAAGTCATTGCTCTTCTCTCCCCTCCCCCCCCCCAAGCTGTTTTGTTCCAGGTTAGTAAGAACTGACAAGACTGTTTGCAGCTAAGCATACATAATGGTCTCAGAACTGTGGAGATTTTACTCTAAAATTTAATTTATGATGACTTGAAAATGAGTTAAATCCTCCCATTCTTTGTGTGTGGGCTTCCCAAGGTGATTTTCTTCCAAAGAGTAAATAATGGAAAGGGGAAAAAGAGTAATTTTATAGTGGGGCATCCAACAAACCCTACCTCACCCAGATGATCAAGGCAAACACCAACTGGGTAAGTCTTGCCAAGAACATGAACCCTTGAGGTAACATGCTCAGACAGGCACTTTACTTATCTCTGTGGTCTTTCTCTCCACAACCCTTAGTTCTAGTCTAATTATGAGAAAAACATCAGACAAATTCCAGTTGAGGTACATTCTACAAAATACCTCACTAAAACTCTACAAGGTCATCAAAAACAAGGCCAAGTCTAAGGCACTGTGACAATCAAGGGTTGCCTGAGGAGACATAACACTAAATCTACTGTAGCATTCTGAATAATATCCGTCTTGGAACAGAAAAAGACATTGGGTAAAAATGAAGGAAATCTGACTAAAGTATGGATATGGACTTTAATTAATGTCAATATATTAAAATCAGCTCATTTGTTATGACAAAAGCACCACAGTAATGTGAGATATTAACAATCAGGAAGTTGGGTGCAAGGAATATGAGAGTTCTCTCTACTCTCTTCACAATTTTTCTATAAATCTAAACCTATTCTAAAACTAAAAGTTTAATTAAAAATAAAAAGTAGGGATATGGGAGGAGCCATTTAATATACTAATGTTAAAGATTTAAGATTTCTTTAAGCATGAAAATTCTGATTGAGAAATATATACCAGTCTTTATGGATTAGTATCACTCTAAAAAATTCTTTAATGACATACTCTTTCAATAAATTTGAATAAGACAAAAAGGAGTTATATCTGACGACTAGAAGAGACCTTGGAAATATTCTCACCCAAGCCCTTTATTTTATGAATGAGCTAATGAAGACCTGAGAGGCAGAGCCAGAGGTCAGAACCAAGCCCCCTTTTGCCATGCCCTCAATCTATGAAGACCCCCTACAACAAAATACCAATTGAATACAAGTAAGCTATTTCTCAGATAACCTACCAGTCTTCTCTTAGTCTGCCGTTGCTTTTGATCAGTTAATTCCTAAGGAAGGATCAGTCTTATATCCAGAAATAGGGTATCCTTGCACACTATTTTCAAATAACTTAAAGTTTAAAGTGATAGAGATATCAGTATAGCTGAATATACCCTTGCCCCCCCCATCCATAGGGATACATTCCAAGACCCCCAGCGGATGGTACCAAACTCTATATATATTATGTTTTTTCCTATACATACATACCTATGATAAAGTTTAATTCATAAAGTAAGCATAGTAAGGAATTAACAAAAATCATAATAAAATAGAACAATTCTGATAGAGAATAATAAAATTATGTCAATGCAGTGTCTCTCTCTCTCTCTCTGAGAATATTTTATTGTACCATGCTCACCCCTCTTGTGATGACATGAGATGATAAAGATGATAATGATATCACAAAGTTCTTATGTGATGAGATGAAGTGAGGCAAATGACGGCATAGTGATATACTGTAGGGTTGCTACTGAACTTCTGTGGATAAGTGAGGAGAATCATCTGTTGGTTGGTGGTGGGAAACTGAACACAGAGAGAGAAACCTGCACAAGAGGAGACTACTATACTACTCTAGAAATCATTGATATTTCCTGATTCTTTGCTGTAAAACTGCTCTGTATCCCTGGGGCATTGAAGCTGGTCTCTATGCCTGGAGTGTCAAAGCAGGTCTATCTAGACTTCTAGACGCTGAAAGTCTCAGCACGTAAGTTTTCAGCATATATCCAGGAACATTCCAGAGAGAGAAACTGCTTACCCTAACTTTCAGTGACCCCAAAGAAATGTAGACTCTAGCTTTAAGGAAAGAACATTATTCTTTGCTCTCCCATCACTTCCTGGAGTGACTGGGGCTATCTGTGTAACTAAAATGCCCTAATCAAGACCTTTTATGGTTATTATAATCTTTTATGGTTGTGTGTATTAACCATTGTACAACGAACATGGCCCAGACACGACTGTCCCATTTAGGACTGACACTAAGCCAGGCATGAATCAGAATTGACTGTTGAAGTGAGAAGAGGTCTGGGTGTTTACATTTCCTTCTGCCCATAGGATAGATAGCTAAAGCCTTTTGCTCTCTACCTTTTGTACATGGAGATAGCACTCTGTTAGGTAGTAATTGTTTTGATGAGCTTATTATTATTATTTTAAAAATACACATTAGAGGGGCACCTGGGTGGCTCAGTGGGTTAAAGCCTCTGCCTTCAGCTCAGGTCATGATCCCAGGTCCTGGGATCGAGCCCCGCATCGGGCTCTCTGCTTGGCGGGGAGCCTGCTTCCTCCTCTCTCTCTCTGCCTGCCTCTCTGCCTACTTGTGATCTCTGTCTGCCAAATAAATAAATAAAATCTTTAAAACAAACAAACAAACAAACAAACATACAGATTAGAGGTATGGGCTGATATTCCTTTATAATTCTATATGCCCAGCATGGTATCTAAACCCCTCCTGCTTTCCCAGGCAAAGGAGTATGGACATCAGGGTGCTTAGGCAAGGTTACTAGATTATTAACACCCTAACTCAAGAGTACAGTGACTAGAGACAAGTCAGGTTTCTTGACTTCTGATCCAGTATTCTGAATACAAAGATGTGATAGTTTAGAATTGTTGGAATTATTTTTTTACTCTTTAATATTTCAAGCAAATTATAAATAAAGCCAGCCATTGTTAGGTGTCACGAAAAAAATGCACCGTATCAAATACTGGATACAAAGATTCTGCCTGAGTGTGCTCACACAAGCACTACATCTGAAATATTAGAATTATATTGCCATCAGGCAATGATGTATTTATCCTTATGGAGAGCTTCTCTCTAAGTTATTTTTGTTTATAAAAAGGGGACAATTGTTTTCTTAAATACTCTAGAATATCATGCAAACACAAAATAATGTAGTGTATTTTATAATGCATATAATATTTTATTTATGATTTTATGATGTAATATATAATATTTTCAGTGGGGAGAAACACTGCAATTTAAACATATTCCCATAACTCAAGGCCCTAAAAATGTCAATAAATAGCTAATTTGGGTAGGCTGACTTACTACCACTGTTCTAAAGCAGAAGAGTCACCTTGATAACTTTCGCTCATGGATCGAGAACCAGATATCACCGAGTCTACTGTGATTAAATGTCCTGCGCTGGCACTTCTCATATACAGGAAGCTGGAACAGTCCAAGATGAATTAGGTCAAAGGGTAATCTATTATGCTACTGCCTAACTTTTCTGTTTGGGGCACAACTGTCCAGTAATAGCTAGAAGAGAGAATAGTAAACTCCTTACATATAGAAGAAAAAGAATTCTTCCATTTTAAGTAATGCAAAGTTACCTTAGAAAAGGATTTCATCAAGAGACATTTTCTTTCGAAGATAGCATGATCTTTTATTTCTTGTAGCATACAAATGATAGTTAACACCAAACTTTGCTACGCAAAGAGAAATCATCCGTCAAGGAGCGCAATTTCAAAGCCAGTTGTAAAAGTTGGGCATGAGATATAGGAAAGATGACCCCTGAGCACAGAGAGGGCTATAGTATTCCACATCCTGGACCGGCATGATCCTGAACTTTCTGTGATGATGGAAAGGTATTGTATCTGTGCTGACCAACCTGGTAGCCGCTAGCCTGATAGGGCTACTAAACACTTGAAATGTTCCTCCCAGTGTGATGGAGGAACTAAACTTTAATTGTATTTAATTTACATTTAAATAGCCACATGTAGCTAATGGGGAAGTTGCTGGGCAGTGTAGCTATAGACCCTGGGTCCTACCCTCTCTGTAGTATGAGAATAGTGGCACGTGGATCAAGGTAAGTGCTAGTTGACGTCCTAAAAAACTAATGTGAAGTCATTCTACCATTCAATCTCTTCAGCTGTAAAATAGGAATTTGTGATTCATCCAAGAAGGATATGCTTCAGTAAAAATTTAGGAGTATTTCTCAGAATTTTTTTTTTAAAGGTTTTATTTATTTATTTGACAGACAGAGATCACAAGTAGGGAGAGAGGCAGGCATAGAGAGAGAGGAGGAAGCAGGCTCCCTGCCAAGCAGAGAGCCTGATGCGGGGCTCGATCCCAGGACCCCAGGACCACAACCCGAGCGGAAGGCAGAGGCTTTAACCCAGGCGCCACCCAGGCGCCCCTCTCAGAATTTTTTTTAAGAATCTTATATTCCTGATCCACCAACAAGGGTTGTACCTCATATTTCCTTAGTCTTCCTTTGTCTATTGGTTACTCTATAGAAACTTGATGATGGTTGCTTTAAAGAATTTTATAAAGAAGGGGCGCCTGGGTGGCTCAGTAGGTTAAGCCTCTGCCTTCAGCAGGTCATGATCTCAGGGTCCTGGGATTGAGCCCCGTGTCGGGCTCTCTGCTCAGCGGGGAGCCTGCTCCCCCCGCCCCCCCGCCTGCCTCTCTGCCTACTTGTGATCTCTCTCTCTCTGTCAAATACATAAATAAAATCTTTTAAAAAAGAATTTTATAAAGAGGGGTGCTTGGGAGACCCAATTGGTTAAGTGTCTGCCTTTGACTCAGGTCCTGGACCCAGGGTCCTGGGATCCAGCCTTGCATTGGATCTGGGTCCCTGCTTCTCCCTCTCCCTCTGCCCCCCACCCCCCACCACTTGTGTGCCTACTCTCTCTCTCTCAAATGAATAAATAAAATCTTAAAAAAAAAAAAAAGAATGTTATAAAGATTCAAACACTGCTGATAAATAATGTAAGTAAAGCTCCCCGATCAAGGGGCCTGATTACCTGAGTCACTTAAAGTTACATGTTTACATAAAGTTCTCCTTTTGTCCATGGTAAGTCTGTTTTGTCCATACACAGCCTAAGTAGAGAGGTCAAGTAGGCAGCTGAATGACCAAGTGTGTAATTCAGGAGGAGCTCAAGATTATAGTTTGCACATCCTGTCTTTAATTTTCAAGGAGTCACATGTATCTCCATATTCGCATTATTAAAATTGTAAAGTCCTTTAAGAGACTTCCTGCAGTGATCGTCAGGGCTTTTCACCCAGTTCCATATGTCATTGTTTTATTATTTATTATATTAAATGAGATGAGTCCAGTAACACTAGTACTTTTGCATTGACATTTTAATGAATTATCCATATGTATTTTTTAAATCAGTGTTCTCGTTGACTGCAATAAAACTTACAGATAGTAAAAATGTCAAAGTTCCATAAACAGCCCATTAACTTCGAACTGTTAAAATCAGCAAAACTTAATAAACGAATAAGGTTTTACATTTTTAATAGCTCTTTGGGGTTTAATGAGAGTTGAGCTATGATAAAATGTATAACATGATGATATCGTATATTACTATACATATTAACTTTTTTCCTACACGATACAAAAATGCCAAACTTTTACATAACATGCAAAAAGAAAGATAAAGATATGAAAGACCTGTTCTGAATGTCACTTTGGATGGTAGAGTATCCTCAGACCTTAGCCACAACCACATTTAAAATGAAAGAAAGTATAAATTCAGCTGTTTACAAGATATTTTCACTGTAAAGGCCCTACTTTTCAATTCATTTTACAACATATATTGTACATATTTTCTTTCTTTCTCTCATGTCTTTAAATGTGGAGCTTTCCTTTGCTCATCACGTTTAAAATGAATATATTAACTAAGCATTCTCTGAAATTCTGAAGTTTAGTCTTTTTTTCTTAACACACGAAACACTGGGTTTTTGCTGCCACCTGTTGACTATAATTGCAAATAATAAATCTTGTTTCCACAATTCACAAACTCCCGTCGTCGAAAAAGTCCTTAGAAAATCATCCATACTCCCTCCCTCATTTGGTGAATGGTACAAGGGCTCAGCGGGGTTAAGCGACCTTCCCGATGCCATTCAAAGGGGACAGACCTGAGACGAGAATGTAGGTTTGGGCCTTGGAGTTGAGTGTTTCTTTCTCTATACCAGGTTTTCTCTCTTGCTTAGGAACCAGAGCACCTGAGAAGCGTGGTTTTCTTTGCAATGTCATGAAATACTGATGCATTTAAATCCATTACATTAACGAGTAATGCTCTTTACTGAATCATGAGAGAACAAGTCTGTGCCTCTCCAGAAATACTACAGCGAGTAGGTCCATTAGAGGTGACATTGAAACAAGCATGGGTATGTCTGGAAGATGGGTGAGGTGGGCCTACCAGGGGTCTGTTTGCATGAGTGACTGAAGGGCCTTCTGGAAAAGTTAATATTGTGAGAGGATAGAATTGAGGTCCTCACATCTGACCACAAGGCCGTGAGTGAGCCTATGTACCAGTTAATGTATGTCTCAGAGTGACTAAAGGCTCATGTTTGAGTCTACAGGGAAAGAGCTGAAACAAAGAGTGAATAAAAATTAAAAGGGCTGGTCACACTGTTGGCACCGCCTTCCTAGGTGAAAGGAAACAACTTCTCTGAGGTCTCAACCCACTTCCCAGGTACCATGAACCTTTTGGAAGGGGCATAAGTTCCTTCAACACAGGCACTGAGACATCCTCACCAGGGAGTCTGGCAAAGACAGAGGGACCGCAGGATGCCTAGATGACCGTATTTATTGGCACATGGTAAATATCCTCTGTGACTCCTAGAATTAGCTAAAAAGTGAGACTTTAAAGAAGTTGAGCTGTCTTGCTTGCTGGTGGCAACAGAGCTGGAGAAAAGTTGTTTGGCTTCTATTTCCTTGAACTCCAGGCTAGTGCCATGGCATTGGTCCTTGGTAATCCAAATATTATAAATATGATGTTGAAAAATTGTAGGTAATTAATTTTTTTTAAACCTGGAAGCTATGATAATCTAAAGGGAAGGTGTTTGACCTTAAATATTTGATTTCTCTAAGCCTTGGTTTCCTTATATGTAAAATGAGAAAATTATTCATCTACTCTTCCTACCACCTTGAGATGTCCAACAAAGTGCTCGAAAGTGTAAGACAAAAATAGAAGGTAATGTTTGTTCATTTAGCCCATCTTTTGCTTCTGATTGATAAGCAGTTGCTTGTGACCTTTTGGCCAATAAAATATGAACAGAGGTGACCCGCCACTCCCAGCCACAAGCTGTAAAACCCAGTGGATTTCACTCTATTCTGTCTACCCTAACATTGATGATCAGGGGACATACCTTAGGATGGAGCCTCCATAGGTCCGGATTGGGTCCCTGAGTGTATACACATGAACAGAACCTCCCGACTGATCCATACTGGACATGGACCATGAAGGAGAAGTACTTTTTTGTTGATTTAAGCTGCTGAGATTTGGGGATCTCAGCACACACGACCTGGTCTCTTCTAATCCCGGGGCCTGGCCACATCTGGGATACAAAGAAACAATCTGGGTAAAGTAGACATAGTTGAAAGGGGGCTTCTGGAAAAAGGTGTTTTAGGGAAAGGTTAAACAAAGAAAGAAAGAGAAAGACTAACAATAAGAAATGAGCACTACTAAGGAGAGAATTATTATGTTCTTGCGACTAGCTGAATTTTATATTCGGCTTAGAATTAGATGGTCAACAACTACTGTGTGAAGTTTTTAGATAACATCAGAATATTAATCTGTCATGCACTATCACACCTTCATTGGCTTTAAGGAAAATCAGCTCTCTACCTGCATTTCTATGAGCCCTGTATCTGAAATGAAGAGAGAAATAAAAAGTCTAACATATAGACTTTCTTTGTCTAGATAGCGCCTATTGTACTCACCATGCCGCAGAAGTCTCTATGAATCAGATATGTCTCTATGAACAGATACTTGATTTTGAAACATCTGAACTTGGATAAAAGGGACACAGACCCAGGGGACATAAACAGATAAAAACAAATTCTTTGTCAACAAGTTCTCCACCTCTTCTCCTCTCTGCTGAACGTCAGTTTAGATGAGGAAACCCTCGATGAGGAAAGGGATCTGCAAATTGTTATCTTGCATCTTGCCACTTTCACCCACACCTTTGCCTGTTACAAAAAGTGACCCAGAAGCCATTACTGAGTGAAAGGATATCTTACCAGGGTAACACAAGTGAAAGAAAGCAATAACCAGACAATGAGGCCTTTGATGGAGAGGCCTGGGATTTCCTAATAGCAAAAAGGCCTCATCAGTGGCCATGAAAGTTGTAGCTCCAACTCCCATTAAAACAACACACACGCTTCTTTCTCTAACTCCCAAGAGGAGCCCAAGGAGAGCCGTTCACGGTACTTTCCAACCCAGACAGGTCGAACTTCTTTGCCCTTCCTGACGGCACTATGAAGAAAGCATCTACACAAAGGAAATATTTTTGTTGGCACTCGGTTCAGAGCATGTTGACATCCCTGTTTTTAACAATCCACTGGCCAGCCTGGGTGTGGTTACCCTTTTTGAAAGTTGAGTCTTGAGGAAGTAGGTCAAGTGGGCCAATGCTGTGTTCTCCTGAGCATGACTACATTCTTGCGCTCGTCGTGTGTGTGTGTGTGTGTGTGTGTGTGTGGTTTGGGGGCTGATGTCTCGCTGGCACAGAGTGCCACCTACTGATGCACCCCAACCAGCATTTCTGCTTGCTCCCAGTGCCCAGCAGGGCTGGCCTCTGCTTGAAGCAGGCTGAGCAGGGCAAGCAAACAGCTCTGTGCTGAGAGTCAAAGGAAATGGATCAAAGTATCAGTGTAGTCCTAGAAACTGGGGCTTAGAGCTAGAATCAATAATCCTCCTCTGGCTAGGAGTTAGAAAAGGGAGGAAGGTAAGGACCACGAGAGAATCAGAAGCAGGCAGACAGAGGGCTTTGAGGGGAAGTGCGAGCAACCATTCTAATTCAGTCGACCAGCCCTTCCCTCCATGACTGTGGCAGAGCCTGCCAGCTGCTCCCCCAAAATCCTCTTCTTCCTGGCTGAAAGGGCTTTATTTTCCAGATTCCTTGTAGTAAGCCTAGCTATGTGTCTGGGTTCTGACTAATGGAATGTGGGAGGAAGCACTCTGTGCGACTTTCAGGCCTGACACATAAACGCCACCTACTCACTATCTCCTTTCCTTCTTTCGGCCGCCTTGGTGCTGACACTGGAAGCCATGCTTTAATAACAGCATCGGTGTGATCAGCTTGGGTCTCGTCCAGGAGTAAATCCCAGCCTTCCACCTTTCTTAGTCCTGGCTGCTAGCTTGAAACCACTCAGTCCTGCAAAGTGAGAAACAAATAAACATCTTGATCTTAAAGCCACTGAATTTCTAGGACCTCTTTGTTACTGCAGCAAGGCCTATCCTGCCACCTACTGTTTTTGTCACATCCATGACATTACTTCTTTCACGCACTATTATTTGCTATGAAACCAGTGCATACTCTCCTAGTTCCCTACCAACAATGAATCTAGGAGACTTGCATGATTTGACTCATTTTCTTCTCCAGGTTCATCTCTCTGCACTCCCTACCTTGGAAACACCTCTAGGTGTTTCACCCTACTGAACTCTCACATCCCTTCCCTCAAATACCTCTCTCTCCCTCAGTTCTCCTCATTTCCATAAGACACTCCCCCTTCACAGCCTTCAGCTTCCCCTCCCACCTCTCCCCTGCCTCCTGATTTGTACCTGGTTAAGACCTATTCATTCTGCCAATTGCAGCTTAGACATTACTACCTTGAAAACCCTTGTCTGTCTCCCCCAAGACTGAGTTCAGTGACCTCTGTGCTCCCACAGCACTTTATCCAGTAGGTCCTACTGTACGAGTCCCTCCTCCAGATCTTCCTTCCATGAGAACATGAACTATGTTTGTCATAGTCATAACTGAATCTCCAGCTCCCAGGATGGTACCTGGAATGTGGTGCATACTATTTATTATTACTACTATTATTATTAATTATTATTATTATTACATGAAAGACCTTATCCTGAAGTGGTCAGCAAAATCCTAATAATGTGAGAGAACGTTTGAGAATAAGACATTATTTTTTTATCTTCTTTTAATTACATTGTTTTAATTCAGTCCCTTGTACATGGATGTTACCTGTGCATATCTCTTTGTTAAGTGACTATATTCTATAAGAAAAACTTCTATTTTTGTTATTTGAGGTAAAACTGACAATCTTTTGACCCAATATTTGCATTTTATCCAGAAAATGACTGTTTTCCCATTTTCCTAGATGTACTTCCATATGCACAAGAAGTACACTATTTTCCAGGAGTGATAATTGGAAAAATTCTAACAATTGAAACAATGAGCTCTATATGAGGAATGGATACCCCTGATAATTAACACAAATGCATGAGAAATATTTTTGGCTGATAGAACAACCTCACTTTGGGTTTAGAATTGGGGCTCAAGGTTTAATATGGAGGGTAGGAGATTTTAGTGGGTTGCCAAATCCTGTAATCCAGCAGATTAAAAATCTGATCAAGAACTCAGATTTTTGAAAGCCTGTTAGAATGGAGCTGATTTCAACAATGGAAAGGTGTAAACACACACACACACTCAAGTATTCTAAGAGAATGGGTTCTGAAGAGCTAAGTCTAAGAAGACTAACATGGGACAGAGAGCAAAGCAAATCCTATTCTACTGAGGTTTTGGATTTTTCTGGCAATCTTGAGTTTCTAGGTAAATTCTCAATAATATACCTTGTATTTGTACTATATTGTGATGAGAGATTGCCTGATAGCAGATAATATATTTTTACAATTTCTACATTCTTTCCAGAATGGAGGCACATAGTCATGAGTTGTGTGCACAGGTTGAGTGTTCTTGGCCTTTGTAGGTGGTATGCACATGTGTTTTCATGGAAACAGTCTAGATCAGAATAAACTGGAAGCAAATGGTATCACTGCAAGTTTCCAGAGTATAGTACCTCAAGCAAGGGAGATCTAACTCCATTTTAAGGATCTAGGTGAAGTATTGGGCAACATCTATAAGGACCAAGAGAGAATCAATGGTTTAGAAAGTAAAATTAGCCTCAGACTTTGGGCTTAGAAGAAAACTACTAGAGGGATGAAGTCATGAGCCCTAAGAAGGAAAGCCTCCCTTTCCAGGAACCTCATGCAACATTTGCAGAAGCCAGACAACAGCATAAGCATTGCCAAGTTCTCTATGATTTGGAAACTTCACCAGATAAGAGAAAGGACCCAAGAGTACTTGGATTTGTTTAAGCAATTGATCTAGGGTAAAATTCTTTTTTTTTTTCTTTTTCAAGTTTGTATTAAATTCCAGTTAGTTAACATACAGTATAATATTAGCTTCAGGTGTAGAATTCAGTGATTCATCACTTATGTACAATACTGGGTGCTCATCACAGCAAGCGCACGCCATAAAACACGTCACCCTTTAACCCCTCCCCCCCAGCAACCTTCAATTTGTTCTCTATACATAAGAGTCTGTTTCCTGGTTTGCCTCCCTTTGTTCACCCTCCATGTTAATCTGTTTTGTTTCTTAAATTCCACTTATGAGTGAAATCATATGGTATTTGTCTTTCTCTGACTGACCAGTTTCACTTAGTGTAATACTTTCTAGCTCCATCCATGTCTTTACAAATGATAAGAGTTCATTCTTCTTTATGGCTGAGTAATACTCATATATATGTACATATACATATAATATGAAGAAATAATATGTGTGTGTGTGTGTGTGTGTATGTATTTCTTTATCCAGTCATCAGTGAATGGACATTTGGACTCTTTCCATAATTTGGCTATTGTTGATACTATAAACACCAGGGTGTATGTACCTCTTCAAATCTGCATTTTTGTATCCTTTGGGTAAATAGCTAGTAATACAATTGCTGAGTTGCAGGGTAGTTCTATTTTTAACTTTTTGAGGAACCTCCAAGCTCTTTTCCAGAGTGGGTGCACCCATTTGCATTCCCACCAACATTGCTGGAGGGTTCCTCTTTCTCTGCATTTTTGCCAACACCTGTTGTTTCCTGTTTTGTTCATTTTAGCCATTCTGATGGGTATGAGGAGATAGCTCATTGTAGTTTTGACTGGCATTTCCTGATGATGAATGATGTTGAGCATCTTTTCATGTGCATCTTGGGCCTCTGTATGTCTCCTTTGGAAAAAATGTCTATACACATCTTCTGCCCATTTTTTAACTGGATTATTTGCTCTTTGGGTATTCAGTTTTATAAGTTCTTTATATATTTTAGATACTAACCCTTGATCAGATACATCATTTGCAAATACCTTCTCCCATTCGGAAGATTGCCTTTTAGTTTTGTTGATTGTTTCCTTCACTGTGCAGAAGGTTTTTATCTTGATGAAGTCCTAGTCGTCTATTTTTGCTTTTGTTTCCCATGTCTCAGGAGACATATCTAGCAAGAAGTTGCTACAGCTGATGTCAAAGTGGTTACTGCTTCTGTTCTCCTCTAGGATTTTGATGGATTCTTGTCTCATGTTTAGGTCGTTCATCCATTTTGAATTTATTTTTGCATATGGTGTAGGAAAGTGGCCCAGTTCTCATCACAAGTCTAGCACTTAAACTATGGGAGGCACCCCAACTTGGAGTAAAAGCAGAGCTACCAAATCTGAGGAGGGCCAGCAGAGGGCAGAGCAGTGAATTTTGAACCCCTGCCAGCTGGGATTTAGGAATTTTGCAGCTGCCAGGATAAACTAAAGGCTGTACTGAATGAAGGGTAGGGATTGACTGTGAAATTGGGGCTGCCTTAAGAGGACAAAGAAACCACCCGGAGTGAGCCCATACTTCTGGTGAGTAGATATTACAAGTATGAAAATTAGGAATTAGTCTCTACCGTCTCTTCAAAGTATATGGACTATATAACTAAAGTTAGCAGTTGGCCTTGTTTCTGATGTTGGGGAAAGGAGAGAAGGACCACAACAGATGTGCCCCAGGAATGTGAAACTGGCACCCTGAATCCTTCTGGCTCAGGTGAGATCCTGACACAGCTCTCTCTTCTATACTCCTTCTAGACATTGGCTTGCCAGGGGAGGGAGGGAATCCCTTCACTAGAAAGCCCACCATACTGACATCAACTCAGAGTGTCCTTTGGGGGCTTTGGGGACCAGAGATTGGGTTTGGAAGGGTGACCAAAGCTTAAAGCCACATTATGGAACAAGATCCAAGAACCTGGTGAGATTTTGAAGCCTGCCAAGTCTGTGGTGCTGTGGACCTCAGCACAAAGTTTTATCCCAGCACCTACTGCCAACCACCTGGCTGGGAGAATATTCTTCCTTGCCCCAAGGCAGAGAGAGTATGAAGACATTGCTTCATTCTGAAGAAGTTCATGTGTTACAAGAACTTTGGTTTTGTTTGAACTCACAGATGGGCTGGAAAGAGAGGACAAATTAGCCGTATTTACTATGAAAGCTTTTCTTTGAGCTCAGAACCTCATCTAAACTGTGGAAGGAGGTCTTGGGAGCAGCCAGAGTTGCTGTTCCTCGAACTCAGTGGACAGCATGTGTTGAGAAGGCAACACTGGAATGCTAAGATCCAAGTATAAACTCAAGAGCTTCACCAGACAGCAACTAGCTCTTAAAAAGAAATGCAAACAGAAAGACACCCTGAAGCTCTGGGTGATTGTTCAGTGAGGGTTCAAAGAAGCTTCCCTATGGGCAAGCTATAAGAATCTGTTTGTTTATAAAAATGGAGCTTTCCTTACATACACTGTGGTCAGCACACTAACTAGTGTTTCACCCCCAAGTCTTTATGCCCTGTGGAACTAGCCATGCCCTGCTCCTTTGCTGACCCTGAAATAAAGCATAAGTAATAGCTGATTATGAAAGTTCTATGTACTATGAGCATTCAGCAATCATTCAACATCTTCTCCACGGCCTTCCTGCCCCTCTCTGCATCCTTGTCTTTTTTTCCTTTTTAAATTGCCGTATAGTTAATGTACAGTGTTACATTAGTTTCAGGTGTACAATATAGTGATTCAACAATTTTATACATTACTCAGTGCTCATCACATAAGTGTACTCTTAATTCCCATTACTTATTACACCCATCCCCCTTCCACCTCCCCTCTGGTAACCATCAGTTCTCTGAAGTTAAAAGTCTGTTTTTTAGTTTGTCTCCTTTTCTCTATTTATTTTGTTTCTTAAATTCCACATATAAGTGAAATCACATGGTATTTGCCTTTCCCTGACTTATTTCACCTGGCATTATACTTTCTAGATCCATCCATGTAGTTACAAGTAGCAAGATTTCATTCTTTTTTATGGCTATGAATTATATATTTCTTCTTTATCCATTCAACTATCAATGGACACTTGGGCCGCTTCTATAATTTGGCTGCTGTAAATAATGTTGCAATAAACATAGGGGAGTGCATATATCTTTTTGAATTAGTGTTGTCAGGTTCTTTGGGAAAATACCCAGTAGTGGAATTACTAGATCCTATGGTAATTGTATTTTCAATTTGTTGAGGAACATCCATACTGTTTTCCACAGTGGTTGCACCAGTTTGCATTCCTACCAACAGTGCATGAGGGTTCCTTTTTCTCCACATCC
This sequence comes from Meles meles, assembly GCF_922984935.1. NCBI lineage: Eukaryota > Metazoa > Chordata > Mammalia > Carnivora > Mustelidae > Meles > Meles meles. The sequence goes on from NC_060070.1 coordinate 26,881,739, forward strand.
TCACAAACACTTGTTCTTGCTTATATTTTTTATTTTAGCCATTCTGATATCTCATTGCAGTTTTGATTTGCATTTTCTTGATGATTAGTGAGTAATGCTGAACATTTTCTTCATGTGTGCATTGGCCATCTATATGTCTTCTTTGGAGAAACCTTTGACTGTTTTACACTTCACCACTCACACAAGCTCTAATTTTAATTTCCCTGCCACAAACTCTGGGTCTCTTACTCTAACTTTGATTTTGGTCTTTGGACTTCTCAGATTTGGCAGACTTCAAGCTCTAACCTCATTCTTGGATCTTGTCCCATAACGTGACTTCAAGCTTTTTTTTTTTTTTATTTTTTTTTTAGATTTATTTTATCTTAGATAGAGGTGAAGGTGAGAGGAAGACAGTCTCAAGCAGACTCCCCACCAAATGGAGAGCCCAATGTAGGGCTTGATCCCAGGACCCTGATATCATGACCTGGGCCAAAATCAAGAGTCAGCCACTTAACCAACTGAGACACCCAGGTGCCCCATGTAACTTTAAGCTTTGCTCACCCCTTCAGACCAGTCTCTGGCCACCAAAACCCCCAAAGGACATGCTGAGTTGGTGCCAGCTTAGTGGGATATCTAATGAAGAGATTTTCCCCATTATCTGACAGATGAGTTGACAAAACAGACGCTCAGAGTAGTAGTCTTGGGCAACTTGTGTTTCTTTTTTTTTCACTTTTTTAAAAATTTCTTTTCAGTGTAACAGTATTCATTGTTTTTGCACCACACCCAGTGCTCCATGCAACACGTGCCCTCCTTATTACCCACCACCTGGTTCCCCAACCTCCCACCCCCCGCCCCTTCAAAACCCTCAGGTTGTTTTTCAGAGTCCATAGTCTCTCATGGTTCATCTCCCCTTCCAATTTCCCTCAACTCCCTTCTCCTCTCCATCTCCCCATGTCCTCCATGTTATTTGTTATGCTCCACAAATAAGTGAGACCATATGATACTTGACTCTCTCTGCCTGACTTATTTCACTCAGCATAATCTCTTCCAGTCCCGTCCATGCTGCTACAAAAGTTGGGTATTCATCCTTTCTGATGGAGGCATAATACCCCATCTTCCTTATCCATTTATCCGTTGAAGGGCATCTTGGTTCTTTCCACAGTTTGGCGACCGTGGCCATTGCTGCTATAAACATTGGGGTACAGATGGCCCTTCTTTTCACTACATCTGTATCTTTGGGGTAAATACCCAGTAGTGCAATTGCAGGGTCATAGGCAACTTGTGTTTCTGATATCAGGGTTATGCAAGGAAATTCAAGCTCATTTAAACATGAATTTAAAACAATCTATTTCCAGCATGACTTTCAGCTGCGTGGACACAGAATGAGAAATCAATAAATACTATCTGAGGAGGTTTAAACTTATATATAAGAACACACATACACACACAAACACTCCATAAAAATTTTGACATCTTGATTTTTCAAACTACATTTAATTATTTATTCAACTCCTGCCTCTACAAAAAGTGGTCGGAGTGGGGAATACAGACCTTCATTTCTTCATATTACACACTTCATTTCTTCATATTACACACTTAATTTCAAAGAGCTCTTTTGAGAACTAATATCTCTAGCTTTAAAGAAATGTCTACCCAAGTTTCAGCAATGTTAAAGTTAAGCAAATATTAATTTTTTTACTTATTTTAAAGTAATATGTATTATACAATCCCCTGTGTGCATACACCATAGTTTAGTTATTCAATCTAAGTTAATGGTCATATGTTTTGTTTCAAGTTTGTTGATATTCTGCACAAATACTATTGAACCGTTTTTGTATGTGTATCCTGGGGCTCATGTGTATGTTTCTCTAAATAGAAGAGAATGGTGAAATGGCTAGTTGTCGTGCATGTGCATGTTCAATTTTACAAGGTAAAGCAAACCTGTTTTCCAAAGTGGTTTTACCAGTCTGCACTCCCTATGTAGTACCTGAGAAGAGCCCCTCCCCCTTGCTTTATGTCCTTTCCTGTATTTGGTATTCTCAGAATTAATTTTTCTAGTTTAGTGGGTCTAATGGTATCTCCCTGGGGTCTTCATTTGCATTTCCCCAATTAGTACTGAAGTTAAACAACTTTCCATGTGTTAACTGACATTTAGAGTTCTTCTTTTATGAAGAATTCATATGACCTTTTATCCATTTTCTACTAAGTTGATAAATGTTTTCTTATTGACTTCTCAGAATATTTAAGGTATATTGGCATACTAGATTTTGAGAGATATACATGTTATAGGTATCATCTTAATGTAGACTTTTCACTCACTTTATGGTATATTTTGATGAATAGAGGTTCTTAATTTTAACATAGTAAAAATTATTATTCTTTTCTTTTATGGTTGGTGCTCTTATTTAAGAAAACCTTCCCGTCTTAAAACCAAGATAATTTTTTTCCCATTCTCTTTTCTAGAATGTCTATTTTTCTTTCTTTCTTGTTAGGTCTTTAATCTATCTGGAATTTATTCCTATATATGATATGAGCCATAAGTCCAATTTAAATTTTTCCATATTAATATACAATTGTTTTAGCATTGTTTATTATATATCATATCATAAGAATATAGTTAGTTTTTATATATCATCTGGTAACCAGTAGCCTTCTAGATTCCATTAATTCTAATAATTTATACATAGAATTTGAAAATTACATATATACATAATCATGCTATCTTTATAACTCATGAATGAACATTGAATTTTAATAAACATGTTTCTACAAAACTTAAAATGATCACATTATTTTTCTCACTTGTTATCCTAATGTGGCAGATTTTATCAGTCAATTTTTCTTTTAAGTCAAACCAGCCTTGAACTCTGAGTATAAATCAACTAGGCCATGGTGGATTGTCCTTTATATACGTTGTTAATATTTTAGAATCTATGTTAACAAGTGATTTTAGCCTTTATAATTTGATTTTTCTCATGCTTTTATCATCAGATTTTTATGTCAAGGGTACATGAACCTAATAAAATGAGTTGGGGTATAATCTCTCTTTTTCCATACTCTGGACTACTTTGTGGGAGATTGTGATTATTTTTTCCTTATATGTCTGGTAAACAGAAAAATCATCTGGGTTTTTTTTCGACTACTTTATTTAGTAGTTACAAGTCAATTCTATTTTCTTTTTCTTTTTATGTCCATATTCAAAAGATGTACGTTTCTAAAAACTTTCCCATTTCACTGAAATTTTCAAATTTGTTGGCATAAAATTATTTATAACATCTTCTTGGTCTATACTATCCATAATTCTGTCTACTCTGGCATCCTGATTTTGCTATTTTTCTATTCTCTGTTCCTCTTTTCCTTAAATCTTGCCAGAGTTTCGTCCATTTTATCACCCTTTTTAAAGCATTAAATTTTGGCTCTTTAGTTACTCTCAATGAATTTTTTATATCATTATTTTATATCATTTCTCTATCTAAAGGGAGTTATCTAATTTCACAAAATAGGTCATTCCTCATTAATCTGCAGGTTTTCTTATTTTACAATACAAACACTTAAGGCTATAAATTTCTCTGTAAGTTCTGCTTTACCTACAAACAACAAGTTCCAGTTTTCATTATTGTACAGTTCTAAATAAGTTGTTTATTTTCATGACTTTTTGTTCTTTTGGCTTATGGTTATTTAGAAGTCAATTCCTAATTTCTAAAACTTGGGCTTTTCTATTTAAGAATTCCCATTTAATTTCATTATAATTAGAAAACATTCTATATTATTTTGATTCATTAAAAATTTTGAGGCTTGCTTTATGGCTTTGGTGTTTTTAAAAATATTTTATTTGTGCTGTAAAAAGAAGGCATGGTTTGTAGTTGTTAGCTAGAAACAGTACATCTAGTTTGTCAATCATTTTGTTCAAATCTATTTTTACTTGTTCTATCTGCTGGCTCTTTAATTACTGAGAAAGTAAAAACTCCTGCAATGATTATGGATTTAACCCTGTTTTTCTTCCATTAATATTTGCTTTGTATTTAAAGATATTAGGTTTTGATATTGTGATTTTACCAATTTATTCTCCCACCAGCACTGTATAAGAAACTTTTAAAAATTATTTTAGTCACCATACAGTACATCATTAGTTTTTGATATAGTGTTCCATGATTCATAGTTTGCATATAACACCCAGTGTTCCATGCAATACGTGCCCTCCTTAATACCCATCACCAGGCTAACCCATCCCCCCAGCCCCCCACAAAAAAACACTCAGTTTGTTTCTTGGAGTCCATAGTTTCTCATGGTTCATCTCCCTCTCCAATTTCCCCACGTTCATTTTTTCTTTCCTTCTCCTAATGTCCTCCATGCTATTCCTTATGTTTCACAAATAAGTGAAACCATATGATAATTGACTTTTTCTGCTTGACATATTTCACTTAGCAATAATCTCCTCCAGTCCCCTCTATGTTGATGCAAAATTTGGGTATTCATCCTTTCTAATGGCTGAGTAATATTCCACGGTATATATGGACCACATCTTTATCCATTCATCTGTTGAAGGACATCTTGGCTCTTTCCACAGTTTGGCTACTGTGAACATTGCTTCTATGAACATTGGGATGCATATGGCTTTTCACTACCTCTGTATCTTTGGGGTAAATACCCAGTAGTGCTATTGCTGGGTCATAGGATAGCTCTATTCTTAACTTTTTGAGGAACCACCACACTGTTTTCCAAAATGGTTGTACCAGGTTGCTTCCCACCAACAGTATAAGAGGGTTCTCCTTTCTCCACAGCCTTTCCAACATTTGTTGTTTCTTGCGTTGTCAATTTTTGCCATTCTGACTGGTTTAAGGTGGTATCTCAATATGGTTTTGATTTGAATTTTTCTGATGGTTAGTGATGATGAATAGTTCTTCATGTGTCTGATAGCCATTTGTATGTCTTCTTTGTAGAAGTGTCTGTTCGTGTCTTCTGCCCATTTTTTGACTTGATTATTTGTTTTTCGGGTGTTGAGTTTGAGAAATTCTTTTTTTTTTTTTTAAATATTTATCATTTTATTTATTTTTTTCAGTGTAACAGTATTCATTCTTTTTGCACAACACCCAGTGCTCCATGCAAAACGTGCCCTCCCCATTACCCACCACCTGTTCCCCCAACCTCCCACCCCTGACCCTTCAAAACCCTCAGGTTGCCCCAACCTCCCACCCCTGACCCTTCAAAACCCTCAGGTTGTTTTTCAGAGTACATAGTCTCTTATGGTTCGCCTCCCCTCCCCAATGTCCATAGCCCGCTCCCCCTCTCCCAATCCCACCTCCCCCCAGCAACCCCCAGTTTGTTTTGTGAGATTAAGAGTCATTTATGGTTTGTCTCCCTCCCAATCCCATCTTGTTTCATTTACTCTTCTCCTGATATGAGGACATGGAGAAGCAACATGGGGGGGTAGGGGGATAGGAGAAGAGAAATTCTTTATAGATCTTGGATATCAGTCCTTTGTCTGTAGTGTCATTTGCAAATATCTTCTCCCATTCTGTGGATTGCCTCTTTGTTTTGTTGACTGTTTCCTTTGCTGTGCAGAAGTTTTTATCTTGATGAAGTCCCAAAAATTCATTTTTACTTTTGTTTCCCTTGCTTTTGGAGACATGTCTTGAAAGAAGTTGCTGTAATGTGGCCGATGTTGAAAAGGTTACTGCCTACGTTATCCTCTAGGATTTTGATGGATTCCTATCTCACATTGAGGTCTTTCATTCATTTAGAGTTTATCTTTGTGTATGGTGTAAGAGAATGGTTGAGTTTTATTCTTCTGTGTGTAGCTGTCCAATTTTCCCAGCACCATTTATTGAAGAGACTGTCTTTTTTCCACTCTATATTTTTTCCTGCTTTGTTGAAGATTATTTGACCACAGCTGGAGGATCCGTATCTGGGCTCTCTATTCTGTTCCATTGGTCTATGTGTCTGTTTTTCTGCCAGTATCATGCTGTCTTGGTGATCACAGCTTTGTAATATAGCTTGAAATCAGACAATGTGATGTCCCCAGCTTTGTTTTTTTCTTTTTCAACATTACTTTGGTGATTTGGGATCTTTTCTGGTTCCATACAAATTTTAGAGTTGTTTGTTCTAACACTTTGAAAAATGCCATTGGTATTTTGATCAGGATGGCTTTGAAAGTATAGATTGCTCTGGGCAGCATAGACATTTTAACAATGTTTATTCTTTCAATCCATGAGCATGGAGTATTTTCTCATCTTTTTGTGTCTTCTTTGATTTCTTTCATGAGTGTTCTGTAGTTCCTAGAGTATAGATCCTTTACCTCTTTGGTTAGGTTTATTCCAAGGTATCTTATGGGTTTTGGTGCTATGGTAAATGGAATCAATTCTCTAATTTCTCTTTCTACTGTTACATTATTAGTGTATAAGAAAGCAACTGATTTCTATGCAATGATTTTGTATCCTGCCACATTACTGAATTTGTATCCTGCCACATTACTGAATTACTAGAACTATGAGTTCTAGTAATTTGGGGTAGAGTCTTTTGGGTTTTCCACATAAAGTATCATGTCGTCTGTGAAGAGAGAGAGTTTGACTTCTTTTTTGTCAATTTGAATACCTTTTATTTTTGTTGTTGTTGTTGTTGTCTGATTGCTGTTGCTAGGACTTCTAGTACTATGTTGAACAATAGTGATGGGAGTGGGCATCCTTGTCGTGTTCCTGATCTTAAGGGAAAGACTTTCAGTGTTTCCCCATTGAGAATGATATTTGCTGTGGGTTTTCACAGACGAATTTTAAGAAATTGAGGAATGTTGGGGCGCCTGAGTGGCTCAGTGGGTTAAAGCCTCTGCCTTCAGCTCAGATCATGATCCCAGGGTGCTGGGATCGAGCCCCGGCATCAGGCTCTCTGCTCAGCAGGGAGCCTGCTTCCTTCTCTCTCTCTGCCTGCTTCTCTGCCTACTTGTGATCTCCATCTGTCAAATAAATAAATAAAAATCTTAAAAAAAAAAAGAAATTGAGGAATGTTCCCTCTATCCCTATATTTTGAAGAGTTTTAATCAGGAAAGGATGTTGTATTTTGTCAAATGCTTTTTCTGCATCAGTTGAGAGGACAATGTGGTTCTTCTCTCTCCTCTTATTAATAATTTTTTTAAAAGATTTTATTTATTTACTTGACAGAGAGAGATCACAAGCAGACAGAGAGGCAGGCAGAGAGAGAGAGAGGGAAGCAGGCTCGTTGTTGAGCAGAGAGCCTGATGTGGGACTCGATCCCAGGACCCTGAGATCATGACCTGAGCCGAAGGCAGCGTCTTAACCCACTGAGTCACCCAGGTGCCCTCTCTCTTCTTATTAATGTGTTCTATCACATTGATTAATTTGTGAATGTTGAACCACCCTTGCATCCCAGGGACAAATCCCACCTGCCTGTGGTAGATAATCCTTTTAATGTACTGTTGGATCCTATTAGCTAGGATCTTGTTGAGAATTTTGACATCCATATGCATCAGGGATATTGGTCTGAAATTCTTTTTCATGGGGTCTTTGCCTGGTTTGGGGATCAGGTAATGCTGGCCTATAGAAAGAGTCTAGAAGTTTTCCTTCTGTTTCTATTTTTTGAAACAGCTTCAGGAGAATAGGTATTATTTCTTCTTTGAATGTTTGGTAGAAATCCCCAGAGAATCCATCAGGTCCTGGACTTGGTTTTTGGGAGGTTTTTGATCACTGCTTCAATCTTATTACTGGTTATTTGTCTATTCAGGTTGTCAATTTCTTCCTCTTTCAGTCTTGGTGGTTTATAGATTTCCAGGAATGCATCCGTTTCTTCTAGGCTGCTTAACTTACTGGCATACAGCTGTTGATAATAATTTCTGATAATTGTTTCTACTTCCTTGGTGTTATTCATGATCTCTCCCCCTTCATTCATAATTTTATTAATTTGGGTCCTTTCTCTTTTCTTTTGGATAAATCTGGCTTGTGGTTTATAGATCTTATTAATTTTTTCAAGGAACCAGCTTCTAGTTTCATGATATATTTCTGGTTTTTGATCTCTGCTCTAATCTTAATTATTTCCCTTCTTATGTGTGGGTTGGGCTTAATTTGTTGTTGATTCTCCAGTTCTTTAAGGTGTAAAGATAGTTTATGTATTCAGGATTTTTCTATTTTTTTGAGCGAGGCTTGGATGGCTATGTATATCCCCTTAGGACCACCTTTGCCATATCCCATAGGTTTGGGAGAGAAGTGTTTTCATTCTCATTGGTTTCCATGAATTGTTTAAGTTCTTCTTTGATTTCCTGGTTGACCTAAACATTCTTTTTTTTTTAAATTTTTTTATGTATTTGACAGAGAGAGATCACAAGTAGGCAGAGAGAGAGGGGGAAGCAGGCTCCCCGCTGAGCAGAGAGCCTGATGCGGGCCTGGATGCCAGGACCCTGGGATCTTGACCTGAGTTGAAGACAGAGACTTAACCCATTGAGCCACACAGGCGCTCTGACCCAAACAACTCTTGAGCAAGATGGTCTTTAGCTTCCAAGTGTTTGAATTTCTTCTAAACTTTTTCTTGTGATTGAGTTCCAGTTTCAAAGCACTGTGGTCTGAGAATATGCAGGGTCTGATCTCAGTCTTTTGTATCAATTGAGACCTGATTTGTGACCCAGTATGTGGTCTATTCTGGAGAAAGTTCCATATATGCTCAAGAAGAATGAGTATTCTGTTGTTTTAGGATGGTCTGTATATATCTATGGGGTCCATCTGGTCCAGTGTGTCATTCAAAGCTCTTGTTTCTTTGTTGATTTTATGTTTAGATGATCTGTCTATTGCTGTGAGTGGAATTTGAGGTCTCGTACTATTAACGTATTATTATCAATATGTCTATTTTGGTTAACCGTTGGCTTATGTAGTTGGCTGCTCCCATGTTGGGGGCATAGATATTTACAATTGTTAGATCTTCTTGTTGGACAGACCCTTTAAGAATGATATAGTGTATCTCTACACTTTGGATCTAACTACAGTCTTTAGCTTAAAATCTAATTTGTCTGATATGAGAATTGCTCTGCCAGCTTTCTTTTAAGGTCCATTGTTATAAAAGATGGTTCTCCATCCCTTCACTTTCAGTCTGGATGTATCTTTAGGTTCAAAATAAGTCTCTTGTAGATAGCATATGGATGGGTCCTGTTTTTTTTTCATCCAATATGCAACCCTATGTCATTTCATGCCGTTTCATAGGCCATTCATGTTGAGAGTGATTGTTGAAAGATATGATTTTATTGTTGTCATGTTGTCCATGAAGTCCTTGTTTCTATAGATTGTCTCTAAATTTCTGTTCTATATCACTCTTGAGGTCTTTCTACTTTTATAGAACCTCCTTCGATATTTCTTGCAGGCACAACTTAGTGGTCACACATTCTTTCAATTTTTGCCAGTCTTGGAAGCTCTTTATCTCTCCCTCCATTCTAAATGACACCTTGTCTGATAAAGCATTCTTGGCTGCAAATTCTTCTCATTTAGTACCCTAAATATGTCTTGCCAGCTCTTTCTGGCTAGTTGGGTCTCTGTGGAAAGGTCTGATGTTATTCTGATTTTCCTCCCTCTGTATGTAAGGAATCTCTTCCCCCTAATGACCCTTAAGATGTCTTCTTTGGTTTTAAGATTTGCGAGTTTTACTATTACATGCTTAGGCATTGGTCTATTCTCTTTGCTCTTAGGAGGGGTCCTGCCTCTAGGACACAAATGCTTGTTTCATTCCCCAGATTAGGGAAGTTCTTGGCTACAATTTGCCCAAATATATCTTCTAGTCCTCTTTCTCTCTACACCTCCCCCCACCCCCCCGAACTTCTGCCAGGGATCCCAATAATTCTGACATTGGAATGTTTCTTGGCATCATTTATTTCTCTAATTCTGTTCTCATGGAGTTTAAGCTGTTTGTTCCAGGCCTCCTCCTGTTCCTTCTTTTCTATCAGTTTGTCTTCTAGATCACTAATTTGTTCTTTGCCTCATTTACCCTAGCTGTTAGAATATCTAGATTAGATTGGATCCCATCGATAGCATTTTTAAGTTCTGCCAGTCAACTCTCATTTCTGCGCTTAGAGAATCTATGTTACCATTAATGGTTTTCTCCATCCTAGCTATTGTGTGCATAACTGTTACCCTGAGTCTGTTTCTGACATCTTGCTTATATCCATATCCATTATTTCTGTGGCAGAGGTCACAGTCTCTGAATTTTCCCTGTGTTAGGGGTTCCTCCTCTTAGTCATTCTGTTGAGGGGTGGTTGAGAGATGTACAGAGTCCAGATTATTGACCACCACCAAGGAAAGATGCATCTGTTTTATAGGGACCGTAGGATTGTCAGTCTCTTATTCTTCCAGCTTGTCTTCTGGGGAACGGCCTGCCACACTGTTACTCAGGCAACCCTGTTTGGACGGAGTTGCCCTGCCCCCTGTTGGGGGTGGGGGATTGGACTCAGTGAAAACCAATTTGGGGGGGTCTTTTGTTCTCTGGGGGCTTTCCCTGAGTCAGAGCAGAAGTGACCATATCCAAACCTCTGTCTCAGAACAGAGAGATCATAGTCTGTTCTCCAGTGAGCCCTCCAGGCCACACTGCCTCTGTTTTTGTCTGTGCTGCTGAAAACCACAGCATCCTGGACTGTGCACCCTACATCAGCACTCCCAGCTGTTGCTTCCAGGTCCAGGCACGTTTCTGCCCTTTGTGTTTCTAAAACCACCAGCTGCCCCCAGTTCACAAGCATGCCCCTGCACCTCCAGGTTTCAGTCTGGGGGGCTGCTCTAAAGTCCTTTCTCCACTGCTACCAATCTGCAAGTCTGTGCCCAGTCCCCAGCATGGGAGGCTTTTGCGTTCTATTGAGGCAGGATCCTGGAGGCTCGCTCCACTTTCTGTTTATCTTCCAATATCCACCTGCAGAATCACGACTCCCCACTTCATACCTTGAAACCAACAGCCAGAGATATTCTGTCTGTAGATATCCAGATATATCTTCTTATATCTCAGGCTGATTTCTTGGGTGTTCAGAGTGGTCTGGAAATATCAAGCTCAATTTAGGGGACCGGTTGAAAGAGGGTCCTCTACTCCTCCACCATCTTTGCCCTCCCTTTGTACAAGAACTTTATCCTCTCCTGTATTTAACACTGGCATGTTTCTTATGTTTTGCCAGTTGAGTAAGTGTATAATGATTCATTGTAATCATGAATTTTGCTTCTCTGATTAGTAATATTATTGTTTGGCTCTGAGTATTTATTAACCATATGTGTTTCCATTTCTATAAAATTCTGATTTATGCTTTTGCCTACTTCCCTTTGAGATGTTTATTCACTTCCAACCCACAAGGAAGTTATTTTTATGGGCACAAATATCTTTTCTCAGTTGGTGTCATGTCTTTTCATTCTCTGTAAGGGGTCTTCTGATGTCTAGAAGTTCTTTAGTTCAGTGTTGTCAAATTAATCAATATGTTCTTTATGGTGGTCTTTTTGTGTGCCATGTTTATGGAATTTTTTCCTAGCTCCAGGTAAGAAAGATATTCATTTATATTATATTTAAAGGTCTTAAAATTTTTGCTTTTGAAATATAAGTTTTAACCATTCTGTAGCTTATTTTGGGATATTTTTGTTTGATTTATTTTTGGATTTTATTTTGGTGTGAGGTGAGGTAGTAAACAGTTTTTCTTTTTTCCTCTTGAATATTTATTCTGTTATTAAATTGTTCCTCCACTCCCCACTAATGTAGTACCACTGCCACATATTTTGATATGTATTTGTGCAATTATTTTTTGGCTATTCTATTCTACTTCATTGATCAATTTTTCTATTCCTGCTTATATTTCATACCATTTCAATTACTGTAACTTTATATTATTCATAGGAAAAACCCTCCTTCCTTCTTTAGGAGTGTTTTGGATTCTTACCCTTTACCTCCTTCATATAAATTATAGCATTAGCTTGTCCAGTTTCACCAAAAATAAATATATAAAAGAATTGATATTTTAACTGTGGTTGCATTGTATCTATAAATCAACTTATGGACAACTGACATCTTTTTAATATTAAATATAGCTATTCATGAACATGGGATATGTTTCTATTAGTTTTTCTTTTATATCTTCTGGAAAATATACCAATTTTCTATGGTCTGATCTTGCACATATTTTTTAGATTTATTCCCAGATACTTTATACTTTTTTTTGCTACTGTTGGTGGGTTTCTGAAAATTAATTTTTCTAATTATTTGTTCTTGTATCCAGAAATACAATTGACTTTCGCTTGTTTATCATATGTCCAGCCTCAATGAGCAACCCTCCTTATTTTAAAATAATTTTTGTCAGATTTTCTGTTTTTAAGTAAAGAATCATATCATATAAAAATGATGGTTTTATTTTCTTCAGTAAAATGTGGAATGGAGTGGTGATAGTGGGTGCTTATTCTTCTTTTGAGATCATGCAGGGAATGCTTCTAATGCTTCCATAATTAAAATGATTGTGGAGGTCAGATGGGAAGATGGCAAAGTAGGAGGACCCTAAGCTTTCCTTGTCCCATGATACACCTAGATAACACTCACATACGTGTAAATAACCCAGAAAATGACCCAAAGACTTACAGAACAAACTCATCAACTAAAAGTAAAGAAGAGACCACATCAAAGAAGGTAGGAAGGGTGAAGACACAGTCTGAGAGCAAAACAGACCTTGGCCTACCACGGTGGGGAGGGAGCTGGTAGGGTGGAGAAGGTGGGAAAATAGACTTCCACACTGGGGAGCCCACAAATGGGAAAGAAAAATCTCCATAATGCTTGCCTTTGAAGGCAAGAGGAGCCGAATTTCAAAAATGATTACAAGCAGGACTTAAACCTGGAATTTTAGCAATTGGCAAGCTTGGCTCTAGGAGAACCTTGGAGGGTATTCAGAAGTGGAGTCTCCACCCTGAACAAGACAGCATAAGAAACAGCCTGTGAAGATACAGCATAGAACCAGCAGTTTAAAGAACACTGGGGGAAGACAAGAGGTAGAGTGATTTGTTCATCTTAGAGCATGGTCCTGAGAGACAGGGATCACAGGTGAGCCCTCCAGGAACAAAGGAGTTGGCAGGCACCATTTCCCTCCCCTGCGGGAACCAACCCAGCACCAACACTCTTCTCCCAACCCATGCACTTTGTAGGACCTCAGTTCTGGCGACTGTAGGGACAAGTCTCATTTTGCAAGCAGACCACCACGTTTTGTTAAAATGTTCCCCACCTCTACTGGCAATGGCCCACAATAGACAAAGAGAGCCTGTGCAGACAACTGGATCAAAGGAAAAAGAAGATAAGACTCAATAGCAGAGCCCATGCAACACACATAGGAGGCATTCTCTGAAGGGGACAGGGGACACAGCACTGCAAGGTACTATAGGACCTCTTCCTCATAAGGCTGTTATCGTCAAGAGCAAAAGAAGTAGCTGACTTCCCTAACACAGAGACTCAGAGAGTTAGACAAAATGGGGAGACAGAGAAATATGTCCCAAATGAAAGAACCAGGACAAAACCACAGCCAAGAGATCTAAGCAAAATGGATATGAGTAATATGTCTGATACAGAATTTAAAGCAATGATCATAAAGATACTTACTGGACGAGATGAGTAAAGGACATCAGTGAGACTCTTGACACAACGATTAAAAAAACGACAATGCAGAAATCGAGAACACAATGAATAAAATTAAAAATACATTTGATAGAATAAATAGCAAGCTAGAGGAAGCAGAGGAACCAATTAACATCCCTGAAGGCAAAGTAATAGAAAGTAACCAAGCTGAGCCAAGGAGAGGAGAGAAAATTATGCAAATTAAAAACAGTCTTAGGGAACTCAATGACTCTATCATGCATAATAACATTCACAATATAGGGATTTCAGAAGAAGAAGAGTGAGAGAGGAGGGCAGAAAATGTATTTAAAGAAATAAGAGCTAAAAACTTCCCTAATCTATGGAAGAAAACAGATATCCAGATGCAGGAGGCAGAGATTGCCCCAAAATTCAACCCAAGGCATATAGTAATTAAAATGACAAAAAGTAGTGATAAAGAAAAAAATTTTAAAGTAACAAAAGAAAAGAAGACAGTTACATACAAGGAAAACCCCATAAGGCTATTAGCAGAAATCTGGCAAGCTGGAAGGGAGTGGCATGATATATTCAAAGTGCTAAAAGGGAAAAATCTGAAACCAAGAATCCTCTATCCAGCAAGGTTATCATTCAAAATAGAAGGAGAGATAAAGAGTTTCTCAGGCAAACAAAACTAAAGGAGTTCATGACCACTAAATCACCCCCCCAAGAAATATCAAAGGGAACTCTTTGAATGGAAAGAAAAGACTGTAAATAAGAGTATGAAAAGTAAAAACATAATAGCAGTAAAAATAAGTATTTCTATAAACATCAGTCAAGGGATTGATTCATAAACAAAAAAATGTAAAATATGACATCATATACCTAAAACATGGGGAGAGGAGTAAGGAATGGGTTTAGTTAATATAGACTACTATATGTAGAAAATTAATATACAAACCTAATGGTGACCACAAATCAGAAACCCATAATACATATGCAAAGAATAAAGAGAAAGGAATCTAAGTATATCACTAAAGAAAGCCAACAAGCCATGAACAAGAGCAAGAGATGAAAGGATCAGAGAAAATCTATAGAAACAACTAGAAAACAATTAACGAAATGGCAATAAATATATATTTATCAATAATCACTTTGAGTATACATGGACTAAATGTTTCAATCAAAAGGTGTAGAGTGACAAAGTGGATAAAAAAGCAAGACCCGGGGTACCTGGGTGGCTCAGATGGTTGAGCATCTGCCTTCGGCTTGGGTCACAATCCCAGGGTCCTAGGATTGAGCCCTGTGTCAGGCTCCTGGCTCAGTAGAGAATTTGCTTCTCCCTCACTCTCTGTCTCTCCCCCTGCTTGTGCTCTCTCTCCCTCAAATGAATAAATAAAAAATTAAAAAAAAAAAAAAACAAAGCAAGACCCATCTATGTGCTGCTTACAAGAGATTCACTTCAGATCAAAAGTCCCCCACAGGTCGAAAGTGAGGGGATGGAGAAATATTTATCATACAAATGGGTGTCAAAGGAAAGCCAGGGCAGCAATACTTATATCAAACAAAATATACTTTAAAACAAAGACTGTAACAAGAGACAATGCTATGTAATAATAAAGGGGACAACCCAACAAGAGGATATAACAATTGTAAATATTTACGCACTGAGCACAGGAACACCCAAATACATAAAATAGTTAATAACAAACATAAAGGAAATAATTGATAGTATACAATACTAGTAGGGGACTTTAATGCCCCATTTACATTGATGGACAGATTATCTGAACAGAAAATCAACCAGGAAACCGTGGCTTTAAATGACACAGGGGACCAGATGGACTTAACAGACATATTCAGAACATTCTATCCTAAAACAGCAAAATAGACATTCTTTTCAAGTGCACATGAAACATTCTCCAGAATAGATCACATATTAGGCCACAAAACAAGTCTCAACAAATTCAAAGAAATCAAAGTCCTACCATGCATCTTTTCTGACCACAACACTCTGAAAATAGAAACCAACCACAATAAAGAAACTGGAAAGAGCACACAAAAAAAAAAAAGATGTTAAGTAACATGCTACTAAAAAACAATGAATACGTCAACTAAGAAATCAAAGAAGAAACCAAAAATTACATGGAAACAAATGAAAATGAAAAAAATGATGGTCCAAAATCTTTGGGATGCAGCAAAAGTGGTTCTAAGAGGGAAGTTTATGGCAACACAGACCTACCTCAAGAAGCAAGAAAAAGGGCGCCTGGGTGGCTCAGTGGTTTAAGCCGCTGCCTTTGGCTCAGGTCATGATCTCGGGGTCCTGGGATCGAGTCCCGCATCGGGCTCTCTGCTCGGCAGGGAGCCTGCTTCTCTCTCACTCTCTCTGCCTGCCTCTCTGCCTACTTGTGATCTCTGTCTGTCAAATAAATAAATAAAATCTTTAAAAAAAAAAAAGATTTAAGAAGCAAGAAAAAATCTGAAATAAACAACCTAAGCTTACACTACAACAGGAGCTGGAAAAGGAATAGACAAAACTCAAACCCAGGAAAAGGAAAGAGATAACAAAGATTAGAGCAGAAATAAATTATATAGAAATGGGGGGAAAAAACCACATTGAACAGATCACTGAAGCCAGGAGCTGGTTCTTGAAATGAACAACCAAATTTATAAACCTCTGGCCAGTCTCATAGAAAGAGAGAGAGAGAGAGAGAGAGAGAGAGAGAGAGAGAGAAGGACCCAATAAAATCACTAATGAAAGAGGAGAAATAATAACCAACACCACAAAAATATAAACAATTATATAGAATATTATGAAAACCTATATGCCAACACATTAGACAACTCAGAAGAAATAAATTCCTAGAAACATTAAGCAGAAAGAAGTAGAAAATTTAATAGACAAATTACTAGAAATGAAGTGGAATCAGTAATCAAAAAACTCCCAACAACAAATGTCCAGGACCAGATAGCTTCACAGGCAAAATCTACCAAACGTTTAAGGAAGAGTTAATACCAGTTCTTCTCAAACTATTCCAAAAAATAGAGGAGGAGTAAAAACTTCCAAATTTGTTTTAAGAGGCCAGTATAACCCTGATACCAAAACCAGATAAAGACACCACAATAAAAGAACTACAGGCCAGTATCTCTCATGAATATAGATGCTATAATCCTTAACAAAATATTAGCAAACCTATTCCAACAATACATTTAAAAAAATCATAGACCACGATCAAGTGAGATTTATTCCTGGGATACAAGGGTGGTTCAATGTTCACAAAATAATCAATGTGATAGGTGGCATCAATAAGAGAAAGGATAAAAACCCATATGATCATTTCAACAGATGCAGAAAAAGTATTCAACAAAATATAATATCTATTCATGATAAAGTTGCAAAGTAGGTCTACAGGGAACATACCTCAACATAATAAAGGCCTTATATGAATAACCCACAGACAACATCATCTTCAAGGTTGAAAGTTGAGAGCTTTTCCCCTAAGGTCAGGAACAAGACAAAGATGTCCATTCTCATCACTTTTATTTAACAGAGTGCTGGAAGTCCTCTCCACAGCAATCAGACAACATAAACAAAAGGCATCCACATTGGTAAGGAAGAAGTCAAATTCTTACTATTTGCAAATGACATGACACTATATATAGAAAACCCTAAAGACACCACCAAAAATCCACCAAAACTGATAAGTGAATTCTGTAAAGTCACAAGACACAAAATCAGTGTGCAAAAATCTGTGGCATTTCTATATACTAATAATGAAGCAGTAGAAAGTGAAATTAAGAAAACAGTCCCATTTATAATTGCATCAAAACCAATAAAAATCTAGGAATAAACTCAACCAAAGAGGTAAAAGACCTGTACTATGAAAACCATAAAGCACTGGTGAAAGAAATTGAAGATGACATAAAGAAATAGAAGCAGTTCCATGCTCATGGATTAGAAGAACAAATATAGTTAAAATGTCAGTACTACCCAAACCAATATATATGTTTAGTGCAAACCCTATCAAAACTCAATAGCATTTTTCACAGAACTAGAACAAACAATCCTAAAATTTGTATGGAACCATGAAAGACCTTGAATAGCCAAAGAAATCTTGAAAAAGAAAAACAAATATTACTTATCACCATTCCAGATTTCAAGTTACATTACACAGTCGTAGTAATTAAAATAGTATGATACTGGTATAAAAATACACGAAAAGATCAATGGAATAGAAAGCCCAGAAAACCTACAATTATATGCTCAATTAATCTTCAACAAAGGAAGAATGAATCTACAATGGGAAAAAGACAGGCCCTTCAACAAATGGTGTTGGAAAAACAGAAAGCCGCGTGCAAAAGAACAAAACTGGACCACTTTCTTTACCCATGCAGAAAAATAAACTCAAAATGGATTAAAGATCTAACTGTAGGTTGTGAGACCATAATAATCCCTGAAGAGAGCACGGGCAGTATTTTCTTTGACACTGGCCAAAGCAAAGTTTTTCTAGATATGTCTCCTAAGACAAAGGAAATAACAGCAAAAATGAACTATTTGGACTACATCAAAATGAAAAGTACCTGCACAGTGAAGGAAACAATCAACAAAACTAAAGGCAGTCTATGGAATGGGAGAAGATATTTGCAAATAACATATCAGAAAAAGGATTAGTATCAAAAATAGGCAAAGAATTTATAGAACTCAACACCCAAAGAATAAATAATCCAACTTAAAATGGGCAGAAGACATGAACAGATATTTTTCTAAAGAAGACATACAGATGGCTGGCAGACACGTGAAAAGACGTTCATCATTATTCATCATCAGGGAAATGCAAATCAAAACTACAATGAGATAGCACCTCACACCTGTCAGAATGCCTCAGATCTAGAATGTAAGAACAGCAGGTGTTGGTGAGGATGTGGAGAAAAAGGAACACTTGTGCATTGTTGGTGGGAATGCAAATAGATGCAGCCACTCCGGAAAACAGGAGGCGCCTCAAAAAGTTAAAAATAGCATTACCCTATGACCCAGCAATGGCATTGCTAAGTGTTTACTCGAAGAATTAAAAAAACCTAATTCAAAGGGATACTTGCACCCCTATATTTATAGCAGCGTTATTTACAATAGCTAAAACATGGAAGTAGCCCAGGTGTCCATTGATAGATGAGTGGATAAAGAAGTGGTTTTATATATATATATATATATATATATAATATAATATAATAATAAAAACTCATCCATTAAAATAAATGAAATCGTGTCATTTACATAATGGCAAATGGATGGAGCTAGAGAGTATAATGCTGAGTGAAATATGTCAGTCAGAGAAAGACAAATACTATATGATTTCACTCATATGTGGAATTTACAACACAAAAGAAACAAGTAAAGGGGGTAAAAAGAGACAGACAAACCAAAAAACAGACTGCTAACTGTAGAGAACAAACTAATGGTTACCAGAGCGGCGGTGGTGGGGCGGGGGTGGGGGGGGGTGGGTAAATCTGTGATGGGGATTAAGGAGGGCTTTTGTTGTGATGAAAATAAACAAACAAATAGATAAAATGTTTGTGGTAGGGTTGGATTCTTTGGTCTTTGTTTCTGTTTTTTGTTTACCTTAATTAGGTTAAGGGTATTGTCTTCTATTCCTATTTTTCCTTGAGTGTTTGTTTAATGAATGGGTATGGAATTTTGTTTTCTTAATGTAAAGAGATGATCGAATGGTTTCCTCCTTCCTTTCATGTTTCATATTTCTTCTTTTCTTTCATATTTTCCATCTCTTTGTATGTGTTACATTTAGTATAACTTCCTCAAAGCTACCTTTAAGTTAATGAATTCCTTTTAGCTTTCTAATTTGATATTTAACCCAGCCATGACTTAATTCATTTTTAATTTCTAAAAGTTATATCTTGTTTTTCCAAATCTGGTCAGTCATTTTTATATAGTCTTCCAATTTACTATTTGGAGGATGATATTTTTGTCTCAAAACACTACATATCATAGCATTCTATAATATGTATTTGGTCTTTCCGGTACATAAAACCCTCAGAGGGTCTAAATATATTGTTTGTTCTTTTTTTCTTATTCTTATTCATCATTTAAAAAATGTCTAGGTGGGGGGCGCCTGGGTGGCTCAGTGGATTAAGCCGCTGCCTTTGGCTTAGGTCATGATCTCAGGGTCCTGGGATCGAGCCCCGCATCGGGCTCTCTGCTCCGCGGGGAGCCTGCTTCCTCCTCTCTCTCTGCCTGCCTCTCTGCCTACTTGTGATCTCTCTCTCTGTCAAATGAATAAATAAAATCTTTAAAAAAAAATAAAAAAAAAAACCAAAACGTCTAGGTGGGAAGAAATAAAAAGAACCATGGTAGCTACTGCTAGTAGAAGGAATTTAGTAAAAGAAATTTGTTATACAAGTGGGATGGCCTGGAAGATTGAACGAGGAAGGGCAATATTACCTAGAGATTCAGAAGTCAGACTTTCTCTTGAGGTTGAAGGAGGAAAAGATTTGGTTTTTTGTTTTGTTTTTTAAAGAGATTTTATTTATTTATTTGACAGAGATCACAAGTAGGCAGAGAGATAGGCAGAGAGAGAGGGGAGGCAGGCTCCCTGCTGAGCAGAGAGCCTGATACAGGACTTGATCCCAGGACCCTGGAATCAAAGGCAGAGGCTTTAACCCACTGAGCCACCCAAGCATCCCTGGCAGAGGAAAAGGTTAAGTGGTTCATGTGGTCCCCAGGAGAACAGTGACACTGATGCTGCACCAACCCCCGTTACTAATTGCTGTCATACTCCTTAGGAAGCCCACAGCCTACACTTTGCTGGCAGAGCCTGGGAGCCACAGTCCCTTTGAAACTGCCAAATTTGCCGCTGATGCTTTGGGGGCCAAAGGTTCCCCACCACCTATCCAACTGTGTAGCTATCCGAGCAGCCTGCCGTGATCTGCGGGTGCCTGTCATTGTCGGAACCTAATCCAAGAGAGAAAAGTGGTGTCTCTCCACCTCCCCCAGTCATCTCTGTTTTCTTCCTTTAATAGAAGGTAGCCCGCTGGGGCACCTGCGTGGCTCAGTGGATTAAAGCCTCTGCCTTCAGCTCAGGTCATGATCTCAGGGTCCGGGGATCGAGCCCCGCCCGCATCGGGCTCTCTGCTTAGCAGAGCCTGCTTCCTCCTCTCTCTCTGCCTGCCTCTCTGCCTACTTGGGATTTCTCTCTGTCAAATAAATGGATAAAAATTAAAAAAAAAAAAAGAAGAAGAAGAAGGTAGCCTGCTGACAAGGGCATTTCGGAAATGTAATTTTCGGGCTCACAGCCCCTTGCAACACAGTGGATATCAAGGAAGTGTGAAAATGTCGCTGAACGCTAACAGACGGAAAGCCAATATTGTTTCCTTGCATGATCTGGGATTGGGAGTTAAATCGTGGTTGATTTAATCTGGAGAAAACCTCTGGGCTTACCTTAGGTTGCTTTCCTTCAAAAATGGCCCCTTGTGACAGACAATTCAGAAATAGTCATTTGTTTTCAGGCAATCTCTCTCGGATATGTTATAAGGAAACTACTTTGTACAACTCCAGAGGGTACCATTTACATAGAAGGCAATGTGAGTGATGCCCTTTGGAGTTCCTTATCCTGGTGACCTTACCGCTTCCCTCTCTCCCGAGTTGTTTGTTTGTTTTGTTTTGTTTTGTTTTTTTAATGGCCAGTCTGTTTGGAAGTGTGGCAATTCTTTAACAATTCTTTCTTTTCTTTAGCAGGACCTAACTAGTCTGCCTTATTGCCCTAACTGGAGGTCTCCATGTAGTACTTTTATAAAAACAATAGGGTGAGGCATCATGGCCCTGCTCCCTTCGAAAAGGAGAAAAAATGGTAAGTCCAGCTGGGAGCTGGGAGCTCTGTCAGCTAGTAGAATTTGAGCTATCAACTGGAGAGATGTAGAGATCTTAGATTGTCCTAAGAGTTGGGGCAAACCCTAAACCAGCCAGAAACCCAACTCTTTGGGTTTTATGGGATACTGATTCCCCAAAAGCACAGAGCGTAATGGACTGAAGACTAAAGCTTCCCAGCATGTATTACTTAT
Source organism: Meles meles (assembly GCF_922984935.1). NCBI lineage: Eukaryota > Metazoa > Chordata > Mammalia > Carnivora > Mustelidae > Meles > Meles meles. Next base: position 26,903,336 of record NC_060070.1, read on the forward strand.
TAGAGGCTCTAATACTACACTAGTCTATAGTGAAATGGTTAAACTGTAAATGTCAAATATGACCAGCCCAGTGAACTTCAATGTAGACTTAGTTCTTTAGAATTCACGGACTCAGGATGATACCTGTGAGGACTACATGACAGAAGCCGTAGGAAATGGAAAGACAGTCTGGTTGCTACTCAGGAACTCCAGAGAAAATGGAGGTGCTGAACAGGGTGAACAACCTCTTGTGTGGAGGTCAGATACCCTGCTTGGTTTAAATTAATGAGGCAAACCTCAAGGGGTCCACCATTAATTACTCCAGAGTCGTAAAATTTCCAAAGAACTTAACATTATTTTAAAAAGATTTCATTTATTTATTTGAGAGAGAGAGCATGAGAAGGGGGAGGGTTAGAGAGAGAAGCAGACTCTCTGCCAAGCAGGAGCCTGATGCAGGACTCGATCCTGGTACTCCAGGATCATGACCTGAGCTGAAGGCAGTCTCCTAACCAACTGAGCCACCTAGGTGTCCCAGAACTTAACATTTTTAACATTAATGTTTTAAAAACTGTAAAATGAGGTGTTGTGCAAGACTATCTTTCTGTGTGTTCCACTCTGATTTTCTTTATGTGTTTTCATGTGCTTATTGTCTGATTCCATGTTATCTTTTTGTGCTTATCTTCACATTTCTTAATATTAGTCAATCTGGGATGCTGTATCTCCATCTTGCTTTGTCTATATCCCTTTTCCCACCTCTCTGTTCTTCCTTAATCTTCTTTCTGCTTTTATAGCCAATAATATAACGGACACAGTTGAGTATTACATATTGTATTTACTGAATAGCTTTAAGTTCTAAATTTGAAACAGATGAATAGATTATTTCATCTTTCCCCACTTCAATAAAATAACTTCATTTCATTTTACTTCATAATATAATTTCATAATATAATTTCATTTATTTTTATAAAATAAACTTCGTTTAAAATCAGGGGGCTGCACCTGATTTTTCTCTTAGTAACAGAATAGGAAAAAAGATTCCTCTTTACTGGTCTGGAAACACTCCTAACTTGGGAGCTTTATTAGAAATGGTATAGATAGGGCACCTGGGTAGCTCAGTGGGTTAAAACCTCTGCATTTGGTTCAGGTCATGATCCCAGGGTCCTGGGATGGAGCCCCGCATCGGGCTCTCTGCTCAGCAGGGAGGCTGCTTCCCCCTCTCTACCTGCCTCTCTGCCTACTTGTGATCTCTCTCTCTGTCAAATAAATAAATAAAATTTTTTAAAAAATGGTATAGATAAGTTTCATGAACTAAAGTAGAAAAATACGGCAGATTAATTCTTGATCCACTCTTTCCACCCCAATTTTTTTAAAACCTGGATTTAATTCGGCCCTAGCCCAGGCATTAAGTCGAAGAGGGGAGGAGGAGGTGGAGACCTGAGATTTCACAGCTAAAATGCAAGACACCCAGCCTTTAAACCACATGCCTCTATCAAGAGAAGGGTGTTAGAAGGGAACAGCTACAGTTTTCTGGAAAGACCAGATCTATGAATTTAGTGAGTATCAAAGGCCCAGCTATGGCCTCTGAGCCAAACCTACGCTTGTGGATGGGTTGAAAACAGAAGACTGTGGAGAAAGCCCTTCAGTAGATAATCATTGCTCACTCTCCCCTCTCTCTGCCCAGGAGATATGGATAGCACTTCCCCAGGACGATGTCATTCTGAATTCCAGAGACAGTTTTGAGGCTTCTCCACCTCTGCTTTAGTTCTTACTTAGAACAGATGAAACTTTATCCAATTCTTTCATGTACAGATAAAAAGTACTGACGATGTGGGGTGCCTGGCTGGCTCAGTTGGTAGAACACATGACTCTAGATCTCAGAGTTGTAAGTTGGAGTCCCATGTTGGATACAGAGATTATTTTAAAAAATAAAATCTTTAAAGAATATATACTGCTGATATAAGGACTCATTCAAAGCCAGGGAAATAAGGGCAGGGCCAGGAAGGGAACCTCAGTTTACACTAGATGCTATTTCACACTTCATGATGTCCTGCAGAGATTAGCTATACAGGAATAGATAAGAATTTTTATTAAAAGCCATATTGGAAAAAGTTATATAAATCTTTAAGGAAACATAGCTGGAAATGACTACTGACCACCAATTAATAGGTCAGCTAGCTACCTGGAAACCAGAGTCAAATGAAAGGATTATCCAACAAGCACCTAAAGAAACAGTCTTTTTTTTTTTTTTAAAGATTACTTATTTATTTATTTGACAGACAGAGATCACAAGTAAGCAGAGAGGCAGGCAGAGAGAGAGGAAGGGGAAGCAGACTCCCCACTGAGCAGAGAGCCTGATGCAGGGCTCGATCCCAGGACCCTGGGATCATGACCTGAGCCGAAGGCAGAGGCTTTAATCCATTGAGCCACCCAGGTGCCCCCTAAAGAATCAGTCTTAAGGGGCACTCCTGTGTGAATTAGAAAGATGTATCCCGTGGGCAGATGCAGCCTCCTGCCACTGGATCTTTGTAAGAATACCGACACCCCTTTTTCCAGATGAATGCAGTCAGTGCCTCATGCACAGTATGGCAAGTAGAGAGTAGGATGGATTTCAGTCATCACTTAACTCCTTGGCTAATTGCCAGAAATCCTTCCTTAGAGATTCCTATGTGTGGTCGGGAAGAATGCTGTGACAAGTCCTTGGAGTGGGTTTGAGACAGCCAAGCAGCAGTAAATATCACTAACCTGCCTCGTTACTACAGTAACTCTGGTTAAAAGAGTGGGCAATAAGCAATGTCTACAATAGCCAAACTATGAAAATGTCCATCAACAGATGAATGGATAAAGAAGATGAGGCACACGCGTGCATACACACACACACAGAGGAATATTATGCAGCCATCAAAACCCAAAAATCTTGCCATTTACAACAATGTGGATGGAACTAGAAGGCATTATGCTAAGTGAAATAAGTCAATCAGAGAAAGACAATTATCATAGAGCTCACTGATGTGAGGGATTTGAGAAACAAGAGAGAAGATCATAGGGGAAGGGAGGGAAAATGAAATAAGACAAAACCAGAAAGGGAGACAAACCATAAGAGACTTTTAATCTCAGGAAGCAAACTGAGGGTTGCTGGAATGGAGGGAGGAGGGAGGGATGAGAGTAGCTGGGTGATGGCTTTGGGAGGTTATATGCTATGGTGAACCCTGATGAATCACAGACCTGTAACCCTGAAACCAATAATACATTATATGTTAATTTAAAAAAAAAAGAAAAAGAAAAAATAAATAGAAATGGAATTCTCTCCCTTTAAAAAAAAAAAAGAGTAGGCTACAAAGTTGGAGGTCAGGCTATAGAGGTCAGGCTGCCGGCCTCCCTGGAGGTCCTTTGTGTCTCTGCTAGCCTCAACCCCCAGGGGACTTGTGTTGTGGGAATGGTTGTAGGTTAGAGCATGAGTTTTTGCAGAGGTAATTCTGTAATTCCCCTGGAAGTAGGGTGCAATGTCAGAGGTCAAAGAGCATTCTGGAGGTGGAATTTCCATGTCCATTTCCATCTCTTCGTTTTCTACAGACAAGGTGGAGCATGGGCTTCGCAAAATTTGAACCTTGGCTCTGTCTTAGCAATGTGAGAACTTCAGACAAATTCCTTTAAAGCTGCTGAGATTCCTCTTCTGCAAAATGGACTTTTTTTAGGAGGATTAAAGCAGACACCCCCTATCAAACATGTTGCAAAGGTAGGTAGTATACAATCAGTCTAGCAAAAAAAAAAAAAAAAAAAAAGAGGGGAATGGGTCTTCCTCTCCACTCCACATCATTCCAGTCGCAGACAATCTATTGCTGGCAATAGATTGCCCACTGCACACTGTCTGTGCTCCAAGCAAGCCCTTGCCTGTCAGGGCCGGAGAACCTGGGTACCAGAGTAACTGCCTAGACAGGAAAGGAAAATGATCCCTGAAGTTTGACTTGTCCTTTGGGTACCACAATTCCCCTAATTTCTACCTTTCTTGCTAAAATGAAACCCTGGGAAATTTCCACCTGTTTATGGCTGTCCTTATAGACCACAGAGAGCTCCTACTTATTTATGATTATGACTGAGTGTTGGCATCAGAGAGATCTGGGTTTGAATACTAGCTCTATTTCTGACTTTTTTTTTTTTTTAAATAACTATTTGCTAAATCCTGGGCAAAGGTCACCCCCCCCCCCGTTTTCCTCAGCTATAAAATTGGGATATTCGTTATCTCCTGAAGTTCAAGTAAGATAATTTCCTGCCATATAGGAAGAATCAACTGTTATTGTTTCCCTTGCTATTAGGGGATCAGCTAGGTCAGGTGTTCCTGAGCCGCTCTTAAGGAACCCTCCCACAAGTGGCAGAAGCATGTGGCCATGCCTGGCAGCCCCTGGGCCAGTACACAGGCAGGCAAGGCATGGGTTGGTGACCAGGATCAGGAATGCTGGACTGCAGGGCACTATGTGTGTGCATGGAGCTTGGTTTGTAAATGGATGCAAAACATGGTTATCAAACACCTTGCCATGAACAGAAACACTGAAGTATGGCTGAGAAACAGAATTGGGATAATGCAAAAGAAACAGAACACATGCGTTGACAACCCTTACCACGTCCACTTAGAATTTAGGAGGGAAGGACTTTCTGGTCACACCCATGCCACCCTCCCAGCACTTTCTAAGAAGTCCCCTGTACGTACCACATGGGACACACAACAGCTCTCCTGGTGGGAGCTATAAAGCTTCTTTCCGGTGGTCCAGAAAGCAAGAGCTAGCCCAAGGATGAAGAAAAAGAACTATTAAAATGTCATGACTCTGAGGTCAAGCATCTTGGCTGCTGCTCTTTCTCCTACAGGGATGACAGTAGGTGCTCAATAAACAAACACATCAGCAGCAACGAAATTAAGGAACTGGCAGGATGATCAAAAGACCCTAGATGCTCCCACCTCAGTCCCCTCTCAATTGGCAAAGCTCAGATAAGGGCTCACCCATTGTCCTACGAAACCCTCCAAGCACCTCTATAATCTGGATACCCAACCATCCAGTGCCCACTAGGGGTGTTGGAGTTAAGGGAGATGTGTTTCCTTCACCGTTATCACAAGCCATTACTCCTCTTCCAAGACCGGAGTCGTAGGCACTCAAAATTAGGCACCCTGTGCGCTGTCACAGCTGGGGAGAGGCAAGGTCTCCCTTTGCCGCCCCACCACGCCCGGGAACGGGAAGAAGGGGGAATCGATTAATAAGCAAACCCGGTTGTTCACTCTCCCGCCGGCGCGGCTGCGGCTAAACTGACAGCGAGGGACTTCGGAAGGGCGGGAGGGAGGAGGCGTGGTGACCCCCGCCCGGCGTGACCGGACGTGTGCCCCGCACCGTGTCCCCGGCCGGCGCGGGCGCGTCTCCGGCGGGTGCCCGGCGCGGTGGCCCCGGGCGGCGAGCCGGCGTGGCTGCAGCGCGGCCTCGGCGGGGTGGCCCGTGTGCCCGGGCGGCGCGGGCGCGGCCGGCGCTCCTGCAGAGGGAGCTGTGCGCCCGGCCCGGCGCACGCACGGCGCCGCCCGCTCCCTCTTGCCGCCGCAGCCGCCGCTGGGCCCGCCCGCCGGGGAGGGGCTCCCAGCCTCGCCGGCAGTTGCTTCCTGCTTCCAGCACGTCCTCGCCGCCTCGCCGCCGGTCCGGTCGTGGGAGCTCTGGCCGAGAGCTGCCTGCCGCCGCCGCCGCCGCCGCCGCCCGCTCGGCCCCTGCCAGCGTCCCAGCCTCGCCCCGCGGCCAGCCCCGTCCGCTCGCGCCCGCAGCCCGCGCCCCCACGCTGCCCCCCGCCCGCCCCTGGCCATGCTGTCCTTCCAGTACCCCGACGTGTACCGCGACGAGACCGCCGTGAGTACCCCAGCCCGCGCCCGCCCGGCTGCCCGCCGCGGGTGCCGCGTCTGCCGCCGCCCGCAGTGCTCTCCCCGCAGCCCCTCGCCCCCTGCGTCCCTCCCCTCCCCCTCGGCCTTTGTTTGCGAGAAACGGGCCGGGGGCGCCCGGCTCCTCCCGAGCCGCGGGGGCCCTGGTGGCCGTCCTTGGCCGCCTGGTGGCGGCGGAGCCTGGGGTCAGCCGCCGTTTGGCCGCCTCCGAAAATCAATGGGGTCAAGGGCAGACGCCCAGGTAGGAATGGGCGTTTTCCGGGATTGGGAAGACGGAACGTGTCCCCGCTTTTTGACTGGAGGAGGCTCTTGCTTGAATATGGTAGGACAAAGTGTGCATGTGTGTGGATGGTGTAAAATTTAAAACAAAAGCAAACTTTTTGAACTTCCAGACTTAAAATCCCTAAGAGTTGAAGTTCATTCATTCGATTTTAAAACGTGTATTGAGTGTCTGCCCTGCCCCAGGCCGCCGGGGATGCAGAGACGAGACAGAGTCATGGGAAGGATGGAGTAGTGACCCCACAGGGTTGCAGTGTGGATCCAAGTTTTCCTAAACAAGAAAAGGAGTTAATGGGGGTGAGGGGAGGCCTTTTGAAGGGAGAGGGGATGGCCTTTTTCCGAATGAGTTTGTTTTGCTTAGTGGAGGGGTTAGCCGTCATTTACATAAGCTGTAGATTATCTCAGGGTAACTGTTGAGATCTAGTGGGTGGAAATCTGGGCAAACACCCTTTTTGTGTAAAAATTAATTTGGCATCTTAGGAACTGGAGTGAATCCAGACCTCGTGGGCATGATTCTCTTAGGAATAGCCAAATTTCTCAGATAACTTAAAATAGAATCAGAATAAAAAAAATTTGTGTATATACATCCAGTTTTTTTCTGCTTACTCTGACCTGATTTATGCCAAAAAGTCTGTACTTCAAAGCTCATTTCCTTTGGGTTAAAAGGTACTGAGACTTTAGAGTAAAGGACATATTGTTTCAAATTAAGACTTCCAAGTGGCCCTGTGCATTCATGGTTTCTTTGACCAGTGGCCATCTGGTAACCATGTTTTCTCGGTCTATTCAGCTGCTTGATTATTAAATTTACTCTAACGGCCCAAGAAGCTGTATTCCTCTGTTTCCTTTGTGTATGAGAGTAAAGTGATCCTGCCCGGAATGGAAAAGAGGAAAAGACCTGAGTGCTAGTTCTGGTTTTGCAGCTCACTAGCTGGATGCCTTTGGGGAGATCACTTACCTGTTAAGGGCATTCTTTCTCATATATGAAATATTAGTGCTGACTTGGCTAGCCACAGGGCTTAGAACTTAATGTTTGCGGTAAGAAGATCATCATTCATTTATTCACATGACAGTCTAGCCCCGCAGTGGGCCAGACTTCAGTAATCAGAAGACGTGTGAATATCTCATTTTGGTTCTTTGGGATCTTTGAGTTTTCAGGGTAGATAAAAATATAAAGAACTATCTACCGTGTGGCTTGATCAGTGTCGTTTTAGATTTGTTTTGTTTTTAGTAGGGATCGCTCGTTGCTTAGTTTTTCCATTTGGGTTACCAAAATCCTGCAGTTCTAGAAAGGGTTAAGCGAGGATTCTATGAAGACATCGGAAAGATTATGAACAATTAAAACAGTAATGAACAGTTAACTCGAAAGGTGGCATGGATTTTAATATTCTCGTTTCTTCTTACATGAAAACCCTAAGGCTCATGGCCGGAGAATGTAGCTCTGGTCCAGCTTGGACTCTGCTATGTGGCTCTCGTAGTGTACTTATACCAGCCCTGATAGCCTACGTGGGGTATCTTTTTCCTGTGACAGAGCCTTGATTACTAAACCTTAGGCTAGACTTAACACGTTTACTCAAATGGTAGCCTTGATTTCTAGGATGGTTGTCTCTCTCCAGCAGGTGCTAGAAATTACTGCAGCTCTTTCTGTCACTTGAACATCAGCAGTCTTTGGCTGAACTGTGGGGTTGGAGTATGCAACCATTTTTGGTGGATTTCTGCCCTAATGAGCAGAAATTTGGAAACCATGGCACTTGCAGTGTAATGCCATCATCCATTCCCCCAGCGTGTTGCTGTCAGGAAATATTCAGGCATGCTCCAGGGGTTAGAAGAGTGTGCGGGGTGAGTGGAGAACACCTAGGAGAATGGGTTTAATTTCCACAGGGCAAAGAGATCATATGTGCGTTGAGCCTGGAAGTTGGCCAGTCGGATAAGGTAGAAAGGGCCCTCCTGGCTCTGTGGCCAAAATGAATCACAGGACACTCCTGGCTGTGTGGCCAAAATAAATCATAGTTATGTAGGGCTGGACAGTTGTGGACTTGGACTTGTTTGTGGAATGGCAGGAAGGCCACTGTGACCATCCATGGGTGGACAAGCTTGGATGGGAGCTGGAAAGGAAAGGAAAAAAAAAGAAAGGTCAGATCTGATGGGCTTTGCCTGCTGGGTGCAGGACTCTGCAATTTACCCTGAAGTCAGCAGGTAAGATACTGAATAGTACAACTAAAATATTGAATAGTAACAGTGCCTGGTCAGGGCTCTATTTTTAAAAGTCTTTGGGGGGAGATGAGGTATGGCTGGCAAACTTAGATCGGGTGGAGTCAGACACTGCCCAACTTGAGTTTGGGGGATTCAGGGGATGTGGCTGTAAGATCACTCCACTTGTAGGGAATGGTCTTGTAGAAGAAGCAGTGGGGCAGGGGAGTAGGGTGGTGGCTCTTGGCTCCTGTGATTGTCCTGGGGAGAATCTGTTTCCTCCCCTGGTTAAAAATGCCTACTGCACAGATGACCTCAGTCTGTTTTAGATGATAATGCTGGTGCCAGGGATATGGGGCTGTTTCCTCAGAGGTAAACATTCAGGAGGCATACTGGGCTCTGAGTCAGCTGTGGACCTGCCAGTTTACACCTGGCCTGGTTCATTAGCAAGAGGTTAAGTGCACGGACTTTGGGATTGGCTTATAGAGGGTCATGGTTCGACTGCTTATTAACTATCTGACTTCAGTTTCCTCACCTGGAAAATGAGTTAGCAAGAGCCTCTCAGTGAGAAACTGTGGCTGAAATCTGTGGCTTGGTGTTTGTAGTCCACCGTAGCCTCCAAGTGGAACAGGAAATCTGTAGCCCTTTATGCTTGCTCGCCTTTGTGAATTGCATTCCATACTCTGTAAACTAGGAATATCATCCACCCTCTTACAAGGGTGCCTTAAAACACTAGGCACAGCAGTGTGGATAGTCAGCAAATGTTATTGCTTTGGACCTAGTATTAGGCAAAACTAGCATGATTTCCTGTTAATCTTTTCTGCTTTCTTATGACAAGTTAAGTCGATGGAACCGTCTTGAGTTTTAGTAACATCATAATTAGGACCATTTTTAAACCTGGCGCGTCACCTCCAAGGAATATTTGGGGAAAAGCTGTTGGCAGTTTGCTTTTAGTCCTAGCCTTGGTTCTGAACTCCGTGCGGCCCCGGGCATGTTGCCACTTGTCTGTCGTGGCTCCTAAAAATGTTGGATTGGAAGATCCTTTACAACTTCAACTTTTTCTGATTTCTTACTGTCGGAGAGGAGAAGGTGGTTATTTTAAGCATACTGAAAACCACTTCAAGGGATGTAATAGGTGAAAGCCTTGCAGATACCAAGATAAGTTTTCGTTCAGTGGTAACAATCAGCTACAATTTAGAGAGGTTTCCCATAAAGGTTGAAAGTTGGTAATTTTATGAAAACTCATCCGGAGAGATGAGACTAAAGTCTGGTGTTATGTCCCTTGCATTTGTCAGTGGTTTAATGAGAACATTTTCTGAGTGTTCGGCTTCAGCTGCCTATTCCTCCAGGTGTGCATTTCTCCAGGTGTTCTCTCACCTGGCTCTCACCAGATGCAGTGAGATGAAGGCCCTTTGCAGAAAGCCTGGGGTTTTAGCACCAGGAGGTTCTTCTCACCTGGCCAGCAGCCACGTGGGACTGTGACCAGCAGTAGAAGAAGCAGATTTTTCCTTTCCCAGGACATTGTTTCCCTCCGTTATTAGGGAGGAGCCCATACCTTCTGATATTCGAGACGAAGCTAGGACACAAAGCTCGGAGTTAAAAATTCATCTGAGACCCTGGTATTGTTCCCAAAAACCTTCCTGAGAAACTGGAACTAGAATGTTGGAGTTGTTCAGAGAGATTTCCTGGAAAGATGTTGTCCATGTGGTTTCAGTGAAATGTATCAGGATAGTATGAAACGGAGAGATTTCATAATGGCCTCTACCTTTGGGAATTTTTTTTTTAAGCATGATCACCTGGGGAGTGGTGACTCCTGCCGGCTCTGGCAGCCTTGCTCAGTTTCTGAGGCCAGGCACAGGATGTGGGCTTTTCAGAAGCTTGAACGTGTTTCTGATGGTCAGTTCCCATGGACGCTCCTGAAGCCTTCCCCTCAGCCAGACCCTGCCTGCACTAAGCTGTTGTCTTTCTTCAAATACCAGACTAGTCTGATTGGGTGATGCCTTTGTGCCTCTTTTTTTATAAGCATTTCATAACAATACACAAAAGGGAAGAAAGGCTTCGGTTTTAGGAATGTTCTTTCATTGTGCCCAAGTCAGCTTTTTTTAGCTGGTATCAACTAGAATCATTACACTGCACATCGGTGACTTGCTTTTTGGCAGTTGAGAGGTAAAGACCAAACCTATCATATAATATATTGTAGGGAGATTTTCTAATCGTTAGCAAGCTTAGCAGGAACAGACGAAAAGCCAGTGAGCACGTGTGTGGTAACTCCTTCACAAACGTGCCCTTCTTGTGTCCCGGCCGCATTGTGCGATTCTGGGCTTTGCCACTGACCACACATTTCCAAGTTTCTTTAGCACAGCGGCAGGCCTTTGTTTTGTGTTGTACAGACAGAGCCGTTCCCTATTCTGACCTTTCATCTTTCTTTCCTCTCCAGCTCAAACATGCTTTTCATGGCGGGTGGCTTGACACCTTTGAGAACCTGCCAGCTTTGGTTCATGTGGTAATTTGGGCAGACACATTGCCAGTGAGCCAATTGGGGTATTTTTGCCTGTCCTCCTGTTTTCTCTATTACATTCAGAAAATACTAACGCTGTGGGGGTTAGACACTAATTGTTCAATACCGTATTTTGTCTGTTACAGGTACAGGATTATCATGGACATAAGATTTATGACCCTTATGCTTGGCTTGAAGACCCAGACAGCGAGCAGACAAAGGTAATTGGGGCTTATAATTAAAGATGAGGTGGTCTTGGTACCTGGCGCCAAACCGTAGCCATCAGTAGCTATGACTTTTTCCTTCCTGGTATCTTCCTGTGTTTTCTTCCGTGGGGTGGTAAAGGAACCTGTTGGTGCTACCACTTTTTTGTCCAACGATTCATGGGTGAAAGATGAGAACTTTTTAGTCCCAGAGAAAATAAAAAAACGTTTGCAGTAATGTTTATGGTGTATGGTGACACCGATGAACCAAGTACTTGAAACTATGAGAAGTAAAATGCCAGGTAAAAATGAAAACATAAAATAATGTGAAGGGAAAGTTGCCTAAAACATTTTTTCCAAAGGAAAAGGAAATCCTGTAAAGTTGGCCCTTGAGCAACCTTCGGGTTGGTGGCATTGACCCCTCTCTCCAGTGCAGCTGAAAATCCAGTTATAACTTTTGAGTCTCCAAAAAGTTAACTCCTCATAGTCTGCTGTTGCCAAGAAGCCTTACCAATAACACGAAGAGTCAACACACATTTTGTATATGTACTGTATATTGTCTTCTTAAAATAAAGGAAGCTAGAGAAAAGAAAACGGTATTAAGAGAATCATGAGGAAGAGAGAATACATTTATAGTTCCATACTGTTGAAAGCTCAACTGTATACTGAACAAATATCAGGTCTTAAAAAGTGAATGCTAGTCGTGGATTACTTATTGATTTTAATGGAACAACAATAAAACAAAAACCAAATTGTAAATATAAGAACATTCTTATATTTTATAGAAGTAAGGGGGTGGAGGGAAGAATTTTCTGTTCTGTCTGAAAATACAAAGCTTTCCTATTCTTTTGGAGAAACTCAGTATTTTTTTTTTAAAGATGTATTTATTTATTTGAGAGAGAGAGAGCAAGCAAGAGCACATGAGTGTGGGGAGGGATAGAGAGTAAGGGAGAGAGAGTCCTCAAGCAGGCTCCCTGCTGAGTGTAGGGCCTGATGTGGGGCTCCGTCCCAGGACCCTGAGATCATGACCTAAGCCAAAGTCAAGAGTCAGCCATTTAACCGACTGATCTACCCAGGTACCCTGAAACACATAGTATTTTGAGCTGAAGCCTCATTTCATTAATGAAGTCCCACCTGAGTGCTATGTCATACAGATATTCTGTTCTCTTTGGAGTGCCGAGGACTTGTCATTTGGGACTCATCCATCTACTGTATGTGGTTAATAAGTTTGTTTGGTGAGCAGATCATGTTTCTCCAATCCGTCTCAAGTTCCTTGACTCCTTTTTATAACTATATTTATGTATTACTTAGTACATGGGAATCTGTATGCTATTTCTAATATGTTCACTATTCCAGGAATTCATGTGAGCTTCTTTGGAATCCCAGAGTACATTTCCCATTTTTCAAAAAGCAGCGTTCAATACGCTCCCGTTCTGTCACCCTCTCCTGTTCCTCCTAGCATGTCTGTCCTTTCTCGCCCACTACAGAAGCTCTTACAACCTCTCCCTACCTTTTGTCCTTGAAATAAGCACGGCACCGTTTTGAGATTTTTCTAGTGGTGTTCCCTAGCACTTGTAATCCTTCTTATCTCCCTTTCCTGACCTTTTGAGAAAGACAAAGGTCTCATGGGTGAGAATGATTGGTGTTTGGGTTTTCGTGAAGTGCTGGTTATAGAGGTGGATGAGTAGAGACTCCAGAATGAGAAACCAATGGAGATCTTCAGGAGTGGGCGAAGGCTCCAGCTCTGCAGGAAAGGCGAGACGGCGCAGGGAGCAGGTGTGGGGCTGCCTCCTCGCCTCCACCCTGCCACGCACCACCTCAATCACCCAGCATTAGCTTGAGCTGAGCCGGGGATTGAGCCTGAGGTAGGGAGTCACAGGTAGCGGCGTAGTCTGTAATGAACGAGAAGCCGCGGGGAAGGGAGTGAGCTTCCTGAGCTTCTCTGAGAAGAGTGTCCCCAACGACTGTCTCTCCGATGATGTCTTTGTTTGGGGTAATGGATACAGCCTTGATTCGAGCTTTGATGGTGATTGAGGGATTCAGCAAGCTCAGAATGACCCAGTTTTAGTTTATGTGTTAATGAACATAACATATAAACTTGGCTGTTCCTTAATTGATACTGGCTGGTCCCGTCGTTGCCAAGCCACTTATTAGTAGATGAAAGTTCGCTAGTGATCTTAACAGCTAATGAGTGTACACTATTATTTTCGTGGTGTACATTTACTGGATGCTTCCTGTGTGCCAGACACTTCACTGGTAGCTTTGCATACGCTATTTCATTTTATTCTCAAAGTCTAAAGTAGATCTTTTTATTTTCCCCATTTTACAAATGAAGAAATTGAGTTACTGAATGATTAAGTAACATGTCCAAGGTCACTGGGCTAGGAGATGTGGAGCCAGGAGTGGCATCCAGGGGACCCAGGTGGTTATCAATTTTACATTAAAAAATAATAAAAGAAAAAAGACTCTGGGCATTACAGCTTTGGGAATGCAAGCTGTAGGAATGTATTCCTGTGTGTGCCTGCTGTGGGATTTTGTGGGCCTTCTGCGAGGACCATGGGCCGGCCCCCATGCCCGGGCTAACGTGTGCATATGGCTTTGCTCAGATGTCAGAGGAGCTTTGCAGCTTCTGCCTCCCCTCTGCAGTGTCCCTGCACACCCTTCTCACTCCGCTCCACACAGTTTGGTTATGGACAAGTAGTATGTCATCTGGTTTCTAAGGAGTTAAATTTCGGTCCCAGACTGAAAAGGGTAGGGTGTGCTTTTCCAGTGAACATTTTCTGCTCATAGTTGTACACATACACACAAAGGTGGACTAGTCAGGTCTTGGTGAAGAGGACTGTCTTCACATAGCCTCCAAAACAAAACAAAAAAAAAAGAGGCTTTTTCTTTTCTTTTTTTAAGATTTTATTTATTTATTAGAGCACAAGCGGGGGAGTGGCAGAGGGAGAAGGCGAAGCAGGCTCCCCACGGAGCAGGGAGCCCGATGTGGGACTTTGTCCCAGGACCCCGGGATCATGACCTGAGCAGAAGGCGGTTGCTTAACCAACTGAACCACCCGCGTACCCCTAAGGCTGCTTTTTCAAATAAAAATCAGCCAGGAAATGAGAAACATATGTAGCTCTTTTATACTAAAATCTGAAATGCTATCAGTAGATCTTTGATTTAATCTAGTATTTAATGTGGGTTATCCATTTCTGACAATGCCTGGCATTTGAGGCTTTATCTTTTATAAAAGAATATCAGAACAGACCTGTAGCTTAAAAAATTCTCAGAAACAAGAGTAGGAGGGTGTTGAATCTAGACAAATCCTTTCAAGCTGTCAAGGCCCATATAATCCCATTTTAGCAAACGTTCCAGATTGTAGAAGATGCTGCACAACTCACATGGTTCTCCGAGGTAAATCCGACCTTGACATGAAAACTTGAGATACTTGGTAAAGAGGAATCAGACCAGGGCTGTCCAGTAGATATAGAATACCAGCCACATACCTAATTCAGATTTTTCTAGTAGCCACATTTTAAAAAGTAAACAGAAACAGGTGGAATTCATTATATAGTACTGTATTTTATGTAATCAGTATTTTCAAAATATTAATATCTCAACAGGTAATCTATAAAATATTAACATATTTTCCTTTTTTTTTAAGACTAGGTTTTTGAAACACGGTGCATATTTTACACTTCCCACGCATAGCAGTCCTGAGCAGCCACGCTTCACATGCTCAGCATCCACACGTGGCTAGTGCTGTGTATTAGACAATGAAGATTTATGGACCAGTCCTTTGTGTGAATATAAAGAATGTAAATAAGTGTTAGTAGATTTAAAAGAAAGCAGAATTTATCATAGGAAATGAAGAAGAATTTAATATTAATATAGAAATGGATTAAATAAAGCTTAGATAGTTAATATCCAAAATTATAGAAAATCTAAAAATAAAGCAGGAATAACAGTGCTTTATCAAGATGATGTCTCATCCAAAAACAACTTAAATAGTAGGCTAAAATGTCTCTTGTCACTACGATTTTTAGATGTTTACAAAGCTTTGACCAGTACAGTAAAACATGAACCAAAATTTGGAGAAAAGAAAATTATCATTCACTATAGATTATATGATCATGTGTCTAGAAAATCTAAGGGAAACAGATGCAAATTTATTAGAATGATTCAGTAGACTATGTACAAAATAATTTGTACAATAAAAAACTTAACTCCCATATATGTCACTAATAATGAGAAATTAACCCATCTGATAGCAACAAAAAGCAAACACTTGGGAATGAAAGAGATTTCACACCTCCTGGGAGAGTAGCAATGCTATTTTGGAAATATGGAGATCTCAAAAAGGGTCAGTTTGGGGCGTTATTTCTAATAGTGAAGAATTTTCAGCAGTAGGGTAATATTTTAGTAGAACGTATTGAATCCGCTCAGTGAATTAGTAGATGCATCTGTTAGGATGCTGGGCTGTAGAGATTGTTTACTAATCTGAAAAAGTGCTTCTGCTAGATTATTAAGTGGGAGAAGGATGCAAAATTCCAGTGCTCCAAACAATTGCAACGTTACAAATGACCTTTATAAAAACGATTGTAGGAGAATCTATATGGGAAGAGGAACTCAACCACAAAAATCAGATAAAGGGACAGCTCTGGGTTAAACGTACTTTATAGAGACCTAGGCCTGCTCTTGAAGCATCTGAACCACAGTGAAATCTCACTGGCATAAGTGGAACACCAGGGTCACCTTGGAAGTTCTCAGCGTGGAGTGCTGGGGAGGGAGGTTTGCAGTCATTAAAATGATTGGAGGACCGAACAGGAAGGCCCAGCAGGCAGTTAGCTCATACTCTGCTTTCAACAGGCGTTGCCAGCGTGTCCCACGCACATCGTGGGAGGCAGTTCAAAGCAGTCTCCCTGCACGCCAGTGTTTTGACCCTGAGGTTAATTTGAACCTTCAGTCTCATAACCAGGCCCCGCTTCCCCATCCTCCATGCACTGGCAGTAAGTGCAGTGGCGGACAGCCTCATCTTTAACTTTCTAGATTTCTTTCTTGGTTCTGGTGGCAAACAAGCAATCCCCAAGCCCCACGCTCTGCCATAGCTTTTTGCAACCCCTTTCTTCCTCTCCGTTGGTGTCCTGGCCCCTTGGGAGGTGCCTGCTCAGATGTTATTTCAGATCTTACCATGGGCTGTCTCCCTCTCTTCCTCCGCCTGACCACAAGCCACTCTCCACACCCCTTGACGTAGCTGAGCCACCTGCCTTTGTCACCGCTCCCAGGAACTGTTCCCATCAGTACAGACCAGCCTCCATCATGAGCACCATGGCCCACTTGTCAAATCCAGAAACTTCCCAACCCCATGTTCTTCACTGTGCATGTGGACCACATGTCTGGAGGAGTCATGGAGACGTGTGTGTATCCTGGCTGGGGGACTGCTCTGCTTCCGTTGTTTTCACGGCTAAGCTGGTGGTCTCACTGGGACTAGTGAACGAGTATTGGTCCTGGCTTCTCCACCCGCTATGGTGTTGTCAGTCCACACCGCGCTGTTTGCTCCCCTTCCCGATAGTGGTAACTTCCTCTCTTCACATCCTTGGGCTTGGTTTGGCAACCCCAAGTTCCAGATAGAAGTAGTGTCCTCGTGAGCTCTTGAGTCTCTGGGTCTCAGGCCATGTTTTGTGGCTCCAGCTTCTTAGTTGCATATTTCCAGAAATTGCTACTCAGTTACCGAAGGGGAGATACACAGAGGAAGGAAGCATTTATATCTTTCAAGGGTTAGCTGTCTTAACTGTAACTAATTGTCAGATCTGACTCTCACCAAAACTCTGTCCTGGGACTTTGCTACAGGAGTAACTAAGTATAGAATATCAGCTGTGTATATCTAATGACCAATTTTTTTTTCTCCCCGAGAGCTGCCGTAGGCAAAATGAGAGTAACAACAGCTCCATTTCCTTGGTGGAACATGAGAGAAGAATGCTAGTAAGAACCAGCAACAACAAAACCAAAGTCATTTTTATTTATACTCATGCCTTCTGATAAAATGAAATAAAATTACCATCTGTTTCAGAGAGGATCAAAGGAATATGCAACATAGGTCTTCTTCCCTAGGACATTATTTGCTCTTCCTTCCCATTCCCCCATTGGCCGGAAGGGTTAGTTTCAGGGTGCTAGCTCGTTACACCTGCGGATAAGGGGCTAGGAATCATAGAGAGGAGAGCAGGAGTCATTCAGTCTTCCAGTGTAAGACAGCTGGGCATGTCACCTTTCTCTTCCCCTGTCCTTGCACTATTTCCTTCCCTGACGGGCAAGATTTAAATCTTAAAGGACGTTTGATCATCTCTAGGATATTGAAGGAGGCTAGAATTTCAGTGTAGGTACTATAGTGTCACAGAGGTCAGTAGGGAGGTCATCACCTGCTTTCAGACATCCCTCCTGCCTACTGTGAGGTCTCTTCTTTGTTTGCTTGCCTTTGTTTTCATTGTTGAGGATTAACGGCAAGAGCCTGTAGTGTGAGGAGTTCCTGCTCTGTTCTGGTAGTGGTCTGGCCTCCATCTCCCTGGGCACTGCTTTTCCTAGTCTGGAGCCAGAGCCAACCTGTGGAAGAGCCAGCTTGGAGCTGGGTGGCAAGACTCCTCTGCCCAGTTGCATTTGTGTGTCGGGCCACTGTGCTGCCAGGCTGTAGAGCCGACAGAGTCGAAGCCTATCCCCAGGACTTCCCGTGCTGTGAGGGGCGAATTCACTGCCTCTGAGCCAGAAGGCAGCAGATAAAGTTTACTGGAAATTAATTGAAAGCGTGAAAGACTGGTTTGCGTTTGCTGTGTTCTCTGGAGACTTCAGGACAGGCCGTGACTATCTTCTTTGCGACTAGTGCCTTCACCCTGTGGGCGTGCTGGTCTTCCTCATGACCCTTCTGCTGGGAGGCCATGTGGAGCCAGAGGGCATTTGCCAAATGGGACTGGAGTCAACACACAAATCAGAGCTCTTTTACTTCCATCTTCTTGTGCTCTGACCATGGCAGGCTACCCTAGCCCAGATTCCTTTTTTTCATCTCTAAAATGAGTATGATCATAATCTGTTCATCTGGCTTCCAAGGTGTTCATGGCCTTCAAGCCAGCAAATGCACAGAAGATTTCGCTTTCCATACGCAGCAGAGGTCTGTGCAAAGATGGTGCAGCGTGGGGCGCTGCTGCTTAACAGGCCTGAGCGCTGGACCTTCAGACTCGAGTGCTCCAGCTCCTTAGTCAGAACGTCCAACCTCGAGACTCTTCTCTTTGTTTTCATCCAGGAAACTAAGCAGGATTTTCCTTTGGAAGCTTACGTCTTTCAGAAAAATGTGCTTGACGTTCTGGACGCTGGTGTTTTTCCAGGGAACTGTGACCTCTTAAGTGAGGCTTCTGTGTTCTAAAGCATGATGATTCAACAAAGGGCAAAGATTACCTTAAAGGTGGAACCCCTTTTAATTGGGGCCTTGTGAACTCCATTGGCAAAGCTGGCCCGTAAAACAACCTTCCACTCATTCATTGATGTTTCGTGTGAGGGCCTGGATTCAGAATTCCTCCTATGCTGTCTATTCTTGGGTGGAAGCAGGAAGTGCCTTAGGTAAATGTATTACCACATATTATTATGTCAATCTCCAAGACTTGTAAGGTCTTAAATATCTCACCACCTCCTATGGAAATGTTTACCCTTATCGTAGTTTGTAAACGTACTTCTCATAAGTCCACAGATGAAATATGTAAGTAGGGAACAATTTCCTTTTGATCTGTGGATGGGATAATCATCAAAAGTATGAGGAAATGGGGCGCGTGGGTGGCTCAGTCGGTTGAGCGTCTGACTCTTGATTTCAGCTCAGGTCATGATCCCACGGTCATGAAATGGAGCTCCGTGTCCAGCTCTGTGCTGGGAATGGAACCTGCTTAAGATTCTCTCTCTCTGCCTCTATGCCTTCCCCACTCCACTCTCTTTCTTTAAAAAAAAAAAAAAAAAAAAAAAAGTCTGAGGAAGTTGCTGGTACTGAACCATCCTCTTTTCTAAGTACTGCTGGCTCCTTTCTTTTTCTCTCTCCTCATGCCTTCCGTAACCAGGGTTTTAATGCAAGCAGTAGAAATGGATTCTGGCCAACTTCAGCAAATAGGGAATTTATGGCAAGGATGAGGACAGCTCCTGGGGTGGACTGAAGGGCTAGGCTTGGAACAGGCTGGAACCTGTTAGTCGTAGGACTCTGTGGCAGGAATTTCCACTTTTCACCCAGCACTGTTAATGGCATCAGTGATCTTTACTCATTCAACCCTCTGTCCCTTGTGTCATGACTGTCCCAGGACAGGAGGTTTGATTGACCAAACTCCAGATATGTGGTCAGTCTTTCCTTGGCTGAACTGTGGCTGTGAGAAATTTGGTAGAAGCCCCAGGGACCAATCCTCTTTGGCATCTGTAATGTCAAAAGCCACCTGGAGTTACTATCTGTTAAGAGGGAAGGACACTGGAAAGGGAGAATGGACGCTGGCTGTCCCAAATGTCACAGGGCTCTGGGTTTCACCCTCTCTTCCCTCTCCATGGGGGTTTGTCCCCTCTCCAGCTCCCCCTAGCCTACGTTGACCTGTGTGAGACAGATGTGGCCCCTGTGGGCAGGGAATTTACATGCCAGCACAGGTGAACCAGTGATTTGCAGGTGGGCAAGCCACTTAACCTTTGAGCTGCTACAGGTCAGTGCTGAAAGGAGGCTGAGCCACATCTGAGTAGAGTTTGGGACACTAACCCCCTGTGTTCACCATCAGGGAAAGCTCCATTTTAGAAAAGCAGGCCCCAGACCACTGACGAGATACTTTAAATTGTTTAAATACATTTAACACTGATATCTTCCCTGTGGTCAATTAACTTGGCTTTGGTCTTAATCATCTACAGTGTTCCCTTAAGAAAGGCTTGGGTGGTGGGGGGCGCCTGGGTGGCTCAGTGGTTTAAGCCGCTGCCTTCGGCTCGGGTCGTGATCTCAGGGTCCTGGGATCGAGTCCCACATCGGGCTCTCTGCTCGGCAGGGAGCCTGCTTCCCTCTCACTCTCTCTGCCTGCCTCTCTGCCTACTTGTGATCTCTCTCTGTCAAATAAATACATAAAATCTTAAAAAAAAAAAAAGAAAAAGAAAGGCTTGGGTGGGGCGCCTGGGTGGCTCAGTGGATTTAGCCGCTGCCTTCGGTTCAGGTCGTGGTCTCAGGGTCCTGGGATCGAGCCCCGCATCGGGCTCTCTGCTCCGCAGGGAGCCTGCTTCCTCCTCTCTCTCTGCCTGCCTCTCTGCCTACTTGTGATCTCTCTCTCTCTGTCAAATAAATAAATAAAATCTTTAAAAAAAAAAAAAAAAAAGAAAGGCTGGGGTGTCTGGGAAGACTGTCGGTGAAGAGCTAACAGCTGAAGAAATGAAATAACTGACTTCTCCCAGCCTCTCTTTTTTGCCCCCAAACTTAGGTGTCTAAAATCCATTCACCACCCCACGCTGCATGTCCAGGGAACAAAGCACTTAGTCATAAAAAAAATTACCTTTCTTGGGCACTTAGTGAAATGTGAGTGCCTGAGCTGTAATTCTGGGGCATCTGATTGCTGTAGAAATCTCTTTCCCAAACACTTCACTGGATAACTAAGGTCCAGAAAGCTTAGGGAAACTGCCATAATTCCTCTGATTTCTATGGGGTCCACTCTCGAGGAGCCGAAGTTCTAGTAGATGCCTCACTGTTGCTAGCATCTTTCTAGATTGGAGGGGCAGTGTTTGTGGTTCTTACTTTCTTCATTGGGAGAAACCAAGGCATGTGTTAGGATAAGGACATCTGGGACTCTCCTGTTTAACCTTGTACATCATTGTAGCCACTCGAATCAGCTGTCTGTTTAGTCATACATGTGATTCTTGGGGGTTTCAGTTCTGCCTTTGTAAAATCTCATGCCTTGCTCTTTTTTTTTTTTTTTTTTTTTTTTTTAAATTAGATCTCTGCTGACACTGCTCTGGCTCAGGCAGGCATTCCTAGACATTCGCTAGCTTCCTAACTTGTCTCTCTTCTAGAATTTTCTTTCTACCCTGTTCCCCCAGCAACTAACGAGAACCCGTAAAGATCTTAGAACCTGTTTATTCACGGGAAGGCAATAGTATAGGGTCATTTAATGAGCAGTTGTGGAGGCAGAAGGACTGGTTTGAATCTTTATGTCACAATTTCCTCACATGTGACATTGGTCATATTTTTTAACAGCTCTGAACTTCAATTTTCTGATCTACAATTTGGAGAAAACTACCATGTATGGTTGTGGTGAAAATTAAGTACTGCTGTTTTTGAAACATGCGGCAAAGTGGTAGACTCAAGTCAGTGCTTAATAAACACTTGCCGTTGCCTTTATCATAGAGCAGTTGAAATAGCATGGAAATGACCTGCGTGATAATTTAGAGCTCTCGGGGACAAGTTCTTTTGCTGCAATTAATTCTTGGGCTCTTTTCCTCTTTCGTCGTTATTACCTTGTCCAGGTCTTCTTTCTTTTTGGATCAATTTTAGTCCTTTGTATTTCCTAGAAAGTTATCCCATTTTGTCATGATTCTAAAGTTGACCAGCATTGGGTTATGTGTAGTATTTCTTACATTACTGGATTTACTCTGTGTATATTTCTTTATCATTTCTAATTTTGAATTTCTGTACCATCTCCCCTTTCCTTGATTAGGTTAGCCAGAGCTTTGGTTGAATCTGTTTTTGTTTTTGTTTTTTTTTTAAAGAAGCAGCTCAAGGACTTGTAAGTTACACTTTTTAGTTTTCTGGTTCATTAATTTCTTCTTATTTTCTTTTGTTACTTTAAAACCTCTTGATTTGAACATTTAGTTTAATTTCTCTTTCTCATATACTGATGAGATAGCATTCGTGTAGATAAACCTTTTTTTCAGGCTTTGCCAGCCAGGACCTGGGTGAGCTTCTGATCAGTTCTTCTTCTGGGCTGCTCTGTTCAGCTGACCTCACCTTGCCCAGCCAACAGCAGGACCCCTGGAAGAGCTACGTTAGGACTCCTTATCAGTGGTGCCTGAGGCCCAGCTTACTAGCTTGTACAAAAAAAGGAGCTGCATGGCTCCCATGACTGGTGGCCAGGGTGTACGTGCCTTTGGGCAGAGCTCAGTCCAGGAGTGTACGTATTTCCGGAGGCCTGTCCCTCTCTGTCTCATAAATCATCTGCTTTCCTCTGATTGTTTTGTTTTCCAGTAGCCTCTTCCATGGGGTAGGGAAAGATGGGCCTTGCCTATTGAGATTTTACTCAGTTCTCATAGCTGGTTGCTTTGCCTGGGTTCGTGACTACTTTATTAACTGTCGTCCATAGAGAAGACATGATGGAAAGACTCTGCTTGTAAAATGAATAAGATTTCTTTACATAAGAATGTAGAAAGGAGTTAGCATGTTGGAATACAGACAGTAGTGTAAGGCACATTATCTAGGACAGACGGTGGTGCAATCTACTGGCGCCCAGACATGGTAAGACCTGAAGGATGGAGAGAGAGGGTAAACCACAAACTTCCTGCAAACCTAATTGTCACTTTCCAGGCCCAGCCTTTTTATTCACATACAGAGCACCTCACCTGTGCCCAGATCAGCCCCTGGATCTAGGGTAGGGGTGCTCGGAGGGCCAGTAGAGGTCATGCGCCCCTCCCCCATGCTCTCAGCGGGCCTCCTCCAAGGTACCAACAAGAAATAGCTATCACCTCCAAATGTTTTGCTGCATCTCATGAATTTTCATTCTTTTTTTTTTTTTTAAAGATTTTATTTATTTATTTGACAGAGAGAGATCACAAGCAGACAGAGAGGCAGGCAGAGAGAGAGAGAGGGAAGCAGGCTCGCTGCTGAGCAGAGAGCCCGATGCGGGACTCGATCCCAGGACCCTGAGATCATGACCTGAGCCGAAGGCAGTGGCTTAACCCACTGAGCCACCCAGGCGCCCCGAATTTTCATTCTTAATAGCCTCATTTTTCTTGTTTTCTAAATATTCTTATTGTAGTTTGGATTCCCTCATTGAGAAAATAGTTGTTCAAGAGAGGATGTGTATGCATTTAATCTCTTCATGATCAGGTTTTTAGTTAGGTTTGGATTTGAGGTGCCCTGTGTCCTTGTCAGGCTTCTGCTTAGTAGCATGTGTACCAAAGGACTGAGCCAAATGGTGTTAAAGTTCAGTGTGGAATGGACTCTCTGGTAGTGACTAGATTGCAGAACAAGGCTGGACTGTGCGGTCAAACCGATTTGCACATATAGGACAGGTAGAGAAGGCGGAAGGAGACGTGTCCGGGCTACTGGAAGGCCCACCTGCCCTGTGAACCATGTGCCGCTGGAAGCTCAGCGCGAGCCTTCCTCACCTGAGGGCAGACGGGCCCAGAGGAAGAGGTGGACCCGGTCTGGGATTTTAATGTTGCAAAGGCGAGCCCAATGGATTTGGGGGTTCTCCACTTGAGTTCAGTGTTTCTCCTCCTTGGGAATGAGTGATGGGTTTTGGGGGCCAGGAAGAGAAAGACACCTTACTTAGTTGAAGTTAATGTCATTGTGGTTACAATTGTGACCTAAACCAGCTTTCATTCTTGAGATTTCAGATTTCCTTTGTCGTCTGAGATACTGCTAATTTTCACAAGTGTTCAGGGAGTACTGGAAGATATGAACCACTTTTCTCTCTTTCACTCTTGCTCTTTTTTTTTTTTTTTGTAATACATTCCTCATATTTACCTTGTAAAGTGCATTATTCCATTCTCAGTTTCTCGATGTGTTTCCTGAAGTAGCCGCATCTAATTTTCTGCTCGAAATAACCTGCCTTCAGTGTTCCATGTGACCGTTCAGCCCTCCTGGGGTGGCTTCCTGGCCCTGGATCCTGTAGCCTCAGGAAGGAGCTTTGCCACCACTTGGCTTCCTTTTTACAGGCGTATCCCTGCACTGGAGAGTCATTTCTGAATTCTGCTACACTTCCAGTAGTGACAGGGGACCCACATAAGCTTCTCCCTCTGGCCTCCAGAAAGAGCTCAGCCCTTCGCTGGGCTGGGACTATGATTTTCTGTCAGGCCTTGCTCTGACACCAGCTGTTTTCCCCAGAAACCCGTGAGAGTTGCTTTAACTGGGTCGTTCATTTATGTATATTTGTATTTATATATATATATGTGTTAAATTTGTGTATATTTGCATTCATTTATATATATTTATACACACACACATCCATGTGTTCAAACTTTGTGCGATGTGTATAGCGCCATCCCTAGTTTTTTCATTTATTTGGGAAGAGTAGAGGTTGATAGCCGGGCCCGAGTCCTCTTGACACCTGTGTGCCCCACTCCCCTGCCCCCCTGCCCCATCCCAGAAGCAGTTTCCCCTTTATTTGTTCTCCTGCAGTACTAACCCTTATCCCTGATCCATCTGTTTAATCTTATATTAATTGTGGTGTTTTGTGTATCTGTAATGAGTAACTAAACATACGCGTCATTTTGCTCATACACATATGCATTGTACTTATGAAAGGACTTGAGGTATTTATGGTTAAAATACAGGGCATGGGAGGACAGGCTGAAGAAATTCTTTCTGAAGACAGGTGCGGTAAAGAATCTCCAGCTTCTCTCCGGAGTGACCCTTTGCCAGGTGGCTTTTCATTCTTCTTTCATGAGTGTGAGAACATTTCAGACAGCACCTGCCCTCTGACCATTGCTGTGTGTGCATGTACCATACTGTTGACTACAGGCGTGGGACTGTACAGCAGGTCTCCAGAACTTCTTGTGCAGAACCGAAATGTTGCTTTGCTGGTGGAGCTTCCTGACATTTGGGGCAAAAGGAGATGTGAGGAGGGTTTCTTAGTATTTGAGCAGCTATTTGACGTGTTCAGATCCATTCACGGCGATAAAATATAAACTGTTGGTCTTCAGAGGCTCAGCCGCAGGCGTCACTGATGGGCTTCCAGAATCCAGTCGCTCTAACAGAATTCTGGAGAGTGACTATGGATAGTGAGGCTTCTGGAGGAACAACGAGAATTCTAACTCTCCTCTCCCTGCTTCTTCATCATTGTGGAAATCCTCCAGTTTCTTCCCGGTCTTTACTCTTTTTCTCCCTGATTTGTTCTAACGTTGAGACCAGGAAGCCAGGCTATTTAATCCATCAGTCACCAAGAAGGTATTTTTCTGATTAAAATCTCAGAAATCATATTGACAGCACGGGGAACCCCAAATTTCACAAGCCCTCTTACAGAAAACTTGCCACCTTCATCATGAGAAGGATTTGCCCAAGTTGTAGAGAGGAAGAACTTGAGACTTTGAGGAATTTGATCACTATTTGGTTTTGTGTATAGATATTTGACTTGGAAGTGTAGAGTCTCTGTTCTCTATTTAGAGGAATTAATTAACTAACATCTGTGGGTTGGGGGTGACAAAATTGGTCACAATAATCCTTGAATTGTTTTGTTATTTAGTGGCATTATGATGCCTGGCGTCTCAGTTTTATGAACATTTGAAATGAGAAAAGCCAAAGTGTCTGCTCCCGTGTGAGCTGGCTTCTGGGGCTGCGGCTGTCACCGTCGTGAGGCATCAAACAGAAGCCATGTGAGATGGAGAAGCGGTTGAAGAATGCAGTTCCATTCCACCTTTCCAAAGAAAATGAACTGAGCCACTTCTGTCTCTTGGACCCTCCATGGTTCTACTGGACCAGGATAAGATCTAGATCAGCCTCAGACAATCACAAACCAGAAGGATAAGGGAAACCAAGCCTGTAGGGTGCTCTCCTAAGAGGCCTCTCAGTGGAAGAAGAGGCACCAGCCGAGACCCAGCATGCCGGGATCCCAGGGTGGGAACCCTAACTATCTAGAACGTTCTGGTGAGGCCCTTGTGGGAATAGCCATCATATCTACACACTAACATGCACTGTGCCCATTTTTCTCTGTCCCCATCCCATTACAGTGGTTGTTCCTGGTCATTTTAGCGACCAGACCTTTCACTTGGCCTCGGCTCTCACCAACCACTGGCCCACCATCCTGACCTCCACTTTAACTCCCTGGTCTATACTTCACCCAAAGTAAGGCTAGTTTTTGTTTTGTTTTGTTTTGTTTTGTTTTTAAAGAAAAACCAGATAGAGAACTATCTCCTTTCCTAATCATAGCTTGTTTTCACCTAGAATGAAGATTCAAACTTCCTAACTGCTCTCCAGGTGTTACATAGTCAGCTCCGTCCTGGGTCTTGGCTCCCTGTCACTCATTTCCAGCCTCACTGACCTCCCTCCTCTCCTTCACGCCTGTCAGGCTCCTACCCCCCAGGGCCCTGCATTTGCTCTTCCTCAGTCTGAAATGCGGCTCCTGTCTTTGCATGGCTGCTCCCTCTCCCCTAGCAGACCTTCCCTCAGAACCTCCTCAGAAGGGCCTCCTGGCTACCCTCCCTGGCATAACTGTCCTCCTCAGGGCTTCCCAGGATATGTGGTAAATGATGGTTTTTAAATTTCCAAACCATAGCGGATTGATATTTTTGTAAAATGTAACAAACCTGTCGCAGTGAAGTCCCGCTGCTTACAGCTCTCCCTCTCAGTCTCTCTGTTTGCCTCATCTCAGCCGGCCGGGCAGCAGACACTTCTGGGCCAGCTCTGGTTGCAGATGCACGCGATGGCCCTGCCTGTATGTCCTTGGGACTCAGCATTCTCTGTAACCCTCTGGCTGGTGTTTTGTGTCTCCTGGTAGAATGTTCACTCCACGATGGTAGAGAGCGGGTCCTAAACTTGTCACCCCTCTACCCACAATGCCAAGACTAGTGCTGATACACGTGAGGTTCTCAGTAAGTCCTTGCTGAAGCTCCAGTACCCTGATGTGCCTGTCCAGCCCCGCCTGGCCCCGGGTCGGGGAAATCATTGGAGGCCAAGCTGCCCTTTCCCCAGTGTTGTCTGCTTTTTCTTAGCCCACATCCGGAATCAGGCCTGCAGTCGCTCCTACTGGTATAGGGTACTGGTATAGGGTACCATGACCCTTAATGTAGGAGATGGAGGGGCCCACCCCCACAAGGTTGACTACCCCCCAGACTCAACTACTGATAGCCCACTGTTGGCTGGAAGCCTTACCAATAGCATCAACAGTCGATGAACACATATTTGTGCGTTAGTATGTATTATATACTGCATTCTTACAGTAAAGTGACCTAGAGAAAAGTAAATAGTTATTAAAATCATGAGGAAGAGGAAATACACAAATAAGTGGTCCTGCCTGGTTTACACCCGTGATGTTCAAAGGTCAACCATAATTCCACTTCAGTGCCATGACTAAGTCACTGTGTGACCTTGACCAGCTGACTTCAGTACCGCAGGCCTCCATTTCCACGTCTGGAAAGGAGACATGGGATTTCCTTCCATCATGAAGTCAGGTGAGGCTCTCGCACACACTTTGGGATCTCCGCAAGGCCGCCCCTGAGGGGCTTCACAGCCGTGCACTAATCTTTTTCTATAACAGACCAAACTTTTTCTATAAAGGACCACATGTTAAATATTTTCGATGTTGTGAGCCATGTAGGGGGTCTCTGCTGGGTTTTCGTTTTTGCTTTCCGACTCTTGAAAATTATAGAAGCTGTTACTAGCTCGCCCAGGCCAGCGCGAAGCTTGCCAGTCCCTAGTGGGTGGCAGCTGGAAGTATATTTCTTTGCGACTCAGTACATTTTATTTTCTGTCTGGATGAAATAAGAAATGTGACCCATAATAGTTTTATTTTTCTTGAATTGATCCTCTTGCAAAAAAAGGTTGTTCATCATTTTAGTCATAACTTTCCACTCTTTCTCTGTTGTTTGCAGGCACGTTTTAAGTATTAATGCATTTTAGGATAGCTTTTCCTCAGCACAGAATCATGGTTCTCCAGAGCAGAGTTGTTGGTTTGTGTGGGAGATCCCATCTGAAGATCGTTTTGAGTTAGGCGAGGCCCTTGAGGATCCATCCAAAAGTAGAGTCTGATAAAAACGCAGTTTTGTCTTCCATTCAAAATGGATTGTGTTCCTAATTTCTTGAAGTTTTCTTTTGAGGACTTACTTGTTTGCAGACATGGGGTTAAACCTTCAGTTGAATTTAGAGCTGATACACTTACTCTTGTTTCATTTCTTACTAATAGCCAGACACGAATTATTCCGAGTCCAAGGTTCTATAGTACAAAGAACTTTCTAACTGCTTAGTTACAAATAAGGCATGCTTGGAAACAGTTGATCTGTTGTAAAACCTGCCCCATGCCCTGCCTTTGCTGCCAGGGTCCCCTGGCTTCTTGCACACAGTCTCTTGCCTTTCTTGCAAACCACTGCTATAGATATTCTCATTTAATGCCACCATTCTCCCACTTTTTTCTTAAAGATTTTATTTATTTATCTGACAGAGCACAAGCAGGGGGAGCAACAGGCAGAGGGAGAGGGAGAAGCAGGCTCCCTGCTGAGCCGGCAGACCAACTCGGGACTCAATCCCAGGTTCCTATGATAATGACCTGAGCCAAAGGCATACACCTAACTGACTGAGCCACTTGGGCACCGCACCCCCACCCCATTCTCCAACTTTTAAAAAATATTGTTTAGGGACGCCTAGGTGGCTTAGTCAGTTAAGCGGCTGCATTCGGCTCAGATCGTGATCCCAGGGTCCTGAGACCAAGTCTACTTCAGGCTCCTTGCTCAGCAGGGAGCCTGCTTCTCCCTCTGCCTCCTGCTCCCCCTGCTTGTGCTCTCCTTCACTCTCTCACTTGCACTCTCTCTCTTGCAAATAAATAAATAAAATTATCTTTAAAAAAAATTCTTTAGTTTCAAATATTAGTAAGGTTCTCTGAAGTTGACAAATGACAAAGTAGTGGGTCTTAGAAAGATGGTACGTCAAAAACAAAATTGGTAAAATAGCACCTAGGTATTTCTTTCTATAACTCTGATGGTTTGGGGGACCACAGGCCGCTGACTAAGAAGAGCAGGACCTTGGTGTGATGTGGACCTAGCTCACTGCCTGCCTGATCTTAGCACAGTAGAGTGTGTTGGTTAAGAGGGTAGATGCAGGAGCCAACTCTGGGACTTCCTAGCTGTATGATGTTGGGCAGTTTTTCATCTGCTCTGAGACTCCGTTTTCCCATCTGTAACACGGGGCTAATAAAAGAACCTTCTCCGTAAGATTATTGTGAGTTCTAGATGAGTTAATAGTACATAGTGCCATGTAAGGACTAGTTAGTGTTTATTGAGGGAAGAATACGCTTTCATGGATATGTATCAGTGGATAGCACTCCACGTAGAAAATTTTATATCTAACTTGCTTTGTCCATTTAAATTTTCTCCATAGGCTTTTGTCGAGGCCCAGAACAAGATTACTGTGCCGTTCCTTGAGCAATGTCCTATCAGAGGGTTATACAAAGAGAGAATGACTGAACTGTATGACTATCCCAAGTATAGTTGCCACTTCAAGAAAGGAAAACGGTATGTGAGGTTTTATTTCATTTTCTTGTTACTTTTCTAATAGAATGCTTTCTTAAATCTTAAAATACAAATTCTAAATAACTTATCAGTTTATAAAATCAGTCCGTTATGAAATTGATTAGTTTCTGTGCTTGAGTATGAGAATACTGTTTTTTGGTCTGTTGTCCGTATTCTTAAAATCATGATTAAGAAATTCAGTAGAAGTGTTTCCTAGGAAAGCAAATCTAGATTACAGGAAATTATTGTTGTCTTATGGCTAATAATTGGGCTAGCAGGATTTGTAGATAGCAGTGGAGATTTGTTTGCCTCTTAACTTCTCTTTGGCTTCAACTACTAGAAAAGCTTTTATTATATGGATTTCTTTCATCCCAGAGTGGAAGTGGACCAGGAGGTGGCACCTAGTCCCTTCTTTGCTCCTCTCTCTTTCACACCAATGTAAAGATAGTCTCTTGTTCTTTTTTTAAGTCTTGGTGGAACCACCACCACAAATTTACTTGAGAACTTCTTAGACCCTCCTCTCTCTCGTGGCGCACACGCGCACGCACACATACATCAGCAAAGTACAATCTACATGCCTAACCCTTCCTGTTGCTTGTTTTGGTAGTTAAATTGAAATGGCACACAGAAATGTCCATTCACTTATCTATCATCCTTAGCTGCTTTTGTACAACTATAGAATTGAATTAAAGCAACAGAGACTCTATGGCTCACAAAGCCTGAAACATTTGCAGTCTTGCCCAATACAGAGCAGGCTTGCTGACACCGGCCTGAGCAGCCTGTCTAGGGAAGGATCCAACGTTTCATTTTAGAAGATCTGCTTTCTTCTCCGTTGAAAAGAAAAAGTTACTGCTTTATTTGATTATCCGTTTTAGTGCTAACAAATGAAGCAGTCTTGATTTGTCCCCATTTAGCTAATATGCAGGCTTACAGTAAATTATTCCAATACTTAATTCAGGTTCCAAACTCTAATTACACGGAGCTGGTGGGACCTCCCATCCTAGTCCACATGTCCCTGGCTTGGCCCGTTTGCAAATGAACATTTGTATGTTTTTCCTTTTCTTTGTGCCTTGATTGTACCCTACAGATGGAAAACTCCACGGCTCAATAAAGACCATCTCTGTTCCCCAGGTATTTCTATTTTTACAATACAGGTTTGCAGAACCAACGAGTATTATATGTACAGGATTCCTTAGAAGGTGAAGCCAGAGTGTTCCTCGACCCCAACATCCTGTCTGACGATGGCACGGTGGCGCTCCGAGGTGAGTGCTACCCGGCTAAGCCCACAGCAGTCCTGGGGCCCCCGCTCGCCGCTAGTCCCTCACCTCTGAAATACCAGATGGGATGGACCATATTGGAGAACAGGTGCACATGCAATATCAGGAAAGCTAATTTTTGCAGTGTCTTTAGAATACATGAGTAGCCACATGTCTGGTGGCATGAAGCAGAACTGGAGAATAACTCACACTGGGCCCAAATTAGCTTCTAGGGCCTCTGAGACATTTAAGAATTGTCGCCATTGCTTCTAACATCCCTGAGACCTCTCTGTGTTTAGGAAAAAAGTCTTCTATAAGTAATCTAAGCTCTGAAGAATGTTCCAGCTGTGAATGTACAACAGGAAAGAATATTTACAAGCTCTCTTTCCTTGGTGCAGAGGAAGTGATCAAAGTTTTAAAATTTATTTGTTTTAGAATTAAAAGTAGAAAACCACGGTCTTGTAAGAAATTAGACAACTTGACACCCTGTTCCCTGAAGATGGCAAATTTAAAACCTGAATCAGTTGAGTTTTGCCTGTAGTTGCCATGTGTCTCCTAAATAACCCCACCCTGAGATAACCTTCTCCACAGGCCCTAAAGATTACCCCAGGCTTATGCCTTTAGCACTAGTTCTAAGGAAGGAGGTTGGCAAGTCACTGGTTCTATAGCTTAATAATTGTATACTCTGAGAATCATCTCTTGTTAGCATCCTAGATTTTGGTGAAGTTGGCTCAGCATTTCCCCCATAGCGTCTTCTGTTTTGTAGAGAAAGGACAGGCCAAGTCTCAGCCCTGTGGAGTCGAGCGATTAGAACATTCTAGTCCTGTAATCGATTAGGTGAGAATGAAAGGACCCTGTTTTCATATCACTCCCTTTATAAAGCCACTCAGTCATTTAGTGGTTCTTCCCCTCTTTTTCCTAAGTAGGCTGTGTATGTAAAAAATGATACTTTATCTAATTAGTGTTGAAAGTAATCAGTATTGAAAATAAGATGCCAGGCAGCTAAGAATATTCTTCCATGAGTTGAGCTTGCGGTTGTAGATGAATGTGTGGTTCTGTGCAGTAATAAGCCCGGTGTAGGATATTGTTTAATTTTAACAACAAACCTTTGTTAAAATTAAAGTTCTTGTAACTCATCCAGAAGAACTTCATTATAAGAGGGTCTCTAAAAGTTCATTTCCATAACTTTAACGGAATGCCTGCCACGTATGGGTCCTGATAGCTGAAAAGGAAAATTAGACGTGGGACCTGGCCTCAGTCTTCTAGTGTTCTGAAAATGATACAGGGAAGTTACAGTGTGGGTAAACATACAGGTTCTTTTGATAGTATATGATTTTTTTATATATTTCAAATCAACATTTTTATTTAAATTTTTCCTGAAAATTTTCTAATTACATATAAATAATTTATGTAGACTAAGTCTCTGCATTGCCTTCTAGACTCTTCTCTGTATTTATATACAGATGAGCCTGAATACTTCATAGCAATTTTAAAGGATTAGTAAGTAGGTCTTGTGAAATTTTAAACTTATTTACCACTAATAGAAATTCCATGTAAAACAGTAGGAAGCCTCTGAAAATAGTTGGGTTTCTGAGTATAATTTTCAACCCCTGGTACAGTTTAACAAATATTATAAGAGGAAATCTGTAGTGTCCATGTCTGGTACCAAATGCTTTCTATATATGCTTTATAAAAGCAAATATAAACATAGAAAATTTCTCAACACACATTCCATAGTGACTAGAACATTCTGTCATGGACTTAAAGAATTAGACACTCATAACAGTTCATAGATTGTGTTGCTTTTCTGTCTTTTTTGTGGTTTCTTTGGTATAGGCTCTGTGTGAGCCTTCACTGCAACCCTCGGACTTTATTTACCTGGGCTTGTGCTGGTCAGGTGGTGTGGACGACATTAATCCTTGAGTGCCAGCGATGCTTAGAAAATGAGGGTATAAAGAGCGATTTCAAATAGTTTGGAATCCATTCCAAAAATTACTTAATGGCTTCCATTTAGTTCTGTTACATGGTATGTGTCATAATCCAGTCATTGCTGTAAAAGCAGTTTCCTTATTCTTTTCCCCTCCTCTTTAGAGTATAAATAAAATATGCTGAAAGTCTCAGATGAGCTCTGCTTTTAACTGAACTGCTCGTTAAATTATAGCAATATAAATGATGGAAGCATCTTAGTAGTCCAATCCAGTACGTCCTTTTTACAGACGAAGAACCTAAGACCCAGAGCACTTGTCCAAGCTCCTGAAGCGAATTCCTGTGCGGCCCGGGCTCAGTCCCCAGAGGTCCTAGGGATAGGCTTCTTGCTCCCTCCATTGCACATATGGCAGAGAATGTGTCGGGCAGCACGGAGGGCAGCGGGCAAAGCTAGGGGTTGTGTCCCCATGGGCACTATGTGAGAATTTCTCCTGTGCCCCACAGGCTATGCCTTCAGTGAAGATGGGGAATATTTTGCCTACGGCCTGAGCGCCAGTGGCTCAGACTGGGTGACAATCAAGTTCATGAAAGTTGATGGTGCCAAAGAGCTTCCAGATGTCCTCGAGAGAGTCAAGTTCAGCTGTATGGCATGGACCCATGATGGGAAGGGGATGTTCTATAACTCCTATCCCCAGCAGGATGGAAAAAGTGATGGTAAGTGAAGATGGCAGGTAAAGCACCTTTTTCATGAAATACAAGTGTGACTTTACATAACTTGAAAAGCTAAACCCTACGCAGAAGTTGTTTGGTATAGAGCCAGGTTTCCTCAAAGGGTGTTGTATCAGTATTGTTGTATGACAGATCACCCCAAAACTAGTGTCTTAGAATAATAATCCTTTTTTTTGTTTGTTTGGGAGTCTTGGGTTGGCCAGGTAGTTCTTCTAGATTAGCTGAGTTCTGTCATGTGTCTGTGTTCAACTGTGGGCCCATTGGCCTTTGGCTTGGCTCTTTCCCATGTCAGGGGCTTTGGCTCCAATCCTTGCGGTTTCTCCTCCTCCGGCAGGCAAGCCTGCTTGGTTTGCCTGGCAGCTCACGGAGAGGTGAAAGGCATAAGCCTTTGATACCTGTACTTGCTGCTGGCCCTACATCATGGTGCTGCATTCTGTTGGCCAAAGCAAGTCACAGAGCCAGCCCCTGTTCAAGGGGTGGAGAAACAGATACAAGGAACCAGGAATAACTAGGCCTTTATTGCAATCAGTCCTTTTCAAATATATTATATCTCCCAAGGGGTCATGGAGAAGAAGGATTTTTTTTCCATGAAACTGCTTTATTTAATGATATTGAGTGATTATAAATAATTTATAATTATAAATTTATATATAATATAATATATAAATACAATATAAAATATAAATATTTAACATAAGTTTATAAACTTATAAATTATAAATAATAATAAATAAAAATAAATAGATTTTCCTACTGTAGTGATCACATCTCTTCCTCTGATTAGAAGTTACAGGTCATTTGGTTGATTGATTTTGACACTTTTCTTATTGTGAACTTCCAGGACACACCTTTGTTCTTCTTCTCTGTGATACAAAGGTCCTACTGTGTTCAAGCAGTCTCTTTCTTTCCCCCTTCACTCCTCACTTTTCCAGAGAGAAAGGCCCACCTACCTTGTACCTTGCTGTTACAAGCTGTCAACAGTCACCTTCTTCATGCTACCCCATCTCTCCACAGGGGCCTGTAGCATTTTCCTGTTGTTTTGGTTGGTCTTTACACATGGGTTTTACAGTCCCTTTGTGGGAGGTTTGGAGCTGCGGTACAGAGGCTCAGTTACTTGTTGGAGGCCTGGAGCTGGCAAGAAGCACAGCTGAGCCAGCACTTTCTGCTACACATGCTGTCCCCTTATCATGACCTGCTGTATCTTGCTTGTCTTTAGATAGCTAGCTTGCTTTTCTGACTTCCCCCAGTTGAATTGGGAATAAGACTATAATTCTTTTCATCTCTTTCGGCTATGTTCAGCTTTTGCTACCTTTTGGTTAGACTAAAGCAATACTTTTTTCTTAATTCTACAAGAAGGGCTGATTTAAGAGTAGGCTTTTTATTTGAGGATGTTGGCTAAAGAAAGACCTCAGTGCTCTGTACACTGAAGTAGCTGCCTGTGTTAAGAGTGGTGCTGAGTTAGAGATGGCTACTTTAAGTTCTGGGAGACCAAAGAAGTATTCCCCTGGCCATTTCTTGTTAGAGAGCAATGTTATTAATTTGTGAAAAACAGGAAAATTATTATTTAGGCTCAGCTTTCAGTGGCAAAAACAGTAAAGCTTAGTTACGGTGATGATTTCAGGAAGGTACCATCTGCTCCCTGCAGTAATTTGCTGCCCTCTTGTCCAGAGGACCTCAGCAGCCTCTCAGGTTGTGTGGTGGAGAGACTTACCAATGAGGCTAAGCAATTCCAACCATGTGCTTCCCGGAAAACCATGGAAAGCCACCAAGTGCTGTAAAAGCTTTCTTTTATATTATGGTGTTCTCTTCTTTTTCATCGTCCTGAAAGCTTAGTACCTTTCTGTAATGAAAAAAATAGTTCAATCTCATAACATCTTCTGAAATCAGCAAATAGGTGTGAATTACTTCCAGGGTGATACCCAACCAATACTTAACTTTAAAAAAAAAAAAAAAGAGAGAGAGAGACTTTATCTTTGAGAGCATTTTTAGGTTCACAGCAAAATGGAGCAGAAAGCCCAGATTTCCCGTACAGCCCCTGCCCCCACACATGCGGAGCCTCCCCTATTAGCAGCATCCCGTAACCCTCTTCCACCTGTCCGTCCTCCTTGTTCACTAGCCCCTGGCAACCACGGATCTCTCTACTGTCTCCATAGCTGTGCCTTTTCCCAAATGTCTGTAGTTGGAACCATACACTGTGTAGCCTTTAGACTGGCAGCTTTGACTTGGTGATATGCATTTAAATTTCCTTCCTGTCTTTTCATGGTTTGATAATTCATTTCTTCCTAGCACCGGATAGGATTCCATTGTCTTCCAGTAGCCCAGTTTATTTACCCTCTCACCTATTTTTTAATCCATTCAGCTATTAAAGGGTATGTCAGTAGTATGCAAGATGTGGCAGTTATCAGTAAAGCCACTATAAACATCTGTGTTCAGGTTTTTGTGTGGATATAAATTTTCACATACTTTGGGTAAATACCAAGGAGCGTCATTGCTGGATCGTATTGTTAGAATGTTTGGTTTTGTAAGAAACTACAAAACTGCTTCCACCAGCAATGAATAGGAGCTCCCGTTGTTCCACATCCTTATCAGCATTTGGTGTCGCTGTTGTTCTGGATTTTGTCCATTCTAATAGGTGTGTAGTGGTATATTATTGTTTTAATTTGCATTTCTTTGGTGACATATGATGTGGACCATCTTTTCATATGCTTCTTTGCCATCTGCATGTCTTTTTTTTTTTTTTTTTTTTTTTTTAAAGAGAAGGTGCACACATGCACAGGGGAGGGGCAGAGGGAATCCCCAGCAGTCTCCACACCCAGAATCCCCAGCAGTCTCCACACTCAGCTGCTCGAAGCCTGACAAAGGGCTGGATCTCACCACCCTGAGATCATGACCTGAGCCAAAATCAAGAGTTGGATGCTTAGCCCAATGAGCCGCCCAGGCGCACCTGTGAATCTGCTTTAGTGAGGTTTCTGTTAAAAGTCTTTGGCTCATTTTTTAATAGGGTTGGATTTTCAAAAGTTCCTTGTAAATTTTGGGTAAAAGTCCTGTATCAGATACGTCTTCTGCAGGTATTTTCTCCCAGTCTGTGAACTGCTTTATTTTCTTGACAGTGTCTTTCACAGAGCAGAATTTATTTATTATTATTATTATTATTATTATTATTAAAGATTTTATTTATTTATTTGACAGAGAGAGATCACAAGTAGGCAGAGAGGCAGGCCGAGAGAGGGGGGAAGCAGGCTCCCCGCTGAGCAGAGAACCCAATGTGGGGCTCAATCCCAGGACCCCGGGATCATGACTTGAGCTGAAGGCAGAGGCTTTAACCTGCTGAGCCACCCAGGTGCCCCGGAATTTTTTTATTTTAATGAAGTCTAGCTTCAATTGGTTCTTTCATGCATCATACCTTTGACATTTTATCTAAAAAGTCATTGTCAGATCTAAGGTCATCCTGATTTTCTCATATGTTACCTTGTGGGAATTTTATAGTTTTGCATTTACATTTAGAATTGTGATCCGTTTTGAGTTAATTTTTTTCAAAGGTAAAAAGTCTGTGTCTAGGTTCATTTTTCTGCATGTTGGTGTCCAGTACTCTCACCACCATTTTTGAAAAGGCCGACTTTGCTCCTCTGGGTTGCCTTTGCTCCTTTGTTCGAAGACCAGTTGATTGTATTTATGTAGGTTCGTTTCGGGGCTCTCTGCTCTGCTCCACTGATTCACCTGTCTGTTCTTTTGCCAATACCACACTGTTTTGATTACTTACAGTAAATCTTGAAGTCAGGTATTATCAGTCGTCCAGCTTGGTTCTTTCCCTTCAATATTATCTTGGCCATTCTGGTTTTTTTTTTTCTCTTTCCATATAAACTTCAGGATAAGCTCGTGGATAGCCACAAAATAGCTTGCTGGGATTTTTATTGGAATTAGATTGTATCTGTAGATCAAGTGGGGAAGAATTGACATGACAGTATTGAGTATTCCTGTCCATAACATGGAGCTTTTCTCCATTTATTTAGTTCTTTTTGATTTCTTTGATCAGTTTTGTATTTTTTTTAAAGATTTTATTTATTTATTTGGCAGACAGAGATCACAAGTAGGCAGAGAGGCAGGCAGAGAGGGAGGGGGAAGCAGGCTCCCCGCTGAGCAGAGAGCCCGATGTGGGACTCGATCCCAGGACCTTGAGATCATGACCTGAGCTGAAGGCCGGGCTTCACCCACTGAACTACCCAGGCACCGTGGGTTTTTTTTTTTTCCCCTCATATAAGTCTTACACATATTTTGTTAGATTTATACTTGACCATTTAATTTTGGGGGGTACTAATGTA
The DNA here is from genome assembly GCF_922984935.1 of Meles meles. NCBI lineage: Eukaryota > Metazoa > Chordata > Mammalia > Carnivora > Mustelidae > Meles > Meles meles. The sequence goes on from NC_060070.1 coordinate 26,941,000, forward strand.
AATGATATTGTGGTTTTTAAAAAATCTTTTTGCCAAGTGAAATAAGTTGAGCAGAGAAGGTCAGTTATCATATGGTTTCACTTATTTGTGGAACATAAGGAACAGCATGGAGGACGTTAGGAGAAGGAAGGGAAAATAAAGGGGGGATAGTTTGGAAGGGGAGAAAACCATGAGAGACTATGGACCCTGGGAAACAAACTGAGGGTTTTAGAAGGGAGCAGAGTGGGGGAATGGTTGAGCCTGGTGAGGGCACATATTTCATGGAGCACTGGGTGTTATACGCAAACAATCATGGAACACTACACCAAAAACGAATGATATACAATATGGTCACTAACATAACATAATAAATAAAATAAATTTTTTTCATTGAGGTATAATTAACATAAAACATTATATTAGATTTAGGTATACAACATAATGATTCAATATTTATATATATTATGAAATGATCACTATAGAAGTCTCCATCACCATACATAGTTACAAATTCTTTTTCTTGTGATGAGAATTTTTAGCATTTTTTCTCTTAGCAACTTTTAATATGCAATACAGTATCATTAATTAACTATGGTCACCATGTTATATATTACATCCTTAATGATGCTATGTTTTTAATTTCAAATGCCACGCATTCGTTGCTGGTGTATAAGAAAGCAGTTAACTTTTGCATATTAACTTTGTATCCCCTGGCCAGGTAAATAACTTTTTAAACATTTCTAGCATTGTGCAGTATGGGTGGGACAGATTTTCCTTAAAATTGCCAACTGCACTTCAGTAAACATTTTTAACTCCTTCAGGTACGGAGACATCCACCAACCTCCATCAAAAGCTCTGTTACCACGTGTTGGGAACTGATCAATTGGAAGATATTTTGTGTGCTGAGTTTCCGGATGAGCCTAAGTGGATGGGTGGAGCTGAGGTATGGTGCTACTGTGAAATTGCCCCGCAAACACAGTGTCACATGGATTGTGTATTTGGATGTTCTTGTTGTGTGATCTTTAAGGATGTGATGAGTCCCGTGAGTGAATACTTTTGTTAAAAGTATTGGTATTCCAATTGACTCTTAATAGTGAAGGTGATGATAAACCTTTTAACTGCAACTTCAACATAAAAACCTTAGTAGAGTAATGCATACTTATGGTAAAAAGAAAAAAAAAGTGAAAGTGCAGAATCACATAAAGCAAAACATGAACATTTTGAAATTCAGAATCCTACGTCTCAGAGGTGAGGAAAGTATCCTTCGTCAAAATTTTCTTTGTACAAATGAGAAACTGGGGAGAGAGGGAGTATATGTTTTCCTTTTTTACACAGCTTTCCTCTTCATATTGTTCACTTGTTTTTACATTAAAATGTGCATTTTGAGATTTCTCCCATCTAAAAGACATTCAAGTATTGCTTGGGGGTTTTGGCCATAACCAAACTGTATTTGAAGTCTTTGAGGTTACCGGCCCAGATTTTATTCTGTATCTTGAGAATCAGCTGTGAAAAAACTTAGAGCGACTTGGAGTAAAAACTTAACTCTTACTAGTTCATTTCTGGGTAGTAAGAAGTATTTTTAAAAGAAAAGCATTCTGAATGTTTTGATACAGTTGGGCTGTTGGCCCATTTTTAATAGGAATGAGAAATCCACTAGAAAATCTTTATAAAGCTCCTGGAGCCCCTTACTTAGAACTTTGGTTTAAAAAAAAAAAAAAAAGGAACATTTAATATTTGAAGTTGGGCTCCTGGGTCTGGTTCACTGGAGATAGAATTGGAACCCACAGTGTTTTAGTTCATGTGCCTTGATACACCTTATTCCAGATTGTCCTTATATTTATTTGTTTATAAGTTTCGCTAGACCACGGGTTGGCAGACTGCTGCCTGCCTTCACACCACATCTGGCCTGCTGCCAGCTTTAGTAAATAAGGCTTTATCAGAACCCAGCCGAACCCTTCGTTTTGTATTGTCTGGGGCTGCTGTCCAATGGCAATAGCAGGGTTGAGTCACCACAAAGGACCCCATGGCCCACAAAGCTGAAAATAGAAAAAATTTCTGGCCCTTAATAGAAAAAACTTGTCAGACTTTAATGCAGTGTGTGAATTTTTAGGAGTTCTGTGACCTGAAACTGTCCTTTTCTCACGTTTTTTCCTTCTCACTGAAGTGCCTCTCCATGCGCAGTCCTTGTGTAGTTACTACTGTCATTTTTCTCACCTATTTGTTTTTAATGGCTTCTCTGACTCTATTTATAAGTTGTTTCTTCCGTTTCCTTCTGAGTTCAGCTTCTCCTCTTATTTAAGTCTTCTGGTTACTATGGTTAATAGGTATTGGTTTATAAAATAATATAGATTTTTACTGTCATCTGTGTGAAAAAATTAGGGAGATGAATATGCTACCAAATGACGTTTTAATGTTAGATTGTGTGTTTTTCTTTTTTATCTTTTTGGAGGGAGGGTATTGAAGTGGAAAATCTAAAATAAGATGTTTTAATAATCAATTTTATTCCCCCGGATTCTTCATAAAATCAAAGACCAACTTTCCTAGAGAAATTTTTATATTTCAAAGCTAATGATTTCATTACAGCAGACCTATTTTAATTAAGATAGGTGTATTTGGTTGATACAGTAACATGGATATTGAAAATAAATGCCAGAATATTTATATAATTTAGTGTATTGGACTAAAAGGAAACAAGCTTTATAGTAGAATACGTGTGCAGCTCAAGTTGCTTGAATCTCTCTTAATGTTTGGTTGTAGCAGTGAGGTGTTTTTTGTTTTTTGCTTTAACTTTTAAATTCTGGTAAAATACACATAACAGAATTACTGGTTGAATCTTTTTTTTTTTTTTAAGATTTTATTTATTTACTTGACAGAGAGAGATCACAAGGAGACAGAGGCAGGCAGAGAGAGAGAGAGAGGGAAGCAGGCTCGCTGCTGAGCAGAGAGCCCGATGCGGGACTCGATCCCAGGACCCTGAGATCATGACCTGAGCTGAAGGCAGCGGCTTAACCCACTGAGCCACCCAGGTGCCCCTGGTTGAATTATTTTAAGTGTAGAGTTAAGTGGCATTACATACACTGACATCATCGTGCAGCCATCACCAACCATACACCTCCAAAACGTTTTTCATCTTGCAAAGCTGAAACTCTCCCCGTAAGTAATAACTCTCCACCTCCCCTGCTTCCCCCATTCCCTGGCAGCCTTCCTTCTCCTTTTTGTCTCCCTGGGGTGGATTATTCTAGGTGCCACATATAATTGTCCTCATGTAGTATTCGTCCTTTTGTGACTGGCTGTTTGACTTAGCACAAAGTCCTAAGCCTCATCCATGTCGTAGCACATGTCAGAATTTCCTTCCTTTTTATAATTGAATAATAATCCATTGTGGGTAAACACCATATTTTATTCATTCATCTGTCGATGGATACGTGGGGTGTTTTCATAGCATTGTTGTGAGCAGCCAGTTTTGAAGTGAGGGGCACCTGGCTGGCTCAGTCAGTTAAACATCCGATTCTTGATTTTGGCTCAGGTCATGATTTCAGGGTCATGATATCGAGTCCCGTGTCAGGCTTCTGCTGGGCGTGGAGTCTGTTTGAAATTCTCTTTCCCTTTGCCCCTCTCACTCACTCACTCTCAACAAAAATAAATAAAAAATAAAAATATAGTGGAGATATATATGTATTTAACATATACACATTCGATTCTACGGGAAAGTGAAAAGAAAAGCAGATTTAAGTAGTTGATGTGATCTTTCTACCATTTATTAAAAAGATGTTCACTCTATGTAAATTGTCTGATACAGTCTTTACCAAAGCCTCGAAAAGGAGGTGATCATTCCATTCCATTGCATGGAGGAAGTAAAATGCCCGTCGAAGAGATTACCTTGCAAGTGCCTGGCTGGAACTGCCTGCTGAATGTGTTAGACCCACAGCCTGTGTCTTCCTAACCCCGTGCACTCAGCCTCTCTGGTTAGAAGGAAAGAAGGCTTGTACACACAGTAGCGAGGACTGTTGAAAGGATACGTCTATACTGCACAGAAGTAAAAAACGTGTTAAAAAAAAACTTAAGGGACATCTATGGTGAGTCCCAAGGAACTTTATATTGGATCAGAGCCTTAATAGTGAAATATATAGAGCAAGTGTCCAAGAACCAGCAGGCTTAGTAAGTCGAGGCTGGGCGTGGTCTTCCTTGAGACTGTGTTCCACCTGCTTGGGTGGTCTTGTTACAACAGGTGACACCCCTCCAGGTGCCGGGTGGGTCGCTTCATAACCACACACTGATGCGTGGTATTTTCCAAGTAGTTACTTTGGAGAGCATCATTTTGAACCCAGTGTTTTGTTAATACTTTCCACATTTCAACAGTGTCTGAATGGAGAGCTAGTGTTAGAGTGATGGTGTACTGTGACAGAAACTCCGAGATTGTGTCCTCGTCCTGTCGGTGCAGCCTTGGGCACATCCCTTCTCTCCAGATCTCTTTGCTTCATTTCCCCTGGGGCTTTTTCAGCTGAAAGTCTATGGCTAGAGGATTCAGCACAACATCTCACTGACCCTGACTCAGGCTTCCTTGGTGAGGAGGTAGCTGCTGGATGTGAGAGCAGCCTTTCGGATGGGTGAATGGCGAGTGTGTGGATGTGCGTGGATTTCTCCAGCGACCCACCGTACCCCTCCCTTTGGCTGCTGCAGTCCAGGTTCACTGAGGCCTTCCCTTTGTATCCTAGACACTGTCTCCTTAGGACTCCTTTTCCTTCACAGAGGCCTCCTCTGCCTTCTTGCACAGACAGGTCTTCCTGCCTGGAGCAGTCCACCACATAGAACCAGGAAGCAGCTTTAGTTTTGCCATCATTGCCCTTGACAGCTTCTGCCCCCAGGATGACTGATTCCATCTAGCAGAACCCACAGCTTCTGGACGTTTTGGGGTATTAGAACTGTTACAGAACATCCACATGCTGCTTCCCTCCCCCCAGCATAAGGGGGACTGGACGGGGAATAGGGACTACTGAACCCCCTGCTTGGGTTTTTTTTTTCCCCATACAAAGACTTTATTACTTTATTCAAGATTGCCTTACATTAGCACAGCCCAGATATCCACTATCAAGCGCATGAATGAACTAACTGTGGTACATCCCTACAGTAGAATACTACTCAGCAGTAGAAAGGAACAGACTGTTGATATATTCAGCAACGAGGGATGAATCTCAAAATACTTATGCTCAGTGAAAGCCAGAAGAAAGGAGAATGCAGGAGTATGGAGTGTTTGATGACATTTATAGAACACTCTGGAAAATGCAGACTAGTCTCTAAAGGCACAATACAGATCAGCGGTTGCTTGCAGACGGGGTTGGGAAAAGGAGGAGGGGACACGAAGGGGCAGGAGGAGACTCGGGAGGATGATCAGACGGGACCTCTGGAATTGACGTTTCACAGGTGAGGCCATTCTGAGCAATGACAGTCTCCAGTTCTCTTCCCTTGGTTACTCATCGTGGGTTGGTTCTCCAGCGGTCCTGCAGGGAGGAGGAGTTGGAGGAGGCAAATGGGATTCTGTTTGTCTGTGTTTAGTTGCTACCGTCCGCTCGCAGTCATGCCTGGTGTCTTGGTGCGGGCTTCTTGAAGGCATCCTTGCGTAGGGAGAGCCCCTCCATTCTGGGAACCTGCGTGCTGTTCTCTGCAGTGGATAGTAAATGCTCTGGCTCATACTTGTGTTGCCTCCCAAGGCTGCTGCTCCCAGCAGGGTCCCCTCCATAGCTCCCGTCATCCATCCTTTTTCTGCAGGGACCTTTCAAGATGGCTGGAGGGAGGCTACCTTCCTGGTGTCTCTTGTTCTGAGGGAAGCAATCTCCATGGGTTTCTCCATCCCAGAAAGGTGGGTGCTGGCCAACGCCGCTCTCCTCACCTGCCTGCCGAGAGCCTCCTCCCTCTGGCCCTGCAGCTCCCTCATGCCCCTGAGGTAACGTGAAACCCATCTAGCATTTGGCTTAGAGGAGGTGTCAGTTATTTAATGTAGACCAGAAGGCTTTACCTGGAAGGCAGGATTGTGGGAGAATAGAAATTGTCATGTTTTTGAAGATTCTACTGGATTAAAAAAAAATTCCCTTTATTTTAAAGTGATTCTCGGAGTATTTCGGGTGTGTGGGGGGGGCTGGAAACAGGGAAATCAAGTATTTTGAGGCACTTTTCCCAGCAGAGGGTGCTCTAGAATGAAGATTCTGAAAATGTGTCAAGTACCTTTAGAAAGGATTACGGATAAAATGCCCAGCCTCTCTGTGACTGTCTAGCTGAATTCTGTATCGAAAACCGAATTCCGTCATAACTAATTCTTGAAAAGGGGGCTTTTTCACAAAGGTAATCCTAATCTTCACATTTATCACATATCTACTACATTGTATGTTTACTTGTGGTCCCTAATCATTCAAGTATGTGTATATTTGCTCAGTCGTTTGTGTATTTTATGTATATGTTAACATGTGAAATCACTGCCTAGTGTTGGACTCTATGGGCACACAGTGAACGTTAGTGTGAGGTTTGTGCACGTGAAGACCCTCGAGGCCTGGTGTGCACCCAGCTTTGCCTTCCAAAACATAGGCGGCCTGGGTGTCTCGGTGTCCCTCAGGGAATTCCGCCTCACCTGCCCCTCACTCACTGCACAGCTCGGCTTGAGCAGAACCCTTGCTCAGCAGCCCTCTTCGTGGTCAGCACGCTTCGTGCACCTCTTCCCTGGGGGCCCAGGAAGTCATAGGCTTGGTGTCCCCTCCCTCCCCACCAGGTGTGAGGGCCACGCAATCCTGGGGAGCACAGATGGGCACGCTCGGCCCTTTGGAAGCTGTTCTTGTTGTAGTCAGCTCTTCTATTTATGAACATTTCACAGTATTGCTAAGGGGCTTAGGGGCCCATGACACAATCCATCATGTTCCGTTTGTCTGTCGTTTTAAAGACACTTTGTCCTCTTGACCAGAGCTTTGAGGGCAGAGCCGGCGCGTGCAGCTTGTGTGACTGGTGAGCCTTCATCTCCTTGTGCTGTGAGAGCCTCGCGCTCTGCCCCAGCTCCCGGACCCCGATCCCCTGTGCCTGTCGCGGGGGCGGCTGAGCGGCTGTCTTTTCTGTGCGTCCCGGGGTGGATCCCCAACCGGGCTCATCACCCGTGTCCTCTCTCTCTCCAGCACCGCGGGTCATGGTAATACCATCGTGCTGATTAGTGCGCAGGAACATCCAGCACATGGTGGGGAAGGGAAGTCAGGAAGCCACGCAGCAGACCCACCTGTGAGTTAAAGCTAGAAGCCAGGGCCGCTCTGTATACGGGAAACAGCTCCTGAGAGGGGAGAGTTGGTTTTGGTGGTAGGAGGGTTGCATTTGCTCATCAGTCGCTTCACCTGACCCCCTTCGTCAGTAAGGGAGAAAAGAAAACAAACAGTAGATTCTTAAACAACCCAGCTGCTCTGCCAGAGAACAATGGCAGCTCTGTCATGTCAAGACCTAGTGTTACTCATTTTAGTTTGAATGCAGGTTTGATTGTTTACCCCCCTAAAATTTTTCTGTCAGATCTGTTTCTGGCATACTAAGGAATGCCTCATACGGGATTTGGGTTCATTTCTGTTTTCCTGCATTGCTGTAGGATCACAGTGTCCTGGGAAAGTGCTCTGACTGAGTGAACTAATCACCTGTTGGAGATGCTTGCGTTAACCCACGTCACCTGAGCCTATGACTGCCCCGTCCTTGTGCACTTCACCACTCCTGTAGTTGTACAAATCCACAGTGAGTCCTCTAAGTGAGAAGCCGTCGTTGTAATGATTAGTTAGTTTGACCTTTAAAAGTTTTCCTTAGCTAGGTTTTGGAAACATACTTAATATTAAAGAGGTAATGTTAGGATTCACTATTATGAAAGGAATCCAAAAGAGACTATAAAATAAAACTGATAAAGTTTCCTGCTCTGAGAGGCACATGATTAACTCCCAAAGCTATTAAAATCCGTTTTCATTTCTTTTGTTAATGTTCCAGACAATTTTAAGTCTCACTGCTTTTTAGGATACTTTTTTTTTATATACACAATTCTTTTGTCCTAATATTTAAAAGGAATACTTTCCTCAATTTGAAAAAGTGTGTGTAGATTCAAATTATGGGGAAAAAAAAAAACTTTCTTCACTTCTTGTTAGATTCTAAGTGGAAATTATATATACCAAAGGAATTTCGTGTCTGTAGAGGTTTGGTTATTAACACAAGACCACATGACTGGAGTTCAGTAGCTCTTGCGTAAAATAGCTTATGAGTTGTTCTTTGAAAATGATAATGTGTTTGGGGCACCCGAGTGGCTCTGTTGGTTAAGTATCTGCCTTCAGCTCACGATCCCAGAGGATCCAGCCCTGTGTTGGGTTCCCTGCTCAGCAAGGAGCCTTCTTCTCTCTCTCTGTCAAATAAATAAAATCTTTTTTTAAAAAAGAAAAATAATATGTTTGATGCAAGTCCACATATTATACACACACACACACACACACACACACACATATAAATACTAGCTATGTGTCTTTGTTATTTTGAAAAACACCTTTGTAGGGACACCTGGGTGGCTTAATTGGTTAAGCGTCTGCCTTCAGCTCGGGTAATGATCCCAGGGTCCTGAGATCAAGTCCCACATCGAGCTCCCTGCTCAGCAGGGAGTGTGCTTTTCCCTCTGCCCTTCACCGCACTGTCTCTCACTCTTTCTCTCTCTGTCTCTCCAATAAATAAGTAAAATCTTAAAAAAGAAAAGAAAAATACTTTGTAGACAAATGATTAGGAGTTTACAACATTTAATGATCTTTGTTCATTTTCTCTTAACATGAGATGCGTAAAGAAAAGTTAGTTGATTCAAGTCATTTAGAAGGCCCACCTGTTCTTATTGTATAGTATCGAGACTGAGAATAGTCAAATTCAGTGAATTTAAAATTTTTATGTGCTAGTAATAATAATAACATAGGTTTGTTGTTTTTGTTTGTTTTTTTAAAGATTTTATTTATTTATTTGACAGAGATCACAAGTAGGCAGAGAGTCAGGCAGAGAGAGAGAGGAGGAAGTAGGCTCCCCACTGAGCAGAGAGCCTGATGCGGGGCTCGATCCCAGGACCCTGAGACCATGACCCGAGCCGAAGGCAGAGGCTTTAACCCACTGAGCCACCCAGATGCCCCATTTAAAATAAACTATAAAGATCCCATTTTCCAGAAAAACTGCTAGTATTGTCATATTCTATTTCACACTCATTTCTGTAAATTCATTAAAAAAAAAAATGGGGGCACCTGGGTGTCTCAGTGGGTTAAAGCCTCTGCCTTCAGCTTGGGTCATGGTCTCAGGGTCCTGGGATCGAGCCCCGAGTTAGGATTCTCTGCTCAGCAGGGAGCCTGCTTCCCTTCCTCTCTCTCTGCCTGCCTCTCTGCCTACTGTGATCTCTGTCAAATAAATAAAATCTTAAAAAAAAAAAAATGAATGGATGTTAAAGCTGATACATCTTGTAAATATGGAACAGCTGTGATCCAGACCCGGGTCTGAATGGATCACTGTCACACCTATGTGAGGCATCAACTGAAGACATTTGATAAAAACATTACTTGGAACTAGATTCCCCTCAGGTGTATTCCAGTTGCTGTTTATCTTTTTAAAATTCTGTGGTGTTATAACTCCTGGATTTGTAGAGGTTACATCCTGAATGTGCTGATTCTTGTGAATTTTGTATTTGTCGGAGCAGCATATGTGAGCCGAACAGAATGAAGCACGAAGTACATACTCCATCCGACAGCGTGAATGATGTCCGTCAAGGGCTTCCTTACATTATTACCTCTGTAGCTTAGCGCCACAATACACACAAGTAAAACGTCTTAGTAATTAATGTGGCTTCTTTAATGAAAGTATGAAGTCTGATAATCCCATACCTTATGCCCTTTGATAAGTGTCAATGAGTGTGACAGCCATTACTGGGTCCCCTCTTCAAAAACAGAAGCCAACATTTACAGCCGTTTTCTCCAGTAGCACAAAATACGCCAAGCTGAGAAACCAAAAGATCAGAGGGGAGCACTTCTTTCCACACTCGTCTGGCCTCCCTTTGGGGGAGTTTTCCTCAGTCAGGGCTTGAACACTGAATCGGTCAGGCTGAGAATTCCCAGCCAACTCCTAGTCCTGAGCCACATTTTTTTAATGTAAGCACCTTATCAGCAGTCGAGTTGAAATCTCGTTCCGCACGGGCTGACTCTGGTTTCATTTCTAGCTGATGCCCTGGGAGAAGTTGCATTGTTTGTTAGGCCTGCCCAGGAGGCTGAGTAGTTGTGGGCTGTGCTAGGTTACACACTGCCTATGTATGAGATGTTGTGATGGCCTTGAATGCTGTTACAGGTCAGGTTCCCTGGCACGCAGACCGGAAGTGGAATGGGAGTGCTTTCAAAGCCTGTGCTGGGGGGCGAGGGCAGAGAGGAAGGAGGTGAGCTGTAATGCAGTCATTACGGAGACCTCGGCCAGTCCTCCGGGGAGCTCTCGAGCTGCGTTCGCATTCAGCATTTTCCTGACTGAGGCTTTATTCCCTTGAATTAATCCATCATTACATGGGGGAAGAACCCAGAAGGATCTGTGACCTTGGGAGAGGCGGTCCTCTCCAACCTGAGGACAGGCCTGGAGGTTCTCAGCCCAGCACGGGCCACTCCCGGCGCGCAGCCGACTGCAGCCTCCCCTGCGCGTGCTCCTGTCCATTTGCAGTCTGTGCTCTTGGGAGTGAACATATGCAGCTCGAGTATATGTCAGCACAGTTCTGGGGACCAGATAGCTGCACCACCGTAGCACGTGTAAGAAGGCAGAATTCAAGCAACCGTTTTGAAAGAAACTCTACTTCCCTTTTAAAATCATTTAAGGACCCTCCCCCAAAGCCTTCTCAGTGCCCACTCTCCCTCCACCTCCCAGCCCTGTTAGCTGCCCTTCTCTGCACCCCCTTCCACCTCCCAGCCCTGTTAGCTGCCCTTCTCTGCACCCCCTTCATACTTCGTTCTTCTTGCTGTTACTACTCTCTAGTGTTCCTCTGTGTGCATGTGTGTGTCCATCCCTTACTCGCTTCTGAGCATGAGCTCCTCAAGACCCTGTCCTGTTGATCTGTGTGTTTCAGAACCTGGTTCAGCAGTGGCCGACTCCCGGTAAACACTGGTGGAATAAATGGCCTTATCTCGGACTCCCCGAATAGTGGCCAGCTGTGTTTGATAAGTTTGATAAGTGAAATCATGTCCTGTTAAAACTAGCCACTATGGTGACCGTAGTTGTCTCCAGCTCCCCCTCCCCATCCCCAGAAGCAAGGGGGCCCTGACTGGGGTGGCTTTTCATTTGTTTCTCTCCACTGAGGTTTGCCTGGTCATGAATAATGTAAAGCTAAATGGTAAAGAATGGTTATTTATGAGTAAAAAAAGAACGATAGCTTTAAGGGGCACCTGGGTGGCTCATTTGGTTAAGCATCTACCTTTGGCTCAGGTCTTGATCCCAGGGTCCTGGGATGGAGCCCCACATTGGGCTCCCTGCTCGGCGGGGAGCCTGCTTCTCCCTCTCCCTTTGCTTCCACCCTCGTGTTCTCTCTCTTGTGTTCTGTCTCTCAAATTAATAAATAAAATCTTTTTAAAAAATGATAGCTTTCATCCCTGTTGGTGGTGTTCGGAGTAGAGTTACTGGATTTAATATCCACAAATGTAAATATTTGATTTATAGTAATTCTTAGAAATGTTTTGTTAATTAATACTTAATTACATAAAATGCGATTTTCATGAAATAAGATCATTTGACGTAAGGAAAATTTGTTTAAACAATATAGACATAAAGTAGAAGAAAGCTGTGAAAAGCAAAGATTTAAGAATTACGTCTTTTATAATTGGTCGGATTAGTATTACTCCTACGTTGTTGCAATAAGTCTGTGCTTTTGAATCAGATTAATTGCTTCCAGAGAACACAGTTATTCTAGTTGACATCATATTATTTAAAGAAAAAACAATAATATTTTATGAATTTATAGTATTTTTGAAGGCCTGATGGGGCCCTTGGCTCAATTTTTTAATCTGTTTTCTTTTTATCTGGATTTCAGAAGAGTCACATATTTTTTTTTAAAGATTTCATTTATTTATTTATTTGTCAGAGAGAAAGAGAGCACAAATAGGGGGAACAGCAGGCAGAGGGAGAAGCAGGCTCCCCACTGAATAGGGAGCCCAATTTGGGGCTTTATCCCAGGACCCTGGGATCATGACCTGCGTCAGAGGCAGATGCTTAACCAACTGAGCCCCCCAGGCATCCCAGAAAAGTCACTTTTTTTTCTGTTGAGATGCAAGTGCCCTCTTCGTTAACAGTATTTTTCTCTCCTCCTCCCAGTGGTTTCCAAAATTCATTTTTTTTTTTCTAAAGATTTATTTATTTGACAGAGAGAGATCACGAGTAAGCAGAGAGGCAGGCAGAGAGAGAGGAGGAAGCAGGCTCCCCGCTGAGCAGGGAGCCCGATGTGGGGCTCGATCCCAGGACCCTGAGATCATGACCTGAGCTGAAGGCAGAGGCTTAACCCACTGAGCCACCCAGGTGCCCCTCCAAAATTCATTTTTAAAATTGCCTTTAAATAGTCTGAATGTGAAGCTAAGGTTAATAAGTATACATTATTACGATTTTAGTGGAAGAAGGTGTCTTTCTAACCTTTGTATTTGGGGATAGCAGTGACACTTAAAAATGATTTCAAAATCTGAGACTTTGAACATCTGAAAATTCAGAATTGTTTCCAGTTTAGCAAATTTGCTTGGTGACTATGGACTGTCACTGGGTTGTGATGACGAGAGCTACAGTGAAAAAGACGGACTGAACTGGCATCCCAACAGTAATGTACCTTGCGGCTTTCTACCTCAGATTAAATATAAACTGCCACAATACTTAGTCCAGCCAGAAATGCTGAGAAAAACTCATTAGATGTGCTCTCAACACCTGTCATCAAAGGTTTGGTGTGGTTCTTGCAGTGAGTTTTACTGCCCTGTCTTTCCGTCGGCTGGATCACTGCAACTGAATTAACCATCATTTATCATCAATATATCATAACTTTAATCACTAAGCTATAAAAATTCCATCTTCATTTAAAGGATAAGAAAACAAAACTATGAAGTATTAATGAGGCTGCTTTCATTACATTTGATGAAGTTATGATCATAAGATTGCTTGACGATATTCATAAAGGATCAATTAAAAATAAGGTGAAACTAAAATTCTGGACATAAGTTCATTAACTTTGTATATGAAAACCTTAAGGAAAACATATAAGAGCCTAGAAATAGGGTATACATAACTACCAAAGCAGTCAAAGAAGGGACAACGTTCATAAAGAAATTTATATTAATGCATTACCAAGAGGAAAGAAGGGGAGAGCAAAGTGAATAGACTATTTGAAATTAAAAATATGGAAGCCAGTATGTCAGCAATAACTATTAATGGAAATGGAATATAGATTCTTGGGTTAGATTTTTTAAAACTCAGTCAAGTCTAACGTTATTTGCATGAGACTCACTTAACAAGATGACGGGTAAGTTGGAAATACAGTGAGAATGAGAATGGAGAAAAGAATTAATGGAAATCAGAAATTTATATGAGGTTTTCCCAAAACTGATGATCTCTGGAAAGACTATGAGGAGCCTGGAAAAAGACGGAAGAGAATGCACTGGAGGCATTCGATGTTACGTGTCGTTTGTGGCAAAGACCCATACAGCAAAATGCGATTCATGTTTGTGATGGGGAACTGCTTCTGAACACAGAAAAATGTCACCAGGAAAGAGCAGCCAAATTAAACAGGATTTTCCAGAATTTTTGGTAAAACTGTAACTTACTTGGAATCCCACTTCTGTTTCTCAAGTACAGATTATCTCTGTTCTTTAGAACAGTTTTTTCTGAGAAAGAGATGTTCAACTTACAACATCCAGTGCGCTGCCGAGTGTTTAAAAATGCTGGGCATTTTAGACAAGCATGGGCATTATGATTGATTTATAAATGCAGAAGAATCTGATTGACTAGCAATCAATTCGGTGGCAAAAGGTGGTCTACCAAAATGAAACTGTAGACAGAGAGTGAATGGGTATTTTCGTTTGGAGAGCTGGAATCTAATTCCTGCAAATCTAAGCACTTGCTGCTGCTAGGCAGTAAAATCTGAAGTAGTCCATGCTCAGACACTCTCGTCTAGGTGACATTTAGCTCGGGGTCGTCACATTGCCCTGGTGGAAGGAATGAGTGCATGTGGGCTTGATGAGAGCAGTGCAGCAAGTTAGAGTGAATGTTTGACAGTTTCACCTGTGCATACGAGAGAAGAAGCATGCCCCAAAGGCTGCGGGTAGTTCATAGAAGCTTCAATGGAACAGAAACAGTAAAAATACCTTATTTTGTAATGAGATGGAAGGAAATATGTCATTGTTATATTTTTTATGAATCATGGATATCATCTTTGAAATTCCATATTATATTTTTAATTCTTCTGTGTATTTCAAGCACACACAAGAATATACTCTTAAAGATGTAATTATTTAATAAAAAATTAAAAATTAGTTAAAACAATGAAAACATAATGATGTATTTGCCTCTAGCCTTGGCAGTGTGACTGGTCCTAGGGCATCCCTCCTGCTATAAACAGTGAGAAAATGACACGAAATCAAGCAGTCCTTTGCAGATGTGGTCAGTAGGCATTGCTGGACCATCATCTGTAAGAGCAGCAAGTCCTGTGACGGCCCCATCTTTCTGCCTTTCTGGAGATATTTTCTGGAGTCTGGCACAAGGACAGGAGCCCAAAGAGTATTGTAGTCTCCCCGACTTAGTATCTAAAGAATTCAGGAAGACTGAAGCCACTGGAATTTGCAGGCAGGGAACTACTACGAAGAGTCCCAGAATTCTACCTTGGTCTCCCTTTGTGTCCTTGCTGACCTTTAAGTAGTACATGCATAGGATGAGACTTCATGATTCAGGCTAACAACTACCAGGGAGCTGTAAGCCAACAACTACCAAAGGGTTAACAAGTCGGAAGCTGCCACTTTCTGACCAAAATGGAAAGACCTTGTGAACACCCAGGGGCTTTACCAGCAACCCCAGAAAGGCCCACCTTTGCAGTGGGACTGTAGATGTTCCCCAACAAAGCTTGAAAACAAGCCTCCAATGGATCAAGCTGATCCACTAACAAAATAACTGCCTCAAAACTTTTTAAAGGAAGACAAAGCAAACAAGTCAAAAGATCCAGACAACATTCAAAATGTGTAGAATCCAATTTTTAAAAGTTGAAAGATGTATAAAGAAGCAGAAAAATGTGACTTATAACCAGGAGAAATAGTAGCCAATGAAACAGACTCAGAAATGACAGGTAGTAGAACTAGCAGACAGGGATTTTTAAAAGCTATTATGAAATAATTTTTAAAGGATTTGAGAAAATGTTAATATAATGAACAAAGAAATAATATAAAAATGAGCCAAATATTCTTCTAGATGTGAAAATAAACCATCCAAAATGAAAAAGTCTCTGCTTTTTCATTGCTTAATAGCAATTTAGATACTACAAAAATATCAGTGCATTTGGAAACAGGACAATTGAAAAAAAAAAAGACAGAACAAAATAAAAAATGAACACAGCCTCACCAACCTGTGGGACATTGCTAAGTGATCTAACATTGCGTATTTGAAGTCCTACAGTAGGGGTGAGGGGGGATACAAAAATACATAGGAGGAGGGAAAAGGTCAAAAGTGTTACGAATTTGAGAAAATAGACAAACCCATGGTTCCGAAATGCTCGACAAATCTCGAGGTCGACAAATCTCAAGGTCGACAAATCTAGGGTCCTACAGCAAAGCCCTTTATTAATTTGCATAAAACCTAAGATGATGATAAAAAAAAATCTTAAAAGCAGCAAGCACATAGTGAGAAAACACTTACAGTGAGAAAACGGTTGGAAATGACTTCTCACCTGAAACAATGCAAGGCAGGAGACAATGGAAAGAAAACATTTTCTTTCTTGACTACCATATTTAAAAGTACAGTTCTTCCCCTCCCCAACCCCCACATCCTGCCCTCCCTTACCTACGCCTGTTCATGTTCTCCATGGCATTCGTCATTTTGTAATATGCTACGTAATTCCATATGTGTCTCCTCCACTAGAACATTTTTTTCCCGATCTGTTCACTAATGTATCTTTAAATGTCTTGCACATAACGGCTGCTTAGCAAATATTTGTGGAATGAACATATAAAAGAGTAACACTTGTTGGTAAGTGTGTGAGGCTTCTGAAGACAAACAGAACCAACAGGTTATGTGTATGTATATATAGAGAGATTTATTTTTAAAGAGTTGGCTAGGGGTGCCTGGGTGGCTCAGTGAGTTAAAGCCTCCCAGGGTCCTGGAATCGAGCCCCGCATCAGGCTCTCTGTTCAGCGGGGAGCCTGCTTCCTCCTCTCTCTCTCTCTGCCTGCCTCTCTGCCTACTTGTGATCTCTGTCTGTCAAATAAATAAATAAAACCTTTAAAAATAAATAAATTAAGAGTTGGCTCACATGGTCGTGAAGGCGTTACAAGTCCAAAGTCTTAAAGGTACGTTGGCAGGCTGGAAATCCAGAGTTTCAGTTTGAGTCTAAGGTGGTCTGCTGGCAGAACTCCTCCTTGCCTGGGACGGTCACTGTTTTTCTGTTAAGGCTCTGGGGTGGTTGGATGAGGCGTACTCACATTATGGAGGGTAATCACCTTTAAGAGTCCACCAATTTAAATGTCAATGTTATCCAAAAAACACCTTCACAGAAACATCCAGAATAATGTTTGACCAAGTATCTGGGTATGGCGGTCTAGCCGAGTTGCTAGGTAAAGTTAGCCATTGTAGTAGGATGTAGAAAAACAGGAACTGTCATTCACTGTGACATGTCAGATGTAAGTCAGTACGACCATTTCGGAAAATAATTTGTCACCACCTCACAGGTTGAATATGTGCATATCCTGCCGCTGAGCAGTTGCACTTATCTTTATAGACTTGGCCACAAATTAACGTGTTCAGAATTTTTGTGACGTGTTGCTTGTAATAGGAAGAAAATAGAAATAAAACATTTATTCGTGGGAAAAAGGATCAATTAATTGTGGTATATTTCTAGATCAGAATACTGCATAGCAATTACAAAATGAATTAAATATACATATGTTGACATGGATTAATTTTATAAATTACATTGAATTAAAAAAGGTTAATTCCAAAAGGATATGTGTGTGCATTTATATAGAGTTTGAAACCACTTCTATTTAATTTTGGCAACTCAAAATCATAATATATTGTTTGTCATATCAGTCTACCAAGGTTGTTTTTGCTACCTGAGATTCTCCTGTTTAATACTACCAATGAAATCCACAGAAGCACAGGCTTTTGGTCTTTGACGTCGTGTTGTAGAGGCGACTAAAGATACCCAAGGAGCTGCTCAGTAGAAACCGCATCACGTACCCAGGTTGCACCACGGATGAACTTCCTTGCGTCCTGCCTGTTTTGCTAATTCTTATTCATTTACAACAATTTTAAAATACGTGACCCAAGATGAAATTTCAAGGTCAGGGATATTGATATTCAGAATATTCAGTTAAAGCCCAGACTATAAATTTAAATAAAAAACATGCAGTTATATCTGTTGATATTTTCCATTTAAGTATTTCACTATGCTTTTTTTTTCAAACTGTGATGCAAGAGTAATATAAATTAAAATTAATGTTTATCTTCTTTCTGACTTTCTTTGCCAGTCATAAATTTGGGGTAACCATATGACATTTGAGGTTAACCTTTATTTTTTAGTTAACAGTGGTTTCACAAAAGAGATTTTCTAATCAGCCCCCTGCCCTGTTTTTATTTCCTTCCTAGTTGTCTGACGATGGTCGCTATGTCTTATTATCAATAAGGGAGGGATGTGATCCAGTAAACCGACTCTGGTACTGTGACCTACAGCAGGAATCCAATGGCATCAGTGGTAAGTTATCTTTCAAACAGGCAATTAGTTCAGAAAGCTCCATTAAGAAGCAATTATTTTGATCTTCTAATTGATTTCCCAAGAAACGTCCTTCCGTTCAGCCGTATGAACCCTCAGTTCATATTTTTTCTTTCAGTATTGTTGCATAAAATGAGAAAAAATTGAGTGAAGCTCTTTGTTGGCTTTAGCATTTTTCTCCATAAATTGAGGTTAACCATATATTTTGCATATGAATGTGGATGTGTCTGTTGATTATTGCAGATGAAGAATGTAAAAGAGAATCTAGCTCTTTGGTCTGTAAAGCACTGTAATTGTCTAGATGTAATGGTGCAAACTGTCACAGGCAAAAGGAAAAGACCAGTGAGAATTAGTGAGGTTAACAGGTAATTATAAGATGGTTTCCTAGCTGAGCCACATGCACAGTAACAGCCTGATTTTGCTTTCTGGGAGCCTTATACATCATGAGAGTAATAAGCATAGGACCAGCCAGCTACAGATCGTGGCGGTGGCTCATTTTAAATGTTGTTCTCTTCGAGCCTCTAGGTCATAGCAGCAGCATTATCGAGCGCTAAAGCTTTCCAGCTGCATAATTTACCATGCTAAGAATACCCAGACCCCAAAACTGCACAGATAGGCTGGCACTGGGATAGGACAGGAAACTAATTACACTGCTCTGGTTAAAATAAATATATTTTAGAGAATGTGATGCAGATTTTCAAACTATATAATTTGAGTGCATTTCAAATTATTAGTTAGATTACTTCATTATGTTACATTATGATAAGAAAATAGACAATTTTTTTTTATTGATCGGGCATTGCATCATTTTTAAACTTCTCTGAGCAAGATTCACATCCCGACATTCTTAGATACTGCAGAGCACCATTCCCAGATGCAGCAGGATGAAGTCAGCAGATTGATTCAGGTGTGACATATATATCCATTTAATAAAGATACTTGTAGGGTTTTTTCTGTTTAAAAAAAAAAAAATACACCCATTTTGATCCCAAAAGGAAGTTGCAACCACCACACCAGTTGTCATGTTCTTTGACAGGAGCAAAACCGGCACCTAAGAATTGCTCGCTTGAGTTTCCAGTCTAGTCGACACGGAACTGAACTTCTGAAGAATGAGATCTGGAAGAAACAGGGACAGCTGTTACTCTGCTGTTACCCTCACAGTATTCCTTTGTGAGTCTGAGATAGTGGAAAGGACTCGCCTTTCCCCACTTTATTACAAATTCCAGTTCCGTCATTCTTCCTCTAGAGAGCGCCAGTTTCATTTTCTTTTTATTACTTTGTTATTATATCTTTAAATTATTAGGTAGACTTGTTATTAAGTGATGCAAGTTAACAAATCAAAAAACACGAATTGCTTGATTTCCTCTAAATACAAGGAAGAGAATTTCTTCCATAGACCGGTATACTGAACTCATATTGCTGCGTCTGTAATAATAATAATAATAATAGTAATAGTAATAATACTAATTTTATAGTATTTAATAATAGTAATAATAGTAATAATTGAGTGAAACTTACAAAGAGCTAGCAGAACTCAAGGATAGCCTGTTTTCTTCCAAACCTCTTGGTCTTTATCTTTTTTTTTTTTTTTAAACATACTTTTTAGTCCCCCAATTTATCATTGCTATATTATGGAGGAATTAGAGAAGAGGGTATGATACCTGGAGATTGAGATTCTGGAGGGAAGATGACGCCGAGGTACACCAGGCCATCACAAATAAAATGCCAGACACTGTAGCCCTGAAAGAACGTGAAGGAGAAAGAAGGGAAGCGTCTAAGGAACTGTAAATGGCAATAATGCATGCAGCTGGGAAGCTCCTGTTCACAAAACAAGCCAGCTCCCCGCCGGCCTTCCCATTTGGATCTTCCTTGAGTTACCTGACTGTTGTTGTTTCTGCTTTTTTTTTTTTTTTTAAAGATTTTATTTGTTTATTTGACAGATGGAGGTCACAAGTAGGCAAAGAAGCAGGCAGAGAGAGAAGAAGGGAAGCAGGCTCCCTGCTGAGCAGAGAGCCCGATACGGGGCCTGATCCCAGGACCCTGGGATCATGACCTGAGCTGAAGGCAGAGGCCTTAACCCACTGAGCCACCCAAGCGCCCCTGTTGTTTCTGCTTCTTAGATGGCTGTTTCACAGTCTAGGTGAAGAGCCCAGTGCTCTTACATTAGCTCTTATCATTTTCTAATTGTTCTCTTTTTATTTTAAATCATCCAGAGGAATTTTAAGGGTATTTTGTCATGATCTGAACAGAAGTTCAGCCATATGTTGGACTAGGGTTATGTGTAAACCTGTAAATTTATTTGGTATTTGATCTCTCAGTGGAACCACTTTTTTTTTTTTAAACTTTTTTTAACTTTTACATAAGCTCTACGCCCAACATAGGGCTTTGAACTCACAATCCTGAGATCAGGAGTCTCATGCTCTACTTACTGAGCCAGCCAGGTGCCCCATAACCACATACTACTTATTAGAGTTACTCCTAGGTATATGTTGTTTTGAGCTATTGATGGCTTGTGACGGTATCTATCAGGGTTTACCCAAAGAAGCAGAACCAGTAGGAGACATACATTAAGAGATGTTTTGTAAGAAATAGGCCTATGTGATTTGAGGACTGGCTGGCTAAGTCTGAAATGAGTAGGGCAGGCTACTAGGAAAAACAGTCTGGAATTCTCAGGCACAGGATGAAGCTGCCATCCACAGGCGGTATTTCTTCTTTCTCAGAGAAACCTCAATTCCCGGAGAAGCCGTTTCAACTGATTGAATCAGGCCTGCCTAGATTATCTAGGATAATCTCCTTTACCTAAAGTCAACTGATTATGGTCATTAATCACACCTTTTAAAACACCTTTGCAGTAACACCTCGGTCAGTATTTGATTGATTAACTCCAGACATGTCAAAAGACCATCCGAGTGAGCTCATGGAAAACCACAGGGAGAGCAAACAAGTCTGACCGTACTAACCTGATTTCATTTTTTAATAAGGTGACTAAACTGACCAGTATTTGGAATTCATTGAGGCACTTTAAAAAGTGGCTGCATAGTATCCCATTTGCATACGATAGTATTAAAGAGGGTTTTTTCATTTGTTTGAATTGACAGTTGGTTCATTAGGAGTCAGTAATATGATTATTACTGTTTAAAGAGACAAGTACTGTCAGTTGAACTGTTGAAGACATTAAGTATAGTTATTTTATAACAGGAGACACCTAGCAGATCAAGATAGTGATCGTTAAAAATTTTTTAAATAATCCGTACTGACCAGGGTTGGATGTATTGCGACAATAACCAGAACACTTTCAAGTCTGATGTGAGTTTTAGTCTCTGCTCCAAGACTAACTGGTGAGCCTGGGGTGGGAATGTTTTCTCTTACTATTTCCGTGACTACCAATGGGGAAGGAATACCTACGTCAGGAGGAATTGTAAGGCATAATGAAGAGTGTGGAACACAGCTTAGCAGGGTTCCTGGCACATAGTAGGTTCTCAGGAATTCTTTTTTCCTTTGTTTCTTGACTGAAAGAGGAGTATTTGGAATGAGCACACTTTGATTGATTGTGCAGGAAAACAGATTGAGGAAGTCCTAGAATAAATACTTAACCTTCCATGTCAAAGCTGCTCTAAACACAGATCTTAGTATTGACTTGTTTCCTGCAAAACCAGATTCATAATAAAAAAAAAAGTCCTTTCATTAACAAAAACATAAATAGATGTGTCTCTAAGTGCAAGACTGTGCGGAGAGGTGTCTAATTTTTACAGGTTGATAATTGAAATTTCGGAGGTTTATATGTCAGAAATCTTTTTCTTGCTATTTCCTTACCTGTTCCATGTTTGTTATATTTTTTAAACAAGTTATATTTTTATATATTTTATTATATATTTAAACAAGTTATATTTGTTATATTTTTTAAACAATAACTAATATTTAACTGAAATGCTAAATGTGCTAGTTAACTATTAGATGAGTTAAACTTGAATAGCCGGTGACCAAAAACTAAATCTGTTATGAAATCTTTCATTTTATATTGCTGAAATTTAACCTAAAGCCTTTCTGCTATGATTTTAATCTTTCTTGCCTTAAAGGCAGGGGAAATGATCAGCATTTTCATGCAAATTAATTCTTCAATTATAAGGGCATCGCTGAATTGCTTGTCGGGAAAACTAAATAATTTAACTTAGGTAGCACTTTTTAACTTTTCTGTCAACTTTGCCTCCCAAGAAAACCTTCTTCCCCTGTGCATTTTGAAATGAGAATCACAAAAAGCGCAAAAAAGTGGCTGATGGCTATACAATATCATAGAAAAAACAGGACACGGAGAAAACAAAACTGCAAAAATATAGTAGGATGGGGGGAAAAAAAATCCTGGAGTCTTGAGAGTTAAAGGAGTTCCCTATGAAACTGGATTCCTTTGTCATTTACATTTGTCTTGTAAATTCCAATTTTTCTTCTCCAACCTGCTGACCATCTTGCCACTCTGTTAGCCGGATCTCTCCTTGGAGAACCTCCTTTCCACCATTTACATCTTTAGTATTTTCGCGTAAGAATGATATCTGTTATAAACTGTGGGCCATAGCTTTTCCCCAGAACTGCAATCAGAGTGGTTGGCTGCTCCTTTCCTAACCTTTATGTCCAGGTAAGTCCTCTGACTCACCTCATTCACCACTGTGTAGAGACAGCACTAGGCATATATATGATTTCCTAGGTGTTCAAAACCGCCAAGTAGGTGCCCTCCAAAGAACATCGCACCCCCTTTTGTGCCGGCTGCTGGAGACATGTTCTGAGTTGCTCTCTACTTTCTTTACGGAAGGAGAGATTTTTGTCTTAGCCGTGAGCACATTTTCTCATGCCTTCAGTTGACGCCTTTCCTTCTACAGTTGACTGTTCTCTTTGCCAAATTCTGATTTCTTTTTCTCTTCATACAAAAATAAAACAAAAACAATAAGAACACTTTGAGTATTTGTGAGCTGCATGAGATCAGGGACCTTCTCTGTCTTGCTTTCTGGATTGCCCAGCACCTAGAGCAGTGCCTGATAGATAACAAGGACTCTATCCTTGACCAGACTTTACTCAGGCTTCGCTAAGTCCTCTTCCTAGCTATGCCTCAACCTTGCTTCCTTGGCCTCCTCCTCCCTCATTGGACCAACATAGCTTAGTTGTAACAAGAATCTCACTACATCAATTTAGAGAGAATCCCCTACCTCCATATCTGATCACCCTTGATATCTGGTCAAATTCGTCATGCCTCCCCTCCCCCGCCACTGTCCCCCACATGCTGATGACTTTGACCTGCCGTCACCAAGAATATTCTTGGGTCAGTTTCACAAGAATCCCTCTACTCCATGTGTCCTCTCAGTGACTACCCCTCTGTCCGTTCTGCTCATTGGCTATAAATCCCTAGCCGTCTTTTTTGTATTTGGAGTTAAGTCTGACCTCTCTCTTATTGTGATAGTCTGGACACCTATCTCAGCAGTCCTAAATACAGTCTTCTTTACCATTTCAACAAGTGTGAGATAATTTTTTTTCTTTAACATAGACTCATAGAAGGTGGGGTCCAGCTTTTCTTGAATATCAGTGGCCCTTTGTGGCTCCTGGCGCTCAGAGGGCCCTGCTTTATAAGCCAACTTTCATCAGTAACGGTTAAATTTTCTTGGAAGCATTTTGAATCTTTACTTTTCTGGTCACCTAAATTTTTTTTAGTTGAATTTTATCCTTTGTTAAACTCTGAGAATGATGACTAGGTGCAGACCATGTTTCCCCAGTCCTGTATATTGTACAAGCAGGAGATTTTTGCTTCTCTTTTTCTGTTCCTTGTTTAAGACCAAAAATGAGGAAACCACTTAGGACCCCAGGCTGGTATGATAATTTAATCATTCTGCAGTAGAAAAGAGAGCTGAGTCTTGACTCCTGTGATTCTTAATGTGATTGATGCCTGTAGATTAGTTGAAATTAATCATCTTGAACCTTGGAAGAAAATGATCCATGCCTAGATTTTCTTAGTTATATTTTCTCTACTTTTCTCAATAGTTTTTTGAATTATATATGTATATAGTTTCCTAAGTTTTTTATCCTATTTTGAATATGCAGTTGGCCCTTACACAGCCCTAATTTGACCTTTGCACATCCATGTGTACACAGATTTTTTCTTTTCTTGATCATAAATACAGTATTATACTGTAAAGGTATTTTCTCTTACGATTTTTTACTGTTCACTTCCCTGTAGCTTATTTATTGTAAGGATACTGTATATAATACATATAACATACAGCATATATGTTAATTGACTGGTGGTATTGGCAGGAAAGCTTCCAGTCGACAATGGTCAAGTTAGTAAAGTTTTGAGGGAGATAAAAGTTATACGTGGATTTTTGACTCTGCGGGGGATGGTGTTCCTTACCCTTGCACTGTTCAGGAGTCAGTAGTATGTAAAGTTACTTCATATCAACTAAATTGGGAATAAATTTTCACATATTTTCTCTATTTCTGTTAAACATCAGGCCTTAGATCTGCTCTTTTTTCCAAATATTTGGACTTTAAGAAATTTCATTAAAATTTAATTTATACCCTGAAAATATAAACGATGGCTTTCAACATACTCTTACACAAATTTATCTTAGTGTTCAATATAGTTAATGTACATTTCTGAATAGTTTTACTGGGAAAGTATGAGACTACGACTTTAAATTCAATTGCTTCTGTTGTTTTCACACTGTCAACAGATATGTATGTTTAAGTCTGAAATGCAGGATTGTATAAATGTTACCTGTTTAGTTATGAAGCAGACACATAGCAGCACCCCACTCCGTGCTATCCTTCCCCCCGGTGTGCTCCCCGCCTGCTGGGCCCAATGTCCGGGCCCAGCGGTGCTGTGACCTGGCACACAGACCCAGGCTCAGAGGTAGGACAGCTGGAGTTGAAAACACTCAGCTCCCTCCCGCTCCCCTCTGGGTTTTGTTGTTGTTGTTGTTGTTCCCTCTCTTTTTGGTTCTTTCCATTTTTCTGTGAAAGGTCAGAGACTTTATTTCTTCCTTTATAGGGTGACCAACAAAAGAGACTCTGACCATTTGGCCCAGTTCTGAATGAATTTAAACTTGTATTAGAGGTTTTTAAGTAGAATCTTTAGGAAGCAATTATTAGGTGAAAAGATCTATCAGAGCCTGAAATCCTTGTTAGTGGCATAACGTACTCCTGGCACGAACGTCACCGTCCTCCAGACAGGCACAAAATGGTCTTTGCTCCCTATTGCAGCATGAATGAAGCCTTCAGCGGAAAAGATAGGTGGTGCGGACATACTGATCTTCGTAAGGAAATACCACCTCACGCTTACTTCGTCCAGACTTTCACCAACCTGTCTCTCTGCTTTTTCCTTTTTTGCTGAAAGTTTGAGCCTTCTAGGCTGATGAAGTTTCCAGCAATCAGCATGTTGTTTTAGTACTTCCATGTCATTAAAGAAATTGGCTTTCTTCTGAATAAGAAATGCATCTGCACTCCAGATTACATGTTAAAAATAAAAGGAGCTCAGTATTTATCAGACATCTAAATGGCTCCTTTAGCCATCTCTGGCTAACGCAGGGCACACCTCTTTTTTCTAGGTAGCCGGGACCATAGTGACTCCACGGGTCATGCCTTGTGGTGCTGGGGCATCTTTTGGGGGTGGAGTGGAAAGGGGGAGATAAACATTTGAGAAACTTGAAACAAAGGACTTGTCCAAATTTTAGCAAGCTCTGCTGAGTGTGAAGAGCCAGATGAACAGGGGAGGGGGGCCTCTCTGGGAGCCAGGGAGTCATTAGAAAACAATGCGTTTCAGAGCGGGAATCCAAGAAAGGGAAAAAGAATTGGAACATCAAAAGATAGCATAAAAATAAGCAAAATATGGATTTTGAGGTAAAATAAGTAGTAGTGATAAAATTAGTATTTTCACTAATTTTAAAATGAGTGATTTTAAGGACTTTTTCTAGGAAAATATCTGTGTGTTGTGACAGATGGAAATTAGATTTTAAAGTTCACTATTAGCAAATCATGCTGTTCAGAAGCCACATTTAGCTTATTTTTGTCATTTGAAGAACGCTGGGATTATTTGGAATAGTAGTAAGTATTGACTGTTTAACATTTTCTGTGTGCCAAATTCTGAGTGAAGAGTGTCGAGAATTCATGTAGCCTTCTCACCAACCTCTGAGGAGCACATGTTGTTATCCCCAGAAGCCTGGGATATGAGGCCAGTTCACTTTCCTGAGGTAGAGATTCAGACTCAAGTCAATTGATACACCCAAGCCCATGTTCTAACCATCACTGTGAGGCAGGGGAGGTAGAAAGAAGTTGTCAGGCCAGGAACAGTCACCTTCCCCCCTTCGGTTTTAAAGCAAGACCACACTTTCCATTTGTTTATGTTGTTACATAGTGTTTCATAAAGTATAAAAGCACTTTGTAGCTCCTGTTGCTAGAGAGCTTACAAAAATTTTCTATGAAACATAGTTAATACCATTGCTTTCAAAGAAAGCAGTAAAAGTAATGACTTTGCTCTAGGGAAAGCATAAGATGAATTATTTGAAACTAATCTTCACTCAGTAAACAAATCATTCCCCCACTAAGAATCAGGTCTATAAAAAGTAATTTTAACTTTAATGTGAAGAAGTTTGGGAATTGGATTCTTTTGGCTTCAGAGTGAATAATGTCACTTACAGAGAAAAGAATCTACGAAAAGGTTGGCAAAAAACTGAGATGTTTGGGAGTTAAGCCATGTTTCTTTTTTAAAAGTAATTTTTCTATGTTCTATTTAAATCAATAGAGTTCTGACTTGTGAATAGCAAAACTGAGTGAGCCCCATTGTTCAACTAAAATACTATTTCTCTTGAATTATTTTGTGCCAGAGCCCTGAGGAGCAAGGAGCTCAGGAGAGCAGAGGGATTTTGAGCTCCATTTTAAACATGCTGCCCCATGAGGGCCAGTACTCTGAACCACCTTTGTATAAATCCAGCCACATAACCCGAATTTGAATGAATTTATGACTTGTAGTATTTATTAATGACTGAGGTTAATATTCCAGAATTTGATGGCAGATAACGACCACACACTCTGTTTTTCGATGTTCACTGGAGCCTTGATTATTTAAAACAAATGTGCCCCATCTTCAGGCTCACCTGATTATATAGAGATAATGAAGGAAGTGTCTACTGTGCCTTTGGTAGGTATTTCAGTGACTTTTTGTGTTGGGGGTGGGGTGGCTAGGGTCATAATAAATATCACTACAATGGCTGCAAGACCTTTTCAGGTAGAAACCGTAAGATGGTTACTTTGAGAAATAAAGGTTGCACATCAGGAAATGTTTTATTGTCAGGGGAACAATTTAAGGAATCTGACATTTTCCTGAGCCAAAACTCTTATGTCTACAAATGTCATAGTCAAGAAAATTGTGATTCGTCATTCTTACTATAAACAAATGTACCTTTCTGATTGTCTGCAATTTTTACATTACCCACTAATTTTTTAGTTATTTACTTACTCTTCTAAGGAATATTTTTTGGGGTTTTTTTCCCCTTTTAAAGCACTGTTTTTTGTAAATTAAAAAATGAAGTTACCTTTGGTTACCTGCTTTTGAGATTAGCAGTTTGTCACTGAAAAAAATTATAATTTGAATGCACAGCTTAATCTTTATAAAAATTAATTGTAAGGATTTCTCTTTGAAGGAGTTTAGCAGATTATATATTCTGAGTAACCTCCCAGTTGAAATAATTGAAATGCTGTAAGAAGTTTATAAAATATCTTTCTAAATATATTGCTAAATTGGTACACAAAATAAGAAAAACCATAGAGACCAAAGACAAAATGAACACAGGAATCCTGGATGTTCCTCCTGGGCTTTGGGGGTTGAGTTCCCATCTGATGGCCACCTAGGGCAAGGGGATGGCGGATAAAGCCTCTGGTTCTCCATGTTGGAAAGCCTAATAAGGGATACTGTCAATGTAATGGTTATTAAGAAATAAACCTGGGAGTGGGGAAATGGGGAGTGAGGAGAGGAGGAAAACCTGCCTGCCTTTACCTTTGCACTAGTGAGGGAGAGGTAGCAGCAGGATGTGAATTCTCCTAAAACATGAGAAAGACTGACGTGGGTACAGTTGTCTGGATTGCTCCTCTGAGGTCCAAAAGTCCTCATGCCAAGAATTTAATTAAAGGGTTCCTAGGTTCATTGCCTCCCAACAGGCAAATGGAAGCCAAAAGGAAGTCTTCTCTGGAGGAGTGCCACTTAAACCGGGCCTCCAGAATTGCCACAGATAATGTTTCAAGGGGAATCATTTCACAGTCAAAAATCTCAAATTTAAAAAAAAAATGTCACAGGGGCGCCTGGGTGGCTCAGTGAGTTAAGCCTCTGCCTTCGGCCCAGGTCATGGTCTCAGGGTCCTGGGATCGAACCCTGCATCAGGCTCTCTGCTCAGCAGGGAGCCTGCTTCCTCTTCTCTCTCTCTGCCTGCCTCTCTGCCTTCTCATTTCTCTCTCTCTGTCAAATAAATAAATGAAACCTTAAAAAAAAAAAAAGTCACAAATCAGACAAAATCACCAGCATGAGCAATAGAACTACCAGACATAGCAGAGTGGACTTATCCCATTCCTAATGTAAAATAAGTACATTAAATGTACTTTTAAAAATAAATAATGTGATTTTGCTTTTACAAAAATAAACAAACAAGAAGCTTGGAAGTATGAGCAGGAAATGACAAAGACTGGAAGAAGACTAAGTAGAATTTCTGCAAATAAGGAATGTGGTTATTAACATTAAAAAATTCAGTTATTAGGTTGAAGAAATTAGACAGTGCTGAAGAGAGAATTAATGAATTAGAATATGAATGTAAGGAAATTACCTGGAATGTATCCCTCCAAGAAGTGGAAAGCATGAGTGGTGAAGAGACCTGGAAAAGAAAATCTTTTCAGAAATGATAACGCAATTGGGATCATTTTACAGAGGACAACCAGCCCAAAATGTTACCATGAAAATCACATAGCTGTCTAAATATCAAAGTAGACTTTAAAGTAAAAAGCATTGCTAACAGGACTCCTGGGTGGCTCAGTGGGTTAAGCTTCTGCCCTCAGCTCATGTCATGATCTCAGGGTTGTAGGATTGAGCTCTGCGTCCGGGTTTCTGCTCGGCAGGTGGTCTGTTTCCCCCTCTCTCTTTAGAATGAGGTTGTCAAATTCCCTAATACTCTCAATTGAATTTTGATTGGAATTATGTTAAAGTTATAGATTTCCTTTGGGATTATTTGCACCTTTGAAATACTGAGTCTTCCTATCTAGAGATAACGGTATGTGTTTCCAGTTATTCAGGGTATTTTTTTTGTTGTTGCTTTTAGGATGCCTTAGGGAAGTTTTAGAGCCTTCTTCATATAGATTCCACATTTTACGTTAAATGCATTCCTTTTTTTTTTTTTTTTAAGATTTTGTTATTAAAAGAGAATGAGAGAACATGACAGGGATGGGGTCAGAAGGAGAAGCAGACTCCTTGCTGAGCAGGGAGCCCAATGTGGGACTAGATCCTGGGACTCCAAGATCATAACCTGAGCCGAAGGCAGTCACTTAACCAACTGAGCCACCCAGGTGCCCTGCCTCTCTAAGTATTAATTTTGCTTGT
This sequence comes from Meles meles, assembly GCF_922984935.1. Classification (NCBI taxonomy): domain Eukaryota; kingdom Metazoa; phylum Chordata; class Mammalia; order Carnivora; family Mustelidae; genus Meles; species Meles meles. The sequence continues at coordinate 26,970,561 of NC_060070.1, forward strand.
GCTGTAAGAGAGAGCCGTCCTCATCCCATGTTTTCTAACTGGTTATTGTTGGCATATAAGAAAGCTATAGCTTTTGTTTTACTGCTTATTATTTTAATTCTAGTCATTTGTTTTAACATAATATTTACTGAGTTTTTGTTGTGGGGTATTAGTAGTCACTTTATAATAATTTTTGAATAAACTTCCTCTTCCTAGTTTATAGTTGAGGGAAATGAAGCTTAGGGGAGGATAAAGAGATTACTCAAGGTCACACCATTAAATAGGTGAGCTGGGGTTTTAATTCAGTTATGTCTCAAAAAAAAAAAAAAAACCTCTCTACATCAGAGTATATTTTTCTTGATAAATTTAATTCAACAAAAAAATCATGCTATGGAGATGAATGAGATAATGTAAAATAGCCTTGAAAGACTCAAGGAATATAAACAAACCATCCAAATTAGCAGTTTCACTGAGAAATTTAAGGTAGGAGATTAGTTAGAGAGTAGCTACGATCTGGCATTGCCTTTCAGTAGTTTAGAAATCATAGAACTCATTTGTTTATAAAACTTTTGAAAGGTATTCTGAACATCTGTGTCAGTCACATTGTGAAATAGATGTCTTCCGGGTGGTTTTTCTTTATTTTATTTTTTTTATTTTATAAGTGGCATTTAGTGTAAAATCAACCCTGGTTGTGTGTGTTAGTGATACCTTCTGTGTGTATATGTGTGTCTTGTGTGTATCTGTGTATGTGCACGTGTGTGAAATCATCCCAGGGGAGAGCCACTGCCAGAAGACCCAGAGGTGGGTGAAGATGCGGAATGGTGTGGTGGCGGTTGAGGTAGAAGGTAGTGTTCTGATAGACACACTCAGGTAGAGGAGGATTTCCCAGATTACATGGGGCAGGATGCTGAGAAGAGAGAGCCTTCAGTCTCCTTCATTGCCAGGGTTTTCAGGAAAAAAATTTCTTCACATTTTTAAAAACCTTAAAATTCACCTGCGCTTGTCCTTGCTCTGTCTCAAGCCTTAGATCTTCCAAATACTGTGTCTGCTTTGTGAGGACAGACTTTCCTGTCCTCCCTTCCGTACACACAAATAAACCACACTGTTTTCAGCACAGGAGAGGTGACAGGGCTCTTTGGTCTCTCACCAGGAATCCTGAAGTGGGTAAAACTGATCGACAACTTTGAAGGAGAATATGACTATGTGACCAATGAGGGGACAGTGTTCACGTTCAAGACAAATCGCCATTCGCCGAACTATCGCCTGATCAACATCGACTTCACAGATCCCGAGGAGTCGAAGTGGAAAGTGCTTGTTCCTGAGCACGAGAAGGACGTCTTAGGTAAGATTCCGTGCTACTGGGACACTGTGTGCTTTTTTTTTTTTTAGTGAGAAGGCCAAAAACTGGTACAGCTCTCCTTCTCTGGAGACTGGTTACAAGGTAAAGAGCCTTCAACCTTCAGTCATCGAGAGCGAAGTGTCTGAACAGCATCTGTTTGGTTAGTATGTCACGCAGGGTCTTCAAAAAATTGTGGAGTATGAATCCAGGCTTCCCAGCGGTAATGTATTGTTGTTGTTTTAATATCAGTTGCCTCTCTGTGAAGTAAACCATTTAGATCAGAATCCTTAGCTTTTAGGCTTTTGAATAACCTTTGGCTGTTTGTAGATTTCGGAGTGGGTCTACAGTCCTCTCGTTGGAAAAGAAGAAATTGTTGTCAGATGTCACTGAAACTTCATGTGTGCACGGAGCTACATTAACCTCTTGAGAACCTCCCTTTAGCAATTGTTTCAGAGTGCCCCTAAGTTCCCTCTTACTCATTTTCTTTGTGATTTTCAAAAATGATATGCTGCTTTATAAATTATTCATTGCCTGAAAGCTAATTTGATGAGACTAAGATCTGCGAAGTTTGCTACCATTTTTTATACAAAAGGAGTCTGGTACCTTCGAGCCAAGGAAGACTTTACCTGTAGGATGTGAACTTGTGCTGATGGGTTGAATAGGGTAAAACCTGAGGCCATCCCAAATTGTGAAGGTATAAGTTACAAAATTAGGAAAACAGTTCCTTTTGAGATCGGCAGAGCAGCCCTGTCTGATAAAGCAGTTCTTGCTGTGACTTTCAGTGAATTAAAGCACAGTGAATTAAAGTACTAGAATCAGACAGGTCCAGGTTCACATCCAAGAAAAGTAGGGGATTCTTTCCGCCTTAGCTCAAGGCGGTATGCCCTGGGCTTGGCACATTAAACCTGGCCTTGCATAGGGGTAGAAGGGAAAGGACAGACGACAGACTGTCTCAGGGAGGGCTTCCTATTGGGCCCTTGTTTCTGCAGTACCTTGGCCCTGGAAGAAGCACTACTGTGGGCGTTTGCTTGAGATTCTCCTCAGCCCTTGGGCATCTGAGTGCCCTCCACCCCTTTCTTCTCTACTGAGGTCTCCACATCCTTCTGGGAAGTTCTTTAGGACAGGGCCCGAGACAAACCCCATGCCTGCTCTCTCCTGCAAAACCCACATCTGGAACTCTGAGGCGGCAGTGTATCCCAGGCCCTTCCTCTGGCTTCTAGATGTTCCGTTATAGTCCTTTTAGCTTCTCAGGTTTGGCTCTCTCATAAGCTGGGCTTCTCCCTTGGTGGGGGGTAGGGAGGGTGGGGGCAGAACATGACAGGGGATCTCTTCAAGGACATTTCTCCACCTGCCTCCTCGGAATCTTCATTCACCGCCTGACCGTCATTTATATTTGGATGAGGGATCCATGAACCAAGGAACACGGTTTTGGCCATTTCCTTCAACATCTTCATATGAGGAATCTGCTTTGTAGTAACTTCAGTAGCCTGATGGCTTCAAGCCAAACCGAGACAGAATATGCCCCCCAAGGGTGGCAAGAGCCAACATTCAGGAATGCTGAACTTAGGAAGTGAGTGCTTCCTAAGTGCCGCATGAATTTTGCCCCATCATATTTGGTGGGTCCAGGTGAGCCTTTAGTGGCGTAAGTCTTCATGTAGCGAGGTGACCTGGGTGTTTTTCAGGAGCAAGTCAGGTTGCACCAGTGATCCTTATATAGGGAGCTGTCGGAGATAGAAACATCTCCCCAAACATGTGAGTTTTCTGCCTTTAAAGTCCTGAAGAAGTGGTTCTACTTACATCTTAAGGTGACATTCTCTTTCACTTGCAGATCGAATGAGATGCAAATCGATGCTTGGAGATTTGGGGGGACGTGATATATCTTTATAATCTTCCTTCTCTAAGGTTATAAGTTCTTTAGAAAGAGGAAACCTTCAATATTTGCCAGAACTCATCAATCCAGAGAGAAGCGCTGTTGCATTTGCTATATATCATTAGCACAGAATGCCCTATGGAGAATAAAAACCAGAGATGAGTCATAAAGTGCAGCCATAAAGTCAGAGCTTTTATTAATGACAGTCGACAAATCCCCTTGTCTTTTCCTTATTCACTCCGTCTGTTTTATAATTCTGACATGCTCATAGTTAACACAGAGTGATTATTCTTTGACAGAAATAATTTACGTCAGTTTTTCCCCTGTACTTTCTTTAAAACATTAAGGCCACCTGAAATATATTGCTTGATTGCAGCACTTTAAACAAATTGCATTGGACAATGAGCAAATTGCTTTTAGATGTAAGAGTTCTTCTGTCCTCACTTAGCAGAAAAGCTTGCTGTGGTAATCCAGACAGCCTAGCACCGCGGAGGCCCTGGGTGATCCTCAGGAGTGCCTCTGGCTAATGTCCTGTTCATATATAATTAATAATCTTATAAGCATGAACTGCTAGTTTCTTTCGGGTTGTAAGAATAGGTGTCGGGACCCTCCCTGCACCACACCTCACAGTATGAAAGGCTTGTCTTTTCCACGTGTGGGAGCTACATTGCCTGTCGCCCTGTCCTTACATGTACTATAGCATCTCTCCCTCCAGGGGGCATGGGGCGGGGCAGTGGGAAGCTGTCCTTACTTCAGGCGGATCTGATGCACACCAGAACAGGTAGTCCTTTGGGCCTGCCCTTCCGCTTTCTCCTCTCCCCATCAGCCCCCTCACCTCCTGTCCTGGCTCTGTCACTGACAGCACCATTCCTGACCTCGTCGCAACCCCGGGAGTTGAGGACTCCTCCTCTCTCTGCCTTACTGTCCATATCCCCACAATTACCACGTCCTGATGATTCTTCTGGGAAATGGCGTTTCTTGTCTTCCCTCCCTCGACTTTGTTCCAGCTTGATGTGGTTTGACTGGCTAACGATGGCTGTAGTGTTCTTCCTCGTCTCCCCTCCCTCCTTCCATAGACCCCCCACTGTTCTGCATCCTTCGTGGCTATCATCTTTGTTCATGTCATCCTTCAGCCCAGACAGTACCTCCCCCGTAGTGGCTCAGTGAGCACTGACCTCCCCTGTCCAGCTCACCAGATCCCCTGCACACCACCACCCTCTCCTCCCACCCAACAGTGAGCGACTTTTTGTCTTCTTGGAAATGGATGTCTCACATGTTCTCTTTGCCAGTCTCCCTCCCTCCCTGCTGGTCGTTCGTATTCCTTTTCTCTCTCTCCATTCCCAGCTCTGGCTGTCCTTCCTTGAGTTGCCTGTCCTTCCACCACCTTATCCCCCAGAGAGCTGTCCTGTCTCTGACACCACCCTAGGCACCCATCCCCTTGCACCCCTGTACTCAAGGTGGAGTTCAGCGCTTGCTTAAGGGCTCTTGTGTGTTTTACCTCTGCTTGCATGTTATTTCTTGTATTTTTAGATGATTGTGTCTTAAGGGCAGAAGTGACATCATCTGCCTGCCTGTTTCTCCAGGACTTTGCAGGGTATCTGGCACATACCTGGGGTGCAGTATATTTTTGTTGGAAAAACAGCCCTGACAGACATGGTTCTACCTCCTATACCATGATACTGGGCCCAAAATAAGTAGGCAGGATTATTTGTATCACAAAATATTTTGTAGAGTATTTTATTTCTTCTGGACATGGCAGTAATCATTTATTAAAGGAATATGCTGGAATTAGATGAACGATTACATCCAGTCATAAAATCACTTTGCAAGTCTCATTGCTGCGTAGCACAATGGTGAGTTAAAGAAGTGTTGTTCGGTGAAGTAAAGTCTGCTTTTCACTACTTTCAAAGCCATGTTAGCTTTTATCTGTCCTTACCTTTTCAGAATGGGTCGCTTGCGTGAGGTCTAACTTTCTGGTGTTATGCTACCTTCATGATGTGAGGAACATTCTGCAGCTTCACGACCTGGCCACCGGTGCTCTCCTCAAGACCTTCCCCCTGGAGGTCGGCAGCGTTGTGGGATACAGCGGTCAGAAGAAGGACACCGAAATCTTCTATCAGTTTACTTCCTTTTTATCTCCAGGTGAGAGTCTTTTCACCAGTGTTACTCAGCTGAAAAATCAGACTAATGTTTGGGTTTCTCTTGGGAAATGGAAATGGAATGCTGTGTTATTGAAAATCCCATATGCTGTAGTATAGCCAGAATTACATAATGGGAATAAAACAGTAAAACAGATGCTTAGAACACAGGGAGATGTGAAAGCCTAAAACGGCACACTCATTCATCTTATATCCTGAGTCTCCCTTCTGGGTACAGGACCAACTGGTGTTCTAGGTTGGTTTAAAAAATTAGTGTGAACACGTAGAACCTGAGATTCAGCCTTTGGTCTGTACGGATCAGGATACACACAGTGCAGAGTAACTAAAAGCATAAAAGAAAAATCTATAGTCTCATCTGACATGAAAAACCTGTTTTCTAAAACAGACTGAGAATAATTTGTGCTGTTGTTAAACTGAATTAAAATATAATTCTAAAAGTGTAGTCTTACGTCATATAGAGAAAATATGTTCCTTGTTTCAAGGGAAAAGGGAAAAAAAAAAGCCATGCTTATAAGTTATGATACTGTGTTCCGCGGTATGGGTTAATTTTGCCCAAAGTAAACAGTTCTCTCTGTAACTTTTTCTCAGTTGATCACATTCATTTTGTCATTTTGGTTTTTCCTGCTTCTCCACTTGGCTGCCTGGATTTTGTTGTCACCAAAGCCACACACATACCCTGATCTGTCCCAGGAGCCTGGCTCCGTTGGCAGCTTAATGTTGACTGAGCAGACCCTATCTTAAGAGCAGTCTGGCCAAAAACATTTCTGCCCTTCCCTCGTTTGCTTTTCAAGCTCCTGCATAGCCCTTTCGTCCCAACTGGCTTTGTGGCAGTCACTGGTCCCAGCACAGTCAGCAGACGTAGGGGAGTGAGCTAAGCAGGTGCCGAAGCGGCTCTTTCATCATGGGCTTCAGCCAGGTGGCGGTGATGCTTCCATCTACTTGTGTGTGTGTGTGTGAGAGAGAGAGAGAGAGTGTCACAGAGCAGCCAATCGTGAGGAATCTTAATGGCATGACAGCTTGCTCTCGGGGCTACTGAAACCAAGAGAGTGATGTTCTTCTCTAAGTAGGTCTGATGGTAGAGCCAGAATGCCGGCAAGCTCTACTTTCCCGTGTGCCTTTAAGAGGACCTAGAGGGTCTGGGGAAGTGCCCACAGCGCTGTAGAAACCATGCCCAGCACCAGGAGTTGGAAACCGACAGGTCAGGAATCCCATTTCAGGCGGTCCTATGCCATGTCCCTTCTGCCCTGGGGAACAGTGGCAGCCAGTGGACAGGAACCGAGAAAAATCCATTTCTTTCAGATTGTCGTTCTCAACCCACTGCTGTTTGGGTTCACCATTTATTTCCCCAACTTACACTGGTTCCAGAATTTTTACTTTGAAAATTCCATAGCTTAAACAGTTTAAATGGATAAAGGGCGATGAGGAGAACAGGATAGGGGTGACTCACCTATTCTTAACAAAAGCCAGTGTCCCTAAGGGCCTATAAACCTCCTGCAAGGACTCTGTGTGACTCAGGAAAAAGCTCCTCATTACCTGGGCAAGAAAGGGCTCACTGACCTAGTGTAAAGGGACGGGTTCCATGCCAAGCAGTGAAACGCTATCAGTGACTATTACGGCTGTGAAGTTTGAAAAGTTGCAAAGTTCTGTACTGCCGGGCAGTTTCTGAACAAGCTCTAATTTGTCATCGTGATGCTTTGTTCTTCCCCTTTGTCTTGTCTTACTCATTTTGCCTTAGCCTTTCTCTTTTCTCCCTTTAATGCAGTTTTTTAGTCTAAAACCAGAGAATAGGGCTTCTAGACTCAGGCCTGCTGGTCCAAAGTAAAAATAGCCATCAGAGCATTAAACTAGATCTCTCAAAAGCAAGAAACTGTCAGTGAGTATATATATACATCTAGGCACATACATACCAGAGGCTGTCTCTCCCTGGTCTCCGAAGGTTAGCTGTCTACTACTGCAGTAAACAACAGATACCAAATTCTAAGTAAAGCCTTGGGGCCAACAATAACTCCAGCTCCGGCTGTTAGGACATGTGCATCTGGCCGGTGGGTGCCAGCTGACCTTGTTTCCCAGAGAGGCACATAGTGAAGACTGTGTCTTGAACCCAGGCTATTTAGACTTTTTTTTTTTTTTAAGATTTTATTTATTTGATATATACAGAGAGATCACAAGTAGATAGAGAGGCAAGCAGAGAGAGGGGGGGAAGCAGGCTCCCTGCTGAGCAGAGAGATCGATGTGGGGCTCGATCCCAGGACCCTGAGATCATGACCTGAGCCGAAGGCAGAGGCTTAACCCACTGAGCCACCCAGGCGCCCCGAACCCAGGCTATTTAGACTTTTGTACCTTGAGTTGAACTTGGGCGACCACGAGCAGCCAGGGCAATTTGGAACACAATGCACTTATTCCCTGTGGCCCAAACCACTTAGTGGTTGAGCTGATTAATTCTGTATTCATGGAACTTCAGAAGGTTGTCTAAGGTTAGCTCCAGACAGACTCACACCTTATAGCAAGTCCCAGGTGCATGGCTCTGGGAAACAGGGATGAGCAAAGAAGCCTTTGCCAGACTGTTTGGGAAAGGCAAAAAATAAAAAAAGTAAGACTTAAGTTTTTAGAACAGTTTTAGGTTCACAGCAAAATCGAGGAGAAGGTACCAGAGATTTCCAGTATACCCCTGTCCCCACATCACAGCCTCCCCCATTATCAGCATCCCCCACCAGAGTGGACAGTTGGTACAATTGATGAACCTACGTTGACACCTCATAATCACCCAGAGTCCCTAGTTGACATTATGGTTGACCCTTGCTGTTGCACATTCTGTGGGTTTGGACAAATCTGTAATGACATGTATCCTTCATTATAGTATCGTATGGGATATCTTCACTGCCCTAAAAATCCTCCATGCTCCCTCTGTTTACCTCTCTCCTCTCCCCAACCCCTGGCAACCAATGATCTGTTTACTGTTTCCACAGTTTTGTCTTTCTGCAGAATATCTTATGGTTGGACTCATATGGTATTGGCTTCTTTCACTTAGTACTAGGCATTTCAGTTTCCTCCATATCTTTTCAAGGGCTCAATAGCTTATTTCTTTTAACCCTGAATAATACCCCATTGTCTGGATATACCAAGGTTTATTTACACATTCATCTTCTGAAGAACATCTTGGAAGCTTCCCAGTTTTAGCAGTTACGAATAAAGCAGCCATAAATATCCATGTGCAGATTTTTGTGTGGACATAACTTTTCAACTCCTTTGTGTAAATACCAAGGAGGGCAAACATTTTTAAGACTTGTTTTAGTTTCCATTTAGGTTTTTTTCTTTTAATAACATTAAAAGCCACCCAGGTGGGTCTGTATGGATCATCTTTGAGAAAAAAGTTCTTTTGCCTTCTCTGTACATATCCAGTTTTCAAGTCCTCTGATTTTTCTTTCATAGTCTCTCCCAGAGTTTCTCCTTTGCTCTTAATTCCCACTCCCATTTCTTTTACCTCCTTATATTTATTTTGGATCATTGGGACTATATGAGCCGATCATCCCTGCCTTCTTCCTGTTACTAATAGGGCTTTGTTAAACCACTGTTTTCATCGGGAGACCAGACTCCTCAAGTCCAGACGCCTCCTCTGGCCTTAAGGGACTTCCATTACCCAGTTCTGTCTTCACCCCTAAACGTGGAAATGAATTTCCTAGAGATCACGTGACCAGTCCTCTCCAGTTTACGGTTCTAAGGTGTCTTCTCCAAACCCACCTCCCTTGGACTTAGCAAGCCAAATCAGACAGGACACAAGCATCATTAGATAATAGGGATTCACATTATGTGAATGTGTGATGGGTTCGTCCAGGCTAACCCAGATGGATCTGTAAAGAGAAAGTATTAATCAAATGTATTAAGCCTTGTATGTTCAGGTTTAACTCAGCCTCCTCCACAGTGCCACTTTGGTGTAGAACAGAAGGGAAGGTTCTTGGCACCTTTCCCTGCATAGTAGCCAGACCCTTTTTGCCTACTTCATTCTGCTGTTAGAGGATGTGACGTCTTAGTTCTTCCAGATGAACAGGCATTTAGAGTACATTTCCAATTCATGGTCTTTCAAAGAGGAATTTGTCTTCTAGTCCTTTGGTGGCTTGTGTAAGGTCATTGACGGAGTACCTGTCACAGGAGGGAGTGCTGGCTGCCTGGGCCGGTGTCATTCTCTGGGGTGCAGGCTGCCGTGGTCCAAGGTGAGTTAGTGGCTCAAGTGGCACCCGCTTGGTCTGCAGTCTTTTTTGTTAGTTGTTTGGTGGTCCCAGCTTGGTTTTTTTCACTTTTTTTTTTTTTTTTTTTTTTTAAGATTCAGATTTTTTTGTGTTTTGAGGAAGGGGGTAAGTACATATTGATCTAGAAGCCTTTCGGAAATTAACGTATCTCTGAAATAGCCTCACCCTCATGATTACATTCATCTAGACAAGGACACTATTCAGTATCTGGTACATTAGAATGTATGCCACCCCCCCACCCCAAAAGTGTATGCCCAGAGTGTAGTTTGGAACTACTTGGTGTACGAAGACATATTTCAACAGATATCCAAATATGACTTAAACTAGGAAAGGCAGTACTTTGGTCGTATTACTTATCTTCTCTCTGTCAATATTGATCATACTTCCTGTTAAAATACCTTAAAGTAATTCATCTGTAAGCATGAGACTTGCGATCGCATTCATAGAGATCAGCAGTCGTGCTATTAATGAATGTAAACGTATTGGGGGTGCAGATTATTGTTTCTCATCCGCGCATGAACCACATGCTCAGAGGAGTTGAAAAGAAAGCAAGCTACCATTATAATACATGATCAATCAATTTGAATGTGCCCTGTAGGAGTACCATTTTAGTTTCTAGTTTTCCAGCAAGTATTGGGATCAGTGAATTGATTTTTCATATATTTGACAGCATATGTTTAAACTATTATGTGGGCGGGTTGTTTCCACACCAGCCTCTGTGAATGACTAATTCTGTTTCATAAACCACCCCAGTGTCATTGTTTCCAAATAGTAACAATCATCTTACTTATTGTTTCTTTGATTGAGTTCTTAGTGTTAGAGTGTGATAGCATTAAATTCAGGAAATGGAATTTTAATTAGGGATTAAATAAACTGGCGTTCTTGGTGTATATTCATTGATTTATGCTGCACACAGTTCATGGTATGATCAGAATTTTAAAAGTAACTCGAAAATGGTACCTGGCCCTCTTGAGTCCCTGATTGCTATCCACATGTGTGTCCGCAGACGGGTGGCCGTCGGGTATCTGGAGCCCCAGAGTTCCCAGCAAGAGACCCTCCACTGGCTGTTGACTGTGGGCAAATCATTTGAGTTTTCCTTCGTACTCACCTCGAAGGTGAAACGGCCTTACATGAAGTTTCCCGTTTTCTTTGACCTGCACTCCTAAGCGACCTGGCATAGGCACGACCTGTTAAGTTTCCACTGTGACATTTTTCTGCCTCTTCTCATACTCAACAGAATGCTGTGGAATCTTCTAAATTGTCCTCGCAGGTTACAGGTGTAAGAAGGAAGGCCCCATGTGGTGGGGATGATGAGGAGGAAACACTCGCACGGCACCCCCTGCACTGGGCTATTCTAAGCTGTGTTGGTGCAGGGACCCTTACTCGGCAACAGAGAATACCACTGTCCCTCACTGACACTCCTCTCTCGCTCTTCATGGCATCTGGCTGTGCCGTGTGACCCTCACCGCCTCCCCTCCCCCTTCGTATCCAGTGAGTCTGTGAACTAACCCAGGACTTCCGCTTCCTTCTAGGTATCATTTTTCACTGTGACCTCACTAAAGAGGAACTGGAGCCCCGAGTCTTCCGAGAGGTTACCGTGAAAGGGATCGATGCTTCCGACTACCAGACAATCCAGGTATGGAGCATCTACGAGAGTTAGAAAACCTGACTTCCAAGCCAGACTGTCGCCACCCTAGTGTGTCAGGAGTTGTGGGGGGAGTGTGGGTAATACGGAGAGCAGGTGTTTTCGGCGCTCCTGCTCTCCCTGGGCAGGGAGCCGGGCACGGTCCCGCCCTCCTAGAGCATGCAGCTTCTGCTCCCCCAGCAGCTGCTCTCGACGAGCAGCCGGAGCTCCTGTGGGGGGGGGGGGTCTTCCTGCAGGAGCTGTCAAAGCAACACAGTTTGTCTTGCTTGCGTGAGAATTGGCTAGCCCAGGTCTTGTGGTGTCCCAAGTAACAACGCAGATCTGCTCTACACAAAGTCTTTCCTCAGGTGCTCTGAGTCCATCTTTTCCATCTGATGGTCCCGTGTACTTGTGCCTGGCACAGACAAGGCACTCCACAAAATATTGGAATGAATGACTTAACTGATTAACTGTCATGGCACCACAAGCTCCGTCTCTGGCCGCCCGTCCTTTCGGGTGATGAAGCTCTGTTTTTGCTTTTCCAGCTCCCCAGAGGCTCCCAGTCTCCCAGAAACTGAGTCACTTATTGATTGAGGCTGTAGCATGTCTGACCCTTTGCAGTGAGAGGTCACCTGTCAAGTACCAGGTGTTTTATCAGGCCTCTCCTACCTGGAGGACCGGACCACACAGACCATAGACTGGGAATCCGAACACTGGGAACTGAGTGTAGAACAAAGAGAGGATGCTCCCACAGTGTTTCTCTGAAACTGTATCATTACTTCAGCCTGCTGAGTTACCCGTCATCTGTCTAGAAGTGGTCTGGATGGTGGGCTACATCTAGATCATAAGTAAAGTGTTGTTTACAGAAACCCATGGTGGGCCAGATCTGGCCCAGGGCTGCAGCCTGTCACCCCTTGTTGTAGATCAGGTTTTGGCAAATGGGCCTCTGGTTTTGTGGGAGAACAGCCACGCCCATCTGTTGACATAGTGTCTGTGGTGGGCTTGGTGCATTGATAGGGTGAGTGCAACAAGGCCTATATGGCCCACATAGTCTAAAATACTTAGTTTTTGGCCCTCTGAGAAAAAGTTGACTGATCCCTGGTCTATATTAAAAAGTACTTATGGGGGTGCCTGCGTGGCTCAGTGGGTTAAAGCCTCTGCCTTCGGCTCAGGTCATGGTCCCGGGGTTCTGGAATCGAGCCCCACATCGGGCTCTCCGCTCAGCGGGGAGCTTGCGTCTTCCCACCCCCCTGCCTGTCTCTCTGCCTACTTGTGTTCTCTGTCTGTCAAATAAATAAATAAAATCTTTAAAAAAAAAAAAACTTATAAAATCCATATGTTCTCGGTAGGTGCACAGGGACTTTGTCACGAAGCTCTTTTGGGCCTAAAATGTGCATGTACTCATTGGGTGACGTTGGTGAGTCACTTAACCTTTCTTCAAGTTTTTTTAGAGGTGATCTCTATTTTGCAGGATTCCTATAGGGTTATATGACATGATGTATATTACGTGTCTGGCACATAGAATATAATCCATTTTTTCAGTCAATATTCGAAATAATATAACATACTATTAGTCTTCCGTATCTGTTTTGGCTTGCTGCTGCTCCATTTTCAAGGTGAGCTATTGCCTGGAGAGAGATCCTGTGGGAGCCAGTAGTCCATCTGGCACTTACGTGGTTCGCTAATTCACCTAGTCCTGTAGTAGACTTTAAAAATCATTATTAGGCTGTCACTCTTGGCTATTATCCCTTTTCTCCATGTATTGGAGAACTGTTCCTATCAAATGTCACATGTCACCTTCCCAGGGCCCGTGTCTAATCTTTGCCTCAGCAACCCCGGGGCCAGGGCGTGTGCGTACACACCATCATCGCCTCCCCTATCAATAATGCCAGGGCTGCCCAAGTGGTACCCGCTGACTGTCCCTTTTCTGCCCTCAAGCGTCCCGCCTTGGCTGCCCTAGAATTGGACAGTCACCTAAGAGAGACCCCGTGTCATTCCCTCATCTCGACTGTTCAGCCCCTCAGCTCTATTAGAAAACACATTATTTTCTTCTCCTTTCCAGCTTTCCCCAAATAATTAGTGCTCAAGTCTGCCGTTACCTTGGGGTTTGAGGAGGGAGAGGCACCTCTAATAACACCAGGGAGGCAGCTGCTTACGGGGAAGTTACTCTCCTCACAGGGAGGGGACGGTTGGAGTTGTTTGTCCTGTCAAGTAGCCGTTCTTGTCCATGCTGGCAATAGTGATATTCTTGATAAGTGATACCCAGAGAAACTAGTTACCAGCTAATTTGTACTGTTCTCCTTTATAAATGAAAAGATAACTCATTACACCTGAGCACATGCTCAGCGGAGTAGAAATCTCTCGGCCACGTGGGTAGCCTGACATCTCACATTTAACCAGGGAAGGGACGGGCTTGGGTGACGCCGGTGTCTGCAGCGTCAGACGGCTGAGCTCCTCCGCCTGGCTCTCTGCTTCACAGAGAAAACTTCCCTGATGTTCAGCTACCCAACGACCACCTTTTGTTTTTACCACTGCAGTAGGGAAGAAGAAAGGGAAAAAGATGGTAAATATGTAAAAGTAGCTAGACAGAGCACAGGTGCATCCCACATGTCAATGCGCTGCTCCTCATTTCCGGATTTTGACAGTGGAGCTCTGCCTGTGGACAGAGAAGTCGTAGAATGCCAACAGCAGAGTTTCTGCGTATTGATTACACACAGCAGACATCTCGCACTGAGTTACCAAAACAGAGTTCTTTCATCGTTTACGGGTGCCTTGGAAATGCTCTTTGATATCCCAACACCACAGACTTCTGTCACTTCAATTCTGTTGTGCGGTGGCTTAGAGTCATGTGTATCAGCAGAACCTTGACGTGCGATGTGAGCGTGACAGATGTCCTCACATTTTGATTAGGCTCTCAGCGGTGTTGCCAGCGATGACCTAACCATTGTAAAAGCAGGCCCTAGAGAGGGATTGGCGCATGAATGGAAACCGTCCTGATGGTGTGTTATAGAATCCACAGCATTTGGGCGGGAGAGGGGGTAGATTTTTGTTTTCAGTCACTTTAGGGTAATGACGCTTTTGATTCCTCTTGACCCTGGTGTTCATATTCATTCTGAATATGACTTAAAAAGAAGATCCTCTGGGCTCTCTGTGATTTCTTCTCACATTTTGTGAGGCATATTATCGTTGGGAGCAAATCCTGCAGCACGGATTACACTGCATAGTTCGTCAAATGCAATTAATGGTGGTCACGACCACGTATAGCTACCTGCTGGGACAGCTGGTAAGATAGACCAAGACAAGGAGAAAGAGAAGGTCAAAGAAACACGTGGCTAATTAGGCCACAGAGGGCTGTTCTTGTGTGTTGTACATTCACCCAGGACCCAGCACATCTTGAATTTGGGTGTGGGGGGTGGCGTGGAGGGTATGGCGTCATATTCTGCTGGCAGACATAGAACAAAACTGTGTACCTTTACCCATTCCTAACTGCAGCTGCAGGCAGAAAGTCGATCTGTATCAGGAATATAATTTTGAAAATCAGATCCTGGAAAACTGTTTCCCTTCCAATCAGGGGTACATATAAAAATTTAGTTTTAGATGGGGTTATCAAATCTGCACATGACTAATCCTGTCTTTTTCCTTTTTTATTGTGAATGACACATCCACATTATATTGATTAGAACCTCTGTGCCGTCTCTTTAAAAAGGAGCTGACAAACCATGAGAGACTGTGGACTCTGAGAAACAAATGGAGGGGTTTGGAGGGGCGGGGGGTGGGGGATTGGGTGAGCCTGGTGGTGGATATTATGGAGGGCATTGCATGGAGCACTGGGTATGGTGCATGAATTTTGGAACACTGAAAAAAAATAAAATTTAATTTAAAAAAAGCTGAAATGCTGAACATTAGAAATTACATTCATAAGACAAGTTTGGTGATAAGTGATTTACCTGAAAAAAATCTGTCTACCTTTATAACCAGTAATGTGTTCTAAACAAACATGAAGTAACAGGGACATTTTTGTTAAATTTAGTCCGTCAACAGGTATGACCTGACCTTCAGTGCCAGTGGTACTGTTTGAATACAGAGTTTCTAGACATAGGACATTGACCATGGGAAATTTACAGTGAGACTGGAGAGTTGAGACATACAGATCTGAAAGGTCAGACACCGCCAGGGTGTTCTCGGGTGAGCCCAGGCAGGGTTCAGCCTTTGGTCAGTGCTGCGGTGTTGAAGACACAGGAGGGTTGGCGCTGCCGCTGTCCCTAGTTCCCCATGAGACTCCTGACCAGTTTTACCACCAGCCTCATTTGGAGACTGCCTCTGCCTTTCTGCCTTCTCGTGGCAGGTTAATTAATAATTTCACAGCAAATTCAAGAAGGGAATCCTGCCCTCAGCATCCCATATGCAGTGGGCTGCCTTTTGTCATTTGTGGATGGACCGGTGTTTGCACCACAGTGCAATGTGGTAGAAGGAGGAGCAAAGTGCACCTTTCGGTTTCTCAGTATCTCATTTGTCCAGCCAGGCTGAGGGATTGGCTTTTTTCTTTTTCCCTCCCCGAAGGAAAGACAAAATTTATGGACCTGAAAAAACAAAAACAAAAAAAACAGTGAGTGGATTGTACTATGAATAAATTCCCATTAGCGACAGTTTCCACATTTCATAAAAGACAAAAGATTGGGAAGGAAAGTCCAATTTTATGGGTGAAAGCAAACACTATATTATGAAAATAGTAAGAATCATAGGTATTTAACAGATTGAAATCTCTTGATTCCTATTTTCTTATGCTTAGTAGGGACTTTGCTGAGGTTTACCTGCAGTAATTCATACGAAACACCAGGAGCATCCCAAGGTGGTTTGCTGGGTAACTGAAAAGAAATGTTAAAAATTAAATACTTCTTTGGGTTTACCAAGATGCCTTGAGGTAGAGGGAGTGTGGGGATTTTTGTCTTTAATTTAGTGTATTTTTTTCTAGCCTCGGTGATAGCTGGTTTGTGGTTGGCCTTGCCATCCAAAGAACACGTTCTCAGAACATTAATTGGTCTTTTAACATTCGTTAACTTCTGTGCTGAGCGCTTGGGACATCCAGTTCTTGGATTTTGGCTCATCCACATCCCCAGCGAGCTGACCATTGAACTGGTGATAAGGCTTCTCCATAGCGCCGTGTTCTCACAGGTACCGGGCAGAAATATTCAGAAATGCCAGTGAAGACTGAGTGCGGGGAGATTTTCCCAAAGAGCTTTTTGAGGGGTCACCGTGCTTCCAAATGACAAGGGAACTGCTTTAAATTGTTGCTGGTGATTTAGTGCTGGAGCACCCCGGTGATCTGAGGCGTGATTTTCACCGCGGCATATTCTTACAGGAAGAGATCCCCACCCTCCGTTAGCACTCCGTCATGTAGGGTTCTAGACTGAGGGTATAATGTTCATATTCAGAGGGTGCGTGTTTGGGTCTCTTTCCCCTTTTCCTATCAGCCATGTTAAAATAATTTGACTGTAAAAGTTGCTGAAGAGTTTTGTTTTGTTTTGTTTAATAATAGAGAAGTAAGTAATGGGGACCCAAGTCAGTCCCGTCCTCATAGCATGGGAAGTAAATCCTCTTCCTGTTTTAAAAAGGACATTACATGCAGCCATCTGCAGACAACCCTCTTTGAGTACAAATCACAAGGTGGCTTGAGAACTGAGCAGTCGGTCCCGGAAATGAGAAGCCTGGGGAGGTTTCTTGAGCCTTCTGTGTGAGGCTTCGCTGTGGCCACGTGGGTGAAAGCCAGGCTGTGCCGACCTTGCTCTGAGCATCTCTGAAACTGCACTGAGGAAGTGGAGACGGGGGCCAGGACGACCATAGAACCCACCTTGGTGACTGAGAGCCTGAGGAGGGCGGCCAGCAAGAAATCCTTGCTTGGAAAAAAAAAAACAAACAACAACAACAAAAAAGGAACCCTTGCTTGGCCCTCCTGGGGAACATGGTGGTGACCCAGCAGCAGGCGTGTTTGCTCAGCTCATTTTGTGGAGACATTAATGAGTTAACAGGCGTTGATGCTATTTGAATGGCTCAGATTCACTTCCTGGAAGGCCATCTAGGTTTATTGTTCTTTACTGTATTAGAGGCCCTGAATGTCAGAGATCCGGCGACATGTAAACTGTTCTGCAGGAGACAACGGTACTCATTGGAGTTGTTCTTCCTCAGTACACACAAAATTTGTAATTTGTACATGAAAAATTATATTACATTTGTTAATCTGTACATTACAATGTATCCGATATCTACAGATAAAACTGAGTTTGCTGTTATATGTAATAGAGCCATTTAAATAGATTCAAATTTTGTTTACCTGGTTCTAAGAGTTACGGCTTTCGAGATCCATAAAAAGTTGCAGGTTACTGAGCTTTGCTGATATGCAGGTGGGTCAGTTTCAGGTTACTCACTGCTAATAATTAGCTCCCGCTCCTTGCTAGAAAACGATCTTGGGAAAAGAATGTCCTATTTCGTTATCCCATAGAAAACAGAGTAGCATGCAACTTCCTTCTTGTTAGAACTGAATCAATGGTGTGGTATCTATGAATGGTACGTGGGCAAAGGATAAAATGACCTTTTGTCATTTTAATGATTTTGTTTTGAAAAATGAATCTGGGGGCGCCTGGGTGGCTCAGTGGGTTAAAGCCTCTGCCTTCAGCTCAGGTCATGATCTCAGGGTCCTGGGATCGAGCCCCACATCGGGCTCTCTGCTCAGCGCGGAGCCTGCTTTCTCCTCTTTCTCTCTGCCTGCCTCTCTGCTTACTTGAGATCTCTGTCTGTCAAATAAATAAATAAAATCTTTAAAAAAAAAAAAAAAGAAAAAGAAAAATGAATCTGAATTTTGGGGCGCCTGGGTGGCTCATTTGGTCACATGGTCTTGGTTTTGGCTCAGGTCACGATCTCAGGGTCTTGGGATCTACCCCTGTGTCAGGATCCACACTCAGCGTGGAGTCTGCTTCTCCCTCTCCCTCTGCCCCTACCGTCTCTCTCTTAAATAAAGGAATAAATCTTTAAAAGAATAAAAATGAATCTGAACTCAAGATATGTGATTCAGATTAGATTCAGCTGTGAGCAACAGGAACCATCAAAACAACCACAACTTAAAGAAGAGAGACATTTATTTCCATCTCAGAGAAAAGCTCAGGAGGAACCAGTCCAGGGTGTCTGATGGTATCCTTGGTATCTAAGGTGTGAGGAATCCGCAGTCCAGCTCTCTTGCTGCTTCATCGCACTTGGCTTCTGTTCCCAGCATCTCTTCGTGGTCCTTGAACTCTTCTGACCATGCAGCCCCGTTATATCCACTTTCTAGCAGAAGGAAGGCAATAGTAGGAAAGAACAGGGCGGTGAGGGAGGGAAGGTGCATGCCTGCTGTCTTAGAAGCATGTTTGCTTAAAGGTGACGTGTATTCTGTCTGCTTTCACCTTCTGGTGAAAAAGTACTCATCTAACCCCATCCAGTGCAATGAGGTTTAGAGATGTCATTTTAGTTCCAGGAAAAAAATGTGTGCAGCTAAAAATTAGGGCCTTTTGGGGGGGAGGAAACAGGGGAATTGATTAGCAGTCTGTTACACAAGACAAAATGGGACTTCAGTAGAAATTGTTGGTGTGGATGGGGAGCCTGGGGTGGCCCGGTTGGTTAAGTGTCTGTCTTCGGCTCAGGGCATGATCTCAGGGTCCTGGAATCCAACCTGGTATCAGGCTCCCTCCTCAGCAGGGAGTCTGCTTCTCCTCCTTCTGCCCTGCCCCCTCTACTTGTGTGGTGCTTTCTCTCTCTCTTTCTCTCATTTTCTCTCTCTCATATAAATAAATAAATGAAAATCTAAAAAGGAAATGTTTGGTGTCGACCCTGAGACCAAGGAACCCAAACACCACCTGGTGGCCAGTGCCTAAACCTCAGGGTCAGGATTAGGAAAACAAAGACTGAAAAGGTGAATATTCAAATGTTGTAATTACAGACAGCAGAAATCATGTACTACAAAGAGAGAACACCCTTTAAAGAGGTGCTTCTCCCATGAAGAAAGACCTTTAATATTGCTTCCAGAACATGAGGATATGTATTTCTTGAATTCTGGCCTTGACTTTAGCAGAAGTGTAATGCAAGGCACAAGATGGGACTCTGAGAATTAGAATAGAGGTGAAGTGTAAGGAGTCATCTCTGGGAGGATGAGGAATCCAGGTAAGCTAGGGCCAGGTTGCTCTCCAGATGTTTGACTCCATGGGAAATCCATCTCCCAACCACCCCTCTTGTGAAGGATGTGGACACAGGCCATCCCTGCGGACCTGCTCGTTAGAATGGAAACACAGCATGGATCAGCCTCCGAGGAGGACGTCAAGGCTCTAATTTCATAGCTGCCTCTTCGCTTTTTCCTAGGTGATCTGTTCTGCCACTAATATGTTTTTGGGCTACGGATAAAGTTGTACGCTTTCCAGTTGCGTATACATTAGAGTTCATATGGTTGAGACCTCTCGTTTTACAGATGAGGAAACTAAAAATCAAGGCAACAATGTAAATAATTGACAGAATTCAGAGCTGTGCTGATCTGCACACTTTGTTATCAGGATGAATTATTTGCACTCTCTATAGCTCAGGTTTTGTTTTTTTTTTTCACCTTTAAAGTAAATTAGACTAAAAGGCTTCTGAAGTCCTACACCTGCTTAGCTTTAAAAGTATGTTTCTGCATCATGTAAGTATGCAGCGATTACTTAAACTCTTATAGAACCTGTTCAACAATAAAAATACTCCTTGTGTGAAAGGGGAAACACTAAGGGCCCATAAATACATCTTAAAAACTGCTTATAAATATTATGATTTATTTTAGTGTTCACTTCTAATCTTGTTGCATGTTAATGGAGATTCTCATTTCTTTATCCATTTACTATCTCATATATGATATATTCGCACACATATACACACATACATTATGTTTTAATCAGAGGAGTTTTATGTAAGTCTTAAATGTTGGTTGCCACACGGCAGCTTGAAACTCCACTTGAAAGTGAAATGAAACTTGAAGTGTTTATGGCTTTGCTTTTGTCATCTTATCTCTGCTGGACCTCCCCCGAGATCATACTCGGGTTGGCACTAATTCCAGTACGAATATCAGATTGCTTCAAACTCAAATTCAGAAGAATATCCTCAGATTTATTTTGGAAGCTCTGGCCCAAGACCTTGGCTTCTTGTACCGTGAACCTGGAAAGACACTTCTCTGCCCAAAGGAGGCAACCTTCTCAATTGCTTTTTCTTAGACAAGTACACCCATTCCAGTGTCTGTCCATCATTTCTGCCTTCTTAATGGGTAAAGTTGATTTAAAGTTCATAGGATTAGGTGGATATCTGGAAACTGGAATCTTAAAAGTGCTTAGATTTTCTCTGTGCTGAGAAGGCTCAATGGGAGAGAGTTGGAGGAATTTTTCTCTGCTTTTCTGTGACTGTCTCCCACTTAAACCCCAGGGGTATGTCTGTATGTAGGCTGCCACCTAGACAGGTGTTCTTTGGCTTCCCGCTCTGCTCTTTTAGGGCAGCTGAGGAGGAGAGAACATAGGAGCTTAGTGTGGTCTCCCCACCTGCTCCGTAGTTCTTCCCGCCCCTCCCCTTTGCCTGCCTTACACTGATGGCCGATGGATGAGTAAAAATAGACCTGGCGCTCCAGATACCCCATTATCTCCCTGGAGGAAAACTGTTACGGCCTAACTTCACTGGTCTGTGAAGAAGCAAGGAAACATGTTCCATGTCCATAAGTATAACCCTTTGATTGGGGTCAGGTATACCTTGACCTGGGTTTAGAGAAGTAGACTTGATCATTCTCTGTTCACTCCCAGTGCTGACCAAGTGTAAGTGGTAGATTAGAAATGCTGTCATAGAGACAAACGTGATGGCAAAACATCGCCAGGTAGAAGGCACTGTGAGGGTACTAAACAGGGGCACACACAGGTTCCTAGTCATTGTCTATGTCAAGTGTGAGCTTCTCTCCCCAGCTCTTGATGCCCTCTTTCATCCAGCCCCGCAAAAGTGCTGCCTCGCTGCCTCAAGTCCCGACCCCAAATACTCGGTATCTTCAAGGCTTAACTCCCAACCAAGCCCTTGCCCACCGTATGCAGACTTACCTCCGCCTGGCTCTCTTTTCTCCATGTTCTGTCATTGCACTATTCATTTTCCTTACCGCATTTTCTGAAGTTCTATACAATTTGAGTACTCAACCAAGTCCCAACTTCTATAGAAGCTTCTCTTCTTGTTCCTGGCCTGGGAAACTCAGTTAAAAGCAAAAGACAGGGAAAGGGGCTAGTGTGCTGTTAGTTGGAAGTAGAGCAAGGATGTGGGCACCCCCTGTGTCAGGCTGCGGCCCATGTCCTCAGCACCTCCTCTCCTTCGCACAGTCAGGACTCCCATGATTTCCATTCTTGAGCTGAAAAGGCTGCAGTGCGGCAAGTTAAACGAGCTGTCTCTTATCACACGGTGATGTAGCTGGTGCTGTCACTCCTGAGGAGCTCGGCCGGCCTCTCCCAGTTGTCTCAGTTCAGCAGTTGAGTACCCAGAGATAGGTGGTTCTGTGTTGTCATGTAGGAACTGATAGAAAAATGCTGTGGCCTCATTAAGACCCTAGAGAAAGCTTCATTGCTCACTTTGGTTAATGTCTCAAAAGAAGGAAATGCACATTATCTACTCAAGCTGTACTGATAAATGCAGCCCATATAAATTCTTATACACTGAAAATCATCTGCTAGTTGGTTCTGCTGAGTTAAGTCATAGCTGACCAGCCTTATGTCCTCCCTGCTCCAGCTGTTTTCGTGTGTCTACATGTATATGTCTATGAGTGGATATCAATATTAATTTGCATATAATTTGCATGTAAACATTTTTAAACAGAGAATATGCTCTTTGATCCCAGATCAGATAGTGGGTAATTCTGAAATTGACTCTCAAACAGAAAACTATTTAGGGTGCACGTAAAAACTATCATGTATATGCTGCCTTCGTCAGGACCCTGAGGCCTTCCATGTTTTGCATAGGATACAGCTAGTTCAGCTCCAGTGTTTAATGTCCATATAGCTAATTTAAATATTTAGAAAAGATTAGAGAAGAATATAAATACTCTAAACTGTGGCTGGTGCTTTGCTAGGGAGTCTGCAGATTGGACTGTTGAAGTGCCAACTTTGAACCATTGCTCAGAATCTGCAGAGAGAGGAGGGACCAAGGAGTGTTGTGGGGTGTTGCTGGCACCACGTCTGCTTCCCTGCCTAGACTTCCACTCCTCCTCTAGTCCATCTACAGCTGCCAACAGGTGTCTTCCTCACCTGCCATCAGAAGTTGGTCAGCCTTGTTGTGGAGAAGTGAGATAGGGAAGAGAACCACTTTCGTTCATCCAGTCTGTGTGTTTATTAAGAATTTACTGTGTGCCGGGCATTGTGTTAAACAGTGACCAAGAGAGCTGTGGTCTTTGCCCTTAAGAGGAGTACATGCAGAAAGAAAACAACAACAAACCAAAAAACACAAGTGAACAGAAAATAAACATGGAGATTTTGCAAGTTGGTGAAAGGGCCGTGAGTGAAATAACTAGGTCCAGGAATGACAGTGTGAATTGGGTGGTCAACCAGAGTTCCCTTGTGTTATGTCAGTGGAAACATAAAGGCGATGTTCAGGGGAATTAACCAAGTTGAGATGCATTAGACCAAAGACCCGCTTGGCCTCACAGAAGACCTGAGAGAGGACTGGTGTGGTAAGCGAGGGGGAAGGCAGGACCTCATGGGTGTGTTTGGGTTTGTTAGGGACCCCAAGTGCAGTAGGAGTCCTTGCAGGGTTTTATACTGGAGTGCGACATGTTGTCATCTAAGAAAGCCGTCTTCCATTTTGTGGAGAATAGATGGAAGGGCCAGATGCTGCTGTAGAGATTGCTGGAACATATCTGTAGCAGTAGACCAGGGAAGACATAGGAGGCCTACTCTAACGGAGAGACTGTGGACGTGAGGAAGAGGGCGTTTGGAAAACACCTGGAAGAATCAACAGGACACACTCAGAGACTGCACGTGGAGGGGAGAGGGGAAGGAACACATCAAGGATGACTCTGAGGTTTGGAATCTGAGCAGCTGGTACCATGTGTCAAGTTGTTGGCAGTGAGTCGGGGAGGACATGTTTGGGAGGATGGATGTTTTGGTCGTGTCAAGTTTGTGCATGTTACATTGTCAGCCAGGTAACAATATCAAGTATGGAGGTGGATATTTGAGTCTCGTGCTCAAAAGGAGAGGTCTGAGTTGGAGTTACAGCCATGGACATCTTCAGTGTGTTGTTTAAATCTGGGGCAAGGACAGAATTACATGGAGTAGAGTGAGGGAGGGTCAGGACTGCATTGTGAGGAGCCCCACAGCCAGGGGTTAGCTGCTGGAGGAAGGGCCAGCAGGGGAGCCCCAGAAGCAGTAGCCAAGAAAGTATAAGAAAAGCCAGCAAACTATAGACCTGGGGGAGCAAGAGGTCAAGGAAAGGGTATTAGGAGGAGACAGTGGTAGACAACATTCAGTGTGGTTGGTCAAATAAGGAAAGAAGAAGAGTTCTTGGATTTGACCAGGTGTATTCATTGGTGATCTTGACAAGAGCACTTTCAGGAGCAGTGGGGCAGACTGGTGGCTGAACAGAGTATATTGAGGAAGAGGGGAGAAAATCTGTGTGGTGTCTTATGGGGGAGGGAGGTGTGATTGAGGGATTGAGGGATTAGCTTTGCTTTTCATACATTGTTGTATTGCATTATTAGTCTAGTCAGAACCGTCTTGTGTAATGCTATAATCTGAAAGCTTATATTTTAAAACTTTTAGAAGTTTCTTAAGAAAAAATAATCCTTGCTAAGCTAACTGAACCTCTCCATCTTTTAACAACGTGATTTGTCTTCCTACCCTCCCCTTCTTCCTCTTCCTTCAGATTGCTTTTCAGATTTTTCATTTTCTTGCTGTAGAATACAGCTGTGCTAAGAAAACAAATCAGTCTAAAAAATGAAACTTTAACTTCATAGAACATTTTACAGATGGAGTCTTCCATAGCTTTTGTGGCAGTGTATTCAAGATCAGGGAGGAGGGAGGTCCAGAAAAGAGGGAAGTGGGGAACCATGTGTTTAGACAGTCTTGAGAAGTTGAAAAAGCATAAGGTTAGAGGGATGTACAAGGTCAATGGCCTGACATGAAGTGGGGAGAAACCAGATTATTGTGTGTTGATGGGTTGGCCAGTAGAAGCGAACCACCCCAGGAGCCAAATTGCTTGAGAAGGTGAGACGGTCCCAAGCCCTGATGGAAGGCCTGGCCTTCATAGGAGGGATGTTCCCTCCATTCTGTCAGGAAGGAAACCAGCTTCTTACTTTCCTTCTGTGAGACGTGAATTCTCTGTTTTCTTTTGTTTTGTTTTATGTTTTTATTTAAATTCTAGTTAGTTTATATGTAGTGTAGTATTGGTTTCAGGAGTAAAATATAGTGATTCATCATTTACATTTAACAACCAGTGCTCATCATCACGAGTGCCCTCCTTAATGCCATCACTCATCTGGTCCATCCCCCACCCACCTCCTTCCATCAACCCTCAGTTTATTCTCTATAGTTAAGAGTCTCTTATGGTTTGCCTCCATCTCTTTTTATCTTATTTTTCCATCTCTTCCCCTATGTTCATCTGTTTTGTCTTAAATTCCACATATGAGTGAAGTCATATGGTATTTGTCTTTCTTAGACTGACTTATTTCACTTAGCATAGTATACTCTAGTTCTATCCACATCATTGCGAATGGCGAGATTTCATTCTTTTTGATGGTTGAGTAATAGTCCATTCTATTTGTGTATGTACCACATTTTCTTTATCTACCTACTGTTTTCTCCATTTTTTTGAGTTTCAACTAGAAATGAAAAAAATAGTTTTAAAATTTGGAAATATATACATTTTTGATATGTACTCAGTTTAGGCGCTAGAAGACTCTCAGATAGTGAGTATGAGAAATTTTCTGCTTCTTATGAATGAGTTCCTTCCCGATTGCTCTTTTCTACGTCAGTCAGGTGGGCTAGGCTATTGCAGTTAACAAGCACCATCCCAGTCTCAGAGGTGTAAAGTCAGAAAAGTTTACATTTTGTTCCTGTTCACTATCCATCGGATCTCCCAGGGGGCTCCAACCATGCTGTCCCTGTGGTGCAGAGAGAAAGCACATCCCATCCCATGGTGGCCCGCAGTCCTCCCTCCCCCGGCCACATGTCATTGGCCAACCCCTTGTGATGGGGACAAACCAGCTTCAGAGTTGGCAGATGGTGATGGCCAGCCATCCTCTAAGTGCTGGAAGGAGCTAGAACAGTACCCGCCCTGGTGACACCACGTTTCCCTCCCCAGAGAAAGCAGGGAGGCCTTGGGGGAGCATGGGAGTTGTCTCTGCCCCTGGGCCCATCCTTGACCACAGCACCTGAAATCCTATCGATAGAAATACATTCCTTTATTTTTAAGCTTTCATTTTCCAAATATTTTCTTTAAAAATATAAGCAGCTCTACAAAGCTTAGTAAATCATTACCTTTTATTTTCTCTGCAGGCATTAATTTTTTCTGGTGGACTCAGAATTGTAACAGTTTGTGTCCTGAACACAGTGTTCTAAGTAACACGTATTTTCCTACTTTGTAAAGAACACGCAGCACTGCCAGTGAAGCCTCCACCTGGCGTGAGCTCACGCGTGCAGTCTCCTCTCGCAGGTCTGCAGCCATCAGGCCTCTTGGAATTCTGCCCGAGCGCTCGGGCCCCCATTACGCCTCCGTGGACCCGTCTGGATGCAGCACCTTGCATGCGGCCCAACTAGTTAGTCAGAGGAGGGCAGGAGGACTCTACAGGCTGCACGAGCCAGCCCCGGGCGGGCAGTGCATCCTGGCAGGTGCTCCTCGGTCTCCCCGCCCACTCGCTCTGCCGCCTCCTTACCCTGCAGGCCACCTGCAGTTGACCCGGATTCCTTGCTACATTCTATGAGAATGTGATCATTTGAATTTTTTAATTAATGCTTTCTGACTTTGGAAGCTTAATTCTCTCCCTTTGGCTTTTGGCTTTTCTAACATGTGCTCTAAAACAGCCTCTTACATTTCATGTTCTCACTTTTCCTTTCCTACTTCACTCCTCAGTAGTTTATTGACTTGTACCTATGGTTCTTTTCTTCATTGTTTGTGTTTCGTGTAACGTATTCCCAGGCTGTGTTTGTCTAAGCGAGGTCCCCAAAGTCCCAGTGCCTCCTAGAAGCTGGAGGGATGCCTAAGATAGTGATAGTTATAATAGTACTAATTTAAATAAAATGGAATTTCTAAATGAGAAGATAGCATAAATAAATAAAAGCAGTTCTTTCACAGACATTTATCAAGCTGCTACATTTTATCTGGCAGCGCTGGGACTATAAGGAATGATAGAATTTACAAGGGGAAATGATGTGATCAAACATTTGTAGCAATTTGATGATGGGAGAAACTATATGAAAGGTGACTCCAGGTCCCATGAGAGCCCAGAGGAGGAGGAACATCTAAGACTGTCCTGGGAGGGCTTCTAGGAAAGGGGCTTTGGGCAGACAGGGGAAGGGCACAGAGGAAGGAGAGCTTGTACACAAGCAGAGATATCCCCAGCACCAGGGCTGGACCTCAGCAGGAGATAAGCCTGGAAATACAGACAGGTCAGACCATAGGGTCTGCTTTGCACCCAGATGGGGTGAGATTTTATGGAGAGTGGGGAGCCCTTGAAAGGGATTGTGCTGGATACCTAGGTGGCATTTGCCAGGCACTCAGAGAATTAGCGTCAGGGGTCAGGGAGATTCATGAAGACTGGCCATGGTGGTGGTCAGATTGAAACCTCGGTTGTGTGTCTAGAGGGGCAGGAGGACCAAAGGGAGCACTAACATTTAGGGCCTGGAGAGGTGGCCAGGAGAGCAGTAGACTGAAGAGGCTGTGAGTAGAGTCGCCAAGCCCAGCCGTCTGGGAGTGCGGAATCTCCTTGCAGCCCTCGGCTTTGCCTGTTAACTACCAGCCGGGAGAGCCGGTACCCAGAATTCACGTGATGGCGGTTTGTGTCCGCAGCATGCTGGTTTGTAGCCACCTCTTCTGCACACACCCCTGACGCTTCATGGTCGTCAGCTGTCCCCATTCTCCGTCCTGGATGCCATCTAGCATCAGAACAGCATCAGAAAAGCACAGTGTTCTTTTCCGGATCTTCCACAAGCATGAATCGATCCTTCATCTGAAATGTTCGTTTTCCGGACACTTGGATATTTCACTACCTTAATGCCTTGATTACAAGTGATAATATAAAGGGGTGTGTGTCTGCATACTGAAAATTGCACCGTTTCCTCATTTAAGGCATTTAAAAATGAATAGGCAAGCTCTGTCATGATAGTGCTGCGGTGAACAAGGTGGTGGGAGGCATTTCGTAGCCATCAAAAAAGGAAAAAAGGATATACAGTTCCACTGGTAAGATTTTTGCTGCTGTCGTTCTTCTGCACAAATACGAAACCATTTCACACAGCCCAGCATAGAATATACATCAAAGAAGTTGTGCTTGTAGCTTTGCAGCAGGATTTCTGAACCTTGTGATTTGCGTTCATTTGCTCCCCTTCCTGTTTTCCAACCCCCGATGAGTTGCCCCCAGTGGCTGACTGTGCTGCTCCTGGAAGCCTCTACTTCCGTGTCTCCCCACGGACCACCTCTCTGCCACCTGCCTTCACCCGCGTGAGTCCACTTCTAGGTCCCTGTTCCCCAGCAGGGTGGGGGGAGGGGGGTGGTGAATTGCACCTTGGCACTCATGAGCTTCCTAACGACTGTCCTTTAAGCGACCCGAAATCATCTCCGATGTGTTGTTCCCGCCTCTGACTCTCCTGGGGGTTTGTTTCGGTGATTGGCATTTGCCTTGTCCGAGAGAGTCTAGGTAGAAGCAGATTGGTGTACTAGCAGTGTTGGAGGTGTGCAACACAGAAACTCCCGTAAACGTCTTTATGCCAGAGAGTTTTCCTTCCAGGTCCCCCTCTTCGGTATTCCAGTCATTCATTGTTTGGCAGTGAAATGATTTTGTGTGCATTTGCTCCTCCCAGTGTTTTGCTGCATCTCCCAGTCTCCTGGGATATACAAATGAAAACGTGGTAATTGGACAGTGGTGCCAGTGTCCCGACTCAAAGGCTTCTGTCCATGCTGCCCTTGGTTCAGGGCCACTCTTGGTGATGCGGTTCTGCCTCAGCCCCTCCTGCCCCCACCAGGAGCTGCTTGATCGCACAAACACTGCTCTCCCTTCTCCTCACTAACATCTGTCTCTCTCCAAGTCCGGCCTCTATGGCATTCGGAGCTACATATCCTCACAGCTGTGTGGTTGGTTCCTGCTGTTACTGACCATTCTAGCCAGAGTTTGTCACACCAACATTTTGCTTATTAGTTTTTATTTTTCTAAGGCAGTAAGATAAATAAGGGGTCTGCCACAGTTAATTGTCTGCCACAATTAATGAGAATTTGAAATGGATTTCAAGTATTCTTCCTGGGTTTTTATGACGCAGGTGCAATCTCATGCGGTG
Source organism: Meles meles (assembly GCF_922984935.1). NCBI lineage: Eukaryota > Metazoa > Chordata > Mammalia > Carnivora > Mustelidae > Meles > Meles meles. The sequence goes on from NC_060070.1 coordinate 26,999,310, forward strand.
AATTACCGTAACTAAACCGCTTCGGAGCCATGAAGCTCGTCCTCCGTGGCATTGCTAAATTAATAGATTAACAGCGACACATAAAATGTCAGATGTTAAGTATTTTTCATCAGTAATAAGTTAGAAATTTGCGACCTTATCTCTTGAGTGCCTCAGCCCGAGTTAATTTGTATTTTATTCCTTTTCAGCTTGTAAGCATTTTGATGCCAGACTCTAGACTGTTTTAGAGGTTTTTTTCAATGCACCGCCCCTTAAAATACTTCTTGTGTGTTGTTTGACTGCAGCGTGGTGGCCAGTTTGCGTGTTTGTTTATACAGTGACCCAGACTTGTTTTCCAAGTGCCCACTGTCTTCCAGGCAGTGCTAGATACAGAGAGGTACACACACACGCACATACAAACACATGACGGCACAATAGTTGTGAACAGGAGGTTTGGGAGGGGGCCCCAGAGGGAGGGCCAGGGGGTTGCTGATCTTTGGTCCTAGTGACTGAGAGCGTGGAGTCTGGAGTCAGTCAGCCCAGGTACGAATCCTGACTCCCAGGATTTATGACCCGGACAAGTTGCTTCTCTGGGCAGAGAGTAGCCCGCTCCCTGGCCCAAACCTCATAATGTGGATTAAATGAGGGAATATTTATAAACCCCTTAGAATAGTGCTTTTTCATGGTAAGAACTATTTAAGTGTTTTAAACACATCATGTAAAATAAATAACATCTGTTTTTGACCTAAGGACTAAGGAAAATCCTATTGTGAAAAATATAGAAACCTACTGGTGGGCACTTTAGTATTTTTTTTTTTTAATGTACAGAATTTTAATTGATAGTTTATATAGAAATTTACTATCACTAGGTTCTGTCTCCAGAGCCATGGCTGACTTTTGTTCCCTGTGTTTTCATTTGTTTTGATATTTTCAGGTAAGGAAGAACTTTCTAACAGAGGGTCCCAGTGAAATGAGCTGCCGTTTGTGGTGGTGTCAGTTTCTCTCTTACTACTGGAAATAGCCAAGCAAAGGTTGAACCTGCCTGAGATACAGCGTTGGGGATGTGTGCATTGGGTGGGAGCTTGGGGGGGGGGGTCAATAAGTGAATTCCTAAGAGCCCGTGAATTTTTTTTTTAGTCATGGTTTAGTTTCTCAAGCCTGGTGTCTTCGGGGATCTGGAGATGCGAACGGCAGTTTCAGTGGAGGGGACAGTTGAAGTTGGGAAGGATTCAGAAAGGTAGATGATAAAAGGTAGAGAGACATGGCTGGTCTAAAACATGGACCTCATGGTATAGAGAATGGGGAGGCATTGTGTGTTGTCAGGAGGGGAGTGACCTAGATTAAAAGGAAGGTTCTCTCTCTCTCTCTCTCTCTCTCTCTCTTTTTTTAATCTCAGGGAGATTCATCTGGTAACAAATGCCCAAAGATTGATTGGAAGCGGGAATCCTGTTAGAAGCCAGGGCCTTCACATGGGCAGGCGGGGAGGAGACGGTGTGTGGGAGGCGTCCAAAGTGCTCTGAGCCTCAGGACCTGAAGCAAGCTGGCATAGGTTGGCGGGGGGGGCGGGGGGGGGGGGGGCGGCGGTCAGAAAGAGAGGAGGTAATATGCAGTTCTAACTGGTTCATGCATTCAGCAAGTGTTCACTGAACACGAACCGTGCGGGGCTCACGACCCGCAGATGATGGACTCACCATTCTGTTTCCATAAAGAGCACAGCAAATGCAGGGACATCTGATGTACCGCCTCAGTGCCCCCGTGGTGAGCCTCAGCGCCCTCGCATGCTGCGTCCTGGGGGGGCACCCAGAGAAGCAGTGCCCGGTACAAGCACAGAGGCAGCTTTTCCTGACCCCGTGCAGGCAGTAGGTCCTTCCGTTCTAAGAGGAGGTCTGACTATGTGGGCCTTGACCTCAAAGAGGTCAGATCAGTGCAACTGGAGATGGCGATTATGGTCTGTGGTCGAGTCCTGCTTATTCATCACAGCCCTGAAAGCCTCCAAACTCCAGCCAGACCATCACCGTGCCATGACCAACATGGGCCGCTGTCTTCCTTGTGTTAAGCACCTTCAATTTCTGTTTCACTTCTTGTTCCACAGTCTGGAACTGGGAATAGGCTTATTATTCCAAAGAACAGGTGGCCCAGCCTTGGAGAGCTGAGGCATTTCTGCAGAGCACTTAGCACATTGTTGATACTCAAGAAATGGACCAAAAGTTAAAATGGATTTTAAATAGACTGAAGTCGCTGCTATTGACGTGCCCCCATGGGCGTCTTTAAAGCTCCACGGTTAGAAAATTGTCAAGCCATCCTCTGAAAAGCAAACCAAAGGATCTGGAATAGAAATTTCCCTTTGTATTTTCTGCCCAGAGGTGACTCTTAAACTCCTCCCCACTCCTCCAAAGTCAAATGCCTGGAAAATAGATAGGATTTTGACCTTCTAATGCTTGGCAGGCATCTTTAACCTAAGCAACGTGCAGCACCCCCTCGAAACCCCACAAAGCTCTCCCCATCTCTGCTTTACAAGGTAATGGACATGCCGCGGTTGCTTTCTGCCTGGTTCTTTGGGCAATGGAATGTTTTGACCCCTGTTCGCCTTGACCGTGAGATTTCTGAGCAGCTCTGCTCCTCATCACATGCGTTTACCACACTTAGCACAGGCCACACAAGTGGGCTCTGTCAACTCGGATAAAAAGGGAAGTTCAACACCCTTTCACGAACATTCTCCTTTAAACCTGTCAGGCCCTAAAATTAGGAAGGAGCTGCTATCACCAGACATTCTTCTCTCCAAAGGGCCTGCCCTTTGCAGTTTGCCTTCGTCTTTCATGGCTGAGCGTGTCCCTTTCCTGGGGATAATGAGCGTGCTGGCATTCGCCTCAGATAGCACCCCACCCGAACAAGAACAAATCTGCAGTTGAAGACTGATTGTTTTCAGAAGCTTCAGTGGTTGCCCATGTTGGACTGTCTCAGCAAAATTGATTTTACTACCAAATGTATTCATTTCAAGAAAAGTAATCATCTCAGTAGAGATGGCTGGTCTCTTCATGACTGATGATGTCATTGTCTTGAAGAACGGTAATGTTTCCTTGATTTCTTAGGTTTCCTTGCCCTGCCTTTTTCCTTTAAAGGAAGATGTTTTTATTTCATCTATTTGAAACCAGATTCACCTGTTAGGAAAGCTGGACACATATTCAGTGACTCTTCTCGCACCAAAGCCTGGTCTGAGAGTAGCATTGCTTTACACTTGGTGATGTCCCTGGGAAGCCAGGCTTGACAATAAGGGGGTGTCATTTCTGGCACTTTTTATTGCATGCTTTATGTAAGTGTAAACCCTTTGTCTCTTTCCTTCAATAGTTTTTAATTCAGAGACTTCCACTCAAGGATCTGTGAGCTCTTATCTGTTAAATAATCATTCATTAGAATATGGCCTTTAAAATGCAAAATGGGAAGCTGCTTTAAATTTAATTCATTGCTTAGAAAGTTGGGGTTGCTTTCTTTATGATTGTCTCAAGCAGTTTCATTTGTGAAGTTAATTATGTCTGTAACACCTTTTAAAAATACTACTGAGACCATTTTTTAGTAGAATGGCATTGCAGGATACACTGGGTTTTTTATGATTTTAATAATCTGTCTTAAAGACGGTAACATTGATGACTGTTTGGAAAAGGGTCATTTTTCCATGCAGACTTATTTTGCTTCAAAAAACAGTAAATATAGTGACCTCTATATCTGAAATATGGCTTTTGACATGCTTAAATGAGTCTCCTTTTGAAGAGGGCAACAACAACAGAAAAGCAAATAAATCATAGTATCTCTGGGAGAATATTTGTCCCCTGGATTCCCTGGAGACTGGTGATTATTGTCGAGGGAAATAAAAACCTATTAAATCAGTGCCAAAGCTTCTAACATTTACAAAATTTTACACAGTTACACCCAATAAAGATATTTACAAGGAAGTACTACTGTAGAGTGAATTACTTTGTGATAAGAGTAGGAAGAAAACCCTGGACCAGGGACTTAGGAGACCATAGTGGTAACTTTCCATAAACTGGCACTGTCACCTTGGCAGGTACCTTATCTTCATGGATCTCAGGTTTGTCATTTGCATAAGAGGGTGACCAGCTTCTGAAGTCCCAGAAGGACAATCTCTCCTTGTATCTAAAACATTATAAATCTCCAGAATTTGAGATTATCTTATTAACTCCCCAGGGCTGAGAAGGAATTGACACCAGCTTTTTTGTACCCAGTGGCACAGTGTTGGGTCTGCTCGGAAAAGACCCGTCGCTGTCCTCTGTGGAGAAACAGTGGGGGCTTCCCAGAGGGCATAGACCTTCGTTGCCTTGTTATGCTGAATGCTCTTGGTTGGAGACGTGGAGTAATGTTGTTACACTGCTCTGGGAGGCCACGTGTGGATGTGAAGGGCCTTAGCACAGAGTAATTTATTAGGGCTCTCTGAGGAGGGCAGAGGAGGGATTTGCAGGGAAGACCAAGTATAGAAGGTTGCACCACAGTAGCATGTGACGGGAAGAAGACCCAGTGATGGATCAATTAGGAAGGCTGAAAAGGAGTTAGAGAAATGAAAAAGAAAAAGAACCAAAGATCCACTCCACCCAGGAAGCCAAAGAAGCTGTTGCCAGATAGAAATTAAAACAGTTGAGGCCTGGGAAGAAACCAGTTCAGAAGTGGCATTTCTGAATAGTGGGGGAAAGAACAATCCTTCCGTGAGTGGTTCGCGATAGTTGGTCTTTGGGGGAAGACCATATGCAAAAATGGATTCCAAATATAAATGTAAAAATTCAAAGTGAAAATACAGACAAAAACTTTCATAAATTGGAGTGAGAAACCCCTACCTATCCGTGTGGTGTGTATATTCAGGATTCCACAAAGAAAGGTAAAAGATGGGTTACAGACGGAGAGGAGATACAAACAAAACTTGGCAGGAAAAAGGTTAGTATTCTTGATGTAGGAAGAGTTTCTATAAACTAATCAGAAAAGTGACAATATAAGAACAGGAATGCTTTGTTTTCTGACAAAGAGACGTAAAATGATGAATAAACAGATGAGAATGTTTGTGAATTTAAAAATAATCTTAAAGCAATAATGAGATGGTAAAGTTCGTCTGTTAGACTAGCAAAAATTAAAATCCCTTGTAGCATCCACTGCAGATAAGACATGGACACTTAGGTAATCACTGTTACTAGGGGCTTAAGTTGATAAACCATCTTTAGAGAATTATTTGTCAGAATGTATTGAATTTTTAAATGCACATATATTTGATCTGCAGTCTCTTTCTAAGAACATATATCCTACAGAAATCATAGCATGAATATATGAGATTTATCTAAAAGGGACTTACTCCATCATTGTTAAGAGAAAAACAAGAGTCTGAATATCCATCAGTAAGCAGATGATTAAATGCATTGTGTACATTCAGACAATGAAATGCTTAGGCAGCTGTTTTTGTTTGGTTTGTTTTTTAGTTTGGTTTTCAATTTTTGAGTGTGCTTTTTTTTTTTAATGAGGTAAATCTGGGGGGTTTAACATGGAAGGAGCCCCATGATACCTTGCTGTGTGAGGAGGGTCTATGTTTTAGGCCAGTATTAACGCGACTCCATGCGTCACATGTCCGTGACCTGTGTGCGTGTGAATATGTAAGAGTAGATGTGTCTCTATAAACTTATGAAAACCTTGGGAAGACACGCAGCACCGGAACAGAGATGAAGTTGGAGGGATAAGGAGAAAGACAGAAACACTCAGTGATGCCCTTCAAGAGTGGTGGTAAAGCTGGGGCGCCTGAGTGTCTCGGGCAGTTGAGCATCTGACTCTTGGTTCCAGCTCACATCATGATCTTGGGGTTATGGGATGGAGCCCACATAGGGCTCCACGCTCAGCAGGGAGTCAGCTTGAAATTTTCTCTCCTTCTCCCTCTCTGCCTTTCCCCTTGCTTGTTCGCTCTTGTGTTCTCTCTCTAATATTAAATCTCAAAAAAAAAAGTGGTTAAGACACCACTTTACCACTAGTGGTGAATGAGGTCGGCAGGCATGTAGGTGATGTAGAGATGTGTGATTAGGAAGAAAGACGTGGAAATTTAGCTTGAGGGGCGCACAGGGCAAAGCAAAAGGTTTTGGTGTTGTGTTATATAGGGTAGGAGAACTCTGAGTGTGTTTGCATGCCAAGGAAAGGGAGAAAATGCAAAAAGAAGACGTGGTGGTCAGGAGTGTGATGGTGGTGGGGTTGGCAAAGACTAGAATCAAAGCTGAATCTTTCTCGGGTTGTAGAGGGTGAGTGAAGTTGGAAGAAGGGTTTTTTTTAAGAACTCCAAGCAGATGGCCTCTGTGACAACAGGCAAGACAAAGAGTAGCGGATGCAAATGGGTGGTGTTAGGAATGAAAGAAGATGTAAAGTGTTGGAAACAGCGACTCTGGAATTGATTTCGGGACAAAAAAGGGTATAAGAAAGACATTTAGGAAAGACGTTGGAAGGAAAGGAGGAGAAACGTAAGGAACTCATTTAGGGAAAGGAGAAAACCAACACAAAGCATAAGTTCAGAGCCCGTGAGTTCAGGTATTTCTCATCTGCAGTGAAGCGAGCTGGCATTTTCTGAGTGCCCGCAACCCGGAGGAGAAGGAATCCAGTGACTGCGGTTAGAATTAGAGGATTTCAGGCATTTAATGACACCAAGAAGGCTGGCTAAGGGTCTGGAGCCCAAGTGAGGCTGACAGAGCCAGAGAGAATATGAGGGACTGAATGTTGTGGTAAGAGTTAAAAAAAGAAAAAGGCAGATACTCGGGAGTCGGGAAGGGAAGGAAGGTGGAAGAACAGGTTGGAGTCATAGGAGGAGACATCAGCATTCCTTGCGGAGAGTTTCAGGATCCGAGGGCAAAGACAGAGCCACGGTCATGGGTGTTTGTAGTGCCTGCTGCCTTGTCTCTGCACACCCTAAGTCCCGTGAGGGAAGGGATGATCCAGCTCTCATTCATCTCTACATCCAGCACCTGGCACCTGGTGGGCACCCAGCAAACATTGGCATGAACGAGTCGATAGGGGGGTGTGGAAGCTAAGATCGGACGGTGAGGCATTCGGCATCTAAGGACAGGATGCTGGACAGGTCATCAATTTCATTGTTAAAGGCACTGAAGACAATCGCAGGAGAACTGGGGGAAGAGTCCCATATTGAATTATCAAGGATTCTGGGAAGCCATGTGGTTTTAGTCAATATGATTGACAGGGATACAGGAAGTGATAAAAGCAAACTGTGTGGCTAGTTTTTGAGCCCAAATCCACCTGTACCAGCATAGATGGGAAACTTGGTTCCCATCTGTTTTTGGTGGCTTATCACTGGATCTGCAGCCTCGAGCACTGCCCCCTGAGACGTGAGAGTCAGGACTTCTGGGAGTGTGGTCCGGGAAGCTGGATTTCCAGTATGTTCGTCACAGATGCTCAGGCCCAGCCAGTGAGCTTCAAGAACCTCTAGTGAGATTCTCAAGGGGAGCCTTTTGGTTTGGTGAGGTCTGGGAAGCAAATGAAAATAAGGAGTTTGCTAGCTTTTCTTCCGAGCCAAACAGATCCAGAGTGGTGGGAGAGATGCCCCAGAGTCTCTTAAAGAAAAGCTCTGAAGGAAGTGGCTTCAAGAGGAAAGCAGTTTCCGTTCAGTCGAAGGAGACCATGCGTGATGGAAAATGGCTGGGCTACTTGTAAAGTGACTATTTCTAAAATGTTCACATGGATTCCTACCGTGGTTACAAAAAGACTCAGGATTCAATTTGCCCTTTCATTGAGGAGTCAGGTTAAGGTTTATTATCAGTCGCTGTGCCATAAATGGAAATGGCCTAGAGCACTACTGTGTGTGTGTGTACAGAGGTGTGATAAACTCTGAAATAGCCTTCTTGTAAGGAGTTTTCTGGAAGGTGATTTTATTGTAGTCCTCCTCACAGTGCCCTTTCGCTTTTGGACAGGGTTCAAAGTGGTGTTATTTTAACATCTGAACCACACCAACTTCAGCCTGGATGTATTTTTGCAGCTACGGGCGTGAAGGGGACTTTGTGCTTCTGCTGGTATTCTAAAAGGATTCCTCTGTCCCAGAGCCAGAGGGGGAGGGAGACTTGCCCACTGACTCGCAGGCATTGCACATCTCCAGGGGGCAGCAAGAGAAGTGGGACCACAGGGGCCACATTGTCACAGGGCACCAAGATGGAGCACTTGAACAGTGCTCCAGGAGAGCCAGCTGAGTGGAAATTAGGGGTGCATCAGCCCCGCTGGCTGAGCAGGGAGCACAGGAGGGTGTCGTGGGCAGGTGAGCTGGACCGGAGAGAAAGGAGGTGCCGGGCAGGGGTTGAAGATAGGTGTAAGCTGGAGGGAAGGTGATTTCTGAACAGAGGATTCTTTCAAGGTGGAATCGTGTGAGCCGGTTTGCTCCCCTGCCCCTTCTGTGCTTGGAGAGATCCAGATCCCTCCCGCGCCTCCCCCCCCCCCCCCCCCCCCGCCCGTCTGAGGTGAAGGCCCTGTATTTGAACTCATCAGCCCCAGCCAGTGACTTGGAGCTTGTTCTCTCACTCTGCCTGTACCCGTACCACCCACACAGTCACGGTCTATTAGACGCTGCTAACTGGCAGCCTCTAACACCTTCAGTAAAAAGTGTGTGTCCTTTCTGATAGTTTTGAATGCTGAGGAATATTCTCCATGATTCCCGAACTGTCAAATTTACATCTCTCTCAGTATTTCTCTCCAAAGTCAGAAACCAGTGCTTTTTTTGCTATTATTTCTTGGCAGGTTTCAGAAAACTACCAAGCGTGCAGGCATTTATTCACCCTGTAGTGCTTTTGGCTGCATTCCCTACCCCTCCACCCTGACTCTCCCACCCACCGTGGATTGCCAGGGGCTTTGTGGCAGCCGTCTGCAGTAGAACTACTACTGTCAAAAGCTTTGGATAGACTGTGGCTCCAAACCACACTAAGTGCAAAGGCTTATGTCCTTGAGTGTAACATGGGAGGTCAGCAAGACATTTCTGAGCAGGAATACTTTCCAGATATCATTTGGGGTAAAGACGCCATGTTTGCCCAAAGAGAAAACTATTTACTGTTTTTTCTGTCTGGAAGAAACCATTATCTGTTTTTGGTGGCTTATCACTGGATCAGCATTAAGTTTTCTCTTTCTTATCCTTTTTCTCTTCCTCCTTTTACCTAAGTAGTAATGAATAATGTTGACCAAACTTGCCCAAGGTTGCCCAGACTCTGGCAAGTGTGATGAGCCTTAATTAAAAGTGCTGAAGAATGGGGTGCCTGGGTGGCTCAGTCGGTTGGGTATCTGACTTTTGCTCTCAGCTTGGGTCTTGACCTCAGGGTCATGATTTCGGGCCCCACGTTGGGCTCCATGCTGGGGGCAGAGCCTACTTAAAAAAAATGCTAGAGAAAATGTTTTTAACGGGGAATAATAGGCTTTCCTTGTTGTTGTTGTTTTTCTTCTCTCACCTAATATTTCGTAGTTGCTAACATTTACTTAATAATAGCTGAACACAGAAAAATGAAGAGTTGAGTATCTTAACGTGTGGAGAGAAAGTTGAATATGAAATTTGTTCCATGGAAGAGTCTCCCTAGATTGAATCATTGGGTAGGATGGCCAGTCTGACTTTTCTAATCCTGGGAGGGTGAAAAGGAGGAGAGAACTGAAGGCCTGTTTTCTGTGTTCTGTGGTGAGCACGATGGCCCCATCTGCGGCTGAGGAACCAAGGCAGAAGGACGATAAATGGCTTAGCCATGGTAACCTAATTAGCTCCTTGTGGAGTAAGAATTCAAACTTAGGTCTCCCTACTTCCGACACTTTCCTCTACTCCACAAAGTCTCCTTAAAACTGAAAGATGCTTCGCATCAGATACTCAGGGGCACTGGCTCTCCGTTGTGCTGCTCTCCATCTTAAAGAGAGAGCGGACTACCGGCACGTCTCTCCCATCTAAAAGCAAGCGCTAAAGAATACTAAATCCATTCTGCTCTCTTTTGTTCTAGATTTTCTACCCTAGCAAGGATGGCACAAAGATTCCAATGTTCATTGTGCATAAAAAGGGCATAAAACTGGATGGCTCTCATCCCGCTTTCTTATATGGCTATGGCGGCTTCAACATATCCATCACACCCAACTACAGGTAAGCCTGGAGCGCTCCCAGAACTTCGGCGTGGATGGGATCCTCTCCCTGCGGTGGGAAGAAACCAGAGACTAGTCATTGACTAGTTAGTCAGAGACTAACTCATTGTTTCAAATTTATGTAGGTGTATATTTCTTGTTTTTTTGTGTGGAGAGGCAAAATTGCATGTTAAGTACATGCTCTTTTGGTTAGGAATTTCAGAATCACAAGGTAATCTTTTGTCTTCGTTGAATAGGTAGTTTGAGAGCTAGATGCTGAGGCTCCGGAAGGGGAGGGTCAGCCGAGGTCTGGACGGAAGGAAGCTCATCCCTGCAGTGCTTGTCATTTGCTGTCCCGCCACTGCCCTCAACATTCTCTTCAGAGAGAATGATTTTTCAGTTACTGATTATATTTTTCAGCACCACAGAGTCTTAAAATAGACCATCTTAACATTCAGCCCCAAGTATACTTTCTGTATGGGCTATTACTTCATCCATTTTAAACTCTTCATGTGATTATTTCCCAATAAGTATGGTTCAGGGAGGAAAATCTGCATTGCCACACTTGCTGTTATTTAAATAACTATCTTCTGTCAGTTATTTGCAAACCTGGTTTTAATATCCCATTCACAGTCTAAAGTGGAATCTGCTCTGAACATTTTTAGTAAAAACAAGGAGTCTCCTACCAGTAAGACCAGCCATGAGCCAACTTCTGAATAGAGCCTCATACGAAATCTGATCCTATTCGGGAAGAAATGTATGGACTGGTGACTACCAGGACATAGGATCAGTGTAGGTCCAACTGGCCACCCCACATACAAAGACAAGAAAACTGTTGCTTTATTTTTGAGCCTTGGTTGGCTCAGTGTTGAGGATTTAATGAGGTATGGACAAGGTCCCTGGCCCGCAGGAGCTTATAGCCACATTGCGAGCCACCTTGGATATCTGGTTACAAAGTTGGATTTTATCCTTTAGTTGGTGAGGACCCAATGAACTTGTAAAATCATCACAGAGCCCACTATTTTTGGAAGATCATCACACGAATACATTGAAGGGAAACCAATTAAAAGGGTGGAGCGGGGTGGTTCCTCATTCCCCATCCCAGGGCAGGGCCATTCTGCCTTCTGCAGTGTTTCCTCCACGTCAGCTGGAATTCGGGACGGGGCCTGAGCCGCAAACAGGCTGCCCACCTCTTGCTGGTTTCCCAGGCAGTCATGTGGGCCTCTCATTCATATGTCCACATGTCTGTGCAGTCAGACCACACGTCGTGTTTATTCTCTGTGATGATTAGTCTAAGAATGCAAACCAGTACCCGTTGGTTCATTAGATTAACCTAATCCTTAAAAAATAAAACGTGGCCTCGTTTGCCCTTCTTTATCACTCAAAGTGATGAAATTCAAGCTTTAGTTTCAAGTCATGGTGACACCTGAGTGTGGGGCCTGTGAGCATGTGTCTCCTTCAGAGAGTGGGTTTAAGAGACTCGCATCCGGAGCCCGACTTCCTTAGTCCCTTCAGTGCGTCTTGCATGGAGACAGCCCTGTTCCTGAGCAGACCTATAGCTGAAACTGCTTGTCTTTGCTCATTTGTACAAGTGGTTATTAATCCTGCTCCACTGGGACTTGAGAGATGAGAAAGGAAGGGTACCTGTACCATTTTTATCCCAGAACCCAGCAGATATGCTGGGAGCTTCTGTAGAGACCATCAGGAGTACATGAATAATGTTGATGAGAAGACCAAGTGACTGAGAATCTCTTTGGCCAATCCAGTTATGTGGTATGATTGCTTCCCCTAATTCTCCTTTTTTCTGAGTCCTCAAGACCCAACAAGTCAGCACTCAAGGCCTTCTAGAACCCTAGGTCACAGAAGCCTGCGTTTACCCAGCTACTAAAAGGGAGGATGATAATTAATTTTAGCTAGCAGAAATGATGGATGTCATTTAGCACCGTTAGGGTCAGAGTGGAAAGAGGAAGAGAAAACAAAATCCAGATTTCCCAAATGACTTACTTAATGGCTTTGTGCTATAGTTTCTTCTGCTTATTTCTAGAAAACTTTCTCCAGCCCTGAGCCCTCCATGCTTCCTTTCTGGACTGTGTCCTTGGTCTCCTCAGCCCCTCTCACACCTTGTGGTTAGCTACCTAGTTAAGCGTCTAAATGTCTGTAAAACTGGAAAACCTCTTTAAAATCCCAGTTTCAGCAACAGCTTTATTCCAGCTTGAACAATGAGGGGAGAGATTCTAGAAACCGTGGAGCGGGGACCCCACTGAGGATTCCTGCAAGCCCAGAGCCTCTCACACCAGGACTGTGTCACGTGGTTGGAGATACTCAGTTTCCGACATTAAAAGACAGATTCAGCATAAAATGAGAGCTTCTGGTTCTTTCTCTCTTTGCATTATGACATGTGTATTCCCACTTCCTATCGTAAAATATGTACCAGCACAGAAAAACGAGATATATCGAATGCATATGAAAATGTATGAACTTTGCAGTTACACATTAATCAGAACTTTTATATTTTTCAATTTAATCAAGTAATATAAAACTACTGGACTCCCATTTCAGTAATATTACATGTGGAGTGTCTTCGGGAATACATTTTTTTGGATAGAGAGAGACAGCGTGGTCCTTACCAGGTGGTTAAGGGAAGCTTCATTACCTGAACTGTTTCTCAGCGTGTCCAGGCTCATCTTTGTGAGACACATGGGTGGCGTCCTTGCGGTGGCCAACATCCGAGGAGGTGGCGAGTACGGAGAGACGTGGCATAAAGGTGAGGTCTTTTCTCTACAGAAACACAAACACAGCATAGCCACCAATGTGTTTGAATGAGCTGCCGGGATTAGGAGCAGACAGGCGTTTTGGCTAGACAAGCGAAAAAATAAGGAGATGTTCCAACATGTCGCAGGCATCACGGCTCCTCTAGAAACAGCTCCGTTTTCATTGTGTTTTCCTTTTGTTCTCTGTTTACTTTAATGAAGTACGCACTTTTCCAGAAGCATTCCCTATAGAGCATCATCAGAATTGGGTTTTTAGCCATATGTGGGCACATTTTTATTTATCACAGTCAGAAGCGGGTCTGCAGGGCACTTTTTGGCATTTATTCGATCTCTCCGGAGTCAAGACCAGGCCCTCTGGTTAGCGTTATAAGGCTGTCTCCAACCAGGTCATTTTTTCTTAAAAGGAGCAGTCCCAAATAGAGCTTTCCTGTTCCCAGAGCAAGCATCCTTTTGCTTGCGTTATCTGATTTCCCCGAAGTTGCTGAGAAGTGGCATCCTCCTAATATGTGATTCCATCGTGCGCAGTTTAAGGCTCGAGAGCTCACTTGTTTTTCATGATTCAGCCTCCGTTCTCCAGCCTCCGGAAGCGTGTGTTCACTTCATTGGGAATATTACTTCCATAGGAAGCATCATTCCCCAGGCCGTCTTCGTTTTTTTTTTAAAGTCTTAGCTCTTCCTTTTCTTTACATATGGAGCACATCCTTTCCCCCAGCCTCTTGTGTCTGGAATTCTTGACTAACCAATAGCCACGGGAGGGTGTGGGAATACACTTTCAGTCCCACCAGCACCAAGCTTCTCCCCACTCTCACCATCTGCCATCCCTGAGAAGAAGGCCTGCTGGAACAAAGCTAGCCTCCAGGCCTTGGCACTGGTAGGCAGCATCAGGCAAAGGGGGTCTTCTCCCACAGTAGGAGCAGCAGACCTGCGTTTTTCCACTTGTTCCTGAACCGGAGGCCAAAGGCTGTGGTTTTCTACACCAAATCCGGTCTGCAAAGATGAGGGTAGATCTGTAAAGAGATTTTTCATAGGTACCTGTTAGATGACAAGATGTAGGAAAGGCCAAGCCTGACCCCCTGAACATGCATCAAGCACCCCAAAGGCTGACATCCGACAACATACTAACTACTTGAGCATCTCAGTGAGGGTGAGTGTTTCTCGTTAACACTTGGGCTCCTCGCCTGCCCCCTGTCGACATTTAGGGCGACTGCTCCCAAGTGTCATCCCTAAAGACTTAATCAATTGTCATTGTATAATTTTGACCCTGACCTGATATTAGAGTTTAATTACACTAAAATCATACTATGATATTAAGAGATGATCAGAGAAAAATAATCTCTACATCTCATATATTTATGTTCCAATTCCGTATGTGAAGTCTGGACCGCCTAACACACATCATTTACTCGTTAAACCATTTGTGACACACACACATGTACATGCATACATACCTGTGGCATGCATGTGACATACATACACACATACATGCATGGGCTCTTGGTCCCATGACCCTCTCCTGGAGAACCCAGATTCTTCTCCATAAACCCCCTCTGGCCACTAGGTGTGCACCGTGCTGTGACAGGCGCCAGGGCTCCTCATCCCTGTATTAATTAACCAACTTAATTATCCAAAAGTCCGGGGGGGGGCAGTTTGGAGCTTGAATGAGTCTAAAAGTAGACTATCTGTTTCTAGACTGATTGATAAACTTTCTCCAAATTTAGGCAGTCAAGGAGCCAGAAATGAATTTTTCCAGTTAGACCCACATATACTAAACATTGATAGATCTAAATTCCATTCTGTTTATTGAGTTTAAAATTTGATGCGCTTTTAAAAAATATAGTCATATCCCCAAAATGATATTATTCCTGGAAACGAAGTAATTCTAGCTGTTCTAATTCACTGATAATTTCTTATTAAAATTTTAATAACATTTGTTTTGATATGAAAAAATTTCTTCGGTAGCACTGCTCCGTCTTCAATTGGATTTCTGCAGAAGTGGTTAATCTCAAGTATCTAATTAGACCCATGTCTGTTTTTTGTTCATGTCCCAGGCAGTTACTTCAGACGTCTCTTCTGTTGAGGACACGTCTTTGGCTTTTGGCCTTTACTTTCAGATATTCCAAGACCTTACAGATGTTCCTCTCTTTACATAATTTCTTTGTGTGGTTTTATGCACCAGATGAGAAAATCCAGATTCTCAGATCTTAATTTAAGGATTCAGAAACTGTAACAGGCTGCTCTGCACCCCCACTTCCCTGCCTCACTCCTGCTTAGTACATTCCCTAAAGAGGGGTGAAACCAAACACCTTGTTTCTCAGCCTTACCGTTTCCAACTCCTGCCAACGGGAGGGCTGAGGAGCACCCCTGTGAGCTCACAGCCATCCATCCCTGAGACGGGGTCCTTGCTTACTACACAGAAAGGCTTGAGCACAGCTCAAGCCTAGCCTCTTTAAAAATCTAGGTTCTTGGGGCGCCTGGGTGTCTCAGTGGGTTAAGCCTCTGCTTTCGGCTCAGGTCCTAATCTCAGGGTCCTGGGCTCGAGCCCCACATCGGGCTCTCTGCTCAGCAGGGAGCCTGCTTCCCCCTTTCTCTCTGTGCCTGCCTCTCTGCCTACTTGTGATCTCTATGTCAAACAAATAAACAAAAAAACCTAAAAAAAAATTTTTTTAAATCTAGGTTTTTTTTGGTTACCTGCTTTCCTACTTCTGTCGTTCTTGTGGTTCTCAGACACAAGTGATCAGATCCACCCTGTGGACTCGTGATTATGGTGTTAATGGGTTTCCATGATGCATAACAAAATTTCAGTTGAGGCATTTCTTCTAAATGTGGGATTAGCCTGCTGTGTGTCAGTAATCAATAGTTGAAACTCTGCCCTATCATTTGAATTCCCTTTAGGTGAAACTTCTTTTGCTGTTTTTTTAAGGATTTGCTTCTTTACCGTCTTTCACTTCGGCACATTGCAGGTGGCATCCTGGCAAACAAACAGAACTGCTTTGATGACTTTCAGCACGCGGCGGAGTATCTGATCAAGGAAGGTTACACCTCTCCCAAGAGGCTGACTATTAATGGAGGTTCAAACGGAGGCCTCTTAGTGGGTGAGAACTGGATTCGATCGTACTTACTAGTTAACACTCCTGGGGTTTTCGGATACACTGTCCGTAGACAGCTCTTGACTTTCTTTGGCTCATGGGTGGGAGCAAGGAAAGCAAAACCCGTTTGTATCAGGGCATCTGATAAATGACACAGAGTGACCGAGCTGAACCCACTGGACACAGATTTGATTCATGATAGCCCGAGAGGCTGTCCTCCCTGCCTGCCCCGTTTTCTTCAGGGCTGCACACTGGGTGGGACCCCTACCCCACAGACTGGGTCCACAGCTTCCTAGGGTTCAGGACTGAGCCTGAGAACCCCTGTGATTGTGTTACTCAGAACTTGTAAGAAGTGATCACCTCTAAACATTGTTGAATTACCCGTGGTGTGGGTGCGGAGAAAGGCATGGCGAAGGAGAGCGAGCTAGCACGCCAACACACGGCAGACAGGCGGGAAGTCGTTCATGGTATTAATTCACATTCGCTGAGTTCTTTGTGTGCCAGGCGCAGCGCTGAGCCCTTCTCGTGCGCGCTCTCATTTGTCACACGCAGCTTGAGGGACAGGAACTGGTAGGAGTCCCATTTACCAGGACCCAAGGGCACAGAGAGGTTGAGTCGCTTGCCTGGTGTCACACAGCTGCAAAGTGGTGATGCTGGTTTTAGATTCTGTTCCTTCAACCTGGTGGTATGGCCTCTAAGTAGCTTTTCCTCATTTGGGGTAGTTAATGACGTTTTACCTTATAATGAACATTTATGGTAGCCTGGACTTTGCTTACTGGGCCCTCCATCCAATGTCATTAGGATATGAGGGACCATTGTACAAATGTAGGCTCAACTTAAAACACATGTGAAAATCCACTGTTTTGGAAGGGGGGGCGGGGGGGGGGCATATGCACTCAATTTCCTTATCCTTGAAATATACTAAGACATTGTAAAACCTGAACACCTGTTCTTACTCTTTACCCCAATAGAATATAGTTAAAAAAAAAAAAAAAATCCCCATGTAGGTAACATATATATGTTCAAAATAATTTGTTGGAATTTAGAAAGGACATTGATAGGTTTCAAACAAAACAGACTAACACCTCTGCCCCTGTGGAGCTTTCATTCTAGTCAGAGGCAGACAACACACACCAAAAGACCTGAGGCCAGCAAGGGCTCAGAGTGTTCTAGCAACAGAGTAGAGGCCCACAGCTGGCTTGCTGGGCACAGTGAGTGAGGGAGAGTGTCAGGAGAAGGGGCAGGAGGCAAAATCAGGCAGAACCTCAGAGCCAGTCTGACAGACCTGGTTTGCTCTGGGAAATGTGAAGCCTTCGGGGGAGTGTCACAAGTCGACTTATTTTTTTAATGGGATCGCTCTTGGACTGATCGTGTTATGGTGTTAAGGGAGGCAGGAGCAGAAAAGCGGGCACCAGGTTGGAGGCCTCTGTCCTGGTGAGCCACGGTGGTGGCTTGGCCCTGGAGTGTGGTGATGGAAGCTGCCAGAAGAGGTCAGATTCCAGCTAGTTCTGAATTTGCATGTGGGTCATATGCAAAGTGTAGGAGAGAAGAACGAAGCGCAAATAAACCTAAGATTTAATGGGAAAGGATATTGAAAATACCATCTGATTCCAGTAGTGGGAGAGCTGTTCAGTAACAGACTGTTTCATCCAGTAATTCCTTTATATTTTTAGCTTATTGGTTTACATCTGTTGGCAAACCTGGTTCCTTGAACAACTTGCAAAAATGGATTTCCCTTCTAAGGGTGCTGAAGGCTTATTTAAAGGGATAGATTCCTGCCCCTCATATCTGAGAGAATCAGGGTCTCCCAGGGTAGGACTCGGGATCTGGTATTAGGAATAAGCACCGAATTCAGAATCAGGGTGTGAACTAGGTTTTTTGCCAGAGGTAGGAGACGTCCAGATTCCCTTGACTCACTGTTCGTCACACCAGCTTTGATGGGACCTCCTCCCGTAGCGTCCCTACCTCCTTACCCCAGGTTCCCTCACACCCCACAGCCCCTGAACTCCCCACAGGAGTGGTTCCCACACTGTAATCACTCATTAACTTTCCCACTAAAACCTTCACTGATCTGACTCCAGCGCCAGGCACGTGGTGGGATGTTCAGTAAATATTGACTTACCCAAGCAAAGAAATACATTTATGTAACTGAAGTATACGAAGATGAATATTTTTGAAACAGGACAAGAACGTGTGCCAGTAGTGGTTAGAGCCTGTGCTGGCTTACAGGCCCTGCCCTGGACTGTACGAACAGTTCCTACTCACAACACTTCCAACACCAAATGTATGGGTTTTTGTTTTTTTTTTTCCACACCAACCAACTCTCCCATAAAGTGCTGATTTGTCTTTTGTTTATCTAGATGTTTAATGACAGACTGCCTCCTTTTCCATTCTTTGCCTTGGTTTCAGCTGCTTGTGCAAATCAGCGCCCTGACCTCTTCGGTTGTGTTATTGCCCAAGTGGGAGTAATGGACATGCTGAAGTTCCATAAGTACACCATCGGCCACGCCTGGACCACCGATTATGGGTGCTCGGACAGCAAACAGCACTTTGAATGGCTTATCAAGTAAGTCTTAATTCATAGTGATACATGTGGTGCGTGTTGCTAACGATTTGATACACTACTGAACAGTCAGAAGGGTAAGTGTTTGACTCTTTGTCCCTTTTGGTGTCTCCTATTTGCATATCATTTACTGCAGAAGTAGGGAAGTGATGGGAATACCTATTTGTCTTCCTTGTTTTGATCTGGCCTTTAACAAAAACAGCAAACTGCAGAGATGTGACAGAATTCTAAAGATGTCCTCCCACCCCAGGATTCCTGTCCCCTGGTCTCCAAATCAGACACTAAGCTGAGTGCCGCTGTGAAGGGACTTTGCAGATTAAATTAAGGTTACTAATCAGCTGACCTTAAAATAAGGTGATAATCCTGGATTACTAAAGTGGGCCTAGTCTAATGACAAGCCCTGAAAGACAGAGCACTTTCTCCGGCTGGAGGCAGGGGATGCAGCAGAAAGGGAGGTCAGACGAGAAGCCGGAGAAGGACTGGATCTGTC
This sequence comes from Meles meles, assembly GCF_922984935.1. NCBI lineage: Eukaryota > Metazoa > Chordata > Mammalia > Carnivora > Mustelidae > Meles > Meles meles. The sequence goes on from NC_060070.1 coordinate 27,018,303, forward strand.
ATTGCTGGCTTTGAAGATGGAGGAAGAGGGCTCTAGAACCTGAGAACAGCCCCCGGCCAACAGTCATTAAAGAAAGGGAGACCTCAGTCCTATAACCACATGGGAACGGAGTTCTGCCAACAGCCTGAATGAGTCTGGAAACAGATTTTTTTTTCCGCAGAATTTCCTGATAAGAGCCCAGCCAGCCAACACCTTGATTTCAGCCCTGAGACCCAGAGCAGAGAACCCAGTTGAGGCAACACAGACTTCTGGCTGACAGAACTGTGAGATAAGAAATCTGTGTTATTCTAAAAAGCTGCCAAACTTGTAGTAGTTTGTTACCATAGCAATCAAAAACTAATAGAAAAAGGTGTCAGTGTACTTTACCTCTATGTATGGGATTTTAAGAAGGAAAGAGATATGTGCAGGTACATTAAATTTATTTTGTTCTCTCAGTATAACCATATATATTTAAAACTGCAAATCACATTATTAAAATATTGTACAACTACATTCCTGTCCTTCAGCTGCTCTAGCAAGACCAGTGGGAAAATGGCAGACATTTAGACTCTCATGACCACAAGCTACATTCTTTCTGGCTGTTCCCTGTCTTCACTTCCCACGTGCAGGGGCTTGGGGACCGACATCAGCAGTTGAACTGCCTGTGTCCCCTGTCCCAGTCTTCTCTGTCGACTCCACATTTCATTACAACTATTTCTCCCATCAAGCTTTTTCTTTCATTTTATGTGATTTTTGTGGTTTTTAGCTCTTCAACTAAAATGACCAAAGTTTTATCACTGAAATAACCTCATCGACAAATACCAGTAAAAGCTAAATAAGAAGCTATCGTTCAAATTAACGTAAAGAAAATACACGCTTAGGGAGTCTCATCTAAACTCAATTCAAAATACTGACCGAATTGTGTATCAAAGGCAACAAAATATTCAATGGAACCTAATACTGCTAAAATTAATTTGGGAAAGAAAAGTAATTTAATCTTTCAAGTTGTCTGTGATATTCCTACTTTAGACTTTACTTTTCCAGCCTCTCTCTCACGGGGCTGTATTCTCCTCACCCCCGCTGCTCCCAGAGGAGCAGAGTAGTCGAACCAGAGGGCGCCCGACTGGGCAGGAGCTCCTCAGACCCAGCAGCTTGTCCCATGAAGCACCATCTGGAGCTTAAAGCCCTCCCCCCTGCCGCCCAATTACGGAGCTGGACTTCCACATTTGGGAATAGCTTGGATAAATTTTCTACAGAAATTCTCAGCTTTCCAAACCTTTTTCCCCAAGAACTAACCTTGATCTAGAAGGCTGGGTTGATCCAAGAACACTCTGAAATGAGATCAGAAAACCCATCCCTTGCCACCCCCCACCTTATCCGTGGGGAGGCCGTACTCCAGAACATTCCAGTCTTGACTTGGTTAACTGAGCAGAAATTTTACTGTTTTTGACTGTTTACCCTCCAAAATAAAACTCTCCTAAAATAGCCGATTATATCCAGTAAGACTGAACAGAGAAACATGATGTCCATATTGAGTAAAATGAAGAAAATCCAGAACCCCCCCCCACTTAACTGCTACTATCAAGTACTGTTTAATTCAACCAGACTTTTATTCTCAAAACCCTTTTGTTTCGTACCTGAAAAGCTGTGCTTGAGAAGGTGCCTCCCTGCTCCTCCACCAACTTGTCACCATCAGCCTAAGGCCGTTTTCTTTCTGCCCAACCTCGAGAGCCAGCCGGAGGCCCAGACAGGACCCGGGTTCTTCCTGGGACTGCCATGCTGAGCCTGCAGTAAACGTTTTATAGATGATAAAGGGGCAAAAAGCGGCCATATGCTTCAACAAAAGAAAGGCTGCCACCAATTATACCCACGGTCAGTGGCTTCAAGCCCATCTACTTGGTAGCAGTGAGAAAGTCAATCTGAAGAATGCAGAACAGTTCGAGACGCAAGTGTGCACCCACAGTTGGGTTATCTCAGCAGCCCTGTGAGTTTCTCCTTTACCCGCTTTTCCAAAGCGGGAGCCACACCCATGATGCGGCTCCCCAGTTTGCCATAGCCCAGCCAGCTACGACCTCCACGGCACTGCACACACAGAACGGCGGTGGGCACCTGGGTACTAGTTAGCCATGGTCATTGCTAGTGAAGTTAGGCTGGTAAACTACAGGGTTTACCCACCTTCCTTGATCAGCCCCGTGGACACACCACTCTACCTCTGCCGTCTGGCCCCACGCAACTGCCTTTGCCTTTCAGATACTCTCCGTTGCACAACGTGAAGCTCCCAGAGGCAGATGACATCCAGTATCCGTCCATGCTTCTCCTCACCGCCGACCATGACGACCGTGTGGTCCCGCTCCACTCCCTGAAGTTCATCGCCACCCTTCAGTACGTCGTGGGTCGGAGCCGGAAGCAGAGCAACCCCCTGCTTATCCACGTGGACACGAAGGCCGGCCACGGGGCCGGGAAGCCCACAGCCAAAGTGATAGAAGAGGTCTCAGATATGTTTGCGTTCATAGCGCGGTGCCTGAACATCGACTGGATTCAGTAAACGGACTCTCCCGCTCCCTCCTGACAGCCGCAGAAAACCTCAAGGGCTTTCACCCCGTCCACATGGAGAAACCACTGGGCGTACTGCTTCCCCACACGGACACCGTTCCTGCGCTCACAGACTGCAGTGGAACAGAACTGCTGTGGGAATTTTATCTTTTTTAGGCTTCTCCTTTTTAGCAAGCCCTTGGTGTTTTTTTTTCCACCCTGTGCAGGCACATGTTTTAAAAAAAAATTTAAAAAGGCATGTTTGGATAAATAGCTAAATGGCAGCCAAAACATTGTGAATATTAGATTGCTGAATTCAGAGTCGTAGTCAGGCCTCCTTCATCTAGAGCACTCAGTGAAACCTGCTACTATAACCATAACCAATATATCTTCAAATGTGAGAACTGTTCTCATGAACAAGACTTCTTCGCAACAATAATAAATGTTATTTAAGAATGGGAGGCTTTGTTTCTGGTTCCTGTGTGTTGAGGGGCCCTCACTCTGGACCACGTCACTTTTCTATTGGAATAAGCAGTTCGCGGGGCACTTGGGTGCCTCAGTGGATTAAACACGTGCCTTCAGCTCAGGTCACGATCCCAGGACCCTGGGATCAAGCAGCACATTGGGCTCTCAGCTCTGCAAGGAGACTGCTTCTCCCTCTCCCTCTGCCTGCTTGTACTGTCAAATAAATAATTAAAATCTTTTAAAAAAGTAAAAATAAATGTATACCACGCCCCCCAAAAAGTAGTTCTCCTTTCCATACACATTCATTTCCAAACAGTGAAACCCTAGAATATTAGCACTGAGAAGAAGGTGCGTGCATCCATTCCAGCTCCTGTGTTTATGGGGAGGAAGTGATTAGAGGCAGCTCACGGGCCTTGTTCTTAACTAGTCGGCTGGTCATGGGAGCAAGGGCTCTTTTGGATACTTAATGCTGAAAAAAAAAAAAATTGAACCAGAAGCTTCAGATTATTGGCCCATCAATCTGGTTACAAAGTATCCCTAGACGTATGAGCACCTGGCATAGAAAACCCACATGAATGAATGATCCAGATACGTTTATCCAAACTTACCTTCAAATCAGAAGTTTCAGCATTGCCCAAGCTGTTTTTCCCCCACAGACCACTTCTTAGAAACAGCCACACCTAAAACAGTTTTGGTCCCTTACCTTTGCCACCCCAAATCTTAAAGAGGAGGATACACCATTCCTCAAACCACTGTTCGTACAATCTCAAGGCATTCAGTCTCCTGAAATACTTCCTTTAGGCATCAGTTTGGGAAATGCTGATCTAATTTATGAGAAGAAAACCGTTTCTTCTTCATCTTGCTTCAGATGACAAAAATAACTCCTCTCGATTATGTATGAAGTATCTTAACCTTTAAAAGGCTTAAAAGATTGCTTCATTGTTCCACTAACTTGTCCTTTTCCAGAGAAGTCCTGTCTTCCAAATCATACACATTTGTGCTTTTCTTCGGCACTTTACGTCTCAAAATGTGGCCTGAAATCAGACACACGGTTTGCCGTCAAGTACCTCACTACATATCAGAGCAGAAAGCTGGCTACTTTGGTTTTTCTCATCTAGAATCATGTATTCTAGTAAAGTGTCGGTAAGTGCTGCCTATAGCGTGGCTATCATTGAGCCTAGGATGCACGTGGTTGCCTCCCCGCTGCCACCCTACCCCCAAAGGAAAAGGGTGTCCCCTGGCTATCTGCGCTCGTAGAACCGACATCACCTCTGCCAAAAGAGGCAAGCACTGGTTAACCGCCGTCTACCTGCCGACCAGCATGGCAGGAAAAAGAAAAAAAAACAAAACAAAACTTTTGCATAGATGAGCTAGAGGCAGCCTTTTCTTAGACCAGCTGGGTAGTCTGAGATCCAGGCAGCTGAGTTGTTCCCACTCGGTCCAGAACATGGTCAAGCGTGCACAGAATCTAGCCCTACTTTCCCACTGAGGTCTCCCACTGAGCAATGGAAAGTGAAAAGACACAGTGAGTAGGGGTTCAGCTTCAGGAAAAGTCACTCAGGCCCAGGTTCAAATCCCAACTCTCATCTCTTAGGTGGTAATTAGGAGTAAACATTATAATACACTTACAAAAGTGCCTACCAAAAAAATTGGCCTCTAATTGTGAGTTCTCTTTCCTAAGCTAGTTTTCACATCTAGATTTAAGCAGGACACCTGAGCCCACAAACCGAGGGTAGCTTTTTTAAGCCTTGAACACTAGAAGCATAGGAGGTTGGCCCCTTCCCAGATCTCCAGGGCCTTCCCTATTGGATGCCACCCTCCTGTATGTCCAGTGCTCTGCCCCTCTGCTCTGTCCTAGGTTGGTCTATGGTGTTTGGGGGGCGGGGTGGGGAAGCTACACACATCGTACAGGTAGTCTAACTTGCCACACAGGCCACAGTATTTGCTACCTTAGTGAAATAAAGTCGCATTTCTGACTGTTAGTGCATACACGTCTGGAATAGTGTAAAAGGTGGCAATTACGGTTTCCTAATACTCCCACTAAAACTTAGCCAATTACATAGAAATGGTGCTGCAGGCTGAAAAGGTTAAATTTCAGCTAAGAAGGCTTGTCACCAATCTGTCTGTATCTGAGCCAGCTGCAGGGAGTTCCCAGGACAGGCCATACAGCCATTGCCCAGAAAGGTCATGAAGACTCAGAGGGGTGACAGACAGGAGGGAAAGCTGTGAGCGGTCTAAAAAAGCAAAGGTCAGACTGGAACGGGGTGGTCAGGCCAACAGGATGAGGGCTTGGCCAACGAATAAGGAGTATTTAGCCATGTTCTCCATCTAGTCATTCCAGGGGCTGGGGTTAGAAAATAAAGCCCTGTCTTCGTGAAGCTGACACTCCAGAAGGAGGAGACAGACAATAAATGATTTTACTGAGTCCCCTGTGCCATCCAGCCCTTAACACTCTGTATATGGCTGCTTGTCCTCAAGCAACCTTACAAACCACATGCTACCCTTACCCCAATCTGGCAAAGGCCCAAATTCCCCAGCCAGGAAGCAGGGCAGTAACCCCAGCAGCTGGACCCTGGAGTCTGCACTCTTACCACTGGTGTACTAACAAGATAATAAACGAGAGGGCTCTCATTCCAGACCATGACACAGTAAAGTCCTGAACTTACCTCCTCCCACAGATGCACTGAATCTACAGCTATATACAGAACATTTTCTGGAAGAGACAAAAACTAGTTGAGCAACTCCTACAAATTGGGCAAATGAGAAAAAAAGCCCACATTGAAACAGACAGGAGAGGCTGAGACCCAATCTTCCCATGAGCACCCTTTACCCCCAGCATGGCACAGTCATGAAGGAACTCACAACTCAGAGCTTCTCCCTGAGGAGTGAAGGGTCAGGACCCCAAATATGGCACCCCAACTTTTAAGACCTGCATCTAAGAGACGAGCCCCCCAAAACATCTAGCTTTGAAAACCAGTGGGTTTTGTGCCCATGAGACCCACAGGCTATACCAAACTGAGAAACACTTTCATTTTCTGTAGTCTACTCAAATTTTTTATTTAAAGGATTAAAAGTTCATGAGAATATAGAACTTTCAAATCATTTAAGATCTCTCTTAGCAACTTTCAAATGTACAGTATAGTATTATTAACTAGAGGTACCATGCTGTATGGGACATCCCCAGAACGAACTTATAACTGGAAATTTGTACCTTGTGACCTCTTTACCCACTTCACCCACCAGAGAAGTAGTTCTTAAAGGGCTCATGCAGACTGAGCTACCCCCGCTACCCGCCCCCCCACCCCACCAGAGCTCAGCAGAGAGGCAGCCGACTGAAAAGTGTCCAGTCTTCCTATGAAAGACACCTGCTTGCTCATCTGAAAAATCTGACCTGAAGGAGGGGCAGGCTTCTAACTTAACACACATCTGTCACCCTTCTGAAATATTCTAAAGACCAGAGGATCCAATGGGAGCCATCTGCACATTCTCTCTCTGCCCCCTTCCTGGTCCCTAGTATTTCCAGGAAAGGCACTTAAGCACACAGCTGGTGCCCTGGTTTGGGCAGCTGCCACCTCAGGGACAGCCCTTGAGCACTGGCTCTGGTGGCCAATGGGACTTCATGGGTCCCCTATGATGGCAACGAACGGAGAAACAGTTCTTTACCAGCTCCCTCCCCGCCAGGGCACAGCTCGGAGACAGTAGTCTGAAATGGACCTCCCATATTTCTGCGAAAGAGGCCTATTAGCTTAGCTTCATAACTGTGGCCCAAGGGGCAAACTTCCCATTAAAAACACTTCTAAGGGCCAACGATAATCCCAACCGGAGACCAGGGAGGCTGGCAGGTGTCATCATCATGCTCCCTCTGTCCCACCCGAGGTCATCAGGGTTTCCAGCATTTGTGGCCATACCACATCCCTTGATAGCCTGCCTCTGGTGGCCAGAGGGGCTTGTGTTCACAGGGCTTGTGTTTTTGTGTAATGGAACAGTAGCAAACACAGAAACAGTTCTTAACAGGCTATTACCCCAAGGCTCATACAGAAGCAGCACACAGAAGTGCCCATCTCCCAGTCTTGCCCTGAAAGAGATATGTTTGCATACTTTAAGAACTGCTGTCTAAGTGTCTGGCTTCCAATCACCCTGAATTTGTATGCTGACTGAGATATTCCCCTTTGGGACACTGATAGATCTTGGCAAATCCCCACCAGTAGAAGCCACTAAGACTAGAGTAAGCTGCTTAAACAGTCACAGAGGTTTGGGAGACAGCCAAGAGCTAGGGCAGGGTTGAGTGATAAAGTTCATCTACATGAGGTCACCCTTTCAAAACTAGAAGAAGTGGCTATTTAAATAATAGATTTAAAGGAAAACAACAGAGATTCAAAGAAAAATGAAGAAACAAGAATATCTTGTTTATCCTAAGAATAAAACCTTAGGAAAAGCCCTCAATGGAATAGAGATAAATAATTTACCTGATAAAGTTCAAAGTAACAGTCATAAAGTTGCTCACCAAGCTTGGAAAACAAATGAATGAACACAGTGAGAACTTAAAAAAGGAGAAAATATAAGATAGTACCAAATAGAAGTCACAGAGCTGAAAAATACAGTATCTACACTAAAAAAGACACTAGATCATTCAATAGCAGACTAGATAAAACAGAAGAAGGAATCAGTAGACTTGAAGACAAGGTAGTGGAACTCATCCAATCAGAGCAGCAGAAAGAAAAACAGAATGACAAAGCTTCAGGGACCTATGGGACAAGATCAAGCAGACCAACATTAACAGTATAGGGGTTGCAGAAGAAGAGAGAAAGAAAAGGAGTCAGAAATTTTATTTGAATTATGGCTGAAAGTTTCCCCAATCTGGGGAAGAAAACAGAAAACCAAATCCAGGAAGCCCAGAGAATTCTAAAAAAGATGGACCCAAAGAGATCGACACCAAGACACAGAATTAAACTATTAGAGATAAGGGGAGAATCTTAGAAAGCAATGGGAGAAAAACAGCTTGTTTCATACAAGGGAACTCTCGTAAATCTATGAGCATATTCTCATATTCAGAAATTTTGCAGGCCAGAAAAAAGTGACATAATATATTCAAAGTGCTGAAAAGAAGTACCAATTAAGAGTATTCTATCTGGGGCGCCTGGGTGGCTCAGTGGGTTAAAGCCTCTGCCTTTGGCTCAGGTCATGATCCCAGGGTCCTGGGATCGAGCCCCACATCGGGCTCTCCGCTCAGCAGGGAGCCTGCTTCCCCCTCTCTCTCTGTCTGCTGCTCTGCCTACTTGTGGTCTCTGTCTGTCAAATGAATAAATAAAATATTAAAAAAAAAAAAAGAGTATTCTATCTTGCAAAGTTGTCCTTCAGAATTGAAGGAGACATTAAGAGTTTTCCAACCAAGCAAAAGCTGAAAGAGTTCATCGCCACTAGACCAGCCTTACAAGAATGCTAAAAGTTAAGGAAAGGAACGGGTGGTAATTAGTAACAAGAATACATAAAAGTGTAACTCTCACTGGCAAAGGCAAATATATAATAAAAATCAGAATAATGTTAAAATGGTGAGTTAATTCATAAAGCTAGTATAAAGGTTAAAAGACAAAAGTAAGAATAACTACAAAAAGTTATTAATGACATTCTTTACAAGGATGTTACTTTCATGTTTTGAATTATTAAATAGCCCATTTCATACTTTGCTTGAAAGTATGAGGCAAGTAGTTAATTTGTCATAAATAAACTACTATCTGATTTAAATTCAACTTGTATTTCAAAACTTTCAGAATAAAAAATGTCATACTCCCTTAAAAAAAGTTATTAATGGATACACAAAGTTTTTAAAAACATCAAAAGCAAACTGTGGGGTAGAGGGAAGTAAAAAACGTAGAGCTTTAGAATGTGTTTGAACCTAGTCATCATCAATTAAATTATTGGTGTAAGTTGTTTTATGTAAGCCTCATGGTAACCACAAAGCAAAACACATAATAGATACACAAAAGAGAAAGAGAAAGTAATCTAAGCACATCACTACCGAAAATCATCAAGTCACCAAGGAACAGAATAAAAGAAGAAAGTAATTTTAAACCAGCCAGAAAATGATTAAAATGGAATAAGTACACACCTGTTGATCTACTTTAAATGTAAGTGGACTAAATTCTCCAATCAAAGAGTGGATGAATGGATAAACAAGACAAGACCGACAAGGATTCCAGTCCAAGATGGCTATGTAGGAAGTCACTGAACTCACTTCCTCCACGGAACACAAAAAAAATTACACCTATTTACAGAGCAGTTACTCCTGAAGAAGAACTGAGGCCAACTGAACAGCTTTTGCACAACAAAAAAGGAGTGGCAAAAGAGAACAGCAAGAGAGACAGAGACACATTAACAAAGGAACCCTCCCTCCCTGATGCTGCAAATGGCAGTGTGGAGGGATGGTAAAAGGGACTGGAAGAACATTCATCTATCCTGGAGCACAGAAAAAAGAACTGCAGTTTAAAAAGTAACTAGCACATAAAAGAACCAGCCCTAGAACTCCTCCGCACAGTGAGGGAGCTGTGAAAACTCTCCAGGTTAGAAGAACTGCCAGGCACGTTCTACACTTTTCCTCCACTTTGAAAGCACAGACCAGGGTATAGTCCAGGCACCCTAACCAGCCTGCCTGTCAGTGGCCCCTGGCTTCTAGCTCACACCAGCCTAACCATCCCACCAAGGTGGCCACGGGGCAATGCATACTGGAAATCGCTGGTTAGCAATCATTATAGCTCCAGCTTTTGCACCAAGGTGAGAGAGGGGCAAAGCATCCCGGAACACTCCAGGCCCATACCACTTGGCCTTCGGGCAGCTTGCAAGGGCACTCCCAGTGAAGAGAACTCTAGTACCACCTGCTTCAAATCCAGCTGCTTATCAGTGTTCCCCCTGTGTGAAGCACCCTGGGAACCCCCCAGCTGTGCCTACCAACGTCAAGTAAACTTTCACATTATAGGGGTCCCAGAAGAAGAGAGAAAGAAAGAGGCAGAAAACTTATTGGAAGAAATAATAACTGAAAAATTCCCTAACCTAGGAGAAAAAATAGATATCTAAGTTCAAGAAGTATAGACAGTTTCAAACAAGCTAAACCCAAGGAAGTCCACACCATGACACATTACCTTTAATCTTCAATATTTTAACTATTAAGAGAATTTTTAAAGCAGCAAGAGAGAAGCAAAACATTATATACAAAGGAAACCCTATAAAACTATTAGCTGATTAACTTCACAGGTCACAGAAAGTGCCATGCCATGTTATATTCAAAGTGCTGAAAGGGAAAAAAAAACTTATAACCAAGAATACTTTAACCAAGGTTATCATTCAGAACTAAAGGAAAGATAGAGACTTTCCCAAACAAAAGTTAAAGGAGTTTATTACCACTAACAAAGCCTTACAAAATGTTAAAGGATCTTTAAGTAGAAAATATATAGCCATAATTAGACATAAGAAAATTATGAATAAAAAGATATAAAATATGACAGCATATAAATAAAACATGGAGGGAGTGAAAAATATTAAGATTTTGTTCGAACTTAAATGATAATCAACTTAACACAGACTGCTATATAGTTAGGATGTTGTATATGAACCTCATGGTACTCAGAAACCCAAAATCTATAATAGATACACAAAACTTTAAGAAAAAGTGAAATATATAGCAGACAGGAACTCAATTACAAAGAAAGAGAGCAAGAGAAGAAGAAAGGGACAGAGAAGGACAACAAAATCAACTAGAAAACAACCAACGAAATGACAGTAAGTACATACCTATCAATAATTACTTTAAATGTAAATAGCCTAAATGCTCCAATCATAAGACATAGGTGGCAGAATGGGTTAAAACACACACAGACACACACACACACACACACACACACACACACACACACACACCCTCAACCATTTTTATGTTGCCTACAAGAGACTCCCCTCAGATCTAAAGATACATACAGTCTGAAGGTGAAGGGATGGAATAGAATTTACCAGGCAAATGGAAGCAGAGGAAGGAAAAAAAAAAAAAAAAAAAAGCTGAGGTAGCAATACTTACACCAATGAAAACAGACTTTAGGACAAAGACGAACAAAAAACAAAAAAAGGGTATTTTATGATGACAAAGAGATCAATCCAACAAGAGGATATAACAATTGTAATAACTTATGTACCCAACACTGGAACACCTAAAAACATAAAGCAAATACTAACAGACATAAAGAGAAATTTATGATAATACAGTAATAGTAGGGGATACCCACTTATATTAATGGATAGATCATCGAGGCAGAAAAAATGAATAAGAAAATGGCGTCTTTGAATGACACATTAGACCAGATGGACCTAACACATATAAACAGAACATCCCATCCAAAAACAATAGAATATACACGCTTTTCAAGTGCACATGCAATGTTCTCTAGAAGAGACTACATTAGGCCACAAAACAAGTCTCAATAAATTTAAGAAGACTGAAATCATACTGTGCATCTTCTCTAACCACAATGGTATGAAACTAGAAATCAACCAAAGAAGAAACTGGGAAAAACACAAACACGTGTAGGCTAAATAACATGATACTAAACAGCCAATGAGTCCATGAAGAAATCAAAGAAGAAATTTTAAAAAATACATGGAGACAAGTGAAAATGAAAACACAATGGTCCAAAAATCTCTGGGACATAACAAAAAGTTGTGTTTAAGATTTTTATCCAGGTATTTGAGAGAGAGAGGGAGAGAGAAAGAGAGAACATGAGGATAGGGGAGGCACAGACAAAGAAGCAGGTTCCCTGCTAAGCCTGACCTGGGGCTCTATCTGAGGACCCTGGGATCATAAACCAAACCAAAGGCAGATGCTTAACCAACTGAGCCACCCATGCACCGTGGGAAAGCAGTTTTAAGAGGAAAATATATGTGATACAAACTTACCTCAAGAAACAAGTAAAAGCTCAAATAAAGAATCTAACCTTACATCTAAAGGAACCAGAAAAAGAATAAGCACAGCACAAGGAAGAAATGATAAATTGGAGAAGTAAATGAAATAAAGATTTTTTTTATTATGTTAGTCACCATACAGTACATCATTAGTTTTTGATATAGTATTCCATGATTCATTCTTTGTGCGTAACACCCAGTGCTCCATGAAATGCATGCCCTCCTTAATACCCATCACCAGGCTAACCTATCCCCCCATCTCTCTCCCCAAACCCTCAGTTTGTTTCCCGGAGTCCACATTCTCTCATGGTTCCTCTTCCTCTCTGATTTCCCCGCCTTCATTTTTCCCTTCCTTCTCCTAATGTCCTCTATGCTTTCTTCATGTTCCACAAATACGTGATACCATATGATAATTGACTTTCTCTGCTTGACTTATTTCACTTAGCATAAAGGGAACAGTCAACAAAACAGAAATAACCCATGGAATGGGAGAAGATATTTGCAAATGACACTACAGATAAATGGCTGGTATCCAAGTTCTATAAAGAACTTCTCAAACTCAACACCCAAAAAACAAACAAGTCAAAAAAAAAGGGGGGGGGCAGAAGACATGAACAGACACTTCTCCAAAGAAGACATACAAATGGCTTATAGACACATGAAAAAATGTTCCTCATCATTAGCCATTGGGGAAATTCAAATCAAAACCACATTGAGATGCCACCTTACACCAGTTAGAATGCCAAAAATTGACAAGGCAAAAAACAACAAATGTTGGAGAGGTTGTGGAGAAAGGGGAAACCCTCCTTACACTGTTGGTGGGAATGCAAGTTGGTGCAGCCACTTTGGAAAAACAGTGTGGAGGTTCCTCAAAAAGTTAAAATTAGAGCTATCCTATGACCCAGCAATTGCACTACTGGGCATTTACCCCAAAGATACAGATGTTGGGAAAAGAAGGGCCACATGCACCCCCATAGCCAAACTGTGGAAAAAGCCGAGATGCCCTTCAGCAGATGAATGGGTAAAGAAGACGTGGTCCATATATACAATGAAATATTACTCAGCCATCAGAAAGGATGGATACCCAGCTCTAGCATTAACATGAAATAAACATTTTTTAAAAAATAAGAACAAAAATGAAAGAGCCAGTACATTGAAAGGATAAGATTGAGAAACCCTTAGCTAAAATCATAAAGAAAAAAAACCAGAAAGTACCCAAAAAGATAAAATCAAATGAAAGAGAATAAACAATGGACACCACACCACAGAAATACAAAGGATTATAAGAGAATACTATAAAAAATTACATGCCAACAAATTGGTTTGTTTCTATTGGAAGAAATTGGTTATTTCTATTGGAAGAAATAGAAACATACAATCTTCTAAAACTTTATCAAGAAGAAATAAAATACCTGAAAAGACTGATTACTAGAAACAAAATTGAATTGGTAATCAAAAACTACCAAAAAATAAACATCCAGGACCACACAGATTCAACGGTGAAGTCTTCCAAACATTTAAGGAAGATTTAATAACTGTTCTCCTCAAACTATCCCAAAAAACAAAAGAGGAAGGGAAGCTTCCAAATACGTTCTATGGGGCCAGCATTACCTTGATACCAAATAAGACAAGAGCACAACAACAACAACAACAAATTAGAGACCAATATCCCTGATGAACATAGATGCAAAAATCCTCAACAAAATATAGCAGACCTCATTCAAAAATACATTCAAAGGATCATTCACCCTGACCAATTAGATTTATTCTAGGGGTGCAAAGATGGTTCAATATTTATAAATCAATCAACATGCATTTATACATTTATATCACATCAATAAATTGAAGGATAAAAATAATGTGATCTTTTCAATAGATGCAGAAAAATCATGTGACAAAATTCAACATCTCTTTGTGATCAAAACTCTCAACAAAGTGGGTTTAGAGGTAACACATTTCAACATAATAAAAGATCATTTATGAAAAAATCCAAGTTAATATCATACTCAATGGTGAAAACCTGCAGGTTTTTCCTCTAAGATCAGGTATAAGACAAGGATATCCACTTTCAAACTTTTGCTCAACATATTATACTGGCAGTCCTAGCCACAGAAATAAGGCAAAAAAATAAATAAATAAAAAATAAAAATAAGGGGCATCCAGATTGGTAAGGAATAAATTAAGCTGTCACTATTTGCAGATGACATGATATTATACACAGAAAACCTGAAAGACACCACCAAAAAACTTTTAGAAATAATAAATTAATTCAGTAAATTTTTGGATACAAAATTAATACCCAGAAATCTGTAGTGTTCCTATACCCCAAAAGTGCAAAAACAGAAAAAGAAATGAACAAAACAATTACAGTTACACTAGAAAGAATAAAAACTTAGAAACAAACTTAACCAAGGAGGTTAAAGACCTGTATTCTGCAAACTATAAAACATTGATGAAAGAAATTAAAGATAACACAAATGAAAAGATACTTCATGCTCATGGATTGAAAGAATATTCCACACTCTCCATAGCAACTACAGATTCAGTGCAATACCTAACAAAATTCCAATGGCATTTTTCACAGAATTAGAACAAATGATGCAAAAATTTGCATAAGAGCACAAAAAACTCTGAATAGCCAAAGCAGTCTTGAGAAAGAAAAAGAGATGGAGGTATCACAATCCCAGATTTCAAGATATACTATAAAGATGTAATAATCAAAACAGTATGGTACTGGCACAAAGACAGACACACATAGACCGATGGAACAGAATAGACAGACCAGCAGTAAACCCATGCTTATATAGTCAATCTATGGCAAAGTAGACAAAAATATGCAACGGGGAAAAGATGGTCTTTTCAATAAATGGTGCTGGTGAAAACTGGACAGCTATAAGCAAAAGAATGAAACTGGACCACTTTTTCACACTATACACTATACACAAAAAAACTCAAAATATTTTAAAGACCTGGGGTGCCTGGGTGGTTCAGTGGGTTAAAGCCTCTGCCTTCAGCTCAGGTCATGATCCCAGGGTCCTGGGATCAAGCCCCACATCGAGCTCTCTGGTCAGCAGGGAGCCTGCTTCCTCCTCTCTTCCTGCCTGCCTCTCTGACTAGTTGCAATCTCTGTCTATCAAATAAATAAATAAAATCTTTAAAAAGAAAAGAAAAAAAATATTTTAAAGACCTAAATGTGAGACCTGAAACCATAAAAATCCTAGGGGAGAACACAAGCAGTAATGTCACTGATGTCGGCCTTAGCAACATTTTTCTAGATGTCTACTTTGGCAAGAGAAACAAACAAAAGAT
This sequence comes from Meles meles, assembly GCF_922984935.1. Taxonomy (NCBI): domain Eukaryota; kingdom Metazoa; phylum Chordata; class Mammalia; order Carnivora; family Mustelidae; genus Meles; species Meles meles. The sequence continues at coordinate 27,033,528 of NC_060070.1, forward strand.
AAAGGGATTACATCAAAATAAATTTTGGGGGGAGGTGGGATTGGGAGAGGGGGAGCGGGCTATGGACATTGGGGAGGGGAGGCGAACCATGAGAGACTATGGACTCTGAAAAACAACCTGAGGGTTTTGAAGGGTCAGGGGTGGGAGGTTGGGGGAACAGGTGGTGGGTAATGGGGAGGGCACGTTTTGCATGGAGCACTGGGTGTTGTACAAAAAGAATGAATATTGTTATGCTGAAAAAATAAATAAAATGGAAAAAAAATAAATTTTTGCACAGTGAAGGAAACCACCTACAAAACAAAAAGGCAACCTACTGAATGGTAGAAGACATTTGTAAATGATATACCACTCAGGTGTTAATATCTAAAATATATAAAGAACTTCTACAACTTAACACCATAAAACCCCAAATAATCTGATTTTAAAAATGGGCAGAGGGCCTGAATAAACATTTTTCCAAAGACAACACACAGATGGCCAATAGACACATATACCATGTCAGTATTCCATCCAAAAGCAGCAGAATACACATTCTTCTCAAGAAAACATGAAACATTCTTAAAAATGGATCATGGTAGGCCACAAAACAAGTCTTAAATTTAAGAAGGTTAAAATCTTACCAAGCATCTTTTTCCAATCACAGTGGTATGAAACTAGAAGTCAATTATAAAAGAAGTGAAAAACTCACAAATATGTGAAGATTAAAGAATATGCTACTGAACAATCATGAATCAAAGAAAAAATAAAAAGATCTATCCTGTACCCCCCATGGCCCTACTCCACTAGATTCAGCAGGTACATACAATTCCTACAGAGGATGCCCCTTGAATACCGGACTCTTGTGGCCAGGGGTGGAGGGCTTGTGTTTCTGAGCCCCATGTGGCTGAAACAATTGGGGAGGCAGTTCTTGGTAGGCTTCCACCCCCAGGACACTGACTGCACCGAGAGCAGACTGAAACACATCTCCAGTCTTCCTGTACCACTCCTTCAAGACTGGGAGAGAGAGCTCTTTCATCTCATACTAGAAGCAAGTAGAGTCCAGCAAAATGAGGAAACAAAGACATATGCTCCAAAGGAAAAAAAAGAAAAAGATAAAATCCCAGAATAAAACCTTAATGAAACAAAGATAAGTAATTTGCATGATGAAGAGTTCAAAGTAATGGTCACAAAAGTGCTCACCAATCTGGACAGAAGAATAGATGAACATAGAGAGTACTTTAAAAAAGAGATAGAAAATATTAGAAAGTACCAAACAGTCATAAAGCTGAAGAATACAATAACTGAATAATACACTAGAGGGGTTCAGTAGCAGACTAGATGAAGCAGAAAAAAGAATCAGTGACCTGGAAGACATGGCAGTGAAACTCATACAAACAGATCAGCAAAAAGAAAAAGAATTTTAAAAAGTGAAAAATTACTTAAGGGACCTATAGAACAACATCAGGTAATAAGTGATAGTAAGACTTTAAGTGGACTAGCAATTTTGGTTAGGGTGACCTTAAGGAACAAAATAACCTCTGAGTGATTAAAATCCGGACTTACTAGTCAAAACATTTTATCACTTAATGATGCAAGATATTGATCAACAGAACAAGTTATCTTCAGATAACACTGCAATCAAATAACACTGAATTCCAGAATTCATATCAACAATAGGGTTTACTACCTCAGTGTTGTATCAGGACAGCCCAAGGTGCAACCACTATTAATGATTCATTTGTTCAATAACTAAAATCCTACACGATCTGAGTACAGACCAAAAGTAATTTAGGTTAATTTCTTTCTATTATGGACTTTGCCCAATATGAAAGGACAAGAAAAATGAAGCTCACTTCATTAGTTTGAGACATCCTCAAACTAATAGATTATATAATCTTAATTTATATCCACCCTGCCCAAGATCAGGGTTTGTTAGGATGGCAGAGCTCAGTAACTGTGTAAAACTTAAGCCTTTATACTCAGTTCAATTTCTATTCCTAACAAAATATTTATAATCAACATTATCTCATTGATTATCCCCACCCCACTCGTCATAGCATTCCTCACACCAATCAAATGAAAAGTTCTAGGATATATACAACTTTGCAAAAGACCAAACATTGTTGGCCCTCGTGGTCTCTTACAACCCATTGCTGATGCAGTTAAGCTATTCATTAAAGAACCAATGAAACACTAACTTCATCTATATCTGTATCCATCACTGAACCAATCTTAGCCCTCACCATAACCCTACAATATAAATTCTGTTGCCTATACCATATCCACCGATCAATATAAACCTAGGAGTACTATTCATGCTAGCTATATCAGGCTGAGTTATAATTTCCATCCTCTGATCTGGACTGCCCTCAAATTCAAATATGCATTACTTGGAGCTATCTGGGATGTAGCACAGAGAATTTCATATGAAGTAACTCTAGCAATTATCTTACTATCAGTACTACTAATAAATGGATTGTTTACACTATCAATATTAATCATTACTCAAGAATACTTAGGATTAATTTTTCCATCATGACTATTAGCCATGATGGGATTAATTTCAATCCTAGCAGAAGCCAACTGAGCAGCATTTAACCTAACAGAAGGAGAAAGAGAACTAGTCACTGGCTTCAACACTGGATTACAACAGGCCCATTTCCCCTATTTTTCCTAGCAGAATAGGCCAAAATCCTCCTAATAAACATTTTCACAACAATCATATTCCTAGAAGCATTTCATAGCCCCCACATGCCAGAATTAATTAATTTCATTGTCAAAACTCACCTACTAACCATTACCTTTCCATGAATTTGGGCATCTTACCCACAATTCCAATATAACTAATATACCTCTTGTGAAAAAACTTTCTATCACTAGATTATCACTATCACTAGCCCTTTGTATGTCACACTTATCCTTGCCTATCTTTAGATCAGGTGCTATACCACAATCTTAAAAAAAAAAAAAATACCTCTGACAAAGAGTTACTTTGATAGAGTAAATAATAGATATTTAAATGTGATTATTATTATATAATTTTAATATACATTTTAATATCTTATTTCTTTAATTCCTAGAATGACAGGAATCAAACATACCCCTAGGAATTGAAAAAATTAAAAATTATAGAATATTCTATAATAAAGTCAGCTAAATAAGCAATTGGACTCTTCCTGCCAATACTGGTTAATATCTTCCTATGCTCATTTTTACCATTATTATAATAACCTTATCTCAGGAACTATAATTGTAATAACAGTCTCTCACTGACACTATCTAAACTGGCTTTAAATAAATATACTAGCTATTATCCCAGCTTTAATACGAAAAAAAAATTTAACCCTTGAGCCACAGAAGCATCTACTAAGTATTTCCTAATACAAGCAACCACATCAATACTTCTTATAATGGCTATTATTAACTTAATATACTCTAGACAATGAATAATTATAAAAATGTTTAATCCAACAACATCCTTCCTTCTGCCATTGTAACAATAGCTCTCATTATAAAACTTGGACTTTCCCCTTTCCACTTCTGAGTACCTAAAGTAATACAAGGAATTCTATTATCCTCAGGCCTAATTTTATTAACATGACAAAAACTTGCATCAATATCAATCTTATACCAAATCTCATCATCCATTAATCCAAACTTAATTCTAACCATAGCTATTACATCAATTCTAATTGGAAGATGAGGTGGACTTAACCAAAATGCATATATGAAAAAAATCACAGCCTATTCATCAGCTGCCCACACAAAGTGAATAACACCTATCACAATTTATAACCCAAATATAATAACCCAAAATCTATTAATCTACATCATGATGACACTCACCACATTCATATTATTATGTGTAATTCATCCACCACAACCCTATCATCTCATATATTTGAAACAAAATATCCCTAATCACCACATTAATCTTTACCACCATACTATCAATAGGCCTTCCCCTTTCTCTCTGGATTCCTGCCCAAATGGATAACTATCCAGGAACCGACAAAAAAATGATCTTATTATAACAACATTAATAGCCTTTATAGCACTACTCAATCTGTACTTTTACATGCAATTAACTTCACATCACTAATTATATTTCCATCAATAAACAACATACAAATAAAAGGACAATTTGAAAATACAAAATGGTTACCTCTTTTAACACTACTAATTATAACAGTAACAATCCTCCCACTAACACCAATACTATCAATCTTGGAGCAGGAATTTAGGTTAGAAAAGACCAAGAAAAAAAAAGAGGGAGAGAAAGAAAGAAGACCAAAAAAAAAAAAAGAAAGAAAGAAAGAAAAGACAAGACCAAGAGCCTTCAAAGCCGTAAGAAAGTGTATTCATTTAATTCCTAAAAAGTACAAGGAGTGCCCAGACTTTATCCTACATCAATTGAACACAAATCAAATTCTTTAATTAAGTTAAAACCTTACTAGATTGTTGGGTTTCCACCCCATGAAATTTTAGTTAATGGCTAAGTAACCGAATCAATTAGCTTTAATTTACTTCTCCCACCATCTAGGGGGAAAAAAAACTGAAGAAGCCCCAGCAGAGTTGAAGCTGCTTCTTTGAATTTATAATTCAGTATGATATTCACCACAGAGCTTGGCAAAAAGATGACTCAACCTCTGTCTTTAGACGTTAATGCTTACTTAGCCATTTTACTTATATTTATAACCTGCTTACTATTCTCAACAAACCCTAAAGATACCAGCACTCTATACCTACTATTTGGTGCATGAACTAGAATAGAACTGATGAAATAAAATAGTAACTGCCTGAAGCCTTTTTTTTTTTTTAGATTATTTATTTATTTATTTATTTTATTTAACAGCACAAGAGTGCAGGGGGAGGAGCAGAGGGACAGGGACAAGCGGACTCCACACTGAGCATAGGCCCCACACAGGGCTGCTCAATCTCAAGACCCTGAGATCATGACCTGAGCTAAAACCAGGAGTCTGACGCTTAACCAACAGAGTCACCCAGGTGCCCCTGTCTGAAGCCTTTTAATCCATGTAGAAATTGGCCAGCCCGGAAGTTTACTGGGAGATAACCTAATTTATAATGTAACCATAATTGCGCAGGCATTCATGATCATTTCCTTTATAGTATCACCTATTATAATTAGACAATTTGGAAACTGTTCAGTCCCCTTAATTATCAGAGCACCTGATATAGTATTCCCCCAAATAACATGAGTCTCTGACTATTACCACTATCATTTCTGCTCTAACATCATCGACAGTTGGAGCAGGTACAGGAACCATGTCAAGAGTGAACACACCCCAGTCTGCAACCTAGCTCATGAGAAGCATCAGTCAATTTAACCATCTTCTCTCCCCATATATGTGTGTATCCTCAATTTTAGGGGCTATCAATCATATTACCACAATCAGTAAAATAAAACCACCAGCTGTATCTCAATACTAAACACCTTTATTCAATGGATCCCTCTTAACCACAGTCATCCTGTTGCTACTATCACATCCGGTCTTAGCAGCCAGAATTACTGTATTACTAAGAGACCATAACCTAAAACACCATATTCTTTGATCCTGTAGGAGAAGAAACCCACTGATACCAATGCTTATTTTGATTTTGAGTCTCCAGATATCCCCAAATTTATATTCTTATCTTCCCTGGATTTGGAATAATTTTATGTATTATTACATATTATTCAAGGAAAAAAAAGAACCTTTTGGATATATAGGAATAGTTTGGGCCATAATATCTATTGGATTCCTAGGTTTTATTGTATGAGCCCAGCATATTAACAGTAGGCACAGATGTTGACATATGAGAACATTCTACATCAGCTACTAGAATTTTGCCACCCCGACAGCAGTAGAAGTATTTAGATAACTAGCAACCCTTGATGGAGGCAACATGATCACTAGCCATAAGATGAGCCCCAGCTTTTATCTTCCTATTCACAGTAGGAGGTCTAGCAGGAATTGTTTTAACCAACTCATCCCTAGACATTGTTCTCCAGGACAATAGTATATGGTAGTACATTTTTACTACATATTATCAAAAGAAACATTTTCACCATCATAGAAAGATTTGTTCACTGTTCCCATTATTTTCTACAAGCTACACAGTCAACTGTAGTTGGGCAAAAATCCTCTTTACAATCAGGAATTGGAGTTAACTTTCTTCCCACTCGGCCTTTCAGGAATGCCCTGACATTGACTATCCAGAAGCATACACAACATGAAACACTATGTCATTTACAGGATCATTCATCTCCTTAACAGCAGTAATATTATCTTCATAATTTGAGAAGTATTTGCATCCAAATAAGAAGTAGCAATAGTGGAATTAACTAACACTAATCTTGAATGACTACATGGATGCCTTCCACCATATCATATATTTGAAGAATCCTCTTACATAAGCCTAAAATAAGAAAGGAATCAAACCCTCTAAAAATGGTTTCAAGCCAATACCGTAACCATTATGTCTTTCTCAATAGTGAAATATTAGCAAATATTACATAACTTTGCCAAAGTTAAATTATGGGTTTAAGTCCTTTATATCTCCATGGCATATCCACTCAACAAGGTTTTCAAGGTGCAAAATCTCCCATTACAGAAGAACTCCTACACTTTCATGACCATACATAATCATCTTCTTAATCAACTCTCTAGTTCCTTATATCATTTCACTAGTATTAACAGCTAAATTTACCCACACAAATACAATAGGTGTGCAAGAAGTAGAAACCATATGAACTACCTTACTACTCATTATCCTAGCCCTAATTGCTTTGCCATCATTATAAATTATTAATATAATAGATAAGCTCAACAATCCCTAACTGGAAAAACTAAGCCATCAATGATCCTGAGACTATGAATATATGCATTACAAAGATTTAAACTTTGATTTCCACTTCCTGATTTCTTTGGCTTAAATTTGATCCACACACAACCTAAAACCAAGAGATCTACAACTAGTAAAGGTTGACAGCCAAGTTATCTTACCCATAGAAATAACAATCCAAATATTAATCTCATTAGCAGATATCTTGCACTCATGAGCTATCTCCAGACAATTAAATCAAACAACCTTAATACCTACACATCCAAGCCTATATTATGGGCAGTGCTCAGAAATTTGTGGGTCAAATAAGTTTTATACCAGTCATTCTTGAATTAATCCCACTTAAACATTTAGAAAAATTATGCACAACTGTACTGTAATGTCATTAAGAAGCTAAGTAGTATTGGGGTACTTGGGTGGCTTGGTCAGATAAGTGTCTGATTCTTGATTTTGGCTCAGGTCACGATCTCAGGCTCATGAGACTAAACCCCACATCAGCCTCCAGGAGCCTACTTAAGATTCTCTCTCTCCATCTCCTTATGCCCCTCACCACTAAAAAATTAAAATTAAAATTAAAAAAAGTTTAAAAAGAAGCTAAGTAGTATTAACCTTTAAAAGGTTAAAGACAGAGTTTAAGCTTCTCCTTAATGATATGCCACAACTAGACACATCAATGTAATTTCTCACCTTCATATCAGTAATTATAACCCTATATGTTGTATTTCAGCTAAAAAATTCAAATCACTATGACCCATCAAACCCAAATTAAAAACAAAGACACTGTAGTACTTTACCCCTTGAGAGAAAAAGTAAGTGAAAATCTATTTGCCTCTTTCATTATTCTAGTAATGAGAGTTACCTATCGTAATTTCAATTACTATATTCCCTACAACCTATCCAACTAATCAACAACAATCTAATTGCTATCAACAAATGACTAATTCAGTTAACATCAAAACTATTAACTATCCATAATCATAGGACACAATCAAGGACAAAACTGAACCCTAATACTCCTCTTACTCATTCTATTTATTGGCTTAGCAAGCCTACTGGTCCTACTACCACACTCAGTTACACCTACCACACAACTCTCAGTGAATCTAGGAATAGCCATTCCACCTTGAGCAGAGATAATAATTAATGGCTTTTGTCAGGCCCAACTTCTATCCCAAATAACCATCCCACCCATTCCAATACTAGCAATTATCAAAACCATTAGCCTTTTCATCCAACGAAGAGTACTAGCTATATGGCTAACTGCCAGTATCACTGCTGAACACCTACTCATTCATTTAATTGTAGGAGGAAGCCTTGCGTTAATAAACATTAGCCCCACTATAGCTCTCATTACCTTCATCACTCTTAATTCTACTATCCTTGAATTCACTGTGGGCTTAATTCAAGCTTATGTATTCACTCTACTAGTTATCCTTCACCTTTCATGCTAAAATCTAATGACCCACCAAACCCACACATACTATATAGTAAACTCCTGCTCCCAACCATTTATAGGCACTCTATCAGCTCTCCTTATAACACTGGGTCCATTGGTTTTACTTTAACTCAATCTTCCTATTATCTCTAGGCATGAACAACTAATATCTTGATGATGTATCATTGATGAGGAGACATTATTTGAAAAAGTACATTCCAAGGTCACCACACACCAATTGTTCAAAAAGGGTTTCAGTATGGAGTAATTCTTCCATTATTTCAGAAATCTTTTTTACTAGCTTCCTCTGGGCTTTTACCATTTAAGTCTACCTCCAACACCTAAACTAGGTGGTTGCTGACCACACACTGGCATCCATCCCCTAAATCCTCTAGAAGTACTGCTTCTCAATACCTTTATCGTGTCAGCTCTGGAGTATATCTGTCACCTAAGCCCACTACAGCCTTACTGGAGGAAATCACAAACACAACTTCAGGCCCTATTCATTACAGTCTCTCTAGGAATTTATTTTACCTTATTACAAGCCTTTGAATACTATGAAACATCATTTACAATCTCAGATGGAGTTTATGAATAGACATTTTTTATGGCTACAGGTTTTCATGGACTGCATGCAATTACTGGCTCTATCTTCCTCATCATCTGTCTCCCGCTACAACTAAAATTTCATTTCGCATCTAATTATCACTTTGAATTTGAAGCAGTTACTTGATATTCACATTTTGTAGATGTAGTAGGACTATTCCTATAGGTCTCCATTTATTGATGAGGGTCCTATTCTTTTAGTATTAAACAGTACAATTCCATTGAATCAGTTTCAGTATATCTGAGGAAAATAATAAATAGTAACCCTATCAATTAGCACACTACTAAACTCATTGCTTGTATTCATTGTATTCTGACTTCCCCAACTAACATCCACATGAAGGGATAAAAAAAAAAGCTCATATGAATGTGGATTCGGCCCCATAGGATCAGCACATCTAATGCTTCTCCATAAAATTTTTTCTGGTAGCTATTACATTTCTGTTATTTGACCTAGAAATGCTGTTCTTCTACCTCTACCTTCACTGTCTCAAACAGTCTAAAAACCATCCTTATCATGGCATTAATATCAATCTCATTACCAGCCATAAGTCTCACCCATGAATGCACCCAGAAAGAATGAAACCAAATGATAATTCGTTTAAACTAAAACCAATGATTACAGCTCATTAAATTATGGCTGATTTCATAATTATCAAACGTCTCTTGCCTATATCAACATTATTCTACCAATCATTGTATCCTTCATGGAACTATTAATATACTGATTTCATTTAATATCATTTCCTTGTTTAAAGGGTATATTCATTCACCATTCATTATAGTAACCATAATAATTCTAAATACCCACTTTACATTAGCTAGCACAAAACCTATTATCTTCTTAGTATTCACGGCCTGTGAGGCTGCACTATGATTATTTCTACTAGTCATGGTGTCTAGTACTTACAGTACTATGTACAAAACCTTAACCTCCTGCAATGCTAGAAATCATTCTAACCATTATACTGCTACTACTGACGTGATTATCAAAAAACCAATATAATTTAAGTTAACAAAACAGCCTATAGCCGATTAAATAACCTTATTGGCCTCATATTCCTAAATCAACTTAACAACAACCTCAACTTTTAATTACTGTTCTTCTCTGACTCCCTATTGGGACCCCTATTGGCACTAACATAACTTCTGTCACTAATACTTATAGCTAGCCAATTTCATCTATCAATGGAAGCCCTAACAGAAAAAGCTGTATAATACTAATTCTATTACAAATATATTTTTAAATTTTATTTATTTATTTAACACACAGAGAGAGGCAGGCAGAGTAGCAGGTGGAGGAAGAGGGAAAAGCAGGCTCCCCTGCTGAGCAAGGAACCCAACATGGGGCTCGATCCCAGGACCCTGGGATCATGACCTGAACCAAAGGGATTTGCTTAACCAACTGAGCCACCCAGGCATCCCTATAAATATTCTTAATCATAACATTCATTGCCATAGAATTTTACTATATATCCTATTTGAAGCCACACTAGTACCAACCATAATTATTATCACCCAGTGAGGGAATCAAACAGAATGATTAAATGAGGGGCTCTAGTTCCCATTTTATACTTTAGTAGGGTCACTCCCACTTCTCATTTCATTAATCTACAAGCAAAACCTCATAGAGTCATTCAATTTCCTTTTTTTTAAAGATTTTATTTATTTATTTGAGAGAGATCACAAGTAGACAGAGAGAGAGAGAGAGGGAAGCAGCCTCCCTGCTGAGCAGAGAGCCTGAGGCGGGACTCGATCCCAGGACCCTGAGATCATGACCTGAGCCGAAGGCAGCAGCTTAACCCACTGAGCTGCCCAGGTGCCCCCAATTTCTTAAGTTAGTACAGAGGCTGATCAGTGTCCAACTCCTGATCTAACATTTTCCTGTGATTTTCATGCATAACAGTGTTCATAGTAAAAATACACCCTTATAGGCTATACCTCTGACTGCCAAAAGCACACATAGAAGACAGTATTGCTGGTTACATGGTACTTGAAGTGGTACTTCTATGAAAAACCCACAGCGAAGATCATTCTCAATGGAGAAAAACTGAGAGCTTTTCCCCTATGGTCACGAACATGGCAGGGATGTCCACTATCATCACTGCTTTCAACATAGTACTAGAAGTCCTAGCCTCAGCAATCAGACAACAAAAAGAAATAAAAGGCATCCAAATCAGCAAAGAAGAATTCAAACACTCTTTGCAGAAGATATGATACTTTATGCGGAAAACCCAAACGACTCCACCCCAAAAACTGCTAGAACTCATACAGAAATTCAGTAAAGTGTCAGGATATAAAATCAATGCACTGAAATCTGTTGCATTTCTATACACCAACAAGACAGAAGAAAGAAAAATTAGGGAGTTGATCCCATTTACAATTCCACCCAAAACCATAAGATACCTAGGAATAAATCTAACCAGAGACAAAGAATCTGTACTCAGAAAACTATAAAATACTCATGAAAGAAATTGAGGAAGACAAAAGAAATGGAAAAACCTTCCATGGTCATGGATTAGAAGAACAAATATTGTGAAAATGTCTTTGCTACCTAGAGCAATCTACACATTTAATGCAATCCCTGTCAAAATTCCACCAACTTTTTTCAAAGAAATGGAACAAATAATCCTAAAATTTATATGGAACCAGAAAAGACCCCAAATAGCCAGAGGTATGTTTGAAAAAGAAAACCATAGCTGGCAGCATCACAATTCCAGACTTCAAGCTCTATTACAAAGCTGTCATCATTAAGCAGTATGGTACTGACACAAAAACAGACACATAGATCAAAGCAACAGAGTAGAGAGCCCAGAAATGGACCCTCAACTCTATGGTCAACTAATCTTTGACAAAGCAGGAAAAAAATATCCAATGGAAAAAAGACAGTCTCTTCAACAAATGGTGTTGGAAAATTGGACAGCCACATGCAGAAGAATGAAACTGGACCATTTCCTTATACCACACACAAACATAGACTCAAAATGGATGAAAGACCTCAGTGTGAGACAGGAATCCATCAAAATCCTTGAGGAGAACAGAGGCAGCAACCTCTTCGACCTGAGCTGCAGCAACTTCTTCCTAGAAACATGCCAAAGGCAAGAGAAGCAAGGGCAAAAATGCACTATTGGGATTTCATCAAGATCAAAAGCTTGTGCACAACAAAGGAAACAGTCAAGAAAACTAAAAGACAACGGACAGAATGGGAGAAGATATTTGCAAATAACTTATCAGATAAAGGGCTAGTATCCAAAATCTATAAAGAACTTATCAAACGCAACACCAGAGGAAGAACAAATAATCCAATCAAGAAATGGGCAGATGACGTGGACAGACATTTATGCAAAGAAGACATCCAGATGGCCAACAGACACATGAAAAAGGCTCAACATCACTCGGCACCAGGAAAATACAAATCAAAACTATAGAGAGATACCACCTCACACCAGTCAGAATGGCTAAAATTAACAAGTCAGGAAACAACAGGTGTTGGTGAGGATGCAGATAAAGGAGAATCCTCCTACACTGCTGGTGGGAATGCAAGCTGGTGCAACTGCTCTGGAAAACAATATTGAGGTTCCTCAAAAAGTTGAAAACAGGAAGTGCCTGGGTGGCTCAGTGGGTTAAGCCTCTGCCTTCCACTCAGGTCATGATCTCAGGGTCCTGGGATCGAGTCCGGCATTGGGCTCTCTGCTCGGAGGGGAGTCTGCTTCCTCCTCTCTCTCTCTGCCTGCCTCTCTGCCTACTTGTGATCTCTCTTTTTCTCTCTGTTAAATAATAAATAAAATCCTTTAAAATTTTTTTTAAAAAATTGAAAACAGAACTACCCTATGACCCAGGAATTGCACAACTGGGTATTTACTCCAAAGATGCAAATGTAGTGATCCAAAGGGGCATGTGCTCCCCAATGTTTACAGCAGCAATGTCCACAATAGCCAAACTATGGAAAGAACCTAGATGTCCATCAACAGATGAATAAAGATGATGTGATACATACATACACACACACACACACACACACACACACACGAATATTATACAGCCATCAAAAAAACAAAATCTTACCATTTGCAGTGATATGGATGGAACTAGAGGCTATTATGCTAAGCAAAATAAGTCAAAACAGAGAAAGACAATTATCATATGATCTCGCTGACATGAGGTGTTTGAGAAATAAGACAGAGTTCATAGGGGAAGGGAGGAAAAAATGAAACAAGATAAAACCAGAGAGGGAGACAAACCACAAGAGACTCTTAATCTCAGGAAAGAAACTAAAGGCTGCTGGAGTGGAGGGGTGTGGGTTGGATGGGGTGGCTGAGTGATGTACACTGGGGAGGGTATATGCTATGGTGAGTGCTGTGAATTGTGTAAGGCTGATGAATCACAGATCTGTACCCCTGAAACAAATAATACCTTATATGTTAATTTTAAAAATAGGTGAATACAGGATTCTACTAGTTACAACAATACTAAACCCTTTAATGAACTACATAGCCCACATAGGAGCACCTAAATGTATAATGGAAATATGAGCACACCTAAACAGAGAAATTAACAATAGTAATACAGTAATAGGAGATTTTCAAACCCCACTTACATCAATGGATAGATCATCCAGATGAAAATAAGGAAACCCTGGGGGCACCTGGGTGGCTCAGTGAGTTAAGCCTCTGCCTTCGGCTCAGGTCATGATCTCAGGGTCCTGGGATCGAACCCTGCATTGGGCTCTCTGCTCACCAGAGAGCTTGCTTCTCCCTCTCTTTCTCTGCCTGCCTCTCTGCCTACTGTGATCTCTGTCTGTCAAATAAATAAAAAAAATCCTTAAAAAAAAAAAAAGAAAAGAAGGAAACCCTGGCCTTGACTGACACATTAAACCAAATGGACTTTATATATATAAAGTCCATTTGGTTTATATATATTATATATATATAAAAATTATATTTATATATATATATATTATATATATATTTTATATATATAATATATATTAAAATATATATAATATATATAATATATATAAAATATATATAAATATATATTTTATATATATAATATTGTTATATTATTATATATATTATATATATAGTATATATATAGTATATATAAATATATAAACCAAATATATATAAACCAAATATATATAAACCAAAATATATTATATATATAATTTATATATATATATATATATATATATAAATACATTCCATCCAAAAGCAGAAGAACACACATTATTTTCAAATACACTATTCTTTTTCAAGAATACATCATTTATTAGGTCACAAAACAGGTTTTGATATATTTAAAAAGATTAAAACTGGATCAACCATCATTTGAGACTACAGTGATATAAAACTGAAATCATAGGGACACCTGGGTGGCTCAGTTGGTTGAGCAGCTGCCTTTGGCTCAGGTCATGATCCCAGCGTCCTGGGATCAAGTCCCACATCAGGATCCTTGCTCGGCGGGGAGCCTGCTTCTCCCTCTGCCTCTGCTGCCACTCTGCCTGCCTGTGTTTCCTCTCTCAATCTCTCTCTCTCTCTCTCTGACAAATAAATAAAATCTTTAAAAAAAAAAACCTGAAATCATAAAGAATCTTAAAAATCACAAATATGTGAATTTTAAACAACATACTACTGAATAACCAATAGCTGCATGAAGAAATCAAAGGGAAAATCAAAAAATACCTTGAGGGATAAAGTATACACTTATCTTGATGAACGCTAATATATGGAACTGCTGAATCACTGTATTATATATCTGAAACTAATTTAAAAAAAACCACACTGTATGTTATCTACACTGGAATTAAAATTTACAAGTTAAAAAACAACAACAACAACAAACCTCAAGACAAATGAAAATGCAAATATAACATCCTAAGCACCTGAGTGGCTCAGTTGTTTAAGCGACTGCCTTCAGTTCAGGTCACCATTCTGGAGTCCCGGGATCAAGTCCCACATCAGGCCCCACATCAGGCCCCCTGCTCAGCAAGAAGTCTGCTTCTTCCTCTGAACCCCCCCTCATGCTGTCTCTCTCATTCTCTCTCAAATAAGTAAACAAAATCTTTTTTTTTAATAAATAATTTAAAACAAAAAGAAAGAAAATACACCCAAATCCATGGGATATAGAAAAGCAGTTCTAAGAAGTTCAGAGACCAAAATTCATAGCATAGCAATAGGGGTCTACCTCAAAGAACAAGAAAAATCTCAATCTAACTTTACACCTAAGGGAACAAGAAAAAGAACAAATGAAGCTCAAAATCGGTAGAAGGAAGGAAATAATAAACATCAGAGCAGCAGGGCGTCTGGGTGGCATAGCTGCTTAAGCATCTGACTCTTGGTTTTGGCTCAGGTTGTGATCTCAGGTCATGAGGTCAAGCCCCTTGTCAGGCTCTGCACTCCGCACAGAGTCTGCTTGAGATTCTTCCTCCCTTTGCCCCTCCTGTCTGTGCCTTATCTCTAAAAAAATAAATCCTCAAAAAAAAAAAAAAATCATCGGGGCGCCTGGGTGGCTCAGTGGGTTAAAGCCTCTGCCTTCAGCTCAGATCATGATCCCAGGACACAGGGATCAAGCCCCGCATCTGGCTCTCTGCTCAGTGGGGAGCCTGCTTCCTCCTCTCTCTCTCCCTGCTTCTCTGTGATCTCTGTCTGTCAAATAAATAAATAAAATCTTTAAAAAAAATTTAAAAAAAAATCATCCAGGAGCGCTTGGGTGGCTCAGTCATTAAGTGTTTGCCTTTGGCTCAGGTCTTGATCTCAGGGTCCTGGGATTGAGCCCCGTATCAGGCTCCCTGCTCATCGGGAAGCCTGTTTCTCCCTCTCCCACTCCCCCTGCTTGTGTTCCCTCTCTTGTTGTGTCTTTCTATATCAAATAAATAAATAAAATCTAAAAAAAAAAAAAAATCCAAACAGAAAGAAATGAAGGAGACTGAAAACACAATAGAAAAGATCAAGGAAACTAAGAACTGGTCCTTGAAAAGATAAAACAACTGAATAATATTTAGCTAGACTAAGAGGAGGCTCAAATAAATAAAATCAGAAACAAAAGAAGTTACAACCGATACCAAAGATATACAAAGGATTGTAAGAAACTACAGTGAACAATTATATGCCAACAAATTGGGCAACATAGAAAAAAACTAATACATTCCTAGAAACATACAGTCTTCCAAATTTAGTCATGAAGATATAGAATATCTGAATAGGCCCAGTACTAGCAAGGAGATTGAACCAGTAATTGAAACCTCCCAACCAAAGTTCAGGACCAGATGTCTTTACTGATGACTCCTACCAAATACTCAAAAGATTTATTACCTACACTTCTCAAACTCCTCCAAAAAATTGGAAGATGTGGCAGTGCTTACAAACTTACTTCACAAGATCAGCATTACCCTGATAACAAAACCAGACAAGGCACCACAAAAAAACAAATTTACAGGTCAATATCCCTGATGAACACAGGTGTCAAAATTCTCAACAAAATATTAGTCAGCCAAATTCAACATTACATTATAAAAATCATATGTTATGATCAAGTGGGATTTATTCCAAGGATGCCAGTATAGCTCAATATATGCAAATCAATCAACACGATACACCACATTAGCAAAATGAAAGAGAAACATATCTCAATAGATGCAAAAAGAACATTTGACAAAATTTAACATCCATTTATGATTTTAAAAATTATCAGCAAAATGTGTATAGAGGGAACATACCTCAATATAAAGGCCATTATACAACAGACTCATAGTTAACATCATATTTAACAATGAGAAACAAAAAAAAGGAACAAGACAAAAATGCCCTCTCTTGCCACTTTTGTTAAACATGGTATTGGAAGTACTGGCTAGAGAAATTATATAAGAAAAAGATATAAGAAGGCATCCAAATTGAAGGAGAAAGAAAGAAAACCATTATTTGCAGATGACATATTATATAGCGAAAATCCCTAAAGATTCCACCAAAAAAACTATTAAAACTAATTAACAAATTTAGTCAAGTTAAAGGGTACAAAATCAATATACAAAAATCTGTTATATTTCTATACACTAATAATGTCAGTAATACACTAATATACTAATAATACATAATAATATACTAATATATAATATACATATTATACATAATAATAATATACAAATAATACAGTAATAATATCAGAAAGGGATATCAAGAAAACAATCCCATAATTGCATCAAAAAGAATAAGATACCTAGGAATAAGGTAAAACCAGAGGTGAAAGATGTGTACACTGACAACTATAAGATAGTAATGAAAGAAATTAAAGATGACACAAATAAATGGAAAGATAGTCCATGCTTCTGGATTGGAAGAATTAATATTTTTTAAGTGTCCACACTATCCAAAGAATCCAATACCCAAAAGATTCAACGCAATCCCTATCAAAATTCCAATCATATTTTTTTATGCCACACACCCAGTGCTCCATGCAATACGTGCCCTCCATAATACCCACCACCAGGCTCACCCATCCCTCCACCCCCCTCCCCTCCAAAACCCTCAGTTTGTTTCTTAGAGTCCACAGTCTCTCATGGTTTGTCTCCCCCTCCAATTTCCCCCAACTCACTTCTCCTCTCCATCTCCCAATGTCCTCCATGTTATGCTCCACAAGTAAGTGAAACCATATGATAATTGACTCTCTGTGCTTGTCCAATGGTATTTTTCACACACACACAAAAAAGAAAAATCTTAAAATTTTTATGGAAGCACAAAAGACTCCAAAGAGCTAAAGCAATCTTGAGAAAAAAAGTCTGGAGGCATCATGTGCCCTGATTTCAAGCTGTATTACAAAGCTATAATAATCAAAGTGGTATGGTATTAGCATAAAAAGAAACACAGATCAGCAGAACAGAACTGGGAAGCCCAGAAATAAACCCACACATATTTGTCCGAATAATTTATGACAAAGAATATACAATGGGGAAAAAACAGTCTCTTCAATATAAAGTGTTGGGAAAACAGGACAGCCACGTGCAAAAAATAAGACTGGACCACGACCTTATACCTTACACAGAAATTAACTTATAATAAATTAAAGGGTTTAACATAAAATCTGAATCCGCAAAACTCATAAAAGAAAACAAAGGTGGTAAGCTCCTCCTCATAACCCTTGAGGATTATTTTTGGGGGGATTTGACACAAAAAGTGAAAGCAGCGATACCAATCTGGAAAGAACACAAAGACGTGGAGGCTAAACAGTATGCTACTAAGCAATGAATAAAACCAAGAAATCAAGGAGGAAATTAAAAAATACAGGTAGACAGGGGTGCCTGGGTAGTTCAGTGGGTTAAAGTGTCTACCTTCGGCTCAGGTCATGATCCCAGGGTCCTGGGATCGAGCCCCACATCAGGCTCTCTGCTCAGCAGGGAGCCTGCTTCCCTTCCTCTCTCTCTGCCTGTCTCTCTGCCTACTTGTGATCTCTGTCAAATAAATAAATAAAATCTGTAAAAAATAAATAAAAAATAAAAAACACATGAAACACAATGGCCCCAAAGTATTTGGGACACAGCAGAAGCAGTTCTATGAGAGAAGTTTAAAACAATCAGGCCTACCTCAAGGAACAAGAAAAATCTCAAATAAACCACCTAACCTTATACTTACAAGTTAGAAAAATAAATCCCAGAACAAGTAAAAAGAAGAAAATAAAAATGAGAACAGAAATAAATGAAATAGAGACTATAAAAATGGAAAAGATCAATGAAACCAGAGATGGAATTTTGACACAATGAAATTGATAAACCCTAAGTCAGACTCAGCAGGGAAAAAAAAGAGGTTTCAAAATCAGACATGAAGAGGAAATAACAGCTGACACCACAGAAATACAAAAAGTCAAAACCAGAGAGGGATACAAACCATAAGAGACTCAATCTCAGGGCGCCTGGGTAGCTCAGTGGGTTAAAGCCTCTGCCTTAGGCTCAGGTCCCTGGGATCGAGCCCTGCATCAGGCTCTCTGCTCAGCAGGGAGTCTACTTCCCTTCCTCTCTCTCTGGCTGCCTCTCTGCCTACCTGTGATCTCTGTCTGTCAAATAAGTAAATAAAATCTTAAAAAAAAAAAAAAGAGAGAGACTCAATCTCAGGAAACAAACTGAGGGTTGCAGGAGGGGAGGGAGGTAGGAGGGATAGGGTGGTGGGGGGGTTGGACATTGGGGAGGGGATGTGCTATGGTGAACCCTGATGAATCACAGACCTGTACCCCTGAAACAAATAATACATTATATGTTAATTTTTTAAAAGTTATAAAGAGAATACTATAAAAAATTGTATGGCAACAAATTGGACAACCTAGTAGAAATGAATAAATTTCTAGAAACATATAATCTTCCAAAATTGAATCAGGAAGAGACAAAATTTGAATAGATGGATTCCTAGTAATGAAATTGGTCAGTAATGAAAAAACTCCCAACAAACTGAAGTCCAGGACTAGATAGGTTCACAAGTGAGTTCTACCAAACTTTTAAAGAATTAATACCTATTTTTCCTCAAACTCTTCCAAAAAATAGAGGAAGGAAAACTTCTACATTCATTCTATGAGGCCAACATTATCCTGATACCGAAACCAGACAAAGACATTACAAAAAAGAGAACTACAGGCCATTACCCTGACAAATATGGATGTAAAAATCCTCAACAAAATCTTAGCAAACCATATTCAACAATACGTTAAGAGGAACATTTACCATGATCCAATTCCACCATGATGAAACTCCAGGATTAATTCCAGGAATGCAAGGGAGGGTCGATATTCATAAAATATGATACATTACATTAACAAAAAAAGGATAAAAATTATATGATAACCTCAGCAGATGAAGAAAAAGCATTTCACAAAATACAACATCTTTTTGTGATAAAAATTCAACAGAGTGGGTTTAGAGGAAACATATTTCAACATAATAAAAGTCAAATGTGGAAAACCCACAGTTACCATTATACTCGATGATGAAAAACTGAGAGCTTTTTCCTCTATGATCAGGAATAAGACAAAGATGTCCAGTCTCACCACTTTTATTCAACATAGAACTGAAAGTCCTAGCTGCAGCACTTAGGAGAAACAAGTGATCCAAACTGGTAAAGAAGAAGCAAAATTGTCACTGTTTGCAGATGACATAATACCATACATAGAAAACCCTAAAGACTCTACAAAAAAACCCCATTATAACTGATAGTTTAGTTCAGTAAACTTACAGGATACAAAATTAGTGTGCAGAAATCTATACCTTTTCTATACACTAATAATGAAGTAACCAAGAAATTAAGAAAAGAATCCCATTTTCAATGCCACCAGAGAATAAAAATCCTAGGAATAAACTTAATAACTAAGGTGGTAAAAAAAAAATGTACTCTGAAAACTATAAAATGCTGATGAAAGAAATTGAATACAATGCAAATAAATGAGTTATTACTCATTTATTTTACAAGTATCCAATACTTGTGGATTGGAAGAATACTATTGAAATGTCCATGCTACCCAAAGCAGTCTGCGGTCAGATTGCTTTGGGTAGCAGGGACAGGAACAAGGTCAGACCCAATAAGGTGGAAAACTGACTCCAGCAGAAGAGGAAAACAAGCGTGAGGATCATTTAATGAACAAGTGGTCTTAGCATTTTTAAGTTATTTGGAGGTTGGGATGGTAGGAATCCACCCTTACAAAAATAGCACTGACCTACTACCTCCTGGATGAACTCAAATACATTATGCTAAGTTAAAGAAGCCAGACACAAATGACCACGTACTCTAGGATTCCATTTATACGAAATGCAAAAAAAGTCTGTATTAACACACAAGAATATAGATAAGAGGTTGCCTGGAGTTGGGTGGGTGGTTATGGGGCTTAACGGGCATGAAAGATTTTATTAGAACAATGAAAATGTTCTAAAATTGGATTACAGTAATGGACGCACAACCCAGTAAAAGAAGTTTTTATTTTTACAGAGAAGTCCTTGAGTTGCACACTTGAAATCGGTGAGTTTTACGGTATGTATACTTCAATAAAGTCAAAATTGGGGCACCTGGGTGGCTTAGTCAGTTGGGCGTCTGCCTTTGCCTCAGGTCATGATCTTAGGGTCCTGGGATCGAGCCCCGAGTCTGCTTCTCCCTCTCCCCCTACCACCCCATTCACCTTCTTTCTCTCAAATAAGTAATAGCTTTGGGGCACCTGGGTGGCTCAGTTGGTTGGGCAACTGCCTTTGGCTCAGGTCATGATCCTGGAGTCCTGGGATTGAATCCCACATCGGGCTCCCTGCTCAGCAGGAAGTCTGCTTCTCCCAATGACCTCTCTCCTCTCATGCTCTCTCACTTTCATTGTCTCTCTCTACCTCTCAAATAAATAAATAAAATATTTAAAAAAATAAGTAATAGCTTTAAAAAGCTTTTAAAGCTTTTAAAAAGCTTTAAAAATAAATGTAAAATCAAAATTAACTCTGGCAGTGAAATAAAAAGGAGCAAATGAATCTTTGGATAAGCAACATCCAGGAATAGCCACCTGGAGAGTCTCAATGTCAAGTAAAATGACAGGGAGCAATTGAGATTAAAGTTTGTTTATCAGGTTTGGGCTGGGAGGACGAGGACTAGGAGGACTATTTTGAGCACTGGTCCTTAAGTCAGAGTTCACCTCTTGGGGCACAGCGCTCTCTCTCCTGACTCGGCTCCTATAAGCCATGCTTATACCATGTCCTGCCAATAATGCCCTGAATCCACATCCCAGGCTTCTCTCTGCTGAGAAACTTAAGGCCTCCTGCAGACTCGTTACTGTATCCGCTGAAGGCAGGCAGGAGTCCACAGAAGCAAGCAGGCTCCCCTTAACGCTGGGGGAGCTACGAAGAAAGCCATCACTTTCTGTGGAAGACAAGGGAAACCGTCCTGGTGGCCCTTTGTGGGAGTGATTAATGCCAAATCACCCCAGGCACTGTAAACAAACTGCCTTCATGCTAATACGTGATTTAGAAGGTGACTTACATTTGGGTTGGCAATGAAATCAATGTTCTTCTCCGGTTCCAAAATATTAATGGTGTTGGTATCAAAGCAAGAGCTTCCGGCCATTTTGAAGAGGGAGTCAGAGGTCAACCTGAAAACAAAGTCGGTGTCAAGACAGAACAACCCTCAATTCTGAGGGAAACAATGGACCTGAACCCCGTGGGACTTCTCCTGGGACCCTCGGGCATTGGTCCCAGCAACTGGCCCGTTCCAGAGAGCAAGGTTCCCTGCAAACTTAGCCCCCAGAAGCTGCACGTACCTGCAGGTCTCCACAAACACCAGGAACTCCGTAGCTCCTAGCTCCACACTGTTCTGCTCTTGCTTAAAATTCCCTCCAGTTCACCCCAGGTAGTGGCTAAACGCCAGTATCTTTGAGGGGTGATGGGGGTGGATGGGGTGGGGGGACTAGAAGGGGCTTCATCTCTTGTTAACTCCTGAACTTCTTGAGTTGATTTTGCTGGTTCCAAGTGATAACAAAGCTCCTAGGGATTAAAAAAAAAATTAAATTAAAAAAAAATTTTTTTTAATGGGTTAAAGTGGGTTTCAGATTTTACTTGGGGAGGAAGAGAATGGTCAGAGTGGGGAGGCAGTTCTGGGAAGAGGTGATTGATTCCAGAGGGGAAGGTAGAAAACAGATCCCGCAGACAGTTTGCCTCTCACTCTTGCTCTCAATGGTTCAGCCTCGGAGTGCAGTTGTCTGGCCTCACCTGTCATGAGGAATTTATCCCCAGCAGTCCCACGAGATCAGCAACTTCAGCAGAGAGCAGGGATGAAGACAGCAGAAATACAGAGGTTTTGCAGCCTAAACCAGCCTAAACTGGTGAAGAAGGAAAATTATTAAATGCCCAGGAACCAGAACCAGTTCACAAAGATTTTGTAACTTACACACACATTGTTTGAACCACCAGTGATTTTCTCACAGAAGCCATATAGCCTTTAAAAGCTTTTACTAATACCTTTAGGTGCTGCAAAAATGATTGTTGTTTGTAATTTTTTAACTTTGTAATTTAGATGTGCAGAAAAGTTGCTAAACTGTACAGAGAGAACCCATATGCCCTTTGCTCAGATTTCCATAATTGTAATATCTTCCATAGTGGATAGATACTATCCATAGATAGTATCATTATCAGAACCTGGAAACCAGCACAGGCTATAGTACTATTAAATAACCTACACTCGTACTCAGATTTTGCCAGTTTCCCCACTAAATGTCCTTCTTCTGCCCCAGGTCCCACATTTGATTTGGTTGGCATGTCTCTGTAGTCTTCCATTTATGACGGTGCCTCTTTTTTCTTCTTTCCTTGCCCTATGTGAAGAAGACTGGCTTGTTATTTTGTACAATGTCCTTCATTTTTAGTTTGTGTGGTGTTTTCTCATTACTGGAATGAGGCTATGCATTTTTGGTAACAATACCCCAGATGGAATGATGTGCCCGTCTCATTGCATCGTATCAGAGGTACATGGTGTGGAGATGCCTTATCCCTGGTAACATTAATCTGGATCATGTAGTTAAGGTGAAGTCAGCCTGATTGCTCCACTGTAAAGTTACTTTTCCCTCTGGAATATTTCACTACACTCTGATAGTCATATTTTGCCTCAATTAGATACATGATTTAAACACCACCTTTTGGAAAAGTACTCGAGACAAATCATAATGAAAGATGTATACAAATAAAGTTCTTTTGTGTCCTATCTCAATGAAAAGTCCTTACCATCTATACCATTCCCTGAGCCTGGAAGAAGTCTTGCTATTTCCTTGTAAAATCCAGTCATCATCGTTTCTACCAAATCTCTCTTCTAATTATGCCTCAGCTGTGTCCACTTCCCTCCAGCCTCACCATGTTTCATAATGCATCCCCCTAAATCCAAGTCTGGCTCCCCTCATATTCTATCTATGAACTAATACCATAATAAGCTTTAAAAAGCAAGTAAGGGGATGCATAGGTGACTCAGTAGTTAAGTGTCTCTCTTTGGCTCAGATCATGATCCCAGAGCCCTGGGATTGAGCCCCGCATCGGGCTCCCTGCTCAGCAAGAAGTCTGCTTCTCCCTCTCCCACTCCCCCTGCTTGTGTTCCCTCTCTCGCTGTGTCTCTCTCTGTCAGATAAATAAATAAAATCTTAAAAAAAAAAAAAAAGCTCGTGAGGTTGGGTCACCTACCGCTTGGATCCGTCAGTGGCTTCCCACTGCCTTCAGGCAGAGGTGATCTATGCAGCAAAGCCTGGAATGAGCCCTGCAGTTGAACTGGTGATAAAATGATCCCCTGAGCAGCTGAACACACTAATCTCCGTTACAAATCAGAATCAGCTGGGGAGCTCATTCAAAATACAAATTTGCAGGGGTCTGACTCCGAGAAGGACTGTGAGATCTGCGCTGTAACAAGCTTTCCAGGTGATTCTGATGTGGAGGTCAGCTGAGGAATCCCTGGTTAACATCCCAAAATGCTGTTCAATCTGAGGGGGAACTTTTTTTCTCTAGTCTCCTAATTCATAATGCTATAATTCTCAACTTCGGTATAGCCATCCGACTATAATTATTAAGTGGACCTTAATTTATTTAAAATTACATTAAATAAAAAATCAGCTAAATGAGAAGTCTTGGTATATTCTAAGTTCTGTGGAATTTGCATATATGATAAGGATGTTATAATTTTTCTTAAGCCAAGTGATCATTTTATTTTCTAAGACTCATTAAATTTAAGTCCCTCGTGGTGTGGATACAACCTTTTGGAAATCATGATATGAAGTCTTATGTCCTATTTTAAAGATCCCAATGACTGCCAGTATCCAGCACAGGCATTTGCCAAGCTCTGCTCCTCATCTTTTAAAACCCAGGCTGGGCACTGTGCCTGGTCAGGGATGCAGGAAATGTTACGTGTCATGTGGGCACCCAAAAGACAAATACAGTCAGTCCAGTGCTAAATATGCCGTTTTAGTCATTCCCAATATTTTCAAATCTAAATAAAAGTAAAGCAATTTAAAAAAAAAAAAACCCAGTGAGAAATTATTTATGTCAAGTTTATTATCTTTTAATAGGGGTCAAGACATTCCAGAACCTCTATGTCTGACTTATGTAAGCCTTGGTATAATTCCACACAGTAACCCTCAGCCTCATTTTAAGCAAAATACATAGGACACCAATGACATTTAAAGTTCAATTTAAACAGATGAAGTCGGCAGCCATTTTGTCTCCCAACAGAATAAAAGAAGTGGCATTTAATCAGACTTATTATAGTCAATACACACCTCCCTCCACTTCTGGACTTAGGTGTTTTGCAGTTAAATTTGCTGGGGAAATGCTGGTAGAGAGGAGATGGGGAGCAGGGGGTCCGTGAACTGACCCATGGTGGGTTCTAACTACCTGGTTCTCTAAGCTTCCCTGTCCTCAGTCAGACCATGCGCACTTCCTCTTCAGGCCAGGCATTGACTCCTTTGCCACGCCTGCCTATGTTGGTTATGTCTGGGGACAAGTGTATATATTTTTTTAACTCCCAAGAAACACTTGAAATGTAAAACATGGCAAAATCTTGATGAAGCAATGGTTTTTCTGCTCTGATTAGTTAATGAGAAAACTATAGGTACTGAGATAGGTCTTTATCACAGACTCTGAGCATATGCAAAACAGAGAAAAATGGAAAATGCATGACGTGGGAAGATTCCATTCGACTATGTTTAACTATTTCCTCTTTAGTTTGGAGTATGAACTATAAATCCAAGAAGCGCCCAATAAGTGAGTCATAGAATCAACTGAGACAACTCATCAGGGGTTTCCCCAAATGCCAGTCTCATCCTGTGTGGCGTTTTCCATTTAGGAACACAGCAGCATTTTTATTAAAAGGTCAATGATTGAGTCATTACCACAGTACCAGGCCACATTGCCTTTTATCTCTTGGGAGTATGTACCTTGGAAGAATTCTGGGCCTCTTTCACAACAAAGCAAGACATCTCAGAGTAGAAACCAGATATGGATAAGAACCTTCCACGGAGCCGAGAGTGATGGTAAGCACCTGGATGGACCGTAGGAGCTGAGGGTTGAATTGTGCTCTGAGGCTGCTGGCTCTCAGATGCATTTGGGTAAATTACTCTCAACTTCTGAAGCTACAGCTTCTTCAGCCACAAAATAAAAATACTATTTACCCCAAAGGACTAATACATCCCACATGGATTCAAGGATTGAATGACTTGGCCGAGGGCAGCTCTTCTTCTCTAGCTGGTCTCTCACCTTCCTTCTAGGGGCCAGTCCTTAATCACAGTGAAGCTCTGCTCCGTGCCCTACACTGGTTAACTCTGGAGACTCAACAGGCTCATTGACCTGCCCCCGGGGACAGCATTCTGTCATCTGCCACCAGGTTCCAGAGTGCAGGCCACTTGCTCTTACTCTTAAGCTCCAGGTAGTTCTCCCCAAATCTCTGAATTTCCTCAGTGGGCCTCTTGGAGACCTCTGGCTCCCCCACAAACTCCCCGTGGGCTGTGGAGATCTGGGGGCTGTGTTGGGCCCATCTGTCATGACAACTTCTCCTTCAGGGATGTGCCATGGTCCATGTGCCAGCCAGTGGATGTTACCAACCTCCCAGGGATCCAGAAGTTCAGGGCACAAAGCCCTTTGCTGTTGCCTCCACCAACTGACCTTGACTGTTGGACATTGGCCCAAAGAGGGGTGGTTAGGACACCTGGGTCTCCCTGACTACTTCCCCTCGTTTTCTCTCCTCATTCACACATGCCACCTACCCTCTGTCATACACGTACTTCTCTTTATCCCTGCCTTTTCTTATGATCTGGTCCACAGGACAGCTCTTGACAGGTGCTAAAGAAATTCTCTCGCCACAAAGCTTGACTTTCAAACAAATGCTTTTCTGCAGACCCAGAAGTCCTCCTCTAGATGTCAAAGGCTGGATGTTGACTCTCTTTGCCTCGCTGCTCTGACACTCTTAATCTTCCTCCACACAACCTAGTTACTCCCAGTCCGAAAAGGCAAATCCGTATTTGAATATATTTCAATACACACACATTTTTCAGAATGTCACATCTCTTCCTGTAAATTTCTCTCTCCGCCTCACATTTCCTGTCTCCTGATTAACGAGGCTAAAGAGTCCCCCAAAAAGATTAGCGTAGACTGGGAACTTGAGGGATAACAGGGAAAGAGGGGCTAGCTGAGGATGAAGCAAGACAGGGGCTTCTGGCTTTGCCACATCAACTCCTGCCTTTCCAACATGTGTATATCCTCAGACGACTCCATCAAAACCCACCATCTCCTTTCCTTTAAATCCTTTTTCAGAAGATGATGCATCCCCTGCTCTAAGAACTTGAGAACAGATTTTCAAAACTCTCCCAGCTACAGAAAGGTCTTTTGCTACCCCCAACAATTCATGACCAGCCCTGAAAGAGGCTGTACATTCTTATTCATGGTTCTATGAAATTCCTTTTGCAGATATTTTATTCCACTCCTCCCAGGGCACGATGCTGTGGGCAGGAGGCTGTGGAGATGAGTAAGTCAGGGCATGCATGGCTGGAATTTACAACCTAGTGAGGGCACAAGAGGAGAGATGAACAACTCCTTAATTAGCTGCAAAACAATGGAAAACAAAATGCAACAGAAGTGCTAAGAGTGGATCCTAAAGGACAGTTCTCACGTGTCATCTCATAGAGACAATCCTGAGTCATGTGCTGGGAAATGCTCCCTGACATTGACTTCTCATAATGACCATCAATAAAACCACTTTGAGCCAACCATCATGGTCCAAATCCATTGGCAGCTTCTTCTTCTCGTCATTCTCATTCTCCTTCTCCTCCTCCTCCTCCTTCAAGGGTTTTATTTATTTATTTATTTATTTATTTGTCAGAGAGAGAGAGAGTGAAAGCAAGCATGGCAGTAGCAGGCATCGGGAGAAGCAGGCTTCCCACTGAGCAAGGAGCCAGATGTGGGACTAGACCCCAGGACCCTGGGATCATGACCTGACCTGAAGGCAGATGATCAACTGACTGAGCCACACAGGTATTCCACAGCCATTAGCTTCTGATCAAGAGGACAAGACTGAAGCACCAGCAAGGGCCTCAGACTACCTGGCACTTTCCTACGGCAAGCTTTGTTAGCAGCTGGGTGGGAGACTCCAGTGGTTGGTGTAGAAATTGGCAGCAGGTCTATGTGATGTTCTAAGCTGCTGACTGAGAACAGACATGTGCTTTGGAAACCAGATAAGTGGAAGGTAAGGTTGCTTTTGTGCCATGAAACTTGAGACCACACTCTATCCTCAGAATTTTCATCCAGATGGAAGGCAGAGAGAGGTCTACAAAGAAGCAGAAGAGCACAATGAAACAAAGAGAGGTGGCAAGGGTTCGCTATGAAGGCGAGTAGGAAGCATATTCAAAACTGAAGACCATGGACATTCCTAAATGCTGGATCCAGGAGCTGCTGTGTATTTGATAAATTCAGAATAACTCTTTTAATGAAGCAGCTAAGGGAGTCAACAACTAGAAAAGACACCATTGGAGGGAAGTTGGTAAATATAATGGGGAAGAAATCAAGCAAAATGTAAATAAGCAACCCAAATATTCATTGGGAAAATGTTGCTAGTACATCAGAAATTAAAATAGGTCCACTTAAATAAATACCTAAGGGTCTCTCACTTCACATCATGTGCTGGGAACTGCCAAAGCCCTGTGATGATGACCAGGGTACACCACTCTGGGCCTGGAATGTGGCTAATGTACTTTACTCCCTTGTCCTATAATCTGACAGCGAGAGTAATGTGCTTAGGAAATTGCTGCTGAGGCTGAAGTCTTAAAAAAGTGTTACTCGAGGGGCCAGGTGTGTGAGGGTTAGCCAACTCTGTATAGTGAAAGGGATGCTGATTCTGGCCATTTTTACATCTCCACCTAAATGAAAAAAAATGGTGTTCTGGCTTGCCATTTGGATCTTAACCAAGAGCATCTGAAGCAAGAGTCTACAAAGCAAAATGCAAAACCACAAAAGAAAGTGGGAAAATGGGCCTTTACCGAAGGTGTATGCTTGGGAGTGAAGCCAGCAAATACTCTTGCTACATACTTTATTTATTATTATTTACTTTTTGCCACATACTTTAAATAGAATGTGAAAAAAATCTGTGACACGAAAATTCAGTAGAAAGAATAAAATCCAAATGGCAAATCTGGACATGAAAGGAAGGAAGCAGGACAAAACTTAAGCCATTTCTTGGTATCAACTTTCTGATTGTTAGTTACATATGGCGCATAGAAACAAAGTATGGAGATCTGATGGATAGAAAACTTTGTAGCCAGCCTTATGAGGCAAGGACAAAGACTCAGCACATTTCTTGACTCTGCCATCAGAGGAAGTGGGGCATTATTTATACATGGTTTCCTCTCAGTTTAACAAATGTGTTTAAGGCAGATGACTACAAGATCTGGGTGTCAAGGATCAAACTCCACCCCCATACAAATACACACAATTTGATGGCCCCGGAGAGATACAACAGAATGGGAGAAAGATGTGTACAACCCAGACAGGGGTGCCCTGAAAGAGGTCTTGTTAAGGAAACAAAGTGAAGCATCACAAAGGCGAGGGGTCTGAGGACAAATAGGAAAATCCTATCCAGTTGGGTGAAAGTAGATGGAGAAAACTCAGGAGTTGAAACAATCCTCTGGCTGTGCTTGTTGCCTATCTAGACCTTAGACTCACATCGATAAAATGAGTAAGTTAGATTAGACAATCTCTGAGGTCAGATTCAGCTTGAAATTTCATTACTAAATGATATGTGGGGATCAGCAGAATACAGAAGAATTAGAGCATGGCAGAGTTACCCATGAAATGTCTTCTATGACAAACTACATTAAAACCAATACAAAGTCCCCGTTCCAAGGTGGAGTTTGAGTAAAATATGGAGCACCGTGGGATTTATGCAACAAAGACTTTTTGAAGTCTGTTCTCTGGCGGCATGAGAAGGAGGCTACAAATGCACAAGAAGACTGATGGATGAGAGAGAAAGTATAAGGAAACAAAACTTTTTTTTTTATCTTATATTTACAATGAGTTCACATTTAATATCTTTTAAATTGTCATTGGTTGGGGACTAGAAGAAGAAATGCAAAGTTGTTTTATAATTTTAAAAAATTATAAGCACAACTTTAAAGCTCTTCACAAATACACAGGAATTCCTATTTTTATCATAACTAGTTCAGTGGGAACACAGGCGCTCTGACTTCCAGTGCACTCAGCACTTCCTTGGGGGACATTCAAACACATGTTAAAAGCAGCAGTTGACCACCACCATTATAGATGGGCTCTTTTTTTTTTTTAAGATTTTTTTTTATTCATTTGAGAAAGAGACAGAGAGAGCACAAGCAGGTGGAGAGGCAGTGAGAGAGGGAGAAGCAGACTCCCCACTGAGTAGGGGGCCTGACATAGGGCTTGATCCCAGGACCTGGAGATCATGACCTGAGCTGAAGGCAGATGCTTAACCAGGTGCTCCATAGATGGGCTCTTAAAACGATAAATATGGCAAAATAAAAATCTTTATTGATGGAGGGCCAGATGACACTAAATGCAAAGGAACAAGTTGAAGGTCCTAGAAGAGCTGAAATTTTTAGTATCTGAGGTCATCATTAGCATGAATATTAGCACAAGTTTATGAATGGTTTAAAGTAAGCTCTTAGAAGTCTCTTGGGCTTTTAGCTGAGGGCTTAGAAATCTCTTGTGCTTTCATCCAAACTACGGAGCAAGAGAGAATGCATTTCAAAACAAATAAATGGCAATAACATTTACACCAAACATCCTACATATTAGATACATATTAGATACATCCGACATATTAGATAGCTCTAACGTTTGTTTCTTGAGAACACATGTCAATTTTCTGGGTCGTTTTCTGTACTTAGCGATCTTTCTGACGCTTCTGTCTCCCCTCCTGTCATCTTTGCCAAAGATCATCAGTGAGGATACAATTGAAGTTTCCTTGCATTAAAACAAGAGTCTACACTGCCACACTCAATATGCTGTCACGAGTACAGGCAGCTGCACCAAGCCAAGAAGTAGCCTAAATGTTTAATGAAGCAGGAAAGTCATTCTTCAGTTGTAATGCAGACCCACTAGATGGTCTGAAAAGATCACCTCTGTTTGTTTTAAACTGGGAATAGATTGCTGAATATTTAATGAGCGCCACAGTATTTTCCTCTGTGAAGGGCCGAGCAAGGGTCAGGTTATGGCTGCCTGCTGCTCCCTCTGCAATTTCCGATTCCCTCAGGTTTATTAAAGGTGGGAGAAATCAAGGTCAAACCAAGACCATCTTCAGCACATCATCTGTGGTGCTGTATCCATGGAAAGAAAAATGGGAGGGCACATGCCTGTCCTAGTGAAGGACTGTTAAGAATTAGGAGCAATCTTTCAGGAAAACCAAAGTGGAGGCCACACATTTATTGCCCTTATTCACAAAAGCGGGGAAGAACAACAGTGTCAGGAAAGAGAAGCCATCACGAGTCCTTGCGACTCCACTAGGAAAGAGAGCTTGCATCCAGCTGGCTGCATTACTTATTTGTGGCATTAAGTACCCTGTACTACCTGAACAATTCTAGCCCAAGAAAAAGTACTTTAGTGAACAATTTATCCATAACCAGATACCATCTTTAACTGATTAAGAATCTGTTGCAGTGAGATGGGTGAGAAGTCATCGGGGTTCGGATAAGGATGACAGCAGTAGAAGTGGAACCAAGAGGCATTTGCTAGTTGACCTGATAGAGAGTGGAGGAAAAAAAAAAAAAAGCAGGGGCCCCTGGGTGGCTTAGCGAGTTAAGCGTCTGACTCTTGATTTCAGCTCAGGTAGTGATCTCTGGGTTGTGCAATCAAGCCCCGTGTCAAGGCCCCAGGCAGGCTCCACACTCAGTGGGGAGTCTGCTTAGGATTCTCACTCTCCCTCTCCTTGTGCCCCTCTCCCACCTCTCTCTAATAAATGAAATCTTTAAAAAAAAAAAAAAAGGCAGTGCGGCTGTGTGGCTCTGTGGGCTAAGCATCCGCCTTCATCTCAGGTCATAATCCCAGGGTCCTGGGATTGAGCCCCATATTGGGCTCTCTGCTTAGCAGGGAGCCTGCTTCCCCCTCTCCCACTGCCCCTCCCTCTGCTTGTTCTCTCTCTCTTTCTCTCTCAAATAAATAAATTAAATCTTTTTAAAAATTAAAAAATAAAGTTTAAAAAGAAAAAAATCATCAAGGATGACTCTAAGGTTTTGGCCAGACCATCTACTGAGGACAAGGAATGAGAAAAGCAGTTTGAAGAGGAAAATAAAGAGTATAGTTTTAAACAATGTTAAATTTGAAATGCCCTTTAGACAACCAAACCTAGGTGTCTACTAGACAGTTGGATATACTGAGCTGTCATTCTGAGTCAAGATATTTGGATGCACATTGTAGTAATGGAATATAATTAAATAAAATCACCTGGGTAATGTAGACGGAGACCAGAAGAACTCTGAATACTGAGCCTGAGGCACTCCAACATTTAGTGGTCAGGAAGTTGAAAGGAATTCTCAAAGGAGATTGAAGAGGGGCCCTAGTATGTAGGAAGACAGAAGAGGTGGGTAAAGTTAGTCACATGAATAAATTGTTTCAAAGAGAAAGTAACGATATGTCAAATGTTCCTGGTAGGTTAAAAAATGTGAACTGAGAATTAGTTATTGGATTTGGTAACATGGAAGTCATTGGTGACTTTGATAAGCATCTTTGAAGAGTGGCCAAGAAAAAAGCCTGCATGGAGAGGGCTCAGAAAGGGAGAAAGTAAGTGGAGAATGTGAGTTATAGATGGATATTTCAAAGGATTTTGGTGCAATGGTAAGTGAGGAAATGGTAGAGTGACTACAATGGCAGATGAAGTCAAGCAGACTTTTGTTGTTTTGTTCTGTTCTGTTTTGAATGGAGATATTACCCTCTATTTGTATGATGATCAGAATAATCAGAAGTGAAGAAAAAACTGACAGTGAGGAAGGAGACTGATGTCCTTGAGTAAGCAGAAACTGATGGCATTGATGCACAAATGGAGGGGTAGCCTTCATACGGGAGCATGGCCAGTCATCCACCATAACAGAAGGGAAGCAGTTGTAGGTCCACAGGAGAGCAGATTAGGAAGCAGATATAATGGAGGTGTGTTGAAGTCACTTTTGAATTGCTTCTATTTTATAAGGTTCTTATATTTTTCAGGAAGTGGATTGTCTCGTGTAGAATGTTTTTTTTTTTTTCATGTAGAATATTTTTTTAAGAGTTTATTTATTTATTTGACAGACAGAGATCACAAGTAGGCAGAGAGTCAGGCAGAGAGAGAGGAAAGGAAGCAGGCTCCCTGCTGAGCAGAGGACCCAATGCGGGGCTCGATCCCAGGATCCTGGGATCATGACCTGAGCCAAAGGCAGAAGCTTAACCCACAGAGACACCCAGGCACCCCTCATGTAGAATATTTTTGGCTGGAAAAAGCAACATATCCAAACAAAAGTGGCTTAAATAATGGGATCATTATAAGAAATTCCAAAGTAGACCAGTCCAAGGTTTTTTTTTTTTCTGTAGCTCAGGGATGACTCCAAGGATCCAGGCTCTTACTGAATTTCCATTTGTAGTCCTCAAGTTGGGTTCTCCAACTTGTCCCTTCATGATTGCAAGATGGCTGCTCCAAACATAAGAGTATCTTGTGGAAGAAGAGAGGCATAGAGGAAGAATATTGCTCCTTATATGTCTCTTGTTTCTTGTTTATAAGAAGCATTGCTCCTTATATGTCTCTTGTTTCCAGGCGGGAGCCCTTTCCCAACCAGCAGGCTTCCTCTCAGGGCCATGCGTGATGATTCTGTAACATACTTGTGTCCTTGATGGTAGATAGATCCGGCAAAGTGAGCATCTGGTATTTCCAACACTTTAGTGGGAAAGTCTGAAGATTAGCCTTTGGATTGGGTATCAACATTACCAGCCCCCAAAGTAGAGATACTGATTAATCTTGGACAAAATTAACAGGTATGAATTTTAAAATTTAAGGATAACTACTAAAAAATAGAAATAAAGTGAATAACTTCCTTATTTTGACTTGAAATGAAGGACAATTTACGAAACAGAGGCAAAATGACTTGTCCAAGGTCAAGTAGGTAAGACAGAAAACTAGTGCTCACACATCTGGATGCCTAATCTAGAACTCTTTCTGCAAAAACAGCTAGTCCTTTGATTTATTGTTCTTACAGTTATACCCAGTGGTTTTATTACTACCATTAAGTGAACAGTCTTCCTGTTACACACACACACACATACACCCCCCATCAATCTCCTGATCCATTGTCACAAGGCATTTGCTTTATATTTCAGAAGCAATGATGAAGTTGTATTATTCTATCAATACTCCCTCCCATCTTCTTTAGACCCAAACTATGCATTCGCACAGTACTTAACTAGGGCTAATGAAACAGTCAGCGCCAAAGCACTGTTCAGCTTTCTTATTTTTCCATCATTTTGTCTTCGATTGCACTGACTCACTCTTCAGCCTCGTTCATCCTCATTTTTATAGACTCCATTTGGGACTGCATCTTGGCAAGAGCATTTTTTATTTCAGTCTCACTGGATTTTAGTTGTTTTATTTCTAAGTAAGGGATTCTATGCTTTTTTCAAGCTCAGCTATTATCTTTATAATTGTTTTTTTAAATTCTAGTTCAGACACCTATTGATTAAATTGATTATACCCTATTGATTAAATCTCTGGAAGTGAGTACTACCTCCTATTCTCTCTTTTGGCGTGAATTTCTCCATCTCACCATGTTGTCCAGCAAAGGACAGAATAAAGAAAGCGAAAAAGCAACAACAACAACAGTGACAACACAAAAAAACAAAAAACAGAACAAGGAAAAAAAAAAAAAAAACAAGAAGCAAAACAAAAAACTAGTTCCTGGATGTGTTTTAGTCTGCTTGTTAAAAGAAACTAGATCTCAAAATAAGAAAGAAAAACATATACATACAAAAAGAAAATGAAATAAAATACAATGAAAAGCAACAAAAATAAAACATGTATATAATGTATATTTAAAAGTGAAAATTTAAAAAGAATGAAAAAGGAGTTGAAAAAATAATAACTAAAAAAAATACTGAAACACTGAAGAAAAAAATAGTAAATGCTACATATTGTTTTCCCAAGAGCTGAAGCTTTGCAGCCCTCTATGATCCATAAATTGGTGCAAGCCGGTTGTTCCTGCTGGTCTTCTGGGGGAGGGGCCTGTTGCACTGATTCTCAGGTGTCTTTGCCTGGGCAGTATTCTATCCCCCTTGCCAGGGTTCCAGGCTCAGTGTAAGTGGCCCCGGCTTGCACTATGTAGTGCTGTTTTGCTCCCTGAAGGTTTTTAGCACTATGGGTGGGATGAATATGGTGGCACCCGGCTCTCTAGCCCTGGATCTGAAAAGTTCTCACCCTCCACTCTTCAGTGAGCCCTCACATAAAAGCAGTCAATCACTCTTGTCTCCTCAGTTTCCCTCCCAACTCTGTGTTCACCCATCCTGTGACTGAGCATTTTGATCTCGGGCACATGACTCCATTTTGAATCTACAAACTTTATAGACTCCTGCAGCACAGACCCATGCTGGAGGGAGAGGGGGATCTCACCATACCTCTGCCTTTTGCTGGACCCCTGCCTGGAGAGCGGTCACCCAATAGTGTAGCGATTCATGGTTTAGGGCAACACCGTGCAGAAAGTCAGCACCTAGACTCACTGTTTGGAGCCCACTTCCCTGTTCCAGTGCTGGGAACTCTGCCACACTCAACACCCCCATTCTTCCTGCGACTCCAGGGGTCCTGAGACCATGCTGTCCCTACCTGTGATTCCGTCCTACTATGTCACCTGAATACCTTTAATCCAGGGATGTACTTCACAGTAGTAGACTCCTAAAAGTTTCAATTTTGTGCTCCACTGTTTATAACATTTTGCAGTAGCCTCCTTATGCAAGCTCCTTCCCCTCCACCATATTCTCAGATGTGACACCCAGATTCAAGGCTCCGTACTTCCTACCTTCCAAAAAGTGGTTGCTTTTCTTTTTGTAGAATTGTAGCATTTCCTTTCTCAGGTCTCCAGTTGATTTCACAGGTGTTCAGACTGATTTGGTAACTATCTAGCTATATTCAAGGGACCAGACAAACTTAGGTCCCCTTACTCCTCTGTCATCTTAATTCCATCCGGAAAGCCCAAGCACTAAAGAAAGGTGACATGTCCATATAAACAGTCTATGACCTTGATACCAGCTTTACCAACCATCAAATTCCCATATCTCTGAGTCACCACAACCCATCTTGTTCTCCCTGCTTTTCATCTCAAAGTCAATGTTTGAT
The DNA here is from genome assembly GCF_922984935.1 of Meles meles. NCBI lineage: Eukaryota > Metazoa > Chordata > Mammalia > Carnivora > Mustelidae > Meles > Meles meles. Next base: position 27,069,708 of record NC_060070.1, read on the forward strand.
GGCCATTCATCCAAGTGTGTTTCTTTTTTTTTTTTCCCCTTTCCTTTCTTTCTTTTCAGAAAAAAGAAATTGGGACTTCTAGTACTATGGAATAAGTTTGAGAATGGCCATCCTTGTCATGTTCCTGATCTTAGAAAATAAAGTTCTCAGGTGTTCACCATTGAACATGATGTTGGCTGTGGGTTTTTAATATGTGGCCTTTTATTATATTAAGGTATGTTTTCTCTAAACCTACTTTGTTGAGAGTTTTCATCATGAATGGATGTTGAATTTTGTCAAATGCTTTTTCTGTATGTACTGATGCATGCATGTATGATTCTTACCCTTTGTTTTGTTAATGTGGTGTATGATGTTGATTGATTTGTATCCCCAGAATAAATCCCACTTGATTTTGATGAATGATCCTTTTAATGTATTGTTGAATGTTGAGGATTTGTACATCTATGTCATCAGGGGTACTGGCCGGTAGTTCTCTGTTTTTTTTTTTTGTAGGGTCTTTGTCTGGTTTTAGTATCAGGGTAATGCTGGCCTTATAAAAGAACTTTGGAAGCTTTCATACCTCTACTATTTTTTTTTAAATAGTTTGAGGAGAATAGTTATTAGTTCCTTTTTAAATGTTTGATAGAATTCACCTGTGAACCCATCTGGTCCTGGAGTTTTATCTTTTGGTAGTTTTTTGATTACCAATTCAGTTTCATTCTAGTAATTAGTCTGTTCAAATGTTCTATTTCTTTATGATTCAGTTTTGGAAGATTGTAAGTTCTTAGGAATGTATCTATTTCTTCTGGGTTATCCAATTTGTAGTCTTCTTTTTCTTACTTTTGTTTTTATTGTGGTAAAATATACATAACCTAAAATTTACCATTTTAAGTGTATAATTTCATGTCATCAATATATTCATATGTTGTGTAACTACCATCACTATCTCTGTCCAGAAGTTTTTAATCATCCCAAACAGAAATTCTGTACCCATTAAAAATAACTCCCTATTCCCTCCTCACCAACAGCCCCATGGTAATCACTATTCTACTTTCTATCTCTGTAAACTTGTCTATTCTAGGTAGTTCATATAAGTGCATCATACAGTTTTTGTCATTTTATGTCTGACTTATTTCACTTAGCATAATGTCTTCAAGGTTTATCCATGAACTTACCAGATTTCACTCCTTTTTATGGCTGAATAATATTCCATTGTAGGTATATGCCACATTTTGTTTATCCATTCACTGTTGGATGTTTGGGTCGTTTCTATCTTTTTTTTTTTTTTTAAGATTTTATTTATTTATTTGACAGAGAGAGATCACAAGTAGGGAGAGAGGCAGGCAGAGAGAGAGAGAGGAGGAAGCAGGCTCCCTGCCAAGCAGAGAGCCCAACGCAGGGCTCGATCCCAGGACCCTGGAATCATGACCTGAGCAAAAGGCAGAGGCTTTAACCCACTGAGCCACCCAGGCGCCCCTCGTTTCTATCTTTTTGCCATGCGTTCGTCACATTGCCTAGGATGAAGGATTGTCTTCCCTTCCTTTATTCTTAACAGTCAGCCCCTATTTGTTCCTGGCTTGTTTCACTATAAACCTCATTACTGACCTTACCTACACATTAGGCTTCTTTAGTCATTCTCATTCTGTCACTTTAAGATACAAGACTCCTCTTTCTCCCACATCATTTTGAACACTTCATCTTCCAAAGCAAAATGTAATTCCCAGATGCATCTCAATGTACACATCCAAGAACAATCAGGGACATACTCTCCTTCCCTCTGCACTAACTCAACTCAGTCTATATTCTGGTTCATTCAGCCCAAATATTTAGCCAGTATTCACATAGGTCTTATTTACTCTCATAAAACAGACCTTTACTACCTCGTTAGAATGCTTCTGTTCCTCTCTTTCCAGCCATCTTCTCAAATGTTCCTAAAACATTTCATTGAATGTTCATAAATCATTTTCCTTTTAAGAGTTTATGACAATTCCTGTTTTTCACTAACTGTACCAAAAATGCTCTTGATCTTTGTAAATGGATCTATTGCAGAGATACTTGGAGCTAACTCTAAATGTCCATGTAGTCATTATACAAGTAAGAACTTGGAATAAGGGTATAATAATCATGGCCTTTTTATTTTATGATGTTTGGACATCTTAAAGGCCTTGTTGGCTAGGAAGACAATGTTGCTCCTAGGGCTAATTCCTAGAGATAATAAGTATCTCACCTCCAAACATGCCTTTAATATACAAACCAATCAATCACAAGTCCATATCCCCAAACACGCCCTTCATCTAACTCACACACGAAGCCAGTATTTCCCCTGTCCTAAATCAACCCAGGGCTAGGTATCAGAAAACCACAGGCCACCATTATTACAGCCCAGGGCCCACTGAGATTATCCACACTAGCTACTTCTAAACCATTCCTCCCACCCTACCTTGCCTTTCCCGCAGGAAACAAAACAAAACAAAACAAAAGGCTCTGGGCCACGCCTTCTGCCTCTCAACCCTACTGGGTGCTTCCCCATATGGACTTGTGGGGCATGGCATGCCCTTCTACCCCCTTCTTTTAGGAACTGTGAGAAAAAATTCTTTCAATGGCATTAGCCTTTCTGTGGGATTTCCCTAAATTAAAAGTTCTGAGGGGATAACTGAGTCAAAAGGCCAGTCAAAACCACCAGTGTTATCCATGCATTGCAAAGAGGAGGAAAAGTTATGCAAAGGTTCTTCTATCAACTTGTTCTGCCAAAACAGAATTAAAACCACGCTGTGCATACGGAAGTTAATATATTATGCCTGATGCTATTTTCTTGAAAGGCCTGCTTACTAATTTGGCCCTTGGCTGTTGTCTGGGACATTTGATTTTAGAAGGGCTCCCACCATTAGCTGATAAGAATGTCTCACTCTGTCTGAACTATTTGTACAAACAATGTGGTTTATGATAAACACATATTTTCCTTCTGGGAGTGTGGATTTGGGCATCTGCCAGGCAGAGGGTGTCCCCAGTAAAAACCCTGGATGCTGAATCTCTAAAGAGCCTCCGTGGTTGGCAACATTCACACTGTCGTCCATCACATTGTTGGGAGAATTAAGGTCATGTTATGTGGCTCCACTGGGAAAGGACCCTAGGAATCTTGTACCCGGTCTTCTTGGATTTTTCCCTACACACTTTTCCTCTCTGTTGATTGTGTTTGCTATCCTTTCTCTGTAGTAAATCATAGTTGTGAGTACATCTATGAGCTGAATCCTATGAGTCATGACAGCCATTCTTCCCATTCAGATGCTGAAATTTGTCTTTACTTTTCTAATCAAAGCAATTGTGGCCCACATCCATCATTCACCAAGGCTGATATATACTGTCATCATTGTCAAGGTTCCTCGCTCTCCCTAGAATTATGGAGGAGCCCCACAAGAAGCTCTCATTCTGTGGCTATTGCTTCCTGTCTTGGGGCTCAGGCACTCTTCAGTGGTGTTCCTTTCAGTGGTGCTTCCTGCTGTCCACGAGCTAAGATATGGACATCCCACACCACCCCCGCACATGCCCTGTGTCACAGTTCAGACAACTCAAGGATGATATAATTCCCTGGAGATTCCTTCCCAGTCCCTTCTTTCTCCTTCTTTCAGACAATTAGCTGAAATCCTTGCTCCTCAGTGTCTGGTCCCCAGTTCCTAATACCTTCATTCCTTCCAGGGACTATGGATCCCAGAGCACCAGAGCACAATCTAATATCTAATGTATGGGGGTGAGGATGTGTGTGTGTCTGTGTTTAGGAAGCAGAGGGAGAATAAGGGGTGGGATAGTAAAAAAAAAAACAAAAAAAAACTATTTTTCTATTCACAACACATTTGACACCAAATGTGTGGGACATTTACCACCAGCCAATTTTTCAAATCTCTGGACACTAACTGGGTGTTTTTTTTTGTTTGTTTGTTTGTTTTAAATATTTTATTTATTTATTTGACAGAGAGAGATCACAAGTAGATAGAGAGGCAGGCAGAGAGAGAGAGAGGGAAGCAGGCTCCCTGCTGAGCAGAGAGCCCAATGCGGGACTCGATCCCAGGACCCTGAGATCATGACCTGAGCCGAAGGCAGCGGCTTAACCCACTGAGCCACCCAGGCGCCCCCTAACTGGGTGTCTTAAAATGTGATTCAATTCTGACACTGACTGGGAGATTTAACATCAGACCATCCATGTTGAAGGCTCAACCCTACAACAGGGCCACCCCTACCAGATGCTGTTCACAAATCCCACACCTCCAGACTTCTGGCTGACTTGGCTACAAATCAGAGGTTTATACGGTTAGATAATTTGCTATACAATGACTCACAGAAATTAGGGAAATGTTTTACTCGGCATTACTTAATTTACTGTATTACTGGTATTACTGATTATATTATATTACTGATTATATTATAAAGAATATATAGATAAATAGCCAAGTGAAGAGGTACAACAGCAAGGTCCAGACGGGTCCTGGGTGAAGCAGCTTCTATACCTGTGAAGTTGGGATGTGTCAACCTCTTAGCACATGGATGTGTCCACTGACCAGGAAGCTCTCTGAACTCCATCATTTAGAGTTTTAATGGAAACTTCATTAGGTAAACGCGATTGACGAAATCATTGACCGTTGGTGATTGGTTGCTCTCCAGCTCCCCCTAGAGGTCAGGGGTGCAGCTGAAGGTTCTAACCCTCTAAGGACATGGGCGGCTCCTCCCACAACCAGCCCTCACCCTCAAGGAGTCATCTCTTAGTATAAAATTAAGTATGGCTGAAGGGGGCTTATTATGAAAAGAAAGATGCTCCTCTCACCCCTATCACTCAGGAAATTCCAAGGACTTTAGGAGCTCTGTGCCAGAAACTGGAGACAAAGACCAAGTATATATTTCTTATCATATCACAAAATCAGGGAGAGTGAGTAGGAATTAATCCTTTATATGAATCTTCTGTAACAGTATGAATAAAGCATAAAATAATATATCAATAGATTATCCTTCTACAAAAATAGTAAACTTGACTTTTATTAAGGAACATTCTGACCAAAGTCATTTACTTATTAAGAACAGTCAGCAATTTTTCTTCCGTATCATCTCTCTGCTAGGAGCAGACAAATCACTGTTACTCAGCCTTTCTCTAATATACAATCTCAGCAGGACATCTCCAGTCTATTTTGTTTGTAACATGCACATACACTTCCAACAATTTATGTCTGAGAAGAGAGATTTCTAACTGAAGCAACTATTGGGATGGCAGCATTAAGATTAATTCTGGAAGACTAACAATCATTGATAACAACCACAAAGGCATATCTGACTTTGACATCTCAATTCCTGTTGAGAGCTCAGGCAAAAGGATTTGCATTTCTCTATACCAATTCTAAAAGGCCAAGAAGAGGTGTCTCTGGTACTTCACACATAATGCAAATCCTGTAGATCCACACCCAGAAGCCCCTGGTAAGGCCATTTGACAGTACTGTGCTTTAACTCCCAGTCTGGGGCCAATGTGGATCCACTTTGTGCCAAAGTTTTCTCTGTAAAGGACACTGCTGAAGCTTCTAGAGTAGTATTAAATATAAGGTATAATTCTCCAGTAAACGGAACCAGTATTAAATATAAGGTATAACTTAAGGTATAATATAATATAAGGTATAATTCTCCAGTAAAGAAACAGTAAAGGTTTTCTTGAAAGAACAGCTGATTTTAGGTCACAAAAATCCAAGATAAACTGGAAGCATCTTTTCATGCCAGCAAGGAAGGAAGAGCTCAAAAAAATAAATACAAATGTGAAAGGAGGGAGTACCTTGAAAGGACTCAAGATGAATCTGAAAGAGCTCCCAGTGGACAAAGCTGGAACAATCTGAGCAATGAAATTAACATAGCATTGGATTATCACCCAGAGCACAACACAAATACCCACGGGTCCATACTGATAGAAATAAATGATTGAAGAAATAAATGTAGAACAGACAGATCTTCCTTACAGAGGAAGGAAGGTAATGTATGTAGATACTCTACCCTCAAGTAGGTGAAGCTTAATCCTCTCCCCCTACCCCTGCTCACACCTTGACTACTTTCAAAAGACAGACGAGGCAAGGGGGAGAAGTAAGTTTATGGTGAAGCAATCTAGCAAACATTACCCTAGCCAGGTGACAAAAAATGTTAACATCACCCATGATGAGCCAAATTCATCATGTGTATTCTTTGATACAATGCGATGAGAATGGCACTTTCCCTCCCCAGTATTCATCCCTGGAAGCCTCAGTCTAGTTATGAGAATACACAGACAAATCAAAAATTGAGTGACAATCTAGAAACTACCTGGGTAGTACTCTTTAAAACTATCAAGGTCTTGATAAAGAAAGACTGAGAAACTGTCACAAACCAGAGGAGATTAAGAAGACACAACAACTATACGCAATGGGACATCCTCGATAGGAGCCTGGACCAGAAAAGGGATAGTAGTGGGAAAGTAGTTAAATCTGAATAAAGTCTACAGTTTTGTTGGTAATATTCCAATGTTGATTCCTTAATTTGACAAATATATCATAGATTTTGTAAGATGTTAAGTAGGGGAAGTTAATGAAGAGTATATAGGAACTCATTGTTCTATATTTGCAATTTTCTATAAACCAAGAATTGCTCCAACATAAAGAGCTTTAAATATAAATGAATGAATAAATAAGTGTATTCATATATTTAGTATATATTTAATAAAGATATATTTGATATAGTTAATATACTTAATACATTTATTATATAATAAATTATTATAACATTATATAATAATTTATTTAAAGTTCTGATGGGACAACATATAATTATTATATAATAAATAAATTTAATAAATATATACTTAATAACTATATATTTATTTATATTTATTAAATGTATCTTTATAAATGTATCTTATATATTTAATATATATTTATATTTGTATATATTTATGTATAAATATATTTAATAAATATATATATTCAAATCCACATATTATGTACCGAGCACTGACTCAAGCACATAAAAGTATCCTCTCCATCCTGGTGTTTCTATTCTATTTATTCTGAATTTGCTTTGCCTGGAAGCTGAAACCTGATTTCTTAAAATCAACCAGAAAGAATGGATATAGAGAAGAGCTTTCTCCTCAGGAACTAAAATGGTATACAGGAGTTCTTTCAACCCTATGGCTAGAGCCTATGATGTGCCAGAACAGCATTCGCCAAAGTTGAGCGAATAAGAATTAAAGGTCTGTGTCAAGAAGGCTTCATCTCAGCCTTTTGTAATTAACAGTTTGCGTCCATGCCTTAATTCAGCATAAAAGAAACCACAAAGGAACCAGCAGTCTTTGCCATTAAGAATTGCCAGTGGAAGTGTTATTTGCAGTTATTAACACTTTTCAGTTGGGATCCTTGGTAATTACTTCTATACTTCAACATCATCTTCAGTTTTCGCTTCAATTCTTTCTCTTTTTTTTTTTTTTTGGCCAGTGCGGGGAGGAGGGGCAGAGGGAGAGAGAGAATCTTGGGCAGGCTCCACACCCAGGGCAGAGCCCATCGCCAGGCTCCATCTCACAACCCTAAGATCACGACCCGAGCGGAAATCAAGAGTTGGACACTTAACCGACCAAGCCACGCAAGCACACTCACTTCAATTCTTTCGAAAACACTTATGTGATATGCAGGGCGTTTGAATTAATTTTACCTGCAAAATCAAATTTTAGAAACTATCATTTAAAAAGCACTTGGGTCATTTCCTCAACTAATATCTATTTGAACAAAATAAAGTTTCCTCTTTTACACGAGATTTAAAAATTTAAACATGCTAATAACTAATTTTATACTGTACATTTGCAACATACTTTTATATACCTAAAATCATCCTTATAATAACCCTGTATGGGCAGGACAAATACCATGAAGGTGAAAAGTCAGGCAAGCTGGCTTATGTCACACTGGGATCTCAGCAGCAGACAAGGGGGAAATCGGAAAAAGCTATCATGGAAGAGACTAGATTTAGGAGAACTGGCACTTTTATAGACAACCCCCCCCCCCCCCCAGAGGGAAGACCGTGGCACTCATTACAGAGAAGGGATGGACTGCATCTGGGCCAGAAGACATCTCATCTGGAGTTGGGGAATGGCAGAAAGAGCATCATGGAGCCTGTGGAGAACCCAGCTGATGACCATGGTCCCCAGAGAGAGAAGGTATCATGGCCCTAGCTATGGCAAGTCTCTGATCCAGGGGAGAATATTAACCAAAAACCAAGCACAATACCTCTAACTTCTAACCCTTTCCCAAATTGTCTCAGAAACTATCCAGAAAGCAGTCTTTTTCTGGAGACCTCAGGACATTAGCTTGGAAGCCTGGAGAGACAGGTTGTAACAGTCACTCTCATTTTTTCCAAATTAGGAAGTAGGTTAAGTGATTACAACCAAGGTGAACTCTGCAGCCAGACTGTCTAGGTTCAAATTCAGATTCCCTCACTTCCTGGGGTGTTAGCCAGTGCTGGCCAGCCTGTGGTAACAAGGAACCCCCCCAAAAGTGTAATAGTTCAGACAAAGGAGAAGTTTGTTTTTCATCTGTGTGATACCCCAAGGAGGCTGTTCCTGATTGATGGGAATGATTCGAGGACCCAGACTCCTTCCACTTTTGGCTCTGCACCCCGCCAGTGCCTCGTCCTCATCTTCATCTAGCCGGCAAAAATGCACGGAAGGGGCACTCCAGCTTCTAGAAATGGCACACGGCTCTCATGTGCCATCAGCTGGTACTTAGTCCAGTGCTACTCTTTCCACAAAAGAGGCTGGGAAATGTAAGCTGGATTCGTGCCCAGAAAGAAGAAACGGGTTTCGGGTGAATGCAGTCTGCTCTCCTAGCTGTCTGACCGCAGGAGAGATATTTCACATCTCTGTGCCTTATTTCCTCTCATCTGTAAAGTCGGGAACCTACTATCACCTGCCTCAAAGAGCCTGTAGGAGAACGAAGGCTCCTGTGTGTCCTTTGTAGGACACAGCTTTTGAACAGTGCGTGTCCTCCATCAGTGTTCCTCTGATGCTGTCTCCTGCCATCAGCAGCAGCAGCTTCGTCACTATTGTCATCGTTATCATGTTTATTTGCAAACTAAGTGGCTGGGATTTAAGCCTGCAGCTCTTGACTCAGAATCCAGGAAGAATTCGTCCTTCTCTTGTAAGAGTGCCGCTGCAGGCCCAAGCAGCCACAGAAAATGAGTCAATTCTCAGCTTTCCTCCTGAAATACAAATATTGTTTCTCTGAAAGACATAGATGAGAAAATTTGGTCACAGTAATTGGAAGCAACTGTTGGGGCTAATGGAAGAACGCTGTAGCCTTATTTGATTTCATAAATAATATTTCAGGGTTTCTTCTTATTTTGAGATTTTTCATTTCAATGAAAGACAGCAAAGAAATACCATGCTGGGGAGAAAATCCAACTAAAGACTCATTGTTCCCTAGGTCTGTATTTTGAGGGGATAATATACATATTTAATTTTTTTTTTTTCAGGGAACAGCTTAGTATCTCTCCCTACACATTCATTTATTCAGGACCTATTAGAGCAACCACGGAATGCTTACTCGATTGTTCCTTGCCCTTCTAGCCTTTTGGCTAAAGCAGATTATATCATTCCATTTTTAGTTAATTCTATTTCATTTGCTTGAGTATTGAGAAGAGTATCAGAAAATGAAATTTTCCTTCAGCGGATAAGCCGGACACTTTTCAATCAGGTAAATAAAAATAGTAGGACACATATCATCCCTCATGAACGATAAGTTTCTCATTCAATTTTCATTTTCATCCTTGAGCTACTGGGCCATCTCATGTTGCTGTCTGTCTGCATATAAACAGGGGCTTTATTGCAAATGCACTGTGATTATGATTCATTCTCAGGCTGCCTGTGCATCTTGCCAACGGCCTGGACTCGTTTATTATTTTATCTCACTCGCTGGATGGGAAAACCCGCAGCACCGTTGCTCCAGGCCCGCAAGACCGTCTCTGCTGGAATGATGTGATACTGGGCTTGAAGCATCAATTTATTCTCACCCAAACAGGAAGCATTAAACAAGTCAATCCTGAGAAGGTATAATCTGGTCCTTTTGTTCACTTTCAAAGTCACGGAGGGAGAAAGAGAATCTGCTCATGCCTTCTCTCCTCTGCACTCAGGAAATTCCAGGGGCAGCATTTTTCAAGAAGGTGTGGAAGGAAAGAATGCTGTGACCTGGGGGTCTGGAAAGCGTCCTGGACACTTCTGTGGGGAGGCCTCCCCTCCTTGGGTGATCACCAGAGGCCTCGGGAGGTGCGTGAGGGAACTTTGGATAGAGTGAGGTGACTGGGACTGGGAGTTGTCTGTGGACGTCTGCTCCCCACTGTTCAAAAGTAATGAAACTGTAGCTGTATCCATGGCTGCCTGGCATGATTACATTTCCCCAACGTTCTTGCAGTGATGGGCGGCCGCGGAGCGAAAATTTCGCCCAAGGAATGGGAGAAGGGATATGTGCCACCTCCGAGTCATCAAAAGGGCCTCTGACACCCCCCCTTTCCCTTTCCTACAGATCAGACCCTGAAGGTGGGGCTCAGCTTAGACAATGCAATAAGAAGCCCGAGGGTCTTGCTATCCTGGTGAGGTCTGGGAACGGCAGCATTGCCTCATCAAGGAACTGTGAGAAATGCAGAATCTCGGGTCCCTCCCCAGACCTTCTTCTTCTTCTTTTTTTAAGAAGGTTTTATTTATTTATTTATTTATTTGAGAGAGAGAGAGAGATTAAAAAAAACACACAAGCAGAATGGGAAGGAGCAGGGGTAGAGAAGCAGGCTCCCCGCTGAGCAAGGAGTCCAATGAGGGGCTTCATCCCAGGACTCCGGGATCATGACCTGAGCTGAAGGCAGATGCTTAACCGACTGAGCCACCTAGGAACCCCCTGCCCCAAATCTTCTAAAATAGACTCTGAATTTTATTTATTTATTTATTTATTTAATAGAATCTGCATTTTAACAAAATCCCTGAGGAATTCCTAGGCACATCGAAGTTTGAGGCTTCAGGAGAGGGTAGAGCCATGACTTGGAGCCAAACTGGGTCCTCATGTGAACAAAGCTACCACACTGACCTACCACACTCACTCTGAAACTACTACGTGAGAGAAAGAAACTTAAAAAAAAAAACAAAACTATTATTATTATTGATGTGGTTGTTATTAACGTCCTGCTATTTTGGAGTGTCTTTATGATGAAGCCTAGATGTATCCTAATACAAACAGTGTGACACCGTCCACAAGGTCTTATTGGTCAGACCTTAAATTAAATTTCCTATGGGAGTTCTTATCCCCAAACAGATCAGTCTTTTTTTTTTTTTTAAAGATTTTATTTATTTATTTGACAGAGAAATCACAAGAGAGGCAGGCAGAGAGAGAGGAAGGGAAGCAGGCTCTCCGCTGAGCAGAGAGCCCGATGTGGGACTCGATCCCAGGACCCTGAGATAATGACCTGAGCTAAAGGCAGCAGCTTAACCCACTGAGCCACCCAGGCACCCCAAACAGATCAGTCTTAACAGCCTGCCGTAAGCCCAGATTCTTCTCAGCTTAAAGCTCTACCAGGTGAGAGTTCTGGACCCAAAGACAGCTGACACGAGTGACTAGGGATCCTTGCCCTAAAAGCTTCAGCCCCTCAAATCTCATCAGCGAAGTCAGGAGCTCAGAAAGAGAATTCCTAGTGAAAAGTCACGACAGAGTCCAGCCTGGAAGTCGAGAGGAACTGAACTAGGTGAAATGAGAGCTACCGTAAAGAAAGCTCTGGGACCCTCACGGCTCTGGAGCAGCTACTGTCCCACACCCCCAGCCTGAACCCCTGTCCTCCCAGTGTCCACTGGCTTGTTCAGAACATGGGGGTCTTGGCCCTATCCATCTTTGCCCCCAAATTATTTTAAGGTCAACATCTTATCTATGAAGGAAATGGCAAAATTATATTTGTAAATGGTATTTTCCACATGAACTCAATCTCATTTAATTCTCTAATGGCTCAGCACATGTGACCTGGTCCTCGGTTTGACGACTTACTGCCTCTCCAGCTTCCCACCCTTCCTCTCCTCCTCATCACAGGCCTGCTCCACGTACCCCACACAAAACACTTGCCATTCCTTTGGGCCATTCCCTTTCCCTTCTCTTTGGCTTTACATGCGCTTGTTCCTATAGCTTAAGTACTCTGATTTCCAGAACAACAGCCTTTCTCTACCTGGGAGAGTCTTCATTCCTCAGTCTTCATTCCTCAAGACCAAATGTAACGCTTCTTTCTCCCAGAAGGCTTACCCTGGTTCCACGGTGGCTCTAAGGCTCTCCCTCTTCTGTCTACAGCAGCTGGTAACTCAAAAGACATTTTTCTTTTCTTTTCTGTTTTCTTCTCTTACTTTCAAATTATCCAGAAATACTTAGAGGGATGAACTTCGTATTTAAGTTCATCTTTAAGAAACAAAACAAATGAGCCAAGAAAAAAAAAAGAAGAAGAAGAAAGAAAGACAAACCAAGAAACAGACTCTTAACTATAGAGAACAAACTGATGGCTACCAGAGGGGAGGTGGGTGAGGGGATGGGTGAAATAGGTGATGGGGATTAAGGAATGCACCTGGGATGAGCACCAGGTGTCGTACGGAAGTGTTGAATCACCACATTATACACCTGAAACTAATATTACATTGTATGCTAACTATACTGGAATTAAAATAAAAATTTAATGAAAATAAATAGATAGATGGATAGCTAGATACATTCACCTCTGAATTCTTCATGGCAGAGCCCAGCCACAGGGAAGGTAAAGGACTGTTTGCTAAATAAATTTTCTCTTCCACCGCATTCGCCCTGGGCCCATTCATGCTTTACTGTTCTAATTAACTGAGCTTCCTTTGTAAACTGTATGTACACAGATTCCTGGCTGTTTGCAAGCTTCCATTCTTAGGACGCATGTACACTTTTAAAGAACCTGTAAGTACTTGAAGAGCCTAAAAAATGTGCAAAGAGAAGGTACCAAAATAATGTCCGTTGATCAACTTAATAAAAGGTTTTCTTTAAAGAGTTTTTAAATAGGAGTCTCACTCAAGTAAAAATTTGAATTTTCTGCTGGATTTAAAATATATACACATTTCCATTCTATGCCTTTGTCAAAATTTTAATTTTCCTATTGAGAATTTGTTTTTTCTATTTTTTGAAACTTTGTATTTAAAAGAATCCTCCCAACGCTTGGGTTTACCTTCACTTTTCTCCTACTTTACCCTTAGTGCCCAGATCTTGGTTCCCAACACCATTTGCACCACAATGAACCAGGGCTCCCACCAGAAATGGCTGATTCCAGGCCTGAGGCAGGAAATGTGTAAGATACTTTATCACACCAAAAAATAAGAGTGCTCTCAAAGACTTCTAGAAACACGTCTGCTGGAATCAGGAAGCAACTTGCAGTGGGTTTCACTTGCCAAAACGGGAAAATTTGGACATTTATAAAATACGTATTTAAGATAAATATAAATTTCAATGGATTGGAATAAATCAATGAAGTTTTTTTTAAATATCCATGGTTTGTAATGCCATGCCCACCCTTAAAACAAAACAAAACAAAATTAAGAACCCTCGTTGATTACCTCACTAATCATAGGCTCTCTGGAACTGATTCGCTAGTCTAAAAAATAGTTTGAAAGGGAAAAGCCAAGCATTATTCTACCCTTTTTTGTATGACGTATACTCCAGAGAAGGTAAAACTGAGTTCAAGCACCTTCCCATATCTGCACAGCCTCACCTGCCCCTGAGGCGTGGCCTCTTCTTCAGCGGACATCCCCATCGCTACCACTGTCACCTGCTCTAACACAGCAGCTGTCTCAGCCTCCCCTGAGGTAAGAGCTGGGCTTTGAGCATGCGGCGGCCATTCCTGCTGCTGGGGGGCACCAGGAGCTCTAGTGCCCAGGTCCAACCTGAGAGCACTAGCAGAAACATGCTGCCTCCTCCAAGTGCTTGTGGGCCCAGATAATAGTCTTAAACATTAGGACTTGGGTTCCGGCATCCCCAAACGCTGCCTTGGGTAGTCTGAGAGTTCGACCCGGAAGGTTACAGGAGTTGACAGCTTTTGAAGTGAACTTCGAATTTTGACCAATGAGAGACAGGATATGAGAAATCATCAGCAGATAGATTTCCCTTCCCTCCTCCATTTTGGACTATTCCAACAGGTAGCGTGTCAGCAACTCCAGAAGCTGTCCTGTGTGACCAAACAACTAGTTGTGTATTTCTGTGAAGCTATACCAGCTCAGTAAAATACCTGTTTGCATTTGCTTTTCCTCCTTCCCTGCCTTGCTTCCCTTTTTCTCTCACTCATGCTGTCCTTGAGTTGCATCTCCCAATAAAACTTTAGCATGCAAACTTTGCTTCAAATTTTGGTTTCTAGGGAACTTAGTTAATTCACAGGGTGACCAAATGGACGAAGGAGTGAAAAACAAAATTGGGATTATGTAAGTTACTACATGACAAAGACATGATAGACTAGAATATCACCATTTTGCTGTCTTATAAAATAAGATATTTTATACCTATCAATGGCTATACTAAGTTTTTAAAAAATCCATGGATTTGTAATGATATGCTTACCCTCCTAAAAAATAAAACAAAATTTAAAACCCTAATGGAGGGGCACCTGGGTGGCTCAGTTGGTGAAGCATTTGCCTTCAGCTCAGGTCATGATCCCAGGGTCCTGGGATCAAGTCTGGTGTAAGTGTTGGGTTCCCTGCTCAGCGGGGAATCTGCTTCTCCCTCTCCCTCTGCCCCTCCCCCTGCCCCAGCTCATGCTCTCTCTCTCGCTTTCTCTCTCTCTCAAATAAATAAAATCTTTTTTAAAAATAAAAACCCTAATGGATGCAAGGTGAGAAGTCTGTACTATGATTTCTGTGGTGGGAGAGAGAGTCTTTCTTCTCACAAAGACTTATATGATCAGAGAGTTCCTATCGCTTGTGTCCTTCATACGTGAACCTCACCTCTCTAACCTGACACCATAAGCCTGACACACTTCAGCCAACATAGTCTATCCTTTCTACAAATATAACCTGCACTTTTTTAAGATCATGCCGTCATATCCATTCTTTGACCTTCTTTGAAAATTCCATACAAACTGCCATCTTGAAATGTGTGCAGAAGGACTGGGAAGGGAGAAGCATTGCACAGATCAAAGATCCTTGCCCAAGGGGGACTCAAGTTTATGCCAGTGATGCCCCAGTTGAAAATAAACTTTCCTTGATCAAGTTTTCCTTGAATAATTTCCAATTAGAGGTGATGTTCTTTCCTCCCAACAGTCTCTAAAGCACTTATTTTGTAATTTTTGCAAGTTAATGATTACTTCCATCCTTTTCAAACTGAAGAATTTACACCCACATGGACAACAGACCAGGATTTAGGCAAAACCACAGGGTAAACATGGGACCTTTCCTAAGATGTCATTTTACTTAAGTATTTGAGACATTAAACAAAATTTTAAAGAGTATTTTGACGTTAAATATATACACACACACATATACACACGAGAGTACATATCTTGCATAATTTTTGCAGGTAAAACATGTAGCAGGCAGCTTTAAATTTGATCCTAAACTTCCCTGAGTCACACTCCTTGTCTGAGGGAGGTGGAGAGGATGTAGGTAAGCAGGTTGAACATGACTCTGATTTAGTAAGGGCTTGGTGAGTCTGAAGGCATCACATACACCTCCACTGCTTTTATTACACAGAACTTAAAGTTTTTTGAAAATGGGTGGTTACTGTGATAAGAAGACAAGAAGCCTTCTGGAAGGAAAAGATTGAGACCTCAATCCTATTTTTTCAAGGTTCAAGATTTTTGGAAACACGTACAGATAGACTAGGATGTTCCTCATAAAGGCCACGTGGCAGGGAAGAGCTACAAGTCTCCTATAGGACAGTCCTATAAAGATAGGGGTGGCTTCTGCACCAAGTGTCAGAGGTCCTCCTTGAGACAGTGGCTTGGTCTTCAGACTTTTGCTTTGGAAAAAACAAATGGGTACGCTGAAAGACATCATAACTTCTGCCAATGTCCACTGCAGACTACAGTTCTTCCTATAATGGAAAGGTTGGTAGGGAATAGTGAAGGTCCAAGTGAGTCCTTCATTCCTGTCATGTCGCAAGCTCATTCTATACCCTTGTTGTAGGAGAGTCACCCATGTCTATTCAAAGTCTACCTAATAATTTTGGCTTTCGATTATTTTATATAATAAATACTCTGATTGCTAGTTAAAAAAAAGAACTCTATAAAAAATGCCACTGAGCTTCTGATGGCAATAACATTGAATTGGAAGTGTTTTTGGTAGTATGGACATTTAAAAAACATTTAATTTTCCATTTAATGAACACGAGATGTCCTTCTACTTATTTGTGTCATCTTTCATTTCTTTCAACAATATTTTTCAGTTTTCAGTGTACAGATCTTTTAACTGCTTGGTCAAGTGGTTTGTTTTTTTTTTAATATTTTTTTCTTTTGGGGGAAAAAAAAACAAAGTCTAATACATGGTCAGACTAAGGCATTGGCTTGAGGAGGAAGAAGTGGAGGACTCTGACAGTACTACAGAGACTTTTTTTTTAAATTATGTTAACTGCACTTTCTAATCCACTTACTTCCCCTTTGTTCTAAACACAACAACCACCCCTAGTCTATCTCTGTATTCAGCGGCGGAAGATCAACAGTGATGATGATAATGAAGACAGATACTGTAGATATGTATGCATATGTATACACATACATTGTATTGTTACATGTCTCTCATTTAATATTAATTAAAATTACATTCCTTAGGGGCAGAAGACCTCCTCCAGTATTTTTCTCCTAATGCTCCAGAGCATGCAAAGCAGGCTTCTACACACCGTGGGTGGACACTCAAGGAAATGTATCAACGAATTGATGAAGTTACTGCAGGGAAGGTCGTCATTTGCTTTGCTCTTCCAGGAAATGAGGATTTGGTTTTTATGAATACCAATAAAAAGCTGCTTCTCTGGGTTTCAAAACATCATTTTCTTCACTAACACATTCATATTTTCCAAACATAATTCTCCAAATTCAATGATAAGAAACCAATGGTAAAAGGTTTAAGAGATTATATCTTATTGCATGAAACAATTCTTTTATGCGGGAATTCAATTTTGCCGTGAAGGCTGGAAAAGACCTCAGTCTATGTCAGCACAGAGATGGATAGGATTTAGTGTTTTTTGTGTGTCGATGTGGGCATTATCAGAATTCAACGCATGCTCTAATTTCCTTGGAGTACAAAGGATGCAATAGGGAGCTAGAGGTGCCCTACTGGAGAAGAAACAAGCACACATATGTGCATATTTTACACTGGGCTTTTTAAGGGAAATTGTTGGTTTAGGTAGCAATGATCTCTCATTACAGAGCAACCTCTCTTTGGGCCAGCGTCCACAGAATCACATGCTTGTGCCAAAACATTTTGTTTCATGAAACACTTTGGACTTTGGCCATAATGAGGATCTGTGAATCTGACAAGGTCAGTAAAGGTCATCAGTAAAGACCCAGAGTCTACAAATCAGACCCAGCCAACTGAGTTACAGGACTGCTATAATAAGAGTACCGGCATCAGCAGAATTACAACCAACAGAGAAAAATAATGACTTTATCAATCAGAGTGCAGAAAATGGCCTGCTTATTAACAAGCAGCAACAGAACCAGCCCGCACGGACTGTGATTTCTAAGACTTCTCAGAAGTGCCCAGTTTGTTTTATTCTTTGTTTCTTACTCTGAGATTCACAGTATAAATTAATTTCATTTGAGTTTTTTCTATCTACTTTTTCCCTTGTTAGTCTATTATTCTTTTAATGTAATTCCAATTCCTAGCTGTAAGGAGAAAAAGGACTTATGCCCAATAAGTGATTACTTGTAATGATAACTAACCAAAGAGACTAAATGGAAATCAGCATTTGCCAATCTGCCATACTCTTTTGGTGCACGTTTAAATATACATTATAGATTTCATACTATGTTAAAATTGTGAAACTCATCACATCCTTCTATTATTTCTTAGTGGACAAGAATAAACCAGAGATTCTGAAAAATCCACCTCTAACATCATTCCCAATGGGGAAAAATGGAGAGCCTTTCCCCTAAGGTCAGGAGCAAGACAAGGATGTTCACTCTCACCACTTTTATTCAACGTAGTACTGAAAGTCATAGCCACAGCAATCAGACAATAAAAAGAAAAAAATGGCATCCAAATCAATAACAAAGAAGTAAAACTTCCACTATTTACAGATGATATGATACTATATAGAGAGAAAACCTGAAAGACTCCATCAAAAAACTGCTAGAGGGGCGCCTGGGTGGCTCAGTAGGTTAAGCCGCTGCCTTCGGCTCAGGTCATGATCCTAGGGTCCTGGGATCGAGTCCCGCATCGGGCTCTCTGCTCAGTGGGGAGCCTGCTTCTACCCTGCTCCCTCTCTCTCTCTGCCTGCCTCTCTGCCTACTTGTGATCTCTGTCTGTCAAGTAAAAAAAAAAAAAACCTGCTAGAACTGAAAAATGAATTCAGTAAAACCACAGGCTACAAAATCAATGTGCAGCCATCTGCTGCATCTCTATACACTAATACTGAAGCATCAGTAAGAGAAATTAAGAAAGGGCGCCTGGGTGGCTCAGCAGGTTAAAGCCTCTGCCTTCAGCTCAGGTCATGATCCCAGGGTCCTGGGATCCAGCCCCGCATCGGGCTCTCTGCTCGGCAGGGAGCCTGCTTCCTCCTCTCTCTTTCTGCCTGTTTCTCTGCGTACTTGGGATTTCTGTCTGTCAAATAAATGAATAAAATCTTTAAAAAAAAAAGAGAAATTAAGAAAACAGTCCCATTCACAATTGCATCAAAAAGATATAAATCTAACCAAAAAGGTGACAGATCTGTACTCTGAAAACTATAAAACACTGATGAAAGAAATTGAAGAAGACACAAAGAAACGGAAACATATTCTATGGTCATGGATTGGAAGAACAAATACTGTTAAACTGTCTATACCACTCGAAGCAACCTACACATTTAATACAATCCCTATCAAATACCAAAAGCATTTCTCACAGAAATAGAACAAACAATCCTGAAATTTGCATGGGGGTACCTGGATGGCTCAGTTGGTTCGGCACGTGACTCTTGATCTCAGGATTGTGAGTCTGAGCCTCATGTTGGGTGGAGAGATTACTTAAAAATAAAAACCTTTTAAAAATGTTAAAATTTGGGTTGTCTGGGTGGCTCAGTTGGTTAAGCTACTGCCTTCAGCTCAGGTCATGATCCTACAGTCCTGAGATCAAGTCCCATACTGGGCTTTCCCTGCTCTGCAAGGAGCCTGCTTCTCCCTCTCCCTCTGCCTTCCACTTCCCCTGCTTGTGCTCTCTCTCTCTCTCTGCCAAATAAATAAATAAAATCTTTTTTTTAAAAGTGAAAATTTGTATAGAACCACAAAAGACCCAGAACAGCGAAAGTGATCTTGAAAAAGAAAAGCAAAGCTGAAGGCATCACACATGTCCCGACTTTAAGTTATATTACAAAGCTGTAGTAATCAAAACAGTTTGGTACTGGCACAAAAACAGACACATACATCAATGGAACAGAATAGAAAATGCATAAATAAACCCCTGGTCAATTAGTCTTCAACAAAGCAGGAAAGAATATCCAATGGGGGAAAGACAGTCTCTTCAACAAATGGTACCGAGAAAACTGGACAGCTACATGCAAAAGAATGAAACTGGACCACTTTCTTACACCATACAAAAATAAACTCAAAATGGATTAAAGACCTAAATGTGAAACATGATTCCATAAAAATCCGAGAAGAGAGCACAGGCAATAATTTCTCTGACATTACCCATAGCAACTTTTTTTGAGAGAATCCCCTAAAGCTAGGGAAACAAAAGCAAAAATAAACTATTGGGACATCATCAGAATAAAAGGTTTCCACACAGCAAAGGAAATAATCAACAAAACTAAAAGGCAGCCTATGGAATGGGAGGAGATATTTGCAAATGATATATGCAGTAAAGGGTTAGTATCCAAAATATACAAAGAACTCATAAAACTCAACACCAAAAAACAAATGGGTAGAAGAGATGAACAGACATTTTTCCAAAGTAGACATCCAGATGACCAACAGACACATGAAAAGATGCTCAACATCACTCATCATCAGGGAAATGCAAAGCAAAACTACAGTGAGATACCACCTCACACCTGTCAGAATGGCTAAAATCAAAAACACAAAAAACAACAGGTGTTGGTGAGGATGTGGAGAAAAAGGAACCCTCTTGCACTGTTGGTGGGAATGCAAACTGGTGAAGCCACTGTGGAAAACAGTATGGAGTTTCCTGAGAAAGTTAAAAATAGAACTACCTTATGATTCAGCAATCGCCCTACTAGGTATTTACCCAAATAGTACAAAAACACTAATTCAAAGGAATACACATACCCCTGTGTTTACAGCAGCATTTTTTACAATAGCCAAGATATGGACACAGCCCAAGTGTCCATCGATTCATGAATGGCTAAAGAAGGTGTGTGTGTGTGTGTGTGTGTGTGTGTGTGTGTACACCTACACTGGAATATTATTCAGCCATGTAAAGAATGAAATCTTGCCATTTGCAACAATATGGATGGAGCTAGATAGTATAATGTTAAGTGAAATAAGTCAATCAGAGAAAGATACCACATGATTTCACTCATATGTGGAAATTAAGATACAAAACAAATGAGCAAAGGGAAAAAAGAGGGAGACAAACCAAGAAAGAGACTCTTAACTAGGGAAGAAAATGATGGTTACCAGAAGGGAGGTGAGTGGGGGGATAAGTGAAAAAAGTTATGGGGATTAAGGAGGGCACCTACGATGAGCACTGGGTGATTAAAATAAAAACTTAAAAAAAAAAAAAAAAGAAGAAACCAATGAGAAATTTTAGCTGGAAGCCTGAAGGAGCACATGTTCAGGCATGAATGTTCATATCAGGTAGATCCTAAGGAAGATGTTTACTAAATAACATCAACAGCAGTTTAATAAAACATGACTAATAATATTATTATCATTATTGGGAGTGTTAACACACACAATAAATTAGGGACACATTTTTAATAGGTAATGCAATAATCATTATATCAAATGAGTCTTGGGATTGTTTTGATGAGAGAAGTACATAGAGTAAAAGTTGGGGAGAAAATGGACTTTAGTATCTTTTTTCAATCAACTTTTGTTAACTTATATATACTAAATGTTTCACACATGTATACACCCATGTGCTCATCACCACAACTGAGACATAAAACATTGCTAGCACCCAAAAAGATTTCTTGTGCCCTTTTGCATTCAGATCCCCTTCCTCCTGCCCTGGGGAACGAATATCTGATTTCTGCCACTACAGATTTTTTTTTTTTTTTTGCCTTTTCTGGATTTCAAATGAATGGCACCATATATAGGTATAGTATGGGACCACCTTTTTTTGCTTAGCTTAATGTTTTCAAGATTCATCCATGTTTTTGCATGAAAAAGTAGTTCCTTTTTCTTGTCAAGTTGTTCCCCCTTGGGCATAACTTGTTGGACCAATTGTTTTTGACTTGTAATGTAATGTAGTGAACTTGGTATTTTTTACTTTATTAATTTTGATGAGAGGCATCCAAGTGTCATCACTATGAAAATGTCCAGATGGTTGGACTGACCGTGCTTTTGGTTAAACTAATACGAAAAAATGACATCCAAACGCTTAAAGAATTTAGTAAAGAATGAACATGGTACAATCATCAGGGTCAGTATTACATTTCCACTATTATGGTAGGTACATGGTTTAAATAGTTTTCCTTTTTGGAAAAGTCATCCTTCATTTCTCTGATCAGATAAGCTTTCTTTTATATTTAAGCAATATTCATTCTTTTTTGTATATGGTGAGTAAGAAATCATCTTCATATCACCTTCTGGCTTTTTATTCTCTGCCCTTCACAAGTTGGCATGATCCTTTCATGTTCCTTGGAAACAGTGGATTTTTTACATAATTACTTTAAACAGTGAATGTTTTTGATATTTATAAGATTTAAGTGTTCAAATAAATATTTGAAACATAAAACAAAATGAGAAATAAAACAGGGGCACGTGTTGCCTGGAATGCCATGTGACATGAAAAGAGTCACAGGTCAGTAGAGCGTGTGACTCTTGATCTTAGGGTTGTAAGTTCAAGCCTGACATTGGGTGTAAAGATTACTTAAAAATTTTAAAAAGTCATTAAAAAAAGAGAAATAAGACAAAAAATATGAGGAAGAAAAAAAATTCCAAATCCCAAGCCCTGAGAAACTCAGATATCTGTCTTGTGTGTTTGTCAGTTAGTTTAATGCTTAATGCTTAAAGCTTAGATATAAGAAGAAGTCTCCAACAAAAAATTAGTACAAAAAAAGAGCTAGAATAAAGCTCTCTTGAATTTCTTCTCATGAAAATAAAGGTGAAAAGCGGTTTGTGCTACCAAATCACTGGTGGTATATTTTGCAAAAATGAGACAAAACATTTCAGTTGAGTAAACAGAGACTCCGTGATAATATGGTGAGCTTAGCAGACAGATTCCTGCCCCCCACTGGGCTCACGCTCTAGCTCAGGGGTCAGGGAGGCAGCAGCAGACAGTTAAGATCTTTAAAACATTTATTTAATAATGTTATAAGCGAATAAATGTTATGAAGAACCATAAAGCAGGGTCAGGGGGTAGAGGATGGCAGGGGCCGTTTCAGGTGGGGTGAGCAGGGGAGGGCTCTGCGAGGACAGACAGAAGAGGGAGGTGGGAGCTGTGTGAGGACCTGGGGGAGAAAAGACAGACAGGGAAGGGCAGAGCCAGTTCATTTCTGACTGTGGTAGACATGATTCTTAGCAACTATGGTCCAATCAGATCTGAACCATGGCTTCTCCAAATAATTGAAAAGAACATAACTTCCTCAGTGAAGGATAGTTTGCTGGTGTGGACCCAGGAAGCAGAGGGTTGTCATGAAAAGGGCAAAGAGTTACTTCCAGCTGGGAATAGCCCCCTGAGGTCATTTGGACCAATTCTTCCACTGAAGACAACAATAAAATCTGGAACTTTTTTCTAATCTTAAAAGCATCATAGAGATAAAAGATAGATTTATGAGGGCTAACTTTGAAGAGGAAAGTGGAACCTTTTTCTATCCTCAGTCTGGAGGAAACCGTCAAAAGATGATTTGGGGAGAGCAGGGAAATGGTGTGGAGGAGAATAAAAAAAATCAGAGTCCAGTACCTACCAGGGTTGGAAGCTGCTGAGCTCCTCCGCTAAGTCCTGGGCTGGGGCTCCAAAGGGCGGCACCATGGAAGCAAGTCTACAAGTCTATGGTTTGCAGGCCATGGACCACTGGCACCCTCAGGGGCTGGCAGAAAAGATGCTTTCTGCAGGAATAAAACATCAGCTTAGGTCCAAAGCCAAGCAAAAATAAAACAATAGTTAGATACATGAAGAGAAAAAACAACGTGAACCACAGACATAACAGACATTAACAGAAGGCCTGAAGAGGCCGATGGGAGGGAACTCCAAACAGTGGAATTACCAGACACAAACTATCACATAGTTTTGCTTATCACAAGCGTGGTGATAAGGGCCAACCTTGGAAATGCTGCCAAGGTGCTGGAAATTTAAAAGGAATATTGCAGTTTGAAATAACCAAGTGGAAAGTGTAGAACTAAAAAAAAAAAAAAAAAAAGTATATATAATAGTTGAAATAGAGGAAACAATAGATAGGTAGCTGAAGAAACAATCCGTGAAATGCAAAAGAATTTCAAAGAAACTGTCTGGAGTGAAGCACAGAGAAACAGAAAAGTGGCAAATAAAAAAAGAGAGGGTAAGAAGTACAGCGGCCGTGTTTGAAGACTTAGCATGCATTTGATTGGAGTCACAGGAGAGGTGAGAAGAGTGGAGGGATATTGGGAGAAGCAGGGGCTGAAATTTTTAAAAACATTAACCCACAGAGTCCAGGAGGTTGACAAAGTTCAAGCTTTGTGAGTAGTCTCTGTTAAGGAGACAATTTTAAATCTTTTTTTTTTTTTAAGATTTTATTTATTTATTTGACAGACAGAGATCACAAGTAGGCAGAGAGGCAGGCAGAGAGAGAGGAGGAAGCAGGCTCCCTGTGGAGCAGAGAGCCCGATGCGGGGCTCGATCCCAGGATCCTGGGATCATGACCTGAGGTGAAGGCAGAGGCTTTAACCCACTGAGCCACCCAGTCCCCCAAGGAGACAATTTTAAACTGCTAGTGCAGGTATTTCCTGAAAATTTTTTTTTTTTTTGAAGATTTTATTTATTTATTTGACAGAGAGAGAGAGAGGTTGCAAGTAGGCAGAGAGGCAGGCAGAGAGAGAGGAGGAAGCAGGCTCCCCACCGAGCAGAGAGCCTGATATGGGGATCCTAGGACCCTGGGATCATGACCTGAGCCAAAGGCAGGGACTAACCCCACTGAGCCACCCAGGTGCCCCCTGAAATTCTTTTTAAGTCTAATATGGAACCCAGAAATCTAGTCAACTGATTGGGATAATGACATCAATGTAAGGAGCTTTCTTTTAACTTTTGAAGTAAAGAGAATAGGTAGTAGGAAATTAAGACCTGCACCCATTACCAAGCTCTTTTGCAAAGCATTTCCCCCAACATCTCTCAAAACTGGTTTTGTTTTTGTCTGAGGACTGTAGTATTCATCATGGCAAAATGTTTCAAATTCTTACTCAAAATTATGCTTATGTACCTTAATTATAAAAACCTAAAGGGTTAGGACTACACCATCAAAAAGAAAAAGATAAATATTTATCTACAAATACTGTTCAATCAGATTCTTCAATATCTCTACTTAGATATGAATTTCAAAATTTCATTTTTAAATCCCTTCTTTATAGCAAAGACTCTTTTCTTTCTTCAAAGAAAGCCTGCCTCTTGAATTTACATTTTCTAGAAATTTCTCTCTCATTCTAGGTGTGATATGGGAACTCCAGCACAGAAATTGTTGTATACATTTCTTAGGGAAAATACCTTGCGTGAGTCGTATAATAGCAATGCACAATGAATCAACAATGTTAAGAAGGTGTTTCTTACTGTATAGAGGGAAATAAGTACATATATCTTTTATATTGAACACATTTTCCCTTTATCTTTACCTTTGTTCTTTGTATCACTAGACTTCACCTGGCTGGTAGTTGAATAAGGCCCTGATATTTGCTTCTTCTTCCCCACATCAAAAAGGAAAATCCTTGTGGATTAGCTTTGTGTATTTCATGTTTCCTGAATATTGGCCTCATTTTATAGATCTTCAGATCCATGTCTCTAATTAAATATTCCTTGGGAGTCACAGAGTCTTTCCTTTGTATTTAAGTGTGACCATGGCAAGTCACCACTTTGCTCTGAGTCTCTACTGATGAGGGGAAACAGGCCCCCACAACCAATAGAACTTCATCAGATGCTCTAAAAACTAAAGCTTAAGCAACAATGAGACATTGAATATTATTCCAAGATAAATACTGCTGCCCTTATAGATTATGAGTATCTATAAACACCATCAACTATCAAAGTTGGTTATCAGTCTTCCCTTCAAATGGTCTTTTTGGAGTTTGCTAACTTAATACATCCCCTCCTCTACTGGGGAATAAAGAATGGGAGGTATCCTCTCCCTGTCCTGAACACATGGAGATCCCTCCTCCCTACTGACCCAAGTCAATTTTTGGAGGGGATCTTAGCATGTACTCATGAGAGTACACCATCAGACAATTCCCAGTTGAGGGACATTCTGCAAAATACCTACGAGTACTCCTCAAAAGTGTCAACGTCGTCGAAAACAAGGGGAGAAACAATCACAACCAAGAGATGCCTAAGAGAACATGATGACTAAACGTAATATGATGTCCCAGGTAGGATCCTGGAGCAGAAAAAGAATGTTAGATAAAAACTAAAGAATCAGAACAGACCAGTTAACAGTAAGGGGATTAAATCAGTAATTTAAAATCTCCCAACAAACAAAGTCCAAGACCACATGGCTTCCCTGTGAATTTTACCAATCATTTAAGAAAGAATAAATACATTCCTTCTCAAACTCTTCCAAAAAACAGAAGAGGAGGGAGCACTTCCAAACTCATTGTACAAGGCCAGCTTTACCGATACCAAAACCAAACAAGGACGCTACAACAAAATAAAAACATAGGCCATATCCCCAGTGAACATGCAGATGTGAAAATCCTCAACAAAATACTAGCAAACAAATTCAACAATACATAGAAAGAATCAGACACCATGATTAAATGGGATTTATTCCACAGACATAAGGATGGTTCATTCAGTATTTGCAAATGAATCAAAGTGATACACTACATTAACAAAATGGTTAAAAAGTGTCCATAAATGTAGAAAAAGAATTTCACAAAATTCAACACCCATTTAGGATAAAAACCCTCAGCAAAGTGGGTAGAGAGGAAACGTACCTCAACATAATAAAGGCTGTACATGACAAACCCACACCTAACATCATACTCAACAATGAAAGGAACAAGACAATAATGCTTACTCCTGCCACTTTTATTCAACATGCTATTAGAAGTCCTGCCCATAGCAATTAAGCAAGAAAATGAAACAAAAGGCATCCAAATCAGTAAGAAGTAAAACTGTTACTATTTACAGATGACATGATACTATATATAACAAAACCCTAGAGATTCCACCAAAAAAAGTATTAGAACTAACAAATGAATTCGGTAAAGCTGCAGGATACAAAATCAATATACAAAACTCTGTAGCATTTATGCCATTAATAACAAACAATTAGAAAGAGAAATAAGGAAACAATCTCATTTATAAACACATCAGAATGAATAAAATAACTAGTTGTAACTGAAAAGGTGAAAGACCTCTGCACAATGAAAACTATAAGCAGTAATGAAAGAAACTGAAGACACAAATAAATAGAAGATATTCTATGCTCATGGATTTGAAGAATTAATATTGTTAAAATGTCCATACTACCCAAAGCAATATACAGATGCAATGTAATTTCTATCAAATTCCAATGGCATTTTACAGAAGTAGTACATAAAATCCTAAAATCTGTATGAAACCACAAAAGACCCTGAATAGCCATGGCAATCTTGAAAAAGAAGAAAGAAGCTAGAGACATCATGCTTCTTGATTTCAAACTCTATTACAAGACAGTAGTAATAAAAACAGTACAGTCGTGGCATAAATACAGACGAGCGGATCAGTGAAACAAAATAGAGAGACCAGAAATAAGCCCACACACATATGGTCAATTAATTTATGACCAGGAATATACAATGGTGCTGGGAAAACTGGACAGCCACTTGCAAAAGAATGAAACTGGATGACTTTCTTAAACCATATAAAAAATTAAGACCTGAAACCATAAGACCCCTAGAAGAAAAGATAGGCAGTAAGTTCCTCGATGTTAGTCTTGGTGATGAGTTTTTAGATTTGAAACCAAAAGCAAAAAAAAAAAAACAAGAATAAAACAGTGGGACTAAATGAAACTAAAAAATTTAAAATAGAACTACCATTGGATCCAGAAATTTCACTTCTGGGTATTTATCTGAAGGAAACAAAAACACTAAAGATTTGCTCCTTCCCCTCCACACCCTGTGTTTACTGAAGCATTACTTACAAAACCCAAGACATAGGAGAAAACTAAGAATCTACTGACAGATGAATAAAGAAAATGTTGTGTATACATATATACACAGGCCCAGGGTTGGTTTTTTGGCATTACTCAGGGTGTCTTTCCATACTCCCATCTATCATCACTCCAGTTTTATAGACAGAGAAACCAACTTGTAAGAAAAGCAGACAGGCAGATATATACATACATGCATACGCATACACAACGGGCTATTATTCAGCCATTAAAACAGAAGAAAATCCTGCCATTTGTGACCACATGGATGGAGAGCATTACACTAAGTGAAATAAATCAGACAGGAAAAAAAAAAAAAAACAAATACCATATGTATCATTTACACATGGAATCTAAAACAAAAACAAAAACAAAACCATATTTGTAGATATAAGAAGACAGATTGATGGATATTCATAGATCTAGGAGGACAGATTGATGGATGCCAGAGGCAGGGATCCGGGGGGAAGGGAGAGGGAGGAATGGGTGAAGCTCGTCAAAAATAAATGTCATGGGCATATACTGTGCAGCATAGTGACTATAGTTAATAATACTGTATGTCAAAGCTGCTAAGAGAGTAGATCTTAAAATTTCTTATCACAGGAAAAAAGATTTGCATCTATGTGTGTTAATGGTGTTAACACAACTTATTATGGCAATCATTTCACAATATATACAAATACCAAATCATTACACTATACACCTGAACTTAATATAATCTTACATGTCGGTTATATTTCAAATCTTAAAAACAAGGGAAATCTGAATAAACTATACAGGTATTGATTAATAACAAGATATTAATAGTGGCTCATCAATCGTGACAAGTATGCCATACTATTTTTAGATGTTAACATCAAGGGAAACTAGGTGCGGGGTATATAAGAATTCTATGTGCCATCTTTGCAACTTTTCTATAAAGCTAAAACTATTCTAAAATAAAAAGTTTATTTGGGGCGCCTGAGTGGCTCAGTGGTTTAAGCCGCTGCCTTCGGCTCAGGTCATGATCTCAGGGTCCTGGGATCGAGTCCCACGTCCGGCTCTCTGCTTCCCTCTCACTCTCTTTGCCTGCCTCTCTGCCTACTTGTGATCTCTCTCTGTCAAATAAATAAATAAAATCTTAAAAAAAAAGTTTATTTAAAAAGAAGAAAGTTTGCCATTCTGATGAGTTAATTGGGGTAATCTCCAGCTTCTGACTGATAAGAATTTCCCTTCTTCCATCCTCCACTGGTTTTTTTTTTTTTTTTAAGATTTTATTCATTTATTTGACAGACAGAAATCACAAGTAGGCATAGAGGCAGGCAGAGAGAGAGAGAGAGGAGGAAGCAGGCTCCCTGCTGAGCAGAGAACCCGATTCGGGGCTCGATCCCAGGACCCTGGGATCATGACCTGAGCCGAAGGCAGAGGCTTTAACCCACTGAGCCACCCAGGTGCCCCCCTCCACTGGTCTTTATAAATGGAAAAGCATTGGGTTTTTATGTGATCATTTGTTTCTTAATATTTGACTTCTAATTCTGAGTCTGTGGTGTGCTTTTCTTACAAGTCAGTTTCTCCACCTATAAAACTGGAGTGGTGACAGATAGCAGTAGGGAAGGACACCTTGAGCAAGAAGGAAAAAGCACTCCTCTGTTTGGGTATGTTCAGCTGTAACATTGGGTTCTTACCAATGTGCCAAAACATCACCAACAGTGATGGGCAGGTTAGCTGTCCCTGGTCTTTACATGAAAGTCAAAGTAGACCTGGATTGGATCCTTCCTTCTGAATGCCTCATTAAATTCACTTAAAAAAAATTGCCTTACCTTCCTGGCAATTTCTGAGTCTCCCAGACAAGTCAGTATTTTATAAGACAGGCTAACCAGAAACTCTCGCAGAGCCCTCGTCTCAGGGTATCATCAGCTCATTGATGAAGCACAAAACGTTTCACCTCAGCTGTTGTCAGAAAAGGTGAGTGGAAAGATTCATCAAGTGACACTAAGAAAAAATATATATAAAAATGTCGCACTAAAACCAAGAACTTTTCAAAAGAGTCTCTTTGTTTTTCTGCCTTGATGGAGCGCTACATGTAGATTTATCTTTCATAAAGGGAAAAGCACACAATTAATCAAAGACAGAAATGAAAAGTCATGCTGTCTAGCTTTATTGCATTAGGAAACTATTTCCAGCATTGTTTATTTTGGCACTGCTAAGACGTGTTGAAATGAATTTGAATAATAAAGGGTAAGATCTTTAGGAGACATACCTATTTTTATACTGAGGAAGGTAGGCTATCACAGCAAAGTATGAGGGTGTGTGTGTATGTGTGTGTGTGTGTGTGTGTGTAACAAAGTAAAGAGAAGTTATGAAAGAGTCGGAAACCCATAAGTTAACCTGAGATGACACACTGGAAAAGTAGACCTATATATCCAAGCTTTTAGTGTTGGAGACGTTTACAATAAAACGGCCTGAAATGTACACAAAAGTCTGAAAGAATTAACACCCTTTTCACCTGTAAGTTATCACTGTTTTGCGCCCTACCATCCAAACTTTTTGTGTCTGGGGAATTCCCCTCCTTAAAAGTTCTGGTCACAGGTCATGGCCACCTCCTAGCATGCAAGCTAAAACTGCCAGATTGTCACTCTCATCTCAATACCCCTGCAGCAGACTTTGACAGGGGACACAGAAAAGCAGGAACAGTAGGGGATTTTCTCTAGTAGTAGCGGCAGCCAGAGTATCAAGGACTCCGAGTCCCAAGGGGCAACAGCAGACTGTCCCCACAGGTGGAGCAGCCTGTCTAATCCACAGTCTGTACAAGTCAATGATCAGAGCGCCAGGGGCAGTGTCCTCACTGGACTGACTTTGTGGTATAATTTTAGATGCCTAGGATTCAGATGAATTGGGCTGCCTGGTTTCAGTGGGGATACCACAATCCAGCCCTCTTGGTATTTCTGTGAGTTATTCCATATCTTCCCAATACATTTCTTTTCTGTTTAAGTCAAGGTGAGTTGGTTTTTCTTACAACAGCATCCTAACTGCTATGGGGATGGCTGCAGGCAATAGAATCCCAGAGAAATAGGGCAGAATCTGAAACTGATTACTTGACCTGGCCAAGGTAAAAGGCAATGACAATTCAGCTATGACTGAAGGATTCGGGGTCGGGACAACGCTGACCCTCTTAGCACCTGCAGAGTTGTGAAACAAGACATTTCATTATTTCCCCATGGTCATCAGGAATGAAGTGCCCACTGAGGGACTATTGCCACGGACCAGTTTCTCAGCTTTCGTTCTACTGACATTCTGGGCTGGATCATTCTTTGTTGGGAGGGCTGTCCTGTGTGTGCACCGTAGGCTGTTTAGCATCCCTGGGTCTGCCGCAAGATGCCAGTAGTAACCCCTCCCCCAGCTGTGACAACCAAAAATGTCTCCTGGCATTGCCAATTGTCCCCTCGGGGGCAAAATCGTCCCCAGTTGAGAGCCACTATCATAAAAGAGCATGGCAAAGCTGATGAATTAAGGGACTCGGGTGGATAACTTGATAAAGGAGATAAAGGAGAATGAAAATCCATAATTCTTATATTTTTAGTTCAAGGGTTGGAGAGAAGACCAGGGACTCCACCTGACTACCAGAAGACTCCTTTCCCAGTCACAGCTGCCAGGCTATGAGAGCCAAAGGTCAGTCTTAAACTTGAGCCTCACTCTGTCGTGTGGCTCCCAAAGCAGAGACAGTGGTGCTCAGAATGTTGCCAATGGGAAGCCATATGGAACTTGAGGCAAGCTTCTCTTGAAGGACTTGCTTCTCCAGCTTCTGGGCCTGGGGGGAGCCTACAGACAGCGTTCAGCTGTCAGCCCTCTTTTCGAATTACCTCAGCTAAAAGGGGGCATGACCTTGGACAAGGTCACGCCCCCTTCCAGCAGAAGTCTACATCCAGAGACTGATGACAAAGGACTATAGATGCCCGGCTTCCTCACGTCAAATTCGGGGACAACTCTGAAGGGCCATCCAGCTCTCAAACAATTCGTAGATTTAGCTGAGGTCTTCCCTGAGACTGCACTGCAGCCAGAAGTTAACTGGGCTCTCTGGACACTGGGTGGGGGGGGTGCTGATTTATAACATTTGCCAATTTCTGTGCACACTAGTTCTAACATACCACTTGTCACAGCCCAACTTCTCTCTCAGTACCTTTCTGCTTTTTTTCCTTTTTATCTACAGGTATGGATGCCAAGACCATGTCCTGAACAAACTCTTGGACTCCAATCTCTGTTTGTCTCAGAGTCTGCTTCCAAGGAAAACCAACGTTGGAACAAATGGCAACTGAGGAAAATGGTTGGCCACTAGAAGGGAGAATACGCTCCCATTAGAGAAAAGAGCTCACTGTTCAAGTCACAAAGAGCCTTGCTCATCACAAAGTTGTTTGGAACTTATTTCATGGCAATGAGGGGCAGGGAATGTTTTAACTAGGACATTAATGAGATCTGATATATATTTGAGAAAGCTGTTCTGGAAGCAGACTACAGAATTAAGTGAGACTTACTGGAAAACAGCTGCCATAGTCCACTCGGAATAGTGACAGTGGGAATGTAGAGGAAAGCCCACAATAAACTGGAAGGATATGATGACAAGATTAGATGTGATGGTGGGTAAGGGAGAAAGGAGTCCAAGAGTAAGTTAAGATGATTACTAGTTTGGGAGACTAGTCAGATTAGCTCATGACAGAGAACTTTCGGAAGAGGATACATTTCCACCATGTTGAAATTAAGGTATAACCACATGGATCAACAGGATAGAGTTATTCAGAAGGGGAATACATACATGATATAAACTTCTGTGTGATGTGTCAATTACTTAGATTCATACCTATTCCAAATCAAGACTATATAAATACGCACATGAAGTCAGGATGGAAATAAATAAATGGATGAAAAACTGAGGTGAAGAGAATTGAGCCAGAGGTGAGGTTAACACACAGAATTTAAACAACAACTACAGAGAGGCCAACAAATTTTCCCTGAACTTCCCAGTTGCAAAGCAGAGGGAGGAACAATCAACCCTATGTTTCATTGAGACCCTCAATTAAAACCAAGTCAATGGCTCCAGAGAACCACTAATTCCTACTGAGATCAGAGGGGCAACATCTTCCGGGACTAAGAATCAGTTGGATATGGAGAAAAGAAGGTTTGTAAGTGAGGCTCACGATGGGAATGGAGGTGTGGGAGTTGGAGGACGTGGGTGGTGGTGATAACTGCAGGCGCAAGGACAGTGTGTGACATGAGAAGAGAAAGGACCAAGGATGGAACCCTGGGAACACTGACATTTAAAAGAAAAGTTGGAGAAACAGGGAAAGAGAAAGAACAGAGAAAATAAAGCTCCCCAGGAAATCTCAGACGTATGGTGCTCGCTTCAGCAGCACATATACTAAAAATAGGAAATCTCAGACGTATGAATTGCAGACACACAGTTCGAAAGTACTTAGAAGTGTGTCTTATAATTTTATTGTTTACGTCAATGACAATAGAAACCCTGGTCTTGAAACATACCAGTAATAGCCTTCAAATGCTTGCCTGGGGGGGGGGGACCCCATATCAATCTCTTTTCTATTAGAAAAGACAAATAAAAACCACTGTCAGAACATAACCCAAAATGCAAAGGAATATTAGGTTATATCGTTGATATCATGGTTATTATGATATGACTAAAGGGACGTAGCTGGCGGTGTGAGGATGTCCATACAAGATTTTAACAATAGCTGCTGTCTTCAGTCTAATTTTAAAGTAAAAAATTATGATTCACATTCACCTCAGAAATAACCGAGTCTTGAGAAAAGATACAGTTTTGAACAGTAAGTTTCTCCTAACATCCTGTCTTAAGACTATACAAGTTTTGTGGGGTTTTGGGGTTTTTTTGTTTTGTTTTGTTGTGGTTTTTTGGTTTTGTTTTGTTTTGTTTTGTTATTTTGGTTTTTTGGCCTTGTATACGAATTCTTATCTATGTCATCCTACCATAAGAGAATCACCTGGTTTACCTATGGATTAGCTGATAAATAAAAACAGGTAATCTCTGCCCTGAGGAAACTTGAGGCCTGCATACTCTCAGAGAAGGAAGGCTTGAGAGCATCAGCTCGAGAGGTCAGTGCAGGGGCTGCTTTCCTTGAGGGGTTTGGGAAAAGATGAAATACCACAAAATGCAAAGAAATAATGTAAATAGAAATGAGGGAATCCTCCTAAATCAAATAGTTTCTGATGTCTTCAGTCAGTAGAAATGTCATGGGGAAAAATACACTATTTTGTACCAGATCTTAAAAAGCCATAGAAAATAGAAGTAGTTTGTGCATCTTGTATGAGAAAAGAATGAACAGATGTAAAACAGACAACCAGATGAAAAGCTCATTGAAGAGAACTGGATGATTAATACACTACAAACAGGTTGGGACAGTGTGCTTTATCTCCATCTGAGAATGGAAACCTACGATGCAGAAAATGAGGTTAAAATGAAAAATGTAGGAATCTTGACAAACAACAGAACAAGAGCTAATCTATGTTTAAAAGAAGGGCATAAATTAAAATGAAGAACCAAAATTCTTGCAAAGAATCCAGGAATCTACTGACATGTGTTGGCGAGCAAATAGAGTTGGAATTTTTCTTTAGAGAACTTGGGATTTTTCTCTAGCCCAAGATGAACCATAGATCTAGAATGACATGACCCACTGCCTTTCTTAATAAAATGATGACACTCTATGGGTGGCAGAAATATTACAGAGGGGCCCAGGCAGGACAGGGAAGACGCTTAGATTTTTCTTTGTGGTGGATGCAAGGGAATAATTAAGGGTTCCCGGAGATATAGTTGTACTCAGATGGTGAGTCATTGCCAAAATCAAATAAAGACAACCTAGAACCAAACTCGGAATTCAATGGTATTCTGATATTATTCATAATCAAAATAAAAGATCAGTTGCCAGGTGGAAGACAAGGTAGTAGGGATGCATTTTCTTTCTGCAGATAAAGGTTTCCAATGGAAGGAGGGCAATGTCAAAGGTAAAGATGAATACATGCTCCAACCTCTGATGTCCTAGTGGGAAGAATTTTCCAGAATTCTACAGTATAACCTACTTGGAGGAAGCAGTATTTTCCTACACTTAGAAGGAGGAGTGTCTCCATTTTTCCTGTTCCCACTTTGTAAGATCAAGGTCCCACGTTTTCTGGAAGATGTCCTTAAACAACTAAAATTTCATTATGGTAACAGTTGGTTAACACAGCCTTGTTTTCTTTTTAAACCAAGAGCTGTATCAGGTACTGATTCGTTTTTTATATTTCATTTTGGATTTTTTTGTAATGTGAAACTTTATTGAAATACTTATGGAGAGGGGCACCTGGGTGGCTCAGTGGGTTAAAGCCTCTGTCTTCAGCTCAGGTCATGATCTCAGGGTCCTGGGATCGGGCCCTGCATTGGGCTCCCTGCTCTGTCTGGAGCCTGCTGCCTCCACCCCACGCCTGCCTCTCTGCCTACTTGTGATCTTTGTCTGTCAAATAAATAAATAAAAATCTTAAAAAAAAAAAAAAGAAATACATATGCAGAAAGTGCACCCATAAAAAGTGTATGGTTCAATTAATTTTCACAAAATGAACACCCCTATGAAGCAAGCTTTCGGATGAAGAGCTAGCAGGACGACACCCACAGAAGTCCTCTTGTGTCCATCCCTGTCACTCACCTTCTCTCAAGGGTAACAATCATTTTGAATTGTAACACAATAAATTAGTTTTGTCTGGTTTTGAACTTCACAGAAACGGAATCACACAGATTTATATATTGTTGTATTCAGCTTCTCTCATTCAGTATTGTGGGATTCACTTATATAGTTGCATGCAGTTCTACTTTGATCATTCTCATTGCTGTGCAGCATCCCACAATTTATATATCTACCTATCATTGATACATATATGTTGGGGGCTTTTTCCTTCAATTTTTGATGGGAAAACACTGCTATGAATACTTCTACATATCTTTTGGGGGAGCGTGGGGGGTCATTTTGGAATCGTTCGGATGTGTTGGCTATATTTTTGATAATATTGAATGGAACTTAAAACTATATCTTTTTTCTCTTTTCAGTGTGTATTCCTTCATTAATTCTTGAGAACATCCACTCTACTATATGTTTTATGTTAAATTTTTCCCTAACAGTGCTTCTAGGGATTGCCTTAATAAATGGCCAAGGCTTAAGCTCCTTGAACGTGTTACTGCATGACACAGAAATTCAACAGTAATCAAATGAGATGTCAGTACAGACTTCTGTTAATGGACATATGGTAGACGAGGTTCACAACCAATGGGAAGTGCTGGGTAATATTTATCTTTTACAAGTCTTCTTAAGTGCATTGACAAACTGCCTAGACTAGACTATAAGGAACACTCAGGTCAAAAACTAAAGAGAAGAATGCAGAGAGGAGAAGACACTGATGTGCCTTTCATCTTGCAGGCCTGTACTGGACTGAACAGGAGCCTTAATACGTGCAGTCTCCTGGGGCTGGGGAAGAGAAGATAAAACCCAGGGCTTGAACAAACAGTAAAGCTAGGACTCAAAGACACTCCCAGTGGAAGGATGAACTAGAAATAACCCCTATCTCCCAGGCAATTGCAAAGATAATTGCCAATGAGTAGAAGAAGAAAAAAACATGTCACAAAAAATAACTCCAAACTAGTCCATAAAGTCTCAATAAGTTTCAAAAGAATGGTAGGTATCAGAGAGACCACATAGCCTAGAAACTGGCAACAAAATAATGACCAGAAATATCCCATATTTGAAAACATAGAAATACACTTCTAAGTTATGTATTGTTCAAGGAAGAAGTTATAACAGAAATCAGGCAACATTTAGAACTGAACAATAATGCAAATTCTGCAAATTGGCCCGCTGTTAAAATAATAATGAGAGAGATATAGAACCTTTGATGCATCTACTAGGAATGAAAAAGTGAACAAAGAATTCAACTTAAGAAATTAATGGAAGAATAGCAAGATAAACACACAAAAAAGATGGAGGTAAGAAATAATAATGATAAAATCAGAAATTAAACATCAGAAAACAAAGGTACAGTAGTGAAAATAACAACGCCAGAAGTTGGTTCTTCAGGATGATTAATAAAATCGACAAACTTCTGGTAAGACTGATAAAGAAAAAAAGAGAAAAGGCACAAATAGCAATGATAGGAATAAAAAAGGAAACATAACTACAGATACTATAGACATCCTAAAAGGATATTATGAATGACTTTATACTAATAAATTTTTTTAAAGATTTTATTTATTTGACAGAGAGAGAGATCACAAGCAGAGGAGCAACAGAGGGAGAGGAAGAAGCAGGTTGCCCTCTGAGCAAGGAGCCCCACATGGTCTCCTGAGATCATGACCTGAGCCAAAGGCAGACACTTAACCAAATGAGCTACCCAGGTGCCCCATACTAATAAATTTTTTAAAACTTAGATAAGATAGAGTCCTAGAAAATTAAAACTTACCAAGACTGACTCAGAGTAAATGAAATATCTAAAAAAAACTGACTTGATGATCCAATACCTTCCTATATGAGAGATGATAATAGTTTTTTTTTCAATGCCTCCATATTTTGGGGTAGTTTGCACACAGCATTATAATACCACAACAGTATCCGTATTTGTGACAAAGGTCTCTAGGTAAATTTCAACACGAACTAGATACATAATGATACTAAGGCATTATGATTAATTTTAGATATGATTCTGGTATTATGTTAAAAAATAATTCCTTATCCTTTAGAGGTACACTTTTGGATATTTATGGATGAAATCATATGAAATTGGAATTTCCCTTAAAGTAATGAAACGGGTACGGGGTCACACAAGACTGACCATATGCTGATAGGGGATAGAGGTGGATGGTAGGTGCAGGGGTCCATCACATCATTCTCTTCATTTTTACCTGTGTTTCACATTTGTCATAACAGATTTTTTTTTACATTCCCAGGGATGAAACCATAACTTCCATATATTTTGTACAGATGATTGTGATCTAGTCCATAGTTAATTAACAAATTTTAAAGTGAAGTCAGCATTGCCAACATAAATTTGATACAACTTCTTAGATAATTTGGATACCTCGCCTATCTGTTTTAGGGAAAATACATGGCAGCTTTAGCTCTGAACACACTTTAAATACTTTTTAGACTACCACATCTCTAACAAATTATTTTCCTTGTATGAAATAACCAAAACCCGCCATCATCTTGCCCAGACTGAATCCTTACGTCTAAACTCATCCTCTTCCTAGGATACCAATATTAAGAGCAATTTCATGCACAATCTCCGGCCTCAGTTTCCCTGCCACATACCGACTAGAATGCATGTCACTCCCTTCGGAACAGGTACCTCACTCTATCTACTTTGCGTGCACGGTCCTAGCAGAATCCCAGTCCCAGTCCAGTCCCACAGTCCCAGCCCGTGGCTCATGCTCACTAAATAGCATCTTTCCAGTTCCCACCTCTTGCCAGCTCCTACCTCCCTCTCTGGCTTATGGTGAGGCTTAAAACAGATGAAAATAAAAACCTTGTAAATTGGATGTCTAATTGTTCCAGATCTTCTGCTCCAGGTAGAAAGCAGGCAGCTCTCACCTGTTAAAAGAGGCTTCTCCAGTGGAGGAGGAAGCTCCTTCCCTCACTCACTCCACTACCACAAGACAATGGAGTATTTCTTTGTTCCCTTACTCACCGGTGGGCTTCCCCAGCATGGCATGGAGAGGCTAGAGTCAAAGAGGGGATTTGTTGCCAGTCCCACCATGGCTGTCTCCACAGGGACACGTATGTTACTCAGAGCACATTTGGGCATAAACACAGTCACTTCAGTTAATTCAGAAGGGGCACGTGGGCTCCTGGGAGGGAGCCACATGATATCTAAAGGGCACGAAATATAAGGAAATTTCCTTTGTCACCTCACTCAATTTAAGGTATCTTCTTTTTTTTTTTTTTTAAGATTTTATTTATTTATTTGACAGACAAGTAGGCAGAGAGGCAGGCAGAGACAGAGAGAGGAGGAAGCAGGTTCCCCGCTGAGCAGAGAGCCCAAAGTGGGGCTTGATCCCAGGACCCTGGGATCATGACCTTAGCTGAAGGCAGAGGCTTTAACCCACTGAGCCACCCAGGCACCCCTTAAGGTATCTTCTTTAGTAGCTTCAGTGCTAACCAGAAATACCACAAATCTCCACTTCCTTCATCCCTTTGCTCTTGACAAGGTGAAGGAATTTGAAAGAGTTCTGAGATCAAGCCCAGAGTCAGGTTCCCAGCTTAAGATTCTCTCTCTCTTCCTCTGCCCCTCCCCCCTCTCACTTTCTTTTAAAAAAAAAAAGGAATGTGAGAGAAATTGTGGGGTTGTTTTTTTTTTCAGCTTCTTTTGCCTTTCCATAGTCAAGACAAAACAAAATAATGGGTTATTATGCTTCACAGGAGCATGGAATAATTTCAGTTAAATTTGAGATTAGTGTTGAACATGTCAGTTATATCATTTTAAATTGATTTCTCTATGCAAATCAAGAAAGAAAAGAGGGTTCTGGGATGAGTCCTAAAGGAGGTGAATAACCAGCCACTCTGTGTGGATTTGTTTAAAAAGCCCTGAGAGGTAGTCTACATAATCCTATTTTTTAGCTGTTGAGATGAATTTTCCTGACTTTTCCTTTGTCTGATAGATACTTATTTTTCCACATCGTGTAAGTAGGATTAGCTCAAGAGTTTCACACCCAGGACCAGCTAAGGAACCATTTTATATCTGAGTACCTTTTTGCCTTCCTAATCCACATCTTTCCTTCCCGCAGATGGGACAAACTTCCCCTCATAGCCTCTTGTCGTGACTCTGGTCCAGCTCTCCCGTTCCTCCTGGGACATATGCATGCAATTTAGTCAACCTTATTCCACAGGAACCAATAATGCACCCTTGTAGCTTAAAAATGTCATTATAGCTTCGAGAGAGGACCTCCCCACCTTAGTCCCAAAGATCCGTGTACTCGTTGAACCAATAATCCCAATTCATCAGAAGAATCATGCACCATATATACTCGCTGTGGGAGTTATTTTGCAAAAATGTGTCACAGGACCATATACAGGTTGGCGAGTTCTGTTTTCTTTTGCTCAAGAGAGAACTGGCATTTCTCCGAACACTAGAGGAAGGAACAACCTC
This sequence comes from Meles meles, assembly GCF_922984935.1. NCBI lineage: Eukaryota > Metazoa > Chordata > Mammalia > Carnivora > Mustelidae > Meles > Meles meles. The sequence continues at coordinate 27,109,532 of NC_060070.1, forward strand.
TCTTACCACCCATCTTTGCTCTCTAGGTCTCCTGTGTCAGCTCAGCACTGGTGCAGACTGGCTTCCACCCACCTGCACACTTGACAATGGATCTGATCCATCTCTATGCGTGCCCTGAGACGGAGGGCAAACAGGAACTTCTCAAGCTAAGATCATTTGCCTTGGTTCCCATTTCCACTGTGCATCCCTGCACTTGTGATTTCTCCTCTCAGACATCCATTCTGGCTAGTGGACATACGGAGAAATTTCATATGGCCTGAAATGGTGTGTGAATGTGGGTGTGTCTCTGTCTGTGTGTTATTTAGGTAATTTAGGAAAAAAAAATGCATTTGAAAGATAAACCAGTAAGCACCTGGAGCTGAGGTCCTTTAACTAGGTTTCCTGTTGTGTTAAATGTCTCTTACAATCGTGTACTTGCTGGTGGCCGACAGAATCCAAAAGGAAAAATACGCCTAACACAGACCAGTACTTTCCCAGTTTCGGGAGCACAGCTTGCTGTGGGACTCTGCTTCGTCGAACGGAGCCCTGCTCTGTTGCAAGAATGGCTTGCTCATTCTAGTAATGAATTAGTTGTATTAACAGGCCAGAAAGAAAACAACAATCTGGGGACGGTTTCTACAAAACTCGATGTTTCATCCAAATGTGATTAACACAGCCCATAATTTTTGTCCCTGCAACTCTGAAATAACTCAGAGCCAGAGGTTGAGTTAATCAAAGCTAATCTTTTGTCCACATTTGAAGAAAGGTGTCACTTGAATTTTCCTTTCTGCATAATTGCTTTTGAGAGAACCATTAAGGGTCAGGCCTGGTTAGTACTTGGATGGGAGAGAACCATTAATAAGCCTCTTGGGTTTTTTTTTCAGTGTGAAGATATTTTTTAGTGAGAATCACACAATGGAATCTGCCAGATTAGAGATTAATTTGGAGATACAGCATACACAGGGGGATCAACAACATGGAAATTTTGTAACAAAACAGTTATTAGGGGCTCCTGGGTGGCTCAGTCAGTTGAGCGTCTGACCATTGGTTTTGGCTCAGGTCATGATCTCACAGAGACTCTGCTCCGAGCTCAGCGGGGAGCCTGCTTGAGATCCTCTCCCTCTACCCCTCCCCCCATACATGCATGCGTGTGTGCTCTCCCTCTCTCTGAAATAAACACATAAATCTTAAAAAATACTTATTCAATATGTATTAGATAGACCCTGACCTCTAAAGTTAGAGCATACTAGGTCAGAAGCTATAAATGTAGCCTTGATTTTATCTACTCTTTGGGAAGCAGTAGAGAATTGCCGTAAAATATACACACATGGGCAATGGAATGAGTCAAGGTTTTAACAATGCTTTTCCCAGTTTTGGCTACAGTGGGAATTGAAGCAAATTGCCAGAGAGTGCTCTTGGTTCCAATTTCACATCCACAAAGAGGGGTAAAGATACCTACCAACCTCACTGAGAACCTGAATGAGAATTTACATAAAGCACCTAGCACAAATTAAGTACTCAACGAGAGGTTGTTATTCCTACCGCCTGCTTAACTATTACAGGCACTTAATAACTACTCTGTATGTGATAACAAAGATTATGCAGCAAATTGGAAGAAATAGTAAGAATTTATCTTATTTGAATTAGCATTAGCTCAAAGTGTGAGTACACTAGTTTTCTGCATAATTCACACAGCTTTATCCATGTACACTTAGTAGGTTATTTAAAACACACACACGCGCACCCTCAGCGCATCTGAGACAGCTGACGTTCAGGAAGCTTTCCGAACGCGTGATGATTCGACTACAGCACGCTGACTCAGAGAGTGGCAAAACAACACAGTGTTTGGGTACAGAACATGATTTCTATTTTAAATATCTAAATCCTTTAAACCTCAGTTTCTTCACCAGCCACGGTTTCAGATGAAGGAAGAAGGGAAGGCAATCGCTTGCCGCTTCCTGCTTGCTTCTCCACTAAGTGTGGGAGCCAGGATTAAAAGATGACTCTTTCCCTACCCCCAAGGATGTGCATTTCGCTACTGTACTCTGCGGCTTCCCACGTGAGGGATAAAGACAGGACTGTGCCAGAAGTTCCCCAGCAGCCACACTCGAGAGAAGCAATGTGGTACAGGGGTGAGAAGGGCGGCCCCCTAGAACCCACGGCCTGAGTTTGAGCCCAGCTCTGCCGCATGGGCTAGGAAACCTCGGGAAAATTACTCACCTCTGTGCCTGAGCTTCCTTCTCTGGAAAGTGAGGACAGAAACAATTCCTGCCCATAAGTTTATAGGAGGATTAAAAAAAAACCCTTAAAATATGCAATCTTCTCAGAACGGCGCCTGACCTATTATAATAAGCAGTTACTACCTGTTATGTACCTTGATGGACATACGGGAAAGATCCTAAGGTTTTGCTCTTTTCTTCATTCGTTTGTTATCAGATCTGAGGGATGTTGACTCATTTGCAACAAATTTTTCACTTTGTCCTAAAAACCTGGGGATATGCCTTTTATCTCTTATATGCTCGCTACTTCAAACATGGCTTGTATCTGGTTTTTCTTCCTTCCTATTTCACAGGGATTTCTGGGGATTAAAGGAGATATTTCTAAATCAAATTATCCCTCCTTGAGAACTGTAAGTGGTATTTATCTTTGGGGAAATGATTCCAAAATCACTAAGCTTAAAAAAATGGGTCATTGGAACTTTCTGTAAACTGCCAAAAATTGGGGGGCGCCTGAGTGGCTCAGTGGGTTAGGCCTCTGCCTTCTGCTCAGGTCATGATCTCAGGATCCTGGGATAAAGCCCCACATTGGGCTCTCTGCTCAAGCGGTGGGCCTGCTTCCGCCCACCCCCCTGCCTACTTGTGATTTCTCTCTCTGTCAAATAAATAAATAAAATCTTTAAAAAACAAAAAACAAAAAAAACCTGCCAAAAATTGTGGAATTGTAAGGTAAGCTCCTACCTGGGGAAGTTGGCTCTTATCATGAAGCTTGGCTTTCAAGTCAACATTTAAGGCAAAAAGATAAAAGATAGTTAAAAAGCATTCTGGAGCATAGCTTAGAGTGCAGGACAACAGTTCTGTTTCTGTTTTTGTTTTTAGTAAATCCACTCTAGATACTTTTTTTCTCCAGCTTTAGAACAGATCACATTTCTTCTGTGGAGCACCAGATGAGATAATTGGCTTGTACTTAAGCCAGTCTGTATGAAAAACATGGACAGCCTAAACCAAGCACATTTATGTATGCTATCTCATTTACTCCCCACAGTTAACCTTATGAAGTATTAGGAATCCTTTTTTTTTTTTTTTTACTGTGAAGGACTGAGGCCCAGCAAAGTGCCTGACTTGCCTAGGTCACCAGCAGGTAGACTGGGAACCGGAATTTTGACCTCGATTGTCTTGGACACGGAAGCCCCTATTTTCCCTCTAGACGCTCCCTCTGCCTAGAATCACTCTTGCATGGCCGTGAAGGAGACAGACCGTCCTTTACTCTGCTGAAGACTGCTTAGCACCTATTAGAGGAAACACTGAATTTAGACCTCTTCAGCTGGACTTGAATACAAAGAAGCTGGACGAAGTCCAACGAAGACTAAGGGACTGGTTTGAAAGAAATCCCAGGAGGGCTTCAGTTTAAGAGTGGAAAGATTTAGAGAGGGACAGAAAGGCCATTACTGACTCCAGCAGGTTTTAGAGACATAAATAAGAGATGCAGGGCAGCCGAGGAAGAATCGGGCTGGAGAGCTGTGGGGCTTGGCGGCAGCCCTCCTCGAACACAAGGCTGGTTCGACGTCATGGTTCTAGGAATCCACCCTGGGCATCGCTAATGAATGTAGCAAAGTCTGAAGGGGTTTTGGCCGAGGTCAGTTACAGATACCACTCAGCTAATTCCTGGAATGTCTTTCTGAAGGGAAACCAGATATTACTGTCTTCCTCTCCTTTAATGATGGGCGAATGAGACCCAGACACTCAATTCACAGGAAAAGTGACTATTCAATGGGCCACCCCACATTACAGACTTGACACAGCGGTTTCCAGGGCAGGACTCCAAGGACATCAGTGAGAGGGGCCACACCTACCCTTCAGGCCTGGAGGAAGTGAACAAAGCATACTGAGTAACCCTCCACCTGCCCGTGGGAGGTTATCCGGGCACAAGGAGGGGAACATTTCCCATGGCTGGTCCAGTCTACCTGAGACCCTCAGAGCAGCCCATTGCCTGAGACCAGTTGCTCAAACTGCTGGTTCATAGTAAAGGCAGGATCCTTCCTTGCGGTCTTCCTCTTTCTAAAGGTTCTTTCCCTTTTCATTGCATTTTTCTGATTATACATATAATATAATTAACATAGAAAAGAAAAAAAACAGAAAAGCATAGAAAATAAGATAAACAATGTAAAGAAGATGATATAATTACTACATGTATTTTTCCTTATAAAACTTAGATATATAATAGTAACAATAATCATGATGAGATAGCCTATGTGCCAGAGGCTGTACCATGAGCTGAACTGGCAGCTTCTCACTCAATGAAAGCAGTCCTGGACTGGAAATATTGGACACTTCCTCCAGGTCCAATCCAGTATGGCCCTCTTAAGGAGTCAGATTTTTTTCTTCTCCTTTCTTTAAAAACAAAACAAAAAACAGTAATAAATAAATAAATAATAATCCAATGATCCAGAACATCAAAATGAGCTAGATCAGTTTATCATCTTAATTATAGCCCCAGAGGTAGGGTTAACATTAAAACCTAAGAACTAACATGAATGAGAAGCCCTGGGCCAGTTAATCTGGAAATTCCACAATGGCCCACCACACTTAGTCACCAGGCCACAGGTAAATTTGTCAGTCTAATTTCAGAACTTGTTTGGAGTCTGTGATTCAGCCCAACTTTATTTTGATGACCTTCTGTAAAGGTCTACTATTCTTTTCAGTTCTGCAATTTTCAGTCATGTAATTGTTAAAGATGATGCTGATATAAACATTTTGCTACACTTCATGGAAGGTATAATAAAAAAAGACCAACACATCTTGACAATCCATTTCTAAATTTCACCTATCATTTCTAAATAGAATTGTGTATGTAGACTAATATTGAAAAATAATCAATAAAATGTTTAAAGTCCACCGAGGAATCCACATTTCCATCATCCTGTTCTCACTATAGTTGGTTTGCATTAGCTTTTTCAGTGTTTTTCCATTTCTCTACTGGCTCTGAACATTAATTCTCTCCTCTGGAACTCAGAGATAATTTGTGTTTTAAAAATCCTTTAAGGCTACTGAATTTTAAAATGTGCTTTTTAAATTAAAATCATAGCAAAAAAACAAGTCCGAACAGAGGGCTTACTATTGTGAGACACTTTTACATGGCAAATTTTCCTCTTTGCATTGTGCCTTAATTCCAACTATTACCTATAAGGCAGAAAATCAGACATGTCCCTTTCCCTATTTCAATACATTAAAGCAACAATATCAAGTCACTCAAATCAGGTTTGAAAATATGAGTTATAAGCAGAATATATTTAAAGGCGAATTTGCCTTCTTTCCTGAGTATATTTTCCTTGGAATGTGGGTTTTGGAATGAACTGCCAAACTCAAACTGTGGCCAAGCCATGACAATGGACCCTAGAGCCATAAAGGGGGATTTGGGTGACAACCCATTTGTGCCCAGAACAGTGCCTGGCACGTGGTCGTACTTCATAAATATTTGTGGAATGAATGAATTTGCAACTGATACAGTGGTATGAGGAGCACAGACAGAAAGGGACAACTCTGGTCTCTACCTCCTACCATGAACCAAGCCAAGGAAACCTCAGTTCCTCCCAGGTCCTGCAAAATGGCAGGGTCATCCCAGTCATTTGGTCTTGGGCAGAAAGACCGGCTGTAGTTGGGGTTTTGCTATGGAGCCGTTAAGGTCTCTTCACAAATGCTGACCTGGACCTTAACTGTTGATCTCCTATATTTTTCCAAGAACGTCTCTGACACAAAGTAGAGAAACAGAGGTTAGATAGCAGTGAGCCATCTGATTATCTGGGAAAGAACAACAGTTTGTATGACCTAGACATTGAGATTGGTGTTCTAGTTACAGCTCTTTGTCAATTTGACAGGATGCACAGAAGAACATTCTTTTTGAATATTTATAATACTTTAAAATGTTTAGTTGGCACTTGCATATATTTGAACCGATTCATTGGCGAAGGGAAGATTTAAATAAATTGGTTACTGTTTGTTCTGCACATACTGACTATTCCATTTTCTCCCTTTTTCTTTACAATTATTGTTTTATTGAGACATAGTTGGGTACAATTAATTTTTTATTTAGTCAATTGGAACAGGAATATTTCACACACAGTTCTCACGCATTCATTCATAGATCAGTGTTTATGTTTCTTTAATCAGCTCCATACTGATAATTTAGACCTTACTGTAATTTTTATGCCAAACAGTTTTACTTACTGTCTAAAAAGTAACTCTTGCTCATTTATATCCTAAATTTCTTGAATTTAAGTCTCTTTTTTCAGGAAAAGAATGTATGTAAACATAATGATGGCATACTCTTGCTGATGTAAAAATTTGCATATTATTATTTTCCCCCAAATTTAATATTCTAACTTAAATCTTTTGCCTTCTGCACTACATAAAGATATATCTTGAAATGAGGAATGAAGCTGAAAATTGCCGGGGCTTCACTGGGACACACAGAAGTTCACTGTTCACAACTCAGGAAATATCTCAAGATGGATATTCTAAACTAACCAGAGCCTTTCCAGATACCAGTGTCTTGCTAAACTCCTAAGAATCTTGAATGCCTCGAAGATCCCGCAATCTATTCCAAGCAGGTATTCCTGCTATTACACATAGAGACTAAGGGCTTCTGGGTGGATAAACGCTCAGACTTCTTTGACAAGAGGTAACCTTCACCTGAAAGCTGGGAGCACTCGAAACTCTCATAGGAATGACTCCAGGAGCATGTTCCAACAGAGATGACTCACAAAGCTTTGGGAAAACAAAGAAAAAAAAAAAAAAGCCAAAAACTAAAGAGCAACCAAGATACAGCACACAACACTTGTTTCAAAGAGCAACAGAAATGACTGAGGTTTTTTCCTGGGTGCGGATGGAGATCTAATCAGGATGGCTCACTCTGCCGGACTGCAGACCAAAACATTTCCTATTCCCCTGGCCAAATCCACCCCCCAGCTCCCACTGCCCAAACTCCTACTGGACTCCTACCCGCCTCCACACATTGCTGCTTTCCATTCTGGGAGCAGCTCTGACAGCCTTGACTCTGACATGTGCACAAAGACAAGAAGCTCAAGAACTCTTTGTCAGAAGAACGCAGGATGAGTGTTGGGTCCCCAATGTCGGGTCCCCCAATAATGCGTCCGTGATTAAAGGAGAGAGACTGATACAAAGCAAAGGTCAAGCAAAGCTTTATTTTGCGCCAAGCATCAAGAATCAAACCGACTGTTCGGGGCCACACCTCTTACAGACAGGGCGACCCCTCCCTGCCTCCCAGACTAACTTGTATAGAGCAAAGGCCATGTGCTTGAGCCTGGCCAAACACAGGTGGCCAATGAGATTGCAATACACAGAGAAAGCTGCACAATCATGCTAGGTCACACACGGGTGGCCAATTGAACTACAATTCACCCCATAATAGCTATTTGAACCAGCCTATCAGCTTAGTCAGAATGGGTGCCCAAAAGGCACCCCAAGGGCAGGGCCCATACTCATTGTTAGCTAGGAGACAGGATGCATCCCCACTGATTGAATGTCTCCACTTGACCTACCCACCCTTGTATTTGGGCTTTGTTACCTGGGACTGGTTTCCCGGACTTGCCTTTAAGTAAGTTCCCTTGGGGGCTGGGGCGCAGGGTCAATTTAAGTTTTACTGCATAATCAACAAAATGGCAGTTCAACCGGGGTAGGGCTGCTCTGGCTGAATAGGCCCTTACAATGAGTAAGAAGGTGAAGTCTAGACAACTCTAAGTGTTTTGATCTAGAGTTATGTAATGAAGTTAATATTTAAGTGGGAGAAATGTTCAGCTTCATAGACAAAAAAGGGAAAGAGAAAGGATCGATGGAGAGAGTAAGTGAAACAAAAGAGGAGTAAGTTTAACCAAGGAAGTACAAGATTTGTACACTGAAAACTAGAAAACATTGTTGAAAAAAAAAAGAATGAAAGATATCTCATGTTCACATACTGTAAGACTTAGTATTGTTAAGATAGCAATACCACACCAAAATAAAAGGCTTTTACACAGCACAGGAAACCATCAACAAAATGAAAAGGCAACCAACTCAATGGGAAAAGATATTTGCAAATGATATATCCAATAAGAAGTTAATATCCAAAGTATATAAAGAACTTCTACAACACAAAACCAAAACAAACAAAGAAACAAAAACAAATAATCTGATTAAAAATGGGCAGAGGACCTGAATAGGCATTTTTCCAAGGAAGGCACACAAATGGCCAACATTCACGTGCAAAGATGTTCAACATCAGGGAAATGCAAATCAAAACCGCAATGATATATCATGACACAGCAGTCAGAATGGCTAGACAAGAAAAAAGATAAGAAATAACAAGTATTGGTGAAGATGTGGGGGAAAGTGAACCCTCATATGCTGTTGGTGGGAATGTAAATTGGTACAACCACTGTGGAAAACAGTATGGAAGTTCCTCGAAAAATTAAAAACATAAATACCACATGATCCAGTAATTCTACTACTGGGTATTTACATTACAAAATTACAAATTTACATTATAAAATTCTACTACTGGGTATTTACATTACTACTGGGTAATTAGCATTACAAAAATGCTAATTCAAAAAGATACATGCACCCCTAAATTTACTGCAGCATTATTTACAATAGCCAAGACATAGAAGCAACCCAAATGTCCACCAGCAGATGAATGGATAAAGAAGATGTACATGTTTATGTATATGTATATGTGTATACACACACACACACACACACACGTATAATGGAATGTTATTCAGACATAAAAAAGAATGAGATCTTGCCATTTGTAGCAACATAGATAGATTTATGGTAATATGCTAAGTAAAATAAATCAGAGGAAGACAAATACCATATTATTTCATTTATATGTGGAATCAAAAAAAAAACAAAACAAAGGAACAAATAAACAAAAATCAGAAACAGACTCATAAATACAGAGAACAAACTGGTGGTTGTCAGAGGGGAGAGAGTGGGGGGATGGGCAAAATAGGTGAAGGGAATTAAGAGGTACAACCTTCCAGTTATAAAATAAAAAAGTCATGAAGATGAACGGTACCTATAGCATAGGGAATATAGTAATATTCCAATGTAAATTTTGTAAATTTTGTAAAATTTACAATGTAAAAATTGTAATAACGTTGCATGGTTACAGATAGTAACTCCACTTAATTGTGAGTACTGCATAAATATATATATATTATATATAATATATAAAATTATGGACTCACTATATTGTATAACCAAAACTAATACATTTTATGTCAACTATACCTCAATAACAAAATATTTTTAAAAATAAAAAAAGGAGGGGTGCCTTGGTGGCTCGGCTGGTTAAGTGTCTGACTCTTGATTTCAGCTGGGGTGGTGATCTGGGGCTTGAGAGATGGAGCCTGGACAGGCGCTCACCACAGAGTCTGCTGAAGATTCTCTCTCTCTCTCTGCCTTCCCCTCCCCCCTTCATGCTCTCTCTCTCTCTCTAAATAAATAAATAAAATCTTTAAAAATAAATAAATGGGGCACCTGGGTGGCTCAGTGGGTTAAGCCTCTGCCTTCCACTCAGGTCATGATCTCAGGGTCCTGGGACTGAGCCCCACATCGGGCTCTTTGCTCGGCAGGGAGTCTACTTCCCCTCTTCTCTCTGCCTGCCTCTCTGCCTACTTGTGACCTCTGTCTGTCAAATAAATAAAATAAAATCTTAAAAAATAAATAAATAAATAAAAATTTTAAAAGGAAATTTCCTCTTTAAGAACTGCTTTAGCCTATGCACCCAAGCAATCGTGCACACAGCTTTTGCTTATAATAGCAAAATATTAAGGAGATAGATACATTGTGATATCCTAATAATAATACCATAAAATCGCAGAGTAGTTCTAAAGAATGATTATATATGTACGAAAAGAGAAACAAGCTCCGAGTTATTTTGTTGTCTGAAAAAGATAGCTGACAAATTTAGTTTGATGCCACACGATATAATTTGTATATGACATTATATTAATGTAATACTTGTCTAATGAAAAAATAATAACGAAAAGCGAATGAGGGATATCAAGAAAAAGAACTATGGGGAATTACATGGGGATTAAAAAATGAAAGAACCATGGAAGAAAGAAGGAAGGATGAAAGGATTGAAGGAAAGAGGATAGGAAAGAGGAAGGAAGAAGCAGGGCTAGGGCTAGGGCCAGGCTGAATTCACACCAGGAAGCAGGAGCAATTAACAAGTAAATGCTAACAAGGATGGAGGCTTAGAGGAGGGACAAGTTGATGTCAAGGAGAAGGAAAAAAAGGAAGATCTGGAAGCCTCACATTAAAATTTCCCCAAGAAAAGCGACTTGAATGAACCCTGGTTTAGTGCTTCTAGTTCTATCCTGGGGTATCATTCCTCCCACTGCACGCGCAGCTTCAATGGTGTGAGCTGAGCTGAGTGTGTTTTTGTCCAGCCTCAGAAGTTTAGTCAAGAGAAAGTCCCCAAGGACCTGAAGAGATGGAGGCTGTGGATCATGAACTTGTACTCTTGGAAGTAGAAATGCAGCTGGGAATTCCAGGGAGACCTACACCTGTGGCTGATCTATAGGGTACCATGTCATTGGAGTTTTGATCTCATAGGGACTCTGCAGTGAAGATCAAGGCAAGGATTCGTATGGCTAGGAATAAGAAAGATAAATCAGAACACAAGGCAGCAATATTTAATATAAAATTTACCAAAGAAGGGACAACACCATGTGTACTAATGGGCTGAATATCTAAACAACACATATAAGCTTTATTAGTTACCACAAACTTAATGGCTTAAAATAACACACGTTTACTAACTCACAGTTTTGGTGGGTCTGGAGCCCAGGCATGACTTAACTGGGTCCTCCGCTTAGGGTTTTCCAAAACCACAATTAAGGTGTCCTCTGGTCCGCATCACATCTGGAGGCTTGACTGGGGAAGAATCTGTTTTCAAGCTTACTTCGATGAGTAACAGAATTCATTTCCTTGTGTTTGTGGAACCAAGGGAAATGGCTTCTTGCTGGGTGTTGGCTGGAGGCTGCTTTCAGCTCCTAGAGGCCACCTACTGTTCCTGCCACATGGACTTCCCAACATAGCCACTTCTTTCAGCAAGTCAGAGAGGACGATCTCCAAAGATAGTCTGCTAGCAAGACGGAGACTTTTGCAGTGTAATGCAGTCACAGGAGTGACATCCTTCACCTGGGCTATACTTACTGCTTATAAGTACGTCACAGGTCCCATCTGCACTCAAAGGGAGGGGATCCCACAAAGCTGTCAACACCAAGAGGTGCTGGGAATCATGGAGTCACCTTGGAGTCTTTCATACATGGATGTCTTTGCGGCTTCTGAGTTTTTAAATTAAAAATAACCATAAATACAATCCTTAAAACTTTGTGATGTGCAACACTAAATAAGAAGTAAAATCTAAACCCAGAGTACATCCGGTATCAGAGCTTGTGACCTTCACACTTCCTTGGCCATATTTCAAATGTAGATATACATAACATGTAAATACACACACCGTGGGCTAGATCCGGTTCAAATATTATTTCTCACATTTCCGAGTAAATCTCTGGAATGAAGAGTAACAGCAAAGGCTGACCAGTGTAGTGTGTTCTAGCTGTGCATTGTGTTTAGGAATATGGGTACTTGACCCTCAGTTTCAGCACAATTAAAGGAGGTTAATTTACAGTTTATATTAATTACTTTGGCAATTATTCTGGGGACCAAAAGAGACACTGATTACTCAATAAATGTTTGCTTCTGGAATCATCGTCACCAACATGGTTACATGAAGTAAAAGTGAGGGTGCTAAGAGAAGGGAGATGAAATCCTTGAGTACGGTGTGTTTCACTGGTACCTCACTGACTACCCTATGGTTTGATCACCAAAACTAAACAAAACTTCCCTAATTTCATGGGAGGAAAAATGCATTTGAGTGTTGCCTGAAATTGCATGCATTTGGCTTAGTGTTGATTTGAACATTTTCTGTCATTTGTATTTTTTTTTTTAAGATTTTATTTATTCATTTGACAGACAGAGATCACAAGTAGGCAGAGAAGCAGGTAGAGAGAGGGGAAAGGAAGCAGGCTCCCTGCTGAGCAGAGAGTCCGATGTGGGGCTCGATCCCAGGACCCTGGGATCATGACCTGAGCCGAAAGCAGAGGCCTTAACCCACTGAGCCACCCAGGCGCCCCTGTCATTTGTATTTTTAATTTTTTTCTTTCTATGGTTGTTTGCGCTTCACCTTTTTTTTTTTTTTTTTTTTTTTTTGAGATGTCCATTGATTTGACCTTTCTTTGTCCCATGCGCCCAAATACTCTCATTCCCCACTCTGGTCATTTATCTCGTCCTTTTGTTTTTGGTGTGTCGGCGGAGAGGGGCACGAGTGCGGGAGTGAGAGAGCACACATAGAGTTGCTTTTCATTTCAGTAGTCAAGTCCATCGTTCTCCAGAACAGCGAACACCAGGTCTGTTTCCTAACCGCGATCAGTGTTGACTTCGGGAAACCCTTCTTGGCAAACTTTGGTCGGCAGCGCCCGCCAGGTTTGTCCGCAGACCTGCAAGCTGGTGGCCGCGCCGCTTGCTGCGGGGAGGCTGGGGCGGCCCGGGCCCCTGCGCCGCCGCCCCCGCCCTCCCCGCTCTCCCCGCTCTCCTCGCTGCGCCCCGGGGCGCGCGCCCGTGCCCGGCCCCCGCCCGCGCCGCCGCGCGAGCTCGGGAGTGGGCTGCGGTCACGGCGCGTCCCGGCACGGGACCGACGCCGGCCGGGTGGGCGGCGAGGAGTGCGCGAGCCGGACGCCGGGGGCTTCGGCGCCGGCCAGCCCGACTCAGCGCGCTCGGCTGGGAAACTTCTGTAGGCTCAAGGCCGGAGCTCTGCGCAGGGTCGGGGAACGAAAGGTAAGGAGGGGAGCCCGGGGGCGCCTCGGCTGCCGCCTTCCGGGAGCTGTCCGCACCCTCGCACCTCGCGCGCTTTGGTGCAACTTTGCCAGCGCGACTTCTATCCCGGCGCCGCCCCAGCGTGGGGGCTGCGAGGCCGCCGACCCCCCGGGAGTGCCTTTGCTTCGCCTCCCTGTGCTCCGCGCTGCCCGCGCCGCCGCTCCGCTCCCGGCCCGGCTCGGGCCAATTCGAGCCACGGAGTCCGGGTGGCGCCGCTCGCAGCTCCGCCGGCTGAGGGTCCCTGGCTGAGGGCTCCGCGCGCACCAGCCCCTGGCAACTCCAGTCGTCTGCTCTAGAGGTGAATCTTTCCCCCAGATATTCTGTTTGCCCCACTCTTGCCCAGGCACCTTGGAGCCCAAAGAAAGAGACCAGATTTTCCAAAGAGAAAAGCTGGTCCAAGGGGCCCTGACAGTCTTAGGGTTCGTGGGGAAGTGCAGCGGTTGGAGTTCCTTTCGCAGTCTGCTAAGGGCCTGACTAGGGTCAGTGTTTTCACACTGAGTTGGGGACACGCGAAAGCTGCCTCATCAAAGGTCAAGCTGACCTGTTTTCTCTACTTGGGGATCCACCTTGAAAAAAAAAAGGAAGGAAGGAAGGAAACAAAACCACTAAATTACCTAATCACCAAGGTCAGTTACAGAGGTATAATACATTGTGAGGGTCTGTATTTTAGGAAAAGATTAAAGGCACAGAATCAAAATACAGTAATAGGGCTATGGCCAAAAAAAAAAAAAATTGTTTTAGCCAGGAGACATTTGTAAAACATGAAAAAGTTCTACATGTGACTAATAAATGGAAAAGCACAATGAGAAGCCCACTTTTGAACATAATTTAACTTGATTTAGTAAACATCTAGAATGGGACAATCTTTCTTCCTGACTTTTTATTCTAACTCTTGCACTTGGGTTTGAATTTGCAAGCTTGGCCATAAAAATTGCATTTTACGGCAGCCTTAAAAAATTATTGTTAATTTTTAAATTATTGTTAAGCCTTAAAAAATTACTGTTCATACTAAGGTTTGGTGGTGGCTATTTTCTGTTCTTTTTAACATTAGGGAGTATTGCATGATCATATCCCTTGTGTGACAGGACAGTAACCTGGCATTGTTCTTTGAGGCAAAAGAAAACCAAACAAGAACTACATGAAACAAAATACAAACAAAACAAAAATTAGATCTCCTTCGACATTACAGAATGAAGAGGTCTAGCTGATCTCAGATGATTTTAAGGCTCTTTTCCTTCCCTGAAGACCAGAGAGTTTAGGATATAAATACAAACTGAAATGGAGAGTAAGACATTTTCTGTCCTAAAATTTTATACCTATAAACTGGGAGACACTGGAGAGATGAGTTTCTTTCATCTCAATAGTGTCTCAAAATAGCTGAATCATCGTGTACCCTGTGCTTCTAAATGGTGACATTCTTTGCTTATTAAATCAAAACATGTGTTGGAAAACCAAACTCCCAGGCTTCTTAACCACAAGACTGACTAAGCATTGACACATTGGAGCATTCACGTCTGCTTGCTTTGAAACAGTCAAGATCAAGAATGGTTATGAAGTATTGGCTGTAGTGTATGAGTGTAAGAACACATAAGCAACATGGCAGGCAAGAAGTTTCAAAACTGCTTTGGAAAATATCCAAATGATGGATCGATCTGCAAGCCTGCAAACTGCAGTTGAAATTGGTTTTTATAATTATGGTTTTTGGCCAACTGGGATTGGGAACTATAGAGAGTAAGTCAGAATTGACAGGAGTATACTGAATCATTAATTAGATTTTTTTTTTTTTATTTTTGAAGAAAAAGGAAAATGTTTCTCTCTGTTACCCTAGTAGTTACAGGAAAATGTCTTAAAGTGAAAGTAATAACAAGCGTTTTTATTTTTTTAAGATTTTATTTATTTATTGGTGAGAGAGAGAGACAAAGAGCACAAGCAGGGGCGGGGGGCAGAGAGAGAGAGAAGCAGGCTCCCTGTTAAGCAAGGAGCCAGATGCGGGACTCGATCCCAGGACCTGGGAATCATGACCAGAGCAGAAGGCAGACACTTAATCGGACTGAGCCACCCAGGCATCCCATAATAGGCATTTTTTTTAAAAGTAAATAAATAACCAAAGGTTGCTGACCTAGAACAATGCTGGATCACCCTCTGACCCAAAGACTACAAGGACCTGATTCACGCAGACCCAACGTGAGACCTTCTCATTTTCTTCTTCTTCACTTGTATTCTTCAACAGAATAATAAACTCTGGTGACTCTTACACACACTATGAAATTGGTTCTAGAAAGACAATCAACTGGCTGAGCCTAGACTAGAATCTTCATTGCTCTGGGCCTCACTTTTCACTCCAGACCATGCTGGTTAAACCACTGAGGTTGCAGAGGTGTTGTGACTCCTGAATGGGTCAGTAAATGGAAGACCGCATGACTGACACATTGTAAGGACACCACTAGTTGTAATTTCCCCCATCTCCCTAAGTAGGTGTTTGTTGATTGACTGAACAAACTATAGGATGAACAGTAGTTACAGTTTTTGCTTTTAAATTCAAAAACTCTGTGTAGCAAAATCTTGATAATAGTTGAATCTGGATAATAAGTATATGGAGATTTATTATCTAGTATTTTATCTATCTTTGTATGTGTTTACTCATAAGAAAAAATTTAAGCATGGACATGGAAAAAACGCAGAAGATACATTTCTAATTTTGCACTGCACTTTAAATTGCAATTTTAAAATTATTCTATATGGCTTGGAAGGATAGACACAATTATATATAAGGAGTGAATGGCTGGGGAACGGTACTTGAGAACAATCCAAGGGGATCTTCAATTTTTGTGGAATTTTTTTTTATTATAAAAAAGACTTTTAAGATGACAGTGATGTTTGTTATTGCTGGTCATTGGGTTCATGGATTTTAGTACTTTGAAATTTTTGTATTTAAAAATTTTCAAATTAATATAAAATCACCTTATTATTTTATAAAATTGTTATAAAGAATGCAAACAATACAGATACATACAAAGACAAAAGTAAATCACCCCCCATTCAGAAATCATCATCTTTAACATTAAGTGTAGATGGTTCCATGTCTTTCCTTGCATTTGTACAAATAGAAGGATATAGATCATGTATTAATTAATACATATGTATTAATATGTAACATGCTACTCTGGGGACACAAATAATGTGTATAATCTAGGGTTTGTTTGTCTAATTGTTTTCAATCTTTGATGGACATTCTAGAAAACTAGCTTGTTTGCATTTTCATTTATGAGACTTTAGACTGTCTTTTAAAATATAGTATTTATTTAAAAATTTAGTATGCAGGGGTGCCTTGGTGGCTCAGCGGGTTAAGCCTCTGCCTTCAGCTTGGGTCATGATCTCAGGGTCCTGGGATCGAGCCCCACATCGGGCTCTCTGCTTAGCAGGGAGCCTGTTTTCCCTGTCTTTCTGCCAGCCTCTCTACCTACTTGTGATCTCTCTTTGTCAAATAAATAAATAAAATCTTTTTTAAAGGATTTAGTATGCAATAACTAACTTTAAATGAATCTTAAGTAACTTAGGTTTATTTGCATATAAGAGATATTTTTAGTTATTTAAAATAGATCTCATAATTTGAAAGTAAGCTTAAATTGTATCAACATTTGAATTTCACTAAAATGCAAGCTCTAGGAGGGCAGTGATTTATTGAATTATTGCATATTAATTAACAATATTTTCCTGGCCATTTGGAATTTCATGACAGTCAATTATGTTATACTGTTTGTTTTGAAATTAAGCATCATGTCAATGCAAGGGAAATATTAGGGAACAATTTAAGCATAGCACAGATTTTTTGCTTGCTCATGGATCATTTACTCAACCAGAATACCAGGATAATACATTAAGCTATAACTAGCTGACTTAAGCCATATAGGAATACACAAGACACAAATACACGTACACCTGAAACATCTGCCAGCTACCTTGGTTCACCACAGGTTATCCTGCAAGAGTGGGTTCTGCTATGGTTTGCAGTGGCAAACTTTTCTGTATAAAAACACAACCTTCCGCCTCCTGAGAATGTCTAAGCATCTTGATTCAACATGTCAAATAGTGCATACAAAAGGAAAGATTCAATAATGAAGAGAAACTTGAAATAACCAAACATTTCAAAAGAATCAGGAGAATATGTATATTTCCAGCAGAAATAAGGGAATGACCTACATTGCTTAACCACAGGCAGTGCTGCCACAATAAGAGGAACATCTATGGTTGGAATAACTTCCAAGTATTATACGTCAAGAAAAACAAGACCGAAAGAAATGGAAGAAATGGAAAGATTGTAAGCATGAGGATTGAGGACCAAACAAGAA
This sequence comes from Meles meles, assembly GCF_922984935.1. NCBI lineage: Eukaryota > Metazoa > Chordata > Mammalia > Carnivora > Mustelidae > Meles > Meles meles. The sequence goes on from NC_060070.1 coordinate 27,127,026, forward strand.
ACAGTCTCCCACAGTCAAAGAGAAAGCTCCTATCTCTGTGCAAACACCTTGAAAGGAAATCTCCATACCCTGCAGAAGTGCTCCTTTTACCACTAGTGGTGGCTGGTTTGGTGGTTTCAAACATCACTGTCCCTGATGTGTGGTCCACCTGGTTTATCTGGCCAGAAAAAATGAAAAAGACTAACCAGTTAGCTAGATCATATGAGCTTGTTAGGTATGTCAGAAAGAAACATGAGAACCTGAACTACATAAACACAGAAAGGTGAGTTCATTTGCTGCATATAGGTCACTTGGAGGAAAAGGAAGTGAAGGTGTCTACCTTTGATTCATATCAAGAGAAGACCATTTAATGGATCCATGGATCCGGCTTGTCTTGCATTTTTCATCATGAATGTCTGGTGAACTTACTGCTTGACATGATAGCAGCTGCTCGAAAGTGAATGGCCTGCTTGTGCCAGGTTTACTGCTGTTTCGTCAGATTAAGAATTATAGGACACTGATTGGTCCAACATGGGCCCACTGTCCCATTCCTGTGTTGCTCAAAAAGTTGTAATTTCTTTTTTTTTCTTTTTTTTTAAAGATTTAATTTTTTATTTCACAGAGAGAGAGAGCACAAGCAGGGGGAGAGGCAGAGGAGGAGGGAGAAGCAGGCTCCTGCAGAGCAGGGGAAGGCTGATATGGGACTCAATCCCAGGACTCTGGAATCATGACCTGAGCTGAAGGCAGTGGCTTAACCCACTGAGCCACCCAGGTGCCCTGAAAAAGTTGTAATTTCTTAAGAAGACATTTAAATTCACTGACTCTAGAACCAAAGGGAGAAAACAAGAATGTTGTTGATTTGTTCCAGTAAGTCCAGATATTTAGACTCAAACTGTACATGAAACAGTGTGTCATTATTTGCATCTGTCTGTCCGGGAGTGATTCTGAGCTCTATCATTTGTGTATCCTTAGGCAACCTCCTTCACTTTCCTGTACCTCATTTTTCTCATCTGTAAAACAGGGACAATAGAACTGTATATTTCAAAAAGCTGTAAGGATTAAATGACACAATATTTTAGTATTCTTAGAAACATGCCTGGCACATAGTAAATGCTCAGTAAATGTCCGATGCTGGTAGTAGCAGTGGTAGTAACAGTCATAGTAGTAAATGAGGTTCAAGAAGATGGCAGTGAGATATTGCATTAATTTCCCATTGCTCAACTCATCAGAACATGGTGGAGTCACACAATGAGGAGAATTACCGAGCTATTTATCTGAGTTTCTGTAGTCTGTCTTTTGAGTGTTAATCTCTAGATCATCTAGATCATCAAGTATTTGCCCTATGCATATGGCTCGGTTTTGCAAAGAACTAAGCTGGAAGTCACCCAAGGAAACTTGGTATTCCAGGAATTTTGGAGATTGTATATGAATGACATAATTATTCTTGAAATTGCCCATGTGTCCAAATGCTTGACAGTGTCCAAATGCTGACTCCACTAAGGAGAACTTATAATGTATTGCTGGGAACCGCTGTGAATTTACATGTAATTCCCAGGGCCGCTCTTGGTGTCTTGTTTTCCAGATACTATTCTTCAAAAGTATTACTGTTCTTACCTGATTTTCCTGATTTAAAGCTAGCAAAGATTGCATGTCTTCTCCATAGAGAAGATTACATGTCTTCTTCCAACTCCATCATAAAATGTAGATGATTAGATTAATGAAAGTCTCATGTATAGTAAGTACTCATAATTGGGTGTGTGTATTAGTTTCCTACTGCTTTATAACAGAGTACCACAAATAGTGGCTGGAAACACCACAAATTCATTATCGCATAGTTTTTGTGGGCCAGGAGTCCAGGCACAGCTGAACTGGCACAATGTACTCCTCATTTGGAGTCCAAGGTCCTCTTCCAAAATTTTCAGGTGGTTGGCAGAATTCAGCTCCTTGTTGTTGTAGGACTGACATTCCCGTTATCTTGGTCACTGTAGTTGGGGACTTCTTTCAGCTCACAGAGACAGTCCTTGGGTTGTGGCCCCCATAAGTAGTTCACAGCATGGTATTTGCTTTCTTCCAGACCAGTAGGAACATGACTCTCTAATTTTCAATCCCTCTCTAGTCCTACAATCTTATATAGATTAATAATCACAGATGATTATTCTAGCACCATTTGCCATATAATGTTAATCAAGAAAGCGTCTGTCCCATCCCATTCACAGGTCTGTCACACTCAAGGAGAGAGGATTATAGCATGTGTAAACCAATGAGACAGGAATCTTGGGGGCCATCTTACAATTTTGCCTATGTGATAAAGTGAGAAATCAGATATAGCAGCAGGTAATCAAATGAACATTAGCAAAGACATGAGAATCAGAGAAGTCTGGTGTGGGCTGTAGGCACGTTCTTTAATTTTCTCGAGTCTCAAGAGAAGCCAAGTTCTCATTGGTATGGAAGGTCAAAGGCATATTCCAGCCCAGAAGCCTAGTCATACATGAAGAAACTCGTATATTATATGAAAACAAAGGCTGGTATAGACCTTCTGGAATCCAGAAGACCACAATTCAATCTCCACTACAAAATTTATAAGATTATCTGTCTGGGATTTCCAATGTATTCCATGAGGTATCATCAGAAGATGAAATGAGAAAATGAAACAACTATTGTTGTTGTTGGATATAGTTGCTTGGGAAAGTGTAATTCTCCCAAGGCAAAGGGAAAAAGTAGTGACTTGCTTGGTAGGATAAAGAGGCCAAGAGCTATAGTGGGGTTGGCCAGCACCTATGTAGGCAGAAACCAGATGGCGACATCTATGCCATGGATAACATCTGATGATTGTAGCATGTGAATATTGTAGCCAGTATCATTTACATTTATATCAACTCTCTGTTCTTAATCTTAGATAATTCTTCCATATTTATACACTTATACATTATACATATGCACTGTTTGCCCAGGGCCATGCCAAGTCTTTTTCATTTCCTTTCTCTGTTACTTGAGAGGCTCTAGACCAGCACTGTCCAAGAGAAATATAATGCAAGTCACATACATAATTTTAAATTTTCTAATAGCTACATTGAAAAATAAGACATGGGCAGAATTAACTTTAATGTTTTATTTAACCCAGTATTTTTAAAACATAATCATTTCAGCCTATAGTCAATATAAAAGTTATAATGACATATTTTTTATCTTTGTGCTAAGTCTTTGAAATCCATGTATATAACACATCTCAATTCAGACCAGCCACATATGGCTAATGGCTACCATATTGGACAGCACAACTCTAGAATTCTAGCTAAGGCCTCAGATCATGGGCATTTAATTTCAACTCTCATTCTCTCTGCGCTCACTTTCTAGCTCATCTTGCCAACCCCGGGCTTTCTTCAGTATTGCCTTGCGTAATAGGAACTATTTTTTTTTTTTTAAGATTTTATTTATTTGACAGAGATCACAAGTAGGGAGAGAGGCAGGTGGAGAGAGAGAGAGGAGGAAGCAGGCTCCCTGCCAAGCAGAGAGCCCGACACGGGGCTCGATCCCAGGACCCTGGGATCATGACCTGAGTGAAAGGCAGAGGCTTTAACCCACTGAGCCACCCAGGCGCCCCTGTAATAGGAACTATTAAAGATCCCTCTGTCCTGCCTCTTATTTTCTGCTGTGAACTCTGTTGGTAGACCAAGAATATTAGGTTAATTGAGGATGAAACGGTGTTCCCCTTTCCTCTGATTTCTTCCCAAACTTTGGGATCTCTTAAAATTCCAAAGGGTCTTCAACCCTTCTTTGATCCTCTGTCTCAAGATGGACACTTCTTCCTTTCACTTCTCCCTCACAGTATAATATATGCTTTCCTTTCTTTCTAGTCCAACATCTAAATCATTGATTCAGGTATTAGATCTCACTGGGGCTTCTTACTTGTTCCAAAATTATTCTGAACACTGCATTTATAGCTGAGCATTGTTATCCTTATCAGTCATTGAACATTTATTGAAGACTCACTCTGTGCTGGAGAGAGGGGAATTCCATAAATGTTTCCATACATACACACATAAAATAATCAACCAAGGGCGCCTGGGTGGCTCAGTTGGTTAAGCAACTGCCTTCAGCTCAGGTCATGATCCTGGAGTCCCAGGATCGAGTCCAACATCGGGCTCCCAGCACCATGTGGAGTCTGCTTCTCCCTCTGACCTTCTCCCCTCTCATGCTCTCTCTCAAATAAATAAATAAAATCTTTAAACAAATCAACCAATAAAGCTGACATATGACCAAATATATATGACCGATGAGCAATATACATATAAAATGGTCAGTATAACATATGATGGAAGCCATGTTGACAGATAATAAAGGCCATAAAATTTCAGAGCTAGACAGTGCAATTCAGGCCACCCTGTTAAGGAAAGGCTGCTGCAAATATCCACAAGGCTTGAACCCTCTTGGAATGATGAGTGGCAAGGAAGGAAAATGCTTTCCCACCTGAGCAAAGCATGGGAATGAGAACACGCAAGGCAAAAATGTGCCTTTCCAACTCCTTCAAAATAGGAATTAAAATCAGATCCTTTACCGTACAGGCTGTTCTGGTGTCTCTCAACCTCACCCGCCCCCCCCCCCAACAGTTCTTAACCCTGGTTGCTCATCAGAAAATGCCAGTGCCTGGGCCCCACCACAGTAAGTAATTAAATGAGTGGTCTTTAGAGTGGGGCCCCAATCATAAACGCAGTGTTAAGACCTGCAGTCTAAACTCTGTTCCACTACTCGGCTCCATATTTGAACCCATGCTAGGAAAAGTCTTCTATTCCTTACCACACAGAGTCATGTTATTTTAGAGCCAGAAGGGACCTCACATTATTTTGTCCAACACTTCCATTTTACCAACGAGGAAACAGGTCTAGTAAGATTAAAATCACACAGCTCTTTAGGGGCACGGCTAAGACTAGAACCTTGCTTTTAAGTAACACTGTCAGCTGAACCGAGCAGACACAGAATGGAGCACTAACACCAGCACTACTGGCCCCGGCAGACAGTGAGAATCAAAAGCGCAAGAGTCACCAGCGCAGAAGGACAGCCAGTGGTCAGCCAGGAAGGAACAAACTGGAGGTCCGGCAAACAAACAAGGATAATTCAGAAACCATGCAGGAACAGCATAAAAAACCCTCAAACTTTAATGTGCATCAGAACCAACTGGGAGCTTACTGGAAGGGCATCTTCTTGGGTCCCTTCCAGGCTCGGTAATTCTAGGGTGGGGCCAGGGAAGGGACAGTCTAACAAGCCACCCGGGTGACACTTACATCAGTGACTTGAGGATACCTGCTGGGAAGCACTAATCCTAGGTAGAAGAGTGATGTTGTCTTCCAGGGACTGGCTTCTTGGCCATTGGAGAGTAAAGACTCAAGGGTGGGTTGGTTATGGGGGCACCCCTACCAACCGCAGGAGGTCAGGACCCGGATAGGGAAGAACAACAGAGATCACCCCTGCAGGAATGAGTATATTTAGAATTTGAAATTTAAAGTTGGGTAGCCACCGACAGTAACATTTGTATTTGTGTATTGAATTGTAATCCTCTGGGTGAAAGAAAGCTTTTAAAAACTGAATTCTCGAAAAGGCTCAGCTCTGTAAAAGGCAAGCCACAGCGATGCCATCTCTCTATTATTTTTAAATTTGCCAAGAAGTTTTAATATAGATTTCCTCATCTGAGTCTTCAAGCCCTTTAGAGTGGACCGAATAAGTGATATTACCTCTGCTCGACTGATGAATAAACATGCCCGAATTTATCTAAGCAACAAGGAGTGAACGAATGCTTACATTCTCTAAACCCGGCTACTGTGGAAGCAGAATAATAAATGTGGTTTAGTCTGTGAGCTTCGGAATCAGGCAGGACTGGGTGGAATGTTAGTCCCCGTATGAGCAAGGGGACCTGGAACAATTTGCTTACCCTCTCTGGGTTTCGATTTTTCTCATATGTAAGATGGAGATGTAGTACCTTCCCCAGGGGGTTGTCGTGAAGGTTAAGTGAGGTAATTTCTAAATACTTCTGGCAAGTAGGTCCTGAGTAAGTATACCTCCTTGAGAATAAATAGAGAAAACCAGCTTTAAGCAAATGATTATTTTTGCATATGGAACACATACCAAAGTTAGGATCTATTCCAATTAATGAGTAGAATATTGATGGCATTTTTATCTTCTGGGTTGCCTAGCAACCAAAACTAACGCACTACCACAAGCTACGTGAGTTGTTGTTTTTAATCAGATTAAAATTCCACTGCTCTTAAGGAACTCAATTTCTATGAAGACAAAAGGAATCCCCTATGAGTTTGGAGTTGTGCCAGACATTTAAACAAGTAGTGTCCCACCTCCTCAGTGATTTTGTACCAAACTGCCTTGGATGTTGGAATAGTCCCTACTTCTTTTCCCCTGGGTGACAGATTTTAGATCATCCGTTAAGTCGGAGAGAGAATAGGCATGGAGGAGGCAGCCTGCTTGCACCTGGATACCAGGGTACTCAATCAACGCTCCCTGAGGGCCAGAAATACAAAAACATTTGTCTTCGCCCCTTAAGAGTTTCAGAAGCTAGGAGAGGAAGTCCACCAGTGTTGAATAATAATACAGCAAATTATTTCATGAGTGGCTTTCTAGGTCTATCTCCCTGGCTCCGGCGGTGAGCATTACGGATGGAGCAGTACACGTGGATATGGCAGGTCTTAAATATCGGTGTTAGGATTATTATTTTCCTGGCAAACCAATCCGGACAGAATATCCCACTATGTCCCAACACGTTCATATCCGATTCCCAGCCTTGAAAGGTGGCCCTGCCTGCTGGTGAGGGCATGGCATTGAGTGGACTGGGTCTCATACCTCGTGGCTGGGACTTCCTGCCTCTCTTACCTCAAGCCCATTACTTGGCGGATCTCATGCCCTGCTTTTCTCGTTTGCAAGCAGGGCATGATGATTTAGAGTCTGCCTCCCTCACAGCAACAAGTCTAATGCAATGAGATAATAAATGTACAAGTTGTAAATAGATAAATGCAATTTCTGATCTAGTCTTAATCAGCTGGTCCGAATTCTCCATCATATTTCATGGAGCATGCTTGTACCTGCCTTTAAGGTTCCTCTATAACTTATTCCTCTATAACCCAGGGTCTTACAGTCTAAGGAGTAGAAAGGGGGGAGCTGGGAATTATTGTGTTTATTTACACTTACTTTTTGTCTCCATCATTTGTCCGTGTGCTAATTTCTCTTGCGGGGAAGGTGGGCTTTGTTGCTGGACAATCCATTGTGCTACTTTGGCATCTCAACGTTTATTTACCCAAAAACAGGACTTAAGGCCTCCAGGCCTTCTAAGCAGGCAGCTGGCCGATGAATCACGTTCAGTCAGAGAGTGCTGCTGGCACACATCAGAGGAACAGTCATGCCCGTCACCTGCCCCTGTCAGTTCTTTCTCTTCTAATAAAATACATCTGTTTTGGTGACTGAATAAAAACACACCAAGTGGAGAAAGGCTGGGTGTGGAGTAATTTAATCAGGGCCAGTCAGCACTCCGTGTTGCTGTGTGGAGTGATACAGGAGCAAGGACAGGAAGATGGTTTGGTAGCAGCTTCTTGAAACAGAAGCTGCCGGAAAGGACCGGAAGCCCAGTTCCTCTGATGATCACAATGGGTCACCCTCCTGGAATGCAGGTGGCCCAGTCTGTCCCCCAAATCCCGATCGTCAGGGGACAAGATTCCCAGAAGCTCCCTTCTGCATTGCCGCAAAGGTTTTACATGGCCCTTCTCTGTTAGCATCATTTTAACATTTTGTTGAGGATTATAAATTTTTAAGGCAGTTCAAACCGAAGTTCAGAGCTCTGCCAAGCAGCGCTTTTTAATATTGGCTTTCGTGGCTGTGTTAGGTATCCTGAGGAACTGATTAATTTAAAATACCCTAGTTTTGTAAAAGTGAAACAGCAGGGAGACTGACATTTGCAGTCTGGTATTCTGCAGTTCTCACTACTCATTGTATTTTTTTTAAAAAACTTTTCTTTGTTGTGAATATCCAGTAGTGTATAATTTTTGTGTTGCGCTTACAGAGGAGAAAGTAAACACTTTCAGGGTGCTGGTCTGCCCCGACTCACATGATCTCACAGAGTGATGGGGGAGGCACGAACTAGGGGACACGGGGGGGTTAAAGTGCATTTGAAAGTAGCTTTAGTACAAATGGCAATGCAAGTTCTAGGTCTGTGTTATTTATTTTTTCTTTTTTTAATGATTCACCTGGTGATGCTCTTAAAGGCATTACTTGCTGAGAAAAGGATCCACTATCCAGGACGAAGAGCCAGAACAGCGGCTCCTTTGCTTCCATTTCTAGTTCTGTTGGTGATTATACTGTTCCCTTTTTTACTTCAGCCAAGTCATTTTCACCTCTCCGTGTGTATTTTTTTTCTATGAGACGAGATCTGTGATATTCGATATTTTATTAACAGGTGTTCTGGAAATGATCTATCTCAAAAATAAAAGCACTAAATATAGCACTTAAGTTCAAGGCTTCTGAATGTTGTTATGGTTTAAAAATCCAGTCGACTGAATGCTTCACAGTGAAACTATTTATTGTTAAGAAATCTGGAGGTAAATGATACATATCCTACAGCTCTATCATCCCGGGTGAATCTCTCCTGACTCAGATCACACATTAACATTTTTACCATATGGCTCAAAGGGTAGAGAATATATGTGCAGAGGAACAAGTCGGTAACATTTTTTGACCATCTGGTAAATAAATGTGTAAGCAGCAGGAATTTTAATATTATTTATTTAGTTATATGGGTGCAGACTTTAACTTGAAATAACAAGTTATTTCTCTAATGCAGTAAGGTAGATCTGAATTTATATGTCTCAAATAATTTTGATCTAATTCATGAAACAGAATCCTGGTCTACTCTGTGCTCTTAAAATCAGACTCCTGACATGGATGGAACTAGAGGGTATTATGCTGAGCGAAATAAGTCAATCAGAGAAAGATAATTATATGATCTCTCTGATATGAAGAATTTGAGAGGCAGGGCGGGGGATTACTGGGGAGGGGGAGCGGTAGGGAAGGAAAAAATGAAACAAGATGGATCAGGATGGAGACAAACCATAAGAGACTCTTAATCTCAAGAAGCAAACCGAAGGTTGCTGGGGGGTGGGGGGTATGGATAGGGTGGCTGGGTTATGGACATTGGGGAGGGTATGTGCTTTGGTGAGTGCTGTGAAATGGGTAAGCCTGATGGTTCACAGACCTGAACCCCTGGGGCAAATAATACGTTATATGTTAATTTAAAAAATTGGACTCCTGATTACGTGTTTCTCGTGTTTATTGTTTTAGTAGGGCTCCTTACAGTGCCTCATTTAAAGTCTTTTTCATGAGAGGCCCCATGATTGGATCCAGCCTCCAGGCTTATGGGCCAAATTTCTGCTCTATCCTGACCACTGTGTGGCCTGAGATAAATTATTTGGCCTCTCGAAGCCTTGAATTCTTCATCTGTAGACAGTGAATACCATTGTCCAACAGTTCTCTCTCGGAGGGTGGGCCACGAAAGGCCATGGATCGATGCATCAGAATCATGTGGGGGGGCCTGTCAAGAGACTAACCCACAGGCCCTACGCTCAGACAGTCTGACTCAGTATGCCTGCACACAGCCTATGCATCTGCATTTTTAGTCACTGTCCCAAGAGATTCTGAGGTACACTGAGCTATTATTATGAAGACGAGTTGATGACAGCACCTAGCTTTCTAGCAAAATATGTAGCTAGCTAGGTCTAACGAATATTAAAATTTGGGGAAATAATTTTTTTTAAGATTTTATTTATTTATTTGACAGAGAGAGAGAGGGGGAGAGATCACAAGTAAGCAGAGAGGCAGGCAGAAAGAGAGGGAAGCAGGCCCCCTACTGAACAGAGCCTGATGTGGGGCTCGATCCCAGAACCCTGGGATCATGACCTGAGCCGAAGGCAGAGGCTTTAACCCACTGAGCCACCCAGGCACCCCGGGAAATAATTTTTTATTGTTATTAAACATAACCCTAAAACTACATATGTGCTATCCTAGAAACTTAACAGCTTTTGTGCCCTCTCTGTATTATTCCTTTTAACTAAAACAAATATATAATTATGTCAAAATAAAATGTTAAAAAATATTCTAATTTCATAGAAAATGGGATATCAACTTGAATAGTAATGCTGGGGATTCAATTAAATATACCCCTCAATTTTCCTTGTCTAATTAGATCCTTCTTTTTTTTCTTGTCCAGGAAACCATAAAATATCTGTGGACTAGAACTAAATCAGGAGCTCAGATGAACTTAAAGAAGCTAGCCTGGGACTTTTGGTTTTTCAAGATCTAACCACTACAACCCCAGGGTCCAGGCTATCTCGGGTTTTATAAGGATGTAGGGAAACTCTGATGATGGAAAAACAAAGGACTTAACTACTTGCTTCAATATCATCTAATGTCAGCTGAAAAGTGAACCAGACAGAAGGACAGCCATGGAGAGAAATTCAAGTCTGTGGACGAACCTGATAGATGAGCACCCGGTCTGCATCACCTGGAAACAGGAGGCCGAAGGAGCCATTTATCATCTTGCCAGTATTTTATTTGTCGTAGGTTTCATGGGCGGCAGTGGATTCTTCGGGCTCCTTTACGTCTTCAGTTTGCTGGGCTTGGGATTTCTCTGCTCTGCCGTCTGGGCTTGGGTCGATGTCTGCGCGGCCGACATATATTCCTGGAATTTCGTCCTGTTCGTCATCTGCTTCATGCAGTTCGTTCACATTGCGTATCAAGTGCGCAGCATAACTTTTTCCCGAGAATTCCAGCTGTTGTACAGCTCCCTTTTCCAGCCTCTGGGGACCTCGTTGCCCGTCTTCAGAACAATCGCTCTGAGCTCTGAAGTGGTGACTTTGGAAAAGGAACACTGTTACGCCATGCAGGGGAAAACCTCCATTGATAAACTCTCCCTGCTTGTTTCGGGAAGGTTCGTACTCTTGGTCCTTCCTCTATAGTAGTTATTTCTGCTGTACGAGCTACTAGCTGGTGTTTCTTTTTGCTACACTTTTCCATCTTAACGTAACACAGTCCTGGGCGGTTTTTAGCACTGTGAGGCATGAGAAACCCCTTGACAATACGTGAGTCATGGACATAGGCATTTAGAGTATATGCTGTTATTTACTCAAAGCAGGATATAATCTAGAGCCTTAATATTTCTTCTTAGCAATCAAATGTACAAATGGGTTTGTCTGGATATGCTATTTGTTTCTAAGCTAGTCACTGAGCGTCAAGAACAGGATGGTGCCAGCTTCAATTAATAGAATACTCAATGTTGGCATCCAAAGTACTTTAAATAAAAGACTCTGATGGGGCATTCTTTTAAGTAATAGAGAACATTTAAGTTGTATAATGATCAATTTTTCAGTAAATTCTAGAATTGCCCACTTGCTAGAAGCAGGGGGTGCACCATATATATTTTTTATATTTATATTTGTAGGTATATAAATTTTGAAAACACAAGGTTCAGGGGAAGAAACAATAATGTTCAAATATCTTTAAAAGCTTAAATATTTAGTCAAAGGAGTATCTACAGTGATACTCCTTTATATTCTGCAGTGTTTTCCTACTTAATTTAAAATCTGAGTGAGTGCATTGAAACTTTGTCTTGAAGTGTCTTGAAATATAATAAATCCACACAAATGGGCACATACCATCCATGTACACCTTGATGCACTATCTGATGAATTTCACCCAATATTCCAGAATCCCAACTGTGAGGAGCATCAGTACATGTTCAGTCTTACAGGAGATTTTGTCACTTACTGTAATGTATGAATTTAATATTTTAGCCTACAAAATTTTAAAAGCCATAAAGGCCACCAGAGATCTGAAATACTGCTCCCTCCCCCTTGCCTCCAGTTATGGGCTTGCTTTCTCCTCCTCTCACAAATGATGTTCTTTGTGTTTGGGTAGGATCAGAGTGACCGTTGATGGCGAATTTCTGCATTACATTTTCCCCTTCCAGTTCCTGGATTCTCCTGAATGGGACTCACTGAGACCCACAGAGGAAGGCATCTTTCAGGTAAGGGATAACTGGACCAGAGAGTGAGCACTGCCTCTTCCAAACAGATGTTTGTTTAAAAACAGGCAAACAGGGCGCCTGGGTGGCTCAGTGGGTTAAGCCGCTGCCTTCGGCTCAGGTCATGATCTCAGGGTCCTGAGATCGAGTCCCACGTCGGGCTCTTTGCTCAGCAGGAGCCTGCTTCCTTCTCTCTCTCTCTGCCTGCCTCTCTGTCTATTTGTGATCTTGCTCTGTCAAATAAATAAATAAAAAATCTTTAAAAAAAAAAAAAAACAGGCAAACAAATAAAACAGCCGATGACAGAGCAGTGATTTATATTCAACTTTGGAATGTACTTTGCAGCATGCGTTGACTTCCCAGTTCTGTTTGAATCTTGCTGATTACCGTCACTGTGCAGGGCCAGTGACAAGAAAAAGAACAGGTTCTGTATATGGCAGAAAGAGTCCACGAAAGATGCTCTTCAGTTTTCCTTTGCTTAGCTGCATATACGGAGATTAAAATACAATTAATTGGGATTTGACTATAAACAAAACACTGCCACTGACACAGTGTAGAGAAACACCAAGAATTTAACAGTCTGCCCTTATTACAGAAATGAGTGACCCTTTTTTTTTTTTAAAGATTTTATTTATTTATTTGAGGGAGAATGAGTGAGAGAGAGCATGAGAGAGGAGAAGGTCAGAGGGAGAAGTGGACTTCTCAAGGAGCTGGTAGCCTGATGCGGGACTCGATCCTGGAAGTCCAGGATCATGACCTGAGCTGAAGGCAGTTGCTCAACCAACTGAGCCACGCAGGCACCCAACAAAAATGAGTGATAGTGATTCTTAAGATTTAAAATGCTAATAGATTTCAGTTGTTTTCTAGCAAAAAAAAAAAAAAATGCTAAACTTACCATCACTACTCTGCTGCTGTGTCTGATAATTTCGAAAGATACTTACTTCGGTGGATTCTATTATGGTATATTGTTTTCCTACGATGAATACATGTAACATACGTGTGTGTATGCAACTACAAATTCATATACATATGCAGAATAGGTAAATAAATTCTATTTTGTGCTACAGAAATGATTAGAATTAAATATTTGTCTGCAGTCTTTGGGACTGACTTGGAAATACTTCTCTAACGTTCGCCAACTTCATTATTTTTTAGTATCGAGTAGCTCTTGCTTCAGTAAAAGGCAAAAATACATCCACCCAGACTTTGAAAAGAGGTGAATTGGGAATGGGCACAACATTGTGATTGTTCATGTTATAAATTATGTGTGTACCAAGACATTATGTGTTTCTCCCCATTTTTATCCTATATCATGAGTCGGCTTTTTTAACCTAAGAAATCAGCAAGTGAAAGTCATTTAAAATAGGGGCAAAAAAAAAAGGTGGGGGGGAGGGGAGGCAGAACTTGAAAAGGTGGGGGGGAGGGGAGGCAGAACTTGAGTTGATTCCTAATCTTTGTTTTTTATGTGGCCCTACACTTTCTTTTAGGTAACCCTCACAGCAGAAACTGATTGTCGCTATGTGTCTTGGAGGAGAAAGAAATTGTATTTGCTCTTCGCTCAGCATCGTTACATCTCCCGCCTGTTTTCAGTTTTAATTGGCAGTGACATTGCCGATAAACTCTACGCCTTGAATGACAGGGTATATACAGGAAAAACATACCACTACGATATTCGGTTACCCAACTTCTATCAAATGTCTAGTCCAAAAATACGCAAATCACCCCTGACAGAACATTTCCGGAATTCCAGACGGGAGTGTGATAAGTGATATCAAGAGTCGGAAGTTTGATAATCATAGAGAAGACCCTCTTCGTCATTCCCCCAAATGAAATACAGAAAATTGCACTCACTATTATTTTTCTAAATCAAACTCAGAGGCAGGATGCCACTGCCAGCTGTTTGACTCATCTCAACTTCTGCATTGTGAATAAAGTTTACAAATCTCTCTGTATTTCTTATTGGAATAAATGGGGAGGGGGGAAATGAATAACTGTGGGCAGTTTCTCCTTTTCTGTGTCAGAACTGGAAGAATGGAATTTTGTGTTCTCCAATATTTCCTCAGATCTATTCAAATCTGATGTCCTGCCCTATTGAGTTGGGCACTGCTTCTCAAGAAGCAGCCAGAAAGTGCTCTCAGCGTGAGAGTGGGCTGGGACCGTCCACCTCAGTGTTTCCAGAACTGACGTTTGGCCACAACCTCTGACAAAAACAAGGTGGATTACTGTGGTAGGCAGTGATTATTTATTTTAAATGTGAAGTTGTTTACTATGACTAGAAAGTAGAATAAATGCAAGAGATGATATGTCCATCTTGAAGGCTATTCTACTGCAACAAATACTTTATCAGCTCAATCTTTCAGTAACATTTAAAAAAAAGGCATTTCGTGGAAGACAAAGATGTATATTAATTACAGAGTAAAAAGAATACCCAGGAACAAATAGTAAAAACGTCGCACAGTATTTCAGTCTCTCACAGTTAGCTGAAAGAGCAAGCGTGAATGGTCTGAATGGACAGCAAGGGACCCGTAGTGAAAGTTCTACCCACCGCACAAACACGGAAGACCCTTCGACATCGTAGAGAACAGCTACCAGACAGATGGGCAATCTGATCCCTATCTTCAGAAAACTGGGTTTCTGGTGATCATGAGCAGGCCACGTTCCTTGGCAGAAAGATAAATCATCTTTAACCAATTTAACCAATACGTACTGAGCCCTGCTTTGGCTCCACGTGCTGTCCTGAGCACTAGTGATACCTCACGTAACAGGTTTCATTCCTCAAAGAACTTACATTCCGGGGGGAGGGAGACCAATAGTAAAATAAAACAGAAAAGCCTGAAGTTAAAAGAGGGTCACCGCAGAGGGAGAGAGACTAATTAGGGACGGTGGGTAGAACGGGGCATTGTCATTTTAATAGGATGGTGACAGAAGGCCTGAATAAGAAGGTAACGTTTGAATAGAGATCGGAGGGAAGTAAAGGAGCAATGGTGCAGACACCTGGGGAATGAGCAATCTGGGCGAGCAGAGAGAAAGCACATGGGTAGGCTTTAGGTCTGAGCAGCAGCAGCTACAAGGAAGCATGGCTACAACAGAAGGAGCACTAGGGAGAAATGACAAAGAGAATTTGGGGCAGATTGGGTGGGGCCCAATAACTCACTGTAAGGACTTTGGCTTTTATTCGGGGAGTGACCAGAAGCCACTGGGAGTTTTAAATAGAAGGTGGTATGATTGACCCTATTCAATAAATTCGACTATCACATTGGTCAGCCTAGTGAGAACACACTGGGGGGGAAGGGGAACAAGAAGAGTGGACTTGGAAGGGGAGATGAGGGCTAAGTGTGAGATGCCTTTTGGGTCGGAGGCTCCGGCTTTGGGAATGCAGGAGGAACAACAGAAATGACCACTGGGCTGCCATCTTCCAGGCCCCGCCCCCACCTTAAACCTTGACTCTCCCGCCAAAAGGATGTATGCCCAAGACACGTCTCTATAAGCAACCGGATACCTATGCAGGAAACAGGAGCATCAGGACTCCCCCATACCCTCCGATCACCAAATTCCCTACCTTATATGGCTGTAAACCTATGCCCTGTCTTAACCCAGATAAAAAAGACTCCCCCAACCCACTCCCACGCGACTTCCCCCACTCCTCTCCAGAGTCACGGAACCTCGCCCAAGGGTGCCTTTAATAAATCTTGCCTTGTGCCTACCTCGCCTGGTGTCGTGTTTATCTCACCTGTAAAACCTTACAATGCCTACTAGACACTTAAATAGAATAAATAGTTGGATGAGTCTAGAGTTCAAGAGAAAAGTCTGGGCTAGAGATAAAAATTTGAGCGTATGTCACCTACAGATGATATTTTAAAGCCATGAGACTAGATGAGATGGCCAAGGGAATAAGTGTAGTTTCAGAAGAAACCTATTGGGAGGACCTTTCCTTGGAGCACTCCATTGTTAAGAGCACAGGGAGATGCGGAAGAGTCAGCAAAGGACAAGAGAAGGGGCAGCTAGTGAGGCAGGAAGAAAACCAGAAGCATCAGGTCCTGGAAGTCAAGTGAAGAAAGTGTTCAAGGAGAAGGGAGCGATGAACCGTCTCAAACGGGGCTGACAGGTCAGGTGCTGTAAAGTCTGTGAAGAAACCACAGGGCTGAGCAGCATGGAGGTCCGCGGTGAACGTGACAGGAACAGTTTTAGTGCAGTGACTGGGAACAAACACCTGACTAAAGCAAGTTGAGGGGAAAGGAAAGGCAAGAATTTAGAAAAGCAAGTACAGGTAAGCTTTTCAAGGAATGTTGATGTGAAGTTTAATAGGAAGAACAGTAGCCTGAGCAGGAAGTGGGGTCCAGAGAGAAGATGCTTTTCTGTGCTTGGTTGTAAGATAAGGGAAATAATGGTGTATTTGTATGCTGATGGGATTGATCCAGGAGAGAGGGGTGAATTGCTGGAGGGATGACCTTGAGCAGGTGAGTGATGATGGGATCCTGTGAACTTACACAGGAACAGGGACAATCAATCAGGAAGAAGAGCAGGCAGAAATTATGGGGGAGCACAGCTGCTGGCAAATGAGAGATGTACTGGGAGCTTGTGGAAGTTTCCTCATGATTCTCTTTTCTCAGTGACCCAGGAAGCAAAGTCAGCAAGAAGAGTGGGGGAAGAAGTATTGGGGTTATGTAACATACATTACCTTTCTGTACGTTAGCATCTGCTCAAGTGGGACAGTGTGACCAGGTCTGAATCATTAGTCTGGATGAGCTCCTGAACTCAGTCAGTTCAGCACGAACTAAAGGAGGGGCTGGCTCCCAGGCCACCATGGGCAGCTATTACCCAAGCAGACACAATGGCAGCTCTCTGCTGGGTACAACAGAAGGCCTTCAGCTATTAAAGTACAGAGCATCCTAAGGAGAAGCCACACCTTAAGTTAATACCAGCTAATAATTTCACAGGTGTTCTTGACCGGAGAGCTTTCTAACCAGGAAAATCAACCGAGAACAAACCACAGAGAAATGGGATGTAGACTTTTGGTTCAAATCATGTTGGCAGAGGGAGCAGAAGAATTTATGCACAAATCTTCCAGAAATCTAACTATTTTTAGGATGACGACGAAAGAATACCAACAGAACAGGCTAAAGGGATCTTGAAAGAGGATATAATAGAGATGAATCTGA
Source organism: Meles meles (assembly GCF_922984935.1). NCBI lineage: Eukaryota > Metazoa > Chordata > Mammalia > Carnivora > Mustelidae > Meles > Meles meles. The sequence goes on from NC_060070.1 coordinate 27,144,228, forward strand.
CCATCCTCCCACTTGTGCGTGGGGCGGGCAGCAGCCCTCCTCGGTAGAACAGACACATGACTATCCAACACTTTGGTTTGCACCCAGGTGTTCTCGCTTCCACAACAACAAAGTATCAAATCCCTCTACTAACCTCCATGTACACACAGTGTATGTGTGGTTTGAAATGTTACAGGTTGCTCTCTCAAAATACTCTGATCACTTGAGACAGAAAGAAAAAAACCACAGATACCAAAAAAAAAAAGTACCCCTGAAGCATAATATCACAGTGCCCTTAAAATTTAATTTCTATTAAAAATTGGGCTCATTTTCATTTCAGCCTAATTGTCTTCAGCCCTAAATCCCTTTGATTCCTTTATTACCAGCGAAAGTGCAGTAAGATGAGGAATTGGTTGTTTCATTGTGTTAAAATGGCTTTCTGGCTTTGTACACAAGCTCTGTACATGCATAAATAAATGAAGCACCTTGTGCAGAAAGTATGAAGAATTTTAAATGGGGAAAGTAGAGCACTGAACCAAATGCAGGGCTTTTGTAAGCCTGAGGCCCTTTGCATGCCCATGAAGCTGATCCTGGTCAAGAGTTGTCCTTATGACTTAAAGAACTGGGGTGATTGTAATTTTCTGTCCTAAATTTTGCGGTTGGAAATAACCCTGAGAAGGAGCCTGGGGTGGGGTTGGGGGGCTGGGAAGGGAGAAGTGGCTTCAAGCGAGTCCATGAACACTCACGCCAGTTACCTAGGCAAGTTGCCAGAGGCTGAGGCCCCATTTGCTTAACCTTTACTGCAGTTGGATATTTGGAGGCTTCCTGTTCCCCTCAAGAGCTTGTCCTTTGAACTTGACTTCACCTCCACACAAAGCACCAGGAAGATTTGCCCTGGACTCTGCACCTCAAGGAACTCATGGTGCTGAAATTAATCCACCATAAAGAATACCGTGATGCTCTCTCAGCACTTACGGGCTGAGGAATTTTCTCTCCCCTTCAACAAAGGAGCAGAAGGCAATTCACTTGCTCTCTGCTCATCTGGATAAGCTTTGGATGTCATTTTGTTATACTGCACAGAAGCAGAAGGACAGAATTGATTTGACAGAGCAGTTACTAAGTGAAATCGCCCAACCAAGCTGGCAAGAGCCCTAAGAAAAACATACTAAGCAGACAATACAAATTATAACAGCGATACATTATACACCCCGTACTTGAGACTGCTGGTTTGACCAAGGACATAAATACACATGTGGCATTGGATTGCACTGACTGGGTTCCACATCGCTATAGGACACATGGTTATAGAAGAAATTAACCTTCGGAAAAGCTGTTCCCAAATTAATATTATTTTTTAGCAAATGATAGCTTACTGAACTGTGGGCCATCAGTGGGCCCAATTCCCTTATTTTTCTTCCTTCTACTAAAATTTAATACCTACGTATCAATAAAAAATACAAATAAATATTAGTATCAGATAGACTTATAATAAAATACAAGTTCAAGTTGATAAAACTGTGTGTGATTTGAAGTTCAAAAATCTTACAATAATGAAAAGATGTTGCAAGTCTGAAATATTACTTTAGCTCTTAGTCATCCATGAGTGTTACCATCATTTTAATGCAGGATTGTACATTTGCATGTAACATTTTCAATTTAATCTGAGGTTTTATTATTATGCTAAATCTGACTAGTTTTAAAACCTGCTAGCTATTAAAGAGTGACAGGGAACTTTTTTCCCCCCGAAGAACTGATTATTTGTGTCTTGAACTATAATTTTTCCCTTTATTTCAATTCACGCTTTAGTGATCTTAATAAATGTAATTTTATTTTATTCATAGGATTCCAAAACTATTTGTTTTCACATACTTTTACAGTAGGATTCTAGCCCCACTTGATATAACGTGAGATGCTTTGCATGATCTAACCTGTGATTATCACTCTTACTAAATATAAAATTATCTCCCAAATTATAGAATCACAAAGCAAAATCTTACATCGATTTAATACTTTATAGTTTACAAAGCATGTCCACATATTATTTCCTTTACTTGTTTCTTGAAAGAATCCCACTTTCTGGGTAAAGATTAGAGAGGCTGGATCGCATAAGTGGTGACACTCAGCTTCACCGTGTTCTTCCAAATCAGCGTGCTTGCATTTTGCACGCTACACGGACCACGGTGCTGAGTGACTTGAAGGGAACTAAGATGCCCCCAAACTGAACCAAAAGAAAAGTCAAAGCCAAAAGGCTAGTTATACATCTGCTGAATTTGCTGGTGACAGCACGGGGATCTAAACACGAACCTTTCTTCTTCAGAACCATCAGCAACTCACTTGAGTTCAAATGAGGCTTATTAAGTAAAATGTGCAATTAAAAGTAACCTTATTAAAATGGCTATATGAAAGAGCATGGCCCAGCTTCTCTGAAGCTGTTTGTTTAATTAGAGAGGGAGAGAGAGAGCATGAGTAGGGGGAAGGGCAGAGAAAGAAGCGGGCTCTCAGCTGAGCAGCTGAGCAGAGAGCGGGATGTGGGGATCAATCGCGGGACTCTGAGATCATGACCTGAGCCAAAGGCAGATGCTTAACTGACTGAGCCACACAAGCACCCTCTTTGAGGTCGTTTAAATAAATTAGTTGAATCTGGGATTTGTCCCCTATCATTTCAGATATTTCCATGTCTTATTTGTGATCTCTCCAGAAATTTTACTGAGAAGCCTTCCTTATCTCAGGCCACCAACCTTTATGCGCCATCACCCCCCAACTGACAAGTAAATTAATTTAGTGTCCCCTTGTAGTGCTGTTTCTCTCTCTTTTCAAAGATGGAATAAAACTATATGCATGGTGAAACTTTGTAAACAGAAACATCTTCAAATAGTAGCCAGTGAGGTCTCCAAGATACGAAAGATATTTTTCAGTGCAGTGTAAGTGGACATTTGTGAAGAACAGGGTATTAATATGGGTAGGAATCGGGTCCTCTGAGATCAAAGTTTAGCCAATGTATGAGCATAATAACTATTTTTCTGAGGAAAGGAATTTTCTTTTCAAACTCCCCCACTAGTCTATATCTGTTTGGGAAAAGTGCCTGGTACATGGTAGCTGCTTTGTAAATATTTATTGAGTCGAAGGAAAGTAATTGCATCTGTTCTTGAATCCATATCTGAATTTTAATACTGACTCCCCCTCCCAGTTGGACTTTGACTATGCAGTGCCACTGGCAGTTTTCTCATGAAATAAAATTAAAGACCTGTAAGAAGATTTTTTCTACATATCATTTTTTCTGCATGATATGGAACTATTCTATCTTTAAGTGACTTCAAAGCCACATTCTTCTTGCTGATGTTGAACTGAGTTTCAGCAATATTTGTTCAGAATGCACAGTTATTAGTTTTCAGGTTCCAAGATCATTCTCTGGGTTGAAAATCTGCAAGCTGATTTAGCTTAGAGTCTCTTTGTGTTGGAAACATGTGATGAATTATTGTGTCCCCTGAGAATAATTCTATTTTAAATGATAAATAATATAACAGTTTTTGTATTTCATGTTTCTCAGAAATGTAGTTTGTAGAGTTTGACCTCCTCTGAGGTCAAGTACTCATTAAATTATTTTTGAATAAAATGTGCAGGACATATGAAATGGGGAAACACCGATCAGACGTGTGCAAAACACACCTTTTTAAAACCTGTTATTGATCTCATCCTGTTCTCATACCCTCTTGCCTGTGATGGCAGAAAATACTTGATCCTGACACTTAAGAACAGTCTCTTCCCCTTTTAAACAATCATTTAAAATAATTCTGTCAGTCTTTCTGCTTCTCTCCTTGCTCTGGGAGCAGGGGCAAGTTTGCCAGTCCTCATGGAAGAGGAGAAGAGGTGTTTCGGCCTCTCTCTGTCCTCTGAGTCCTCCCTGGATGGACAGCAATGTTGCTTGGCCCCTTGGTCTCTGGGGTTCTGGGCTGATGGCCCCAAGAGTGTGGCTGTGACATTGAGGTCTCTGCATTCTTCCTCCACTGCACCCTGACCCCAGGCATTTCTCACCATCAGACCACTCCGTGTTTCTAAATGAATGAATGAATGAATGAATGAATGAATGACTACATCTCGGGCTTAGACCCTCATCTCCTCCCCTCTTTCCAAACCTATCTCTTCCAGCTTGTTCCTGTTCATCACAAGTCAGCTAGATGGGAGGAGGGAAGAGAGGTAGGTCGGAGGGATGAGGGTAGGCAGGGGAGTGAGGTGTCACTATTGTGAAAGAGAAGTCACCATAATTCTAATAAAGTGATCTAGAACATCACGTGTCATTTTGTTGTTATTGGGCACCTGGGTGGCTCAGTGGGTTAAAGCCTCTGCGTTGGGCTCAGGTCATGATCCCTGGGTCCTCGGATCGAGGCCGCATCAGGCTCTCTGCTCAGCAGGGAGTCTGCTTCCCTTCCTCTCTCTCTGCCTGCCTCTCTGCCTACTTGTGATCTTTGTCTGTCAAATAAATAAATGAAAAATCTTTAAAAAAAATGATGTGATCATATTATAAGTAAGCTGGACTAAAGTGAATAATAAAGGCAATAATTCCACCACTCCAACCTGACTTCTTTTTTTTTTTAAAGATTTTATTTATTTATTTGACAGACAGATCACAAGGAGGCAGAGAGGCAGGCAGAGAGAGGGGTGGAAGTAGGCTCCCTGCTGAGCAGAGAGCCCGATGTGGGGCTTGATCTCAGGACCCTGGGATCATGACCCGAGCCGAAGGCAGAGGCTCTAATCCACTGAGCCACCCAGGCACCCCCCAACCCGACTTCTGTTAACGTGTCAGTATATATTTTTCTGTTACTTTCCCCATTCATAATAACTTAAGTTGTAAAACAAATTTGAAAATATTTAGCATTTCTTCTATTGGAGAATAACAGTACTTGAAACAAATGCACTCGATTATTCCATCCACTAATATTTACTGAGTTCCAAATATATGCAAATCACATGCTAAGTACCATGGAGATATGAAAGGTAAACCAAACACACTTCCTACCCCCCAGAAACTAACCACTTAAAAGGAGAAATAGACCTGTACATAAATATGCAAAAGACAGCAAGTGATAAAAGCCATAACAGCGTTAGAGACTAACTGCTCGGGAGAATCCCATTTCTGTAATTTCACTTTGAAACGTGTGGGAATGACACACGAATACATTAACCATTAATAATGTAAGTACCAAACGCCAAGGCATTTTTAATGATTTCATCTTATGATGGTCATTAATAGCAATAATTTTTACTAGATTTTTTTTGCTATTCAACATACATCTTCTAGGTACTGAAGTATTATTCATTAAAACAGTCACCTGAAGTCATCTGCGAGATTTCCCAACTCACTTTGGAATGCTTTGTTGCTTTTAGATGCCATTTTCTGAGTTTATAATATATCCATTGGCCTTCTCTTCAGATAACTTCAAGTATGCAGTTGATGTTACCAAGAAATTCCTAAGTTGTGGCAGGCAGACAACTGTGTACGAAGAGTTTTGTACAGGGCATGAAAGCCAAATTCGTGTTCTGTCCAAACATGTGCTTCCCCAAAGTATTTCTAATTCTTCCCAGACTTTGGAGACTCAATGACTCTAACACCTTACCTTGTCAAAGCAAGACCTTGTTCTCCCAGGGAAGGGTGTGGCACTCTTGGTGGTTTTCAAGCCAGATACCATCGTAACCATTTTGTGGTTCTAGATTATACCAAATGGGTTTGGTCTTGGGCTAAAAAAATATTTTATCTTGTTTACCATTTTTTAGACCAGATGATAAAAATGCTGGAAGCAGGCTCATAAATATTTTATTCGGTTTTATATATGCATTAAGCTCAGGAGGTGTCTTATTTTCATGAATTTATTACAACAATTTAAGTAGTAGTAGTAGTAATAATTTGCATTTAAATAATTCTTTTCTCCCGAGAACTCTGAGTGCTTTTGCACATCAATTAATGCCGGATGGCAGTGTCATTATTCCCAACTTTATTTTATTATTCCATCTTTATAATGTGTTGCTCTGGGATTTTGTTTCAAGCTGATGTCAATTACTGGGCTGGCTATTATCAGACCTCACATTTACCTCCAGGACCAGCCCTTTCTGAGGATTAATTACACAAGAGAATGACACAGCTCAGTAGAAACTCTATGAAGTTCTGCTTTCACCAGATAGAGATTCCAAATCACCGCACAGCTTCACTGTCCATCAGAATTTTATCTATACCCTAGACGACACGTTACCAAGAATTGCCAGAAGTTATTTTTCTATCATTCACAATTTTTCCTTTATAACCACCAAATGCCTCATATAAAGAAGTTATTGACACACTAAAAAAATTTTAAAAAATAGTACCTTCCTCGGGGTTGTTGCATTTCTCTTCTCTACAAGTAGAAATGATTAACTGGGGATTCGTAGACAGGGTTCGAGGGTCTATGAATTTCTAGAAAGTCCCAAAAGGGAAAGAACAAAACACAAGAGAGGTCATCGCAGTGGCTGGAGCTAGACTTTGGAACCTGTCTTCTGGAGGTGACTGCCCGGGGCCTAGCACCCAGCAGTTTGAGGGGTCTGCGGGAATTGATTGTGAATTCAGTTATTTCTCTGATCATCTTTTCCCATTTTTTAAAAAACCGTAATTCTGTCATGCTTAACTCCTTATAATAGCTGCATTCTCTTTGAAACAACTTCCTAAAAGATTAAGAAATCCTATTACACGCTTCATCTAGGGCCTTCATTTGTTCTTGTCAATATTTAAAATATTTAATTCACAAATGCAACTCTTCTGCTTTAGAATGAAAGCTACATGAGGAAGAACAGACAGAAGGACTCTCAGGCCTCTCGTTTTTGACATAATAGTCACCGTGCGCATGTTTCTGCCAACCCCAGAATGGTAAATTACCATACCTTAGCTCTGCCAAGTGCCCGGTTTCTAGAATCTATACTACTGCATATTTCATGAGTTTGCTTTTGAAGCCAATATCTCATTTCTGGCTACTCCAGAGAAACCCCAAACCGCTGGAAATTTTAGCATGTGCCAAAGTCTTGCAACTTACAAATTTTGTTTGAAACATCAGTCTTGGGTCTGCTGGAGTCCAGTTGTTTACAACAGGCAAATACATAAAAAATAAAACTACCTCTTAGCTATTTCATGTGTTCATAATATATTTCAACTATTTCACCAGATTAGGGGATTTTGATGACTGAAATTCTAATAATTTTTATTCATTCTGTACCATGTGCAGAGCACTGTAAGGGGAATAGAAAAAATGTCCAATTAATGTACCAAAAACTTGATGCCAGACATTTTTTAAAAAACATGGTCTCTAAAGGTCAAGATAATCCTGTCAAATATGAATTCTAATCCTGTTTTATAGACAAGTGATTGAAGCCCAGAAGAGTTTAATAAATGATTTGAATTCACCTAGCTTTTAAAATATAGAACCATGGTTCAAATCCAGCCGCTAATTCCAATCCCTCCACCCTGCTTTTGACTGCCTTCGTAATTCATTGTCCTCTTAAAATCCTGAGTCACTTTTCATTTAGGAGTTTTACCCTTTGGGTAGAAACTCAATTTTATTTTTATTTTTTTAAGATTTTATTTATTTGACAGAGAGCGACACAGCGGGAGAGGGAACACAAGTAGGGGGAGTGGGAGAGGAAGAAACAGACTTCCTGAGGAGCAGGGAGCCCAATGAGAGGCTCAGTTCCAGGACCCTGGAACAAGGCCTGAGCTGAAGGCAGAGGCTTAACGACTGAGCCACCCAGGCACCCCTAAAAACTCATTTTTAAATGAATCAGTGGTAATGCAAAGTTTTTTATGGAGCTTCTCCATGAATTTAGAAATATTTAGATAGACGCTGTTTTAATTACTTTTCTAAAGACTGTGGCCTTCATATCCCTTTACTTTGAGACATTTCTCATTTTTTATTTAGCCAAGATATAAACACCTGTTCAATGTATAACCTGTTTAGTTATTTTAAACAAAATAACCAACTGAGTCAGTTTAAATGTCATTAAAAATTTAGTTATTAAAATGACTAAAATGAAAAAAAAATCATAATACCAAATACTAGCAAGAATGTGAAATAATAGGAACTGTCTCTCATTGGTGGTGGGAATGGAAAATGGTACAGCCACTTTGGAAGGCAGTGTGGCAGCTTCTTACCAAGCTAGCATAGTCCTACTACACGATCTAAAAATTGCTGTCCATGGTATTTACCAAAATGGGTTGGAAACTTGTCCACTCAAAAACCTACATACCAATGTTTATAGCAGATTTATGCATAATCACCACACACTGGAAGAAACCAAGATGTTCATAAAATGGTGAATGCGTAAACAAACTGTGTATATCCATCCTATGGAATATTATTCAGTGACTTTAAAAATGAGCTATTAACGGGGCACCTGGGTGGCTCAGCGGGTTAAAGCCTCTGCCTTCAGCTCAGGTCATGATCCCAGGGTCCTGGGATCGAGCCCCGCATCGGGCTCTCTGCTTAGCTGGGAGCCTGCTTCCTCCTCTCTCTCTCTTTCTGCCTGCCTCTCTGCCTACTTGTAATCTCTATCTGTCAAATAAATCTTAAAAAAAAAATGAGCTATTAAGACTCCAAAAAAAAAAAAAAAGGAAACTTAAATGCATATATCTTAGTGAAAGAAACCAGTCGGAAAAGTCAATATTTTATATGATGCCAACTATATGACATTTTGGAAAAGGCAAAACTATGGAGACAGTAAAATAAAAAAATATCCGTGATTGCCAGGGATTAGGGAGGAGCGGAAAGAGAGGGATGAATAGCTGGCAGACAGGGGATGGTTAGGGCAGTTAAACTCCTTGGTATGATACTATAATGGTGGGTACTTGACATCACTGAAAGAAAACTCTATTTCCTCTCCTCACAACACTAGACACCAAATGGGGTGGGGGGGGACAGTTCCCACACTAACCAATTCTCTAACTCTCCAGACGCCAAATGGGTGTCTTACAATGCAATTCTGACCGAGTTAGTGCACACCCTTCAGGTTGGGTCTCAGTTCCACATGAGTACCTCCTTACTGCAGAGGCCAACCACAAGTGGGCCCCGAGGGTCACACTTCTGTCTGACGTGGCTATAAACTGGGGTTCCCTTGACCTTGTCCTCAGGTTTGATAATTTGCTATAATGACTCATGGAACATAGGGAAACCCGTCTGCTGGTATGTAAAGGATATAATAAAGGATACAAATGAACAGCCAGATAAGGAAGTACACGGAGTAAAGTCCAGAAGGCTCCTAAGTGCAGGAACTTCTGTCCCTGTGGAATTGGGTTGTGCCACCTTCCCAGTAGGTGGATGCACTCTCCCCAGCTGGATAACACTCCTTTGTTTAGGGATTTTTGTGATACTTCATCATGTAGGCAGTGTCAATTATTCATTCAGCCCCCAGCCCCTCTCCCCTCACCAGCAGATGAAGGGTGGGGCTGGAAGTTCCAAGTTTCCAATCATGGCTTTGGTCTTTCTGGTGATCAGGCCCCATCCAGATACTAACCAGGAGCCTACACAAAGTCGTCTCATTAGAACAAAAAATGTTCTTCTCACCCAGGAAATTCCAAGGGGGTCTAGGAGCTCTGTGTAAGATGCTCCTACCATCCCCATCACTCGGGAAATCACAAAGGCTTCGGAGTGTCATGTCAGGAATTGAAGGTCAAACACTGAATATTAGAAAAAATGTGCCCCAGCATCTCATCACTCAAGAAATTATAAAGGTTTTAGAAGCTCTTTGAGCGGAACTAGGAAAAAACACCAAACACATATATTTCTTACTATGTCACAGGTGGATACACAACATTATACATTTGGCAAAACCCATAGGACTATACAATGCTGAACCATAATGTAAGTTTTTTCATAATAATATATCAAGAGTGGTTCCCCATTGCGACAAACGTATCACATTAATGTAAGATCTTAATAACAGGAAAAACTCTGAGCAAGGGAGAAGGGGGTATATAGAAACTTCCTATACCATCTGCTCAATCATGTATAAACCTAAAACTGCTCTAACAAAACAAAGTCTATTAATTTTTTAATTTTTTATTAATTTTTTATTTTTTAAATTTTTAATAGATTTTATTTATTTATTTGAGAGAGAGAGAGCATGCATGTGCCAGTGGGGAGAAGGAGGGGGAAAGAATCTTCAAGCAGACTCCATGCTTAGCACGGAGCCCCACCCGGGGCTGGATCGCACCACCCTGAGATCATGAGCTGAGCCAAAACCAAGTTGGATGCTTAACCAACTGAGACACCCAGGTTCCCCTTTTATTAATTTTTTTTTAAAAAAGGAAAGGTAGAGAAATTTAAAAAGTCAATGATATTGGCTGTCAAACTGGGCAATGAAAAATTTGATGAAACATTTAATGCGAGGAACTTAGGTATACAAAAAATATAATTAAATCATTGTTTAATAGTCCATGTTTGATCAGAATTGTCTACCTAGAGACCATACCAGAAGAAGCTATGGTCTCCATAAAATAAGAAAGTCTGTACTGATGTCAACCATGGGCAGATATGGATATGAAAGATAACGCTACATACTTTTAAAAACAGGGACTCCCTGAGGTCTTGTTTTATTTTCCCAAAACTTACTCTATCTGAACTTTGAAATTTCATCAAGGCTTTGTCTAGATAGCAAAAGCAGTCTAGGATGCCCACAAAGAAATAAAGGTAGATGTAATTATGTCAATTTAAGCTACATTAGCCAGAGTTTTTGCAGAGGAGACAGGCTAGCCTTTATTTTGTCATTTATCCCTTGTATGTATGTTTTTCATTCTATACTTCTGTGAAAGTTACTTCCTTGCATGATATCAGTTTCCAAATAGTGTTCAGAATCTTTCAGTCTGACCTCTCCGTGACAAGCAGGAGGAGACCAGGGAGCAGACGACATTCCCAAAACCAAGTTTTGTGTCTAAAATTCTTATCTTAAATTTTATAGAGCTATTATTATTCATATATCTGTGATAAGAAACTGACATATTAAATTATGTTTTAATCCTTAGGTGCAGAATAGTGACACTTTTAGATTTAGTTCAGTCTCTTCTTTCTATGAAACACATACTCAGAGAAAACACAGACTATCAAATGATCTAACATGACCTCAAGTCTTAGGATTTTGAATCCACTACTCTTTTATAAAAATATACAATCTTTATATGATGTATAGGCCTTACAGGCATCTTATTCTGCTAGGTAAGGAATGAATGTGTCCTTTACCAGCTGACTGTAACCGTACATCTGGAGTCTGCCCTTCCCATCTGCAAAAGCCAGAACCTGGGATCTACTATTTTAATAAATATGTTTTTAAATTACTATAAAAGTAACATACAATCATTGTAGAAAGTTTAGCAGAAGGAGAAGCAGGAGGAGGAGTGGGAGGAGTTGGAAGAAGGGTAGAGAGGGGGAAGGAAAGGAAGAAAGGAGAAAAAAAGAAAAATCATTTACAACCTCACCACTCTGAGGTAAGGAAGGTATGTGGAAGGTACGTGAGGTAAGGAAGGTACTTATCGTGGATGATTTCTAATATTCCACACACCCCTGTCACTTGCCTTTTTCTACTTAGCATCTCTCCGTGGGAAGCAGTATCACTAGAAATAGAAGGTAGCAGAAACTTGTACCTAGTGGACAAAGGTGCAAGCTCTGGAACTAGACAGCCTGGTTCGCAGCCTGGATCAGCTCTTTAGCGGGGCGACCTGGAGCCTCTCTGTTTCCTCAGCTTCCCATTTATAAAATGGTGATAACAGTAGTAACTATTTCTTCATAGGGTTCATTGTGAGGATTCAATGGCTTAATATTTCTAAACCACTTATAACTGTACCCGGGACAAAAGTATACTCTATTATCAAAGGACAACAGTAAAGAACTAGAAAGTAACTATTTTAGGCTTTACTGGGGCGTATGGTTTCTGTTGGAACTCCTCAATGCTGCCTTTGGAGCAAAAAAGCAGCCATAAATGAGTGAGTATGGCTGGGTTCCAATTAAACTCAATGAACAACTGGGGCACCTGAGTGGCTCAGTGGGTTGGGTGTCTGCCTCAGTCTCTGGTCCTGATCTTGAGATCCTGGGATCAAGCCCCGCACTGGGCTCCCTGCTCAGAGAGGAGTCTTTTTCTCCCTCTCCCCCTGCTTGTCTCTCTCTTAAATAAATAAGATCTTAAAAGATAAATAAATAAACTCAGTGGACATTGAGTTTGAATTTCATATAATACTCATCATGACATCATATAATACACATGACATCACATATAATACACATCATGACATATTATTCTTTTGATTTTTTTTGATGGATAAAAAATGTAAAAGTTGTATTAGCTCTTGGGCTATGCAAAAATGGATAGTGGGCTGGACCTTTAGACCATAGATCACCAGCCTCTGTTCTATATAATTAGTTGACATTATTATATTTCTAATATTTCTCAAAAAAATTTTTAAGTAGACTTAGGGCTCTAACTCTTGATCGCAAGGTCAAGAATGGCAGGCTCTACTGATTGAGCCAACCAGCCGCCCCTCTACAGCTTTTGTTGTTGTTGTTGCTGCTGCTGCTTAGAACAAGATTGTTTGAATGTTCTATAACTTACTTAGTCCCCTATGGTTAGAATTTAGGTTATTTCCAGTGTTCTTTATTATAAGCCATTCTCCAATGCATATCCATGTAGAATCTTTGCACACATATATTATTGTATCTACATCTTTAAATGTACTTAGCAGTAGCTACCAAATGGCTGGTAGAGTATCTAGAAAGAAACAGACTCTGAAGAAGTAGCCTTGAAAATTAACCTTGAGTAGTTATAACAAACTTCAAACACGTTAGAGAAGGAGGTTTATCAGTATAATATATATTCACAAACATACAACTTACTACATACAACATTCCATTCTAAGCCTCTTACATAGATTAAATAATCTAGTCCTCAAAGCCTCTAATGAGGCACATCATCATCGTCGTCACCATGCCCAAGGTACAAAAGAGGAAACAGAAGCACAGAAAAGCTAAGTAACTTTCCAAGGTCACACAGCTAGCTGGAGGCCGAGGCCGGTTTCAAACCCAGCCTGTCCGGCGATAGGCCCCATGTTCTTGAATACGGTGTTGTCCTGCCTCTTTCTTGGAGAGACTTGGCAAGGGTGCACTTCGGGTACCCACCTTATAATGTACCTGTCTTCTTTTTCACGTTGAGATCATGTTTGGCACGCACCATCAACCTCATACTCTAATAAGCGGCACAAATTGTACCCCACAATGGGACACTTCGAGTGGAAACGGAATGTCCATCTAACCTTCTTCCTCTTTTGTCCTCCAGCCCTTCCCCCCAGAGCCAACTCTTCATTAATTCGCCCTGCATTTCTTACCCCAAATAGGTGTCCTCTGCGAAAAGTAAAGATTGATTGGAGCACACTTTCATATCTCGGTTTACAACTTAGGGTCCCAAATCTAGCAAATTCACTTGGCAATTTCGGGTGGAGCTTCGCTTAAACTGGAGGGCCCTGAACCGCCACGCGAACGCAAATTTCGGATAAGTGCCCTCCTTCTTTGAAAAGGAACTGGGCTTGGGTCAAAAGTCCGCCCCCGCCGCCCCGCCGCCGCAGGGCGGGCTTACCCCGACCCCTAGCCGGTTCCCGCGGGTGGTGTCCAGCGTCGGAGTGAGCCAGCCAGCCTCCGCCGCACAGGCTCCGAAGCGGAGCTGCGCGCTCCCCCGGCCCTTCCTGCGGGTGCTTTTTGGTGTCCCAAAAAGGAGTTACGCGAGTGGGTCCTTCGACTTTGAGGGGAATGAAATTCTAGTTCTCATTTTTATCCTGCTTTATCTCCCTGCCGGGGTCCTACCTCTGGAGTTAACCCCACGGAGATGAGCCACCAACGCCGCGGGTCCTAGGATGTTGCCGCCCCCCACCGATGCCCAAACAAGGACAGAATCGAGAAAGTAGAGAGGAGACGGGGAAAGAAAAAAGCGGGTGTTTCAAACTGATCACCGCGGTGCAGACGCGGCGGTCGCGCCGGAGCAGCCGGGCCGGGAGACTCGCCGAGGCCCCGGGCTCCGCCCGCCGGGGGGCGCCGGGGCGGCGGGCGCCTGCGCGGTGCGGCCCCAGCCCGGGCAGCCACCGTCGCGATGCCTATTTTAGTCAAAGCCGCTGCCGCCGCGGGGACCCGGCACGGGCCAAGGAGGCTCCGGACCCTCGATCCGCTGAGCCTTTCGCCTGGGGCGCCCGTCGAGCCGCCGCGTCGCTGTCCCCGCGCCCTGCCACTGTCGCCCCAAACTTTGGCCAGCGCCTCCCGGGTTTGGTGCCAGGGACGAGCCAGGTAAGGAGCGGGAGGCGTAGCTGCCGGCGGTTCCCCCCCGCGCGCCCGGCTATTTGCAGCCTCGGGCTCCCGGGGCTAAATCGGGAAGCGAAAGTTGGATCGCCCCTCCGCTGGGAGCAACTTTGTCAGCCCCGCGGTGGCTGCGGGTTCTTCGCGCCCGGGCCGCCGAAGTCCTGCCCTCTCCTCCTTGGCCGAGCCCTCGCCCTCGCGGGGTTCCTTGTTCTTGGAAGCCGCCTTCCTCCCGCATCTGGGGTCCACGGCCACAGACCCTCAGGCGTCGGCAGCTGCAGCACCGGTCTGGGAGTGCCAGCGTCCCCGGGCGCTCCAGCCCCCGTTCCCGCGCACTGCCTGGGGCAAGCCCTTGGTGGGCTCGTCATCTCCTCGTCTGGCTGGACGCCCGGGGCTCCTGGCCCCTAAACCGCTAAGGCTCCACCTGGCCCGCTGTAGGGCCGCCCCGGGCTCCTGCGGAGGCTGCGCGCAGCCCGGCGCACTGTGTGGCCTGCCCAGGGCCGGCGCTGGGATTGCCAGGAACTGCCCGGGGCTCATCGCAGACCCCTCATGGCCCGAGCCTTCCGGTCAAGGGGAACAATAGTAGACACTGATCCTCTTTTAAGGAGCGAGGTGAACGGGTTCCCTGGGGAGAACGGATGGCTGGGGACCCGGTGAACCTCGCCGCCCGCCCGCGCCCTGGTTTCTGAGGCTTTGGGAAACGTGTTGTTGGCCAGACACGTCCCAGAAACTGCTTGCTTTGAAACAAGAATAAGTGCGAAAAGACTCTTGGCAACGTCACGCCCTTTGCCATTCCGCGGAGGAGCGAAGCTTGGGGCCGATTTACAGAAGGAATCAAGTCTGCCAGCACGACTTTTGATCATTGCTGCCTTTTCATTTTTGTAGTTTGGTAAAGGGTTAATGTTAGTTTCACCGCGTAGCTATTTAATCCTTCAGACACCTATTTGGAAACAAATAGATAAACAGGACTTTACGAGACCAGGTAATTAAAGAAATTAGACTCTGAAGAACTAATAGAACGAAAATTTCTCTTGATTCAGTCAAAATTAACCTGAGCGTTAACCAGTTTTTTAGTCTAGCCTTCCTCCTTAAACTCACTGTCTCTGTAAGGATAGTTCAGTGTAAACGACTTAAATCCATGGAAAGTGATCAAAGGGAGCTGAAACTGGTAAGATCCAGTCAGGATTACTGGCAATAGGTAACTGGCATTTCAAAATTGGCATGGAGATAAATACACATAGATAAATAATAGATATACAAATAAATAATAAATTATGTAATAAATGTATTACACAGTGTTAGCTATTCTACAAGCTATAATGCATATAGAAAATAAAATAGATATGTATTTAAATACTTATACCCTTAATAAGGTGTGGTTCATCAAAATATGTTGTAGGATGATCCCACCTCTTAAAAATTCCTATTGCTATTCCCCTGGTTCTTGTGTCAGTAGATTGTGGTTTTCCCCTCATTTCTCTCAGAGCAGATGTTGGTACCTTTAGTGCCACTTGAAGAACTTTTAAAAGCCTGATATTGAGCTAGAGTGGATTAGTTGGCAATACATTCCATTGGGTGGAATGTATATGAACTTAGTATATAAATATGTATTAGAGCCTCAAGCTATTAAAACTTGAAGGGGTTTCAAAGACCATCTAGTCCCACCACCTCTATTCCCAGGAAGAAGCAGACGCAAGGAGTGGAAGTCACTTTCCTTGACTTACGTGGCTCCCCCTGGGCTTTTGGTCTAGAAGCTGACTTTCTTAGTCCCGGGAATGCTGGGCACTTTCCTGTCTTTACTTCTAAGGTTTGGGGAGACTGAACGTGACTTCTAAAAATGTTTGTCGTGTCTGTGCCCCTTCCGTATGGCTTTCAACTCTAGCATTCTCTGCAGAGTGTAGGCCTGGGGTATACATAGATGGCTATGACATTGCCTGTGCCTCATAGGGAACACAGGATAGTTAGAAAAGCAAATAGGACAAACTTAAAATGCCATAGAAATGTAGTTAGTTTAGGGAATGCTAATGCATAAACTGATACTGACACTAATTTATAAGTGAGAGAGGTCCTCGAATATCATTCTCCCCCCTGCAGAAATTATAGGATTAATTCTCATCTGGTCCTTGAGAGCAAATTTTGTATAAATGGAGTTATTCAAATAATGATACCTCTCACCCCAGTAGGCTTGTAGTTTTATTGATTTAAAAATTTGGAAAGTAGCTGAATTTATGTAGTTTCTTTCCTTGTTGCGGAAAATCAATATCTATGTCAACTATCTTATTTTTATGAACTATTTCAGAATTATATGAAGAGAGCTTTAATCACCTTGATCATTTCACTCATAGTTTGTAACACATAGATGTTTTTATCATCTTAAGAGATGTAGAATTCTTTTGGATTTGTCTAATCATATCCTTTCAAAATGCCCAATCTGTACCAATTATCCTACCACCCAAAGCCTTTGAGTTTTATATAGTGGGGGGGGGGGGGAGATGAATAGAAAAGTAAGGATAATTGTGTGATCTTATTATGGAAAGACATTATTAGATTAAATTTAAAGATATTTTTCATCCCTGTTTGGAATTCTTTTTCTGAACCAGAATAATTCATATCATCTGAAAACCTCCATGGTTTTTGTCAGGGACCAATTTGTATAATTAATAATAGAAAGAGTTTTTTAAGTACCAGAGATGGAGGACAGGTAATTTAGTTAGGAAATGGTGCCACTTTGTGTTAAGGTTTAGGTAAGCATGTGCAAAATGTGTACTCTTTGAACTGTAGTTGGTACAGATTTTAATATGAAATAGTTGAATGTGTATTCATTACCTCTCCTACATATAAATAAACCACATGTTTACTACTTTGTAATTTGTAACATTGTTACCTAGTGGAGTTTTTATGGGAACAAAAGTATAGATTTAAATTGGACAATGAAAGGAAGAGTAATTTTATATCTCCCTGTGTATATGTAAATAATTAGTAATGTATTTATTATGTGTATATATGATAATATAGAATGTATATGTGTATGATGCAATGATCTAATGACAGTATATAACTAGAGCCTTCTAAATATACTAAGCCTTCAAGTAGTAAATATGAGAAGGTTAATTTTTTTTGACGTACTTAAATAATCAGTTTTTCCTGTTATTTTTTCTGTGTTTGGATTCAGTGTCATAGTGGGAATATGATGGAAGCATTTGTAATTGCTGTGGCTTGTGATCATTGGTGGTTGTCTTTTAGACTCATTAATTTCTCATTCCTCTCTCCCCCACCATGTATGTCTGTATACAGATATATATATTAGTGAATAGTTGTACATTATGCTAAATATTTTTATATGTTATTTCATTTCATTTCATTAGAAAATCAAATGAGGTATTACTACCATCATTTAACAGATAAAATAGTAACACTTAATATGTGTCTGGTTGGATTCGAACCTGGGTCTAATTCCTAAGCACTAGAAAAGTCTATCTACCAACGTTTAGTTCACAGAAATCATTTTGGTACAATACATATAAGGGTAGAAAGAGACAGCTGCCATTTTTATGATTGTCCTTTTGTGTCTTTGTTTTTACAGGGATTTTCAAGATGAATTATACCGAGTCCAGCCCATTGACAGAATCGACTGCAATAGGTTTTACACCTGAGTTAGAAAGGATCATACCTGTGCCTTCCAATGAGACCACATGCGAAAACTGGAGAGAGATACATCACCTCGTTTTTCATGTAGCAAATATTTTTTTCACAATTGGGTTGGTTATTCCAACCACTCTTCACCTTCATATGATACTCCTTAGGGGAATGTTATCTATAGGTAAGATTCCTAATCGAGACCTTTGTAACTTCTCTGGAACTGGTATCAAATGGGCTTTCTGTTGGGGGCTTCAGGGCATCTCTTGTCAGGTCTGTAGCAACCCAAAAATATGTCTGTCTCTGTCAGCAAATTGGCAGCATGTAAATCAAGTAACTTGTAACGTAGGCCTTTACATGCCCTTAAATATTTTAGGTAAGACCGTGTGTGTTTTCTATATTGTTTAGATTTTCTAGATATCAAAAAATCCATTTGTATGTCTGAGTGTGTGATCCAAATCCTGGTTCTAGCACTTGCTAACTGTGTAACGGGGGCAGATGATTGAAACTTTCTGCTCCTCAGTTTTCCCACGTGTCGAAGAAGGACAAAAATAATACCCCCTCTTCGGGTTGTTGTAAGAATGTGATATTTGACTTCTAATAGCACCTGGCACATGGTAAGCCCTATCCAGTCTTAACCACTGTTGTTGCAGTAGGTTTCTTATGGCCTATAATGTGAGACTGGGGACAAAAGCAATTTCCCAGACACAGTAGTTCAAGGAAAACTTTTTGGAGGGCTCCAGTAATCCTGATGAAGCATGTCAAATTGATTCACATCAAAATGCCAGAACAATTGAATGAATTATTTTAGCCAGTGATTCTTGACAAATTACTCTCTATATGATTGTTTCTTTGGTGATTTATGTATTCAGGTATATTTTTGAGCACCTATACGTTCTCAGGCAAAGACTGAAGAAGGAAGGAGAGCCTGGGTGACTCAGTCTGTTAGGCGTCTGCCTTCAGCTCAGGTCATGATCCCAGGGTCCTGGGATGGAGCCCTGCATTGGGCTCCTTGCTCAGCGGGGAGCCAGATTCTCCCCTGCCTGCCATTCTCCCTCCTTGTGCTCTCTGCCCCTCCCTCCCACTGGCTGTCTGTGTCGAATAAATAAATAAAGTCTTTAAAAAAAAAGAAAAAGGACTGAAGAAGGCATTGTCCATCTTTGAAAAGGATACTTTTCGGGGGGCTGGAGAGAAACAGATGGGCACTCACGTGTGAGGTGCTAGGTGCTATGTGGGCGGTGGGCACCCAGGGCCAGGGAGAAATGGAGAGGGTGACAGGCCCAGCAGGAAGGCGGAACAAGGTCACGCTGAGGAGATGATACTGGAACTGGCTTTTGGAAGCTGAACAGGATTTCTCCCAGTGCGAGTGTGTACAGTATCCAGGTAAAAGGCACAGAGGAGAGGGAAATTCAGCATAATGAGGGAGGATGAAGAGTAGCTCATTATGCCTGGGATACATGAAGAATTACAAGGAATCGTCGAAGTCAAGCCTGGAAATGAGAGGCAGGCTTCCAGTTATGGAACGAAGAAGTTATGGGAATTAAAGGCACAGCGTAGGGAATAGAGTCAGTGATAACTCTAACATCGTTGTGTGGTGGCCGATGGGAGCTGTGCTTGGGGTGAGCTTAGCATAATGTATAGAGAAGTTGAATCTGTGGGCTGTACACCTGAAACTAATGTAACATTATGTTTCAACTATACTCAAAATGAATAAATAAGTAGATAGATAGATGGATAGATAGATAAAATAAGAAAGGGCTGGAAGGGAAGATAGATGGTAGCTTATGGATTTCTGCGTTACCTCTGAGTAAGGCAAGGATTGTAGCAGGCATTACAGAGTGTTGAATGAAAAAGGAAGCAAAACCAAACCACACCCTATGAAAAGGCAAAGGCAAAAAAAAAAAAATTATAAATTTTTTTAAGATTTTATTGATTTGAGAGAGAGAGAACACACACATGCACAGGAGCAGGGGAAGGGGAGGGGCAATGGCAGAGGGGGAAGTAGACACCCGGTTGAGCAGGGAGCTCAAGGAGGACCTGATCCCAGGATCCCAAGATCATGACCTGAGCAGAAGGCAGACACTTCACCAACTGAGCCACGAAGGCACTCCGCTAATTATAAATTTTAAGACACAATTTTAGAGGTAGGATGGACCAAGGAGATCATCTAATCTGACCAAGAAGAAACCTGGAGAAGTTAAATGACTCATCCAAAATTAAGGCTGAGAGAATGTGGCCAAACCAGGACTATAATTCAGATCCTCATGTTCCCAGTCAGTCGAAGCATTATTTTTCCCTATCCTCTTTAAGTAATAATTTTTAAAATTCCACAAAATTTGCTATGAAATGTTATTTTAAAAACTTATGAAGTTTTACATTTTGGTCTACTCAGATGCCCCAGATCATTCTGATGAAATAAAAATTGCAAATGTATAAGTTTTTAATGTGAGAGGTTAGCTTTTATGTGCACATATATTGTTGATATATTTGTATCATATTGATCATTTTATTTTAAGTTAAAGATATATATGGACTCTCCCACCATAAATGGATCAAAAGAAACTGGGACATTTTCCCTAAAGTGAGAGAA
This sequence comes from Meles meles, assembly GCF_922984935.1. Lineage (NCBI taxonomy): Eukaryota > Metazoa > Chordata > Mammalia > Carnivora > Mustelidae > Meles > Meles meles. Next base: position 27,164,763 of record NC_060070.1, read on the forward strand.
TTGATAAGAAAAAGCAAGAAGATTTCCAGAGGTGAATGGAAATCATCAAATGAAAAATTCAAATGGGTAGAAAATCTTGGTAAACTATGCAGGTTCACCAATGATCATGGAAATGCAAAACAATAAAACCTCACTATCAAATTAAGAACTTTCAAATTTTGAAATATTAAGAACTTGATAATGATAGTTATATATATATAATATAGTATATTAAGTACCATAATAGTATTTATATAGTAATATTAAGAACTTGATAGTGATAGAACTAGTAGGATTACAAATACCTATATACCTTTGGGAAAAAATTCTTCAGTCTCATCAAAACCTATAAAGTTCATTTCCTTGACTTACTGTCAGGAAATGACAGTACACATTAATTCTTAATTAATTAATTAATTCTTAATTAATTCTTAATAACACATTAATTCTTAACATATAAATGTGTTTTGGTGATGTATCAAAAATTATGTGCAAAAAATCTCATCTGTTTACCAGTTGGGAAATTGTTAGATAAATTAGGGTTTAATCAGTTACAGTCATTAAAAACTATGTCTATGAAGAACTTTAACAAAATAGGGAGATTACCATAATAAGTAAAATAAGTAAGAGAGTGGGTTTTGAAATTTTGTATACCATAAGTTTGCCATCAGGTAAAAATGTATCAAGACTGTAAGGAAGTATTATGTATCAACAGTAGCAGAACTGTGGGGTTTTTTTTCTCCTACAAAAAATATTTTCAGGGCACCTGGGTGGCTCAGTGGGTTAAAGCCTCTGCCTTCTGCTTGGGTCATGATCCCAGGGTCCTGGGATCGAGCCCCGCATCGGGCTCTCTGCTCAGCAGGGAGCCTGCTTCCTCCTCTCTCTCTACCTATCTCTCTGCCTACTTGTGATCTCTATTTGTCAAATAAATAAATAAAAATATTTAAAAAAAATATTTTCTACGTAAATTTTTTGCACAAAACACGCTTTTCTTTTGTGGTAATAAGACAAAAAATGGAACTTAATGTGATGCTTGGCTTAGGTATTTTTTTTTTTAAGAGAGCAAGAAAGAGAATGCAGACATGTGTGTATGAACAAGCAGGATGAAGGGCAGAGGGAGAGAGAGAAAGATGGGCTTCCAAGCAAGTCTGGCCCACTGTGGAGGGGAGGTTGGGGGAAGTGCAGTGGTGGGAGGATGGGAGGTGGCTTGATCTCAGGACCGTGAGATCATGACCTGAGCCAAAATCATACTTAACTGACTGAGCCACCCAGGTGCCCCTGGCTTAAGTATTTCTAAAATGTGTTTGGTTTTTTTAATATGCAGAGGATATCAAATGTATTAAGCTACATCCTGATACTATCGCAGACATCTAACACGTTGACTTTGTTACTCAACAGGATGTACCCTTTATATTGTCTGGGCCACTCTCTACCGATGTGCCTTGGATATCATGATCTGGAACTCCGTATTCCTGGGTGTCAACATTTTGCATCTGTCATATCTTTTGTACAAGAAAAGACCGGTAATTACTAAAATTAATGTGGAGGAGATTTTAAAGGAAGAGATTTTTAAAGCCAAAAAGCTTTTAAAGTGCTTTGTTCAGACTTGAAAATGAACATCTAACATCTTTAGTCCCTTTAATATCATTTCTCCAGTTGTGTTCGTATATGTCTGAAAGGGAAATAATTGAATATCATGAACTTTGTTCTACAAATGAGTCTTTTTTAAAGATACATGTATTTATTTTAGAGAGAGAGAGCAGGCGGGAGGGGCAGAGGGAGAGAGAGAGAGTCTCAGACAGACTCCATGCTCAGCATAGGGCCCACACAGGGCTTCATCCCACGTGACCTTCAAGGTCACGACCTGAGCCAAATCCAAGGGTCGGATACTCAACCAACTCTGCTACCTAGACACCCCTACAAAAGAGTGTTTTAATATTTTTTACATCATTAAGGCAGTTTACACATGAGAGAACATTTTTCATCATATAACTCATTATTTTTTTTGTCTATTGATTTTTAAATGTCACTTGGAAATATCTTTGCCCAGCTGTAAAATTAATTACTCATGGGCAACTTCCTTGAACATACTAATGATTTACAAATAGTTCCTGCTATTTTGTAAATGTAATGACTTTATTATTTTTTTTTCATTACATTGTGCCCAAAATATTCATTTAAGAAAATCATCATTTGGGGAGGATATTGCCAAAACATTAATATTTAACTTTTTTTCTCAACATCTTGTTGTGTTTCCTTGGTCATTCCAAAAACCAAAAGATGTAAATAGGATAAGAAAGCAGTGTGGCTTCTAGAAATCACTCCCTACATTGTTTACTAATGGTTCAAAGTACACACAATTATTCAGTAAGGTGAAAGATACAGCTCTTGTCCTCATGTTCAGTGCCAGACATGTGCACAGAAAACTATTAGAAAACAAGACGTTTCACAGGAAATGATCGCTTGAATGATATAGATGATACAAGTAATAGGCATTCTGCTAGAGTGTAACCTCCTTAAACATTGCAACCCAGTCCATTTTGCTTACTGTATGAGTTCTCTCTAGATTACCCTGTGTCATCAACAACTTGAAAATCTCAGTGACAGGTCCTTTCTCTCACCCACCTTATACGTGGACTCTAGCAATTGTGTGTCAGCTGTGATTCTGGGCTGTGTCTTCATTCCAGGGTCTCTGCTGAAGCAGCAGCTTTTGTTGAAACATGTGTTCTCATGGCAGAGAAAAAAGTTCAAGAGAACAAGAGCGAAAGACCTGGGGTCTCTTAAAACTTCTGCAGAAGGAACATACATCACTTTTACTCACACTCCATTGGCTAAAGCAAACAAAATGGGCAAGAGTGATAGTGTGGGAATGGGCTGGGGTCAGGGAATGGATAATCCTTTCACCAGGGATGGGAGAAGCAATTACTTGGAAGTAACAGTATCATCTACCATCTTACTGTTGTTTTCCGAATTCTTGTCCGCCATGATTGTCACATAACAAGTGCTCAGGTAAACATTTGATGAGTGATAGCTTGCACAAGAAGAATTAAGAAGGCTTCACGAAGGAATTGGGAGGACTTGAGCTAAGACTTGCAGAAGGAGCAGATTATGAATTTGAGTCAATAGATTTCTCAGTTCCTATGTTTATTACAAGACCACATAGGCTAGTGTGTATCTTGAAAGTGGGACATATTTGTGAATAAACTATTTTAAACCCTCATTACTAGAACTCTGAGGTAGAGGAGGTAGATGGTAGTGATAATGAGGATTATAATTTCTGACTATCAGAACTTGCTGGAACCCCAAGCTCTGAACATAGCTTTAGAAGTTGCTGATGTGGTGATCAGTAGCATCAGGTAAAACACTCACACAGTATCTGTGTTTTTGTTTCTTCTCGTATTATAAGCCTACTTTCTTGAAAAATATAAATCCTGGTTCTTTGTTAAAATGAAACACGGCAAGAGCGTCTCAAAGGTGTAGTGGCATCTGAGTGGTTCTCATTATCTGGATCTATAAACTTTATAGTGTGGCTGTCGTAGATTTCATTGGGACAGATGACCTTTTGAGCCCCAAAGTTCATTCACGTGCTCTCCAGTTTTCCCAGACTAATGCTGGGCCCCAGTATGGCGTGTGATCTGGGTCTTAGCTAACAGCAGAGGTGATTCAGCCATTTTGCTTTTCCCTTCCTCCAACAGCCAGACTTAATTCGGTGGGCTCTCATTCTACGGAGTATTTTACTTTAAGAAGAAATTGCTGCACCAAAACCTTTTACTCTCTTTGCTTGGCTTCAGAATAAAAATAAATCAGAAGCAACAATCCCAGCTGTGGATGTTCGTTTTCCTACTATGATGCATTAAACAATACTTAAAATAGGCAAAATGCTTAATGCATGTATTTTCATAGATCTTTCCCAAGTTGATCCCTATTTTATGTGTTAATGTTTTGCGATAACATTGAAAAGTTCATGAAATTTCTTTCTGTGAAACAAAATTGTTATAAAGACAAAATGGTTCCGTGTTATTTTAAGGAAATGCTAAGATTAGAAAGGTCTGTGTTGTGGTTAACATTCATAACCTCCACAGCTGCTCTACAGTGCATGGGAAGAGACGTGATCAATAGTGCAAATCTTCTCCATATGCTCTTGGAGTTGTTTAACTGCAAAAGTGCCCTTTGAGCATCTAAGCTTATGCCACCGCTTCCTGTCTGTGTACAAGTCCATTGAGCGAAATGCAGAAGGGCCATGGTGCGTGTTGCAGATCTGTTTCTTCTCAAACCCGTATCGAGATGGCAGAAGCCAATGCTCCGCTGTGGCTGTGTTATGGCAGCATCTGGTCATTGCTGCATTTCAGGTAAAGATTGAGAAGGAGCTCAGTGGCATCTACCGCCGACTGTTTGAACCACTCCGTGTGCCTCCAGATCTGTTCAGAAGATTAACCGGCCAGTTTTGTATGATCCAAACCTTGAAAAAGGGCCAGACGTATGCTGCAGAGGATAAAACATCAGTTGATGACCGTCTGAGTATCCTTCTGAAGGGGAAGTAAGTGCTCTCTGGAAATTGAAATTCCCAGTTCTCCTGAAATCTTCTCATGTCCCCCCGGGGAGGGAATGATTAGAAGGGAACGATGCAAATCGTCAGGTCACAGAGTTTGTTGGTGGTGAAATCCCATTTCACGACTGCATTTTAGAATAGTACAGAGCAACAGGTTAGAGTTACGTAGAATTGACCGCGTGGAATCTTTGGATGTTAGGATTTCCACCTGTGAACATTTTGAATCTTTAGCAACTGTTTTTTTTTTCCCCCTTTAAGTTAATGAGTCAACATTGAAGTAGGTTTAAGTTAGGCATTAAACTTCCAAACTTGTGTTTGTTTCCCAAGTGATTTATTTTTTGAATATCACAAAGATATAACTTCTAGGAATATCAGCCTTCTAGGGAGAGAGTCAGTATATACTGTTTTGGCATAATTATTAATATCAACCCTTTCCTTCTCAAAAGTATCTGATTTTGAGTAATAAATTTATGGTTACTCTAGCTGTATGGGCAATGACAACCATGGGAAGGCACATGTCTGCTCAGTAGTGGAATCTGTCTTTTTTTTTTTTTCCTTGTTGGTGAAATTTATATTGAAGTAAATATTTATGCTTAGAATTATGTTTGTCCTCTATGGAGTCTTTAAAACTTCAGTACAAAATGTCAACACATAAGATTAAAGACCAGAATGTTATTTGTGAAATATTATGCATTTATTAACATTAATTTCTGTTATCAGAATGAAGGTTTCCTATCGAGGACATTTTCTGCATAACATTTACCCCTGTGCCTTTATAGATTCTCCTGAATTTAGATCAACTCAGATGCACAAAGGTGAAAAATTCCAGGTATGTTTTGTCATGATTTTCAGAAGATTGGAACTAGGTCTTGTCTCAATGGAAATCCGAAGGATACTGATAGAAAAGTGATTTATTGAAAAAAGAGATTACCATATGGTACATAAAGCATGACCCCATTTTCATAAAACTTAAAAAAATAGTACCACTACGTGCATAAAAAGAGGTCTAGAAAGATGTAAACTACTTTGACTGTAGTGTTAACACTGTTATTTCTGGGTTGTGAGTTTGGCTGCTTTTTTATTTTCTTCCTTTTGGTCTATTGGAATTTTTATAATTTTTTGTAGAAAACATCTAGTGCTTTGATTATGAGAAGAAAGGAAAATGCCAGTTGTGGATATTCAGTTGTTCCTAAAACATGTGATTGGTTACTTTTCAAACATGTGATTTGTTCCATTTTCAAACATATGATTGGTTCCAAACATGTGACTGGTTACTTTTATTGGGAAAAACACAGAAGCTGGCTTTGACCTAGAGATCGTCTTTTATTAATCCTTATGAAAAAATCACTTCACTCTTTTATATTTAATGACTACTTTAAGGACAAAATATGAAGTTCTTCGTGGTTAAAAATCACTCCATTATGCGGCATTTTGTTTTGATTCTTTCTCTAAGTGTCCAGCCCTCCTATTTTGTCCCCCACTTAACTGATAGGAGAGTAACCAAGAAAATGGGGGAGGGTTCCCTTTGGTCTCAGCCTCCAGGTAAACAGCAATAAGGAAATATCCTGAGAAGATCCTGAGCAGGAGTGTAAATGTGTATAAGTAGGAACCGGAATAGAAGGGATGTTATCACCGCAGGGAGGAAATGTCAGTGTTTCTTGATGACACATCTTATTTCTGAGTCTCAGTTTGGGCGTCATACACTTTGGGAGGCCACATGGAGATAAAAGGGAAAACCGACAGACATACGGTTGAGTTTAATCGAGTTTATATACAATGGTTGAGGCCCTGCCCCACTCCTATGCCACCTGAGTAACAGGTCTGAATAATTGCACAACCTACGAAAGTTACATGAATTTACTACAAGGTCTCCTGTAAGTTCATTGATGGGGTATAGCACTGTTCCCAAGCTGGCTGAGCTTGATATACAGAAGTGGAAAGTTCATGCTATATCATGGCTTCTCGAATTTACACTCTCACCTTGTGTTTGAGAGGGTCATCCATGCACTGAGACCTATGTTCGTACTGTGTCTTTCATCACCACCATCTACAAACTAGTACAAGGCCCCTCTTCCTCTCTCCTTCTTTCGCCTGCCCTCCTTACAATTTCTTCTTCCAAAGCCCATTTATCTTTTGCATCCATTTCTCTGTGTAGACTAGCAAGGGACATTACACAATAACTCAGTCTCTGTATAACCCCGAAGAGACTGGAATTTGGAGAGGGGAGTGAACACGGACCCTACCTGAGAAGTCAGGGATATGAACACATGCGATCTTCTCCACTGGACGTCAAATTATAGTTTAATTAAGTTAACAAAAAGGAATTCCTACCACGAGCTGGTTTCTTCTTGGGGACTAGGGATTGGGATTTGGTAGTTGAGAACTGTTCCTGATGATTGCTGTGGAGATCCCAAAATCATGACCAAGATCAGGGTACTGTAGCCAGGAAAGGATATTTATTCAGCCTTTCCAACACCAGCCATCTTTCATCTGCACACAGTATGGTGTGGCATCTTCTGATTGGCCAGTGGATAAACACTGCTTTAGCATCGCGGAACCTGTGTCCTGCACAGTCGGAACAGGCTCCCTCCAAGCAAACCCTTGGGAGAGCTTGTGTTTTGATTGTTTACACAATGTTCCCATTGGCAGATACTCAGGAGTAAAAATAGCTGTTGCACATCTGGGTAGAAGTACGCAGTGCCTCTTTCTGAAGCAAGCTCCCCAGTGAAACCCGGAGCCTGCTCTGACGTCACGACCTGTGCCCGTAGCAGGGGACATTTGACGGTGTCAGTGCCCAGACTCCTCCATCTACATGCTTGTACCTGCTACTTCGCTTTTCTGTAGTTCTGAACAATTCAAAGTGTTCTGACAAGGAGCTCCTTCCTTTGAATTTTTATTTCTTAAAATTCCTCTTTGGTAGGGGTGCTAATGAATTAAGGAATAGGGTGGAAAGAGAAAAGAAAGGCAGGTGGGCTCAGTGACCGCCTCTCAAGCTTGCACAGCAGACGTTGTCTGGGTCCGCGCATGACCGTTATGAGAGGCACAGGGACAGAGCTGAGAAACAGATTCAGAGCTGGAACTCACAGGTGCCGTTTTGGTCCTCACCCACCAAAGTTGCTGCTTAGAACTCTTGAGGGAATCTTGGGTATCTTTATTACAAAAGACGGAAGTAGTCTTTTGTGTTTGGTTTCTTCTTTGTGTGGCTGTTTTATGTCACGTGAGCTTTGCCCGTTTCACATCTATCTTTTATATTCTGTCTCCCACTGTTGTTCTCCCCTGGTCGGTTGCATGTCCTGTGCTAAGAAGCCTGAAAACCAAAGCTTTATTGGTTTTAAGGGAAGAAGAAGAACGTCTTGGAGATCCCAGCCCTCACGAAATCAATGAACACTAAATTTTCGCTTGTATTTATAAGATTTTATTTATTTATTTGACCGAGAGAGAGATCACAAGTAGGCAGAGAGGCAGGCAGAGAGAGAGAGAGAGGAAGGGAAGCAGGCTCCCTCCTGAGCAAAGAGCCCGATGTGGGGCTCGATCCCAGGACCCTGAGACCATGACCTGACCGAAAGCAGAGGCTTAACCCACTGAGCCACCCAGGCATCCGAATTTTCACCTGTATTTAAACCGGGCCTTATCTTAGTGTTAAGCAAATCTTTTGGCTAAGCTGTGAAGCACATTGATCTACCAGCTTTGACCCTGCTGTATTCTAGAGAACTCTAAGCATTGGTTGAACAGACGAGCCCTAGGACCTTTTCATGTTCCTGATGTGCAAAATGTTATAAAATATATGAAGAAAAATAACAAATTCTCCCCTGAGGACTGGGAAGCAGTCATACTCTTGAACAGCTGTTTCCAATCCTGACACATGTGGCAATTCCCTGAGACACCCTTGTTCCTGTGTAATGTCTTCCCGTTCTGTGAGGGTGTAGAATCTAAAGGGAGGGACAGGCCTAATGCCTTGACATAATCAAGGCAAACCTGACGCAAACACTTCTTCCCCTCCTCTCCCTGAAAGAAATCCTTTTGTATCTCCCATTGCTTACTTTTGTGTCCTCAATAAAATCCTTCCCCAGAACTGCAGCACGGCACTGCTGAGGTACCCTAATGACTTGACGAGCGACTTTATTCTACGGAAGCTTTAAAAATTCTTATATTGCTTTATAGAAATTCCTCATTAAAATATGTTTTTTTTAAATTTTTTTATTTGTTTATTTACAGCATAACACCCAGTGCTCCATGCAGTATGTGCCCTCGCTATTACCCACCACCTGGTTCCTCAACCTCCCACCCCCCCCCCCGCCCCTTCAAAACCCTCTGGTTGTTTTTCAGAGTCCATAGTCTCTCATGGTTCATCTCCCCTTCCAGTTTCCCTCAACTCCCTCTCCTCTCCATCTCCCCATGTCCTCCGTGTTATTTGTTATGCTCCACAAATAAGTGAAACCATATGATACTTGACTCTCTCTGCTTGACTTACTTCGCTCAGCATAATCTCCTCCAGTCCCGTCCATGTTGCTACAAAAGTTGGGTATTCATCCTTTCTGATGGAGGCATAATACTCCATCGTGTATATGGACCACATCTTCCTTATCCATTCGTCCGTTGATGGGCATCTTGGTTCTTTCCACAGTTTGGCGACCGTAGCCATTGCTACAATAAACATTGGGGTACAGATGGCCCTTCTTTTCACTACATCTGTATCTTTGGGGTAAATACCCAGCAGTGCAATTGCAGGGTCATAGGGAAGCTCTATTCTTAATTTCTTCAGGAGTCTCCACACTGTTCTCCAAAGTGGCTGCACTAACTTGCATTCCCACCAACAGTGTAAGAGGGTTCCCCTTTCTCCACATCCTCTCCAACACACGTTGTTTCCTGTCTTGCTAATTTTGGCCATTCTAACTGGTGTCAGGTGGTATCTCAATGTGGTTTTAATTTGAATCTCCCTGATGGCTAGTGATGATGAACATTTTTTCATGTGTCTGATAGCCATTTGTATGTCTTCGCTGGAGAAGTGTCTGTTCATATCTTCTGCCCATTTTTCGATATGATTATCTGTTTTGTGTGTGTTGAGTTTGAGAAGTTCTTTATAGATCCTGGATATCAACCTTTTGTCTGTACTGTCATTTGCAAATATCTTCTCCCATTCCGTGGGTTGCCTTTTTGTTTTGTTGACTGTTTCCTTTGCTGTGCAGAAACTTTTGATCTTGATGAAGTCCCAAAAGTTCATTTTTGCTTTTGTTTCCTTGGCCTTTGGAGACATATCTTGAAAGAAGTTGCTGTGGCTGATATCGAAGAGGTTACTGCCTATGTTCTCCTCTAGGATTCTGATAGATTCCTGTCTCACATTGAGGTCTTTTATCCGTTTCGAGTTTATCTTTGTGTACGGTGTAAGAGAATGGTCGAGTTTCATTCTTCTACATATCGCTGTCCAGTTTTCCCAGCACCATTTATTGAAGAGACTGTCTTTTTTCCATTGAATATTTTTTCCTGTTTTGTCGAAGATTATTTCACCATAGAGTTGAGGATCCATATCTGGGCTCTCCACTCTATTCCACTGGTCTATGTGTCTGTTTTTATGCCAGTACCACGCTGTCTTGGTGATCACAGCTTTGTAGTAAAGCTTGAAATCGGGTAACATGATGCCGCCAGTTTTGTTTTTTGTTTTCAACATTTCCTTAGCAATTCGGGGTCTCTTCTGATTCCATACAAATTTTAGGATTATTTGCTCCAGCTCTTTGAAAAATACTGGTGGAATTTTGATCGGAATGGCATTAAAAGTATAGATTGCTCTAGGCAGTATAGACATTTTAACAATGTTTATTCTTCCAATCCAAGAGCATGAAACAGTCTTTGTTTTGCTTGGCTGTTGTGACAGGAAGTCATTAAACACAAATGTCTGCTTGGCAGAAATGAAGCATTAGCCATCGTGTAAAATGACCTCTGTCAATATGCTAATAACCACGTACTTCCAATTAAATGCCCGCACTTAGGGACTTGCAAGATACTCACACAAACTGTAGGTATAGCTTATTATTGGAATCCTGTTGTTAAATCTAAATTTAATTTAATAATAATTTGCACAAGTTTAAAGTAGTTTTCAACCATCAATAAGATATGTATTTGCTAAGCAAGTGATAGTATCAGAAGTATCTTTGCCTCTGAGGAAACTCGAGGTTGTTGGAATGGTTGAAAAGAAGTCAAATGCATTATACGTCACCTAGGTATGATTCCTTTTTCTTCTCCTGGATGACTTCAGCTCCTCTAACTTCTAACCCCATTGCACCTTACTTGTCCACGGATGACCCCTTTGCCAAATGGAGGCGCCTCCAACTCCTAACCTTTTCTTCAGTGCTTGGTTACAGGGCTGTGCTGTAGTGAGTCCCAGCGCTCACCTTTCTTGAATTACTCCTGTGGAATATTATTCAGTGGCCTCGTGTTTATTTACCCATCTCTTCGTGTTTCTGGGAACTCCTCAGTACTGGCTTGACCTTATACTTCTCTTCTTAAGAAAAATTTTTACGGGGGCGAGGGGGTCAGATGTCTTTACTTACTACCAGCTTCCTCCACTAGAATGTAGGCTTCATGACATTGTGTTCAGCTGTTCTTTGTATGAGGAACTCTTGATGGACTCTGAGCCGACCTGGTGGCCACTTAGTCAAATTACTTTCAGTGTGATCCTGTTGCTGAATATTGGACACATTAGGTAGGGTTCGGCCTAGTGGGAAAAGATGTCTGGGCGGGAAGTCAGAAGTACTCAACTCCACCACTAGTCAGCATGTGTTCATGAATACGTTTTTTGGTTCTTGTCATTTGGCATCTGAAAAATGAGGAAGCCTATTACTTGCCTTATCTGAAAGGCAATTTTGAGGCACTTACTTACAGGTGTAAAAAAAACCTAAATGTTTAAAAGTGCAATAAATGTATAAACTGAGTGGCAGTATGTGTAACTGTCATTCCCTGGAGAGTCTCTACCCTTGCCCCGTTCTATATTTGTTGAAACACTTATTGTGTTTTGACATAATTGTCAATTAAGACCCCACCGAGGGTGCCATATTATCACTTTCCTTCTCTAGAGTGTAAGCTTCCCAGGGCAAGGCTCTTGTCTCCTTGTTCACATTGTAATGTCAGTGCCTTTAACAGCGTCTAGCAGAAGTGCATGGCGTGTGTTGAAAGAATGAGTAGAATTTAGTTTTTTATGGAGTCAGAGAGCTGATGATGCGTTTTTTGAATCCAAATGTGTCTGGTTTTGGAGATTCCTGCCCTTAATATAATAAATAAGTGCAAACTTTTTTCCCCCAGGAATATTGACCCACTTTTTAAAGTACCCAAACCCTGTAATTTGCTAAAGGTTAATTTTCTGCTATTGATATTAGTTGCAAAGCTGGGTTTTCCATTTTCTCTTTTAGTAGACATAAATACCCCCTCATCCTCAAAAATATGTTTAATTTTGTGATAAACCAAAGGGAAATGGTGCCTTTGGAAACGTGTTCTGAGGCTCCGATAACGATTTCATATTAATTAAAAAACCCTTTATGAATTTGCCTGGACTGGCATTGGGTTTAACTCTGAGGGTATAAACATGGACTTTGCCTTCAACAGTACTTGTGTTCATTTGTTACTTCCTTCATCTAACAAATGTACACTGAGCACCACTCTGTATTGGGAGCTGGGCATTCAGACATGAAGATGCACAGTCCCTGCCCTCAGAGTGCCCGGTGGAGACAGATGTGTCCCCAGATGAGTGTGGGTTCTGTGATTTCAGCGCCACATGGAGTTCAGCAGAGAAGTACTCCTTGATGACAGGGGACCTGCGTGCGAGGAAGGACTTCCTGACACGGAGCTGTGAGGGCATAACCCCTTACTCTGGAGAAAGGAATTATTTGAAAAATCTCGAGCTCTGTGTGATATAATTACAGAATTTTCCACTTTGCTGTGGAGCAGTGTTCAAGGAAAATATGTGGTCTGCCAATCCAGAGCTAACCAGGGATCTCTGTGTGAGTCCCCAGTACCCTGGGGCTAGTCCAGAAAGGTCACACTCAAGAAATACCTGTGACAAAATGACTCAGAGGAGGACCCTCACTAGCCATATTCCTCAGTTAACAGCCCAGATTCTAAAACCAGTTCACAGGAGTCAGTTTTCTGCTTCTCCAGGATGTGTTTCCAAGGTTGGCAAGGCAGAAGGTCTTTCATCTGTAACTCGCCTCGGGAGTCTTACCTCAGTGCCTGAAGTCATATTCTTAAACCTCTGTTGTAATCATCAGGATGTAAGGAAATATTTAACCATAAATTCTATGTCTAACTGGAACATTGGTCTAGTACAGACTATAGCACTAGACCTCACAAAACAGAACAACAACAAAACTTAGAGAATTTGCTTTTGGTTTGTAGATTTCTTGATTATAATCTGATTTTAAATATGATTTTATAATAGCTATAGAAGTTTGTGTGTCTAGATCTTGCTTTAACTTAACTAATATGAAAAATCATTGCTGTAATAATATCCACTGAATTATTCTACTCTTCCTTTCTCCAAAATTATTGTACTCATCATTCATAAACATAGATATACTTTTTTCTTTCTATGTCTGTTTCTTGGACAGGTCACCATCATTGCAGATGATAACTGCAGATTTTTATGCTGGTCAAGAGAAAGATTAACTTACTTTCTGGAATCAGAACCATTTCTATACGAAATATTTAGGTATCTTATAGGAAAAGACATTACAAATAAGCTCTACTCATTGAACGATCCCACCTTAAATGATAAAGTAAGTGGGTTTTTTTTTATGAGTGTGTCTGTTTTGTTAAACAATGATGTATAGTGAAGAGTACCTCACTTTATGCAATACATATTTTTCTGAATTTTCATTAATTCATCATGGTTTAAGTAAAGCGGGGATGCTTATAATTTAGAGACCCTTTGAGGGAGTTATTTCTCAAGAGGGTGGACATATTTTGTAATTACTATATTTGTCATCAGCTGGTGAGGTGTCGCTAAATGTCAGGGACCTCCATTTGTGGGGTTGGTGCTGGTCTCTCATGAAGAGTCTTTTAATCAATCTAAGGAAGATGGTTACGTGAGTTGGAGGGAGGCATGGAGGGTAGAGGGGGCCGGGAGGGCAGGGTAATTGGGAGGCTGCTGACTGGTCACTGCAGTGAGCAGGACGTTGGCATTTTAACACTGCTGTCCTCCAGTTTGGGACATCCTCCTGCTCAAGCCCCCTTCCAGAAAGCCCATAAGTGACAAGACAGGGAGGGGAAGGAGCCTGTGGCAAAGCAGTTAGGAATTTCAGAGCTGAAGGCATCTTCTCCACGTTGCAATGTGATCTTCATTTCTCCACGTCTGTTCAGAAGGAAATTCTAATGATGACAGAAGAGAAATTGCAGAACATGGTTTCTGTGATAAGTACCATTCTCCCAGAACTGTGCACACGGGTGTGTGCTCTCTTTAAGTTCTCTTGCCTAGGCCTTTTATCAAATCAAGGTGGTGCTTATTACTTTTAGATTAATAAATAAGCCACTGAGTATATTACACTTTTGTAACATATGTGTAGTTACAGCTTATAATAAAAATTATAGCTAACATTTATTGGACATTTACTATGGACCTGGTAGTTCTTTATTTCAAGGAAAAAATAAATGCTGTTTACAGGATATACATGACCTAAGTCCCAGAGAGCTCAGAAATCTTTGCTTGTAAACCTTTGCTTGTAGAAGGCCAAAAAGCTGGAACACCAGCTCAGCCTGTGCACACAGATCTCCATGCTAGAAATGAGGAACAGCATCGCCAGCTCCAGTGACAGCGACGATGGCTTACACCAGTTTCTTCGGGGCACCGCCAGCATGTCCTCTCTCCGTAAGTTATCCCGAACAGAGAATCCTCCAGGATTCCGCTGGATGTCATTGGAAATAGACAAATGACAGCCGTGATCGGAAAAATAGCTTTGCAAGTAACAGTTGGGCGACCTGAAGGTATCAACAAAAATAACAATTTTTTTTCTTGCTTTTCCTTTTCCATGTTGCACCTCAGCTAAAATCTAACATGAGAGCTCTTATTGCTTAGTCCAAATTTCAGAACTTGGTGGTTTGTTTTGACGTGGACTCTCCTTCAATACTGGTTCCCTGGGATAAGTTGAGAGAGTCCCTAGTGTTTGCTGGATACTCGGGTTTGTTGTTTTCATGATTTTTGTTCAAGTGAAAACCTAGACCCCGCGATGTACATAAATAAATAAATAAATAACACAAAATAACCGCTTTTATTGGTGAAAATTTTGATGGCAAAATCACACAGATTGATAGCACACTGTGGTAGTAAAGCAGCCAGGAAGCGGGAATTCTTGACTGTCGCTGTCTGGAGAGGATAGGGGTACAACCTCTATGGAAATAGGACACGTCTATTAAAATTTAATGTGCACAGGTTTTGACACAAAATTTCACTGCTAGAGTGTTACCCTATGAATATGCTCTATGGCAAATAATACCACATTAAGTGCTATTCATTCCAGCATTTTTCTACAATTGCAAAATTCTGGGGCAAACCGAAATATCCATCAGAAATAAAACTGATAAATAAATTTTTGATAAAAAAGAAAATGATAGGAAACAATGGCTGGATGTTTTACTGCTGACTGGTTATCTCAGTGTGAGCCCCAAGAGTTAACAGGGGATTGGGTGCTGGGATGTTCCTGAAGATGAAGGAGACCACCCAACACCCAACACCCCCATGAGTTACCTCGTTCACACACAGCCACTGAGAGGCAGGTTTTCCAAGATTGTGCTATCGGTTAGATCATTTTAAAACATCTTAAGTAAGGAACATTTTAAGACACAGATGTTGAAGATTAGTAAGTAACATGAGAGAAACTAAATTATTTTAAGAATTATTCCAAGAATGGAAGTATAAGAAGAACTTTGAACAAATTCATTTGAAATAGCAAAAAGGGGCGCGTGGGTGGCTCAGTGGGTTAAAGCCTCTGCCTTCCGCTCAGGTCATGATCCCAGAGTCCTGGGATCAAGCCCCACATCCGGCTCTCTGCTCCGCGGGGAGCCTGCCTGCCCCTCTGCCTACTTGTGATCTCTGTCTGTCAAAGAAAGAAAGAAAGAGCAAAAAGATGAATTCTTCCACTGTATAAAACAAAAAAATTATTAATGTTCCTAATTGTGTGTTAGTCCAAAGTAACTTTTAAGGAAATACAGATACACATTTAAGGAAATACAGATACACATTCAACAATACTAAATGCTTATGTAAATGATCTTGTATCTTTGGATGCCGTAGATAAATTGCATTAAGGATGTTAAGAATCACATAGTGTAGAGGGATTGGAATTGGCAAAGCCATGGACTCGGCATAAACTTCCAAAGAAAAGTCTAGGCAGAGAAATGTGTTGTGGACATTCACATGATTTCACATGTGGAGATTCACATGATTTCACATTTCACAAATGAGAAATGGGAGATGGTTGTATCTTATTCTAATGTAACTTTTGAAAGTACTGACTGAGGCTGACCAAGCTCTACAATCTGATAGCATATAAATGCATTATCTGCTCTGTTGAAACAGTTTGGTGGTTAATAATCATTTTCAAGTGGATAATTGCATGTATAGTGATTACTATACTAAGAAGGGTCAGCAGAAAGGGAATTTTTGTTTTTCTTTTTTTTTAAGAATATTGTTTATTTATTTGACAGAGAGAGAGAGAGAGAGAGATTGTGCACAAGCAGGGTAAACAGCAGAGGGAGAGAGAGAAGCAGGCCCTCCACTCAGCAGGAACCCCAATGTGTGGCTTGATCCCAGAACCCTGGGATCACGACCTGAGCAGAAGGCTGACACTTAACCAATTGAGCCATCCAGGAGCCCCAAGTTTGGTGTTTTTTTTTTTTTTAATTGTATTTTATTGTCTAAGCTAAATCTTTTGGGAGTAAAATAACATTTTAGAAAAAAAAGTTAACTAGACTATGTTGTTTAAACAGAATAAAAACACATTTTCACAATTCGCATTTGTACTGTTTGTGGCACCAGAAACCTATATTACCAGGTGGATTGATCTCCCATGTGGTGTTCAAATCTTGCACTAATGATTATTAGTTGTGGAACGAGTACATGTGAGTTTGAGAGTGTTGTGTGTGAATTATGCAACAAAGCCCTGCTCATCCCTAATTCCCTTTGACTAATCCCTGTTCTGAGTTTGTTGCCTTCACTTCCTGCAGTTTAATGGAAGACATTGGTCCTTGAGCACCACACTGACACTAATTATGAATTCTTTCATTCATCCTAGCCTGTGATTCATCAAAAACCAGTTAGTTCTGGTTTCTGTTTCTTAGGTTTTAGCTCAGAACTCCTGAAGTCTGGTTTTTTTGTTTGTGTTTTGTTTGCCAGACCCATCAATATGCTATCGGCTTTCCCATATCACAGATGACATTTCTTTTTTTTTTTTTAAAGATTTTATTTATTTATTTGACAGAGATCACAAGTAGGCAGAGAGGCAGGCAGAGAGAGGGGGAGAAAGCAGGCTCTCTGCTGAGCAGAGAGACCGATGCGGGACTCGATCCCAGGATCCTGAGATCATGACCGGAGCGGAAGGCAGAGGCTTAACCCACTGAGCCACCCAGGCGCCCCACAGATGACAATTCTTATAGAACAGAGAATACAGAACCAATCTTGTATTACTTTGGCTGAAATAACAAAATTTACCATTTTTGGAGCACGTGGGAGGTCTTAGTAAATGTGAGTTTCCTCAAACAAGTGAGCTCTTATTCTGAGATTCTGATGGGCACAGGGGGCAACTACTGCCGCTCCTCTCAGCAGCAGAGGCAGCTTCGCGAATGCTAAGGGAGGGAACAAACATTTGTGGACAGTGGTAACTACTATTTTTCAGGATCTCTGGACATAATCATATGCAGTCTTTCCTCTAACCCCGCACAGAGAGGTATACTGAGTTTTGCTAGATGACACAGCACTAACAGCCTCCCAGATCTCTGGCTGGGGGGAAGGGGCTGCTTTCTGGTGCACGTGCACCAGGGTGCTACTCCAGACCCATGTCCTCCTCAGACTGGAATGCAAAGAGCAGCCGCTGTTTGGATGACTGCCCTCCACGCAGGGAAAGTCAGTGACGGCAGAATCTCGTGATGGCTCTGAAAGTTCCCACTTAGAAATAGCACATGCGGGGGCACCTGGGTGGCTCAGTCAGTCAAGCAATTTCCTTGGGCTTAAGTCATGATCTCTGGGTCCTGGGATCGAGCCCCGCATCGGGCTATCTGCTCAGCGGAGAGTCTGCTTCTCCCTCTCCCTCCGCCCTTTCCCCACCCCCACACTCATGCTCTCTCACTCTGTCAAATAAATACATAGCTAAAAACTTTTTTTTTAAGATTTTATTTACTTGACAGAGATCACAAGTAAGCAGAGCAGCAGGCAGAGAGAGCGGGGGAAGCAGGCTCCCTGCTGAGCAGAGAGCCCGATGCGGGGCTCGATCCCAGGATCCTGGGATCATGACCCACGCCAAAGGCAGAGGCTTAATCCACTGAGCCACCCAGGCACCCCCTTCTTTTAAAAAAGAAGAAGTAGCACCTGCGATCCTGCAGGGGCTGAGCAGGAAGGCCCCTGAGGCGGGAGGGAAAGCTAGTGTTTGGACAGAAACTTGGATCTAAGTATTACTTCATTTTACACCTGAGGAAATTAGGAATCTGAATGCTTACTCACTTGCTCCAGTCGCACCGGGAGAGGCTCTGGGATACAGAGCTAGGTGTCCTGTCCGATCCATACTGTTTGACCACATTGCCTCTCTGTTTTAAAAGGAAAAGACCAAAAAAATATTTGTAACACTTGACTAGCGCTTTATAGTTTACCCGTCACTTCCACTCCCATTCCTTCGTCTACACCTGAGGACTCTGCAGCAAGACACAGTCACTATTAGTATATCTACGCCTTTCCTGGAGGGGCCACCTGTCCTCAGTGAGAAGGCTGTGCTTACCCCCAAATCACTTCTTTCTCCTGCAACCTGCCTCACTGGAGAAACCTGCCTCCCCCAATTCCTCCATTATGACCAAGCAGTGCTGCGGTTTTCACAGACCCATTGATTTCCGTTTTGATGACAATTTTTGCTTTCTTCATTGTATGCAGGGTTCGCCATACGAACATTTAAATTATCCAGTAATGTCCTCCGGTCGTTTATTGTTGGGTTAGCTTTCACTTCGCCTCATCTGTCCTTACAGAATTACAAGCAGTGCTGCTCTATAAAAATTACATTTATTTTGTATATTTATTGTGTTTTGTATATTGTAATATTATATGTATATTTGATCAGCATTTACCCATTCCATTTGGTTGAAAGTCTGAATCTCTGGGCTTCCCCTCCATCTCTCTCTCTTTCTCTCTGTTTTTACATTTTTGTTTTGTCTTGTCTTGTCTTGTTTGTCCTATAGAATCTTGATTCTTAAATATAATTGTGAATATGAATCACTTGGAGATTTTATTACAGATTCTGATACAGAAGGCTGGAATAGGGCCCGGTGTCCCCCTGTTTAACCAATGCCCCAGGAGAACTGACATGGCTCTTCCCTGAACCACTCTCTGAGCAGTGAGGAGTAGGGGTCCCTCCCTATAGTCTGGAATTTTGCTGAGTGCAGTCCCATGTTGGTGTCTTGTATTTCCCATTCATTGGTAGGTAGATCTCTGGGCCTGTGTAGATTCTGGTGAAAGCATGAAAAAAAATGGGTGCTGATCCCACTTTTTATATTGCGCTCTATTTTTATGTATATCACATAACCCTAAATCCAGAGCAAGATCTCTACTCTTTGCCACGCAGACTCTGTATTCGACATCAAATTATCATTTAACGACAAGAAAGTAATGAGATAGCCTGAGAAAAATTGCTTCCTTCCCATTTATTCAGTGGCCCGTAATCCACTCAGCTCCCTTTCAGTTTCCTGTGGCTTCATTTACTCGTTTCGTGTTTGGGAAGCATGATGGTGAGGCAGAAGGACCAGAAAGGACGAGCAGGGCAGGGCATGTGGGAAGGAGTGCGTGTCCTCACGTGGCCATAAGCTCTCTTCTCTCTGCTCCTGCCCCGAGGGCCTCACCGGGCTGCCTTGCCATTTTCTCCTGCTTATGAGGTTTAGCTCCTACATGTGATACAGAAAACACTCACACACACACAGATTGATCGGACTTGGCAGGTGCATCACTGACAAGCGGTGCCGGGCACAGATGTCGTCATGGCAACGGGAGACCTTATTCTGTTCCGTTAAAAGTTGTAGAACTTTATTTTGGTTAATTGGGGTTAAATAACCTATTGTGTGGTTTGTTTGTTTGTTTTCTAAGTCCTGAGGCATTATAGAAAATGCATTCTGTTGGAACTCATCTTGGAAAGCTTTTGTTATTTTAAACCATGTATTTTTTTTCAGAAATTATAATTAAAATGTATGAGTTTTAAAGACACTGTGAAAGGGGCACCTGGGTGGCTCAGTGGGTTAAAGCCTCTGCCTTCCACTCAGGTCATGATCTCAGGGTCCTGGGATTGAGCATCGGGCTCTCTGCTCAGCAGGGAGCCTGCTTCCCCCCTCTCTCTGCCTGCCTCTCTGCCTACTTGTGATCTCTCTCTGTGTCAAATAAATAAATAAAATCTTAAAAAAAAAAAAAAGACACACTGTGAAATACTTAGAGCAAGGTTTTTTACTGAGAAAAAAATCTTTTCAGATGTTTTTTGTTATTATTGTCAAGATGGTGTTCTGGACGCTCTCCTAATTTCAGGTGACCCGGTTGTGCAAATATGCCTTAAGTGAGCTTGCCTGTCGTTGGTGGTCTTACCTGCAAAGCCGAGCAGCATATCCGACATAAAGAGTTTCTGTTGGCTATCTTACCCATTTATTTACCTGGAAGGATACAAAAACCCAATATAGCATTCTCACTTTCAAGGCTGGTTTCATGAAATAACCTGTTCAACTCGATTTGTATTCCATTCGCCCCCGCAACCACTATAGACCAATAAACAAGAAGCTTGACATGAATGGTGTGGAGAAGTAGAGAGGAGATGGGATCAGGCAGCAGAAATACTGAGGGAACAGTTCTCAGACCCACCCAGATGGCAAGAGAAAAGCCGTGCCCCTGCTTTGTACTTAGTAAGGAGCAGCTTAGGGAGGCTAAGTAATGGAGTCAAGGCCCCTGGGCTAGCTCTGAAACAAAGAAGTGTTGAATTTGTTGTAAGTTCTTGTTTTGCTTTTTATCCTATGCATATCCGTATCCACTGGGGAGTGTACCTTTGTTGTTCAGCCCCTGAACAGCCATCGCAGCTGACACCCTTGACCACATTCATACACGTTCTCATCTCATCGTCAACCCACCCAGGAAGGTTGGTGTGTTTTTCCCTTTTAGGTTTGAGAAGTATGACATTTATGTCCTCTGAGTCCTTGGTCCCCCAACCAGTAGGGACTGGGCTCTCTGTCTCCAGAGACACCAATCCATTCACTGTCTTCTATCCTCACAGTGTTTTCTCTGTAAAATGATAGTATAGGGATTTTATACAGATACACATTTTTAAAAGATTTTATTTATTTACTTGAGAGAGAGCAAGAGCCCACAAGTCAGGGTAGGGGGACAGAGGGAGAAGCAGACACCCCACTGAGCAGAGAGCCCTGTACAGGGCTTGATCCCAGGATCCTGGGATCGTGACTGAGCCAAAGGCAGATGCTTAACTGACTGAGCCACCCAGGCGCCCCTCCAGTTACACATTTAAACTTTTAATAACAAATTTAAAAATTAACAAGTTAAGGGGAGCGTAGGTGGCTCAAGCGAGTCTGCCTTCGGCTCAGGTCATGATCCCAGGGTCCTGGGATCTAGTCCCGAAGCAGGCTCCCCATGGAGCAGTGAACCCAATGCAGGGCTTGATCCCAGGACCCTGGGATCATGACCTGAGCCAAAGGCAGAGGCTTAACCCATTGAGCCACCAGGGTGCCCCTACCCTTTCTTATTCTTTCCCCTTCTACCTTTACATTGTTGTAGGTCTCTTCCTTAACTTTTAAAGAATCACAATTGATAACAAGTATATTCTGTTATTTCTTTTTTTTCCAAAATATTTTTGTTGTCATAAAATACTTATAACATCAAATTTACAATCTTAACCATACGTAAGTGTACAATTCAGTGGTATTACGTACTCTCTTCTCTTTTGCAACAACAATTAAGTCTTATTGCTTTCTCTATGATTTGCTTTGCAAAGTTTAAGCAAATAAACAATGTTGACATTATTTTGCTTTATTCAGAACCCAATAATGGACTGTGACTACATTTCTTTCTTTTTGGTTATAACGTCATGATTCCTGTTCTGTTCAAAGGAAACTATTTCTAATATCAAGTACAAATGGATTCTCCTTTCATATAAAACAGAAAATCATGCCACAGTTTACTTCATACTTTTTACTTTTTCTCCCTGAAGGTTTTTTATTGTCTTGCTTTGGTATCCATTTTATTCACCATGTCCCTAGTATCTTCTAGCTTCTTATTCATTCTGTCTTTTAACTGAAATCCAGTTTGTTTCTTCTTAAAGTCTTTAAGCAGGTTTTTGTGTTTGAACCATGCCTTATCATACTGCTTTTTGTCTTTATTGGTATTTCTAGTTGCCTTTCTTTCTCCTCATCCTTGCATTTTCTTCTCTCTGTACTCTCTTAGTACATCAATGCTGTGTCCCCTTTTCTCAGAGAACTTCCTCACAGAACCTTCCATTTCACCTCATCCTAGACTAGTTGTTGTCTGCATCTGTGCACAGCTGGCCCCGGGAACTGCCTTCCCCATCCCCCTGAGTGTATTCACCATCCCCATGATGTTACGGCTTTCTCCTTGTGGGCAGGAAGGGGCTGCAGATTACCACGGTTCCTCAGCTGTTCACCCCTGTTGCCGGGCAGCTCAACACCCTGACCACCCATGTGGTCATTAGCCGCTGATCCGCAAATGACCTGTTGGGCTGAGAAAACCTCCTCATGGGAACCACTAACTCTTTCCAACCTCTCTATTTCCCATAACTTGTACATTTCTTTGGTTGGGTCCTTCAATGCTGGTGCTTTCATTTCTCTGAGGGAATTAAGGATAAAAGCTATACCTACCCTTCATCATTATTTTTCAGGAAATTTCAATCCAAACTCAGTCTCTTCAATTTAAAAAAATCTTATGATATACATAAGCAAGGCAGGAAAAGAGATGATAATCCTCTCTAGCCACGAATCCATTAAATCCTTCCCTATCCCCATTCATCAAAAATTGTATAATCTAATTAAAATTCTAAACCCTTTGTAAGGTTTTTAATTACTTGCTAAAACATTTGGCCAGATGGTTAAACATAATAAAAATAAGAACACTTTGAAATGAGTGAGGAAAATGTCATCAAAGTTAATGGAATAAAGGGGGAAAAATCATGTAATATTATATTAGATAGTTGACAAAAGTGTTCCCCCTTTATAAAAATTGAGTATCTTAAGCAGAGAGAAAAGTCACTTGACAAATTTCATATTGTGTTTTTATATTTATTTGGAGATCCAACCTGAGGTTGCCTGTTCATTCTCTGGAACAGGTGTGACCTTCACTCTGGATTTAAGCCCAAAAAATATGTCTGTTTACTTTGACTTGCTAAGAGACACTCTTGGGCCCTCATGTAATTAGAAGCACACTGAAAGAGAAGAAGCTTAATAAGGACAGAATTCTGTCAAAGGGAATTTCTCTTACCTAATTTCTCACTACTCTGGATACTAGAATTTTTTTTTTTTAAAGATTTTATTTATTTATTTGACAGAGAGAGATCACAAGTAGGCAGAGAGGCAGGCAGAGAGAGAGGAGGAAGCAGGCTCCCTGCAGAGCAGAGAGCCCGATGCGGGGCTCGATCCCAGGACCCTGAGATCATGACCTGAGCCGAAGGCAGCGGCTTAACCCACTGAGCCACCCAGGCGTCCCTGGATACTAGAATTTTGACTGTTAGGTAAGATCTCCCTGGTCTGCATGAATAAAGGCTTCCCGCAGTTCTTTGACTCGGTCCCTGAGGAAGGCAGGAAAGGGTCTGGTGGGGCAGGCTAAGCTTGTCCTCACAGAGGCCCACGACTTGCTTCCTCTGGCAGGGAACAGCCTGCAGGAGGCACAGGGGCCTCCACACTGACTCCTCCTCAGTGAGGATCCAGCACAAGCCTCTGAACGGGTCTGCTGAGGAGAGCCTCGACTTCCCAGATCCAAATCCTCCAGTGGGCGTCCACGGTGCTGTCCCCCCTCTGTGATCTGACAGGAGTAGAAGGGTCCACTGTTTGGTTCAGGGCTCTTACTGCTAAGCCTCTGTCTTCTACATGTGCTCAAAGCTCGTATTTTTGAGTTTGAATTTTTCTTTCTTCCCCTCAGGATTGCTGTTCTCTCTCTCAGCTGAACACACCGAACGTGGTGTACAGCTCAGAGGAAATTCCACTCCGCTGGCTGTGCCTTCTGGGTGCGCTGGGATCCATGGGGGGGATGGAGAAGTCTTTCTGACAGAAGATTTTTTTTGCCGCTTGGTGTAATATGAAACATCCCCCAGCAACAATAACTCTTGACATAACTGTTGAACAATTTCATACCTGATAAATCTGGATTGCGGTTCAGCCTGCGTCTATTTGTTTTACATACTTTTATAATAAACTGTGTTAATTGGCACCCAGAGCCAAGTAGAAGATGATTATAGCTAACAGCAAAAAATAATGTTAATGATCTCTTCTTCATTATAATAAATACCGAAGGATATAGTTAACCACTTCTGTTTCCCAACTGTAAAAGCGGTTTTACTAGAGGAAGGATAGAAACCAGATTTCTGGAAAATTTATGGATATGGAATTATTGGCCTGCCTAGAATTTGGAATAAATGAAAAGTAAAGCATCCTACGGAGGTCACGTACCTCATAGTAATGACCTTGAGGGACAAAAGTAATTTGAAAAAGCACTTAACTAAAGATAAGCTCAATCTCTTCCTCTCTCCTCTCCTCGTGCTCATCCATCTAGGTAGGTTTGGCCCCTCCTAGGCAAATTTCTGATGACGCGTCGGTGCATAAAACTAATGAAAAACCAGGCAAACTTGTAGAAAGAATTTATTAATGTTCAACTTGGGAAATGTAAGATAGTTTCCTTGAAGCAGAACATTCTCTCTTCTTTTTTTATAGTTTTTGGGGTTTTTGTTGTTGTTTACGCTCCAAATTGGGCTTAGCTGTATTAGTGGACCAGGAGCTTACCTCTAGCAGCATAGTGATGGTGACTGAGTCTTCCTGCTGAACCGGTGGGCCCCCCGCGGAGGCTGGAGAGCAGGAAGTGTGGGCAAGTGAGCTCCTGCTCCCCAGAGCCCAACTTCCTCCTGGCCACAGCAGTGCCAAATCTTCAGGTAGACCAGGTGATTGTCAACCTTGGCCTTCAGTGGCAGAGGAGGCCCAAGGCCAGCTGAGGCTGGGCCACAGTGTGAGCACTCTCTGCGACCCTGATTCCTGCTGAGGGGTCAGGCAGCTGGCTGGCTCCGGGTAGCTTCCCGTGGTTACCGACAGGCCTGGTGCCCGCTGCCCTCCGTCGCATCTGCGGCAGGGAGGAAGGGCCGCAGGGCACTGCTCTGGGAACTGGGACCGGAGGGGCCTGTGCACTCTAACCCAGCCCCGGAGCCTGAAATGGGAGTGAATCTAGGATCCTGTGAGAACGTTAGCGGGAATATGCAGTCTTGCAGGCCCGGCAGGGCCAGCCCTCCATCCTGCCAGAATGTGATCCTGCCGAGGTGGCCCACTTCTTGTGAGGAAGGAAGTTCTAACACCACAGCCCCCCGACGAGTCTTTCTTTCACAGGCTCTCCAGGCGGCCTTTGCTTTAGCTTCTGAGTATAAAGTAGAAAAATTGTGTGGATATGTGAGCATGAATGGCTCTGAAAAGTGCGTTGAGTTCCTGAGAAACAAAGTAAGTCCAGTCAGAGACTCTGTGCAAGTCATTTTTATTTCCCTGACATTTAACCCAGCTTCTAGCGCCTTGTCATCACTCAGGGGCACCTTTTGCTAATTGGATGAAAACTTCTTGGCAGGTGATGATCCGGCCGAGCCTACTGACGTTTATGTGAGGGGACAGCGCTCTTGCCCATGCGCCATGGGCTGCTATAAGCTATGCTATAAGCCCATGCTATAAGCTCTGCTGAGTCGATTATAGGACAAGGATTCCCCAGGGAACATGACGCAGAATATGGTAATAACAGTCCCTTCTCATCTCAAGGTTTACTATATCCTGAGATTTCCTGCACGTGAGAAATACAGTTGGTTCCCCACCCCCATCCGAAACTAAAGGTGACGGCCATGTGTCTTTGCCTCATGTTCAGGCTCAGCTTTCTGAAGGCCTCATGTGGAGTTTCATGTACTAAGTAATGATCAAGGACGTGGCTATGTGGGGGCTACTTCTGCAGGACAGAAGAAGGTGTCGTTATAGTCCTCAGGGTGCTTGTTTTCCAGTAAGGGACAGAGGCACATACTTGTGATCACAGTGAACTACAGAATGTGGAAGGGCTGTTGGACTCTAGGGAATGGAATCTCCCCTCGTAAGGAATTAGGGAAGACTCCAGATGAAGAAGGTGGGGTTTGACCTTGACCTTGACCTTGAGGAATGGATAGGAATTTGATGAATAGGGATGGGAATGGAGAGGCCACTCCAGGTGGGGAGAAAAGTAAGAGAAAAGGGAAAGGATGATTTGGATTTGGGGAGCAGTGAGGTTTGCCAGAGCTTGGACTGGAAGGGGAAGGAGGCCCAACTTGGAGGCCCCTGGGTCTCACCCCAGGACTGTGGGTGACTCCCACACTATTGTCTTTTTAATGCTATGTAGTAAGCATCACCACTCTTCCTTGGCCCTGGCCAGTGTACTGGGGAATGAACCAATTCTTTCATGGAGAAGTTGAAAGTCCTTGCAAGGTTTTCACCAGGTCATTTCCAGTTGTCTTGGGTCCTCTCTTCATTCTATCTCTGTGGGAAAATGCACCAGTTGGTGATGGAGCTGAGAGGGCGGAGAACATTTTGGTCCCGATGTAGATGGCAGCCTCAGGATCCCATAGAATGTCTCCCCTGTTGATAGATGGGCTAAAAGCACGAGTCCTTTTCTGGAAAAAGTCCTTTTCCTTTTCCTCAGAGCATGAGTCCCACTTCTGCTGTCAAAATAAACGGGATGTGTTTCTGTTATGTGTGTTACACAATCACGTCTGAATCCTCTGCCTTATTGATTTGGTTTAATGCTCTCAGATGACCATCTTGTTTGTTCAGAGAGTTTTTATCAGATTGCAAATACTCAGCCTGAGTTAGTGTTTCATGAAGCTCAGTCATAACTGGAGGCTAGACATATGACGGAAGCCGTGCTAGTTTTTTAAGATAAATTTGGCTGCATGTGGGACCGTTTGAACTGAGAAACACAAACCCCCATTCAAGTACAAGTCCCGCATGTTTTTATCCGCCATTCCTACCGGCGATAATGAATTTTAACAAATGTTCTAATTAGGCCATTGCCCTCCAAAGACCATATCAATAGCTCATTTTATTAACTTACAAACTGACAAAATGACTATTGCAACCCAGGCACTGAGGTAAGAACTGTCAGCCACTTAGTCCTCTGAACAACCATACGAAGTAGATAAGAGCACGATTCCTATTTTACAGCTAGGGAAACTGAGGCAGGGGGACGTGAGGTAACTTGCCCAAGCTCACACGTTTAGTATTCACTGCCATTTGAGTAGACCCGCAAATTGAAGGTTGTTGGCTGGTGGTCATGCTGTCACCTGCGAGAAAAAGGACCAAAAGACTTGCCTGAGTGGTTCTGCTGTGCGGTTGTTTGTGACAGAATTGTGTCCCTGAATCGTCTGAATAGAGGCTCATCATCTACAGTTAATGTCAGTAGTTGTCTCTCAAGAAACTCGGGATTTTAATGGACCATACATGCTTGAAAATAAACAGTAACAGAAAATAAAGTTTCCATGTAGGCACAGCAAACACATCAACTATACCAAAGTCCAGGCCAGTCTAATTCCTGACTTTTTTATGTTGGAAGCTGTGGCCGTTGGGAGTGGCATTCCGCCAGTGCGCGACTGGGACCGTGCAGCTCATCATAAACATGGAGTGGCATTTTCTACGTGCCCAGCACCCTGCTGAGCCCATGACCCCATTCTTTTGTCTTATCCCCAACAGCGGCACTAGATGGGCCCTGGGAATATCTCCCTTCTACAGGTACAGAAACCGAGGCCTAGAGAGGATTAGTGACGGAGCGGAGATCACACGGCTAGGAAGCAGCACAGCGGGGTTCTGAACCCGGGAACTGTTTCTTGAGGCTGGGGCCTTGACCATGGTGCGTGCCATCCCCCGCCCTGTGTCCTGCCCGTCCTCCTCGCCCACAGCGTCTGCTGTCAGCTGCCCACGCTTGCCAGGGATTAACAGGTGATCTGGATAAAGTTCTTGTAGCAGCTCTGCTTCACGCCTTAGTTGGGTCCCACTGTCCGCCTCTGCTCTATACCAAGTATTTGAAGAGTCAGGTTCCACCATCGTTCTCCCATCATCAATCAAGTCCAGCCTGAGGTCAGCATTTGCTGACTGACTGATGGATGGAAGACCATTCAGCCCTGTTGGAGGGCAGCTCGCGCACCACGCGGCTGTGCGCAGGGCAGACGGGGACCCCCGCCCGATGAATCCTGACACTCAATGTGGGAACTTTGTGGAGGGGTGTTTGTGCTGTTCCGGGAGCCGCTCATCAAGCACCTTGAGAAGTCTGTGCACCCGTTTTTAGTAACTCCTCTTACTTTTAAACCACGTTGTTTTCCTCTCTCAGTCATGGTGTCCCTTATGTGGTAGATGCTCAGTAAGACTGTCAAACGCATAAACAAAGGAGGGACAGACCGAGTCATTTATAATTTGACTTCTTGGATATAAAAGGCTTTAAGGATGTTCCTGCCCCCTCTGCTACTTGGGATTGTATTTTCTTCACCTGGCTTTTCCTTCTTGTTTGCCTGGACGCCCCCCTGCCCGCCCCGCCCCCCTCTTCCTCCCCCTCGCCCCTCCCCCTCCCATACCAGTCCTGGCAGTGGCTGGACAGGTGGTGGCAAGAACTGCTTTTTTAGGTGGTGCCACAGAGGGTGTTAGCTTCCATAGCTTTAGGATGGAACTCTTCTTTAGGGAAATTAGGAGTTAAATTCGCTTTTGAGGAACTCAAGTCGCCACATATATTAATGTAGGAACATGCATTCTGAGTCCTAATCACACTTTAGGGCAACCCACCTGAGACTGCATGTGTCTGAGAAGCTTCTACCAGCCAAGCACAGGCACTGGAGTCCATTCCATGTTTGTTCTCACGACTGAGAGTCATTTCTGGACTTCGTCGTTTTCTCGAAATGCTGAATTGAAAATACAATGTTTAGGGGAGTTGCATGCCGGGTACTAGCCATCGATTCCCAGAGAGTTTTACTTTCCGGTTGGGGTTTCTCACTGATACATCATCCCAGCATCGGGGCAGGCTGGACAGTAAGTGGTTTTCCTCTTTGTGTCTCTGACAGATGTCCCGTCCCCCCACCAGCGGGGCTCTACCAAGATGAAGCCCATCGAAGAAGGGGTAGAAGATGACGACGAGGTCTTTGAGCCCGTGTCTCCAAACGCACTGAAAGTCCATCAGTTGCCCTGATCAGAGAGAAGGGTCAAGGGACCTGGATGGAAACGGTCCTGAAGAGATCCTGAAAAATACCAGCCCTTCCTCATGGCTTCTTGATTAGTCTGCTGTAGCGCTGATAGTCTGAGGGCAGGAAAGTGAGGAAGGGTCAAAGATGGGAAGGTTATTTTAGCTCTCCTTTTTACTGATCGGCTTTTTAAGCAATTATTTTACTGAGCCTTCTGGCTAAACCTAGTTCTATTTTGAGATATATATTTTCACAGTGTTTTCTAGATATATTATTGTTTTAACTTAGCACTCTGTCAATGCAAATGCCTTTTCACTTGTTTTTGGGTTTTTGTTTTTTTTCTGAGTTGTGGTTCATTTTCCTCACAGTTTTTTTTCTCCACAGTGGCAATGGGGTTGTACACGTGATAGGTTTAAGAAACAGTGTAAGTTCGAAATTGAAAAAGGCAGGGAGTCTCGAGCGTTGTTCAACTGAATTTTTAGCTGGAAGATTGTAAAGAAAGATGTGATTTGGCTGGTGTTTATTTTTTCTCCCAGGCCAGACACATTACCCCACTAGATCACCTTACTTATTTGGGCATTGTGTCGAGAGCAGGATAATGAGCAAAACTCATCAGCCTCGGCTCATGTTACCTTACTGTGTGCTGGGTACAGTCGGGTCTGAAACCAAAGCTGGAAAGAAAACAGATGGAAGCAGTTCTGAGCTCGGCTTGACCTTCCGCAAAAACCCAGCTCACCTGTGATTTGGAGCCATCTTGTCCCACACACCCTGGTGTGGGGAACACCTCACTTGTGGTAGGGTGTCCAGTGGCTAAGCAAGTGTCATAGAACGAGGCGATTGAAAGAGCATTTCAATTCTATGGTCTGAAGTTTCAGACAGTTCCTCCAGAGTCATAGATGTTTCCTTAAAATGTGCCAAATAGCCAGTGCCGGGGATGCAAATGTGAACAGAGCTTTGCGGGCAGACCAAAGCCATGTCATGGG
The DNA here is from genome assembly GCF_922984935.1 of Meles meles. Lineage (NCBI taxonomy): Eukaryota > Metazoa > Chordata > Mammalia > Carnivora > Mustelidae > Meles > Meles meles. The sequence continues at coordinate 27,194,915 of NC_060070.1, forward strand.
CACCCAACCTAGGTGTTGCTGTGAGGGCCTTGACTGTAAGTCTCTCTTTTCTCCTGGAATCGTGTTCCAGGAAACAGTGATGGGAAGTGGGAAGTTGGCTGAAATCAGCGGTCAGACTGGTCAGTGTGACTGCGGCACTCAGCTGGGAGAACCCCTTTGATCGACTACACTACGTCATACGCCATAACGATTTTATTTCATCCACTAGAACCTAGTTGAGTCGGTCCTCTGTTATATGAAATAGCTAAAAAAGTTCCCCATGAAATTACTTTTAGGTAAGCTGAGCCCAAAGCAGCCCGTCTTGCCAAGAGGTGATTTCTCTCAGAGAAGGTAGATAAGCCACTCGAGGGTCACCTCCCTTTCCTAAATCCACTTTTTTTTAAAAGATTTTATTTATTTATTTGACAGAGAGAGATCACAAGTAGGCAGAGAGTCAGGCAGAGAGAGAGAGGAAGGAAGCAGGCTCCCTGCTGAGCAGAGAGCCCCATAAGGGGCTTGATCCCAGAACCCTGGGATCATGACCTGAGCCGAAGGCAGAGGCTTTAACCCACTGAGCCACCCAAGCAGGCCCTAAATCCACTTTTTAAAGGCTAATTATTTTAGTAATTTCACTGGAGTTAAATTTTCATGCTCGGTTCCTCGCTAAGAAAATTTCCACCGATGGGGGATCCAGCTCCTAACATCTGTATCAAATGTTGCCTTATTAACACCACAGTGGAAAGGCTGATTGCACTTCACCTTGGTGCAGCCTCTTTAGTTTCCTAAATTATCAATGTATTAGGGGGGAAATGAAGCACAGGTGAATGACAGCCTTGGCTTTAAGATTGTAGAGATTCATTTGGTCGGACGGTCCCTTGCCATGCCTGAGACCCCACGTGTGGTAACTGTAACTAAAGACGCTGGTACTGCTTTCCTCTAACTGTCGGGTTAAGGTCATGTGGACCATTTCGTTTCCACACGCATAAGACTAATTTGCAAAATCACTCTATAGAGTAATTAGACATGACACCCTTCCCTGAAGAGAAAATAATTTTAGATTCTATCTTTCTGATTCTGTTTGTACTGTTCTGTGGATCCACAGAAGCTTGAGGTTTCTGAACCTGACCCATGTTCAGGTGTGTCCCATTGTGTCGAGCTGAGACCGTGGGAAGGGTCCTCTCTAATGACCAAGCTGCGTGTGTTGGGAGGCTATTTTCTGCAGCACCAGGAACAAACATTTTTAAAGGCACGCTGCTAAAATCAGATGATCGGAATTCATTGACTGTGTTTATTAAAACCCGTGTGTGCGCATGCACGCACATCAGTGCCATTCATAACAGAGATTGTAATCTCAAGCTGAGGAATCTTAAAAGAACCACTTAGCCTGAATGGGAAACATGAACCTATTTTTAAATACACACACTTCTGAGGAAGACAATGAGGCTTGGAGAAAAGGAGATGCCAGCCACTGGGTAGCCCTCCCACATAGACTCGATAGCAAAGAAGCAGATAAGAAGACAGAAAAGAGTTTTAAGTTGTAAGATCTCCTGTGGATGGCTTTGAATTCGTTTATACCAGTGAACAAGTGTATCTTTGTGAAAAGCATAAATACATAGACAAAGAAAAAAATGCGTTTGCTACCAAAGCCACTGATAAAATGCTTCTTGTGTTTTTGGTGTTCACTTAGCTGTGTGACCAAGGCTCAGAAAATGGTCTCCAAAAATTATACTATATATAACCCCACATGTACTAGGTTTAAATGCAACACCGAGTATGTTGTGTGATTCAGGAGTGTAACATTTACACAAGGATGTATGTGTCATTTGTACTGTTTTGAAAGCCCTCATGTTTATATTTATAATAGCACAGATACTAGATAGAAACCCAGTGATGTTTATATATCTTAAATTAGTAATAATGGGTGCTATATGATTGTCAGCTACTGCCCGTTGCTTCCCGGGGTCTTTTCCACTGCTCCCCATGGTTCAGTTGCCCTGTCACCATTGGACACCTTTGTGTTTCGCTGCCAATAGTGTGTGCCCTGGGAGACACGGCCTTCTTCATATCTGGTTCTCCCTCCACGTGTCGGGAACATTTCTGGTTTTATAACCTGGCACTGCCGATTCCTGGGTCCTGGGTCCTATCCTGGCCCCAAAGGCAGAGTTCCTTGAATGCTGGAAAAAAATCTTTGGGAAAAGTTGGTGTTTTCCATGCTGCCCTGTCCCTGGTGCACCCGGGGAAGGACTCCAGCCTTCCAGGAAAATCGTCCTGCCAGTACGTGGATGGCGCCCAGCGAGAGCGGGGGTGTGCGGGGCAGCCCGAGTACTGCGCGGTGCCCACCTCCCTGCGTACCCCAGGGACCAGCTCCGAGGGGTCACAGTTCTTTATTTCCTGTATCCATTTCTTGGGACATTTCTAAAGCCTCTTTGCAGAAACCTCAGACCTCGCCATGCCTCCATTTCCCCTCCCTTTTTTCCAACCCTGGTTTCCCAACCTCCTTTTCTACTTATTTCCAGCAGCAGTGGTTAGAAATTCCCACCCGTTCGATCTCAGTTCCCGAGGACCTGAAAGAACAGGGTAGTGTGCAGGGAACTCAAGGCTGCCGTGTAATCACGCGTCAGTTTCGCTCCAAGGAGGACACATTTCCTCACAGACGGCCTTTCTTTGATCCTCACAGGAGCCCCGGATACCTTGTGTGTAACCATATATTGTGTCATTTCAGAAACCTGCTTTTAAGCACTATTTATAGGTTAATCTGTTATACTTACAACCTAGTTTTAAAGTACATGAGGATTTTATGAATGCTTTATACACATTTATAGGAAACTCAGTCTTTCTGTTTTTAGGTGCCATCGACATTGATACCATTTACTTCAAAATCAATTGACATTTCGTCTGCATAGAGCCTTAGAGTTGAAAATATCTCCATACGCTGTCTTTGATCAAATAAATTTCTTACTTAGAAAATATGCATTTGATCAAATAAATTTCTTACTTAGAAAATATGATGTTCATTTCATTCCTCTTACATATAGCTAGCCGATTTGCTCCGACTCTATGCCTAAAGACAGGGGTTGGTTCATTGACCCTCAGGTTGTGGGAATTGCTCTGGTTTGCCAAGGGGGTGGCCTTGGGTCAGTTCCACTTAATTTCAAAACTCTGCCATCTTGGCTGCCTTCGGCCCTGACAAGAGGCAGCAAGATAGTGCTGACTGGATGCGGCCACTGAGAAGCCTTCCGAGTTTCACTGTGGGACCACGTGCTTGCTCCGGACATGTTCCTGGTTCCACCTTCCGACTCTGAAAAATGATTTTCTTTCCAGCGATGCTCTTCCTCGACTCCTAGGCCTTGTTCTCATTCCACTTCGGCGCCATTTTCACAGTCGCACCGTTGCCTATACTGGCTTCCTGCGGGCCGCGACAGCCCTGGGTGTTGGACATCAGATGCTACATTAATATTTCCTTGTGGTTTACCAGGGACAGAGATATCCCCAGTGACTCTGAAGCTCTCCCAGCCTCCCCCTTCATCCTGAGAAAATCCTCCTCCTTCAGCTTTTAGCCGAGGCTTTCTAGGCTTCTTCCCCCAGTGGCTGGTCACAGCTGCAGGTTCCACTGTAGGACTGGACGTGGCTGGGCCAGGCCGTAGAGCCCATCCAACCCTGACCCCCATAGCAAAGCACGGTTGGAGGGGATTTGATGCTTGGACCCCTCGCATGACTGGCCCACAGGACAAAACGTGACGTGAACAATGCTAAAACTACCTCACACCGGATCAATGGAAGTCCCACAACTGTACCACAGCTCTTAAAAGAACGGCAGCCTGGGAGCCTGAGTGGCTCAGTCAGTTAAGCGTCTGTCTTCGCCTCAGGTCATGATCCCCGGGTCCTGGGATTGAGTCCCACATGGGACTCCCTGCTCAGCGGAGCTTTTCCCTCCCACTCTCCCTCTCTTTGTCTCAAATAAATAATTAAATAAATTTTAATTTAATTTAATTTAAAAATAAAGGAAGCCTACCTTGAGGGGAAAATGATTATAGCCACTTCTTGATGAACATTTACCCACCGGCTCACCTGTTGGTGGTTACAGACAATTAACCCTGTTTTTGCAGAGACTGACGGGCGTGAACACAAGTCCCTTTGAAGGAGCTCAGAGAGAGGCTGTAGACAACACTGCTCATGGAGACACGAGGCCCTGTTTTCATCTGCTCTGAATTCATTTCTCTTAAAATAGCTGCTATCTTTGGGATCTAGCTAAACTTTTTCAATGTGCTTCTCACTATTTTTGTTATTCTTATCTGATCTCTTTAAATGTCCCTCCTTAAGAGTATGGATATATTTTGCTCGTAAGAATAATTGTAATATTTTACATTTTTTGGTACCTGTACTATATAGAGAGGGTTTGTTTTTTTTTTGTTTGTTTTGTTTTTTTTTGAAAGAGAAATACTAGAAACTGATATTGAGAGGTGCCTGGGTGGCTCAGTTGTTAAGTGTCTGCCTTCAGCTCAAGTCATGATCCTAGGGTCCTGAAATCGAGCCCCACATCAGGCTCCCGAGATCGAGCCCCGCATCAGGCTCCCTGCTGGGGGTGGGGTTGGAGCCTGCTTCTCCCGCTCCCCCTGATGCTTCCCCCACCTTGTGCCTTCTTCTTGCTCTCTCTCTCTCTTTGTCAAATAAATGAATAAAATCCTTTTAAAAAATCTTGATATTGACCTTCAAATTCATCTATCCTTTATGTGAAAATGTGGGTTTAGTTACATGTTACGTTTCAAACAGATTTCTTATCTCTGTTGTTCACCTCAACCTCCCTTTTAGCTCAAGGCAACTTAAAAGCACTGGCCTGAGTCCTGCCCTTCTCCTTGGACATGGATTTGAGGTCAGACAGATGCAGCTCCGAACACTGTCTCTGACTATGGGACCTTAGGCAAGATTAAGCCTTTTAGAGCTACTGTGTCATCGTGCGTCCATTAGAACCCTTCCTAACACATAGTTGGTACTCTGTAAAGGTTCTCATCCCTTTTCCCTTTTTTTCCTTTGGTTTTCAAGTTCAATCCTTCAAGCTTCTGGAATCTTGGCAACCACAGTTCTTGTAAAGAGCCAGGGGGCCAGTGCCAGCAGGACCTGAGGGACAGGCAGAGCAGGGAACTGTTACCATGACCCCTTCTGCTTATAGCAGAAATGACTGAAGTCCCCAGGAGCCCTGCGCTCCATGTCCTTGGATACATTTGACTGGGGCAGAGAGAAGAGCCCATCCTGACTTCAGCAAGTGGCCCGAGAAAGCGGTAGGCAGGGGAAGAGGGCTGTAGGCACCTCTCTGTTGGCCAGTGGGTAGAAAACAATAGCTCTAGGCTAAATAATGCTTTCCACGAGGTTCTTCTCTAAGAACCCAAAGTGCCAGTCAATATTTAACAAATTATTTGAACTAACAACCTTGCTTACCTCTCCATGGTGATGACCGAATTGTGGGCAGGTGGGATGGATATGCACGCAAGACATTATGGGTAAGTTCTGACAATAGGAAGGATGGCGAAAAGTTTATCTTGACTCCACAGAGTGTGGGAGAAGGAAGAGCGTTTATTCCTGATGCAGTTTGATTCCTAAAGACAGTTTGAGTGCCAAGATGTCAGGAAGGTCACATTACCTATTTGGCTCTCAGTTTTCTCTGGAAAATGAGGTTACACCAGGAGAAGACTCTTCGATCTCTGTTGTCCGTAATTCCAAGTGTGTGCCCTTTTTAAAAGCTGACATAGTATCTCCTTGTTTTACGTGTCCTTCATTATCCATTTGATTCAGGACTTTTTTTTCCTGGTTGAGGATGATTTAGGGGGGTAGGCAAACTCCCAGCAGCTGCCCCACCTCTGGCTGTCCTACCTACCAAGGGCAGTCGCATCCTTGCCCTATCCTTCATCAATGCCATGCTGGTTTGAAGTCATGAGAGTATTATCAATACCAGGGCTGTGTTGGGTCCTTCCATCAGCAAGCACACAATGTTTCCTTTTCTACCACTGAAAGGGGTTCTTGAAAGTTCTTATCAAAGCAGAGAGCTTGCTGAAAAACCGCTTCTTAACCCTTCTCAAATGGCGATGTCTGACGTTTTCCTCCAAAAGGGACAGAACTGTAGAGTTTCAGAGCAGATAAAGTATGTAAATCTCAATGAGTTCTCAAACTTGAACAGGTATCAGGATCACTAGGAGTCTTCTTAAAACCCAGCTTGCTGGGTCCCACCAGCAGTGTTCAGTTTAGCGTTATCTAGGGAAGGATCCAGAAGGTTTCATTTCTAATAAGTTCCTCGACGGTGTTGACCCTGCCATTAACATGACCACATTTTGGGTCCCCTTAACTAGCCCAGCTCCCTGATTAACAGACAAGGAGACTGTGGCTGGGAAAATTGAGCCCAAGAAAAACTAAAGTCCAAGTATTCTCATTCACTGCCCAATGGCTTTCAGTCAAAAACAACTTTTTTCTTTTGGCTGTAGGCCAATAGTTTTCAAGCTTTTAATTAAAAAAAAAAAAAAAGAAATCCCTTAGGGCACCAGTATAAATACTGTAAGAACTGCTAGATCCTGACTCAATGTACCTAGAACAGGGGTACTTCACCTGCGGCACATTGGCTTCAGAAATTCTGATGTCATTCATCCAGGTGTCAGGAGTCCCACAAGCTCTGCAGGTGATTCCACAAGTAGGAAATGGGAGAAGCCCTGGTCTGGAGGAAGGAAGGCCTGGGCATCACAGGTGATTTGGGTACAGCTGTGCGCTGGTCCAGATTTTGCAGGCAAATGCTTTCCTGGTCTTGCCTCCTGCTCTAGGAGCCATAAAGGAGCAGCAATGGTGCCAGTGTGGGGTTTGAGGGGCAAACAGTAGAAGTGGGCGGCATTGATGGAGAAGCTCAGACCAAAGTGAATGGAGGCCGTCTGGGGGTTGGGGGTGATCTTTTTTTTTCCCCCCCGTGTATGTCAACATTTATTTTAACATATTTATTCTTTTTTATTGAAATACAATTGACATAGAGCATTATATTTAGTTTCAGGTGTAGAACATAATGATTCCATATGTGTACATACAGCAAAACAATCCCCACAGTTCAGTCTAATGACCAAAGGCAACCACAGAGTTAAAAATTTTCTTTCTTGTGATGAGACCTTTTAAGATTGACCCTCTTAGCAACTTAGAAATACACAACATGTATCACTAACTGTAGTCACCGTGCTGTACATTACAACCCCAGGACTTCTTTATTTTCTAACTGTAGGTTTATCTTTTTGACTACTGTTGATGTGTGATTTTATTTTTTTTTAAAGATTTTATTTATTTATTTATTTGACAGATCACAATTAGGCAGAGAGGCAGGCAGAGAGAGAGGGGAACCAGGCTCCCTGCTGAGCAGAGAGCCAGATGTGGGACTCGATCCCAGGACCCTGAGATCATGACCTGAGCCGAAGGCAGAGGCTTAACCCACTGAGCCACCCTGGTGCCCCTGATGTGTGATTTTAAATCTTTAAACTCCCTAAGTCACCTTCTTTGTCTCCCTGTAGCTTCCTTCGGAATACCAGAGTCAGAAGCTTACTGCCTGCTTCTGGTGCCTAGAATGAGAGAATGCTTTGGCTTTGACTTCTGAGGTGTCTCTTCTAGCTCCAAGACTCATTATGTGACCTGAGCAGTTGATGTCTTCTCCCTGAGTCCAATTGTAATTCTTTTGTAATATAGGAGTATTAATATCTGCCATCTTTACCTTTAAAGGACTTCATGAAAACCCAACTTAGAGCACTGTGGAAACTAGAAAACACTATAAAAATGAGACCTATTACTGTATTAACCAGTGACACATACACGGGGGCTTAAGGTGAAAGAAATATCTCTTGACTAAATCATATCCAGAAACTCTCTTGGACCTAGTATCTCATTTGTCCTTGCTTCCAGGTGCATCTAGTCAAATCTAAAACCTGGAACACCTGAGTGTACGATCCTGTGAACATTTTAACAAGAAAAATTTCTTCTCAGATAATGAGAAAACAGATCTTTTTTTTTTAAAGATTTTATTTATTTATTTGACAGAGAGAGATCACAAGTAGGCAGAGAGGCAGGCAGAGAGAGTGAGAGGGAAGCAGGCTCCCTGCCGAGCAGAGAGCCCGACGCGGGACTCGATCCCAGGACCCTGAGATCATGACCTGAGCCGAAGGCAGCGGCTTAAACCACTGAGCCACCCAGGCGCCCCGGGAAAACAGATCTTTTAAAAGATGTCTGAGAATAACAACATCCAGATTTTAAAGAATAAAATCCCAACTAAAAATTCTAGAAGTCTTGTATGTCTTACAGCTTGAAAGGTGGATGAAGAACTTATGGGTTAGTAATGCTGTGTGTATATTTAATGCAGTATAGGTGTTTATAGGTTGGAAGTTTCTTATGACAAGAGGTCCTAGAAATGCTTAGGTAAAATACTTTGTCCTATAGGGCACTTGGGTGGCTCAGTGGTTAAGCCTCTCCCTTTGGCTCAGGTCATGATACCAGGGTCCTGGGATTGAGCCCTGCATCAGGCTCCCTGCTCAGTAGGAGGCCTGCTTCTCCCTCTCCCACTTCCCCTGCTTGTGTTCCCTCTCTCACTGTTTCTTTCTCTGTCAAATAAATAAATAAAATCTTTAAGAAAATAAAATAATTTAAAATACTTTCTCCTAGACAAGTTACCTTATCAGTGCCTTTTCAGCGTCATGAACTCTACATTGACAGCCTGTGTCTTCTGCATAAGAGCCCATAAATTTATCACTCACAATTACATATTTTTCCTGGGAGGAATTTTCCTGGGCAAATTTATCAATCGTATGAAATATTGAGAAATCCAGTAGTAGCTAGGAGGCAAGGTTAAAACGGTTTCAGAAAGTGAGTGAAGAATGCCCTCTGGTGGTATCACGCAGTAACTGACATGCGTCAATGCTTGGTCTTCAATCATAATTATTAAACTAGTTCTACAGTTCCTTAAAGTCAGACATTCATCCTAACCATTAGAAATTTTTACACTTCCAGCGATCCATTATACAATGCACTACATTAGGACATGATGTTTATATTATGTTGTGTTATGTTATGTAGGTTACCTTTTACATAGCCCTAGAGAAAATTTTAGTTAGACTGCTCCATTAAGAAATGATATTTAGGGGCACCTGGATGGCTCAGTGGGTTAAAGCCTCTGCCTTTGGCTCAGGTCATGATCCCAGGGTCCTGGGATCGAGCCCCACATTGGGCTCTCTGCTCAGCAGGGAGCCTGCTTCCCTTTCTCTCTCTCTGGCTGCCTCTCTACCTACCTGTGATCTGTCAAATGAATAAAAAAAAAAAAATCTTTAAAAAAAATGACATTTAGGGGCACCTGGGTGGCTCAGTCATTAAGCGTCTGCTTTCAGCTCAGGTCATGATCCCAGGGTCCTCTTGGGCTCTCCGCTCAGCAGGAAGCCTGCTTCTCCCTCTCCCACACCCCCTGCTTGTGTTCCTTCTCTTGCTGTGTCTCTCTCTGTCAAATAAATAAATAAAATCTTAAAGAAAAAAAAAGTGTTTTTAAAAAAATGATTTTTAATTAAAAAGAAGCACTAGAGGTTGTTAATATGACACTCCCAAATGAGATCTCTTAAATAATTAGATCTCAGTCCGCAGCTTGTTATTGCTTGTTTTCTTATTTTGTTTTAGGGTGGGACTGGGGTTTGCATTGGATCATTTAGCTATTGTGATGGGGTTCTAATGGAACATGTTGAATCTTTGGCAGGTTTGGGGACTAACCACCTGGGATAATCTAGTGTGATTCTAGAGGAGCACAGAATATTGGGCCAAGTGATAGTCCAGGGTCCCTTCCAACCACTCTGTTCTATGTTAAATTTTCCTTAGCAATCTGATATCTCACCAGTTTGTAAATGTTGTACAGTATTTATCCACAAAAAGAAAATAATGACCTAGGGAAATAGAGCGGGTAGTGGCACACCTCCCGATGGCTTCAACAACAGCTCCTCTCATTTCAGCCCCTCCTTTGTATTTTCCAAATTTTCCACCTTAAGAAAGTTGGTCATGATTAGATTCTATTGTTGTTTTTAAAGGATTCTTTTGGGTGAGTGGCCAAAGCCATTTCAACCCAGGACTAGCTAAACTAATATCTGGACCAGCCAATGAAAATTACTTGTACAAAATTAATTGCACAAAGAAAAAAGGGGAACTTGAAGAGCCAGTGTAGAGATAACTGTAATGGCCTGAGTATGTGACATGATGATCTAAATGAAATAAGTGAGAGATAGAACTTGAAATATCTGACATGTGAGTAGTGAAGCCACACTTCTAGAAGAAAACATGGAAAAGCACCAAAGGGCCACATATCAATAATACATCTATTTGAACCAATTCAAAAGTAAATATGGTTTGATTCTTAAGTTGTCTTTACTTGTACTCTGACTTTGCCCTATTGCTGTTACGGTAACACACGAGTCCAGTTTTCTCAACAAAAGAGCAAAACTAACCATGTTATTTGGGGTACAAGCAAAACCCCCAAGGTTAGAGTTGGTACTTTAAAGAAATTAAAATTGGAGCAGGCAAATAGCTACAGATCCTAAGCAGTTTAGAAATCAAATAATGATGGGGCACCTGGGTGGCTCAGTGGGTTAAGCCTCTGCCTTCGGCTCAGGTCATGATCTCAGGGTCCTGAGATCGAGCCCTGCCACTGGTCTCTCTGCTCAGCAGGGAGCCTACATCCCCCCTCTCTCTGCCTGCCTCTCTGCCTACTTGTGATCTCTGTCTGTCAAATAAATAAATAAAATCTTAAAAAAAAAAGAAAGAAATTAAATAATGGAGGTCCTTGTCCTTCAGAAAACAGCTAGCATCTTCAAAACACTGATTAATTTTGAAACAAAGTACACAAATGTATCCTAGATAGGAAACTTTTTAAAGTAGAAATTTTGTTTTGTTTTTAGAGATTCTATTTGTTTGAGAGAGAGAGCGCGTGCACATGCACACAAGTGGAGGGGGGCGGTGGGCAGAGGGAGAGGCAGAAGCAGACTCCCACTGAAAAGGGAGCCTGACTCAGAGCTGGATCCTAAGCCCCTGAGATCTGACTACCTGAGCCAGAGGCTGACACTTAACTGACTAAGCTACCCAGGCGACCTGAATTTTTTTTTAAGAAACATGCAGTCTCAGAAATATTAACCATTTTCCAGATACCTAAAACCACTTTAGAAAGTGTGTGTACGTGTGTGCGCGCACGCGTGTGTGCGCGCACGCGCATGCGCGCGCATTGGAGGGGAAGGGGATTATAAAGAGGAACATATGCTGATTTCTAAATTGAGGATGACAGAAATAATTTGAGTAGCAGTAAAAGCTCTTCTTTTAAGTTTCAGTTGTTTCTAGAAAGTAAAGCAGACAAGAGAACCCCATAGTTTTTTCAGAGGAAAATCAATTTCATGAAAATAATGAGAAAACCAGAGCAGAATCTATCACAAAATGATAGATTGTAACATAAGCAATTTTTTTTATTTAGTAGCCTACCAAGCAAAAGCTTCATATAAAGGTTCTTACAAAAAGCTTATGTAAGAGGTGAAAATGGGAGTCGGTTGTACAAATGTAGCGTTTTGTGTACACATAAGCAAAGCCTAGGATTCTGGGGCTTTCTATTATTCTGCTGTTCTTTATTACAAAAAAGAAAAAGAAATATTAATTGTGGGAATATCCTGGATTCCCCCTATTCAACTCTCAGTCTCCTTCCTATGGTTTAAGCACTGTAACTTCATTCTTTTCCCCAGTGTAACTCCCTGGAGAGGACAAATGCAATGAACTACACTTCTTCAAATCAGCACTTGGGTGCGCCGCCATAAAATGTTTGTGTATTTCTAAACATTATAAATGTTCAGATCACCTGAAGCCACCGCTTCTCAATGATACTGTAGGGAGCTTGTGCCCACCCCCTTCAAATGGCTACTTCAAGTCCTCCAGAATGGCAATCCCCCAGCACTGGATGATGAGGAAAGCACTGTTCACTCCGTTAGTGTCCAGCCCAAGACTGCACTAAGGTGAGACCAGAGAGGTGCTCAGGGCAAGGTACCACGCTGAACATGGACACTTCTTTAAATTTTACACCCTAGCCACCTCTTGCCTCCTAGTTGTGGCCCTGATCGCCTCCGCTGCAGTTTTCTGCTGGGTCTTTTCAGTCAGTGACTTAAAAGGAATCTGGATAAAGATTTCAGGGAATACCTTCTCTGCGACCCCTCTTCCCTGGGACTGGTCTCTCAATTTTCTGTTGTTTTGGCAGTTCTGAATTTGTTTCCTCAGCTCAGGAAGAATGCCACTTCCCTTTGGGGTTTTATCATTCTGTGGCCATCTCAGGGAACTGGAAAGTACCCTTAAGGGAAAAGCTGGGAGTAAATGGGTGCTCACCTCCTATGCTTTTTTTTTTTTTTAATTAACATATAAAGTATTATTTGCCCCAGGGGTGAAAGTCTGTGAATCATCAGGCTTACACATTTCACAGCACTCACTGTAGCACGTACCCTCCCCAATGTCCATCACCCAGCCACCCTATCCCCTACCATCCCCACCCTCCAGCCACCCTCAGTTTGTTTCATGAGATTGAGAGTCTCTTAGGATTTGTCTCCATCTTGATCCCATCTTGTTCCATTTTTTCCTTCCCTACCCCCATGACCCCCCACTCTGCCTCTCAAATTCCTCATATCAGAGAGATCATATGATAATTGTCTTTCTCTGATTAACTTATTTCGCTTAGCATAAAACCCTCTAGTTCCATCCACATCATTGCAAAAGGCAAGATTTCATTTCTTTTGATGGCTGCATAGTATTCCATTGTATATTATATACCACTTCTTCTTTATCCATTCCTCTGTTGATGGACATCGTGCCCTTTCCACAGTTTGGCTATTGTGGACATGGCTGCTATAAACATTCAGGTGCATGTGCCCTTTTTGATCACTACATTTGTATCTTTAGGGTAAACCCAGTAGTGTGATTGCTGGGTCATAGGGTAGCTCTATTTTCAACTTTTTGAGGAAACTCCATTCTGTTTTCCAGAGTGGCTACAACAGCTTGAATTCCCACCAACAGTGTAGGAGGGTTCCCCTTTCTCCACATCCTCGCCAGCATCTGTCATTTCCTGATTGTTAATTTTAGCCACTCTGACTGGTGTGAGGTGATATCTCATTGTGGTTTTGATTTGTATTTCCCTGATGCCGAGTCATATTGAACACTTTTTCATGTGTCTTTTGGCCATCTGGATGTCTTCTTTGCAGAAATGTCTGTTCATGTCCTCTGCCCATTTCTTGATTGGATTACTTGTTCTTTGGGTGTTGATTATAGATTTTGGATATTAGCCCTTTATCTGATATGTCATTTGCAAATATCTTCTCCCATTCTGTCAGTTGTGTTTTGGTTTTGTTGACTGTTTCCTTTGCTGCACAGAAGCTTTTGATCTTGATGAAGTCCCAATAGTTCCTTTTTGCCCTTGCTTACCTTACCTTTGGTGATGTTTCTAGGAAGAAGTTGCTGTGGCTGAGGTCAAAGAGGTTGCTGCCTCTGTTCTCAAGGATTTTGATGCATTCCTGTCTCACATTGCGGTCTTTCATCCATTTTGAGTCTATGTCTGTGTGTGGTGTAAGGAAATGGTCGTTTCATTCTTCTGCATGTGGCTGTCCAATTTTCCCAACATCATTTGTTGAAGAGACTGTCTTTTTTCCATTGGATTTTCTTTCCTGCTTAGTCAAAGATTAGTTGACCATAGAATTGAGGGTCTATTTCTGGGCTCTCTGCTCTGTTGCATTGATCTATGTGTCTGTTTTTGTGCCAGTACTATAATATCTTGATGATGACAGCTTTGTAATAGAGCTTGAAGTCTGGAATTGTGATGTTGCCAGCTATGGTTTTCTTTTTCAACATACCTCTGGCTATTCAGGGTCTTTTCTGGTTCCATATAAATTTTAGGATTATTTGTTCCATTTCTTTTTAAAAAGTTGATGGTATTTTTTGACAGGTATTGCATTAAATGTGTAGATTGCTCTAGGTAGCAAAGACATTTTCACAATATTTGTTCTTCCAGTCCATGACCATTGAAGGTTTTTCCATTTCTTTCTTTTTTTTTTTTTAAAGATTTTATTTATCCATTTGACAGACAGTGATCACAAGTAGGCAGAGAGGCAGGCAGAGATGGAGAGGGGGAAGCAGGTTCCCTGTGGAGCAGAGAGCCAGATGTGGGGCTCAATCCCAGGACCCTGGGATCATGACCTGAGCTGAAGGCAGAGACTTAACCCACTGAGCCACCCAGGTGCCCCGGTATTTCCATTTCTTTGTGTCTTCCTCAATTTTTTCATGAGTATTCTATAGTTTTCTGAATACAGATTCTTTGTCTCTGGTTAGATATATTCCTAGGTATCTTATGGTTTTAGGTACAGTTATAAATGGGATCGACTCCTTAATTTCTCTTTCTTCTGTCTTGCTGTTGGTGTATAGAAATGTAACTGATTTCTGTGCATTGATTTTGTGAATTCCTGTATGAGTTCTAGCACTTTTGGAGTGGCGTCTTTTGGGTTTTCCATGTAAAGTATCATATCATCTGCAAAGAGTGAGAGTTTAACTTCTTCTTTGCCAATTCGGATGTCTGTTATTTCTTTTTGTTGTCTAATTGTTGAAGCTAGGACTTCTATGTTTCTTTCTTTTGAATTTGGTGGCCCCTCAAGTGTCTGGCTACATTGGTTGACCTCCATCCAGTCAGAAAGTTTTTTCATAATTTATACCATCGAATTCATCTCTTTACTGGTTGACTGAACATGAACTGCTTAGTCTTGACTCCAGTTTTTTGTTTATGCTCTTTCTTCTGTCTCAGAGTGTCTTCCTTCTCCATCCAAACCAAACCCATTCCCCCCCCACCTCAATCTCATTTCTTCAAACCACATATGCAATTATCAAAAACTTGTTTTCGAAAAATTTTTCTTGATAAGACATGTTTAATGACGTTCATGGGAAAGTGTAAAAGTCCCCAATCCTATTCAATAAAACCCAATATTATTTTAAATCTATATTAATTTATGGGAAATAAATTAGAAGAGAGTTAAGGAAAAATATTAATGGTTATTTCTAGATAATGGGATTATATATTTTTCAAAATGTTTCTCATATTTGAAGTTGATGAAATATGTCATTGGTTATTTCCAGGTGATGACTATCTTAATTTTCTTTCAAGGCTCTCCATATTCTTTATAACAAAATACAATGCTACTTATATAACAAAGATACTCTTTTAAATAATAATTATCAACGAAACATTTATGCACTCACTCTCTCACAAGCATGAGATCTTCACATCCTAAAATCACTTTTGCACAAGATGAAATACTTACCACTACTGAATTGGACATTTAAAAAGGGTTAAGGTGGTAAATTATGTGTTTCTTACCATAATAAAAAATAAAAAGCAGCAGGAGTCATGGTACCACACACACACACACACACACCCCCAAAGAAAAAGGAAAAGGAAAAGTGAACCATCCAGGTGTAGAGCAGAAATGAAAATGAGTTTAATTGTCAGACTGGTCAATTTATAGAACACAACAGTTTTATCAAATTGTTTTTGTAGTATGCCAATACTGTATACATAGTTCGATAAATCTATATTCACATTTTAGATATTTGGTACTGGTATAATCTGGCTTTGATTGTTCTTTTTGAATACTTTAAAACTACTAGGAAAACACTGTAGGAAAATTCTAAAATGGTTTTTCCAAAAGGGTTGAACATTTTTGTGTTTGGGCCACTTTTCATGACCACATGAAGTATGTGTCTTGACTCCCACGCTTGCATACTCCAAGTTAGCTAACCCAGGATGATTCCTGATGAGGACAGGACTCACCTTTCCTCATTAAGATTTAGACTGAATGTATTCACCATCTGTATTGTCATAAGTTCCACATTTCTAATCACCGATATCTGAAGGTAAATTAAAACTTATGTTCAGGTAGGTGTAGATACTGCCTAAATGGCCTTTTATCCATTTTTTTCTTTAAACAATCATACAAATCATGAAAAATCTCAAAAACTCATCATAAATGCCAACGTTATATGTTTTATTTTTTAATCAAGTAATTTTTTTTAAACCTCAAAATATCCATAATTGACAGAATAAGACATTAGGCATGAAATGAGAATATAAAATCCATGGTCTGCAGAAAGGCAAACAGTACTCCAGTCCATCAAGATGACTATACATGAGTGAAATGCCATTCCGAACATCTACTCCTTTTTTGTCCTTTAAAAACATATAGTTCAAGTGTTTTTTAATTTTCACTTGTAAACAACATGAGCCAAAATGGACAATGAGGTAATCTAATTACTACACAGGATAATTTAAAAACACTAGATAAAACACCATATTAAAGACATATAGAAATCAGTGTTCACTTTGGTCTCTAGTATGGTTAGAGTTGTTAATACCAAAAAGCAACACACACTAATTAAAGCCAGCTTGGTGGTGGGTGCCAGTGGTTGATAGATACTAAGTAATTCAAGAGGTAGTCAACACCATCATTTTCAAGCTGGTAACACTCACAGGTGTTAAGCCACAGATGTATTAAATATTGTAATAGTTTGTCACAGTACAGTACTTTACCATAACTTCGCAGCTTTGTTCCAAATATAAAATTTAAGAACGATAAGGTCAACCTCTCACGCTAACTGAACAACTATGACACAGATCACACAACCACCACATCTTAAAGAGGCTGCTGACAGCTATGTAAGACAGAACTTGAGGCTTTTCACGAGTTGTTCTTTTCTAAAACAAATAAATCTCATTAAGACATCTAGAAAATTAAAGTCAGTGCGGCTGCACTTGTACACACTTTCCCAAATTTTATAACCGAAGGGGAAATACACATATATATTTTATGATAAACATTTCTTAGAGAAAACAGATAAATTAATTTAAATTAACTTTAAGACTTAATGAGATTTCCCATGTCCTGTATAATTCATCTTACAGTGAATGTTACAAAGTCTATTAACACTTATGGGCTTCTATTCACAAACTAAATACAACTAGCAGTAACTTGGGGCCACACTGGTGCAAAATAAAACTGGGCCAGAATATCTTAAAATATTGGCATTAAAACATCCTACGTTTATAGATGGATCGATGTTAATAACATGATGTTTCTTGATCTTTTCCCCTACATTGCACGCCAAACTTCCAAGTTATAAGCAGGTAAAAATATTTTAAAATGTTTTAGTTGTAAAAATACATCCAAAGTCTTTGAGTAAATACTAGAAATGCAAGTATAAAAAGGTTTCTACTATAATCTGCCATGTAGTGACGAATAGCTCCCAGGGCTAAGAGATGGGTAGAGCATCTTTCTTAGGAATTACACTTGTGTTGACATGGGGGTGAGATCAAGGGGCAAATAGTTCACACACCTCCTGCCCAACCCATTAGTAACCCCCGTAAACCGATGCTTCACACAGACCCTTCTCCTCAGTAGCCAGAAATGGCATTGCACGTTTACTCTATGTTCACTCCTTAGCAAGCCAGTGCTAGTTAGTTATGTGCCTAGGGCAATAATTCTGAACTACGCTTGGCCTCAGGGCAGCACGGACACACAAATGGAGATTGGCATCCTTTATACTTTTGCCCAGCATGAATACACTCATACACCAACCTCTTCTCCTGCTACCCCTTCCTGCCCTTCACCTCTGGGCAGAGCAGCTATTTCCAAGATTGCCTCTGTGGTTGGTTTTTTTTTTTTGTTTTTTTTTTTCTTAAGTGGAAGGGTGCCCATAAGTCTTTAAATTAAATACCTGATAACTTTAAAGAAATGCTTGGAGACTTTGCTAACTAAATGAGATGCGTCCTCATTCAGAAGTGTTTGTTAGAAACATAGAGTTGTGAATTGCTATCTACAAAACAGATTAAAAGGTTCTGTACCAGAGGATTATCAGCCCCTGTACGGCTGGAGCAGCACAAAGGTGAGCTATGCATCAACAATGAGGTAGCCTTTTGCTGTAAACAGAATATTTCACCCATGTAAATGGACATGTGCTCACATCAGTGATATTCACATATGCAAGGAGCTTGGGAATTTTGCTTTAGCGTACTTTTCACAGGAAATAAAAATAGGAAAACGGATATCTGATATTTGGAAACTGTGATCAAACTCAGAGGTAGTTATGACTAACATCAGTACATAATACTTATACAAAGGTCTAAGTTATTTGGTTTGTTTTGAGTAAGCAGGACTGTAGACTATTCTGGAAAGAAACAACAACATTATATGGTATGTTCCCTGAGCAAAGTTCTTTGTCCTGAGTATGTTATGTAATAGTGATAATATTTTTATATAAAAAATAAACCCCAGCTTTTAATCATAAGATAGGTTTGGTATGTGCTCTTAGTTCAGTCTGGTAAGATGCTTAAAATGATTTTAAATTGCACCCATAAGGTCCAGTTATAAAATGCTTTTCTTTTTTTTTTTTTAACCAAGATCTTAGCTCTGAACTTTTTATATGTAAACAGGGAATGTCCAATTCTCAAGTCCATAACTTCCTATGTCTATAAGGTCAAGGAACTTTGGTTTGAATTTTCAAAGTGACTTATTATGTTTTGCATTTTTACTGTTAAACCTGCTTATTTTGCCTGCTAAAAATTAAGCAATGCCACTTTGATTTGTCTACATAATTTAAATAAGCTTACAATCCTCACATAAGGCAAGGAAGTACTTCTCTATAGCTATTTATCACATTCAATATCGTCAAAGGTAAGCTTTGCATCACAGCACGTGGATGTTCCAGAATACACCGTGGAGAGTCTCACAAACACTGTCCCAGAATTCAAGCTGAGAGGTAAAGGGCTGGCGGCCCAGCCGCAGGCATTTCCTCGGAGGCATTTCCTCCAGACTGGGGCTTGCTCAAACCGCAGGAACTGCCTAAGACCCTCAGGGCAGGACAAGTTGGGGAAGGAGCAGAAGCTGCTCCGCAGAATGGATCTCATTTGACTCATGCTCTTGTCTTCTGATTATCTGAGCTTACACCAACAGGCTCACACAAAATGTTTTCTATTGCCAATGTTAAGCATTATAACTAATCGGTACCTTCTTGGAGATGTTTCAGAAATTTACCCATAACATCTAGAACCAGGAGGACACCAACATTTTTTTTTTTTTTTAAATGACTGAAACCTAAAGGGACCAATATGAGGACTGGTCCCAGGCCAGTTGACTCACATAATTGAGGACCGACCTGAGAAGTGTCTCTATCTCCATTACTGAATGTCCACCCTGAATGCACCATTTCGGTTACTTCAGCATGAGTAATGAAGGGAACCTCTGTCAAATTCATCTTAATGTACGAAATTCTTGTTGCTTCTGGTGGGAGAGTCCCAGCACCTCGGCCCCAGGCCCATCACTCCAGCTGCCTGCCACCAAATGCTGCACTTTTCAATATCCTTCACAGGGCCAACGTATTGGGCAATTACGAACACCCACTTAAACACCCACTTTTCATTCTCAACCCCAGTATTTTATTCTTACCTGTGCTGTTTTGTTTTAGAAACAAGTCAGATAACTCTCTTGGCGGGGGTGGGGTGGGGGGAATAAAAAACAGCCACCAAAAAAAAAAAAAAAAAACCTACACCAACGACTGGAGCTTTCCTCCAAAGTCTTCAGTAGTAAACAAGGAGAGCCCTGCTCGAAGCGATGGTTTGGACTGACTTCATCAAGGGAAGCTGCTGTTGCCACAACCCCTTCAAAACTTCACAACACATAAAGGATTATAATGAGCTGGTATCAAAATACCACTGAAAACAATCAATCACTACATTTCTACATTGCCCTCCCCCTTCATTTTTCTGAATAGGCATCTAATTCACAATCAAAACGTATGGATTAAAAACATGGAAATATCGGCACGGAAATTACACATTCATTGTCTTTTCTGGAGCTCTGTATCCCAGATTTCAAAAAGCTTATGGCAGTCAGAGGCATGTGGAGTTAAGGTACTGCCTTCAAAGGGGCTGGGGGTAGGGAGAAAATACTCTATAGATAACGATAAAAAGAGGCAATCCCAAACTTGGGAGAACTGATGACGTAAAACCTTTAGTACCATATGATTGGCAGCTCTGAGATCTGAAGTAGCCTTTGGTTCACACAAAAGGTAACAGTCATGTTTTTATTTTAATGTAATATAAAGGGAGTGGTATTTCAAGAAAAAAAAAAACAAAACACTCCAGGGGTTAGCTTTGAAACCATCTAAAATGCTTCCTACGGGGTTTTCAGTTTTGGGGGCTGTCCAATTCCGTGAGGGAGGGTGTGTGCTTCTATCTATAGACGCACATACATAAAGACAAATCCGCTTTATATACGTGTCCACATTCCTGTATCGATGCCTCCTACACACACACACACACTCAGGCTCTCTCCCTCGCACACATGCACATAAAGATATACATAGTATTTCATTCTCTGAATAACATAAAACATGACACCCTGCTCAAGTGTGATTTGCTTAGAGTGATTTGTCTGTTTAAAAAAATTCACAGTTCCTCAACAGTAGTTAAAAATCCCAAGTCAGCTGCTGCTGTGAAATACTGCTCCCCTGTACTTGCATGAGGTAGACTTCCCAACCGGGGAAAGAAAACAATACACTCAGGAAGAAGCGTTATGTCTTTTTCCTTTTTTGAACAGAAGGCCCCTTTTTGCTTGGTTCTTCCGGCGCTGTGGAGGACTTCGCCGAGGAAGCTTCTTGAGAGGACCTGCCTGGCCATTCTGAGATCTCGAACCTCGCCTCCTGAGCAAACGGCGGGGACGTGCAGCCATGCCCTCCTCCCAGCTCTCGAGGAAAAGTCGAAGTGCATGGCTGTGCTTCTGCTTCCTGTCTTCCCTGAGAACTGGCGGGCGGCTGCGCCACAGTCTTGTGTGGGCAGTTTGCCACCATGTGTGCGATGCTCTGACAGTAATGGCACTTCTTTGGCTGAGGAGGTAGACTACATTCCTTAGCATGATGATCAAGGCCACCACAGTTGTAGCATCTGCAACAGAACAGCAGAGACGTCTCAGCAGCGGGGAGCAAGTGTCATAAAATGTGTTACAAATTAAAAAAAAAATACAAACTGTCGATGAGATCAGCCTGTTTTAATGTGCCCTCTTAATAAGTATGTAATGCTATTTTTTAAAAAATAGTTTATTTATTTATTTATCAGAGAGACAGACCGCACAAGCAGGGGGAGCAGCAGGCAGGCTTCCCACCGAGCAAGGAGCCCAATGCGGGACCATCCCAGGACCCTGACCTAAGCTGAAGGCCGACGCTTAACCCACTGAGCCACCCAGGCGTCCCTGAAATGCTATGTGCTTCCAAGACCATCTCACCAAAATGCTCTCACAGAGTTATAAAGCTATTTGTGCTAAACACAACAGTCAATGAAAAACAAGAGTACTAAAACATGAGACACTAGTCACTTCCATAGAGAAATGACTTTTTTTTAAAGACTTGACAGGTTCTTTTAAGAGAACAGTGTAGTCCACTAGAGGGCAGCCAATGTTCAAGAAAAAAACCACAAGCTCGCTTTAAAAAGAAGCCCGTTAAAAAAACAAAGCTGTTGTGACATAGAAATACACACCGGGAATGCACTCCGCAATTGAGAAAATTATAGACCAAATTAAATTTCATTTCTTTAACAGTTCTTTGCGTGTTAACTATGTTGACTGTGGAAACCAGATGAACTGGAAGAATTTTATCCTTTGTACAAATTAAGTAATGAAGGGAAATTTGATATATAAGAAGTCAGATGTCTATGGTGAGTGATATCTGGAAAATTACCAAGTAATTTTAAAGCAATACAGTAAGTATTTGAATCAGAGGAAGCTATAAAAGAAAGCTTCTAAATTCTGGGAAGAATTTTCTTTTAAATTGAAATAAATCTAAATCTACCCTTAATTAGTATTTGAATGCAGACTGGGGGCATGGCTTTGTGTGACATGTCTGAAAATCTGACTGTTTCTAAAAGCTGAACAAGTAAATTATTTGGGAGATAAATTTGCTCAAATTTAGTCAGATTTTCTTTGAAAATTTTATGTTCAAAACAAGCAGAGAAAATAATATTGTATACTTACAAAGGTTTTTAATCTACTTGTTGAGTATAGAATGTGTTTGTTTTGTCTCCAAATGAAAATTTTTAAGAGTTTTGTTTTAAATTTATTTCCAAATACATTTATGAATCTGAAATTCTTAATACGAAGCACAGATGACAAGTCACAATGCTTTTTAAAAAGATAACAAAAAAATGATACCAGTGAGCATCAACTTAAGACTATAATGACAAAAATTAATTATAATTATGCAGTCAAATGCTCTTCCACTGAGCTATACCCCCGACAAAAATTAATTATAATTATGTATGTGTGTGTGAGAGAGAGAGAGAGAGGGAGAGAACAGCAAGTTTAACAACTTAAACTACCATATATTTCAAAGACAAATGACTAAACTACTAACCAACCAAATAGTATATGTAGGACAATTAGTATTCTGTTTTCTGGGTCAACATATTAAGAATATTTTGTTGTTATGTGTTTTGTTTTGTTTTTACCAGGCAGAAACTAGGGTACCTATAGCCTATTTCTTCAGTTACCAATATTACCTTACAGATATTAGAATAATGGATTCACAACCTGGGCTTTCGTTCTTTGTAATAATTAACAAGTATTTATCCCAGGGAAAAGGAATCCATCATATTTTTAAAAATTTAAGGGAAGAGCTGAAAATCCACTTTTTCTGATTATTTATTATGCAATTATATACCTTAATATAATAAATTAATAAAATAATATTACAATCCAGATTCAACATTGTTTCAGCCATGTGTTCTAAGAGATAATGCAAAATTAAAGAACAATAAAAATTACCAATGAATGGTTGAAATTCAGGTCCCCCAAATAACACCCTCAAAAATGGCATCTTTGAAAAATATAACTGTATTACTTCTCAATAATGTTTTCCCACACAGTTTTCTTCTACCATGGATTAAGTGAATTCTTAAATTAAATTTGCACATCTACAAAATGTCTCCTTTTGAATTTAATTCACTTCCTTGAGGATAACATCCACTCAGGAGCTCATTGTCGAAGAGGAGAAAATAGGTTAAAGCCTTCAGTAATAGAACAGGCTCTCCTGCGGACACATCAATTTCATCCATCACTGTGGTGTGCGCAGCGTTATCCAATGCAGGGATCCGTTCTGCCCACTCAATTTACCAAGGGCCTCGTGTCAGGATTCCACTTTTACAAATGGGGCCTTCCATCATATTCTGTATGTGCATTTACCATTACATTTGGGTTTAAAACATCATTTTAAAGGACACTGTGTAATTTTTTGTTTCCTTGCATCTTGATCTACTCCGTTATTCACTTTCCTAGCTTTTCGGATATGTGCTATCATGAGGCCAGACTGTCTTCCACACTGAAAAGATTTGCATGCAGTGGATATGTGCTCAGTCTTAAAAGCAGAGGAGTGGTATTTATTCCCCTCTTCTATTTAATCATTCAGCGTCAATCACGCTTACTAGGAGTGCAGATCACACCCCATTATGAAGCCCTGTCCTTCCCCAGGGACTGATACCAAAATGGAAATGTTCAGCTACCTTTCAGCCCACAAATGATACCACACCACACACCCCGTACAAGCTCTACGTGGTACTTGTTTCCTTTGTTCAGTGTCCACACCTCTCCCAATCAGCTGGCTTTTATTAGTTTGAATGAATCTTAACATCTGATGTGAGCATAAAAATGGCATGTGTGCCCTTGTGTAGTTACATGCTCAAGAAATATAAGCACCCAGACTCACAAGCAAAAGACTACACATGAAAAAAACCATAATCATACTTCATTATACATTCCTATACCCAAGAATAAAAAGTAAAATCATACATAGTATTTTATAAAATGATGAACCAATGGCACAAAGGATATTTTATCTATTGAACATAAAGTAAAATAAAAATGTTTAGATTAGTCTCAGAACTTTATCAAGTTTTTTGTAAAATTATAAATACTTTAATTCTAATGAGTTAGCACATTCTACAGATATTACTTCTTATTTAAGATGTTTTTGAAGATGAAAATAACAATAAAAATGGAGCCAATTTTTAAAAAAAATTATCAAAATAAGATGAACTTTTTTTTTTTTAAGATGAACATTTTTAAATGAAACAATGCCAACAATAGATATAGTAGGATAGAAGCACCTAAAATAGCAAAATAAAAGCAAATATTTAGGGCTTGAGAACTATATAATTATGTTATGAAATAAGTAATTAGGGGGGGTCTTAACAAACTAAGCCCAAACAATGACATTACTTAGTAAGTTAATCAAACATATGCAAAGTTCTGAGGATTCTAAAACAAAAATGAAAATTCTCATCCTGAAATCAGAATTTAGATCTGCTATGGCCCTTTGAAAAATTCCCATTTTTGAGGTTCAAGCTGCAGAACAACTAAATTACATTTTCAAATGATAATAGTAACAGTGATTAGAACTGAGCTCAATTGAAAGCCACAAGGTTAGAATATGGATGTTAATTTTTTAAATGATACCTCAATGATTTAGATAAAATAATCAATTGTATGTTCTGCCTGGATCTCAAAAGTGATAATAACTTGGGGAGAGGGATGCTTCTTCATGGAGAGCCAGCTTTGCCTATCTAAAAGTGTAATGGGAAAAACAGATTAGGCACTTCTAAGTATTTGGAAGTGTTAACTTTGTAAGAATTTATATGGAAAATTAAATCTACATTCTGGGGGGCTTGAAGGGGCATTAAGGACAAGGATACAGAGATCTGTAAGCTTCTCAAGAACAAGCAAATACTGAGACAACAGTGAGTTAAGTAGTATCGAGGAGAGAAAATGGAAAAGAGGACATAAAAATCCATGGAAAAGAAAGATGTGAAAAACAATCAATAAAGTTTCCAAGTGGGAGAACAGAAAAGTCACAGATTGGAAAGAATTCCAGAAACCAATCTGGAGAAAGAGTAACTGACTCTTTGAAGAGATTGTTTATTAATCCTGATACAGTCCAACTAAAATCCGGAAATGATACTAATGACATTCAAGACTACAGTTTTTTCATTTCATTTTTTTTTAAGATTTTATTTATTTATTTGACAGAGAGAGAGATCACAAGTAGGCAGAGAGGCAGACAGAGAGAGAGAGAAGCAGGCCCCCTGCTGAGCAGAGAGCCTGATGCGGGACTCCATCCCAGGACCCTGGGATCATGACCTGAGCCGAAGGCAGCGGCTTAATCCACTGAGCCACCCAGGCACCCTCATTTTATTTTTAAAGATTTATTTATTTTAGAGCTAGGGTGTGAGAGAGTGCAAGTGGGGAAAGGGACAGAGGAAGGAAGAGAGAATCCTTAAGCAGACTCCCTGATGAATGCAGAGCCCCAAGGGGACTCAATCTTATGACCCTCAGATCATGACCTGAGCCAAAACCAAGAGTCGGATGCTTAACCGACTGAGCCACCCAGGTCTTCCAGTATAGTTTTGGATTTTAATATGACTGACACTTGTTATCTAATTCAATTGTCTGCCAATCAACCCAACTACCCAGGAGTGTGAGATGCCAGTGTGGGAGTGGGAGGAGGTGGATGGCAGAAATGCCATCAAAGAACCTGAGAGAGCTAAAGAAAAGGAACAGATCCAGAGAAGCTTTTGATGGAAGCAATCTGCCCACCCCGTACCTCCTGAGGATCACAGAGTCTTCCAGAAGGCCCCATTTTGTTTTGATAGTGTCCATACATTCTAAATTTATACCTGGGTATAGTTTATTCACTTCACAGGATCTGCCCCAACATACCAAGAGGAGAGTTAGAAAACTTGGATAAATTAGAGTTGGAAAAGCCTTTCAATAATGCACACATTTTCAGATCTCTATCAAAGCAACCTATTCTTTACATGAATCTGTTTCCTTGTATCTCATTCTTCTTATATCGACTCTTAAAGCTATGAGCCAACTCAGCAATAAAACATTTTAGTAAGATTAATTTTTATATATTTTTCTTAAGTACAGTGGTAAAAACATTCAGTTTTTAAAAATACTGGCTAGTGGTGATTTATGACTTTTAAAAAGTTGGGGCACCTGGAGGGCTTAGTCATTAAGTGTCTGCCTTTGGCTCAGATCATGATCCAAGGGTCCTGGGATTGAACCCTGCCAGGGTTCCCTGCTCAGTGGGAAGCCTGCTTCTCCCTCTCTGACTTCCTGTGCTTGTGTTCCCTCTGGAGCTGTGTCTCTCTCTGCCAAATAAATGTAAAAAATCTTAAAGAAAAAAAAAGTTTCTTATGGAACAAATACATATTTGACACCAAAAAAAAGGTATGTGTATTTTTTGAAACACAGAAGCCAGTATCTCCCTAAATTACCTTAACTCATGTGAAAAATAAAATGAGTTATAGAGTAGGGCTGAACATATTGTTAGCAGAATTAAAATAATAATAAAAATAATAAGAGGTTTAACTTATTAAAAGTTTACTATGTTCTAGACACTGTACAGAAGGTTTCTAGTGTGTTACATAATTTACTCTTCCCCCCAAACCCTATAAAGTAGGTACTATAACATTTCCTTTGTGTTGATGAAACAACTAAAACTTGAGTTTACAAAGAAGGAAATTTTAATTGAAAATAATTTCCCTTGCATTTTCTTTAAAGTTTTTTGGTTTTTGTTTTTTTGACAGAGATCCCAAGTAGGCAAAGAGGCAAGCAGAGAGAGGGGGAAGCAGGCTCCCTGCTGAGCAGAGAGCCCAATGCAGGATCATGACCTTGAGCCGAAGGCAGAGGCTTTAACCCGCTGGCCACCCAGGCACCCCTCCCTTGCATTTTCATTATATGAAAAATTATACCTAACAATAGATGTAAATTTTATTACATGTAAGTCTAAAAAATAGAGTCCTGAATTTAAAACAGCAACACACACACAGATTTGTAACATTATTTCCCAAGATTCGGCTCACTGCTGTCACTATGATAGAGGACATAAGTGTCTCTCACTGAATGATCCCATCTATGCCATGAAGGTTGGGACTAATCTAGTCCAGAGTTTTCAATGTCAATGCCCAGTTTTATTTCTACTCCTCTTGTACCATAGGTGGAAAATTTTTGTCTAAAAATTAGTAAATAATTTTTCCATTTTCCTTAGTCATATATGTTTAAGTCTGTAAGTCAGAACTGCAGGATGACATGTTATAATCAGAGCTATCAAACTAGCTCAATAAAATGCCAGTCAAAATAAAGAACTCTGACATTTTAGTTAGCCCATGAAGTCATATTATGATGTGTATGATTTATTTAGGCCTTGAAATAAATACTATGATGAGATTCTATTGGTTGGAGTGAATGTAAATTGAGAAGGCATCTTTTAGAGGGCAATTTGACAGTGTATTTAAAAATATTATATGGTACATATATTTTAAAAATAAAATAAAATAAAATAAATATTATATGGTACATATATTTTAAAAATAAAAATATGGTACATACCCTCTCACCCAACAACACTAACTCTAAAAATCTGCCTGTAGAGATTCCCTACTATATTAGAAATAGTGTTGCCTGTACCAGTAAAAAACAGAAAAATCGAATGATAATAGTAATACTAACAATAATAATAAATGCTTGTGATCAAAACTGGATGATCTGCTACAGAATCGACGTTCTTCACCACTGAGCTACAAACGTGTGAAAATGGAAAGGAAATGAGAGCCATGTGTATTGAGAAACACTGTAGATATTGAAAGAAATGAAGTAAAAAAACATTTTTTAA
The DNA here is from genome assembly GCF_922984935.1 of Meles meles. NCBI lineage: Eukaryota > Metazoa > Chordata > Mammalia > Carnivora > Mustelidae > Meles > Meles meles. Next base: position 27,222,692 of record NC_060070.1, read on the forward strand.
AATAAGGTAGATCTTTATGTATTCAAATGAAAAGATCTCCAAGATAAATTAAGGCAAACCACAGGATAACGCATATAGTATAATACTACTTATGTTTCAAAAACTGTATATGTTTAAAGGTAATTGTACGCAATTTTTCAAATGCATGGAAAAACCACTGGAAGGATAAATGGTAAACTAAAAGGGGTTACATCTGAGGAGAAGAGAGGTATAATGTGAAGGAGGGCTTTCATGTTTACTCTCTAATTTTTGTAGAGTTTCCTTTTTATTTATTTTTTATTATTTATGTCTTTATTTTTATTTTTAGAGAGAGAAAGGGAGTATGCGTGGTGGCAAGGGACAGAGGGAGAGGGATAAGGAGAATCTTAAATAGGCTCCATGCCCAGTGGGGAGCCTGACACGGGGCTCGATCTCACAACCCTGACATCATGCCCTGTGCCCACATCAAGAATCTGACACTTGACTGACTGGGCCACCCAGGCGCCCTGAGTTTCTTTTTTAAATAACAGGTAGGAATTTATATGTTGTTCATGTAATTAGAAAAAGAGCAATTCTATAGCTCCACCTCCATGTTGTAATTCCACCATTATTACTGTTTGTCACTGGGTGGTGAACTTGTATACCAGCAGTTCTGGAGTCATCTTGGAAGCTTTTAAAAAATACTTATACCGAGATGCTACTCCATGCCGATTAAATTAGAATCTCTGAAGATGGAGGCCCACGTCTGAATACTTTTTGAAAGCTTCCCAGGTGGTAGTGAACAGCTTCTTGAGAACTATATACAATCTGAGTTAGCACTGACAACCATACAAGGAGATCACTCATAATCCCAACCATTAAGGAATGTGGTTCAAAAAGAATAAATCTCCCCAAACACTGTTTCAACAGATCACTGATGCCTCAGAAAGAAGGAAGGAAAGAAAGGAAGGAAGAAAAAAGTGTGTATGTATTTTATTTCCTTATAGGAAATAAACGAAACATGATTCCCTAAAATCTCCGGTTGTGGGAGCACAAAAGCCCATCACCTTTTACCATCACTGATTCCTGCTAATTGTGGAAGTAAACCAGTGCAAGGAACTACTGCATTTAGCTTTAGATGTAGTTTCCCTGCTTCTGAGACCATTATTCAATTCTGAGTTCATCAATCAAGGATGGATTCAATGTTAAGAACCCGTGTCATCAAATGGGTGATAACTTACAGCTCTTCATCAATTGCTACTTTCTCTTAACTTCACCGTCATTACCAATTAACATGTATTGATTTCCCATAATAACTCAAGTCTGCATCTTCTGTTGCTTGCATCTAAAATAATTATCAAAAGCATATAAATTTAGTATAGATAAGACTCCTGCAAACATTTCTATGACCAAGTTTTGTTGGCTATTACATAAAAATTACTTCCTTATGAATATAAATATAAAACCAAGATCTTTGCTTTATATAAAAATCTATTAGCCATGGCACTTAAAAAATCTCAAATATTTAAACTGCATTTCACCTGAAAGAGTGCCATGGATAAAGTAACTACCGCTCACTCTGTCTTCCCTAGAGAAAGGGAAAGTACAGGATAGACAATTGAAAGAAAACTGGCTTAGTTAGACCACCTGAAGGGTAAGTTTTCAATATATCTTTTTTAAAAGCAAAATTTAGTTAGTATTATTGCCATACAGTTCTTTCTGGTGCAAAATTAATGGCAGTTATCTGGATGGCTCTGTATTGTCTAGTTCTAGTCAGAGTAAGGGTCAGTGTGTTGTGGCATAGAACTAATGTGAATTCTAAACTCTAAAACTGCTCGCAGTGGAGGGGCACCTGGCTGGCTCAGTTGGAAGAGCATGTGATTCTTGATCTCGGGGTTGTAGGTTCAAATCCTAAGTTGGGTGTAGAGATTACTACAAAAAATATGTAAACTTTAAAAAAAAATTATTGGCAGTGGAAAAAACACTCTAGTTCTCCTCCAAACTTAGTGTTCAGACCATTTAACTAAACTGATCTAGGGTATGCACTGAGTTCAGAGGGTATTTTTTACTTACCAACTATTTTTCTATCCTCTTTCATCATCTTGTTCTATGATGGGAATTTGTCTAGATACCTTGTTTATCAGTGAATTCAACTGCTTCTAATACCCATGTAATCATTTTCATAAAATGAAAGGAAAACAAAAAAAGCACTTAAGAGGGACGCCTGGGTGGCTCAGTGGGTTAAGCCACTGCCTTCGGCTCAGGTCATGATCTCGGGGTCCTGGGATCGAGTCCCGCATCTGGCTCTCTGCTCAGCAGGGAGCCTGCTTCCCTCTCTCTCTCTCTCTGCCTGCCTCTCTATCGACTTGTGATCTCTCTCTGTCAAATAAATAAATAAAATCTTTAAAAAAAAAAAAAGCACTTAAGAATATCTACTATGTGCAGGGAGAAAATTATCTGAGAAATAATATTTTTAAAAATCCATACTAAATAATATTCCAGAATTCCGGATAATTCCAGAGTGAAAAGGAGATCAATTTCCCGGAGCAACCGATTAATTAAAAAAAAAAAAAAAGTCAACATAAGAAATATTTTATTTATATTTCAGAGCACTAGGGATAAGATTATAAAAATTTTTCAGAAAATTGTATCAACAGTAATGAACATTCGATGATCTTTAGATGTCTTACAACTAAGACTGGAAACAAGAAGAAAATTTTAAAATGCCCTTAGCATTTTGGAGAAAATCATTTCCAACATAGAAAAAAATATACTATAAGTACAATTTGGCACTAGACAGTAATGGAATGTATGTAAATAGTCAGCTGAATGGTAAGACTTACGTATTTACATATTTTATGTTGCTTAATGTCTTCTGACTGCTTTCTGAACCATCTTATGTTTATTAGTTTTGGGACATTCTCTCTGATAAATGCATGGCCTGTCATCTGTATCATAATGCCAGCCAAAAATGCACCAAAGCGTCTTGAAAAACAGCTAAAATATAGTAATAGCTCTATTTGCAAACCTTTCATCATCTTATGATAACAAAATGGTAAGATGGAAAATGTGGGGGGCAGGCATGTGATGAACGGCAGTGCCGGGTTTCCAGCAAAGCAGGGATGAAACGCATAGCAGTTTTAAAAGAGAAGAGGATACGGAAGGAGAGAGAAATCACTGAAGAAACAGGGACAAAGGGAGCCTTTCTCATGGAAGGGCACTTCAATCAGGTATAATTATAAGCCAGACATTTTGGTATTTCATTCCACTATGGGTAGAAGTACTTGGTAGATCTTGTGGCAATCCCACAGAACAATAATCATTTGTTCAGGGTCTGCTACTTTGTACCATAGCTTAAGAAAGAGCATAATAATGAATTCTAGGTCAGAAGCTAAATCTGTATTTCAGATAAAAATGTTATCTCCCTTGTAGGTAACAAACAACATTCCAGGCAGGTAATCGGTTCTGGCTAATGGAAAAGTTGAAAAAACAAGGAGAAAGATGTACTTAAATACAGATAACTCAATGCTTTCCAATGTCTTGGAAGAAAAACCAGTTTGTTATGAAATTGGACCCAATCTCACAGGCAGTGGACATTCTGCCAGCATGGCTTTTATGATCCAACACAACTAAGGAGGACATCTCTCAGGACATCTCTCTCTCTCTCATACATGTGTACACAAACACACAAGCATGTGCCGCAAGCTGTCCACAGTGGTAGTGTGTAACCATCCAAACTGTGGATTTAAATGTATCCTTGTTGGAACCAAGTTCAGTTCATATTTGTCACAGTGGCTTTTAGGTAGGGAGTATTTTCAGGTTACTGCTGGTATCCAATATAAAGGAAAGGAAAGACAGTCAATATTTAACTAGAAATGGTTAAAATTGGGTGTCTCCTTAAATGAGAGAATCAGATTATAATATGCAACCTGAAAATGTTGGTTCATTTATCTATTTTAGCAGTCTTGCTGAAAATGTAAAATCCCCAGGGCTGCTTGCATTTCCCTAGAACATTTCCATTCACCAGTGACAGAGGGGCGACACTGGCTGTAGGTAAGCCTTGGTAGAGGCGGAAGAAAGGCAATTCCACTACTGCTTTTGTGTCAACTTTTATAATTTTTTCTTCTCTTGGTCATCACATGATTTCTTTCTTTCGCAATGTAATTTTTTGTTATTTTACAAGTCATTCTAAAGTGATAGCTCTCTCTCTTTAGATATATGTTGAATTTTTTTTTTAACTATTAAAGCACAAGCAATTTTAAAAGAGTAGTTTCATCATGACTACTTGATGTGTGAAACAATTTGTTATCTAGAGAAATGGATGTAAACGTCAAAACAATATATGAAAGAATTTAAATACATAATAAAAAACACCTTAGGTATATAAACAAACACCATAGAATAAAATTGACTGGCTCATATCTTATCACACCTTGCTGTTAAAACACAGAAGGAAGAGAAGGCATGAGGAATTTCAAAAGAAAGAAAGATGTACAGAGGGCAAGAATCAATTTTGCTGCATGATTGATGCCCCGCACAGCAGAAGGTTAGATTACAGTTTCAGATTTATGCTGGTTGTTTGCAAGCTGGAGGCAACGAGAGGGCTAGATTAGAAGATTTTAGCCAAGTGAGCTATTATTTAGCCCAACGGGTTATTGAAAGCATTGAAATTACTATGACTAAGTTACTTTTGGTGCAAGTGTCAATATTGGTAGTATTTGAGTTTCTATGAAGACAGAGGGTTTAAACACCTTCCAGTTGTTGTATTACTAAATTAACACTGAATTTCCACTATGTTACTGAATTAGTAAGAACTATGTATAAACTTTCCATTTTGACAATGTTTATATGGGTAGCATTAAAACATATTTATAGAGGGCCTGTTGTTCTAGAGTATGTTGCTTAGTACGATCTACCCAAAATGTATCCTCAGGATGAATCGTGTGCGGGGGGCCAAAGAAGACTGTGCCAAACCATCCCAATTTCTAGGGCTATTCAGGAATCGGGACTTAAAACTATTCTGCTGAAATCACCAATGAGTGGCTTCTAATGATCAGTAAGTTTGGTCTCCCATTCCAGCATCAACTAATGCTGAGGAAAATGATGAACTACAGATAAGAAATACATGACCTCTGTCCACTCCTCCTCTAGCCCCGTTGGTCTTTCTGCGACTATCTATTCTCTTTTGTCAAGAATCAGCAGTTCTTAAATTGTTCACCACGTAGGTAGGTAGGTGAAAACCGAATGAAGAAAAATCATGACTATGTCTAGATAATCTCCCTAAACGGTGATATCAAGTCCTTTCTATATAAGACTGATCTTGAAAAATAAAGCCTAAGGCAAAATCATGGACGGCATTGTTGGTTTTCATGACTACTTCTTTTTTTCCTTCCTTACTGGTTGCAGCTGCCCTTCATGTTATCCAGCTGTTTACATGAATAAAAGCTTGAGGGTTTAGCTGCTAAGGCATCCCTGGCAGATCTTTTCTCTGGTCACAGATCCCTTAAGGAGTCTTGTTTTTTCCCTATTTGAACATTTTAAGGCTGTGACCCTGTGAACACATGGCCACAGTTGTAAAAGAAATGGCTGTCAAGCCAAGGATGGAGGTTAAAAACTGAAGGTAGGCATGAGAAGGGCAGACAGGTCCTCCTCAGAGTCAGGATTGTTTACACATGTCCGAATACTCCTAAGTGCTAAGATTAGGCCTAGATTCTACACATTAACTGATTCATTTGTGTATACTCTATAAGACAAGACAAGCTCCTGAGTATCTGAGCAAAGGAATTTTCACCTCCTCTGGTCATACTCTGAATTTGGCTGATAGAAGTTTGTGTGAAGAATTTAGTTTATTCCTTTAGTGAGACAAAAGAAACAAAGGCACTGAATGATTTTTTTATGTTTTTCTAACAAAAAAAATATTGAAAAGTATGGCAGATATAGTGAAAGGCAGTAAATTTGGCTAATACTAATCTTTTTAACTTTAAAAATGTACATATTTCAGAAAAGTAAAAATTATAAAATATGGTAGCGCAAATGGCAAAGTGCTATTTATTTATCACACTGAATGTGAAGTTCTTTTTATAACTTAATTGAATATAACACATATATAGGGGAAAAGCTGTGTTTCAGTGGGAAGCTGCATTGTCTAGATCTAGATAGAGCTCACACTATGGATTAACTGATTCTGATTTAAGAGAGTAATTTCCCAGCTCTTTAAATTGCCAATAACTGATAGCAATGCAAAGCTATTCTTGACCATACAGAGGCAAATTCTGTCCTGTCAGGTTCCACTGAATTTTCCCACCCTGAAAGAAGCACATTTTTCATTCATTAGATATTGATTTCAATATTCCTGATCTACAAATCTGTCTGTTCTTTGGACTGTCCTTTGAACAGGTTATTCCAGCTGTCTGTTTTCCTCATGTCATTGGATTAAATAAAATCTTTAACATTTGCTCATTTTTTATCTGTATCAACGTCAAGATGTTATCATTTTTTAAAATTATCCTTTAATTCTCACACAGTAAATATTTAACCATAGAAGCCACTGGTTGAAATGCAAAGTTCATTATGACATCATTAGGATCTTGCTCTTTAAGCACGTAGAATCTAGAATAAAGTAAATGCACAACTAACTTTAATCCCCAGGGTTATTGAACCCGTACTAGTTTCTACGTTTATTCTCAGTGATCTTATTTTTTTAATACCTTGAAACGTTTGGCTCTTTCATAATCCTGGGAATTACTTCCAACTTCACTAAAAAGGAGCTTAAAATAACACAAAAATTTTAATTTTTCCAAAAAAGACATGTAAATGGTCAACAGATACCTGAAAATGTGCTCAACATTGCTAATTATCAGGGAAATGCAAATCAAAACCACAATGAGACATCACCTCACTCCTCTTAGAATGGCTGTACCAAAAAGACAAGGGATACCAAGTATCAGCAAAGATGTGGAAAAAAGGAAATCCTTGTGCACTGCTGGTAGGATTGTAAATGGTACAGCCACTGTGCAAAATAGTATGAAGACTTCTCAAGTTAAAAATAGAAATACGATATGATCCAGCGATTCCACTTCTGGGCATATATCCAACTGAAATAAAATCACTATCTCAAAGAGCTATCAGCACCCCTGTGTTCACTGAAGCATTATTCACAATAGCCAAGACATAGGAATGACCTAAAAGTCTACTGATGGGGGCGCCTGGGTGGCTCAGTGGGTTAAGCCGCTGCCTTCGGCTCAGGTCATGATCTCAGGGTCCTGGGATCGAGCCCCACATCGGGCTCTCTGCTCCACGGGGCGCCTGCTTCCTCCTCTCTCTCTCTGCCTGCCTCTCTGCCTACTTGTGATCTCTCTGTGTCAAGTAAATAAATAAAATCTTAAAAAAAAAAAAAAAGTCTACTGATGAATGAATGGATAAAAAAAATGTGGTATACATACACATAAGGGAATATTATTCAGCCATAAAAATGGAAATCCTGCCATTTGTGACTACATGGATGGATCTTGAAGGTATTACGCTGAGAAATTAGTCAGATGTAGAAAGACAAATACTGTATCATTTTACATGTGTAGAATCTAAAAAAAAAAAAAGTCAAAGTCACAGAAACAGAGAATAGAAAAGTGGTTGCTGGGCTTGGGGGGGGAGGAAGAAGTGGGAAGGGGTTGGTAAAAGTATACAGATTTTCACCTGTAAGATGAATAAGGTCTGAGGATCTCAGGTATAAATATCATGGTAACTACAGCTGATAGCATCATATTGTATAACTGACACTTCCTTAGAGAGTAGAACTTAAGTCTTCTGCCAAAAGAAAAGAAAAGAAAGATAAATATGTGAGGTGATGAATGTGTTAGTTAACTAGAGAGTGGGATCTTTTCACAGCATATACATATACCATGTTATCACAAGTACACTGTATTTTACAATTTTATCTGTCAATTAGACTGCAATAAAGCTGAGGTGGAGGAGAAAGAATATTTCCCTTACAGGCCTATATGACACCTTAATAGCTTTTTCTTTTATCTCATATTTTATAGAATTTTCCCCCTGGCTTGCTGACTTTTCGACTCACTATGGTGGAAAACGCTGAAACAAAGGTCAGGAATCTTTGGCCCTTCTTTTTAGTTCTAATACTAACTTTCCATCTCACTTGTAAGATGGTGCTAGGATTTGAATTCTCTCAATTCTCTCCCATGATCTTGGTATCACTGTACCCTTGTAATCAACTCAGACTGGTTTTATAACTTTCTCCAAGAAATATTTGCCAGCCCAGTAGTGGGAAAAACAATGGGAGGCAGAAAAGACCCAAATTTATCTAGAGTTGCCATTGGCAAAGTGGATATTGGAAAAGACAGGAGGGTCAGGAGGACTTAGTTCTTACTGAAATGAGCACTCCAAACTGAGAGGATAGGCAACTGAGACCAGAAGAACTCAGATGATGAGAAAAAGGAAGAGAGGATTTCCGATACCTACACTCAACGGCTCAATTTCTTCTACTTTCATAACATTAATATCAGTAACATTACATGTTCATTTGGAGTCAAGATTATGTAAATCATCTCTCAACTGCCTCATGCAATCCTGGAATCCAAAATTGTTGGCACAGAACTTAAATCAGCTTAACTGATTCTGCACTGCCTCCATAATATTCTATTAATCATACAATTAAATAATTTTCTGATAACTGGGAAATAGCCATTTTGAACATAAGGTTTTCACTGAAAAAACATTTTTAATAATGTAATCATCTGGAGGAGTGACAGTAGTGAAATAAATCATCACTATTCCATCGTTCTTCAACTTCATTATTGCATTGCCCAAACTCAGGAGACAGAACTTTTGTAGTCTTTTTCTTTTTAACCTTTTATTAAACAACATTGAGAATTCAGAATTTTTCATTTCCTGTCCATAATAGCAAAGAGAAGAAAATTGACAGAAGATGTTTTGTAATTGTTAGACAAGTAAGAACACAAACATAAAAAGAATAGACAGCAGTACTCCAGGCTAATGATGATGGTAAAACTAAGTATAAACTAAACCTCAGATTATGAGTCGTTATACAAGATAATATCCTAAATATATTTTCTCTAATTGAAAAATAGATGAGTGGACAATATGTTTCTATGAACAACAATGAAATCTGTTATTCAGTTAGTCATATTTTTTGACCAGAAATTTTTGTGAAAAAGACATGTATTCTTTCACCTTTTATCAAGTTTGTACTAAGAAATTTACTTGCTATGGTTCATAAGTGGGCAAAGGCTGAAGACATTACTGAAAGGAGATAAAGAGCACAGAAATCAAAAGGTTCACTGAATTGATCATTCTAATCAATATTATGAAGGTATATAGCTATTACAGACTAAAGAAATTGACCATCCTATCTTCGACAAAACTATGAGCCATGAAACTTTTCAAAGCACTGAATTTTGTGGATAAAAGTGTAAGAACCAGTGTGCCTGGTGGCTCAGATGGTTGAGTGTCTGCCTTCGGCTCAGGTCATGATCATGATCTTAGGGTCCTGGGATCAAGTCCTGCATCAGGTTCCCTGCTCCTTGAGGGGCCTGCTTCTCCCTCTGCCTCTGCCTCTCTCTGTCTCTCATGAATAAATAAATAAAATCTTTATTTTTTAAAAAGTGTAAGAACCAGAGGTAATAATAAAGCTGGAATCTCTTAGAAATATATTTAAAATCTGGATCAAGATTTGTAAGGTAAGTATGTTCCAGGCCATCCATGAGCAATTACTTGAATTTAAAGGATAATGCCAATTTTGGATACATATATCTTCACACCAGAAAAATATGAAATAAAATTTTTTTGGTTACATTTAAATTCTTATTAATTTCCAATATAGCTATTTTTCACATCCCTTTATTTTTTATCTGTAAATTATTTGTAAAATGACTTTCAAAATGTGTTTTAAAAAGGGTTCCTTGGACTCAAATGGTAAATAGTAATGACTGTTCTTCCTCACATACTGCTGGCTAATAACATACAGAATTTGATGAATGGTGTAAAATAAAGTGTCATACCTTTTCAAGAGAAGACATAATCACAGTCACTGGGAACAGGAATGGTTTCATAAAGGAGTTGACCTGGTTACAACAAGCTAGGTAAAATTTATTAAAAATTATTGAGGTTTGGGGCATCTGGGTGGCTCAGTTGGTTAGTCTCTGGCTTTTGATTTCAGCTCAGATCATGATCTCAGAATTGTGAGTTCAAGTCCTATGCTGGGCTCTGTACTCAACAGGGAGTCTGTTTAAGATTCTCTCTCTTCCTCTCCCTCTGCTCCTCCCTACCCTGCACTCACTCTTTCTTGCTCTCTCTCAAATAAATAAATAAATCTTTAAAAAAATGAATGAGGTTTATATAGATGGAAGGAAAATATGCCAGAATATATGGCACGAATACAAAGACAGAAGTGGAAAACTAGAGGATATGTTTAGGAAAGCAAGTTGGGTAGCCTGGAAAATAAAGTGGAAATCAAGATTACAGAACAGAATTTTAGATATATTTTATAATTTACTATTTTAAAAACCTTTCACCTTACAGTTGAAAGAACTGAGTTTTGAAGTTGATAGAGAACATTGCTCATGACCACAAATCTAGTAATGGAGAGCCCAAGATTTCAGCCTACAACTCCAATGATCCATGAAAATCATTAAATCTCTCTGGGTTTCCTCATCCGTAAGTAATTTTCATCATCCAGGAATCCTTTTTTAAAAATGATAATAACTCCCACTTGCTTCTTGTGGTTGCTGCTGGTCTTGAATGAGATAAATATTTTAAGATACTTAGCAAACTAGAGTTCATTATAAATAGTAGTTACAATCTCTGTCCCTAATCTTGGATATTATATTCCCAAAACACTTTCACCCTATTTGTAATAAGATAATTAATGGTAGTTACGATCTCTGTCCCTAATCTTGGATATTATATTCCCAAAACACTTTCACCCTATTTGTAATAAGATAATTAATGGTAGAAGAGCTAAAGTTCTCATGAATTAGGGGAGGCAGGCAGAAGAGCAAAAATAAGTAACAGGAAAACCTTAAAGTATTTTTTTGGTTGATATTCTGCATATTTATTTATGCTTGATAATTAATTTGCATTTAACATTCCTTATGTCACTGTGATTTCCTTTACCATCTCCTACTCTTGTATACTGGTAAATTCACTTACTTTGTTGAAGATGTCACACAGTTAGTGTATATAGGTCACTGTTAAAGTGTTCACTATTTTTCTGGTTTATATTTTGGAGTCCCCAAAAATCAAATCTCAGAATAACTTTGTTTTAATAAACTGTATCAGAAGACTTTGTAGATAAAGAAAATTATAAAGATGTTAATCTGTGTATCATACAGTTTAGGCATGGGGAATTTGCTCAGTATTCTTATATTCTATAAACTCTTCTTTCATCTGGCCTTCAGGATACTTTATTTTATTGGATTTTTCCCTACCTTTTTTACATTATTTTCCTACCTTACACTTTGTGCCTTTCTGGATTCACCAAGATCTACACTTAAGCTTGTCTATCATCTCTCCTTCAAAAAACTGATCCATTTCCCTTAACAAATTACTTTATGCTGATCACTCACAAATTATTCCCACCTTGATGTCTTCCTGTAATCTCCAACTCAACTAATCTCTTTGAGGTCATTTGACCCCTAGCTTCCAGATCTCTTCCAATATTGGTTGATTTTCCTATAAATTCCATCATTCATCACTATATTCACACTGTTAATTGTGAAGTTACTTGGTTGACTCAAAAAAAGGGAAAAGATATTAAAATATTCACTTGTTTGTCTTTTAAAAGCAAAATGGAAACATAAAGCTTACACTTAGGTCAACTCTCTTAAACCTATGAATAATTTCCTCAACTTCTTGTCCATTTGGGGACAGATCCCCCATCTCCTACCTTTGCACCATGCCAAAGATCAATCATGCTAACTCATACTTCAGGTACATCTATTAGCCCATATGGCCCACTCAGTCACCAACCAGTGGTGACTGGTTACCTTGGTTAATGTAAATGAAACAAAAATTTATAAAATCAGTCACCCTGTATTACTTTTTAAAAATAGTGTAATAGAAGAATTAAAACTGTGAAAAGGAAAACTATTATAAGCTGTTGGAACCTGAGGGTGAAAAGAAGAGTATTTAGTACCAAAAGGACAGGATCATTAAAGTGAGAGCAGTGTTCAGTGGGCAATGTCAAAAAGACATAAAAACATGAATTCCCACCTAACATACTTTTTGTTCTGAATACTACGGTCATAGACTCTAGTCAATATTACAGAGTAACAGAGACTCACTGAGCTGCCATGCAACCCTATGGCAGAAGCCACATCTCCTGGGCAAAAACTACCAAAGTCAGGTCTATTTCCCTTTATCTAGTCATCTTTTGACAAGTCCTCTTGACTTTCTGACTAAGTTTGAGTAGTCACTATTTAACGAGTTTTCAAAGAAGTAGTAATGGCAAAAGTTAACTATATGCTGATGTGCATCTCTGGAGATACCAGACAAAAGCTTGAAATCACAGATTTGGGGGAATATCACGGAAAGGACAGATAGTCTTAAAGCCTGAAGGTCAAGCGGCAAAGAGTGAGTGAGAAGTGAAGAAAGAGTAAGTGTGAAGAGTGAGAAGAGGACTCCAGACAAAGTTCTCAGACATTATTCTATTTAATAATGTTCAAGTGTTAAAACCAGTTAGGTATCTAAGAAGGAAAAGTCAGAGAAGTTGTAGGAAGGCAAGAAAAGAGACATTTTCCTAGTTAAAAAAGAAGATGCAGTCTTGGGGCACTTGAGTGGCTCAGTTGGTTAAGTGTCTGCCTTTGGCTCAGGTCATGATCCTGGAGTCCCGGGATCTAGTCCCAAATCGGGCTCCCTGATCGGGCTCCCTGCCCCCTTCTCCTTCTGACATTCCCCCTTTTGTGCTCTCTCTCTCTCATTCTCTCCCTCTCAAATAAATAAATAAAATCTTGAAAAAAAAAAAAAGATGCAGTTTTGTATTGGAGAAAGTGGCTGATAGTGATAAAAAAAAATGAAGTATTAAAATAGGTTGATGGATTTAGCAAGCCGGAGAGAAAGAAGCCTCAGGTAGAACATACAGTGAATACAAAAGAATTAGGGAACTGTAACTGAACCGCAGTGTCAGTATTAAACTTAACTTCCTCGGGCACCTGGGTGGCTCAGTTGGTTGGACAACTGCCTTTGGCTCAGGTCATGGTCCTGGAGTCCTGGGATAGAGTCCCGCATCAGGCTCCCAGCTCCACAGGGAGTCTGCTTCTCCCTCTGACTTCCCCTCTTATGTTCTCCCTCACTCTGTCTCTCTCTCAAAACAAATAAATTAAATCTGAAAATAAATAAATAAATAAAATATTAAACTTAACTTCCTCAAAGTCCAACATGCATATCTTAGGAAAAATAGGTCTTCTGAGGGGATTCACTTCCTCAGAAAGCACTTTCCAAAGCTGCATTACATATTCTTTTAAAAATAACCAGAGTCCAATAGAAAAACATTCAAAAGACACAAACAGGAAATTCACAAATATAGAAAGGATAACAACAAATAGTTTTAAGTACACTCACCCAAACAAAAAATTTTTAAAAATCAATGATACAACGAACCATGAGAGACTGTGGACTCTGAAAAACAATCTGAGGATTTTGGAGGGGCAGGGGTTTAGGAGGTTGGGTGAGCCTGGTGGTGGGTATTATGGAGGGCACGTATTGCATGGAGCACTGGGTGTGGTGCATAAACAATGAATTCTGGAACACCGAAAAGAAATTAAAAAAACTAAAAATTTTTTAAAAATCAATGATACAAAAAAATGAATGATATACTTTTCAAAGTACCATATAAAAATATTCTGACTAGGGCGCCTGGGTGGCTCAGTGGGTTAAAGCCTCTGCCTTCGGCTCAGGTCATGATCCCAGAGTCCTGGGATCGAGCCCCGCATCGGGATCTCTGCTCTGCAGGGAGCCTGCTTCCTCCTCTCTCTCTGCCTACTTGTGATCTCTGTCTGTCAAATAAATAAATAAAATCTTTAAAAAAAAAAAAATTCTGACCATATCATCAAAAACAACTAAAAATACCAGATAAAATATTTTAAAAACATCTTTTAAAATGTATTACTGATCAGGCAAGAAAATAAGGAATGCTTAGAAGTAAAAAAATGAAGTGAAAGCAGGAAACTAGGGCAGTAAGTGGAGCATTGAAACAGACTCTCACCCTGGAGGCATCATAGAACACTGCCAACCTTAAGCTTTGACCTTGTGGGGGGGGGAGGTCAGAGGGAGCAGGGGGGTCAGAGGGAGCAGAGGGGTCAGGAAACAAAGTCCAGGACCTGTCTGGAAGTTGGGAGTCTTATTGGAGATCCTGTCCCACAGAGCTGGAACCCCCCCTCCCCAAAACTCTACTCACAGTGTAAAGATAAAAGATAAACTTGCCCAGAAGAAGGGGATGGCATGGAAGCTTGTCTACCCAGAACACGACGTTGGGAGGAACGTCAGGGGAGGAAGTTCTCCCCTGAGAACTGAAAACTATAACCCAGACTGTGTATGGTGTCACAGCTCAAGCGGGCAGATGGCATATACTGAGAATTCATTATAAAATGGTTCCCGGTTGGTTCAGTGCCTCCAGGCACACGAGGAAGCAAACACAAAAAGTCTCTGGAAAAAATGCACCTTTCAAGCCAGGAGTGAAGAAATCCATATAGATAAAAGTCCAAGAAATATAACTGGTTAAAAAAAAAATCATAAAAGACAAAAGACAAAAGAAAATAGGGCACCATGAACTACAGACAGTAGAATCAGACCCGAAGACTTTTATTGGGTTGATCAGATTCAAGCTGTAAAATAAGTAAGTTTTGATATGTTTAAAGTAATGGTTCTTAATATTATCAGGCCAATGTCTACCTTTTTTTTTTTTTTTTTTAAGACTATTTATTTGAGAGAGAGAGACAGAGAGTGAGAGAGAACACGAGACAGGAGAAGGTCAGAGGGAGCAGACTCCCCACTGGAAGCCTGATGCGGGACTCGATTCCGGGACTCCGGGATCATGACCCAAGCTGAAGGCAGTTGCTTAACCAACTGAGCCACCCAGGCGCCCTAATATCTACCTTTTATAGTAAGTATTTTTAATGCCCTTATTCCTATCCTGAAAGAAATGTAAAATAATATAATCTATAGACACACATCATGCATGCATATATATAATTCTTATTCCTTAACTATAATATATAGAAGAAAAAAGTAATTTATAGTAAAAGAATACCTACTTAATAAAATATGCAGAAGAAGAGTTACAGAGAAATACTAGAATAAAAATTAGTGTGAGTACCCCAATATACAATAAGAAAAAGGAAAATGGGGTGCCTGCGTGGCTCAGTTGGTTAACCATCCAACTCTTGATTTCAGTTCAGGTTCTGATCTTAGGGTCGTGAGATCAAGCCCCATGTCAGGATCCATGCTGGGAATGGAGCTTGCTTAAGATTCTCTCTTCTTCTCCCTTTGCCCAGCACCCACCCCCTACCCCCGCTCTTAAAAAAAAAAAAAGAAAAGAAAAAGGAAAGTCATCTTAATTAAAGAAGCATAACATTTCAAAATAAATTAAAAACACTCGACACATAAAAAAGGAGAAAATAAAATATTCTTCAAATGAGCTACACCTCACTTATGCATGTAGTGCCTAATTAATTCCTCATGCTATAACATGGTAGATGATAATGATGAAGTACAGGAAAGAAATTTCTACCACATGCTGACATATACATGCAGTATCAAGCATATCATAAAGACCCTGGAGGCCATATATTTTAATGGGTGATAAGACTGGAAAACAGCTGATGGACTGGAAAACAAAATATAAGACATTCTAAAACAACTGTTTCTGGAAACAGTATCTGTTGATACTGCTGAAAAAACAACTTGCAACCACAATAATTTCTACATGTAATTTTTCAGTATAGATGTTTCATCTCTGTTATTAAAAAATAGGAATATGTAGACTATATAGGGACCATACCCTAGAGGAGGGGCTGCACCCTAAACCAAAACACATTTACACTAACCTAGAATAAAAACACGGCTGGCAGAATAAAAATTTACCAGTAATTCAACTGCCTGCCAGAACAACACTCAAGAAAGAAGATAAAGACCCAGACTCCCTAGAACTTATCAGCCACAACATTCTGCATACAATGAAAAAAAATTAGTAACATGTAAAGAAATAGGAAAAACCAACCCACATTGGGGTTTCCACATTGGAAAAAAGTAGTCAATAGAAAAGATAGTTTTTCTTACTGCATATTGGTATACTCCCACTAATTTTTATTCTAGTATTTTTCTGTAGCTCTTCTTTTTTTATTTTCCTGTACTTGTATGGAATGGCCTCTCTTAAATCCAAATTTATTGACTATAGACAAGTACATTCTCCTCCAGCATGGTTTGGTTTCTGCATATTTTATTAAATAGGTATTCTTTTACTATAAATTACTTATACTCACACATGTTATCATAGCTCAAAACAGCTATGATAAGTACATTAAACTCTATGAAGAAGGATATGATAAATGAAATTTATTACATAAATGGGAAATTTTGGAAGAAAAACTAAAAACTATAAAAAATAAGCTAACTGGAAATTCTAGGACAGAAAGCCATATCTAAAATGAAAAAGTCATAAATGAAAATGAAAAAGATGCTGATTAGGTAACAGCATCATGGAAACTGCAGAAAAAGTCTATAAATTTAAAGACAGATTAAAAAAGGAAATAATACAAATGGATTACAGAGACTGTAAGGGACTGAAAAATATGAACAAAGATTCTCTGACCTGTGGGGGTGATAAGAAATAGTGTATTATAAATGTAATTAGAGTCTCAGAAAGAGAAGAGACCTACCATGGGTTAAAAAAAAAACACACACACACACACCATGGAATAGAGAAATTAATGACATTTAATGTCTTCACAGAAGTAACAGAGGCCGGTGATAAATGAACACTTGAAACATGTTTGTAGCACATGAAACATCATTAACCAAGAAGAAAGGAGAAAACGAAGAATGGGGGGGGGGGATGAGAAAAACCAGTAGGCTTGTATCTAAATATATCAATAATTAAATACAAGCAGACTCAATTCTCAAATTAAAAAGTAGAGATTGTCAGGTTTGATTAAAAAAAAAAAAAAAAAAGGATCTGAGCACCTGGGAGGCTCAGTCAGTTAAGCATCTGCCTTCTGCTCAGGTCATGATCTCAGAATCTAGGGATCAAGCCCCAAATTGGGCTCTCTGCTCAGCAGGAAGCCTGCATCTCCCTCTGCCTCTCACCCAGCTAATGCTCACTCTCTCCCTTCACCTCTTTTTCTTAAATAAATAAATAAAATCCTTTTTAAAAAGATCTAATTATATCCTGACTATTGGAGACACACTAAATAGAAAGAGAGTCACAGATATGTTGGAATTAAAAGGAAACATAAAGTACTCCATGCACACAATAATCACAAAAATGTTGGTATAGCCATATTAGTATCAGACAAAAGATACTTCAAGATGAGATATATTACAGGAGAAGAAATGGGAAACTTTGTAAACACAAAGTGTCAATCCATCAGGAAGTATAATAATCCCACTGTGAATGCAACTAATCTGTTAGGAGCAGAGTTTCAAAACAGGAAGCAAATACTGTCAGAACTCAAAAGAAAAAAAAGGAGGAAAAAAAGAAGAGAGAAACCCACAATTACAGTTGGATTTTTATGACTCTTTCTTAGTAACTGATAAAACAAGTAGCACACATCAGTAAAAACATAGATAATTTCAACAGCACTATTACTAAGAGACATCATAGAACAATGCATTCAATATACGGAGAATATACATTGTTTTCAAGTGCACATGGAACATTGGCCAAAACAGAATAATGGCTTAGGACATAAAAGATGTCTTCATGAATTTCAAATATTGAAGTCCTATGAAATGTATTTTCTGATCACAATATAATTAAATTTAGAAATAAATAAGACATACAGAAAAAATATTTTAAAAATTACCTAACACATTTTCAAATGGCACAGATCAGAGAACAAATTACAAGAGTAATGAAAAAAAAACTATGTTAAAACTTGTGCAATACAGCTAAAGCAGTGCCTAGAGGGAAATTCAGGACTTTAAATGTTTATATTAAAAAAGTTTAAAAAATCAATGGTCTAAGTTTTCACCTTAACAAGCTAGAAAAAGAACAAAATAAATCCAAAGCAAGTAATATGAATTAAATAATTGAGTAGAAATCAATGAAATAGAAAACAAACAATACTGAAATTTAACAAAGCCAAACATTGGTTTGAAAATTTAACAAAATTAATGAACGCCTACTAAGACTAATTAAGAAATGAATTACCAATATCAGGAATGAAAGAGGGAATATTGCTACATGTCTTACACATATTAAAAGTATATAAAGTAATATTATAAATAATTTTATGCCAGAAATATTCCACAACTTAGATAAAAAAGACTTATTCTTCGAAAAAACACAATATAAGAAAACAAAGAAAATCTAAATTGCTTTCTATGATGGTTATTAATGTTATGCATCAACTTGGCTATATGGTTCTTGGTCAAACAGCAGTGTCCCTGTTTCTGTGAAGGTCATTTTTAGATGTGATTAACATTTAGTTCAAGAGACTTTGAGTAAAGCAGATTATCCTTCCTAATGTGAATGGATCTGATCTAATCAGTTGAAGGCCATAAGGGAAAAAGACTGAGAGGTCCCTGAGGAAAAGGAATCTTCTTGCAGACTGCCTTTGGATTTGAACTGCAACATCAACTGTTCCCTAGGTCTCCAGCCTGTTAGCCTGCCCTGCAAATTTGAACTTATCAACTCTACAATAGCATAAACTAATTACACATTACTATATTTAAGCACATATGCAGTATATATACTATAACAATACACTATACTGTATATAATATGTATTATATGTAATAAAGTATGCGATAAAATATGTATATTATACTAGTTTTATTTCCCTGGAGATGTCTATTACACTTTAAATCTATTAAAGAAACAGAATTTATAATAATAAAAAAATCCCTACAAAGAAAGCTTCAAGGGGCACCTGGGTGGCTCAGTGGGTTAAAGCCTCTGCCTTCGGCTCGGGTCATGATCCCAGGGTCCTGGGATCGAGCCCCACATCGGGCTCTCTGCTCCGCGGGGAGCCTGCTTCCTCCTCTCTCTCTGCCTGCCTCTCTGCCTAGTTGTGATTTCTCTCTGTCAAATAAATAAAATATTAAAAAAAAAAAGAAAGCTTCAAGCCCAGATGGTCTTGCTGGGTGAATTCTATCAAACATTTAAAGAAAAAAATTTTAAACAAATAATACAGTCTTATAAAACCTCTTTCAGTATAAAGATAGAAATAGTTAATAAGATCTAAATAATCCAATACCAAAACCTGACAAATATAAGAAAATAAAACTATGCAACAGTATTCTTCATGAACACACAAACCATTAGTAAAACATTAGCAAAAAGAGTCCAGCAATATAAAAAAAAAGAATTATGTATTATGAGCAACTAGTTTATCCCAGAAATATATATTGTTGGTATTATCATCTGAAAAGTCAATTAATTAACCATATAAACAAAATAAAGGAGATAAAAACATCTGGTCATTTCAGTACCTCCAGAGAAAAGCATGACAAATGCACATTCATGATTAAAAACTCTCATAAGAAAACTCCTTTAACCTAACAAAGGACTACCACTAAAATTAATAGTAAAATATTGAATATCTTGCCCTAGAGACTATGAAGGCAAGGATATCCACTCTCACCATTTCTATATAATATATTACTGACAATATGAGAAAATACCTTCATAACCTTGAATAGGCAAACATTTCTTAGAATACAGCTATCACCAACCATTAAAAATATGATAAATTAGATGTTACTAAAATTAAAAAGTTTTTGTTCATCAAAAGACTGGTATGAAGACGAAAAAGATAAAACTCAGAGGAAATTTTCTCAGTACATTATCTGTCAATGAAATTGTATTTAGAATAAAAATTCTCATAATTCAGTAATAAAATGGCTACTCAATTTAAAAAACAAATAAGCAAAAGAAAAATACAAATGGCTTAAAATACATGAAAAGATGCTCATTCATCATTATGGGAATGAAAATTAAACCCAAAAGGTGATACCACTCACTATACAATTGGTAGGAAGCCTAAAACTAAAAACACTAAAAATGTAAATACTGAGGAGGATATGGAACAACTTCAACTCATAAACATTGCTGTTGTAGAAAAACTGGTAGTTTCTTATAAAGTTTGGCAAGCTACTCTATAATTCAGCAATTCTACTTTTATGAAATTCTTTAAGAGAAACAAAAATACATGTCTACAGAAAGACTTTTATAAGAATGTTTATGGCCCTTTTATTCATAATAACAACACACTGCTGATGAGCCAAATGCCTGTCAACAGATAAATAGATATATAAATTGTGGTAAACTCACTAAAAACTACACTAATTAAAATTAAAATGACCCAATAACATACAAAACAACATTAATCTCATAATCAAATGTTTAGTAAAATGAACTAGATGTAAAACTGTATACGGCATGATTAATTTCATTTATGTTAAGTTTAGGCAAAAGCAATCTATGGGGACAGAAATCAAAAGTAGTTACATATAGGGGCGCCTGGGTGGCTCAGTGGGTTAAGCCGCTGCCTTCGGCTCAGGTCATGATCTCGGGGTCCTGGGATCGAGCCCCGCGTCGGGCTCTCTGCTCAGCAGGGAGCCTGCTTCTCCCCATCTCTCTGCCTGCCTCTCTGCCTACTTGTGATCTCTGTCTGTCAAATAAATAAATAAAATCTTTTAAAAAAATAAAAAATAAATACACTGGAACTTAAAAAAAAAAAAAGAGCAAAAATAGCTGAAGAGAACATCAAGAAATGCTTCTAGCAGTATGACCAACTAGGTACCTAAAGAACACCAGGTACCAAAAACACACATTTCCATGCACTGCTGGGCTTGCAGAAAATAATGCAATTAACCCCCTCAAATAAACCCAGAGGTAGAGATAAAGGAAGGAGAGGCAGGGGTACCCTAATGGTGAATGATAATATTAGTACTCTAACAGGTGACTAGACTGAGTAATGGGGCTAGCAGCATCTAGACTCATTTCCACACCAAGGCAGGGATCCTTGAAATTAGTTACACAAGGCTATCAAAACTCCTATTTCTAGGCAGAAGCAAACACAATTCTTTCAAAAGAAAACTCTTCTCCACTTAGGCCTGCACTATTTCCGTAAATTATAATCAAATATGTATGAGCTCATAATCAAAGATCACGAGACACTAAGAAATAAACTACTATAAGGTGAGGGTCAGCAGAAAAAACAAACTACAGATTTAGACTTCCAAAACAGTTATTGGAATTGTCAAAAGCAAACTATAAAATAGCTAGAGACAAAGAGATAAAGTTTTTAAAGAAATAAAAGATAAAATCACATAAATGAGTAACAGCCAACAAGAGATCAGAAAAAATACCCAGGCACATCTGAAAATATGAAATTCAACAGAATATTTGATATTAAAATAATAGTGTTGAGATTTAAAACTCAGTGGAATTACTAAACAGCAATGTAGACACAGCTAAAGGTAGGATTAGTGAACTGGAAAATATATCTAAAGAAATCACATGAAACAGTGTAGACAGATAAGATTAAAAATGTAAAAAGTTAGGAAATATCAGTAATAAAGTAAGAATGTCTAACATACATCATATATGTGTGTGTGTTAGAGAAAGAGAGAGGAACAGAGAGAGAGAGAGATAGACAGAGAGAGACATTATTTGAAGAGATGATGGCTGAAAATTTTCCAGAAGGGAAAGAATTTAAACATGTATAGAGAGAGGGAGTATTACATATGCCAAGAAGGATAAACAAAAATGAACAAAAAGATCTTACAAGGAGCTAGACAGAAAAGATCACTTGCCAAAAAAAATAGCAATTAAAGTGATGGCAGACACCTTTACCTTCAATAAAGGAAACGAAGAATCATAATAATATCTTGTAATACTGAGAGAAAATATCTGTTAACTTAGAAATTCATATCATGTAAAGCTAGATTTTAGCAACAAAAGTAGAATAAAGACTGATTCAGATAAAAACAAAAGAATTTGCCACAAACAGATATTTCTATAGAAATTTTTAAAAGATATATATTGGGAAAAAGGAAAATGATTGAGAAAGAAATTCAGACATTCAAGAATAATGAGTATACAGTTTGGTAAACATGTAGGTAACAATTACTGATACTACTATTACTACTACTATTACTAATAATTATATGTAAAGTTAAAAAGAAAAATTGAAGCATAGCCTATATACTTGGAGGAGGAGGTTTCTAGGCCTTTAAATATTCTATATATTATTGTTTGATGGAAATGAATCAACAGAAGTAATATGAAAAATATTTAACAACTATTACACTCCGGGTACCAACCAAATGGAATGGTCAGTAAAATAAACAGTATGAGTATACCTGTGTGTAACTGCTTAATACTGGTCTTAGTTAAGCTGTGGACTAACTGAACACTTTGTTAATTTATGTAAGCATGGTAAGATTTCAAGGGAACCACAAAAAAATGGGAAATAAATAGACTGTATTACCTTAGGACTACTAGGTATTTTTGACTAAAAAAATAACAGATTATAAAAAAATGTACATTTTGGCAAATACATATTTGTGCAAACACACACACACAGATTTTAGAAAAAAAAAAATCCAGAAAACTACATAACTAAAATTTTCACACTGGGACTCTGATAAGAGTATGGTCCTTTCTTTTTTGCCTTGTGGTATATTTTTAAGTTTTAATAATGCTCATGTATTCCTTCTATAAGAAAAGTTTGTTTAAAAAATAAACAAACTGAGGGGCTCCTGGGTGGCTCAGTCAATTGGGCATCCACTCTTGATTTCCATTCTTGTTGTGATCTCAGGGTCCTGGGATGGAGCCGCCTGAAGACTCCCAGCTCAGTGGGAAGTCTGCTTTTCTCCCTCTCCCTCTGTTCCTCCCTTCACTCACATACACATGCACACACCTGCTCTCTCTCTCAAATGAATAAATTTAAAAAAAAATAAACTGAGAAAGAAGCAAGATGCGAAAGCATATGTTATAGTATGCCATCCTTCATAAGAAAAGAATCTATTTGTTATGAGTTGCATACAATCTAGGGGGTTGGAGAAAGGAATGTGTTTATAGATAAGAATATATGCTAAATAGGAACACATTTAGAGTTAACACATAAAATAGAGTGAACACATAAAATAGAGCTACTACTTTTTAAAAAAAATTTATTTACTTATTTGACAGAGAGAAACACAGTGAGAGAGGGAAGACAAGCAAGTGGAGCAGGAGAGGGAGAAGCAGGCTTCCCACAGAGTAGGGAGCCTGATGTGGGGCTCGATCCCAGGAACCCAGAAGACAGACACTTAACTGACTGAGCCACCCAGGAGCCCTAGAGCTACGATTTTTTAAATGAAACATTCTGTATGTGACTTGAGAAAATTTAAATATCAACACCAAAACTCTGAAAATGCAGGATCTGGGAAAAAATTATCTAGCTCAGTGACCTATTTCTTTTTAAAGATTTTATTTATTTGACAGAGAGAGATATAGTGAGAGAGGGAACACAAGCAGCAGGAATGGGAGAAGGAGAAGCAGGCTTCCCACTGAGCAGGGACCCTGAGGCGGATCTCTATCCCAGAATCCTGGGATCATAAGCTGAGCCTAAGGCAGATGCTTAACTACTGAGCCATGCAGGCGCCCCTAGCCCAGTGACCTTTTAAATGATAATACTTTGTTTTGATTTCAATCTCTCCCCACCCCCAGTTTAAGAACAAAAGACTGTGTAGCATGTACAGAAAAATGAATAGTGAAGTCCCGTTTCTGGCTAGATAAGGAAGTAGTCATCTAATCTACCTCTTTAATCTATAAGAACCAGAAACATCACTTTGTTAAAGTCACCACCAAACTCCGTCCTGCCAAACCAAACAGCTGCTTCTCATCTGACCTTCTCAGCAGTGTTACCAACACAATCACTGTCTCTAAGACAAGGCTTTTGATGAACCACTCTCCTCATTTTCCTCCCTTCTGCCCACTTTTTTTTTAATGCCCTCTCTTTCTTACCTGTACTTTTTTTTTAAGGGTTTATTTATTTATTTATTTGCTTATTTCAGAGAGAGAGAGAGAGAGATAAAGGAGAGCACAAGTGGGGGAGGAATAAAGGAGAGGTACAAGCGGACTCCACATTGAGTTTGGAGCCTGACATGCGACTGGATCTCATGACCCCAAGATCACGACCTGAGGCAAAACCAAGAGTTGGATCCTCAACCGACTGAGCCACCAGCCGCCGTTAGCTGTACCTTCTAATCTCAGCTTATAAATTTTTGTCCTCAAAGTGCTATCATCCATCCCCATAGTTTTCAATACTGTCAAGACATTGATGACTCCCAAATTTATATTTCCAGTCACTACCATTACCTTGAACTTCAGGAAAGAATCACCCGAATATCCGTTTGACATCTCTGCTCTAGAGTCAGGTCAAAATTAGTATGTCCAAAACAGTACTCCTGACTCTCCAACTCTGCCTGCCTCCATCCTCATCTTGGCAAATTTACACCCTCCTCCACCCACCTGCTCACACCAGAAATCCCTCTTTCTCTCACACTTCATACCCAGTGGAACAAAAGTTCTTGTGGGCTCATTCAAATTACTTCCAGAATTGACATCTTCTTTCCAAGTCCCCATCACTTCTCACCTGCCTACATTATTATAGCAGCCTCCAAACGAGTCTCTCTGCTTCTGTTCCTTCCTCACCAAGGCCTGTTTTCCAAACTTCATAAACAATATGTTCTCCACGGCCCTATCCAATCCAGCCCCTGCTAGTTTCTCAGTGCTCATCTTGTACTTCTCCCATCAGTTGCTTCATTCCCTACCAGCCGGCCTGCAGCCCCTCAAACAGCCCCTCAAACTGCCTCAGAGTCTTTGCATAGGTCTTGCCTTTTGAATAGAAATCACTTTCCCCAGAGCTGTACAAGGCTTATTCTATCTCTGTACAAGGCTCAGATGTCATCTCCACAAGGCATTTCTAGATCACTTGACCTATATCACTCCTATGGTTGTCCCCTGGCACCTTACCCTGCTGTACCGTTCTTCACAGCAATTACTACTACCTGACTTTACATTACGCATTTATTTGTATATCTGTTTGTCTATCTGCCTCAAACTCTAAATGTTTGCTCCACAATGACAAAACCCTAACATATCTCATTTTCTGCTATATGCTCAGTACCCAGGACAAGTTTGATCCACAGTGGATAAGCAACCAAAGTTGGTGCAATTAATGATTTTAGAGGTGACGGAACTGAAGCATAAGGAAAGGTAACTGCCAAGGTCACAGCTACTTTATTCAAGAAACATTTACTGAGGACATATATACCACACCAGGTGCTTGGACCTAGATATACACATTGATAAGAGCAGATCCTGTCCTCGTGGGTTTTGTGTCAAAAAAGCTCAGATCACACGTCTCATGGTCTACTGTTTTTCTAGTACAAACACTTTTTTGAAACTTTAAAAAAGTCCTTTGGAAGAACTGAACAAAGCTAGACTACAACATTCCTTAGCAATTCAATTATAACCAGGTGTCCCCTGGATGCTTATTAATAAGCGCATTTTTTCCTTTTTTTAAAGTTGAGGTATAATTCTCATACATTATATTGGCTTCAAGTATACAAAATAATGATTCAATATTTGTATATATTGTGAAACAATCACTAACAAGTTTAGTTAACATTCATCACAATATATAGTTACAGAACTTTTCTTGGTGCTGAGAACTTTTAAGCTTTACCCCCTCACAGCAACTTTCCAATACAACTGTTTGTTTTCTTTTAGATATACTTACGTAGCCTAGGTGAGCCTCATATACCTTTTACAGCATCATTTGTAAGATCGTCTTAAGTATTTTATACTGTGCCTTTAATTTCCTAATAAAACAAAGCACCAAATTCAACATTTCTCAGATACTTTGGTGATCTAACTTAAACAAGAAAAAAATTTTAAGAAAATTAATGAAGCCTATAATTGGGCTGAGTATATAAAATATAAAGTGATTTTAAAAACATTTTAAATCATTTAGTACCAATGAAAATTACTAATTGTGAAACATGCCATTTCAGATAGAATGAAAATAGTACATGGGAAAAAGAATATCCAAGCTTCAGATATATATTTTTTTAAGTGGTATTAAATAGTACATCATATATTGCTCATTAGGAGAGAGAAGTGGTCAAGTTTAGAGTTCTGAGTTCTGGCCAGTTTTTACTCAGCATCCTACCCACCGGACTTTCAAAAGCAGCCTAGCCATACACTACGGGACATCAGACACTTCCTTCCTTAGCCAAAATACAAGTAATTTTTTTAGCCTTGTCCACGTATATGCAGATATGATAGTTTTTTCATTTTTAAAGAAAATACAATTTTTAAAAATTGGATTTTAGGGTTACCCAGAATTTAATTAAACAGGCCCACCTATATAAAATATATGTAGAATGAACAAAGAGTTCTTTCAGGTATTCTTATATTTCTTCTTAATATATTTCCTCTTAATCTGTGATGAGATTATTTATCTGCTTTTTCCATTGCTACTTTTTTTTTAAGATTTTATTTATTTATTTGTCAGAGAGAGAGAGCACGCGCACACTGGCAGATGGAGGCAGAGGGAGAAACAGGCTCCCTGCCAAGCAAGGAGCCCAATGTGGGACTCGATCCCAGGACGCTGGGATCATGACCTGAGCCGAAGGCAGCTGCTTAACCAACTGAGCCACCCAGCCGTCCCTTCATTGCTACTCTGAACAGTCTATTAGACTATTCAAAATACACATGCCTGTAGCATTAATTTTCCCTTCTTTGATAATGTCTTTCTAATACATCATAGACTTAAATTTTGTTTATTACCCTGTTATAAAATATTAAATATCAGAGGTAAATTTTTTAATTATTATGAATAGATACTAAACTGTTAAAATAATTTCCAATGACTATATCGATTCAACTCTTAAGAGTATGGAAAAAAATAGATGAAGCTATATGAAGTAACAGCTTATAGATATGATTAGATTTATAGCTTCATTAAAAAAATTAAAATTTATATTTATTGAACTGTACTCAGATTTACAAACTACAAAACTGGGATTCCTGTACCCACAGGAATTCCATGAGTAAAATAACTTGAATTCCATCAAAATATCAATGGGATTCTTTTTAAATTCATTCAGAAAAAGACATGAGAATTGCTACAAAAATATTTTAGAATGTAATGAACAGAGATTTTCCTTCCAGGTACAAAAAGGCATTACAAATATATAAAAATTAAAACAATCGGTGGAAGAAAAAAACAGGACAAACCATGCAAAATTAAAGAGTCCTGAAGCATGCATACTAGAAGTATTATATAGAAGACATCATTATATAATAAAAGTGGCTTCACAAATCATGGAAAGAGTCAAACAAGACACAGAGTGTAAGAAAATTCAGAATAAAACTTCATATTACATGAATTTATGAATTAAATTTCAGATGGATTTAAGAGTTAAAAGAAATAAACCAGAAAAAATATAGATCAATATTTATAAGATTACCAGATGGGTAAGAAACAAAGGCAGAAACATAAAAGAACTCAACAAATGAAAAAGCAGTAACACTGGACATGCCTAAAATTATCATAGATGAGGCAAAATTATTATTTGTAGGTGAACATATTTTATACCTTGGAAGCCACAACTGCATTAAAAATTATTGAAATTAATAGAGGAAGTTATTAGTAAGGTGGCTAGTTACAAAATCATATAAAATCAATCCTATTTCCAAAAAAAATTATAAAAATAGGACAAAAGAAAGCCCGTTTTCAATAACACATACATTCACGCATACACAAAGATAACATACCACAGGATAGACTTTACATATGTGTTTAGATGCATGCAACTTTTCTTTCATGCTAACAATGTACGGTTTTTGTTTTCTCCATTTAGGTCCTGCATACCTCTTATTAAGTTTTATTCCTAAGTGCTTTCATTTTTTTTGTACCTTTGGTAAATGGAATATATTCTTCAGTGAACAGGGGAAGATACAGAGAGGGTCTTTCCTCAGCCATCCATCCCTCCTCCTCCTATCTCCCTTAGCAGAAGAGTCATGCTTTGATAAGTTTGTTTATAGCCAGCTCAGAAGAGCAGAAACTATACCTTCCACAGTTTAGAGATGTGCCTCTGCCCAAGAAACACTAAAAGCCAGGTCTGTATTCTTGTTAAGTGAAGAAAAACCATGACTGGAGAAAAACAACAATAACTCATAAGGACAATGTAACCTAGGCAAGAAAGATACACTTTTTTTTTTGACAGACAGAGATCACAAGTAGGCAGACTGAGGGGGGGGAAGCAGGCTCCCCGCCGAGCAGGGAGCCGGATGTGGGGCTCGATCCCAGGACCCTGAGATCATGACCTGAGCCAAAGGCAGAGGCTTTAACCCACGGGGCCACCCAGGCGCCACAATAAAGATACACTTTTAAGAAAATGTGGCTCCCACTGAAATTCTCTGAAGAGAATTTTAATGCAAACCAATTAGATTCGAACAGGAAACAAAAAAGCTCTCTGGAACTAAAAACATGATTTCAAATTTTCAAATTGAATAGAAAAAAAACAGTAACAGGAGATAGTCACACCTGAGAACTCAATATTCTGCAAGTCCAAGAACAATCTTACAATAAGAAGCAAAATAGGACATGGGGCAGCTGAGAGAAAAATGAAAAAAAGATCAATTTAGAAGCACTAACAGCTGACTAACAGAAGTTCCAGAAGGCGAAAAGGAAAAAAGAAGAAAGAGGTAAACAAGTAACAGAAGATAATTTCTCAATTTCTAAGAAATGAATATTTAGTACAGGTGACACTCTTTTTGAAGGAAGATTTTCTGAGTGAAGGAAGTATATATAACACTTTCATTTACATAATGGCACAAATTCCTCATGTTGTTGGAAAACAGAAAGAGTTTTGCATTCTTGCTTCTTTGGTGTAGCTCTGTTTTACGAACAAAAGTTAATTTTCCTGATCTCATCAAATATCTCTTGTCATAACACCCTGATTTGCCCCCTACTTGTAACCCTTGTCATTTGGATAGGGCTCACCTCACCCCTCAGCTCAAGCGCTGGGTAAATGACTCAATCTAGAAAATCAGAGTGTTACATTATAGTTCAGATCAATAAAATCAATCATAAACCTTTGTTGGAATTGCTCCTAATTCTATCCCCCTGGACATTTGGATTGAGCACTCAGATCTAGATGTATGTGAAACTATTCTAATTCCTGGAATTATAAATTATGTGAGTCAATGCATTTCCTTTTTTTCTCCTTACGCCAGTGGTTCTCAGACTTCAGAGTACAACAAAATCACCTGGCGGGTTTGTTAAAAATAAAATAAGACAGATTGCTGGGATCCATATCCTAGGAGAGATCTGGATGAGGCCTGAGAATCTGCAAGGCTAACAAGATCCCATGTGATGCTGACACTGCTCCAGGGGCCATGCTTGAGAATAACTGCCTTAAGCCATTATGAGTTGGTTCATATTACTTACACCTGAAAGATTAGGGACCACTATTATCTCCAGTCAGATGAAAAACAATAACCCTTGGAGAAAAATTTAAACTGAAATTTTTAATTATCTAGAAAATAAGTAGAAATTCATACCGAAACCTGTACGACAATAGTTTTTCTTAAAGGAAAAGGTCTAAAATCCTTATGACTTATAAAAACAAAGACTGAAAATATGCTAAGATTCAACTTAGGAAAACAGAAAAATATAACCAAATTAACAAAAACAGAGGACTTGATACAGGTAAGATCTGAAAGTTTAAAAAAAAATAGAAAACAACAAAAGCAGCAGAAAACATACATAAGATTAAAGCTAATTATTTGAAAAGCCTAATAATCCATGAGAAACCTAAACAGGAAGGAGAGAAAAGAGAAATGTAAATGCTAGGGATTGTTAAAGTACATTTGCATCTATGGAAGAAACTAAAAGAATGTGAGAATCCTATTGCCAGTTTAGAAAGAAGAAATCTAAAGAAAGTAAATGATTTCCCAGCAAAACACACCAAATATGACCTAACAAGAAGCAGAAAAACCTAACAGATGAGATGAGCCTCTGGACATATACAAAAGGCAAAGGGCTTAGATGTTCTGTAGCTTAGTTCTATCATCCCCTTTCAAAGCTGTGGTTTCCAAATTATTTTGATGATGCATACTTATTAGTAAAACACTTTTTTAAGATTACATTTATTCATTTATTTGAGAGAGCAAGAACTAGACAGAGAGAGAGAGCAAGCAAACACCAGTGGGGTGGAGGTGGGTGAGGCAGAGAGAGAGGCAGGCTCCCTGGTGAGCAGACAGCCCAACGTGTGGCTCGATCCCAGGACCCTGGGATCATGACCAGAGCTGAAAGCAGACGCTTAACCAACTGAGCCAGGCGTCCTTCAGTAAAACATTTTTTTTTAAATATTTTATTTATTTGACAGAGAGAAATCACAACGAGGCAGAGAGGCAGGCAGAGAGAGAGGAGGAAGCAGGCTCCCTGCTGAGCAGAGAGCCCGCTGCAGGGCTCGATGCAGGGCTCGATCCCAGCACCCTGGGATCATGACCTGAGCCGAAGGCAGAGGCTTTAACCCACTGAGCCACCCAGGCGCCCCCTTCAGTAAAACATTTTTGAACACCCATCCCAATATATGTTTATTTGTTTGTATTTATAAATTAGATATGCACTAGTATACACTACAAAACAACAACAAAAAAGTAAATAAATATAAAAACAGGTTGCGATTTTTTTCACATATAAAGAAATTGAATCTATTATCTTGGAGTGTAGACTTTCCACTTTGGAGTTCATTATTTTAATTGTTATGCTTATTACATTATTCTACAGCAGAGAAAGAGACAGAAAGTACCTAATATATAAAGCTAGAATAACCCTACTAAAAAACCCTACTAAAAAAACCCTACTAAAAAAAACCCTACTAAAAAAACCCTACTAAAAAAATGTGATGCAGAAAACACATTAAAAAGTCCAAGTATGTGTATGGCCAATAAAATTATGAAACTAAATACATCAGAGCACATCATGACTAAGGGTTTTGATACCCCCAAACCTCCCCAGCATATGAGAATCATTCAACTTCATAACATCTACAGATATAATTCATTTTATCAATAAAGTTGAAAAATACAAATTATGTCAATAGATGCTTCAGACTTTTGATATAGTCCAGCAGCCATCCCCAATAACTCTGAGGAAGAAGGAAGCAATTAAACATGATGATTATTTACTGAAAAGCAATAGCAAACAGATTACATTTGAAATATTAAAGCCATTTTCATTAAATTAGAAGATGGGCTGCTTGCTGACATTGGCATTATTCAACACAGTTTAGGAAATTCTAGTCCATTCTATAAGAAAATAAAATAAAATAATAGATATAAGAATTGTAGGAGAGTCAAAGCTATCTATCCTTCATACCCATAACTTTTCTTTATAATAGCAAGAACTAGTTAAAGCTAAAGGAAAAAAAATTCATTCATAATAGCACCCAAAATTATAAGAATGTGTTAAAAAAAGGAAGGTATGGAATACTACCGAAGGACACAAAATAACTTGAAAAAAATGGTCCAACACAGTTTATATGCTCCTCCTATTCCCTTCCTTGCCTCCCTAGAGTAAGCATTATTGTGAACTAGGGTTTATCATGTTTTTATATTTTTACCACACACAGAAGATCCTTAGTATCATTGGCAGTTTTCAAAAATTATTAAAGATGAAATAATATTGCATGGATCACTCTGCAGCTTGCTTTATTATTCAACAGTATAGTAGGCTTTTTAAAAAAAAGTTATCCAGATTGATAAAGGAATTCAAATTTGTTTGTTTTAACTGTCCTAAGAATATGCTATAATTTAACTATTCTTTTTTTAATAGACACTTAGGTGTTTCCATTGTTTTTGCTATTACAAATGATGTAAGAAAAAAATAAACATTTTTGTAAAATTTTCTTTGTGTACATGTGCCCATGACCCAAACTGAGAAAACATTTTGCATTACAGTTTCAGTACTCAAACACACACACATACACACACACAGCATGACCCAAAAAGTTTCTGAAACAATTACTCTTACTACATGAAATGCATTCTGAGGATTTTTATTCTGTAATCTTTCATTAAAAAAATAATAATGCTGGTTATAACCCACCAAGTTAACATAAAGAACTAGTGGGCCCCAACCCACAGTTTGAAAAATAGTGTCTTGGGCGCCTGGGTGGCTCAGTGGTTTAAGTCGCTGCCTTTGGCTCAGGTCATGATCTCAGGGTCCTGGGATCGAGTCCCACGTCGGGCTCTCTGCACTGAAGGGAGCCTGCTTCCCTCTCACTCTCTCTGCCTGCCTCTCTGCCTACTTGTGATCTCTCTCTGTCAAAATTAATAATAAAAAAAAAAAAAAAAAAAAAAAAAGAAAAATAGTGTCTTAGGAAATCCACCTAGAAGTGGAACAAAGGAAACACAAATAATTTTGATTCTACCAGATAGTGCCAGTTTGCTCTTTAGAGTATTGTATTAGGGCACCTGGGTAGCTCAGATGGTCGAGCACCTGGCTTGGGCTCAGTCTGTGATGAGGGGAGTCTGCTGCTTGGTGTGGGAGGTCTGCTTCTCTCTCTCTACCACCCTCCCACCCCATGTTCTCTCTCTCTCTCAAATGAATAATAAAATCTTAAAATAAATAAACTGTTATATCAAGTCCCACCAGTATTGTATAACATTCTTCACAATAATGTCAGACTTTGAAATTTCTGCTTAATTTAATGTGAGCAAAGAGATATCCCATTTAAATTAGTAATGCTAAGCATCTTTTTGTCCAGTGAATATATTCCTCTTTCATAAATTACTGTATATTGGCTCATTTCCTATTACTGTATATTGGCTCTTTTTTATTTGTAGTCCTTTATATATTTTGGATATTAAATTCCTTATCAACGACATGCACTGCAAATATCTTTCCCACTCTATTTTCTAACTTTGTTTATACTGCTAATGCTGGACTGTTACATGTCAGTTTGGCTATGGCTGGTAACTGTTTCTCAGAATCTCTGTATCCCTAACAGCGCTGGGTTGGAGTTAGCCAAAAGAGAAATTTGTATAAGACCTGGAAGGCAAAAATGAAGAAGAAGCCATTATTCTTGGAGGGTCGCCGTGGTCAGACATCTGCAAAGGCAGAAAGGCTGCAGCTACAGAGACTGCCATTTCCATAGATCTTCCCAGAGGCTTTTGCAACACCAGATGTGCTTGGCTTTTTAGAATTCCCTACAAGGTCTGGTTTGTCGGTCTACTACAGGGTTTGTGCAAAATGGTTAGTCACTATTTCTCTAATTCACTGACTCCTCCCTTCTCTAGCAACTTCCGTATTTGCTTAAGATCTAAATCCCCTAGGGGCACCTGGGTGGCTCAGTTGACTGAGCGTCCAGCTGAGTGACTGACTCTTGATTTGGGCTCAGGTCATGATCTCCGGGTCCTTAAGATTGAGCCCTGCACTGGGCTCCATGCTCAGCGTGGAGTCTGCTTACTTGAGGTTCGCTCTCTCCCTCTCCCTGCCCATCCCGGACTCACTTGCGCGCGTGCGCGCGCGCTCTCTCTTCTCAAATAAAATCTTTTAAAAAAAGGACTATTAAGATCTAAATCTCCAATTTTCAAATACTTAAGAGTTCTATCTTCCTGAATGAAACCTTTGCCAGGTATAAGTTATGCATTCTGAAGTAGTTAATTTAATCTTATGTCTTATGATTTATGCTTTCTATATCTGGTTTAAAATTATTTTTTGCCCAGACCTAAGAGCATAATGATATTCTCCTATATTTCCTTCTAACAGAGTTGTAAAGTTGGGCTTTATACTTTTAGGTCTTTAAATATGGAATAAGGTAGGGGTCCACTTTCATTCTTTCTCTATAGACAGATATACTCCCACGACCATTAATAGTATTTTTATTATTTTCCAAGATCTGAAATGCCCTCTCTGCCATGTATCAAGATTTTTTTAAAAGATTATTTATTTGAGAGAGAGAAAGAACAAGCAGTGGGGAGAGGTAGAGGCAGAGAGAGAGAGAGAAGCAGACTCCTGCTGACCAGGAAGCCAGCTGTGGAACTGCTATGTATCAAGATTTATATATATTCTCTTTTTGTTTTTGTTTTTTAAGATTTTATTTATTTATTTGACAGAGAGAGAGAGATCACAAGTAGGCAGAGAGGCAGGCAGAGAGAGAGAGGGAAGCAGACTCCCTGCTGAGCAGAGAGCCGGATGCAGGACTCGATCCCAGGACCCTGAGATCATGACCTGAGCGGAAGGCAGCAGCTTAACACCCTGAGCCACCCAGGTGCCCCTATATATATTCTCTTAAGGTCTATTTGTCTTTCACTGGGCCATTGCATCACTTAATTACATATTGTTACCTAGTTGCATAACAAATATTGATATCTGGTAGAGTGCTCACACTTTGGTTCTCATCTACAAAATTGTGGCTTTATTATTGGCGCTATAAACTTCCAAATCAATTTCAGTATCAAGCTTACTGGAACTCTGAATGGAATTACATTGAATTTGTAGATTAATTTATGGTGAATTACCGTCTTTAAAATACTGAGCTTTGACATTCATTATTTTGTTAAATATACCTTTCTCCATTAATTTGGATCTTTTATATCTCTCAATATGTTTATCATTTTCTTCCACAGTTTTGTTAGATTTATTCCTAGGTACAGTGTGTTATGG
Source organism: Meles meles (assembly GCF_922984935.1). Lineage (NCBI taxonomy): Eukaryota > Metazoa > Chordata > Mammalia > Carnivora > Mustelidae > Meles > Meles meles. Next base: position 27,257,584 of record NC_060070.1, read on the forward strand.
TTAGTGTTCCAGTTGTAAAATAAACCTTTTTTTTGAAATTACAGTGATTTCCTGAAGTACAGAACTGTTTTGACATTGCTGATACTCAATTGTTTCTTTTTCTGATATTCAGTTGTTCTTAGTTCAGTTTTCTTGTACTGAACTTACAACTAGCAATGTTAAATTACTTTATGTATTCCAACTATTCTGTTAATTTTCTTGTAGATAACTATGGATATAAAATCCCATTGCTATGTATAACAAAGCACTTCATTTCTTCTTTTTCAATCCTTAGATTTTCAATTTTGTTTACTTTTCTTATTGCATCAGTAGTACCTCCAGTTCCAGTATTCTCAATAATAAACCCAAGAAAGGACTCTAAATGAGCTACTAAAACTGAGGGGACTAAAAGCAAATGCTTAAATCAGGGAACATAGTCTTGAGTCAGCCAAGTAGGAAAAAGCAGGAACTGACTTAATAGCAATTTCATACCATGGTCTTGTTAAAAAACTGCTATCCAGATAAGCTTTTGTTTGTGATGGTGCAGAATGGCTAATGAGGAGGCAGGCTCCGTGTGAAGAGCCCAGGTTCAAATTGAGCTCCTCTAACTATGACCATATCCTGCTTTCCCAATTAATGAGAAGAGTTAAAAAATTCAGTTGTCCTTGTATATGATTTTTGAAAGACAGAGTTTAACAAATAATAAAAATTGTAGATAGTATTTTTAGCCTTCATGGAAGGGCTAAGTAAAATTTTTTGCATTTTTAGAGATTCTTAACATTTTCTACAGCCACTGAGAGTCAACACTAACTCCCTCCCAAAAGAAAGGAAAACACCTGAGTTTTGTTTCTTATTAACTCCTATATTTAAAATAAGCATACAACAGACAAGACTAAACTTAAAAATTTTAGAGTCCAAAATTCTTAAATTCTTGTTTGACTTGAGATTTTCTTTTAAGAAAAGATGATGGCAAGAGCATTTTCCCTTTACAAAACATCTTCTAAATTAAATATTTATTCTCTGCTTATATGCAAAGGACTGACACTTTAAAAATTGTCCATTATGTGAAAATGTATATGTTAAAAACATTACTTTATATAAAAGCTTATTATGAATCTCATTTTACTAAAATAGAACCCGATTTACTAAATTACTACTTTTTACTGGTAAGTGCAAGCAGATTAAAATTTATACATTATAAATTGTAATATAAATAAGGTAATCCTATTTATACCAATAAAAGAAAATCTCATTATACTATGAGTACAGTTCAAGTCATAACTCTCAACCTGTTTATTTTAACCAAATTTCAAAAAATTAAAATTTGAGTATAAATTTGAAAGAATCTTTGCATAGGCTCTTCAGATTCATCAGAACAAAATTTGACCTGTACTTCCTTATTAATGGAGAATAAAGAAAGGCTAGCTCAAAGATGCTAACAACTTTGTAATTCCCTGGATTGTTACTTGGGCTTGGGGCTTAGGACTAGTATTTCAGTGGAGGGATTTAGCAGTGTAAAGAATGGAAATTTTTGGTTGATTAGTCTCCATCTTAATCAGTCCTTATTGGGTTCACACAGAAACACAATGGATACCATAGCGGATATAAACTTGATGATTTATGTTTTATAAATTTAAAAGTGATACTCAGAACAGTGTCATATGTTCATTAAATATATACATACTTAGTATTAAAGGTTAAATTAATTTCCTTTTTTGAAAAGATCTCCAAATTTTGAACTATTAGACAATTCTCATAAAGAGCCATACTATGAATATTTGATCTCACTTTCACCAGAACCATAGTTTAAAGGAAGAAAATCATATAAAGTTACTTGTTAAACCCCGCAATTTCTAGGGGCAACTGGGTGGCTCAGTTAAGTGTCTGCCTTCAGCTCAGGTCATGATCCCAGGATCCTAGGATCAAGCCCCGCATGGGGCTCCCTGCTTTGTGGAGAGCCTGCTTGTCCCTCTCCCTCTGCTGTTCCCCCCCCCCACCCCCCTGCCGCTTGTGCTTGTACTTTCTCTCCGTCAAATAAGTAAAATCTTCTAAAATAAATAAATAAACCCACAATTTCTACTTGAAATGTCATTAGAGTTGCTTCTGGAACATTTTTTTCTGCATTACTTTACTATTTATTATGCTTAGAATAAAACAGCAATCAGAAAATCAACCTAAAATTGTGATGATTTGCCACTTGGCTTCTGCCCACTCTCATCAGGCATCTGGGGAGACCTATGCAGCGCCAAAGGAAGCTCAGCCCCACACAATGTCTTGTGCAGGGTGATGAGAATGGCACATTGTCTGCCCAGTCTGAACAGAGGTCACAGCAGGGAGAGCATCTGCTAAGATAATGTGAATGAAGGAAACAACTATAATTGCCTCATTAAGAGATCTCTGGCAAAATAATCACAAGAAGAAAGGACTTGGGAAACCACCCTAAAATTAAGTCTACAATAAGGAAAATTTGGGGTAGAATAAAAAATGCTTAAGAATTAAGGAAATGTGGGTATTCTATTGGTTTTACTAATGCCCTTAGTCACTATATAGATGAATGGAAACTTTGATGCAACAGTTCAGTTATTCAACTCCAGCTCTGCCAGTCATTAGTAGGAAACAGAAGATGCAAATCCACAGCTGTCCAGGATACAAAAAAATGTGAAATAAAGGGTAGTGGGGAACTGTTTACAAGGGACGAAAACTAAGTAAGATTTAAAGTTTATATTTTGCAATTATAATAAAATATAATTAAAGGAATATCTCTAGAGGGAAAAGTAAAAGATAAAAGACCAAAATCTGAGAAAGACAAAGGAGAAATTGTCTCCACTTGACCAATTTATGTTCTTCTATTTTCTATCACTACCATTTAAAAATACATTTTTCTTAAAAGTCAATAGTATATAATTACAACTAAATCCTGTCACTTTCTAATTATCAGCCAATATAGGTACACATACATTTCATTCAACATTGTTGAATAAAATTATCTCATGGTAAAAGCTAAAGTAAATGTTATTCCAATTTAAATTTAACTTAAACATTCAAACTGGACAGAAGACTAAAATGTACTGAAACTGACAAGTTATTTTGCATTTTCTGACATTTTGAGGTTAAGCTTTGTGAACTTAATTTGTGCTATACAGTTAAAATTTATTATTAAATAGAATCTTCAATTATGGTTACTAAATTTTTCTGATTCCAACAAAAACAGTAAAATTAGCTTGTTACACTGATAAGCCAGGTTTAAAATAAGCAAACTATTTGATGACTTTGATGTTTTGCACCCAAAATGTGCTGGCTAATTTTTCCATTCCATTTACCATTCCGGTCTTTAAACTGCCTTAATCTCCTGCCCTCAGATGTTGACCTTGTAAGAATAGGGGTCATAGGTCAGAATAGACAGACCTCAAAGGATCTGGACTATCAATTCATGCCTGAGAGATTTCTCTTCCACAATAGGAACCTACTAAACAGCAAATTCCTAAATCTAATCACACAAGTATCAGGGTGAAACAGTTATTTATTGGAATTTGTTGATTTACAGTTTTCAGACATCACCAGCATCTAAAGAGCATTTTTCTTTTTCTTTTGGGAGCAGGTTCTGGGATATAATAAACATGAAAATAAAATCACTGAAGAACTTTTAATGTGAAACAGATATCCTTAATAAAATGGCATCATAAACTTAAGTAGATTTATTATTTTCAGTGATGCTATGTATGTAGATTTCAAAATGAGAAAAACATAGCACTCCGATTCCTAACTATAAAGTACCTGAAAAACTTCAAGTTATACCACAAACATGATGAGAGAAAAGACATTACATTCTTGAGGTAGGTGGGGGAGGGGGTGGAAGAGGGTTACTTCTAGTTAGTTTTGAGCTCATTTGCTCTAAAGGTAAATAAGAGATTAAATAAATATTTTTTCTTTTTAATAAATGAAAATACAGTCTTTCAAATGAGAAAAGCCTAAGCAGATTAAAAAAAAAAAATCTTATGGCTTCCAAAACCTTTTTCTAAATTTAAGGAATTTGAAATAAAAAAATTATGGCCCAGTAAAAATAACATTACTATCATATATCTTCACTTTTACTTTTAAGCAAAAGGCAAGTTAGCTCTTGAGAATAAATTAGACATACATATTGAGATTCTGTTTATATTCACCTTGGTCTTTTGACCATAAATCTCCATTCTTTTTTTTTTTTTTTCCATTTTATTTATTTTTTCAGCGTAAATAAATCTCCATTCTAATACTACTTTAATACTGGACTATAAGGAATGTCAAATTTCAAAATCAGTTTTTAAGTCTACACGAAGAACGTCTTAAAAATGACAAATTAATCTTTTCAATATGATCAAATGAAAGGAATTTCCTACACTTCAATGTGAAAAGTAGTAATACTAAACAGAACAATTGACCTTCTTTCTAAACGGAAATATATTAAAACTTCAACTCGTGAAGAAAAGTCAAAAAGCTTAATCATGCGTTATTGCAGTGATACAAATGAAATACTTGAAATGAAAGGAAAGCAGTAAAACATTGGTATTATATTTTGTTATTTTAAAAATCTCAGGTCAACACTGTTGAAAGGAACTGCATTATAATGAACACACATCTTGGACTGTGTGGTTGGGTCAAAAGACGTGGAAGGTTAAGAACAAAGAAAATAGTCGCTACCCTAGGAAAAATTTAGAATTAAAAAGGGGGTAATAAAAGAAACCATAAACAAACAAACAAAAAAAAAGCAGCCGCTTATATGTATACACCTAATAGATACATTTACCACGTATATATGCACTTCAAATGTTTTTAAAGCTTACATGCATTTTTATTCCTTAATTATTAATGATTAAAATCATGTAATTCTCATAGAAAGATTTCCAGACCATCTGTTTCAGTCTGTATCATTTTTACTAATATAATACATTTGTTAATATAAAATAAATTTTATTACATGGAACATTTAATTCTATATTATAGTCTGACATAATTATTCCACATAAATCCTAAAAATTAATAGTGGCAAATAGAATAACCATTTTACTGTCTTTCCCCACAATTTCATTCTTTATAAGTTACTTCTTTTACTTCACAGCAAATTGTGGCTTTATAAAAAATAAAAGTTATCAAATATAGGCCAGATTTTGAGGGGAAAAGTAAAGTTTTAAATTAATAACAACCTTCATTTTATTATAAAGAGACCTTTATAGGAATCATTACATCTCTACTCTTTTGATAATGTACATTTAAAAAAATGGCAAAAATAAATCTGAAATTATTTCATTTTGAATTTTTCAAAAACACTTTAAATGTGGAGGATTCAAAATAAGATAACCACCCTGCCACTGAGTAACTGAACACTGGTAACTGTGGTAACTAAATTCAGAAGAATTTTAAGACAGAATGAAAAAAAAGAAACCCACTTCCTTTTGTAAAATAGTTTATGTAAAATTAAGATTGAATCCTTAAAATTACTTTATATTTCTTGCCACAAAGACATAAATCTTCACAAAATATTGTTCTATCATATATGCATATATACATATATATATATGATATTTAGAGTTGAACAAACACTTTCTTTTGAGTGATGGAACCAATTTCATATTTTTAAATATGCTAATTCCGTGTAATAAAAATTTTAATAGAGTTTTAATTTTTTAACCTGAAATGACAGAAATTAGATTAAACATATTATTCATGAAAAAAAATAAGCCTGGATCTAAACCTCAACCCCATATAAAAATTAACTCTAAATAGATTGTTATGTAAATGTAAAACACAAAACCATAAAACTACAAGAAGAAAACACAGGGGAAAAAAATCCCTGTGTCCTGAGGTAAGCAATAATTTCTTAAACATAACATCAAGTAAACATGATATAAAATAAGAGATTGATAAATGTCCTTATCAAAATGCAAAACTTTAACTCTGTGACAGATATTTAAGACAGTGGTAAAAATAAGCCACAAACTCAGGGAAAAAAAAAAAAAACAACACCTGAGTCATATGACCTTCAAAAGATTAGTAACTACAATTTTTATACAATGAGCTCTCAAAATGCAACAATAACAAACAATCCAGTAAAAACCGGCGAAAGGTATAAACAGATACTTCACCAAAGAAGATATAAGGATGACACAAAACATTTAAAAATGTCAATATCAGTAGCCATACAGGAAATGAAAATTAAAACCATGATATCACTACACATCTATTAGAATGGTTAAAATTTTTTAAAATTCTGATAATATCAAATGCTGACAAAGATACAGAGCAGCTGGAACTCATATACTGTTGATGGGAATTCAAAACAGTACCAACACTCTGGAAAAAAAAATTGGCATTTTCTTATAAAGCTAAATACACACCTATGATCAAATAATCCAGCAATCCACTCCTAGATAAATGAAAACTTTGTTCACAAGAAAACCTGTGTACAAATGTTTGTAGCAGCTTTGTTCATAATTGTCCAACTGGAAACAAGCCAAACATCCTCCCACAGAAGAATGGATCTACAGTGTTATATCCATTCAGTGGAATACTACTAAGCATAAAAAAGCATGAACTATTGATACACTCAACAACCTGGATGAATTTCAAATTCATTATGCTGAGGGAAAAAAAGCCAATTCCAAAAGGTTACAAACAAACTTAAGCCCAAATTAGTAGAAGGAAAGAAATAACAAAGACCAGAGTGGAAACAAATGAAATAGAAACAAAAAAGACAACAGAGAGATCAGTGAAACTAAGAGCCAATTCTTCAAAAAGATAAATAGAAAAGACTGGCATGCCTGGGTGGTTCAGTTGGTTGAGCATCTGCCTTCGGCTCAGATCATGATCCCAGGGTCCTGGGATCGAGTCCTGCATCGGGTACCTTGATCAGCGGGGAGCCTGCTTCTCTCTCTGCCTGCCGCTCTCCCTCCATGCCACTCTCTGCTTATCCACTCTCTCTCTCTAACAAATAAATAAATAAAATCTTTTTAAAAATAAAATAAAATAGAAATGCCTTTAGCTACACTTACCAAGAAAAAAGGAGAGAGGATTCAAATAAATGAAATTAGAAATAAAAGAGGAGACATTGTAACTGATGCCACAGAAATACAAAGGCTCAAAACAGACTATGAAGAACTATACACCAACAAACTGGACAGCCTAGAAGAAATGGATAAATTCCTAAAAACATACAACCTATCAATAGTAAATTATGAAGGAAAAAAAATTGGAGTATACCAATTACTACCAAGGAGTAATAAGAAATTTCCTAACAAGGAAAAGTCCAGGACTGTATTGCTTCACTGGTAAACTGTACCAAACATTTAAAGAAAGCTTAATATCAATCCATGTCAAACAATTCAAAAATAAAGAAGAGAAAGGAACACTTTCAAACTCACTTTATCAGGCTAGCATTACCCTGATGCCAAAACTAGACAAGGATACTATAAGAAAAGAAAATTACAGGTCAGTATCCCTGATGAATAAAAATTCAAAATCCGTAACAAAATATTAAAAAACTGAATTCAACAATACATTAAAAGGATCATACATCATTATTAAATGGGATTTATTCCAGAATTACAAGGATGATTTAACATCTACAAATTAATAAATGTAATACATCATATTAGCAAAACAGAGAATAAAAGTCATACGGTCATCTCAATAGACACAGAAGAAACATTGGACACAATTCAACATCCACTCATGATAAAGTGGGTATAGAGGAATACTCCCCAACATAATAAGGGCCATATATGACAAGTCCACAGCTTAACATTATATAATGGTAAAAAGCTAAAAGTTTTTCTTTTAAGATCTGGAACAAGACGAGGATGCCCACTCTTGCCACTTTTATTCAACATAGTACTAGAAGACCTAGCCAAAGCAGTTACATAAGAGGAAAAAAAAAAAAAAAAAAAAGTCTTCCAAACTGGAAAGGAAGATTTAACACTGTCTCCATTTGCAGATGACATGATATAGAAGTCTCAGAAGATTCCACCAAAACACTGTTAGAACTAGTAAACAAATTTAGTAAAGTTGCAGAATACAAAATAAATATATATAAATCATTTGGTTCCTATACACTAACAATGAACTATCAGAAAGGAAACAGTGTCATGTACAATTGCTTCAAAAAGAATAATATACCTAGGAATAAATTTAAGCAAGGAGGTGAAAGATCTACACACTGAAAACTACAAGACATTAGTGGAAAAAAAAAATTGTGGAAAACACAAATAAATGAAAAGCTATTCTGGTGCTCATGGAAGAAATAATATTGTTAAAATGCCCATATCACCCAAAGTGATCTACAGATCCAATGAAATCCCTATCAAAATTCCAATGGCAGGTTTCACAGAAATAGAATACACACATCTAAAATTTGGAAGGAACCACAAAGTCACTCAATAATCAAAGCAAACTTGAGAAAGAACAAAGCTGGTGGCATTACATTCTGATTTCAAACTTTTAGTTTGTTTTTTTTAATTTTTATTTTTTAAAGATTTTATTTGACAGAGAGAGACACAGCAAGAGAGGGAACACAATCAGGGGGAGTGGGAGAGGAAAAGCAGGCTTCTTGATGGGCAGGGAGCCTGATGCAGGGATCAATCCCAGGACCCTGAGACCATGTCCTGAGCCAACGGCAGACACTCAACGACTGAGCCACCTAGGCACCCCAGATTTCAAAATTTATTATAAAAGAATAGTAACTAAACAGTATAGTACTTGCATAAAAACAGACTCATAGATCAATGAAACAGAACAGAAAGATGAGAAACAAACCCACACATATACGGCCAATTAATTTATGACATAGGAGCCTAGAATATACAATCGAGAAATGACAGTTTCATCAATAAATGGTGTTAGGAAAACTGGGCAGTCACATGTCAAAAAATAAAACTGGACCACTATCCTACACTGTGCACAAAAGCCAACTCAGAATAGATTCAAAGACTTGAACATGATTCAACACTTGAACTGGGTTAAGCCTCTTCCTTCAGCGCAGGTCATGATCTCAGGGTCCAGGGATCGAGCCCCACATCAGGCTCTCTGCTCAGCAGGGAGCCTGCTCCCCCCCGCCCCCGCCTGCCTCTCTGCCTACTTGTGATCTCTCTCTGTCGAATAAATAAATAAAATATTAAAAAAAAAAAACAAAAAAACACATGAGACCCCAAACCACAAAACTCCTAGAAGAAAACATAAGGTTTAAGCTCTCTGACATCAGCCTTGGCAATGATTTTTTTGGATTTGACAACAAAAGCAAAAATAAACATATCAACGAAATCAAACTAAAAAATTTCTACACAAAAGAAACCATTAACAAAATGAAAAGGCAATATATAGAATGGGAGAAAGTATTTGCAAATTATATATCTGATGAAGGGTTAATATTCAAAATATGTAAAGAACTAATACAACTCATTAGCAAACAAACAATCTGATTAAAAGTGGACAGAGGAACTTAACAGGTATTTTTTCGAGGAAAACATACAAATGGCCGACCAGTACATGAAAAGGTGCACAGTATCACTAATCATCAGGGAAAGTCAAATCAAAAACGCAGTAAGAAATCATTTCACACCTGCCTATTAACAAAAAGACAAGAAATAACAAATGTTGGCGAGGATGTAGAGAAAAGGGAACCCTTATGCACTGTTAATAGTAGGAAAGAGAGGCTACATGTACAGCAGATTCTTACCACTGCTGCTTGTTATTTTCACTTGTATTACATTGTCCTATTTATCACAGTTTCTTTTGAACAGCTTTTTAAATATTTGGGAAGTGTATATTGCCACCTTCCCCCTCCTGGTTCTCTGCACCCAACTGTCCCACTATTGGTGGGAATATAAATTATTCAGCCAAAATGGAAAATCATATGGAGGTTTTTTAAAAAATTAAAGATAGAATTACCATATGATCCAGCAATTTCACTTCTGGGTATATATTCAAAGGAAATGAAATCATTGTCTCAAAGAGATGCCCATCCTGCAACATGTCCTCTGCAGCATTATTTACAATAGTTAAGAGAAACAAACTAAGAGTCCACCAACAAATGAATGGATGATGAAAATGTGAGATACACACACATATACACACATGAATATTAATCAGTCATAAAAAAAAGAAGGAAATTCTCTCATTTGGGACAACATGCATGGATTTGAGAGCCTTATCCCGGTTGAAAGAAGACAGACAGAGAAAGATAAATATTGTATTACCTTACTTATATTGGAATCTAAAGAAACCAAACTCATAGAAACCGAACAGATCAGTGGTTGCCAGAGGTGGGTGTTGGGGCTGGGTAAAACAGGTGAAGGTGATCAAAAGGTACAAACCTGCAGTCATAAGACAAGTAAGTTCTGAGGTTTAATGTACAGTAATACATGGTGACTAAAGTTAACAATACTGTATAGTATAGTTGAAAGTTGTTAATTGTAAATCTTCAAAACTCTCATCACAAGATAAAAACTGCAACTGTGAAGTGATGGATATTAACTAAACTTACTGTGGTAATCATTTCCCAATATATACATATATGAAATCATTATGTTGAACACTTTATTATAGCTAATAAAACTGAGGGGGGAAAACATAGAATTACATTTCTATTGTAGTTATGAAAAGACAAAATTATAGTGATATGGGTAAGTGGTAGCCAAGCATTTTAGGTGGAGTAGGAGTAACTACAAAAAACAGAAGGGGGAAAAAGACAGAGGGTCAGGACACTGGGTGGCTCAGTTAAGAGTCTGACTCTTCATCTCAGCTCAGGTCTTGATCTCAGGGTTGTGAGTTCAAGCCCTATGCTGAGATCCACACCAGGCATGGACCTTACTTTAAAAAAAGGGAAATTTGGGGGGGTGAGAGAATGTTCTGAATCCAGATTATGATGCTAACTACATGAACACATGTGAAAATTCATAGAAATGTGCACCAAAAGAAAAAAGTCAATTTCACTATATCACAATTTAAAAAATAAAATAAAAACAACTCTCTAAGCAAACAAAATACCCAGAAATATATCAAAGCTTACTTTTTAAAATAGAAATTAACAGGAATTCTAGCTTTCTAATACTTTAGCAAATCAGAGCAATTATTTAATATCATTATTTTAAATATTTTATAGGCTATGAGTTTGAAAATATCTTATGTCTATAAGTAAGAAGTACTCAAAAACTGATGAGGACATGTCAAAAGGACACAGAAGTGGGGATGGGATAACTGGGTGATGGGTATTAAGGAGGACACGTGATGTGATGAGAACTGAGTGTTATCCACAACTAATGAATCGTTGAACACTACATCAAAAATTAATGATGTATTATATGCTACTGAACATACTAAAAAAAAAATTTTAATTTAAAAATAAATAAATAAATGACATAGAAACCAGCTGGGAGGGCCTCTTAGTGACAGAATCTGGAAAAATTGAGCATTAAAGTAAATATTGTAATTTATTGAAAGAAACAGAAATGCACGATCTGTACTGGGACAATAAATAAATGAAAAATGGAAAGTCTGATAAAGAATGGGATATTTACATAACCTATAAATATCTCATCACAAATTGCTAATTAATTTTGAAAAGAAAACATAGCGGGAAAAATCAAAATCTTCTGCCATCTGATCAGATACAATGAGAAGAATGCAGCATCACTTCCATGACATTCTTGTCAAAGTGAACAACCTCAATCTAATCATAAGGAACTATTAGACAAACTCAGGCTGTGATCTGGATTCATCCTGGTGTTTTTCCACCTGTCCCTCTAACCCTAATACTGCCTGTAAACTAAAAGTCAGATCGAAAGGATTTTGTTAGGTTCAAGATACACATTTTTGCGTAATACTTCCAATTTAAGGAAACATAAGTGTTGGAGAAACAAGTTTAAAGACACTAGCATGAATTCCAATTATGGCACATTCCATAAAACAGTTGGCCTAATCTCTTTAACAAGTTAGCGTCATAGAATTCCTTCCTAAAAAGGATGTGTGTGTGTGTGTGTGTGTGTGTGTGTGTGTGTAGGTGTGTGTGCATGCATGTGCGCATGTGTGTAGGGAAGGGGTGTTCTAGATTACAAGAGACTTAAGAGAGATAAAACTAGGTGTGCCTGGGTGGCTGAGTTGGTTGAACAAGGGACTCTTGGTTTCCGCTCGGGTCATGATTTCGGGGTCCTTGAATCATGCCCCATTCCGGGCTTGGCAGGGATTCTGCTTGAGATTCTCCCCTCCCACTGCCACTTCCCTCTCTAAAATAAATAAATAAAATCTTTCTTAAAAAATACATACAACTAACTGAAAGCCATGTTCCTTAACTGCATTCTGATTTGATAAAAGCAGCCAGAAAACCTAAGTTTTGGATAAATGGGGATTTTTTTTAAGACTTTATTTATTTGAGAGAGAGAGATTACAAGTAGGCAGAGAGGCAGGCAGAGAGGGGGAAGCGGGTTCCCTGCTGAGCAGAGAACCTGATGTGGGGCCTGATCCCAGGACCCTGAGATCATGACCTGAGCCGAAGGCAGAGGCTTTAACCCACTAAGATACCCAGGTGCCCAAATGGGGAATTTTAAAAAAGGATCAGGTATTATATGTTACTTTTTTTAAAAAAAGATTTTATTTATTTGACAGAGAGAGACACAGTGAGAGAGGGAATACAAGCAGGGGGAGTGGGAGAGGGAGAAGCAGGCTTACCGCTGGGCAGGGAGCCCGATGTGGAGCTGGATCCCAGGACACTGGGATTATGACCTGAGCCACCCAGGTACCACAGATATTAGATGCTATTAAGGAAGTACTATTTTGATGGATGATGAGGCATGATATTACACTGTTATGCATATAATATACTTTAAAACTTTAAAAAAATTCCTAAAATGTTTACAATTACTGCAATATAGATGTGGGTATATATGGATGATGACCATACCATTTTTTCAACTTTTTTGTATTCTGAAAATTTTCATAATAAAAAATAAAGAGGAGGGCAACTGGCTGGGTCAGTCAACAGAGCATGTGGCTCTTTTTTTTTTTTTTTTTAGTATTTTTTTTTTATTTATTTATTTGACACAAAGTGAGAGATCACAAGTAGGCAGAGAGGCAGGCAGAGAGAGAGGAGGAAGCAGGCTCGCTGCTGAGCAGAGAGCCCGATGCGGGGCTCGATCCCAGGACCCCGAGATCATGACCTGAGCCGAAGGCAGAGGCTTAAACCACTGAGCCACCCAGGCGCCCCAGAGCATGTGGCTCTTGATCTCAGGTTCTGAGTTTGAGCCCCACATTGGGGGTAAAATTTACATAAAAAAAGAAAAAATTAAATGGGGCACCTGGTTAGCTCAATCAGTAGAACACAAGACTCTCAATCCCAGGGTCATGAATTCAAGCCCACATTGTGCATAGAGCCCACTTAACATTTTTAAAAACTAAGAAATTAAAAAGTAAAATGGAAGGAAATAGAAGCATCACACAAAATATTCAGGAAAAAAAACAAACAAACAGTGTAACAAAAATTAATCCAAGAGCTGTTCCTTTAAAAAAAATTAAAAACCTAAGGAAAAATGTAACAAAAATAGATAATGGGAAGTAACTAGAGAATCTAGACTATTTTAAGATCTTTGGGGGATATTTTACATAACTAAGGAAATAAACATGAAAATCTGGATCAAAGCACAATTTTATCCTCTTTATTAAGGCTTTCTCCAGAAGCAGATGTAGTTAATAACCATAGAAGAAGGCAAGAAAGTTACAAAAGGTCTCTGAAGCCTTTTGAGCATTTAGGGGCAAATCAGTGCATGGAAGACTGTTCCAAATGTCAGTTATTTGCCACATACTGCTCTCTCATTGTTTCAGTTTCTACGCAGGGGTCTGTGCTTATTTGATTATTTTATTGCAGCCTGTCTTTGTCATTTTACAAAAAGGGTGGAATGCTAATCGTAGTGACAAAAATTATAAACATCTTGAACTACGCAGTTGGAAATCATAAGATACCAAATTGTATAAAAGCCTTTATCACAATAAGACACAACAAACACAAGCAGTTATTCACCCTCTGGTCACCACTAACTTCTACCCTCTCGTTCTTTCTAGCACCCCAACTGCAGCAATTCTAGAACCCCATCTGTAACCCTCCCACCATGAGCCTGCCACCTAGTTTATACTGTATAATCCATCATTACAACTGCTCCCTTGCATACATTGTCAGTGCCTTCGCTTCTCTCCCTTTGTTATTCTCAACTAGGAAAGCCCCAGCTCTAATTATATCCATCTTTGTGCCTATTCCACTGCTGTAGCCACAAAGTCACCAGTGGCTGGAAAAAGAACACAATCATGCCAACTGACATTACTTTAAATTCATGTCCACTTATCTTCAGTGGGTTTTTGGTATAGCCTGGAATTTTACCTTTTCTCCATAATGCCTTCACTCTTTTAATTTCTTATTTCAGATTTTTTTTTTTTAAAAAGTACTTATGTATTTATTGAGAGAGAGAGAGAGAGAGAGTATGTGTGCACTTGAGTTGGGGGAGAGGCAGGGGAAGAGAATCTTTTTTTTTTTTTTTGTAAGATTTTATTTTATTTATTTGACAGACAGATCACAAGTAGGCAGAGAGGCAGGCAGAGAGAGGGGGAAGCAGGCTCCCCACCGAGCAGAGAGCCCAACGCAGGGCTCGATCTCAGGACCCTGGGATCATGACCTGAGCCGAAGTCAGAGGCTTTAACCCACTGAGCCACCCAGGCACCCCGAGGAAGAGAATCTTTAAGCAGACTCCCCACTGAGCATGGAGCCTGACATGGGGCTTGATCTTACAACCCATGAGATCATGACCTGAGCCAAAACCGAGAGTCAGACATTTAACCAACTGAGCCACCCAGGAGCCCCTTGATTTCCTATTTCATATGTTCTCTCTTTTTAAATCTCCAAACCTCCTTTCCTAAGTAAGGAAAACACTCCAGCAATCGTCCTCCTTTTTCCTGCATGCTCAGTCTTCCCTTTCCACTGGACCATTCCCACTGACACATAAGCAGGTTACACATTCTTTGCCTAAGCTACTGCTTCATTTTTCTGCTCTCATTTAGAGGAAAACTCAAAAAATTGTCTATAGTTGCTGTCTCCACTTCCTCTCCTTTCCTTCTGTTGAACACAACCCACTTAGACTTTGATTCTAAACAGTCCACTGAATCTGAGCTTGTCAATTTCACCAGTAACTTCCTTGTTGCTAAATGCTCAAGTCTTGGTGCTCATCTTAAGCATTTCACCATCAGCACCATTCCAACACTGGAGACTCCTTCCTTCTTGAAATACTTCTTTCCTTGACTTCTCAGACAAAATCCTCTTGATTTTCCTATTTCCCTCCTTCTAACATAATGCTCTTTACTATTCCTCCTACTTTTGCTGATCCCTAAGTGCTGGAGTGCCCTTGGGCTGAGTTGTCTTCTCTTTTCCACATATACTCCCTCTGACAGTGATCTCATTCAATCTTAAGGCTGTAAATATCTTTCTGCCAAGTTTTTGTCTATAGCCCTGGAATTCCATACTCATGTATCCATCTGCCATATCTATTTTCCCATTTGGATGTCTACTATAAATCTCCAGCTTATATATATCTGAGACCATACTTCTCATTTCCTGCTCCTTCCCTAATCTCCCTCTCTTGGTAACTGATCCCTCCATCCCTCTGGTTGCTCAGGCCAAACAAACCTTGGAGTCATCCTGAATATTCACTTTCTCTCATGGTCCACATCTGATCCAACAGTAAATCCTGTTGTCTCTACCTTCACAATGTCACGATGTTTGTTCCTCACCTCTACTGCTACCATCCCAATCTGAACCACCATTATCTCTTTTCTGCATTAATGAAACTGCCTCAGAATTGAGTTAAATTATAGGACATCCAGCTGGTGTTATGGATGACTGCTTAGTGTGGAGGTAAAATCTCCACACATTTGGCGTCAGAAACCAAGTGCTGCGTAAAAGTAAAGGAGATACACAAGAGAACAACAGGGAAGAATAGGGTTTTTCACAGTGGGAAAGAAGAAAACAGAGTTCCTTCCTAAACAAAAAACTTCCAAATCAATCACAGCAAATTAACACCTTGATGAAACATGAGCAAAAGACAAGAAACATATAATTCATAGAAGAAAAAAATGAAAATTGACATAAAATTATATTTAACCTCTAATCAAAGGATGCAAAGGAAAAAAATGACCTGTATCTCTTAACCTATTTGAGAGAAAGAGAGACAGAAAGTGTGTACACGAGCAGGGGGAAAGGCAAAAGGAAAGGGAAAGAGAGAATCTCCAGCAAAATCCCCATGAGCGCACAGCCTAATGAGGGGCTCAATCCCTGACCCCGACCAAAGTGAAGAGTTGGATGCCCAATCAACTGAGTTACCCAAGTGCCCTGGAAAAGATTTTTTAATTGACATCATACAGGGTCACCTGGCTAGCTCAGCTGGTAGAGCATGTGACTCTTGATCTCAGGGTTCAGAGTTCAAGCCCCATATTGGGCATAGAGACCACTTTAAAAAAATTTGGGGTAGCCTGGGTAGCTCAGTCAGTTAAGCATTGGTCTTTGGCTCAGGTCATGATCTCAGGGTCCTGGGATTAAGCCCCACAGGCAGACAGGCCAGGCTCTCTGCTCAGCAGGGAGTCCGCTTCTCCTTCTCCCTTTGTCTTTCTCCACTGCTCATGATTTTTCTCTCTCTCAAATAAATAAAATCTTAAAAAAAAAAATAAATTAAAAAAAACATTCAAAATGTATATTTAAGGGGAGCCTGGCTGGCTCAGTTGGTAGAGCACGTGACTCTTGATTTTGGGATTCTAAGTTCAAACCCTATACTGAATCCAGAGATTACTTAAAAAAATAATAAAAATCTTAAAAATAAAATAAAACGACATCATTCAATGAATAGTCTCATTTTTTAAGGGGTTGTATATTGGCCCTAATCATTTCTGGAGAATAGTTTGGAAATAGATAATGCATTGTTAAAGTTTAAATGTTTAAATGCATTGTTTTTTATCTAGATTTTCCAATATTTATTCCAAGGATATAACAAAAATGTACATATATGGATTCCACTCTGGTACTACTGATAATGTTAAAACATTCAAAATAGCCTAAATTTAATGAATTACTTTAACCTTGTTTAAATTCTGGTGCATTCAAAAAATAAATTCTGATATATTCACACAGTGGGAATTTATGCAGGTGCTAATGACCACTATGAAATATTCCTTGATATACTGTTAAGTGAAAAAAAAAAATGCAAGTTTCAAAAATACTCCGTATATATTATGATTCCCACCTTAGTTAGGATTCCAAGTGATTTTTTTCCTGATTTTTTATAATTTTTATATTGTTTGAATTTTTTATGCACCAATTATCTTTTAAAAACAGACAAAACATGGGGCGCCTGGGTGGCTCAGTGGGTTAAAGCCTCTGCCTTCGGCTCAGGTCATGATCCCAGGGTCCTGGGATCGAGCCCCACATCGGGCTCCTGCTTCCTCCTCTCTCTGCCTGCCTCTCTGCCTAGTTGTGATTTCTCTCTGTCAAATAAATAAAATATTAAAAAAAAAAAAGACAAAACAATAAAGGTATTTTCATTTTAAAAAACAGGTGAGGTGTTAATAAGTCTAAGCACTGTCTGTTGAGAACCCTGACTCCTCATTTGTGATCTCAGAACAGTCTGGTGAAAATAGTGCAGAGTTCAAATTGTAAGATGGGCTATATTCCTTTTTTTTTTTTTTTTAAGATTTTATTTATATATTTGTAAGAGAGAGAAAGAGAGGGCACATGTAGGAGGGTAGCAGGCAGAGGGAGAAGCAGGTTCCTCCCCGAGCAGGGAGCCTGGTGTAAGACCAGGACCCTGGGATGATGACCTGAGCAGAAGGCAGCCACTTAATCAACTAAGCCACCCAGGCATCCTGATAGCCTATATTCCTGATAAAGTTTATTCATCAATACAATGGTGGCATTTATTTACTTTGGCTAATTTATTTACTATTGGCTAAGTCCAATAGCATAATAAAAATGAAAAAATTTTTCAGAATTTTTTCCCAAATACAATAAATTCATAAACTAACAAAGTAAAATGATTACCTATCTCCCTTTGGTTTTCTTTTTTGTAGTGTCTTCCCTTTGGGTCTTCTTTCACTTCCTAAACAGGGGCTCCCACCAGGTCCAGTTACCCGTATTGATTCAAGGCCTTTGGAAGATTTTTTAAATGTGAATTCCACTGGTTCTCCTTCTTTTAGGCTTCTAAATCCTTCCATGAATAATTTGCTCTGTAAAGTACAGGGGAGGGAGAGAGAGAAAGAGAAATCATGATTATTAATACTTTATAAGTTTTCTCTATGATTTAAAAATTAATATAGCAAGACAGTCATTACTACCCATTATAAATCATAAAGTCTCTTTAAGCTCAGTAAAAGTTATACCATTTGGCAATACTTATAAAAATTTTAATGTGCACATTATTTGACCCAGCAATTCCACTCTGAGCACTCTCCTCCAGACATACTCACACACAAAAGTTCAAAAACAGAAGAAGAAGACCTACACCAAAATTCACTACAGTACTATTAAAAAAAAATTACAACTATCCTCATGTCCATCAATGGGAAACTGATTACACAAATTACAGCAGAGCTCTATTATGTAGTACTATCAAGCCATTAAAAGAAGATCTATGTGTCTTGCCATTTAAGACATGGATGGATGGACCTAGAGGGTATTATCCTAAGTGAAATGAGTCAAACAGATAAAGAAAAACTATATGATTTCACTTATATGTGGAATCTAAAAAACAAAACAAACAAAACAGAAATAGATCCACAAATACAGAAAACAGACTGATGGTTGGGGCAAAATGGATGAAAGGTAGTGGGAGATACACACTTCCAGTTACAGAAAGAATAAATCACATGGTAAAAAGTCATAGGGAATATAGTCAGTAATAGTGTAACAGCACCATATGGTAACGATAGTAGCTACACTTGCGGTGAACACAGCATAATGTATAAATTTGTCCAGTCACTATGCTGTACATCTGAAGCTAATGTAACATTTTGGGTCAAGTCTACTTCAATAAAAAAAAACAAAAAACAAAAACAAAAAAAACCCCATAATGTTTAAAAAGATCTACACGTATTAATGTGAAAAAATAAACATTATATCATTGAGTAAAAATATATAGGGAAGGATGGCATATCTACCATAATTCCATCTATGCAAATAAGTTTTTAACAGATAGATACTTATTTTTATTAAAGATAGGGTTTCAAACAACAGACAGCAAATCATAAACAGTCATTTTCTTCAGTCTTTTTGTTTTGTTTTGTTTTTGGAAAATGTGGAAGGTTGTTGGTATACATACTATTATAATTTCAAGGGAAACAGATTTTTTAATTTGAAAGATGGTTGATTTTTGTGGGGAAAAATGTTCCTGATTGCAAAAGTGTAACCTTGGTTACAAATATTAATTGGCTCTTTTGATCTAACTCTTTTCATCAAAGCCAATGTGTGAATTCAAAATATACTAAAAATAATCAGATCGTTAGTTTTATTTCTTAAGATACCTTTGTGTATTTTATGGGTCTAATTTGGAACATCATGTAGTTTTCAAAGACTTTTATGAATTTGGGGGTAAAAGGAAGCAAAACTAAATATGATGGAGCCCTTAGGTCAAGTCCATTTCTTTAAGTAAATAGCTATGCAGCTTTGAATGAGCCATTCCATCTCTTTTCTGTTTATCCATAAATTTAAGGGATTTGAGTTTCCCCATGTGTGTTCTGTGGCACAATGGTTCTGAGAAAGACTCCTTGCAAAAAGGATTTTGTGGTCAAATAAGTTTGTGAAATGGTCTATCTTGCTTCTCCTCAGTTGAGTCATATTAGCATATTAAAGTCTCTGAAATTCTATACCCCTCCCCTCCACTACCTAAATAAAAATCTTGTTTGACTGTGTTTATTTAACCCAGCAATTTCCTGACCAAACTGATCCCAGAGCCCTTTCTTTATGGCTGCGGTTGACAAGCACACTTAGCGAGATACTGGACCACAAAGTCTTTACTCCTCCCAAGTCCATGACTCTAAAAGCAGCTAAATAACAACATACATGAATAATTCTATGGAACAAATTAAAAACAACACTTCAAAAATTTAAGATTAAAGGAGACTATTCATGGTGAAAGTGATATGACACATGAAAACAAGGTTTTTAACCAGTCATCTGATGCTTCAAAATTCTTCATGTGCAAGTCTGCAAATTGGCACCACCTTCTTTCCTGTCAGATGCTATGCAGAAGTCAGTAGGAAAGAATCACAATTGCCTATGCTCTTTAAAATTAAATATTAATTAAAAACTATTAATTAAAAATATTAATTAAGAATTAAATAAATATATATATAGTTCTTAAAGCTTTATTTAATATTTTCATATCTTATTTTTTCCTCCTAGGCTTTATCCTCACTAATTATAAATAGTCCTTTTGCTTTCATTTCCTTTCTTACTCCCTACTCAAGAAAGTGCAGATTATCAAATCAGATGGAAGTGGAGCATACATGAGTCAATTATAGTAATTAAGAAAATGAAGGGAAAACAGTTTTAATTAGAGCTATCATAGGTTCATATGCTTTTTGCTGTAATAAAAATTCTATCACTTATTTTCTCACAGTTCCTAGTATATGGGTATTCTTTATTTTCTATTATTATAACTTTTGATAGGTTTCATTAATAAATTGAATTACTTCTCCAAATTAAAGTTAAAATTCTACCCTTATGAACCATTAAGTTCTGGCTTTTCTTCGTGGTATTCCTAAAGAATATTTTTTAAAAATTCTATCTCATTACTCCTTCCCCAAATTAGAACATAAGGCAATTCAGATTCATACTAATTGACAAGAATTATTGACAAGGAATAATAATATCCCTAAGAAGTTATAATCGTTTTGCAAGAAACAGATAAGGATTCAGAGATTATCGTATCTTTGTTACTATATCAAAATTGCTGCTACATAGGTGGAAAAGATTTGTTGAAAGATAGGGAATTCTCTATTACTTCTTCACAAAAAATCAACTTCTCCCCTTGACTCAAAATTTTTTTTTTTTAAAGATTTATTTATTTGACAGAGAGAAATCACAAGAGAGGCAGGCAGAGAGAGAGGAAGGGAAGCAGGCTCTCCGCTGAGCAGAGAGCCCGATGTGGGACTCGATCCCAGGACCCCGAGATCATGACCTGAGCTGAAGGCAGCGGCTTAACCCACTGAGCCACCCAGGCGCCCCGACTCAAAAATTTTTATTAAAGGTGCCTCCATTTTTCAGTCACACTATTTCCAATCCTTAGTTATACCCAAACCATTCATTGAATCTTGTGAATTCTTACTTCATAATCTGAATCATTGACCCAAACCATTTTATTGGATTGCCACTGCCCTACTTCAGGCCCTAACTATCTCCTACCCAGATGAGAGTAATGGTTTCCTCATTGGTATTTCAACATCGAGTCTCCTCCCTACTCCACAGCATGTTCCATATCCACACAGTCTCTCATTACTGTAAATCACAATTTCTCCGTTAGTAAAGCTGGCTGACTTGTACTTCCCTGAAAACACTTTATTTTCTCATCTCTGCACTCCAGCTTATGCTGGTAGAGACACACACTCCTAGTCAGAACTGTCTATCAAATCTTACTCAGTATTCCAGACACAGTTCAAATGATGCTTTGTGTAATCATCCTCGACAGCTGCAAGTTGTAAATTCTCTCCTCTTTCATTTAATTGATCTTCTGTAGCGTTTTCACAATATACTGCTGTATATGAAGATACTTGTGTATGTCTTACTTTTTATTTGTTCTTTTGGCTTTATCTTCTCCCGAAGGCCAGGAATTTTGATATATATATCTTAGTATTTCCCAAAGGGCTTATTTAGCAAAATGCCTGCAGATAGATATCATTCAGTATGTACTTAAAAGAATTGTAGACTTAGCAACAGTAAGATCCTTAAGGGTTATTTAATCCAACTCCCACTTGGAAAAAAAAAAAAAGGTGAACTGCACTTGAAGGAGTTAGGTGAATTGCTCATGCGAAGTCAAATTTTCCAGATTCTACTTCGACTACATAAAATCAACTCTCATATTTTTAATGGCAAGGTGACACTGTGAATGGTACATGTGGGATAAAATACTTACATACTTATAGGATTATAATATTGCATGGTAATAGCATTATTTTCTAACTCCATTCCTTGTTCTTCCTTCTTCTACCCGTATTCTTAATCATCCTCATTGAGATGCCATACAATCCATCAAAGTCTGCCCATGGTGAACAGATTTATGTAGAATTTTCAGAATTCTAGATTTTGAAATACAGATCTATGTTGATTTTTCCTTGACCTACACATAAGACCTTCATAAGGCAAGACTCTGATGTTTGGCTTATATGCCAACTGTGCCATTTGTTTGCACAAAACGAAAATTTATTCTCTATAGGAGAGAATCACAGTTATTGAAGGAATAAACGAACAAAGGAAAGAAGGAGCATTTAGAAAAATTTGCTGACATGAACACTATGATATCAGGCGCTTACAATAAGGACAGGCCAATTTTGAATGTGTTCCTACTAATTCATCTGACACTTTCCATTCATGTTCTTCTTCCTCCAATCAAATAAGGTGAACTTTTCTCCCACTTCCCTTTATTCCAAATTTTTAAATTCATTGTGGCTCAAATTTATTTCAGAACTAGAAAAATACTGGCTTTCAATTTCCTCATTATACTCCCTTTCCTCCTCCCAATCATTTTTAAATGACTTGTAGAAAATGGCAGTAATATGGAAACAAATGAGAGTGGTCCAAATGCTATACTTTATTTGCCAAGTACCTCTATCCAACCTTCCAGTTAGTAATAGGATCATTTATTGCTCTTGGCACATGCTATTTCTTTCCAACTAGACTAGGAAGGCCCGGAAGTGTTGCTACAGTTTTGTGTTTGGATATCCTTAGAAGAAAGAGTATATTTTCTTCTCTAGGAAGCTTAAGTTGACTTCTAATTCAAGATGGTCTCATGTTATTCTTTAAAAGCCACCAAACTGACAGTAAAATAATAAAAAGAAACACACTCACAAGAAGAGAAACAAGAGAGGAGCCATCAGGGTGTCTGGGTGGCTTTGTTGGTTAAGTGCCTGACTCTTGATTTTGGCTCAGGTCACGAACTCAAGTTGTGAGATCAAGCCCTGTGTCAGGCTCCACACTGACCATGCAGTCTGCTTAGGATTCTCTCTTTCTCTCTCCCTCTGCTCCCACCTTAAAAAAAAAAAAAAAAAAAAAAAAGAGCCTCTCCCTCTCCCCCCTAAAAAGAGAGGGGGTGCCATCCACAGAAAGCTAATGCAAGAAATTTCTGGACGTTGGAGAGATGACTGGGGTGCCAGGCTGGCTCAGTCAGAATAGCATGCGACTCTTGATCTTGGGGATGTGAATTTGAACCCCACATTGGGTATAGACATTACTTAAAAAAAAAAGAGAGAGAGAGAGCTCGTTGATTCATTTAATTGAAGGAGCCACACCCTTGAAAAACCAATAAAACAGGCTACAGCAGAAGGAGAAACCAATATTCCTAAGATAACCCAGACAGACTGTGTGGAGACTCAACATGTAGAATGAAGAGCAAGAGTGAGAAGCGGGCTTGGAACCCAGAGGATTAATGGAAAGTTTGTAATGGACTAGACGCTCATTTATCCTCTGTCCCTATTCCTACCTCACATGTGCAGAGCTAAACATTATCCCAAAACAAATATTGTAAGTCTGTTCTCTTAAGACACCGAAGGTGATATCTGGACAACTGGTAAAATAATGGATCCTACACACAAATCCTTATTTATTCTGGCAATTTAGAGTGTGTTAGAGAAGGGCTATCTCCCTACCCACTCAACCGTCAATCATTCCTATCTCTCATTCTTATCCCTCATTCATATATCTGCAGGGCCAACTAAGAATCACAAAACATGCAGCATAGTAAAAAAAAAAGGTCAAGATAAATGAGGAACGAAAAGAAATTTCATGCACCATCTAATCAGTATCTCCAGAGATATCTGAAACAATATAATATCATAAAACAAAACAACCACAACCAGAGAATTAAAAAAGCACTCTATTCATAAAGTCAAAAATGATTGTTGAAATCAAGTGTGTTGGAAGTAAAAGATTAGAAAGTCACTTGGGACATAGAAAAAAGGATCCCCCAAAATGACATATATGAGAAAATATTTCAGAAGTAAAGAGGACTAATCTAAAAGGGAGAGATAATGAAGAAGATGAAGGGGTGCCTGGGTGGCTCAGTCAGTTAAGCAGTTGCCTTCGGCTCAGGTCATGATCTCAGGGTCCTGGGACAGAACCCATTGGGAACCCATTGGGCTCCCTGGTCAATGGGGAGTCTGCTTCTCTCTCTCCCTCTCCCTTTGCCTGCTGCTCCCCCTGCTTGTGTTCTCTCTCTCCGTGTCAAATAAATAAGTAAAATCTAAAAACAAACAAACAGAAAACAAAGACAATGAAGGAAGAAAAATGAAATATAAGAAAATTGAGCAGAGCTAAGGGAAATGCCAAGGAGAGGCCTATATTGGGTGGAGGCATTACTGCAACTTTTATATAAGATGTACATCTTTAAAAAAAAATGTACATCTTTTAGTGCATGGAGAGAGAAATGTTAATGGGGACTGAAGATAATAATCCAAACTGACATAACAGTTTAACCACATACTTGTGCTGCAGTATCATTAATACATGTCTGTGATAACCAGAAACTTAGTTTAAGGGTACTATTAAGGGTGTGACCAAAAATGAGGCTGAAAAATGCTAGTTAAAGCCAGATAACAGAAAATTTTAATTGCCAGCCCAAGCATTTTATTCTATCTAAAATAAAAATCTGCTTGATTTTTTTTTTCCTGGCTTTTAGATTGAATGTGTGTTTTAAAAATTTAACTTCTTTGGCAATACTGTGGATGTGTGGGGGATATGAGCAACCTATGTGGGGGTGCCTGTTACAAGGTACTATCATAACCTTAGCAAGAGATTCTTACAACTAATCTGAAAGATGAAAGAAGGAAATGATTTTGCAAAAACACTTCAGGAGTCATACTATCTATCACTTGTTCTAAATTATTACTTGCCCCATGTAACAATTCACTATTACAATGAATAGTGATGTTGTAACAGTAATACATGTTTACAAGATGGTCCAAGAGCTTCACCAAGAAAGGATCATCTAACTCAGTCTCCTAGGAGACAACTCTAAAAATCACAATCTGGCTTTTTCTTTTCTTTTTTACTATCATTCCTTGAACACATCAATATCTTGATAGTTGACTCTCTCTCTAACTCTAACAACAAGTTTAAATGATTCACTCCATTTTTAAGACAGCATAATGGGAATATAATTAAAAATTAAATTGTAGGAGTGCTTGGGTGGCTCAGTTGGTTAAGTGTCTGACTCTTGGTTTCAGCTCAGGTCATCATCTCAGGGTTGTGGGATCAAGTCCCAAGTCTGGCTCCCACTCAGCAGGGAGTCTGCTTGAGAGTCTCTCCCTCTCTCTCTCTTTCCTTCTGCCCCTCCCCCCATGCTTACATTTTCTCTCTCTAAAATAAAATAAATGAATCTTAAAAAATATTAAATCGTAGGGGTGCCTGGGTGGCTCAGTGGGTTAAGCCGCTGCCTTCAGCTCAGGTCATGATCTCAGGATCCTGGGATCGAGCCCCGCATCGGGCTCTCTGTTCAGCGTGGAGCCTGCTTCCCTCTCTCTCTCTCTGCCTGCCTCTCTACTTGTGATCTCTGCCAAATAAATAAATAAAATCTTTAAAAGAAAATTAAATCGTAGAAGAATTCTAGTCCAATAAAGCTGGGTGACAGAGGTATGTTTAAAAAAAATACAAAACCCCACAGATTCTTGTATAACAGTTAATAGTAGATTAAAGAACTGAAAAACTTCATGAAAATTCAAATATATTGTTTCTTTTCAATATTTTTATAAGGCAAAGACTGTTTTTCTCTAATATAGTAGTGGAAAAATATACCATTAGTGAAGGGGAATTAATTATTACACAATATACAGTTGTAGAGGTATTATACAACACACATAAGTAATTCTGAGACTTCTAAAGATTATATGCTTTTGATCTACATGCCAAGATACTCCAGGATAATTAAGCCTACACCCACAAGAACACAACAGAAAGATCACTAGAGTAAGCAGGGATCTAGCCTTGGCTCCATAACGTAAGTGTTGTACAACCATGGATAAATTGTCTACCATTGAGTAAGTCTCCACCTCTTGTTTTTGTTATAGACACAGATCTCTAGCCTTTGTTATAACTCTTCTGGAAAAGAATCTGTGTCTTCACTGTCTTTGTAGACATAAATGGAATATATTTTAGCTAATGTTGAACTATCCTTTTATGTATTATTATTATTTCTTAATTTATTGAAGAGTAGCAAGACTTTAGTTCTTAACTCAAATCCCTTAAGAAAACAAAACTAATGACAACTAACATAACATAATAAAACATAACAACTAACATAACATAATAAAAAAAGAAAAAAACTAAAAGAAATATGGTAGTAGTGTCAAGTATCCTCAAGAGAATTTAAAAAAAAAAAAAAGAAAGAAAGAAAGGGATGCCTAGGTGGCTCAGTCGGGTAAGCCGTTGCCTTCAGCTCAGGTCATGACCTGAGGTCCTGGGATCGAGTCCTGCATCAGGCTCCCTGCTTGGCAGGGAGCCTGCTTCTTCCTCCTCCAACGTCTGCCACTCTGCCTGCTTGTGTGCTCTCTCTTTCTCTGGCAAATAAATAAATAAAATCTTTAAAAAAAAAGAAAGAAAGAGGGCACCTGGGTGGTTCAGGGGTTAAGCCGCTGCCTTCGGCTTGGGTCGTGATCTCGTGGTCCTGGGATCGAGTCCCGCGTCGGGCTCTCTGCTCGGCGGGGAGCCTGCTTCCCTCTCTCTCTCTCTCTGCCTGCCTCTCTGCCTACTTGTGATCTCACTCTCTCTCACTGTCAAATAAATAAATAAAATCTTAAAAAAAAAAAAAGAAAGAAAGATGCATGCTGTACTCTAGAAGTTGAAGTTTACTGACCTTTACCTAAATAGATCAAATCCAGCTGAACTCCAATCAAATCACTAAATTTCACATAAAAAATGAGACTTTTCTACTTTCCTTGAATATGAATGGAAGCCTTTGGAAAGTCCCTCCATTTGGCCTGTCCTTCAAAACTGAGAAGGGCAGCACTAAAACTGGCAGCACTAAAACTAGCAACACTACTAGGATGGCATTTAAAAAGGCATCATGGAAAGCACACAGGTTTAAAGCATACACAGTTTAAAGGATTTGAATACTGGGTTTGAATCCTAATTATATTACTTACAACCTTGAGCTGCATGACCATACACATATTTTTAAAAGACAAACAAACAAACAAACAAACTTGTGCTCCCGTTTCTTTATCTGTCAACCCATGATAATAATATCTTCTAGAAATAGAAAATATCTACTACAGTTATGGTTAGATTCCAAATAACTAGTATAAAATGCCTACAACAGTGCTTGGCATACTGAATAGGACTTCAAGAAATAGTTTCTACTATTTTTGTAAGTATCCAGTCTGCGCCTCTACCTGCTGACACAAGTATGGGAGACGCAGAAGAAAACAAACAGTTCGGGAACCCATTCACAAATAGGCACTGTGCTGAATGCTTTCACCTGTTGCCCCATCGGATCCTACTTAATCCTACCCCTGACACCCACTTGGCAAATGTCTGCAAGGTACTGAGTTTTGGTTTAAACATTGTCTCATCCTCAAACCCTTCATGACATTCTTGAGCAAATACACGCACCGCTATTCTAGTGCTCCACTTATACACAGTATATATCACCATTGTAACACTTAGTATGTGGCATTATTACAAGTCTGTTTTCTTATAAGGCTACAAACTTCCTGAAAGGAAATATTACAGTTTTTCATTTCAATCCTCATGCCTAAAACCAGCCCAGAAACGCGCAAGGTACTCAAGATATATTTGAGGCAGGTGAGAAGAATTAGGGTGGTTGGCAGCAAAGGAAAGAGGAAAGGAAGAGAAGAAAGTAACTGTGACCTTCTCTCCTTTAGATGACAACACTGAGAGACCCAAGACCAAATCTGATGAAAGGTAGAGCCAAGACTGAGAAACAGATGTTTGACACCAAAAGCCCTTAAAAACAGCATGATGGGGGGCACCTGGGTGGCTCAGTGGGTTGGGCCTCTGCCTTCCGCTCGGGTTGTGATCCCAGAGTCCTGGGATTGAGCCCTGTATCAGGCTTTCTGCTCAGTGGGGAGCCTGCTTCCCCCTTTCTCTCTGCCTGCCTCTCTGCCTACTTGCGATCTCTCTCTCTGTGTCAAATAAATAAATAACATCTTAAAAAAAAATAGCATGAGGGGCGCCTGGGTGGCTCAGTGGATTAAGCCGCTGCCTTCGGCTCAGGTCATGATCTCAGGGTCCTGGGATCGAGCCCCGTATCGGGCTCTCTGCTCCGCAGGGAGCCTGCTTCCTCCTCTCTCTCTGCCTGCCTCTCTGCCTGCTTGTGATCTCTCTCTCTGTCAAATAAAAAAAAAAAAAAAAATAGCATGATGCTTAGTGTAGCATTCTCCAGCATGTTTCATTGTTTCCTCAATACCATAATCACAATATGAAGATTTAGAACATTGAAGTTATAGGTCTCATCAATTCATGTTCATCTTTTATTCCTTGTTTTAATTCTGCTTAAAATTTTTTCTGTAAAATTTCTTAGCTGATGCATTAAATTGTATGAAATTAATTCTCATTGTGGTACATCTTATTTTACTGCGTCTCTTTGAAAATAAGAGATACTTAATACATGATGGCTATAAACATTTTTTTTTAAATCCCTATCAAATCTAAGCTTCAGGGGCGTCTCGGTGGCTCAGTGGGTTGGGGCCTCTGCCTTTGGCTCAGGTCATGATCCCAGAGTCCTGGGATCAAGCCCCGCATTGGGCTCTCTTCTCATCAGGGAGCCTTGCTTCCTCCTCTCTCTCTGCCTGCCTCTCTGCCTACTTGTGATCTGTCAAATAAATAAATAAATATATTTTTTAAAAATCTAAGCTTCAATGATATTCATGTTTCATGAAATTTAAAGGATTATATACTTCAGTTAGATCTTACTTAAAAAATACATCTAAACAAATGGTGTTAGATTAACTGATATCTGCATGCAAAAAAAAAAAAAAAAAAAAAAAAAGATTCCAAACAGTTCTTTCACGAAAATTAACTCGGCATGAATCTTTGAGTTAAATTTAAAACACAAACTATAAAGCTCCAAGAAAATACCACTGGAGAAAACCTAATGACCTTGGGTATGGTGATGACCTTTCAGATACAACTGCAAAGGCATGAAACAGAAAAGAAATAATTGATAAGCTAGACTTGATTAAGGCGCCTGGGTGGCTCAGTGGGTTAAGCCGCTGCCTTCTGCTCAGGTCATGATCTCAGAGTCCTGGGATCGAGTCCCACATCGGGCTCTCTGCTCAGCAGCGAGCCTGCTTCCCTCTCTCTCTCTCTCTGCCTGCCTCTCTGTCTACTTGTGATTTCTCTCTGTCAAATAAATAAATAAAATCTTAAAAAAAAAATTAAAAACTTTTGCTCTGCAAAACACGTGTCTGATAAAGAATTGTTTTTCAAAATGCACAAAGAACTCTTAAAACTCAATAATAAAAAAAAAGACCAACAAACTAATTTAAAAATGGGCCAGAGACCTAATGTACACCTCACCAAACAAGATATATGGATGGCAAAGATGCATTAGAAAAGATGTTCAGCATCACGTGGTATCAGGAAAATACAAATTAAAACACCTAGTAGAATGGCCAAAATCTGAAACACTGACAACACCAAATACTGGTGAGATATGGTACAGTTACTGGTAACAACAGGACCGCTCAATCATTGCTAATGGGAATGCAGAATAGCACACTCACTCTGGAAGACAGTTTTAAATATCTTAACAAAACCAAATATACTCTCACCATGGGATCCAGCAAGTGTGTTCTTTGGTATTTACTCAAAGGAGCCAAAAGCTTATGTCCACACAAAAATCTGGATATGGATATTAATAGCAGCTTTATTCATAACTGCCAGAACTCAGAAACAACCAAGATGTCCTTCAGTGCATGAATAAATAAGCTGTGGCATATCCAGACAATGGAATATTATTAATCGCTGAAAAACAAATGAGTTATCAAGCCATGAAAAGATATGGAGGAAACTTAGGTGCATATTACTAAGTGAAAGAAGCCGATCTGAAAAGGCTACATATTGTACGATTCCAATTACATGACTTCGTGTAAAAGGTAAAATGGCAACAGTGAAGAAATTAGTGGTTTCTAGGGGTTGGGAAGAGTGGAAGGTGAGGAGGGATAAATAGGTAGAGGATGGAGGATTTTTAAGGCAATGAAAATGGTCTGTATCAAACCAGAACAATGGATAGATGTTGTTATACATTTGACCAAACCCACAGGACATCAAGAGTGAACCAGAATATAAACTAAGGACTTTGGGGTAGTTGTGATGAATCAATGTAGGTTCATCAATTGTAAAAAATATACCACTGTAGCAGGGGATGTTAAGAATGGGCCCCAACCCACACCACACCCCAAGCTCCAGGGAGTGGAGAGGGGGCTAGAGATTGAATTTAACTACCAATGCTCAATGTAGGTATTGTAGGTCAGTGTAGTAGGTTTTGTAATGAAACCTCCATAAAAACCTAAAAGGTCTGGTTTGGAGAGCTTCCAGGTTGGTGAATCCGTGGAGGTGGTGGGAAAGTCTTGTGCCTAGAGAGGGAGTGGACGCTCTATGCCCTTCCCACATACCTTGCCCTTTACATCCCTTTCATTTGCTTATTCCTGGGTTATGTCCTTTTATAATAAACCAGTGGTTTAGTAAATAAAATGATGCTCTGTGTTCTATGAGCACCTCTAGCAAATTTATCAAACGCAAGGAGGAGATCACTGGAAACTCTAATCTATAGCCATTAGATCAGAAGCACGGGTGACAAAGTGGACTTGGGACTACTGTCTATAGTGGGGTTCTGGGAGCAGTCTGGTACCAAGATCCCTTAACCTGCAGGATTTGATAATAACTGCTGGCTGACATTGTCATAACTGAGCTGAATTATAGGTTGTATAACCCTCAGCTGGTATCAGAGAATTTGCTCGGTGATATGGGAAAAAATTTCACAAATCTAAATTGGAGTCAGTATTTTACAGAGCAACCAGAATGCTCATACATTGCTGGGAGGAATATAAAATGGTAGATCAACTCTGGGGTTAAGTTCAACTTCTACAATTTCTAACAGAATTAAATATATACCTGTCTTATAACCCAGTATTTCACACTCCTATTTATTTATCCAAAAGAAATGAAAACACATGTCTACTCAAAGATCTGTAGACAATCAGTAATAACAGGTTTATCCATTGTAGTTAAAAACTAAAAACAGGTTAGCCTTCAGTAATAAAACAGATAAATAAATTGTGCTATGCACATACAATAGAATACTACTGAATAAAAAAAGGAATGAATGGGGCACCTGAGTGGCTCAGTGGGTTAAAGCCTCTGCCTTCGGCTCAGGTCATGATCCCAGGGTTCTGGGATCGAGCCCCGCATCGGGCTCTCTGCTCCGCGGGGAGCCTGCTTCCTCCTCTCTCTCTGCCTGCCTCTCTGCCTAGTTGTGATTTCTCTCTGTCAAATAAATAAAATATTAAAAAAAAAAAAAAGGAATGAATGACTAGCATACACATCACAATACTTCTCAAAAACTGTAAAGGGTCTTTGACTTTTACCTCAAATGAAAGGTGAAAACTTAGCCTGCTAGAATTTCACAGGTGCTTACAAAGCACAGTACTATGGAGTCAGAGACAAAGGACAGTTTATTATTCAGAGCAATAATAGTAACAAGTAATCAGCATTTTTGAGCTGGTTCTACAAGTCCTTATTCCCACAGGGTGATAGGAAGAAGGCCAAATGAAACCTACACATGGTGTGTTGCATTACAAGAGAGGAACACTGAGCTTAGGGAAGCTGAATTTTTCATAATGGGCAGTAAGCACGCTTGCCCTTTACTCTGGAAGGAAACACTATCTCTGTGCTCCAAGGTAGTTTACTGTATAAAAATCCTTGAAAAGGTAGCCCAGAACAAAGAAGAGCCGTTGCCTCACTCACAAGTCATGCAGCAATCTGAGAGAGCTAGGGAAAATTGTCTCCCAACAATACTGAGTGAACGCAACTTTATAAAAAAAAAAGAGTACAGACTGCGTATTCCATTTGTTTGAATTTCTAGAATACACAAATCCAACCTATGTAGGAAAAACATTTAGAATAATTGTTGCCTGTGGATGGGTATGGGATGACTGAGGAGGGACATGCAGAATCTTCCTGGAGTGATAGTGTTCACCCTGATATTGGTTCGAGTTAAAAAAGTATAGACATTTGTCAAAGTTATTGAAAGGTACACTTAAAATTTGTCCATTTCATCATATATCAATCTTACCTCAAAAAAGATATTGAACTCTAGTTAATGATATCATGATGAAAGATTTAGGGGAAGTATACTGATGTCTGCAACTTCTTTAGAAATGCATCGAAAAGTTAGGTTAATGGATCCCCAGAGACATAACAGGTGTAGAGTTATGTGACAAAAACAAGTATAGGAAAATGTTAATTATACAATCTAGACGTTGGATGTAATAGCGTTCACTGTTAAAATTCTATCAACTTCTTTGTTTCAAATTTTTTATTCAAAAATACATAAAAGTACATCTTTAACAGATACTTTATGGGTGAGAAACATCTTGGCATACTTGATTTTTTTTTAAAGTAATAAATTGAAATTGAAGTTTTCATTATTATATTTATAAAGTATCTAGTAAGACCAATGTGTACATGGTACTATATTGGACATTACCAACAAATTTCAGAAAATCAAATATTCTAGTGACTTACAATCTGACATTTTATATTACTTTTGTAATTGGAAAAGAAGAGAAGCTGAATGGCAGGATAGTGGGAAATGGAGAAACAGATGAATAAGAAGTAAGAAATGAACATGAATGAGACTAAGGAAAATGAATAAAATTTTTATAGTCATCTACAGAGAGAATCTGAAGAATTAATGTCAGATTGTACACTCTAGACTGCTGGGCTGATGCCTGAATCAGAAAGGCAGCAGGAAGGTGATTTAGGGAAAAACACGTGGGAACATAGATCATGAAACTAAAGCAACAAATGATACAGAGATCATGCTTTCCTTTTATGCATATTTTCTGAGGAGTTATACTAGATCCTTTCCTCCCAGATAATTTCTACCTTCTGCTTGGGCTGATTTGGCTTTGAAAACAGTATGATATTCACTCTTTATTACAATGGGGATAAGTATAGGGAAGATGTATCAATGAGAAGTGTGTCTACTTTCCCTTTAGAGCTGGCAAAAAATTAGAAACCTCTCAAACTGCACATATAATACTAAAGATTCTGAACTTATCTTTTTGGTTTTATCCAATGGAAACAAAAACAAAAACAAAAACAAAACACCACATCAGCTATCTATAGCTAATACTACTTGTCCCCCATCTGAAGCCCTATGAAAGAGTGATTTTTTTAAACTAAATTCTTTTCTTTTTTAAGTAGGCTCTACACCCAGCATGGAGCCCAACACAAGGCTTGAACTCACAACTCATCTTAAGACAAGACCTGAGCCAAAAGAAAGAGTTGAAAGTGTAACTGACTGAGCCACCCAGGTGCCCCTAAACTAATTTTTTTTTACAAATTTAAACAACTCTGGAGTACAGGGAAATGCTTCAGTGATTCTAAAATTTACCTGAATTTTTACTTTTAAGTATATTTTTAAGTGCATTAAAATCTGTAACATAAAACAGTCATATTATGCTCCTCTTCCCTATGACCCTGCAATTGCACTACTGGGTATTTACCCCAAAGATACAGATGTAGTGAAAAGAAGGGCCATCTGTACCCCAATGTTTATAGCAGCAATGGTCACGGTCGCCAAACTGTGGAAAGAGCCAAGGTGCCCTTCAACGGACGAACGGATAAGTAAGATGTGGTCCATATGCACTATGGAGTATTATGCCTCCATCAGAAAGGACGAATACCCAACTTTTGTAGCAACATGGACGGGACTGGAAGAGATTATGCTGAGCAAAATAAGTCAAGCAGAGAGAGTCAAGTATCATATAGTTTCACTTATTTGTGGAGCATAACAAATAACATGGAGGATAAGGGGAGATGGAGAGGAGAAGGGAGTTGAGAGAAATTGGAAGGGGAGGTGATCCATGAGAGACTATGGACTCTGAAAAACCACCTGAGGGTCTTGAAGGGGCGGGGGGTGGGAGGTTGGGGGAACCAGGTGGTGGTATTAGGGAGGGCACGAGTTGCATGGAGCACTGGGTGTGGTGCAAAAACAATGAATACTGTTACGCTGAAAAGAAGTAAAAAAAAAACAAAAAAACAGTCACATTATGTTCTTAATTAAGTCAGTGGAAACCATAATGTTACTTGGCACCACAAGGCTTACAAATTTCGTGTGTGTGTGCAGATTTCAGAAGCTTCTACTGGTATCTTTCAGTGAGTGTATTAAAACTTGTGCTTCTGGGGTGCCTGGGTGGCTCAGTGGGTTAAAGCCTCTGCCTTCAGCTCAGGTCATGATCTCAGGGTCCTGGGATCTAGCCCTGCATCAGGCTCTCTACTCAGCCAGAAGCCTGCTTCCTCCCTCTCTCTCTGCCTGCCTCTGCCTACTTGTGATCTCTCTGTCAAATAAATAAATAAAATATTTAAAAAAAAAAAACAAAACTTGTGCTTTAGATTTATAGTACAATAGTATAGTTCTGTATTGCTCTTACATTAAAGCTTTTTTTTTTAAAGATTTTATTTATTTATTTGACAGAGAGAGATCACAAGTAGGCAGAGCAGCAGGCAGAGAGAGAGGGGGAAGAAGGGTCCCCACCGAGCATAGAGCCCAACGTGGGGCTCGATCCCAGGACCCTGAGATCATGACCTGAGCTGAAGGCAGAGGCTTAACCCACTGAGCCACCCAGGCACCCCTTCATTAAAGCTTTCAGCTTGTTCATGACACTTACAAAAAACAAAAACAAGTGCAGTTACTATGAGGCACATGTGACATACACAAATTCGGCAAGACCCAGGCACATAATGTAATTGTCGGTTCTTTAAAGGAAATTTTTTTTTTTAAAGATTTTATTTATTTGACAGAGATCACAAGTAGGCAGAGAGAGAGAGGAGGAAGCAGGCTCCCTGCTGAGCAGAGAGCCTGACACAGGGCTGGATCCCAGGACCCTGGGACATGACCTGAGCTGAAGGCAGAGGCTTTAACCCACTGAGCCACCCAAGCACCCCTAATTGTCGGTTCTTTAATAACAAGTGAATACATAACATGCTTTGTTATAATACTTTGGGAATTCTTAGCTGAATTATCAGGGTGTGTGTGTGAAATGAAAATAACTACCTTTAAAGCTAGAGTTTTCTATTTCTTGACTAAAAGCAGGACATTTTTAAAAAACATGTTGAGTCATTAAACTCAGAGTAAAACGAGTTCCATTGCAATAACAACAATGAATTCTTTACTTGTTTCTACTATGTGGACAGTGCCCAAAACATTTGTATACAATCATCATAGAAGAGCAAGCAAATATGACATTGTTTGATGTTATGGTTCTTCTTTTTGAAAATAAAAATATCTCAAACATACATGTTTGTTTCAAATAATGTTTCAAATAGTGTTTCAAATAATGAAATTTAGCAATGTGTTTATATGATTGCTGACAAAAGGCAACATCATTTTCAAATACAAGGAGTGAAAATAAAAATTAAAATTTAGTGTAAACTGAACAGCTTAATGATTTGGAATATAAAATTACATGACTTAAAATAACCTACTAAACTGAATATGAGGGAAAAGTAATATGGAAAAGGAAAAAGATTTAGCAATGTGGTTTTATAGTGTTACTAGGCTTACAAAGATAATGTCACCAATAAAATTAAAATAAAGTTTGAATATAAAGCACAAAATAAAATAAATGCACCTGAAATTTTAACTGACAAAAAGATACTGACATTTTTGAAGTACGTTTTTATTGACAATATAGAATAACTTATAATTTAAAAAAAACATATTTAAAGGGGCGCCTGGGTAGCTCAGTGGGTTAAAGCCTCTGCCTTTGGCTCAGATCATGTTCCCGGGGTCCTGGGATCGAGCCCCGCATTGGGCTCTCTGTTCAGCAGGGAGCGTGCTTCCTCCTCTCTCTCTCTGCCTGCCTCTCGGCCTGCTTGTAATCTCTGTCAAATAAATTTAAAAAAAAAAATCTTAAAAAAAATATATATATTTAAAAATATACATGTTCGTTTTCAACCAAGAAATACCATTTAAGATGCCTGAGGTAGGGGCGCCTGGGTGGCTCAGTGGGTTAAAGCCTCTGCCTTTCGCTCAGGTCATGATCCCAGAGTCCTGGGATCGAGCCCCACATCGGGCTCTCTGCTTGGCAGGGAGCCTGCTTCCTCCTCTCTCTCTCTCTCTGACTGCCTCTCTCCCTACTTGTGATCTCTGTCAAATACATAAATAAAATCTTTAAAAAAAAAAAAAAGATGCCTGAGGTATCTGGTCATTTAAAACCTCCCAAGCGGAAGCAGAGTGGTGCGGTGGAAGCGTGCTGGGCCCATAAAACCTCCCAAGTAGACATTTATAATTCAAGGATCCAAGTACTTGTTCAATATTGCCAGTGATTCAACACAGAAACAAAAATGTCTTGCAATTCTGTCAAGCTACTGAATCTTTTTTTATTTAAACCACTGTTGAGAAAAATAGCTCCCAACTTTTAGGGAATATTACTGTTTTTATTTTTACTATATTTATTGAACACAGTAATTTTCAACAAGTTGTGCGGAGTGAGTGGTAGTTTTTAAGTCACAGAGCCAGAGTGTTGAAGCTGGAAGGGAACTTAGAATTCTTATTCTTGGAAGATACAAATAGTACAAAGTTCACTTAAATAATAAGAGCATAAAGAAATTATAGAACATGCATAAGTGGAATGCTATTGTGGTAGCCACTAGAGATGCTACAGATATTTTGTTTGCCTTCTCCTTCAGGGCAAATGGCAGGCTTAATTGCACTTCACCGCTACTTTTTTTTTTTTTAAAGGTTTTATTTATTTATTTGACAGACAGAGATCACAAGTAGGCAGAGCAGCAGTTAGAGAGAGAGAGGGGGAAGCAGGCTCCCCGCTGAGAAGAGAGCCCGATGTGGGGCTCGATCCCAGGACCCTGAGACCATGACCTGAGCCGAAGGCAGAGGTTCAACTCACTGAGCCACCCAGGTGCCCCTCACCGCTACATTTTAAGTGAGACATGGCCATGTGACTTGCTTTGGCTAATGAAATGAGTATAAATCGTGTGGCCACTTTTGTGTAGAAGCTTTTAGAGATAGCACACAATCTGCCGTATTCCCCTTTCCTGCCTCAACAACCCTTGAAGTATGTTTCATGACAGAGCTTCCATTTGTCTGAGTCCTGAAATGAGAACCAGGAGCAGTACTTACTGCAGACCACATTGTATATGTAGTTTGAGAGAGATAAAACTCACTGTGTAGACTTGACTACTGAAAATTTGAGATTGTTTACTGTCAACCATAACCTAGACTGTGGTACAGACAAAGAATCTGGGAGTGAGTTGTGGCCATACCCAAAACTTAAAATATCTGGCATTATCTTACAGGTTGTTAAGTAGAAGGAAAATTATGCTCGATGGCAATCCATGCTAAGTGGTGGCTATGCCTCTTAGTAAAACTGTCACATAAGAAAATATCTCGGTCTTAAAACTGGACAGCCAAGAATCACCAGAAACTTCAAATTGAAGAAAAGAGCCAAAACAACCAAACAGAAAAAAAAGAGCATGGAGGGAATAAGACAATGTAGGGAGAAGAAATCTTAGAAACTGCAATTAACATCTTCAGACAGATATGATTATATTGCATCCATGAAACTGTTCTAGATTCTCCTGAAAACAAAAGAGAGCTCTTGAAAATTGATTATATAATTAGGAAAAACTCCATGAAAGTGTTAGAAAATTGACTGCACATTCCAAAAAGAGCACAAAGCAAAAATGGTAACAGTAAGAGTGAAAGGCTTAAAATAAAATACATCATCTACAGTAGGAGTTAAAGAATTCAGGAAGGAGAAGGCTTTATTGAGAAGAGTTCTAGGAAGAGAAAGACACAAGGTTTCACATTGAAAAGATCAAGTCATTTAAAAAATCAATTTAAAAACTGCCCATCACTGTAAAACCTCAGAATAAATAGGGTTTTATGGGGAAAGGGGAACCTGAAAGCTTCTAAGGAGAATGAAAAAAAGGGGGAGGAGGCTCTTATGAAAAGGAGTAAGAACCAGAATAGACTCTGACTTCTCAAAGCAACAGTGAACATTAGAAGATAATAGAAAAATATTTTCAAATCTGATGAAAAATCATTTGTATATGAATTGTATACCCAGCCAAACAATCACAGAGTCTTAAAAACTTTACCTCTTTAGCACTCCCTTATTTTAGAGTACCTCATGAGGTGCTTCAACCAGACAAGGAGAAAATCCGAGAAAGAAGAAGATATGAGATCCAGAAATAGTAAAGAAGCAAAGGAAATTCCAAGATGAGAGTAAAGGAAAGCATGGGTGCAACGACTATCCAGCAGACCTGCAAAGAACAGCAAAGTTTAGGCTGGAACAGGAATGTAGTAAGCTCTAGGAGAGATGCAACAAGAGATAAAACGGAAAAAAAAAAGAAACTGGCAGATGACCTGAGAAGTCTGAAGCTACTGAGCAATTTCCAGTTCTGCTGAAATTTTGGAAACATGCTGATGATACACATATAGAAAATTAAGCATAAATAAATAAATGGTAATTATCAACTTTAAAAGCTGTTTTAATCTTTAAGATTTTATTTATTATTTAAGAAAGAACATGTGCATATGCAGGGTGGCAGAGGGCACAGTGACAGGGAGAGGGAAACAGAGAGAATGCCAAGCAGACTCCTCGCTGAGCACTGAGCCTGACTTGGAGCTCAATCCCACACCTAGACCATAACACCTGAGCCAAAACCTATAGTCAGTTGCCCAACCAAGGGAGCTACGGAGGCACCCCAAAAGCTGTTTTTTAAAAAAGGAAAACAATCACAGTATACTGTGATTTCTCTGTAAACAAACATGTAGCTAGAATAAAGTACTAAATATTAATTCAACCAAAAATTGTTAATTTTTTTAATAATAAGGGAAGATGTGGTACAAAAGATGTAAATCTTCATCTTTTTAAAAATTTTTTAATTTAAGTTTTTATTTTAACTCCAATTAGTTAACATACAGTATTGGTTTCAGGTGTACACTAATTTAACACTTCCATACCTCACCCTGTGCTCATCACAACAAGCCCACTCCTTCAACCCATCTCCTATTTAACCTATCTCCCATCCACCTCCCCTCTGTAAATTGTTCTCTATACTTAAGAATCTGTTTCTTAGTTTGCCTCTCTATCTTCTCTTTATTGCCTTTGCCTGTTTGCTTTGTTTCTTAATTCTACATATGAGAAAAATCATATGGTATCTTTGTTTGACTGATTTATTTCACTTAGCACTGTATGCTCTAGCTCCATCCGTATTATTGTAAATGGCAAGATTTCATTCTTTTTAATGGCTGAGTATATTCCACTGTATATAAAAACCACAGGTCCTTTATCCATTCATCAGTTGATGGAGACTTGGGCTGTTTTCATAATTCAGGTATTGTAGATAATGCTGCTATAAATTTCGGGGTGCATGCATCCCTTTGAATTAGTATTTTTGCATTCTTTAGGTAAAAACCTAGTGGTTTATGAAATATGGCAGTAAATACCAGAAGACACAGCTAGACTAATTTTACTTTGGCTTCCTGTATAAAAAGTATAGATGGAGAGAAAAGGGACATTGGTTTGCTTTTCCTTTTTTCCTTCCAAGCCATATAGAACTATTTGACTTTTTTAACTATTTGATTTGTTAACTCTTACTTTTATAAAACTAAACTTTAAAAAACAAAATCAGAGAGAGAGAGATCTAAATTCACCATTTCTATTGCCTCCTGATCCATTTACTCCTCAGTCCTTGGTAAAGTGACTTCTACACCAAACTCTAAAAAAATGTTCTCACTAAGGTCAAACTTTGACTTCTTTGGTGCAGATCCAGAGAACTCCTCAGTCTTACCGTATTTGTCAGCTTTATATCACCTGACATTAATCACTCTTTCACTGCTCTTGCCATGTGGGACTCTAAAGCCTAACTTTCTTTTTTTTTTTAAGATTTCATTTATTAATTAGAGAGAGAGAGAGAGAACATGAGAGGGGAGAGGTCAGAGTGAGAAGCAGACTCTCCCCGCCGAGCAAGGAGCCCGAGGTGGGACTTGATTCTGGGACTCCAGGATCATGACCCGAGCCATCCAGATGCCCGCCTAATTTTATTTCTTATACCTCTACTCTCTCCCCCTCAGTCACATTTATAAGCTCGTCTTCCTTGACTTTTAAATTATCATTGTTCCATAATGTTCAATTTTTGGCCCTCTCACTATATCTGCTTTCCCTGGGCATTTCCTTTTCTTTTTTTTTTTTTCTTTTTTAAAATTTTATTTCTGTTAGAGAGAGAGAGAGAGAGAGTACAAGCAGACCCCCCACTGAGCAGGTAGCCCTATGCGGGGCTTGATCCCAGGACCCTAGGATCATGACCTGAGCCAAATGGAGATGCTTAACCAACGGAGGCACCCAGGTGCCCCTCCTTGGGGTATTTTCCATATTCCCTTTACTACTACTACTTATATAACTTCCATTATGGTATTTCCGGTCCAGACTTCTCTACTGGACTCCAGTCTCATATTATCTAACTGCATATTACATATTTCTGTATTTTCCCTCATGTCTAAAAGTGAACTAGCCCATATCCTCTACTACTATTGTAAACACATACAGTGCTTACATGCCAGAAATTATTCTAAGCATTTCACACATATTAACTCACGTATAAATGAAGCTAATGAAATAGGTGAAGGTGATTAAAGGTACCAACTTTCAGTTGTAAAATAAATAAGTCCCAGAGATGAAAAGCACAGCATGGTTAAAGCAATAATATCGTAACACTGTCGTGTCCTGACTGTACTTAATATAATGAGCACGGAATAATATGTAGAATTGTTGAATCACTATGTTGTACACTTGAAATCAAACACACCTGTCAACCATACCTCAATAACAAATTTTTTTAATGAAGCTAATAAATGAAATTAAGGCTCAAGAGACTAAGTAACACACCCATGGCCACAAAGCTAGTGAAGGGGAAAGCCAGGATTTTTAAACCAGGCAGCTTGGCTTCTAAGTGTAGCCTCCTAAATACACTGCATTACCTCACTAGCAATTCTTAATGTACTCCTTACCAAGTGAAAAGTCACCAACATTCATTCTGTCACCTGAGACAGAAATCTCCACCTTCCTCAAGCCCATACACCAACCACCAATTAATACTAATTTTACTTCCTTAATACATGTAGACTCTGTTCCCCTCCTTCATATTCCTAATAAAATTCTTCATTACTTCTCACTGAAACAGGGGTGTGGGGGGGAAGCTTCCTATGGTCTCTTTGCTTTTAATCCATTCTCTACATTGTTGCTAGAGTGAACATCCTGAAGCAAAGATTTGCTCCTTCTCTCCCCGTGTGTTCACATTACCCTGCTCATCAATACAGGCTTTAAAGTTTTCAGTGTGATCCCTCAGTGCTCAGCATGAAGTCTGAACTCTGAATCCTTTCTTTTTTAGCCTTTGCCTATATTCCCAGGCTTCATTTTTACCATACCCTTCTACTCCTTCTCTATGTTTTAGCTGTACACCTCTCATACCAGGATCTCTACGCACACGACTCATCTGCCTTGGAATACACCCTTCCACTATTCTCTTCTCTTCCTTCTCTACCATGGCCAGGTGTCAGTTAAATAACCTTTTTTTCTGTTTTTATAATATGTGGTACACATCTATAACAAACTTTCTTACCCATTACTGTAATAATGTGTCTATCCCTCTGAATTGGCTGCAAGCTCTAGAAGATAATGGTAATATATGATTTCATCCATCCAACAGGAAACTGAGGCAGACAGGTTATGTAACTCACTAATGCCAAAGAGCTAGTGATCAGAGGAAATGATATCTAAATTCAGATCTGCATGACTCCAAAGCTAATCAAGGTCTTTATACAGAAGGAATGAACACGATGAAAGCAATATCTTGATAAGCTGCTCAACTTAAGACCAACAGTATCATCATACTTCTTGGTATTGATTTAGTGATTTACACAGCTAAATGCTGTCTTAAAATAATTGTGTAGAAGGACAGCCTTCTCTTAGCAGCATCAACACACCTCTTCTTTCTTTTTATATTAGCTCTTCCATTCAAAACCATAGGTCAGGGGCACCTGGGTAGCTCAGTCCTTAAGTGGCTGCCTTTTGGCTCAAGTCATGATTCCAGGGTCCCAGGACAGAGCCCCACATTGGGCTCCCTGGTCTGCAGGAAGCCTGCTTCTTCCTCTCCCCCTCCCCCTACTTGAGTTCCATCTCTTGCTGTGTCTCTCTGTCAAATAAATAAATAAAATCTTTTAAAAAACACTTACAGGTCTTTTATAAAAGTTCTATCAGAAAAAAAATGTAATAGCAATTAACTGTTACAAAAAAAGACTTTTTAAAATTTTTTATTTAAAACTACAATTTAGAGATGAAGAAATTAAGTCTCAAATTAACTTTGGGAAATTAAATGCCCAAAGTCTTAAGGCAGCAAAAGTAAAAATAAACAAATGAGACTATATTAAATTAAAAAGCTTCTGCATAGCAAAACACACACAGGCACAAAACAAAACCAAAAAATCAACAAAATGAAAAGGAAACTTACTGAATGGGAGAAAATATTTGCAAATCATATATCTGGTAATGGGCTAATATCCAACACATACAAAGAATTCATACAACTCAGCTGCAAAAAACCAATCCGATGAAAAATGGACAGAGGGGGTGCTTGGGTGGCTCAGTCTGTTAAGCATCTGCCTTTAATTGCTTCTCGGCCTTTTGGCTAAGATCAAGTGAAGCATCTGCCTTTAGATCAGGTCATGATTTCAGGGTCCTGGGATAGATTCCCATTCCCCCATGCCCCTGCTCTCTCTTGCTATCTCTCTCTCTCTCTTAAATAAATAAATAAAATCTTTTTTTTTTTTAAACAAAAGAACAATGGACAGAGGATCTGAATAGACATTTTTCCAAGAAGACATACAGATGGCCAACAGATACATAAAAAGATGTTTAATATCACAATACAACAATGAAATATCACCTCATACCTGTTAGAATGGCTGTATCAAAAAGACAAGAGATAACAAATCTTGGCGAGAATGTGGAAAAAAGGGAAACCCTGCACGTTGTTAGAGGGAATGTAAATAGGTACAACCATTATGAAAAATAGTATGGATGTTCCTCAAAAATTTTTAAATACACCTAACATATGATCCAGAAATTCTACTTTTGGGTATTTATCAGAAAAAAATTAAAACACTAATTCAAAAAGATATATGCATTCTCATGTTTCCTGCAACATTATTTATAATAGCAAAGATAAGGAAACAACCTAAGTGCCCACCAATTGAATGTATAAAGAAAATGGGACACATATTATGTGTTTACATATATATATTATG
Organism: Meles meles; assembly: GCF_922984935.1. Lineage (NCBI taxonomy): Eukaryota > Metazoa > Chordata > Mammalia > Carnivora > Mustelidae > Meles > Meles meles. Next base: position 27,301,389 of record NC_060070.1, read on the forward strand.
TGTGCATGTATGGAATGGAGTATTTTTGAGCCATAAAAAAAAAGAATAAAATCTTGCCATCTGCAACAACATGGATGGACTCTGAGGGCATTACGCTAAGAAAAATAAGTCAGATAATAAAAGATAAATGTGGTGATGGCACAAGTGGAATCTTAAAAAGCAAACAAACAAAATTCTAAGCTCGCAGATAAGGAGAAGAGACTAGTAGTTGCCAGAGGCAGAGGTGGGGAATGGGTGAGACAAGTGAAGCAGGTCAGAAAGTATTTCCAGGGGCATCTGGGTGCCTGGCTCAGTTGGTTAAGTGTTGGACTCTTGGTTTTTGGCTCAATGTTGTGATTTCAGAGTTGTGAGACTAATCCCTGCTTCAGGTTCCACACACAGCAGGAATCTGCTTGGGATTCTCTCTCCCTAAAATAAATAAATAAATCTTAAAAGAAAGTATTTCTGATAATAACTTTCCAGTTATAAAATTTCTGGTTATGAGATATGTTTCCAGTTACAAAATACTTAAGTCATGGAGGAAAAATGCCCAAAGTCTTATAACTAGTTAGGACAAGATCCCATTTTCTATATTGGAAGTAAGCATTCTTTTCCACTACCCACATAATAGTATTTCCCAGAGACACAACTTTAAAATATTTTACAGGTTAACACAGTAAATCTCTATGACTGATTAACTTGAATGAAGCCTTCCTCATAGTGAAGTTAGCTAACTTGCTAATCTACTGTCATTTAATATACTGTCAAAGTTGTGAGAACAACCTTGGACCAACTTTTAAAAAATATGTTTGTTTCTCTTCAATAAGCTTACACTTTAAAAGACATGGTTGAGGCAACATTGCTGACCTCCTCAAAAGACATGTATACATACGTATCTACATCTCCTCTAAAGGAGTACAGACCAACAGAATTTTATGTAATGGATAGACATGTTCTACATTTGCGCTGTCCACAGTGGTAGCTAATAAGTAGCCATGTGTATGTAACTAATGAGCACTCAAGATACTGTTAGTGCAACTGTAGACCCAAATATTTTATTTAATTGTTATTAACTTAAATTTCAAGAGCCATACAAGCTAGTGAATACATCTTGGAAACACAGTGTTAGAGTTACGTCATAAGGATCTAAGAGGTACTTTGCAAAGAAGGTTTGGAAAGATTACATCTCTATACTGTTCAGTCCTATTAATGCAAAATAATTAACACAGAGTAATGACTATGAGATGAAATGTTTTTATAACTCCATGACTACCGTCTTCCTTCAATCTATGTCTCAGAGAGCAGGATATTATATGCTATGGGAGAAAACCTTTACAGCGGGTGCAAGGTTGGGCAAAGAATGAACAAACCCTCCTCCTCTAAAAAAATCAGAGAATCTCTTCAAGTGCCCAGCCTGCTCCAATGATCACAGAAGGGTCACGAAGCCCCAGGGGATCTTTCCAGGCATGAAACAAGTTCCACAACTCAGCTCTAATTTTTTCACTGGATGAATCACTGGATACATGTATGGCAAGGTCCCAGGTACACCAAATAACAATTTTTACATTACTACAAATTATACAACCAAAGAGAAAAAAACCATATGTAGTTTTAGGCAAGGGCTTCATTAGTTTATGACTACATATGGATTTATGTGTTACATATGGATTTTCTAATGCTTAAATATTTGTCTATACTTGTCTAAAAATTATCTTTCAGCTAGGGATACGGATTTTTTAGCATCAAGAAAAATGTGGAGAAGGGCTCATTTTATTCATTGAGATATCATTTATTTCCCTGATTAGGTCATCACCTTTTAGTAATACTGTTTTAATTTCTATACTTTCATTAGCACACTTGCTATATTTATTTTCTCCTGTATTCTCCATCCATTTCTTCGGCATCCTTCATTACCCTTGTTAATAATCCTTCCTTTCTCATACATGACCCTTTTCCCTTATAATCTTTCCAACCATCACCAAACCTAAATAGTATTTTATAAATGAACTATCTGTTCATTTTTGAAAAAAGCACATTACATAGGGATTATTCGTCTCTAAATGCACTCAGTTGCCTCCTAGCTTTTTCCCCTAGCTCTGTTATGGCCCAAAGGGTCACACATAAGAGAACATGTGGATGGGTCAACACAATCAGTTACTACCATAAATAAGTTGGGCATAAATCTTGCTGACAGTGGGAAGTCTAAACCAGGAAATAATACCAAACAAAATGCCATCTTCAAGTATTAAAAACACATGATATGTGTATGTTCCAAGGAAAAATGATTTCTATGTTGTTCCAGAGGCCCAGCATGTAGACACTGTACATATCTGTATGTATGTGGTGCTCAGTTTGCTTAAAAACAAGCAGTAACTCAGGGCCAGGGCTATCACAAACAGGTTTCTAAAAGGTTATTTTTTCTTAAGGTGTTTATTTATTTTCCTTTTTTTTAGAGAGGGAGGGAGAGGTGGTAGGACCAGAGCAACGGAAAAAGAAAGAATCCTAAGCAGGCTCCATGCCCAGAGCAGAGCCTGACATAAGACTCGATCTCACAACCCTGAAATCATGACCGAGGCTAATAAATCAACAGTTGACACTTAACCGACTGAGACACCCAGGTACCCCTAAAATGTTTAATAAGGATGAGCATCTGATCAACTTAGAAGATCCTCGTTTCCTATCTGCATATGGTGGTGGCAATCAGCGAAGTTATAGCAAGTTAAAAGCTTCAAACAGGATGAGACAAACAAAAAAAAAGCCTGAAAATACAAACAAAATAGATACAAACATGTCAGTATATCTCTACGTTTTCACATCTAGCACTTATAAACTACTTTTGAAATTTATGGGAATTGGTTATATGAGCTGGGGTTTAATAAGATGGAATTCTTTTAAATTAAGGAGATTCAATCAGCAGCATGACTTTGCTCACACTGTATATATTAATAATACCTAACTAAGGTTGATATAATAATTAGATGAGTTAATACATGTCAACTGCTTGAAACAGTAGCTGGCATGTAGTAAATCTTATACTTAAATCATGCCAATATTAAAAGGGGACTTTGCATGTAAATGTGATAGCATTTAAAAAGTATTTATAGGGGCCCCTGGGTGGCTCAGTGGGTTAAAGCTTCTGCCTTCCGCTCAGGTCATGATCCCGGGGTTCTGGGATCGAGTCCCGCAACGGGCTCTCTGTTCCGCGGGGAGCCTGCTTCCTCCTCTCTCTCTGTATACCTCTCTGCCTAGTTGTGATTTCTCTCTGTCAAATAAATAAAATATTTAAAAAAAATAAAAATAAAAAGTATAAATAGCTAAGAATCTATACGCAGAAAACTATAAAGTACTCATGAAAGAAATTGAAGAAGACACAAAGAAATGGAAAAATGTTCTATGCTCCTGGATTGGAAGAATAAATATTGTGAAAATGTCTATGCTACCTAAAGCAATCTACACATTTAATGCAATCCCTATCAAAATACCATCCATTTTTTTTTTCAAAGAAATGGAACAAATATCCTAAAATTTATATGGAACCAGAAAAGACCTCAAATAGCCAAAAGAATATTGAAAAAGAAAGCCAAAGTTGGTGGCATCACAATTCTGGACTTCAAGCTCTATTACAAAGCTGTCATCATCAAGACAGCATGGTACTGGCACAAAAACAGACACATAGATCAACGGAACAGAATACAGAGCCCAGAAATAGACCCTCAACTCTATGGTCAACTAATCTTCGACAAAGCAGGAAAGAATGTCCAATGGAAAAAAGACAGCCTCTTCAATAAATGGTGTTGGGAAAATTGGACAGCCACATGTAGAAAAATGAAATTGGATCCTTTCCTTACACCACACACAAAAACAGACTCAAAATGGATGAAGGACCTCAATGTGAGAAAGCAATCCATCAAAATCCTTGAGGAGAACACAGGCAGCAACCTCTTGACCTCAGCCGCAGCAACGTCTTCCTAGGAACATCGCTAAAGGCAAGGGAAGCAAGGGCAAAAATGAACTATTGGGATTTCATCAAGATCAAAAGCTTTTGCACAGCAAAGGAAACAGTTAACAAAACCAAAAGACAACTGACAGAATGGGAGAAGATATTTGCAAATGACATATCAGATAAAGGGCTAGTGTCCAAAATCTATAAAGAACTTAGCAAACTCAACACCCAAAGAACAAATAATCCAATCAAGAAATGGGCAGATGACATGAACAGACATTTCTGCAAAGAAGACATCCAGATGGCCAAAAGACACATGAAAAAGTGCTCCATATCACTCGGCATCAGGGAAATACAAATCAAACCACAATGAGATATCACCTCACACCAGTCAGAATGGCTAAAATTAACAAGTCAAGAAATGACAGATGCTAGCGAGGATGCGGAGAAAGGGGAACCCTCCTCCACTGTTGGTGGGAATGCAAGCTGGTGCAACCACTCTGGAAAACAGCATGGAGGTTCCTCAAAATGTTGAAAATAGAACTACCCTATGACCCAGCAATTGCACTACTAGGTATTTACCCTAAAGATACAAATGTAGTGATCCGACGGGGCACGTGCACCCGAATGTTTATAGCAGCAATGTCTACAATAGCCAAACTATGGAAAGAACCTAGATGTCCATTGACATATGAATGGATAAAGAAGATGTGGTATAGATACACAATGGAATACTATGCAGCCATCAAAAGAAATGAAATCTTGCCGTTTGCAATAACATGGATGGAACTAGAGGGTATCATGCTTAGTGAAATAAGTCAATCGGAGAAAGAGAACTATCATATGATCTCCCTGATATGAGGACGTGGAGATGCAACATGGGGGGTTCGGGGGGTAGGAGAAGAATAAATGAAACAAGATGGGATTGGGAGGGAGACAAACCATAAGTGACTCTTAATTTCACAAAACAAACTGAGGGTTGCTGGGGGGAGGGGGTTGGGAGAGAGGGGTGGGGTTATGGACATTGGGGAGGGTATGTGCTATGGTGAGTGCTGTGAAGTATGTAAACCTGGCAATTCACAGACCTGTACCCCTGGGGATAAAAATACATTATATGTTTATAAAAAAAAATAAAAAATAAAGTATTTATAAGTAATTGCTATTGCTTTTTTTCAGTCTCATCATACATAGCATGTGTTCATTTTATAAAATACAGATAAGAAAAACAGAGGGTAGACATTGAGCTATGAGTTGTGTAGTGTGTAGGAGTTAGCACCACGGCAGAAGACATCAAAACCAAAATCAAGAACTACTTGGCTGCCCCTCTGAGAGACACTTCCCCAACCAGAACCAGACCAGGATACATAATAATAATAATTATTATTATTATTAAGAATAATAATAATTATTATTATTAAGAATAATAAGTATTATTATTATTAAGAATAATAAGTATTATTATTAAGAATAATAAGTATTATTATTATTATTAAGAATAATAAGTATTATTATTATTAACAGTAATAATTGTTAAAATCTAGATAATAATAAAGTTCTGCTGGCAGAACTACCTTGACTTCCACCACTATGAGCAGACAATGACTGATAAAGGGGGTGGTGTCTCCACATGTGAATGGTACCAGTATGTGTACAGGTCCCTCTGCCCCATAGCCTGGGTGTCAACCTAGGATGACCACAAGACAGAAGGCACATTTTCTGGGAAGATTTGAACCATCTCTCCTCTGCCCTCCATTCTTCTCCCAGTGTTGTGAAGAAGGTACATGGTGATCCCCATCCTGGGATCCTGAATCATGGCTTAACTAATAATCAGTAGTTCTTGGAAATGTGTTTTAAAAAGAAAACAAAACAGAAGAGAGGGTAAAAATCACCTGAAATTCCATCACATCACTACTGCCATTTTTAAATGATTTTATTACCCTATTTATTAACCATAAACTTCCATCTTCTCATAGGTATAGATAGATGGAGATACATTTTTTTTTAAAACATTGAGACCCAACTATACCCAATGTTTTATACTTTACTACTTCTCATCTGACAAGGTAACTAAATATCTTTCCTTTGCGTTGAACACTTTGAGGCTGTGTTTTTTAGCAGTCAAATGTTCCCACTCCCACCTTTTCTCCAGGTGTACTCCCATTTTTTGAAACTTCTATATTAAAAAGCAGGGACAAAGCTTCTCCAGTTGGGCAGAACGAAGTTGTGCTCAGCCTCCCCATCTCCCAGTGGTCCTCAAAGTACCCCCAAGGAAATCAAAGACACTTCTGAATACAGTTTAACAATATAAGTTAAAAAGCATTATTTTTAAAAACTGGCTACATTACATGGAGGTTTATAATTTAACCAATCATCTAATAATAAACATTTAGTTGTTTCCAATTCTTTGTTTTTCTAAAAAGTGCTATGAAAAAAATCTTTATGTACACCCATCCTATTCATAGGCTTTTGATGTATACTGCCAAATTATACTGTAGAAACTTGCATTAGTATATATCTCTGCCAGAGGTATAGGAGAATATTTCTCTCCAACTTCCACAGTATCAAGTATTATCGTTAAAATAATAATAATAATAACTTGTCGAACTTTCATCTGTTAAACATTGCTTTAAGTTTTTATTTGTTTAGTTTCTGTATTTTTACTTTCGTGAATTTCTACGTTCCTGTCCTTTGTCTGTTTTTGACAAAATGCTTGTTTTTTCTTACTAATTCACAAGACTTCTTTATACTGCAAAGACATTAACCCTTTGTCGATGTATTGTAAATCATTTTCTTAATTTGTACTCTGTCTTTCAATTTTCTAACAAGTTTCTCAAACAGATTGAAGTCAGGTTAATGCTACAAACAGTTAATATGAAAAAGACCTACACATATTTAATTTATACTTAATATATTCACTTTACTTAAATTTCTGAAACTCTGATCTATAAATGAATTGTACTTTATAAAATTAAAATATATTTGGGGGTGCCTGGGTGGCTCAGTGGGTTAAAGCCTCTGCCTTCAGCTCGGGTCATGATCTCGGGGTCCTGGGATCGAGCCCCACATCGGGCTCTCTGCTCCGCGGGGAGCCTGCTTCCTCCTCTCTCTCTGCCTGCCTTTTTGCCTACTTGTGATTTCTCTCTGTCAAATAAATAAAATATTAAAAAACAAAATTAAAATATATTTGGAATAAAAGATTTCACTTATAATATAAACAGCCATCATTATTTTTATAAGTAACAGGTAATCTATATATAAATTTGACTTTAAGTGTCAACATCAGTGAATGACTAATGATACTGGATTCTAAAAGGAAATGAATGAGCAAGAAGAAATTAATTTTTTATACATGCAGTTGTAACATGACACAGCTGTGACATTTGGAGAGAAAAAGTAGTTATAAAAATGGTGAAGGTCAAAAATATTTTAAAATCACAAATAACGTGATTATTATCTAGACTTTAATAATTATTATGCTAAGAGTAAATTTAGATGAAATAAATCTAATCCTAAATTATTCAGGTATATGTTCATTGTTAAGTATATTCCCTATTAAAATTTAACATTGAAAAATCTAAATAAAATGATAAAATGTTAATGAATGTTACCCTCTTTTAGCTGCATTTTATGCTTTAAGAATGAAATGTGGTCTCAGGATTTCAATTATACGATGTGTTTGAAGTCCAGTGCAACGAACTTCAGTCATTTCTAGGTTTTCCCTTATGGAGTTTTATTTTATTTATTTATTTTTTTTTTAAAGATTTTATTTATTTATTTGACAGAGAGAGATCACAAGTAGGCAGAGAGGCAGGCAGAGAGAGAGAGGAAGACAAAAACACAGAATAAAGTGTATGATTGTATGTTAAGCAGATATTTTTTAAAAGTTCAGAACACAAAATAGTAATTGTAAGAATGTAAAAAAGTATATGGAGAAATATTTTGAAGGAAAATATTTTGAGTTATAGGCAAGGTAAAATGTTCATTAAAATCATTTTTAGATATTTAATAATTTTAAAAGGCAATAGTACTGTTCACAAACACTAATTTCATCACACCATAATCTGATTCAGAAATCTACTTAAACTATATTCAAAGGTGATCACTTAAAAACCATTCACCTGGGGCACCTGGGTGATTCAGTCAGTTGGGCATCTGACTTTTTGTTTAGGCTCAGGTCACGATCTCCTGCATCATAGGATCAAGCCTCATGTAAGGCTCCATGCTCAGTAGGGAGTCTGCTTGAAGATTCTCTTCCTCTGCCCTCCCCTCCCTCTCTCTCTCTAAAATAAATAAATCTTTAAAAAAAAATCATTCGGGGCACCTGGGTGGCTAGTGGGTTAAAGCCTCTGCCTTCAGCTCAGGTCATGATCCCAGGGTCCTGGGATCAAGCCCCACATCGGGCTCTCTGCTCAGCGGGGAGCCTGCTTCCTCTCTTCTCTCTTTCTGCCTGCCTCTGCCTATTTGTGATCTGTCTGTCAAATAAATAAATAAAATCTTTAAAAAAAAAAAATCATTCACCAGTTGGTCACTCTTCTCCTTACCTTTCCATCCTTCCAAAGTTCCCTTAATTATCATCCTTACTATATCCCAACTATAAACTTGAGCATAGAGCACTTCTAACAACACCTAACATTTGTCTCTGCCACCAAGACTTCGCTTAATTCTCTTATCTCTGCTAGAGACTAAGACAAAAAGGAGCTCTGGACAGCCAGGAGTTGGCCTGTCACTCTCAGTCAGGTCTTGTGTTGCTGGGAGTTGGCTTGGCACTTAGAGCTATGCCAGGGTGTTTGTAACATTTTTTTTTTATTTTTTTTTATTTTTTTTTTCAATTTTAAGATTTTATTTATTTGACAGAGAGAGAGAGAGACATAGAGAGAGCACAAGCAGGGGTAGTGGGAGAGGGAGAAGCAGGCCTCCCGCCAAGCAGAGAGCCTGATGTGGGGCTCGATCCCAGGACCCTGGGATCATGACCTGAGCCAGAGGCAGACGCCTAGCAACTGAGCCATCCAGGCGCCCCTGTTTGTAACATTTTATTTGAACATAAACAATTCCAGAGAACACTCAAAATCAGACAAGGTCACTCTGACTTTATGTGAACAGAGACAAAAACAACACTGTCCAAACCATAAAATGGTCAAACACTCCCCTTTCATGGCTAATATGTCTGTTTCCTTACCAACTCTAGTTTTAGCACCATGATGTTCTTCCTGCCTTCTAGGTAAGAATTATTAGGATCCCTGGGGCCCTGGGTGGGGGCTCAGTTGGTTAAACAGCTGCCTTCGGCTCAGATCATGATCCCAGAGTCCCGGGATAAAGTCCTGCTTCCGACTCCCTGCTCAGGGGGGAGTCTACTTCTCCCTCTGCTCCTCACCCTGTCTGTGTGCTCTCTTGCTCTCTCTCTCAAATAAATATATAAAATCTTTAAAAAAAATTATTAGGATCCCCAATCACAAAATTATTTCTGCTTTTTGATAGCATCAAACCCCTGCTTTCTTGACTTTCTCCCAAATCACTTAACATGAACCCAAATCCTAGAAGTCCTTTCTAATGCCTTCTCACTGAGATGCTTCAGGGTTCCATGTCCCTCAGTGCTACAAGTTAATAAATCCATTTTTTTTTATTCAGTTGAGTTCCTGATGGCATCTTTTTACATATTTACTATTAACAGTACTATTTGCTTTTTAAAAAAAGATTTATTTATTTTTAGAGAGAGCAAGCAAGCACACAGAAGAGACAGGGAGAGGGATTGAAAGTCTTAAGCAGAGTCCATGCTGAGTATGGAGCCTGACGCAGGGTTAGATGTCACCACCCTGAGATCACAACGTAAGCCAAAACCAAGAGTCAAATGCTTAGCTAACTGCACCACCCAGGGGCCCCAAATACCATTAATTTTTACAGTGGTTTTCATTTTTATATATTTTAATCTTATCAAAAAAAAATCTAAAAAGTCTCTTTTTATTTTCTAACATGAAGCTGTTTTTAGTTTCAGTATATAATCTTATAGTGCATACCACGTTTCATCCATTTAACTTATATGTTAAGTAATTTCTTCCATCACAAGCACATATACATTTGCTCCTTAATTCCATAAAAAGGTAAGTTCTGGGATGGCTGGGTGGCTCAGTTGGTTAAACTTCTGACTTCAGGTCATGATCTCAGGGTCTTGGGACTGAGCCCCACAATGGGTTCCATGCTCAGCAGGGAGTCTACTTCTCTCTCTGTTTGCCCCCGGCCCTTCCCTCTCTCAAATAAATAAAATCCTTTTTTAAAAAAGGTAAGTTCCTTAAGAGTACAGTCATTGTGATGCACACTGAATAATATATAAAAGTAATGAATCATTTTATTGTATAACTGAAACTAATATTATACTTTTAATTATATTTCAATAATAAAAAATGATAAGCTCCACGTGGATCAAAATATTTATATTTTTATAATACTACAAAGAAGACTGTAATTAATTCCTTTTATTTACTGGAAATTCTGATCCTGGCTTTTCTTCAACTCTTCATTTCCTTCTTTTAAGATGCTTTCCTTAGTTTCACAACCTTAGTTTCACAACCACCTAAATATGATGACTTCTATCTAAACCTATAACCATAATTGATACCCCTTTTCGAAGACCCACACGGATATCCAACTGGATGGTCACAGGGCTCTCACGTTCCCCATTTCTAAAACAAAACTTTGACACTCCATCTCCTTCTCTAACTTCCATCCTGTGTCTCTCCCAATCACTCAAGCACTCAAGTCAGAAATCAAGTAGTAATTCATATTCTTCCTCTTCTCTCACCTCCCACAACCAACAGTTTGCTAAGTCTTGAATATTTCAGATATATTCCTTAACTTTGCTTATCTCCCAGTTTATATCTAGTGTAACTACCTTAGTTAAGACCCTCACCCCCTCTCCCAAACTGCAGTTCTCTTACCTATCTCAAAATCCATCTTCAACCTAACACTGTAGCAGAAACCATCTAGAGTAACAATCTGTTCAAATTAATTCCCTGCTTTTAATTCTTTAATGACTTAAAATCCATTAAAATCCTTCAATGGTTCCACAGTATCAATAAGTTAAAGGCAAAACCTACTTCTTCCACCTCCTCAACGGACTCTCTCACACTGTCCCCTCACCCTTCATCCATATCTAGTGATCTGAAGTGTCCAAAAAAATGTCAGGCACCAGGTATAATGCTCCCTCTGTTGAGAAGCACTTCTTCTAGATGTCCAACAAATACGCTGCTCTCACAAGCTCAGTTTAATATTCACCTCATATATAATAAACACTTTGACAAATCAAGCATAATCTCCTTTCAGAGCCCAATATACAAGTTTCCCTGACAGCATCAAAATCACTACGAAATAGGGACGGCCTGGGTAGCTCAGTCGGTGAAGCATCTCCCTGTGGCTCAGGTCATGATCCCAGGATCCTGGGGTCGAGCCCCGTATTGGGCTCCCTGCTATGTGGAAAGCCCTGCTTCTCTCTCTCTCTCTTGCTCATGTGCTCCCTTGCTCACTCATTCTCTCTCAAATAAATAAAATCTTTAAAAAATTAAAAATTAATAAATCACTTTAATATATTTCAGTCTTTACAGTTTCTTCTCCTACTCTGAACTGCAAGATCCTTGAAGATAGAACCTGTGACTTAATATAATTTGTATCCAAAGTAACTAACACTAGGCCTGGCACAAAGCAGACCTAAGCAAGTTAAGTAACTGATTTGTTAATTCACAGCAAAAGAAAAATTTTATTTTGTCATGAAACCTCATCTAATTAAGGTTAAAGGCAAAGAATATCATATCAAGCATTGCTGTATTTTCTAATGACAAAAAGCTTCCTCATAAAGTGCTACAAGAAAGAATAATTTTACAAGAAAGAGTAACTTTACATGATGATCAGCTTATTGCTTTCAGAATTGCTACTTATGCCAATGCTTATAAGAAATAAGATTTATGATCCTACTCATAATCCTATGTTTTAGTTTGTTTAAACAAACTAAACAATGGCTGCTCAATAGTAAGTTTTAATAATGCTAATATAAACATGTAAAATCGGCACTTACAAGTGAAAGAGCATTTTAAAGCTTTAAAAATAAAACAAAGGAAGACAACTTTATAATCTCAGAGTACAAACTGATATAACCAATGCAGAAAATAATTTAACATTTCTTAATAAAATTGAAAATATACATGTTACAACCCCAAAATTCTATTTCTAGGTTATATACTCTGCAAAAATTTTTGCATACATGTACCTGCAATTTTGTAAGAGAATGCTCAGTATAGTATTATTCATAATAGCAAAAACATTTAAAAATCAATTGATTAATAACAATAGAATAGAGCATATTCATATGATGGCATACCCCATGACAGTAATTATGGATATATGAATATCTATATATGAATACAGACTAACTATACCTATATTCAATAACATAATCTTAAAATATTAAGTACAAAAATCAATTTTGATATAGTAAAAATTATAATAATGTTTTAATTAATTTCTAATTTACTCTTAATCCATTAAATGGGGAAACTATAGTGTCACTGCCATATTAGATAAGAATTTCTTTTAGGGGAACCTGAGTGGCTCAGTTGGTTAAGCATCTGACTTCACCTCTGGTCATGATCCCAGGGTCCTAGGATCAAACCCCAGACTGGGTTCCCTGCTCAGCAGGGAGTCTGCTTCTCCCCCTCCTTCCCACTTCTGCTCTATCTCTGTGTTTCTCAAATAAATAAATATAATATTTTTAAAAAAGAATTTCTTTTTATATTTTTTAAAGTATACTTACTTACTTATTTTATTTATTTTATTTTGTTTTAATTTCCACACCCAAAGGAGGGCTCAAACTCATGATCCTGAGATCAAGAGCTGTATGCTCTTCTGACTAAGCCAGCCAGGCACGCCCAGGTAAAAATTTCTTAAAGCAGGGGCACCTGGGTGGCTCAGTGGGTTAAAGCCTTTGCCTTTGGCTCAGGTCATGATTCCAGGGTCCTGGGATCGAGCCCCACATCGGGCTCTCTGCTCAGCAGGAGCCTGCTTCCCCCCCTCTCTCTCTGCCTGCCTCTCTGCCTCCTTGAGATCTCTGTCTGTCAAAAATAAATAGATAAAATCTTTAAAAAAAAAAATTTCTTAAAGCAAAAAATTAAGTTCACAACTACCAAACTGAAATTATTTACTATAGAATAAAATGAAGAAACAAAGCCAGCACTGTCCAGTAGAACTTTCCATTATGATGGGAATGTTCTATATCTATACTGTACAATAATACAGCTACCAACCACATGCAGCTACTGAGCACTTGGCTACCACAGTAGAGAAACTATATTTTTAGTTTTAAGTAATTTAAAGAGCTACATTTTATAAGTGGTTATCATATTGGACAACGTAGTGCTAAATATTTCTTTGTAGAAACATAACCTAGAAGAATAGTTATACAATACATACTCTGAAATATCTAGTTTTGGCACCTAATTAAGTTATTGATTTTCCTTGATAAAAACCCATTACTTTATAAAGTTCTTTTCCTTCTCCATTCTCACCATTTAAAGCAAATTTCAGATGTTTGATGTATAGGTGCTTTGGTTATAAAAGACATTTTAAGTACTTACTCTAGGTCTTTTTACATCTAAAATCTCCAATGAAACTATGTAACTACTAAAAAGTACACAATTAAATTTCCATTCAGCCACTAAAAATATAACAGGAAAAGGCTCTGTTCTCATGGGTGAGAACTTCACTTACTAGTTCTGGCACTTACTAGTTCTAACTTCAGTCAAACTTATTTAACCTTCTGAATCTCAAGCTTATCATTTTAAATGAAATAATATCTAACTCAGATGAATATAAAGGATAAGTGAAATAAAATGATAAACTTGCGTTATACCGTGTCTGACCTCCTGCCCCCGCCTGCTTCTCTGCCTACTTGTGATCTCTTTCTGTCAAATAAATAAGTAAAATCTTTAAAAAATAAATAAATGAGTTTTGATCAGTTCTATGTTTTCTTAAGCACAATTATGAAGAGGCTGAACACCTTCCTTTCTTAGCTACTCCCAATATTTAACTCTAGTGATCTATAAAACATTGCTGAGTTCATTTCATGATGTGTTACATGTCTATTATGACTTTTTGACATAAACCTATATTTTGACAAAAAGTTTTTAAATATGTTAAACTGTTATATGTTATAATGGTGTGAACTATAGCATGAAATATTTTTCTAATGCTTGGGGTACATAATATTATGTTTTTTCTAAGTTATTCAGAAGAAATCTCTAAGTAAAAAAAAATGAAGGAAAGAGGAAAATGCCCTTTTACTCAGAAATGAGAGAGAAAAAACATGGTGTGTTTGTTTTGGAGAAAGCAAAGTCCTTTTATTTAGGAAAAATGGGGAAAAGTGGCAAAGGTACATCACAGTAAGTATCTAATAAAGGGTCAGAAAGAATTTTTATTTACTCTTGAGTTCTAAGCTTTTCCCTTACCTTGGTGAAACTCCCTCTTCTTGAGTAAATGTATTAGTTGGGCTGTTCTGGAACAACGCTCTGTATTTTATACATTTGTACTAGATATATTGTTTTTAGGTAATGTTTAGACATCTTTGAACTTTTTTTTTTAAGATTTTATTTATTTATTTGACAGACAGAGATCACAAGTAGGCAGAGAGAGAGAGAGGAAGACGCAGGCTCCCCACTGAGCAGGGTGCCCAATGCGGGGCTCGATTCCAGGACCCCAGGATCAAGACCAGAGCCGAAGGCAGAGGCTTTAACCCACTGAGCCACCTAGGTGCCCCTGAACTTTTTTTTTTATTAAGATTTTACTTATTTTTTTGACAGAGAGAGATCACAAGCAGGCAGAGAGAGAGGAGGAAGCAGGCTCCTTGCTGAGCAGAGAACCAGATGCGGGGCTCGATCCCAGGACCCTGAGATCATGACCTGAGCCGAAGGCAGAAGCTTTAACCCACTGAGCCACCCAGGCACCCTGAACTTATTTTTTTAACCAACATTTAGGTAGTGTCCAAAATAAGTTGTGTCTTTAATTTACTCTACTAATTACTTAGACTTAAGAATTAAATACAGTCTTGGGGTGTCTGGGTGGCTCAGATGGTTAAGCGTCTGCTTTCAGCTCAGGTCATGATCTCTGCCCTGGGATCGAGCCCAGAGTTGAGCCCGGAGTCGAATAGGGCTCCCTGATCAGTGTGGAATCTGCTTCTGCCTACCCTTCTACCCCTCTCTGCTGGCTTGTGCTGTCTCTCTCACTCTCTCTCTCTTAAATAAACAAATATAATCTTAAAAAAAAAAACAATTAAGTACAATCTTGTTTTCACTATTTTATTATTTTCTAAATGTTATTATCTTTGTTCCGGTAGCTCCACGTTAATTCAAGAGATTAAATTCTTATGTGTACCAAAAATTAACTTCTATTCTGAAGGAAATAGTTATTGGATCCAAATATAATTTTTATTTGTAATTTTTTCAGACTTTATTTCCAGATAATAATTTTAAAGTTTTATCACTAAGTTGAAGCTTTCTGAATACCCATCATTATGATTAAATGATATATCTAGTATTTGTGGTGGACAGAATTCTAGGACTCCCAATTACCCTAACCTTTCAAAATTCCTTCCTTCATCAAGAAGACTGGATATCATTCCTATGATCCTGATCATAGATATAATTAAAGTTACCAACAAGGTGACTTTAAGTTAATCAAAGAGGAGATTACAAAGTATGTTTCTTGAACTCTATGTAATTATACGTTAAAAGAAGAAATTTTTCTCTGGCGTTGGGAGAAGGGAAAGTCAGAGCTTTGAAGACGGATTTGACCCACCCTTGCTGACCTAAAGACAGATGGGAGGGTCCTCAAGGCTGGAATGTGAGTTTGGCCTCTGGGAGCTGGGAGTGGTACCTGGCCAACATCTGATAAAAACATGGAAGACCAGTCCTACAGCCACAAGGAATGATTTGTACCAACACCAGGAATGAGTCAGAAAGAGAACTTTGAGGGAGAGATGAGAACACAGCTGGCCAACACCTGGACTTCAGCCTTGGGATATTCTGCACAGAGATCCCATTTACATTGTGTTCCACTCCTGCTCTATAGACCGTGAATTAATAACTGTGTGTTGTTTTAAGCCACTAAATTTGTGGTAATAAAAAACTTAATTCTGTATCAAAGTGGGAAGAAGGAAATGACAGGCAAGAGGAGTGTTTCAAAAAAAATGTATATACGGGGCACCTGGGTGGCTCAGCGGGTTAAAGCCTCTGCCTTCAGCTCAGGTCATGATCCCAGGGTCCTGGGATCGAGCCCCGCATCGGGCTCTCTGCTTGGCTGGGAGCCTGCTTCCTCCTCTCTCTCTCTCTCTGCCTGCCACTCTGCCTACTTGTAATCTCTATCTGTCAAATAAATAAATCTTAAAAAAAAAAAAAATGTATATACATCGGGCGCCTGGGTGGCTCAGTGGGTTAAGCCGCTGCCTTTGGCTCAGGTCATGATCTCAGGGTCCTGGGATCGAGTCCCGCATCCGGCTCTCTGCTCAGCAGGGAGCCTGCTTCCCTCTCTCTCTCTCTCTCTCTGCCTACCTCTCTATCTACTTGTGATCTCTCTCTGTCAAATAAGTAAATAAAATCTTAAAAAATATATATATACATCATAAACTGCAGGGAGTAATGTACAAAGTAGTGCTCAAGACCTAGCCAACAGCTGAAAGGTAAGAGTCCCAGGGTAGTAGAACCTCTTACATAGCATCCACCTATTGAGGCAGTGTAGAAGATTTAAAAGAAGACCTGCACAAAATTTTAAGTCTTTGAGATTTGTTTTTTAACATTTTTTTTTAAAGATTTTATTTATTTGGGGGTGCCTGGGTGGGTCAGTCAGTTAAGAGTCTGCCTTATGGTTATGGTCCCAGGGTCCTGAGATTGAGACCCACATCAGACTCCCTGCTCAGCAGAGATCGTGCTTCTCCCTCTCCCTCTGCCTGCCACTCTGCCTACTTGTGCTCTCCATCTCTCTGTCAAATAGATAAATAAAATCTTAATAAAAAAAAAAAGATTTTATTTATTTGACAGAGAGAGATACAGTGAGAGATGGAATACAAGTAGGGGAGTGGGAGAGGGAGAAGCAGGCTTCCCGGTGAGCAGGAAGCCCGATGCAGTGTTCTATCCCAGGACCCTGGGACAAGGACCTGAGCCGAAGGCAATTGCTTAACCAACTGAGCCACCCAGGTACCCCTGTTTTCTAACATTCTTATCTATGAGTGACTCTCCTTATCCCTTCAGATTATAAGGATTCTGAAGACCAACAGTAACCTATCATCTGTACAAAACAGAAAAGTATCTGGGTGATCACTGGTACTAGACTAAATGAAAATAGCTTCATCTCCTTGTTGCTATACTACTCAGAGGATAGTGATGTCTAAATAACTATGTACGAACTCAATTGATGTTTTAAACTCTGTGTTAAAGAAATGTAAAAATTAAGAACAATAGCTATGCTTGTAAGTTGTCTTCCTTAGGGTTTTTCTTTTACTCAGAGATGATATCTCGTGAAATGACAGTAATTACAAATAAATAAATGTCCTTCCATGGCAAAACAGCCACTGGAGGAGTGTGCTGGGGCTGGTTTAGACATGCTTAATAGAACTGACTGTTAATCTGTGAGAATTCTATGAGATGGTTGTTAAAAACAGCCATTATTAAAAATTAAATTGTAAATAGATAAAATTATATGAACAAAAGAATAAAAAATACTTAAAACTCATTGCTTCCTAGTTATTGTGCTATATTTTACTATTATCTTTACTATTTCTTTACATTTACTGAATCTGTACAGTAGAATTACTACATAATGGTGCATCACCGAGCATTTCTTCCTAACTCCACACAGACATCACACTGATAGCTTGAAACTAATTGGCAACTGCTACAAATCAGGGCTTTTTAAACAATTTTGTTGATTATCTAAACACTGAGGAAAGTCATGGAGAAACTGTTAATAAAGCAAATGAACTGTAGCAGTGTATCATGTCTATAGCTGTTACACTGTAAATACTATAAAAATAGAGGAATTCTTAGTGTTCAAAAAATGTTTCCAATTCAGCAAAGCAGTCACTTTTAATAAAGTTCTGATATACATCTTTGTCTTTGTCATTTAACTTTTGTGTTGTTACTCATTTAACACTCATGTAAAAATTACCCTTGATCCTCAATTGCTATCAGAGTTTAGCTATAAACATAAGAGTTCCAGAAAAAAAAAATCAACAAAAGCATTCCATGAGAAACAAGTGGCTACATAGAATTTATAATAAAGAATACTGTGTATGTATTATTATTATTTGTAAACTGTATTCTATATCCTTTATGTCAGTAAAATGCATAATATACACAAGATGATTTTTAGAAAGCCAGTTATTAAAAATGTATCAAATCATCCACATTTCTTAAAATGTTTGCTTGTCTATAAATTACCAAAATTACAATCACTGACATAGAAACAGCATTTACATTTTTAAATAATTTTTATTTCCACTTGTAGACCTGTTAGTCCTCAGTAGGAAACACTGTAGACAGTTGTAAACAGTGAGACATACTCTAGTTGAGAGCATGGTAGAAGTGGTGATAATCCAGTCACAGTGCAGAGGATCAGCACTGCCAGTAAACTGTTCATTACTGGACCACAACAAGTATGTAACCTGAGGACAGCATTTGTGCAAAAGTATTCGAGCTGCAACAGATCAGAAATTTTTAAAAATTTAAAAACAAACAAACAAACTTGGAATCACTGCTCCAGGACACCAACATTTGCCACAAAACTACAAATGAATTGTCCTCTTCACTGGGGTAAATTACCTTCAAACAAACTGCTGTTAACTCAAAAAAAAAAAAAAAAAAAAAGCCCTGGACTACAGGCCAGAGGCTATTACCAGAAGCTGTAGTTAAAGTGTATGTGTATGACTGTGTATCACTTGTTTTTGTTTTCTTTTTCATCTGCTTCAGAATCTATCTGGGCCAGATTTCAGCTTCCCTATACCACCACAACCACCATTTACCCATCTTGAGCTATCCTCACTCTCCTTTTAAGTTGCCCAGACCCATGGTTGATGTTTTCTAATACTTACCTGATTTTATCTCATCTGTTAAGCTATCTGTTAAGCTACTTTCATTCAATGAAACACTATCTGCCCCTGGGTTTTCTGGATGCTTAAATATTAGGTCTCTGGTTTTATAAAATAAAAACATTATCATCACTAAAAAGTGTTTAGCAGATATTTAAAAGAGCTTTAATTTTTTCTAACTTACTGATAAATTATAACCTGAAGAGTAAAGATGTTAATATTGATTAATGCAGATTGTTGGCCATCAGCAGGAGTTTCTGAGTGCTTGCCCCCATGGAACCATGTCCTACGAGACTGATAGCACAGTACCGTATGACAAGGCATTAAGAAATCATGTATTAAATGAAGAAACAGGCTGAATTTGTATAACCAAGAATGTCCCAAACTTACTGAAGATGGACCTTTTTTTTCTGCTCAAGGAACACTTAATATACTTACTCCTAAAATACGCTTTAGAGCATTAGTCATCATTCAATCTTACCACTGAACCTAAGGCCATTCGAATAAACTTCTTCCTATGATAATCCTGTCTATTACCCAATATCACTAAGTGCAAACACCTTTATGTAATATCTAAGAGGTATTCCAAATATACTTTGCTCATTTTGTCAATTTTCTCTTCAGATCTTATAATCTACTTTTGAGGCTTTAACTTGGCTGTTCAAACTTGTCCATGACCTAAAGGCACATTCTTTTAATTCTGTTTCTAAATATAACAGTATTTAATATGTTTAAAGAAATATCCTTATTAATAAAGAATATATAGTAACTCCCCCTGTTTTTTTTTTTTTGGGTTTCATTGTATTAGTTTCTATGATAGCATGATTTCCTTTTATTGAGTGCTCTGGAATTGCTTGGCCTTCGTTTTTGTAGGAAAGTCAACACGACCTAGGAAAAAAATGCACTCACTTTACTTTGTAGGCACTGTCTTTTGAATAGGAATCAGCTTTATAAATTAAATTATGCAAGTACCAGAATTAATAAGAATCACTGAGGATATATGAATTACAGCAAAATAGCTCTTCACTCTCCATTACAAATGAGGTACGAAAAACTAAGAATTAAAACTTTGTAACAAAAACATAAAGTGACAGAGAAAGAAGAGCAGATATACGCAGGGCAGCAATGAGCAAATGATTGAAATTTCAAGCTAGGTTTCTTTTGTTAAAAGCAGCTTCTCCAGTAAAGAAAAATTGATTAATCAGAGAAACTGACAAGGATCACAGGAACCTGGTCAATTTCTCTTAACAGCCAGCTCCACTTGTTAAAGACTTTGAAGCAGAAAGACACCGATTGTCAATTTCCTACAGAAGCTCTTTACACCAGGAAGAGAGAGTGGGGGTGGAAGTTGAGAAAGAGGAGGAAAAAAAAAACACACACACACAGAGTGGTGAGAAGAGCAAAATGAGTGGAAAATTTTAAAATACTGTTTTAGAAAAATGAGAAATAACAGCACAAAGAAAACAAAAGCTAAGGTGAATTTATAGTGTGGGAGGATATGTCCCGCATCCTTTGTGACACTCTATTTTTTGTTAGCTAAAATAAGATGTTTCAGAACCGACTGTGGTGTCCAACCTCAATTCTAATTAGCATTATCTTAAGAATGGGCCAAGCACCCGGGAGGCAAAAGAAAATTTACAGCATGAAATATGTAACAGAAAATGATACCACAGGCATACCTTTTAATACATGGCAGGAATTCAATTAATAACAGTAGATTAGAGATGGGCAGTTCCCCGTGTTTGTGTTGAGAAAATGAGTAGGATGGCCAACAATTTAAAACATAATATGAAAAGGTTAATTCAGTCTGAGTATAGAGAGGAAACCTCAGTGTACGGAGATCTTACATGGATGACAACTAATGTGGATGACTAGAAAATGAGTCAATCACTCTGGAGAAAGGTATATTTAAGGAGAATATAAAGACTTTCCTTTCCTATTAAATGAAAATTTTTCCTTTATTTTTATTTCCTTTATTTTTATAAATTACACAATCTCTATTGTGTAAGACAGAACCTTAAGTGTATTTGCCACTTAAATTCAGGTCAGCATATGACCCGTGCATAAAAAGGAATATATACATTTGTGCATCTCTGAAACCAATTCAGGAATTTAAAGTTAAGAAGGGCTCCTGGGAACTCCTTGTCATAGAAAATTTTCAAACTCAAAGGACTGCTTCTACCATTTAACACCTGCATCATTTTCTGTGCCCAGAATGCTTTTCCTTCTTGCTACGTGGCCAAACATCTTCCTTTTGAAAGATACAAAAAGATACAAAAATTCACCTTCCCAGAAATGCAAATGACAAGGATATGGTATTTAATATACTTTGGTTAGATATACAGATTCATCTAAATTTGCATAAATCTATAAATTATAGTAACAATTATTTCATGGCATTTTATTAAACTTACAACAACTATGTTACAGAATTTTAAGTAATGTATTTTAGAAGTGAAGGTCATCTCTAAATGTAGTTAGCAGAACTGAATTCCATTATCAGGAGAAAAAATATTAATTTGCCTATAAAACTGAAAAACTAGCTTAAGATTTCATGATGACCTAATTTTTTAAAATTTTTGTACAAAATAAAAACTCTTCCTATACTTTGCATATGAAAATAAAAACATAGTAATATAATTCTGTTACTGTTTTTCCAAAATGGCAAAATTTCCCAAAGGATTTAAATTTTAAAAATAAATGTCTCACATATTCAGATGTGAAATTATGAGTAGATTAAAGGAAGAAATAATAATATAAGTTGTTAGGCTTAGTTTTATTCCAAAAAATTTATTATTTCATCAACAAATATTATTTAGAATCTATCATTCAAATGCATAGTATGTGTTTCCCTATACTTTCTTTTTGCAATTTCCAAATCCCTATTTTTTCCTATTACAATTTAATTAGTTTTAAACTCTTCTACTTTAGAACTAGCAATAATTTGACAAAGGGAATTGAAAATTATTTTCCCTGTTTTTAAAAAAACTTTAAGACAAAGCGCATAAAAAAGTGAATGACTCAAAACTAGAATTTAAGTTACAAAGAGAAGAAAGACAGTAAAACAAAATATAGCAGAAATTAATAAGCAGTAATTTCCTCCAGGTGTCAGGAGAGTAAGTGATTTTTATTATGATCTTTGTATTCTGTCTAAATTTCCTACACTCAACATGTACTACATCTATAATCGGAACAATACAATACATAACACTCTTAAACTTAAAATGTTAAAATGTTTCATATTTAGCTTTCAGTCCATTGTGTTACTTAAATATGAACTTAGTGGTAATTTCTTATCCCAAATGTCCAGGCTTTCTAAAGTCACTTTAGACTATATTTTTGCCTAAAGAAAAGATTATATTCATTATGAAGCGTAATATATTTGGTAAAGCACTTACCAAAGTCATTAAATCAAAGGTTCTTAAATGGTGGCAATTTTGCCCTCCAGGGGACATTTAGCAATGTTGGAGACATTTCTGGTTGTCACAACTGGGGAAGTGTAATGCTGGCATCTAGTAGGTAGAGGTCAGGGATATTGCTACATACCCTACACAGCACAGGCTAGGCCTTCACAGCAAAAGTTATCTGGGCCCAAAGGTCCAACCTGGCCCAAAGGTCCAACCTGACCCAAAGTACCAAGGTTAAGAAATTCTGCTGTGGATCATTAATCTATTTTTCTCCTTAACATTATTACTATAGGTACCTCAGGGTATAATTTTTTGAATGTTCTAGAATTCAGACTTAGAGTTATCTCATTATTATTTTTTTCTGCTTTCCCCCAAATAAAATACCTTCTTTTACTTTGTTCATTATGTTCCAATTTTCCTGAAATTGATTTCCAGAGTTCAAATATTATTGTAAGGTTTTTAAAAAATTAAAGATGCTCTATTTTGTATTTGATATGGTTAGTCTATGTTCCTAGTTTCCACAGTGGAGATATAAGATAGAGATGGGGGGAGTGAGGCTGGTGCATGAGGGCAGGTATTTAAAAGCACTCATCTTGTTTTGCTCATTGCTGTAGGTCACATATTAGGTGTTCAATAATTTTTGTTGAATAAACTGATGGAGCTAAGTCCTGACTAGACAGACTGCTTTCCACTGGATTCCCTCTGAGGAGTGACGTACCCGCAGAAGCTCACCAGTGGAAGACTCTAACATCAAGTCATACCATATGCCAGAGCTTCTTTATCTGATACGCCGAACTTTCAGGCGCATATTCTTCTAGATACTAATACAAGAGCAGATGAATGAAGGTTCTGCTCTGATAAACACATCAAGTATAGATGCCAGGAAGCTGCACGGCATTTTAACATTATTTTTTCAACTATCGATTGGACACGGGGGATAGAGAAGAGTCATGAGTTAGATATGACACTAAATTTTCTTTCTTTTTTTTTTTTAAGATTTTATTTATTTGAGAGAGAGAGAGAAAAAGCAAGCACACGCAGGGGGAGCAGCAAAGGCAGAGGGAGAAGCAGGCTCACAACCAAGCAGAGAGCCCGACACAGGGCTCGACCCCAGGACCCTGGGATCATGACCTGAGCAGAAGGCAGATGCTTAACCGACTGAGCCACCCAGGTGCACCAACACTAAATTTTCATATCCAAGTAACCCAGTTTGATGGAAAGCCTGAGATGCAAGAGGGTGAAAGCTGTGTCTTCCAAACTGGAATTCAGTACGTATCAAAGGAATCATTTCTGGTGCAAGTTCTACCCAAGGAAATAGAATGAAGGGAGAGAGGAGGTAAGAGTCACAGAAGTAAAAAAAAAAACAATAATCTTTTAATAGTAAAATGTAAATAACTGTTCCCTCATGACTGAATAAGCCAATTTAAGTCTTATCCCTGCTACTGGATTTAAAACAGTTTATAAGAGAATGCCATGTACTTAGACTGATCGAGCTACCCCTTATCTTAGAAGTGGAGTCATCTTTCCTAGGGACACAGAAAGATAGAGGTGAATACATGAATCAAAGAACTAGGGTTTTGATCAGAAGGATGGAAGGAAGAAATGGATACTGGGTGTGCAAATAACAGCTTCCACAACAAAAATCTTAGATCTTTTTCACACAAGCAGATATTAAGATAGACTAGCCCCATCCTATACTTCAGGAAAGGACTTATATTCATTATGCTCTTTAATTTTGTTATGAACAAAGATGTAGATAACTATATTTTTCTCCATTATGTTTTATAGTGTATGGGTAGTCTCATTTATCTCCTACATTTGGACCCTACCATCCCTTTTACCAGATATCCTTTTCTGCATTGTATCAACTGTAGCATATCTGCATTTTTTTTTTAAGTTAAAAAACAAAGAAACAAAAAGAGGAGGACAATCAGGATACCTGGTACTCCCCTTTCAGGCATAGGGCTAGACACTTAAAATTCATTACCTCAAATCCTCTTAACTCTATAAAATTAGTACTGCTAACTGATTTCTATAGATAGGAAATGTGAGGTAAGGTTATGTGACAAAATTCAAACAGCCAGTACGCACTGGAGCTGGGATTCAAACTCAGGTCTATCTTACTGCAACGTTACCACTATTTCCATTTAATATCATCTCATCTCTCTAATGGTACTGCCACTTAAAACATTTATTGAACATCCATGTCAGTTTTCTCTGGACTTAAGAAGAGAATTAGACAGGTAAGTTCTTCCCCTCCAAAAAACTACAGACACTTGACACTATCAATAAACTACTGTAATAAATATAGCACAAAAGCCAGTATCTTTTCTGCTAAGAGCTGGGATACAGAAACCCAAAAGTTTTCTGGGCCCACAAGTGCGGAGTTTACCAGACATAACTCAATGTATAATGAACATGTAAGAGTGACATAAAAAGGGAACTGAAAATAAGAACACTAGGTTTTCTAAACAAGGTGAATTCACATACGGTCTCTTGGTCAATATCAATTTTGTTAGTTCCCTATAAGCCATATCTTTTTTTTTTTTTAATAAGTCATATCTTTGTATCCAAAGGATGATAAGGAAAAAATGTTCCTAATGCAATATAATTTCTTCATTATTCAAGAAATGTTTTTGAGTAGGAATTACATAAAAAGCATGCACTTATGTATTGTAGGGAATACAAAATTTGGTAAAACAATTCCACTTAGAGTTAACAATTTTTTTTGAGGGAGAGTGAGTGTATACAAGTGTGGTTGGGGGCAGAGGGAGAGAAAGAATGTGAAACAGGCCCCATGCCCAGTGCAGAGCCCATTGAGGGGGTGGATCTCACCACCCTGAGATGACTAAGCCAAAACCAAGAGTCGGATCCTTAATCGACTGAGCCACCCAGGTGTCCCAAGTTTACACTTTTTTTTTTAAGAATTTATTTATTTATTTGACAGAGATTACAAGTAGTTAGAGAGGCAGGCAGAGAGAGAGAGAGAGTGGAGGAAGCAGGCTCCCTGCTGAGGCAGAGAGCCTGATGCGGGGCTCGATCCCAGGACCTTGGGATCATGACCTGAGCCAAAGGCAGAGCTTTAACCCACTGAGCCACCCAGCTGCCCCGAGTTTACACGTTAGTAGGAGAAACAAAACAAAATATAACAGAAGACAATTTATGACAAGTGTCCCATTATTTATAAAAAGTTTTGGAGTTTATAAGAAGGAACTAAGCAATTCTAGCTAGAATAAGGAAAGGCCTCAGGAAAGAAGAATCCGAATCTGGCAACGGAATCCGAAAGATGGCAAAGATTTCCCAAAGTGAAAGAATGTAGGAGGAATTTAGGGGAAAGGCACAGTACAGTCTGTGCAAAGGAGCAAAGACAAAGAGGTACATGGTATGTTTACAGTGGCAGATTCTAATTGGCAAATCAAACAATTTAAATAACAAGTATGAAAAGAAAAAGTGGATAGGTAGACTCAATCACATGATGAAGAGCTTGGATACCTGGCTAAAAAGTCTAAATTGTATTTGGAAAACTAACAGCCAATGAAGCTTTAGGGAGAGTGAGTATTAAAAAAAAAAAAAAAATCACAGATAGCTATGTCCGTGGTAAGTACTAATGGTGGCTACACCTGCCTGATCACAAGCTGGCCCAGCCCCAGCTCGAACCTCATCTTCTACTCCCTTTCCTTGCTCCTTCTGTACATCAAACACCCAGTAGCACAGCTACACATTGCCCTGTCCAAGAGGCTCTTTCATCTCTCCACATCTTTGCATACATATAAACGGAATGCTCTTGGGACTGGCAAGGTTCTAGGTATTTCCAAGGCCAATCTCAAATGGTCTCTATCTTTGTAAAGCCTTTCCTGCTGCTAAAAGCAAGAGCAATTCCTACCTTTATGCTCTTATCTGAGCATTTATCACTCTGTTGTAACTGTTAGTCTCACACACACACACACACACACTCTGCAATCTACTTAAAGACGGAGACTGGATATTAATGATCTTTATAATGCTATAATGTCCAACAAAGTTTAAAGTTTCATTTTCCCTCCTGCCTGTGGACAGCCCCAATTCCTCTATTATAATATTCTTTTCCTTGTTGTCTACTCGTTCTTCATCCCTCATCATAAATTTACCGATCCAAGAAGGCTTCCTGACCCAAAGACTAGGTGAGGTTCCTCACAGTTAATAGACTTACAGCACCATGAATCTTTTTTCATAGCAGTCACAGCAGTTTTTATTTTATTTTCATTTGTGTGATCTGACCGTCTGTCTCCCCTACTGTTCTTTAAGCAACCCCCAAATCAGAATCCCTATCTGCTTTTTAGCTCACAGTTCAATCTCCAGCACTTAGCATAAGATAAGCACATTAATATAAAATTTGAACAGCTAAAAATGTTGCTGGAACCCAGAGATTTAAGGGCCCAGCTCTGGAATCATACTGTGGCTCAACTACGTGAAGTTAGGCATTTAGGCATTCTTTTTTTTTTTTTTTTTTTTAAGATTTTTATTTATTTATTTGACAGAGAGAGATCACAGGTAGATAGAGAGGCAGGCAGAGAGAGAGAGGGAAGCAGGCTCCCCGCTGAGCAGAGAGCCAGATGCGGGGCTCGATCCCAGGACCCTGGGATCATGACCTGAGCCGAAGGCAGTGGCTTAACCCACTGAGCCACCCAGGCGCCCCGGCATTTAGGCATTCTAAGATCATTTCTACATCTATAAAAATAAGACAATAATAGTAATTCTCTTTCAGAGTTGTAAAAATTTAATGGATGTAGAATGCTTACTACAGTAACTGGCACATGCAAACACTCTATAAAAGTTACATGATAACTACTGTTATCTTTCTGTGTCATTGTTATTGATGTCATGATTACCAACATTGCTTCGATAGTGAATGACAAAGCTGAAGGGCTTTCTTATGTTGGCAGAACAGAAGCATTGGTTGAGGGGAGTTACACCAGTGGCTCTGGATGAATGGCACACAGGATCAATTGGTAGCAAACTGAAGTCCATTCTGCGCTTGCAGCAGTGGGAACTCAGTATCAGCAGCAGCCAAAAAACAAAATAATTTGTTTATCTGGAGGAGGGCTGGACCAGTAGAAAGAAATATATGATTGCATTCTAACTATATTTTTAAAGTTATTCTATCGAAAGATTGCTTACACTTACCATTTTTATATTACTTGAAATATGCTCGCTATTATATATGACTTTTAAGTACATAATATTTAAATTTTTCAAAATATCTTTGGTTCATTCCTTAAAATGTAAGTATTATGTAACACTTGTTTTTACATTTATCATTTCCTGTTACATTTATCATCTGTCAGATAGAAATTAAGACTTCTAAAATCCTCGATAGGCTAATTGTGAGATCCCATGACCATTCTGCTTAAGTTTTTCAAACCAAGGTCAACAAGTAGAAGAGATTTAAAAAATGCATGTGGAGCTAAGTAAGGGATTGCCCTTTAAGATGAGGAAATGCTAGCAGAAATATCTGCAGTACGATGGAAGAAATATGGACCCTTCAGCAATCTTACACTACAGTTTATAGTGTTTACCCCACTGTATCTGCAGTTTTTACTCATCTTGGGGAGGGGGAAGGGATTTTGTAAACAATCTCTCCAAGGAAGCAAATAATTGCAATTCTAGATCTATCAATAACAACTTATTTTCACTGTTGGCCTATTTTATAATTCAATTTGTGGATTCAAAAGTCCTCCTCTAAGCAAAAATATGTTATACACAAAAATATTATTTTGAAGGTGCCTGGGTGGCTCAGTCAGTTAAGCCTCTGACACAGAGTAAAATAGTTCATACATACTTTCTTTAGAAATTTAGGTAAATGTTACAAATATCAGTTAAGTGTTTAGAAACGTTAAAACTATCTAACCATCCACTGCTTTTGTTTATAACTCATCCTCCTCCTCCATGTTAGGAAAATCACTGGCAGCAGCCATTAGATAAGGTACAAAAGATTTAACCGAAACTAAGTAAAGAGAGGAAAAGTGGTGAAGGACTAGGTTGGACTTTGCTAATGCCTAAAGGGACAAAGTAGACTTCTTTTTCAGTAACAACAGTAATATCTAGTGTACCAAAAACAAATTCTAAATTAACTTAGAATAAATTTGAAAAACTCCTATATCTATTATTAACATTTTCTCAACCATACTCTTCTCTAAGGGATGATACTTCTGCTAAAGACAGACACTTTGTGCTGAGTGATTGCTTTTTCCTGGTATCTCTAGAGTGAGGGCCTCAGGCTTCCTTCCGAAGGGGCAAGAGGAGGGGGAGGGGAAACAGGGTAGAAGGAGACTAGCTGGAGTCCACTTAGGGCCTTCATAATTCTTAGTGGCAGATCAAATGATAATGTTAGGACAGGGAATACTTTGGGAATATCATAGTGCTTTAATAATCTGAGTAATTTCTTTCTCCAATTTACAGCTAAGAATTTTTTAAATGTAAGCTCAAGTAATTAACTCTACTGTCTCAAAATCTTACTTTGAAAACATTTTTTTGTTGTTTTTCATATAATGTTCAATGATTAATACCCAGCGCACATCATATCACGTGCCCTCCTTAATGCCCATTACCCAGTCACTCCATCCCCCCCACCTACCTCCCTTTCCACAACCCTCAGCTTGTGAAAACATTTTCCAATATTTTATGAGATTTTTCAAAAGTCGTTCAGATTTTGTTATTCTGAGTAACTGAATGTATGTCAAACATTGAATCTCATGGGAAATTCTAGACTACCTTTACCCATACTAATTGTTCAATAGTGACCAGATGTTTTTTAAAAGTAATGGCAGAAAGGATGGAAAAGTGGTCACCACCTAACAAAGCAAGTCCCCAAACATTATCTCTTAACATTTTTGAAAATCAGAATGTCTTTACAAAAATAAACATGAAAACCTTAAGATAAAGAATATGTACTGAAACAGATGTCCATGTTTCTTGGCCTGTCATTCATTTCAACTACTTAAACAATTATTTCCATTTATTATGAAGTTCATTTTAGGAGAAAGAAAATCTAGAAATTAAATCATTCATGAACTGGATAGTCAGAATAATCCACCATGAAAACAAGTAGCAATATCCCAAATGATATTACTTCCACGAATGAGCCTTATACTTTTCAACAAACATGAAGTCACTTAGAGCCATCCAAATTCATTATAAAAATTATTTTCTCTGTGCAAGTTTAAAAAAATTTTGCAGAAAAAAAAAACAGAGTTATAAAAGGAAATCACTCAAACTTTCACCTTCATATATTAAAATTTGTTTGAGGCAGGAGAAAAAAACCATAGTACACATACCAAAAAATTCCAGTAGCATTTTTTTAAGTAGGCTTTTGTTTGTTAACATTTTTATTTCAAACTTACAGTGACACTGAGATACTAGATTATTTCAACAATAAATATCAGTACTAGATTTAAATACTTAATAATAGCCTTGATGTTCTATGAATAACTTGCTACCTAAATGTACATGAAGACCACAAAATTGAAAGATGTGGTATCCTAAGCCTTTCCCAAAAGCAAAATTTTAGTGATAATTTAAACATTAAGTAAAATGTCAATAAATATTTAAATTAATTAATTAAACAGAAACTGAAATAATCTGTTGTAAAACACATGTAAAATAAATCACTTCCTATAAATTTTAATGTCAATAAAGCATGGACCAGCACATTAATTACAGACTTCATACCAGATCCTAGTTATTGAAAAGCCAATATATCTACTTTTATTAATAGAAACTTAGGAAACTTTTCTATATATCAACAAATTTTTCATATTGTGAAATCTAATTAATCAAGTTACCCAAGCCTGATAACAAACTCATAGGATTAAATATCATTGCTTTTTAAGATCTGCAAGACTATAAAAATAAAACAACGTTTTTCTTTAGAAAAACAGTCTGGAACATTTTATTGAAATATAAGATTTTAAATAAAAATGCATCCTAGATTTGAAAATAGTATTGTTCTCAGAAGTCTTTTAAAAGTATTTATGTGCTTGGAAATATCACGTGCCAAAGAACACTATATCTTAGAATCTTTGAAAAGATACTCTTTTAGAACTACCATTATTTCAAATATTTTACTTACTATTTAGTGAGAACTATATGGTTTACTAAAATGGAATTTAAGTACTTGAAAAGATAGCTTAAGAGCAAGTTCAGGGGCACCTGGGTGGCTCAGTGGGTTAAAGCCTCTGCCTTCGGCTCAGGCCATGATCCCAGGGTCCTGGGATCGAGCCCCGCATCGGGCTCTCTGCTCAGCAGGGAGCCTGCTTCTTCCTCTCTCTGCCTGCCTCTCTGCCTGCTTGTGATCTCTCTCTCTGTCAAATGGATAAATAAAATCTTTAAAAAAAAAAAAAAAAAAAAAAAAAAGCAAGTTCAAATAACCTTAAAGATTAAATATTTAATGATTCATAGTAAATCATAACATAATGACTCAATCAACAAATTAGAATGAAATACCAACATTTTCCTCAAATTATTTAACTTCATAATAAAATATCTGTCCATTGATATTAATAGCCTAAGAGCTACATAGCATTTTCTCCCAAATAGCTACCTATAATGCTTATTATTACTTAAAAGTTAGACAGAAGAGGAACGAGAGAAAATGTAACCAATTAATTTCTTCTTATATTTACATGCAATCCTGTAGAACACTTCTTTCTTTTTTCCTACCAGCAGTTTTTCCTTGCTAAATCATCCCAACCACCATTTCTACTTTCTTTACACTGTTGAGTTCTGAGAAATAAGCCACAATTCAGAAACCCCAAATGATGCTAAAAGAAAAATAAGTACACCAAATGTAGATAAAAAGAGTAGTATTATTTAAAAAAATCTATTTAGTGACCTTTTTTGGCTTCCTAAAAAAACAACATGCATGTAAACTGAGGTATAGTTCTATGAAAACAAATATTTTAATGCATAAAACACATGAATTCAATAAATATTTCCATGAATATTTCATACATGCATAAAACTTTGATATCTTATTCATTTTGAGATTCACTTCCATCCTATCTGGAGCTAACCAAAAGGGAAGTCACATGACTTACACAATGAAAGAGAAAGAACAGTTTTCTTTCCTTTCCTTTCTACAGGAAGAAACAAAAGCTTGGTATTAGCTATCCAAGGCCAATGGGTGGGGCCTGCAAGCCAAAAAGCTGTAATGTATTGAGGTTAATCTTAATGGGGGCCCACTCGAACCTTCTGAAAGCATCAAAAATGTGAAATCGGCAACCAAAGCTTACAGAAAATAAGAAGCATTTAATGTAAGTTAGTTTTCACACCTAGAAAGTTCTATAGGGACCTAATTCAGTTTATAAACAATGTTGCTGCTTTTGTTGGGATAAAATCACCTAACTGTGATTCCCTATACAGATACACACACCATCCCCCACTGGCACACAGATACTTCACAAGCTTCTTGAATAAATAGGAGTATCCAATGTCCAGGGTGATGGGTGGTCCTGAGGTCCTGAACCAGAGCTGTATACTTTTAAGGGATGCTGAGATAAGAACAAAGTGTTTTGTGTTTGTTTAAACCTGGCTCTATATTTAAAGTCCTCACACCATTATTGATACAGTTCATAAACTTGTACTCTAATTGATTCAAGCAAATTTAACTGTCAGCATAAATACTGGAGATTAAACATATCAAAACAAAATAAATACTTTGGGACTTATTATAAATCTGATTGAAATTAACTAATTCAATTTACTTAAAAGTAATCACTACATTTCAAAGCTGTAAATTCTCATCCCAAGATAGAATATCGTTATCATCACACTTTCACTATCGACAGGGTACTTTTATAATATCTTATGAAATAACATGTATTTAAATAAAATTATATACACTGAGTAAGTTGAAATGCAATGAAAAACTTAAAAATTAGTGAAATTAACCCGTGCTGAGTCACAATCAAGCATCAACTATTATGCCCATTTTTATACACCAGGCTTTATTATAAATCTAATAGAAAGAGATTTTTTACAGAGCAGAAAGGCAGGATTTACAAGTGGCCCAAGGAAAAGATAAGCAATGAATAGTTCTGACCCCAGCTTCTCTGGCTTGATCAAGTGGGTCTGCAACCTGAGCCAAAGGGCGCAAATTCCTCACCATTCAAAATTCTTCAATGGCATGGGGGAGGAAACAGTGAAAGGGGCAAACGTGCAAATCCAACTGTCCTTAGATTTAGTATTCAACTAAAAATTTTAATTAGAGAGTTAAGTAAATGAGCTCAATACCGTGTGATTAAACTTGGGATTCATAGATTAACCAGTCCGAAAAAAAGGAAGCTTTATTTACTTACTAAAAACGGAAAAAAAAAATTATTCATTTATCTTCTTAAATGTGTGACTTAAACAGAACTGTGTTAGGGATGTGTCTCTGACATAATTTAATCTATTTAAGGAAGTTGTTGATAGTGGAATTAGTCTCCAAGTACCGGTGTTTCCATATCATAAGCAAAATGATGTATTATTAAAGTCATACTTTGGTAAAACAGTTGAAAGAATTCATTTCAAGCTCCACAATATATCAAAGATCCATGAAGTTTTTAAAGCAATAGGTAGAACCTGTGTTGTCAGACTTCTGTTACAAACTGAACTAAGAAAGAATTCCCCTGAACGAAGAAAATGTTAAGATAAAAGAATTTAGGCATTATAGTATCAGGAACATTCCAGCTACTATCAGTCATAGTCGAGGCAACTGCTTACAAAGCCTAAGGAAATAAATGGTCATGAAGAAATCATGGCCAGAGTAAAGTTAATTTGAATGTTACATAGTCTTTAGATAATAAAACACAGTAAAACTGAACAAAAATCTTGAAGTTTTGAGGAAACTTAGAAGATTTTGAAATAAATGCCAACTTTAAGACTAACAAAGTAATAAAGTGGGTTTTGATTTTAAAAAGTGGACTGTTATAAAAAATGTTAAAGCAGCTAGTAAAAGTTAAGTGTTATTAATAGCACAGTAAAATGATTCTAAACATTGGTAAAGAAAGTTTCTACATAAGAAATCTGAAAACTATGTATTTTAAGACTGATAAGAAATCACTGCATTTAGCTCAAAATTTGAAAGCTAACATTTATTATTTTATCATAGTTGCCCCCAATTTAAATGGGTAGAAGCTGCATAACTAGGTTTCATAAAAAAGTGAATGGTTCATGGGAAAAATGATCCTCTGCTTTTATACCTTGTATGAAAAGAATGAGAATTGGAAAATCTTATTAAAAAGTTTGCTAGAAAGAAGATAATAATACGTAGCAAACTGGAGAGCAGAACTCTTTATCACCCAACAGTGTTTTACAACTACTATGTGATCAATAAAAAATACTTGAATAAATATAGAACTAGAAATTTTTCTAGAGTAACCATTTTCTTACAAGTTAGTACTTTTACACAGTAAACCATCTTGTCAATTAACACCTCTAAGATTGTTTACTCAGTTGAGATAGAAATTCATTAAATTTCTAACAAGAAATATGAGTATCAGCAAGCCTAATTATGCCCTTTAAGTAGGCAATGAGTTTACACTGCATGAAAAAGTACCATAAGGATAAATGAAATTGACACAGAAGATCAGTGAAATGCATACTAATTAATCTCACTTTCACAAACATAGAAACTACTAGTGAAAAAGCAAGCAGAAATAACTCTGAGAGAAACAAACAAAAAAAACCATCAATATCAAGTGTGGGCTGTATTTGATAAAAGATACTGAATTGTAGTTTATGTCTAAAGTGACAAAGTTAAAAAGGGCCAGGTCAGTTAACCAGTTACTATGACATATCAATAATCATATAGAACAACTAAACTTCTTGTCTTCAAGGGTGAATGACTATAAATAGACATAAGGGAACTTTTGGGGGAGATGAAATGTTCCATATCATGACTGTGGTGGTGGTTACATAATTTGTCAAAACTCATCTAACTGAAACTTTAAGTCGGTGAATTTGATTCTATATAAACTGCATCTTAATAAGCACAGAATGCCAAAAATAAATGACATGACCTTACTATTTTTTAAAAATTTGAACGGTTTACATGATGACAGCATTAATAAAAATGTAGTGTGCTCAAAATAGAAATTTAAACTAAAACCTGATATTCTTACATTCTTAAATTATTTTCATGTATACTACCTCAATGGGCCCTTTCCCTAACTCTGAAAAATGGGGAGGAAACATATTAGTGAACACATTTCACCTATAGGAACACTGAAGCTCGAAGCAAGTGACTAGCCAAAACTAAGAAAACCACCAAGTGGCAGAGTCAAATCCAAACTTCCATTTCTGATCCTTTATCCCTTAGTCTACCACACTACCACTTCTTAGTAATATTAACTACGTACAACAAACATCACTGAGTGCTTACTATCTCCCAGGCTCAGTGCTAAATGCTTTACATGTGTAATAACATTTAATCCTCATAATAACCTATACAAAAGTGGTTACTCTTTTGTCCCCTCCCTTTACGGGACCCTAGACACTGACAAGATAACTCACTTCCCCTACAAACAATGAACTGGGATTTGAATACTGATCCATTTGACCAGAAGCTATACCACTATACAGTACCTCACAAAGATTAAATACTTAGTTATACAGCAAAAGGTATTAAATTGTCACAGCAGGTCTATTTAAAATAATACTTTTTATTTAGCTTATACTTCAGAATATACAAACTGATATGTACAACTGAATACTCACATAAAATCTCATGATAAAACAGACTATTAAAACAATCTGTATAACTAATTCATTTCCAAGTCTCAATTTATATACTGTATTTTAAACAATATTAAACAATGACATAAAATTATAATAAAATGCTTTGTAGTTCACTGTAATGGAAATTAAGCTGTTAACATTATATAACACATTTCCCCCAATTTTAAAAGAGACCACATTAAAGAAGATACCAATTTAATTTTCTACTATGAATATATCCCACTGAAAGTAACTTATCGTGATTTTATTGTGACTAGGTTACATTTTAGTTTATTTATTAAATACACACTTGCTATACAATTTTTATAACAACCTAAAAAGTTAGGTATTAATTACTCCAATTTGCTGCTGGTTATAAAAAGATAACACAAGACTAAATCTATCAAATGTCTACAAATCTTAGGTTAGACAGCATTTCCAAATTGTCAAATATTTAGACACTGGGGGTTCTGTAATTTTCAGATAATTTTCCAATTTGTTGCTAGATGGAAAATAAGATAATCCTGATACATCAAAATGCAATATAACAAATACTTGTTACTCATTCAACAGAAGTACTCATTAAAAGATAATTTCTAAATGTACCCCACTGATCTACAATATATTTTCTTGAATATGTTACTGTTAACTTTTCAGCATTAGAAACTGTTATAATCAAATTATTTTAGAGAAGAATGGAAACCATTTAAGTTTCTTATGGACTGTATATTTTACAATGTCATAACCTATAGTAACTATATGTTGAACAAGCTGAGTTTCTTGTTACTTAAAATTCAGTGAGAAATATCTCAAGATATAATTATAGAATTGATAATAATTTAAAAACTCTATTTCATATGTAGTTCCAAATTAATACAAAAGAATATCATATTTAAAGTAATATATTTCCAGTTTAATTAATGAGAAATAACCTCACTTTATTTGTTTAGGTTATACTTGGATTAGAAATAAAAACACAGCATACCATAATTTTAACTAGTAACTTTTAGGTTAATCACAATATCAAAAGAACTACTCAGTTAAGATATATAAAACTATCTGTAATTTCTGAACAGAAAGAATTCTGGCAAGTTTAAATAATAAGGCTTTCTTGCTGCCCCAAAGCAACAAAATTTACAATGATCTCACTTTTTATCCACCATGTTGAATGTAGGCAACAAAAGAAGTTTTGAACTTCCTATGAAACCCAAGAACTCTAAGATTCTGTTAAAGGTAGGTTAAAGTTGTTATGCTAAATACTTGTAAGTGGTTTCTCACGTATTTGTTTAAAAAAACAATTCTTTGATTTATTGCCTTCATTTTTTGTGAATAGTCTTAAAAAAAAGAAAAATAAAAAATAAGAGGAAAATACAATAATCTTGATTCATTAATATGCACCAATAGTCTTTAACATGAGGAAGACTATTTTAAACATGTGGCCAATTCACACTTTGTGTTTAAATTGAATTAGGATAAAAATATCTTTTAGAAGTAAACAAAAACAAAACAAAAAAAGGGTCTTGAAAATGGACCAGCATTTGAAAATCAGAAGGAAATTATTTAGTATCTTTTAAGACAATAAAAGTCATAAAATTTTGATTTAAATGTCTTTAAATGTAATTTTATAATTAAATAGCTTTAAAGCATTTCATTTGGGATTCTTCCAAATTGGTCAACTCAGTAAATTATCTTGAAAATTTGGTAGTTTTAAGAACTATTTTCAAAATATTAAAATGTGTAACTCACTAACAAATGAGCTGTAACTGTTAAATGGTATTTTTATAATTGCTAAGATTTTGCTTTATCTAAATAGTTTTTGACACTGACATTTTCAACAGCCCCAAGAATAATAACCACAATTATTTTCCATGTGAAAAATGTTTTCATGCTAAACTATGATAAAAATAAAGATGACTAATAAATTGGTGATGAAATATTATGAAAAAATCATTAAACAAGAAGTTACTGGTGTAAATTTGTCTCCATAAATTGCATAATTAATAACCACCGAGATATGAACTCTCTGCTACATCAACTGAACTGTGTATAATACATAAAATTTTCATATATTTAAAAACTATTCATCTCCAAAAGTTTTCATAAAATGAAATTTTCATAAAAATGCTTCAAATTTATCTCAGTTATACTAATTATTCTTATTTCTTCTATTTCCATTGCTTTGAGATATTTTCTGAGCAAAGTAATAAAAGGAACATAAGAAATATTAAATCGTTGTAACATGGACATTTGTGTTTTTCATGAAGATCAAAGTATAAGTCAGAAATAAAGGGCATAAGAAGAAAAC
This sequence comes from Meles meles, assembly GCF_922984935.1. Lineage (NCBI taxonomy): Eukaryota > Metazoa > Chordata > Mammalia > Carnivora > Mustelidae > Meles > Meles meles. The sequence goes on from NC_060070.1 coordinate 27,338,870, forward strand.
ATCAATACATGGAGGGTAAATTCAGAATTCAAAACCAAATTATTAATAAATATTTAAGCCTAATCAAGTAATGGTAGCTAAATTATAGACATTTTGAAATTACACTTTTCTCTTCAGAAAAAAAAAATTCTTACATAAACAGTGAAATAAATGAAATACATTTATGCTAAGAATTCTTTATATCATAGTGATGGCAAAGAATTACAGATATATAACTGAAAAAGCAAAGAAAATATAATTATGCAAATGAGCTGAAGAGAGGAAAATAAAGAGAATGGATTCTGCACCCCACTCCCAACAAAATAAGATTTACTTTTTCTTATTAGGTAAGAAAATGACTTTGGAAATAAATACCAAAATTTATGTAAAGAAAAACTTACATGATAATAAACATCAGTAAGTGGTTATTAGGGAACACTGCCTTTCTCCAAAAAGATCTAACTTTACCATGTGAGTCATCTAAACTATCATTAAATATTTAAGTTCTGTCAAAGTTTACAATATTTCAAAAGGTTGTAAGAGACCTCTCCAGGTAATTTAAACATGTTATCCCACAATCTAACTGTGGATGCAATTTTTTTTAACTTATCAGTAACAATAAACTAAAAGAAATATTATTAGCAGTTACAAAATAATTGTACTCTAACGAAATCACCTTACTAGCAACTCAGACTTACAAATTTGTATTAACCATGTATGTATATTCTTAATTCAATTAAGAGACAAATCTCTGTGCTTTGCCCTGGATACTCAAGTAAGAAATTTCTACAAACGTATCCTATTTACAAATTAAATCATCATCAAGATTTTCCAATTTTAAGTATTAAATATTTTAAGGAACAACTCAAAAATAAGCTATAACTAAATTCAAAAACATAGTATGTATATATTCTTGTAAGTTTTTAAAAGTATTATTAAATGCTATCAAGTTTGCATATTAATGTGTGTCAAATTACACATATTCATTACCAGCCCATAATCATATGATCATTTAAATCACAAGTGAATATTAGGAAGTCAAATGAAGACTGTCATTTTTAAACTACCAATGGTTACATAACATTCTCAAATCGCAGAATCTCTGCATTTATCAAAAAGTCTAAAGATAAGAAAAGTACAGCACCTAAGTCATGTTTATTTTTGAGATGTTGGTGACACTACAGAGACGAGAAGAAAATGTGATTGTATTCTTGCCAACAAATTTTAAATAGAATTATGTTAACTATGACTGTACAGCTCTAGTTTAAAACTACACATGCATGTGCTCTCCTCATTTCATAGCAACTAAATTGTTCTTAATGTGCAATTCTTTGCAGTAGAGATTTTTTTTTGTTATTCCTGTTTATTTTTATGTATTTTATTTATTATTGAAGTATAGGTAGTCAATATTTTTTAAAGAAAAAAATTCCTGGGAGCCATAGAGTGAACTTTTAAATATTATGTCAAACTAAATCATTTTTTTATTTCCCCAAATATATTAAAAATGTCTCATACTATTAATTTAATATTACTATTAAAAATATCTCATAATACTTAAAAAATACCTAGTGACACATGTATTTCTAAAGACTGAAACAAAAAACAAACCCAAAACTATTCCATGTACTTAAAATAATGAGCAGATATTGGCCCAGTTGAACATTTAAAATTCTTAATTACCAACAATGCTTATTCTTTCATAACAAAACAGTATATAGACATAATGGGGGAAAATCTAATATTAATTATACATTAAATATAGCATGTGTTCAAAAATTCTCATACAGTAAAAATGGCAGTAAAATAGTAATTTAAAAAGTATTTTAAAAACTTTTTGTTAAATGGTCCTGAGCTGCAACCTGATTATGTAAGTGGTGCTGACATCAAGCCTGCAGACATCATTTATAAACATCTAATTATTGCAATTGCTTGGCTAAAATCTGTAGGATTCCTGCCTTGTTCATATGATTTATATGCAATTTACGTGAGTCCCAATATAAGAGAAACTCCTCTACCAAGGCATCTAAATCAATAAGAAAAAAAAAAAAGCAATTGAAATCTACATAATTTTCCCTTAGGAAAAAAGTGAGATATGTTTCAAAAAACTAATATTATAGCCATCAAAAAATCTCCCTGAAAAAATCATTTTCTGATTTTAATTCAAAGAGTACCACTGCTCTGGTTTTTTACATCACAAAAATTCTAATACTTAAGTTTTATCGACTTTTTTACATACTTCTTCCTAAAAATGTAAGAATACAAATATACACATTTTATGAGAATTTTTCTCATACACCACTTTAATACTGTTTTATTAGTAAATATGTGATTTGTAACATAAAATTAAAGCAAGTTTAATATTAATAACCAACATCTGTACTCTAGAAACTCTTCACTACCTGTAAATAAAACTTTTCCAGCAATATAGTATTTCATAATTCAGTGAATACACTTGAGTTTAGCAACATATAACCATTAAACAGCTTAAATTTGGATTAATTGTGGTTCTAAACATTAATACTGGTTAATGAAATGTCTAATATTTGAATGTATTAAAAGGTAAACACAGGAAACCAAATTATAACAAGGTGTGATCAAAGAAGAAAAGGGCTATTCTTTTTCATTCATCTATAAAACAAATTTATGAGATCATAAAGAACAATTTAACAACCTCAAGAAGGTTCAAAGTGGGGAAAGCCAGACCCTGAGAGAAAATGGATTTGTCAATGATTTCAGTCATTCAGTATAGGGAAGGAAAAAAAGCAGAAAATGTAGGTTCATTTTGCAATATAAAGTAGGGGGCATAAAATGCAGTAGCCTGTCTATGGACTTCTATTTATGTATTTAAACCTTGTTTCAATTCACAGATTATGCTGATCCTTCCACATGTAAACAGCCAATATTGATGGCAAGGCCCTTAGGAAAGGAAAACACACACCACACACACAGCAAGGTCAGGAAGCTACCAACCACCACAGGACAACAGATCAAAACAGAATGGTTTCATATGTTTCTATTGTTTATATACTTAATTTGAAGATGATATTCCTTGGGGAGTATAGGAGGTTGTAAATATTACTAGGAACATGAAACACAGTATCAAATAAAATATATACTTTTCATGCAAATATACTAAGTATTTCCTGCATGTATCTGTCAGTCAACCTGTAGTATTGAGAGCATTTCATTCAATTTTTTAAACTTAAATGTCAAGCCAAAATAAACCTCTTTGGTCTTAAATCCCTTTACTCCTAAGAATTCCTTACAGAGAATTACCTTCTTTCAATGAAATAATCAAGCTCACAAATTGTAATTTTTTTCTTTTTACTAAATTAAGCAATAGAGGAGTGAAAATGGAAGAGGCATTAACTCACTTGTTTCCAGGTTAAAATTTTGAAAATGATAAGCAATGATATTCTATTTGGTATTTAAGCATCTTACAAAATTACAACACGATATAAGCAATGGTGGAAATCTATTCAAAGTAGCAGAGGAGAACATTTTAAACATAGAAACTAGAGCCACAGCTGGCCACATGTTTTTTGAGTTCTGTTTCTTAAAGAGACAGTATCCTTGGACCTATGCCCTAAAAGGGAGCACATTTCCAAAATGCCTGATTACCAAACATCTTCTCTTGGCATTTCTTCAAACCCACAGTAGGCCAACGGTGTTCTATTTTATTTTACTATAAAATCAAATTATTTTTATTTGACTCTACAAATGACTCTCTGGGAAGCAGAAACAAATAAATAGAAGCTACTGCGACTAAAGATACCAAAAGTAAGGAGACCCAGAGATTTCCTATAATAGCAATTTTTTTAAACTTAAAATTATCACTGTCTCTTCATTCATTTCCCCACTCGTTCGCTCTGCCTAGGCGACAAGAGTATATTGTAACCGGTAACACCGGAAGCCACACTACAGCAGTTCTCGCTGTCGAATGAAGAGGGGAACTTGCTAATAAAGTCAACCAGCACCATAGCAATGAAATTTCAAAGACTTCATTTTCTGATTAGGAAAAGATACACAGTAAGGGGTCCGTACACATACCCTAAAAACCGGATTAACTCAGGATGATAAGGAAGATTTTCTTTTTCAGTGTATGTCCATTGACAAACCTACTGACCAACTCCGGCACATGGAAAAAAAGAGAAGGGGAAGGGGGTAAAGAAGTTTGGCTTACTTGGTGTACAAACACATCGACTGGAATTTCCAAGGGGCTTCCCTCTCGGTTTATCATGGAGATGAATCCAAATCCCATTCGCACATTGAACCACTTACAGTGGCCAGTTCCGTGCAGAACCTGGGATTCTTCCTCTGCCTGCTCTGGCAGCTTCCCGGGCTCTTCTCCACCACCTTTGCTTGCCCCGCCTGAGTAGAACAGGACAAAAAGAGTCAGAGTCAGTTAGTCTGGATTCCCAAACTGTTCACTGAAAGAGAGAGGGGTTAAAACAAAACAAAACACCAAAAAAAAAAAAAAAAAAAAACCAAAAAAAAAAAAAAAAAACCCAACAACAACAACTGATTGGGGCGTGGGGGGAAGAAACAGAAACTCAAAAAAAAAAAATGGTTGATTCTTTTTTTCTACAGAAAATATTTAAAAGGAAAGGGTTAAAAGGGGCAAGCGGGGGAGGCGGGAGCCACACTGTTCTATCGATCACATCAACTTCCACTTTTCTGTACATACGTGTACTTTTTCATTTAACTCCATTTTCCAGCCGCATATTACAGTACAGCATGCGATATTTTACTTGCATATTGCTGATTTAACACTGATCCCATTTACAAAGAGAAATTTTCAGTGAAACTATTCTCTCCTGAGGGCACGAGGAGGAAAGAGAAATCCTGAAGATGGTTAGAACTAGTTAGTGCACATGCGGCAGCAGCGAATCTAGGGTTATTTGCACTGTGCATTCCCCTCCCCCCCAATAACTTTCAATTAAAGTTGGGGTGGAATGGGGGAGGGGGCAGGTGTATAAAAGTTTTCTTGGGCTCACTAACTGAAACTGCGCTTAATCACACTCAAACAATTCAAACAATAGCCCACTGAAAGCTTTTCAAGTTCTGAATCAGTGTGGGCGGTACAAAACATTTTTGGAGATCTATAACAATAGGTTGCAGAAAGCCCCATTGCGCGATGGGGAGTGGGGGTAATGCCCAGTATTGGGGTAAAAGGGGAAGGGGGGGACAGGCAAAGAAGGGTGGGAAAGGGGGAGGGTGGAGAGAAAGGAAGAGAGAAAATCACAGTAAAACAATAGAAAAGAAAATTAACCTTCGGCCATGTTGCCCCACGGGCCCTCAGCTCCAAACTCGTGAGATGAAAAGTTTCCCTTTGGAACGGAGTGATCTTCTGCATCAATCTAACATCTTGATTTTGTGCGATCACAAATTTAGCTCGCATGGTCTAATGTGCTTTCCCTCTTTTGATTTTTTTCTCTTCTCTCTCCAGTTTCTGGCCCCCTGAGCCACGTGACTTTGTCAATTACATGCTTTCTTGCTACTAATTTCACCTCGGATCCTTAAGGGGCTGGCAAGAGGAAGAGATAACCAATCGCCATTTCATCTATGCTGACATCAAAATAATTTATGAATGAACATGAAAAACTCAAACATGTTATCTTAAAGAGAATTTGAGACACTTCTTTACGATAAATCAGAATGCTGATTTAGTGCTTTTTACTTAAACACAATGGAGGGTCCCTATGAATCGTCGATTTAGAAAAACGGCAGTCATATATGTGCACACGCGTGCCTTACACACAAGCCTGTCTAAAATCTCATGTAGGGGAAAAAACGCCATTTAAATAAAGCAGCCAATGTTACGCTTTTTTCCCCCCTAAGAAGTCAGCTGCTCCATAGTAGTAAACCTGCCCGGAGTGCAAATTTCATATTTAATTCAATTCCTAGAGGAAAATATATAATTTACAAACGATCTAATTAAACCTAATTACATCTCCACGAAACTTTGGATAATAGTAACATACACATACAATAAGACGAAAGCGTACAATTACCTGATCACGCCCAGAAATTTTTTTCAAATTTAAAATAAGATCCTACCGGAAAAATCGCTAGCACCTTCACGTATTCAAATTATGTTTAGGTTTATCATTTCTGAACATTTTGAAGGGGGAATTGTACTTCACAGGTTTCTCCGCCATCTCTTTCCGGGGGAGGAGATGTGATTAATGACTTCCTAAATAACAGACCAGTTTTCCAGCCTAACATAGAATGAACCTCAATCAGCGGCGATTGTTCCCCAAGAGCAAGACGACGTAGCGCAGGGAGGGGGAGGGGAGCGCCAGGCAGGGGAGGTGAAGAGGAGCCGCCAGCACAGGCGGCTGCAGAGCCAGAGAATGAGGTGGGGGAGGAAAAAAAAAGAGCGGTGGCAGGCGGGGGAAGGGGAAAAGAAAGAGGACAAGTGGGAGAAAAAAGGTAAATTCATATCATATTGATTGGACCCTGACATTTAAAAAGTCCACTACCAATGGACAGACGAGTCAAATAAACGAAAATGTAATAACGGATTAGGCTCCCACTGTCCCATCTCTGGCCTGGCCCCAGTTTCAAAATGCTTATCCTTTACCTTTCAAATTGATTCAAACGATCGTTGATTACTAGATGCTGACTCCAATATTACCGCCCTCATCGAATACAATAAATATTATGGATCAACTAGAAATGCTTTACTTCCTTTAAAATATAAAATACAAACCGTTTTTGAAACCTTAAAATGCCCCACCACTCTTTCCCCTACCATACCCCCCATTTTCTTAAACAAGCAGTTTACTGAGAAACTGTACAGATACCACTTCCCTTGGGCAAAGCTACTGAGTTGACCCTCCCCCACCTTACCCGCAATCCCCCTCCCGGCTCTTCAAACATGACTACACTCCTAACTCCAGCCACTGTTTCTCACAAACTAAAATGTGGGGGTTCTGAATCTAAAAGCATTTGAAAACCCACAGAATGCACCTATTTACACCTCGTCCCCATATTAAATAACTAAATATAAATTCATACTAATTGGTTCAGAACTGAAATAAATGGGTGTATGTAAATACATTTGTTTCAGCCTTTTTTAGTAAAAGGCATCAATCAAGACTGATCAATTTGGAAAGATTTTTCATGTTTACTTCTTTTGTTGCTTCCCAGAAAAGGAGGTAAAGCTTTCTCATTTTATTTACTTGGGGGAGAATAACCATGTTCTAGCTGGTAGGAAGGGAAGCAAAAATGTAAAAATCCAAATGATTTTGCAAGAGTAGCAAAAGTGCTCAAAAAAATTATTTGCTAACAAAACATTTTTCGGCATTAATTACGCTCACCTATAATGAAGTAACTTTAACGATGGCATTTCAGGTTAAACATTTTACATAATATTGAAGTATAAAAAACTAATTTAAAATAAGTTATTTGTTTTTTATATCTTAAATAAGAGAATTACTTTTAAAAATCAACATCTAAAAAAAATTAACATCTGAACAAACATCTGGTAACAGAGAAAAACAATCTGAAAAAGTATTCATGGAAATTAAGGGTAAGTGTCATTATTTATTAAAGTAATTATCATAAAATTCATAGAACAGTATAGCCTAGTGTTGTCACCAACACACATTTATGGTAAACAATATTTTATCTGTAAGTTTATTTTTAATTAGAAGATAGTTTAATCATCATAAAAATCAGAAACAATATACAGGTGGATTCTGAAACCCTTGCTAATTGTTAAATTTGATGAGATTCAAACCTATCAATCTATATATGAAAACTGTGAAATACCATAACTGAACCACATTGAATGGTATGGTTATGAGAATCAGAGCCTCCCCTGATTGGGGGCCTCCAGTATTAGTGGAATTAAGGTAGGGTTCACTGGACTGGTCACTGGTGTCAGAGGTTATCGACTCATTCATTTCCTGAGAGGGACATCAGCCTTTCAAGTTGTGTAGAAGGCTTTTTCCAACTGAGAACTCTGAGAAATCCTCTAACATTCATTCACAAAGAATTTAAGCCAAATACGTGTACATACCTGGGGGATGGGGAGGAAAGACGGAGAGAAGAAAAGAGAAAAAGAGGAGGAGGGGAGCAAATTGGGAAGGGAGTGAAGGAAGGAGACACAGTGAGACAGAAAATATCACTGTTTCAGGGATATGGCATTGTCCTTTAAATAGATTCATCTTTTCTGCCTAAGATCCTTTTAAAAAACTGACCATAATCTCTTTAAGCTCTAAGAGTGCTTCTTTCACAGAATATAGTCCTATGAATCTCCTAGAATGCTTTCCAATTTGTCACCTTCATGAAGTCTTCTGGTTTTAATTTTTTTCTCATTTCCTACTTGTTTTTAGTGCCAGAAAGACCTGTGCTTGACTCAAAACGCATGTTTTGTGAAAGCCAAATCTTTTAGTAGCTTGATTTATCATAGTTCTTTCAAAATGTTTCAAAAATGAGTTCAAGTAGTTACAAAGAATTATCAACACACTGGGGAGAAAAATTAAGGAATTAACCTATCATATGCCTGTTCATCATCACAATCTAAGATCTCTTCTTCATTCATTTAAAAAAATGAGGTACGTATTTTATTGGCTATTTTCTTTCCTCCCTCCTCCAAAACTCCAAGAGTACAATGCAAGGAGCCTAAAGAGGTGCCAGAGCCACCAAAGTTGCTGTCAACTATAAGCAATGAGTGACTTCTATTTCAGCAGAAACAATGCTTTGGTTCTTCTTAAAACTAGGAGGAGGGGCCGTGGCACTGCGGCGGGCGACTCCACCAGCGCTCTCCTCCCGGCAAATAAGGCCGGGGTCTGCAGCCCCAGCGCTGCCTTCGCAGCCGCGAATCTTCCCGCGCAGCTTGCGCCCCAGGGTCGCCAAGACCCCCAGGCCAGCGGATCCGCCCTTTCCCTCCACCTCCCGCCCCAGCAACTTCCTGTCCCCTTTCTCTCCCCAGTCACCTTTCCCTTTATTCATCACATCCCCACCTCCTCTCCAAAAGTCAAACCCTTCCAAAGAGGATGGTGATTTCTCACTAATAAGGCTTTTAAATTTGTCATTTTGTCCCCAAGAACACTAAACAAAAGAAACCCTTGCCTTAACTATTATGAAGGCAACACTTGGCACAATCTTCTTTTACTGCATTTCCAGATGTATGGCACTTATAATTTGGTCCCTTTATCTGTGAGATGTCAGAGTCTCTGCTAAGAGAAGTGAAGTCAAAGGGGAGCGCAATCGGAACCCGAGACTGACCACCACCACCACCCCCACTCCCCCATCAAGTCAAACCTAAAACGGAGCTGTCTTCAGACAGAACTCTGGCGCCGTCCTTTCGGGAAGCCGGGAAAGTGTGGCAATGCGCCTTTGGAGACCAGGAAAAGACTTATGCAGGGAAGGGGGTGGAGGGGCAGCTAGGGACCATTTTAGGGAACCAAAGCTGGAGCCCGGAGTGAGGTTTCCCGCCCAAAAGCTAAGCACCCACACGTCGGGCAAACTCTTCCCGATCCCTCCCACTCACTGCGTTATCAGTAAACTACTAGCAAATTACTTTTCTTGAAATTGTTACAATACTGAGGCAAATGAAAGAGTACTTGCCTGGGTGCACTGGTCTAACAGTAGAGGCACTTCAGAATTGGGGGAGGGGGGTAATTTTGTTTTTGTTTCCAAAAAGCAGAATTCCGTTTTCATTTAATTTCCTTATCTGGAAGCAAAACACTCTGGCTTAAATACAATTGTTCCAATTTGAGGATTGTTTGATAATTGTTAGACAGCTGTAAAAATCTCTTAAATTTTTCCCTTAAATATCTTTACACATTTCCCCAGGCATAATTAAATTACAGAAAAACAGGAATCGATTAGCATAAAGCTGAAGTTTTCCAGATAAATTGCCTTCAAAATCAAAAGCAAACATCTTTCTTTCCTTTTTGATCAGTTATCTTTCAGCAAAATATTTAAAGCAACACAATTAATTCAGAAAAGGAGCATTATTTTAAGACCACCATTTTGCAGAAACTGTCTTTTTTAAAAAAACTGGAATAGAAAAAAAATCCTATTTTATTAACATACTTCTCCCCCAATGAAAAGGAGAAATATAAATTTTGTTATTATTCCTCCCAAATATTTTCTGATTTGTGCTTAAACCTTCCTTAAATGATTTTAATTGGAACAGAAATAGGTTTGAAAGATCATTTGGTGATAAGCATTACATTACTTTGCCCAAAATAACACAAAAAGAAGCTTCATGTTTTATTTGAAAAAATGAGTTATATTTTTTTCACCTATAATACTTGAACATGTATTTTTCATAATTTAGGAATATTTTTGCAGTGAATATTTTCAGTTTGTAGAAATTACACTAAATAATGTAAACATACAAGTCTTTCCCTGTAATGAATGAAAATTTATTCTTTAAAACTTAATCTCATCAAAAGAAATAATAAGCTGAAATAAGAGTATAGACTGCTTCCAAGTTATTTCTTTAATATCTTCACTTTGGGTTTATTTGCAGGAAGGAGACGGGTAGATGGAAAATGGAAAGGAAGAGAGCAGGCGTGGAAGATTAGGCAAGTGAGAAGAAACCTTCAGACTTTGAAGATACCTACATGAGAAGCAAATCTGTGGAGAAAAAATATCTAACTATATACTGAAGACGAGGGGTGCCTGGCTTGCTCAGTTTGGTAGAGCATGGGACTCTTGATCTTGGGGTGGTGAGTTCGAGCCCTATGATGGGTGTAGAGATTACTTAAACTAAATAAAACTTGAGGAGGGAAAGAGGGAAGGTAGATAGGTAGGTAGGAAGGAAGGGAGGAAGAGAGAAAGAGGGAAATGGAAAGGGAAAAGAAAAGGAAACTGGAGGCCAGAGTTCTGGTCCCATAAGGTCATTAAGACCTTATGACCGTAGGCTAATCATTGACCTTCCCTGGGTCTCAGTTTCTTCATCAGCAATGTGAGGAGACTGAACCAATCAATCTTCAAGTATTTCAGCTTAAACATAATCTCTGGAAATAAACTTTCTTTTTGGTCAAAGTGGAGCCTCTCCCTAGCCAACACTTTTTTAGTCACAAGGAAACACAGACATGAAACTTTATTGCAGTCACTTAACACATTGGTGTTAACATTATTTCCCAACAGAAAAGAAAAAGGTCTCTGAACGGCCTCCAATTTGCCACCAGAGAAAAAATAGTAGTAGTAAGTAGTAAGGAGCAACTCGTTGGTAAATGAAAATATTGTAGAAACTTTTCAGAATCTTCTCTTTCATGATACTCATTAAGAGCATCATCTCCATGTCAAAGGATTCACTCTAGAGAAAAGTAAAGTGTGTGTCAAATAGCAGAGCCTATCAGTGGCTTCCTCATTAAAAATTTGATCTCTACTACTTCCTCTTGCTACATGCAATCTTATATTTAATAAGTTTAATAATAGAATAATAGCTTTTTATTTGTACTTACTAATGCTTATAAACTTTGTCATATTACAGCTCTTAATTATGTTTTCAAAATAGTATTTATCAAAAATAGACCCAAGACAATAAATTCAGCACAGCAGAAACCAAAATACTACATTATTATCAAATAGAATTATTACTGAAAAGTAAGTTTTCAGTTAATTTCAGTAATAAAAGGTTTACTTATTGGGGCGTCTGGGTGGCTCACTGGGTTAAGCCTCTGCCCTTGGCTCAGGTCATGATCTCAGGGTCCTGGGATAGAGCCAGCATTGGGGCTCTCTGCTCAGCAGAGAGCCTGTCCCCCTTCCCCCCTACCCCACCCAAACCCCCTGCCTGCTGCTCTGCCTACTTGTGATCTCTGTGCCAAATAAATAAATTTTTAAAAAAAAATTTTTTTAAAAAGGTTTATATATCAAAAGTCTAGGTTTTATAGCACACCTAAATAAATAAAAGGATATGTATTTTTTAAAGTCTAGGTTTAAATTGTTAAGAGTTCATAGGATTTATTTTTACAGTACAGTGAGGAACAAATTTCATACATGTTCTTGAAAAGCAAAATAAATGGGGCTTCCAGATTAAAAAAATTTCCTGAATCCTTGAAAAATGTTTAATATATTGTGCTGTTTATGCTACGGTAAATTCTCTGGAAATAGCACCAAGTGTTACCTTTAATTTAATTCAAACAGGTATCTCTAAGTTCCTATTTTGTTATGGGAGTTACAAAAATGAACAAGACACAAATCTCCATAAGCATTTAAATATCTGTTATCTATCTTGCATGAAAAACAGAAAAGGAAATCACAAAATCCAATTCTGCTAAAATAAGAAGGAAAAGGAGTTAATTAGAATATTTCTTCCACACAATTCTGGTGGGAGTATGAATTTATAGAAGAAATCATTTGGAGTACAGTAGGATATGGTACCCTTCTTGCCAAAGTGGAGTCAAGTTTTCTTATATGCCCCCAGTAATCTTTTTATAACCTTAGTCAAGTTAAATATTTAATTGGAAAAAAAGTAAAGACTAACCTGGGGCTGAAGAAACCTGGTTGAAAGACCTCATCATCTTCTGAAGAACCTAAAATCAGAGAGCTCAAGTCAGTACTACATTAATTGCCTACATAATTGCCTCTTCTTCAGTTTAATGGCTTATTAGAAAGCAATAAAATGCTTAGGTGTTTGACTCTGTGAAGTGACCTGTAAACTTTTTTTTTTTTTAACAATTTAAGACTTACCCAGCAAAATCACATAACCAATTGGCATAAACTTGCCTCTCGTTCCTATTAAAGGACATTGGTTTAAAAAACATCTTAAACAAAATCATTAAGATTACTCTTAATTGTTTACGACCCATTTTCATGAAGAATAGTTTTAAATTTTTTTGTTTTACACTGTAATTTAAAAAATCCTATTTTTTAAGCCACTGTTAAAAATCAACTTAACAACAGGGCACCTGGGTGGCTCAGTGGGCTAAATCCTCTGCTTTTGGCTCAGTTCATGATCTCAGGGTCCTGGGATGGAGTCCCACATCGGGCTCTCTGCTCAGCAGGGAGCCTGCTTCCCTCTCACTCTCTCTGCCTGCCTCTCTGCCTACTTATGATCTCTCTCTGTCAAATAAAAAAAAAACAAATCAACTTAACAACACTTTAGTGATGAACTTATTTGACTCTTCAGATATTTTAGAAGATAAATCATGAGAATATAACTGTGGTACTATACATTCTTATTGGGTCCATTACATTTATATACTATGTGAAAAAAATTGCTTTAATAGTAGTATGCTTAATCACTAAGCATATTTAATTAAAAGTATCTAAGATATATGAACCTACAATTTAAAAAGAAAAAGACGGTTTTAAAAATATGAGTTAGTACTAATGTTTTTAATACATCCACTGGCAGATCTCATGACACAGTAAAACTTGAAATAAAGAGGTTACCTGGTAATGAAGCATAGCGATTGGAAGAGAAACTGCTGACCACTGAATTATCATTTTTTCCCTGGGTTTAGAGTTATGGAGGTTTGGAAAATAGATTGGTTTGACCATGCATCCATTCACCTGCTACCACCCAGGGTTGTCTTTCTTCCCTTAACCAAACTTTATACTCCACATCTACCATATCAACTCCCAGAAAATAAACCAGTATGTGTAAATTCTTTAAGTTGCAATCTAATTTTCTTCTGAAAACGAAATGAAGGCTTTTCCAAGTGCAGAGTTCTACTGAATGTTGACCCAAGATTCTTCTTACAAAGGAGGACAATTCCACTGAGTAAGATTTGGAAGAATAGAGGAAGAATGTGAACAAAAGGCACGTGAACCTCTGTATATTAAATCCTTCAGTTATCCTGTGTTTACAACCAAAAGACAGAAGACAATGACAGACCCTAAAGTTAACAAAATTCATTATTAAAACTTATTGAAATAGTTTCCCCTTGTATTGAACCTATATTGTTTTGTTTTGTACCTGTAAGTGGGAGCGTACTTAAATACTACACATAAATTTCAGCAAAACCCTAGCTCATGTTTTCCTATTCTAAAAACCCACAGCCTATGCTTGATCTTCTCTATGTACTTATAGTTACAGAAAGGTTCAAACCAACATATTCAAAAGACGTGTAAAAATCAATAGGGAATTGTCTAAATTTTTTTCAAATAATTCATTTAATTATAAATGGCAGATTTAATAAAAGTGAAAATCAAATGGTGTAAGAAAGTTAGCTAAATGCTACTGTAAGTTTGAATGATGAAGATGTTCAGATTTTTCACTATCTAAACTTGACATATGGTTTTTTTGGGTTTGGGGGTTTTTTTGACAGTTTTAATATTATCATCCCTTCAAAGAAAAAGATGGAATTATTTTGACATTAATATACTTTATTGAGGTTAGGTAATGGTTTAAAACTTTTCAAAAACAAGGGTAGGTTAAAAAAAAAGAAGTAAATTTAAAGATGGATATTAAAATCTGTCCATCCAGTGTTTACTGAACAACTATTTCAGGAATGAGACAAATGTTAAATGTTCCTATCTTTACTATGGGTGACTATTTTTTGACATGAATAATAAAGAATTAAAAATAAGCCTTTAAGGGGCGCCTGGGTGGCTCAGTGGATTAAGCCGCTGCCTTCGTCGCAGGTCATGATCTCAGGGTCCTGGGATCAAGCCCCGCATCGGGCTCTCTGCTCCGCGGGGAGCCTGCTTCCTCCTCTCTCTCTGCCTGCTTCTCTGCCTACTTGTGTCAAATAAATAAATAAAATCTTTAAAAATAAATAAATAAATAAAAATAAAAATAAGCCTTTAAATGCATGAAAATTCCAAAAACAGCTTTTTGTAATCTCATACATGGATATTTTCATTTAATAATAGAGTTTTTGGTAAATTTTAGAAAACAAAAATCTAATTGAAACTGTGGTAACCTAAAATACCCTTCTCTGCTCCTTCACTAGAATAATCTTTTAATCATTTAAATCTCCACTTAGATGTCTTTTTCTTATTGTTCCATACTGAATACAATGCCTCTCCCATATAATACTGTACTGTAATTGGCTGTAATAGCCCATGAAAGTGTTCCCTGTCCCAACTTGACGCTATGCTCTGTGGTGGTGAAGGGCGGAGGGGACTGTGTATATTTAGTTCATCATTGTAATCCTAGCATTCTTTAGTGTTCAATACATATTTTTTAATGAACCAATGACTTAATGAATTTCTGAACCCCAGCAGACTATTTCTAGGATGGTTTTTATGAATTAAATGGACTTGTATACAAAATTTTCTTAAAACCATCTTTTCATAAAAGAGAATGTGATAGGCAATTAATCACTAGACAATTGTTAATGTGAAATATACACATATGAAGTGATTTCAATAATTTTACTCTCTATATATATACTTTTATAAGATTGCTTAACTTATAATCACTATCTACTACATTCTTAGATTTCACATTTCCTATTAAAATATGTAACAACAGGGGCGCCTGGGTGGCTCAGAGGGTTAAAGCCTCTGCCTTCGGCTCGGGTCATGATCCCAGAGTCCTGGGATCGAGCCCCGCATCGGGCTCTCTCCTTGGCAGGGAGCCTGCTTCCTCCTCTCTCTCTCTCTGCCTGCCTCTCTGTCTACTTGTGGTCTCTCTCTGTCGAATAAATAAATAAAATCTTTAAATAAAAAAAAATTTTAAAATATGTAACAACATTCTTCTCAAGTACTTTACATATTGTTATTAATCCACTATTGTAACTATTCAGTGTAAAAGAAAACTATTCTTTACTATACGCTCTAACTTATTTTAAAATTGCCAAGCTCTTAAGCCCAAAGAATTGAGTAGTAATAAATAAAAAATGCTACTACATATTACTCAGAACTTTATTTCAATTCAATTTACATCATGTTAGTTTTTACTTCTTAAAAGAAGTTACTTTAAGTTGCCAAAAAAACAATTTAGCAATAAAAAATATTCACTGTAATAAAAGGAAAATTATTTCATTACTTATTCTCATCACTATAATTTCTCTACATTTAAAAAGATACCTAAAATAACAAATTTTGTTTCTCTTATTATCAGTATTTTCCAAGATAATGTAGATGCAAAGTACATTATAGTTCACTAAATAAAATATTCACTTTATGGCTTATAACAAAAATTAGCCTATTTACAATATATCTCAATTATCAATGAACTAAATAAATTCTTTGGAAAGCAAAATGGGCAGCAATGTGACTCTTCTTTCTTAGAATATTTGGGAGGAAAGCTTTTAAAAAATGACTAAGATCATATAGCAAACATTCTACATAAACACCACAGTAAAGCCTAAAGCACAATACTTTTATATTTATTGCAACTTAAATATAACATATATACATTTGAAATAAAATATTAGATATAGAAGTTCAATATTAAAGTCAATGTGTGTGCTTTATGAAAATGTTTTCTTACTCTGTTCTCTAAAGGAACGGTAATATGTATTATAACCCTTCACTGTAATTATTTTTTGCAAATTGAGTCAAAAGATAAATTCAAATGCTGCCTAAGTAAAATCAGGATAAATCATTTGTAATTTCACTGAATATCCTACTGTAATTTTAGATAAAACTGAAAATGCTGTATTCTCACCTACACACAGACACAGAAAAATCAAATTACCTACTTCAAACTAAGTTAAAACAAATATTTCCAGGTGACTTTACACAGTTGAAAAACCATTGTTATTGGAATGTTAACATAGGAAAATTCACATTTCTTAAAATACTTAGAACATTATCTTGAAGAATGAATTTTTATTACTTTAAAAAAACATTTTAAAATTGCATTTTTATACTTATGAAGTAAATTATAATACATTACTTTTTACTATTTATAATACATTATGTAAACACTTAACCTTAGAGGCTAGTATCTATAATACAGCTGAAATACAGAGATGAATTTAACTTTCTCAGCCATTTTATAAACTGCTGTTTTATTGGTTTCACATAAAATATGAGTAGCTCATATTTTGCTCTAGCAACCTCTTCAAATACTATAGTAAAAAAATTTTACTCTAAAAAATAAAAAACTTCAATAAATAATAACTTAATTCAACTGGCAAACTGTCAAGACTCTTTAAAGGCACTATGTTAAACATTAATTGGTAAACAATTCTTCAACTTGAATGTGAATGTTGTAGCACAATTAAGGCACAGCAGCCGGTTTTGCTAATGAAAACTGTATTTTTCACCATAAGAAAGAATAGTTTTATATAATAAAGCTCATAGTTGAGTCACTGTTGGGGTTACACTAAGTAAAATAAAAACAATAGTGGTTTTAGATTAAAGAATCAAAATAATGGCAAAATTCCTGTCTTAATGAAGCTCATCACATATACTTTGAAGGCCCACCATAACCGTAAGATGAAAACTTTAGAGTAGCTTCTTGATATGGTAAACAAAAATGACTCTAAATAACCCTAAACACTTCTAGTTACAGTATTAACAAAACAATTTTATTTGATAACACATTTTAAGTTTTAATATACAATATTAATGGTTAAAAATTTATATCACAAGAGATTAATGACTAAATGAGAACTTTCAGTGCATTTGAAATACTTTCAATAAGCATTTAACAAAGATCAAGAAATGTTGTAGAGGTGGCTCACCCTTACCTCACTGCCAGTGATCTAATGATGTAATAAATGTAATACTAAATAAAAATAATAGGATTTTAAATAGCAGAGAAGATTATATACTAAGAGAATAATGCAAAAAGATAAAACAATTTACAGATTTTTTTCAAAAAATTTAAAACTACAGAAAAAGTAAAATCTCTTTATAGTCTGTACAGCATAGAATATTTTAGCTGAAATATTTTTGAAGAATCTGAAAAAAATGTTACATAAAAGAATTGTTTGAAAAATATAAAAGTAGTATTTTGGTTCTTGAATTCCCAAATAACAAACAGTGATTTGAAATATGTAGCAAATTTAAAACATGTTTTTCCACCATTAGAACTGGTCATTCAACACTAAGTCCTTTTTTCTATATAATTAAGCTTTTGTTCAGCCATGAAAAAACTAGAAACTGATTGCTTGAAAATGAGCTGCATGCCCTTTGTCCTGGTTTGTCACCTTTGACCCTTAATTTGATGATCCTGTATATCAACCCATTCTATTTTTAAGAAAATAATGTCAAAGTTCTATGCCTAAAATAGTACTTTTTACAAAAATATTAAATGTATCACAACATTCCTTTTCAGGTAATTTCTACAATGGTTTCACACTAGTGTTCATTTCACAGAGTACAGAACTCAATAATATTGTAAGCAATAACAACCTGGTGTTTACCCTGCTTCAGACAATAGAAAATTTCCTCAAAGTGCTTAATCAAGATCATTATAATTTCAAAATTTATTTTTCTTTCTTTAGAAATTGCTTATATTATTGTTTCTAAGTAGAACTTAGCTGAGTGATTTCTAACTTTATTAATTTCAATAATCAGAAGTTGTCATGTTGATTTTGATAGTGCCAGAATATAAACCAGAATAAAAACGCAAATATCAAGTTCTTACTCAAACTTAGTGTTATCAACTAAAAGTTGTTGTTTTTGAGAACTCACTCGTTGCTTAAATTGGTTTTAAAAACCTTGTCTTCATCTAAGTGACAGCTTTTGAAGAAAGGAAAAAACCCTAGCATTGATCCCATTGATTTTACTGACATTATTCGAAATCAATTTTATATAATAAATTAATATACTTAAGAAATAAAACTTCTCTATCACAATTTCTGGTTCATTTCAATACAGCTAGGTAAAAAGAATACATAAAATATGTATGAAATGTAATGTATATATTTCCTACAATGATGATGTAATTGAACCTCTATACAATTTCTGTCTACAGTTTTCAGTCAGATTTAGCAGCGACCAATATGGCTGTCTTGGTTCAGCACTATGGTCAGCGACTTTATAGAGTCATTGTGTCAGAGAACTACAAAACAGTATACGTGTACACAGTGGGCAAACCAATATGAGTCTATATTTCATATATTCCTATATATGTTCACATGAATCAATCTTAGTTTTTTAATGTAAGGAATTTTCATTGTTCTGAGTGGCAAGCTAGAAAATCTTTTTTTTCTTGTGGCTCATCAAAAACAGTACTTATTTAAAAACATAATATAGTTCCTTTAAAAGGCAAGAAAATTAGGTACAGATTCTAAGCATTTAAACATTAAAAGTGGACATTTGTAGACTTACAGAACTTTAAAAGGAATTATGATTCCACTAAAAATTATCAAATAAGAAAACTCGAGCTGACAAAAATTTGCAATGGCCCTTTCACAATCAATTACTTCTAAATTGTTTTATCTATGAATCTCCACTTTCTTTCTTTAAAATTAGCTCAGCTATGGATTAAGATAAATGTTTATAGGTCTTTTTCTGACTGGAGCCTTCTAATATTATCCCCAAAACTGGTATTTATGAATAGCACTTTAATTATTTTAAAGAGACATCAGTCCTAACCCCGAGGACTGTTTTGCATGTATGTTTTATTTAAAAACTTAGTTTTCCTTTATTCATAGTTTGTAAATTATAATAGCAAGGTGTTACAAATACCAAAAAAAGTTATACATGATCAGAAAGCAAACAGTATCAAACTATCAGAGGTAAGATCTGCTTAATCTTTTTCTTCACAGTAAATAGGATTAAAAAAATTTTAAACCACTTTATTTACAAAAATCCTGGTGTTTTTTGGAATTTACATGTGCAACATACTTTAAATCATTCTGAAGACTGACTTTGACCACTAACATATTAACACTCAATTTGCTTCACTTACAAAGTCTAGTCTATTTCCCCCTTAACACAGATTTTTAAATTTAAATCCTGATTAATTTCACAACAAATTTTTCATTGTTTCTGAAAGAAGTTTGGCATAGACAGATAATAAGATACTGCAACTGGACAAGGATTAATGAGAACTGATCCTCAAATCATTTGGTTCCAGATCTGTTGGCAGAGAAGCACCTATAAACGGTTCTTATAACCAATATGCATCACAAATTGATCCATACACTTAAATTCTTAACATTTTATTATCAAGCAATGAATAGTTGATCCTATTTGTAAAACAGAAAAGTCAAATAAAGCATTTTATTCATTTGTAGTATCTTCCCCTCCCTACCAAGTACTAGAAAGAGGCCTATATGAGTTTAATTCCTGAAAATGTTTAGTAAATTTAGGCATGTTATATTGTCCTATTTCATACATTGAGAGATAAATAATTTGGGAAGAAAGAATTCTCCCCCAAATGGACAAGTGTCTAATTATTAATCTCAGTGGAATACTGATTATTACATGTTCTGTTGTTAACTTGCAGTATAACTCCTCTCACATATGTCCATGTCCATAGCAGAAAAAAATGGCATAAATTTCATCCCAAACTTGTATTTTGAAAATCACATAAACTGGCATAAATTTCCAAGAATGTAATTTTAAATTTTAAAGTTCCCCTGTAATCTTTTATAAAGTTAAATTGTGATGTTTCATAACTTATTGTTGGACTTAAAATTTTGCTATACCAACAAATGCGTTTCAGAAAGCATTTTTACATGATCGCCTAGCTAAGTATGATAATCATCTGGACAAAAAAGGAAATATGAGGATTTTTTTTGATCAGAGTAAAAAAATCACAAAAATCCACCGATACTGTAAAATGTTTTAAATTCATTCTAACATTAGTTGCCATGTATAATTTTAACTTCCACAATATTTGCGACTAAGAAATAAAAACAATAAAACAGTAGTATAATTCTTCCCTTGCATTAACAATTGTAGATAAAAAAAATCTTCACTGGAGAATTTAGTTCTATGAACGGTCATCATACCTGGTAACCTTAAAAACGTATGGGATGAAAACAAATCCACAGAAAGAACAGAAAGGAACTCAAAGAAACACAGGAACCTAAGATTTCAGTCTGTGTTACATGAAACAATTCAAAATGGCGGACTATTACTTACATTTAAGAAATTTCCGCAATGAGGACACTAAATACATACTGTAAGATGTTACTCGAAAACACTCAATATTTACCAACGTGCAATTAAAAAAAAAAAAAAGTTTTGCAGTACAAATCCTCGTAATGCACCCGCTTCCGATGTTTCAGTCAGTAGTCAGTTAATGCTCCTGCGAATGCATCGGGTTTTTTTTTCCTTTTCAAAAGCAACGTAAATCCAAGTGGGTTTTTCTCCGTCTTCCTCAAATCCTTAGTTTTAATTCATTAATTTATACCACCACTACCGAAGCAAAAAGGATCCCCGACGCCTGCCTGTTACAAAGCAGCACCGCTGGCGAAGTGCGCGAAGGGCAGGTGCGGACGCCCTCTGCTGGCGCGGCCCCGCGTGTCCGAGGCGCCAGTACTGGCCGCGGGAACCGGCCGCCGGGACCCCAGCTGGCGCCGCACCATTGCGACCCGAGTCGCCCGCGCCCCCTCCCTGCCCGGCCCTCCAGCTTCCAGCCGGCTCCGACCCGCGGGCGGCGACCGCGGCGGAGAGACTGGGCGGCCGCGCCGGCGACGCAGCGCCGGCTCTGAGCGCCGACCCAGCGGCACGGAGCTGGGAGAGAAAGGTGTGAACCCGGAAGTACATCGACCGCCCGCATCTCAGTGGTAACACGGGGGCAATAAATCAGGGCCGGAGAAGGAAGGACGCGGCTCCGGTTCCCGCACGACAACTTGCTGCGAGACCTGTCACTTCCCCACCTTGCCCTGTCCTTTCCCCTCCCCGGCGCTCGCGCCTCCTCCTTTCTTCCTGCTCCCCGGCACCGAGCTCCCCTCGACGTTGCTCACGTGCCAGACCCGGGGCCGCGAGCGGCGTCCGCACCCGCGCGCACACCCGGCCCCACTAGCACTCGCCCGGCTGCGGGGCGCGCTGCTTACCTCCGGGGCCTCATGGTCGTGTCGCTAGCCCGGGTGTGAGCGGGAGAGAGGGTGTGAGTACGTGTGTGGCGTTCAGTCCGGGGGGGACGGGCGGAGGAAGGGGCCTGGAGTCTGTCACTTCCTGAGGGAGCGCGGCGGCCGGAGACCCGGGATGCGCGCGGCGGGGCCGGGAGGGTCAGCACATTGTGAGCGGGAGGGGAGACGCGGTGCGGAGGGGCCGGGGAGCGAGGGCGGCGCGCGGCTGCCGGGCGCGGGATCTGCTGTCGCCGCCGCTTCGCCGCCGCTCCGCCGCCGCAGCCCGGCGGGTGGCTGGGCGCGGGGAGGAGGGGGCCGGGCCGGGGGGCGGAGGGGGGCCGCGGGCGCGGCGGCGGCGGCGGCAGGCTGCTCGACTCGAGCCTGCGTCAGGCGGCGGCACGCGCACACCTGCCCGCCGCCGCTCCCGGCCGCGTCATTGGCTGCCCGCGCCGAGCGCGCGAGATTGAACTTTCCATTCATTCTCGGGCTGCGTTGGCGTGCTCGGCGGTGGCAGAGCTCTCCCCGCCGGCTCCGGGGGAGGCGCGCCGCCTCCTGCTGTTGGAAGGGCGCGTCCCCGCGCGGGGTGTGGACGCGCTGGGTCGTCGCCGCCGGCTGCGCCAGCGAAGGCTTGGAGTGTCCGGGCCTGTCACTCTGATCCCACAGCGCGCTGCGCCTGATCCTGGAAGAGCCTTAGTCGGAGGTCCCTGGGGTGCTCCTGGAGGGAGGCGGGAGCGGAACTGTAAGAAGGGATCAAATCGTATCCTCAGCCCCGGTCGTCTTCTGCTTAACAAACGCTCTGGAGGTACCACGCAATGGTAAACGGCCAACTGTGCACTTCCAAATAATAATGGTACGTATCTCAGAATCCACTGAGTGTCAGAAGCTTGGGAACCTACTATCAGCTGTGTTCCATATTGCACTTCAGTTAACAGTAATTACTCAACCTCAGATTGAATACAGACATTAATTATCTCACAGAGTACCAAAAGATCTGTGGCCCGAAATACTGTTCTGTGCATACCTAACCGTGGTATTTTGGTATATTTTCCCAAATATCATTGCCTTCTCTCCTCTTGTTTCCTATTTCATGACCTCGCAGTTCTTTCTCATCAAAGCTTCTCTTTCTACTCTCAGAACAAATAGTCCTGGTGAACCACTGTCTGACAGTGGTTGTGATCTGTAATGTGTGATCTGAATTGATCCAATACAGGCTACAGACAGACCCTGACTTACATGACTTAATCATTTTTCAACTTAAAGATGTTACTAAAGCAATCGGCATTCAGTAGAAACCGTTCTTCGAAATTCTGAGTTTTGATCTTTTCCAGGGCTAGGATTATGTTGCAGATTCTCTCTCCTGATGGTGGGCAACAGCACCAATTTGCAGCCCACCCCACCTGCCACCTCCCTGTCAGCCAAGTGATCTCTGCCAGATTCACTTATAACCATTCTGTAACTACAGCCGCTGCGTTTTTCACTTTGAGTACTTCACTTTTTCACTTTCAATTTGAATAAAGTACGTGAGATATCAGCACTATATTATAAAATAGGCTTTGTGTTACGTAATTTTGCCCACCTGTTGGCTAGTGTAAGTATTCTGAGCACGTTTAAGGTAGGCTGGGCTAAGCAATGACTTTTGTAGGTTAGATGTATTAACTGCATTTTCAAATTACGATATTTTCAACTTGGAATTGTTTATCAGATCATAATCCCATCATAAGTACAGGAAGATCTGTATTTGGTGGAACTGATTAAAGGGGTTAATCATTTCTGCAAACTAAAA
Source organism: Meles meles (assembly GCF_922984935.1). Classification (NCBI taxonomy): domain Eukaryota; kingdom Metazoa; phylum Chordata; class Mammalia; order Carnivora; family Mustelidae; genus Meles; species Meles meles. The sequence continues at coordinate 27,362,483 of NC_060070.1, forward strand.
GACAGATGTTTTTTAAAAAATAAGCATATATGGTATAAAAACAAATTAAAACTGAAAAACTTTTAACATGACTAATAAAGTCCAGTTAGCTGATAACCTATGACTAAAAAGCAAATCTCCAAAACATTACTATGTGATGATGACCACATTCTCCCTTCCAGTTCCTGAGTTGGGATGAGGAAGCCAATTCATCTCTCAGGGATAACCAGAGTCTAGGAAAAATGTTTCTGACCTGGGGATGAAATAAGTGCAAACAAACTGATCTGAAGTGAAAGTCCATTGTGACCCTCCCTAAGAATTTTCTGGACTGGCTACTTTTGGCAAATTCCCTAGATGGCTGCCCGACTTCTATTGAGCCTGTGGAGAATGTGCCTGGCTTTAAAGATGCTTTTTCATTGGCAAGTACATAAAGTTTTTCTGGCATTACTCACTGACTAGTGCAGAGTACTACAGAGGATTCTCTTAGATGAAATTGTTAGTTAGAACCATTGTATCAGTCAATTGCATTTGTTATAATGCTATGTACTTTACACTATGATTCCAAATATAATTTAGTGGAAAAGGATGCAGACATTGATCACTAGAAATGAAAAACAACAATTAATTATATATTGCCATCTGAAATATATACTTTGACTTAAAAGCATTATAGTAATTTTTTATTTATGAGTAGGGCTTACAAATGATGCACTTACAGAGTGGGCTTTATTTTCTTTTAATAAATATGTCTTTTAGGTGCCTTATTAGACTTTGGGTATATTTATGTAATACCTATGTGAAGTCCTGAGAAGAATTGCAAACAGAATATAAAAATTGAAACAATCTAGAGAGTCAGTATTCCAGACAAATCAAGAGATAATTTTCCTTTTTTATTTCAAATTAATTACTGTCATGGCATCATGCTGCTGTCAAAAAAATGAAAAATAGGACATTATGATATTTAATGTATAATTTCATATCAGGTGCCAGGAAGGGGAGATAATGAATTTTGATAGACTAAGCACTAGCTGAAGAATATCTTACTGTGAATAGGGAGTGGATGAAAAGCTACAAGAGAAAGTTAAAGGCAAATGAATTATTTGTATATGACTCTTGGCAATTTCTCTCAAAAAACTTTTTTTTTAAGATTTTATTTATTTGGCAGAGAGAAAGAGAACACAAGCAAGGGGAGCAGCAGGGAGAAGGAGAAGAAGGCTCTCTGTGGAGCAAGGAGCCTATTGCGGGACTCCATCCCAGGACCTCGGTACCATGACCTGAGCCGAAGGCAGACACTTAACTGACTGAGCAACCCAGGTCCCCCTAAAAATGTATTTTGCTACCTGGGGCCATGTGATAAGTGGCTTTACTCTTACAGTAATGTCTGATAATTACTCTCTGAGAGAACAGGCTCTATCTTACTGTTCTTAGTATTTCCAGTGTCGGCAACATTGCCTGGCACATGGTGGGTATGAAAGAAATATTGTTTCTTATTTTTATTTTTTTATTGAAGTATAATTAATATACAGCATTGTATTAGTTTCAGGGGAAAATGTATTTTTTAAAATACTTATTTCCAATGATTTTTTTTTTTTTAAGATTTCATTTATTTATTTGACAGAGAGAGAAACAGCGAGGGAGGGAACACAAGCAGGGGGATTGGGAGAGGGAGAAGCAGGCTTCCTACCAAGCAGGGAGCCCAATGTGGGGCTCGATCCCAGGACCCCGGGATCATGACCTGAGCCAAAGGCAGATGCTTAATGACTGAGCCACCCAGGTGCCCCTAAAGATTTTATTTTTAAGTAAGCTCTGTACCCAATGTGGGGCTCAAACTCACAACCCTGAGATCAAGAGTCATATGCTCTAGTGACTGAATTGGCCAAGGACCCCAGAAAAATGTTGTTTTTTAATTGGTGCATAAGAATGGTCCCTGAAGGGTCGCCTGGGTGGCTCAGTGGGTTAAAGCTCTGCTTTCGGCTCAGGTCATGATCTCAGGGTCCTGGGATTGAGCTCCGCATTGGGCTCTCTGCTCAGCAGGAAGCCTGTTTCTCTTCCTCTCTCTCTCTGCCTGCCTCTCTGCCTACTTGTGATCTCTGTCTGTCAAACAGAGAAATAAAATCTTTAAAAAAAAAAAAAGAATGGTACCTGATTACATTATCAAGCAAATAATTAACAAGATATTTACAAAATACAAATGCAGTTGCAGTGTCTTATGTCTCATCCCTGCCCTCCTACCTGGCTGGCTCAGTTGGTGGAGCATGCAACCGTTATTCTCCAGGTTGTGGGTTCAAGCCCCACATTGGGTGAGGAGATTGCTTAAAAATAAAGTCTTAAAAAAATAAATGACTGGAGTATATGAAAGTAAATCCTAAATATCATGTCCTTTTGCTTATGAATTATAAGCATTGAGCATTATAATACTGAAAATGAGGTATTTTGCATATTTACTCACCTATTCCGAAACAATATTTTTTTAAGATTTTTATTTATTTATTTGAGAGAGAGAGAACCAGCTGGGAGAGAGGCAGAGGGTGAGGGAGAAGCAGGCTCCCCGCTGAGCAGGGAGCCCAATGTGGAGCTCAGTCCAGGACCCTGGGATCATGACTTGAGCCAACAGCAGACACTTAACCTACCCCTCAAACAATTTTTAAAATAGAGTTTTAAGAATAGGAAAGAATACTATTGTATTTGTTTGCTAGAGCCCATCCTAGCTCAGCTGGCTGAGTGTCTGGCTCTTGGTTTTAGCTTAGTGGTGATCTCAGGTCATGGGAGCAAGTCTCATGTCAAACTCCATGCTCAGCACAGAGTCTGTTCGAGGTTCTCTCTCTCTCCCTCTCTGTCCCTCCCCCTGCTCACCAGTGTGCTCTTTCTCTTTAAATAAAGAAATAAATTAAATCTTTAAAGAAAATTTAGAAATGAATATCTTTCTGCAGAGAACTGATTAGATCCACATTAGTTTTTTTAAAAATAGGTATAAACTCTTGGGTTTTTTAATCTTTTTTTTTTAAGATTTTATTTATTTATTTGACAGAGAGATCACAAGTAGGCAGAGAGAGAGGGGGAAGCAGGCTCCCTGCTGAGCAGAGAGCCCGATGTGGGGCTCTATCCTAGGACCCTGAGATCATGACCCAAGCCGAAGGCGGAGGCTTAACCCACTGAGCCACCCAGGTGCCCCAGTTTATCTTTTTTTTCTTTTTTTTTTTTTTTTGGTATTCTCAACACACAACATGGGCTTAACTCACAACCCTGAGATCAAGAGTTTCATGCTCTTTCAACTGAATCAACCAGTTGCCTCTCACATCCGTTTCTCCCCCCACGTGGTAATAGAAAAAGAAGTAACTCCAGGCATAAATGTTTGCTTTAGGATTCTGTATACTTATCACAAATATAATTTATCTTGTTTTCAAAATTAAAAGTTTATAAAGGAAGCACTACCACCCAAATTATAAGTGTTTTTTTGTTTTTTTTTTTTTTTAGATTTTATTTACTTATTTGACAGACAGAGATCACAAGTAGGAAGAGAAGCAGGCAGAGAGAGAGAGGAGGAAGCAGGCTCCCTGTGAGCCGAGAGCCTGATGCGGGGCTCGACCCCAGGACCCTGGGATCTTGACCTGAGCCGAAGGCAGAGGCTTAACCCACTGAGCCACCCAGGCGCCCCCAAATTATAAGTTTTCTAATGGACTCTCCCTCACATATAGAAAAGAAAAATGAAAACTGGGCAGAAAGTTTTGCTTTCCTAAAATTATGACAAATTTGTGTTTGCCTATCAAACGGACAAGAATCCTGAGGTTTGACACTCTTTTGGCAAGGCTGTGGATAAATCACTACTCTCACACACTGCTATGGGAGTGTAAAAGGGGTACAACATTTAGAGAGGTGAAATGAAATGAAAACAGAAAAATTACAGACTAGTAGGAGCTTTGTCCCTATTCCCTTATTTCTGGAAAGCTAAAATCCAAGACTTAATGATGGTACATCAGTAGTGTCATTTTCATATATTACAACATAATTTAATTTACCCCCATGAGGAGGTGTTTTCTTGCTTTTATACTTTGACTAAGTACCCAATAAATAGCTGTAGAATAGATTGAATAAATAGATTGAATAAATAGCTTACACTGCTTTCATCCAATTCTGCCAAGCCTTGAGGCAGAGAAGGATTTATTTGTGCTAGCCACAAGAGGGTTAGAAATCTAGGGTCTTGGAATATTTAAAATGGCAACTGCGTTTTTACTTCATGTGATAAAACATAAAAGTTTGTAAAGGTTTGGTTAATTAAAAATTGGTCTTGGAGCAGAAGTTGAATAAAACAAAAACCTTTAGAAGAATTGAGAGATCTCAGAACAAAGATCAAATTAAGGACACTGGGTTAAAGCCTCTGCCTTCGGCTCAGGTCATGATCCCAGGGTCCTGGGATCGAGCCCCACATCGGGCTCTCTGCTCTGCAGGGGGCCTGCTTCCTCCTCTCTCTCTGCCTGCCTCTCTGCTTAGTTGTGATTTCTCTCTGTCAAATAAAAAAAAATATTAAAAAAAAAATGACATATTTGGAATATATCTGAGTATGTAAAAGCAAAAAAAGAAATACAAAACAGTGACCTAAGTAAAATTCAGTCCACTTCAATTCCAGGGGCTGGATCCTTGGCTTGGTAGAGTAAGTGTGAGAGAAGCATTTACCTCTGACAACTGCCTTCAGTTTGCACTCTCTCCCAGTGAGAATCACCTAGCCAACCCAAAGATACATGAGAAATAATACATGTTTGAAGTTTTAAGCTGCTACTTTTCGGGGTGTTTTGTTACACTGCAATGTTGATATGAAATTCTGATCCTTAGGTCCTTTTCCAGCTTCAGTCATAAGATGTCTCCAGGTCATGGGAACCTACTCATCTGCAACTTTTGGAGAAATGCATCAGATCATTTTTACATGGCCTCTTTCTTACCCTTCCATTTTCATCCAGACCCACCTGCTCTTTGATGAGAACTAATCTGGTAAGTAAACTCTTTGTGCACATGTAATCATAGGCTAGTATTTTTTTATGTGGCTTCTCACACATTTTTTCCTATCATTGCTTTCTAACTAGGACTTGGGGAAGAATTACCAAGGTAGGCAAATTTGTTCTGAGTCACTTGGAAGAGTAGGGAGTGGTATTTGGGGAGAAGAGATGGAGAACACTTTGTTAACCTTCAGATTATGCCCATCATTTTTTTTTTTTTTTAAGATTTTATTTATTTGACAGACAGAGATCACAAGAAGGCAGAGAGGCAGGCAGAGAGAGAGGAGGAACCGGGCTCCCCGCTGAGCAGAGAGCCCGATGCAGGGTTTAATTCCAGGACCCTGGGATCATGACCTGAGCCGAAGGCAGAGGCTTTAACCCACTAAGCCATCCAGGCACCCCCATGCTCATCTTTTTTATCCAAAATTATTACTGATTCAGGGCACCTGGGTGGCTCCTGTGGTTAAGGCGTCTGCCTTCAGCTCAGGTCATAATCCTGGGATCCTGGGATTGAGCTCTGCATCATGCTTCTCCCTCTCCTCCCCCCTCATGCTCTCTCTCACTATCTCTTTCTCTCTCAAATAAATAAACAAAATATTTAAAAATAAATAAATTATTACTGACTTACTGGCCATTGAACAAAAAGGTTAAAGAATGACATACAAATAATGATAAATTCAGGAACTTCTATATTTTTACTTTTTTCCCTTCAGTAGTGTACTCAGAACTTTATATATAAATTATAAGAGGTACTGAGGCAATATGGTTCAAGGTTCTATTGTATGATCATTGTTTTTTCTATAAAAGGAATTCCTGGAATCATCTGCTTTTAATTTCGTCAGAAGTACAACCTACAAGCCAATACATCTAAAATAATTTTTGTAATGCTTTAAAAAAAAACAAAACTAGAGGGGCGCCTGGGTGGCTCAGTGGGTTAAAGCCTCTGCCTTCAGCTCAGGTCATGATCCCAGGGTCCTGGGATTGAGCCTCACATCGGGCTCTCTGCTCAGCAGGGAGACTGTTTCCTCCTCTCTCTGCCTGCCTCTCTGCCTACTTGTGATCTCTGTCTGTCAAATAAATAAATAAAATCTTAAAAAAAAAACCAAAAACAAAAACAAAACTAGAGACCCCTTTTCCCCCATCAGGGTTGTAGGTGGTGGTAGGTATGAAGATGTCTTTGCTAATTTTTAGAGTCCATTTTCAAGTTTTAAATACGAGATTTGTTCCCCAAAAATATTCACAAAGAGTTTAAGGATTGTCCATAAAAATAGATTTATTGAGAAAAGAAAAACACTGGATTTTTTTCATTGTAACATATTTTGAAATGTCAAGGGAAAAAAATGGAGGATTCCTCAAAATTCTGCAGATTCATACACATCTTTTGTTAGTTAACTTTAACATAGATTATATTAAGTTCTTGATTTTAAAAACTTTTTTAAAAATTTAACTTTTTTCTTTTCAGTGTTCCAAAATTCATTGTTTATGCACCATACCCAGTGCTCCATGCAATACATGCCCTCCTTAATACCCACCACCAGGCTCACCCAATCCCCCACCTCCCTCCCCTCCAAAACCCTCAGTTTGTTTCTCAGAGTCCACAGTCTCTCATGGTTTGTCTCCCCTTCCAATTTCCCCCAATTCATTCTCCTCTCCATCTCCCCAAAGCATCCCATTCTTGATTTCAGTTCCAGTCACGATCTTGGGGTCGTGAGATTGAGCCCCACACCAGGCTCCACACAGAGCATGGAGCCTGCTTGGGAGTCTCTCTCTCCCTCACCCCCTGCCATTTCCTCCCCCTTTACACTCCTCTCTCTCTCTCTGTCTAAAATAATAAAATAAAATAACATAGAAAAATCACTATAGAGTTGGGTCACCTGGCTGGCTTCGTTGGTAGAGCATCGATCTCAGAATCATGAGTTTAAGTCCCATGTTGGGGACAGAGCTGATGGTAAGGAATTCCCAACCAGCAATCTGCCTGGAGTCATTTCTTCCATTAGTCCTACCTTAATAACTAAAATTGCTGTGCTGTTAGCCTTACAGATCAATCATGGAAAGATAGTGTGAAAGTACAAGTGGTATTTGGTATTTAAGATAGTGACAAACAAGTTAGCTCAAATTACGGGACAGAATTAAAAAATTATAACAGCCATCTTGATTTCAAGTATTAGAACATAGTATAATAGATGTTAAATTGGAGTAGATGGTAGACCAGTCTTAAACAGTAGGTAAAGCTATTCCGAAATAAACCTTATGGAACACCAGAATACATTTATTGTGATGTGACTGAGTAGAGAGAAATTATATTGTAATTCAACACTTGTCCTTTTTGTATAGTGGGAAGCAATTTCCTTTTTTTTTCTTTTTTTTTTTTTTAAGGTTTTATTTATTCATTTGACAGAGAGAGATCACAAGTAGGCAGAGAGGGAAGCAGAGAGAGAGGAAGGGAAGCAGGCTCCCTACTGAGCAGAGAGCCTGATGCGGGGCTCGATCCCAGGATCCTGAGATCATGACCTGAGCCGAAGGCAGAGGCTTTAACCCAGTGAGCCACGCAGGCGCCCCGGGAAGCAATTTCTAAAATAAGAAGGGATTGGGGCACCTGGGTGGCTCAGTGGGTTGAGTCTCTGCCTTCGGCTCAGGTCATGATCTCAGGGTCCTGGGATCGAGTCCTGCATAGGGCTCTCTGCTCGGCGGGGAGACTGCTCCTCCTCTCTCTCTCTCTGCTTTCCTCTCTGCCTGCTTGTGATCTCTCTCTGTCAAATAAATAAATAAAAATTTTTAAAAAATAAAAATTAAAAATAAAATAAGAAGGGATTTGGGGTGAAGAATTAACATGTGTTGAATCCTTATTAAATGATAGACTTTAAGTATTTATATCTCCTATCTCATTTATATCTCATAAAAAAGCCTATAAATGATAAAAAAGCATATAAATGATTATGCTCATAATCATATTCATTTCCAGAAGACGATTCTTTTTTTTTTTTTTTAAGATTTTATTTATTTATTTATTTGGAGAAAGAGAGAGGAGAGAGAGAGCGAGCCAGGGGAGGAGCAGAAGGAAAGGAACAACCAGACTCCACACTGAGCGTGGAGCCCGACACAGGGCTGAATCATGTGACCCAGAGATCATGGCCTGAACTGAAATCAAGAGCTAAAAACTTAACTGACCGAGCCACCCAAGTGCCTCTTCAGAGGAGGATTCTAAGGCTATTTATTTACTTCATGTTTCTCAAAGGGTGTTCTACAAATCACTCACATCAAAATCTCCTGAAGAGCTTAATAGAAATTTAAATTCCTAGGGCACCTTGGTGGTTCAGTGGGTTAAGCCTCTGTCTTCCGCTCAGGTCATGATCTCAGGGTCCTGGGATCAAGCCCCACATCGGGCTCTCTGCTCAGTGGGGAGCCTGCTTCCCCCTCTTTCTCTGCCTGCCTGTCTACCTACTTGTGATCTGTCTCTGTCAAATAAATAAATAAAATCTTAAAAAAAAAAAAAAAAGAAAGAAAGAAATTTAAATTCCTAGACCTCAATTCAAATTTCCCTGAATCATGATTTCTGGGACACTTTCAAACTAAATACCAATTTGAAAAATACATGAAAGTTTTCTTTTTTGGCAAGTGGGTGTTAAAGTCATTGGTTAACCTATCTCTGTTCATGATAAAGTTGTTTAGTGACCAGTATCTGTATCTATAATTACATTTCTGTGTAACCAACGGTCAATTACTAATTTTTTGTCTGCACATAAAGGCAACAGTATAAAGAGAAAAGAGGTCAACATTCTAGACTTTAGTCTACTGAGTCTCCTTCAATTGGCTATCAGGGATAGCACTGAAAGCAATTGTTAGTGCCTTTCTTATCACTTTTAGTTGTTTTAAAAGTATATATTCCTTTGTTTTTATTTTGCTTTTCTTTTTTTTTTTTAAATTTTTTATTTATTTATTTGACAGAGAGAGATCACAAGTAGACAGAGAGGCAGGCAGAGAGAGAGGGAGGGAAGCAGGCTCACTGCCGAGCAGAGAGCCCGATGCGGGACTCGATCCCAGGACCCTGAGATCATGACCTGAGCCGAAGGCAGCGGCTTAACCCACTGAGCCACCTAGGTGCCCCTATTTTGCTTTTCTTATTTCAGTCTCTCTTTTCTACTTTTTTTTTTTTTTTAATATTTTATTTATTTAACAGAGAGAAATCACAACTAGGCAGAGAGGCAGGCAGAGAGAGAGGAGGAAGCAGGCTCCCTGCGGAGCAGAGAGCCCGACGTGGGGCTCGATCCCAGGACCCTGAGATCATGACCTGAGCCGAAGGCAGTGGCTTAATCCACTGAGCCACCCAGGCGCCCCTCTTTTCTACTTTTTAAAATAAAGTTATTTTATCTTGTTTACTTTTTTTTATTTTTAGAATTTTTTTAGTTTTAGGGTTTTTTTTAGTTTTAGTTTAGTTTTAATTCCAGTTACTTCATCTTTTCTTCTTTCTTACTGTACACTAATTTTTTTTCTCCCCTTGCTATGCCTTGGGTTTGTCACCAGTTTCAGTTAACTTGGTAAGGCATTAAATCATACTCCATTTTCCTTTTCCCAGTCTGAACCAGTTATGATATATACAGAGAGGCAAGACAGATGGAGATTAAAACAAAAAAGCTAGATTGAAACTAGGGCTTAGATCAACAACCAGTCAGCCCGCCTAATACTTCTCACCAAGTCTAGACCCTGAAATGACCTGCTGACTTAGAATCACAACAAATGTCAAGCCCAGGGATCAGTAACAGACATGTAGTAGCCTTCAGCCATGTTTCTAGAAGATTGTTCAAAGTTAAGTATTGGTATCAGTACATTTATATTGGACATATTTAGAATACATATGAATGTAAATAAAGACAACTTTTTCTACAAAATGGGGACCTAAGTAAAATTTAGTCAGCTTCAGTTCCGGAGGCTGGATGCTTGGCCTGGTGGAATAAATATGAGAGAAGCATGTACATCTGATTACTGCGTTTAGCCTATGCCCTCTCTCCCAATGAAAATATACAGAAATAAGAGGGTGCCTGGGTGGCTCAGGTGGTTAAGCCTCTGCCTTTGGCTCAGGTCATGATCCCAGGGCCCTGGGATCAAGACCAGCATCTGCTGGGCGTCTGCTCAGCAGGCAGTCTGCTTTTCTCTCTCTCTCTGCCCCTACCCCTAGCTTAAGCTCTCTTGCTCTCTCTTACTCTGCTTTCTCTCTCTTTATCTCTCTCAAATAAATAAATGAAATATTTAAAAAGAAAAAAGAAAAAAAATATACAGAAATAAAATTATGTCATACAGATTTCCTACCAGGTTCACCTTGCTTGAAAATTCACCTTGCTTGAAGAGATTCAAAAAAATCATATGGAATCATGATTAAGTGATTATGCTTAAGTGATTATTAAATTATGCTACATCTTCCAATGAGAATTAATATATGTTTCAAGAAGTCACACAGTGACAGTTAGAAATTCAGATGCCCGCGTTCCACTGCCAATCCTCTGTGACTCTGAATGGGGTTTTGAGAAGTAAAGAGCCAGGGCTATCTCTACTGCCTCCTGATATATTTGGCGATATCATAACAAAGCAAGTATGGGAGTTCCCACCAAATTAGAAGACTGTTGTGGCAGGCGTTTTGTAGCCATGTAGCAGAGTTCTGGTTGGAAAAATGTGTCAGAGTCTGTGGCAAAGGTGATGTGAGTGGTGACAATAGAAGCCATGACAAGGGGTCAGTCACTTTCAGATAAAGCCTTCCAAAATGGTAACAGAGATGATGAAGACCGTCCTGACTTCACCAAATTTATAATTTAGTAAATAAAGGATATGGGAACAACTTAATTCAATGATAAAGAAGAGTGACAACAGCTAACATGTATCAAGTGCTTACTATATTCCAGGAACTGTTGATCACCACAGTTGATCTTCCCAGAGTCGTGGTAGAGTACTCATATAATTCTCCATTTATAAGTGGGTAAACTGAGTCTTGGTTGGGGGGCTGTTGAATAGTTTACTCATGGACACACCAAAAGTAGGTCCTTAAGCTAGGATTCAAACTCAGGAAAGATAATATGCAAAGTAATATGAACACAAAACTCAAGTTAATCAGATGGGAAGAACGGCTTAACTGGGGCGATGCTTCGATGTGGCTGCTGTTGGCTCCCTTTTCTCAACAGACCATTACCTTGCCTGGAATACTGTAAGCACTTGTTGAAATTTATTTTTTTTTAAGATTTTATTTATTTATTTGACAGAGAGAGATCACAAGTAGGCAGAGAGGCAGGCAGAGAGAGAGAGGGGGAAGCAGGCTCCCCGCCGAGCAGAGAGCCGGATGCGGGACGCGATCCCAGGACCCTGAGATCATGACCTGAGCCAAAGGCAGCAGCTTAAACCACTAAGCCACCCAGGCGCCCCTGAAATTTATTTTTTAATAACCATATAAGGTTGTTGTGAATTTGGGGAGAAAGACGTGGCAGGAGCTGCATTCTGTGATTTGTCAGTTGAGTTCATGTTTTCCTCTGTTATTCTCTCAGTTTAAAGAGAATCAGGAAGGAGTGGGTTTAGCGGGCAAGCTTCAGAACAGAATGAAGCCAAATCTGACAAGTGAAAGAAGTGCCAAGAATTCAGGTCTCGGAGATTATGGTGGATTCAGGGATAGATAGCTAGGGCAATTAGAATATGCAAGCAATTAGCCAGAGCTAATTAGTTAACAACAGACTTCCCCTAAGCTCTGAAAACCTAGTTACAGAGTATTTGAAACAGCTAAAGTAAGGCTTTAGATGTCAAAACGGTTCCCAAAGTAGAACACACAAATTGAGTCAGCAGGCGTAACTGTGAGCAGTTTCAAAATACCATTAAGTAGAAGGTTTATATTTTTCTGGGGTGACTGAGGGGCTCAGTTGGTTAAGGGTCTGCCTTCAGCTCATGTCATGATCCCAGGGTCTTGGGATAGAGCCCCACACTGGGCTTCCTGTTCAGTGGGGAGCCTGCTTCTCCTTCTGCTGCTCACCTTGCTTGTTCTCTCTCCCCCCTCTCTCGTAAGTAAATTAATTAAAAATCTTAGGGAAAAAAAGATGATTTATATTTTTCTTAAGGATAGCAAAGAAAACCACAGATTAAGGAGTCATTGAGAAAAGTTAAGATTTACTCTGAAAGGGATAGGACTTGTACCAAAAAAAAAAAAAAGTTTCTTTTATACTGCTTTTTGTATATTTTTTCACTTTGTATTATGAGTAGCTAACTAATTTATATCTCAATAAAAGTTTATATATTTAGATATAAGCATTTACTTTTCAAATTTATAGAGCTAATTTCTCAAGTTCAAAGGATTATCATAGATTCTAGCTAGGAGACTGTGCTTCTGAGTCCTGATGGGGCAGCCCAAAGCTATCTCATCAGGAATGATTAGAAATAGGTTAGATGGGAGACGGAAGGATTCAGAAAGTGACATTAGTTGTTAAGCTACCCACTGTGAACCTCGAAGCAGGTTACAAAATTTCCTTTTTGCTTAGAGTCCCAGGAGCCCTTGGAGGAAGCTTTGGGACTGATAGCTATGTCCCTGTGATTATGAAATTAGGACAAAGAAGGGAGATGAAATCCACCCAGCTAGACCGGAGTGGGGTTTAATACATCAGGATGGGAAACAATTCACCACATAGCAAAAGAGGTTCTTTTTGATCATCAGGGAAAGGGTATTCTTTTCATGAAGTCTATTTTTTTTTCTGTTATTCAGGTTTGGTGAATTCTGTTTATCTCTTCTCAAGTTCATTGATTCTGTCCTGTCATCTGCATTGTACAATTGAGCCCATCTAATGATTTATTGGTGTTGGTTATTATACTTCTTTCAGCTTTCTATTTTCCATTTTTTTTAACATCTGTTTCTTTACTGAGATTATCTACATTTTCCTTTGTTTCAAGAGAATTCACATTTGCTTGCTGAAGCATTTTTATGATGCCTGCTCTGTAATCCATGTCAGATAATTCCAAAATCTGGTCCATGTCAGTGTTGGTATCATTTCATTGTCTTTTCTCATTCAGGTTGTTATTTTTCTGGCTCTAGGTATGACAGGTGATTTTCTATTATATACTAGACACTTGGGTGATTGTGTTAGGAGATTCTAGGTCCTATATATATCTTCTGTTTTAGCAGGCAGTCACTCTGTTTAGGTTTACCATGCAGATCATATTCTACTTATAGACTGTGGTTCCAATGACGATTTAATTTTTGGTGACTTTGCTGTGTTATTTTGGTCTGCTCGCCTCCCCTAGTACCACCAGGGTTCTGACTGATCTCTGCTGATGCCATCTGTGGGGATAAAAGGTACTTCCCCAGGCCAAGCCACCTGCGTCTCTAGGTGGGAAAAGGAATTCTTCAGCTCACAGGGATGAAGAGTAGTTCCCCAGAGCCACCTGTTGTCAGAGAAACTTCTACTCTGACCCCCTGCTCAGTGCCACTGGCCTGGCTGGTGTTATTTGCAGGACTCCTATTTGATCCAGGGAACAAATGAGCCTACTGGTCCATCTCCTGCCATTAGGTTAGGGTTCAGGAGACATGGGGTCTGGGTTGCTTTCTGTTTCTGGGTGAGGAGGATAATTAAGATACCTGATCACTGTGTTGTTCCTCTAGTCTTTGGTCCCTAGCCAGTCTGCCTTTCCCTTTTCACCTTTCAAAGGCCTCCTATGATTGCCTCTTTCATTGTTTCCAGGGTTTATTGCTATACTTGGCAGGAACAAGGAGAGAAGTCTATGCTGTCTTGTCTGAAAAAGCCCACCAGAGAGGATATGTTTAAAGTCAATGTTGTCATTTATGTACTCTCTAGCCGGTCCTTGAAGAACTTAGACCATTCATTGAACAAATATGATTGAGCACTTACTATGTGCCAGGAAGTATCCTAGAAATATGGATGGTTTGGTTCCTGCCCTCATGGAGGGAGCATTTCAGAACAATGAAGAATCATTTCATAGTAAGAGTTATATTTGGAGACCAAAAGAGTATCAAAAACAACAACAACAACACTTTATCACCTCTCTGTCTTCCACTGTGGGGTCAATACAACAAAGACCAGTAGAATATTGTGGCTAGAGATGCAAAGACATGTGCTGACATCAGGATGATAGTGAAAACAGTAGTCCAGAAAGCACTGCCAAGGATCAGAATTCTGCAGTATTTACGAAAGAGGAGCATGAGCCACATGGGCTAGTCAAAGGAATGGACTTGACCTGGTCCTGATAGTGGGTAGAAGCTCCAGCAAATGCTCATTGTCTCCTAGAACCATGCTGAGCAGAGATGTAGAGGATGGTCTGACAATCCCAAGGGATTGTCACAAACATGAGACAGCTGAGGCTATGTTTCACAGAACTAATAAGCAGGATTGGGACTATAAAATGCTATCTATATTGATTTATAAAACACTGTTTTTATCTAACCACCCATTTCACTGTAGTGATGCTCATCTTCTAAATAATAAGAAAATAGTCTGTAGAAAAATTATATCTGTAATAGTCTGTAGATAAAATTATGATTAAAGAAGTAGCAGTAAAGAAATTTTTTCCAAATGAAGATAAATACATTAGAGCAAGTACATGGGCTGAGGAAGGGCACTAATTTTATTTATTTATTTTTTTTTATTTATTTGACAGAGAGAGCAAATGAGCAAGTTGACCCATTCCATATTTAAATTTACAGTGTACTAAATTTTATTTGCTGCAAAATTAAGCTGACTAATTTTTTAAAACTTTTATATATTTTTTAAAAAGATCTTATTTATTTATATGTCAGAGAGAGAACACAAGCAGAGGGAGTGCCAGGCAGAGGGAGAGGGTGAAGCAGACTCCCCGCTGAGCAGGGAGCCCGATGCAGGGCTCAATCCCAGAACCCGGGATCATGACGGGAGCTGAAGGCAGATGCTTAACCGGCTGAGCCACCCAGGTGTCCCTAAAGTCTTTAATCTTAAAATTATGGAAATGAAACAAGTTTATTGAAAAAAAATTAGAACATGATAGGGTCCATAATGTAACAAGTAGAATTCTCAGAGTTGAGAGTTTTCCCATGGCATCAACAAAGCATTTCCCTGCTTGAGGTCATACAATGTTATCAGAGGTAAGTTAGGGTAATAGGGTACCTACCGTTTTGAAGATGCAAAACTGAAAGCATGGGAGACTGTAAGAAAGGCAAAAACCGAGTCTCCTAGAGCCATTTCTCCATTGCAGAGGGTAAATTGTAATACATCTGTGGCCACTAGCATTTAAAAGTTTTTCTAATCTAGCTCCTTAATCAGGATGAGGGGGTTCTGAAGGGTAAGAGGGGATTCTATATTGGGAACTAAATTTGCAGCAGATGAATATCCAGCTGGGTGGAGAAAAGGACAAGTTGACCTGTAAAAGAAAGGAAAGAAAGAAATGGAAGGAAGGGAAGAAAGGAAAGGAAAGAAAGAAAGAGAATTAACAAATATGAGGTATCACGTTAACCTGATTTTTTTACCAAATTCTGTAACACGTCCTTAAATTACAGAATAAACCAACATCTGTGGATATCCCACTGAATAAGAAAGATAAAGTATTTTTCGTAATTTGGCATCAATGTACAATGGTTGAACTGTTAACATAAAGCCCTAAGACTGTGGGCTACCTATAGCCACTGGTTTGTTTTTTTTTTTTTAAAGATTTTATTTATTTATTTGAGAGAGAGACAGTGAGAGAGAGCGTGAGCGAGGAGAAGGTCAGAGGGAGAAGCAGACTCCCCATGGAGCTGGGAGCCTGATGCGGGACTCGAACCCGGGACTCCGGGATCATGACCTGAGCCAAAGGCAGTCGTCCAACCAACTGAGCCACCCAGGCGTCCCAAGCCACTGGTTTTTATACCCATCCCTTGCCCCCTTAGGCCTTGGGAACTAATTATAAAATAATGACATCAAAAAGAAACTTCCAGGGGCGCCTGGGTGGCTCAGTGGGTTAAAGCCTCTGCCTTCGGCTCAGGTCATGATCTCAGGGTTCTGGGATCGAGCCTCACGTCTGGCTCGGCAGGGAGCCTGCTTCTCCCTCTCTCTCTGCCTGCCTCTCTGCCTACTTGTGATCCCTCTCTCTCTCTGTGTCAAATAAATAAAATCTTAAAAAAAAAAAAAAGAAACTTCCATATTGTAGTCTAAGGTAAGGATTCGAAGGGTCTCCAAATGAATAAGGAAAGGTATTAAGATCATTCTATCACACTATTTTTGACAGGTAATAAACACTTACATGGGACCTGTACAAAATGCTGAAACAGAAACAGTGAAGTAGAAGATATGTATTACAGATTAAGAGCACATTTCAGAAGAGCAAAATTTTACATAATTGCCTGATTCCCAAAGAGATTAAAGAAATTATGAGCTCGGCAAAATAAGAAAAGACCATGTAAGATAACCCTATCTCTGACCCATCATATAATCTTGACTGGAACAAATAAATAAAATCTCTTGTGTGTATTTTTTTTTCATGTAAGCTCTATACCCAACACAGGGCCCCAACTCATGATCCCAAGACTTGGTCACACACTCTACAGACTGACCCAGCCAGACACCTCAATAAACAAAAGTACTTTGAGACTTCTCCGTCATAAGGCGCCGTGAATAGAAATACTAATTCTGTAATGGGATTTTAGGTGGTTGGTTTTTTTTTTAATTTTTAAGTAAGAATAAAAACAATTTTCACTTCCTTAAAACTAAGTGCAGATGGTACAAGAAACTGGGGCTATTTAATTAGTCTCCTGTGTTACAGAATTTCAATATGGAAGAACTCTCTGAGGCTACCTATGAAAGTATCTAATGGCCTAACAGATTCTATTGTTTCCTTTCAGACTGTGATCAAAATGATGCCAGTCAGCTGAGCCAAGTGTGTACATTCCTCACTCAACCCCAGACAGCTTAATAATGGTTCATTAAGTAGCTAATTAGACTTACATTACTCTCAGCCATAGGCTCACAGACCCCACCCTGTGGACACACCTTTGCCATACTCCTTTCTCTTCCCCCCCCCCCAAGACTTTTTTAATTTATTTGACAGAGAGAAAGAGAGTGAGCACAAGTGGGTGGAGTGGCAGGCAAGGGAGAGGGAGGAACAGGAGCCCAGCTGAGCTGAAGGCAGACGCTTAACCGACTGAGCCACCCAGGCGTCCCACCATACTCTCTGATCATGATACATCTTACTTTGTTCGCTATTTATAAACGGCCAAAGATGGGGTGCCTGGGTGGCTCAGTGGGTTAAAGCTTCTGCCTTCGGCTCAGGTCATGATCCCAGGGTCTTGGATCGAGCCCCGCATCTGGCTCTCTGCTCAGTGGGGAGCTTGCTTCCTCCTCTCTCTCTCTGCCTGCCCTCTCCACCTGTCCTCTCTGCCTACTTGTGATCTTTGTCAAATAAATAAAATATTTTAAAAAAAGAAAGAAAGAAACGGCCAGAGAGACACTTTTTTTTTGTTCTAGGAAAAAACCAAAACGAACAAACAAAGGTTTGTAATTTAAAAGTCCTGTCAGTGCACTGATTTTGATTTGTTAAATATGCTTCAAAAGCAAAGGATATTTAGTGATTGCATGGCTTATATTTAAAAGGAGAAACTGGGGTGTCTGGCTGGCTCAGTGGGAGGACCATGAGACTTGATCTTGGAGTCATGGGTTTGAGCCCCATGTCAGGTGTAGGGATTACTTAAATAAAACTTCGAAAATAAAAATAAAAGAAACGGAAGAAAGTTGATGGTTGACAAGAAGCAACATAGGAAGTCCCCATGCAGGACCACAATTAGTATGGTTTTGTGAAGAAGAACTTCTTACTGTCCTGATTTGAAGAAAATCCCAGATACATAGATTCAAATTCCACTTCTTCAGTTTTTGAGATAATAGGGTGTTGCCTGTGGGGACTCCGTGCACTGAGAATCCTATCCTGAGCTGTTTCGGCAAGGTACCGGTTAGTGAACCTCCCTCCAGGGTTTGCAAAATGGTCACTTAAAATGAGATTTTTATTCTTTTTAGAATTGTCACCATGGAGTTTATTATTTCCTAAACAGATTATTTTCCCTATTTCAAGCAAACATTGCACATGTTTTCCAAGTGTCTTTTATCATAAATCATAATCTTGAAAACAAATTCAACCGACATTAGAGACATTGGCGGGGTTATAGTTCTTAAGTGCTGACATCTAGTGGTGGTTGCTCTTCCTCGATAAAGTACTTTCCAGGTAATCTCTTCTGTGGGTTCTATCGTAAGTGTTTAAAAAAGTAATTACTTTAGGGGCACCTGGGTGGCTCAGTGGGTTAAAGCCTCTGCCTTCAGCTCAGGTCATGATCCCAGGGTCCTGGGATTGAGCCCCGCATTGAGCTCTCTGCTCAGCAGGGAGCCTGCTTCCTCCTCTCTCTCTGCCTGCCTCTCTGCCTGCCTCTCTGCCTACGTGTGATCTCTCTCTCTGTCAAATAAATAAATAAAATCTTTTTTAAAAAAGTAATTACTTTAAAACGTAAGTCATTTGATTTCTCCTTGTAAAACTCTATGCGTTTAAGATACTTTGGTTGAGGGGCGCCTGGGTGGCTCAGTGGGTTAAGCCTCTGCCTTCGGCTCAGGTCATGATCTCAGAGTCCTGGGATCGAGCCCCGCATCCGGCTCTCTGCTCTGCGGGGAGCCTGCTTCCTCCTCTCTCTCTGCCTGCCTCTCTGCCTAGTTGTGATTTCTCTCTGTCAAATAAATAAAATATTTTTTTAAAAAAAGATACTTTGGTTGAGAAAAATAATTCTCAAACCTTCAAATTAAACAATTTTCAAATATTTTCCCCCTGCAAGTATGGCATTCACAAGCACTTTCCTCAAAGTCTGCTATATGCAAACAGGAGGGTCTGCTGTATGCAATCAGGAGAGTCCTGGAAGAAACATGCGAAGTCCTAGAGTACAGGTAAGGAGTTTCCTAAGCCTCTTGAAAAGTAGTTTTAAGTTTTTCTTTAGTGTCTGCTTATGAATGCAGATAGCATCAGGGATGGTCATAATATTTAACTGGGATTTTGAGGAAGCTTTGATCTATTTTGGTGATCACAAGGAACACTGAGAATGAAAACACATACTTATTAGTTGTGTGCTATTCCCAGATTAGCCCTAGGGATGCAAAATGAACTTTTCTGGACACTAACAATGAGAAATTTTAAGGTAAGGAAAACAAATGTTTCCATGAGATATTGCCATTTAGTATGATAGGTAGAATTTTTGACTATGATAGGTTGAAAAGCAGAAAGGAAGAAATTATTGAAGAGGGGGAGAAAAAACTTCATATAAGAAAAATCTTCAGGGGCGCCTGGGTGGCTCAGTCGGTTAAGCAGCTGCCTTGCACTCAGGTCATGATCTCAGGATCCTGGGATCAAGCTCAGTGGGGAAGCTCCTTGTCTCCTCCTCCCTCTGCTCGTGCTCTCTGGCTCTTTCTCAAACAACTAGCTAAAATCTTTAAAGAAAAAGAAAAGAATGATCTCTAAAACAGCTTTGAACACTGAATTAACCAGGTGGCGAAAAAGAGGCTTCTACATAGCCATTTATTCATTAGCCACTCATCGAATATTTATCAAGCACCCACCATATGCCTAGGTACAACATATGCAAAGGCTAGAGAGAGAAATGCTGCTTTAGAGTATGTTATTGCTGAAGCAGAAAATAGAAGAAATTACGGGAGAAGTAGGAAATGACAGTGTGTAATGGGAAAGACAAATCTGAGTTCCAATCTCATATCCACTACACTTAGTATGTAAAGTTAAGCAAGTAACATAAGCTCAAAAAATACCACTTCTCCCATCCATACAGTGCAAAACAAAAACAAAAACTTCAGGGTTTATTGAGAAAGTTAAATGAGCTAATAGGTGTGAAACTTCCTGACATGAAATAATAAATTTTAGTTATTTTGCCCATCAGGTTTTGCTGCATAATAAACAACCACAAAACATCTTCATGGCCTACAACAATTAGCATTTATTTTCAGGCTCACTGGTCTGCAGCTCGATGGCAAATAGCTGATGTCGGGGTGGCTGGGGTGTTCTGCTTCACATTGAGGGTCCAGCCCACATACTCATTCTGGGTGTAGGATACAGGGACAGAGGCTATCAGGTATGTTTCTCTAATAGTGATGGAAGAAGTGCAAGCCTTTGTTCATGTCACATTCCTAACATCCCAATGGTCAAAGCAATTACAATGTCAAATCGAAGGTCAAAGACTGAAAAAGCACAAAATGCCTCCATGAAGCCACAACATGGGTATGAAGTATATACTACCAAGGGGAACTAAATTTGGGAGTGATGTATTTTGTTAGTTGTCTGTTTGTTTGCAGAGGCTGTGCATATCCTAAGGAGTTTATCCTGCAGGTAATGTGAAACACCTGATCAAGGCTGTGATTTTTTTTTTTTCTTAGAAGGCTCATTCCGTTGATGCCATGGAGGGTAGAATTGAAGAGGAACAAGATGAAAAGCAGAAAATACCAGTTACAGTAAGTTCTTAGTCTAGTGATGACAGAGACCTGGGCTAGAAACATGCTTTGGGCTACAGAGAGGCAGGAAACTATTGAAGAGAGTAGTATAGTTCATTGAATCCTGAAGAATTTGTTAGTTTTATCTTATTTGCTTTTTTTTAAAGGTTTATTTATTTAACACACAGAGATGACAAGTAGGCAGAGAGGCAGGCAGAGAAAGAGGAAGCAGGCTCCCTGCTGAGCAGAGAGCCCAATATGGTGCATGATCCCAGGACCCTGAGATCATGACCTGAGCCGAAAGCAGAGGCTTTAATCCACTGAGCCACCCAGGCATCCCTTATTTGCTTTGTTTTTAA
The DNA here is from genome assembly GCF_922984935.1 of Meles meles. NCBI lineage: Eukaryota > Metazoa > Chordata > Mammalia > Carnivora > Mustelidae > Meles > Meles meles. The sequence continues at coordinate 27,383,249 of NC_060070.1, forward strand.
AAACCAGTGAATAAAAAAAAAAAAAAAATCACTGAATAACTCTGACTAGAGTTGTTCTTCTTAAGGCCATGGAATTTAGACTTGATAAACTAGAAATAATCTTATATTATAAAATAATGTCTTTGGGGCACCTGGGTGGCTCAGTGGGTTAAGCCTCTGCCTTCGGTTCAGGTCATGGTCTCAGGGTCCTGGGATCGAGCCCCGCATTGGGCTTTCTGCTCAGCGGGGAGCCTGCTTCCCCCTCTCTCTCTGCCTGCCTCTCTGCCTACTTGTGATCTCTGTCTGTCAGATAAATAAAATCTTTTTAAAAATAAATAAAATAAAATAATGTCTTTGCCAACTGATGCAGAAAGTGAAGGTCAGGTAGAGGTGTGCTAGCCTATACCGGCTTGTGAAAGCCAGTTAAAATCTCAGGAATTTTGTAGCCATGTAACCTACACAGCCATTATTAAATACTAAATTGCATGAACTTATATTGAAATAAATTATACTAATAATGAGGGTAATCACTTTCACTTCCAGCCAAGATGAAGTAATAGGAAATAGATTTACTTGTCCACCTGGAAAAAAAAATACGTGAAACAATTTTCTAGCCGCTGGACATCAAGTAACAAAAGACAGTGATCTCTAAGAGATGAGAAATAGTTGCCCCCAGCTCATCTCCTTGAGAAAGATTCCAGGCCAGGAGCAAAGGGGAAACATGTGGGCAGAGCCCAAGACTCTCTAAGCTGAGGAGACGGAGCTGAGAGTCCCGAAAGATCAAGGCAGCTAAAGTTCTCAGGACAGAGTACCAGAAAGGAGAGAGCTGCAGAGAGAAAACATCTCAGAGCTCTGTAGGGTGTTCTTCAGAGTACTATCACCACATGCAGTAAGGAAATCTCTTGTGGCCTGCCAAATAACTATCTGAAAGGAGTAGAGGAAATAGTATCCTGGGCTCACAGATAATCTGAAATCGTGTCCATTCCCACAAGCTGGAAAAATTCATAATTTGGGTACAATACTCAGAGGGGTCTTGCCTCAGGAGTGGGGAATAATTAATTCTAGACTAAATGCCGCTGTGGCCCCACCCTAAGAAATCTGAAAATTGAGACCCCAAAGATAACAAACTATTTCCAAGTAAAAACTACTTTTCACGGGGTGCCTGGGTGGCTCAGTGGGTTAAAGCCTCTGCCTTTGGCTCAGGTCATCCCAGGGTCCTGGGATGGAGCCCGGCATCAGGCTCTCTGCTCAGCGGGGAGCCTGCTTCCTCCTCTCTCTCTGCCTGTTTCTCTGCCTACTTGTGATCGCTGTCAAATAAATAAATAAATAAATCTTAAAAAAAAAAAACTACTCAGAAATAGCTTAAAAAATACAAAGGAGTATAAAAATATGCTGCACTCAACAAAGTAACATTTACAGTATCCAATCTAAGATTACCAGAAATGCAGAGCAGGAAAGAAGGAGCCATTAAAAGAGAAATCAATCCATTAAAACCTACTCAGAACAGATACAAAGGTTACAATTAAGGAGTATTTATTTTAACTATATTATTTACTTATTTTTAGCTATATTATTTATTTTAACTATATTCCATGTATTCAACATGTAAGTAGAAACTTGGGAGATATAAAAGAACACCCATACACAATTTCTAGGGATGAGAACTACAATGTCAGAGAGGAAAAAACACTCTAGATTGTATTAACAGCTGATTAGACATGACAGAACATTGGCGAACTTCATTCAATACGTAGCAATAGAAACTCTATCACGAAACCCAAAGAGTAAAAAAGAATTTCTTTCTTTTTCTTTGCAATAAAATATTTCTTTTATTCATGTTAGAGAAGGGGGCTTACAATAAGGAACTAAAATAATCTGTATGATAATTAACCTCAGGTAATCTTTTATTTCAAATTCAGTATTTCTTGTTTTGGTTTCTTAGCATCCTAGAAGAGCATAATGGCCTCACATATTAAAGCTTAGTGGACCGATTTAACCTGGTTTAACTGTATTTCCCCCCAAGTTTTTATTTACATTTCAGTTAGCATACAGTGTAAATTTAGTTCCTGGTGTACAATATAGTGACTCAACACTTCTACATATCACCTGCTGCTCATCACAGGTGCTCTCCTTAATCCCTATCCCCTATTTAACCCTTCTGCACACCCACTTCTCCTCTGGTAACCCATCAATTTGTTGTCTGTTGTTAAAAGTCTGTTTCTTGGCTTGCCTCTCTTTTTTCCCCTCCTGTTCATCTGTTTCATTTCTTAAATTTGACTTCGGAGTGAAATCATATGGTATTTACTATCTCTGGCTTATTTCACTTAGCATAATACTCTCTAGCTCCATCTACGTTGTTGCAAAAGGCAAGATTTTTGTTCATTTTTATGGCTGAGTAATATTAATTTTGTAGATTGTTTCCTTCACTGTGCAGATTTTTTTTTTTTTTTAATGAAAAGGGCGTCACTGAACTTTGGGATAGAAACAACCCAAACACCCATCAACAGATGGGTGGAGGGGTGCCTGGTTGGGTGAGTCAGTTAAGTGTCTGTCTTCAGCTCAGGTCATGATGCCAGGGTCCTGAGATCGAGTCCTACATCGGACTCCTAGGTCAGCAGGGAGTCTGCATCTCCCTTTCCCCACTGCTTATATTCTCTCTCTCTCAAATAAATAAATAAAAGCTAAAAAAAAAAATTGATGTGTGGATAAACAAATTATGGTATATTCATACAATGGAATACTGCTCAGCAATAAAAAGGAATAAACCATTGACATATACAACATGGATATATCTCCAAATATTAGGCCATAAAGGAAGCAAGATAACAAAAGATACATAGTTATTATTCTACTTATATAAAGTTCTATAAAATCCAAATTATTCTGTAGATGACAAAAAGCAGATAGTGATTGCCTGGGGGATAGAGGACAAGAGGAATAGGAAAGGGATGATTACAAAAGGACACAAAGAAACTTGGAGATGATAGATATGTTCTCCATCTTGATTTTGTTGATGGTTTCATGTATGCATATATATGTTGAAAATTATCAGAGTGTACACTTTATTTTTTTTAAAGATATTATTTATTTAGGGGCGCCTGGGTGGCTCAGTGGTTTAAGCCTCTGCTTTCGGCTCGGGTCATGATCTCAGGGTCCTGGGATCGAGCCCCGCATCGGGCTCTCTGCTCAGTGGGGAGCCTGTTTCTCCCTCTCTCTCTGCCTGCCTCTCTGCCTACTTGTCACCTCTCTCTCTGTCAAATAAATAAATAAAATATTTTAAAAAAAAGATTTTATTTATTTGATAGAGATTACAAGTAGTCAGAGAGGCAGGCAGAGAGAGAGGAGGAAGCAGGCTCCCCGCAGAGCAGAGAGCCCGATGTGGGTCTCTATCCCAGGACCCTGAGATCATGACCTGAGCTGAAGGCAGAGGCTTTAACCCACTGAGCCACCCAGGCGCCCGGTACACTTTATTTTTTTTTTTTAAAGATTTTATTTATTTGACAGACAGAGATCACAAGTAGGCAGAGAGGCAGGCAGAGAGAGAGGAGGAAGCAGGCTCTTTGCTGAGCAGAGAGCCCGATGCGGGGCTTGATCCTAGGACCCTGGGATCATGACCTGAGCCGAAGGCAGAGGCTTTAACCCACTGAGCCACCCAGGCACCCCACACTTTATTTTTTTAAGAGATTTTTTTTTTAAGTAATCTCCATACCCAACACGAGGCTTGAACTTATACCCCCAAGATCTAGAGTCACATGCTACACTGAATGCACCAGTCAGGCACCCACCCCTACAGTGTACACTTTAAATATGTACTGCTTTTTTTTTTAGATTTTATTTATTTATTTGTTTATTTATTTGAGAGAGAGAGCATGAGCTGACGGAGAGGCAGAGGGACAAGACTCCATACTGAGTGTGGAGCCTGACACAGGACTCAACGCAGGGTTGGATCCCAGGACGCGAAAATCATGACCTGAGCCAAAGTTAGACACGTAACTGATTGAGCCACCCAGGCGCCGCTAAATATGTACTGTTTATTCTATGTCAGTTATACCTCAGTGGAAAAATTAAACTGAATACCATGGGAAGAATATTTGAAATCTGGGTTTTACCAGAATATCCATATAAGCTAATTCCTCAGTCTGCACCAGCCTGTGGGTACAAATGGACTTAAATAAGTGATCGATCAAATTTCACATTCCTGCCCCCACCTTCCCCCACCCCCCCTATCACAGGGTTTCCAGCCTCTCTCGAACTTCCCAGGGCTTGCCTCGCATTAGCTTGGGAAGCCCTTGTATATGCTCTGGAACTCTGGTCACCTGGTTAATGTGCTGCCTAAGAAAGGAAGCTCCCAGAAGTGGTGCCTTCCTTTGTTGCCCACACCCAATATAATACTGGATCTGTTTAAAGTGCCATCTTTCTTTGTTTTCAGAGCTGCCAAATATGCCATGTCATGCTATACTGTGAGAAAACGTGGAGAATGTCCCCTTCCTTGCTTATATCCAGCTGTGTTCCCTTGGCATCTAGAGTGCCATATAAAGTATTCTTTGGAATTCTTTTTGTAACTTCTCTTTCTGGAGGGTTCCACTAGGAATTAATGGAGCTGAGCTAGAGGACAAGTATCCAAGGCATAACGTACTATTGGGGTGTGACTTGGATGACTGGGTGTGGGGTGGTGCAGAGCAGGGTGGGTTGTGCAGGTGTAGGAAATGACAGGGGAGAAAAGAAAAAAAGCAAGTTAAAAATCAGGTCAAGGGACACCTGCGTGGCTCAGTCAGTTAAGCATCTGCCCTTGGCTCAGTTCGTGATCCCAAGCTCCTGGGATCAAGTCCCAAGTTGGGCTCCCTGCTTAACGAGGAGCCTGCTTCTCCCTCTGCGTGCTCTGCCTGCCACTCCCCTTTCTTGTGCTCTCCTTCTCTCTCTCTCTCTGACAAATAAATAAAATCTTAAAAAAAAAAAATTCAGATCCAGACATGTCTAAATGGTTTTTTTTTTCTTAAGGGTTTAAGTTTATTTATTTTATTTTACTATTTTTTTTTAAAGATTTTATTTATTTGACAGAGAGAGAGAGAGATCACAAGTAGGCAGAGGCAGGAAGAAGCAGGCTCCCGGCTGAGCAGAGAGCCCGATGCGGGGCTCGATCCCAGGACCCTGAGATCATGACCTGAGCCGAAGGCAGAGGCTTTAACCCACTGAGCCACCCAGGCGCCCCGGGTTTAAGTTTATTTATTTAAGTAATCTCTACACTCAATGCGGGGCTTGAGCTTATGACCCCAAGATCAAGAGCTGCATGCTTTTCCAGCTGAGCCAGCCAGATGCCCCTACATGCTGGTTCTGACTCATTAAGTGCCTACTACGTCCAGTCATGTGAGTAAGCTTCAGTTATTCCTACAGTGGTAAAAACTGGTCTTATTTAAACTCTCTAACCTAATTCTCATTACAAAGATGAGGTATCAAGGCAGCACATACAGAGATGGTCTTTGGTTGCCTAAGAAAATTAAAACAAGTGTTTACCCATATTGCCCAATAGCTTAACTTTCTCTCTCTCTCTCTCTTTTTTTTTTTTTTAAATTTGGGCACTGATCGTTCTCATTCTATTACTGAATCTGGTATTTTTATTTTTGTGAAGGCAAGGAGTAGTGCAAAATAAAGAACGATGTCGTTTTCCTTCTTTACGATAACTTTACCATTAACTGAGGCATCGATGCTAGCATGTGAAATCAATTTTATGAAGAGAAAAATGAGGCACTGAGGGGTTAAACGTCTTATTTCACAAAGCTCCCCTTTTTAGAAAGTTTTTTTTTTTTTTAATTTATTCGTCAGACAGAGAGCACACAAGGAGGGGGAGCCGCAGGCAGAGGGAGAAACAGGCCCCCCACTGAGCAAGGAGCCAACACAGGAGACTTGATCCCAGGACCCCAGGATCATAGCTGAGGAAGGCAAACTCTCCACTGACTGAGCCACCCAGGTGTCCCTTCACAAAGACCCTAGAGGCAGAAATGAACTAAGGTCTGTGTCTCTTAACTCCTAGGTCAGCAAATCCTCTGTGTTTGCTGCCCGTCACCTTATATTATCTACTAAAATCATAAAGTCCTACCTGCTGATAATATTATGGAGGACCATCTTAATGCTACATTTTGATACTTGTTCATGACTGCATCGCATGTAGTTGTTGAAGGTTTTCATGTGCAGAGCATTTCTACGATGGGCATTGAGGAAATCATGAAAGCCTTACAGAACGGGGGGGCGGTGACTGGATGGCTCGGTCATTAAGCATCTGCCTTAGCTCAGGTCATGATCCAAGAGTCCTTGGATTGAGCCCCCCTCATCAGGCTCCCGCCTCGGTGGGAAGCATGTTTCTCCCTCTCCCACTCCCCCCACTTGTGTTCCCTCTCTTGTTGTCATTTTCTCTTTCAAATACATAAATAAAATCTTTAAAAAAAAAAAAAGCGTTACAGAATGAGAGGATCTTTTGCCAAATTATAAACCTCTAGGAACGCAGTTTTGTTAGTGTGTTTTTATATCTCTTATAATTCTTCAGAACATGATTATATTTACATCTCTTAAAATTCTTGAAGAAGACTAGCAAATATATGAAAATTAAAAACTCCACGTGTTTAAAACCACCCTTTAAGTTCCAAAACTGCAGAAGCAATTGGATGATTTAGCTCAGGCAGGGGGTTTGTAGGGCTTGGTTCTAATATTAGACAAATCAGTTCACTCATCTCTAGCTGACCTATTTGCTCATCCATCCAAGTCATTACCCTAATCTCTCTATAGCTTCCGTGTTCTGTAAGGTAATTAGCACATATGAGAATCATTTGTAGCAGGCAGCGTCACCTCCTTGACAATTTCTTTTAATTTTACTTTTTTTTTCCACATGGACTTGAACTCACAACCCTGAGATCAGACCTCAGCTGAGATCAAGAGTTGGATGCTTAACTGACAGAGCCATCTAGGCACCCCTCCTTGGCAGTAAATTTCATCTAAATACATACATGTATGAAAAATATCCTCTTACAAGAGGAGCAGCTGATCAGTTAATGGAAATGGGTGTGATGTACCTTGGCCATGGCTGTCAAGCAAGTGTAGAGCCCTTGTCGCTCTAGATATGAATCTGCTCTGTAAAATGAAAATGACACTGGAGGGGCCCTGGGTGGCTCAGTCAGTTAAGCATCTGCCTTCGGCTCTGGTCATGATCTCAGGGTCCTGGGATGGAGTCCCGCGTGGAGTATCCCGCGTGGGGCTCCCTGCTCAATGGGGAGCCTGTTTCTCCCTCTCCCTCTGCCCCCCGACTCCCCCTCCCATACCCCGCTCAAACTTGCTTGCTCACTTTCTTTCTTGGGCACTCTCTCTCTCTCTCAAATAAATAAGATCTTTAATTAAAAAAATAAAATGACCCTGGAGACCTCTTTGCTATATGAGTGTATATATCCTGTACCTTATGGGCACGGGAGACAATTATTGACAAAACTAGTTAACTAGATAGCTGAGCAAGGACCACTCCTACTCACTCAATTATAGTTTATTAGTTCCCTTACATACCTTTTGCAGTTATGAAAGCTGTGTTCTGCAAAAGTAGGACCCGTGAATTAGATCAAATATATAAATGTGTTTTTATACATATGTATTTATTACATATGCATAGTTTATAAATTCATTATTAAACAATGAATTACACATGTTACATGTGTCACATATTACGTATGTAATACATACACATGTTACATATTACATATGTAAAAATGCACATACATTTTCTCTATTTCCTAAATATATACACACACATCACATACAGATATTTTCTACATAATATGGAAAGAAAGTTTTCTTTCAAATTGTTGCTTAGGGACACGTGGGTGGCTCAGTAGATTAAATGTCTGGCTTCAGCTCATGTCCTGATCTCAGGGTCCTGGGATCGAGTTCCACATCTGGCTCCCTACTCAGCAGGGGAGTGTGTTTCTCCTTCTCCCTCTGTCCCTTGCCCCCCCGTTCATTCTCTCTCTCTCTCTCAAATAAATAAAATCTATAAAAACAAAACAAAAACAAATTGTTGCTTAAATAGCTGATATGAGGAAGAAAATCGCTGATATAAGGTAGTGAATATTTCACCTGAGTTTGTCAGAAGTGTTTCCTAGTTTACTCCTATGAACATCATTGCTTATGTGGAATGGACAAACCATATCCTTTTCCAAGGGGCAGATTAGTTTTAGTTGTCAAAACCAAAACATAGATGGCATTCCTTTGAAAAAAAAAATCACTTTTTTTCTTTTTTTTTAGAAAGTTACTTATGTTTCTTTGGTTCCATTGATGCACCTTCATCCTACTCCCTTCTTTAGGTCAGGTAACTCTAATCTGCTCACCTTTTTCCTTGCAGAAGATGGTAAACTAGATCTTATGGGTCAAATCTAGTTTGAAGTCTGTTTAAACTAAGAATGTTTATATATAGAGATAAATTTTATTTATTTATTTGACACAGAGAGAGAGAGCACAAGCAGAAGAGTGGTAGGCTGAGGGAAAGGGAGAAGCAGGCCCTCTGCAGAACAAGGAGCCCAATGCAGGACTTGATTTCAGGACCTTTGGATCATGACCTGAGCCGAAGGCAGATGCTTAACCAACTAAACCATACAGGTGCCTTGTTTTTTATGTTTTTTAATTGTTAAGAAAGTTTATTTTTTTATTTTTATTTATTTATTTTTAAATATTTTATTTATTTATTTGACAGAGAAAGACACAGTGAGAGAGGGAACACAAGCAGAGAGAGTGGGAGATGGAGAAGTAGGCTTTCTGCCAACAGAGAGCCCAATACGGGGCTCGATTCCAGGACCGTGAAATCATGTCCTGAGCTGATGGCAGACACTTGACAACTGAGCCACCCAGGTGCCCCTATTAAGAAAGTTTAAGAAAGAAAAGAGATTATATGATCAAGAAGAATATGTGGCACACAAAGGCCTAGAAATATTTACTATGTGGCCCTTTACAGAAAAAGTTTGCTGACCCCTATTCTAGAAGTTCACTTGAAGCCCCTAATCACGGTATCCACAGAAGAAAAATCATATGGTCCAAGTGTGGCCCTTGATATTCCTACGTATTAGGCAAGATCCGAATGTGCTTTAAACAGAAATATAGTTTTTTGTATATCTGAACAACGAATAAGTCTCTTATCTAGGAAGTTATTCCATAACCAACAAAGCATAAACTTGGAAAAAGTACATATGGAGCATTAAAGAAGTTTGAGAACATCCACATTGTCACATCATATCAAATCTATTGCAAAGGCTGGTGAAGAGACTTACCTTTGTGCCAGGTGACATTTGCACCCATGATAATGATGCGAGTGATGCAACAAAATCAAGTAGGTATGTGGTCTTCCACTACTTCTGCTTGCGTATTTGCCACTCTCGAACTTCTCTTCACAATTCCTTCCCACTGAGCAGCATTGTCAAATCTCTGAGAAAGGGATCTCTGATGTTAAGATCTTATCCACTGTATTCTTGGATTGTTTTGTCTAATGAATCTGTCCTTTACTTAGTATATATTTTTTTAAAGTTTTTATTTATTTATTTGACAGAGAGAGAGGTCACAAGTAGGCAGAGAGGCAGACAGAGAGAGGAAGGGAAGCACTCTCCCTGCTGAGCAGAGAGCCCGATGCGGGCCTCGATCCCAGGACTCTGAGATCTGACCTGAGCCGAAGGCAGAGGCTTTAACCCACTGAGCTACCCAGGCGCTCTACTTAGTATTTAAAAAGAGAGTGTAAGGAGTCTTATTCTTAAGTAAGTGGCGCTTTTCTTCTTAAGAAAACTTTATATATTGTACTTAGCTGTCTTTTTTTTCTCAATTGTGTTGGCACCCCTTTATCTGTTTTGGATAAAATCAAAACAAAATTTCTCAATTTATACACAAATGTACACATACACACAAATACACATGTGGTTTTCTTCCTAAAGGAGGTCCATATAAAGTCATTTTTTGTCTAGAGAAATTGAAAAAAAAAGTGTTAAAATGAAACACCTAATACGAGGGTAGGGATAATTATGTCAGTATATATGTCAGTATGTCAGTTTCCCCTTCCGCAATGACTTCATTCTTTCATTCTGTTTTCTTTTTTTTTTTTTAAGATTTTATTTATTTACTTGACAGACAGAGATCACAAGTAGGCAGAGAGGCAGGCAGAGAGAGAGGAGGAAGCAGGCTCCCTGTGGAGCAGAGAGCCCGATGTGGGGCTCGATCCCAGGACCCTGAGATCATGACCTGAGCTGAAGGCAGAGGCTTTAACCCACTGAGCCACCCAGGCGCCCCTCATTCTGTTTTTTTTTAAATCTTCTCTGAGTTACCGCTAAAAAATTGAGAGTGAATGTCAAGATCTTGAGGCTGCAGAAGATCTTGAGGCTGCAGAAGACCTAGGCCTCAGGTATAATCAGTAGCATCTGTTCAATCTTGTTTATACCTCTGATCAGTGAAAATCTGTTAGCTCTTATCTGTCCACACCAAGATTACTGCCTAAAACCATTGTCTCACTATTGGTGTGCATTGAGTACTTGGGGATTTGAATTCATTTTAATTGAATTGAATTCAGATCCAAAGGCAAGGACACCTCACTCTTGTATAGACCTTGTTGTCTGTTTCTATACATCAAAGTGCTGTTTCTAGTCCTCATCTTTGAATGCTTTCCTTTTTCCATTGTATTTGGCCTTAGCTTATACTCGGTCCTTCTTCTTTTTTTTTTTTTTTCATTTTATTTATTTTTTCAGCGTAACAGTATTCATTCTTTTTGCACAACACCCAGTGCTCCATGCAAAACGTGCCCTCCCCATTACCCACCACCTGTTCCCCCAACCTCCCACCCCTGACCCTTCAAAACCCTCAGGTTGCCCCAGCCTCCCACCCCTGACCCTTCAAAACCCTCAGGTTGTTTTTCAGAGTCCATAGTCTCTTATGGTTCGGTCCTTCTTTTTTACCTCAGATTTGACTTTCTATTTCCCTGAGTGTGATTCTTGCATTTCTGTCTTCGGACTTTAAGGCCTTTACCATGCTTCTGCCTGGGCTCTGTTGATGCCAGACAGGTTTCTGCATTTGGTCTCTGAACCTTGTCTGTGCCTTAGCTCTAGCCACTCCCAATACACAGTAACATGCCTTTTTGGAGGAGCAAAGTACCGCAGGAATGATAAGGGAGGCGAGAACACCACTGTCCATGGTTCTGAATCACCATTGTACTGAAACACCATGTGATTACATTCCATTCAACTTGCTATCCAGCCTGATGCATGGTCTTGATCTCTGAGTTCTACTCTGCCTTGCACTGGAAAAGAACACTATTTTAACTTGCAAAGCACTCCAGGAGGATGCTATGTGGAGTCACTGAAATAGTGAACTGGGCTTGTATCTGCCACCTGGCTTGTTTTCATTTAACCAAAGGATGCTTAAAACCAAAGGTCATGAAAGAAAATGTGAAGTGTGGAAAAACTTTTAGGTCATTTCCTGAAATTACTTTCTTTTCTGATGCCCTCTATTTTACTCAACTCTTTGTCAGTGCATACTGATAGCTTTAAATACACAATTATCATTGTAGTTCTTTGCACAGGATTTTTATATTTTTGAATTGTCACAGGGACAGAGAAAATCTTAGGGGATTTAGGTTTTAAATAAGTTTGCCCCAGTTACTTGTGGAACTCTGATAAATGACCATGTTATTAATGAAAGATGATTCTAAAGGTTAATTAAAGCCATAGAGAATGGTGAATGGACCAGAATCCAGATATTTATGAAATCTCTTCTTCATCTTTTGATAAAAATGATTTCAAAGAAAAAGAAGTTATATGAGTGGAGAAAGCAAAGTTTTCATTTAAGAAAACCTGTTTGGCCATAAATAATCATTGCAACTGGGTTATAGATACTTGGGGGTTTCTTATATATATGCTATCTGGTTTTGTTTTGGGGAAACTCCATAATAAAAAAGTTTTTAGGACACCTGGGTGGCTCAGTCGATTAAGTGTCAGCCTTCAGCTCAGGTCATGATCCCAGAATCCTGGGATCAAGTCCTGAGTTGGGCTCACTGCTCAGCAGGGAGTCTGCTTCTTCCTCTACCCCTCCCTACTTCTTGTGATCTCTCTTTCTGTCTCTCTCAAATAAATAAATAATTTAAAAAGTTTTAAAAATTGTTTTAAACAATTGGAAACAAAAGACTTATGAATAAAATTATACTGTATCCGTATAATAAAATACTAGAAACAGTAAATTATTTCTAGACTGTGTTATGTAAACATGCTCATAATGTAATTGTATCACATTATCAGAGCTATTAAGGGCATAGGAAATTTTATCTTGCCTGAGTCAAATTCTGCTCTACCAAGCCACAAGTTTTTTGTTGTTGTTATTTTAACTGGCAAAATTAGTAATACAACTTGGCATATTTTTGGCAAAACTTAAAAAAATAGAGACATATAAAGTGTAAATTGCTGAATGTGATCTTAATTTTTCTTCTCTCAATATGATGTCTCTCCTCAAAGGTGATGCCATTATCAGGTTTATGGGTATTATCCTTGTGACTTTTAAAAAATGAATTAATATTGATGTATTAAAGTATGAATATGTAATAATATTATGTATATATATGTTATGTTATACAATGTTTTTCTGTCAGTTGTTTTTTTTAAAGATTTTTATGTATTTATTTGACAGACAGAGATCACAAGTAGGCAGAGGGGCAAGCAGAGAGAGGGAAGCAGGCTCCCTGCTGAGCAGAGAGCCCATTGCAGGGCTCAATCCCAGGACCCTGGGATCATGACCTGAGCCAAAGGCAGAGGCTTTAACCCACTGAGCCACCCAGGCACCCTGGTTTTGTTTTTTTTTTTTTTTTTAAGATTGTATTTATTTATTTGACATAGAGAGAGATCACAAGTAGGCAGAGAGGCAGGCGGGGGGCGGGGGGCAGGCTCCCTGCTAAGCAGAGAGCCCGGTGCCGGGCTCGATCCCAGGACCCTGAACTGAAGGCAAAGCCTTAACTCACTGAGCCACCCAGGTGCCCCCTGCCAATTGATTTTTAAATTTAACTGTATATGAGACCTAGTAATAGTCATTAGATAGGTATTTACTTCTCTATTTAAAATACCTGTTTTGGGGCGCCTGGGTGGCTCAGTGGATTAAGCCGCTGCCTTCGGCTCAGGTCATGATCTCAGGGTCCTGGGATCGAGCCCCGCATCGGGCTCTCTGCTCCGCAGTGAGCCTGCTTCCTCCTCTCTCTCTGCCTGCCTCTCTGCCTACTTGTGATCTCTCTCTCTGTCAAATAAATAAATAAAAAATCTTTAAAAAAAAATACCTGTTACATCTGTTAAATAACAAAATTCAGTCAGTAAATTTGAAGATCTAATTGGTTTATTAAATGAATTTATGAATCAGGCAACACCCCATCTAGGAAGTAGAGAGGTGCTACAAGGAGTTGTACAAAATGGAAGGTTTTTATAGAAGGAGAATAGAGGCAAGAAAGTTATTAGCAAAATAAAAGCATTGTCCCAGGTTAGGCCACTTTTAGGGGGAAAAGCAAACTGTCTAATTGTCTTATACAGATTACTTCATCTTTTTTCTGGGAAGTTATGAGGATCCAGGAGGCAGATTCATGGATGCAAGTTGAAAAATTCCAGATTGGCCAGTTAAGAGTACATTTCTGGAGGAAGTTGAAATTTCAATTAGATTATATATTAAGCACTGATTTGGGAACTTTGTCTAAGTGACACCATATTGAGCCTGTGTTTTGGGGGTGGGGGTTGTTTGTTTAAACACATTTTAGGACTATATCTCTTGTCTCATTCTAATGAGAAGCTTCTGAGTCTTCCTGGTATAGAGAACAAAGGATAAAATGCCAAAGATAAAAAAAAATATTTACAGCCTATTATTACTGTAGTCCATGTAGATATGATAATCTGTTAACCTGAGGTTATAAAACCCCTGAGACACTAGCGATTTGGAATTACTTCTTTAATTTTCCAGGAGCTATGGTACTGAGGTATAATTAGACTTCTAGTCATGGTGGATTCTGCTCTGATCCTATCATTATAGCCTCACACACAAAATCTAACAACTTTACTCTGGGTCATCTATATGCTCATGGCCGTCTGTCAGTTGCTTTCTGTTACTTTTATTTTATTTATTTTATTTATTTATATATTTATTTATTTATCTATTAAGGTAATCTCTATACCCAATGTGGGGCTCACATTCAGAACCCCAAGATCAAGATCTGCATGCTATACCAACTGAGCTGGCCAGGCACCACTCTGTTACTTTTACTGAACAACTACTACAATTACAGCATCTAAGCACTGGAGAGAATCAATGCTTAATTTGCTTAATAAGAGTGATGGAACAAAGCCACACTATTTTACTGACATGTCGATACCTTAAAAACTTTACCTGCTTCCTTAAAACCCAGATTTTTTTTTCTTTGCATCAGCTTTTTTCCCCTTTATTGAGATATAATTGACACATAACATTGTGTAAGTTTATGGGTGTTGATTTGAGGTATTTCTAAATGACAAAATGATTACCACCATAGTATTAGCTACCACTTCCATTCCATCACATAGTTAACAATTTCTCTTTTGTAATGAGAATATTTAAGATCTACTCTCTCACCTGTGTTCAAGTATATGATACAGTATTAGATCCACAAAGTTGTTAGTCTTATAACTGGAAGTTTGTACCCTTTAACAGGTATCTTTTCAATTTCCCCACTCCCCAATGTGGTGTCTCTTCCAATCAAATGAGGACCCCCAAAATGTAGGGTGACCCTATCATGTGGAAGCTGGAGGCACAGGCAATGAAAGGATTCACTGGAGGCAGAACAAAGGAGAAAGTTTATTGAATACATTGCAAGGGAGCTGTGGGCAGGACAACAAGGGAGAGACTGCCACAAGGCAGGAGGTAGGGGTTATTTTTTTTAAGTGGGAAGGTAAGGTGGTAGGTATGGAGATGAGTGGAATTTTCTCTTATTTGGAAACTGCCTGGTTTCCATTGGTTAGTTAGGATCTATGGATATTTTGAGGTGGGCTGCCTGATGGGCCTGGCTGTATTCAGCCAGAGGGCCCACTGTTGGCTTTTTCTACTTTCCTTTGCTCAAGCCGGTTGCCTAAAAGAGGCATCTACACCCAAATTGGTAACCAACACTCTAGTCTCTGTTTCTCTGAATTTGTCTTTTTTAGATTACACTTAAGTGTTATACAGTACTTGCCTTTTTTTAAAACCCAGATTTTTGCCTTAACATAAGTACCATCATTTCAAACATTTCTAAGGCACATTAGCTGACTATGTTATAAGACAATGACTTTTAAGTACTTTATGTTGGAAAGAATTTCTATGTATACGAAATTAATACAATTTAGGTAACTTTTCCTGAGATGCTATATAGCCTCTTATTCATAAGAGTTGCTTCTGGGGGAGGGGGGTTGGTGCCTGGGTGGCTCAGTGGGTTAAAGCCTCTGCCTTTGGCTCAGGTCATGATCCCAGAGTCCTGGGATAGAGCCCTGCATTGGGCTCTCTGCTCAGCAGGGAGCCTGCTTCCTCCTCTCTCTGCCTGCCTCTCTGCCTACTTGTGATCTCTGTCTGTCAAATAAATTAAAAAAATCTTAAAAAAAAAAAAAGAGTTGCTTCTGGGGCAATATCTTTGAATATTTTCTACTTAAAATCATAAATGTCCCTTCCATATGCAGGGTGAAATTTCCAGAATCAAATCTACAGTGAGATTTTCATAAAAGGCAATATACTGGGCACCTGGGTGGCTCAGTGGGTTAAAGCCTCTGCCTTCAGCTCAGGTCATGATCCCAGAGTCCTTGGATCGAGCCCCGCATTGGCCTCTCTGCTCAGCAGGGAGCCTGCTTCCTTTCTTCTTTCTCTGCCTGCCTCTCTGCCTACTTGTGATCTCTGTCAAATAAATAAATAAAATCTTAAAGAAAAAAAGGCAATATACGTTTTAGAAGAGAAGTTATAGTAGAGTAGAATGAGAATGTATTAAGAATTCTATTTTGGGGAAAGGTTGCCTGGCTGTCTCAGTCTGAAGAGCAGTCGACACTTGTTCTTGGAGTCATGTGTTCCAGCCCCAAGGTGGGCATAGAGATTACTAAAAAAATAATAATAATAAACCTAAAAAAACAGAATTGGGGTCTCTGGGTGGCTCAGTTGTTTAAGCATCTGACTATTGATTTCCACTCAGGTCGTGATCTCAGGGTTGTGAGAAAAACTCCACATTGGGTATGGAGCCTGCTTAAGATTCTCTCTCTCCCCCACTGCCTCCCCCTTCTGCCCCCACATGACTCTCTAAAAACAACAGCAGTAACAAAGAATTCTATTTTGGGGCATCTGGTTGGCACAGTGGGTAGAACATGAGACTTTTGATCTCGGGGTCATGAGTTCAAGGCTCATGTTGGGGTTAGAGATTATTAAAAAAAATCTGGTTTTAGTTTTGCTATAACTAGCTGTATAGCTTTGAACAACTCATCTAATCCACTTCGATCTCAGTTTCGTCTGTCCAGTGGAAACTCTTTTCTGCTTCCAGTGATAATTTTTATTCCATCACCAAATATTTATTGAATATTTAAGATAGTGAGGATATTGAGATAGCAAGAATCTACCTCAAAGAAATCACTAGTAAGGGAGACAGTAAAGTAACCTAACACATAGTGATTAAGCTGATATATATGTATAGAATAAGCTATGTGATCAGAGAGGGTGGGCCCCTAACTGATCTAGGGGAGTCTTGAAGTCTTGAAGAAGGAGCTGAGTCTTGAAGAAAAATAGTCCTTAAGCAAGTAAATGAGATTGGAAGGGCATTCCAGGGAGAAACAATAGTATATGCAATAGATGTGATGTATGAAAACAAGTATTTTGTCATGATTGAAGTGAAGGATTCATATAGCAGAATGTTGAAAGAAGATGAAGCTGAAAATGGGGCCTCAAAAGGGCCTTGTGTGCCATACCAATAGTTTGAGCTTTATTCTGAATGTGATGAAGGCCACTTGACAGACTTTAACTAGGGGACTGATATGATTGAATATTAAAAAGATATTTGTGTAATAACAACATGAAAGACTGAACTGGAGTAAATACCTAGCTCAGGGTGACCAAGTAGGACACTATAGCAAATATCCAAGGAGGATATTGCAGAAGAAATGATGAAAGTTCAATTGTTGCCATGGTAATGGGGATAGAGGTAAAAGGCAAATAAAAGAAATGCTTGGTGGGGGGCAGGGAAATGGTGAAGATGGTCAAAAAGTACAAACTTCCAGTTACAAGAAAAAAACTTCAAGGTTATAATGTATAGTAGGGTGACTATAGTTAACAATACTGTGTTATATAGTTTAAAGCTGCTAAGACAGTAGATCTTTAAATGTTCTCATCAAAAGAAAAAAATTGTAATATGTAAAGATGATGGTTGTTAACTAAACCTATTTTAGTAATCGTTTTGCAATATACATGTCTATCACATCATTATTTTGTACGCTTTGTACTAGTGCATGCAATACAACTTTTCTTTTTCTTTTTCTTTTTTTTTAATAAACCTGGAGGGAAAGAAGAAGGGCTTAAGGGGCAGCTGTCAGGGAGATGCGATGAGACCTACTGGGTATAGAGGTGAACAACTCAAAGATGCTGCCATGATTTCTGGCTTATCTGTTTGGATGGATATAGATAAAGACTGAGATAAGGAACACAGCTAAATAGCCAAATAGTGGACATTTCTTGTGTTTGTGGCTTCCCAGCATCAGAACTCCCTCCTTTGCGGGGGGCAATTCCCCATAATAAAGACTTAGCTATAGTCAGAGCTCAGTTTCACCATAGAAGCAAAAATGACACACTCTTCTAGCCTTCTTTTCAGCTTGGGCAGAACTACATGTCCTAGACTCACCCAGTGAGATGCTCCAGCCCCAGAGTTTAAACTGGAAACCTCTAATATTAAGGATTGATTCTTTAATTCTTTCCTATGGGAGTAGTGGCAGTAGCCAAAAATTCTGCTGTGGCAGCCAGTATTTGCCGCAGCTGCTAACAGCTGAGAGTAGCTTTGTGGCTGTGGTACCTGGCATTCATCAGCAGTCATGTCAGACTTGTTCTGTGGAATGATCCTGGTTATAACTCTGGTTGCTGTTCAGACCTCCTTGCCTGGTTTTCAAGCCTGGCTGTATGCCTCTTAATGACTCTTCAGCATAAATCAGTGAGAGTAAGATTCTGAGGCTTGCAATTAAGGTCTTTGCTGGATACTAACAAATTTGGAGATAAGATGGTGGGGGAGGGGTACAGAGAAAATATTTTTAGGTTTCTGCACAGCCAAGGCTTGCTGAACAAATGTTATTGAAACATGGTTCTGGCAAGCACTGAAAGGTAACTTACAACAATTAGATAATGAGAGACTTCCAGAGAGATTTGCCTCACAGAGGCATGTTTTTATAGTTGTGTATTTGTGGGGGTGTGAAAGCCAGAACCAGAGAGGCATCACTTAGATGTAAAGCTAAGGACAATGATCTTATCTTTCTCCTGAGAGATTATTTATAAGAGAATCCAGGATCATCTCCATCCCATCTCCAAGGACACTTAGGGTAGGAAAGGAGACAGCTGCCTCTCTCTTTTATATAAATGTCCAGATTCTTTGTGAGTGGGGGAGATTACTCTGCTATAATATAAGCCCCGTATTTGTAGAGCCATATCAGGCTTTTGTTGTATCATTTCAGGGGAAAGAATTGGGACATGGAACACCATAGGGGTTTATTTACTTTTAAGTGAGTAATAACAATCTGTGTCTATTCTAGGAACTTAGTCTATGTGCATTCAGGATAATATTAGTAAACACACAGAGAGAGGAAGAAATAGTCAATATGTTCATGTATCTTGGGCACATCAATGAACTGAAGTAGCAGTTTTCAGGAGATCATTGAGGAAGGACAGGGGAGTATGAATTTAAAGTGGTGGCAACAGATAAGAAATTGGATCAAATTTGCATTAAGAAAAAGTTGTGCTGATCAAGAACTAATGGTTGGGGAAAAATAGGAGCAAAGGACTAAGGGCTCAACATCTAGAGAATGGTACAGCCTCAGGGTCAGGGTCTAATCCATTAATGAGGAAATTAGAATAGGAGTGCTTTTCCCCTTGAACTTCATTCTTGCCAACAACTATTGTGCTCCTACACTTGCCAAGTATTATACTAGGTTCTGAGGCTATAGCAAAGATCAAAAATAAACAAAGCTCCTGCCCTCAAGGAGTATACATTCCAATGGGGGAGGCAGGTAAATAAACGACTTTATGTGTCAGGTGGAGATAAATACACTAGAAAAAATGAAACAGGTTAAAGGATCTAGAAAACAGTAGGAGGGGTTGCATGGGTATTGTTAAAAGATAAACTGAAGTGTGTTACAATTTTAAGCTTTATTTGAGCAAAAATCTATTCAAATTGGGCAGCATCCAACTGGAGGTGACTAGTAGTGCTCCACTAACAGGAATTAGGGGCAAGACTTTTATAGAGAAGACATAGAAGCAAAGCAAGGAAATTTGATTGACTATAGCTTAAATGGTTACCATATTTGGGATAACCTAGTTGGCTGTTGATGATTGGTTGTCCTTGAGGTTTGATTTCTTAAGGTTAAGTTTTGATTTCTTAACCTTGAGACATTTACAGTCTTACTATGTGGTTTTCTTCCATAGGCTGCTAAGGCGTAAGAACCACCTTAGTCTAAAGGCCTTCTTGTTTAATTAATTTAACACTTAATTTTATATAAGATGGTGGTCCTAGGGGCGCCCGAGTGGCTCAGTGGGTTGAGTCTCTGCCTTCGGCTCAGGTCATGATCTCAGGGTCCTGGGATCGAGCCCCACATCGGGCTCTCTGCTCAGCAGGGAGCCTGATTTCCCCTCTCTCTCAGCCTGCCTCTCTGCCTACTTGTGATCTCTCTCTGTCAAATAAATAAATAAAATCTTAAAAAAAAAAAAAAAGACAAGTAAAACTTAAAAAAAAAAAAAAAAGATGGTGGTCCTAGAAACAGAAAGTAGAAGAGTGTTGCCAGGGGCCAGAGATAGGGGAATGGGGAATTACTGTTTAATGGGTACTGATTTTCAGTTTTGTAAGATGAAAAATGTTCTGGAAATGGATGGTGGTGATGGTTGCACAACAAGGTGGATATACTTAATTCCACTGAACCATTCACTTAAATATGGTTAGGGTGGTAAATTTTGTTACATAAATGTTACCATAATCATTAAAAATTACCTTTACATATCTACAGGATTAATTCCAAGTTGAACTGCTAGGTCCAAGACATGTGCCTTTAAATTTGGCTAGCTATTGCCACACTGTCCTTTAAATGACTTATATGAACACCGTCTTCAGCAATATATAGGACAGATGTTCTAGTTCTCATTAAACCCATTCCAGGGGCACCTGGATGGCTCAGTGGGTTAAGCTGCTGCCTTCGGCTTGGGTCATGATCTCAGGGTCCTGGGATCGAGTCCCGCATCGGGCTCTCTGCTCAGCAGGGAGCCTGCTGCCCTCTCTCTCTCTCTCTGCCTGCCTCTCTGTCTACTTGTGATCTCTCTCTCTGTCAAATAAATAAATAAATAATAAAATTTTTAAAACAAGCAAACAAACAAAAAAAAAAACCCATTCCAGTAAGGTTTCACACTAGTCACTCTAGGGAAACTACACTTACCGAGAACACAAACAACGTCTCTGCTACCTCTTTCAGTGGTCAATTTTCAGACTTTTTTCTCTCTCAGGTTTACTTGAAATACTTTCTTCATTTTGACTTCTGGGCTACCAACTCTCACTGCTGCTTCTTAGACTGCTTTGTTAGATCTATCTATACCTTCCTATCTGTACATGTTGCATAGTTTATTACCTTAAATTTATCTATCTACAGTCATTTCCTTTAGGGTCTCATTCAGTTCTGTGGTTTTAATACTACAATGTTGATGAGACAGGAAATATAAATATGGTAAAAAATGGAATGTATCTAGTATTGACTTCTTTCCTCAATGTCAGACTCATCTTTTTTTTTTTTTTTTTTAATTTATTTGACAGAGAGAGATCACAAGTAGGCAGAGAGGCAGGCAGAGAGAGGGGGGAAGCAGGGTCTCTGCTGAGCAGAGAGCCTGATGCGGGGCTAGATCCCAGGACCCTGAGATTATGACCTGAGCCAAAGGCAGAGGCTTTAACCCACTGAGCCACCCAGACGCCCCATGTCAGACTGATCTATTCAGCCTTCTACTTGACATTTCCTCTTAGATGTCTAATAACCATCTCAAACATAAAGGACTCTGATTCTTCTCCACCCCAACTAGCTCCTCCCCTAGTGTCCTCCATATCAATAAATAGCAACTTCAGTCACCCAGTAACTCGGGCCAAAATCCTTGGGCTCAAATCTTAGACTCTTGACTTCTCTCTTTGTCTTAAACCTCTCATCCTATTATGCACCAGCAGAATCTCAAAAAACATATATCTCACCACTTTGACCAAAATACTCTGGTTCAAGCCACCACTGTTCCTCTGCTGAGTTGATACAATAGTCTCCTAACTGACCTCCTAGCTTGTGGTCTTGCATTCCTACACTTTGCTCTCTACTCAGTAGCTAGGCAAATATTTTAAAAATATACATGAGATTATATCACTTCATTTGTTCAAACCATTTGGTTCATCAGACTATATCTACCTACCCCAATACCTCTTTGACCTTATTTCCTGCACTTTCTCCTAAACTCACTATATTCTAGTTACACTGGGCTTTGTGCTATTCCTCAAACATCCCAAGCTCTTTTCCACTTAATGACTTTTGCACTTGTTCCTTCTGCCTTTTTCTCCCCAGCACTTTTTCAGAGCAAATATCATACTATTTATTTTTATTTTCATATTTTAAGTTTCTTCTACTATAGTACTGTAGTGTAAACCCACAAGGATAGGACTATTATCTGTCTTGTTTATTGCTATATCCGCACTACCTTGAGCAGCACCTGAAATGGAACTGATACACAATAAAAATATGTTCAGTGAATTAAAATGTGCATATCTTAATCTGTTTTCTGCCATGTATCTGACTTCTCTCCTATATTCACCACCATTCTTACTTGTTATTTTTTTAATTTATTTTTTATTTTTTATTTTTTTTAAGATTTTTATTTATTTATTTGACAGACAGAGACCACAAGTAGGCAGAGAGGCAGGCAGAGGGAGAGGAGGAAGCAGGCTCCCCGCTGAGCAGAGAGCCTGATGCGGGGCTCGATCCCAGGACCCTGGGATCATGACCTGAGCCGAAGGCAGAGGCTTTAACCAACTGAGCCACCCAGGTGCCCCTGTTATTTTTTTTTATACATTAGGACAACACTTACATTTATCATGATCTCTTTTAGTGTGAAACACAAGGCTCTGTATGCTGTTCATCTATTGAACACATGATGAAATAGGGATTTGGAGAAATGAGGAGGTATCAAATGGATGAAAAGCTATATCTTTTAGCCTTACAGGCTGATGATATCTTCCAAAAATGTTTGAAGTTATAATCAACCCAATTATAAAAAGCTATTCAGAATAGACTAGCTACTATACTATTGCTACTATACTAGCTATAGTATTATAGTATATAATAGCTATAGTATTATATAGTATGGTAGATATTTTATTTTAAATATTTTATTTATTTGACAGAGAGAAATCACAACTAGGCAGAGAGGCAGGCAGAGAAAGAGGAGGAAGCAGGCTCCCTGCCGAGCAGAGAGCCCAATGCGGGGCTCGATCCCAGGACCCTGGGATCATGATCTGAGCCAAAGGCAGAGGCTTTAACCCACTGAGCCACCCAGGCACTCCTATGGTAGCTATTTTAATAGCTATAACACAATAATGCCTGCCTAGTGGCACTTATCTGAGTATCACTGTAAGTAGTACATGGCCATGTAGGTCCCTCAATGAGAATCAGACCTAGTTCTACCTTCAATGCTCTTGGGAACAACTCCTTCCCAAAATGAGGGAGTCAGGGCCATATAATCCTCTAACAGAAAGCTCTTCCAAGTATCACTGCGTCTGACCATAGGAATAGAGATGATCTCTCCCTCCCCCCTGCTATTTCTCAGGCACCTGGTCTAGAGTACCCACTCCCTTTACCAGCCTTCTGCCCCCATCCTAACAAACCTTTCTCTGTAATGACCCAGGAAGTATAACTGGATCTATTGTATTGAAATTCTGAAAGACTAAAGATTCTTCATAGATTTTTTAGGAAGATAAAAAAAAAAATCACCCCCTCCAACTGATATAGTGATCAGCTAAGAAAGTACCATTAAGCATCAAAGATTTGCTACATTCTATTTCTATAGGTATCCACATTTTAGGCAATTATGAAGAAAAGATAGATCCAATTATCTTTATTGTTTTTCTGCCAAGATTTCCATATGAAGCCATGCCCTGCCTTTGTGAATGCTATAGGCATACTAAGTTATAGATGTAATTTCAAGAACCAGTGCCCAAAATGTTGAAATGTAGGGGTTAAGGGGCACCTGGAGGGCTCAGTCGTTAAGTGTCTGCCTTCATCTTAGATTATGATCCCAGGGTCCTGGAATTGAGCCCTGCATCTGGCTCCCTGCTTGGCGGGGAGCCTGCTTCTCCAGGTCCCACTCCCCCTGCTTATGTTCCCTCTCTTGCTATCTCTCTCTCTCTGTCAAATGAATAAAAATCTTAAAAAAAAAAAAAAAAAAGAAGAAGAAGAAATGTAGGGGCTAAACTGTAACTATGAGATTAGGTAGGAAGCAGGTTGGGGCACAGAAGTCAGTGGTTAATTAGGTAGAGCTGAGGTTAGATAAGGACTTTGGAGCTGTGATATGTGTCCAGGTAAAATAAAGCTATAAACTCAAGTTTGTTCTTCCCTTAATAACATGAAATCTACCACCTCCAAGGCTCAGAGTGGAAAGGTGGATTGAGTATTCTTGACCCTGTCCCAAATGGCCAGTTGGGTCAAGAGAATGAAGAGAGGGCACAGTCTTCCGCAGTGGCTATTGTGAAGAAGAGATCTGTTAGATCAGTTTAGTGTATCTGTTTTCCTAAAGGCAACAAGTGCTAAGATACTAAATGAATCGAGAATTCCTGGGGGCATGGTAATGCCAAAAATGAAGAAGCATTCAGGAGATAAATGCAAGACTAGAAGTACAAACAAACAAACAAACCAAAAAAACCCAAAGCATTTACAGAACATTTTGGAGAATAGATGTCAAGGATGTGCCAAAAAATGTCCCTAGACACTGACTTTTAGAGTTGAATAAATAAGTCCACATCCTCTGTATTGGCCAAATTATCTTGCATCTCTCTGCTCCTATTTTGGGGGGAACTATATCTTCCATGCACATGGTTCCTAAGAGAGGAGCCTGTTAAAATAGCTTGACCCTGCACTCTGGGAATGGGCCATCAAGAAAAGCTTTAAGATGTGAAACTATGTTTCCTTTTTTTAAGATTTTATTTATTTATTCGACAGATAGAGAGCACAAGTATGTAGAGAGGCAGGCAGAGACGGCTCAATCCCAGGACCCTGAGATCATGACCTGAGCGGAAGGCAGAGGCTTAATCCACTGAGCCACCCAGGCACCCCTGAAACCATGTTTCCTACTATGAAATACAGAATGAAGTGAGTGAAATAAGACAGATACTGTAATTACTCCCATTTTGCAAATCATGAAAACGAAGTCTTCCAGGGGTTAGAGAGGCTTTTTTTCAAGACACACAGTTAGTAGGGACTGGCCCCTGAATTCTTATCCCAGCTTGTTTCCCCTCTGGGACAAATCCTGGTTGCAGTAAGTGCTCAATAAATGCAGACAATTACTAAAAGAAGACTGAAAAGGTGGTTTGAAAACAGATTGTGTCAGGCTTGCATAGCGTGCTTAGGAGTTTAGACTTTAAATTATGGAGAATGGGGGAAACTGCATAGATTCTGAGGCAGAAAGTGAAATGTTTCAAGTTGTTCTCTAAAAAGATAAACCTGACAGAGACCAGAGAGAGTTCTAATGGTACTTCCTCCCTGGGGCGTCCATAAGCCATCCTATTGTATTAATAAATTCCTATTTAACATAAGCTGGCTGAAGTCATATTTCTGTCACTTGCAATTGAACAAGTCCTGATTAAGAAATTTCAGATTGCAGATGAAGAAACTTGAACCCGGACAGTTTGAAGGAATCACCACACTCTGGTATCCGTGTCAGCACTAGAATGCCCACATCTCCAACCCCAGTCCTAAACCACTCTACTCTGGCAAATGAGACCATTTACTTTGTCATGCCACAATGTGGCTTGAAGAAAAGTGGAACAAATCCAATGCTTATTCATGGTGATTTAAGGTGATTTTATGTAAATTAAACACGACTGACATCTGGATGTGGAAAACCAGTACTCAGATCACAGATGCACTTATTAAATGTGTTTTAGAGCAACCTGTACTCAGACTCAGCCTTCAGAAGGCTCTTCAGAGTCTGCAATCTGATGACTTAGAGCTAGAGATACAGCATGTGCACATGAATAGTAAGAAACATGGTAACATGTGTTTGTCAATAAGTCCACTGCACCAAGTGGAGGGGAGCCAGAACTAAACATACCTAGTACTAACTTAGAATGCCGGAGACCTAGCTTTATGAGAAATGGATGACTAGAATTTAAAATAATTGTCATCTTTCATGAAAATCGGTTTAAAAGTTTTTAACAACTTTTTAAAAAAAAGATTTTATTTTTAAGTAATCTCTACACCCAGTGTGGTGCTTAAATTTACAACCTGGAGATCAAGAGTTGCACACATTATCGTCTGAGCCCGCCAGGTGCCCTAGTTTTAACTTTTGAACAAGCTTTGCTCCCTCAGAAAGACTTACTCCTGATTACCACTCACTTTGGAGTCATCTTTAACTCTTCCCCATCTAGTCTACTGCCCCTCTAGATTCTAGATTCTGCCTCCTGTCAATCCCCTGTATCCATATCCATCTTTTTTCCTTACCTAATTCAGTGTTTTATTTCCACTCACCTGTGAAATTAGGGCCTGTTAACTCAGTCACTTGTTGGCACTGTCTTCAAATACCGTCTAATTACGTTGCTCCTCACTTGCAGAACTGGCCTCAAGCTCATACACACAGCATCAAGGCTAACTAAACTCTGACTAACACAGGTTAGCCTTCATTCTCCAACTGCCCGTAAGCTTCGGCTAAATCAGCTATTAATGCTCAACAATTATCAGCTGTTATTATTTGTTAATCAGATTGCCCTGTTGTTTTTATTCCCCATGTGTTAATGTGACCTCCTTTGGGGCATGAAAATTTCCTTGATTCCATTCCCTCCCTGCTATGAAGTGATCATTCATTCCCTCCTCACATCTCCAGGGGTTTTGGCACAACTTGAAGGACTCTCCACAGTTTGCCATGTATTACCAATGTATTTGTACATGTTCAGAACTTTGTCGAAGTTGAACTCCTTGCATAAAATAAAAAAGGTTTATTCTTTATTGCATGTCCACCTTCATCTTGCATATAAATTTTTGTTTGCATCAAATTTGGGACTAAGTTGCTGATGATGATGCGAACTCACCAACATCTTTTATCTAATCCAAACTGGATGTTTAAAAAAGGCAGAATTTTACTGAAATGGGAAAAAAGAATACGTATAAAAGTATATAAATATACTCGAATTCAACGATACTAGTTTTCTTGACACTATTATTTTTTGGTAGGAAACATGATCTTTCACGCTCTCAAGTGATCCTAAGGCCATTAAACTTACTACAAAATTCATAAAATTCTTTCATAGGACTGATTACTGATTTCATTTATTTAAGAAATTCAGAGACTTCTACAAATGCTTTGAAATTTTAAAATTCTCAGAATGAGCCTCATTTTGGAGGTTGCCTAATCTCTATTTACATTCTAATGCCCCACTTCGGAAAACACAAGACTGCTTTTAATATTAGCATAAACCATGACATTTTTGCTTTTAATATTAGCATAAACCATGAAATTTTTGCAACAGTTACATGAAGGTTTTAAACATCAAAATTATTTTTGCCATAGCCAAGAGCTTCTATTTTACACAGTCACAATTTATTTATGGGCTTTATGGAAATCCCATGATTTACATCTCTCCCAAGAGTGAATACATTTCTTTAGGGGTGCCTGGGTGGCTCAGTGGGTTAAAGCCTCTGCCTTTGGCTCAGGTCATGATCCCAGAACCCTGGGATCAAGCCCCATATCAGGCTCTCTGCTCTGTAGGAAGCCTGCTTCCTCCTCCCTCTTCCTGCCTCTCTGCCTACTTGTGATCTCTGTCTGTCAAATAAATAAATACAATCTTTAAAAAAAAAAAAAAGAATGAATACATTTTTTAATCTTAAATTTCATGTAGGCTTGCAATATCTACTCCTGAGAAAGTTCTAGTGTTTTACAATTTGTATCCACAAGGAATCACTATTGTTGGCATGTACTTAATATGTTTGATATGTGGAGAAGAGAATTGGTATCTATAGTGCTTTGAATTCATAGAATTAAGTATAGATTTTTAATATATATGTCCTCAATATTTGTAGTGTGTTATCTCAGAACTCAAAAAAAATTATTTTACTACATAGGTTTTTACAGGACTAATTCTTTCCCATAAATTAAGCATGAATGTTGTCTGGAAAGGAGAATATCTTCTACCCTATTCCTGTATTATTTCATTTTAGTCTTAGAGAAGAAGCCTCTTACTTTATTAGAATGAATACTAACTTTGTGTGTCATAAAAGTATTAGACTGTCTTTCTATCTCAGGGGTGACATATTTTCTGAAAATTCTATAGCCCAAATATCTCCAATTTATTAGGTCATTTATATTTCTTGATTTAAAAAAACATTTCTTGGGGCACCTGCATGGCTCAGTGGGCTAAAGCCTCTGCCTTCAGCTCAGGTCATGATCCCCGAGTCCTGGGATCGAGCCCTGCATTGGGCTCTCTGCTCGCTGGGGAGCCTGCTTCCTTCTCTCTCTCTCTGCCTGCCTCTCCGTGTACTCGTGATCTCTCTCTGTCAAATAAATAAATTAACTAAATCTTTTAAAAAAAAATAAAAAAAAACATTTCTTTTAAGAAAACTCTATGCCCAAAATGGGGCTTGAACTCACGATCTGAGATCAGAAATCTTATGTTCTACTGACTGAGCCAGGCAAGCTTCCCTATTGGGTTGTCTTTTAAATGGTAGAAGTTTTTCAAATAGAAAAAAATTTGAAAGCTTTTATTTATTTATTTGTGTGAGAGAGAGAGCATGGATGGGGCAGAGGGACAGAGGGAGAGGGAGAAGCAGACTCCCCGCTGAGCTAGGAGCCCAACATGGGGCTTGATCCAGGACCTGGAGATCATGACCTGAGCTGAGGCAGACATTTAACCATCTGAGCCACCCAGGGGCCTTGAAAAATATTATTTAAGATATATGGTACAGGGACACCTGGGTGGCTCAGTGGATTAAGGCCTCTGCCTTCGGCTCAGGTCATGATCTCAGGGTCCTGGGATTGAGCCCCGCATCGGGCTCTCTGCTCAGAAGGGAGCCTGCTTCCTCCTCTCTCTCTGCCTGCCTCTCTGCCTACTTGTGATTTCTGTCTATCAAATAGATAAAGAAAATCTTTAGAAAAAAAAAGATATATGGTGCAGTGCTTGGATCATGGGACGTACTCAATACATACCTCTGATGAATAAATGAATATATTTATTTTTAATTAAAAAATTTTTAAGACTTTTTTTATTTGAGAGAGAGACAGAGAGTACGAGCGGGAGGAGGCGCAGAGGCAGAGGGAGAGAGACAAGCAGACTCCCTGTTGCATGCAGAGCCGGGGCTCAGTTCAAGAGAGATCAGGACCTGAGCTGAAGGCAGACACTTAACTGACGGAGCCACCCAGGCACCCCTGAATGTATTTACTTTTACATTTTTGTCTTTATTTCAGGTAATTTCTTGAGCTATATTCCCAGAGGTGAAATGAATGGATTAAAATGTGCACAACCTTTTTTTTTTTTATGGTTTAAAACAACATTTATTATCTCAGTTTCTCTAGGCTAGGAGTCAGGGTGCAACTTAAATGAGTCCTTTGCTTCTGTGTCTTTCACAAACCTGCAAAGTATCAACCAGGGCAGTGGTCAACGGAAGCTTGACTGGAGAAGCATCTGCTCTTGAGCTCACTCAAGTGGTTGTTGGCAGGATTCCGTTCCTTGCTGGCTTTAGGCTGGCCTCAGTTCCTTACCACACTGATCTCTTCATAGGGCTAAAACTATGCGCAACCATTTTTACATGGTTTTTAATAGATGGACAATCAGATGTATTCATAAATGATGAAATCTTCTCCCCAAAAGAGCCCATTACTGAATCAAAGAGAATCCAGGAAAAGTTTTAAGTGGCAATTCTAAATAAGTTTTTCTTCAACCGCCTCATGTTTTTGCACTTCTTTTAACTTAAATCTCTATAGAGGCAAGTTTGTCAAATCTGCACAGGATATATATCACGGAAGGATATTAAACACCTGTGTAGTAGATGCAGGATCCAAAAAGATCTTTGCAGGTATAATAATGGCTTCTGTATTCCAAGATGAAATCCAAGAAGGCAAGTGCAGGATCCTAAAGTTTTTTTTTGTTTTTGTTTTTTTGTTTGTTTGTTTGTTTTAAGATTTTTCATTTATTCATTGAGAGAGAGAGAGAGAGAAAGAGTGAGAGCACAAGCAGAGGGGAGGGCCAGAGGGAGAGGGAGAAGCAGACTCCCGGCTAAGCAGGGAGCCTGACTCAGGGCTTGATCCCAGGACCCTGAGATCATGACCTGAGCTGAAGGCAGGCACTTCATTGATGAGCCACCCAGGTGCCCCAGATCCCGAAATTTAAAAATTCTGGGGGTGCCTGGATGGCTCAGATGGTTAGCCAGATCGTAAGTCAATCTTTAAAATAATAATATAAATAATAATAAGATAAAATAAAAATTCTGTTGCCACTCGGGGTGACTCTTTCTCCTCTCTCAGATAGATAGAATCTTTAAAAAAAATAAATAAATGGAAATGTGTTGCTTGTATACTGAATAAGAGAGTGGTTTAATGCAACCTGTAGCTGCTCCTTTTGGCTAAGCTCCAGTTAGTTTTTCTGGTTCCTGTGTCCCCTGCCTTCCTTGACCTGCAGCCTTCTTTGTTTTCCTTTGATAGCTGCCTCTGTCCACTCCATTCCTTGGGGTTACCATCCTACCTTAGCCTGGCTTCTCTCATGGTCTCCTTAGTTGCCCCAGTTCATACTGCTTGGAAGACAAGTACTACTGCCCTTTGTGTTTTTGTAGATGTAACTTAGGTACTTTTAAAGAATGTGTATTCCTTCTCTGTTAGGGGAGTGAGTGTTTCACACATGTCCTTAATGAGGCTTGTATTTCAATTTTCTAAATCTTTATTCTCCTTACCTTTTTCTTCTAGCTCTATCAGTTTCAGAGTGAAGGGTATTAAAAATCTACTGTTTGGAGAGTCTGCTTGGGATTCTCTCTCCCTCTCCCTCCGTTAAAATAAAGACATAAATCTTAAAAAAATAGTGTGTTGTGGGGAGGTGACTGGGTGGCTCAGTTGAGTGTCTGGCTCTTGATTTCAGCTCCAGGCATGATCTCAGGGTCATGGGATGGAGCCTTGTGTTGGGCTCTGAGCTTGGCAGGGAGTCTGCTTGAGATTTTCTCTCTCCCTTTCCTCATGCCCCTACCCCCTCTCAAATAAATAAAAAAATCTTTTTTTTTTAGACTTTTTATTTATTTATTTGAGAGAGAGAGTGAAAAGCCCATGAGCAGGGCAGAGGGAGAATCAGATTTCCTGCTGAGCAGGGAGACTGATTTGGGGCTCAGGTCCCAGGACCTCAGGACATGAGCTGAAAGCAGATGCTTAGCCGACTAAGCCACCCAGGTGCCCCAATAAATAACTTTTTTTTTTTTAAAGATTTTATTTATTTATTTGTCAGAGAGAGAGAGAGCGAGAGCGAGCACAGGCAGACAGAGTGGCAGGCAGAGACAGAGAGAGAAGCAGGCTCCCCGCCAAGCACGGAGCCTGATGTGGGACTCCATCCCAGGACGCTGGGATCATGACCTGAGCCGAAGGCAGCCGCCTAACCAACTGAGCCACCCAGGCATCCCCCCAATAAATAAATCTTTAAAAAAATCCACTCCTGGGGCGCCTGGGTGGCTCAGTGGGTTAAGCCGCTGCCTTCGGCTCAGGTCATGATCTCGGGGTCCTGGGATCGAGTCCCGCGTCGGGCTCTCTGCTCGGCGGGGAGCCTGCTTCCCTCTCTCTCTCTCTCTGCCTGCCTCTCTGCCTACTTGCGATCTCTCTCTCACTGTCAAATAAATAAATAAATAAAATCTCAAAAAAAAAAAAAATCCACTCCTGGTGGTAGAACTTATTTTTGTGATTCTGTCAAGTGTAGATATATTTTTAGTCTGTGTTGTCAGGTATAGATTCAGGGCTATTACAAACTTCTTGGTGACTCTCTTTGACTCTAATAATGTTTTTTGCTCTAAAGTTTATTTTGCCAATATTAATAGTGTTTGTAATGGTTCACTTTATGTGTTCATTTGGGGGATCTTTTTGGATGAGATTAAAATTTAAATCAGTGAACTCTGAGTAAAGCAGATTGCCCTTCATAATGTGAGTGGACTTCATCCAGTCTCTTGAAAGCCTGAATAGAATGAAAAGACTGGCAAGAGGGAATTCTTTGGCAGACTCCCTTCAGATTTGATTTGTACCATCTGCTCTGTTGGGTCTCCAGCCTCCCTGCCCACACTGCAGATTTTCAGTTGGACAGCTTCCATGATCACATGTGCCAATACATTATAATAAATCTCTTTCTATATATGTATACACATCCTATGGGTTCTGTTTCTCTGGAGAACCTAGACTAATACATAACAATACCAGTTCTTTAAAACTTATTAGGTATATCTTTTTTCCCATTTACTCTTGGAAATGGTGGTCTCCTTCAAATGGTGGTCTTTCATTTTTTATTTTTATTTTTTAAAGATTTTATTTATTTGAGAGGGAGAGAGATTGAGAGAGAGCATGAGCGGGGTGGAGAGGGGTATGGAGAGGGAGAGGGAGATGCAGACTCCCTTCTGAGCAGGGAGACCAATGTGAGGCTCAGAGGCTCAATCCCAGGACCTCGGGATCATGACCTGAGCCAAAGGCAGATGCTTAACTGACTCAGCTACCTGGGCACCCCAAATGGCAAATAGCAAATAAGTATTTTGTGTTACATTTTCATGCAATCCAAGACTTCTGTCTTTTAACCATTAAATTTCCTCTGTTTATAGTTTCTGTGACTATGGCCATGGATATATTTCGACGGATTTCTACTGTCTTATTTTTGTGTTTTGTTTTTACAATGATGTTCCTTGTTCTTTTTTTTTCCCCCCCTTCCCCTTGCTCTCTTCCTGCTTTTTGTCAAATTGATTGTTTTCTTATTTCAAATGGAGAAACTTAAGCTTCGGTATCTCCAATAAAGCCAATTTCCAAGGAGAAAAAAATACTCAGAAATAGAAAAAAGAAAGTTAAAATTGGGCCATAGAATATTCTGGCTTTTTTTTTTTTTTCTTTTTAAGAGAGAGAGTGAGAGGAATACAGAGGGGCAGAGGGAGAGGAAAAGAGAGAATCTTAAGCAGGCTCCAGACCCTGCGTGAAGCCTGATGCCGGATTCGATCCCACATGCCTGAGATCATGACCTGAGCCAAAACCTGATACCATGCTTGACCAACTGAACCACCCAGGTACCCCCAAATCTGGATTCTTTTTTTTTTTTTTTTTTTTTGCCTCAAGAAAAAAATCTGGATTCTTATAAGTGGAAAAACTCTATGCTTTAATAATAGAACTTTTGTTAAAAATGACCTTTTAAAATTTTTCATTTGTTATTCCTGGTATTGACTTGCACAGGACAAGTGAGAAAATCTTCAGTTCTTCAGCGAATTTGAGTTTTCTGTTGTTTTTATCCTTCTTGGTCTTGGTGTTATGGCTGCCCTATTCAATATGGTAGCCACGAGGCAGATATGGCTATTTAATTTCAATTAATTTAATTAATTACATTTAAATACATATTTTTTTAAAAAATTTATTTATTTATTTATTTATTTATTTATTTGAGAGAGAGAGAGTATCACAAGAGCAGGGTGGAGGTAAGGGGCAGAGGGGTAAGAAGAAGTAGACTCCCTGCTGAACAGGGAGCCCCATGCAGGGCTCAACCCCAGGACTCCGGGATCATGAGCTGAGCCGAAAGCAAATGCTTTACCAGCTGGGTCACCCAGGTGCCCCTTAAATATGTATTTAAAATTCACTTGCACTAGCCGTATTGCATGCATTCAGTACCTCCACTTGGTTAGTAGCTACTATTTGACCCTGCCAGGAATGGCCAGCAATCCCTGTACTGATGGATCAAAGATTAGTCCAAACTTTGCTGTGAAAGACAGAAGGCAAGGGGGTCATTGCTCAGTGACGAAGACCCTTTGCTCCTCTTTGCTTCTGCTTTTATCGGTCCTTCAGGATAATCACAAAACCTGATCACTGGTTCCCAAGCACAGGATGTGTGACAAGGGGTCTTTCTGGAACTAGGAGGATCTGTTTACCAGGAAAAAGACAATATGCTAATCTGCATCATCTATGAGTTCAGCTAAACACAGCCTCAGGGACAACGCATAGGTCTCAGATCACAGGGTGGCTGTTTGGGCTAAGAAAGCTTTAGGAAAGGCAATCCCCCGAGGCATCCCAACTGCAGAGTGGTCAAGCAGGCCTCAGCATTCCAAAGGCCTACATCCTTCTCTGAAACCTTCCATTGTCCCCAGCGGCCTCTGTGTTACCTATTTGAACAAGGCAGGTATTATGGTTGATTTCATGCTCTACATTAACTCCAACATTAGACAGTGCAGGTTATAGAACATTTCAATCTTTGTTTTTTAAGTTTATTTTTGGAGGGGAAGGGGCAAAGGGATGGAGGAGAGAGAGAATCTTAAGCAGGATTCACACCCAGTGTGGAACAACAACCCTGAGATCATGACCTGAGCCCAAGTCAAGAGTCAGATGCATAACTGACTGAGCCACCCAGGCACCCTGAATATTTCTATCTCCGTAGAAAATTCTGTTGGATAGGAGTGATAAGCCTGTGATAGTACTATAGCTTCATACACCTTGGAGCTATTTAGGAGACTGAATCATGTTGCAGAATTTAGACCTGACAATCTATAGCAGCATTCTCCCAGCATCTTCTGCTCCTATGTAGAGCAGTGACCAGCATGGGGAGCAATGCTCCCTATGGAGACTACTGAATAATCCTGCCCCTGTACTCAGACTTTCAGGCTTGATGCCCACAGGACACTGGAAATAAGTTATATGGAGTAACAGCTTAGGGAGTGGTAGTGATAACAGGGGTTGAGCTATTAACTTCTGTACAGTAGTTGTCTTGACCTAAATGGTAATGGGGAGGCCAAGAAAGGCTGAAGCATTTCTAGTTGAAACCAAGATGCAAAGGGTTGGGCATGACCCAGACTGGGCTGTAGCATTTGGGTTTCCTTTGTAGCTTTAACTTCCCAATCCTGTTAGACTGGTTTAGGTCTCATCTGAACCAACTAGTTAGGAGGTCTGCCTTGAGTCTATTGCACCGCTGACAAAAGTGATCAAGAGTTGCAGGGTTTTTTTTGTTGTTGTTGTTGTTGTTTTATTTTTGTTTTTTTAGATTTTATTTATTTACTTGAGAGAGAGCAAGAGAGAGAGAGAGAGAGCATGAGAGGGGAGAGGGTCAGAGGGAGAAGCAGACTCCCTGCTGAGAAGGGAGCCCGATGTGGGACTTGATCCTCGGACTCCAGGATCATGACCTGAGCTAAAGGCAGTCACTTAATCAACCAAGCCACCCGGGTGCTCCCAACAGTTGCAGTTTGAAACTGATTTAGGCTGGCATTGGTAGGAAACACCACGCCTGCTACCACTACCCCTGCATATCCTGGATGGGCAGGTAAGACTGTTGGTCAGCCAACATACATCATCAACACACGTGCCCGATTCATTGCAGGAACAGCTTTGCTGCCTTTTTTGGGGAACAGCTTTGCTTCTTTGAAGGAGAAGTTGAGAAAGTCCAAGCTCTTTACTTCTTTATTACTTCAACATCCAAGAAAATTCCTCCCGTAACTTTTCATTGTCAGTGATGTAGCCAGGTTTGTATTTACCTGGATTGGATTCTTTCAAGTTTCAGTGCTCAAATTCCTGTTTTTACCTTGGCTTGCACTCAGCTTCTGGGCAGAGCTAACAAATATGATTTTTTCGTGCTGGTTTCCTCATAATTCATTTCTTCCACACTTTGTTCGTATTGTCAATTTTTTTTGCAACTCACAAAATCAAAGTCTGGATTCCCCACTGGGATTTGTCATCACGTTGACGCTTCAGCACTGTACCAAAGAAACCAAAATTTTCTTTCAGAATGTCATCATCTAGATTTTCCTTATAGTTCTTTCTGTCAGGTGGTAAGCATGGGAGTACAAGACACAAGACAGAGTGGTGTTTTGACCTCATGTTGTCGCCCAAAAGAGGAGACAAATCATGAAGCTACCTGCAGTGATAGAAAACGTGTATTCTGTTTTGCATTTGAGTTTATTCTTTTTTAAGTTTGACACATAAAAATATGCTATTTCAGCAGTTCATGCATCTGCAAAACAAACGTACCAAAACTAAAATGAGGGGGATGGATTTAAGAACTGTGCAAAACTCCAATCCGCTATATAGGAGAGTGACAGAAATGAAAGAAGCCGCTGCTGTCGCGTACAACTTTGGCAGCCAGAGAGGGCGTGGGGCCACACAACAAGTCCGTCCAGGAACTTGGGGGTGCGCCCAGCGTCGGCCTTGCTTCCCGCATTCACCTCTCTACCATGGCGTCTGCGTAGCCTGGGCGTGGAGTCAGGCGCACCCAGCGTGGCTCCGCCTCGGGCGCGCGAGTCGGCCGGCTCTGAACTACTGTTCCCAGAAGGCTGTGCGAAACCGGGAGGGAAGCGGCGGCGGTGGCAGGAAGGGCGGGAGCGGCAGCCTCGGGTGTCCCGTCAGTGGTCGGTCCGGCAGTCCACGGGCCCCCGGCGGAGGAGGCGGCCTCTAGTGGCCCGTGCAAACGGGCACCGGGGCGGGATGTAGGGCGCTGGGTGCGGAGGCCGCCGGCGCGGCGAGGTGGGCGCGGAGGGCGCGCCGAGGATGGAGAGAGCGATGGAGCAGCTCAACCGCCTGACGCGCTCGCTGCGCCGTGCGCGCACCGTCGAGCTACCCGATGGTGAGCTGGGCGAAGGGTTAGGGGTGTCTGGGGCAGCCGTGTGGTGGCGGGGGCGGGGCTCGGGCTGAGGCGAGGTCGGGGCTCGGGCTGAGGCGAGGTCGGTGGATAAACTAACCCAAAGCGGAGAAAACGCCCCCATTTACTTTCCTTAGCTGGGAGGGGCCGGGCTGGAACCCCCGACTACCCCTCGACCGCTGCTCCCACCCAGGCAGGTGGGAGTTTGGGGGAGGGTCTGGGCTCTGTGGGCACTGGTGCTGAAAGAAGCAAGACAGAAGTCTCCCGACCGCCGATTTGGGGTTTTGGCAAAGGGGCAAAAATATCAGTCGGATGGCGGAGACCCGGATTCAGAAAACATTACAGTTGTGGGTCATTTTAGTGTCGTTGCTAGCTGGGGGTAGAGAGATGCACCAAAATATTATTTTTTATTTTAAGCTGCAGAGCGGGAATTAAGTAGCCTTTCTTTTCTTTTCGGAAATGGAGAGTACTGTATTTTGATATTTTGGCAGACAAGAGCGTGTTAAATATCAAATATGTACTCTTAAAGTACTGTGCGTGTGTGTATATACACTTTGAAACTATGCCTGCCTGTCTTCATTCTTCATTTATTCATCAGATGTTAAGTGTGTGTTGGGGACCTTTTATAAAGAGGAATAAGGCATGATCCTTGTCGTTCAGGAATTTTAGTTCATCGTGCCAGGGTTTCTTTAGTACAGGTAAAGAAAGCACTAGCAGTAAGGAAGGTGAGGAATGAAGCTGTTTTGTTTGCAGCCTCATGAATTCCTACGGTTCAGTGGCAGTGGGAGATGGCAGTGTTGCCTCTGTGGCCCAGTGAGAGACGGGTTAGGAGGTAGGGGCTGGTCATTTTTTTTTTTTAAATGTATTAGTGTATCTTTCATTTTTCAAAACTTTAAATTTTTCAAACGTTTCAGTGGCAGTGGGAAAATGCAGTGCTGCCTCTATGGCCCAGTGAGAGATGGGTTAGGAGGTAGGGGCTGGTGATTTTTTTTTTTTTTTTTAATGTATTAGTGTATCTTTCATTTTTCAAAACTTTCTTTGAATTGCTGCTGGAGATGTGATTTGTAGGTTATAGGAGACGTTGGGAGGGAGTCATATAATAATAAATGTGGGACTGGGAACTTTGGGGATAATTTTCATGAAAAAAATTCCCCCCGGGCTCTATTTAAGATTAAGAATAGGGTTGATTTGGGGCGCCTGGGTGGCTCAGTGGGTTAAAGCCTCTGCCTTCGGCTCGGGTCATGATCCCAGGGTCCTGGGATCGAGCCCCACGTCCTCGGGCTCTCTGCTCCGCAGGGAGCCTGCTTCCTCCTCTCTCTCTGCCTGCCTCTCTGTCTAGTTGTGATTTCTCTCTGTCAAATAAATAAAATATTAAAAAAAAAAAAAGAATAGGGTTGATTTGTTTGACTTCCTGAAAAATAATTTTCTGCTTGGTACTTTGCTAGTATAAAATAGTTGACTGAGGGGCGCCTGGGTGGCTCAGTGGGTTAAAGCTTCTGCCTTCGGCTCGGGTCGTGATCTCAGGGTCCTGGGATCGAGCCCCGCGTCGGGCTCTCTGCTCAGCGGGGAGCCTGCTTCCTCCTCTCTCTCTGCCTGCCTCTCTGCCTACTTGTGACCTCTGTCTGTCAAATAAATAAATAAAATCTTAAAAAAAAAAAAAAAGAAATAGTTGACTGAAAATAATTATGATTTTAGTAACTGGACTTCCAGCTTGGACTTCTACTTTCCATGTTTTCTTTCCAGCTTTTACCTTTGAGTCCAGTTCCTAAGTGCTGTCCTCATTCATTTCCCACAAATTATTGGTAACGGTTAGTGAAGAACACAGCATGCACAGTTTCACTGACTTGGCAGTTCTGTTGCTTAGTTTATATCCCACTATTTTTTACACAAATATGACTTAGAAGACTTTGATAATGTTTCCTGGTCTTAAAATTAAGTAATATATTTTCATTGTAGAACATTTCAAGAAAGAAAAATTCAAAAATTTGTTATTCTGCCTTTCAGTAATTAACAGTATTTTCTTTATTTCCTTCTATTATTTTTTCTGTTCTTCTCTACCAAATTAAGATCATACTGTATATAGTCTTATTTTGCTTTTAGAAAACATCACTTTTTAAAAATCTTTAAATATGCCTAATGACCTTGCAGCTTTTCATAGGATACATGTAACAAAGACTGAATTTAATTTTTGTTTTGATAATAGCATTTATGAGGAGTAGCTTTGTAGTTTTTAAGTCTTAGTCTTCCGTTAAGTCTTTCCTTATGATTAATAAGTAGAAGATGATTTATAGATCTAATTAAATCAACATTTTTTTTAATATTTTATTTATTTAACAGAGAGAAATCACAACCAGGCAGAGAGGCAGGCAGAGAGAGAGGAGGAAGCAGGCTTCCTGTGGAGCAGAGAGCCCGACGTGGGGCTCGATCCCAGGACCCTGAGATCATGACCTGAGCTGAAGGCAGAGGCTTAATCCACTGAGCAACCCAGGCGCCCCTTAAATCAACATTTTTAAAGCTCTGAGTATCAGCCTCTCCGCTTACTTTTTAGAATGTTCCACCAACAGTCTTGAGAGTCCCTGGAAACTAGAGTAGTAGTAAAAATGAAACATTTTCCCATGTTGCTAGGCAAAAGTGAAATCTTGGCTTTCATTTGTTTTTCTTTCATTATGATGAATGGTGCTCATCTTGTTCCTTTAATTTCTTTGTCCCTAAGTTCTGATGGATCTTTCTTTTTGAAACCTCTGAGATTGTCTCTTCCAAGTACGTATGTATATGTTTTATAAAAATCTGGGATCGAGTCCCACATCGGGCGCTCTGCTCGTCAGGGAGCCTACTTCCCTCTCTCTCTCTCTCTGCCTGCCTCTCTATCTACTTGTGATCTCTATCAGATAAATAAATAAAGTCTTTAAAAAAAAATCTAGTTATAAAAATCCAGATTGTTGTGTTCACATTGTAAAGACTGGACAGAAGTTCTGAGATCGCTCTGAATTTGGAAAATATTCAGATATTTTGCCATGTTAGAATTCAGTGATTAATAAGCACCTAATTGGAACAGATTATTAAGGTTAGAAAGTTTTTTTTTTTTTTAAAGATTTTATTTATTTATTTGACAGAGAGAAATCACAACAAGGCAGAGAGGCAGGCAGAGAGAGAGAGAGGGAAGCAGGCTCCCCGCTGAGCAGAGAGCCCGATGCAGGACTTGATCCCAGGACCCTGATATCATGACCTGAGCCGAAGGCAGCGGCTTAACCCACTGAGCCACCCAGGCGCCCCAAGGTTAAAAAGTTTTTTTTTTTTTTAAAGATTTATTTATTTATTTATTTGACAGAGAGAGATCACAAGTAGGCAGAGAGGCAGGCAGAGAGAGTGAGAGGGAAGCAGGCTCCCTGCCGAGCAGAGAGCCCGATGCGGGACTCGATCCCAGGACCCTGAGATCATGACCTGAGCCGAAGGCAGCGGCCCAAACCACTGAGCCACCCAGGCGCCCCGGTTAAAAAGTTTTTAATCAGCTTTTATTCTGAAATTAACTTTGTTGCATAGGATTAAACTGCAGATTTGATTTACTGAACTGGATTCTGCTAGAGCACTTTTATTATTTCTTTGGGATGATGAAAACCTGGGTATTACCTCTAAGTAATATCACTAAGTAATGGAGTGCAGGTTGTTGAGTCGTCCTGGACAGGGCTAACATAAGAATATTCTTGTGAGAGGAGAAATGAAGAATAATCTATTATTCTAGGGATATAAATTCTCAGTGGACTTTAAAAAAGTAGTATATAGTGTTTGATTCTGTAGAAAAAATAGTCTTTACTGAATTTACAGTGAATATAGCTTGTTTCATAAGATAATGGAACATGAGTCCATATTAGCATATATTTGAATGATGATTAGGGTGATAATCAATATTTAAAAAATTACTCCCATTTGGGGTGCCTGGGTGGCTCAGTCCTGAAGCCTCTGCCTTTGGCTCGGGTTATGGTCCTGGGGTCCTGGGATGGAGCCCCGCATTGGGCTCCCTGCTCAGCGGGAAGCCTGCTTCTCCCTCTCCCCCTCCCCCTTCTCGTGTTCCCTCTCTCGCTGTCTCTCTCTCTGTCAAATAAATAAATGAAATCTTAAAAAATAAAAAATTACTCCCATTTGATAGTTTAAAGAGAAATAGTGTATAATGAATCTGAGCTCCTGGTTCTTTAAGGTTTTCCTTTTAGTTGTGGAGTTCTGGAACTTTATCAGCTAATCAAAATGGCGAATATATCTGAAAAAGTGAGAGATTAAACTTTTTTTTTTATCAGTCTGAAAACTTTAATTATATACTTAGTTCTTAAGGTGTCTTCCTGAGTGTGGAGAAGGAAGCACGTGAGAACAAATTTTATTATTCTTCCACAGTATACTATTTCCTGGGTAGGCTCCTTCTAGCATCATAGTTATGGTTATATTTATTTCCTCATACCAGTTAGTGTATGTGAGCTATATTTTTATAAGGTTATATGTGATTAAAAAGTGAGATCTATATATAAATTTTGTCTAAACAAACACCCTATTAAATAAAGCCCATGTGAACCTTATGAAGCTTATGCTTACTTAAAATTAGGTATGAACTTGATTTATAACTTTAAACATGAGGGTACTTCCTATTTATGACTGTGCTTATTATGGAGAGACTTAATGAAATTGTCATGGTTTGGAAGTTCAGATGTTTATTGGGGCGTGTATCATATGAGAGATAAAGAATGTTGCCACGCCCAGGGAGGCTTAATGCAGTATTTTTCAGCTGCTGGTGGTGACTCATTAGTAGTTAATGAGAACAATTTATTGCAGTCAGCATTTTAAAAAACGAAATAGAAGAGAATAAAACAAATTAGAATGTATTGCGCAAAAACGACTAAGTATTGTATTGTAGACCTTTTGGTTACTGTATGTAGTATACTGGGTGTACTGTAGGATTTTTATTGTGTGGCCTCTGCAATCAGACAGGTTTGAATTCAAGCTTAATAACCTAATGTCATCATCACACAGCTTATTACTTGATTTGGTGCTCAGTTTTTTTGTTTGTAAAATGGGGATAATAATAGTACCTACTTCATAAAGTGGTTGTGAAGATAAAAGAGATGATGTATGTAAAGTGTTTAGAACAGTGCCTTTAAGATAATGGTTTAAAACATGTGGGCTGTTAGGACTAGGATTTTTGGTATTATTATTATTTTTTTTTTTTTGTAGTGAAAGAATTGTTACATTTTCATGCTGAACTTGTGAATAGTCCTGACTAGGACCAAATTGCTTTTCATGGATATACTTACAAATAGTGAAATAATGAACAAAGATGTGAAGATGGTGATAATTTTTTTCCTTCTCTGCGGTATACATTTCTTCAGTATATATTTCTAAATATGTAAACAGCTTTTTTTTTTTAAAGATTTTATTTATTTGACAGAGATCACAAGCAGGCAGAAAGGCAGGCAGAGAGAGAGGAAGGGAAGCAGGCTCCCCGCTGAGCAGAGAGCCCGATGTGGGGCTCAATCCCAGGACCCCAGGATCACGACCTGAGCCGAAGGCAGAGGCCTTAACCCACTGAGCCACCCAGGTGCCCCTGTAAACAGCTTTATTCAAACATAATCACAATACTGTTGGTAGAGCCAACACAAATGACAATAATTTTTCTTATCATCAAGTCCCTATTAAGTTTTTTTCTCTCAGAAACATCCTCTTAACAGTTGGTTTTTTTGATCAGTACCCAGAGTCTGCATATTATATTTGGTTGATCATCTCTTAAGACTCTTTCAATGAGGGGCGCCTGGGTGGCTCAGTGGATTAAGCCGCTGCCTTCGGCTCGGGTCATGATCTCAGGGTCCTGGTATTGAGCCCCGCATCGGGCTCTCTGCTCCGCAGGGAGCTTGCTTCCTCCTCTCTCTCTGCTTCTCTCTGCCTGCCTCTCTGCCTACTTGTGATCTCTCTCGCTGTCAAATAAATAAATAAAATCTTAAAAAAAAAAAATTACAAAAGAAGGAAAAAGTGGAATTGTTATCATTGAAAGAGCCTTTTTTTTTTTTTAAAGATTTTATTTACTTATTTGACAGAGAGAGATCACAAGTAGGCAGAGAGGCAGGCAGAGAGAGAGGAGGAAGCAGGCTCCCTGCGGAGCAGAGAGCCCGATGCGGGGCTCGATCCCAGATGCGGGGCTCGATCCCAGATGCGGGGCTCGATCCCAGGACCCTGAGATCATGACCTGAGCCGAAGGCAGCGACTTAATCCACTGAGCCACCCAGGCGCCCCTCCTTCTTTTGTTAAAACCTTTTATTTTTAAGTAATTTAAGACTTACAGAAAAGTTGCATAAATAGTACAGTTTCCCATGTATCCTTCTCCCAATTTCCCATAATGTTCACATCTTGTTACAACCATAGTACACTTATCAAAACTAAGGAATTAACATTGGCATAATACTTTTAATGGCACTACAGACTTTATTAGAGTTTTGTGAGTTTTATCAATAATGTCCTTTTTCTCATTTAGCATCCAGTCAAAAATACTACATTGCATTAAGTTGTCCATGTTTCCTTAGCCTCCCCAAACTGTTATAGCCTTCAGACTTCTCTTGTATTTAGTGGCCTTGAGACTTTTTAAGAGGACTGCTTGGGCATTTTGTGGAATTCCCCTTAATTCGGGCTTGTCTGATCTTTATTTATGCTGTGCTGTTTTTAGTGGATCATCGTATCAGAGGCTACATGATATTACATGATATCAATATGTATTGTATCTGGTGATATTACCCTTTATCAGTGATCAAGGTGGTATCTGCTGGACTCTCCAGTGTAAATTTTCCTTCGTAATTAGTCAGTATTTTGGGGAGATACTTTGATACTACGCAAAAATCCTTTTGCCTCCTGAAACTTTAACTCTTTAATTTTAGCATTGGCATTAATGTTTTAAGAGTTGTCAGAATTACTTCTGTGTAAATAACTTAGAAAAAACCATAAACCTCTAAAATGCATTGAATTGAGATGACCATTGGTAATATATAAAAATAAATCAAGGCTGAAATTATAAGTATAGTCTAATATCATAGATATAGTTGACTTTTAACCTTTTCTTTTGGATCATATCTCTGTAAACTTATTCTATAAAAGATACAAATGAAAATGTGAATAGTGTAAAGAAACAGGGAAAAGTAGGATTTTAATGCTGTTTTGTAAAAGCCTCTAAAATAATTTCCTTTGTTATAATATTGGCAAGAAGCAAGTACTATGTATATTTAATGTTTAAAAATTATTTTACCATGTATGTCTATAATGCCCATATTATCTATAGTACCCATATATGCTTAAAATTCCCCCAAACTTCATGTAAGTTTGATAAAACATGAAGTTGGTAAACACTTTTTTGAAAGTAAAAGAAATTTCTGTTGTTAAAGCTACAGAAAATATTAGGTCTTATTTTCCCCATCAAATCCAGAAGCTAAGCACTTTGTTGGTGATATAAAGGGGTGTAACATTAAGATAAGAAATTTTGCATTGTTGCAAATTTTGAAATGCCTCTGGTATTCTACACTATCTTTAATCTTCTTTCACGTCTTCTCACTTTTTATATGGAATTAGGAAAATTCTGAGGCAGTTTTAAGGATCACACTTTGGAAAAAAATAGGACAAAAATTAATTCTTTCTCTGTTTTTTGTTTAGTTTTTGTTTTGTTTTGTTTTTTACTCAGATAATGAAACTGCTGTTTATACATTAATGCCAATGGTTATGGCTGATCAGCACAGGTGAGTGCGTATTTCAAATTTATTCTTTTTGTATAAATATGCAAGAGAAGGGTGCCTGGGTGGCTCAGTTGATTAAGCGTCTGACTGTTGATCTCAGCTCAGAACTTGATCTCAGGATCCTGAGTTCAAGACCTGTATTGGACTCCACACTGCACGTGGAGCCTACTTTTAAAAAGAACAAACAAACCCCCCCCCCAAAACTTAAAAAATATAAATTCACCTGTGTTGTGTACACACACATGCATGCACACACAGTTTGGACATAGATGTTGTCTTGGGACGTGTTACTTAACCTCTGTTATAGGTTATTGTCTGTGAAATAAAAACCAAGATTTTCCAAGGTCCATCTCTGCTGTAAAATTGTATGGTAAGAGATGTTCTGAATGAATTATCAGATATTAAGTCAGTTATTTGGCTGG
This sequence comes from Meles meles, assembly GCF_922984935.1. NCBI lineage: Eukaryota > Metazoa > Chordata > Mammalia > Carnivora > Mustelidae > Meles > Meles meles. The sequence continues at coordinate 27,427,672 of NC_060070.1, forward strand.
TCACTGACAATTAGAAAAACATTGTGATGGTTTCAGTTAGAGATCACTACTGATCTTTATTGCAAAAGGTTAGAGTTGATGGACAACTTAACTTTCTAATGTTCTATTTTGATGTTCTTTTTATTGATGTGTTGTGGACACTTCTTACAGGAGGCATATGAGATCTAATTATCTGTCGGGGTGATAAGATGTTTATATTTGTAGCAGGCAGCTCTGCTGTGGTTAGCCATGCAGTAGTTAATATAATAAGGTGACAAGGAAACTATTTTGAAACAAATTTAAAATACAAATAATTTTTTGCTTTAAACTTCAGTGTGCTACAACTAAAACATGCTTAAATCTGATTTTCTTATTTGGCCAAAATTAATATAGATAGGCTATACCTTTTTTAGATGAGCAGATGAGGAAACCTTCAACACTAGTTTTTAGATCAGTGCAGTTGGGTTTTTTTTTTTAAAGATTTTATTTATTTAAGAGAGTACAAGCTGGGGGAGAGGCTGAGGGAGAGGGAGAAGTAGACCCCCCCACTGAGCAGGGATTTTTTTTTCCCAGTGTGGGGCTCCATCCTAGGATCCTGGGATCATGACCTGAGCCACCCAGGTGCCCCAGTGCAGTTGTTTTTTGGTTGAAACTGCTGGCTACTATGCTATGCTTAGAGGATAGTAGTTTGTATTTCGGTTGACATGGGAGAGAACTTTTTGGATAATTGGTTAGAGTAACTAAAGGACTATTACTTTGCGTTACTGTGTTTTTAAACACTTTTATTTTCAGCATCAACTCCTTTATTTTCTTTTGGCTTAGGTCTGTTTCTGAGCTACTATCAAATTCAAAGTTTGACGTCAATTATGCATTTGGACGTGTGAAAAGAAGCTTGCTTCACATTGCAGCAAAGTAAGAAGGATATTTTGGATTAGAGTCTGGTCTAGCACAGTGATCAGTAAGCTTTGGATCAGTGTTGTCCACAGTAGTTATGGGAAGAGATGAGAAAAGACTGCTGAATGGTTCCTTATTGTGTTGAAAGCATGGTGTGCTGTGTTTGCATTCTTTTTCTAGATTACGTTAACCTTGAGATCAGACTCAAGTCTCCCATATACTGTCTTAGCTTGTTCTAGATCAGATCAGTAGGTTGTCTTTCCTGGATATACTTGAGAGGGTATATTCACTGAAATTTTTCTCTCATCCTACCAGTATGAAATTTTATTTGTTAACCGCACATGAAGCCATTGGCTTTATATTTTTTACTGAGGTATGCAAATGATTTTTATACATAATCTTCAAGTATGTAATCAATCAATTATCAGTTAGTTGATATCTAACTTCCTTTCAGTACTTAGGTAGATACGTTAAAATTAATTTTTCATAATAAATTTGGCTTCTGGAAGGTCAAAGCATTGAGAGTTCTATGTGGTTTCTTTTATGTATTAATACTTTATTTTGCTTTATTTAAGCATCTCAAATACTTCATAGCTTTCATAGTAGAATGTACTTTCTTGAAAGTAGTGACTATTTACTATTTGTGACAGAAGTTAAATCAAATTGTAGGTTAATAGACCTCAAAAATAATGTGTTTAATAGGGCTTTTTTTTTTTTTTTTTAAAGATTTTATTTATTTATTTGACAGAGAGAGAGATCACAAGTAGGCAGAGAGGCAGGCAGAGAGAGAGGAGGAAGCAGGCTCCCTGCGGAGCAGAGAGCCCGATGCGGGGCTCGATCCCAGGACTCTGAGATCATGACCTGAGCCGAAGGCAGCGGCTTAATCCACTGAGCCACCCAGGCGCCCCGCTTTTTGTTTTTTTAATTGAGGTATGTCAGCTGTGACTGTTTGTTGAATGTATCTGAACTGTTTTTAATATTGTTTTAGTTGTGGATCGGTGGAATGCTTGGTCCTGCTATTAAAGAAAGGAGCAAATCCTAATTATCAAGATATTTCAGGCTGTACACCCCTTCATTTGGCAGCTAGAAATGGGTAAGTATTTTGTCTCCTTGAGTAGCTTAAGCTGTACTATCTGTTAAGACTGACAGTATTCAAGGCACTCTTTGGTGATTTTTTTGACCAATATTTGCTTTGGGAAGAGGATCATGGGTCATTATATTCAGTATTTAAATAACTGTCATATTTAACAATTTATTAAATTGTTTATTAATATTTTTTCTTGAAAATATACTTGAAGTTTATTTTTATTTGTATTATAATGATATTTTATTTTATTTTTTAAAAAGATTATTTATTTATTTATTTGACAGAGAGAGGTCACGAGTAGGCAGAGAGGCAGGCAGAGAAAGAGGAGGAAGCAGCCTCTCTGCACAGAAAGCCCGATGCGGGGCTTGATCCCAGGACCCTGAGATCACAACCTCAGCCAAAGGCAGAGGCTTAACCCACTGAGCCATCCAGGCCCCGATACTTTATTTTTTAAAAAAGCATCATTGTCACCTCTTTGTTTTGGTGTCCTTTTTCCTGCTGATTCTTTTTCACATCTGTTTCCATACCTTATTGTCCAAATCGCTTGTTCAGTTAATTTTATTAATGGAATTAAAGACAGAGCAAATATACCAGCTTATTTATATCTTTTTGAGAATGGGCTATACCATAGTAAGTTTTCTAAATTAGGGTAGCTTACTCCTTTCAGTGCCAAAACTTACTTTTCCTTCCTAAATGAATAATGTCTTTACTACCCTTCCTTTTGAAATTTTTTATTAAATAATTTTTCCCCTTATAAAAATAGTATTTCCAGGGGCACCTGGGTGGCTCAGTGGGTTAAAGCCTCTGCCTTCGGCTCAGGTCATGATCCCAGAGTCCTGGGATCGAGCCCCACATCGGGCTCTCTGCTCCGCAGGGAGCCTGCTTCCTCCTCTCTCTCTGCCTGCCTCTCTGCCTAGTTGAGATTTCTCTCTGTCAAATAAATAAAATATTATAAAAAAATAAAAAATAAAAATAGTATTTCCAAAATGTAAATTTATTTTTACCTTTTCCTAATAACTCTGGTCTTCATTATGAACATGTTTATGTTATTGTGTGCTATTTTATTCTTTTAAAGATTTATTTGAGAGAGAGAGAGAAAGAGAGGTGCTTGAGAGGTAGAGTGGGGGCAGGGGCAGAGAGAGAGAATATCAAACAGACTCTGTGTTGAGCATGGGGCCTACAACATGGGGCTCCATCTCAGGACCCTGAGATCATGACGTGAGTGAAAACCAAGAATCAGACACTTAACCAGCTGAGCCTCCCAGGTGCCCGCATTGTGTGCTATTTTAAAACCCTACTATACTTTTTATGGCTTTCTTTCTCCCTTTTCTGTGGAGAATTCAGATGTCATATATACGTGTCTGCCTCTGCTTACCACTATTTTTTATGTCTTAAAATTTGTTGGACTGAGGGGTGCCTGGGTACCCAGGCTCAGTTGGTTAAGCATCTGATTCTTGATTTTGGCTCAGATCATGATCTCAGAGTCCTGCGATTGAGCCTCACATTGGGCTCCACACTCATCAGGGAGCCTGCTTGAGATTATCTCTCTGTCTCCCCCCACCCCTGTTAGCCCTCCCCCCCGGACCCCTGCTCTTGTGCAGGAATGTGTATGTGCATGCACACTGTCTCTAAAATAAGTAAATCTTTAAAAAAAATTCTGTTGGACTGAGAAACCATACCAAATGACTGGAATTATGTTTAAAATGAAAAAAGTAGTTTTTGACTCAGGGCTTGAAGAACTTATGTTTATAAACATGCTCCAAATGATATAAAACTTCTGTATAAAATTATATTCTTGGGGCACTAGGGTGGCTCAGTCAGTTAAGCTTCAAACTCTTGATCTCAGCTCAGGTCATGGTCTCAGGGTCATGAGATCCATCTCTGTGTTGGGCTCTGTGCTGGACATGGAACCTGCTTAAGATTTGCTCTCTCCATCTCCCTTTGCCCCTACCCATGTCTTTCCTCTTCACCCCCAGAAAAAATAAAAGGTATATTCCTATGTGTCCCTTTTTCTTTTTTCTTTTTTTTAAGATTTTATTTATTTATTTGTTTGAGAGAGAGCGAGAGACAGCAAGCATGAGTGGCAGGCAGAGAGGGGCTGAGGAAGAGAAAGAAGCAGACTCTGCTGAGTAGGGAGCCTGATGGGGCTCAATCCCGGGACCCCAGGATCATGACCCGAGCTGAAGGCAGATGCTTAAATGAATGAGCCACCCAGAAGTCCCTCTTTTTTTGATTACTCTTAAAATTATTTTTGTTTCCTGTTTTGACCTGGTATTCTAGGTAGTTGCGGTAGATGCCTAACTGAGATACAGAGCTAAAATTGTGTACTGCATCAGTCTGAGACCAAATTTTTGTATACAGGGATTAAAGTGGAACCAAAAATGTAAGAATTATAGTGATATCTAGATTGGACAATGGAAAGGCATACTCCTTTGACCCTGTTTGGTCTGATCCAGTTTTTGATTTAGCATGTGAACCAGTTGTCCACTGTTGCGATAGGTAACAAGGTAAAAATGTGCTGATTACCAACCATTTTTATAAAATTAGCAACACTGGTTATATTTGTAGGGTGTCACACCTAAGTTCATACATCTTGCTGAATTCACTCCTTGCTGAATTGTTCTCAGGTTAGAAACATTATTGGATAGTGACAGAGCTCTTTCAAAAAATTACACATAGAAAAATATCTCAGTACTCTAGATCAACAACTGTAAGTGAAAGGAGAGATTGGCTCACAGTGGGGTTAAAATGTCTATTGCTGTTGTAGTCAGAGACTTAAGTCATTTAGGAGATCATTACCTTTTTTTTTTCCCTAGCTTTGCTGAAGGTATAACCAACAAAATTGTAAGATTTTTAAAGTGTACATCATTATGATTTGATAGACATATACACTGTAAAAGAATTCTTTTCATTTAGTTAGTAAACACATCCATCACTATCACCTTACATGTTTATCTTTTTTGGTTGGAGGTGTGAGAACATTTAAGTTGGAGACTGTTACATTTAAAGGTGAAGAAATACGACAGAACCCACCCACTCAGTGAAGAGAGAAAGAGTAAGAATAGTTTATAACCCTACCATAACATCTAATTTGGATACCCTTTCTGTTTCTATAATGATTAATTTTGATATTTGATACTAGTTTTTGTTACTTGGTGGCTTGTACAACTTAAAGTTGCTCCATAACTGTTTGCTAAGTGGTTTGAGTGCATGTTATTTCTGATGTTTTGAGAAATAGCTTTTTAGGGACACCTGAGTGGCTCAGTCAGTTAAGCCTCTGCCTTCGGCTCAGGTCATGATCCCAGGATCCTGGGATTGAGTTCCGCCTCAGGCTCTTTGCTTGTCAAGGAGCCTGCTTCTTCCTCTGCCTGCTCTGCCTGCTGCTCTCCTTGCTTGTGTTCATGCTCTCTCTCTCTGACAAATAAAAAAAAAAAAGGAAGGAAGAAAGAAATAGCTTTTTATTATAATATCTTTATGAGTTCATATTTGTCTAGATTGAAGCAGAAGTCAGGGGGACTTCTGCCCCTTTTCCTTGTCCATCTGTTTTTGGGAGTTTGTTTTTTGTTTTGTTCCCATAGTTATTGTTAGATGAGTATTATAATTCCTCTGGCCCACTCTGTCATTTCTCTCATTAACCATTAGTGCTGGGTACGTTGGTACTGAGTTGCCCTCCTTTCCAGTAAAAGACCCGTTAAGCTACCACAGAGCAGCACTAGGATGATTTGCCCTTGTGTCATTTAGGTATAAGCTTCCCATACTTGTTGAAATATCTGAGCAGGAAAATAGTTACTTCCTGTACAGGAGGATCCAGTGTTGTTCATGATTACATGAGATTGTTTAAAAAAAAAAAAGACTTCAAAATTGTTGTGTGTTCTTAGGTTACTTGTTGGTTACATTTGAAACATGATTTTTTTCTTAATTTTTTGGGCGAAGTTTCGACCTCATAAAGGGCACAGCCGTATGTTAATTAATTAATATTTTAGCTCTAAATTAATTAATTTAGTTAATATTTTAGCTCTAATTCCTGGCAAAATAAGTGCTCATTTAGTGGATTGTTTTGACCTACTGAGATTCTATAAAGTATTAATAATGATTTTTAAATGAGAAAAAAAGGATACATTTCTCTAATATTGCTGTCTTTTACAATTCATTTTTGGTTTGGGGAGCATTATGGATTTCTGCCTTTCTTTTTTTTTTAAGATTTTATTTATTTATGAAAGAGAGATTACAAGTAGGCAGAGAGGCAGGCGTAGAGGGTGGGGGCGGGAGGGGGGAGCATGCTCCCCGCTGAGCAGAGAGCCAGATGCAGGGCTCGATCCCAGGACCCTGAGATCATGACCCCAGCTAAAGGCAGAGGCTTAACCCACTGAGCCACCCAGGTGCCCCGATTTCTGCTTTTCTTCAGCCACCCCCTAAACACCTCCTTAGGACTATTTTCCTGGCCTATTCCACCTAAGTGTTTATTTTGGCAATAGGCCAGTGGTCTAAGACAGGCTCTTGAAGATGTTTTCATAATCCAGCAATATGGATATAGGCACACATACACATATTTTAAACAATGTATTCATTTTAATAGGGCTATCTGTTCTGTTGTCTCAGGATTATTGAAGATTTATTTCCTATGGTTTTCAGAACAGTGTATTAGATGAGCTTTGTAAATGTTGAACTTACAAGTTTACTCAGAACTTTTTCTTTCTTTTCTTTGATTTTAAGTATTTGATTTCATTTCAGGTACAAAAACCAAAGCTAGAAAAGTAATTTGTTTCCTTTTAAAAAGATTTTTTCAGTTAATAAAAATTTTAGCTATGAGTTAGAAGATTGAATAATTAATAATCAGTCAGTAAAGTTTTCCTGAGTTTCATTGAGAGTACCTAACTATGCTTAATACTGAGTTTATTAAAGAAATATACAATTCATGGCATGAAGAAGTTTAGGATCTGATTGAGTAAATGATAACATGTACACATATATACTCTATATACTATTCATTTTGTATATTGCATATATAGTACTATATATGTATATCCATGTTAATATTGTATATGTTACATGGTACATAATATGCTATTATACACTGTTACATATTTTTCTATGTCACAGTTTTTTCGATTTATTTCAAATGTTATAACATTCGTTTAAAAAAACCTATAGATTGATACTTGCCATCAGCTAATGTTGAGTGTAGTCAATAATTCAGTAAAGTAATTGTCATTTGCCCCTTTTTCTCAAGCCAGTTATCTGTGTCTCTTTTTTCTCTTCAGGCAGAAGAAATGCATGAGTAAATTATTAGAATACAGTGCTGATGTCAACATTTGTAATAATGAAGGCCTTACAGCAGTAAGTGCTAAGAATTTTATGTGAGTTTTAAAATACTTTTTTGAAAATCATATTGAAGGTGATAGTAATGCAAAGTGCAGTGCAAGTGTTTCTGCAGTTTACTTCTTTGTGTAATTAAGAAGATTCAGAAAGATCTAGTTCTAGTTCTGTACTGTATTTATTAAGAGAAGTTATGGGTTCACTATGTTTCTCCTTTCTGCTTTTTGTTTGTGACCTTTCATTTATTTTGAAGGCTTATTCCTCTAGCTTTTGTCATTGACTTTCAGGGGATGTTTTAGGAGTATGTCTGCTGTGTTATGAGTTCATTATAGGAGAGCTATTTTTCATTATGTCCTTTAAAATTATTTTAATATGTACATTTCAGAAAAATTGAATGGCTAGGCAGAAAGGAAAAAAGGTAATGGAATTGATCACTCACTGTATCCTCTGCACTCAGAGATAATCACTGTTAATATTTTGGTCTGTATCCTTCAGACTTGTTATATCTTACCTAAACTAGTATTTTTATCCATTTTGCTATGTCACTTTCTTTTCAAAAATAAGTTAATACATTTTTGATCCATATTGATGTTATTTGGAGGTAGTGTGGGATATTTCTGAAAAGATCATTGAAATCCAAAGATTTTTAAAAATTTATTTTAATTCCAATATAGTTAATATACAGTGTTACATTAGTTTCAGATGTACAATATATGATTCAACAGTCTGTACATGAAATCTAAAAATTTTAATTGTCATTTAATGGAACATTATTCATCTTAGAAGTAGAGATAAAATAGAATTATGTGATTATTGAGAAATTATTTAGAAGTTGGGACCGAAGATGTTAAATTTTATATATTAAATTTTACCTTCCCGTATGTGAAATTATGCATGTATAAATTAAGTGGATGGTGAGAATCCTTTCACGATGTCTGTCAAATCAATGTTGTATACTTTAAATATCCTACAGTTTTATTTGTCAATTATACCTCAATAAAGCTGAAAAAATTTATTAAAATTTTTAATCCTAATTCCAGTATGGTTAACATAGTGTTTTATTAGTTTCAATATAGTTATTCAACGATTCTATAAATTGTTCAGTATTCATCATGATAAGTATACTCTTAATCTCCTACACCTATTTCACCCATCCCCAACCACCTTCCCTCTGATAACTGTTAGTTTGTTCTCTCTAGTTAAGAATCTGTTTCTTGGTTTGAAAAAAAATTTTTTTTTTTACCTTTCTTGGTAGTAGTTGTAGATTCTGAATCTTTTAACTTGTGGATCAAGAATATTATTTACATACCATGCCAGTTTTCAAGACTTTCTGACTAAAAAATTTTTTGAAGGTGGGGGTGCTGAGCATAAAAAAACAGCTTCCCTAAGATTTGCTTTATACCGTGTGAATGACTTATTAAAGATAAAGAATAAACTCAACCAGGATTATTATATGGAATCTACAATTCCTGTGATAATCTAGATTTTGTTTATATATATGTATATTATATATACACACACATATATATTTTTCAAGATTTTATTGGGGCGCGATCCCAACACCTTGGGATCATGACCTGAGTCAAAAGCAGACGCTTAACCAACTAAGCCACCCAGGCTCCCCGATTTTGTCCTATATATATATATATATATATATATATATATTTAAAGACTTATTTGACACAGAGAGAGAGAGCACAAGCAGGGAGAGCAGCAGGCAAAGGGAGAAGGAGAGGAGCCTGATTTGGGGCTCGATCCCAGGACCCTGGGATCATGACCTGAGCCAAAGGCAGAGGCTTTAACCCACTGAGCCACCCAGGTGCCCCCGGAAAAAAGTTTTAAAAATAAAATTTTTACCTAAAATGTTATTAATGCATCTATTTAAAGAGTCAGATGATTCTGCAAAACTTATTATAGAAAAATAGTCTTTGCACTCTTTCTGCTTGACCAACCTTGGTGTTTTTCTCCTATGGCCTGAATGGTATAATGTGCCTCCTCCTCTTAGAAACTATTCTGGCGAGGCGCCTGGGTGGCTCAGCGGGTTAAAGCCTCTGCCTTCAGCTCAGGTCATGATCCCGGGGTGCTGGGATCGAGCCCCGCATCGGGCTCTTTGCTTAGTTGGGAGCCTGCTTCCTCCTCTCTCTCTGCCTGCCTCTCTGCCTACTTGTAATCTCTATCTGTCAAATAAATAAATCTTTAAAAAAAAAAAAAAAAAAGAATTTAGAAACTATTCTGGCAACCAACATGATTCTGCCTAGTCCCAGACCACCATGATGGAATTAATTCAACAGCTGGGCCATTGACCCCATCAGCTGAAGGAAGCTGGGATGGTGAAAATGTGTTGCTGCAGAACTGAATAGTTGTCACCAAACATGTGGGACAGTAAAGCCAATGGCTCCTGAGTTGGAAGAAACCTTCATTGAGGAGCCAAGAGTCCCAGGAATTTTTCTTATGAAAAGAGAGAACTGTTGACTGCATGCTTTCTAGGCTGGTTATTCTCACAAAGGACTCCTCGTATTTCTAACTTCATTTGCTTCAACAGGAATTTCTTGTATACCTACTGTGTGCTAGGCACTTTGCTGTTGTGGGATAGAGCCATGAATATGGTCCTTGTTGTGCCCAGACTTAAAAGGAAGACAGGAAAGTTTTTTTTTTCTTCCAAGTCTTTATTAAAGTTCAAGTTAGTTAACATTTAGTGCATTATTGGTTTCAGGAGTAGAATTTAGTGATTCATCACTTACATAAAACATCCAGTGTTCATCACAAGTACCCTCCTTAAAGCCCATCACCCAGTTAGTATCTCCCCCCACTCACCCCCCCTAATTTGTTCTCTGTAGTTAAGAGTCTTTTCGATTTGCCTCCCTCCATGTTTTTATCTTACTTTTCCTTACAGGAAGACTGGAAGGTTAATAGGCAGTGGTAACATGGTGTAATGAATGTCAATATAGGAGAAGGAGAGTCTGTGAATGTCTAGCAGGGGCATTAGAAGAAGTATCTCAGGGACATAGCACATGAGCTGAGGCCAGAAGATCAAATGGAAGTTAGACTGGTGAAAGTGGTGGTTTTGGGGTTGGGAGAGGGGTGGGGAACAGTTTTGGCTTTACAGAATAGATTTGTGAAGGCTTGGAGGTGAAAGAGAGCGTTTAACTGGTGTTCAGGTGCCTCGGGGGTTCATGGAGACTTCCCACAGGTCTTTGGCATGGATAGTTATGGGGATCACTTTTCAGATCTTTAGCTTCTGGATGTGCATTTTTTCTTCAAGGTGATTCCTGTGGTAGAGAGCCTGCCCTTCCCACCTTTCACCTTCAAAATCACTCTCCTCCCACTTTGTTTTTCTTAAAGATTTTATTTGATAGGGAGAGAGAGAGTGAGAAAGCACAAACAGGGGGAGTGGCAGAGGGAGAGGGAGAAGCAGGCTCTCCTTTGGGCAGGAAGTCTGACGTGGTGCTCGATCCCAGGACCCTGGGATCACAACCTGAGCCAAAGGCAGACACTTAACCAACTGAACCACCCAAGTGCCTTCTCCTACTACGTTTTGAATGAAGTACATTTTATGCTTACCCATCCTGAGTATTACTAAGTAAAGGATGGCCTGGAGATAGTGACAAGCAGAAGAACAATTCAAAGTATTGGTGTCTGCAAAGGCTGTCATTCAGCACCATAAACCACAAAATCATGGTAGGATTTCATAGAGTTTTCCCTGCCTTATACATATTGCTATCAAGGGTGAGATAATTAGACTTAAATTGTTTTGTTCTGAACTTAGCAAAATTATAAAAGTGAAGCAACAGGAGCGATGGAATATTTTTTTGATGATGCTGCCTGTATCATTCCCCAACGACTGTTCAGAGAATTCATTGCCTCTAAGAGAGATCTGTGAGAACAAAGAAGAAGAACATCAGTAATAAATACTGAAGGCAATGTTGACTTACTTTATGCAGGTGTAAAATCAGGGTGAGACATGTGTCTTACCTATCTCAGGACAAGGGAGAAAATAGGCAGTGACTGCTAATGGTACTGGGTTTCTTTTTGGGGAAATGAAAGTGTTTTAAAATTGATTGTGGTGATGATTGCACAACTGTGACTATACCAAAAACCATTAAGGTGTGTATACTTCAAATAGATGGATAGTATGGCATTTGAATTGTATGACATTATACCTTAAATAAATATACATCTATGTTGTGATCCGCACCCACCCCAGAAAAGGAAATATTCTCTTGACTTTCTTCCCTAGCCTCTGTATACTTCTAATTCTGTAGTTAGTGCTTCTCAGCTTTTTAATAGATATAAAAATTATGTTTCCTCACCTCTAAATAACATGCTACTATTGCTCTTTTTAAAATTTTTTAGTTTTAGGCATCATCAATTGACTTTATGGAAGATAAAGCTGTTTGCTCTCTTTTTCAGCCCCACCTTTCTTTCACACCTTTTCTTCCTTTTTTTTTTTTTTTAACATTTTATTTATTTATTTGACAGAGTCACAAGTAGGCAGAGCAGGTGGCGGGGGGTGGGTGGGCGGGGGGAGCAGGCTCCCTGCTGAGCAGAGAGCACAATGTGGGGCTCTATCCCAGGACCCTGAGATCATGACCTGAGCCGAAGGCAGAGGCTTAACCCACTGAGCCACCCAGGCACCCCACACCTTTTCAATATAGTTGTGATTTTAATTAGATCATTTTTTTCAGTATTTTGATTTTTAAAAATTACATACATACTATTCATATTTAGGCCAAATAATTTGCTATAGTTATTTTTATTACATACCATTTTGATTTTCATAGAGTTATTAATTGCATTCTAAAAAAATTGAGATAATTGTACATTCATATATACCTGTAAGAAATAATACAGAGGAATGCCCTCTATATATTGCCCAGTTTCTTTCAGTGGTAACATTTTACAAAATGGTAGTGTAATATCATCACTAGGATGTTTATACTGATATAATTTGTCTTGTTACTGTTGCCCCAGTTTTACTTGTTTATTTGTACCCAGTTTTATCAGTGTGCCTGTGTATGTATAGTAAGTTCTATACATTTTTATTACCTGTGTAGGTCCATGTGTCCATTACTGTAGTCAATATTCTGAACATTTCCAAGTCTACAAAGATGTTTTATGTTGCTCTTTTGTAACTATACCTTTCCTCCCCTTCATCCCATGTCTGACCCTTGGCAACCACTAATCTGTTCTCCATTTCTAAAATTAGGTCTTTCTGAGAATGTTTCATAATTGGAATCATATTATATGGAACCTTTTACGATTGGCTTTTGTTAAGTTCATCATATTCTGTGGAGATTGACCTAGGTTGTTGTATTTATCAATAGTTTGTTCCTTATGTTGCTGACTGGTATTCCTTGGGGTAGATGTACCATTGTTTGTTCAACCATATGCCTGTTGAAGGACATCTGGATCATTTCCTGTTTGGGGCTATCTTGAATAAAGCTGCTATAAACATAAACATTAATGTATAGGTTTTTGTGTGGGCATAAAACTTTTCATTTCTCTAGAATAAATGTCCAAGAATGCAATTGCTGGGTTGTGTGGTAGTTTCATGTTTAGTTTTTTTTTTTTTTTTAAGATATTTTATTCATTTATTTGATAGAAATCACAAGTAGGCAGAGAGATAGGCAGAGAGAGAGAGGGGGAAGCAAGCTCCCTCCCAAGCAGAGAGCCTGATGTGGGGCTCGATACCAGGACCCCGGGATCATGACCTGAGCTGAAGGCAGAGGCTTTAACCCACTGAACCACCCAGGCGCTCCTCATACTTAGTTTTAAAATGCACTGCCTAACTTTTCCAGAGTGCCTGGAACATTTTGTACCCTCAGCGGCAATATATGAATCTAGTTTTTCAGCATCCTCACCAGCATTTGATGATGTCACTGTTTTTAATTTTAGCCATAATAATACATGTATAGTTGCTAACTCATTGTGGTTTTAATTTGCATTTGCCTAATTGACATCTTTTCATGTGTTTTTTTGCTATCTGTATATCTTTTTTTTTTTTTCTTTTTTAAAGTTTTTATTTAAATTTCAGTTAGGGGCGCCTGAGTGGCTCAGTGGGTTAAAGCCTCTGCCTTCGGCTCAGGTCATGATCCCAGGGTCCTGGGATCAAGCCCCGCATCGGGCTCTCTGCTCCGCAGGGAGACTGCTTCCTCCTCTCTCTCTCTGCCTGCCTCTCTGCCTAGTTGTGATTTCTCTCTGTCAAATAAATAAAATATTAAAAAAAAATTTTCAGTTAGTTAATCTACAGTGTTACATTAGTTTCAGGTGTACAATATAGTGATTCAGTGCTCATTACAACAAGTGCATTCCTTAATTCCCATACCTGTTTAACTCATCCCTTTACCCACCTCCCCTCTGGTAACTGTCAGTTTGTTTCTGAGTCTGTTTCTTGGTGTGCTCTCCCCTCTCCCTCCTCACCTTCCCCTTTCCTCCCCCCGCCTTTTTTTTGTTTCTTAAATTCCACATATAAGTGAAATCATTTGATATTTGTCTTTCTCTGAATGATTTATTTCCCTTAGCATTGTACTGTCTAGTTCCATCTATGTCATTGCATATGGCAAGACTTCATTCTTCTTTCTGGCTGAATAATATTCTCTCATGTATATATATCACATCTTTATCCATTCATCAGTCTGTGGACACTTAGGCTGTTTCCATAGTTTGGCTGTTGTAGATAATGCTGCTATAAACATTGTGGAGCATGTATCCCTTTGAATTAATATTTTTGTATTCTTCGAGTAATTTTGCTGTCTCTGTCTTTCTATGTGAAATGTTGTCGATTCATGTCATTTGCCCATTTTAAATTGGATTACTTTTAAACCTTAAGCTGTGAGAGTGCTTTATATACGAAGATATTGGTCTTTTATCAGGTATGTAATGTGCAAATATTTTCTCCTAATCTCTAGTTTGCCATTTTAATTCTTTTTTTTTTTTAAAGATTTTATTTATTTATTTGAGATAGAAGGAGGGAGAGAAGGAGGGAGAGAGAGAGTGAGCGAGTGTAGAAGCATGGGGAGCCGCAGGCAGAGGGAGAAGCAGACTCCTTGCTGAGCAGGGAGCCCAGTGTGGCGCCAATCCCAGTACTCTGGGATCATGACCTGAGCTGAAGGCAGACACTCAACCGACTGAACCATTCAGGCGCCCCTGCCATTTTAATTCTTAACAGATCTTTTATATAAAAGTTTGCAGTTTTGATGAAGGCCACTCTCAGTTTTTCCTTTTATGGATTATGCTTTTGTTATCAAGTTTAAGAACTCTCCCCAACTCTAGATCCTCAAGACTTCTTAGATCTTTTTTTCTAAATTTTTATTATTTTATATTTTACATCTCAATCTGTGATATATTTTGAACTAATATTTGTGTAAGATGTGATGCTTAAGTTGGGGTTCATTTTTTTTTTTTAAGATTTTATTTATTTGTCAGGGAGAAGGGGAGAGAGCACAAACAGTGGGAGTGGCAGGCAGTGGCAGGCACAGACTCCTCAGCAAGGAGCCTGGTGCAGGACTCTATCCCAGGACCATGGGATCATGACCTGAGCCGGAGGCAGATGCTTAACCAACTGAGCGACCCAAGAGTCCCTTTTTTTTTTTTGCTCATCAAGTCCAATTACTTGAGCACTGTTTGTTGAAAAACTATTGTTCCTGCATGAATTTCGTTTTGCATCTTTCTCAAAATCTATGGGACATATTTATATGGACTTTTTTCTGGGTTTCATGGATCTATGTTGTTGTCCCTTTGCCAATACCACACTATCTTGATTACTGTAGATTCATACTAAATAGTAAGCCTTAATATCTGGTTGAGTAACACCTCCCATTTTATTTTTCTATGTTAGGATTGTGTTAGTTATTCTGGTCTCTTTGCCAGAAATTTATAGATGGAATGAATGTATTTATAGAATAAGCTTGACTATGACAAAAAAATCCTTGCTGGGATATTTACTGAGATTATATTAAATGTATAGATCTGTTTGAGAATTGTTATCTTTATCATAAACACGGTATGTTTCCTCATTTATTTAGGTCTTTGATTTCTTTTTGTAAATGAAATTTTACCTCTTGTACTGTTCACCATACAGATCTTGTGCATGTTTTAAGTATATATGTGTAGCTAAGTTTCATTTTCTTTCTAGCAATACTAAATGGTATTATGTTTTTAATATCAGTTTCTGCATGTTCACTGATAGTATGTAGAAATGCAGTTCCTTTTTTGTGTGTTGATATTGTATTCCTGTGACCTTGCTGAACTCACTTATTCTAGGAGGATTCCTTGGGGTTTTCTGTGTAGATGGTCATGTCATCTGCAAGCAGAGACCATCTTATCTTTTCCTTTCCAATCTCTCTGTCTTTGTTTTTTGTCTTACTGCAGAGGGAGAGGGGGAAGCAGGGTCCTAGATGAGCAGGGAACCCAATGTGGGGCTCCATCCGAGGACCCTTAGGGTTATGACCTGGGCCACACAGGAGAGAGAGTCTTAAACGGACTCCTCACCGAGCACAGAGACTGATATGGGGCTGGATCTCTCAACTCTGAGATCAGGACCCAAGCCAAAACCAAGAGTCAGATGTTTAACTGACTGTACCAGCCAGGCACCCCACCATTTAAATTCTTGAGTCTAGAACCTTACTGAACCTACTTTGTTTTTAGAGTTCTAAAATTTCAGGATTATAGGTCTGGGTTTGGTTTAATTATATCCGTTTGGCTGGGTAATACTGAGGCATTATCCTGGAAGCTCATGTAATGGGAACTCAGGAAAAATTTTCATAAAATACTTTGATAATTTCACTCCTCTATTTTCCCTGTTCTCTCCTTTTTGGGTTCCTGTTATTTGAATATTGGACCTCTTGGGCTAACCTTTTAATTTTCTTACCTTTTCTCTTGTTTCTCTACTTTTGCCTTTTTGTGCTTCTTGGGAGGCTTCCTCCATGTTATCTTCTAAGTCTTTTGAGTTTGCATGTCTCTATCACAATATTAATTTCCAGAAGTTTGTTTTTCATTGTCCTTTAAAAAATATCCTGTTCTTGTTTGAAGGATGCAGTCAGTATGTTTTCTTTCTGAGAGTATTAAATACAGCTTTTTTTTTTTTTTTTAGATTTTATTTATTTAGTTGACAGAGACAAAGCAAGAGGGGAGGTAGTAGGAAGGGAGAAACAGGCTTCCTGCTGAGGAGGGAGCCCAATGTGGAGCTCTATGTGGGGCTTGATCCCAGGACCCTGGGATCATGACTGGAGTCTAAGGCAGATGCTTAGTGACTAAGCCACCCACACGCCCCTAGCTTTTTTTTTTTGAAGGTTTGTTTGTTTTTAATATTCATGGTTCCTTCTCTGCTCTTTGTATGTTTTTGTTTGTTTGTTTTGTTTTGTTTTGTTTTTTTGTATTTTTGTCTTTCAAACCCCCATTTGAGTGAATGAGGTTTATTCACCATGGACTTCAGCGTAGGGTGATTTCTTGGGCATTTGCCTTTAGGATCCTTCCTGATAGCAATTTCTTTCTTTCTTTTTTTTTTTTTTTTAATTTCATGTCCGATTCCCTAACTTTTTTTTTTTTTAAGATTTTATTTATTTATTTGACAGAGAGAGAGATCACAAGTAGGCAGAGAGGCAGGCAGAGAGAGAGGAGGAAGCAGGCTCTCTGCAGAGCAGAGAGCCCGATGCGGGGCTTGATCCCAGGACCCTGAGATCATGACCTGAGCTGAAGGCAGCGGCTTAATCCACTGAGCCACCCAGGCGCCCCTCTTTCTTTTTTTTTTTTAAGATTTTATTTATTTATCTGACAGAGAGAGATCACAAGTAGGCAGAGAGGCAGGCAGAGAGAAGGGGCGGGGGAAGCAGGCTCCCTGCTGAGCGGAGAGCCCGAAGCAATGCGGGGCTCTATCCCAGGACCCTGGGATCAGGACCTGAGCCGAAGGCAGAGGCTTTAACCCACTGAGCCACCCAGGCGCCCCATGATAGCTATTTCTTTAGGCATTTATTCTCAAACTGGTTAGATTCTTCAGGGTAAACTCTTAACAATTGCCAGGAGGGAGTTAGCATTCTGGATGTTAGGTAGAGGAGAATTCTTTGGGATTTCAGTATTGGGTATATAAACTTGACTTTGTCTCCCTTTTTCAATGTGATATTCTTGCTTCATTGTGCTTGGTGTCACCTGTGTAGAGATTGTTTTCAAGTCTCTTGTGTTCTCTTAGATTGGGAAGGGGCAGTTATTGGCCTGGAAGAGTTGGGGAGGGTTGGAGATATAAGGGTCTAAATCTACCAGTTCATCCCTACTTAAAGAGATGCAAGGTGCTTACCTCCAATTCTTGAGCCTTTTGGGATTTCAGGGATCTGAATCATCTTCCTTGGCTTTTTCTATTACTAGTTTAGGATTCAGCTTTTTGTTCTGACCAATCAGACAAAAGCTTTTAACTTGCAAAACTTGTTGCTATTATAATCTCTTTTTTCTTTATTGTAATGGGTCTGTCTTTGAAGAAAAGGTATTCTTTATTGTCATTTCAGTGGTGTTTGGAGAAGAAATAGAAGTTGATGCACGTGTTTAAGCTGCCATTTTAAAACAAGTTTCATGATATACTTTTTAACAGAAAACAATCAATTGAAAAATGCATGGGTAGCATAGTCCAAAGTTTTAACATTGATTATCTTTGAGTGGTAGAGTTTTAAGTATTTTATCCTCCCTATATATTATTATTTATGTATGATACATGAGTTACTTGGAAAATGCAAGAAGAAGAGAATATGATGTCTATTGTGTTAATTACCTCTTTACTCATATTTGCTTCTGGGGAAGGAAAGGTATCCAGTACCTTTTCTTTAGAGACAAGCTGTGCATAGAGTCCAGGATCATCTAGGAAGCAGGGTATTTGGTGATCCTAAGTATAGGATGTTTAACTGTTGTGATCCATGAAATGCTTGATTTTGAAGTACATGGTGGTGTAACCTACATGTTGATGCATGTTTTTCCCCATATAAAAAATAGGAAAAATATAGGAAAATATATGGGCTTTTATTTTAATCTTTAGTTTGTGTATCATGCTCACATTTGAGAAATAATGGCATTATTTATCTGCTGTTTTTATGAAAAACTCCTTGCATAAATGTTAAGTAACTAAATGCTATACAGATACACTGGCTGGCTGTGAATGGGCGGACAGAACTACTGCATGACCTCGTACAACACGTCAGTGACGTCGATGTTGAGGATGCGATGGGGCAGACAGCACTGCATGTGGCCTGCCAGAACGGTCACAAGACGGTAAATTCAGCCATGAGGACTTTCAGTTGCATGTATTTGTTTTTGAAAACTTTGAATTCGTGAAAAGATTTTCCCTGTGCGTAATTGGGAACATGAAGCATCGTAGCAAAATCTTAAAACATTTTCTGCATCATATGGACTTATTAAATATATATTCTTTGTAGATAAAAGGATAGAAAATAGTGCTTTTAAATCTGTTTAAAGTATTTGGATTTCAAATTTATTTCTAATTCATAGATTTTGATAGCTGAATATACTAAAATTTTAAATGTATGTTCACATGTAATTCTAAGTAATAATGTTCTTATTCTCAATCTTATTGTCACATAACTTTTTTATATTTTATTTTTTACCATTAAGCCTCAGTTACTGTGATTAGATAGTAAGAAAGTGAGCACTGACATTGCTTAAATATTTCAGCTTGGATTATCATATTTTTCTTTTGTCTTAGAATATGATGCAAGACTAGAGTGATGGTTTTTTCCTTCCTTACTTAGATTTCCAAAATCACGCATTTGTTTTATGTTAGTACTTTCCTGTTACTTCCATGTACAAACATTTAACTTTAAAAGTTGCTAATAGGGGAGCCTGGGTAGCTTAGTGGGTTAAAGCCTCTGCCTTCGGCTCAGGTCATGATCTCAGGGTCCTGGGATTGAGCCCATCGGGCTCTCCGCTTGGCGGGGAACCTGCTTCCCCCTCTCTCTCTCTACCTGCTTCTCTGCCTACTTGTGATCTCTCTCTCTCTCTCTGTCAAATAAATAAATAAAATCTTTAAAAAAAATAAAAGTTGCTAATAGTTTTTTTTTTATTAGGAGACTGCTGTCTTATATAAAAATTGTTAGATTAAAATATAAAATCTGCTTTGTTATAGTTTCCTATCCTGGTTACTTTTGGATTTTTTTTTCACATTTAACATTGTTGATAATAGAAATTTATTTACTTGTTAACCATAACAGTAACAACAAATAACCATCACCAATAACTGCAAAGATACAAAAATTTGTGTTTAATATGTATTTTTTTTTTAAAGATTTTATTTATTTGACGGAGAGAGGGAGAGCACAAGCAGGTGGAGCAGCAGGCAAAGGGAGAGGGAAAAACAGGCTCTCCATTGAGCAGGGAGCACCGTGCAATGTCAGGGCTCAATGTAGGGCTTGAGCCTAGGATCTTGGGATCATGACCTGAGCCAAAGGCAGAGCTTAACCTACTGAGCCATCCAGGCACACAATATGTATTGTTTGGACACACTCTCTCTTGAGTCTTATCTTCTTATTGTGAGAGTTCCTACTGGAATCTTGATTTTCATTTCTGCAAATACATTTTTCCTAATCTGGGTTTAGGATGTCAGATGCTAGATGTTTAGTTGGCTTTATGTATGACTATAATTCACAGAGTATTGCATTTCTTTAAGATAGTGAGGCCAAGAGTAACATTGTCTTATGTTTAATGTGTTGGATAAGAGGAGGGATATAGATTTTTTTTCTTTTCCTGGAATTTCTTCTGAACACTAGTTCATTTTTATTTTTATTTTTATTTTATTATTATTTTTTTGTCTTTCATCATCTGAAAAGTAACCCAGTGTTTTCAAGGAGTATTTCCTTCTCACTAGTTTTTACTCTCTGAGAGTCAGCGCTATTAATTTAAAAAGTATTCTGTGTGAAAAAAAAATTTATCTGAAATATCTTAATCTTGAATGGCCCAGGTTTTAAACAATGGTTGCGTATTAGAGAATGAATACTGCTTGTAGTTGTTATAGGACAGAAAAGCACCCACTTTAATATAAAAGAGTGGAGTGTCCTATACTAAGATTATAAACCCTACCTGTTGCTAAAGAGCTATTGTATAAAAAGCTGGGATACAGATCAGAAGTGATCTACAAAAGCTATTTTTAGCTGCCTTGAGCCAATGAAGAAACAAGAATTACTCAGAAAACCCTATTTCAAAACATGTGCATTACAGGCTGCATTAAAAATTTAGAATTGCCTTCTGAAGTTATTGAAGAATTGTTAGTGTGAGTATAATATACTCCATATGGTTTACAACCCAAAGCAGGTGTGGTGAAATAAGGGAGAATTCCTCATACTCAAATGCCTTTGAAGAATTATATTCTCAGAAGATTTATAAGGGGTCCTGACTTCACTGCGATGATGAGTTTCACAGAGTTTTTGCAGATATAGTAGAGGAGGAAGGGTACTAAAAGCCATGTTGACTTGTGTTTGATTGTATTGGTGAGTGGGATTCCATTCTATTATAGTTAGTCAATTTTAGTTATCTCCAAGGATCATGAACAGATAAAGAGTATGTTTAGTGTTTTATGAATCATTGTATGCATCTTTAATTCTTCCTCAAGGCAAAAAGGAATCTTGAAAAATTAGTCTATCTTTTAGCCTCCAGGCTGCATTATACCCCTAAAAATCTTCATTTGTAATTGTGTTAATATCACCCATGTCTTACAATTACTTCTGTATTTCTGGGACATGTTCAAATCTCAGTGGATGAGCATATGATATAAATTATTACAGGGTAGGGATTATTGATTTTTGTTAACTCTTTGTATATCTTTCCATAAGTTGAACACTGAGTCTAAAATGCTTTGTTCAGGTATCCTGCTGACTTAACTTTAGCAGCAAGTAAAAACGGCCTTTTCATTGTCTCAAAGTAGTCAGTTCATGCATAAATTCATTAAAAGGTATTTAAAACTTGGTTCCATGTAGATATATAGCAGTGCATATAGGTTTCAAGGTTTATTTTTAAGCTTAAATCTTGCATTATTATGTTTTACAAAATAAAATAGGAAACTTTCGGGGGAGAAGGAAACTCCATTTAAAAAATATTTTAAAAAGAGGAGCGTGTGGGTGGCAGTTGGTTAAGCATTTGACTTTAGCTCAGGTCATGATCTCACGGTCCTGGGATCAAGTCCAGTGTAGTTGGGCTCCGTGAACAGCGGGGAGTCTGCTTGTCCCTCTCCTCCCTCTGCCCCTCCTCTGCTCTTGTTCTTTCTGTCTCTCTCAAATAAATAAAAAATCTTAAAATATTTTTAAAAGGTATTAGTAGGACTTTTCAAATTAAAGAAATATGATAAATCCTCTGAAATTTACTTTCTAATCTCACTTCATAGTAAAATCAGGACTGCATGAAAAGATTTTTGATCAACTGGCTAAGACCCCTAAAGCTTTGTAGAATTTGTAACCGAATTTTTGCTTTGATAACAAGAGTGCTGTTCAGATTTACATTATTTTTTAAAAGACAAAGATTCAGAAGACAAATTCCGTGTTGTTGTAACTAAGAAATTGAATAATCTTTGCTGATTTCATATAGATGATCTCATATAGATTTCATATAGATGCATTGGTTTTATTAGAGGTAAATCAAGATGAAGGTCTTGTTTTTTTGTTTGTTTGTTTGTTTTTTTTTTTTTTGAAGGTCTTGTTTAAAGGAATTGGTTTGAGTAGTTGAGAATGAATTTTGACCAATTCTTGTCCTTGCAACGTAATAGCACTATGAGTTTTTTGGCTTTTGTTGGGGTAGGGAGAGAGTTGGGAGGGGCAGAAGGAGAAGAGAGAGAATCTTAGCAGACTGCACGCCCAGTGCAGAGCCGGACACTGTCTGGATCTAACTACCCTGAGATCATGACCTCAGTCAAAGTCAAGGGTTGGACCCTTAACCAACTGGGCCACCCAGGTGCCCCAGTAGATTTTAAACTACTCTGTTCCTATTTAAAAATGATCAGATGAAAGAAATGAGCATAACAACTCCTCAGTAATTTAATTTTTTATAATTTTCCTTAGGTCAGCTCTTACTAGCTTTCAATAGCAAAATAATGGTTTGTCTTGGGATATTGATTTTAAAAATCATTTCAGAGTTTGGTTATTCAGCTGGGCTATTACAGTCTCTGGCAAATTTTTTTCCCCCCTGCCCTTACCTACTCCCTCTGGTATATTCTGTTCACTGTTTATGTAATTAAAATGTTGTGAACACTCTGGAAGACACTTAAGAGCAATAATCATATTGGTACCCTTCCTTCCTTCCTTCCTTCTACCATTATTAATATGTATAATGTAATTTTGCAAGGAAAGTACAGAGAGCACTATCCTAGACCCTTAATTTGTTTAGCCTGTGCAGTGAACTAGGACCAGTGTGTTACTTGATTTTTTTTTAATAAAAATTTGATTTATTAGCATATTTGCAGTTTTTGTGTTACTTGATTTTTTATCTCATTTTTAGAAAGTATGGTAAAACCTGATATTATTCTACTTGGATATAATTGACTCCCATTTTTTTGGCCATAAACTGAGCTTACTTTTTGGTGGTTTTTGTCTTTTTTATTAGTTCTTTAAGATTTGTTATTGTGTTAAATTGCCACAGATGGTTGATTATTGTTTTTGTAGAATAACTTGGATTAAAAACCCTAGTGAACTGTCAAATGGTTTCGTCACAATTAATATATATGAGAGTACACAGCGGGATTAGTTTATGAACTAATTTCACTTCACTTAAAAAATAAATTTTATTTTTATCAGAATAAACTTTATGTTGCTGAATTTATATAGCTACCTATGAAGCTTCACAAACAATATAAAATGATAGTTGAACCCTGCTTAGAGTAGATTTAAGCTCCTGAAACTTAAAAGTATTGTTTGACACTGGTATTATATAATGACTGTGTTTGATAGAACTGACTGTATATTTTACATACCAAGTTGTAGGCTTGGTAAGGAACAGTGCTTACCTACGTTCCGTCAGCTCTCCTGATACCTTTTAGCTAGCTTTCAAGCTTTTCATTCAGAGAATTACGGTAGAGCCATGCAAACTTAATTGAAAGCTTTTGCAAAAACATTCATTGGATTCAGCCTTGAGGCACAAAGATAGACTAACATTTTGATTGTATTTTTAGGTTCAGAGTAATATTATTTATTCTAATGTTAGAATTCTTCTTTAATCACTTCTGGGAAATGTGAGCAAAAATAGTTCTGTTACTACAATTTTCAAACATAATTGGATAATAATGATTTTTACTACATGTTACATAATCAAAGTTTTGAAAGGTTTAGGTGGACAGGTTTCTATTGAAAAATCTATATAAACCCGTCATTGATTAGTGAGTTGGACATTTTTCTTAGTGGATAAGTAATTTGTGCATTGCTGTCAAGTCGTATCATCAGAATTATTTTTACTAAAAGGTAAAGATGCTGCTTTTGTTGTTTTGTCTTTTAGGAAGTAGAAATATCACAACTCAGATTTTTACTTACAATTTTAATATTGAACATCAATTCCTTTTTACTTTGATCAGTGTTATTTAGAGTTGACATTGATAAAGTAGAGCTGCCTTGGGTTTCTTGCTTTGTACTTTTTCAGTGTATTGGGCACAGGTGGTCTTGGTTAGTCACTGCCTTCAATTAAATGACTTTTGAGATTGACCCGAACATTAGCTTTGCACATTAGTTTTCCACTCAGAATATTGTTTTATCACTTGAAAGGTCATGAAGTCTGTTGAAAGTGTGTTGTTTCTTCTCAAGGATTTCTTGAAGCCGTATGAAAATCCCCGTTCAATGCTTTTCTTTCAAGGGTCTTTACTAGCAGTTTCTTATACTGTAAGAAGGAAGGAGTCTCCCCCCACTTGTAGATTATCTAGGAATAGGAGAATAGTTTATTTTTGTGTTTTTTTTGCTGGGGGAGTATTGGACAGTTTCCTACTTTAAAAGTAGAATATCAGTTGCCTCCCAGGATTTATTAAATTTACTAGCATAGTGTCCAGGTACATGTTAAGGTTACTCATATTATTATATCATTACATATTTTAAACAACTATATAATTTTTGTAAATGCATATAGTATGTTTTGTTTTATTAGTATGTTTTATTTCTGCTTTTGGGACAAACTGGATGGCTTGGTCAGTGGAGTATGCGACTCTTTTTTTTTTTTTTTTTTTAAGATTTTTATTTATTTATTTCACAGAGAGACACAGCGAGAGAGGGAACACAAGCAGGGGGAGTGGGAGAGAGAGAAGCAGGCTTCCAGCTGAGCAGGGAGCCCAACGCAGGGCTTGATCCTAGGACCTTGGGCTCATGACTGAGCGGAAGTCAGACACTTAACGACTGAGCCACCCAGGCACCCCAGTATGCAACTCTTTTTTTTTTTTTTTTTTAAAGATTTTTTATTTCTTTGACAGATAAAGAGCACAAGTAGGCAGAGAGGCAGGCAGGGGGGGGGGGAAGCAGACTCCCCACTGAGCAGAGAGCCCGATGCGGGGCTCAATGCGGGGCTCGATCCCAGGACCCTGAGATCATGACCTGAGCCAAAGGCAGAGGCTTTAACCCACTGAGCCACCTAGGCGCCCCCCAGTATGCAACTCTTGATCTAGCTGTTGTGAGTTCAAGGCCCATGTTGGGTGTAGAGATTACTTAAAAAAACTAAAGTCTTTAAGATAATAATAGCAACAATAATAATAATAATTTATTTTGCTTCTTTGTGAATTGCTTGGTTTCAATTGCACATTAATATGTATTTTCAGTGTATATATTCCTTTCATCTCTCCTGAGCCTTTTGAATTGTGGCTTTTTGTCTAATTTCTACAACAGCTAATGAACGTTATTGCTGCTGTCCATCTCATTCTTGTTTTGGGCCATATAGACACAGCTTTTTTTTTTTTTTTTTTTTAAGATTTTATTTATTTATTTGACAGAAAGAGACTGTGAGAGAGCTAACAGGAGTAGGGGAAGTAGGAGAGGGAGAAGCAGGCTTCCTACTGAGCAGGGAACCTGATGTGGGGTTTGATCCTGAGCTAAAGGCAGACACTTAACAACTGAGCCACCCAGGCAACTGTAAACACAGCTTCTAGGTCAAAACTTGGAAAGAAGAAGAAAGAAAGAAGCCATGATCAAAAGGCTCAAGTAGGCCTTGTCTTATAAAATAATGACCTAAATGCTTATTTTTCTTATATTTGAAAGATGTGCTTGACCACTTGTCCTCAGTTTAAAGGAGTTTTATAGCTGATAAAATTTTATGTAAATGTTTCTATTTCTCTTGGATTAGAAGTGAATTCAAGTAGTAATGCATGAATACTCTATCTTAAAATATTTTACTTTTATCAGAATCTTTGCAATAAACATGATAGCCCCTTAAATGACCTTTTTTTGTCCAGTCATGAACACCAGGCAACAATTTTCGGCTCTTAGTTTTCTTTCTGGTATCTGTTTCCAATAATATGCTTCTATTGCTCTTTCTCAACATTCAGATATCAGTGAATCATTTCTTGTCCTGCTGAGTGAGGACTTAACTCATTTAAATCCTCTTCCCATGCCTTCTCCCCCATTTCTAAAATTAAATTGTAAATTTTGACAGAAAAGATTAGGTGTATATGTAGTTAGGTAATTATTGTTTACTGCTGAGTCAAGTACTCGATTATAATAACATTTTCTGTCTAGGGTGACTATTTTTCTTAAAGTTAGTAATTGGCTTTGTTCCATTTTCTTTTTATGAATTAGTAATTCTTCCTATATGCTCCTACAGAATATCACAGGACTATTTTCTACAAAGACAAATTCATTAGATAGTATCAGGTCCAGTTTTTTTAAACTTGGGAATTTCTTAGTTTGGGCTTCCATATCATCTATATTTTGATGTATTCCTTTGGTAGCTTCTTGAGAAAAGGTGCATTGGATGTAATTTTTTTTTAAAATCTTACACAGCTAAGCATATTTTTAATTTAAAACCATATATTAGAATGATAGTGTGGTTGGCTATAGTTCTACATTGGAAATCATTTACCTTACAATTTTGAAGGCATTTAATGTTTTAAATTCCATTATTGCTGTTGAGAAGTTTTGTGCTAATCCCATATATGTTTATCTGGAATCTTCTATTCCCAGTATTATGAAATTTCACTTCGATGTGCCTTGTTCAAAGTCTTTTAATTTATTATACCAGAGAGTTTTTGAGCCTTTTCAGTCTGGCACTGCATGTCTTTCAGTTACGGAAATTTTTTGGTATTATTTCTTGATTACTTCCCTTTGGTCTACCACCTCTTTCATTCTCTTTGTTCTTGATTTCTATAGTGTCTCCCTGGATTGATCTACTAATTTCCTATTCTTCCTGTTTTCTTTGTCTCTTTGTTTTACTTTCTTTCTTGTGGAGTTTTCAACATTGTCTTTCTAAACTTCTGTTGAATTTGTGGAGTGCCTGACTGGCTCAGAGAGATACATGTGACTCTTGTTCTTGGGGTTGTGAGTTGAAGCCTCATGTTGGTTGTGGAGATTATTTAAATAAATAAATAAAAATAAACTTAAAAAAAAATTTAAACTCCTGTTGAATTTTTGCTTCTTCCATCACATTTTTGATTTCTTATTCTTTGAATATTTTTTTTTCTTTGAATATTTTTCTCCCAGCATCTTATTCTTGTCCTATGGATGTAATATCTTTTCTGTTTTAGGGTAATGTCTTTTCTAAATTTTGTTGTTTTTTTCTTTGGTTTCCTTTATTATCTTTATTTTTCTGACTTCCATTTTCTTTTTGTTCTGGTTTTTGTTTTTCAGGTTAGAGACCTGCTTTTAGTCAAGTTAGTTGTCTCTTAAATATTGTCTGTCCATTTGTAATATAGCAGTGAGGCACTAAAATGTTGGCTGAAAGTATCATGTACATGGGCTGGGTTTGTTGACTGACATCACATAATGCTATGGTTTCTCAGTCTTGCCACTATTGATGTTTTGGGACTGAAAATTCTTTGTTATGGGGGCTCTCTGTAGATTGTAGGATGTTTAGACCTATCCCTGACCTCTACCCACTAGCTGCCAGTTGCACACCCTTCCCCAGTCATGGAAAAGAAAATCTCCCAGCTTTGCCAGGTGTTCCCTAGGGGTGACTGGGCTATTTCATGGCCACTTTGTAATGCCAGTATTTGTAGGTATCTTCTCTAGTGCCAGTCTGCAGAGGAGGCTTTCAGTCTCCACCCCTTGAGGTTTAGCCTGGCTACTGGATTTCTGGGAGTCTAGTGGAACGTAGTTTTTACGGAAAAAAACGGAAGTTTTTACTTAATTGTGTTCTTCATGGCTCCTATTCTCTGCTTTACCTATGTATCTTGCCTGTCAGTCTTGAGCCTTCCTATTAACTTTGTCCAGACAGTAAACCTATTTTGAGACAGTGTAGGGAGAGATAGTGGCTAACTGTATATGTATGGGGAGGAAGGGTCCTGTGGTAAAGTCCAGCTGTTTCTTTTGTAGGCTTTTACTACAATTCCTGTTTAGAGCTCTTTGTAACTGTTCCTATCCTCCAAAGTACCTGGTACTCCCAACTCCTGTGTTTTGTATGTGTGTTTGACAGGGAGAATTTGATGGTTTGTTGGGATCCACGTTTGCAGGTGCCTTTGATCTGCTAAGTTGGCTTCTATTCCTCCACTTGCTTGCCACTTTCCCAAAACTTACTGACCTGGCTAGCATGCTGTTGTGTTCTTTCCTATTCCTCCTTGTGAGTTTATAGCCTTACTATTTTACTGACTTTGTACTAGGTCTTAGAGCATCATAATGAACATGTGTGTTCAGTCTAAAGGTAATATTAAACAGTGTAATTCCAAAAACTTTTGGGTTTTTACATGTTTTCTTCCTTTTTGCAGGAGAAACCCAAATGAAGATCAAAGGAATAAAACCAGAAGAGATTCTTTTTTTTTTTTTTTTACGTTTTCAGGCGATCCACATTCTATATCTAGTTACCGAATATGTGTTTCTAGGATTTTACATTAACTTGCTCTTTCTTAGTGTGACTCAGATGTTTGCAGAAGTAGAGCTTAACAGAGTATGTATGAATGAGACTAGCAGAGAAACAGTATTGGTTACTGTTAATAGCAAAAGGACTTCTTAGCTTTTTAACATTTTGAACTTTAATAATTATGTTTAGTAATTATGTTTGAGTTTAAGAAAGTGATAATTCAGGTACCTATTTTTTGTTTTTAGAGGCAAGAATTCTGGTTTCTAAAACAAATATCTAGAGTAGCACTGTCAATTTCACTAACCATATGTGGCTATTTAAAGTTAATTATTATAAAATAAAAAATTCAGTTCCTCAGTTATTCTAGCCATTTTTCAAGTCTTTGGTAGCTACATGTGTCAGTGATGTTCTAGAGCCTTTCTGGTTATATTAACATAGGTTATATTGCATTGATAATTCCACATATATTGTTTCAAAAGGACTAACCAAAAGTTGAGGTCGTTAAGCTATCATAATTGTCATGTTCCTACTTATTCTACTTTAAAATTTCAGGTAGTGGCAAGAGCATTTCTTATATCTGTTTAAATTGTGATAATTGTGTCTTTGTTTGACTTCTCTGGCTTTACTTTTTAATTGTTTCTTTTCCCTCCAGACAGTGCAGTGTTTGCTAGACAGTGGTGCTGATATTAACAGACCAAATGTATCTGGAGCTACTCCATTGTATTTTGCTTGCAGGTAGGATATTTTATATTTCCAGATGCTCTCATTAATGTATTTATTACATTTCCAAAGACAAGCATTTCTGTATATTTTCTGAAGTTCTCGTTTTCCCACAAATGCTGTGCTCACTGAACTGTACAAGTAAAAGCATTTTCTATTATATTGCCAGTGTTTTTATGTGGTGTAGGTGGGAGCTTTTGATTTACTTGATTATTTAAATTTTAGACTAATTACTTAATAAGTGATGAAAAAAGATACCTCTATAATTCAGTAATTTCCATAGTTTTCTTTGTTAAGTACTAGATCTATTCCAGAGGGATGAACTATTAAAGTATGTCTTGGACCAGAGCCATGTCTTTGCTTTCTTTGGAGTTGTAACTTAAAAAAAAAATCTTTGTATTTATCTTGTTAGATATTAAATTATGCATTAAGTTATTTTAGTACTTCTATTTTGGTTCATTTTCTTGAAGCATATGCTTTGTTCATTTGCTCATTCATGTAATAAGCAAATGTTTAGTTAGCACTCAGTGTGTGCCATATATTAGAGTATTAGTGATATAGTAATAAATAAATCTAAGTCCATAAGGAGCTAACAACATAACAATTACTCACGTATTCCACCCTGTACCTACACACCCATGTACATACATACTATGTTATAAAAATGTAGTTTCTTTTTTTTTTTTAGATTTTATTATTTATTTGACAGAGAAAGACATAGGGAGAGAAGGAACACAAGCAGGGGGAGTGAGAGAGGGAGAACCAGGCTTCCCGCTGACCAGGGAGCCCGATGCGGGGCTTGATCCCAGGACCATGGGATCATGACCCGAGCCGAAGGCAGATGCTTAACAACTCAGCCACTCAGGCCCCCTAAATGTAGTTTCCGATTAGAACCAGTTTACAGTAAACCAGTGTTTCTTGTCTTTGGTTTAGATTATATGAAGTACAGTATTTATTTAGCCTCTTAAATGCAGATATGGAGTTATCCAGAAAGTTCCTCTTTTCTTATTCTTTCTTCTGTTATGTATCATTTTACTGGATGTTTCTTTTAGACTGAAAGACCTACTTTTGTTCTTATTTAGCTTCTCTTTAGAGTCTCTGATGTTACTTTTATTAGACTGCTTCAAATCATCATCGAAGGACCTTAAATTAGACTACAAGGATTTTCAGATCTTTAGACCTTCTATATGCTATCTGAATCCAGCCATTTTCTTAAAGTATATTTATGTTTTGGTTGCTTGGCTAGAAAACCAGTTCTTTCCATGGCATCCTGAATTTATGAAAATGTCATTGTTTGATTCCCTGAAATTATATCCTATCTTGAGGTGTTATCTCTAAATCAGTCCTTTCTTTGAAGCTTCAGATTTGATGGCCACCTGCCTGATTTACATCATCACTCGCAAGTCTTACAGAATCTCAGATGTCAACATGTCCAAAATAAAGTTTCTGATTTTCCTTCTCAAATCTTTCCTTTGTCTTTTCTCATCTCAGTCATTGGAACTGTTGTCCTTTCAGTTGTTTAAACAGAAACTAGATCATTATTTTTTTTTAAAGATTTTATTTATTTATTTGACAGAGAGAGATCACAAGTAGATAGAGAGGCGGGCAGAGAGAGAGAGAGAGAGAGAGAGGGAAGCAGGCTTCCTGCTGAGCAGAGAGCCCAACGTGGGACTCGATCCCAGGACCCCGAGATCATTACCTGAGCCAAAGGCAGCGGCTTAACCACTGAGCCACCCAGGTGCCCGATCATTATTTTTTTATTACTCTCTCTCTCTGTCTCTCTTTGACCCTGAACTTGGAATTTAGTAGTTAGTTCTATAAATTCTACCTTCAGAATATATTCTGAATCTCTTCTCCAGCTCACTGAAAAGACTTTAGTGTTGTTAGCGCTTGTCTAGGCTGCTATAGTCGTCTCTTAACTGGTCTCTCTGATTTCTCTGTTTTTTCCTTTTTCCTTCCCATCTGTCTTTTCCTCAGCAGCCAGAGGGATCTTTTTTTTTTTTTTTAAGATTTTATTTATTTATTTGACAGACAGAGATCACAAGTAGGCAGAGAGGCAGGCAGAGAGAGAGAGAGAAACAGGCTCCTTGCTGAGCTGGGAGCCTGATGTAGGGCTCGATCCCAGGACGCTGGAATCATGACCTGAGCCAAAGGCAGAGGCTTTAACCCACTGAGCCACCCAGGTGCCCCAAGAGGGATCTTTTTTAAAAAAACGAATCGACTTGGGGTGCTTGAGTGACTCAGCCAGTTGATCTGACTCTTGATTTCAGCTCAGGTCATGGTCTCATGGTTTTGGATGGAGTCCTGAGCCTGGCTCCGTGCTCGGCAGGGAGTCTGCATGGGATTCTTTCTCTCCATTTGCCTCCCCACCCCTTTGAAGATAAATCTTAGGGGCGCCTGGGTGGCTCAGTGGGTTGAAGCCTCTGCCTTCCACTCGGGTCATGATCTCAGGGTCCTGGGATCGAGCCCGGCGTCGGCTCTCTGCTCAGCAGGGAGCCGCTTTCCTTCCTCTCTCTGCCTGCCTCTCTGCCTGCTTGTGATCTCTGTCAAATAAATAAAATCTTTAAAAAAAAAAAAAGAAAGAAAGAAAGAAAATTCTAAAAAAAAAAAAAGGGGGGGGCGCCTGGGTGACTCAGTGGGTTAAGCCGCTGCCTTCAGCTCAGGTCATGATCTCAGGGTCCTGGGATTGAGCCCCGCATCGGGTTCTCTGCTCAGCGGGGAGCCTGCTTCCTCCTCTCTCTCTGCCTGCTTCTCTGCCTACTTGTGATCTCTGTCTGTCAAATAAATAAATAAAATCTTTAAAAAAAAAAAAAGATAAATCTTAAAAAAAAAAGATCAGCTTTTGTCACTGTGTTTAAACTTTGTCTTTAAAACTTCTCAGTGTCTGTGCATCATTTCAGATAAAATACAGGCTCTTCCTTTGCCTATGAGACCTGCGTGGTCTGACCCCAGCTTACCTCACTGCGCTTCTGTCACATTGGCTCTCTCTGAGTTCACCAAATGCAAGGGACTCTTTCCAGCAAGCTTTCTGCATACTGTTTGTTTTCCCTGAAATGCTCTTACCTTGGCTTTTTATGTGGCTGACTCTTTCTTTGTGTCACTGCTTAACTGTTACTTAACCAGTCTGAGTAGGCCTCCCCCCAAATTTTCTTTCACAGAAGCATCACAGTCTTTTTTTTTTTTTTTGAAGTAGTCTCACACCCATCCTGGAGCCAGCACAGGGTTTGACCTTACGACCCTGAAATCAAGACCTGAGCTTAAGATTAAGAGTCCCACACTTAAGCTTAATGGACTGAGCCACCCAGGTGCGCAAGCACTTGTATTTTGTAATTGTTTATTTAGTTGTTTATAGTGTATTTCTCCTACTAGACTGAAAGCTCAATAAAAGCAAGACCATCTGTTTGATGGTCTGTTTGATTCTTGATGCTTGGCGTGAAATAAAGCTTTGCTTGACCTTCGCTTTGTATCAGTCTTGCTCCTTTGACCATGGACCCATTATTGGGGGACCCAACATTGGGGACCCAACAGATAGTATTATAGTTAGAACATAGAGGTATGGTAAAAGAGTTTTTTAGAAGTACTTTCTGTTAGTATATGCCCATCATTAACTTTTATTTCTTTAATTTTTAAAAAATTTTATTTATTTGATAGAGATCATAAGTAGGCAGGGATGCAGAGAGAGAGGGGGAAGCAGGCTCCCTACTGGGGAGAGCCTGATGTGGGGCTTGGTCCCAGGACCTTGAGATCATGACCTGAGCTAAAGGCAGAGACTTAACCCACTGAGCCACCCAGGTGCCCATCTTTAATTGTTTTTAAGATTTTATTTTTAAGTGCTCTCTACACCCAATAGGGGGCTCAAATTCACAGTCTCAAGACTGAGTTGCTTGCTCTACTGATTTAGCCAGCCAAGCGCTTCTCCCATCATTAACTTTTATTCTAGCAAATACTAGAACATCCAGCCCATCTCCTACCTCCCTCCCTCTGTGCACCCTGTTTGTTCTCCATCTTTAAATCTCTTATGGTTGGTTTTCCTCTCTCATTTCCCTCCACCATATGTTTGTCTATATTGTTTATTAAATTCCGCATGAGTGAAATCATATGGTGCTTGTAGGCATACTTTTAATTTTTTTTGTGATATCTAGATATAGGTATACATTAAATGTATAAATTATTCCCAGTGTATCCTCTCTGATAAATGAAAAGGGAAAGGAATGTGGGAAACAGAACAAGTTGCTCCTATAGACAAACTAAATTTAAAAAAATTAATGTAAGTTTTTATTAGTTGAGAGGTATTACTAGATATATCATCATATGCTTTTTAAAAATTTTGAATTACATTTGAGAAGTATTGAGATATACGGGAGAAGGATCCGTGGAAGCAGGGTTCCAATCTTAGCCTCAAAACTGTGCAACTTCAGTCAGGTTTCTTGACCCCTGAAGCTTTTGTCTCTTTGTTTAGGAAATGGAAATGTTCTTTCTGGCTTGTGGGACATAGCGAGAATTAAGAGTCTCATGCTCTACCGACTGAGCTAGCCGGGCAGCTCATAGCGAGAATTAAATGAGATGGCTTATAGCAAGCATTTGCCAGTGTATTTTGCACTTAGTAGTTAGTAAGTGCCTACTAAACTAGCACACTTCTCCACTCCTCAGCACAAAGTAGGGTTGTCCTCAATCGGTTTTATTGCTGTATAAGATTTTCATTCTGAGAAATAGGATTCTTCTTTTACCACACAGACCTTTACTTTCTTTTTTTTTTTTTTTCTTTTTTATACTTAGGTTCTCATTCTGACCCATATTTAATTATGTAGTGCTTCTGTGAGTGAGTCATTTTCAAACAGATTTTGACCTAAAATTATGACAGGCACTATTTCCCAGCCATTTTTTCCCTCTAGTTATTTTGCACAAGACATAATTCATTACCTTTCTCTCATGTGTACTGTAGGCACACAATGATTCCTCTTCCATTCCACCCCCATTTTTAGACAGCTTTGTTTTGTGTTTTGTTTTGTTTTGTTTTGTTTTTTTTCAATTAGCAATAATCGCGCCTCGGATAAACCTCATTGGCTACGATACTGCCACTGCGCAAAGCTTGTTTTTTTTTTTTTAAAGATTTTATTTATTTATTTGACAGACAGAGATCACAAGTAGGCAGAGAGGCAGGCAGAGAGAGAGAGGAGGAAGCAGGACCCTGGGATCATGACCTGAGCCGAAGGCAGAGTCTTTAACCCACTGAGCCACCCAGGCACCCCAAGACAGCTTTGTTTTTAGGACTTTTTTTTAAGGGGGGGCAGAGGGAGAGGTGGAGAGAGTCTTTTTTTTTTTTTTTTTAAAGATTTTATTTAATATCTGACAGTGAGAGAGAGCACGAGCAGAGAGAGGGAGAAGGAGAAACAGACTCCCCACTGAGGAGAGAGCCTGATGCTGGGCTTGATCCTAGGATGCTGGGATCATGACCAGAGCCTACGCAGAAGCTTAATGCTTAACCAACTGAGCCACCCAGGTGCCCTGAGGGAGAAAGAGTCTTAAGCAGACTCTGCACTAGTGCAGAGCTGGATGCAGGACTTGATCCCTCAACCCTGAGATCAGGGCCTGAGCCAAACCAAGAGTTGGTTGCGTAACCAGCTGTACCACCCAGCCATCCCTAGTACTTAATACAGAATTACAAATGCCTCAAGTCCTTAAATTGCTAGATTGGTTTTATTTTCAGTTGTATGCTTCCCATTCCCTTAACTGAGTTCTTTAAATAAAGCTTTGGATGTATATTTTCTGTATCTGGGATAACTTTTTTCTATTAGAAAAATTGAGGTTTAGCTGCGGTTGTATAGATAAAGTAAATTAGTGAGATATTTATGTAATTATAGATGTGTGCAATAGAGACATAGAAAAAGGTGTGATTCTGAACATGGATTTTTAGCTACTGCCAAGCGACTCCTTTCAATTTACAATCATAGCCATATAAAACAGGCCAAAGACTCAAAATGGTAAACTTTAGAAAGACCATTAGAAACTATGGTCTCTTTGTTTTATAAGTTATTCCAAAAAATACTGCAATATATCTACTGTATGCACTTTAGCCAAGTTTTCAGATCATATTGCTTGAAAGCCTAAAATCAGGAGACTGAAAGTGCTTGAAAAATCACTTCTAAGTACATTCGAAGTATTGTAGCTTGTTTTCTTTCTTTCTTTTTCTTTTCTTTTCTTTTTTTTAAGATTTTATTTATTAGAGAGAGACAGAGAGTGAGGGAACACAAGCAGGGGGGAGTGTGAGAGGGAGAACCAGGCTTCTTGCTGAGAGGGAGCCCATGGAGGGCTCGGTCCCAGGACTCTGGAATCATGACTTAAGCTGAAGGCAGATGCTTAATGACTCAGCCACCAAGGGGCCTCAGTACTAGCGCTTTCTTATTAAGTCTTTGCCAACTTAGTTTCCAGAAAATGCATTGGCATGTCCTTGAAGGGGCTATTATCTCAATCAATATTTAAAAAAAATAATTGAATTGTAAAGAATACTTATTCATTGAGCACATTTTTGCAGTTATTTGAACTGAAAAATCTTTTATGCAACACTCTGAGGAATTTGTTATAGGTTAGTCTTAATGTTGTGCAATATTGTAGGTGAGGGGGGCGCCTGGGTGGCTCAGTGGTTTAAGCCACTGCCTTCGGCTCAGGTCATGATCTCAGGGTCCTGGGATCGAGTCCCGCATCGGGCTCTCTGCTCAGCAGAGGGGAGCCTGCTTCCCCCTCACTCTCTCTGCCTGCCTCTCTGCCTACTTGTGATCTCTCTCTGTCAAATAAA
Organism: Meles meles; assembly: GCF_922984935.1. Classification (NCBI taxonomy): domain Eukaryota; kingdom Metazoa; phylum Chordata; class Mammalia; order Carnivora; family Mustelidae; genus Meles; species Meles meles. The sequence goes on from NC_060070.1 coordinate 27,463,404, forward strand.
TAAATAAAAATCTTTAAAAAAAAAAAAAATATTGTAGGTGAGGTACTTGAAGCCCTAATTGGGTTAGGCAGATTTTGTATTTTATTAGCTCTTGTTTCTTGCTTTTATTTTTGAAATAAAATGTTAAACATGATTGTAGATGAGATTTTAATGTAGTTTTAGAAATTACTCCAGTTTTCTAAAAATGTCAAAATGGTATTTTTTTCTTCATGCTAATTATCCTTTTTGCATATATGATAAATAAAATTATTTGGAGACTTTAAAAACCATATATATTCAACAGTGTTGCATTTGTACATGGTGATCTTGTCTGTTCATTGTGTGAGATCCCCATTGTATTTTTTTTTTTTAATATTTTATTTATTTGACAGAGAGAAATCACAACTAGGCAGAGAGGCAGGCAGAGAGAGAGGAGGAAGCAGGTTCCCCGCGGAGCAGAGAGCCCGATGTGGGGCTCGATCCCAGGACCCTGGGACCATGACCTGAGCCGAAGGCAGAGGCTTTAACCCACTGAGCCACCCAGGCGCACCCCCATTGTATTTTTCTCATAGCATATATCCCCTTGCACCTTGTACCATACTCCTTTGAGTACTAAATTGTTTACTCTTTGAGGGCAAACTCTGTTTATTCATCTTGGTGGAATAATATATAGATGGAAGATTTTGGAATCAAGACTGACCTAGATTAAAATTTGCTGTCATGTAATTGTGATCTTGAGTAACTGCAGGGTTTTCTCAAGTCATGGTTTTTTCAACTGAAAAAATGTAATGAATTCTCATTTTATGATAGTGTCAGGATTAAGTCAGACTTTGTAAAAAGAACTGAGCATTATGCTTGTCACTTAGTAGATCCTAAATAAACTGTGATTTGGTCTTTTTTTGTTATTTTCTGTAGTACACTACCTTATATAATACTTATTTGTCAAATGAGTGGCACCTGAAGTTAAAAACTATTAATACAATTCAAGGGGCACCTGGGTGGCTCAGTGGGTTAAGGCCTCTGCCTTCGGCTCAGGTCATGATCCCAGGGTCCTGGGACCGAGCCCCGCGTTGGGCTCTCTGCTCAGCGGGGAGCGTGCTTCTCCCTCTCTCTCTCTGTCTGCCTCTCTGCCTACTTGTGATATCTGTCTGTCAAATAAATAAATAAAATCTTAAAAAAAAATTATAATACAATTCAGCATATGTATTGAATGCATGTTATGTAAGCTAACTACTATGCTTGGTGCTATAGAACAAATATATTGTGAAGAAGTTTGTAGTTTAATTGGAGTGATTGGACACATGCATATTAAATAATTATAGAAGAAATGTCATTAAAGTTGAACTTATTAGTGTTGCAAAATTAGGTTTTTCAGAACCAAGGGTAGTAGCAAAGATACCACTATCTCTCTAAAATAAATTAATGTCGAGTTAGTTTCTTTTCACTTAGCTTTCATTTTTATGTATTACAAAGAACAGAACAGTGTCAGTTACAACCTCTTTGCTGTTAGCTGTAATATATGATGTGTTGGCTAGTATACCCAGCTTAATGACAAATGATGCTTGATGAAGACTTTTCTTGATGAACAATAGTAAAACTATGTATTGTTGCTTTTGGAGAGCTTGCTGATTTACTTGGTTTCTTTGTTTTCTGGAATAAATTACATATTGTTCTTTTTTTTTTTTTTGTAGATTTTATTTATTTGACAGACAGAGATCACAAGTAGGCAGAGAGAGGAGGAAGCAGGCTCCCTGCTGAGCAGAGAGCCGGATGTGGGGCTTGATCCCAGGACCCTGGGATCATGACCTGAGCCGATGGCAGAAGCTTTAACCCACTGAGCCACTCAGGCGCCTCTAGATATTGTTCTTCAGTCATTTTTGGCCTCTTGATACTTTTTTTTTTTTAAGATTTTTATTTATTTATTTATTTATTTGACAGATAGAGATCACAAGTAGGGAGAGAGGCAGGCATAGAGAGAGAGAGAAAGAGGAGGAAGCAGGCTCCCTGCCAAGCAGAGAGCCCAATGCGGGGCTCGATCCCAGGACGCTGGGATCATGACCTGAGCGAAAGGCAGAGTCTTAACCCACTGAGCCACCCAGGCACCCCTAGATATTGTTCTTCAGTCATTTTTGGCCTCTTGATACTTTTATTAAGCTAAGTAATCAGTATTACAATAAAGTATTGAGAGAGTGATATATCTGTAGTATCTGACATCAAATTCATAGTAGGGTTTATTAAATTTTAAAAATTTAAAAATTTTTAATCCCATTTGATTATAAAGTATACTTATGCGGTGTCATTTTGTGGAAAAGAATGAGTAGGGTATTTTTGTTGTTGTTGTTTTTTGTTTTTTGTTTTTTTGAACTTTCTGAGAAGTCTGTGTGTCTTTCTCTTTGGGAAATGACATACCGGTTTGGGTGTCATGGTATCATAGAAAGAGTCTTGTTTTGGAAGACAGGGTTCTGAGTTCTAGTTTCACCTATGCTTGAGTTAGTAGCTTTTGTGTCTACAAAATAGAAATTTTTGATCAGATACTCTTCCAAACCAGATGACTTCCTTGGGCATTTTTTAAAATTATCTTTAAACTTTAATGTCTGTGAATTGTAAATTTATTTTTTATTGTCTTGAGTATCTTGGATCAGATTAGCTCACTAAATAATGAGACTTGGAGTCTAGTGGTTACTGTCCCCAAATTAGCTTCCTCCTAGCTGAAAGAATGCTGGTTGCTAATTTGACTCCTACTGGAAAAGAGAACAAATAGAATGGGCATGTGGATAAGAGCGTTATTCATTCTAGATCATATTAAAGAGCTGTCAAGAGAAGCCAAACTGAGTGGGTTGATAAAATGAAGGTTGAAAGCTAGATAGTATTTTGGGGTAATTAATCCCTGCCCTTCTCCCATTCTCTTATTTTGATATTTGTATTTTCTTCTTCCTTCCTTCCTTTTTATTTATTTATTTATTTATTTGCCAAGTATAAAGTGCCATAAAATGTAATCTTGTTTTGAATATTAAGGTTTTTTGACTTAAGAAGTCTCTAGACTTGGATGGGTGAGGTAGGAAGAGGGTTGGAAATGGTTGAAAGAAAACAATGGAGCATAAGCCTGAGTAGTAGCTGCTTACACCAAAATATTATTATTTATTGTAGGTAATGTGTCCTAATTTAATTCTAAGATTTAATAGGTCAGTTTCTTATCTATGTGGTGAAGGTATGATTTAATACTAAGAAATGTTTTCCTGGATGTTGAGGATGTAATTCAGATCTTCCTCTCAGTTTTTAAAAGTTGTTAGTCTTCTGTTGTTTCATATTGATTGTCCATAATTCATAGAGAAAGACTTTAAATTAAAAAGATTATTTTTTAACATGGTTTTACTTATGTATAGTCATGGTCAGAGAGACACAGCACAGATTCTTCTGTTACGAGGAGCTAAGTATCTGTCAGATAAAAATGGAGTAACACCTCTGGATTTATGTGTACAGGTATGTTGTTAATATATATTCCTAGCCCTTTATTTTATAATAGAAACTGAGACTGGTAAAATCACCTTTTTTTCCCTCAAACGAGAGGCTGAATGCAAAGATTTTTATTCTTTAAAGGATATGATTTTTTTTTTAAAGAATATGATCATCAGAAGGAATTGTGGTATTTTAAGAAATGTACATTGGTGTTCGTCTCAGTTCCTGACACAAGAGCTTCTCAGGCACTTGGAATCTCCAGAGTGATAAGAATGTCTTTTTGTACATTAATGAGATGGCTGGTGGCTTAAAGCCTCTGATAGCTTCTGGATGGGTGCTGATTGCCTGGAAAACTGAACATGAGACTTCTGGGGATGTGAGAGGGACTGGAGATTGAGTTCTGTCATCAATGACCAATAATTTAATCAATCATGCCTATGTAATGGAACTTCCATCAAAACCCTGTAAACAGTGGGGTTCTCAGGGAGCTTCTGGGTTGGCGACCACATCAAAGTTGTGAAATGGTAGCATGCCCAGAGAGGGCATGGAAGCTCTGTGTCCCTTCCCACATACCTTACCCTGTGCATCTCTTCCATTTGGCTGTTCCCGAGTTGTATCCTTTATAATAAATGAAGTGTTTTCCTGAATTCTGTGAGCTGTTATCAAACAGCAAATAGCAGATTATCAAACCTGAAGAGGAGTTTATGGAAACTCCTGACTTACAGCTAGTTAGAAGTATGGGTAGCCTGGACTTGTGAATAGTTTCTAAAGTAGGGGCACTTTCATGAGACTGAGCTTCTAACCTGTGTAGTCTGTGTTAACTCTGGGTAGTTAGCGTCAGAATTGAATTAAATTGTGTTACACTTAAGTTGGTGTCCACAGAGAGCTGGAGAATTGCTTGTGTGGAAAACCCACACATTTAGTGTCAGACTGGTATGTAGAGGAAATAAAGTTTTCCATTAGGAACATTTTTTTAAACGTAGATAATTTTAGTTTTTTTCCTTTTCTTTTTTTTAAAGGGTGGCTACGGAGAGACTTGTGAAGTATTAATTCAGTATCACCCTAGGCTTTTCCAGACAATTATTCAAATGACACAGAATGAAGATCTCCGAGAAAACATGGTAATGTAGTTGTGTTAGTTGTTTGTAAATGAACAAGTTTTGTTCATGTTTAGCATATGTGGCATTTTAAAATGTGCTTAGTGATTTTAGTATTACAGATATTTTAATGATTCAAATTTGCTTATTTGCATTATAGGAAAGTATGAATTATATATATAAACTTTGTGCTACTATTTAACCCTATGAGTCTTTCCCCCTCTGGGTCTATGTTTTGTTTTGTTGTTAAAGATTTTATTTATTTGGGGCACCTGGGTGGCTCAGTCATTAAGCATCTGCCTTCAGGTCAGGTCATGATCCCAGGGTTCTGGGATCAAGCCCGAGTTGGGCTTCCTGCTCTACAGGAAGCCTGCTTCTTCCTCTCTCACTGTCCCTGCTTGTGCTCCCTCTCTTGCTGTGTCTCTCTCTGTCAAAAAAATAAATAAAATCTTCAAAGAAAAGATTTTATTTATTTATGTATTTGAGAGTGCACATATGCATGGTGGGGGCAGGGAGAGAGGGTGAGAGAAAGAATCGCAAGCAGACTCCACACTGAGCCCCGAGTCAACCTGGGGCTTAATCCCACAACCCTGAGATCATGACCTGAGCCAATACCAAGGGTCAGATGTTTAACCAACTGAACCACCCAGGCGGCCCTGGGTCTTTGGTTTTTGCTTAAAATAATTGGAATTTTCCACATAGGTAGGGGAAAATAATCTAAGGAGGAATATCATATCATTGGTTATCACTGCTTTATTGAGCTCTATTTTGTAATAGCTTTACTCTGAAAAATTACAGAGTTTAAACTTCTCATATTTTATAAATTTGGAATTAAGTTTTTGTAAATGAATTTGGTAATTTCTATCTATTTGCATTTTTTTATTGCTTTTTTACTGGGTGATTTTGAAAAGATTTTATGTCATCTCTATATTAGCTTTTGAATTTATACAAGGCAAAATAACTGTAAAGGACTTGATTTCAGCTCATTGGCTTTCGGATACTTTTTAAACTAATAGGTATGTAATTTCTTGATAAAGTTTAATGGATTATTGTATAATCACATTTTTTATTTGTAAAAAATTTAGTTACGGCAAGTTCTGGAACATTTGTCTCAGCAAAGTGAAAGCCAGTACCTAAAGATTCTAACAAGCCTTGCTGAAGTTGCCACAACAAATGGGCATAAACTGCTTAGGTAAGTGTTTCAAAATATAAGCAAATCAATAGGTGACAGTATCTGTCAGCTTTGTCTCCTTTCAGGCTTTTCTGGGAATAGTTTATTTTATTGGATGTTTTTGTCAGTGCTAAGATGTCCTAAAAATTTGCTGACTTACTATTGTTTCATTTTAAAGGACCAGGGCACTTAGCTATTACTGGAGATTTTAGTCTCTCTAGAGAGACTAAAAATAGAGACTTACTTAAGTGGATTTGGACATAGGTATCTAAAATTTTATAAAATGATAGATTAGTTATCTAAGTAAAATGTACATGAAGAATAATCAAGAAAGTTTAGGGGTGGTTTTTTTTTTTTTTTTTTTTTTGACCCTTCCCCCAAGAAAATAGTTTAGGAGTGTTGATTACTAATTTATAGAACTCTGTGTGTGGGCTACTGTTCAGCCTGTATACCCTCATGTCCCTTATAAAGTTTTTGCCCTAAACTGTTGCCTTCCCTTCAGTTCTTTATTCTTTCCAGAAGATGCTATGGTTTTAATGGTTCATTGCTATATCCATGGAGGTAATGCCTTTATATTACTTATGTTTATATGTATTGTATTTTCCTGCAACTATACTTCACTGTGTATGGTTAGCTACCCCAATTAGGAATAAACAGTCCGAATTAGGAATAAACAGCCATTTAAGGGCACCAGGGTGGCTCAGTTGGTTAAGCATCTGCCTTTGATTTCAGCTCAGGCTGTGATACCAGCGTTGTGAGATCGAGCCCTGTGTCAGTCTCCATACTCTGTATGTAGTCCACTTCAGATTCCCACTCTTCCTCTCCCTCTGCTTTTCACCCTGCGTGTGTGCACACACACATATTCTCTCTCTCGAATAAATCCTATAAAAGGAATAAAAATAAACTAAGATAAAATCTAAAAAAAAAAATAAGTCATTTAGAAATAGTAAATGTGTTTTTTCTTGGCTTATAAATTTGGCCCACTTCTATTTGGATGCTTTTCCCTTAGCAGTTTTCTTTTCACTTCTCTTAATACATTGACAGTCTTAGAATAGGTTTTGGTCTTCTCTCATCTCTGTGGTTGCAACTGGAGTTTCTTCCTCCCAACTCCATGCTCTTTCTAGAAATCGGCTACATTGTTGACTCCATTATGATAGCTGTTTGTTTCTTCCTTTGGGCTTTTCATATACTTTAGACCAGAATCACACTCTACTGTTTATTTAGAAGGATCTTTGCTAGGCCCCTTACCCTTCATGATACCAAGGTTACCCGCTTGTGTTCTTTAATCCATTAAGTCTTTTTTCAACATTTCTAGTACTGTACCATTTACTAAATTTTTTAACTCAGTTTCTACCTGTGAGACTGCTTAGGTTCTGTTTATGGAATTCATTGAATTTACATAATGCTCTTATTTAGTAATTCTATTAATCCATTTATTTGATGAGGACTTTCTGCAGTTCAGACATACTAAATAAAGACATGGCTTGGGATTCAGGTTTAAATCCAGATATCACTATTTACTGTGTGATCTCAGCAAGTAACTGTTTTGAGTTTCCCTTTATCATCTACCCATATATCTAGTATATGTTTCTGAGTGCCTACTATTCACCAGACCATCTGGTAGGTGATTGTAAATAAAACAGATAAAACTCTCCCTAAATTTAATTTAGAATCAGTCAGGATTTTGTTTCCTTGTTGGAAAATGGTATTAAATATCTTCTTAATGAATTGTTGTAAAAATACAATGATAAGGTACTGTAAAGTACCAGCATGTTGTCTGGTCCATAGTAGAGATGATGATGATCATTATATAAATGGAAAATTGCCAGAGATAATAATTATAGTTATTATAAATACTCTACATTTCTCCCCCCCCCCCAAGATTTTATTTATTTATTTGAGGGACACAGAGAGAACACAGGTGGGGAAAGGGACAGAGGGAGAAGACAACTCCCCACTGGGCAGGGAGCCTGACGCAGGGCTTGATCCCAGGAACTAAAGGCAGACGCTTAACCAACTGAGCCACCCAGGCACCCCCAGTATTCTACATTTCTTACATTAGAAAACTTACCTTTTTTTTTTCTTTTTAAATCTTTGTTCTACTTTTTGCTTTTCTTCAGCAATGGGAAAGCCTATGTTTTTCTGTATTATGTTTTTAAGTTTACCTTTAATACTTATTAACCAGGCAGTAAGCTAAGGAACATTCAAATATATTATTTCATTTAAACCTCACAGTAAGTTATTTCCATTTGACATAGAAGAAAGCTGAAGTTTAACCATTTACCAAGCTAATACATAGAAGAACCAGGATTCCTGGTCTTACTAATAGAGGGTGGATTACTGGTTACAATCTAGCTCTTAAAAGTAACAGGGAGATTAGTGGAATGGAAGTAGAGTGGGAAAAAGGGAGCCATGATCATAACAGGTTTTAAAACTGTTTTGCCAACCTGTACTGCCTCACCACTTACAGTGCTATTTTTCATATGCTTTGTGAAATCTGTTAATTATGGCCATTTTGTGAGCTCTGAGTATCTTTTCCTTGAGGTTGGTAATGAGTATTGGATATTAATATTTTATTGGAATTTATTGTATTTCCTATTTTGGGAAATCCTGTGTTTCTCCTTCACTCTCAGACTTCTACCCTGCTGACCAGATGTGTGGGTTTTTTTCACCAAGAAATTTTTTAGACATCAGCTGCTGTACAGTTTAACTCAGCTTTGACAATTGTCCATCCAGAGATACGTTAGATCTCACAGGTTAAGAGCTCATTCCTATGAGACTATTCCCACTTTCAGATACCAGTTGCAAGTAGTAGGTCCTCAGGTTACCCACACCTGTCTGACTTCACTTCGTATCAGAGGTTCTCATGATCTCCTTACTCTTAGATTCGGAAGCTCCTTGAACCCCAGTTTTTTTTGCTTTTTGTGGAGGCTTTATCTTATAGGCATGTTGGTCATTAACTGCATTTTCGGGCCCTCTCCCCTTTTTGGAGAATGTGGGGTGGTGCTGGAAATTCCAAGCTTCTAATATGGCTTCATCTTTCTCATGACCAGCCTTCATCAGGAGCCCACTAAGAGTCACTTCAGTAGAACAAAAGACACTGCTGTCACCCAGGAAATTATAAGGGATTTAGAAACTCTATGTCAGGAAATGGGTCAAAGACCAAATATTAGAACAAAAGAAGCTCCTAGTGCTCTTATCACTTAGGAAATTATGCGGGTTTTAGGAACTTCACCAGCAACCAGGAACAGAGACCAATATATATATTTTCTATTATCTCATAACTGCCAATATAGAATCTTAAGAGGATCTCAAATAAAAATTATTCCCATCTGCCAGGTTATGTTTCATGGCACTTTTGCAAATTGTCTCCCTTTTGTTTACTCATTTGTGAATCATTTTATATTTCTTAACCCACAATGTGATACAATTTTGGCTACATACTTTAATAGAAATTTTAATTAAGGAAACTGATTCATATATGTATTTACTGACAATTGAGATGTTATTTAGCTTACTTTTGAGAAAATGGATAGCCTTTTGTCTAAATGATTCTAGGAATATTTACTAAAGATAAATACTAAAGGCTCTTTTGCACATAATGTTGTGTTTCACTAATTGAGTTATCTTGCATTCTGTGTACTTGTGATTAAAGATAAAGATAGTTATCAGTGTGCAAATGAAGAGAGAAATTATAACTGTTTTCTTAGTGAGACACTGAATGAAAGTATATTCATATAAACCAAAGGTATTGATAGGGCTTTGCATTAGGAAACTAATGTTAAAACTTTTATATTAAGGTACCACATGGCTTGGGAAGAAATTATCATTTTATGATCAAATGGAGAAGGATATGATGAAGTTTGGATTTTATGATCTTTTATTTAATACTAAAGAGATATTTCACGATTGTAGAGTGAAAAATAACATTTTTTAGATCCGGTGAATCAGCTTGGAAAGAAGTTTAAACTGGGAACAGTAAATAAAATTATTAGACTATTAATAACATACTCAGATTCCACTGTGTAAGAAAAGACTTCTTCTTTTTTTTAAAAAGATTTTATTTATTAATTTGACAGACAGAGATCACAGGTAAGCAGAGAGGCAGGCAGAGAGAGAGGGGAAGCAGGCTTCCCGCTGAGCAGAGAGCCCAATGTGGGGCTCAATCCCAGGACCCTGAGATCATGACCTGAGCTGAAGGCAGAGGCTTAACCCACTGAGCCATCCAGGTGCCCCAAGAAAATACTTCTTAACATAACTCATGACGTATTTCCTAGATCGGATACTTAAATCTTTATATATATGACAATTTTGCAGAGGAAAGTCAGATTCACTTCTTTCTCATGGAAGAATTTGAGAGTCGTCATAGTTAACTTTTCCAAAGTCACGACACAAACTACATTTCCATTTTGTCAGTCTCACAATCTTAGGATATAAAATTAGATGCACTTCATAAAGACAAATATGTAAAACTCAGTACAAGCTAAAGTAGTAATTCTGTACACATTTGATTCAAAGTTACTAAAACAAAAAGTTTGGCTAATGTGATAGAGCTGTCCCAGTTCAATACAGTATGGGTAGCAGTAACTGTTACATTTTACTAATAACACTGTAACTGATAGGTCATTTTTATTGACTTTTTAACAATTTAATAAGTCTTAGAGTGAAAAACAACATGAATATTGAAGTGAAAATGTCAGAAATTTTTGGGTTCACATGTCACCAGGGTAGAAAATACCCTCTATTTGGCACTTAATCACATTAGAATACTTAGAAGTAGGCATTTGTTATTTCCATATTATTGTGGAATGATGTGTGTTTGACATACAATGTTATATTAGTTTCAGATGTACAACATACATAGTGAATCAACAATTCCTTTTGTTACCCAGTGCTCATCATAGGTATAGTAACATATGTATGTCACCATACAATGTTGTTATAGTATTATTGAGTATATTCTCTATACTTATTTTTATAACTGGCTGTTTGTACTTTCTAATCCCTTTTATCTATTTTGCCCATCTCCCCATCCACCTAATCCTTAACTTTTTTTTAATGTTAAAGGATACCTAAAAATATAGAGGAAAATTTTAGTAAGCTGGGTGAAAATACACTTAGGAGAAGATGGGGTAAGCTTTGATAATTAATGTATGCAAAGACAGTCATACCATTCTGCCCAAAAGTTTATGTAAATCTTTACTGTGCTTTTGTGTAACTCTTGTAATACAAGATAACTGATGTTAGAGATTTCAAAATAAAGCCACCCCCTGAACAACAATAATTTTTTTTTTTTTTTTTAAGATCTGTCATTAGATTCAGTACAGATATAGCCTGACTCCTGCTACAGTTTCTCTGTGGAAGGGTAGTTCTTTGATATTTGTGATGATGAACAATCCCCAGGCATTATAAGATTCTGAAGTGCTTTTTGATTTATCAAAGAAGGTTTATATTATATTCAATATTGTGTTAATTGGTTTTGAGGTTTTTTTCAGGGATGTATACCCTATATTTATGTAGAGTCCTAAGACTACCCATTATGTAGAGAACCATGCTTGCTGATAGTAACTTTAAGATTATTCAATTTGTAAATGTTCTGCTGTATGTGAACAATTGGTTACTATTCTGGGGAGAGATGGAAAAATCCTGTTATGGATAGAAGACTAGAAGGTTCAGCTTCTGCAGCTGATTTGTGGGTTGACTTAAGAGCATAACATTTCTATCATTGTTTCTCTGTGAAATGTTCTCAGAGTTCCAAGACTCAGTGTAATTTACATATATATTTTGAAAGTGAGAGTTCGAGATTGCCTTAAGTTGGTGCCCCAAGAAACTGTCTTACAGTGGTGCTTTTCTTCATATTTTTATGCTTTGATTATTAGTTATATTCTTGTTGCTTAAACATTAATAATTCATTCATATGCAATTCAAATAATGTATAGCATTATTTGAATTGAATTATTCCTATTAAACAAAACATTCCAACCCTATCATGATAGGAATTTTGCTAGTTGTATTAGGAAACCCATGGTCAATGTGATGAAAAGGTCTTAAGTAATTTAAAATGTAATTGTTATTGTCCACCTAACTTGTTCATATTTTAATTTTTATTTTCAGCCTATCTAGTAATTATGATGCTCAAATGAAGAGCCTTTTAAGGATTGTGAGGATATTTTGTCATGTCTTTCGAATTGGTCCATCCTCTCCCAGTAATGGAATCGATTTGGGCTACAATGGGAATAAAACTCCAAGAAGCCAGGTGTTCAAGGTCAGAAAAGTACATGATGTTGTTAGGAAGATAATTGAAAAAGAGATGAATTTGATAAAGCTTGCAATCGTTAGTCGGAAATATCACAAACTAAGTTTATTTATTTATTTTTTTACCACTTTCTAAGTTAGACACACCTTTCTCCTTTAATTTCTGTCTAATCAACAGCAATCTTAAGTTTAATTAAATAACATTTTAATTCCATTAGTGTTGTATTCTAAAGGGTAAAGATATTTATTATTTAAATGTACATTTTTATTGGATTATAAGTTTTAAATGTGACAATATGCAACCATCATGCTTTTTAAAAAAAAAAATTCTTAACTCAGAAGGAAAGAAAATATCTAGTTTTCTTTTTTTCTTGTGTCCATTTTTTTTTTAAGTTTTTATGTTAATTCCAGTTAGTTAACATACAGCGTTAATGTTAGTTTCAGGTATGCAGTATAGTGATTCAACAATTCCATACATTACCTGGTGCTCATCATGACAAGTGCACTCCGTAATTCCCATCACCTATTTAACCCATCCCTTCACCCACTGCCCCTCTCAAAGTATCTAGTTTCTATTTAGAGGTTATTATCATGTGTGTGTCTGTGTATTTGTTTTTGAAGTAAGATTGCTTTCATTTCCTGCATTTACTGCCAGTTCTTGAGATCACATCAAGGAAAAATCGTTGAGATATTTTCTCTCTTCCTTTCTCTCTCTCTCTCTCTTTTTCTTTCTTTAAGATTTTATTAATTTGAGGGGCACGTGAGTGGCTCAGTGGGTTAAAGCCTCTGCCTTCTGCTCAGGTCATGATTCCAGGGTCCTGGGTTGGAGCCCCACATTGGGCTCTGTGCTCAGCAGGGGGCCTGCTTCCACCCGCCCCTCTTCTCTCTGCCTGCCTCTCTGCCTACTTGTGATTTCTGTCTGTCAAATAAGTAAATAAAATATTTTTTTTAAAAAGATTTTATTAATTTGAGAGAGAAAGAGAGCATGGGTGGCGGGTGGTAATGGTGAGAGGGAAGTGGGAGAGGGGGAAGCAGGCTTCCCATTGAGCAGAGAGCCTGATACGGGACTCCATCCCAGGACCTCGAGATCATGACCAGAGCCAAAGGCAGTTGCTTAACCAACTGAGCCACCCAGGTACCCCATATTTTCTTTTCTTTTTTTTTTTTTTTTAAAGATTTTATTTATTTATTTGACAGAGAGAAAGATCACAAGTAGGCAGAGAGGCAGGCAGAGAGAGAGAGGAAGGGAAGCAGGCTCCCTGCTGAGCAGAGATCCCGATGGGGGCTTGATCCCAGGACTTTGAGACCATGACCTGAGTTGAAGGCAGAGGCTTTAACCCACTGAGCCACCCAGGCGCCCCTACCCCATATTTTCTTAAAATATTTTGTATTGCTTCAGCTGCTTCCTGTAAGACCCAAGACAATGTTGCTACCCAAATTAAACACAATTTTATGAATTAAGCAAAATGAACATGGCTGTAATTCTCTTGGTAGGGCTTTTTTGTAGCATTATATTTTTAAATAACTCAGATGTTGGACAAATGTGTAACTTTATAACTGTTTTCATGTTATTTTTTTACAGGCAATTAAGAGATTTTCATAGTATAAAATTTGCTTTTTGGCTCACAAAGGCTTATATTTCTTTAGTCTTTTGAGTACAAATGTAGGTTATCAATCTAAAAAGTGATATAAATATTTTAAAGTGTCAGTGCCTCAAAAACTTGTTATGATTGACAGCTTTACTCTATAAAATTTGAAGTAAAACTAGTGACTTATGCTAAATGATTTTTTTCTTACATGGAAATTTTTTTCACAGACACTTAATAACTGCTTTGTAAGCATTGTGACACTAGCAGATTCTTTAATAACCTAAAATAGGTATGATAGGCTGCTTCACTGTTTTTTAAAGAATTAGTGTCAGAGTTTTTAGCTGTGTGTGTGTTCGTGTATGTGAGAGAGAGAGTGTGTGTTTCTTATTTTTCCTTCCTTTTTTTTCCCCTATTGTGCCACCTCCTGGAAGAAGTCAGTTATACAACATCTTGTAGTTCTGATTTTGGCTTTTCACATACAACTTCTTCAACAGTAGTTTGGAGTGATAGCTTACTGTCCTTGCAAAATTTGAATCTAATTATTGAGCCACTGTTTTGTCATTGTTGTTTTAAGTGAGCTTTATTGCAGTTGTTCTTAATGTATTCTGGTGTGGCCAGTGCTGTTAGTTACTGAATCTAGGCTTGATTTGATTTTCTGATTATCATTTCTGCTTACCTATAATGATGAATAGAAAATCAGTTGAGGTGTAGATAGTCACTATTATCCAAATCACATGTGGATTATATTCACTATTGTCTGATTTCTTTTTGTTGTTAAATTTTAAGTCAGCCATGTGTTTGTTAGTGATATTAGAAAATAAGTAATGTGTTAATTCATAGCCTCTGCATAGGAATTAAATGCTTGATTTAAAATCTTAGTTTTCTATCTATCCCATCAATACAGGTATAACAGAGTAGAAAAGGGTGTCACTGGTTTTCTTTGAACTTTTCTTTAATGACATCTAAACTCTGTTTTGATTGTCATATACCAGTGAAGTATGTAATTAAAAAGTTCTTTTTTTTAAATTTTATTTCATTTGTTAGTTTCTTCTTTTTTCTTAAGTTATTGTTTTCTGCATCATTGACAACTACTTTGCCTCTGACCACTTTTTCTCTTAAATTTTGACCTTCCACTTTGTAAAATGTTTTTATTACAAAACTTACCTATTTTTTTAAACATTAGGCATTACTATTAAAAACTTATAGTCTCATATAATTTTATGAATTAAATGTAGACTGAAGGATGAGAAAATGATGTCTTCCAACTTACAAGGATAAAAAATAGAAACTCTATTGTCATCTATTTATATAAAGTCTTCTGTTCATTGTGGGGTGATTTACAGTTGTAAAGATCATAACCATTTCCTGAGTTCCTGCAGTGCTAGACTGGAAATACCATTTTAATTTTTACCACATTTTTGTCTAAGGTAGCAATTCATCTTAACTTTCCATTTCATTAACTAGGTACCCTAACATGTCACTTTATTGTTAGGATTAACTAATGGGTTTTCCATTAAGAATGAGTGGGTTTATAGGCCATGTGGTTTTAGTAGGTGAAATTGTTTAACATCCTGTTATTAGTTTTTTGATTTATCTTAGAAATCCTTTAAGTTAATCTTAACACTTAGCTATTTTTTTTTTTTTTTTCAGTGTGAAGAGATTTTTATCTAGTGCCTTAGAAACTTTGGGGTATCTGAATGAGAAGGTAGTTATGAATATTGAAACAGTGTGAGCATGGGGTAGACAATTTAGGCTTCCTGAATCTTAATATGCTGTGTGTGTGTGTGTGTGTGTGTGTGTGTGTGTGTGTGTGTGTAGTAAGCTGTGACTATTAATGCTTTTGTAGAGTTATAATTGGTAAAATTTGGAAGCCAGGAAAGATTGAGAAACTTCTAAATTTAAAATCTTAATCTTTTGAGTTATAACATTTGACATTATCAAATTGAGAATAGTTAAACTAACAGAAAACTTAAAGATACTATTAAAGAAGTTAAGTTACTAATACTTTCCTGTCAAATTTGTGTCTCACTTTGGCAGATGGATCTTAAATTTTTAAAAATTGTTCCAACAAGTCTGAGATTATATGTTATGGTTTTGAAATAGATCTTAAAATGTTTTGAGAACTATGTGTGGTTGTCATAACATTGTTACTATGTGTAGAATATATTTCTGTAGTGAAGACCATTCAGTAATATGAAATGAAGCACTATTTCACAATGCCAGGATACCTACTAATGGCTTCTATAGTCATTGACTCATTTTCTATAGTCATTGTTTTCCATAGTCATTAACTTATTTTTCAGAAATAGTTGATATATATGTTGCTTTGTATCTTATCTACAGTTTTCTATCATTATTATTTATGGATATAGAAAGCATCATAGATAAGCTTTGCAGTGGTTTATTTTTAATTTTAAAAATTTACTTTAACCCTTTTTTTAATCTGTGGCTGCTACCACAGTTAGAAATTAATATTATTTCACAGTATTCTTTTGGTTATTGAGGTATGAACTTTCTGAACAAACCTTCAAAGGGATACCTCTTTAGGTAAAAATACCTTGAGGTTGAAATTTAGTTTTAATGTATGTGTGAATGAAGAAAGAAAAGATAGGAAAAGCCCAAGATGACCAACTACTTCTTTTTTTCCCTCATTCTCTTTTTAATTTTTGCTGTGTTCCTTTACTGACAAGTCTTTCTCAAACTATCATTTTTACAAAGATCTGGGTTTAAAAAATTATTTCTGGATTATTCAAAATTTGCCTTTAATGTTTACACATTGTCAGTATTTAAAGATAGAATTGCTGTTGGTTCAGGCTCAGTGCTCTCATCTGTGTGAGCAGCAGGTTATCATTTCTTGCCTTAGGCTTCATCTCTATTCAGCGTGCTGATTTTCTAGGTTTTAGCCCTTCTCATTTGGAGGCCAATTATTTCTTTTGTCTTTTGTTTCAAGAAGTTTTAAATTACCACCCGTTCTTTCTATTTTGGAAGTTCACTTTGTGATGTAAAACTAAAAGTTTCACTGACATAAAAAGTTCTTTTTCATCTTTTACAGCGTGTTTAATGTTTTGCTCATGAGAAGAATTAAGACATTTTTGGTGCACGTCAGTGTTTATAGCAGCTGGTGCTTCTTGCCCTTCCTTTAAGCAGCTCAGAGATCGTGAATCTCCCAACTGCTGTGCCTAACCATGGAAAAGCCCTCTGTGTAGGGGGCAGGAGTGCTTATTTCAACCTCAGAGAGAGTATAATTAGTTTCTCACTCTGCTTACCTGTTACCTAGTCTGTACTAATTAAGTATTTGTTGAACGAAGAAAGTATGTTTTTGTTGGTGATAGCGTGACTTTTTGCTTTATTTTGTTTTCTGCTTTTTAGTTTAATATTACAATGAAGACTTAGGGTTAATTTAACTATTTGCAAATTCAGTAAGTCAAATATTCTCAAAAAGTGGATGTTCTGGAAACCTGAAGAAAGACTGAACATACAGCAGAGGAATTTGTTAGAAATTTAATTATAAAGAATTTCCTGGAAGAATAGGTTATTGAAATATTTCCTAAACTTTCAAATGTAGTTGATGAATCTCTTTCCACTATGTAAGATTTTAGTATTTTAATTTTTTTTTTTTTTTGGTTGAAATATTGTAGGCATGACTCTTTCTGAAGCACATGGTCTAATTTGTAGCATTCTGTGATCCTATAAGAAACAAAAAGTAAGATTAACTTTTACATTCATTTGTAGAAAGGCAGTTTATATTCTCAGTAGGAATATTTCGTACCTTGTGGCTCAGCTGGTGAAGCTTCTGCCTTTGGCTCAGGTTATGATCTCGGTGTTAATAGGAATATTTAAAATAGTGTAGAAATGAAGGAGCATTTAACTGCTATCCTTGGCTGTCCTCCCACCCCCTACTGATAACTGTTAATTTTTATTTGGGGTTAAAAATGTTCTAGCAGGTCTCCCCCACCCCCACCCCCAGTTTTATTGAGATATAACTGACATGTAACATTGCACAAGCTTAAGGTGTACAATGTGATAATTTGATACATGTGTGTTTTGCAAGATGTTTATCACAATAAGGTCAGTTAGCATATCCTTTACTGACATTATTTTCACTTTCCTTTGTTACAGTGAGGACATCAAACTTGACTCACATAGCATCTTTCAAATAAACAGTATAGGATTGATCATTGGTTATGGTATTTTATATTAAAGCCCTGGTAACATGTCTTTTGATAGTATTTCTCCTTGTAAAAATTACTAATTATTAGGGATGATGCATATATTTCATCTTCTTTAGTACTTAGTCATTTTGTAGCTTTTGTGATTACATAATATTTTGAAAGGGAAATTTTCATTAGCTGTTAAATTACAGAAGACATTTCATTATACTTAAGAGGCATATTTTAGATAGTGTAGAAATAAGAAACAGTTTACTCTCTCCCTGCCTTTTTCTTTTGCTAGTCAGGGTACCTGGGTGGCTCAATCAGTTAAGCATCTGCCTTTGATTCAGGTCATGATCCCAGGGTCCACATCCGGCTCCCTGCTCCTTGGGGAACCTGTTTCTTCTCCTCCTAGTCCTCTGCCTCTGCTCGTGCACTCCCTCTCTGTCACTCTCTCTCTCTTACTCTTGCTCTTCTCTCGCTCTCAAATAAAGAAAACTTAAAAAGATTTGCTAGCTAGTATTTGATAGTTACTAGTTATTAGAGATGGATTTTGTGTTTTATGTGCGTGAAAACATAGGTATGTATATATATGTATTTCTTACCATAAATTTTCAAAATCTGTGAATTGCATGTAAAGAAAAGAACACAGTAAACTTTTTAAAAAGTTTATTTCTTTTAATAATCTCTACACCTGGGCGCCTGGGTGGCTCAGTGGGTTAAAGCCTCTGCCTTCGCCTCAGGTCATGATCCCAGGGTCCTGCAATCAAGACCGTTGTCGTCGGGCTCTCTGCTCAGCGGGGAGCCAGCTTCCCTCTCTCTCTCTCTCTGCCTGCCTTTCTGCCTACTTGTGATCTCTGTCTGTCAAATAAATAAAATCTTAAAAAACAAACAAAAAAACTCTACACCTAGCGTTGGGCTCCAAACTCACAGCCCTGAGATCAAATTGCATATACCACTGACTGAGCCAGGCAGGCACCCCAAAACTAAGCTGTTTATTATGCTTTTTAGGAATTCTCTTTCTCTTTTTTTAAAGATTTTATTTGACAGACAGAGATCACAAGTAGGCAGAGAGACAGGCAGAGAGAGAGGAGGAAGCAGACTCTCCACTGAGCAGAGAGCCCAATGCAGGGCCCCATCCCAGGACCCTGGGACAACGACCTGAGCTAAAGGCAGAGGCTTTAACTCTCTGAGCCACCCGAAGGCCCCTAGGAATTCTCATTTTTTGAATTGTGAAAAGATTTATAATTGAAAATTGTTAACACATGAATATAGTAAAGGTTGGGGGATTGCATATGTAAAAGTAGTGTATGTTTGTTTTGTTTTGTTTTTTAAAGATTATTTATTTATTTATTTGACAGAACGAGATCACAAGTAGGTGGAGAGGCAGGCAGAGGGAGAGGGGGAAACAGGCTCCCTGCTGAGCAGAGAGCCTGATATGAGGCTTGATCCCAGGACTCTGAGACCATGACCTGAGCTGAAAGCAGAGGCTTAACCCACTATGCCACCCAACTGCCCCCATAAAAGTAGTAAATGTTTTTAAAGCTAAATGTTTGAAAATTTTTAAAAGATGAAAGATTGCATATAAATTTTTTTGTTAGATTTTAGTTTTACTTTTTTATTCCAAGGAATAAATACATTCAAATTAAACTTTGCTATAAGCAAAGAAATTGTTATTTATGTGGCATTCATATGTTTTTGTTATTACCTTTAGGCATTGCTATCACATTAATTTGGGAAAATAGAAGTATTTAGAATAAATTTTCTCTTTTATGTTATTTGTTTGGCTGTGTGAGTTTTTTTTCCCCAGAATTTAAGAATAATGTTTAAAAAACACTTCTATTTTTCTCCTAGCCTCTTGAATTGCTTTGGCACTCATTAGATGAATGGCTAGTTTTAATAGCTACAGAATTGATGAAAAACAAAAAGGACTCAACGGATATCACTTCTATTTTACTGAAACAAAAAGGCCAAGATCAAGATGGTACTTCCATTCCTCCATTTGAACCTCCAGGACCTGGGAGCTATGAAAATCTATCCACTGGCACAGGGGAATCTAAACCAGATGCTCTTGGAGGAAAACAGGAAGCCAGTGCAGACTGTCAGGATGTTATTTCTATGACAGCTAACCGGCTAAGTGCTGTCATTCAAGCTTTTTACATGTGCTGTTCTTGTCAGATGCCTCCAGGGTAAGAAGGTTTCTGCTTATTACTTCCTTTTCTGATAGATGAAGAAAAACTATGATTTTTTTGTAATTTCAGTAACAACAAATAATAACTTGTTAATTTTAGGTTCTGTTTTAATCTTGTTTTAGGATATTTATTGTACTAATCTTAAAATATTTGAGTTTTAAGCAGTATATAAGTTATTAACATGTAGAATGGTGAATGTCACTTTGTATAGGATTATTTAATTATGTATTATTTAAAATGTATAGAGCAGAGATACTTAAAATTTCAGGGTTTTAAAAAATTCTCCGGGCATATCCTCTGTTAATGAAAAGCTATATATATATATATTCTAATCTCATGTATTGACTGGGCATGCCTCAGTTTCTCAGTTTTCAAGGTTTTAAAAAATTCACTGGGCATATCCTCTGTTAATGAAAAGTTATATATATATATGTATTCTAATCTTATGTATTGACTGGGCATGCCTCAGTTTCTCGAATTTAGTCCAAACCCAAATCTTTTTTTTTTTTAATAGTTAACCAGATTTTGCTATGTCACCAATTTCTGTGTATTCTCATTGTTTTTTTTTTAATCCCCCCACAGAATGACTTCGCCTCGTTTCATTGAATTTGTCTGCAAACATGATGAAGTTTTAAAATGCTTTGTTAATAGGTAAGGCTTTCTCGGATTCATATATTGTCCTCGTAGACTTTTCTTTCTTTACTTATAGTTTTTATCTCAACAAAAATAATGTTATTTTTGTTACTATTCAAAAGAGGCTACATGACAAGTAAAAGTACAGTAGGTGTGGATTAATATTTTTCTTTTGTTTCAGTATCTGTATATCTGAATTTGCATTTCACTTAGTACAGCTCAGTCTTCCTGTGCATTTAAACAAATTATATTTTTCTTTTAGAAATCCCAAAATTATATTTGACCACTTTCACTTTCTCCTTGAATGTCCTGAGTTGATGTCAAGATTCATGCATATCATAAAAGCACAGGTAGAGATTTCTTTTAACCTTGTTTTTATTCTGTCTAATGAAAATTAAGTCTTTTAGTTTGAATACAGTTTAGTGAAGTAATTATTATATGAGACCTCCTGCTGTAAGAAGAGTGAAATTACTTTATTCTTTAGTTTGTGGAATTACATTAGTATGTTACTTTAATATGAAGAGCTTTTTTAGTTGGTCCGAAGGTTGTGGGTTATTGTTAAGCTGAAGAGCTTTTTTTTTTTTTTATTTTAAAGGAAGTATGTATTGAGTGCCCTCTGTGTGCAAAGACAACAGAATACATTGACACATTTTCTGAATTGAGTTCATTGGAATGTTGGTGCTATAAGGCTGATGGTCCTTGAGAAAAGGATTTTATCCCCAAATGCATTTAGAAAATATAATATCCCTGTTGGAAATTTACAATGCATATCAGCAACTTGTTAAAAGGCATTGAGAGGGGCGCCTGGGTGGCTCAATGGTTTAAGCTGCTGCCTTCGGCTCAGGTCATGATCTCAGGGTCCTGGGATCGAGTCCCGCATCGGGCTCTCTGCTCGGCGGGGAGCCTGCTTCCCTCTCACTCTCTCTGCCTGCCTCTCTGCCTACTTGTGATCTCTCTCTGTCAAATAAATTAAAAAAAAAAAAAAGGCATTGAGAAACCCTCTGCTAAAAATAGTGATTTAACTTTGCTAATCCTTCAAATTTATTTGACCTGAGAGCCTTTTCCCCAGTAAGGTTCATTCTTCATATCTCATGTTTCATGAAACGTGCTTGGGGAAAGCTTGTTTTGCTACATACAGTCTATGTAATTTGGGGCACATTTCCAACATCCTTGAGCCTTGGTTTCTTCATCTATAAAATAGAGATAATGACACTAATCTCACAAAACTACTGTGAAGAATAAATTTTAATTGTAACTGATGTATATATGTTCAATAGATGGTAGTTATTTGGAGATAGAAAGCATATGTCTTTTCTCCAAAAAGATCTTGATTCATTCTAGCAGGGGAGATAATAAGTGTACCTATAAAATAGTAGTTACATTATTACCTGATTGTTTAGGAGTTTACAGCTCCTGCCTGCTGTAGTCAAGGAAGATTTTGAAGAGGAAGTAGAGTTTATGCTGGACATTAGAGCATTGCAGAATTTTGCTGGGAGTGAATGGGGAAGATGAACATTCTAGCCAAGATATGGGCCAGGACTTGTAAATGGAAAAGTGTGTAAAATTACAGTAGTTGAAGCAGAAATTTTGTGTAGGTGAGGAATGAGATATAATTCTGGAAAGGTAGGTTGGGGTCACACTGTGTTAAGCCTTGATTGCCAGATTGAAGAGTCTTTGTTTTTTTGACTGTCAGCAACCCCTGGTAACTTGGGAGAATGATAGGACCTTGGCAAAATTTTAGGGAATAATTTGTCAAAAGTGCAGGATAGACTGGAGGCTCTGGTTTGGTTAGTAGTCATAAGATAGATACTATAGGTGTTTTTAAAAATGTCTTTAGGGACACTGACCCTTTCGGAAGTTAAAGAAGCTAAGAACTAATTTTTATAAAATTCTGCACACATACATAAGTATCCTTTGGCATCTGTTGAAAAATAATGTAAAAGAGAAGATAATAATAGTAATTTACATTAATTGAATGATAACTTTAGGTCTGTTACCGTATATATGCTTTATGTGGATTATTTCCATAGCAATCTTGTGAGATAGGTACTCTTTAACTGAAGAGATATAGCAACTTGTCATTTAGGTACTAAGCAGGAGAACCAGAATTTAAGAGTTTTTTTTTTTTTTTTTTTTTAAGATTTTATTTATTTGTTTGACACAGAGAGAGGGAGATTACAAGTAGGCAGAGAAGCAGGCAGAGAGAGAGGGGGAAGCAGGCCCCCTGCCGAGCAGAGAGCCCAATGCGGGGCTCGATCCCAGAACCCCAGGATCATGACCTGAGTGGAAGGCAGAGGCTTTAACCCTCTGAGCCACCCAGGTGCTCTTATGGTTGTTTGTTTTTAAATTCATTTTCTTAATCTAAACTATTTGACTCCATTCTAGGGCAAATAAGATTATATGTAAAGGAAGCTCTTAGATTTTGAAAGAGATAGTTTGTTATTCTTAATATTTTCTCTGCTTTTCACTTCTGTTTTCCTCTTCCATTCCTGAACAGTTAGTCAAAAGAAATTGCATTAAGCTACCCACCCTTTTTTACCCACAGAGGAGGTTTTGTTGCCTGACCCGGGTGAGGAAGTGTTCACATGTGTAGTGGTGGCATAGTGTGGAGTTTGGAGCTTTGGTATGGTAAGGGGTTGCCCTTAGAGGGGGACCCAGCATAGAGTATGTGAGTTGGAGCAGCATATGGAGGATGTCCAGTATAGAGGATGGTGACAGTTGCTCAGAGTAGTCAGCCCGAGTAGGATAGAGGGCATCCATGCAGTAATGTGCCCATGTCAGTGACAGATGATTGGTTATATACAATGTGGGGCAGTTCATCAAATAAGTAAGTGTACTTATTATGGGAGCCTGGTTTCTCACTACTGGAGGAAGGAGTTACAAAATGGAGAATAGATTGACTCATGCGCTGTTGGATTGAAATTGGAGATAGCAGTGTGAACTTAAATTTTCAGGGTAGATCAATAGATAAAGCAAACCTGCCACCCAGTTCTCCGCCCCTACACACTGTTCTCAATTAACCAGGGCACTTTGGAGAAATGGCTAATTTCAGGGCTCTGTCAGGGAAAGTACAAAGGAGCCTGGAACCTCTTATATGCAAGAAAGTTGTTCAAAGAGTGATAGGATTATGTCAGAATGACACAGAATCAGTTTGAATGAACTCTGCTAGCCAACGCTGAATAATTTGAACATTCAAATAAATTATGATGGCAAAATACTATAAATAAAATTGGAACTCATAAGCCTATACTGAAAAAATAAATGGGAAGTTTGATGAAGGGTGGGGTGTTTTTATAGTCTTAAAGTATCTACTCACAGAATACTTAAGAATTACAAAGATAAAAAACTACAGTGGAAAACTTGGCAGTGATCAAAACAGACATATCAGCATGCTAGCTGATAGGATGTACTGAGGAGAATGTGGGCATCACTTCTAAGATATTCCTGCTAAAGATGTACACCCTGAATTTAATCATGAGAAGAACATCAGACTAACTTCAGTGGAGGGACATTCTCCACAATAAGTGACGTACAGTTTTTAAAAGTATCAATCAAGGTCATGAAAATTAAGAACGCACTGAAGAACTGTACCAGAGTGAGAGAGACAGGACAACTAAGTGTCATTTTCACACTGTGAAGGATAGTATTAGAACATGGGCAGAGCTTGACATGAGGGTCTAAGATTTAGCTGTAGTAATGTATCAGGGTTAGTTTCTTGATTTTGATGGTTGTTATCTAGTTATGTAGAATTTTTTTGGTTATAAGAAATACACACTGAAGTATTTAAGGGTTACTGGACATCATGTTAGCAAATACTCCTACCTCAAGGAAAAAATGCTTAATTCTCTATTATACTTAGAAATTTTCTATAACTTGGAAGCATTTTGCAAAAAATCAAGTAGAAAGTGTAAAAGAACAAAAACAGTTACCTGTGGTAAGGGATTGACTTCTTCTGTTGGTGGCTTTCAGAGGTGGCCTGTAGTTAAAGGGAGAGTCATTTTGTATTGCTGTACAAATGCTATTAAGAGGAGCCTCTGTGATCAGTCTTGTTTTGTGAATTATTTTATGGAAATGCGGTACTCAGAAAGTTTACATACAAAAACATGCCCTTTGGCTTTTTAGGTGTATGTAAATATGTGTGGATGTTTTGATCTTACACATCTCTTACTAGCTTTTGAAGGTAACATTGTGTATGGTTTAATGTTCCACTTGAATTACTTTAAAATGCCATTTGCTGGGGCGTCTGAGTGGCTCAGTGGATTAAAGCCTCTGCCTTCGGCTCAGGTCATGATCCCAGGGTCCTGGGATCGAGCCCCGCATCAGGCTCTCTGCTCCGCGGGGAGCCTGCTTCCTCCTCCCTCTCTGCCTGCCTCTCTGCCTAGTTGTGATTTCTTTCTGTCAAATAAAATATTTTTTAAAAATGCCATTTGCTTTTATTTATTGGTTCACATTTTATAGATAAAGGATATAGTTTAATATCTTAAAATGGTGAATAAGTTTTCTATCATTTTCTGTCATGTCAAACAATTTTAACATTGTTCTGAGTGACAATAAGAAAACTTACTTATTGAGCATTCTGGGTATTGATATTTCTATATGTTACTTAACCTCTTGGTACTACATTTTTCTCTTCTGTGAAGTAGGGATGATACAAGGCCCCTTTTTTCATAGTGTTGTGAGGATTACATGTGAAAATGCATGTAAAGTGCTGAAAAGAGCATCTGGCATATATAGGTACTTTAATAATTGTTAGCTAATTAATGATTATAATTATGATTATTATGTTCTAGATTTGCATTATTTTATTTAATCCTCGCAGTTAGCCCTTGAAATATTTCCCCTGTTTTACAAGTGGGAAAACTGAAGTTCTGCAAGGTTAAGTAATTTCCCAAAATCACAAACCTAGTAGTGACAGCCAGGATTCCAAACCATGTTGATCAAACTTCAAAGCCCCTACTTAAATGCATTACTTCTTCTTCTTCTTTTTTTTTAAGATTTTGTTTATTTATTTGATAGAGATGGCAAGAGAGGGAATACAAGCCGGGGGGGAATGGCAGAGGGAGAAGCAGGCTTCCCATTGAGCAGGGTGCCCAGTGCGGAGCTCAATTCCAGGACCCTGGGATGATGACCTGAGCCGAAGGCAGATGCTTAAGAACTGAGTCACCCAGGAGCCCCAAAGGCATTACTTCTGTGTAATGTTTTTTTTTTCTCCTCTTGTACCAAAGTTTTAGAAATAATCACTATTAAAACTATAAGCACTTTATATTCTAGTTTGCTTATTAAAGTTTATATGCCCAGTAGTTACAACAACAGTGCTTTGTTCAGAACGCAAAAGAGTATTAGAAGTATGGATAAAATTAGACACTTAACTTTTACTTTATTTTTAATTTTTTTTTTTTAAGTTTATTTATTCAGGTCATCTCTACACCCAACTGGGGCTCTAACTCATTGTCCCGAGATCAAGAATTACATGCTTCTCTGACTGAGCCAGCCAGGCACTCCAATACATTTAACTTTTAAAAAGAGAACATTTACTCTTTTCTTAACTGGAAGAGAAGATACTAAAAGACATGAGTTAATCTCTCACAAGTTACCTTCAATAATAATAGTATTTTTATTAAGAACTAATTAAAAAGTGATGTTAAAGCCATTTGAAGCAAAACTAATATTTAACTCAGATGAAGAAATTTACTGGTGTCCTATAAGCTGTCTGAAAGATAACCTCTTTGTGGTCTTGGATATTGATCATATTTATTTCTTGAAACTCCTGGCTTTGTGGAATTACACCACCCTGGTCCTTTGACTTTTATAACTATGTGTATCATTTGCTAAGCAGATTCTCAGTCCTGACCTATGATCATAAACTGTTCTACGTGTTGTTCCCTGTATCTTTAATCTCTTGATCTTACCTTGTGTCCAACTTCAGCTTTGTTCGTGACTGTATTTCCAGTGCTTCACCTGTGGCACTTTCTAGTATTTATTTCCAAGCTCTTAGTAGTTGCATCCCAGGTTAGCTGAAATTCAGAATATATAAAACCTCATTCAGTATCTTTGGACCTCTACCTTCTAGGAGTGTAGGGGTAGGTTATAAGGGGAGGGTTTCGGCCTCTAAGCTGTTTTGTTAAATTCTATCCCTAGAGATCTTCTCTTACTTTTCATCTTTGTCAATCTGTCTTTCAGATTTCCTTTTTTTTCCTCTTCATTCTGTGACCAACTCCTTATCATCCAGTACTTAATATTTTAACTGTTGCTTACATCGTCTCGCTTTAAACCGGTCCTATTCTCATTTTAATGACCCCATTTATTATGTTATCCCTCTGACCAAACACCCACAATGGTCCCTGTATCCCTCACTTGATTCTCAGGATCCATAATTATGTTCTCAGTATACTTATACAAACTTAATTCCTTCGTTCTGTGAAGGGATAGGACTCTGATTATGGCAGTTACCTTCCCTGCATCTTCCATAGAGACACAGTTTTACCTCCTCTGCCTTTTTCCTTGACTCCCTTACTGTTTAATGCTCTCTTCTTTACCTGCTTGAGCAAGTCTTACCCAGCCTAATGTTCTGGTTCAAACTATGACCCCCTGAAAGCTTTGTACTCTCCTCATCTGCACAGTCTCTAAATTCTTAGTTTGTTATACTTATAGCCCAGTCTGAGCCATCAGAGTTAATGGTGAGGACCTTAGCTGCCTGGGTAGCTGATATGATAAAAGTCCGTTGCAGGGCATGTTGTAACCCATTTACATCTAAATGGAACTATAATAGCAAAACTTAATAATTATACAGGGAGTGGTCTGAAATCTGGTCTGTAGCCATTGTCCCAAACTTGAAAGGTCCAGCCATGAAAATAGGTCAGTTAAACAGTTATGTCTCATTCCAGGAGACGGTCTTGCAAGTAGATTCCCAAAGTTAGGCCTGTATTTGTGAGAAATCAGGTATTTAATAAGAGGCATTTCTGTGGAAATAAAGGAAAAATAAAGGCTAATGGTCAGAATAAATTATACACCAAATCTGAATCCTGAGGGCAGGATTTCTAGATGATAGGCTCAAAAGCAGCTTTGTAGTTTGAGTTTTTCTAATGATGCTTTCAGATGGTAGGTGAACTTGCTTTTTCCCATTCAGCAGTAGGCACAAAGATGGTCTGTATATGAGATGTTGTGATGATTTCTCTGAAGTTGGTTATACCAAGTTGTTCTGTCCTACATCTCATGGCTTTAGGAAAATGGCACTTTTAAGTTCTCAGTGATTCCAAGTCAGAAGGGTGAGAGAAAAAATGGAAGTGTTAGTTAGGAGAATTGTAGCCAGGTACTGGAAGAAACTAAAAGAATTCATGATGTGGTTCAGTTTACAGGTAAAAAACAGAACCTCAGTGACAATTAAAAGCACTAAAATCTGATATCCAGAAAGGTGTATTACTGAAACATAATTTGTTCTCTATATAGTCATCCTCATTTCTATCAGAAATAAGGAAAATAAGGCTGAAGTGTTTGTAAAGTAAGTCCAGTGTCTTTAAACTTAGTCTGCAGCATGAATAGTGATCATGTAGATCACTACATGATTATGTAGAATCTTGTAAGTCAGCTTTGCTGGAATTTTTCATAAGGAGTCTCAGATTGAGCTTTTGAAAGCAGCTCAAGGCTAGGAAGACAAGCCAAAGACTTGATGTCAAACTTCATCTATAATACCTATACATTTGGGTGAATTCCTCATTTTTTGAGGTTCTTGATATATTCTGATATTCCTGGGCCTGCCAGGCAGTGACCTTCCTCACTCACCTAGTAAGGCTACTGGGAATCCTATAAGGTACCACACTGATTTTTCTCAAGAGGCTTAATTCGTTCCATAAAGTCAGCCTTGTTTTTTTAAAGTTGTCTTGGCATATCTGAATCTATGCATATCTCTCAAATATTAATGACATTCCACTCAAAGCCTTGGTAATGTAACCAGTGTTTCCAGTTGTGTCCTGGTACAAGGAGAACAGATTCACGATTGAAATTACATAAATAACTATACTGCTGTGAAAATATAAGAATACTCACTGAGAGTTTCCAAATTCTGGAGGGATCAAATGGGGGAAATAAGTGATTGTGTTCCATCTTCATTCAGAAAGGTATGCTTAACCAAAATGCTGTAAGTCATAGCTATCTTAACAGAAAAAAGTTTCCTTAAATCTGAAAAACAAAAAATTAAAGAACCAGCAATGTTTCAAACAAAACTCATAAAAAATTAAAATCATTCTCATCAGTTCATGCAGTCCTAGTGATACTTGATCTTGATCTTCTGTTAGCAGTTTTGTGAATCTAGTTTTTCCTTAGAGTTCTGTCATTTCTTACCCAGTTCAGTATTTGATCTGAAAGTTATCAGAAACCTAGGCTTGTCAGAGTCCTTTCCAGGAATCTTCTTGAAGATGAAGCATTTGTGCAAAAGCATAAGAGTGAAACAGTAACTGTCTGCAAATGATGAAAGACTTAAAAATGCCCATGTTTTTAATTATAACACAACTGAGAAAGAAATTTGACTATTTCTGTGACACACTTTTTTTTAAAATTTAATTTTATTTTTTCAGTGTTCCAAGATTCATTGTTTATGCTTCACACCCAGTGCTCCATGTTTGACACACTTTTTTTTTTAAAGATTTTATTTATTTATTTGACAGACAGAGATCACAATTAGGTGGAGAGAGGCAGAGAGAGAGGAGGAAGCAGGCTCCCTGCTGAGCAGAGAGCCCGATGAGGGCTCCATCCTAGGACCCTGGGATCATGACCCAAGCCGAAGGCAGAGGCTTTAACCCAGTGAGCCACCCAGGTGCCCTTGATGCACATTTTAAGATGATAACTGGAATGATGATTGATAACATTCTGTATCAGATTTAGGAATTCTATAGAATTTCTAGAATGCTTATATTAATAGCATATATCCATACAGGGATATTCATAAAGAAGGTTTAGCATTACTTCTTATTTGACAATACTTCTCATAAAATTATACCTATCAAATAAGCCTAATTAATTCAATGTTTCTCTTTTTATAAGGAGAGTGAACACATCTTTTGAGATGTTCCAGGGTTCTCTAGAAAAATCCTAGAATTATTCCAGGTCAAAAAGGCTTTATTTAGGGGCACCTGGGTGGCTCAGTGGGTTAAGCCTCTGCCTTCGGCTCAGGTCGTGATCCCAGGGTCCTGGGATTGAGCCCCACATCAGGCTCTCTGCTCGGCGGGGAGCCTGCTTCCTCCTTTCTCTCTGCCTACCTGTGATCTCTCTCTCTCTGTCAAATAAATTATATAAAAAAAAGAATTTAAAAAAGGCTTTATTTAGAATTTGATTTTGGGAATTTAGTCAAAAACATCAAAAGGTTTTGGACACTTGACTAAGTAGGATCACAGATAATTATGAAACAATACTTAATTATCTACTTAGCTAGAATGACAAAAGATTTTAAAGGCATATACAGAAAATTACAAAGTTCTGAGCAAAATTCAGCTCCTTTAATATTGAGAAGACTTAGTTTGCTTAAGTAATCAAAGACCTGATTAAAACCATATGCAACACAGGTTATTTTGATAAAACAGAGAATCTTTTCCTTCTAGCTAGATTACTTAAAAGGTAAAGCAAAACCTTTCATAATCTATTATCAAGAGCTGACCAATATTCCCAAGAAAACTTTGTCCTTTTAGCAGATGAAAGAAAATTATATAAGCATAGTATGATATTAAAGTTTATAAACAAACAAAAAATCCTTATAAGTTTTAGCTAACTCAGCCACACAAGGTAAAATTCTTTCTCTTTCTTCTCAACTTTCTATACCATTTTGTTCTTTATTTTCCTCTTTCCCATTCTGAAATAGCCAGTTTTACTTTAGGACAAATTTACTTTCTTTTCCGTTAACAAAAATACATCTTCATTCCTCATACCTTCTCTTAGCTAAAGACACATCCTACTTTCCTTGCATGCAAAAATATTTCCTATGTTATTTGTAGTAGTTATAATTACATATGTTATTTAGAATTCTTAGCCCTTAGAAACCTTTCCTAACGAAAAGCAAGAAGTAAAACTTTGAAATGTTAAACAAACATTCTTTACACTGGCAAATTTATGAGTGTATTTCATAATTTTTATCAATATACATTTCCTCATAGTACAGTTTTTCAGTGTGTCACAAGACATGCTTACTACACACCCAAATATCTTTAATTCCTTTGTAACAAGAGGTCAAAAGTAGGTAAATTTCAACTTGTTTTGCAATTACTGTTTCAGTATTTTATCTTATTTGGAAATAGTTTAGACATTTAGTGAATTTCCTTTGTTTAACTTAGCAAAATTCTAGGGCTGGAAGTTAACAAAAATTTTAGAAACTAGTTTTAAGTAGATACATTGTAACATATTTATTGCTGAAAAGTTCACCTAGAAACTCTTATCCCATTTAACATTTATCTAAATCTCTTGATCACAGCAATTATGTTTAGATGACCCATGAAAAACTTCATTAGGTAGCATCATCCCAAGTTATTTTTCTTGCTGACAGATTTTGTAATAGACATAACATAAATTTGTTTGACTAGTAAATGCTGGTAGAAGATGTTTTTTAATCTACATTTTATTTAACATAATTAGTTATATTAATATGATCTCTGTTATATTTGGTATATAAGATGTATTATATGTGTATAATATAATTATGTTAGTTATAGGTTATTACATATATATTAATTACATATAATCTGATATATATCTATATCTATATCTATATATCTGAAGACATACTTTTTTAAATTATACCAGATTTAAACAAGCTTTTACTTCCCAAAGATTATCCCAGATCATGTGAATTTGTAAATATTTGGGTTAGTTTTGGGGGCCCCTGGGGGTACCTGGATGGCTTATTCGGTTAAGCATTTGCCTTTGGCTCAGGTGATGATCACAGGCCCTGCATCGGGCTTCCTGCTCAACGGGAAGTCGGCCTCTCCTTCTGCCTACTGCTCCCCCTGCTTGTGCTTTCTCTATCAAATAAATAAATAAAATCTTAAAAAAAAAAAATTGGGGTTAGTTCCAATATTTTTGAGTTTTAGGAATACTTAATTCATAAGTGCTTATTTTTAAGCCAATTAAATAGAGTTCTTTTACAAATTTTGGCAGTACCATCTGGAGTTTGAGAGAAGAAAATCACATATATAACATATCCATAGACATACATAAACATGCAGACAGACACAGAGATCTATAGCTTCAATTCCAGCATCCTTGTCATGAATCAGGTAAAATACAAAACTTACTAGTGTATAAATATCAGCTGACTCCAGATTGGCAGACAGAATAAGCTAAGGTTGCCTGCTCCAGTGGCTAAAGCTTTTTACTAATATCTGTGGAGAAGACTTTTAAGATTTGTATTTATCCTTAACAAATAATCCTTAAGGAGGCTGTGGACTAGAGTTTGGGCAAAAGAGCTGTTATAGCATTTTGTATTTTAAAAGGCCTCTTTACCCCTCTTTTTTTTTCCTTTAGTCTCAGGCAATCTTGGGTAGAGTTTTAGTTACCTCCTGGGGTGTTTATCTTTCAAAGACATTGAGGATTAACATCTTCAAGGGGCAGAGAAAGGATGTAAGTTTTCTCCTAGGAGTTCTGGTGCTTTTTTCATGGTTTCCGAGGTCACAATAAAATGTAGTAGTGCCACCCAGTAATTAGGGGGAGAGCCTTATAAAAGTAATTCTCTAGACTCAAGATCAGATGAGGCCTCTTCAGGTTGGAAATGAAGAAGGGGTTATTTGGATCACTGTGGTCATGGAAACAATGAACCCAATGGACTGTGGGAATTTTGAGCAGGAGGATATAGGCTTCCTCTGTGAGCCCTAGCAGTGATCACTGTTGGAAGGTTGGGTACAGTGCTAGGCAGCATATATCCAAGTGAGAAAAGGGAAGACTCCCCGTATGAGTATCAGTGGCCCTGGGGGCCTTTGTCTTCGCACTTCCCTCTTCCTCCTCAGGAGAGGCCTTGATAACCCTCTCAGCTTTTCCCTTGGTGGCAGGAACACCTCGTGAGGTGTGCTTGTAGTTATGCCCCCATTCAGCAGAAAGCTTAGGGGCCTCAGAAAATGTGCTGTCTCAGAAGGAATGAACATTATGGTCCAGATGGATCCTTAAGAAAGTTATGGATTTGGCTGGAGAGAGGCATGATGGTAGCGGAGTAGCAGACTGGTATGACATCAGGTCCCAGGAGTTCAGCTAGATAGTTATCAAACCATTCTAAACATCTACAAACGCAACAGAAGATAGAAGGGCAGGAATTCTAGGAACAGAAAATTGACCACTTTCTGAAAGTTAGGATGTGCAGTGAAGTGAATCTGAAGGGACAGGAAGATAGACCACCGGGGAGGGGCCAGCTCCCGGCAACTGGTGGAGCAGTGGAACACAAAATCAGAACTTTTAGAAGTCTGCTCCACTGAGGGACATTGCTCCAGAGGCTAAGGAGTTATTGACTGCTTATCTCTGAGGGCGCACTGATGAGTGGGGCCCCGAGATCTCGGCTCCTCTGGCCTGGAGATTGGGAGGCTGCCATTTTCATTCCCATCCTCCAGGGCTCTACGAAAGACGTTCAGGGAACAAAAGCTCCGAGCAAACCGGAGCTGATTTCTTAGCCTGGCCCCTGGCAAGGGCGGTGCAGTTCCGCCTTGGGCAAAGACATTTGAGACTCACTGCAATAGGCCTCTCCCCCAGAAGATTCCTGAGACTATCCAGCCAAGACCAAACTCACTGATCAAGGAGAACATTGGAACTCCAGAGATAGGGGAAAGCAACTCAAAGAACTCATGGCTTTTTCCCCAGGATCCTTTTTAAACTTCTCCTCTTTCCTGTCTTAATGTTTTTTAACTAGTTTATCTTAACAGTACCTTTCTAAAAAAAATCTTTTTAAACCTTCATTGTTATAGTCATATTTTATCCCTCCATTGTATTTAACCTTACTTTTTGTATACATGTAGGTATTTTTTTTTTCCAAAACATTTCAGGATACAGTTTCTTCTAATAGATCAAAATATACCCTATATCTAGCACATGGCTTTGTTCTAGTCTCCAGCCTGAGCACATTCTATCCTCTTTTTTTTTCTTTTTCCAACCAACTTATCAATTCTTTTTTTAGAATTTTTTAAAAATGTTTCATCTTTATAGTCATATTCCATCCCTTCATTGTGTTTACCCTTATTTTTGTATGTGTATATATATATATAAGTTTTTCTTTAAAATTTTGGGAGGTAGTTTCTTCTAAGAGACTAAAATACACCCCAGATCAAGTGGGTGGCTCTGTTCTGTTCACCAGTCTAATATATACAGACATTTTTTTTTCTTTTTATTCCCCCCCCCACCCAGTTTTGGGTCTCTTCTGATTTGGTTAGCATACATTTTTCTGAGGTCTTTGCCACCCTTTTGTATTTTATTCTTTTGTTCATATATTCTTATCTGGATAAAATGACAAGGCGGAAAAACTCACCACAAAATCAAAACAAAAAAAAACACAAGAGACAGTACCAACAGCTAGGGACCTTATCAATATGGACATTGGTAATATGTCAGAACTAGAGTTCAGAATGATGATTCTCAGGGTGCTAGCTAGGCTTAAAAAAGGCATGGAAGATAATAGAGAAACCTTTCTGGAGAAATAAAAGAACTAAAATCTAACCAAGTTGAAATAAAAAAAGGTATTAATGAGGTGCAATAAAAAATGGAGGCTCTTATTGCCAGGATAAATGAAGCAGAAGAGAGAATTAGTGATATAGAAGACCAAATGATGGAGAATAAAGAAGCTGAGCAAAAGATAGAGACAAACACTACTGGACTACGAGAGGAAAATTCGAGAGAGAAGTGATACCGTAAGACGAAATAATATTAGAATAATTGGGATTCCAGAAGAAGAATAGAGGGGCAGAAGGTATTTCAGAGCAAAATTTAGTGGAGAATTTCCCTAGTATGGCAAAGGGAAGAAGCATCAAAATTCAGGAGGTACAGAGAAACCCCTCTCAAAAATCAATAAAAATAGGTCCACACCCTGTCATCTAATAGTAAAATTTACAAGTCTTAGGAACAAAGAGAAAATTCTGAAAGCAACTCGGGACAAGAGGTCTGTAACATACAATAGTAGAAATATTAGATTGGCAGCAGACTTATCCACAGAGACCTGGCAGACCAGAAAAGACTGGCATGATATATTCAGAGCACTAAATGAGAAAAATATGCAGCCAAGAATACTTATCCAGCTAGACTATCATTGAAAATAAAAGGAGAGATAAAAAGCATCCAGGACAAACAAAAATTGAAAGAATTTGCAAACACTCAGCCAGGCCTATAGGAAATATTGAAAGGGGTCCTCTAAGCAAAGAGAGCCTAGAAGTAGTACACCAGAAAGGAACAGAGACAATATACAGTAACAGTCACTTTACAGGCAATACAATGGCACTAAATTCATATCTTTCAGTAGTTACCCTAAATGTAAATGGGCTAAATGCCCCAATCAAAAGACACAGGGTATCAGAATGGATAAAAAAACAAAACCCATCAATATGCTGTCTACAAGAAACTAATTTTAGACCCAAAGACACCTCCAGATTTAAAGCGAGGGGGTGGAAAACAATTTACCATTCTAATGGGCATCAAAAGAAAGCGGCATGGCAACCCTCACATCAGATAAATTAGATTTTAAGCCAAGGACTATAATAAGAGATGAGGAAGTGCCACCTCCTGATGGCACATGGGAGAAGAATGAGGCACAAACAAGTCAGCTGCAAGAGAATGGGAACAGGGGGCGAGAATAAAAAAGACTGTTGCTCTGAACAACTCCTCAGTCTCATATTTATTAGAATGTGAGTAACAACCAATGAAGAAGCCGGAGTAGATTACACAGTTACCATGAGTTTTGTAGATACATAAGAAGAAAGGCATAGTATGTCTGGTCACATAGTACATGACCCATAGTGAGCAAGCGCAAACAAAAGGATTGTCTGACTGACTGCTTATGCTCTCCGGGAAAGGGGAGATAATGGAAAAATGAAGCAGGTGGCATTCTGCCCTAAGAGAGCCAGGCATCCCAAGCTGCTCGGCTTCAAGGATGTATATTGTCCTTGCCCCAAAAGGCCTGTTGCCAGTACATGTTTTTCTTAAAGCTATATCTAAGCATACTTGGTAAATAATATAATTTCTCATAGTTTATATTTTAAGCACGTTATTCAGTACGTTGTTCAGAGGGACGGTTACAAGGAAGGACATTATCATACTTAAAGGGTCTGTCGGCAAAAAGATCTAACAATTTAAATATCTATGGCTTTAACATGGGAACAGCCAACTATATAAGACAATTAACAAAATCAAAGAAACACATTGACAATAATACAGTAATAGTAGGAGACTTTAACACCCCCATCACTGAAATGGACAGATCATCCAAGCAAAAGATCAACAAGGAAATAAAGGCCTTTAATGACGCACTGGACCAGATGGACATCACAGATATATTCAGAACATTTCATCCCCAATAGAATACACATTCTTCTCTAGTGCACATGGAACATTCTCCAGAATAGATCACATTCTGGGTCACAAATCAGGTCTCAACCGGTACCAAAGATTGGGATCATTCCCTGCGTATTTTCAGACCACAGTGTTCTGAAGCTAAAACTCAATTACAAGAGGAAAGTTGGAAACAACTCAAATACATGGAGGCTAAAGAGCATCCTACTAAAGAATGAATGGGTCAACCAGGAAATTAAAGAAGAATTGAAAAAATTCATGGGAACAAATGAAAATGAAAACACAACTATTCAAAATCTTTGGGACACAGCAAAGGCAGTCCTGAGAGGAAAGTATATAGTGATCCAACCTTTCTTAAGAAACAAGAAAGGTCTCAAATACACAACCTAACCTTACACCTAAAAGGAGCTGGTGAAATAACAGCAAAGAAAGCCTAAACCCAGCAGAAGAGAAATCATAAAGATCAGAGCAGAAATCAATGAAATAGAAACCAAAAGAACAGTAGAACAAGTCAATGAAACTAGGAACTACTGGTTCTTTGAAAGAATTAGTAAGATTGATAAACCTCTGGCCAGACTTATCAAAAAGAAAAGAGAAAGGACTGAAATTAATAAAATCATGAATGAAAGAGGGGAGATCACAACCAATACCAAAGAAATACTAACACCAGGCTCATATATTATAAGAACATATTATGAACAACTCTATGGCAACAAATTTGACAATCTGGAAGAAATGGATGCATTCCTAGAGACATATAAACTACCAAAACTGAACCAGGAAGAAAGAGAAAACCTGAACAGACACATAACCAGTAAGGAAATTGAAGCAGTCATCAAAAATCTCCCAACAAACAAGAGCCCAGGGCCATATGGCTCCCCAGGGGAATTCTAGCAAACATTTAAAGAAGAATTAATACCTATTCTCCTTAAACTGTTCCAAAAAATAGAAATGGAAGGAAGACTTCCAAATCATTTTACGAGGCCAGCATTACCTTGACCCCAAAATCAGACAAAGACCCCACCAAAAAGGAGATTTACAGACCAATATCCTTGATGACCACAGATGTGAAAATTCTCACCCAAATACTAGCCAGTAGGAACAATAGTACATTAAAAGGATTATTCACCACGACCAAGAGGGATTTATTTCTGGGCTACAGGGTTGGTTCAACATCCGCAAATCAATCAATGTGATAAAATATATTAATAAAGGGAAGAACAAGAATCATGATACTCTAAATAGATGTTGAAAAACATTTGACAAAGTACAGCATCCTTTCTTGATGAAAACTCTTCAAAGTGTAGGGATAGAGGGTACATACCTCAATGTCATCAAAGACATCTATGAAAAACTCGCAGTGACTATCATTCTCAATGGGGAAAAACTGAGAGCTTTTCCCCTAAGGTCAGGAACACAGCCAGGATGTCCACTATCACCACTGCTATTAAACATAGTACTAGAAGTCCTAGCCTCAGCAATCAGACAACAAAAAGAAATAAAAGGCATCCAAATTGGCAAAGAAGTCAAACTCTGACTCTTTGCAGGTGATATGATACTTTATATGGAAAACCCAAAAGACTCCACTCCAAAACTGCTAGAACTCATACAGGAATTCAGTAAAGTGTCAGGATATAAAATCAATGCAGGGAAATCAGTTGCATTTATATATAGCAACAGCAAAACAGAAGAAAGAGAAGTCAGTCCCATTTACAGTTGCATCCAAAACCATAAGATACCTAGGAATAAACCTAACCAAAGAGGCATAGAATTTGTGCTCAGAAAACTATAAAGTACTCATGAAAGAAATGGAAAAACGTTCCATGCTAATGGACTGGAAGAATAAATATAGTGAAAATGTCTATGCTACCTAAAGCAGTCTACACATTTAATACAATCCCTATCAAAATACCATCAATTTTTTTTCAAAGCATAGAACAAATAATCCTAAAATTTATATGGAACCAGAAAAGACCCTCAATAACCAGAGGAAATGTTGAAAAAGAAAGCCAGAGTTGGTGGCATCACAATTCCAGACTTCAAGGTCTTTTACAAAGCTGTAACCATCAAGACAGTATGGTACTGGCACAAAAACAGATACATAGATCAATAGAACAGAATAGAGAGACCAGAAA
Organism: Meles meles; assembly: GCF_922984935.1. NCBI lineage: Eukaryota > Metazoa > Chordata > Mammalia > Carnivora > Mustelidae > Meles > Meles meles. The sequence continues at coordinate 27,501,572 of NC_060070.1, forward strand.
TAGATCATCAACTGCATGATGAACTAAACTTTGACAGAGCAGGAAAGAATGTCCAATGGAAAATAGACAGTCTCTTCAACAAATGGTGTTGGGAAAATTGGACAGCCACATGCAGAAGAATGAAACTGGACCATTTCCTTATACCACACACAAACATAGACTCAAATGGAAGAAAGACCTCATTGTGAGATAGGAATCCATCAAGATCCTTGAGGAGAACACAGGCAGCAACCTCTTTGACCTCAGCCACAGCAACTTCTTCCTAGAATCATTGCCAAAGGCAAAGGAAGCAAGGGCAAAAATGAACTATTGGGACTTTATCAAGATCAAAAGCTTTTGCACAGCAAAGGAAATGGTCAACAAAACCAAAAGACAATTGACAGAATGGGAGAAGATATTCGCAAATGACCTATCAGATAAAGGGCTAATATCCATAATCTATAAAGAACTTAACACCCAAAGAACAAATAATCCAGTCAAGAAATGGGCAGATGACATGAACAGACATTTCTGCAAAGAAGACATCCAGATGGCCAACAGACACATGAAAAAGTGATCAACATCACTCGGCATCAGGGAAATACAAATCAAAACCACAGTGAGATACCACCTCACACCAGTCAGAATGGCTAAAATTAACAAGACAGGAAGTGACAGATGTTGGAGAGGATGCGGAGAAAGGGGAACCCTCCTACGCTGTTGGTGAGAATGCAAGCTGTTGTAGCCACTCTGGAAAACAGCATGGAGGTTCCTCAGAAAGTTGAAAATAGAACTACCCTATGACCCATCAATCGCACTACTCAGTATTTACCCTAAAGATACAAATGTAGTGATCTGAAGGGGCACGTGCACCCGAATGTTTATAGCAGCAATGTCCACAATAGCCAAACTGGGTAGATCATAGGTGTCCATCAACAGATGAATGGATAAAGAAGAATTGGTATATATATACAATGGAGTACAATGCAGCCACGAAAATGAAATCTTGCCATTTGCAATGACATGGATGGAACTAGAGGGTATTATGCTGAACAAAATAAGTCAATCAGAGAAAGACAATTATCATATTGATATTGATTATCATATGATCTCCCTGAGATGAGGAATTTGAGAGGCAGAGTACGGGGTTTGGGGTGTAGGGAAGGAAAAAATGAAACAAGATGGGATCAGGAGGGAGACAAACCATAAGAGACCCTTAATCTCATGAAACAAACTGAGGCTTGCTGGGTGTGGGGGTGTTAGGGATAGGGTGGCTGGGTTATGAATATTGGGGAGGGTATGTGATATGGTGAGTGCTGTGAAGTGTGTAAGCCTGACAGTTCACAGACCTGTACCCCTGGGGCAAATAATACATATGTTAAAAAATAATTAAAAATATAAGAAATAAATAACACAGCTATTAAAAAAAAAAAAAAGAAAGTTATGGATTGTAGGTCTTTAGAGGTAGCAGCCTGTTGATGGATTTTAGCCACTATGAGTAACAGTTAAGAGCCAGTTCCAAACAACAAAACCTGCAATAACCAATTAGTTCCCCTCTCTCTTTCCTGCTGCATAAAATAAGAAAGATTTGAATTTCAGTTAAGGTATGACTTTTAATTTCAATTTCTACTTCTTGTTTTTATCCTTTTACCTTAATCTTACTGGAAAATTGTTGTTACCAACCCTCTTTGTAGGCTGCTTTCCTTTTCAGGGTGTCACAGGAAACCTCTCCTGGATTGGAGTCTGCCTTCAGACTGATATGCACAGGGTCTTTGGGAAAAGTCCCTAGGCCTATGGAGCATAAACCAGAGCCTTGGCATTTTGGTATGCATAATTGAGTAACACCTAGGAAGCATCCATGGTGTTTTACCAAGGAGCTAATGTGCCTTGTCAGGTCCTTGTTCAGGACATTTATATTTGTCCATTAATTTTTTAAGCAGTACCACACCAGGGATTGGACCCATAATATCCTGTTGGGTCAGGGGACAGGTAGCAATGGTAGTAAGTAAAGTGGCAACACAGACTATAGGCCTCTGTGTGGGTTCCCTCTGTGGTGCTGTTGGCTTCCAGTTACAGGGCTATTTTTCTCTTCTCAGTAAGGACATGTAATTTGGGCACAAGCTACTTAACTCAGTGGTTACAAGTGGAAATTTCCAATCTTCCTCACCTAACGGAATCATTTCTATTCACTTTTGGCCCAGAATCCTCCTTGGCAGTGACAGTAGCCTTGCAGTCTAATCCACCCTCCCTTGCTTTCCTTGGCTTAGGAGGTCCCTTATACACATTAATAATCAATTAAGACCTTTATAATTAGTAGTCTAATCATTTCATTGGAGCATATGGCCTTGCTCATGCTGCTCTGGGGAGATTCTTCAATTACGATGGCAGGCATGACATTTTAGGTTAGATATTGCAGGCAACATATGACAAAGGCAATGTGTAAAAGCACATAGCAGCATGACAGACCCTAAAGGTGCTCCTTTCTCAGATGGTCAGTTTGGCAATTAGTAGGCAAGTTGCAGGTAAAGGCATTCCCCTTAGTTAATTGCAAGGTCCTGCCAGTCCTGCCAGTTATGCCAATTGTCGTGTGTTGGTCTTAGCCTTTCAATACCCAGTCTTGTGCCTAGACCAGCCCTTGTGGTTTTTATTATGATAGCAAGATGCCCTTCAGCAATAAACATTTGGAAACTGAAAAAAAATAAAGATTTATTACTTACAGGACCTGGGTATTACACAGCACACATGGTAGAGGTGGGGGAGTGGGAGAGTGCATGATAACGCACATGGGCCTGAAGTTCTGCTTTTATTGGGGTTGAGGTGGGAGCCAAGGGTTTCATAGGCTCACTGTTGGTGAATTTAAAAATGTAAGAGCGGGAATTTAAAGCATGAGAAGAGGGAAAACGGTTGGGGGGGGGGGGGGATGCGGGGTGGCAAATGGTCAGTTATAGAAATCAGCCAAGATTTCTAAAACAGAGGAGCCTTCCTTTGGGAAAGTGGCTTGGCTCCTTATCAAGTTATGTGCTGGCATTCTGTTTATTTGAGATAGCCATCTTTGAAGTAGATGCCTCTTTGAAGTGGTTGCCTTGGCAATAAAAGCTTAAGTCAGGCACTTACATTAAAATAAGAAAAAATACCCTAATTGTCAAGGTTTACACTACGTATTCAAAGGATAGAAATAAGAATAAAGGTAGATAGTGGTGTCTGGGTGGCTCAGTTCATTAAGTGTCCGACTCTTGATTTCAGGTCAGGTTTTCATGATCTCAGCCCTGTGTCATACTCTGGGCTCAGTGCAGAGCTGGCTTGAGATTCCCTCTCCTCCCTCTGCCCCTTCCCAAGCTCTCGTACATGCTTTCTCTGTCTGTCCCTCTCTCACACACACAAAATAAATAAATAAATAATAATAAGGTTAGAGCTAGAAGATTATTTTCATGAAAAATTGAATATAACATGCAGTGTAATTTTTCTGGATTTGGAAATTCATTCTTACAAGCATTGTTATGCTTAAGAGAAATTAGGAGAATGGTGTGCCTGGTGGCTCAGTTGGTTAGGCAGCTGCCTTAGGCTCAACTCATGATCCCAGCACCCTGGGATCAGGTCCACAGCAGGTTCTCTGTTCAGTGGGGAGCCTGCTTCTCTCTCTCCCTCTGGCGCTACCTCTGCTCGTATGCTCCTGCTCTCTCTCTGTCAAATAAATGAGTGAAATTGTAAAAAGAAAGAAAGAAAGAAAGAAATTAGGAGTAAATCTCATCAATTACATATTTGATATTAAGTTTAGGTATAACCTAATTTATCAAGTATTTTCTGTTAAAATGGGAATTAAATACACTCTCTTTGTAATCAAAGTATTTCAGCTGAGATCTGCCTTTTTATGAACAGTTTTTGAAATGTCAGAACATTATCTAGAACTCTTATAAATAAAGGTCTAAGAATGATTATTTGTGGAAAGGACATTAGCAGGCTCATTAAGTAATCTAATAGGTAGCTGAAATACTGCTGACATATTTTACCGTTTTTTGTTGGGTTAGCCATTTAAAGATCGCTGTGAATGGTTCTATGAACATTTGCATTCAGGACAACCAGATTCAGACATGGTGCACAGGCCAGTGAATGAAAATGATATCCTGCTGGTTCACAGAGGTATGTTTAAAAAGAAGCTGATGTGTGTGAGGCACAAAATACTAGTTACTGTAAATTTTAATATGTAAAATTAACCAATGCTACATATTTAGATTCTATTTTTAGGAGTAGCTGTGAAGTTGTGTCAAAAGCAAATTGTGCAAAGCTAAAGCAAGGAATTGCTGTACGGTTCCATGGAGAAGAAGGCATGGTGGGTATAAAAATAAGTGCTGTTAATGTCACTAGATATAAAAGATTGAAATACACTTAAATAAAGTTTAGTATATAATTATAATGGAAGAAATTTGAAATGATGCTGATTTATTATTCAGAAAAAATTTCCACATATAATTCTGTTGATATTTAATTTTATTTTCTTAAACTCAGGGTCAAGGTGTTGTGCGTGAGTGGTTTGATATTCTGTCTAATGAGATAGTCAATCCTGATTATGCATTGTTTACCCAGTCAGCTGATGGTAAGTTGTACAGTCTACATTATTTTTTCTGTCACTTCTCATGTTTTCAAACTACATCAGTGCATTTTATCCTTTGATTCCCGTAGTAGTCCTGTGAGCTAGGTGTGGGATAGTTCCATTTCCTAGAAGAGAAAGTTGAAATTCAGAGTTTTTGTTAACACAATTAATGAGTGGTAGGATCATGAGTGGAACCTGGTTCAGTCTAGCATTCTTTCCTCTACATAGTTGGTTCTCAAGGGCCAGTGCTGACTCTAAGGAAGTTTTCATCAATCTTTTGTAAAGTAAAACTAAATTTATGCAATTTAAGGATTGTCCTTAGACTGCTTTTCTGAGTTAAAATTTCCTTTTGTGAAATAGTGCCTTAGAAAAGATGGACTTAGGAAAATACTTACTTGGAGAAATTAAAATTTGTTAACCCTATTTGAGTTTCCAAGTCTTAAAATTTATCGGTCATAAAAAACAGTCTAGAAATCATGGTGTTAAATCTTAACTTATAATCTATTTATGTATAGTAACTTAGTTTTCGGTCCTTTTAAAAGATTAAAACCTAAAAAGCTCTTATTATCTTATAATAGAAGTAGGTTATTTGTTGAAATGGTACTTTTGACCTGCACAATTCTAATTTGATATAGTAGGCTGAATGGAAATGGTTACTGCCTCATCTATGAGAAGAATACTTGGCAGTTCTCTAACTTAAGAAAGACATACACAAGTGAAGGCGGGATTTCAGTTTTTAAATGCTTTACACAGTTGCGTTTATTTCCTGAAGATCTTTTCCTTCCCAATGTTTAATTAATTTTTTTATAAGGAGAGAGGGCATTATTAATTGTACTTTCTGATTGTCTCCAACCGAACCAGTAGGTAAACCTCCACTGAATAAGGATGACGACTCTGGGAGAGGCAAGAGGGGGACGGTGGTGGGCTGCGGGGATACTAGGGAACTGCAGGTATTCACTTCTGTGATGGGTTCCTCAGACACACATGGTGTATTTGAAGTTGTTTAGGAATATGTGACTGCTTTAATTTTATAACTTCTGACTATTTGCTCTGAGGTAAATTTGGTGCTTTTGTTGTTTTTATGACAAATTTGATGAGGTGCTGGGTTTAGTTAGGCCTGATCTTAGAAGCAAGATTTAGCATTAGAGCATTGTATTTTAGCTTTATTTCATTTCTTTATAGTCCCTTATTCTGAGGCTGTCTGTTTAGTTTCATACCTGAAAAACAGATTTGGTGTGGAATTATGAGTCGAGGTAATTCCTCATACTATGAATATATCAGCAGAGCATATGCTAAAGCGCAGAGATCATAAAGATTGTGATTTGTACTTTTATAAGCCATAGAAGTCTTCTCTTTGGGATCATAGTATTTATAAATTAGAATCTCAGTGAAATACTTCCTGTTCTTAGGTTTAGTTGACATGAAGGGAATTACATTAAAATTTTGAATTAAAAATTCCTAAATGTGGGAGATGTTTGGGTAGTCTTTATGTCTATGATAATTTCTTTAAAACTTGCTTTCTAATTGAATTAAGATATTTACTGTAGAGTTTGGCCTTTGTTGTTACACTGGATGTGAATCCTGGCTCTGCTCCTCTTATTGTTATCATCTTAGTCCAATAAATGTAACCTTTCTGGACCTCAATTTCTCCATTTGAATATGGTGATAATACATGTTTTGTGATGTGGTGAAAGAGAAATCAATTAACCATTATGTAAAAAATGGTTAGCCAAGTGCCTAAGAAATACAGAAAGCACATAGAAAGTAGAAATAATTATTAGAAGCTATTTTTATGTGGAAAACGACATTTTCTTGTTCACTAGGATTTTTCTGAGGTGATGAAAATAGCTGTGTCAGTTTCATTTTATTTACTTTAAAAAAGATTTTATTTATTTATTTGACAGAGAGAGATCACAAGTAGGCAGAGAGGCAGGCAGAGAGAGGGGGAAGCAGGCTCCCCGCCTAGCAGAGAGCCCGATGTGGGGCTCGATCGCAGGACCCTGGGATCATGACCTGAGCGAAAGGCAGAGGCTTTAACCCACTGAGCCACCCAGGAGCCCCAGTTTCATTTATTTTGAACTTAAAACAGAACCTAAACTTTGTGTTCTGTTTTAAGTAGTTTTCAAGTTAAAAACTATTATTTCTTCCTGAAGAGTTTTCCCTATTTATTTCCTTATTTGTTTTTGATTTCTCTTTATCTGTTCTTTTTAATAATCTAGATTTCCCAGAAAGTACTTAGCAAAGGAATTACAAATCAGAGACCTAGGGGTAGAAAGTTGAGTCATTAAAAATCTTTGCTGATTGATTCATCAGTAACCCTAAGCATTCACTATTTTATTTTATTATTATTTTTAAAGATTTTATTTATTTATTTGAGAAAGAGAGAGAGCATGTGCACACACAAGTGGGACAGGGAGCCTGATGTGGGGCTTGATCCCAGGATCCTGAGATCATGACCTGAGCCAAAGGCAGCTACCTAACTGACTAAGCTGCCCAGGTGCCCTAAGCATTCACTATTTTAATAGGTAAAAAATATTTGTGACTAATCCTAGATTATTTATAATTTTGAAATTATTGTTATGTTTGTCTTTGAAGTTTTTCTGCACCTCACAAAACTTTTCTTTGACTTTTAATGCCCAGTCTTACCGATGACTGGGAATGATTCTCAAAATGTACTTGATGGTGAATGACTAGCTTCATGTAGCCCTTTTAAGTCATTAACCATAAACTTCCAGATTTGTACCTTATATCTAAGTAAACCAGTTAGGGCATTGTAGTCTAGTGCCAACAGTGAGAAATCAAAGACTAGCATCACACAAAGTGAAATTATTGTCAAAATATGTATACTAGATGACCAAACATGTCATTTTCCAGAACTTTTTACTTTTCCTTTATTATTTTTTACTTTGTGGTACTATTTCATTAGAGTTTGCAGTTATTCTTTCTTTTAGTGTAAGAGTGCCTAGTGTTTAGTGTTTAGTGTACCTAGAAGAGTAGTAAATAGGAAGAGCTCAATAAATATTTGTTGAATGAGTAACAGTTGTCTTTGGAGTTAGTGATCATCATAGAAAAGTACAAAAAGAGTTTTTTAAAGTTGAGGACTTAGCATTAGGTTTTTCCATTGCACTAGATACTTTTTTTTTTTTTAAGATTTTATTTATGTATTTGACAGAGATCACAAGTAGGCAGAGAAGCAGGCAGAGAGAGAGAGAGGAGGAAGCAGGCTCCCTGCTGAACAGAGAGCTCTGTGTAGGGCTCGATCCCAGAACCCTGGGATCGTGACCTGAGCCAAAGGCAGAGGCTCTAACCCACTGAGCCATCCAGGCGCCCCTGCACTAGATATTTTTTTTAGATTTTTGTTTTCATTGTGATCAAATATATAACATAATATTTACTCTTTTAACCACTTTAAAGTGTACAATTCACTGGCATTAAGTACATTGACAGTGTTGTGTAACCATCACCACTGTTTCCAGACCTTTTGTCATGCAGGTGGAATCATACTAGGTTTTGACAGTAATTGGTAACTATTGCCTTTGCCATTTTCGCTTATATACCTCTGTGGTACTTATTTAAAGTTGATTATTTGTGAGGTGCCTAGGTGGCCATTTGGTTAAGTGTCCAGACTCAAGTTTCGGCTCAGCTCATGATCTCAGGGTTGTGAGATTGAGCCCTGAGTTGGCCTCTGTGCTCAGTGGGGAGTCTGCTAGAGATTTTGTCTCTCTCCCTCTACCCTTCCCCCTGCTTGGGTGTGCTCAGTTGCTCTCTCAAATAAATAAAATCTTAAAAAAAAAAAAGTTGATTATTTATTGTAAGGAATAGTTGGTTGACATGGATTTTGGTGATTTTTCTGATAATTGGTAAAAGGCATCAAGTTCATCACTTAAGAACAGTTGTACATTTAAAATTTTAGTTACTGTCTTGTAGTGCTCTATTCCATAAGGAACAAAAAGTAGTGAAAATCTGCACTGGGCATGTATAGATGAATAAAACAATGCCTGTTCTAATTCACAACCTAGTATTTCTACATTGCTGAGGAAAACGTGTATTATCTTTTAATGTATTATTTTCAGGATCTCTTTGACACATCTTCCAACTACTTTCAGTTAAAAGTATTTCTAAAATTTTCTCTTTGCAAAGACTTACTCTGATAAGTATGTGTGAATTAATGATTATCTTCTGACAATCCCATTGTCTGTTAAATATTCCATAAAGAACATTCTGGTGGAAGTTTATACATAATGTAACCTTGGATTTGCTGAAATTCTATATGAACTGATTTATTTGCACTGAAATGATCTTTCTTTTGCGTCTAGATTCTTAGAAGTAAATTATTTTGTATTTATTTTAATAGGAACAACTTTTCAGCCTAATAGTAACTCTTATGTAAATCCTGATCACTTGAACTATTTCCGGTTTGCTGGACAGATCTTGGGATTAGCTTTGAACCACAGGCAGCTGGTCAACATTTACTTCACAAGATCATTCTATAAGCACATTCTTGGTATGGCTCTATTGTTATTTCCAGAGGCATTTATTTGAAGTGTTTTTCTTAGAATCTTTAGGGAAAAACTAAGTAGGTAAGTGATCGCATTTTGATTGAGGTAGTTTTTATTTCAATTAGAAACTGTCTGTGTATGTAAGGCATTTGGGAGCCTGAGGGAGAGAAAAAAAAAACAATTTTTTTGCTAAAAAGTTGTTTATCATTTTAGTGTGTATATGTTTATGCTAAGAATGCATTTTAATATGAATATGCTTAAGTGAATGGCACTTATTGAAGTATATAATAATTTTTCTGTATAGCTATTTCAAAGAAAGATTACATTATAAAAATGTGGGAAAAAACACAAGTTTAAATTAACAGACTTCCAAATCTAGGAATTAGCGTCTACTTAAATCATGCTGTGAATTGGATTATATTTTGTAGTTTTATGGACTATCTGTAGAGGGCAGTATTTTACCATTAAACAAACAAGGAAAGGCAGAAACATTTAGACTATAACTGCTGTATGTTTGCATTTTTAGGTATTCCTGTAAATTACCAAGATGTGGCATCCATTGATCCAGAATATGCCAAAAATTTGCAGTGGATTTTAGATAATGATATTAGTGATCTGGGTCTAGAGCTAACCTTTTCTGTTGAAACTGATGTGTTTGGAGCAATGGAAGAGGTGCCTTTGAAACCTGGGGGTGGAAGTATTCTTGTCACACAAAATAATAAAGTGAGTATTTGAATACTTATCATAGCCATTGTTTGTAACTTGGCCCTGTTAGTTTGCTGATTACTCTAGCCTCCTGACACTAGCTAGAAAAACTTTTACTGTTAGAGTTTCATAATATTTTTTAACAGATAAAATATTTAAATTAACTAAACCATCAAATACCAAATTTTTAGTTAGGAAGGATCATTTCACTACTGTGTTAGATAGCTGAGGCAGTTCCTGAAGCAGCCCAGAGCACAATTCAGTTGATTCTATAATTTGGGCATCTCTTTATTAAAAACTTCGATTAGCAATAGAAGTTTACACCAAAATCGTATTAGGATTTAGTCACTGTTCCATCTTCTGAAGTACGATGTTAAGAGTTCCAGTAGAGAAAAGAAGAATTTCCCATGTTAAACTTTGTACATGCTTTTGGTATCCAATAAGTCTGTTAGATTGGTTTTTTAAGCTTTATAACTTGATTATTTTTATTTATTGTTCTGTCTTTTGTTTGTGAATATTTTTTCCAGTTTTATTGAAAAATAATTGACAGCTGCACATACTAGTTTTAAATTTTGTCATATGTTTTAAATTTCCCTGTTGAGAAATATGATTCAGTTTTATGTTATATTTTGATATGTAGGAAATTGGGAGCCAGAAAATCTGGTTTGGGAACTCTACTTCTGTCATTTACTAGTAGCAACTTCTGGTTAAACAAGACTCAGTTCTTTTTCCTTTCCATTAGTTGTATTGTAATTCCAAGACAGCTTCAGAAGCAACTAACTTTAAGAAATTATGCCCATTGATTTAGTAAAATACGGATTTTTTTTCTTTGAAAGACCAAAAGACTTGGCTGCATTTTAACCTCTTTGAGCCTCAGTTTTCTGTTTTGTAGACTTGAGATAATGATACCTCCCATACAGAATCATTACTAGCATTTTGCAAGCTGAAAACCAGAAACAAAATAGTGCTCTATAAAAAGAGGATAGTGCTCTATAAAAAGAGGTTTTTAGTTTGAGATAGGTATAGGGTATTGGAAAGTTATATTATGGTATGCAGTTTTACTTTTTGCAACTTAGATACTATATTGAGGAAAAAAACATGAAGTTTAATTTTTGAAAATAAGATCAGAAGCTGAGTTTTGCACACATATGTTTAGATGTTTTTTAGTTTGCTCTCTAATTTGACACATAAGGACACTGAAACCTAAAGAGTTAATGGTAAAGCTGGGGACAAAACCCAGGTCTCCTACTTTCAAGTCTGATGTTCTTCCTTTTGCAAAATTAATCATGTTAAGGAAGATCTTACTTGATTTTTAATATAATGAGTCATGTTAAGCTATAGATAATGAAAAGACTAAAATGCTTCTTTTTTTCTTTTTTTTTTTAAAGATTTTATTTATTTGACAGACAGAGACAGCAAGAAGGGAACATAAGCAGGGGGAGTGGGAGAGGGAGAAGCAGGTTTCCCACCAAGCGGAGCCTGATGCAGGGCTCGATTCTAGGGCCCTGGGATCATGACCTGAGCCGAAAGCAGATACTTAACGACAGAGCCACCCATGCTCCATCACCCCAAAATGCTTCATTTTCAAAATATGTATAAGCTTGCCAGTGATTGAAAATATGTTTTAAAATCTTCTATTTATTAGATTGTCCACCCTGTACTGCGTTTATTATTTTATTTTACACTGGAGACCTATTCTCAATTAAGGGTAATGAAATTATACTGTCTTTATTATAAGCAAGTGATTGTTTTTCACCAGAGAAACTCAAACATGATTCTTATCTGTGAATACTGTGGTGAGTGGACTTGTCACCCTCTCAGATATATTTTATATGACAAAGTGGAAAGACCCATTAACAATTGTATGATGTATAGGTATATTTATACTTCTATCTCCTAACAGTCCCCCTCCCATTATGACATGATTTTTGGTTAGATTTTTAAAAAGACATTTTATTAATTCTTTGGCACTCATGTCTTTTATGAATTCTAGAAAGAAGGAAGATACTGAGTAAATAACAAGAATATACACACATTGAGGGTGTACCTTTCACTGTGAGTCTAGTTAGACTGGAATACTTACTATTGTAATATTATGAGACTGATGCCTTACCACTTGGCAACCGCTTTACTATTGTAATATTAAAAAGGCTGAAACTGGGGTGCCTGGTGGCTCAGTGGGTTAAAGCCTCTGCCTTTGGCTCAGGTCATGATCCCAGTGTCCTGGGATCAAGCCCGGCATCGGGTTCTCTGCTCCGCAGGGAGCCTGCTTCCTCCTATCTCTCTTCCTGCCTCTCTGCCTACTTGTGATCTCTGTCTGTCAAATAAATAAATAAAATCTTAAAAAAAAAAGGCTGAAACTTTTGCTTCTAAGTTAAATCCATTTTTATTTAACTATATTAACTAATTTTTGGTTGATTATATGTGACTTTTTTTATTATTAGCTTTTGGTAATAAAGCAGGATCTCAATCACTAATATGTTAATTCTTCTCAGCTTTCATTTTTGTGATGTAAACATTTCAGAGTTTCAGAAAGAGCCAAGTATAATTGTTTTTTTTTGAGTCAAGCATAATTCTGTATCAAATTGTTGATGCTTAAACATTTAATGCTTACTCAATAAGCAACCTAATTTTTTAAAATTAAAAACCTTTAGAATCATACCTGCATCTGAAATTGATTACTTGCTTTTAGATTGTTATTCAGTTTACAAATAAAATTTTCAATTTTTAGAAATTTTGTGTTTTTTTTTTAACATATATTTCTTTTAAGAACTTTTTTGTTACTCTAAGGTTAGACTTTTACTTACTTATCTCTATAGGTATAAAGTTGTAACTGTCACCTTTGGAGTTCAGCTTCAAAATCTGTAAGCATGTTGCAGCTTAAATGAGTTACCAAGCTTGTTAGTATGAGAAAATCTGTGTAAGCTGATCTCCACATGGGGGAGTCATTTAGTCCCAAGTTTTATGGAAAGGCTTTGATAATTGTGGAATGAAGTCAAATAAATGAAAATACCTTTGTTTAAGAAGGAGTACATTAAATAAATATAAATGATGTAGTCAGAAGAATATATATCCATTCCACATTTTATTTTTAAAAATTTAAAAAAAATTTTTAAATTCCACATTTTAAATACAATGCTCTTTTAAATTTAATTTTGTACCTATCAATTTGTTTAAAAATCTTAAAAAATAATAATGAAACTAAACTCTGGTTTCACTTTTGAAAATGGATGAATTACCAGGAGCTGAGCATTTATTTATTTATTTATTTGTTTGTTTATTTTTAAGATTTTTATTTATTTATTTGACTAGGCAAGTATTTGACAAGTAGGCAGAGAGGCAGGCAGAGAGAGAGGAAGGGAAGCAGGCTCCCTGCTGAGCAGAGAGCTCGATGCCAGGCTCAATATCAGGAGCCTGGGATCATGACCTGAGCTGAAGGCAGAGGCTTTAACCCACTGAGCCATCCAGGCACCCTGGAGCTGAGCATTTAAATAGTATTTTCATCTTCCTTTTAAAATTTTTGCTTTTATTTTTCACTTTCTCTCTCTCTCTTTTTTTTTTTTTAAGGTTTTATATATTTATTTGTCAGAGAGAGAGAGAAAAATACAAGCAGGGGGAGTGGCAGGCAGAGGGAGAAGCAGGCCCCCTGCTGAGCAGGGAGCCTGGATGTGGGACTCAATCCCAGGTACCTGGTATTATGACCCAATCTGAAGGTAGACACTTAACTGACTGAGCCACCCAGGCATCCCCTCTTTTTTTTTTTTTTTTTTTTTTTGAGCAGAAGCTAGAATCATGGAGTCATAAAATTTGAGTTAGAAGTGGCAAGTTTTCTTATATCTTCAGTCTGTCTCCTAGAATTGAAGAGTAAGCTCCATGAGTTTTAAATGCTAACACTTTTAAGTATTAATCATGAAGTTCATTCAGGCTGGGAGGGAAAAAAATAGGGATGGGATAAGACAGGATATCAAGGAATAGAAGAGGTGGCATGGAATAGAGGAGGTGGCATGGAAGTTGAATTACAGAGGGGAAGCGTTAAGTGGTCAGTTAAGAGTAGGGGGGTGGAAAGGGAAAAATGTTCTGGGCTTATAGAAAGTTAAGGGTGACAGAACACGATGTGTTCAAGGAACCACAGGTAGATCAGAGAGTTGTAGATCTTAGCCTAGATTGCAAAGCAAATGTGTAGTAAAAGATGAGAGGAGTAGACAGGGGCCAAATTCTGAAAGACTCTGCATCCACAATTAAGAATTGGAAAATTATTCTGAAGACTGTAGGGATGATTGTAGATGTTACAGAGGCAAGTTTCATCAGTGGATTCTGTTTCTTAAAAACACAAAAACAAACTTGGAATGTGAAGAATGAATTGAAATGGGGCAGTATTGGAGTCAAGGCAACTGATAGGTGGTGGTGGTATTGTTCTGGGGAGAATGCATGAGGATTTTATAAGACGGTGGCAGTGAGGATGGAGAAGATGAGGTAGTGTCTTGCCTTTTTGGCATATCTGCTTATGCCTACAAAAGAAACCTGGTTATCCTTTGGAGTTTTCAGGAGAGAAATTTTCAGTGAGAACACTTATATACCAGAACAGTAGTAAGTGGATGAACTCAGGAAAGAAGCTTTTATACACCGAAGATTTATATTGAAACCGTAAATTGAATTATGCCAACAATAATGCCATTTAAACTGTCAATTACTGAAAAAATAACTATTCCAAACTGTTCTACAAATGGGCCCAGTTTATTCCTCTGCTTAGAGGAGGGGGAAAAAAGAGCATCTTGTTTTCACTAGTAAAAGTTAATTATTATTTAAGTAAATATGGTTCATTTAGATATCTTTTGAGAAATAATGAAAAACAATTTTCAAGAAGAAAAATAGCTTAAATTTTGCATTTTTTTTTTTTTCAAGATCACCACCATTTCTCGTAAGACATAATTTAGGTTGGAAGCCTGAAGAGAAGTTAAAATTTTAAGGAAGATGTCTGAGAGATGAATATTATTTATTCCACATATTCAGAAGACTAGGAGATTATTAAAACAAAATGTTTCTATAAATATAGACATATAATTTAACTGGAACATATTATCTGAAAGTTCAGTCTTCTTAGTCTTAGTGTTTTTACGTTTTTCACTTCAGTTTCTTTTTTGCTTACTGATTTTATATCACTTATAGGATCAGAGGGTGAGCCAGAAAAAAGTTGCTAAGGCTCTTTTTTGTTGCTGTTGTTGTTTCTATGCTATGCTTTCGAGTTGAAAGCTTTCTATGTATTTATATAATTATTTCACCAGTACAAGTACTAAGATTCTTTAATATGATTAATTCTTCAATTTAATTCTTTGGCAGTATTATTTTATGTCTTCAAAGAACAGACAACAAAACTCAGGTGGGAGCAAACATGACTCTTAGGATATGCCGTCTGTTAGGGATGACAAAAGATCCTCTGCCCCCAAGTTTTATTAATCCCTTATAATAGCTTAGAAGAAAATGATAGTTTATGTTTGGTTTGTAATTAATGTTTAATTCTGCAACTCTTTATGCCAGTGTTTTGTGGACTGGTTGCCATCTACATATTCAGTGTTTCCTTATTTAAAGCATTTAAGATATTTGATGATGTTGTTCAGGGCATAAAGTGTGGGGAGGTGAGTCACTTGGATGCCTGTATAGATAGTGGGAATGCAGTCAGTATATTTCTGCTCAGTATGAATAGTCAGAATGTTAGTGTGTAATGGTAGTGGATGTTCATAGTAATAATTGCATCATCAAGAAAACGTTAATTTGTGTTATTCTGTTTGAGGATGTACAGTGTTTAAGGAAGCAGGGAAACATTTTAGCTCAGTTGGATTTATATTTTCTTCTGTTAAATAGTGGTATTTCAACTATGTGGAAAACTTTATTTCACTAAACATCTTAGCAGGATTTGTGATGGCTACACTTTTATTAGTCGTCTTTCTTTTTTTAAAAAAAGATTTTATTTTATTTATTTGACAGAGAGGGAGAGAGAAAGAGAGCACAAGCAGGGTGAGCAGAAGAGGGAGAAGCAAGCTCCCTGCTGAGCAGGGAGCCTGATGTGGGGCATGATCCCAGAACCCTGGGATCATGACTTGAGCCAAAGGCAGTCACTTAACCAACTGAGTCACCCAGGTGCCTGATTTTATTATTTTTCTGAGTAATAATTTAGACCAGAATTCATACACATTTAATTTAACTTAATACGGAAACTGATATTAGAAGGAGCTGATTTCCACAAATTGATACACAATGACTATGGATCCAAGTTATAGAAATAAATGTGGAAAATATTTAGAATATTAGAATAATATTCCATATTAGAAGAATAAAAGGGAACATGTAAGGAAAGAATAGTATACTTGTGGGAATTAATTTTTAAAAAGAGAATGTGTGAGGAAATACTAGGAATTAAGTAATTGAAAACAGAATTTGTACTACTCTGATAAATATGGAGTACAATAATGGCCAGTTAAAATTGGTGAAGTGTACTTTGAGTAGTTCACAAATATTTTCCTTTTTATTTTAGAGTGAGAGAGCACATGTGCATATCTGAATGGTGGGAGGAGGAAAGAGGGGCAGAGGCAAAGGGAGAGAGAGAACCTTAAGCAGGCTCCGTGTCCAGTATGGAGCCCAAAACAGGGCTAGATCTCATAAACCTGATATTATGAGCTGAGCTGAAATAAAGGGTTGAATGCTTACCTGATTGAGCTCCCCAGGAGCCCCACAAATCTTTTACTTTTATGCTTCTTAATTTAAGGTCTTGAATAATGATCATTAAATAGTACTATAAGATTCTAAGAGCAAAACATTTTGGGAAAAAACTGGTCTTGTTAAGGGAAGATAGGGTCTCATAAAGCATCTTAAACGTTAATGAATGAGTAGAGCAGAAAAATTTAGTAGTTGAGTAAGTTTATGTAGAGCACACGTAAACTAAAAGATAATGATGTGCTAATATTGAAATCATTGCTGGTTATCACTTGGAAGTGTGCTAAATATATTATTTCTTGGATTGGACATGAAAATCTAGTTTATATTTCTCTTTGATTGTTTGGCACTCATTTTTGTCTCCTCTCTGGTAACTACCTAAATGTAGTAACTGATTAAATCCTGTACAGTGGAAAAAAACTTCTGGGTGGTAGGGAGTGTGATTTGGGGGTGGGAGTGTGATCTGGGGGCTATTCAGTAGGCTGAATAGCAGAGATGACAGCTTTCCCTGTGCCTGGGGCTATGTGGGTTTGGGGAGAACTATGGAGAATCCACCATGACACTTCTATAGCTTTGACATGTATGAATTCATAGGCAGTAGTTATATATAACTTGCTAGCTCAGTCCTTGTGGGTTTTTCCCCCCGCTGGGGTAGAGTTAGGAAGTGGGATGGGGCACAGCATTGGTTTAGTGCCACCCCCCCCCCCCCAAATAAAGAAGGAACCTAAAATAGGCTTTTTCTACTCTCTTTAGAACATTCATACCTGGCAGGTAAGAACTATGTATAGCATATTGCTTTTTAGTCTCAAAGTTTCACTTAGAGGTAATTTAAAATACACAAATGATAACAATTGATAGAGTTGATTGATAAATATGTAATATTTGATTCTTGTCTGAGCCAAAATATATTATTACCAGTTAAATTTTAAGTGACACTGTTTTCTGTAATGATGTATTTTAAAATGAAATGTGTAAAAGTAGTTTACCTTAATTTAGAATCAAGTCAACTATGCTTAAATGACCCATTTTATCAAGTTCTCAGTATGTATTAAATGCACTTGTTGAATGTATGCATTCTTTCAATATTTGTTGAACATTTACAAAGTGGCAGCCACTTTTTAGGAGCTGGGAATATATACTAGAAAACAAAGAAAGCCCCTGCCTACAGAGAGATTACATTCTAATGAGATACTTCCGTCAGAGACATGAGAAAGTATAGACACTAAGGTCTGAACAAGCTTATAGTTGGGCAATAGAGAGAATGAACAAGGGGGAGAGTAGAAAGAAATGAGATGAGAGGGCACAACAGAAACTGGATCATTTAGGGTCTTAAAGGCTAGGAAAGTAATTTATATTTTACAAAGTTGTTTTGTTTTTAAGGTGGGTGAGAGGTGCTTGACTGAGCCACCTAGGCACCCCTCACTGTAAGACTGAGCAGGAGCGATGTGATCTAAATTATCTATGAAATTATATAGAAAATATTTATTTATATATTTAAAAGATTAGTTGGTGGTATGGGAGAAGCAGTACAGAGGCAAAAATGGAAGGCAGCTATGCTCACCACTATACCACCAACGCCAGAGGCAAAAATGGAAACCGAGACACCACATGATACAGTAACCCAGATGAAGGTGATGATGATGGCTTGGACCAGGGTGCTGGATGTGGAGATGGTGAGACAGGGTTGGTTTGAGAATGTTGTTTGGAGGTAGTTTTTTTTTTTAAGATTTTTTCTTTTTATTTTTTTTTTAATTTATTTTTATTTACTTATTTGACAGAGATCACAAGTAGACAGAGAGGCAGGCAGAGAGAGACGAGGAAGCAGGCTCCCCGCTGAGCAGAGAGTCCGATGTGGGGCTCGATCCCAGAACCCTGGGATCATGACCTGAGCCGAAGGCAGAGGCTTTAACCCACTGAGCCACCCAGGCGCCCCTGGAGGTAGTTTTGATAGCAGTCACTGATACAGCGTGTGAGAGAAATCATGGGTGATTGATTCCTAGGATTTTGGCCAAAGTAGCTCAATGATTGGTAGATTGTGGGTTTACTGAGATACTTGAATAATGGTGTCTCTAAACCTTTTCCTCTTTTTTTTTTTTTTAAGATTTTATTTATTTATTTGACAGAGAGAGAGAGATCACACGTAGGCAGAGATGCAGGCAGAGAGAGAAGTCTCCCTCCTAAGCAGAGAGCCCGACGTGGGGCTTGTTTCCAGGACCCTGAGATCATGACCTGAGCCGCCGAAGGCAGAGGATTCACCCACTAAGCCACCCAGGCACCCCTCCTTTTTTTTTTTTTTCTTTCTTTCTCTTTTTTAAAAATTTATTTATTTGACAGGAGAGGGAGAGAGTAAGCACAAGCAGGGGGTATGGCAGGCAGGGGAGAAGCAGGCTCAGCAAGAAGCCCAATGTGGGACTCCATCCCAGGACCCCGGGATCACAACCCAAGCTGAAGGCAGAGGCTTAACTGACTGAGCTTCTCAGGCGCCTCCAACCCCTTACCTCTTAAATGAAGAATGATTATATCAATATTATATTAAGTATGTGAAATTGGAAAAAAAATCACTTTTATTTTTTTTTTAATAGGCGGAGTATGTTCAGCTTGTTACTGAACTTCGAATGACAAGAGCCATTCAGCCTCAGATCAATGCTTTTTTGCAGGGCTTTCATATGTTCATTCCACCTTCTCTCATACAGCTTTTTGATGAATATGAATTGGTAAGGAAAAACATCAGTTCATTTTGGTTACAAAACAGCACAAAACTCCAGTCGCTATAACTCAGAAATAATTTTGGAGTACTATGGTAAATAATGTATAATATGACATTATGGTTTGATGCCCTTGTTTAGAGATTTCTTATAAGATTTGTGATTGCGCTTCTCTTAAGCTTAATAGCCATAGTAACAATTCCTTAGTGTGAAATGAAAACAAAAATGGAGTCCATTTTCAAAGTATTTTACATGGGAGATGTTAAAGGCCAGTCTTCTCAAAAGCAATATTCATATTATATAGTTAACCCTTAAGCCTTGAACAACACATGTTTGAACTGTTGTGAGTTCAAACTTAAAAGTATATGTTTTCCAGTATAACACAGTAAATTTTCTTTTTCTTTCTTTTTTTTAAGATTTATTTATTTGAGAGCAAGAGAGAGCATGTGTGAGTTGGGGAAGGAGCAGAGGGGGAGGGAGAAAAGAAGAGAAAAAGTCTTAAGCAGATTTCACACTAAGCATGGAGCCCAATGTGGGGTTCAGTCTCACAATCCTCAGATCATGATGTAAGCCCAAACCAAGAGCCAGACACTCAGCCAACTGAGCCATCCCAAGACGCCTCTTCCTTCTGATTTTCTTAATAATATTTTTTCTCCTAGTTTGCCTTGATCTAAGAATAGGATATGTGTAATTCATGTAACATAAAAAATATGTTTATTGTTTATGTTATCTGTAAGGCCTCTGGCCAGCAGTAGGCTATTAGTAGTTAAGTTTTGGGGGAATTCAAATGTTACATGTGGATTTTGACTGCATGGGGTCAGAGTCCATAACACCTGCATTGTTCAAGCAAGAATCAACTGTACTTCCAAACTTTTAGTTTGACCATATGAGGTACAAGATAATGATACTAACTTCTTACTTAACTTCCGAAAAGAATTAGGTTTTTCTTACTCTATTTGTTTAATTTTCTCTAACTTCTTATTTTACCATATATAATTCTAAATTTTCCATTTTAAATCTGTGTGGAGTCCTTACTTTGTTGGCATCTAGTTTCTAATGTTTGTTTTGCTCTTTTAATTTCCTTGCCTTTTACTATGACCGGACAGGATTTCTAATTTTATATGCTTTATGTTTGCATTTTCCCTCATATCCTTTTTCTCTCTCATGATTGGTAATAAATTATTTTCAAACTCTTGGAGTTGTCTAATGCCATAATTAAACATAGTTTTTTGTGTTTTTTTTTTTTTAAGATTTTATTTGAGAGAGTGAGTGAGAGAGCACATGAGCAGAGGCAGAGGGAGAGGGAGAAGCAGACTCCCCACTGAGCCAGGAGCCCAATGCAGGGCTTGATCCCAGAACCCTGGGATCATGACCTGAGCCAAAGGCAGATGCTTAACTGACTGAGCTACCCAGGCGCTCCCATAGTGTTTTGAATAGAGTATAGAGTATAGCTAATTTTTTATTTTAAAAAATGTAATTTGGAATAGTAAATTTTAGATCAGTGGAAAAGTATCCTTTGGTTTTTATTCTTTCCCATAAAATTAGTTTTACCCTGTGCTTTTCACATTACTTTATGAGTAAGTACACTGATTTATACCTTTTAATTTTACATATATGCCAGTATTTTTTGGTTTATCATAGTATATCTTAGTATAATAGTGAATAAAATTTGCGAGTTAATTTTGAAGTCCATTGTGACTTAGTTTCATTAAATGTCAGTTTTGAGGGGTTTTTTTTTTGCTTGAATTTTTAGGTTTAAGATTAATGGTTTTGTTTAGTATGGACTCATCTAGTTTTTACGTGGCAGTAAGTTATTTTTAGCATTTAAAAATGGAGGAGTACTTATGAACTATTATTAAACATGATTGAAATCTGACTTTTTTTACATTAAATTGGCTTTGTGAGTTCAAAACAGAGACTTCCACATTATCTTCTGGACCTCTGTGTAAAAAAAAAAAAAAAACAACAAATAGCAACAATGTAAATAATTGACAAAAACTTTGCCTCCTGATTTACTGATATTGCTCAGTTTTATGAGATTTATTGATTTATAGTGTATGTAGAGAAAAGTATATGCATCTTAATGTACAGTTTGATGAATTTTTATAAACTGAATATACCCATAAAACCAGCACCCGGATCAAAAAACAGAGAAATCCTGGCACCCCTCATGTCCACTCCTGTTCTATTCCAGTCACTATCCCTCTTCATGGGGAACTACTCTTCTGACCTTTTTTTTCCCATTAACATTATTATTATTCTTGTTGTTACATTTATTTAAATTCAGTAAATTAACATATAATATATTACTAGTTTCAGAGGTAGAGCTCAGTGATTCATCAGTCTTATATTTTTTCTTTAAGATTTTATTTATTTATTTTTGAGAGAGAACCTGAGAATGGGGAGGGACAGAGGCAGAGGGAGAGAGAGAATCTCCAGCAGACTCCCTGCTGAGCACAGAGCCCAATGTGGGGCTCCATCTCATGACCCAGAGATCTTGACCTGATCCAAAATCAATAGTCGGGTGGTTAATGGACTGAGCCACCCAGTCTTCCCCTTCTGACTTCTAAAAATACCATAGATTAGGTTTCTCATTTTTGAACTTAATGTAAATGGAGAAGTCACCCAAATATATCTGCCTTCTTTTTATGAAAATTGTACATATTGTTGCATGAAGTTGTAATTTGTTCCTTTTTATTGCATTATAGCATTTCATTGTATCAGTGTGTGTGTGTCTGTGTGTAGAGAGAGAGGTCTATGCTTGATGAACATTTGGTGGGTTCTTTTCAGTTTTGGGTTA
This sequence comes from Meles meles, assembly GCF_922984935.1. Lineage (NCBI taxonomy): Eukaryota > Metazoa > Chordata > Mammalia > Carnivora > Mustelidae > Meles > Meles meles. Next base: position 27,523,556 of record NC_060070.1, read on the forward strand.
TTTGAAGTAGTGCTGTTACAAACATTCTAATACATGTCTTTAGGAGGGTGTATGTGTGCATCTTAAAATGTAATTGCTGGGACATAGGGTGTGCATTTATTCTATTGTAGTAGATAATTTGCAGATAGTTTAAGTGGTGTGTCAGTTTGTATTCCCACCAATAGGTATGAGAGTTTGGGTATTTCATGTCTTCACTAGCACTTGATACTTTCTTTTTCATTTTTACCATTTTTGCGGATCAGTAGTGATGTTTCATTTACCTAATGACTAATGAGGTTGAGTGTGTTTATATGTTCATTGGCCAGTTTCACTCTGGCGTCAGGTGGCTCAGTGGGTTAAGCATTTGCCTTCAGCTCAGGTCATGATCTCATGGTCCTGGGATCAAGCCCTGCATTGGGCTCTCTGCTCAGCGGGAAGCCTGATTTTCCCTGTCTGCTGCTCCCCTTGCTTGTGCTTTCTCTCTCTCTCTGTCAAATAAATAAAATCTTAAAAAAAATAAAGTGTTTACTCAAGTAATTTGTCCATTTTTCTATTGTGTTTTCTGTTTTGTTTGTTTTTTGTTACTGATTTATAGGATTCTTTATAGGAATGTCATCTGTATTGTGAATATCTTCTATTCTGGTATCTTTAAGTGAATAAAATCTTTAGTTTTAAAACAGTTCAGTTTATCACTGTTTTTTCCTTTTTTTTTAATGAATGGATTTTTTTTGTCTCCTTTAAGAACCTGTTTCTTATTCCAAGGTCATGAAAGTGTTTCCCATGTTTTCTCCTAAAAGCTTTCTTTATTCCTTTATCTTTCATATTTTGGTCTGCTGCTGTTAAATTTTCAGTTGTGGTTTGTATTAGAAGTTAGGTCAGGATTCCTCATCTGTCTTAGACTCTGGCTTTACTATGTTGAGCTGATTGAGATGGAGGGATTATTTGGAAAGAGCAGTGTTGTCAGCATGATCCTGATATATGCAGTGATGAAAATTATTATTAAAAATGTGTTTTTTGCCAGGCACTTTATATTTATTAACTTTTAACATTTTTACAATAGACCTCTGATATAAGTATTATTATTCCCATTTTACAGATGAGGAAAACTAATCCAAAGAAGGTACAGAATTTCCTCCTGTTCATAGAGTATGTGTTAGAGCCAGACTAGGAAGCCATGTTCTGTGCTCTAGACCTGGTCTGTCTTCATCAGTATTGCCAGACTGTCTCTCAGAGGCATAAGTTATAAATGGGACTTGGTTTTAGAATGACTTTGTCTTTCATAGGAAAAGGAGTATGCTACATTGGGATAGGAAACTTCTAAAAAAAAGTTGGCACAGAAATCTAAGCTAGCTGTGCATCTGGAATTAACATATTGAACCATATGAATACTAGATAAGCTAATGGCTATGAACATTTACATGGCTCAATTGCTGGCCATTAGTATGGGATATATATATGTTATACCCATTTCCAGCAGACTAAATTCATTTATTTTGTCATGTTTTTAAAAAACAATAAATTATTGATTGGGACTTGAAGTCTTCTTGTTGTATATTCTTTTTATTGTGTAATTCCCATTTCATCTACTTGTTTTTATTCTGTGTAATTTTTTTTTTTTTTGCCTAGGTGTTACAAGGGATAATAAAGATCTTTCTCTTCACAAAAGTTGTAATAATATATTCATGAAATGCTTTAAATTTCTTGAGAGAATATAGTCTCAGTCATTTTTACTTATAATTATTAATAATGGAAACATACTTAATATTATTAAAAGCTTATCTTTAGAAGGGAAGAGGATTAAACTCTCATGGCTTGTGAGAAATGTATAAAATTCTTCCCTACTCACTTTTGGCAGATCTGTATCAGTGTCTTGCCAATTTCCCCAGAAGGCTCAGATGGAAACTTTAACAAAGGCGTTATTACAGAGGTGTGGCAGTGGTAAGAATAACAAAAAACGAAATCTTGCCATTTGCAAGGAGGTGGATGGAACCAGAGGGTATTATGCTAGGTGAAATAAGTCAATCAGAGAAAGACAATTATCATATGATCTCACTGATATGAGCAATTTGAAAAGACGGGATCATAGGGGAAGGGAGGGAAAAATGAAATGAGGGAGACAAACCATAAGAGACTCTTAATCTCAGGAAACAAACTGAGGGTTGCTGGAGGGGAGGGGGTGTAGGAGGAGGGATGGGATGGCTGGATGATGGACATTGGGGAGGGGATGTACTATGGTGAGTGCTGTGAATCGTGTAAGACTGATGAATCAGATCTGTAACCCCTGAAACAAATAATACATTATATGTTTAAAAAACAACAACAAAAAAGAATAACAAGAGTATGGTGAGGCATCCAGAGACTAGCAACAGTGGAAAGCTTTATCATTCCTAGAATTGAAGAAACAGGTGGAGGAATTACAGTAGTCCCCCCTTATGAAGAGGGAATCTGTTCCAACACCCACAGTAGATGCCTGAAACCATGGATATTACTGAATCTTGTATATTTATGTTTTCTTTTAAATATACATATCTAGGGTAAAGTTTAATTTAAAATTTAGATACAGTAAGAGATTAACAACTAATAATATAATAATTACTATTTATAACTAATTATAACAGTATACTATAATAAAAGTTATATGAAGTGGTCTCTGAAAATATCTTATTGTGTGGTAATCGCCCTTGTTCTTTTGGTGTTGTCAGATAAAAGGTCTGTGATGAGATGAAGTGAGGGGAATGACGTAGGTATCGTGACTTAGCATTAGGCTACTATTGCGGATTATCTGCTTCTGGAACGCAGTTGACTGCAGTAACTGAGACCACAGAAAGGGAGATTGTGGGTGAGAGTGGGGGGCTATTACGAGGACTGTGGGAGAGCCTGATAGTAGCTATAGTTGAGGATACATGGCTCCTGCAAAGTTGTGCTGAAGCAAAGTTGGAGCAGAAAATATCTTCACCTCCAGAATCCTGCCTGTTTCCCAGTGATGGAGTCCAGCCTAAAGCTGAAAGGCAAGAGAGCCAGTCTGCAAGAATTGGTCTCCTGGGGCCCAGAAGAGTGCAAAGAATGGTGGGGAATATATTTGGATTATTAAAATGGAGACTAATCAGAATATCCATCTAGTAAAAGTATTTTATAATACTGTGGAAAGGAAGACTAAAATACACTCTACACCAGCAGTTCTCAAAGTTTTTGGTTTTAGGACACCCTTACAACAAAAGTTTTTGTTTATGTGAGTTGTATTAATTGATGTTTACTCTATTTGAAATTAAAAGATATAAAATATTTTCTTAATGTAGAAATAACAATCCATTACATATTAATATAAAATTTAAAAATTGAAAATTGCATTTTTTAGAATTAAGCTAAAAATAGTGAGAAGAGTGGCATGTTTTACAGTTTTGTAGGTTTTTTTAAATATCTAGCTAATAGAGGACAACTAGGTTCTCATATCTGCTTCTGCATATAATCAGTTGTAATACGTTGTTTGCTTGAACTAAATGAAGAAAATCCAGCCTCAGATATGTTGGAAAGGGGAGAAACTATCTGAATAGATCTTAGAAATTCCAAGAGTTGTCAGATCCCGCCTTTTATTAGTCTTCATTAATTTTCTTCTGAGCACACTTCTGTACTTGTCAGGTGTATGTATGGGTAGTTGTTATAGGAGACATGATTTTGAACCACGCTGTATCTATATCTGTGACAACAAACTCTGCTGATCTGGCTTGTCAGTATTTGGTTAAGTGTAGTATAGTCATTGCCTTATCTGACTGTGTAAACACATCCAGTTGTGAGATACGGGCGCATTGAGCCACCTGGACAAGCTCTTTCCATGTTCACTTTTCTCTTGGAAAACATAATGGTATTTTTTACATTCTTAATTTCATATTTATTTGTTTGATTTCTATTTTGATGATCTTCACATAAAAAAAGATGACTACCAAAAATCATTAGGAAATTGTATTTTTTTCTCACACTGGAAAATGTTGGCTTTAGAGGATCCAAAGCATTCCAAAATAGAGTTCTTCCAAGGCCTGAATCTGTACTGTTTTTTAAAAAATAATGACTATTTTTATTATATTACCTCTTTTTTATTATATTACTCCTTTTTCCTAGTGACTAGAGTTTCTTGATGATCTTTTCTTTTGTTTAATCCAGGACTTATTCAGGTCTTTGTTGTCACATTCATGTTGAGCATATAATTTAGAATTTAACAAGTTCATACATTAACATAAACATAAACCCAAAATAATAACATTCAAAAAAATGTTGCAGATGTAAACTTGTTGTGTTTGTGTTTATGTATTTGTCTCTTATGTTTTAATGAAATTGTATGAATGTGGAGATATTTCCACATCTCAGCAATATTTGAGATTATCAGTATGAAGAGTTCTCTCCCATGTAGTACTTGTTATTGATGACATGCAGAAACTGTCAAAAAATATAAATCAGTTTTACATGGGATTAGTTTCTAATTAAGGCAAATTTACTATTTAAATGTAATAACTTTTTTTTCCCCAATGAAGATTAATGAAATACTTTTCTTCTTCCCCAAAGGAGCTACTGCTTTCTGGCATGCCAGAAATTGATGTGAGTGATTGGATAAGAAATACAGAATACACAAGTGGCTATGAAAGAGAGGATCCAGTTATTCAGGTAAAATCTCTCTAGAGCTCAGAATGAAGTTAAGTTTGCCATTTAATTTTATAAGCTTTTCAGCACTATTGGATGAAAACCTACATTAATTAACAAAGTAAAAATTTTTCCTAAACTCTTCTCCTGGGAATATTGCAAATGAAAGCTTTGTATGAAAACATTTTTGATAAATGAGTTTTATAGAATAAAATATGCTTTATGAATATTACATATTTCTTGGGTATTAAGAAGTCTGCAATTACTCTGAAATGTGAGTTAAGTTTTTTTATTGTTGTTAGTGGTTCTGGGAAGTTGTGGAAGACATTACTCCAGAGGAGAGAGTTCTTCTCTTGCAGTTTGTTACTGGCAGGTAAGAAGTGTTTTTATGCTAATGTGGAAAGAGTTTAATGTGTTGCAGTTTTAGTGGCCTAACCAACCAAAATGCATTATTCCTTTGACTTGTCAGTTTCTACTTCCCTTTCCATTTTTTTAGATAATAAAGATTTATTTAGCTGTTAAGGATAAAATATGGTAGTGCTCAATAAATGTTTATTTAATGTATACTAGTATATAAAGAAATAAACTGTTCCAGTCAGGACAGTCAGCATATATACTGTATTTTATAATTTGGTAATCTTTTCATTCTGTCGGTAAGTCAGTGGTAGTGCCAAATTCTTAATATTTGTCTGTTGTTGGACAGCATACACACACATACACACGACACATATAATATCCATACTCAACAGTTTTTCTCCAGTTCTTGCCAAATTTTTTGAAGATTTTATTCCACAAGCCGGGGAGGGGCAGAGGGAGAGGAAAAGAATCCCAAGCATACTCTGTGCTGAGTGCAGAGCCTGACATGGGACTTGATCCCACAACCCTGACTGAGATCATGACCTGAGCAGAAACAAAGAGTCAGAAGCTTAACAACTAAGCCACCCAAGCATCCCTCTTAACAGATTTTAGTCTCAAGATTCATTGCCTAAAAAATAATTTGTGATAGCACAAATATCTTTGAAAAGTCTGCCTTGAGACTGATTAAATATAGATATTGGAAAACTAGATGATTTTAATCTCCTTTAAGTTACATTAATGAAAGATGTTTTTAAAAAATCTGATTTTCATTCTTGGCATCTTAGAATTTTATTTGTGCCCTCCACTTTATGGAAATACAGTTCATTTGTTCCATCATAAATGTACATGGTTCTTCTAGGAAAGTTGGAACACACATAAAATTAGAACAAATAATGAACACCATTCCCTGCCAGCGATAACTTCTGTAAACAATTTGGCGTATTTACTTCTCTATTTTTTCTGTCTATCTTAAAAACATAATTGTGGGTGTATGTCTCTGTAAAATATATATGTTATTTAAAGTCCAGTATTTTCTTATCTCTAGTAATCTATAACCATTATAGGAAATTTGGAGGGGCGCCTGGGTGGCTCAGTGGGTTAAAGCCTCTGCCTTCGGCTCAGGTCATAATCCCAGGGTCCTGGGATTGAGCCCTGCATCGGGCGCTCTACTTAGCAGGGAGCCTGCTTCCTCCTCTCTCTCTGCCTGCTTCTCTACCTACTTGTGATCTCTATCTGTCAAATAAATAAATCTTTAAAAAAAAAAAAGAAAAAGAAAATTTGGAAAATGAAGAATATAGATAGAAGACAATGAAAATCCATTAGGTAATTCTACTATACAGAGATAATACTTTAACATTTTGCTTTATTTTCTAAGTCCTTTAACTATATAATTAGAAAAATAGTTGAGGGGTCACACTGTAATCTAACTTTAAACAATAAATAAAACATGAATATTCATTCAGGGTACCTGACTAGCTCAGTTGGGAAAGCATGAGACTCTTGATCTTGGGATTTTAAGTTTGAGCCCCATGTTGGGTATAGAGATTACTTAAAAATAAAATCTTAAAAAAAAGAGAACATGAATATTCACAGATTATAGACTAAAGATATGAAAGAAAACCTTGTTTTAGTGTTCTGTTGTAGTTTTTTGGCTTCTTAATGCAAAGAAGTACCCAGAGATTTGAGTATTTAATGAAAAGAGTTAAAAATTATATATTCTAGGGGCACCTGGGTGGCTCAGTGGGTTAAGTGGGTTAAAGCCTCTGCCTTCAGCTCAGGTCATGATCCCAGGGTCCTGGGATCGAGCCCCGCATCGGGCTCTCTGCTCAGCAGGAGCCTGCTTCTCTTCCTCTCTCTCTGCCTGTGATCTCTGTCTGTCAAATAAATAAATAAAATCTTTAAAAAAAATTATATATTCTAGGTGGGAGGATTAGACAATTTCAATAAAAAGAATTACTTCTAATCTTAGTGTCTGAGATTCCAGAAATTTTCCCACATACATAAATTTTTTACTTTTTTTTTGTTAAGTTTTATTTAAGTAATATCTACAACCAACCTGGGGATCAAACTTAGAACCCCAACAAGAGTCTCATGCTTCTCCCAACTAAGCCAGCCAGGTGCCCCATAAATTTTTACTTTTTAAAAACATCGTTCCTCTTTTATAACTTGTGAATTTAGCAATATATTTTTAAAAAATTTTCCAATTTTAGATCTGATTTGTTCATGGCTACCTGTTCTTCAGTTTATGGACCTTAATTGGTATTGTCCTTCATTGCTAAATTTTCCTGTTTATAGTAATGCTGAACAAATAAGGAATTCTTATACTTACACACTTGTGGGCCAGTTTGATTATTTATATAGAAAAAACTCTTAGAAGGGAAATTTTTGGATATGAAAGTATATAAATTTTTATAACCTAATATAGTATGTATCAGGTTTTTTTTACCCTTCAGAAAGTTACCAGTATTCATATCAACAGGGAATGAGAGGACCTATTCCTTTTCCTCTATCAGTACAGGATGTAATTTTTTTTTTTAAGATTTTATTTATTTGAGAGAGAGCATGAGAAAGAGTGAGACCATAAGCAGGGGGGAGGGGCAGAGGGAGAAGCAGACTCCCTGCTCAGCAGGGAGCCCGATGTGGACTCAGTCCCAGGACCCTAGGAGCTGAGCCAAAGGCAGATGCTTAACCAACTGAGCCACCCAGGCACCCTCATTTCTATTTTTATATAATTTTTTATTTATATAATTCTTATGTGAATTGTCTGTCTTAATTATTATGCATTCTATTGTCATTTTTTTTTTAATTTTTAAAGATTTATTTATTTGAGAGAAAGAGAGCTTGGTGGGGAGTATTGGGGGGTGGAGAGGGAAAGGGAGAAGGAGAGAATCCCAAGGAGACTTGCCACTGAGCACAGAGCCAGACACAGGGTTTGATCTCACCACTTTGAGGTCATGACCTGAGCTGAAATCAAGACAGATGCTGAAGTCAGACACTTAACCAACTGAGCCACACAGATGCCCTGTCATCATTTTAAAAAATTCAGTTCTAAGTGTTCTTTATGTGGGACATTAACCTTACAAATAACTTTTCCCAGGTTATCGTTTACAGATTCCCATGTAATTTAAATTATAAATTTACCTTATAAAATTTATAAACTTGAAGTATTAATTTTGAAAGTTGATCATTGTACTTTTCTTTGTTGTTTTTATAACTACTTCCCCACTCCCAAGATTTTATATATATGTTTATCTGCATTTTTTTCTGTAACTTTTTATAGTTCCTATTTTTACTTTCCAATTTTTAAGCCATCTGGATTTTATTTTAGTTTATGTATTGACGTAGAGCTCTTACTGTTTTCTAAATGATTTATATCTAAACACCATTTAATGGATTATTATGTCCACACCACCATGATTTGGTTGGTACAAGTCTTTAAAGTGCAAATAACAATTACAATTACTCAAGTTCTCTGGAACTAAAAATGTTAAGTTGCTGCTCTTGTAGAATGAAAAGCTCTTGTATTAATAATACAGAGTGCCTCTCCCAGGTTAAACATATAGTCATGGTTAGCAGTACTGAAAAGAATTGCACTGTTTATTATTTAACTGGTCATGAAGTGTAACTTATGAATCCATTTAAACTGAGGTGAGGGATGTGAGTAAAAAATAGAAGCCAAGGAAGCTGAGGGAACAACACAGAGCTAAGCTTCACCATTATGCTGAAGAAGTCACCTTTCAACATTTAGTCTACAGAGTCCTTGTTTTGAATTCAGACTAAGTTTTCAGTTTTTTTAAATCTTAACTTTCATTTAATTAGACTTAAGTGTAGGTATAGAGCATTTACCATTCTAAACTTAGCATGTATTTTTTTATTCAGTAGCACTTTCTGTAAAATTCTGATTATCTGTTTATGTTAGATATTAAAGTATCTTTCTCTGTGCCTATAGTTTAGTTTAGTGCAACTTTCCTGAAAAGTCAAATGTGTTCTAATTATTAGAACCAAGAACCAATGAAAAAAGTAATTTTTGAATATTTTTATGGTGTAACATTATTTTGGTGGTCTATAAGACCTTCTTAGTTAAATGACTTACTCAAGAATAATGAAAATCAGACTTGATGACTTCTTTGTGTATAAAATAGAAGTGTGTCATTTTTATTGACTGTAGTTTTACATTGTATGATCCAAGTGTCATAATATTCAGCCAAAGACCATTTCATTTATTATTCTCATACATGCTTAAGCTTGATGAGCCATGATCTTAGGATAATATTCACTGATTATTCAATTATGGGGCCCAGTCATATTTGTTTGTAGTTTAGAAGAAGAGGAATAAAATTTCAGAAATTGTTTGTGAATAGCAGTTCATAGTATAATTTTAGTTTAGATCTTTAAATTGGGAAGTCTTCTGATTTTTAAGCATATTTTTCAAAATTTAGTTACATGAAAAACATTAGATTGAACATTCTGATGTTGAAATACTATATATTAATTTGTGAAATCTCATTTTCTTATCTTATTCTGATAAAGTGGTGTACTTTAAAATTCTACCTCTACAGGAAATTGAGAACAGCTTGGCTTTTTACCCCTTTTCATTTTTGGTTGTCCTTTTAATAGGCGTAGACTGTTGTAGAATTTTATTTCCATTTACACACTTGTCTAGGTCTTCTTACCTATTCTTTTGCTCTAAGTAGGGATTGTTCATGCATTAGTGTTTATTAACAAGACTTTCAATATTCATTTGAATTTCTAAGGTAAGCTCAGGCATTTCATCAGTAAAGCATTTAATAGCAACCAAACAAGTCCCCAGCTATAAAAGAAAACTGCTCTTTTTTAGAGATTTATTTATATTGGATTGTGGATTGGATTTTTCCCCCCATGGATGTATACATACCATTTATGATTTTAAACAAAATTGTGGTGCATTTTTCCACAGTTTTTGTAGTGTATGTGGCAGAAAGTACAACAACATTTAACACTTTAACCATTTTTAAGTACAGTTCTGTGACATTAAGCACATTCACATCGTTGTGCAATCATCTCCACCATCCAGCTTCCAAAGTCTTTTATGTTCTGCAGCTGAAACTGTACCAGTTAAACACTAACTCTTCATACTCCCTCCCTCCAGCCCTTTGGAACTACCATTCTGTTATCTCTCTCTCTGAATTTGACTACTCTGGGTACTTCATATAAGTGGAACCGTGTATCATAACAAATGTTATGTGACTAGCTTATTTTACTCAGCATAGTGTCCTCAAGGTTCATCCACATTGTAGCATATGTCAGAATTTCCTTCCTTTTTAAGGCTAAATAATCACTATAGGTATATAGCACCTTTTGCTTATTCATTCATCCATGGATGATTATTTGAGTTGCTTCCACCTTTTTTGGCTTTTATGAGTCACACTACTATGAACATGGATGTACAGATGATCTCTTTCAGTCTCTGTTTTCAATTCTTTGGGCTATATACTGTAATTCTATGTTTGTTTTTTGAGAAACAGCCATACTGTTTTCCACAGCTGATATAAATTTTACATTCCCACCAGCAATGCAGAAGTATTCCAATTTCTGCATATCCTTTCCAATACTTGTTATTTTCTTTCTTTTTTTTTAAATTTTTGTGTTTTTTCTTTAAAATGGTCATCCTGGGGGTCCCTTGGTGGCTCAATATATTCAGTTAAGCATCCAGCTCTTGCTTTTGGCTCAGGTCATGATCATAGAGTTGTGAGATCGAACCCCATGTCAGACTCCGTGCTCAGCAGGGAGACTGCTTGAGATTCTCTCTCCCTCTCCTTTTGCCTTTCTCTGCACACGCATTCTCTCTAAAATAAATAAATTAATTAATCTTTACAAAAATTAAAAAAAAATAAAAAGGTCATCCAGGTCATTGTGATGTGTATGAAATGATATCTGATTCTGGTTTTGATTTATAGTTCCCCAATACTAGTGATATTGATTGAGCATCTTTTCTTTTTTCTTTTTTTTTTTTTTAAAGATTTTATTTATTTATTTGAGAGAGAGAGCATGAGAGGGGAGAAGGTCAGGGGGAGAAGCAGACTCCCTGCAGAGCTTGGAGCCCATCTGGTGACTCGATCCTGGAACTCTGGGATCATGACTTGAGCCAAAGGCAGTGGCTTAACCAACTGAGCCAACCAGGTGCCTGATTGAGCATCTTTTCATATGCTTATAAGCCATTTGTGAATCTTCTTTGGAGAGATGTCTATTTGGGTCCTTTCCCTATTTTTAAATTGGGTTTTTATTGTTTTCGTTGAGTTGTAGGAGTTCTGTTTATTGATATCTGGATATCAATTCCTTATCAGATTTATGACTTGAAAATAATTTTCTCCCATTCTGTGGACTGCCTTTTCACTCTGTTGATGGTGTCCTGTGGCGGACAAGTTTTTAATTTCGATGAAGTTCAATTTATCTATTTTTCTTTTGTTGCCTGTACTTTTGGTGTCATATCTAAGATATCATTGCCAAATTCAGTGTCATGAAGCTCTTCCCCTCTATTTTCTTCTAAGAATTTTGTGGTTATTGTTCATGCTTTGATCTTTGATTTATTTTGAGTTAGTTTTTGTTTATGGTATTAGGTGAGAATTCAATTCCATTTTTTGGTAGTGTAGATATCCAGTTTTTCCAACACAATTTGTTAAAAAGTTTGTCCTTCCTCCATTGAGTGTTAGGATTCTGGTTGAAAATGATTTGGCCATATATGCAAGAGTTTATTTGGGATAATCTATTCCATTTCTATATGTCTATCTTTATGCTATTGCTACATTTTTCTGATAACCATAGCTTTGTAGTTTAAAAGTTTTGAAATCAGAAACTGTGAAACCTCCAGCTTTATTCTTCTTTTTCAAAATGGTTTTGGCTAAAGTTTAACTTCTTTTTTTTAATGAACTGAATTATGCTTTGTACTAAGAATCCCATGTTAGAAAACGTTTCTAATACTGGTCAGACTTCTGCGTTTGAGTATACCTTTAGTACCTTTACATTAATTTGTTTTGTTACCATTCTTACTTATCTAGAAGGTACTATAGCATCTCAATATAAAACAAAATGTTGGGACGCCTGGGTGGCTTATTTGGTTAAGCGGCTGTGTTTGGCTCAGGTCATGATCCCAGGGTCCTGGGATGGAGTCCCTCATTGGGCTCCTTCCTTGGCGGGGATACTGCACCTCCCTCTGCTTACTCTGCCTGCTGCTCCCCCTGCTTGTGCTCTCTCTCTCTCTTTTCTCTCTTTCTCTGACAAATAAATAAAATCTTAAAAAAAATAAAATAAAAACAAAATGTTCTATAGGATTACTTTGTTTAATCATGATACATGCAAAAGCTAATTTGAAATAATATCTTTCAGATGTGAACAATAGAATTTAGGAAGTTGTGATTGTATTCTCTTTAGCCATGTACCCAAGATTAAATTTTCTAGTACTGTGTGCATTTTGTTAGGGTTTTCAAATTTGAATGTGGTCTTTTATGTTTATGTTAGGTGACATTAAAAAAGAAATACATCTGATATTGTGACTCTTTGGAACAGAAATGTAAAGAATATTCTAGTTTTCCCACAGTGAAAAACAAAACAAAAATCCTTTGACCTGTTGAGGAGGAAAAACTTTTCTTTACCTTTTAAAGTTATTCTGCTTGGTCTAAGAAGTAAATTGACATGGATAGATTAACAGGAAGAAAACAAATTTAATTCATGTGTTTTGGAGCTCATAGAAATACGAATCTCAGAGAAGAGACCAAAGTAAGCAAGCAGGATTTACACCTTTTAGACAAAGAAACAATATATTTTTGAGAGAATAAAAAGACAAAGAAGTTTGTGCTTGGAGTAGTAAATTGGCGAAGTGATGAGGTTTGTTTCTATAGCCTTCTCAGCCCTGAATTGCCTATCTCTGGTCATAGGATGTTTCTTTACCTTCTGGTACACGGAGAGTACCTTTCATTATTTCATCATTATTTCATCATTATTTCATCATTTATTTCCTGCTTTTAGCCAGACAGAGGAAGGTTTAAGTGTCCTTTTTGCACTGGTTGTTTTTAAGTAACTTTAATTTGAAATAATCAGTATGCCTAAGTGGCGTATTTGGGGATGGCCTACCCTGTACCCCATCAGACCCTAGATATTGTTCACATATAGGGAAATTGTGTGGATTACATCTAAGAGCCTCTCTGTTGCTTGAATTAATCAAGCAAACATCCATGTATTTGGCAAGTATCTAATGAATGTCTGTTAGATGCCAGTCATTTTGCTAACCCCAAGGGTATAAATACAAATGTGACACATTTAGGTCCTCAAATTAGTCCCAGTTGAGTAGGGGGAGACACATATGAGAAAATAATTGTACATGCAGTATGCTATGTGCAATAATAGAGGTGTGTGCAATGGCCAGTTGAAAGCATGGTATGGCTTACAGAAAAGTGGACAGGGGTTCTCCCTGGAAGCTTGCTAACTGGCCACAAAGCATCTTTTAATAATGAGCTGGGGTTTTGCAGAACCAGGGCACTTGTCAGTGCCTGAGAGTTGAATATATTCTAACTCTATAACTTATAATTTGAAATGTATCTATCACAAAGATTTTCGTTTCCTGATTACAACTTATTAAGATATGAACTTTTAGTTCTAGGGTCCCACATGGTGGATTTGCTAATATCATGGGTGGAAGTGGATTGCAAAACTTTACAATTGCTGCTGTGCCATATACTCCAAATCTCCTACCAACTTCAAGCACATGGTATGTTAAAATGTTTATTTAAGTGCATTGTGAATTGTCTTGATTAATTTTGAATGATTATAGGTCTGACTACTATACTGCTGCATTGAGAGGAAAACATCAACAGTAATCTGTTTTCAGCATTTTGGAATCACTGATAAATAAGTACCAGCATAATCCCTTGCCTTTCCCTTTTTTGGTAGGGAAAATATTTGAGAAAACTCCCTACCTATAATTTAATTAAATGTAGTTCAAGTATCATTGAAGTTACACTGTCATAAGTATCACTGAGTTACACCATCACTTCAAACTAAATTCCCTTATTGCTTATTTATTTTAGGCTGAAAGGGACTTATTTTCTTCCACTACATTTGCATACTAAAGGAAACTGCAATGCAGCAGTTTTTTGTTTTTTTTTTTCTTTTTAAATACTACTTCAGGGTTTTCCAATTTGAATGTAAATTTGAGAGGGTGGTTTTATGTTAATTTTGAGTGGTGTTTTCACTGCTAGACAAAACAATCAGAAATTTCATAGATTTCCTATTTAATGATGGTATATTTTTTCTTTTTAAGCATCAACATGCTCAAGTTACCTGAATACCCAAGTAAAGAAATACTCAAGGACAGACTTCTTGTGGCATTACATTGTGGCAGCTATGGTTACACAATGGCGTAAAGAAGTCTGGAAAATTCATCTGATTACTGATGCACAATTCAGAGTGGCAGAAATAATTTACGAAACTGTCAACAGAAAAGGAGCCTAAATGCAGCCCACAGGCAGGGCTGATGTTTAAAATTCATAAAGGATCACGCTTTCTACCCTCCCTTCCCGCTTCCCTTTTATGTTTGCTGTTTGTGATACAATTAGAAAATATAAAATCACAGTAGTATTCAATTTAAAAAATGCTAATTGAAAGTAGTAGAAATTGTCCTTTTTCATATTTCTTTACTCTAATTGAAGATTGTGTTAAGGCGAAACTTTATTCTACATTCCACCTTTACCATTTTACTGTCTTGTTAAAAGGGTGTTTTTTCTTTATTTTCCTATAAAATTGTATTAGGACACCCAACCTAGTATGTTCTCTTGCATGTAAAGTGCTGTTTATATTTTGGAAAACTGTTGTATAGAGTGGATTAATTTAGGTTGCGTATAAAGCCACAAATATGTATTTTCCCATATTGAATCTATATTGCAATGATGTTTTTTAGCTTTTTAATATTTTAATATATAATGTAAAATTTAGAGTGATGTGACTAACAGCTGATGAAATGACATTTAATTTATATATTAAAGCTTATATTGTATGAATTATTTGCATCTTTCAGTGGTCAGTTTCCCATATATATATATTGTGGTCTCAAAGTCTTATGTCCTATTTTAATTTATATTTTAGGTAAAATTAAATATATTTTAACACATTCTTTTTATTGCTTTTGTTTTATCTGTGAGTTCTGATAACATATTTGAAGAAGTAGTCCAATATGCACAGTACAACTTAAATATGTAGGTTTTTATTCTTGTTTATTTTTCATGATTAAAGTGTTGAGATAAATGACATGCCTAACACAGAGCTTTGGGTTTTTAAATTTTAGAGTGATCTAATCCAGTTTTCTTTTGAAAGGATCCACCTCAGTTGTTACAGCATACCTTTTAAGGGGAAGTAGGAACACTCACGTATTTAGAAGTGCTAGCAGAGGAACTTGTAATGTCTAGGACTTTGCCTTTGGAAACTAAAAGTATACTATCCGGTGGCATCAATGTTGGTAAAATGATTCATGCAGATTTTTTTCTTATGAGTAGATGGTCATATTTTCAATATATATTGAAAACTTTGTCACATTATAAATCTTCTTTAATATATGTGTTTTGATCTTCTTTTGTTTTTGTAGGTATATATATATTTATATATTATATATTTACATATATAGAATATATATTTATATTTATTATTTTTATTTATATATTACATATAAGAATTTCTGAGCAAATTAATATTAAAACTTGGAATTCTTTAAAAAGACAGCTTTAGGGGCGCCTGGGTGGCTCAGTGGGTTAAGCCGCTGCCTTTGGCTCAGGTCATGATCTCAGGGTCCTGGGATCGAGTCCCGCATCGGGCTCTTTGCTCAGCAGGGAGCCTGCTTCCCTCTCTCTCTCTGTCTCTGCCTGCCTCTCTATCTACTTGTGATCTCTCTCTGTCAAATAAATAAATAAAATCTTAAAAAAAAAAAGACAGCTTTAAAATTAAGACTAAATGCATATTTACAATAAATGAAGCTAAAAATTTTTAAAATTTGATTTTCAAAATTCATTCGTATAAGAGGTTGTTGCCTTCTGAGTTTTCAGATAGGTAACTGACCTCTTTAATATTACATTGCTTATGATTTTAATGTTTAACAAACATTTGTTTCTTTATATAATCATTCAGTGCATTGAGTTTTGTCAGATTAGTCCTTTTGCAAGTATTTATGTAGGAGAGATAATAAAATATTAAAGATTTCATGCTATTTTACCCCTGAATTTGAGTATTTTTTGTACAGATTTAACAACTTCAGGGTTTATTTTTTTATGTTGTCTTTCTCTCTTAACCATAAGAATGTAGTTAATATAAAGTATTTTATATGGATTAAAAATACTATTTAAGTGAGAGGCAGCAAGTCTTTTTAATATACCTTATTCCCACAATTTCTTATGTAAGTACATGGATATGTTGAATGCAAAGTAGCGTAGAAAAATGACTAGAGATTTTTATCCCCTTTGGGTAAAAGATTACTCTCATAGGAAAATGACTCTGACCTTAAAACACGTAATGATTCCATATAATGGAGAAAACAGAGGAACCAGCACTCTAAAGGAATAAAAATATAGGGCAAAGGACCATAGTGTAGGAAACTGATTAATAAAAACATCTCGGCAAGAGTAGATTAAATTGTTCACATAGTTTGAGGGAATAGTGATGACATAGTTCATAAAATCTTTTAGTCTGTCCAGAAATTAAATGTAATGTAAGGAAATCCCAGCTTTAAAACAGTATGCTAAATGCAGCCTCGAGGCATGACAGTCTTTGTGGGTTAGATATGGGGCCAGAAATGAAAGCTTTAAAGTGAAGGTCACAATTTGGAGGCCCAGTAGATGATTTTCTACTCACAGTTTTGTTTGTCATGCCAATTCTAAAATTCTAAAATGAGTTGTCAACCTTTAAAAAATCTGAAGGTTTCATGCAGAAGTCTAGATTTTAGGCTTTTGAGAGTACAGGACACTCACAATATTGGGCATTGATTCCTAGAAGGCATAGTTGGCCGCAATTAAGGAGAACCTACTTCTTCCATTGACTGAATATTCATGCTCTTCAGTCTACCATCTTTCTACCCCATCCTGCCTCCCTCATTTGTATTACCTTCTTGGCCATTTATAGCACTGGAATTTGCTTTAAAGAATTTATGTTGATCAGAAATGTTCCCCTGGAGTATAAATTGGTACAAATTCTTTGGAAGACAATTTGGCAATGTCAGATTTTTTTTAAACGTACGCATACTCCTTGACTCAACAATTCAAAGAATTTATCTCATGGATAATCTTGTTCATCTCATAAAGATATTTGTACAAGAATGTTCTCTGAAGCCTTGTTTGTTATAGAGAGAAACTGGAAATCATTTAAATGCCTATCAGTAAGGGGTTACTAATAAATTACAGCCATCAGTAGAATATTAAATAGTATTTGCAATGAATAAAATGGATTTATACATACTGAAACGTAAATGTCTCTAAAGTATGTTAAGTGAAATAAAGTATATAGAAGAGTGATTAGTGTATAAATAAATATAACATATGTGGGGCAGTTTCACACAAGAATGATTTCTGGGCCATGGATTACTGCTATGTGTGGGAAAGTATTATAAGATGGGATAAAAACTTTTACATTAAAAAAACCTTTTTTTCTTTTTTGTCTAAAACAAAAGCCTGAGTTATTTTCATGTGATATATGTAAAAAGAAACACTGGTCTCTTTAATCAAGGGAAGTAGGCATTAATAATAGGTTTTTATTGGATCAATAAAAATGCCATAACAGTAGCAATAAGCAATATTTTCATAACCACAAAACTTACTACTTTATAATGTGGTTAACTTAAAGTAAGTCTCTTTCAGTCAGATCCCAGGAGCAGGGGCAGTGGCCATTCTCTCTCCTGACTCTCCTTGTTATCTCCCTTTTGCTTAGGGAAAATGGCCTCTGATATGGCTCTGATGGCATCATCGAGGTGTTCAGTGACTTGAGAGTATGTGCATAAATCCTCAACACCGGAGGAGGTGAGAAGTGCAAGAAAGTGGTACTCCTTTGCCTAAGCCAGGGCAAGAAGAACATCTTAATACCTGGAGGAGGGCAAGGAGATCTTGGTAGGGCATGTGGGCCAGACTGTAGACCACCCCTCTGCCACCTTTGTCAAGATGCTACCAGACAAGGACTGCTGGTATGCCTCTATGACACAACCAATGAGAACAAGGAGAGCAAAAAGGAGGACCTAATGTTTATTTTCTGGGCACCTAAGTCTGCACCCCTAAGAGCAAAATGATCTATGCCAGCTCCAAGGATGCCATCAGGAAGAAGCTGATGGAGATCAAGCATGAATTACAAGCAAACTGCTATAAGGAGGATGCCTTGGCAGAGAAGCTGGGGAGCAATGCTATTATTTCCCTGGAAGGCAAGCCTTTGTGAACCCCCTCCAGCCCCCTGCCTGGAGCATCTGGCAGCCTAAGACCTGCCCATGAGGATTGCAGGCTAACCCCTTCCTGCCAAACCTGAAGGGCTGGAGGGATACCAGCAAGGGGAGGGCAGTCCCTTCACCATAGTTGCCAAACAGCCTCCTTGCCCCCTGGACCTTCCTCCTTCATCCATCCCTGATGGTTCTAGCCTTCCCAAGCCACTTTTGATCTGATTCCTCTTGGGTTGAAGCAGACCAAGTACTCCTACCCAGGCACCCCAGTTATATTTTTTATGACACCCCAATTCCCTAACTGTTCTTTTTCCCATGCTGGTAACTTCTAACCTCAATAACAACTCTGCTTGTCTGTTTAGTTCTGTGTATAAATGGAATGTTGTGGAGATAACCCCTTCCTGCCCACTTGGTTCCCCTCCCCTTTATCTGGGTGGCAGCCACTCATGGAAGCAGGACCAATAAGGGACCTTCAATTAAAAAAAAAAAAAATCACGCATGTGGCGCCTGGGTGGCTCGTGGGTTAAAGCCTCTGCCTTTGGCTCAGGCATGATCCCAGGGTCCTGGGATTGAGCCCCCGCATTGAGCTCTCTGCTCAGCAGGGAGCCTGCTTCCTCCTCTCTCTCTGTGCCTGCCTCTCTGCCTACTTAGGATCTCGGTCTGTCAAATAAATAAATAAAAAATCTTAAAAAAAAAAAATCATTGTTTACTTGGGTCTTCTTTCTAAGATCTGGGGAGGAAACTCACCTGCATGACACAACCCCCATTCTCAGGACCCAGAACTTGAGCATGTAATATTATGTTATATGGTACAGCTGTGTCAACATTTATACTCCCATGGGTTAAACTACAAACCTAGCTTCCATTTACAAAGTTTTCCAAAAATGGATTTAGAAGCTTTTAGAATGCAACCCTTCCATCAGTTGCAAAATGTATGTATAACAGCTGCCTCTATAAGTGGGTTTTTAACTAAAAATAAAATTTTGGCTATTTTCAGCACAATTTAGGCCTATTAACAGTATCAGTGGTCACTATTTTTCTCATATGAAACATGCTCTGTTCCTGTGCACATCCATAGTGGTTAACAAAATTTACATTCCAAGTTAACTAGTGACAAATCTCAATTTTACACTTCAGCTTAAGCTATTTTAATGTAGAAAGATTTCTGTTAGAATGTCCTTTGTGAAATTCTTTGGTCCTGGGTTATGGTACCTGCCTTCTGATCTGGTATAAATGGCACAAATGCATTTATTTAATTTATAATAAGTCCTCTCATTTTACAAATGAGAAAATTGTGGAGATCAGAGAAGTGGTGACTTGCTTAAGGCTTCGGGGCTACTTTAGTACTAGAATTTAAAACCTAGGCTTTCTAATTCTTAGCCCACCAGTTTTTCTTTTACTCCATGCTGTCTCTTTATGACATAACTGCATTATAAAAAGACTCTTTTAGAAAAACACCTGCAGCCTATTAACAGTCATGTAAGACAAGCCTGTTGGGAAACTATAACTTAATAAGCTGATAGTTAAGAGTGATTAATAGGACTATATTTCTTCTCTCCCACTGTGCCACAATAAGCTAGGGTGGGTATTTTACCATTTAAAGATGAAAAAGAACAGATGTATCGTCAGATCATAGATCATGGGTAGTCATTAAGTTTTATTATCTTTATAAAAATGTTCAATTTCAAGCATACTTGGTGTTTGGAAATATGTTGTGAATCTAATGTTGCAATACTATTAAAACCATAAACTGAGAATATGATGACTATTACTGTATACTTGTGTGACTGAATTGAATTGAGTGAAATGGAGGGTGAGTCATCCCAGGTGAGTGCTGGATATACAGTTAGTGGAAACAACTTTCCAGATGAATTTAACAATTTCCCCTTAAATGTATTCAACAGTGGTTTAGGGACTGGGTCACAGTCTTTGCCCTCAAAGGAAATAAAATTAGGTTGGGCAGATGGAAGGCATATTTGAAACATTTTGAAACTGCGTAGTATAGCATATGATTAAGTGAAAAACCAACACAGAAACGCATTAGTGTAGGGGAAGAAGGGTTTAACATAAACTGAATAGCCAAGGAACTTCAAATATTTGTCCTAACTAAATTATTAAATTGCTCTGTAGATTTGGAGACAAACAAATTGATCACCCTGTTGATTGAACAAATGACTGAAAATTAGGTTAAAAATTGTAAACTTTCAAGGCTAATGTGTAGCAGTCACAGAGTTCTCAGATTTTTAGAGAATTATTTACTTGCTCTGTTCTAGATTCCGGTCATTCCTTGAGAATGCTGATCTAGTAGTTTTCATAACTTGGAGACTATTGTGTTCATATACCAACAATATTTGAAAATGGCTCAGTATTTTTCACGGAAGAATGGCAATATCTGATTCTTTTTGAGAGCTTACTGGAGGAGCAGGGAAGAGGCGTGCTTAGCTTAAGGTGGTGTCTGCACAGTATCCTCTTACACAATATTTCTCTTTTCCTAATATCTAGGAATCGAGGGAAAAAAAGTAAGCTTGATATTCAAATTCCAAAATTCCATATGAGTGGCCTACCTGACATCTTCACTTAGATATTAAGAATCTGAAACCTTAGGTATATCCAAAGAGATCTCTTGTTTCTCCACTGTCTCCCTGCCACCTGTCACCCCATCCCAATCTTTTCTATCTCAGCAAATGGCACCACCATCTACTTTATTGTTCTAAGCTGAAGACCAATAAGTTTTCCCTTTTCTTATTTTCTACATTCGACCCAACACCAAGTCTTGTTGAGTTTACCCGTTCCGTATACTTTAGTCAACCTCTAGTGCCCTGTCCAAGTCACCATGATCAGTTCCATAGACTAGAGTGGCCAACACAAAGGGAGGCAGTAGAGCATTATGGTTAGGAATAGAGGTTCAGAGCTGGATGGCCTGGATTTGAATCTGAGCTTTCCTACTATTATCTGTTGTTAGGAGATCAGTTGAGCTGGGGAAATGAGCTGAGGTTCAGATGTTAAGAGTAGCTGATTAATGCAACAAGTCAAAAATGAAAGAGTTAAGCCTTTAATTATGTGCTGGAATGGTTATATGCAAGAGTCTAAAATGAGAAGGCACTGACTCCCCCTGTTACATTTCCTGTATGGAAAAGCATGCTAATCCAGGGTCGGCTGAACACAGACATGGGAGATGTCTCACTGTTGTAGGAGCCTGGACCTAAAGGCTCCAGTAATTTTATGGACTCTGTGGTTGGGGGGAGGGTGAAGGAGGCGGGTTAGGAGTGGGAAAGTCAATGGAACAGTGTTTTCAAGGGTCTCACACTGCCTCTTAAAAGGAGGACTCAGCAGAAGCTTCTGAGGAAGGCTTATGTCTCCGGCCTCAGATGAAGAGACCCAGAAGTGAAGGCATGACTGGGCAGGGAAATCTGAGTTGTTTACTGTAACTGCCTTCAGAGACTGCAATGCATTGGCTCTGTGCCAAGTGTAGGCCAGGGGGCAGCAGCCTTTTTCCCAGGAGGACTGCCAGGTAAAATCTTTGTAATTGCTCATAGGCACATCTGAAAAATCACACACAGGTTTTTAACCAGGAGTCAGACTCTTCAGCTGTGTGAACTTGGGCAAGTTTCTTAACTGTTCTCTGCTACAGTTTATAAAGGAGTTGTAGAATTATGAGAATCACATATTGTAGGTTAGTTTTCTATTGCTGCTGTAATATATTACCACAAATTTAGTAACTCAAAACCACAAACATTTATTAACAGTTCTTGAGGTCAGAACATTATTGGAATAAGGGTGAAAAATCACATGATTACATCAATAAATGCAGAGATAGGTTCCGTTATCAAAGGAACGAGACTGAGACAAAGTGAAAGTTATGCAAAGCCTTATTCTATGCCAAGCATTAGAAGTTAGACTGACCAGCCAGGGGAATGAGACTGAGACGAAGTGAAAGTTATGTAAAGCTTTATTCTATGCCAAGCATTAGAGGTCAGACTGACCGGCCAGGGCCGCCTCAGAAGAAAGCGACCCCCCTTGGTCTTACAGGCTAGTTTTTATAGGGCACAACCACAGATCTCTACGTATGTGGCTTTGGCTGATTGGATGTCTTTTACCTGTCTGGCCTTATTTTAGGTGTGTGTTTCAGTAACAGTTACCTGGAACCGGTATCAGTAACTGCTGAGGCATTTATTAAACAACAAAATGGCAACCTAGGCAACATGGCAACAACAAAATGGCTACCTAGGCAACATGGCAACAACAAAATGGCTACCTAGGCAACATGGCAACAACAAAATGGCTACCTAGGCAACAAAATGGCTACCTAGGCAACATGGAGTCACTCTGGCTAAGCAGGCCCAGGCAGGCCCTAGGGGTTTAACAGGTTTTAATGTGGAATCGGCCCCAACAGTAGAAATGAGCACTTGATAAAGTTCAAGTCCCCCCCCCCCCCTTTTAAAGATTTTATGTATTTAGAGAGAGACAGAGAGCACATGAGTGGAAGGAGGGGCAGAGGGAGAGGGAAAGAAAGAAACTGGAACAGACTCTACGCTGAATGTGGAGCCCAATGTGGGGCTCAATCTCAGGACCCTGAGATCATGACCCAAACTGAAATCAAGAGATGGATGCCCAACAGACTGAGATATCCAAGCACCACAAAGTTCAACCCCTTTTGACAAACACTGTCAAAATTCAAAATTTAGAATAATTTCCTTGATTTGATAAAGATATATTGTATAACAAACATTCTACAGCAAATATCATGTTAATGGGGAGACTTTATTCTCATCAAGATCTGTTCCAAGATAGGAATTAATATTACTGTTAATGTTTGACATAATACTGAAGGTTTAGCTAATGTTATGATGTAAAGAAAAGAATTAAAAGTTATCAGGATGGGAAAGAGATAAAATTATTTGTAGCTATGATTGTGTCCAAAAGAAATAAATGTATTGAACAGAGTGACTATTAGACCTAATGGGAGATAAGAATGATAGTATTTGCTTTTATCAGCAACAATCAGAAAATTTAAGTGGAAATTATACACTACCTACAATAGCCACTAAAACTATAAGGTAAGATATAATCTCTCAAAAATGCAAAAAAAAAAAAAAATTACAGGTAAAACGTTAAGACTGTTTAAAGACTATGACCTGAGGGTGTGGAAAAACTTTTTTTTTTTTTTCCATTTTATTTATTTTTTCAGCGTAAAACTTTTAAGACCCAAACAACTCAAATGAAGAATTGCTTGCTACAAAATTAAGAGGTTTTTTTCCATTTGAGGGACATCATAGAGAAAAACAGATGACAGATTGGAAAAAGATACCCATAATGTCTAAGTCCAACAACAAGTTCACATACAGAATATTCAAACAAATGCTGCTTATCAACAAGAAAAAAAAAAAAAAAAAGGAAGAAAGAAACAGGAAATCCAGTGGGCAAAGGGGCAAAGGATATGGTTAGGCAATTCACAGATGGAGAAGCCCAACTGGCTAACAAGTATACGAACAGATGCAAATCAAAACAGGCAAGTTTCAGGTAAAAATTATTTCCACATCAGAATAGCAAATATTAGAATATACCAGATTTTAGTGACTATGTGAGAAGTCACTAAAGCCTTGGAAATTAGAGTGTTAACTGGTAGGGCCATTCTGGAAAAAATTCTTGAAAAATTTGGTTACACTAAATACGAGTGTGCTTGTGGCCCAGTTGTCTGGTGCTTCATATTTCCTAGAAGAATTTCACACTTGTCCATGGGGGACATTATTATTTGTATATTTGTTTATTGTGGCCTTGTTCAGGGTTGACATTTGTACTGTTTCCAGTTTTTGTTTTAAAACAATATTGCTATGAATATTCTTGAATGTCTATATGTGTGCCAGAGTTTTTCTGGTAGCATCGCTGGAGCACAGGGAATGCACATCTCCAAATTTAAGAGATGATCCTACTGGTTTTCCAGAGTGGTGGTATCACTTAATATTTTCTTTAGCAGTGTCTAAGAGATGTGACTGCTCCTAGATTCTTGTCAATGCTTCAGATGTCAGATTTTAAAAATCCTGCCAATACCGTCAGTGTGAAATATATCTTAGTGTGATTCTAATTTTCATTTTCCTTTTCTTCCATTTCTTCATTTCTAATTTTCTTTTTTTTTTTTTAAAGATTTTATTTATCTATTTGATAGATCACAAGTAGGCAGAGAGGCAGGCAGAGAGAGAGGAGGAAGCAGGCTCCCCGCTGAGCAGTGAGCCTGACTTGGGGCTCGATTCCAGGACCCTGAGATCATGACCTGAGTGGAAGGCAGAGGCTTCAGCCCACTGAGCCACCCAGACGCCCCTTCATTTCTAATTTTCATTTTCATTTGCTAAACTAAGAGTTAAGCAGCATTTTTACAATTTATTGGCCATTTGTGCTTGAGTCTTCTATGAAGTACATTGTGGCAAAGAAGATAATCTATATGATACCAATCATTTAAAATTAGTTGAGTCTTAAAACAATGGCCCAGAGCGCCTGGGTGGCTCAGTGGTTTAAGCTGCTGCCTTCAGCTCAGGTCATGATCTCAGGGTCCTGGGATCGAGTCCCACATTGGGCTCTCTGCTCAGCAGGGAGCCTGCTTCCCTCTCACTCTCTCTGTCTGCCTCTCTGCCTACTTATGATCTCTCTCTGTCAAATAAATAAATAAAATCTTTAAAAAAAAAAAAACAAACAATGGCCCAGAATGCTTTTGGTTCTTGCAAATTACTGTTTACAGAGGGGCTTGAAATATTTCTCCACTTTTTGGGTAAAATGTTCCATATATATTCATTAGGTAAAGCTTGTGAACTGTATTGTTCAAATCTTCCATATCCTTACCGATATTTTTCTTTTTGATTTTGTGAACTATCAATCACCAAGTTCTGAGGTATGTTAAAATCCTCAGCTCTACTGTGCTTCTATATTTATTCTCATAATTCTTTTAAGTTTTGCTTTATATAATTTCAAGCTCTAATGTATAGAGTTTAGTTTGGAATTTTTGTATCTAATGGTGAATTAACCTTTTCTCATTACGTAGTTTGTCTCAATGCCTTTTGTCTTAAAAGTCTATTTTGTCTGATATTAATATAGTAACATCAGCTTTATTTTGGTTATCTGCACTGTGTATATATTTTTTCATCCTTCTGATTTCAACTAATTGTTAACCTTATGTCACAGGACTCCTTATAAAGCAACCTATAAGTAGATTTTATTTATTTTTACCCAATTTAATAATCTTTACTTTTAAACACATTTATTTTTACATTTAAATTTCCATAATAATTCATATTTTGTATTTATATCCATGTGCTATCCCCTTCAGGATTTTCAATTTGATTTTTGTAGATGTACCTATTTCCATCTCTTATATATTTTCTATATGCTATGTCTCTGTTCTGCATTATGCAAAATATTCTGATTCATCCTCCAGCTTATTCTTTCTTATGCTGTATCTATACTTTTGTTTAACCATCTTTTAAATTTTAAGTTAAAATTATTTTTTATTTCTAAAAGTTCTGTGTGGTTCTTTTTCTGTGTCTTCCTTTTCATGTTTTAGTCTTGTGTTCCTTATTTGTATTTAAAATTCTCAGGCAAGTAAGCAAGTAGTTTATTGGGGAAGTGAATGCAGGGAACAGGAGTGTGAGATTAGGGAAAGGGAAACAAGGAGGGAATGCCAATATAGGGATGCCCTATGGATTGATCTTCACTGTAGGCACCTGGGACTCTGTTCCATCAGGACCTTTTGAAGAGCTGGTATCTCAGAATTGTTCACTAAAAGAGTGAAAGATGAGAGCATTTATCCATTAGCTTTCATAGTCCCTTGGTCAAAAGTTGCCCCAGGGAGGGCAGTCTTCCATACTTCCAGATGTGCATGCATGAGTGCCTAGTCGATTTCTGAATAAACTGACATCAGAGAAGCTCAGGGACAGGGAGCAAGAGATAAATGGTACAGTTGAAGCAAAACACTACCAGATTACACCTGTCATTTGCTATTGCATAGTTGCACTCTCTGGTGTCCTCTGGGGTCTAATTCTTATGATTATAGTTTCCAATGGCCCTATACTCATGGTCCTTCATGTGTTTTGTGAAACTCTGCTCTGAGATTTTATTCTTTGGTAGTTTATCTGTGGGAATTCTTTGGGAATCGACTTGACAGTTCGTTCCTTTTGAATGGGGCTGCTTTTGATTCTGTCAGGCATCTGAGTGCATTACCAACCCAGTACAATTTTATTTTATTTTATTTTTTTAAAACCCAGTACAATTTTAAACTATATTCTTAACTTGAAGTTTCTTTGGCACCACGCTAGTGGTGTAAATTTGGACTAGAAACCCAAATAGAGTCTGTTTGTGGTTACGAATTCTTAGGAGAGATTTTTTTTCTCCTCTACTAGAATCTAGGGATTGACGAGTTTTTCTTTCTCTCTTTTCCCTTCCTTCCTTCTTTCCTTCCACCCTCCCTCCCTAGATTTTATTTATTTGGGAGAGAGAGAGAGAGAGATTGAGAGAGATTGAGCATGAGCAGGGGGTTGGCGGGGTACGGACAGAGCAGACTCCCTGCTGAGTGGGGAGCCCGACTCGAGGCTCGATCCAAGGACACAAAGATCATGACCTGAGCCAAAGGCAGACACTTAACTGACTGAGCCATCCAGGTGCCCCAAGAAATTAGTTTTTCTTATTATCTCTAATGTAGGAAATAGACCTGTCATTGAAGTCTCTAATAGGAGACTATTAGACTATTAGACTATTAGACTCCCTGCCTCAGTCAGGCCACTTGTGTCTCCATGCCCAAGACCCTACGAGAAATCAAAGATCAAGGTCTACAGGATCACTGAATATTATCAGAGTGAAAACTGGGTCCACATTTTCATGCGACTTGAGGCACCTAAGTATTCTCCACTTTCTTGCCAGCTTATTAGCATGTTTTAAAAAGATTTTCCTTTTAATATTCTGCATCGATTCCGGGTGTTTTCAAATGGAAGGGTCAGACTCTTGAGGGTGAAATATTGCCTGGGATGGAAATATGCATTATTGTCCTTAGGTCAGGAAAGTAAGTGAAATTTCTCATAACTCAGGAAGTCTTTTCAAATTTATCATGACGACCACACAATAATTAGAGCACAAGTTGGAGAATCAGTTTCCCTAAGTTACTACCTGTGTGGTCACAGATAAGTCAATCAACCTCCTATTGACTCAATTTTTCATCAGAGTAACAGCACCTACTTCACAGGGTTCTGATGAGGATTTAATAAATTAATATACATACAGCACTTACAATAATGGAAAATAGTAAGTACTCAATATACATTAGCAATTATATTACTACTATTAGTCTTACTATTATTTCTATTACTACATATTATTCTTCCAAGCTTATCTCCTAGCCAATCTATTCTTTCATTGCCCTCTGATTTGAGTGTGTGCCGTTACTTCTCTTAAAGTTCTCTTCCAACTGTAAGAGGAGGTCATTCTTAAAGAACACCTGTGCCATTACTGAGGGAGAATTTTCAGCACAGCCCTCCAAGAGATGCCGCTCATTATTGCCACCTCCCCATCTATTCTGTTTCCTTATTTTAAGTTTGGTGGGGTTCTCTGTGGGGAGCAGAGGGAATCTGACAGACTGCCCTATTTGGGGACAAGACTCTATCAACAATGCTATCCTATCCTGTCGCACCTATCCTAGTAATCCTAACACTAGAACAAAAGTTCCAAAGACAAGATTTACAGTTTCAGGAAGACCTCAAAACATCAAGCTATCAGATTTAGGTTTGAGTCTCAGTTCTGTGACTTACTAATGATATAAATGATGTTACCATCTCTACTGACCTCTCAAATATTGCTGCAATATTTAAACAAGAAAAAGTACTTACAAATCTTGGTAACAGGAAAGCCCTAAATTGGTAGGAGCATTTTTAAGAGGTTAGGAACCCTTGTTTAAAAGATAGGAGGTGATTTTTAAAAATCACAATAACAAATCTTTATTTCTGTCTAGAGGAATTAAGCATACTATTGATAAACGCTTGTGAACATTATGCAACATGAAGCCCTGGGGGGTGTAACATCATCATTAAACATGAACTGAGGGGCGCCTGGGTAGCTCAGTCAGTTACGTGTCTGCCTTTGGCTCAGGTCATGGTCCGAGGGTCCTGGGATTGAGCCCCATATGGGGCTCCCTGCTTAGGCAATAGCCTGCTTCTCCCTCTCCCGCTCCCTCTGCTTGTGCTCTTTTTCTCTCTCTCAAATAAATAAATAAAATCTTTAAAAAAAAGAAACCTGAACCGACATCACCACACACATTACTCCTCCCGGACTAAACGCAGTGATCATTAACTTATGCACAGAGGCTAGAGTTTGTGTGTCAACACAGAGTTCAGCTGTATGTACTAATTCCTCTAAGTACTTGTGACATTATGTCAAGAGTTCAGGAGCTGAGCTTCACATAGAGCAGTGTGATTCATTGGGATTATTAGGCTCCTCCTGGAATAACTTCCCTGAGTTGATTGCCTTTGACAGATCAGTTTGCTTAGATTAAAAAGCAATTGCTGCTGTCTGGTCAGATTTAAACACTTTGGCTAGAAGAAGCTGAACTCTAACTCTGTCCAGTCTGTGGAAACACCTGGATGTGAAAAATACACTGAATATAGTGATACAAAGAAAAAACTGAGTTAGCAATACCCTGGGGTACAGTGTTGTGATAATGTGAAGGAGCATACATGCCAAACAAAAGTGACCACAGGTATATGGGAGGGAGGGAAGAGTACCTTGCTTTTGACAGCAACTATATCTGTGCCCAAAGCACTGCTAAGCCAGTAACAATATTTGAGATACCACTCTGCTCCACATTCATTCAGCGTTCACTACTATTAGACTTGGGGTAAAATGGATCCATCTTCTGGGCTGAACAATGGAAAGTATCTGGGGATACAGACATCGCTCCCTTCCCCCTTTCTGAATGGACTTAGTAATTTAATAGAAGAAACAATAGTATCAAGAGTACTAAAATAGCTGTATGCTAAAGTTTAAACTATCTTTCAAAAAGAAATGAATGAAATATCTGATTTAAGTGAAATTTAAGCTTAATGCCTGAAGTTGCATTCCCAGACTGCATGAATTGTAGATAAAATGGCGGCTGAGATGACATTAAGCTGATTACTGCCCTGCCCCACCCTCCCATCTCTGGTGGATCAGCAAACAGAGTACTGAAACTCGTGTTAGAGGAAAGTCTCATCTATACCATCATTTTCATCACAGTTTCCTTTTGTGTTTGGGCTTCTTGATATCTTTGAAGATGGAGGCTGACTGGGACGTTTAAAACGGAGGAGATGAGAACCCTGGCTCGGTGGCCTTTCTCTTCTTAGGAGTTTAAGTCCCCTAAGAATATAATCCTCACATGGCCCCCGGCTAGAGAAAACAACGGTTATACAGTTTTAATTTTAGTGAGTTTGTAGTGAAATTTTTTTATCAACAAAGAACACCATTGCCCTGTCATCTATTAGTATATTTGTAGAGTTGTGCAACCATCATGATGATCTAAGTTTAGACAATTTCTTATCACCCCAAAGAAACCCAGGTGTCCATTAGCAGTGTGTTCAGCAGAACACTGTGTACCAGTAATCAGTGCCATGGCAGGACTCCAACAACATGGAGGAAAGATCATCACGGTGCCAGCCACCCAGCAGAGAGTCCAAACACTTATGTCCACTGCATCTTGGTATCAGAGTCATCGAGGAAAGCATAACATAACCAAGCACTGGATAGAATAATGCTTTTTACTCACACAGAGAAGAGTCGGCCTAGAACTTCCAGAGGGACTTGGCCAAATGCAGCCCCATGGAGTACACCATGGACCCATTCCCCAACACGACTGTGCAATGACAGCTGGCCAGCTTGCTGGAGGGCATGTCAGACAGGTCAGTAATCATCATCAATGATCATCAATCATCAACAATCATCATCTCAATCTCTTCCCCAAGTATATTTCTGTACCCAACAGGTCTGAAGCCAACCCTGTGAAGCAGCTGCAGCCCGAAGAGGAGGCTGGCTACCACGATATGTACATCTAGATTTGGAGGGAGTGTGTAGGCTCAGGGATTGCTGGCTTCCTTGAGTAGTGGGTCATCGAGCGGCCAGACCAGCTGCCATCTGCTGTGGATATACACTCAGGGCCAGGGACAGACAGAAGCAGCCCTGCAGGTGGAGCCCTGCTGTCCTCACTGTCTCCTGGGGTGACTTCACCTCTTCCCTCTCACCAAGCAGCTGCCTCCCCCTGCTCCTGCAGGACCTCTGGGTTTTGGGCCCTTCCAGAGAGGGCCATGGGCTTCACCAGGTCATACTGATGTAGCCGTCAGTATTCTTCAGCCTTCTTCAGGCCCAGGATGCATAAAGAGAAGTAGGGCTTGTTCTCATAGTGCTGCATCACTGCGTGACGGGAAGTCAAACTGGAACAGGTACTTGTGTGACACTATGAAGACAATGACCTTCATCCAGAAGCACTTGCTGGATGGACAGCATGGCCCATAGGATGGCAGGCATGGGCAGCACCACGAGGTGGTGACCACGTGGTCAGGGACACGGGGGCGTAGCAGAGCAGCCCCGAGCGGGGCAGCTGCGCACTGGTACCTAGTCTGGTACCGGCCCTGCCGCTCGGCCTCCTCCAGCTTTAGGAAGCACAGGGGCTTGGCGAAGAGCCGCTCACTAGCCATGTGCGACCGGATACCCGTATTGGCTGGAAGCTACCACAACTGCACAGGGAAGCCCTGGGCTCGGCAGACACCACGTCCTCGCTGCTGCTGTGGGGGTTGTGGCCGTTGCTGAGGGAGCTGCTTGCGCTGTTGGTTGTAGGCTCGGCGGCTTCCTTGAGGACACAATTGGTTCAGAGCGGGCCTCCGAGGGGCCCTGCAGCATGGCCTGGGCTTCGCTCTCCTACAGCTGGCCCAGTACGCGCCAGTGCCTCTCTGTCCTCCAAAGGAGCTCCGGGCCCCGGGGGGTGGGGAACGTGGCACCCGCAGCCCAGCACGTGGCTCGCAGCGCTCCTGCAGGTGCGCAGCTAGTGCGTCAGCCGGCGCAGAGCCCCTCCCCACGGGAACCTCGGGCTCAGCTCTCGCTGCGTCACGTGGCTGCGCCGCGCCTTCCGCTGGCTCCACTTCCGGACGCAGGCGGTCTCCTGTGGGCAGCTACTCTGCCGGCTTCTGCCACTGACGCCTCAGCACGGCCAGGACACTGGTCACCTATCCCTGCTCTGCCATCTGGAAGGCACTCTGCGCTCACTGCCTGGGCTCTATGGGCCAGGCTACCTTCTTCTCCCCGTCGGACTCAAACAGTGGTCCCAGGCGGGAGTGGATGGCTGTGATGTGGTCTAGTCACAGCCAGCACCATTGTCACTGCAGCAGGGAGAAGCCCTCTGGACTGCCCGGCCCTGGCTCCTGGTTTCTGGGGGGGCCATTGCCCGTCGGGTCCCGCCTGTGCCTCTCAGGCTTGGCACAGCTGCGCCAGGGACTTCTCTGCTTTGTGGTGCAGGTCGATGCTTTTGAGGTCGGCAGCCTTGTAGAGGGCAAAACTCCTGGAGGCCTGCGGGGTGGTTGGCAGCGGGAAGATCTGGAGCTCGGCCTTGATGTACAGGGAGTGGCGGCTGAGGAAGATGCTGTGCTGCATCAGCGGGGAACAGGGAGCAGAGGCTTGTCAGGCAGGACCTGGCCTCCTCCGCCTCCAGCAGGCAGTCCTGGTCCCTGCCCAGCGTCTCCCTGGGGTTATGGTCACCTTTGATGCATCACATGAGGCTGAGTAAAAGTTGGATGGCCCAGCAGAAGTTGCTCTGCATTTGCTCCACACACGCAGAGGACAGGAACAAGAGGATGTCCTTGGAGATGATGACAGTGAGCTTGCAGAGAATGAGGCAGCCCCTTGGCTCGTGTGTTCTTCTGCAGCTTGGTGCTGAAGAGCAGCAGGTATAAGTGGGTCGGTGGGTAGCCCCCTTGACTAACACCAACCGAAGAGGAAGCAAAAGATGGCCACCTTCAGCATGTTAAGGTAGGACCCACAGGGGATAAAGTTGGGCATTGGGTGGGGCTCCCCCAATGTGACCACCACTTCCAGGTGGTCAGTATTGATGCCAGCCGCTCCTTGGTGTACTTGGAAAAGAACACCTACCACAGCAGAGTAACAGGAGGAAATCGCTTATGAGGTTAGTGGAGTTGGGGGCCCTGAATAACTTGGGTAGGTACAGCCACTTAAGTGTGGAATTCACAAGGATGGTCTTGCTTCAGTGCCACAGGTAGTTTATGCACAGGAATGCCAAGGTGTATCCGGTATTGGGAAAACAGTAAGAGTATCAGGAAGAGGCAGTAGTTGGGCCAGAGGCCAGCAATAACCCAGAGTGCTGGTGGGTAAGGATAGACTTAGATTGCAAGATGACCATGAAGTTCCTGCACAGCCCAAACATGTTCACAGCCAACAGGAAGATCTCCAGTCCAAGTTTGTAGAAGAATTTGAGGTAGGTGAGTAGTCCCCATTTCAGCCACTGGAGAGTATTGTCCTTTGTAGACAGCTTGGGCAGCTGGTGGGGCCAGCAGGTGCTATGGGTGGTGATGTTCCTGGCATTGATACATGGTGGCCTCAAATGCCAGTAGCAGTAGGGCCTGTAGGTGGTTCTGGATGTAGCCCAGGTTCAGGAAGCCCTTCCACACCCCCAAACCAGTTAGCAAGACTCGTGGGCTGCCGGTACAGCAAGAATTGATTGATCTCTGTCTTCTGCAAGTTGGCGCTATTGAGGAAGGGCTCAGTAGTTTTTGGAATACTCAAGGGGGCTGATAATCTTGATAGACCATCTTGCACATAATGATAATACAGATCCAGAAGGTGGACTGGCAGGAGGCCAAAAGTGAAAGTAGGGCAGGGTGAAGCCCCACAGCACAACCAGTAGGAGGTTCATTACTAACACCTCCTTGAGGGTCATCCAGACAGTGTGCAGGACCACCTGCTTGAAGACATGCAGCTCCAGCAGACGTCAGAATAACACCACACAAGCCAGAAGCCAGTGGCCAAGTCCAGCGGCTGCATGGTCACCAGGCCCCATCTCTTGGCTGTGGCTTCTGGGACTTATATGGCTTGGTGGGAGCCAGCTGTGCTCAACCCCTTGTCCCTGGAAACCTACTCTTCCTCTTCCTGCTGCTCCACCAGTGGGGTCCCACACACCACACACTTCCTGTGAACCTGACACAGGAGGTGGTGACAGGTCAGAGGACGTGCTTGGTGAGCTGCATAAAGGGCTGGGTGCAGGGCAGGCAGGGTTCAGGGGAGCAGGGGATGTCAGGGATGAGGATGCTGGAGAAGAACTTGGGCATGTGGAACTGCTCCAGACTCGTGTCCCCCAACTGCTCATTGGTGAAGCCCATCAGGTCGTTCCAGTGTATGGCAAGGCTGTGCAACTGGAAATTATAGGCAGCGATGAGCCCCAGCACAGTGTAAACCATGGCCAGCCAACAGCACGCTTCAAGCAGCTTCTGTCACAGGCTGTTGTAGATGTGGAAGAGGGTGAGGCAGAGTAAGAAGAGCAACATGGAGATGATCTCGTAGATGGTGAGGCAGTTGACAAAGCTGACCATGATGTATGTTTCAGCAGACGTGTAGATCCAGTAGTTGGCATAGACACCTGTGACTGGCTACCCCAGACTCTGAAGCAGCATCCCATGCGCTCTGTGTCTGCCATGGTGACCTCTGTTGGTGCAGGGGGCCTTCACCTTCAGCAACTTCTCTTTGACACACTGGTGTAGCAGCAGCTAGAAGGTCGGAGTGTTCAGCACCATGGAACTGAGGTTCAGGCAGAGGTAGTGGATGTTCTGTAGACCCAGATGGCCAGGCTGACAGAGTCCAGGGTAATGGGGAGCTTGGGACATGTGTGTGATGCTCTGTGGCCTGCATGTAGTGCAGGCTGCACAGTGCCGGTCTATAGAGCAGGATGGAAGGTGCTCCAAGCGTGGTCAGCTGGTGGCAGCTGCACATGGTCCAGATGGGGCAAGCCCAGAGCAGCAGCATGAAGACATGAAAGTCAGCCAGCTGTAGTAGGGGATGCACCATATGATCATGGTGATAGGGGCACAGCTGTACAGAGCGCTGGTCCATGATGAGGTGGGCCCCCATCTCTCTAGGCTCAGCCAGCCTGGGGCTCAAATGGGTGCTGCTGGGTGGGGCTGTGGCCAGTCAGGTTGTGCCTGATGTAGATGTCCTCCTCTGTGTCAGGGCCGGTGAGCATCATGTGATGGGCAGCCTCCTCTTTCATGGCAGCAGTAGCCCTGGCCTGCCCTGGGCCATAGCCCACCTTGGTCTGCTCCACTTCTTGCTCTTCCTTGCCCCTCATGCCTCCTTGGACCCTTGGTCCAACTGGGTATATGAGCAGAGCTTCAAGAGTGACTTTCAGAAGCTTGACTGTAAGGCCTGTGAGGCCTAGAAGAGGTCTTTACGAGGCCGCAGTTTAAGGTTGGGGGGTCTGGAGAAATGAACCTGGACAAAGATGGCCTTCTTGGCCTTCTTCACCATGGCTCAATACTCTGAGTGGGCCACCTTTCTCAAATCTTTAACAAGCACATTGGCAGTGGGCACTGGCAGGCTACCACAAAGGCCTGGGGTGGTACACCTGTTGAACAGCAGTGCAGATGTCCCAAGGTGAGCTCAGGAAGGTGAGTTCCCATGGAGCAGAAGGACAAACACTCACTCGGTCTTGATTTCAGCATGAATACACATTATGAAAGCAGGCCCTCATCATCCTTCTGATCTTTTAGGTTTTAAGCAGGAGGTATCAGAAAGGATACAAGGATAACTGACTTGTGGTGGCCAAGTGTTCATAACAATGTTGCTCTATGGTCCTTTGATGTTGTCTCTTCCTATCATGGTGAAGCGGAATTCACTAGGCATTGGATTGTTCATTCACTAATAGGGAAGGTGAGCTGGGATTAGATCATCATGGGATGGGATAATTTTACCTTGCTGATAATGTGTTGTTGCCATCGTAATCCTACTTAGTTCAAGAGGAACCTCCCTGTCATTTTTAATAATCATAATTCTGAAATTCACTTTTACTTCAAAAAGTGTCCTGAGCTTCACAGCTACGAATTCTTTTTTGTTAATGCTTTTTAAAAAAAAATTTATTTATTTATTTGACAGACAGAGATCACAAGTAGGCAGAGAGGCAGGCAGAGAGAGAGGGAGGAAGCAGGCTCCCTGCTGAGCAGAGAGCCCCATGCGGGGCTGGATCCCAGGTCCTGGGATCCAGGATCATGAGCAGAACTGAAGGCAGAGGCTTTAACCCACTGAGCCACTCAGGTGCCCCTGTTATGCTATTTGAATGAAAAGTTTAACAACAAACTAAGTAAAGTCTTATTTAGACACTCAGAATTTTGTTCCCAGAAGGATTTTGGAGATTATCTTGTTCATGGATTAAGCAGTAGCTACTTATTGCCAATCAATTATTGCCAGACTGACATGAGGGCCCAGTGATACTGGGTCCTACAATTAAAAAAAAAATAAGCCACAAGTTTGGATATTTATGGGAAATATCCAAATTTTAAAATGGCACAATGAATTTAAGATTCTGTTAAGGTGAGAGGCTCTGGTGTTTTAATTTCTTTCTGTCCTGCTTTGCCCTGCCTTGTGCTGTGGATTGGTGATAGATATTGCTGAAGAGTTTGGTTGAAGGAATTCTGGGAGATTGTAGATCTTGCTAGATTTCAAGACTAATATAGACAGGAAAAAAGTTATTAGCTTAGCCTTTTAATATAGATGTTGGCTGTTTGGAACCAGATAGGTATTAAGAAGCCATGTCAATGAACTTTCTTCCATTCTTAAGCTTTCAATTTTGATTAACCAGTTGGTTATAAGGTTGGATCTCCAAAGATAACCCTAGGAGGTGTCCCTTCTGTTCAGCTAGAATTTGACAAAATGCTTTACAATCAAGCATCTGTTCTGTTCAGCTCAAAGTTTAAGGATTGTTTCTTCTGGAAGTAAGGCTTTCCTAAGGAAGCTTCCTACGTAATTTGACATTTAAGGAGAATGGCCTGGGAAACACACCATGGAGAATCCAGCACAATTATTCAAAGCAGAGCCCTCAATATATTTAAAACTATACTTGGGAGGATTTCCTGGGTGACTCAGTGGGTTAAGCCTCTGCTTTCGGCTCAGGTCATGATCTCAGGGTCCTGGGATTGAGCCCCATGTCCCCGAGCTCTCTGCTCAGCGGGGAGCCTGCTTCCCCACCCCCCGCACACCCTATCTTTATCTCTGCCTACTTGTGATCTCTCTCTCTCTCTCTGTCAAATAAATAAATAAAAATCCTAAAAGAAACTATACTTGGGAAAAAAAATAAAGCTATACTTGGAAGCAACTAAAGATAGGTTTAAAAAATTGAGAGTGGGTGTTTTTTTTGAGAGAGGATAGAATATCTCTTGTGATGTTTTTCTCTGGCTGAATTTGGGATTTGATTTCTTTGTTTAAAAAAAGAACTTGGGGCACCTTGGTGGCTCAGTGGGTTAAGCCTCTGCCTTTGGCTCAGGTTATGATCTCAGGGTCCTGGGATCAAACCCTGCATCGGGCTCTCTGCTCAGTGGGGAGCCTGCTTCCCCCTCTATCTCTGCCTGCCTCTCTGCCTACTTGTGATCTCTCTCTGTCAAATAAATAAAATCTTAAAAAATTTTTAAAAAGGATAGAAAAAGAATTTTTGGGGTGCCTGGGTAGCTCAGTTGTTTAAGTGACTGCCTTTGGCTCAGGTCATGATCCTGGAGTCTCAGGATCAAGTCCCTCATCAGGCTCCCAGCTCCACGGGGAGTCTGCTTCTCTCTCTGACCTCCCCTCTCATGCTCTTTCACTCTCAAATAAATAAAATCTTAAAAAAAAAAAAAAAAAAAGAACTTGGGGCGCCTGGGTGGCACAGTCAGTTAAGTGTCCAACTTGGTTTCATCTCACTCAGGTTGTGAACTCAGGGTCATGAGATTGAGCCCCAAGTTGAGGTCTAAGCTTGTGTGGGGTCTGCTTAAGACTTTGTCTCCCTTTCCCTCTGCCCCTCCCCCTGCTCTGTCTCTACAATAAAAAATAAAATAGTAAAAGAACTTGGTTGAACATTTTGCTCTTGGAAGTATTTTGAGCTCTCTATAGATGACTGGCATACTCCTTAGCTTCCTGATGACTTTCTTAAGATTTCCTTCCTGAGGAAACTTTGTTTCACAGCTGAAGAACAAAGACTCTGGCCACATCTGATGTTCTGGCGTGTGGTTGATCAGTCTTTTTCAAATCTTAGGAAAAGCCAAGGTGATCCTAAAACTTCTCTCTTCTATCTATAAGTATTTAGAACTAGAAGCCTTTGAACCAATACAACTGGGTATCTAAATATGTTTGCCAAGTAAAGTGATCCTTTTAAAATGGGACCATTTAATGGTGAAAATGAAAATCGTGAACATTCAGCATGGGAGAATGTGTGTTGCTGGAAAACTCCAAGAAATGCGGTGCAAGAATTTCTTTACTGCAAAATTGAAGTGCTTTTACACCCGTGTTTGTGATTTCTGTTTCGCGCTTTGTTTAAGCAATATAGATTATTTTCCCCTTTAATGAGTCACGATTGAACTATATGTTTTATATACCAGTAGGTGACTTAGGGACACTTCTGAAAATTAGTGACTAGCAAGTGTGTTTCATATGTCAAGCAACATTTTGGCAGATGGATTTAGCCTGAAATTGAGACTGCCTGAATTGGCTTTCAGGACAACAAATTAATTCCATGTGGAACCCCACCAAACCTTTTGGCATTAAACAGAGCATGGTAGAAATACTTGAATTGTACATCACACTCGATGAGATGGACTTTCTGATAAAGGGAGTCCAGAGGCTAGACATCTGGTGGTTTATGCAAAATACATGGTTGAATTGCAGCATAGAGAAAAACAATGATTGTCATGCTCTTTTGCTGCCATTCTTCCCAGGAGCATATTATAGTCTGCACTCTGGTCAAAATTACATTATTATTAGTAGTAATAATAATAAATAAGCTTCAGAGTTTTTCAAACTTAGCAGTGCTACTGGTTATTCTTAAGGAATGTGACTTATGCACTCTAGTTTTTTCTTTCTCACAGATGTAGGTAAGATCTGCTCAGAGGGCAAATGAGGAGGATGTATGTTTTTCAAATGCTGACTTCTTTTTACTACCTGCTTTTATTTATGAAAAGAACATGTTGTATTTCTTGTAGTTTTCTGTCTAGTTCTGGTTAATACTTATTTATTATTTTGAAGGTATTTATAATTTTCATCAGATTCTTAGTTTTACTTTTATAAACTATAAGTTCTATGTTACATTGTTATTCCTTTATTCCTTATGAATAACCTTTACATGTTTATTCTAATGAAACTTCAAAAGTTGATGAAGATAGTATGTGTAACAGTGGTTTAAGCCACCATGGTAATTCTGCTTGAAGTATTCTAAATGTGAAGTTAGAGAAGTTACAGTGATTTGATCCATATATCTTATCTATTCAGGTTAAGATCTGTAGGTGATGGTGGGAAAGAAGTGCTAGTATCCATTCATCTCTCTTCTGTCTGGAAAAGTGCCCCCCCCCCGCCATTCCTTTGTGCATTTGTCAGATTCTGTTTACTCTTCAAGTATCTTGGTATAGGTAGCATTAATTACCCCTTACAAGGATACACAATGAAAAGCTTCTTTCGTGGAGTGTTTTCTTTAAACATGGGAAGTTTTAATGGACCACCTTGGGGCCATGTTTTCAATAACAAGTTGAAGAGACTTTTCCCAAATTGTTGCTGTCAAAGAGAACCTAGACCTGTATTAAGGGAGGCGGTACACGACAATTTATATCAATGGAAAAAATGAAACCTTATTGAAATCACTATTGTTCACTGACAAAAAGAGAGACTATAATTTTGAAATCCTTTTCCAGTGACTGAACTGCCGTTTGGCTGAATTGTCCTGGCCTCCTATGAGTAGATTTCAAACATAAAATGAAATATCTTTGTTACTTGTGGTTATAAGCTTTTGTTCTTTAATAATAAATCTAGCTCAGAGACATTTCTTTACTGTAAATTTATCTCCACCGAAGTGCTCATAAACAGTATCTGCTTCCATTACCAGTGGTAGAACCAGGTTTGAGCATCTTGTAGAGTAAGCATATGCACTAAGAATCAATATGTGTTTTATTAGCACCAGGAGACTCGTTGAATTGATTTTTTTTCTTTTTACCTTTATGGGCAATTGCTATAAAAAGGTAAATTAAAAAGTTAACCATCTGCTACCTCACTTTTCATTTAAAATCTTTTATTTGATTACTCTTTCCAGGTAATCAATGCTTTCTATTTTGCTATTATGGTTGCTGGTGAATGAAGGTGGGTTTAATTTATAGCTTTTATTTATCTAACAGTATTGTCAGAGTCACAATCTTTATGCATCCTATTAGTAGTCTGGAAAATATTTCTTACTACATCGAAACAGAACAAAATTCAATTTAGAAATATAATTTCCTGCCATGGAGACACTTGATAACAAGGGGGAGATTAATGGAGCCCAGTGACAGAAACTTGATTTAAAGCAGGAGATTAATACTGCTTTATCAGCCTACACTGCAAGTGAATTGGCTCTGAAAGAAAAAAAAATCTGTTTGAAGTTGCTGAGTTGTCGGCTTGTTGGTTGGAAAAAGGTCTCTGGACATTTATTTTGTTATTGCTGAGTATTTGCTGCGTGCTTGTCTATTTGACAACATAGGAACAAACCTGCGGCACAACACCAGACTTGCTTATTTTACAGTAGTTACATGTTTCTTATTATTCCTTTTGATCCCACAGGAAGCTTGAATGCTGTGGAGGTCAGCTGCTGACTTAAGGGGATTATACTCAGTAAATCATGTCAAAATTAACGAATAGAATTGCGCTGACACTCCAGTTTGGTTGGATTTAAGTAAAATGTTTAAATGGTATTTTTAATTGCAAAGCTCCTGCCCCTTAAATCCCATTATAAATACTTTTTTCTATCTTTACAGAAGTCATTAATTTTTCCCCCCAACTATAAAAGTATGAATCTTCCAGAAGAATTTAAAGCAAATCTGAAGATTACCTCAAAGGGTTGAAATGCCCACTAGAGCTGTTCTGAAACAAAATACGGAGCTGGGTAAACTGTTAGAATGCATGCTAAAGGGAGTGGATCTAGATTTTCATTTTTAAAAATTTTATTCCCAGGAAATTAAGGTATTCATAGTGCTGGAATTAAAGTTTTTGAACTTGTACTTGAGGTATATGAATTTTTAAACTTGGCATTTGTTT
The DNA here is from genome assembly GCF_922984935.1 of Meles meles. Classification (NCBI taxonomy): domain Eukaryota; kingdom Metazoa; phylum Chordata; class Mammalia; order Carnivora; family Mustelidae; genus Meles; species Meles meles. The sequence continues at coordinate 27,564,234 of NC_060070.1, forward strand.
AATAAATCCCTCCAGGGAAATAAAAAAGAAATAGAATGAGTTCCTTACCCAGCAGCATCACAAAAATGGCTCTGTGTTTTTTAAAAGCTTAAGTTTTTGCATAATAAGTTACAAATTGCTTAGTTATCTTATTTCTGAAGGAAAAGTACTTAACTTCCATTTGTTTTTTATTAACTTTGAAATTTTGTAAAAGTGAAGTAAAAAATTTCTTGCATTTATTTTTATTAAGTTATATAGTAGAAAAAGGATTTTGCTGGACATCATACTAGCTGGATGGTAGTTTAAGGTCATTTAACAACTTTCTGTTTTCTTATGGACATTTTAAAATCACCTCTGTTTCTAAGACAGCTGAATAGTAATAATATCTGTGTTACGACATCACAGGGTTATTGAGAATATCGAATGGGACAAGTTTTGCAAAATATTTAAATATGTAAAGGGTTATAGGAGCATGAACAGTTTTACTTAATATTAGTATGTATAGACAACTTTAAACATATTATGTGTAGGACTTTATTAGAGGGAGATTTATCATTTCAAAGACATACACATTAATTTTATGTTGCTATAACTAAAACTGTCAGTATTTCTTGGAATTGATTCACTGTAGGTTGTTGAGATGTTTTTGAATATATGGAGAGTAATGACTTCTAGCACACTTCTCTTTGGAACTAGTCGCATGGGATTAAATTAAGTAAAAGAAGTTTAGGGCCAATTTGATTTGCTCAGGGTGGGCTCCAAGTTCATGGAAAAAAAATGAAAGATAATGGATCAAGGATAGTAAAGATGGCCATGAGTTCTAACTGCCCTGAACCAGGTCTTCGGGGTGGTGCTCTGTCCGATATGACTTACATGGCCTCTTTAGGCTTCATTAGCTTGTGGACTCTGGTGCTTGAAAAAATACATATGCCTGAAGAGAGTATTAGACCCTCTTAAAACTCTTTTCCTGGCTTGAAGGCACTGACTAAACTCCCAGGTAAAGTACATTAAAGTAGCTAAACATTGACTTAGAGGGAAAGGAGTTGCTTTCAGGAATTTAAAATCATTTCAGGTCATAAGAATTTAGCAGACCACCTGTTCCCCCAACCTCCCACCCAGGTGGTGGGTGATGGGGAGGGCACGTTTTGCATGGAGCACTGGGTGTTGTGCAAAAAGAATGAATACTGTTACGCTGAAAAAATTAAAAAAAAGGGAAAAAAAAAAAAGAATTTAGCAGAGAAGACAGCCTAAAAGGGTTTTTAATTTCAGTGAACATGCATATGCTTTTATTCCCTCTTGTTTCACAGATCCAGAGGGACCTTCTTGAATATGCCTCTTTGACCTTTGCCTAGTCATCAAATTACCCTTATCCTGCTTTTTCTCTTCTGCACTTCCTTTCCCAAATGGCCTTTCTTTGGTGATGGAGTTTAAATTGTGCAGTGCCTACTCCAGACATTGGCACTTGGATTAATTTTAATCCTCTCCATTCTCATTTTGCTGGGATGTGACCATCAAGTGTGCTGACCTTTTGGGAGCCAGTCTGGGTTTTGCCTGGGGTTCTTGACATCCCCAAGTATTTGCAAACATTTTATTTTCCATCTTGGGGAACATAGTATTGGAGATTTTTCTTCTCTTTTGTTTTTGTGTTTTAACTCCCCGGTTTTATGTGCTGAGAGTGACATCTGGGCGCAGGAGAGCCAGGTGTGAAGATTACCGATTGAGACAGCTAGGTTGCCTTTATGAATCTGAGGTGGCAAATCAGACTCAGGAGACACAGACAGGCTTTAATCAATACTACTCTTACTGAACTTTCTGGAAGGAAACAAGCAGGAGACCAGCAAGGAGACACAGTATCATCAGCTCATTGGGAGGCCTAGCAGATACCCTAGTAGCAGTTTTTCTTTGCTCCCTCCCCCACGCAGGGACAAAGTGTGAGTCAGGGTATGTGGGGTCACCTTGTCACAGAGTGGCCATTTCCCCCACCAATCTTGTATATGGTTTTCATCAAGCTTGAGGTCTGCATGCCAGCTTGCAGATCCCCAAGCTCAGGTTTTTGTTTCACACAATGTGGAGGGAGAGACAACTGTTCCCCATTTATCTTAACTCTACTGTTTCCAAGGAAACAGGACCATGGGGTACAGAAGGTCATTCTCAGGCTGGCCCGCCTCAGCCAGGCCTGATGTTAACCCTTTATTCACACTCATATGTGCTGTTGTAGAAATGATAGTATCATGGGGTGCCTGGCTGGCTCAGACAGTGAAGAATGTGATTCTTGATCTTGGGGTTGTGAGTTCTAATCCAACTTTGGGTGTAGAGATGACTTAAAAAAATAAAATCTTAAAAAAAAATGTTAGCATCACTATGTGCAATGCTAATGCTAAGCTTCATTGTGCTAGTAGAGTATCTTCAGTATCAATATTTACCACTGTATGTTTCCTGGGGCAATAAATAGAAAAGGAAAGCATTGGATATTTATGCATTTATCCAGGCCTTCACATTTTTTGAGTGTACACTGCATGCCTCACCTGATTTTAGGTACTGAGACTACAAAAAAGGACAAGAGACTGACCTGGCTACAGAGTACTTCAGGATCTGGAGGGCTGTTCTCTCAGCATTTGGATTACTACGACCCAGAGCTGCCATGTTCCACGTAGAACTGAATGCTGTCTATGGGAGCTCTAAGAAGCGAACTCACTCTTTTGCTACGATTTTGTATCTTATAGACCTTATACAGCCTTTCCTTATAAGGATGACCATATAGAAAATAACTGACATTTACTGTGATTACTCTGGAATGTGTAAGATCATAAAGTACCCTCTGAATCACTGAAAAAGGACTTTGAAATTGTCCATAATTTATTATATTTTATTTTATTTTTTATTTTTTTAAAGATTTTATTTATTTTTCAGAGAGAGGGAGAGCACAAGCAGGCAGAGTGGCAGACAGAGGCAGAGAGAGAAGCAGGCTCCCTGCTAAGCAAGGAGCCCGATGTGGGACTCGATCCCAGGACCCTGGGATCATGACCTGAGCCGAAGGCAGCAGCTTAACCAACTGAGCCACCCAGGCATCCCCATAATTTATTATATTTTAGACTACAAATACTATGTTCATCTTTGTAAATCTCCCAGCACATTAACACAGTATTGTATGTCTGGGAAGTGAGTGATCAAGGTTTCTTGAATTAAGTCTAAATAATATCACTTTGGACATTATACAATATTCAAGACATTAAGTTATAGAAAAATAAACAAGATTACTTCAGATTCAAACTTACAAAGCTTATGCTTTCCAAGAGTTTATACATGCTGAAAAAAGAGTTACTCAAAGCACATTGGATAAGTCCATTAACTGTATGTCTATAATAGGTTCTGGAGAGTAGGGTCTTGAGACATGTTATATCCCCACCCTTGAAACAGATGTCTAGGGGCATAGTTGCTGCCTTATACAGTAACATGTTTCTGGATTGCATCATCAGATATAATTCTAAGCAGAGAAAGCCATGTATCTGACCCATTCATTCATTTTTTTAAAAAAGATTTTATTTATTTATGTGACAGAGGGATAGCACAAGTAGGCAGAGCAGCAGGCAGAGAGAGAAGCAGGTTCTCCACCAAGCAGGGTTTGATCCCGGGACCCTGGGATGATGACCTGAGCTGAAGGCAGCCACCTAACTGACAGAGCCACCCTGACCCATTTATTCTGATTTCATTACCTAGGATGTTTGTTTGTAACATTTACAGATGGTTGGTTTTTTTTTTTTTTCATTTTCTTATTATTTGACTAGAGAATTAATTCATGAGTCTTTTGCCCATTTGGGGAAGAATGCAAGTTAATGTACCTGAGAATATGTTGAATATTTGGATTTATTTCAACAATTTTTGAGTACCTACTATGTGCCAGGTACTTCTGCATGAATCATCTAATTTTATTCTCACTATAAGCCTTTTTAACTTTTCACTTTTCAACTGTCCTCAGTTTTGAGAAGTTGAAAAACTTGAATGAGTCACATAGCTGGAAAGTGGCAGAACTAGAATTTGAAATCCTGTCTTTTAAGTCAAAAGGTAATGTCATTGTATCACCAATAACTATAAATTGAAAAGGAAAAACAAGAAAAAACTTTTATGGTACAATTTAGAAGTCAGAAAGTTGGAAGTTGTAAAGGTAGGAAGCCAGAAGATCATAGTAACATACTTTTAGTTCCTGAAACAGAGCGAGTTTAGTACAGTGCTTTGCTTGGTGGCTTCTAGGTCTTTTTCAAATCTCACTCAAGTTTTATCACATCAAAGAGGCTTTCTCTTGCCTCCTTATTTTCTATCCCAGTGTACTATTTTATTTATGGCATGTTTCTTATTTTTTTATTGCATGGTTATCTCTTAAAAATGTATTTATTGTTTGTTTATTTCTTTGGGCTATGAGGTTGATAAAGCCATTGTCTCTCTAGAGTCTGTCACAATGACTGCCGTGTAAACAGACATTTAACAAATACTTGCAGATTGAAGTAATGAATGCAGATTGAGTAAATGAAAGATAACCAATGAAAGGACCAAAATCAGATGCCCATCATGTTTAATCCTGATTAAAAATTAGAATTGGTAGGGGCACCTGGATGGCTCAGGGGGTTAAACCTCAGCCTTCGGCTCAGGTCATGATCTCAGGGTCCTGGGATCGAGCCCCGCATCGGGCTCTCTGCTTGGCTGGGAGCCTGCTTCCTCCTCTCTCTCTCTCTCTCTGCCTGCCTCTCCATCTACTTAAGATCTCTGTCTGTCAAATAAATAAATAATATCTTAAAAAAAAAAAAAGAAAAAAATTAGAATTGGTGAAACCAGGATTGTTTCAGAATGGGCAGATGGAGAACACTCACGTAACCACTCCCTCCCCAATCCCAATAATTAAGTGTAAAAGTTATGTTTAACAAGGAATACATCTTCAAGGAAATGGAGATCAGGGAAAGACAACAGCCATGGAATTCGGGAAAGTAGAGAACAGGTGGGTTATTTGCAAATACCAGAGCAGATTGGAGAAACCTGAACCCGGGCCTGCAGTTGGGAAAGTTAAAAAAGCAATCCTGTTAACACTACAAAACCCCAAGAAAGCTCCTGAATTGGCGTCTTAGGTTCTTCTAGAAGGGAAGTGGAGGTGGGGTTAAAAACAGAAGGACTGATTGAAAATTTATTTGAGAAGCTACGTCAGAAAGTCTCCTGTCCCCAAATCCAATCTCCTTTTCTTCCTTTTGGAACCCCCTTGTCACCAAGTTTTAGCTAAGCATGTGCTGCCCAGTTATCAATGACTTTTCTCAGTCTTTCTTGCAGGAAGAGATGGCTACATGAATAAATTCTAGCTAAATAGGATATGGTGCGTCAGGCTCTTAGAAAATAAGTTAATTGCCCTTCAATTTCTCTCTCCTCCCTTCCTGTGAACTGGGGTATAGATGTCATGTGTTGAATTAACTTGGACTATGTGAAGAGGACCTCCTAGAAGAAGGTGGAACAACAAATAGAACATGCCAGGATTTTTCCCCCCTTCTCAAGGAGGAGAGTCCACCCATCTTGCACCCGCTGCCTATTTTTGAACTATTTTGGGGAAAAGTAAACTATCTTCCAAATTGACATAGAAACAGATCTTAAGACCTTCTTCCCACTTTGCACAGCCGGTGACTGCCTCTCACCTACCCTGGCAGGAAATTAGGATTATTTTTGCAGGACCGTAGCAAAAACGGAGATTAAGTGAATGCTCACCTACTGACAATTTCAACTCCATTCCCCTTCTATTTCTTCTGCTGGTTCCAGGAATATGGAGCCCAACCAATCAACTATATGTAGGTGATTGGAAGAGTCTTGTCTGAAAGATGGGACCAGCCCAAGGCAAAGGCCTTCATTTCCCGGCAGTGAGTGTTAGCCAGTGAGATAACTAGGCAGGTGACTGTACCAAACAAAGTTGCCAAGCTGGACCATGAACACAGAGCTTTATAAATTTGTCAGTGCAGTACTTTTATTTTAAGGTTTTTTTTTTTTTTTTTTTAAAGATTTTTATTTATTTATTTATTTGACAGACAGAGATCACAAGTAGGCAGAGAGGCAGGCAGAGAGAGGGGGGGGAAAACAGGCTCCCTGCTGAGCAGAGAGCCCGATGTGGGGCTCGATCCCAGGACCCCGAGACCATGACCTGAGTCGAAGGCAGAGGCTTTAACCCACTGAGCCACCCAGGTGCCCCAGTGAAGTACTTTTAAAGGCAGACAACCAGGAATTGTCAGACCTTTTAGGAAAGCATCCAGTAAAGCCGACAGAGACAGAAACAACCTAAAAAAAAGAATCTTGGTAGGAGTAGGCACTAGGAAGGCAATAGGAAGAGGAAAATATGACCAAAAGAAATTATTAACCTCAGGGTGAAAGAAGATATGGCAGCCATAGACAAAACATAAGATATGGCAGCCATAGACAAAACATACTGGCTATAAAAAAGTAACATTCAGAAAACTATAAGAGATCCTAAAAATTAAAACTATGAAAGAAGAAATAAAAATTCAGCAGAAGGGGCACCTGAGTGGCTCAGGGTCCTGGGATTGAGCCCCATATCCCCTTGGGCTCCCTGCTCATTGGGGAGCCTGGTTGTCCCTCTCTCTCTGTCCCCTGCTTGTGCTCTCTTTCTTTGTCAAGTAAATAAATACAGTCTTTAAAAAAAAAAAATGCAGCAGAGGGGTGAGAAGAAAAGTTGAATAATAAGCCACAATATAGACCAAAAAAAAAACAAAAAAAAAACAAAGACTTTTAAAATATCTCAGTATGGAAGGGTAGGTGTTTCCAGAATCAAAGATCCCATGGACTCGTGGGAGTATAAATGGATCTAACCAATTTAGAAAACAGTTTGCCATTGAATTCCGAGTAGAAAATAGGCATAATGTAAGGAGTAGTGTTTTTATGACAAGACTGATAGCCCTATTTGACCATGTAAAGTATGTGCCTGAGTAAGTTTGTTAAAAATAAAACTAACATTGAAAAGAAAGCTATTATACTAGTTTCTTTTCATAGCAATAATGGCTGCTGTTTACTGAGGACCTTCTATCTGTTAAGCATAAAACAAGTTTTTTCAGACATTATTTCTAATTTTTACAAGAACCTTGCAAGTGAGCTATTACTGCCATTTACAGAAAAGAAGACTGCTCCCAAAAGAGGTTAAATGACTTTTCCAACACCACATCTATCTGGCTCCAATGTCCACTCTCTATCCGCTAGACCTGCCTTTACTTCTCCAAGGATCTAGCTCAGGGCGTGATATTCTTGACGTTATGGAGGTCCTGGAAAGAGGTTCACATAGCTTTGCTGTGTAACATACAGTCATGATGGTGACAGCAATAACAGAAAGTACTGAGTTTGAACACAGATCTAAATTTCTGATCTGAATTTGACAACTTTCTTCTCTTCTCAGAGCTGGAAGCATTTAGAAAGCTTTCTGGTGACCACAGAAGGAGAGAGAGCCCTCTGATGCCAGGTACCTTTCCAGAAAAAACATGTTGAGTAGAACTGAGAGGGTGCATGAAATATGGCTGTTGATTCTCTGTCTTTTGTGAACTAGTTTAAGACTGTTAGATTCTATAGAAGCAAATTCTAAGTAAACTAGAAGTGACAGATAATAAACATATAGCTAGGTCTGTAGCAACAGAAATCGATGCATTTCAAGTTCCACATAGAGGAAAACAGTCAAGATATTTCAGGTCCTTTTAGAGTGATAAATGCAATTTACACAATAAGCAAGAAGCAGTGATTGGGAATAGATAGTGTAAGATCCCATCTAGGAGATAGAAAAAAGGTGTTTGATGGGGGGATGTTGCTAACCTTAGGAACTGCCAACAAAATTGGCTCTGAAGGTTATAAAAAAAACTTGTGAATATAAGCCAAAAAGACAGGAAAAGTTTAGGTTCCCTGTTGGTTCACATCACTTGCATAATGGTGATAGGGCCCAGTCAGGATAGCACAGCTGCCTTGCTTGTCTTAGGGAAGTGAAACCAAACAACATGCAGGTCTACAGACACACAAAGACATTTCATGCAATTAGAGGCAAGATGAACTCCTATGTTTGTAGAGAGCTTTCCCCAGGCCACTGCCAAATTTTATGTTATACTATTGGCTTCTGTGAATATGAATGGCACACTCCACTGACAGAAGTCCTTGTGGGGCACAAAATGAACTTCCTGAAGTTTTATAATGATATCTGTTATAAAATAAGTCTCATGCATCTCCCAACCTGTAAAGCCCGTACATTTCAGTAGTCTCCAACATGGCCATGAGAGTTGAGGGAAATGTCCCCTTTCCCCCTCTGAAGACCGTAGTCGATGTTGAGGGCACTGCCTTTCCTTCCCTGTTGTAAAGAGGAAACTTTACAAAGAGACAACAAGCTGCCCTGTGGGCCAAGTGTGGCTTTTGGAGTTGGCAGAGAAGGGAGGGTGTGAACAGGATTTTGAACCAGTGAAACCCCGCTTTCTTAAGGCCGCTCTGTGTGGTCAAGTTAGTTAACTTCTCTGAAACATGTATCATTTGTTGTAAAACAAGGGTGATGTTATTCCTTTCTTTAGGGTGTAGCTGTGAGCATTCAGTGGGATAGTGCATATGGAACATACAGCAGAATCTGCATATGATCAGTGCTCAATAGATATCAGCTTTCTAAAGTTACTTTATTGCTCTAAGCTTCCTTTCCTAACTCCTAGAGTGGGGACAATAAAACCCTCCCCATGGTGTTGTTTGTGCGATGAGAGCTAGTGTAGGTGGAGAGTCTGGCTCATGATGAGTCCTTGATGAATGGTTGTCATTATTCCTTAGCCCTACAAACCCCATGGGAGACTGGAGTTTTAGAAGGACTTAGCAGTGTGAGGGTTGAGCCCAGAAGACACACAAACTGAGTGGAAATTACTTAGGTTAATAAGATATGGTCTCTTTTCACTCTTTTTATCTCATTCAGTTAAGGCTCTTGGAGTTGATGAACCTCTGGCTTACCAGGATCCAGGACGAGGCTCCAACCCAGACACTGAGTAGTCAGAACGTGCCTTGTTTCTTGGGTTCCAGACTCAGTCACTCTCCAAAATTATCTCCTTTTCTTGTTTAATGGCTAATGGGTAGAGAAAGGGCTAAAGAAAATGTCTCTATTATTTCTTAATGCTTTTTTCTCCTTTATTCATAAAAAATGATTAAGAGTTTATAGCTTAAGGAATAAAATCTAGTCTGGCATATTCCAATGTTCCTGTTAACTATTGTTTTATAAAAATAAAAAAAATTAAAAATAACTAAAATGTAAACTCCTAGAACATTGACAACTATTATATGATCTTTGACAGTTTCTGATTGGGAATTTGGAGGGCTTGGCTAGGCACTTCTGGCTCTGGGTCTCTCCAGTGGTTACCAGTCTTTGCTGTCTGGAACTGGAACATCAGTGGCCTAGAACACCTCATTCTTCATGTAGACTCAGCACTTATGGTCTCCTTGGGTGGGATAATTTGGTTTCATCATAGCATGGTAGCCTCAGGCTAATTCAGAGTGCTCATGTGGTGGTCTAGGTCTTCAGCACAAGTGTTCCAGAGAACCAAGTGCAAGCTGCAATGCCTTTTATGACCCAGACTCAGAAGGAAGACTGGCTATATAATCTGTGGGGCCCAGTGCAAAATGAAAATGTGGGTTCTTTGTTGCTAAGAATCTCAGGATTGCAGTAGCATAGCATTAAACCAAGTAAGGAGCCGTTCTGAGCATGGGGCCCTTTATGGCTTCTTAGGTCCCATGACTAGGAAAGTCACCCTTACAATACTGTAGGTGAACTGGTCAAGAAGGTCAACCCAGATTCAGGGGCAAGAACATAGGGAAACCTAACTTCTGAGGACAGGAGTGTCAAAGAATGTGCAGATATGTATTAAATCCTCATATCTAGATTCATCTGATTCCTCCTTTTTTTCACTTTTCTGTGTTCTGTTGTTCATTCTGTTCATTCTTTCTTTGTGTGTATTATCCTTTCCTTATCTTAGTTTCCTTAGTTTTATTTGCAAGGCTTTTTTTTTTTTCTTTCCAGTTTTCATTTGAGGTTAGTCAAATTTAGATTTTTTTTTTTTTTTTTTTTTTTTTTTTTAAAGATTTTATTCATTTATTTGACAGACAGAGGTCACAAGTAGGCAGAGAGGCAGGCAGAGAGAGAGGAGGAAGCAGTCTCCCTGCAGAGCAGAGAGCCTGATGCGGGGCTCCATCCCAGGACCCTGAGATCATGACCCGAGCCAAAGGCAGCGGCTTAATCCACTGAGCCAATTTAGATTTTTAAATTACATATTTTTAACAATTGTTTGGAAATTTGACTTTCAAATTTACTTGGCCAGATGGTTTTTGTCCACCTGGAAATGGCTTGTCATAGTTTGCCACCTTTCCTTGAGCTCTGTGCTCTGTAGCCAGCTGCCTCTGGGTTGTGTCACTTTGTGTTCAGCATCTGCCAGGGCAGAAGGAGGGACCAAATTTATTAAAATTCTTGAGGAGGAAGACGTACTTCTTGATTAGGGTTCAAGCTGAAAGGAAAAAAATACATATGTTCCCCCCAACATGCACACCCCCCCAATACATACACACACACACACACACACACATGCACACACACCCCCACCACTCTTTGGACAAATGTGTGACAGTGCGCTCTATTTGGGCACATGGAACATCTTTGCCTGCTGCAGCTGAGGGTTTTTAAATTTAATCCTCATTATCATATGACCTTCATCAAGACTTCCCAGATTATTGTCTTCTATTCAGGCCACTGAGTTTCTTAATCCTTAAAAATTAATTACATACTAACTAGCTTGTTTATGTCACTTTCAGTTTATATGGCACTAAATTCTCAGATAGGAATTAGATATTAACTAGCATGTTTATGTCACATTAGGCTGACATGGCACTTTAAGTTTTATCATTACCCGGTTGGAACCTCACAGGAAAACCCTAAACATTTGTTCCTACTGATAGTTGAGAAAACTGAGGTTCAAAATGTAAGCTCCTTTTTCTAGATTTAGGCAGGTTTTAAGATGTGGAGCTGAAGACTGAACCCTGGTCTTCCAGCTCCAGATGATTAGTGCATTTGCACTGCCTCACGCAGTGAATTTCAGACTTCACTGAATTCAGTGTCCAGTGAAAAGTAAGAGATTATTTACATTCAGTTTTTCCTTATGTGTGTCAACAACAAGGCTCAGTAGTGCTGGCAATGGTAAATCACAGATGATTGTCCAAATAGTCAAGTCCTGGCTTGAACATGGTTTTCCTTAATTTTTTGAATAGATAATATAGGAACATGATCAAAAGTTTGATCCTTGACTCCACAATGAACACATGTAACTGTATATATATATATATCCCTTAAAACACTCACAAATGTTAGCATACTGTTTGTTCTGTTTTGCACCTTCATTCGTTTCATATAGCAATGTGACTTGGAGCTCATTCACTTAGAGCTATCTCGTTACCATTATTGACTGAAGTGTATTTCATTGTGTGTATGTGCAATCACTTACTTAACCAGTCCTTCAACCAAAGGGTGTTTGGTTTTTAACTGATTGTTTTCTGTTACCAAAAAAAAAAAGTTACATTTTAATTCCCTTTTACATACTTGTTTGTATATATGTCAGAGTATTTTTATAAGACATATTAGGGTTAGAATATGCATATGTAAACTTTTCATAGATACCTAATTTTTTAAAGATTCTATTTATTTATTTGAGAGAGAGTGTGAACGAGAGAGAGAGAGAGAGAGAGAGAGAGAGCGCACAGAGGGAAAGGGAGAGAGAGGAGCAGACTCCCACAGAGCAGGGAGCCCGAGGCGGGGCTCGAGATTATGACTCGAGCCAAAGGCAGATGCTTAACTGACTGAGCCACCCAGGTGCCCCATAGATATTTAATTTTTATATGACTAGAATTTATGTGTCAGGATTTGTACATTTACATTTTAGTAGACACTCCCAAATTTCTCTGCAAAGACATTGTTGGAGGAGATCATGGAGAGGATGTGACCGCTAGTTGACCTTCACCCCTACCTTCTTTAGAATATACGTTCTACCCACTGTGCCCACAGCTAGGGCCATTTTCAAGGACACAGCCTTGAGAGAGTAATGTGTTCTTCAGACCATCTGGATGGTACGCATGACTGGACCCCCTTAAGGCCTATATAGCCTATATATAAAATTTTACAATTCTGATGGGTGGGTGTAGAGATCTGCTTGTCTTGTAGCCACTTAGGTCAAGCCTTTATGTAAGTTCCCTTACTTATTAAACCTCCCACCAACCAGTTTGAAGTGAGTGGTCTGCCTCTTTTTGGGTCTCTCCTTGCCCTTCGTTTACTGGAGCTCATTTCAGATTTCACTTGGGCATTCCCAAGGTTGTAAACCAATGATTGTTCTAATTACCTTCCTACCAACATTATTATAAGCGTATTTGCTTCCCCTTTCCAATATAATATGCAATCAAATTTTGTTTTTCTCCATTCTGACTGCTAAAAAATGGATTCATAGTGTTTAGTTTCACTTAATTTGAGTAAGGTCGACTAATTTCTAATATCATTTTTTGTGATGTACTGTTTTTGCACACTTTTTCCTTGTTGACATTTTCTGGCTGATATGTTGGAATCCTTAAACGTATTGCAGATAGGTTGCCCTGTTTGTTATTTGCAAACAGGAAAAAGAACACTTTCAGGAGGAGGGAATAGCAAGTGAAAATACCCTGAGGCATGCACGAAGAATAGAACAACAGTGGGGCTAATTTTCTCCACTTTGTGATTTCTTTTCTTTCTCTCTCTGTTTTTAAGGTTTTTCTTTTCTTTCTCTCTTTCTTTCTTTTTTTAAGATTTTGTTTATTTATTTGAGCAAGAGAAACACAGCGAGAGAGGTAAAACAGGCAGAGGGAGAGGAAGAAGCAGGCTTCCTGAGCAGGGAGCCCATCATGGAGCTCTATCCCAGGACCCTGGGATCATGACCTGAGCTGAAGGCAGACACTTAACGACTGAGCCACCCAGGCATCCCTTATGATTTCTTTTCAAGCAGAAATTAAAAATTGTTATGGAATCAAATTCATTATTTTTTATATTATAGTTGTAACGTAAGTTCAAAACCATCCTAATCTGAGATTGTAAAAATGTCTCCCATACTTACTTTTAGCAATTATAATGCTTCTATTTTGTATGTTGAAATCATATGTCCATCCATAATTTATTTTTGTGAAAGGTAAGAATTAGAGATGTAATGTAACCCCAGATGGTTACTCAGTTGTTCTGACAACATTTACTGGATGATTCATTTTTTGCCCACTGATCTGTAAGGATATTTTTATCATATCTTAAATGCCTGAATGTATTCGAGTCCACTTCAGGATTGTTCTGTCCTATTGTTCTGTCCTTTTTAGGCATAATACCATACTGCTTTAATTAGTGTAGCTTTATAATATCTTCTCTGGTTGGGCTTATCTTCTAATTACTTTCCTTTCTCAGAATATTCTTGTAAGATTATTTTTTAATATTTAACTTTAGAATTAGCATGTTTCATTCCAAATATTGCTGGTGGTGTCTTTATTGGGGTAGCATTAAATAGATATCTTTATTTTAATATTGAGTTTTCTAGCTATTTATATGAATTTTAAGGTGAGTTTACTTGGAGTCAACAAATGTATGAAGACAAGTGTTGATAACTCATTTTATTGAGGAGAGATCTTTTTAGAGGTTCCAAACATCCTTATTGTTCAATGTCACATAAATGACAGATCTTGAAAGAGGCCTAAGACCAGATTTTCTCCCTTTATACTCTTGATCTTTTATGGTTATATGGTCTACATATCCAGTCAGTCTCATCTATCCCTTTATGACAGGGAAAAGCAGGTTCTTGAGACCAAGGGTGCACCTGTCATGACACACAACACTAAGAAACATGATGTAGTAAAAGTAGGTTTAGAGTGGGCAAGATTCCAGTTCCTCCCTGATTTTGCCATTTCCTACCTGTGAGATTCTGGGAAAATTACTCAACTTTTGATCAAACTTAGCTGCTTCTTCAGCAAATGGTGGATAGTACTTAATTTGTAGAGGATTAGTGAAAATGTACTCTATCCTATTTGGATTTTGGAGGCATTCAATAAATGGTAGCTATTTACCCCCTTTAGAAATATGAAATACTTTCCCATATGACATTGTGAATTTGTGATCATTTTATAGTGTGAAGTTTACCAGACTAATGATTTTTTCCCCCCATAGCTAAAGCTTCCGGCTATACTAAGGGGAATACTTTTGGTCTACATAGGGAAATGGGCTCTTTTTAAGGTTATAGTATGTGGCCTTGGTCTCTACAGCTTTCCCTGTTCAGCTGTGCTATGCCTTTGGGCCTCTTCCCTGCCCCTTTAGAGTACATTTTTGTCTTCATTGGTGAGTTCTTCCAATTCTTTCTTCTTTTCTAAAGTTAATTTTCACTAGAAAATAGCCATTTAAAATGAATCCACTTAGAATAGGGACCAAAACTTCATAGTAAAAAATGGAAAAAGTCTAAATTGGTCTCTTGCCTTGAACTAAAACTAAAACTTAACGAAAATGCATTTTTCCTATTGGAAGAAATTAACAATAATAATTATAATTATGAACTTAGAAGCAGTAAGGAATTAATCAAGATTGATTTGCTTTTGGCTAGTGCAGCCATTCTGGAAAACAGTATGGAGGTTCCTCAAGAAGTTAAAAATAGAACTACTCAAGACCCATCAATCACATTACTGGGTATTTACCCTAAAGATACAAATGTAGTGATCTGAAGGGGTGTGTACACGAATGTTTATAGCAGCAATGACCACAATAGCTGAACTATGGAAAGAACTTAGATGTCCATCAACAGATGAATGGATAAAGAAGATGTGGTATATATATACAATGGAATACTATGCAGCCATCAAAAGAAACAAAATCGTGCCATTTGAACAATGTGGATGGAACTAGAGGGTATTATGCTGAGCAAAGTAATTCAGTCAGGGAAAGACAATTATCATATGATCTCCCTGATATGAGGAATTTGAGAGACAGGGTGGGGGTTGTGGGGTGTAGGGAAGGAAAAAATGAAACAAGATGGGATTGGGAGGGATGGGATCAGGAAGGAGATAAACCATAAGAGACTCTTAATCTCATGAAACAAACTGAGGGTTGCTGGGGGGTGGGGGAGTAGGGATAGGGTGGTTGGCTTATGGACACTGGGGAGGCTATGTGCCATGGTGAGTGCTGTGAGAAGTGTAAGACTGATGATTCACAGACCTGTACCCCTGGAGCAAATAATACATTATATGTTAATAAAAAAAGATTGATTTACTTTTGGTAAAAAATTTCTAAGACAAGTGTATGATTATATATGATATCATTTCACATTTTGCATCATAAGCAAAAAATGTGAGGACTTCATCAGTTTTTCAAGATTTTCTCTTAATCAGGTGGTATTTATATAATTTTTTCTTTGCTGTACCTAGCTGTTAGTCTTCCTGATGATTTTCTATTTTTTTCAATTGTAAGAGATTCTATCTCTGCTGAATCATCATTTGTCAATGGCTTTGCTCATAATTCCAGCAGTTCTCAACCATAACTTTTGTTGACTATGAATTCATTCATCTTTTGCAAGTCTGGCAATTTCTCTTGTGATTGTCTTGCTTTCATTTGTACTAGTTTTTTTTAAATAAAAAAACTGTGACATCTGCTAGTGTGGTAGGCTGAAGGATGGCCTCCCCAATCATGTCCATATCCTAATCTACTGCATTTGTGAATGTTACCTTATATGAAAGGGACTTTGTGGATATAATTAGGTTAAGGCTCTTAAGAACGTAAGGATCTTATCCTGGATAGTTCAGGTAGGTCTAGGTCTGATGTAATCACAAAGGTCATTATAAGAGGAAGAAAGGAGATCAGGGTATGGAGTGGATTGAGGCTGGAAATGAGATTATACTGATGCATCCACCAGCTATTGAAAGCCTGCTGCTTCTAGAAGTTAGAAGAGGCCAGAAACACAAAGGTCATTATAAGAGGAAGAAAGGAGATCAGGGTGAGGAGAGGGTTGAGGCTGGAAACAAGAGATTATACTGATGCATCCACCAGCCACTGAAAGCCTGCTGCCTCTAGAAGTTAGTAGAGGCCAGCAACAGATTCTGCCTTGGAACCTCCAGATAGAGCAGCCCTGCCAGTGCTGTGGTATTAACCCCTCAAGACTAATTTCAGACTTCTGACTTCCAGAACTATAGAAGGATAAATTTGTGCTGTTTTAAGTCGCTTAGTTTGTAGTACTATGAAACTAATATAGCCAGATGCTAGCCAAAATGCTGACCTCAGAGAGTATAGGAGTGGATAGATGCCGTTTTCAAGAGTGTGGGGTAAGCAGAGTTAGTTCATCAGTGAATATTTGATTTTAGCTTCTCCATATAGCCCATCACTGTGCTATGTGAGTGTCTGTGTGTGTGTGTGTGTCTGTGTACCTGTGCGTGTTTGTGCAAGTATGCAAAGAAAAATGAATAACCAAAGAACAACTTATACATTTATCCTTTTCCTTCTGTCTTACTGGGATGCGGGATTCTTCCTTACAAAGCTACCGGATCTAGTTGGGGAAATGGTCAGAGATAAAAACTGAAGACCCTGTAGGACAGTGATGACTGAACAAAAGAAAGAGCCTGTAACTATCTGAGGAATAAAGGAAAATTGCTGACGGGCTAGTGAGAAGTAGAGCCTAGTGATTCTGGAACATTTTAAGAAACAGAGAATGAGAACCGGGACAACTGTGCCAAGAAGTAGGACTTTCAGGAGCAGAGATGAGGAAGAAGGATTTTTAGAAAGTATTAATGCGTATTGTGTATTATAATTTGTACCTCTTTTGCTTCCCAGCCAGCTCTCCTTAAAAGACAATCTTTGGTCCTGATCCAGAGTTAGGGTTTTGTTTTCTGTTTTTAAATATACTGTTGTAGTGAGGCCGGTCCCAGAGCAGGAGTAAGCACAGCTTTATTTGGATTGCAGGTTATCAGATAAACTATTAGTATTTCTTACCAGGGGCTTCTAAGCCAGCTCCTTCTGACCTGTAATGTTCTAGGCTGGAACCAAGATGTCTGCAGCTTTCTGATCTTCAGCCTTTTGGGTAAAGCTTCTTGTTGACTGTCTTCTTAAAGGTGCCTTAATGGCAGTCTGAGCAGTTGCTGTTGGGTGAGGCCTTCAAGAGAGAAACCTTTCAAACCTCAGCTCCATGCTTCTGTTTCTCATTTTCTTTGCTTTTTTGAACTTATAACAGTCAAACATCTGTCATGTTAGAATTCCTTTCTCTGGCTGCACTGTCTTTGGCCTGTCTTTAAACGGGCTGTTTTGGATGGATATTCCTCTCTGGGGCAGCTCCTCTATTCTTTTGATGAGCGCAGTGTAGGAGTTGGAGAGTAAAGTCAATGAGCTGTGTACATTTGCACATGAGAGCGCACATACTTATACCACTTCATATACCATCAACCAAAGTCCGGGTCTGATCAGTAACAGCCATGATTATAACCAGATCCCCAGGATGTAGCACAAAGGAAATGCAGACTATCCGCCTAATTTTCACATCGTGGTTGGCAACTTTCAGCCTGAAGCACTTGGAGGATTCTGAGCAGTTTCAATTAGATGTCTCCTTTACTGTATCCTCTGTCCTAGCCCCTGGGAGAATCAAAGGCAGTTTTCAGCTTTGAAATACCCCTCCATGTTACTGGGCTTGTGGGTGCTGCATGAAATTATCCTACCATGTGCTATGACAGATGAATGTCTTAGTTTTAGTGTTGTTACTTTTCCCTGAATTTAAGGTTAGCTGAATGATCAGCTCTTGGTCAGTGAGGTCATTCTGGGGGCACAGCTTACTGGGAATGTCATTGCAGAGCCAGCTGTGTTCATAGTTCCCATTCCCAGCAACAACTCCCTCATGGGAAAGAAGGGCTCTTTCCAAGTATTTATGACCTAAGCTGATAAATTCAGAGAGAACCTAATAGGCTGTATTTTCCTTTAGGCTCTGAAAGTCCTATATTGCTCTGCCCATATGGACTATCTTGTTCTGCCAGTGCTTCATGAAACATGGCTGAGTCCACGGAGCCAGGGCCTTCAACTGGCTTGTGCAACTTATAGGCAGGCATGTGATTGTGGCTAGGAGTTGCGTCTTTTCTGGCTTTGAAGGTATAATTAAGTCCTGAGTGATTACTGAAGAGAACTAATAACTCTGGAAGTGCAAAATAAGGAAAGGAGTCCTTAGTCCAAGTGAGAAGCAAGAACTAGTGTCAGCAGATTTTTGATGAAAGTGAAACAAATGGACAAGCCCAAGTTATCCATTTTTTTTTTCTCCTTATCCGGATTTGGTGAGCAGAAGGAATCTGTTAGAGACAGAATCATTTACTAAACAAAGATGAAAATTCTTAGATAAAAATCTATGTTTTGCCTGGTGGCTGGCATGCTAGGATTATTTTGACAGAAAGTAAATAGCAAGGCCATATGTGAGATGCGAGAGAGAAAAATTTGGATCAACCCCTGTGTTATTTTGTGAAAAGATCCAATCAATTTTACTCCCGTTGCCAGAGGAAGAAGTTATGTAGCCATGTTGGGTAAGGTTCGCAAATTGCTCTCCAATCAAGAAGTAAATAATATCTAAACCCTGCAAATTGAATTTTTATTAAGAAATTCATCTCTGGTTACCCCAGGGTTTATGAAATCTTTTGGAGCTTGTGGAGGAAGGCAGTATATCTCAATGTACAAAACCAGATTGATTGGGGTGAGGAATTTTAATTTTTAGGGTCAGGAATATACCTCACCTTTTAAAACAGGCTTAATGAGAAAGGAGCAGACAAATGTTGCTTTAAAAGCCATTCTAATTCTTCTTGTGTTGTTCTTTATCTATATTACCACTCGTATTGCTAGTTTCGTGTACTTTACAAATTGGGATTAATGGCTTTTTTGCATAAGACTTTCAAGGTCACAAATTCATAAATTGGGTAAATAAATAAATCCCTCTCCAGATCGACTTACTGTGTACTTAACATCTATATATTCATTATTTTCTGCATTCATAAGATGCCAGTACTACTATTAATACAATTTGTATTTCCTTTTTTTTTTTTTTTTTTAAAGATTTTATTTATTTATTTGACAGAGAGAGATCACAAGTAGGCAGAGAGGCAGGCAGAGAGAGAGGAGGAAGCAGGCTCCCTGCAGAGCAGAGAGCCCGACGCGGGGCTCGATCCCAGGACCCTGAGATCACGACCTGAGCCGAAGGCAGCGGCTTAATCCACTGAGCCACCCAGACGCCCCTACAATTTGTATTTCCTATACCGAGCTTGTTTAACTAGAAAATGTCAGTGTCAGTGCTTAACGTAACGTTTTTTTAAGGATGGACAAGTGGAAATGTTTATTTTGCTCTGGCAAGTCCATTTTCAGATACTCTTCTCTAAGAACAAGTGATAATAATAGCAGCTATTCTTAAACTATATTGAAGTTTTACTATGTGAAAGGTACTTTACACATAGGTTCTTATTTAGGAAAGGTATTATTATCATTTTTGTGGTGGAGGGAACTGAGGCTCAGAACTTGTATGAAAGAACTTGCCTATGTCATCAAGGGGTAGGTAGGTATCAGAGTCAGGTTTTGAACCAGGCCTGTCTCAGTTTTGAAAGCCTTGCTCTTTCTTTGGTTCCTACCTCTCTTGCCTTGCCCAGTGATATCTTCCCTGACCTCTTCTTGCTACAAAGCCCGTGTCCTGGTGCATTATTAAGGTATGATTTTCTGATAGGGCATCAGTCAGGATATGCTGGATTATGCTGTGGTGTATGAAGAACCCCTAAATCTCAGTGGCTTAAAGCAGCAAATATTTATTGCCCATTGGTTGTGGGTACCACATGTCTAGTTTGTCTCTGAGGAGCCTCTGATTCATGATTTTCTCACTCAGAGCACAGGGTACAAAGTTGGACACGGGAATAGGCCAATCAGGCATTGGCTCTTACGATGTTCTGCTGGAAGGGATCTGTGCACTTACTCTCTCATTTCATTGGCTGAAACAATTCACTTAGCCTTGCCTAATTACACGAGGCAGGGAAGTGTTACTACTACCAGGGAGCAGGAAGGCAGGCAATAGGCAGTGTCAGTGAGTAAGGTAAATACCAATTGTTTTCAAAAGAAACCTGTGCTGGTCTTAAATATATTTTAGCTTAAAAAATTCTAATACATATTTGCTTCAATTTTAAAACGTCCTTAGATCTATTAGAAGTTAGAAGGTTCAGAAAAGACATCATTATTCAGAGATTGTTCTGGTTTTCAGTTACCTATGTTAATAACTTCCTTGTAGAAGAATTCAGTGGTGGTATCCTTCATTTCCCTAAAAAGGCACTATTAATAATGATTTGTTTGTTAGCTGGATTTTAAAGAACAGGTAGAGGTAGATTTAAAAGGGACTAGTTTGGGGGCTCCTGAGTGGCTCAGTTGGTTAAACTGCATTCTGCTGGGGTCATGATTTCAGGGTCCTGGGAGAGGTCCCTGCTCAGTGGGGAGCTGGCTTCTCTCTCTCCCTCTGTAATCTCTCTGGCTTTCCCTCTGCCTCTCCCCACTGCCTCCATGCTCTTTCTCTTTCTCAAGTAAATAAATAAAACCTTAAAAAAAAAAAAAAAAAGTAACCAGCTTGGGTATGTTGAGAAAATAATTTAAAGGATAGAAAAATTTTCCTAATTCATCTGAGTGTCCTCCTCAAGGGACTGAAAATAAAAATTTAGACTTCTAATTCAAATGGGAGCGATCATTTGGTACCTTCTTCTGGGATTGTTTTTATAAAATAGGAAGGTGTAAATTAACTCTCAAGTGTCAATTTGAACAAACCTGTGAGGCAGACGACAGGAAAATTGGTTAGAGAAATTTCTCCAGCAGAGGGAACTGTGTTGGTTGGGACCTGAAGGCAAGAGAAACCTTAGCTGTCCTAAAATAAAAATTCTGTGCAGTGATTGCAATTAATAGCCTGTCACATAAAAATAGAATGAAATCATCTGGAACTCTGTCTTATAGTTTAGTCCAGAATTTGTGATTTTAACTTTGGCATTTGAATTTTGTGCTTCTTTCGACATTAACTAAGCATAGCAGCCCCGCAAAGGAATAATATAACTACTGGAGCTCTTAGCGTCTGCCTCGCAGTGCCCGGCAGTGCTCTTGTGTGCTCTGTGAAAGGTGCAATCACACAATCAAAATAATATTTTCCCTGAGGTGTCCTGGGGCGGGCTGGTTCCACAATTTTCCAGTAATTGTTTGGAAGAGACAGCTCTAGATTTGATCTTTCCCTTAATCTCCCCCAGCTCAATTCTCTGTAGTGTGTCTCCTGGTTTCTCTTTTGCCATAGTCACTTAAGTACCTGTGATTGGGGTGGATTGGTCTCTGCCATTAATTACTGAGTGGGATTTGGTGCCTCCGTGAATGAACTTGCAGGCCAGTGCCCAAAATAGCCTTGCACAGTAGCAGTAAGGTTAAAGAATTCTTGAGCATTGTGAAAAGCTGAGGTGGCCTTTGAGGTCAACACACTTCTTTTGTCTTGAGTCCACAGCCCAGATAGTTTCTGAGAGATAACTAAAGTTTGTGCATATAGACTTTCTTTCCTTTTATTCATCAGCCTCAAGAGCAAAGCTGTGATGTTGAGGCACAGATTACTATTTGGTTTTATTATTTTTTTCCCTCCATTTCACTGGGAAAAAAAAAAATGGAGGCTCTGGGTTGTTGATCAAGTCAAATAGCTAGAAAGTGCTGGAGTCCAGCTTTTTAGACTCCCAAGTCTTGGGCTCTTTTTCTATACATTGCTGACATTTCCCTGTTAGTACTCTAACCATGAGACGTAACAACACAGAAGCAACAGTAATAGTCCAGCTTACTCCCTTCAGCAACACCGTAATTACCAGCCGCTGCAGACCTGGACTTCTGCAGACCTGGACTGCAGACCTGTTAATTGCTGCTTGTGGATGGGGTCCTCCTTGTAACGTGGTCTGCCGCCCTCTGCTGGCAAAGTGGCTCACTTTTCTTGTTGCTTGGTTTCCTCTGGCCTTAATCTTGATCTTCCTAGTGTAACCTCTTTTCTCAGTGTATGCCACTCTTGTTTGAAGGTGAGAAAACATTCTGGTTGGCACTTCACTTAAGGAAAACATCAGAGAACATCAAAGAAAGCAGGACTTGATATTTCTTCAACAATACACTCCTATGTGTGAAAGCTCCCTTTTCTCCTGCCATCTACCGAATTACCAAGTATGGGTCTTGCCTCACCTCAGCTTTGGCATGCTTCTAACTCCCTGTAAAAGAGAGTAAACATTCTCCTCCAAATCACGTCGGTGGTTGGCAGCCAAGAGGACTGATGCCAGAGATTTATCACATACCTGGGAGTTCTGCGAACCCTGGAAGGAGCTGGGCCAGAACTACTCAGGGCCTCTAGGGAGCTAAGATGGAGAGGATCTATGATGAGATCGGAAAGGTAGGTTGGATTCTGCAGGGTGGCAGTGGGGAGAGGGTGGGTGCGGATTCATGGTGGGAAGAGGCAGATCTTCATGTAGTGGGCCCCTGTCCAACAGACTCGCTAAGACTGCAGGCAGGCAAGTGGAAATTGAGTGAAAGTGCTTCCAGGGCGGGGACAGCTGAGAGACTTGGCTACTTAAGATTTGGTTAAGAAGTAAAAGACTAGAGTTCTTATGTGCTAACTTGAGATTTTTGTTGGAAAATACAAAAATAATTATATTGGGTGTTCTGACCATTCCACTATCAAAAGGAGTTGTCAGTTTGCATCATTTCTCTTTTTTTCTTTTTTAAGATTTTTATTTTTAAGTAATCTCCATACCCAACATGAGGCTCATACTTACAATCCTGAGATCAAGAGTCACTACCAACTGAGTCAGCCTAATTTGCATCATTTCTAATATGCCATCTAGGGATTGTTAATTAGGATGCTCACTCTGATGAGTCTTAGAACAAATTACATAAATTACAACACTGGTCACTTTACCTGGAACATATACCAGAGAAAAAGTGGCAAATTATCTTGTATTAGTGGTTCTCAGAGTGTGGCCCCTAAACTAGCAGAATTAGCATTACTTATTAGAAATGTAATTTCTCAGACCCCATCTTAAACCCACTGAATCAGAAGCTGTGGGGGTGGCGCCCAGCAATCTGAATTTTAAGAAGCCTTCCAGATGATCGTGGCACACTCCAATTTGAGCAGCACTGCCTTAGATGATAAATGTAAATGAGTACCATCAGATGATTTCTACTGAGGAAGGATTGTAAATGATATGTTAAAGCAGCAGGAAAGAATGCAGAAAGGTGAGGCAAAGATTTGCAAGACCTATGTTTCTGCTGTGTTTATGAATGGCTAAGATTGCTTGAGGTTTGACCACTGGATCAATCTGGGTAATAATACAATACAGCTTAAAGGTGGATTGCTAGAATCACAAAAGGGCAAGGTGGAGAGTCTGAAAGAAATGATGACAGCTAGGATTGATCTGGCTTACTCTATCATTGTTCTGGGGCTTTGCTGTGAAGCATTGCCCTGTGTTCTGACTCTGTGACCTTCTTTGATATAGACACAGTAAAATTATATCTTCCTGAAAAGGGCAAGACCAGAATTATTTCATAGAAACTGATTTTCTTGGGGAAAAAAGGGAATTGACAATGCCATAGGAAAATATTATTAAAAATATTTATTCAATTTAGGGAATAATAAATGATAAAGCATCAGCTTTTTCTTTAATCCTTTATTAAAACTATGATTCATAAGGCTTCAATTAAAAACATACAAGAGGACCATGAGCATCAGTCTAGTCTTCACCTTCTAGTTATTTCTTTCTTGAAAAAACAGCATTTTAAAAAACAAGGTGTTATATGACAAAGTGCTTCTGGAGAATTTAGTCCTTATGGCTAGAATTCCTGAAATTGCAAAATAAGTCACTGATTGTCGTCTTGTGCCAGAGAGATGAAGGGAAACCTGTTCTCAATTACTGGGCAGCTGGTATGTTTTAATTGTTTGCTTTTTATAAGCAATAAAATAAAAGGAGTATTCCTTAAGTATCCTTATACACTATTAATGCAGTGCTTCCCACACTTACCGTGCATCACAATCCTCAGGGAACTTGTTAAAAATGCAGATTGCCCACCCCTTGAGGCTCTGATTTAGTAGGGATATGATTTTTAACAAGCATCCAAATGATTTTGGTGCAGGTGTTTTGAAGACCACACTTTTCCAAACTCTGCCCAGGGCCTACTCATAATTTATGTGCTCATTATTTTAGCATATCTAAAAGTGATTGACAATTCGTAAAAATCCAGTTTAGTGTAGATAAAGACTTAACTATGAGCAACACATGCTTATTCCAACAGAGCTTTGTTATTTGACATGTGGGGAAAATGAGTATTGCATAAAAAAATAAAAAAATTAATAAACTTTATTCCTTTTTTTTTTTTTTTTTTAAGATTTTACTTATTTGATAGAGCGCAAGTAGGCAGAGAGAGAGGGAAGCAGGTTCGCTACTGAGCAGAGAGCCGATTCAGGGCTGGATCCCAGGACCCTGGGATCATGACCTGAGCTGAAGGCAGAGGCTTAACGCACTGAGCCACCCAGGTGCCCCTAAACTTTATTTTTTTTATTTTTATTTTAATTTTTTTAAGATTTTATTTATTTATTTGACAGACAGAGATCACAAGTAGGCAGAGAGGCAGGCAGAGAGAGAGAGGAAGGGAAGCAGGCTCTCTGCTGAGCAGAGAGCCCGATGTGGGGCTTGATCCCAGGACCCCGGGATCATGACCTGAGCCAAAGGCAGAGGCTTTAACCCACTGAGCCACCCAGGCACCCCCTAAATTTTATTTTTTAAAGCAATTTAGGTTTACAGAAAATTGAGTAGTGTATCCCATATGCTCCCTCTCTCCCCTAATCAGTTTCCCTTCTTATTAACATCTTATATTAAGGTGGTATACAGTATCATTAACTAAAATCTGTAGTTGATACATTATTATTAACTAAAATCCATAGTTTATATTAGGGTTCACTCTTTGTGTTATACAGTCGAATGGGTTATGATAAGTGCATTATGTTCTGTATCTATCATTGTAGTATCCTACAGAATAGTTTTACTGGTCCAAGAAATCTCCTGTGCTCTGCCTATTCATCCCTCTTCTCCTCTCCCTGAACTCTTGGCAACCACTGATGTTTTTATTGTCACTATAGTTTTGGCTCTTCAGAATGTCATATAGTTGTAATCATGTAGTATATAGCCTTTTCAGATTTGGTTCCTTTCATTAAGCAATATGCATTTAAGATTTCTTTATGTCTTTTAGTAGCTTGATAGCTCATTTCTTTTTATTCCTGAATAATATTCCATCGTATGGATGTCCCACAGTTTGTTTATCCATTCGCTTTTTGAAAGACATCGTGGTTGCTTCTGGTTTGGGACAACTATAAAAAAAAAAGGCTGCTATAAACATTTGTGGACAAGTTTTTGTGTGGATGTAAGTTTTCGGTTCATTTAGGTAAATACCTAGGAGTATGATTACTGGATTATATGGTAAAACTTTAGTTTTGTAAGTAACTGCTAAGTTCTCTTCCGAAGTAGCTGAATCATTTGATATTGATGATTTTTTTGAATTTTGCCATTCTAATAGGAATATAGTGGTATCTTATTGATGTTTTAATTTATAATTCTCTGAAATGTGATGTTGAACATCTTTTTACCTGTTTATTTACCATCTGTATATCTTCTTTAGTGAGGTATCTGATTGACTGTTTTGCCCATTTTGTAAGTGCGTTGCTTGTTTCCTTATTGTTGAGTTTTAAGGGTTCTTTATGTATTTTAGATACAAGTCTTTCATTAGATGTTTTGCATATATTTTCTCCCAGTCTGTGCCTTTTTTTCTAAGTCTTTAAACATTCTCTTTCTGCGGAGCTGAAGTTTTTTGAGTTTCATTAAGTCCAACTTGCGGATTTTTTCCTTCATGAGTTGTGCTTTAGGTATTCTATTTAAAAGACTTGTCTCCAAACTCAAGGTCACCTGGATTTTCTTCTTTGTTCTAGAAGTCTTATAGTTTTGCTTTTTACATTTAGGTCTATGATCCAACTTAGTTTTGAGTTAATTTTTGGAAAGGCATAAGGCCAGTGTCTAGATGTTTTTTTTCTTTCATTCCTCCTTCCCTTCCTTCCTCATACCCATCTTCCCTCCCTTCCTTTCTTCCTTCTTTCTCTTTTTTTCTTTCTTTATTTTTCTTTTCTTTTTTTCTTTTTTTTTTGTAGGTGGATGTCTGATTGCTAGTTTAACAAACTACCATTTGTTAAAAACACTACATTTTCTCCATTGAATTGACTTTGTTCCTTTGTCAAAGATTAGTTGACTGTATTTATGTGGGTCTATTTTTGGACTCTTAATTCTGCCCCCTTAATCTATTTGTCTACTCTTTCATCAATACAACACCATCTTGATAATTATTTTTGCCTTACAGTTACATAAGTATATAGTATAAGTATATATATAAGTCAGGTAGTATCAGTCCTCAGATTTTGTTCTTTAATAGTGTGTTGGTTTTTCTGGGTCTTTTGTCTTTTCATATAAAGTTTAGTTTGTATATTTGTTGATATAAAAAGTAACTTTTGAGAATTTTGATTGGGATTGCACTGAATCAATAGATCAAGTTGGGGACAACTGACATCTGAAGAATATTGAGGTTTCCTACTGTAGAAAGCCACTCCTACATTTTGCTACTTCAAAATGTGTCACTTTGGCATTAAGATTATTATAGACAGATTATTTTTAAGACACGGAAGTCTCAAGAAGTAATTCTTTTTACCTCTCCTTTATTTGCTTAAAATAATTTAGATAGATAAGGAGTGTGTACCAGGAAAAGAGCTACCACCAAGGATAGCTTTGTTTTATGTAAGAAGGACTTCTCCACATAACATGACAGATATTTGATTACCAAAATTTTGTTCTTTCCATCTCCCTGTGAATCACCTTCCTCTCTTTTGAAGTCCCCAACCTCTATCTCCTTCATCTTAACTCAGGGGAACATATAAGCCTCATTTGCCTGACTACATATGGGTTTTATATTTTTATGGGGCCCTGATAATGTACTTAAATTTGTTTTTCTCCTGTTAATCTGTTTTATGTTAATTTGATTATTAGACCAGCCAAAGAACCTAGAATAGTAAAAGGAAAATTTTTCTTATCCAACACTATCCAGGGAAATAAACTTTAGTAAGTAGAAAATATTTCTCTGGAAACTTTAAATCTTTAGTTTATTAAAATATTTTTACGGGGTGCCTGGGTGGCTCGGTGGGCTAAAGCCTCTGCCTTCAGCTCAGGTCATGATGCCAGGGTTCTGGGATCCAGCCCCACATCGGGCTCTCTGCTCAGAGGGGAGCCTGCTTCCTCCTCTCTCTCTGCCTGCTTCTCTGCCTACTTGTGATCTCTGTCTGTCAAATAAATAAATAAATAATTTAATAAAATAAAATATTTTTACAATAATATTTATAAAATAGAATGCTAATTACTCTAACTTTCTAAATGTATATGAAATGAAATTTGAACTTTTACTTCCTACTAAGGGTCATCATTGTGAATTTCATTTCTGTTATCAATATAGTTTTATCTACTATTTAATATTCTTTCTCTGTATTAGATATCTTTCTTATCATTGTGGTTCTTTGTTTGCATGTCTCTGTTGCCAGCTGGTTCATGGGCTCCTTCAGGACCAGGATCATATCTTGGCCATTGCTGTTTCACAAGTCTGTAGATATTTTATAAGTGTTTGTCAGATGGATCATGACTGCATGTAACACCCATTTCTCTCCTTTTAATTTTTGGCTTCTAATCTATTGTACTCAAGAAAAACCACTTTTTAAAGAACTGTCTGCTTGCTCTAAACAAAGTTGTTAGTACTATCTTTGTGAGAGCTATTGTGTTTTTTTTTTATTTTTTTTTAAAGATTTTATTTATTTATTTGACAGAGAGAGATCACAAGTAGACAGGCAGGCAGAGAGAGAGAGAGAGAGAGGGAAGCAGGCTCGCTGCTGAGCAGAGAGCCCGATGCGGGACTCGATCCCAGGACCCTGAGATCATTACCTGAGCCGAAGGCAGCGGCTTAACCCACTGAGCCACCCAGGCGCCCGAGCTATTGTGTTTTTTTGTGAAGTACAGTGCTATTCTGTATTTTCAACATATAGAAAATTTGAGTGCCCATGTGTTCTCCATATAAAAAATAATTTAGTATTTTTTTCATAATTTCTTTATCTTGCTCTCTCAATATGAAAACACATGTACACACATATTTACACACACAGATGCATATGCTATACCATTTGAAATTAATAATGAGTTCCAAAGTCATAAGTACATCAAGCATCATCTAAGAATAAGGATAATGGAAATATACTTATTTTTTATAAGTTATCATAACATAACTACATATATTATTATATTTATTATATAAGTATATATTAAATATAATTATAGTATATAATATATACTTATTTATATAACTTATATAATTATGTATTATTGTCTTGAATAACATTATTATAAGTTGTTATACTTAAGAAAATCAACAATAATTGTATAACACTATTTGGTAGCCATTCCATATTTAAATTTCCCCAGTTGTTACAAGAATGTCTTTTATATGATCCAGTGTATGTTCCCACATTAAAGTTAACTGGTGTGTTATGTTGTGTAATGTGATGTATTAAGTTGTAGTGTGTGGCTTCAGCTAAGTCCCTTCACATCTCTGGGCCATTTAGGACAATCTATAATATTGCTTTGAGCTCTGAGAGTATATAAACTATAATTATAGGTAATTTTAGGTCTATAATTTTATGATTTATTTATTTATTTATTTATTTATTTTTTTTTTTTTTTTAAAGATTTTATTTATTTATTTGACAGAGAGAAATCACAAGTAGGCAGAGAGGTAGGCAGAGAGAGTGAGAAGGAAGCAGGCTCCCGCCAAGCAGAGAGCCCGATGCGGGACTCGATCCCAGGATCCCGAGACCATGACCCGAGCCGAAGGCAGCAGCCCAAACCACTGAGCCACCCAGGCGCCCCTATGATTTATTTTTAAGGAACATAAAAGTAGAAATGTTATGGAATAATTTGACAGGATCTGATAAACCACCAAATAAAAGAGCAACGTATTTAAGTCAGATTTCAAATACTATCCAAACTCAGGCTTATAATGTTCATGGAGTTTTTAGTATTTCTTCTATGTAGAACTCATCTGTATGAAAATAAAAATCTGTCTATTTATGGGAATTAATGTCTTTAAATACCACCGAGAACTAAGATAAGAATTAAGGCCATGGAATACAGATTGAAGCTTTTCCCAACACAATAACGTTCTAATCTAGTTTGAACCTGCTCAGAAAATAAAACCTTTTAGACAATTGAATTAATTTATGCCAAAATAGTAATAATTTTTAGGCATTTTAAAACATTTTTACACTTGCCAATTTGTAAAAGCTTTAGATTTTTATTTTTTAATTTTTTTTTATTTTTTAAAGATTTTATTTATTTATTTGACAGAGATCACAAGTAGGGAGAGAGGCAGGCAGAGAGAGAGAGAAGGAAGCAGGCTCCCTGCGGAGCAGAGAGCCTGATGTGGGGCTCAATCCCAGGATCCTGGGATCATGGCCCAAGCCGAAGGCAGACACTTAACTGACTGAGCCACCCAAGTGTCCCAGGAAGTACGTGTTTCTATTTACTGACTTCAAACAAGCCTCAGGATAGTACATATTATTTTTTTTAAAGATTTTATTTATTTATTTGACAGATCACAAGCAGGCAGAGAGGCAGGCGGTGGGGGGGGGGGGGGTGGATACAGGCTCCCCACCAAACGGAGAACCTGATGTGGGGCTTGATCCCAGGACCTGGGACCATGACCTGAGCCGAAGGCAGAGGCTTTAACCCACTGAGCCACCCAGGTGCCCCTAGATTTTAAAAAAATTATAAAAATAAGATTTCTACATACCCTTTACCAGATCCCCTAGTTGTTTATATGTTTATTCTTTTTTTTTTTTAAGATTTTATTTATTTATTTGGCAGAGAGAAATCACAACTAGGCAGAGAAGCAGGCAGAGAGAGAGAGAGAGGGAAGCAGGCTCCCTGCTGAGCAGAGAGCCCGATGTGGGACTCGATCCCAGGACCCTGAGATCATGACCTGAGCCGAAGGCAGTGGCTTAACCCACTGAGCCACCCAGGCGCCCCTATATGTTTATTCTTAAAATTACTTTGAATTTTCCTTAAGGAAAAGAGTTTCTTTTTTTACTTGTAGAATATCTCCATTTAGTTTCATATTAGACTTTCTAGTATTCTTGGACTTTAGAAATCCCATGTCCACTTTCCAGACTGGGTAAGCTTGTTCTCTCTCACATCCTTATAGTTATGTAAAAGCTCTAATTCCATCTCCAGTATTTTTCCTTATGAGGAGTTAGAGAGCTGCTAAAAATGTAGGGTGGATTCTGAGTACTTTGACTGTGATTTAAACTTAAGACTTTGTTCTGGAAAACTCTTCTTAGAACAGAACACAGAAGTGAAAAAATATTAGTTAAGTACTTGTATGGCAAAATTGGCTGCAAACTCCAGAAATAAATGTTGGCATCTTAGCTTCATCCAGGTTAGAATTTTTAAAAAATTGTAATTGCTCAGAAGTGCTTAAGAGATTATGGCCTTTACATTTCTTTTTAAGAGCTAAAAAGCCCTGAGAATAATTTACATTTACACTGCTTATTTTTGTTACTTTTGAGATGAATATGTAATGTTTAAATAGTCCTGGGTAGGTGCTTCCTCCCCCATCCCACAGCTGTAGTAAACTGTTATATCTTTCATACATAGCATTTTATTTTAAAAAAATACGTTCTAGACTAAATAAGCTTAACATCCTCAAGCAAAACATTTAAAATCTAAGTGTAACTAACATTGACTTGTGTTATGATTTGTAATTAACATAGGCCTTCCAATTGCTCTGGTTGATTTTATGAATTCTGACAGTTGTCTTGATAAAGCTCACATAGAGGGACATTCGGAAATAGTGTTGGTGAAAAGATAGCTTAAACCCAGAAATTTGGGCAAGAAGTTATATAAATTCAGTGTGGATTCATATTTTATTTTTATGTTTACAATTTAATCATTTCAAAATGTAATAGAATATTTCTTAAATGAAGTCACCATTATGTTCATCTTCCTCAGGGGATTAGTGAGATTAAGGGAATAATATTAACTCAAAGCTGAGAAACTAAACTGTGAAAGCCAAATAGTCAGGCTTCAAGGAATTGCTGTAATGAAAGTCTATCCAAAAAAAGTTTGGGATAAGAATTAGCTTCTATGTATAGCTAAATTTTTTCTCTTCTTTCTTTTATTTATTTTTTTAATAGGGGAAAGGACCTTTGGTCAAAATGGGTATGTTTGGCTATCAAAAAGCACTGTAGTCTCCTACTGCTATTTGCATGACCTTAAGAATATAATCAGTACCCCATAGTTATGGTAACCAGATACATTTGATAAGATTCAGTTTCTTAAAGTAGATTGCCAAAGTAAAGTATAAAATATGATGATAAGTTTAAGTTTGTTGCTAAAGAAAGCCAAAATCTACCTACATAAAAATGTTAATACCAATTAAATTATGTTAAGAATGTTTAAAATGTTGGCTCAGTGGAGGAAGGGAGGGATAACAGAGGGAACTAATTCATATGCACCAATCTGGATGGAAATATCTGCTAAGTAACAGAAAACTGACTAAAAATGTCTTGAACAATGAGAAACATTATCTCACATACAGAAATGTGAATATGGAACAGCTCCAGATTGATTGATTCAATTGCTGTACAAGAACGAAAACCCAAGTTCTTTGCATCTTTCTATTCTGCCCTCCTGTATTTGTTGACTTAGATCCCCACGTGATTGTCAGATGACTGCCACAGCTCCAGAACCCTGGTGGACACAATGACCTCCAGCAGCAGGGGATGTTTATCTCTAAACTTTTTTTTAATTGTTATTAACAATAACAGTAATTTCCTACACATCACAGTATTCAGAATTATACTACATTCCCTTGTTCAAACTAATCCTTGGCCATGGGAACAGGAAATCAGGGGATGTGGAGTGGGCCTCTTTTCCTCTCCTGAGTGGACACCCAAAAAACATGGCATCCTTTTAGCAAGGGGGAAGAGAGGGCTGGATTTTGGTCACTTCTACTATGGGTAGCATCATTTCCCCCATCTTTAATCAAACTTCACTAGTAGTATGAAGGGATTGGGAGGAACATTCAGCTGAATTTATGGCAAACCAATGTGCTAAATGAACTCAGCTTAAAGACACTGAGGGAAAGAAGGAAATGGGAACTAACATTGTCAGTGACTAAAATTTCAGCCATGCTCTGAGGGCTGAAGCACATCAGTGCTGTGACCCACAAAAGAGCAGTTAAATCTCTCCATCTCAAATTTTCTCTAGCTATCCCTAGAAGAGAATTTCTACTTTAAGCTGAAGAGCCTTCTGCAAATTATCTGACTATGGAGACTATGAAAAAGATTCAGAGAGGGGCACCTGGGTGGCTCAGTGGGTTAAAGCCTCTGCCTTCGGCTCAGGTCATGATCCCGGGGTCCTGGGATCGAGCCCCACATCGGGCTCTCTGCTCCGCGGGGAGCCTGCTTCCTCCTCTCTCTCTGCCTCTCTCTCTGCCTGCCTCTCTGCCTAGTTGTGATTTTTCTCTGTCAAATAAATAAAATATTAAAAAAAAAGATTCAGAGAAAAGAATGCATTTCATGTTATCTTAATAATATATATTATCCTGAGGCTTGTTTGAAGTTGGTAAATAGAAACATGTACTTCCTGGGATACTTGAGTATCTCAGTTGGTTAAGTGTCTGCCTTCAGCCTGGGCCATGATCCCGGGTCCT
The DNA here is from genome assembly GCF_922984935.1 of Meles meles. NCBI lineage: Eukaryota > Metazoa > Chordata > Mammalia > Carnivora > Mustelidae > Meles > Meles meles. The sequence continues at coordinate 27,597,133 of NC_060070.1, forward strand.
GGGATGAAGTCCCGCATTGGGCTCCCTGCTTAGCAGGAAGCCTGCTTGTTTCTCCCTCTGCCTGGTTCTCCCTCTGCTTGTGCTCTCTCTCTCTGACAAACAAATAAATAAAATCTTAAAAAATAAATTAAAAAAAAAAGAAACCTGTACTTCCCAAAGAGATTTTAGTATATATACCTATATGAGAAATGTGAAGATTTTAAGTACTTTTGAAATGTGAAAATACAATTCATATCTTAAAGTATATTGAAGACAAGAAATGTGATTGTTTTTTTTTTTTTTTTTTTTTTTTTTTTTTTTTTTTTTTTTTAGGATTTTAGTTTTTGGACAGAGAGAGTGAGAACACAAGCAGGGAGAACCAGAGAGGGAGAGGCAGACACCCTGCTGAGCACAAGAGCCCCAGTGTGGGACTCCATCCCAGGACTGTGGGATCATGACCTGAGCTAAAGGTAAATGCTTAACTGACTGAGTCACCCAGGTGTCCCAAATATTTCTAGGGATATTAAGTGACCCTCTTCCAGATTAGGTCAGTTGTTTCCTTTGCTCTCTCTTCTGGAAAGTTGCTGTTCCTTAATGCTGAATTGTCTGCTCAGATTTATGAATAAAAAATAAGGCTAATTAATATACTTAGCTGAGGTAAGTTTTATTTGTCTCGTTGTGTTGAGACACTGATTTTTTAAAAGCCGTTTTTTTGGGGCACCGGTGTGGCTCAGTTGTTAAGCGACTGCCTTCAGCTCAGGTCATGATCCCAGGGTCCTGGGATCGAGCCCCACATCGGACTCCCTGCTCTGTGGGAAACCTGCTTCTCCCTCCCACTCCCCCTGCTTGTGTTCCCTCCCTTGCCATGTCTCTCTCTGTCAAATAAATAAAATATTTTAAAAAACCAATTTGTAATAGAAAAATTAATGTGTACCAAGACTAAAAATCAAAAGCAAAGAGGGATCTATACCTCAAACCATCAATCTCTCAGAAACCCCCTTAACTGCTAACCACTGTTTGTAGTTTCCCTAGTCTCCTTCTATAAAGTCTCTAAGGATATACAGGAATATTTATATCTCTGTGTTTTTATATTCTCTATTTTTTACAAAAAATGGTAATAAGCTATACATGTTCTTCGCTTTGCTGCTTTTTTTGGAAAAAAATTCTTTTTTTCAGAGTATTTTGCATATGGTTATATTCTTCTTCTTCATCGCTGTAGAGTGTGCGCTGAATTCATGGGCTGGAATTTACCAAACCGTTCTCTTGTTGATGCAAGTTAGTTTCCATCTGATCGTTTGTATAATAAACACTGCTGCATCAAACATCCTTGTACAGATTTCTTGGTGCTTATTTGTAAACATTTTTAAAAGAGGCATTTTTGGGTTACAGTTTAGGTATATTTGAGGCATGAATTAAGAATAATCCTGTTAAAATAATTAATATCATGTATATGTAATAGGTATTCACTTGACAAAATTGCAAGGGTACCAAAGGACACAGTAAAAATTAAATCTTTTTTCAGCTGTCCTTGTTTTTCAACTCTGCTGCTCTAATACTCAACTACTGTTATCACATATGTGTGAGGGACTCTGTGTGTGTGTGTGTATGTATCTGTGTATTTCTTCTTAGATAAATTCCTAGAAATAAGATAGCTAAGTCAAAGATTTGGAAAGTATTTATTTTTACAAGTGGATAAAATTTGTTTCTGTGAAAAATATTCATATTTGACTACTTATAAATTGAGCCGTTTGAGCCTTCCCAGCAAGGTGCCATGAGACAGGGCTCGAAAATTCATCCCATGCCTCCTTTACTCACTTCAGCTGTTCCCAGAACCTCCATCCCACTTGGATACCAAGGGTTTTTCAAGGGACACATATTTATCTTCACCAGTATTAAAACAGAGTAGATTCTTATACTTCTGTTTAATCTCTACTCCCTTCTAGCATGGGAATCCATGGCAAATGACAGAAATAAAGAAATGGTACTTGGCTCTTTTGTTCTCTCTATAGCACTGTGGGAGGTAAATGGTACAGTTAGATTTTTGCATGACAACATAAAGAGGCCAATATTTGATGATGGACAGCTTTCTGTGCAGAACAGTGTAATCACTGAAATACTGTTTGTCTACTTACCTTTTCATTACTCTCTTTTTTGTTCAATTTCAGTGCCTTTTATAAGCTTTCATTTCTCCATCTGTGGACAGTCTTGGTTGAGTATATGAGGTTTCTATTGATGCGGATCTACAGAGAGGAATATTCTCCTTATTACAGCTTTAAAAGAGAATAGTATCAAGAAAGCATTGAAATTCTCAGAGATAGGTAGTTGTTCTTATTAATTTTCATTGTAAGTTTTGGTGAGCAGTGGAGATTTATATCAGTAAATAAAGCAAGACTGGGTAGTAGGATGTTAATAGGGTTTTAAAATTAGGACAAATGAGTTTGGGAACCATCTGTGCCACCTATAAACTGTGCGACCTTGGGAAAATCAAAATAATATCTCTGTGTGTCCATTTTCTCATCTGTAGGTGTTCGAAGGATTGCTGTGTGTATTAGAGAGATAACGTATGCAGAGTACTTTGTCAAGTGTGATCAAGGGTTATCTAAAACTATTCTCATAATGTTGAAGTGAGAAATGGACATAAATTTTTAAAATCAGAATAATTTTGTGATGATCTCCAACATTTCTCATTATGCTGCAGTTTGTCTTCAGAAATGTGTTTTTATAGTTCAATAAACGGAAAGTTTGAAAGGCTATACCCTTCTTAGGTTGGGACATCTGAGTGATTCAGACTCTTACTGGCCTTAATGCATGTTGCAAACAGCCTACTGGGATCAGAACAGAGGGTGGAAATAAAGATGTAGTGAGAGATAAGGCCAGAAGGACTAGTGAAGCAGATTGGGAAGGACCTAGAATGACAGCTCCAAGGAGAATGGATCTTAATTGTTGAGTACTGGAGATCTGTGCAGCTGTCTTTTTGGGAGGATGATGTGGAATATAAAAAGATGCCAAGAGATGCAACAAGGAATGAAAATTCTTCGGTGTGAAAGGATCCAGAAACATACCCATCTGGAATTAACTACATAAAACAGGAAACTGTTCGACGTGTTCTCAAGTGGAGGCATGGGTCCCCCAAAGTTCCTATAGAGGTCACTGCTGCTGCTGAATCCATTTCTGTGGGTCAAGATTTGGCCAGGAGTGAGAGGCTCACCTTTGTGTTCCTGGGAGATTTTATAGTCACCTGCCTGACTATGCAGTAGACTCTGGGTTGGGCCTGCCTGTTCACCTGGTACAAGAAAATATTCCAAAAGAGGCGCAGGACATTTCTGAGTCTTTACTCAAGGGAGTGGGTGGAATAACAGTTCAGCAGACCCAGGCTGTAGGCCTAAGTCTATTCCTCCTGGGTGCAACAAAGGTTTGTACGAAGTGAGAAACATAATTGTGGAGCGTGATGGACCAGTTGAGGAACAGGCTGGGGGCAGTGAGAGTACTAAGGTCCATTGCCATACATTAGACATGAAGTATTACTGTCTTAAGCTGGAAGGTGTAGTGGGAATGGGGAGACACAGCCAAATGGCAGGAACAGTGTGAGAGAAGAAACAACATTAGCTGAAGGAAAAACTAGAAAGAAGAGTCAAGGATCGTGTCAAGATTTCACAGTCTAGTGGGCTGGAGAATGGAAAAATTATAATGGAGAATTGGGAGGAGGAGAAGATTTGGGTGGTAGGGAGAAGAAAAGTAGTAATGTCTACCAAGTAGTTGGAAATGCAGAAGTCAAGTTGATAAAGGTATTCAGAGTTGGAGAGAGAGAAAAAAGATTTGTAAGATTTCCATTTAGAAGCCTAGGGAAAGGCCTTGTATGCAGAGACTTTTTTTTTTTTTTTTTTTTTACAAATTATATTCCAGTGGAACAAATAGTTTACTTTCACAAAAAAGTTTACTCAGATTATACAGGATCTCTTCTGAGCGAGGATGTTCAGCAACCAGTGCTGGCTCTACCAGTTCCTTTTCCTGGAGGCCTCTGGTGCAGGCACTCCTTAGCACCAAGTATACCCGTGGTGCTCTCTTTTGCTGCACTTTAGAATCACCTGGGAGCTTTTAAGAAATCCCAAGGCCACGCTACAACCCAGGCCAATTAAATCAGGGTGATTTTAGTATACATCCAAGGGTTGAGAAACACTGCCAAATATCGCCTTTGTGTGAGAAGCACAACTGATACTTAGCCTGTGATACTGTCCTCTCAAAACCTGCCCTGCGGAGTTTGTTGTGTAAGTATTCTCTCCATATGAACCTCCCCATACCACCCTACAAGTCCAGAAGGGTGTGGGAGGTGAAGAGGAGGAAGAAGGACTAGAGAAGTCAGAGAGGGAAGAAGAGAACCAGGAAAACATGATGTCATGGACGCCGAGAGAGGGGACTTCCAGGAGTGTGAGTTGGTCATCAATATCAGTGACCGACGTCAAATGCTATGGTCATTTAGGGATGAAAAGAACTGAGAAGAAGCCAGAGAGTGTTGTACTGAGTTTCAGTATAGTGATGTGGTTGGAAGCCAGACTGCAAAACAGGTAAGGAGTAGGACACTGGGGACATGGAAGTAGCAGGTGTAGACAGAGACAACAGACCCACCGCACAGCTGCTGCACAATGTGCTTTAACTGATTGTTATGCTCCGTGGTGTTAAAAAAAAAACAACAACTAGTTTCCAACACTTAAAAATTGGGAGGTTTCATATAAAATGTAAGGTAAGATTTCTCTTGAAAAAAACTGGAAGATCTGACAACAATGGCCTTTGCTTCCTCTTGGCAATAATTTGTTGTCTACTTCAGAAATAATGTGCTCTCTTGTGTTCACCACACAGTCCCCATTCCTGATGGTTGTCCTTTCCACCTGCTCGTTCCTTTCATTTGCATGACCTCTCTGGCCTCTGTAGGCAGGTGAGTTTGGGATTTGGATTTGATCCTGATCTGTCAGGTGGTTTGTCAGAGAGCCCTGTGCACTATTGGGGGAGGGCAGGGAGAAGTCCATGTTGAGGCTGTTATGGGGAGGCAGGAACCTGGAACGTTCAGAGGTCAAGTGGAATAAAGGAAGAACTTCTCCGGGTTAGTCTGGAATAGGAAGAACACAAAAGCAAAGGGAAAGGAGGATGGTTGGCAATAGAGATTTGGGGGACGAGAAGAGAGAAGATGAGAGCGTGTTTGTTAGTCTCAGTCTCACAGGCTCATCGCTGCAAGTCTGGTGGAGGACACAGCATCGGGGTGTTGGCAGTGTGGAGACTGGGAGCAATCATAATAGGAACTAATGAAAAGACATGTCAACTTGGGGTGGGAGGTGGGAAACTGGCTCTGAAAACTACTGAGTACATAAAGATTTCTGGACTTATTTTTTTTAAATAAGTTTTTATTTATTTGAGAGAGAGAGACAGTGAAAAAGGGCACAAGCAAGTGGAGAGGCAGAGGGAGAGAGAGAAGCCGACTTGAGGAGGCTTGAGGCTTGATCCCAGGAACTTTGACATCATGACTTAATCAAAGGCAGCCACTTAACTGACTGAGCCACCCAGGTGCCCCTGGACTTACTTAGAAACAGCTTTTCCCTATTTATTGGGAGACAACAGTTTTAAAATAGAAAATTTTACTTTGTAGCATTTGAAGTCATCTTATGTTATTTTAAAATGCATCTTTTAAAAAATATGGTTTCGGGGTATATGGTGGCTCAGTGGGTTGGGCCTCTGCCTCCAGCTTGGGTTGTGGTCTTGGGGTCCTGGGATCAAGCCCCTCATCCTGGCTCTCTACTTGGCAGGGAGCCTGCTTCCTGCCCCTCCCCCCACCCCCCCGCCTCTCTGCCTACTTGTGATCTCTCTCTGTCAAATAAAGCAATAAATAAAATCTTAAAAAAAATATATGGTTTCAAGGGCGTTAAAGAATAAGTCCCACATAAGCCATTAACAGCATAATAAAACTTAACTGCTTTTATAATGTTCACATTTTATGGTAACTTAATTGTATGTTGCAAAGTTTTCTGTTCCATTATTTTCCAATGGTACTGCCATTTTTATTAAATTATGTAAAGGAATGGTTTAAAAACACCTCTGCCAAAATATTCAAATGTTGTGGTTCAATGCCAATATTTCTGTTTGACTAAACCCTTTCAGATAACATAAAAGCAATTTGTTCATATTGAATGGAACAAATGTTTGTTTGTTTCTTAGGGATTTTTTTTTTTTTGTTATTCAGGTCTGCTTATTTTTAGAGATGGAAGGCATTGTATAAACTGAAATGGTGTTGCATCAAAATTATCCTTCATCAATTTGTTATACACCACTTATTTTTAATTGATGCTGGCAGCTCTTAGGTTGTTCATGGGTAAATTTGTTTTGCTGATTTAAGTATTTGGAGATTGTTGCATGGAGTCTGGAGAGATTACAAATCCTGAGTCTGTATTTGAGAAGGCTATGGCTTACAGAAAAACAGGAGGGTAAAAAAATCACATTGTTTTATTGAAGACTTTATGAGCTAGGGATAAGACTAATTTTCATAGTTAGAGTTTACATCTCTCTTTTTTTTAACTCCTCAGAACTTTTATATATTCATTTGTACTTGTATTTATATTCATAAATAGTTAACTAAATTATATAAGTTGAGGGATGTTGTATGTTGAGGTTTCAAGGGGCCAGTCAGTTCTTTCCATCTTCCCTCTGAGTTCTAAGCCAATTGAGAAATAGATAAAGGAAATGGACAATGAGAAATAGACATGGGAATTTTATTATGCGTAAAAATGGAGACTGTGGCTTAGATGTGGTGCTAAATGGGCTTCCTACTCCCTCTCCAATAAGTTTAGGACTGAATGGGGGATGGAGTTGGGTCTGCAGAGTGATAGTTCCTCTGCCATCTTCTTGAAGGACTATGGACCAACTCATACCCACTGGGCCCAGAGAACCTGAGTAAGAGGCCACTCAGTATAGCAGCCATGAACCCATTGATCCACCCAGCAGTGCAAAGTAGACTAGTGGGTATCAGACTTTCATCACAAAACAGAAAAAAAAATGTTCCTCTTACTAGTGTTCAGGTAGCTACAGTGTTTAGGGCTAGAGCAGAAGTTCTCATTTTGTGAGCCAGCAAGAATGCAAAGATGTGAAAGGAAGGTTTCACTTATACTGGGAAGGTTGGTTCCTATGGATCTCTAACTCAGTACTATACTGCACCAAGTTTTACAATTAGGGATTATTTCCTTAGGCTAACTATTCCTTCTTTTATTCCTGTGATTCATTAAAATGAATTTGATGGAAGGGGAGGGAGAATCCTATGTAAAGTCATGAGAAATACCATAATGTGTGTCAGGTCGCTTTTTTATGTGTTGGGAGAGCATAACATACATAGCATGAAACACAGAATTGTTTGTTTTTTCCTTTCCTTCCTTCCTCATGTTCTTCTTTTCTACTTCCCTTCCTGGCATCACTGGTGAGTCAGGTAGCAAATCCACTACGCTCAGTGCCCTCACCTCAAACCCAAAGCTCATTTCTGTGCTTGAATAACTGGGTCATGGTATAGTAAGGTGTTGGCGTTTCATCTTGCTCTGATTAAATAGTTGCCCGTGGCTTAAAAAAAAAAAGGCAGGATGCTTTTTCTCATTTTAAAATACATAATTTTATAAATTAATCTGTTGCCTGAATTTTATTCGATGAAACATGATCTGGTGGTTACATAAAGCACTCACAAATGAAGATCAGGTGAGCTTAGACTTATGCTATCTCCTACCTGGTCTCCTAACGTACAGACTAGCCTCCTCCAGTTCTTCTCCATTTCTCCAGAAAAAAATACCCAAATTATATGGAAAAGCAAGAGAAGGCTATTTGCAAAGTTCACAGTGGTTACCTTTGAGGTGGGTGGGTGGAAATGGTCAGGGGAGTAATTGAGGAAGATCTTCTGGGCCATCAAAGGCACTGATAGATACTTTAAATTGTGTAGTAAGTATATGCATATTTATATTGGTATATTCAACCTTTCACAAATATTATTTATATCTTTTATAAATATTTTCTCATTCAAAATTATAAAACTGATCTTAAGAAGAATCCGAATCACCTGTCTTCTTGCCTCTCTAAAGCTTCTATTCAGCTTCTAGGAGTATGAATTTGAGAACTCCATATATGTATAGCATACAAGGCTATATTAGTCAATATTCTGGATACAAGTGAAAGAAATCCAGTTCATATTATTTAAGCACTCCACCTACTCCCCCACCAAAAGAAAAAGAATTTGTTGGCTTATATGATAAAGAAGGATAAATGTGCCCTTAACTTTGGTCTCTCCACACCCACGAGTTAAAATGACAGTATGGGTTCTTTCTTTTTGTCTTTCTCATCTATGTTATGTTTGCATTTTGGCTTCTGTTTCTCTTACTATAGTTGACTTCACACACTTGTCTAAGGATGAGAGTCACGTGAAAGTCCAGCTCACACTGCCCTTCTAACTTGGGATCCTAGGGAAAAATAAACGTCTTTCCTAATAGGGAGGGCTAGCTATGTATTTTGTGGGGTCTCTTGTTCAAACACCAGGAACAAGTGTCATTAAAGGCACTAAAATATAAAGTGCTTTTTGAAAAAATTCTGTATGCTATCTTTCAACTTGTCATTGTTTTTTAAAAAATTTCTTACGTAATGTTGTTCCAAGTAAAGAAAAACTAAAATTTTAAGAATGAGTATGACTCTCACCATTTGTCATTATGTTGTGCAACCCAGTTTTTCAACACAAATATAAAAGCATTTAACTCATAGATGGAAGCACTGAAATTATACAATTTATAATACATACAATTAATATATATTTTTTCTTTCTAAACCAATGGAAATGTGCAAAATGAACTCAACTGTTTTTATTTCACTTCTTGATGCTCCCACATTCTGCCATTTCTTCCTTCAGCTTAACAATGAGTAAGGAATAACTGAAAAGAAAAGGAACTATGGGTTGCCCTAACTCCTCTCCTTTCCTTCAATGTCATCATTTTTAGTGAATTTGTCTAATAAAGGAAAGTGACACAAGTAAGAAAAGATATGATGAAGTTATTTGGTCTTGTTTCTTAAAATGCCATTGCATTCTTTCTGCTTTCTGCATTGGAAGAAAGTTCTGGTTCAAATGGAAAGCACGGTCTCATGGATCTCTCAGCAACCCCACTTGTTCAGTTTTAAATGTAACATACTTACCTCATCTTTGAGTCTTACAGAACTGCTCCACTTTGTGGGTCCACTGAAAGGCTGTGCTTATGGGCGTCATAAATGCTATCCTGCAAACAGAGTATGTATTTCCTTTGCTCATGTGTATGCCCATTGTTCAGTGGGACTTCACTTACAAAACACAAGCTCAAGGTAAAATTATTGAGAATTTCAAAGCAGCAACAGCAGAGCATTAAACCAAGTGCAGGACACTCTTGAACTAAAGAGGCCTTTGTCACTGAGCAGGTCATAGACACCAAGCTGGATCTGCAGGTAGCCTTGGCAAGGATTATGATTGGCCAAGTTTGGGTTATACATCTATTCTTTTTTTTTTTTTTTTTTTTGAGGAGTGGGGAGGGGGGTTATGTATCTATTCTTGAATCTATCTCTTGGTCCAGTGTATGGAGTTCTCTGATGCGTCAGGCTTGGCTTACTTGTCCAGAGCTAGGGCCAAAAAAAGGTGTTGTCAGCTGCCCCAACTAGAAGGAGTAGGGGAGTGCTTCATCAAAAGACCCAATAATAGGCAGACAACGTATGTTTACTCTAAGGGGCTTTATATCTGTCTGCTTCACTTTCATCTCCTACCAGGGCTTTAATCCTCAACACCCTTTTTTAAAATCATTCCTAGGATATACCAACTTCTTGCGTGACTATGCTTTTAGACATGGTCTTCCTTCTTGGAACACATTTCCTCTTCTGGAAAACTTTTACTAATTCTTTAACAGTTCAAATTCACTTCCTCTCTGGGGTTGGCTCTGATATCCTCGGGCAGATTAGTTGCTCAGACCTTAAACATTTACTGTTCCTTATTTGTTTCTGAGTCACAGCACTATTGCTTTTATTCCAAAGTATTTATTTTCTTGTCTACTTATCTCACTAGATTCTGGGCTCCTTGAGAGCAGGAATAGTCATTCTTTTTTTTTTTTTTTTTTTTCCCCCAGTGCTCAAAAGCCTGTTATGTAACTGGTCCTTGATAAGTGTGTTGAATGAAACACAGTAAAAAGCTGGTGTTATAAAATAGTGTTTTCAAACTGTCTTCTCTGATATTAACCTTGTACCCCAAAAGGATGCTTCCATAAATGATTCTTACATTTGAGGTATCATTGGAGGGCATCTGAGACTTTTCAGATTCTTTTTTTCTGAAGCACTGGGCTGTTTTTTGAGTAAAGTAAAAAACATCTCTTAGTTAAAACGCTCAGCCGGAAACAACTGAATGCAAAACTCAGAGCAGTATTGTTTTGAATTCAGATAAATTTCCAGATAAATTCAGTCTGTTTCCTAAGATCAAGCACACTGTCTAGGGGTTGGTCCTGGGGTACTCTTTGTGGGCAGGCGGTGGGCACTGTTTCCCACCTTGCCCACTAAGCTGATCAGCCTGGACTCCAGAAACTCAGGAGCTCCACATATCATGGATGTGAAACCGGTCATATATCACCTTTGTCATGATATTTGTTCTCACATAATTATGCTCTTCTGTAGTGACGCTGTCCAAGGGGTACTGGAAAACAAATGAGATGATCCTTTGCTTTCCTTGAGATCCCCTTTCCAGTTCTGCATATTTAGAAGCTCTATTCCAGCACATGTCAAGAGGAGAGGATCCCTGCTCAGAACTCTACCTTTGAGAACTTTGCTACAGGGAAGGAGCACCCATTAGAACAATGTTAGAAACAGGGCTAAGCTGAGAGTCCTGAAGGTCCTCTGAAATTGAATGTGTGTAATGACTGGGTTCCAACAAGAAGGACAAAAATGAAGGACAAACAAGATGAAAGTGGCAACAAACAAAATCACATAGAAGTAAGTTAAAAAAATTAATCAGTTATCCATAAAATAATGGTGTGAATGCGTGAATTCATCTAAAGAGTAAAAAATAAGAGAAATATTATAATAATTCAAAATTGTGAGAGGAAACCTTTATTGTTACAAGATCTCAGTTCTGCTTAGCAAAATATTGATCTATTTCTTTTGACCATACTTTAGATATAATCTTTAAATCTTGATTGTTCTCCAAGGAAATAAAACATACACAGACAGTTTTATATAGTTCTATGCAAAGTACTTTTCCTCTGGATAGTTCGTATAGCTGTTATTTGCAGTTTGACGTTGAACAAAGTGCAGAAACAGCTCCACATTTTGAACTTGTTTTTCTATTACCCCATAATGATAAAAACAAGCTAATGAAAGAAACTCATAAATATAAGCCAAAATGAGTTTATAATTAAGAGACTTCTGGAATTTTGAAAACATACACAAATTGAGCAGGTCGTGTGTCTGCTCCCATATTTCTAGTGCGAATAGTTTTTTGCATTTATTGATTCAAAAAACCTTCGCTATCCATCATGCCTCTAAGAAAACTGTAAACTATGATTAATACACCTTGTAAACATTATATTTGATAGGTCACAATGCTGTATCATCATAGAAAAATTTATCACTTAAATCAGTATTGAATTGAGATATATGATTAGGATGTTTAAAAGCTCTCTGTCTCTAATCGTTATTTGGTCATTTTTCTAATCCTGAAAGAAGGTGAATGTTGTATCGGCTAATGACATCTGATTCAGGGCATCTTGTAACTGACAGCCCCCAAGGAGGGAAAGTCCACTATCAGAGGTTGTTATAAAGGGTAAAGGAAAAATGTGACAAAAAAAAATTAGAAGTGCCAGAAAAAAGAGGTTGTAAATTGGTAGTAATGAATGTGAAGTTTTCTTCTTACATGGCAACAATAATCTGTCACCTCCCACACTCTTCAGATGAAAAAACCTAATTGGCCTCGGAGATAACATCTGCTAAATGTAGTGTTGAATAACAGGTGGTTAAAAATGTGTTAAATAGCACATTAATTAAATTGGTACCCATGCATTTTTAGACTTTAAAACTTCTTATTAAATGATGGCATACATTTGAAGAAATGTGTAGCTGTTTTTTGTAAAGTAGATACTATAAATCCAGATAAAATAAAAAACTGCCATTGACTTAAGTTGAAAATAAAAAAAAAGTAAGTTCATTTTTTTAAAATATTTTGATACTTGGTAACCAGAAGAAGAAAGAGAATTCTTGAGGGGTGGGGACGGTTGAGGCAAACTATAAATATGCATGGACTTTGTATATCCATGTGCAGGTGAGTTCATATGATCAATGAAATGTTCAACATTGTTCCACTGTTATTAAATTTTACACATACATGAACCCCAGTGATGCAAGAGGGTGTCTATGTTCAATATTGGTCACCAGTTAGCCTTGCCTTTATATTTTGGAATTCTGTAATTCAAGTCATCTGTTTATATATAAATCAAGTGTTATTTAAGTTTAGGACTTTTTGAACGGTTCTATTTCAGAAAGTAGGTTTAAGAGGAAGGCTGAATTCCCTAATTCCATTTGGTTCTAAATGCAGAATGCTGGTCCACATATGCATTCATACTAATAGGTGCTCTGTGGAAAAAGTGTTCTGTGCCTTACGGATTTTGTAGAAATACCTGGTAAAACAAAGTCAAACATGTTTCATCATCACAGGTCTCTTTAGAACCTATGCTATGACTACTGTGCATTGTGACTCTCTGAGAGGTGGGCATAGTACTTAGCTTTGACTTTAGTGTTGTGACCATGAAACCCCAGACAGCAGAATCCATCGTAGGATGGAGGAATGTATTGCTTGAAGTCAGTTTTCCTATTTATGAAGGCCATCATCTACCTCTGATGAGGGTTAGAATTTGAGATGTGAGTGCAGAAAGGGGCATCTGCCCAGTAGGCCAGGTCATGGAACCTCCACCCAGGAGTCTAAAGTGTCTTCCCTGCCACACAGGATGGACCTTAGAAGCAATGGATGACCTGGACAGGCATCCAGAATACCATAAAATCAGGAACGGAAGAGGCTGGGTGAGGTGCATGAGGACTCTCCCTTCATCGTCACAGTTTGAATTGTTTCAGTTTCATAGAATTTATTCTGTAGTATTTATATTCACTATTTCTCTCTCTCTCTCTCTCTTTTTTTTTTTTTACATTAACCTATCAATTAATAATCCATCAGTGAGGGGCGCCTGGGTGGCTCAGTGGGTTAAGCCGCTGCCTTCGGCTCAGGTCAACATCTCAGGGTCCTGGGATCGAGTCACGCATCGGGCTCTCTGTTCAGCGGGGAGCCTGCTTCCCTCTCTCTCTCTCTCTCTGCCTGCCTCTCTGCCTACTTGTGATCTCTCTCTGTCAAATAAATAAATAAAATCTTTAAAAAAAAAAATCCATCAGTGAATGGAGGTAAGGGCAAACCAGGCCTGATCCTAATGGAGGAACTGAGGCTAATTCCTTTGGTTTGAGGAGGTTGAACAATCTAGAACAGTCTTTCATTTGGTCTGTGGAGCTTTCCTGTGCCATGTACTCGGAGCTTTTTCATCCAACATATCACCTAGACACACTTTAAACTGCTTTTCACTCATTGCGACTCATGTTTATACTCTTTACTAAGATCCTAAATGTTTTCCAGTGTTTCTCTGATATTAGTTCTACCCCTGGTGACAATATTTGTGGCAGTGATTTGTGTCCTTGGGTTATCTCTAAGCACAGCTCCCACTTGGCCCCCTGCAGGAGCCTACTAAGGGCGGTTAGGGGGTGCATTATCTGTAGAGAATTTAAAAAGAGTAATAAGGCCTGGTTGCTCTGCTTTCTATCGTTATCATGCTTCAGTGATTTTAAACAATGCCAGTAATAAAAATACTCCTCCTACCTGCAGGGGCAAATGCAACCTGCATCACCACCCCCCACCCCCACTGCCATGCTCTCTCTTAAAAAGTCCTATTGGAGAAAACAAGCAAACTTTATTTATATATTTTATGCTTTCCCCTCCTAATTTGTCTCAAGGACAATTTAATTTCACTTATTTGTTTAAATAGAATTATTTAAAATCTGGAATCTTACCCACAAAAATTTAAAACTGGTTTATCACTGAGTTGCTTCTTGATTACTGAAGGAAAAATACCTATGTAATAAAAAGCACTAGTCTTAAAATACATGAACTCCTAGGCTTTTCTTTGTTTTAAGAGAGGCAGCATCTCACTGTAGAATTTACTCTTGAATGCAGGGACCTTGTTGTAGTGGTGGCTCTGACACTGATAAACCTTAGGCATGGCATCAGCCCTGTGGGCCTCAGCTTCCTTCTTTTAAAGTCAGGCTGAGGGGCGCCTGGGTGGCTCAGTGGGTTAAAGCCTCTGCCTTCGGCTCAGGTCAGGATCCCGGGGTCCTGGGATTGAGCCCCGCATCGGGCTCTCTGCTCAGCGGGGAGCCTGCTTCCTCCTCTCTCTCTGCCTGCCTCTCTGCTTACTTGTGATCTCTGCCTGTCGAATAAACAAATAAAATCTTAAAAAAAAAATAAAGTCAGGCTAATGTTCTCAGAGGTCATTAATGAAGAAACTAGGCAGACTACTTCACAACGTGGTCATTTTAGCTAAGTATGCCAAATTAAAATGATTTTTTAAAATTCTGAATTAAAGGAATAACACTTGATTATAGAGCAATCACAGTTTTGTTCAATTTCAGGAAAAAAAACCAAAAACTTGTAAGATTTACTAACTCCTAAATACTAAACCCTGAATTTCTAGAACTCTCAAATATTAAACTCAGATTTCTGGAATTCAGATGGGAAGAGGAGGAATTCCTTCATGAGCCAGAAGTCCTCCTGCAGACTCGATGGAGTAAAAACCCCCATGACACATCCAGAAAGTTATGATGTTTGCAGATGGCAGATGCTTTATAATCAGGCTGAAATTGACTGTGGTGATGTTGCTACTCTTACTGCCTCTGGACCTCAACATTGTTTTTAAAAAGGGTTTTCCCAGGTCTCTTCCCAATGTTAGAACCCAAGTATACCAAAGCACTCAATGTCCATGGTGGACTGAATTCTCCTGGTTTTCACCCGGGGAATGGGTATTTTAGACATGGTTCCAAAGATTTGTGAATGGCTGCTGCTTTTTCTAGCAATTGAAAAGACTGGTTTTTCTTCATTCATTTAAGCATTCATTAAAAAAAAGATTGCTTGTCAAGTCTGTGTTACTGCCATTGTTAGGGCTAGGATAGAGCAGGGAGTAAATTCTCTGACTTGAGGAGCTGTCCTTCCTCTCCTCATGGGATGGCAGTAGGAGAAAACAGATGGAGTCAAGATGTGTAGATGTAGTTTTTTGATTCATTTGGAGTCCTTGCATAATAAACCTTTGATTCTACACATTGAGCCCAGCAATGTGAGAGTAATGTACTTTTGGGGGTCAAAAGTTCCTACAAATATTTCCAGATGCCAATTAAACCTTGGAGTTTTGACTTAAGGCTGAGTGGTCTGTCTGTCTTTCAAGTCAGGCCAGTCCACACTCCCTAGGCCTGGTCCTTGTCACTCTCCCTAAGCCAGCCCAGTCATTTTCAGCTTCTATGGCAATGCTTTTCATGCAGGTTGTGCCTCAGAATCACATAAGAAATCATTTAAAGTACTAGTTTAAAAAAAACTATATATATATTTATTACACATATAATAAAATAGATATATTCATTCTCTTAGATATACTCTAAGTTACTAGGAATGTGGGACTTGGGGTCTGTGGGATTCATAAAGTGCTCCAGGTGACTCTAATTAGGCCAGCTGGCCCCATTTTTCAAATCAGATCTTAGGAGCTACAACCAGTTTAGTCTCTCTAATGCAAGGATTTCTTCAAGGTTCTCTTCTGAATGCTGAGGACTCTATAGTATAAGGTGTAAGATATTTGAGGAGTCTGCCCACCTTTCCAACCCCATTGCTTCATTCTGGTACCCTCTGCTTCAGTCCGACCAGCCTACTGACTTCTCCTTGGATGCCATCAACACTCCTGGGTCCATGTCTTCTTCGTGCCTTTCCTCAGGTGCTCAAAGTCCTCTTCACTTTTCTCCAGGTCTTTATTTTTCCAAAGCTCAGCTCTAGTCCTATGTTGGACATGAAATCTCCATTTTTGGACTCACCTAGCCTTTATCATTTGGGTCACTCATTTGTCTCTTGTAGTCATTTGTGACTGCAAAGTCTAGTTCAATTCTTGGGAAGGTTTCTAAGTGACTGATACACATGACAGGCCATTTATAGCATTTCATTAATAATGAACAAATAAAAAACATTTACCAATATTCTTTAGATACTGTGCTTCTATGTTAGTATTTCAAAAGACATTTTGTAAATACAGTGAAAGACATGCATTGTACCTGTGTTAATCACTAAAATCATGCTCAGTGCCTGGCATATAAATTATTTGTTGAACAAAGTTAGAAAAAAGCTTATATTATTGTCTCAAAATCTTTGGTGTTGCTTTTTGTTGTTTGGTGCCTTCTGTAATGAGGGTTTGAAGCTTTGCTTTTCACTTTTGTGTTCTCATTATTTCTTTTTTAACACACAGTGGGAGTTTAGGCTACCCACTTGACACCATGCTTAGTTCCTGTTCCAGAATGAAACTTTATCACGACTTCAGAAGGCAAGTAGAGTAACCTGAATTACCCTGTTATTAAATTAATGTATAAACCTAGAGGCTACTCCAAGTGAACATTCCAACAGCTCAAAAAAAAACTCACTGTACTCCATAATACTGATCTTGTTGGTTATGTGGGGTTGTTTATTATTACAGAGTTTAGGGCAACTTTGAGGACCTGACCCTGGTTCACTAAAGAAATTTCTGTTTTATATTCTTTCCAAGCATAGTAACTTAAATTCTTCTGATTTGAATTTTGTTCATGCCTTATAATATACTCTATTTTCACTGGGTATCATCTTTCTGATAACTATCAGAAATAGCCCTTGTTATATCTCAAAGCAGACATTTCATTGATTCTCATAATAAATCTTCCAGGAAAAAGGTACCTGATAAATCAGTAGTCTATGCGTATCTGAATTTAGAAAATATCTTTTGCTGTCAACTCTGTGGTTGTAAATATTCTTTGGTAACATAAATACCTGAGTGAATGGCAGTCAGACTTTGCTTATTTTGGTGTAGATATTTACTAGAAGCTGAAAAATGGTTCCTTGACATATTTTACTAAACTACACAATGAATATAGTGTGATTCTAAATGGACTGTTGAGATTCAGGCTGTTTTGCTGAGCTGAAAGCATAACCCTGGATATTTTACTGGCAACAAGTATTGGCTTTGTACGTTCACTTATTCAATAATTACTCATTGAGCATCTTTTCTAGGTCAGATACCACAGGAGGATGGGGTAAAATGCAGGTACATCTTTGTCCCATGGAAGTCATAGTTTACTCAGACAAATAGATATTAAGCAGAGTATTATATTAGTAATGACTTTATTGTTGTGATAGCAGTATAAGGTAAAAATCTAGTGTGTAATGAGAGAATGTAATTAAAGCCCCCAACCTAATCTGAGGTGGTAAGTTGGGTGAAAAGGTAGGAGTGGGAAGTGTTCAGAAAAGTCTTTCCAGAATTGGTCTTATTTAATATGATATCTGAAAAAAATAAGTGGGAATTAGCAAGACAGAGAGAGGAGTTGCCAACTCCACAAATATAAGAATGATGAATGCTAATAGAAATGACATACTTATGATAAAGCCTCAATTATGCTCATCTAATCCTATTTTATATTTGTTCTGTCACTGATACGAAGTAAGAAGGACTGTATGATCTATAAAACCTGGTTAAAATAACTATGTTATAAAGGACTAGAATGCTTTTAAGGAAACTTTGAAGGTCAGTAGATGAGACAGAGACTGAATGTTCACAAGGAGAAAATGCCCAACTAGAAACATCACAGGAGGGTTCTAAACCATTTTAATAATCATTTACACTAAATAAAAGAAAATATTTCTTTGATGTACTTCTTGATATATGGGGGTTATAATATATTTTAACATTATACAGATCAAATTGTACCTGATAAATTATCCAGCTGTAAGAATATACTTAGCATTTTGGGTATTTAATAAAACTGTTGCATTGTCTTTATGTCCAAAATAATATAAGAAAGAAACAGAGACACTGGGAAGGCAAATCAGGCTGACAGAAAGAAAATAAACAAGATGTGTTAAATTTAACACAAGTTATGTTGTGAAAAGTATATTTAGAAATCAACCCTATTTTTCATTTTTGTTGCAGAAAGTTAAGTGGTCATTAAGAACTGAAATTATTCCACATCGACCAGAACAATAAACAGTGTTGACTGGAAAATACTACTGAATTTTCTCTATCCCTTAGTTTGTAGCCACTGGTATTTTAGATGAATCTAAAATATTTATTGAGATTCAGTTGTGTTTCCTCCCAGTTAGGGACACGGTGGTGGGATCCAGGGCTGAGCGTGAGATAAAGGAACTAGCATTGCAATTGCCATCAGGTGTCCGGTGGCAGCCGCGGTCACCTGAGCTAGCCACTTGACATATGCTACTGAACTTAATTCTGATAGCAGGTTTTTTTTTTTTTTTTTTTTTTTTTTTTTTACATGTGGGAAAACGCAGGCTCAGGGAGCTTAACTAATTTGCTGAAGTATTTGAACCATGATTCAGATGTAGTACAAAGCCCATTTTATTTCTTCTCAATTAGAGAAGAAATGTTTTTTCCCCTTTACAGAAAGAATGCCTGATTTCCCTTATTATTCTGGATTAGTGGTTGTCTATAAAATGCTGAAAGGTCTCATAAAGGTAAACTTACATCTGGTTTGTGGTTCAAAGAGAATTTTCTTAAGTAGATGGTAAAATGTTCCTTAAAAGAGCTGAGTGTAGAAACAGAACTTGGATTGCTAATGACTTTCTTGCTCATATTTAAAGTTTAATTTTTTTTATTACAACTGTAAAGATGTTTAGAAAAACAGAAAAAGAGCATAAAGAAAAAAAAATCACAACATGCCATCCCCCAAAGACAACCATTTTATTAATATCAACAATTTCTACTAGCCTATTTTTTATGAATATGTATGCTCAGTGATGTAGTCATACTAAATATAAAATCTTGTCATTTTCACTTGACACTCTAGGATAAGGCTTTTTATCCCTTGCTAAAAACTACTCATAGAACTAATTTTAATAGATCCTTATTATTCCATTGTATAATGTAGAAACAAGCCAGTGAAATATTCACTTTGTATATATACAGCAATTATTATGACTCATGTTCAGAACAATTAAGGTAAATACAAAGTTCAATAAAATTTAAATTTTTTCTTTCAATGAAAACTCTTCTAATAATGAACTTCTTTAGATTAAGACATTTGCCAAATGGGATAAATTCATAGTCAATCTTGTAGGTCAAGCTGTGTATCTTTTAGATACACAGACTTTTAGAGAAAATTTTAATTCAGTTCTTTAAACTTAAGTGGAATCTAGGAAAAGGCATTGCTCATTTTTCCTGCATCTGAAAATATATTTGGTAGGAAGCCTTTTTATTCTTTTGCATTTTGGTTTGATAAAGAATTCAGCAATTATAGAAAATAACAAACATATCCTTTTTCTTGACTTTTAATCAGTAAATATTTTATCCCAGAAAACCTGAAACATTAAGACCCACTTCATATATAGTTCTACCTGTAGTCTGACATTTTCCTATCTGGCTACTAAGCCAAGAGCATATATTCCAGAATTAGAGAGTCTGAGGTCAAATTCTGATTCTCTACTTAAGCTCTGTGTGAATTTGAGCAAATGACTCAACGTCTGACTTCATTTTTCTCACCTCTAATGTGGGCATAATAAACATTACCTACCTCAGAGCATTCCTGTGAGGATTAAATGAATCAGTCCATGTAAAGCATTAAGAATGGTGCTGGTACACTGCAAGTTCTCAATAAATATCAGCTATTCTTTTTGTTATTTTTATGCCTTTATCTTTCATTTGGTAACAAAAATTTTGTTAACCAGAGTTTTGGTTAACTTGCCATTTTCAGATTAGAGCCTGATCTGTTTTGTAATGCCTTTAGGGGCACAGAACCTCGATCCCTCAGGAGGGCTACCTGTTCTTTTAGTTCATTACTTAGGTCAGGAGTCTATTTCTAGATATTTATTTCTGAGGTTACTCTTTGGTTCAGTTACTAATTTGATTATCGATAATATAATTTGGGATGTTCAAATTCACTGAAGGTTGTGTTATGGAGCTCATTCTGTAGCTACCTATAGCACAACTGTGCCTGCCCCAATCTCTACTTGGAGGGAAAGAGGAAAGCATGAACTAAGGACAGTGATTATGCTAGTCTAGAACAAAGGGCTTTTGTAGGGAAGGTGAGATATGAGTTAGCAAATGTAGGTGGACATTAGATTGTAGAGGGACGTAAGGGCATGGGTATAGATTCTGTTCTTTGGGTTCTGTTCTTTGGGTTATAAAGGATAGGATGGAAGAAGTCTTTTATCCAGAGAATCCAGAATAGGAGTCACCTGTCTGTTTTTTACCACATGTCCCCCAATTCTTGTGTTCTTTTATTTTTAAGATTTTATCCATTTATTGAGAGAGAGAGAGAGACAGAGAATGAGCATACATGCACGTGAGCACAAGCAGAGAGGGGAATAGGCAGGGAGAGAGAGAGAGAATCTCAAGCAGACTCTACCTTGAGCTTGAACCCCAATGTGGGACTCAATCCCATGATCCTGAGATCATGACATGAGCTGAAATCAAGAGTTGGATGCTTAATTGACTGAGCCACTCAGGTGCCCCTAATTCTTGTGTTCTGAGATTCATTTATTTCTCAGAGAATGTAAGATGGCATTGTTTTTACATCTCTACTACTGATCAAGTAGCCTAGTCTTTGAGGAACATATTTTGGGTCAGGTAGGTTTTTCCACAGTCTTTAAGTCTCTAGCAGATAACTGCCTCTTCTTTTCCTATAGTGTTGGCCCTGGGACCCAGAGATTTTATTTTTTTTTAAGATTTTATTTATTTATTTGACAGAGAGACACAACAAGAGAGGGAACACAGGCAGGGAGAGTGGGAGGGGGAGAAGCAGGCTTCCTAAGGAGGAGGGAGCCCCATGCGGGGCTCAAACCCAGGACCCTGGGATCATGACTTGAGCTGAAGGCAGATGTGTAATGACTGAGCCACTCAGGCACCTTTAGTGACATTTCTATTCTTTGGATGCTAAAAAAATTAAGATTTGACAGTTTTAGAAGCATGATTTGCTAAAAAAAATTAAGATTTGACTGTTTTAGAAGCATGATTTGAAGATTATCATTCTTTAATCTCCTAGCTATAATAAATTTTACTCTTATGAGTAGTTATTTGCTAGGTTATGCTACATACACATGCAAAACAGATGCTATGTATTTTTCAAGTAATCAGAATCCTTTTGAGTTATGCCTAGCAGCAAGTGGTGCCTTAGTCTAAAAGGTTAATTCTTTTATCAGCTAAAGAAGTTCTCAAGCATCTTCCAGAACATAATTGTCTATGTTACAAAGTTGCTGGATAATGAGGGGAAACATTTCCATTAATAATATAGTGCAGGAACTATAAGGCAATTGCAGTGAGGTTAAAGGGTAAGAACAAAATGCCAGAAGGAAGTTGTTAATCGAAAGGCTATCTAATGTTTATTGTGTTTTGCAACAAATTCTGTGGAGATTTTATGTACTGCCCCAGACAGAAATTAATTATATCCAGCACTGGATTTCTGTAATTTATTCATGCCCTCAGTTTTGCACTTCCATATCATGTTGTAATTAGTCAGTTTATACCTGTCTTCCCTACTAGACTGCTGATACTTGACACTGGGAATGGGGCACTCATCTTCTGGTGTCCTGCACCTGACATAAGCATGCCACATAGTATATGTTCAATAAATATTAGATTCTTATTGAGTGAGAATCTGTTTATAAAAGTCAGTGTAAAGCAATAGATGATTGCCACAATTAGTGGCAGCTTAAAAGAAAACCAATTTCATCACAGTCAGGCTTAGTAACAGTATTCCAGAGGGACATGTCAGTAACGACAGGGGCTGAACCTGACACTTGACCTGTTGTCTGTGACCAAGAAAGAGACCTACCAGGTAATGTCCACAAGTTGTATTTTGTAGTGTTTGGCAAAAAGTGGGCATAAATAACAAAGAAGATTGATAGATACTGATCATGGACATAGAGCTAGGAGTGGATCTTAGGTGGATCAGGGATGTTTTCTTTGCCAGGTAGCAAGAGGCAGCAGTGGGAACAGAAAGCAGCTTCAGCCTTGCTCCATGTCGAGCATTACTCTAGTCCCCAGAACGCCTGGGTGGTAGTGTGGCCTTTGCTCTGGCTGGACTGGGATTAGTCTGGGGAGCCCAGGTGAAAGCTTGCCCTCAGGAGTGCTTGCTTCAGATCACTTCTGTCCTTCTGATCCAGATCATTGGTAGGTCACGTCCCACTCCATGGTGAAAATACATGTCTGTCTCTAGCTGAGCCCTCAGTGTAGGCTTAGAAAACCTGTGCCAGGCAGTGATCAGCAAAAAAGGGGAACTGTTAGAGTGCACTTTAATGGACTAAAAATGAAATTCACTCAATTTTTACCATTTGATTCTATCTCCACCACCAGCACGAATACCACCACCATAGCCTTCTAACTGGTCTCCCAGGCATATAGTTGTGTCTGTATCCAAAACATACGAGCCGGAAAAATCGCAGGATGCAAACCTGATTGTTACCACCAACATCCCTTGCCTTCCAATGCTTAAATTCCCATAAAGTTTCCTATTCTCCTAGGATAAAATCTCCAATCCTCACTCTGGTCTCCAAGCCCTGCCTTGTGTGACACTTGCATACCTTGCCAGCCTGTGATCCTATTATGCTCACCCTTTCTCCAGTCTTCAGTCACTTCCTCTGATGCAACATGCTCCCTCACAAGGACGGCTCCTTTTTCCCCCGTCCTCATTACTTACTTAACTTCTCATTCTTCAGCTCTCAGTTCAAATGCCTTTTCCCCAAAGACTCACCTGTTCAATTATGTTTTCATAAAACTGTTCCCTTTTTTCAATGCATATATCTCGGTTTATAAGTATACATTTATCTTTGTGGTTGTTAGATTAATGTTTATCTTCCCATCAGACTCTAAATTTCCTGAGTGCAGGGATTATACTGTTTTTGTGTCCTCGGTGACTAGCATAGTGATAGATTATATAGTAGTTGCTCAATAAATACCTCATTACTAAATAAAAAATGGCAATTATCATCGTAACTAACACTTGCTGCCTTCTAGACACTCTTCTGGAAGTAATTTATAACTTATTCAGTCCTCACAATGACATATTAGGCATATGCCCATTTTACAGATGAGGAAACTGAGGCACAGATAAAGCACTCAAGGTTGCACAGTAATTGGCAGCATGAGTATTTGTGCCCACACAATTTGTGCCAATTACTCTGCAACCTTGAGTTCTTTCTGTGTGCCTCATTTCCTCATTCTATCACTGTCTGCTATCCTGCCTTTTAGAATGAGGAGCTTTATTATTTAATCCAGACACCAAACCCATGAACTAAGTATTACCATGTCCATTGCATGGATAGGTAACCTGAAGTTAAGTGAGTTAAAGTAAATTACCCAAGGTCATGAGCTTGTTAAGTGGCAAAGCCAAAATATGAATGCAGGTCCCCTAAAAATCATGCAGTTTCCTTTGTAGCAGTTCTTTTCCGGGTGTTATTATATACTGAGTGAGAAATTCTGGTCTAGAGAAAATAGCTAGAAAATCAGTAATTATAATAATACCAAATATGACTCATGATTTAATGCGCGCTTGCTGTGCGTGAGGTGCTGTGTGATGATCTTTCTGGGGATTGCTGCACTGAATCCTGACCAAGACTGTGTGAAGGAGAAGCACCCCAATACTTTCAGGGACTTGGTAAAATTGGACTGCTTGAGCTAGGGAGCAAATATTCCCCCAAAGAATAAGAAGTTAAAAAGCTAGAATGGCTTGCAATTTGTGTGGCTGGGTGCTGATGGCTGGATTTGTTTTTGAAGCTCACCTGAGGTTACAGAGAATGAAATACCAGTAAGGGATGTTTAAGCGGGAGAAAAAGCTTATGATTTATGTGTTGTCCTCTTTGCATTTAAACAGTGCAGACACTGATCAGGATAGAAACCACACAGGGAAACCCTGGTCTGCGATGTCATTTCACTCTAGTCTCTTCCGTGGTATGCAGTGTGGTTACAAGATATGCTGAAATGGAAATTTCGGGCAGCTGTATTCTGAAATGTGTTTACACTGTGTTTTTGTAGTCTGTGCATGTACCTTCTGTTTATTACTAAATAAGCTCTATATTCATAGTTGTTGGTTCAATTGAAGACTGACACACTGACATTGAAAAGATGAAGCAAGATTATATCTCAGAGTAAAACATGCAGCCTAGAAAATGAAAGCTCAGAAGTAAATACCGGTATCTGAATAAAGAAGCAATTTTCAGAGTTTACTTTACATGGTTCTTAAGGAGCCTATCACATTTATATCTGTGTAGGTTATTTCTCACGACAAAACCAATGAATGCTTGTTTAATACTTTCAGATAAGGGTGAGGTTTTGCTGAGGACTTGATTCTTCCAGAAAAGGCAAAAATCATAGAAATAATACAAAACAAAGGTAATAAATTATTGCCTGCATTGATTACAATACCTTTTTCCCCCCAAAGAAGGTTCTGGTTGTTGCAATCCTAATATCAAAGAAGTGATTTGTGTAGAGCTGTCATTTACATTACTTGCCTCTAAATTGTGGGCTAAAGATATATCAGGACATGAATAGAAATCTCTCTTTTTGTGAAATGCACATTCATGTTCCATATATGATATGAAACATGCCTATTGTCCCACAGGTCCTTTTTCTCCATTAACCTCTTCTCTTTGCTTCAGAATTACCTGTAAAGAAATGAAATGGAACTGCATTTTCTTTCTTTCTTTTCTTTTTCCTTTTACAGAATCAAAAGATTTTTTTTTTTTCCCCAGACAGAAAGATTTGCTGCTACCTGTATCTTTGGGCTTTACCTAGCTGATAAACAGCCCATGGATTATACAAACATAACTGCATTTCCATTATCTGTCTCAGACAAATTACAGCCTGCCAATAGAACTGCCATAGCAGAGAGCACGCATTTGGTTTTAAACTGTCTTCTTTTGCTGAAATCCTTAAAACAAGGCCATGATTCTTCATATTTAGTTGAAATAGAAAATGCTCAGGCTCAATGCACACAAGGAAATTGCAACCTCCCTCCCCCTCTCCCATCTCCTTTCATTTATGGAGACCCTTTACTGCATTGCAGTCCTGCAAAGCTCTCAGGGAGCTGGAACTCTGGTGGCAGGTGGGACTGCATGCCAAGCACCATGGCCTCTTTTATAGCTAAACCACAGAGCCTCACTCGAGGTAATCTTTTACATTGTATTTCTATTGTATAGACCTGCTTTCAATATAGAGAAGACAGACACATTGCTGAGATGTGTGCAGCATGACAGTTTTATAAGAAGAAAAAAACCCAATGGTTATTCAGTTGCCTACCAGTCTTTTCCAATGCTGCAGTTTTGGAAGAAGTGGTGGAGAAAGAAAAGTTCTCACTTTAGTACGTGATGAGATACAGGATGCTCTTTTGGTCTGGTTAATTTTGTTATTTTTCCTTGAGAAATATTAAAAGGGAGAGAATGTACTCACCACCCTGTTTTTTTCTAAAAATTTTAGTGTTATTATGAAATAAATATATTTTGAAATGATTTTACTTGGTCTCTTTTGATAAAGTACATTTGTAAGAGATTCTTCTGTTTTGCTGGGGTCTCTACGACTGTGACGTGGTATATTTTCCTCTTTGGGCCCCAGGAGAAAGATGCCTACTCTCACACTTACTGAAGGTTATTTAAGGAGGAAAATCCTGGGCTTAGGGTGTTTCTTAGGAATGGCCTCTGCTCTACATCTGTTGCCCAGCAAGGCAGCAAACTCCTCTCATTGTGAGGTCAAGATGTATGGTCTCTGCTGGGTTCACCCCAGTGAAGACTAGCTGCAGAGGGTTCATAGCCTGGGTGGTGTCACTTTAGGCCAGTGCCCTTACTTTCTGAGGCTTCAGTTTCCTGGTCAGAATAATCAGGACAGTAAAACCTGCACTCTCCCTCCCTCACAGGGCTGTGAAAATTCAGTAGGATAATGCATGGGAAACTGGCTGCATAGAACGCTCTCTCTGTGTTAGAAGCTGTTTCTGGTTTCATCGACATTGCTGTTTTTATTCAAGGACGTGGATGTTCCTCTCCTTACTTGCCCCTTCTCCCTAAATGTATTCGAACCTTCTCTCTAGTTTGGAGAACTTCTTTCTCAAATTCTTCTTCCTTCCCACATTCTTCCTAGCCATTATCACATGGGTGACTCAAATACTTGGTTTGTTGTCTGCCTCTCCTACTCGGTGACAAGTCCAGGAGGAAGGTGCTGCATCCTTTGGTTTATCAGTGTTTGTAGCCTGGTGCTAGGCATACGTGCAGCCAGCAAGTATTCGCTGAAGAAACGTGAAGTGTGCTTCAAAAGCTCATGAGTCCACTGTTTGGACCTCTTTTGTTCTTCCACTTGCCTCCTCCGGTAGAGGCTGCCCTCCCCAGGGAAGGTGAGGATGTGGAGATATTTTGGGCAAGTTCTAGCTTTAGTCTGGAATAGTCTAATGATTTCACATTGTATTAAAATATCCCCCATTTCCATTATAGTTTGATTTTCTTGGCACCTGTAATCCTTTTAGGAAAGCAGGCCAAATGCCTTTACTAAATCATTTGATTAAAAAAAATGCTTTAAGGAATTAAATAGTGTTTTTATACTTGTTCATTGAAACCATACCTCTAGCTAAAAACATTTGCTTATTTCATTGCTGATTGTTTTTAAAAGCTTACAATTAACCTGAAGTTGTGAAAGTGAGGAGAAAATTATTTTATTTTAGTGCATACTCAAAACTCCTGGTTTTTGTCCATTTATGAACTATAGTCCATAAATGTAATACATTTATAATTTAATGGATTTAAAAAATAAGTATCTTCACTAATATTAAATTATTTATGTTGAAATCTTAATAAGGTATACAACTTTTATGAACTGTGGAATTACTGTAATGTTTTGAAAGTTGTGTTGTTCCTTATTCTGTCTTTTCACTGATTCAGTGCGTGATACTGTAGAGGGTTTGTGACTTCTGCATTGAGTATTTAAAACTAAGATAATATACAGTACTTTTAGCTGCCTCTTTGGAGGATTGCAGGGTGAAAATGAAATATTTCCTGAAAAAGTTTTGGAAGAGCAAATATAAAGGCTAACATATATGTTTTGTATCTGTATAAATGTTTATGTACACATACATATGTATGGAAATGTCATTTTAGAACTTTCAGCAGTCCTTTCCCTTTTGAATTATGAAATATTTATATAAAATAAAATCTGTAACATTTTCAGTGTTACTGAGATAATAACAAACAAGCAGTTCTTAACATGGATAAATGTCAAATATTCTTTTTATTTTTTATTTTATTTTAAAGATTTTATTTACTTATTTGAGAGATAGAGAGAACACAAGCAGAGGGAGTGGCAGGTAGAAGGAGAGAGAGAGAGAGAAGCAGGCTCCCGGCCGAGCAAGGAGCTCAATGTGGGATTGGGATCATGACCTCAGCTTAAGGCAGACTCTTAACTGGTGGAGCCACCCAGGTGTTCCTCAGATTTTTTTTTAAATAAATGCTTCCTTATGCTCCTTTGAGCCTGCTGTCAGTTGCTACTTTTATTTTATTTTGATTAATTAATTTTTTAGAAGGGTGGGAGGGACAGAGAGGGAGATAGAGAATCCCTAGTAGGCATCATGACTAGCATGGAGCCTGATGTGGGGCGTGATCCCACAACCCTGAAATCATGGCCTGAGCTGAAATCAAGTCTGGTGCTTAACTGACTGAGACACCCAGGCACCTCCGCTACTTCATTTTAAATGTGAAACATAGTCAAATGATGATGTTTTAGTTTGGAGCACCCAGAAACAAGGTTTCATAGAGTAGCATTCTGCATTGGAGGGTGAATGGCAGGTCAACCTATAACCCCCTGCCCTCCTGGGCCCCTTTAGGCACAGAATGAATGCCATTGTCAGTGTGGTCATTCAGTCTGGTGACCAGGAAGAATTATGAAGACCTGGAAAGTTTCTTTAAATCAGGTTTAAGACAATAAATGTATCGAGAATGAATGAACCCATTTTGTGGGGTGTGAGTTGCACTTTAGTATTATTATATATATTATTTTATATTATCATACTATTGTTTTAAGTGCAATTGTACTGAACAGAAATATCAAATGGTATGCCAAAGAACTCAGCTATTCATTTCTGGCCCCTCCTGACGAGGCATTGATGACCTGTAATTTTGTATCTCTGCTCACCATGGAAACTCTTTCTTTTCTGGTCTGGTTCCCATTTCTCCTGTTTGTTAGTTGTTCAGGTTTTCCATGTCCTCTTTTTTCCATGCTGTTCTGTCTTGTCCCATTCATTTGTGCTGGAATCAGAACCCTCCTGGTAAAGGGATGCTTTTTATTACTTGCAGATTCGAGTAAAGATTTGATCTCTGTTGCCTTCGTCATTTATAGATTCCATGGGTTGCTTTCTCTGGTACACTGCAAGGTATTTGTATCCACTACTATTTCAATATAACTTTTATTTTCTCAGCTATGAATTTTTAAAAAGATTTTATTTATTTATTTGAGAGAGAGAGAAAGAGAGCGAGGGTGTGGAGCATGAGCAGGGGGAGGGGCAGAGGGAGAAGCAGACTCTCCCTTAAGCTAGGAGCCTGACGTGGGCTTGATCCTAGGCCCCAGGGATCATGACCTGAGCTGAAGGCAGACACTTCACTGAAGGAGCCAACGAAGGCACCGCTGTCAGCTATGCATTTTCACCATTGCCATCTGAGTAATTTTCTTGTTTAGCTCTGTGGTAAAGTGAAGAGGAGGTTTATGGGTTCCTTTGGCTTCTTGCCAGGAAGAATAATTTCAGTGCTGGGTTTGAGCTGACAGTGGGATTCTTCATTGGACAGATATATAGACACCATCCCTCTTTGGTGTTAGTGGGATTTCACTGTTTATTAAAGGATTAAATAATGTGCCTGCTGAGCATAAAGACTTCAACATTCTCATGAGTCAAGGTAGATATTAGTTCTACATGGAATATTTCCATGTAAATAATGAACATATACAGGTAAGCTCAATATTGTGCTTTGTTCTATGAATAAAATTTTTCATAATACCTGCTTTTAAAAATGCTTTCCTCATTAGGAAAATTTAAATCTAGAAATAACTGCTTCCCCTATTTTCTATGACTGAAAATAGATGTTGATTTATAGAGACTTTGAAAGGTTGTGGTCTGAGTGAGAATAAAAATACATTGTGCTCATGTTGGTCATAACCCTGTTGCCTTAGTGTGGTCTCTAGATCTATAAAATAGTCTTAATGTCAGAAGTCAATTGAGAACACATGTTGTCTGTTAATTGCACATTTATGAATAGGTTCCATATAAAATGTTAGGAGTTTTTCTTCTCCAAATGCCTATCATACTGAAATTCCAAATAAGATCTTTCTTTAAAAATACTCTTATTTTTAAATAATCTAAAATTTACAGAGGACTTGCAAAGACAGTAAAGAGAGGTTTTGTGTATCGTTCACCCTGCTTCCCCCAATACTATCATTTTACATAACCATGGTACATTTATCAAAGTAAGAAATTCACATTGCTATAATACTATTAAACTACAGACTTTATTTGGATTTCACAAGTTTTTTTTCCCTATGAAGACTTTTAAATCATTTTATTTATAGAGTGCAGAATTACTTTACTAAAAAGGCTTAATTAAATTATACCTTGAAGGGATTGGGAAGTCTAATGTAGATACAGTTTTGGGAACTTCTCAGGAAAGTTAATGAAGGATGTTACATAATTTTATAAGATGAAAACATGAAAACGTTTGGCATTTTAATTTTGATGCACATAATTGATTATTCTGACCAATATGCTTATTATTCTATATAATGAATATAGTATTTTTTATATGAATGCTTCTTTCAAATGAGTGTACTTTTGCTTTTCTTAAAGGTCAAGAGTGTGAATATAAAGAAATTTCTACAACAATCTCTTTTTTGTCCTATAGTCTTTAAAGTTAGTGACTCTCTCACAGGTTTTCTCCTGTAAACATGATGAATTTTGTATGTTATGGAAAATACTGTCAGTTTAGATGAAAGCTAGCATGATTTTTATTTTTAAAAGAATGCGTAAAAAAGCACCATAAACAATCTGGTGAATAAAGAGATAAATTCAATGGTATGTAGGGAAATAATATAAATAATTTTGTTTTCTTCATAGAAAGATGTTACATTAACCCTTCTTTTTATTTCATCTAATAGCTTAGCAAATTAATACATTTTATTTTATTTTTTATTTTTTAAATTAATACATTAAAATTTTTTTTTCTTTGTCCTACTTTGCTCTTTTGTGCTCCTTGTGATTGGTGTAGGTATGATATCTTTAATCTCTGGCTTTTCAAACATTTGTTTTCATAAATACCTGAGAACTAGTGTAAATGTAAGGGAAATAGATTTAAAAAAAATTTTATTTATTTTATTTGAGAGAGTGAACTCAGGGGGAGGGGCAGAGGGAGAGGGAAAGAGAATCTCAAATACATTCTGTGCAGGGAGCCTGACCCATGGCCCTATCTCAGGACTCCAAGATCATGACTTGAGTGGAAATCAAGAGTCAGATGCTTAACCAACAGCTACCCAGGCACCCCTTGTAAGGGACATAGATTAAAAAAAATGTATGCTTGGGTAGTGGTGGAGGTGTTGGTGTCATAGACTGTTCCTGACTTTGCTTCCCTCACAAGAAAAACAACTAACAAGTATTAAAGAACAAGATACCACTGAGAGCATCCTAGAATATATAGGTGAAGTTGAAGCATCTCCTTTACCAAAGAGACCAATAGACCTTGCATCAGAAGAGTAGAGAAGTGGCTACAACTGACTGCAGTGCTCCTCCCCTAGGCCAGTGCAGCACCACACCAACAGAGCTCTGCTGAGCCTCCAGTCCTTCCATGGGAAAAGAGAACATTGTGGGGACAACTAGGTCTTCCCCAGCATTGTGGGTTGTTTTGTGGGATCCCTACTCAGATCTCACACCTCCAGGGATTGCGAGGCATCTGTGGTGCATGGGAATATGACTGTGATGGGGAAATGGGGAGGGGCTTGGAGCAAACAGGATATGGATCTGGGCAGGCTGAGTTCCTACCTATGGTGCCCAAGGAGTAATCTCAACCAGAGGTTTTGCTCTCTGATTAGGAAACCAAATTGGGTTGCCCTCTGACTAGGGAACTCAGCAGGGTGCAGATATGTTTGATCTAGGTCCTCAAATGAGTTTTTAGGTCCCTAGAACTCTGTTTACTCACACACATGTGATGAACTAAATCATAGCCCCAACTGCTGCAGAGTGTCTTCCAACCCTATCTGACCAGAACGGCTGGAGAAGACTCCTGAAAGATGGATGGTCCAGCAGCACTTGAGCCAAGAGGTGGGTGGGTAGAGCCAATAATCTGTAGAAAAAAGCCAGTGACTCTGCTTGGTCAGGAATCCTGGGGTGCAGGTCAGCATAAGTTAAGCCAACAAAGAGCTTTACCAGCATTAGAGCTGCTTCTCTTCCCACTGTGCCCAGGTAGGGAATTAATTTGTAGTCCTGTCCATTGCTGAATATAGCCTTTAGGCTGTCTCACCCAGAAAACTAACCAGAGCACATGGGAAGCTATGTAGCTCACCAATAGTCCGATGCACAGCAGCACTTGAATAGAGAGCACAGCCATACCTTACCCTGTCTGAAGAGCAAGACTGTTGGCCTCCCCTGACTAGCAAATTCAGTGTACACTTTGGTCTGATTCAGGTTCACAAACAATGAGCTGTATAGGCCCTGGGTCCCATTCTGGTGCCCTACGAGGGTAGGGAAGCTAATTCATAGTACTGTCTACTAATACCCTGAACCTAATACCCTGTCCTAACTATCTAGTGAGAGTGTGACCAGAAATCCAGGCAACTATGGAGTCCATCCTACAGCCTCTCAGGTAAGGAACCAAGCCAGCAGTCTTATCCAGTTATTATCAGCTGGTGGTACAACCCCAATCCTTGTTCTCAGAGCTCGAATAGTTGCCTTGCCCTTAAATAGACCATGGTAGCAGGCTCCACTTGCCCAAAGATATAACCCAGAAACCCAAACTGAGCTGAGTGGTGAACTGCCACTGCCAGAGCAAAATGGTAAAGTCTGGAAGAGGAGCCTGATTACTAAAATGTGCAGATACCAACAAAAGGAATCAAGGATCATGAAAAATCAGGTAAATGACACCACCAAGGAAACTAGTAAAGCTCCAATAACTAACTCTAAACAAATGGAGATCTATGAACTGTCCAAGAATTCAGAATAATCTTCATAAAGAAGTTTAGTGAACTACAAGAAAACACAGACAACTGAAATGAAATTGGGAAAACAATGCATGAACAAAAT
This sequence comes from Meles meles, assembly GCF_922984935.1. Classification (NCBI taxonomy): domain Eukaryota; kingdom Metazoa; phylum Chordata; class Mammalia; order Carnivora; family Mustelidae; genus Meles; species Meles meles. Next base: position 27,629,728 of record NC_060070.1, read on the forward strand.
GAGAAATTTCACAAGGAAATGGTAACCATAAAAAACCTTGGATAGCCTATGGTTGAAAAATACAGTAACTGAAGAATTTAGTGGAGTCTCAAAAGTAGACTAGATCATATAGAAGAAAGAATCAGTTAGCTGGAGGATAGAACATTTGGAATTACCCAGTCAGAGGAGCAAAAGAGAAAAAAAGGATGAAAAAGAGTGAAGAAAGCTTATGGAGGTTATGGAGTACAATGAAAAGAAATGGTAGTCACATTATAGGAATTCCAGAAAGAGAAGAGAAAGAGAAAGGGACAGAAAGTATATTTCAAGCACCATTGGCTGAAAATATTCTAAACCTGGGGAGAGAAATGAACATTCTAATCCATGTGGTCTAAAAGACCTCAGATAGATTGAACCCAAATAAAGCTACACTGAGACACATTATAATTAAATTGCCAAAGACAAAGAATTTTAAGAGCAACAAGAGAAAAGAGAGAAGTTACATAGAAAGGCGCCCCTGTAAGATTATAGACAGATTTCTCAACAGAAACTTTTCAGGCCAGGGGAAAATGAGATGATATATTCAAAATACTGATGGAAAATAACTGTCAGTCAATAATTCTGTACCTGGTGAAGTCTTCATTCAGTAGAGAAGGAGGGATAAAGACTTCTCTGCTCAAACAAAGGAGAGAGAGTTCGTTACTGCCAAACCTGCCTTATAAGAGATGCTAAAGGGAGTTTGACTCACTCAAGTTAGTGGAAGTAAAAGAATGTTAGTTAATATAAGAACATACAAATGTAGTATAAGTCTCACTGGTAATGGTAAATATATAGTCATAATTAGATTCTGTAATATGGTAATAGTGATGTATAATTCATTTACAATGCTAGTTTTAAAGTGAAATGAATGTATTAAAAATAACTACAGTAACCTGTTATTAGTTACATAATATAAAAATATAAATTATAACAATAATCTAAAATGTGAGGAAGAAAAAACTATACGGTTTATGAATGCTGTTGAAGTTAAGTTGCTATTAGTTTAAATAGGGTGTTGTAAGTTTAAGATATTTATGTAAGCTTTATGGTAACCACAAGGAACAATTTTATAGTAATTACAGAAAAGAACATGATAATGAAGTCAAACAAACTGATATTAAAAGACATCAAAACACAAAAAAAGACAATAGAGTAAGAAGGATAAGAAACAAGGATCTATAAAACAACTAGAAAACAAATAACAAATGACAATAGTAAGTCCTTCCTATCAATAATTACTTTAAGTGTACTGGAAAAGACAGGATGGCTGGATGGATAAAAAAAACCCTGAGATCCAAATATGCTGGCTACAAGGGTCTCCCTTTAGCCATAAAGACACACAATGACTGAGAGTGAAGGGATGGAAAAAGATATTTCAAACAAATGGTCACCAAAACAAACAGGGTGGCTCTCCTCATATCAGACAAAATAAAGTTTAAACTAAAAATCATAGAAAGAGACAAAGAAGGTAATTATATAATGATAAGGGGGTCAATACTTCAAGAAAATACGACAGTTGTAAATATTTGTGTACCCAACATTAGAGCACCTAAACATAGACCAAAATATATCAGAGCTGAAAGGAGAAATAGATAGTAATACAGCAATACAGTTGGGAACTTTATTACCCCACTCTTTACAATAGGTAGATCATCCAGGCAGAGAATCAGTGGATTTGAACAGTGCTATAGGCCAAATGGATCTTACGACATCTATAGAATATTCTATTCAACAACAGAATACACTTTTTTCCTCAAGTGCAAATGGAGTATTTTTTAGGAAAGACCATATGTTGGGATACAAATCTTAGCAAATTCAAGAAGACTTAATTCATACTGAATATATCCTCTGGCCACAATGGCATGAAACTAGAAATTAATAACAAGAGGAAGACTGGAAAATTAGTGAACACATGGAAATTAGACAACATTTTCCTCAAAGACCAATGGCCAAAAAAGAAATTAAAGGGGAAATTAGAAATTCCTTGAAGCAAACAAAAATGGAAACCCAGCATACCAGAACTTGTAGGTTGTAGGAAAAGCAGTTCCAAGAGTGAAGTTTATAGCAGTAAATGCCTACATTAAGAAGAAAGATTCCAATTAAGCAGCCTAACTTCATACCTTAAAGAACTACAAAAAGAACAAACTGAGTCCAGAGTCAGCAGAAGAAAGGAAATAATGAAAATTAGAAACAAAAACAATAGAAAAGATTAACCAAAATAAGAGTTGTTTTTTTGAAATGATAAAATTAACAAAACCTTAGCTAGACTAACCAAGGAAAAAGACAGGATCACGTCAACAAGATTATAAATGGAAAAGGAGGCATAACAACTGATAGAAGAACCTGATGTTACAACCTACAAGAAATGGTGAAATTCTTAGAGATATACAACTTAAACCATGACCGAATCAGGAAGAAATAAAAAATCTGAATAGACCAATTACCACTAAGTAGATTGAGTCAGTAATCAAAAGTCTCCCAGTGAAGAAAATATCAGAACCAGATGGCTTCATTGGTGAATTCTACAAACATTCAAAGAAAAATTAACACCAACCCTTTTCACACCTTTTCAAAATTAATGAAGAGGAGGGACCACTCCCAAACTCATTTTACAAATTCAGCATTATCCTTATGCCAAATCCAGAAAAAGGCACTACTAGAAAAGAACATTATAGACCAATATCCTTGATGAACATAGATGCCACAATTTTCAATAAAACAAAGTGAATGCTATAGCACATTAAAAGAATCATACAGCATGATCAAGTGTGATTTTTGCCTGGGAAGCAAGGATAGTTGAACATAAATCAATGTGATAGATCATATTAATAGAATAAAAGAAAATCATTTGATCATCTCAGTAGGTGTAGAAAAAGCATTCTGATATCATTCAACATATATTCGTGATAACAACATATTAGGCATAGAAAAAACATACCTCAACATAATAAAGGACATATATGGAAAGCCCATGGCCAACATCATACTCAATGGTGAATGGTGAGATGTTGAAGATTTTGTCTAAGATCAGGAATAAAATAAGGGTACTCATGCTCATCATTCTTATTCAAAATAGTACTAGAAGTCCCAGCTAGAGCAATCAGGAAAGAAAAAGAACCGAAAGATATTAAAGTTGAAAATAAGGAAGTAAAATTGGCCCTATTTGCAAATGATATGATTTTATATATAGGAAATCCTAAAGGCTCAACCAAAAAACTCTTAGATCTAATCATTGAATTCAATAAAGTTGCAGGATAAAGTTGACATACAAAAATCAGTGACATGTTTATACATCAACAGTGAAATTCCTGAAAAGGAAATAAATCAATCCCTTATAATAGCATCTAAAACAATAAAATACTTAGGAATGAATTTAATTAAGGAGGTGAAAGATCTCTACTCTGAAAACTGTAAGACACTGAAGAAAAAAAAATCAAAGAAGAACACAAATAAATGGAAAGTTATCCTGTGTTCATGGATTAGCAGAAATAATATTAGAAAAATGCCAGTACTATGAAAAGCCATCTATAAACTTAATGCAGTCTTTATCCAGATTCCAATGTCATTTTTTACAGAAGTAGAAAAAACAATCCTAAAATTTATATAGAGTCATGAAAGACCTTGAATAGCGAAAGCCGTAGTCATCGCACTTCCTGATTTTAGCTTTATTATAAAGCTATCAAAGTCATCAAAGCAGTATAGTACTGGCATAAAAACAGACAAATGGACCAGTGGAGCAGAAGTGAGAGCCCAGAAATAAATCCAACCATATACAGTCAACCAATACTGACAAGGGAGCCAAGAATACTCAATGATAGTGTTTAGGAAAAAAGATAGTGATTTCAATAAAAAGAGCTTGGATAATTGGATGTTTACAAGTAAAAGAATGAAGTTGGGTCAATATCTTAACCCACTCACAAAAATTAACTCAAAATGGATTAAATACTTAAATGTAAGACTTCAAACCATGAATGTTCTAGAAGAAAACATAAGAATAAGACTCCTCGACATGGGTCTTAGTAACGAATTTTTGGATATGATGCCTGAAGTATAAGCAACAAAATAAAAAAAAATAAACGAGCCTGCCTATATCAAATTAAGAAGCTTTTGCACAGCAAAAGAAGCCATCAACAAAGTGAAAAGACTGTCTATGGAATGGGGAAAAAATATGTGCAAACCATCTATCTGATAAGGGGTTAGTATACAAAATATATAAAGAGCTCATATAACTCAGTAACAAAAAATCTAAATAACCCAATAAAAACATGGGCAAAGGACCTGAATAGACATTTATCCCAAACTATGTGAAAGGCCAATAGGTACATGAAAAGATGCTCAACATCACTAGTCATTAGGGAAATGGAAATTAAAACCATAATGCGATATCCCTTCATGCCTGTTAGAATGGCTGTCATTATAAAGATAAGAGATAACAAGTGGTGCTGTGGATGTAGAGAAAAGGGAATCCTGTCCTATTAGTGGGATTGTAAATTGTTACAGCCATTATAGAATACAAGATGGAGGATCCTTAAAATAGTAAAAGTAGAACTACTATATGATCTAATAGTTCTACTTCTGGCAATATATCCAAAGGAAATGAAGACACTAACTAGAAAAGATATCTGCACCCCCATGTTCATAGCAGAATTATTTACAATAGACTAGACACAAAAATAACCTAAGTGTCAATTGATGGATGAATGGGTAAAGAAGTTGTGAGATACATAGATACACCAACACACACACACACACACACACAGAAACACTGGAATATCATTCAGTCATTAAAAACAAACAAACAAACAAACAAGGAAATTTACCATTTGTGACAGACAACATGGATGGACCTTGAAGGCGTTATGCTAGGTGAAATGAGTCTGACAAAGTAAAAAACTATATGATCTAACTTATATGTGGAATCTAAAGCAAAGAAAGAAGGAAGGAAGGAGGGGAAGAAGAAAGGAAGGGAGAGAGGGAGAAAGAGAACGAGAGAAAGGAAAGAAAGGGAGGAAGGAAGGATGGGAAGAAGGGAGGGAAAGAGGGAAAGAAGGAAAGAAGAAAAAGAAACACACCAAATTCATAGAAAAAGAGATCAGACTTGGGCAGAGTGTGAGGGGAAGGGAGAGTTGGAGGAAGATAGTCAAAAGGTATAAACTTCCACTTTTAAGACAAATTAGTAGTAGGCATGTAGTGTATGGCATGAGGACTATAATTAGTGTGATATATAGAGAAGTTCTTAAGAGAGTAAATCCTATGAGTTCTTACCATAAGGAGAATGTTTTTCCTTTTCTTCTTTCTTTTTTTTTTTTATCGTATCTAAATGAGAAGGTGGATGTTAGCAGAACCTATTGAGGTAATTATTTAACAATATATATAAATCAAGCTGTCATATTGCATGCCTTAAACTTACACAGTGATTTGGTCACTTATTACTCAACACAACTAGGGAGAAAAAGATACATTAAAAAAAGTGTAGGCTTGAAAGTTTATTGAATCTGGCAAAGAAAACCTTAAAATCGAAATTAGATTTTTTTGTATATGAACTATATCAGGAGTGGTTTACAGGAAAAGCATGTTTTCCCACTGCTTCCCATAAAGCAGATTTTAAATGGCAGAGAGGAGGATCAGTGTTGTTATGGCCAAATTCTATTTTAGGTATTCCTATTTGGCATTTAGTGGTGCCACAGCAGAGAGTTTGGCCTTAAATCTGTGGCTATTTCCGGAATGGAAGCCTATTTAAAAGAACTGCTGATGATAAAATGTGGACAAATGTATTGATTTTTATGTAGGCCAATGCTGTGGAAAGATTAAAACAAAGAGTGGAAATAGGGAAATTTTCTTAGCCTTTCTTCCTTTGGATTGTCCCAGTTAGACTGGTTCCCCTCAGGGTGAGGTCACGGGACAAGGGAATAATGCTTTCCAAGGTCTATTAGGTGCATTTTTTGTCTTCATATTTGGAAGATCTCTGCAGTCCAGAACTGCCTCTTTGAATTTGGAAAACCTAGTATCACTGTAGTTGTTGTGCTCAAGAAGACCTACTGTGTAGTGCCTTATAGCTAATAGCCAGTGGCAGTACTCTAAGGGGCTGTCTGTTTTGATCAGTATTATATTTATTTTGGGATGATAGGAGCAACCTTACAGTGTTCTGGAGAAATTCCTTAGCTTTTCAAAGATAAGCAAGGAGCGCATTATTCATTTAGATATAATAAAATCTCCTCTTTGGTTCATCTAAATAAATGAGTTTATATTAGAGAAATGATAGTATTTAATCCAAAAGTAATTCAATTTGAATTATAAACTCTTAATGATCTTAATTAATTTAATTTTCTTTGCTGGTATTGGGAATTTATCACATTTTATTTGGTTCTGTGAGGAAGTCAAGCTGAGAACTTCAGGGGGCTACCAGAGAAGAGTGGGTCAAGTTAAGACTGGCTCTGATACTTCCAGTTGGTGGGGGCCTAGGGATGTGCTTCTCTTCTTCAAGTGGAGAGGGTATGGTATTCTTTGGTTACCTGAGTTTAAGGATGCTCCAGACTAATCCCAGGAAAGAAAATCATCAAGGTCTGACTGGTTGAGCAAACTATTAAAATTATAGGCAGCAGACACATTGGTAGGGTTTGTTACTATCCAATGTCATATTTTTATGGATTTATATTCAGAATGAAAAGGAATTTAATGGCTGTTATTATTGTCCTTTAACTTGCCACTTTTGTAGGTAGCCTCATTGCATGCCCAACTTTCAGCTTCTCTTTTGCTCAAGAAGGCATTGAGATATAGAATTTTACTATACAAGCAGTGTTGGGTAAAATACAAGATCTTCAAAGGGAGGCGGGACACAATTTTAAAGTGCTTTCTTGGTGTATAGGTTAGTTATCTACTGTTTTGTAACACATAACTCCCCAAACTTAGCAGCCTAAAACAACAAACATCTATTACGTCAAAGTTTCTGTGGGTCAGAATCCAGACATGGCTTGGCAAGAAACCTCTGCCTCAATTTCTCTCACAAGGCTGCAATTAAAGTGCTGCCTGGAAATGCAGTATTTTTTGAAGGCTCATCTGGGAGACGATCTGCTTTCCAAGTCACTTATGTGCTTGTTGGCAGGATTCAGTCCTTCCTCAGCTTCTTGCCCCAAGGGCTTCTCCATGGCATGACATCTCACTTGTCTGAGAGTGAGTGAGTGAGTAAGAAGGAAGCCATTGTGTCTTTGCAAATTCATCTCAGAAGTGACATCTCATCACTTTTCCTGAATTCTCTTTATAGAAGTGAATGTCAAGGTCCAACCCACACTCAGGAGGAAGGACTATATCGGGCATGAATACCAGGAGGCAATGGACATGGAAGATCACGGAGAGGCTCTCCCCAGGCATCCTACAGCTTTTCCTATTTCAAAAGAAAATTGAACCACTATTTGTTTATATAAGATATCCCTGTAGAAGTCACCGATTAGGTGAAAAAACTGCCATCTCTGTAATAAGGATATTATTGGGGAAAATGTGGCTAAATCTGGTGGAGTGTGCTCTAATAGTTGTGTTTCAAATCCTATCCCTTCAGTTTCCTGTCACTTTCAGGAAGTGTTTTCCCTTGTTTCCTTCTTTACCAAGGTCAAGGACCTGCTCATTAGTCCAAATCCTGTGTTCCTAACCCATTGTATCCTTCCTTCATATGAAACAGAATTTATTCTCTGTTCTTTTTCTTTTTTAACATAGTTCTATGAAGTGATTGGATTAAAAATCTGAGAAATCAATTCAGAATGAGATTTGAGTAAATGATTATCCTTTTAATGCCTTAACCTGTCCAGGGCACAATTATAATTCCCAATGGACTCCTCATTAAGTCCTTAAATGTCACCTTCTCAGAATTGTCTTTCTTGATTATTTTCCTTAAGTAGTCTCTGCACCCCTTGCTGGTTTTCCTCCATATCATCCAGTTAATTATTTTTCTGACACTTTCCATTACCTGAGACTGTCTGCCTCGTTTCTGTGTTTATTGGTTTATTGTCTCTCTCCCCTTCCTAAAGCTTAAGCTCAGTGAAGGTAAGGCTATTACCTGTTTTGTTTACTGTTATATCACCAGTACTTAGAACAGTACCTAATCCAAAGTAGGGACTTAAGAAATACTTGTTGAATGAATGAATATAGGATTTCAGGAACCAAAACTAGAAAAGGGAGAACTGTTTTTGGCCAGGGAAGCCTTGGGTATGCCTTCTACCATCCCTGTCTCCTTCAGCTGTGTGCTAAGTTTGACTCAGGTCTAGAGTAGACCGTAATGTGGTCAGTCGATATTATCCTAAATAGATTGTGCACTTCATGAGGGCAAGCAGCCCCTTGTCTTGTTCACTTTTGTGTTCCTTAGTGCACCCTCTACCATTGTAGAGCTTCTCAATGGTTCAGACATTTGAGTCTGAGAAATTCAGCTGTGACATTGTATTAGTAATAGTTGGTAGGTACTTAGAATGTCTTCTATCTTTAAAAGCTATGAATCTATGTTTCTTTTTTATTTTCTTTCTTTCCCTTTTTTTTTTTTTTGACCAATGAAGAAAATGTAAGGCTTTGGCAGAAGAAGCACTCAACCTTTGTAATCCAAGTGTCTTCTAATTTTTTTAGTGATGGATCCTGCTATCAGGTATGATGGCTGTTTTCTGGGGGCTCTTGAATAACTGTGGGATGGCATAGAAGATGGCAGAGAAAACAAGCAAATCATAAGAAACCACATTCCAATACATCTGGAGAAGACAGTTACTTAAGGTCAAGATTTAAAAAAAAATCATTAAGGATGGTTTGCCCTGAATAGAATGACAGTTTAAATTAAAAAAAAAAATCTTATTCTTTCCTTGCTGTGGTTTCATTTTCACCCAATGTGGAGCGTGACTTGATAGTTGTGTATTGTGGTTTAATACAGCTCATTGTCATGTTTCTTTTCCATTGCAGCAAACTGGGTTGAAAGCTCGAGGGATTTCTTCTACAATAATTCCCCAGATCTCATTCCTGGTCAGCACCGTGCAGCTCATTTCCATTAAGCAGATAGTCCTCCTTTTTCTTCTTTGCTTCCAGACTCATAATTCTGTGCTTATCTGCACTGAACTTCATTTGCATTTATTAGCTGGGTAGGTACTTGAAATATCTAAAACCCTTTTATCTGCCTCCTTTGTTTCTCATTATTTGCTGTCTCTTCCAATTTAATATTAACTGCAAACTTGAAATGTTTCTTCTGAAACTGCTGTACAAATTCTTTGCATACCAATATAGGGCCTGGAACTGATGTTTACTGGGATCCTAGTTAATAATGTGGTTCTGCCTTAAAAAGTTGTACTTCTCACATTTTACTTTTCTTTCTTGATTCACTGAGGTATTGACTATTTATATAGATTAATTCATTTGGTTTTTTATTGAACATTTTGAACCATGGAGACTCTACAATGGTAGAGGGTGCATTAAGAACACAATGGTGAACAAGATAAGGGCTGATTGCCCTCATGAAGTGTACAACCTATTTTAGGAAGGGGAATATACATGTAAATTTCACATCATTTTGCCTTCTACCAAATCCCTCCAATTTTCCTAAACTGCACTTTTTAAGGCTTTGGACCTTTATTGAATAATACTATACAGGTGATATTATGAAACTCAGAATTATTTTAATGACATTGTTTATTGTCTTTTACATTTTTATTCTTCATAAAGACCTCTGGGAGAAATTCCTTTCAGATCGGCATCAGGAATGTTTCTTCTGAACCAGTGGTTTGTTTTTATCTTCCACTCTGATTCAAGAATGTATTCTACCTACCTCACTGTGTTGGCTGCTGAGTAACTTGCAGGCAAATTTGTAATCCACTTTCAGAAAATGCACCAGCTCTTACAGCAGGGCTTTAAATTTTAATCTCACTTGGGATTTTAGCCTACCTCTCTTTGGCTTTCATAGTCCTGTCCACTTCACAACTGCCATTTTCCAGCACTGTAGGACTTTTTCATTAGCCGTAAGAAAACTGAAGTCTTATATTCTTGTAAGTATGTCTCCACAATGTCCAAGACCTTTTCTGTAACATGACAGATTATAAGTAAATGCATTATTTATGTGAATTTGGAGAGTGATTATGTTCTGGTTTGAGACACAGGTTCAGATCATTTAACCTTTTCTAAACTGGTGTTCTAGGATGAGTCTAGACAAGAATAAGTTCTCATATGTAAGTTAAAACAATTGGATTAGACTTGCAAAATTGTGGTCAGCACTACAATTTTATATTTGCACAAACAGATTTGTAATTGTACTGTCAACATGACTGCTTTTTAAGTTAGAACTTAGTTGGCTTTCTAGTATAGTTTTCCTTGTCAGGTGCCTCTTGGATACCATCTGGATCTGGTTATAAAACTGATAAACTCAACTCAGGAATCTCAGAATCTAGTAAGTAAGACTGAGGAGCAACCAGTAGCAAGGGTTGTCTGTGAACCAGCTAAGGGCAGGCTGTGAGTGCTACGCAGGAGGGGCCTAACAGACTTTAGGAGCTGTCAAAGATGTGGAAAGAGGAGGGCATGAGCAGCATTTAGAAGGGCAGGAAGGGTTAGCTAGGAGGGTAATTTTGACTCCTGGAAGCTGTGTTAGCCAGCATACTAAGAAACGAATGACTAGTTTCTGTTCGGGGCAGCAGTAGTAAATTTGTGCCTTTGGAGAATGGAAAGGTCGAAGGTCAGACTGGAGAATCAGCAAAGACCGGTGTTGAAGGGCTGTGCCTGCTCTGCTTAACCACTCGTATTGCATTCTAAAGATCTTGGCGATCTGCCGAGGGAGTTTAAATGAGGTGAGCAGATATGAACAGATTTGGAATTTTAAAAGAGATCCCTCTTATGCAAGTACATGATAGATTCTGGAGTTAGCTAAAAATTCCATCCTCTAGGAGAGTGCATGTCTTAGGGGCAGGGATTAGCCTAGATTTCTGATTTGAATGAATTGGTGAAGAGTGGAGTGCCATTCACTATAAAAGAAAACGCAGAGGAGGAGCAGGCTTACAAGAGGAAATGAAGGCTTTTGAGTTTGAACAGACAGGTTGAGTTTGAAGGGCTACTGGGCTCCAAATCCCACTTTTAACTACAAACATTTACTGCCATGAGCTTAGGGGAGAGTTCTGGAATAGCCATGTAGAACTGTTGTTACTGTAATTGTCAGTGACACAGGTGAAGATGGAAGCCTGGGAACATGTTGGGGTCCAGCAGAAGAAGAGGGGCCTGTGAAAGAGGCTAAGAAGTAGAGGAAACAGAAGGAGAGCACTGAGAGAGATGGCACCACCACATGCTAACAGGGTCATTGGTGGCAATCTACTTATCGTCTCTGAGCTTCATTTGTTTTTCTCTGTAAAATGGAGAAAATGTTACTTTCCAAGCTTGTCTCATGTATTAATCAAGATAGCATTTACCAAGCACTTAATCTGCCGTGTAGCACATAGCAAGGGCTCAGGAAATGGTGGCTGCTGTTATTACTTCAAAGCAGAAAGCCACAAAAGGGTTTTAAGAGAGAGAGTAGCCACCACTTTTAAATGCTACAGAGAATTAAATTAGTAAGGGGGACAACATAGCATCTGGGATATAAACAGAGTAGAGTCCAAGAGTTTTGAAAGCCATGAAAACAGCAGGAAAAAATTTTCCTCAGTCATGCATCTGCTATTAATTTTACATTACAGAGAATAAGCACTTTGGTATCAGTTTTCTTCAAAATCAATCACAGTGAATTCTGTGAATTATGAATGCCAACACAAATGAAATGAAATGTCGATCATTTATAATTACTTGAAAATAAAATTGCATTCAAAATGTTTAAAGGTAGTCTTATATAGAGTATTAAAACCTGCTGTACATCAGTGATAAATGAGAGGATTTGGCTAACAACAAAGACAAATATAGTTCGAGATGTAAATTTTCGTTTGTTATAGCACTCTTTCCCCTAACCCCACTTCATGGTATCATTTTACAGAAGCAGGGAGGTTCAGGAAACTCAAAATCAAAAGAGGTATTCATAGTTCAGTGACCATTTTCCTCTTGATGGAGTTGTTGACATTGGACAGTTTCCCTTGCCTCTTCATCCTAAATTTTCTCATCTGTGAAATTTGAAGGTTGCATTTTGGATTTGTGTATAACATTTCCCAGTTTTAAAAATCATGGCAACTAGTTAATAAAAATTCGCCGTGGCCCAAACAAATCATGTTTATGGGCAATATTTGGTTTCCAGCCCACTAATTTGCAGCTTAATTCACACAGCTTTTCAGTATAATTCTGAGATTTTAGTTAGAAGAGGTTTAGAGAGCTCTCACTGTGTGTGTAGCCCACAAAACTGTGCCAGGCATCCTAAGGATAAGAGTGGGGTGGGAGGCATGCTAAAGAGTTTCAGTCAAAGCTTTTGGCCTTAAGGGGGTTATAATCTTATGTCTTGGAAAGACAGTATTTACCAGTAAAAAACAGAGTACATAGTTCTGAAAGAGTACAGTTATAATGGGGCTGAGAGATTAGTTAATCCAACTTTCTCTCTTTTATGGGGGAGAAATCCAAATCCCAGAAAGACCCAAATTTATAGGACTAGTGAGTAGCAGAGCTGGCTCTTGAACCAGGCTTTCTGAGTCCTGGGTCAAGGTCCCTTTCCAGTCTTCCTGTATATATCTTCCTGAGTATATCTCAGTATCTGAGTATATCTTCCTGAGTATATCTTCCTGTGATAACCATGCTGTTGGAGTTCAGAGGGAGAGAAGGGTTGGGGTAGAAGCCTTCATCAAGGATACATGACTAGAGTCAAGTACTGGAGGATGAGAGAGGGGTAACCATTCATTTGACTTGAGGGGAAAACATGGAATGAAAGCTAAACCAAAACCAAATCAAGAGTTAAGAGTAAGGTTGCTACATTAAGCTGTATCAGTTGGGGTCCAGTCAGATAGCAGAATCATACCACTTATTTAGCAGGGGGAATTTCCTATAAAGAACTACTGACTAGGAGTTGGAGAACTGGAAAGGCAAAAGGGGATGAAGAGGTATCATGAGAGGCAGTGACTGCAGGAAACCTCAGTCATCTTTAGGGTTGGTGGGACAAAAAGAAGCTGAGATTATTAGAATGTAGACATTTGGAGGAGTGATCCCAAGAAGGTAGGACTCAAACCACAGGAGAGGGACCAGTACTGGTATCTTCACAGATACCAATCTGTGAAGGGGCATGCTAGAGTTGGTGCTGGAATTCTGGGGAAAAAAGGCAAACTAAAACTGCCACTGCAACTAGAACAAAACTAACTGCCCCTTTTGGGTCAAAGAACTCTTCCTTATGCTGACCCAAGCAGGGAGCAAACAGGAAAGAAAAAAAAAAAATCCCTTCCCATTCTCAGTCCTTTCTCCATATGCCACTTATTGCCAGAGCCTACCTGGCAAAAAACAGAGATATGATTTGCAGAGCCCAGTGCCAGCACCACAAAGCCAAGTTGAGAAGTCTGAGTGTGAAGCTGAGAGACAAAAGTTACCTTGGAAGCAGCACAGTGGGCACATTGGGCCAGCAGTGAGGAAGTTGACTGGAGTGGAATGCTCATGGTGGGTGTGGTAGGAGGTAAGGCTATAGGGGTTGGCTGGGACAGGTGACAGACAACTTTGAATGTTGGCAAGAGCTGTTTAGATATGAATTTCATAAGGGACTTACACACTAGGAGGAAAGATGGGATTCTGAGTCACGATTGTGTCTGCCATTCAATTTTGTTCTCTTAACAAAACCATTTTTCTATTTAGGTGAAAGGATGGATTATATAGATATTGGTTTTAAGGCAATGGATCTTTCTCAGGAGCCAATAGAAGAAAATCATAACAAGTTGGGTCTTAAGGCATAGGAGGAAGGCTTTGGTCAGAAGGCTTTAGCAGAGAGGTGAGGCCATAACTCATGAAGTATACTTTAATGTCAAGCTCTTGTCATTCTATACGTTGACATGTATGGTTTTCCTCTCTAGTCTATTGGCTTCTAAATGGAGAAACTGTGTCACATTCATCTTTATTTTTCTTCATGTTATTTGTTAGTGGTGGTGGGTTTATGATGGTGGCTTTGCTTATCCTTCAGCTCTGATCCAGATTGGTGGTTAGATTTTGATCTGCTTTATAAACTCTCTTAATTCTAGGGTCTAAAATAAAAGAAAGTCTTTTGTGGAACAAACCCATTCTCATGACTCTAGGGAACAGTCAGAATGAGCTATTCAAGCCATAAAATCAAAAATTTGTCTCAGGATGAACTCCTATTCCATTTGCCAAAGCAAGTAATGTCAATTCATAGAGCAGGGAATTTATATTCCTCTCACTGGGGATAGGAAGGAATGAATACTTGTTAAGAATACAAATCTATCAGAGTCCTTAATTTGATGTGTCAACTTGGATAGGCTGTGTTACCCAGTGTTATTGTGAAGGTATTTTTGTAGATTTGATTTATAATCAGTTGATTCTAAGTGAAAGAGATACCCTCCATAATATGAGCGGGATGCATTCAAATCAGTGGAAAACTTAAAGATTAAAAAATGAGGTTTTTTTTTGGGAGGAGAGGGAATTATATTTCAAGATCATAACATAGAAATCCTGTTTGATTTTTCTGCTTGCTGATTTGCCCTTTGAATTTTGAACTTGCTAGACCCCACAATAGAAGGCCAAGTGACCTTTTAAAATGATTAAAAATTAATTAAAATAATAAATCATTAAAATAAATGAGCTCTTTCCTTTAAATCTCTCTCTTGTTCTCTTTATTTTTTTTAAAAGATTTTATTTATTTATTTGACAGAGAGAGATCACAAGTAGGCAGAGAGGCAGGCAGAGAGAGAGGGGGAAGCAGGCTCCCTGCTGAGCAGAGAGCCAGATGCAGGACTCGATCCCAGGGCTCTGGGATTATGACCTGAGCCAAAGGCAGAGGCTTTAACCCACTGAGCCACACAGGCTCCCCTCTCTTTCAACAGATAAATATGGATAGGTACATAGATATTTTGGTTCTGTTTGTCTGGAGGTCTCTGACTGGTACAGTCCTGTTACTCTTGTCATGCTGTTTTCTTGTTTGTTACCTCACCCAGCATAAAGGAGAGGTATAGTATACAAGAATATTTCTTTTGCACAATTAGGACTTACCTTTAGAGAGTGCAATTTTAGTTATTAATAGAACCAAGGACAGAGAAAAGAGGCCGGATCATGAACCAGGATCTATCTCAATTAACAAATGAGTGAGTTGGGTGAAAATATTATAGATTCTGAGTTGCAATCTGCTGGCAGGAACATTTTATAAAGCCTAAAAAACACCAAATGTTTGAACTTGTGAATAATATTCTGATTATAACAGCTGGCATCTATAAAACCAAACTCAGATTTAATGAACTAATTTTGGGTTCTACCTTGTTCCTCTGTTTTTGGTAACTGACACAATGTCTGTGAGTGGGCATTTTATTTATATATCCATCAATTTATTATAAATTAATCTTATTTGAACATTATAATGTGCAAGACACTGTCCCAAGGCTGGAGACCATTAGGGTATAAAAGATTCACAGTCCCTTCCCTCATGGAGATTACATTCTAGGAGAGTTAAATGTGAGACAACATATAGATACCATTAATTATTTAGTGACGATTGTGCCAAGGGACTAATTAAAGAAGTAGAGAGTACCATGAGGTCCTCATAGGAGAGCCTGACCTAGCTTGTGGGAGGTGATGAAAGAGCTGAGCTCTGAAGCAAGAATGGGGCTTCTTGGGCAGGAGAGGTGTTTCGGGCAGAGAGAATATATGTGAAACACCTGAGACAAGAACAAGACTTATTTTGAGGCCTCAAGACAGGTGCGGCTGGAGCTTGGAGAACCAGAATGGAGTTATGAGGTTGCAGGGGTGGAGGGGAGCTCTGTCATACTCTACAGGCCCGGTAGGGACTGTTTTCTGTTTCCTGTGGTAACCAGGAGGTTATCGCAGGGTGTTAGGCAGAGATGTGAAGTATTTGTTGGAGGAACGAAGGACCTGTGAGGTATAGATTTGGTAATTGTACTGAACAATACAGATAGACTGGAATTTTTGATGATTCTATACGATTGTCTTAATTCTAGAGAATATTTTCTTTCTTGGCAGAATTATTTGAGTGTGTGTGTATGATATAATTCGTTGTTGTTTTTTGCCCATTTGTTATAAGCAGAAAGTCTTATATGAACAAAAACAGAGGTCAAATTTATGATTTATAAAAAATGAAAACAGTACCGCTAACCACAAATAATGACCATTTATTAAAGAAATACAATTTAAAATTCTCAGGAAAGTATGGCAAACAAAAGAAGAATTTTTTTTCCAAAGTAACAATACTGATTTAATTATTGAAAGTTACTAAGGATTCTTAAAAAATTTCTCCAAGCCTGCCATTTTATTCTAAATATTATAAGCCATCATAATATCTGCACACTATTCATAAGGGATGGTTGAATCATATATAGTTATAGTAATCAGAAACCATTACAAATGTATTTACTCTCTTTAAACACTTTCATATTTCATTATAAATGGCCGATTGAACACTTTCACATCCATTACCATATTATATTTGCATTCAATTTACTATTAAGATTTCTTGAACAGCTACAATGTAATAGTAGCTATTGTGCATTATAAATATTTCATCACCTCTCTGTAGTAATCCATTTCTCATTTGCTTGCCAAAACTTATGAAGTGCTTATTAAACATTGATATATAATATTACAGCACATGATATGAAATATTGTTGTTTTGCAAATCAGCTTATTGGTAAACCTTGAAGTTGGCAATACTTTAATCTGCATTATCCAGTCTTTATACCTCATTATAAGCAATGAATATTGCTTTGTCATTGGATTGGGGGAAAATGGATCATTTCCAGGGAAATCTTTACCAATTTAAACAGTTTTCTTGTTTTACGGAGTTATTTAGGTGTTTGTCTCTTAGTCTATGAGGGAGGGCAAGTTGGAGTTAACAGTGCTCTTTTCCATCCAGAAACTTCTTAGACTCATAGGTAAGCCTCAGACCCACTGTGCCCAACTTTCCTTTTATATTTCTCTATTTTGAATCCCTCTTTCATCAAATTGGTCATCATATAGCTCAATAATTCCAAAGATAGTAGCTCGATCTTTCTGCTATGATTTGAGATGAACATTTATTTGTGGCAAGTAAAAATACTGGACAAGAAAAGAAATTCTTCTAGGTTATGGTTTAATAGAATCAAAGAATGTCAGAATTTGAAAGAAAATTTTAAGAATCCTTTAATCTAGTGATAGTAAATTTGTGCTCATATGCCCCACCTTTTCCTCCCATGGCAGACATTACTGATTGAACACAGCATTCTTCCTGTTGAGCCTGGATTCAGTCTGGTCCTCCAGGCTGCTCTAGCTAGATTATAATTTATGGGATTTCAGATGATATCTACTTGCTGTCCCTGATCATTTCTAACAATTTCATTTTACAGACAAAGAAATAAAAGCTTTTAGAAGTGAAACAATTTGGCAAAAGTCACTCTTCTGATTAGGATCTTCAAGCCCAGGTCTTCTGAATCCAAAACTAACATTTATCTTATTATCCCCAATATAAATTTTCTTTGCCTATACTTTTACTTTCCAGAGACCCTTCCAAATGATGATTTTGATTTTCTCATGCAATTTCCGTGATGGAAATTATTCTTAGTTTTCTGACTTAGTTATTTGAATTGTGTTGTCATTTTTTTATTCTTCTTAGCTTTGATGTTTTCCAGAGGAAGCTATAGATGAAACGTGGATATTTAGCAACACATATGGTAGAAAACATTTTAATGTATTACCATATATACAAAATTATATAAAATGTTAATTTTTTGTTACTGATTTTCACACTAGATTTTCACTTACTTTGATTCCCAATTCAAATTAATTTTCTAATGAGCAATGAAATAAAGGTTTTTTTAATTAGTAAAAACAATATTCAGGAAAGACAAGCATGAATGTCTTGTTTATTTATAAGAAAAGAGATGGCAGGATTTAAATAATTCCCTGAGAAAAATCTGAGACTGTAGGGAGGAGGATGTTAGTTTTTCTTTAGAGGAGGATGATAATGGAATCACTGATTATATTTAAATAAATGCCCAGTGTGGTACCAACTTTATGGGTCCTGAGAATTGTAATGGATCTCCTATTAAAAATCACATTAGCCCTCCATTGACTCTAATGACTGCTGTCTTTTGGGAGTTGGATTTCTTTCTTTATTCCATATGGGACTTATTATCCTGAGGGAAAGTTAATAAGATTTCTTCCAGACCTGCTTTGCCATGAAGCCTTGTTAAATTCCAAGACTAATAGGAAATGGATTGAGCTAATAAAAGGTACCTTAACAGTTAAAAAATCTTGAGGAAAAAAATTGAAAAGGCAATTGGTAATAGCATTAAGGAACAACCTTAAACATTAACTATAAAACTCATAATGATCTTTTTTTTTTAATAATTTGCTTGTCCTGATGATGCATGCATACTTCCACCTTATCTGTATTAGTTTCATGATTAACTATTTGGGATAGCATTCATGGAGCTAAGAAGTTGCTTGTCCGTTAGCACAAAGTGCTGGTAATTAACTTCCTGAGGCACCTCCACCGTTGGGCAAAAATAGGCTCGATAAATTTATACCATGTCATACTCTATGACAGAAGCTCATCCATCCTCTGATTTCAAACAAGGTATTAGAAACAGGTTGAGTTTCTTGACAAATATAACCCATGATTGACATTTATATAAGACCAATTCATTTTATAACAGTGATAACTCACTTTGAGAAGGATGTATAGTAACAAACTTAGCAAGTATTTTGAGCTGACTAGGAGTGCAAATTCTTATAATTTGACATTATTTCCAGGACTCTTGAAAAAGTGAAGTCTAAGTCACAGGAACCTTAGGGACTTTCAGTTGCTGCTTGTGAATGCCTGGGGAGTTGAGCTGAGGGAGGGATGTCATTTCTACAATTTGTAATGTGTTGGTTGGCACAAATAACATGATAGGAATCTGAGGAAAATGAGAAAACAGTGTTTCCCATCTTTTGAGCTAAAAAGAAAAAAGTATGATGCTGCAATTTTTTTAAAAAGAAAAGTGAACAAAAAACACAACAAAATTCCACCCATATCTCTTCTCAGAGTGATATATTCTTTAAAAGCAAACATTTAAGGGCGTCTGGGTGGCTCAGTGGGTTAAAGCCTCTGCCTTTGGCTCAGGTCATATCCCGGGGTCCTGGGATCGAGCCCCACATTGGCTCTCTGCTCAGCAGGGAGCCTGCTTCCTTTCCTCTCTCTCTGCCTGCCTCTCTGCCTTCCTGTGATCTCTGTCTGTCAAAATAAATAAAATCTTAAAAAAAAAATGCAAACAATTAAGTCAAAGTTGGTGTTCTTCTTTAAAAAGTAGCCTTCACTAGTCCATTTCTATGGATATTTAGACCAAATCACATTTTCCTCCGAATAGAGATGGCAGGGGTTTTAAGTTGTGAAGTGTTCTGCACCAGTGTGAGGTGTAAACGTTGGATTTGGAGTCAGATGACCTTGATTCAAGCCTCAAATCTGCCACTTACTAGTTATATAGTTTTGGACATGTCACATAACCTTCCCTATCCTTGGTTTTTCTCATCTTTAAAATGGACTCAATAGTACCTGCTTTGGCTGCTGTGTCACATGAGTTGAGATCTATCAAAGGAATTGGTGACCCATAAAGAGCTGGACAATCTTAAATGGAAAGGGAATTTTGGCTGAACCTTATTTTTATTTGAGGAAGTGTGGTGAATTCCTCTCTCCATTTCTTTTCTTCTTATCCATATTTGTGAGACCCATTAGACTTCTTAAAATATTGCCTTGAAGAGGGACTTAACGACTGTGAGATCTGAGAAGCTAAGTGAGCGCACTGTCTACTCCAGATGTGATTTCGTACATTCCTCCTTGGTTCCCTGGTATTTCTTTGTTATTTATGACTCATTATAAACCACATTTTAGATGGACCCACAAACATAAAAGAATCAGTGTTTCAGTATCTTAGGTGAAGTTGGTGCTTTGATAACATCTGTAACAATGAAAGCATTATGCAGAAGGTATATTCCAGTTTTAAGGTTAGTTATATATTGCAAGCTTGCAATCATTACAAATAACATAAGTCAGGAGAAAAAGAGAACTCCATCTCCAAAGCCCATCTCAAATGCAGTATTTGTGACTCTGGAGTTATTTTGGTGGAGTAAGGGACCTGCCCTGGCAGATTTTTACTCCCTTTCATTTACTTTTATTGAGTACACATTGATGACAGTGGCAGGAACAGTGAGCAGTCCCTGCAGCAATGTCACATGGCCCTCGCTGAGGATATTCTAGATACCAGATCCAGTACTAGGCGTTTACACGCATTTCATACTTGCTTTTCATAACAACCTAGTCAGACACTCCTTATAGATTCCCTATCTTACAGACAAGGGAATGAAGCTTGAGGAGGTTAAATAACTCACCGAAACACACATTGCTGGCAAGTAGAGATGGCAGGAGATGAAGCCCGGTTGGTCTGATTCCAAAGTCCAAGCAATTCAAAGCTCTACACTCCAGTGCCACCCCTAAATACTGTGAGTGCCTTTTTTTATATTCTGAGATGCTAACGTTTGTGCAGCTCAGTGGAGTCTGAATCTTCTATGTTTCATATTTATTTCCTTTTATTTTCTTGATCGGAATAACAGAAAGGGAAGAAGGAAGGAAGATAAAGAAAGGAAAGAGGGAAGAAAGAAAGATAAGCTCACTTAGGTTAAATCCATTTTTGAGGGTTTTAGTTCTTATTTCTTGACAGGAAGATATACTTCTGTTTTTAAAAATTATCTGTTCTCCTTCTGTAACCAATTTGTTAATCATGTTTTGGTGACTGACTTTTGGGCACATTTCCCAGAAACTTTAAGGCAACCCTTAATAAACACTAATAAGTCTGCATTCAGAAGCAGCCTATTATTATTCATGGACAGTATTACGTAGAATTAAACTTTTGGAAACTGCACCAAACACATTCAGCTAGACATGAAAGTAAGCTGAATTTCCATTTGGTTTGCTTCTTGCTGAGCCTTCAAATTATAAAGTGAAGCAAAGCCAAAAGATTAATACAATGAAAACAAAGATTGGGAAATTAAATGACACGATGCAATTTTCTGCCTCATCGGGCTGGCACCAATAATATGCAAAGGAAAGTGTGCTTAGTGTTGGTTAGCTGCTGTATAAATGCAGGACAATCAGTCTCCTTCTCGAGGGAGACTATTTTCTTGAATCATATGGCCATTGACTCTTCCAATTACCAAAGCCCCCCCACACAGTTATGCTCTATCTACTTTTTTAACTTTCTGCTCTGCTCTGCCATGGTATTATTATTATTAGCATTTACACAGGTACATGCTTTTATATTATCTGAAATATTTTAGTGATAGCTTCAGTGTATACATAAAAACCTGGAGCCTACTGCCACATTCATAATTAAATAATAATAATATTTTATAAAATGGATCTTTGTGGGTAGTTGAAGGGCATAATTCTCTCTCTTTATATCATGCCTATCAGAGAAACGTTAGTTCATTGTTGATGTATCACATTTGATACACATGTATGGGCATGCCACCCATAATGTATCATTGCTGATCATTGTCAAGATTGATTTTACAGTGATTTGGGTGATAAGAAATGGCTCTAAGGTACACTCAGTGTTAGTTGAAATTACTTATATCACAGCTGTATTTAAAAGCTGTCATGTCTATACTACCAAAATTCTCCAGATGATGCAGACATCCTCTAAGGAATTTAATTGTTCATTAACTTTCAGATTTCCCTCTAACTCTGCCAGATGATATAAACCAGTCAACAGTAATCAATCTCCTGTAAAGTGCAGAGCACCATACTTGATTGGAAGAAGGTAAAATAAAGAATAGACTGCTGCAGGCCTCCCGCACCTTGGAGAGGGATGGCTCCTTCAGTATCCCTTCTGGATCATCTTAAGACACCGGACAGAAGCCAAGTCAGGGCCACCCACCTGCTTCCCTCATGATCCAAGACCTTCAATAGGATCCTTGGTCTTTTCTTTCTTTTTTTTTTAAAGATTTTATTTATTTATTTGACAGAGATCACAAGTAGACAGAGAGGCAGGCAGAGAGAGAGAGAGAGGGAAGCAGGCTCCCCGCTGAGCAGAGAGCCTGATGCGGGACTCGATCCCAGGACCCTGAGATCATGACCTGAGCCGAAGGCAGCGGCTTAACCCACTGAGCCACCCAGCCGCCCCTCCTTGGTCTTTTCTGCCAAAGGAAAATCCTTTGAAAAGGAAAGAATGTGTGTGTGAGTGCATACACACATGTATGTGCATTTGTTTCATTCTTTGGAGTAGTAATAGAGGGCAAAATGTTAGAAGAAATTTATATTTACTATAAAGGATGATCATATCTCTACTTGTTTGGTGGGCTTGATTTAGTTATTCCACTTTGGAATTTCTTATAAATACTTGTTTTTAGAAATCGATTTTAAGTTTCATCCCCCTTCAGATTTCTCAAGAGTTCCTGGAGCTATTGATTTCAAATTTTCCATTTAAACAATCAGAATGTTTAGAAGATGTGCAAAGTCCTTTCAAATCATGACAAATGGAAATCAAACCTGCTGGATGGTCAAACATCCAGAAATGGGAGGGGAAATCATATAGAGTAGAGCAGACTGGAGAGAGAGGATCCGTATTCCTGCCAAATTTTATTTTGTTTCCTTTTCTGGTATCATTTAAAGGTAGACATTTGAATTTTAAAATGATTAGATTGGGATTCACTTAGTTTTTGCAGAAGAATGTGCCTTGTTTTGATTTTCTGTTTGCTAGACTTCTAATCTGTATGTTGCTTACCATCCCAATACGATTGGGATGGAGATAGTCAAAATCTGCTTTGAGACTCTCTGATGTGGTGATTTTGAAACAAGAAACTAAACCCTAGAAATAATGAAGCTGTAAGAGTGAACATCTCAGCCTGGCTCTTCTCATTATGATGTTTTTTTCTTAACAGAAATTAACCACCTTTGCCCTAGAAAAAGAATACTTTGTATTTTGTATGAAATTTTGAAATGAATTGAGGATCCACATTTCACTTGAGAGAAATACACTGAGATGTGTAATCTTACCTTTTGGGACTTTAATAAGAATATATAGAAACTCAATGACTTTTTTGGGGGGGTTCATTATTAAAATGAAAACTTTGAGCTGTCCTTTCTACTTTTCTAAAGATAATATGATGTGAATTAAGTGTATGGCTCTGGAGAATAGCTGTCTTGATTTGAATCTGGTCTCCACCATTGATAGCTATTGACCTTGGATAAATTATTTTGTCTCTCTCTGCCTTGGTTTCTTCAGTTTTAAGATGGGAATAATAATAGGATCTTTATTATAACATTGTTCTGAGTGCAAATTGAGTTAATACACGTAAAGTTCTTAGAATAGTTTCTGTCTCTCATCCCAGATATTTTTTCCTGGTCTAAAACATCTTACAAGGTAAAGTACTTAAAGAAAAATTAAAATTAGTAACAAACTCTTAATGATTACTAACAGTTTCCTGGGCTGTGAGTGCTCCTTTTGATTTTCTTTGTCCAATATTCCAGAGGCTCTTGATACTTTCATTACCTTAGTGGAAGAAAAAGAAGGAATGAAATGCGAAAGCACAATGGGCAGATTTTTAATATGAAGGAATATTACAAGTGCTGTAGTCTTTGATATAATCTATGGCTGCTGAACTTAAAAATAAATGCATTTTGGCTTCATCCACTTTTTTGGTTTAAAGAGAAACATTATCTTTGGTGCATGGTCAGGAAAGAAAAGAGCTTTATAAGACTTCAAGGCACCTAAACAGTTCCTACAGTGGTACGAATTTGTTCTCCTGAAAAATGGCTGTATACTGTAAAGAGAAATAAAATAAGGAAGGATTTTGGGAGGCTTCTTAACTTCTTAGATCCTATCTAACTATATATTTTTGACTATTACTAAAAAGCTTCTGTATGGGACTGATGGTAGAAATTGCTATGATTTCCTTGACTTCAGCTGAATTTTTGATAAAATCATTTATCTCCAGTGGTCTAAAATGGAAGTAGATGTCCCTGTTCTCAGCCCTGCATGATTCACTCCTATTGAAACATCTTCCTGTAATGCATTGATTTTTCTGTTTCTATGACAATGATGGGGTTAGCAACATTTTTTTTTCTCTTGAAAATATAGAGCTGTTGGGCAGAGCCTAAAGCCTATAGGATTCATTTTTTTTGTTTGCCTATAGGATTCATTTTTTTTGTTTAAATTAAAATATATTTTGATAATGACTCTGTAAATGGCACTAGTAAAATCAACGTTGGCTTTTGGCATGTGGGCACATACTTTGACCTATAGTTTCAAGATGCCAGTCGTGGTTCAAAACAGAGAATGCCTCCTTTCCATTTAATTCATACTCCACTGAATTACAGAAACAGAGGTTAACTCTGCCAGAGTAGTAATTTTCAAATAAGTGACCTCAGGAATCACAAGGTCAGACTACCCTAAGGTTATTTAGTATAGTTTATAAAGTTTAAACTTTTTACTTCAATCAGTCCATCAGTCCCTGAAGGGTTAAAGATGAGCTTGGGAATGGACAAGGGGACTTTGGAGGTGATTTCCTCAAGCTTTCAGCATTTGTGGCAGATTGAGTCACACCAGTCTTTATTAAATGATGCATAATTCAGTGATAAATTGGTTTAGCTCTGCCTGTTACAAGTCGGGCCTGAGGTTTTACAGGGGTCAGTCTAGAGGCACTGTGGCTGTTTCATGTCATTAGTTTTCATTCAGTTGCAATGTGTAACCGCTCTAGCACATGTCTTTCATTAGTGGGTACAATGCATGCTTTGTGTGTGAACATCCTTAGATGGTAAAAGCCAATTTAGAGCTTTCTCACCTTCCTTTTATGTCCGTGGATTCCATCAGACCCACATGTGTATGGAGCTAAAGGTTTTTGTGATGGGGTCAGGCTCATTTCCCATTTGCATTGCATCCTGCCCAGCTGATCCAGGCTAGAAGCTTTCTCTGAAGTTAATGGGTATTGAGCACTGAGTAAGACCAGAGTGTCAACGTGCCAAACTTCCTCCTCTCTGGAGTTTAGAAAGCTCATGTAATCCCACTTCCTTTATAAAGCTTTCTTTTGCTAAGTGGGAGAAGGAGAGTTATTTTTTTCCATTAACTCAGATATAAAACCCAGACTTGTTTTCTATCAACACTTGCATCCCTTGCCCGCCCCCTACTGTTCCAAACACTACTAACAATGTAATTAGCTTTGGGGAAGGTTTTGGGGTGTGCAAGAAATCATCTGCATGTTAATTAATCTTTCATAAGCAAATATAACAGCAATTACTACAAAGCTAGGAATTTTAAATATTTTGTGGGACATCTATAGTAACAGTGAACACATGGACATTTTAGGGGCACCTGGGTGGCTCAGTTGGTTGGGCAGCTGCCTTTGGCTAGGGTCAAAATCCCAGGGTCCTGGGATCCAGCCCTGCGTTGAGCTTCCTGCTTAGTAGGGAGCCGGCTTTTCCCTCTACCTCTACTGCTCCCCCTGCTTGTGCTTTTTCTCTCTCTCTCTCAAATAAACGAAATCTAAAAAAAAAAAACAAAAAAACAACAAAAAACACATGTACATTTTATAAAATGAAATTGTTTTTTAGAATTGTCTTTTCAGTTGAGATTACATTTGTTTGGGAAGAGAATAATGTAACTGTAGTGGGACAGATACTCTTTGAGTGAGTCAGATAGTCATACTTGTGTGCTCAAATTGTGTACCTGAATGCCTAGTATAGTAGAAAGAATGCAGCTTTGTGTTTAGACCAACAGGGTTTCACATCTGGGCTTTATCACTTCTGTATGTGGTATTCTGGTGTGATTATCGGAGACTGTTTTCTCATTTGAAACATAGATCTCATACTACTTCTCTCTCAAGGTTGTTGCAGGTATGAAATGAGATAATATATGCAAATAAGCCTAGAGAGGTGTCTGGTACACAAGTGGCCCTCATTCATTCATTCAACAAGTATTCTGAGGACCTACCATGTACCAGGCACTGTTTGAAGCATAGAAGAACAATAGTGAAAGAAAGAGACACACACACAAAATGCTTCATAGTGAGATAAGCAAGATAATACATATAGCAAACCATGTATTACAGCGTACATTTGGGTGAGTGCTATGGAAAAAAGCAAAGTAGGGTATGATATATGGGAGCGCAGGGCAATTCCTGTATCATGATTAAGAAAGTCTTCTTGAGCAAAGTATCATTTCAGTAAAGACTCGAAAGAAGTGAGTAAACAGTATGGATATGTGGAGGAAGAGCATTCCAGAAAAGGGAACAGCCAGTGGAAGAGGTATGCTTGCCCGTGGTTGGGTAGTATGGTAGGGACAAGAGTGGTAGGAGATGAGGCAACTGGGCCATTTCACTTAAGATGTTTAGGCCATTATAAGGACAGTGGGTTTTATATGAAATGGAAAGTAATTGGAAGTTTTTGACTAGAGGGATGTGACCTTGATTGTCTTAAGTTCAGTTCTCCTGGAAATAGGCTCTGAGACGCTTGGTAGTGTGTAGTGGGCTTATTTTGGAAATGTTCTCAGAAGCAACCCCTCTGAGTGAGTTGGAGAACAGAACTGGCAGGGGAAGGAGCTGAAATGGATGCAGTTGCAACAGAGGCCCCCGCTGACCCACAAGGGAGCCCTGCAGCTGCGGTGGCACCCCCTGAGAAAAAAGGCTGGAGCTTTTGTATCTCCACTCCGATCAGTCATTGTTTATGCCTTAAGGGAAAGGCAACACTTCAGTGAGGCAGCTCCTGTTAGATGAGGGCAATTCCAAGAGGAGACTCAGATATAAGCCATTGACAGCCAATGCTCCAGACTGTTGGCATAGCATGTAGTTCAGTTCTGAAGGGGGTATCTTGGTGGTACCCCATAACATACACCACACTTAGGTTATGTTGAGAATATGCCATGGGGGAAAGGGTAAAAGGAAGGTGACCAGTTAATAGGTTATTGAAAGAACACAGGAGAGGGATGGTGATGGTTTGGGTCAGGGTGTGGAGATGAGAAAATACGGGATTCTGGGTATGTTTTGAATGAAATACTGACAGAGTTTGCTGATGGATTGGATGTAGGTTGTGAAAATAATATAGGAGTCAAGGATAATTTTAAGGTTTTTGCTTGAACAAGGGGAAGGAGAAATTTGCTCTTACTGGAAGTAGGGAAGACTGTAAGAGAAGCAGGTTTGGGAGAGAGGGAGTAAGGAGCTCAATTTTAGATGTACAAGTCAGAGATACCTACTAGACATCCAAGTGGGCATGTTGAGTAAGTAGTTGGTTGGAGAATCTGATTGGGAGAGGTATGTACATGGTATTTAAGACAAACTGGATGGGATTACCAAATGTAGTAAATATATAAGAGAAGTTCTGGGAATGATCCCTTAGGTCTAAACTTCCTTTTGGCTACCGTTATGATTAGTAGTAAATTAGTTCCTTAGGTAAAAAAGATCCTAGCTCCCCTCCTTCCTCCAGTGAGTTGTGATAGTTGTCTAACAGAGAATTTGTGGTAGACAGAATCACAGCTCCCCAGAGATGACCCATATCCCAATCCTCAGACTTTGTAAATATGTTACCTTATATGGCAAAGGAGCTTTATAGGTGGGGTTAAGGATCTTGAGATGGGAAGAGTAGCCCAGATTACCCAGGTAGGCCCAATGTAATCATGTGGGTTCTTATAAGAAGAAGGCAGGAGGGTCAGAGTTAGAAAAGGAGATGTGATGTTGGAAGCAGATGTTGAAGTAATGTTCTCTGAATATGGAGGAAAGAGCCATAATATAGGGGTGCAGTTAGCCTCCATAAGCAGGGAAAGGCAAGGAAGTGGACTGTCTCCCAGAACGCAGTTCTGCCAACAGTTAGCTCATAAAACCCATTTTGGCCCTTTGATCTCCAGAACTGTAAGATAATAGATTTGTTTTGTTCTTATGCAGTCATTTGTTAACAGCAGCTATAGGAAACTTTTAAGCTAAATATTGTCTACTTGTCCTGTAGGGGCTAAATTGTGTTTCGGAAATTAGGAATAGATAAACTTTAAGGGTCTAAAATACTGATGTTTGCTTATAAATGAAGATTCCTTTCAGTTGTTCTGTCTGCCTATCTATCCATCCATCCATACATCCATCCATCCATCATCCATCCATCTTCTCTTTCTGGTAAATAAAAGGAAGTTACAAAATTGTTATAAATTGCTTAGTTCTCTAGGGTAATTTTACTATTTTGTGAACATGAGACTTATTCTGTGTTGGCTGAAGGTCTCTATACTCTTTTATTTTTTTAAAAGATTTTATTTATTCACTGGACAGATCACAAGTAGGCAGAGAGAGAGGGAAGCAGGCTCCTTGTGGAGCAGAGAGCCCAATGAGGGGCTCGATTGGGATCATGACCCAAGCCGAAGGCCGAGGCTTAACCCACTGAGCCACCCAGGCTCTCCTCTATTCTCTTTTAAATAAATTGTTTTTTTCACTATTGAGGGTACATATAGATTAATATTTACAAAAAATAATAATTTATTTTATGTTTCTGTTAGATGTGCTTTGGGTTGTTTTACATTGTCTATGAAATGCTTTGAAAGATATCTGATCAACTCATGCTTGCCAACATTAATGGTGCTAAAAGTATAATATGAAATACACAAAAATTATTTTATGTTGCATTTTAGCTTAAGTTAGTGAAGTTTGTTCTAAGAATAGGTTTCTTTTTTCTTTTGGGTTATTTTAAAAAAATGGAATCAAGTGCCTCCTGATTCTTGTTTCTTAATAGTTTTTTAAAAAGATTTATTTATTTATTTGAGAGAGAGCATGAATGGGGAGGGGGCTGAGGGAGAGGATGGGGGAGAGAATATCAAGCAGAGAGAGAGAGAGAGAGAGAGAGAGAGAGAGAATCTCAAGCATATTCCCCCTGAGTGCAAAACCTGACATGAGTTTGAATTTCATGACCCTGAGATCATGACCTGAGCTGAAATCAGGAGTCAGATTTCTAACCAGCTGAGCCATCCAGGCACTCTAATAGTTTTTTTTTTTTTAAACATCTCTATTGATAATTACAAATCCTTGCCGTCTAAGAAAACTGTCATTTTATATTCCAAGATATTCTGAATATCAGACTCAGTGGAGCAAAGTGGTTAGGAGTATGGGTTTTATCTACAAAATGGGAATAATAGCTTCTTCACAGGAGTATTCCTCTAGATTGAGTAAGAGGATGTATGTGTGTTGGGGTTTTGTAGAAATACAGAACCAGTAGGATATATCTAGGAAAAGATTTATTATAAGGAATTGGCTCATACAATTACAGAGGCCTAGAAGTCCCATGATCTGCCATCTGTAAGCTAGAGAACTAGGAAAGCCAGTGGTAGAACTTAGTCCAGTTCTGAAGGCTTGAGAGACAGGAACATTCAAGCCAGGAGAAGATCCGTGTTCCAACTCAAACAACCAGACAGGAAGGGCCAAATTCTTCTTCTACATTCTTCCGCTGTTTTTTTAAACAGGTTTTTAATTCCAATTCCCATATAGTTCACATTCAGTATTATATTAGATTAAGGTGTACAATATAGTGAATCAGTAATTCTGTACATTACTCGGTAGTGCTCATCATAAGTGTACTCTTTAATCCCCATCACCTATTTCACCTGTGCCCCCACCCCCAACCACCTCTCCTCTGGTCACAATTAGTTTGTTCTCTATAGGTAAGAGTCTGTTTCTTGGTTTCTTTCTCTCTTTCTCTTTTCCTTTGTTCATTTGGAGTAAAACCATATGGAATTTGCTTTCTCTGACTGACTTATTTAACTTCGCATTATAATCTCTGGCTCCATCCATGTCATTGTAAATGGGAAGATTTCATTCTTTTTTATGGCTGACTAATATTCCATTGTAAATACATGTATATATGTATACACACACACACACACACACACACGTATATACACCACATACTCTTTACCTATTTATCAATACATGGACCCTTGAACTGCTTCCATATCTTGGCTATTGTAAATAATGCTGCTATAAATCTAGGGCTGCATGTATCTCTTTGAATTAGTGTTTTTATATTCTTTGGGTAAATACCCAGTAATGTAATTACTAGGTCATAGGGTAGTTCTGTTTTTAGCTTCGTGAGGAACCTCCATGCTGTTTTCCACAGTGGCTGCACCAGTTTTTATTCTTATTAACAGTATGCGAGTATTCCTTTTGCTCCACATCCTCACTAACACTAACACTAACACCTGTTGTTTCTTGTGTTTTCGATTTTAGCCATCCGACAGGTGTGAGGTAATATATCTCACTGTAGTTTTTTTGTTTTTTAATTTTATGTATTTATGTATTTATTTTTATTAACATATAATGTATTATTAGCCCCAGGGGTACAGGTCTGTGAATCACCAGGTTCACACACTTCACAGCACTCACCATAGCACATACCCTCCCCAATGTCCATAACCCAACCACCCTCTCCCTACCCACCTTCCCCCGGAAACCCTGTTTGTTTTGTGAGATTAAGAGTCTCTTATGGTGTCTCCCCCCCACCGATCCCACCTTGTTTCATTTATTCTTTTCCTACCCCCCAAAACCCCCAGTTGCTTCTCGACTTCCTCATATCAGGGAGATCGTATGATAGTTGTCTTTCTCCGATTGATTTATTTCGCTAAGCATAATACCCTCTAGTTCCATCCACGTTGTCGCAAATGGCAAGATTTCATTTCTTTTGATGGCTGCATAGTATTCCATTATTTATATGTATATATATATATATATATATACCACATTTTTTTTATCCATTCATCTGTTGATGGACATCTAGGTTCTTTTCTCATTGTAGTTTTGATTTTCATTTCCCTTATGATCAGTGATATTGAGCATCTTTTCATGTGTCTGTTGGCCATCCATATGTCTTCTTTGGAGAAATGTCCATTCATGTCTTCTGCCATTTTAAAACTGGGTTATCTGGTTTTTTGGTGTTGTACCTTCTTGATCTATTGAGGCCCTCAGTGGATTGGATGATGCCCACACATATTGGGGAGGGCCATTTGCTTTAGTGAGCCCACTGATTTAAATGCTAATTTCTTCTGGAAGCACCCTTAATGAAATAATGCTTAACCAAATATCAGGGGTCCCATGATCCAGTCAAGTTGATGCCTAAAATTAATCATCATAGTATGTAAATCCAGTACTTGGAACATGACAAGTACTCAAGAAATGGTGACTCTAATGATAGTTATTCTTATCCTTCCATAACAGCTGAGTTAGGAATTAGATATCTCAACACCTTTCTGAGAATTTTCCTCGTTATGCCCTTGTGCTCCTTCATTTTAATAATCCGTTTATCAAGCCATTAGTATTCTGCTGCCAAAAGAATTTATAAGCCAATTAACCCTGGTGGCTGGACATTTCCAGCAGCATAACATTGTCCTGTGTGTCACAATCAGGGCAGGGGAAGAAGAGTGCATGGTCTCCAGAGGCACATTATTCATCAGCCCCTTTGCCATAAAATGTGCTACATTTGTGAAGCATTCCTTGGTTATATTTTTATTTTACAACATCCTGCATTGACCATTTTGCAAAATAATGATGCTCTCTCCTTATCAGCTCATCTGTTGCCAGTCAGTAATTTATCTGAATGGATTCTTTCAGCATCAATATACAGTACAAGTCCAGGTGAGGCATTGGCTTTAATAACAGTGGGCCATGGTAGCAGACAGGATTTAAAGTGCCCATTGCTTACACTGGCAAAATGGATGCTAAGTAGTGTTTGTTGTTTTCTGGAAGGGAAAACATCTGGAGCTATGTACAAATTGTTCCCAGAAGAAAATGCACCTCTGAATGTGTGTAAAAATCTGAATGCTGGTGTTCATTTGGAAGTCTGGCTTTTATGTGTATTTAATATTATGCTTTCTGCTTGTTTTATGTCTGAGGAATAAAGCTTCATAGCGAGGGAGACTGGTATAATATAATCAGGTGTGTTTAGTAACTTTTGGGGAAAATACCCAACCCTAGACTATAATTCTCTTCTATCTCCATCTTTTTTTTCATTCTAAGAGCAGTAATTAGTTCCAAAATTTCTTCAAGGAAAGTTTGAATTTCTATCTCTTGACCCTAGTCCCCTTTCCAATTTGAAACGAATTTTGAAGTCATTTAGAAGGATGCTGAGTAAGTGCAAAGCAAGTGCAATGAAGTGCTTACTTCATTAGAAAGCTGTACTGTCCACTGCTCTTGGGGTGGGAGGGCAATGGAAGTTGTAGGGAGAGAAGGAATGCACTTGGTTATAGGGGTGCAGGATGTCGTTTCCCCAAATTCCTACATCTTCCCTCCTCAGAGGATAATTTCGTTGTAGATGATGAATTGAACTTTATTTCTTGCCTCAACTTCCCCCCACTCCCCATAACTTTTACGTCAGCTAACTGGTAGCATGAAAAATTGAGTGGGATTTTTCCTTGTAAGCTTGAAATATTTGACTGCCTGTTGTCAACTTTGATTTTGTGTGATTCCATGCTTGTCATTTGGTTTCCAAATAGTTCCACATAGGAACTTTTAGCGTGGTTTATATTCATAAATTTAAATTATCCTTAAGCCAATCCAGTGGTTGATTTTACCCAAGTTTAATAGAGCAATGGATTCATGAATTGCCCCTGTGAAATTTTAAGAATGGTCTTGTACTGTCAAAGCAAAGGGTAGTGACTCAAAGCATTTGCCAGTGTTTGGTTATGAATTACACAACAATACACATGCACTTGGAAGCTTCAGTGCAGCTGCAGTGAATAATGATGCTGGGTTTCTTGAGGAACAAGGTATCATGGCTGTATTTACCATCTGACTGGAGACTGTGACTTCGTTCTGAAGTCCTATCTGTATGATTCCTATGGTGAAAAGAAACTTTCCAGAAATGGGAGTCTAGGGAAATAAGAATTATCTCTTCATGCTGCCAAGACTTGAGTGGATGTTCAGCAGTCCTGTTTAAATTCATAACTTGTGAGAAGTTTTAGGGCAGCTTTTGTTTCGTTGTGAATATAATTATGTATTCAACTAGCAATGGAGGTATAAATAATTCACTTTTGAACATTTTGTAATTAGCTGAGACATAAATACTGGATCAAGGGTTTTACTGACAGAATTTCCATTGGAGTTCATGCTTTTTATTAATTATTTTCCTCTGATACATTTAAAATACTCCTAATATACTTGAGCATATGTGCATGTGTAAACACAAATGCTCACATAGGTAGGAGTATCATATGCTATGTCCAACCTCAAAAAAGGCTAAAAAATTTAATGAATAGGGCAGCCCTGTCATGAATCCTAACTGTTTCCTGATGAGATAAACAATGACTCTTAATTAGAAACTAAAATTTTTAATTAAGATGATTCTGCAGTAATTATCTCAGTTGTCTGCTTCACTGGATTTTAATGAAAAAGATTGATTAGGTATAAAACTAGTAGCATAATTAAACATTCAGAGTTGCACTGGCCACTGAGGTGAAAGTAATGTGATTAAACCCTAAAGTACATTAAAAAAAAAAAAAACACCCAAACCCCTATAGTATATTCCTTAACAAAGTTATTTTAGACAGTCAGATCTAGAGCTATGTCAGTAAGCTTCGTTTTTTGAATAGCTTCAGCATCTTAGGGTAAAGACAGGTTCAGACACAGTTGGTTTATTTACACAAAAATATTGAGCACTTACTATGTGCCATAGTGATGTGGTAGCATAAAGCATGCTCCTTAGAATTAGATATACTAGTTCAAAGTCAAGTTCTTTTACTTAGCAGACTTGGGATATTGAGAAAGCCATATTACCTCTCAGAACATTTGTTATCCCATATTTAAAGGTGGACAAATAATGCTCCTTTTTGTGGTTTTTGAGTTCATAAATGAGTCAACAATATTTAGCCTTTATCAAAGTGCCTGGTACAGAGTAGATTCTCTATAAATAAGGAGTTATTATAAGTATAGCTTTTATTTGAAAAATGTTCTAGAATTTCCTTTGAATTAGTCAGTAAATGCAGTGTGTAGACTCCTACCACTTTACAAAAATCTTAAGGAAAGAGAGAAAAAAATGGTGCCAGTGGGTAATACTGATGATTTCATAGGTTAAAGATATTATTAATTTTCTTTGTGACAGTAATGAGCAGTTGTTAGAAGTTAAGAAAATATTTTTAAAAGCTGGAGCAAATTCTCTCTCTTTTTGCCATAGTAATACTGTCTTCCTGGATATGCAGAGTTAATAGGCTTCTAGAATTGCTTCATGTTCTTATTTGCCTTAAAATGTGGGGTTCAATGAACAAGTTTCTGGATCTGCCAGGATCCCTTCACATTATCTTAACTAGCCTCTGTCAGCCTTGGATTTTTTTGTTTGCTAGTAAGTTGGTATAAGTTAAGAAGATGTGCATAGTGCTGGATCAATTAATCCAAGCTAACTTCATATACACATCCTAACCTTATAATTCTTCTCTCCTTGGCACTGTGCTATAATCATCTGAGCTAGCCACTTAAGACAGAACCAGCATAGGGCTGACTAGGGATGAGTGAAGAAGAAATTCAGAATAATTCACGTAGGTTGAGGTTAATAACCAGATGCTTTATAGAGCACAGAACAAGTTTTAGGCAATTTGACTCAGGAAGGGGCTAAATTTCTCTGTTGAGGAGCTGCTAAGGCATCCTTGAATACTGCCATTATAAACATTGTATTTGTAGCCAGAGGGACGTGAATTTGAAACTTAGATCTTTGGGAACACCTGGTTGGCTCATGTAGAGCATGCAACTCTTGACCTCAGCGTTGTGTTTGAGCCCCACGTTAGGTGTACAGATTACTTAAAAAAAAAAAAATCAAAAAAAAAAAAAGAAAAGAAAAGAAACAAGAAACAAGATCCTTGATTCACTAGTGGCATAATCTTGTGGTAGATACCCTTTTTGTCTTCTTACTAGCATAATTGAGACTCTGGTA
The DNA here is from genome assembly GCF_922984935.1 of Meles meles. NCBI lineage: Eukaryota > Metazoa > Chordata > Mammalia > Carnivora > Mustelidae > Meles > Meles meles. The sequence continues at coordinate 27,664,748 of NC_060070.1, forward strand.
CATTTAATATCATGGGACTAAAGTGAGAATCAAACAAAACAGTAGATGTGGAAATAGCAAATCTTTCAAGGTGTGATTTATTTATTCCTATATTCATTTGTCATTTTGTTTTTAAACAACTGATATATATCCATACACTGTGGCAGGCAGCAAAAATTCAAACATGAATGAGATACACTCAAGCCTTCAAGGAATTTTCAGTCTTAAGTGGGGAGATGTATGAGTCAACAGGAAATGAATATTCAGTGTGAAAATTGTTGTGCTAAAACTATGTGTGGAGTATTTTGAAAGCCCAAAGAAGCATCTAATCTAGATGGAAGACTTTGGACAAGCTTCCTGGAGAGACTGACACTTGATCTGAATTCTAAAGGATGAAGACGTTTGTTTGGGCAATCTAGGTAGCAGGGGCATCCTAGACAGAGGCAACTGCTTGAATGAAGTCTTGGAGGTGTGTGTGTGTGAGAGCATGGGAGGTAGGGAACTGCTTTGGTAGGGATGGAGTTTAATGAGATTTCTCTTGGGGCAGCACAGGCAAGACAAGTGGTTGGCATGAATACAAGGCAAGTATTTGGCATGTTATCCTGAAGGCTTTTAGGTATTGGAAAGGGATTTTAGCCAGGCACATGGCATGATTCATATTTCAAGAAGATTATTTTGGTATTATTGTGGAAGGTACATTAGAGGGAAGAGACTGGTGAGAGGAAGAAAAGCCAAGAGATGCGTTCGTTCTACATTTTTTTTTTCTTTGACTATCCAATATATGCCCAGTAGTTTATAATGTATAATGTGTTGGCAGAAAAGGTCATGTAGGACGTGATACCTGCTTACAGGGAATTATAAAATACTGTCTCATAGAAATATAGGTGAATCATCACCCACAGGGCTGTGTGATAAGTGCATAAGCCCGATGAGAAGTGGTGAAGTGCTGAACTAAAGCTGTAGCAGTGGAGGTGGGAGGAGGGGATGGATGTGAGAGAGAGAAAATGAAGAGGTATCATTGTCGGACTGGTTTACAAATGGGCAAGTAGCTCTCTTTCTAATTAGTTGTGTGAGTCTAGACCAGAGGATGGATGCATACCCCATTAGAACTTTATAACAGTTCCAATTAACTTGAACCTGAGATGGCTACCTGGGGATTCAGGGCCTCCTTGAGCCATTAGAGAACTACATGGAGATAAGGACTGTGTTGGCCAGTTTATTCAATCATACCAAGGAGAGTTAGTGCTTCCTGCTTTTTGCAAAAAAGTGAACAAAAAGGAATTGCAACCTTAAGCAACTAGTGAGGGCTCAGTTCCATTGGGTTGGCCTATCCCAGGAGACCATGGTCCTGTGAGGCACTGGCTGAAGGCAGGAGGAACATAGATTGTAGAAGAGGAAAGACCTACATTCAAGCCCAAACCTTGTGTTCAGTTGCAGAGATGAAATATGGCTTTCTCCACCCTTCAGTTTCTTTTTCTTTTTCACTGCCTGGGTGTTTGGAAATGAAAAAATTAACCAACTCCCCGCTCCTACTCATTTCAGCCCTTTCCTTCCTTTTCTTTTTCCCCTTTCCAGTATAAGTTGTAGTGGTCAGGTCACAGTTGTATATCCGGTGTGGTGGTAGTGGTTAGATGACCATTTTAGTCTATAGGTTACAGAATGACAAAAAAAATAGGTGTAGATAATTTCACAAGAGACCTAGAAGAGACATAGATGTCACCTAGAGACCAAGAAACTAAGGTTTCTAAGACTGGCAGCCAGCTTCTCAAGTGACCTGAAAAATTTATCTTGGATATAGTTGATAAACTTGACATCAGGTTGCTCTCTAGTTGAATTTTGGTAGAATATTTGAGATTGGGCAAGTGGTGGTTGGATTATATTAGAGGGGAGACTCTCTTAATCTTCAAATGCAAGATGACGGTTCCTGTGCCAGGCATATTGTATGTACAACACAAAGTACCTCAAGCCATTTCTAATGAGCTAGAAGTCCATGAGGAAGTTTGGCTCTGAGGAGGATAGTCTAGTCGCTATGAATTACTAAGATGGCAGTGAAAGCCATGCTGCAAGGAAGCTCTGCTCAGCCTCTCCCTGGTCTGGCAGTCGGCGTCTGAACAAACAAGGATGCTGCCTATTCCGTTCTTGTGTCCAGTTATTCAGTATAGACTCCTTTTAAGGGAAGACCATGGTATACATCCATTCTTAGGAGAGTATTAGCTAATGTTGTCTGCAGAAGAAGATACTCATAGTCATTAATGTTACCATCTTTGATGAACTTTTTTGGAGTGGGTGATAGTTCATTATTTAAATATATGAAACATGGGAGACATAATTGAGGAGACCTGCTGGGGATAAGAAAATAGCAGACACAGAAGAGTCTCTGTAATTTGTTAGTTTATGAATGCAGTTAATTTTTGTTATGTTAGTGTGGAATAAATGAAAGCTCATCGCCTGGTTATTTCTTCTAACCAAAATATTTTATAAGCATTTCATAATACTTATTTTCCAAAACTGAATATCTATTTTGTGACACTCAGCAGTTCTGTCCTTTTCCTGTGTGCATTAGTAAATGGGATGGCAGGTGGGAAGTGAGTGGCTGTTTTACATTAGTGCCTGATTGGAATGGAGGTTTTTATTTATTAATATAAAGAGATCACTTGTTTGTAATTATAAATTACAGAAGCACATGTATCTTTTATTAATGGGAAGAATTGGGAATTTATTAAAAAATGTATCTAACATCAGAATTTGTCTTTATTTTCCATTAGTCTATGAATTCCTTAAGGCAAAGTATAGCGTCTTTTACACTATGCATTAGTTAGCATTCAACAATTTGTGTAGAAATGGATTATTTTATGATATAGTGGTATGTTTATCATCATAGAATCACACATAGGAGGGGCATCTGCATGGCTTAGTTGGTTAAGTATTGGGCTCCCAGCTCAGTAGGGGGTCTGCTCCTCCCACTCCCTCTCTCCTGCTCCTGCTTTCTCTCTCACTCTCAAAAAAAAAAAAAAGTCTTTAGAAAAAAGAGAAAAGAATCACACATAAGAGTCTAAGAATTGACATTCAAATTCTTCACATAGTTTGTAACCAATCTGTTGTTCCCTAGGTGGTTGGGTAATATTATGAGATATGAATATATATTTTTTTGTATCTGACTTTTCCTTTTTTATTTCTTTCTGTACTTAAACATTAAATATACTTTAATCAATAATATACTTAAATATACTTTGTTTCTGATAGTCTTCAGATGTAAATTTGTAATTTTTGAGAATTGTGTTTCACAATCCACAGTTGCAATAAACATTATTCATGTTGTCATTATAATTTTTTGGAGGCGAGAGGGGCAAAGGAAGAAGAGAGAGAGAACCTTAAGCAGGCTCCATGTCCAGTGTGGAGCCTGATATAGAGCTCAGTCTCACAACCCTGAGATCATGACCTGAGCTAAAGTCAAGAGTTGGATGCTTAACCAACTGAGCCACCCAGATGCCCCTATAATTTTTTAATGTGATTGTACTGAATATGTGAACTTCAGTGACTCTCTGTGTACAGCTTCTTAAAGGAGCAGCTTCTGAGAGAAATTGATAGGTGTATCTACCTTCTTTCCCTGATCATGTTTTCTCTCACCAGTCTAATCTATAACCTGGTCAACAGACACATGAAAAGATGGTCTTCGTCATTTACCATCAGGGAAATGCAAATCAAGTCTATAGAGAGGGGATTAAGGAGCACACTTGTGATAAGCACCCAGTGTTGAATGGAAGTGTTGAATGATTCAGTTGTAAACCTGAAATGAATATTATACTGTATGTTAACTAAGGGGAATTTAAATAAAAACTTAAAAAAAAATACAATGAGATATCACCTCATACATGTCAGAATGGCTAAAATCAAGAACAAGAAACAAGAAAACAATAGGAAAAACAGGTGTTGGTAAAGATGTTGAGAAAAAAGGAACACTTGTGCATTGTTGGTGGGAATAAAAACTTGTGCAGCCACTGTGGAAAACAGTATGGAGCTTCCTTAAAAATTTAAAAATAGAACTACCTTATGATTTAGCAATCACATTACTGGATATTTACCCAAAGAATACAAAAACAGGAATTCAAAGGGATACAAGCAGCCCTATGTTTATAGTAGCATTATTTATAATAGCCAAGATATGAAAGCAGTTCAAGGGTCCATGTACTGGTAACTCGATACAGAGGATGTGGTACACACACACACACACACACACACACACACACACACACACATACACAATGAAATATTACTTGCCCATAAAAAAGAATGAAATCTTGCCATTTGCAATGACATGGATGGAGCTAGAGAGTATAGTGCTAAGTGAAATAAGTTAGTCAGAGAAAGGCAAATTCCATATGATTTCACTCAAAATGAACGAAGGGAAAAAGAGATAGAGAGAGAAACCAAGAAACAAAAATGAAACAAGATGGGATCGAGAGGGAGACAAATCAAAAGACTCTTAATCTCACAAAACAAACTGAGGGTTACTGGGGGGGGGGAGGGTAGGGATAGGGTGGCTGGGTTATGGACATTGGGGAGGTTATGTGCTATGGTGAGTGCTGTGAAATGTGTAAGCCTGATGATTCACAGACCTATACCCCTGGGGTAAATAATACATTATATGATAAAAAATAAAAAATTATTATTAAAATTATTATAAAAATAATTTAAAAAAAGAAACTAAGAAACAGACTCTTAGCTATAGAGAAAAAACTGGTTACCAGAGGGGAGGTGGGTGAGAGGATGGGTTAAATAGGGCATGGGGATTAAGGAGGGTACTTGCTGTGATGAGCACCAGGTGGTGTGTGTAATTGTTGAATCACTGTATCGTACACCAGAAACTAATATAACACTGTATGCTAACTATACTTCAATTAAAATTAAAACTTAAAAAAAATCTAATCTGTAACCCTGTAAGGACTGTGACTGGCTTTTAGAATGGAAGATATATAGCTAGAAAAAAATCTTAGAAATTGGAACCATGGAATGAATGAAGATATATGTTTATATATATTATATATATAAAAATATATATGTTTATATATAACATAAGATATGTGTTTATATATATGTAACTTTTGAAGGCGTCAAGTAAATTAAGGTTTGAGAACATAGATTATATACTAAGCTGGTCTAAATGCAATGAAGAATGTAGGCTGTTATAGTTGGAAGAAACCACGGCTGTGACCGTTCTATTCATAATTATGGCAATCTTGAATATTTATCAGAAATATGATAAATTTAGGAAAATATTAAAATGTCTCAGAGAGAAGAAAATCTTTATTTTCCCCACTGTATAAAGAAAAACAGAAATAAGATGAATGTTTTTTCAGTGCTATCTTAGAGGCATATAGATTTTAGGGTCTATTAGTAGATAGTGCTTCTGTGTCTATTTGAAAGGATTAAAAAATGTTAAATGATGATTTGTCTTCATTAAAGAAGCATGTTTGATAAAAATTAGCTTTTTTAAGAAAAAAAATCTTAGCATAAATATTGGGATACAGATTACTACTAAACCTTAAAGAAGAAAGCAAACAATTTTCCTATGGGTAAAAAGGAAATGTGTATGTTTGTCATTATAGTAATTATCAGAGGTCTTGGAAACAAAACAATATACATAAATAAACTTAAAATACTTCATAAACATCAAGAGGCATTGTCTCATGTTTTTACAGACTATTTCAGTGTGACCTTCAGTAAGCTCTAGAGTTAAAATGAAATGATGTGCTCCCCGCAGCCACTTGTGAGAAGGTTTAAATGATTCTAGGATTGTCAGGTAATATTGACAGGAAGTGAGTATGCTGAAGACTCTTCCATTTTGACAGCCCAGTAATGACTTGGAGCTAATTTTAGTTGGTTTCTATTCAGAAAGAAATGAAAATGCTGTGTAGAATGAAATTCCTCATTTTTGGATTTCAAAGAGGGTATTATGATAACCAGGAACCAGTTTAATTAATCTATAATCTTCATAGTAATTCTATCAATGAAACAAAGCACAGAGTAGAGATATTATCCCCTTCTCCTGCCAGGTTTCACAGCTGCTGACCCATCAGATACACCCAGTATGAAAATAACTCAAAAAGTAGTACTGATCGAATTAGAAGCCAAGTTCTTACTAAATCACTCTTCAGAAGTAAACCCTGCCACCTAGAAAATTCATGACCTCTAGATCTCCAAAATTAACCACATGGGTCCTGAGAAAATGGTACAATCGCAATACCATCAGACACATCACTCAGTGGTGTGAACATTTGTTTCTTTCATTCAGAAGCCATTTAATGAGTGTTACTTTGTTTCAGGTATTGTTTGCGGTGCTGGATTATGTAACAGTGAACAGGTGGCCGGAACCTTGCCCTTATATAGCGTTTTGTCTTGCTGGCATCAGACATCAAGAGTAAATAGCAATTATAGCGTCCAAGTGGAAGAGCATTGGAGTGGCACCTAATCTAGATTTGGATCTCACAAAAGGTGTTCTGAAAAAGTAGTAATAATATCACACAGGGCAATCGCTGTCATCAGAAGAACTAGTTCTGTATTGGCTGAATGGAGACTATTGCAGTTCAATCCATTAGACATGCAGGAATAAGAATGGAAAGAAGAAAGAGAAATAAAATTTAAAAATCATTACTAGAAATTAGCTTATGAACCGAAATTTCAAACCTTACAGAAAAAAATGTGATGCTAAGAAAGACAACCACATGGGCAGAAAACAAATGATCAGAACATAAACTTCTGATTAATTTTAGAGAAGCCTGAGAAAGAATTTGAAATGGTTGTTAAAAGAACAGAAAAGGATGAGACAAAAGTAGGAATAAAATAATGTATTAGTAGATTGAATCAAATGTCTTGGAAATAAAGTAGTCAATGAAATAAAAATATAAAATGTATAAAATATATAAATATATAAAAAATATAAAATATTTTATAAAAATATAAAAATATATAAATATATAAAAATTTTAAAAATTTATAATTTTAAATTTTTTTTAAATTAAATTTTTTTAAATTTAAAATTTTTTAAATTAAAAAAATATTTAAAATATAAAAAAATTTTATAAAAAATATAAAATATATAAAAATATAAAAATATAAAATATATAAAATATAAAGTAGTCAATGAAATAAAAATATAAAAATAAAATATTGGACAGGCTCTTGAAGGGACACAGTCAAAAAGAGAAAGTAAACTTGTAGAATTCAAGTGCTTTTCATCATGCAGCATAGACAAAATATAGAAGAGTAGTAAAGAAACATGACAGATTAATTGAGGAGCTCTAATATTTATTTAATATAAGTTACAAAAAAAGCAAGAATAGAAGAAATATTAAAGAATCAATACATGAAAGATGACTGTTAATTAAATTTCTAGGGGTGCCTGGGTGGCTTAGTCACTTAAGTGATGCACTTTGGCTCAGATTATGATCCCAGGGTCCTGGGATCAAGCCCTGTATTGGGCTCCCCGCTCAGCAGGGAGTCTTCTTGTCCCTGTACCTCTGCCCCTCCTCCCACTCATGCCCTCTCTCTCATAAATAAATAAAATCTAATCAATCAGTAGATAAAATTTCTAGAATTTACAATTATCCCTCAAATACTCTTAGTATAAAACCATTAAATCATAATGAATTCATTTTAAGAAACATTATGAGATGAGGTCATTAGAAATAAAGGAAAATCTTAAAACTTATCAGAGAAAGTACAAAAATAATGTGCAGATGAGCAGCATTTAGACAGACAGCAACCTTTTAGTCTTGACAGTTGATGCCAGAGAGAATGGGGTGGTATTTTAGAAGTGCTGAATAAAAAATCTTAAGTAAACTGCGAATTGTATATACAAAAATCATGTAAGAGTAAGGGCAAATAAAGCAAATTTGGGTCACATAAATTGTAGGAGAATTTCTCATTTGCATCCACTAAAAGAATTTTTCTTTGGTAAGAAAAAAAAATGACCACAGAAGGAAGATGTGGAGCATGAGAAACAAGACTGAACACAGCATTTAATGAAATATGTTGGCAAATTTAATTAAGTATTGATCACAAAAAATGCTCTGTTTAAAAAGAGTAAAAATTGAAGCTCTATGTAAAATAAGAAGATGTCGAACTTTCACGGGTTTTCAGTGTACTGTAGTCATTGTTTTAGTTACAAATATAAGTATTACATAATTCAAGCTCTTGTTAGAAAGATTTTAAGTTTGAATCTTAATATACTACTGACTTGATTTTAGCTTAGGTCATGATTCAGGGTCTTGAGATCAAGCCCTGCATCCCCTCCATGCTCAGTATGGAGTCTGGTTGTCCCTCTCCCTCCTTCTCTGCCCCCTCCCATGCTTGTGCTCTCTCTCTGTCTCTCAAGTAAGTAAGTAAATAAATAAATAAATAAATAGATAGAATATTTAAAAAAAATGAATCTAAGTATGCTAAAATAAATCACCAAAATGATAGCAATGCAATGCAATCCAGTTTTTAAATGAACAGGAGGAAAAAATACAGGTATAAAAAAAAAAATTTGGAAGGGGAGGCAAACCATAAGAGACTATGGACTCTGAAAAACAACCTGAGGGTTTTGAAGGGTCAGAGGTGGGAGGTTGGGGGAACAGGTGGTGGGTAATGGGGAGGGCACGTTTTGCATGGAGCACTGGGTGTTGTGCAAAAACAATGAATACTGTTACGCTGAAAAAATAAAATGGAAAAAAAAAATATTGAGTCCAGCAGAAAGTAAGTCAGTGAAGAAATGACCAAGAAACAATATGATAAAAAGAAAGCAAAAAGAAAAAAAATAAAACAATGGAAGTAAGTCAAAGTTGCCAGTAATGCTGCAATCACAATGAATGTACATTGATTAAACTCATCTGCCAGAAGTTCGATTATCAGGTTGGTTTTAAAACTCATTCAGCTTTGGGGTGCCTGGGTGGCTCAGTCAGTTGAGCGTCTGCCTTTGGCTGGAGTCATGATCTCAGGGTCCTGGGATCGAGCCCCACATCTAGCTCTCTGCTCAGGGGCAAGCCTGCTTCTCCCTCTCCCTCTGTGATTTCTCTTGCTTTTACTCTCTCTTAAATAAATAAATAAGTGGCTCAGTGGATTGAGCCGCTGCCTTCGGCTCAGGTTGTGATCTCGGGGTTCTGGGATCGAGTCCCGCGTCGGGCTCTCTGCTCTGCAGGGAGCCTGCTTCCTCCTCTCTCTCTGCCTGCCTCTCTGCCTACTTGTGATCTCTCTCTCTCTGTCAAATAAATAAATAAAATCTTTAAAAACAAACAAACAAACAAACACCTCAGTCAGCTTTATCCTGCATCCAAGTGAAATAACAAAACCAAATGATACTGAAAAATTGAAATTGCAGGGATGCCAAGATCTAATATGTAAATACAAATTAAAGAAAGCTGAGGTCCTCAAGTGAAATAGCAGTTAAACTAAAAGAAATATATGCGTGTGTGTGAAATATATAATGAAACTGATAGTTGAACAGTATTAAACAAGTAAGGTTATGTAAGCATTAAAAAGTAACATTTAGAGGTGCCTGGGTGGCTCAGTTGGTGCTAACCCTCTGACTCCTGATTTCTGCTCAGGTCATGATCTCTGGGTCGTGAGATGGAGCCCCACATTGAGCTCCACACACTGGGTGTGGAGCCTACTTCAGATCCTCTCTCTCCCTCAACCTTTGCACCAACCACCCCCCCCCCCCCCGCCCAGTTTGTGTGCATGCTCTCACTCTCTCTCAAAAAAAGGTAAAATCAATAATCTCTTTGTGTGTCTTTAACTCTGTATGTACTTCTTTATATCATCTCCAGTAATGAGAATATATATTTTTTTAGTTCTCTGGCCAGAAGTCAGTAAAAAAGCTAGTTGAAAAATTGCTATGCATTTGGTAATATTAAATCCTATTTCTGAATAGTATGGGTTAAGGAAGGAAACACAATTCAAAAGCTGTACAAAAATAAACTATCAAAACTTATGAGATGGAGCTAAAGCAGGATTTACAGGTAACTTCATTAAAAAGAAGTTCTGAAGATAAATGATTCAGATTCCATCCTAGAAACTACAAGGATGAAAATAAGAATAAATGAACATAAAACTATAACAAGAGATAATAAAGATGAGAGAAATATTACTGAAGTAAAAAAAAAAAACAAAACAAAACAAAGAAGCTCAACATAATCCCAAACTAGTACTTTGAAAGAATTTTTTTTTTTTTTTTTTTTCCCTAGAGAGAGCAAGCAAGAGAGCAAGCAGGAGAGGGGGAGAGGGAGAGAGAGTCTTACGCAGCCTCCAGCTCAGCATGGAGCTTGTTATGGGGCTCCTTCTCATGACCCTGGGATCATGACCTGAACTGAAGCAAGAGTCTGTTTCTTAACAGACTGATTCACCCAGGCACCCCGAGAATTAATTCTATACAAACTCCTGATTAAGAAAAAGGAAAGAGGGCATAAAGAAACATTTTGGATTTTTTTTGAGAAGAGTATATAAGAGGTATATAGATTATATATGGATATATTTGAAAAAGGATATGAGTATAAAAGTGAAAATTTAAAAAAATCATAAATGAATACTATGAGCAACTTTATGCAGGAAAATGAATAGTTTCTGAAAAATTACATTACCAAAATCAACATAAGAATTAGATAGATAACTACTAGAGAAATGGAATTAATAATCTGCTGGGAATGGCCAGCAATCCCTGTACTGATGGATGAAAGATTACTCTGAATTTTGCTGTGAAATAGAGAAGGCAAGGGGGTCAGACCTTTGCCTTTCTTTGCTCCTACTTTTATTGGTCCCTCAGGATAATCAGAAATCCTTATCACTGTTTCTCAAGCAAGTGGTGTGACATGGGGTCTTACTGGAACTAGGAGGATCTGTTTACGGGAAAGATACCAGTGTGCTACCAGTTCTGCTAAACAGCATAGAGGAGGATGCAAAATCTCTTAGATCACAGGAAGGCTCTTTGGATAAGAATCTTCCAGGAAGGCCATTCCCCATGGCATTCCTACAGTGGAATAGGAATTCCTATGGCAGGCCTCAGCATTCCAAAGACCTACGGCTACACCCTTCTGCCCCCAGCAGCCTCCGTATTACATTTTATAGAGCCAGGGATTATGGCTGATTTCATGCTCTACATTAACCCCAACAAATTACCTTATCTTCAAATAACAGAAAGTCTTATTTTATATATTCTCACTCAGTAACTAGAATGGAAAAAAGAGAAAAACTTAACCTACCTCATTTTTATAAGGTTGGCATATCATAGCATTTTTTTAATTTTTAATTTTTTTTTAAAGATTTTATTTATTCATTTGACAGAGAGAGATCACAAGTAGAGAGGTAGGCAGAGAGAGAGAGAGAGAAGCAGGCTCCCTGCGGAGCAGAGAGCCCAATGCGGGGCTCGATCCCAGGACCCTGAGATCATGACCTGAGCCGAAGGCAGCAGCTTAATCCACTGAGCCACCCAGGTGCCCCATATCATAGCATTTTATAAGGTTAGCATATCACCAAAACAACAATAATAAAAGCAGTATAATTTATAGTTACAATTATTTTTTAACCATAGGTGCAAAACACAAACATTTAAGAAAAAGGGAAAAATCATAAGCCAGATAGGTATAAAAATTGCCTCACAATGAAGGAGAATTTATCCAAGGAACATGAAGTTTTTCAACTCTAGAAAATGTATTGGTGTTACTATGTACCATATTGGAAAAATTATTGGAACACAATTCTCATGTTTCCGCACATCTTGCAAATCCAGACATTGATTCTTTTTTGCTTAGGACTATCTGATAAGTATGCATGTAACGTGAATGGCCAGGGAAAATAGAGATAGTGTTTCCCCTTGAAACAAAAGGCAGGCATAGTTATTGTCTGCTATAATAAAAACGTCTCCCTCTGTAGCAGAACACTAACATTTTAAGACTTGGTTCTCTAAACTTAGGTTTCATTTCGTGTAATGCAACCTACTGCCTTTGCAGGCTCCATGTGGTTTTATCTGTTTTTCCCATGGGACTTTGGGGCAAGGGGAACCTGACAAAAATATGCTGACATTTGTGCTCCTTGCTGTGCCATGGGTAAAAAAGTCTCTTGATTCTGGCCCTGGAATCTCATGTCTTCTGCCAGCCACCATGGAATTGTGACCAGCTAATTTAACCTGCAAGTAAGGTAAAATCTCACATTCTTCAGTTCTTGACTACAGCTATAGAACTAGCATTTGGCAAAATCCAAAATTAATTCATGATAAAAATATTTAACAAACTAGGAATCAAAGGGAATGACCTTAACCCTAAAGCATGTATATCAAATGGCCAGCAATCCCTGTACTGACGGATGAAAGATTACTCTGAATTTTGCTGGTATCAGTGCATTCTTGCCCAAATGATCCCATGTGATTCTTTTCATGGAGTGTTGCCTGCTTTGCATATTCACACCTCTATCTCTCATTCCTTGAACTTCCAGAAACAGTTATCATACAGGTTAGGTATACTTTTTTTTTTTTTTTTTTAAGATTTTATTTATTTGAGAGAGAGAGAGCATGAAAGGGACTAGGGGCAGAGGGAGAAGCTGGCTCCCTGATGAGCAGAGGGCCTGATGTGGGACTTGATCCTGGGACTCCAGGATCATGACCTGAGCCGAAGGCAGTTGCTTAACCAACTGAGCCACCCAGGTGCCCCAGGTTAGGTACACTTAATGTAATACTTGGAATAGTCTGTTAGCAAACCTCTCCATCCATACCCTTCCATTTCAGATCTTGAGAATATCTATCACTCAATGTGATGGTTAAAGATAATGAAAGTTATTCCATTCAGACTTTCTGATCTGTGTGGACTATATCAGTGGGATCCTCTGCCACTGGCTTTTGGTTAGGTTTGGCCAATGTCTGTCCTTCTACCACCCCTACTGCAGCAAGAGATCAAGGTGGTCGGTGCTATATACACTTGTACTGTCCAGCATAGTAGCCGTTAGCCACATGTGGCTACTGAGCACTTGCCATATGGCAAGCTGAAATTGAGACATGCTGTAATTGTAAAACACACACTGGATTTCAAAGACTTATAAAAAAATAACGTAAGATATCTCATTAACAATTTTTCTATTAATTAAATGTTGAAATGACACATTGGATTAATAAAGAGCACTATTAATTTCATTTGTCTAATTTTTAAAAATGTGACCAGTACAAAAAGTAAATTTTATGTATGGGTCTCTTTCTATTTCTGTTGCACAGCGCTGGTCTGTGAAATTTTTCTCCTCCTGGGCATTTTCCCCTTATCCCTTCAAGCTGGGTGTGGTTATAAAGCTCCTACTTCTAATTCTGAGTTTCTGCCTTATCCCTGGTAAATTTTCTCATATCCTACCCATTCTACTAATCTTATAATTAGAATATTTGTAAGTATTCCTTCCTGGAACTTTTCTTAATGCTAACTGTCTCTGATTTATGATTGAATTATGATTTTTTGATTTTATGATGTTGCTAATGTAATAATGTGCATTCAGTAGGAGCCTTCATTTGAATTTTGATTTTGGATCTTTTCCCAGGCCAGCTATATGTGGTAGATACTCTTGTGATGCTGGGCAGCAGTGGGCTGGATCTCCCAGTCAACCCCACAAACAGGAGGGTTAACAACACATACACTTAGAAACATTCTGTACCTACGCAGCCCTTCTGTTTTTCACTTTCAGTACAGTGTTCAATAAATTACCTGAGACATTCAGTACTTCATTATAAAATGGGTTTTGTGTTAGGTGATTTTGCCTAAATGCAGGCTAATGTAAGTGTTCTGAACCTGTTTAAGGCAGGCTAGTAAGCTATGATATTCAGTAGGTAAGATGTATTAGTTACATTTTCAATTTAAAAAATTTCAATTTAGGGTGGGTTTACTAAGATGTAACCCCGAGGAGGCTCAATTTGCAGTTATTAAATAATTGCATGAAAATATTTATAATAACTTTTAGCATTTCTTCAGTGCCTCATAGAAGCAAGATATGTATCTATATTAGCTCATTAAATCCTTACAGTAGTTCTTAGAAGCCGATACTATGAACCCCCATTTTATACTTGAGAAAGATCTGTAATTTTTTTTTAAGTTTTATTTATTTATTTATTTAGAGAGAGAAAGTGAGTATGTTAGCAGGGGAAGAAGCAGAGGGAGAGGGAGAGGGAGAGAGAGACTGTGAAGTTGACTCCTCACTGAGTGTGGAGCCTTATGTGGGGCTCCATCTCAGGACTCTGAGATCACGACCAGAGCTGAAGCCAAGAGTCGAATGGAGGCTCAACTTACTGAGCCTCCCAGGAACCCAGAAGATCTGTAATTCTGTTTCCTATTCGGACCCTGACTGATACCATGACTATATGACATAGGTAGATGATCAGGTTAACTATGGCTTATGCCTTTGACTAGAAATTATGGATGACAGAACATTGTTGATCTACTCTCATCTGATTTCAAGACGATTATAAAAGGTTAGAGCGTAAAAGCACTTTTGCTATTACTGTTAACATTATTAATTATATTTATTTCTTTCCACGACCTTCAATTTGGCTAGACTTGTACCCTCAATAGGGTAAAGATTTATAGAAAGCCAACAGCCCAAATATTTTTTAAACACTTAAAACCTCCTTTGGTATTTAACCAATAATATCCAAAACACTGATAAGGTCAAGAAAATGGTTTTGGAGGCTAATGTAAAAATATTAAAAATTGTATTATTGTTAACAACAGCCATAATAAATGCACTTTTGCATATGTGGCTTTTTCCCTGATCATTCTGATTCAGATCAGATTGGTGTGCATTGCAGTAAATAGAAAAATACGAAGGAAAAATAAGATAGGAGGTTAGGATAAAAAGAACCTATTTCTCTCTTCCTCCCTCTGCAACAACAATACCACATATTTTATTATACCTTTGGTAGAAGTAAGGGTCATTCATGACTTAGCTCCCAGTAGGAGATTAGAAATTGTGGTTCCAGTAGTCTCAACACTTTCTTGTTAAAATACTTCTCAATTTTGTTCAGAATAAAAACTTCCAGAGATACTTTTTTGTTTGTTTCGAGGATTACTGAATGTTTTTGTGGAGAAATACTTTTTTTTTTTTTCCAAGTTGACACAGGAGAATTTCTGGATATCAAAACATCTTTCGTTTGTATAGGCTAGTCATTTTCCAGTGGTGTTCTGAGTCCTGCTGGGGTTCCATCAACTGGGAGAGGGTAGAGCAGGCCCGAGGGAGGCCACACAGGTTGGGTCCTAGCCTCTTCTCCTTGCTGCCGCCTCATTCAGCTAGCGTAGCTCCAGTCTCACACCTAATACTTACATGTTTGGAAAAAAAGTTAACTTTGCTTTAAAAATTTTAAATTTCACTTCTATAAGTAAGGGCAGTTCTCTTCCTTCTCCTCCTCTTCTTCCTCCTCCTTTTCACTTCAGTAAAACATCCTCTATAATATTGGGCAGAAGCAATTTTCTCATTTATAAACGAGGAAACTTAGATTTGGAAAGTTTACGTGAGATTGACTAAGGTCACAGAAAAAGGCAAAGTAACTGTTGTGGGACCTGGCTCCAGATCTCCGATCTCCCGTTCTGGACAATTTGTCTCGCTTTGGACAGTTCGCTGCAGTGCCCCCACCTGTGGGTGGACCCTGATCAGTGTGAAACGGGGCAAGCCAGCGGGAATGGAGTTTATTTAGATAAAGATGTTTCCAAATGCTACTATAGCAATTGGTCTAACACAAACACAAATCTGGTGTTTAACTGCTTATGCTGTAAAGTTTTGGATAGCCTGTTCAAGGTGCCTGCCGTATTAGACCATCCCCTTCTAAAATGTTCTTGTGCCTTCCAGAACAAACCCTTTGCCTTGGTAGTAGGCACCAACCACGAACACAATCACTTCTGATTGTATTAGAGATGCAGTTAAGTGTGGCAGAGAGTTCCAACCACGGGGAGCTCTCCCTTCTAGCTGGGGAATGGCTAATTCAATTCTAATTCTCTTAGAGAGTTTGAACAATGAGACAGAGCTGGTGGCGGGAAGGTTCACAGAGATAAAGTAGTAAGAGGAAAGCTGGGAGTGGAGGAGAGAAGTGTGCAAGTTGATCCATTGAGTTGGGGCGCTGAGAAGCTGAGTCACTTTTTGAGACACAGGAAGTGGTTCCCCCAAAATCCACAGTGGTCCTCTTTTCCCATCTCTGTGTTCAGGGACAGCACATTTGCAATTTGAAAGGCCCTGAAGGGAATTTTTTCTACCTAAAAGAAACCAGCAAAAGCTTCAAATTAAGGCTCCTCATACAGAGCCTACTGGTAAATATTTCCTAGCACCAGGGATGGATGGCCCCCAGGAGGGAGCGGCTGCTGAAGTTCCTGTCCAGTTGCCAGACCCCTACTGTGTGCTTCCAGGCTGACAAGTCTCTGTGAGCTGTGTGGAAAGTGAACGGCTTCCTCAGTGGACATTAGCTCCCTTACCTCTGTATCCTAATTTTCCATTTAAGGTAGTCCAGTAGCTCTCGTTTTTGTTTGTTTGTTTTGAAAGATTTTATTTATTTATTTGACAGAGATCACAAGTAGGCGGAGAGGCAGGCCAAGAGAGAGAGGAGGAAACAGGCTTCTTGCTGAGCAAAGAGCCTGATGCAGGGCTCGATCCCAGGACCCTGGGATCATGACCTGAGCTGAAGGCAGGCGCTTAACTGACTGAGCTACCCAGGTGCCCCGCTTTCAATTTTTACAGCATGCAAGAGCTAACCCGTCTTTGTGATGCCAAGTGGCTGATTTAGCTCAGAGTCACACCTCTGTCTGTTGTTCTGGTATCTTTTTCACCAGGCCTCCAACACTTTCTAAACTTAGTATGGATATACTTGTTTCCTGATCCACTTAGGAAACTTGTACACTTGCCTTTGTCAAGTATACAAGTCAGCAGGGCTTTGTTTTCAACGGTCAGAGTTAGCAAGCTTCTTGCTGTGTTTATTTGCAGTATATGAAATAGCTTTCAGCATGCCAACTCATTTCTTGGATTCGCTGCTGACAGTCATTATAAAAGGAAAGAATTACCAAACCTGCATTAGGGGCATTAGGGATCTCATTTCTCTTTATGAAAGCTATGCCCATTGGCCTCTGTTTGCCGGTTTTCTCCGCTGCAAGTGCTCCTTCCTTCTCTCACATTTTTGTCCCTCACCTTGCTGACATATCACACTCAAAAGCTCTCCTGCTCTAGGAGGCCTTCCCAATAAAATGCAGTAATCTCCATTCATGCCTTTTCTCTCTCTGTTGTATCCCAATCACTCTTTTCAGATTTATATTTAGGTGATTCTTCTTGGTTTCCTGTTTCTGTGAGTTGCTGTTGGTACAGTTAAAGGATAAATTCCTTGGTGATGGAGAAGTTGCTTCTTTCTCTTGTTGCTTCCTATACTTAATGCCCAATTTGTGGTTATTAAATAATTACATGAAAATATATTTTAGCATTTCTTTCGTGTCTCATGTATGCAAGACATGTAACCTGTATTAGCTCATTAAATCCTTACAGCAGTTCTAAGAAGCAAATATTCAATCCCCATTTTATAGGTGAAGATATTGAAATTAAGGATAGTTAAGTAATTGCTTAGGGTATTATAATGCTACTATTGGATATGAGTTACCATTCCTCCAAACTTTGGGAGAGGAGTTTTAGTTTGTTTTCTCCAGTTCTCTTCGAATATAGGCGATTTCTCCTCCACACTCTCCCATGTGAGAAAGGGACAATTGGGATAGGAGTCTGCCGAGTGTCGGGTTCCAAGTGACCTTATTCCCTGATCAAGCCTCTGTTGTTTTTTCCCTTCTCCAGACTGGATGACACTGTCAGTACTGGCCTTAGACTGGGGCAAGTAGGACTCCGGCTCTAGGATCTGTGCCTCAGTAGGCCCACCAACTGAAGGGTGTTTTTTGCTAAAGTTTCTAAGTCCCCTTCTGGGGCCACCCCCCTGCCAGGGTCCTCAGTGCCATCTAAGTGAAGCACCCTGGGGACTATCCTGGAGTCCATATGGGCCCTTGTCCCATTCAGCCTTCCAGGGGCACTTTTTGGTCCTCTCTGTCAACGTGGGTTCAATCAAGGAGCAGTAGGACTCCAGCCTATGAAGTTCTTCCAGGGCCCCATGACCAGCTTGGTCCCAGAAAGGTAGTCTGAGGGGAAATGGCTCTGACTAGCTGGCATAGTATTTTTTTCATGGAATTGTCAAGGTGGTGCTCACAGGCTGATTTTGGGTGTCTTTCATGTGAAACACAGAATGAAGAACTTTTACATGCATTCCCTAGACAGTAAATAAACACCAAAGTACCTCCTCTTTGCCTATTATTACAAGTTTTCATTGTTAAATCACAATACCTCACATGAGGCTAGGAATTTCATTATGTGTGTGTGTGTGTGTGTGTGTGTGTGTGTGTGTGTGTGTGTTTTAAGAGGGAGAGGGAACAGGGGAGGGACAGAGGGAGAGAAAGAATCTTATGCAGATTCCATGTCCAGGACAGAACCCACCATGGGGCTCAGTCCCACAACCCTAAGATCATGACCTGAGCCAAAATCAAGTTGAAGTGTCCAACACTCAACCTTGACTGAACCACCTTGGCACCCCTCATAATGTATTTTTAAATACAACTTTATTATTATTATTTTTAAAGATTTTATTTATTTATTTATTTGTCAGAGAGAGAGAGAGAGAGAGAGAGAGAGCGAGCACAACAGGCAGAGTGGCAGGCAGAGGTGGAGAGAGAAGCAGGCGCCCTGCCAGCAGGGAGCCCAATGTTGGACTCGCTCCTAGGACCTTGGGATCATGACCTGAGCCGAAGGCAGAGGCTTAACTGACTGAGCCAGCCAGGTGTCCCTAAATTCAACTTTAGATAGGCAGAAACACCACAAAAAATATTTGTCTGGGGCCCTACACACTGTAAACACAAACTTGCCCTTTAGGGTAGGTGACATGGCTCTCCCCAATATTCTTGAAGGAATCTAGTATTTGTTCTTTTGGCTTCAGCCTTTGAATTCCAGAAATTTGTCTCTTAGAAGTAAAAAGCTTTGGCTTTTAAAAATACGGTTTCTTGGGTGCCTGGTGGTTTAGTTGGTTAAGCAACTGCCTTTGGCTCAGTTCATGATCCTGGAGTCCTGGGATCGAGTTCCACATCGGGCACCCTGCTCACCAGGGAGTCTGTTTCTCTCTCTGACCCTCCCCTCTCATGCTCGCTGTCTCATTCTCTCTCTCTCAAATAAATAAAATCTTAAAAAAAAAAAAAAAGAAAAATATTCCTCTCTTTAAAAAAGAAAAAAAGAATATGGTTTCTGGAGAGGAGGAGGGAGTTAAGAAAAGGAATACTGGGAGGCAAAAATCTCACAGTAAAATGTATCACATTATTGAATTACAAGATTCTTATCAGTCTGCTATGATTACAAAGCCTGTGCTCCTTACCCTCATGACATGGACACAAGCTGTATTCCAGATCTCTGCATAAACACATTGTTGTTCATCACTCATCACGGTTAAATTGATTCAAATGGCTGCATGAGAAGAAATAGAATTACTAGTTAGCTAGGGAATTGCACAGTTTTTCTATCACTGTGACTCTGGGGCAGAGCGTTAGCGAGGAAAGAGCAGGGCAGTATTAGCAGTGGGTAGATATAAGGGCACAGGAGCCAGATAGTACAGGCCCAAGTGCTCATCTCACGAGTGGCTTGTGATACAACTGGGCAAATCATGGAACCTCTTGAAACCTGTTTCCTCACCTGTGGAAGAAGAGTAAACATTGAATTATGCTTCTCTTGTAGGATTGAGGTGAGGGTTCATTAAGACAAAGTACTTGTTAAGGCAACTCAACCTTTGTTAGAAAATTAAATCATTTTT
Source organism: Meles meles (assembly GCF_922984935.1). NCBI lineage: Eukaryota > Metazoa > Chordata > Mammalia > Carnivora > Mustelidae > Meles > Meles meles. The sequence goes on from NC_060070.1 coordinate 27,684,576, forward strand.
TCTTATATTTCTAAAAGGAGGTTTTTTGTTTTATTTTTTAAAATTATACATACAGTGTTGTATTTGTTTCGGGTGTATAATATGATTCAAAAATTCTATGCATTTCTCAGTGCTCTTCAAAATAAGTGTACTCTCAATCCCCTTTATCTGTTTTACCCATGATTCCACCAATTTCCCCTCTGGTAACCACCAGTTTGTTCTTTGTATTTAAGTCTATTTTTTGGTCTCCTTTATCTTTGTTTTGGTTCTCAAATTCAGATATGAATGAAATCATATGGTATTTGTCTTTCTCTCACTTACTTATTTTGCTTGGCATTATACCCCATAGGTCCCTCTATGTTGTTGCAAGTTGCAAGATTTCATTCTTTTTTATGGCTGAGTAATATTCCATTGCATATATATGCCACATCTTCTTTATCTATTTATGGATGGACACTTGGGTTCCTTCCATATCTTGGCTATTGTAAACAATGCTACAATGAACATAAGGTGCGTATGTCTTTTTTGAATTAGTGTTTTTATTTTCTTGGAGTAAATACCTAATTACTGATCTTATGGTAATTTTATTCTTAATTTTTTGAGGAACCTCCATACTGTTTCCCATAGTGGCTGCATTAATCTACATTCCTACGAACAATGCATCAGGGTTCCTTTTTCTCCATAACCTCGCCAACACTTGTTATTTCTTGTCTTGAGTTTAGCCCTTCTGACAGGTGCTAAGTGAATTTCATTGTGGCTTTAATTTCATTCCCCTAATGATTAGTAATGTTGAGCATCTTTTCATGTGTCTGTTGGTCATCTATATGTTTTTCCTTGAAAAAAATTTTTTTAGGTTTTTTGCCAATTTTTAATCAGATTATTATTGTTAATATTATTATCTTGGTGCTGAGTTGTATGTTTTTTATATATTTGGGATATTAATCCCTTATTGGTATATCATTTGTGATTATAGTCTCCGATTCAGTAGGTTTTGTTTTGTTTTTGTTTTGTTGTTTCCTTTGCTGTGGAAAACCTTTTTATTTTCGCATGGTCCCCATCGTTTAATTTTGGTTTTGTTTCCTTTGCCTGAAGAGACATATCTAGAAAAATTTTAGGATTATTTGTTCTAGTTCTGTGAAGAATGTTGTTGTTATTTTGATAGGGTTTGCATTAAATCTTAGATTGCTTTGGGTTAGTATGGGCATTTTAACAATATTCGTTCTTCCAATCTATGAGCATGGAATATCTTTCCTGTTGTTTGTGTCATCTTTGGTGTTTTTCATCAGTGTTTTCTAGTTTTTGAAGTATAGGTCTTTCACCTCCTTGGTTAAGTTTATTTCTAGGTATTTTATTGTTTGTGGTGCAATTGTAAATGGAATTGTTTTCTTATTTTCTCTTTCTCCTGCTTCTTTATTATTGTATAGAAATGCAACTATTTCTGTATATTGATTTTGTATCCGGCAACCTTACTGAATTCATTTATTATTTCTAATAGCTTTTTGGTGGAGTCTGAGAGTTTTTATATATAGTATCATGTCATCTGCAAGTAGTGAAAGTTTTACTTTTTCCTTACAAGTTTGAATGACTTTTATTTCTTTTTGTGGTCTGATTGTTGTGGCTTGGACTTCCACAACTATGTTGAATAAAAATGGTGAGAGTGGACATTCTTTTTTATTTTTATTTTTTAAGATTTTATTTATTCGAAAGAAAGAGAGAGAACAAGAGCAGGGGGAGGGGCCGAAGGAGAGAGAGACTCCCAAGCTGACTGACTCTCACCTGAGATGAGCTGACCTGATTCGAGACTTGAACCCACATCCCAAGATCATGACCTAAGCTGAAATCAAAAGTCAGACACTCTGGGCGCCTGGGTGGCTCAGTGGGTTAAAGCCTCTGCCTTCGGCCCAGGTTGTGATCTCAGGGTCCTGGGATCGAGCCCCACATCGGGCTCTCTGCTCCTCGGAGAGTCTGCTTCCTCCTCTCTCTCTGCCTGCCTCTCTGCCTCGTTGTGATTTCTCTCTGTCAAATAAATAAAATATTAAAAAAAAATTCTCTGATAGTCCTTTGTATTCCTATGATGTCAGTTTTTATTTCTTCTCCTTCGTTTCTGATTTTATTTGAGTCCCAAAAGGAATGAAGTAAAAGGAAGTTTTCATCAATTGTTTGTGTTCTTTGTAAGCACGATTCTAGCTTATGAGCACCTCCCTTCAGTCATCTTACCAACTCTGCACTGAGCTGCATGCAGCAGGTACTCAATGTTGCTCCATCAATGAATGAGCAAATTCATTGAGAAGGGTGAATCATTCATTTGAGCAAGTGGGAAAGCTTATGCATAGAGAGGTGGAATTTCTTGGCAATAATCACAGAGTATATGAAACAACAAGAAAGTCCTATTCATCTACCATTTTGTGAAAATTCGGGGGGAAGGAAAGCCTGTGAAATAACACTATGGGGAAGTAAGCAGCAAGATACAAACTACAGAGAACTCTGTAGCTTGTTGAATAAATCAATTTTAAGAAGGAAACAAAAAAGAGTGGGAACCTTGATTAAGTAACATAAGAGACCTGTTGACCAATCACCATGTCTAGAATTCACTAGAATCTAAATTAAAACATATTTTAAAAAATAAGTCAATTGGAGAAATTTGAAGAGTAATCAAATGTTTTAAAATATTAAATAATCACTGTGAATTGTTAAGATGATAATGGTATTGGGTAAAATATTTTAGAAGTACAATTGCATTATTTATAGATAAAATGATATATCTAAGATTTACTTTAATAATCTGGAGTTTGAAGCACTGAATATGTTAGAGATAATACCAGGAGCAATTGGCATGGCAGAGAAGTGTTTAATAGAAGTTTATTATACTATTCCTTTTTTTTTTTTTTTTAAGATTTTATCTTTTTATTTGAGAGGGAGAGCATGAGCAGGGGCCAGGGGGAGGGCAGAAGAGAGGGAGCAGCAGACTCACTGATGAGCAGGGAGCCTGATGTGGGGCTCAATCTCAGGACTCTGGAATCATCCTGAGCTGAAAGCAGATGCTTAACTGACTGAGACACCCAGGTGCCCCAGAAATTTTTTATACTAACATTCTTTGGTGTATGTTTTGCATAAACTTCCCATAATAAAAAGTAAAGATAACAAAAAAAAATAAGAAAAAGAGGATGAAATGAAAAATAGGGAGATCTATTCAAACAATTCAATTCAATGTTATTTCCATTTAGTGATAATTAGTTTAAGGACTCTGGCCAGAACTTTTTTTTTTTTTTATTTTATTTTATTTTATTTATTTGACAGAGAGAAATCACAAGTAGGCAGAGAGGCAGGCAGGGAGAGAGGAGGAAGCAGGCTCCCTGCGGAGCAGAGAGCCCGATGCGGGGCTCGATCCCAGGACCCTGGGATCATGACCTGAGCCGAAGGCAGAGGCTTAATCCACTGAGCCACCCAGGCGCCCCCAGAACTTTTGATAAAATCTTAGTACCATTCAAGTTTCTGGGAAATAACATATTATTTTCAAATATAAAATTTAAAAAAATAACACCATGTTTGCCATCATTCTTATACATTTTTTTTCCAAATTGAACTAGCTGATAAAACTGTACATTTCTTACACTCATGTCTAAAAGTACATCAAGAAAGAAGACTATTGAGGGGCGCCTGGGTGGCTCAGTGGGTTAAGCCTCTGCGTTCAGCTCAGGTCATAGTCTCAGGGTGTTGGGATCGAGCCCTGCATCAGGCTTTCTGCTCAGCAGGGAGCCTGCTTCCCCCTCTCTCTCCCTGCCTGCCTCTCTGCCTACTTGTGATCTCTCTCTCTCTGCCAAATAAATAAATAAAATCTTTAAAAAAGAAAAAGAAAACTCTTAGGACTTTTAAACTCATATTAATATTACATGAATAAAGGAAATAAACTTGAGAAATTGTACTTTGTGGAAGCAGTTAAATGTAAATCTTCTGTTGAGGAGACATCGGTTCCATTAGGTTTTCCATGGCCTACCCATAGGAGGCAGATGTAAACCACTTTGGTCAAGTGCTCCCTCTCTTCCTCTCTCTTCATGCTGAAACCATGCCCCACGCCTCTGCTTTGACCGGGGAGCCTCCTGATTGCAGCAAGAGTCGCAGATGGTGAAGCTTCTCACCTCTGATCAATTCCTTGGCTTGTGACCACAAACTTGTATGTGGATTTTAGCTATTATTTGTGACCCTGGCTATTAGTTGTGACCACTGGGGAATTACTTCTTCTTGTGTCCTGTCTTATGTTATTTCCCTGCTTTGTATCATTTCCACGGCTTTGTTCTTTAGCTTGGCCCACGAGACCACCTAAGATTTTCTCAGGGACAGAGGGTAAGGACCAGAGGCTGAGGCAAAAAATTGAGATCCCAACCCTATTAAAACATTTTATGAACTTGGTATATCACCTGACCTCTGTTTTAAGTTTTTTTTTTATCTTAAAATTGGATGTAATAATAACTATTCATCCTGGTTGCTATGGGGCATAATGATATAATTGATACAAAGGCCAAAAATGGGTGGGTTAGATTCTCATACCAAAACATGCTTTATAAAATCCCAACATGGTACATGGGTTTACTATTGAGGAAAAAAAAAAACAAAACCTATGATAATTTCCTGTAGTTTTAAGGAAAATAAGGGTACCCTTATAGGTTAATTATCTTGCTGAGAGGAAATAAATTATAGATCCCTAAGGCACATATGGTTTTGCCCAGATTAGGAGACTACCTGCATTCTTAAGAAAGATAAATTATATGATGTTAATAATTATGAATCTTAATTAAAATTGAATTTTGCTAAAGGACCCTGGTAGAATGCTAGTCTTTTAGAAATGAATTTCTTCCTGAAACCATAGGAAATTAATAAAGATAGGTAGGAGAGGAGCTAGAAGCTATAAATATTTAACTGAAAATATTTATTGCTTTTTGTTTCCATTAATGTTATATAAATTTGATGAAAGCGATTATTTTTGTTGAATTTAGTTTATCTGCATACTAATAGAAGGCAAAATCTTATTCAGTGATTACATAAGTGGCAAATTTTAACTGCTGAATTATCTTTTTTATAATATCTGTACCATATCCTTTATTTCATGTTGTATGGAGAAAATGTAAAATGCTACTACTTTTTTAAAAATAAAGATTTAATTTGTGTATGTATATATGTATGTACTTAGAGCATGAGCAAGGGGAGGGACAGACGGAGGTGAGAGAGAATCCCAAGCAGACTCCAGGCTGAACGCAGAGCGTGATGTGGGGCTCGATCTCACAACATTGAGATGATGACCTGAGCCGAAATCAGGAGTCAGGCGCTCAACCAACTGAGCCACCCAGGCGTCCCTCAAACTCTATTACTTTTAAATACTGAGCTTTTTAAAAATATATGTGGTATAAACCTCTTCATACAAAATTCCTTACGTAAGATCTGTAAGTTTCAAGTTTATATTTAATTTTTTTCAAAAATACTTCTTTGATTTGTAGGATTGTTGATACTCATGCACTAGTTCTCAAATTTTTCTACCTTTCTTGGAGGTACCACACTCCAAGAAAACATACGCAAACATATAGGTGGTGCCCTTCTCACAGGCTTTAGTTTTCTGTTGCTGGAGGTGGAAGCCAAGGAGCCAAGGTGACTGTGGGAGTGCTGATGTTTGTCTAGGTGGACTCTCTTGCAGCATCGACTCTGACTGTGAATCTACACTTGCGGTGGCTGTCACTCAAGGCTAATAACAGTGCCTGAGGTCTCACCATTACCTGTCACGTTTTAGGCAAGAAAAAAAGTGGGTCTTGGGTTGAGTGCAGAGCAAAGAAAAATCAAAACAACAACCACAACAACAAACAAAAAAGGAGTGTTACCAGGTGGCACTGAAATAGTATCATGCTTTGTACCCTTCACAGGACTTTTGTTGCTACCAAAATTCTGTAATTACGCTGTTGTAGCTAGTGAAGATCTTTTGTAAGATGTCCACACGTACTGTGTGTAAATGAAGTATTTATGATCAACATATTTGGGGATGTTTTCCTTACAAAATACTTTCAGGGCCTTTGTGAAACGGTGATTGTCAAAACCACTTTCGTATGTGTGTGTGTGTGTGTGTGTGTGTGTTTTAAAGATTTGTTTTTTTTTTAAAGATTTTATTTATTTATTTGACAGAGAGAGATCACAAGTAGGCAGAGAGGCAGGCAGAGAGAGTGAGAGGGAAGCAGGCTCCCTTCGAGCAGAGAGCCGGACATGGGACTCGATCCCAGGACCCTGAGATCATGACCCGAGCCGATTTTATTCATTTATTTGACAGAGACCACAAGTAGGCAGAGAGGCAGGCAGAGAGAGAGAGGGAAGCAGGCTCCCTGCTGAGCAGAGAGCCCGATGCCGGGCTTGATCCCAGGACCCTGGGATCATGACCTGAGCCGAAGGCAGAGGCTTTAACCTACTGAGCCACCCAGGCGCCCCTCGTGTGTATTTTGAAACACATATAGTACCCATCACTATCTAAGATGTCCTTTTAGTTGTTGCTTTTGGTGTTGTTCCTTGTGTTTGTCTCTCTCTCTCCACTAAGTATAAATTCCAAGATCACAGAGACTTTTATTTACTGCTGGATGGCCAGTGCCTAAAACAGGGCCTAGTTCAATAATATTTACCAAGTGACTCCTATTGGGGTAATTACATATTTTTGCTGAATGTTAGAGTTGGGTAGGCGCCACCTGTAATACAGATAGAAGCACAAGGTTAACTCAAAAGCCATCCACTCATGCTCTATTTAAAAAGAAAATTCTTGGTGAACTATGGGAGTGTACTCACGACAGTTTTGAGAAAAGGTTCTTTTTCATGATATATGTTTACGAAAGGCAAATACAGAGCTTGGAAATTTTTGCATTAGATGACAGGTGAGAAGAACAGGTATTTGGAAGAAAGAAATATTTGAGATGAATAGATACCCACATTCAGATACACAGGGAGAAGAGGAGAGTGTAAGGAGGAGGAGGGAAGCAGGAAAGAAGGATTGACTCTTAGTGAGACCTGGCATGAGGGAAACAATGGAAGAGTGATTTCTAGAAGCACCATGATAGACAATGTTGACAATCTAGGCAAGGAATTTAATACTTATTTTGAAGGTAGTACAAAGTCAAAGGGGAATTTTAGATATGTAAAATCATTACAGCAAAGCATTACATTGTAGGTAATTTAAACATGTGGTACAAAATTGTGATTATCATCATAGAAGGTATGTTTTTTATTTGTAAGAAAAACATTAACCTGTACTATGAAGTTAGATTATTATTTCAATCCAGGTATACTATAGGAAATGGAAAAAATTGCTTCCACAACAAATGTGAAATAGCTGTGTTGGGAAAAACCGCAAGTATTAAATCCAGGAAACAGAAATCAGCTCCTTTGATATTTGTAATGAAACATATAACTTTTTTTCCTACCTTTTTTCCAGTCTTAATAAATCTTTAACTTCTCTTTAAGATATATTTTTTTTCACATTGACTTTCCTTTGCAAGTTTTCAATTCATGCATAAGTCCAAAAGTGTCTGAATTAGGTTTCTCTGGGGGATGATTTAAGAAAAGGAATCAAATATAACTGGTTTTTGGCAGTGTACTATTTTGCCCTCTGATAGATTTGTATTATTCCCTTTTTATATTGAATTTCTTTTTAGCTCAGTGAGTGGGTATAAAATCTAAACCAAGAAATAAAATCTTAGAGCAGTAGAGTGTGCGCATTATAAATATAATTGTTTATGGTGAACCAGACAATGGGCTTTTGATCATTTAAGATTTTTCTATATTCATCAGTGTACTAAGAATATTTAATACCTAGCCGCATATGAAGCTTTGCATATATCATTTCCGGTCTTCACAGCGGGTGTGTAAGGCAGTACCTAGGCCTTAATTTTGGCCCTTTCCTCTCTTCTCCCTTAGTGTTGGGATAAACTGTGGGTCATGTCAACACCTTTTAAATTATTATAACATTAGACTATACGACTCTGGTGCACTATTCAGCTTCCGAACTGTACGCTGTAAACATAAAATATTAATAACTTATCATTGATTTAGTTATGTATATCACGCATTGCGCTAAGTGCTTGACATAAATTATCTATAGAATCCTCCCTACGGACCTGTGTGATGAAGGCAAGTGATTCTCTCAAGTTCACATCCAGCTGGGTCCGGAAGCCTCTCCACCTTCAGATTCACACTCTGAGTACTAGGATAGATTGCCTTCCATCATAGCTGTTGTTCCACTTGATTTCCTTGCTAAAGGTTCTTTCTGTCAGGAATCTTATAATGGCAGCTGAGTCATCATCTCCTGTGAGCCCTTCATGTAATGGATGAAAAAGATAGCAGCCTGGAGAGGTTAAATGACTGGCCAGATGTCACCGGCAGACAGCTCTCAGAATGAAATGGAGGTTTCCTCATGTCATGTCCTGGTTTCTTCTGTCTCTCCAGTGTTTTACTGATGCTTTTTAAATTAGTTGGAGGTAATGAAATGCTTAGGTTTATCATTTTTTCTTGAAATGACTAATTATGAGTGAAACTTGCTAGCTACCAGCATTATTTGAAGACTGTTAAATGGGGATCAACGTGCCCCAATTCTGCATTCCAATCACAGAGGCATAGATTCAACCTGCAGATTGAAGCCAGGCAGTCATCCTCAGGGTTGGGTCTCTGCCTCCAAAGGGAAGAAAGTGCAAGAAAATTATCAACATCAGAAAATATGTATAATATTTAACTGCATTTTGGAGATGTGGTAAGGGATTAGTAGTGTGGTGTTTCAAATTCCTGGACTGCTTCCCTTTAAGGCTTTAGCACTTGCTTCTGAATTAAACAGCTATTAAATGACCCTTATTGACAAGAGTGGCCAACCCACTATAGCAGGGCTTTGTAAACGGAATTAATGGCTATGTAGATACAGGAAGTACTGTATACTTGCAAGCATTCACTGTCATTACCTTAGGTTTTCTTTCTTTTTTTAAAAAAATTAATTAATTTATTTTTTTAAACTAAGCTCTATGCCCAGTGTAGGGCTTCAGCTCACAACCCTGAGATCAAGAGTCATGTGCTCCACTGACAGCCAGCCAGACCCCCCCACCACACCCATACATACACTCAGGCTACTTTCACAGCTGCATGCTCTACATGTACAAAGATGCAAAACGAAAACAAAATGTTGGACAAATGTTTCAAGTAATATATTGTGTAGACACTGGATTCATGTCTTATATTAGATATGTTAGTTGGTAAAATGCTTTCCTAAAAATGTTTTGAAGACAGAATTAAGCAGGAACTTCAAGAAAGATAACTCAGGAGGATGTTTATCAGTAATTCCTAGGAAGTATCACTATCTCATTGAGGCGTATTTTTTAATTTTGTTTTAACTCAAATTAAGAAAACATTCTTCTAGGGGTGCCTGGATGGCTCAGTGGATTAAGCCACTGCCTTCGGCTCAGGTCATGATCTCAGGGTCCTGGGATCGAGTCCCGCATCGGGCTCTCTGCTCTGCAGGGAGCCTGCTTCCTCCTCTCTCTCTGCCTGCCTCTTTGCCTACTTGTGATCTCTCTCTCTGTCAGATAAATAAATAAAATCTTGAAAAAAAAAACAAAACATTCTTCTAGTAGCCAAGAATATAGAAAACATAGAACAGAGTCAGATGTCCCAGCAAGGGACAAACAGTGTGTGACACACAGAGAAGGCTTAGCTAAGACAGGTGGAAGAAATTAATTCACGCCCAATTTGAAAAGAGAGTTTTCTTGTAGCCATGCTTTAAGTATGATTTTTCACGAATTCTTTGGCTAGGATGACCAGGAAATTGAAATCAGACGTGCTCTGCAAAGCTTTCTTCTTCTTTTCTGTTTTCTTTCCTTTTCTTTTTTCTTTTCTCTCCCCTCCCCTTCCATCTTTTCCCCTCTCCTCTCCTCTCTTCTTGTCCCTTCCCCTCCCTCCCCTTGTTCCTTCCCCTCCCCTCCCCAACCCTCCCCTCTCCTTTCCTCTCCTTCCCTCCCCTCTCCTCTCTTCTTGTCCCTTCCCCTCCCTCCCCTTGTTCCTTTCCCTCCCCTCCCCAACCCTCCCCTCTCCTCTCTTCTTCTTCTTCTTTTTTTACTTATGTAAACCTAAATGACAGTAAATAAAATTCTTGTTTCCTACCCTGGGTTCAGTCCTCTTCAGCAAAACTCTTGGCTGTCTGTTGGCATGGCAAAAGAGCACTTGCAGGCAAGGTAAGAGGTATGGACCCCTGTTCTGATTCTTGGTTATTCAGATAAAGATTTTGACATCTAAAGTGGCAACCTGAGGTTGACAATAACCTAACACAATTTATATCTATCTGGATGTGCTCACATTATAAACACAAACATTTTCTATACAAATAGTTTAAAATTTCCGAACAAAGGAAAAGATACAAGGGCCCCTTATTCATTTCATTACACCGACATGAGATATTTAATCTAATATTGCCTCATCTTACCTCTGTCTTTCTTATTTTCATCTTCACATTAACATTTACACTATTTCTTATAATGGCAGTTAAAGTTATGGCTTGACTCTGGTTTGTCTTCAATATTTTGTGTATTTTATTTATTTATTTATTTTAAAAATTATTTTTATTAACACAAATGTATTATTTGCCCCAGGGGTACAGGGCTGCGAATCATCAGGCTTACACATTTCACAGCACTTACCATAGCAATACATCCCCCAAAATCCATACTACAACCACTCTATCCCTACCCCCTCCAGTAATGCTCAGTTTGTTTTGTGAGATTAAGAGTCTCTTATGGTTTGTCTCCCTCCTAATCCCACCTTGTTTCATTTTTTTCTTTCCCTGCCCCTCACATCCCCTGCCCTGCCTCTCAAATTCCTCATATTGGAGAGATCATATGATAATTGTCTTTCTCTGATTGACTTATTTTGCTCAGCTTAATACCCTCTAGTTCCATCCATGTCATTGCAAATGGCAAGATTTTATTTCTTTTGATGGCTGAATAGTATTTCATTGTGATATATATATATATATATATATATATATACACACAACATCATCTTTATATATATATATACTATATATATATAGTATATATATACACTATATATATTGTGTATATATATATATACACACACACACACACACACAACATCATCTTTATCCATTCATCTGTTATGGACATCTAGGCTCTTCCCATAGTTTGGCTATTGTGGACATTGCTGCTATAAACATTAGGGTGCACGTGCCCCTTCGGATCACTACATTTGTATCTTTAGGGGAAATACCCAGTAGTGTGATTGCTGGATCGTAGGTTAGCTCTATTTTCAACTTTCTGAGGAACCTCCATGCTGCTTTCCAGAGTGGCTGCACCAGCTTGCATTCCCACCAACAGTGTAGGAGGGTTCCCCTTTCTCCGCATCCTCTCCAACATCTGTTATTTCCTGACTTGTTAATTGTAGCCATTCTGACTGATGTGAGGTGGTATCTCCTTGTGGTTTTGATTTGTATTTCCCTGATGCCGAGCGGTATGGAGCACTCTATCATGCGTCTGTTGGCCATCTGGATGTCTTCTTTGCAGAAATGTCTGTTCATGTCTTCTGCCTATTTCTTGATTGGATTATTTGTTTTTGGGTGTTGAATTTGGTAAGTTCTTTATAGATTTTGGATACTAGCCCTTTATATGATGTGTCATTTGCAAATATCTTCTCCCATTCTGTCAGTTGTCTTTTTTTTTTTTTTTACTGTTTCCTTTGCTGTATGATAGATTTTGATCTTGATGAAGTCCCAATAGTTCCTTTTTGTCCTTGCTTCCCTTGCCTTTGGCAGTGTTTCTAGGAAGAAGTTGCTGTGGCTGAGGTCAAAGAAGTTGCTGCCTGTGTTCTCCTCAAGGATTTTGATGCATTCCTGTCTCACATTGAGGTCTTTCATCCATTTTTTTTTTTCCATTTTATTTATTTTTTCAGCGTAACAGTATTCATTGTTTTTGCACAACACCCAGTGCTCCATGCAAAACGTGCCCTCCCCATTACCCACCACCTGTTCCCCCAACCTCCCACCCCTGACCCTTCAAAACCCTCAGGTTGTTTTTCAGAGTCCATAGTCTCTTATGGTTCACCTCCCCTTCCAAATTTTTTTTTTTTTAATAAACATATCATGTTTTGAGTCTATGTTTGTGTGTGGTGTAAGGATATGGTCCAGTTTCATTCTTTTGCATGTGGCTGGGCAATTTTCCCAACACCATTTGTTGAAGAGACTGTCTTTTTTCCATTGGATATTCTTTCCTGCTTAGTCAAGATTAGCTGACCATAGAGTTGAGGGTCCGTTTCTGGGCTCTCTACTCTGTTGCATTGATCTATGTGTCTGTTTTTGTGCCAGTAGCATACTGTCTTGATGATGACAGCTTTGTAATAGAGCTTGAAGTCTGGAATTGTGATGCCACCAGCTAAGGTTTTCTTTTTCAACATACCTCTTGCTATTTGGGGTCTTTTCTGGTTCCATATAGATTATAGGGTTATTTGTTCCATTTCTTTGAAAAAAACTGATGGTACTTTGATCAGAATTGTGTTAAATGTGTAGATTGCTTTAGGTAGCATAGACATTTTCACAATATTTGTTCTTCCAATCCAGGAGCATGGAACATTTTTCCATTTCTTTGTGTCTTCCTCAAGTTCTTTCATGAGTACTTTATAGTTTTCCAGTTCAGATTCTTTGCCTCTTTAGTAAGGTTTATTTCTAGGTATCTCATGGTTTTGGGTGCAATTCTAAATGGGATCGACTCCTTAATTTCTCTTTCTTCTGTTTTGTTGTTGTTGTAATGCAATGGATTTCTGTGCATTGATTTTATATCCTGACACTTTACTGAATTCCTGTATGAGTTCTAGCAGATTTGGAGTGGAGCCTTTAGGGTTTTCCACATAAAGTGTCATATCATCTGCAAAGACTGAGATTTGACTTCTTTGCTGAGTTGGATACCCTTTATTTCTTTTTGTTGTCTGATTGCTGAGGCTAGGACTTCTAGTACTATGTTGAATAGTAGTGGTGATAGTGGACATCACTGCTGTGTTCCTGACCTTAGCGGAAAAGCTCTCAGTTTTTCCCCATTGAGAATGATATTCGCTGTGGGGTTTTCATAGATGGCTTTGATGATATTGAGGTATGTATCCTCTGTCCCTACACCATGAAGAGTTTTGATCAAGAAAGGATGCTGTACTTTGTCAGATGCTTTTTCTGCATCTATTGAGAGTATCATATGGTTCTTGTTCTCTCTTTTATTAATGTATTGTATCACATTGATTGATTTGCAGATGTTGAACCAATCTTGCAGCCCAGGAACAAATCCCACTTGGTCGTGGTGAATAATCCTTTTAATGTACTGTTGGATCCTGTTGGCTAGTATTTTAGTGATAATTTTTGCATTTGTGTTTATCAAGGATCTTGGTCTGTAAATCTCCTTTTTGGTGGGGTCCTTGTCTGGTTTTGGGATCAAGGTGATGCTGTCCTCATAAAATGATTTTGTAAGTTTTCCTTCCATTTCTATTTTTTGGAACAGTTTTAGGAGAATAGGTATTAATTCTTCTTTAAATGTTTGCTAGAATTCCCCTGGGGAGCCATCTGGCCCTGGGCTCTTGTTTGTTGGGAGATTTTTGATGACTGCTTCAATTTCCTTACTGGTTATGTGTCTGTTCAGGTTTTCTCTTTCTTCCTGGTTCAGTTTTGGTAGTTTGTGTCTTTAGGAATGCATCCATTTCTTCCAGATTGTCAAATTTGCTGTGTATAGTTGCTCGTAATATGTTCTTATAACTGCTGGTATTTCTTTAGTATTGGTTGTGATCTCTCCTCTTTCCTTCCTCATTTTATTAATTTCGGTCCTTTCTCTTTTCTTTTTGATAAGTCTGGCCAGGAGTTTATCAATTTTACTAATTCTTTCAAAGAACCAGCAGCTCCTAGTTTTGTTGATTTGTTATACTGTTCTTTTGGTTTCTATTTCATTGATTTCTGCTCTGATCCTTATGATTTCTCTTCTCCTGCTGGGTTTAGGCTTTCTTTGCTGTTCTTTCTCCAGCTTCTTTAGGTATAGGGTTAGGTTGTGTATTTGAGACCTTTCTTGTTTCTTGAGAAAGGGTTGGATTGCTATATACTTTCCTCTCAGGACTACCTTTTCTGTGTCCCACAGATTTTTAACATTGTGTTTTCATTTTCATTCGTTCCCATGAATTTTTTCAATTCTTCTTTAATTTCCTGGTTGACCCATTCATTCTTTACTAGGATGCTCTTTAGCCTCTGTGTATTTTAGTTCTTTCCAACTTTCCTCTTGTGATTGAGTTCTAGCTTCAGAGTACTGTGGTCTGAAACTATGCAGGGAATGATCCCAATCATTGGTACTGGTTGATACCTGATTTGTGACCCAAAATGTGATTTATTCTGGAGAATGTTCCATGTGCACTAGAAAAGAATGTGCATTCTGTTGCTTTGGGATAGAATGTTCTGAATATATCTGTGATGTCCATCTGGACCAGTGTGTCAGTTAAAGCGTTAATTTCCTTGGAGGTGTTTTGCCTAGATGATCTCTCCATTTCAGTGAGGGGTTGTTAAAGTTCCCTACTATTATTGTTTTATTGTTGATGTATTTCTTTGATTTTGTTATTAATTGGTTATTAATTTGTTATTAATTGGTTAACCAATTGGTTAATTTGTTATTAATTGTTATTAATTGGTTAATGATTGGCTGCTCCCATAATAGGGGCATAGATATTCAAAATTGTGAGAACTTCTTGTTGGATAGACCCTTTAAGTATGATATAGTGTCCTTCCTCATCTCTTATTATAATCTTTGGCTTAAAATCTAATTTGTCTGATATAAGGATTGCCACCCCAACTTTCTTTTGATGTCCATTAGCATGGTAAATTGTTTTCCACCCCCTCAGTTTAAATCTGGAGGTGTCTTCGGGTCTAAAATGAGTTTCTTGTAGACAGCATATTGATAGGTTTTGTTTTTTTTTTATCCATTCTGATACCCTGTGTCTTTTGACTGGGACATCTAGCCCATTTACATTCTAGGTAACTATTGAGAGATACGAATTTAGTGCTATTATATTGCCTGTAAAGTGACTGTTACTGTACATTGTCTCTGTTTCTTTCTGGTCTATTACTTTTAGGTTCTCTCTTTTTTTAGAAGACCCCTTTCAATATTTCCTGTAGGGCTGGTTGAGTGTTCGCAAATTCTTTTAATTTGTTTGTTCTGGAAGTTATTTTTAACTCTCCTTCTATTTTCAGTGACATCCTAGCTGGATATAGGATTCTTGGCTACGTATTTTTTTTCATTTAGTGCTCAGAATATATCATGGCAGTCTTTTCTGGCTTGCAAGGTTTCTTTGGATAAGTCTGCTGCCAATTTAATATTTCTATCCTTGTATGTTACATACATACATATGCTTTCAGGATTTTTTCTTTGTCACTAAGACTTATAAGTTTTATTATTAGATGACGGGGTGTGAACCCATTTTTATTGATTTTGTGGGGGATTCTCTGTGCCTCCTGGATTTTAATGCTTGTTCCCTTTGCCATATTAGGGAAATTCTCTACTATGATTTGCTCCAATATATCTTCTGTCCATGTCTCTCTTCTTCTTCTGGGATCCCCGTTATTCTAATATTTTTTCATCTTATGGTATCACTTATCTCTCGGATTCTCCCTTGTGGTCCAGTAGTTGTTTGTCTCTCTTTTGCTCAGCTTCTTTATTCTCCATCATTTGGTCTTCTATATCACTAATTATCTCTTCTGTCTCATTTATCCTTGCAGTAAGAGCTTCCATTTTGATTGCTCCTCATTAATAGCTTTTTTGATTTCAACTTGGTTTGATTTTAGTTCTCTTATTTCTCCAGAAAGGGATTTTATTTTTTCAGAAAGGGATTCTCTAATATCTGCCATGCCTTTTTCGAGCTGAGCTAGCTCCTTGGTATTGTCATTCTAAACTCTAGTTCTGACATATTACCAATGTCCGTATTGATTAGGTCCCTAGCTCTTGTTCTTTTTTTGTGTGTGTGGTGAGTTTTTTTGCTTTGTCATTTTATACAGGTAGGAGTATATGAATGAGAGAGTAAAATACTAAAAGTGTGGCAAAGACCCCAGAAAAATATATGCTAACCAGATCAGAAGAGACTCAAAACTGGGGGGAGAAGAAAGGGGTTAAAAAGATAAAAAAAATAAAAAATGTATATATTAGACTGGTAAGTAGAACAGAGCCACCCACTTGATTTTGGATGTATTCTGGTCTCTTAGAAGCAGCTACCTTCCAACATTTTAAAGAAAGAAAAACTTATATGTACATAAAAATGAGGGTAAGTACAATGAAGGAATGGAATATGACTGTAAAGATGAAAATTTAAAAAGATTCTAAAAAAGGAATTGATAAGATAAGGTGGTTGGAAAAAGAAAAAAAAAGAAAGAGGAAAGAATGTGCTCAGGCTGGAGACTAGAACAAACATGTGCTAGAGTTAGGGTATATTTTGATCTGTTAGAAAAAATTATATCCCAATATTAAAAAAAAAACCTATATATATACAAAAAGTAAGGTTAAATACAATGAAGGGGGAAATTATGACTATAATAATGAAAAATTAAAAAGATTGTTTTAAAAAAGGTATTGATAAAATAGTTAAAAAATGTTGAAAGAGGAAAGAGGAAGAGTTTAAAAAATAGAATAAGAGGGGCACCTGGGTGGCTCAGCGGGTTAAAGCGTCTGCTTTTGGCTCAGGTCATGGTCCCGGGGTCCTGGGATCGAGCCCCGCATCTGGCTCTCTGCTCAGTGGGGAGTCTGCTTCCCTTCCTCTCTCTCTGGCTGCCTCTCTGTCTACCTGTGATCTCTGTCTGTCAAATAAATAAAATCTTAAAAAAAATAGAATAAGAAAAAGTAAAATTAAAAAAAAATTTAAAAATTTGACTTTGCAAGACTGAAGGATTATGGGAAAAAAGCCATAAATTCCATGTGTTGCTTTTCCCTAGCTCTGGAGTTCCACAGTTCCCATTGGTCAGTGAACTTGGTCTTGGCTGGATGTTCTTGCTGATCTTCTCAGGGAGGGGTCTGTTGCAGTGATTCTCAAATGTCTTTGCCCAAGGTGTAATTGCACCGCCCTTGCCAAGGGCAGGCTAAGTGATCTGCTCTGATTCCCTCTTGGTAGCTTTTGTTTCCTGAATGCTTTCCATAGAGCTTTGGAGGATGGGAATGAAAATGACGGCTCCCAATCTCTGGCCCCATAGGAGCCAAGAGCTTGGGTCCCACTCCTCAGTGTGCACCCTCAGAGAGAAGCATTCAATCCCTCCTGTCTCCCTGGACTCTGGCTGCACTCCTAGCTCACCTAGCCTGTGACCAAGCATTTCTGTCTCTGGTACATGACCCCGTTTGGAGTCTCCAAACCCAGCAGATGCCTGCTGCATGCTTCCGTGCTGCTCCACCTAGGGGAGGAAGGGGAGTGTCCCCAGATCTGCCACTTGTGGGGTCCCTGCTCGAAAAACTATGGCCTGACTGTGCCTTGGATCATGATTTAAGGTATTCATCCTGAATCCCAAAGGTTAATATCCATGGGAAATTTGAAAATATTATTTAGTGTCTTCATTTGTAAGTTGAAGTTGGGGAAGAGCTACATCCAGATTTCAGCTTGCATGAATGAGAAAACAAGGGAATCAAAGGCAAGCAACTTCTTTTTAAACAAGTGGGCAGAAGACATTTCAAAGGTTAACAACTCCACATTACATCATGTATTGAAATTGCCAATTTGAGAACTTATTTTACTTTCAAACTTGTTATATCTTGTAGCACCATTTGTAAGATTTGTATAAAGTATACTGTGCATATAAACTGATTAATATTTATTTGTGGGGATGACTCACCATTAACAGTAGACAGGGCCAGGAACACACACTTAAAATAGAACAACCACTACCAACAGGAATGACTATAGCAGCCACTTTTCCTTTGTATCCCTTGAATCAATGATTCTATATGTTGAAAACTTTTAATTTTCCCAGGAAAATTATGATACTTTTTCCTGTTTTCCTGACTTTTCAACTTATTTTTCTCAGAATGCAGAATTTGGAAAAACATACATTTTCCCCAGGAGAGACAAGGAAGGAATTGCCCTTGGAAGAACCAACCAAGAGGATGGTAGAAGAACAAATAACTTGAGCTCCCAAATGATCATGGGGAGAAAAGCTGCCTTGCAACTTTGAGTGGCTAGACAATGACTTGAGAGGGAAAGAACTTTAGTCTTATTTAAGCTCTTTTATTTTGGGGTCTCTTTGTTATAGCAGCCCAGCCCTCCCCTTAACTAGTTCTGAAACTCTAAAAGATTTATATCCAGGACTACATAGCTACCTCCCTCATTAGCTTGTTCAAAAACTTAGTCTTAGTATAACTTTGAATTGAAATACATCTTAGAGATGATCTAGTTCAACTCCCTCATTTTATAAATGAGTTATTAAACTCAAGGGATAGTAATTTTTTGCTGTAAATATTTTCTGAATTTTTTTCAGATTAATAAAACATAGTTAATAGGAAAGCAATTCTGTTGATATAAGTTAATGTATAAGAATATGCAAAATGTCTTCATGTATGAGTAAAACTGTAATTTCTTTTGTGATATTTATACTGGTACAGAGTAGATGAGACAGTGTTCTTTATCCCATTATTGCGTTGTAATTTTTATTTCTTTATATTGTCTCAGTGTCTAGAGATCTGGATGTTGATGGAATGAGGGGAGTAAACGTGAGCTATATTATGTGGTAAGCATCATACATATGTTATTTCATTTGTTTAGGCTTCACAGAGACCTTGTGAAGTGTCATTAGACCCATTTTATAGATGAGAAACTGAAACTTTGAATAGTTAAGAAATTATTCTTAGGTTGTATACTATATGACAAAGCTGTGATTTTTGGATAAATAATTGGATACATGAAGATAGGAAACTTTGAGGAAAAATATAATTTTTAACAATTACCAAGTAATTTTTCATGATAGCCTCTTGTTATATTGTCTGGTATTAGTACACACAATAATCCCTTTTATCACTGCAAAGGTACTGGTCAAGTTCACAAGGTAGAATGTGAGGTGGATGGTTCTTGTTATTTCAAACACTTTATTGTCTTTCACCTTTGGATCCTGTGAATTTTTAAAGTACACAGTTAGTAAAGAGATAAAAAATTATTTTGTGCAACCAAAGTTCAGTATAGTTTAGATAAAAATGGGAAATAGAACTATGACAAACTACAACTGAATTTTAAATGAGTATGAAACTATTATAAAGCAATATTGATATCTTGAAACCCAAGTTCTATATTAAGGTCATAGTAATGGCTTAGTGTTTTATGAGCCTGTGTGGTGTTAGCGACATCATCTCTTTAATCTTAACTTTGCCTCAAGCAAAAATAAATCTTAATGTTGTAAACTGTATGGTAACATAACTGCCTTGTTCAGTAGGGATCATTTTTCTCCTAAATGTCACTAATATCTTGCTGTGGCTTAAAAAAAAAAGAGGAAAAGAAATACCCGTTCCACTTTATTGAAGTGGTAAATATTTCTACTTTTGAAGAATGGGTTATGGATATAAGCTTTCCCATTTTTGTTTTTGCATTAAATTTTTATACAATTATGATATATATATATGTCAGGCTAAATGTAAAAGACAGATTCTACATATTTAAATCACTCAATTGCTAGATTGCTAATTAATGTTTGGATGTTACATTTCTACATTTTAAAGGAGAGTTTGGAACCAAGCAGGTAGGTACAAGGGACAGACCAGAAAAAGGCTCAGCATTCTTGGAAGAAAGTCAAAGTTGAAGGAAAATGAGGAGCATCTAGAGGTTACAGTTTACTGGGAAATACTAAGGCACTGGTTTCTCTGAAGCTCTGTAAGAAAATATTTCAAACAGTTATGACCCAGAAAGTCTTAAATGTGGAAATAAAGAAACAGTTTTTCTCAGTGTATAAAGAAAAGAAAATCTTTAACAAGCAGAATTATTAAAGATGTGGGTTCTTGATTTATAGTTAGAATTCAATATTTCATTTGGTCCTTAATCTAAATTACATGATTTATAATTAGAAATATGTGTTACTTTCTTAACAAGGAATTATGTCTTTGTAGGAAAAATTCAACTATATGAATTCTAAATTTTATCCCTAGTTCTTCTGTGTGCATGCCTGAAAAAACTCTATGCATTAGGTCTAAGCTTTTGTGAACAGACAAAATTCATTGAGTGAGAACTATTGAAAATGTAGGCATAGGTAGAATTCTTCTTCCAATTAGGTAGGAAACCTTAGACCTTTCACTTTTGTGAAAAACCCATAATTGTAAAGGAAAGATATTCTATTCTTGCAATCTTAATTGTCAGATTCTTTTGGCTTTATTCTTTTTCTCACTAGGGGATTTATTTTATTGGATTTTAGTCAGAATATAAAGTTTTTAAGTTCTTGTTTATAGTATACGGGGTAATAATATCCTTGCTTTAAATTCAAAAATAAGGAAAATAAGATTAATATTTTAATGTTAAACTGGTAAAATCCACAAAAAATGTGAAAATAATTAGTTGCTTATGGTAATAAATCCAGAAGTTTAATTATCTGACTGAAGAGTTTAGAAGCACCTCATATTCCATATAATGTGTGGGAAATGTTGGAGATGCAAGTCGGGGGAAAGTGATTATAATTCAGTATCAGAAAAGTGAATCATCTGTACTGTACCTTTTCAGTATCAGAAAAATGAATCATCTGTACTGCACCTTTTCTGGAGGAAGACACTGTGAATGAATTCAGGTTGGAAGAGGAAGGTCAGCAAAGCTCATAGAGAAGGGAAGTCCCAAGAACCAGACGTTGACAGTGTCTATTCAGCAGTATCCTCAAGAGGGGCAGAGATAGAGGGACAGAAATATGGGGTGGGTACACATATGAGAGAGGTGCTCTGTTGTGGGGCTGTGATAATTTCTGATGGCTTTTGAGATTACCCATCTTTTGTTATGTTTGTCAGTCAGGGTCCCAAAATAAATGAGATAGCACACTCAAATCTAGGTAATTCAAGGAGGCTATATAACCTAACAGATTATGATAAAGATGTAAGTAGGATGTCAGGGAATTACAAGAGATTGCACAAGTGCCCAGAGTTAGGGTGAAATTTTTATCAACTGTTGCCTTAAAGTGTGGAAAGGAGGAAGAGGTTATCAGAACCTGGAAGGAGAGAGTTATGTGGATCAGGTTGGTTTGAGAAATGCGGTGGCCTTCTGGTCAAGGGTCGTAGCCAGATAGAGGAAACCTCAGAAGAGGGAATAAATATCCTCATCCCATTCTTCTTCGTCCTCTGATTTCCTGTTAGGCTCCCTAACCTGAAGAATGAAGGTCTATGATCTATTGCTCTAATCCATAGAGATCAACTTATATTAGAAGCGCAAAGGGAAAGATATTTAGTAGAATCAGAGTATTGTGGTTCTGTGCACACACACAAAATTTTGCCAACTGTTTTTTCCCCAGTTTTGCTGATACCGGGAACAGCATGTTATGAGTGAAGGACATTTACATTCTGGTCAGTGGAAAAAAATGTCTCCTTTGAATATTTGTAAGAAAGTGGTGTATTTTACTTATGAGCTTGAGAAGCTGTGAGTCATCTGGATGAATCTTGTCAATTCTGTAGATCTGATAAAGTTAAGGTTAAATTTCAGTAAATTTACGAAGGCTTTTGAGTTCTCACAGAAGACTAGTTATTGGGTCTTTTTTGGAGACATTCAGATTTTAACATGGATCCCTTCCAAAATATATAATCAGATCAACTTGGTAAAACTTGCTTCATATATCTACTTAGAATATCTCACACTGAAACTAGTTCGGTTTTGGAATTTTTAGTATTCTTTGAGCTAGATGGTTAATAAAGCAAGTGCAAAAAAGTGTAATAAATGATATCTTTGAACTATAGTTTCCTGAATCCATAAAACATGAAATTACTTCATAGATTTTCCAATGTGCTTCTGAAAATTCAGAATATGAATTGACTTTTATTACTGTGCTCTAAATGAGAAATTGAATAAAAAGCCCATTTCTTCATAAAAATGATTTTATAACCTTGTAGTCTGCTTTAATGACATCACTGTGTATTGAAAAGTTGAGAAGACCCTCAGTGTCCTGTAGCTGAAGTATTCATTTCAAAGCATCACTGTCAATATTGAATTTGATTCAAATAAAAGATTTCCTTGGGAGCAAAATTGTTTTTTCACTCTTTAGTTTATTTGGTTGAGGGTGGATTATCAAAAGAATTTGACACTGACTTTATATTGCAAAAATAAAATGAAAATTTCCAAAAGTTGAATCCTTGAGCTTCATAAATGTTGTGCATAATACAAGGAATCCATACATTCACTTGATGTTTACTGATTGCTCACCATGTGCACCGTACTGTACTGGGAGCTTAGAATGCAGGGATGGAAACCACCGTCTGTTTCCTCCTAGAGCTTAGAGTCTGTCAAAGAGAAAGACAGATGGAGTACCAGCCACAGCACCCCATGAGGAGAGGTGTAAGGAATGTGAGTAGAAGGATCTCTTTTTCCTCTCCTTCTGGATTAACTCCAAGGACACAAATGCTAGATTTTTTTGTTCTAGTCCCACAATTTCCTGAGGCTCTGCTCATTTTTCCCCCAGTCTCTTTTCTCTCTGTTGTTTAGGTTGGGTAATTTATATTATTCCATCTTCAAGTTTATTGATTCCTTTCTCTGTCATCTCCTTTCTGCTGTTGAGCCCATCCACTAAGTTTTGAAAATTTTAGTTACCCTATTCAATTCTTTTTTTTTTTTTTTTAAAGATTTTATTTATTTATTTGACAGATAGAGATCACAAGTAGCGAGAGAGGCAGGCAGAGAGAGAGAGGAGGAAGCAGGCTCCCCGCCAAGCAGAGAGCCCGATGCGGGGCTCGATCCCAGGACTCTGGGATCATGACCTGAGTGAAAGGCAGAGGCTTTAACCCACTGAGCCACCCAGGTGCCCCACCCTATTCAATTCTAAAACTAGAGGATTATCTTTGTGTATTACATTTCTTTGATGAAAAATTTTATTTCTTTACTGAAAGCCTCATTTTTTTTTTTGTTTGTTTCAAGTGTGTTTGTAATTGCTCACTGAAACATTTTTATGATGGCTACTTTAAAATCCTTGTGAACAAATTACAACATCTGTGCCATTTAAGTATTGGCATCTGTTGATTGCCTTTTCTTATTCAATTGAGGTTTTTCTGGTTCTTGGTATGATGATTTTTTTTATTGTACCCTGGATGTTTTGAATATTATGTTGTAAGATTATGGATTTTATTTAAATCTTGTATTTTAGAAGACCTCCTTCTGTTATCATGCCAGCAAGGGAAGGGGTCACGACCTCATTACTTCCAGGTGAAGTGGAAGTATAGCTTTCCCACTTGGTTTACCTTGATACCCTGGGGGGTGGGAGGGTAGGATTTAGGCATTCCTCTTTACTGTTTTGTGTTTGTGGGAGTTCAGGTTCTGAGTAGGCCAACACTGACATCACCATAGCTGGGAGGAGGAGAGGGGCCCTGTTACCTTTCTACATTGGTTTCCATTGACACCATGAGGTGAGGCCTCAATACTGCTGAAAAATCACCTCCTCACCATCAAATGGGAATGGAAGTCCAAGCTACCTATGTGACCTTCTAAGACACCATGACGGAGAGACTTTGCTACTGCCCAAAGGGAGTGAAAGCTCCAGCTTCTTGAGAGCTTGTTTGGAGGTTCTAGCAGGGGAGCGCAGCTACTCGTATACCCTTGACCGAAGAACGGTCCTCTCCTCTATCGGGGAAGGTCGTCCTCTTCGACCGAGCGCGCAGCTTCGGGAGGGACGCACATGGAGCGGTGAGGGAGGAAGGGGACACCCGCCTAGCCAGCCAGATCAGCCGAATCAACCCTGGCGATCAATGGGGTGACAGATGTCGCAGCCAGATCGCCCTCACATCCGAAAGCTCCAGCTTCTTACTCAACTTTGTCTGATATCAACCCAGTGAGGGTGTTTGGCATGACACTATAGCTTGGTGAGGATGGAAGGCAGGGCTCCTTATTTAGTCTTACTGACAAGAGTATGGGTGGGGTTGCTATTCTTTCCATGCTCTTTGGCTGGAGTAGGGTTGTTGTTGTCTAAATTGTCTTGGTAGTCTTCCCTTTTCTGATCCTTTGGCTGAGGGCAGTTTTTTTGGCGGAGGCAGGGGGTGGGGATGGGGTGGTGGGGGTGGTGGGTGGTTGGGTTAACTTTTTGTCTGCACTGTCTGTGTTTATGAGTTCTAGCTTCTCCGGCTCTATGTCTGGGATATACAAGGCAAAAAAAAAAAAAAAAAAAAAAAGCCAAACTAAACCAAACCAAAGCAAACCAAACCAAAAAACCCAAACCAAACTGAACAGAAACACTAGGGAACTCACCATGGTGCTGTTCCTTGGGTCCTAAGGTCTGAAGCCAATCTGCTTTCTTTTCTCCTTTTAGAATCTCCTTATTTCTTTTCTTTTTTGAATTAACATAAAATTTATTATTTGTTTGAGGGGTACAGGTCTGTGATTCTTCAGTCTTACACAATTCACAGCACTCATCATCCTTATTTTTGTTTCATATATAATGACCAGAGTTTTTAGCTGTCCTATAGTGGGAGAAATAAAGAGAAGTGCCAGATGACATTGTTTTACTTCCTGGATTTAGCCATGCCTGAAGATGACATTGGACTTTTCAGTTAAAAGCTAATAAATTTCCTTTTTCATTTGTTAAACCAACTTGAATGGATTTTCTGACACTTGTCACAAGGTTCCTTGGAGTAAACACAATGTCCTGGAGTGAAGAGATGGCATATGAAAAGAGCCTTCCTAGCTTGGAATACAGGTCTATTTGGTGTCAGCCTTTAGTCTGAAATACACCTTGCCTTCCTCTCACATGGAATTTTACAATTTCTCTGTCAATATGGAAGGTTCTAAGAACCTGAAGTCATTAGTTCTTCAACCATAAGATCACTTTTATCCTATTAAATTGTTGGTCAAGTAAGTAAGGGTGGTGGGAAATAAAAGGTATGAACTTAGCAGCTTGAAGTTAGAATCTATCCTTGCTTTTGTCAGTAGAGATACAGGCAGCCTATGACCAATCATTTGTTCTCTTTGTGCCTCAGTTTCAATTCCGTTTCAGAAACGGAAGGGTGGGCTCTAGATGCTTTCAAAAATTGCACTAGCTTTCAAAATTTCTGTGCCTATTAATGAGAGTGAAAGAAAGTTAGACAAAGCATTTTACACTTGGTTTCTTTGTGATTTAGTATAAAATACCAGAAAATTAAGGTTGACATTATTTATCGTGACTTACCTTCACATGGAATGCAAGGAAAGGTTATTGCTGTGCTAATACAATGGAAGGTGACATTTTCCTACAGAGCAGCAGTATGAACACAGCAAAGAAAATGAGTAAACAGGAGGTATCTTGGCCACCTAAGGTCTCGATTGTGCATTGATGGCATATGAAGGTTAAGAGCTGTCAAATACATTGCGCTTTGAGTCAAAGTTTAAAAAATTATGCCAGAGACAGTGTTCATTTAAATAATTTAATGCAGAGAGGAAAATGATCAAGACAGAGTGCTAGGTAGATATTTCCTATGCTATAATTATTCACAGCAATAATAGCCTCAAAAATAGAGTAGCAGATTTTCTTTACTTTTGTGTGCTTTTAAAAAAGGCTTTATTTTATTTATTTATTCATTTTTGGAACAGTTTTAGATGCATAGCAAAATTGAGAGGAAGGTACAAACATTCTCCCCCCATATACCTCTACCCCCACATATGCATAAGCTCCCCCACTATTGACATCCCCTATCAGGGTGGTACATTTGTTACAAAGGATAATCCTATATTGATACATCATAATCAAAGTTCATACTTTTACATTAGGATGCACTTTGGTGTTGTACATTCTGGATTTGGACAATTGTATATTGTATAATGACATGTATCCATACTGTAACATTGTATAATATATAATGACATGTAGCCATACTATACAAAATGTATAATATATAATGACATGTATCCATATGATAAGAATGTAAAATGTATAATGACATGTATCCATCCTTATAGTATTAAGCGGAGTATAATAACTGTCCTGAAAATCATCTATGTTCCTCCTATTCATCCCTTACTCACCCCTTGAAACCCCTGGCAACCAGCGACGTTTTGACTGTGAGAGTTTTGCTTTTTCCAGAATTTCATATAGTTTGAATGATATAGAATTGCTCTGATCATGACACATATTTATGAATGACTTTGCCCCAGGAGAGGATGTTTCAAATGATCTTCACTGTTCTTCAAAAGAGGCAAGAGTGGTGGCAATAATCAGAAAGCACCATAATTCAGTTTCCCACTTGGGGGTTCAAACTCACCTTGAAGGAATTAATTTTTCAGCAGTTTATATGAAACTTAGTGAAGTCTCATGATATTTGTTTTTTTTTTTTTTTTTCTTTTTAAGATTTTATTTATTTGTTAGAGAGAGGAAGGGAGAACACAGAGGGAGAGGGAGAAAGAGAGGGAGAAACAGGCTTCCTGCTAAGCGGGGAGCCTGACATGGGGCTCAATCCCAGGACCCTGGGATCACAACCCGAGCTGAAGGCAGATGCCTAACAGTCTGAGCCACCCAGGCATCCCTAGGGTGGCTTCTTTTGCTTAGTAATAAGCATTTAAGTTTCCTTCATGTCTTTTCATGACTTGATGACTTCTTTCTTTTTAGCACAGAATACTATTTCACTATTTGGATGTACCATAGTTTAACTATCAATTCACCTACTGAAGAAAATTGAGTTCCTTCCAAGTTTTGGCAGTTATGAATAAAGGTACTATAAATATCCATGTGCAGGTTTTGTGTGAATGTAAGTTTTTGCCTCATTTAGATAAATACCATGGAATGCGATTGCTGGATCATATGGCAAGAGTGTATTTAGTATTGTAAAAAACTGCCGAACTGTCTTCCAAAGTGCCTGTACCATTTTGCATTCCCACTAGCAATGAATGGGAGTACCTGTTGCTATACACAGCCTCATCAGCATTTGGTGCTGTTAGTGTTCTGGATTTTGGCCACTCCAACAGGTGTGTAGTGGTGCTTTTGTTTTTGTTTTTTTTATTTGTATTTCCCTTTTGACATTTGATGTGGAGATCTTTCCATATGATTATTTGTCATCCGTATATCTTCTTTGATATCTCTTAAGTTTCTTTTTAAATTGGGTTATTTTCTTATTGTTGGGTTTTTAAGAATTCTTTGCATATTTTGAATAGTAGTCCTTTATCAGATGTGTCATTTGCAAATGTTTTCTTTCAGTCTCTGGCCCGTCTTACTCTCTTGGTGTGATAGTCTTTTGGTCCTTTGACTGTTCTTTTTGGCACTGATGTAAGTCTCAACTTGTTTATGTTGTCTTCTTATATGTATTGATTATGGACTCAGTGGTGGAAAGAGATGCTGGTGAAGAGATTTCAGGAGAACTTAGTCTTGTCCTTTCTGTGTTACTCCTTAGGGAACAGCCAGCTAAGTGTGAGGAAGAGAGGGGTTTGCCTGTTCACATGACATCCCCATGTGCTGGTGGGACCAGTGCATAATTCTGCACGCTAGGGTTTGGTCTTAAATCAGGGACTGAATTTTAGCACTTAAAAGAGAATGAGTTTTTATTATGTTTCTTCTTCTCTTATTTCAAAGACAGCCAGAGGGAAGTGATGAAATTCATGGAATTTGAGGTGAACAGTGTAGTCTTACTTTGAATTTGTGGTGAGTTACAATAGTTATTATTGCAGTTAAACCAGCCTGTCCTAATTTATAAATTAAGTTTTTTCCAAAGAAGGTACTTATTTTTGAGTCACGGAGAAATAAAGCAGGAGTTTTTCCATACCAGAAGAAGCCAGGGAAGTTGTATCACATCCAGGCAGCTTTGGATTGTTTTCTCAGATGCTATTCCTTGTGGTTGCCAATATGGTTGGCAAGATGCTCATTTCAGTTACAGAAATCTTTAAACTAAACACTCACCTGTTCCTTCCCTGCCTTGTTAACAGGCTGTCATTCAAAACTGTATGCTGCAGACTGTTTTTTGTGTTTTTTTTTAATTTGCAAAAAAATAAAGCTGCTCATTCAAAAGAGTTAACAACAATTTAATTATTTTACATTTTGGTTTTTAAAAATAAGATTGCTTTTTATGAAAATTACTGGAGTGAACAGACATGCAAATGTGACGGCTAATGCAGTGACAATTTATGTTTTAAGTTATTTTCTTCCTTATAATTATGGATTTGAGTGGCAAGATTGCTAGCATCGCAAATGCCAATATGGTTTAGAAGGAAAGGCACCACAAAATAAGTGCTTCAAATTGTCCTAAAATGTATTTGGTGCTTTTCAGCTTTATTAGAATGAGTATAATATACTTTCTATTTTATTATTCATTCTCACAGATAAGTAGGCAGTAGTGTGTGACTAGGAGCCGTTTTGTTGAGGAGAATTTCAGATGAATCACAACATCCCCTTGTGATGGGACTCTTCATTCCTTGGACAAGTTGAGTCACTAATGCATGGCTGTTTCTTTTCGTTGTCCTTAGGCCATCTGCAGTGCCATGCATGGCTTCTGCCATCTCTGTCAAATGCCATTACAAGTGTTTGTTCTTGTTGCTGTTTGGCTTTTTTTTCCCCCTCCCACAAGAAACAAGCAGGGGGGCGCCTGGGTGGCTCAGTGGATTAAGCCGCTGCCTTCGGCTCAGGTCATGATCTCAGGGTCCTGGGATCGAGCCCCGCATCAGGCTCTCTGCTCTGCAGGGAGCCTGCTTACTCCTCTCTCTCTGCCTGCCTCTCTGCCTTCTTGTGATCTCTCTCTTTGTCAAATAAATAAATAAAATCTTAAAAAAAAAAAAAAGAAACAAGCAGGAATGAAGCTGATGGAGCTAGTAGAGGTTTGGGATTTGTGATTTTTTTAAAAGAAAGTCATGGGTTAGTCCCACTGAAGTTAATAACGTCTGTTATTAACAGCAGGAGCATTCAAGCTGTCTCTGACTTTAGCATTATTTGACTTTTTTAGTTTAAATTGATAGTGAAGGAGGTCCCTGGATCATCACAGATGTTTTGGCATCTTTGTTAACAAAGATGTTTATTATCACCTGAGGTGATCTCCCATCATATCTGTATGCAACAAATTGTGAAAGAGGGATGTGCTGTGTTGACTATATAGGTGGATGTTGGAAGGCAGAGGAACACAGAGGCTCTTCAAGGAAGGACAGAAAGTGACTTTGGACAGGTCAGTAAAAAATTATGCAGTAGAGACCAAAGAAGTCCACTTACTATACAAGAGGTTAGGGTCCTTTCCCCTTAACCATATGAACCAGGACCTTGCCTATTCATTGGTGAGTCATTTGTCTCAGGAGGAGAGGAGACTCACTTATCAATATCATCAGCTGTGGGGTTGGGGCACTGTTTTCTTAGAAAGCAGAAATGAACCAATCCAAAGCAACCAGAAGTTTTGGGGGAGCCAGGGCACCTGGGTGGCCCCATCTGTTTCGTGGCCAACTCTTGTTTCTGCTTGGGTCATGATCTTGGGGTTGTTGGGTCAAGCCCCATGTTGTGCTCTGTGCTCAGCGGGGAGTATTCTCTGGATTCTCTCTCTCTCCCCCACACTGTGCCCTCTCTTGCCACCAATGCTCTCTCCCTCTCCCTCTCTAAAATATATATATATATATATATATATATATATATTTTTTTTTTTTTTTTTTTTAAAGGAGTTTTGGGAAGCAGGGAGCTGGAAAGAGGGCTTGTGCCCTATGAACCTTAGTTGAAAGAAGGAATAAAAGCATGAGCATTTGAGTTGAATGAATTTTCTGGCTAAATTCTTTCATTATTTGCAGATATGAACTGTCCTCTTACTGTTGGGTGTAAGTGCTGTGTAACATTTTCTATTGATTGGATGACTCACTTAATAATGTACTAGAGACCTTGTCCATCATCTCTGACATGATTAGGAAAGCTAGATATGATCACCTGGCAATATTCTAGGAGTTTCTTGGAGGAGATTCAGGAAATGAAACTTCTTATATAGATTATGTATGTATAGGTTCATTTTATTTCTAAATTAGAATCTATTTTCTTTGAGTACTTCTATCCCAAACATGGCAAGTGACAACATTATCATTTGATTTTCTTTTTTGGGGGGAAGAGAATTAAATGTGTAACTTAATCACCAGAAACTTATCTAAAAAAGCTTTGCAAATATATTCCTGTCTATGCTGAGAACTATGGAAAATGTTGTAAATTGCTACACTGTATTAACATGAGGAGACAAAGTGAGGCCAAAACATGCAAGGGTGACTCCATTGAAGAAAAAAGCTTGATTAAAATTTGACTGTACTAGGAATGGCCTGCTTGTTCCTTGAGAGCTATTTGAACCATTTCTCCACTACCAGATTTGGAAATTGAAATTTTAGACAGCCAGGACATGGAATAATACAATGTCTAACTCCCCTGTCCCTTACCCCTGCTCCTGAGGTCTCTTCCCTTCCATTCCTATGGATTGTCTTTCGATCCCTTCACATATTATTTATACTTCTCTGGTAATGAAATAAAGAGAAGAGTAATGAAAGTTAAAATGTATATTGGTCTATTTGAATACAAAGAGGTTTTAAACAACATAGATTGTAAGGTATCCACTTTTTTTTTTTTTTTTGTCTCAAGTAGTAATGAAGTTCTAATAGTGCACAGTTGGGCTCAAGTTATAAGATTATTCCCGCAGTTAATACAAAATCATCATGTTACATTCACGCTTCCATTTTTCTAAGGTGAAACAGTTAGGAAACACTGGATATATCAGAAATTCCAAAATCTAAATATTTTGCAGTTGTTGTGAATCATTAGTTCATGTTGTGTTTTTTCTTCATCTATTATTATATTCTGTAGGATGAAGTTTTATTGAATTCATATTATTTGACCAAAATACCTGATCTGTATATTTATATTAACCCCCAAATAGTTTAAAGCAGGTGGTAAATATATATATATAATATATTTATGATATTTTTAGTAAGTTCTACCTGTTGACAGTTTTAAGAAATCTCTTTTGTCTGTCCATCCCTAAGCATTCACTAACTCTGTGAGAATAGCACCTAGTAATTTATAGATGCTGACATTCAGAGGTAACAGACAGGAAGTGTTAGTTCATTTAAAAAAAATAGAATGCATTTATAAACACCTATTTTCTTTCTCTTTCTCTCTCTCTCTCTCTTTTTTTTTTTAAGATTCATTCATTTATTTTAGAGTGAGAGAGAGAGAGAGATAGAGAGAGAGAAGGGGGGGGGAATGTAGGAGAGGGAAAGAGAGGATCCCAAGCAGACTTTGTGCTGAGTGCCAAGCCATCATGACGTGGGGCTCAATCTCACGACCCTGAGATCATGACCCGAGCTGAAATCAAGAGTTGGATGCCTAACCGACTGAGCCACTCAGGTGTCCTTGAACATCTATTTTCTTACAAAAAAGTCTAAAACAGAAATTGCAAATGCATATACTTCAGGACCCAAGAAGATAATGTGACTATATTAATTCTAAGATTTTACATAATGGCAGTGCAATAAATATTTTACTTTTCTCTTAGTTTTGCTCTAAAAAAAAATTGGTACCAGCACATGATAAATAACAGTTCATCCTGATCTTAGCAGAAGACTGACAACCATCAGGACCCAGCTGAGGTTGAAAGGGGCTGCTCAGGTCTTTAATTGGTGCCACAAGGGAATATGGGCTTAAAGTGGCTAGCTCTCCCAGTTTTTCAAGAGGTGTCATAAATTTGGATTTGTGATATTTTGCATATATTTTACACAATGGCAGAATAAAAATAGAATAAAAATTTTTGAGCATCTCATGACAGTGCTTAGGAAGATAAACAAAACACATCTTCACTCCAGACTTGACCCATGACTGTCAGTTTGCAACCTCTGGTCTATGTGCTGGTTATTCTCAAAAGTATTTCTCTTGTCTTGAGTTGCAGTCTTATATAGAAATCTGCTGACTGGTTGCATATCCCATAAATTAACATGTTCATGGGCTCCCCTGCCCTCAGCCAAGCCTACTCCTCTCCCCAAACTGCCGCCCCCCTCTCAGTGGTCTGTTCACTCAGTGACTGCTATGACATATTTGGATACTGTCATCTTACACACTCCTCCAATCAGTTGCTAGATCCTCTGAGGTCCTCCCAAATATTTTGTGATTCTATGGTTTGTCCAACCTCAATTTCTGCTGATCATCTGTCTCTGGGATTGCTATATAGCCTGCTAATGATCTCCTGGCTGCCTGAGTCATCTATTGAAAATGCAAATATGATCTTGCCCTCTCTTGTTTAAATGTGCTCCAATGGCCGGCCTTCATCTGCAAGATGAAGTAGACCCTGATCTTTGGCTGATAAAGCCCATCTCTCCCTGCTCCTGCTGCCTCTCCAGGCCTAGGGCTCACCATTCCCTATCTTGCATCTTGTTGATATGAAAGTCTTGTCTTTCTGCACATTTCATGCTCTTTAATGACTGGCTTTTCTTATGTTGTTCCCTCTTTCTGAAATTCTCTGTTCTCTTCTTCGAGTGACTCACTCTTGTCTGTTCTTCAGGACTCTGCTAAGACCTCATGTCCTACAGGCTGCTTTCTCCTAGGCTTGTCTCACACCAGTCAGCACACCATATTAAAATGAGCTGTTCATCCTCCAGGTGGGAACATCCTAAAAAGCAGAAAGCACACATTATTTTCTTGGATTTCTCAGTTTCCCAGCATTGTTCCTGGCCAAAGGAAGACAAAGAAATGATGTTTGTTGAACTGAGATGAACTGAGTGGTCCCAGGATCTTTGGGGGAGCAACAGTAAAGTGGATCAGCATATTCATCAGGGTGCTAGGGAAATACAACTGTTGAGACAGTGTGGGTCACATACTGGCCACACAGGCACTCATATACTCACGTGCTCTCACTCACGGAGGGGTAATGTATAGGGACCAGCCATTGGTTGGTGAGTTCAGAAAATGTTACCAGCTTTGGTTTAAAAAAAAAAAAAAAAAAATCCCTCCCTAGCTGATCTGTGCCTATCCACATAAGAGTTTAGGAAAGGTGAATATAGGACCCTGAAAACTACCTGGTTAAGTATTTTCTTGAGTGCTGCTGCCATGTGACTTTCAGAGGCATCCAGAGGGAGCATTATTAATTTTTAACCCTTTCCTTGGGCAACTGGCCAAGGACCCCTCAGGGCATTACTATGGGACTCTCCAGGTTGCTGGTATCTGTTAATTCTATTGTCCTCACTCACCATCTGCATTTGGGATAAAGCCCTGAGAATGCCCAGAAGATGCCCTTGGGAAATGCTCAGGCATGGGGTGGTAAGTAGGCTTCACCCCACATGCCAATCCCCACTGAATGGTAGTAACACTAGCGAAACACAGTGAACCCAAATCCCTGTCCACAAGGAGACATACAAACAAGCAGTTATGTTGTAGAACACATGTGCCATGACAAGACAGGGAAGAAGGAAGACTCACAGTCCAATCCAAATTCTAGAGCAGTTACTCAGTGTGGTTTCTGACAATAAGGAATTTGCTATAACATAAATCAGTACACTGTTTCCTCTGTCTACGAAGTCTTGCCACAGAAAGTGTCAGTGACCTTCAGCAGTGTGTGTAGTGATATAGCCATTTACGTTCAGGTGCAAGCTCCATTACTCTGCCTATGTGGGTAATAAGCAGTTTACTGACAGGAAATACAGTGGTAGTGTTCTAGAAAACCCTTTAAGATAAACAAGGGGGGAAATTGAGATTTTGTTAGAAATACAGCCTTTGCCAGCAGACAGACCCAGGTTTGTAGCCTTGAGAAAGTTACTTAGCCTCCAAGTCTCATAAGTGGGGTCATAGTGTTTACTTTATAAATTTGTGTGAGGATTTTGTGAGAAAATGTTTGTAGACCTCTAAGCCCAGTACTGGCCAAGAGCGCTCATCTAGTGTGTGTGTGTTTTATTCCCCCGCTGTGGAGTCAAGATATGATTATGCCTGTCTCTCCCTTAAGTTCGGAGTTAGCTTCATGTGTATCGCATGCCAACACTGAGTCCAAACACTGCCAACTGAAATAGACCCCACAGGGTACAACTTGCCAGATGTGGGTGCACACTCATTTCTCTTAGACCCTCAGCCTGAATCTGTTTTCTGTGGCTGGGATATAATGGTTTCAAACTCAGAATTCAGACATGTCTGTTTCCTAAAAAGAGTTTCTCTAATTAATATTCATTCTTAGATTCACGACCATGGGAAAAGTAGCTTAAGCCCAATAAAATATTTTATTTTCTTAGCAGAATTTTAGTCCTATTTGCATGTATAATAATTTCCTTCAACAAAATAGTCTGCCTTATTTCTAAAGTAATTTGTAATCTATAACTTAATAAAGTAAATGTAAGATGCAAAATAGTTCTACCTACATGTAATATGTACATTTGAAGTGAAATAACCAAAGCTGGCTCAAAAGTAGTTAGTTATTGTTAATTGTCTTTTGTATATATTAACTGAAGAAAACGTTGTCATGTTTGTTTCTATAGAACAGGGGAGGGGAGAGGAGTGCAATAAAGAAAAAGGCAATAACATTTATTGGATGTCTACTATTTTTCAGAAAAATTCATATATGCCATCTTGTTTTATCTTTACAACCACTCTAGGAGGTTGGTGGAGTCTTTTTGCTTTAAAAATGAGGAAATCCAGAGTCAATTAATTTACATAACAAGGTTGTTAACTAGCCTCATACAAGAAGGCAGAGCCATTGTTTATTGGCTAGGTAAAGAAACAGAGGAGCTTTTTAGAATGCTATGCTGAATTCACTGAAGTGCTATTGAATGCCTCTTGCAAGGGAGGCACCAAACCAGACACTGGGAGAATTAAATAGACATGTGGAACTGGCCTCAGGGGTTTGATGAAAGAGCCATTATAGACCTTCTATGCTAGTTGATGTTTCAGGAACTAATTGCTTAGTTCATCCACTAATGTTCATTTCTGTTTGTTGATGTAATCATAAGCTAGAGCAGTTATTTTGGCCTTGATTGCAGATATGTGAAATTGAAATAATCTTAAGCCTTCAAATTTCATTGCCGTGAATATCTTCTTTAGCACTGTGACCATGTCCATGTTATAGCACAGATCAGATGTCCATCTCAGTGGACTGATGTACTTGAGGTTGAGTCATGTTTATGGATAGATGTATCCATAGTGCTTGGATGCCTTGTTCATGGCATGGCATCTGATAGGTGTTCAATAAAGATTTGTTGAAGGATTCAAGGTATTGCTGGAGCAAACCGTTTAAAAAAATAAGTAAATAATTAGTCTTAATGATAGAAGTCTAAATTAAATTCCAATTTAAAAATTTGTTAATTGCTTTTCTCTGCTTAGTTATTAGCCAACACATATATATGTATTATCCACAATCTAATAATCATTGTGCAGAGGAGTTTTTAACAATTGAAAATACTGTTTTTTCCCTGACTCTACATTATAATAAATTTTTGTGAGCATATTGCATTGATTATTAGAAATTTTTTTTCTGACCTTGGTTTTTACATTATCATAATTTTCATCTTTGTTTCTAATATGCAGCTCAGTGTTATTATCAGAGTTAAAAAGAAAGCTCCTTTGAAGCTTTGAATCTTACTAATACTCAACCTTATATATATATTTATATTTATATATTTAAATTTTTAGATCTTAAAATATATATTTATGTATTTTTAAATTTTATATATAATATATATATTTAAATTTTTAGATTTTAAATTCAAGTTAGTTAACATATAGTATAGTTTTAGTTTCAGGGGTAGAATTTAGTGATTCATAACTTGCATATAACACCCAGTGCTCATTATATCAAGTGCTCATTATATCCATACTTTAAGCCCATCACCCAGTTATCCTATCCTTCCCCCACCTCCCCTCCAGCAACTCTCAATTTATTTCCTAGAGTTAAGAGTTTCTTAATGTTTGTTTCCGTCTCTGTTTTTATCTTATTTTATTTTTCCTTCCCTTTCCCTATGTTCATCAGTTTTGATTCTTAAATTCCACATATGAGTGAAATCAAGTAGTATTTATCTTTCTTTGACTGACTTATTTTGCTTAGCATAATACCTTCTAGTTCCACCCACATCATTGTAAATGACAAGATTTCATTCCTTTTGATGGCTGAGAAACAGTCCATTGTATATATGTATATACCACATCTTTATCCATTGATCTGTTGATGGACATCTAGGTTCTTTCCATATTTTGGCTATTGAGGACACTGCTGCTATAAACATTCAGGTGCTTGTGCTACTTCAAATCACTATTTTTGCATCCTTTAAATAAATACCTAGTAGTGCAATTGCTGGGTTATAGGATAGTTCTATTTTTAACTTTTTATGGAACCTCCGTACTATTTTCTAGAGTAGCTTCTCCAGTTTGCATTCTGCCCAACAGTGTAAGAGGATTACCTTTTCTCTGCATCCTTGCCAACATCTGTTGTTTTCCTAAGTTAATTTTAGCCATTCTGAGAGGTGTGAGGTGGTATCTCAATGTGGTTTTGATTTGTATTTCCCTAATGATGAGTGATGTTGAGCATCGCTCATGTGTCTGTTAGCCATTCATGTGTCTTCTTTGGAGAAATGTCCCATTTCTTCACTGGATTTTTGTTTTTTGGGTGTTGAGTTTGATAAATTCTTCATAGATTTGGATACTAGCCCTTCATCTGATATATCATTTGCAAATATCTTCTACTCTTCCATAGTTTGCTTTTTAATCTTGTTGATTACTCTTCTGTGCAGAAGCTTTTTATCTTTATGAGGTCCCAATTGTCCACTTTTGCTTTTATTTCCCTAGCCTTTGGAGATGTGTCTAGTAAGAAGTTGCTATAGTCAAGGTCAAAGAGGTTGCTGCCTTTATTCTCCCCCAGGATTTTGATGGTTTCCTCTCTCATATTTAGTGCTGTGTCCATTTTGAATTTATTTTTGTGTGTGGTATAAGAAAGTGGTCCACTTTCATTCTTCTGTGCGTGGCTGTCCAGTTTTCCCAACATCATTTGTTGAAGAGACTGTTTTTTTTGATTGGATATTCTTTCCTACTTTGTCAAAGATTTGTTCACTATATAGTTGAGGGTCCATTTCTGGGTTCTCTATTCTGTTCCATTGATCTATGTGTTTGTTTTTGTGCCAATACCATAGTGTCTTGGTGATTACAGCTTTGTAATAGACTTGAAGTCTAGAGTTGTGATGCTTCCAGCTTTGGTTTTCTTTTTCAACAATCCTTTGGCTATTTGGGGTCTTTTTTGGTTGCATACAAATTTAGGATTATTTGTTCCAACTCTGTGAAGGATGCTGGTATTATTTTGATAGGGATTGCACTGAATGTGTAGACTGCTTTGGGTAACATAGACATTATTTTTTTTAAATATTTTTTTATTTATTTGACAGAGAGAGATCACAAGTAGGCAGAGAGGCAGGCAGAGAGAATGGGGGGAAGCAGGCTCCCTGCTGAGCAGAGAGCCCGATGTGGGGCTTGATCCCAGGTCCCTGAGATCATGACCTGAGCTAAAGGCAGAGGCTTAACCCCTGAGCCACCCAGGCGCCCCGGGTAGCATAGACATTTTAACAATATTTGTTCTTCCAATCCATGGGCATAGGTTGTTTTTCCATTTCTTTAGTCTTGATTTCTTTTGTAAGTGTTCTATAGTTTTCAGAGTACAGATCTTTTACCTCTCTGGTAGGTTTATTCCTAGGTATCTTATGGGTTTTGGTGCCATTGTAAATGGTATTGATTCCTAGATTTCTCTTTCTGATGCTTCATTATTGGTGTATAGAAATACAACAGACTTCAGTGTGTTGATTTTATATCTTGAAACTTTGCTGAATTCCTGTATCACTTCTAGAATTTTTTTGTGGAGTGTTTTGGATTTTCTACATAGAATATCTTGTCATCTGGGAAGAGTGAAAGTTTGACTTCTTCCTTGCCAATCTTGATGCCTTTTATTTCTTTTTGTTGCCTCATTTTTTTTTTTTTAATATTTATTTGTTTGACAGAGAGATTACAAGCAGGCAGAGAGGCAGGCAGAGAGAGAGGAAGGGAAGAAGGCTCCCCGCTGAGCGGAGAGCCTGATGTGGGGCTTGATCCAGGACCCTGGGACCATGATCTGAGCCGAAGGCAGAGGCTTAACCCACTGAGCCACCCAGGTGTCCCATTGTTGCCTCATTTTTGAGGCTAAGACTTCCAGTATTATATTGAACAACAGTGGTAAGAGTGGACATTCCTGTCATGTTCCTGACATTTGGGGAAAAGCTCTCAGTTCTTCCCCATTGAGGATGATATTAGCTGTGGGTCTTTCATACATATATGGCCTTTATGATGTTGAGGTATGTTTCCTCTATCCCTACTTTGTAGAAAGGTTTTTATCAAGAAAGGGAGCTGTATTTTGTCAAAGGCTTATTCTGCATCTATTGAATGGATCTTATGGTTCTTATCCTTACTTTTATTAATGTGGTATATCACATTGATTGATTGATTGATTGGTTTATAAATGTTGAATCACCCTTGCAGCCTAGGAATAAATCCTAGGTGGTAGTGATGAATAATCCTTTTAATGTATGTTGGATCCTATTGGCTCATATTTTGGCAAGAATTTTATGTCCATGTTCATCAGGGATATTCATCTGTAATTTTCCTTCTTAATGGAGTCTTTGGTTTTAGGATCAAGGTAATGCTGGCTTCATAGAATGAATTTAGAAGTTTTCCTTCCATTTCTAAACTTTGGAACGGTTTCAGCAGTTTCAGAAGAATAGGTATTAATTCTTCTTTAAATGTTTGGTAGAATTCCCCTGGGAAGCCATCCAGTCCTGGACTCATGGGAGATTTTTCATTACTGATTTAATTTCTTTGCTGCTTATGGCTCTGTTCAGGTTTTCTATTTCTTCTCTTTTCAGTTTTGGTAGTTTATATGTTTCTAGGAATTCATCCATTTCTTCCAGATTGCCTAAATTGTTGGCATACAATTCTCATAATATCTTCTTATAATTGTTTGTATTTCTGTGGTGTTGATTGGATTGCTCCTCTTTCATTCATGATTTTGTTTACTTGGATCCTTTCTCTTTTCTTTTTTGATAAGTCTGGCTAGGGGTTTATCAATCTTCTTAATTCTTTCAAAGAACCAGCTCCTAGTTTTTTATTTTTTATGAATAATTTTTTTAATAAACATATAATGTACTATTAGCCCCAGGGGCACAGGTCTGTGAATCGCTAGGTTTACACACTTCACAGCACTCTCCATAGCACATACCCTCCCTAATGTCCATAACCCCACCGCCCTCTCCCTACCCCCCTCCACCCCCACCCCCCTCAGTTTGTTTTGTGACATTAAAAGTCTCTTATGGTTTGTCTCCCTCCCGATTCCATCTTGTTCCATTTATCCTTTTCCTACCCCTCAAACCCCACACGTTGCATCTCCACTTCCTCATATAAGGGAGATCATATGATAGTTGTCTTTCTCTGATTGACTTATTTCGCTCAGCATAATATCCTCTTGTTCCATCCA
Organism: Meles meles; assembly: GCF_922984935.1. Lineage (NCBI taxonomy): Eukaryota > Metazoa > Chordata > Mammalia > Carnivora > Mustelidae > Meles > Meles meles. The sequence goes on from NC_060070.1 coordinate 27,724,151, forward strand.
TGTCATCACAAATGGCAAGTTTTCATTTCTTTTGATGGCTGCATAATATTCCATTGTATATATATACCATATCTTCTTTATCCATTCATCTGTTGATGGACATCTAGGTTCTTTCCATAGTGTGGCTATTGTGGACATTCCAGCTCCTAGTTTTGTTGATTTGTTCTGCTGTTCCTTTGGTTGCTATTTCATTGATTTCTGCTCTAATCTTTATTGTTTCCTTTCTCCTGCTGGATTTAGGCTTTATTTGGTGTTCTTTTTCCAACTCCTTTAGGTGTAAGGTTAAGTTGTGTATTTGAGACTTTTCTTGTTTCTTGAGGAGTGCCTGTATTGCTATATACTTACCTTTTAGGACCACTTTTATTGCATCCCAAAGGTTTTGTACTACTGTGTTTTCATTTTCACTTGCTTCCATGTACATTTTTATTTCTTCTTTAATTTTTTGGTAGATCCATTTATTTATTTATTTTTTTAAAGATTTTGTTTATTTACTTGACAGAGAGGGAAAGAGTGCAGTAGCAGGGAGAGTGCCAGGCGGTGAGGGGGAAGCAGACTCCCCACTGAGCAGGGAGCCTGACGTGGGGCTCAATCTCAGGACACTGGGATCATGACCTGAGCTGAAGACAGACACAACTGGCTGAGCCATGCAGGCACTCCAGCCATTTCATTCTTTAGCAGGATATTCTTTAACCTCCATGTATTTGTAGTTCTTCTAATTTTTTTTCTTGTGGTTGACTTCAAGTTTCATAGCATTGTGTTCTGAAAGTATGCATGGTATGATCTCAGTGTTTTTGTACCAGTTGAGGCCTGATTTGTGACCCAGTATGTGATTTGTTCTGGAAAATGTTCCACGTGCACTTTAAAAGAATATGTATTCTGCTGCTTTCAGAGGAAATGCTCTGAATATATCTGTTAAGTCCATCTGGTCCAGCAAATCATTTAAAGTCCTTGTTTTCTTGTTGATCTTCTGCTTGGATGATTTGTCCATTGTTGTGAGTGGGGTGTTAAATTCCCCTACTACTCTTGTATTATTATCACTGAATTTCTTTAGTTTCTTATTTATTTATGTATTTAGCTGCTCCCAAGTTAGGGGCATAAATATTTATAATTGTTATATCTTATAGGATAGACCCCTTTAATATGATATAGTGGTCTTCTTCATCTCTTATTGCAATCTTTTGTTTTAAATCTAGTTTATCTGATATAAGGATGGCTACTCTAGCTTTCTTTTGATGTCCATTAGCATGATAAATTGTTCTTTGCCCCCTCACTTTCAATCTGGAGGTGTTTTGGGGTCTAATATGAATCTCTTATAATCAGCATTGCTTAAAGCATTGAGTCCATTTACATTCAGAGTAATTATTGAAAGATATGGATTTAATGCTATTTTATTATCCATAAAGTCATTATTCCTGTAGATTGTCTCTGTTCCTTTCTAGTCTTTTACTTTTAGTCTCTCTTTCCCACTCAAAGTGTCCCCTTTAATATTTCGTCCAGAGCTTGCTTAGTGGTCATGATCTCCTTTAGTTTTTGTTTGTCATGGAAACTCTTTATCTCTGCTTCTATTATGAATGACCACCTTGCTGGATAGAGTATTCTTGGCTGCATATTTTCCCATTTAGCTTGTTGAATTACCATGCCACTCCTTTCAGGCCTGCAGGGTCTCTGTGGACAGGTCTGCTGCCAGCCTTATGTGTCTATCCTTGTATGTTAAGGACCTTTTTTCCCTAGTTGCTTTCAGAATTCTCTCTTTATATTTGTTTTGAGGAAGTTTCACTATGATATGTTGTTGTTTTGACCTTTTTTGTTGATTTTGAAGGGAGTTCTCTGTGTCTCTTGCACTTGAATGCCTGTTTCCCTCCCCAGATCAGGGATGTTCTTAGCTGTAATTTGTTCAAATAAACCTTCTCCCCCTCTCTCCCTCTCTTCTTTTTTTGGGACTGCTATGATATGGATAATACTGTACTTTATGGAATCTCTGAGTTTCCCATGTTTGGCTTCATGATCTAATAGTTTTCTTTCTCTCTTCTCCTCAGCTTCTTTAATGTTCATAATTTTATTTCTTATATCACCTTGGCTCTCCTCTGCTTCTTCACTCCTCATTGTGATTATATCCAGTTTGTTTTACATCTTAGTTATAGCATTTTTTATTTCAGCCTGACTAGTCTTTAGGTCTTTTAGGTCTGTAACAGGGTTTCTTTTCTATGCTTTTTTCGAATCCAACCAGTATTCTTATGACTATTCTAAAATTTCTTTCTTTTTTTAAGATTTTATTTCTTATGACTAGCTAAATTGTTGTTCAGATATATTGCTTATATCTGTTTTGAGCAAGTCTCTGGCTGTGGTATCTGCCTTACCTGTCTTTAGGGGAGATTCCTCCATCTTGTCATTTTGGCTAAGTTTCTTTGCATGTTATGATAGCTTGTTATATTTCCTGCACCTCAGAGTAATGTTATTTTAAAAAGAGACCATACACTATTGAGGGCCTGGCACTTTATGAAGTGTTTCTGGTGTATGCTTTGTGCTCTCTGCTATTGCATTTTGGCTGCTCTTTCCCACTGCTCAATCCTCTACAGAGTTCCTCCTTGATTGCAGTGGGGAGTGCTTGGATCTTTATCTAAGTGTGCAGCCTGGGAAAAAAGGAGAGAAAGAAAAAAAAAGAAAGAAAAAGAAAGAAAGAAAAAAAAAAGGATGGAGGAGGGAAAGCATGCTTAAAAATAGAGAGAGAGAGAGAGAAAGGGAATGAAAACTCCCAAACAGACAATCAAAAAAAACTATAAGCCAATGAAAAAGAAAGGAAAAAACAAATAAAGAAAAAGAAAAGAAAAAAAGAAGCCTGATCCCTCCCCTGCCAAAGAGAGAGAGAGAGAGAAAAGGAAATGAAAATACAAACTAACAAACAAAAAAACTATAAACCTGATTCTGAAAGAAAAATAACCAAAAATAAAGAGTAAGAAAAAAAAATACAGCCTGGTCCTATTTCCACCAGAACTGAAGGGGACTTTGAAGTACTATATTATCAGTAGACATGGTGCTTGTGGTATACTGCCTGCTTTGCTCTTTTGGGAGAGAGGCCTGCTATGCTGTCTCAGAGTGAATTTTACCCTTGTCATAAAAACACTTGCCAAGACTTCTAACACTATGTTGAAGAAGAGTGGGGAGAGTGGGGATCCTTGTTGTGTTCCTGATCTCAAAGGGAAGGCTGTCAGCTTTTCCCTATTGAGGATGATATTCGCTGTGGGTTTTTCATAGATAGATTTTAGGAAGTTGAGGAATGTTCCCTCTATCCATATACTTTGAAGTGTTTTAATCAGGAACCAATGCTTTATCTTGTCAAATGCTTTTTCTGCATCAATTGAGAAGACCATATGGTTCTTCTCTTTTCTCTTATTGATTTGTTCTGTCACACTGATTGATTTGTGAATGTTGAACCACCATTGCAACCCAGGGATAAATCCCACCTGGTCATGGTGGGTAACTTTTTAATGTACTGTTGGATCCTATTAGCTAGGATCTTGTTGAGAATGCCCTTCAATGGACGAATGGATAAAGGAGATATGGCCCATATGTAGTATGGAGTATTATACCTCCATCAGAAAGGATGAATACCCAACATTTGTATCAACATGGACGGGTCTGGAAGAGATTATGCTGAGTGAAATAAGTCAAGCGGAGAGAGTCAATTATCATATGGTTTTGCTTACTTGTGGAGCATAAGGAATAACATGGAGGACATGGGGAGATGGAGAGGCGAAGGGAGTTGGGGGAAATTGGAGGGTGAGACAAACCATGAGAGACTGTGGACTCTGAGGAACTAACTGAGGGTTTTGGAGGGAAGAGGGGTGGAAGATTAGGTGAGCCTGGTGGTGGGTACTGTGGAGGGCACGTATTGCATGGAGCACTGGGTGAGGTGCATACACAATGAACTCTGGAACACTGAAAAGAAATGAAAAAAATAATAAAAATTAAAAATTAAAAAAAAATTGCCAAGTATAAGGGGGCCGGGTTTGTTGTAAGTGGCCCTTATATTTACTGGGGACTGCTGTGTTGCTTTTTGATGTCCAGCTGTGTTGATGGTGGTGTGGTGGCGGTGTAGGGTGTGGGAGTGGTGAGTGGTGGTTAAATGGTGTCACCCCACTCTCTCTCTGGGGACAGGGGATCTCACATCCCCACTGTTTAGGAAGTCCTCACAGAAAAGCAAAGGCCCTCAGCACACCTGGTACTCAACTCTCCTACATTTTATCTTTGGCACAGCTAGGATTCAAAACTCCAAATCTTAAAGGAGCCAAACTGCTCGCATATGTTACTCAGTCTCCCTCCAACTGGAAATCCTTCTTCCAGTTCTTGGGTCTATTTTCTGAGTGTTCCTAGTGATCTGACCTAAATACAGCTGAGTTCAAGGGACAAGAAAAGCCCAGGGTCCCCCTACCTTTCCACTATCTTAACTCCTTGATGATGCATATATTTAAATAGAGCTGCAGAGTCTGCTTTTTTTTGCATGTACTGAATTATTTTACACAACAGATTTTAGATATAATAATATTTTGTGTGTGATAGAGCATATTACCTGCAAATAAAGCTAGCATACTGTTATCTGAATAATCCTCATTTAACCAAGTCTGATCTTGTTCTTTTGAAAGGAAAACTGAGACTTAGATTTCTTTCACAAGTTCTCCTGGAGTTTCTTTGACTTTTCTTACTTCAGAATAGCATTAGCTGTATAAAATTATATAGCTGTGCTTTTTAGGTTGATATTTTTAATATGCTAAAGACCTAAATCCTTATTCTTTGTAATATTGGTGTTTGCATACTTATTATTTTTTCTTTATAGCCAACATTTGTTGAATCATTGTTATACGCTAAGTGCTAAAGCAGGTACATAAATTAGTTCATCATGCCAGCATTAATGCAGAGAAATATGTACTTTCATTATTCCTAGTCTGCTGATGAAAGAACTGAAGATTAGGGAGGTTATGTTGTTAGGGAGGGGGAGAGCTAAGACCAGATCCCTGTGTATATGAATCTAGAGCATGGGATCTTAATATCCAGATTGTACTGTGTACTGTGAATGAATTCTGGTAGTTACAATGTAAACACAAGAGAGGATTCTAATATCTTGACATAAAATTACATGGACAATTAAAATGATTAAAATTAATAAAAAAGTCAGGTTGTGAGATCATTCTAGTTGTTCAATTCAATTTATACTTTGGCTTAATTATTTATTTATTTTACATTTGTATGGGTCCTTTTCTTTTGGAAATACAGTGATTTGGAGCTACTGAGCAAAGAACCTTGGCTGCTATATCAGATAAGATGCATTCAACTGCAGATAACATATTTGTTGTAACAAAATGGCTTAAAGAATAAAGATATTTATTATTTTCCATAAGTGGAAGCCCTGAGGTAAAGTGATTCTAATGTTGGATGACTATATGGTTTGTTTAATAATGTCATCAACAATTCAGATTTTTCCATCTTTCTGCTCTGTCATCCTCAGTGTGTTGACACTTGTCCTCAGATGACCCTCATTGTTTCAAGATGGTGGCAGCAGCTCCTAGTGTCACTACAAACTCCAAGGCAGAAAGAATAATTGTTTTCTCTGATACAACTTGTTTTTAATGAAAAAAATTTCCCATAAGTCCCCCAGCATATCCCCTTCATGTGACTTTTGCTAGACTTCAATGGACTTAAAACTGACCATTGAAATTTGGTCACTAGCAGGGAGAAAGGCATGATCATGACCACTTTATAGTAATTAAGATTTATCTCCCTATCCCCTGCCCCCCCACCAAACCCTCAGGGCTGGAAGTGGGTCTCGTCTCTCCTAAGGCATATGACTACCAGAAAGTGAAAAAAAAAAAAAAATCAGGGTTCTTGATAAAGAATAATTTTGTGTATCTGTGTGTGTATGTATGTATGTGTATGTGTATATTGGCGATTGGGTGTGTATAGCTCTTGGATAACAACAAATAATGTATAAAATGATTTTTTCTGAGCAGGAGGAATCAAATGAAAATTTTATTCCAAGAGAAAATTGTCATAAACACTGAAGCCTACTACCCCGTCTGGGGCAACCATAGTAATATCACTGTATGGTTCTAAATAGCTATTAGTGGAAATTTGGTTACAATGAGAACCAGAATAAGGATGATCAAAGATTCTATTTTCAGCACTTGACAGTGCCTGATGCATTTTAAACAAAGTCCTTTGCTTTCACTTTCATTTCTGGCAAGTAGCTTGTCATTGGAGTCTGTATGCATAATCTTCTTCACACTACCTGCAGGTCATGGGGAAAAATGATGAGAGGGGGTCTTTGTCATTGTCATTCATCTCTCCATTTATGAAATCAGTGAATAAGGAGGTACTAATAGTTCCACCTAGTTCAACTTGTTTTGTAAGTTTTAAAATCTTTGCAAGTTTTGTCCTCTGTTACCACCAATATTGTGAGGTTGGTGTGATAGATTGAAAACCTCAAGAAAAATCTGGCAAGCAGTGTGGATGTGGATTTAGTATGATATTTTTCATCCCACGGATACCTGTCATTAAACTTTGCAGATAATATTATCAGTTGCATGCAGAAAGGAATATTGAATAGGAGAAAAAGTACTTTTTGCTTCAGAAACTTATTATTGTCAGCAATAATTAATTACTTTTACAAACAAACTTATAGAATTAATGCAGGATGATGTACTCCAGTCACTACAGGGTAGTCTGATAGAATTTTAAACATGCTTCTGATTTAAATTATGTATTAATTGGTTCAGGCACCAAGTTGAAAGGCCTGGCACTAATGATAAACCCAGGTAAGCAGACTGATTAATGAAAGGAGCTGGGAAGAATTTGCTACAGGAGCTGAAGCACTTTGTCTAGTAGCACTAATCATTGTAATTTATTATGGAAAGCTTCTTCCATGGCCCTGAGTCATAGCTGTTATTCCTTCTGTAAGAATGTATTGACTCCCAAGTTTGAAAAGATTTCCCAGAGAGGGGGAAGACTGTTTATTTTAAAATGAAGAAAAGAAAATATTATTCTCCTTTTATTATGAGAACCAAGGATGGGAAAAATAAAATGGGTTACACAATGATATGTGTATCCATATTTGAAAACTTGGTACCAATTAGAACAATTGATGCTGCATTGGGTTACCATTGTGTATAATAGTAAAATGTTGGAAAACATACCATGCTTCTTACAACAACAGTAAGTTGTTATTATTCTTATATTGTAAATGAGATCATGATGAGAATGAAGAAACCAAGGGGTGTTTAAAAGGATCTCACAGAAGACAACTGGAAGGAAAAGTTGGACATTGAGGGTGTTATTGTGAAGATAAATAGAGTTTGTAATGTAAACATTTTAAATATATCTTTCTGGCCCCAGAAATTACTTGTTATTTTTTCTATGTCATCTGATATAGAGATATACTTCAGCTGTATCTATAAAATAAAAATTTACAGTTGTGTTGAAAACATTTTCCAATGTATTTCATGTTTGGGCTCAAGTGGAAGTGTTGGTTGAGAAAGTAGATGGTTTGTGTGATTGTACCTTTGTAGTTGTCCTAACAGTAGAGTTGGATCCTCTTGCACCCCTCTTGTGCTGCATGCTGTTTTTCTTTTCTTTCTCTTTCTCTCATATTATTACAACAGTTGCCAGAGTTCTGAAAGTTTCTATCCTGTTTTCTTGACATCCAGTGGGAATCAATTCCCTGGGCTTTGCCTTCACTGGGGATAGAGTCGCTTTAGGGGACACTGCTAAGTTGCATTTAGTTGTCAGCCTACATCATTCATTTACAGTGAGGTCTTTTAGGGAAAATGTATAAGAATTCATAATAGTGAGGAAACTGCTTTTGGGAAAATTCCATTTGAATGGAATGTGAGTCTTAAAGACATGGATTAGAAGTCATGAAAAAAAGACATAGCTAAGACATAGTAAGAATACACATTTTGTGGTGCTGATGGTACAGGCTGTTGGTGGTGAGGAAGGGCAAATAAAAAAGAGGGAGACAGATGAAAAGGGAGCAGTAGCCAAGCAACTTTAAAAAATGACCAGATAACCTCAATAATAGGTGCATCTAATATTCTATTTGAAATTTTTTCCACTGCTGTGATGTCAACCTATCAGCAGAAGATCAAAAATATCCTAGATGGCATCTGAGTGACATGCTTATTAAATATGTATTTGAGGAACATCTACAGTATATCTAGCGGTGCTGGTGGTCATCAGTCCCCGACCATAGGGCACCCAAGCAACACAGAGGAGGTGCCCTTAAGAGGGCAGTGGGAACTCAGGTAGTGTGGCTGGAATAGGGAATTCCTGAAGTAAGGTATTGTTGAAGAATGACTATGAATTAGATAGCCAGTGAAGAAGGAGAAGGATGTTCTCATTGAGGCATGGAGGTAAGAGAAAGTAGATTGTTCCATACAGCAGGAGGGTGGGATGTACTGAATCAGTCATGATCCTGATTGCATTAGCCCAGGCTGGTGTATATGTCCTTGTGTGGCCTTTCCTCTGTGTGTACCTATGGAGAAAGAGAGAGAGAGAGAGGGAGAGAGGGAGAGGGCTGTGACTCTTACTCTTATAATTCCCCAGTCCTATCAGACTAGGACCTCTTTTTCATGACCTCATTTAACCTTAACTACCTTCTAGAAGGCCTATCTCCAGATGTAACCACATTGGGGTTAAGGGCCTCATTGGCCTCTTGGGGGGATAGAGCTCAGTTCATAGCAATGATCACATTGGATTTGACATACTTTGCCTAGGATTTTGAACTTGAAGCGAGAGCGACCTATTTTTAAAGGGAGTTAAACAACGATAATAATAACAGCAACATCATAATTATGATTATAATAAATAATAATAGCTATGCTTTATTGAATTCTTCCACATGTGGACTCTGTTTTAAAAGGTTTACATGTATTAGTTCTGTTTTGTGAATCCTCCTAATAACTTTTGGGATAAATAGTATCACAATCTTTTTATAGATAATGAAACTGAGCCACAGAACTTTGCCCGAGAACCTTGCCCAAGAACCAGCTTTGAATCCAAAAAAGGCCCTATTGATACTGACATTCATTTATACATTCAGTCCACATTATTTCCAGCTTTGTGACATTGCTGAGTTACAGATAGGCCCTCATGGAATTTAAGACCAGATACTAGAGGTAGAGGTAAGTAGACAAGTAAGGAAAAATACATGTTTATAATTTGTGATGACAAATGCAAAATGTATTGAATTCACTGGAAAGAGGAGAGACCAGAGCCAGGGAGACCAGTTACAAGACTATAGCAGAAGTACAGGTGACACAGTCAGATGACCAGCATTTAGATCAGAGTACAAGCTAGTAGAGGGGGTCTGGGGAGCAGGGAAGGTTTGATACAGATTCGAGAAATAAAATTTGCTAATGTCATTAGGTTCTTACTATGTGGTCCTCTGGAATCCTGGGGGTGAGGATGGGGGGAAAGATAAGACAGAGCCTTGTCTGGTTCATAATTTTATGCAACTATCATGTCAGCTGTCATGGGAGAAAGGTTTTATCTCTTGTCTAGCTCAAATGGATTATATTTTGATCAAGGCTTAACCATGTCTCCTATTTTAATATTAAAAGTATCATCCAGGTTTTATTACTTTGTATGTGGCTTCTCTTACTCCGTTTGTTTCACATACTCTTCCCGTCATTAGAATACCCTGTATCTGTGGTAGGTGGTCTTTATCATAAAGCAGGGAGGGGACCTCTGTGTTCTAAATTCATTTTTGGATGCCTCATTTTCCTTTCAGCTCTCAGCATATAATGTTACAGATTTCTCCACATATAGCCAGACTTTACTCAATATCTTGACTCTAACAGTATTATCTGGGTCCTCACGCATGTCTACCATCAAGAGATCAAGCATGTAAATCCTACATTCTACTAGTAAAAATGGGGAAACAAAATATTCTGAACAATAGGGAGCTCTGCTTATTTCTATGTGTAATGCATATGGGAGGCCAAGAAGACACAAAGCTATAACAGGATATCCTCCTGGAGAACAAAAGAGAAGAAATACAGTATGTCCTTAGTTCTAAGTAGTCATGTCCTCCCTGCACTGGGTATTTCTGAGTGGACATTGGGCACGGATATGACATTTGCTTACATCATAGAATTGAAAAAGGCAACCCCAGCAGCTTTGATTCTGATTCTTACCACTTCAGTGATGAATTCAGAATAACAGCTCCTCTATTTACAATTAAATCCCTCTCATCAGAAGTAATGACATGGTAACTGACCAAGTATGGTGTTTGTGTGTGTGTGACGAGAGAGAGAGAGAGAGAGAGAGAGATGGAGAGTGACACATTTCTGGCTACACTGTGCTGCTGGTGTTGCCACTCACCAAGATGTGCTCTTCTGGAGAGGTCTTAGATGTGTGGGGCAACAGGGAAGTCCAGTTTTAGGTTACTCTGGAGGGTTAGCTTCCTATAGAGCAGAGGAAGCAAATGGATGTGTAGGTCCATAGCTCAGGAGAGGAGCTGGGACAGAGAGATTTGGGCATTTTCAGCATGTTAGGGAATAGAGATGCACTTTGGTCTCAGGGTATGGGGACTTCTGGAGCAGTGTGAGGAGTGCTGGGACACATATTATGAAGGGGTATTGCTGATTTTCCCTTGTGATCATCCTCAGTGCATGAAAATGTAGAGAATTGTGGGAAGTGAAGGCATAGGAGGTGAATGACACGAAGTCACACTGATTTAGGGTTGATTTTTATGGTTTATTAACTTTAACCCCAGGCACTGATTATGTTTGCCAGCGTTTGAAGACCCCTACTTTGCAAAGACCTGTGACTCTAGTACCTGGAGTATTAGCCAGTATGTGGTGCTTCGTAACTAATTGTTGGATAAATGTTAAAGGAGAAATAGCACCAGGAAGTTAAATTGCACAACTTTTATGTGGATGTTAAAAAATTATTACAAAGAAGAACATCGTAAATAATTAATATAAATACGATTCCTATGAGCCTTAGTTAATTAGTCAGTGCTAAGTGTGGGTTCTGTTCTTTAATCCAATTCATGTTGTATATAAATAAATATGTAAACAACATGTCAAAACATTTTAAACATGAAATAGTCCTTAAAAGTTCAGTTTGAATGTAATTTGGAAAAACATTTTTTACAACTTGCTTGTGATATTAAAAAAAAATCAAACAAGGTATAGTATATTTGGTACCGCTTGTTAATTTTATGTGCTGATGCCTTTTTAGATTCAGTGTTGCTGATGTATCACAAGGTTTCAGAAGTGAATGAAAACTTGCCAAAGCACTAACACACTATCTCTGTGTCCTGACCACCACCTATGCCTCAAAGTGAATTCTAAACCAGTAGAACCATGGCCCTTCTATGAGGATACTGGCAATCAGGAGGAACCCCCTTTGGACCTCTGCTTTTGGTTGATAATACTTCCTCTGGCAAAGGGAAATAACTCATAGTATAATCTACGAAGACCCACAATTTCTTGAGTATTTCAGGCTGTCCTTTCCAAAGTATAAGGTCAGGGAATAAATCTCCACCACAGAATGTCATGAGCGACATCAGCCAGAGCCTTTGTGAAAAAGAATTTGGCATCACACAGATATACAAAGGCAGACATAAACCCTAGACATAGCCATATATAACAATCATGTCAGTCAGGAAAACTTAAAGTACTCATTAAATAAAAGCATTTGCTTTGTAGTGACCTTAATATTAACCTCTTTTCTTTGCAGGTGAATTTTGCCAGCATAAATTGAAATCTCTTTGCAAAAGTAGTGTATTTAAAATTTTCGAGGAATGTGGTGATATGGAAACTTTGGATCTTTATGGCTCTTATCTTCTTAATTCCTTGCTCAGAGAGGTTTGGGGTTTATCCATTTTCAGTTCTAGTGAAAATTTCCAAGTCTGCAAGTTCTGGCCCTATTCCTTGGTTGGGAATTTGGACTTTTTTTTTTTTTTTGTAAGAAACATTCCTGTTAACCAGTGAATTCTGACCTTGACTTAGTATTGCCTGAAGAACTGTAGTGTCACATAGTTCTTCTAACTTTTTGATAAGTGAAAACAAATGAGAAAAGCTTGCAATACAACTTGCTTTGAATGGCCATATATTTTGAAACTTGCTAAGGCTGGTATAAAGAAGACAGAGAGCTAAATCAGCCCAGCTCAGTGTGACACTTATGAAGAAAGACTACTTGTACCAGAAATAAAGCTAAATTTACTTATGCCAGAAAAGCCTACCTTGGGAGCAGAGTCATAAGGGCAAAACTATTTCAGAACAGGGATGGACTATTTCCAGTATCAAAGGAACTCTCTGATGTTCTTCTTCCTTTACAACTTAGTTCCTCTTACAATCTTACTCAGAATAAGGTTTGCAGTTTAAGGCAAGAAAAATGGTTGTTTGAAATGCATTATATTTTTTTTAAGCTAAACTCTTCCATGAATTTAACTGGTGTGCGTGTATGTATGTGTGTGTGTATGTCTGTCTTTAATCAAGAGAGAATGATTTGTTAAACCATTAGTTAGGTTGGGTTTTGTTTTTGTTAATAACAGTCAATTTCAAATATAATGGATTTATCAGACCAATAATTTTTATGTCATTTTGATTTTTGTTAATGCATATATCAGCTTGAGTACTGGAATGGCAAGCACTGGTTCATTCACAAAGAAAAGTGCAGTTTTTATATAAGATGGCTTCATAATGGATGAAAGTAGAACCTGTTGAAATTCTGCTATCTCTATATAGTATTAGAAAAAACAAGCTTTTCTTTTCTTTTAATTATGTAGCTTCTTGGAGAGAGCTCTGGGATATAAAATACTTGGAGCTTAAGAGAACACACAGCAGCTTGAGTCAGTATTGTCAAATGAATATACAAATGAATAACAATAAAACCCCATAATGAAAAGTTTTCTCTTCATTTAATTCTAATATGCTATAACACAAGTGTGTTACTGGGAGTCTTTTCACATGTAATTAAACTATTGAGAGACAAAAATTTTGAGTAAACTGAAGGCCAAGGAAGGACAGATAAAAGAATGCTAAATCCCACAGAGCATTTTATCAGCTTACTACCATTCGCTCTGTAGTCTGATAATAAGATGAAAAAAATCTAGTACTTTTAAAGGTCTGGTGAGAGACGGCATATAACTGTATAAACATCTTATTAATTGTGGAAATAGCATTTTTATTTTCAAAATGTAGTTCGTGCTCTTAAAAATGCACCAATAATTTCTGATGCTTGGAAGACAGCCACTTGCAGCCTTTCTAGGGGTTTTCAACCTGACCTACATTATTAAGTGATGCCACTCTTTCTAACAGGGTGGATATCACATCAGTTTCCTTTTTCTCTTTGCTGAATCTTTTCACAAAGTTATTTAAAGATATGTCTGTGCCACCCCCAAAGTGCCAAACTGTTCTGTGAATGACAGTCCTCTGCCATTAGGAGAATTGTCTTATATAGTGTAATTACATGTAGCAAGATATCTTGCAAGGTTAATCTGTGTGCTTTCTTGTACATGACACTTTCCTTACTCTGTTGTAGGTATTCCCATTACTCTGAGGAGAGATAGTTTTATGCAGAGACACACAGAGGATATTTTTAACAGAAATAATATTTTTAATAGCCAAGTCTTTTGATTCATGAGAGATTTTGTTGGGAAAAGAAAAGGATCTTGAAAATTAAAAATTCTGAAACACAGTTGATCATCTCCAGTGCCCTGAGATTCACTGAGCTCTGTATGAGATGCTCTTGTAAGTTACCTCTTTATTAATGTCCCTAGAGCCTCAGAAGAACCCTGACGCAGAGAGTGAGTTCCTTGGCCCCCACCAGCACAGCAATGGTCATGACACAGAAAATCTTTAGCACTCATTCTTGGGAAGGAATTGAATACAGAGAAAACTTACTCCATTTAAGTATTAACACCAGCCTTTTCCTTAACTTTCTAAGTGTAGGGGAAAAAAAAAATCAATTCCAAGAATAACTCTCACTTTCACTGATAAAGCAGATACCGTCATGATAAAAACAACCCATTTAGGAGAACAGCCGTCCGCTGTAAATGAACTGCCCACCTTAGATTATGACGAACATCACTGGGGGCCAAAGAGAAGTCATATTAGAATCATAGACCTGCAAAAGACTTCCGACTTCACCTACTTCCACATTCTACCCCACATTAGAATCTTGGCTGTACCCCAGCTGACATATGTCACTCTTTCCTGGAATAGCTTCCCCCATGGAGAACTCCTCATTCATATGCCAGGCTTTATCCTTGTTGACACCTCTCGTGGCTAAGGAGATTGTCATTCTATTAAAGTTTCACTACCAGTTTTACATCCTGTGTGTCTTCTGTATGGAATAAAATATAATGCATTATTGAAGTGAAAGCCCTGTTTGTTAACCATCCAGAGAAGAGAAATATTTTGGGGGGGTGGTTTGGGCATCTTGTTAGAATTCATAGCATTTTCGATATGCTGCCTTATTAACACTAAAGATCGACCTGAAGAAGAAGCAAAAATTATTAGTGCCTTTTCAATTAACATAGAAACTGAAGCAGGAAGAAGTTAAGTAACTTTCTCAGTTATTACACAATCAATGGCACAGTTGGGAGAAGGTGGCAGAGAACATTTTCAGTGGAGTGGGAGTTAAGAAGGGAGATTAAGGAAGTATGTCTTTGAGAATCTGGTTAAGCAAGTCACAGTGTGGCTGCATTTTGGTAATGTGGAATGTGTTTACTTGAAACATCAGGAAAAGAACCTCATTAAGAAAGGCTCTTTGAATAATTAATCTTGCATCATGGGTTCCTAAAAAAGAAGAGGGTGCAAGGTAGTTGGAACTCCTTTGAGGACAGAGGCCCTGTCCCTGTGGCACAGAGAGGTTTCTAGGGTGTGGTTGGCAAAGTGAACCCACCAACAGGAAAACTACAGATGAAGGCTGGACAGAGGCCCACTGAGCAGAGGACAAAACAGGTTGGGTCTTTGGGTGTTTGGGAGAAGAGAGAAGCAGAACTCTCTCTGAAGGTCCTGCTTTAGGTCCTTGCACAGGCAAGGGGGGAAGTGTTGTCTCATTGCCCCATCTTCCTAGCAGATGGTATAGGAAAAGGAAGAACAATATTGTCAGCCTCTGGGGTTTTCAGGAATAAAGATAGAACAGCTTTATTTCTTCAGCTGGCTCTTGGTGAGTCCCAGTCTTGGGAAGGGTTCTGAGCACTGGGCTTCTGGGGTTGCAGGTTTGGGGCTCAGGAGACAGTGCTGTACAGTAGGAGAAATGGCTGGATCTTGGGTGTACAGCTTTGGGGGAAGGAAAGGTAGAGTCTGAGGCCCAGAGGAGGTGTTGATCCAGAGCTTACCCACAGTGCATTAGATCCTAGATAAAGGTAAAACTAGGGGCAAAGAATGGCTTGAAATGCTAAGGCCAAAGCATTAGGCAGAGGGCAAACTCAGATCAGAGTGAAGACAAATTGAGGTCGAGGTTAAAAGAAAGAGGGAGATGCCCATGCGGTCAAGTTCCAGAGGCATAAGAAAGGTGTCAGGAAAATTAGAGTGTTGTTTCAGCTGCTCAGATGGTCATGAAAAGTGTTCCTAAAGCAAGGACTCTCAACTGGGGTAGTTTGCCTCCAGGGACGTTTGGCAATACTGAGAGACACTTTCCGTTGTCACAGCTGAGGTGGGGAGTGCAACCAGGATCTAGCGGGAAAGGCCAGGAATGCTGCTGAATATCCTACAGGGCGCTGGGCAGCCCCACCATTGGGTCACTTTCTGACCCAAAGTATCAGTCCCAAGCTGAGAATCACTGTCTTTAAGGACT
This sequence comes from Meles meles, assembly GCF_922984935.1. NCBI lineage: Eukaryota > Metazoa > Chordata > Mammalia > Carnivora > Mustelidae > Meles > Meles meles. The sequence goes on from NC_060070.1 coordinate 27,739,955, forward strand.
CAGTGTGCAGTCCTGCTTTTCTTTTAAGGTGGGTAGAATGTACTTTTTGATACTTCACTTACTTTGAAGCCATTTGCTGATCATTCCTTTCTGAGCTGAACTGCTAGGACCGGCTCGACATTGTTCCAAGACATTGGTGCGAGTGTCATGTTGAGCAGAGGCAGTCTTGACTATCACCCCTGCTTGAGATGATTTGGGGACTACCTCAGTTTACCTTCTGGTTTACCTGTTGTGTCTGACCCGTCCAGCACTCATCTGCAGGCCACCCACTCTCTTCCTGGCCCACATTTATAACCTTCTAGCCTTTGCTTTACCTGTTTCTGAGATGACCATCTACTGGAGAACTTTGGTGCTGATGCTGTTCTGGTCCAACCCCCTCAAAAGATGTAGAAATTGAGGTCCCTCTGCAGTGTACTTGCCCAAAGTTGAATCATTTCTCCTGTCATGTGATTCAGTTATTTCAGAACTGGGCTCTGAATTTCATGTTTCCTCCGTATCTTCTCTCTCTCCTCCACATGGAGAACTGCTAAGTTTTATCACTGATTTCTTCTTGCTGTAAACTCTCAAAACTTTATTTGCCTAACCTCAGATGAAATGCTTGTATTTGGACTGTGCTGTGAAAATAGATATATATTTTAAAAGCCTTATTGAGAAACCACTGTGGAAGATCAAACTTTCCTGTGGAGAGATGACACTTCTATTTCCATGAGCAAGGAAGGAAGCATCATGCAGAGTGGGTAGCAAGGCATCTGGGGTTATTGATGTGCTGTCACGTGGGGATTGTGAAGTGTGGGAATAGCACTCCTCACCGCTCAGGGAAGGGCCCCTCAATCCATAGCAATCTCCTGTGCATTTGGTCAAGATATCACTGAGTTTTCTGACCTAGTTCTTTTCTTGGAAGGAAGGAGGGGTACAAATCTGCTCAGTGCCCTTAGATGAGGAAGGGGGTTTTAGGGAAGGTTAAGGTAGAAACAAAAGGTATCAGGTTTGCCATCCATGGGCAAACCCATGGGCAGATTTAGAGTAAGACCTCTGTTTTTGTGTTTTGGACATTTTTCCCCAGAGAGAGAGAGAGAGAGAGGAGAGTGAGATGGAGAAAAAAGGGAGAGGAAGTGTTACCTATGGAAAAATAGTACACAGGGCTAAGTTCCCTGTGCTAAGTACAGAGGGAAGGATTTTCTTTTTACACCAAGATCAAAATGCTAGGACGCCAGAGGGCACCAAAGGGCGGGGCTGGGCATGGTCACAGGCCCTCTTTAGGATCCTGGCAAAGAAGGGGACTTGATTCTGTGTGCACACTTGGATGACCATTTCCACATTTTAGCTATTCCCCAAGTTTGAGGAATTTCAGCTGGGCCTCCTACTAATCTCTATAAGCACAAACGGATTTTTTGGGGGGAGGGGTAGATTTGACAATGTAGGGGAAGTCAGCTTTTCCAAGCTTTACTCCATATCTCTGCATGGGCCTGTTCTGTGTATGCAGGATGCTCTGGCTTAAAAATAGATGGTGTTCCAGAAGTTCCTTTAGGTCAGGATTTCTTAACTGGACCAGCGTGTGAATGGGCTTCAAGGGGCCGAAGTCCCTTGAGTATGAGCAAAATTTTGCATGCATGTGCAGATTGCACATTTCCTGGCCGGGAAGTCTACTGTGCATGGGGTTCTGAAAGGATGTTTTGACTCTCTAATATTAGAAACACTGTTTGGTAATCAGCTGTTTGGAGCTTTTAATGCATAAGTCAGAAATGGATTCTGCCTCAAGAAGCTTAAAGCCTAGCAAGGGAGATAAGACATGCATTTATAAATATCTGTAAAGGTTTGACAGAATGTTCTTGTCAGTCTCAGGAAAGGAGATGAGTTTGGGCCGTGGGCATCAAACGGCTTAATGTTTTTTTCAGAGCGTATCAGGGGTATATAGAAGAGCCAATGAAGAGAGCGACTTTAAGAGAGTTAAGGAAAGGGACTCATTTATATGTGAGCAGTTTCCAAGCTAGGTATTTGTAAATCTTTTAATGATACGAAGATAGCCAAATTATATTTATGGCTGCAAATAGCATTCCTTCATCAAATATGAAAAACGAAAAAGATAGAGAGCTCTACTATTTTATTGTTCTCTCCATGGACCACATCCGTATAGAATACATTAAAAAGCAGACGATGGGGACGCCTGGATGGCTCAATGGGTTAAGCCTTCAGCTCAGGTCATGATCTCAGGGTCCTGGGATCCAGCCCCTCATCAGGCTCTCTGCTCAGCGGGGAGCCTGCTCCCCCGCCTCTCTCTGCCTGCCTCTCTGCCTACTTGTGATCCCTCTCTCTCTGTCAAATAAATTTTAAAGAAAAAAAAAAAAAGCAGACGTTGTACTTCATAGTGCTATAACTGGATATGTTCTCACCGTCATGTTTAGACGATAAGAGGTACTGGTTTTTGCCACAGTGCACCTGGAAATTGAACCGGAAAGCAGAACGTCCCGCCCCCTTTTCGCCCCTTCCCACTTTACTCCTTGCCCAGTTTAGCCCGAGGTGACATTCTCTGACCACTAGATGGCACTCCTGCATAGAAGAGCCGAACCCTTATTTTCCCCGGGATTTTCCCCGGGGCGGGGCTGGGCTAAGCTGATCTTCCACAACCCCAGAAAGTGAGGGCCGCATCTGATCAACGAGCTGATGAAGGAGACAGAAAGTCAAATACAGTTGTGTAAAAGAGGCTCAAGAAATCAAATCGATGATCGTTGAGGTGACAAAAAGCAGGAACTGCCTGTCTGTTTTTCACATTTGCATTTTTTAAAAATGTGAAGTGCCTCAGGCATGACTGTCACTGAGCCATAGGTATGGTAGATAAATTAATATGCATAAAACTGAATTTTTAGCTTCCCCCCAAACTGGCTCTTCTTCCACATTTTTGTTTCTCTTCCAGCGAACCCGTTTTTCCCAGGCTCCCAGGCTAAGAGATCTCTGATTTATATTTTCCTTCCTTCCCCCTATTCTATGATTAAATCCTAGATGTTTCTTCAGTGGGTCCTCTGGATTCCCGATGTCTCATTTCCTTTTCTTTGCTGTCATCTCTGCATCGTTTAAATGGTAATTACATAAATTCCTCAGATATTGTTCTAGTGGATATTTTAGATTAGAAAGGATTCCTCAAAGACCTGTGAATGTGGGTTCCTGCCCTTAAGGACGGCAGACAAGAGCTGATAAGCCTGTAAGATCTCTGAGGACTGGAACTGGGAAGAGGACTCACTTCCTATGTGGAGAAGTGAGTTGAACTGACTGAAATTTTGATAATGGTTGTTGAGTTGGTTCTCTATTTGTGACTAGCAAATTGATTTCCTGTAACACATTCTCCTTCCCCAATAGTGTACCCATAATAGGTACACAATAAATATTTGTCAAACGAATGAATTAATAAAAAGACATGACTCCAGACTCTTCCATAATATTCACCACCATAATCCCAAATAGTCCAATAATATAGAAATCCTGCAAATCAATAGTCTTTAAGTATTTGTTGAAATTTCAACAAATGGATGGTTCTGAGTGTTCCCAAGCAAAAAAATGATTAATATATCAAACACCTAAGTACCCTGCTTTTAAAAATTAGATCATTTTGTATTATTTGCTGCAGATCTATTTTTTTTGTGTGTTTCTGCTGTTTTATTTTTTCCATTTTATTTTATTTTATTTTTTCAGAGGTATTTAAACAACTCACTTGGTATTTTAATCAAATTCTTTGTGTTAAGAAAGAGTTAAATTGTTAAAAGAAATAGTTGGCATAAAAAAACGGTACCACTCCACCTTCCTTTTCATAATTTCTTGTTCTCCAGAGGCAACCACTTTTAAATATTTTAGTACTTACTTATTTAGATTATCATGGTGTGTACTCATTTTTCAGTTTTGACTTTCAGTTATAGAAGATGAGGATATTGAGGTTTTTCACTTCTTTAACCCCTATCTATACAATTTTGGGGACATATTTACACACAAAAAATTACCTATTTATCTGAAATTAAAATTTAAGTAGGTATCTTGTACCTGCATTTTTATTTGCTAAATATTGCAACCTTAACTTCCTAACACACACGAACCCTTCTTGCCCCAAGTTCTAAATGTGGTTACATCTTAATTTTAGTTTGTTGATTTTTTAATGTTTACATTCTGAGAGGTATGCAAATACTAATCAAAGCTGAGCTACAGAGCATATAAAAGATCATTCATTTTCCTTCCTATTTTTTATTTCCTTGTATTTGAAAATTGGTTTTATGTTTGCTTAATTTTTTTTCATATCTCTCACAATTTACCCTCAAACTTCCCCAAGTTGTATATTTTTTCCTCTGAATATGTTCACTTAATTTTACTTCTTAAGAAATTTCTCCCAGTGACTTCTGTTCTAGTTTCAGCAGTTTATTCTCCAAGCTTGCTGTAGAGCGGCATGCTTGGGAACCTTTGTCATGGGGACCCTTGGCACTATCCTCCTGGGAGGGATCGTCTGTTTTTTTGGGCCCCTTGTCTATCTTTGTTTATTCCTCCATTTGGGTGGGAACTCCATGAGAAAGTTTGCCTGGGAGATAGAGTGAGAATTTGCACATGTGGAAATCTGTTTATTCTATACTCTTACCTTTTTTTTTTTTTCTTTTTAAAGATTTTATTTATTTATTTGACAGAGAGAGACGTAGGGAGAGAGGGAACACAAGCAGGGGGAGCAGGAGAGGGAGAAAGCAGACCTCCCACCAGGCAGAAAGCCCGATGCAGGGCTCCATCCCAGGACCCTAAAATCATGACCTGAGCTGAAGGCAGACACTTAACGACTGAGCCATCCAGGCACCTCTGTACTCATACCAACAATAGGATTCTGTGCTGGGAATTATTTTGTTAGTATTGTCATATTTCTTTCTAATGATGTTGCTGTTGAGACCTAACTTTTATCTTGAAATCCGCTTCTTTCTGCCTGCCCCAGTAATTCCAAAGTTTTACACGATGTGCATGCCCTTGTATGAGTCCGTGTTCAGTGGTCCTGGATTCTTGGTGGTTATCTCAGCCTCCAGACAAAGTTAGGAAAAGAAGTTCAAACTTTGTTAACTGGGAAATAACATTCAGAACCACTTTACACTAGGAATGCTAATTTTTCTGCTGTTACCTTTAAATTATCAAATTACATATTTTTCTTACTATTTGACATTACGTGGAAGACTTCACTTTAAAAATATAGTACTGAAATCATCCCTAATAAAAATCCAGAATATTTTTGGAACATATGCTACGTTGTTGCCTAACCATGCACACACTACGCCTCCTTTGAAATTTCAACCCAATTTAAATTTAAAATCAAAAGTTCTAAAAATTAATTAAACTTGGGTGACTCAGTAGGTAAAGCATATGACTCTTGATTTCGGCTCAGGCCATGATCTCAGGGTCCTGGGTTGGAGCCCCAAGTAATGCTTTAGGCTCTGCAGGGAATCTGCTTGAGATTCTCCCTCTCCCTCTTTCCCTGCCCCTGCTCAGGATCTCTCTCTTTCAATAAATAAAATCTTTAAAAATGTATATAAAAATATAAAAATTAAACTAAAATTGTGTGGCCTGGTGTTAACTTTTATTAAAAGGAGAAAAAAATCAGCCAAGTATTTGTTATGACCACCTATATTTAAAATACCCAAATCAACACAATTTTCCTGTGAATTTGGTCAGATTTAATTTTGTGGAGAGGGAGTGCTGAAAGTCACGTAGACTTTGGAGTCTGGCATGGTTTAATTTTTGGTTCACCTACTGATCATTGCAAGCTTAGAAAACAGACTTAACCTCATTGAGTGTCACCCCTTAAATGGTTTCTCTTGGGGATAGAAAATAAAAAAATCACAATTTCCAAAGTGCCTTCTGCCTGCCACCTAGGACACACTCATGAAGGACAACCGGGGCCAGGTCTTCCAGGCACGTGCTTTGAGTGAGGCTGTGGTGGGACGATGAGCACCAGGAGATGACAGCAAGGAAGACACTCCAACAGCTTGTCCTTTCTCTTCTGTGAGAAAAATCTGAAGAGCTTCAGAGAAATCATGTACATCTTATAGCTGTCAAATATCTCATTACAACTTTTGGGCATGATGAATATTTAAATATTAAAAAGAACAATTTGGGAAAATCAATCATACATTATTATTTTTTAAAAAATATTTTATTTATTTATTTGACAGAGAGAGATCACAAGCAGGCAGGCAGAGAGAGAGGGAGGGGGGAAGCAGGCTCCTGCTGAGCAGAGAACCTGATGGGGGGCTCAATCCTAGGACGCTGAGACCATGACCTGAACCGAAGGCAGAGGCTTAACCCTCTGAGCCACCCCGGCGCCCCAATCATATATTATTTTTGAGAGAATTATTTTAGTTGATCAAAAGAAACATTTTTTCCTAAAGATTCATGGATTTTAAAATTATTGGTAAATACCATCTCCCAAAGAAAGTGAATAAACATCTATTTTCTTAGCTATAGTGCTTTTCATAGTGTTATAAATTAGAGATTAGTAATAGTTAACACTTGCATGAATAATCTCTGTTGCTGAAAGTACCGTAATATTTCACATATAATACGTGTCCTCTTAAAAGTATATCTTACGGCTTGCAAAGAAAGAGTTAAAAAATTTCTCACTGCTGTACATCTGAGCTTAAGCAAGAAATATCTGGCAACACAATAACTTGACTCATGATATGGAAAAATTTTATTTAACAAACATCTGTCAAAAGATAGGTCTATTATCAAATGAGATTTTTCTTTTTGATATGAAATGATTCTTTTTCTTTCTTTCTTTTTCTCCATCTATCATAATTCTTTGAAATATCCACTGGCATTTAACATTTGTTTAGGGATTTAGGAGAGCCTGTTTTTAATTGGATTATCAAAGGAAAATATTAAAAATATGAATGATATGGGGGCACCTGGGCAGCTCAGGTCATAATATCAGGGTCCTGGGTTCAAGCCCCACAGTGGGCTCTCTGCTCTGTGGGGCACCTATCTTTCCCTCTGCCTCTCCCCCTGTTGGTGCTCTCTCTCTCTCTTTCTCAAATAAATAAATTCTAAACAAAAATGAACGATATGAAAAATTATAAGTATCTTATTTTTCATTTGTGTGATAAAAATGAAGAAGATCTACTAGGTTGTCCATAGTAAAAAGCCACTGTTTGTTCTTGAGCAGATTTTAGCCAGTGCCTTTTTTTTTTTTTAAAAAACTTGGGTTTTAGTTGGGGGTTTAGCTTTGCTTTTTATTTTTTAAAGGCAACTGAAATTCCAAGTAGAATTGCTGTACTGGGCCCGAGTTTCTTTCACATCACGGCACAGAATATTTTCCATGCCACTAATCCCCAGTGGGTGCATTTCACCCACCTTAAATGGGATATTTCTAAACATTACCATTTCAACCAAAGTTATTTGATAGATCACTATTATTTATTGATACTGTTATAAGTCTTGCTGCCAACATAATCTTAATAAGTCATTACAAGTCCACTGGGTAAGCTATTTTTCCATTTCTTAAGCTTTAGTGCCTGTGCTGTATGGATTTGGCATTTAATAAATCACTGGAGGGCCAGCAAACACATTATATTCCTGTAGTTGAGACTGTCTAGACAAAAGTGCATGGAGAGATCTTTCCACTCTAAGTAGCGGGAGAGCATTTGTTTGCCACAAATTGGTTCTGAATCAATTGCTCAGAAACTTGGCATATCCAGGCTTACTTGGATACAGGAGGAGGGCTAGACTAAGTGCTGCATGGGGTGCTTTTCTGCCTTCTAGTTTAATTGAATAACCGAGAAGCAATGCCTGAGAAACAACACTCCTGTGGGAAAATAGCCTAGAATTGTACCCTTTTCAGATTTAAGAGTTATTATAGCAGTCTTTCTGCTCTAGGACCTTCGTTTACAAAATGTATGAAAGGTATCTTAATGCAATTATGCAAGTGATACTATTAAGAGTGTATAGCAAGGGCAAAAAAAAAAAAAGAAAGAGAAAATGTGATTTCTTTTCTGGTAAGCATGTATGTATATGTATTGGTATATGTTTCCCCCATATAGCTTTTAGTGTGTGTGTGTGTGTGTGTGTGTGTGTGTGTGTGTGTGTGTGTGTGAAAAAGAGAGAGAGAGAGAGAGAGAGAGAGAAAGATTATGTTAGGGCTCAGTTTTGTCCTTTGAACTAGACCACTAGTGATCTCATAACTATTGCTATTCTTGGAAGTCCAATCAGAACATGGGGGATTTCAGAATAATAGGAGTTTCAGTGTAGCTCTTGGACTGACCAAGGCATTTCCGTTGCTGTTACTTCTTCTATCTTAGTTATCTTTCCCTCACTATTCTTTTCTGCTGGTTGTGTAGCACCTAAAATTTCCATTTAGAGTTTCCTCCTTGATTGATTTTCTTATAGATAAGGTGTTTTCGGTAAAGAAAAAGAATTATGAAAATAACTGTAGGATCATTCAGGCCTCAGTGACACCAATAACATAGAATTTGTATCCAGAAACATTTGGATTACATATCCTAACCATACATTGCCGTAATAGTTGGCCCCTTACATGGCTTTAAAACTATCTGTTTTTATCTTTACATAAAAAGAAAAATAATACTTGCTACGAATTTCCATTATTTGGGAAGTGTTCACTTCACAGGTGACCTGCAATGTACGTTGGTTCGCTGTGTAGAAGTTCATTTGACTGTTTCACGTGTGAATATATTTTTCATTCCAAACTGTTCACATGTGTGCATACATCTCAAATTCTGCCTTCATTTCTCCTTTTCATTCCAAGATATTTGAATGTTGAAGAAATTATTAGACTAAATAAATGACCAATATTTGAAGGATACAGTTGGGCAGCAATGACACTCAAATTTAAGTCCTGTGTTACCTGAGGGCAGAATGAATATCTCCTGTCATGAACATTTTAGGTACCTCTTAAGATTCAGGTGAAAGCAGAAATCAGGGGTTTTATATCCTGCATAGAAGAAAATTTTTCAGCAGGTGATTGTAGAATCTCTCCTGACTTCTGTAAGTAGGCTTAAATTCCAGTGTTTCTTGATGTAATTATGGATAGCTCTTGTGGTTGTGTCCTTTAGGTCTTTGGCTTTAGAATACCCAAGCCAAATTCACAAATCCTCACATCATCTTCTAAAATTGTGATTATGCTTGTAATTGGGCATCTTTATGATGTAATCCACTGGAACTGGGACTGCCTGTCAGAGTATTTGTGTTCATGGAGTTATTAGCATCATCTGAAGACAGATTGTATGGTTACGGATATGGGGAGGTAGGACAGATATCCAGAAAGCTCTTCTTATATCCTACTGACTACTTGACACATCTTTTTCCAAAAATATTTCTCTTGCATAAGGGTTCTAGACCTCCTCCTTGAGAGAAGTTTGGCAGGCTTCATTCCTATAATATATTCAGAGATGGGCCAGGAGGAAATATCTGAGCCTTTGGTAAGCAGAGTGGGGAAAGGAGAAAAAAGTATTTCTGAAAGTGTTAGTTGGATAGAGAAAGAGAAATTGAGGAAGTTAAAGGTCTTAGGGGAAAATTTCTCTTACCCTGTAGCATTACCTACAGCCAGTTATTCTTATTTAAAACAACATTTCTTGACTTGTCCTGTTTTACTATTTAGAATCCATGTTCTCCAAGGACAGAGACTTAATATTTAAGTGCATACATCCAAGAAAGAAATACTGAGTTTTTATTCTTCATAGTCAATAGTAAAAATCAACCTCTTTTACCAATGTCAACAGGGCAAAATTCCATAAATTAATTTTTTTTCTTTCAGTCAAGAGGAGAAAATATTGAGTAACATCCTATAACAAGAAAATATTTCTTTTAGAAATAAAATTTAAGAATCTTTTGGAGCAATGTTCCTTTTTTCCTCTCTTCCATATGTTTTGAGCATGTGGATGCCTGGAATAAATTCAGTTTAGAGGCCATTCTGAAAAGGCAGAAAAACCAACTAATTCTTATGTATGACTGGCAAATCTTAAGAATGCTAATTTAGAAGAATGCTAATAAATCAGGATGCTTCTGTGAGTTTGGGATGCCTATCTAAAGCTTTCAGCTGTCATCTGAAGAACAGTGGAACCCTGTGAGGAACACTTTGGCCAAGTGTTGTTGGTGTATATCATCCCTCCTTCTTTGTCCCACTGTATCAGTGCTGAGAACATGGGGGATGATTAGGTATTTGACAAATCTGGATCATGTGGAGAGAGTCAGTTTGGAGAAATGGAAGTACCTCATAATCTAATAATTTGAAGATCCCACAGAACTTTATCAATATTGACTGTCCTGAAAGAGACACTGTGTGAGGTAGGTGTTGAGAATTATGAAACTACATCTCAGAAAAAGTATTCTGAACTTTTTGGCTGTAATAATAATATGGAAATAATGGCTGGCTTGTCATATATATTGCATCATTGATATATATTGACTCATTAAATCCTCATGACACTCAATGAGATTATTATCCCTATTTTATACAGGAAGCCCAGAAAAGTGGTTTGCCCAAAGTTGCATATAACTATGTGGTCATGCATACTTATTACCACTTAGTTTGGCTCTAAAATCTATACATAACCACCATCTGTATTACTGTAATCTACTCAAGGAGAAAGCAACCCCAATGAGTTGAGCCATAGAAAGTATATGTTATGGGGTATCCCTCAGTATTGCTGAAAGGCATCTTTCAGTAATGAATACTGGCTTTGGGGCTAGAGCTGGAGCTGGTAAGAGAACATCTTCAAGGACCAAGGTGGCCACACCTCATTCATCCCTCTGACTCTCTCATGGTCTTATGTCTGTTATCTCTCACTATGTCTGCTTTACATACCAGCTTTTTCTCTGTGGCGCATATAGATAAAGATGGCTGCCTCCACCCAATCTCTACACTAGAATTCAAGACTTCTCCACTATCTAAGTGCTGCTTCTGGGCTCATCCCTGGTCCAGTCATCTGAAAATAAGATGGAAGATGAAAATAAGATGGAAGATCAGAGAGGATGCAGTTCTTTTTTTTTTTTTTTTTCTTTTTTACAGAGAGAGAGAGATTACAAGTAGGCAGAGCAGCAGCCAGAGAGGGGAGGAAGCAGGCTCCCTGCCAAGCAGAGAGCCCGATACGGGGCTCGATCCCAGGACCCTGAGATCATGACCTGAGCTGAAGACAGAGGCTTAACCCACTGAGCCACCCAGGCGCCCCGAGGATGCAGTTCTTAAAGAATGTGCTATAATAGGGAGGCAACAGAAACCCTAAAGCAGAGAGGTATGTTTAAGTTTTCAGGGTAGCAATCTTTCCTTAAGACCCCACTACTTGTGTGGACAGTGATCCTACTCTTTCTCAAGTAGGCTCCTTTCTATACCTCAGAACTCATTCCATAGGAGGATGATACATGCCTGCCCTATAGAACTCAGGGTCATGTGACTTGCTTTGGTCAATGAAATGTCAGGAATGCCATATTTCATATTTGCCATGAAATGCCATGTTTCATATTTCTGAACAGAAAATTTAAGAACCAGCCTGTGTTATCCTTGCCTTTCCTTCCCCTGCCATGATACTTGATTGGTAAGGTTCCAGACAGAAGGAGTAAATACACAGTGAAGCAGAGCTGCATGTGTCCATGATACATGGTATCACGCCAGGTAGGCTTAAGGAAAAAATGAACTTTTGCTATTTTAAGCCACTGAGATTTTAGAGTAGTTTGCTTTTATAATTCATCTGAAATGAATATATTACAGCTTAAATCATTAATATAATTTAAACACCAGGAAGAAATGGGGAAAAATATACTCTTACTTGATAACCCCACTGAAGTAGAGCTTTTAGTGACCATGTAGTCTAATTACACCACATTGGAATATCTAGTTGGTACCTACTTCCAAGTCCCAGTTTAGGCAAAATGATGAAGTTTTTTTTACTTCCTATTTGTCCTTCTTCCCCAAATTCTGTGTTTCCCCCCTCCCCCACCATGGGGACCTCTACCATTTGAGAGGACATATCAAGACTGCCCTTGGCCTCTGGGCCTCACCTTTCCTTACTCCCAGAATGCTATCTATCTCATGTTCACCTCTCCACCTTTCCTCTTACATACTTTCTTCTGCCAGGCTCAGGTTCAAGATAATATAAATGTATTAGACAGGGTTCTCCGGAGAAACAGAACCAAAAAGATAGATATAGAAGAAATTTATTGTAAGAGCTGAGTTATGTGGTTATGGATGCCTAGGAGTCACAATTCGCTATCTGTAAACTGGAGAGCTGGGAAGGCCAGTGGTAGGATTTAGTTCAAAGCCAAAGGCTTTGAGAACCAGGAATTCTGATGTCCAAGGGCAGGAAAACATGGATGTCCCAGCTCAAGAAGAGATAGAGAATTCACCTTTCCTTCACCTTTTTTTGTTCCATTTGGGTCCTCAGTGGATTACATGGTGACTAAGTTGCATGTGGATCTACTTTATGCAGTCTACTGAATCAAACACAAATCTCTTCTAGAAATATCCTCACACATGCATCCAGAAATAATGTTTTACCAGCTATCTGGGTCTTCATTGGCCTTGTCAAGTTGACACATATATTGACCATCACAATAAGGCAGTAGTTCACTCATATTCTATTATAGCATTGTCCCATAGAAATATAATGCTTGCCACATTATGTAGTTCAGATTTTTATATTTAAAAAAGCCACAGTGAAAGAGTAACAGGATAGGGGTGAAATGAACTTTAATAATATATTTTGTTGAATAAAACATATCTAAAATACCATTTTGGTATGTAATCAGTATATATATCATTGAGATTTTTTTCACTTTTTTTCCATGGTAAGTCTTCGAAATCTGGTGTGTTTTTACACTGACAGTATATCTCAATTCAGACCAGCCACATTTTAACTACTTAATAACCATATGTGCCTAGTGGCCACAATATTGGAAAGCACAGCTCTTTAACATCCAGTCCACTCATAGGTGGTTAACAGGATGCCATTCTTACCCTTCCAAGTAATATAGGATTATTTTGTAGCAGTCTCCTAGAGGCAAGGGGTGTGCTTCTGTTTTTTAACCAAAAGAAGTGGCTACTAGCGAAAGGCTTTCTGACAGACAGGATTCCAGAGGAGAAGAATATCTCTGCTATAGCTATGTATCTATTGAATGTCTGGTCATGTGGGTTTTAGACCTTCCTGAAGGTGGATCTTGCCCTCTACTCCTTGTGGTTTAATACTATGACCTAGGCTTCTCTTGGTAAATTAAAAGCAGATTGTCAGGCTTTCCTCTGGTGCATAGTATATGGATTTCTAAACTTTGGATGCTGTTGAGGCTACAATTTTATAAACATTCCAATTGATTCTTGATCCTGCTTGAACAGCCAGAACTTAGAAGGTGGAATGGTCCAGGTCCAGGAGGGAAGTGGTTTCATAGGGGTGGAGATATTATAGCTCAAGTTTTCAGGGGAAGTAGATGGAAGAGTGCCATTTCTACCCTCTTTCCTTTCCCTAACTTCCATCTTTTTAGTTTGGAAGGTGTGTTTCATTGCATTCTAGTAAAGTAAAAGGGGAAGTATAATTAAGAGTAATAACCTTGAGAGGGGGGAAAAATCCAGTGCAAAAAGTGAGACAATATCATGAAAAACAAAACAAAGCAGTGCTAAAGTAATTCTCTAATGGTTTCTCCAAAGCAAATTTAAAACTTTATGCAAAGGAGTAATTTAAATGATTCATAGTAAAAGTCGAGCAAATTTATCCAATCATCAGTCAGTATGCCAAATGATAGTGTTAGAAGAATTGCACATCAACAGGGAAAATCAAGTTATTTCACATAGCAACTGAGTTGTTATCCAAATCAAATAAGCAAAATGAGAAAAAGTTATGTCCTCCATGGTTATAAATCAACGATAGTGGGCTCTACTGCATTTTTAATTGGCAGCATCTTTCCCTTTATACATCCAAATATGGATTCAGAAAGTATCTCTTTAGCTGCCTGGGTATTTTTATAATGCTCATCACTATAAAACTGGAGAATCAAGGGAGGTAAAATGGACCACATGAGACAAGAGCTTTTGTGAGGATTGTAAATTACAAGCTTTAATGTCATTAAGCCATTAAAAAAATTCAATTTCTTTGTGGTTTTAAAGACAATTTTTAAAGTCAACTACCTACCAATTAATGCAAAAATAAATGGGGCTGTTATGAGAATTAGTCTTTAGCTTTGAAGAAGGTTTGTTTCAAATGTCAAGGATTTGTCCTAATGAATACTGGAATCAGTGAATATTTCCCAGCAGGAAAGGAAATTTCCAAAGATGAGAAAAATCATGTGGTGTTCTTTTTAAAGGCAGTTGTGTGTGATAGAGTTAGAATCACTTAATATTTTCAATATTTGCTTTGAAAATTGGATGAATTCCATACCACTGATAAAACAATCTTTTTCTAGAAGCATTGGGTAATGCCCCACAGAGACCCAGGTGCTTCCTTACAGTAGAAAGCTAAGACCCTGCCAATCCAGAGCACTCATCTTGGTAGTATAGAGTAGGCTGCCTGAGGCATGGTGCTAGGACAGTGGTCCCCTACACACATGCCTAGGTGGCCAGAGAGGACTTTCTGCTTGGGGAAAGAAGTAAAACTGGAAAGTTCCTTTATTCACCTGACTCCTCAACCTGAGCTTATGTATACCAACCAGCAAGTCTCTGAACCAAGGATTCCATCTTAGGAACTGCCTTACTGTAAAGGAAAAAATGAGGTTATCTTGATTTGAATATATATTTCAAGTGAGCAGCACATGAAATGGGATATTTTCCTGCAATATTTCCAAATGCAGACCCATATCGAGGTGGAGAGAATTAGAGAAGCTGGGTGTATTTAAGTCCCGAGAAGAAGAGATGGGGCTGCCCAGAGAGCCTCTGTCTGTGGGGCATTCATTGCCCAGGTGAAGCCGAGTGTGGCACTGCGGGAAGTTTTTAGAGATATCAGAATTCCAGATGTTTATGTGAAATTGCCCGATCTTTAAGTGTTGGCAACAAATTCATATAAGAAGAAAAAACCCCAAAAATGAAATAAAAAATCCTTTGCCTGTGTTAAACAAAACCAGCCTGTGAGGCAGGTGCAACTAGCAAGGCTTCAAATTGCAATCTCTGTTTTAGTGCTTTGAAAAATTCCTATATTTAAATAGAAAGAAAAGCTCCATGATCATAATTTTCTTTTTGAAAAGAGTTTATTGTCTTAAAGTAGGCCTTAATTACTCATCTGTTCTTATTTTACACAAGCCCTGTTCTGGGTCCATTTTACTTTGGATTGAGTATTTTCTGAGCTGTGAAATACTCTCAGAATCCTCAGTCACTTAAGTTCTGCCCTGAATGTAGATTTTATCATAAAGCTATCTTAAATCCCTTTTCCCTTAAGCCATCTCCCACGTAGTTTTTAAAGCTCATCAATATAAATGTTTGTGTCTGTCTTATTTGTTTCTCATGTTTAGAAGGGGAAAAAGGAGATTGATTACAAGGGTCATAAAAGTAATGATGCATTTAATGAAAACATGTATTTTATAGATAAAATAAACTTTAAAAAATAACTTGAAGCTGGTATCCAAATTAATGGAATGAAATGACCTTCAGAAAGCAATTTCTTTATACTCAGGTCATTTGAGCCCTTTTCCTGTTTTTATTTTTAATTTGATTTTTACATTTTGACTTTGACAACTTTATCTACTTCCTTTGTATCCTCTATAAAACTCAAAAAGTTTCTGATGAGCCTTCCAAATTTCTAAGTTTTATCATACAATGTTTTTTAACTGTATAGAGTCCAAATGGCTTGTTGCTAACAATAAAGACATTAACATTTCCTTCATAAAATATGTGTTTATTGAGTCCCCAATATAGTTGGGTCAGTGTTCGGGGCGCCAAATTCTCTGCTTTCATGTAGATTACATTTCAGTGATGGAAAACCAGTAATAAGTAAATAGAATTGGTTTCAGTTGCAGTCCAGCCTGGAAAATGGAAACAAGTCTGGGACTTTTGAATGTGGGGAATTTAACATTGGAAGATTGTTGTATTGCTGCTGGAATGACTGAGAATCCAAGCAGGATGTTGAGAAATCCCAAAGATTGCAACAGTAAGAAGCTCTTACCATCCCAAAGCCTGGATGTGGAGGATGTGGAGCTTCCATTGCTGGAAGGGGATGCCCTCCAGGGGTGGCTGCCCTTTCATCTTCTAGTGCTTCCATTAGCAAATCCTACTCTGGAGCCAAAGCATAAGAGAGCCCAAGACATATCGGAGGCTGTAGGAGTATCTGGATGAGAGATGGTAGCTTTATTAGCAATTTAGGATGTAATTTGGAAACAGAATAATCAGGATTTACTAATTTACGAGATGTGCAGTACAAGGGAAAGAGTAGAATCAAAACGGACTCCTAGGTTTTGGGTGGATGGCGTTGCCATTCACTGAGATGGTGAAGCCTGGTAAAAAGGGGTGGGGATGAGGCAGAAATCAAGAGTTCTGTTTTAGACACGTTAAATTTGAGATCCTCTTTCAACTTTCAAATGAAGGCGTTGAGGAGGCAGTTGAAGATGGGAGCTTGGAGGCCATGTGAGAAGTCAGAGCCATCAACATATGAGGGATATTTATCAGCTGTGGAACTGAGATTGATCACCTAAGGAGGAAGGCCAGAGAGTAGAAGGCCAAGGAGCAAACTCTAGAGCAATTCAGTAATTAAAAATCAGAGACAGAGGGGCTGGCAAAGGAGATTAAGAAGGGTGGTGAGGTGGGAGGTAAACATAGGTTAGTTTTGTTGTAAGAAACTGAAGTTTTCTATGGAGGCTGGAGCATTCACCAGTATCACATGTCACTGAGAGCTCAATTAAGATGTCAGAGAATTGAAGATTGCAAAAGGGCAGAGAACAACTTTTCTAATCATTATGAAATCTGGTTCAGTAGAGTGGCAACCAAGGAAGCTCAAGCAAAAGGAGGAGAGAAGGTGAAGAAACAGAAGCAGTGGTTTCGAACAACTGTTGCATGGAATTTTACTGTGAAAACTAGTGTTCTGTATGAGAGTGGCATTGGCATCTTAACTACTAACTGGAAGCCAGAAGACAATGGGGGAAAGCTTCCAAAATTAGAAGGAAAAATTATTTCCAACTTTAAATTCTACATGGAAGCAAACTATCAATTATGTGTGAGGGTAGAATGAAGATCTTCTCATCCATGCCAGGACTCCAAAACTGTGCCTTTGAGGCACCTGATCTCAGAAAGCTACTGGGGAATATTCTTCATCAAAATGAGGGCATAGATCCCAAAAAGAACACATGAGATCCAGGAAACAGTGGAAAGAGCATAGGTATATACAGAAGAACATCCTAAGACAGCTGCAGCAGAAAGACAGAGGAGTCCAAGAAGCAAAAAGCTAGTATTTGGGTAGGGAATGGGAGAGAAGAAGAGAAGGGATATGTAATATCATATGAAAGACCAGATGAACTATGCAACAAACCATATAAAAAATAAAATTAAGGGACACCTTTGCAGATAAATATTTGGGAAGGATTAGAGAGAGAGAAAGAGACAGTGAAAACTAAGTAAATAAAAAAAAGGTAAGTTTGTGGTTAAGAAAAAACATAGAGTTGTACGAGAAAGGAAATCTGATCATAAGACATCTAATAATTGCTCAGCAATGAACACTCATGATTGACTTAACAAAATGTTATGAAATAATTATGCTGGCATAATTTGGAAAGGCAAATGTGGTAGTGGGGTAAAGAGCTCAATCTTCATTTACCACAAAGGGAATTAATACATGTTGTCTAAGCCAGGGTTTAGAAAGAGGGAGGTCAGTATGGTAATGTACCCAAAGAATTGGAAGTTGCTGCCGGGTGGTGGGGGAGATCACAGAGTGGGGCAGCCAGGGCCTTTGTTTTAAGCCTTTACCATTTGCATGTGTATTTTCTTTCTTTCTTTCTTTTTTTCTTTTTTTTTTGGTTCAATTTTTATTTTATTTTTTTTTAAAGATTTTATTTATTTATTTGAAGAGAGTTAGAGAGCACAAGTAGGCAGAGTGGCAGGCAGAGGGAGAAGCAGGCTCTCCACTGAGCAGGAAGCCTCATGCGGGGCTCGATCCCAGGACCCTAGGATCATGATCTGAACCGAAGGCAGATGCTTAACCATCTGTACCACCTAGGTGCCCCTGCATGTATATTTTCTTTTGAAGAAAATAATAATTCTTACTCCTTTCCTTAAACGTCTTTTAAAAATGTCAGGAGGTAGCCTAAAGAGATATAATTGATACAGTATTTGGTTGATAATTCTTTTATGACACTTTAAAAAAAAATTAACATATACTTTATCATTTGCTTCAGGGGTACAGGTCTGTGAATCATCAATCTTACACAATTCACAGCACTCACCATAACACATACCCTCCCCAATGTCCATAACCCAGCCACCCTATCCTTCCCCACCCCCAGCAACCCTCAGTTTGTAACCTGAGATTAAGAGTACATCATTAGTTTTTGATGTAGTGTTCTATGATTCATTGTTTGTGTATAACATGCAGTGCACCACACAATATGTGTATCCCTCTTACCCATTCCCCCCACCCCCCTCCCTTCTAAAACCCTCAGTTTGTTTCCCTGAGTCCATAGTCTCTCATGGCTCATCTCCCCCTCTGATTTACTCCCTTCATTTTTCCCTTTCTTCTCCTAATGTCCTCTATGCTATTCCTTATGTTCCACAAATAAGGGAAACCTTTTGAATAATTGACTTTCTCTGCTTAACTTATTTCACTTAGCATAATCTCCTCCAGTTCCACCCATGTAGATGCAAAAGTTGGGTATTCATGCTTTCTGATGGCTGAGTAATATTCCATTGTATATGTGGACCACATTTTCTTCATCCATTTGCATGACACTTTTTTTTAACCTCACTTAACTGTTTCTTGTGGATTTGTCTTATTTTTCTCTATGAGACCTGTGGCTCTCAAACTTCTGCTTTTCTGAATTGCCACTCACAACAGTAAAAAAATGACTCTTTTTAGGTCATTTATAATGGGGAGTCTTGTTTTATCTTTGTGACACCTACCTAGTAGGTATTCACATTTTTTTGTTGTTAAATTTAATTGAATAATGAATTATTTTTAATTGGTCATAGGATCTAGAGTAAAAAAAAAATCCCTTTTAACTAGATGCTATAATTTTCACTAAACGAGGAGATTGGCGATATGTTTAAGACTCTTTAGCTCTTTCTTTCTTTGTCTTATCTAAGACAAAGGCCATCTGAACATACTATTTCATTTCAAAGGTGAATTGATTTAGTGGTCAGGGGTACATTTGGTAGCTAAACTTCCTGGGGCTCATGAAAGTTCACAGTGAGTTGTATGATGATTGTTTTATAGTGGAAGTAGATGATTGATAATACCTGCCCTCAACTTCTCCAGGAAAAAGGTAATATTTTTCATGCTTTGTATTGTCAGACTCTAGGGCTTTAATGACAAATTTGTTTGAGTGCCTGAACAGATCTAATGCTCCTTCCTGAAAGCAGTTTGATGCTGCTGGCAGGTATGTTCATAGCTGTTCGTTAGGACAAGGATGTGTCAGTCTAGATAATATTCATATTGTCTGGGTAGTCCTTTACCAAATGGGCAGATACTTGCCATTTGGTAAAGAGGTGCACCCTTGGGAATTGCATATTTCTTCATTGGCTATATCAACACTTGTGTGCTTTTTCTATGCTTGACTAAGCACTATTGTGCTAAGTGCGGGGATAATAGAGTGGTAGCAAAGTACGCTCGTATCAATTAAAGAAAGCTAAATTGTGTATCAATTAAAGAAAGCTAAATTGTGTATGAGAAGCTCTATAATAGAAACATCACAGAGGATGCTTGAGGAACATAATTTCTATCCCAATGCACTACTAAATCTCTTATAATAGAATTTCAAGTTTCAGGTACCTCCTAACAAGGTGGGAAAGATGTTTCGGGTAAGGAGGACTTCAAATTGCACCTCCATTTCTGTTGCCGATTTTTTTGTTGTTTTGTGTGTTTTTTTCCTGTTTTTAATTCTTTATTTAAATTCAATATAGTTAAATTCATCAGCTGTTTATAACACCCAGTGCTCATCACATCATGTGCCCTCCTCACTGTCCATCATCCAGTTACCCCATCCCCCCACCTCCCACCCCTCCAGCAACTCTCAGTTTGTTTCCTAGAGTTCAGCAAGTCTTATGGTTTGGCTCCCTCTCTATTTTCATCTTATTTTATTTTTCTTTTTCTTTCCCTTCATCTGTTCTGTTTCTTAATTCCACATATGAGTGAAATCATATGGTATTTGTCTTTCTCTGATTTATTTTGCTTAACATAATACCCTCCAATTCCATCCATGTCGTTGCAAATGGCAAGATTTCATTCTTTTTGAAGGCTGAGTAATATTCCACCGTGTGTGTGTGTGTGTGTGTGTGTGTGTGTGTGTGTGCGCGCACGTATACCACATATTCTTTATTAATTCATCTGACATCTGGGACATCTGGGCTCTTTGCATATTTTGGCTATTGTGAGCATTGCTGCTATAAACACTGGGATGCAGGTGCCCCATTTGAATCACTTTGTTCATATCCTTTGGATTAATACCTATTACTTATTGCTGGTTTGTAGGGTAGCTCTATTTTTAACTTTTTGAAGAAACTCCATACTGTTTTCCATCTTTTGCCTATTATCTAAAGCAAATTGATATTTTAATCAACAATCCAAAACACCTGAACTTCAGAAAAAGGCCAAGAATATCAATCTTGATAAGTCTCTTCAGTGGCTTCACACTGAACTCCCATTCTTCCCAGTCTAGTACTCTCAGCTCTAGTACTGTGTCAACTCCAAACATGGAAATCTCCATATCTGTGCTGTAGTACTTTAGCTCTGCATAGAAGTGCCTTCACAGAATCAAAAGTTAACGTTAGGTCTTTGACTTTTATCAAAGACAAGCAAGAAAAACATACATAAGCGTCTGGGTGTTTCATAAATTTGTATTTGAGGTCTAACCATTTATATTTTCTTTGGTTTTCCCCTAAAAAATTCCTTTGACAAGTTAATTCAGATTTCAGATTCCTAATTAGCAGGACAGTATCTGGTCCATAGTAGGTGCCAAATAAGTTTCTGTTGAAGGAGTAAGTAATTGAACTAATTAATATTGAGCGTACTATGTGCCAGCATCTGCATTAGATGCATCATTCCTTTGATAACAAACTTGTATGTTGTAAAAGCTACTAATAAAATAAAGCTCTAAAAATCTTCTTCTCTTTTTCACCTTTCTGCAGAAAATACAATTATTTCTTTATAGTTAATTCACAGGCAAAACTACATACCCAACTTTCATCATTTCCCTTCTTTCCTCCCCCACCACACGTGTGCACACATGTGCGTGCGCGCGCGCACACACACACACACACACACACACATAGCTCTTCTTACTTGACCTTGTTTCCTTTTTGGAAATACATGGAGTATAAGTAATAAAGGACTGGAGGGATTCAGGTTGTACATTGCTGCCATGTGCCTTTAATTCTGCTCTGTTTATTGTGATAAGGGTCTAAGAAAAAGTTTTCAGCCTTTTAGAGCACACAGCTTCAATAAGTAACACTGAAACACATAAGTAGCTCTGAAACCAATACTAATTTGTTCTTTTTCTAATATGAAAGAAATGCTATTATTGGCTGCGAGTATTGCTATTATTGCTCTTATTTCAACAATAAAAATGGCATCATACATGCCATTAGGTTGTAATTCTCAACCAATACTTAATTGTTTTACCCTGCCTATCTCATAAATAGAAACAGTTAGGGTGATCATGAAATATGTAGATTCATTAAGTATAGCAATATCCAATAGTATTCCAAATTAAATTCAAGCAATTACATCCCTTTTTTCCCCCTTCATATTCAAGCCTACTGAGCATAGGAGCTGGGTTTTCATGTACACAGAAGCTTTATAGTATTCTTCTTTCCTGTCTGAACTTCTCTCCCTTGAATCGTTTTCTTTCAGTTCTGTTTATTCAAATTTAGTTGCCTCAGTTCTGGAATATTCCTCAAGTGCCTTAAGTTGAGCAGATGGCTTCCTAAATACAAGACTAGTAAATTTCACTGTACCTGTGAAACAATAAATCTGCCATAAGTCAGGCATGGTGGCACATTTGAGATTGGAAATATTTTGGATCCTGAGGTGCTTTTCAGAAACAAGTTGGTTTTCACACTAGGCAGACACTTTTCATCTTTTGAAAGTTCATGATGGTCCTAGCATACCTTAATAAACCTCCAGGGAATTCACAGGGGGTGTTTTACAATGCGAAGCTGAAAAATAAAAACAGAGAAGATTTTAAAGCATCTTTCTTCATGATCTGTAAGACAGATAGTTTTAGAGAACCACAAATATATATGAATAATCTTTTCAGAATTTTAAGATTTGGGATTTGGAGGCAGCTTCAACTACTTTGGTCTTTATCTTCAATTGTATTATGTCACAAGTTTAAAAATGCAAGTAATATTATTTGTCTTGAAAAATACTGCTCTATATATTGGGAGTGCAGAAGGGGAGGAGGGGATTCTGGACAAAGGGGTAGCCCTTTGTTACTGGGAATTGATTTTGAAATTTAAAGTTCACAAATGAGGGGCGCCTGGGTGGCTCAGTGCGTCAAAGCCTCTGCCTTTCGCTCAGGTCATGATCCCAGGGTCCTGGGATCGAGCCCCGCGTCAGGCTCTCTGCTTGGCAGGGAGCCTGCTTCCTCCTCTCTCTCTCTCTGCCTGCCTCTCTCCCTACTTATGATCTCTATCTGTCAAATAAATAAAATCTTAAAAAAAAAAAAAAGTTCACAAATGAAAACTTGTACCACAAAAGCTACTTATGGTTTCAAAATATTAACATTTTCAGAGTTAAATAAGCCAATAAGGAAGACCTTCAAGAAAATTTATCTTTGTCCAGTCTGTCTCCTGGGAAAATCAAGATAACTGCTTTTCCTTTATTTTATTGGGTTCAAGCAACCATGTGAAAAGCTATGTAATCACCAAGTAAATATTGACCATGTAATTATAGAGTAAATATTATTTTGTGACACTGTAAGTAGCAGATAGTTATTTCTGCCTCCTGAACTACTATCTACTGATCATGTCCTAAAATTGAATATTAAATGATAATTATGTTTCTAATGTCTTTCAATACTCTTCCTGAGTATTCTACCTGTTGGTGGAGTTATAAAGATGGTAATGTTTTCTAAATTACTGTTATTTTATGTGTCAACCTAGTGTGGTTCTCTATGTAGCTTTTTATAAGAATGTCCAAAATAATACTCTTTATAATGTTTTATAATTTTGAAAGGACTTTCACACATACCTCCTATAAGTAGGAATAAACAGATTATTCTTCCAGATTAAACAGCCCCAAAGTCCAGAAATTTTACCAGAATTGTTTAAATTCATGCAGTGCAACCTGCTGAATGGGGGCTGATGCATTTTTCTGATTCTTCGGTCAATGCTGTTTTTGCTTATTTATGTTCCTTTTGCAATAAACATTAACTAATGTGTGTCAGGGGCTGAGGATTTGCTTCAGCTACAAACACGGTGTCATTTCTGGGGCTGAAGGAGAAGGCAGGTGAATTGATAGGTGAGTGTCAAGCCTGTTGCAGAGATCCAGAGTCCAGGCAAAGTGCCTGAAATAGAATGGAATATTGGGGGCGCCTGGGTGGCTCAGCAGGTTAAAGCCTCTGCCTTCGGTTCAGGTCATGATCCCAAGGTCCTGGGATCAAGCCCCGCATCGGGCTCCCTGCTTGGCGGGGAGCCTGCTTCCCACTCACCCTCCCCTCCGCCTCCGCCTGCCTCTCTGTCTACCTGTGATCTCTCACTCTGTCAAATAAATAAATGAAAAATCTTTAAAAAAAAAAAAAGAATGGAATATTGTATGTGAGGGGTAGTCCATAGGATGGTTTCCATTTGTCATTCTTATTGGCTATGTCAGTCGGATTATCATCTCTAAAAGAGCATCTTCAGCCAAATAGAGGCTTACTTACCTCATGAAGTATGAAACCTGGAGGTCCAGAGGGCAAGGCAGTATAGTACTTAAACAGTTCAGTCAAGAGAGCAAGGTCCTTCTCACCTCCAGTTATACCATCTTTTGTAATGTTCAAGAAAGCTTTGGTGCTACAGATTTTACTACTGAGACCTGTCCCTTCCAGCTGTTGCTTAGAATAATTACAGTTCAGGGTGTAGGTTTGGCTTTTTTCAAATACGCAGGACTTGACATTGTGGGACTCTTTTTTTTTTTTCCAATTCCCACTTCTAATTTATTTATTTTTTCAGCGTAACAGTATTCATTGTTTTTGTACAACACCCAGTGCTCCATGCAAAACGTGCCCTCCCTATTACCTACCGCCTGTTCCCCCAACCTCCCACCCCGACCCTTCAAAACCCTCAGGTTGTTTTTCAGAGTCCATAGTCTCTTATGGTTAGCCTCCCCTTCCAATAATGGAGCTAGCCCATAGGCTTCAGACAGAAAGCTCCTCCTTCAGCCAAGTGGTACTTCCTTCCATTTCTGTTTACAGACTGGTGGCCTTACTTTGGTTCATCCTCTCTTACAGGACATGGCTGAAAATAGCAGAGTCAGCCGATGCCAAATTGATGGAGAATTTCCCCCATCTCTTCTAACACTATCTTGGGTGCTGCCTGCTCTGTGTTCTGAATCCATCAGATGACTAGTGTGACCAAATGTCTCTTCAGCGCATTTTAAAGGCCAGCAGCTTCCCAGTTCTCAGTGAGCCAGTTTCATGATTCTCACTTTCAGTTACCAGATTCTGTGTTATTCAGAACTGAGATGCCTGTGAATGACACACGTGACCAATGCTCTGCGAGGAACCAGCCTCGCATGCAGGTAAAAAGAACAGTAAGGCAGAAGAGAGGGTCCTTCTTCCATTTCATCAGTCAGAAACTGAGTTGCTCTTAGGGCTTCTAAGAAACTGAGGTTTAGAGGAGGAAAGGGGGCGAGAATAGGTGCTAAATACCTACTGCCTGCCTCAGACATCTAGCATCGTAATCTCTTTCTTGTATTTCCCGTGTTCCTTATGACTCAGATACAGGACCAGAGCTCCACCAATCAGATCTACCCACATAAGACATTCAGCAGAATATTGGTGATATGAAGAGATTAGGATAGTGCAGAATCCGTTCTGGTAAGAGTGATGGTGGCAGGAGTGATTTGTGCCCATTTCCCAGAGACATCAGACAGAAGCCACAGTTCCTGCAAGCAGGATCCCAGCCCAGCACTCTTGGTGTTTGTGATATGAGCTGTGTGACCTGCCTCAGGATGGTGGCAGTTGTGTCCTTGTAGGGTGGGTACCACAGTGCAGTTTGGGGCATTGTTCCTGGCTCTCTGGTCTCCTTCTCTGGCCTTCTGAGCATTTTATGAGTGAGCCAACATCACTGAATAAACTTTGATATCACCTAAATGAATCAAAGTTGATTCAGCTATTTGCAATTTAGCACTTTGGGAAAAAGATTATTTTAGCTTGGTAGGTGCTAGAATTTCGGGGGACCAAGGATAATGAGGAGTAAAATACGACTCTTGTTCTAAGACCAGGTAACAAACAAATAATCATCTGACTGAATTGAGTTCTAGTAGTGAGTAACACAGGGTAGAAGTTGTCAAGCTGATCATGACATGTTGTGGGAATCCCAGCGGGGAAAAAAAATCTAGCAGATGGGTGGTGATAAGTGTCAAGAGCTTATGAGAGAAGACAGAGCTTAGTATGTGAGAGATCTGAGCTAGACCAGATCCTGAAAATTGGGACAGCTGTGTTAGAAGATTGGTGAGAATGACAAAGTAGATTTAGGTTTAAATGACCCCCACTTTGAGTTTTTATTGAAATACCAAATAGACAAAGGATATATGAGGTAAGGATAGAGGTAAATGGATGCCTCCATTTACCTCCATTTATCTCTAAGTCAGATGCCTCCTTATTTCCTTTTGGAGGTGAATCCATAATTCAGTGGTCAGTGGAGTCCTCATGGAAAGAGAAAAATCTTCCAGGTCAGAGAAGGCCATCTCAGTGTACTTAGTTTTTATGCCGTTAGACTGGTGGAAGTCTCATGCCAGTGTGCTAGGGTCTACCCACCACCATACAAAGCAATCCTGTCCACGACACAGTGATGTATTTTCATGCCTGTTCCTTACTGCATCTTTGGGCTTACGGCAGGGCTGGCCCTGGTCCATCAGAGCAGTCTAAGCATTTTGTTAGCTGAAGTAAACAGATATCCTGACACTAGAAGATAAGGCTGTGGTAATCAGCTTAGGACCTTGTTGAGGCATTAAACATCGATTAATTACGAGGGGCACAAGAGCCAGAGCAAAGAGCATCTCTATTAAGCTGGCAGGGTCTGTAAGTCTTGGACAGCAAAAAAGAGATAGTTGCAGTGACCTTAGGGCTTAATTGTTGGAGATCATAGTTTTTCACTTTGATTCACTAGTAGCATATTTAACAGCATTGCTAGAATTTGCCAAGATAAATACTGCATTTAAATACAATGCCAGGTATAAAATATGAAAGAGGGCAGCTAAGAGCACATTCTGAGTTGTCCAGTTGGGAGATGGGGTCAACATACACATGGCAACATTTTTGGGTGAAACATCTAGAGTCAGTAGCATAAAGCTTCCTGCCTGCATGTAATATTTGTGTGATTTCCAGAGATGTTTCTTGATTTAAACCCTGGAAAATTGCTTGCATCTTTCAGATCAGGAGGTTGTTTGAATTAGGTTTTACATTTTGATAGTGGGTATAGAAGAGCTTGGCTAACTGACTGCAGTCTGTGTTCAGAGCTATATTGTATTTTCCAGACTCCCCTGCAGTGGGTGTGGCCATGTATATAAGTGTATGGGTCATTTCCAGTCCTGACCCAGGGAACCTCTCGTGCATGTCCCTCTGTACTCGTGGAGGGAGCCTAGTCCCTAATCACTAAAGTTAATCACTAATGCTGCTCGCTGACCAGGAACATCTGTATTGGGCAGTGGGTAGAAATAAACTCTTGAGTTGAGCTGCATAGATATTTGGGTTTATGTGTTACCCTACCCAATGCAGACTGTTAGAAAAATACCCACAATTTCAGGCTTTGTTTGTGTTTACCTTGGCTCTTTGACGTTCAATCCATGTTTAGTAAATCACAGAGTTCTAGTGACACATCTAATTAACCACCACAAGTTCTTCTTGTCAGAACTGCTTACAGTTTACTCTGACTGTTGGACTTCATTTCTCTGTGAAGTCTTAGATTCTCCATCTTCAGGTCCATTGGTTACTTGGGTTCAATTCTGGAGCAGAAGAGAAAATATGGACTAGGCATTTAATTGAGAGCATTAACCACCCATGTGAGGCTTTTTAACTACAAGTTTTTTCAGGGGATATACATCGAGCAAAAGGATAAACATGTAGTGGCTGGGCTGAGGCACAGGTTATCAGTACTACCTTTCCATATAGCTGTCGTCAAATCATACAGATCTGCCCTAAAATATTTCTGGCAATATATCTGTTTTGCAAATACTTCTCGAAAATAACGACTTTGAACTCTGGGCTTCCCAAACTCAGTTGTAGAGAACTAATGATAGCAGTCAATCTATTCCACTATACCGGGGACTGGCAAGACTTTTTCTGTAAACAGCCAGATAGTAAGTATTTTAGGGCCCATCTCTGTTGCAGCTACCCAACTCTCCTCAACTCTTGAAAACAGCCACAGACGGTATGTAAACAAGTGGGCGTGGCTGTGTTGTACGAATTCTTCTTTCTAAAAATAGGTGGTGGGTCTTCATCTGTGAACACTTGCATTAGATGTCCAGATTTTATATCTGGATTAAAC
Organism: Meles meles; assembly: GCF_922984935.1. NCBI lineage: Eukaryota > Metazoa > Chordata > Mammalia > Carnivora > Mustelidae > Meles > Meles meles. The sequence continues at coordinate 27,767,772 of NC_060070.1, forward strand.
CAAACCATTAAGGAGCTTGTACCACAGGGCATTTTTTTTGGTCCCTTTGGAATTAGGTCCACTGAATTTTGTTTTGATATTATATACTCAGCTTGCCCTGAGGGACATTGTAAGAAGCAATTATCCAGACTGGATATCATGTTTCTCGTCCTTGATTATGGAAGTTTACCACAGGATGCAGCACCTCCTTCAGGGTGCTCAGCAGGAGAAAATCAGTGGTTCCCCTGAGGCCCTGGAAGCTCCTGTCTATGGACAAAGTAAATCATAGTCAAACACAGTTATCTTTCTGCTTTGGCAGCAAAGAAGCTCAAGAAGGTTCAGTCTTCCATCAATCATATATGCCCCCTGCATACTGATGCCACTCTTACCTTTATCTAAAGTATGTAACGCCTGCAGTGAGATAGTGCTGGTGTGCAGTGGAGGACACAGTAGCTGTGGCCTCTACCCTCATAGAGCACATGTTCTTTCTAACTTTATTTTCCATTCTCTTTGATTTAAACAACATACTTACTTTTTAAAAAGATTTTATTTATTTATTTGACAGAGAGAGAAATCATAAGCAGGCAGAGAGAGAGAGGGGGAAGCAGGCCCCCTGCTGAGCAGAAAGCCCAATGTGGGGCTCGATCCCAGGACCCTGAGATCATGACCTGAGCCGAAGGCAGAGGCTTAACCCACTGAGCCACCCAGGTGCCCCAACAACATACTTATTTTAAAAATCATGCTGGATTCTACATGTTTTTATGAGCTGCCCGACATCCTTATTTGGAGTGAAGTCAGGTATATAAAGACAGACAGATGTCGGAGAATGGGATTTGCAGAGGTTGATTTCCCATTCCCCTAGCATCTGCTGCATCTCTGTGCTAGCCCTTCTCTAAACTATGGGTCTGAGTCTTAAAACTTTATAATCCACATAAAGAGTAGTTAGATTATGGCACAAGTCTTCTGTCATTGAGGAATTCACTGGTGCATTTGTTCTGAAGAAACTATTAAAAATCACATGAGATCTTCACAACACTAGGTTCAATAGGTCCAGTCTTTGGTTCTGAGCTCGGTAATTATATGTGTGCTGAATTCGTGCTATGAGAGCCAGGATGTTAATGCTCATGTGGAACGTTTATCACAATAAATAAACAGAGGAGGCTATTGACAAGACATTTCCAGACTTCGTCAATTTGGATTAAGGGTTCTGAATTTGAAACCCCTAGAAATCTGAAGGGGCTATAAATGGGTTTGAGAGAACCATGAACCATCTGTATTATATGCATAATTTTACACTGTAATGTATATGGAAATTATTTTCTGGAGAGAGTGTCCATTGTTTCGATCGGCATTCTCAAGGACATCAGGTTGTGATGGCCTAAATGGTTTACATCAGTTTTTCAAATGATCTATGCTGAAGTGCCAGCTTCTTTCTTTTCTAAAAAAATTTGTAACCTAAGTAGATCACCATTAAAAAATATGAGAAAAATAAATTATTAGAAAAATTAAATGCTGGATGCTGCAGCAATGTCAGAGTGCTATGTAAGTTTCTAAATGCCTGCTCTTGGTTTCTGTAACTGGCAAGTGTTTGGTGTATAAATTGAAGGAGAAGGGATTCAAGGATTAAAAGGAGAGTTCCAGCTTTGGCAACTGGAGAGATGACGATGAGAAGATATGGTACATAAAAGAAGCAAGTTTGGGTAGCAGAATAATGAGTTTAGTTGGGATCTACTAAGTTCAAAGTATCTGCATGACACGCGTGTGGCTATTACCACAGTCCCAGTAGTTTTTGCACATGTGCTAGAAACTCAGGCTATAGCTAGAGACACTGACCTGAAAGTCATCAATAATGATTGAAGCCATGGAAGCAGATGGTATTTCACTAGGAAATGATGTAAGGTGAGGAGAAAAGAAGGGTAAGGGTGATACCTATGGAATACCAGTATTTAAGGAATTGGCGGAGAAAGAGAAGAAAGAAGAAAGAAGAAAAGAGAAGTTCAGAGAAGTAGGAGGACAACGTTCAGAATATTACAGAAATTAAAGAATAGAGTTGCCAGAAAAGAAATGTAAGATTGTACATAGAGTTCTGGTAAGATATCCAAAAAGAGGCCAGTGTATCAGGACAGCAGTTTTTGAGAAGTGTTAACGGCCAGGAAGAAACCGAATATAGAAATTTGAGGAGTCAGAGGGGAGCAAATGGCGTTGGGGTAAAAAAAAACAAAAACAAAACCAAAATACTTCCAGAAAGTTGAGCACTTTTGTACAATGTAGGTAGAAAAAGGAAGAATGAAGGCATGAAAATTTCCTTGAGGAATGGCAAAGTTATGCAAAGAAGAAGTAGCAGAAGAGAGGCCAAGAAAAAGGGAGGAAGGGCATTGAACACCTCACGTGGCAAACAGTAGAGAAGGGGGTGAGAATCATAGGTGCCTAGGTCAGCCTTGGAAAGTTAATGTTGGTACTGGTCCTCCAAGTTGGCTTATAGATGGCCACATTTTAACTGGTTGAATTACTGGCTCTTCTTGATATGACTGTTACCTTATCAGCTTGTGTCATATCATCTTCATATTTTCACTGAGAGCTAGAACTTACGTAGTACATGAAGGCATTGTGGAAAGAGGCACCCAATTGGACATTTGAATCTTCTTAGCCCTTAGTTCTGCTTCAGTTTCATCTGTCTTATTCATGACATGAGTTTCTAACTTATTATGAGCACTTAGGAAAAATGGTTATTTTCAAAACTAAACTGATTCACCACTGTTATGGTTTAATATAGAAACAGGTATAGTTTGTTATAGGGAGATTTGGCAAGTTGGTCTTTGTGAGAATTCATACACTTTTAGTTTTGAAAACATTGTGTAATTATTTTCTACATAACTGATTTTTCTGGGCACTTTTTATTCTTGATAACTTATTTTCATCCCCTAGAATTCCTGTAGAAATAATTCTTCCTATTTCAGATACCTTAACAGCAACTGGTACCCAGTTCAGTCTAATGTGTTCTCCATAAGACATTAAAAATAATCAATGTGAGTGCTGGGTAGAGACTAATAGAAGAAGGATAGAGTAGCCCACTGTTTCAAACCATTTGCATCATTTTTGGCATGTCTATCGACAGCATTCACAGATGAGGCCAAAGATGGAATGGCTTGGAGCCTATGCTGCTTTTAGGCTCTGGCTAAAGCAGTCTTTAAATCACGCTCCAAAGTACAATTACCAACAGTGAATTTATACATCATAAAGATGGGGGAGAGCAGAAAATGGCTTTCACAAGACAGCTCCAACTTTAGAGACTTTGTCTGTGTGACTCCAGGAGTCCCTGATTCGTATCATCTTGAGCAAGCTCCCTGCTACAGGGAGCAGCTACCTTTGATTTCACTTCTCTGCCTCCGGTTTCAACTTAGCTCAAGGAAACAGATCTCCTTTTACTGTGACTGTTCCTCAGAGAACCAAAATATTGCTTTATTTTTATTTTTATTTTTGTTGGGAGGAGGTGTATAGGGGATGTGGGGTAGACATAATAATTCTATTCTCCAAAGACCATTTCTCTGTACTTCTGTTTTCTCTGTACCTCTAAACTCTGCATCCTAAACCACAGAGGAAAAGGCAGTGGTACACTGTGTTGGTGCTGAAAAAAAAAACATTGACCAGACGGAACATTTTCCCCCACAGTCAAACTGAGCTCTAATGACCGGGCTTTTTATTTCTCCCAGGAAAGAGTAATATAATTGGTCCCTGTAATACAGTAATCGGTTTGTTCATTCTTTGTTTAGTAGATGTTTATTTGGGATATAGGGATTTATTTGGGATACAGAACAAACTGGCTTTGGGATAAAGTCTGAGAATACATTAATTTCTAAGTAAACCTCAATAATCAAATCAATAAAAAAACACAGCAGGAGTAAACAATACAATTAGGAGTACATTTATGTACTAATCAGTACACTTATCAGTACATTTATGTATGGCAATTTACAAGTAATAATTATGTTACAATAATTATTATAAGTAATAATAATTATTATTTTAATAATAATTATTTTACATTGATATGATTACATTTACATAATTATTACAAGTAATAATTATGTTAGGACACATCTTGGGTTGATTTTCTCAAGGGCATCTGTGAGAAAGGAACATTTCTGAATTAGAATTTCTGTTATGGAGTAGAAATAAGAAGTAAGAACATGTTTTCGAATATGCAGTAAAAAGATCACCAGCTCCTCTAAAGACCTGACACTGACATTCATCTTAGTACATAAAAGAGAAAATGCGCTGAGGATGGGAAATGCAGGAGCTGTAACAACAGCTGGAGAGGTGACTGATTCTAACGGTTTGCTTGTGTGTGACATCAGTGCGCCGCTGAATTTGGCGGGAAAGTAATTCACAGAATTAAGGCAGCCGCGTTAGTGTTGTGTTCTCATTAAAAAATGTCAACAGCTCATTGAATACAGGAAAATTTCAGGGATTTTATTTTGCAGGAAGCCAGTGTAGTATCTGCAAAAGTAATATCACGAAAATGATATGCATTAGGGAATCTGCAGAACCTCTGGTACATTAGTTTGAGTTATTCCGCCAGTCCTTTGAAAGGGTAATATCCCATTTGAATGACAAGCAAAGGAATTCAAAAGGATAACAGGCATTGTTTTTGTTGTTATGGTTGTAGTTACTTGTTTGTCATTTTTTTTTATTAGCCGTATTAATCTAAGGCCATTTTTTAAAAACTTCTTTTGGATATCATTTTGTACAATTGCAAATCTAGATTCTTTTATTCGTTCACGGATTTTAAATGATGTATTCTCTATGTCAGACAACCTGCTCAAAGAGAAAAATGTAACCTGTACTTTAACTAGTAAGCCCATTGTAAGACACCCTTACACATGAAGATGGAACGCTATGTAAATAGCAGTTGATAAAATGGTAAGAACTTGTATTTAAATTTAGTTTTTTCTGCAAGTGCAGTTAGTATTATTTTTTTCTCACTGGTCTCTGATATACTATTTTGAGGGAGAAAAAAATGTTTTTGCTACCATAGCAACAGTATCCTTTTGCTTTCCATCACAAACCATAGTTTCTGAGTATAACTAGGAAATTGAAATGTGCGTAACTCAGAACGATAAGACCAAGCGTGGTAAGCATTCATCTAAATGAATATTTGTGTCATTGTTCTTGCACTCACGGTAAGATTGGAACTTTCAAGGTCAACATATTTGTTCATAGTTTTCACAGCGGCACTCATAAAAGATTATTGCCACTTACCGGGCGACTACTCCTTTCACTAAATGTCTTATTAGCATGATTTTCCGAAGACGATAGGAAATTAAAACACTCCATAGTACAGTTTATTTTATAGTGTTGAGGAAATGTAATACAAAGAAAGGGCACACACTCTAGTGAGTGTGAGGAAAGAAATGATCTGCAACTTGACCTGAAGTATATGTGGAGGGGAGGGAGCGCAGCAAAGGCTTGGAGAGAAGCTGATGGAGCTCATTCTGTTATTTGTTTCAGGGGTGATTCTGAAATGGTGCTTCCCTCTGTGATGCCCTTGCAATAACATTTTTTTTTCTTCTTGATCTTTCACAGCCCATGGATATTTCAGCTTGCAAGGTAAAATATGTTTTTGCTCCATGGCCAGCGTTTAAAATCCTCTTTGGCTCTGCTATGGCACTAGATAAAAACAACACAGCCTTAACTGCCCCTTGGCTTTGCTTCATACCTCCTCTCCCTTCAGCTTTTCCTTAATCTCTGTCTACATTGACTTTAAATCTGGAGCCTCTTTGCCTAACCCCATTTGGATGGGCGATTATATTCCGAACTGGCCCCGCACTCCTGACTTGGCTCTTTCCTTAAGTAATTGCATTGGGAGGACACATACTATACCTACTGGAGGCAATCTTGGAAATACTGCAGTGTCCTGTTCAGGCCTTGGGGACACCAGCCTGCTGGGGTCTGCTGTGCTCTCTGGGTTCATCTTGTCCAGGGAGGAGCAGAGAGAAATGTGTTTACCGGCCACAGACTGACCGGGACCTCACAGCAGATTTGCTTCCTCAGTAGATGAGTGTATTTTTCTGCCTTGTCAAGGACACATCTAACTACATTTGGCAAATTCCAGGCTGCTTCACCCACAAGACTGATGAACCAGGAGTAAATTGGAGTTTACTTTCTTATCCTTCACTATGGGCAGGGTTCAAAATAATCATTCAGTTCCACCTTAGCATGAATACATGTCCAGGGAGATGTTTGCTGTTGTTACCCAATGAATTGATTCTCTATGTCAGATTTAAAGGAGTGCAGGCTGCTGGTTTGAGCATTTTGGTTATATGGCAACAAGAATTAGCTCTTCACCTGGCTGCTTTAATGGGCCTAATTAGAGGCCCACGGGAAAGGCTTTGTAGAGTCAAAATGCACTCAGCTTTGGGTCATACCAAAACTTTAATTGCCACCTCTGTCACTAACTAGGTATATCACTTTGGGCAAATTATTAAGCTCCTTTAAAATGGAGATATAATACTTATGTTGGGCTAATCTGAAATGCAAAGTGTGTTAACTACATTTGAGCAGTACCTAGTGCAGGGGACATACTCATTATGTCGCTTTCTTCTCTCTAATAGGATTGAAAGGGGTATGTATGGGGCTGCAAATTAATTTTGTATTTGTGTGCATCTTTTCTCTAACTATCTGCATATCTTCACTTAAGAAACTTTCTTTATCCAAGACAGAGTTTTGCATGTACAGGATGGTCATATGTAATTGCTTTGACTTAAAAAAAAAATGGAAAGAAATTGATTCTTAATTTTTGCATCAGAATTACTTAGGCAGTTGTGAAATCTGAAAAAAAAAATGTGACATCAGATCTTAAAAAATGAACAGAGTGGAGACCTTGAATTCCTCCTCCATTGGCCTAATAACTCTTAAGGCAGAATAGGGCATGTCTGAGGATGTAAAATGGCTGGCCTATGGCACGGCCAATCCATTCCTTTCAGTCTTCTAAGAATTGATGTGAGTTGCAGCCAGATCAATTTGGCTGTGGCGATTGGTATCGATTGTGTAGACGGGCAAAAAGAATGGATTTGCCATGTCACAGAATAGTTCATTTGCCTCTTGTAGATACTATTGTAGCCTAGAAAAAATTGCATAGTGGTGAGAGTCAGGAAAGAGCCCTCTTCTGATCCTTCCTTTTCTTCACCTTGCCCTGTGTGACCACAAGCTAGACAGCTCCATGTAGATGCCCCCGTGGAGTTTTTTTAACATGTTCCTGGACTCATCTTCTTCTCTCTGAAATTACTTCCTACTTGTTGTTAGGGATACTACCATATAAGGTTGAATGCTCAATATTTTCTTTCACTCTCCTCTCTCCTTTTCCTCCTTTCCATCCTCCATCCACCATTCTAATCATGCATCAACTTCCTTTCTTAGGAATATACCTCAAATTCTGATCAAGATTTTCTATGCTCTTTGCCAGCTATATTGTCTGTTCTGGAAAATATTTATTCTATTTGCAGTCCTGCTGGATACTGCTGCCTGTTTTCTTTTTTTGAATGCTGCTTTGATTATTTCGTTCTCTGACTTAGAATGTTCCCCAGCTCTGTGTATTCCAGCCTGTTGTAGTACCTTTAAGGAACTCTCACGTTTGGGTGACTGCAAAAAATGAACATTTCACCTTCTGTACTTTCTTGGCAGGCTTGGTGTGACTGAGATAGACAGCAGTCCATCAAAATGCATTTTCCTCCTTTAAAGCCTAGAGTTGTCACTGAGAGTGACAATCAAGGCAGGAGCTACATTTTCTAGTGTCTGCTTAAATCCTGGTATGGCCGTTGTACTGTATTTACCAGTGCAGCATGAGCCGAAGTGGTGTATGTCTGTTCCACGCCAGTGTGCTTAAGAAGTGGATGTATGGGGGCGCCTGGGTGGCTCAGTGGGTTAAGCCGCTGCCTTCGGCTCAGGTCATGATCTCGGGGTCCTGGGATCGAGTCCCACATCGGGCTCTCTGCTCAGCAGGGATCCTGCTTCCCTCTCTCTCTTTCTGCTTGCCTCTCTATCTACTTGGGATCTCTCTCTGTCAAATAAATAAATAAAATCTTAAAAAAAAAAAAAAAGAAGTGGATGTATGTTCTCTAGATTCTTTCTTTCCTTCTGTTGGCTGGAAAAGACTCTGAGGCCTTGGGAGACATTGAGACTCTAAGTCTCAATTTAGGTATCTAATTTAGATACCTAAATTGTGTGTGGAGGAAACATCAAGCGGGGATATCTTCGTTGAACTGTTATATAAGCAGGAAATAAGAGCAGTGGTTTTATACCACTGAAATTTAGGGTTTCCCTATTACCATGTCTTTCCATCTTCCTAGAACACCCTGTTCATCCCTCTCTACTAATCTCGGTCTACCATATTCATAAATTCAGGTTTTACTGCTATTAAGCCTTTGCTAATTATCATAAGCCAATTTGTTTTCTCTAGTCTTTGAATTTCTTCATTGCTTATTTTCCACAGCGCTATTTGGTTTTTCTATGGTAATTATCTTTTCCTTTGTTCTTACAACAATTATGGAAGCAAAGTCTACTATGTTTCCAATTGCTAGTAGAGCCAAAGTTGAAAAATGCTTATGTCCTATTTCCTTAAATTGAGTATGAAGACAATGCATATGTCTTCTATATTACTACATTCTTCAAAGTGCCTGGCATGCTGGATATTATTATTTGATATCACTTAGGGTTTTATTTCTCAGAGTTCAGAAGGTTTTTTGTTTTTTTAGAATAATCATGCTAATTTAACCAAGTACATTAATAAGCACCTTAATGAGTGGACTGTGAGGCTGTGGTGTTCAAAATCAGTGAAGGTGCTGACTCTTAAATTGAAGAGGAGAAAAGGTGCTGACTCTTAAATTGAAGAGGAGAAAGGTTGATTTAGATCACTTCGGTGGTACAGACTTGGTAAATTCCATCTTTTATTTGGAATTCTAGGTGAATTTTACCTAAAGCTTACATGGCTAGGGAATAGTGAAGGCATAGTACTCACCACCCTTATGAAAAGGATTCCATTTCTTAGTAAAAGAAGATCCGTATTTTTTCTCCTTAGGAGGAGATAGGCATTAAAGCATGAAAAGAAAAGTTGAATTCTTAGATCTTAATACTTAGATTTTAAAAATAACAGATTGTTTCCCAACTATCATTAAAAATAAAATAAAATAAATATGATTTTTATCATAAAAATAAAATAAATAAAATATCATTAAAAATAAAAATAAAAATAAAATAAAACAGCCTGGGTGGCTGAGTGGGTTAAAGCCTCTGCCTTTGGCTCAGGTCATGATCCCAAGGTACTGGGATCGAGCCCCACATCAGGCTCTCTGCTCCGTGGGGAGCCTGCTTCCTCCTCTCTCTCTGCCTGCCTCTCTGCCTAGTTGTGATTTCTCTCTGTCAAATAAATAAAACATTAAAAAAAAAAACTTTTAAAAATAAAATTGGAGCTAAGAAACTAGAGAATGCGGAGGATTAATGCGTACTGTGTTCCCTAGTAGTTTACTGATGTTTGATACCAGTGCCCTCCCATCACAGTGACTAAATAATGACTCACAGTTCTTCTTTATCTTTAATATCACTATTTCTTTCTTTTTCCTTTTAATAGATTTTTGTATTTTTTTAAAGATTTTTATTTATTTAACACACAGAGAGAGATCACAAGTAGACAGGCAGGCAGAGGGAGAGGGGGAAGCAGGCTCCCTGCTGAGCAGAGAGCCCAATGCAGGGCTTGATCCCAGGACCCTGAGACCATGACCTGAGATAAAGGCAGAGGCTTTAACCCTCTGAGCCACCCAGGCACCTCAGATTTTTGTAGTTTTACTTTGCTGTTGGCTGACATTGAAGAATAATCTCTTTTTCTTAAAAGGAACAATCTGAACTTTTGCAGCATAAATGCTAACTATATTAGGAAAAGGTACTGCAATTTAATAATGCAGGGGCTGTGGCAAACAATGCAAGAAGGAAAAACGGTCTAGTTTGAATTTGGATAAACTGTATCTCTAGGTAGAGCATTATTATGGAAATGTCAGAAAGATATATTTACAATAAAATTGACTAGTGGAAAAAGTAGAATATAAAATAAACACAGCTTCAGCATAGTCATACTGGTTTAGAATTCTATTAAAATTGGTCAAAAATGAGACAAGCTTAATTGTTAGTGCATTAGAGTCACAAGTAAACTTTAATTTCTCATATTGTCTTTTTAATCAGGATAACAGCAGCATTGTGGATTGTAGGAAAATCATTTTGTAGTGGTATGAACAAGAGTTTGTGATAGTTTAATAATCTAATAAGGAATAAGATGGAAAGGTGTTTGAAAGGACAGCTAGCTGCAGGCCTACGAATTAGATGCATTTTAAAATGAGATTTATCTATGATGCAATAAGATGTGTTCCAAACAAAAAAAGGAAAATTAAATTTGGGGAGGAGGACATTTTTTTTCCTCTGAAATATGCCTGGCTCAATTTAGTTTAATCAGAACAGTAAAATTCTCAAAATACTGTTTACACAAATTTTTTTTTGGACTGGAGCCATATCGAATAAAATTACTTTCTGTTTAACTTGTGTAAAACTAAAATTCAGCAAATTTAATTTTTGAAAATAAGTGACAAAACAGTTGAAGAGCAGTTGCTACTGAGTCTAAGGAATGGAATGCCCGAAGTATCATTGCCAAATTATAAACTCCTAGAAAAATGGCAGGTAGAGAAAAGACTGTGGTTGCTGCTGGTAGGATTTGAAACATAATTATGATTTAGTGGAAAATTACTGCCTTTGGGTGGGAATCAAGCCAGTGTCCCTAACTGATACTTATAAAAATGAACCAATCTGCTGTGCTCTGAAGGAAGAATAGCAATTATTCATACCCAAAGCAGTGTGTTGAAAGTGTAGATTTATCTTCTCATATGTTTTCTGTAACTTTTTACTAGATGGTGGCATTTGCTTCATCTTCTAATATTTAAAGCCTAATTATTATATAAGGCATTAAAAGAATGCAGAATAAAAGACTCAGTCACTGCAATTTTTCTTGCTTAAACTGATCACCAGGACTAACTACCACAAGGGTGGGCCTACCTTCCGCTGCTGGCCAATTTCTGTCCTTGTTGGGGTAATTTCCATTCTGTGCCTGGGCATTCTCCAAAGCCTCCTTTTCCTTTAAAAATCACATATGTTCAAATATTAGTGCGCCAGTCCTTGGATCATGACTATAACATGACTCCTGGGGGTCTCAGTTAATGTGAAAAGAGCCAATCTTGAAAACCTCAGGAATCCTATTCAGTGTGAACATGAAATTATTCCAAGATTTAAATGTCACTAAAATATTCAACAACAAATACTTATTATCTGGATGAGGTTTTTCAAACACTTGTTTCTTAAAACCAAATTCTGTATTACTCAGGGTTTAACCACAGAAGCAGACTGTGTAAATCTGTATGTGTATATATAACATATACCCATATATTATATATAAATATCATATTTATTTGTGTGTGTATTTAAAATTTTGTATGTTTGTTTGTTATACGGAACTTGCTGACAAGATCGTGGGACTGGTAAAACAGTCTCTGTAAGGCAGTTGTCTCCATATCTGATGCCGGGGCTCCAAGGGCACACAGTGGGCAGTTTGGAAGGGAAGATCCCCGACAGGCTGGAACCCACAAACATGAGCTGGAATCCCTGGTTTGCTCTTGTTGCCTCTGACCTTAGTGGTGAGAGGGTCCTATAGCAGCTGGGCCTTTGTCATGGAGTTAAACCCAAGCACCTGGGCCAGGAGTCAGAAAAGCTGAAGTAGGAGCCAGGGAAGGTGATCAGGTGCAAGCCCAGGGAGCTCAACTGGAGGACAACTAAGTCCCTTTATAAGGAAGTATAAGAAGAGAGAGAGGAAGCTGGTCCTTGACCAGACAAAGAGGAATGTGAATTGTTACTATAAAATAATGTAACAGTGTATTGTTTATGTTCTTAACATAACATTCATTGACGTATCATGATGGTACGTTTTAGTATTCAGCTCGCATCTTTTGTATAGCTCATGTGGCGTATTCTTCATTTAGAGAATGCATTTTTGTATTATCCTATCATTATAATTATATGATAGAATATATATATGTATATATATATATTATATATATACATATGTATATATGGATATATGTATATGTATATATGTATATATTTATATATATGTATATATGTATATATATGTATGTATATATACATATATATGTATATATTTTTGTATTATCCTATCATAATTATATGATAGAATATATATATGTATATATATTATATACATATACATATGTATATATGGATATATGTATATGTATATATGTATATATATATAATATATATTATATATATACATATATATGTATATATATATAATATATATTATATTTTGTTCTCCTTTGACTCTCACCTGGCTAAAGCATGTGAATTCTAGCATATTCCTATGTCTTTTTGATGAGCGGACTGTGAAATATCTGACAAAAATTGCAAGTCGGTAGCAGAAATAGATTAATCACAAATAAAAAACAATTTCACAGTTGCCTTTTGTAATATGGCTTAAATTTAGTGGCTGGTATTCAGAAGAAAAAAAGGAAGCAAATGGAATTATGGAAAGTGGATGGAATTGATTTTTTTTAAGCATGAGGTATTGTGAGGAAAAACACAGCCGTACTGATGTAAACGCAGCTTCCAGTAAATCTCATTTCTCTTAGCTGTAATTATGAAAATCCTCTTGAGCATTTCAGTATGTTGTGAGCTGCTTTGCTGTTTTTCACAACAGAGACAATTTCAGTTATCTTAGAAATCTGGAGCTGCCTTCAGCCTGAAGCCCAGAAGACTCACTGGTTCTGTGCTCAGGGTCAATTGTTGCTTAAACTACTTTTAGAGTCTATTCAACATGACAAGCAGATCAATCTTTTCAATTCAGAACTGATGAAATTCTACATTTTAGAAAGCATTGCCTGGAGAGTATGAATTCAATAGATGTTTTTTAGGACCATTTGGTGTTTCTTTCAGCTATTTTGCTAGGGCTTCTCTAAATGCAGAATACTAAACTCATTTGGATCTTTTAAGCAGGCTTAGTTCTCTCAATATATACATATTTTTCCAAAGTATAGGGAATTAATCTTAGAACATCATCTTTAGTGTAACCCAGCATTGACACTGATTCTAAGTAGTTTGTGTAGAAATAGGATATGAACATTCCATTTGTACTGACACCTTATTTTTTAAACTCACAAATCGTGAGGTATGCATGGATGAAAATGCTAGGAAGAAATGTACAATCTCAGGCTGAAGCAAGTGAGAATGAAACTCATATTATTTACCCTTTAGACTTACATTACATTCAAAATGCTTTCATATTTGAGTCACAAGCAATTATATTAAAAAATACATTGGTATAAAGGCAAATGTATCTTATACAGAAAGTAGAAGGCAGATAGGAAGCAGCAGCCAAATGACACCTACAGGGGTGCCTGGGTGGCTCAGTGGGTTAAGCCGCTGCCTTCAGCTCGGGTCATGATCTCAGGGTCCTGGGATCGAGTCCCGCGTCGGGCTCTCTGCTTAGCGGAGAGCCTGCTTCCCTTCCTCTCTCTCTGCCTGCCTCTCTTGTGATTTCTCTCTGTCAAATAAATAAAAAAAAAAAAAAACAAAAAAAAAAAACAAAAAAAAAACAAATGACACCTACAGTGTAATCACCTGTGAAAACAAAATCTTGATTTCTGTCTTTATGTAGTTAAACTAATAACTCATCCTACTTAACAAAAGAATTTGTGGAAACTTTTAAATGTTTTTTGTTATACTTCCTGAAGTTGTTTTTAATTGACCTTTTTTGTAGACTAATAGAAAATACTCACCTGTTTTTAGCCTGAAATCAGGGTTCCAACAGTGTTAAAAGTATGCCCCCCGAGTCAGTGTGATGAGATAGATTTAGGCAGGCGGCAGAGGGCATGACCTGCGGTCCTGGATGGAAAGAACCTTGGAATAAAAACTTCCCTTTTCTGTATTGAAAGATAATAGGATGATATTGAAAAGTATTAAATATTCCAATGGGGATTACTTAATGGTGTTGGTCATGCCTTCCAGCAGAACGTGCTAAAGTAAAGTTGAGCCTCTCTGGTTACTGTGTTGATCCCAATGCTAAATCCATGATTCTGGCATTCATATTCTAGGAAAACAACTGAGGTACAGGACGAGAGACAGGAAACACTTCTGACTGGGCTACACGTTTTAAGGTACGGTAGTGAATTTTAGTGATGCGCACTTTGTAACCGTACTTGTTTTTGTACTCAGTTTTAACATCAGTTATCTTGATTTTGAAGCTCACTGAACATTTTAATGTTTTTGTTAGAAGTCCTAGTGTTGCTTGTCATTCATTTATTTAAAGTGCCATTAGGGAAGGTTGAAATTACATGCCTAACATGACCCCCCTTCCTATGGAGAGATCAGAGATGGTGCTGCGAGCCTGGTTTCTAGCAGGAGAGAAGGCTCTGAACCATTTTTATACTCTGCATTTCTATTGGTTGATGATTTGGCTTCTTAGGCTGCTGAGACTGCAAAAGGAGTGAGGAGAACTAACCAGCCACTGAATTTTGAAACACCAAGGAGGTCAGAGAAAGCTGGGGTTATTATCATCTCTCAGCGAGCACATAAAGCATTAAACTTTTTCAGTCTCATTTCTACGACAGAGATTTTGACAAGAACGTAAAATAAAAACCCCACAAATTCATACCGCTGACAATGATTATAACATGACCAGGGAATGGTATAAATGTCAACATTTCTTGAATCAATTTGGAGATTGCGATCTTGCAGACCTCCACAGACACTGTAAATGATTACGGTAGAATTTCCCCATTCGTGATTATATTATTGGAAGAGGTGAAGGGATTTCAATATCACACCTGACAAAAAAGGATTGTAAACTCCCCACCGCATCCTTCAGGGTAAAAGATTTTCACAGAATTATAAGACTTGTTCCCGAATCCTCTTACAAAATTCATAAAACGAGCACGATAATTTCCAAAGATCTATGTTTAAAAATATGTTGGCTCAAATTAACCTCATGGTTTTCAATGATTTAAAAAAAAAAAAAAGCCTTACTAAATCTTTCTGTCGCAGTTACATATGTTATTTGAAATTTATAGTTAGCCTCTTTTTACTAACAGCTTTTCATGGAGTTATTTTTGGTCATAGAATAAGGTCTTTGTGCAAGATATCTATACTTCTTTGGTTTTTGCAATAAACTAGGCTCTTTTTAACTATGTGATAGAATCACCAAATTGATAGAAGTCAGCATTTTGATTGAAAGTTGTACCAAATAGAAATTAAACAGAACTTTAAATAGGCATGAAAAATCAGAGAGTGTACATTATCCTAAACATTTCCATCTTACTTAAAATTTCTTAAGAGGAAGCATTTTTTTTTTTTTTAACTGCTTTTTCCTAATTCCAGAGTGTTCATTTACAGAGGCCAAGGAACCACTAGGTGTTGCTCTAAGACAGCTTCCCGTGACAAACCAGCAAACTGCTTTATGGGCTTGAGATTTCATGGGTCATTATAATTTCTTCAAAAATGCTGAGATTAAATCTGAGGCTTAGAAAATTAGCTTTAAATAGTACCATGATCATCTATTAAAATATGCAGCACATACACACATGTGCACCTCCCCCACCCCTCTGAAATGCCTTGTAAATGAAAATCAAATATAAAATCCTATGTAATACCAATGGTACCATTCGTTTAATACCAAAATAATCAGTTTCTGTGTAACGTACCCAACTATCTTTTTCATATACCTAAGATGTCTCTGACAATTGATTTGGTTGTTAATTACTGACATTTCTGAACTGTAGAATCATTCTAGCATCAGGAAAATGAAATAATTGTTTTAGCCAAGGCTTTTTACCTTATCAAACAGGTTTCTCAAAAGGACTTTTGGATCTGGGTAATATGACACCCACCCCCTCCTCTTCCTCAGTCTAGTAATCCAGTAATCTATCCCATATTCTGTGACATTTGACCCACATGTGAAATGAGTTTTCTTGGTTCATTGATGTTTCTTCATAGTTGAAACCTACTCCATGCTCTAGCTTGACAAATTTATACTGATCATTACAAAAGCCAGGACTAGAATATTAGAAATGTTGCAATACAAAAATGGGATGTACTAGGAGAATTTGGGGGAAGATACTGAGTAATATCAGGTTTCTGCACAGGAGTTTCTGTGGCTCTGCATTTTATAGGGCTCTATAGTTTTGGGAAGGAGAAAAGGACAGAAATACTATTCTGGTAAGCAGAACATGGATATAGCATAAAAAATGACCAGTAGTTGTCTCTTTGAGCCCAAATCTCTCATTTCTCATCTTTTAATTAATATGAAGGAATATAAAAAACTACACTACTGTGAATTAGAATTTTGCTTCCATTCCATTTTTTAAAAAAACAGACCTTGGTAGGCTATTTTCCAAAAGAGCTAACAAAGGTCTTCTCTACACCATTTTTGATTCTGCATCTTTGGCTAAGATCAACCATCAAATCAATGCACCAAAGTCTTACTCTTGTTCCTGCCAAGGAAATAGGTTTGTTGATCTAATACCTTTTATATCATCAATGATTTTGACATATCATCTACTAGTACAGTTTTCCGAAAGAATTATAAAATAGTTTGCAACTGCAAAAATATCACAGCTGTAAACATCATATTTTTTCAGCCATCTTGTATATACAGTTACCTCTGAGTAAAATATTTAGACTGAATTTGGATATACAAACCTTATTAAATTATTTGGGGTGAAAAACATTAACAAAAATACACAAGTTCGTGTTTATCTTGGATTTTGCCTGTGGTGGATACTTTTTTTTTTTTTTTTTTTTTTTTTTTAAGGAAGTTCGTGCCGTAATGGAATCATTAAGGGAACAATTTCTAGGGCTAGAGAGCTTGGGATTGGTCATTGCCATTTTCAAACAGATTAACTGATTAACCTTTTTAAAGCTTTGGTTTCTCAGCTGTTAACTTGGGCACACTATAGCACTCATGGTGCTGTTGTAAGAATTACAACAAATGAAACATTAAGAACCTGGCTTAGTATTTGTATGATGGAAAATGTCCAAAAAATACTACATTGAACTCCTTCTGTCTACTTTTGTATTTGGTCTCAAGGACAGTCACAGTGTTCTCCAGAGGTGACTATTACAAATAATTAAAATTTATCTCCTTTAACACACCAAATATTTTTTCTATTTTACTCTTTAATATAGAAACTTTAAAAAAAAATACAGTACATATTTTCAAGCATACTGACAGAATATGCCCAGCATGGTTTAACCATTTCTAGATAGCTCAGGACCAACAGTGGAGACAAATGATCATATTTTTCCTTTAGTAAGATTATCTTTCAGGTGTCAATGTACAGTAAGGAATCTTTGCCTCTTCACTGGGCCAAACCATGTTTGTATACTTTTCAAATTCCTATATTTGCTTTGCAATACCTTTTAAAAATCTTTTCTCCTATGTGGATTATAGTTGAAGATCAGAGACTAAGAAGATAAATGAAATAATGTGTACAGCATATAATACAGCCTTGGGAGAACCTGTTTGGGAGACAGAAACTGAGATCTGGTTAAGGGGTCTCATGGAGCAAGGACTCAATCTCTCCTGCTGGATTCTGCTTTGCTCTGGCAAAATCTCATCATAGGAAGGGCCATAGTTTCATGCTCTTATGAACTGGAAGAGGGAAAGATAGCTTTGGGCTCCCATGGAGTTACTACCTACAGCTCAATATATTTTTTTTTTTTAAATTTTTAAGATTATTTATTTATTTACTTGTCAGAGACAGAGAGAATGTGCACAATCTGGGGAGCAGCAGGCAGAGGGAGAAGCAGGCTCCCTGCTGAGCAAGGAGCCCTATGCAGGACTTGATCCCAGGACTCTGGGATCATCACCTGAGCCAAGGGCAGATGCTTCATACACTGAGCCACCCAGGTATCCCTACAGCTCAGTAAGCTGATGCCTAATCTTGACAGCCTCTCACCATGAAAGCACCTACATGATGCATGTCTCTAGAGTCACCATGGGTGATGTGGAGATAGGTGTCAACACTCTCAGGTGTCATTTCATTTTTGCTATCAGGATGATAAAATGCAACAGTCTGTAGCACTTTCCTCCCTCAGCTCACCTCTCTAGATCCTTCTAGTTTGCCCCCATGCCATAAACCCCACTTTGTTAGACTATTCTCCAAGCAAACCTCATACTTCAAGACCACTCAGGGAAACAGTATGAGTTTTGGGCACAAATTCTCATCTAGTTTTACTGTTGCTCAGAGGCATTTTTTCTCACCTTATGATTGTTGGCTGAGTTCTGGAGGACACGGGTGTTATAGGTGCTTCCTCTGTGTCAATGAAGTGTTATATCTTCTTGCTGGACCAACTGTGAGGCTTGACATGTCATGTACTAGATGAGAAGACATTGTCATTGCCTAGAAATGCTACCCCTCTATTATAACTGCAGTATCCCATTTTTTGAGCCTAACCTCCATCATTCACAATCTCAATTCCATTTCTTCTCTCTGTCTCTTCTCAAACCTCATTGAACTCCCAGAACTTTGACCCTCCAATTTTTCTTCATCACCAGTTCCTTTTGCTTTTATTACCTTTTCTAGCCAGAGCAGATTACACAATCTCATTGCTATAATTGTGTTAGCAAAAAAGTTTTTTACTCTCTCATCTTCCCCTTCCTGCTTCTATTTCACTCACCTAACATATTTTAACTCTGTAGAATGTAAGTGGTTTTACAACTTGCTTTTGAGCAGTATGGTGATGGAAGGCAGAGGTGTAAGAAACAGTACTAACATATCTAGACAACTCTATAGATTGGGGACAATGAAGACAATAAGACCTCTGCAAGGACCACCGGTTCCCTTGTGTGTTGCTTGTCATCTGCCTTTCCATTCCCCATAATGCTGTCACACAGCTGTCAGTTTCATTAAGCTCCTATTAGGCTCTATGTCCTTCCATATCCTCTTCACTTCTAGCGAGTGTTTCACTGCCTGCTTCCCAGAAGATGCGGAGGTTATTATGAACTTCACAACTTCTTGAGTACTGCCATAGATTTTTGTTTCTGTCTTTTCTGTGAGTTTAGTGGATGAACAGTCTTTTCTCCTGTCTGCATCTGTCCTTCCACCTGTGTTCTGCATATGCCTACCTTTTGCTCTCAGGTATCTCAGTTCATCAGTGATGATGGACTGTACCAGCTCTCTTAGCAATCCTTCATCCCTCCTGGGTCCCTTAGCAAACATTTCTTTCTCTTGGCTCCCACTGGTCAAATGTAGTAAATTTGAGCATCAACATAAATAATGAGAGTAATGTTTAGAATAAAGTAAAAAAACCATAAGTTCAGACTGATTTAAATAAATATCTGAGAAGTGGAAAAATAGTAGAAGAAAATGTCTTTCTTGCATGCTGTCAAATAAAAGAAAAATTGAGTTAGAAAGTCATAATTTGTCAGCTTCTATATTATTTCAGATAAGGATCATTTATGGGTGCAAAAAATACTGGGTAAATGATTTTAGAAGAAACAGGGTATTTACCTAGTCTCAAGGATTTTCCCAGAAGATGTTTATTAATTACAAAAAGATAATGTAACTTTACAGAGAAGGAAACTGGCAGACACCACCTTAATTAAATGATCACAGTTAACATCTCCAGCAACGGGACAAATACACATTTTCTAATAAGATGCTATAAGAAGGACACAACCTCATTTTTGTGATCTTTCTATAAAAAACACACAACCTGAATCTAATTGTGAGGAAAACTTAGACAAACCTAAACAAGTGATGATCTACAAAAATGGTCTCTAGTCCTCAAAAATGCCAAGGTCATGAAAGAGATAGAATGTGGAGCTTCCAGGATAAAGAAGAATAAAGAGACATGACAACTAATGAAAAATAGCATGTTCATTTAGATTGGAACCTAGACTCAACTTTCTTTTGTTAAAAGGTCATTAAGTAGGATAACTGAGAAAAATTTACAAGACACATTTTGATTAGATAATAACATTGTATTAGTGTTTCTTTTCCCCCACGTTTATTGAAATGTTATTGACATACAACTTATGTAAGTTCAGGGTATACAATGTGATGGTTTGATACATGTATGTATTGCAAAATGATTATTATAATAAGATTAGTTAATAATTCTGTTCTCTCACATTACTAACTTTTTTGTGGTGATAATATTTAAGATTTAAATTTTCACAACTTTCAAGTATAATATTGTTAGTTACAGTCACCATGTTGTACATAGATCCCCAGAATTTATTGACCTTATAAATGGATATTTATAACCTTTGACTGATATCTCCCTCTTTCTTCCACCCTGAGCCCCTGGCAACCACTCTACCCTCTGTTTGTGTACAATTTGTTTAGATTGCTTAAATAAGTGAAAACATACGCTATTTGTCTTTCTCTGTCTGACTCACTTCACTTAGCATAATATCTCTAAATTCATCCATATTATCATGAATGGCAGGATTTCTTTTTTTAATTGAGGTATAATTGACATATAAATATTATTTCAGATTACAATGATGATTATATCATATTATTATCTATTATATATACTTTATATATTATATAATGATGAAATAATGATTCAATATTTGTATACTGTGTGAAATGATTGCCACAGTAAGTCTAGTTAATATTGAAACATTCAAGATCTACTTTCTTAGCAGCTTCGAGATAAATAATACAGAATTACTAACTATAGTCACTATGCTATACATCACACCCTAAAGACTTACTTGTTTTATAACTGGCAGTTTGTACCTTTTGACCACCTTCACCCATTTCACCTACCCCCTGCCTTAGGCAACCACCAATCTGATCTCTGTATATGTGAGCTCAGTTTTTGGTTTTTTTTTTTAACATTCCACATATATTGAGACTATACAGTATTTGTCTACCTCTGTCTGACATATTTCACTTAGGAGAGTGCCCTCCAAGATTATCCATGTTGTCACAAATGGCAACATTTCCTTCTCTTTTAAGGCTTAATAATATTCCTTTGTGTGTGTGTGTGTGAGAATAAATATATATATACATATGTATATATATGTATATATGCATATATATATTCATATGTATGTATATGTATATATATATATATTCTTCACTTTTGAATGGATATATTAAAAAGTGATAATAAAAAAACTGATATATTCTTTATATTGTGTTGATGGATTCTTAAGTTGTTCCCATACTTTGGCTATTGTGAATAATGCTGCTGTGAACATATGGGTTCAGATATCTCTTTGAGATAGTGATTTCATTTTATTTGGATATATACCCAGAAGTGCAATTGCTGTAGGATGGCATCGTTCTCGTAAAAATTTTAGGAGAACCTCCATGCTCTTTTCCACGGTGGTTGAACCAACTGACATTCCCACCAACAGTGCACAAGGGTTTCTTTTCTCCACATCCTTGCTAGCTGTTGTCATCTCTTGTTTTTTGATAACGGCTATTCCAGCAGGTGTGAGGTAATATCCTATTGTGGTTTTAATTTGCATTTCCCTGATGATTAGTGATAATGAGCACATTTTCATGTACCTGTCGGCAATTTCTATGTCTTCTTTGGAGAAATGTCTATTCAGGTCCTTTGCCCATTTTTAAATTGGATGGTGAAGATGAGGATGAGGATGAGGATGATGACAATGATGACAATTGCTACTGAGTTGTGTGAGTTCTTTATATATTTAGGATATTACCCCCACATTATATGTAGTTTACAAATAATTTCTCCCATTTCATTGGTTGCCTTTTATTTGGTTGGTTATTTCCTTTGCTGTGCAAAACGTTTTTGGTTTGATGTAGTCTCACTTGCTTATTTTTGCTTTTGTTTCTTGTGCTTTAGATGTCATATCCAAAAAATCATTGCCAAGACCATTTAAAGGAGTTTTTCCTGTATGTTTTCTTCTAAGGCTTTACAGTTTTGAGTTTCTATTTAAGTTCTCAATTTTGAGTTAGTTTTTATGAGTGGTGTAAGATAGGGGCCCAGTTTTATTCATTTGCATGTGAACATACAGTTTTATTTGCCCCATTTATTGAAGAGACTATTCTTCCCTCATTTGGTTTTCTTTGCTCCCTTGTCACGTATTAGCTGATCATATACACATGACTTTATTTCTGACTCTCAGTTCTGTTTTGTTGGTTTATGTGCCTGTTTTTATGCCAGTACCATACTGTTTTGATGACTGTAGCTTTATAGTATAGTTTGAATCAGGAAGTATGGTGCTTCTTGCTTTGTTTTTCTTTCACAGGATTTCTTTGGCTATTCAGTATCTCTATGCCTTTAGGTTGGAGAATTGAAATCATTACATTTAAAGTCCTTGTTGATAGGAATGCCGTTGTGTTTTCTGTCTTGTATTTCCCTTATTCCTTTCTTCCTCTTTTGCTTTCTTTTTGAAATGATTATTTTCCAAAGTGGTATGCTTTGATTTCCTTCATTTAATCTTTTGTGTACCTACTACAGGTTTTTGTTTTTTGGTTACCATGAGGCTTACATAACCATCTTACAGATGTAATGACATATTTTAAGCTAATAGTAAGTTTGATTGCATACAAAACTACCTTTTTATTCCCTTTTCCCCATATTTCATGTTCTTGCTGTCACTGTTTATCACTTTTTATATTGTTTATCCATTATTGAATTATTCTAGCTATAGTTATTTTTAATACTTTGTCCTTTAAACTTTTATACTATAGTTAAGTGATTAATAAGTCACTATTTTATAAGTATTAGAGTATTCTGAATTTACTATATACTTACTTTTACCATTATGTTTTATATATATATATATATATATATATATATATATATATATATTTAAAGATTTTATTTATTTATTTGGCAGAGATCACAATTAGGCAGAGAGGCAGACAGGGGGTGGGGAAGCAGGCTCCCTGCTGAGCAGACAGCCCGATGTGGGCCTGATCCCAGGGCCCTGGGATCATGACCTGAGCTGAAGGCAGAGGCTTTAACCCACTGAGCCACCCAGGCGCCCCTGTTTTATATTTTTATTGTTTTCATGTTAATAATTAGTATGCTTTCATTTCAGCTTCGAGACTCCTTTTCACATTTCTTTTTTGTTTTTGTTTTTTAAAGATTTTATTTATTTATTTGATAGGCAGAGATCACAAATAGGCAGAGAGGCAGGCAGAGAGAGAGAGGAGAGAGCAGGCTCCCCACAGAGCAGAGAGCTCAATGCAGGGCTCGATCCCAGGACCCTGGGATCATGACCTGAGCCGAAGGCAGAGGCTTTAACCCACTGAGCCACCCAGGCGCCCCTCCTTTTAACAATTCTTGTAAGGCATGTCTAGAAATGATGAGTTCCCTCAATTTCGTTTGTTTAGGAAAGTCTTTATCTGTCTTTCATACCTGAGTGATAGCTTTGCCAGGTAAGGTGTTCCTGGTTGGCAGTTTTGTTTTGTTTTGATTTTTTCTTTTCCTGTCAGCACTTTGACTATATCGTCTGATTTTTTCCTGGCGTTCAAGGTTTCTACTGAGAAATCTGCTGATAGCCTTATATAGGTTCTCTTATATGAGATAATTTTTTTTCTTTTGCTATTTTTGAGTATTTTGATTTTAGATAGTATTAATATAATGTGTTTTAGAGAAGATCACTTTGGGTTGAAATTTTGGGGTAACTTATTAGCTTCATGAATTTGAATGTGTCTCAGAGAAGTTCTCTTTAAGTTGATTTTGTTTGATGACCTATGAGCTTTATGGACTTGGGTATCCAGATCTCTCCTCATATTTTAGAATTTCTCAGCCATTATATCCTCAAATAAGTTTTCTGCTCCTTTCTTCCTCTGTTCTCTTTCTGGAACTCCAATAATGTGTAGCTTGTTTCTTTTAGTGGTATCCCATACTTTATGCAAGCTTTTATAAACTCTCTTAAAATTCTTTTTTCTTTTTGCTTCCTTTTTTTTTTCTTTTTGCCCATTTGATGATTTCAAATGATTAGTCTCATAGTTCGCTAATGCTTTCTTCTGTTTGGCTGAGTTTGTTAGTGAAGCTCTTTTTTTCATTCTTCAGTGCAGTCCTTGTATTGTTCAACTCTAGGATTTCTGGTATTTCATTTTGTTCTGTTTTTAAAGGTTTCTTGTTCTTTGTTGAAGTTATCCTTTTGTTCATGAATTGTTTTCCTAATTTCATTTATTGATTTACTTGTGTTTTTGTGTAGTTCACTGAATTTCTTTAAGGAGATTACTCTAAAACCATTGTTAGACACCTCATAGATTTCTACGTGTTTATGGCCAGTTATTAGAGTTTTATTAGTTTCCTTTGAATCCTTCATCAGTAAGCTAGTCCAGAGAGTCTGGGATGGGCTTGTTATTGTGGGAGACTGCCTAGAAGCTGGGACCATGGGAACTGGCCTGGAGTTAGGGTGAGACTGGCGCCTGAGGCTCTGGAAGATGGCCTGCAACCTGAGGCCTCAGAAGCTGGCCTATAGAGAGAGTCTGTGGGAGCCATTCTTACACTGGGGTGCGTCAATTTTCTAGATCTATGGCAGCCACCCTTCAGGCTAGGGCTGCAGGACTGGTGTAGTGCTAAGGTGGGTTGAAGACCTAGGGCCACAGGAGCCAGCTTGGTGCTGGAGAGGGGCAAAAGCCTTGGTCTGCAGGAGTCAGCCTAATTCTGGGCCTGGATCCATGGGTGTTTACCTTAAGCCCGGGTTCCCAGGGGCTGATTGTGTGCTTGTGGCCATGGAGCCATCTGTGATCATGGGAATCAGGGTGGTGCTAGGGTGCACTGGCTCTGAGGTCCATGGTGAAGTCAGACACTCACCCCATTCTCCTCTCACAAGGAGGGTGTCTCTCTCTCTACTGGGTGCCTGTGCTTGGAGAAGGGTGTTGAGGTAATGTGAAGCTATGTTTCCTTACCTTCATCAGTGCATCTTTTCTTACTTCTGTCCTTCAGCCAAGTGTTGTAATCACCTCACCCTCCTTGGCTCTCGTGAAGGTACTTTTGCATGTGGATAGTTGCTCAAATTGATGTTTCCAGGGGCTACAAATGCTAGCATTCCTATGCCACTGTTTTGCTGATGTCACTCTCATCAGAGCTGTATTAGTATTAATACAGATTAGTATTAATACTGATTTTGATAGTTATATGGTGGTTATGTAATAGAATTTGATTGTTTTTTTACATGTAAACATGTACTGAAATATTTAGGATATTGGGATTAAAGGGGAATCATATCTGCAATATACTCTTGTATGGTGCTGAAATCTTAAAAACACACATACACATTGATATAGCAGATATAAGAAGGTAACACTGGGAGAATCTGGGTGAAGAGTATGTGGGGATATTTTGTGCTATTTTTATAGCTTCTGTGGAACTCTCAGTTTATTTTGGAATCAAAAGTTAAAAAAACAAACCATCATTCTTTTAGCCTTACATTTCTTTCTAGATGTTAAACATTCAGTATATTTTCTCTTTATAGCCAAAAATGCTGGAAATTAGTCTGCCTTCCCAGTACTAACCTTTTTGTTTTACCATAACTGGGTTGCATCTTTAAATTATTAGGTGAAATTCCTTTCTTCCAGGTGATCAGTAGTCTCCTAGTTGCAAATTCCAACGAAAACTCAATTAAATCTGACTTCATTCCCTGACAGCAGCAGTGTACATTGTTGATCTCCTAATTGCTACCTTTCTTGTTAGCTAGACTCCTGCTTGTAACCCTGCTTCCACATACCACATAGCAGAAGCACCCCCCTGTTCAAATCTTCCAATGAGTTTCTTTATCTTTCACCTTCTTCTCTACTGCCCACCTGCCTAAATATGTTCTTCCTTCCTCTCTATTTTGGGCAATGACATTGCTGTCTATCTATTTATCTGAGTCAGAAACCACTTTTCCTTCACTCTACCTTAACTTAAATCACAATTCCTACAGTTCTGTGAATTTCTCTCAAGTCTGTCCCTTTATCTCTATTTCCATTTCTATGCCTGTTGCTTTAGTTTAGGCCTGTTTATTTTTTCCCTGGGTTACTTAACTATATGACAGATTTTGGACTCAGAGAGTGTTGACTTGGGCTTCCTAGCCCAAGTGTAAAAACAAGTGGGTCACTCTCCTTGAGACTCAAGTTCCTCATCTGCAAAACAGGCTTAATAATTTGTACATGGGGAATGTTTTGGTGACCATTAGATGAGGTAAGGTATCAGGCAGAGTGCGTTAGCTGTGGAGGGTTATAACTATGCTAGCAGCTATATTTCCTAGACTGACCTACCTTTTTAAAAGTGTATGTACTATACTGGGTCCTTGCTTTTATAAAGTGCATGCTGCCAGTGAGGTCAGGCAGAGTGAGGGATATACAGATGTAAGGAGTGAGAATAGTCAACTGGTTCAGATAAAATGCCATTCTCTTAACACAGAGACCTAGAGATGTGCTCATGTCTGTCCCTTGGCATTATACAGTCAATAACCATGTCAACTCTACTTTTATTTACAATGATATGCAGCATAAAACAGGACCTTGACAACCCCTTTCTTGTTTTTCACAAAAGTATTTCCCTTGCTTTTTTCATTAGCTTACCAAGGAACAAATGTGCATTGGTAGAGATTCAATAAATCAATTAATTATATATCCCTTTTAAGCAACAATGGAAATAGGAGTCAGGAGCTGTGTTAATGCCTTGTCTTGGGCAGGACAATGCTCAGCACTTGCTCATACTAAAAGCACAGTCACATAGGTCATTATTAGGTTTGCTGAAAAGCTGATTGGTTATTTTACTGAATGGTTGCTGCAGGTCTTGTGTCAGGTTTTATACACCTAATTTAGTTGTTGCCAATGGCAACAGTGGGATCCATGTCAACTGATGCCATTTATGCTACCGAAGCAAAGTCTGTGCCAGCGTTTCCATTAATAATCTCTGTGTTTAAAAGAATACTGATTGAATAAAGAAACAAATGGAAAGAGAGAAACTTCAAGAATTCTTAAGACATGTGGACAGGGCCACTTCTGGCCAAAAAGATAAAGATGGTGCATTAATTTGTTCATTCAATAAGTTTTTACTGAACATCTACTATGTCCTAGCCAGTGTGCAGTGTATACATGGCTAACAAATCATAGTCCTAAACTTCCATGAAGTTCATAGTCTAGAGTGGAACACAAATGATAAGTATATAACAAACAAGCACATATATAATTTACTGATTGTGATTAAGTATGGCAAGGAGCATAAACAAAGCTGTAAAAGATTTTAATGAAATTGTGCGTACATAGAGTCAGGAAAGCCCTTTCTCAGATAGTGATGTTCAAACTAAAATTTGACTGGGTGGCTTCATCAGTTAAGCATCTGCCTTTGGCTCAGATTATGATCCCAGGGTGCTGGGATCAAGCCCTGCATTGGACTCCTCAGCGGGGAATGTGCTTCTACTTCTCCCTCTGTTCCTACCCCCTGCTTGTTGTGCTCTCTCTCTCTCTCTCTCTCTGTCAATAAGTAAATCTTAAAAATAAAATAAAATAGGGGGGCCTGGGTGGCTCAGTGGGTTAGGCCGCTGCCTTCGGCTCAGGTCAAGATCTCAGGGTCCTGGGATCGAGTCCCGCATCAGGCTCTCTGCTCAGCGGCAAGCCTGCTTCCCTCTCTCTCTCTCTGCCTGCCTCTCTGTCTACTTGTGATCTCTCTCCGTCAAATAAAAAAATAAAATCTTTAAAAAATAAAATAAAATTTGCAGGGTGAAAGTTGTGGCCAGTGTTGGGAAAGTTGTAGGCAGAGAGACCAGCATATTCAGAGTTTTTAAGACTAGAAGGGGGTTTGGAGTACCCAGAGGCACAGCAAGTTGGCTCATTTGGCAGGATTGATTGTTCATTATGGTCGCCTGAATTTATAGTGAAGCTAAAATGTCCAGGTTTTTTTTTTTTTTTTTTTTTTTGGTGAGTCTGATGATATAGAGAGAGATGGAGAGTTGAAAGAAATGCAAAGAAGTGCAAGGGAGTACTTTGTGAGTCAATCTTAGGATTGAAAATGGAGAAGAATGGAAGTAAGACAAGAGGCATTGTATGCTTCGAGAATAAGGAGTGGGGAAAATGAGTTGAGGGGCTATAGACAGAAGGGTTAAACAACATCCACGGGGTGATAGTGAGAATGGATATCTGAGGCCTAGAGGAAGAAGCATTTGATAATGGGAAGTTGTGAATATGGGGATGGTTTTAAGATAAAGACCTTCCACTTAGAGGGATGGAAGTGTTGTGCTATCTTCAGAACACTGACTATATTGGTAGTTTATTTACCTCTAGATTTGTCTTCATCATTTTATGTGACCGTATATTTACTGTTGATATTCACCACTCCTCACTCCCTAATACACAGCTTCCTCTAAGTCTGTCTTTCCAAAGCTTAAAACACTTTTGGAAAAAAAATATCCATTTTCATTAAAACTTACTTGCTTCTCTGCTCCATTCTCTGGATCCTTGCCAACTGATATGTTAGTTAACAAGAAAAAAAAATTCAGTTAAAATTAATTTGGGATGATAGTTTAATTTGTTGTTCCAGATAACACATTTGCATTTTAGCAGAAGCTTTTAATAACAAATAGAGAAGAGTATCTAACATAGAAATTCAAGCTAGAGAGAAAAAATACTGTGCTGCAGAACTTTTTCTTTTTTTCTTTTCTTCATGTAAAGTACTGGGGATGGTAATTTGATTTATTTATATTGATTTATTTATTAACCCTATATGTGGGGTTAATCCTGAGAGTGACCAGTATGAGAATCTTTTTCTTCAAAGCTGTAGCAGAATTGGAGACACATTACTTGCTGTAGTGTGAAGCAAACCTAGAAATTTAGTTCCATTTCTAAATTTTGGAGGTAAAGAAAGTAGGCCTAGAAAACAAAATGAGTTACCTCACCTAGTTAATTACTCAGCTGGATAGCTACTCCAACCCCAGTCTATACCACACTATATACACTGTACTTATCCTCCCGAGACATTAAAATTGAACCTTCTCAAATAGGTGGAAGAATGTCCTGTTATAAAAGTCGTTCAGAAATGGAGATCCTACAGTCTTCTAAAATGCCATATACAATATTTAGGAACCTTTAATAACAGGAAGTTATCCATTACATTTCAGCAAAGGGTAGTGGAAAGAGCTCTGGTTTTGAAATAACACTTGGCTTGTGGTCATAGCCGTGGTAGGCAGTCTCTAACATGTCCCTCAACTACCTCTACTTTTCCATATTCATGCCTTTGTGTTATTCCTTCCCTTGAGCGTGGGCTGAACATACTAACTTGCTTCTAATGAAGAGTATATAGCAAAAATGGAGGAATATAATTTCTAATCTTAGGTTATAAAAAACTGTGGCTTCCATGTTGGGTACTCTCTTTGCTCTCTCTTGGATCACTTTGGGGAAAGCCACCTGCCGTTTTGTGAGAGCTGCTTATGTGACAGTGAATCCAGGTCTGCCAACAACCACATGAGTGGATTTGGAAGTGGATCACTCTTCTCTCCTCCACTTCAGCAGCCCCTTGTTCAATTGAGTCTCCGCATGAAATTGTGATGTTGGCTGGTAGTTTGGCTAAACTGCAAACTCACCTTGATCCAGAGGTACGGAGACAAATTGTGATCCTATTCCTGACCCACAGAAACTGTGGGATAATACATGTTTATTTTAGCAGCATACTTTTGTGTTAGTCCTTACCTTTCTGGGGTTCAGTTTTTTCACCTGTCCTTGTTCAATAATTGAACCAAGTGGTCTTTGAGGTCATTTATGTGCAGATTGTTATTAGTCATCTAATTCTTCATGTGTTAGCATAAGCCAATTCTATCTAATTATACTTTCAAGAGTGATGAAGAAAAGTCAGCCATAATTTTCTGGAAGTAACCCTTCAAATATTAAGACTATAGGAAAGTCTGTAGCCTCCCTTCCAATCTAACATGTGAAAATAATATGAAATCTTTGATGTATAAGGATTTGGTTTTATCTTATTAATCCCTAATGCTTTATTTATTTCTTTAAACAATAACACTACACTGTTAAATTCTGTATCATCTAAGTCTTACTCTTTATAAAATCTTAGAAGAAAGGACACATAGATGCATTTTTTTTTTGCCTATGTAACTCGGCAGGGCTTTATAATGCTTTAATTTCCAGGAAGTAAATGTCATGATTGGTTCTTATTTAACAACACAGTCACAAAGACTTAGACTATTTACCCTGGGTAAATTGACAACCCTAAAGATTGTATCAGAAATGTGTTTTCAATATCTGTTTGGACACGGCATTTTGGATGTGGGGACAACCTATGTAGTCAAAAATATTTTCTCTAAACATGCAATAAAAGTCTTTCTGCAGGGCACCTATTATTAGATGGCCAATATGTTGTTATTGATTCATCGACCTGGGTTTTAGCATATGTTTTCCCAATGGAACAGAAACTACTCTGTTGGCACACTAGAGGAATGAGGCCAATTAGCCCTCAGAGAATCCTGGACTCCATTCATTTATGGTAATTCTATACAGCAACTTATTAAAAATAATACAAGTGCAACGTAAAACCTCCCCTGGGTATTGATTTCTGTTTCTCAATATGTTGTCTTTGAATTGGAGCCCTTATTTTGTCCACATCGTGTACTACTGCCTCTCATTTGAAGCCAAAGAAATGCATTTGTTTGGTTTGGTTTGAGATGTGTATATATTTGTGTGTGTATTGTGTGGCATGGCGGATAAATTTACAAAGGAATGATTGTGGTGTCTCATATTAACTTTGCCACTTTGTGTTATTAAGCTATGGAAGTTAGCCAGGGATGGAACCCGCATTGTTATCAAATGCTTATAATCGTTAATGTCAAAATGGTCTAAAAACAGGTATTTTAAAAAGCCAAAAGTATGAAAGCAGACCGTTTGTAAGCAGCACTTACATACACTCTTCTCTATTTTCTGTCTTGTGAGTTGCCCTCATTTTCCCTTTATTCTGAAATTTGTTGAAGATGCTAGAACTTAGCCACTCAGGTTCCGAATCTCTTGGGTTATCTGAGGATCTGATTCCGCCTAATGAGTGAGGGGGTGCAATGGCAGTGCCCACCGGCTGCTCTGGCTCCCCACGCCTCTCTCGTCCTTGAGGGAGGCCATGTAAGGAGGCCGCTAACTGCGTGCTGTGATAGCTTGGCCACTGATGAGGTGACCTGTGGCTCAAGGCTCAGGGAAGACCACCAACTGCTTTCAGCTAGGTCAGTGACCAGCTGTCAGCTGGGGAGAGTCTCCTGTCAGTGCCAGCCTGGGGGAGATTCAAAGTGCTGACCTGGGGGGGAAAGGGCAGAACTTCTCAAGAACTCACTCTATTTGCATTGTAAAGACAGAGAAGGAGGTGACTTTGGGAGGCAGCCCTCATCCCTTAGACCTCCCACAAAGAAGCAGATGCATTTAAAGTGGTGGAAGCATAGAGCGAGGCAGAATTCTCTCTCTTTGTTGATTCACTGCCTGATGTTTATGCTGCTTTAAATGCAGAGGCTTTCCTTTATTAGGAAATGTGCTTTTAGACTAGGCTTAATGCTGCATCTAGATGATTTTTTTAAAAACTTGTTCTCAGGAATCCTTCATCCTGATGTTAGCTAATTTGCAAATAAGAAAATAAATAACTTCGGTTTCTTTGCAAGGCTAGAAAGTGGCTTTTAATCCTATAATGTTTTCCTCAGTCATCACCAAGCTTAGTGAAGAGAACAGCCTGAAAAACAGAAAGCTTTGCAGTGATTCCACGGCGGTGTGTGCCGGAGAGAGAGAGAGAGTCTGAGAGCATCATAAAAACCAGGGGAGAGGCGCTCCATAAATATGGGGGTAGTTATTTATTACAAAATAAATTATGTATTGACATGAGGAATTACACCATAATTTTCTGTTTGAGATGGTACCAAAGTAAATTGGTTTCTATCTAAAAGGTCACATGGAATGTTGGCTTTGTGTTCCTGTCATGACATTTGCCTTATTGGCATTCAGGAGCATTCCCTCTGCTTCATGCAATCACTGTCTCCTTTCACTGTGTTTACAGATAATCCAGCAACTTTGCAGGCCAAATGGTTTTCTGAATATGAGCCCACAAAGCACTGAATCAGACAGCCTCCTGCTTAGAGAGTTTTCAGCACAGTTCATCCATAAGGCAACATCAATAATTGCTTTAGAAGGGAAAGTGACAGGAAATTGTTCATAATTTGCCATCACGATAATTAAGAGTGGCTAGCACTATTGCAACCACTATTTAATTTCCCCTTCTTTAAAATTAACTCTGTTATTGTCACCAACTGCTCGGTGGTGAGACCGATTAACACTGTTTGTCTGAGGGCTTCTCTTCCTGGGAACACATCATTCACTCACCTCCATGTGGAACCAACTACGCATCTTGATCCAAGCTGTTTTACATTTACAGTGAGGACGTGCCTGAGCCTTAAAAGAATAGCCCAATTGCTAAACTGCTGTTTAACAGGCCTCTCATGAAATATCCTGAACTGCATATGGCTTAGAACAAATAATCAAATGCCTTACAGCCAGGGGGAAAAAAAAGAAAGTAGAAAGTGACTTAACCATTGTTCAGTGGTTTTCATGCCTGATTTGGTAGGTAAAGGTTATCAGAAAAGTCGGTCCAAGTGTGCTTAGAAACCTTAATGACACCTCTCAACTCCCTTGGCAGACATCTCATGAAGGGGAGCAGGTTATTAGAGGCCAAAATTAGAAACCCCATCTTTGGTAAATGAACTGATTAGTGTCATCCTGTGTCAGAGCTGCCCACGGCTAGAACGGTTAGAGTTTGTGTCCTGGGTGTCATACCTCAGGCACCTTCCCAGGACTCCAAAGTCACGATGCTCTCTGTACTCTTTCCCTGGCTCAGCACATCTTGCCTCTTACTGCACTAATTTGTGTGTTGATTTCCTCTTTTTTATCAGGCATTGAGCCCTTTGAGTTAAGAGTTTTAAAAGCTCACAGTCCCCAGCATATAGCATAAAATAGTTGTTGAATAAATATTTGTTGACCGATAGACTACAAGATGAATGATTGGCAGTAGTCACAAAGAAGGTGGGGGAGATAATCCCTGCACCGTAGGTCCACCAGTAGGGCTTTCATTAACTGCCCCAACCCAGAAGGGCCCTGGCTACAAAACAGCAAACTAGATTCTGTTAAAAGAAGAAAGAAGGGGCGCCTGGGTGGTTCAGTGGGTTAAGCCTCTGCCTTCGGCTCAGGTCATGATCTCAGGGTCCTGGGTTCGAGCCCCACATGAGGCTCCTGCTCAGCAGGGAGCCTGCTTTCCTCTTTCTCTGCCTGCCTTTCTGCCTACTTGCAATCTCTATCTCTCTGTCAAATAGATAAATAAATAAATCTAAAGGGGTAAAAAAAAAAAAAAAAAAAAAAAAAAAGAAGAAGAAAGAAGCCAGGTGGCTTAGGTGGAAATTTTGCTAAAATCCTTATTTATCAATTCAACATAATGTGTTAAGTGCCTAGCCTATGCCAGACACTGTTTTAGGCATTTGAGACTTATTGATGGGCCAAAAAATTCATGCAATTTTGGAATTTATATTCTGGTGCAGGAAGTCAGGCAATTAATAATAATCATAATAAGTCAGTCATGTATCATGTTGGAATGTGAAAATACTGAAGTAGGGGAAATGAGGTTGAGGTACTAGAGGTGGGTGTTAGGCATGGTTGGGTCTCAGTTTTAAATAGGGTCAGCAGGGTAAACTTCACTGGGATTGACAGCATTTGGGAAAAGACTGGAAGTTAGTGTAGGAGTTACTATATGGCTGTTAGAAAAGGGGCATTCAAAGTATAGGACCTGCCTGAGCAAAGGCCCTAAGTTGGGGGCACGCCTGGAGTGTTCTGTGTAGAGAACAGGAAGGTAGATTAGAACAATCCACAGGGGTATACTAGGAGATGAGGTCAGAGAGGTAACAGAACACCCGATCAAGGGTGTTCTTGGTAGACTATTGTACAGCCTTTGGCCTTTACTCTGAGTGACAGGGTTAATCTAATTCACTCTCTTCCTTTGTACTTGGAACTCCCATTTCCCATTTGTACTTATATCTATTTCAGCAAATAACACATCATGTTAAACTCTTTGTGTCTTTTTCCCTTGCTAGACTCTCGGGTTCTAAACACAATTTTTAAATCTCTTTCTTCTCTGTATCTGGACCAGAAGAATGAATACACATTATAAACGCTCTGTTATTGTTTGTTGAATTGGATTATGACAACAAACAAATCACAGGAGTACGGGTCACACTATACTGTGAAGGAACACACATCATAGGTAGTTTCTGGGGCAAAAGAGTTGGTATAAGAATGCATCATACACGTCTCAACTATAGGCTAGTGTTTTTCTGCTCAGGTCCTCTGATTTTTTTTTCGTCATGTGCAGTTTTTTCACTAATGTCTTATGGCTGTTTGCAAAAAATCAGCTGCGGTTCTGAAGTTTATAGTATCTTTCTTTCTAGGGAAACTCTGGCCGTTAAGCTACTGATCTCATGAGTTAGGGTTCTGGGTCTCAACCTCAGACACACATTGGAATCCTTGAGGAGCCTTTATAAACTATTATGCCTTATCACAGAGCACTTGTACCAGACATTCTGAGGGTGGGACTCAGGCATGGGTATGTATATAGATATATTTTTTTTTGTTTAAACATTTTGTTTATTTATTCGAGAGATAAGGATAATAAGGGTGTCTTACTTCTGCATGTTTCTATAGATGCAGATGTGGTGGTGAGAGGGGAGAGATTTGCAGGTTGACTGTTCCCTGGGATAATCAACCTATTTATAAATCAGCCCACGTGAGATACTTACAGAAGCTAAATTGGGAGCCAGGTCCTGGGTCTTCTCTCAGAGGAATATATATCAAGGTGAACTTGGATTCTGGGAAGCAGTGGTGCTGGCTACATATCCTCATAGACAAATGAAAAACTTTGTACCCCAACTTGGTTTTTACCACAGGTTGAGTACTATTTCACCATGGCTTAGCACGTTCCAGTCTAAAGATTGTGAAAGCATGCCTGTGGCCCCCGATTTAGGCAACCTGTGCATTTATTCAGTCACCTTGGGCTTGGGTGTCAAATGTCAGTTAGTCAGGGGGAGCTGATCCTTAGCTGCCTGTGTGAGCCTTGATGGTGCCTTTCGCACACTGTGATCATGTACACATTTCTTCTTCACAAAATGTTAAAGCTGGTGTTTTGACATACTTGGGAAAAGATCTTGCCTTCTTAATGTACTCATCTTTCAGACTGTTCTCAGTGCCAGAACAGGGCCATGCATCATCAGGCTCTGTGAAGGTGTGATGAATTTAATTCTTTGATGTCTTTGTTTTTGCCTTTTTTGTGTCACTAAATACTCTTGGAGTGTCTATTAGGTAGTGTGCCACACTCTGGGTGCACAGGAGAGGTGTGGTACTCTTCCTTCAGCTCACATTCTAGACAAGGAAATGGACATAGAAACAGAAGGTGAGAACTTAATACAGGAGCTCATCAGACATGGAAAAAGATGAGTGGTAAAGAGGGTCTTACGAGCTATGGGTGCCATGAAAGTGAGGAGTTAGGATAATGCATTAGGGTTTAGAGAGCAAATGTATTCCTGAAGTAGAGGGAGTGGAGAGGATGGGGGTAGAGGTGAGGCTTGAGGCATAGACGGGGATCCAATTGTAAAGCATTTTCATGCCCAGGGAATTTAGACTTGATTCTGGAAAGGCAAGGTGGTACAAGTGAAAAAAAGATAAAAATATACTTAACCTTTGTCATCAGAAAAATCTGATTAAATTCTGACTCTGCCACTTATTAGTTATATCATATTGTGGTAATGATTATAAACAGTTCATTCTCTATTTCTTCATCTATAGACATAACAATAAAATAAATATGATTAATACCTACCTTGCAGGGTTAGTTTGAGGGCTAAATGAACAATGTTCATGGACGTTAAGGACAGCCATATGGATTCTGGGGCTATGCCACCCAACTACTTACTTAATTAAAATAAAAAAAAAAGATTTATTTTTGAGATACACTAGCTACCTGTCAAGTGTATAATGCCACACGTGGATAGTGGCTATCATATTGAAAAGCACTGATACAGGACATTTCCGTCATTACCGAGCAATATACGGGGCAGTGCTACTCTATGGAGGCTTCCCTTGCCTTTCAGGAAGCATCAGAATTCTAACTGATGTAGTTAATGTGTTGATAGTATATGGTGTTGTATTCTAAAAAAGTTTTTCTTCAAAATAAAGCTAGGAAAGGTGCTCAGATCAAGATTCATTTCTCTCTGAGATGTCAGTCAGAAGCTCACACACAAGCCTGTGCTGACATGCAGCTGCTGCTGCCCCTAGATCTTTCTTATGGTCATTCTGCCCGCCCTGCCTCTAGACTTGGATTTATACCTAGTTCTCTCAGAAATGGCCACAATGACACGCAAACTCTTCTGGAGCTGAGGCACAAGTTTCCCTGGGGACTTACTTCAGGCTCTAAATAGCATCCTCTATGGGATTGCCTATAGGAGCGACTCATGCCATTTCAAATAACAGCTTAATTCATCCTGTTCCCTTTACCAAGGTTTCGTAGCCCAGAACATCAGGGATGATGGCCATGTCCGGTGACAGGTGGACACCTGCACTGAACTCTCAATTCACTTCAACTTAAGCCACTTGCCCAGGAAGACTGTATTAACTTCCAGTTTCTACTTAACTTTGGTTTTGCTCAGGGAGTTACCTAAAGTTGTAAGTACAGGTCCTTTTCCCACATGAAACAGGTATTTTTAGGATTAAAAAAATTTAGAGGAACCATTGAGAGAATGGAATGTATAAAACTTAGTAAATTAAAAAAAAATTAGCTAAAGCTTTCCTTAATCACCTTGGGAAAAACAGGTTCTTGCTGACAATTGTATCATGGTGCTATATTATCATATAATTTATTTTGTACACATAATTGACTTTTACTTGAGAAGCAAGGAAGCCCATGTGGAAATGTTAAAAAGAAGTCAAGTGAGAGACCAGCTAGGAGAAATTAAATCCATCAGTGTGTAAATATAATAAGGTGAAAGGAATCTGGCATTTATTGAGGGGTATATGCAAATGCAGTGAGTTGCTAGAAGGGATATTCTCTGGGGCCTGCAATGACTCAGGGAATTTTGAAGAATTGGCAGAGATTCAGCTGGTTGTGAAAGGTGGTTGGGATTATGGTGAGAGGTAGGGAGGGATTTCAGCCAGGAAAGATGTGTGAAGTTATAGAGATGGAAATGCAAAAACTGTCTTCTGTAGTGGTAAGTGAACAGACCATTTGACCAAACACACATGTATTATAATCAATGAAAAATAAATGAGAAGTAAGTGTAGCAAAGGACAGACCTAGAATAATATAGCAATAATTAGGTAAGTTTTTTTTTTTTTACTGTACACTTTTGAGTCAGACAATGAGCTGAAACATTTTTAATGTACATTATTTAATTTAGGCTTTGTAACAGTCCAATGAGGTGGGTATTATTACTCTATTTTACAGATGAGGCCACTTATATTTAGAGAGTGTAAGTAGTCTTCCCAACGTGTTAGGAGACAATCTTGCCTGGGTCTTTTCATCTCTCTATGTCTTTGGAGCAGGGCCATTGGCTGCCTCTGTTCTGGACTAACTTTTCATGGATGTTTACATTGCTAACAGCTTTGAGAGTTAGAGCCAGTATCTCCTTCTTGAGCAGGAAGCAGGCTTATTTATTGTCTGGTGCAATAAAAATAATGTCTCCCTTTGGGGCTAGGATTGAGCAAGTTTACTGCCCATTATAAAGGATTCGAGTACCCTGAACTCAGGGTTCCTTTCCTGTAATGCCATATATATGAGTCACCTGATCCTTTCACATTGCCCTGTGGGAACTGAGGCTCAAGAAGGGGGAGTGAGTGATGACACTTTTGGCTACTTAGTGCTATTTTTCTGAATAGTTTGTTTTTAATTAAATTTATTTATTTTTAATTTTCTTACTATTTACTTGATATTCTTGTCTCTGACCAAGGAATTTTGTGTCTTCTTCCAGGATCTATGAAACTGTGGCAAGCTAACTTGTTAGTTGACAAATAGGGTCAATCTCAGAGCACTCAGGTGTTGACCTAAACATCTGGTAAATAGTGAAATGACCTTAGACAACCATCTCAGGGGTGTTTGGGTGGCTCAGTTGGTTAAGCATCCAGCTCTTGATTTTGGCTCAGGTCATGATCTTAGAGTGGTGAGATCCAGCTGGCTTTGGGCTCTGTGATCAGCAGGGAGTCTGCCTGCGATTCTCTTTTTCTCTCTCCCTCTGCCCCATCCCTCCATGCATGTGCTGTCTCTTTCTCTCTTTCTCCCTAAAATAAATAAATAAATCTTCCCCCCCCCCCCAAAATCAACCAACTCTTAGGTTGTAAGGGCTTGTGCTAGAGTGGTTTGAAAGGAATAAATAAATACCAAACAGCAAGGAAGAAACAAGGTTGGTGAGAATATTTTGGGATGGAGTATAGGGCCAGAGGTGGTCAGAAAGTATAAATAGTCAAAAGAGATATTAAAATTCTAAGCTTGAACAGATGAATGCAAAAATTAATAAAGTGAGGGAGAACTTTATTATTGGAGTAGAAGGGGCAGGTGGTTTTCTGCTTTTAGAGTTTTACTTCTCTGAAGTTAAAAACTAGATATTTAAAAATTCTCTGCATAGGATCTAGCAGAGGGAGCATACAAAAACTGTAACAGCTAGATCTCCCCTCTTCTCACCGTATTTCAATTTGGGTGGATAGAGCTACTGAGAGGACCTGGGGAGGGTGGGTAGCTGATTCCTGCTGGCATCTCTGTGGGTGAGAGTGTAGGGGGAAAAGGAGCAAGCGGCTGGAACAATGGCCCAGTTACTTCTGAGGCCATTTCAGGCATTCTCAGGCTGGCAGCAGGCTGTGTCTCTCAGAGTAAAGCTTGTCTTCTCAGCACTATTGTTTTGCAAAAAATACCATTGCAGTTTTGCTAGGTGATCACTTTGTCCTCTTACTCTTCTCTTAGATGGACTTTCTAATAATACAAGCTCAAAATCTCATCTACTGCTCCTGCAGTGTCACATATGGTGGCAAAAATGTAAATATTTTCTTCCTTTGTTACCTATATAATTTTTTTCTTAAGCAATGACAGTAAAGGAAAGGCAAATAAACTCCATCTGTTTATCTATTATTACCTCCTGACCCCTCTGTCTTCACTAAGTTAGGAAAATCATATCAGGTTTTCTTTTTAAAATAAGAAGAAATCCTCCAAGAAGAATCCAAGTTGGTAGAACATGAGTAGCATGGTTATAATGCTTAGTGTGTTGTATTCTTTTTGGGAAGATAAAATTGCTCAGTGTTTCCTGTTTCTGAATCAGTTGCCAGTGTTTGGTGAACTTTATCTACTGCCCCATATTCCCTTAGTGAGTGGCAAATTTTGCAGTGACATGATGATGTTATCCTTCCCAGAAAGTCTAACACTTCATGTCTCTCTGTTTGGAGCCCAGGTATCTTGGGAACAGAGTAGCACCATTCAGTGGTAAAAAAGATTTTAATCTTTAAAAAAGGTGGCATGATCTTTAGATGATTTTAGGAGTTAGTAGATTAGTCAGCCACAAATGTCCTGTGTAGGCATGAACCATTTTCTTTTCTTTTTTTTTTTTTTGTATGTATCATTTTTAACATCTTCTGTATCTATGGATAACAGGTTCTCAGGTGAAGTGCTGAGTATGTCACTGAAAGCCCAGTAGAGTTAAGTGCGCAAAGTCAGTCTGAACACATGCTGTAATGGATTTGACCTCGTAGAGCCCTACAAAGAGAAATTGCAGATAACCATCTGAACTGACTTCTGAAACTTGTAGTCTGACTCCCAAGATACAGAGAGAAAAGTGAGACCAAACAGATTTTAATGAACAATTCAGAGATAGCAGAATGTAATCGAGCCTGATTTTAAAAGTAAATAAAGCTACAGAGAAAGGATTTATTCTATAACACATTTCTAATATTCTTTCTTTGGTTTCCAAAAATGTTCTTGAAGTATAATAAATCATTTTCTATTCATAATCTACTTTTCCTGATCACACTGATGCCTGTTAGAGTGAATATTTGATCAATATATAAACATATATACAAAATAAGAAATCACTGG
Source organism: Meles meles (assembly GCF_922984935.1). Taxonomy (NCBI): domain Eukaryota; kingdom Metazoa; phylum Chordata; class Mammalia; order Carnivora; family Mustelidae; genus Meles; species Meles meles. The sequence goes on from NC_060070.1 coordinate 27,807,927, forward strand.
CAACTTAGACCATTAGCAGACCATGGAGGTAATCTAATCCTATCCATTGCCCAGGGCAAAAATAGCCCCAACAACAGCGATTTAGGCTAGGACTTGAATGCTTCCTGTGATCAACATCTCAGTAATTTATGGTTGGTTTTTAGTGCTACAAAGTTAAGGTGTTTAGGGGCATAAAATTGCAGATATTATGGAATATTATAGCACGCATAATTTTTGCCATGAACACACCATTGATAGCATATACACTTCTTTCACTACTGAGATCGGTTTTTTGCTGTGTTTTATGTAATCTAATCAGTAACTAGTATTTGTTATGCAGCTACCTGGGCTTAAGGTTAAAACATGTGGCTGTGCAATAGCTCTCAGCTGTGTGGCTTACCTGGAGTTCAGATTGGTGATCTTGATATTCTCTTACCTGGACCCATAGAGAACATGCTGTAATCAGCTAGGCCATGGGAATTTTGCATAGGTCCTCAAGTGTATAAGCACAAACATATACCCAGAAACTTCCATATTTGGACTGTTACTTAAATCGTGTAAGAAATGGACTCTAGAAACCATGTGGGCTATACAATTTCAGATTTTGCTATTGCTACATATTGTTTATAAGCATAAATCACTCTCTATAATAAGGGACAATGGAAATACCAGGGCAGAAATTCCAGAGACCACAGAAATCAAAGTCGTGCTAAACAAGGCAGAGATATATTAATTATATTGATTGAACTTCAGGTTGCAGTAGCCTTTGACTTTTTCTTTCATTTAGAATTGCTTTCTTTTTTTAGTAATGGAATAGCTAGGTTTCCGTGTGGAACAATTTGAGAACATTTGCTACCTACAGCAGTGTTGCAGCCATACATTCATCTAAGTGTCAGATGATATGTTGGTGATTATGGCTCCGATGCTGAACAGTTATTTCTAAACAATGCTTGCAAAATACTCTACTGTGTAATTTGTTTGTATGGTTACAAACATACTGATGGCCCCCCTTAGAAAAATGTTTCTTTACAATTAACTCCCACGGTGACGATAGAACAAGATGACTTCCAAGTTGTCTTTCTTGTATCTTGCTCCTCTTTTCCTGCCTCTTGGGTTTTTCTCTCCTGATTCGAGTCTCAGACCAGTATAAATATAAGATCGGTCAGAAGAATCATAGCTATCATGCGACACAGTTGCATATATGTAGAACGTCGAGCCTTAAGCCGCCAGGTTTGCATTTTGGTTCATAAATAATGTAGAGCCCGAGTGCCGGGCCCGCTGTTGTGTAGACCCGAACTCGCTCTTGGTAAAATAAACAGATAAATAAATGGTAACTTGGAATAAAGGGAATGTTTAATATAACTGCCAACGGAAATATTCAGTGCTATAAAACAACCCATGTGAAGGCAAACATATTTACAAACACATTCCCATTCTGTGGATAGTTTTTTTTGTGTGTGTGTTTCTCTCTCTAGTTTTGGAGACTCAGAGCAAAGAACAGACAGTATGTAGAGAAGCATCTCAAAATGATGGTTTGTGTTTGTCCTTTTTTGCATATCTGAGAATGAAGCAACTCAGCTCCAATCATTATCATTGTGCTGGTTTTTAAAGGTACTTGTCCTTGTTTTATGGAACGCACCAAGCCGAGCACAGCAGCCTGCATGACACTGTGCTTGTGGGGTGTGAAGCTGAAGCCATTGAACACTGAATTTCCCCAGTGTGTCTCAGTAGCAGAACCCCTTGTGCTAAATGTGTGTGTGCTGTTCCACTGAGAAAATTCAATGTTCAACAGCTCTCTGAGTTTCTCATTTCATACCTATGGAGAAGAGGCTCAGTGGCTGCCTGTTGAGTTTCATTGTGAAGTACATACAGATGGTCTGGTTCAAGGTTTTTTAAAAGGCACAAGGGAGAAGAAATTTCTGTGTATTTTTTCCATTTTACATGCATTTCTTCCCTTTTAAAATGTATATTCTGGGGGCGCCTGGGTGGCTCAGTGGGTTAAGCCGCTGCCTTCGGCTCAGGTCATGATCTCAGGGTCCTGGGATTGAGTCCAGCATCGGGCTCTCTGCTCAGCGGAGAGCCTGCTTCCCTTCCTCTCTCTCTGCCTGCCTCTCTTGTGATTTCTCTCTGTCAAATAAATAAAATCTTAAAAAAAAAATAAAATGTATATTCTGTATCATTAGTCAAATATGACATTGTTCTGATTTTAATGCAGGTAGAATGCATGAAAACTAACATTCTTCTGAGGAAATAGACATTAGGGCTGCCCTATGCCAGACACTCAAACAGTGTATATACAGTAACTTAGTATATGTTTTCTAGTCTCTTCTAAGTAAATGCTGAATTTGGTTTACATCTAAGCCTATAATGAGAACATTAGGCAGTCAGAAATTTGCCACTTGCATTGTAGCTAAGTTTCTCTAGACTGATTGAATTTTCCCCCTTGAAGACCTTGTCAGTGAGTGCCTCTGGGAAATCTAAATAGAGGAATTATCAGGAAGAGAACTATATTTAAGTAATGTGCTATTTTAAAATTCTTCAATACATTAAGAAAAGTCTTTAGAATAATTAGTTTATATTTCATAGCACATCTGTTAAATGAATAACTATTGAATGGAAAATATCCCTACAACTTCATAAGCAGTTTTTGGCAAATGATTTATTTTGCCATAATTATACTTGTGTCCAGCCTTATAGTTGTTGGGACATTGCTTTCAAAAAAATTTTAGCTAGTAGATTAAAATGAATTCCTTGTGTTATTAGGTAGAATAATGTTCTCTGTGGAAGCAGAAAAATTTTATGTAGATGACATTAGCTTTCTTAGAAGAAAAGAGTAAATGGCTATGCATTATAGGACATGCACGGGGATTTGGAGACCACGTTGTGAATGTAAACTATGAATACTACCTGAATCATTTTCATTTGCTTGAAAAGAAAATCATGACAACTACTACAGAATAGAACAAAATGGATGTACAAACAATGTAAAACAGATACAGTCTTAAATGGAGAACCCTCATTGTAGTAATACAAAATAACTTCACTGAATCCATTCCCTGTTTGAAAGTCAGCTTCAATTTCATATGTACTTACTGAAAATTAAAAAAAAAAAAAAAACCAAAAAAAAACCCAAGAAAGGGAAGAAGATAGTTTAGGCTTTGACCAAAGAAGTCAATTCAAACACAAAACAAACAAACACACTTCTTGGTCTAGACTGTGATAAATGAATTACTAGTTTGATGAATAGTAGTGATTTCAATTAAGTGATGCTTTTGCATTGTTCAGACATATGTCCTATTTAAGTAGGAAATATAGACAAGTTGTTATGCAAGTGTTATATGATAAATGATATCACAAATAAAAGACATTAAACTTTTCCCTCTTTTTGGAGAAGAATGTTCCAAATACAAAATTAATGAGAATCAGATTCTGACATGGAGAAGTAATTTAACTTGAAAGGAATTTTTCCTCCATTGGAGGTGAGATTTGGGTATATTCATATAGAAATTTCCTTGAAATCAGTTGCAGAATGTCTAACCACTGTATTAGTCATCAGTTAAGAAGTGAATGATAACATGCTAGTAAGTTGTTTGTAAGGTAAGATTTGTTAAGAAAGAAAGAAAAAAATAGCACTTCAAATGACATTGATATTGGAAAAATGTCTCTACAAAGACTGAATGCTATTTGCTTAAAAAAAAAAGGCTGAGGGACTTAAGAAAAAAAGAAGTGTAATAAAAATGCAGAATGCCTGGCTAAGAATGAGCATCACAGAAAAATAATTGGGTGTTGACCAAAAATATGTTGAGCTGTATGAATGTGTTGGACTCCTTGTGGATTGACCTGATTATTAAGTCAAATAATTAAATAGATTTATGAACATAAGTACAAATTATAGTCATTATTGTGGTGCTGTCATCAGAAAAAAAAAATGCCAGCATATTCCTAGGTTATGTGAAGAATAGTTGTAAAAAGGGTGATCTAGAAAAAAATCCTTTTTCAACATTAGTCAGACAGATACTAAGGTATTATGCTACATCTTTTTTCTTGTGCTTTTAAAGTTATGCAGACAAAGAAAAGGTAAGTTTTTAAAGGAATTTAATTGTTTATGATTGGGAGAGGGTCAAGTGAATCGGGAGTGTTAAGTGATGTAAAGTTTTTATGAGGTAAATGTATGGCAATTGTTTCTAACATTCATGAGCTGAACTCATTAGTCAATAGCACACTTATGGACCCGATACACTGGTTCTTTCCCAGCTATTGTGTGAGATCCAGAAAAGTCTCGGCAGTCCCTGTTGTGAGGAGCTTGCAATATTGTCATGGAAGATCAATGTAAGAGGAATTAAATAGTTAAGAAAAAAATAACTAACCATAGCTGTTACTGATTATAAGAACAATTGAATTTAAGAGAAAGGATACCAGTGTGGTTTGTTGGAGGGAGCTTCATGGGGACTACCAAGAATTGCTTGAGTTTGCAAAATAAGCAAGATTTGGAAAGAACAGGGTGTCAGGAGAATGTTTTGGCAACAGATGCAAGGTGGTGAGAGAAATGAGTAAAGGCTAAGGATGAAAGAGAGATGATAGTGCAGAATGTTTGGGTTGCATCCAACCTGCCATAGACATAGTTCTTAATTCTGAAAATTTCCCATTTGTTTCTTTGGAGATCTGCACATCATATAGTCAACAAATATGAGTGTTTAGTGGTGTTGAAATTTATAAGAAACAACTCCTGGGCTCGCTATTTCAGAATTAGAAATAACTTTAAATACCATGAGTCAACTCCTCATTTGACATACTGGTCTTGGAGAGATTAAGTTAGTCGATGATGGTCACTCACCTTGTTAGTTGTAGGGTATGGACTGAAAGCCAGATCTGATGCAGGCTGGTGTTCTTTCTGCTAAATCCTACCTTGTATAAAGTGAAAGGACAACTTTCATCTTGTTTTTTGGACTTGTTTGATAATGTTTGGAAAAAAAAAAGTGAGGTATCGTGGTTACAAACCTTGGAAAAAGTTTCTGATGAAATTGGGAGCAATTGCTCCTCATGGCTGGCTGTTCATGCATTTGATCCATTGAGACAGCTCAGGGGTGAAAAGTTCCTGTGTTGTTAGTGATGATCTTAGTCAAACAGTCTGAAGACTGTCATCAGAGCAAAGAAGAATGAGTGTTAGATTTTCTTTATTGATACACATTGACCTTCTAACCTTACCGATGGACAAAGTCCCTGAAGGTATTCCTCTATGGCCCCCAGCCCTGGCTCCTGGCTGCATTCCATAATTGTGTCAAGGGTGTTCTGCAGCCTGCTGCAGCTGTCATTTTTTCCAGCTGGCAAAGTGCTTGTCTGCCCATTGATGTTTTAGAAAATGATCAATAAGCTCCCTCAACCCACACTGATAAAAGAGGAGGTCCAAATCATTCATAAATGTAGAGAGATGAAATGCTGAGAGACCTCCCCTGGTCCAGGAGCCTCATGGGCACCCACCCACAGCTAGAATGTAGAATGAATTTTTCTCATTACAGTGTAGAAATCTTAAAAGTATAAAAGAAAATGCAAAATTAAATGTCACATCAATGTGTGCACTTCTAATTTTAATTTTTTTTTTAACAATTCAAATCAAGTCTAAGGGATACAGTGGAGGACCTTCTAAGGTTTTTGAGCAGGTTTAATTTCTATTTATGTTAATAAGGTCAAACATTATTCTAGGATACATTCCCTCTTCAGCCTGTCCATCTGTTATATGACCAGAATGTCCTTCCTTGTTTCTTCTTCATTTGTACTGTCCCCTCTCCCCACCCCTGCCACCTTTGGTTGAGTTAAAAAAATAGAATAAAATAGCCTTCTGCTTTCTCTCATTTAAAGTGACTAATGAACAACTTTAATTTTTATACGTAGGGGAGAGAACTCTTTTTCCCCTAACACACACCATATCCTTAATTGATACTACAGACCACTTAGGGCATTAAGTATGCAGTATGAAAAGAGATGAGAAGGAAGGGTCATCATTATGAAAAAATAATCATGAAGTGAATGGATTCAGGAATAATTTTAAAAATATTTTAAAACTTGGGAGATGGAGAGGAGAAGGAAGTTGAGGGAAATTGGAAGGGGAGGCGAACCATAAGAGACTATGGACTCTGAAAAACAACCTGAGGGTTTTGAAAGGGTGGGGGTGGGAGGTTGGGGGAACCAGGTGGTGGGTAATAGGGAGGGCATGGAGCACTCCATGGAGTGCATGGAGCACTGAGTGTTGTGCAAAAACAATGAATACTGTTACGCTGAAAAAATAAATAAATTAATTTAAAAAAATTTTTAAGCTTTAAGAGAACAGAGTAGTCATACTTTTTAAATGTCCACAGAATACTGTTTTCTTTTTAATGAGCTTAAGTAGCTTGAAATCTTTAACTCCTGAATAATTTAAAAGGTTGCTATTTTTATTTTATTCACTTCAGTTGACTAAATCAGTTGACTGCTTTTTATTCTCTTTAGGTGCAATGACAGCTATCATTTGGTTCAGTGAAAAACAAAAGCCATTAAATAGATGGAGTCATGTACAAATTACCGGTTAAATGGTTGAGCATTTTATTTTTCGAATTGATTGATTTTGTATCATTTTTATTCAGTTTTTGGATTTAGAAAGGGAATGGTCTTGATTGGAAGAAATGCCAGGCTGAATATTTGGGTTCTGTTTCTGACACCTTCTCTAGTTTTCTGAGAGAGCTTGGCTACATTTCTAATACCTCAAGTTTTCTCTCTGTAAAATAAAAGAGAGAGTTGGCTATAAGTACACGTGGGGAAGGTTTTGAAATTTAAAATATTGAATACATTTAATTCATTGGCATTACATGTATCTGAATTACATTCATTTTCAGAATGTTTTGTTTTTCTAGTTATTTCCTTCAGGTACACCATAATAATGCCCATGTATTCTTCCTCTTATTTTTTTTTCATCCACTTTGCTTCCTGTATTTTACATTATTTTTTTCTGTTGAAGCTATGAGGATTCATTCTCTATGAATGTTCTACTGCTTATGTGATCTTTGTTCTCTTCATCAACTGAGGATAATCACCAGCATCCTCCACGATAATTTCTTGACTAACTTTGGAATATTTTAACTTAAAATTGTGACTTTAAGATATCATTATATACTGTGCATTTGGATTTTTTATGGATATCCATCAAATCCAACTAAAGTGTTTGGGGGCAGTTGGGGAAATGGAATATGTTTTTATGAATTTGAATATCTCAAAACTATGTTAGACATTGTGAGTTTAACAAAATGCATTTTATAGAGTTCAAAGAGGAGAACTGATTTTTAATACAGTTCTGAAATTAGGACGCTCTGGAAGATCTAGAGGTCAGAGGCAAATCTGGAGGCTCCGGTTCTTTGGTAACCCACGAGCAGTAGTTAAGTGGGTCTGCTTATGGTGCCAACACGGTACTAACTGTCTCTCCCCCTCCGTTAGGCTTGGTCTTTGATCTGTTCTGCAATGGAATTAAAGCTGAGTGTGTTGCCATACCCATGTAGGAGGAGAAGCAGTAAGGAGCAATAGGGAAATTAAAATAGAGATTTGTCTTCATGTTAGCTGTTGGCTAAAATTGTGGCTGTCCTGACTAGCCTTAGCATTTTTATTTGTGAAGAGCTCTTACAGAGAGACTTTCACGTGTTCTTCTATTTGTTTATTAAGTAAACATATTGATTGTGGACTTACTACAAATAAATCAGTGTTCAAGCTGCTAGGAAAACAGTCATGAAAAAGGGGGCATGGTCACAATCTGACAGAATTATCCTTATTCTTGTTCCTTTGGATGTAGGTCATGGGGTTAGGGAGATGATGGGAATGTTAGTTTCAGGGGGTAATTTTTATCCCAAACTGTGACAGGGTCCTTTGGAAATACCCAGTTAGTATGTGTTATTCATTCCCACAATTTTGGGGATTAATATATTAAATTTTTTAATTTTACATTTTATTTATTTGACAGAGACAGAGGCAGGCAGAGGAAGAGGGAGAAGCAGGCTCCCTGCTGAGCAAGGAGCTCACTGTGGGGCTCAATCCAGGACCCTGGGATCATGACCTGAGCCGAAGGCAGACTTTTAACCAACTAAGTCACCCAGGCACCCCTAAATTTAATTTTTTTATTTGATCACATTACCAGTCACAGAATTCTGGAACATCTAACTACTAACGTTTGAAATTTTAGTTTGTTATATGGAATAGCATAGATTATTTCTGTTTTGTTCATTTTAGGGAGAATAAACTGTTTTCCATTGCCGTGGGAAAGTTGCAGACAATAATGACAAAAGTTTCCTCACAATGGGTAAAAAGAAACCGTTTTCTTGAGTTTTTTGATGCATTTAGAATCCACCATAAGGTTGCCTTTTAACGATTTGCAAAGTTTTTGTGAATTACTAATTCATTTGTCTAGTTATAATAATTTTTCTGGCTCAAGATATAATTGACACATAAAATTATATACATTTAAAGTGTACACCATGTTAATTTGATACACATATATATTGCAATATGATTACCACCATAGTGTTAGCTAACTCTGTCATGTCTCATAATTACCATTTCTTCTTTGTGTTGAGAACACTTAAGACCTACTCTTTTAGTGTATAATATAGTATTGTTAGCTATAATTACAAAGCTATGCATTACATCCTCAGAACTCATTCATTTTTCAACTGGAAGTTTGTACTCTGACCAATATCTTCCCATTTCCTTCTTCCTCTCCCTAGAGCCTGGTAACTATCATTTGATTATGTTTTTACAGTTCAGTTTTTAGATTCCACATGTAAGTGATGTCATATGGTATTTGTATTTCACTCTGACTTATTTCACTTAACATAATGCTCTCAAAGTTATCTATGTTGTCTCAAATGGTAGGAATTCCTTGTTTCTCATGACTGATAATATTCCAGTGTGTGTGTGTGTGTGTGTGTGTGTGTGTATACATATATATATATCCCACTCTCATATTTTCTTTGTTCATTCATTCACTGACAGACACGTAGGTTGTTTCTATATTTTGCTTATTATGCATAATATTGCAGTGAACATGGGTGTGTAGATATCTCTTTGATATCCTGTTTTCATTTCCTTGGGATATATACCTAAAAGTGGAATTGCTGGATCATCTGGTAATTCTACTTTTAGTTTTTTGAGGAACCTCCATGCTGTTTTCCATAGTGACTGTACCAGTTTACCTTCTCACCAACCATATATAGGTTTCTCTTTTCTCCATATCCTCACCAACACTTGTTCTCTTGTCTTCTTGATGATAGCCATTCTCACAGGTATAAGGTGATATCTCATTCTGGTTTTGATTTGATTTTCCCTGATGATTAGTTATTTTGAGCACCTTTTCATGTACCTGGTGACCACTATAACCTTTATTATATACTACTTATGATCCATGAAAATTGTATATGATAAAAGTTACTTCTTGAAGCACACAGTTCTATGACTTTGTCAAATGCATAAAGTCATCAATTTACCACCACAATCAAAATAAAGGAACTCACCCCCCACTCTCCCTACCCCCCATGCCATGGACCTTGTAGTTCTTTCCTTCCCTTTCCCACAAACCCTGGAAAGCACTGATCTGTTCTTTATTCCTAAGTTTTGTCTTTTCTAGAACGTTACACAAATAGTCTTAACTGCATGTAAGTACGAGTTATATTTTTCTTAGGAAAATACCTATGAGTATATGTTTAATTCTCTAAGAAGTAGCGGGGCTATCTTCCAAAGTATCTTTACTGTTTTCATTCTCACCAGGGTTCCAGTTATGTTCCATCTTCATTAGCACTTGGTATTCTCAGCTTGCTTTACGTTTCTATGTATGTATTTAAAGTAGGCTCCATGCCCAGCATAGACCCCAATGCAGGGCTTGAATTCAGAGCCCTGAGATCAAGACCTGAGCTGAGATCAAGAGTCAGTGACAACTGTCTGAGCCACCCAGGTGCCCCAATGTCTTTTAAATTTATTCCGTTGGGGCGCCTGGGTGGCTCAGTGGGTTAAAGCTTCTGCCTTCGGCTCAGGTCATGATCCCAGGGTCCTGGAATCGAGTCCTGCACTGGGCTCTCTGCTCAGCGGGGAGCCAGCTTCCCTTCCTCTTTCTCTGCCTGACTTTCTGCCTACTTGTGATCTCTGTCTGTCAAATAAATAAATAAAATCTTAAAAAAAAATTTATTCCCTTATTCTTGTGTTCTGAGAGTTAAACATTTTCTTGATACAAGTGTTCTGTCAGGTATGTAATTTGCAATTATTTTCTTCCAGTTCAAAATGGCTTTTCTTTTTCAATAGTGTCTTTTGCAGTGCACAACACTTTAAATTCTTTTAAAGTCCAAGTTATTAATATTTTCCGCTTTTGGGGTCAAATCTAAGTTTGCCTAACTCAGTGTCCCAAAGACTTTCTCCTATGTTTTTTTAAATGCTATATGTTTTTTATATAGAACTGCTATATTTTGAATTAATATTTCATATAAGATTTGAAGTATGGACTGAGAGGTTTTTTTGCATAAATATCTGATTTTCTAAGGACCATATTTGTGTGTGTGTGTGTGTGTATGTATTTTTTGTGTGTGTGTGTGTGTGTATGTATTTGAGACAAGAAGAAAAACATGTATATTTCTACTACCCCAAATGGAAGTTGACTCTTTTGGATCAGGAGTAAAAAAAGAAAATCTACATATTTTAGCCACCTCACGGTGGAAGTTTAACAGCTCAAACACACTGTCTGTCAGTGTTCCAGTTATAATAGTACAACTGTGTATCATCTCTGACACTCTATCTGGCTACTTCTTGGGAAACCAATAGAGGGAAATCTTTATATCGTAGAAGCTGAATTTTCTGTTTGTGTTACCTCGCAATAAGTTTGTGTATTTTTGAGATAACTAATGATTGCAGCAAAATTTCTAGGAAAAGACAACATGTTGTGTAATTTGATCAGATGAGACTATCAGGCGAAGTGATCAGAGGTGCAGAACTACTTTTTTACCCAAGAGGGTGTTAGAATAAGGAAGCTCTGCTGACAGACTGCCAAACTCCACCTCTGGCTTATAGCCACAGTGTACATAAATCAGATGTTATCAATTCCCTGAAGCTTCCATCTACAAGCAAACCCTTTTCTTCCAACATGTTTAGTGATAATCAAATCTTTGTACCGAGACATGCAGTAAAAGGAACTAATTGTTGTTAAACTTGTGATAAATGGTAGCAGAGGATTTGGTATTTTACATTTATCTTAATTCAGTTTAGCTTCTCATTTATCTAGTGGGTAGGAATTAGGATCCCACTTCCATAGTGGAAGAAAGTGAAGTTCAGAGAGGGAAGAGTTGACTCATAGTCACACACCGAGACAACTAGCAGGAGCCAGATATCAAACACAGTAGTAAGACTTCCAAAGCCCAGCAGTGAAATCTGGGAATGGTTCTACCCTGTAAATCTTTAAATCCCTTTTTGATAACAACATTCTTATTGTTGCTGAGAAATGACTTTTTGCTTTAGAAAGCTTGTTGGTTAGTTCAGAGTCCTCCATACTGAAGTTCTTTTGGCTGACGTGTGATGGTTGGCCCGCGTTTAACTCTTCTTTGTACTATTCCCATGCGTTCTAACCAGAAGAGTTCTGCTAGCTATGGAGCCATATAGCCTTGGCACTGAGGGAACTAAAAAATATAATGACGTCCCTGTCTCCATCCATTACAAAGGAATCCTAGGGAGAGTTGCAAAGGGACCTGCTACAGCAAACAACTGAAAAATAGCATGTGTTTACTCTCAGCAAGGAGGATTGATTTTTACTTGTTCTGTTTTCAATTAATTTACCTAATTTAACCTTTAAAAATGTCACCTTCCCTTCCAACCTCAGTAATAAATATAATTTTTTTTTTTGCTGATTTAATTTTAGAAGCCTCTACATTTACTCTTAGCAGCTGCTGCCCTTTTGAGTTGATTGGGACAGGGAAGGAGAAAAGAGACTTATGAAAAGAAAGCTTTTAGATCATTCATGTCTTTTCTTTTTAAACTCTTACCAGCACAAGATTCCAAAATGTGTATAATGTATTCTCCTGGGTTAAGAGTGGAACGGTAGGGTTGAGGGAGAATAATAAATCAATGAAAAGTTAATAAAACCAAACACTGTAAAGAGTATCCAGCTATGGAGGCCTTCCCATGTTGGAAACGAATGATTTCAGAGGCTGCTGCTGAATGAAATGCATGTCTTTTGCTTTGAAGTTAGTAGATATTAGTGCCTGTGCACAACGCCTTCACTCAGCTCTCCAGCACCATGTGGTAGACCAGGGCTTCTCAGATTTTTTTTTTTTTTTTTCCGTCAGTGTTTTTTTTTTTTTTTTTTTTTAAAGATTATTTTATTTATTTATTTGACAGAGAGAGAGAGATCACAAGTAGGCAGAGAGGCAGGCAGAGAGAGAGGAGGAAGCAGGCTCCCTGCTAAGCAGAGAGCCCGATGTGGGGCTCGATCCCAGGACCCTGGGATCATGACCTGAGCTGAAGGCAGAGGCTTTAACCCACTGAGCCACCCAGGCGCCCCTCCGTCAGTGTTTTTAATAGCACATCAACAATACACAGTGGACAAATGGGCTTCTCAGATTTTTAAGTGCATTCAGATCACCTGGGAGTCTTGTTAAATGCAGATACGATTCATCATCAAGCCTGGGGTGGGGCTTGAGATTATGCATTTCTAATAAGCTCCTTGGTGATACTGATGGTACTCATTTTGAGTAGCAAGGCTGTATAAATTTTGATCCCTGAAAATATAATCTTTTAAAAGGACTCCTCATGGAAAACATGGCCTATGTTTGCATGAACTATCCCCATATAAAGAGAAGCATTTAGTTTATTTTTTTTTTTTGATGGAAGGCTTGTACTGTATGTATTTATATTAATAAGTATTTATATATAAGGAAACCAAATTGAATGACAGCTACAACTCATGACTTAGTGCATGCTAGGCACTGTCCTAAGGACTTTATACATACGACATTATTGGGTTCTCACATCCTGCATGAGAGAACTAAATGAACATTAACACTTAAAATACAGCAATGGTTATGTAACTCCATGAGTCCCCATAGCTAATTAAGTGGTAGAAGCTGAATTCAGATTTTGGTTGCTTGCCTATAAAAGCTGTGCTATTATTAATCACTATTCTATATATAAGCCATAGGATAGTAGTTTTGGGGTGCCTGGGTGGCGCAGTTGGTTGAGTGTCTAACTCGGTTTCAGCTGAGGTCACGATTTCAGAGTTGTGAGATCAAGCCCTCCATCGGGCTCCATGCTCAGCACAGAGCCTGCTTGAGATGCTCCCTCTTTCCCTCCTCCTGTGCTCTCTCTCCTTCTCTCTCTCTCTCTAAAATAAATAAATAAATCTTAAAAAAATAAACTATAGAATAGTAATTTTTTAAAAAATTTAAATGAATTAAAAGATGAAGAGCATGGACTTTTCAGCCAGATGTGGATTTTAAAGCCCGAGTCTCCCATTTACCAGTTGTTCAACCCTGAGAAAGTCTTGCAGATCCAGTTAACTTATTGGAAAGTGGTGATAATACCGGCTCTGCGCTTTTCACCATTTTGAAGGTGTGATGATTCAATGAGATCATGATACAATGTTTTCGTGAACTGTAAGACAGCAAACAGAGTTCATTTCCTCCTCTCCCCCAAACACATACTGTCCATTGCATGTCAAGAATAGGCATTGTGGTTTAAAAAATTATTCTCGCCCGATCTTGTTTGATACTTGCAGGTAGGAAGAACTTCATGCAAATAGGGGTTTGCTGCATGTGGGTCCTAGCACAGAGTTAAGACATGTCTAATGCAGGACACTCAGTAGGATTCTGCCCCATTTGAGGATTGTCTTCTTATCTTCCATTTGAAGAGAATAGAGGTGATGATCTTTAAATTCCTCCCCAGATCTAACAGCTGAGTTTTGATTTTTGCTCTCAAGTGAAATATTAACTTACAACTGGTTAGGTTTCATTGCAGGTTTGGATGATGATGATGATGACAATGATGATGATTTTGCAACTTTGCCTCTGTTTTTTTGTGAATAATTACTTCTCTCAAATTCTAGTAAAGGGAATTTTCTTCTTAGAAGCTCCAACTGGATTTCCTTCTGAGTAAATTTAAAAGTAGGAAAGAACTTATGGAGATGATAAAAGAATACGATATAATTTGTAGGCTGAAGAGTAAAGGAGATCACTGGTCAGTACACAGTATTTTAGACAGAGGGCTGTTTTAGGGAAATGGGACCTGCAACCTAACTTTAGTAGATATTACAAATCTCAGAGTTGAGGAGAAACAGCAGGAGCAAAGTTATATGCTCTGTTTATATGGAGTCAGGGGAAAACTCCAAACAGAATAAATTCCTGAGCTCCGTGGTTAGAGTTTGGAAAGAAAAGTTAGCCATGACTGAGAGGAGATCCGGAAGCCACACAAGTGCTACCTTAGAAAAGTGAATAGGTCAGATGACTATGACACAGCAGGAAATACATGAAGAAGGGGGTGTGCTTTTTAGAAATAATTTTAAGAGCTACCATTTAATGCTTTTATATATATAATATGTACATATTATATATATATATTATATATATAATATATATATATTATATTATATTATATAATATATTATATTATATATATTATAATATATATATATTATATATATATATCACTACTAGATATAATGCTGCATTTTATTCTGACAGCATGCCTTTGTAATAGAAATATGAATCTTCCTTCTACAAATGAAGAAATTAAGCCTCAGAGAGGTTAATTTATTTACTTCCAAAATGGAGAAACTGGAAATTCTAAATTCCAAACATTTCTCATTGTACTCTGTAGCCTCTTTTAAGCCAAACTTATTGGAATGTATTTATTCCACAAAGCAATAAAGCTGTCCATTAAAAGTTATGATATGTATATGTATTCTCCTTGTTCCAAAAATGAATTCTCATGACTTAGATGGCGTTAGGTTCATTTCTGACGACTGTTCTAGGAGAACTCAAAATCCTTCCCTCCTTGCATCTTTGTTGATACCCTCCGGACACCCACTTCTGGAATGCCCTTTACAGGGTTGGAAAGAACTCTGTCTCCTTGCTAGGGTCGAGGAAAGATCATGGCTTCCAGAGTCCTTGAGAATCTTCACAGAATATTTTCCACAATATCTAGAGTTTCTAGAGGGTGGCATCGGTAAATGTGAAGGTTCTGTGGATTGGCTAAAATTGTAAAATATGTAAAAATAGTATTGACAAAGATAATAAAAAAGGCAGAGACCCCGTAGCTATCATATAGGAAACCATTATTGTGTTGAGTATATTGTGTTTCTTTATGCCCAAGGCAGGTCTTTTTTTCTTGGATTCTCTGCCCAGCTTTAATTTTTACAAGTTATTCAGATCTGTAGATTATTTTTATTGTGTTTACTCTGCTTGCTTGACACTCTAGCTTAAATCTGGTGAAAACCAGTAGATAGATTTTTTTTTTTTTTTTTTTTAAAGGAGAGCTTTGAGAGTGTTAGTGTGTGTCTCACCATGATTATCTTTCTGCTCAGAGTGGTGCATTGGATTGCTGACATTCACAGGCTGGGGCTGTCCACCCCGAAGCCTGGTCCACCCCCAGCTTGGAAGCAGGTCCACAGCAGCAACATTTGATTGCTGACCTTTTTATCAAAACTCTTTTGATGCAAGGGTTTTCTGTTTTAATGTTGTTCAAAAGGCGATGTTATTTATATTCCATACATTTTGAAGAGTTTAGGGAAATAACAATTTTCAGAAATAACTAGTAAGATAAAAGAGCAATAGATACTGTTTACCACTAAACTCCTTGTGATCAGGTGTCTTTTTTATGCTTGACTACCTTTTATTCTACATTTTGTATTTTCCTGAGATCAGGCAAATGTGCACCCTTCCAGAACCCTCATTTTCTGCCAGATTTTGGCCTCTAGTGAAAGTACTGGCTCATTTGTTTGTTTTTTGTGTGTACTCTCTTCCTGCATTGAACTTGGCCTTCTGGGCCACTTGCTTGCTTGCATATTCTAAATGGAGAAAGAAAAAAAAAAGGCAAGTAATATAAAGTCTTCTTTTTATTTTTTAATTTTTTTTCAGTGTTCCAAAATTCGTTGTTTATGCACCACACCTAGTGCTGTATGCAATATGTGCCCTCCTTAATACCCACCACCAGGCTCACCCAACCCCCCATGCCCCTCACCTCCAAAACCCTCAGTGTGTTTCTCAGAGTCCACAGTCTCTCATGGTTTGTCTCCCCCCTCTAATTTCCCCCATCTCACTTCTCCTCTCCATCTCCCCATGTCCTCCTTATTCCTTATGCTCCACCAGTAAGTGAAACCATATGATACTTGTCTCTCTCTGCTTGACTTATTTCACTCAGCATAATCTCTTTCAGTCCTGTCCATGTTGATATAAAAGTTGGGTATTCATCCTTTCTGATGGAGGCATAATACTCCATTGTATATACAGACCACATCTTTATCCATTCGTCCATTGAAGAGCATCTTGGTTCTTTCCACAGTTTGGCGACTATGGCCATTGCTGCTATGAACATTGGGGTACAGATGGCCCTTCTTTTCACTACATCTGTATCTTTGGGTAAATACCCAGTAATGTAATTGTAGGGTCATAGGGTAGCTCTATTTTAATTTCTTAAGGAATC
This sequence comes from Meles meles, assembly GCF_922984935.1. Taxonomy (NCBI): domain Eukaryota; kingdom Metazoa; phylum Chordata; class Mammalia; order Carnivora; family Mustelidae; genus Meles; species Meles meles. Next base: position 27,824,586 of record NC_060070.1, read on the forward strand.
TCCACACTGTTTTCCAAAGTGGCTGTACCAGCTTGCATTCCCACCAACAGTGTAAGAAGGTTCCCCTTTCTCCACATCCTCTCCAACACTTGTTTACCGTCTTGTTGATTTGGCCATTCTAACTGGTGTAAGGTGGTATCTCACTGTGGTTTCAATTGGAATCTCCCTGATGACTAATGATGATGAACATTTTTTCATGTGTCTGTTAGCCATTTGTATGTCTTCTTTGAGGAAGTGTCTGTTCATATCTTCTGCCCCTTTTTTGATGTGATTATCTGTTTTGCGTGTGTTGAGTTTGAGGAGTTCTTCATAGATCCTGGATATCAACCTTTTGTCTGTACTGTCATTTGCAAATATCTTCTCCCATTCCGTGGGTTGCGTCTTTGTTTTGTTGACTGTTTCCTTTGCTTCGCAGAAGCTTTTGATCTTGATGAAGTCCCAAAAGTTCATTTCACTTTTGTTTCCTTTGCCTTTGGAGACATATCTTGAAAGAAGTTGCTGTGACCAGTGTTGAGGGGTTACTGCCTATGTTCTTCTCTAGGATTTTGATAGATTCCTGCCTCATGTTGAGGTCTTTTATCCATTTCAAGTTTTTCTTTGTGTATGGTGTAAGAGAATGGTCGAGTTTCATTCTACACATTAAAGTCTTCTTTTTAAATACTGAGAACTTCAAACTGAAATATTAGAATCTAGTGCTCCCTCTCAGCATGTTTATCTTCTATTTCCCCAAACACATCTTCAATGGAAATTAGTCCCATAGTGGTAAGAAACAAACAAACAACACACTTATTTTAAATGGAATTTTAGCTATGTTTGCAGGATTCATAGTAATTGGTAGGAAAAACTTAGTTCTTACCTATTTATGTACTCCTAGTGGTAATGTATTGGTGTTTGAAAACCAGTGTCTTCTTGAACATTTATAAGACTATAAGAATTATAGTACCTTTATTAGGGGGAAAAATTGGTTTTATGTTTGGGTTAGTCCATTGTTTGGTTTATAATTTTCTCTGTTTGTAAAAAGAAAAATCATATCTCATCCATAACAGAAGAGTGTAATGTAGAGAGGGATATTTAAATTCAATTAGAAAAAGAGACATAGGAATGACAGATAGCAATTATTAAGGTTGGATTTATGTATAAAACATGATCCTGCTATTGCATATTGTTCACAGGTGAGTGCTTTCTAAGATTTGGATATAGAAACATTCATCTCAATATATCATATTAAACTTTGGCATTTCATAATTTCCACCTTTTAGCAGGGTATATATTTTTAGGTCTTCTGAAAGACTTTGTTATGATACCTATTAACATACTCTAATTAATTTCAGAGCGATAAAAGAGCTACTTGCATTAAAATTTTTTATTAATCTTTGAAATGAGATATTAATAAAGTATTTCATATACTGGCAAAAGTAAGCTGTGGTGGTGACATCAGAATGGTGACTTCCTTTGGGAGAATTTATGAACTGGGAGGAGACACAAGTGAACCTTCTGGTTGCTGGAGATGTTCTATGTCTTGGTTTAGGTGATGGCTACATGATGTGCCACATCTAAAACTTCTCTTAATAGTTATGTATATTATGTATGTTATACCTCAATCAAAAAAGAAGAGGGGGGGAAGATGTTTTTAAAGACATAATGTTTAAAATATTGGAAAAAGAACTCATTGGTCTGAGTAGGCAGACATCAACTTTTCCTTTTCTTGCTTAGTTTCTCCCTGTCATCCAAATCTTCTAACCCTACAAAAAGGTTTATTAGCAAAATGAATAAACATAGCACAAAATTTTTCCCAATTATAGGAGAAATACTTTATATAACTCAATACACATAGGGACTGAAAACTAACAAGAAGTGTATTAATGCCCCCAAATTGAAATTAGAAAAGTGCAGGTGGTGAAATACCATGAAGGAGGATCAGTTACTAATGCAAAAGGTGTTCAAACTCATTAGAAGTTAAAGCACTTCACATTAGAGCAAGATAATGTTATTTTAAAAATTAGAGACAATTGAGAGAGTTTTATTATTTAATATTATTAAAAATGCAATATTATAATGTTTCCCATATATTTAAAAAATTTTTAAAAAGATTTTATTTATTTATTTGACAGACAGATCACAAGTAGGTGGAGAGGCAGGCAGAGAGAGAGAGAGGAGGAAGCAGGCTCCCTGCTGAGGAGAGAGCCTGATTTGGGGCTCGATCCCAGGACCTTGAGATCATGACCTGAGCCGAAGGCAGAGGCTTTAACCCGCTGAGCCACCCAGGCGCCCCTGTTTCCCATATTTTAAAGAATTTAGAGCAATGCATTTTTCAGAAACAGAGCACTGTAAGATCAGGTACTATTTTTTAATGTGAATGACCTTTCTTGTTCAACTGACTAGATGGTTGAGACCATTTGATGTTTCCTCCTGTCTAGCTGAAGAGCTCTATCTCTATCTTCATGTTGGTCTTCCCTTAACACATTCTTCCTTTTGCATGGGCAAATATTTCCCTTTGAACTCCATCTTACTTCTTTCCTTTGTTACAAACTTACCCATAAATTATCTTTTCCTTTAGTTGCATTTCCCATTTCTCGAGAAAAATTCATATTTCTCCATTTCTTCAAGACTGTTCTTCTGTCTCCTACCATGGGACACCTTTCTTCTATATACTGAAAAATCTTTCCTTTTACTTTTAAGGTATAATTCCATATCTACCTTGCTTTTCAGTATGGGAAAAGCCTGGACTCATTTCCCTAATTTTTTTTTACCACTTAATAACTTTAAACCCATTGAAATCTAGTTTCTACTTCTGTCTTCTCTATTGAAACAAATTTGGGTGTTAGAAGTGACGATATGATTGCCCTGTTTGAGTCTTTGTTCTCATACTCCTCCTTCCTATGTGTGCTAACATTCAGTGATGCTGACTATACTTTTCTTATTGGAAGTCTTCTTCTTGGGCATTGCGAGCCTTCAGCTTCTCTCTTTGATTGATTTTCCCCTTGCTTCTCTGCACACTTCTTTTCTGACTCCTCTCTGTCCTGTCTTCCTTCCAACCACTAAATATAAGCTTTAAAAATTAATTCTATTGGATATAAGTTACATATAATAAAAGGTACCTGTTTTAACTATATAGTGCTATAAATCTTGGCAGCGTATATATCCAGGTAACCACACTACCATTGCAATCAGGTTAGAGAACATTTCTGTTACCTGAAAAAGTTCTTTTGGCCTTTCTTCCCCACCCCAAGCAACCACTGATCTGGCTTCTGTCTGTATACATTAGCTTCCTTTTCTGGAATTTTATATAAATGGAATTATACACATTTACTCTTCATTGGTTTGGAGTGTTTCATTTGGCGTACTTATTTTGCAATCCATCCAACTTACTATGTGTATCAGTACTTCATTCCTTTTTATGCCTGAATGAAATTTTTCTTTGCATATAGCACAATGTTATCTTCTTTAAATCCAAGTGTAAGTATTTTTCAGGGCCCTCGTTTGATTCCCTTCTTTCAGAACTTGTACTCACTTTTATGGTAGCAAATGTCAAATCATTTTGTATGGCTTCTGAATCTCCACTGATAACCTTTGCCTACATCATGGATTTTAGAATTTCATTTATAGCTCTGTGCTTAGTATCTGTTTCTGGGTTGCTTACTAACAATTTAACCTTCTAATTTCCAAAACAGACTTCTGTCTGATGTCTTTATTTCTGTTAATGTTACCTTCCTTATCCTTATTGTTACCCAGGCAGAACACTTTTTTTCTTCCTATTATAATGACTTGATTTTTAAGCTCTACATGTTTTGTTTTTCAACCTTTCACATCCACCCTTTCTTTTTCCAGTCCTCCCGCCATCATCTGATCTCAGGTCTTTTTAAAACTTCTCTGTCTGTCTTCTAACCATTCTCTTCCCAGCTGTCTTATTTATTTTCCTAAGACACAGATCTCATGATTTTCTTCCCCTCACAAGAACATCCTACTCTTTCCTTTTTGCCATTGGAGTAAGTCTTATTAACAGGTACCAGTGACTGAGTAACTTCTGCATGTCAGACACATTACATTTATAATGTGTGGCTATAACTCTTGTTGAGCTATGGCAACATAATTGGATAAATGAAAAGACTATAGCAGACATGCTAGATGGTCCTTGCTTCCTTTTCTGCTTTTCTTGTTAAGTTGCTGTCTTCCCTACCTTGTGAACCTCAACTAACCAAAAAACTGCAAGGCTTAAAAAGGCAGAAAAGTACTATTCTGACAGTTATTGGGAAGGGACTGTACTGATGATCCTAAGCAAGAGGCATGAAAACCAGAACAACTTCCAACCACAAGTTTTGTAGCCCTGAGAAACAAACACTTCTATGTGAACCGTACCACAAAGACCCATAGCCTGTTTTCACTTGTGAAACTTCAGCTGTGCTTGGACAGGGAAGTTACCAGGTCTTCAGGTGCTCCCTGATGCACGTTAGCCGAATAGTGTCTTTAACTTCTATTTGAACCATTTAATTATTTTGTTTTGAAAGGCAAAATTGTCACCAGTGGTAACTTGGCGGGGGGGGGGGGGGTAGATTACCTGACTTCAGAACCCATGACTCTAGAGGAAGTGATTAGAAAAAGCAAAATGTTGGTGTCTTTTGGCTGCTTCTCGGAGCTTTTAGAACAAACTACTGCATGAGAAAAGCTAAGTCCAGGCAGGGACTGGCTAGTTTGGAAATAGAGATGGCAGGTAATAGAAGTTTGTTAAAGGAAGCACTCTTTCCCTGTGGCCCATAATCTAAAATGAGGGAGACCTCAGAAATTCCAGGCTTCATGAGATGGACCAAGCCAACTGCTTTTGCCCACCAAACAGAATGCAGATTATTGCTCAGGGATTTCTAGCTGTGAAGATCAGGTTGAGAGACCTGCCTAGCATATTGTCTCAGATGACTGCAAGGCAGCTGTCATGAAATTGAGGAAGATAAATACAGAAGCCAATGACTAATGGAGGAGAGTGCCAGGCTTAAAATTTATGATAAAAAAAGAGCTCTGGTTGTGGTTACATTTACATGGTACTGACTAGAAGCAAATAGATTAAAAAACTAATATGTTTAGAAGAAAATTGTATTGCCAAGGCAAAAAATGATGGGCCTGGACATTCTGTGATATTTCATTCCTAACACAACTCACAGCTATCCTAGACTCCACCAGCTGCAAATGCACTAAGAGCTGAGTAGCTCCTAAGCAGAGTATAGGCTCCAGCACCCAATTCAGATTGGGCTATGGGTAAAAATGGACAAAAAAATCTCTAGAGCAGAGATTGGCCAACTGCAGCTCTCAGGCTAAATTCAGTCTGTAACCTTTTTCTGGGCTTATGAGCTAAATATTGTTTTACATTTTAATTTTTTATTAATTAATTTTTTAATTTTTAAAGTACAAAATTAAGTTGTATTTTGTTGGGTATTAGTCTTTTTTACATTTCTTTTGTTGTGTTATCTTAGTCATCATAAAATACATCATTAGTTTTTGATGGCAGTGTCCTAAGATTCATTGTTTATGTATAACACCCAGGTCTACTAAGGTATAATTAATAAATATATCTGTAATAAATTTGAAGTGTGCAACATGATGATTTGGTGAACATATAAATTTTGAAATAATAACTACAATCAACTTAATTAATACATCTATCACTTCACATAGTTACCTATTTATTGTGAATGCTTAAGATCTGTTCTGTTAGCAGATTGCAAGTATGCAATATAGGATTGTTAACTATAGTCAACATGTTCTATATTAGATTCTCAGAATGTATGAATGTATTCACCTTATATCTGAAAGTTTGTAGCCTTTGACCAACATCTCCTCATTCTTCCCAACCCCCAACCCCTAACAACCACCAATCTTCTCTGTTTACTAGTGTGATTTTTTTTTTTTTAAGATTCTACATGTAAGTGATATCATAAAGTATTTTTCTGTGTCTGGCTTATTTCATTTGGCATAGTGCTCCAGTTTCAGTGTATTGTCACAAATGGCAGGATTTCCTTCTTTTTTAAGGCTGTATAGTATTCCTGTGTGTGTGTGTGTGTGTGTGTGTGTGTGTATGTGTATGTGTATGCGTGTCTGATATTTTCTTTATCCATTTGTCCATTGATGAACACTTAAATTCTTTCCATGTCTTGGCTATTGTGAATAATGCTGCCACGAACAAGAGAGCACATCATTTCCTCTTGATAAATACCCAGAAATGGGATTGATGGCTCATAGGATAGCTGTGCTTTTAATTTTTCGAGGAACCTCAACACTATTTTTCCATAGTGGCTATACCCATTTATATTCCCACTACTTTACATTTTTTTTTTTTTAAAGATTTTATTTATTTGACAGAGAGAAATCACAAGAGAGGCAGGCAGAGAGAGAAGAAGGGAAGCAGGCTCTCCGCTGAGCAGAGAGCCCGATGCGGGACTCGATCCCAGGATCCTGAGATCATGACCTGAGCCGAAGGCAGCGGCTTAACCCACTGAGCCACCCAGGCGCCCCCCACTACTTTACATTTTTAAAGAATTGTAAAATAAAAAAAAAAAACAGCAGTAATAATAGAAAAGAAAAATATGTGACACCATATATAGACCACAAAGCCTAAAATCTTTATTTTATGGCTTCATAAGAAAAAAGTTGGATAACCAGTATCCTAGAGGTAAAGCCAAGAATCTTGGACAATGGCCAAATGAGTTACTCCTAAAGAACAAAAGCAAGGACAGTCTGATGGACTAATTAAAGAAATTACTGCTATTTCAGAGTATTCATAATTCCTTTTCAAGAAGATTTGATAGTTACTGTGCTTAGTGATTACTCACATTCTTCCCTTTTCCATATGGGAGTGACTACAGCACTTATCACATTATTACTTTTTGTTTGCTTGTTACGTGTTGAGGAGCAGTAACATGTTAATTGTTTCACAGGTCACTAGATTTTGAGGAGTTACATATAGGCATTACAAGAAGAACAGCACATCACCCCAAGATCCTGGACTTTGAACTGGCTGCCATGTCAGAATGGGTGTTGAGTTGTATCCCTTGGGCAGGGCTGAGTGCATTCTATATGTGGAAAGAAGGGTGAAGATGGATATTTGGCCACAGGAGTATTGAGTGCACTCAGTGTCATTTCACCACTTTTTCTTTTGCAGACAACTCTGTGCTTTTGCCGGGTACATGGTTGTATAGGTAGAGATACTACCTTTTCCAGCTTCCCTTGAGGGTAGAGACAGCTGAATGACTAAGTTATAACTATGGGATGGGAGTGGAAGTGATAGTACAAATTTAATGTTACTACTTAAAGGGAATCATGGGAATTGTTTGATGGAATATTACTCAGCCATCAGAAAAGATGAATACCTACTATTTGCATCGACATGGATGGAACTGGAGGGGATTATGCTAGGTGAAATAAGTCAAGCAGAGAAAGACAATTATCATACAGTTTCACTCATATGTGGAACATAACGAATTGTGCAGAAGAGCACAGGGGAAGGGAGGGAAACCTGAATGGGGAGAAATTAGAGAGAGGGGGGCAAACCATGAGAGACTCCGAACTCTGGAAAACAAACTGAGGGTAGCAGAAGGGAGGTGGGTGGGAGGTTGGGGTAACCAGGTGATAGGTATTAAGGAGGGCATATGTGCTGATGAACACTGGGTGTTATCCACAGCTAATGAATTGTTGAACATTACCACAAAAACTAATGATGTACTATAGGTTGGTTAATTGAACATAATAATAAAATAAAAAAGTAAGGGAATTATTTGCTGGACCTCTTTCCTCCTTCTCACAGGCTGAAAATTGGCAAAGATTGGAGCAACCATGGAACCCATGGGTTAAGATGATGGAGATTCCCTGTTAGCCCTGGACCCTCACTTATAGACCCCTAGATGGGGGAGATAGAAGCTATTTTATTTAAGCCCCTCTACTTTGAGGCCTTTATGCTACAGAAGCTTAGTATATACCCTCAGTAATACAATGCTGAGGTCTTATTAACCTCAAATATTATTTCATCCATGGAGCTTTGTCATTTTTCCAACTCAAAGTAATCTCTGTCTTTTGAACTCCAATGAACTTTGCTCTTTTCTCACAGCACTTATTACACTTTGTTTTAAGGTCATTTTTGTAGCCTTTCTCAGTAACTAGATTCCAAGATCTTTGGGATGTATGGGGATAGAGAAAGGCAGTATCTAACTTGTTTCTAGACTTTTACATTCACACACAGGGCTTGAAACATAAAAGCTATTAAATAAATATTTGCTTAAATTGAATTGACTCTTTAGTTATTAACTTTCTAAGAAGTATATGTTCATTAGTTGAATGCATATGGGAACATATATTTATATGCATATATATATTATACATTAAGTTCATATCATCTTATTTGAAAGATTTATGACCTGGGTTCATCATCTTCTGTGCATATATTTATATGCATATATGTGCATATATTTATATGCATATATATATAATTTTTTCTTCTTGTCAGTATCTTATCAGTTATAGATGATTTATAGATCTGCTGAATATTTTGTCTTCTTCAATAAATTATATTTCCTTGAGTATTTTTTAATGGAAAGACCATCAAATTAAATCATAATTATGGACTGCTTGATAAATATTTCCTTTTGCAACAAAAGAATATCTTACTTTTGGGTCATGTTAAAACAGGTAGTTTTCACAACAGGTTGTGAATGTGGAATTTGGTATTAAATAGGTCTCAGTTTGAATACTGAATTTGTCAATTATTAGCTGTGTGATCTTAGAAAGGAAACATAACCTTCTAAACCTATTTCCTGGTCAGTAAAGTGAGCAGAACAGCATCTATTTTGTAAGGTGTTATAATAATTAAGGTAGTGTATATAAAGCATTTTTTTAAATTATCTTGAAGCAAATCAGAGACATATTATTTCATTCATAAGTATTTCTGTATGTATTCTTAAAATATAAGGGCTTTGCCCAAATACAAGCATAATATCATTATCACAGTCTTCCAAGTTAATGGAACACCTTAAAATCATCAAATATATTCAAGAGTTCAAATTTCATATTGTTTCATAAGATGTCATTTTCATTGTTTGCTTTGAAAAAAAGTTACAAACTGTATATAGTGAAAATTTGCCAAACAGATAAACACCTTAGTTCTTTTAAAATATCAGTCTACAAAGTGAACACATTATTTCTTTATACTTGTGGAATGAAATATTCTGCATCTTATTCTCTTAGTAACTTGGGTTGTGACAGTTCATCAAAATGTGTAGTGAGTTACCTGTCATAGATCACAACAAGAGATTCAGTGCTAAAATCCCTCCACATAGTTTCTTCCTGTTTAAATAATTTAGCTGTTGCCTGCTGCATATGTGGCTTCATCATTTCTCAACATCTATAAAGATGACATTGTAAGATATTGTTAGTTCCTGGTGGCATACTTCTACTGTTGGTAGGATTAAGGTTTGAAATTATTTTTAAGGGAATGGATTACATTTTGCTCTTGCTGCCTTCACCTTGAATGTATCCTTTTTTTCTAGGGGACTGATCTGGACACCTACTTCAGAGGTAGGTGGGGGGTGGTATATATAGAAAACAGAAGATATGGTCCCTTCCCTCTAAGAGCTATCCCCTAGCCGTGGAGAAAACATTCACATCGAAAATGGCATAAAACCTATAACAACATCACATTCACAACTGCAAAAGCAAAGGACAGACAGAGTTCATAAGTTCTGATAGGGTACAGCACCCTAGAGAGATCAGAATCAGGTGGGTTTAATCGAAGAAGGCTTTTGGAATAGGTAATCTTGAGTTCAGTTTGGAAGGAGCCGATAGACATAAATTTAAGTTGAATGAAAAAGGCATTCTAGGTGAGAGGAAAGAAACAGAAGCAGAGACAAGGAGTCATCAGTGGAGATTGAGTTTAAAATGAGTGGGGACTGGATTAATGAGTTTTTATTGCATTGGTTTGATGCCAATATAGAATGTATATTAAGGAAAACATAGCCATGAATGGATATGTCTTATGCAAATTTTTAAAAGCATCATTTCACTATTATAGAACTTTTCAAATGTATCTGACTGCAGGAATTATTACTGTGTAGATGTTCTGGAAGCGAAGAGGAGGCAGGCATAATAGCCTCTAAAATGAAACAGGCACAACATCTGGGGTAGCATATGGGTGTAGCATGGAGGAAGCCGACTTGGGCGTCAGTTTAAAAAACAAATTCCGATCTATGTGTGCCAGTTGGTAGCTAATAGAATTTTCTCTACTCATCTTGGAAGTATACAACAGTAACGGAGCTACAGACATGTTGGGCTCTGGGTGTGACTGTAATTAATTCAAAGGGAGGCAGAGGAAAAATGAATTATTCTAGGTGCCCAGAGTTAACGACTATGATTCTAATTTATGCTTCCTATTATTTATATTTTTCTTTCTTTCATTCAGCTGGTATGCACTGAGTATCTACTGGGCTCTGCTAATCGGTTGTACTGATGTGAGATTTCAGTTCTGCAGTGGGCAACGTGGAAAAAGAAGTTTGTGTGCATCCATTTTTCTGTCAAGGGAGGAAACAAAAGGCATTAGGGTTTTGCAGGCCATGGTGACTGCAAGATTTCCTCTCTGGTCAAAAGAGGCATCGGTATTGGTGGTAGTGTTTGTGGTAGAGTCAAGTTCTTGGCAGGAATCCCAATGGTAGCTGCTCAGAGGGAGCAGTGGTGGGACAGCAGTTGTCTAAGCTGTTCTCAAAGGCAGGTTTGGGAATCTGATTCTGAAAAGTTTGCCCTCCAGCCTGGGTTTTTGGCCCATCCAAAGATTCTGTCAGCCACTCAATAATCTTTTAATAAGTGCCTTCTCTATGTTATTCACCAGCTTGCAGCTAGGAATCCTGATGTGGAAGAAAACGGGGAGAGATTTCAGGAAGAAGGTACGGTCCTTTAGGCCAGACAGCCAAGTTTGGAAGTGCAGCATGTTTCGAAGGAAGGAGGCTTCAAGTAGGATTGAAGTGTGTGGCAGGGTGCCTGGGTGGCTCAGTGGGTTAAAGCCTCTGCCTTCAGCTCGGGTCATGATCCCAGAGTCCTGGGATCGAGTCCCGCATCGGGCTCTCTGCTTGGCGGGGAGCCTGCTTCCTCCTCTCTCTCTCTCTGCCTGCCTCTCTGCCTGCTTGTGATCTCTGTCTGTCAAATAAATAAACAAAATCTTAAAAAAAAAAAAAAATGAAGTGTGTGGCAGAGGGATGTTGAACGATTGACCATTGAAGGAGGCAGGGCTGCTAGACCCAACAACATCTGTCTGGGCATCCAAGGAGGGAACACATGGAAAAAGTAACATTAGAGGAAATGGGAAAGTTTTCTTTCCTTTTTTTCTTCCTCTTTCCCTCTCCCTCCCCGCATCCTCTCTTCCTCCCTTCCTTTCTTTTCCTCAAAGGAAGACTGGGTAAGAGAAGAAATCCAGTGAAGGTGCACAGTGGGTGGTTTTGAGGGGTTGGGAGGAGGGAAAGTTTAGGAACTTGTACTGTGGGAAAGGTAATAGAAAACTAAATAGAAATGAACAAAAGAAAGTACAGGGTGGCAAGAACTGAGGTTCTGGAGTCTAAATGTGAAGCCCTAAAATTATGTAACACCCTGAGAAGGCCTTGGGGGCTGGGAGTCTGTCACTCTGCTGGGGCTCACTTGGGTTTGAGATTGGCAGTGCTGGTTCTGGGGAAGGACAAGGCAGGAAAAACAATGTTACATATCTTCTGCTTCTCAGAAGTTGTCCACTTTTCATCTTCCCCATCCTCCCCTCTCAAATACACTTACTTACAATAACGCTTCTCTCCTTTTACCTCCTACTGTCTCTCCTTGTCACTTCAGGATGTATTTGTCTTAGGTTACTGCTGTTTACTATTTCAATGCCATTCCATGACCTCTTCCCTATAGTTTATCTTACTTTTCTCTTGTACTTTCTCTAAGTTTCATTTTTTTAAAAAACTGGTTATATACTTCATATCGTATTTCTCAGCTTTCTAGTCTTTCTAGTCTTCGTTCTGTGACCTTTAATTTTTCTTATTTTTTCCAAAAAAATCAAATCATTGTGTTCTTCCCTTTCCTCTCTTCTACAACTCAGTCTCTGTCCTAATCTTTTTCCTCCCTTTTTCCCAAGGGACTTTGTGTCTGCACTTTCCAGTTCTGGTTCGCTGTTTCCCACTCATTCTCTTCTTACCTGCTTTTTGGCATCCAGACTCATTTTATTTCTAAGCCAACTCCACCTGGCACCAAAATACTATTAGCCCATGCAGATCACAGATGTTTGCCCCTTTCCTGGTTAATAGGGCTGTTCAGTGTTGGTTTGGGGGAAGAAAAAACAATAAACTACAGCCCATCACTACTCAATATTCAGTGCTTCTGGTAGGTTTTAAGTTCTTCCATGCGTTGGCCATGTTCAGATCTTCATTTTCCTCTATTAATCAAAACCTTTTTGTCAAATGAATCCCATAATTCCTATGAATTTGCAACCCTAACTCTTAAGCACTTGCTGTTGTTCATACTGTTTCTTTGCTTGGAATATTCATTTTTCTTCTCTCTTTCAGATCTTCAAGACCTTGCCTCCTTTGACTATTCTAGTTTTTTTTTTTTTCTTAAACTGATCTTTCTTTTCTTTGAATTCCTATAGCATTGGATGCACCAAACAGTTTAACACTAATTGGGTAATTTCTTGACTATTTTCCTGTTTGTTAGTTTACTTTGACTAATCATAGAAGAAATTATGAGAACAGAGGTTATATCTTTTAATTCTGTGTCATCTGCAGCATCTAGAATGGTTCTGAGTACATAGTAGGCATTTAATATGGTTGCTTTTTTGAATTATTACCCTCACATAGCATAATTCACATTACATTTTTAAAACCTACTTAAAATATAAATTTTACTCTGATATTAAATGACCAAGGGGCCTGCTATCATTTATTCCATGCACCAATGATCTGTGCAACATTTCCTCCGGTGTCTTCCTGAGCTGGCAGGAGCCAGCCATTCATTTAAATTGGCAACAGACATGGAAATGAATTTGTGTGCTGTCTCGCTTGGTAATAAAACTTAAAGTGCAGTGTAATTTGCGATGGTTTGAAGCAGTAATGCAATTTTGGCAAGTCTGCTATATCTCTACAAGACTTACTGTTCAAAGATTTTCAAGCCAGTAGGTTATAGACTCTCCTCCTAAAAACAATTGATTAAAACTACCTCCTTTTGGACTTGATCCAGCCCTTACTGGCAATAACTGAAGCATAGGTTACATTTTTGGTTGAAGTTTTCAGGATCAGACCAAGCTGGCCTTTTTTATAGTGCTTTTTCTGGTCTATTTTTATCACCAGATATAATACTTCTCCTCTCCTAATTTAAGAGATACAAGATAATAAAAAGTGTGTCCAATTCAAGTTGAGTTTGGAATTGAAGCAGCAGAAGAAATAACCTGTGACCCAGGGAAAAAAGATGGGAATAAGAGCATAAAAACATCTCAGCTTTCCACCTTCTCTGTAGAGATAATCTTCACATTCTTGAATATGTAAATGTAAAGCAGTTGGATGTCAGCATGCTAGATTTGATAGGTTTTCAATTTCTACCTCTCTTGGGAAATTTTCAACCAGAAAATAAATATTCCTAAATGTAATAGCCCCCAATCCAGAATTTATTTAAAAAATACATATGGTAAAAAATAAATTATGAATTTATATTTGTTCCTTGGTTCTAATAAAGGTTTTTTGTTAAATGATTTCCAGGCTTTCTATTATGTTGCTGTCTTTAGTCCTAATGATTGTTCTTAAAGTGATTTATGTCTTCAGAATTGCAAACCAAGTTTACTAGAATCCATCTTTTCTTGCTGGATAAAATATACTAGGCTCCCATGACACATTCATGTGTTCATCAAAAGGGATAGATTTATTAGCTACCTGCATAGTCGTAACTCCCAGTGACAGAGTAGTTCTGCTAGGAGTCTCTTCTGGGAGGTTTACCAAAGAGAGAATGCAAATCTTACTTGATTTAATTGGACTCCTATAAACAGCTGTCATTATATTTCCATGGGATTTGCTTTATCAGGGAGTCTAAAAAGTCATAATTTCCATTAGGAAAAAGAACTTAGTCAACATTTTTTTCCTCCCAGTTGATGAGATACTTCCTGGTTTATCCCCTCAGCCTCTTTCCTTCCAATGCCCCTAACACTCTCATCTTCTCAACTGTCTGTTGCACCTGACCTGCAAAGCTCTGAACATTGAACAATCCAACCATCTCAGGTCACCCTTCCTTCCCTCTCACTACTGGAGAAAATGAGACAACCACCCAAATTGGGGCAATTTTAAACATTCCTACTGAAAACACCTGGAATCATGCTGTGAACCAGAATTAGTCATGCAAGCCTTAAACAGCTTCATCTTCCATTTGCTAGAATAATAACTCCCAATTTTCAACAAATTTATCAGTTCCCTTAGTCTAACCCTTAGTCTCACAGTTATTGATTTTGCCTCCTATTTCATAGAAAAAATGCTGTCAAATATGACCTGCACATACCCATCTCCATTCATGGCCATGCTCACTTTCTTCCTGCCCATCTCTAAGGACCAGTAGTCCTCCCACAAAAGCTCTCCCATCATCTCATGCTCTACATTCTCCTCTCTTCTAAGACCAGGTTCTCTCGATTAATTCCTGTCTCTAGTCAGTCTTTAACTTCTCCTTCTCCCTCTCTCCTGATTCACTCACTTTGGTATGGGCAAGATACCCTTACCCACAGTGGGCAATAAGCCTATATACAAATAGTGATATTTCCTATTCATTGACAGTATATGGTTACATTTCCCTGTTCTTTTGGAAGTTAAATATGGCCATATGACTTGCTTTGGCTAACAATAGGTGTTGAGTTTCACTGATGGCTAGAAGCTTCTAAGAGCCAAGGTTGTTGAGCCTTCCCTTTCCTGGACTCTTAAGTGACTATAATAAACATATCAGACAACCTGCATAGGACATGTTATCTACAGGAGAAATATATCTTCAGAACTTTGGGTTTTTAATTACTACAGTATAACTTAACCTATCTGGAAAGACAGTTTTCTTTCTTAAAAATAACCTTCCCGGACCTCTGCTTGCATTCTCTTATGCTACATTTATTCTTCCCTTAAAAACAAATTTTCTTAAAGGAAACTTAAATTAATATGTTACTTCTCTTAGCCCAGTAATTTTTTTTTCTGAGTCCACCAATTCATCAGAATTATTTTTGCTAAACCTGCCAGTGACCTCTTAATTTTCAGATGCAGTGGCCTGTTGTTTCTTTTTTTTAACCTTACTTGACATTGTGTGGCAGGTAGCACTATGACCTTTAGAAATGTTCCATGATACCATTCACTTCTCATTCTCTTCCTTCTTCTTGTCCCTCAAACTTTTGCTTTTTATTTGGCCTCTCTTAAAATTTGAGCTCAAATGTTGGTATTCTTCAGTATTCGTTTTTTCTCTATCTGAACTCTGCCCACCTCTCTTTTTGTATAAGTTCCACTGATAACTGGTTATTCAGTTATGACTCCAAAACTAACTAACAACGGGCGCTTCTGGGAAGAGAAAGGAGCAATAACAGAAAAGGGAAGCAGGCGGTATTTCGTTCTGCCATGAGTGAGCCAGGCGTCCCCAGCTGCCCAGCTTCACCGTCGTGTGTTGTCCTTCTCCCCAAAGACCTGTTGCCAGTATATGTTTTTCTTAAGACCATATCTAAATGTGCTTGGTAACTAGTAAAATCCTCCAGGGGTTATAGTTTAAGTAACACATTGTTCCGAGGGGCAGTTGCACACCTCTCTTTTTGTATAAGTTCCACTGATAACTGGTTATTCAGTCATGACTCCAAATCTACATGCAATAGAGATACTGTTGTGCAATATTAAACTAAGGCATTTAAAAAAATATTTTATTTATTTATTTATTTATTTGAGAGAAAGAGAGCCAGAGTAGGGGGAGAGGCAGAAGGAGAAGCAGTCTCCCTGCTCAGCAGGGAGCGCCTCTGAGTCATCCCAGGAACCTGGAATCAAGAACTGAGCTGAAAGTAGATGCTTAATGGAATGAGTAACACGGGCATCAGTAAACAAAAGCATTTTGATTTTCACTTAAGTCATGAACTTTGCTCTGCCATTTTGATTATTTTGAAGCCATTTCTTTGATAATGAGAGAGAACATTTTTACATACCAATCTTCACCAAATAGTTCCAGTTGTGAATGGAATGACAGACAGCTTACTTTCCTGTAGTCTTTTAGAAAAAAAAAAAGGTTGGTACTTGGTGTGTTTGCATGAAAATGGGTTTGAAAGTCAAGTTATATGTAGAAAGAGTGGATTTGCTTAATTTCTTTCGCCTCCTCCCAGCCCTCCCAGCCCACTACCTCCCATTTAACTCAAAATATTAGACCTAAAGACTAAAATCATTGAGTTCTCACTCTGTTATAGCAAATACACACCATCCATTCTTAAGGTTTAAGTAAGAGGGTGCGCCAGGAAGTAAATTAGAGGTAGCTATTGTGTTTGTTTTTTAAAGTACCCCTTCGGCTCCTGGGGGCTTATTAAGCAAGAAAGGACAAAAGGATGGAAGGAAGCAAGATTGTCAGAAGTGTGTTCTGGTCTTCCCACCCCAGGCTTCAAATAAAAGAGAAGATCTACCAAGGCAGTCAAGCTAAATTCATGACCATTGGAACTTTAGGAGAAGACTGCTATGTAAAGTAGACATCCAATAACAGGGTAAGAGCCTCAACACAGGCAGGCAGAGACCTATGAGCAAGCAAGGAGAAGTGTCTTTTTTGCCCTGCTAAATCTTCCTTGGTGCAAACAAGGTTGAGAGCTTGGGCCTACCCTGGGGTCCACTATTGTGGGTCCATATTAGAGGCTTGGAGTGGATCTTTCTGGTCATAAAGGGCAAGGTGGAGAACAGGAGCATGAATTAAAGGCATCTATGGCCATGAAGTGACAATGAGACACTACATTGACAGAGAGGGGCCTCTAGGCTGTGGCTAACCAAGAGAAGGGCCAGACAAGAAATGGATTACATACATTACAAATGTCAACAGAAGGTATAAATGTACAGAACTTGGCCAACCATACTTCAGAGGATAGCTGTCTCACCTTTTGTTGTCTACACCATGAAGATTCAGAGAATGCTGTATGGATCTGGGGACAGCCTTCAGTCTCCTACCATGAAGTCACGTGAACACTCTACTCTACTCCTATACCCTTGATGTCATCTTATAGGGGTTTTGGGGGAGAGCTAAAAGTAAGTCTGGACAATTAAGGGGTTAATGAAATTAGTGATTGGAAAACACTTAAAATCAAATGGGCTGTTTAGTTATACCCGCCTCTCTCCTTAGTAAATAGGATTTGTAAAAAAGCCAGTTGAACTATAGACCAAATAAAGAAACAGTATTTTATATGTTCATTCAAGTTATAATGGGAGTTAGATTTGTTATCCTTACACACATACACACACTCACACTTAACATAGGCACACATGTGCATGGATGTCTTTTCTGTAATATGCTCAATAATTCAGTTGTTTCTAGCTGGAAGTCTCACTGTCACTTCACATTTACGGTATCCCAAACTCTTCCTCTTCCCCCTAAAACGTGTCCTATATTAGCAATTCTCCTGTCTCAGTTAATGACATCACAAATACAGAAGCCAAACCAGGGACCTGTTAGTCTTCTGTAATCTCTTCTACTCACTCTCCCTATATCTGGTCACTGTTTCTATAAATTCAATCTCATATTCACCTCTAATTTCACAGTGCTCACTGCAGAGAGACACAGCGCTTATAGAACTAGGCAAATAGATGCTCATTATTCCTTCATAGAAATGGAACTGGTGACCAGTGTTTTGCAGGAAGTGTTACAGGATTAAAAAGAGTAGATCTCCCTAAGGTCCATTCCATGAAGAACAGAAAAAAAAAAAAACAACCAAACAAAAAACTGGACCTTTAGAGGTAAATATGTAATAAAAGTATAAAAACAGCACATGCAAATCATACATACCAACCTCTAAGTAGTGGCTAACTCTGAGGATGGAGGTTGGGATCTGCAAGATTCTATTACTTAATAAATAAGAGAAAATTGAATGTTTCACAATATTTGCTTAGTTAAATCTGCATGATGATAAGGTTATTTATTTTATTAATAAATGTATAATTCATTATACCAGAATATTTTACAAATAAAAATATTAAAATATTAATTTTGAATAATGGCAAACATAAAGATAAGTACCTACAATTATTGTTAAACAGTGGTTTCAGTATTTTTCACAACTGTTGGTTGGCAGGTGCTAAATAAAAATTTGGGATATGAATAAAGAAATAAGACCTTCATAAGATGGGAATGGTGTGAGATTAAGGAAAGGGAGTTGTCTTCCCTGAGGCAATTTAATGGGTTAAAAGGGTAAGGTTATCAGTGTCATTAGTGTCATATAGACCAGATTTTGAAATTCAGTTGTATCCATTACCACCTGTGTGACTTCAGAAAAATTCTTTATAAGCCTTGTAAATGTTACAGTAACTATCCCTACTATATAGGATTCCTCACCAAATATTAATATATTACTCATCATTTTAAAGAGATTTGCCAATTTTCCAATAAAAAAATTAGAATATTTTGCTAGAATAACTATTCTGGCAAGGAGTTGTTTTTGGGTAAAGTGTGTGTGTGTGTGTGTGTGTGTGTGTGTGTGTTTCATTATATTTGGGAATAGAGCTGTGAGAAGTGTCAAGGCATGGACCCTTATATTGAGCTATGAATATAATAAATTGTTACCCAGTACTTTTCTCATCTGAAGCATCCAAGTGGCAAGGAAGGCCTTGACCCCCTAGAGAAGAGATGCTGGATTTTACAGTATGCATTTTTTTCTACAATATGCGTTTTAATGCTGAAGTTAATTTTATAGTTGCTTAGGTAGAATATTTATTACAGATGGATCTCACTAATCTAAATCAATCCCTCTGTTTTCTTTGTAATGTTCTAAATAGAAGAATTCGTCTAGGTACTGACATAATGCTTGGTCCGGGTGGACCCAAATTAGAATTTCATCGGCTTTGATTTCTAAGAGGGGCTGACTAGGTAGGTAGCATCTATCCCAGAACCAAGCCTCAGAAAGTCAATTAAGTGCCTTTTTGGGGTCCACAGGTTGCAATAGTATTTCAGAATTCAAATTCCTCTTTCAGAGCCTAAGAGCACAGAATTGTATGTGTGAATTTACTTGCTTTCACATCTCCTCAGCAATGTACTAAGTCAATTAATATTTAGATAGTTAAATTCCTAAAATCAAATGAACAAATCCACCAGTCCTTAGACCAGCCAAAGATCCTGTATCTTCAACTGTATCAAAATTGAAAGCCCTTCAGAAATGTAGGAAAAAGCAAGGAGATGTTGATTCTTATTTAGGTTGATAGTGTTGGTGCCTAGTTACAGGGCTTGACTGAGGTTTCAGTACACAGTGATTTAAATGAATGGTTGTAGAGACAGAGTTGTAACAGGATGGGTTGAAATATACCAACATCAGAACACAGTGATAGAGCAAGAAAAGAAAAGAAAGTTTTCCTTCTGTAGATATGTGCAGAAATGGGAATTCCTAGAGTGTTGCACTAATAAGCAAGCATGTGTGTTCAGGTTGGTGGGAAAAAGTAGATTCTGGTAAGATACCAGATAACAATTGAAAATATTTGCAGAATTCTGCTTCTTACAGTTAATGATCTCTAAATAATCATGTAGCATTCACTAATCTGATGATCATAATGATTGAACATACTGGTTATACATGTGGAAAATTCCTGAAACACCCAAAAAGCTCTTTGGTCTTGTTGATTAAAACAAATCTGTTACATTTCCACTTACTTTCCACCAAAAATAGGTTACAGTAATATGTATCATTTCCTCAGTGCTCCTGGAAGAATAAACAATGGTGAGAGAGAATTCTAAGATAAGTGGGAAAAAAATACTTGAAAGCAAGCACCAACAGGCTACAGTAGTGGTATGTTAGAATTATAGGCATTTTTCCTCTATTTTCACAATCCTGAATAATGTATTACTTTAAAGTAATATGTTATTTTAAAAATGAGAAAAAATGCATTTAAAAATCCTTCAAGGTGGTCCTAACCAGGGCTCCTGAATGAAATAGTCATGTTGTATTTTTTGCAGCTATACAATTTGACCCATGGGGAAGCCCACTGAGTGTCTTGCATATGGTGAGGGAAATCTGTGTTTGAAAGAGGGGAAGACCCTGCTGAAGTGCTTCCTCCCACAGAGAATCTCTAGCTGTTCCACCTCATTCTTCTGTGCCAGGTGCCAAGATGATCATTATTGGAACTTGCTTTTTTAGGAAAGCATTGATTTACAGGCCAGACCTAAGTAACTGTACTTTGACTATATAACCACAGGCCCTGTTCAGGTTTATCAATAAACTCTTCCCCAAGCCTGGGCTCTTTCCACTCAGTTGGCCATCCACAGTTGTTGACAATCAATAGTTAGAAAGACGTGGAGAAGTCAACCCAAGTATCCCAGTAGCCATAAAAATTTTCAAAGTTAAGATAATTTTATTAATATAATTTTATTTATGATGATAATAAAATTAATAGATTTTATGGTTTTGCATTACAAAACTTAATATTATTCATATCCACCCGTACTGAGAGCTCTCAAATGTGGCCCTTCATGTAAATTGTGTCCATTAACTTCATCAAAATATCAGTGGTAATAATCATTCACATTGGAAAAGTTCCCACCTCCATTTCAGACAAGGGGTCACAGGTTCACCCTGTGAAACAGCCTGTGCAATTGTACCGAAATCATAACTTTTAACCGGCGTCCTTTTTATAGACAGAAGAAAACTTTAATGTATCAACATGAACCTGAACTGTGCCCTTGAAGTGTTTTAGAAAGGCAGGCATTTGAGATACGGGATGCTGAGGAATCCAGGATTAACTACTTAATATGTAAATTATGTTCTCTCTTGTATCACCTGTAATGACTGCCTACGGTATTAATGAGCTCGTGATACAGTAAGAAACAACGGTGCCCTTTCAAAGCCATAGGTGGTGGCGCAAGCTGATTTATGATCTAAAGCTTATCTTTCTCCATTATCTGCATCACTTGACAAGCCTCTCCTTCCCCTCCCCTCCACTGCCTGCTAGCTAACACCTAAGCTGCTGGGACTTCTTTTCCTCCACACTGACAGCACCATTTGCTTCTTTACAGAAGTATTGCCCCAACCCAGTGATCCAGAAGTCGAACTCAGTCATTCTGCACAATAAAGATAACAGCTTCTGGCTTGTGTCCTATTTCAAAGCGTTCTAACCCAGTCGTCAAATGGGTGAGCTTCCGACTCCTCTTCATTCAGCCGCAGTCTGTGCACTTGCTCAGCAGCCACAATAAACCTCGAGCAGGAGGTGCTCTGATGGCCAAACAGAACAGCTTGTGGTTTTTGACAAAACCTACATTGTTGTGGGGTTTTATTCTTTAAAAAACTACAAACATTGAATCTTCCTCACATATCCATCTGGCCCATCTATTGCAAACTCAAGATGGTAGTTTAGCCACGGTGTCACTTAGAAAGGGACCCCAAGAGGAGGAGGGGTTTGGTGTAGCTAGTCTAGGCTCCTGCTGCAGTGCTAAACACCAGCCCCTTTTCATCTCCTTTGTTCCCTTTCAGGAGGGAATTTTCAAATGACTAACCCTGCACTTTAGTCTTGCCTGTACTGCATGCTCCCGTAATTCCACAGATTCAGCTTTGCTTTGGAATGACAGTGTTTGGATCAAATCAGAATATGGAGTGAGCTCAAACCACACCTCTTGGCCCTTCCTTGATTAGCGTAGATCGTGCTCTTGTTCTGCCTTGGAGGTGAAATCAGCGGTTCCACTGGCTAGTGGAGCACTGCTCAGGCTGGCTGACCTTTCTCCCCAAGCTCTCATTTATATTCCAGAGCCCTTCTAAGTGAGGATGCTACAGAGAGGTTCTGTCCATTCCGGAGTAAACAGATCTTAAATGAA
Organism: Meles meles; assembly: GCF_922984935.1. Taxonomy (NCBI): domain Eukaryota; kingdom Metazoa; phylum Chordata; class Mammalia; order Carnivora; family Mustelidae; genus Meles; species Meles meles. The sequence continues at coordinate 27,846,591 of NC_060070.1, forward strand.
ATCTTCCAGCGCAGATGCAAAGTGCGTTATTATCAGCTTGCACTTTAGGCAAATGACAACAGTGCTTTGTTAAAGATTCACTCTTGGATTTAGATAATGTTCTGCTGGAAAAATGTAGCACTTCCTGATAGTTCAGTATAGTGTGGTATTGTGATTACATTTAGGTGGAGCGCTGAGGAAATGGAGGGGAAGGGAACTTCTGCATGGTAAAACAGGAATGCTCTGTGAAGTGTTTCATCGAGTCCTAGGAGGCAGGGGTCCAGAGGTGCATCTCGATTAAGGCTGCTTTATTGCAGGACTCTCACCGATCTCATCTCGGGGACCTTTGGTGAGGGGGGAGGGGTGTCATACAAAAAGTCATCTTTGCTCACTTGTTTGATTACCTTCTTGTTCAGAATGTCAAAAATTAGCTAAGAGCTGGGAAGAAATTGGGGAGGGGTGACAAAAATGGGTTAAAAGAAGTAGCATTATATCCTTAGTTACTCTGCTCATGCCTTTTTTTGTTTCAGTCACGTATTTAGAGTGCTTATTCATGGTCAACAAGACCATCAGTGAGAGCAATTAATCATCCCCAAAGAAAACAGGGTCCCAAAGTGGTTTTCTTTCCCCATGATTTCAAAGTTACAACTTAATATTATTATTGAAATATAATTGACATGCAGTGTTATATTACTTTCAGGTGTACAACATAGTGATCTGACAATTCTGTATATTAATTACTTAATGCTCACAATTATGGTCACTGTTACCATACAATGTCATTATAATATTAATGACTGTATTTCCTATGTGGCACTTTTCATCTCTGTGACTTGTGTATTTTATAAATGGAACCTTGTATCTCTGGAACCTTGTATCTCTTAATGCCCTTGCTCTATTTCATCCAACCACTATTCCCCTTCCTTCAAGTTTGTTCCCTACCAGTTTGTTCTCAGTACTTATGAGTGTTTCTGCTTTTGTTTATTTGTTGGTTTTGTTTTGTTTTGTTTTGTTTTGTTTTTTTAGATCTCACATATAAGTGAAATTATGTGGTATTTGTCTTTCTCTGTCTGACTTTATTTCACTTAGCATAATACTTTCTAGGTCCATCTATACTCTTTTTTTTTTTTTTTAAGATTTTGTTTATTTGTTTGATAGAGAGCATAAGTGAGGAGTGGCAGGCAGAAGGAGAGGGATAAGCAGGCTTCCCACTGAGCAGGGAGCCCAGTGTGGGACTGGATCCCACAGCCTGGGATCATGACATGAACCAAAGGCAGACACTTAACTGAGTCAGCCAGGTGCCCCAAGGTCCATCCATATTCTTGTAAATGGCAAGATCTCATTCTTTTTTTATGGCTGAATTATAGTCCTTTATCTGTCTTCTTTATTCATTCCTCTCTTGATGAATGCTTGGGTGGCTTCCATATCTTGACTATTGTGAAAATGCTGCAGTAAGCACAGGGATGCATGCATCTTTTTGAATTCGAGTTTTCATTTTCTGTGGGTGAATACACAGTAGTAGAGTTACTGGATGTTATGGTATTTCTAATTTTTGAGGAACCTTCATACTGTTTTCCACAATGGTTACAGTAATTTGCATTCCCACCAACAGTACACGAGGGTTCCCTTTTCTCTACATCCTCATCAATACTTGTTATTGCTTGTCTTTTCGATGCTAGCCGTTCTGATAGGCGTGATGTGATATGTCACTATGGTTTTTATTTGCATTTCCCTGATAGTCATGTATTGAGTATCTTTTCATGTAACCAAGACAGTATGGTATTGGCACAAAGATAGACACAGATCAATGGTACAGGAGAGAGAAAGTCCAGAACTAACCCCATGCCCCTGACTATTAGATGCAGGCAGGCAACAGTTGGTTATTTCCTCCTCACCAAGGGTCAGTGAGAATAGTCATAGTGCCCTCAGTTTGGAGGATCCAGGCAAGTTTGCAGGAAGATTTTTGTGCTGGATGAACATCTGCTGATTTCTTTTCTGCCTGGTTCCATTTACCTGAAATATAATTATTGGGCCTTAGAACTTTCCAGGTTTCTTTGATTTCATTTACTTGATCCTATAATTTTTGAATGCTGACATCTGTAAGACCGTGTTTTGTATGGTTGTAAATAAAAGTGGTCAGTCCTCAAAGAAACTTTAAAAAAAAATATGAGGAAGGAAGTTAGCGTATACAAGTGGGGAAAAGACAGTCTCTTCAGTAAATGGTATTGGTAAAACTGGACAGCTACATGCCAAAGAATGAAACTGGACCCCTTTATTACACAAAAATAAACTCAAGATGGAATAAAGACCTAAATGTGAGATTTGCAACCATTAAACTCCTTAAAGGAAAGGTAGGCAGTAATCTCTTGGACAGTACCTATATTCATGGGTATATCTCTTCAGGCAAGAGACACAGAGGCAAAAACAAACTATTGGGATCACACCCAAGATAAAAAGCATTTGCATAGTAAAGGAAACCATCAACAAAATGAAAACGCAACATACTGAATGGGAGAAGATTTTTGCAAATGATGTATCCAATGAGGGGATAATATCCAAAATATATGAAGGACTTCTACAACTAAATATTAAAAAAAAAAATACAAGTAATCTGATAAAAAGTCAGGCAGAGGGCCTAAATAGACATTTTTTTCCAAAGAAGACATAGAGATGGTCTTTCTTTTTCTTTTCAGAAAATTTTACGTTACTTATTTAGTATATTGAACTAAAGATTTGGATGTTCACTTGTGACTGAACTAATTTAAAGAAAAATAAAAGCCATATTACATATTAATTTTTAATATTTTAATTTCTTTATTAGCATTATGTTTTATTAGCCCCAGGGGTACAGGTCTGTGAATCACCACGTTTACACTTCATAGCACTCACCATAGCACATACCTTCCCCAAAGTCCATAACCCAACCACCCTCTCCGTAGCCCCCTCCCCCTGGCAACCCTCCGTTTGTTTTGTGAGATTAAGAGTCTCTTATGGTGTGTCTCCCTCTCAATCCCATCTTGTTTCATTTGTTCCTTTCCTACCCCCCCAAGCCCCCAGATTACCTATCAACTTCCTCATATCAGGAAGATCATATGATAATTGTCTTTCTCTGAGTGACTTATTTCTCCCAGCATAATACCCTCTAGTTCCATCCATGTCATCGCGAATGGCAAGATTTCATTTCTTGGGGCGCCTGGGTGGCTCAGTGGATTAAGCCGCTGCCTTCGGCTCAGGTCATGATCTCAGGGTCCTGGGATCGAGCCCCACATCGGGCTCTCTGCTCCGCAGGGAGCCTGCTTCTCTGCCTGCCTGTCTGTCTCCTTGTGATCTCTCTCTGTGTCAAATAAATAAATAAAAAAAATCTAAAAAAAAAAAAAAAAAAAAAAAGATTTCATTTCTTTTGATGGCTGCATAGTATTCCATTGTGTGTGTGTGTGTGTGTGTGTGTGTGTGTGTGTGTGTGTGTGTGTACCACATCTTCTTTATCCATTCATCTGTTGATGGACATCTAGGTTCTTTCCATAGTTTGGCTATTGTAGACATTGCTGCTATAAACATTCGGGTGCACATGCCCCTTCAGATCACTACATTTGTATCTCTAGGGTAAATACCCAGTAGTGCAATTGCTGGGTTGTAGGGTAGCTCTATTTTCAACTTTTTTGAGGTACCTCCATTCTGTTTTCCAGAGTGGTTGCACCAGCTTGCATTCCCACCAACAGGGTAGGAGGGTTCCCCTTTCTCCACATCCTCGGCAGCATCTGTCATTTCCTGACTTGTTAATTTTAGCCATTCTGACTGGTGTAGATGGTAAATCATTGTGGTTTTGATTTGTATTTCCCTGATGCCAAGTGATGTGGAACACTTTTTCATGTGTCTGTTGGCCATCTGGATGTTAAAGCCATGTTATTGAAGTATGATTGACCCATAAAAAGCTGTATATATTATACAATTTGATGAGTTTGGGGATAAGCATATACCCATGAAACCATCACCACCCTCAAGTCCGTAGACAAATCAATCAGCTCCTGAAGTTTCCTGCTGCCCCCTTTAATATGATGGTGATGATAATGTGTGTGTTAAGAACACACTTAACATATGACCTACCCTCCTGAAAAAAATTTAAGAATGCAATATAGTTCTGTTAGCTATAGGCACTGTACTGTATAGTAGATCTCTAGAACTTACTCATTTTGCTTAACTGAAACTTTGTACCTTTTGGCTATCACGCCTCCATTTCCTCCTTCCCTTGAATCCTCTGGCAACTATTACTCTACTCTGCTTCTATGACTTTTGATTAGATTCCACATACAAGTTAAACCATATGGTGTTTGTCTTTCTGTGTCTGCTAGGTCCTTTAGGTCCATCCATGTTCTTTAGGTCCATCCATTTTGTCTCAAATGACAGGATTTTCTTCTTTTTCTTAAGGCTGAACAGTATTCCATTATATATATATGTATATATTATGTGTTCTTTATCCATTCATCTGTCAGTGGACATTTAGGTTGTTTCCATATCTTGGCTATTGTGAATAATGTTGCGGTGGACATGCAAATGAAAATAGCTCTGGGAGATCTTGATTGCAGTTCCTTTGAGTAAATACCTAGAAATGAGATTGCTGGATCAATTTTATGGTAGTTCTATTTTTAATTTTTGAGGAACCTCTATTCCGTTTTCTGTAATGGCTACACCAACTTATTTGCATCAGTGTGTGCCAGGGTTCCCTTTTCTCCACATCCTCACCAACACTTGTTATTTTTTGTTTGTTTGTTTGTTTGGTATTGACTATCCTAATAGGTATGAGGTGATAATTAATTGTGGATTTGCTTTTCATTTCCCTGATGATGAGTGATGTTGATCACCCTTGCATACACCTTTTGGCTATTTATATGTCTGCTTTGTAGAAAGTGAAATAAATCTTGATCATTTCTTTTCTTTTCTTTTCTTTCTTTCTTTCTTTCTCTTGCTCTCTCTCTCCTTCCTTCCTTCCTTTCCTCTCTCTCTCTTTCTCTCTCTTTTTTTGAGAGTGGGCTGGAAGAGGCAGAGGGAGAGGAAGAGACAGAGAATCTTTATTTTTAATCCTTCATTAAGAAATACTGTGTTTTTATTATTTTTATTAACATATAATGTCTTATTTGCCCCAGGGGTACAGGTCTGTGAATCATCAAGCTTACACATTTGAGACAGAGACTCTTAAGTAGGCTCTATGCCCAGTGTGGAGCCCAAAGCAGGGCTCAATCTTACAACCCTAAGATTATGAGCTGAATCGAAATCAAGAGTTGGACGCTTAACTGACTGAGCCACCCAGGCACCCCAAATCTTAATCATTTCTAATTTCTATTATAACCTTGCAGGTGGGAAGATGGTTAAGGGAGCAGATGTTATTTATCTATACTGACACCTAAAGAGTTAACAACTTTGACTATCTAAGAACAATTGCAAATGGCGATGACCTATAATATTAATTCAGCAATTTAATAAGCAATTTAACAATTATAAGCCAGCCACTGTTCTGCACTAGTCACTGGTCTGGAAACTGGAAGTATAGGAATAAATAAAATAGAGGAGATTCCTGTTATTGTGAAGCTTAACATTTTAGTAATGACACATCATTCTGATGAAGCAGGAATTTGAGTTAAGCTCTCTGTATGGTTCTGCTGTGAGGTGATTAATTTAGCAGATTCAGAAGTGGAGCTCATTGCTTAGATTCTTATTATCCCCAACTTTGTCATTTTCTTTTAATTTTTATGAAATGAGCTGCTCAGTTGAAGACTTGTGCAGTATTGTTGGATAATCTGAAGCTTTGTTAGTGTCCAGATGTCTCCTTTGTGAATTTACCAAATTTGGGTTCACACTTAACTTTTCAAGGATAAAAATTATTTGAGGAAAACACTCATCTGGCATTATATAGTAAATATTTTTCAAACCCTGAATATCTTCATTACTTCCTAGCCCCCCTTCCCCCTATCCCAACCTTTAAGATTCAGGGCATCAAACAGACTGAGTTTTCTAGCACTAAAAAGAATCTGATTCAGAGTTGTTTGACAGTCAAAACTCCACCCTACCTCCAGGCTGATTATCTGTATATTGTGGCAAATCTTACCTTCTATTGTATTATAGCTGAAACATATTTGAGATAAGTGTTGCTTTGATAGACTCTTTAAACTCAATATCTTTGTATACATATAAAGAATTTGCTACCCAAATATTTCTTTCGAATTCTTATTTGTCTCTCTCTTCCATCTTGTACCTCCACCTTTCATCTCAATCTCCCCATAAATTTTGTAGCAGAAATGAGATAGAGTAAAAACATGTCAGTATAAGAATGAGGAGAATAGACCAGCATATTGTGGTTTATAAGAAATAATTGGATGATAAGGCAGAGGGAAAAAAATGTATTTCAGAGAGAATCACCATCGAGAAACCAGATCATTTCCTTGTGTTTTTCAAATGAAGTTTTTCAAGATGTGGTACCAAGATGTCTTGGTTATTGTTTATTTTGACTGATAGAATATCAAAATTACATCCAAATGCAAAATATCCAAAATGTAACATTAATTATTTTAGTATTATCTATCCTTTACATCATTCATTTTTGGCCTTCCTTATGTAAAAAATGAATTCACTGAACAGTACTATAATTATAAACAGGTAGGTGCCCATTAAATCCATATATATGCATCTGTGGAAACTGAGCCAAAGAGACTAAGTAGCTTGATCAAGTCAGAATTAGTGGGTGAGCAGAATGGAAATTTGAACCCGGTATCCTGGCTTCAGTGCCTAAGCTTTTGAACTTGAGATCTACTATATACTGTCTCTTAAGTATAGTAAACTTTAAAATATATATTGCTGAGTGTTTTAGAAACATCTGAAAAGTTTGTAAAAATGCTGATTTCTAGGTCCCATTCCATGGATTCTGATTGGCCTGCAATGTGTATTAGGAAGCTACTTTTAAACAACAGTTCTAAGTAATTCTGATAGGCATGGTCCATGGGTCATTCTTTGAAAACAGTGGTTTGTGGTAGTATGAAGAAGTATATAGTAAAGCTGTGAAGGGTAAAGGTTCAGAAATTGAATAGCCTGGTATAGTATCCTAACTCTTCTAGCTATGGGCATATTGCTTAAACTCAGTTTTCTAATTTATATAAGGGATTTTGTGAGGATTTGTTCTCTTAATCCATTTAAAATGCTAAGTATAGTGCTAGCAAATAGTAAACTTTCAATTTATGTTAGCTATTATTAGTGCAGCATGGGTAGCTCAAAATTAATTCAGGTGTTGTGTGTGTAGATACCACAAAAAAATAACGAATGTTTTCTTCCTTGATCCAAACAAACAAAAAATGATGTCCTGACCTTTATTTATTTCTAATACTCCTTTATTTTCTCCCTAACTTTAAAATAATTTCTTCCAAATTTTCAATTTTAGTTTTAGATTCCTGGCTTTCTCTTCCCATTTGAAGGAATAGTAATCTGTTTTTCTGCCTTTTGTATCTCCTGCTGAGTTAACCTGATTGTGTAGCATTAAACTGGGTCAGTTGGGGGAAAAAAGTGGGTGTGGGAGTCGATAAAAGGCTCCTACGGAAATCCGAGATTAAATTCTCACAACTAGTGAAAGTGTCATCAGGGTCTTTGTTCTCTGTGTCTTCTTTTGTGCTAGTGTGGTTACATGACATAAAGGTGAATTATTTAAGTAATGCTATTTTACTCTTCTTGGCATAATCACCATTCTTTCACTTCTTTCCAGTGATGACAGCCAAGCCTGAGGGAGAATATTCAGAAGCCTTTGTAGTAGAAAGGAACCGAAATGAACCAATATCTTTGACTATAGCTTCATGGGGAAAATATGAATTTATCCTTAAATATTCTAATAAATCAACTAGGAAGATCAAATACATATAACTGTAAACTCAGTCTTTCATTAAGACGGAAGAATGTGGGGTGCCTGGGTGGCTCAGTGGGTTAAAGCCTCCTCTGCCTTCGGCTCAGGTCATGATCCTAGGGTCCTGGGATCGACCCCCCCCCCCCACCCTCGCATCGGGCTCTCTCAGCAGGGAGCCTGCTTCCCCCTCTCTCTCTGCTTGCTGCTCTGCCTACTTGTGATCTCTGTCTGTCAAATAAATAAATAAAATCTTAAAAAAAAAGATGGAAGAATGCAGAAATTCCAAACAGAACATGAAAATAGGGAACATTATCCCATAGCTCCATCACTGAGTCCTTGACATATAAGGATGATCCCTTTGAGTTGAGGCAGCAATATGTGATGATGCGTCCAGACCAGAAGGAAGGGAATGTTGTTTTATTTCCAGTACTATGTGGAGCTGCTATGAAGATAGGTGATTTTCCACCGTACTTTAAGCAACTTCTGTTCAGACAGCAGCGTTCCAAGTCTCTCTCTTTTTATTTTGGTTATGTTCTGGAGGGTCAAGATTTCCCTGCGCTTTAATAGGTCAGATCGTCTCTCAAAGCCTGGTGGGTGATGTAGTTGTGTTGCATATTTTAAAATTCCTGTGAAGGAAGGAAGTGTTGAAAACTCTCTGAGTTATCCTCATGTCCTATTATCATCCTGCCTAGATACTTTTACCTTTCAACTTTTAAAAAGAAACAAAAGAAATGCTGCAAACTGATTTGCCCTATCTCAACAATTTGACTTAATCCCTGTTTTTGTTTATAGTCATAGATAAATTAAACAGTCCTGAAATGAGTTGAACAAATATATATCATATGCTATTTAAACATGAGAAATATGGCAAATAAAAAAAGGGAGAACCAAAGGACTAAAGCTAAGTATGTAAAGTAATTAGTATGAATTTGCATAGTGTTTACATATGCATTTTCTATATATTATGTACCATATGCTTTCTACTTTACATCAACAAAATTTCCTGAGATGATGGAAATATATCTTAGTTGTCCAGCAGAATAGCCAAATAGTTACGTGTGGGTACTGGATATTTGAAGTGCTGCTAGTGTGACTGAGAAACTTGATCTTTAATTGTATTAAATTTTGGTAAATTTAAATTTAAATAGTCACATGTGGCCAGTAGTTACAGTATTGAACAGTGTAAGTTTAGAATGGTATGACCTGAGGAGGGAGGAAGAGATGATGGTGGGAATAAGACACACTTTTGGATAGGTGGGTTTACCTGGGAATCTTCTCTATGCTTGGGTTTGTTTATTTAGAAAAGAACAAGGGATTAAAAATATAGAAAAGAAACACTATTATTTTTTCCTTATCAGTAATTTTAATATATCCATATTTGGGTGAAATAGATTAAAAATGAAGCATACAGGGATATACCACCCAGTATGATTATGAATACATACTCATTTTCATGTGAAACAAAATACAAATTTTGTTAAGCAATGGAACGTTTTAAAAATATTTCATCATTTTTATTTTAAACTAGTTCTCAAGAAAAGGTAACAGAAGTACTCCATTTTAAATTTTTTGAATGTTTTCTTATTCAGAAGAATAAATAAGTGGAGTCATATCATGAAAAGGGGGATTGTCTTCATGTTAGAATTCAGATAATATGGCTAATCTGATATTTCCATATACCTATGGTAGGCAAAACACTGGTCCTCCAAAGATGTCCATGTCCTAATCCCCAGAAGCTGTGTATGTTTTTGGGTGTATAGCAAAGGGAAATTATGTGTGTCAGTGGAATTCAAGTTGCTAATTTGCTGACCTTAAAACAAGGAGATTATCCTGGGTTATCTGGGTCAGACCCATGTAATCACAAGGGTCCTTGAAAGTAGAAGAGAGGGGCGCCTGGGTGGCTCAGTGGGTTAAAGCCTCTGCCTTCAGCTCGGGTCATGATCCCAGAGTCCTGGGATCGAGCCCCACATCAGGCTCTCTGCTCTGCAGGGAGCCTGCTTCCTCCTCTCTCTCTGCCTGCCTCTCTGCCTAGTTGTGATTTCTCTCTGTCAAATAAATAAAAAATATTAAAAAAAAAAAAAAAGAAAGTAGAAGAGAGAGCAGAAGAAAGTCAGAATGAGATGAGACTACAGAATAATCAGGGAGATAAACATAGCTTTAAAAAAATGGTGAAAGGCACACAACATAAAATTTACCATCTTAACCATTTTTAAGTGAACAGTATAGCAATGTTAATTATACAAAATGTTTCATAACTGGTCTCTAGAATTTTTCATCTTGCAACACTAAAACTTTATATCCATTAAACATCCTCCCATTCCCCCCTTTCCTTGGTTACTACCATTCTAATTTCTGAGTTTCAATATGTTAGATACCTCATATAAATGGAATTTTGCAGTGTTTTATTTGTGACTAGTTTATTTCATTTAGTGTAATATCCTCAAGGTTCAATCATATTGCAGCATATGACAAGATTTCTTTATTTTCAAAGGCTAGATAATATTCCATTGTGTGTATATACATTTTCTTTGTTCATTTGTTCATTGATGGACATTTAGATTGCTTACATCTCTTGACTATTGTGAATAATGCTGCAGTGAACACGGGAGTGCTAATATCTCTTTGAGATACTCTTTTCAGTTCTTTTATTCCCCAAAGTAGGATTGCTGGATCATACAGTAATTGTATTTTTAATTGTTTGAGGAACTTCCATACTGTTTTCTGTGGCTGTGGCACCATTTTACATCCCCAGCAACAGTTCTTGAGGGTTCCAGTTTCTCCATATTCTTGTCAACATTTGTTATTTATTCATTTTTTTTTATAGTGGTCATCCTAATGGGTGTGAGGGGATATCTTATTATGGTTTTAATTTGCATTTCCCTAATGATTAATGATATTTTCTTCTGTTTGCTGGCCATCTGTATATCTTCTTTGAAAAATTATCTATTTGCATCCTTTGTACATTTTTCATCTGGATGATTTGGAGTTTTTGTTGTTGTTGAATTGTAGTTCGCTATATATTCTAAATATTAACTTATTTTCAGATGTATGATTTGCAAATATTTTCTCCTATTAAATAGTTGCCTTTCACTCTGTTGATTATTTCTTTTGCTCCACGTAAGTTTTTTAAGTTTTATAAAGTCACATTTGTCAGTTTTTGATTTTGTTACCTGTGCTTTTGAGGTCACATACAAGAAAATATTGCCAATCCTATGTCTTGAAGCTTTTTTCTTATTTTTTCTTCTAGGGATTTTATTGTTTCAGATCTTACATTTATGTGTTTAATCCATTTTGAGTTAATTTTTGCATATGGTATAAGGTAAAGATACAACTTCTTTCTTTTGTAAGTGGATCTCCAGTTTTCCTGACAGTTATTAAAGAGCCTATCCTTTCCCAATTGTACAGCCTTGGCACTCTTGTTGAAGATCATTTAACTATATGCACAAGGCTTTATTTTTGGGTTCTTTATTCTGTTCATTTGGTCTATGTGCCTGTCTTTATGTCAGCACCACACTGCTTTTATCACTTTAGATGTTATGGACTAAATGTTTGTATCTTCCCCAAATCATACATTGAAGCCTTAACCTTCAGTGTGACTGCTTTTATAGATAGGGCCTGTAAGGAGGTGATAAATGTCTGTGAGGAGGTGGTAGAGGTAAGAGTGGGACCCTAATCTGATAGGGCTGGTGTTGGAGATGGTCATGACTAGGCACTGATGCCCAACTGGAGGCTGAAGCTCAAGTTAGAAAGTTGGAAGAAGAGTAGAGGTTATAGAAGGATATGTGATTGTCTATTACTCTGTCAGATTCTGGGCTGGCAGATAATGTGGGAGAGTAGGATAATAACTTGAAGACTTTAGAATGTTATTTTGCCAAGTTAGAAGGCATAGACTGGCACAGATTCAGTTCTGAGTGATGTGACAGTACCTGATGGGGACACTAAAAGGTAGAATCTTGCAAAAATGAGGAGAATGAAGAGGAGGATGCTATGGTAATCAGTGAGGATACAGAAGAAATACCCTATGCCATCTGACCCCTAAAACAAAGGGAAGCAAAAGCATAGCAACAACATCCCCAGCCAGAAGGGCAGCTCCAATTCAGGAAACATTCATGATGAGAGAATATACTCCCACTGAGCTTATTGATATAGCTGCCAATTCCAGCAAAAGACCAGGGAAAGTACCGAAACATGGTTAGTGTGGTTATGGGATTCAGGATGGGTTTGGAGGGTGGGGAGGACAAAAGTGGCATTTCTCTCACAGGGCGGAAGGCAGAGAAAATGAGCAACATCACCACCCATCCTGCCCTTTGGTAGTGCCTGCCTGGTATTCAGGTTAGGAAGGGGTAGTGATGGTTTAAGGTACTCACCTCTTTATAGATTAGATTATTCCAACCTGAAGGGAGGTTTCTGCTCAGTGATCAGGATATCCCTGGAAAAGTGGAAATCTACAAAAGAACTACAATACATTCTTAGGGAGTTGGAAATGAGGTAGGTCACTTATGCCCTTGTCTTTGAAGGCCCTGATGGGACCATATTCACTGCAGGAATCAGAACCAAGATACTCCAGTCTACCCCTGTCACCTGGTATAGGACTCTGATATCCATGGTGAGTCCAGTTATGCAAGAAGACATTATGATGTTAAGCAATTCACTGCAGATCTGGGGAAAATTGGGAATCCCAGGAATGGGTATAAGCTGTGGGAAAGACCCAAGACAGAGCGGGATCTCAAAAAGGCAAAAGGCAGGGCACCTGGGTGGCTTAGTGGGTTAAGCCTCTGCCTTCAGCTCAGGTCATGATCTCAGGGTCCTGGGATCGAGCCCTGCATCAGGCTCTCTGCTCAGCGGGGAGCTTGTCCCCCCCCCCCCCCCCCGCCTACTTGTGATATCTCTGTCAAATAAATAAATAAAAATCTTAAAAAAAAAAAAAAAGCCAAAAGTCTATTTCAGTCAGCTGGAAAGGATCTGATAAAAGTAACCTGGAAGCAAATGTAGTTTGAACTCATTACTGCCAGGATACCACCTAAAAACATAGACCAGCAACCCAGCAATATGTTGGTTGATGTATGGAAAGCCTTAAAACTTGAACAACTGCCCCAACTGCATCTACCATCCTTGGTGTCCCTTTGGCTCCAGCAGAATTCTCAGGCATATAGTCCTATTTAGGGTATCCACTCATGCTTTTGGTGTAGGATGCAGGCCAAGACTGCTCCCAGGTGAGGACCATTGGAGGTGACTGGAGGCCTCATGTTGAGCTCACTATTCACTGATACCCCAGAAATAAACAAAAGATGATGACTCTGGTTGATACTGGAGCTTGATATGTTATAAGACATGGTAACCCTCAGAAGTTTTCTTTTATTTATTTATTTTTTTATAAACATATAATGTATTTTTATCCCCAGGGGTACAGGTCTGTGAATCGCCAGGTTTACACACTTCACAGCACTCACCATAGCACATACCCTCCCCAATGTCCATAACCCCACTCCCCCTCTCCCACCCCCCCCCAGCAGCCCTTAGTTTGTTTTGTGAGATTAAGAGTCACTTATGGTTTGTCTCCCTCCCAATCCCATCTTGTTTCATTTATTCTTCTCCTACCCCCCTAACCCCCCATGTTGCATCTCCACGTCCTCAGAAGTTTTCTTACCCCCTCAGTAACCATCGATGGTTACAAAGAGGAAATGATTAGGGTCAGGGAAGTACCTTTGACATTATAAATTAAGCATTCTCCCCCACAAGAGCTTGAGGTTTTTATCTTTCCAATACTAGAAAGTATATTGAGCATTGATATCCTACAGGGTCAAAATCTACAAACCTCCATTGGTGATTTCCACTTTCAGGTTAGAGTAATAAAACTAGTCCTGAAGGGAAATGCCAACTGGGAGCCAGTAGTCTATAAGTGGTAACTGTCTAACAGTGTAATTTTCCTGAGAGGGGGAGCATAGAAAAATAGAAGAAACTATCCAAGAACTGCACTGAGTGAGTATTATGCATTCTGCCCATGGTGCTTTCAACAGCTTGATATGGCTGATAAAAAAGTCAACCGGGTCATGGCAGGTGACTATGGACTATAGAAATTGCACAAGGTAGTGCCACCATCCATGTGACTGTTCCCAACATTGCCATCAACCTAAAATACCTTGGCCATGGTCTTAGAAGTGTAGCATGCTGTATTGGACTTAACACCTGTGTTTCGTTTTCCCCTGACTGCTGCCAGAAGAGCAATTTGCTGTCACATGGGAAGGGCAAGGGTAGACTTTACAAATACTTCACCAAGGCTATCTACACAGCCGCACAATATGCCACAGGATGATAACCCAAGACCTGCCCTTGTTCTCTTTCCCCACATTAGTAAGATGGATCTATTACATTGATGATATAATGTTAACATGTGAAGACTTGCCTCTGCTGCAGGACACTCTGCAGACTTTGCTAGAACATATATGAGAGAGAGGATAGGCAGTAAACCCACAGAAAATTCAAGGCCCAGACACCGCCATAAAGTTTTTGGAAGTCATTATGCTTGGGTTTGAAGCATATTGTTCCTGAAGCTATGACTGTTAAGGTGCAAGCCTGTACAACCCCTAAGAATGTGAAAACGGTGCAAGCCTTTCTATGGATTTGGAGGTTTTGGAGGACTTTTATTCCCTACCTGGTACAGAGCAACCATCCCTTATACCACCTCATAAAGAAAGGGTACATGTGGGACTGCGGAATTAGAGCAGAAGGCACAAATTCTAGTGAGGGGAAAAAAATACTAATGAAGCATATTAAATCTCTGGGCATCTCTCAAATAGGGCTTGCATTTGAGTTACATGTGTCTGTGATTCTGGAAGGCATGGACTGGGCTTCTGGAAGAGGCAAAAAAGAAGAAAAGAGAGTACTCTTAGGATTTGGCCCCAGCTCTGGAAGGGGACAGAAACCTGATATACCCTGATAGAGCACTAGCTTCAAGCAGGGGGAGTTTCCTCTCAGGCCTGTTATACAGATGGGTCTAGTTGAGACAGCCTATCCACAGGGACTACAGTCGCTCTTCAGTCCAAAACTAACATTTTCTAGCTGGAAACAGGAATATTTAGTGGGCTGAACTCAGGGCAGTTTGGCTGGAGATAACTCATGCATCCTGGCTGTTAACTCTTTGGACTGATAGTTGAGGCTTTTTAAAGAAATTAACTCTATGGCTTGGACAACAGGAAGCCGAGGGGGGGAGGATCAGGAACAAGCCCTTGTGGGGTCAGTGTATGTAGAAAGACAGTCTGAAGCATCCTCATTTTTTTCTATTTCCTGGGTCATAAGTTGTTGATACCTTCTGGCAATCAGGAAATTGATGCCTTAGCTCAGGTATGTGAGCCCTAGCAACTGGTCCTTCAGTAGATACAGCAGATTGGGTGCATAGAAAGCATGGCCATGTGGCACCACCACTAGGGGATTAGAGAAGCTTAGTACCAAGTATGGATGCCTTTGCCAAATAGACCATGACCAAGAGAACATAACATTGAATAGAGGGTCCATCTTCCCCATAACCTGTAAGCAGCAGGGTTGATAAAAAGGAAGAATGGAATATTAAAGCATCAGATTAAATTATTAACAAGTAAAACCACATTGACCATGTGGACTCAAGTACTATCCCAGGCTTTAATACATTTGAATTACTAACCAGTTGGGCCTATTGCCCCATATGTCAGACTGGGGACTCCTGCTGAGGCACCCAATACCATAAAGCTATGAAAGTCATGGGGAACAGCCATTGGCCTGACTCTCACTGTGGATCAATATGATTTGCTGCTGAGAACACCAAGTTCCATCCTTCCTGGAAAAGGCATCATGTACTGGAATTTGCAATGGGATGTCCCACTGGGATGGGTGAGGGGAGAACCAGTATCTCCAGTGAGATCCTGTTGTTTTGCTACAAACCAAATCTGTAGAAATCTACTATACAGGGAATGGAACATACAACATTGAAAGAGGGGAGCAAATGGGAGTCCTTGGTCTGACATAAGCTTCACTCACCCAGCCCATTTCCTCATACCTGAGAGTATGGCATCTCCCTTACCAACATGTGTGGTATGCACAACCAGGTCAAATAGGATGGATGGACATGTGATACAAATACCTTTCTGCAATGGGCTCACTCATATACCTGATGGAGGAATTGATTCAACTGTTGTGTTGAATCACACAGGGTAGCTGACCCTCTCTAGCTTGTCAGGACTGCCATGGTGGGTATCACCACTCCAAGGAGGGGATTGGAAGGCCCTGGAGCAGTACATTAAGGAAGAATATGCTAGAACTAGTATTCTTGGTTCATCTGATATTACCAGTACTGATACAAAAACCAGACCTATAGCACACACAAAAGCTCTTACTAAATTCACCAAGCAAGCCTTTACTGATAGCAGCAAAGCTGTCTTACTGAACAATGAAATGTCTCTAATGAGAAAAACTGTCTTCCAATAGGGTGGCCTTGAACATTATTACTACCTTGCAAGGAGGGATCTCTGCCATTATCCAAACAGAAGGTTGTGTGTTCTAACTTGATGAGTCTGCTAATGTATCATCTTTATTAAACCATATGAGGACATAAGTGAATGCTCTGAGTGATCTGACACCCAGCCTAGGGGATCTAGTAAATCAATGGTTTGGATTAGGGAGCTGTTGGTGGAAAAAATTTGATAGTTATATTGGGAATCATGACCTTAATCTCTGTTTTCTTTTGCATGTGCCTATATTGTTGCTGTGGTATCTGCCTCCAATGTAGCCAGTTAGCTACCAAATGAACCACCTCCATGCTAGGGAAATCCCTTGCAGAATGCTCAGGGCACACTGAAGAGTAGGGGGAGGAAGGCATGTAGTATTGTAAGAACCCGTCACGAGGTAAGAGGTAGAGTACTGGAGGAGGTTATTGAGAGGATGTGTTGTCTAGTTAACCTCTGAGTTGGATCCAGGCTATCAAAAGTTCCATCCCCCTCCCCGTCCTTGGAATGTAAGCTCTGTCTACTCTTTCCACTGTGGAAAGACACAGACTTGAGAGAGTAAAATGAAGTTGGGACCATCTGGATGGTAGGTGGCAATACCCAGTGATGGCTTCTACATAACCTTTTAAGATTCTGGTGGTAAGTGTGGAGATCTAGTTATTTGGCCACCCAAGACAAGTCTCATGAGTAAGTTCCCTTGCTTGGTAAACCTGCCACCTACCAACCTGAGTTGCTCTGCCTTTTTCTTAGGCTTCTTTTTCTGCATGTGTGGAAACCAGTTTCAGATTTCACCTGGGAATCTCTTGAGGTTTCCAACCAGCAGTGGTGCTCTTGTAAGGAGAAGAGACTCCAAAACTTTTACTTTCCACATGTGCGTAAAGAAGAGATCATGTGAACGTGCCGGAGGATGGCTGCCATCTGCAAACCACAAAGGGATCTCTCAGCAAGAACTGAATTGACTGGATTTCAAGGCTTTCCATTGTCCAAAACATTGGAGACGTTTGAGATTGTTGGAGATTTCAGGGCTTTACAATGTCCAAAACATTGGAGATATAAATTTCTATTATTTTCTATTATTTTAAACTACCCAGTCTGGAATTTTATTATAGCACCCTTAACAGTCTGAGATAGTAGCTTTGTAATATGTTTGAAATCAGAGAGTGTGAGGCATCCAGTTTTTTTTTTTTTCTTCTCAAAATTGTTTTGGTTATTCAGGTTCCTTCGAGATTGCAGATGAATTTTAAAATGGTTTTTCTTCTATTCCTGCAAAAACAAAATATTGGGATTTTGATAGAGCTTGAATTGCATCTATAGATTGCTTTGGGTAGTATGGACAATTTAATATTATGTTTTCCAATCCTTGTTTAGGGTTGTCTTTCCATTTGTTTGTCTTCTTTAATTTCTTTCAGCAATGTTTTGCATTTTTCTTTTTTTTTAAGATTTATTTATTTATTTAATTATTTGAGAGACAGAGCAAGTGAGCAAGAGTGGTGGGGGTAAGAAGGCAGAAGGGGCAGAAGGAGTCGGGAGAGAGAATCCCAGGCAGACTCTCCACTGACTGATGTGGGCCAGCATGGGGCTCAATCTCAGGACCCTGAGATCATGACCTGAGCTGAAATCAAGAGTTGGATGCTTAACTGACTGAGGCACCCAAGCACCTCACATTTTTCAATGTATGAGTTTTTTACCTCTGGTTCTGGTTATTTATTTCTGATTATGTTATTCTTTTGATGCTATTAAATGGTATTATTTCTTAATTTTCTTTTGCATTATTTGCTATTAGTGTATAGAAATGAAGCTGGTTTTTGTATTCTGCAACTTTGCTGAACCTGTTTATTCTTTTTTTTTTTAAGATTTTATTTATTTATATGACAGAGGACTGAGATCACAAGTAGGCAGAGAGGCAGGTGGCGGGGTGGGGGAAGCCGGCTCCCTGCTGAGCAGAAAACCCGATGTGGGACTCGATCCCAGGACCCTGAGATCATAACCTGAGCCAAAGGCAGAGGCTTACCCCTCTGAGCCACCCAGGTGCCCCTGTTTATTAATTCTTACAGTTTATTTTGTGTGTAGGATTTTTAGCATAACATCATGTCATATGTGAACTGAGATAATTTTACTTCTTCCTTTTCAATTTGGATGCCTTTTATTTTTTCTTGCCTTATCAAACTTTCAGTCCTAAGTTAAATAAAGTGGTACAAGTTGATATCCTTGCCTTGTTTCTGATCTCAGCAGAAAAGCTTTCAGTTTTACACCATTGAATGTGATATTTGATGTGGACTTTTTATATATGGTCTCTATTAGTGGGGAAATTTTCTTCTATTCCTAGTTTCTTGAGTGTTTTTATCTTGAAAGTGTACAACATTCCTGGTTTTAAACATGAAGGAAGGAGGCAATGAGCCAAGGAATGTGAGTGGCCTCTAGAAGCCATTCTAGTGTCTCTAGAAAGGAATATAGCCCTGGGCTAAAACTGTTATTTCAGCCTAGTGAGACCCATATTGAACTTCTAACCTGCAGAGCTATATGATGATAATTTGTGTTCTTTAAGCCACCAAGTTGGCAATAGTTTGTGACATCAGCAATAGAAAATTAACACATTGTGCCTAGGTCTATATTGAGAGTTTTTCTGCAAATAGGCAGACTCTTGTAAAGTAGTAATCTCAATACATAGCAAAGTTTGCAAAGTTTACAGCTTGCAAAGCACCATATGTATCCATCTGCTTATCATTCATTCAGTGAGGTGATGTTTAATCTTGTCTAGTATGATTTTTTTTCAAAGGCTTTGGAGAAATTCGGTAAATAATATTTATTCCTTACTGAACACTTAGAGATGGTTACTTTTATCTCCTTTCCAAATAAAAAAGTAGTGAGATTCTGGCAAATTAGGTCACTTCCCCAAGGTAACACAAATAACCTCTTTACTACGAACTCTGGGTTATTGCCACTAGAAACTCAGAGAATAGCAGATTACATTTAGTTAGATATTTGTTCGGATGTAACTTGACATTCCATTGTCATTTCCTCTCTGTTCTATGATATAAGCAAGCCATTTAGGTTTTTAACATCTATGTTTCCTGTGAAATGAGAAATAAATATTTAAGCCAGTAGCTCAAGGATGAGATATGGCTGGGCTCCTTGACATGTCTTGGAAGAAAATCTTTATAAATGAATGCTATGATTCTGTTATTTTAGACATCAAGATTCCTGGGCTATCAGGAAAAAAGTGTATCACTTTTAGTAAGCATGGGATTTAGCAAATAATCAGTGGTAGGTAGTGGTATTAGTGGTATTAAAAGCATGACATAGTTATATTAGCAAACAAGCTACGGTCATAAAAATGCTGACCTTAAGTATCATCTGCTTATTGTCTCATTTGCTGAAAAGTTATTTTGCATCATTACAATTCTACAGATGTTTCACGGATGTCTTTAAGGATATATTTCTGCATCTTGTTATTAAGCTAACTTCCATGGACTATGGCAGATTTCCATAGCATATTAATGAGAACATTATGGAACTGTAAATAAATATGTTTGTAGCAATTGAGATGAAGAGCAGAACTATAAAAAGGTTATAAAAATCTAATTAACATTTTAACAGTAAAAAACTTGATACTTTGATACTGTAGGAGAATGGTCTCAGTCAGTAGATAAAATGAAGAATTCCCAAATGGGCTTAAGAATGGATGAAACATCATTATCAATATTTAATGGGATATGTCAGATTTTACCACTATTTGAAAGAATGCAAATAGAGGTTACCGTAGAAATCACCTTGACAGAAAACTGCACACAGTGCAACACAAACTATCCCTCAAGCAGCCTTGCAGGGTTACTGTGATGTCTGACTATAGTCTTTTCATGTAATCGCTTGATAATGGGGAAAAATGATAGTGTGTATATGTATGAATGTGCACGTATGCCTAATATAACTTGAAAATTATAAGAACAGTACAGAAGTTCTAAAGGCAGATATATTCATTTTTCTTTATATCATAATTACTCTTTGATAAAGCTATAAATGCCAAAGTTATTTATAGCTTTAACAAAGCATCCATCATAGGCATGCTACTACAAAGACAAGGCAACCTTGGAGATGCCCATACTATTTGAATTTAATATGCTATTTTACATTTTAGTGATAACCTTCTTTTGTATTATGGCTCTGTGATATTTAAGCATTGCATTTTAGCAGGCTGGTCTTGCACCAATCAGATCAGTTGCTTTACCAGAGGTAATCTTCCATTGTCATTGGAAAAAAAAAAACAACTTGGGAAAAAATTAGCCACATGTGCTCTCCTTTAACTATTCTACACTTATAACAAAGCCTCGGAGCTCAAAAACCATACTTATTTCATGCAATCTTTTAGTAAAGGAGATGATTATAAATAGATAATTATAAAAAGATAATTATAATTGTCCTGCCCATTAAAAATGAGTGGAATAAGAATGTGGGGTTGTAAAAGGAATTAAAAAAAAAAAGCATTAATTGCTTTACCAAAGGAGGGGGACAGTTGTAGACATTTAAATGTAAGACAAATTGTAATGATTGTCTTAAAAGGTAAAGAGAAAAGTCTGACACATCTTTTTTCTTCAAACAATTTATTCATGTTTGAATTGAATGAAAATTTTAATAATATAAACATAAGCATTATTCAATAAATAAACAAGAATCCCAAAGTTTCACTTTATGATCAATGGAGGGAAACAGAAAGAGGAAAAGAAAAATGGAAATAAATTTAAAAGAAAAGAGAACGGTTAATAGAAATAAAGAGAAGTTGCTCTGAAGGAAGTAGGAAACATATGATACAAGAAGCTTTTGAACAAGAAGAGGCAGAGCTAGCCAGGGAAGGGACGGGAGGAAACACAAAGTAAGGGAAGCAAAGATCCTCTCTCTACAACCTCCCTGGAGAGATTTCACAGATTTAAAAGAGGGTTCATTTCCCTCAGAGCTATCAAAAAATTAGAGATGATTCAAAAAACAAAATGGTCCCATTTATTGTCAGACTTCATGCCACTTAGCATTTTGTTTCTTTCTTTTATGTCATTTGTATTAGGCCTTGGGTTTTATTGTTCTAACTATACCCATCAGTCTCTTCCACTGGTCTATAAATTCCTAATTCATTTCTTCATCTCCCAGTTCAAGGCTTCTAACCACAGAGGATTGAAAGACATAAAGAAAATCCACAAAGAGAAGCTGACAAACCTACCCACATAGAAGAAGGTTTAGTATACATCAGAAACACAGCCAGAAAAGCTGAAGAGAGAAAGAAGTGGAAATTTAAATAACTAATTGAAAGCTTGTTTGAATATATATTTCCATACATGTATAATAGCTTGTATCCAACAAAATGAACATTATTTCGAAGTACATGCAGATTTTAAAAGATTTTATTTATGTACTTGAAAGCGAGCGAGAGAGGGAGAGAAAGCACGGAGGGAGAGGAGGAAGCAGACTCCCCACTGAGCAAGGAGCCTGATGTGGGACTCGATCCTAGGACCTGGAGATCATGACCTGAGCAAAAGCAGATGCTTAAATGACTGAGTCACTACAGGTGCCCCAACACATAGATTATTTTTAAAAACTTAATTTGTATAAGGCTACACTGGAAATCTCATCACATTTCAAAAATGTCAACATCATACAAACAACATTGTTAAACAAAATATAATAATATTTTAGAAATCAGAAAATTTTTAAAATTTCCTCCTCCTGCCTGTCCCACATGGTGATTTGGTAGAAGAGTACACTTACTAATAATTTGTGGGTTAAAGAGGAAATTAATTAGAAGTCAGAAAATATTTAGAACTGAGGAAATATTAAAGCATTATGTATCAAAACTCAAAAGGTGCAGTTAAAGCGGATCTTAAGGAGCAGTTTATATTTATATCAAGCCAATTTGTAACTTATATTAAGAGCAATTTATAGTATAGGGAGCAACTTACAGTCTATATTAGGACACTATACTTATTTGAATATATACAGTGATTGTCAAAATCAAGATAAAAGAAACAATAGGAAAACATAATTTAAAAGAATGGAAATTAAAGAGATGGAAGCAGAATTTAATGAAGTAGAAAAAAGGTCACAAAACAAAAATCATGAATAAATTTGAAGAGTTTCCCGAAAAGAAAGATGAAATAAACTTCTGTCAAATTTGATACAAAAACAGGGGCGCCTAGGTGGCTCAGTTCGTAAAGTGCCCATCTCTTGATTTCGGCTCAGATCATAATCTCAGGGTTGTGAAATCAAGCCCCATGGTGGGCTCCACACTCACAAAATCTGCTTGAGATTCTCTCTCTCCCTCTGCTCCTCCCCTGCTCACATGCTTGCTGTCTCTCTCTCTCTCTCAAATAAATGAATAATATCTTAAAAAATTTGATAAAAAAACACAAATAGCACAGGCCCAAATTCAGAATATTATCTACAGAAAAGGAGCTGTAAATCCAAATATAAGATGTAAGTAGAGATTTAATAATTGCAAGAATGTACATTAAGAAACTTTATGTCTGTATATTTCAAAGTTCAGAAGAAATGTAAAAACCTTTAGGAAAATATAAACTAATTATGATTCAAGGAGGAAAGGATAACCTGAATAAGAAAAAGTTATTAAAGATTGTTATTAAAAACTCTCATTGCCTTCCCCAAACACCAGACCCTGATAGGAGATGTTTGGAGGCTCGGTGTTTATTAGTATTATTATTACTACGTAAGTCTAGGAATATCTTATACAAACTTGTCAGATTATAAGAGAAAAGTCAACAAACTCGTTTTATGATGCTAGTTTTACCTTGGCACTGAAACTAAAAGAGAGAATTAAATAAGTATTTCACTAATGAAACTAGATATGAACAAGGAAAATCACATATTAATAAAAGAGAATCCAGTAACATACTAAAGAAATATGTCATGATCAAATGGGTCTTTTTCTGGAATGCAAAGATGGTTTAACCTTTGAAAATACATCAAAGAAAGTACTGTTATAAATGGTGAATTGGACACAAACATTTATCTCTGGTCCCTTAAAAAAATCCACAGAAATGCCATTAAAAGAAAAAATACATAAACCCATCTGGGAAGAGTTAGTGAGCGAGAAGACAACACCAGATGACAGATACTAATTAAATTTTGGAAGCATAAAAGCAAATGAATGAGTGGTTATGATTTACCAGTTTTGAAAAAGAAGAAATATAAGCCTGCAAGGAAAAAAATCCAAGAAGTAAGCCAATTCAAAGGGCACTTGGGTGACTTGTAAGCCAATTCAAGGGGCACCTGGGTGACCTGGTTAAGCGTCTGCCTTCCTCTCAGGTCATGATCCCAGGGTCCTGGAATTGAGTTCCTACATTGGGCTCCCTACTCAGTGGGGAGTCTGCTTCTCCTTCTGCTTCTTCCTCTGCCTCTTCCCTACCTCTCATCTGTGTTCAATCTCTCTCTCTCTCAAATGAATAAATAAAATCTTATAAAAAGGAACTAAGCCAATTCAAGAAGACAAACCTTAAAAAGTCTGACAAGGTGGAAGTACTAGACACCTGTGAAGTCAGGAAAATTGGTTCAAAGTCTATTTAAGAACCTGGGTGGCTTAGATGGTTAAACATCTGCCTTGGCTCAGGTCATGATCCCATGGACCTGGGATAGAACCTTGCATTATGCTCCCTGCTCAGTGGAGAGCCTGCTTCTCTTTCTGCCTGCTCATGCTAGCTCTCTCTCTCTCATGAATTAAAAAAAAAAAAGTAGCAAAATAAGTCACCTTCTCTGCTGCACTCAGCTATACAACTGTCTTCCTCCACAACAACAGAAGACAGGAAGTATGCTCGTGGAATGGTTGAACTGGAGGTAATCCATTCATAGGCATAAGGGGTGGCTGAGAAATTGGGGACAGTTGTGAAAACAGGATTGAGTGTGAGAATCTTAGCGCCCCCCCCCCCCCGTCTCCCTTTTGCTTGGAGTGTTTTAACAGGTGGCTTATATTCCTCTAGATGGAAGAGGGAAAGATTCATCAGTGGGAGACTGATCATTGTGTGTGTATGTGTGTGTATGCACGTGCCTGTACCCACATGTGCCTGCAACATGTCTGTGCACATACACATATCTGCACATGCACCTCTGTGTGTACATATATTACGTACTTACTGTATGTCATGCACTGAATATTATCTAATTTACTTTTTATCTGAGAACAGACTAAGATGAAATAAGATGAACCACAAAGTCTGCAAATAATATATTCTCATTTGTGACAAAATAGTAGGTAATTAAAACAATTCTGAATGTGAAGCCATTTATTAACTTATTCTTTCAACAGACAGATATAGAGCAATACTACATTGAAGGTCTTTAAAAATATGCTTGGCTTTGCTTTTCAGAAGGGTGATTGGCATGATCATAGAGGATGGAGAAAATAAAAATCAAGTAGATGTTGACCTTGTTATTATCTGTATAAAAATTGGTTAAGCACAGATAATATATTTCAAGAAACTCAGTTATTACCCATGACCCAATATGACTTGCTTCTATTAAAGGATAACATGAGAAAAAAACATGAACTTTTAAGTCATTATATAAATAATGAATTATAACACTACTTTTCTTAAATCTGAAGAACTGAGATGGTTTTTTAACATTAATATCTTTTATACATAGTGGAAAAAAAATACTGCTTAGAATTTAAAATGAGTAGCAGTACCTGGGTGTGTCTGCCTTCAGCTCAGGTCGTGATCTCAGGGTCCTGGGATGGTGCCCTGCATGGGGCTTCCTGCTCAGCTGGGAGTCTGCCACTCCCTCTCTTCATGTTCATGTTCAGTTCTCTCTCTTTCTCTCTCTCTCTCATAAATAAATAAAAAATCTTCAAAAAAGAATTTAGAATGAGTAACAAATGTGATATCCTTTGAGCATTTGAGATAGTTGGGACAAATATCATCATCTTTTTTCATAGATGTTAAAACTATTATTATGGCATTTTTAAGCATTGGACTTGAAATTGAGATCCTCAGTTCGGAGTCTTGACTCTGCTACACAGAGCATTTTTGAGCTTGTTGGAGCACTTACTCCCTCAGCATGCTTATCTTTCAAATAAGAGGTTTAAAACTATATTTTTTCATAGCACTCTTATGTTTATAATCTGGAAAGAAGTCTTCACTAATGATAAATTTTGCCAGTTGGTCCTAAACTGTCACTTAAAAATGTTTTTTAAAGTTTTAAAATTCTATAGTTATTTTATTATTTACTCTCCTTTTTTCTGTATCTCCTCCCTTGCCTCCCTCTTTCCATTCTTTCTCACTTTCTAAAAATTAGAATTAATAGATCACAGAAAAAGAAATCCCAAGAGAGGGCAGCTTCTGGGTAGTTAATTCAGCCACTCAGTGATGACAACATTTGGAAGTCACATTCTCATCAGATTTTCACTCCCTTTTCTTCAACATACTGACTTATTTTTGACTAGCATTCCTCTGTTTGCATGGAAATATGAAACATGGAAATATGAAACACAACAATCTCTAGCAGAAGTGAGGTAGTTTTTCAGTATGTCTCTTTGTGTGTGTCCGAAAAATAATACCATTGCCTCTCCCTCCAGACTTCTCCTTATATATCACTGGTCAAAATTGCTTTACATGCTCATGCCTAATTAATCATTGGCAAGGAAAATGGAATCATCATGAATGAATTGGGCCAGTTAGGAAAACATTCTACCCCTCTGGAGTTGGAGTTAGAGCAGGAATACGAGCAGGAAGAAGGGCTCTTTCTTCCTGCTTGTATTTTGAGAAGAATAGTATCTTCATGTGGGATTTGTTTCATCTTTTACTCCACTGTATCTGTAGATTCTCATCTTTCACCTGAAAATTCCATTCTCAGTTTTCTGCCAGGAAAATTTTTGTTCCTCTTTCAGTACACATTTTGGATATTACTTTGGAAAGGATCATCATGATGAGGAATAAAATCACAGAAGTTGATACATTCAAGTTTAAATAACATTTTAGAAATAGTCTTTAACCTCTGAAGGAAAAAAAATGCTTGCAATAAAAAGAAAGCTTAGCATCCGAGAGCAATAAAAAAAATAGTAATTGAACATCAACTAGCGTCAATAAGATATAATGGGAAGCAAATATTCTGGTTCCCTGAAGAATCTAGGTCACTGACACATACTTGTACTTACTTGGAAGGAAACCAAAGCATTAAGGTTTTGAACGAGGGAATTCAGACTCAAAATGGGGTGGTAAAGGACAGCAAACACTCCTCACACTATAATGATGTGGCAATCCACAACGGTGGGAGAGCAAGCCCATCCGAATAGAGTAGGATAGTAGCAAGCCCACTCTGAGTAGAGTAGCAATCTGGGAAGCAAAGGGTTGTCACTGCCACCTCAGTGGAGGTTCTTAGTGGAAACTTGAGTAGAATTGGAAAAGGGGAACAAAGAATATTTATTTATTTATTTGTTTGTTCGTTTGTTTATTTTCTCTCTCTCTCTCTCTCTCTCTCTCTCTCACACACACACACACACACACACACACACACACACACGGGATATACCATCTTTGCAAGCTGGCAGACCTGATCTTTCTCCCTCTCATCTGGCTGACAGTGTGAATGAAGAAACATTAGCAGATTCATATTACTCCACTTCCTTTTCTCTCATCTTAGGATGTCTATAAGCACTTATTCTTAGACTAGGAGAGAGAAGAATTCAGTTGGCAACATTCGTGGATTGAATTGGACCATAGCCATTGCGACAGGTCACTACTGTGACCAAATAATTATCTCAATTACTTATGAATCCCAAGAAGGTGTGAAATCATACATGATTTAGAGGAAGAAGGGAGGTTTTTAGCAGTCTTCTCCAAGTAGCCTGCTTTGACCCTGCCTGCCATGAAGGCAGTCACCTGCTCCATCTGAATGTTCTTTAATCATTACTCTGTATTTCAGATTGCTTTTTTTTTTTGCATATGTATTTCCCTCAATTTCTAAAAGATCATGAATGCCATGAAATCCACTCATTTTTTACCCCAAGTCTCAAACCTTTAATATATTGGGTGCTCAACCTGTGGCTTAATGTCCCCGTACTCTGGGCATATTCATGTAGCAGAATGGAGCTGGAGAAAAACACACAACAGTGATGACTGGCTTTACTTAATGACCACCGATCTCAGGGGGGCTTCTAGTGGTGCTCAAGAAGCCTATTACCTTCCCCTAGCAATTCTCTGAGTAGAGGATTTTATACTTAATCTTTTCTTAAAATTCTAATACCGCCACTGTCTTTCACTCTTCACTGATGAACTTTCTTCCTATTTCATTGAGGAAGCAGAAGTCATTGAAGATAAAGAACTTAAACATGTGCCCTTACTAGATAGATTAAATTACTTGTATCCATATACTGTGCATTCCCCTCTTTTGCAATTGATGGACTGAGGCGGTAGACCTCTCGTCTTGTTAAGGGTTTCAATCCAAAAGTATATCATCAATATTACTCTCATTACTGAAACTTTGTCACTATATACAAACATAATATCTTATATTAGGAAAAACCTTTTTCTCCACATTCTCTGCAAGCCACTGCATCATTTCTCTATCCCCATTAATAGTACAACATTTACTCCTAGAATGTGTTGTCTCCTCTTGCTGCCTCCATTTCATTTCAATTGGATTTAGATCAGGATTCTGTTCATACCATGCCACTCAAGAAACTCTTGTCAAGGTTACTCCTAACTGCTAAATAGCATCCTCATTATATGCAATCTGCCAGCTGCACTTTCCACAATTGATCATCCTTCCTCCTTAAAACTCTCAGCACTTTCTGGGTTTTAGCTCTTTCTTCTTTTCCTGACTGGCTGCTCCTACTCAGTCTCCTGAGTGGGTCGTCCTTTCCCCACGCTTAGTGGTGAGAGCACTTCAAACTGTGTCCTTGGACTTTTGTCTTTTCTAGCAACACTCACTCTCGAGACGCCTCATTCAGATTCATGGCATCTGTTTTAGTTGGCTTGGGCTTCTATCAGGAAATATCATAGTCTGTGTGGCTTAAACAATAGATATTTATTTCTTACAATAATGGAGACTGAGAAATTCAAGATCAAGGTGCCAGCAGATTCATTCCTAGTAAAAGTCCTCTTCCTGGTTTGTAGATGGCTGCATTCTTGCTGTGTCCTTATATAGCTGAGAGAGAGCTTGAGCTCTGGTTTGTCTTCCTTTTCTCATAAAGACACTAGTGTCATTCTGGCAGTCCCTCCCTCATGATGTCTTCTAAGCTTAATTACCTTCAAAGGGCCCCATCTCCTAATTCTTTCACATTGGAGGTTAGGGCTTCAACATGTGAATTTTGGGGGTATACAGACATTTAGTCCATGACACGTGTGTATTTCCAGCCAAGTTGTTTATTTAACTATTTGACATCTTCCAGTTGGATCCTAGCCTACTACTATTACCCCAACCTCTCTAACTTCCCGTGTTCTGCAAATGCCCAGAATGCATCAGATTTCTTATAACTCTTTGAAGATGCCAGGCATGCCTCTTCCCCAAAGACTATCTTCTCCTTGCCTGGAATTGTCTTTTCTTTTCTTTTTTTTTTTTTTTTAATATTTATTTTTATTTGTTTATTTACAGCATAACAGTGTTCATTGTTTTGGCATCACACCCAGTGCTCCATGCAGTACGTGCCCTCCCTATTACCCACCACCTGGTTCCTCAACCTCCCACCCCCCCCCACCCCCCTGCCGCCCCTTCATAACCCTCTGGTTGTTTTTCAGAGTCCATAGTCTCTCATGGTTCATCTCCCCTTCCAGTTTCCCTCAACTCCCTCTCCTCTCCATCTCCCCATGTCCTCCATGTTATTTGTTATGCTCCACAAATAAGTGAGACCATATGATACTTGACTCTCTCTGCTTGACTTATTTCACTCAGCATAATTTCTTCCAGTCCCGTCCATGTTGCTACAAAAGTTGGGTATTCGTCCTTTCTGATGGAGGCATAATACTCCATTGTGTATATGGCCCACATCTTCCTTATCCATTCATCCGTTGAAGGGCATCTTGGTTCTTTCCACAGTTTGGCGACTGTAGCCATTGCTGCAATAAACATTGGGGTACAAATGGCCCTTCTTTTCACTACATCTGTATCTTTGGGGTAAATACCCAGCAGTGCAATTGCAGGGTCATAGGGAAGCTCTATTTTTAATTTCTTCAGGAATCTCCACACTGTTCTCCAAAGTGGCTGCACTAACTTGCATTCCCACCAACAGTGTAAGAGGGTTCCCCTTTCTCCACATCCTCTCCAACACACGTTGTTTCCTGTCTTGCTAATTTTGGCCATTCTAACTGGTGTTAGGTGGTATCTCAATGTTTTAATTTGAATCTCCCTGATGGCTAGTGATGATGAACATTTTTTCATGTGTCTGATAGCCATTTGTATGTCTTCATTGGAGAAGTGTCTGTTCATATCTTCTGCCCATTTTTTGATATGATTATCTGTTTTGTGTGTGTTGAGTTTGAGAAGTTCTTTATAGATCCTGGATATCAACCTTTTGTCTGTACTGTCATTTGCAAATATCTTCTCCCATTCCGTGGGTTGCCTCTTTGTTTTGTTGACTGTTTCCTTTGCTGTGCAGAAGCTTTTGATCTTGATGAAGTCCCAAAAGTTCATTTTTGCTTTTGTTTCCTTGGCCTTTGGAGACATATCTTGAAAGAAGTTGCTGTGGCTGATATCGAAGAGGTTACTGCCTATGTTCTCCTCTAGGATTCTGATAGATTCCTGTCTCACATTGAGGTCTTTTATCCATTTCGAGTTTATCTTTGTGTACGGTGTAAGAGAATGGTCGAGTTTCATTCTTCTACATATCGCTGTCCAGTTTTCCCAGCACCATTTATTGAAGAGACTGTCTTTTTTCCATTGAATATTTTTTCCTGTTTTGTTGAAGATTATTTGACCATAGAGTTGAGGGTCCATATCTGGGCTCTCCACTCTGTTCCACTGGTCTATGTGTCTGTTTTTATTTTTTTTTATTATTTTTATTTATTTATTTATTTATTTTAAAGATTTTATTTATTTATTTGACAGAGAGAGATCACAAGTAGGCAGAGAGGCAGGCAGAGAGAGTGAGAGGGAAGCAGGCTCCCTGCCGAGCAGAGAGCCCGATGCGGGACTCGATCCCAGGACCCTGAGATCATGACCTGAGCCGAAGGCAGCGGCGTAAACCACTGAGCCACCCAGGCGCCCCTATGTGTCTGTTTTTATGCCAGTACCACGCTGTCTTGGTGATCACAGCTTTGTAGTAAAGCTTGAAATCGGGTAACGTGATGCCGCCAGTTTTGTTTTTGTTTTTCAACATTTCCTTAGCAATTTGGGGTCTCTTCTGGCTCCATACAAATTTTAGGATTATTTGCTCCAGCTCTTTGAAAAATATCAGTGGAATTTTGATCGGAATGGCATTAAAAGTATAGATTGCTCTAGGCAGTATAGACATTTTAACAATGTTTATTCTTCCAATCCAAGAGCATGGAACAGTCTTCCATCTTTTTGTGTCTTCTTCAATTTCTTTCATGAGTGTTCTGTAGTTCCTCGAGTACAGGTCCTTTACTTCTTTGGTTAGGTTTCTTCCCAGGTATCTTATGGTTCTTGGTGCTATAGTAAATGGAATCGATTCTCTAATTTCCCTTTCTGTATTTTCATTGTTGGTGTATAAGAAAGCCACTGATTTCTGTACATTGACTTTGTATCCTGCCACGTTACTGAATTGCTGTATGAGTTCTAGTAGTTTGGGGGTGGAGTCCTTGGGGTTTTCCATATAAAGAATCATGTCATCTGCGAAGAGAGAGAGTTTGACTTCTTCCTTGCCAATTTGGATACCTTTTATTTCTCTTTGTTGTCTGATTGCCGTTGCTAGAACTTCTAATACTATGTTGAACAAGAGTGGTGAGAGTGGGCATCCTTGTCGTGTTCCTGATCTCAACGGGAAGGCTGCAAGCTTTTTCCCATTGAAGATGATATTTGCTGTGGGTCTTTCATAGATAGATTTTATGAAGTTCAGGAATGTTCCCTCTATCCCTATACTTTGAAGCATTTTCATCAGGAACGGATGCTGGATTTTGTCAAATGCTTTTTCTGCATCAATTGAGAGGACCATGTGGTTCTTCTCTCTTCTCTTATTGATTTGTTCTATCACACTGATTGATTTGCGAATGTTGAACCAACCTTGCAACCCAGGGATGAATCCCACCTGGTCATGGTGGATAATCTTTTTAATGTGCTGCTGGATCCTGTTTGCTAGGATCTTGTTGAGAATCTTTGCATCCATATTCATCAGTGATATTGGTCTGAAATTCTCCTTTTTGGTAGGGTCTTTGCCTGGTTTGGGGATCAGGGTAATGCTGGCTTCATAAAAAGAGTATGGAAGTTTTCCTTCTGCTTCAATTTTTTGGAACAGCTTCAGGAGAATTGGTGTTATTTCTTCTTTGAAAGTTTGGTAGAATTCCCCAGGGAATCCGTCAGGTCCTGGGCTCTTGTTTTTTGGGAGGTTTTTGATCACTGCTTCAATCTCATTACTAGATATCAGTCTATTCAGGTTGTCAATTTCTTCCTGGTTCAATTTTGGGAGTTTGTAGCTTTCCAGGAATGCATCCATTTCATCTAGGTTGCTTAGCTTATTGGCATATAACTGTTGGTAATAATTTCTGATGATTGTTTCTATTTCCTTGGTGTTAGTTGTGATCTCTCCCTTTTCATTCATAATTTTATTAATTTGGGCTTTCTCTCTTTTCTTTTGGATTAGTGTGGCCAATGGTTTATCGATCTTATTGATTCTTTCAAAAAACCAGCTTCTAGTTTCATTGATACGTTCTACTGTATCTCTCGTTTCTACCTCATTGATCTCTGCTCTAATCTTGATTATTTCCCTTCTTGCATGTGGAGTTGGTTTGATTTATTGTTGATTCTCCAGTTCTTTAAGGTGTAGAGACAGCTGGTGTATTCTGGATTTTTCAATGTTTTTGAGGGAGGCTTGGATGGCTATGTATTTCCCCCTTAGAACAGCCTTTGCTGTATCCCATAGGTTTTGGACCGAGGTGTCTTCATTCTCATTGGTTTCCATGAATTGTTTAAGTTCGTCTTTGATCTCCTGGTTGATCCAAGCATTCTTAAGCAAGGTGGTCTTTAGCTTCCAGGTGTTTGAGTTCCTTCTGAACTTTTCCTTGTGATTGAGCTCCAGTTTCAAAGCATTGTGATCGGAGAATATGCAGGGAATAATGTCAGTCTTTTGGTATCGGTTGAGTCCTGCTTTGTGACCCAGTATGTGGTCTATTCTGGAGAAGGTTCCATGTGCACTTGAGAAGAATGAATATTCTGTTGTTTTAGGGTGGAATGTTCTGTATACGTTGATGAGGTCCATCTGGTCCAATGTTTCATTCAATGCTCTTATTTCTTTATTAATTTTCTGCTTCGATGATCTGTCTATTTCTGAGAGAGGCGTATTAAGATCTCCTACTATTATTGTATTCGTATCAATATGACTCTTTATTTTGATTAATAGTTTTCTTATGTAATTGGGTGCTCCCATATTGGGAACATAGATATTCACAATTGTTAGATCGTCTTGGCGGATAGTCCCTTTAAGAATTATGTAGTGTCCTTCTGTATCTCTGACTACAGTCTTTAATTTAAAATCTAATTTATCTGATATGAGAATCGCTACTCCGGCCTTCTTTTGAGGCCCATTGGCATGAAAGATGCTTCTCCATCCCTTCACTTTCAGTCTGGGTGTATCCTTAGGTTCAAAATGGGTCTCTTGTAGACAACATATGGATGGGTCCTGTCATTTTATCCAATCTGCAACCCTGTGTCGTTTTATGGGCGCATTTAGGCCATTCACATTGAGAGTGATTATTGAGAGATAGGTTTTTATTGACATCGTGTTGCCTTTGAAGTCTTTCTGTCTATAGATTGTTTCTATATTTCTGTTCAATGATATTCTTAGGATTTTTTCTCTCTTATAGGGCCCCCCTTAATATTTCCTGCAGTGTCGGCTTGGTGGTTGCATAGTCTTTTAAGCCTTGCCAGTCTTGGAAACTCTTTATCTCTCCATCCATTTTAAATGTCAGTCTTGCTGGATAGAGTATTCTTGGTTGCATGTTCTTCTCATTTAGTACTCTGAATATATTTTGCCAGCCCTTCCTGGCTTTCCAGGTCTCTGTGGAAAGGTCTGACGTTATTCTAATGGGCTTTCCTCTGTATGTAAGAAGCTTCTTTGTCCTAGCTGCTTTTAAGAGGGTCTCTCTTGAAACAAAATTCCCCATTCTAAGGATAAGGTGCCGTGAGGACTTTCGAGAATCTAAAATCTTGGGAGGAAATCTTTCTGCCTCTAGTACATGAACGTTGTTTCCATTTGTGAGATTGGGAAAATTTTCATAGACAACTTCTTCCACTATATCTTCTAGACTTCTTTCTTTTTTTTTCCCCTTCAGGGATTCCAATAATTCTGACGTTGGAACGTTTCATGGCATCATTGTTTATTTCCCTGATTCTGTTTTCATGGCTTCTGAGCTGTTTGTTCCAGGCTTCCTCCTGATCCTTTCTCTCTATCTGTTTGTCCTCCAGATCACTAATTCTATCTTCTGTCTCAGTTACCCTAGCTTTTAGAGAATTTAGATTGGATTGGAACTTGTTGAGAGCATTTTGAACATCATCCCTGGTGGCTTTCAGTTCTGCCCTAACATTGTGAACATCATCCCTGGTGGCTTTCAGTTCTGCCCTAATCAATTCTGTTTGGTCATCCATGGCTTTCTCCAACCTAGCTATTGCCTGGATAATTGTTAGTCTGAATTCCTTTTCTGACATATTGTCTATGTCGATAGCCATTAGCTCTGTTGCAGAAGGCCCATCCTCTGTATTTTTCTTCTGTTGGGTATTCCTCCTCCTAGTCATTTTGGTAAGAGATGACTAAACAGATGCAGCTGGACTTATCGATTGTGGTGCAGTCAATGTGCACCCTGGAACGCTTCTGTGCAATCAGGATTCCCCACCCAAATGAGAGAAAAACGAAAAGAAAAAGAGATAGAGAAGAAGAAAGAAAAAAAAAAGGGGAAAGAAAAAAGGAAAAAAAAAGAGAGAGAGAGAGATAGGAAAAAAAAGGGAAGATAAAAGAGAAGGCTCAGCCCAAATGGGCCACAAGGTAAGATTTGTGGAGTATACAAACAAAAACAGACAGACAAAAAGAGTGATAAAAGTATATGACAAGAGAAAAAAATATTTATATATAAGCAAAAAAAAAAAAAAGGGAAGAACCTCATCAGAAAGAACCCCAAGTATAAGGTTTATATATTATCAGGACAAACACAAATTCACAGAAACACTGACAGAAGGAAAAATTGGGAGAATGGTTATAGATTCTCAGTGTGGGTGAGGAAGGTTATTTTGATTCTTCCTGAAGGTATCTTGATGTTTTTGTTAAGGGACTCAACTTTCCTAAGTTACAGGGGGATTAGAAACTGGTTTGCCTATAGGGGTAGCATTGATTGGGGAAAGGGGATTACCTTGAAGTTTAACTCTATATGTATAGTAGAAAATAAAAATTAAAAAAGAATAAACTAGACTAAACTAAGTTAAAATTAAAAAAGAATTAAAAAAATAGAAAAACAAAAGAAAAACACGGGTGTATGTATCAAAAAGTTCAGGTTAGAAGGTTATTAAAGAATTTGATGTACTGGACATCTTGGTGTGATGGTAAATAGGTTAAAAAATTATCTGTATGTATAAAAAAAAAAGAACCAGAATATTGGTAAAGAGTTAAAAATAAAAGTTGTATTTATGAAGTAGTGGTGATTGTTCTCTTGTAGTCTTTTTTTTTTTTTTTTCTTCCTTCCTGGTTGGTTTTCTGGGGGAGGGGCCTGCCACGTGGGTTTTCAGACAATGATGTTCCCTGAGTTAGGTCCTCCCGCTCCCCTCAAGGGGGTGAGCTCTTTTTTTTTTCAGGAAACTGTTTTTTTCAGCCTTTTGTTCTCTGGGGGTTTTTATGTTCTTTCATCTGCTTTCTCTCGCCTTGACAGCTTTTGATGGTTTTTGGAGGTTTAGAGGAGAGCAAACAGCACCCCAACCTCCCTCTCAAAGAGAAGCCTCAGACTGTTTTGCAAAAGCTGCTGGCAGAGTCGATTCTGAGTCACTGTCCCTGGGGATGCAGGAGCTCCTCGTTGTACCCAAAACCAGGGCAGCGTTGGCTGTCTAGGCAGCTCCAGACCGCCAGAGAGGTTCCGAGCAGAGATCGCGCACTGAGATTTTTCCACTGTCCCGGGCTGGGAATGTCTGGTTTTTCGGGCTGGCAGAGCTCCAGGCTAGCGCCTATGAGCACCTATCCCAAGGGAGGGTGTGGGACGCGCGCGTTTCAGGATTGCCGTCTGGCCAGGCTCCCAGCCCCTCACGGGAGCCAGACCCCACTCGTTCTCGGGCGCGCTGGCTGGTCAAGTGCACTGGCGGCTCAGGGACGGAGACCTGATTTCTCCGCCGCACTCTCTCTGGCTCCGCGCCAGGGGAGGCTGTCCTGGGTCCGGGGACTTAGGTCCCTGACCCTAACTGCCCAGGTTCCCACTATTACCCCCCGCGATCCTTTGCTGTTTGTTTTTTGAGTGCTTTCAACCAGACTCCAAGTTAATGCTGGTCCCCAGACGCAGAGCACTTTCGTGTTGGGGTGTTACTTTGCGATCGGTCACCTCTGGTGGCTCCCTCCCCCTTTTGTTTATCTTCCGCTATCAGTCGGACGTTCCCAGTCTGCTTTACCTGCCACTGGCGTCTTCTGCTCCTGTAGAGATCCAGACGTGTATAATTCTGATCTCAGGCTGATTTCATGGGTGGTCGGAGTTCTTTGGTAGGTAATCAGCTCACTTTAGGGTACAGGTTGAAATGGTGCCTCCTCCTACTTCCCCGCCATCTTGACTCCTGGAATTGTCTTTTCTTACAAAAATATGGTTTACTTTTTTCATTTACTTCAGATCTTTGTTCCAATATGTTCTTACCGGGAAGCTCTTCCTGCTAACAACATATCAAATCTGTTCCCTTTTACCTCCCACGCTTTGTTTTTCTTCAAAGTACTTTTCCTTACCTTGCGTGTATTATTTTTCTTTATTATCTCTCTTCCCCATGGGTTTTTAAAAAAAGGACATAGGAGGCTCTCTCCTATACATATTGAACGGGGCCTAATGCATACCACATGCTCAGTAGCTATTTGTTTAAAGGATAAATGAATGAAGTATTGAAATACTGTACAACTGACAGGCACGTAATGACAAATTACTGAGAAAACAAAGTGTTGCGTAGTAGAATCACATATTGTTGAAAGGCAACTTAGGTGGTCCAGTTGAATTTCCTTACTTTTAATTTTAAGAACTTTAGACTCAGGACGTTTAGGAAACCAATTCAAGATTACATAACTAGAGGCAGAAGTAGTTCTAATTTGTAGATGCCTGAGACCCTCATTCTAATATATACATACATACACACACACACATATATATACACACACACATACATATATACATATATGTGTATATATATATATACACACACATATATATTTGTATATTGTGCTGGGTTTGTCATTCTTTTGGCTGCTGATAATATAATTTTATTAAAGCCTCTATAATTCAGTTAAAATTCATTAGTATAAATTTTCATGAAGCTGATAAGAACATAATATACAATAAATATATGATCTTTATGTCTTTGTCTTACCAGGGATACCCATTCTTCCCCCCTAACTTTTCTGATTTATTATAGCTAATGTCCCCAGCTCTTTCCTCGTTTCATTCTACCATGCTACTATACCTATTACCGTACTTTCTTCTACTGCTTTTATTGTGATGACTTCTGAATCTGTGTCTTAAATCCAGATCTTCCTACTGAGCTCCAGACTTGCCGTATAGACATTTATGTCCAGGTGTCCACCACAAATTGAAGACATTCCAAAGTGAACCCCATCATCTCCTGCCTCTTTGCCGGGGTCCTCATCTCAACTCCTCCTTCTGTCAATCCCATTCTTCCTCTGGTATTTAGTGGCCTGTGGATGGTGCCTCTACTGGTTAAGGCTGTAAAGCAGCTCTGTGGGAATCACCCCTTAATCTTTCCTTTTGCCCTTCTCCGGTGTTGAATCCATTGGATGCTCCTTGTGATTAGATCTCTCCAGTTTCTCTCTCGCTCTCTTTTTTTTCCCTATCCCAACACCACAGTCCCTGAATCAGTTTCTCATGTCTCTTCCTCTCATTGCTGCAATAAGTCTTTATCTAGCATAATTTCACTTTGTGCTCTACAGTGTCACCACAGCTTTTTAAAAAAATCAAATCTTGTTCTGCCCCTCCCCTGCTTAGAATTATTTAACAACTCCCTATTGCTTCCAAGAATAAAATCTCAAAGTCTTAATATGACACAAAATGCCCTTTTTGATTTGACTCCTACAAACCTTTCAAGGCCCCCCTCCTTGCTTTTCCCATACTTTCTCCTTTCCACCAGTGTTAAAACTTGTAGATATCTGGTTGTGCCTTGCACTCTTACTCCCTTGTAGATTTTGCTCAGCTGCTCTGTCTACTACCCCTGCTTCTTCCAAGCTAGGAGCTGTCTCTTTCAAAAGTTCTCTGTGGTCTGCCTCTTCCCCCCAGACTGAATTTGAGGTTGTTCTTTGGTGTTTGTTTTGTTTTCGATTAAAGCGAAAGAAATTTATTCTTATAGTTTAGGTCAGAAACTTAAGACCAAGATATAAGCAGGGTTGGTTTCTTCTGGAGATGCTGCGAGGGAATTGTTCCATGCCCCTCTTCTAGTTACTGGTGGTTGTGGGCAATTCTTAGTGTTTGTCGGCTTGCATATATCCAATTTATGTCTCCACTGTCTCCTGGCATTCTCTGTGTGTCTTTCTGTCCACATTTCTCTCTTAAAAAAATCCCCCCAACTTTATTGAGATATAGTTGACATAAAATATTGTGCAAGTTTAAGGTGTACAACATGGTGGTTTGATACCGATATATATTGGGAAATGGTTACTATAAGGTTAGAGAACACAGCCATCACGTCATGTGATTACCTTTGTGTGTGGTAAGAAATTTTTAGATCTACTTTCTTAAAAACTTCCAGCTATACAATACAATATTGTTAACTATAGTCATCATGTCTCCTGTGTTCTTATTATGCCTGTCCAGGCATCCATTATACATCACTGAACAAGTTGTCAAGTTACCTGTTGAGCTCCATTAGGCTGTAAGATTATTGAGGGCTGGATTGTGTTTGTATCTCCTCTTTATTTAGCATTTGAAGGCTATCTAGCACAGGAGTGTTGAGTGCAGGAAGGACTGAATGAGAAGTCTACGGAATAGTGTCTTCTTGTATGGTACTGCCATTCAGCTTATTTGATGATAATGAGCATTAAACCTCTGCCTTAACTTTGGCCTAACCCCACTCATAGTGCTTGCCTGGTTCTGATTATAATTATTATAATCCAATTATAGTTATTTTTATAGCTCTCAAATTTGATATCATACTTACGGATACATTTTTAAATCAACCCCGCCTCACAAAAACAAAACTTGTGAAATTATCATGATCACATTTCTACAGATGAGAAACAGAGGGGCAAATGAACTTGTCCAAGGTCACACACCTGAGCAGTCACAAATTGGAATTTGAACCCAGTTCTTTTGGGTCTTTTTAAGTGTTTTGTGAGCATCTCTGTTTGGCTCTATACACTGTATTCACTTTATTTACACTGTTTTAAAAGTCTACCTATTTGTTTTACACACTCTTCTGTTGCCTAGAAAAAAACTTTTCAGAGAAAAATCCTGTACTTCCTCAGAGTATAAGAGCAGAAGCAAAACTGATACTACTTTTGTACAATAATATTTTCATTTAAAGGTTTATGGGAGAAGGAAGAAGAGAAAAAAGGAAGAGATGAAAGAAAGGACAGTGTATACAAGGGAATTATTTTGGATATTAAGGGATGCATTTATTCAAGTTTAAATTGCAAGCACAAAATTGTCCTTCACTGAAAATTGTCAGAGTTCTAAAATGTCCTCACCTTGTTTTTTTTTTTTTTCCCAATTTGCTTTCCTCAAGTTTTGTATTGTATCAGACAGAACAAGAAACCTGTTACTTGAAGATAGCTACTCTAGTGATATTTTAGAACAACAGTGAATTGAGCACTAGAAATCACATAAGAAATCCTTTTCTTATGAGACCTTTTTTTTTTAAGGACAGATTTACAGGCTGTAAAAATTATTCAAGCTTCACATCTAAACAAATGTTCAAGGCTTTGATGTGTTTTTAGCTGTTCAAAAGGTTAAATCAACATTCTGTATTATTTCTGCATTTTTTTTCTTTATGGTTGGTGTTGCCACCAAGGACCCAATTTGTAGCCACAAGGCAGGGTAGAAGGCTTGCGGCCAGTTCTTCAATCAATGCTAATGTTGCTCTTTAGCCAGCTAGAAATTGGACCTGGGTATTTCTCTGGAGTCTGAAATCCTCGGGTCATAACACTAACATCTCCCAGCACATAGACCAATCTTATTTAACCCTGCTTCTGGGCATTGTACATTTTAAAACTATTTCACTTTTCTGAACAGGTCTCCAAGTGACTTATGCTGTGAGTACAAAGTTGGGTTTTTTTTCCCCATGTAAAAGAAAGTATATTACAAGAAGTGAGCAATAAGTCAATAAGTATCAGGTGTATACACATACATTGAAATGAATAGTGCAGAGATCTTACCTCAATTTTTTAAGATGCAGATGGCTGATTTGAAATTGATACTATGGATAATTGAATTTCAAATGTGTTTAACAACTAAAGTGGTGGTGCAATTTTATACTTTGAAGTTTTTGCTTTTAATTGCTAGAAAGTCACCATTTTTCAGTAAAAATGGACTTATGGAAAACTTTATAATATGGGGAGAACTTAAGTGACTCTCTCACACGTTGAAAAGTCATGTTTGACTTTCATCTCCAACTGGCTGCGGGATAGAGTACATATTTTTATCTTAATTCTAAGAATGAATAGCTGACAATTTTAACTCATATTAATGGTGAATCAAGTCTTCCCATTGGCTACTGTTACCAACACTTCCTGTATCTGTCTAGTAGTTATAGTTCATTCAGTTAACAGTACAAGAAGTTGGATCTTTTTTCTTTTTTTTTTTCTTTTCTTTTTCAAGTTTTTATTTAAATTCCAGTTGGTCAATGCTGTGTAATATTAGTTTCAGATGTAGAATTTAATTATTTTTTGCTTACATAAAACACCCAGTGC
This sequence comes from Meles meles, assembly GCF_922984935.1. Lineage (NCBI taxonomy): Eukaryota > Metazoa > Chordata > Mammalia > Carnivora > Mustelidae > Meles > Meles meles. The sequence continues at coordinate 27,887,155 of NC_060070.1, forward strand.
TCATCACATCCTTAATACTCATCACCCATTTAACCCATTCCCTGCCCACCTCCTCTCCAGTAACCCCCAGTTTGTTCTGTATTTTTAGGAATGTTTTCTGGAAAAAAAAAAAAAAGGTTTTCTGGTTTGCCCCTCTTTTTTCTTTTTTCCCTTATGTTCATCCGTTGTGTTTCTTAAATTCCACATATGAGTGGGGCACCTGGGTGTCTCAGTCATTTAAACATCCAACTCTGATTTCAGCTCAGGTCACGATCTCAGGGTTGTGAGATCTAGCCCTGTAGTGTACTTCCTGCTGAGCAAGGAGCCTGCTTAAGATTCTCTCTCTTCCCTCTCCCTCTGCCACTTCCCACCCATGCACAATCTCTCTTAAAATAAATACATATATTCATACATGAAGTTTTTTAAAAAATTCAATATATGAGTGAAATCATATGGTATTTGTCTTTCTCTGACTTATTTTGCTTAGCATAATACTCTCTAGCTCCATCCACACTGTCACAATAGCAAGATTTCATTTTTTTGTATGGCTGAGTAATATTCCATTGTGTGTGTGTACATATGTACACGCACACACACACACACACACACACACACACAATTACCATCTTCTTTATCCATTCATCAGTTGGTGGACATTTAGACCCTTTCCATGCATGTGCCATTCAATCAAATCAGTATTTGTGTATCCTTTAGGTAAATACTGTAGTGCAATTTCTAGGTCCTAGGTTAGTTCCAGTTTTAACTTTTTGAAGAACCTCTGTACTGTTTTCCATAGTGACAGTACCAGTTTTCATTCCCACCAACAGTACAAGAGGGCCCCCTTTCTTCACATCCTCACCAACACCTGTTTTTTCCTGTATTGTTAATGTTAACCTTTCTGACAGGTGTGAGTTGTATCTCATCATGGTTTTGATTTGTAATTCCCTGATGATGACTGTGATATTGAGCATCTTTTCATGTATCTGCTGGCCACCTGGATATCTTCTTTGGAAAAATGTCTACTCATGTTTTCTGCCTATTTCTAAAAATGGGTTTGTTTTTTTTGGGGGGGGTGTTGAGTTTTAGAAGTTCTTTATGTATTTTGGATACTCATCTTTTCTCAGATATATCATTTGCAAATATCTTCTTCCATTCCAAAGGTTATGTTTTAGTTTTGTTGATTATTTCCTTCACTGTGTAGAAGCTTTATATTTTGATGAAGTCCCAATAGTTCATTTTTGTTTTTGTTTCCCTTGTCTCAGGAGACATATCTAGTACGAAGTTGCTATGGCTGATGTCAAAGAGGTTACTGCCTATGTTCTTCTTTAGGATTTTGAGGGTTTCATGTCTCACATTTAGGTCTTTTAACCATTTTGAAATTATTTTTGTGTATGTGTAAGAAAGTGGTCCAGTTTCATTCTTTTGTATGTTGCTGTCCAGTTTTCCTAACACCATTTGTTGAAGATACTATTTTTCCATTGGATATTCTTCCCTGCTTTGTTGAAAATCAATTGACCATAGAGTTGTGGGTTGATTTCTGGGTTTTCTATTCTGTTCTATTGATCTATGTGTGTGTTTTTGTGCCAGTGCCATACTATCTTGATCACTACAGGTTTGTAATATAACTTGAACTCTAGAATTGTGATGCCTCCAGCGTTGCTTTTCTTTTTCAAGATTGCTTTGGCTATTCAGGATCTTTTGTGTTTCCATACAAATTTTAGGATTGTTTGTTCTACTTCTGTGAAAAATACTGTTGGTATTTTGATTGGGATTGGATTAAATGTGTAGATTGCTTGGGATAATGTAGACATTTTAATAATATTTTTTCTACTAATACATGAGCATGGGATGCTTTTCCATTTCTTTGTGTCATCTTCAACTTCTTTCATCAGTATTTTATGATTTTCAGAATATAGATCTTTTGCCTCTTTGGTTAAATTTATTCCTAGGTATCTTGTTGTTTTGGGTGTAGTTGTAAATGGGTTCAATTCTTTGATTTCTCTTTCTTCTGCTTCATTATTGTATAGAAATGCAACAGATTTTTGTACATTGATTTTGTATCCTATAATTTTACTGAATTCCTGTATCAGTTCTAACAATTTTTGGGTGGAGTTTTTGGGCGTTCTATATAGAATATCATGCTACCTGTGAATAATGAAAGTTTGACTTCTCCCTTGCCGATTTAGATGCCTTTAATTTCCTTTTGTTTTCGGATTGCTGAAGCTAGGTCTTCTAGTACTATGTTAAATAGCAGTGGTGAGAGTGGTTATCCCTGTCTTGTTCCTGACCATGAAGGAAAAACTCTTACTTTTTCCCCATTGAGGATTATATTAGCTATGGGTTTTTCATGTATGGCTTTTATGATTTTGAGGTATGTTCTTTCTATCCCTACTTTGTGGAGGGTTTTTATCATGAATGGATATTGTACTTTGTCAGCTACTTTTTCTGCATCTATTGAGTGGATCATATGGCTTTTATCCTTTCTTTTATTAGTATGGTGCATCATGTTGATTAATTTGAGAATATTGAACCACCCTTGCAACCCATGAATAAATCCCACTTGATTGTGGTAGGTGATTCTTTTAATGTACTGCTGGTTTTGATTTGTTAATGTTTTGTTGAGAATTTTTGCATCCATGTTCATCAGGGATATTAGCCTCTTGTTCTCTTTTTTAGTGGGGTCTTTGTCTGGTTTTGAAATTAGGGTAATGCTGGCCTCAAAAAAGGGGTTTAGTTTTCCTTCCATTTCCATTTTTTGGAATAGTTTGAGAAGAATAGGTATTAAATATTCTTCTTTGAATATTTGATAGAATTCCCCTGTGAAACCATCTGATCCTGGACTTTTGTTTGTTGGGAGATTTTTTGATTACTGATTCAATTTCTTTGCTGGTTATGGGTCTATTCAAGTTTTCTGTTTCTTCCTGTTTCTGTTTTGGTACTTTATATGTTTCTAGGAAATTTATCCATTTCTTTAAGATTGTCTGATTTGATGGCATTAATTTTTCATAATATTCTTTTATAATTGTTTGTATTTCTGTGGTGTTACTTGTGATTTCTCCTTTCTCATTTGTGATTTTTATTCACTTGGGTCCTTTTGCTTTTCTTTTTGATAAGTCTGGCTAGGGATCTTTTTTCCAAAGAGGATTATGTCAATCTGAAAGATCATTTGGAAATATGCTTTCTAGAGCACCATGCTATTCTTATCTATTAAAAAAGTCCTGACTGAAGTGCAACCATTTTGAGGTTTGGAGCACCAAAAATTGAATTGGAAACAGTTTTGTCCAATAGTTGTAAGATGGGAGTGCAAATTAGTATTCCATCAATGGAATATGCTCATTTAATAAGGACTATTTAAGTCATGTGTGGTAGATCTCAAGGATTTTGCTCAACATTTGCTCTTATGGGCTTTCATTTCATGACCCCACTCCCTTGACTGTATCAGAAGGTGGTTGATCCAAATTGAGACAATCAGAATATCCTCCACATAGGAACTGAGTGTGAGAAAGGTAAGGAAGGATGGAAGGTGGTGGGAACCTAGTCACCTGATGGTAACATTTTCATTAATTCCTGCCACAGAAGCCCCTGAAACTGCACTAATACTTAACCTTTCTTTTTTTTTTTCCCCGTGAAGCTGCTTTTCCCATTTATTTATTTATTTATTTTTCAGCGTAACGGTATTCATTGTTTTTGCACAACACCCAGTGCTCCATGCAATACATGCCCTCCCTATTACCCATCACCTGGTTCCAAGGGACAGTCTCTTTCCCTTTTGGAACTTTCTTAAGATAACTGGAGTCTGGTTTTTTGTTTTGTTTTGGTTTGGTTTGGTTTTTTGTGTTTTTCTTTTTGCCTAAAAAGAAAGAATCCAAACTGGTTCAACTCATTCTTTACACTAATCAGGGTATAGAATAAGGCTAATTAATAAAATTAATTTTCACATAATTATGAGATATCTTAATTTACAAGAGATATAAACTTGCTGAAATTATTGTTATATTAAACAATTACTCATAGAATTGGTTGTAAACAAACTTGTGAAGTAGGCTAAATTTGTCCTGGAATTTTCTATCTTGTCTTTCCAGACCCTTTATTATCATCCTCGTCCTGTTCATGCTCTTCAAAAAGTTTTTACTTTTTAAGCCATTAAGTATACAGTGACCCTAAACCTCTAATTGCCTAGCATTTTGTGTTTATGTCTATTAGACTGGTATAATTACCTATATCTCCTCCCTCACTTTCAAAAGTCTCTCATTTTATAGCCACCTTACTTAAACGTTTTTAGTAGTCTTGTTAGAAGTTTCTGTGATGAAGAACAGTTGAGATGATGAAATGATCAGCATGTTACTGAACTTTTCTATCTTCTTTTTTATTGTTAAAAGAGAATGGATATAAAGAATTCATAAAACTCAATAGCAAAACACATCTGATTAAAAAATCAGCAGAGGATCTGAATAGAAATTTTTCTGAAGAAAACATACAGATGGCCAACAGGTATAAAATACTAGCAAAATACTCAACATCACTAATCATTATGGAAAGGCAAATGAACACTACAATGAGATATTACCTCACACCTGACAGAATGACTAGTATCAAAAAGACAGGAGATAACAAATGCTGGCGAGGATGTGAAGAAAAAGGAACTCTTGTGCAGTGTTAGCGGGAATGTAATTTGGTGTAGCCACTCTGGAAAACAGTATCAGGGTTCATCAAAAAATTAAAAATAGAACTATCATATGATATAGCAATTCCATTTCTTTTATTATCCAAAGAAAATAAAAACCGTAACTCAAAAAGATATATGCACCCTCATGTTCATTGCAACATTATTTACAATAGCCAAGGCATGGAAATAACCCAAGTAGTATCTATTGTCTGAGGAATGGATAAAGAAAAATGTGTGTGTGTGTGTGTGTGTGTGTGTGTGTGTGTGTACTGAAATATTATTCAGCCCTAAAAAAGAATGAAATCTTGTAATTTGTGACAGGAATGGACCTTAAAGACATTATGCTAGGTGAAATAACTCAGAGAAAGATATACCATATGATCTCAAATACCATATGATCTCACTATATATGGAATATTTAAAAAAATGAAAAAAAAACCCACCAGCAAACCCATAGATACAGAAAATAGATTGGTTGTTGCCAGAGACAGTGTGTGTTAAGGATATGAAATAGATGAATAGAGTCAAAGGTACAAACTTCCAATTGCAAAATAAATATGTCTTGGAAATATAATATACAGCAATGACAACTGTATTTAATAATACTATATTGTATTTCTGAAAGTCTCCAGGAAAGTAGATCTTAAAAATTCTCATCACAAGGAAAAACAAATTCGGCAACTAAGTATGATGACATATGTTAACTAGAGTTATTATGGTAGCCATTTCACAATCTAAACAAATGTTGAATCATTGTGTGTACATCTGAAAAAAATATATGTTGACTGTACCTCAATAAAAAAAGGAAAATGTCATTAGTATCAATAGGAATAAAGCCTCAGTTATATTAGATGAATAAACTGTAGAAATCTGTTGTACGTATAGTTAACAATACTGTATTGTGCACTTAAGAATTTGTTGAATGGATAGATCTCATGGTAAGTGTTCTTACCCCAATTAAAAAAGGAAGAGGGAAGAAAGAAAAATAAAAAGAAATAAACAGGTACTCAGAAGTATTTTTTTTTTTTAAATTTTCTTCCCGAGTGGTTCTCCTGCTACCTACACCATTTTTTTCTTTCAATCATCTCTTTCTGGCTTTACTTATATTTCTAATCACCTAGATTACTTACTATTAGCACATTACTTATTATGTAAACTGCTGTTGTCTTTGCATATTTTATTGGCCTTCTAACTTTCTCTTGCTTGTACATAGAGAAACACCAAACTGAGAGAAAGACAAATATCCATTTCATCTGGTTCAAATATGTCTATAGAAGACTACCCACAAAAACACTACTTCTTTACATGCACATCACAGAAAAGATATTTCTCCAACTACCACCAAGCTCTAATACTGTCAGTTTATCCTTCTTATGTACCAAGGAAGGTCCCTCTATCATTCTCCTGCACAGCTGTGTCAAACCCTTACTTTTCTCCTCAAATCCGAACCTGTGACCCCTTCTTCTTCACAGAAAAGGTGAAGACCATCAGGCAGGAACTGTCTATATGTTAGCTTACACTGAAACATGCACCCTATGTTGCTATATCCAGACTCATCCCCAATACTCTTCTTTCCCATGGACTTCGAGAAAAAGGAATTTCATTTTTGAGTTCAGTTCCTTTTTTTGAGAACCTTGTTCCTTCTAGTATCTTTTGTTTCCTGTGCAAGAACCTTGTTCTTTCTGTAACATTTTCTCTCCTTTGTCTATCACGTTTATCTTATTATGACCTTTTCACTTTAGCATAGTTATGAGTTTTAACACTCCCACATCTCCAAATTTCAGTCATTCCAGAAACCTCGCAGCTCTCCAGTATCCTTACATCTCTTACAAAGTCTCCATCCTTCTCACATGCCCCCCAAATTCATCCCTCTTTGAAAGTCATCATTCTGGTTTTCTCTTTTTCCTCTAAAAAACTTTTTCTGCCCCTCAACCCTGCCTCAGTCTTTGATGCATAGTACCACTCACTATTCTCCCACATCATACATCATACATCATACATCAGCTTGGATAGAAATAGTTTACTAATCTGCCTTTCCCATTATCCTGTGAATATTTTGAGAACAAGACTGTTATTCATCTATATCCAATGGTCTACTCTAGAGTGGTGTTCTTTATTGACATGATATACATTATCAGTTTCATGAAATATTTCCCCACCTACTAACCAGCAAACTAAAATACATGATTATAAGACATTGCTGTAGGATATAATGAGATAAAAACAATTATTTCTCTACCTTTGCTCCAAGATGAACCACCAGCAGGGGTGGTTCTCTAAAAATATAGAACTGGTTGTGATAAGAGAGGTAAGACTCAAGCAAAAGAGTAAGAATTAATGTGGCACAGCAGAAAAAAACAGATGGATAGAGGAGACAAGAGGGTTCTCTTCAAGTATGTGGGTTTTACTGAAGGGAAGTTATACTTGAAGTTCTATAGTACTGCCCAGATACAGCCCCTTATACACATTAACTCACTTAATCCTCATCACAGCCCTATGATGTAGACACTCTTATTAACTGCATTTTATAAATGAAGAAATCAAGACTCCATTTGATAAGTGATGTGCACAGTTACTAAGTAGGAAAGCTAAGATTTGAATCCAGATAGACTGGCCCCACAGTCCTTGCCCTTAACCACACAGGACAATGATGGGGCAATGAAATTTTATGATCTGAAAAATAATTTAATTTTGACATAGCTAAAATAATATTTAAAGTGAATCACTTTCTTTACTAAAATCTGTGCAGTGTATTCGTTCCACTATAAATTGGTCTTATTTTCTTTGAAAATTTTCTGCGCTAGCTTCAAACATGTCAGTATTTTTCTAGGGTCTAATAATAGCTTATTTAGAAATGCGACTTCAAAAACACAGAAGGCCCAGTTATCCAACTGGTTATCCAACCAATTTGGGGTATTAAAAAAAAGCAAGAATTTTTCTTTAAAGAGAGCATTTTTCCATTAAATGGTTGGAACTATTGCTTGTCTTTGAAAAGTGCAGGTATTAGCTAATCTGCCAAGTAAATCTACCTGTTTCCACTCTGTTGTGGTGGTTTTCTGTTTTAAATGTAGATAAATAGAAGAACCACCTCACCTCCAAAATGCTGCTGCTTAATTCTTCTGTGCAATTTTCTTTATTCAAAATGTCTACCTTTACACGGATTTGATGAGCTTTGTGAGGTTTTGACTTCAAAGGGGGCTCTTGAATTTTTAATCACCTTACTCAGGAACAGTGTTTTTTTGGTGTGCCTTCCATTTCTCTTTTATATGGGGAAATTATATACATTTTTACTAAGTCATCAATTCCTGCTTGAAATTCTACCCTGTTTCATGCATGCATGGCTTTATAAAAGTGGGATGAGCTTTATATGCTTCAGGGACTGTGCAGTGAAAGCAGGATCCTGCAGAGATTTGGCCATATCCGACAAGTGCCTGCTGTCGGATTTTCCCTTCTCCTCTGTTTGACATGATGGAATCCCTTACAAGAATGCCGATTCAGACCAGCACACTGCATACTAAATTATGAAAACAGTATTCACATGTAGCATCAAAAAAAGTGGACTCATAATGTGGTATTGTTCTGAAGTGAAACCTTGGTGATAAGATGAGGAAAGAAGACTATCCATCAATTATCTTAATATGAAGGCTGTAGCATAGGGTGGATGTTTGACTCTTGCTGGGGAATGGAAGGTTAGCTGTGATTTATGGGCATCTAGCTATATGATTTTGGTTTTAATGACAGATGGTTATAGGAAAAATATTGAACTTTGTGATGTATTCTAATATCCTTGGGATAAAATGAATCTATATAGAATTGAAGGATATTGTAGTTATATTTTTTAATTGAAGCTGCTATGCTTTGTACTTTGTTTCAGAGCATCATGCCTGAACAGACATAGAAGAATAGCAATTATTTTTAGCAAATGTGAGATTGGCTTGCAGTATTTCCAACATGTGGTGAGCCTCTAGACATGCAGAGAAAGGAAAGCAGGGGGTCACAGGCTCGGTTTTCATTTGTAGGGTACACTTGTCATCTCTGGAAATCAGTAATGTTGTACATGTGTTTTGTTCCAACCCTTTATGCATAATAAGATGGGTTTAAATATGATGGATTTAAGTAAAATGGACATGTGTGTGATAATTACAAGATCTACAGTCATTCTCTCATTTTGTATGATTCAACAATTCAGCTATTTCAAATTCTTATCATAAACAGAATTGAAGATTCTACTCTCCTGTTCTATATTCAGGCTGGAAATCATTAGAATAAAAAACCCTTTAATATATACCCAGTGGAAGGGGTCACAGTGACATATAACAATACAGGGAGAGTCCATGGGGAGTGAATACTTGGGATTAAATGTCCGACTGAAACAACCACACAGCTTGGACTGAAACAACCACACAGCTCTCTTTTTAATCACCAATAGGAAATGAATTAAACAAGCATTCTTATGTCCAGACCATCCTGCATACCACTTTAAGATTAACTCTTAAATAGATTTTAATCATGTCATTATATTGTAAAATAACCTAAATGGCCTTCCATTCCCTAAAGGACAATGGCCACGTGTCACGTTGATATTCAAGGTTTTTCTCAAATAAGCTGATGAGTCTAATTTTCTAGGTAGACTCTCTTCATCTTAGCTTTGGGTTTCTACTAAAAAGCATGTGCAATTATCACGTCTAGCCTGTGAGAGAGATTCCTACCCACTGTTAATCATAATTGCTAACATTTTTTAACATTTATTATGTCCCAGCTATTGCACTGAGTGCTTTACATGTACTATCTCTTTTATCTCATTTATCTTTTACTGCAACAACACTGTGCAGTAGGTCGTACAATTTTTCCTAAGATGAGTTAAGACCTGCAGATGTATGGACCTTCTCTGAGGTTTCAGAGCTCAACTCTAAGGCACCCTATCGGACTCTAGAGCTGAGTGATTAAACCATTAAACTGCATTTCTTCCACTTTGCTTCCATTTTTCTATAAAATATGTCTTTCGATTCTGTGTTAGACTAACCTCTTGGGCTGCTGCCTTTGCTGGTCTGTCTGTAAGGCTTTTTATTTTTGCACCTGAGCCCTGTTTCACATGAAATTTGGCTTCACATTTTCTCACACTTAAACCACCCCACTTGCTCCAAATCCAGTCTGACCTCTGCTTCTTTCGCTGCCAGAATCCCGAAGAGGCACTCTATTCAGTCTCCTCTGCCTCATTATATTCATCAACTTTTTCTTTCAAGGAGCAGAAGCCTTGGAGGTATCTCCTTAACTTTCAGTTAAATCAGTTTCCCCTTCTATGGCTTTCTGAAAGCAAAATCATCTTGGTTGTCCTTCCTTTCGAAGTGCTCTCTTTACCTGTCTGCAGGCTCCTCCATTTTTGTCCCCTAAACCTGGGCATTGAAAGGTCCTGACTTTCCATTTTATCACTTTGCTTTCCATTCTCTCTCTAGAAATCACTAGCTTGCTATAGTTGTAGGGGGATGATTCTGAAATGTGGGTCTTCTGCCAGACCTATCATGTAGAAGGTACCTTGCTTCTATTTGTCCACTATTTGTTTCCACCGTAACCCCCCCCCCCTTCTGCAGCTAGTCTTACAGTCTGCACATCTGTATCTCCCCTTCGCCCTAAACCTCCTCTTCCTTTTGACTTCTCCAAGTTTTTTAATGCCCTTACGAGTATGTCAGGCAACTAGGCTCTAATTTTACTGGGATTTGATTTCCCTAGCTTTCTTATATTGAATAACAACAATAATTAAAGCTTATTATACTATTTGTTAAATACTAGACAGTATTCTAACTTTTTACATTGATTATCTCATTTAGATACTTAAACTGTGAAGTAGTTACTCATTGCTATGTCCACTTTATGGACAGAGAACTTATCAATCAATCAGTCATACAGTCCAGTTGATGTTTTGGTCACAAGCCCTCCTTTATCCTTCCCTTCTATCAGTGGTATTAACAGCAATAGTTTATATTGGTTTTGCCCCAAACTTGAACTGGTCTTTTCCCCTCTGGATCATCTTTCTTTGAAGAGTGCACTCCGCATACTTGCTGAGGGTTATTCTTTCTAAAATACTGTCTTGATCATGCCACTTTCTGGCCCCAAGATTTTTCATGAGTTCTTTTCTTTCACATGTTACAGTCCAAAATTTCCCCCTCATATTCAAAACTACCGTCCATATATCCAAACTTATCTTCTACTGCCATACCACAAAAGCTATAGTCCAATTAATTTCTTCCAACATCCTTCTGATTCTCAAAGTTATTTCTTTCCAGCCTCCCTGCTTTGATTATTTCATTCTTAGAGCGTGAATGCCCCCGCCTCCCCCCATCTCTGTCTTGCTCTTCCTGTCTCTCTGTAGAAATCTTATAGTATGTTGAGGCCAAGCTTAAATGCCACTTGCTTTTGAAATACCGAAACAAAGGGATGTCCTTTTTATGAAATTTCATGGGGCATTTCATCACTTATATAAAACCCATTTGTTATCTTGTTTGTGATCATTTTTGTGGGTTCTTTTTCTTCATACTAGAATGCAAACCTCTGGGGAAGTTGTAGCTGTCATATTCACCATGTAGTCCCCATGGCATAAAGAGATTTTTTTAAAAGATTTTATTTATTTATTTGACAGAGACAGAGAGAGAGCACAAGTAGCGAGGAGCAGCAGAGGGAGAGGGAGAAGCAGGCTTCCTGAGGATCAGGGAGCCTGATGTAGGGCTCCATCCCAGGACTCCGGGATCATGACCTAAGCTGAAGGCAGAGGCTTAACCAACTGAGCCACCCAGGAGCCCCATAAAGAGATATTTTAATGGCAGGAATCCTTAGTAAACATTTGACTATAGGAATGAATGGATGCACTCCTTTATGATGCACTTCTTGTCTTGGTTCTTAATTTTTTTTTTTCTGTAGTTCTTTTTCAGATCTGATAAATTGAGAATTTTTTAGCTAGATAAAAGATTACACATGGGGGCAAGATTTTGTATAAACTTTAGTGCATTCCTGGATCTGCTGAAACCAATCCATATTAAGAAACTTTAAATTCTTCCATCCATGTATTTTTTTTTTTAAAGATTTATTTATTTGACAGAGAGAAATCACAAGAGAGGCAGGCAGAGAGAGAGGAAGGGAAGCAGGCTCTCCGCTGAGCAGAGAGCCCGATGTGGGACTCGATCCCAGGACCCCGAGATCATGACCTGAGCTGAAGGCAGCGGCTTAACCCACTGAGCCACCCAGGCGCCCCCATCCATGTATTTTATGGTCTGCAACTGGGCAGTGTAACAATGGGGTCATCAAGCTGGGAGGGGTTCTTTCACCTCTCTGTGCCAAAGTTTCCAAACTATAAACAGTAGTTCTGTGTCTGCATCAGTAGAGTATGAGGTAATAATAGAGGAGTATGTCTGGGAGTGTTTATTGACACAGGTATTCAGGGCTCAGGATATATAGCTGCGAGGGTACTGTATTAGGGATATGGGAAATTACAAAAGCCTCCCAAAATTAATTTTACTCTATGAATCTATAACTTTTATATTCTAACCAGGTAGAAAATGAAGAACTTTAGCCATGTGTGTAGGGCACATTTGTATACTTAATTATAAATAAAATTCAGTCAACAGTCCTTTCTTCGAGGATCTTTTATGAAAAGAGGAAACAAGGCCACCAACCTTGTCAGTGACTATATCAAAATCATATGTGCATGTTCCTTCCCCCTTTACCAGTATTCCTCACATGTGTTCTCTAAAAAAAAGCTGGAGTGATTTTGAAGTATAGATGTAACCATCAGCTCCACTGTTCCATCAATGTTTGGGGATCAGATGATGGACCAAAGTTCAAGAAAAGGAAAACAGAAGGTAGAGGAATAATGTTCCTGACCATATATGTCTCTGTAGGTGTCATTAGTGCCTGGCTGTAGAGCTTACATCTGACAGGTGGCTTTTTAAAAATCGTGTGCTGGCTTCCTTGTTACATTCACACAGTAAATACCTTGATAGTGATCCAAGGACTTTTCTCCTTCCATTGCTGCCTTTAACTGCTCCTGACCTTGCAAGAGAACCATATTTCAAGTTATATTTCTAACACAGAGGGCGATTCACAAAACTGAAGCATCTATGTGAACTCATCTTAACTTCTCTTATTAAAGGCCAAGAGTAGATGGGTATTATGGGAGGAGCATCATGGAGGGGGCAGATGGCATCAACAACCAACTAAACCAACATAAGTTAAGTACAAATGATGGACGACACACTAGGTGTTGAAGATCTTGAAATAAGTAAGACATAATTTGTGTCTTCAAGGTGGTCAAAATCCAGAAAGAGAGGCAGACACATCAGTAAATAAGACTTTTATAGGAGGACTGACTGATATTCACTGGGCATTGTGGGAGCACAGCGAAGGAACATCTCAACTAAACTGAGTTAAGAAAGGTTTTCTTTAAAAAGTCAGCATCACTATCACCATCAAAATTCATTTGCTAAATACCTAAAATTTGTGATGTTATGTTGAAGCATTATAAATAAGAATATATAGAAGAGATTCCAGTCCTCTAAGACTTCATAAATTAGCATAAACACACTGACTTAAAATAAGATATAAGACAACCAAAGAGCAGGCATATTTATGGCAGTAGCACTTTGCTCAGGGAATTGTGTCAATAAAATACAGATAATTGTGCATATGTGTGTGTGTTTATTCCATAGGTTCTTGGATCGGTCTACAAATAAAAGTCCTAATTAATGCAAATCTTATGGTGTGTTGGAAACTACTGGAAATGGGCTAACCTATTAATTCATTACACAAAGGTCTCTGCAGCTGTTTTTGGATAGGAATACCTTTCCTCTCCGATGAACTGATATGCATGTGAGAGACTTAATGTCACCTTCCAAGTCTCTGGAGTAATCTATTCCACTGTCACCTTTCTTTTGAACCATGACATTCTGAAAAAGTGATTGTAATTCTTTCTTCTATCATTTCACAAAGGTTGTACTGTCAAGCACTCTCCAGGATGTATATTTTTAAGATTTGGCTTCCTCCCTGGAATCATGAACTCTTCAGATGCTATGATAATGGACTTGAAAGTCATCTATGAGCTGGTGATTCTATTAATATGAATAATGGGTGTTCTAATTTTTCATTATAATGTTTTAGTGATTGTATCTTTTCACACTTCTGGCAGAAGAAACATTCTGGTTAGGAAATGGAACTCTGGCTCATTCCCCAAGGAAATCACAAGTATCTTTAGAAAATTTTAATTACAGATAGAAAAGTTGGGATCATAAGAGTGGGAACATATGTAGTAACATCACTTAGTTTCAGTTAGACTTTAGAAAAAGCACACAAGTCAGCAATGATTTGATTTTATTTTAGAAGAAAATGTGTAAACTTAAGCATCTGCATAGATATTTGGTCTGCTGACTTGATCTCAATTCCATCATTCACAATTAAGTTACAGGCCTTTTTGCCTTGCGAAGCCTAGTTTGTCTGTTTCTCTCTCTCATCAATCTCATCTGTCTATCCTATATATTATAGGTAATTTTGAATATTTGCATGTATCTGTAACACTTTATTATATTAAAATTAATATTAAAAGGACTTAGAAGGACACTATTCAATTGAATTTCTGTTAGAAAAAATTATTATAATTTTAACCATCTTACAGAAGGCAAAAAGTACATTATGTTAGTTATTCCGCTTGCCCCGGCTTTCCTTATAATTCTGGGATTTCCATTTGTACTGAACCTGCTTAGAAATGAATGAGTTTATTCATTCAATCCCCCAACTTGAAGGATATGATGGTAAAAGATTTATTTCAAACAATATATCCCTTGATATAAACATGTGCTAGGTCAGTTTCCTTGCTTTATTTTGAAATAGATCTAATTCAAAAGCTTTTTGGAGGAGAACATTGTGCATTTGACAGTAATTGTGACTGATTTTCATAATGCACTGATGTAGCATGTCAAATCTTAGGCAGTTAGTTAAATTCTGGGAAAGAAATTAAATTTGGCAATAGTTAGATTTTTTTTCTCCTTGCAATTAAAGAAGGCTCTTCTTCTTGTTATGCTTCATGTGCAATATACACATTGCTTTCTTTAGCATCACTTAAGGGGACTCTAATTTTTCTGTCAAATTTCAACCAACTTATTTTATCATTTTGTCAGTTTCCATTTTCAACCCTCATTCTGCCCTTGAAATACTTGTGCAAATTCAATGTGGAATTAAGCACAGGAAAGAAATTATCTCAACTTTCTGTCCTTTCTTTTTTTAAGGACGTTTTTTTCTCCATTCATGAGGACTGTCTCCTGCCAAAAGCCTATTTTATAGAGCAGTGAATGGCAGGAAATAGGCATTGCATCTCCCTTAAAGAAGATAAATATTTGATATTGCCCAGAGGTTGTTTTTAAGTAAATCATAAAAGGAAATACACAGATTTTCTTGGTCTTCTAAAAGCCAGTTATTTGATGAATATGTTTTAAATAAACTAAGGTGTTTAGAAGATTGGGGTATTAGTATTTAAACCAAACCTAGAAAACCAAATTTATATATGTGCATATTAAACAATAAAATATAATTCCTGAAAACATTCTCTTTTATGCCGTTTCACCCCATCTTATGCATACTTGAGAGGGTATAAAAGTGGTCACAGCTCAGGCAGCAATAGGGCAGGGAGAGTTGGTGCAATAGAGCTACGTGACGGGACTCTATTACAGTAAGTAATACAATTCCAGAAATAACTTATGTGGAACATATTGCCTCTGCTCCACATGTCAAAAAATGGACTTTGATCGATGGTGTCGCAACAGAAAACCACATACTAAAACTTTGTAATTACGACGACAGCATAAAAGTATACACACCATTGCCAATAGTGTTAGTGACTTTTATAATTAACAAATGGGCAAAACACATGTATTATGTATGGTGCTTGTGCCTTAACAAATGTTTGTGGTTGTGTCCATCAGCATATATGTAGGCAGGAGGGCATGACAGGTCTGGCAATCATCACCTCTGAGGGGTAAAGCCATTCTCTGAGGGGCTATTATCTACAGCTAAACATACCACCTGGAGTTGCCATATTGGTACTTTAAAAATTCATTAATGTAGGAGAAAACATGTCAGGTTATACTGGAAGAAAAAGTTAGGAGTTTAGAATACTAAATAGCGATCTCTCTGCTGTGGTTTATACACACTAAACGCTGTAGAACACTCACCCATAAGTTAAAATACTGTGTCATTTGAACAACTTTATAAACTTAAGAAAAAAAATAGACCCAATAAATATTGACAGTGTTTCTGTAGAAGCATTTGCTGACAGTGAAAGTGGCAAAATTGCTAGGTTTTAGATTGTCTAGAGAAGTGGTTTGCTTTGAAAGATGAGTGATCTGATTTAGAAAAGTTGGCCATAAATTCTCTTTTTGTCAAAAAGCGAATTTGCAAATTGAAATTAAAACACATGAGGCATTTTTATTTGGTCACTTTATTTATTGCAAAGCTGCTGTATAAAGGAAATTAAAGAAAAGAGGGAGAAACCATATGGACCATCACCAGATCTGTACAGTTTCCATATTTCTTTGCTGCCTTAGCCTACATTGAGTTTTTAAAAAATTGAATATAATTTTGAAAGAAAACAATTATGATGGCAAATATTTACAAGATTATTATTATAAAAATATTTATTTATGTCAAATAAGGCTTTTTTAAGGATATATTTTGCTAGTGAATATACCAGAATTGCTAATCACTTCAACATCTTATAGAAACAAACCTAGTCAGAGTCCTCTATATATTCGTGTGTGTGTGTGTGTGTGTGTGTGTGTGTGTGTGTGTGTGTGGCTAAAGTTTTTGGTTCATTACAAGAATTTTATACTTAATAGTTTTCACAGGATTATAAGGTTAGCAGTATTATTCTTTGCATATTAACCAGTATGACTTTTGACAAGATTGACTTTTTCTCCCTGGATAAAATTTAGAGATTATTAAAGGTTTGGATCATTTTTTTTAAACTGGAAATTAATTTAGAGATTAGAAAATGATACTGAATATTTTCCTTTTCCTTTTAATTAAATTTTAAGCCACCTGCTTTGGTTTTATTATTTCCTTTGTATTCCTTTTGTGTTTAAACATAAAGTAAATAATAATTCTGCATTTGGTTTAACCTTGAATTTCCAAGTTAAAATAAATGACATAAACACTTAAGCTTTTTGAGGCCTAAGACTGTGCCTGTCTTGTTCACAACTGGTTTCTTACAATTATGGTTAATATTTATTGAGAGATTACTTTGGTTGAGATATTGTTCATACTACACCATGTAATATCTTGTTTGGTTTTCTTGATCATTGTTTTTTTCTGCCTCAACATAGCAGGGTTAAATGCTTTAGAGACTCTCGGCACTGAGAAAGATTACAGTATCTTATCTCGTGTAACTGATTTTTCTTAAAGAAAAAATAAACCATACTCAGAGGCACAAAAATCTTCCACAAATACTTTCAAAATTAAATATTTCCATTTTTAAGATTTTAAGATTTTTCTGATGGCCAAATTTTAGGTAATTTCTTTAGAGTTGCGCTTTACTCATTTTTAATTCTTGCCCTAACTAATGTATTCAATATATGCTTAAATTGTCTGCTCTGACATTTCATTTATGACCCTCAGTGCCTAAAACAGTCCTGGGAAAAAAAAAAAAAAAAAACAGTCCTGGAGACATAGTTCAGTGTTAGCTGATACCGTGATAGAAACAAGTATATGACATTGGTCTTGTTTTCAACTACTTGGTGAGCTAAGGCATATACATTCTTACAGAAAGCTTAAAAACCAAAGAATATTTTAAAGGAATACTGAGAAGAACTTACAGGACAGCATTCATTTCCATGTCATTCATTTGTTCATTCTTTTCTTCTCTCTCTTTAAAAATTTTATTTCTCGTGTGTGTGTTTTCTACATAAGGAGTTTGGGAAAAGGGCATATAGAACCCATACAAGGAATCAAATGTGGGTGGCAAGTAAAGACACAAAATAAACAAAAGGAAATACTCCAAGTCCTGATAAGATTTACATTTTCAGCATCAGCAAAGTAGAGTGGAACGTGCTCCAACATAGCCATCAGATACTAGGTTTCAGCTCTGATGCTGCCATCAAGTGGCTTGGGACCAGCTACTTAATTAATCTGAACTTCAGTTGATTTATATGTAACATAATATTGCTGGATAGCAGGTATTAATGATACCTGTAGCAGGTCCTTGCTTTAGTGTTTTCTTTAGTCTGTTCCTTTTCCTCTTTCAGGTTATTTACCTCTTCCAGAGACATCTTTCAGAAGGACTGGGAATATTAATTTCGGGAAAATGGAAATTGAACCAAATATAAATGGGCGAGGGCTATGGTTATTTGTTCAGTAATTTCATTCTGTCTGTATATACTGAGTCTGCACCTATGGTGTGTAAAATATTGCAGTAATGCAAAGATGAGGCAGGTAGAACTTTGTCTAGGACAGAGTCCTAGAACGTAACCAATGGGAGAAGCAAAGACTGTGCTATAGAATCTTTTAAGTGAGGAAGGTGGAACAAAGCAGGACTTCATGGCCAAATTGACCTCTGAACTGGGTTTTTTAATCAATCATCATTATATCTGCATGGAACATTTTTTACAAAGCACATCATGTGCTCGTCACTTTAGGAAACAAACAAGAAAATTAAAAACGCAGACTTCATTTGCACCACGTGGATTTTCCAGAAAAGTGAAATTTACTTTTAAAATAAATTCCCTCTGATTTTCTTAGCATCTGATATTCAGAAAAAGACACTAATAACTTTGTGGAATTTTTAATAATTCATATTTTATTGGGAAAGTATAAAGTCATTTCTGTTTTCTTTATTTAATAAAATTTCTTCCTTGGATTATTATTCAATAATGTAGCCTATAATTTCATATCAGAAGAAACATTACTTCATTCAGTGGAGTGTAGTTACTATTCTCTGTCCTTTCCAAAATCATGTTCTGCTTGAAACTTTTGGTTTATGGGCTTTTCCCCTCATGAGGGTACTAACTTGAATGTGTTCTATGAAATGTCACATTGTACAAAAACTGTTTTTTCCAGGTTTTGTGAGGAAGATTATATAGTCCATGGGTTCCACCTGGTAATTTTTTCCTCACTGTACATCTTTGCACTTGGTGAGCATCACAGACTGTGAACAGCTCTGCTGTTAATGGATGTTACTACAATTCCTCAGTGACCGATTTTTATTAGTTCAAAAGATAACAGCATATGCATGCACACACTCTAATGTTTCTGAAGGGCATTGTGAGGAAAGATTAGAATGCTTTTGCCTTCTTCCTGATCAAACAGTGTGTCTTAGAGAGCATGGATGCATTTAGTTTTGTGTCACCAAAAAGAATAAATCTATTGAGATTGTTACTTATCACTCAGCCTCATTCATTCTTCATGCCAAAGTTTGCCTGTTTGGTCAGTAAGGGTTGAGATCATGGGGTTAGATATTACATAAAATTCAGAATATTCAGAATGCAATGCTAATCCAGAAATTCTTTCAAAGAGAAGAGGCAAGAAGCTCATGATTTAAGCACAGGTGTTTAATGGCCAACCAAGGAATTAGGTTCACCTCATAACACTGAAAAACTCTACCTTGGGGATTGAAAATTAATGCAGAGCATAGGTCTTCATTATAATGAATACCAATGAGAGAAAAGAATGAATCTGAGATTTTAACAAAATTAACTGAGCTACACCTGGAAAGCTGTGTATCATAGAATATTTTAGCACACATATCGGCAGCGATGTAATAGAGCAAAAGGAAATCACCGGGCCTGGCAAGGCTGGAAAATTGCAACTCCACGACATCCATCATGCATAGTTAGACAATTTTTCATAAAAAAATTTCCCTTCTTTCCAAGCAATATGCATCACAGTTTCAACTTAGACATTGAGATATGAGGGATGTTTCAAGTCCTTAATTCTAGATTCTATAATGGCTTATTTATGCAGTTATGTCAAACAATATAAGTGTAATGTATGAAAATGTTGGTATCAGTCACATCCATGTGAAGCATTAGGAGGTCTGTCTTTAAAAGTATCAGGGCTTTTCTTTGGAGCCTGGAAATTTTGTCTTAAAAGGATGATGTGTACAGCACATAAGGAACAACTTCTGGCATCATCTTCACTGTATAAGCATGTGTGGTACTTCTTCAATGTGCTGGATACTGTCAATAATACACTCAGTCAGTAGTAACATGAGTAAAACGCTTAAACTGTGGGCCCTTTCCTTGAACTGTTCATGGTCTGATAGCATCTTCAACATTCTCTAGCTAAATGGGACATGATCCATGTAGGGAAAAATAATGGTACCCAAGGTACCCAAGTAGTTCTTGCATAGACAGTTTAAGATGGCCTTACAGTGGTCAGAAAGCCTGGAATCCACAACCTGAAAGGTCATTGAAGAGTTGCTTACTAATGATGATGGAAATTTATATGACAGAAATTCTTATCACTTCTCTTTTCATTGGTTTTATCATTTGACACTTTCAACGTCTTGGTGAGAAAGTGTCAGGATCAGTATATCAAAAATCTCAATACAGTTTGCTTAGAAAAAAACCCAGAAGTTAATGGTTTACATACTTGAAGGGTTAGGTCTGGATCTCTTCATATCCTTGGTCTGCTTTCCAGAGCATTATTCTCAGGCCCAGATTCCACGTGGTGGCCTTTCATCCAAACAGTGGAAAAGAGGATCTCTTCCCAGCAGATCTGACAAGTCCTGGAATTCCCTCAATTAAATTGGTCCCTGTGTACATCCTACTACTCACTCTGTTCTCCGGTACTCTCTCCTCTCCTGTCCCACCTCTCATCTCACTCTATAGGTGTCCCTTGGTGATTGCATCTACATCTATAGCTTCAACCACCACCTGCTCATGACTCCCACATCTAGCTTTGGAGCTCATGTAGAGTTCCTGAACCACAGACTTATATGTCAAAAGGCCTACTAGAAATCTTTATGGAATTTCCCAAAGATACCTAGATATGGTGAAGGGCTGGTTGTATAGACGGTTATTTGTTCCATTCCAAGAGTAGATGTGGAACTGTTCAAAGTGGGTTTTGAGGGGAGGATTATGTGTGTGTGTGTGTGTGTGTGTGTGTGTGTGTGTGTGAACTATAGAGACTGAGACTCTTGGAGTGATTATCTTGCTTTTATACTTACTACACTAATCACAAGTTTCCTCATTTATAAAACGAACACAATAGTATTCATGAAATGTATTGCAAAGATTAATAAAGATTATAAACCTAAAGCTTTATTTGAGTGTTGGCAATATAATGGGACTAAGGCATGTTGAGTCTGATTGATAGTGATTATTGGAGTGCTTGCCCAGGGAGGATTATTAAGCAATGTCCAAACTCATTAGGAAAGGTATTTGTGATTGGTCATTGGTGGCTAATCTGGGCATGAGAAGATGGAGAGGCAGTTCTCAGGCCTCATACTTGCTTCTGTAATACTCAAAGAACAGAATCCAATATTCATATGTTCAGTTATTTCTTATTGTGTAATACCACTGTAAACTGAGGCTTTTAGTAATAGCATTTTCTTTTATTTCCTAATTCTTTATATTCAACTTGTGATAAAATGCTGTCATTTTGCCTTGTTTTGTATCAAGACTCCTCCTCCTTTTTTCTATTCATACTGCTAATACTTTAAGTCCTTCCCTGTTTCTCACCTAGTTCAGTGCAATTATTGGCTGTTCTTTCTCCAATTTTGTCTCTCATTTTAGACACTCCTGCCAAGAGAACTTTTCTAGATTACAAAAATTGTAAAAATCTCAACTCCTTGTCATGACACATAAGATCTTTTCTTATTGAAACTTTGTCCTTTCAACTGCACTATTGCTGCCTTTACCACACAGCCCATTCTTAATTCACATAAATTGATTTCTCTGCAACCCCCAATCAAGCCAAATCTCTCCCCAGATGGCTCTCCCTCAAAGTTGCCTGTTTGTCTCTGTTGTCTAGTCAATGGTTACTTACCATTTACCCTGAGCCCAGAAACATTTCTCTAAAGCAGATTTCATTGTCCCACTAGGTATCTTTCCTATAAGATGACAGAAGCTCTATCACAATAACAACTCAGTTATTCATTCATTCATTCCATCTTGTGTCACCTTTGCAAGATGGGGATCCTGGTGATCGGAGCCGAAATGATGGAGGGACTACCGACTGATGATCAGTAGACGATTTTTTTTTTCTTACAGTCACTTCTTTTATACTTTACACAAGATCTGGTTACAAACAGTGTATAGATTTATATGCAGGGCATGAACTGTGTGTGAGGTGTGAGCCACGTGCGGGTTGTGGGCTACGTGCAGACAATCAAGTGCGACAAGTGAACAACAACAATCATCTCTTAGCTTTAAATGACAAGAGAAAGTTAAGGATTCTCCACACTTATCAGATCCATCTAAAGGAGGACATGAAAGTACTCCAGGGATACTTCCATGTTTATTCTGGGCGTTGGCCCAGGAAGACTGTTGCCCTCCATATCCTGGAGTTTTCTCACAGGATCCAACATCACCCCAGTCACATTGGCGAGGATCTGGGTTGTGTTTCAATAATCTTGCATACATAAATTCACTCATTTGTTCAAAAATTTATTTAGTATTAAGAACTTTTCTAGGCACTAGAAATATACAGTGTCTCTTTTTATGAACTTTACATTGTACTGATGGTGGCGAGGGGAGTTACATACTTTAAATGATCACTTTAGAAAAGCCATTGTTTCCGTCGAAGATTGGGTAAATTCCAGGAGATATGGAAATTAATAATCTGGGGCTTGGGAGAGAAATGTTCTATTTACATTTTTATCTTATTCCTTTTAAATTCCTCTTTTGTATATATTTTATGACACAGTTCCCATATTGTTAAAAATCTGTAAATAATTTAGTATTTATGTAATGCATTACGACTTCCTAAAGTATATTCTTATTCTCAGTTGAGTTTGGGCTAAAAATGGGATAGGTAATATTAAATGGATTTCTGTTGTGGTAGAATCTTTTATAACTTATGACTTTCCAAGAGATAACATAATACTCTATTTGCCCCAACTATGGAATGCCACATTTTGAAGGGTATCTTAGGATACTAGAGGTTGAAACATGCTCTTCTGAATTGCAGTTGTATCCAGAGTTCACTTAACTATTTCTGTGTGGGATTGAATTGACTTTTCTCATTAAGTGCTTTCTTCTGCACTCTGGGAGCTGCATTTTCTAGAATCTTTTTTTAAGAACTACATTTCCCAGAATCCTTGATTTGCAGGGAGGTAGACGATATTCTGTCTTCATTGTGTTGTTTTGTACAGGGCATTCTCTGTACTTAATTTGTTGTGAGTATCAAACATTAGCAAAACCACTTATATTTGTACTTACTTGCTATTTTGTACTTCTCTGCTCCATGTTTTTTCTCCTAAAAATCCATTCCTTTCCAAAAAAAGTAAGCCATTATTTTCTTCCTTCTTTCTTTCCTCCCTCCCACCCTTTCTTTTTCCTCTCCTTTCCTTACCTTTACTTTTTTTTTTTTTTCCTAAGTAGGCTCCATGCTCAGTGTGGAGCCCAATGTGGGCTTGAACTCAACCAAGAGATCAAGAGTTGAAGGCTCAACTAACTGAGCTACCCAGGCACCCCCATAAACCATTGTTCTTGAATGTCAACTATAACTGGATAAAATCCTGTGTTATAAATGTTAGTTACTAATAATTATAGATACACGATAAAATGTCAAGGTATAAATAAAAAAATAAACTAGGTTATAAGCATTAACATTTGTGGGCTTCTACATATTATTATCATGGTGATCTCCAAAATTAGAGGTCTAAATTTGCATTCCCTGTGGAAGTAAATTCTTAAAACTTCATTATTTTAATTAATCCTATTCAGTAGTTTCAGGTCTAAAAATATTTGCAGTTTTGATATGTCAGGAAATGAAATATTTTAAAATACTTTTGTTGCATTGCTTTACTATTCTTTGATATTGAAGGCTTTTCAAATGTTGATTAGTGTATTGGTAAAGAATGTCTTTGGTCAAAATAACAGAAAACTCAATAATTGTGGGTTTAAACAAATGTGAATATTATTTTTCTCACATAACATGTCTCACATAAAATGATTCAGCTGCATGGAAATAAACTTAGAAACGCAAGATCTTTTTATGTTTCGCTCTGCCTTGCTAAGCTTCCTTGCTTTTGCTCTCATTCTTGTTGCTTCATGATCACAAGGTGGCAACTGTGCTACCAACTCAGTTTTCCTTGTTCCAGGTAGAAAGAAGCCAGAAAGGTAGGAAAAAGAAGAAAAGAGACAAGTATATTCCTTGTGAAAGTTGTGTCCTGTGGCCACCAGCATCGGCAAGATGACGATAGTCATCATCTAGTCACATCTAGTCACATCTAGGATAGTGTCCTAGGATTTCGAAAGCAAAAGACAGATGAGTTGGAAAAGAGTATAGGTTAGCCACATTTGTTTAAGTGCATTTTCTCCTGCTTAAGTGCAGTTCTCCACAAATTATTTATGAGTTTTAGCTGTCTATTGGATTTAAATGTTTTTCTTACTTTTATGTTAAGTTTGTAAATATTATTCTAACCATTCATCATGTTTGCTTGAAATATTTTTCTTTCAATTATATTTATGTAATTATTTTAAAGAAGCACTCTTTTATATTTATGTACTATGTCAGTCTTTTCCTTTATGACTTTATTCTATTGGTTTTATACAGACTATAAAAAACTTAACGACATCATTTTATAGTAGTAAAATTTACATACAGTAAAATGACAAACTTTTGTGTCTTTTTTTTTTGCTTAACATAATGTTTATGCTAGTCGTTACATTGTTGAATGTGTTAAAAGTTAATTATTTTTTATTGACAAATAGGCTTCCACTATAAAAATACATCATGCTTTTTTAAAATATAACCTGCTGATGAGCATTTGAATTGCTTCCAGGTTTTTATTATTGTGAGTCACACTGATATAAACAACCTTGTGCAAATCTGTGTGTGTATGTATGTGCATTTTAATTTCTTTTGGATAAATAACTGATAGTGAAATTGCTGGGTCACAGTGTATACATAATGTAATAAGAAACTTCCAAGTCATTTTCCAGTGTGGTTGAACCATTTTGTATTCTCAACAACAATGTATGAGAATTCCAGTTGTTCTTTATCTTCACACACATCTGTTGACAGGTTTTTTCCCTCATTTAGCCAGCTCAGTGTAGGAAAATCATTTTCTACTATAGTTTTAATTTGCATTTTCATAATGTGTAATAGCATTAAATACCTTTTCATGTGTTATTCACCATTTATCTTTTTTTTATCAAGTGTATGTTTAAATATCCTGCACACTTTTTATTGCATTATTACTAATTGTAGTAATCCTTAAAATATTCTGAACGCAACTCATTTGTCAGATATATGTTTTATGAATATTTTCTCTTGGTCTCTGGTTTGTCTTTTCATTTTCTTAATTGTGACTTTTGATGAGTAGTTTTTTAAATAAAGTTTAATTAATTATTTTTCCTTAAGTATATATACTTTTTCTGTCTCTGTCTCTGTCTCTGTCTTTGTCTTTGTCTTTTGTCTTTGTCTACAAAGTAATTAAGAAGTTTTTCTTTTATTTCCTTCTATAAGAGTTTTTTGCTTTACCTTTGACACTTAGATCTATGATCCATCTTGAATTAATTTTGTGGAAGATATGAAGCAAAGGTGTTTCATTATCATTCATGTTTTTATCCAGGTGGCCCATCACCATTTGTTGGAAGCCTTTTTCCCTCCATTGAATTCCCATGGTGTCTTTGCCAAAAGTCAGTTTTTGGTGTATGTGTGAGTCTGTTTCTCTAATCTGCTCCACTGATATATTTTCTACCTTTATGTAAAACCACACCATCCTGATTACTATAGTTTCATAGTCCTGATATCAGGTAATACATCATCTGATTTTGCTGTTTTTAAACATGATTGTTTTTGGAGAATTGCATTTCTGAGAAAATGGAATATACTTTGCCATAATCCTCCCATTAAATACAACTAACAACCCTGGGCATTTTATAAACAAACAAACAAACAAATATAAGAAGACTATGAAAGGAGAGTAGAAGGTAGACTGACCAGGAAGCTCAAATCCAGGCAACAACATTGTGATGAGTTTCTTAGGGGTTTTATTCTTGCCTTCTTGCTTCATATATCCAATACTTGGAGCTGAAGGAGCCTACAATCCAAACAGTTGTATGGGCACAGACAATGGAAGCCTTAACAAAAGCCCACTGTCCAGCTAGAGGACTAGGAAAAGAGCAGCTTATCAAGATAGAAAAATTTTAAACAATAACAGCTCCAATACAGGAAAACACCACACACAAAAAAATTTCTGGCCCTCACTCCTACCCATTCCAACTAAGGCTTAGTAAGGAGCCTTAATTCCAACTTCATCAGAGGGTGCAGTGTGACATTCTAATCTACCTTCTCTATCCCTGCTGGGGTTGTGTCATAAAGGACTAGTAAGGGGGCAAAATTTTCACTCCCTACTGGTGGAAAGTAGTCATCCTCTTCCCACTTCCTTTGTTATATCAATGGAGACCACTTGGAGAACCCCACCTAGTAGAAATAAGGTATGCCTTCCTCGTAATTACTGGGTAGGTTGTCTGAGGAATCCAGCCAGAGAGTCAAGACTTACATCACTTCTCAGCATTAATGAGGCTATCTCCCTCCCTGTGTTGTCAGTGAAGGCCATATTGGGAGCCAGAAATCCCACCCTGCCCAGCAGGAATAAAGAAGACTTTGGATGTCAAGAGATGCCAGTCTAGTTCTCTAAACCTCTTACCTCACCTGGCAGTGATGAGGAGGCAAACCTCTTTGCCACCTTGGATGGTAAAAGAGGAAGCTATGTAAGATAAAGGATTTAGATAAAATCCAGAGTCTCATAATACCCATAACGTCAAGATTTTAATAGAAAACCACTAATTATGCCAAGAACCAGATCTCAAACAGAATGAGAAATGGTATCCAATAGATGCCAACACTGACAGTATATATGCTAGAGTTAGCTTACTAAGCAGTTTAAGTAGATATCACAAAAATGCTTCAATGAGCAACTGTGAACAAGCTTGACACAAATAGAGATCCTCAACAAGGAAATAGAATACATTAAAAAAAAAAAAAAGAGCCAAATGGAATTTTTAGAACTTAAAAGTACAATAAGATAAATTTAAGAACCCTCAACATATGGGTTCTTGAACAGAATGGAAGAAGGGACTTGTGAAACTTTTATGAAAGATTCAATATTCATGTTACTAGAGTCCTGGAAGGAAAGGTGAAAGAAAATAGGGTTGAAAAAGTATTCTAAATATTCTAAGAAATAATAGCTGATGATTTTGCAAATGTGGTAAAAGACATAGACCTGCATGTTCAAGAAGCTGAGTAAACCTCAAATAATAAATACAAAAACCCATCATGAGCAAACGTCTTCCCAATTTTAGTATATGTGCTGCCAAAGCGAGCACGTGAGCAAACCTCTGAAAACTAATGAAGGACAAAAAAATCATGGAACCAGAAAGAGAAAACTGACACTTTACCTATTGGGGTAAATAAATGGAATGATGTTGGACATCTCATCAGAAAATATAGAGGCCATAAAGAAGTGGCATGACATATTTCAATTGATGAAAGAAAAAAAAGAACTATTAATGCACAATTCTACACTTGATGAGAATATCCTTCAGAAATGAAGGGAAATAATCAAGATATTCTTGGGTGATGGAAAACTTAAAGGATTTGATGCCAGCGGACACACCCTAAAATAATGACTAAAGGAGGTTCTCTGAACATAAAGGAAACAATAATAGAGAATCTTGGAACATCAGAAAGGGAGAATAAACATGGTAAGCAAACATAGGGATAAATAAAACAGATTTTCCCCTTACTCTTGAATTTCCTAAATTATGTTAAATGGCTGAAGCACAAATAATAACACTGTCTGGTGTGATTTTAAGTGTAAGTAGATAAAATACTTAAGGCAGTTTCATTATAAATGGAGGGGATAAGATTTCTGTACTTTACTCAAATGTTATAATGATGACACCTAATAAGTTATATGTGTGTATGTCTATATGTCTATATTTATTTATTTATTTTATTATACATACTTATGTATGATAAATATACATATATAAATATATATATTGTATGTATATATAAATATATATGTATGTATATATAAATATATATAAATATATATATTTATAAATATATATATTTATAAATATATAATAAAATATAAATATATTTGTAAATACAAATTATAATATATGAATATTATTATATTAAAATATAATATATATTATATAATAATATATTTATTTAATGATATAATTAAAATTAAATAATATATTTATTATATATGTATGATAAAATAAATATAAAAATATATACATACATATATTTATTTTATCATACATATATAATAAATATATTTAATTTTAATTATATCATTAAATAAATATATTATTATATAATATATATTATATTTTTAATATAAATAACATTCATATATTATAATTTGTATTTACAAATATATTTATATTTTTATTAATATTTTATATTTAATATAATAATATTATATATATATAAAATGGAATACCATAGCAACCACTAAAAAAACTATACAAAGAGATGCACATACAAACACTATAGATAACATAAATTAAAATTTGAAAATGTTTAGGTAGTCTACAGGAAGGCAGGAGAAAGACAAAAAGGGGATAAGAAACACAGCAGCAGAAATATAAATATAAAATAGCAGATATAAGCTCTAACATATCAATGATTAGATTAGTTATAAATAGTGTAAGTACATAAATTAAGACACATGTGGGTATGTTGAACTAAAAGTCCTTATCCAGGTATATGCTATTTCAAATATAACAATATAGGGAGGCTAAAAGTAATAAGATAAAAAAAGATATGTCATGCAAACATTAACCAAGGAAAGCAGGATTGATTATATTAATATCAGATAAAGTGCTTTTCAGAACAAAAAGTAAAATTACTAGAGATGGGGAGATATTACACAATAATAAAAAGGACCAATTCATCAAGAAAACATAGGAATCCCAATGTTTATACACCAAATAGAGCCACATGACATATGAAGCAAAAAATATAGAACTGAAAAAATGAATAGATAAATTCACAATTGCAGTTTGAGACTTCAGTATCCCTCTCTTAAAATAATAGAACTAGACAAAAATTCAACAAAGATACAGAAAAATTAAACAAAAACATCAACCAACAAGACCTAATTATTGGTCAACAACAAAATACACATTTTTTTCAAGTGCCCATGGAAAATAAACATGATAGACAATATCTTAGGACACTAAATAAACCTCAGCAAATGTGAAGGAATTGAAATCATAGAGTGTTTTCTCAATTCACAGTGGTATCAAACTAGAAATCAATAACAGAAAAATAATAGGGAAGTCTCCAAACATATGGAAACTAAAAAACACATAATATACATAATGTATGCACATAAATAATCCTTGGCTCAAGGAAAGCCTTAAGGACTTTAAGAAGAAAGTCTTAAGGAAATTAAAAATACATTGATCTGAATGAAAATGAAAATACAACATATTAAAAAATACAATATATCATAATTTGAGAGGCATAACTTAAAGTTGTGCTGAGAAAGAAATCTACAGCACTAAATGTATATATTAGAAAGGAAAATTGTCTCAAATTAGTAATCTGTACTTCATACCTAAACATCCCAGGAAAACAAGAGCAAAATAAACTGAAAGCAAGCTGAAAGAAGGAAATAATACATACATAAGAGCAGAAATTAATAAAACTTTTATTAAAACAGGAAAAATAGAAAATGTCAACAAAATGAAGATTTGGTCCTCTGAAAAAATGACTAAAATTGATGAAGCTCTATCAAGATTGTCAAAGGAGGGGGAGCAAGATGGCAGAGGAGTAGGAGAACTAAGTTTTGTTTGGTCCCAGGAATTCAGCTAGATAGTTTTCAAACTATTCTGAATGCCTACAAACTCAATAGGAGATTGAAGAAAAGAATAGTTGCCATTCTATGAACAGAAAAGTGACTACTTTCTGGAAGGTAGGACGTGCAGGGAAGTGAATCCGAGGCAATATTTGGGAAGATAGAGCACGGGGGTTGGGTGGGCAGGTAGGGTGCCTCAATGAGCTGGCAAGTGAGAGAGCAGTGGAGCACAAAACCAGAACTTTTAGAAGTCTGCTTCGCTGAGGGAAATTGCTCCAGTGGCTAAGCAGAGGATGGAACACCTGGTGGGATAGCATGGTTTCAAGACCCTCAGGGTCACAGAAAGACTGGGGGTGCCTGAGTGTGGCAGAGCTCCCAAGTATTGGAGCAGAGAAACTGGCTGCAAAGATGGAGATGAAGAGTGGGCTCTCAGCTCAGGGTTGCCATAAACCATGATCCCCTGCAGAATCAGACCACTGCTCTTCAAGCAGGGACCCCACAAGTGGTAGATCTGGGGAGACCCTCCTTTCCTCCACCAGGAGGAGTGGAGCGGGAGTTTGCTGCAGGAATTTGCTAGGTTTGAAGACTCCAAACAGGTCCGTGTGCCAGAGATAGAAATGCTCAGTCACAGGCTGGGTGGAATAGAGCACAGCCAAAGACCAGGGAGAGAGGAATGATTGGCTGCTTTTCTCTGAGGGCTCACTGAGGAGTGGGGCCCTGAGTTCTGGCTCCTCCAGGGCCAGAGATTGGGAGGACACCATTTTCATTCTCATCCTCCAAAGCTGTACAGAAAGCTTTCAGGGAAAAAACTACAGAGAGCAAACCTGAGATTAATTAGCCTGGCCCCTGGCAAAGGCTGTGCAATTCTGCCTTGGGCAAAGACATTTGAGAATCACTGAAACAGGCCCCTCCCCCAGAAGATCAGCAAGAACATCCAGCCAACATCAATTTTAGCCATCAATGAGAACTGTAAAACTCCAGCACTAGGGGAATACAGCACATAGAATTCATGGCTTTTTTCCCCATGATCCTTTAGTCTTTCAAAGTTATTTTTTCTGATTTTCTTTATTTTTTTCTTTTTCTATTTTTTGAACTTTTTTCCTTTCCTTTTTCAACAAATGTCTTATCAATTCCATTTAAAAAATCTTTTGTAATTTTCATCTTTGTAGTCATATTCCATCCCTTCATTGTATTTACCCTTATTTTTGTATGTATATAAATTTTTCTTTCTTTGAAATTGGGAGGCAGTTTCTTCTAACAGAGCAAAATACACTCAAAATCTAGTGTGTGGCTCTGTTATATTCACCAGCCTGATCATATTCTTTCTTTTTTTTCTTTCCTCTTTCTTTTCTCTTTCAGAAGAGACCCCTCAGGTCTCTTCTGATTTGTTTAGTGTATATTTTTGGGGGGTCGTTGTTACCCTATTAACGTTTTGTTCTCTCATCTATTCTTCTCTGGACAAAATGACAAAACATAAAAACTTACCAAAAACAAAACAAAACAAACCCCAAAAAACAAACAAACAAAAAAAACAACAAGAGACAGTACTGACCTCCAGGGACCTAATTAATATGGATATTAGTAAGATGTCAGAGTTCTGACATGATGATTATAAAGATACTAAAGTTCTGAATGATAATTATAAAGGTACTAAAGTTCTGAATGATGATTATAAAGATACTAGCTGGGCTTGCAAAAAGCATAGAGGATACTAGAGAATCCTTTTCTGGAGAAATAAAAGAATTAAAGTCTAACCAAGTCGAAATCAAAAAGACTACTAATGAGGTGCAATAAAAAATGGAGGATCTAACAGCTTGGATAAACAAGACAGAAGAGAGAATTAATGATATAGAAGAGCAAATGATAAAGAATAAGGAAGCTGAGCAAAAGAGAGACAAACAGCTACTGGACCATGAGGGGAGAATTTGAGAGATAAGTGATACCATAAGATTAGAAACAATATTAGAATAATTGGGATCTGAGAAGAAGAAAGAGAGAGAGGGGCAGAAGGTATATTGGAGCAAATTACAGTGGAGAGTTTTCCTAATGGGGGAAAGAAACAAGCAACAAACTCCAGGAGACAAAGAGAACCCCACTCAAAATCAATAAAAATAGGTCAATACCCTGTCAGCTGACAATAAAACTTCCCAGTCTCAGAGACAAGGAGAACATCCTGAAAGCAGCTTGGGACAAGAATCCTATAACCTACAAAAGTAGAAAAATTAGATTAGCAGCAGACCTAGCCACAGAGACCTGGCAGGTCAGAAAGGACTGGCATGATATATTTGGAGAAATAATGAGAAAAATATGCAGCCAAGAATACTATATCCAGCTAGGTTGTCAGTAAAAATTGAAAGAGCAATAAAAATCTTCCAAGAAAAACAAAAACTAAAAGAATTTGCAAACACCAAACCAGCTCTACAGGAATATTGAAAAGGGTTCTCTAAGCAAAGAGAGAGCTGAAAAGTAACATAGACTACTAAGAAACAGAGACAATATACAGTAACAGTCACTTTACAGGCAATACAGTGACACTAAATTCATATCTTTCAATAGTTACCCTGAATGTAAAGGGGCTAAATGCCCCAATCAAAAGACACAGGGTATCAGATTGGAAAAACAAACAAACAAACAAAAACAAAAACAAAACCCAACCCATTGATGTGCTGTCTGCAAGAGACTTTTTTTAGACCCAAAGCACTTCCAGATTTAAAGTGAGGGGATGGAAAACAATTTACCATGCTGATGGACATCAAAAGAAACCTGGGGTGGCAATCGTTATATTAGACAAATTATATTTTAAACCAAAGACGATAATAAGAGATGTAGAACGATGCTGTATCATACTTAAAGGGTCTATCCAACAAGAAGATCTAACAGTTTTAAATATCTATGCCACTAACATGGGAGCAGCCAATTATATAAGCCAATTAATAACAAAATCAAAGAAACACAATATACAACAATAAAACAATAATAATACAATGATAGTAGGGGACTTTAACACCCCCTCACTGAAATGGACAGATCATCTAAGCAAAAGATTAAATGACACACTGGACCAGATGGACTTCACAGATACATTCAGAACATTCCATCCCAAAGCAAAAGAATACACATTCTTCTCAAATGCACATGAACATTCTCCAGAATAGATCACTTCCTGGGTCGCAAATCAGGTCTCAACCAGTACCAAAAGACTGGGATTACTCCCTGCACAATGCGTTGAAACTGGAACTCATTTGTAAGGGGAAAGGTGGGACGAACTCAAATACATGAAGGCTAAAGAGCATCCTCTTTAGAATGAATGGACCGACCAGGAAATTAAAGAATGATTTTAAAAAGTCATGGAAACAAATGAAAATGAAAACACAACTGTTCAAAATCTTTGGAATGCAGCAAAGGCAGTCCTGAGAGGAAAGTATGTAGCAATACAAGTCTTTCTCAAGAAACAAGAAAGGTTTAAAATACACAACCTAACCCTACACCTAAAGGAGCTGGAGAAAGAACAGCAAAGAAAGTTTAAACCCAGCAGGAGAAGAGAAATCATAAAGATCAGAGCAGAAATCAATGAAATAGAAACTGAAAGAACAGTAGAACAGATCAACAAAACTAGGAGCTGGTTCTTTGAAAGAATTAATAAGATTGATAAACCCCTGGCCAGACTTATCAAAAAGAAAAGAGAAAGGACCCAAATTAAAATCATGAATGAAAGAGGGGAGATCACAACCAATACTAAAGAAATACAAGCAGTTATAAGAACATATTATGAGCAAGTATATGCCAGAAAATTTGACAATCTGGAAGAAACAGATGCATTTCTAGAGATGTATAAACTACCAAAACTGAATCAGGAACAAATACAAAACCAGAACAGACCCATAATCAGTAAGGAGATTGAAGCAGTCATCAAAAATCTCCCAACAAACAAGAGCACAGGGTCAGATGACTTTCCAGTGAAATTCTACCAAACATTTAAAGAAGAATTAATACCTATTCTCCTGAAACTGTTCCAAGAAATAGAAGTGGAGCTCATTTTATGAGGCCAGGATTACCTTGATCCCCAAATCAGATGAAGAATCTATCAAAAAGGAGATTTACAGACCAATATCCCTGATGAACATGGATGCAGAAATTATCACCAAAATACTAGTCAATAGGATCCAACAGTACATTAACCCACTGAGCCACCCAGGTGCCCCAGGATCCAACAGTACATTAAAAGGATTATTCATCATGACCAAGTGGATTTATTCCAGGGCTGCAAGGTTGGTTCAACATCTGCAAATCAACCAATGTGATACAATACATTAATAAAGGGAAGAACAAGAACCATATGATACTCTCAATAGATGCAGAAGAGACATTTCATAAAGTAGACCATTCCGTCTTGGATCAAAACCCTTCACAATGTAGGGATAGAGGGTACATACCTTAATATCATAAAAGCCATCTATGAAAAACACACAGTGACTATCATTCTCAATGGGGAAAAACTGAAGAGTTTTTCCCCTAGGGTCAGGGACACAGCAGGGATGTCCATTATCATTACTGCTATCAACATAGTACTAGAAGGCCTAGCCTTAGCAATAAGACAACAAAAGGAAATAAAAGGCATTTGAATTGGCAAAGAAGAAGTCAAACTCTCAGTCTTTGCAGATGATATGATTCTTTATGTGGAAAATCCAGAAGAATCCACCCCAGAACTGCTAGAACTCATCCAGGAATAAAGTGTCAGGATATAAAATTAATGCATAGAAATCCGTTGCATTTCTATACACCAACAAGACAGAAGAAAGAAAAACTAAGGAATTGCTCCCATTTACAATTGCACCCTAAATCTTAAACTACCTAGGAATAAACCTAACCAAAGAGGCAAAGAATCTGTACCCAGAAAACTACAAAGTACTCACGAATGAAATTGAGGAAGATACAAAGAAATGGAAAACAGTTCCGTGCTCATGGATTGGAAGAACAAATTGTGAAAATGTCTACACTACCTAGAGCAACCTACACGTTTAATGCAATCCCTATCAAAATATTGTCAACTTTTTTTCAATGAAAAATTTGTATGTAGCCAGAAAAGACCCCAAATAACCAGAGGAATATTGAAAAAGAAAACCAAAGCAGGTGCATCACAATTCTGAACTTCAAGCTCTATTACAAAGCTGTCATCATCAAGACAGTATGGTACTGGGACAAAAACAGAAATATAGATCAATGGAACAGAATAGAGAGCCCAGAAATGGACCCTCAACTCTATGGTCAACTAATCTTTGACAAAGAAGGAAAGAATATCCAATGGAAAAAAGATAGTTTCTTCAACAAATGGTATTGGGAAAATTGGAAAGCCACATGCAGAAGAATGTAACTGGACCATTTCCTTACACCACACACAAAAGCTGACTCAAAATGGATGAAGGACCTCAATGTGAGAAAGGAATCCATCAAAATCCTTGAGGAGGACACAGGCAGCAACCCTTTCACCTCAGCCACAGCAATTTCTTCCTAGAAGCATTGCCAGAAGCAAGGGAAGCAAGGGCAAAAATGAACTATTGGGACTTCATCAAGATCAAAAGCTTTTGCAAAGCAAAGGAAACAGTCAACAAAACCAAAAGAAAACCAACAGAATGGGATAAGATATTTGCAAATGACATATCAGATAAAGGGCTAGCATCAAAATCATAAAGGACTTATCAAACTCAACATCCAAAGAACAAATAATCCAGTTAAGAAATGGGCAGAAGGCATGAACAGACAGTTCTGCAAAGAAGACATGCAAATAGCCAACAGATACATGAAGAAGTGCTCAACATCGCTTGGCATCAGGGAAATACAAATCAAAACCTCAATGAGATATCACCTCACACCAGTCAGAATGGGTAAAATTAACAAGTCAGAAAATGACAGATGCTGGTGAGGATTCGGAGAAAGGGGAACCCTCCTACACTGTTGGTGGGAATGCAAGCTGGTGCAGCCATTCTGGAAAACAGCATGGAGGTTCCTCAAAAAAGTTGAAAATAGAGCTACCCTATGACCCAGCAATTACACTACTTGGCATTTACCCCAAAGATACAAATGTATTGCTCTGAAGTTGCATGTATACCCGAATGTTTATAGCAGCAATGTTCACAATAGCCAAACTATGGAAAAAAGCCTAGATGTTCATCAACAGCTGAATGGTTAAGAATATGTAAGATATATATATATATATATATGAGATATATATGTATATATATAGATAGATAGATAAGTGTGTGTGTGTGTAAAGTTGAATATTATGCAGCATTCAAAAAATGAAATCTTACCATTTGCAATGACATGGATGGAACTAGAGGGTATTATGCTAAGTGAAATAAATCAATCCAAGAAAGACAATTATCATATAATCTCACTGATATGAAGAATTTGAGAAACAAGACAGGATCATAGGGGAAGGGAGAGGAAAATGAAACAAGGCAAAACCAGAGAGGGAGACAAACCATAAGAGACTCTTAATCTCAGGAAACAAACTGAAGGTTGCTACAGTTGAGGGGGGTGGGAGGGATGGAGTGGCTAGGTGATGGACATTGGGGAGGGCATGTGCTATGGTGAGTGCTGTGAATTGTGTAAGACTGATGAATCACAGACTGCACACCTGAAACTAATAGAACATTATATGTTAATTTAAAAAAAATTATCAAAGAAACAGGAAAAAACACCAATATCAGGAATAAAACAATAGTTATTGCTGCAGACCCTATAAATATAAAAAACACTTCTCAGGTAATAAATACTATGAACAACTTTACAAACATAAATTTGACAAGATAAAGGAAATCAATCAGTTTCTTGAGAAATACAAACTTTCACAATTCAGAACTTTACAAACATAAATTTGATAAGGTAGATGAAATGCATCAGTTTCTTGAGAAATACAAACTATCATGACTCAATATCAAATTGATAATGTGAATATCTCTATAAATATAAAGGAAATTGAATTTGAAATTAAAAAAAAAACTGAAAAAGGATTTTTTTTAAGGCCCAGATGGTTTCACTGGACAATTCTATCAAATATTTAAAGGAGAATTAACACTAATTGTACATAATCTATTCCAGAAAATAGAAGAATAGGGAATATTACCCAACTAATTTTATGTAGGTAGTATTATCTTGATACCCAAACAGGTAAAAAACAATAGTACAAGAAAATTAAAAAAGAAAGAAAACTTCTGACCAATATCTCTTATGCATATAAATATAAAAATTCTTAAGAAAATATGAGATTGTTCTAAAATTAATATGGAAAGGCAAAGGGACTAGAATAGCTAAAACAATTTTGAAAAAGAATTAAGTTGAAGAAATCAGCAAGCTTGACTTTAACACTCATTATATTGCTGTAGTAATCAAGACTGTGTGAAATTGGTGAGGGATAGGTCAAGAGAGGACTCAGAAATTGACCTGCAAGAAATACCCATTAGTATTTGGCAAATGTGTATAACCAATACAACAAAGGAAAGATAGCCTTTTGAATAGTTGGTGCTGGGGTGACTGGAGATCTGTAGACCAAAAAGTGAAACGTCACTTAAGTCTCATATCTTGTACAATTATTAACTCAAATGGATCATGAACATAAATGTACAATGTAAAGTTATAAAACTTTTTGAGACAGAAAATCTCAAAATATCTTCAGTATTTAGGGGTAAGCAAAGAGTTCTTAAGCTTGACACTAAAAACATAGTTTATGAAAGGAAAATTTGATAAATGGGGCTTTATCATAATCAAATATATTTTGCTCTGCAAAAAATCCTAGTAAAAGAATTTTTAAAAGTGCATAATATGAGAAAGTGTTTGCAAATCACATATCTATATCTATCAAGCATCTATATATAATATATCAAGAACTGTCAATAGTCAACAGTAAAACACCAGTATAAATAGAAACCAGGGCACTGACATGAAGAGACATCTGTTGAAAGATGACATACAGATCACAAGCACATGAAAAGATTGCAACATCACCAGCCGTTAGAGAAATGCAAATTAAAACCATGAAGGTCATCATATTCCTATCAAAATTGCATACATAAATTAAGATGTATAATCAATAAGTTGATTATGCTGTGTATTTCTCTTGCTATTTTTTCTTCATTTTTAGATTGAATAATTTCTGTTGATCTTTCTTTGTGTTCACTAACCCTTTATTGTGTAGTCTACAATCTAATTTTTGGCCCATACACTGCATTTTTCATTTCACACATTGTATTTTGTAGCTCTAGAATTTTCTTTTAGTTCTTTTTAAAATTTCTTTTTTAGACTATTTATTCAATCTTTATGTTTTTGAACATAATAATAGTTGTTTTAATATCGTTGTTGCTAATTCTAACATCTGAGTATTCTTGAATTTGGGTAATCTTGCCTATTTCCATTTCTATTGACTGTTTCTGTTTTCCTTGATTAGGGACCACATTTTCCTGCTTCTTTGCAGATCTAATCATTTTGGACAATTACCTCATATGTTTTGCCAAGTTTTAAGCTATTTATGGTAGAAGAGCATGTCTAAGACTAATTATGCTGTCATAGCCAGGAGTGGAAGTTGGCATAAAAAGCTTCACTTACATCTTCTTTTTTTATTTTTTTACTAGATTGATTTTGTATGTTTAAACTTTAAAGTCATGTGAAACTTTTTTGGTGTCTGTGGTGAGGTGAATAGGTAAAGATTTTTTTCTTTAGTTTATCAAAGTGAAAGAATCAATATTTTTCCTGATATTGCTGTTTAACTTACTGTTTAACTTTTTGTATATTACAATATGTTTTGAGGTTATATAATATGTTGTATTATCTTTCCTTTGGTCTTATATCTACTGGTTTTAATTACTGTGACATTACAAGAGATTTAATATCTGTTAAGCAAAGTGTGCCACTATTACTTAAATTTTTAAATTTATATTTAAATCAGTTATATTTATAACCTATTTATTTTTCCAAATGAACTCTAGAATTATTTTTTAACATTAAAGAAAAATTCCACCTGGATATTTAGGGAATATTGTTCAGTCTTTAATACAGGAAAAACTGTTTTCAGCGTTTCATGGACAGAATCAATTAGAGGGAAAAGAAAAAAACTGTTGGCGTACTTCCAGATAGTTTTCTTCTAGCCTACAAAGAGAGTCTATTTAACAGTTATTTCTGGAGAGTGTTAGAGATATGTCTACTGTTTTCTTTGAGGAGATAGCAATGACAAGGAAAGAATGAACAAATAAAGGTGATGTAACTAACCAATCTATTTTCAAAATGTCTGAACATGGAGGTATTAAGTTTTATATAATGTTATTTTTTATTGTTTTCTAAAGACTTTCTTATAATTAGAGTAGAATGAGCTTCCTATGATTATAGTCCAGCACAATTTACCAGGCAATGATGAACAAATTCCTCAAATATATATTGTTACAGAGTTTGATTTTATTAGAGGTGTAATATGCATGTATTTAAAATAACTCTTTGAAGCCAATGCTCACAAAATATTCATAGTAATTAATGGAAACTGATTGATGCCATGGAAATGTTCTTACACTGAGAACATAAATCTTTCCAATTTACTTAAAATTTTTGTACTTTAAGTGGAAAAATCAGCTTGGATGAAGTGATCTCCAATTGAATGTGTATCGTTGAAGACCAACATGAGTTTAAAGTGTTGAAATCCTAATAAAACCTTCAGCTTGAAATCAGATCTTTTTCAGAATCAGGATTGATAGGATATTTATTTCCGTGTGTGTGTTTTGAAGATTTAGTGTACTTTCTACAGAACTGTTAAATATACATATCCTTTAGTTCAATTCAATTCAGAGAAAACATGATTTCCTTTTCTGTATGTTTGTGTACGTGCTATAGCTCATACTGACCATATTGAGACTTGAAAATATTCATCATCCTTTCTACTTATCAGGAGGAAATGTGCCTATAGCACTGGGTTAAAGCTCAGTCTAGAAAATGCTTTAAATGTCAAGACCTTGGAGAAGTTACACTGATGAGATGAGAGAGGAAACGTGGCTTTCTGAATTACTTTGCCTTTTTATACTTGATGTCTGTATCTATTTTATGTATTTTTCTTTCTTTATTCAATATTTGTTGGGTGTTGGTGGTCATAATTTAATAGAAAGCATTTGGTTAGCATGAGAGCTGCACCGCCAAAGTCT
The DNA here is from genome assembly GCF_922984935.1 of Meles meles. Taxonomy (NCBI): domain Eukaryota; kingdom Metazoa; phylum Chordata; class Mammalia; order Carnivora; family Mustelidae; genus Meles; species Meles meles. Next base: position 27,927,005 of record NC_060070.1, read on the forward strand.
AACATTATAGGATACATGATTCGCTATTGTCTTATCTTTGAAGCAAACATTCTTCATTTCTTTACTGAAAGAAAAGGGCAATGCTATACTTTATTAAAGTTAGACAGATGGAGAGTGGACTTGGGGGTTTTAAATGAAGAAAGCAACCATATAGGAATAAGAAAAAATACATATGTCATTTATGAGAAACCAGATCAAATTAAATACTGTTATACAATAGGCACAGCAGGGATGAGAGAAGAATGAGGTGACTCAAAATAAAACAACATTAATAAAACAACATAAATAACATTAAAACAATATTAATTTATTGAGTGCTTATATGCCGGATGTTGTGCTAAGCACTAAACATCTTTTCTCATATGTAATTCTCAGGTAAATGCTTTGATCCAGATATTACTGTTACTACCATTTTTGAGTCTCAGTAAGTGACTTGCTCAAAGTTATAGTAAGTTCATTTATTTATTTATCTATATATTTATTTTAAAGATGTATTTATTTATTTTAGAGGGAGAGCACACATATATGCACATGTAAGTGGGGGAGGGGGCAGGCGGAGAAAGAGAATTTTAAGCAGACTCCTGCTGAGTGCAGAGCCTGACACAGGGCTCAGTGTTAGGACCCCGAGATCATGACCTGACCCCAAATCAACTGTCTGAGTTGCCCTGATGCCCCCTAAAGTAACTTTAATATTAACAGAAATCTGTAGACTATCAGAAGAGGAATAGACCTGGTAGACCATTTGGTGAAATAATAAAAATAATATTGACAACAATATCATTAATTATAATTGCCAATATTTAATATGTGTCAACTGTATGCCTTTTACTTACTCTGTAGGTATTATCTCATTTATAGTCAGAGTAAGTCTATGAAATGAGTTTTGTTATTCTCATTTTTGAGATAAGAAAAATAAGACCCTGAAAGATTGTGTAACTATAGAGAAAATATCCTCTAAATTATCACTATTTCTTTTTCAAATTCTGAACCAGTTGGGAAGGAAGCCAAGATGTGAGCTAGTGGAACATCAGAATACCATGTTTATAGCAGACATATTAGAATGTGACTCCTTTCTGTGGGCATTTGGACTTGCAAAGGAGAAACCTCAGGCAAAGTCCAGCTGGCTCAGGTATGCGTCTCCAAATGGAGGTCATGTTTTGTAAGAGTTAGGGCATGACAGAGCATAGAAGAAGATGGGCTCTCTGTTGGTGAGTTCATTCCTGAGAGCAAATAAGGGCAGGCATTTGGCCTTGAATTCTCATTTTTCCCAACCTAATTCACCATCCAGATATGCCATCCATTCCCAGGGTTATATGAGGCAATGGAGAAAGGCCTGGAGGACAAAGCTAATGAAATCCCTCCAGGTGGAAAGAAACAGCAAGAGTGCAGACAAATGTTTTCCCCAACAAGCTGCTAAGTGGTGAAGCAGCTCTACTCATTGGTATACACTGGCAGTGTTTCTAGTATGTCAGTAAGATAATGAATATAAAGCACTTAGTACAATGTCTGGAACTTGGAAGCACACAATAAATGATAGCTATTAATATTATTATCAATAGAGAGCTGATGCCCAGTTTTAGAGTCAGATTTTTCCACCTCCTGAGCTCACACACTTACTTAATCCCGATTGCTTCCCAGGGCATGCTCATGAGAAAGGATTGGGTTTTCATTGTTTTGGCTGCTGATCTTTCCACAAAGTAGCTTTGTCTTTACTCAACTGCATAGGACAGGACAAATGATGGGCAGAGATCTATAGTGTGCATCGATACCCTTCAGCAGCTGCGTGGGGAGCCTTTGGCCGTCACTCGGTAGGAAGGAGTCTATCTTGCAGTGGCCCAACAGTGGTTTTGGAAACTCAGGCTTTGTTCTTTCCAAATCAGGCTTAACTAGGTCTCAAGTAAAACAAAAGTAATGGTTTTTTAGCCAACTACTGCTTTCTCTGTGAACACCTTGTAACTTCAAAGACTCACGTCTGTGGAAACTAAACAGCTTGAGCAGAATGCTGCCAATTTACAGAAAGTTTGAAGATTCCTAGAGATTCTTTGATGACAGCAACTGCTTTTCATTAGTGTGGAAGGCTATTTTATCGATAACCCACAGTTTGAGGGAAAAATAAAATAAAAGCAAAGATACTTCAACAAATGTTTATTTTTTTTTCTTGTAAATTTATGGGTAAAGGAGTGAGATACTAAACATTTTTAGGCATGTGTGTGCCATATATATATGTATATGGGAGGGGAAAAGCATGACAGAGAAGGAGACGGGCATGGACCTTTCTACCATTCTGTCACCTTATTGAGAACTTATTATGTGCTAGGTATTGTTCTGTTTGTCTGCATTATCTCATTTAAGACCGTATCTTATTCACTTCCTTATCTCTAGTGTCTGACTCAGTGCCTTACACATAGCAGGCACTTGTAAATATTTATTGATTATTGAATCCTTGAAATACTAAGCATGAAACAATTAGTATGAAGGAATGAAATGTGATGTACATGTTTCTAATACTCATAGTTTTCAATTCCTGCTCCTGGTTAATTCAGCAGTAAACAGTTATTGACCTATTATGTGACAGAAGGCATACAAAACCATGAGAATATAACTAAACAGTCCACAAACCCTTGATTTAGTGAACACAACATTGCCCAGTATATGCCATTTTTTTAAAAGATTTTATTTATTTATTTGACAGAGAGAGAGAGAGATCACAAGTAGGTAGAGAAGCAGGCAGAGAGAGAGGAGGAAGCAGGCTCCCTGAAGAGCAGAGAGCCCGATGCGGGGCTCGATCCCAGGACCCTGAGATCACGACCCGTGCCGAAGGCAGCGGCTTAATCCACTGAGCCACATAGGCGCCCCAGTATATGCCATTTTAACCAGTGAATCTTGAAGCTTATTAAATCTTAAAATTTATTTCAGTCTTGTTAATTAAACAGATTTGGAGGGGTGGCACCTGTGTGTTTGAAGTGCTGATAAATGCTGATTTTTAATGGCTCTGAATTGATGATGTGGTGATGACAACGTTCCAAACATCACTTTGTTCTAAGAGTTAATAAAAGCAGCATCCTTCTGTCTAATTTTGCATTTAATCAACCAAGTCAAGCAATCGGAATTTGGCTTTAACTTCTGTAGAACACAATATTAAAAGAAGAAGATGATGATCAAAACTATTCTTTATTATCCTGTAAGAGTCTCCCTCAGTGCCAGGCATTTTGTTGGCTACCTGGCATGTTATCCCTAAACCTTAAAACATCCTACAAAGTAGGAATTATTATTTCAGTTTTGTAGGAAAAACAGTCTCAGAAAAGAGCTCTGACTTGGTCATGCTACCCAGGTAGTGGTGCACAGAGAACTCAAACCAGGTCTGACTTCAAAAGCTTTGCCTTTCATCAGGCAGTGCTGCCCTTCTTTATGATCTATAATCACATTGTTAAAGAATGTCTAACATAATTGAAACTCCTTTTTCTTTCATTCATTTACCAGAAGTCCCAAGATTATTTATTAAAGTCCTAACCTTATTTACTTGAAATGTGATAGCTAGGCCAGAGAATCAGCAAAAATTTAGATTATTTCAAAGAAGTATCTAATTTTCACTAATTCTAAATAACTAAAAGTGTGGAAATCAAATGAATATTTAAAAATGTATGGTGCAAAATAAAACACATGAGTATTTCAAGCAAAGAATAATAAGGTACCTTTCTCTCTTTTTTGATTCAGCTTATTCAACTCACATATTTTTAAATAATTTATCTCCAACTTCTAAAAATATGGCCTTTATTCTTTGATCTTAATCCTGTTTTTCATTCATAGGAAAGTGATATTTTTATGGGCCAGTGAAGCTTATATACCATTGAGTGACATTTAGATACTATAGTTATTTCCATGTGAGGAGAATTAATCTCTTCAAGGAGGGCACTCAGTCCTTCTCCCCACTGTTGGTTCCATCACTGACTATCTCCTGTTATATTTGCTGCCTGAAAGAGCACAGCCTTCAATGGTGTTTTAGATCTTAAATACAGAACAGTTTTTATTAAGGTTCAAGGTAACACTTTGTTTATTGAGCTACCATTGTCCTATTTTGTGGTGACAATTAATAAATATATTTTTTGTCTTGAGTGTCCATTTTTATTGGAAGTTAATCTTATTTGCTTCCTAGGATTATGAAAAGTTGAATGTGATAGCGAGGGAAAAAGTGACCTAAAATTTTTGCAGTTGTAAACAAAAGAAAAATGTACTAGGATATATTTACAGAATTGGAATTGTACATTTTCTATTGAATTCAAGTATTTTTAAAGAATCAAATAATTCAGGTCTCTTTAAATATTGATTTTTTTATGGTTTAGTTTTATTTTCAGTCCTGTCTCAGGGAAATTTTTTTTTTTTTTAAGTAGATCTTACTGATTTCTTTCTTCAGGCAGCTGGTTAAAAGGGCAATTTTTCCCCTTTCTCTGTCATTCTCCCTTCTTCCTCTTCCCCTTCTTGAAGCCTTATTCCTTGGTTCCCCTGCAATAGTACATCCATTACTGATGGCTAAACAGACCTGAATTTAAACATTGGGGATGTTGTCAGGTTTTTTGGTCTTTTTTAGTCTGGCCTTTGGCAAAGGTCCATGACAGACAGTAAATTGCTCTACGAAAAAATGTTAGTTTAGTCACTGGTTGGTAATTGGGAGTGGATTTGACCCGGCGGACTTGTTTCCGTTTTCCATAGTGGGGCCGCTGTTCCAACTGGAGTCAATTTAACATTGATTTTGGGGTCCTCTGACAGCCTTTTGGGAATGCTTTGTTTGCCTATTTATCTTTTGGTATCAGTTTCTTAACTGTGATCACTAAGCTCTGCTGGAAAATATAATATAACTGAGGTGGTACGATTTAAAAAAGGAAGAGAGAAGGAGAAAGGAGAAAGATTCAGTTTTGGTGGTGAGAATCACAAAAGAAGCTCAAGTGCAGCATAAACCCCATTTTCTTGTTAGTATTCAGCTGTTAGATAAATGACAGCAGTAGGATGTTTGAAGCAGAGTGAAAAGAGATGATAGAAAGAGTGCTAATCATTAAAGCAGGAGACAAAAACAGTGGAATAGGCGAGTGTTCCTCTGTGTCAGGAGCAGGTGAGGCTAATATATCTGTTCCTGACAGTCAGATACATCCAGTTGCACAAATTATAGGCTTTTACCAAAAGAATTTTGGAGGAAGATTAAGGTTCTAATATGAATTCCTTCTGGTGACAATGATCAGTTTGAAGAAACTGTATTATACCTTGCAGAAAGAGAACACCCATCTCAGGTCACTGAACACTCAAGTCTTTTAGTTGTGCTTGTGCCATCCTGTGTAGCAAAATGCATGCCTGATTTAAGTGGCTACAGTGGAGGTAGGTATTTTTGGAGAAGGAAGGTGGAGGTGTGCAGGAGCTCTTAAGACTTTAATTCTGCATATATATGGTGAGGAAAAAATAGCCTGAAGAAACAAACAACACATCCTGTTTCCTATTTACGTCTGTGTCCTTTAAAACATAATTGCTTTATCTTCCATTATTCTTGAAGGAGAATTTTCACGTTGAGAAATCCTCTCACCTCCAAAAAAAGATGTCAGCCCTTTTTCTCAGTTTTAGTGATTAAGTATATGGAAATCTTTGATGTATAAAATTTTAATTTCTTTGTTGTGATTATTTTATGGCTTTGAAGTTACTTTGAAACATTTTATATCCTATTTCCGAATAGGTTACTAGGTGTCTATACCTTAAAGGGGACTAATGAAGTGAAAGATGTTATTTGAATGGGAAAAGAGGGAGGATAGAAAATAGGGAAAATAGGAAAAAGTCATAGCTGGTTATCATTGAAAATGATATCAAAAATACCAAGAAAAAAAAAAAGAGAAGAGAAAGAAATAAATACCAGGCATGCTTAGAAATAGTGTTGGATGAATGTCGCCAAATATGTGTGTGTGTGTCTGTGTCTGTGTGAAAGAGAGGAAAAGAGAGAGAGGTAGAGGGAAGATTATGAGGATATTGTTGGTTTAAACACACTTGGTTACAAGGAGCTAAGGATTCCATTGTCCCTGCACTGAGACTTTGTTCTTCACTTTTCCTTTGGTTTAGTGGGGTTTCTTCTTCTTCTTCCTCTTACTCTTCTTCCTCCTTCTCTTCTCCCTCTTCTCCTTCTTCTCTTCCCTTTCCTTCTTCATTTCTTATGAGTCCTTCAGTTTTCATTAGTGTTTTTCTACACATGTACAGCAAAGAGGATATATTTTTAAAATTTAAAAATAGTGAATTTAAGGTAGAGCAGGGAGTATTTGCTTCAGGTCTTGTGGAAAAAGCCTAAGCTATGTTTCCCACAGGGTTTCAGATGTGGTGTTCTGGCCAGAAACCATTAGTAATCAACTTGCATTTATCCCATTGCAGATAAGGGAACTTCATGGGAAAAAATTGATTTCTCAATGGAGAGTCAGTGTCTCAAAGTTTGCTCTAATAATAATGCTTAGGGCTTGGTGGTGAGGCATAATAAGATATCAGTCAGCTATGTGCCTTCCCTACCACTTCTTGAAATAGGAAATGACTACATTTTGGTACAGACGTAACAGTACTACGCCTGAGGGAGAGGACATCATTGTACCTGTGGGCAAAACCCAGCATGGTTCTGTGTGTTCAGGCACTCCAGAGAACATAGCAAAGCTGCTGTGTAGTGTTGGTCTGTCCTCCCAGAATTGATGTAGTCCTCATGTTGGCAAGAACAGGCCATAGTAGCAGCCAGTTTCCACGCCCAGAAGAACAAGCATTGGAAGCACTACCATCTGAGAGATGCTGCTGATGCCTTTGGAAATTATACACAGTATCAATTTGCATAGAAGTCGGAGCTCATTGTACCTCAACAGAGGTTACACGATGCATCAGCAGTTGAGACGAGGCTTGGGCTAAAGCATTGCCTTGGAGATTCCACCCAGTTGTTGGCTTAATACTTTCTGGGGCTTGGATGCTGTGGAGTGCCTTCTGTGTCAGAAATGTCGGGCACCAGACTAGGCTACGTGGACCTCAAACGTATTCTCAAGAGAGCGGGGACAGGGGATGAGGAAAAATCAGATGCCCCTTGATGGTCATGACATCATATGGGACCTTTCCTGCATACTTCCAGTAATTATTGGGGGGCGGGGGTGGGGTGGTGTTGTGGGTAGGGGGGCTATATTTCAGGGAGTAATGAGTGAGCTCTTCGGCCAAACAACATTGTGTGTGTTTTTTTTTTTAACTCAAAAACCATTTTTTTTTCATTTAAAAAAGATTTTAGAACACATAAAACAAGGCAACATTTATTCTTTCTTCTCGTCTTCCGGGGCGGGGTCTGTTGGCGGCTCGGAAAGCACTGTTGCTTTCCGAGCCAGTGTTACTATCACTGGTCCCTTCCTCAGCCATACTGTCCACCCCTTCCTGCCCGCTCTCCTTGTCCTCAGGAGTAGATGTGCCTTCTTCACCATTCTGTTGGCTTTCCGTCGCTTCTTCAAGGTGTGTCTCCTCTGTCTCCATCGGGATGCTCTCGTCGTCCTTCTTCTCTTCGGTCTTCCTCGCAGCTTGCTCTTCCTCAGGAACCGTGCTGCTCTGATTGCGTTCAGCTTGCTCTGCTGCCTCTTTCTCTCTTTCCTCCTGCCTTTTTCGAGCCTGCTCCTCTGCCTGTGCAATTTCAGCAGCAATTTTTTCCATATCCACTTCTACCTTCAAACCACACAACCTTTTAAGTTCATTGTTAAATGAATCTGTGCTTTCCAGGAATTTCCTCTTCTTTTCCTGGTGTCGCTCCTCTATTTGAAGCAGCTCAGCTTCTAGTTTTCACTGATGAACAATTAAGGACTGGGCCTGTTGTTTGAGGACCTGCATTCTAGCTGTTGTGACAACTGGCCGAACATCTGGCACCACACTTTCACTGAAGATTTCACTGATGAGGCAGTGGTTTCTCTGGAAACGGGCGGTGGCTGTATGCTTCATTGAAAAGCCATCATCATAATCATCTGGATCTTCAGCAGGCTGGATGCTGATGTATGGCTCTCCTTTCTCCGTGCGAGACTGTCTCTGTCGACTTTCTTCCTCTAAAGCAGCTTCTGTACGACTTTTTGCATTTATGTAAGCAAGGTATACGGGGGAATTATGATAGGCCTTATAGATTCATTGTATTCTATCTTTTCTGCTTCGTATCCGTTTAAATATTCTTGTTTTTCTTCATCAGTGAGATCTCGCCACATGCCACCAATAATCTTGCCAATCTCCCACAACTTTAGGTCAGGGTTGGAAGCTTTTACTTGGTCCCAGACCTTCCTGCTGTACCTCATGTAGGGCATCAGCAGCTTATCTGGTGGCTTTGGGGGTTTTGGAATCGTAATACCAGAGGATGCCGTGACCCGGCTGTTGGTGCCCGGGTTCCCTCCCAGCCTGTAGTTGTTGTAGGCGAGATGACTGTATGGATTGTATCCCACAAACCCTGGTGTTCTGGGCATTTGTGTTGCAGGAGGTGGGGCATAAGATGGTCTTTTTGACATTTTGGAAGATTAAGTTCTCAGTTCCTTAAGAATGAATCTGAGACACCGCGGGCAGAAAAAGCGCCCGCAGCTCCGGCCTCGTTTCCCTTTTCCAACATTGTGTTTTTTTAACTTGATTTCATCCCTGCCTACCTCATTTTTGCCCTTCTTACCTTTCTATTCCTCATCAGACTAGAGAGGCTCAGCGAAATGGATCATGTGTGACATTGATCATACACTGAGTGGGAACAGACACACAATTCCTTGCAGTTGAGATACACTATCAAGAAGACTATCAAGTTTCCAGTTTCTTACTCAGACTCATTTTCTGCCATTAATACTATACTTCAGTCTTTTTTTTTTTTTAAAGACTTTATTTATTTATTTATTTACAGACAGAGATCACAAGTAGGCAGAGAGGCAGACAGAGGGCGGGGGGGGTGGGGGAAGCAGGCTCCCCACCGAGCAGAAAGCCTGATATCGGGCTCGATCCCAGGACCCTGAGATCATGACCTGAGCCGAAGGTAGAGGCTTTAACCCACTGAGCCACCCAGGTGCCCCTATACTTTAGTCTTAAATATTTCCTCAAATAACCAGTTGGATGATTTTTGGAAATATTTGAAAACACATTGTTTTGTAGTTTTATCAAATTTAAGAATGACAGAGCTGGGGGGAAAAAAGTCTCATTCACTATTTTTTCTTCCAATGAATAGCCTAATCTCAATATTAGATCCCCAGAGACCTTCGTCTTCAGGCAACATTTATTAATTTGATTCATATAAAGCATAAAGGCAGCTTCTTATCATTTCCTTCAGATGTCATAGTTTTGCTAAACCTAAAAATATTACTGAAATATCCTCCTTTATTTCAAAGAAGTTCTATAGGATAAAATTATTAGAGAGAACATTATAACTTTGCCATGGAGTGAGGGTAAGAATTAACTAATTATCTTTGCTGTCTTCTGGATACTGCTTTTCATGGCAGGGAAGAACAAATATTAGATAGACAGTTGGACTGTTTGCCTTTTTGGCTCCAGAACAAGCGCTAATGTCTCGCAGGAGGCTGAGTACTGTTCACAAGCCGTCCATGGTATGATTTATTTTTAAGACTTACTGACATATGTTATGGGCAGTGGAATGGGATGTCTTCTTTTTTCCCTGTGGCTTGTTAAGTATTTAAATTAGCGGACAAAACCATGCATCTCCTTCCTCCAGGAGCCCTGTGGGTCATGCTTTTTCATCTCTCTTCTTATTGAAACAGACAAGAATGGAAATGTTTGCAAATGGGGCTTTCTTCCTAATTTAGCAAGGTTCAAGAAAGTGCTAACTTCCAAGTATTATCTCCAAATGCTCTTCATGTGGATTCATTTTCTCACTTCAGACTTTACAGGGCCACGGTCTGTGGAAGAAATCTGGAGATCTCCACTTTCTCTACTTACTGTTATTCACTTATTAGAGCTATCCAACTTATAAGTTGCTGACTTTCTTGTTCTGGAACTTAAGAATTAGGAAGAAAAAATAAAACCACTCAGAAAAAAAATGTCCCTAACTGAATCAGTGTCAATGAAAGGGACTACCTGATGCAAATACCACATCAGCATCAATTTTGTCACTTAAGAATTTTAAGATCAGAAGCAATTACATTCAATAGCACCTTGTTTTTATATGCCTACCCTTCATAGCCTTGGCTAGTAAGTCTGCCTGTACCATAATTTACACTGACATCTAATTTCAGTGGATCTGCAAGCAATCTAACAGAAGATGGAGATACTAAGAGGAGAGGAGTCGAATTTTATCACTGCAGACATAAAGATTCATTATTTTTGCCAATTTCAAAAGTGAACCTTATAAATATCTACGCTTTTCCTCTTCTGTTTTGCATATCTCATTACTTGAATTAATTTATATTTTGGGCAGATTATTTCTGCTTAAAACTAGATGATTAAACACTTTAGCTGGTTACAAAAAAACCCCACCTAAGTATGGTAAGTACTCCAGTTACAGATTTTTCCATCCTAGAAGATTTGCCACAGAAAGAGCGAACACAAAGAGCATCTTAAAAAAAAAAAATTACAGTTACAACAAGAAAGTTCTGCTTTGTGGTACACACTCTTTGGAATCTTTCCCCAGATCATTGCAATTTTCTTTTTCTGAGAATGGCATGTATACAGGGAAGGGTGCTTTGGGGCACCTGGGTGGTTTGGTCAGTTAAGTGTCTGCCTTTGGCTCTGGTCATGATCCCAGGGTTCTGGGATCCAGTCCTGTGTCAGGCTCCCTGCTCAGCATGGTGCCTGCTTCTCCCTCTCCTCCCTGCTCATTCTCTCTCTCTCTCTCTCTCTCTCTCTCTCAAATAAAATATTAAAAAGAACAAAAAAACAAAAAGCAAGGAAAGGGGCTTTGAGAGGCCATTCTGGGCCCTATCTGCCTATGACCACTCCCTTCCTGACTCTGGTTGATTGATAATTGACTCAAAAATAAGTCTGATTAGAGTCCTTTCTAGATAGTTTTAAAAATTGAATCTAGGGAGAAATTTTAATCCTTTCATGGTGAGATCACCAGATGAGTGGCTTAGAAATTGAAGATTTTATGTTACTGAACATATGGAAGGAATAGATGTGTAGTACATCAGGGTTTCTCAGCTTTGATGCTATTGATACTTGGTGTCAGAAAATTTTTGTTTTGAAGGCTGTCCTGTGTACTGTAAGATGTTTGACAGCTTCCTTAAGATCTATTCATTAGAATATAGTAGCATTCCTGAGTTGTGAGAACCCAAATTATCTCCAGCCATGCTAGCTGTCCCCTGCCCCTCCCCCCATCTATTGACATTCACTAGAGTGGGAGAAACAAAGTGGAAATGGCAGAGAGTGTCTTACATGGTCTTAAAGATATTTGAATTCTTCTTGTATTTTAATTTTATTTTTTAAAATTTATTTTTTTAAAAGATTTTATTTATTTGACAGACATCACAAGTAGACAGAGAGGCAGGCAGAAAGAGAGGAGGAAACAGGCTCCCCTCTGAGCAGGGAGCCCGATGTGGGGCTTGATCCAAGGACTCTGAGGTCATGACCTCAGCCGAAGGCAGAGGCTTTAATCCACCGAACCACCCAGGTGCCCCATTTTCTTGTATTTTTAAACCTCACCTGTAATCCTATCTTTCCACAGGTACATAAGCAGTTTGCATAGTTCTCTCTCTCTTTTTTAAATCTGTTCTCATTCCCTAAAAATTTGAGTTCAGGTTCTGTCATTGGCAAATAAAATAGTCCTGACTGAAATGGTAATAGACTGTGGTAGATTAAGGTTAATTTAAAAGGCCATTTTCAGTAGGGGGGCATCTGGGTGGCTCAGTGGGTTAAAGCCTCTGCCTTCGGCTCAGATCATGATCTCAGGGTCCTGGGATCAAGCCCCGAATCGGGCTCTCTGCTCAGCGGGGAGCCTGCTTCCCCCTCTCTCTCTGCCTGCCTGTCTGCCTATTTGTGATCTCTCTCTCTCTGTCAAATAAATAAATAAAATCTTAAAAAGAAAAAAAAAGGCCATTTTCAGTAGGAAAAGATATACGTACCAGGAGTACATTCTTATCCACCAACTCTCCTCCAATTTTAGAGACAAAAGTTTTAAATTAAGTTAATTTAAGAAGGTAAGTGTGAGCAGGTAGGGTGGAATGAGGAACAATTATTTAATGGGTGCAGAATTTTGGTTTTGCAAAATGAAAAAAGTGTGGATGGATGATGGTAATGGTTGCAAAACAGTGCGAATGTGCTTAATGTCATAGAATCGTACACTTAAAAATGGTGAAAATGGTAAATTTTATGTTCTATATATCTTACCACAATTAGAAAGGGTCAGTGTGGAGAAAAGGAGAAGGACTGGCTGGGTTGAGGCAGGTTTGGATGTTGCATTTCTTTTCTTTTTCTTTTTTTTTTTTTAATTTAAATTCAATTAGTGAACACATAGTACATCATTAGTTTCAGATGTAGTGTTCAGTAATTTATCAGTTGTGTATGACGTTCAGCACTCATCCCATCACGTGCCCTCCCCTCCTTAATGTCCATCACAGCTGATGCACTCTTGAGGAGGTTATTGGTCAGCAGATCATCCTGAAGCAGAGACACCACCCACAGTTTACAAGACTGAGGGCATTTGCCCCTGCCTGTGATGTTGGTATTCCTTCAGCAGATGGCTTTTGAAGAAAATGTGTTGAGGTGTAGATGAAAACCCGAGTTATTCTCTCTCAGTTTCTTTGTTTTTTAAAGCTACTTCAGGTCACCTTTGGAGACCTCTAGCCCTGGTACTAACTACCACATAGCAGAGGATTGCAAAGCTGTCTTGGCCACGTGTGGGCTTAATCCACTCAGAATTCTTTATCTTGGGATTCACTGTGAAGGGTTTTTGTTTGTTTGTTTGTTTGTTTTTTCCCTCTCTTTAAAAATGGTGTGTCTTCTCAATCCCATGGGTTGGTTAGTTATAGGTAGAGGAATTTAGGGCTGCACGCTTAGGGCACTGAAAATAGGCAACTACTTATCTGGGGTCTGTAATATGGAATGTGGATTTATTCTGACCAAGAAGGGGAAAAGGCTGTCTAGAGGCACAGATAGGTAAACTACAACCATATCAGAGGGGCAAGAGTACCAAGAAGAAAAGAGGGTTTAATAGGAATCATGTGCTTGAAATGAGGGACATGTTTATTTCATTCAGAATTCTTCTCGAGGTAACTTGCTCTGTTAATGTAACTTGAAATAGAATTTATAATCTCAGCAGATACATTTTTACAGCTAAAACATAACACACACAGATTCCTTGCGTTGAGTGGCTGATTAGAAACAATTTGCATTTAACATAAGTTTGAAAAAAAAAGTCTCTAAATGACGTTTTTGGGGCAGGGTGGTGGAGGGAAGGCAGATTTATAAAGCTATACAAAGTCCCTTAACTCCTTAATCATTTAGACAGGTAGTCAATTTTCTCAACAGAGGGCATTGTTTGCCCTTAGATTTGCAGATGGAATTGGTGACCAGGCAGTCAGGCCACTATCAAATTTCTCTAAGAGAAAGTGAATAAACCCAAAATTTTTATGAAAGGAGCAAGACAAGAAAAACAAGTAAAAAAACAAAAAACAAAAAACTCATTAGATTTCCTAACCAAGCTGATCTTCCCCAGTATACTGTACTAGAAATAAAGGAAAGCCTTTGGGACAACTGAAATATTTTCCACGTATCCAGCTTTTGAGTGTAATTATTAAATAGTCTGTATTTCTTATGTCATATACAAGGCATGAATACCTTAAAATGGTTGAGGTCTTATCCTATATATCTTCTAGACCAAGAATTCTGTAGTACAAGTATTTCTAAGAAATGTTACAGTACAAAAGTGTTCTATTATCTCACTGAACAGGTGGGACACAGTATCGCATCCAAGGCAGTGTGGACAAATTCTTTGTGTCCCATTTTTTTTTAACACCCATTACCATTTCTCATATTTATAATCTGAGGTTGATGTGGTATTTTGATGAGATAGGTAATTGGTGGGTTTTGTCAGGAACTACTTGTTGGTCTTTAATTATAAAAGTCCTTCCCCTGTGTTTTCAAGGGAGTGGGTGTATATTTTATGAGGAAACATAGACTTCTGCTTGTGCATGTTTAAATATAGCCCTACATAAAGGCTTAAAGAGATCAGAAGAGTTTAAACTTTTGTTGGACCATGAACATTTTTGAGAACCTAAGATAATCATGAAATTTATCATACAAACCTGGACACTTTGAGAGGGTCAGTGGAGTCCAATGAATAATTAATTATCCTAAGTGAAGAGGCATAAATGAAGATCAATCCAGGCAAATTGGGAGGTATGACCATTTTAAGAATTTGATGAAAGTTATGGATCCAACCTCTATGAAAAAAAAGTACACATGCATGCGTGGTACATATTTTTTACATATCATTTTGCAGAGTTCACATCTTCACATTAAGAACTCTTGGATGCTGAGTAATATATAGAATTGCTGAATCACTATATTGTATACCTGAAATTAATTTAACACTGTATGTTAACTATACTGGAATCAAGAAAAAACTCTTAATCTAGATGCATTCATCCAAGATTTATTTGTTGTTTGTCTACTTTGTCTCAGGCCCTGCTTTTAGATGCTAGACATACCTTGCTGCATTGAACTAGAACAAATCTTGCCTTTCTGGGATTTATATTGTGTCAGGATAGTCTGACAATATGGTAGGCAGGCTTCTAAAGGCTGTAGCCCAAGATGCTCATCACATGATTATTTAATCAAACTTGAATCTGGTCCTGCTGTGGAGGGACTTTGCTGATGTAGTTAAGATTAAGGGTTTTAAGATAGGGAGAGTAGGCTGGATGATCCAGGTGGGCCCAAGCTAATCTTGTGAACCCTGAGACACACAGAACTTTCTTCAGCTGGAGTCAGCAATGTGGCAGAAGAGGAAAGCAGGAGTGATGAGGCTTGAAGAGATGAGATGCCTGAGAAGAGCTAGACCTTCCACTTAGCTTTGAATATGAAGTGAGGGGAGCATGAGCCAAGGAGTTGAGGCAGCCCTTAGAGAATAAGAAAGACTCTGAGGCTGACAATAGAGAAGGAAATGGGGTTTCAGCTAAACAACCCCATGGAACTGAATTCTGCCAAAAGATTGAATAAATGTGGAAGAAGATTCTTCTTAGGCTAAGAGCCTAACCTGCCAACACTTTGATTTCAGGCCCATGAGACCTGGAGCAGAGAAGCCCACTGGATTTGTGATCTACAGAACCGTGAGATGATAAATTTATGTTGTCTTAAGCTGCTAAATTTGTGGTAATTTATTATGATAGCAATAGAAGACTAGTACAGATGATAAACAAGAAAAATATTTGCCAGTAGGTTATGAATGCTAAGGAGTACAAATAAAACAAAGGAAGATATTAAATGGGAGAAGGGATGGCGTTTTATCTGGAATTTCCAGGGAAGGACTTGCTGAGAAGGTGACTTTTGAGAAAAGACCTGAAGGTCATGATAGAGTGAGCCATGAGCGTACTGTGGGGGAGAGCATTCTATAGAGAAGGCACAGTAAGAGCAAAGGCCCTGAGGCAGGAGTGGGTTTGATTGTGTGAGGAGTAGCAGGAAGGTCCGTGTGTGGCTGGGGCAGAGTGGACTCAGGAAGGAGTTTAGGGGATGAGGTAGACAGAATGGGGCCATCCAGGTTCTAGCAAAGATTTTGATATTCTGTGTTTGTTCTGGGAGTTACGAGAGTCTTTGGAACAAGGCAGGGATTGCCACAATCTAACTTGCGCCTTAGCTGGGTCATTCTGTTTCTGTGTTGAGTAGACTGCAGGGAGGCTTGAGTGGAACAAGGAATATTAGCTAGAAGGCTACTATAAACATTTAAGCAAGGGATGATGTTCACTTGGACTTCATTCTGGGTAGTAGGAGTAAAAGAGAAATGGTAGTAGGAGTAAAAGATAAATGGTCAAAAAAGTTGATTTATTTTTGAAAGTAGAGCTGTCAGGACTTGCAGGCTTTCCATTTATGGAGGCTATGTGTACGGGAAGAAGAGTATTTTTCATGATACTTGTGATTAAAACAAAGTCAGATTGTAGAAGGTGGCGATCAAGCAAAGGGGAAATTGTCCAGTATTTGGAGGCTTCAAAATTATTTTTAGCATACACGTATAGTGGACTAATTGGGATATTTAACTTCTTGCTTGAGAGAGAATCGGGAACATCCGTAATACGATTTGGTTCCCTTGGCAACTGGCTGGAGGGGCTGGAGTAGAACAGCTTTTCCCACACTCTGAGCGTTCCTTCAGGAGAGTTGGAAGCGGAAGAACCCTCAGACCCAGTACTCGCCTCTGCAGAAATTCTCAGGGGTGTTCCCCAAGGAGGACAGAGATGGGCCATTCAGATGCCTTAAAAACTGCATGAAGTGAGTAAACAAGCATAGAAATGACCCAAACCACAAAAACACAGACCAAGTTTTAGGAAGTTTGGCAATTTCAAGTGCTGGAACACAGGAACTTGATGGAAATGTCAGATAGTGTGGAACTTTTTAACTGGAAAAGTAAAGTCACAGGAGTGATTGAATAAGTTGGCCGGGCATGTAAAGCATTACAGCTCAATAAGTGGTGGCAGTTCCTTCCCGTATCTCGGGAGATAACCCGGGGGATTTGGGTCAGTTATGAGGTAGAGCTTATTTGCAGCAAGGATTATTAAATAATGGAAAGAGTGCCTGAGGAAATCTCCGGAGGCATTTTTATTCTAACACCTGAGGGACAAAAATTCTGGCAAGATAGTGCTGGATCTCTCCACAAGATGGCAATCATGGGTTGACTCCAATTTTTGTTTTCTCTTGATAAAAATATCTGTAAGGTTTACACTTTGGCAGGAAAAAATAAAAAACTGTGACTTATGTTTCACTGTCATGTTTTGTATTGTATTATCTATAGATGAGTTATATTTCCCCAAACCTCCATCTCTACTTAGTTTTTTTTGTTTGTTTGTTTTTTTAAACATATTCTCTTGTAAGGCCAAGGAGGCATGTTGTAATATTAGGGTGGCAAGTGTCCCTCCTTGCTTTCACGTGCCAACACTAGAACACTGATCTTCACAGAAAGCTTGAAGAACAGATGAGTTTCACATGCCTTAGAAATCTTAACTGAGGTTCTGTGTAAATCTTGGTATATAGAAGACAGTCAGTTTAGAAACCTGGATATTTCCTAAAACAGCAAGAAATTAGGATTGAAGCCAAGGAATGTGGATATTGTATGTTTTACAAAATGCTCTCAAAGAGTTATCGTTCCTTTAAGAATTAAGGATTTTAATTCTCCACATTTGAGATGGAATGGCTCTGATGTAAAATTCTGAGGAGAAAATGCCCATTTCTTCTTTTTCTTTTTCTTTTTTTTTTTTGAATTAATACTTTTCCCATTGTATAGGGATTTGTTACACGGTTTCAAGTATTTAGGGGTTCTTGCAACCTTATTCATGTATAACAACTTTATTCTCTGTTTGTACCTCTATTTTGCCTCACGGCAGAAAACAAAACAAAACGTCAGTTACTGGTGTATTCTATCAGTTTAGACAGAGTTTTCTCTCTCCTCCTTCCTGGAATTAGTTCTGAGGTGTAAAAACCACATCTGGTTCCTGGAACTCATGCATGCTGTTTCTCTAACATGGACGTTGATGTATTTCGTCCTGGAGTATGGGCGGCACTCCATGCTGGCGTCCAAGGAAAAGTCATGGTTCCTGCTATCTCTCTAATCACACAGACTACTGTCTGTCTCCTATATGGCATCCCCTCATTGCAACCGCAAGACTCATTGGGTCTGGAAGCTTGTTTATAAGCTTCTCTTTTTTTGCTAACTTCCATGATCTTTCGTTGGCATAGAAAATCTGGATTCTCTTCCACACTCTTCAGGGGCACTGGATGGGGTCAGGTGTCTGCTCGAACAGAGCCCACTGCAGGGGCTATTCTGGAACAGCTATTTCCAGTCAATACAGTTGGAGACGGGGATGAGTGGGAGTTGGGGGCTGTTGTGTGTGTTGCAGCTGACAGGGATTAGGGTCCTGCCTTTATAACCCCTACCTGAGGACTGGAGAGCCCTGACTTTAAATATGCTGGTCTTTGTGATGCTCCATCTCATTTCCTGTGCCCTTCACTGCATGACAGAGACCACTCCACTGCCATGTCTTCATATCAGTTGCAGCTACTAGTTCATTTATTTAAAAAATAATCTGGAAAATTGTGTGTGTGTGTGTGGAGAAGGTGTTTAAATTGCCTTGCCTTTTCTTTAAACTTTTTTTTTTTTTACTTTTCTCTCTGTTTCTCTCTCTCTTTTTTTTTTTTTTGTTAAAGATTTTATTTATTTGACAGAGAGCACAAGCAGGGGGAACAGTAGAGGGAGAAGCATGCTCTCTGCTGAGCAGGAAACCTGACATGCGACGGGATCCCAGGATCCTAAGATCATGACCTGAGTCAAAGGCAGATGCTTCACCCACTGAGCCACCCAGTGCTCCTGTCTTTTTTTTTTTTTTTAATATTTTGTTTATTTATTTTTTTTTATTTGACAGACAGAGATCACAAGTAGGCAGAGAGGCAGGCAGAGAGAGAGAAGGAAGCAGGCTTTCTGATGAGCAGCAGAGAGCCCAATGCGGGGCTCGATCCTAGGACCGTGGGATCATGACCTGAACTGAAGGCAGAGGCTTTAACCCACTGAGCCACCCAGGCGCCCCTGCTCCTGTCTTTTTTGATGTTATCTGAAATACTGTGAATCACTGCTAATGCAGGACACTTGGGGCAGCAGGGGAATGTTCCTGACCACAGCTAGGAGACTGTGACAAGTCCAGGATCCTTCAGTTACTAGCTGTGTGACCTTGGACAACTAAAAGATAGACTTGTTATCAATTTGTGAAGTATCAGTGTATGACATAAACTCTTTCTCCTGTTTAATTTAAAACAATTATGTGTAGGTAAAACCCAAATTAAGAGACAAATATTTAAAACCTGGGTTTCTTTAGTTCCTCAAGTTAGTTTACACATAGAGAAACTCCAGTTTGAAGGAGGTATGTGAAATTTGCTCATTTTAATGACCAAAACACAAAAATTGTATGTATAAATTAATTCAAGCCTTACCTGTGTTCTTCCTCTGAAATTGTCATAAAATTATGTTAAATAATATTCTTTTCAATACATCTGGGCATATGATTAAATTGTACTTCTTTAATAAGATTTTAAAAAAGAGAATAAAGAAGAAGGAAACAGTGATCGATTCAGTCAGAACAAGGGGAAAAGTGTTTCTGGAAACCATAAATAAAATTGTTACAGATGGAACTTAGATGTTGTAAGGGTTCCCAATATAAATATTTAAGCTCATGGCTAATAATACATTGCAATAGTTAAAATTATATATTGCAAACAGCATGTCTGTGCATAACAACCCAGTGCTCTTTTAACACAGTGTTCAGTACAAAAACTTTCTTTAGCTGTAAAATGTCAACTTAGGTTTCATGAAGTATGCCAAAGAAGAATTGCACATGTGTTTTGTAATACGTGAGTCTCCACTGCGATTACTTCCCCACCGTGCTTCCACATCGCCTGTGTACTTGCCTCTGTGTGAACGAAATGACACCGCAGCAGTTAGGGGGACAGTCACCTGCCCAGCTTGACACAAACTCCAGCTCCACAGGGCTCTCCTGGAACATTTACAAAGTTTTAGATAGTGGCCACTGCCAGCTCCGAAGATAATTATAATAAGTGAATTTTGTCTGGAAGCCAAGCGAAGAATCTATCTGGCATTGAGATAAAAGACGATGACTTTATTGTTTTACCAGCCCTTGTACTTGCAGTTGGAATCTGTGCAGCAGTAGGGGATGGAAACTGTGCTCTCCACATCCCCCCACCCCCAACATGCCTTTCTGAACCCAGAACAAAGCAATTACATTTTTAGAGGAAACCATTTAGAGGACAACCAATTTCACTGCAAGCATCCTGGAATCCAACAGCTTAACATGGCTCTGGTTGGAATGACATCTCTAAAATTGTACTTCTGCTGCTGTGTGACTCCTAGTGTTTACTCTAATTTGGTGGCAGGAACCATATGACTTCATGCCTACTGTGTACAGTCCCCTGTGGCGGGCTGCTGCCATCGTGGTACGTGGCTGCACTGTGGCAGTATGCTAGCCTTGAAGTGGGCTCCTCCAAGAGGCAGGAGAAGTGTGGGGGAAAAAATGTCTTCACAACACCTGAGTAGAGAAGTGGCTAAGTTCGATATATGACTCTGATCGTTCAAAGTGTAGCTCTTCAGAAACAAGATTTTTCATTCTTTCAGCAAAAGAATAATTTTACTACTAAATGCGATTTTTTTCCTCCGCAAAGCTGATCAAGAAATGGCATATAAGTAGTCCTGAAGTAAATTTTAATTAAAGCTAATGCGATAGGGGCATCTGGGTGGCTTAGTCAGTTAAGTGTATGCCATCAGCTTAGGCCATGCTCTCAGAGTCCTGGGATTGAGCCCCATGTTGGGCTCCGCCCACTGAGTGGGGTCTCCTTCTCCTCTCTCTCTGCCTGCAGCTCCCCCTGCTTGTTCTCTCTCTCTCCCTCTCTCTCTCACAAATCTTAAAAAAAAAAAAAAGCTAATGTAATATGCAGTTGTAGCGCATTGTCAGTCTCGGGGGTAGAACTGTTGCTTTGTTCTAACTGGCAATGCAAATGACTTGTTGAGGTGGAGGCATAAATGTGGTATGAAAGATTTCCTATAACAGTTGCTTTTTATTGATTTGGATGCAAGTATTGGGTTTAACTTGATTTTCTTTTTCAGGGGAGGGCACTCTGTATAAGCCCATATTTCAAGGGCAATGGGAATCATTTCGATATTACTACAGCTAAAGACAGGCATCAGGTGTTGATGTGTCTGAAAGTTGGCTGTTGCTTCAATTCATATAAATTAAATCATTTCCACATTGATTTGTTTTATGATCTTGGGTTATTGTTTGGGTACTCGGTCTTAAAGTAATATCGTTAGCTTCAGAATTTAATAAAATATACAATGAAATATAAGCAACAATATATTCTGGAGTTTGAGTATCTTTTTGATAGTCTTTTTGACAAATCTGAACGTCAGTCCAGTTGAAATCTCTTCATGGGTGACCACTGATGTACTGATCTTGCCCTGGTGCCTATTTACGTCTATGCAGATTGGTTGTCTGCTGCTAATGTGAGATGCCACTCAATTGTGAGACCATAATCCGGCCTTGGGTATGGGCAGGGAAGGGCATGTTAGTTCTCATGCTTGCAAGCAGATAATGTGGAGTTTTGTGTGTTTGGTGTATTCACTAGCCTCCTTCAGGAGTTATAGATGGATTTAGTAATTATGTCTTAGCATTAAAATATTTCCATTGAGCAGTTCAGGAAGTCTCTGGTAACATGTTGAAAATGACATGACTTAGAGTCATAAAAAAAAAATCTTCTCAACATTTGATGTGGCACACTGGGAACTGAAGTAAGGGGAATCCTAACAGCGTGCTTTCCTGGGTGTTGGAAAGAGCCTAGGAATCAAACAGCACTCTTCTTCCTTTTCACAAAAATTTTCCTCTTATTTGGGAAGGCATATTTGTTATAACACTTAGAGACAAAGCTTTCTCTCTTCTCCCTCTCTTTCTCTCTCTCTCTCTTTTTTTTAAGGGAAGAAGTAAGCCACAGCACTGAGTATGTTTGCTCTGAGAGCAGATTTTGCTGGTAAGAAAGACTTATGTAGTCAGGGGGAATGGAGGACCAAGGAATAGAAGAAATCATGAGGCACAAAGAGCATGCTGGTTAATTTCTGGGGCTGTAGGTAATAGTTTCCAATTTCCAAAGAGGCTGTGTACCAAAGCAGAGGAAGTGAGTTATTTGGAACTCAGTTTCCAATGAAACAGTATTATATATTACCAGGGATGAACTCTCTGAAGAAATGACATTTCTTCAGAAGGAAGAGAAAGATGAAGTCATTCATCTTTCCAGAGTAGTAGGGAAAGCACATCTCAGGCAGAGACAATAGCTGGTGTGAAGGCTGAAGTATGGAAACTCCATATGCCCACAGGAACTCACTGTGTTCGGGGAATGGTGATTTGGAGGAATAAAAGTTAAATTGGAATAGGAGGCAGATACTAGGTCCTACAGGAGGTTTGGATTTTATTCCATGTTCAGTGGGTGGTTTTGAGTAGAACCATTTGATTTAAATGTGATTTAATAGATAACTCATACATTCTCGGGGGTGAAGGGGGTAAGTTAAGGCTGTATTTTAGATACAATTTCGCATTGTCTGGGCTATTGTGTTTGTGACCTGGGTGTGGGAATCTGGACCTTGCATCCATTCCCATGGCATTAAATTTCATCTATAAGTAGACAGTCACTTAGGGTCAGAGGATAAGGAGTAGAGAAGATGAATGACATCAGGAGAATATGGTCACAGAAGCACAGAGTTCCAAGAAAGAAATGCCTAATGGAATCCAAGTGTGAGAGGTCAAATGACAGGCTGCCACTTAACAACAGGGAGGCTGTAAGCAACCTTGCACAGAGCAGTTTCAGTGATGTGGGGAGAGCTCAGTGAGGTTGGAATGGGTTGAAAATATATGCAGAAGTAAGTGTAATTCTTTAAAGAATTACACTTTAGGGGAACAGTGAAGGGATATTAGCTGTGAGAAGTTTGAAGTCAAGAGAAAGTTTCTCTTCATTCTTTTTGTAGTACAGAAGATACAGCAAATGTGTATGCCACTGAGAATGACTGGAGAGGTAGTTTTTTAAGAAGCAGGGGAGAGTGGGGATGCAAAGAAACAAAAAGTCAAGAAGATGAGTGTATCACACAAGTGCCTCTGGTTCAGTAGAACCCACTCCTGCTGGAGCAGGCAGAAAAGGACTTTCTTAGTAGGCATTAAGGTTTTCCCAGTATCAGGCTTGGAGTCTATCCCTTGAAGGAATGACCTTCCAACCACTTTGAGGAGCTTCTGTAGTGAAGCCCCTCTCCTCCCCTTGCTGTCCGCTGTGGGGCCTGGGCCCACACACTGAATTACTATCTCTGATGCCCCTGAAAGCCAGATGCTTCTGCTATCATCCTCAACAAAAATGAAACATGCAGGATTCCTGCTTCCTGTCTGCTGTCTTACAAATTGAAGTGGGCCTTGGTGGTTAACTTGGAGGCAACAGAAGGCCCATGCCTAACAGAAACCTGGGGGGTGCCACCACGTGCACATGCCTTCTTTGACCTTTCCTGCAACTGCACAGTCTACTTTCAAATGATCTGGCAACACAAATACAGCATGGGCCTTTGCCAAGGTGACAGGCATTTCTTCAACTAGCAGCATGAGAGAAGACAGGACTTAAATAGCTAAAGTCATAGGTACCCTTCAGTGGTGAGTGCTTTTGCAGGAATGATGTGTTTTCTAGATTGTGTATGGAGAGCTTTTGGGGATGACTTTTGTTCTTTTGTCCGTGGTAGACCAAAGTGGGGGAAATTCTCATGTTACCTTGTTTAGTTGGTAGATTATTCATGCATTAAGTGTGAATGAGATCCAATTAAAGGACCCAAATTAATTGGCTTTTATATGTGGACATTGTCATTGGAGTATCTGTTCAACACTGACAAAATGAGCTATTTCTTCCTTTAAGCAGATTTAAGTTTTTCTTTCCCTTTTTGGGTTTGAACTCTTTAGTATTCAATAGTGTGTTAACAGTCCTGCCACATAATATCAGAAAATTCAGTTTCATGTACATATGCATGCTCTTTTGAAAGTCTTCCTGTGTGTTATTAAAAGCAAGTGGAAAACTTAAGTGGTTTAAAAATGCCCCACTTTGTAAATGTTTACTATAACTAAAGATAATTTTGAATATAATGAAGATCTGTTTTATAGTCGCTAATTGTGGTATTAAATCAGCATAAGTTCTATAAATTTATGTTTATATCAAAATGCCACTCTGGATATTAAAACCAATTTGCTAAGGCATACTTTCATAACTGTATGAGATTTGGTGACATTCGGTGTGAAATGTTCAAATTAGAGCCCCTGTTTTTGTCAGTGAGTTTGGAGGGTGATCAATTTCAAGGAAATGCCGTGGCTCCCATGTTTTGCCATGGCTGGAAGAGATGAGGTTGTTGAAAAAATTCTGCATAATCTTCTTCCAAGAAGCACAGAAAGTACACGGCAGAAGATGGTATCTTCAGTAGGAAACACACGCTAGCACATGAGTGCTCTCAACAGCATGGGTGTAGTAGGATTAAGCAGAGGTATAAGCTGCTCGTGGCTAGCCAACCCAGCAGGCAACCAGAATGTCTCAAAACATGATAGGGGGTATAGCTCAGTGGTAGAGCATTTGACTGCAAAACATATTGATGTGTTTGTAGAACTCATTATTTCTGTATTTAAATATTTATAGATACAAAAATGAATGACTTTGTAGGAAAAGGACCCTAAGTAGACAAAGCAATATTTTGGTAGAGAAGAGTAGGGGGTAAGAATATTGTGGGGTTTTGGATTTTAAGTAAGAGAAATCTAGACTAGCTAAGCAGAGAATAGATCAAAATAAAAAATATTTTGCCAATTTCTAAAAAGGAGGAACTAGAAGTTCATCTTAGATGCCACAGAACAGTATTGTTCAAGGCTTCTATTTATTTGACAATAGTTACTAAGCAAATCTTTGCAAGGTGAAAAAAATAGATCATGTCCTTGCTCTAATGGAGCTTACATTCTGGTTGGAGAGAACATTCTTATCCCCTGTGATAAGAATTTTGAGAGAGTAAGCTAGCTAATACGGCTAGAAATGAATATGTACCAAGGATCAGTATGTATTTTGTTTGACTCCTGATTGGCTTGTTTAATTAAGGATGGCTGGTGGCCATGCTGCCCAGGAAAGAATAGGGATTAGTAGAAAGAGTGCTTCTCTTTCCAGTGCTGACCTGTATGCTAAGGGGATATTCCTGCTCCTTCCAAAGGAGCCAATTTTTTTATTCTCACTCTCCACTGCCACCCTGCCTCAACCATGATGCATTTGAAGAAGCAGAAATGGCAGGAAAAAACACTAGAGAACAAAGCCAGGACTGGGAATTATGAGAAGCCTCATGTGACCAACGATGAATTCAGTTTTGTTTTTCATCATTTTGAAACAAGATGGGATTGGGAGGGAGACAAACCATAAATGACTCTTAATCTCACAAAACAAACTGGGGGTTGCTGGGGGGAGGTGGGATTGGGAGAGGGGGAGCGGGCTATGGACACTGGGGAGGGGAGGCGAACCATAAGAGACTATGGACTCTGAAAAACAACCTGAGGGTTTTGAAGGGTCAGGGGTGGGAGGTTGGGGGAACAGGTGGTGGGTGATGGGGAGGGCACGTTTTGCATGGAGCACTGGGTGTTGTGCAAAAAGAATGAATACTGTTACGCTGAAAAAATTAATAAAAAGGGGAAAAAAAATTATAAATCAAAAAAAAAAAAAAAAAAAAAAAAAAAAAAAAAAAAAAAAAAGTTTTAAGTTTTAATTCAGATATTGAGATTTTCCTGGATCTCTCATCTTCGTATGACGTTACCTTCCTCATAATTTCTACACTAAATGTTCCGGGAAGTGCTAGAAGTGCTATAAGAAAATCTCCTGAATTTACTCATAGTGACTTTAACGAAAGTTACGGTAGCTTAACTCTTTAAGTTCACTCATTCATCAGACATGCTAGATGCCTGGTGCTGTGCCAGACCCTCAGTGTACAAAGTTGAGAAAGACAAGGATGATTTTTGCCAATTCATTTAAGCTGAGTTCACTGAGAAAAAACAAGCCAATTAGCATCATGAGATAATGGACATGATAGTACACTCTTTTCGTGACAGATACTAACCCAGAAATACAAACATTTTTTTGGTCATATTAGTGAAGTAAATGAGAGAGAGAGGAGAAAACATCTGGTACAGAAAATTTCAGTTTGGTATCCATGATGATCATGGATAAACTATCAAACTATCCCTCAGTTTCATCTCGTAGGCTGTGTTACAGTGGGAGGATTAGGCCTGCTGTGTCCCATCTCCTTGGTCTCTGGGTTCCTGGCTGGCTTTGGAGGATGGGAGATACTGGGGAGGAGATGAGGGAGGGGAGTGGAGGGAGAACTCAGGTTATTTCTTTTTCTCCAACTCTACCTCAGGCAGTGTCTCTGTCAGCAGCTGCCTCTCCTCTGTGGCTCAGTTCCTACACGTCTACCCTCTCTTCCATGGTTTCAGATTCTGGGTGGACTGCACTGTGCCCCCAGCCCTTGCTGGCAGGCTTTTGCTTCTGCATTCTGGTGATGCCAGCTCTCCTGCTGTGTCTGTAGCTGCAGGGTAATAGGCTTTCTGCAGGAGCTATTTGTTGGGTTGCCTCTCCATCCCATTTGGCTTCTTAACTTTTATTACTGGGTAACCAATTACCTCTATTAAATTTCCTCTGTTGAAAGGCGTAGAGTAGTGACTAATAGAGTATCAAATGCTATGTTCAAAGCATGGGGCCTTTCTGATGAGTACAGACAATATTCTAGGTCTGAAAGAATGAACCTTCTAAAGAGGTTCTGCCTCTGGCAGAAATTTCCAGCAATTTTATTTCTGTGTTTTTAGAACAGCCGTCCTGATTTTTCCCCCAGCATCTTCCATTCCTGCTGCCTTGTCTCAAAATGTACTTAGACTATCCTGCTTTTGCTTACCTTTTCTGCAATATTACTTCCTGATGGCATTCTCTGCTGGACACTGGCCCCATATTTATTTTACTGGCTGGGACTTGGGTAATTTGTCCCCTCCCTTGCTCGTCTCTGACCATGGTTGTCTTTCATCTTTGGTATTCTCAGTGATTATATTAATATTTGGCTGAAAGCTTCCTGCCTCTCCACTGGTCACAAGTTTTGACACAGTATATGCAAAGTACCACTTTGTGACCTCACGAGTCACTCCATGAAAACCTACCTACTGGGTCTTATATTTCAATCCATTTTGCACCCATTCTAATGAACTAGCATAAGGTTAGAGCAGAAAGAACCCAGAGTAAGCTGTGGGGCAACTTGCATTGCTCTATCTCTGAACTGATATAGGACATGCATAGGAAAAACTAAAATCATAACACCTGACTTTCCATCTCACTTCAGAAGGCCAAAACATAGATGAATAGTATAATATTAATATTCAGCTACTTGACTTCAGTACACTATTAAATCTTACAGTGATTCTGTGAGGTAGTTGTAATTCCAGGTGAGAGAACTCAATCTGAGAAAGGCCAGTTGACTTCTCCAGGGTCATATACGGAATAAATAGAAATGGAGTATCTGGAATTTCAACCCTATTTGCCTGCCTTCAATGCTCGTGTTCTTTCTACTCCACCTGGATGCATTTGGATGGGAAAAGGCTATTCATCAAAGTATTTTAGGGAAAAATATATGTTTTGTATTACACAAATTTTGAAGCATGGCAGTAGACGTTATCATCCTTCTTTGAATTAAGGCTGTCACATACCAGAGAAAATAACCAACAGATTAATTGTTTTCTCTAAACAGCTGACATACTTAACCATCTGAACTATTTCCTGAGTGAAAGCATTTTATTCTTTAATAATCTATTTTCACATCACTGTCTTTGGCTATACAGCCTTCTTCTTGCATCTTTAGCTATATGGTCCCTAGTGGAAGCAGAAGCCCATTTGATCTCTTGAGCCTGCACACAGATCCACGACACTGTGAACAAAGAGCAAAGCATGCAATAAACTGTGTTAGGTGACAGTTCTCTGCAAATCAAGGTAATCTAGCTGTGGGCTGTTTGCTTCAAGAGTTCAATGAAATGCATTGGCTCTAAGTTTTGCTTTTGTTGTATCACAGAAAGGACACTATGAACTTTCAAAGACACACTGAAACATTCATTCAAATCTTTTTTCTGTATTTTTACTGCATTTTGAGTGTTTTGGAATTTGGGTTGCATTTCGACTGTCCTTCTGCCGGCTCTGTGTTCCGTTTATTGCGGTTCATTCTGATGACAGTTTAAAGCTGAAGTGCACCACACTGGGAGTGTGTGGACTTTAAACAAGGACTATTTCTCTTCACCAGCTTTCTGACATTGTGGAGAAACTCTCATGCCATCTATCTTCCTCAAAGGTACAGAGAAATGGATAAAGATAACTTAGCATAAAATTATGAAGAATATTATGAGTTTATCAATGACTGTGCATTGTCAAAAACCCCCCGTCTGTTCTAGGGCACTGAAGAGCAGCCTGGTTGTCGGCTGGGGCTTGATTAGAGCGCTCTGCTTATTTCTTCATTTTGCAGGGAGGAAAACAGCTGTAGCTTCCAGGGCTCCATAATAAAACACTGATTTCATTTGGACATTTATTAGCTACCCATGACAAAATTGCCAGTCTCTTGGCTACATATTTCTTTCTCTTTTGTCTTTTTTGTAATAAGATGAGAAGGGTAGAAATATAATTACCATTTTCCACTCCTATTCATCTTTAGGAATTTCCATCAAAGACTTTGCTATGAAATTTTTATGCAGTGAAGTTCTTCTGGAGCAGTGGGAAGTGGGCAGTGGAAGGGAGCTATGTGGACAGGGGGCACAGACTATCAATTTTCTAATTCCATTGAATAGTCCTGGATGTTTCACCTAGACCTACCTTGCACATTTTGATTTATGTTCACAGGTAACCATAGTAATCATTGAAGCTGCAGTGTTCACTGGCCAATCCTAGCCAACTCGATGGCAGGTATTCTCTGGAACAGTATGTTTCCAGCTGCTGTACTGGAAACAGAGAAATGACAAAAGACAGTGCTAATCTAGAGAGGGAGGAGGAAACTAGCAGGAAACTGCATTTCTGGAGTGGGTGTTCAGAGATTAACAAAGAAGGCCCCCACCAGGAACAGACAGTAGTCTAGCACAGGGGTCAGCAAACTATTTCTGTAGGGACCAAATTGTAAAAAAAAAGAAAGAAAGAAAAAAAGGGGGGGGGGCTTTAGGGGCCAGTCTCTGTTGCAACTATTCAGCTTTATTGTCGTAACATGAATACAGCTGTAGGAAATACGTAAGTGAAGCAGTTGTATCTTTAACAAATTAGCAGATTTTGGTTTTATGGGGTTTGTTAAGCATTTCTATAAACTTAAGAATATTGCTAAGGTGGTGTGGATGGAGAGGAGAGTGTTTGACGACTGTATTATAGCTCCCCCAAGTATTTTGAGTGTAGATTTGGCAATAATCACACTACATCATAAAGCACGAGCGACCTGGGTCATTAGAACAATATGA
Source organism: Meles meles (assembly GCF_922984935.1). Lineage (NCBI taxonomy): Eukaryota > Metazoa > Chordata > Mammalia > Carnivora > Mustelidae > Meles > Meles meles. The sequence continues at coordinate 27,956,236 of NC_060070.1, forward strand.
AAGTTATAGGCATTTATAGGACATCCTATTTATAGCACATTCATTAATATGCAGTTACTTCCAAAATGATTTTCCTACCTTTAGTCTCTGTCTTCCTGATGTCTCTTCTTTTGTTTCCAGAGTTTGAGAATTGTTCCTATTATATCACTACCCTACTTTAACCTTCAAGATCTCCTCATTGCTTACAGAATAAAATACAATTTTTTGGGTCTGTCATTCAAATACTTCCGCAATTTGAACTCAGACTGTCTTCCCAGTTTTATCTTTAGCTTTCCCCTGTATCTTAAGTTCTTGCCATAAAGTGATTTTTGCTACCCTCGAGCATATCCTGACCTTTGCACCTCCAGGCAGTTATCAAGCTGATATCTCACTCCTCCTTCTGTTTGATCTAACTCTGAAAAGTCTACCTGTATCTCTTAGTCGCCAAAGAAGGTAATGATAACACAGTGCCACACATAATTATAACTAATTACTAAAAAAAATTAGGAAAGTTATCTTTTCTTTGCAAATATATAAAATTTATGCTCTTATTTAATAATAAAAATGGAGCGCTCCAAATTATAGCAATTTAGAATGTCAAATTTGGCCCAATTGAGCTGAGAAGGTATAATAAAGAGATCATACTGATTTCAGAAAATTGCAGTTTTTATCTATTAAGGCTTTTCCAGTGTGAAACCATTGCCTTGTGAAGACTATTAGCTCTCCTCCATAAGTTATGCAGACTGCGGAATGATGCACTATTATTGGTATTTGCAGCTTAATAGTAACAATAATTATTTCTAAGATATAGCTGTATCAGATAGCAATAACATAATGAGTTAGTAACATGCAGGCATGCCACCAAATGACACTTATTTCTCCAAAATAAATCTGGGTTGATGATGGAGTCCTTCCTCCTTTCTCCATTCCTAAATAGCCTAAACATGCAAATAAAATAATCCCGAAGAACAAAATGTTAGCATTGAACTTCATTGTCTCTTGTAACTCATGACATCCCTTCCTACCTAACTAATGTAATCTTTTTTAAAATTTTGGTTTTTGATCCATATATTACTGAAGTCACTATTAAAATTCATTTTATACTCGTGATCTACTTCTGTGTGGAACATTACTTCCCATTAAAGTTAACATGCAGTCCATGGGATAGCTAGGAGAAAGCAGGGTCTGTACTCTGTTTCTTCCTCTTTTCAGATGTTCCTGGGAAGAACAATATCTATTTCTCAGTTGTTTTAAGTATGAAATGAGATCACTTATGTACAGGGATTAGAATAATAGATGAATATCATCTAGGATAGACTCAAGATAATGTACCTAGATATATTTCAAAAAAACATAGTAGCTGTAATAAAACAATGAGACAGACTTTCTCTTTCCACATCGGTTCCAATCAATGCAATAGCGCTCATAAACAAAGTTAACTTTAGCATTTTAAGGTGTAGAGCCTTAGCCTATACACTGTCATTCTTAGCTTTGGTCAAAGGAAACATTCTGCTTTGACTCCCAGAGAGTTGGAAATGTTCTTTAGGATCCACTGCCATCCCTCTGCAGCTCACAAGTACAGATGAAAGGCCAGAGAGGCTGCAACTCTCTGAATTTTGTAATTGGTTATTACCAGCCTATTCATTTCATTGACAGGACTTGATTTAGAGGTGAGAAACTTTGTTTAAAATAACTTTTTTTGTTATTCACAGAAATCAAAGGTGTGTCATATAATCCTATTTTCCAAACTGCCACACAGGGAAAATGGAGGGCAATAATTTGGACGGAGGTAATGAAATAAAGAGTGACTCAACTGTTAAGCATAACAAGTTAATAAGCATCTGTCACTGGGAAGAACAGAGAGAAATGAACTTGGTGAACTGGAACTGGGTGGGGACACGAGGTAGATGGTAGGATGCCCAGTGAAGTTTAAATATCTGTGTTCTGTCTTACTACACACAGGTCTTTTCTGATTCTCCATGTACAGAATGGTGGGCTATCAGTGCCCCGGACTATTATTCCATGACACAATTCAGTTGGTCTAATTCCAGTCTGCGTTCACTTTTGCAACCATAGCTAGGATGGAGGATGAAATAATATTAAAAAAGATTGTCACAGATCCACTCTGTGTGGGGGTGACAATTTTGGTGATGGGGGTTCATTTTGAAGCAAGTATATGCCTCAAAATATTTCTACCATAACTCTGCACTTAGAATAATGACCTATTAAGAATGTATGACACGTAGCATAATCTTCGAAGCTCTCTGGATCTAAAAGATAAAGCTAGATGCTTCCTCCAAGGAATAGTATGAAACAAATTCACAAATGACTATGAATCATCGATACAATGTTGAGACCCTAAGGGAAGATGGATATGTTATGGAAGTTTAGCAGAGGAAAAAAATCACATCTATTTGGTATCAATCAGAAAGCCTTCATGAATGTGGTGCCATTTGAACTATACCATGAAACACAGCTTGGGCGGGGACAAAAAATAAAACGAAAACTTGGGAGGGAGAAAACATTATGGGTGGAAGGAACTGCATGAAAAGGACGTGGATATGGAAAGCCCTGGGTCGTGAGTATAATTTAGTAAATGACAAAGGTTTACTACATAACTGATACATGAGAAAATGTTAAGGCAGGATATTGGTGCAAGGTTTGGTAACTAACTTGTCCAAAGCTTTGTATAGCATATTTTAAAATCTAAGTATCTTAAATTCCATATGTGTCTGCTTGCCTTTAATTTGACCCGAAAATGTTGAAAAGATGACACCTCATAGAGGGAGGAGTTGCAGAGGATGTCAGAAAGGACCTGTTCCTGCTAGGCTTTTTCAACCGCAGCTGGCTGCTAAGGCAGTAAACAAGGATAGAAGACAATTAATGTCAGCAGCACTTGACAGACACAGCGTATGATATTGATAAATAGTAACCATTGATACCAGATGGCAGCGTTCCCATGAAATGTTATCTTCAAGAAACTTAAGATAGCTTATTTCTACCTAGGCTTCTTGGAAGGAGAAGCCTTGTTCTGTTCTGTTGGGAATATCATTTTTATACAAACTAAACAGAATATAGAAAAAGGATTCCTCAAAGTGCTATTTAAAAGAAGTATAAAGGAAAAACTGGACCAAGCATTCGAGTGCCAGAACATCAGCGGGTGAACTCCTTCCCAGAAGGAGTTGAAGGCTGCCCTCAACCTGTCACGGAAGACCTGCTGAGTTGACATGCCAGAGGGATGAGAGAGTGTGTCACTCAGGTTTAAGAAGATAAAACCTGTTTGATGAAAAGGACATTTCAAGACCTCATAATATCACTCAAATTGTTCTTTGTTTTAATGTATAGTGAAGCTTCTCAAACTTACTGAAGGAAGAAGGTATAAAATAAAACATAAGGGGCCGTGTAAACAGAAAATAGAGCAAGACTATTCTGAGAGTCAGTTCTGATACCAGTGGAGAAAGACCCTTTGACATGCTCAAAAAGAATGGACGGAATTGGTACTTCTGATTTGAAATTGGAAGTGTGAAGATAGTGGGTTTTCTTTCTTTCTTTTTCTTTTTTGAAATTGCACAAAAGCATGATAGAAAACCAGAAATAGAAACGTAATCTCTGTTTCCTGTGAAACAAGATGCAGTTGAGACTCTGGGCTCCCGCGTTACTTGAAGTTGGGATATCAAATGAGGTAGAGTGGAGACCGAGAGGGGAGCACTACCCTACAGACCGCAGAGCCCTAAGTAGCATGCCTTGACTACAAAACCACCATCTCTTGTGGATGAAAAGTGTCTAGAGAGACTAGTAGCTCCCTTCTTTATAAACCTCATGAAAAAAATGTGGTCTAGGAAAAAAAAATTGCTTTAAAATATGAGTAATAACCAAAGAATAGTTGATGCTATATCCAATCAATAATAAAAAATAAAAGATCAGAGGAATAGCAACCAACCAACAAAGCATCATCATAAGAATACTGTTGCCTTTAAATGACAGTTGTTAATTGTGAGTGAACATATTGTGATGAATTAAAAAATAATCTTGAAACAATTATCGATACAGAATAAGAATACAAAGAACAAACAAAAGCTCAGGAAGACATAGTAAAACAATAAAAGATAAAATATGGAGCTCTTTAAAAAAAAAAGATTGACTTCTCAAAATGAAGTGAAAATTAGAAGCACAGTAAAGAAAAGTCACTGTTGAAAACATTGGTGGGCCATAGTCAGATGTTACCATTTAAAATTAAAATATATGTAGATTTGAATTTTAGATTTTAAGTCACATTAGCCACATTTCATGTGTTCAGTGACCACCTGTGAGTAGTGCCTTATCATATTAGAGTACCGATAGAGAATATATCCATAATGAAAGAGTCACAAAATCCTGCATGCTGTAACATGGATGAATTGTGAGGGTGTTACACTAAGTGAAATAAAGCAGTTCCAAAAGGACAAATACCATATGATTCCACTTACGAGACACCTAGAGTAGACAAATTCATGGAGACATAAAATAGAATGGTGGTTCCTAAGGGCTGGGGCAGGGGAAGAAGGGAGTGAGGAGTTATTGTTTCTTGGATATGAAGTTTCATTTTGCAAAATGGAAGGTGTTCTGGAGATGAGTGGTGGTGATGGATGTGAAGGCACTTAATGGTATTGAACTCTACATTTAAAAATGGGCAAGATGTGTATTTTAGCAAAATATATGTATTTTAACATAAAAAGTTTAAAAAAAAACCACAATAGCTACGGAAAATTTAAAAAGTAATCTACAAGTTGAGATTCCTTAGCCTGTTTAGGAAAAATCAGCAGAGAACATCAGTAAGCTATAAATATCTTTATAAAGTTAGTGGAGTTCAAAGAATTTGAGGAGTATGCAGGCAAAAAGAAAGTTTCCCAATAAGGGAAGTGTTTCAGGCTGGCCTCAGACTTCTCATCTGCAATGTTCAATTTTCCGGATACAGATGAGAAATGTCTACAAAGTGCTAGAAAAAGAGAATATGTGTGATCCAGGAATTTTAATAAGCTAAATGGTCATTCAAATATAAAGTTAATCAATAAACTTCTAAACTGAGAGAGTTGGAGAATGCTGTTCCAATTAGTCTTAAAATCTAGTTGACTATACATGAATGTGCTCCCTTTCTGCTACCTTAGTCCCTCAGTGGCTGGGGATTGGTCTTGTTCTTTTATATAGATTTTCTCTTTGTTCCTCTCTTCACTCTGCTTTCAGCCCCTAAATCCTGTTTTCTCTAAAACTGGGTCCCTAAATATATTTGCTGTGCTCTTAGAAGTGAGAGTTTCTGCATTTGCCATCTCATTAATGACACCCCTCTCTTCTGTAGAGCCTTCCCTCTGATTGTTTCAGTGATTCTGGACTCTTATTAACTCACATTTGGCTTTCATACCTAATTTCAGATTTTAATCCCTACCTGTCTGTTCCTAGATTAAGTATCCTTTAGCCCTGCTTCTATCTTTTTCTTAACTTTAGCTATTAGTCCCTGGCTCTCAAGCATTAGTTCTTCCTAGAATGGCCTGGCCCCGTCTTCTAATATCTCCATGGTGAAAACTTGTTTCCTCTGGCTCCCAGCACAGCCTCAGCAGCATTATAAATGTTGGATAAAGATGATCACGATTGCTATGAAGCTCTGTATCTGTAAATGTAGAATTTATATTGTTTTGTAAGGAAAATGTCAGCATTAGCATTATTACAGCAGGTCAGTGCCCAAATAATAGAGACCACTTTCCATCGATGAACAACACAACCTGAAATCATTGCTTACAGGTTTCAGCACCACTAAAAAAGAATTTATGTGAGTTTGTGAATATACATTTTTTAAATGTTTAAAGCTTTATGGGCATATTTCAAAGGTTGTTGAGCCCATAGATTTATCTGTCAGGGGGCCATGGCATTGATGACATTGCTTTATTTGACCTATAATTAGAATATAAGGGATGGTATGACTTGGGACATAAAGTTGATGCTAAATGAAGAAGGGCAGAGATATAACCCGAAGGAAGGTAGACAGATATGGGTGAGGCAGCACTGAATCCAGAAAAAGGAGAAGAAGATTGAGATAGGAATAGGTATAGACACTGTTATAAATGTCTATAAAGTACATTCTTAAAAATCTATTGATAACTAGATTCTAGAATAAAGTGAAGAAAAAAAAAGCTCAAGATAAGGGGTCTGATTCTTGAATCTACAAATGAGAGAAGGGAGACCTTTCTGAGACTTAATTTATAAAACAGTGTTTAACTTATCTGTAGGAGTAGAGCGGGGTTGGTACTCTGGCTTCATTCCCACTTTTATGAGGAATGTCATAATAGTTTTGAAGTTGTGAAGTCAGCTCAAGTGCTGATAGGACCATGCAAATCCCATACCCCATTCCCAGTGATTAATCATGGCTGGGCTCATCCACATTTCAGGGTCTGGGTTGCATACTGTCAGGAACCAGGCCTCAAGGTAATATTATCAGAAGTATGGTTCTTAGATTGAGGTTTAATTCTCATAGCGAGGTTTCCTATTGTTCCCTTGTCCACATCTCTACCTAGGCTCTGTTCTGATAACTGGAGTCCTATAATGATCCCTATGCACCTGAATATCTAATTCTATAATAGCCCAATCTCTTCATTGTTTTTTGTTTTTAGCAATTGACCACTACTTCTAACCTGCAAGAATTTTTAACAACCACTAGGTTACGTAGCTAAACTTTAGATTCAGAGACCTAGAATCAGGAGGGTACATTAGAACTGAGGAAAGATAGTAGATAAACATTGCAAAATCCAATTTTCTGTGCTGAGCATGCTCAGTCAGCATCCTAGGTACTGATGCAGGTATGACTGAGACTCTAGGCTTGTCTGATGGTCCCTTGGCATGGGTCCTTGGCTGGGACCTCCCCAGAGTCCTCTGACCCTGTAGGCTTTAATGGTACTAGAAGTGGCAGAGCTGATTATTGTGCATTCTTAGTTTGGGTTCCCTGAAAGCAAAGCCTGAGACAAGGACTTGGTTACATGTAATTCATTTAGGGGGTGACCATAGGTAGGAGAAATGAGGGAATGGGAAGAACATGACAGGGAATACGTTAGTGATGTCCCTGCTATAGGCAAGATGGGTTCTATTTCACAAAAACTCCTGCAAAACAGAGGATACCTCTAAGAAATATCTGTGTAGAAAATGGGAGTCTTGAGTATTTACCTGCAGCTGCCATCCCCATTAGATGAAATACTCCCACTCCCCATGGAATCTTCTGCCTTTCCAGGCTGCCCTTGGTCAGTTTGGAAGGGTTTGTTCTCTACCTGTTATTTTGGTTGGTGCATCCTCTCCAGTCCATTCACAAGGGAGTCCATTCAGCAGACCAGTGGTCATATCCTAAGTGCCTAAACCTCTAATGATATCTTCTACTAGTTTTTACATTCATCCTCATTTGTCTGTTATTATTTATGTTCAGTGTCATTTAGTGAAGAGAGATATAATGGGATCTCTCAAGTCTTTGTATCCTTGCAGGTCTCTCTTTAAGACTTCCAAAGTAACAAAAGCCAGCCAACTCCGCAATCCTTATGAATAGACTATTGCCCTAAACTGTTCAAGTGCTAGAACTATTATCCAACCAAATGCTTCCAACTCTACTGAGATCAGAGTATTAGACCTGAGATGCTTCTGCCCACTAGCTTTTTTTTTTTTTTTAAAGATTGTTATTTAAGAGAGAATGGGGGGAGGGGGCAGAGGGAGAGAATCTTCAAGCAGACTCTCTGCTGAGTATGGAGCCCCATGTAGTGCACACAACCCACGGGATCATGACCTGAGTCAAAATCATGATTCGGATGCTTAGCCTACTCAACCCCTCAGGCATCTCCCATCCACTAGCATTTAATAGATATTCCCATTTGCCTGGTGATGACTTAGGTCCAGGATCCCATCCTAAAGGTTTGTTTTCCCTGGACATTCCAGGAACCAACTGCGTTGATTTAAGTTCCCCAGAAAGTACAGCCTGGAATAAGGACTTACGAGAAGTAGTTACTGCATCTACAGCAGGCGTGCATTGCTTATGTGGTAACTCTTTAAGACGTTCACTTACCTATTCCTAGAATTTCATTCATTAGAGTAAGAAGCAATTTAAGAAGTGTACTAGTTGCAGGTTCACAGTGGCAAAAGGGTCCCAAATGCTATTAAAACCCCAAATACGGGGCACCTGGGTGGCTCAGTGGATTAAGCCGCTGCCTTCGGCTCAGGTCATGATCTCAGGGTCCTGAGATCAAGCCCCGCATCAGGCTCTCTGCTCCGTGGGGAGCCTGCTTCCTCCTCTCTCTCTGCCTGCCTCTCTGCCTACTTGTGATCTCTCTCTGTCAAATAAATAAATAAAATCTTTAAAAAAAATAAAAAATAAAAAAAAATAAAACCCCAAATACATGAGGAATCCGTTTATGGTATTGTTGTTGATTTGAGAAATCAACATTCTTAGAGTCATGACCAGAGTTGAGCTTTAGAAGAAAGAATTCTTTAAACCATGTACTTTAAATTTTTTGTTGGTTTTGTAACGCTTTGAGAGATTTAAGAATACATGAATGGTTTAGGTCTTGATGGCTTATTGGGCATTAATTAAACACATTTCAAATAAAACGGTCTCTGGCTGTAAATAGTGGCATATTTCACATGCTGTTAACTTTTTATAATGTTTTAGAACAGTCTTTTCATATTATTCTCTATCAGTATTAATGAAACATATCTGCCTATCCAGGGTCCATCTTTAAAATAAAAGTATAGCTAGTCCTGTTTTTAAATTTGGACTTGACTTAATTTGCATTAAGATTGAAAATAAAAGGATAATATATTTTAAATTAACCTTTGTTTGCTTTTAAACAAAAAATAAGTCCTGATAATGAATTTTTTAGTTGATCTCAAGTTGGATCAAACAGGAACAATTATGTGAATGACAATATAAAAAAATTATTTGGACTGCTTTTACCTGCTAGCCACAAAAGACTGTCAAAGCATCTTTCTTCCCTTCTGTATATATTTTTTTAAAGATTTTTATTTATTTATTTGACAGACAGAGATCACAAGTAGGCAGAGAGGCAGGCAGAGAGAGAGAGGAGGAAACAGGCTGTCCGCAGAGCAGAGAGCCTGATGCGGGGTTCGATCCCAGAACCCTGAGATCATGACCCGAGCCGAAGGCAGAGGCTTTAACCCACTGAGCCACCCAGGCGCCCCAACCCTTCTGTATATTTATTTGCGGTGGAAGAGTATGGGTGGTATTCACATCCAGAATATTTTGCAACTCTGTTGCAGAGTAGACTCTACGGAAGCCACAGATAATATAACATTGAGACCATCTGGAAGTGCGTTCGAAGATCATCTTGTGTTACTGTATCTACTTTCTCCTTCCTCCCTCTTTGGGGCTAGAGCCCAGGTCTCTCTTCTACTCAAAAGGAAATCTTGCATTCAAGTAACAGATATCCATGATTCTACTCTTGGGGGAAATTCTCCTTATCAAGTGGTATATATTTGGGGGTGAAAGGAAAAGATGGGGGATGTCTTAGGCCTGAAAAAAAAATGGGTTTTTGAATTGCTTAAAAAGATAAAATATTTCCATTTGTTCTTCACAGGAAGTAAAATCATGAAATCAGTTAGAAAGGATACAGTAAATACTTTATCCTGTGTAGTAAATTTGAGTATAGGTGCAATTAAATCCAAACTGTTGGAAGGGTAATAAAAGTTCCTATTCCACCTGCAACATCAGTGCTTTCATGTCTGGCCCCATCATTTTTGTGGCAACAAAGGAAGTGAGTAGAATTACATATTGCTTTATGACAACACATAAAATAGTGGCAATTTTTGAGAGCAAGTATTTCAGGTCCTTCCCCCGCGCCATGTATGGTTCAACGGATATGCCAGGGAAACACTAAACATGTCGAAAGAAGTTTATGAGAAGAAACAAGGTTAATCATTTTTCATTTTGAAGGGGGAAAAGCATGCCTAAAATATTGGGATCCCCTCGTTCCTTTCTACTGTAAGCTACAGAATTGTTGAAAAGGTCAAACATTTAGTGTCTTCAAATAAACAATTAAATATGAGAATGGCAGCTAAAGATCATACTTTAGACAAAGATGCATTAATATTCTTAAAAACTCAAATCAAGTTCTGAAAAGTTGTTCGTGCACTTTGTACTGAAGAAGAGGCACATAGAAACCTTCACATTAGACATTAGGGTTCATTCCCCCATCTTGTACCAGCCTAAATGTGGGAATATAATATATGAAAACAGAGAAATCTGTGGTAAAACATGTCATACCTAGGATGATGTGGAAGGAAACTATAAAAATTGGAGCGGAATACAGTGCTATCCCTGCCCTGGGAAACAAGGTTACACCAAAAAATTCTCTGGATACAGTGTGCATTTGTTTAATATCCATGGCATTGCTCATGAAAAATTCCATGCACGAGATTACCCTGTCCATCACAGTTTGCATAGAGAAGTTTTGTGGCATCTGAGTGCCTCTGTGCGTGTGATGGACTGTACACACCATGGAGCTTGGGCTCACTGCCACTCCCTTTCTGAGAACACGACCTAACTTCGCTGTGGGTGTGTCTCACAGGACTCTGAATAGCCCCACCCTCCAAGGACATGGGCGTGCTCTGAGAGGGAGCTATGGCTCTGAAAGTAAACACATAGAGGAGTTTCAGAAAATTTTTCAGCAGTTGCAATATCATTAGAATAAATCTATTTTCTCCCAGAGTTGTTATTTTGAAGGGGCCAACTCTCATTTAAAGGGATAGTTTCTGATCTATTTGCTGAAAGAAAACCCTCCAAAATCCTATTCAAATGCACTCATAAAAATGAAATAAATATATAAATCAGCCAGGCTTAAGTATGGCTTGAGTGAAGTGAATCTGCCTTTATTTAACTTCTGTATTTCTAACTTTTGTGAAATATATCTCGTGCTGCCTGTTACTTTCTCATCTGAATTCCCTGGTCAGGCTCCAGTCATCACTTGAGCGACAAATGTAGCAATCCTATAATGGCTTTTTAAAGACTGTTATTATGTTGTCTTTGAACTGCAGCCACATATGTCTTTCCTGTGATTATTTCTTTTTCTGTATAATTTGGAAATGCTTCAGAGATGAGGTTGCTGCCCCCCCCCACCCCCGCCAAGAGCATGGTGTTTTCTCAGTTCTCATTCTATCTGAACTCTATACAATGTCAAGGGCTTATCACAAATTTCTGTCTTCCTCATTCTTCACATGGGCAAGCTCTGCTCTGTCTACCTTCCAAACATCTCCCCCAAATCCACTGCTGCCTGCCTCCGTTTCCACCACTTTGTCCAAAGCACTGTCATCTTTCAACTGGTGTGGGTTCATACAATAGCCTCCTTAGTCCTCTTCCTGCTTCCCCCTACAAACTCTTCCCCACACAAACTACGGTCTATGTTCTGCTCTTAACGTGTTGTAGGCTGAGCCATGTTACTCTCCTGCGTTAACACTTCAGTGCCTTCTCATTGCACTTGGAAATTTCCAACTCAGGATCTTGCTCTCTGGTTCTCCCTCTAACCTCCTCTCAAACCATTTCGCATGGAGTTGCTTACAGTGATTTTAGAAACACTCTTCTGTTTCTGGTCTTGATCTGGTTTGCTCTAGCTGGAATACTCTTCCCACTGAACCTCCCATGGCTGGCTACTTCTTGTCCTTCCAATATGAGTTCAAATGCCAGAGCTTCAGGGAGCTCAGTCCAGGCTCTCATTAATCCAAATTAGCCATCTTGTCATACTCCACTATATCACCAGACTTTAATTCTCTATAACACTTACTACTCACTGACATTTTTCTTCTGCATTAATGCATTTCTTGTTTAGCGCACATCTCCCCCTACTAGAATAGAATATCTCTGGGATATCTACTCCCCTGCGTGACCTTGGGAAGGCAAAATGAATATTTCTGAGCAGTCTTTTCCAATCTATGGAACAGGCTACAAATGTGCTTATTTCCAGTGTTAAATGAGATAATGATTGTAAAATACTCGAATTTATTAGTAAGAAGAAAGTATATGCTGCCTATATATTTTTTACTAAAACTTTATTTTTTAGCATGATTTTAAGTTCGCAGCAAAACCAAGGAGAAGGTATAAGATTTCCCCTATACCTCTGCCCCCTGCATGCACAACCTGCCCATTATCAACATTCTCTGCTAGAGTGGTACATTTGATGTCAATGAACCTGCATGAACATATCATAATCACCTAAAGTCAACAGTTATGTTTCATTCTTGGTGTTGTACACCCTATGGGTTTGGACAATGATGTATAATGATGTAAAATAAAATAATGATTTATCCTTCATTATAGCATCATACATAGTGTTTCCTCTGCCCTGTAAAAATTTGGGGCTCTACCTATTCCTCTCCTCCACTCCTCTGCACCAGCCCTGGCAACCACTGATCTCTTTATTGTCTCCATAGTATGGCTTTCCCAGAATATCAGATAGTTGGAATCATATAGTATATAGCTTTTTCAGATTGGTTTCTTTCATTTAGTGATAGGCATCTAAGCCTCCTCCATATCTTTTCATGGCTTGATAGCTCAGTTTTTTTAGGGCCATATATTTCATCATCTGAATGTACCATAGTTTATTGACCCATTCACCTACTGAAGAATATTTGGGTTCTTTCCAAGTTTTGGCAATTATGAATAAAGCTGCTATAAATACCATTTGCAGGTTTTTGTGTAGACATAGGTTTTCATCTCTTTGGGGCAAATACCGAAAAGTTCCCTTTTATGTTTTTTATCTTCAATTTTTTTGTTCTAGTAGTTCTCCAGTGCATGCTATGGATTCTAGCACATTGATTATTGATAACAACAGCATCAGCTAGAAGTGTGGCAGATTTGGCAGCCTGGAAACTTTAAACATTAATTGAGAGAACTTGAGAAATCACTTTATCTCTGAGATTAATTATTCTGTAAAACAAGTGTGGTGAAATCATTCTCATTATGAAATTATAAAAACCTTTATAAACATTAGCAGGAAGGGTGCCTGGGTGGCTCAGTGGGCCTCTGCCTTTGGCTCAAGTCATGATCTTAGGGTCCTTGGATCAAGTCCCGCATCAGGCTCTGTGCTCAGCCGGGAGCCTGTTTCCTTCTCTCTCTCTCTGCCAAATAAATAAATAAAATCTTTTTTAAAAATTAAAAACATAAAATAAAAATTAGCAGGAAAACCATTTTACTCACTTATACTGAACTCCAGTTTGACCAACATCCTAGAGACTCTCTAATTGAAAGGGCTCGGCCACAAGCCAGGGACTGCGTGGTCTCTTCCTTCCCCTGTGCTATTTGTGTCATGGCAGTGCCTAAGCAAAACCCTAGCAGTCGGGTTTTTTTTCTTTATTTTGTGAACATTTTCAGTGCATATTACTTTAATATTTAATCAGTAGCTACAGATAATTTAATTTTTAATTAATTTCTATTGTTTCTAAACAATAGAAACTTCTGTATTTCATGGCTAGGCGTTTCAGAGTTGTTATAACTCTCTATTCTGTACACGTGTGAAATTGATTTATAATCATTACATCACTTAATTCTGTTTGGTTGACTTTGCTTTGTTCCTGTTGGTTGGAATATCAGATGATAATGACTGATCCCAAGAGTGTAGTTTCCTGTAACTGCTCTTACAATGGAAAAATGTTGTGCACATTTTACATGGTATATATTTATTAAAATATATGTTTGAGAACATTCACTTCACTTCACTTGACTTCACTATATCCTGTGCATATCTACAATCTCTACATCCTGTAGAAATTGAGAGAATATGTTTCTGTGTATAATGTCCTTACACGAGACAAAGTTGTGTGGTGAATGATTCTAGAATATGTTCCTGTTCATTGCTTTCCGAAATCATATTAAATGTCTCATACCAAGAAGGATTCCTTTCTATTTGAGAAAAGGTCTTGGCTTGGCAAGTTTTTGTACATTTGGGTTAGACACCCACTGAAAGTACTGTGCTTAAACTAATCATAACATTACACTTGTAGATCAATAAATTATTTTCAACATTAAAAAAATCACTTCCTAAGTTATGTGATTTGTTGGATTAAGTTTTCATACATTCAGTTTTCTTGAAGCAAAGTGTCCATGAATATTAAGTATTCTTTCTTCTGCTTCTGACCTTAATTCTTTTCTTAGGATGGGTAGAAACCGTGACGAATGTGTTGCCATCGCTGCACTATTATTTTTAATGTAGTTCTGAATTCTAATTATATTTTCCTTTGAAAATTTTTACCCTGCAGTGCTATATAGTTTTTAGCTTGCTTTCATGTGAATGAGCAAAAGTAGAAGGTAAACATTTCAGGTAGAAGATTTAGTGCTCTCAGCTTCTCTTCAGTTTTCCTGCTTGCAAATCTGTCTTCCATATAAGAACCTGTTTCTTAATAATAACCCCTTATTATTAAAGGTATGCACATCCTTTATTATTTATTATTTATTATTATTATTTATTATTATTATATTATTATTTATTATTTATTATCCTTTATTATTTATTATCCATTATTAATAATAACCCCTTATTATTAAAGGTATACACATCCTTACAGAACATTATATTGTGGAATAAGCCAAATGAAAAGAGGAATATTGAAATCTCTGTGTGGTGCTCAAGAATTCTGATACTCTCCATGGCACTCTCATGTCACAACCACCCCTGCCCTACACCATCAGGATTATCCCAATTACACCTTTTTGCTTATGTCATGCAGTGGCCCTGTGTGTTCCTTGGACTCTGCACTAGATGTGATTCTATCAGAAATGCTAAGTGTGTTTGTTATTGTTCTAGGAACTAGATATAAAGTAGTGAACAAACAGATAGTATATTCACCTACATGGAGCTTCCATTCTAATGGAGAGAAGGAAGACAGACACAGAAATATGTAATTAAATATTTAGTATCTCAGGAAATATGTAATGAAATATATATATATATATAGTATATAGTATATATATAGTATATATACATACACATATACACTATATATAGTATATATACTATATATATTTCATATATATATGTATATATACTATATATAGTTACCCCTGTGGGAAACAGTAGTACGTAGGAATAGATACATAATCATCCTGTAAGATTTCCATAAGAAGTTCGCATTCATGGTCATGTGGCAGCTCTCCTCCAAGCAATGATTTGGAAATCCAGGCCTCTTGTGCCATTTGGCTCTGCCCTCCTTAACGTAGGCTTCTACAGTTACTATGCTTCTCCAGGTCGAGACAACAGAGGGGGAAAGACCATGAGTCATGGCACATGGCATCCTTTGCCTTAGCTCACATTCCATTGGCTAAACCTGGTGATCCTGTTAGACATGGAGGCTGAGAAATGTAGACCTTAGCTCCCAGAAGAAGAGGAAGTAGATTTGGCAATTAGCCAATCTCTGTCACAAATGGACACATCCCATTTATGGAGTTCTGCAGATTAAGTAAGACCTGTGTAACTCAGTCCTACTCCAACAAGGTCCCCCTGCAAAGAAATCAGTGTAAGTGATGTCAAGAGGCCAGCCTCACTCATGAGTGAACAAACTCCTGCTTGTGGAAGGGTCTTCAGCAATGCTTTAGTAAATTCTCCTTTTTTTCTCTCCCTGTTTTAAAACAGTTTTTAATTCCATGGGATCACAATCTTAAAATCCAACCTACAGAATTTTCTTGTCTTGGACATAGGTCCATTACCCAGAACCATTTTTAGATTTTTTTTATGTTACTTAATATGTGGCTAAGCAGTGCCAAGCACTTAATTATAAATTTTGGGAGGCAAGAGAATGCTGTACTAAATTAAACTCTTGAGTTCCAATCGAGTGAATTCTGCTCAGTAACAAACAGAAAGCAAGGTTTGGGAATAGAGGCTGGGATTTTAAGTTGTCATCCAATATCATGCCAAAACAGAGTCTAGATAATTACTACTTATTTCAAATGTTAAGTGGGTAGGCCAGATGTTTGCACACAGGAGGAAGTATTTTTAAATGACAGTTTTTCGATGACTATTAAACTATGTGGGAGTTAAATGTTAGGAGGCTATTTATTCAAATAGTGAAAAAATTTTAGGTACCAGTGAAAACAGAGAAAAGACTTCAAGTGAAAAACTTGCAGGTCAAGTATTAGGTCAACATATTCAGTGATCTAAAAGTAGTGATCACCTCAAACGACACTGGGCAATCATATAAAAAGGCCAGGCTTTCCTGGAGAGGGAGAGTTGGTCATTCATAGAGACACCTCACTGAGCTTCAGTT
The DNA here is from genome assembly GCF_922984935.1 of Meles meles. Classification (NCBI taxonomy): domain Eukaryota; kingdom Metazoa; phylum Chordata; class Mammalia; order Carnivora; family Mustelidae; genus Meles; species Meles meles. The sequence continues at coordinate 27,972,478 of NC_060070.1, forward strand.
TTCTTGAAAAGAATCACAATGCTATTTTCGTCTTTTTGTGAGGGATACATGGTGTTGGCAGAATCTGAGATGGGTGAGGATGGATACCTACAACCCCTTTTTTATGCTCCTTCATGCATCCTTCAGGGCTTAAGCATAACATCCCTCACTAACTTTACAGCACAGTGGCTAGAGAGAAGCACTCCTTAATTTGCCCCCTCCCCCATGCCTCATTCAGCAAATTTATGGAGCCTGAGGATCCAGAGGTGAATGAGAGGAGATCTCCCCCACAGAAGCCCGTAGCCTAATGGGAGGCACACACATCACTGAGCAGCTATGACCTACAACAGAGGTACTGACAGATATGAGGCATACAGGAGATGCTGCCTGGATGACAGGAAGCCTGTTTCTCCTGGACTCTGGGCTTCCTTTTTAATCACTGTGTCCCTAATGTTTTGGAGAGCTTATCAGGACGAAGATGAGGTGCCCACAGCAGGGCCTGAAGAAATGCTTTGATTTCTCCTGATAGTTTCAAGTAAGAGAGACTACTGGAAAGGGGCAGCACCAGAGAGTAGCTGGCATCCCACATTTGCTGGGGTTGGTAGGAAACTTCAGGCTAAAACAGGGTTTCTAAATGGCAGAACTGCTAACATTTTGGGCTCAAGAATTCTTTGTTTGTGAGAGGCTATCCCAGGCATTGTAGGATGTAAAGCAGTATTCATAGTCTCTACCCACTGGATGCCAGTGGAAATTTCCTGCCCACTCGTTGTGGCAACAAGAGTCACTAGATGTTGCCAAATATCCCTTGGACAGAATCACCAGTGCTGGACAGGCCTCCAACTAGAGGAATATAGTTTTTTCTCCAGGCTCTGCCTCCTACTTTCTTCATATTGATGATATTTGCTTGCTGTAGGATACTTGCACTTTATAATTTTCTCTTAAATATTAAGGTTTCTCATCTTAACTATCCCCTCAGATGATATAGGACATAAAAGAAGGGAACATATCTGCTTTGAAAAAAAAAATGTGTGATTTTAAGTACTATATTCCCAGTGCCTCATACCTTCTGTAGGGTTACTTACTTATTTTTAAAAGATTTTATTTCTTTGACAGAGAGCACAAGTAGGCAGAGCGGCAGGCAGAGGGAGAAACAGGTTCTCTGCTGAGCGAGAAGCCTGATATGGGGCTCAATCCCAGGAATCACGGCCTGAGCTGAAGGCAGATGCTTAATTGACTGAGCCTAGGGCTTATACTAAGAATTTGTGGGCACAATAAGAATGTGGTGATTGTAAACATGGTTGTATGTTCTTTCCCTCCCTGTTTCCATACCCTTGCAATACTACCACTGTGTGTTCCTCCCATGAAGATGTGGTCTATTTCCCCACCCCTTGAACCTGGCTTGGCCTCATGACTTGCTTTGACTAATGGGATTGTAACAAATGGGATGGAAGAAGAGACCTGAGATGTTCCCTCACATTGGGACTTACTTATTTGCTTCTTGGAACTCCTGGGGCTAGCCTCCTGGAGGATGAGATACCATATGGAGAGAGGTCCATCATTCTCAAATGCCCCATCCAAGGTCATTATAGCTTAGCTGGCACCAGGTGGCCTTTGAGGCATGAGTAGGCCCCACTGAAATCCACTGAACTGGGCCTAGACCAGAACTACCTACCCCAGTTTGCCACTCTGCAGAATCATGAGCTAAAGAAATGGTGGCGGTTTTCACTAGTTTTGGGGGTGGTCTCTTAGGTATCAAATGCTAATTAATGAATATTTCGTCATGTCTTCATTCATTGACACTCAGGACTTTTTTGTAGAGAGCAAGAAGTGATGCAATAGTTTGCCATAATGAAATGCCACACACTGAGTGGTTTAAACTAAAGGACTTTGTCTCACACCTCCTGAGGCTTCGAAGTCTGAAATTAAGGTGTTGGCAAGGTTCGTTCCTCCTGGGGGATGGCAGGGAGGGATCTGTTCCAGGCCTCTCTTCTCATCATGTAGCCGACCATCTTCGTTGTCACACAGCACTCTCCCTATATGTGTGTCTGTCCAAATTTCCCTTCTAGGAGAACACTGGTCATATTGGTTTAGAGTCTATTATAATGACCTCCATCTTAACTCACTATAAGTGTAATGACCTTATTTCTAAAGTGCTATTATCCTCTATCACAAATTTATTATTAAAGAAGTAGGAAAATATGAGGGTTGGAGTGGTAAGTGGTCCAATGAGGAGGCTGTCAAAGTAATTTTTCTCCAGTGGGGACACCTGGGGATAGAGAAGAGATGAGAGACGTGAGACGTTCCCAGGTTGTTGGTGCTATAAATGTGCTGTGGCTGTCAGTGGGCACCTGAAAGTTGTATTCAGTTTTGGCATCACCCTTTAACAATGTGATAGACAAGGTGGGGCACACTGTGGGTGGAGTGATCAGGAGGGAAAGAGGCTTGGTAATCTGTCATATGGCTTAGAGAGGAGCAAAATGCAGTGAGACAGATCGCTGCTTTCAGCCATTTGAAGGGTTGTCATGTGGGAGAGAGATTAAAGTTGGTCTTGTGTGGCCCAGTGAGTTACAACTTCCAGCAGACGGCTTTCAGCTATAATATAAGGGTTGAAATTTTTTGGTCAGGACAATCCTGAGTCAACAGTTAAGATATTTCTTACGGTCCCAAGATTTCAAGTTCTGCTATAGCTAGAGAGAAGAGGAACTACTTTGTGTCAAGGTCTTTGCAGGGTCTGGGATATTATATGACACTTGTGTAAGCAAACGGTTTTCTGTTGCTGTTTTCATGATTGAGTTGGACCCAGACTGCAAACTCCTTAAATGGTAAGATATTACAGTTGTCAGGAAATCAAATGACATCAACATTTTTTTTTTTTTTGTGAATTAACTGAAACAAAAGGAAATTAACACTCCCCCTATCCACAAGGTATCTAAGTATGGTTTCTTGTTTAGGAAAGAAGAAATCAAAGTTTTGTTTTGCCTTTGTGGTTTGTCCCACATAATTAGCCCCTTATCATGTGTTGCTTTATTTTCTAATTATTTCAGTGCCAGATTCATAAATTTAGTCTATAATTATATAACGTCAAAACATGTAAAGCTTTTTCTCCCCTCTAATTCTTATCTATTATTTCTTCCCAACTAGAGTTTAAGTTGCTTTTGATTAAGGATCAAGCACTATGCTTTTTATTGAAATGGCTTAAGTGCTCTCAAGCTAATTTCCCTGGTCTAATAAGCATAACAAATAAAACACCACTTGAATATCTGTTGTTCCTTCACCCCCCCCAAAGTATCTCATAAACAGAGGCAAACAATACACAGTTACATTTATTACACTAACAAAGTACTAAGCCCGTCAATAATATTTATTAAGTGTCCTCTCTCTGCCCAGAGGAGGACTGGTACCATGGGGCATGGGAAGTGTCCTAAGATTCACTCGTTCTTTAATAGCTGAGTCTAGTGTGGCAGATAGTACTGATACCAGAAACATTATGTTCTCAACTGCATGGCCATAAGAAGAAGGAAGATTGCAGTAGTAGTTGAGGATGCTGTAAAAACTAAGCCAGTTATGAAGGGTGGGAAGAACAGGTAAAGATTGTAAAAAAGAGGGAGAGAATTTAAAGAATGAGAACCTATTTGAACAAAAACTTGGTGTTAGGCGTTGAATTGTGTCCCCTAACAAGATACATTGAAGTCCTACTCACTGATAATTTTGAATGTGTACTTATTTTGAAATAAGATCTTTACTGATATAATAAGCTAAGATGAGGTCATACCAGATTAAGGTGGGTCTTAATCCAGTGATTGGTGTCCTTGTAAGAAGAGGGAGGTTTGGATATGGGCATGCAGGGAGAAAGCCACGCTGATGGTGGAGGCTGAGATTGGGGTGATGCACCCACAAACCAAGGAGAACCAAGGATTACAGCACTGTCAGGAGTGAGGAGAAAGGCAGGTCCTCCAGAAGGAAGCAACCCTGTTTATACTCTGATTTCAGACTTCTAGTCTCCAGGAGTCTGAGACAACAAATTTATTGTTTGAGACTACCCAGTTCATGCTACTTTGTCATGAAAAGCCATTCAGAGACAAAAAAGTAAGGTGCAATTGAGGGCAAAGAGAAGTTGTAGTTGAAAGAAATATGAGTGGGTGTGGGGAAGAAGGAGCAAAATATGAATTGAATTATGTAAGAGCTTCCCAGAAATTATACTAACACTAAATGGAGCTAACATTTTTCTATAGCACTAATTATACACCTATAAAGCCTTAAAAATGCTTTACAGAGGTTATCTTATTTAACTCTCCAGCAACTTTTAAAGGTTTAGGTATAAATGTTCTTCTCATTTTACTGGTGAGAATACTGAATGAAGAAAGTTCATTAGCTTTCTTAAAGGTACATAGCTAGTAAGTGATGGAGTCAGGATTAGAACCCAGAATGCTTGCCCTTTTGACCTCATCTGCATTTGAAGTGGGCTGACATGTAGGAAATACGCCTTTGGGGGTAGATACTGTAAGCCCCTTATTTTCCCTTCCTCAATAGCCTGCTGTTATTTATGTATTTTATTTTATTTTTTAAAGATTTTATTTATTTATTTGACAGAGAGAGATCACAAGTAGGCAGAGAGGCAGGCAGAGAGAGAGGAGGAAGCAGGCCTCCTGCCGAGCAGAGAGCCTGATGTGGGGCTCAATCCCAGGACCCTGGCATCATGACCTGAGCCGAAGGCAGAGGCTTTAACCCACTGAGCCACCGAGGCACCCCAGCTTGCTGTTATTTAAAAGACTTTTTTTTTTTTTTCTGTTAGAATATATAAAACCCTTTCTCATGATGGTATAACTGTGTGTTCTGTAAGTGTCTATAAATCAGAACTACATCCTTTTACCTTGTGATATTTCATTTTCAGAACAATGTCTAATAAGTTAGTTCCTGTCTGTGTTAGGTCATCTAGTCACTGTTATTTTGATTTCTTCACTCTTCTTGTCCAAAGCATATGTTAATTGCTTCAGGAGTCACACTTTCCCCAGCTCAGTTATAATTAATTGAGAAGACGAGGCCTGGATAACCAAAGCAGCATCCTTTCTTGTCATCCATAGCGATTGCCCTCCAAGGATTTTCCCAGAATTAGAGGAAAATGAGCCGACACATTAGATACACCCAAACCTGACTACCAAAACTTTCTTTAAAGTGACATAGTTTACTTCAAATTTTATATGTGTGTGTGGGTAAGCGTATATATACTTATATATGTGTGTATATATTTATAGTGTATAATTTCATATGGCAATAGTTTTGTCCGCTTTGTTATGAATTTAGAGAGGAACAACATGAATGTGTCATGGTTCATTTAAACTAAACATGAACAGGCATCGACTGATTTGCCATGTCCACTGAAAATATAACACAAAATCAATAATAAAAAGTAGAGTTGAAAGGGTAATTTGCCTAATGCTGGGGAAGGAAAATCCATAAAACTTAAGGACAATAGGGCAAAGAATGCACAATGAAAAGGGAGACAATGGTTTTTGTTAAGAAAAACAGAATGCTGTTTATTTAAAATTAATAGTTTTCGATTTAAAATTCATCTGTATGCTGGATATTGGCAGATGACGTAAGTGTAGGATACATTTACCTGTGTGATACTGAGGAACACGTATGTGAGTTTAACTTTTAGCAATTTATTTTGATGGCTTATTGCTAAGATTGGGGTAGTAATATCAAGTTCCTGATATAAAAGTTTGTTTCTTGGTCAGTTGGCTTTCCTTTGAGATGAGAGGAAAACCCTAGAGGCATACCCAAAGGTAAATTTTTGTATTAGTTGGCCTAGGAGAGTTTTAGTTGTCAAACTACCTGTGGATGAATTTCCTCACAGGTGCGCAGAGGCCGACTTCTCTGCTAGGAGGAGTTGCAGTTTGTCCTGTGGATGGATCAAATACACATGACCCCAAGGCAACAATTTTCTTGCATCTATTTCAGAAAATGTAAAACAAGGACAATAGTAACTTAGTTTTTCAGAAGCGTCAAATAAAGGGTTCTGAGCTATCCTTTGGCAGCATTTGCATTTCCAGAAGAAAATAATCTATTACTCATTGATCATTTTCAAAGAATATCAGTATGTATTACTTGCTCCTGGTTTAGTATTGGCTGTCAGTTAACTGTAGTAACAGCAAGGAAGGCCACTTTAAACTGGCAGAGACATTCCTTAATTTTTAAGAGATATGTAACTAACACACCCCTGAGGCCAAGGGAAATTACCTTTGCCTAAGTCCTACATTTAATTAATGGCACACTTGAGAATGGAATCATGCCCATGGCACTGAGATTTGGTGGAAGCAGGCATAGATAGAAAAAGCATTGTGTGATAGAAGAAGTATTGAAAAAATATTAAAAAGGGATCTGGGGGCACTTGGGTGGCTCAGTTGGTTAAGCATCTGCCTTCAGCTCAGGTCATCATCCCAGAGTCCTGGGATTGAGCCCTGCATTGGGCTCCCTGCTCAGCAGTGAGTCTGCTTCTTCCTCTCTCTCTGCAGCTCCTGCTACTTGTGCTCGTTCCCGCTCTCTCTGTCAAGAAAATATATTTAAAAAATTAAAAGAAGAAAAAAAGAAGGGATCTGGGTTTTATTTCTAACTCTGCCATAAACTAACATGCAGGAAAATCATTTTTTAATCACACATTTATTCTTTATTGTATGAGGTGCTTTTTTTTTTTTAGCACCCCAGTTGTTTAGAAGAGAATAAGAAGATTAAGCTTCCTCACCTCTAAAGAGCTGTCAGAACTACGAGTTCCTGATTCTATGAATATCTAGTTCACACTTGTGCCTATATAACTTTCTACATTTGTGAATGTGCTTTCTTCTAATGCTTTCTTTATATATTTTAATAAAATGCCACCTCTTTTATAGGGTTGAATCCACAGAATTGCCTTTCATCCTAGGCTCTTGAACTTAAAGCTGGTCTCAGTGCTAAGACAGGAGTGTATTTGTAGGACTCCATGATTAAAGCTTTCACAGCTCAGGAAAGAGGACACTAGGACAGGCTGTAGTTAGAGAAGGACTGTGCAAGCCATATTTTCTGTTTCAAAATTGTCCATTTCCTGCATCAATCCTTATGGTTTCATTTGCTGTAGTGAAAGGCACAGGTGCCATCTGGCCAGTGTAAACACCTTCAACGTTGCAAGTTCTGTGTCTTTCATTTCCTCTCCATTTCTTAGACCACCTTCACCAGAACACTGAAGTGAAGTGTGTGTTCATCTGTCTACTCCCCTCTTTGTCTTCTTTATCTAGTTAGCAATGTGTACTTTATCCTACTCAAATCTTTTGTTAGTAAGAGAAGAATTTGCATCTCTAAAGAAGGTATAATTGAATGTATACTTGCATTATGTGGCCTCATTCTTATGAATAGATATTCTGAGAGCACAACCTTTCACACCACACTTCCTAGCTCTGTGGTGTTCTGAAACACATAAACAATATTCCTAAGTAATTGTTATGGATAACAAGTGATCTAGAGCAACATGATAAATGGAGTTTTCCTCTTCTCACTCTCAATCACAGGAGAAGGTTATTTTAACCACAAAAGAACATTCCATACCCAACCATGACTTCCTTAGCTCCAGAACCCTCAAGAACTGCCCAAACATTAGAATCACAGCCAAGCCATGGGAGGTAATCCATGCTTCTGGCACAATTGCAAATTGGATCTGCCTTTTGCCCCCAGAAGAATTTGTTTTCCATTTTATGCCATTCACAGTTGGAAAATGTTTCTTCTTTTTTAAAATTATTTTTTGTCCAAATTCAGTTAATTAACATATATTGTATTAGTAGTTTCAAAGGTAGAGGTCAGTGATTCATCAGTCTTCTATAATACTCAGTGCTCATTGTATCACATGCCCTCCTCAATGTCCATCACCCAGTCACTCTGTCCCCACACCCTCCCCCCTCCAGCAACCCTCAGTTTATTTCTTCTTAACATTTTTGCTTTAAAAGTTAACCCTTCATCTATGTCACATATTGGTTTTTCATTTTTCCTCTTAAAAAGACTAGGTCGTATAAGTTATGTTTAACTTATATTTAAGTTATACTTATGTTTAACTAATATCTTCAAAAGAAAATATCCTGGGGGCGCCTGGGTGGCTCAGTGGGTTAACGCCCCGGCCTTCGGCTCAGGTCATGATCCCGGGGTTCTGGGATCGAGCCCTGCATTGGGCTCTCTGCTCTGTGGACATCCTGCTTCCTTCTTTCTCTCTCTCTGCCTTCCTCTCTGCCTACTTGTGATCTCTATCTGTCAAATAAACAAATTAAAAAAAAAAAAAAGAAAATATTCTGTAAGAATAAAACACATATATTGATGAGAGTATACTATGGAATATATTTTCCCAACAACATTAGCACTTCCGTTTTCTCGGACTGTTGTTAACAAGTCATCGGACATTCAGTGATGTTTATGTTCCAAGCTAGGTTTCCAGTTAGCTTTCTGTGTTTCCTGCCCCTCCTTACACAAAGTCTTTGAATGATGGTCTCCTTTCTTTAACCCCAGGCTGCTCTTAAGTAGAAAGAAACATACAAGTATCATCACAAACAATAATCCAACCTACCACTTTCCTGGAAAATGCTATTTTAAAATGTGTCTCTTCTTTGGACTACCCTCTTCGATTTATCCTCCTTTTCACCTTCAAAGCTTCTGTATCTTTCTCCTCATCTGCTCCTGTGTCAGCACAGAGCTGTCATCAGAATCTGTATTGTCATTCTTTTTCCCAGCCCATGTGTCTGGGTTTGACCTCTGCTGCCCTCCTGTACTGGTCTTGAGCATTTGGGGAGCAAATTAATTTCATGACAGCAGCCCTCTGGTATTGAAAGAAAAAAAAAAAAAAAAAAAGCGCACCTGGTTAAAAGTATATAGTTTTGTGAACAACATTTCATCCTGACAGCAATCCGCAGGACTTATGTATCATGTTATTTCCCTGGGAAGGAAATAAAATCTCTTTGTAATCACTAAATACTTTACCCCTACAAGACACTCTCAGAGATAATAGAATCCTCTGTTGAGAGGGCTCACCAAAGTCCATCTACTTAGGTTTTATTTTTGGGGACCCCTGTCCTTTGAAAGGAATTCCATTCTTAAACAATTCTGGGGAAGGGAGATACAGAATCATGGCCTGTCCTCATGTTTCAGGGCATCGTGGTAGGTTGGCCCTCAGCAAAGGAGGGCACATTTTGTGTGCACTTCTGTACCATACAGGAGTTTTAGAAGTGAGGAATAAAAAAGGCACACAAATGGAGCCTAGTACTGTGAGATTTGAGTAGTTGCTGGAATAACCGTAACCGTGAGACAGACCTTCCCCATAATTAACTGAGTTCCTATTATCACACAGTTCTCAAGCACGCACATGGGAGAAGATATATGTGCAAGGCTGCTGTGTTAGGTAAAGCAGGAAGACAAGGAAAATACCTTGGGGGACTGGCAGAGGTTCAATACCAGAAAAATAACTGTTGTTTTCCACTGTGACCACCATTGTTATTGTTATATGCCCCTCCCCCCATTGCTTCTCCTAAGTCATTACCTTCCCCTTTCTTCCTCACATTCCTCCAGCCAAATTCCAAACAGATGCTCTTGAAATTCACTGGGGAATATTCTTTGCATTTGTTTCTCTGTGTGGAATGTACCTTGCTAACATGTGTCTGCAGTTGGCTCCCACCTCTTTCAGATATTAGTCTGTTTTCACTTTCTCGGCGAGGCCTCCCAAGTTACATTTGCCCCTGCCAAGCCTACACATACTCTCTACTCTGCTGCTGGCTTAGTTATTCTTCTTAGTACTTATCACGGTTTAATAAACTGTGCAATATACTCATTTATTCTTACTGTCTCTTTATTCCCTCTAGAATGTAAGCTCCCCCAGAGGAGGGATTTCTGTCTACCAGCCGTTTCTCCTTCATGTTGATAATCCATTCCAGAAAATCACAAGTTCTATGTGAAAATGTTAACTGGAAACGTGTTTCCTGCTATCATAAGTGGGGAGAAAGTGTGACACATTATATGTGAACCCAAAACAACCTTTCCCAACATATAACTAAAATACATATGTTTTTTACTTATATATAAATGTTTTACTATCATGTAAGAATGTAAAGTGCTTTTCTAATTCAGATAATCTAGTCGTTAACAAATGATTGCCTTATATTCTGGAGCATGTCACTTAGAGCCAGAGGTACCCCAGACACCTATCCCCTGCATTCGTACTATGATTTTCAAAGTATTGACATGTGATTATGATGTTTTACAATTGTTTTCACAATGTAACTTGAGACTGTTCATGCACAATGTTTTGTTAAAAACTCGCATTTGAGTTTTAGAAAAATAAATGTTTGGAACCATGCTTGGCACACAGTTAAGTGCACCACAGATATTTGATGAGTGAACCAGGAAAATATAGTGTTTCCTAGGCTCTGGTTTCTAAAGCAGATGGCCATGATGCAAACCCCCAACTGGATTTCACAGGGTCAACTCTACAGAACCTTGGGAGACTAAATTGTACCAGGGAGGAAGTGGGCCCTACAGACTTGACTCTGTTGACCACAGCCTTGTTGATGAGATATATCCCATGGTAAGTGACATCCTTCTGGAATCCAGTTTCTCCCTCTGTATAAGAACAGAGTAGGACTTCAAAATCTTTTAAGTTCCACTGCAAGTTGAACATGTTACCATCTGTAAAACAGACCACAAGATATTACTTCCTTGGTAGGGCTTTTGAGTGAATTAAATGAAAATTGCATTTAAATCACATAGCACAGTGCATGGCAGGCATATCGTTAGTGCCCAATAAGTGGTAACTATTATGATTATTTTCATTATGTTTAATCGGTGCATAATGATGCATCTGTTCACTTAATTTCCAGTTTTGTTTTAGTTACTGTTGTTGGAATGCAGTTTTGCATTAGTATCATCAAGAGTTCTAGAGAAGATTTCTGCCAGTTGTTTACAAACTGAATGTATAAACATGCATTTTGTTGTGGTGAGATCATTAAATTATTTTAAAGAGGACAATAAATCCTCACATTTTGGAAACTTGTATAGGATATAATGGAATTATAAGTGGTTTTGTTTTTTTCAGTTTTGTATGTCTCCTGCTTTTCATTAGTATGAATAATTAAGCATGAACCACACAGAATTTTCAAACAAGGAAGTTCTTTTATCTTGGAATACTTCTTGTTTCAATTCTATTTTACTTTGCAACTTTTCACAGAGGGTTACTTTTTTTTTCTCCTACCTCTCACTTTCCAAATTTAAATTTTAGTTCTCTTAACTTAGAAAAAGCATATTTCCAGGTAGGGCTGATATGTATGCTTTAAACTTTTCATGCTATATCATATCATAGTGGGTGGTGTGACAGTGGCAAAGAATAATTAAATGAAGCAGAATTCCAAAGCTTCTTTCAAGCATTATCTTAGAAGTATCCAAAATGTGTGAGGATGGAGGGAAGAGATTTAAAATGATAAATACCAATAAGCATGTGTTACTATAATACACAGGAAGAAAGTTTTTAAAATGCAAAAAGAAAAACTATGAAACTTAAAAAAAGAAACATGGGGGCAATTTCCAAAGTTCAGTTGTTAAGAGTTCCTTTGTCTCCATTGACTTTCATCACTGGATCTTGTCAACCCATGAAGTGATTTCAGACTGAAGTGATTTCCTTTGAATGCTGGGCTCATTGCACCAACAACAGATGAGCATGTGTAAAGGGAAAATCCTCCTTTATTTCTTAGAAAATATGAGTAGATTCATACTGTGATGGGATTATTAAAGATCATTCCAAGGGGAAGAGTTGAAGAGAGAGAGCTTAGTAAATCACAGAAAAACTTGGAAGTTGGAAAGAGCTTGTAACCTAAAGACAATTGATGGTATAAATGTTGATTTTGCCATTCGGTATGTGACTGTGCAGCACTTTGAAATTAAGGTAAAAAAATTCCTGCAAAAGCAGCATGTACATTACTTTTCTGAGGCTGCCCCTCCCATTAATAAAAACATAAGGGAGAAATATATATGTAAATTGGGGAGGGCTTCATGTGTCAAGGGTGTGGCCACTCACTCAGCTGGGGAGTTATTGCTTCTCCTACTTTTGCAAATGATGGGGAGCTAGAAGAGTCCTTTGCACAGGAAACTATAAGGCACTATGTTATTGAATGAAGAGGTTGGTGACCTATGGGCTGTGGGCCAAATCTGGATGGTCCCCTGTTTTGGTATGGTAAGTCAGCCAAGGATGATTTTTACCTTTTTAAATGATTCGGGGAGTAGGGGAGTCACAAAAAGAACAACATTCTATGACACATGAAAATTATATGAAAGTCAAATTTCAACATCTGTAAGTAGTTTTATTGGAGGACAGTATTGCTCATTTGTTTATGTATTTGTTGACATATTATTTGAGGTTGCTTTCACAGTACAATGGCAGAGTTGAGTAATTGTCACAAGGAATAGAGTGTATCGTCCTCAAACCCAAAATATTTACTCTTCGGTACTTCATGGACAAAATTTGCTGATACCTGGTTAAAGACTTACACAGCCTTTGAAATAAAGCCTGGGAGGTTAGGGCTTTGCTTTACCTGAAACTTCTTTCCATTTAGAATTCCCCAAGCCCTGGGATTAGTTCTCTTCTTTGTCAGGAAGAATTTAAGGATCTGTAACTCAGCAAGAAATCAACCTTGCTATTAGTGTTACTAATCTTCTACCATGATTATAGTAAAAGCGTTTCTACCTGCCTTGGTTTTTGTGAAAAAGTCTCCACCTTTATGGCAGTTTAAGTACCTGAAATTCTGGTTTTATTGCTATAGACTTAAGACTTTGTCATGGGACTTTGCTATCACCCCCGTTACCCACCACCCAGACCCTCTGCCCCGAGTCTGTGGATATGTCTTGCTCTTACTAGCCCTTCTTAAAACTTTAATACATTTCCTATATCCTCATTCTGGTGATTGGCTCCATGCCACCTGCTGTCGGACTGCCCTAATATAGCCTGTTTTCCACCTTGAGTTGTGGACAATAGGCCTGAGGCCAATTTCCTTTGTTTTTAATTTCCTGAGTTTTCTCTATGCTCACTGCAGGGACTTTTTCAGATGACTGTTCCTAGTGCTATGAATATAGCTCTTCAACATGGATATCCAAGACTTGCTTCTGATGATTTTTGGCCATTATATCTGGTAGCTGGTAGTGAGCCTTTTGGGAAAGATGGCCCTTGTTGACCTTATCAAGGCCGTGTGAGCTATGAGGGAGTCCAACTCCCCAAGCTGATCCTCAGCAGCAGGTATAGATGCAGAAGGGAAGGTCATGCGAGGTCTGTAGTCAGTGAAAGGACTGAGAGATTAAGATTCTTCCAGACTTGGCTGTGGGCCAGTCAAAATCTTCCTGAGACCAGAAGTTTGAGTAGTTTTTGACAAGTCTCCATTTGCCAGTACCCACACAGAGGAAATTAAATGTTGAAAAAGAATCAGGGCAGCTTGTATCTTAGGCTGTGTCAGCCAAGTCAGTTCATGATTTCAAATAATTAATTTTAATTTATGATGATAAATAACATGCTCTGTAAACCTGACCTCTTGACCACTTCTAAATTTTTACATTTGTGGCCTCACCCTACAGTGTGTAGTGGAGAAATTTGAGACATACTCAAATTTGTATTCTGGTGCCAGTGTGAACTTGAAAAATTTACTAGAACTTTCCAATCATCCGTTTTCTTATCTGCAAAATAGAGTAGTTTCCTGCTCCACTATAAACATTAATGGGATATCATATGAAATGTGACTAACACATAACAGGCACTAAAAAGTGTTAATTATGGTTAGTAAAATTAGAATAGCCTCCTTAATGGAACCAAGAAGAATACAGGGTTTTTTTCCCACTTTGGTCAGAATAATAAAGCAAGCAACCTTCCCTTAGAGGCTTTGTAAGGCTATGGCATTCAGAAATTTGCATCACAGCACTGAGAAGAGCTGGGGAAGTAGGATGTATGGCAAAGGTAGAAGAGAGGAGAATCAGGGACTGCTGTGTCAGTGAGAGTTTCTGTTATTTGAATTTATTTATGAACCTCTCAAATAAGGATGACTCAATGAAGTAAAATTGAAAGGAAGAGTGGTATCAGAGAAGGAGAGATCTATAAGGAAAATGAATCCTGACTTTAAAAAGACCTTAAAGCTCTAACTAATGGTTGGATTCATTTGGTTAACAGATGGGTTGATCACCTTGTGAAGAAATCAAGGTAGGGTCACAGACGTACAACTACCAAAATCAGTCAATGAGCCAGAAAAGGCTGTGTTCTTTAGGGTTTAAACTGAACTAGAAAACTTACATACCAGTCCTGTCTGAATGTCATGGTATCTGAGTTGCTGTCATTTTACTCTAAAAGGCTCACCATGTTTATCTGCAACTGAATACGATTGCACTGGACATATGCAACCTCAAAGTACATCTCCCTGGTCATAAATCTGGCCAATAGCACTGTGTATTGTGGTTATAAATTTTTCATCCAGTATCCTCAGGTGGCTTAAGAAGGTAACATCAATTCCCTTGGAATGATAACCGTGCTTTCCTTAGTTAAGAGCCTTTCAAACCCTCTGGGTTTCCACTTTATGTTTACTTGAACCTTATAAGTGGTGTTTAAAAGAACTAATCTATTTGCGCATTAAATTAGTTACAAAGTATTTTGAGTTATTTAAAAATAGCAAAAATATAAGGGCATATTAATGATATTTAAAAATGTAGAGAAACTTATTCAAATAAATTTATGAAAGCTCTCATTATCAAAATGGAATTTAAACCATTGATTCATCCTCCCAGCAAATTATTTAATCAATATGTACCATGAATTGGGAAATCTCCTAAGATTTGGATATACAAAAAAGAACAGAACAAGCTACTATTTTAAAGGAGCTTAACTTCTAGGGACTGGAAATAAAACAAGAAACAAATACATTACTGAGGATGTAATGGGTCAGGTCAACCTGTGTGCTTTGAAGGCAAAAGGTGACTTAAGAATAGAAAGCAGAAGCTAAAGGTGAGGGGTATTTTATAGGAGGTGGTCAGTGAAGTCTCCCCTGATAAAATGTTTTATTAGAGAACTGATAAAAATGAATGAATGAGCAATGGATATTTTGGGGGAAGAGCATTTCAGAAGAGTGATAGCAAAACACAAAAGTGTGTGTTTGAAAAATAAGGGAAGGATGATCCTCTGGAGAAAAGTACAGGTAGAGGATATCAGGATATCAAAGCTACAGAGGCCCACCCAGATCACTTAACCCCTGTAGCAGATTGTAAGGAACTTGGATTTTTTAGTGAGTGAAATGGGGAGCATTGGGGGATTTTGAATAATGGAGTGACATGATTTGACTGATGTTTTGTTAAGATGGTTCTGGCTGCAGTGTCTCCACACTGTAGGGAACAAAACTAGGAGGAAGGCCAATTAGGAGTTTATGGCAAGAATCCAGCAGGGAGGGGTTGGTGACTTCAAATCCCTCCAGTTGGTCCTGGAGGTGTCCAGATGGTGGATATAGTTTTAAGATACAATCAGCAGGATTTATGAAAGGATTAAATGTGAGATTTGAGGGAAAGAGGGTGTCCCAAATGATCCAAGTTCATCTGCTTCCATGTATGTCAGGGTAAGACCCTATCAAATGATCTGACTGCAAAAAAAAACAAACAAACCCCAAAACCAGAAAGCAAACAAAAAAACCCCACAAAAAACAAACCTATGAATCCTGGAAATCGTGCAGAAAGCAACTCTGAAGCTACTGAAGAGTGAACAGAAATAGACTTTACTGAGGAGTGCATGTTTTTTAAGAGGGGAGATGACCAACTGTACCACTAAGTTTTCTTTCTGAGGCTTAAAGTCTAGGGCTCAATGTCCTCTGAGTGACACAGTGAGCACTTATAGTGAGACACAGTGTGCCATTAAGAGTGGCAGCTGGGGCTCTGATGGAATAATCCCATCTTTCTGACTTGGGGAACTACAAAAGTGAAGCTGGGAAACCATGAATGCTGAAGAGTGTGGAGAATTCCAGAAGGTGAAGAGCTAGAGAGACTATCTACAAACTCTGTCCACCTACGTTTGTCACTTTCCCGTGAGTGATACATGTGCAGCACAGACTCAGAGCAGTTCAGATTTAAAGAAAAAAAATTGAGGTTTGCCTGGGTGGCTCATTTGGTTAGGCATCTGGCTCTTGATTTTGGCTCAGGTCGTGAGCTCAGGGTCGTGAGATTCAGCCCTGCCTTGGGCTCCATGCTGGGCATGGAGACTGCTTGGGATTCTCTCTCTCCTTCTTCCTCCCACCCCCACCAACATAACATACATAAAATGACTAGAGTTGTTGCCCAACATACAGTGTTGAAAGTTCAAGTCCAGCTCAAAAAACTACCTGCTAAAACAATGGATATCACATTCATTAGAGAAAAACAGCACTTAGATTCTCCACAAATTAACATAATATTGAAGACACAATCCCAAAGTATTCAACATGCACAGTACCAAGAAAATTGGGCACCTTCTCAAAAGAAAGCAAAAGTAACCAAAGCTGACGCCAGTGTCAACCAGGGCAGGAGCTAACAGGCAAGGATCATGGAGGGACTAAGATACTTATTCTCGTGAAGTAAAATAAATCATGTTTTCAATGGATAAAATTTCAAAGAAGTAGACACAAGGAGAAAATAATCAATGTAAATTTTAGAACTTAATATAAATTTTAAAATAAAAATATTAACTGGATTTAATGTTAAAATAAAAATATTAATACTGCTGAATGAATATGACAGGAAAGTAAGTGGACTTGAAGATGAATAGAAATTATTCAAGCTGAGGAACAAAGAGAAAACAGATTGAAAAAGAAGAATGAACAGAACCTTAGTGAGCTGTGATATAATATCAAGCAGTCCAACATACCGGAAACTGGAAAATCAGGAAGAGGAAAGATAGTGGAGGCAAAAAAATTTTTTAGAGATAAACCAAAAATCTTCCCAGGTTTTGTAAAAGATAGAAATTTTGCAAATAGAAGATATTAAACACCAAGCTGAATGAAGCTATATAGGTCCATGTTGAGGCACATTAAAGGCGAACTGTTGAAAGTCATAAAGAGCAAATCTTGAAAGACGAGAAAAATGACCTATTACGTACAGGGGAATAACAATCTAACAACTGCCTTGTCATAAGAAACCATGGAGGCTGGGAGAGAATAAAACATTTTTAAATAACTGAAAAGAAAAAAACAAAGACAAAGGGGCACCTGGGTGGCTCAGTGGGTTAAAGCCTCTGCCTTCGGCTCAGGTCATGATCCCAGGGTCCTGGGATCGAGCCCCGCATCGGGCTTTCTGCTCAGCAGGGAGCCTGCTTCCTCCTCTCTCTCTCTGCCTGCCTCTCTGCCTACTTGAGATCTCTGTCTGTCAAATAAATAAAAAAAATAAAATCTTAAAAAAAAAACACAAAACAAACAAATAAAAAAACAAAGACAAACTCTCAATCCAGGGTCTGTTTCACTAAAAACACCTTTAAGAATGAAAGTAAAATACATTTTTAAGATATACTAAGAAAATTTGTCCTCAACTGACCAGCATTACAAGATATGCTTGTAATTCTTGTGAAAGATATTAAATTAATGCATATTAATTTATATATATACTATATATATGAATATAAATTAAAAGATACAAAAATAAAAAACATTTATTTACTTATTTAAAATTTCTTTTACTTCATATTTTATGTGCTGACAATACTTAACATGAGATTTACCCTCTTAACAAAATTTTAAATATATAATACATCATTATTGTCTGGGGAACTATAGCATTGTTTTCCAGTTTCACTTTTGAAGAATGTGGAGAATTCTAGATGATGAAGAGCGAGGAAGAGTATCTACAAACTTAGTGCAATGTTCTACAGCAGATCTTAGTCCTCTTGCTTAGATGAAATTTTATACCTATTGATCAGTAATTTTCTGTAGATGTCCTTTGGAATGAAGAAAAATAATAGAAATTCAATTCTCAGGAAAGAATGAAAAGCATCAGAAATGAATGGTAAATATCTGGATAAATATAAATGGAAATTTTTGTTTTGTGTTTCCCTCACATCTTTATAAATTGTGTGAGCATTTAAAGCACAAAGTTTTACATTCTATTGAGAGGTTTAAAATGTGTGATACAACCATCATAACATAAAGGATGGAAGACATAACCTATAGGTGTAGAAGATTTCTATATTTTCTATGAGGTAGTAATATTAACTCTGTGAGTGTGAAGAGTCAAGGGCATATATTGTAGTCCATAGGCCAACGTATTAAGAAGAAGCAAAGAACATTAACTAAAATAGCAACAGAAATAATTGAAAAGGAATTCTAAAAATAATCTAATAAAACAAAACCCAAACACTACAAGTGAAGATTATTATTAGAACTGATTCAAATAAAAAAATAAAAACTATACCCAACTCATAAAAGTGATAATTATAAATATATAGGCTGAAATATGTGGATATAAAAAGATATACTATGCAAACTAGCATAAGAAAGCTGAGTTTTCCATATTTTAGCCAGATAAAACAGATCTGAAAACAGAGTGTAATACCAGAGATCAGGAGGCATCATTCATAATGATAAAAAGCATTATTCTTCAGGAAGTCATAGCATTCACAAATGTGCCTGGGCCCAATAGCAAAGTTGCAAGAAACATGAGGCAAAAGTTGATGGAATTAAAGGGAGAAAGAGTCAAGTACCCAATCATAGTTCTGTCAGTGCCTGAAGTAAAATCTACAATTAAGCCAAAAGAACCCGCATAGCAAAATAAAACAAAATGAACCTGGGTTTGATCTGCACAATAGTACCAATCACCTTGACTTGATACTCATAGGACAGTATAGGCAAAAATAACAGAAAACACATTCTTTTGAAGTGTACAATGTATTTTAACAGAATAGACCACATTCTGGCAATAAAACAGGTCTCAATAAATTTAGAAATATTGAAATCATATTGTTCACTGACAACAATGGAATTAAATGAGAAATCTATAATGATACCATAAACAGAAACTCCCAAACGTGGAAATTAGAACTTCCACATAGTCATTATATCCAAGAAAAAACAAGAGAAACTAGAGTCTGTTTGAATAAAATGAGAAACATACTACATATCAAAGTTTATGGGTTGCAGCTAGTTGTTCAGGTGACCCTATAGGTCTTCAAGGGTATTGAATAATAGATTATCCACAGATGAGGTGGGAGGAATGGGTTTACTCACATCGATATTTCATTTTCAAAGTCCCTTGCACTGTGTGCTTTCGTCCTTCACAAAAGATTTTCCTTCTGCTTTTGCTTTGGATTCCCTCTATGGCTTTGAGTTACTGTTCCACCTTTTCTATTTCCTTATCTTAGCCCATATGAACCTAATTTTCACAGTGGAAATGCCAGTCTGGCAAGTTAGCCTCAGAGAAGAGAATTAGTGTTTTCTAATTAGGTAGCAATTCCTTTGAATCTGGAGCAAAAGAGAAAGGGAGAAATGATGGCACAGGAAATTAAGGGAAACAAATCTTGAAAAGGAGGCGGCAGCTAGGTGTAAGAGCACATGTTGGAGGGAGTCACTATTTAAATGTTTTTATCTTGTTTTATTTTGAGAGGGAGAGAGAGACAGAGAGAGAGCCAACAGGGGAGGGGTACAGGGAGGGGAGAGAGTCCCTCTGAAGGCTCCATGTTTGATCTCATGACCCTGAATATCAGGACCTGAGCTGAAATCAAGAGTCAGACCCCTAACCTACCAAGCCACCAGGTGCCTCATGGAGGAAATTATGAGACTTACCTTCCTTATGCCCTGGAGAGAATGAAGCAGCTAGGAGAAATCTTCAGTTCAGTGTGAGATCTCAAATGATTCTGTCTGGTCTCTCTGACAGGTAAAGAGACTATGCCTTCATCATTCTACCATCATCACTTTAGGTGTCTAAGATCAAATTTTTCCATCATCATTCTAGAGCCTTCTATGAGTTCTGACCAACTGAATTGAGGTTGTCTATGTCGCGTGCTTTAGATGGCTGGTGCTGGGTTGGGGGTGTTGAGCAAAGTCTAGGGAGTGTAAAGGTGCAGGATTTCTCTTGGATAATCAGGGGATGACTTTCTGATGTGGTTATTTAAAGGTCTTTACTGAGTGGCTGGGGAGGGAGGAGTCTGGTTTGTTTCTGTGATACTCATAACCTTCTATCTAACATGCTTTTGTTGCTGTTGTCTCTGGGATCCCCTTCACTCTAAACAGTAAAGTCTTTTATCTTCTCTTGGAGCTCTATAAAAATGCACTTGATTCTAATTCTTGTGTTGAGTGTGTTGTTTGCCCCTATACTGGCCCAACCCTGAAAATTTCTAACTGTAAGTCAGTTTCTAACTAAGTAAGTGAGTCTGAACTTGTATCTATGCCCTTGAATACTTGAAAACTTGCATATAAGTAAAGCAGTTGAACATGACAGGGGATGGGGAAATACATCACCTGATACTTCAAAATATTATCCAGCTATAACAACAAAGACTAAAAACAGAGAGACATTGAGCTAAAGAAAAAGCAAGTTGTGTCTGTTTAGGTGAGGTGATTGTTTTTATCATAAACCAGTCAAAGTATCATTTGAAAATGGAGAGAATAAAGGAGTTACAATATTTCTCATTTTGCAATATTATATATACTACAGACTCTCAGATGCTATATTTTTGTGAACATGTCTAGTGAAAGACTAAAATGAACACTTTCTTTCCAAGAGGGGATATATCCATTATCTAGGGCATCTGCAAAATAAAGAACTCCAACAAGAAATTACAATAGAAAAAGAAGAAATATAAGCCTACCTTCAGAGTTCAGTACTTTTCCAAGTTGCAGAAGTGCTTTTTTAAATTTCAGATGCCTTAGAGAAAAAAAAAAAATAAGAGCTTGGAGTCAGGCAATTTACTTTAAACTCAGAGATTGTAAGTATATGTATGGTATTTGGCCGTCAGGCTCCGTTAAAGAAACTCTGATTTGAGGTTGTTGCTTGAATTGTGACCAACAATACCTCTCCCTTCCTTTTCTCAATTATGTCATGCTGCTCATTTGTGCCTTTAGGATGCCAGGATCAGCTCTAAGTATTATTTAATGTTAGAAGAAAAATTCCTTGACTCTACATCTTTATAAAGATCGTGTGTTAGGATGTTGTCCATTATCCATGAAAAGAGTTTCCTCATAGGGGAACTAGGATTTAAAAAAAAAAGATTTTATTTATTCATTTGATAGAGAGAAAGATCACAAGTAGGCAGAGAGGCAGGCAGGGGGCTGGGGAGGGGGGGAAATGCAGGCTCCCTGCTGAGCAGAGAGTCTGATGTGGGGCTTGATACCAGGACCCTGAGCTCATGACCTGAGCTGAAGGCAGAGGCTTAACCCACTGAGCCACCCAGGTGCCCTGGGAACTAGTCTTATAAGCAAAAAATGACCACAGGGAATAAAGAATCATTACATAGAGCATTTGAAGAACTTTAACAAAATAACATTTTATTTTTAAAAAAGATTTTTATTTATTTGAGAGAGAGAAAGTGCACAAGAGAGAGCATGAACAGGAAAGAAGGGCATAGAGAGAGAGAGAAGCAGACTCCTGCTGAGCAGGGAGCCCAATAGCGGGCTCCATCCCAGGACCCTGGGATCATGACCTGAGCCAAAGGCAGACACTTCACAGACTGAGCCACCTAGGCTACACCCCAAATAACATTATTTTATACTGTAAAATATATGTCCTTCCTAAAACTTGCCAAGAAAGTCACAACCCACTGATCCCTATAAATATCAAAGTTAGAGAGCATCCTTGGCTAATAACCCAACTGCTTCATGGCTGATCCTGTTCCCTTTACTCTGCATAGTAGAGAAGAGATTTCATGGAAAACAGGTTTCAAGAGAAGGAAAAACGAATCCTGTCCTTTTCTGATTCTGTTAACCTGTTAATAAAATGAAATCCAACAGGACTTTTAAATGACTCAAAGACAAGAGGGAAAGTTATAGTCTAGTAGTGACAGCTGGCAAACTTGCCTTAAATGCTTTTAAGGACAAAATTGATAACATCCACGATTGGCTACAGTTCAGGGTACCCAATTCCAGTGTGCTGTCAACCGTATATATTTACTATTGATTAACACTCTAGCTACATTCTTTTCAGACATTTTGATGTGGGAAGGTTATTATTTTAGGGGCGGTACCTACATAGTTTTTTTTTTTCCTCCAAGGAGTCTGATAAAATAATATGAAAAAGGAATTGGTTAATATGTTGCCATTGGGTAAAGTTAATGTTTTCATTAATTGTATGAGTCTAAGGAAGCTGCTTTTTAGTCAAAAACTGATTAATTTTAGCAAAAATGGAGGAAACAATTTGAAAAGAATGTATGCTCTTGGGTTATACTGAGTAAATATACACAGATACTATGTGGCTTTCCAAGTCATGTCCGCACACATGAGTCATACATACAGAGTTAGATGAATTCAGCATAAATGTTGGTGTCCATTGCAGAGAACCATCTGATGCTGGGCATTAGAACATAATTTTGCGCATTAGCTAATCAATTTTATTAAATACAAAAAACCTAAATAAAACAACCTTGTACTTCAATGTGCATAGACCTTTGCCGCGTTTACAAGAGAGATTATACAGTTTTTACACTTGACAAATATTAACTGGATGCCTTGTATATACCTTATATTATTTTAGGGATACTGTAGAATATGGAATAAGAAAAAAAATCCTGCTTTATGAGCTTGCTTTCTATGAAGGGTGGAAAGAACATATAGTTAAATTGCATTAAGCAATTTGGAAAAAAATAAAGCAGGAAAGGGGGATAGAAAGGGTAAGTGGTTAGGTGGCCAGGGAAATTCTTTGGAATTCTAACAAGTCTTATATTGTATTAAAGGAAGTTTTGGGGCTTTTTGTGATCATGAATTATAGCCACTGCTAATTTTCCTTTAGAATTGACATTTCTACCAGAGCAGGCCTTTTGCTTTGTTCCTTTCTGAGGAGGTATCTGAGTAACAGCCTAAAGAAAGTGAAGGAGTGAGCCATTGGGGTCAAGGGGAAGAGCATGTTAGCAGAGGGAACATCTTCCTGAGAAGAGCACCTGAGAGAAATTTTGAGGGCCAGTGAAGATGCCAGACTGGTTTGGCAAACTGAGCCAAGGGAGTTGAGTTGCACAGAATGTCAGAGGGGTCATGGAGTTGAAGGAAATATTGTTAAGGGACTTGTAGGCTGCTGTCAAGACAGTTGGCTTTTACTATATGTGAGAATGGGAAACACCTGGAAGGTTTGAGCAGAGAAGTGATTTTCTGGTTTGGAATTGAAAGATTCATTCTGCCTGCTGTGTTGAGATCCAGCTGTAGGAGGCAGGGATAGAAAGAGGGTCACAATCGGTGGGATAATGAAATGGTGTTCAAACTAGAATATGTGACCTCCAAGTACCTGACAACCTTACAGAGACACAAGTCTTTAAAAGACTAAATTTCCAGATCAACTAACTGCCTAGAATTTAGCTGCCTGCTAATGAATCTGAGATCAAGGCATTTTGCTTGCTCACCATTCCCATCTCCCATTTGACATCTCTTTTCCCTTCAGAAGAAACACTTGTTTCTCATCCATTCCAGATTTTATATGGGACCTTTCCCCCAGGTATAAAAACTTGTAGAGTAAAAAATGAAGGGACATTTTCAAATAGTTAGATTTGACATCCTCACCTTTTCCACACACACCACCCCCACCATTGCTAGAAAAAACACCATTCCTGTAGGAGATCCCTTTGATAACAAAAACAGTGAGATTGAGCGAAGCACCTTTTTTTTCATCACGTGCCAGATTTATGGCAGGTCTCTGCTTTATCCATTCATCTGTTCATCTATTTGTCTCTATCTATCTTGGAATTTAGATTCAGAAAAGATTGTTTTTACTAGGATTGTTATTAAAATACTTACTTAAATTGAAAAATCAACTCAGACTTTTCTGGCAGAAAAAAGTTTAATTGTGGCCAACGAGTTTGGTATTAAGAACTGATTGTCCTAACTCCATATTTTCTTAAAATGAATGTACTAAATTTGCAGCTCTATAACTCTCATAAAGATGTATTTAGAGACTGTGATAAGAAGTATTTTATCTAAACATTTGTTTTGCCAAAGTCATTTAGAAAATAATTATAGTTTTATTTTTTTTCTCTTGCCCTTTCTAATCATGTCTGGTGGAATAAGGAGCTCTAAGTGAAAAAGTAATAGGTATACTGATTAGCTATTTGGTGGGTATTGGTAATGCTTTTTTGGCAATATACTTTCCATAAATTAGGAATCTAATGGCTTCGATGACTAGACAAAGAAAAAATTGGAGGTTGAGTCTTTTGTGTTCAGTAAACTATTAAGTTATTAATTGATGATTTAAAAAATTTTTATTCTTACACCACTATGGATTTTTATCATGAAACTTAGAGTTTAAATAATTTAGTAACATTAAAAAAATTTATCTTTCAACCAACTTATGTGATTAAGGTGTCTCAGTACTTTTAAGTATGAAAGTAAATAAATTATTATCAATTGCTGTTCAACCTTATTATACAATAAGCAATTTTTCATCTATGCTATACCAACTAATTGGGGGACAAGTCGCCATCTGTCTCATTAGAATATGCAGTTCCAGTAAAATTTTATATTTTCACTATTTCCTTAATAATTATGAAGTATTTTAAAGTTGTTTTCATCAATTATATTCCACTAATAATTGGAAAGATTAACTTAATTCAAAATATCTTGTAAAAGAATTTAAAATGTTACAGACATGAAAAAATCCAAAATCCATTGTTACAGAAAAGTTTTTTAGATGATCAATAGATTTGAAACCAGCACTCTTTGGTAGAAATGTAATTCCAGTATGATCACACATTTAACCACATAGTTAACTTTGAATTTATATTACAAATAAGCAGGTAAATTTTTAATAGTAATTAGGAAAAAAAATTCACATTTCTACCTGTTAAAGCGCTTATTCATATATATCTTTAATTGGAAGATGGTGATATTAAATCAATATGACCTTTAGATCTCAGGAGATCTGTGTAAATAAAAAATCATCCTTTGCAATTATTGAAAAGCATAAAGAAATTTTTAGTTGTTGACTTAACAGTGTTTAGGGGTGTGTATGAGCAAATGTTTGAACACTACTAGGATATTTCTGGTATACTGGTAAGAGATGAAGGTAACTTGGGATAGGTTTCAGAATGGAATAGAATTCTGGATACATTTTTAAGGTGTGGTTCACTGCCCACATTTTTTAAGACCAAAAATATAGAAATGGTTGCTTTTCAACCTTTAAATATGCTGGTGAAGTGATCCTTTTTGTGTTCTCATTAGGAATATATAATGTTGAGACCTACAGACCATTATACAGATATTTAAAAAAAAAAAATAGAACCTTGTGCTGTTCTACATTACCCTAGGTAGACTTCCCCAAATTGTTGTATTGCAGTGCCATTGCGACCTCTGTGTTTGAGCAGCAATAGCAAGTTGTCTGATGTTTTGGCGGGACTTCAGCCTGTAATTGTGAGCATTTTCTCAATATCTTTAGGATTGTCTCCATTACATTTGGATCTCTTTCTGAATTACAGTTTGGTGTTCAGCCTTTATGGTATATATTTTTAAACACTCAGTTCCTACCACAGTAAACTGGAGATGACACATATCAGACAGTTCTCTATCCAATTTAGTTTTGGCTTTCTATGGATAGATGACAGTATAAATGATTTGAAATTGAGTTGCCATACAATTTTTTCAGGTTGAGTGCTTGTGAGTCTGAGCTCCTTTTCACTGAAGCCTCTGAGGGAAGATTAGAGCAATTCCTTTTTCATGATTTCTATATCTCCCTATGGAATGTGTAGTCTTGGAAGAAACATATCTCAAGGTGATGGAAGTCTTATTTATCTTGGGGTAACTGAACTGGTAGAATTTTTTTTCTCACCACCTTTATATGACACTTCCTTTGAAGGAGTATCAAGTTCCAGTGGGTCCATGATTCTCTTCTCTTGCTTTGGAATTCTAACAAGTCCTATATTGTATTAAAGGAAGTTTTTGGGCTTTTTGTGATCATGAATTATAGCCACTGCTAATTTTCCTTTAGAATTCACATTTCTACCAGAGCAGGCCTTTTACTTTGAATGAAAAAACTCTTGGACTAAATTTCTTATATTGCTGCTATTAGCATCTTTTAAAATACAGATCAAATTGTGTTTATATTCCTCGAATCCTTTTTTTTTAAAGTTTTATTTATTTGACAGACAGAGATCACAAGTAGGCAGAGAGGCAGGCAGAGAGAGAAGGGGAAGCAGGCTCCCTGCTGAGCAGAGAGCCCGATGTGGGGCTCCATCCCAGGACCCTGGGATCATGACCTGAGCCGAAGGCAGAGGCTTTAACTCACTGAGCCACCCAGGCGCCCCTCGAATCATTTTTTATAAAGTTTGCTAGACTATATATAAAACAGAAGATTTCACACATCTTTTCTGTTGTTGTTTGAGCCACTTTTTCCAGGTGAAATGAATCAAATTTGATATTTTTTGTTTTGGAGAGGGGAATTTTATTGATGTTAGGTATATATATGGTTAAAACTACTTGGATGTTTCCTGCTGTATGCAAATAAAGCCTGGAATGAAGCATGAAGCTTGAAAAGAGATTTTTGGGCCCTACATATTTACAGATTTTAAGCTTTTTTTTTTTTTAGATTTTAAGCTTTTTTATAAGACTTCTGATATATATATATTTTTCCCCCTCAATGTATAACATTTCCAGTAGGAGCAAAATCTGATTTTGGGGGGTAACACATTCTTATGAATTTAAATTTTAGTTTGTTCTGGGGACATCTTCTCTCCCCATTTATCTTCACTTTCCTCTTAACTGTCTTTGTATAATTTGCTTATTTATACCACACACATATCTCCTCTAAACATATAAATTATATACATATTGTTCAATGTGTATTTCTGCATATAAGTGATATGCCCTCTGTGAAACTAAAAAGATACAGAAAAATTTAATTAATGGATAGTTTTTGAAACTTATTGGCTGCAGTCAAAGATTCACATATACCATGTGGAAAAATGGTAACATTGTGCAAAAACCCAGAATGTGTATGGAGGGGTATGGGTTTGGTGTTGGGGAAGATAGTGGAAGTGAAGTGTCTCTGTCCTCCAAACCATGTAAAGATTGAGGACTCTGGAGGTTCCAGGGTGACTCAGTGGGTTAAGCCTCTGCATTTGGCTTAGATCATGATCTCAGGGTTCTGAGATCAAGCCCTGCATCGGGCCTGCTTCACCCCGCTCTCTCTGCCTGCCTCTCTGCCTATTTGTGATCTCTCTCTGTCAAATAAAATCTTAAAAAAAAAAGATTGAGGACTCTGGCCAAGGTATCTATTCTTAGCAAGGTATCTATTCTTAGTTTGATGTTATAATTTTTCTGTGTGAGGGATATAATCGATGTTTTAGATGCATATTTTTCATCTTTTTTTTTTTTAGAATATTTTGCTAGAATGATTTCTAGACAAGAAGCTTTTGTCACTCATTGTTTTTCAGTTATATTTTTTGGACAGGTAGAGGACTTTTTTGGTCAGACTAGTATAGAAGTTTGATTCATTCATACATGATGTAGTCTAGTTATATATGGATTCTACCAAGTTATTCATTTTGCTTAGATACTCTTTTCACATTTATTGAATTCCAGCTCTGTGCCAGTAACTTAAGAACTAGAAATATGAATTTAAGTTATAATTCTCACAATTAACTCTATTTAGAGGAAAATGCCATCATATAATCCAGTTGCTGTGTTTGGTATCAGACTATTTATATAACATAAAGTAGAAGGCATAAACAATGTCTTAGTATGTATAATAACTCATAGTAACAGTTCTTTAGAACAAAATTATTAGTGGTGGCCTTTGGAGCCTATGTTTATTCCAATATTGCTATCTTTTTTTTTTTTAAATTGAGGATGGCCTTGAAATTGTTTTGTAAGCATTATAAGAATATCAGTATCATGTAACCATGCTTTTTTCCATGGCTTGATTTTGTTTAAAAAAAAAAATCTCTCTCATGATTATATATGTAACTCACCAGATTTGGATCTGAATGTCCCTTGGCTATTTTAAAAATCAAATTTACCCAGAGAGAAGAAAATGATTTGCTTCATTTAAGATGATTAAGAGGTTAACTTAGAAAAGAATCTTCCAAAGTATTTTAAGCACTGTGATAAATAAAAATCTCAGTACTATTTCTAAAAATGGAGTCCAAGAGTCTCCAGATACCCGTACACATGTGCACGTGTGTGCAGTCACATCTGCAATAATAGTCCACCATCATCTGAATCCCAACAGAGTGGCCTAACGTGAATGTCCTAAAGCTAGAGGTGCCTTCAGGAGTACTTTCAATGAAATATCATTGGAAGTTTCAACTTCAGAATTCTTTTAGGAAGGCTAAGAAGCATGCTGAAGTCTCTACCTACTTATCCACCTAATAGATTTTGTTATATAAAACCAACATGTGACTCTTCCAGAACATGTTCCTACTTGGGAAGATTTCGATCCATCTTATCAACTGATGTAAAAGTATCTTTGATCTCAGATGAGGTTGGGCCTGAGAGCTGTACTAATCTAGTGATGGTAATGTTCATTCTTGCTATGTTTTATGTAAAACCAGCTTTTCAAAATGTTATATATCATTTACTTCTTTCATTTACTTACATGATTCATTATAACTGATTTAATTACCTTTTTCTACATGGTCATTATTATCAAATGTTGTGCTTTGCAATTAAAAATTTTGTTTATAAGACTTTCATTTGTAAGTGGCCTTAACAGTCAATCACAAATATATCATAAACTTAAAATTTAATTAAGTACTTTAGAATTCACAGATTGAAGAAGTGTAAACCACTCAAGGTGATATTTTGCTAGGACAGCATTTATTTGGAGTTCTATGTTTTAGTCTGTTTACAATATATTCAGCTGTAGGTGTTCCTAATAACAATTAATTACCGTGTGACTGCTTTTTACAGCTCCTGATAATGGGATGCTTTCAAAAGCATGCACTGGGACAGTTGTAAGCAAGATTTAAGTAATTATGACATACAAAGGCTAATATAACGTAATAAAATACATATAATAATGAAATCAAAGTCAAAGGTCATGTTTTTATGCAGGTTCTTTGTTATATTTAGTCTCTTATGTTCTCTTGTGCACTCAAAATATCTCAGTGTCATCACTGGTTTGTATGCTATCTCCACTGGCCATGTTTTGAAAGGACAGGAGGTATATCTTAATCATTGTATTTCCAGCACTTAGCACTTGTATACAACCCAGAGTATGGTAGATATTCCATAAATGTTTGTTGATTGAATGAGTAGCTGAAATGCATTTCAAGTCTTTTTATTTAACTACCTTTGCCAAAAGTTGGAAAAGAGAATTCAGAACAACAATGAAAAATGCCTAGAATAGGTCAAGAACAATTAGGGATCTCCTCAACTGAGATTCAATTTGCAGTTGGAAGTTTTCATGAATTTAGCATCTGAATGAAAGTATTGATATTGATTTCCCTTTCCTGAGGATACTTGTATACAATTCAGTGAGAAAAACAAACGGTATATTCCTAGGAGTGGTAAAAATAACTTGCTGGTATTTACAAGGCAGAAGAATATCCCTGGTGTTTTATCACTCTACCTCCCCATTCTTTGTAAGGATATTAGATGTTTTCTCAATGTTACAGAATATGCCTGCTTCCAGAGAAATTCTTTACACTCTCCTCCTGTTCAGAAATCCTGGAAGCATCACTGAGAGGATAAAAGGGCAGTAATTTTTTTAACTCCATATGTTGAAGGAAAAAAAAAAAATCTCTCTACCACCCTGGGATTTCTCTATTCCCTTTTATGAAGAGATGGTTCATCTGAGGTAATCATTTTGATGCATCATTGCCCTGAATTAAGAAAAAAATGTTGTTCAGAATTTTCAGTTATCACTTAAAATAGAGCTTTTCAAACTTTATCATGTGTTCAAATCACCTAGGGGTCTTGTTGAAATGCAGATGATGATTCAGTGGGCCTGAAATGTGATCTGAGCTTCTGCATTTCTAACAAGCTCCCAGGTGTGACCACATTTTGAGTGGTTGCTAAAGCTACTCAAGATATTTGTGGAGTAGCAGACGTGGCAGATGTGTAGAGAGTGATACTAATATATCTGGTGTGCTAATTATCCTGGATCCCAAGATAATTCCCTGGCAAGATGGTTTGCTGCTTCAGTTCCGATGCCTCTCTCCTGTTTCTTCAATGCCATTTGCTTGTGGAATCATTTTTAGTAGCAGAATTCATAGTCTTAATTCAACCTGCCCCATCAATTACAGAGAAGCAATAAGCAACATGATATCAGGTTGGAAGTTCAGACCCTTGGAACATTCGAAAACACTGAAATTTAATGGCCACTATGTATATATTATAAATAACTACAAATAAATTAGCTCTTTTTGTTTTTAAAAATGGATGTTTTCCTTATTGATATGGTCTTGGTTTGCTTGCATGCTCAAGCTAGCAGTCATGGAAGTTGTTAAATTGTGGGTTTGTTTTTTGTTTTTTTGTTTGTTTGTTTGTTTGTTTTGTAAATATGGCCTAAATTTATCTCCTTTGCTATTTTGAAAATATTACATTTTTAAAATTGAAAATTCCTTTATTCTTGTGAGAACTATCTAGAAAATTCTTCACATACATTTGTTGGTCCATATGGACATGTGGTCCATAAAGAATACATCTGATAAGCTATATGTGGAGTTCAGTAAAGATATGAAGATGGCCCCCCAAATTGTCAAAGAACTTCTTAGTCAAAGAACATTTCCACAGTAAGCTCTATGAACAAGGTGTCAGTGTGATAGAAAAATGGCTATATGAAAACTTGATTCATTTATACCTCTAATGAACTCAAAGCTTTCAAACTCCTTTGTCCCCCTGCAATGGGTATTGTTATTTGCCACTCTAACACCTATGCCCCCTTATTCCAACAGTTCTGATTTTTGCATGGTGATAAGCTAATCTCCACTCTAGATCCACTCTTCCTCCTTCCCACTCTGCTGTGCACTCCTACGGTGACTAATAGGAACTCCACCACAAGCTCTCCCTCCCTAACTTTTAGAGCACAGCAGATGGGAGGGAAGAGGGAGATACATCAGGATTCACATTTCTCCAGCTCCCTCCCTACAGGGCTATCATGGGCTGGCTCTGTCTCCCCACTAAAGGAATCAGCTTCTGTCAGGTGGCCCTCTCTACCCGGCTGTTGTGTCTCCAGGTACTTCCTTTCCATCATATTTGAAAATAAACTTTTTAAAAATTTAATGGCTATTTTAAATATTGTTATAAGGGTTAGGTCTGAATTACAGTCCAAGACTTGTCTTGTAGGCCCAGGAGTTCTCTCTCATTGAAAACATATTTGCATTCTAGAATTCAGTTGAAATAAAAATGATATAAAAATATCCTTTGGGCCAAGAATTTTAAAGATGTCAGATGCTAGTGTAAGGTCCTTATAGCTCAGTGGACATAAATATGTGTTATTAGACTAGTTTCTCCTATGTTTTCTAGTTTTCTCCTTTGTTTTCAGAGTATATTTTCTCTCTGAGTTAATTTGGAGCTAGAGTTGTTTTATTTAGCAATAAAGAGATGTGATTTGTGGAGACGATATTTTGCAAGGTGAAGGAGAGGGTGTTAGTTATATGGAATGGTGTAATCACACATATAGTGTAAAGTAGGTTAAGAAAGACTGAGAAAAATATTTTCTTCCCAGTGAAGACTTAGGTTCTCAGAACTATGTTTATGCGAGGCAGGCATGTGCAGCAGGCTTGTGACTACATATCTTTTATCAAATACAGCTCATTTCTGACATAAACTGTCAAAGAGTAAGAGGTGTGACCATATTTATAAGCTGAAGACATTTTTGAATTTTGGTAGTCTTGAGAATTCTGTGAAGTAAATATGAATTCCTTTCAAATGTGAGACTATTTGAGGGTTTTTTGTTTTGTTTTGTTTTTGTTTTTTTGTCTTGTCTCTAGAGATCAGGTAACTTAGTAATAATGATAGTAGTTCAATCTTCTGGAGCATCTTTCTAGGAGATATCTGATAAGTATTCATGAATCAAAAAGACAAGTGGATGAATGTTTTCTAATTCATGTTTATCAGGAACAATAATTAGTATATTTTACATATCCATTTTGGGATAATATATGCATGCATAAAAATAAACACAGTTCCAGTTCAATGAATTCTTGTCAGAAGAATGATTTTAAGACTGTAAGCCAAGCTTTTGCCTGTTATTAACTGAACTCCTTCATTAAGTAACAAGGGAATAAAGTATTCAAAGCATATTTTGTAAAGAGAAATGATTTCATTTCAATGAATAGTTTTTCCACAGTTATTCAACCAGATCAGGAAAAAAGCTTTGCATTTTACCTGCAAGTATCTGTTTAGAAAAGCACAGAAAAGGCTTACATTTGCAGAAGTTTCTAAGAACTGAAGTGATTGAAACTTGATGCTTTGTATGGCACCACAAACATCATTTCATTCTCAGTAAAATGATAAACTTTGTAAGAGTAAGCTTTTTATTTTCCTTATAACAATCTCCAAACTGAAGTCATATCTCTAACTTGAACTTCACATGCAGATTAAAGTTTCTCTTTGAAACAGTTACTGAGGCTTTTTACTCTATTCTTGAAAGTGATTAGTATAGTTAGACTCTCCTCCTCCAAATTTGCTCCAGTGTTTTTATATGGTAAAATAGAAAATTTACAATAAGAGGGAATAAGAAATCTGGACCACACTTTTAGTGATGATTTACTTATGAAAAATATTTTCTTGTGCCATACACATTGGAGAAAACATTCTACTAAAGCAGTAAAACTTACTTGCCCTTACCTAAAGTGAGATATTGGTATTTGTGATGATATGATTGTGCTTGAGTCTCTCTTCCCGTGCATATGTGTGTGCATACAAATCCCCAAATCACAGAGTATTTTCTCAGATTTATTTTATTTGATGTTTTCCTTTAACTCTTATTTTTAAGCATATACAATATATCTAAATGAACCTGTTCTATTTCCTCAGAAGTTCTTTTGGGTTATAAATCTGTAGATAATTTACAATAGAACTCTAATTTATGTAGCAGGACACCTTTATTTCCACAATCTGCATGGCACCTTCAGACATGCTCATGGAAAACAAGTTGGTGATTTATCATCAGCATCTCTGTCTCTTCAGCTGCCTGCTTATTCAGTCTGCTTCATTGGTATCTGATCCATTCCCTATCCCTGCTCCTATGTTGCCTGCTCCAAATCTCCTATGACTATGGGGATATTGACAGAAGATGAAAGAGCAGATTGGGAGGTTACAGGTATTAGCTATAAATGGAGATGACCAAGTGGAAGAAGGGCTGGAGATGGGTGAGGGGTGATTAAACAGAACTGCATCAATCCTGAAGTATAGAGAGGAGGCAGGGAGGCATGGATCTGAGTTGTACAGACCACGTTAACCAGCTTCATAAGTACTAAAAACCAGTTAGTCAGAAAATGATGATCAGTTCTGGCAGAAAACCATGCTTTCCAAGTGCAACCTTTACAAAACCTTTCATCAGGCCTGATAGAGTTCTATGAACAAAAACGGAGGAGCAGTTCAGTGGCAGAAATGACAGACATAAAGGCTAGCCTAAAAACCCTTTGAAATATTTCTATTCATGATGTTGCAGAAGCAGGTGAAGACAGGAACTCAGCAGTTGAAGTCAGGAGTTTTTAAGTAGAAGGGTGATAGGGTGGGTGTTTTGTTAGGAGGGTTTGAAATACATGTGCTCCGTAGCATACTAGGAGGGAAGGGGCTGAGCTTGAGGGTAAGGGGGTTTGCATAGGAAAGAGGGCAGTGAGGGGAACAGGAATCTCAATTCAAGGAATGGAGCAAAAGTTATTGTCAAGTTCTGCGGGAACATGGCACATTCAAACCAGTCCTAGACTGAGGTTGATACCCAAGGTTGCAGGTCATATCTGAGTGGAGGGGTTCTGGGTAAAGTGTTAGGGGGTGCAGGAAAGAAACAGTGAGAGCCTCAAGCCCAGTGAGGCATCCAGAGAAAATGAAGCAGAGAAAAGTGAAAAAGTGTCTAGTCCCTCTGAAACAAAGTTAATGGGAATAATGGGGAAATTGGTCCTCATCAGCAGACTGGAATATAGGGCAAGTCATTAGTAACTGGAGTAATCTCTTTGTGGCTAAGAGGTTGAGGGGTAAGTGGTAAGTCTTACAACCTTTTTAAATGGGTGGTGAGGGTTCTGTTGTTTCTTAGTGTCTCTGAAGCACTTGGCAGTTCATGTCTCATGTCTGGACCTGCCACGACTTCCCAAGACATAGCCCAACTGCAATATTACTCATTAGTTCCAGGGTAGGGCGAAGAGTACACAGATGCCTAATTTCCTAGGCCAAGTAACTGGGGTGAGTGTGGCTTGGATTGAAAGACTGTATTCTGCACAGGCAAAGTTATAGTTTATAAGTGAATAGGTCAGAATAACTCAGTAACAATTTTCAAGTTGAAAATTTTAGAGTGGATCCTGCTGGTTTCCTTCTATAACCTTTGTATGGCACTTGCATGAAACCATAAAAATACAAAGTTAAAGTAAATAATGAGAAGATCTAGGATAATGTGATAATTTGTCAATAAGCAGTGGACAGTTTGGGTTTTGTCTTTATTTGATTCAGCCACCGCTGCCCAAGATGTTGCTGCAGCTAGGCAAGTATTCAGATCAGTGGCACCACAATCCTTATTTCATCTGGGATGTCAGGACTTACAGGTGGAAAAATTATTATTATGGGGAAACATCAAACCAAAACGACACAAAGTTTTTAGAATTTTTGACAGCCTTTAAATTCTTAATTGCTATGGATAAGCAAATCTCTCTGAAATCCAGTTGTCATGGTACGTAAATATTTAAATAGGTTGAACTGGAGAAAAGCAGCAAGCGAATTAATCTTCCTCAGATTTCCATATGTTTGTGAATGGAGTTGTCCTTTGTGTCAGAGGAAAACAGGATTCCCTGTTGAGGTATTCTGAAGAGTAGGGAGAAGGGTCAGTGATGGGAAGTGAAATGCCACTCCAAGAAAATGCATCTCTCTACAAAATGATTTAGGTAGACCTTTCTTTTTTCGCTGTGGTTGATTTTTTTTTTTTTTTTTTTTTTTTTTTTGATGCTCTTGAGCTAACTTTGAAGTTCAACAGGTACTATTGGAAGTTGCCTTAGATATGTCAATCACTGCATTGTTCTCTTAAGAGAAGATATAGATTCTCACTTTCTAGAAGAGTGAACTTATTCCCATTGCATGTAATTTATAACTAGAGGACAATTTGGCCACTGGTACAATCATTCACCAAGCATTCTCTTGTTTGTGAGGATCTGGTAGGAGCTGTTAGTCTGGATGGAGCAAACATTTCCCACTTAAGTGGATGGACAGATCTCAGCATACGAGAGGACATATTGAAGGAAGGGGAAATTTCCAAATAGGCCCTCTTCATTGATCCACCTTGGTAAAAACATCTTTTTCATTTTCTTTTTCTTTTTTCTTTTTATTTCCTTTGGTATTCCAGTTGCTACCTGTTTTTTTCTTACCTTTTCTTCACGTGCAGCAAATACATTCTTTGCTGATTGCTTTTGTTAAGCCCTCAAATTCTTCCAAGGCTTAGCTTGTCAGGAACTCTACCTTGATGACTGTTCCATTCTCTGGCAAAGTCATGTTCTCCTCAGTGGCAAAGTCATTTCCCACATGTTTGTAACATTTTTAATCAGTGAAATGTTAAATCTGTCAGAATTTTGGAGATTTACTTGCCATGGATGTTTTAGCTGTGCTGTGTAAACTCTATCAGTATTATTGGAATTATATATAATGTGGAGGTACAAAAACCAAAAGTAACTATACATTTTTAATTTGGGGGAGAAATGTTAGCAAAATAAGAATTATTTGTGAACCAAGGAGGGCAGAGTGTAATTCGCACATAGTCACCCCTAAATCCGGAAGAGGAATTGTGTAGGCTGATTTCAATGGACTCTGCGTGTTAAATGATGTTGGAAGATTACTAGTTTGTGTAGTAGACACTGCAGTGATTCCAGAAATTCAGTGGTTGAAAGGGACTCACCAAATTCAACAAAACACACTTACTTACTTAGGATTTTTATTTACAAGTAAATAATAGGATGTAGCAAGAGAAAGAGAAAGGCAAGTATGGGGGTTGGGGGAGGGGGAATATGATAGACATCCAAATGCAAGCTTTGCAGGGCTTTTATTCACCCAAGGATACACTTTGCTCTGAATTATACCATCAAGGTCTGTGTGATATTTATACCCCTCCAGTCACACAGCCCTGTAATCAAACCAGGCTGGTTTACAAGTTATACCAGAAAAACCATCAGTAAACAAAGTGGAGGGCTTTTCAGGAGAGTTTTGAACTTTGAACTGTGCATCATAAATACCATTGTATCTGTCTTGGCCTAGGGGAAAACAGATGTCTGCAATCCCCAGAGATAAGGATAGGCCTTTTTCCAGTTCAATTGTAAATGAACTCTGCCCTACAGGTATACTTACTCTGGGGAAGTGTCAGGGAAGAAGTATTTGAATATATATTTAATACTACTAGAGCTAAATTCTCCCAGGAAAGGAAAGAAGGACAAATCTAGAGCTGGGAACTAGAATGTGGGTCAGCTGTATTTAATGTCTGTATTTACCCCACTAACCTCTACTCCTTTAAAATAAATATGCTTTCATTATAAGCATAAAACTGGTGGTGTCAGACAGGCCCATGATGGAAACCCAGAAAGAAACTTTCACCACTACTATACTAAAAAGGTGTAAAAAGCCATTTGTAGAACAAAACACATATCACTTTTGCTAGTAGTACCATGGTGTATTAATAAAAATGCATTATTTTATTAGTAAAATTTCTTTATCATTAAGGTAATTCAAATGAAAACTTGAGAGGTTATAATATATGTTTAGGAAGACTTTGCACTGTTGCAAGGATGGGGAAAATGTGAAATATGTCAAGTTTGTTTGCAGTCATCTCCAAACCCCCTCCTCTCTGTAAACCCATTACCTTTTCAGGAGCCACTCACACCAGGACAGGGGACACTTTTGAGAAATCTCTCTTGAGAAGAGCAATCTGATGGGACAGCCCTGTTTAGATAATGGCATGAGGCATTTGGTCTCTTATTCTTGCAGGGGTATTTGTGTTTTGAAGTAGGACACAGAATGGGGCAGGGAACGCACAATAAGGTCAAGGATCACCGTTTTGTAGAATTTCTTGCAAAAACAATCAGGGGCACTATGTCATAGAACCAATCTCTGAATAGGGTTTTTCTGGTGCCCATAACTTAGACCATTACCTCTTCCAATTACTTCTGTGATGAATGACAATGCCTTGAATATCCTAAAATAGAACTGTGGCTTCTTAAGGCCAAATTAACTTGACCCAGCTCAAAGACCTCATTCTTATGTCCAAATGAATTGATCTTCTACTCAAAAAGAAAACAACAACCCCCACTAAAAAAGAAGATGCTGAACTATTTTTCTGAAGAAATAATGGTCAGATGTATCTTTAATTTTTATTTTCTAAAAATTCATTCTTAGTTCTATCAATATTATGAAAAAAAGAAGTGTTTAGAAGAAAATTAATAAAACTTAGATGATAGATTTAAAATTAGCACAACTTGTAATAAAGCAAATATGCTCTATTCTTGAATTAAGATCTATATGATGAGTAGTATACCGAATGTGTGTATATACAGACCTATGCACAAGATGGAGTTGTTTGAGCATTTTAGTTTCCCCTAGAACTTCTGAAGAAGTCAACTCTTAGAGATTTTGCACCATGAAATATATGGCCTCTCACAAATCTGGGACATCTTCAGTGAATTTCTGGAAGACAAATGGTTTATTTTTAGAAGGAGAAGTCTTTCATTGAGTTACAACCTTGAAAACAAGGAGGGAGAGCAAAATAAACTACCTAGAATAGTTATCATCAACATGTGTATTTGGGATAATGACATGGGCATTTTTAGTTCTGATTATGTTGCTTTTCTAACTCTTCAGCTTTTTCTGGACAAGCAGATAAATGGTCTATTTAGAATCACATCACATTAAAGATGGACAAGATTATAAGATCACGCTTTGACCAGCAGTCCAGTTTAGGGAATTCAGACTTCCACTAGGAGCCTACTGAAAAGATAATAAACATTCTGCAAAGGTATATTTTTCTTGGATTGATTTGGAGAGCAAATCAATAACCCGGACAGAAGGCAAATGGTAAAAGAAGGGGGCAAAATGTTGTCTTAAATCTATTGTTAAAACACCTGACAACCTTAGAATGGTTGAGTGCATTATCACCATCCTGGTGAGACCAGATCTTTAGCTGTGTGGTAACTGTAATGCTGTTCATCTTGGGGATGAGGGTTGGTTGGATTAAGGATGACAGGTCAGCTTTTCTGCTGAGGACCTAACTACTTATATATTTGTGTCTTGGGCTAAAGAAATATAGACAGTACTATTTGGTATATGTGTGAAAGTGAAGGTTGCCATTCTAGGAGATAAAATAATAAACATTCTGGTCCTGTTAATTTATTCAGATTACTCGAATGATTTAAGCTTTGATGCTCTTTACTGTTTTTCATGCAACTCTTCTAATTGTATTATCTGAAAGCAAATCACTGCTAACGAAGAGCTATGGTTATTTTGTCTAATGATCCCAGATTTCTATAGTACTTCTATGTTGAAGTTAGGCTTATATTTTTGTTGGAGACTTAGGATATGAATTAAATAAATACATTCATAAATTTTCATGTCAGACATGAGAGATTTGGAACTGGTGGATTACATAGAATATGTTTGGTTTGGCCACTTTAAAAATTGTTTTAGCTTGTTGCGAAGGCTTATTAAATATTTGAAGACTTTACTTAAAAATGCTTTTCTGACGTAAAAATTCAAAGACCTGGCTACATTGGGCTCCAATCCCGGCATAGTCACAGTTAGCTATCTCTGGACAGCTGCTGTCTCCTGTGGTCTGGACAGTGTACTCCATGTTGCCTCAGATTCTTCCAGACCTGACAGTGCATGGCATATCCCTAGTCTGTGTGGGCACCTTGTACAGATGATCAAAAGCAGCTTCGATATTATCTATTTGTCTGCATGAAAATATGTATATTTTTAATTTTTATAGGTATTTGGGACCAGGACATTCAAATTGAGTTTACATTCTTTGTATTCTCAATGGCCAAGTTCTGACCTAGTAGCTACAGCATTTTCCTAATGAATAAGTCTATGTGTCACAATATCTGCATTCCTTTACAACCTAGACATTTTGTTTTCTGAGCCACTGTATAAGATGAGAATGTAGAAAAGAAAAATTTCTACTACCTTATTTGTGTATGATGAGTGTGTCAAGGGTTTCCATAAACCTCCTCAGGTTTGGTGATATACAAGGATCTATAGGACTCAGCATATAGTTTGTTCATGGCTAAGATTTATTCAGCAAAAGGACACAAGAAGAAGTTAGCAAAGGCAAAAGGCATGTGGGACAAACTTTGAGCTACAAACTTTGAGGAGTCCTGTCTCCATGAAGTCATAATAAGACATTCTTACTTTCTCCAGCATTTTCATCACATTATGATGACATTTGTAAAATGTTGTCTGTCAGGAAAATAGAGATTTTAGGCCCAGAATTTTTGGTGGGGATTGGTTGTAGGTACCCTCTGTCTAGCATATACCAAAATTTCAGACTCCTGGAGGGTAGGTAAGCATTTTTCATAAACCACATTGTTTACACAGTCTACAAGACAAACCGCCATTATTGGTTAGGGAGCACTGGGGACATTCCTCAAGTTGAAGTTCCCAGATATCAGCCAAGAGCCAACCTTGTATGCAGGCCTTTCTAAGGATGGTTATCAGGCCTGCTATTTAACTCTTGAGAAATATTAAGTTATTCTTTTCTTACAAACATATACCTAATTGTTGGTCAGGCTGTTTGTTATTCAGTGATAGAAACTACCCAGACAATAATTCTGGTCCTTTTCCTTTGGTAAACAGCTAGCTATGGACAGTGTTTTGAGGTAAACCCTATCATTTATCTCTGAGAGCTCCACTAATCGGTAAACAGAGAAATACATTGCAGATTGAACTGTTTGATTAATTCAGTTACTTAATCCATTCAACTCATATTAGGTACAAGGTCCTTGGGATATAAAATCTCTGCTTTCATGGAAGTGATAGTTCATAGTGAGTAGGGAGACATTAAATAAGAGACCTAAGTAAAATACACAATAGGTTAGAAGATAATGCTATAGGGAAAAAAAAAAAAAAGGAGTGTAGGGAACATCAGGACAATCAGGGTTTGTGCTTGTGTTGGGGGCAGAATTAGGTTGGGACTTGCCAAAGGGGTGATTTTTGAGCAAGGATTTAAATGAGGTTAGTGGAATAGGAAAATTAACATATGGGCAGAGCCTTTCAAGGAGACCAAAAAGATATCACTAGAGCCCTCAGTTAGGAGACAGACTGGTATCAGAAACAACTAAGAGGTGAGTATGGTTCAAGCAGAGTGAACAAGGGGAATGGTGAGGGATAGGAGCAGAAATGTAATGGAGGTCTGGAGTATGGACAGCATGAATCCATTTGGGTTTTACTATGAAGAAAATGGGGGACCATTGCAGGATTTTAAACAAAGAAGTGATAAAATTAGTTTTTGATGTGTAGGACATACAGAAAATCACTGAATTTTCACAAAGTAAACTCACCAGTGTAGTCAGCATTCATATAAAAAACAAACAAACAAAACTCTTCCTAGAACCTGTCATCATTCCCTTCTGCCACCTCCCAGTCGCTGTTTCCCACCAAGGAAAATCTCTATTTTGACTTCTAACACCAAAGACTAGGTTTATGGTAAAACAAAACAAAACAAACAAAAACACACAAAAACCCCCACAGCATTAATTATCTATCTTGTATCCATTACTGGCATATTTTGTTTAATATTATATCTGTGAATTATATTTGCAGATCCTACATTCTTTTTTTTTTTTTTTCAAGATTTTATTTATTTGAGAGAGAGCACAAGCCGGGGAGGGAGGAACAGCAGAGGAAAAGGGAGAAGCAGGCAACCTGATGAGAGAGAAGCCTGATATGGGGCTCTATCCCAGGATCCTGGGATCATGACCTGAGCCAAAGGAAGACACATAACTGACTGAGCCACCTCTAGGTATACACTAGATATACACTATATACCTAGTGCATATTTATCACTAGGTGCCTCTAGATCCTACACTGGCTAATATTCTATTGTATGATGATGACATACTTTAACCATTCTCCTATTCATAAACATTTTATCTGTTGCAATTTCTTGATATAATAGCTCTTATGAACGTTTCTATACATCTTACAATGTATCTGTGAAGGAGTTTTTTTTTTTGTTTCATATATACTTGAGTAGAATTACTGGGTTACAGAGTATGCTTATGTTCAAATTTAGTGGATACTGCTAAAGAGTTTGCCAAAGTGATTATACCAATTTACATGTCTGTCAGCAAGATCTGAATTCTAATTATTCGATGTTTTGGCCAATACTTGGAACTATCTTTATTTTACATTTTAGTCATTCTGGTGCATGAGGAGTATAATTGCATTGTGGTTTTAATTGTCATTTTTTCTTATTGGCTAGAAATTTGAGAACCTTTTATGAGGTTAATAGCCATTTAGATGTCCTCTTTGTACCTGTTCAAATCTTTTTGTCCATTTTTTACTGTTTATTTCTCATATGATTTATAGAAATAATTTTAATATTCTAGATATGGATGGATCTGTGGTAGATAGGTTAATGGCCTCAAAAAATGTCCACATCTGAATCCCTGGCACATGCGATATGTTACTTCTCATGACAGAAGGGACTTTGGAAATAATCTTAAGGTTAAAGAGCTTGAGATGGAGAGATGCTGGATTATTAAGGTGAACCTAATCTAATCATGAGTTTTTCAAAGTGGAAGAGGAAGGCAGAAGAAAGAATCAGAGAGGTAACATTAAAAAAAAAAAAAAAGAACTCACCATTGCTGGCTTTAAAGATGGAATAAGAGGTCCATGTGGCAAGGAATGTGTCAGCCTTGAGAAGCTACTCATGGCTTTCAGCTGATGGTCAGCAAGGAAATGTGAATGTTGATCCTACACACACAAACAACTGAATTTTGCCCACAACCCAGATGACTAAGAAAATGGATCCTTAGATCCTCTAGAATGAATCACAGCCTCACTGATTACTGATTTTAGCCCAGTGGGAGCCATGTCCAAATCCTGACCTACAGAACTGTAAGAAAATAGTTTGTGTTGGTTAAGCTACTAGGTTTTTGGTAATTCATGATGGTAGCCACAGAAAATTACCACAGTCTATTGTAGTGTATATTTATTGCAAATATCTCCTACTCTATGGCATGATTTATCACTAGTTATGTAGCTGTGATTTTTAAGAGAAGTTCTCAATATTTTTTAATCTAATACTTGTCTAATGCCAGGATCTATGCTAGATTCCTTTTTTTCTCCAGCTTTATTAAGATAAAATGGATATATAATGTTATATAACTTGAAGGCATAAAACATAATGATGTGTTATACATATATATTGTGAAATGATTACCATAGTAAGGTTAATTAACAAATGCATCACCTCACATTGTTGCCTTTTATTGTGGGTGTGGTGGGAACTTCTAATATCTACTCTTAGCAACTTTTTAAGTATATACCATAGTGTTGTTAACTATAGTTACTATGCTGTATGTTGGATCCCTAGACCTACTCATTGTATAACTGAACAACGAGAAAAATGTTTTTCCATTCAAGTTAGAAAGTATGTAAAGAAGGAGGAAGAGATTAAATTTGTCAAATGCTAAGGCTATGCTGAGTAAGATGAGGACTGAGATTAAATTAACTATGGGAGTTAGCAATATGGAAATCCTTGATCAACTTTACACTGAGTAGTTGTAGTAGAGAGATAGAAGACAAAAGCCAGATTGAAGAATGGAAGAATTGGATGGAAGAATTGCCCACATTGAGTATAGACAATTTTGGAGGCATTTTGCTCCAAAGAGACTAAGAAAAGGGAGAATGGTGATGGGGATAGTAGGATTAAATATTT
Organism: Meles meles; assembly: GCF_922984935.1. Lineage (NCBI taxonomy): Eukaryota > Metazoa > Chordata > Mammalia > Carnivora > Mustelidae > Meles > Meles meles. The sequence continues at coordinate 28,015,669 of NC_060070.1, forward strand.
TTAAGATGGGAGAATAACAGGATGTTTGTATTGCAAGAACATGATAAGGAAGAAGGAAGAAATTAATGCAGTAAGAGAGAGGGGAAACTTGAGGGAGTATGTTCTTGTTTTGGTGGTAAGATGGCCGGGGATCTAGTAATTGTCTCCTTTCTCTCCTACACTGTCATTGTATGCAGTGAAATTCCTTAAAACTGTAATATAACTTTGCTTTCAAATACTATTATAAAATGATTAATAATGGTGAATTTTAGTGATATTATAATACACATTTGTCAGAGGAAATTGAAGAACACTCTAAAGTCTCACTTTCTTTGGCCAGTAACATCAGAATTTAGAATATAGAGTAAAACAAAGGATAAGTGAAAAAAATACCTGAGCAACAAATAAATATCAGTTAGCTTAGGTATTTTAACTCAGAGAATCTTAGTGTCATTACTCAAGTTATTTTATATAAACTTAAGAAGAAGCTTTACCAGAAAACACAATAGGAAAGAGTGACAGAAATCGGCAGAGAACTAAATGAAAAATTTTGGAAAATCAAAGTTCTTCTAAATAGATTTAGCATACATATAACTTAGATAAGAGGTCTTATTATTTTGGAGTCAGATAGTACAGAGGTAAATAGCTCTAGAAACCCCCAGAACTACTAAAGTTGCTATACTTTGCCACAGTTCAGTAAGTGTGCCTAATGAGATTATGTTCTTTTGTCAATATATGGCAATACACAGTAGACAATTTTCAACAGAAAGTTTGTAACAAAACTCAACGTATTTGTGCATAAAGGGATTAAAAGTAGTGACCTGAAAATGTTGCTTAATGATTTAGCTCACAAAATTTATTTCCTGTCATTCCTGATAAATGAAGCATTAATGCCTGCATACAGATAAATATATCAAGATCTGTCCATCCCTAACATAACTAGACAAGCATATCCCAGGATGTGTGTTTTAAAATCATTGAAAGACAAGCATATTGATTATGGAATAGTAGACTCTTAGTCACAAAGGACCCCAGAGTTTATCTAATCCATGTTATATCTGGTTAAATGTGCAAAGTTCACAATATATAGGTAATTTTATCCTTCTAAACTTCCACATGCATTTCTCTTTGCTTACTAAAAAGAGCTATATTTTTATCTATATATTTATATTTATCATGATAAAATATTTTTATACTGATCAATTGTAGATAATTAATAAGGAATTGAATTTTGAAGTAAGTTTTTATCCTATAATTATTATTTTATAATAACTGGAAAGAGAAACTCAGAGAGTCAGCTTCAGTCTGAAACATAGTGTCATAAAAATGAAAGCACTGGAAATTTGCCCTATTCCATCCACTTTGAATAATAATTTTTGTTTGGGATAAATTTGTCAAAAGACAAAAGGAAGAAAGCTAAATACATTTTACAGATAAATAAAGTTTAGTGGGAGCCATATAGAAAAAAGGGTAAAAAGAAGCTGTTTTTATGTGGGTTAAGTAGCAATAAACCACTTGAAGAGAAATTCTGGTAGATAGGTCATTGAAATAGAAGGAAATGATTTATATAAATATGCAAACTCATGCTTTTGACAAAGAATTTATGAATACTTTATTGTGGGGTCATGGACACAATGTTTAATCAAGTACAATACATATACTTACATAAAAGAAGAATAAAATATTTTAATATGTATAAAAAGAGTAATCGAGAATGAGATTAAGATGGTGGAGGAGGAAATACGGGGAATCTCTCTCCTCACCTAGATAACAATTGCACTGCCTGAATCTGTCTGATGTAACTATCTTGGAATTCTGGGATCTGTTGAAAGTTTACAACTTCCAGGGGTGGCATTGAGCATTAAATTGCAGTTAATTTTCATCAGTTTCAGCTCTTAGTGCAGTAGCAGCTACCCATTCTCCCACCCCACTCCATGGCAGGCAATGGTGTACATATTCTGGGAGCAACATGTGTACAGTTTGTAGGAGCCAGGGTGAGGAAAAAAGCACATTGTTCTCCATACATCGGAGATTTGTGTGATTGCTGTTTCTGATCACAGAGATGCAGACAAAGAAGCAAGCAGCCATTGTTGTATCTCCCCACATGACTGCAGCCCCTCCCCACTCTGGCTCATGGGACTTCCTAAGGATATAAAGGAAGATTTAAACCTCCTTTTCCTCCTTTTCACCCTTTAAGGGGCCAAACATAAGGATTAGGACATTCAAAAACAACTATATATACAAGGAAGAAAGTGACTACACATGCCCAAGGAAAGATTCAGGCTCAGAAAAGACCTGAGAAGAACTTAAGTTTACACGTTAGGATGAACTTTGGCACAGAGGGACAACCTACAACAATCACAGAAACTCAAAACAATAAAAACAATAACAAAAAAAACAGATCCTGATGGAGCATCTGATCTTTAGACTTATCACATTATAAGAATTCAAATGTCTAGTTTTCAATGAAAATAAATCACAAGGCATGCAAAGAAATGGAGAAGTAGGGCTTATTCAAATGAAAAAAAATAAATAGAAACTCTCACTGAAGAAGACCTGATCACACATGTACTTAACAAAGACTCTAATACAACTGCTTTAAAGATGCTCAGAGAACTAAAGATGTGGAGAAAGTCAAGAAATCAATGTGAGAACAAAATGGAAATACTGATAAAGGGATAAAAAAAAAAAAAAAAAAAGGTGTCGCAGGAAAAAATTCCAGAGTTGGAAATTAGAATACTGAAATGAAAAATTTCATTTCAATTCAAAGGATCCAGGGATTCAAAGGCAGATTTGAGCAGGCAGAAGAAATAAGCAGCAAACTAGCCCTGAGGACAATGGAAATTGAGGAACTGAAAGAAAGATTGAGGAAAACTGAACAGAACCAAGGGAGCTGTGAGGCACCCATCAGGTGGATCAACAGCACATGTTATGGGGGTATCAGAAGGAAAAGTGAGAAAGGGGCAGGGCCTATTTGAAGAAAGAATGTCTGGCAATTTCCCAAATTTGATGAAACACACGAGTATAGACACCCAAGAAATTCAACAAACTCCAAGCTGAACTCAAAGAGGTCTACATAAGATATTTTATAATTAAACTTCTGAAAGGCAAAGATGAGAAGATTTTGAAAGCAGCAAGAGTGAAGTGACTCATCACATGAGTCATCTCCTCAGTGAGCAACATTGGAGGCCAGAAGGTAATGGATCAATCTTTTCAGAGTGCAAAGGAAAACACCAAATCCTGGATCTGGCGAAATTGTCCTACAAAAGTGAGGGCAGAATTAGGATGTTCTCAGATAAAGAGAAGCTAAGAGTTCATTGCCACTAGATCTGCCATGCAAAAAATGCTCAAGGGAGTCATGCCAGAGTGAAACAAAAGGACACTAGACAGTAATTGGAAGCCAAATGAAGAAATAAAGATCTAAATAAGGTAGATATGTGGGCAATTATAAAATAGCTAGTATTCTAACAATGGTTTGTAACTGTATTTTTTGTTTTCTTCAGGATTTAAGATACTGATATGTTTAAAGAATTCATGGTTTTAGGGGTGCCTGGGTGGCTCAGTGGGTTAAGCCTCTGCCTTTGGCTCAGGTTGTGATCTCAGAGTCCTGGGATCAAGGCCCACATTGGGCTCTCTGCTCAGTGGGGAGCGTGCTTCCCCCTCTCTCTCCCTGCCTCTCTGCCTATTTGTGATCTCTCTCTCTGTCAAATAAATACATAAAATCTTAAAAAAAAAAAAAAGAGAGAATTCATGGTTTTAGACACACAAAAGATGTAACATATAGAATGTAGAAAAATCAGTTGGCTTTCCTGTAGGCGGCCATGGACTGAGCTGGAGTCAGGAGACCAAACTAGGCCCTAACTCGCGCCTCCTTGAAGCTCAAGGGTTAATAACCTTGTGGGTGTAAAATAGAGTACGCTTGAGAAGGGGCCTGAGCTATGGATTCCAAGACTCGCTGACATGATTGCCTGCATGTCTTTAACTAGACTACTAAGCTATTGTGGGTTTGTACTGTTCTTGCACAAACCATAAATCATCTATTCAATATGGTTCTTGTTCTTTCTTTTATTAATGTATTGTATCACACTGATTGATTTGCAGATGTTGAACCAACCTTGCAGCCCAGGAATAAATCCCACTTGGTCGTGGTGAATAACCCTTTTAATGTACTGTTGGATCTTGGTATTTTGGTGAGAGTTTTTTATCCAAGTTCATCAGGGGTATTAGTGTATAATTCTCCTTTTTGATGGGGTCTTTGTCTGGTTTTGGGATCCAGGTAATGCTGGCCTCATAAAATGAATTTGGAAGTCTTCCTTCCATTTCTATTTTTTTTTTTTTTGGAAGTTTCAGGAGAATAGGCATTAATTCTTCTTTAAATGTTTGGTAGAATTCCCCTGGGGAGCCATCTGGCCCTGGACTCTTGTTTGTTGGGAGATTTTTGATAACTGCTTCAATTTCCTTCCTGGTTATGGGTCTGTTGCAGTTTTTTATTTCAGTTTTGATAGTTTACACATCTCTAGGAATGCGTCCATTTCTTCCAGATTGTCTAACTTGCTGGCATATAGTTGCTTACAATATGGTCTTTTAATTGTTTGTATTTCTTTGGTGTTGGTGATGATCTCTCATCTTTCATTCTATGATTTTATTAATTTGGGTCCTTTCTCTTTTCTTTTTGATAAGTCTGGCCAGGGGTTTATCAATCTTACTAATCCTTTCAAAGAACCAGCTCCTGGTTCTGTTATCTGTTCTACTGTTCTTTTGGTTTCTATTTAATTGATTTCTGCCCTGATCTTTATTATTCTCTTCCTCTGCTGGATTTAAACTTTCTTTGCTGTTCTTTCTCCAGCTCCTTTAGGTGTAGGGTTAGGTTGTGTATTTGACACCTTTTTTGTTTCTTGAGCAAGGCTTGTATTGCTATATACTTTACTCTTAGGACCACCTTTGCTGTGTCCCAAAGATTTTGAAAAGTTGTGTTTTCATTTTCATTTGTTTCCATGAATTTTTAAAAATTCTTCTTTAATTTCCTGGTTGACCCATTCATTCTTTAGTAGGATGCTCTTTAGCCTCCATGTATTTGAGTTCTTTCCAACTTTCCTCTTGTGGTTGAGTTCTAGTTTCAGAGCATTGTGGTCTGAAAATATGCAGGGAATGATCCCAGTCTTTTGGTACCAATTGAGACCTGATTTGTGGCCCAGGATGTGATCTCTTCTGGAGAATGTTCTGTATGTATTTGAGAAGAATGTGTATTCTATTGCTTTGGGATGGAATGTTCTGAATATATATGTGAATATATATGTGAACAGATGTGAAGTCCATCTGGTTCAGTGTGTCATTTAAAGCGTTTATTTCCTTGTTGATCTTTTGCTTAGATGACCTGTCCATTTCAGTGAGGGGGGTGTTAAAGTCCCCTACTATCATGTATTATTGTTGATGTATTTTTTTTATTTTGTTATTAATTGGCTTATGTAATTGGCTGCTTTCATGTTAGGGGCATAGATATTTAAAATTGTTAGATCTACTTGTTGGATAGACCATTTTAGTATGATATAGTGTCCTTTCTCATCTCTTATTATCATCTTTGGTTTAAAATGTAATTTGTCTGATATAAGGATTGGCACCCAGCTTTCTTTTGATGTCCATTACCATGGTAGATTGTTTTCTACACCCTCACTTTAAATCTGTATGTGCTTTGGGTCTAAAATAAGTCTATTGTAGGTTGGCAGAAAATCATCCATTTCATCTAGGTTGCTTAACTTATTGCCAAATAAATGTTGATAATAATTTCTGATGATTGTTTCTATTTCCTTGGTGTTAGTTATGATCTCTCCCTTTTCATTCATAACTTTATTAATTTGGATCCTCTCTCTTTTCTTTTGGATTAGTTTGACCAGTGGTTTATTTATCTTATTGATTCTTTCAAAAAACCAGCTTCTAGTTTCATTGATGTGTTCTACTATATCTCTAGTTTCTCAGAGATCTCATTGATCTCTGATCTAATCTTGATTATTTCCCTTCTTGTGTATGGGGTTGGCTTAATTTGTTATTGATTCTCCAGTTCTTTAAGGTGTAGAGACAGCTGGTGTATTCTGGATTTTTCAATTTTTTTGAGGGAAGCTTTGCTGGCTGTGTATTTCCCCGTTAGGACCGCCTTTGCTGTATCCCGTAGGTTTTGGACTGAAGTGTCTTCATTCTCATTGGTCTCCATGAAGTGTTTAAGTTCTTCTTTGATTTCCTGGTTCTGTTCTGGAGAAGGTTCCATGTGCACTTGAGAAGAGTGAGTATTCTATTGTTTTAGGGTAGAATATTCTGTATATATTTATTAGGTACATCTGGTCCAATGTGTCATTCAATGCTCTTGTTTCTTTATTGATTTTCTGCTTGGATGATCTGTCTATTACTGAGAGTGGTGTGCTATGTATTCATAGTATTCATAGCAATATGACTATCTTGATTAGCAGTTGTCTTATGTAGTTGGTTTCTCCTGTATTGGGGGCACAAATATTTACAATCGTTAGATCTTCTTGGTGGATAGACCCTTTAAGAATTACGTAGTGTCCTTCTTTATCTCTGACTACAGTCTTTAGTTTAAAATCTAATTTACCTGGTATGAGAATCGCTACCCCAGCTTTCTTTTGAGGCCCATTGGCATGAAAGATGCTTCTCCATCCCTTTGCTTTTAGTTTGGATGTATCTTTAGTTTCAAAACTGAATCAGGAAGAAACTGACAACCTGAATAGACCAATATCTAGTAACGAGATTGTAGCAGTGATCAAAAACTCCCCAAAAACAAAAGCCCAGGACCTGATGGATTCCCTGGAGAATTCTACCAAACATTCCAAGAAGAAATAATACCTATTGTCCAGAAGCTGTTTCAAAAAATAGAAACAGAAGGAAAACTTCCAGACTCTTTTTATGAAGCCAGCATTACCCTGATCCCCAAACCAAGCAAAGAACCCACCAAAAAGGAGAATTTCAGACCAATATCCCCGATGAATATGGATCCTAGCTAATGGGATCTAACAGTACATTAAAAAGATTATCCACCATAACCAGGTGGGATTTATCTCTAGGATGCAAGAGTGGTTCAACATTCACAAATCAATCAATGTCATAGAACAAATCACCAAGAGAAGAGAGAAGAACCACATGGTCTTCTCAATTGATGCAGAAAAAGCATTTGGCAAGATACAGCATCTGTTCCGGATTAAAATGCTTCAAAGTATAGGGATAGAGGGAACATTCATCAATGTCATAAAACCTATCTATCAAAAACCCACAGCGAATATCATCCTCAATGGGGAAAAGCTGACAGCCTTCCCTACTATCAGTGGCCCACTCTCACCACTGTTGTTCAACATAGTACTAGAAGTCATAGAAATTGTAATCATACAACAAAAAGAAATAAAATGTATTCAAATTGACAACGAAGAAGTAAAACTCTCTCTCTTTGCAGATGACATGATACTTTATATGGAAAACCCAAAAGACTCCACCCCCAAACTACTAGAATTCAAACAGCAATTCAGTAATGTGGCAGGATACAAAATCAAAGTACAGAAAACAGTTGCTTTCTTAAATGCTAACAATGAAAATATAAAAAGGGAAATGAGAGAATTGATCCCATTTACTATAGCAGCAAGAACCATAAGATACCTCGGAATAAACCTAACCAAAGAGGTAAGAGATTTCTATTCGAGGAACTACAGAACACTCATGAAAGATATTGAAGAAGACACAAAAAAAATGGAAGACCATTCCATGCTCTTGGATCAGAAGAGTAAACATTGTTAAAATGTCTATACTGCCTAGAGCAATCTGTAGTTTCAGTGCCATCCCGATCAAAATTCCACGGGCATTTTTCAAAGAGCTGGAACAAACAATCCTAAAATTTGTATGGAACCAGAAGATGCCCTGAATTGCTAAGGAAATGTTGAAAAAGAAAAACAAAACTGGGAGCATCATGCTGCCTGATTTCAAATTTACTGCAAAGCTGTGATCACCAAGACAGCATGGTCCTGGGACAAAAAATAGACATATAGACCAGTGGAACAGAGCAGAGAGCCCAAATATGGACCCTCAGCTCTATGGTCAAATAATCTTTGACAAAGCAGGAAAAAATATACAGTGGAAAAAAGACAGTCTCTTCAATAATAAATAGTGCTGGGAAGATTGCACAGCTATGTGCAGAAGAATGAAACTCGACCATTCTCTTACACCATACACAAAGATAAACTCAAAATGGATAAAAGAACTCAACATGAGGCAGGAATCCATCAAAATCCTAGAGGAGAAGATAGGCAGTAACCTCTTTGACATTGGTCACAGCAACTTCTTTCAAGATATGTCTCCAAAGGCAAAGGAAAAAAAAATAAAAATGACCTTTTGGGACTTCATCAAGATCCAAAGCTTCTGTGCAGCAAAGGAAACAGTCAACAAAACAAAGAGGCAACCCACGGAATGGGAGAAGATATTCGCAAATGACACTACAGAGAAAGGGCTGATATCCAGGATATATAAAGAACTCCTCAAACTCAACACACACAAAACAGATTATCATGGCAAAAAGGGGGTCTGCCCCTTTTTTTGCAGACATGAACAGACACTTCTCCAAAGAAGAAATACAAATGGCTAACAGACATGAAAAAAATGTTCATCATCCTTAGACATCAGGGAGATTCAAATAAAAACCACATTGAGATACCAGCTCACACCAGTTAGAATGGCCAAAATTAATAAGACAGTAAACAACAAGTATTGGAGAGGATGTGGAGAAAAGGGGACCCTCTTACACTGTTGGTGGGAATGCAAGCTGGTGCAGCCACTTTGGCAAACAGTATGGAGATTCCCTAAGAAATTAAGAATAGAGCTACACTATGACCCTGCAATTGCACTACTGGGTATTTACCTCAAAGATACGTATGTAGTGAAAGAAAGGGCCACCTGTACCCCAATGTTATAGCAGCAATGGCCTCAGTCGCCAAATTGTGGAAAGAACCAAGATCCCCTTCAATAGACAAATTGATAAAGAAGATATACTCCATATATACAATGGAGTATTATGCCTCCATCAGAAAGGATGAATACCCAACTTTTATATCAGCATGGACAGGAGTGGAAGATTTTATGCCGAGTGAAATATGTCAAGCAGAGAGAGTCAATTATCATATGATTTCACTTACTTGTGGAGCATAAGGAATAACATTGAACATTGGGAGATGGAGAGGAGAAGTGAGATGGGAGAAATTGGAGTGGGAGACAAGCCATGAGAGAATCTGAGAAACAAACTGAAGATTTTGGAGGGGAAGGGGGTAGGGGGTTGGGTGAGTCTGGTATTAGGTATTATGGAGAGCATGGAGCACTGGGTGTGGTGCACAAATAATGAATTTTAGAACACTGAAAAGAAATAAAATAAAATGAAATTTAATAAAGAAATAAAATAAGTCTCTTGCAGACAGCATATAAATGTCTTTTTTTTTTTTTTTTTTTTTTTTTTTAGTTCAGATCTAGTACCCTGTGTCTTTTGATTGGGGCATTTAGCCCCTTTGGATTCAGGGTAACTATTGAAAGATATGAATTTAGTGCCACTGTATTACCAGTAAGGTGACTGTTACTGTATGTCATCTCATTCCTTTCTGGTCTATGTTACTTTTAGGTTCTCTCTTTGCTTAGAGGACCCCTTTCAATATTTCCTGTAGGGCTGGTTTGGTGTTTGCATATTCTTTTAGTTTTTGTTTTTTCTGGAAGCTTTTTATCTCTTTTTTTCAATTTTCAGTGACAGCCTAGCTGGATAGAGTATTCTTGGCTGCATAGTTTTCTCATTTATTCTCTGAATATATCAGACCAGTCTTTTCTGACCTGCCAGGTCTCTGTGGGTAGGTCTGTTGCTAGTCTAGTGTTTCTACCATGTAGGTTACAGACCTCTTGTCCTGAGCTGCTTTTCTCTTTGTCTCTGCAACTTGGACATTTTACTAATAAATGACAGGGTATTGACCTATTTTTCTTGATTTTGAGAGGAGGTTCTCCCTTCCTCCTGGATTTTGATGCCTGTTTCCTTCCCCAGTTAAGAAGGTTCTCCACTTTAATTTACTGCAATATACCTTCTGCCCCCCTCTCTCTTTCTTCTTCTTCTGGGGTCCCAATTATTCTAATATTGTTTCATCTTACGGTATCACTTATCTCTCCAATTCTCCCCTAGTTATTCAGTACTTGTTTATCTCTCTTTATCTCAGATTCTTTATTCTCCATCATTTGGTCTTCTATATTGTCTCTTCTGCCTTATTTATCCTAGGCATTAGAGCCTCCATTTTTTTTTCTTCTCTTTTTTTTTTCCATTTTATTTATTTTTTCAGCGTAACAGTATTCATTCTTTTTGCACAACACCCAGTGCTCCATGCAAAACGTGCCCTCCCCATTACCCACCACCTGTTCCCCCAACCTCCCACCCCTGACCCTTCAAAACCCTCAGGTTGCCCCAACCTCCCACCCCTGACCCTTCAAAACCCTCAGGTTGTTTTTCAGAGTCCATAGTCTCTTATGGTTCGCCTCGCCTCCCCAATGTCCATAGCCCGCTCCCCCTCTCTCAATCCCACCTCCCCCCAGCAACCCCCAGTTTGTTTTGTGAGATTAAGAGTCATTTATGGTTTATCTCCCTCCCAATCCCATCTTGTTTCATTTATTCTTCTCCTATCCCCCTACCCCCCCCCATGTTGCTTCTCCATGTCCTCTTATCAAAGCTGTCATCATCAAGACAGCATGGTACTGGCACAAAAACAGACACATAGATCAGTGGAACAGAATAGAGAGCCCAGAAATCGACCCTCAACTCTATGGTCAACTAATCTTCGACAAAGCAGGAAAGAATGTCCAATGGAAAAAAGACAGCCTCTTCAATAAATGGTGCTGGGAAAATTGGACAGCCACATGCAGAAAAATGAAATTGGACCACTTCCTTACACCACACACGAAAATAGACTCCAAATGGATGAAGGACCTCAATGTGAGAAAGGAATCCATCAAAATCCTTGAGGAGAATGCAGGCAGCAACCTCTTCGACCTCAGCCGTAGCAACATCTTCCTAGGAACAACGGCAAAGGCAAGGGAAGCAAGGGCAAAAATGAACTATTGAGCCTCCATTTTTTATTGTACCTCATTAATAGCCTTTTAATTTCGACTTGGCTAGATTTTAGTTCTTTTATTAATCCAGAAAGGGATTCTCTAGTATCCTCTTTGCTTTTTTCAAGCCCAGCTAGTATCATTATAATCGTCATTCTGAACTCTAGTTCCAACATCTTACTAATGTCTGTATTGATTTGGTCTCTGGCAGTCAGTACTGCCTCTTGTTGTTGTTGTTGTTTTTGAGGTGAGTTTTTCCATTTTGTCCTTTTTTCCAGAGAGAAATAGATGAATGAGAGAACAAAATGCTAAAAGGATAACAATGACCTCAGATAAATATATACTAATCATATAGAAAAGACTCACAACCTGGGTGAGGAGGAAAATGATCAGGCTGGTGAATAGAACAGACCCACACACTAGATTTAGGGTATATTTTTGGTCTGTTAGAAGAAACTGCCTCCCAAAATTTTAAAGAAATTAAAAAAAAAAAAATATATATATATATACACACACACACACAAAATAAGGTTAAATACAATGAAGGAATAGTCTATGCCTGTAAAAATGAATATTAAAAAAGATTTTAAAAAAGGAATTGATAAGATCAGATGTTGGTTGAGAAAGGAAAGAAGAAAATTTCAAAAACAGTAGAAAAAAAATAAAAATAATTGGAAAAATTCACTTTGAAAGACTAAAGAATCATGGGGGGGAAAACTCCATAACTTCTATTTGCTATATTCCCCTAGCACTGGAGTTTTTCAGTTCTCATTGATGGATAATCTTGTTCTTGGCTGGATATTCTTGCTGATCTTCTGAGGGAGGGACCTGTTGCAGTGATTCTCAAATGTCTTTGCCTGAGGTGGAATTGTACTATCCTTGCCAGGGGCCAGGCTAAGTAATCTGCATGGGTTTGCTCTCAGTAGCTTTTGTTCCCTGAAAGCTTTCTGTACAGCTTTGGAGGATGAGAATGAAAATGGCATCCTCCCAATGTCTGGTTCTGGAGGAGCCAAGCACTCGGGGCTGCATTTCTCAGTGAGTCTCAGAGAAAGTGGTCAGTCACTTGTTTCTCCCTGGTCTCCAGCCGCATCCTGTGCTCACTTGGCCTGTGACCAAGCATTTCTATCTCTGCCACACAACCTCATTTGGAGTCTCCAAACCCAGCAGATTCCTGCCCATGCTTCTCCTCCTGGGGGATGAAGGGGAGTCTCTCTGGACTCTGCTTAAAGAGCAGTGGCCTGACTGTGTTGTGGGGCATGATTTATGGCAGCTGTGAGCTCAGAGCTCACTCCTGCACTCAATGCTTTGCAGCCAGCTTCCCTGCTCTGGTACTTGGGAGCTCTGCCATGCTCAGGCATCCCTGATCTTTCTATGACCCTGAGGGTCCTGACACTACACTGTCCCAGCGTGGGTTCCACCCCGCGCTTAGCCACTGGAGTGATGTCCCTCAGCAGAGCAGACTTCTAAAAGTTCTGATTTTGTACTCTCCTGCTCTATCACTTGCCAGCAGCCTGCTGACCGAGCCTGCTTCCCCTCTACGGTCTGTCTTCCCATATATCACCTCTGATTCACTTCTCCACATGTCCTAACTACCAGAAAGTGGTCACTTTTCTGTTCATAGAATTGCTGCTATTGTTTTCTTTGATCTTCTGTTAAGTTTGTAAGTATTCAGAATGGTTTGATAACTATCTAACTGAATTCCTGGCAACAGACGAAATTTAGGTCTCCTATTCCTCTGATATCTTGCTCCTCCCCCTAAACTCCATAATAATTTAAACAGTATAGTACTGGCATAAAAACAGATATATAGACCAATGAAATGGAATTTCAAGGTCCAAAATAAATCCTTACATATATGGGCAAATGATTTTTGACAAGGGTGCCAAGACGATTCAATGGGTTAGGGATGTTCTTTTCACCAAATGGTGCTAGTGAAAATGTAGTATATGCATACAATAAAATATTATTCTACCATAAAAAGGAAGGAAATTCTCACTCATGCTGTATATGAATGACCTTGAGGACATTATGTTAAATAACCCAGTCACACAAAAAAACTCAAATACTGTATGATTCCATTTATATGCGATGCTTAGTGTTGTCAAATTAATAGAAACAAAGTAAAATGCTGATTCCTGGGGATTGGGGAAATGTAGAGTTTTTTAATGCATAGAGCATTTCAGTTTTATGGGATAGATCCCTGGAAATGGCTGGTGGTAATGGTTGTATATCAATATGAATATATTTACTACCACTGAACTATACATTTAATGATGGTTAGTTAAAATGGCACGTATATGTTCTGTGTGTTCTACCACAATTAAAAAAGTAGGGGAAAAGATTAATCCAGTAGCAAAATAACTGGACAAAACCAATGTGAAATTATATTTAATATAACACATTGTACTACATGTAGTTCTTAAAAAAATTTTTTTTTGGGGCGCCTGGATGGCTCAGTGGGTTAAGTCTCTGCCTTCAGCTTAGGTCATGATCTCAGGGTCCTGGGATCGATCCCCACATCAGGCTCTCTGCTCAGTGGGGAGCCCGTTTCCCCTTCTTTCTCTGCCTCCCTCCCTGTCTACTTGTGATCTCTCTCTATGTCAAATAAATAAAATCTTAAAAAAAATTTTTTTATCTTTCTCTTAGAGAAGAAGAAGCACTAGCACCCTTTTGCTAGAGTCAAAGGATTCAAAAGGCTTTTTTTTTTTTTTTCATGAAGACACTCTGTGTTACTTAAGACAACTGGATAACTTTTCAAGAAAATATGTCCAGAGGTGACTGTTTTTGTTGCCCTCTGTCCCTTTACAAAATTTCATGAGGTGATCAGAGGCATTCAACATCAAACTGTTCCAACCACTACCTTCAAAAAGAGTCTCTCTTGAGCTCTATCTTCATAGTACCATGGCAGTGAGGTGCATGGCAATTCTACCTTTAAAATGCAAGAAAGTTGTTTGTACTATATTTTCTACCCTTGATCCTTACCAGGAAGTTGCTTCACGGTGTCAAACTGCAAAGCTCTGGCTTGAATGATGGCCAAACTGAAAAGCACACATATTTAGTCTGATCCCGAGGGCATAATATCAGGTCTTTCTAACTCAGGTACAAGTTGCCCTTTGCCTTAAATTTACTATTAGCTGTTTCCAATTTAGCACTGCATTTTTTTTCTTTTGTTAGTCATTTCTAAGGATTGAGTACAAGGTTTTAACTATAAAATAGTAAGACTGACTTTTCAGCAATATATCAGAACTTTTTTGCCCTATTGAGTGTTAATACCTTCAGTGGTCCCCTCAGAAAAATATTGATTTTTTTCTAAAAAAGATGCCATTGCTTAGTGTTCTTCAGAACCAATTTCCTATCTACACAAGAAAATCTCTTTTATTACTTTACTGATAGACTTATTCCCTTTTTTAAAAATATTTTATTTATTTGAGAGACAACACATGTGTGCATGCATGAGTAGGGGAAAGGAAGGAGGAAGAAGCAGACTCCCCGCTGAGCAGGGCTCATCCCAGGACTCTGGGATCATGACCCGAGCCAAAGGCAGATGTTCAACTGACTGAGTCACCCAGGTGCCCCAACTTCTTCCTCAATCGCTCTTTCTTAATTTCTCTCCTTCTTCCATTTAATTATTTAATTGGCTCATGCACTCATCCATTCAATGATTTATTTTTTAAAAGTGAGCACCATTTTTGCTTGCTTGACTTAATGTTGTGCTCTTCTTTGCTAAAGGCAACAAAATGGAATGGTGTCAATGGTGCTACCCAAGAAATTTTTAGAAATAGGATTATACAGGATTTGGGGAGAAATTGTACAGCTAGGCATATAATGGAAGCTATAAGCACTCCCAGAAATTAATATCTCTGATGTACATGCTTTAAACTGCTCATAATGTCTATGTTAACCAGGTATTCATTTGGAAAAATATCAAAATTAATATGACTAAAAATCTAGGACTACCCGTAAAATATTCCAAATCATTAAATATCATTTTAGCATGGTATATAGGATCCTGCCACACAGTCTGACCCTGATCTCCCTTAGTCACCATCAGCCTGTCCCTGTCCATTTTGATGCTTTAATCAGTTCTTATAGGTCAGTTGTCCTCAACCAGGGGAAATTTTGTCTTTTACCCAGGGAATATTTAGGAATGTCTGGAGGGTTTTTTGTTGTTGTTGTTGTTTGTTTGTTTGTTTGTTTTGGTTTGGTTGTCACACCTGGGTAATAGGGGTTGCTATTGGGATGTAGTGAGCAGATCCCATGATGGATGGTGCTAAACATGGTACAATGTAGGGAATAGTCTCCCACAACAAAGAATTATCCAGCCCAAAAAGCCAGTAGTGCTGAAGTTGGAAAGCCCTGTCATGGGCCTTTTCATAGGTCATGTCTACTCACCTCCTGAGACATCCTTTCCTGGTTTAAGTTACCAATGTTCTAATTGCCCATCTTAAAATTCATCTCAGGGGACAGTTTCTTTTTAAATGTTATTCCAAATTGGCTTCTTTGCCCTGTTAACATGCTATAAGACTACTTTGCTACAGTTTGGGGGTTTGGTTTTTTTTTTTTTTCCCCTCATCCATATTAAGCCATAACTTAATTATTTACATTTCTGTCTCCTATACTGGGTTCTAAGCTGCCAGGATATCTTGTTAACCTTTGCAACTCCAGTGTTTATTGCATGGTACATGGTAAATATATGTTTATAGAGAGAATGGGAAAAAAAAAATGATTGATCAAAATACCAAGAGTGAGTCCCTGTCAAAGTTCAGTTACCCTTACTTTAGTAAATAACTCCTGGTACTGCTCTGCTAGCAATCTGGAACATTGTCTCCATAAATTTCTGAAAAGAGAATTTGAAATAGAGTTTTCAGAGAAACTGCTTATCTATTAAACTGCCAATATATCACTATTTTAACATTTTTTTATAGATTCTAGCAGGTCAGAGTTATGTTGATGAGAAAGAAAATGTTTTGTCCAGTTGTGCCAGGGTGTTTTTTAGTAAAGCAGCTCTTGACCATGACAAGCCAGAATGGCAAGCTGTGAGGCCACGGTTCATTTAGAGATGTCGCAGGGATCACTTTGTCCAAGCAAATCTTGTCTCTTTCAAGAGTTAGGAATACAAGTTAACTGTAAAGCTCCTAATAAAAGGCAGCACTTCCAAGTACATGAGCTTCTATTCTGCTACCCAGGCTATGCTGAAAACTTACTGAATGACTCGTATTTCAACAGTAAGCTGGCATAGGGTTGGGGTGAAGGAGTTTAAGTGGAGTCAGTATTTCAGAAGAGAGTCAAATATATGCCTCTCTGTGGAGTAAAACACGGGCAAGTATTCTTTAGTTGACACTTGAAAGCTGCTTAAAACAGCATCGCTTTTCATTTTGTACTTTCTTGGTATGTTTTAAAATTTCTAACAGTATGAGAATTAAAGAAAAAATCTATCTTTACTTTTAGAAGGAAGCTTGAAGACTTATAGGCCCAGGGAGCAGTAATTACAACAGACTATTAGAAAATATGGGGAAAAAGGAGGATTTCTACCCAGGACTACCACACCAGAAAAATAACTTCAAACTTGGTGAGGAAGCCTTGGGAAAATTTCTGCATTTTTATATTACCTAAACCACACAGCTTTGCCATTTAAAAATTATTTTATTTGAGGTATAGATATGAGCATTTTTAACTTAATTTTTTTTTGCACAACAATTAAATAAGATCTAAAGAGCAGCTTTAAAATGCACATGAAATCACAAGGAGGAAAAGATTTAAAATAAGTGAGAGGTCATAAGCAAAAATAACATGTGTAAAAAAAATTAGGATGAGTCAACGTAGGAAGATAATGTACAACAAACATGTAAAAACCTGCTTAGCACTTCTGGATTCCCAATAGCAAATGTGAAGAGAGTAGCATGATTTCTTACACATACCTCAAGGTTTATAAAACAAAAACATGTATGTCCTAATACTGAGATGCTGTCGATGGTTCTTACCTATCCCCTGAGATAGTAAGCAAGGTCCTCAATGTCTCTGTTAACTTTGTACATCCTCAGAGTGAGTGCCTTATAAAGATGTTCTTCATGAAGGCTTCCATGGTAGGATAAAAACATCACCCATGACCCATTGCTCAAGGTGGTCACTGCTGGTGTTTGCAAGTAAGCTGCCTTTTGCTTAAACATAACATTTTAGTTTCTTTAGAAATGGAAGCCCTGAATATCTATCATGGACTGTAATGTGTTTCCTTTCCATTTCACATACCTCCACATATGTTTTGGTTGTTCTCTTTTCTCCATGATTCACATAATAGTAAGCCCATAGCAGCGATCTGGCAAAACATAGTCCTGAGCTGTTGGCTGAATCAGGGGTAGGAATTTGATTTAAAATGAACCGAGCTGTTCTTTACCCTAGATCGTATTCCTTGCCTATAATGTATTAGTTGGGCGTGAACTAGATTGCATCTTGAGCAAGAATAATCCTTTCCCCTGGGATTTGGAACTGGGATGGAAAGAGAGGGGAGATAGTCTCTTTTCTGGAGGTGGAATCTATAAAATAAGCTTATATGTTGTCAAGATTAGATATCTTTAACCAACCCTATGAAACCAAGTAGCAGGAGTTGATCTGTAGGTACAGTGAGTGATGAATCATGTATGCAGACAAAACCACATGAGACACACAGCTAAATCCATTTGTGAGGTCCAATTGCATCCCTGTGCTTTGACTTCCATGAAATACCTGTTTCCTTTAAGAAATGGAAAGAACAGGGTTTTATAACTTAAAATCAGATGAGTTGGGACTAATGCAAGTTCCCTTAGGCACTTACTCTTTTGATTTCTCTTTACCAAGTTTTGCTTGGTGTTGCTACAGTGGTCCAGGGTTACATTCCCAGACAAGTGCCTGGAGTACAGCTATTCTGCATCAGTGAATCAGTGCCGAAAGTATGCTTTAACAACTAGCTAAGCTGGGAAGACCACCAACAGTCTTTTATGAAGTTTGAGGTCTCTAACAAGGACATGTAGTTGAGTAGAATGCAGCTTCAGATTTATCCTAGACACGTGGGACTTATTTGGAATATTATTTTGTTTTATCTTGATTTGGAATCCTATTTTAATATTCCTACTGGAGAGTTATAGGCTCAGAAGATAAAAGACTCTTTTGGGTGAAGTTCAAATAGTCTATCAACTTCAGTGAAAAGCTATCTTTACTTCTCCTCTTACCATTTTCTTATAACTATTTGTGAAATGTATTATTTGGTTATGATCTTGAAAACTCAAATGATATTTTTCTTTGCATTTTCCAGAGGTGTTTGTAGAACAGCTGTAACAAAAGGGATGCCCAGTAAGAAAATTTTTAAGAAGAACTTTCTATAAGGTTTTGGATGGACAATAGTTGCTCTGTGGAAAGCAACACAGGCTTTGTTCTGTCTTATGTAAAACCATCAGATATCTTCCTTGGCTGAAATAGCTCGATTTTCCATTCAGTCATATCAAAACCGCTATTACATAGGCAGCACTAGTATATCTTAGGCTTTCCTGCAGGGAGTAGAGTAGGCAAGACCATAGTCCAGCACACATGAACAGGGACACTACAGTGTTTTTCTGCATCAGAGAAGCTCTGAGGCAGAAAGGAGGAACACATGTGATTGGCTTAATTTAAGCAAGAGAGTACTTCTTTTATACTCTTTGGGGGAGAAAAACTGAGCTTCCTTCAAAGTGGGTGGGTTGGTACCCTTCACCCTGAGTTCATTTTTTAATGGATAGTCAAGGAGTAGCCTGAAAAAAACTTATTTCTTTGAATGTATAAAATTGCGTAAAATCAAGGCAAGGACTTGTCTACTGAAATCTGTGCTCTTCTGCACTTGTATAAATTGAGAGTCTACAGCTTTTCAAAATTAGCTCCTGTCCTGGGCTCTGGACAGGTTGGCTGTCCAGCCTTCAAACAGGCAAAAAATGGACATAGACAGTGCATCTCCTTGACATGCTCTCTTTGGTTTGGATGGTGAAGATCATTTAATAATGAGTATATTTTCTACAATAAACTCTACCTGTAGGGTTTCCAATTTCCAATGGCATTCTAACAAAAGTCTGACTCTATTCTGAAATACTGGGGACATACATTTAGATTAAGTTCCCCTGCTATGAGGCAAAACTCATTATGATGCAGTCACTTTAATTGCGAGTAGATATGGGTTATTAAGTATCAAACTGTGTGTGTTTATTGCTCATTATTATATTTAGAGGTTTAAATAGCTTTCCTGCTTTGAGTGGTTGTTATAAGCTCTCAAATATTTAAAACCCAAATGACTAAATTGTCCGTTTAATTCAAGTTCATGATTTTGGTTCAGACAGGAGCAAAATGTTTTCATGTGTAACTTTCCATCAATGGAATGAACTTCAGGCCTGGAATGAAGAGAAGATATTTCCTAAATTAGAGTGTCAGTGGGTAGAGAGGCAACAGGAAGTTTAAATGTTGAAGCTATAATCTGGACCATTCAGGCTAAAACTGATTTTCAGGAAAATAAAGGGTGAATTTGGGTTTACCACAAAGGGTCATCTCTGGTTGTGACAGTGTAGTGCCAGGAATCTGGAACAATCAAGACAAAATACATTGAGGCTGATTTCTTTTTCAGATATCAGTATCCAGTATTACAAGGAGAAATACATATTAGTCACAATCACAATCATTTAAAAATTACTCTTTTTGTTCAGGTAAACTCAGATTTAAAGAAGACAAGAAAAATGGGAGTGATAGACTTCCAAAAATTTGTTATAATTGAATTTAATTAAAACTTTTGGGAGATATATCTAAATATATTAAAAGCCCCATATCAAGCCAAAACTGCTGAGAACCCTTCCCTGTTTAAAATAATAATAATAATGATGACAGTGTACTTCAACAAGGTTTTTTTCTGAAATAAAATAAATAACATTCCTTACAAAGTAGATACTCATTTAAAGTTATAACTTTGAATATTCAAAGATAAGCTTCTAACATTTATGGAAAAAAATTAATAATCAGCATGATCTGAGATGACACTCCTGGACACAGCTATTTCTAGGTATTCTTACCCTCAGTTACCCTCTTTGTTGTTCTGGAATGAATCTCAGTCTTTTTTTTTTTTGGAAAATGAAAATGTTCATGTATAATTCTGTACTATACTGATTACATTAGGTTTAATTGGACTTCTTCTAGTCCCCTTTTCTAAGGCTTGTAAAGGGCTTAGTCATTCACAACCATTCTGATCTGTGCCCGAAGGGGAAAGCTCAGCCCATTGCCCTCAAGGCCTGTTGAGTTGATGGGAGAAACTGAGAGCACACCCCAGAGAAATGTGGCTCCCTCAAGCAATCTTTAGGGTGTGAGAGCTTTGCAATGAACATGTGTTGAATGAGAGTCCTGCTTTAGCAAGTGGCTCTGAACATTAAATCTTATTCAACCATTCTTATTAAGGGCAGGTCACACAAGATGACATTTTCAGAGACTATAACTTAACTGCTTGAACAAGCCACTGAATGACTGGTGAAAAGAGTATCATTTAAAAGTATCACCATTTCAGTGGTTTTTTTTTTTTTTTTATAATGAAACTTCACTGAGGTTTATTAAATTTTCTTTCTACATGTAATACCTTATTACATTGAGAAGCTATGTAAAATGCATTTCTAGCTGCTGGGAGCAGTTAGACTCTCCCTAACCACCCCTTCCACCAAATAAAAGGCCTGAATATATAGGGATCTGAGAAGAGCTGTGTTTAATTCTTACAGCCCAAAGAGACCCTAGTGCTCAAAATTATTTGCAAATAGCAATGATCTGTTTAATGATGACTGCCTCTTCCTCTTCCTCATTGCATATCAAATCCGTTGTTTATTCAGAAACAGCAGTTCACCTGTTGTAATCTAGTATCTAGAGCAAGGTAACCTGGATTAAAGTCTAATGTTGACCCTGTTTGCTCATCCATCCAATGAATATTAACTATATTCTGATGTGGAATATATTGTTTCAGAAACACTGAGACACACATACTCATTCCTCAATAACTTGACAATATTTAAAGGAAGATAAAAACTGAATGCAGTATAATGTAGGATAAAAACTAGCCACATTTCAAATTGGGGGGATTATTTCACATTGGGTGGATTATTTCACATTGGTGGGGAGAACACTGCACATGAAACTGTAAAATAGTACCAAATTTATGGGGAACAATTAATCAATACCTATCAAACAGCCCAGAAATTCTACTTGATCCAGAAGGCCTATGCTTTTTTTCCCTCCCTAGTTCTCTCTCTCTCTTTTTTTTTTTTAGAGAAACGTTGTGTTTAATGGTAAAGCTCAGCACACTCCAGCGCCGGCATGGCCTGAAGTCGAAGCAGCAGGGACGGGTAGGTGACCCTCATAGAACCTCACATGGCGAAGAGGATGAGGAAGGCAACCATCAAACAGAAGAGCCCCATGGCCTCAGACAGGGCAAAGCCCAGAATGGCGTAGGAGAAGAGCTGCTGCTTGAGAGACGGGTTCCTGGCATAGCCAATGATCAAGCTGCCAAACACGGTTCCAATGCCAGCCCCTGAACCAGCCACACCAACTGTGGCAGCCCCAGCGCCAATAAACTTGGCTGCTGTTTCAATGTCCCGGGAGACAACACTGGTCTGGAACTCCCGTCGGGCCACCTGGAGCGGGGAGTTGCTGCTATAGGATGGCTGTTTAGCTGGGATCTCTGGCCTACTCAAGAGGGAGGCAGACACAGGCCTGATCAGATCCCTGGTACAACAGCGAATCAGAGCCGGAGAAATGAGTAGTGCCCCGGTGGTCTGCATTTTCTCAGTCTCCCGGGTTTAGCTCTAGGTCTCAGCGCTCAGCTCCCCCACCCACGTGTCCCGGTGTCCCCCCCACTCTCTCTCTCTTTTTTTTTAATTAAAAAAATTAATTCTATCGTCAATGCTCATCAAGTTAGTGTACTGTTCACCCTTCACCTATTTCACCCACTCCCTCCCCATCTACTTGCCCTCTTTAACCATGGGTTCTTTATAGTTAAAAGTCTGTTTCTTTGTTTGTTTACCCCCTCATTCACCCCTTGGCTCATTTCTTTCTTAAATTCCACATAAGAGTAAAAATCACATGATTAGTCTTTCTCTGACTGACTTATTTCACTTAACATTATACTCCCTAGTTCCATCCAGGTCATAGCAAATGGCAAGATTTCATTCTCTTTTAGGGCTGAATAGCACTCCATTTTGTGTGTGTGTGTGTATGTGTGTGTGTGTGTGTGTGTGTGTGTGTACCACATCTTCTTTATTCATTCATTAATCCATGGATATTTGGGCTGCTTTTATATCTTGGTTATTGTAAATGATGCTCCTATAAACATAGGGTGGGTGTATCCCTTTAATTAGTGTTTGTTTATTCTTAGGGCAAATACCCAGTGGTGGGATGACTGGATGAGGGGTAGTTCTATTTTTAACTTTTTGAGGAACCTCCATACTATTTTCCACAGTGACTGCACCAGTTTGCATTCCCACTCAGAGGGCAAGAGGGTTCCTTTTTCTCCATATCCTTATCAACACCTGTTGTTTCTTGAGTTTTTGATTTAGCTATTCTGATAGGTGTAAGTTGATATCTCATTGTAGTTTTGATTTGCATATCCTTGATGATAAGTGATGTTGATCATCTTTTCACTTTTCTGTTAGCCTTCTGTTTGTCTTCTTTGAAGAAATGCCTATTCCCGTCTTCTGCCCATTTTTTTTTTTTTAAAGATTTTATTTATTTATTTGACAGAGAGAGATCACAAGTAGGCAGAGAGGCAGGCAGAGAGAGAGGAGGAAGCAGGCTCCCTGTGGAGCAGAGAGCCCGACGCGGGGCTCGATCCCAGGACCCTGAGATCATGACCCGAGCCGAAGGCAGCGGCTTAATCCACTGAGCCACCCAGGCGCCCCTTCTGCCCATTTTTTAACTGGATTATGTTTCTTGGGTTTTGAATAAGTTCTTTGTATATTTTAGATACTGATCCTTTCTCAGATATGTCATTTGCAAATAAATATCTACTCCCATTCCATAATTTGCTTTGTAGTTTTATTGATTGTTTCCTTTGCTTTGCAGAAGATTTTTGTTTTGATGAAATCCCAACAGTTTATTTTTGCTTTTGTGTTCCTTGCCTCAGAAGACATTTCTTGAAAGAAGTTTGTGTGGTCGATGTCAAAGAAATTACTGCCTATGTTCTTTTTTAGGATTTTTATGGCTGCAGGTCTCCCATATCAGTCTTTAATCCATTTTTTAGAAAGATTTTATTTATTTGTTTGACAGAGAGAGAGAGATCACAAGTAGGCAGAGAGGCAGGCAGAGAGAGAAGGGGAAGCAGGCTCCCCACTAAGCAGAGAGCCTGATGCAGGGCTCAATCCCAGAACCCTGAGATCATGACCCGAGCTGAAGGCAGAGGCTTAACCCACTGAGCCACCCAGGTGCCCCTTTAATCCATTTTGAATTTATTTTTGTATGTGGTGTAAGAAAGTGATCCAGTTTCATTCTTTTGCAGGTAGCTGTCCAGTTTTCCTAACACAACTTCTTGAAGAGACTTCCTTTCTTTCTCCCCTTGTATATTCTTCCCTGCTTTGTTGAAGATTAATTGATGATATATTTGTGGGTTTATTTGTTGGTTTTCTACTCTGTTCCATTGATCCATGTGTCCATTTTTGTGCCAATACCATACTGTTTTGATTACTACAGCATTGTAATATAACTTGAACTCTGGAATTGTGATGCCTCCAGCTTTGCTTTTCTTTTGCAAGATTGCTTTGGCTATTTGGGGTCTTTTCTAGTTCCATATAGATTTTAGAATCATTTGTTCTACTTCTGTGAAAAACACAATTGGTGTTTTGATAGGGATTGCATTAAATGTGTAGTTTGGTTGGGGTAGTATAGACATTTGAACAATATTTTTTCTTCTAATCCATGAGCATGGAATGTCTTTCCACTTATTTGTGTCATCTCAGTTTCTTCAGTGTTTTATAGTTTTCAGAGTACAAGTCTTTCACCTCTTTGGTTAGGTTTCTTTCTAGGTAACTTAACTATTTTTGTTACTATTACAAATGTTACCAATTCCTTGATTTCTTTCTTCTGCTTCAGTATTGGTGTATAAAAATGCAACAGATTATTGCATGTTGATTTTGTATCCTATGACTCTACTGAATTCATCAGTTCTAGCAGTTTTTTGGTAGAGTCTTTGGGTTTTCTATATGGAGTATCATGTCACCTACAAATAGTATTTTACTTCTTCCTTGCCAATTTGGATGACTTTTATTTCTTTTTGTTGTCTGATTGCTGTAGCTAGGACTTCCAGTACTGTGTTGAATAAAAGTGGAGAGAGTGGACATCCTTATCTTGTTCCTGACCTTAGGGGAGAAGATCTCAGTTTTTCCCCCATTAATGATCATGTTAACCAGCATTTTTTCACATATGGCCTTTATTATGTTGAGGTATATTCCTTCTATCCGTACTTCATTGAGGGTTTTTTAAATCATGAATGAATGCTGTATTTTGTCAAATGCTTTTTCTGCATCTAATGAAATAACCATATGGTTCTTATCCTTTCTTTTATTGATGTAATATATCACATTGATTGATTTGTGAATTTGGAATCACCCTTGAATGCAGGAATTAATTACCCTTGATTGTGATAATCTTTTTAAATGTATTGTTGGACTTGGTTTGCTAGTGTTTTGTTGAGTAGTTTTACTTCTAGTTCTTTTTTTTTTTTTTTTTTGTGGTGTTTTTATCTGGTTTTGGTATCAGGGTAATGCTGGCCTCATAGAATGAGTTCGAAAATTTTCCTTTTCTATTTTTTGGAATAGTTTGAGAAGAATAGGTATTAGCTCTTCTTTAAATGTTTGATAAAATTTGCCTATAACGCTATGTGGTCCTGAACTTTTGTTTGTTGGGACTTTTTTGACTACTGTTTAATTTTTTTGCTGGTTTTTGGTCAGTTCAAGTTCTCTATTTCTTCCTGTTTCAGTTTTGGTAGGTTATATGTTTCTAGGAATTTATCCATTTCTTCTAGGTTGTCTAATTTGTTGGAATCTAGTTTTTCACAATTTTCTCTTGTAATTGTATTTCTGTGATGTTTGTTGTGATCTCTATCTCATTTGTGATTTTTTTTATTGGGTCCATTCTCCTTTTTTTCTTGATAAGTCTAGGTAGAGGTTTACCAATTTTACTGATTATTTTCAAAGAAATAGCTCCTGGTTTAATTGATCTGTTCTATTGCTTTTTTAGTTTCAGCTTCATTCATTTCTGCTCTAAACTTTATTATTTTCTTTCTTTTCTTTCCCCTGCTAGTTTTAGGTTTTGTTTGTTGTTCTTCTTCTAGCTTCTTTAGGTGTAAGGTTAGGCTGTTTAGTTGAGGTTTTTCTTCTTGAGGTAGGCCTGCATTGCTATAAATGTCCCTCTTAGAAGAGCTTTTGCTGCATCCCAGAGGTTTCAAACCATTGTGTTTTCATTTTCATTTATTTTCGTGTACTTGTTCATTTCTTCTTTTATTTCCTGGTTGGCCCATTCACTATTTAGCAACATGTTACTTAAACTCTATGTATTTGTGGTCTTTCCAGATTTATTCTTGTGTACTTCTAGTTTCATAACCTTGTGGTCAGAAAAGACGCATGGTTTGACTTTTATCTTTTTGAATTTGTTGAGGCTTGTTTTGTGGCCTAATTTGTAACCTATTCTGGAGAGTATTCCATGTGCACTTGAAAAAAAATGGGGATTCCATTGTTTCAGGATGGAATATTCTGAATATGTATGTTAGACCCATCTAGTCCTATGTGTCATTTACAACTACTTCATCCTTACCGATTTTCTGATTGAATTGATCTATCCATTGATATAATTGAGGTGTGTGTTAAACCTCCCTACTATTATTGTCTTACTATTGATTACTTCCTTTATGTTTGTTAATACCTGCTTTATGTATTTGGGAATCCCATGTTGTATGTGTACGTATTTATAATTGTTATATCGTATTGTTTGATTGTTGCCTTTATGACAATGTAATGTCCCACTTTGTCTCTTGTTACAGTCATTTTTTTGATGTCTAGTTTGTCCAATAAGTTTTGCTCCCCCATCTTCTCTTCACTTCCATTACTTCTCTTCTGTTCTCTTGACTTCTCTTCACATTCACTTCTCTTCACTTTGCATGATAAATATTTTTCCAGCCTTTCACTTTCCATCTGCATGTGTGTTTAGGTCGAAATAAATCTCTTCTAGGCAGCATATAGATGGGTCTTGCTTTTTTATCCATTCAATCACCCCATGTATTTTGATGGGTCATTTAGTCCATTGACATGCAAAGTAATATATTTATTTGGTATATATTTATTGCCATTATATTACTTGCTTTATGGTTGGTTTTGTATTTCCTCTCTGTTCCTTTCTTTTCTTGCTTTCTCATGGTTTAATGGTTTTCTTTAGTGATATACTTGGATTCCTTTTCTTTATTTTTTGCATATCTATTACTAGTTTTGACTTGAGGTTACCATTAGGTGTATATATAACATCTTATGCATGTAGCAGTCTATATTAAATTGGTGGTCACTTAACTTTGAACCCGTTCTAAAAACATTACATTTTTACTACCCTCCTGCTCACATTTTAAGTATATTGTGTTGTACTTTATTTACATCCTTTATTCTTTGGGTCCCTTGACTGATCTTTTCAGATATATATGCTTAATTTTACTGCTTTTGTGCTAACTACTTTTCTTATTTCCACTTATGGTCTCTCCTTTCCACTCAAAGAATCCCCTTTAACATTTCTTGTAAGGTTGGTTTAGTGGTGATGAATTCCTTTAACTTTTGTTTGTCTGGGAAACTCTTTATCTCTCTATTCTGAGTAATAGCCTTGCTGGGTGGAGTATTCTTGGTTTCAGGTTTTCTTCTTTCAGCACCTTGAATATATCATGCCACTCTCTTCTGGCCTACAGTGTTTCTGATAAAAATCAGCTGATAGCCTTATGAGGTTTCCCTTGTGTGTAACTGTTTTCTTTTCTCTTTCTGCTTTAAAAATTCTCTTTATCACTACTTTTTGCCGTTTTAATATTTTGTATCTTGCTGTGGACCTCCTTGGGTTAATTTTGTTGGAGGATCTCTGTGCCTCCCGAATTTGGATATCTGTTTCCCTCCCCCAATTCAGAAAGTTCTCAGCTATTATTCAGTTAAATTCTCTGCCCCCTTTTCTCTCTTCTCCTTGCAGGATCCCTATAATGTGAATGTTATTATGCTTGATTGTATCACTGGATTCCCTAAATCTATTTTCATTTTTTATTCTTTTTTCTCTCTGTTGTTCATTGATTGTTTTCCACTACTCTGTCTTCCAGGTTGCTGATCCATTCTTCGCTTCCTCTAGTCTATTATTTATTTCTTCTAGTGTATTTTTAATTTTAGTTACTGAGTTCTTCATCTCTGATATTTTTAAATATTTTGAACTCTTTATTGAAGTGTCACTGGGATTCTCCCCTCTTTTCTCAAGTCCAGTATCTTTATGACCATTACCTTAAATTTCCTATCAGGCATATTACTTATCTCTGTCTCATTTAGCTCTCTTGCTATGATTTTGTCCTGTTCTTTCATTTGGGATATATATTCCTCTGTCTCCTCATTTTTCTTGATTCTGTCTATTTCTATGTGTTAGGAAAGTCAGCTATATCTCTTGCTCTTCAAAGTAGTGGTCTCTTGAAGAAGGGGCCTTGTGGTGCCCTGTGCTGCAGTGTTCTCTGTTCACCAGAATTTGCCACTTCAGAGGCGTCACCTTTGTGTTTTGTGTGTGCCCTACTGTTGTGGTTCAGCCACTTTTGACTTCAGTCCAATCATGTGCAATGGCTCTCTTTGCCTGTTGGGGGAAGTGTTTGGTCCCTGTGTTGTTAATAGGCGAGTTAGGGGCCACCTTTAGCTTGAATTAGGTCAGACTGGGTGTTTACCAGAGTTGTGGTCACACTGAACCTCATGGTACTCTCCCTCTGCCATCCCCTGAGAAGCTTTCATTGGTGGGTGAGGCCTGCAGTTAGACCGGATGTCTGCCACCAGCCCCCTGCTGGGGCTGCAGTTGGACTAGTGTGTGTGGTTATCTTCTCCTCTCCCCAAGACAGGAATCACTTTGGAGTGGTACTGACCACTGTTGAGGCTAGTTACACAATGCCATGCTGTGGTGCTACTTTCAGTGGAGTCCTGATGAAGGCGTATTGAGGGGAGTGGTTTGCAGGAGAATGAGGGGGTAGGGCAAGTGATGTTAGTAATATCTGTACTTGTCTGCTGTGGGAGAAGACTTGGAGCTGCTCTGGAGAACTCCTGCCAAGAGTGAATTGGATGGGGTTGGTCTGCAGTGGGTGGCTGGGTGTTAGCAAGCTAAGTAGACTGTTTGAGCTGATTCCAGCAGGTGTCCCTGTAACTAGGTTGGGGAAGGGGAGAGGTAAATGGCACCTGCCAGCTGTTTTGTTCTTGGAAAAGTCTTCTGAAGATCTCTTTCTCTTCAGCACAACTTCTGAGAATAACAAATTAATCTTCCCATATACCCAAGGCATTTTTCAACTGCTGCTTATATGCCATATCTTAGTGGGGCTTTTTGTTGTGCTGTCTCTTTAAGGGTAAGGACTCAGTTTCCTGTTGCCATCTATCTCTCCCAGAGGCAAGGCTGCGAGTTTATGAAGTTCCAGGTGTTAAGCCTCACTGATTTTAAAAACGCAGGAAGTTAAGCCCCTCTGTTTTTTAAAGTCAAATGAGATTTGTCTTTCCAGTATGAATCCCCATTGCATGGTACTTTGTGTAGGGTCTGCTCCTCTCCCTCCTCCATGCTTGCAGTGTCTCTCCCTCCCTTCAGATAGTCCTGTGGGTCAGTTTGGTTCTTGATCACATTCCTACCATTTTTCCATGTGGCCTCTTCTCAATGCGTAACTGGAAATGCCATTGTGCCAGTTTTGGGGTTAATTTCTGAGTTATTTACACTGATGTGGGTGTTAGCTAGGTATATACATGCATTGAGGTGAGCTTAGGATGCTTCTTTTCTGCCATCTTCCCCAAAAGTCCCAGAAATCTTATATTTTGGAATTTGTCTTGGAGGGATGTTAACATATAAGATACATTATATATTCTTTGAAGATATTTATTGTAGCATTGTTCTTAGAACTTATAAAAAGAAAAAAAAATCAAAGATGCTCACCTGTGGACTTTTAAATAAAGTAATACCAGAAGTTGTTAAAAAGAATTACCCTCTGATGTAAAGCATTGAGAAGGACACAATGTCATTTTGTGTTATTCGTGTTAGAGGTGAATAAACCCAATCTAAGAATAGAAAACATTAGGCAGGCCCAAATCAAACAACATCATACAGAGTGTCACCATTGTGAAGGACAAAGGAAGGTTGAGGAAATATAAAAGTTACAGGATACTAGGGAGATATGACAACTAAATGAGATGTAAGACACTGGATTGAATCCTGGAATATAAAAAGCTGGAAATAGGTGAAATTTGAGTGTAGTCTATAGCTTCATTAATGGAAGATCTTCATTTTCTTCGTTGTATAATGGTTATGCAATCTGTTAATATTAGAGGAAGTTAGATGAAGTGTGTAGAGAAATCTTGGTACTGGTTTTGTCACTTCCATACGTATGAGAAAATATGTACGTATTTAAAGACTTAGAATCTGCCCATGCATTTCTCCTTCTCATTGCTCGTCTCTACTCTTTTGAGACAAATTATGGCTCATTCTCCTGTAACTTTAAACCGGTTTTGGACTCAAGACCCCTTTCATTAGAAATAAAAGAGGGACACCTATGTGGCTCAGTTGGTTCAGTGTCTGCCTTTACCTCAGGTCATTATCCCAGGGTCCCAGGATTGAGCGCCCCCCCCCCCCCACATCGGTCTCCTTGCTCAGCAGGGAGTGTGCTTCTCCCTCTCCCTCTGCCCTTCCCCTTGCTCATTCCTGCGTGCGCTCTCTCTCTCTAATAAATAAATATAATCTTAAAAATAGAAGAGAAACCTATAAAAGAATAATCATTTTTGTTTGCTATTTCCTATTCATGTATTTCTTTTTGTTTTTGATATCTGTGGGACTGTAAATCTTCATGTAGAAAATTTTACACTGAGGTAGGAAAAGAATATATTTAGTGTGTATTCTTTTTCTGTCCTTAAGATGACAAATCAACTCATCAACTTAGCATAGTATCTACCATGTGCAATATATCATGGTGAACATTTGAAAATATGAAGCAATATGGGGAAAGCAGGTGAAAAAGGAATTGCAAACATACTTGAAACTAGCTATAGCCAAAGATAGCTTTTTACATGGCTTTTCTTTCTTTTTAAAAAAAAATATTTTTTATTTTTTAGACTTAAATTCAAGTAGCCAACATATAGTTTCAGTAATTCATCAGTTGTGTATAACACCCAGTGCTTATCACATCACGTGCCTTCCTTAATGCCCATCACCCAGTTGCCCCATCCCCTCACCCACCTCCCCTTCTGCAACCCTCAGCTTATATGGCTTCTCTAATAAAGATGTTTTCTAATAAAAATTCCTAATTTTTTAAAGAAGTTTCACATCTTGTTTTTAAAAACTACTGAACATTCTCACATTCTCAACTTGCTTTGCACTTGGTTTATCATATCACAAGCTTTGACCTTTCCAGGCAATTGTTAGGTGTTTCTCTCTGTATATCATTTCCACCTAACTGAGTTTTTCTTCATTCTTGTGCTCTCTGGCCCTCGGATACGTGTTAGTAAGACATAGTATGGGGGAATGGAAGATATTGTTCAGTATGTACTATTGACTCTCTATATTTGGTATGAATAGGAAGTGTTTTCAGCTTTGCAGGGGATTATGGGCATGGCTTTTTGCAGGAAAACTCTATTGTCAGGTGGTGCTTCTTCAGGAAAACACTTCTTTGATCAGAACTGGCTTTAGGATTGGGGTTTCTTCTTCAACTATTTGACTTGGATTAGCCACAACCTCGTACCTTCCCCATTGACTTAGTCATCCTTCAGTTTAAAAGTGCACTCTATTTGGTTGGAATGGTATTGGCCATCACAGAATTACTTTCTGAAATTTAGAGATATTACCAAAAAGTCTGAAATTTCCAAATTCTTGTGCACCATCAAAAGATCTGAGAATGCTATGTTCATCTTCATAGCGAAAATCTGCAAGTGTTGGGTAGTTGCCCTCTTTAGATGTGGCAGGCAGTTCCACACACCCAAACAATCCTTAATGTCTTTCTGATGTCAATACAATTGACACTTGCTGTTTATTATCATACTAGAAGGAAGCACAACATCTCTTGTATCATGATAAATGAAAATCCTAGTGCTATGGATTACTAGAATGCCAGAGTGCCTGTGGAAACCCATCCTCTGCATCCACCGTAACTTTGTGAGTTGCTGTAAAAATAAGTATCTGCTTCAGTGGAGGGAGCAAATGGAAATACCTTTCAAGGTTACTTCACCCTCAGCTCATTCTTTTCTGTACAATATACAGAAGGAAGAATCTTATTGCACAGATCTCTTCTATTTTTTTGTTCATATTGCCATGTAATACAATTCTATTGAGACAATAAAAAAAAACCATAACCACTGAGTGCATTCATAATATTGTGTGCAAGTTTACAAAATTTTGAATGTAACAGTTTGGCAAAAATAATAAAATATTTAAAAGTAAAACAAACAAAAATTCTAACAAGAAAAATAAAACAATTTAAGAATATGAGTAATTCTGTCTGCTGTTCTACTCATTAGTACTTATCCTGAAATGAGAGATAAAGCCACTGTTCCTTCAGTCAGCTTCAGTTCCCCAAATTCTTCTCATTGTGCTATCCTTGTGATCTTCTGAATGGTATTCTTGCGTTTATAAAAACATTTAAAAAATGACCCTCTATGAAAAGACATGGAGAAAACTTAAATGTATATTATTAAGTGAAAGAAACCAATCTGAAAAGAGTATATACTATATGATTCCAACTCCCTGACATTCTGAAAAAGGCAAAACTGTGGAGATAAGAAAAAGATAAGTGGTTGCCAGGGGTTGGGGAAGGAAGGGATGAACGCTGGAGCATAGATTTACAGGGCATCGAAGCTACTCTGTACAATACTATACTAGTAGGTACGTGTCATTATACTTTTGTCCAAACCCATAGAATGGGCAACACAACGTGTGAACAGACCCTAAGTCTCTTTTGGTGATAATGTGCTCTTTCTTCTCTTTCAATTGTCTTGAAAGTGCCTTGAAACAAAGAGGAAATGGAGAGTCTTATGACTTTACATGTTTTATTTAAGAACTTAGAAATATGAGTATTTAAGGACCATTGTCAAAAATTTACAAGTCTGTTTTTGTTTTCATTCAGTGCACCTTAATATCTTGTTACTGTGCCTTTGAATGTGTAAATAAAACATTTGCTTTGGATTATGGTGTTTAGAATCAAAGATTATAAATTACCTTCTGGTCATAAATACCAAATCCATAATCAGTAATAAAGCTGTATTCCTTAATTACTTTGCTTTTACCATCTGCCAAGGAATACATTAAAGAATGTAGTAAACAAAAGGAGTGAGCTGTAAACCCCAACTGAAATTCTGAAACACCCGCCGGAGTTTTCCCTTGCGATAAATGACACATTACTTCAATGGAGGATGTGAGGGAAGGAGAAGGAATGGAAGCTGTCAGGGAAGATTGAAAGGCGGATGTGTGATTGATACAAGGCAACTTCAGCAGCTCTTTTAAGCTTTCTTAAATTTTAACTCTTGATTAGAGGAGATCCTACTTTTCTGGGCATAACTGCAAGCTTGTAAAAAAAGGCATTTATAATGATAGTTTGTTGCATTTTGAAATGGAAGTGCCTTTTACTCAAGTCGTAAGATGTAAAACTCTGTGCAAAATTTTATGGCAATAACTGCTGGGCTTGAAATTTTGAAACATGTATTTGAGCCTGAAAATTGTTTTCTATGCTTGGGCAGTACACTGTTTTCCATCAACTTGAGGCACGTGGAATGTTCAAGCTGGGAGAATTTTAGAAATCATCTAGTCCAAGAATTCATTTTATAGATGAGTGAGTTAAAATAAAAATTATAAAAGTGTAAAGATGAATCTATGGCACTTGTTTGAAGATTCAATTTGTTGTTTCACGTTACTAAAGCTATTAGAGGGTAAGACCAAACCAAAAAGACAACACTCCATATAAAGTGATAGTATTTTGAATTAAAAAGGGAAAACATAATAAAGGCTGCGTTCATTTAAATAAAAACCATGTTATCCATGGTCGAGACTATTGTAATGACATAGACTCTTGCTAACTACTATTAGGGAGGAGGTTGGAGCAACGTCTCAAAAAAAAAAAAAAAAGGCTTCTATTCAGCATAATGCATCAATCATAGTGATTTCTGACAATTTAAATGGTGTTATAATGTGGTTAATGTAAGGACCTATTTAGAAACTGTCCCTGCTCCCCTTCCCCCAGGGGATTTACTTGGAGACAAGTTCCGGAAACCAGCTCCAGGTAACAAAGCCCAGATACCAGGGTGGGTCAGACCAGGTGGAGACATCCCACCAGTGGGGGTTTGCATACTGTCTCCCTGGTTACCAAGGAGTAGGGACCCCTGCCCTCTGGGAGCTTTTGGCGCCAATCCTAATCAAGGTGTAATAGGCTGGTTCTAATGTCTACTAGGGTAAATTGTAATTCAGTTGGTCACCTAGCATCACTGGAGTTTCCTGTGTGTGTTATAATTTCATTGGTCCCTCTGCGTGGCCAGGCCCGACCGCATGGCCTTTGCCCTTAAAAGCTAGTCTGTGAAACAGAGAAGGGTCGCCCTCTCTTGTAACAGGTGCGGCCCTGAACATTAGGTTAGATTCTTGATGCTTGGCGAGAAATAAAGCTTTGCTTGATTTTCGCCTTATATCAGTCTCGCTCCTTTAATCACGGACCCATTATTTGGGCATAACAGTTAATAGAATTAAAAATCTGAATTTTATTAACCAGGATTTATATGATAATCTTTAAGAAATTTTAGGGTATGGCTAATGAGTCATTCTACCTGCATATTAAATAAAGGTTTTTTATTTTAGGATACCAAGATTCTAACCTTATCAATTTTTAAAATTTATATATTATATATGTGTATATATACATATATTTGCATTTATAATAGTGTTAGAATAATGATAGTCATAAAAATCCCAATTTTCTTTTTGTATAATTGCATATTCAAAAATTAGCTTAAGTATGGCATTGCTTCATGCTTGTTGAAGCTATTTGGATCATTTATACCTTATAAATCTCACATTTTAAAATCTCACATAATAACACTGGGAAATGAAATAGATACTTTAGGAATAAATCTCACTCTGAACCTTGAATGTATGAAGGGCGCATGCTGATACTTAAGATACATATGGTTAGCAAATGGAGAGTCCAGGATGAGTGTCTGTACGTATAAATGTGAGGAGCTACAGAATTCCTATAATACAGTCTCAGACATGTAAGAAAACTGTATCAATTAGAAAGACAATATTGAACAAGTCTATAAAATTGTTCATGCCCTGTGTTCAAAGATGAGCAAGGAAAAATGAGCAATTAAAAATATTTTGAGTTTTCCAATGTATAAGAATTAATACAAATAAATGGCCAAAGGACTTGTACAGTTAGGAGTAAAATTAAAAATTCAGTACTTGGAATTCCACAAAAGAAGCAATGTGTCTGGGTAGTCAAAAAGAAAAGAAATTCAAGCAATATATGCTTCATATCCTGGCAAGGTCCTACTTTAGCTGTGTGGTTATGGATGTGTTACTTATGATGTCTGAATTTCAGGTTTAGGTCTTAAGGTCTTAGGTCAGTAATTCATATAAAATGCCTAATGTGTAATAGGGGTCAATATATGTTTGTTTCCTATCTAAGCTCTGGTTGTGAAGGGAGCAACTTGGCATACTACTGTGTAAGAACTCGGGATTGATGCTCTCTTAGGTAAATACAAATTTAATAAAGCTGGGTATTGTCACAGGGAAGTTAGATAAAATAATGAAGTTGGGAGAGTGGAGGGAAAGCAGCCAAGGACTGTGGTCAAAGTTAAGGCATTGGCTAACTCATCAACCATGCCTTGGTTAGAGAACCAAGGAAAAACAATTTAGAAAAATAAAAGTTGGAGGAAAGAAAAAATAGGATTAGAAAGAGGCATTTTTGATAAGTGAAGGAAGAGAACATAGAAAGTTCAAAAGGACAGAGGAAAATTTTTTAAATAGTCAAGATGGCACTCTAAGCTAAAGTGCCCACACTTGGGAGTTCAGGCCAACCAGCCCAATTGTGTCAGCCTTTAATGAGGACCTAATCCTGTCTGAAGTAGATAGGACATTATATTTTAATGGTAAGAGAGATAGGAAACTATTTGCCTATGAACAAATTATTTCATTAACTTATGACTGTTTTGTGAGGAATGTAAACTAAACTGAAGATTCATTTCACATGAGGGATAGTATTTGGAGGTTATGTTGGTAATATTCTCCCCCACCCTGTTTTTAAGATTTTATTGGTTTATTTGACAGGGAGAGAAAGCAAACAAGAGAGAGAGAGAGAGAGCACAAGCAGGGGGAGCAGCAGACAGAGGGAGAGGGAGAAGCAGGCTTCCCACTGAGCAGGGAGCCCACTGTGGGACTCCATGTCAGGATTCTGGGATCATGACCTGAGCTGAAGGCAGCCGCTTGACCAACTAAGCCACCAGGTGCCCTCCCTTTTGGTTTTTTATAAATTTGTAGGTTATTTTGTTTCTGCTGGTATATGTAATGAAAGGGGCAAGATTTACATAAGTGAAAAAAACAAAAAGCCAAAATAGTCAGATGATTTACATTTAAATATGTCAGGAAGTGAAGTTAAGGGTATGGGATAGAGTTACACACTGAACTGGAATTCAGTCCCTATCCTTCTAATTTTGTGATTTGGTCAAATTATTTAACAATTTCAAGCCTCAGTTTCCTCATCTGTAAAATGACACTTTAAGTGCACCCCACTTTACATGGTCTTCATGTAACCGATCAGCACAGATCTCAACATAAATTCAGTATTTAGATTAACTCTTATTAAGATTAAGTAACTATTGGGAAGGAAAGGATGGCTGGATGGGGTGGATAGATGGAGAAAAGAAAGGAAGCAGAGAGGGAGGGGAGGCAAATAGTCAATTTATTAGAACAAAATTATTTTGTGTTTTAATGTGAAATTTGTAGATAAGTTATAAATTTCATGAAAAGATAGTTTATGCACCAAGTTTCCTTTTTCTTTTCTTTTTTTTTTTTAAAGGTTTTATTTATTTATTTGACAGAGAGAGAGAGAGAGAGAGATCACAAGTAGAGAGGCAGGCAGAGAGAGGGGGGATGCAGGCTCCCTGCTGAGTAGAGAACCCAATGTGGGGCTCGATCCCAGGACCCTGAGATCATGACCTGAGCCGAAGGCAGTGGCTTAACCCACTGAGCCACCCAGGTGCCCCAAGTTTCCTTTTTCTTAAATGCAATTCCTACAAGACAATGGTCAGATAAATATTGAGAGATTTAAGATATGCATGTCTAAAATCTGTAGTGAATATAGAGGTTGGCCATTGTTACATCCTGTCCATCAGCTTCTTTTAAAGGCTTTTAAATCAAATTCCCTAGTAAAAGAATTCAAGTAATTTATAAAAGCCAGTTGAAATGTCAACGAGAACCCAAAATTAAGATTTATTTATCTAGTGTCAAAGAAATTGAAATATGGTGTCCTTAGAAAGTGCCACTTGGGATGTTAATGTTCTTTATGGTAGATCAGGAAGGGATGGAAGAGATGTGATGTAAACCTGCCCATTCATCTTCACTTGAAATGGAATTTAGGAAGTTTTAGTTTTTTCTTTTAAATATACTTTGTACACTTTATTATTTTATTTTATTTTTTTTGCATTCATGTTTTCATGTTTCAGGCAGAAAGTCTGGAAGATAAATGTTTTATTTACATTGAGGAAAATCCCATTTTGACACAAATCTAAAAAGTCACAAAAATTTATATAATCGTAAAATACTTCTGCCTGAAAACTTGACATAAACAAGGGCAATAGATAAACAACAACCTCAGGGAAAATACTTGGAATTCACATCATACAAAATGTGCTAATTTCCTTAATGTATAAAGAACTACTCCAAATCAGGGAGAAAAATGCCAAATATATAATAGAAAAATAAACCAAGTGTAAGATAGTTATCAGAAAAAAAGTGCAAATGGTTCTTGTAAAAAGATGCTCAGCCTCAATAAGAGAAATGTTTGTTGAAACTACAGTATCCTTTCCCGCTTTTCAGATTAGCAATCAACTTTTTAAAATAAACTACAGTGCTGGCAAATTCTAAAGGAAACAATTTCATATAAAAGTGTAGATAAAATTGAACTGATTTATAAGAAACATAATTGTAAATAGCAATTAAAATTAAAACATGTATATCACCTTTGACCTGGCAATGCCTGTTGGTTTTCTTCAAATAGATGTATCTACTCTTACAAAGGAGAAATGATCCATTTACAAAGATTCTCATTCCAGAGTTTTTTTTTTTAATAGTAAAAGGCTGGACACAACAAATGTCCCTAATAAAGGACTAATCAAATTATGATAACATTCATATGGTGAACTACTATTGAGCTGTTAAGAATGATAAACTGGTCCTAGAGGAATAGAGAAATGTTCAAGACATACTATGCAAAAAAGACTCAACAGTGTATATATGTTGTCCTACCAGTGTTTAAAAATATGTCATGCATATGCTCGTGTATGGGGAGTAAGGCCATCCCAGCTTCAGTGATTGGCTAGGAAGACTCAGGACTCAGCATACAGTCATATTCATGACGAGGATTTATTACAGCAAAAGATACAAAGCAAAGTCAGGAAAGGAAAAGACACATGATAGAAGGTCTCGAGGAAAGTTAGTGCAAACTTCCATGAGTTCTCTCCCCATGGGGTCATGCAAGACATACCACTTCCTTTAGCTATAAATTGTGATAATCTGTGTGAAGTGTAATCAAGGGAAACCCAGCAGAGACTCAGTGGCCAGGGTTTTCATTGGGTGCTGGTCACACATGCATCCCATGTAGAGCATATACCAAAATTCCAGATCCCCAGAAGGAATATGGTCAGCACAAACCACAATGTTAGCACAGACAGCCTAGGCACAGTAAGCTACTCTCTTTCTTTCTTTTTTGTTTTTTTTTTTTGTTGTTGTTGTTGTTGTTTTGTTTAAAGATTTTATTTATTTCTGGTTTTTTTAAATGTTATTTTCTTTTCTTTTTTTTTTTAATATTTTATTTATTTGACAGAGAGAAATCACAACCAGGCAGAGAGACAGGCAGAGAGAGAGGAGGAAGCAGGCTCCCTGCAGAGCAGAAAGCCCCATGTGGGGCTCGATCCCAGAACCCTGGGATCATGACCTGAGCCGAAGGCAGAGGCTTTAACCCACTGAGCCACCCAGGCACCCCAATTTTATTTATTTCTGAAAGAGAAAGAGAGAGAGAGAGAATGAGGTAGAAAGAACAGAGGGAGAGGGACAAGCAGACTCTACGCTGAGCACTGAGCCCGATGCCGTGCTTGATCTCAGGACCATGAGATCATGACCTGAGCCGAAACCAATAGTTAGATTCTTAACCGGCTGAGCCAACCAGGAAGCCGAGTAAGCTACTCTTACTAGCAAGGGTATAGTGGGGAATATCCAAGCCTTGTAAGGAGTCTGCCTGAGGATAGCAATCTCAAGCCTGCTATATCAACTCTTTCTGGCACAGCTTCTGATTGTGTATCTCTGGAACTATAAAGACTAGTCAGTGATGGTGGTTTGTTCAGAAAAAAAAAAAAAAATAAGCAAATGACTGAAGGACAGGAAAAGATTTAATAAATATGCTCTTTGACATTTACCTTTTTCTATCCTTTTTAGTTAGCCACAAAAGGACATGCTACTAATCACTGAAAAACAACATTTAAAAAATTCCGATTTATGTTTTATTTTAAAATGAAAAATTTCCTCATCTATTTTTTTTAATTCTTCATAGTATATTTGGTCATTTTCATGAACATTTAGATTTTCACTTCTCTATTTAACTTTTAGGCTTTAATAGGAAATGAGAATAATAAGGACAGGCTGTCAGCTCCATATAGCAAGCAAGATGGTTGTGTAGGGTAGATGCGTGCTTTCCAAATTTTCTCATGTCCTGGCACAAGTACAGAATGATACAGTCTCCAGACTGTATACTAATTTCCTTGGTATCCCCAGTATATCTTTTATATTTGCTTTTTCTAACCAATCAAATTTCCTAGCAAGGATTTTGGTTATACCTCCCTTAATCTCTTTTAATCTAGAATAGATTTAATAGATTTAATAATTAAAATAGATTTAATCTAGTATAGATTTAATCTAGAATAGATTCTAAATGTTTATTTCTCCACTGGCACTTTCTTTTTGAAGAAAAAATGTCAATAGCACTACACATTCTGAATTTGCCTATTGTTTCCTTATGGAGTTGTATTCCCTATATTTCTTCCATACTGAAAATTAGGTCTATGACTTGATCCAATTTAGGTTAAATGTTTTATGCAAGAATATTTCAAAGACAAAGCCATGATTTTCTTTTGTATTACATCAGAAAATGCCTAATGTCAGGTGATCCCTAATTATTAGTGATGCTATATTTAACAGCTGGAAGGTAGTAATCACCAGACTAGTCTTTTCTGGAGTAGATTTTTCCTCTTTGTAATTAACAAGTTATTTGCAGTGTGATGCTTTTGTACCCTGAGAATATCCTATACATTTTACCTAATAGTTTTTGCATCAGTTGATGATCCTTGCCTTGTTCAATTACTTCACTGGATGTTGTAAATTAGTGATTTTCCAATTTTACTAACCCTCCAGTACGTATTAGTTTGCAATCTGTTAAAAAACAAAAAGGCTTTCCTTTATTAACAGATTTATGAATACTATACAAATATCTTTTGTTATTGTTAGAAATTTGTCTAACAGCAAATGACAGTGATGATTTGTTTAAAAATTGTGTCTTTTTTTTTTTTTAAGATTTTATTTATTCACTTAACAGAGAGAGAGATCACAAGTAGGCAGAGAGACAGGCAGAGAGAGAGGAAGGGAAGCAGGCTCCCTACGGAGCAGAGAGCCTGATGCGGGGCTCGATCCCAGGACCCTGAGATCATGACCTGAGCCGAAGGCAGTGGCTTAATCCACTGAGCCACCCAGGCGCCCCTAAAAATTGTGTCTTTAATTAGCTTACCTCTCATGTACAATATTGGGTGGACCAGGTGTGAAATTTATGAAGAAAGCAAGAATAAATTTTTAAAGGGATGCCCAGGTACATAAGTATTCACGTGAAGACTAAGCCTTAAAGAATCATTTATTGCATGGTTTGGGATGATAAAAATATCATATAAAATTCCAGTAAGAGTGTGAACTATGGTTTTCTTTGAATATTTTAAGTCTATCTGTCATAACAGCCCTAGAAAGACATACTATAGGGCTATTATGTTCTTTGTTGATTGACTTCCAGATATCTAAAGGCACCTTTTAAAATACATAGAACTTAGCACATACAGAATGATTATAGAATATTTATTTTAGGGCTTGTGAGTTTGAGTGAGGCCCCTTTATCAGGAGAAATACGTCAACATGACTGTCATAAAGACTATCAGGTTTATCATAAAATCCATGATGGATACCAGTCTAACTCCATTCAATATCACTTGGCCTTTCTGATGGAAGGACATTGGACAAAAGAGCACAGTTGAGAATGTCTTTCAATTGACTTGATGGAATCTTAAACAAGTTAATGAGATTCCTCTTCTTATATTTTAATCCTGTAGGCAGGTTAATTTGGAAACAATCCTAATACAATAGTTATTTTATTAATATTAATCTATAAAATATAAGTTATCTTTCATTATAACTTTATAAAATACTTAAGAATCATACATATTTGTACCACTGAAACAAATAATGCATTATGTTAATGAAAAAAAAGAAAAAAAAGAATCAATACATATTTATGAGTCCTGTAGAAAATTTTAGGTCTATTTATTTTCCAAAATTCAACCTGAGGAGAACTTCTTAAAAAACAATAACAATAGAAGGAATTATATATATTTTAAAGATTTTATCTATTTATTTGTCAGAGAGAGAGAGTGTGATCAAGCAGGGAGAACAGCAGGCAGAGGGAGAGGGAGAAGCAGGCTTCCCGTGGAGCAGGGAGCCCGATGTAGGGCTCAATCCTAGAACCCTGGGGTCATGACCAGAACAGAAGGCGGACGTTTAACTGACTGAGCCACCCAGGTGTCTCATGAATGATATTTTAAGTAGACTTACAACTAGAAATATAATACACATGTATCCCTTAATTTGATACATAAAATAAATATGTGGATATATTGAGCCTAAATTTTTTAAATCTATGAATACAGATTTTGTTTTTTTATAATCTGGAGATTCCACCGATGCAAAAATGGAATTTATGGTAGAAAAGAGATAGCTATGAAAGAATGATGTCACACAGGAGATAAAGTTGTTGGGACTGGTCTCTAGGAACCAAAAGAAAATATGGCTCCCAAAGGTCACCACATCAAAGTAG
This sequence comes from Meles meles, assembly GCF_922984935.1. NCBI lineage: Eukaryota > Metazoa > Chordata > Mammalia > Carnivora > Mustelidae > Meles > Meles meles. The sequence goes on from NC_060070.1 coordinate 28,057,361, forward strand.
GCTGCCTAATTTCAACATGGGTTATAGGAGATATGATTATGATATACTGGGTCCCTAAACAGCCTCACTTGTGGTTGTGAGCCTTAAATTGTTCTACAAACCTTGGAATTTAAGGAACCCAGAAATAATAAAGTAAAAATGGAATCCTGAAAGACTCTATCTAGTGAAAGTTACAAGCAAATGATCCCAGAGTGAAGTCTTTACTTATAGCATAGCAGGACTACACCCATATTCAGCACATGCAGGAGGTAGTTTATTTTGAAAATGAGCTCAAAGAAAAAATATTATAAGCAACATAGAAAAGATTAATATTGTGAGAAAGAATGTGCCAAAAATAAAAAAGAAAATTATACTCTAGGAATAAAGAAATAAGAAGAAATCAGAACAAGTATGTTTAAATTGTTAAGTAAAAGTAATAGAATTGATATAATAATAAAACATTATGAAAATAATCCAACATAAGTGAAAGTGCCCAAATAGTATTTCTAAACATAAAAAATATACTCAGTGAAATTTAAAATTAAATAGATGAATTAAGCAATGGACTAGTAATAGTAAAAAGAAATAGTGAATTTCAAGGTATATTTGAAGAAATCACTCAGCACAGAGAAATACAGAAGTAGAAAATACAAAAAAGAAATTAAGAGACACAGAAGAAAAAAAATTTCCAAAATATGTCTAACAGGAACCAAAGAGATAGAAAACAAAGAAATGGTGGAAAATATTCGAAGCTATGAAGGCTTCTAATTTTTCAGAGTATAAGAAAATCAGGAATATTATTCAAATAGGTGTATATCACCACCAGAATATCATTTTCTGCTCAACAACTCTTCATTGCCCATAAATAAGATTAAAATTCCTTAGCAAGACATATGATCAAATCCTTTAGAGAGGTTAATTTGAAAACTATCCTAATAAAATGATTATTTTATTAATATTAATCTATGAAATATAAGTTATCCTATATTATCCTTTGACCTTTATTATCATTCCTAGTATCTAGTATCATAGAGTTAATCCACAACCAGTTCATTTTTTTAATACTTTTTATCTCTTTCCCATTAGTATGAATCTGAATTAAGTAGAATTTCTTCTTATCTATTATCGTTTATTATATATTATCATTTCTTGGCCCTTCCTACCTCCCTCATCACCTACCAATCTTTACCTGCTTTTCCTTTAAAGTTAAATTTAGACATGATTTCCTCCAGACTCCTGTCCCTGTGTCCTCAACCAGAGTAAGTCTTTCTCTTTCCTGTTCACTTTAACCCCTGGCAATTTATGGTTGGAAGGTAAATATTTCAGTTTAAAATTTAAGAGAATGGGTCAGATAAGGAAAAATGCCCACCTCTTGTGGTCTCTGAGTAGATGATTAAACAGAGTGTGAAGAATCTCCCTAGAGTTTAGGAGATCAAAGAGCTGTTAAGATATTGAATAAATGATGTGCACAGGACATTACCAGCATCTAGAATTATGCCAAGGGGAAGATGACTCTGATTCAGTTTTGAAGTGCTTGATAAAATCTGTCAGGTGGATAATGGTGACAAGGAAGGGGAAAAGTATGGTATCTCCCGATAGAAGCATCAAAGATAATTTTTTCTGGAAATGAAAAATTAATGGTGTTAAAGTAATAATTATGAGAAAGAGGCAGCTGATTATTCCCTCCCACTGAAACTTCAATATGATATTTTTGCTGTATCAAAATGGGCAGTCCTGCTCAGAAGTCGACTGTAACTAAAATGGTGCTTCAGCAAGGGAAAGCCATGCATAAGGTAGGAAACAGTAGGAGATGGTTCTGAAAAAGATAACAGTAGCAAATGTATTTATTTGTAAATTAGGTAACATTAATTGAATTATGCTCTATTTCTCTGAAAGCAAAATATAATAGATGACATCCCAAGTATCTCCCACATTCTAGGGTTGACATGGGTTTGGTAATAGTCAATAGATTAACTGGGAACTGAGAAATTCTAAGTACTGAAGGAAAGTGTTGGCACATTTTACATCAGGACATACTAAATGTGTTTCTTGATTTGGTGAACCCAGCATCTCCTATTATTTGTAAAACTGTAAGTCAGGCTAAATCATTGGAGCTTTGACCAATCTTCTTTTGAAAGGAGCTTAAAGAAGACTTAGTCTTACTCAACAGTAATTTAAAACCTTGACCATTTTTTATTCTATATCTGAACAGAGAGATGGTGAGAGACAGACACTTATATCAGCTAGCTTGGAAGGAAGACATACATAATATTCAGATGGGATCAGTTCCAGTGGTATCAGTGAACCTGCCATCCTGCTGAGTCTAAAGTAATTGTTGCTTGCCTAAGGCTTTCCTGGTTCTTTGGGTGATAGATATTGACAAGCGGGAAGAGGCTTGTAAAGAATTTCCTTTCTGATTTATAGATATCCCACATGGTGCCTATGTTTTTCTGTGTGTTTCGTGGGGGTGATGTATTTCTACTTTGGAGACTGCTTACCTTGTGTTCACTATTCTGTCACTCCCTCCCCAAAGATCAATGTGTCTCAGGCAGTGAGAGAACTGATGCTCTGCTTTGAACTGGCTGCTCATAAATGATCTTTCAGTCAAAGTAGAACACAAATGAGTGCTACCAGGAGCCGATGGATGAAAGATGTCTATGAGAACCAGAATCCTCAAAATCTGCTTTAACACATGACAGAAGAGAACTGAACTGGGGACTAATACAGAGCACTCTTCTACAATAAAACATCTTTTTCCTCTTTATGTACTGACAGAATTTGGGTAAAACACAGATTTCCTCTTTTTCTGTTAAATATTCAGCAGAAAATCTCATTAGTTGTACATATGAATATTTTAATAAAACCCACATTATCTGATTTTTAAAGGTGATACTCTGATAACATGGGGAGAAAAAAGCCAAAGTGAATATGCTACAGTATTTTTTTCCTCAGCCAAACAGATTCTTAGAATTAGAAGAGGCAAGATACAAGGGGTAGGAGAAAGGAAAAATCAGTAGGATCTGGTTTCTGGAATGAATAAGTTTTTGAAAACTCTCAACATTGAATGATAGGACGTTGGCTAAATAAGATAAGGTGATAAATATTTTCTATCTCATATAGAGTATTAAAATGGAAAGTAATCATTTGTTCTTTCAATAATGTTTTTGAACTTTCTTTTTCATACTGAGATTACAAAGAAGAAGAAAATTCAATCTAGACTTCAAAGTATTCAGTCTGTTTGGAGATAGAGACATGTCTAAACAGCATCATTTTCACCATTTGGGAGAAAATATGCCCACATGTTTATAATTTGTTCTAATTATGCAGGTCCCCACATGTTGTTTGTTTGGGTTGTTTTTTTTTTTTTTTTTCTGATTTTGCTAGCATCGTTCATGTAGATCAAGGGAATATGTCTAAACTATGAAATCTGATTACCTCCCTTTGGTTGTTAAAGCACAATGTCATTGCTGAACATTGTTACTTCAAAGTCTAATATATCTAGACTTTGGTGATGCCTTCCTTGAAAGAGTGCACTTTGTTCATCCTCAATCTCAGTCTCTGTTTCCAATTGACTGGGTTAATACCATGTGGTTTTGAACTGACCTTTCCCCCTGAATTGCTTGTCTGTGATGCTGAGCCTTAGTCTTAAGCACAGACTCCTTTCCTCATGGTTATTCACTGTAGGGATTTTGGAGTCCTTTCGTAGCAGCACTAATTAGGCAGGACCACCTTTTCTAATAAATGTTCTTAATTGAGAATCTCCTAGAGAAGTGATTGAGATCTCAAACACTTTCCTCAAAATAGGCCTATTAGTTCCTTTTAAAGATTTTCTTACCCCCTCCCCCATGAATAATCATGATTATGGAAGCACACCAAAGCCACAGGGAAGTAATAAATATATTACTCTCTTCACTCATACAATGGGTGTTTCCTACTTTCTTTATATTTGCACTGAAATAGAATGGTCTTACAATGATAAAATTTACTTTTAAGTGATTTTTCTGTCTTCCTTGTGGATATAGAAGAAGTTGACTTTTTTTTTTAAAATCACATTTGTCCAGGTAGCAAGGCTAATTTCTTGAGATGATAGTTTCTGTTTTGTTCTCACTGCTTTTTCTTTTTTTTTTATTTTATTTATTTTTTCAGTGTAACAGTATTCATTCTTTTTGCACAACACCCAGTGCTCCATGCAAAACGTGCCCTCCCCATTACCCACCACCTGTTCCCCCAGCCTCCCACCCCTGGCCCTTCAAAACCCTCAGGTTGCCCCAACCTCCCACCCCTGACCCTTCAAAACCCTCAGGTTGTTTTTCAGAGTCCATAGTCTCTTATGGTTCGCCTCCCCTCCCCAATGTCCATAGCCCCCTCCCCCTCTCCCAATCCCACCTCCCCCCAGCAACCCACAGTTTGTTTTGTGAGATTAAGAGTCATTTATGGTTTGTCTCCCTCCCAATCCCATCTTGTTTCATTTATTCTTCTCCTATCCCCCTAACCCCCCATGTTGCTTCTCCATGTCCTCATATCAGGGAGATCATATGATAGTTGTCTTTCTCCGATTGACTTATTTCACTAAGCATGATACGCTCTAGCTTTTTCTACACACATTTCAAGAAGGTACCCTGGCTTTTCTTGTGGCCATTCTTCCCTATTGGCTTTGATTTAGCTGAGTATGTATTAGAATGTCCTAGAGAAGAGGAAACTATTGAGTTTAATATTAGGTTTTAAGGTCAGACTTAAATGAAAGTGAGATACCTGAAGAATCTCTAAGACTAGGAGAAAGGATGAAAATGCAGAAATGATGGAATTCTGGGGCTGTGAATCTACCCAGAGTAGAGACCTGGCCCACTTACTTGCAGGTTATTATATGGGATATTTCTCTCCAAGTTGGAGAAGTCAAACACTAACCATCCCAGAATTATAATTCTGGGACTGAACTTGACTTGGAAACCCTGGAGCCACCCCACTGCAGCAATAACCCAGGTTAGATAATGGGCATATTGGCAGAGATAAGCATGGTGTGAAGGCTACAGATTATTTTCACAAATGACCTAGGCTTTATAAGATTCCAAGACCCTCATTTACAGCTGTGAGAAAATCCTAGTAATGATGGAGAATGAATGTTCCACTTGCCTGGCCAAAGATGGACTTGAAGTTAGTTTATCAACATTCAAAAAATAATAGATTTTTTTTGGATTCAGATATTGTGTGATTAAAACCATATTTTTTATTAATTGAAGATAAACATTTTCCAGTGGGACTTACACAAAAGAGAGGTAGTAGTTGAGATAAGTCTTGATGGATGATAAGTAGAGAAGAAGAGTAGACAGTGTAGAGGTTTCAAGAAAGAGGATTTATTCCAAGGAAAAGTATAAAGATAAAACATCTTGAAGCAGTTTGGAAAGTAACATGTGATCTAGGGGAGTCCTATAGGTTGTAAGAAGGCTGAACTGACACTAGAAGGCAGGTGGAACTTCTTTGTGAGAGACTTGGAATGCCTTTGTCTGAAGACTGAAGTATTTTTTAAGTAGGTAAGTCACATGCTTCATTTTATATGTTCATTATTCATTCATTCATTAAGAATTTATTGACTACCAAAAATATTTATAGAGTAACTAATCTGTAGTAGGCACTATTCTGGGGGCTTGGATTGACAGTAAATGACAGAAACAAGTTACTGCTAACATTCCAAAGAGGAAAGAAGACTATAACAACATCATCAAATAGATAATGTTGGATGATGTGATAAATTCTAGATTGTAAAATAAAGTGGGGCAAGGGCATGGAGAATACTGAGAGATGTTTTATTAGCTAGGAAGGCAAAGGAAGTCTCTCTGGAGAGAAATGAGGGAGAAAACATTAAGAGTATTTGATGCAAGAACAATTCAGTCAGAGGAAGTGGCATGTGCAAAGATCCTGAGGTAGGAGTGTGTTTGGTATTTCCAGCAACAGTACAGCATGGATAGCAGAGGATGATGTCAAAAACAATAGGGGTTTTAGACAATGTAGGGGTTTTAGACAATGAAAGAGTGCCGCATTCTATTTTAAGTGTGCTGAGAAATACTGGAGGACTTTGAGCAAGGCTATGCCCACATGAGGTTTACACTTTAAGGGATAACTCTGTCTTACTTCAAAGAGAGTTGACTATAGGAAGGATAAAAGTGGAAGCAGGGAGACCGATTAGGATTCCAATGAATAGTCTAAGCTACAGCGGAGGTAGCAGTGGGTTAGAGAAAAGGTGCCAGGACAGGTTTGGGGCCAGAAGGCAAAGAGCCTTTTTAGTAATACTGTGAAAGAGTTTATTTTATAGTCTACCTCTACAGGTAATGGGGAGCTATCTGACCCAAGAGAACAATAAATTAAACACTGCTCGCTTTTTCCCAGAAAATTTTCACACAGCATTCATCCCTGTAAGCTGAGGAGTCCCAGCTGGGAGTGAGGAGACTGTAGTATTAGCTACTGTGCATGCATGCTTCCTTTGACCAAAAGAAAACTGATGTGACACCCTATTTGTCTCAGCTGCAACAAATGCACAGTACCATCTTTTCTCCTGGTCTTTGTCCCCCCGAGTAGCTGTTTTATTTTGAAGTTTTTATTGTAATCACCCAGTGATCATCACAAGTGCACTCCTTAATCCTCATCAACTATTTCACCTGTTCTCTCACCCACCTCTCTTCTGATAATTGTTGGTTTGTTCTCTGAGGTTGAGTCTGTTTCTTGATTTCTCTCTCTCTCTTTTTGTATTTCTCATTTATTTCTTAAATTCCACATATGAGTGGAATCCTGTATCTTTTTCTAACTGACTCATTTCCCTTAGCATTATACTCTCTAGATCCTTCCATGCCATTGCAGATGGCAACATTTTATTCTTTATATGGCTGAATAATATTCCTTTGTGTGTGTAAATATATATTGCATCTTCTTTATCCTTTCATCAGTCTGTGGACACTTGGGATGCTTTCATATCTTGGCTATTATAAATACTGCTGCTTTATAGAAACTTTTTGTTTCTTGAGGTTTTTTTTTTTTAAACCATTTTCACAGGTATCAAATTGTAGTATTGATTTGTATTTCCCTGATGTTAAGTGGTGATGAGCATCTTTTCATGTGTTTGTGGCCATCTGGATGACTTCTTTGAAGAAATGTCTGTTTATGTCTTCTGTCCTGTTTTTAATTGGATTATTTGTTTTTTGGACATTTCAGTACCATATGTATTGTGGATACTAACCCTTTATAGATATGCCATTTGCAAATATCTTTTCCCATTCCATAGGTTGCCTTTCAGTTTAATTGATTGTTTCTTTTGCTGTGTAGAAGTTTTTTATTTTTATGTAGTCCCAATAGTTATATCTGCCTGTTTTCCTTGCCTCAGGAGATACATCTAGAAAGAAGTTACTAGGGTTTAAAAACTATTTTGTCTGATATAAGAATGACTACTGCAGCTTTCTTTTGACATAATTATCATGTTAAATCATTCTCCATCCCCTCACTTTCAACCTGAGGTGTCTTTATGTCTAAAATGAGTCTCTTGAAGGCAGCATATAGATGGGTCTTTTTTTTTTTTTTTTTTTTTTTTTAATCTGTTCTGATACCCTGTGTCTTTTGGCTGGAGCATTTAGTCCATTCACATTCAGAGTGATCACAGATAGATATGAATTTAGTGCCATTGTATTACCTGTAGAGTCACTTTTTCTGGAAATTTTCTTTTTTCCTTTCTAGTCTTTGTCACCTTTGGTCTTCTTTCCCACTCCCTTTTAATATCTCTTGCAGGGCTGGTTTAGTAGTCACAAACTCCTTTAGTTTTTGTTTATTTGGGAAACTCTTTATCCCTCTTTCTATTCTGAATGATAGGCTTGCGGGTAAACTCTTCTTGGCTGCATACTTTTTCTATTCATCACATTGAATATATCATGCCATTCTCTATTGGCCTGCCAAGTTTCTGTGGATAGGACATTACACCTGTCAGAATGGCTACAATCAACACAGGAAACAACAGATGATGGTGAGGATGTGGAGAAAGGGGAACACATCCCCACTGTTGGTGGGAAAGCAAACTGGTACAGTCACTCTGGAAAACAGTATGGAGGTTCCTCAAAAAGTTGAAACTAGAACTACCCTATGACCCAGCAATTGCACTACTAAGTGTTTACCCAAAAGATACAAAAGTACTCATTTGAGGGGGCACATGCACCTCAATGTTATAGCAACATTATAACCATAATTATGTTCTCTTTGTTATATTTTTAACTCATTTACTTCTGAGAAGATTTGAGAGGCTTGTTGCATTAAAACATCTACTCAGGGGGACAATACAACAAGAAGCTGTAACAATTGTTATATTTATGCACCCAACACAGAAACACCGAAGTACATAAAACAGTCAATAACAAAAATAAAGAAACTAATTGATAATAATACAATAAGAGTAGTGATTTTAACACCCCATTTGCATTGATGGACAGGTCATATAAGCAGAAAATCAAAAAGGAAACAACGAGTTTGAATGGCACATTGGACCAGATGGCTTTAACAGATATTCAGAGCATTCCACCCTAAAACAGCAAATACACATTCTCTTCAAGTGTACATGGAACATTCTCCAGAATAGGTCACATATTAGGCCACAAAACAAGCCTCAACAAATTAAAAAAGATCAAAGTCATCCTATGCATCTTTTCTGACTACAACACCATAAAACTAGAAGTCAAGCACAAGAGAAACTCTGGGAAGACCACAAACACACGGAGGCTACTAAACAATGAATGGGCCAACCAGGAAATAAAAGGAGAAATAAACAAGTACATGGTAACAAATGAAAATGAAAACACAATGGTTTGAAACCTTTGGGGTGCGGCAAAATTCTTCTAAGAGGGATGTTTATAACAATGCAGGCTTACTTCAAGATGCAAGAAAAATCTCAAACAACCTAACCTTACACCTAAAGTAACTGGAAAAAGAACAACAAACAAAATCTAAAACAGCAGCAAAAAAGGAAATAATAAAGATTAGAGCAGAAATAAATAATACTGAAACTAAAAAAATAATAGAACAGATCAATGAAACCAGGAGCCTGTTCTTTGAAAATAATTAATGAAATTGATAAACCTCTTATCAAGAAAAAAAAAAGGATGGATCTAAATAAAGAAGAGGCTCTTAAAAATAGACTGCATTGAAGGATGGGTGGGAATAGATTTTGAGGCTATTTCAGAGCCAAATTAGTTTCACGAGGGAGTTGTTCAGAATATAGTTTCTCAGATTGGGGTTGGGTTTGAATCCTGACTTTAGTGTTTCTTAGCTATGGGGCTTGATAGGATATTCAAACTTGCTGTGCCTCAGTTTCCATATCAAAAAAGGGGATAGAAGAACTTATAGGATTACTGCCAGGATCAAATTGGATTCTGTAAATATAGCGAGTGGCACATTAAAAAAATTTATATATTTCACCCATTATCATTAGACTGAATGGTATTTAGAGACTAAATGTGGAGTATAAAGATACAGAACAAATAAAAATTACAGCCTCAATTTCTCATTTGGTCCTTTTGGTTTTTGTTTCATCACAACCAAGGAGAAACATCTTTAAACTGGAAAGAGAGAAAAAAAAATAAATGGGCTTGGTTTAACCTATTTATCTTGGGATGCAGTATTTGATGCATACATCTGTATATAATTGATTCATTTTTATGGTTGCAATTTCATTTTATGAGTAAATCAAAATATATAGAGTGAATGGTCTTTTGGGTCATTTTCACTGTTTTGATATTATGGTGTTATGAAGATTCTTGTACATGTTTTTTGGTGTATATATTGGGAATATACCTGCATGTGTTCATCAGGGTGCTCCATTAATCTCATCACACTCTTCTGGTCCCCAGGCCTTGCTTTCTCTTTCAATTTTCAAACTGTAATATAAGTGCCTTTTATTAGAAAACTCTAAACCAGACTCATAGGGTGAAGGGGATTCTAGAAAATATAACTGTTGGCTTCTGCTTTGGGAGGCAGAGAAGTTAAATATGGGTAGGAGTGATACTAAGTTGATACTAAGTTGATAAACATGCGAGAATCTTTTCATGTATCTAATGGTCATGGGGATATTGTGCTTATGTTGTGTCTGTTGAATTATTTTGTCCATTTTCTATTTGTAAACCTTCATTTCTAAATAAAATATTTAAATATTCCAGATAAGAGCTTTTCATCAGTTACAGGTTTTATAAATAGTTTTTCCTACTCTGCATTTTGCCCTTTCTTTCTTATGGTTTCTTTGATGAACTGAAGTTCTTAATTTTAATGTAGTACATTTTATGAATTCTTTTCATTATTGCTCATATTCATTGTGTGCTGTTTAACAGATCTTTGTCTACCATTGGTCCAAACTTTTAGTTTTTATTTTTAAAAAATTTGTCTACTTATGTCCCTTGTAGACAGTCTTTTGTTATTCTCTTTCCCTTCCTCTCCCCAAGTAGCTTGGTATTTTTTTGCCATTTTTCAACTATTATTGTGGCTGCCACATTAGTATATCTCAATGTCTGATATAAATAGCAACTTTACCCTTCTTTGAATGTGCAAAAGTAAAATAAAAAAAAAATTAACATCACTTACTGCCTGTTTAACTTAGGTATCGTAAGTGCCAAGTATAATTCTCTATATATTCAAAATACCACAAACTATAATTACTATTTAATTTAATTACTATTGAGATTCAACTATATATTCTATTCACCCTTATTTCATTCACCGATATTTTTCATTTCCACTTACATCTCTGTACAAATCTTTCTTGACTTACATTGGGGTTATGTCCTGATAAACCCATCCAAAGTTGAAAATATTACAAGTTAAAATATTACTGAATATCATAGCTCAGCCCAGCCTACCTTACACATGCTTAGAACCCTTATGTTATCCTACAGTTGGGCAAAATCTTATTACGCAAACCCTATTTTATACTGAATGTTCAATAGCTTGTGTCATTTATTAAATACTGTACTGAAAGTAAGAAACAGAGCAGTTTCATGGACACAGAATGCTTCCAAGTGTATTGGATTGTTTACCTTTGTGATCACATGGCCAACTGAGAGCAGCTGCTAATTGCCCCTGGCCAACATCATGAAAGACTATCCTATACATCTCAAACGCTGGAAAAAATCAAAATTCAAAATTCAAAGTGTGGTTTCTACTGAATATGTATTTCTTTCACACCATCATAAAGTCAAAAAAATTATCATTGATCCTCATAAGTTGGGAACTGTCTGTTTTTCAAATAGTGTCCTTTTCCTGGATCATCTTTAGCCTATTGATAATTCTGTCAGAATTTTTTCTGTAAAAATGTCTTTTTAAAATCTTCATTTTTGAAACTTGTTTTTTTGTATGGGATGAAGGTCTGTATTTGTTACCTTTTAGTACCTTGAACTGATCATTTCATAATATTTCATCATCTTCTGGTTTCCACTGTTTCTGTTTAGAAGTCGGCTGTAAGTCTTATTGACTCTCCTTTGAAGGTAATGAGTCTTTCTTTCTCTGGCTTTTTGAAAGATTTCTTCTTTTTGTTTTTGCTTCTCAGTCATTTTACTGTGGTGTGCCCAGGAGTCAGTTATTTGTTGAATCTGTGCTTCTTGGTGTTCAAGGCACATTTTGAAATCTGCAGCTTGAAATTCAATGTTTCATCTCTCTAGCTTTATAGGTTTGTTGAAATCCCTACTCAGAGTCAATTACTTAAAAATTTTGTTCAGTTTCTCAGCCTCCCTTTCACTTGCCTTTTCTGGAATGATCAGGTACATCTAGGACAAAAGCAATGTCCAAGTTCACCTCACTGAGGTGTCTTTTTCTCCCATACCTTCCTGTGTAGTTTTTTACTACCTTGTTTTCCTCCTGAAAGGAATAAGGACTATAATCAATATAGTCTGTTAAAAATGCAGTATAGCATTTTTAAAATGAATTTTATTTGCTCTTCTACAGAGGGAAACATAAATAAGTCATAAGCTATTTCCCTTTAAAATTTTCACAGATGGATGATGCAAGATATAATGTCTTTGTTTTAGGTTGTAGCTTTAAATATAGAAATATATTATGACCGAGGTAAAAAAAAAAATCCTTGGACACTAACAATTTTCTCCTTCTGAATTTGTTTGGCATTATTTCTAAGTAATCTTACATGTGTCATAGAGTTTTTAGCGGGCCTCAGGGACAATCTTTCAGTATAAGTTTATCTTCTCCAAGTAGGTTAGAGAAATGACATCCACTCTTTGGAATTTCACTCAGATCACTAGTTAAATCAGACTTAGTATATTAAAAGTAAGTAATGGAAAGAATTCTCAAAAAAATCCCATTTTTATTAAATTTATACTTTTGTGTATCTTCAGAAGTTCACTCCTTAAATGTAGTTTACATTCAGTGGTAATGACTAAGCTTGGTTTATATTATTTTTGTTACAAAATAAAGTAATATCTTTAAATTTATCAAGACTTTTGTAACTCTGCCTTAGCTGGGGTGTGATTTATAAAGACATATCTGCCATATATTGCTTCTTCTATTTCCTTATTTATATTTGAGACTGATTTCAGTCCCACTGTGTTTTACCAACACATTAGAACAAAGACAATCATGATAAAATAGGAGTCAAATATAATCTAAGGAAAAATGATATTCTTCCTTCTATTCAATTGACCTGCAATAAGCACTGTGTCTGGCTGAGCTTGACATTGTGAGGAAAGATTCTCTTTTTGACATTTATTCCTACTGGAGAGTCACTTCATATATGTCTACAAAATATTAAGGGATTAATATTTCCTCAACTTGTTTTTCCTTCAGAATAAGTAAAACATTTGGCAGGTTTATTGAGTTGTTGCTACAGCATGATGCCTCAGAGAAACTAAAATCTTTGACTGCACTAAAGTGCTTAAAAATAATGACAGTTCACATCCTTAGTCAGGACTCAGAATGCAAATCAGGTAAGAATGATGAGAAACAACCATAAGAATAGTGGAGAATGAATGAATGAGAAACAGGAGTAAAACTAGCCAATTGCAGAAATAAAATATTGATCTTTAACTGTTTACTTTCTGAATAAAACTATTTCTACGAATGTAGACTTTTTAAAATTTGTGAGCAAAAGATCTGAATAATTATTTTAAATTTTTATTTTTTATGTTTTATGTATTTATGTATACACATGTATACATACATATATATGTACATATACATATATGTATATATTCCATATATAAATACATCATATATGTATTTTATATGTATATTCACACACACACAGAGGAATATTAGCAATAAAAAGGAATGAAATCTTGGCATTTGCAACAACATGGATAGAGCTATAGAGTATTATCCTAAGTGAAATAAGTCAGCTAGGAAAAGACAGTTACCACATGATTTCACTCATGCAGAATTTAAGAAACAGAACAAGCAAAGGGAAAAGAAGAGAGGCAAACCAAGAAACAGATTCTTAACTATTGAAAACAAAATTATGGTTACAAGAGGGGAGGTGGGTGGGGGTTGAGTTAAACAAGTGATGAGAATTAAGGAGGGCACTTGCTGTGACGAGTACTGGGTGTTGTATGGAAATGTTGAATATTGTACACCTGAAACTAGTATTATACTATATGCTAACTGATTGGAATTTAAAAAAAAATAAAAAAAAAAGACAGTCAAATTGGAAAGGAAGAAGTAAAAAACTATTACTATTTATAGATGACATGATACAAAAACCTATATAGAAAACTTTTCTAAAGCCCTTCACCAAAAGAAATATTAGAACTAATAAGTAAATTCGGTAGGATTTCAGAATATAAAATCAACATACAGAAATCTGTTACTTTTCTGTACAAAGAAACCAACCTCATTTACAACTGCATCAAAAAGAATAAAATACCTAGGACTAAATTTAACCAAGAGATGAAAGACCTCTATGGTGAAAGCTATAAAACTTTGTTGAAAGAAATTGAAGCCACAAGTAAATGGAAAGATAGTCCATGCTCAGGGATTGAAAGAATTGATGTTGTTAAAACGCCCATATTACCCAAAACAATCTGCAGAGTCAGTGCAGTTCCTATCAAAATTCCAATGACATTTCTCGCAGAACAAGAGTAAACAATTCTAAACCTTGTATGGCACCATAAAAGACACCAAGTATCTGAAGCAGTGTGAGACATGGGAACAGAATTGGAGGCATCAAGCTTTCCGATTTGAAACTATATTATAAAGCTATAGCAATCAAAACAAATGGCATTGGCATAAAGACAGACACAGAAATCAATGAAACAGAATGGGAATAACCCAGAAATAAACCCACACATACATGGTCAATTAATTCACAATAAAGGAGCTAAGAATATACAATGGATAAAGGACAATCTCTTCAATAAATGATGCTGGGAAAACTGGACAACCCCATGCAAAAGAATGAAAGTGGACCACTGTTGGATACCATAAGCAAAAATTAACCCAAAATGTATTAAAGACTTGAGTGTAATACCTGAAACCATAAATTCCTAGGAGAAAACATAATCTTACTATAGTCGTATTGATGTCAGTCTTAGCAATGATTTTTGGTTCTGACACCAAAAGCAAAAACAACTGAAGCAAAAATAAACACATGGGACTACATGAAACTAAAAAGTTGCTTCATGGCAAAGAAGACCACAAACAAAATGAAAAGACAACCTACTAGGAAAAAATATTTTTAAGTCATTTACCTGATAAGGGGTTAATATCCGAAATACATGATGAACTCATGCAATTCAATAGAAAAAAAAATCTGATTAAAAAATGGTAGAGGATCTGGGGGCGCCTGGGTGGCTCAGTGGATTAAGCCGCTGCCTTTGGCTCCGGTCATGATCTCAGGGTCCTGGGATCGAGCCCCGCATCAGGCTCTCTGCTCCACAGGGAGCCTGCTTCCTCCTCTCTCTCTGCCTGCCTCTCTGCCTACTTGTGATCTCTCTCTCTCTGTCAAATAAATAAATAAAATCTTTAAAAAAAATGGTAGAGGATCTGAATAGACATTTTTCCAAAGAAGACGCACTTGAAAAGATGTTCGATTACTCTCACTAATCATCAGGGAAACGCAAATAAAAACCACAGTGAGGGGGCGCCTGGGTGGCTAAGTGGGCCTATAAAGCTATAGCAATCAAAACAAATGGCATTGGCATAAAGACAGAAGCCTCTGTCTTCGGCTCAGGTCATGATCTCAGGGTCCTGAGATCCAGCCCTGCATCGGGCTCTCTGTGCAGCAAGGAGTCTGCTTCCGCCTCCTCTCTGCCTGCCTTTCTGCCTACTTGTGATCTCTTTATCTGTCAAATAAATAAATAAAATCTTAAAAAAAAAAAAGAAAAAAACACAGTGAGTTATCACCACATACCTGTTAGAATGGTTATTATCAAAAAGACAAGAAATAACAAATACTGGTGAGAATGTGGAGAAAAGGAATCCCTTGCACAATGTTGTTAGGAATGTAAACTGATACAGTCACTCTGGAAAACAATGTGGAGGTTTCTCAAAAAATAGAACTACCATATCCAGCAATTCTACCCGAGTATTTATCTGAAAAAATGAAAACACTAACTTGAAAAGATACATGCAACCCCATGCTCATTGCAATATTGTTTACATTAGCCAAGATATGGAAACAACCTAAATGTTCATTAATGGTTGAATGGATAAAGAAAACCTGGTATATACAATGAAGTGTTGTTCAGCCATAAAAAAAAGTGGTCTCACCATTTACATCAACATGTATGGAACTTGAAGATACTATGTTAAGTGAAATAAGTGAGAAAAAGGTAAATACTGTATGATCTCACTTATATGTGGAATGAAAAAAAAAAAAACCAACCTAGAACCAAAATCAAAACACTTCATAGACAGAAAAATTGGTAGATACCAGAAGCAGGGTGTAGGTGGTAGGTGAAATGGGGGAATGGGTGAAATGGTACAGCTTCTAGTTATGAAGTAAGTGAGTCTTGGGGATATAATGTTAAACATGGCAATTGTAGTAAATAATACTTTATTGTATATTTGATTGTGGCTAAGAGAGTAAATCTTAAAGAAAAAATTGACGTAACTATGTATGGTGACATTAACTAGATTTATTGAGTGTGATGATCATTTCACTATATGTAAATATTGAATCATGATGCATACCTATAACTAATATAAGGTTATTTATCAATTATACCTCAAAAATAAATAGAAAAAAATTTAGAATGTAGTAATGACTGGTAGTCTTCTATGAATAATGGCCGGTGCTGGATAACAAAAATAAGATTTGGTAGTGGTAAATGACATCTATTGGGATGCTTATCTGTAGACTGAATGTGATAAAACCCACAGGTATATCTCATTCTTGTCTGATTGTAGGGGTTTGGTTTGAATTTGGGTCACCTGTACTGAGAAAGTGTCGGTTAACCGAACGTAATGTTTTGACCAATGGGAAGGAGAGAAAAGGAATAATTATGTCTCTAGAGGAACCAGTTTTTGAAGAAATGTTAAAATAATATAGGTTGTATTGCTTAAGTTAAATCAGTGAGAAATTGTGGCCTTCCTTACTTCAAGATAGGTTACATACAACAAAAGATTTATGTAATTTTCTTTAATAGCTGTCATGTGACATACAGAAGCAGGATTTGGCTAGCAGAAATACTACTTGACATTTTTTAGAGAGCTTTTTACTGGTAAAATTGTGCACTTCCCTGGGGGTACTATAGAATTTTGTCTGCTGAAATATAAAAATAGCATTTGATTTAGAATGACAATGTGAAATTCTTTTCCAAAAATATGCCTTTATATATCTGGAACTTTTCACTTCAGTGTTAAATTTTTTGATTATTAGCAATTTTTGCTAATAATTGATTAGTTTAAAATTCTTTTTAGATTTTTATTGATTTATTTGACCGATAGAGATCACAAATAGGCAGAGAGGCAGGGAGAGAGAGAGAGAGGCGGAAGCAGGCTCCCCGCTGAGCAGAGAGCCCAATGTGGGGCTCGATCCCAGAACCCTGGGATCATGACCTGAGCCGAAGGCAGAGGCTTCAACCCACTGAGCCACCCCTGATTAGTTTAATTTTTATACTTTCTCTGTTAGGTCCTTTCTGTAATTGGCTAATCATAATTTTTTTAAATCTGTAATTTTAGCAAACATCATTATAAATGTTTCCTATTTATATCAGTAATCTCTCTCCAGAATTCCTTAATTTTATTATTGGAAGATTAGGTAGAAGCTTCCAAAAAAAAAAAAAAAAAATGCCATTTAAATTGCAGGGTGTCTCTTTGTCTCTGTCTCTTTACATTTTTTAAGATCTTGTGTGAAACTGTTAGTAGATGACCTTCCAAGTACAATATTTTAGAAACCAATCAGATTATCAAAACTTTAACTGAATCAAAAAGAATATTCACTACATCAGTCTTAGCAATTTTTTATTTTGTTCTCTATTATATACTTTTCTACATGATATTAGATAAAAAGAAATAACTTATTAGTAATATGAATTTTTCTCTCCATTCTTATAGGATTAAATCAGAAAATAAATAAGTTTACAGAAGCTCCTGTAAAATTTCCCTAGCTGGCTTCAAAAAGCCAAAGTTTGATAATTCATTCTCCCTTCCTGTCTGTTTGGGTCCATACAATTTCAAATGCCTAGGCTCATCATCACTGCCTTCACAGCAACTGAGTGATCAAAGGCGATGATGTTTTCTATCTTCTCTGAGCCTGAGGATTTTCAAGTAGTTCTTTGTTTTTCCCTACAAGTGATCGGATCTTTTAAAGATCTTTCTAAGTTAGTGGAACCTTAATTTCCTCAGCAAGTTTGTAGTGAAAAATATATATATCAAGATTAATGTTTTTACCTTTCTGTTTTTTCTTGCCTCATCCTCTGACATTAAATGACAAAATTCAGTCTAATTCTAAATATAATGCAGTTCTTTAAGTTAAAGTACTTATTTATATCCTGGTTATGAATTATGTTATATTCCACAAAATGTCAACCTTTCTTTGTTTATTTTTTTTTTTAGTTAAGTAGTAAGGTTCTATGTATTAGGCATCTCAATTCTTAGACAAGGAAGTAATTTCTTTAAAAGAAGAGCACCTAGTGCATTGTTCTACTCAACTATTTTGTGAAAAACCTCTGGTTTGAGTTCCAAAAGTTACTCTTGCATTCTATATCTAATATAATCCTCAGGAATTACCTATCGATAATATATGAAAGGCACTTATTTTGAAAGAGTTTGTTTGTATTCTGTTTGTATTCTGAAATCAAAGAGGAAATACACTCACAATGGAAATACTAGAAAGTGTTCAACTTAAAAAAATTAGTTTATCTTCCATTTATCAAGTCAAAAAGAAAAATTCCAATTCTAATAGAAAAGCAGAATTACTAAATTGTATTTAACAAAACAATGATTTAGTTGTAAAAGTCTTAAGAGGCAGACATAATTAAAAATCTTTGGTTATCTCACAGGATTTCAAATCATTTAACAAGAATATTATAGATTAAAGATCCGAGAAACAGCAGGTTGAGAAATGGCTAGTTAAAATATCTGGCCATCAAAAGTGTCAAATATTTGAGGTACGCAGTGTACATTACATCTGGTTCTGCGTGTATGAGTGGATTTTGGTTTCATGGAGTAGGATCACTTATTAAATTTTAGCTATTGTTTTCTCCAGTTAGAGTATAACCACCCTGGGAGTACTGGTCAGATTGTGGGAATTTATCTACCCTCGGTTTACAGTTCTTTGTACATGGTAGGGGAAGAATAATTGATATATTCACAATACTAGTGTGTTGAATAAAAACAGAATGATAAAACACCTTCTTCTGGGGCACCTGGGTGGCTCAGTGGGTTAAGCCTCTGCCTTCAGCTCAGGTCATGATCTCAGGGTCCTGAGATGGAGTCCCGCATCGGGCTCTCTGCTCAGCAGGAAGCCTGCTTCCCCCTCTCTCTGCCTGCTTCTCTGCCTACTTGTGATCTCTCTGTCAAATAAATAAATAAAATATTTAAAAAACAAAAAAAACACCTTCTTCTAAAAAAATGTTAACTACACAATATTATTTTGAGAAAACAAAGTGAGGGGGAAAAGGAAAACAGGAGGCAATGAGACAAGATTTAATGAGGTATCTTCTGTCAGCCTCTGTGCTTATAGGAAAAACAATAATAAGATCAAAGGACCTGTCATAATCATACCATTCGCTGACTAGAATAGAATGAAAATATGTCCATTAAAGTGATGATTTTTCAAAGTCTCAGAGTGTTTTGGAACTTGATTGGGTGTCTTTTCATACTTGGAACTCAAGTTGGAAAAGTTTCTAGAGATTAAAAAAAAAAAAAAAGTCTAGCAACCCTTCAGAATTTTTCCAGACTCGTTGAAAGGTAAGATTTTGAACTTGGATTCACATGCTGTGAATACTGGCACTCATTTTATATGACATTCCTTGTTATCTTTTTTAAAAACTACATTTCTGGGGATTAAGCTTGCCTGTGTTTACAGAGAGGGATGATATTACATAAAGAATTAAACCTAGGATTATAAGACCTGTTCTCTAGGGCTCATTTTGGTGCTATGAATGTGGGGATAAAATTATTTTCCAGACCCCAGCCATGAGTGTGACTCCCCCCCGCCCCCATAATGTAAGAGAATCTAACCAGGTATGTCCCATTCAGTTGTCTTCTAGTGTCAAAATGAAGCAAGGAGAATTGGCAATTATCCACACCATTTACAGCCAGGATATTTCTGTCACTTAACGCCTGGCTTTGTAAGGTCCTTCTGAGGCTCAATTTGTAACTTGCCTATGAGAATACCCAGCTTATAAAATATTTTTTTCTTTGAAATATAATTCTGCATTGTTACAGGAGAACCTCTTTATCCTTTTTCCCCCTCCAAAGGTCGCCATTATTAGTCTTTCATGGCCTCTGTTTGCCCTACTTCTCTTGCTGTGTAGGGAGAGGGAGATGGGTCTGCCTATATGGCTTTCCCCCCTTACCTTCTACCCTTTGGCATTTGGCTGCCTGCAGGGAGTATAAGGTCTTTCTCCCAGCCATGTGGCAAATGTGGGAGCCACATCCTGGACCCTTCAAGGGGATCCTGCCACATCCATGTTTGCAGTGACTAATTTTGTAAATATGCCCAATTTAGAGGTTCATTATTAGGAAGCCTATATTTTCCCTAAACTAAGCCTTATTTTACAAGTGACAAGGCTGATATTACTGATGACCATCTGACTGACTCCTTTGTTTCAGTTGGTTCAGGTCTTGGGTGGAAAAAGTAGAAGTATTATTCACTGTTCCTCTAAAAATCTTACCATGTATTTAATTGTTAACTGTTACTAATATAGAGTTGACTTTCTTCTTCTTCCTCCTCCTCTTCCTCCCTTTCTTCTTCTTCGTCTTCTTCTTTTTTTTAAAGATTTTATTTATTTATTTGAGAGAGAATGAGTGAGAGAGAGCATGAGAGAGGAGAAGGTCAGAGGAAGAAGCAGACTCCCCAAAGAGCTGGGAGCCCGATGCGGGACTCGATCCTGGAAGTCCGGGATCATGACCTGAGCCAAAGGCAGTCGCCCAACCAACTGAGCCACCCAAGCACCCTTCTTCTTCTTCTTAAAGATTGTATTATTTGAGAGGAGAGAGAGACCATGAGCTGGGGGGAGGGGCAGGGGGAGAGGAATAAGCAGACTCCTCACTGAACAAGGAGCCCAATGCAGGACTTGATCCCAGGACCTGAGATCATGACCTAAACCAAAGGCAGATGCTTAACTGACTGAGCCACCCAGGTGCCCCTAGACTTGAGCTTTTAAGAAGATGTGAACATTAGCCCATTTAAAAATGAAACAAAACAAAAAAAAACACCAACATGGTCTGGTCTTATGAAATTTAAAATTTCTACAGTCACTGTTAAGATAACTGAGGGATTACAACTCTTCGGTTTAATTCTATTTCAGCTACATGCTTCTCTTGGGCTGAATTCAGACTTGTCATTGAAAATTCAGTTTTATTTTAATATGTGTTTACCGGCATGTTACATATTTTGCTTCATGCTTACTTTCTTGAGAAGGATTAATTTATCTGTGGAACCCATGTTTAATTCAGCTCTTTCCTAACAATAACATTAGATGTGGAATTTAAGCTTTCACATCTCACCTTCATACTTTGAGATTGATCAATATTAGTGTTATTTCTTGTATGGGAGAAACTAACTTTCTGTGCCAGCTTAGGTATAGTAAGATTTGACCTTTAGTAAATCTCTACCATCCCTCATAAGTTACTCTCATCTTTGTCAAAATCTTCTAACACCATAATTCCTCATCTTTGAACTCTACCGTTGATACAAATGTTTTGGTTCATTGACTCCTTTTTGAAACCAAATATTTATTCTACAGAAAGCAATTGTTTCAGTACCTGGGTTTGGTCAAACTTCATAGCAGTCTTATACTACTTAATGTTGAAAAATACGTATATAAAAGATTTTTTAAAAATCCACATAGAAATGCCATTCATCAACTTTTGCCATCTCTAACTTTTCCTGTGTCTAGATTATCAAAAATTAAGTGTTTAGGGAGACACCTGGGTGTCTCAGTTGGTTAAGAGACTGACTCTTGATATGGACTCAGTTATGATCTCAGAGTCCTGGAACCGAGCCCCACGTAGAGCTGTGCACTCAGTGCAGAGTCTGCTGGAGATTCTTTCTCTCCCTCTCCTTTTGCCCCTCCCCCTGCACTCTAAATAAATAAATAGATAACTTAAATCATGTAACCCTACAGATTTCGTTCAATACAGATCCATTCTGAGCTTCATCATTCGGGCAAGAACTATCACTTGGCAAGTCTTATTCTTTTTTTAATTGCTTATCACATTGCTCACATCAGTTCACACATCTTTTCTACTTTTCACATGCCCGACTCAACCTTGTTCCTCCTGTTCAGTGGTCGCTATCTCCTGTGTTGGGCAGGTTTGGGAGAACAGCCACTGTGCTGGCTTTGTTTGTTGCTGCAGCTCTAGGGCATTTATTTATTTATTTATTTATTTATTTATTTATATTTATTAAATTATCAAGTGCATAGTTTATTTTCCAAATAGTTGTTTTCTTTCCTTGGTATCTTCTTTTTATTTATCTATTTTTTAAAAACATTGTTCATTATGTTCAGTTAGGCAACATAGAGTACATCACGTTTTTGTTGTAGTGTTCAACAGTTCATTAGTTGTGTATAACACCCAGTGCTCATCCCAGCACGTGCTTTTAAATATCACATGCCTTAAAATGCGAGCTGAGCCAGCAAACTTCTTTCCTATTTATACCAAAATATTTCTGTGTCCTAAATCTGTTTCTTTATAAATTTCTTTCTTTCACTTTGGCAGAGAGGATTCTAAGGCTATTCCTGCTACTCTGCATTTCGATCCTACCTACCTTTGCAACCTCACTGCTCTTTTTCCCGTTTTCAATCTCATTTTTTCACTACCACTTTCACTCTGTTTTAAAAATACCTAGGTTTTTCTAAAGACTAAACATGCAGTGAGGATGCATTGTATTTCTCTTTTAAACTGGCTGTTGCCCAATCAGATACTAAAATTATTCCCACTACATAACTAAAGTCACAGGTGAAATGCAGTGGCTTTTTCATGTCATCTGTGTCTTTACAGTAGATGTTCCCAGGCAGTGCTTCCTTAGTAGGACTGCTTCCTTTTTGCCCTTTGTGACCTTGTACTGCATCAGTTCTCTTTCTGCTTCTCTCTTCATATTTCTTCCTAGTCCTTTCTTCACTTTCCATGGGCTTTCTCTCACCCTTTACCTTCCCTAACTCTGTGGTGTTTCCTTTTAAAATGGATTCTTCTCTTGAGTTTAACTACTCTCCAGATGAATTCAAATATATGCCCTTGACTACCAGCTTTATGCCTTAATCTTTAATTTGTAAGAGACCATTTCTGTTTCCTGAGTGTTTCTTAGATACCTCCATGCAATAGCCACAAAACAAATCACTGTCTCAAAGAATACAAGCTCTCAAAAAAAACAAAAACAAAAAACAAAAAACCAACAATTTCCCTTTCATACATTTTTTTTCATATATTCTTACTTATTTCAATGACTTGGTTTAAACTATCAGGGCCATCCTTATTAGTATATTTTATTTATACATCATAACAAGTTTTAAAAGCACTTCTATATGGATCAGTCTGATCTTTGCTCTCAAGATCATGTGGCCAACAGATATTATTATGCCAACAGCTGTATTTGTTTTAAAAAGAATGAAGTCTAGAGGTCTTTCTTTTAATTCAGTGTGTCTTTTCTGGTAAAGTTGCCTTATGCTGCAGAAGGAAGTTTATCTGTATGATTTATCTGTATAAGAACCATTATGAGCCATAATGGTTCTTAGCCATTATGAGCCTTAGTTTTTAATTTTTTTTAAGGTTTTATTTATTTATTTGACAGACAGAAATTACAAGTAGGCAGAGAGGTAGGCAGAGAGAGCAGGAAGCAGGCTCCCTGCTGAGCAGAGAGCCCGATGCGGGGCTCGATCCCAGGACCCTGGGAACCTGACCTGAGCCGAAGGCAGAGGCTTTAACCCACTGAGCCACCCAGGCGCCCCCTTAGTTTTTAATTTTAAAAATAGGAATAAAATCTCTAAGTTGTGTATCTGGAACTAATGTAAACATTGCATGTCAACTATATTTCCATAATAAAAATGTAAACTTATGAATTTTTTAATAGTAATTTTTTAAAATATAAATACAGGAATAAAAACAATGTTGCAGGAGACTAAAGGATTAAACTTGATGTACATAAGCCACCTGACACTTTATTTAATCATCCAATAAACATTTATTGGGCACCTATTGTGGGTCAGGCAGAGTTGTAGGAATTGAAGGCATAGCAGTAAAAAATGTAGACAAAAAAATATGTCTTGATCTTATGATCTAGTGTACAATGCATTAATTGTGGTTATTTTTATTGGCATCATTACTGCATTGCTCCTATGGCATATGTATATATATACACATATGCCATATATACATATGCCATATATATATATATATATATTCTCTCTCTCTCTCTCTCTATATATATATGTATATATATATATGTATGTATTTATATGCCTCTATGGCACACATTAAATCTTATTTCTTATTTCTTCTGTTTCTTTCCCTCTGACACCTCTGGTCCTTTATCTGCAATATTATAATTTATTCCGTTTAGTTCTATTCCTATTACTCTAATCCCTTACAGTGTGTGTGAATGCTTTATAGACACAGGTGTACCTTTATACATACTCTAATGGTTGGTTTCAAGCTAGGTTTTAAGTCCGCTTAAGGTAAGTGCTTTAGGGACACCTGGGTGGCTCAGTCAGTTAAGCTGCTGCCTTTGGCTTGGGTCATGATGATCCCAGGCTCCTGGGATTGAGTCCCGCATCGGGCTCCTTGTCTGGCAGGGAGGCTGCTTCTCTCTCTGCCTCTGCCTGCCACTCTGCCTGTTTGTGTTCTCTCTCTCTCTGACAAATAAATAAATAAAATCTTAAAAAAAACAACAACAACTAAAAAACTAAGTACTGTATCAAAATCTCTTTCTAAGGCAATGGTTATATAGACCTTCAGAAAGTCTTATTGAAGATAAATGAGGATTGCTCTATAGTAAAGCTACTTTTTCTATGACTTATAGAAGCTGACTCTATACTGTTTCTTAATTGCCTCTAATAATTTCAATTAACAGAGATAATCGTTAGTCTTTATAGAAATAATTCTTTTTATATAATATATAAATAATTAGTTGGCAATTAAAAGAAATGTAAATGCAATTTCAAATTGCCTTTGTTTTTTTATGATGAAGTATCCATTCAATTTTTTAAAATTTTCTATTGCTTGTATTTGGAAAAACAAAAAAGTTAGTTTATTATTAACTTATTTCCTAACAGACACAGCTTCTTTCTTTCCCTTCCCTCCCACCTCCCTCTCGCCCCCCCCCAGACATCTTGAGAAATGGAAATATGTTTTAAAATTTAAGAGAGAAATTCCATTGTAACTTTAATTAGAATCATATGAGTAAACCTGTAAATGTTAAAAAAAAAAAAAAAGAGAGAGAGAGAGAGGAGAATGCCCATGGACCTGTTCTGCTTGGAGCATAGACTGGAAGCTAAGGATAAGTTCTGAGCTCTCTTACAGCTCCCTTCCCTACTCCCAGGTTTCTACTTTTCATTCCAGCTGTGTTCCCTCTGTGACGCTCCCCACAGAGTGGATTCACCGTTTTCAGATGACCAATGAAGTCTAGGCATCTTGCTAGTTTTTTCTTTTAATTTTAGTTCATCCAACTGTGGTTGCCTTTAACAGGTTTCCTATTGTTATATATTTCGTTTGCCTACACTTCACTTTGCTTATTTAAACAGCACTTAATTTTAGTCACATAATGTTGTCACCACAGTCTGAATGGTTGTCAGTCATTTCCCATTCAGAAATTTCATATAGGATGTGGTATAATGAGTTGGAAATAAAATTTTATCGTCAGTAGCATTAAAAATATAGGGTGCCATTGAAAGAAATGTAGATATGCTCCTTTTAATTAACCAAACACACTTTATGTGTACTAAATGCACCAAATAATTGCTATAGTTTTATATTCACGAAGCAGAAAATATGTTATATAGCAGTTTTGCTTTGTAAATATTGTATAAAATGATTAAAAGAATTAATTTAGTTGCAGCCTGGGTAGCTCCATAAAAACTAGAAATACCATTGTAAAATGTACTCTAAAGCAGTAGGAACATGATTTTGATTAAATTTTTCTCTTGTGTTACTTAAATCCTCTACAGTTATCAGTAGTATTGTTGGAGGAGTAAATAAACTGAATTGTACTTTGGGGTCAAAACTAGTGCTAAAACAACCACCACAAATGAAAGATAATATCAAGATAGTTTTCCATAAACATTTTTTGTCTTAAAATGGGGGCATATTTCATCACCCAGCTTAAAAGGTAAGAGTAGCATTTCCTATTCCCACAGTTACTTGTATGTGCTTGGGTATTGCTTTAAGATATACAATAAAACCAATTCTTTTAAAATAAATATGATTATTTAAGTACTCAGACAAGCATGGAACTCTAGTGTGTAAAAGTAGAAAGCACAAAAGTAATGGAGTGGAATGCATAGTCTGTTTTCTGTACCTCTTGACTGATGTTTTTATGGGGAAGGTTTTCTTCAAAGAATGTATCATAACTATAGCCAAGAGCACATACATTTACTACACAGCTATGTGTTGTGATCTAAGAAATGAATTTGCATTGGAGACTGAAGTTTTTTAAAAGATTCCCTTTGGTATGCAGCATCCTTATAGCAACCACTTCTTAAAATAGTTGTTTGTCTGAGTAACATTTCAGTTTTATAAGACATTTTTTAAGAGAAGAAAAGGAAAAAAAAAAAAAACAGTTTCAGACCAATCTTACATTTATCTATGCAAACAAACATGTTTTCCCTGATTTGGTGGAGGGGCTCAGTGGTTCCAGGGCATTAGGGAAGCACTATTTTGGAAACAGGAGGGTCCGTCCATAGCCTGAATGAGTCCCCTTTGGACCATCAATATCTCCCAGATTCAATTCATCACTACAATATAAATAGAAAAACAAATGGTCCTTAAAATGTCTGTCATGTTACAGACTGGAAGCATCCATAACTGCTGCCATGTGGTAATTCGATGATTAAAATGATTACAGAACAGGTGGCATTCAGCATTACCAGAGAGACCACACATCAGTCATTCAAGAACAGAAGTCAATTAAGCTTGTCTATTAAAATGCAGCACTGTCTGCAGTCTTGAGCTACTTCTAAAGTATAATTTAAAGGCCACATATTCTCTGGTGCTTTCAGGAATAAAAATAACTAATGCTGGAGTATGAAATGTCCCTTTTATTCCCTACACCACAACTGAAGTAACAATTAACATCAGTCCAGCCTTCAAGATTTGTGAGTCAACAGAATATAGAGAAACAAAGGACAATGATCGACCTGAATTAAATCAGCATTTAGTTTGAGATACTCTTCTGCAGTTTGCTGGACTATGAGTAATATATTTCATTGGGTTTTCTTATTCACTGAGATTTCTGATTACTGGCTTTTTAAAATAACCTCTACATAAACATTTTTAACATCTCCCCCGCCCCCTGGAGGGTTTCAGATACATTTGTTAGCTCCTTCATAATAATAATAATGGGAATCTGTCTTTCTGCCACCATCTCTTTTCCAGACAAAAAGTTTTAGCTGTTACCTGGGAAAATGTGCTACCAAACGTGTTACACCTCAAAATCACATGTTGACAGTTCAGTTTCATCTTCCCCTTCCACCTTTTCTTACTTTCCTCTGGCATTCCTGTAGAGCTGCTCATCCTCTACTCATTCAAGCTTAAAACTCTGGGGTCAGCCATGATTGATGGACTGGAACTTGTTCTTTGGATAAAATTTCAAATTCTTACAAAATTTTGCAAGAGTACCTCCTGTATGCCAATGATCAGATTTAGGAGTTGTTCATACTTTGCCTCATTTCTATTTATTCTTTTCTTTCTCTCATTCTCTTTATTTCAATATATGCATAACTTTTGAAACATTTTAGAGTAAATTGAAATATTATATCCCTTTGTTCCAAAACAGGTCAATGTGTATTTTCAAAGAATAAAGACCATGTCTTATATTACCACAGTATAATTAATTACATGACATATATGTATGTGATATGGTTGTTGGGTAATATAATTATCCAGGAAACTATTGATAGAGTACTATTGTCTGATTGACTGTCTGTCTTTTCCTGGCCCAGGATGCAATCTGGGATCATGTATTACATTTAGTGTCCATGTCTTTTAATCTATTATTATTTCTGTTGTTAGGAGGGCTATGGAAGAGAACATGTCCAGTCCTCAAGGGAAACAGTTTCCTTAGGGGTAAGTCAGATTTCAGTTAGGCCACAAAGAAGAAAGAAACACTGGAAATGAAGTAAGGGTTTTAGGGATTTTGCTAATGATGAGTAATGAATTCCAGCTGACCCAGAGAAAAAGGTTTAAGGAGTTGGGAGGCGATAGTAGATTGAGGTGGGAATGCACGGAACAGTGTGGAAGGAGATCCGGAGGACAACTTGAGTTTCTTATAGAGATTGACATAAATGGAGGAAAAGGATATTATGAGATATGTAAAATGAGTACTGAGGAAGAGAAATGGCTTGATATCCTACCAACATGCAGTCCAGAACTTCCACGTGGCTCCAGCAAGGGAGGCCAGAGTTGGGGTTCACTGATCTCTCAAGTCAGAGGCAGAAATGTTGAATGTAAACATGATTCGTTCTAGTAATTCTACTTAAGAATGTAAGATAAGCTATTCAAAAATGAGTACATTTCTTTCATTTTTATTGTGAATCTATTTTCTCTTTTTTATTTCAAACAGTATTACTGGGTACTCCAAAAAAAAAAAAAAAAAAAAAAAAGGCATTCACATACACCAAACAGATAATTCCTAATAATAATGGCTAATTAAGAATCCATGTCACCTCAAGAATTAAAACTAAAGCCTTTTCTGAAAACATAATTGATAAATTTCACTGTTCCTTTTGCTTAAGTCTTTATTGTTTAAGAACATAAAGGACTGCTTTGGGTAATTAGAAACGTTTCATGTATTTCAGAGGAGAGGCTAGTGTTTGTTTCTCAAGCAGCTAATATAACTTACCAGCAAGGTATGATACATAGGAAAGCATATTTAGACTCTAGAATTACAGTGAATATTTTCATTTAATGATACGAAATTGGTGAAGAAATAACTTGAACTAATTAAGGACACACATTAGCTATAGTGTATTAAATTTATATGATTAGATATTTTATTTATATTCTGGGGAGATCGAGTTCTACCTACCTATGAGTAACACTTAAATTTACAGGATTACACCATATATGTATTATTAGTGGACAGTAGGGACCAAGAGGCAAGAATTATCCTCAGCTTATACACATATTTTTCCTTTGCAATTTTTTTTACCATGCTTATGCATTACCTATTCAAATGAGAAACACAGTGTATGACATTTGCTTAGTAGTGTACAAATAACTCAACTTTGTATCCCAAATTTTTCAATGTTAAGTATTTTATGTGCCTCATATTAGTAAATCCTCACAGCCACTACGTAAAGATTAGTTGTTATCTCTATTTAATCCCTATTTTATAGATGGGAAAATTGAGGGTAGATAGGCGAAGCACCTTGCTCAAGAGCACACAGCTGGGAATGAAGAAGTAAGACTCTGAAGTCAGGACTCCTGACAAGCCTCTCAGAAGAGACTGTCAGGACCTCAGCAGAGCTGTGGGTGAGAGCTGAGCTGGCAGGTGGCGGAGTAGCCAGTTAGAGCAACAAGCCTGAAATAAAGGAGTTAAACCCTTAATCCCTTACTGTGATGGTATAAGCAAGAGGCTAAAATTGGGGGAAAAAAATGTCAACACTCCCTATTCCTTTTGCCTTCGTGGAAAAGCACACTGGTGAGGAATCAGGTAGATCAACCCAGACCTGGGGGTCATCTAATTGTTGAGGAAGCTGAGAACAAAACCTCTGTAGTTTTATGGGCCCTGGGTTGAAGGGAGCATGAGGTGGTGTGGAAAAGTACTGGCTACTAAATCAGTCGGAAAAAGTGATTTCAAGACCTTTGCCCAAGGCCTCAAATAAAGAGACCTAGGGATGAAGGCTCCAGGGCTAGGAATGTAAAAATGTAAAGAATGTGAGTGACCAGAGGTGCCTGAGTCCATGACTGGCCCCTTGCAGGGAACCTTCTCAGGTGAGGCCCCAGAGGCAAAGCCTTTTTAATTATTTAACTGTTTTAATTGTTTTTTATTATTATTGAATGAATAATAAATTAATTTAAATAATTAAAATAACAATAAGAGATGACTAGGATTTGGGCAGGGGAAAATTGAGACAAAGTTGGACTGAAGGATTCAATTTGAACCATCACGCATTCCACAGCTGGCATTTTACCTCTAACAGTAGGAACTAGAGGTCTATTTTTGGTTGTACTGCTGACCCTATTGTGGGGCTGTTGGTTTTGCAGGAGAGAATTTGTAGTAAGAGTTCTGTCCAGTTTCAACATGGACAGAGAGGAAGGGATACACTGACAATTTACTGTTTTGAGATTGGATACCTAAGGGCATCTGCTTGTATCTTGAAGGCAACCCAAATTTCAGTGTGAAAGTGGTATTGGTTATTTTAAAAATTTCATCATTCTGTGGAAACAAGTCAGTAGGAGGGAGAAATGTCTTGCTTCTTTCCAGAATTCATCAGTTACTGTGCTCCCTTCATCCTTCACTGACTATTTATGTTAGAAAGTCAAGAAAGAAAAAGAAAATCCTATCTGTGAAAACTTCTTCACTTCCACATTTTAGTAGTATTACTGAAAACCAAGAGGGATTTTCTTACCTTCATATTAAAATGTAAATATTTGATACCACTTCCTTTCCTGAAAGAAACAGAACAGTAAGATTTTGTAAAGAAGATAAGATAATTTGGGCGCCTGGGTGGCTCAGTGGTTTAAGCCGCTGCCTTCCGCTCAGGTCATGATCTCAGGGTCCTGGGATCGAGTCCCGCATCAGGCTCTCTGCTTGGCAGGGAGCCTGCTTCCCTCTCACTCTCTCTCTGCCTCTCTGCCTACTTGTGATCTCTCTCTGTCAAATAAATAAATAAAATCTTTAAAAAAAAAAAAGATAAGATAATTTATATGCAGCAGAATAAGCACAGGGAGGGAAGCTGAGGAAACAAGGCAAGTTTGGCTGACAATAAAGTTTTATCTAGATCAGCAAATTAACACCAGAGAATTCTTTCATATGTGCACTCACATATACTTCCTTCCTTCGGTCATTAATAATTCACCTATGACATGCTAGGACAAATTTGGCTGCTTCTGTTGTAAAAGACATACAGTGAATGAAGATTTACATTAACACATACTTTAGTTTAAGTTGTCCTAAATGTTAGAATAGAAAGTATAAGTGTTCAATACATTTTTTTCCCAGTGCATGAGAATGAATCCCAACTAGAGTATGCCTACTTTCTAACTCTTCTATTTTAGTAACAGTTTCATAATTTCAATTCTGATATTCTATAAATTATGCTACAAGTTTAGCCCTGTACTTGATGATGAACATTGTATATAAATGTAAGAAGGCCAAATACTCAACCTTATCTAGTGCTCTTTATTGCTATGAAGTCAACAGGCTATGTGTTTAGAAACTACTGACTATAGTTTTATATGTAAAGCCCCAAATAAAGCTCTTATCCTGATCTATATTTTAGGTCTAAATATGTTAGGGTGACCTAATAATTAAGAGAATTCTGAGGCCACATGCTAACTTAGAGCCCTATTTGGAGATGTTGTCTCACAAGATGTGGAAATGGTCTTTCTTTGAAAGATTTCATTGCAATAAGAGGCTGAGAACAAACCAGAAGGACAGTAACCTGTGAGTACAATGTTCATGGCTAAACAAGCCATATTACTTGTCCATGGACAACTCAATTATATGAAATATCAGTGTAGTGTGATTAAAGTTGTGGGAATGAACAGGTTCGTTGGAACTGGGAAGTTGGCATCTTCAGTGGCTTTTCAACTCTCCTTGTTCTTTTTTTTTTGTTTAAAGGATTTTATTTATTTATTTGACAGAGAGAGATCACAAGTAGGCAAAGAGGCAGGCAGAGAGAGTGAGAGGGAAGCAGGCTCCCTGCAGAACAGAGAGCCAGACGCGGGACTCGATCCAGGACCCTGAGATCATGACCTGAGCCGAAGGCAGCGGCTTAAACCACTGAGCCACCCAGGCGCCCCCTCCTTGTTCTTGAAAATTGGTTTTGAATGGTTCTCTAACAGATTGCTCCCCTGCTGCATTCCATTCAACCAATCCATGTTTAGATTTACCTGCTACTATTTGCATGCTAGAAATGAGGCTTGCACTAGTAACATTCTCCCGCTCAGCGCTCAGCTCTTTACCCATTTCAGAGCCAATTCCTGAACAACCTACTGACTTCATCTAGTTACTGGTCCTTTGGGATGGAAATAAAAAAAAAAAAAAAACAAGATGATAACTACAAAAGAATCTGTAATTGTACCCTTATATTTTTCTTAGAACACAAACCTTCCAGAGAGATACAGCCACATTGAAACCTCTTTCTTGTCTCCTGTCTCAAAATGTCTTCATGAAGAATGACACTATTTTAGATGAATTCTAGAGTGGTTTCCCCTGTGAGTTAGTTAGGTCGTTTAAAATAAAGTCCATCTTCCCTTTAGCATAGTAAGAAACCACCTTACATGTTAAATTTAACTTTGAGTATTAAATGCCCATCATCAAGAGTAAGCATGTAAACAGTCATTCATTCTTGATTGCATTTTCTGTTGCTCAGCTGGCTGAACCTGTTCATATTCTTGTTATTTTTACAGTTTATGTATAGCCTACATTTAAAAGATATCTTCTTCAAACAAGTTTTTGAAGTAGGTGAAGAGTCTCATCTTCCTGTTGTCACATTAATTGAAACACAGAGCATTTACATTCAGCATGCCAATACGTAGTTAATCAATCATCTCCACTAGGTCTGGGTAAACTGTTTGGCCACTCTTATTTCTTAGTATAGGTAGTCGAGTAATGACTAGATATTTTCATTTTAAAATAGATTACCTTAGGTCTCAGAGTGCTCTCTTCTTTCCTTGAAATCGTTCATAGTTACATTGGAATAAAAATCAGTGTTTTTCAGTTTAAACATAGCAAAAATGTAATCTAGCCTAGCAAAAAAATATCACTGGGAGTCTTACGAAGTATCTACAAAAGGATCAGGTTGGATCCATTATGTCTGTATTTTATTTTTGACAATATGTTCTTAAATGATTATAATATATAAAATGTATGAAATAAGAGAAACATATGCAAACTAAAAGTCATAAGATAACATCTGTATTTTTTTTTTGTCTTTTAGTATATTTTTATAAATGGATGAGTGTGTGTTTGAACCAAAGATAAACTGCTTTAAAGTTGTCATTCTGCTTTTATTTTTCCTGGAGATGAAATTTGGACTTCTTGAATATTGTCCTAAGAAAACTGCCATTTAAAAAAAAAAGTGTTCTATATAGGATGGAAACTCAAGTCTAGCTTAGGCCCTGCCTTTGCTCTGAAAGGAAGCTTTTTGGGATAGCAGAACCATTGTAGGCAGGTTTTCCTTGGATAGCCCTCTTAATTTTCAGGCTATCTAGAGCAAGTTAAGTAATCTAAATAGAGGTATTGTGCAGGACACATATTGCATGGAGCACGGGGTGTGGTGCACAAACAATGAATTCTGGAACACTGAAATAAAATAAAATTTAAAAAAATAGGAAGTTTGAGACTATTCCACTGACTGTATTGTTCAGTCCAATTTGTTCAATGAATATATTTTAGTAAATTCTTAACCTGTAAATTTTTTTTCTGACTGTGATCAATAGTGAACTGTCTCTGAGAAATACTGTTCTTAGGAAGGATGTGCCCACAAGCCTGACATGTTTAATGGGGCAGAGCAGACTTCTTTCTCTGAACCTTGACAGGATTAGACCACCCAGGGGAATTCCACTAGGTTGGATATAGAGCTACAACAATAAGACTGACGATGTCCCTGAGTGGGAGCAACTAAATAAGCAAGGATGTGAAAAATTTATTGTTGACTCTTATGTCTATCTCATTCTAGAATTAGTCTTTGAATATTGTGCCACATTCATCAAGAAATGAGACAAAATAAGAGGAAATGAATCTTGAATTGGAAGAGGAGAGGAGCTCCATTAGGGAGGGCCAGGTAGCATACTGGATCCTAGAAGAAAGAGGATATGCCCAAGGAGACTCCTTTCAGAGAAATAAGAGGACACTTCCAACATATTTGCAGGCGAGTCTCAGGAGCAAGATGACCTGTGAGATGCCAGGTCGAGAATTCCCTGAACAGAATTCCCTGAATAGCTTGCAGAAGAGAAGCCTCTGACATCTAGCCTTGGGCTTTTGTTTTCTGCTCTGTAGTATATTTATGTAATGTAGCCTTTTATAAAGTTTGGTTAAACTTTATGGCCTGTGTTAACTGAGCTTTGAGGGAACTCAGGAAGGAGACTGTGTTCACATTTGGGCTCATTAGTTTTGAAGATACAGCTGCAATTGCACAAAGAATTGGTTACCAGCCGCCAAGAAGCAGGGAGCTGTGGTCCAGAACAAAAGGTAGAAAGGGATGATGAGAATAGATTTGTGGAGTATGTATGCCTTTCCTAGGGATTCTCAGAAATAGTGAGTGATAAGAACATGATAAAAGACTATGGGAACACAGGATGGAGTGCTATATACAGTAAATTATTAAAGTGAAGTAGGAGAATGTATTGTCTTTAGTGTTACCTTTGGAATTACAATTAATTAAGGGTTCTTAATCTGTGCAGGAGCGCAGGCAATACTGACTCTATCTTTGGCCTTCTATTTTGTTCATGCTCGTGCAGTGACCTCCCAGGGTGCCACATGTTCCAGGCCCTGTGGAGGTTACTGTATGCTCTGACAGGAATGCAGACTTGTTCTGATCTTCCCTAAAGCGCACACACACACACAAGGGGCCAAACTAGATAACTAATAGAGATGACTGGTGCACAGGTGAGACCTCTTCAGGTAACCACCCTTTGACCCCACGATAGTGCCTCTTGGTGTATAAAAGCTGTGGTTGGAGGTCTGGACTATAGCTATGTGTTGCCTGGCTGTCCATCCACCGGATTCCCCCTGTCAGAATGTTACCGTGGATAAAACTCTGTAAATGGTGTGGCATGACTTGTGTCATTTTCTGGCCTCAAAGTGCCTTTTCAGTTTGGAGGAGACTTTAATGACCCTCCTCTACCTTCAGACAATCTGGGATCTCTAGGGACTCTATGGACAATCTATATTATAATCAACATGTGTATATGCATGTATGTTCTCTAGGAGAAAAGATTTATAACTCTCATTAGATTTTAAAAACAACCCCTAAGTCAAAAAAATTTACATATTTAGCTCAAATTATAGCATCCTAGCTTTCTATGTTTCTAGGAAGTTTTTTTTCTTCTTCTTTTCTCTTCTAACATTATGGCTTAAGTTCTCTAGGCAATAATTATTATGTGAAGGCATTAATTTTGATGGCTGCCTCATAATGTAAAATACAGACACATGATCACTTATTTAAGCATTTCACGGTTATTCACCAACTTGTTTTCTAATTTTTTACAACTAAAAACATTGCTATTGTGGCAAACAGAATTCTAAATGTGGTCCCCGCGTTGCCATGCCCTCATTGCTAGAACCTGTCAAAATGATGAGATC
This sequence comes from Meles meles, assembly GCF_922984935.1. Classification (NCBI taxonomy): domain Eukaryota; kingdom Metazoa; phylum Chordata; class Mammalia; order Carnivora; family Mustelidae; genus Meles; species Meles meles. The sequence continues at coordinate 28,092,651 of NC_060070.1, forward strand.
TTGTTCCCAGGATATCTCACATTTGACCTTCAAGTGGGGAGATTTTCCAGGTGAGCCTTACTTTAATCACATGAGCCCCTTTAAGAGAATAAGTATTGTTTTGTTCTGTTTTGTTTTTGACTCATGGCAGAGGAGGAAATCAAAGAGTTTAAAAGCACAAGAAGGAGTCTTTGCACTGTTGTTAGCTTTGAAGATGGAGGGGGCCATGTGCTACAGAATGCAAGTGGCCTCTACAAGCTGGCTAGCTTCAGAGACAGCCAACAAGAGAAAGGATCCTCAGTGCTATAACTGCAGGGAACTGAATCTTGTCAAAACCATTGCTGAGTTTAGAAGTGGAGCTTGCTCCGAGCTTCCAGAACGGAACACAGCCTTGAGGACACCTTGGTTTCAAACTTTGGCTTCAACCTTTGGCATGCGGCTGGATTCTCTGCCTGAGACGATCCAGGTCTCTCAGACTTGAGACACTCCAGTTCTCTTAGACCTTAGAACAGTGAGCTATTAAGCAGTGTTACAAAGCTTCTAAATTTGTGGTAATTTGTTACACAGCACAGATTATGGTAATAGAGCTACTAAAAATACCTTAGCATGTAATCATGTCCAAATTTATAGTTCAGTTAAATAAAGGATTGGTATTCAATTTATTCTTCCCAAAATATCCGACAGTAAAGTTCTTCTGTGTGTATAAGAGGGAAAATGCTACTTTAGGTTTTCCAAATTTAGGTAATAGTAGTTGAATAAAACTTTTTAAATTTAATACATGAAAAATTATATTATCTCAATTTGCTTCTCTTTTATTATTATTGAGACTGAAATATTGAATATTTATTATATATTTAAATTCTGTGATTCATCTTTCATGTCCCTTGACAGTTATTCTGTTGGAGTTTTAGTGCTTGGGTTTGATTTATTTGAGATCTTCACATAATGAGAATAGTAAACTTTGTCTATCATATTTGGGGCAATATTTTAAATTGTGTTGCTTGAAGAGGTACAGACAATTAAAAATAATATGTAGTCAGAATTGCTGAGGGGCATCTGGGTGGTTCAGTTAGGTAAGTGTTCTATTCTTAGTTTCAGTTCAGGTCATGATCTTATGGATCATGAGGTAGAGCCAGCCTGGACATGGAGCCTGCTTAAGATTCTCTCCCTTTGCCCCTCTCCCCACTCGTGTCCGACCTCTCTCTTTCAAATAAATAATTTTTTAAAAAAAAATGTGCTGAGTGGACACCTGAGTGGCTCAGTCAGTTAAGCATCTGCCTTCGGCTCAGGTCATTATCCCAGAGTCCTGGGATCAAGCCCCGCATCAGACTCCCTGCTCCTCGGAGAGCCTGCTTCTCCCTCTCCCACTCCCCCTGCTTGTGTTACCTCTCTCACTGTGTCTCTCTCTGTCAAAAAAATAATGTCTTAAAAAAAATTCTGCTGAATGGGCACCTGGTCGCTCAGTCGTTTAAGCATCTGCCTTCAGCTCAGGTCCTGGGATTGAGTCCTGCTTTGGGTTCCTTGCTCAGGAGGGAGTCTGCTTCTTCCTCTCCCTCTGCTGCTGCTCTCTCTCTCTGTCAAATAAATAAATAAAATCTTTTTTAAAAATCTGCTGAATTTTCTGTTTTGCTTTCTTTCAATGCCTTTATGCTTAGGAAGACATTTCTGCCTTTAAATTAGGTATTTTCTTATAATATATTCTTAGTATTTATGAAGTTTAAATTTTATGATATTTGATCTAGGATATATTTTGGAGGATGACATGATTTTTTCCCAAATAATTACCTTGTATCACCATCCCCTTGTAGTAAATAATCTTTTTTGCTCAGATGTTATTCTCCTTTGTTCTGTTAAATTTGTAGGAAATGTCTTTTTGGGGAACAAGGGGGAGGAAGAGTTGTAGTTTAATTCCAGGCCAAGGGAAATATTTTTATATTTTATTTATAATATATTTTTGTATTTGGAATGTCAGGTACTTGTTTCTTATCTTTCTCACATTTTCTTTTCTGACATCAGTCTTGATTTCCTCTCAATGAAATTTAGAATGATCTTGTCAAATTTCAAAAGATATTTGGGACTGGAGATGATTAATTCTATGAATCAATATAGAAAGAATTGAAATATAGGCACTCCTTGGAGATATTATGCGTTTGGTTCCAGACCACTGCAATAAAGTGAACACGGCAATAAAATGAGTCACAAGACTTTTTTTTTTTTTTTTTACTTCTCAGTGCATATAAGAGTTATGTTTACATTATACTGTAGTTTACTAAATGTACATAGTACCAAAATAGTACATATATTAAAATACTTTACTGTGAAAAAATGCTAACCATCATCTGGGCTTTTAAAGTTGTCATATTTTGCTGGAGGGTCTTGCCTCAGTGTTGATGGCAGCTGAATGATCAGGGAGGTGGTGGCTGAAGGTTGGAGTGGCAAATTGTTAAGATAACAATGAAATTGGCTGCATTGATTGACTTCTCCTTTCATGAACAATTCCTCTGTAGCAGTGATATTGTTTGTTTGGTTTTCTTTGAAGACTTTATTTATTTGACAGAGAGGGGAGGGGGGAAGCATGAGCCAGTGGGAGAGGGAGAAGCAGACTCCTTGCTGGTCAGGAAAACTGAGATGGGGCTGGATCTAGGAAGCCAACCCTGTGATCATGACCTGAACTGAAGACAGATGCTTAACCCACTGAGGCACCCAGTGATACTCTTTGGTAGCATTTTACATGCAGAACTTCTTTCAAAACTGGAGTCAATTCTCTCAAACCCTGCCAGTTCATCAACTGAATTTATATATATTCTAAATCCCTCATCATTTCAACAATCATCATAGCATCTTCACCAAGAGTTGGATTCCATGACAAGAAATCACTTTCTTTGCTCATTCATAGAAGTAATTTCTCAGCTGTTAAAGTTTCATCATGAGAGTGCAGCAGTTCAGTTACATCTTCTAACGGATCCACTTCTGGTTCTCTTGCTATTTCCACTCCACCTTCAGTTAGTTGCTCCACTGAAGCTTTGAACCCCTCAAAGTCATCTGTAACCGTTGGAATCAACTTTTTCCAAACTCTTGTTACTATTTTGACTCTTGCCATGGATTTTCCAAATGGGAGTTAGAATGGTGAATTCTTGCAGGAAGGTTTCGATTTACTTTTCCCAGATCCATCAGAGGAATCAGTATGTATGACAGGTACAGCCTTACTAAATGAATTTCTTAAATAATACATTTTGATAGTTGAAATTACTCCTTGATCCATGGGCTGCAGAATGGATATTGTGTTAGCATGTATGAAAACAACATTATCCTTTTGTGCATCCCCATTAGAGCTCTTGGGTGATGAGGTCAATGAGCAGTAATATTTTGAAAGACATCTTTTTTTCTGAACAGTATGTGGGCTTACGATATTTAGTAAACTATGTGCTGTCATCAAGACTTTGTTGATCCATTTATAGAGCACAGGCAGAGTAGATTTAGTATCATTCTTAAGGGCCCTAGGGTTTTCAGAATGCTAAATTAGCATTGGCCTCAACTTAAAGCCACCGGCTATAGTAACTCCTAAACAAGAGAGTCAGCCTGCCCTTTGAAGCTTTGAAGCTAGGTATTGACCTCTTTCTAGTGACAACAGTCCGAGATGGCATCTTCTTCCAGTAGAAGGCAGTTATGTCTACATTGAAGATCTGTTGTTTAGGGTAGCCACCTTCATGAATTATCTTAGTTAGATCTTCTGGATAACTTGCTGCATCTTCCACATCAGCTTTTGCTGCTTCATCTTGCATTTTCCTCTTAGGGAGGTGGCTTCTTAAACTACATGAACCAACTTCTGCTAGCTTCAGACTTCTTTCCCACAGCTTCCTCACCTCTCAAACTTAACAGATATGAAGACCTTTCGGGTTTTGCTCTGCATTAGGGTTTCGCTTAAGGGAATGTTGTGACTGATTTGATCTTCTATCCCAATCATGAAACTTTTTTCTATATGAGAAATAAGGCTATTTTGCTTTATTATTTATGTGTTCTCTAAAGCAGCACTTCTAACTTCCTTCAAGAACTTTTACTTCGCATTTATAGTTTGGCTAATTGGTATGAGAGACCTAGCTTTGGGCCTGTCTCACCTCTCAATAAACTTTCCTCACTAAGCTTAATTATTTCTAGCTTTTGATTTAAAGTGAGAGATATGCAACTCTTCCTTTCACTTGAACACTTAGAGGACACTGTAGGGTTATTAACTGGCTCAATTTCAGTATTGCTATGTCAGAAGCCCAAGGAGAAGGAGAGAGATAGGGAAGCAGCCACTAAGTCAAGCAGTCAGAATACATACATTGATCCAATAAGTTTGTGGTCTTATATGGGCATGTTTTGTGGCATCCCCAAACCATTAACATAGTAACCAGAAAGATCACTGATCACACATCGCCATAACATATATAATAATAATGAAAAAGTTTGAAATATTGTGAGAATTATGGGACAGAGATAACAGTTTAATCATGTTGTTGGGAAAACGGCATCAGTAGTCTTGCTTGATGCAGGGTTTCCACAAACCTTCAATTTGTAAGAAATATGATGTCTGTGAATCACAATGAAGTAAATCTTAATAAAATGAAGTATGTCTACATGTTAATATATGTGCATATAGTATTATATATAAAAGTAAATTAAAGATAGAGTCATACACACACAAACACACACACACATATATGTATAATGTATAGTTATATGCTACATGTGTGTATATGTGTAGCAACACCACGCAAAACTTATTTTAAAAATACCCCTTGTCAGTGCCTATCCTTGAACATTCACATGCCAGTGTTCATGCTCATATATTCTATTCTTTAATATTCTAAATCATTTTAATTTAAATTTTGTAATTTGAGGACAATATCTTGGGTTTTACCACGGAATATAATTATTTGTGGCTAAATCTTGAAAGGATTCTTAACACTTCACAGATGAAATCCAGGGACCAAGTATTAATAATTCCATCAAAATGAGAAAAGAATCACTTTGATTCATGAGCATTTCTGCTGCTAGCGAAAATACAAATACATTGAGGTGATAATAGAAGAGTGTTGTAGAAGATAAAATTGTTTCTGCAGAGGGAAATATAAAAATAATTTAGCCCCAGAGAGCTGGATTCCCAGTGAGAGATTTTGTTCAGATTAGAGTTACTCTATCAGTGATGTTGAGAAATGAGAAGAACATGGTGGGCAGTGAGTGCGAAGGGAATAGGGAATAGGCGAGAGACGAGAGCCTAGTCACCCCATTCTGAAGGGTCTTAGGGAATTTAGAATACAAGTGGGTAATTATTTTTTTTTAAAAAATGTATAAAAAGATGTATTGTTTGCTTTATTATTGAAAAATAGAACATTATATAAATAGAACATTATGTTCTCTTTTCAAGAAAAACAGTATCTAAACAACCTTTTTTTTTTTAAATTTTTTTTTCATTTTATTTATTTTTTTCAGTGTAACAGTATTCATTCTTTTTGCACAACACCCAGTGCTCCATGCAAAACGTGCCCTCCCCATTACCCACCACCTGTTCCCCCAACCTCCCACCCCTGACCCTTCAAAACCCTCAGGTTGCCCCAACCTCCCACCCCTGACCCTTCAAAACCCTCAGGTTGTTTTTCAGAGTCCATAGTCTCTTATGGTTCGCCTCCCCTCCCCAATGTCCATAGCCCGCTCCCCCTCTCCCAATCCCACCTCCCCCCAGCAACCCCCAGTTTGTTTTGTGAGATTAAGAGTCATTTATGGTTTGTCTCCCTCCCAATCCCATCTTGTAAACAACCTTTTTTTTTTTCTTTACAAAGTTTAAATCATAAAAAGTTTATTGGGCAGCAACATAAACTGTCGAAATTTAGGCATCTCTTTTCTTCAGGTAACTTATTACCCAAATAATTTGATTCAATACATTAATGATTCAAAACGTTATTTTCCCCTTACCAAAAGCCAAGATATTCCTTCTGTTCCCTTCTCCCCGTCCCTCTTGGCAACCTTTTACACTCTTGATCTATGTCTCATTAACATGTTTTCCTTTTTGCTTTCTGTAATAATTTACTCTCCTGGTTCTCCTTCTTTCCCTAAGCCCTTTCTTTCCCATGTTTCAACTCACTGAAGAACAGTGTTTATTCTTTTTAACTTATCTTTAATTACCCATCTGCTCTAATAATTTCAATTATTAGTTCTGTTGATCATTTCCAAATTTTTACCTGCATTCTTGATACTTCATTTTTGTTTTTCATTTACAACTGCCCATAATAGTTAGGTCAAAAGAACGTATTTAAAATAGAATTCCCAGCCTCCTTCCCCCAAGTAATCCCAAAATATGATCCCAGCTTTTCCGTCAGAAGATGGTCTCCAGAGTCAAGCAGAACTGGTTTCAAGCTCAGTTCTACATTTCGTTAGCTATAACATTATAGGAGAAGTTTTTCTTCCCTGTTCTTATAAATTTTGGAGATAAATGAGATTAGGTGTGTGAGACTATGTATCTGGGTCAATAACATTAATTGTTATCCAATTTATTCCTTGGCATGGTAACCAGAATAATGGCCACACAAATATGCCCATATCCAAATCCTTGGAGACTGTGACTATATTACCTTTCATGGCAAAAGGGACTTTTAAGTTGTGATTAAGTTTAGATTTTTTATATGAAAGATTATTGTGAATTATTTGGGTTTGCCTAATATAATCATAAGGATCATTATAAAAAGGAGAATAAATTTATGTTTTAAGCCACTGAGTTTGTGATACTTGTTACAGCAGCAGTAGAACACTAATATACTTAGTAATGCCATTCTTCAAATTGACTATAACTTCCTATGTTAAATTCTTTCTCCTTTGTGTGCTATGTTAAAAACATAAAAATTATCTCTTATTTCTTTCTTGAACATGTCTGATTTACTTGTACTCCTTCAGTGCTTCATGCATCTAGATTATTTCAAAGATGGCCTATTTGTTTTCCCTGTTTGTCTATCTATACACTACTGGTATTTTAAAATTAACAAAATAACAGTTTGGTCTGGTCACTTTCAGGTTCAAAATTCAGTAATGGTTTTATTTCCTACCATATCAAATTCATCTCTGTCTTGGCTTCCCAAGTGTGACTTGACTAAGTTGTTTTCCTCCCCACAATTCACTTAAATTTACTAACTTTAGTCAAGCCTGCTTCTATCTTTGCATTGTACATACTCATTTCTGCCTCTTTGCTTGTGCTTTTCCCAACTCCTGGGCCCCTCTATCCTGTCCTTTTTTCCTTTCAAATCCACATTTCTCTTCATAGCCAGGTAAGTCTTAGTAGCACTGATTCTTTTCACCACCTATTACCAAAAGTTAGAAGATCTTCACTCTGGAAAATAATGTTAGGCCTTTATGCTACAGCTCTTGATGCCTGTTTCACATATTTTACTTTTTCTCCCTTTGTTGTAAGGTAGGGATATTTTACACTTTTTAATATCATATATGAATATACATGTTATGTATGTGTATCATAAAATGATAATATTTTACAAATGATCATATACGAGAAGTAATAAAGTGATTTTCCTACTTTTGTAGTTAGTAATAGTGACTTGTAGAATCGTGGGTTTCTTATATTTTCTGTATTTAATTACCTAAATCAGTGATATGCTGTGTTTCCATTTTAAATGCATACACTCATTTCTTAGTAAGTGCTTTTTGTTAACTTGGTCATAGTTTCTGTATATGTGTTAAGAACTGCCTTAAATATGTGTAAGTACGCTCTTATGATGGTATAGCTCGAATTAAGAAAGCTTAGAAAAGTTGAAATACTTGTCCTTGTTCAACGTTGAGTTGGGACTTAGCTTGGACCAAAGTGTTCCAGGTGTTCTAACTTTTGTTGGTGAGATCCTGAACCCTGTCAGAGGAGTAGAGAGAAGTATCTCTCTTGAAAAGGGAATCTTATTTACCTGGAATTAGTAGAGAACATCACCTCACAATTCTTATCATCCTTATTTTGTATTTAAATCCCTTGTGGAATTGACTAAATGTTCGGAGTGTTTGGGAACTCCTGAGATACTCTGATTCAAAGCACTGGGCCAAAAAGTCCAAAAAGTGCATTTTTAACAAAACCTACACGTGATGTGAACTCAGGTTTTTTGTGGTTCAGACTTTGAGGAATATTGACAAATAATACTTTACTCAGGCTTAAATACTCCAAATGATGTTAGGTATGTGATGAATGAAACAGGTTACTACAATTGTGTTGAGAAGCATTTTTCCATTCTTAGATTCTTCCAAATGGGACATCATTGCTGAGTTCAGAGACATCAGAGAACTACTCACTCCACAAAAATAAACTGTGTATAACATACCCTACTTTTGCTAGTTAAGATGCAAAAAGAGGCTGAAACTAGAGCTAAGGAGACATTCAGACATTCTGTAAAGGTATTAGGAAAGCTAATCTCTGTAGGGGTCAGTTGATCCTGACTAAATGTAAAGGCTAAGTTCAGGAAGAGACACTAATAAGAATGAAACAATAATTTGTTAAAAGCTATCTAGGTAGAGGGACACTTGGGTGGCTCAGTAGTTTAAGCATCCAGCTCTTGATTTCGGCTCCAGTCATGATCCTGGGGTTGTGGTATTGGATCTTACCTCCATCTCCATTCTCATTACGGAGTCTGCTTGTCCTTTCCCTCTACTCTTCTCCTTGCACTTTATCTCTCTCTCTATCTCTCACTTTCTTTGTCCTAAATAAATAAATAAACAGTAAATCAAACCTCTAAAACATATTTTAAAAATACTGCCTAGGAAGAACAGCTTATATACCAAGAAGATTATAGTCCAGAAAAGAAAGCAATACAAACAAAAATATAGAACTCACAAAAAAGTGAGTTTATATGGGCTATTGATTTCATTATTTCCTTATAAAGGGGACATGGAAATATCCATAGCCAGAATATCATTTATTGTTTTATGTTAATATACCTAGGTTGGTTTTATAAGAAAAAAAGCATGATTCTTTATGCTAACATGTTCAGTCATTATCTGTTGATCTTGTTATACATACTTTGCCTAGTGAGTTCTAAGAAACTTGGGACATGTCTTCTTGCCCTAAAGAGGAAAAGTATAAAACTTTCTGGTTGAGATCAAGAATTTGTTTAGTACTAAGGCTCTTTGACTTCAGTATTGCTTGCTATGACCTTGTCTTCCTCTTAAAGTCTTCTTGATCCTGACCACTTAACTTAAGGGCTGCTCCCTCTGTGATCCTTAGAACCAGCTTTCTGCCAAGTTCTTTACTCCTCTGTTAGCTTTTAATATTCTGTGTATGTTCTACTAACTTTGTATCTGACCTGCCAAAGCTTCAGCTTCTCATTTTACCAGCAACCGATTGAAGTTTTATGTTCAAGTGCAGATATTATATTCCTCTCAATTTACTGCTGATGAATACAAGATCAGATGGCAAATATCATATCATGAAGAATTTGTTGCCACTGCATTGGAACCTAGAAAAGGTTTCCAATGATGCTCATTAACCCAACAGTATCATTTACATTTCCCTTCCCTTCTTAAGGCATACAAATCATGTTGTCCCAAACACTAGAAGTATCCTAGATGACTGTTGCATATTTTGGTCAAGTTGAGAGATCAATAAGTAAAATATAATCTCACTTCCCCTGGGAGGGGATGTGTGTACAACTGGGTGGCCATTTTCCATTGGGGGGAGGTCCTAAAAATGGCAGAAATGCTAACTCTCCATCTTCCCCCAGAGGGAGTGGTATGAGCATGCACCTGGTCCTCACCAGGTTCTTCATCTTATGCTTGAAGACAAGGAGCTAGATCCAGAACTCCTGCTCTGTGAGGTCCAGAAAGCTGGCCAGCTTGGCCACAAGCATGGTGGTGTAGAGCTTGAGGAAGTCTGCAGAGATTGGCACACACAAAAGTGAAGACTACTTATCCCTAAGGGTTTACTGAAGAGAGGGGACTGTGACCTTTCAGCTCCGGGGCTGGATGTAGGGCCGGCCATTTTTATTTTCATCCTCCTAAAGAGGTGTGCAAAGCCTTCAGGGAACAAAAGCCACATAAGCAACCAGAAGCTGCTTACACTGAGCCCAGCCCCCTGGCAAGGGGCGGTGCAACTCTGTCCAGAAAAAGACAACTGAGAATCAGTGCAACAAGCCCCTCCCACAGAAGACCAGCTGAAACAAGAGGTGAACACCAAGTTTACAGAACACATGTGACTGCAAAACTCCAGTCCTATAGGGAAATACTATATAGAATTCTAGGTTTTTCTCCTCAAGATTCATTTGTATTTCAGTTTAAAATTTTCCTTTTCTTATCTTTCTTTCTTTCTTTTTTTTTTTTTTTTTGGATTTAGCAAACTCAAAAAGCATAGCTTTATGACTTTTTAAAATTTTATTTTATATCTTTTCAGTGTTCCAAAATTCATTTTTTATGCACCACATCCAGTGTTCCATGCAATATGTACCCTCTATAATACCCACCACCAGGCTCCCCCAACCCCCACCCCCTTCCCCTCCAAAACCCTCAGTTTGTTTCTCAGAGTCCACAGTCTCTCATGGTTTGTCTCCCCTTCCAATTTCCCCCAACTCTTTGTTTTTAAGTCTTTTTAACTTTCTTTCTTTCTTTCTTTCTTTCTTTTTTTTTTAACATTTACATTTTGTAGATATATTCTTCACTTTTGGCTTGCTTTCATTGTATTGAATTTTATTTTTGTATGTATATAATTTTTGCTTTCTTTACAAATTTGGGATTTAATGCCTTCTAACAAACAGACCAAAAAACATGCAGGACCAAGGGGATCACCCCGGTTTGTCTACCAGGGAGATTATATTCTCTCTCCCCCCTTTTTTTCTTTCTTTTTTTTGGGAGAGGGTTTCAAACCTCTTCAGATTTGTCTAGTATGTATTTTGCTTGGGTCACAGTTGATATTTTTTATTTTATTCTCCTGTTAATCCATTTTTATCTGGGCGAAATGACTAGAAGGAGGAATTCACAATAAAAGAAAAAAAAGAGGTAAAACTCTTTGCCAAAGATCTAATTGTTGTGGATATAAGTAAAATGCCAGAGCTAGAATTTCATATAACTATAGAGTTAGTAGCTGGGTTTGAACAAAAGCATAAAGACACTAGAGAATTTCTTAGTGCAGAAATAAAATCTAATCAGGTCAAAATTAAAAATGCATTAACTGAGATGCAGTCTAAATTGGATGCTCTAACAGCTAGAGTAAATGAGGCAGAAGAGAGAGTCAGTGACATAGAAGAGAAGTGGGTGGGAAGGAAGGAAGCTGAGGAAAAGAGAGAAAAACAACTCATGGACCATGATGGGAGACTTTGAGAGATCAGTGATACCATAAATTGACACAGTATTAGAATTACTGGGATCCTTGAAGAAGAAGAAAGAGCAACAGAAGTTATATTTGAGTAAATCATAGCTGAGGGCTTCCCTAATCTGGGGAAGGAAACAGGTCTTCAAGTCCAAGAGGTAGAGAGAACCTCCCTCAAAATCAATAAAAGTAGATGAACACCCTGACATATAGGCAAAGCTTGCAAATTTCAGAGATAAAGAGAAAATCCTAAAATTGGCTTGAAACAAGAGTTTCTTAACCTATAGAGGTAGAAATACTAGGCTATCCACAGAGACCTGGCAGGCCAGAAAGAGCTGGCATGATATATTCAGGGTACTAATTGAGAAAAACATGGACCCAAGAATACTTTATCCAGCAAGGCTGTCATTCAGAATGAGGGGAGAGAGATAAAGACAAACAGAAACCAAAAGAAAGTGTGACCACTAAACCAGCCTTGCAAGAAATATTAAAGGGGATCCTGTAAGCAAAGAGAGAACCCAAAAATAACAGCCCAGAAAGAAACAGAGATAATCTACAGAAACAGGGACTTTATAGATAATACAATGACACTAAATTCTTACTTTCACAAGTTATTCTGAATGTAAATGACCTAAATGCTCCAATCAAAAGACACAGAGTAGGGGCGCCTGGGTGGCTGAGTGGGTTAAGCCTCTGCCTTTGGCTCAGGTCATGGTCTCAGGGTCCTGGGGTCGAGACCCACATCGGGCTCTCTGCTCAGTGGGGAGCCTGTCTCTCTCCATCTGTTTCTCTCTCTGCCTCTCTGCATACTTGTGATCTCTCTCTGTCAAATAAATAAATAAAATCTTAAAAAAAAAAGACACAGAGTATTGGACAAAATAAAAAATCAAGACCCATAAATATGCTGCCTACAAGAGACTGATCTTAGACCTAAAGACACCTTCAGGTTGAAAATGAGGATGTGGAGAATGATTTACCATGCTAAAGGACATCAAAAGAAAGCTGGAGTAGTGATCATATCAGATGACCTAGAATTTAAACAAAAGACTGTGGAAGGGGAAGAAGAGGGATACTATATCATACTTAAAGGGTCTATCCAACAAGAAGATCTAACAGTTATAAATATTTATGCTCTTAACTTGGGAGCAGTCAGTTATATAAACCAATTAATAACCAAATTAAAGAAACACATTGATAGTAATAAAATAATAGTAGGGGACATCAACACCCCACCTTGCAGGAGTGAACAGATCATCTAATCAGAAAATCAACAAGGAAACAAAGTCTTTGAATGACACACTGGACCAGATAGACTTCACAGATATATACAGAGCACTCCATCCTAAAGCCAGAGAATACACATTCTTCTCAAGTGCACATGGAACATTCTCCAGAATAGCTCACATACTGGGTCACAAATCAGGTCTCAAACAATATCAAAAGGTGGTCTGTGGTCTGAAAAATAGGCAGGGAATAATCTCATGCTTTGAAACGTGAACTCAATCACAAGAGGAAATTTGGAAGGAACTCAAACACACAGAGGTTAAAGAACATTCTAGTAAAGAATGAATGGATCAACCAGGAAATTAAAGAATACTTTAAAAGAATTCATGGAAACAAACGAAAATGCAAACACAACTAACTGTTCAAAACCTTGGGATACAGCAAAGGCTGTCCTAAGAGGGAAATAAATTGCAATACAAATCTTTCTCAAAAAATTAGAAGTCTCAAGTGCATGAGCTTATCTTATACCTAAAGGAGCTAGAGAAAGAAGAGCAAATAAAGCCTAAACCAAGAAGGGGAGGAGAAATAATAAGGATTAGAACATAAATCAATGAAATAGAAATCAAAAGAACAGTAGAACAGATCAATGAAACTAGAAGCTGATTCTTTAAAAGAATTAACAAGATTGATAAACCCCTAGCTAGACTTATCAAAAAGAGAACAGAAAGGACCCAAATAAGTAAAATAGTGAATGAAAGAGGAGAGATCACAACGAATACTGCAGAAATACAAAAAATTTAAAAACACATTATGAGTGACTATATGCCAACAACTTGGGCAATGTGGAAGAAATTGATGCATTCCTGGAAACGTATAAACTTCCAAAACTGAACCAGGAAGAAATAGAAAACCTACACAGACTCATAACTGGCAAGGAAATTGAAGCAGTGATCAAAAAATCTCCCAACAAACAAGAGTCCAGCGCCAGATGGATTCCCAGGGGAATTCTATCAAACATTTGAAGAAGAACTAATACCTATTCTTCTGAAGCTGTTTCAAAAAATAGAAATGGAAGGAAAACTTCCAAACTTGTTCTTTGAGGCAAACATTACCTTGATCCCAAAACCAGACAAAGACTCCATCAAAAAGGAGAATTACCAATATTCCTGATGAAACTGGATGCCAAAATTGTCACCAAGATAATAGCCAATAAATAGGATCCAACAGTGCATTAAAGGGATTATTCACCACGACCAAACAGGGTCTATTTCTGGACTGCAGGCATGGTTCACCATCCAGAAATCAATTACTGTGATACACTATATAATTAAAAGACAAGAACCATATGATCCTTGCAGTTGATGCAGAAAAAGCTTTTGTCAAAATACATCATTGATTAAAACTCTCCACAGTGTATGGAAAGAGAGAACGTACCTCAGCATCACAGAAGCCACCTATGAAAAGCCCACAGCAAGTATCATTCTCAATGGGAAAAAACTGAGAACTTTCCCCCTAAGGTCAGGAAGACAGCAGGGATGTCCGCCATCTCCACTTTTATTCAACATAGTACTAGAAGTCGTAGCCTCAGTAATCAGATAACAGAAAGTATTAGAAAGCATTTAAATTGGCAAAGAAAAAGTCAAACTCTTGCTCTTTGCAGATGACATGGAAACTCCAAAAAACTCTACCCCAAAAGATGCTAGAACTCATACAGGAATTCAGCAATGTGTCAGGATACTAAATCAACGCACAGAAATCAGTTGCGTTTTGTACACTAACAATGAAACAAAAATTAAATAATAGATCCCATTATAATTGCACTCAAAACCATTAGATACCTAGAAATAAACCTAATCAAAGAGGCAAAGTGTCTACCCTCAGAAAAATATAGAACACTCATGAAAGAAATTGAGGAAGACACAAAGAAATGGAGAAACATTTCATGCTCATGGCTTGGAAGAACAAATATTGTTAAAATGTGTTACCCAGAACAATCTACATATTCAACACAATCCCTATCAAAATACCATCAACTTTTTTCACAGAGCTGGAACAAATAATCCTAAAATTTGTGTGGAAGAAAGGACCTCAAATAGCCAAAGGAATGTTGAAAAAGAAAACTAAATCTGGTGGCATCACAATGCCAGACTTCAAGCTGTATTACAAAACTGTAATCATCAAGACAGTATGGAACTAGCATAAAAATAGACACACAGATTAATGAAACAGAGTAGAGAACCCAGAAATGAAACCTTAAATCTATCATCAACTAATCTTCAACAAAGCAGGAAAGAATATCCAGTGAAAAACGATAGTCTCTTTCAATAAATGATGCTGGGAAATTTGGACAAGCTCAGGTAGAAGGATGACTTCTACTAGACCATTTTCTTGCAGCATACACTAAAGATAAACTCAAAATGGATGAAAGACCTAAATGTGAGACAGAAATCCATAAAAATCCTAGAGGAGAACCCAGGCAGTAACTTCTTCGCTCTCAGCTGCAACAACTTCTTGCTAGACATGTCTCCAAAGGCAAGAGAAGCAAAAGCAAAAATGAACCATTAGGACTTCATCAAGATAAAAAAGGTTCTGCACAGTAAAGAAAATAGTCAACAAAACTAAAAGAAAACCTATGGAATTGGAGAAGATATTTGCGTATGGCATATCAGATAAAGGGCTAGTATCCAAGATCTTATAAAGAACTTATCAAACTCAACACCCAGAGAACAAAGAATCCAGTCAAGAAATGGGGAGAAGACATGAATGGACATTTATTTAAAGGAGATATCCAGATGGCCAAAAGACACATGAAAAAATGCTCCACATCATTTAGCATCAGGGAAATATCAGTCAAAATCACAATGAAATACCACTTCACACCAGTAAGAATTGCTAAAATCAACAAGACAGGAGAGAGCAAATGTTGGCGAGGATGAAGAAAAAGGGGAACTCTCTTATACTATTGGTGAGAATGAAAGCTGGTATAGCCACTTTGGAAAATAGTATGAAGGTTCCTCAGGACCTTAAAAATAGAGCTATTGTATGACCCAGCAATCACACTACTAGGTATTTACCCCAAAGATACAAATATAGTGATCCAAAGGGGTACTTGCACCCCAATGTTCATAACAGCAATGTCTACAATATTCAAACTGTGGAAAGAGCCAAGATATTCTTCAACAGATGAGTGGATAAAGAAGATGTGGTATATAATTACAACAGAATATTACTCAGCCATTAGAAAGGATGAATACTTAGCATTTACATTGACATGAATGGAACTGGAAGGTATTATGCTGAATGAATTAAGTCAATCAGAGAAACAATTATCATATGGTTTCATTCATACGTGGAAAATAAGAAACAGTGCAGAATCACAGAGGAAGGGAGTGAAAACTGAATGGGAAGTCATCAGAGGGAGACAAACCATGAGAGATTTTTAACTATTGGAAGCAAACTGAGAGTTACTGCAGGGGAATGGGGTGGGGGATGGGGTAATTGGGTGGTGGGCATTAAGGAGGGCACTTGATCTGAGGAGGACTGGATCTTATAAGTAATGGATAAATTATTGAGCACTACATCTGGAACTAATTATGTACTATATATTGATTAATTGAATTTAAATTTAAAAAAAGAAAAAAAATAACATAATCTCTTTCAGCCTAACTCATCTTTCCTTTCTTCCTCCTCATCACTTGGCACCCAAATACATCAAGATAACCTTTGAAAACCACAATATAGCTTCTAATATATTACTTTACAACAAATATGTAAAAGTAGAAAGATTTCCTAAGAAAAAAACAGTCACGTAGAAGGGATTCTATATTCCAATGTGAAGTATATCTAAAAATTACTCTAACTCTTGGAAAATTGGCTACCTTATTTATTGGTGTAATGATACCAGGGTATCTCATAAGATTATTTTGAATATAAAATAAGATAGAGCATATTTGCCAAACTCATATCCCAAAGGCTGTGTGTGCCTTTTTATTGCCCATGGGTGAATTTTTTTATGTTTATAAACTGTATTTTGATGTAGTCTTTGAAGTGGTGAAGTGTACTTCACTAGTGATGAAAACTGATATGTATGTGGTATTCACTCACAGCACATGAGCTTGATCTTGAAACAGAAACTATACCTAGTTTAATAAAGTAAGCCTGTGGCTGGCTGCCAGTGTTCTTTGCAGAAAGTCTTGACAGCTATGGGTAAATACATAATTTTAACCTAACAATTGATTTAGTCTTTACAGAATAGGGAGTATTTTGA
Organism: Meles meles; assembly: GCF_922984935.1. Classification (NCBI taxonomy): domain Eukaryota; kingdom Metazoa; phylum Chordata; class Mammalia; order Carnivora; family Mustelidae; genus Meles; species Meles meles. Next base: position 28,109,435 of record NC_060070.1, read on the forward strand.
ACAAAAGGAGTGGCATGTATTGACAGAATTCCATCCATTAAAAAGGAAAGGTAATCTTAATTAAAATGCTGTTTCTGCATTAAAGAAATCTCATTCTACTTCTAGTTCTATTTGTTCTTCAGTAGCCACTCAGTTAAAACACTTAAAATCATTGATATATTTAAACTGTATCTGAAACAACCACTTCAGTTTTGGATATACTGTTGTTCAGAGCCAATATAAAAATATGGGAGTATCGAAAAAAATTCCATCCTTATGATTTAGTTATATGTATATGCATTTAGAAATTGAATATACACATAATTAGCATTTGTCGGTGATATTTGAGCTCATCGTGGTCATGTTTTATAGTGAGGAGGTCTGCTGCTTAATGTGAAAATCCAGCTTGGAGTTTAAAATATATACATATTATTGTAGACACAAAAACCATGTTGAGTTGGAAATGAGGACTCTGAATCCATTCAGTCTCTTATGTAATAATTTCACAAATATGAGAATATACATATCCAACCACCATGTGAGTATAAATCTATATAAGACATGCACAAATATAAGCATCTCAAAAATGAGAAATTGAATTAATGGTTCTTTGCCATCATAAAACTGGAAATGTAGCACCATGAGTGCTTTCTGCCTCAGGAAGGTATTTTTAATGGAACAGAGGAAAAGGGAGCCCATTTTTTCCAATTACTATAACTGGTGAGACATAGATTGGCAATTACTTTTAAAATCAGAGGCAGCTTAAGCCATGAATCAGTTAAATAATAGAAGTGGGTTTTTTTTAATTGATCAGCAAGAAAATAGAAAAAACATTGTGCTTAGTTCATTGGTGGCTGCCTTTTTTGTTTAATTCACTTTGTTGAATGTTATAATTTAAGTATAATTTGCTTTTGTAGATTATAGTTGACAACTGACTTTAAGAGAAATGAATATTCCTAACAGTTACTTATCAATAAAAATTTCTCAATCAAAAAATTCAGTCTTCTGGTAAATGAGGAATTTATATGTCAAGTACTGGTAGTGCTGCAAATGGAGAATAATGTCAGAGTAACCTTTGGGAAATAGCCTAAATATGTAGAGGTATGCTATTTTCAAATGAAATACTGAAATGCTTATTTACTATACATAAATTCAGGATGTAGTTTATTTAATCAACTGTCTTTTGAGGAACTAAAAATGTGAAATGAAGTACAAGAACAAAGTGAAGCTACAAAACACTTTACTACACACAGACTCATGGGTTCAAGCAAGGTTTATTTTGTGTTGTCTGCATTCTTCTAAGTTCATAATGGATTAGGATGACATAGAAACCCATAGACTATTAACTTGAGTTTATTAGTACTGTGTCTTTTTTTTTTTTAAAGATTTTATTTATTTATTTGACAGAGAGAGATCACAAGTAGATAGAGAGGCAGGCAGAGAGAGAGAGAGAGGGAAGCAGGCTCCCTGATGAGCAGAGAGCCCGATGCGGGACTTGATCCCAGGACCCTGAGATCATGACCTGAGCCGAAGGCAACAGCTTAACCCACTGAGCCACCCAGGCGCCCAGTACTGTGTCTTTTGAGTCTTGATTCAATCTTAGTTTAAAAAAAATCTGCAAATCTGGGAAAAGGTATATATACACCCCATCACTTCTAAAAATATTTTTTAGTATGTTTCACATTAGCTATTTTATAGTAATTGTCATAAAGCCAGAACTCATATTTAAAAATTACAAAAATCCACTTATGTAAGCAGGGTCCATTTCATATAGGATACAATGATAGCAATTGCAAATAAAAAGAAATGGAATGTCCGGGGAGTGATTTCCTTGTTTGACATCAGTATACATTTTGTTAGCTAACATATTTTGAATGTGATAATAACAGATAGAGCAGAGACTAAAGCTCCCATCCCCTTTAAATTGACTTTGGCAATTACACCCCTGGTATATGCTGTTTATCTTTCCTCTATCCAGTATAAAAATCCCATCTGTCACGAAATATGGAATTTTTATGCAGTCATTTATTGATTCATGACTGTGAGGAAGCCATAGAAATAAAAAGTAAGGGAATAAAACATGGTTACATAGTAAAGTGTGAGCACCGTATAGAGATAAAGAGAAAATTTATGTTAGCATTGAAATGAAGAGAAAATATCTTCGGTTTGGATTTAACATTAAAGTTATTAGAGATTTGATTAGGATGAATATGGCAACTATTAAATTTTAAAGATATATTAAGAATTTTAGTTCGTATGTGTGTAATATATTTATCCAGTTGAAAAAAACTATTTTGAAAATTAAAGATATGGGGATTTTTAAAATATTTTAATCATTTTTGAAAGCTTTTTCACCTGTTTATCTAATGGTGTGATTTTTCCCTAGTTAGTGCCTTTGTCTCTAGAGGTAATCTAGTTGAACAGTATGGAATGTAGGGACTGGTGTTTCTGGTTTACCTTTGTGGATCTATTGCCCCATCTGATCTTGGTGCATGTCAAAGACTCAGGAACCATTTTTTGTATTAGTGAATGAATGAATGATAAATAGTCAATTTTGAGAAAAAATTTACTTTATGATAATCAGTTGTAAATAAACTGAAGCTGCCATTTACAATTGCTATCGGTAAAAAGACTATTAGGATAAACTTCAGGGGCACCTGGGTGGCTCAGTCAGTTGAGCGTCTGCCTTTGGCTCAGGACATGATCCCAGGGTCCTGGGATTGAGCCCTTCGTAGGGGAGCCCTCTGCCTGTAACTCCCCTTGCTTGTGCTCTCTCTCTCTGGCAAATAAATAAATAAGGGCTTAAAAAAAAAAAAAAAGATAACCTTCAGCCTGCTTGTACTAAAATCTGTTTGGCATTTTGATTGATTCCACTAACTAACTTGGTGGTGGTGTTGCTTTGTTTGTTTATTTTATTCATTGATTTCTTTAATCATAAAACACTCCTTAAATGTATGCCAGTCAAGGCCGCTTCAGACTGATCAAAAAGAAAAGGAATTCTTTTCCAAAAAAATAAAAATTGCAGCCTGTGGAGAAATATGAACCACCTTTCACCAAAAGTCTATCTTACATTGAAGCAGCTCTTGCCCCAAACCGTCACGTAATAGTCAAGTGTGGTCTGTACTCCCTCCCCCTGTCTCATAAGGTCCCTTTCCATTTTAGAATTTACAGCCACCACATCATCCCACTGTCACCCAGCACAATAATCCATAACTTCATCATGTATAATAAAACATAAAATATTGTTTTAGATGAGATTATTTATATAAATTCTGAAATAAAAGTTAAAGATATTTTATTATTTTAATATATTGAAACTAATAATCAGTGTATCCACCATCATCACTTCAGTTAATGCCCTTTTACTCTTGATTCCTTTGCTATTCAAGGTAAGGGTAATGCTATGAAATGACTACTTCCTTTTAAATGCCCCCTTTTCTCTGGTAGACCCCAATCTTGCTCTCACTGCCTGGCCACCAGCCCCCTCACATACACATTATGCTAGTACATAAAGATTTCATTTAAAATCCCAAGGCAGTAATTACCAGTCATACCATTTATCCCTGGGCTTTATCCCAAATGTAAACCTTTTGTCACTCAGCCTCTCCAATTCTTATTCCTTGATTACTCTATGTATTCTCCCCAAGACTCATTCTTATCTAGCCTTACTCCCTCCATGATTTTTTCATGGTGCTGCAGGAATCTTCTTTCTTTTTCAGAAAGCTCCCCTGCATTGTTCACTGTACTTTTATACCCTAACTGAAGCATGGCACTTCTCTTAAAATCCTCTTCCTATTGCTCAGGTGGAGGCTGATCAAAGGTCTGAGACATGACATTAGCTTTCTGTTGGATCATCACAGTTACTTTAAATTTATTGCTCTTCCTCCCTAGTGCAAAGCCCCTTGTTTCTGAAAGATAGGGCATCTGGTTTTACATCTCTTTAAAAAAAAAATATTGAGGTGTAATTGGCATATAGCATTTTATCTAAATTCAGATGTACAACATAATGATTCAGTATTTGTGTATACTGCAAAATGATCACCACAGTAAGTCTAATTAACATCCATTACCATACATAGTTACTATTTTTTTCTTGTGATGAGGACTTTCACGATTTACTCTTCGCAGCTGTTAAGTATGCAATTGAGTATTATTAACTATAATCACTATGCTGTATGTTACTTCCCCATAACTTATTTTATAACAGAAAATGTGGACCTTTTGACCTTCTTCAGTCATTTAGCGCACCTCCTTACTTTATACTTCTGGCAACCATCAATCTGCTTTCTCTATGTATGAGTTGGGTTATCTTTTATGATTTTATTGATTTTTAGATTCCACATATTCACTTACTGTAATGCCCTCAAGGTCTGTCCATGTTGTCACAAATGGCTGGATTCCCTTCTTTTTGTGGCTAAATATTCTATTGTATGTGTATGAATGTGTGTGAATAGATGCATACCACGTTTTCTTCATTCATTCATTAATGGATGCGTAGGTTGTTTCCATATCTTCACTATTGTAAATAATGCTGCAATGAACAAAGGGGTGCATGTATCTTTTCAAGTTCATATTTTCATTTTCTTTAGATAAATACCCAGAAATGTAATTGCTGGATCATAAAGCAGTTCTATTTTTTATTTTTTGAGAGACTTCCACATTGTTTTCCACAGTGACTGCACCAATTTACATTCCCACCAACACTGCATAAAGTTTCGCTTTTTTCCACATACTAATCAAAAATAGTTACTTCTTGTGTGTGTGTTTTATATATATATATAGTCTGCTCCTAGCTTCAATTCATCTTTTCTATTGTCTTTTTAGTCTCTATTTCATTTATTTCCATTCTTTGTTGTTATTTTCTTCCTTTTCTAACTTTGGACTTTGTTCTTTTTCTACTTCCATGAAGTATTGTTAGGTTGTTTGCATTTTGTTTTGTTTTGTTTTGTTTTTTTTGTGAGAGAGAGAGTGCACACACAATGGGCAGAGGCAGAATAGGGGAGAAGGAGAGAGAGAGAGTGAGAGAGAGAGAGAGAGGATCTTAGGCATGCTCCACACCCAGCATAGAGCCTGCTGTGGGCTCCATGTCAGAACCCTCAGATCATGACCTGTGCTGAAATCAAGAGTCTGATGCTTAACCCACTGAGCCACCCAGGTGCCCCTGTTACTTGTTTTTTGTTTTTTTTTGGTTTTTTGTTTTTTTTTTTCAATGTACCTGTTTATTATTTTGATGTAGGTTTTGCTGCATCCCACAAGTTTTGGCCTGTGTTTTTCCATTTTCATTTTTTAAAAAGATTTATTTATTTATTTTAGAAAGAGAGGGAATAAGTGAGAGAGAGAACATGGTAAGGAGGGTCAGAGGGAGGGAGAATCCAAGTAGACTCCATGCTGAGCATGGAGTCCATCAGTGGGCTCAGTTTCACAGATCATGACCTGAGCCAAACCCAAAAGTCTGATGCTTAACCTGTGTAACCACCCAGGTGCCCCTCCATCTTCATTTTTATCAGGGTATTTTTTAAAATTTGTATTTTGATAGTTATAACACTCTTAGCCTTCCTTTTCTTTCTTTGCTAACTTCTAGGTATTCTTCATGAAGGTATCCTTCATTAAGGACTATGACAACTCATTAAAATCTTTGACTCAAATTATTCAAAATTTTAACTCTTTAGTTCCTTGAATTCATTTGGATTACTTTAACGTTCGAACTCAATTTATAACCTATAATCAGGTATTTTCACTATTTTTAAAGCTTGTTACCTTTGCTGTAGACTTAAATGTTTACAGTCCTCCCCTACCCCCACAAATTTATATGTTTAAACCTAATCCTCAATGTAATAGTTTTTGGAGGTGTGAACTTTGGGAGTTGATTAAGTCATGAGTGAGTCCCTTATAAAAGAAACCCCATATAGACCTTTTGCAATGTGAGGACAGTGAGAAGCAGCTGTTTATGAGGCAGGAAATAGCCTCTCACCAGCCACCAAGTCTTCCAGTGCTTTGACCTTGGACTTTTCAGTCTCCAGAATCATGAGAAACTAATTGCTGGTATTTATAAACTACCTAGCCTGTGGTATTCAATTATAGCAGCCTGGACAGATGAGAGCAACCTCTTAATTCTTAAATTCTTATATTCAATACTTTGATATCCTTTTTTAATTACTATGATTATGTTCAGTTAGCCAACATAGTGCTTTGTTATTCTAACTACTCTCTCATGCCTTTGTTCTTACCATAATCTTTTAAAATTTCTTAAAGAAATTTCTTTTGTTTTAATTCCAGAAATTTCTAATTTCTTAGCCTTGCCTCTTAGTCTGTCAGCTATATTCTGCCAAATCTGAAGTATACTTTCAGTAACTTCCACTACTGTCTTACCAGGGCTCTTAATGAATTATCTTTCTCCTATATTCACATGGAAATCCTCAGCAATGGATCAATACCACCAGAAGTTGCTTTCTCTATGAAGGCAACCATTGAGTTTACATAGGTGGTTTCTGCTCTTTCCATGGCACCTTATAGTGTTATTTTCTCTATATTTCTGCAATTTATTCTTTTCTCACCAGCTATATTTTAATCTGAAGGAAAGGGAGTAATACTCTCTTAACTCTTTTTATTCCTTTTTCTTTTTGTCATGATGTCTGATGACATGCCTAAAATATGTCATATGTTTTCATTACTCATAATGAATGAGTATATGAATTCATTCTCATTATTTAAAAGGGTTCTTCAGGGGGGAAAAAAAACACCTTGTGAAGGGACATTTTATTAAGTGAACAGTCATTCTGTTTTGTCTTCTGATTTTAAAAGAAAGTGAACCCGGGGCGCCTGGGTGGCTCAGTGGATTAGGCCGCTGCCTTCGGCTCGGGTCGTGATCTCAGGGTCCTGGGATCGAGCCCCGCATCGGGCTCTCTGCTCCGTGGGGAGCCTGCTTCCTTCTCTCTCTCTCTGCCTGCTTGCCTACTTGTGATCTCTCTCTCTGTCAAATAAAAAATAAAATAAAAAAATCTTAAAAAAAAAAAGAAAGTGAACCCCCTGTAGCAGATGCCATTGGTGCTCTGTCTGAATACCCTCAGATCCGTTTACAGTGCACACCTGCTCTTGTTTGGATCTTACTCCCAAGCCAGTATTTGTGAACCTTTGTCAGAGAACTGCCTCAGGCTGCCATTGCTTTGCCAGTGCTCACAGGGAGCCAGAAATATTTAAAAAAGACATGCCCTTTGAAGCCAGCTATTATCCAAGGGTTTTAGACCTGGGCATTTTAATACTCCATGTATCTGCCTTTGATTCAGGCTACTATGAGGTGTTTCCTATGGTGTCTCCAGAGCTTCCTGCCAGACTGAGCCACAGATAGACGCTGTGGGACTTGGCTTGATATCTTAGGCTTGAATGGCTCCATTTCTCCTTGGTTCCACTTCTCCACTATCCTACCGATATCTTTCTAGGAACATTTCCTAATAAATCATATTTTCATAAATCTTCCCCTCAACATCTATTTCGAAGGAACAAGTCCAAACACCTACTAATAGTTTGAGAGGCATATATTATATATATTTTAATAACCTATTGGATAATAAATAACAATCATAGAAAATTGACATAGCTCCAAAGTACATGGCCAGTTAAAACTATTAACTTAGTGTAGAGAAAACCACTTGGTTTATAATCCTCATTGTTATATAAACCTTCAAATTTTCTCAAGGGCTATCTTTTTTCTTTTTAGTGCCTCTTAAAAATTCTTTTTTTTTCTTTAAAAAATTTTTTAAAAATTTTTTATTAGGGGCGCCTGGGTGGCTCAGTGGGTTAAGCCGCTGCCTTCCGCTCGGGTCATGATCTCAGGGTCCTGGGATCGAGTCCCGCATCCGGCTCTCTGCTCAGTGGCGAGCCTGCTTCCCTCTCTCTCTCTCTGCCTGCCTCTCTGTCTACTTGTGATCTCTCTCTGTCAAATAAATAAATAAAATTAAAAAAAAAAAATTTTTTTTTTTTTAGCCCCAGGGGTACAGGTCTGTGAATTGTCAGGTTTACATACTTCACAACACTCACTATAGCATATACCCTCCCCAATGTCCATAACCCAAACACACTCTCCCTCCCTCCCTCCCCCCAGCAACCCTCAATTTGTTTTGTGAGATTAAGAGTCTCTTATGGTTTGTCTCCCTCCCCATCCCACCTTGTTTCATTTTTTTCCTTCCCTACCCGCTAAGACCTCCAAGTTGTCTCAAGAATTTGCCTCAAATTCTTCATATCAGGGAGATCATATGATAATTATCTTTCTGTGATTGACTTATTTCACTCAGCATAATACCCTCTAGTTTCATCCACGTCATTACAAAAGGCAAGATTTTATTTCTTTCGATGGCTGCATTGTATTCCATTGTGTATATATATATATATATATATATATATATATATATATATACCACATCTTCTTTTTCCATTCATCTATTGACGGACGTCTAGGTTCTTTCCATAGTTTGGCTATTGTGGACATTGCTGCTATAAACATTTGGGTGCACGTGCCCCTTAGGATCACTACATTTGTATCTTTAGGGTAAATATCCAGTAGTGCAATTGCTGGGTCATAGGATAGCTCTATTTTCCACTTTCTGAGGAACCTCCATGCTGTTTTCCAGAGTAGCTGCACCAACTTGCATTCCCACCAATAGTGTAGGAGGGAATTCCGCTTTCTCTGCACTCTCCCCAGCATCTGTCATTTCCAGACTTGTTAATTTTAGCTTCTGACTGGTGTGAGGTGGTATCTCACCATGGTTTTGATTTGTATTTTCCTGGTGCCAAGTGATGTGGAACACTTTTTCATGTGTCTGTTGGCCATCTGGATGTCTTCCTTGCAGAAATGTCTGTTCATGTCTTCTGCCCATTTCTTGATTGGATTATTTGTTCTTGGGTGTTGTTTGATAAGTTCTTTATAGATTTTTGGATACTAGTCCTTTATCTAATATGTTGTTTACAAATATCTTCTCCCATTCTGTCAGTTGTCTTTTGCTTTTCTTGACTGTTTCCTTTGCTGTGTAAAGCTTTGGATCTTGATGAAGTCCCAGTAGTTCATTTTTGCTCTTACTTCCCTTGCCTTTGGCGATGTTTCTAGGAAGAAGTTCTTGTGGCGAGGTCGAAGAGGTTGCTGCCTGTGTTCTCCTCAAGGATTTTGACAGATTCCTTTCTCACATTGAGGTCCTTCATCCATTTGGAGTCTATTTCCATGTGTGGTGTAAGGATGTGGTCCAGTTTCATTTTTCTGCATGTGGCTGTCTAATTTTCTCAATACTGTTTGTTGAAGACACTGTTTTTTTTTTTTCCATTGGACATTATTTCCTGCTTTGTTGAAGATTAGTTGGCCGTAGAGTTGAGGGTCTATTTCTGGGTTCTCTATTCTGTTCCATTGATCTATGTGTCTGTTTTTGTACCGGTACCATATTGTCTTGATGGTGACAGCTTTGCAATAAAGCTTGAAGTGTGTAATTGTGATGCCGCCAACTTTGGCTTTCTTTTTCAATATTCTTCTGGCTATTCGAGGTCTTTCCTGCTTCCATATAAATTTTAGGATTATTTGTTCCATTTCTTTGAAAAAAATGGATGGTATTTTGATAGGGATTGCATTAAACATGTAGATTGCTTTAGGTAGCATAGATATTTTCACAGTATTTGTTCTTCCAATCCAGGAGCATGACACATATTTCCTTTTCTTTGTGTCTTCATCAATTTCTTTCATGAGTACTTTATAGTTTTATGAGTACAGATTCTTTGCCTCTTTGGTTAGGTTTATTCCTAGGTATTTTATGGTTTTGGGTGCAGTTGTAAATAGGATTGACTTCTTAATTTCTCTTTCTTCTGTCTTGTTGTTGTAAAGAAATGTAACTGATTTCTGTGCATTGATTTTATATTCTGACATTTTACTGAATTCCTGTACAAGTTCTAGCAGATTTGGAGTGGAGTCTTTTGGGTTTTCCACCCAAATATCATCTGCAAAGAGCAATAGTTTGACTTCTTCTTTGCCAATTTGGATGTCTTTAATTTCTTTTTGTTGTCTGATTGCTGAGACTGGGACTTCTAGTACTATGGTGAATAGCCGTGGTGATAATGGACATCCTTGCCATGTTCCTGTTCTTAGCAGAAAAGCTCTCAGTTTTTCTCCATTGAGAATGATATTTGCTGTGGGTTTTTCATAGATGGCTTTGATGATACTGAGGTATGTACACTCTACCCCTACACTTTGAAGAGTTTCAATCAGGAAAGGATGCTGTACTTTGTCAAATGCTTTTTTAGCATCTATTGAGAGTATCATATGGTTCTTGTTCTTTCTTTTATTAATGTATTATATCACATTGATGGATTTGCAGATGTTGAACCAACCTGCAGTCCTGGGATAAATCCCACTTGGTCATGGTGAATAATCCTTTAAATGTATTGTTGGATCCTATTGGCTAGTATTTTGGTGAGAATTTTCGCATCTGTTCATCAAGGACATTGGTCTGTAATTCTCTTTTTTGATGGGATCTTTGTCTTATTTTGGGATCAAGGTAATGCTGGCCTCATAAAATGAGTTTGGAAGTTTTCCTTCCATTTCTGTTTTTTGGAACAGTTTCAAGAGAATAGGCATTAGTTCTTCTTTAAATGTTTGGTAGAATTCCCCTGGGAAGCCATCTGGCCCTATGCTCTTGTTTGTTTGGAGATTTTTGATGACTGCTTCAATCTCCTTACTGGTTATGGGTCTGTTCAGGTTTTCTATTTCTTCCTGGTTCAGTTTTGGTAATTTATACGTCTCTAGGAATACATTCATTTCTTCCATATTATCAAATTTGTTGGCGTAGAGTTGCTCATAGTATGTTCTTATAATTGTTTGTATTTCTTTGGTGTTAGTTGTGATCTCTCCTCTTTTATTCATGATTTTATTAATTTGGGTCCTTTCTCTTTTCTTTTTGATAAGCCTGGCCAGGGGTTTATCAATATTATTAATTCTCTCAAAGAACCAGCTCCTAGTTTTGTTGATTTGTTCTATTGTTTTTTGTTTGTTTGTTTGTTTTTGGGTTTCTATTTCATTCATTTCTGCTCTGATCTTTATGATGTCTTTTCTCCTGCTGGCTTTGGGCTTTCTTTGCTGTTCTTTCTCCAACTTCTTTAGGTATAGGGTTAGGTTATGTATTTGAGGACCTTTCTTATTTCTTCAGAAAGTCTTGTATCGCTATATATTTTCCTCTCAGGACTGCCTTTGCTGTGTCCCACAGATTGAAATATTGTGTTTTCATTATCATTTGTTTCCTTGAATTTTTCAATTCTTCTTTAATTTCCTGGTTGGTCCATTCATTCTTGGTAGGATGCTCTTTAGCCTCCATAGTATTTGGGTTATTTCCAAATTTCCTCTTGTGACTGAGTTCTAGCTTCAGAGCATTGTGGTCTGAAAATACGAAGGAATAATCCCACTCTTTTGGTACTGGTTGAGACCTGATTTGTGACCCAGAATATGATCTATTCTGGAGAATGTTCCATGCGCACTAGAGAAGAATGTGTATTCTGTTGCTTTGGGATGGAATGTTCTGAATATATCTGTGAAGTCCATCTGGTCCAGTGTGTCATTTAAAGCATTTATTTCCTTGTTTATCTTTTGCTTGGGTGATCTTTCCACTTCATTGAGGGTGGGTGTTAAAGTCCCCCACTATTATGATATTATTATTAATGTGTTTCTTTGATTTTGTTATTAATTGCTTTATATAGTTGGCTGCTCCCATGTTAGGGGCATAGATATTTAAAATTATTAGATCTTCTTGTTGGACAGACCCTTTGAGTATGATATAGTGTCCTTCCTCATCTCTTATTATAGTCTTTGGCTTAAAATCTAATTGATCTGATATAAGGATTGCCACCCCAGCTTTCTTTTGATGTCCATGAGCATGGTAAATTGTTTTCCACCCCCTCACTTTAAATCTGGAGGTGTTCTTGGGTCTAAAATGAGTTTCTTGTAGACCGTATATTGATGGGTTTTGTTTTTTATCCATTCTGATACCCTGTGTCTTTTGATTGGGACATTTAGCCCATTAACATTCAGGGTAACTATTGAGAGATATGATTTTAGTACCATTGTATTGCCTGTAAGGTGATTGTTACTGTATATTGTCTCTGTTCCTTTCTAGTGTACTACTTTTAGGCTCTTTTTGCTTAGAGGACCCCTTTCAATATTTCCTGTAGAGCTGATTTGGTATTTACAAACTCTTTTAGTTTTTGTTTGTCCTGGAAGCTTTTTATCTCTCCTATTTTCAATGATAGCCTAGCTGGATATAGAATTCTTGGCTGTATGTTTTTCTCATTTAGTGCTTTGAGTATATCATGGCAGTTCTTTCTGACCTGCCAGGTCTCTGGATAAGTCTACTGCAATCTAATATTTTTACCATTGTATGTTATAGACTTTTTGTCCCAGGCTGCTTTCAGGATTTTCTCTTTGTCACTAAGACTTGTAAGTTTTACTATTAGGTGACGGGGTGTGGACCTATTCTTATTGATTTTGAGGAGAGTTCTCTGTGTCTCCTGGATTTTGATGTTTGTTCTGTTTTGCCATATTAGGGAAATTCTCTACAATAATTTGCTCCAAATATACCTTCTGCCCCCCCCCCCCCCGCTTCTTCTTCTGCAATCCAATTATCCTAATATTGTTTCATCTTATGGTATTACTTATCTCTCAAATTCTCCCCTCGTGGTCCAGTAGTTGTTTGTCTCTCTTTTGCTCAGCTTCTTTATTCTCCATCATTTGGTCTTCTATGTCACTAATTCTCTCTTCTGCCTCATTTATCCTAACAGTAAGAGCCTCCATTTTTGATTGCACCTCATTAATAGCCTTTTTCATTTCAGCTTGGTTAGTTGTTAGTTGTTTTATTTTTCCAGAAAGGGCTTTTATTTCTCCAGACAGGGTTTCTCTAATGTATTTCATGCCTTTTTTGAGCCCAGCTAGCACCTTGAGAGTCGTCATTCTGAACTCTAGATCTGACATATTACCAATGTCTGCATTGATTATGTCCCTAGCCTTCGATATTGCCTCTTGTTCTTTTTTTTTTTTTATGTGGTGTGTTTTTCTGCCTTGTCATTTTATCCAGATAAGAATATATGAATGAGAGAATAAAATATTAAAAGGGTGGCAAAGACCCCAGGAAAATGTGCACTAACCAAGTCAGAAGAGACCCCAAATTGTGCAGAGAAGAAAAGGGGTAAAAAGTTTTAAAAAATTAAAAATATATATATTAGACTGGTGAGTAGAACAGAGCCACCCACTTGATTTTGGGTGTATTTTGGTCTCTTGGATGAAACTACCTCCCAAAATTTTAAGGAAAGGAAAAAAAAATACACACACACACACACACACACACACACCCCAAAAGAAAAAAAAGGGTAAACACCAAGAAGGGATGGAATATGACTGTAAAGATGAAAATTAAAAAAAAAATTCTAAAAATGGAGTTGATAAGATAAGTTGGTTGGGAAAAGAAAGAAAAAGAAAGTGGAGAGAATTTGCTCAGGCTGGAGACTAGAATAAAGCCCTTTGCTAGATTTAGGGTATATTTTGATCTATTAGAAGAAGTTGTATAAAAAATATGTATACAAAAAAATAAAATGTATACAAAAGAAAAAATATGTATACAAAAAATAAAGTTAGATATAATGGAGGATAAAATATGACTATAATAATAAAGTTTCAAAAACATTTTTTTAAAGAATTGTATTGTTAATATAAATTAGTTATATTTCTGTCTCTGGCACACAGCCTTTGGCACACAAGCCCAGCAGATTCCTGCCTCCAGAGAGGGAAGCTAAGTCTCCCTAGATCTGCCAATTGTGGGTCCTTCTCAAAGAGCAGTGGCCTGACAGTGCCACAGATCACAGTTTAAGGTAACCCCGAGCTGAGAGCTCACTCCTTGGCTCCATCTCTGTAGCCGGCTTCCCCGCACTGATACCTGTGAGCTCTGCTACACTCAGACACCCCTGATCCTTCTGTGACCCCACAGGATTTGAAACCACACTGTCTCCATGAAGGCTCCACCCCTGGTCAGCCTCTGGAGTGATGTCCCTCAGTGGAGCAGACTTTTAAAAGTTCTGATTTTGTGCTCCATTGCTCTGCTACTTGCCAGGAACTGGCCCTTCCCCTGCAGTCTATCTTCCCATCACTTTGGGTTCACTTCTTCGCACATTCTACTTTTCAGGAAGTGGTCGGTTTTCTGTTTCTAGAGTTGCTGCTCTTCTCTTCGATCTCCTGTTGGATTTGTAGGTGTTTGGAATGCTTTGATAACAATCTAACTGAACTCCTGGGACCTGATGTCCTCTCAGCCTGCTACTCCTCTGCCATCCTCACTCCTTCCCCTCTTAAAAATTCTTAAAGCACTTTATTATAAATACATTCTTATATGTGGGAAAATATTTAGTGGATAAAAATAATATTCAGAGAAGTGTCTTACATTTATATCTTTTGATATCTCAATGAAAGAAAGTCTCCATTATGACCATTACTAGTTTCTCATAATTTTTGGACAAATTGGGTACTTTGAAATAATCTCAGTGGAATTTTTTCACCTAACAACTGTTTATGTCATGCTTTATATTGCAACCTATAGATAAACACAAGAATAACTATTGTAAAATACCATCATTTCCAGTTTGAAATGGACTTCATATTGGCTTCTGTTCTACTTCTTTGTCATATTTAGCTAATGTGGGAAAATAGGTGTTCCATTAATATTCACCTCAAGAAATTTTCATATGCTGTGAACCATCATGTAGCATCACAGAAATTAAAAAAACATTTCCTGAAGCCCAAGTTTCCCTTCAGCCTCCTATCACTCACTATTCCCACCAAGGAAACTTTTAGCCTGACTTTTAACTTCTTTAGTTTTTTGTTTGTTTGTTTGTTTGTTTGGGTTTTTTTTTTGTTTTGTTTTTTTTTTTTTTGCTTTTGTTCATAATAATTATGGAATAATCAAGTCTGATCTCGTTTTTGCAATCTGGCCTCTTTTGCTTAAATTATGTATCTCAAAATCATACTCTTGCATAGTTGAAGTTTGTTTACCCTCATTGCTATGTAGTTTCTATTATGTAAATATATCAGCGTTTGCTTATTTATTCTACTTCTGATGAACATTGGGGTGTCTCAATATTTTGGCTATTAAAATAATGGTATGGCCACAATAATTCATAGTTTTGGGTTAAAGGTCATATGTATGTTGAGTGTTAGTAGATTCTACCAAATCGTTTTCCACAGTGGTTGTACCATTTATGCTTCCATCAAAGGTATATGATGATTTATTTTTGTTTCTCACTTATGCCAAAGTTTATTACCCATTTATTTTTATTCTTAATATTTAGACATGTCATTTTAAATTATGTCATTTTAAATCAACTTTTGCTTCCAAGATGTCTAATGAAGGAGTATATTTAGATGTTCACTGGCCATTTATATATTTTTTTAAAGATTTGTATATTTATTTTAGAGAGAGACGGCAAGAATGAGTGGGAGGGCAAAGGGAGAGAGAATCTCAACAAGGCTCCATGCTGAGCACAGAGCTCCACATGGGGCTCAACCCCACGACACTGAGATCACAACCTGAGGTGAAACCAAGAGTCATTTGCACAACCGTGTCACCCAGGAAATCCTTGACATTTATATTTTTAACTAAAGTTTCAGGCACATTAAATATACATACAAATTATTTTATATAAATATACCTAATACACAGAGCTAGGATTCCCACATTAAATAATACAATAACACTTCTCTGATTATCTTTTTTTTCTTTTAAATAAACTTTTTTTAAAGAGCAGTTTTATATTCGCAGCAAAATTAAGCAGAAAATACAAAGAGTTTCCATGTTCTCCTTACCCCTAGACATGCACAGCCTTCCCCTATTATCAACATCACCCATCAGAGTGAACATTTGTCACAACTGATGAACCTGAAACTGACACGTCATTACCACCCAAAGTTCATTGTTTACATTAGAGTTAATTCTTAGTGTTATATATTCTATGTGTTTGAACAAATGTATAATGACATGTAGCTGTCCTTATAGTATCATACAAAGTAGTTTTAGTACCTTTAAAATCTTTTTTTTGCTTCTTTAGTGCCATATAGCATTTCCCCTATTCATTGTTTCCCCCTTCGTCCCGATAACCACTGATCTTTTTACTGTCTGCAGTTTTGCCTTTTCCAGAATATAATATTTGATTTAGTTTATTTTTAATATTACACTCAAACATAACTATTTCAAATTTTAATGATCGAAATGAAATCTCACTTTTTCTGAGAAACTTGAAGTACAGAGTTCACATAATATGCAAATATGTAATATATTTTTACCGCAGCAACTGGGGAAGAATTGGTTAAATTTGTGGTTGACCACGTACAGCATAAGTTCATGACAATCACGAACTGGTTTTCCCATGGCTGTACTATTGCAGAGCCATATTCAATTTTCCTGACAAATTGCCTTCACCACAACACAATTTTAACTGGAAAGATTGTTGTCCACGGTATGATGAACAGTCAAGAAACTGGGTTACTCTTTGAATCAAATGAAAAATGAGAAGTTTTCTGGAGATTTCTATTATTTTTCTAATATCTCCCCAATTAAGAATTATTATTTTTGTAGTATACAGTGTACAGCCATAAACTATAAATATCATATTGGAAAGCACCTTCATTATTTGGTCCAGTGTGTTTTTGTTTTTTCCAAATGGTAACAGAAATTAATATATACAGTAAAAACTAGATGAAACTATATAAAGATCTCAACTCTGTTTAGAGATGCAGAATTAAATGGATTCTTAACTGGAAATATGATTCATCTTTTTCTTCTAATTCTCAAATCCACTCTCTCCATCTGATTATTATTCTCACTTTTAGATGAGGTAATTGTCACTGAGAGAAGTTAAAAGCAAGCCAGTTTGGCACAACTGGAAAGCCCTGAGTCCAGGATTGATGTCCTGGATTGATGTCCCACTGACTCCTATATCCTTTGTCATTACTCTGCTTCCTGGACCAGAGAACTTGAGGACTCCTCTGAGTGAAAGGAGAATGTGAATGTGTATCAGCCTGGTGATGGGCAGCTACTTGTTTAGTTTTTCAGCCAATATATTTGATATGAGGTAGAGAATATACGGATAGCAGAATTATTCCTGAAGTGATGAAGTGTTTTTTTATGTCATCCAGTCTAGAGTTATTTTTGTTTCTTTACTACATGGAGTTGCCTATGCCCTTTTTTCCTCACCAGCAGCACAGATGTGCAAATCAAAATGCTAACACTTCAAGTGAGATCTGTGGAATATTTGGTGAATTGTTTTACTTCTCTGAATCTTAAGTATCTAAGCAAATGCACAGGATATTATTATATTGTTATTATTTCACAGGATTGTCAAAAAGATTAAATAAGATAAATATGCAATATTTTGAAGCTATTTATGTTTATTAGTAACCCCCTCTACCTCCTGAATAACATTTGAATAATTTCAGGCTCCTATTTCCTGCAAAAGTGGTATATATTTTATTTTAAATACAGTGAAACCAACTCTTTGAGAATTTCAGATAGGTTTCTGTGCACATTACAAAATTAGGGTTGGGAATGATTAGTTTGAAAAAGCATAATATATTTGATTGATTTAGTTAAAGATAGTAATGAGTGTTTTGGCATCCACTAGATCAGGAAATTAAACGGTTAGAGTTTTCACTTTTCAAGTAGTTAGAAACAACATATTATCAAGCAATTTTCAGAAAACCTGAATCTGTAACACAAGGGCATAACCAAGATAGCATGTGCAGTGAGATAGTACCCCAAAGTTAAATCACAAAACATTTTGATATAATTTGAAAATTTTTTCTATGAATGAATGAATTCACTGGCCAAAGAATTGTATAATTTAAAAACTCACAAGGATTATGTGAAACAACCTTTAAAAGTTGGTTGTTCTTGTTACTCATTTTAGTTTTGTTGAGCCATGTAGATAATTCTTATTCAGATCATTCAGAACTTCCCCCAATTATCTCTTACACCTGTCAGCTATAATGAAGAGAGAAGAAGAACTTAGTATGTTTAAGTCAACTACTACACTGAAATAACAATGTGAAAATGTAAATAAAATATTACTGTAACTATTGAAGTTGGACCTTAGGTTTTCTAAGAACTAATATTTTTAATGTTTTCTTTGCTTGAAGACTTTTACATTTTTCATATTTTTACATTTTTGTAGGGGGCAGAACAGATGGTTATTCTTTCTCTGGTTGATTTTCCCTTTGGTACATTGACTCTGTCCTTGAGAAAAGTTTGCATGCTTTTTTTCTTCCCTCTTCATAGTAACAACCTCAAGTTGACAAAATGTGGAGAGAATACATTGTTAGAAAAGAAAAGAAAAGGAATAAACTGAATAAAATACATAGCCATACTAAAAAAATCAGAAAATTTTCTGGTGATTGTGACATCTGTATTTCCTGAGATGTCTCTAAGATTATTTTTTTAAATTCGCATCATTAAACAAAAATTCAAAATCCTGATATTTTTAAAAGTTTTTCTCCTTCAAGTTAAATGAGAAGTTGGGGCTGCCACTTATTCCTTTTCTTTAAATATCATTCTGTCTTAGGAATTTGAAGAATAGGTTTCTAATATATATTTTATCTTTTTTCGGTATTTCCTAAATATTGAGAGAAATTAAATAAGCTTGTATACTACTTTATAATATCATTTAATAATGGCTAATTAAAACCATTATATTTACATGGAAGAAAAATGAGTTGACCGTTTGGACCTTAATTAGTCTACCAAGGCAATTTTATTTAGCGTTTAATTTTAGTTGACTTAATGTGTCAAGATGGTAAAAAAAAAAAAAAATTGTGTATGGAATATAAAGGAAGTTCAATAATAATAACTTTTAAATGTTTGTATAAAAATAAAGGTAAAGAAATGTGTGTTTTTGGGTTCCAGATTGTATTTCAAAGAGCCCTAGAACCCAATTTTATAATCTCCTCGAGGCAGGTGCCTTGCCTTTTCAACACACATAGATCTCTGATAAAACACTATTGTTCCATCAGGTACAGATCGCTGCCTTTTTACCTCAAATGTTTTTAATCCTGCAAATAAAATAAAGCTCAGGAATTCAGATAGTGTGTCCAAAATGCCTTTAGCTCATTGACATTCCCAATGGAAGTCTATTGTTGAAATGATTTCTTAGCTAACTCTTGATATGTTCTGCAAACCATGAAAATATCATTGAGAAGTGGTCTGTGCACATCAGTGAAAGGAAGAAATAGCCAACCAGAATTACTGTAATGATAGGTGACTGCAGGGGTTTGGCACAGTGGAATTTTGATGTGCATAAAAATAAAATCAGATCTGATGTGCACATTATTATTCCTAAATACCAATTCTTTATGAAAAATGATATAAGATCATGTTTCTAGGAATGTATAAGTGAACAGAATAATAATTCCCTACAGCTACAGGGGACTCTTGAAATGCTTGTCAGGAAACGACTGCTGCAGAGCTTTAAGCAATTAAGAGATTTATCTTCTAAGGTGACTATTTTCCTGTTCCAGTCAGATTGAACATATTAAAAATGAGGTTGGCCACATGTACATTCATATGTACTTGTTATGCATGGTCCCATAAAAATGTGCATTTGGGAAAGACATTACAACCTCAGTTCCTTGTAAAGACAGCAGAACTTAATGGGCCAGAAAGCAGGTGTGCAATCCAAGGAGAAATTGCTCTATAATGGTGCAGTACCATGGTTGAGCAGAATCATGGTTTTGTTTTTCTTTCCAATGTCATTGCATAGTCTATTTAGATGCTTTCTATAAAATCCTGCCCAATGATCCATGTTTTGGGTTGTGTCAGAGTATATTATTAATGATAAATCAAGCCACTGCCAAAACCAATGAAGCTCTTTTGTAATGCTTAATGTAGGGAGACAGACATAATGTATATTTTATGAACTAATTATGTTATATCAGAACCTACTCCATAGTTCTGTATGTAGTATGTTTTAATGGACATTATATTACTCTCAGTGTATACCAATACTGTTTTAAAATGTTAAGCATTTGTAGAATTTTAGGTACAATTTAAGATCTTTCCATTCAAAATAATTTTCCTTGCTTAGGAAATTAATGAAATATAAAATATATTCCAGAAATATAAAATATAGTCCCCTTTATATTTCTAACACCATAAATATGTAATTTAAGAGTTTAATAAGATTGCTTTTAATAATAACATATTTCATTATTATAATTCCATATGCTGGATATGAACATAAATACACTCACTATAATTAAGACCAGGTTTTAATAGGTACACATGACAAATAAAAGTGGTATGACATAACATTATGAGATGTAGTATTAGATAACAGTTTGAAATCAGTCGCATTACTTTATTACTATGTGTTTTAATTTTGCTATCCAAATTCCAGAAAGCTCGAGTACTCAAAACAATACAAAGTTACACAATAAAATATCCCGTTTACAGAGAAATGGACATTTAAGAAATTGTAATAACTGGTGTGTTGAAATGGGAAAATGACAGTCCTTGACATAGCTCCTAGGAGAATATATCAATATAGTTTTCTCTTGAAGGGAAATTTGACAATTACGATGACTGAAATATTTACATCTTTTGACAAATTTCTAGGAATTATCCTGAGGGAAAAAGAAGATACATATGGATATTTAATTACCAAATGTTAATCACCATGATATTTATAATGTAAAACCAGAAACATCCTTAATGCTCAATAACTGGGAATAGATAAATTATTACCTATTCATATAATGAATATACTATAATCATCAAACTTGCATTTTATAGGAAATTATATTGGAAAATGTTATGTTTCATGTAATGTAAATAACAAAATCACTATATAGTCACATTAACTTAAAAGTGAATAGACAGGGAGGATAAAGTAAACATTTACATTTAAGGGATAAAATTAACAATTTTTTATTATTATTCCTGAGTTTTCAGAAATTTTTACAGTAAATGTATGCTGCTTTTGCTTTAAGAAATTTCTTATTTAAAGTTAAAGAAGGGGGTTCCTGAGTGGCTCAGTCAGTTAAGGATCTACCTTTGGCTCAGGTCATGACCCCAGGGTTCTGGGATCAAGCCCTACATCAGGCTCTGCTTCCCTCTCTTTCTGCCTCTCCCCCTGATTTGTACTCACTCTCTCTCTCTTTCTCTCTCTCTCTCAAATAAATAAATAAATAAAATCTTTAAAAAACGGTTTTAAAAAATTAAAAAAGTGGAAGTAGTATTACTTTAAATCTATAAGGTTCAACTACTGTCTATATAAATTCAATGAAAATGTTACTTTTATAGCTAATATTTCATAATTCTTTGATTCTGGCTCTAAAAGTTAAACATGCATTATCTCATTAAAGTACTATTGTTAATGTCTTCCATTCTCTCTAGGAAGACATCCTGAATTCCTAAGCCTTAAGAAGTTGTCTCTTTGATTTCCCATATAGCTCTTCAAAGATGTGTCTCAAATGAACAGACATATTATATTCATGGGTTGGAGGACTCTGTTCTGTTAACAGGTCAACTTAACCCCACTCTGATCTGTAGATTCAATGCAATTCCAATGTAGAATTTCTCATAGATTTTTTTTTCCTTTTTTTTTCATTTTATTTATTTTTTCAGTGTAACAGTATTCATTCTTTTTGCACAACACCCAGTGCTCCATGCAAAACGTGCCCTCCCCATTACCCACCACCTGTTCCCCCAGCCTCCCACCCCTGACCCTTCAAAACCCTCAGGTTGCCCCGACCTCCCACCCCTGACCCTTCAAAACCCTCAGGTTGTTTTTCAGAGTCCATAGTCTCTTATGGTTCGCCTCCCCTCCCCAATGTCCATAGCCCGCTCCCCCTCTCCCAATCCCACCTCCCCCCAGCAACCCCCAGTTTGTTTTGTGAGATTAAGAGTCATTTATGGTTTGTCTCCCTCCCAATCCCATCTTGTTTCATTTATTCTTCTCCTATCCCCCTACCCCCCCATGTTGCTTCTCCATGTCCTCATATCAGGGAGATCATATGATAGTTGTCTTTCTCCGATTGACTTATTTCACTAAGCATGATACGCTCTAGTTCCATCCACGTCGTCGCAAATGGCATGATTTCATTTCTTTTGATGGCTGCATAGTATTCCATTGTGTATATATACCACATCTTCTTTATCCATTCACCTGTTGATGGACATCTAGGTTCTTTCCATAGTCTGGCTATTGTAGACATTGCTGCTATAAACATTCGGGTACACGCGCCCCTTCGGATCACTATGTTTGTATCTTTAGGGTAAATACCCAGGAGTGCAATTGCTGGGTCATAGGGTAGTTCTATTTTCAACATTTTGAGGAACCTCTATGCTGTTTTCCAGA
Organism: Meles meles; assembly: GCF_922984935.1. Taxonomy (NCBI): domain Eukaryota; kingdom Metazoa; phylum Chordata; class Mammalia; order Carnivora; family Mustelidae; genus Meles; species Meles meles. Next base: position 28,131,815 of record NC_060070.1, read on the forward strand.
GTGGTTGCACCAGCTTGCATTCCCACCAACAGTGTAGGAGGTTCCCCTTTCTCCACATCCTCGCCAGCATCTGTCATTTCCTGACTTGTTAATTTTAGCCATTCTGACTGGTGTGAGGTGATATCTCATTGTGGTTTTGATTTGTATTTCCCTGATGCCGAGTGACGTGGAGCACTTTTTCATGTGTCTGTTGGCCATCTGGATGTCTTCTTTGCAGAAATGTCTGTTCATGTCCTCTACCCATTTCTTGATTGGATTGTTTGTTCTTTGGGTGTTGAGTTTGCTAAGTTCCTTATAGATTTTGGATACTAGCCCTTTATCTGATATGTCGTTTGCAAATATCTTCTCCCATTCTGTCAGTTGTCTTTTGGTTTTGTTAACTGTTTCCTTTGCTGTGCAAAAGCTTTCGATCTTGATGAAATCCCAATAGTTCATTTTTGCCCTTGCTTCCCTTGCCTTTGCCGTTGTTCCTAGGAAGATGTTGCTATGGCTGAGGTCGAAGAGGTTGCTGCCTGCATTCTCCTCAAGGATTTGGATGGATTCCTTTCTCACATTGAGGTCCTTCATCCATTTGGAGTCTATTTTCGTGTGTGGTGTAAGGAAGTGGTCCAATTTCATTTTTCTGCATGGGCTGTCCAATTTTCCCAGCACCATTTATTGAAGAGGCTGTCTTTTTTCCACTGGACATTCTTTCCTGCTTTGTCGAAGATTAGTTGACCATAGAGTTGAGGGTCGATTTCTGGGCTCTCTATTCTGTTCCACTGATCTATGTGTCTGTTTTTGTGCCAGTACCATGCTGTCTTGATGATGACAGCTTTGTAATAGAGCTTGAAGTCCGGAATTGTGATGCCACCAACTTTGGCTTTGTTCTTCAATATTCCTTTGGCTATTCGAGGTCTTTTCTGGTTCCATATAAATTTTAGGATTATTTGTTCCATTTCTTTGAAAAAAATGGATGGTATTTTGATAGGGATTGCATTAAATGTGTAGATTGCTTTAGGTAGCATAGACATTTTCACAATATTTATTCTTCCAATCCAGGAGCATGGAACATTTTTCCATTTTTTTGTGTCTTCCTCAATTTCTTTCATGAGTACTTTATAATTTCCTGTGTATAGATTCTTAGTCTCTTTGGTTAGGTTTATTCCTAGGTATCTTATAGTTTTGGGTACAATTGTAAATGGGATTGACTCCTTAATTTCTCTTTCTTCAGTCTTGTTGTTGGTGTACAGAAATGCAACTGATTTCTGTGCATTGATTTTATATCCTGACACTTTACTGAATTCCTGTACAAGTTCTAGCAGTTTTGGAGTGGAGTCTTTTGGGTTTTCCACATATAGTATCATATCATCTGCGAAGAGTGATAGTTTGACTTCTTCTTTACCAATTTGGATGCCTTTAATTTCTTTTTGTTGTCTGATTGCTGAGGCTAGGACTTCTAGTACTATGTTGAATAGCAGTGGTGATAATGGACATCCCTGCCGTGTTCCTGACCTTAACGGAAAAGCTTTCAGTTTTTCTCCATTGAGAATGATATTTGCGGTGGGTTTTTCATAGATGGCTTTGATAATATTGAGGTATGTGCCCTCTATCCCCACACTTTGAAGAGTTTTGATCAGGAAGGGATGCTGTACTTTGTCAAATGCTTTTTCAGCATCTATTGAGAGTATCATATGGTTCTTGTTCTTTCTTTTATTAATGTGTTCTATCACATTGATTGATTTGCGGATGTTGAACCAACCCTGCAGCCCTGGAATAAATCCCACTTGATCGTGGTGAATAATCCTTTTAATGTACTGTTGAATCCTATTGGCTAGTATTTTGGCGAGAATTTTTGCATCTGTGTTCATCAAGGATATTGGTCTGTAGTTCTCTTTTTTGGTGGGATCCTTGTCTGGTTTTGGGATCAAGGTGATGCTGGCCTCATAAAATGAGTTTGGAAGTTTTCCTTCCGTTTCTATTTTTTGGAACAGTTTCAAGAGAATAGGAATTAGTTCTTCTTTAAATGTTTGGTAGAATTGCCCTGGGAAGCCGTCTGGCCCTGGGCTTTTGTTTGTTTGGAGATTTTTGATGACTGTTTCAATCTCCTTACTGGTTATGGGCCTGTTCAGGTTTTCTGTTTCTTCCTGGTTCAGTTGTGGTAGTTTATATGTCTCTAGGAATGCATCCATTTCTTCCAGATTGTCCAATTTGTTGGCGTAGAGTTGCTCATAGTATGTTCTTATAATTGTCTGTATTTCTTTGGTGTTAGTTGTGATCTCTCCTCTTTCATTCATGATTTTATTGATTTGGGTCCTTTCTCTTTTCTTTTTGATGTGTCTGGCCAGGGGTTTATCAATCTTATTGATTTCTTTCAAAGAACCAGCTCCTAGTTTCATTGATTTTTTCTATTGTTTTTTTGGTTTCTATTTCATTGATTTCTGCTCTATCTTTATGATTTCTTTTCTCCTGCTGGGTTTAGGGTTTCTTTCTTGTTCTTTCTCCAGCTCCTTTACGTGTAGGGTTAGGTTGTGTACTTGAGACCTTTCTTGTTTCTTGAGAAAGGCTTGTACTGCTATATATTTTCCTCTCAGGACTGCCTTTGCTGTGTCCCACAGATTTTGAACTGTTGTGTTTTCATTATCATTTGTTTCCATGAATTTTTTCAATTCTTCTTTAATTTCCTGGTTAACCCATTCATTCTTTAGAAGGATGCTGTTTAGTCTCCATGTATTTGGGTTCTTTCCAGCTTTCCTCTTGTGATTGAGTTCTAGCTTCAGAGCATTGTGGTCTGAAAATATGCAGGGAATAATCCTAATCTTTTGATACCGGTTGAGACCTGATTTGTGACCCAGGATGTGATCTATTCTGGAGAAGGTTCCATGTGCACTAGAGAAGAATGTGTATTCTGTTGCTTTGGGATGAAATGTTCTGAATATATCTGTGATGTCCATCTGGTCCAGTGTGTCATTTAAGGCCTTTATTTCCTTGTTGATCTTTTGCTTGGATGATCTGTCCATTTCAGTGAGGGGAGTGTTCAAGTCCCCTACTATTATTGTATTATTATTGATGTGTTTCTTTGATTTTGTTATTAATTGGTTGATATAGTTGGCTGCTCCCACGTTAGGGGCATAGATATTTAAAATTGTTAGATCTTCTGGTTGGACAGACCCTTTGAGTAGGATATAGTGTCCTTCCTCATCTCTTATTATAGTCTTTGGCTTAAAATCTAATTGATCTGATATAAGGATTGCCACCCCAGCTTTCTTCTGATGCCCATTAGCATGGTAAATTGTTTTCCACCCCCTCACTTTAAATCTGGAGGTGTCTTCGCGTCTAAAATGAGTTTCTTGTAGGCAACATACTGATGGGTTTTGTTTTTTTATCCATTCTGATACCCTGTGTCTTTTGATTGGGGCATTTAGCCCATTAACATTCAGGGTAACTATTGAGAGATATGAATTTAGTGCCATTATTAGCCTGTAAGGTGACTGTTACTGTATATTGTCTCTGTACCTTTCTGATCTACTACTTTTAGGCTCTCTCTTTGCTTAGAGGACCCCTTTCAATATTTCCTGTAGAGCTGGTTTGGTGTTTGCAAATTCTTTCAGTTTTTGTTTGTCCTGGAAGCTTTTGATCTCTCCTTCTATTTTCAATGATAGCCTAGCTGGATAGAGTATTCTTGGCTGCATGTTTTTCTCGTTGAGTGCTCTGAATATATCATGCCAGCTCTTTCTGGCCTGCCAGGTCTCTGTGGATAAGTCTGCCGCCAATCTAATATTTTTACCATTGTATGTTACAGACTTCTTTTCTCGGGCTGCTTTCAGGATTTTCTCTTTGTCACTAAGACTTGTAAATTTTACTATTAGGTGACGGGGTGTGGACCTATTCTTGTTGACTTTGAGGGGGGTTCTCTGCATCTCCTGGATTTTGATGCTTGTTCCCTTTGCCATATTAGGGAAATTCTCTCCAATGATTCTCTCCAATAGACCTTCTGCTCCCCTCTCTGTTTCTTCTTCTTCTGGAATCCCAATTATTCTAATGTTGTTTCGTCTTATGGTGTCACTTATCTCTCGAATTCTCCCCTCATGGTCCAGTAGCTGTTTGTCCCTCTTTTGCTCGGCTTCCTTATTCTCTGTCATTTGGTCTTCTATATCACTAATTCTTTCTTCTGCCTCATTTATCCTAGCAGTGAGAGCCTCCATTTTTGATTGCACCTCATTAGTAGCTTTTTTGATTTCAACTTGGTTGGATTTTAGTTCTTTAATTTCTCCAGAAAGGGCTTTAATATCTCCAGAGAGGGTTTCTCTAATATCTTCCATGCCTTTTTCGAGCCCGGCTAGAATGTTCAGAATCGTCATTCTGAACTCTTGATCTGACATATTACCCATGTCTGTGTTGATTAGGTCCCTAGCCTTCGGTACTGTCTCTTGTTCTTTTGTTTGTGGTGATTTTTTCCGCCTTGTCATTTTGTCCAGATAAGAGAATATGAAGGAGCAAATAAACTACTAAAAGGATGGCAAAGACCCCGGAAAAATGCGCTGTAACCAAATCAGAAGAGACCCCAAATTGTGGGGGGGAGAAAGGGGATAAAAACAGCTTCTGAAAAAAAAAGAAAAAAAAAAGAAAGAAAAAAATTTAAAAAATAAAACAAATAAAAAATATAAAAAAGAAAGAAAAAATATATATATTTAGATGAACTAGTCAAAAAATGTTAAAAAAAAGAAAAGGGTAAAAGTTTAAAAAAAATTTAGCAGAAGAAGAAAAAAGAAAAAAGAAAAAAAAATTGAAAAAAGAAAAAAAAATTGAAGTAGCCGCAAGACTAAAGAATCATGGGGAGAAAGCCATGAGTTCCGTGCTTTGCTTTCTCCTCCTCTGGAATTGCTCTGCTGTCTTAGGAATTGAATCTGCTTTCTCCTTGATAGATGAACTTCGTCCTGGCTGGATATTTTGTTGATCTTCTGGGGGAGGGGCCTGTTGTAGTGACTCTCAAGTGTCTTTGCCCGAGGCGGGATTGCACCGCCCTTACTGGCGGCCGGACTAAGTAATCGGCTCGGGTTCGCTTTTGGGAGCTTCTGTTCCCTGAACGCTTTCCGTAGAGTTCCGGAGGACGGGAATGAAAATGGCGGCCTCCCAGTCTCCAGCCCGGAGGAGCCGAGAGCCTGGGGCCCCACTCCTCAGTGCGCCCCCAGAGGACAGCACCCAATCACTCCCGTATCCCCAGCCTCTAGCCGCGCTCCGAGCTCACCCAGCCCGCGACCGGTTCAAGGTAACCCCGAGCTGAGAGTTTAGTCCTCGGCTCTGTCTCTCCAGCCGGCTTCTCCGTTCTAATACCTGCGAGCTCTCCGACACTCTGACACCCCCGATCCTTCTGTGACCCTGCGGGGCCTGGGGCCACGCTGGCCCCGCGTGGGCTTCACCCCGGTTTAGCCCCTGGAGCAATGTCCCTCAGTGGAACAGACTTTTAAAAGTCCTGATTTTGTGTTCCGTTCCTCCGCTGCTTGCCGGGAGCCGGCCCCTCCCCCCGCGGTCTATCTTCCCGTCGTTTTAGATTCACTTCTCCGCCAGTCCTACCTTTCAGAAAGTGGTTGATTTTCTGTTTCTAGAGTTGCTGTTCTTCTTCTCTTCGCTTTCCCGTTGGATTTGTAGGTGTTTGCAATGTTTAGATAAGCTATCGAGCTGATCTCCTGCTACCTGATGTAGTCTCAGGCTGCTACTTCTCCGCCATCTTGACTCCTTCTCATAGATTTTTGATGAGCTGATGCTAAAATATATGTGGAGAAGCAAATGATTTAGATTGCTATTTTAATTTTGAAAGAGAAAAACTAAATCAGAGGACTTGTAGTACCCAATTTCAAAACTAAGTTTGAAGCCACATCAATGAAGGCAGGATAAATGTGTGGAAGTGTAGACATAGAGAACAATAGGCTACACTAGAGATTCCAGAAACTGACCCATACAGATGTATCCAATGATATTTTATAAAAATGCAAAAGCTATTCAAAGGAAAATGGAAAGCTTTTTGAACAAAGGTAAAAAAAAAAAAATGAACCATAACCTATGCCTGGTATTATACATAACAAACTAACTCACAATGGCTCAATGACCTAAATTATAAAATGTCAAGGAAAAGTATAGAACAAATATTTTGTGACCCTGAAACAGGCAAAGATTTCTTAAATAAGGTATCAGTCTTTATAAATAGAGGTGGACGGGGAGATGAGCTAAGTGTATGAAAGGTATTAAGGGGGTCATTTGTTATGATGAGCAGTGGGCGTTTTAAGTGATAATCACTCATTTCTACATCTGAAACTAATATCTCACTGTTTGTTAACTGGCATTTAAATAAAAACTTGAAAATAATATAAAATAGCAGATAAATCTTCGACAAAGGAGACAAGATTATGTTATGGGAAAAAAGTCTCTTCAACAAATGGTGTTGACAAAATGGGACAGCTACATGCAGAAGAATGAAACTTGACCACTTTCTTATGCCATACACAAAAATAAAATTGATTAAGGACCTAAATATGAGATCTGAAACCATAAAACTCCTAGAATAAAGCACAGGCAGTAATTTTTCTGACGCAGGTTATAGCAACATTTTTCTAGCTATGTCTCTTGAGGTAAGTAAAACAAAAGCAAAAATAAGCTATTGGGACTATGTCAAAATAAAAACTTTCTACAAAACAAAGGAAATAATCAACAAAACTAAAAGGCAACCAACTGAAAGGAAGAAGATCTTTGCAAGTGACATATCCAATAAAGGGTTAATATCCACAATATATAAAGAACTGATACAACAACTCAACACCAAAAAAAAAAAAAAATCCAATTACAAATGGACAGAAGACATGAACAGTCATTTCTCCAAAAATATATACAGATGGCCAACAGACACAGGAAATGATGCTTGACATCACTCATCAGGGTAAATGCAAATCAAAACCACAGTGAGATACCACCTTACACCTGTCAGAATGGTTAACATCAAAAACACAAGACCAAGTGTTGGCAAGGATATAGAGAGAAAGGAACCCTTGTGCACTGTTTGTGGAAATGCCAACTGGAATAGCCACTGTGGAAAACAGTATGGAGTTTCCTCAAAAAATTAAAACTGTAACTACCATATGATCCAGTAATCACACTACTGATTATTTGCCCAAACAATATAAAAACACTAATTTGAAAGGGTATATACAATCCTACATTTATAGCAGCATTATTTACAATAGCTAAATTATGGAAGCAGCCCAAGTATCCAACAACAGATGAATGGATAAAGATGTGGTGTGTGTATGGGTGTGTCTGTGTGTTTATATAATGGAATATTAGCCATAAAAAGGAATGAAATCCTGCCATTTGCAACTACATAGATCTAGAGACTATAAGGCATAGAATTCTTGAATCACTATATTGTACACCTGAAACTAATTTAGCCCCATATGTTAACTATACTGGAATTTAAAAATTAAAAATGTGGATAATTTAGGTATTATAAATATCAAAATCTTTGTTCTTTAATACACACAAGATAATGAAAAAAGTAAGACTGAGATGAAAATATTTGCACAATTATCTGGCCAGTTAATTATACCCAGAATACAAAAAGAACTTACAACTCAATATGGAATCCAAAAAAAAAAAAAGACAAAAGGTCTAAAACAGACACTTCATCAGAGAAGATTTACCAAGGACAAGGAAACTCATTGAAAAGATGTTCACTATCATTACAGAAGTGTAAATTAATACCACAATGGGAAGCCACTATACATCTGTTAGGCAAAATTTATAATTGCTAACAAAACCAAATGACTGTGAAGATGTACAGCAACAGAAACATATGTCACTGGTACAAATTTAAAATGGCACAGCCACTTTGAAAAAAAAGTTTGTCAGTTTCTTACAAAGTTAAATCTATACTTACCATAGGACCCTTATTCCTGCTCCTATATATTTACCCCAAAGAAATGAAGCTTCTCACAAAATGCTGTTTGTGAATATTTATAGCAATTTTATTCATAATTTCCCCAAGCTGGAAATTAGCAAATGTTTTTCAACTGGTGAATGGATTGAAAGTAAAAATAACTCTGTTACATACATCTACACTATGGATGTCCATTCAATAGATAGAATTTGACTATTGATTCATGCAACAACATGAATGAATCTTAAATATGCTATCCTAAATGAAAGAAGCTAGACTCAAAAATATCCATAGTATGATTTTTATACATGACTTTACATATAGATGTAAACGGAAAGTTTTAAGGACAGAAAATAGTGTTTTCTTGAGCTTGAATATCAGAGGATTGGTTGATGACAGGACACAGGTGTTGGGAGGGGGTGACAGTTTTCTATGTTTTGATATAGTGATTGTTATTTGCAGTTTTCAAGCTCAGAACTTTAAGAAGTTGTGCATTTTATTGTTAGTTTGTACCTCAAGAAGTGAAACAAAATCCAGGTGAAATAAGTATTGTGAAAAGTGTAGCAATTACAAACTTTCAGAACAATTTCTCATCTGTGAATTTACTTGATGAAGGGAGCATAGCACTGAACACCTCATATTTCTTAATCTCTTTATCTTTGAAGGGTCAAACTACTTGTTTGTGATTATTGCTGCTAAACATCACAGTTTAATATGTACCTAGATATATGACTAAAACCCTAAGCATAGCAAATGTTAAACTTATGAATGAAAATATAGGAAGGTATTAGGAAATTCCTGATATGTATTTGTTTTAAAAGTTTTATTTATTTGAGAGAGAGAGAGAGAGAGAACACAAGCAGGGGAGTGGCAGAGGGGGAGGAAGAGAGAGAAAGAATCCACAAGCAGACTCCCTGCTGAGCACAGAGCCCAAAGTGGGGCTTAATTCCAGGACCTTGAGATCATGACCTAAGGTGAAACTAAGAGAGCTGCTTGCCAACTGAGCCACCAAAGTGCCCCTCCTGATATATATTTAAAATATTGTCAATAATGAAGGGATTAAATTCTCTTTAAGAAATAAACTGGTTTGGAAAGCTGTTTGACAATTGTGATTCCATGATACTGTCTTTAGAGCAGTGAAGAGGAACAATTAAAGAGGAATGAAATTGGTTTTAAGCTCCAGAGTAAGTAAGAGTGATATCAGATCCACGTATTTTCCATTTTGTCAAAATTTTGTCATGGAAGAATTACAACACATGTCAGATGGAGCCAAGTATGAGAACTGCTCAGTGGAATTTGTCAGAAAGGTTAACCATGAATGTGGAAGTCTTTCTTCTAGCTTCAGGGGGACTTGAGAACACGAGCAGGGTGTTGAGATATTATTCAGGGAATGTTTAGAATAATTCAGTAATTATTCTAAATTAAGTGGGAATTTGGCTGAAAATGTCATACCTGTATCTCACTGCCAAGATTTTTTATGGAGTAATGAGTAACTGGTATGAATGAGATGTAGCTGCAGTGAGAATGAGAGTTAATCAAGTTTCCTCAGGAGACTATCTTGGAAAGGTAGGTATAAAATCAAGAGAGCTCCAGATCCGATGGCTTCCTGAATTGGGCTGGTGCACACACATGCATCAGGTACCCCAAATATCACATCCCAAAGGCTGTAGAAAAACTGGTCATCAGGAGCTATGTTTGGGAGTCCCTCTGCTAATCCTACTTAGGATTAAACTGGTTAAACTGGTGCTGTATATGTCCTGTTATCTGTATTCTCTGTCTTTTCTAAAATATAAGAAAACTTACATTGAAGCCATTGTGCCACATGCTTTTGAAAATCAATATGAGGGGCACCTGGGTGGCTCAGTGGTTTAAGCTGCTGCCTTCGGCTCAGGTCATGATCTCAGGGTCCTGGGATCGAGTCCCACATCTGGCTCTCTGCTTGGCAGGGAGCCTGCTTCCTTCTCACTCTTTCTGCCTGCCTCTCTGCCTACTTGTGATCTCTCTCTGTCAAATAAATAAATAAAATCTTAAAAAAAAAAAGAAAATCAATATGAATCCAGGTTCTCTATTGCTAGTTAAATCAGCATGGACATTGCAGGAGCGTAGGTAGAAGCAACTCATTTTGAATCACCAAATGAGTACTCATATACAAAGAATCTAGAATGTAAGTTACACTGTACGGTAAGGAATTTGTAGTTTCCGAATAGAAGCCATCTAGACTTCTCATTATGTGCTTAAGACTCAATTAACCATTTTTGGGAGTATTACCCAAAGCAACAATTATAAATTTTAGTCTAAGCTTTGTTTACTATAGCATTTTTATCACACAGATGAGTTCTTGACATATTACAGACACTCAACAAGTATCTGTTTTTTAAATCAGTCTTAAAAAAAATTGACTTATTGAACTCTGCCCTTTGGGGGGCATATTTCTAAATGAGAATGAAGAGTGATTAAGCCTGTGCTAATCTCTGAGGAAGTATACCACAGGTGTTGGTTCATTTTATTGGAACCAAGGCAGAGACTGCGGAAGTGTCAGCTTGTATGCACACATATGTGGATTTTAAGACAGATGCAGACTATGATGGGGAAAAGTCTGTATTCCTGTTTTTGCATCTAATTGTGTAAGCTAGAGGACAGAACTAATTGCTTGCTGAAGACTTACCTAATACCCAAGCTGTCATCTAGATGAACAAATCCAACTGCAAATGTGAGCTCCTTTAGATACAGTTAGATAGGCAGTGGATAATGTGCCTAAAAGACACAGATGTCTAAAAGCCCAGGTGTGATTCAGAGTTTAATTAGCTGAGCAGGTCATGGTAGCTGAGAGTCATGATAACTGTTGTTATACTTGGAAATAAGAGATTCTAAAAATGGGATTCTTATTGTAGGATGACTCAAGTAAATGTATACAGTATGATGCAAAGAACCAATCTCAAGGACACAATGACACATGTAGGAAAGGGCCCCACATAGCCTAGTAGATGGACCTAAAGAAAACCTGGACATTAGGCAGACTAACCAGCAGCAAGATTAAGAAATAACGTGGAATTCCAGGCTTTATGGTTGGGATGAGAGAAAAGGAGAGAGCTATGTCTTAGAACAAACAAATACTCCAAGCTTCAGGCTTATAAACCTCCTAGTGATACTGATAAGTGACTCAAGAAATTCAGTAATTATGGATGATCCATTCCATTAATTTACATCTAGGAGAGTGACCCAGCAGATAGATGAGGCTCTCATTCTGAAGTTCATACTCATCTGGCAGTTTCTGCTTGTTTTCCACAAACTCTATCCTTCCCTATTACTTCATCATGTTCCCTTTGGGTCCACCATTGGGAGACTTAGTCACATTGTGGAGTTCTTAGTCAATCCTGAAGCCAGGAGTCAGATTTGCAATCTTAACCTTATCACACTTGGACTATTTTGAGGATGGTATGAAATTATCAAGCCACCTCATCATTATTTCCTATTTCGAAACTTGAAACTTTCATAAAATATACCATTAATTGTTTACTTAAATTCCAGAAATTGTCTCAACCTTACTCTATAAGAAGCAACAAGTACACACCATACTCTTTAAAATGCAATTTTAGAACGCCAAGTGGGTGAGTGGGTTAAGTGTGCAACTGTTGGTTTGGCTCAGGTCATGGTTTCATGGGTCCTGAGATTGAGTCCTGTGTTAGGTTCCTAGCTCAGTGGGGAGTATCCTTGAAGATTATCTTTCTCTGCCCCTCCCCCCATACTTGCATGCTCATGCACACTCTGTCTTTCAAATAAATATATATTTTTTAAAATGCAATTTGGGAGACACTGAAGCTAAAATAAAATATGCTTCAGAAAGAGCATTTTTTTCCTACTGGAGCAAAGGCAAAGTAACATTCTTCTTACAAATGTTCTCTTTATTATATGAAACAAAGAGGAGCTTGTCTGTACCTTACCTAGGATTTATTAAAGAAGATGCTATTTAAGAGGCTGACACCTGGGATGCATGGATGGCTCAGTGGTTTAAGCATCTGCCTTTGGCTCAGTGCCTGATCCCATGGTCCTAGGATCAAGGCCCACATCTGGCTTCTTGCTCAGTGGGAAGTGGGAAGTCTGTTTCTCCTTCTGTCTGCTGCTCCCCCTGGTTATGCGCTCTCTCACTCTCTCGCTCTGATAAATAAATAAATAAAATCTTTTTAAAAAACACAAAGTTTTTTTTTTTTTTTAATAAAATGCTAACGCCCATTTTTTTCTGCTTCCTAGCTCAGATCATTGTACTCATTAAAGTGGCACAACAGTTTGCTGGCAGGAGGAATAGTTGATCATATGCAAAACCTGATTTTTGGCATTGTAAGAGCAGACACAAAGGTAGTTTTGCGCAGTTAGATAATTGTAACTATATCCGTATTGTTTGTTTTAGTTGTTTCTTATGTTTTAGAGTTTAGCTTAGATAAGTGGTGGTGTCAGTGTGCCTCCTAGAATTAAAAACTATGTAAAGAATTTCTTTCAGAGAATTTTTCTTTTGGTGTTTAGAAGGGTAAAATTAAAGTAACCTCCCGGGCATAAATTTGGAAATAATTTCATTTTCTACTTCATACTAGGATTTCCCCTTTACCCAGCTTAAATATAAGTCTGTTAAAATAAATTTCCTATTGCCACAGCCTAAAATATTTACAGATGATATAATTTGGTCATTTATTTGTACTTTCTTTCAAGAAAATTCATCAGCAACTACCCAGGGAAATTGTTGGTTATTTTCTGTGGTCACAGCTTTCTGCTAACATCTTTTTTCCTTCATACAAACAAATCAAATCCATCGTAGTATTCTTAGCCCCAGGGCCTTCTATAATTTCTTCATGTTGTGCGATCTGAAATACATACCAGTTACTTGGTAAAATGCAGATAAATAAATTATGGATCAGTAAGAATTATTTCTTCATTTAGCCTAGTGTTCAGGTTTCCATTTTTTCCAGTCAGCCCATTATATAATCTACACGAAGATCTGTTAAAGTAATTCTGAAACAAAGAATGAAAACAAGCCAGAAATCATGGGGGTAAACCCAGGTATCAGGGGAGTGGGGGTGTTATAGCAAATGTGAATAAATGAGGAAATAAATTAACAAAAGTGTCAGGTATTTTGTGGTCAAGGCCAGTTAAATGAATAAAGTGTATTTGATTACCCAGTGGCAGAGAAACATATGAGCTTGAAGTCTGAATAGTCTGAAAACAAGTCAGCAAACATTTGTTTGCAGAGTCTAGAAGAGATTCTAAGTATTCCAACAATTTTGAGAAACAATGGTCATAGGAAAATCCAGGGATATGGATTCTATAAACTGGTACTAAAAGGATCAGGAAGTTCATATGTATGTAACAGAAAGACAGCAAACAACTTTACCCTCTATGCTACTGTGGAGGAGTAATACAATTTGTCTGGAATTCTCAGTGTGGCCTAATTTTAAGCACTGAACATTTGCCTTGGGAGCATTTTCCAGGCAGGGCTGGTTCCACATCTGCATGCTGAGCATGGCAAGAGCGAGTCCTGGAGTGGCAGCATAGCCAAGGTCACAAAGATATTTTTAGGTCAAGGATTAGAGAGCACATATATATACTCAGGTGATTGTAGAACTTGAGGATCATAATGCCTCATGGGTTTGAGAGTTCATTTCTGATTCACATACTTCGCTTTTTCAAAAACGTTAGAGAAAAAAAAAATTAGAGTCCTTGCCAGAAAGAATTTTGCTTGGGTAATTTTAAAGGACTCCTTTGAGAGGCTGCCCCTAGGGAGTCCATTTCACAGTCTCATAGACCTAGCTCACTTAGGTTTTCTTTACATTCAACGAACATTCTCTTCTCTTTAATTTAACCTTAATGAACACATTCAACAAATTTTTACTCTGCATCCTGTAGATTTTCAACTCCAGGACTTTAGGAATTAAAGAACTTTCTGGAAGTCCAGGTCCTAACTCTTCTTTTAGGCCTGTTTGTTCACTTCCTCCTAAAATCTAGTTTTAGCTAAAACCTTGCTCTAAGTCCATTTAACCAAGACCTCTCCATAGATTCCTGGCTAAGTGCTGGATTCAGAGAAAGACTTCAGTAGCCCTAACAGAGAGCTCTTGTTAAGCTGAGAGCTGAATGGAGATAACACAAAGTCATTCAAAACAGACATAATGTAGGTCCAGCCTGATCAGAGAGGATATACCTTGCAGACCAACTTGGGCATTCAATTGAAGTCCCAAGAAAAGCCATGACTAATGAGTAAAGACTATGCTATAATGTAAGGGCTGTATCCTGGGAGTAAGGGAGGAACAAAATTAAATAAACATTTACAAATAAAGCAAAGGAGAGAGGGGCTGGCAGGATATGCCTATAATATAATTTCCTACCAAAACAGAGCATAATCCTGACTACCAAAAACATATCAATCACAATGTTTAACATATAATCAATAATTATTAGATATATACAAAGCAGAAAAATATGACTTAAGAAAAAATACTCATTATAAATAGGTTCTAAAGGGATACAATTATTGACATTGGAAGATAAGGATTTTAAATGACTACTATAAATATGTTCATTTACTTAAGATATGATTATCAGTAGATGATGGGCAGTATCAGTAGAGAAATGGAAATTCAGAATCAAAAGAAATTTTGTAATGGAAATGTATATTATATGAGATGGTAAATTCATTCAGTGGACTTTGCAGATTGGAGGCTGAAGAAGGAATAGTGGGAACTGGAAAACCAGTCAGTAGAAATTATCCAATCTGAGGATCACAGAAGAAAAAAGTTACTAAAAATAAATGACTATGGGAGCACCTGAGTGGCTTAGTTGGTTAAGCAGCTGCCTTTGGCTCAGGTCATGATCAAAGCGCCCAGGGATGGAGTCCCACATCTGGCTCCCCGTTCAGCGGGAAGCCTCCTTCTCCCTCTTCCTCTGTCTGCCGCTCTGCTTACTTGTGCTCTCTCTCTCTGTCAAATAAATAAATACAAGTTTACAAAAAAAAAAAAAAAAAAAATGACTATATAATCAATGACCTGTGGAATAATATTAGCCATCTAACATAGTTGTAAATGGACTCTCAGAAGAATAAGAGGGTGATAGTGGACATAAAAAATTATATTCAAAGATTTAATTGCTCAAAAATTCTAAACTTTGAAGTAAAAAATATCATCTGACATCATATAGGTTCAGGCTTCTCTAGTAGGGTAACTACAAAGAAAATCACACCTAAGCACATCATACTCAAAGGTAAAAAGAAAGATTAAAGAGAAAACCTTATGAACATCCAGAACAAAAGTCATATTATACACATTATACATATATGAAGAAAAATAAAATCATCATAAGAAACAATTGAATTCAGAAGACAGTGAAAATATCTTAAAATTGCTGAGGCATGGAGGGCAGGTTACGGCACTGGACTATACATCCGGAAAAAATATTCTGAAAAAATGTGGGTAAAATAATGTTGTAACAAATAGTAAATAAATAACAAGATTGTACACTTAAAGCCAGACACATGAATAATTAAATGTAAGTGGACTGAACAATTCATGAATAAGTTAAAAAATCAAGACCTGACTACATACTCTACATTTTGAATATAAAGACACAAGCAGGTAGAGAGTAAAATGATGGAAATATATATATATATATATATATATATATATATATATATATATATATATCACAAACAGTAATATCAGACAACTTGAAGATATTACCAAATATATAGAGGGGTTTTTTTAAATAATAAAAGCACCAATCATCAAGCTTTAACAATCTTAAATGCCAGCCAATAGACATTTTCCTTCCTAAAAAAAGAGGTTCAAAATGCATGATTCAAAGTTTGAAATCATTACAGAGAAAAAAATCTACATCATAATAGATATTCCTATGACAAATGTAAGGATATAGAAAATTTTAAAACATCATCACATGACTGACATTTAAAACACTATACCTGATAACTGCAGAATATACTTTCAAGACTGTGCAAGAGGTTAGATCATATACTGCACCATAAAATACATTTCAATAGGTTTAAAAAAAAATTTTACAAAGCATGTCCTCAGACCAAAATTTATAACAAGGCACATCTCCTTTTTCACTCCTGTTCTTGTTGCATAACCCTGGAGTGAAAGTGGCAGCTGGGACTGGCACTCATCTTTAGAAGTCTCCTTCTTGACCTTTTTTGAGTCTAGGGTTAGAAACAGGTAAACAGGATAGAGGAACAGAAAAATTTTTATCAGCTGGCCACAATTTGATTTCCTCCTAGTCAGTTGTTGCTTTACTAGCTAACAGTGACTTGGGATGACCAGTAACATTTAGGATAGTTTGCTGGCTCTACTGAAGGGCACACCTGGGGGTTTTTCAGAAGGTCCCAAGTCAGCCACTCTCTCTTTACACCCCTTTTCAGGAGATCTGGCTTGGCCTCCTATTCTAGAACCTCCTCCCAAATTCATTTATCAGTTCTACTCTCCATATCTAGGGGCTGCCAGAATTCCCTCACCTGACAGGGAGCCCTCTCAGATGGCATTCTACAAGATTGCTTCACTCAGTAACTTTCCACAGTGCCACTTGCACAGGGGAAGTTGGCATATTCTTGTTAGGCCAAATCGTGGGAGTGCAGGCTATGTCACTTGGCCTCTCTGAATTCTATTTTTCATTGTAAAGAAATGCCAAAGGGCAGAAGAATAAGTTCTCAGGTTGAGCATAGGCCTCACTGACAAGAAGAAAGTTAGTGTTCCCTCCTCTGGTGATCCTGAACAACTTCCACAGGAATGCTGTACTCTTGATGACTCTCTTGACTCCTCCGTTTTTCCTTTCCTTCATATTATATTATACAAGCTGGAGGGAGGGATGAAGGGAGCAAGATGATGGCTGGTATGAAATTGTTTGTGTGTATGTATGCATATATATGTACATACACAAAAATATATAAAGCAAATAAGATTATTACACATAATATGTTCATAATATTTATCTCTATGTTGAGATTTGTCTTGTGCTTTTCTGATCTTTGCCAATTTTTATGTCTAAGTTACTATAGACAAAATTTTTTTTTGGGGTCTGATAAAAAGTTAATCTGCAAGTGAGTTCTATTCATTAAAAGCCATGGCACTCTATGTTGTATTTCTATAGGCTCGTATGTAAAAAAAAATAAAGTGATTGACAAGATTGGGAAATTATATCTTTAAGGCTGCAAATTCACATTTATCCCTTCGTTAACAATGACTCGAAGTTTGAATGGAATATAGCATTTCATGGTCTTGCTCTTTTGCTTTTACTAGAAACTTGGAGAAACTTGGACTTTGCTTTATTCTACTATAGTTTGCAAGTTGATCCTCTCTATAGTAAATAATCTGAAAAGGCATTATGCGATCAGCATCTCAGATGTTCTACAAAGATGAGAATGTGACCTATATAACTTTTAATGTAATAGATGAGAGAATGTAAGAGTGTTGTTTATCATTAATGACAACAGATGTCCGCAGACAGGATGGTGGGGGAGATTATGCTTGTGCTAAAGATAAATGGAATTTTGGCTTATTTTGATTGACACTAAGATTATGTGGATCTGAGGAAAGTGTAACCCAGAATACTAAGGTAATTTCTTCAAAATAGTGTTTTCGTGAACTCCATTTTAAACATTTGTAAGGTATTAAGTTGCCTTGATATTAGGTCAGTTTCTGTGTGGCCAAATGTGGTATATTGCAGTTTCTTCATACCTAGGAATGGGTAAAATATCTATTTCACAGATTTCCATGAGTTTAATGTGATGATGAATGTGTTTAAAAATATAGAGTACACTATCAATCAAGTGTATTAGCTTGGGCTACCATTACAAAACACCAGATTAGGTGAGAAAACAACAGAAATTTATTGTATTACAGTTCTGGGACTGGAAGTCCAAGATCAAGATGCCTGCATGGTTACTTTCTGTTATAAGTTCTCCTCTTGAGTTGTACCAGGTAACTTTCCCACTCTGTGCTCACATGATCTCTTCTTTGTGCAAGCATAGGGAAAGAGAGAGAATGTGACCTCCGACATGAGAGAATGCCCAGCAAGCAAACTTTCTGGTGTGTCTCCTTATAAAAGCAATAATCCCACGATGAGGGCCCCACCTTCATAATCTAATCTAAATCTGATTGCCTTCCAAAGTCCCCATCTCCAAATACCATAACACTGGGCAGTAAAACTTTCAACATATAAATTTTGGGGCACACAAACATTCAGTTCATAACATTGTTATTTTTTTTTCCCAGCAGCATAATACTAACTTTACTAGGATTCTCAAGAGAAACAGAACTATAGTATATTATATACACACTATATAGAATGCTACATATAGGGGGTGCCTGGGTAGCTCAGTCGTTAAGTGTCTGCCTTGGCTCAGGTTATGATCCCAGGGTCCTGGGATCGAGCCCTGCATTGGGCTCCCTGCTCATCAGGAAGCCTGCTTCTCCCTCTCATATTCCTCCTTCTTGTATTCCCTCTCTTGCTGTCTCTGTCTCTGTCAAATAAATAAAACCTTTAAAAAAATAATAGTACGTAAATAAGTATACGCACACACACACAAACACACTGTGTTGGCCATCAAACAACAGAGGTTTGAACTGTACAAGCACACTTATATGTAGATTTTTTTCAATAGATATATTAAAAATTTCTTGGAGATTTTTGATAATTTGAGAAAACTTGCAGACAACACAGCCTAGAAATATCAAAAAAAGAGAAATAATTAGGTACATCATGAATGCATGAAATATATGTAGATAATTGTCTATAATTTATTACCATAAAATACAAATCTATAATAAAAAGTTTAAATTTATCAAAACTTACACACTTGAACGTAGTTCATACATGGCACCATTTACAGTTGAGATAAATGTAAGCAAACGTAAAGATGTAGTATTAAATCTTAAGTGTGTAAAATTAACCAGAGTACATACTGTACTACTATAACAATTCACATCCTGTTGCTATTTGAGTGAGCTCAAATCTTATGAGTATTCTATTAAAACACAGTATGACAATAATCGTCTTCCTATAAACAGCTTGTTATCTCCGGTAAATTTCATATCACAGTAAAAAGTGATCCCATCCTGTTGTTCAATTAGTAGTTAAGTTTTGGGGGAGTAAAGTTGTACACTGATTTTCAACTGCACAAGGATCAGCACCCCTAACCCCCCATTGTTCAAGAGTCAACTATGTGTACGTGTGTGTGTGTGTGTGTGTGTGTGTGTGTGTATAGAGATAGGGAGAGAAAGAGAGAGAGATAGATTATAAAAAAAGAGAGACAGAAAGAGAGAAAGACTATAAGAAATAAGCTTATGTGATTATGGAGGTTAGCAAGTTCCAAGATCTTCAGGGTGAATTGGCAGGCTGGAGAGTTAGGAGAGCTGATGGTGCGATTCCAGTCTAGAGAACAATAGGCTTGAGACCCAGGAGCAGCCAATGTTTCAGTTAGAGCCTGAAGGTAAGAAAAAAAGCCAGTGTTCCAATTTGAAGGCAGTTAGGCAGGAAGAACTCCTTCTTACTTGGAGGAGGTTCAGCTTTGTTTTTTTTCTAGCCAGATCTTGAACTGTTTAGGTGAGGCCCACCCATACTAGGGAGAGCAATCTGCTTTACTGGCTCTACCTATTTAAATGTTAAATTGGAAAACACCTGAACAGAAACACCTATAATAATGCTTGATCAAATATCTGGGCCAAATATCTGTCTCCTAAACTCGTAAAATAACTGTCACGGTAATAAATGAACAGGCACCAGAGAACTAGGGAATTCCTGAGTATAGTAATTTCATAGTTGGCTCTAGATCTTCCTGCAGGAATGAGCTAACATGTGTAAAAGACTCAGCACAGTGTTCAGCAGGTAATAGATACACAATAAATATTAATATTCTTCCTTTTACCATATTCCTCTAGCACATCCAACTGTTAACATCAGTTCTTTGGAAAAGGAAACTTAGAGATTTTTCTTGCATTTTGTAGGAGGGATTAAGGGAGCAGGTAAACAGGAAGTCTGAAATATTCCCCATAAATATTTATTCTTTTTTTTTAAAGGTTTTTATTATTTATTTGACACAGACATAGAGAGCACAAGTAGGCAGAGCAGCAGGCAGGGGGAGAGGGAGAAGCAGGCTCTCTGCTGAGCAGGGAGCCCAATGTGGGGCTCGATCTCAGGACCCCAGGATCACGACCCGAGCTGAAGGTGGCCTCTTAACTGACTGAGCCATCCAGGTGCCCCAATATTTATTCTTATAAGTTACATTTTCTCTACTTTTACTTACTTGTCTCATTTCATTATTTTTCTTTTTAGTTTTAGTCGCTTTACTATAATTTCCTTTTTTTCCTCTCTCACTTTTCTTTCATATCTAATTGCCCATAGAGGAATTAAATAGTTTTAGAGCAAGTCAAGCTCTTTAAAAAAAATAGATGATCAAGTACGTTGCTCAAAGTCACACACTATTAGGAAGTGGGAGAAATAGATATAAAATTTTCCCTTCAAATCCATTCTTCCACTAAAACAATCTACTTTACAAAATCTATATGTATTTTTAAAATGTTCACTTTGAAAGGAATACAAAGTGCACATGCCCCTTAAAATGGGCAGGCTAAAGAGAGCACATTATATTGTCCTTGAATTTGAATTCTACATTTAAAAAAATATAACTCAGAATTATATAATTCTAATAAGTTATATAAAACAACTTAGAATTAGCTATAAGCTTGCTATATATGTCATTAAATGTATAATATATGTAAGATGAGCTCAATTCCTATACAATTAACTTCATTTTATTTTTAAAATGAAAATTTTAATATTTTTATTAAAATAAAATTTTACATAAAATATCAATTTATAAATTATAAATTGAAGATGATTTTGTTAAGTTCTTACTAACCAGCTAAACCACAATGTAATAAGCCATTAAAATTAAGAAAGCTATTCGGGGCGCCTGGGTGGTTCAGTGGGTTAAAGCCTCTGCCTTCGGCTCAGGTCATGATCCCAGGGTCCTGGGATCGAGCCCCACATCTGGCTCTCTGCTCGGCAGGGAGCCTGCTTCCTCCTCTCTCTCCCTCTCTCTGCCTGCCTCTCTGCCTACTTGTGATCTCTGTCTGTCAAATAAATAAAATCTTAAAAAAAATTAAGAAAGATATTTATATATTTAATATCTTAATTACTCTGTACCACAGCATCTAAAGAGTTTGCAATTCTTGGTTTTTCTGTGGTTATAAAAACGATATTAGTAAATGTATTTTCCGTTACTTTAAAATTGTCTTAAAGATCTTTTACACTTCAGAATAAAGACGTACTTAACAATAACACCTAAGTGACACAATTTAAGAAAAAGTCAATATATCCTAATCCATTTGGAAGGAGAATAAGCAAGGAGGGAGGGGTTGGAGGGAATGATCAATTATCCTGAGGAAAATATAAGTCAGTTTTAGCTGTGCTTAAAATCTGTGCACAGCTTTACTTATTTACTTCTGATTTTATAAGGGAAAAATAAGACTTCCTTTCGATATTTACTTCTCCATGCATAAAGTAACTCTGGAAGGGTGTACGACAGAGTAAGAAGGGTGGGTCTATATTGTAGGCTTTTGGTTGGGGCCAGGAGGCAGAACCTTCCAGATGAAGTCATCAGTATGGGAAGAAAATGTATGGGAACATGTATACATGTATACATGACCAATTTTCTTGTTTGGGAACCACGTAAATGCATATATTTTCAAACAAATTTAAAATTAATTTAAAAAGAAAGAAAAGGATACCTTCTAGGTTATTTCTCAGCTGAGTGGATCTGATCACCCCGTTTACTGAGGCCAGTGTTTGTAGTGTGCTAAAAGGCAAAGCGTCTTTCTCAGTGTCCTCTTACTTGTCTGGTTGCCATAGACTTTGGTGAATTTGATCTAGCCTGTCTTTTAAAATTGTCTAATTAGGATATAATCTTACAGACACAATGTACACAAATTTGATGCAATAGAAATGCACAAAAAGCTCAGAAGCTTTATTGAGGAATTTATTAATTTCTTATAGTGATGTCAGAAACAAATTAACATGAAATATTGTTGGCATCAAATATTCATTCTTCAGAGGTCCTAAATAGTGGCATCCTAGCTACTTTAATTCCATTATTTCTTCTCAAAAACAACTCTAGACAAGAAGTAATCTCATTCAGACAGATGAATCTATATGGCTCTAATTTCCATACGAATTGTAAGATTAAGGAGGAGGCTTTGTGCCTGGAGCCTATGAGATGGATAAAAATGAGCATCACATACATCAGAAGAAGGTGCTTTAATAAGGCCTAGGCTTTGGGGAGAAGTGAGGCAATGTGGAATGTAAAAGTATTGTAGTTTTTTCCCCCCTTGAATGTGGAGCAGCAAGTTTAAAAAGTGAATGGTGTCTTTTATGGGTGGAGTTCAGTAGTAAAGCAAATGCATCCTATTGCTCAGTGCCAAAGAAAGAGAAGAATTTTGTGTTCTGTATGTCACAGTCCTGTGGTGAACCCTGAAGCATAAATTGTAGACAAATCCCACAGCAGTAGTAAGGCAGACAAATTGCTTTTATATATTTTAAGGCATAAAAGTTAAGAGCAGATATAAGTAATAGCAAAAATTCATATGAGCTCAGGGGCCAAGATGTAGTTGGTATGGCAACTATCACTTTGAATTTTCTCACCTTTGTGTAAAATAAAATCCTAGCTATATTCTTTCCATTAATGGAAACACATGATAAGGTGCTTGGTAGGTATGAGACCCGTGTAGAGACTGGCCCTTGAGTCCAAGTGGATGAAATTCTAGGAATGCAGGGTGAAACAGTTTTTTTCATAAAGATTACAACTCTGGGGACAACAGCAAATAGAAATAGCAAATTATCAGACTTATTGGGCTATGTTTTTCTTTCAGTTAAATTTTCCTTAGTTATAACCATATGTTCATTTAATCATTAATACTTAACAAGTATTTATTCACTTAACAAGTATTTATTACACAACTAAACATCAAACATCCTTTTAAGAACTTTTGTAAACAACAGTGAACAAAAGACACAATTTGTCTTTTCATGGAGCTTTCATTCTGTTGAAAGGGATGGATTAAAAGCAAAATAAATAAAATACAAACCATTGTTTCAAGTGGTATGAGAAGAAATGAGACAGGCAAGTAAGATGTGAAACATTAGGGAAGACTGGAATTTTAGATCATTGTACAAGGAAGGCCCTCCTGGGAAACTCATTACTCAGTGAAGACCCAAAGAAAATAACGGAATAAGCTGCATGCATGGTCAGCCCAGGAAATCCCAAGTGACAGGCCTCTGGCGGAAGATACCTGGTGAATTGAAGGAACATTCCGGAAATGCCCAGTTGACTAGGATAGAATAGTAGGAGATGGTGCTCAGAAGGAATGGGACAAAAGAAGAGGGAGGGCTTCTCAGGCTTTTGTAGGTGAAAGCATTGTAATTTTACTCAGGGTGAGCTCACCAGAGAGGGTTCTGAAAGTTGGGGGAGCAGTAATCTCTGGCCCATGTGTCAGTGGTGACTTTCTAGTTTCTAGAAAGGAAGTTTCTAGTTTCTAGGAAGGACTGTAGTGGGGGCACAAAGTGATGTTTGAAGACCAGCTAGGGCTACAGCAGTGTCTGTGCAAGACATGGACAATGGATAGCCATGGAACTGGTTGGGAAGGAGAAGCTGTCAGATCCCGATTTGTTTTTTGGGAGTTGAGTGAAAGATATTGGATGAATGATTAGATATAGGATGTAAGGGGAAGAAAGGAATCAAGATAAGACCTGGTATGTGTTTGTTTCTTGCTTGAATAACAAAAAAATAATGGCGTTTCCACTTTCCGAGTGGGAAGAACTATAAGAACAGGTATAAGGGGACAGATGAATATCAGTACCTCGATTTTGGATTAATAAATTTGAGATGTTAATTAGTAATCTGATTGGAGGAGTCCTAAATTAGAGATACCATGTATAATTATCACCATATAAATGGGATTTAAGACCAGAAGACTGCATGAGAATATGTAATAGGTTACTGTTAAAAGACATCAAGATTTGGACAGCTTTGAGGTGCAGGAAGATACAAGATCAGTGTCCCAGCCAACTGGGTCCTGGTGTTGATAAGGGTTGGAACATCACACCATCACCCTCTGGGCTTGTATTCATAGACTATAGAATCTTCAAGTGAATCACAGCAAAATACTTTGGTACAAACACAGGATTAGCCAACTTTCCCCTGAGCCAGGACAATGCCTGGCCTATAGGAAGATATTGGCTCCGTCACTATCTCCCCGCCCCATGGCATTGCTTCTTGCAGTACCAAATGACCACACAGTTTAAAGGAGCCAATTCAGTTTTTCTCTATCCTCTTATGCCCTTTGTTTCATTGAATTTATCATGCTCTGAAATTATCTTGTTTATTTATTTAGTTATTTTCTGAAGCCCTCATTAGAACGTAAATTCTTTGATGGTGATTTCATCTGTCTCACTTGCTGCTATAACGTTTGTGCCCGGAAGAATGCCCAGCGCATAAGAACTGTATTTATGATATGCATATATTTATGATATGTACTTAGTATCTTCTGTATAAATCACAGTGTGATCTGAAGGAGCCCCTGTACCCTCACAAAGGGAGCCCACATGGTTGCCTGTTGCTCCCTTATATGCCCTTAATGCTTTACTTTTCAATCCATTTCCTTGCATTCAGACAGATGAAAATTATTCCTGGACTAAATTTGATTTTAGGTCCAACTGAAGTACATAGGGAGTAGGTAGGGACTTTTTTTTTTCCCCCTAACTGAAAGAAGACTTCTGAAGAAATGGGACCAAAAGTTGTAGTTAGATCCTTTACTTCATACCATGGATTTGTTAGTGTTTTTTCTTGCATACCTCTCGTGACGAAATGATTTTGGGACCATAAGTCAGAACAACTGACTTCAGATCCCAATGTGGGACATAGTGGATGTGACCACGGAAGTATCATTTTCGAGTTTGTTCATTGTCAAAGTGGAACAGTAACATGCACTTTACAAAATTTTAGAAAGGAAATGAGTTATATGGCTCTGCAAATGCCACATGCCTGTTCTGTTGTGGTTGACTAAGGCAAGATGCTTACCCACTCCTTCTTTCCCATTGATAGATCACTACGTGGAGCACTGGGGGAGGTGCCAGACAGGTGGAGTACTGGGTCTTTTCTGCTCACCCCACAGGCTAACCAAGCCTCTACTGGGCTCTTCCCTGAGACCTGCAACCTTGATATCTGAGCTTCAAGACTTCCTCTGAGAAAACTATGGTCCTCGCATTCCTATTTTCTCTAAGGGGATCCCCAAATCTGTATGCTTCTGGAGAGCACCACCCAATAAATGCTTCTCCTATTACAGTTATGTTAACAGTGCCTCACAGAATTTGCCTCAAGCAGTAGGAAGGAAACAGGAATTCCTCATAAGTGTGAGCATGAGAGAAGGACCTAAGATGTCCAGAAAGTGAGACAGAGCCTCACTTTCTGTCGCTCTTCCCTTTGTACCATCTGGTATCAAAATCAGATTAACACTTCGGGGCACCTGGGTGGCTCAGTGGGTTAAAGCCTCTGCCTTCTGCTCAGGTCATGATCTCAGGGTCCTGGGATCGAGCCCCGCATCAGCTCTCTGCTCACTAGGGAGCCTGCTTCCTCCTCTCTCTCTGCCTGCCTCTCTGCCTACTTGTGATCTCTGTCTGTCAAATAAATAAATAAAATCTTTTAAAAAAAATCAGATTAACACTCCTAGGGTATAGTTTGGATCATGATTGTCTCTGCTCTAAGATTTTTACAACCTCTCTAATACCTAACAAAATAGATGCTCTTGCCATGCACAGTTTGCTGCACCATTAGTTGAAGATTTGTGGTCAAGACATTTAACTCCTCTGCCTTGGTTTCCTCATCTAGAATGTGGATAATTTTAGCACTTACTATAGTCTTGTTGGGAGGATTAGATGCATTAGCTCATTCAAGCATTTAGAAAAAGTTTGGCATATAACGTTTATTATTGATGATAATAAGTTATTGTTAATTGTTGTTATATGGTAGTACCTTTCCTAAAGGAATGAAATAATGAATAATGAAAAGAGCACGTTTTCAAAATCAAACAGATATATATTTAAAATCTAAGTCCAAAATATACCAGTTTTGTTATGTTAGGCAAAATGTCTCACTTTTCACCAGAAAAGTGGGGTTAGTAATTCTTTTTCTAGTGATTGTAATGATTAGAGTCAATTACATTAAATAATATGTGATTAATTCCTGCCCCAAACAGATATGTAATAAGTGTAGTTCTTAATAATCAACTTAAGGGGCATCTAAGTAGCTCAGTCAGTTAAGCGTCTGGCTTTGGCTTAGGTCATGATCTCAGGGTCCTGGGATTGGAATCCTGTGTTGGGCTCCCTGCTCACTGGGGAGTCTGCTTGTCCCTCTGCCCCTCCCCGACTCATTCTCTCTCTCTCTCTCTAATAAATAAATAATTTTTTAAAAAAATCAACTTAATTTCATCACTCAAAATTCTTCACAATGAATTTAGCATTATTTTTGAGATTATACAAATGTATATATTTTGAAAATAATGAAGTATGTATTAAAGTATGAGGAAAATAGTGAAGATTATCTGAAATTTTATCTGCCTAAGACAGTCACTATCCACTCTCCATAGACCTTCCATTCATTGTTTTTTTGCATGTTAAGCCATATAGTCATACTTACATAATAGTTCATACTGGGTCCATATCACACCTCTTTTTTTTTTCCCATTTTATTTATTTTTTTCAGCATAACAGTATTCATTGTTTTTGCACAACACCCAGTGCTCCATGCAAAACGTGCCCTCCCTATTACCCACCACCTGTTCCCCCAACCATATCACACCTCTTATATTTACTTTTTAATATCTTTATTGCAGTATACTTGACAAACAGCAAACTGCATATATTTAAAGTATATAATTTGAAAAATTTTGCATGTGTATACACCATGAAACCATCACTACAATCAAGATAATTGCTATATCCTATAACCTAAAAGTTTCTTTATACCATTTTTATGATCCCTCTTTCCTCCCTACCCTGCTTTCTGTCCCTCTGGATTAATTTGCATCTTTTAGGATGTTATATGAATGGAATCACATAACACATACTCTTTTTTTAAAAAAAATATTTTATTTACTTATTAAACACAGAGAGAGATCACAGGTAGGCAGAGAGGCAGGCAGAGAGGGGGTGGGGAAGTAGGCTTCTTTCTGAGCAGAAAGCCCGATGCGGGACTCGATCCCAGGAGCCTGAGATCATGACCTGAGCCGAAGGCAGAGGCTTAACCCACTGAGCCACCCAGGAGCCCCAACACATACTCTTTTTTGTCTGAGTTCTTCACTTAGCATTAACTGTTTTAGATTTATTTATATTCTTTCACATATCATTCGTTCATGTCACTTAGTGCTGAATAGTATACAGTAATGCAATCTGTTTATCCAGTAATCTGTGATGGACATTTGGGTTATACTCAGTTTTTGACTATTATAAATAAGTCGTTTACAAATGAGAATTTGAATACAAGTCTTTGTGTAGACTTATGCTTTCATTCTTCACACTCAAATACCTGAGTAGAATGACTGGGTCTGATGGTGGGCATGTACTTAATTTTTAAAATTTCTAAACGTTTTTCCAAAGCAGTCAGAGTATTTTACATTATCAAGAGCAGTGAATGAGATGTGGACCAGGTTTTCCACAGCCTCACAAATGCTTCTTATGTCAGGTTTTGTTTTCAGGATGTTCTAGTGGATATGTGCTATCTCATCGTGCTTTCAGTTTGCATTTCCCTACTGACTAATGATGCTGAACATTCTTTCCAAGTGCTTATTTGCTATCTGTAAATCTTCTGTGATGTCTATTCAAATCTTTTGTCAGAATTAATCAGATCTATGTTTAAATCCTTGGTCCAAAATATACTAAATTTGTTATATTAGGCAAGAGGCCTAGTTTTTGTTATTGGGTTGTTTTCTTATTATTCTGAAAAGTCTTTATATATTCTGGATACACGTCCTTTACCAGATATGTGGATTACGAAAATTGTCTCACAATTTCTGGACTATAGTTTCATTTGTTTGAGGAGTTCTGTGGGGCACTTGGCTGGCTCAGTGCATAGAGCATATGACTCTTAAACACAGGGTTGTGAGTTTGAGCTCCATGTTGGGCATAGAGATTACTTAAAAAACAGTTGTTTTTTTCTCAAAGAACAAGAGTTCTTAATTTTGATGAGGTATGATTTATCAAGTTTTTATTCTAGGGATCATTCTTTTAGTATTTATATATAAAATATTTGTTATACTGAAGGCCACAGATTTTCCTGTTTTGTTCCAGAAGTTTTATAGTTTTATGTTTTATATTTAACTCTGTTATCCATTTAAGATATGGTTTTTATTGGTGATAACTATGAATCAAAGTGCATTTTTTTGGTATATGGTCATCCAGTTGTTCCAATATCACTTATTGAAATGACAACATGTATACATCTTTCTTTTTTTTCCCACTGAATTACCTTGGCATCTGTGTTAAAAGTCAATTGACCATATATGTATTGGTCTTATTGGATTATTACTGGACTCTCCATTCTGTTCTATTGTTTGTCTACCCTGTTGCCAAAACCATACTGTTTTATTACAGTTTTATAATTTTGAAGTCAGGTAGGCCTCCAACTCTCTTCTTTTTCAAAGTGGTGTTAGATATTCTAGATCCTTTTGCATTTTTGTCTGAATTGTAAAATAAGCATATACATTTCCATAAAAAAGGGATGCTACAGTTTTGATATGGATTACTTTGCATTAAATGACCAATGAAGGAGTATTAACAATCTTAACATATAAAATAATATTCATGCGTATTCTAAAATGTCCACATTTATTTAAATACATATATTTAAGATAAATAGAATATTTGGGTGCCTGGATGGCTCAGTTGGTTAAGATCACAATTCCAGGGTCTGAGCATCAGGCCCCCTGCTGAGGAGAATCAGTGGCAAGTCTGCTTCTCTGTCTGCCCCACCCCCTGCTTGTGTTCATACTCTCTCTCTTTCTTAAAAATAAATAAATTAAAAAAGAATATTTTACATGAAAACAATTTTTCATCTTATATGCTTTTATAAAATCATAGTTTTGTAGGTAATTTTTGTTTTGCTTTATTCCTCTTTTCTTCTTTCTTTTTCCCACCCCTTTCCAGGACAAATGTAAACAATGACACCATCAGTACATGTTCATCCATTATCATTTGCATGCTAAAAAAAATAATTTAGGTATTTGTGACCATCATGAAAATGTGCCTCCGACGTCTCCGATAGCAGGGAGCTTATTTGACTTGTGATCCCAGCTCATGAACTCTAAATGCATTCTCATGCTGCCAATTAAGATGCCATTTAAAATGTTAACACCCAGGATGCCTGGGTGGCTCAGTCAGTTAAGTGTCTGCCTTCTGCTCAGGTCATCATCCCAGCTCAGCTCATCATCCCAGGGTCCTGGGATCGAGTCCCACATCAGTCTCCCTGTTCAGCAGGGAGCCTGCTTCTCCCTCTCCCTCTGCCCCTCCTCCCTACTTGCTTGTACTCACTCTCTCTCTCTTTCTCTCTCTGTATATATATCAAGTAAATAAAATCTTTAAAAACTAATAAAAATTAAACTTCTGTGCACCAACAATATAGCAACTAAGCATATATCAGAAACACAAAATGATCTAAAAATAAAATTACAGTAAGAGAGTTTAACTTTTAGAAATGGATAGTTACATAATAGTAAAGAAAATAAGTGCAAAAATTAAATAATGTAATTAACAAAGTCATACATAGAGCAATTCCTGCATTATTTAAATTAGGAGTTTGTTTAGAAATTTTAACATGATTTCTCTGGGTATTTTTTGTTGTTGAGTACAGCTGACACATAATGTTATATTAGTTTCAGGTGTACAACATAGTGATATAAGTTTATACATTAGGTTATGCTCACAAGTATAGCTTCTGTCTGTGACTGTACATCGCTGTTACAGTATCATTAACTATATTCCTTATGCTATGCCCCTTATTCTGAGTATTTTGTTTTAAACTATAGACTCACTATTTTGTCATTGAATGGGATTTGTTATGATTTGTTTTTCATAATTCCTGTCTCTCCTTGTTCTTTTTCCCCTTCTAGAATTCTTATTATCCACATGTTGCCAAAAGAATTCCTGTTACCTGCATATTGTATCTCCCAGTTTGGCCCTCCAACTCTCTTCTCCTGTTTTCCATCTTCTTTATTGTATTGTATCTGTGTTGTGAGATTTTCCATGGTCTTACAGAGCTACTGGTTGGATTCTCAAGGGTAATGGTCATCTCCTTTTGTCAACTGGTAGATTTTCAAATTTAATAATAATTTTTAATTTATCCATTTTTTTTCTTTTGACTGTTGTTTGTGCCACATTTGTAATTTTGTTAGTGTTCATTACTGTTTTATCCAAATCATCAGCTGCTTCCTTAACAATTCTTTTCAACGGTTGCAGCTTGATCTGGTGTTCCGTTTCTTTTTCTTCTCTAACTTGGTAGGTTTCCTGACATGTTATTTTGCTCTACACATTCATAACTTACATGACTTTAGATCATTCAGGCTCATGTAGGCAGGGACTACCTTGAGAGTGGACAGCAGTCTCCTGTTCCGAGGGCTGGCTCTCTGGAAGCCCCAAAGGAAGGTGCTCTGTACCCTGGGCTTCTTAGCTACAGTGATCAACAGGTTCCCAGTTTAAGGCATAGAGAATCCTTGGCCTACAGTTGCCCTCTAAGAGGCCCTAGTTCTCTGTGGGAACAAAGATACTTAGGCGCTCCTAGCTACCTGCAAAGCGTATTTGGTTTTTCTTCTTTAGGGTCTCTACGGACTTATTTTCTCCAGTTTCATCATTTTCCTGAATTTTTATCCATGGACTCTTGGCTCCAATTTCCAGGTTCTCCTCAGGACCAGAGGAGGACCTTGATTAAGCTTGATTTTACTCTTTATCCAGATTCCAATAGACTTCATTTCCTTGATTTATCATGTGGGTCCCATTTTCTGGCAACAGCTCTGGCAAGGAAGGATGGTTGGTGATCCATTGTACTGGAGCTGGGAGTAGAGAGCCACATGGAATTCCATATTCTTGCTATTCCTCAAATAAATCCCATGTTTGTTAAAAAGGAAAACTTGTGTTCCTTAAAATCGACCCAAATATTCTTCCTTCATTCCTTTGCTTACACCTGGAATGCTTCCCTCCCATCATTTTCCCAGTCAGTAAATATTACCTGTTTTTCTAAATATACCTTAAATGCTTCCTCCTTGAAGCATTTCAACTTTTTTTGGCTTCTCTGTTATGTATTTCCATATACTAGAATAGTTTCACATGCAATAGTGTTGCTTTCTCTTAAAGCATATTAAATACCAGTTGCTCCCAGTTTATAAAATTAGGTATAGGGCAAAGAGAGGTATTAAATGTTTTGAAGTAACACCATGTACAACAAAACCTTAATTTTAAATGCTTACAGGACTCAGGTCTCCTTAATGCATTTGGAGGTACTGGAGGATCTGGCCTTTGGTGACCTACAGAGCACATGCCTTGGCTCTCAGTAGCCTCCCGTCAGCAGTTGCTCTAAATTATGAATGCCAGTCTTTCCAGAACTTCCAAACTTTTTTTTTTTTTAAGATTTTTTATTTATTTGACAGAGAGAGACACAGCGAGAGAGAGAACACAAGCAGAGGGAGTGGGAGAGGGAGAAGCAGGCTTCCCGCTGAGCAGGGAGCCCGGTGCCCCAGGAGCCTGGGGTCATGACCGAAGGCAGACCCTCAACACCTGAGCCACCCAGGTGCCCCAGAACTTCCAAACATTAAAGAGAATCTAGAAACATGAATTTTTATGTGAAAATTCATGGTTTAAAAATATTACAACATATTTAAAAAATTTAAAACATTGTGCTTGCCGGATAAGTATATCTGCAAGTGGTCATTCGCAATTCCTGTTGCAAAGCCAGAATGGACCATGAATCTTTTGACTTTTTATGTCTCATGTCTTACCAGGAGGTAAAGAATTTATTGAACCTACCTTGTATGCCATCTCTTTCATCTTCATTAAAATATTTATTCCTTGATGGCAAAAATGTTCTCATCCTATTATCTCTTGCATTGTCTAGCTAATGCTTCCCTCACAGAATTAGCTCCATAGAAATATGTAGAATTAACCCCACTCCTCACTTATATTAAAATTACCATTCATGGGGCACCTGGGTGGCTCAGTCATTAAGTGTCTGCCTTCGGCTCAGGTCATGATCTCAAGGTCCTGGGATAGAGCCCTGCCTTGGACTCCCTGCTCCACAGGAAGCCTGCTTCTCCCTCTCCCACTCCACCCACTTGTGTTCCCTCTCTCACTGTCAGTCTCTGTCAAATAAATAAATAAAATCTTTAAAAAAATTAGCATCCATACTGATGCAGTTAAGTGCCAACTGGAGTAGCCGTATGAGTAAAATCAGGGAAGGGTGAGAAGATTTATCCTCAGGAATATTTGCCCAAGAAAGAACATTTTTTTTTTAACTCCAAAGCCTGTCTAATGGTAAATAATGGAGTAATCTGGGTCTATGTTATCTGTCCAGTGCTTCCAGAGTTCATTTGGAGACTACATGTTCTTATATGAACTTCTTTTCCTAGAATTCAAACTACTGAGGAAAAAAACTACTTGGCATTTTCTCTAGGAGTTGAGAAGGAAAAATGGGACCAGAGTATTGTCCTTTTTTATTCCTACTTCTCTATTTATCCCTCTCCTTATAAGAGATTTTAGTGCCTATTCTCAAATTTGGGACTAAAGATTTCATAAAGTTACTTTTCCATTAAAGCTTTTGTCTCTTTGTTTAAACATTTTAAAGAGAAAATTATGTTGTCAAATTTTGGATATTAGTCTAGCCTTATTCTCTCTAGTTACATGGTTTCAAGTTACTCAGTACTTTCAGTACTTTTTTGCATATAGCTTAGCTTTTAACCTGACTTTAAGTGATTATCACTATTAAAGTATGAGGAAAGACCAGGATTGACATGAAACTCTTGAATATGTAAAAAAAAAATCACAAATTTAAATGATAATGATTATTATATTTATAATTTAGTGAACACTTACTATGTTGTAGAAACTAGCTAGGTGATTAAGTATTAACTTATCCAGTCTTTGTAGCAACCACTGAAAAAGCAATATGTCTCCATTTTACATATGAGAGTAGTGAGCCATGTGAATTTAACTTGTCCAAGGACACAGAGATGATATGTGGAGGATGAAAGATTCCAGCTCAGGAAATCTAACGCCAGAGGTCTCCATGCAATATGCTTACCCATGCAATGTACTCTTTCACTAAGGAAGATAAACCGTTTTCAGTATTGGAAGAAATACATTATGTCAACTTATGCAGTGTTATAATTAAATCCATCAAGTAATGAGGCTCTTGGGTGATTCAGTATACCTATGAATAAGTTCATACTGAGAATGCCTAGCTCGTTCTTCACAGGTCTGAAGGAGCTCCTGATCAAACAATAAAATGTAAGTCCCATAGTCAACAATGTGACTAAGATATACTGTTCTAACAACCCGGTTCATTCTAAGGAACTTAAAAAAATCAGTTAGAGTGATGTCACCAAGAGGGCAACATAGGTCATTCCTGACTTTTCCCCCTCACAAGAAGAAGAACTAACATTTATTCAAGAACAAGACACCACTGAGAGAATCTTAGAATATGGGGGTAAAGCTGAAGCACCCCCTGTCCTGTACCTCAAAGACCAAGAAAGACTACATTAGATTCCAGTGGCATTTTTTATTTAGAAAAAACACTCCTAAAATTTACATATGGAACCATGAAAGACCCCAATGGGCCAGCAATTCCATTTATGGAACTGTATCCAAAGGTAACAAAAACATTAACTTGGAAACATTCATGCACCCCCATTTTCATACCAGCATTATTTATAATAGCCAAGACATGGAAACGACCTGTTAATTGGGTGAATGGATAAAGGAGTTGTGGTATGTTTGTGTGTGTATACACAGGCACTCACACACACACACACAGAGGCATATTCTTCAACTATTAAAAAAAACAAGGAAATTCTACCATTTACTGTAACATGGATGAAACTCAAGGACCTAATGCTAAGTAAAATAAGTCAGAGAGAGAAAGGTAAGTACTGTATGTTCTCACACATGGAATCTAAAACAATAACAACAACAAAAAAGCCCACAACGCTCATAGAAAAAGAGTTGGTTGCCTGAAGCAAGGAGTAGGCAGAGGGAAAGTTAGAAGCAGGTAGTCAAAAAGTACAAACTTCCAGTTACAAGATAAGTAAGTACCACGGATATAATGTACAGTATGATCAGTGTATCTAACACTGTTGTATAATATAGAGGAAAATTAAGAGAGTAAATCCTGAATTCTCATAAGGAGAACATTTTTTCTTTTTTTTTCTTTTTATTCTATCTATATGAGAAGATGGATATTAGCTGAATCTATTTTGGCAATCATTTCACAATACATGTAAATCAAATCATCATGTTGTATGTCTTAGACTTATACAGTGAAGCACATAAATTATTTCTCAATAAAACTAGGAGGGAATTCACATCTCCTAAGCAAATCCTTTGAGTTAGGTAAATTTTATCTAACTAAGTATTATAAATCTCCATGGGACACAAAGGTCACATCACGGATCCAATTAAAACTATTCTCCTCTGTCCACTGGAGAAATCAGTATTGTTCTCTACAACAGATCCTGTCCTAACTTAGCAAAAGGCTTTTATGCTCTAATTTTATTTAAACAGTCTCATGGGGCCCTATTTCACAATGATATTAATAGAGTTCAGAGGTTCCAATGTATAAAACATTGCACTTTTCTGGAAAAGGAGGGAATGAACGTGGGACTAAGGGGAGGTTTATAGGTCAGATGAAGATGACAGAAAACACGTGCAACCTTAGAAAATAAGTTCCAGGATGTTGTGTTGCTATTTTCCCACTTTCTTTCTCCTATTTTTTTTTTAACTAGAAGATTGGAATCTACAAATAAGACTATGAAAAATGTGAAATCTGAGTTTTACTCTTATTAAATTTTTGAGTCTAGGTTTCTATAACTCATAGACTCTGAAGTGAGTGCAATAGAGATCAACAACGATAATTTCAAGTAACACCCATGAAGAAGTGCTCAGGGAGTAAGGAATTATTTAGTGTGAAACAGAGAAGATTGGAGAATAATTTAAACATTGTTCAAAGATACGAAGAAAAATTATTCATCTCCTTCCTATTGAGAGCTAACAGCAGGAAATGGGCTTTTGCTGCTATCTGAGGAATTTATGTTATTATAGAAAATAGTTTCCTCAGGCAAAAGTTTTTAGGTATTTTTTTTCAGGAATGCATTATTGAAAGAGGTTTGTGGATCTCTTTTTCTGAAGGTCTTTACACACAAAATGTTTCCTCATTAGTTTTGGGGTTTTTTAAAGATCTAATTCTATAAAATATGTAGGGATGAAAATGATAGCATTTCTCAAATTCTTAAAACCTAAAACTGGATTCTGGATCATATTTTTTTCTGTGAAATGATTGTGATAAAGAGGAGAGTAAATTTATTAAAACATACCATACTTTCAAAGCTTCATCTTTGATGCAGAATATTTATGTCAAATCTGTATACACAGAAACTTACATGTTAGATGTATACATATGATATTTAAAATGATTAAATTGTATAAATAAAAGGTGCTTTAGGAAAACCATAGGAAATATTGTGTGATAAAATTTGACCTTGCAAACATAAGAACCCACACCTCAAATATAAAACCAAATTACTTTGACTTCATTGTCAAAGTAAACATTGATTTATGCTGTTCTGAAATGTTCTTCACAGGGGGCCTGCCAGCTCCTTCTCCAATCTCTACACACATGCTCCGCCTTGGGAATCACTGCTCTATGACATTCTTAGCAAAAGGTGCGTGAATATTCTCAGAGCCAGTCCAGGTGTGGTCCATGACTAGAGCTGTCTCCTGACTCACCTTGCTGGATTAAGGTGATGACTCACAAGTTAATGTCTCCGTGCAGCTTTCCAAAAGCTATCATTTTCTTTTGAGGAGGGCATTTTCTTTCCCCCTGTATCCATGGGATAATACTTTTTAAAAATCATATGTTTACATTTTAGCACCTTACATCACCCAGGACCAAGGACTGACTTTCTAATTTTAAAGGTATTTAAATCTCATTTATTAGGACAGCTAATATTATAAATTGAAAGCTTATAATTTGGAAAAGGGGGCTAATTGAAAATTATTTTTACTTAACAAATCTTTCCCAAAATTGTTCTAAATTGCATCTTGAGCTAAATTGCAAGAGGAATGTTTAAAATACTTAGGTGAATGGTTGATTTTGAAACACTTTTAGAAACACCCACATGTTTATAATTTACATGCCATCTTGAAAGCATGTATTTGTTTCAGACCACGTTCCTTAGCAGCTGTACAGGAGCTTGTTAGTGTAGTTGGGAATATAGTAGTTAAAGCCAATACAGCTGCGTTCATTTTAACATCATACCATAATTTTTCCCCATTTAGTCCTGATTTTTTCATGCTAAGCCTAAATGAGTAAGGTCTCATTTTTTTCTGTCATAATGAATATAAGTGGATTGCTTAATTTGGCCAGTCTTTAAAGGGTTATAGAGAGAACTCTTTTCATATACATTATTTCCTGAAATACCTACCCTCTCTATAATTCTAGTCAAGAGATTTTGTTTAAATATCATTTTTATGATCACATTTATTGAGCACATATTGCATCTGAGACATTGTGCTTAAATATGGGGGTATTAAGGGGTTTAAGGTAGACATACTCATTGTTCCCACTGACCTTAGTAAGAGGTATAGCTAATGAAGGCTGAAGTAAAGATAATCAGACATCTAATAGAGCATGGAAGGTGCTGTTATGGGAGTAGTACTGGGTGGTGTGGATTCCAAGAAAGACTTCAAAAGTGAAGGGAAGTGTGCAGAGAAACAGGACGTGATTGATGACAGGTGTGGATGGAAAAGAGTCTACTAAGCAAGGGGAACAGCCTGTGCTAAAGCCCAGGGCCTTTGGAAGATTGAAGGTACATGAGACGGCTGGACTGTTGCATGGCAGGGAGGGGTATCAAGAAATGAGAATTAATCAGGGGTTATATCCCAAGGGACTATATAAGCCCTATTAAGAAAATCATATTTTATCCTGTAAGTAATGAGAAAAACTTGAAGCATTTTAGAGAGAGTAAACATAATCAGATTTATTTATTTTTAATTTTTTAAAGATTGTCATATCCATTATGTAAGAAATTAATTGGACAGAGTAAGAATGGACTAGAAAATACAAATGAGGAGATCAGTTGAATAATCTATGTAGTCTAGGTACATCAAATTAATAACCTAGAATAACACTAATATGCTGGAGAGAAGAGGAAAGGAAGTGAATGGGTTTTGTTGATAGGGTATGGGGTAGGAAAGGGTAATGATAAAATAATTTCTGTTTTGAACATATTTTATTTTTTATATATATGTATATATATACATATATAAAAATATATGTATATATATACATATATAAAAATATATGTGTATATATATACATATATAAAAATATATGTATATATATACATATATAAAAATATATGTATATATATACATATATAAAAATATATGTATATATGTATATATATTTTATATAATATACATATGTATTATATATAACATATATAAATATATATAACATATATAAAATATATGTATATATATACATATATATATATATATATATATATATACACACACAGAGAGAGAGAGAGAGAATTTGTTCTTCAAATTGTGTATGTAAAGCTCAAGAGAGAAAAATGTGCTGATGATCCAGATCTTGAAGCCATCAGCCTAATAGTCCTCATCAAAACCAGAGAGTAGAATGGGTCTGCCCAGGGAGGAGTGGAGCACCACAGGTCCCAGTCTTGCCTCTTCCGTGTTTTCTGATCTAGCTCACAAATAACCTGTTGGGGAGCTGTGGGCAACCCCCAAGTTATTTGCCCAACGTGTGAAAGCAAAGCCAGCTCTGAGGCTCAGGACATTTCTAAGGAAGAGCAATTCCCCACCTTAAAGGAGGGACTGAAGCAGCTGGATGTTATTTGGACAATGCACTGACTAGTGAATAGTGATGCTATTGACCTGGTTCTCGCAATAGTAGCCTAACATTTCCACTTCCATACAAATAAAATAATTTAGATCAGTCATGACCAAAGTATCAATGTATCCTCAGGTTTGGCAGATACTTTTCAATGATACTAAAACAGTGATGAACTTAGAAATATATCATTTGTTGACTGTTTCTTTTTTTTTAATTTTTATTTGTTTATTTACAGCATAACAGTGTTCATTGTTTTGGCATCACACCCAGTGCTCCATGCAGTACGTGCCCTCCCTATTACCCACCACCTGATTCCTCAACCTCCCACCCCCCCCACCCCCCTGCCGCCCCTTCATAACCCTCTGGTTGTTTTTCAGAGTCCATAGTCTCTCATTGTTCATCTCCCCTTCCAGTTTCCCTCAACTCCCTCTCCTCTCCATCTCCCCATGTCCTCCATGTTATTTGTTATGCTCCACAAATAAGTGAGACCATATGATACTTGACTCTCTCGGCTTGACTTGTTGACTGTTTCTAAATCATTTTTAAGTTATGGTGGGACATCCTTCCTGTTAGTAGTTAAAGGTAGAATTCGTCCAGAGTTAAGAGATATACCAGGTCCCACTTTTGAAATATGCCAATGTTTTTTATTTGTTTTTCCTTTAAGGGGATAATATAGCCAAATGATATACAATGATGAACCTCAAAACCTTTCTGAATATAATATGTCAACTATTTTTTTTGGTTGCCATTCTATGTAAACATCATGGGTGACAGGATTCTGTATTTCACTTATGCCTTGTTTTTTGTTGTTTTATACCTACTTTTCCAAAGATTACGTCTTTAAACAAATATCCCTAGAATAGAGAGCACAATCTTTGTCATTGTCTTCCCTACGAGACCTGTACTTCTCCTTCCCCTGACCACTTAAGGTACAAATGCTTAACATACACTATTTCTCTACTTCAGGTTTTCTCTTTCGTAAATAATCACTTGGTATTTGAGTTTTCTTTATGACACTTAAAAGAGAATAAAAAGAGAAAGGTAGTTTGAGAAAAGTTGTATTTTATTTACCAAATAGATTTGGTTTCCCAAGTCCCGCTTTTTAAATTGAAGTTCGACTATTGGAAAATGGTGTGCTGTGCACATGAATCAGCCAGCACGCAGACCCATGCTGCTCTGTATGTGCGATGTGCCTCCAAGGTGTGATTTGACAGCTTGTATTTGCTCACTAGCCACTCCACAGCAGGGAGATGTTGGTCTGGAATAAGAGTTGTTTACAGACATTGTGAAAGTTGTCCATCGGCACCAAGCATGTAAACTTTTAGAATTGTTCAGAGTCTGGTTATATGAGGCATCATTCAGAAAGTTTTTCATTAGAACATAACTATTTCTCCGAGTCCTCTTCAACAAAACTATATTTTTTTTCTTCTCATTTTCTCCCATGTCTGAATGTAGTGAAACTCAGAGGGAGTCAAAAACACGCAAATACTTTCTTGCCTATTTGTAGGTCTGCATTTCACTCTTCCAGTAGAGCATGTTTCCCCGTTTCCTTAAACTCTTTAAGGAAATTGATCCTATAATGATTTTATTATCTCATTCTTATGACTCGCACTTGATTTGTTCACAGACATTGGTGGGACACGTGCAACAATTCATTTAACAGAGGATTCTCATTATATGTTTTCTTCTATCTATTTATTTCCTTTTGTCCTGGTCTCAGTGGAAATTGAGCCATTTATGGTGCCTAACTCCAGAATACTGTTTCACATATTAATATGAGTTTGGAGAAACATGAATAATAAAGTATTATAGCTTGCACTTGGTGTTCAAAACTGCTCTCATACATCATAGTGGGCTGTTCTACTAAACTAGTCTTCCAACATTTCATTATTTTTACAGAACAGCATGTGACTCTTGATCTTGGGGTTGTGAGTTTGAGCCCCGAATTGAGTATAAAGATTACTTAAATAAACTAAAGAAAGCTAAAAATTAAAAAATCCTGGGTGGATCTATAAACAATTTATTACAATATAATTTACATTTATCTACTAGTTATTCCTTTTAGTTCCACAATACAGTAGATTTTTTTTCAAAATTTCTTGTACTTTTGCTTACCTGTTTTCAATATCTGTTTGACTTTTTCCCTGGCCAAATGAAATTTCACTCTTGTTAGAATAAAAGTGTTTGAGAATTGTGCTCTAATGCCCTGATAAAATACATAGGATTTCAATTTCAGTTCTTTTGTTTAGGTAATAAAAAACTACTCAGTGTATAAACCCTGAAATGTCATTATAAATCTTGATGGCACCAGAAAAAAAAAAAGAAATAAGCATTGTTGTTTGATTTCTAGTTATATAAATTTGGATGTTCTGAGTTTCAAATTCATTAAAAAAAATAAATTCATTCCTTCCTTCCTTTCCTTCCTTCCTTCCTTCCTTCTTTCCCTCCTTCCTTCCTTCCTTCCTTTTAACAGCTCTAAGAGTTTCCAGTTAAGCATCCAGTTAGTGGCAGTAGGTCCCTGGACCTCCTGTTCTCTCCAGTGTCTATCGTGTCCCAGTAATTCTTCTACCCCCTCCAGTTTGGTTCCAATCAACAGTCTTCAGCTGAAACGGCTCTCGTTCACTCTGTTTGGCTAACTTTATTTGTCAAATTTTAAACTTCAACTTACCTGATTCTTAGCAGTTGTCCCCATTGTTTCTTCCTACTTTGAAACACACAAGTCCCTGGGCTTTTCCTCCTCTCTGTCTCACAATTCCTTCTAAGTGTCCTTAGCAGCTTTTACTGAACTTTAAATTGTGGCTTTCTTCCAAGTCTCTGTCCTAAGCTTTTGTTCTCTTTTCTAAACTCTCTCCCTAGAGATCTCAGCTAGAACTAATGGATTTCTGTTGTTTAAGCCACCTCATCTCTGATATTTTGTTATGACAAAAGAGGAGACTGATACAGGCTTTATTTACTCATTATGGTGTTCATTGTGATTCTAAAAAATTATTAAGTCAGTCATTTTATACTGACTTATAAACATGTTAATATTTTATGATAAATGTAAAATTATTGGTAGTCCCTAAATACTGTAACTTGAAGGTATGGCAGCTTGAAACCATTGCTCATCTACCTAATCTGCCTGGAACAATATCCTCCCTTTCCCTTCTATCTAAGTGAAAAACTCAAATTTTAAGTCACTGATTCTCAACTTGGGACATTGGGATAAGCTTCAGGATATGTAGAAACCATTTAAATTATATGCTCCTTTTGTATAAATGCATGAATATGTGTTTTTGTAAAATAGGGTGAGAGAAAATTTGGAAAGTATATGCAGTAATTTGAGAATCTAAAAAATAAAATTGGAGAAGAGGTAATTTTACTCCTTACAAATTACTAAAGCACCCATTAAGGGGGAAGTGCGGGGAACCTTTTTCTTTTCCTAATGCATCACTCTTAGAGGACACTCCCTAGAGTGTTACCTGGGCTTGAAGTTGTCACCATCTGCCTTCTCCCATATTCTACACTCTATTTATTGCCTTGCCTCTTTTTGCCTTTGTAAGGTGTGACTTAGCCATTCACTGCCTTAAGCTCTTCAGAGTAGTAAAAGTTCAGTATTAATCAAATAAATAAATTTCTAACTCTGAAGCTAGAAGCTAAATGACAGTTATACTGCTAACCAGAAATTTTTAGTCAGTGGTAAAATATTGAATGATTCAAGTAGAAAGACATATATCAAAACTATTATTAGAGCTATTAGATTTAAAATATAGTTATTTAATATCAAAGACTATTCAAATGTATGCATAACAGAAAAATTTACAATGATTTGACTTCTCCAGCTAAAGGAGTTGTTCAAATTTATAAGATTTTTTTTAACTTGCCATATTTTGCTGAGTTAATACCTTTAGATTATAAAAGTTGAGCTAACACATATTAGTATAAAATATGGTTAATGCATGTACAGATTTAAAATGAGTTAGCTGAACTAAATATATTCTGACTATTATTCACTTCAAATGCATAATCATTTAAGGTAATGGATGCCTAGACATAGAAATATATTAGGAATGGAGAAAAGCCAAGCCACCCATATTATATAAACAAGGACTTTTATTTCCTGTGGCAGAAACTTCCAGCACCTATAAGATACCTATTTACCTTTCTCCTTACGAGAACAGTGCCTTTATTGGGGTCAGAAAGGTGCCTAACGAAACACATTTTCTCATCTTTCCTGCAGGTGGGGGTAACTAAGACGACATAAACAAGGAGTTACCGGGCAGGCTTTTTGGAGTACTCATTTAAAGGGAGCTGAGTCCTCTGGCAGAGTGCCTCCATTTCACCCTCCATTCATTTTCCTTCTTTCTGTTTGGAACATGAAAGTGGTAGCTGAGTCTTCAGCATCTTGCAACATTGAGGCAGCCTTGGGAATGGAAGCCACAGACTCATGATGGATATGTAGGAAAAAAAGTGAAGGATCCTGGGATAATGGTGTAATGGTCACCATTACACAGTCCTCAAAGTGGACACCTGCCTTCAGGCCTCTCAAAACACAAAATCTTTTAAAGCTGTTATTGCTCCTGATTTCTGTTGCCAGCAACAAAATACACCTTATAAGGGATACATTCTCTAGTTAGGAATACTGCATAGAGACACCAGGGTGACTCAGTCAGTTAATCATCTGCCTTGGGCTCAGGTCATGATCCCAGGGTCCTGGGATCAAGCCCCATATCATGCTCTTTGCTCAGTGGGGAGCCTGCTTCTCCCTTTCCTTCTGCATGCCACTCCCCCTGCTTGTGCTCTCTCTCCCTCTCTGTCAAATAAATAAACTCTTAAAAAAAAAAAAAAGGAATACTATGTAATTTAAA
Source organism: Meles meles (assembly GCF_922984935.1). Classification (NCBI taxonomy): domain Eukaryota; kingdom Metazoa; phylum Chordata; class Mammalia; order Carnivora; family Mustelidae; genus Meles; species Meles meles. The sequence continues at coordinate 28,174,776 of NC_060070.1, forward strand.
AAATAACATTGGTAGTCAAGGTATTGGTGAATGGTGGCTGCCTAAATCTTATTCTTTCACTAATATTCCCTAAACCCTACAGATAAATAAGAAAAAGTAAATTCATAATTTTCCATGACTTCATCATGATTAGAAGTCGAGAATATTTTTTTTAACTATGAAAATAAAAATTTCTAGTCAAGATTTTTTTGAGCTCTTGCAGAAACCCTTGCACAGTAAGCTAAAATCCTCCCGTTCAAAAAAAAGTCCACCCGAAGTGTGAAAGTGCTAAAAAAGATTCTGTATATTAAGATAGTGACTGTTGCAAAGGGACTTCAGATATGAGACTTGAAGAAGCAGTATAAGTAAAGCAACATTTCACGGGGAAAGAGTGGTAAAAAGAAAGAAATGGCATTTAGTGACTGAATGTTGAAAAGGAAGCAAGGGGAGAAAATTTAGGATTCTAAAAAAATAAAAGAAACCAGGTTCTTTCCCCAGCAACCTCCCTAAGACACTGTCCACTAAAGAAACTACATTTAATCACACTCACGAAGAATGAGTTTCCAAATTGGTATCTTTTTCTTTCACTCTCAGACTTCAACCCTGTTCATTAGTTGCAGAGACATAGCAACATGAACCTATATAAAGCTACTGTCAGGGGAAACCAGAAAATAAAAACCACATCTCCTCAGAAAATTATTTATTCAAAAAACCCCTCTATCATAACATTCCAGACTGAATCACATATCTTCAAACCAATATTTGGGTACCTGCAAAATATATACATACATATAAACAAAGGGAAAAATCTTTAACCAGAAATAAAATCTAAGAACAGAAATGTACAAAAAATGAGAGTTGACGGAATTCAAGCGAGACTTAAAAGAGAAGATAAAAATATTTTTAAGACTAGACCAAATTAAAGGGGATATGGATTAAAATAAAAATTTAGTAAGGGGCAGTCAAGCAAAGTGGACAAATAAACCAAGAGAATAGAAATGGGGATTAAAGAAAAATTTAAAAGCCAGAAAGAAAGTGATTGAAATAGAAGACAGGCAAAGAATATCTTAACAACTTGAGTTTCTGAAAAAGATAATGCAGTGGAACCCAATATGATATTTAAGACTACAGTCCAAGAAAACTCTCCAGAAAAATAGAAGATCTGTATTGACATATCAAAATAGGAATACTTGGTAAAATCAAAAATTGGTATGGGACAATAACTTCTACTCTGTTCCATCAGTCTGTTAATTCATTCTTCTGTCAATATCATAAAATCAGACCAAACACAGTTATAAGTTCAGCTCTCCAAACCACAAATATGGTATATTCCTTTAATTCCTCCAAATAATGCTTTAGAATTTTCAGTGAACCACATTTGCTTTAATTTCTGTGTTAAAAATAAATATATAAGGAAACTTTTTGAAATAGATTGAGGGGCTCTGAGCATAATGGTAGAGTAGGTATGACAATTAGGACAAAGCAAGTACGTTCATGGTCCATTTCTTCCTTGAGTGTAAAATTCAAGAATTTTAAATGTCAGTCTCAAAAATGTAACTTCTTTCAACCTCAATTTTAGTATACACTTCATATATATTTTAGTTTCTAATACAAAACTTGGTAAAATACATAAAAATCCTATGTTGAAATTTATCAGTAAGTCCTTTCTTTTGCTATATAATTAAAAAATAATATACTATTGCATTGTAAAGGGCAACATGTCAAAATTTGTCTTATTTTTTTTTTAAATTTCTCTTTAAGGTTTTATTTATTTGAGAGAGAGAGAGAGAGAGTACTATGCACAGTAGTGGAGAGAAGGGGCAGAGGGAGAGGGAGAAGCAGACTCCCCACTGAGTAGGGAGCCCAATTTGTGCTCTAATCCCAGGACCCTGGGATCATGACCTGAGCAGATGCTTAACCAACTGAGCCACCCTGGCGCCCCCTATGTTATAAATATTTTAAGAATTATAACAGTTTCTTAGGGTTGCCCTAACAAAGTAACGTAAACTAGGAGGCCTAAAAGAAATTCATGTTCTCACAGTGCTAGAGTCTGGAAGTCTGAGATCAAGATGTCCTTAGGGTTGGTTCCTTTTGAGAGCTGTAAAGGAGAATCGTTCCATACCTCTCCCCTAGCTTCTGTTGGTTTGCCAACAGTCTTTGGTGTTCTTTGGCTTATAGGTGTATCATCCCAATTTCTACCTTGATGTTCACACAGCATGCTCCCTGTGTGCCTATGTCCAAATTTCTGCTTTATATAAAAAGACAGTCATATTCAATTAGGAGCCCACCCTGTTCCAGTATGACCTCATCTTAACTAATCACATCTTTAGTGACCCCATTTCCAAGTTAAAGTCACATTCTGAGGTACTGGAGTGAGGACTTCAACATATGGGTTTTGGGGACCCAATTCATCTCATTAAGCGGTTACCTCTATATTGTGAATATTCTTAACACAGAAATTTTAGGTATTTATTTAAACTACTACTTTATTGTATAACATGAAAAAAATTTGAACTTAGAGACTATGAAAATCTCCAGGGAGAGATCAGGAAATTTACATGGAGTCAGATAACGTTAGGAAATAGTTCTCTGTATAAAAGTGAATTGCCTTTTTTTTTTCTCTTCACTCAAAATTTATGTTCTTACATGATAGAATAGAAATTTACCTACTTTATAACCTTTTGCTTTGTATTTACGTTGAATATGTTTGTTTTCCTTCTTAGACTATAAATTTTGGAAGTTGATTATGCACACTTTTATTTTTAATTTCAGGTCTGTGTGCTACATACAGGCATTCAATAATTATTTCATCAGTAAATAAATCAATGAGTAAAAGTGATGGTCACAAAAAAAAAAAAAACCTGATTAAATTTCCCATGGCTGTCTTTGCATTTTTCTAATACACCATTTATTTCATTTGAGTAAACATTCTTTGAGTGGTGTCTTTTATTTCCAATGATTGCACAAAGTTTGTTAAGTGGATATATAGGAATCACTGCACCTTTGACTGTATTGTACTCCAAGGCAAAATGTGGCATCTGCTCTGCAATGCACACAGCATAGCACCAGATCGATTCCATCATCCAGGAAGAGCATCAAGTCTGACTGAAAGCATAGTGGCTCAGATTTAGGACAGTCAAAATATAATTACCCCAAGATAAACTTGACCAGGAAGGGTAGAATTAAGCAATTTTGCCAATAAATCCATTGACTCTTTTGGAACATGAGTAAAATATCCCTTAGGCAGTTAGTAGAGTATAATCAAGGATACATGCCACATAGTGACACAGAAAAATATTCCTAGAGCTTTAGATTTTTATGAAAAATTGGAGGTTGTAGATCATTTTCAAAGATCCTGGAATTTTTTTTTTTTTAGGTCTTTCAAATCTCTTCCATTTTGCAATGGAATTGAAGTGGAAATAAGTGTATTTGTCATCCTATTTAGTATCTAGGCAGTTAAGATTGTCCAGTGATCTTTTTATAAATATGGTAGTTAAGTAATATGCAATATTTCACTTTTATGTTTTTATCAGTGTAACTATATCAAGCTATCACACTTATTCAGGGGAGAAGCCAATGTACTATATGAAAGTAGGCAGTCCCTAAATCTATGTCAAAAAATAAAAAAATTTTGGCGTAGTGGTCTTAAAATTTCACAACTAAATATTCCAAAAACAAAGGATAATACAAATGTCCTAGGGCCATAATAGGAATCAAACAACCAACTTTAAGGTCACAACTTTCATATTATCAAATTCATGAGAATTTTGTATCATATGCCATAATAAATATTTGTTTTAATATCAAAATAAATACATTTCCCAATTTTTATTAAAATGATAAAGTATGAAGATACACTTACTTATTTTGTGAATTTGAGGATTTTAGTGTGTTTTCCATATTTCAGTTTAAGGTAGTAGAATGAGCATAAGTTTTGAAGTCACTCTGACTTTCTTTCAAGAGTCATACAAGACATTTTCCGGAACTTAGAGACATCAGCTCTTTGCTCATTGAGGAAGATGACAGACTCTCACTGAACAATTTAAATTGTTGTTTTTCATTTAAAATTTTTTGGCAGGAACATATGGTTTATCTGGAGAAAAGTATATAAGAACCCAGTCTTTTGTAATTTGTAGAGATCTTTTTTTGTTGTTTCTTTTAGTTTTTTCAAAAATACAGATATTTGAAATTATTTTATGGTTGAGTCATTGATTTTTTTCTTTTTTAAAGGAAAGTCCTTATTCAAATGAACAGTATTTAACATTTTTGGTTTTTTTTTTTTTAATTGAAATTATACTAAGTATTTTCTCTGACCAGATAATCCCAAAAGATGCCATCTCATTTAGGCAACTTTTGATTATCTTTTCTTATTTAGGTCGAGTTGTACCTGGTTATATAACAAATGATTTTCAGTTGTATCCTGGTGTTTTGGGCTATTATGTTATAAAATTCAGGCTCTTGTTTAAATTTTCAATTTTAGCAGACATTCACTCTGAATGTCTATTTTTTTAATCTATTTTTAAATTTATTATTGAAGTGTAGTTGACATACATTACCTTTATTTAAGGTATACAGTGTGGTGATTGCACAATTCTATATATTACTCAGTGCTCAACATGGTAAGTGTAGTCATCATCTGTCACCATAAAGTGTTATTACAATATTATTGACTATATTCCCAATACTGTACTTTTAATCTTTGTGGCATTTATTTTATAACTTAGAAGTTTGTATCTCTTACTCCCTTTAACCTGTTTCACCTGTCTCCTACTCCATCCCCTCTGGTAACTATCAGTGCTCTGTATTTGAGTCTCTTTTTTTGTTCATTTGTTTGTTTGTTTGTTCTTTAGGTTCCACATATAAGTGAAGTTATATGGTATTTATCTTTCTCTGTCTGACTTATTTAGCATAACACCCTCAGGGTCCATCTGTGTTCTTGCAGATGACAAGATGGCAAGATCTTATTTATTTATTTATTTGGCTGAGTAGTAGTCCATTGTATAAAATAAATTAAAAATGGATGAAACACCTGAATATGAGACAGGAAATCATCAAAGTCCTAGAGGACAACACAAGCGGTAACCTTTTTGACATTGGCCATAACAACTTCTTACTAGATACATCTCCAGAAGCAAAGGAAACAAAAGCAAAAATGAACTATTGGGACTTCATCAAGATAAAAAGTTTCTACACAGCAAAGGAAATAATCAACAAAACTAAAAGGCAGCCTTTGGAATGGGAGAAGATATTTGCAAATGACATATCTAATAAAGGGTTAGTATCCAAAATATATAAAGAACTTATCAAACTCAACATCCAAGAAACAAATAACCTGGTTAAAAAATAAGCAGAAGACATGAACAGACATTCTTCCAAAGAAGACATTCAGATGACCAACAAACACATGAAAAGATACTGAACATCACTCATCATCATGAATCAAATATGAATCAATACTGCAATGAATCAAAACTACAATGAGATAGCACCTTGTATCTGTCAGAATAGCTAAAATTAACAACACAGAAGCAGCACGTGTTGGCAAGGATGTGGAGAAAGGACAACCCTCTTACACTGTTGGTAGGAATGCAAACTGGTGCAGCCACTGTAGAGAACAGTATGAAGTTTCCTCAAAAAGTTAAAACTATCTTCCCGTCGTTTTAGATTCACTTCTCCGCCAGTCCTATCATGGGGGGTTAGGGGGATAGGAGAAGAATAAGTAAAACAAGATGGGATTGGGAGGGAGACAAACTATAAATGACTCTTAATCTCACAAAACAAACTGGGGGTTGCTGGGGGGAGGTGGGGATGGGAGAGGGGGAGAGGGTTATGGACATTGGGGAGGGTATGTGCTATGGTGAGTGCTGTGAAGGGTGTAAACCTGGCGATTCACAGACCAGTACCCTTGGGGATAAAAATACATTATATGTTTATAAAAAAAAATTGGAAGGGGAGGCGAACCATAAGAGACTATGGACTCTGAAAAACAACCTGAGGGTTTTGAAGGGTTGGGGGTGGGAGGTTGGGGGAACAGGTGGTGGGTAATAGGGAGGGCACGTTTTGCATGGAGCACTGGGTGTTGTGCAAAAACAATGAATACTGTTACGCTGAAAAAATAAATAAATTTACAAAAAAGAAAAAAAGAAAAAGTTAAAACTATGGGCGCCTGGGTGGCTCAGTGGGTTAATGCCTCTGCCTTCAGATCAGGTCATGATCCCAGGATCCTGGGATTAAGCCCCACATCAGGCTCTCTGCTCAGCAGGGAGCCTATTTCCTCCTCTCTCTCTGCCTGCCTCTCTGCCTACCTGTGATCTCAGTCAGTCAAATAAATAAATAAAATCTTTTTTTAAAAAAAAGTTAAAACTAGAACTGTCCTACAACCTGGCACTTGCACTATTAGGTGTTTACTCAAAGGATACAAAAATACTGATTCAAAGGGGCACAGGCACTCTGATGTTTATAGCATCATTATCAATAAAAGCCCAATTATGGGAAAGCCCAAATGTCCATCGACTGATGGATAGAGAAGTGATAGATAGAGAAAAGGTGGTATACATGTACATTGGAATATTAGTTAGCCATAAAAAGAATGAAATCTTGTCATTTGCAATAACATGGATGGAGCTAAATATATTATGCTAAGTAAAATGAGTCAGAGAAAGACCAATACCATATGATTTCACTCATATGTGGAATTTAAGAACTAAAACTGATGGTCATAAGGGGGCAAAAACAAAGAGGCATACTGTAAAACAGAGTCTTAACTATAGAGAACACAGAGAGTTGCTGGAGGGCAGATGGAAGAGGGGATGAATTAAATGTTTGATGGGTATTATTTTTTTTATTTCTTTTCAGCGTAACAGTATTCATTGTTTTGGCACCACACCCAGTGCTCCATGCAATACGTGCCCTCCCTATTACCCACCACCTGGTTCCCCAACCTCTCACCCCCTGCCCCTTCAATACCCTCAGGTTGTTGTTCAGAGTCCATAGTCTCTCATGGTTCATCTCCCCTTCCAATTTCCCTCAACTCCCTCTCCTTTCCATCTCCCCATGTTATTTGTTATGCTCCACAAATAAGTGAAACCATATGATACTTGATTCTCTCTGCTTGACTTATTTCACTCAGCATAATCTCTTCCAGTCCCGTCCATGTTGCTACAAAAGTTGGGTATTCATCCTTTCTGATGGAGGCATAATACTCCATCGTGCATATGGACCATATGTTCCTTATCCATTCGTCCGTTGAAGGGCATCTTGGTTCTTTCCACAGTTTGGCGACTATGGCCATTGCTGCAATAAACATTGGGGTACAGATGGCTCTTCTTTTCACTACATCTGTATCTTTGGGGTAAATACCCAGCAGTGTCATAAGGAAGCTCTATTTTTAATTTCTTGAGGAATCTCCACACTGTTTTCCAAAGTGGCTGCACTAACTTGCATTCCCACCAACAGTGTAAGAGGGTTCCCCTTTCTCCACATCCTCTCCAACACATGTTGTTTCCTGTCTTGCTAATTTTGGCCATTCTAACTGGAGTCAGGTGGTATCTCAATGTGGCTTTAATTTGAATCTCCCTGATGGCTAGTGATGATGAACATTTTTTCATGTGTCTGATAGCCATTTGTGTGTCTTCATTGGAGAAGTGTCTGTTCATATGTTCTGTCCATTTTTTTGATATGATTATCTGTTATGCTTGTGTGTTGAGTTTGAGGAGTTCTTTATAGATCCTGGATATCAACCTTTTGTCTGTACTGTCATTTGGAAATATCTTCTCCCATTCCGTGGGTTGCCTCTTTGTTTTGTTGACTGTTTCCTTTGCTGTGCAGAAGCTTTTGATCTTGATGAAGTCCCAAAAGTTCATTTTTGCTTTTGTTACCTTGGCCTTTGAAGACATATCTTGAAAGAAGTTGCTGTGGCTGATATTGAAGAGGTTACTGCCTATGTTCTCCTCTAGGATTCTGATGGATTCCTGTCTCACGTTGAGGTCTTTTATCCATTTCGAGTTTATCTTTGTATACGGTGTGAGAGAATGGTCGAGTTTCATTCTTCTACATATCGCTGTCCAGTTTTCCCAGTACCATTTATTGAAGAGACTGTCTTTTTTCCGCTGTATATTTTTTCCCGTTTTGTCGAAGATTATTTGACCATAGAGTTGAGGGTCCATATCTGGGCTCTCCACTCTGTTCCACTGGTCAATGTGTCTGTTTTTATGCCAATACCACGCTGTCTTGGTGATTACAGCTTTGTAGTAAAGCTTGAAATCAGGTAACGTGATGCTGCCAGTTTTGTTTTTGTTTTCAACATTTCCTTAGCAATTCAGGATCTCTTCTGATTCCATACAAATTTTAGGATTATTTGCTCCAGCTCCTTGAAAAATACCGGTGGAATTTTGATCGGAATGGCATTAAAAGTATAGATTGCTCTAGGCAGTATAGACATTTTTTTTTTTAAAGATTTTATTTGACAGAGATCACAAGTTGGCAGAGAGGCAGCCAGAGAGAGAGTGGTGGGGGGGGTGGAACAGGCTCCCTGCTGAGCAGAGAGACCCATGCGGGGCTTGATCCCAGGACCTTGAGATCATGACCTTGAAGGCAGAGGCTTAACCCACTGAGCCACTCAGGCGCCCCCAGTATAGACATTTTAACAATGTTTATTCTTCTGAATAGAAGAAGAGCATGGAACGGTCTTCCATCTTTTTGTGTCTTCTTCAATTTCTTTCATGAGTGTTCTGTAGTTCCTCGAGTGCAGGTCCTTTACCTCTTTGGTTAGGTTTATTCCCAGGTATCTTATGGTTCTTGGTGCTATAGTAAATGGACTCGATTCTCTAATTTCCCTTTCTGTATTTTCATTGTTAGTGTGTAAGAAAGCCACTGATTTCTGTACATTGACTTTATATCCTGCCATGTTACTGAATTACTGTATGAGTTCTAGTAGTTTGGGGGTGGAGTCTTTTGGATTTTCCATATAAAGAATCATGTCATCTGTGAAGAGAGAGAGTTTGACTTTTGATGGATACTATTAAGGAGGACTCTTGTTGTGAAGAGTAATGGGTATCGTATGTAAGTGATGAATCACTAAATTCCACTCCTGAAACTAATATTATACTATATATTAATGGGACTTTAAATAAAAACTTGAAGCAAACAAAAAATAAAATAATATTCTATTGTGTATATATACCACAGCTTTATCTATCGATGGATAGGGTTGTTCCATATCTTGACTGCAATGTAATGCTGCAATAAACCTAGAGGTTCATATTATCTTTTCAAATTAGCGTTTTGTCTTCTTTGGGTAAAATCCCAGTTGTGAAATTACTGGATCATACGGTATTTCTATTTTTAAGTTTTTGAGCAAATCCCATACTGTTTTCCACAATGGTTACACCAATTTACATTTCTACCAACAGTAAACAAGGGTTCACTATTTTTGGTACATCCTGACAATACTTATTATTTCTTGCCTTTCTGATACTAGCCATTCTGGCTATTGTGAGGTGATATCTCATTGCAGTTTGGATTTGCATTTCCCTAATGATTAGTGATGAGCATCTTTTCATGTGTCTTTTGGCCATCTCTATGTCTTTTTTAGAAAAATATCTATTTGGGTCCTCTGCCACTTTGTAATTGGATTCCTTAGGGTTTTTTGGCATTGAGTTGTATGAATTCTTTATGTATTTTGGATATTAATATTTTATCAAATACGTCATTTACAAATATCTTTTCTCACTCAAGTAAGCTGCCTTTTTATTTTGTTGGTTGTTTCCTTTGCTGTGCAACATCTTTTAATTTTGGCATAGTCTCAACAGTTTAATTTTGCTTTCATTACTTTTGTCTAAACATCCATAAAAATATTGGTAAAGGCAGTGTCCAAGAGATTGGTGCTTATGTTTTTTTGTTTTTTTTTTTAGGAGAGTTTTAAATATTTAAATATATCATGCCTAAAATCCCCTTATTTTCTGAAAATTGTCCTCCTTGTTTATAAAGTGAACTAGTATCACCAAGAAGCACAATGTAAATCTGAGAACTGGGGAGCTAGTAAGACTCCTGGACTGCTGGATTGCATTTCCATGGAAAGAAAGAGATTGAAGAAACCTAAGCACTGAGTGTAGTCTTTAATTATTTTTAGTATGTTTCCCAAAAGTCCAGAATAAGAGTTAAAGGGAATATATATTTCAATATACCAACTTCTTGGGTTGGAAATCTTTTTGGAAATGGATGCCCAAACAATTTGTGCCTACTGCATTAAGGCAAATTCCTTTGTCTCACTTAAAAGGCTCTCCAATACCAACCCTGATATACCTCCATAGTCTCCCTTATACCCTCAGAAATTTCTACTCAAAATAGATTACTCAGTGCCCCACCCCCCAAATAAACTTCACATTTTCCCTCTTTGATCCCTTTAGTTATATTATTCCTTTGCCTGATATAGTTCCTAACCAGCTTGGAATAACTCTTTATCTAGCTCTTTCTAACTCCACCTGTCAAAAATTAAATCCTCTCTTCAAGGCAAAGTTCAGAATGCTAGTTTTTTCATGGTCTTTGATTCCACTATCAGGTTGTAGCATTTACCTCCCCTAAAGCCACATACAAGTGTTAATATCTATCTTATGCAAGTATGTGGGTTTTTTAAATTATACTTGTGGTGTTTATATTTCTTTTCTTAGCTTTTTCAGTTTGGAAAAAATATTTTCTTAGTATTTCTACCTCTACAAAACAGTGTTTTGTATATGTTTGGAATTCCAGTTTAAAGTGCTTGAATTGGATTCTATTTACATAAAAAATATAAAATATAGTGACAGTAATAAATCAGTGGGTATGGGAGTTGGTGGGAAAATGGGAGGAGGTAGTCAGAGAGGGGTACAATAGAGAGATTACAAAGGGACAATAGGAAAATTTTAGAAGTGATGGGTATAGTCACTATCCTAGCTTTGTAGAAGGCTTCATGTTATACATAGGTCAAAACCTATCACTTAAATATGTGTTGTTTATTGTTAATTTTACTTTAGTAAAACTGTTTACAAAGCTGATGTTTGTGCAAAAAAGAAAATAGAGTGCTTTGTGAAGGAACCATCAGGGAAATCAGTGAAGACTCTTCTGGAGATAGCAATGAAGTCTAATCCTACTCAGTGAGAAAGAGCTATACTCATAGAATTCTGGGAACAGACTTATCCAGATAGAAGGATAGTCGATAGAGATATAGATATAGATATAGAACTTAGAGAATTGATGAAAATAAAGTGAACAGAGAAAATCAGGAGTGGGAGAGTATCAAGGAATTAGGTTGTAATGGTGGGTAGGTGTTCCTCAAGATAGAGAGTTTGGATTTTATTTGAAATGAAAAGACAAGTTACTAAAGGCTTACTAAAGACCATTGAGCAAGACTTTGCATTGACATAATCCAATGGATTGCTCTCTTTGAGAAATGTGGACAATAAATCCATGTGTCTGTGTGTCACATGAGGATAAGGTTATGAGAATGGTGGTGGGAATTAAAGTAGAAGCAGAAAGACCAGATGTCCTGGGCAGATGGGAGACTCTGGGCTGGGTTGAGGTGATAGAAGTGTGGATGGGGAACTGTGAATCAGTTCTTGATATATTTTAAAGGTAGAAGTCAAGGTGTTTGTAAGTGGTTTATAAATATGGAATCAGATAGAAGAATGAAGCATTATGATTAAGTTTCCGGCTCTAAGTGACTAGATAAAAGGAGGTTGCACTTATTGAACTGGAGAAAGCTGCAGGATGAATTGTTTTGTTTTTTGTTTTTTGGTGGGAAAAATCAGGATTCTGATTTGGATATGTTATATTTCAAAGGGTTGTGAAATGTTCAGGTGGAGATGTAGAAGACTCTGGGAATTACAAAGAAATTTTAGGTTAAGGTACAGTTAGATTTAAACACATACATGTGCACTCCAATTTAAATAGTTTGAATAATTCCCCTTTCAACTCACTGAGAATATAACTCAGGATGAGTGTCGGCCTATAGGGGTGGGTCTAGTGGTTCTTGGGCAATCTTAGTCCCTACACACCTTTCACTGTGTAGGCATCTTGCAGCCAGACTTTGAGATTTCAGTTGTCTTTGATTTAATGTAGATCTGAAATACCTGCTGGATATTTTATTTGGTTATCAAAGAAACAGTAATCTCTATCTGTTCTGGAGTAATAAAAGGTAAGTAGCTTGGCCTTGAAGAAAGTAACTTCCCAAAGCATACTCAAGTGTAATTTTGACCATCAATGATTTGAGTCTTATCCTCTGACTTTGAAAAAAACTAAAGACATGTAAATGGATCATCAGTATATTGATAGTATTTAAGGCCAAAGAATGAATGGGATTATTTGAGAGAAGGAGAGAGGAAAGACACCCTCAATTTAGTCCTAGCAAATTCTCTCATTCACAGAATCAGAAATCTGGTACAGAAAGAAGGACTAACAGCAATGACAGAAATAGGCCAAGGAGTAGGAGAAAAAACAGAGTGCATAGTATTGGAAACCCAAGAGAAAAAGATTATGAGAAGTGATCGACTATGTCAGATGTTGCTGGGGGTTGGATAATATGGAAAGCAGACTATGTCATATTCTCTGTTATATCCTGTGCCCAATACAGAGCCCTGCACTCGGGAGGTATTCAGAAAATATATGTTGTTTATGTACCAAAACATCCCATCATATACTCCATGAATGAACATGATGAACCAAGGTTTTTTATTTTAGGAGTTTTTATTCTATCTTCCCTACTAAAATATAAACACGTTTACGTGGTCACCTCTAAAACTCTCTATCTGAAACTACTATAACAAAGTACATAGAGTTGGAGAATTTAATTGCAGCATGAATACCAGTCCAAAATAATCCATTATAATTAATGGCTACATTTTTATTAGGTTCTAACTAATCCTTTTACTCTATGATTCAGAAAGCTATTTGCCAATATACATTAAAAAAAAAAGCAGAGATGATGTTGAGGCATAAGATGGGAACTATTCAGTTCTCTAATCAGTAGGATGAGTGCTAAGGGCTGATCTATGTGTTACCTAATTTCAGAAAAGCTGCAAGTACAAGGCAGATATTTATGTACTCTCTAGAAACTTTACTTCAAAAATTATGATATTTCTGTCAGTGAGATATATTTGTAGAAATATTCAATTTTGGAATAGTCTAGTAAGATTTTAAAGTATTTCAGCTATGTTGGAAAAGGAAAAAACAGGATAAATACAGCTTCAGTTATTTAAACACATATGCACATGCACAGGCACTGAAACAAAGCCCCAACTCACCTTTCTTGGACAGAATAATTGATCTTTCTATAAGGTAATTCCATAAGGACATCTTCCTGAATATCTCTCTTGATTTATGACTTCTTTTCTATTAAAGCTTTTTCAAGCAGGACCAGTCTGACTGCTGAATGATTGACAGAGTTGAAACCTTTGCTAAGAAATCAGGCTCAGAATGTTCTAAAATTGTGATAGATCACAGAAAGAAGTTGTTACAAAGGATTTTACAAATATAAGCCATTGAGCTAGACCTAAGTAAAATGTAGGTTCTACCTATTGTAATTTTCTGGGTTTAGGGCAATGTTTCTTCATTCTGACTTTGGAAATATGGACACTAGTCCTCAGATATAAATAATCTTATTCTTAATTTGTATTTTAAAAATACATTTAGGGGCCCCTGGATAGCTCAGTTTGTTAAGTGTCTGCCTTTGGCTTGCGTCATGATCCCAGGGTCCAGGCATCAAGTCCTATGTCATCAGGCTCTCAGCTCAGTGGGAAACCTCCTTCTCCCTTTCCCTCTGCCTGCCGCTCCCCCTGCTTGTGCTCTTTCTCTCTCTGCCAAATGGATAAATAAAATCTTTTTAAAAAGACATTTAATATCTAATGATATCTATTTCATGTAGATTGAGAATTATAGATTTAAATTTTGTTTTTATTTTTATTGAATAAATTTGATATGTAACATTGTTCAAGTTAAGTTGTACAGCATGTTACTTTGCTGTATTTATATGTTGTAATGATTGCTAGTTTAGCAGTATTTATCCAGTGCATAATTGTAGTGCCATATTATTGTCTATATTCACTATACTGTGCTTTGATCTCTGTGGCTTGTTTATTACTCTTTACAAGTATATACCCTTAAACATTTTCATCATTCTTTTTTTTTTAAAGATTTTATTTATTTATTTGACAGAGATCACAAGTAGGCAGAGAGGCAGGCAGAAAGAGGGGGAAGCAGGCTCCCTGCTGAGCAGAGAGCCCGATGCAGGGCTCGATTCCAGGACCCTGGGATCATCACTGATCCACCCAGGTGCCCCCATTGTCATCATTCTTATCCTTCACCCAACCAGTCCCCTGGTAATGACCATTTAACTTTCTGTTCTTTATAGCTTTAACTTTTTTAGATTCCACATATAAATGATAACAGACAGAATTTGACTTTCTCAGGCTTATCTTGCTTAGCATAATGTGCTTGAGGTCCATCTATGTTGTTCCAGATGAGAAGATATCTTCCTTTCTCATGGCTGAATAATACCCCATTGTGTATATGTACCATATCTTTTTTATTCATTAATCTGTTAAGGAACATTTGAGTTATTTCCATATCTTGTCTATTGTGTACAATGTTATAGTAAACTAAGGAGAATATATATCTTGTCAAAATTATGTTTTCATTTTCTTTGGGCATTATACCCAAAAGTGAAATTGCTGCATCATATAGTAGATCTATTTTTAATTTTTTGAGGAACTTCCATGTTGTTTTTCCATAGTGACTGGATTAATATACCTTCCCACTAACAATGTTTATAAGGGTTCCCTTTTCACCATGTCCTCACTAGCATCTGTTGTCTCTTCTTGAGTATAACCATTTCAACAGGTATGAGGTGATATCTCATTATGGTTTTGATATTTTGGGATATTGTTCATCATCTCATGTGTCTGTTGACCTTTTTGATGTCTTCTTTGGAGAAATGTCTATATAGTTCTTCTGCCCATTTTTAATCAGATTTTTTAAAATTAGTGAGTTCACTGAGTTCTTTATATATTTTGGATATTAACCCTTATCTGATATTTGATTTGAAAAATTTTCTCCCATTCTATAGGTTTTCTTTTCATTTTGTTAATTGTTTCTTTTGCTGTGAGAAGCTTCTGTGTTTCATATAGTCTCATTTGTTGATTTTTAATTTTATTTGTCCTTTTGGCACAATTTACTGCCTCCAATTACTGCCAAAACGAATATCAATGAACTTTTTCTCTATGTTTTTTTTTTCTAGCAGTTTTATGGCATCAGGTCTTAACCTTAAGTCTTTGGTCCATTTCTAGTTAATTTTTGTGAGTGGTGTGAGATAGAATCCTATTTTATTGTTCTACATGTGTTTCTTCAGTTTTCCCAGCACCATTTATTGAAGATACTAACCTTTCCCCATTAGATATTCTTGGCTTCCTTGTTGAACATTAGTAGGCTGTATATGCTGTGATTTAATTCTAGGTTTAATTCTACTGTTTTCATTACTGTGGCTTTTAGTATGTTTGAAATCTGGAAGTGCTTTGTTCTTTTTTTTCAAGATTGCTTTGGCTATTTGGGTCTTTTGTGGTTCCACACAAATTGTAGGACTATTTTTTCTATTTGAAGAATGCCTTTGGTATTTTGATGGGGATTGCATTGAATCTGTAATTGTTTTAGGTAGTACGGTCATTTTAACAATATTAATTCTTCCGATCCATGAACATGGGGTATCTTTCCACTTGTTTGTCATCTTCAATTTCTTCTAGCAAAATTTTGTAGTTTTCATTATACAGATCTTTTATTTTCTTAAAGTTATTCCAAAGTATTTTATCATTTTTAATGTTATTGCAAATGGCATCATTTTATTTATTTATTTTTTGGATGTTTCATGATTATTGTAAAGAAATGCAAATGATTTCTATATGTTGATTTTGTATCCTGCCACTTTACTGAAATTGTTGATTAATTCTAACCGTTTTTTGACTGATTCTCTGTAATGTTCTAAAGATGGGTTCATATTATTAGCAAATAATGACAATTTTATATCATTCTTTCCTACTTGGATGCCTTTTATTTATTTATTTGGTCTTGCTTATTGGTTCTGGTGAAGACTTCTAGCACTACTTTGAACAGAAATGGTAGAGTGGAAATCCTTACTTTATTATTTTTTTTTTCCATTTTTTACTTTTTTTTTATTTTTTAATTTCTTCCATTTTATTTATTTTTTCAGCGTAACAGTATTCATTCTTTTTGCACAACACCCAGGAGGGCACGTTTTGCATGGAGCACTGGGTGTTGTGCAAAAAGAATGAATCCTTACTTTATTTCTGAAGGGGAAGCACTTTTAATTTCTCTCCATTGAGTGTAATGTTAGGTGTGGGTTTGTCACATATGGCCTTTATTATGTTGGAATATCTTCCTTCTATATCCAGTGTCTTAAAGGTTTTTATCATGAAAGAATTATATTTTATCAATGCCTTTTCTTGCATTTATTGAGTTGACCATATGATTTTTTATCCTTCATTTTTGTTGTTGTGGTGTATTACATTTATAGATTCATGTATGCTGAACCTCTCTTGTGTCCCCCGATAAATCTCACCTGGTCATGATGTGTCCTTTTAATGTGTTCTTGAATTAGGATTGCTAATATTTTGTTGAGAATTTTGCATCTGTATTCATCAGGGATATTGGTCTATAGTTTTATTTTCTTGTAGTATTCTTATATCTGGTTTTGGTATCAAAGTAATGCCTCATGGAATGAGTTTGGAAATATTCCCTTTTCGTCGAGAGTTTCGAAGAGGTTAAAGAGAATTAGTGTTAATTCCTCTTTAAATATTCAGTAGAACTCTCTAGTGATACCATCTGTTCCTGAAAAAGTTTTCCTTGTTGGGAGTTTTTTTTCGTTTGTTTGTTTTTTTAAAATTACTGATTCAATATCTATTCGTTACTGATCTGTTCAGATTTTCTATTTATTCCTCTTTCAGCTTTAATAGGTTATGTGTTTCTAGAGATGTATCAATTTCTTCTTGGTTATGTAATTTATTGGCATGTAATTGTTCATAGCAGTCTATTATTCTATGTATTTCTGTAGCATCATTTATAATTTCTTCTTTTCCATTTCTAATTTTATGAGTCTTCACTCTCTTTTTCTAGTTAGTCTAGTTAAAGGTTTGTCATTTTTGTTTATCCTTTTGAAAAAACAGCTCTTAGTTATGTTAATCTTTTTCTGGTCTCTATTTCATTGATTTTTGCTTTGGCCTTTATTATTTCCTATTTCCTATTATATCCCCTTTGGGCCTAATTTGCTCTTCTAGTTCCTGAGGTGTTAAGTTAGATTGTTTATTCAAGATATTGCTACCTTCTTAATATATGTATTTATTGCTTTTAACTTCTTCCCAGAACTGTTTATGGTGCATCCCACAATATTTGATGTTTGTTTTCATTTTCATTTGTTTTGTGATAATTTCTATTTCCCTTTTTATTTCTTTTACCCAATGTTTGTTTAGAAGTATGTTTAGTTTCCACTGATCTGTAGACCGTATTACTTTCTTCTTGTTGATTTCTAGTTTCATGCCATTATCAAAGAAGATTGTTAAGATTTCAGTCTTCTTAAATTTCCCAAGATTTGTTTTCTGGACTATCATATGATCTATCCTGGAGAATGTTTCATGTGTACTTAATAAGAATGTATATTCTGCTGTTGGATGGAATGTTCAGTATATTTCTTCTAAGCCCATTTATTTTAAAGTTTCAATTTAGTTTCATTGTTTCAGTTCCAATGTTTCCTTGTTGATTTTCTGTCTGGATGATCTATCTATTGCTGATAGTGGAGTATTAAAGTTCCCTACAGTTACTGCATTGGTATTGTTTATTTCTCTTAAGATCTGTTATTAATTACTTACTACATTTTGGTGTTCGGGTGCTGGGAGTGTATATATTTACAATTGTTATACCTTCTTGATTCTTGATGTATTGAACCTTTTACCCTTATATAAAGACATTCTTTTGCTCTTGTTATCCTTTTTGGCTTGAAGTCTTTGTCTAACTATGGTGACACTCACCTTCATTTTGTTTCCATTTGGTTGGCATAACATCTTTTATCCTGTAGGCAGCATAAAGTTAGGTCTTGCTTATTTTTTTTTAACTATCCAGCCACTTTATGTCATTTGATTGGGCAGTTCAATCTATTTATATTTAGGGTGATGAATAATATGTAAGGATTTATTACTGCCATTTTTTCTTTTACCTTCTGGTTATTCTCTCTATTCTTTTTCTTTCTGTTTCTGTCTGGCCCTGAAGTTGGCATTTCTCCAGGGTAAGTTTCTCTGTCTCCCCCCCTTTTTTTTTATGTTTTGTATCTCTGCTCTAGAGTTTTCTTTTGCAGTTATCCTAAGGTTTATACAAAACATCATATATATTAAAATAGTGGTTTTTTTTTTCCTGCTGATAGTAATTTATCTTCATTTGCCTATAGGATTCCATCCTTTTATTCATCCCTTTTATATTTTTATTAGTACAAATTATCTCTTTTTATGCTGTGATTTTGTTACCAAGTAGTAGTAGCTATACTTATTTTCAAAGTTCTTTTCCTTTAATCTTTATGCTATTGTTGAGTTAAATATACTATTTTTTAAAAGCTGTAGTATTATAATTTTGACCATTGCTCACCTTTAACAGAGTTTTATGTATTTACATCTTTTCAGTCTGAAGAATTTCTTTCAACATTTTTTTGTAAGTCAGCTCTAGCGGTGGTGAACTTCCTCAGCTTTTTGTTTGTGGGAAAGCATTTAAATCTCTCCCATATCTGAAGGATAACTTTGCCAGATAGAGAATTTTTGGTGGGCACTTTTAATTGTTCGGTATTTTGAGTGTCTCATTCCACTCTTTTTTGACTTGTAGAGTTTCTGCTGGGAAATCTGCTGATAGCCTATTGAGAGTATTTTTGTAGGTTGTTGTCCCCCCACCCCCCCAGCTGCCTTTAAGGTTCTTTTTTTTTTTTTTTAAGATTTTTTTTTTATTTGTTTATTTTCAGCATAACAGTGTTCATTGTTTTTGCACCGCACCCAGTGCTCCATGCAGTACGTGCCCTCCCTATTACCCACCACCTGGTTCTTCAACCTCCCACCCCCCCGCCCCTTCAAAACCCTCTGGTTGTTTTTCAGAGTCCATAGTCTCTCATGGTTCATCTCCCCTTCCAGGTTTCCTCAACCCCCTCTCCTCTCCATCTCCCCATGTCGTCCGTGTTCTTTGTTCTACTCCACAAATAAGTGAGACCATATGATACTTGACTCTCTCTGCTTGACTTATTTTGCTCAGCATAATCTCTTCCAGTCCCTTCCATGTTGCTACAAAAGTTAGGTATTCATCCTTTCTGATGGAGGCATAATACTCCATCGTGTATATGTACCACATCTTCCTTATCCATTCGTCCGTTGAAGGGCATCTTGGTTCTTTCCACAGTTTGGCGACTGTGGCCATTGCTGCTATAAACATTGGGGTACAGATGGCTCTTCTTTTCACTACATCTGTATCTTTGGGATAAATATCCAGCAGTGCAATTGCAGGGTCATAAGGAAGCTCTATTTTTAATTTCTTGAGGAATCTCCACACTGTCCTCCAAAGTGGCTGCACTAACTTGCATTCCCACCAACAGTGTAAGAAGGTTCCCCTTTCTCCACATCCTGTCCAACACATGTTGTTTCCTGTCTTGCTAATTTTGGCCATTCTAACTGGTGTCAGGTGGTATCTCAATGTAGTTTTAATTTGAATCTCCCTGATGGCTAGTGATGATGAACATTTTTCATGTGTCTGATAGCCGTTTGTATGTCTTCATTGGAGAAGTGTCTGTTCATATCTTCTGCCCATTTTTTGATATGATTATCTGTTTTGTGTGTGTTGAGTTTGAGGAGTTCTTTATAGATCCTGGATATCAACCTTTTGTCTGTACTGTCATTTGCAAATATCTTCTCCCATTCCGTGGGTTGCCTCTTTGTTTTGTTGACTGTTTCCTTTGCTGTGCAGAAGCTTTTGATCTTGATGAAGTCCCAAAAGTTCATTTTTGCTTTTGTTTCCTTGGCCTTTGGAGACATATCTTGAAAGAAGTTGCTGTGGCTGATATCGAAGAGGTTACTGCCGATGTTCTCCTCCAGGATTCTGATGGATTCCTGTCTCACGTTGAGGTCTTTTATCCATTTCGAGTTTATCTTTGTGTACGGTGTGAGAGAATGGTCGAGTTTCATTCTTCTACATATCGCTGTCCAGTTTTCCCAGTACCATTTATTGAAGAGACTGTCTTTTTTCCGCTGTATATTTTTTCCTGTTTTGTCGAAGATTATTTGACCATAGAGTTGAGGGTCCATATCTGGGCTCTCCACTCTGTTCCACTGGTCAATGTGTCTGTTTTTATGCCAGTACCATGCTGTCTTGGTGATCACAGCTTTGTAGTAAAGCTTGAAATCGGGTAACGTGATGCTGCCAGTTTTGTTTTTGTTTTTCAACATTTCCTTAGCAATTCAGGGTCTCTTCTGATTCCATACAAATTTTAGGATTATTTGCTCCAGCTCTTTGAAAAATACCGGTGGAATTTTGATCGGAATGGCATTAAAAGTATAGATTGCTCTAGGCAATATAGACATTTTAACAATGTTTATTCTTCTGATCCAAGAGCATGGAACGGTCTTCCATCTTTTTGTGTCTTCTTCAATTTCTTTCATGAGTGTTCTGTAGTTCCTCGAGTACAGGTCCTTTACCTCTTTGGTTAGGTTTATTCCCAGGTATCTTATGGTTCTTGGTGCTATAGTAAATGGACTCGATTCTCTAATTTCCCTTATACATTGTTAGTGTATAAGAAAGCCACTGATTTCTGTATATTGACTTTGTATCCTGCCACGTTACTGAATTGCTGTATGAGTTCTGGTAGTTTGGGGGTGGAGTTTTTGGGGTTTTTCCTATAAAGAATCATGTCATCTGTGAAGAGAGAGAGTTTGACTTCTTCCTTGCCAATTTGGATACCTTTTATTTCTCTTTGTTGTCTGATTGCCATTGCTAGGACTTCTAATACTATGTTGAACAACAGTGGTGAGAGTGGGCATCCTTGTCGTGTTCCTGATCTCAATGGGAAGGCCGCAAGCTTTTTCCCATTGAGGATGATATTTGCTGTGTGTCTTTCATAGATAGATTTTATGAAGTTCAGGAATGTTCCCTCTATCCCTATACTTTGAAGCGTTTTCATCAGGAACGGATGCTGGATTTTGTCAAATGCTTTTTCTGCATCAATTGAGAGGACCATGTGGTTCTTCTTTCTTCTCTTATTGATTTGTTCTATCACATTGATTGATTTGCGAATGCTGAACCATCCCTGTAACCCATGGATGAATCCCACCTGGTCATGGTGGATAATCTTTTTAATGTGCTGCTGGATCTTGTTTGCTAGGATCTTGTTGAGAATCTTAGCATCCATATTCATCAGTGATATTGGTCTGAAATTCTCCTTTTTGGTAGGGTCTTTGCCTGGTTTGGGGATCAGGGTAATGCTGGCTTCATAAAAAGAATCTGGAAGTTTTCCTTCTGCTTCAATTTTTTTGGAACAGCTTCAGGAGAATTGGTGTTATTTCTTTTTTGAAAGTTTGGTAGAATTCCCTAGGGAATCCGTCAGGTCCTGGGCTCTTGTTTTTTGGGAGGTTTTTGATCACTGCTTCAATCTCATTACTAGATATCAGTCTATTCAGGTTGTCAATTTCTTCCTGGTTCAATTTTGGGAGTTTATAGTTTTCCAGGAATGCATCCATTTCATCTAGGTTGCTTAGCTTATTGGCATATAATTGTTGGTAATAATTTCTGATGATTGTTTCTATTTCCTTGGTGTTAGTTGTGATCTCTCTCTTTTCATTCATAATTTTATTAATTTGGGCTTTCTCTCTTTTCTTTTGGATTAGTGTGGCCAGTAGTTTATCGATCTTATTGATTCTTTCAAAAAACCAGCTTCTAGTTTCATTGATACGTTCTACTGTATCTCTGGTTTCTACCTCATTGATCTCTGCTCTAATCTTGATTATTTTCCTTCTTGTGTGTGGAGTTGGTTTGATTTGTTGTTGATTCTCCAGTTCTTTAAGGTGTAGAGACAGCTGGTGTATTCTGGATTTTTCAATTTTTTTTTTAAAGATTTTATTTACATGACAGACAGAGATGACAAGTAGGCAGAGAGATAGGCAGAGACAGAGGGGGAAGCAGGCTCCCCGCTGAGCAGAGAGCCTGATGCAGGGCTCCATCCCAGGACCCTGAGACCATGACCTGAGCCGAAGGCAGAGACTTTAACCCACTGAGCCACCCAGGCGCCCCTGGATTTTTCAATTTTTTTGAGGGAGGCTTGGATGGCTATGTATTTCCCCCTTAGAACCGCCTTTGCTGTATCCCATAGGTTTTGGACCGAAGTGTCTTCATTCTCATTGGTTTCCATGAATTGTTTAAGTTCATCTTTGATCTCCTGGTTGATCCAAGCATTCTTAAGCAAGGTGGTCTTTAGCTTCCAGGTGTTTGAGTTCCTTCTGAACTTTTCCTTGTAATTGAGTTCCAGTTTCAAAGCATTGTGATTGGAGAATATGCAGGGAATAATGTCAGTCTTTTGGTATCGGTTGAGTCCTGCTTTGTGACCCAGTATGTGGTCTATTCTGGAGAAGGTTCCATGTGCACTTGAGAAGAATGAGTATTCTGTTGTTTTAGGGTGGAATGTTCTGTATATGTCTATGAGGTCCATCTGGTCCAATGTCTCATTCAATGCTCTTATTTATTTATTAATTTTCTGCTTCGATGATCTGTCTGTTTCTGAGAGAGGCGTATTAAGATCTCCTACAATTATTGTATTCATATCGATATGACTCTTTATCTTGATTAATAGTTTTCTTATGTAATTGGGTGCTCCCATATTGGGGCATAGATATTTACAATTGTTAGATCATTTTGGTGGATAGTCCCTTTAAGAATTATGTAGTGTCCTTCTGTATCTCTGACTACAGTCTTTAGTTTGAAATCTAATTTATCTGATATGAGAATCGCTACCCCGGCCTTCTTTTGAGGCCCATTGGCATGAAAGATGCTTCTCCATCCCTTCACTTTCAGTCTGGGTGTATCCTGAGGTTCAAAATGGGTTTCTTGTAGACAACATATGGATGGGTCCTGTCGTTTTATCCAATCTGCAACCCTGTGTCGTTTTATGCGTGCATTTAGGCCATTCACATTGAGAGTGATTATTGAGATAGGTTTTATTGACATTGTGTTACCTTTGAAGTCTTTCTGTCTGTAGATTGTTTCTATATTTCTGTTCAATGATATTCTTAGGACTTTTTCTCTTTTATAGGACCCCCGTTAATATTTCCTGCAGTGTCGGCTTGGTGGTTGCATAGTCTTTTAAGCCTTGTCGGTCTTGAAAACTCTTTATCTCTCCATCCATTTTAAATGTCAGTCTTGCTGGATAGAGTATTCTTGGCTGCATGTTCTTCTCATTTAGTACTCTGAATATGTTTTGCCAGCCCTTCCTGGCTTGCCAGGTCTCTGTGGACAGGTCGTTATTCTAATGGGCTTTCCTCTGTATGTAAGGAGCTTCTTTGTCCTAGCTGCTTTTAAGAGGGTCTGTCTTGAAACATAATTCCTCATTTTAACTATAAGGTGTCGCGAGGACTTTCGAGAATCTAAAATCTTCGAGGGAAATCTCTCTGCCTCTAGTACATGAACGTTGTTTCCATTTGTGAGATTGGGAAAATTTTCATAGACAGCTTCTTCCACTATATCTTCTAGACTTCTTTCTTTTTCCTCCCCTTCAGGGATTCCAATAATTCTGACGTTGGAACGCTTCATGGCATCGTTTATTTCCCTGATTCTGTCTTCATGGCTTCTGAGCTGTTTGTTCCAGGCTTCCTCCTGATCCTTTCTTTCTATCTGTTTGTCCTCCAGATCACTAATTCTATCTTCTGTCTCAGTTACCCTAACTTTTAGAGAATTTAGATTAGATTGGAACTCATTGAGAGCATTTTGAACATTATCCCTGGTGGCTTTCAGTTCTGCCCTAACATTGTAACATCATCCCTGGTGGCTTTCAGTTCTGCCCTAATCAATTCTGTTTGGTCATCCATGGCTTTCTCCAACCTAGCTATTGCCTGGATAATTGTTAGTCTGAATTCCTTTTCCGACATATTGTCTATATTGATAGCCATTAGCTCTGTTGCAGAAGGTCCATCCTCTGTATTTTTCTTCTGTTGGGCATTCCTCCTCCTAGTCATTTTGGTAAGAGATGACTGAACAGATGCAGCTGGATTTATCGATTGTGGTGCAGTCAAGGTGCACCCTGGAACCCTTCTGTGCAATCAGGGTTCCCCACCCACATGAGAGAAAAAAGAAAAGAAAAAGAAATAGAGAAGAAGAAAGAAAAAAAAAAAAGAAAAAAAAGAGAGAGAGAGAGAGATACAGGAAAAAAAGGGAAGATAAAAGAGAAGGCTCAGCCCAAGTGGGCCCCAAGGTAAGATTTATGAAGGATACAAACAAAAACAGACAAACAAAAAGACTGATAAAAGTATATGACAAGAGAAAAAAAAAATATATATATATATAAAAGCAAAAAAAAAAAAAAAAGGAAGAACCTCAGTGTGGGCGAGGAAGGTTATTTTGATTCTTCCTGGATATATCTTGATGTTTTTGTTAAGGGACTCAACTTTCCTAAGATAAAGGGGGATTAAAAATTGGTTTACCTATAGGAGCAGCATTGATTGGGGAAAGGGGATTACCTTGAAGTTTAACTCTATATGTAAATTAGAAAATAAAAATTAAAAAAGAATAAACTACACTAAACTAAATTAAGATTTAAAAAATAATTAAAAAATAGAAAAGCAAAAGAAAAACACAGGTGTATGTAACAAAAAGTTCAGGTTAGAAGGTTATTACGGAATTTGATATACTGGACATCTCACTGTGATGGTAAATAGGTTAAAAAAATTTATATGTATAAAAAAAAAGAACCAGAATATTGGTAAAGAGTTAAAAATAAAAGTTGTATTTATGAAGTAGTGGTGGTTGTTCTCTTGTCATCTTCTTCTTTTTTTTCTTTCTTCCTTCCTGGTTGGTTTTCTGGGGTAGGGACCTGCCACGTGGGTTTTCAGACAATGATGTTCCCTGAGTTAGGTCCTCCTGCCCCCCTCAAGGGGGTGGGCTCTGAGGAAACCATTTTTTTTTTCAGGCTTTTGTTCTCTGGAGGTTTTTATGTTCTTTCATCCGTTTCCTCTCGTCTTGACAGCTTTTGATTGTTTTTGGAGGTTTAGAGGAGAGCAAACTGCACCCAGACCTCCCTCTCAGAGAAAAGCCTCAGAATGCTCTGCAGAGCTGCTGGCAGAGTAGGTTCTGAGTCACGGTCCCTGGGGATGCAGGATCTCCTCCTTGTACCTAATACCAGGGCAGTAATGGCTGTCTGGGCAGCTCCAGACTGCCAGAGAGGTTCCAAGCAGCGATCACACACTGAGATTTTCCCGCTGGCCCAGGCTGGGAATGCCTGGTTTTTCAGGATGCCAGAGCTCTAGGCTATTACCTGTGCGCACCTCTTCCAGGGGAGGGTGTGGGATGCGCGCGTTTCGGGAATGCCGTCTGTCCAGGCTCCCAGCCTCTCGCGGGAGCCGGACCCCACTAGTTCTTCGGCGCACTGTCGGCTCAGGGACCAAGACCTGCTTTCTCCACCACACTCTCTCTGGCTCAGCACCAGGGGAGGCTGTCCTGGGTCCGGGGACTTAAGCCCCTGTCCCTAACCGCCCCGATTCCCACAATATCCCCCTGCAATCTTTTGCTCTTTTTTTTTTTTTTTTTTTGAGTGCTTTCAACCAGACCCCAAGTTAATGCTGGTACCCAGACATACGGCACTCTCGTATTGGGGTATTACTTTCCAATCGTTCGCCTCTGGTGGCTCCCTCCCCCTTTTGTTTATCTTCCGATATCAGCCCGACGTTCCCACTCTGCTTTACCTGCCACTGGCGTCTTCTGCTCCTGTAGAGATCCAGACGTGTATAATTCTGAACTCAGGTTGATTTCATGGGTGATTGGAGTTCTTTGGTAGGTAATCAGCTCACTTTAGGGTACAGGTTGAAATGGCACCTCCTCCTACTTCCCCGCCATCTTGACCCCCTTCTGCCTTTAAGGTTCTTTATCATTAACTCTTGACAGTTTTAATATAATGTGTCTTGGAGAAGAGTGTTTTTTTTTTTGTTTGTTTGTATTTTGGGTTTGTGTGTGTGTGTGTGCTGAGATAATAAGGTGTTCCACTAGTGTCTTGTATATACAGTTCTTTTCCCAGGATTAGTTCTTAGTTATTTAAATGCAGTCTCTATCCCATTGTCCCTTTCTTCCTCTGGGATACCTGTATTCTTATGTTTGCTTTTTTAATGAAGCCAAATAGGAAATTCTTATAGGATTTCTTCATTTTTAAAAAAATATTCATTCTCTCCCCTCTTTCACCTGAATTATTTCTGTATTTCTATCTTTAAACTCACTAATTCTCTCTTTCATATAATCTGTTCATATGAATGTATTTGAATGCATTCTTCATCTCATTACTGAATTCTGCAGCTATAGAATTTCTGTTTGGTTCTTTTTAAGAATGTCAATCTCTTTGGTAAAATACTCATTTTGTTTGTTAATTTCATTCCTGAAGTGATTGTATTGCCTTTCTGAGGTTTCTTGTAGCTCACTGAATTTTTTCAAAATAGCTATTTAAAATTTTTTTACCAGTTAGTTTATAATACTATATGTATTTGGGTTTTCTTGCTGAAAAATTATCATTTTTCTTTCTGTGATACAGCATTACCATAATTTTTCATAGTGTTTGATGAGAAGTGCCTCTGCTGCTGGGTTTGAAGTAGCCAACACTTTCTTACTCAGGCAAGGTTTTGTTTACTTTGATTCTGACAAGTTTGGTAGTGAGGAACCTTCCTTTTTTGTTCCAGAAGGTGGAGCTATAGCACAAGTTTTTGGTTTCTCTTACCCTGAGTTGACTCCCTGCTAAATTTGGGTGAACTGTGCATTAAAAAAAAGGGGAGGGAGGGGGGCGCCTGGGTGGCTCGGTGGGTTAAGCCGCTGCCTTTGGCTCGGGTCATGATCTCGGGGTCCTGGGATCGAGTCCCGCATCGGGCTCTCTGCTCAGCGGGGGGCCTGCTTCCCTCTCTCTCTCTGCCTGCCTCTCTGCCTACTTGTGATCTCTTTCTGTCAAGTAAATGAAGAAAATCTTTAAAAAAAAAAAAAAAAAAGGGGGGAGGGAGGCCTTCTGGGTGGCTCAGTCATTGGGCGTCTGCCTTCAGCTCAGGTCATGCTCCCAGGGTCCTAGGATTGAGCCCGCATTGGGCTTTCTGCTTGGCGGGGAGCCTGCTTCTGCCTCTCCTACTCCCCCAGCTTGTGTTCCCTCTCTCGCTGGCTCTCCCTCTGTCAAATAAATAAATAAATCTTTTTAAAAAATTAAATACAAAATACAAAAAAAAAAAAAAAAAAGCCAAAGGGTGGTGGGATTCAGGGGTAGTGCTCTTGTATCCCAGGGCTTACTGCAGTAGATGCTTTCCTTTAATTTTTGTCTACCTACTTCCCTGTCCTTTTCCTCCCCTCACTCACTGTATTTCTCTTCAGAGAAAGCATCGGGTCTCTACAGCTGCGTGTATGGCTAGCTGACCCCCACTTACTGCCTTCACTCTCCATACACTCTGCCAGAAAGGTTGTGCAGGTTCATTGCCAGACTGGCCACGACCTCCTCTGTCATCTGCACCTCGGTTGCCACCTGCTCCACTGCCATTTCCTTCATTCCCCCAGGTTCTTCCCAAGTCTTATTCACCCACTTCTGTGTGCACAGATGGATGGATCTCTTGGGGCACAACAGTGCCTTTTTTTCATTGTGGATGTCCGATTAGTTGTAAATAAAAGAGGAGAGAAAGAAGGAAGGACTCATGCTGCCATCATTCCCTAGATTTTCATTTGTATATGCTTAATTATATTTTAGCTTTATTTTGATTAACATTTCCTATACTATAAGTACAGAAGGTGCTGAATAGAATTGAGGGGATTAATTTTTGAAGTAACAAAGCTAGATAAGTGAGGCAAAGGTTTTAGTACTGCTTTTCCAATGATTTAAGTCTGATTATTCAACTATTAATGAGCATAATAATAGAAAATATAATGCAAACAAAATTGATAGTGAAGAATATTACATATAGCTGTTATTAAACATAAATGAATTGCCCTAATGTGAAAAATTCGTTCTTTAAAAAAAGTAATAATTAATGCATAGATAATGAAATTCTACAAAATATGTTGTTTTATGTCAATATTGTGGAATATGTGGTAATCACTCAAAAAGAGTGCACTTTTCATTGTTCTTTAGAGGAGTTGAATTACTGAGAAAATGTGAAAACTCCAATAGTTTTTATAGCTCTAAATATATTTTTCACAAGTACACACAAGCCACATTATCTGGAACATATGAATAGTAGTCAAATCATATAAACTATAGGAATGTTTAGGTAAGAAGGAGACTATCTAAAGTGAAATAGTTTAGGACATCAGATGGCTTTGGAATAAATTAGTTTTTGTTTGCTATTTGATCTAGCCATGTCATAAAGACATTGCAATTTGTGGGGCACCTGGGTGGCTCAGTTGGTTAAAGCCACTGCCTTTGGCTCGTCATGATCCATGATCCTGGATAGAGTCCCATATGGGGCTTCCCCTGCTCCGCAGGGAGTCTGCTTCTCCCTCTCCCTCTGTCTACCACTCCCCCTACTTGTGCTCTCTCTCTCTCTCTCTCTTTGTCAAATAAATAAATAAAATCTTTTTAAAAAAACAAACATTGCAATCTGTATGCAAAGAAAAAAGTTTTTCATGTATAAGGTTAATATCTAGTTCTAGAATATGACAGAAGCCCAATTAAATAGGAAAGAGGATATTGTCATATCTAAGTGTCATAACTTATGTGAAATTAGGTCTTTACCAATAGATCTTTACCAATAGACTATTGGTAACACTGCGAAGGTTTGGGGCTCAATTTGGACCACGTAGCTTAGTGGGGGTCCCCAAATAACATGGCCGAATCACAGTGTTCAGGAAGCCTTGTATACCTAGACCCATTTCAGGCTGTTGACATAAGCAAAAGGGATCCTATGTGGGCAACAGAATAGCTTGGGCAGTTGTTGTACTCTTTTTTTTTTTTTTTAAGATTTTTATTTATTTATTTGACAGAGATCACAAATAGGCGGAGAGGCAGGCAGAGAGTTAGAGAGAGGAGGAAGCAGCCTCCTTGCTGAGTAGACAGCCTGATGCAGGCATATCTGGGCATGTCCTGATGCAGGACCCTGAGATCATAGCCTGGACCAAAGGCAGAGGCTTTAACCCAATGAGCCACTCAGGTGTCCCCAGTTGTACTCTTATGCAGAGTTTGGTTTATGCAACGATGTTGATATCTGTGTTGAAGTGAAACCCGAAGCAGTGGTTAGAGATACAACCATAAGGTTTAATTTCTTAGGAGATGCGACTAGAAATGTTTAGGCATGTTTTCACGGTCCCAGTTACATTAGATTGGGGTAAGGGAAATGAGGCAAGCATGCAATTATACCAAAATAGTACAGGTAGATGAGGGGAGTAGGTGAGAGATCGTACTCACTGGACAGGTGTCCAGGACTTTCCTAGACCCACTCAAGCCTGGGAGAAGCAACAAAATTCCAGAGTCTGGCTGCTGATGGTTTGGAACCCCAAATGTGCTAAACTGAGTTAGCGTGGATCAAGGCTTGAACATCTGTTTCAGCAACTGACTAGGGTCAGAGCATTTGAGGAACATTTTGCTACTATGATATATTTAAAAATATCATATATCTGGATCTCAGAGGGGCCTAAACACAGGAAGGGATGACATGGCTCCAGTTTCAAAGCGTGGAGGAAATGTAGGGAGCAGGATCCTTTCACAAGCCTACAGGATTGTGGTGGTTCACATTCTAATGAGCAGAATTAATATCTTCCTGAAAGAGAGAGTATAGTTAAGTATAGTGTGTTCAGATGTAGAATAGTCAGGGTTGAGGGAAGTCATTAGCTCTTTCATTAATCTGTGGATTGGTGGTAACTAGTTACCATCAAAATTGAGAAACAACAATATAGTGGCTCAGATTCATATCCTGACTTAAAAATCAGAAAAGTTTCCCATTAGGTTTCCACTTAGGCCTTTCACTTTGCAGGTAGGATATTAAGGCTGCTGCTTTCTGAGTCATGCAATATGTCAGAGGATCCGTAAATGTTTTGCTTCTGTCCAGTAGACTTCCTACTGCATAATATTTTGTTCTAGAATTAAATTAATTACTACACAAGTGTTTCTTCTACATGACATAACCAAGATTACTTCTATTTCAGGAAATATTTAGATGATGGCTCATTCTTTTATCTTTCAGAAGATTCCCTATTTGAAGCTTTTACTGTGGGTTGGACAATTTATAATACTTGAAAAGGTAATGGGAATTTTGAGAGGAAAATAAATTACAGGCACTGAAGAACCCTGTTAAAATTTTCCCCCTATACTTTGTGGTATGTAATAATGTATGTAATCACACCTTACTGCCTACTTAAAATATTTCACTAAAGACTACTCCACAGCAATTATACTAATGGCAAATCTTGTTGTTGAAACAAGTAATATTAAGGCATTGTAGGAGGTGATAATAATCCTTTTTATACTTGATAATGTACTTTGAGTACCCTTACTTTCATACACTTAAAACTTCCTGAAATAATTGGTCCTTGGATGAATAAACTTTGTTTTTCTGAAACCAAAGAATCATTTTATTTTTTGAAAGTTAAAATAAATTATTTAAAATATTTGAATGGGGCAGAAAGTGCTTATATGTGATCACCAAATATATTAATAGATACCTTAATAACCAAACTTTGTATCGTTACATAAATCTATATATCAATTTGGGGAAAAAGGATAAAACCATGACATTTGAAGACAAATTCAAGATTAATTAAAAAAAAAAAAAACCATAGAAACCTTGTTTTAGCAGCCATTACTAGAGATAGTCATCATAAAGTAACTTTTCCACCATAATTACTGGATTTTTCTTTTCTTAACTCTTCCTTAGGGTTTTAATGTGAACTCTTTCTTTAATGTTTTCTATTTCACTGTTTTGTTTTGTTTGACACCATTTGTGATAGCAGTATCTACTAAGGAAATTAACCCCTAATGTGTTATAAATGCTAAAAATATATTTTTGTAGTTTTTAATTTGCTTTTATTTATGCTATTTCTTTAGTCAAGTAGAAATACTGAAATTTGGGTATTCAAGCTTACATACTTTTCATTTATGATTATGTTTTCCTGGTCCAAAAAATTCATAAAAATTTGTTCCACATTTTTACATAGTGGTGTTATTATTGTTGTTATTTAAATTTCAGATATATTTATTGTTATTTAAATTTTTTTAAAAAGATTTTATTTATTTATTTGGCAGACAGAGATCACAAATAGGCAGAGAAGCAGGCAGAGAGAGAGGAGGAAGCAGGCTCCCTGCTGAGCAGAGAGCCCGATTCCGGGCTCGATCCCAGGACCCTGGGATCATGACCTGAGCTGAAGGCAGAGGCTTTAACCCACTGAGCCATCCAGGCGCCCCTGTTATTTAAATTTTTGACCTGCTTGGAATTTATTTTGGTATAATAAATAAAATTGGGATATAACTCTTTTCTTTCCTAGAAGTATTAGTTAATTGTCCCTGTATAAATGTTTGATTTACCAGTTTTCTAGACTCTCATTTTTGTTTCCATAATATGAGAATTTCATTCAGAACAGTAATTGTAAATAAATAAAACTTTGTTTAATTTGTTTTCTTTAAATACTGCCTTTTCTGTTATTGTCCTTAGAAAATCCCTAGAAGGGATTTTGAACTAATAGTCTTGTAACAGTAAATAATCCTATAATAATACACCTTGATAAGACTTTTTTTGAAAATTTGCAAGTTTTTTTAGAATACTTAACTGAAATTTCTTAGGAAATTATCCTTTCATTTTTCCTAGGTTAGTTGTGTTTTGCAAATTATAGGCAATAAGTATCTTTTTTTGGAGCCTTGCATTTGTAAAATAAAGGTTTTTTTTTCAAATTTTGGGTTTTAGGTTTGTAGGAAAAAAGCTATATAGAGTCCCCATATCTGCCAACGTGGTTACCCTAGTTATTAATATTTTACATTACATGTAATATACATTTACATTAATGGTATATATTTGTCACAAATAATGAAAAAATATGGATACATTATTACTCACTGAAGTCCACAGTTTATTCAGAGTCCCTCAGTTTTTATTAAGGAAAAACTAGAGAAACAGAGTTCTTGCTTCTGTTCCGGGATCCCATCTAGAACACCATGTTACACATTTTCTTGTTGCTGTGGTCTGAATGTGTATATCCTGCACTTTAAAAATGAAGTCCAAGTGTCCATTGTTATGCTATTAGGATGGGAGCCTATGGTGCTTAGGTCCTGAGGATGGAGGCCCTAGGAATGGGATTAGTGCTCTGATAAAATGAGATCACAGAGAGATCCAGAGGGGGATCACTTCCACTTGTGAGGAAGTCTGAGACCCAAGAGAAGCCCTCACCCAACCATCCTGGCATCCTAATCTCAGACTTCCAGCTTCCAGAGCTGTGAGAAATAAATTTCTGTTCTTCATAAGCCACCCAGACTGCAGTATTTAATTATACTGCCTGAACAGCCTAAGATAGTTGTAATGTTTCCTCAGGTTCTTCTGAGCTGTAAGTTTCTCAGACTTTCCTTATTTTGATGATATTGAAAGTGATAAAAATACCTGGTCATCTATTTTGTAGACTTTCTATCAACTGGGATTTGTTTGATGTTTTTATCATGATTAGTCTGGGGTTATGGGTCTTTGGGAAGAAGACTACAGAGGTAAAGTGCCATTTCTTATTACATCCTATCAAGGGTACACAGTAACAACATGACTTATCACTGTTGATCATCTGGCTACAGTAGTGTTTGTCAGCTTTCTCCACTGTAAAGTCATTCTTTTTCCTCTCCCTTCTATACTCTACTCTTCGGAAGGAAGTCATGATGCATATTCTTAAAGAGTATGGAGTTACACTCTACTTCACTGAGAGCAAAGCATCTGCCTAAGTTATTTGGAATCCTTCTGCATGGAAGATTTGTCTGTTCTCCCCATTCATTTTTTTCAATCATTTATTTATATAATTATGGAATTCTGTAGGTTTATTTTAAACATTGGGTCCATTTTTTAAAAATCTAAAGTGAATTTATCCTGATTTGGGAAAACACTGATTGGCTAGTAGATGGCAGAGCAAAGGACAGATCTAAGATGATGTGAAGAACACGGACTAGAGCCTAAGTCAATGCTTAGAGAAGCAACTTCTGGAAATAGAACAGGGCCAACAGATTAAGTGATAAAGAGAAACCATTAAAAACAATTTTGAATTATTTTTATTTACTCAAAATTTGACAAGGATGATATGACCAAGACTTGCTATGTTTTCCCCAATATCTGTTTTCTCTCTTCTTCTAAAGTAACCACTCTGATACCTATCCAGAATAAAGACTACATTTTCCAGCTTACAGTGAATTTATTTATTGTCTTATGATTAAGCTCTGACAATTAGAATATTAAGAGAATTGATGCTTGTGACTTCTGGGATAATTTCTTAATAATTAGGAATGCAGATACGGTGGAGAGCAACTCAAGGTTATGCTGAGGACACAGTGTGATAGGCAGCAATCTGGGAATGAGCTTTAAAATAGAAAGATCCTGGGTGGCCTGTGAAGCCATCAAAGCGAGACTAGCTGACAGCACTTGGATTATTGCCTGGTCTGTAAGAAACAAACCTGCATGTAGTTTAAGATCCCAATATTCTACTATAATTGACCATAATTTACTGGTTAAGATATATTTTAAAATGTAGAGGAAGGACATTGATCAGGAAAAAGCAAACCTACATATAGTTTAAGCTTGCAGTATTCTACTTAAATTGATCATAATGTACTAGTTAAGATATTAAAAAAAAGAAGGGGGAAGAAATTGAATTTCTTCTCAACTATTTATATTAGTTTAAGGGTTTGGAAAAAAAAAAGGCAAGCAGAAAATTGTGCATTTCGGGCTTTTTCTATTTAAAACATGTGTGATAAGCATTATTTTTTCCCCTCAGAGAGTTTGTCTAAAAGATGTTGGGAGTCCTTAAAAAATGTTATGGCTGAATAATCTTACTCCAAGTCCTCTCCAGATAGTTTGTTTTCCCCGGATGATCCCTTTACAACAGATATTAAAACCCAAGGCTAAACCTTCACAATGACCCTCCCAAGTACAGGACTTGGGGATCAAAGCCTATGTACAAATGTGAAAAGCTCTGAACTTTAATTTCAGCTCTTAAGAATGCTCCCATATTACTGGTTCTCACTGAATGATACTATTCTTTCCTTTTTTTCCCTCTGCTTATTATAAATATGCACATTATGTTTAAGGTAGTCTGTAGAGCTAAATTAGAAAAGATATAATTAATCAAAAGATGCTTAAGAAGTAATGAAGATGTGAATCTATTTCCAGTCTTGCAGGCTGGCGAAGAATTTTGAATTATATTAGACGATACAAATGATGTTTTAGGATGAGAAATTGCAGAACTAACTCATCTCAAAGTAAATGTCAGTTAGGATGAATGTTTTTCATTATAACAGTCTAAGTATTTTTCTGTGTGTATTATTTGTTGCTAGTTTCTGAAAATTAGCATTTCATATTATGCGAATATTTCTATTTGCATTATTGCAGAGAAGAGATTTGTCCACAAGCTTTTGTGATTCAAGTGGATTTAACTTAAATCCAAAATTTAATTACAAATACGGTGATTGTGTTGACTCATTCTTATGCATTTCAATTAGATGAGCAACGTACCAGCTGGAACTATCCACTTATAGATTAAGAAGTATTAATTTCAAGGTATTCCGGTGCACTTTAAAAAGGATCCAAATCATCACAGACTTCTGATGTTTTTATTTTTATAGCCCTATTTGGCATAATACATATACATGTGGTCTAATTGTCAGGATTTAATGGTGGAAATAAAAGTATCAGTATATTGATTTTGGTTGTTCCCAAAAAAGTTCATGTTAAGGACTGGTCATTTTAAAAGCTTTTTAATTCAGAGTATCTTGAATTTTATTCATTAATTCATACACAGATTTTTTTTCTCTTGTCCTTTGTGTGTGTTAATTGTCAATACAAAAAAGTTGGCTTATGTAAAAGGTCTCAGATGATTATCTTGATCCTCAGAACTTTCAAGACATTATCCTTCTACACCATTACAACAAATAGACATTCTGTGATAGATGCAAATATAATTTCCAAAGCTACATTAATTGCATAATTTGTAATAGAAGCTTGGTATGGGCACTGCCTGCAGTGTGAAAAACAATCCAGAATAATCTCATCAGCATGATCACTGAATCTTTATTAGTCTTTGGTTAGTTATCTATTAGCATGCAAAGGATCCCATCTTTGTGCTCTTATCTTTTATTAATGTACCTTTTAAAGTTACTCCAGAGAAATTTAGAGGAAAGAAGAAAATTAGTGTCTCTTATTTCCTTTAAAATCAGACTCTACATACATTTCTTGACAATTTGACTCTGCATTCAGCAATCTCAAGCTTTTACTAATATATTCCTTTTGCCATGCTTTCAAGTGGACTAAATTTTGTATGTACCCAACATTACTTAATTTAAAATTTTCTAGCTACCTATAGTTGGAGTAAAAAAGGAGGAGTTACACTTTCTCTTCTTTCTCCTTCTTTAATATAGTCAGGAGATATCAGGACATCTTAGTTCTAACTATTTCACTAATAGCTAAGTGTCAAATCACCTCACTTCTTTAGGCTTATCTATAATATGAAAAGGGTTGGCTAGAAATTTTCCAAAGCCCTTACTACCTAAAGGTCTTTTATTTAAAGCATTTGGGGAAGTGTTTTCTAACAGTTCTTTCTTCCTTGGGAAGAAGTGTATATATCTTCTGTGTATATGTTTGGAAATGACCTGTCTTTCCAATGGTTCAGTTCTCAGAATCATTTCCCAGTCATGTTAATTTCCTGTTGATACTGTAGAAAATTACCACAAGTTTAGTTGCTTAAAGCAACACACACTAATCTTACAATTCTGCATGTCAAAAAACCAAAGTGGGTCTTATAGCAAAGATCAAGATATGAATAAGGGTGATGTGACGCTTTGACTCATGGCTCATTTCTTCAAGGCCAGCACCATAACATCTTCATATCCATCTCTGAAACACCTGCCTGACTCTAATAAAAACTCTTGTGATTAGACTGGGTCTACCTGGATAATCAGGATACTTTTCCTATTTTAAGATCCTAAATCATACCTGCGAAGTCTCCTTTGCCATATAAAGTAATATATTCACAGTTTCCAGGGATTAGGATGCAGATATATTTGGGAAATCAGTATTCTGCCTACCCCTGGTATCTTGCTTGCCTTTTTTTTTCTCTTTTTTTAATGAGGCTACTATTACAAGGTCGATATTGCTCCCTTAAGAGTGACTGATTTTCTTATTTTCCCAGTTTTATTTTCTTCTAAGAATAAGCACACGTGAAATAAGTAAGAGAAAATGACAAGCACAGGACAGTTCTAAAATATAAGGGACCTATAAAGAATTCGGTTATGGACCCTGATCTATATTTCTTGATTACCCAAGTTAAATGCTAGGGGGTTTTGAGATGCCACTGCTCAGAAGTGATCCTATAAGTACCTCTGAGAGCTCAGACTCTTGCTCAAGACAGATCTGGGAGAGAATCACTGCATTTTCAGTCTCTCTCTAATACCCTCACATTTGGAAGAGGTGGATAGAAGAGTTTGTGCAACAGTCTCTTCGTTTTTCCTAAATGGAGAACATTTTCTATTTTAACACAGGGATCCTTTTCTTAGTTCAAATGCCAGAGAGAAAATTGTCTTTATTACTAGGGCTGTACTCACTGGTGCTGGAACTAGTGATTATAAGCTTACCCCTTCAGTGTAACTTATTCACATTAGTTTTTTTCTACATTAAAAATTTTTTTAAGTTATATCTAAATTTAATTTCATTTTTGTTGTTGTTTTACTCAAACAGTACCAGTGATTTGATTATCCTTGAGTACCCACTGCCTGATACTCTAGTCTGAGTTTCTTTCTCAAATACAAGGACGATTAACTGGCAAGTACCAGACTATCTATTTATCTATCTACCTATCTTCCTTCCTTCCTTCCTTCCTTTTTTTAAGATTTACTTGTTTATTTGAAAGAGAGAGAGAACACCAGCAGGAGGGACAGAGAGAGAAAGAATCTCAAGCAGACTCCCCAGTGAGCCCACCACGGGGCTCAATCTCATGACCCTGAGATCACCACGTGAGTTAAAATCAAAAGTCAGACACTTAACCAAGTGTGCCTTCCAGGCACCCCAGTTCCAGACTATTTTCTCAGTATTTGTGTACATGTACATATATATGGACATGCAGAAATATATACTTCTGTTTTGTAGACTTTATAAATTAGTGAACTCATATACTGTATATATCATCCTAAACTGTTTTGCACCTAATCAAATATCTTGAGGTCTTTCAGCATCTTCATATGTTGATTTTTTGCATTTTTGTATTGATGCATAGCATTCCTTTGTATAAATGTACTATTACTTATATGATCATTTCTCTATAAGATCAACATATGGTTATCAATATTAATCTGTTATAATCATTAGGGAACTAACATTTTTTGTATCTCTAGGGTAGAATTTCTTGATCAAAGTAGTGGCATATATAAAATTATGACACACTACCATACTGAGCTTTAAAAGTTTGAATCAATTTCAGTTCCTCTCAGCAATGGATAAGAATATGTGTTTCCTTAAATTCCAACAACAGTTGCCCGTCTCATGGGGGGAAAATGGTATCTCATTGTTTTAGTAGAGATAGTTAAGTAGTGTTTCTTTTCTTCTTTATTGCCTTTGTTCTTTTTTTTTTATACCTGTTGGTAGGTTTTTTACCTATTAATAGGTTTGTATTTTTCTTTGTAATTTGAAGGGTTCTTTTTCACATGTTCTACATGTAAGAAACAAGCCCAGTCTATGTCAATTCTGATATCCAAAATCCTTTCTATCTTATTGTAATCAATTTTTTCAATGCTTCAGTTATGGCTTTTACATTTTATCTGCTGTTTAAAGAGACCTCTTCTGGCTTATGTTTATTTCGTTTTACTGAATTATCATTCTGTGATACTTTTGTTGGTTGTTTTTTACAATTAGCTCATTAATCATGCAGTAATTAATTTTTTGCTTCATCAGAAGCAAGTGGGTTTGGCTTTATTATTCTGGACTAAAATCCCAGCAAATTTAGCAGCTTAAAACAATAAAAAAGTATTATTTCACACATCTGCATGTCAAAAGTCTTGGTATAGCATTGCTCATTTGGGTCCCCCACTTGGTTTCACAGATTGAAGTCAAGGGATCCACAGGACTGTGTTCTTTCCTGGAGGCACTAAAGGTGAACTTGCTTCTAAATTCATTCAGGTTGTTGAGAGAGTTCAGTTCCTTGAGGCTGTGGGGCTCACCTATCTCTTTGCTGATTGTCAGCCATGAATCTTTTCCAGCTTTTAGGGCTGCTGGGGTTATTGGTCACGTTTCCTCTTCCATCTTCAACCCAGCAAGAATACCTCAAGTGTTTCTCATGCCTTGAATCTTTTCATTTCCCCTTCTCCTATGTCTCTTCTGGATCCAGCTAGAGAAATTCTCTGCTTTTAAGGGCTCCTGTGATTACGTTAGGCTTACCTGGATAATCCAGGATACTCTCCTTGTTTTAAGGCTCATAAACTTAATCACATCTGCAAAGTTCTACTTTCCATATAACATAAAATATTCACAGGTTCTGGGGGATCAGGGCATGGGCATTTTTAAGGGGCTATTATTTTGCCTACTCTAGAGGCACAGTGACCACTACGTTGGGCACCATTGTTTTAGTTACCCCAACTGGTTTATGCTTTGCTTATTGATGCTTCTAGTTCAAAATGACTTTTCTTTTGAAAAGTCTTTCACTTTCATGAGAATTTCTTCAAGGCTCTTACTTTCTTTTGAGGAATAGCTTTGAGGTCATAGCCCATTTATAGTACCAGAATTCTTGGCATATCCTTTCAATGACTTATACATGATCTAGTTCATATCATCTAATTCTTTCTATCCTCTCTTACTGATCATGAGAGCAATCTCTGAGAATGCATGAGCAATACTAAAAAAAAATATTAATCAAAATGAGAAAAAATAGCTTTTCTTTGTTGGAAATAACATATATATATAGTAAAAAAGTTCAAACAGGAGAAAAGTAAAGGCATATAATGATATACCTCACCCCAAACTCCTGAGTTAAACATTATATTAATTGTGCAGAAATTTGCTAAGCATGTGTTTTGGGTTTGTTTGTTTGCTTTTTTGTAGCTGGTGGTTTGTTTTGTTTTTTTTCATAAGTAGTGAACTGCAATCTACAAATATATCTGTACTTTTTATTTTTCGCTTAACATATGTCCTGAAATTGTTTACATGTCAACACATATAAACTTACCACGTTTGTCATGTCTCTGGAAATTTTTATCCTCAATATGTTTTTTGGTGAAAAGCAAATTTCACTGAGTTTTTATGACTACTTTTAAAAAAAGAAACTTACCTTTGAATGTAGATTAAATAAAATAATGAATGTAAGAGCCACCGAGATTTGAAAACTACCACACATGTAAAACATAAAAATTCACCATATATTGTGTTGGTCATTTGTAGTAGTCTGGTTTAATTTAAAGTAAAGGTAAAATGAACAATTTATAGTTATTAGATCTCTGTATGTGAAGTTCATTTTATAATGTACTTCAAAAGGCATTTAATTTTTATTCTGGCCATAACTAGTTTAGTTTAAAGTGATTATTTAAAGTGATTATTTAAATGACTTTTTTTCTCTTTTATTGTCTATGATAGGAGGTAATCCTTTGGTTAAAACAACATCTTGCAACCAGTTTTGCTAATGTTGAGAAAAAGAGCCTGATAACACTTGTGATCTTCTTACTGTTTCAGTACTT
The DNA here is from genome assembly GCF_922984935.1 of Meles meles. Taxonomy (NCBI): domain Eukaryota; kingdom Metazoa; phylum Chordata; class Mammalia; order Carnivora; family Mustelidae; genus Meles; species Meles meles. The sequence continues at coordinate 28,214,890 of NC_060070.1, forward strand.
GATACAAGTACATCACAAAAAATACCAGCAGTTTAATCAGTACCTGCTCTTGTGAAGAACAAAATAAATATTATTGCTTTTCAACCCTTGTTAGAATAAAAGAAATTCTCTGTTGCTCTCTCTATTTCATATATATATATGTATATATATAATGTCATTGAAATAATATTTATATATGTAAATATAGTTAAGGGGTTATGTATGTATGTGGTAGGTATCCATATACATATATAATGGTATGCATGCAACCATACATGCATATATATGTGTAAACATACACACATACATACATACACATGTATAGTGTTTTGTACAAGTATGCATTTTGTGGTATGAATACAAAAATGTGGTATGCATGGGGTATATACAACCTACTAATTTGTATATTAAGTCTTTCCACAAAACAGTCAGTATGCTATTATTAATGTACTTCAAAAATTTATTTTAGAGGCAGAGAGCAGGAGGAGGGGCAAAGGGAAAGGGAGAGAGAAAATCTCAGACAGACTCCCTGCTAGGCCTGGACTTTGATGTGGGGCTCGATCCCAGGTCCCTGAGATCATGACTTGAGCCAAAACAAAGACTCGGATGCTTAACCGACTAAACCACTCAGGCACCTGCATTATTAACATATTTCAATGAATGTATGACCATGAAATGTGATTGTTTTCAGTGCTTGTATTTTAAATATCATAAACAGCTATTAAAAGATAATTTTCAAAATAATAAGATAATGGATATAAATATATATATGTCAAAGATATTATTTAACTCATTAATTAACTTATTAACCCAATAAGTCACATGTAGTTTGATGAGAAATCTGAAGAATAGATATATATGAGTAGTCAGGAATGCTGAAAGGAATTTGAAAAATGGGCTGATACCCTATAGGGCATAAACATAATCTATAGAATCATCTTTTTTATAGGGCAGTAATTGATTATATCTCTAGTGCAAAATTCATTTGCATTCCTATGGACAAGAGTCATTTGCATTACGAATCCTTTTCTACAATTTACAGAGCTGTAATACAATTTGGTCAAATCAATGAAAAGTGTATAGAATTCTTTAAAATCAGATAACTTTGAGGGGGTTACTAGGAAAAAAAGGCATTCCATTGAAAGGATATTCAATAATCATTTGGCCGTTATAGATTATTTTGCAATTTTCCCTAAAATAACACCTTTATTTGCAGTTAATTTCAGATTAAAAAAACAAAAACAAAAACAGAAGTGTTCTAAGTTCCTGTATTGAAATTGTATAAATTTAGAGTAGCAATTGATAATTGAAAGCTTTTATATAATACCATTTTATTTCATTTATTGTTTTCTTCATTCTGCCAAACATATTAAAGGACCATTGCATGTCAGCTGCCAAGCTAGATATAGACAATACAGTGATGGACAATATGTACATGGTCTCTGGTTTTTCTCATGGAGCTCACAGGCTTGCGGGGGGAGACAGTCATTAATGAAAGTATCATAAGTGCTAACAAAGCACAGAATTCAACAAGGTAAGTTTGAGGAACCACAGGATGATATCAGGGAAACTTCCCTGAGGCAATAAACTGTGAGCTGAGTCCTAAAGGCCAAATAGAAACAGTTAAATAGGTAAGGAGGCTAGTGATTGAGGGAGAGGTGAGAGGGCAGGTCATAAAGAAAAGATATCTTATGCAAAGTCCCTGTGGATGAAGGGAATATGGTCATAATAGAGAGACAGAGTGCCTGGAAGTGAAATTAGAGGAAAATGCAAGGATTAAAGCTGCAGAGCTATGATTATTTCCATAGAAGTGATTTATTTAAGCATGGGAATAACAGAGTTAGAATTGCATTCTGAGACCATCACCCTGGCTGTTTTATGGGGAGAGACTGAAGGAGCAACCAGGATTGATACTAAGAGGCCAGTTAAGAGGCCATTGTGAGGGGCGCCTGGGTGGCTTAGTGGGTTAAGCCTCTGCCTTCAGCTCAGGTCATGATCTCAGGGTCCTGGGATCGAGTCCCGCGTCGGGCTCTCTGCTCGGCAGGGAGCCTGCTTCCTCCTCTCTCTCTCTCTCTGCCTGCCTCTCTGCCTACTTGTGATCTCTCTCTGTCAAATAAATAAATTAAAAAAAAAAAAAAAAGAGGCCATTGTGAAATTGTGAAAAACGTTAGTAGTACTAATGTTAGGGCTATATGCAAACATAAAAATATGGCTCCAAGCAGAGAGTTGAGGTGTTTTGAAGATGTTTGTAAAAACCAAATGATTAGCTTTGCTCAATTTTGTTTGATGTGAAGTAGTATTGTTTTTCCTGGGTAATAATGGTTCTGAAATTTTGCCAGAAGGGAATTTTAATAAAATGGTGTACCTCACTGAATAAACTGAATCCTTTGATTCTGGTTGAATATGCTATTCTGTAAATTCTTTTCAAAGATTAAAATATGATCTGTGTACTTTTTTTTTGAAAGAGCTGTTTATTCAGAATTTTTTAACAACATTTTACTCTGGAGTGTCATATGGGTACTGTGAGGAAACTAAACATCTTTTGGCAATACGTAAAATTTTCTTAAATTTTAAACGACACAGTTTCCTTTTTTTTTTAATAAATATACCCTTTCTTAGAACAATTAGGCAGACTTATTGTATACAACAGATTCATTTTAGCTAATTCTCTCTTAATTTGGAACCAACACTTTACATAAGAATTTTAAAAATTTAAAAATAATATCTCATAGTTTGCCAAAAATTGTATGCGTGTTTGCCGCATTTTTATACATGAGCTTTCCAGTGTTATTTTTTTATTAGATTACATATTTTAAGTCATCACATGTGTGTCATAGTTATTAAGCAATTATTTGTTTTAAGCTGTAGCTCCAAATATTTATATATTGGATGTATTTTTGATATGTTTTATACTGTAAGGACCTATTTTATATTTCTATTTTAGCCAGAGGACCCTTAAACTGTCCTGCTCCCCTCCCCCCGGGGGACTTAAAAACAAGTCCTAGAAAGCAGCTCCAGGTGTGGAGGCCAAGGAAAACAAGGCTGTACCCACCTGAGTCTAGCCCTGACATAAGTACAGCCATCTTGGAAAAGCAAAAGCTGGGACCTTGCACTTTAAGAGTGGGTTAGCATAAGAATAGCCATCTTGAAGGCGGGGAAGCCATTTTACTGGGCGTCCCTAACTGGCCCACACTGCTTACGTGACTTGAGATAAGAGAAACTAGCTAAAACCTGGGAAAACAATCAGATAGCATCACCATGGTGGTTAGGTGGTGGCGCCACAGGGACCAGATATTAATAAAAAACAAATAGTTAACTTGCAGAGATCACAACAATCCTGCAAGACAGGAGTCTCCCTTGGTTTACAAATGTCCTAGTGATTTACAACAAAGAAGCCATCCTCTCAATAGTCCAATTTCCAGAGACAAATAGCTCAGTTCCTTGAGGCCTAAGGTCATCCTACCCACCATAAAACTGAAGGAGCTCTATATGACCAAGAGCTATATTGGTTTGTATGATGATGTAATCTACTTAATTTGCATCAAATTTTCATCTAATCATATATAGAAATGTGTCTGTTTTTTATTCATTTTTTAAAAATGTTATCCCCTTTTCTTAATAGATTGAGAGGGGAGAGTTTATATTTTCTTAACTCCCTTCTGCTGCTTTCTACCTCTTTATTATCCACTCTTATGCAGAATACTTCTTCTCCTCTGGTTCCTCTCATCTAGCTGTGCTAATGTCTCTCCTTTTATCAACCAACCTCTCAGTTACTTATTCACACTCTCTCATTTATGGAAGATGTTGCCTCTTCCCCTTCTCTCACCATTCTGCCATAATCTTAAGAGTTTTCAAAATCCATCAACAGATTAACCTTAATATTCTTGGCTCTACTTAAATCCAGTGAGTTTTGCCCAGCTATTTTCAATGTCTTCTTGTGGGTCTATCCACATCAGGGACCTTTGTAATGTTAACTTCAAATGATAGTCCACTCTTCAGTAATCATTTATGTTTCTAGATTTTTCAGGTTCTCATTCCAGTATTCATGCTATTTAACCTCAAAGATGATTCTCACGTTAACTAATATCAGACTCCCTCAGTTTTCTCTCAACCAACAGCAGGCACCCTCCCCAGTCCTTCCCTATAACACTCTTTTCTTTCTCTCCTTCTCTTTCACTTTCTCTTTCCACCAGTCTCAATTCATAGATTCTATTTTATACCTGCTTTTAGACCATACCAATATAATCACAGAGCCCAACTTCAAAAATCTGCATTTTCTGCTCCTTTATGTGGGCATCTGAAAACTCACATATATTCATGGTCTCAATTTCACTGCCAACCTCAGCACATTCTGTTAATTCTTTCCCTTGTCCTTATCCATGTTAATCTCTTATCCTCTTTAAAAGATATTCTGAAGCTTCTCTGGTATAGTTTTTAAACCACATTTTTATCCATGCATATTCATTCTCAGTTGGTGATCTTGTTGCCTATTTTAAGGAGAAAACTGAGGTCAACAGATGATTTTTTTCTTTGCTTCTCTATTCATGCTATCTTCAAGTATAATCAGTACCTGACAAAGAGTACACTTCTGCCTGTTGAATGCTAACCCCTCCACACATACGTCTTATTTCCTTTTCATCTCTTTCCTGTCTTATTTCCTTCATCAGCCCTCTTCCTTCTACTTCCTAAAAATCTCCCTCCCTATTGGCTTCCTCTGGGCTATAAACAAGCTAAGGAAAGAAATAATCCAAACAGTCCAAACAAAATGAGGGTACTCATTTTTTATCCTTTCATACCACTTGATTTTTATCTTATTTTTCTCATTTTTCCCCAGAGAAAACCCCAAATTCACTACCTCTAGAACTTTATATCTCACATTTTTCATAATCCATTGCAGTTAGGTTTCTAACTGTCAAAGCCAATGGAGATTTATTAGTTCTTATTTTATCTTAAAATCCCTATTTTGTTGTATTCCTTCCTTATCAATTAGAGGTTTTTTGTTTACAAGAAGCACATACCAAGTCTTAAGGGAAAGATGATATAAAATGAATGAGAAGACTTAGGAGCAAAGTCAGAAGTGGACAAAGATTAGGGCTACTACTAGTTTGGTCAGGTCATTACTTTACAGAATGAATAAGGGTTGCTGCAGTTTTTTTCCTGTTTTTGAGTCACAGTGCTAAGAGTCTAGGACTTGGGAGAGGAAATCCAACAGATCTATCCAGTTTCACTGATTTTATCCTTTACTGGTCAGTGATGGACAGCCAGGAAACAAAAAAATATTTCCTACAACTTCCACAATGTGACATTCTCCTGCTTTTCTCTCTGCACTTCTGTTTTTCATTTTAATAATTCTTATTGCATTCTTGTTCGTACACAATTTAAATAAGTATGTGTAACCCCCAGGCTTTGTTTTTATCATCCTCTGATGTCATCCTGTGGGGGATTGTTGTAGTATTTATTGTCATGGCTTCATCTACATTGGCTATTTTTTTTTTTTAAGATTTTATTTGTCAGAGAGAGAGCGAGCGAGCACACAAGCAGGGGGAGCTACAGGCTAAGGGGGAAGCAGACTCCCTCCTGAGCAAGGAGCCTGATGTGGGGTTGGATCCTAGGACCCTGGGCTCATGACCTGAGCCAAAGGCAGAACTTAACTGACTGAGCCACCCAGGTATCTTGAAATTGGCTCATTCTTAAGTTTTTTCTGTGGATAGATATTGTGCTAAATATTTTATATGTATGAAACTATATAAAACTCAGGGTGCCTGGGTGGCTCAGTGGGTTAAAGCCTCTGCCTTCGGCTCAGGTCATGATCGCAGGGTCCTGGGATCAAGCCCAGCATCGGGCTCTCTGCTCCTCAGGGAGCCTGCTTCCTCTCTCTCTCTGCCTGCCTCTCTGCCTAGTTGTGATTTCTCTCTGTCAAATAAATAAAATATTTAAAAAAAAAACTATATAAAACTTTATAAGTTAAGGTATAATAATCCTTATATTACTTGAGGAACTGGGGCTCAGGGAAACCAAGTACTGTTTCCAGTTACTATACATCTTTACTAAGATTGAGGAATCAAGTCTCCAAAGCCAAATGTTCTTATCCATGTCATACCAATAACGTCCCAATTATGTTTTCCACCAAGCTCTGTCAACTGCTTATTTGATACCTCCTTTTATTCTTAGTTTCCTAGGGAGTTGTGTATTTAAAATGAAATTGATTATCTTTATTCCTCTTATTTGACAGAAAATATTTCAACTTGGTATTGGTGATAGTGGTGGTGGGGAGGGACATTCAAACTTAACCTTTACATCCAATTAATAAATATCCCCCCCCATACCTGTCACTTTTGACTTTCACTCTCAATTAAAGTACTACAGCAGTCTCTAAATTTGGATTACTGCCCAAATAACCATCTTACTCAAATCTGTCATCTGTATGCAGTCCCAGGTGTTTAAAACACAACACTAGCTATGTTATTTCTCCATTTAAAGCACTGTTTGCTTCATGCATTCTGTACAATAAAGTCCAAATGCCTTAGCACTGATTTATTGGGGCCTTTTCAATTTTGTCCTCTTTACTTCTTTTTTTTTTTCCCTTTTTATTAATTTTTTCAGCGTAACAGTATTCATTCTTTTTGCACAACACCCAGTGCTCCATGCAAAACGTGCCCTCCCTATCACCCACCACCTGTTCCCCCAACCTCCCACCCCTGACCCTTCAAAACCCTCAGGTTGTTTTTCAGAGTCCATAGTCTCTTATGGTTCGCCTCCCCTCCCCAATGTCCATAGCCCGCTCCCCCTCTCCCAATCCCACCTCCCCCCAGCAACCCCCAGTTTGTTTTGTGAGATTAAGAGTCATTTATGGTTTGTCTCCCTCCCAATCCCATCTTGTTTCATTTATTCTTCTCCTATCCCCCTACCCCCCCATGTTGCTTCTCCATGTCCTCATATCAGGGAGATCATATGATAGTTGTCTTTCTCCGATTGACTTATTTCACTAAGCATGATACGCTCTAGTTCCATCCATGTCGTTGCAAATGGCAAGATTTCATTTCTTTTGATGGCTGCATAGTATTCCATTGTGTATATATACCACATCTTCTTGATCCATTCATCTGTTGATGGACATCTAGGTTCTTTCCATAGTCTGGCTATTGTAGACATTGCTGCTATAAACATTCGGGTACACGTGCCCCTTCGGATCACTATGTTTGTATCTTTAGGGTAAATACCCAGTAGTGCAATTGCCGGGTCATAGGGTAGTCCAATGGAAAAAAGACAGCCTCTTCAATAAATGGTGCTGGGAAAATTGGACAGCCACATGCAGAAAAATGAAATTGGACCACTTCCTTACACCACACACGAAAATAGACTCCAAATGGATGAAGGACCTCAACGTGAGAAAGGAATCCATCAAAATCCTTGAGGAGAACGCAGGCAGCAACCTCTTCGACCTCAGCCGCAGCAACATCTTCCTAGGAACAACGGCAAAGGCAAGGGAAGCAAGGGCGAAAATGAACTATTGGGATTTCATCAAGATCAAAAGCTTTTGCACAGCAAAGGAAACAGTTAACAAAACCAAAAGACAGCTGACAGAATGGGAGAAGATATTTGCAAACGACATATCAGATAAAGGGCTAGTATCCAAAATCTATAAGGAACTTAGCAAACTCAACACCCAAAGAACAAACAATCCAATCAAGAAATGGGCAGAGGACATGAACAGACATTTCTGCAAAGAAGACATCCAGATGGCCAACAGACACATGCAAAAGTGCTCCACGTCACTCGGCATCAGGGAAATACAAATCAAAACCACAATGAGATATCACCTCACACCAGTCAGAATGGCTAAAATTAACAAGTCAGGAAATGACAGATGCTGGAGAGGATGTGGAGAAAGGGGAACCCTCCTCCACTGTTGGTGGGAATGCAAGCTGGTCCAACCACTCTGGAAAACAGCATGGAGGTTCCTCAAAATGTTGTCCTCTTTACTTCTTGAGCCTAATCTCTTAAATCCATGTTACCTAAATCCCATGTTTCTGAAAAACTTGGCTTGTGTAATAGCTTCCATGTCCCATGACACTGTAAGGACACTTTGCATTCTTACTTTATGTACACTTCCTATTTTTGAGGTTATCCTTTTTCTCTTCCCTTATTTCCCAGACTGTCTAACACTCTTTCCTCTGTGACTTATTATATCTTCAAGAAAAACTACTGAATTAAGTTTTCTTCTATGTATTCCTCCATGATCATCAGTGAGTAACTATTACTTTCACATTTTCAAATTTCCCACTCTTACTGTTACTATTAAGAAATCCAGAAATACTGTGGTTCCACAGTGGAGAAAAAGTATGGTCCCATAGAGTATGTTTGGATGTTAAGAGAGCTGCTCCTCAAGGTTTTCATGAATAGATAAAGAAGAAGGGATTTTTTTCAAGATTTTATTTATTTATTTATTTATTTATTTATTTGAGAGATAATGAGAGAGAGAAGAAAAGAGAGCATGAGAGATTGAGCATGAGAGGGGGGAGGGTCAGAGGGAGAAGCAGACTCCCTGCTCAGGAGGGAGCTCAATGCTGGACTCCATCCTGGAACTCCAGGATCACAACCTGAGATAAAGGCAGTCTCTTAACCAATTGTGCCACCCAAATACCCCAAGAAGAAAGGATTTTAAAAGTAGATAACCCCATACATAAAAATATCCAAGTATCAGTAATCAGTAATTCCAGGAAACTTAGAAGTATATCAGATAATGAGATTTAAGTTGATATATTCTGTTAATTAGAATCACTCAGAGTATACTTCAATAAGGAGATATGAGTTGATATGTTTGTGAAACTTCTAATTTGTTTTTACACTATAATCATATAAGCTCAGGGTTACAAACAACCTCAAATATTATCTAGAAATATAAGCTAGCTCATTGTGATTATCTGAGGATATCAATTATGCTAGCAGTAGATTAAGGGGTATGTAAATACAATGCAAATTGCATTGTGATATAAAGTACTCTTTCTTTCTTTCTTTCTTTCTTTCTTTCTTTCCTTCTTTCTTTCTTTAAACCTGGGTAACTAACTTGGCTATTTTTGGAGCATTCTGGTTATCAGGGAGGGGAAATTTTCTCCCTACCTTTCTTGGTTCTTTTGGCTGATCTAATAATTGATGCAAGACAGATTAATAGGAGAAACAAAACAAATTTAATTCCTGTATATGGGAATTTGAGTCTCTGAGAAGATATATGAGTCTCTGAGAAGAGATCAAAACAATTAGCTTTTATACCTTTAGAAAAAGACACAATAAATTTATGAAGAACTGACAAGACAAAGAAACTTAGGCTTGGGTACTAATTAGTGAGTAAATTAAGCAGAGTTTCTTTGCACAGCCTTCTCAGCTCTGAATTCCTAGTATCTGGCAATATGGATATCTCTCTGCCTCCTGGATCAGGCAATGTACTTTTCACATGGCAGATTTATTTTTTGCTTTTAGGGAAACAGAAAGAAGGGTTAGAGTGTCCTTTCACCAGCTGTTTCTCAAGTAACTAATTCAAAATAATCAGTATGACACTTTAGCACATTTTGGGGTGGCCTGCCTTGAGCCCCATCACTGGAAAACTTCAAAATATACACAGTTTCTTTAAGATCTTCCAGGAACTAGCAGTTAAGACAAAACCTAATTTAGCAGTGAGACAGACTACTGAGAATTGTGGAGGAATCTGTATGAGTTTCCTTTTTCCACTGTAATAAATTACCACAGAGTTGGTGGCTTAAAAAAAAAAAACACACAAATTTATTATCTCATAGTTATGCATGTTAGAAGTTCAAAATAGGTATTTCTGTGCTCAACAGAGGTGAGTTCTTTCTGGAGACCAGTCACTGGTCTGCAGACCAGTGAATCTATTTAGGAAATAAACTGACTTTTCCAGTTTCTAGAAGCTACTTACATTTCTTGGCTTGTATTCATGACCAGCCTAAAAAGCCAATTGTGGGGCATCTTCAAATTCCCTTTTTGACTTCTGCTTCTATAGTCACATCTCCTGTTCTAACTCTGATTCTCCTGCCTCAATTTTTTTTTCCTTTTGGACCCTTGTGATTACACTGGGTATACCTGGGTAATCTAGGAATCTCTCCCTATCTCAAGATCCTTAATCAAATACATCTGTAAAGTCCCTTTTACCATGGACAGTAATATATGCATAAGTTCTGGGTATTAGGATGTGGACATCTTGGGACGGGGCTTTATTCTGCTTATCACAGACTGTCCAATAAAGTTCTATTGTTAGCTATCTTGTTACTGTAAAAATACAGAGCACCGAAGGTGTTGCGATAGTTTGAATTGCAAAATAAGGATAGTTTTGAAACTCTCTGGCCACAGATGCAAGAGGGCAGTGTGGCCTAGGTTGAATGAGGTCTAGGGAAGGGGAATATCACAGGCAATTATATGAGGAAAATCTGTGAAAAGGAGTTAGCAAAACCAGAAAAGTAGTGAGAGGAGGAATATGAAAAGAGAAGATCCTGAGATAAACTTGCCTCCCAGTCAACTGGAAAATTCCATTATTAAGAACATTGCATTTATAGGTCCCACAATTAAACTGGGGTGTTACTGTAATTTAGCAATTTCACAAAGGCCCTATGCTTGGAAAGCAGAATTATAGCAATGAAGAGTGTCTGAGCTGAAAAGACCTTCAGTATTTTCTAGTGTAGGTTCACTTTACACAGAGTAAATTGAGGTCCACATTTTTTAAGAACTTAGGAAAAGTTATAAGTTATTTGGTGCCAAGGCAGGATTTAAACACAAATATCCTGATTTAGAGTTCATGACTCTTGCAACATTGTCCTCTAAGAGTTCTTTTCTCTCCCAGTAAGAAATAATAAAACTTTCCTTTCCTTAGGAAATACAACACTTTTTTTCCCATCATAAAAGATTTTTCTGTCACTTTTCTCTCCAAGAGTGGTATAGAAAAGTCACCTTTCTTTTTTTACATAGAAGCTAGAGCTCGATTTAGCCTGAACTGTATAATGTAGTTTTTGTTACATAATATCATCTTATATTTGTACAGCAATGTGTGGGTTTGAAGGTACTTTCACATTTTACATATTATTATTGTCTTTACTTCTCAGAATGATACTGTGAGACTTTTGGGTAAACCAGGGTATTTTGTTCCTGTTGTACATACAAAGACAAGCTCATTGGAGGTGAATTTAGGACCAGAACTTAGGTCTCCTGGTTCTTTCCACACCCCCTACACTTCTGCCACTATGAGGTTTTGTGATTTTAGTCAAATCTGCTTAGCCACCTGGTATATTGGTATTCTCATTTGTGAGTGATAGCAATAATTTTTGTCCTACCACATACAGAAATTATAAGAATAAAATGAAATATCAAATGAAAACCCTTAATTAAGATTATATCCACCCTAGCAAATGCAATAAGCTGATTATTTAAGCATTTCTAATGTGAAGAGGACTAGATAAGCCTTGCTGGGTTATTCTAGATGATTTAAACAAATTTGAAACTGGATTAAGTTATTTTCCACATAAAATTTCTCACATGCATTAAGGAAAAATTGCATCAACTCTTAAATTATTCATAATAATAATAAATTATAAGTAGTGTTTACTGAGTTTTTACTTTGCTCTTGGCCATGTGCTATCAAGTTATTCTTGGTCTAGGTTACCAAATACTAAGTGATCAAATCTGGTCTCTGAGAAACCAGGTCTATGTCTTCAATCATTAGTCCCCCTCAAAGGCTCAAAATATTGTGCAAGAAGAAAATGACAGAGCAAATGATTGGGCTGGGTTCTGTCCCAGAAAAGCAGCTCCTCTGAGTGCACACAGTGGCTCAAATCTATTATGGCTCACAGCAAAAAGCTGCTTCCAGATTATCTGACCTCTGTGTCTACCTCTGTTCCTGCTGTTGAGCATTGCTCAATGGCTCCCATCTGGCTTTTTGTCCTTGGAGAGGCAAAATACACCCTTTCAAATGTACTCTAGGAAGGGGAGCAATCTCTCCCAGTGTGACCCAGGGGATCCTCTTAGGGTGGCTTATTGTGTGAACCCTACCCACTGCATTCTTCCCTGCTCTCTCCCTCTCCCTGACTTTGATGAAAAGGGTTCCCTCCATTTTGCATTCCCATAGCTTTTCCTCTCCCCCAAGTCATGGCTCTAAACCTTGCATCTGCCCTGTTCTCTCTTTTGAACTGTGCAGATTGTTTTCTTAATCCTCAAATCATTTTCCTAGTTGTTTGAAATCATTTAAAGTTGATTTAGCTGTGTTTCAGGGACAAGGCAAGCTCAGGGTCCCCCTACTATGCACCATTTTAAGTAAAAAAATTTTGTATCATCATTATTACTACCTTTTTTGCATCCTCATTTCTTACTTGGTTAATCCTGACAGATCAAAGTTCCAAAATCTCAAACTAGCAGGAAATATTTTTGATTATAAAAGGAGGACATTTAATCACCTGATTCTACATTTCAAGCTGTATGGAAGATAATTGATGTGCTTTCTAATAACGTACATGTGTTGGGATTGACAGTAGTTATATCTAACAGCTCTATAATTTTCAGAGTTTCCTGTTTTGTTGACACCTTACAAAATGTTTGTCTTAATTTCCTACATCTCTCTCATTTCTGTGAAAGTTTTAACTCAAACATGGAAGAACTAAGCTATGTTTGTAAGTGTCAAAGAAGGAACTGAATAATCAATATATTATGTCGTATAAAACCCTAATTAAATATCAAATGCTCAGAGTGATGACAGTAATGGGTAATATTGATAAAAAACAGAATAGCCAGAGATGGAAACAATTTAAAAAGCAGTATTTCTATCATAATTTGTATCATATTTTTTCAATTACCACATAGCTACAATTGAGTGGTTTTGTACTGGTTCATGAATCAAGTGTAAAACTTGTTTTTTCATTTAAATCTCCCAACAGAATTTATAAAATAATAATAATAATGACAACAACAGCAACAATAATTTACTTTGTGGACCTTACATAAGTTGAAACACACTGAAAATAGATTCAAAGAAACAATTTAGAAATCCAATAGAGAAAGCAAATCTTGGGGTTTAGTTGTCAGAGATGGCAATATATGAAATAAGTATCTGTGGTTTAGGTAGCATTTGTGACCCCTAATACATTCCAAGAACAAGTTCACTCTGGCTAATAATGTACAGCTATGAAGTCAGGCGACTGGAGCTCAACTCCTACTGGTTGTGTGACCCTTAACAATATCATAAACCCTCTATGCATCATTATCCATACCTGGTGAACATGGGTAAAAAGATCCACATCAGAGAGGTATTTTGGAGATTTTAAGAGGTAATATTTTGAAATCTTCAGCATAGAGCCTAGTGCAGACAAGTGTCCAAATGGACATTCATCTCCCCGGGCTCTGAAAAAGTTATGATTTTCGAAGGCCAGTCTTGGAAAATAAACCTAAATGTTGAAGTAGAAGCTAATGCCTTAGTCAACACCATATATATGTAGCCAACAATCTTCAAACACCATCTCTTTCTGGTTTATCTTTCAAACAGCTTTAACAGAGAACAAGCAAAGAAAACTGTCTGGAGGCCATGGGGGTGGAGTAAATTTACTATGCAGGGAAATGTACCACTGTAGGTACCTGGTTGCAGCTTTTTGCTGTGCCTCACAATAGATTCTAGCTACTGTGTGCTCCCTGTTCAACTGCTTTTCTGGAAAGGGACAGTACTGGGCTTACTGCTAGACTGGGTCCCACCTTGGCAGATCCTTCAAAACTTGGAGTTGTGAATACCAGCTATGGGCTGCTAGGTGTGCCAATGGCCAGGAATAGATTGTTTAAGGGCTGGGAATCTGATGAATTCCTGGCACAACAGGAGATTTTTTTTTTTTTTTCTCTGAGGGCCTCCTCAACAGTGGTGGCCAGGAGTTCCCCTATCAAGGGATGAGAGGGCAGGGTGGTGCCATCTTCCTTATCCTCCTCTGCACACCAGCACAGTCAGACTTGAGACAGAAATACAGCAAGAACTTCCAGTGGAGACTGGAGTCCCTTACACCAAATCCCTGCCCCTGTGCCTTGCGGGGACATCTTAACAAGGGAAAGTCAGCTTATGAGCCAGACCAGCAGACTGTTCTCTTGAAGACCAACATAGGAACCCCTGCACTTGCCAGATCTACTGATTAGAGCACTCCAAAGCATCAGCTTCAGTTCTGGCAGAAATAGGCTTACTGTTTAGAATTTTAAATTTTCTTATTTTTAATTTTATAAATATTTTATCTCATATATTCTTTGCCATCTTTATCTTTTTTTTCTGGTTTCAGGCTTATGATTTTTGGTTCATTTGTTGGTTTGTATGTTTCCTTCTCTTATCTTTAAGATCTTTAAGATCTTTAAGATTTTTTTTCTCTCTTTTTTTTCCCTTACTTTCTTATTTCTATGCAATCAGACTTACAGTTTTCTGTTTGTCTGCTTGTTTGCTTTTTAGTTCCTTCTCCTTTTCTTTGGATCAGCCCCCCCCCCTTTACTTATCTCAACAAACAAATCAAAGCACACCCAGATAAAGGTACAAGCACACTCCACTACAAGCAAGGAGGAAATCTGTAGAGAATGGACCAGTGGGGAAAAGCAGCCAAAACACAACAGAGTGCACTCAACGCACACCAGAAACCCTTCCTGAAGTGCCAGGTGCTGGACAGTTATGACCTCTTTTTAATAGAGGATCACTCTGAATTTCAGGAAACATACCAAGCTTTCATAACACACGGAAGATAGAAATTTAGCCAAAATGGCAAGGCTGAGGAATTCTCCCCAAAAGAAAGGTCAGGAGGATATCACAGCTAGGGACTTACTCAAAGCAGATATAAGCAATATATCTGAATGAGCATTTAGATCAACAGTTATAAGCTGGATTAAAAAAAAAAAGATTAAAAAGCATATAAGATAGCAAAGAAACCTTTGCTGCAGAAATAAAAGTCCTAAAAACTAGTCAGACTGAAATTTAAAAATGCTATGACTAAGATGCAAAAACAGACTGGATATAATCACTGTGATGATAGAGGAGAGCATAGGTGATACAGAAGATAAAATTATGAAAAATAATGAAGCTGAAAAAAGGGGGGAAGAACACTATTATATCAGGGAGGTAGACTTTGGGAACTTAGCAATTCCATAAAGTAAAATAATATCCATATTGTAGGAGTCCCAAAAGAGGAAGAAAAGGAAAGAGAAGCAGAGGTATATTTGAACAAATTATAGCTGAGGAAGGAACGCTGGGGAAGGAAACAGGCATTCAAGTCCAAGAGACAAAGAGAACTCCCTTCAAAATCAACAAAAACAGGTAAACATCATGACAATATTATAGTGAAATTTGGCAAAATACAATGGTAAAAAGAGAATCCTGAAAGCAGCTAGGGAGAAAAAGTCCTTAACCTACAAGGGTAGACACAAAAGGTTGGCCACAGACCTGTCCACAGAGACTTGGCAGGCCAGAAAGGAGTGGCATGATGTATTCAGCATGCTAAATTGGAAAAATATGCAGCCAAGAATACCTTATCCAGCAAATAGAAGGAGAGAATAGAAGGAGAGATAAAGAATTTCCAAGATTAACAGAAAATAAAGGAGTTTATGAACACTAAATCATCTCTGCAAGAAATATTAAAGGGGACCCTTTGAGCAGGAAAGAGAGACCAAAAATAACAAAGATTAAAAAGAAACAGAGACAGTCTATAGGAACAGTGACTTTATGGGTAATACAATGGCGTAAAATAATTACTCTAAATGTAAATGGACTCATTGCTCAAATCAGAAGATACAGGGTATTAGAATGGATTAAAAAAAAAAAAGACCCATCAAAATGTTACCTACAAGAGACTCATTTTAGACCAAAGACACCTCCAGATTGAAAGTAAGGGGGTAGAGAACAATTTATCATGCTAATGGACATCAAAAGAAATCTGGAGTAGCCATTCTTATATCAGAAAAACAAGATTTTAAACCGAAGACTGTAATAAGAGATGAAGAATGACGCTATATACAAGGGTCTATCCAACAAGAAGATTTAGCAATTGTAAGTATTTATGCCACTAAGTTGGGAGCAACCCAATATATAATCAACTAATAACGAACATAAATAAATTTATTGATAATAATACAATGATATTAGGGAACATTTACACCCCACTTACATTAATGGACAGATCATCTAAGCAGAAAGTCAACAAGGAAGCAATGGCTTTGAATGACACACTGGACTAGATGGAGTTAACAGGTATATTCAGAGCATTTTATCCTAAAGCAGCAGAATACACATTCTTTTCAAGGGCAAATGGAACATTCTCTAGGATAGATCGCATACTGGGTCACAAATCAGACCTCAACTGGTACAAAAAGATTGAGATCATACTTTGCATAGTTCCAGACCACAATGCTATGAAACTTGAGGTTGATCACAAGAATAAATTTGGAAGGGCCACAAATACAGGAGTGTTAAAGAACATCTTACTAAAGAATGAATGGCCAAGAAGGAAATTAAAGATAAATTAAAAAAAAAATGGAAGGAAATGAAAATGAAAACAGGACATTTCAAAACCCGTGGGATGCAGCAAAGGAAGTCCTAAGAAGGAAGTATATTGCAATACAGGCCTACCTCAAGAAGTAAGAAAAGTCCCGAATACACAACCTAACCTTATACCTACAGGAGTTGGAAAAAGAATAGCAAATAAAACCTAAATCCAGCAGAAAAAGAGAAACAGTAAAGATTAGAGCAGAAATCAATGATATAGAAATAAAAAACAAGCAAACAAACAAACAAAAAAACCCCACATTAGAACAGATCAATGAAACTAGGAGCTGATTCTTTGAAAGAATTAACAAGATTGATAAAACCCTAGCCAAACATCAAAAAGGAAAGAGAAAGGATCCAAATAAGTAAAATGAATGAAAGAGGAGAGATTACAACTAATACCATAGAAGTAAGAACAATCAAAATATTATGAGCAATTATATGCTAGCAAAGTAGGCAATCTGGAAGAAATGGGTAAATTCCTAGAAACATATAAACTATAAAAACTAAAACAAGAAGAAATAGAAAATCTGAACAGACTCATAACCAGCAAAGAAATTGAATCAGCAATCAAAAATCTCCCAATAAACAAGAGTGTAAGGCCAGATGGCTTTCCAGGAGAATTCTACCAGTTAAAGAAGAATTAATACCCCTTCTTCTGAAGCTATTTGAAAAAATAGAAATGGAAGGAAAACGTCCAAACTCATTTTATGAAGCCAGCATGACCTTGATCCCAAACCAGACAAGACCTCACTAAAAAGGAGAATTACAGACCAATATCCCTAATGAACATGAATGCAAAACTTCTCAACAAGATACTAACTAATCAGATCCAACAAAATGCTAAAAGGATTATTCACCATGACAAAGGGGGATTTATTCCTGGGCTGTAAATGTGGCTCAACATCTGCAAATCAATCAAAATAATATACCACATTAATAAAAGAAAGGATAAGAATCAAATGGTTCTCTCAATAGATGCAGAAAAAGCATTTAGCAAAATATAACATCCTTTCTTGTTAAAACCCTCCAAGAAGTAGAGATAGAGGGAATATGCTTCAACATCATAAAGGCCATATATGAAAGACTTAACAGCTAATATTCCTCCTCAAAGGGGAAAAACTGAGAGCTTTTCTCCTAAAGTCAAGAATGTGACAGGAATGTCCATTCTCACCACTGTTGCTCAACATAGTATGGGAATTCCTAGCTTCAGCAATCAGGCAACAAAAAGAAATAAAAGGCCTGCAAATCAGCAAGAAGTCAAACTTTCACTCTTTGCAGATGACGTGAAAGTCAATGTAGAAAACCTGAAAGATTCCACAAAAATTTGCTAGAGCTGATACAGGGACTCAGCAAAGTTGCAGGATATAAAATCAATGCACAGGGGCACCTGGGTGGCTCAGTGGGTTAAACCTCTGCCTTTGGCTCAGGTCATGATCTTGGGGTCCTGGGATCGAGCCCCGCATTGGGCTCTCTGCTCGGCGGGGAGCCTGCTTCCCCCTCTCTCTCTCTGCCTGCCTCTCTGCCTACTTGTGATTTCTCTCTGTCAAATAAATAAATAAAATATATTTAAAAAAATCAATGCACAGAAGTCTGTTGCATTTTTATATACCAACAATAAACAGGAGAAAGAGAAATTATGGAATCTATCCCATTTACAATTGCACCAAAAGCCATAAGATAAACCTAACCAAAGAGGTAAAAGATCTGTACTCTGAAAACTATTGAATGCTTATGAAAGAAATTGAGGAAGACAGAAATAAATGAAGGAACATTCTACACTCATGGATTGGAAGAACAAGTATTGTTAAAATGTCTGTGCTACCCAGAGCAATCTACACTTTCAGTGCAATCCCTATCAAAATACCATCAGCATTTTTCACAGAGCTGAAACAAACAATTCTAAAATTTTAAGACCAGAGAAGACCCCGAATAACAAAAGTAATGTTTAAAAAGAAAACTATAGCTGGAGGCATCACAATTCTGGATTTCATGCTGTATTACAAAGCTATAATCATCAAGACAGTATGGTATTGCCCAAAACAGATGCAAAGATCAATGGAACAGAATAGAGAACCCAGAAATGGACCCTCAACTCTATGGTCAATTAATATCAGCAAAGCAGGAAAGAATATCCAATGGAAAAAAAGTTTCTTCAACAAATAGTGTTGGGGAAAATTGGACAGTCAATGCAGAAGAATGAAACTGGACAACATTCCTACAGCATACACAAAATTAAATTAAAAATGAATGGATGAAAGACATAAATGTGAGACAGGAACCCATCAAAATCCTAGGGGAAAACACAGGCAGTAACCTCTTTGACCTCAGCCACAGCAATTTCTTGCTTGACATGTCTCCAGAGGCAAGGGAAACAAAAGCAAAAATAAATAATTGGGACTTCATCAGGATAAACAGCTTTTGCACAGCAAAGAAAATAATCAAGAAGACTAAAATGCAACCTACAGAATAGAAGATATTTGCAAATGACATATCAGATAAAGGGTTAGTATCCAAAAATCCATAAAGAACTTATCAAACTCAACACCCCCAAAAAACAAAAAACCCAGTGAAGAAATGGGCAGAAGACATTTGTATCATGAGTTCAAGCTCCGCTTTGGGCTCCACGTTGGGCATGGATTCTACTTTAAAAAAAAAAAAAAAGGCTAATAAAAGAATTAGTAAGCTGGCAGACATAAAAATATTATATAGAGGGGTGCCCGGGTGGCTCATGTGGTTAAGCATCTGCCTTTGGCTCAGGTCATGATCAGGTTCTGGGATTGACTCTGTGTTGGGCTCCAGGCTCAGCAGGGTGTCTGCTTCTTCCTCTTCCTCTGCCTCTCTCTTCCACTCGTACTCTCTCTCTCTCTCTGTGTATGTGTGTCTCAAATGAATAAATTAAAAAAAATTAAAAATAGCATACAGAATTTAAATCATAGAATGAAAAAAGTAGAAATTATGCAAGATAAGGAGATGAATTGAGACTATTTAACACATACATAGTTTTAGAAGTAAAAAACCATGTATGAATAAAGGGTATCTATCTATCATTTATCATCTATCTATGTATACATAAAAATATTGGGTTTATCACAAACATCCTAACCTTTTTATTTAGAAAATTAAGGTACTCCACTATACTAACAGATTACAAAAGAGAAAAGAAAGGTAATTGTCAGAACAGATGCAGATAATTCACTTAAATAGTACTCAAAGTATCTTTTTTTTTTAAATGTTCTTGGCTACAAGTTATGCTAAATGTCACTGAACTGTGACTGAAAAGAATTGCAGTTATTGTAGTCAGATAAAAAAGTCTGGGGGAAAAAAGTCTGGAAGTTGTAGTTGCTGGCTTTGGCCTTGCTCAAAAATGCTGGGGTGAGCATATTTGTGATTCTCTTGGACTTTGCCTTGTGTTTGAGAGATAGCTTCCCTGATGTTAGGGAGTTGAGAGAAGGGAAGTTAAATGCTAAGAAACTGTGATGTCCTTCTTTCTAGTCCAAAACAGATTTGGACTTTAATAATTATATATGACTGGACCTTTAAACAGTAAATTGAGACTGTTTTGTGACCTAAAGCTCTCAAAGAATCCACTTAGTACTGGATCTATCTGAATTTTTCATTCTGTCTTGGGAAGTAGGAGAATCACACAGATGATTTAAAGTGACATGAAAAGATAAAAATGAAGTGGCTTTATGTTTACTTCCACTAGTCATGCATGCTGAACATAACGGTTATGCCACAGAGCAGTGAAAGTCACTGAATTAGAATTACATGTGTCAACATAAATGAACTCATGAATATTGTAATGTCAAGTAAAAAAATAGGAAGAATGAAAAATTTGTACTGTGTTAAAATTCTAGAAACAGTAAAAATTTAAACTAGATTAGTAAAATAGTATTTAGTAAAAATTTATTGTATATATAAAAACAGGTCATGGAGGGGCGCCTGGGTGGCTCAATGGGTTAAGGCCTCTGCCTTCGGCTCAGGTCATGATCCCAGGATCCTGGGAATGAATCCTGCATCGGACTCTCTGCTCAGCTGGGAGCCTGCTTCCTCCTCTCTCTCTGCCTGCTTCTCTGCCTACTTGTGATCTCTGTCAAATAAATTAATAAAATCTTAAAAAAAAAAAAAAAAAACAGGTCATGGGGAAAAAAAAAAAAGAAAGAACAGGTCATGAACTGGGTGTTTCCAAGCCCAATACTGATACAAAGCTTCGAGGCATGACTTTACAAGATGGCATATAAAGTAACGAGGTAGTTGTTTAACCTTTGCAATGGTTGGTTATTACAATGGAGGTTCTAGAGAGCAGGGATTAAACATGATTATTTTATACTATTTTAGGAAAATGATGTAAGTTGCTTTTATGATTATTAGAGGAATTTACAAGAAATAACCTTAGTTAACTTCTGCTTATATTCATGAAATAAACTAGATTTAGTTTTGCTTACATGATTTAAATGGTTTTGTCTAGTCAGGGAATTTTCACTTTTGGTCTCCATTTTATATTTTGACAACAGTATGGTAGCATTTCTTTTTTCTTTTCTCTCTCTCTCTTTTGTTTTTTGTTTTTGTTTTTGCTTTTTGTAATTTGAAGTCTTATTTAAATTCCACTACGGTGGGCGCCTGGGTAGCTCAGTGGGTTTAAGCCTCTGCCTTCAGCTCAGGTCATGATCCTGGGGTCCTGGGATCGAGAGCTCCTCATCCGGCTCTCTGCTCAGCAGGGAGTCTGCTTCCCTTCCTCTCTCTGCCTGCCTCCCTGCCTACTTGTGATCTCTGTTTGTCAAATAAATAAATAAAATCTTTAAATTCCACTACAGTATAGTAATAGTTTCAGGAGTAGAACTTAGTCATTCATCACTTACATACAACACCCAGTGCTCATCCTTAATACCCATCCTCTACTTAACACCTCCCTTATCCACCTTCCTTCCAGTAACCCTTAGTTTGTTCTTTATAGTGGAGAGTATTTTATGATTTGCCTCTCTTTTTTTCCCCTCTATATTCATCTGTTTCGTTTCTTAAATTTTACATATGAGTAAAATCATATGATATTTGTCTTCCTCTGACTTATTTCGCTTAGCATAGTACTATGTAGTTCCATCCACCTTTTTGCTGATTTCATTCATTTTTATGGCTGAGTGATATTCCATTGTATACAGTATAGAAGGATAGAAGTATATATCACCTCTTCTTTATCCTTCCATCAATGGGCTTTTTCCATAACTTGGCTATTGTTGGTAGTGCTGCAATAAACATGCAGGTGCATGTGTCCCTTCAAATCAGTATTTTTGTATCATTTGCGTAACTACTTAGTAATGCAATTGCTGGGTCATAGGGTAGCTCTATTTTTAACTTTCTGAAGAAACTCCATTTTGTTTTCCAGAGTGACTCACCAGTTTGCATTCCCACCCACCAGTGCAAAAGGCTTCCGCTTTCTCTGCATCCTCGCCAACATCTGTTGCTTCCTGTGTTGTTAAGTTTAGTCATTCTGACAGGTGTGAGGTGATATCTTATTAGTAGTTTTGATTTCCCTGATGATGAGTGATGTTGAGCGTCTTTTCGTTTGTCTATTGGCCATCTGGATGTCTTCTTTAGAAAAATTTCTATTCATGTCTCTGACCATTTCTTAATCAGATTATTTGTTTCTTAAGTATTGAGTTTGATAGGTTCTTTACATATTTTTGGATGCTAACCCTTTATCATTTGCAAATATCTTCTCCCATTCTGAAGTTTTGTTGATTGTTTCCTTTACTGTGCAGTAGCTTTTATTTTTGTTTGTGTTTCTCTTGCCTCCGGAGACGTATCTAGTAAGAAGTTGCTATGGTAGATGTCAAAGAGAACTGTGTTCTCCTGTAGGATTTTGATGGTTTCCTGTCTCATATTTAGGTCTTTCATCCATTTTATTTTTGTGTGTGTATGGCATAAGAAATTGGTCCAGTATAGTAGCATTTCCAAAATATTTCAAAATACCCTGAGCTAAAATACATTTTTCTTTGGTATGTATATATTCATGGAAAAAGTTTAGAATAATAAATATGAATCGTGAACATTACATTTGGGACTGTTTGCATGAATGGAAGGGGATATATTAGGAAGGTACCTGCCAACTCTTATATTTCATATAATCCTTTATTTCTCAAACTAGACACTGAGTCCCAAATACTTATTCTTTTTTTACTTTTTTGTATCTTTTGTAAGTTTTCTACAAAAACAGGAAATAAATTTTTAGGCTGAAAAAACTGAGAGCTTACTTGGATTTTTAAAAAATGAATTGAGAGAAGATTTACATTTAAGGAAGAAAATTAGTGATGGATGAAACAACATTGGAGACAGTGGAGAACCTGAAGCAAATATGAATTCCAGGGGGAAGAAAAAAATCATGCCAGACAGAAAATATAATTTGAGAAGATTTCATGGCTCATCTGTACTATTTAAACAGTAATAATAATATAACACCAAACACTAGTTTAACTAAAATATGGCAACTTTATTTTAATGACATAACTATGTATTCAAGATGGATGGAGAAATGAATGGGAGCAGAAGTATGGAAGGACTATAGTCTCATCTTCCATAATAAGAGGTCAATAGGATATAGAGAACACAAGCAAAAAAAGCATGGTATAGCAATGTAAGCACGTTACTTAAGAAATATGTGGCAAACCTCTGAATATATACATAGCTAACTAGCTCAGAGAGAGGAATATGTTTACTGATATGGAGTAGGGTAGGGAGGAGAGGGACGGGAATTGTTGGTTTTTAATGAAGCCTTATAGGTTCATTAGACATTTTGAATTACACATACGTGTGTCCAAAAGAAAAACTTTTAAAAATTCATTAGATCAAATCTTGCATATTTTGCTTAAACATGAAATACCATATTTCTCAACTCTTCACCATTGTGTAAATATTCTAGGGTCCACTTAAATTATGTCTTAGACATACTGGACATGCCTTCTGTGTATCTGCCTTGTGGATAATTAACAATGTTGTTTCCTAGATCAAAAATTAAAGTAGCTTTATAGAATAAACCTAGGCTCATACCCAGTAGAATGTTTGATTCCATCATCACTGATTCTATATTGTATCATGCTGTCTCAATTCAAGCAGAATACTAAAGCCACAGTGGCAATTCCCAGGAAAATGTATCCACTTAGTACATTTATTGCAAGTGTTGCTGAAGACTGATTAAAATGACTGCAGTCTTTCTGTTAGTGATGGCTTCTGATTGCAGGGACTTGTCACCAGCTGTACCCGTGAGCATGAGACCCGGTGGCTAGCTCAGCAGGAGTGCTGAACCCACTGATGAGCACTCTACTATAATCTCAGCACCTCCTTCCTTCTCCTACCTCAGCATCTAGAAGTTGGCAGAATGTGGATGTGATATCCAACTGTTAATATACTCTACAATGAAGCATTTACTGAAAATTATTTGGTATCCTAGGGCTCTACTTTCACATTACATTTGAAAAAAAAAAATCCTTACTATGTTAACAGTTGCATGTCACATTTTACAACATTTTTTCTTAGTTGAGTAACACCAGATATTTGAAAGCTAGAAGGGAAGTGTGGGAAATTAAGCAAGGTTAACAAAATACTTATCTTTAAGAATTAACCAATTTCCTGAAGTGAGTGATGAGTCCCAACAGGCAGTCAACCATTCAGAGTTTCTGAGGATAGCACTGATCTCACAGTCCTTCTCCCAAAGTAGGAAAATGAAATGTAGTCCACCGATAGCCACTGAGGGGGGTGGGAAGGGAAGAGGAAGAGAGAGGAGGGACTCTCTCTTAATACCCATCCTCTACTTAACACCTCCCTTATCCACCTTCCTTCCAGTAACCCTTAGTTTGTTCTTTATAGTGGAGAGTATTTTATGATTTGCCTCTCTCTTTTTCCCCTCTATATTCATCTGTTTCGTTTCTTAAATTTTTTAATTTAATTGTACCAAATTTTATCATTTGCAAATATCTTCTCCCATTCTGAAGTTTTGTTGATTGTTTCTTTGGTACAATTTTTAATTGTACCAAAATGTAGACAGACAAAAGAAGAGAGACTTCAGAAAAGTAACTGGTAGAGGGAACCATGTAATAGCTTAATTTCAGTAATCGAAAGAGGTAGTGAATCCCTGCATTGTTTTTATTGCTATCATGTCTTTGTACTGTATGTTCATGAAGTGGAACATATCAAATTAGAGTTTGTTAAAATATAAACTAAACTGTACAAATAGGCAGCAGCCTACTTCCCTTCTACTTTTTGAACATCAAAGTACTGAAGGAGTAACGCAATGAAGTTTGGCATATTTCACTTCTATGCATCAGAGGTCTAAACTTCATATTTCCTAGAGTAAATGGATACTGAAATATTGAAGCTTTGAGAAGACAAACCAAGATTCAGTCAACTCTCACAGAATGATCATTTCAACTCCACATTATTTTGTTCACTATAATTTATATACCCTTTTGGTAAGCATTAAGTAAGAGGTACAATATCACTTCTTTGGTTAAGTATCTATCCCATTAAAATAAAATTTGCTTTAGGCTAATATTTAACATGATTTCCAAATTAAAGAACACCATTTTGCTGAATAATATTGATATATAAATATAAATACATTTTGCTTATCAATATATCCTGACTTTCTGATGAACTATAATTTCCAAATATTTGTGCTTATTTTTACTAAAATTCAGTTTGCTATATTGAACAGAAACCCCTGACATTATCCAAGGGGGAAGGTTAGCTATATTAACAGAATAACTTATTTCAATTAATACCCTGTTGATATTTTTCAATTTGAACCTTCAGCATAGCAAATTGTGGCACAGCCTAAGTGCCAGGCAGCTGTCCAAATCTCTACTCAGCTCTTTTATCCTAAGACTGGAATATTTTTTACTCTAAAAAAAAGTAATATCCAAATTCAATTACTTTCTTATATATGCTGTGGTATGTATATGACATGTTCTAAGTCCATAAGAATATCCCCATTGTTTAAATTCTAAAGAGGCAGAAATAACTGTTATTTAATGAACTGTTTTATTATACAGGGGTTTTAATATATAACATCATTTATGGTAGAGCATGCTTATAAGATCCTGCATTAAAACCTTTGGGAGAATATAATTCTCATGATAGATTAGGCCTAGGTTCTGTCAACACAGTTAGAAAATACTCATCTATTTCTATTGAGCTCCACACACACATGCACATACACGGAAACATTTGGCAGCTCTCTTCAACATTATACTCTAGGGAAGAAATGCAGGCATGGATGCATGCATGCATTCATTCATTCATTCAGAAAGTATTTATTGAACACTAACATTGTGAGTTACTAAGTAATACAGTATCAAGATAGAACAGATTCTATTCCAGTGAAGTAGAGTATCTAGCAGGAATAGGCAATTTAGCATCTTTAGTCTACCTGGGATTCTACATTTCTCATGAAAAGGATTCACTTTCTTTTTCTAGATATCCCAAAGAAAGTGAGGAAGAGAGAAAAGCTGACCTGCACAACTGGTGTGGCATATATTTGGATGGCTGCAGAGTTGCTCTCAACATTCATGTCCCAGAGCCGTTCTGTTGGTGCCTATAGCTGAGGTCTGCTTTAGGGAGAAGCTCAGGTTATTACTGCCGCCCAGCGGCCAATAAATTCAAACTCCATTATAATAATATTTAATAATTTATATTATTTAAAATCATTTACATTTCCACCTTTGGTGAATTTTTTAAAATTCTTCATCTGGAGTACTGGAGATTACAGCAGTCTTCCTATACAATGTTATATATTATTTCATTTCTCCACCACTAAAGGTTGTAGCTCTAGCACACAGAAGGTATATTTTGTTCATATAGCTCCGGTATAGTGTGTAGTGCTTGGCACCTGCTATTTGTTACCTTCATATTTTCCTAAGCATTGAGTCCTGTTTGCCATATAATTTTGATCCATGCTTAGTATGACGTTTCATATCTATAGGGTCGTCCAAAGCCTTGCCCCAGGTACCCATGACAGAGTTCAATACTGACTTCTGTTAGAATCTTATCCAAGTCCTATACTGAAAGCTTCAGTATAGCTTTTGGCTAGTGGAAGAGGGGGTAGTGAAGACACTATCTTCCATTTAGGCAACAGCCACAGTCCTTTTCTAGGGCATTGTAAACCTGCAAGTTCTATAGCACTCCTCTCTTCCATTGATGAAAACAGATTCTTCAAGTGCTATAGACATACTAGTAAGTATTCAGGGAATATTTTAAGAATGTAGGCTCTGTATTCACACAGTATCCATTCAAATTCTGTTATCTTGTGCAAATTCCTTAACACTCTATGCCTCAGTTCTTTATCTAAGAAATGAGTTTATAGAAGTATCTGTGAAGGGGCACCTGGATGGCTCAGTGGGTTAAAGCCTCTGCCTTCGGCTGGGGTCATGATCCCAGAGTCTTGGGATCGAGCCCCATGTCGGGCTCTCTGCTCAGCAGGGGGCCTGCTTCCTCCTCTCTCTCTGTCTGCCTCTCTGCCTACTTGTGATCACTTTCTCTCTGTCAAATAAATAAATAAAATATTTTAAAAAAAGTATCTGTGAAGTAATGCCACTGTGAAGATTAAACAGTTATTATACATAAACTGCTTAGAATAGTATCAAGCACATAATAAGAGATCAATATACATTAGCTGGTAATACTAGCATAGAAGCCAAATTTCTCTAGGACCCAGAGTCCAGGACCATGAATTTGTATCTAAATTCTAGTGAGAGCAGGAACCAGTGTTTTGGTAACTATATTCTATAATGGCACTAACGGTACTTCTCAACTGAGAGTGCATATCAGTGTAACTGTTGCTCTCTTTAAAATTATAAATAAATAAAATACAGAGATCCTTTAGCACCAAAAACATATTGAACAGAAGTTTCAGACATTAAGTCCAACTCCAAAAAAGTTCAAAAATGTCTTAGGTGATATTGTAAGTATTCCTTATTAAGAACCGCAGTGGTAGGAATTTTGAGGGAGTATTATAGCTAAAAAGGCAATAATTCTAAATCTATCACCTCAGAGAATTGAGCCTTTAGTTTTTCTTCCATAAAATTAGATTAATGATTTCTTACTAGGAATTCCTTACAAGCAGGGTTGGTGTGATGATTAATGGAGATAATAGATAGAAAACACCTAGTTCATTGTTAGTGCTCAGTGAATAATGGCTATTATACTGTTCTTGTAGAAGGCTGAAAAACCACATAAGAAAGAAGAAATGGTGTGTTTATAAAAGATCACAGATAATGTAATTTAGTATCATATTTTAAAAAGTTCTGTAATTTGGGTAGAATTTTAAGCTCTATTTTAAGACTATTAGACCAAATCCTATAAAATATAAAAATACCACCTATTTTCACAAAGGTAATTGAAGGTCTTAGCACAATTTCAAATAATGGATTTATGTTGCTGACTTGCACACCTAAATGAGTGTCCTTGTGAATTGAAAGATATTCAAGCATGTTTATCATAGTCAGAGTCTGCCACTGCATACTGATCAACATCCCTCACTCATTAACATACAGGACTCTTTGCTTGAGCTTTCATTTGCATGCTCTTCTAAAAGCTCCTTTTTCCCTCACTGTTCAAACAGCCAATGACCTTTGTAATCAACAAGAAAATTAGAAGCAGGTGGGAGCTTATTTTTAATGATGTTGAGACCAAATTGTTTAGCTTAATTCTGAACTTTTTTCTTTCAATCCTTTTTAATGCCTGACAAATATTAATTATGTGGAGTTAGAGAGCAACTCTGACTTTCTCATTGTCTCTGATCAAGCTCTGTAACTAACCCTTTGCTTTTATATTTAATTAATATGATGAAAACATTTCTCATCTATCAGTATTTTACTTTTTCCTGAAGCTCCCAGTACAAACATGAAAACACTGGGATTTAGCTAATGTTCTGGCAATCTTTTTTTTTTTTTTTTTTTAAAGATTTTATTTATTTGACAGAGAGAAATCACAAGAGAGGCAGGCAGAGAGAGGAAGGGAAGCAGGCTCTCCACTGAGCAGAGAGCCCGATGCGGGACTCGATCCCAGGACTCTGAGATCATGACCTGAGCCGAAGGCAGCGGCTTAACCCACTGAGCCACCCAGGCGCCCCATGTTCTGGCAATCTTTACAAATTTACCTAGATTATTGTAAATAAAACTGATTTAGGACATTTTCTATAGGCCTGTAATTATTTATTTTAATGAATGTATACTAATGGATGGGAAATAAAGTTTCATCATCATAATTGGCCTTCTTTTCTCTTTTGCTTTAGAATATTTTTAGTCATATTTACTCAAAATAAACTCATTCCCCTAAAGTTTCTCAGGAGAAGAACCAGCAAATTTTTGTTTTGGCTTTTATATATTTCAAGTGTATAATGAATTGAGTTATAAAGACTGCCAATTACAGTCATATCTAGATAATCTGCAAATAGTGTACCTTCTGAATCCAAAGTAAATTCATTATCAGGTCAGGTTCTCTACACTATTTAATGTAGGTGTACTCTATAATTTCCTACTACCCCAAAAAAATCGTTCAAAGAAACAAATTTTCTCAAAATAAATAATCCAAAACTCTTGAAATAGAGTTCTGGATATGCCACAGCTGCCTTTTGTTTCTTTTCTTTTTTTTTCTTTTTTTTTTTTTTTTGGCCTTTTGTGTCTTTAAAGCAATTTAGTGTTCATTATACTTTACATCTTACATTCTATTCAGCAATCTCTCCATTATGATTACCATTTGATTTAAAAAATTTATTATTACCCTACAGAAAATTAAATACTTATCTGACTGCAAAACAGAATGTAGTTCTGGGAGAAAAAAAAAAACTATCAAATATTTTACTTTCCATTTAAATAATCTAAAATGACCTGCCCTTAGTGGGTTGCCAGTATTTTTTAAGACCATTTTAACTATTAATGTTTTGTAAAGGGACTGATTCTTTTCAGCTATTCACATATTATTCAGTGTTGTTTAAAATATTTACACCTATGTATATATTTAAAACACATACACAAATCCGAAGATTTTTATTGGTAGTAAAGTCTTAAAAATTTCAAGAAAAAGCTTGCTTAACAGCAAATTATCTTTTCAACAAAAATCAAATCCAAATTTCTTTTGAGGTCCATTAGTGTGGTAGATGGCTCTCCATTCCCACAGTTTCAGTCTGGAGGTATCTTTAGGTTTAAAATGAGTTGTAGACAGAACCTGGATGGGGCCTGCTTTTTTATCTAATCTGATACCCCATGTCTTCTAGTTGGACTATTAAGCCCATTTATATTCAGAGTAACTATTGTATCTATTTAGTGCCACTGTATTTCCTGTAAAGTCTCTGTTTCTGTAGAATATCTCAGTTTCTTTCTGGTTTATGTGACTCTTGGAGTCTGTTTTTACTTGTAGGATCCCCCTTAATATTTCTTGCAGGGTGGGCTTGGTGGTCACATGTTCCTTCAGTTTCTGTGTGCCCTGGCAGCTTTTTATTCCTCTTTCCATTCTGAATGACAGGCTTGCTGGATAAAAAATTCTTGGCTGCATGTTTAGTACCCTGAATATATCATGCCAATGCTTTCTGGCCTGCCAGGTTTCTGTGGAAAATGTTAGTCTGATGTTCATCCCTCTATAGGTAAGGAAACTTCTGCCTCGAGCTGCTCTCAAAAAGAAAGCTGGGATAGCAATCTTCATATCCGACAAACTAGATTTTAAACCAAAGACTGGAGTAAGAGATGAAGAGGAACACTATATCATACTTAAAGGGTCTATCCAACAAGAAGATCTAACACTTGTATATATCTATGCCCCCAAAATGGGAGGAGCCAATTACATGAACCAATTAATAACCAAAGTAAAGAAAGACATTGAAAATAATATATTAACAGTAGGTGACTTCAACACCCTACTCACAGCAATGTATGGATCATCTAAATAGAAGATCAACAAAGAAACAGGGGCTTTGAATGACACACTGGACCAGATGGACTTCACAGATATGTATAGAACATTCCATTGCAAAACAGAATACTCATTCTTCTCAAGTGCAAATGGAACTTTCTGTAGAATAGATCGTACTGGGTCACAAATCAGGTCTCAACTGATACCAAAAGACTGAGATTACTCCCTGCATATTTTCAGACCAAAATGCTTTGAAATGTGAACTCAATCACAAGAGGAAATTTGGAAGGAACTCAAACACTTGGAAGTTAAAGAGCATCCTCATAAAGATGAATGGGTTAACCAGGAAATTGAAGAAGAATTTCAAAAATTCATGGAAACAAATGAGAATGAAAACACAATGGTTCAAAACCTTTGGGATACAGCAAAAGTGTCCCTAAGAGGGAAGTACACTGCAAACAGTCCTCTCTCAAAAAATTAGAAAAATCCCAAATACACAAGATAAACTTAAACCTAAAGGACCTGGAGAAAGAACAGCAAATAAAGCTTAAACCAAGCAGGAGAAGAGAAATAGTAAAGCTTACAGCAGAAATCAATGAAATGGAAACCAGAACAACAGTAGAACAGATCAACAAAATAGAAGCTGGTTCTCTGAAAGAATTAATAAGATTGATGAACCTCTAGCCAGACTTATTGAAAAGAAAAGAAAAAGGACTCAAATTAATAAAATCATATATGAAAGGGGAGAGATCATGACGAACACCAAGGAAATACAGACAATTTTAAGAACATTCTATGAGAAACTATATACCACTAAATTAGGCAATCTGGAAGAAATGGATATATTCCTGGAAATTTATAAACTACCAAAACTAAAACAGGAAAAATAGAAAATCTAAACAGACCAAAACTGAAACAGGAAGAAATAGAAAATCTAAGCAGCAAGAAAACTGAAGGAGTAATCAAAAACTTCCCAAAAAACAAGAGTCCAGGATGAGATGGCTTCGAGGGGAATTCTACCAAACATTTAAAGAAGAAATAATACCTATTCTACTGAAGCTGCTTTCAAAAAACTGAAATAGAAGGAAAACTTCCAAACGCATTCTGAGGCCAGCATTACCTTGATCCCCAAACCAGAGAGAGACCCCATCAAAAAGGAGAATTAAAGACCAATATTCCTGATGAACATGAATGTCAAAATTCTCACCAAGATACTAGCCAATAGGATCCAATAGTACATTAAAAGGATTATTCACCACAATCAGGTGGGGTTTATTCCTGGGATACAACGGTGGTTCAACATTTGCAAATCAACCAATGTGAGATCACATTAATATAAGAAAAGACAAGAACCATACAATCCTCTCAACTGATCCAGAAAAAGCATCTGACAAAATACAGCAACCTTTCCTGATTAAAACTCTTCAAAGTTAGGGATAGAGAGAACATACCCCAATATCATAAAAGCCATCTCCAAAAAGCCCAAATGTAATATCATTCTCAATGGGGAAAAACTAAGAGCTTTTCCCTTAAAGTCAGGAACACAACAGGGATGCCCCATCAACATTTTTCACAGAGCTGGAACAAACAATCCTAATATTTATATGGAGACAGAAAAGACCCCAAATACAGGAATGTTGAAAAAGAAAACCAAAACTGGGGGCATCACAATGCCTGACTTCAAGCTGTATTACAAAGCTATAATCATTAAGACAGCATAGTACTGGCACAAAAACAGACACATTTATCAATGAAACAGAGTAGGAGCCCAGAAATGGACCCTCAACTCTATGGTCAACTAATCTTTGACAAAGCAGGAAAGAATATCCAGTGGAAAAAAAGACATTCTGTTCAATAAATGGTGCTGGGAAAACTGGACAGCCACATGCAGAAGAATGAAATTGGACAATTCTCTTAAACTATATACAAAGATAAACTCAAAATGGAAGGAAGAGGGGCACCTGGGTGGCTCAGTGGGTTAAGCCGCTGCCTTCGGCTCAGGTCATGATCTCAGGGTCCTGGGATCGAGTCCCACATCGGGCTCTCTGCTCAGCGGAGAGCCTGCTTCCCTTCCTCTCTCTCTGCCTGCCTCTCTTGTGATTTCTCTCTGTCAAATAAAAAAAAAAAAAAATGGAAGGAAGACCTAAATGTGAGACAAGAATCCATCAAAATCCTAGAGGAGAACACAGGCTATAACCTCTTTAGCCTTGGCTACAGCAACTTCTTGCAAGACATGTCTCTTGTCTAAATGAAAGGCAAGGGAAACAAAAGCAAAAATATACTACTGGGACTTCATCAAGATAAAAAGCTTCTGTATAGCAAAAGAAATAGTCAACAAAACTAAAAGGCAACCTATGAAATGGGAGAAGATATTGCAAATGACATATCAGATAAAGGGTTGGTACCTATGATCTATAAAGAACCTATCAAACTCAACACCCAAAAAAAGCAAATAATCCAGTCAAGAAATGGGCAGCATGAATGGACACTTCTCCAAAGATGACATACAAATGACACATGAAAAAATGTTCCACATCACTTGTCATCGGGGAAATACAAATCCAAACCACAATGAGATACCACATTATATCAGTTAGAACGGCTAAAATTAAAAAGACAGGAAGCAACAAATGTTGGCCAGGATGTGAAGAAATGGGAACCCCCTTATGCTGTTGGTGGGAATATAAGCTGGTACAGCCACTCTGGAAAACAGTACAGAGGTTCCTCAAAACGTTAAAAATAGAGCTACCTTACAACCCAACAATTATACTACTGGGTATTTACGCCAAAAATACAGATGTAATGAAAAGAAGGGACAACTGCACCCCAATGTTCATAGCAGCAATATCTGCAATAGCCAAACTGTGGAAACAGCCAAGATGTCCCTAACAGATGAATGGATAAAGAAGAAAGTGGTTCATCTATACAATGGAAGATTACTTAGCCATCAGAAAGGATGGATAGCTACCATTTACATTGATGTGGATGGAACTGGAGGGTATTCTACTAAGTAAAATAAGTCAATCAGAGAAAGATAATTATCATATGGTTTCACTCATACTGGAATATAAGAAATAGTGTAGAGCATCATGGGGAAGGGAGGGAAAACTGAATGGGAAGAAATCAGGGAGGTAGACAAACCATGAGAGACTCTTGACTCTGGAAAACAAACTGAGGGCTGCTGGATGTGGGGGAGGGGCAGTGGGTTAACTGGATGATTGGTATTAGGCAGGGCACGTGATGTGATGAGCACTGGGTATTATATGCAACTAATGAACATTATATCAAAAACTAATTAGTTGTTGACTAATTAAATTTAAATTAAAAAAAGAAAATTTCAAATCCACAAATCTTGTTTATCTCGACTTTTTACGATACATTTATATATTGGATAATTACCAATTAATCTGAAGCAGCTTAAAATAAAATACATTAAAATATGAACTTACCTGCAATAGAAAATCAAGACCAAAGGAAAAAGGAAAATCTGTTTACCAAAAGGGCTACCCTATGTTTTTCACAGAGTTTCAATATGACAATGAGCTTTATAACACCCAGAAAAAAAGGTGAGAGGAATATAACAAACAGTATAGCTCTCATGCTGGAAAAACGAAACAAATGAGAAAATTAAAATTAGAATCTATATTTAAGATGATCAGCATCTAACCACTATAACATTAAACTCAAAATTCAGCTGAAAATTTCAATATATGTTTTAAGTTCAAAGTTTTCTGTCAGGAAAGCTTGTAAGAATGACACATACTACTAATGTCATAATATGGGCGCCTGGGTGGCTCAGTGGGTTAAGCCGCTGCCTTCGGCTCAGGTCATGATCTCAGGGTCCTGGGATCGAGTCCCACATCGGGCTCTCTGCTCAGCAGGGAGCCTGCTTCCCTCTCTCTCTCTGCCTGCCTCTCTATCTACTTGTGATCTCTCTCTGTCAAATAAATAAATGAAAAAAAAAAAAAAAAAAAAAAAAAAAAAAAAAAAACTAATGTCATAATATCATATACTAGTATTTTGGAAATGTCAGAGAAGACAGAATATAAACCAAATAGCAATAAACCTATGTAAAGCGGAAAGAAAGGTTTAACTACTCTTTCTACAGTCTTTCTTTGTCTTTATGGCCTGAGGGATGTTTGAGGATTTGACATTTAATTAATTTTCTCTGAATACTAACTCAAATAACGTATGGGTGGACATGATATCAGATCCAAAATAACTAAGAATTCAAAGACTATATAAAAGGACAACCACCTGTGCTATGTTGTTGAGGATGTTTACTGAGAAATGAGCTGTCAGTAAAATTGAGATACATCATCAGTGGAGAATAGTAGACTTACTGTGGTGATCATTTTGCAATAGATGCAAATATCAAAATGTTATCTTATGAACCTGAAACTAATATAATGTTATATGTCAACTGGATCTCAATAAAAAAATGCTCAATTAAAACCACACACACACACACACACACACACACACACACACACAAACAGAAAAAGACTGGAAGACAAAAATAAGAATAAACAAGGTCAATAAATAGAAAACAATAACAAGTATGGTACATATTAATCCAACTATACCAATAAGCACTTTGATTATAGATGCACCAATTAAAAGACAGAGATTGTCAATGTGGATCAAAAAACAAGACACAGGGGCACCTGGGTGGCTCAGCGGGTTAAAGCCTCTGCCTTCAGCTCAGGTCATGATCCCAGGGTCCTGGGATCGAGCCCCGCATCGGGCTCTCTGCTTGGCTGGGAGCCTGCTTCCTCCTCTCTCTCTCTGCCTGCCTCTCTGCCTACTTGTAATCTCTATCTGTCAAATAAATAAATCTTTAAAAAAAAAAAAAAAAACAAGACACAGGGGCATTTGGGTGGTGCAGGTGGTTCTGTGCCTGACTCTTGGTTTTGGCTCAGGGGTGATCTGGAGTCATAAGATCAAGCACCACCTCAAGCTGTGCACTCAGTGCAGAGTCTGCTTAAGACTCTCCCTCCCTTTGCCCCTCCCCACTGCACTCTCTCTCTAAAAAAAATAAATAAATCTTTAAAAAATAATGCAAATACATGTTGTCTGTAAGAAACTCCTATAAGGGGCACCTGGGTGGCTCAGTGGGTTAAAGCCTCTGCCTTCGGCTCAGGTCATGATCCCAGGGTCCTGGGATCGAGCCCCACATCAGGCTTTCTGCTCAGCAGGGAGCCTGCTTCCTCCCTCTCTCTCTGCCTGCCTCTCTGCCTGTCATCTCTGTCAAATAAATAAATAAAATCTTTAAAAAAAAAAAAAAAAGAAACCCCTATAAATGTATAGATACATACAGATTAAAAGTAAACAAATTGAGAAAAATACACCATGGTAACATTAATCAAAAGAAAGCTGGAGTAGCTATATTAATAGCAGACGGAGCAGACTTCAAAGCAAATCATCAGGGATAAAGAAGGACACAGTAATAAAGGAGTCAATTCTCCATGAATGCCTAACAATCCTTAATGTCCATGTGCCTAAAATAGAGCCATGTGAGGTGAAGTATGTGAGGCAAAAACTAATAGAATTGCAAAGAGGGGCGCCTGGGTGGCTCAGTGGATTAAGCCGCTGCCTTCGGCTCAGGTCATGATCTCAGGGTCCTGGGATCGAGCCCCGCATCGGGCTCTCTGCTCCGCAGGGAGCCTGCTTCCTCCTCTCTCTCTGCCTGCCTCTCTGCCTACTTGTGATCTCTCTCTCTGTCAAATAAATAAATAAAATCTTAAAAAAAAAAAAAAGCACTGTAGAATTGCAAAGAGAAGCAGATGAATCCACTGTCAGAGCTGGAGACTTTAACACCCCTCTATCACAAATGGGCAGATCCAGCAGGCAGAAAATCTGTAAGGACATAATTGAACTCAACAACACCATCAATCAACTGGATATTGTTGACATCTACAGACTATCCAACAACAGAACATACACCCTTCTTCAGCTCACATGGAACACTCACCAAAATAGAGCACATCCTGGGACATAAAAACATCTTAACAAATTTAAAAGAATAGAAATCATACAATGCGGGCACCTGGGTGGCTCAGTGGGTTAAAGCCTCTGCCTTCGGCTCAGGTCCTGATCCCAGGGTCCTGGGATCAAGTCCCGTATCGGGCTCTCTGCTTAGTGGGAAGCCTGCTTCCTCCTCTCTCTCTCTTTCTCTCTGCCTGCCTCTCTGCCTACCTGTGATCTCTGTCAAATAAATAAATAAAATCTTAAAAAAAAAAAAAGAAATCATACAATGCCTATCCTCTGATCACAATAGAATTGAACTAAACATTAATAGAAGGAAAAAACTGGAGGAAAAAATCAGAGCTGAAACAACACACTTCTAACTAACACATGGGCTAAAGAAGTTAGACTCCCTACCCTCCCACAGAGCCTGAGAAAAGGGGACATTATCTGTCTTGAAACATATTTTTCGAAGGGATGTCTCCTATGTCTTCTTCTGTAAAGACATGCTTAGGTTGTAGAAGATACAACGGAAAGGGACAGTAAAGTATTTACATCCGCAAGTTTTCTAAATTAATGCTTCTAAGAAGAGGGAGGTCAAGGGTTTTTAGTCAGGTCTGACTGGAATGAACAGTAAATTCTTCCAGCTGCTTTAAACTTTGTTTTCTCAGGCAGGCATTTTAAAAGGTCTGGTATTGTCCTAGGAACAGGAACTTTAAGCTGATAGAAACAATGCTAATGTTTGTTCCAGGCTCTTAGTGATGTGTGGGACAGGATGAATGAAATCACTTCTGGATGAGTTAGCAGTTCTTACAGGCCAAGTATGAGGCCTAGCTGAGAAGAGGGCACACTAGAGAGAAGTTTGATGGAGGAAGGAGTCTTTGTCACCATACATAAAGGTGAGAACTGATTCTTCATTTTCATAAATAGATTCTTACTCTGGGAATTATAGTTATAATACATTATTTATGACATAGCTAGCTTCTACTTTGCTAGGAAAATTCTTGGTGTTCTAAAAGGCTATATTAGAGTATATTATAGTATTTCAGCTTAATAGTATGCATGTACATTTTTTTAATAGAAAGGAAAAATGTTAAAGGTAACATTATACTAGCTTACGTTTATTTTTTGCCACTTTATTCAATACCAAATTATCTCTATGTGATATTCAATGCTAAAGATAATTTTAATTAGGTTATATTTAACACATTAAAGCTACTTTTAGAATAAGTCACATTTGGTGTCTTATTTCTTACGTTACGTTAACAAAAATTAAAATTAAAATGTATGCATATTGAGCACTATAAAAATTCCAAACGTTAACAAAAATTAAAATTAAAATGTATGCATATTGAGCACTATAAAAATTCCAAACGTTAACAAAAATTAAAATTAAAATGTATGCATATTGAGCACTATAAAAATTCCAAAGTGTGTGTGTGTGTGTGTGCACACAAATCACAGAACTATGTGCTTTGTGGTAGGAGGAAGATTACCACATGACAAGAATACAATTTTCAAAAAAATATATGGGTTACAGTTATAGTCACAGTAAATGCTTAATAGAAGTTTGAACCATTTTCTAACTCCTGCATAGGGCTTTTTTAGAAGTACCCTTAAAAAGAGAACAATGTAGCAAACACAGTTGGAACATCAAACTATATAACATTCCTGTTAAACAACACGTAACAAGAAAGCAACCTTCCAAATTTTGATTTTTAAACCATAACTGCACACCTCATACTAACAAATTAAGGAAACAAATCTATTCACATTGAAATAAAAAGTGTCGGGGCTCTGCATGTCATGTTGGGCACTTCCCTATAGAACACTCCTAGGTTTGCAACTGCATATGTCAACTGATATATGTTTAGGTTAAAATATAATACATAAGTATGACAGGAGACCAATGCACAAATATTTATAATTGCATTGTAAGATACTCCACAGCTATAATAATCATTCAAGATATACAGATAGAAGGTTTGTTTTTTAAGAGGTCTTCAGTTAGGCAACTTATAGTAGTAGGCTTCAGAAGTTACAAAGAAAGAAAAGGAATGGGGGGCCCAACATGAATACAGGGTGAAAAATATTTGCAAAGCACTTATCTAATAAAAGATACATCAAGACTTCACAAAAAAGTCCTATAATTAAATAATAAAAAAAGATAACCCAGTGGGCAAAAGATGTGAATATTTACAAAAGAATATATATTAATAGTTAACATATGAAAAGATGTGCAACATCATTAGTCATCAGGGAAATACAAATTAAAACCAAAATGGGATAGCATTCCGTATCTAAAAAAATGGCTAGGGGCACCTGGGTGGCTCAGTGGGTTAAAGCCTTTGCCTTCAGCTCATGTCATGATCTCAGGGCCCTGAGATCGAGTCCCGCATCAAGCTCTCTGCTCAGCAGGGAGCCTGCTTCCCCTCTCTCTCTTTGCCTGCCTCTCTGCCTGCGTGTGACCTCTCTCTCTGTCAAATAAATAAATAAAATCTTAAAAAAAAAATTAAATTAAATTTTTTAAAAAATTTAAAAATGGCTACAATAAACAAGGCAGACAATATCAAATGTTGGCAAGCATGTGGAGTAATGGAACTACCATAAATTGTTGATAGGTATGTAAAATGGTACAGTCCCATTGAAAAACAGGCTGGCAGTTCTCAAAAAATTAAACATAAAACTACCATACAATCCTAACAATTCCACCCCCCGGGAAGTATCCAAAGATAAATAAAAACACATGTCCACACAAAGATTTGCACACAAATTAGGTTACATGTAAGGTTTATAGTAGCACCAGCCATGATAGCCAAAAACTGGAAACAACCTAATTGTGGATAAACTAGTAAGTGTAGGAACCATAAGTAGGCATGAGGCATCTTATAAGGAAGGGGTGTGAAAATGTTATAAAATGGATTTGTAGTACTGGTGGTACTACTTGGTGAAGTTACTAAAAGTCACTGAGTTATACATTTAAAATGGATGAATCTTCTACATATGTAAAACATACCTGAGGAAAGCTGCTGAAAAATATTGTTTTTTTTTCCTGCCTCTATATCCACCTAGATTTTGAATTCAGATAGGAGATAAATATCATGTGGACATGTATTAAAAGGTTTTTGAATAAAAATGTATGCAAAGATGTTTGTCCTAACGGTGAGTAAGTTTGATCTGATGATCTGCCTCATTGGTTTGACAATAAAGAGTGGCATTTCATTTTTTTTTTTTTTTAAGAGGGAGAGAGAGAGAGAGAGAGTAGGGAAGGGGCATAAGGAGAGGGAGAGGGAATCTTAAGCAGGCTCCATGCCCAGTGCAGAATCCGAGGTAGGGCTCCATCTCATGACCTTGAGATCATGACCTAAGCTGAAATCAAGAGTTGGACACTTAACCGACTAAGCCACTCAGGCACCTCAAGAGTGGCATTTCCAATCAGATTATATGGAAGGTATTTTTAATAGACTGGATGGGTAAATCTGCACTTTTGATGAAAACATAAGATGTGAACACAAAATACAAGTGTTTTCCAACCCTTTCTGCATAAAAGAAGGTGCCTCTAGTGCTCGCTTCGGCAGCACATATACTAAAATTGGAAGAAGGTGCCTCTAAATGAAAGAATAACCGAGAGTTTTTACCGGGACTTAATAAAATTATTATTTTTATATAAAATTAGTATTTTTATATAAATTATTTATATAAATTATTTATTTTATATAAATTATTATTTATTTTTATTTATTTATTTAATAAATTAAAATATATAAATAATTATTTTTATTATTATAGATTTATTATTTATTTTATATAATTTATATAAATTATAATTTTATTAAAATTAGTATTTTATTAAGTCCCAGTAAAAACTCTCGGTTATTAGTAATAATTATTAGTAATAAAATACTAATTTTATTAAGTCCTGGTAAAAACTCTCAGTCATTCTTTCTAGAAATAGAGAAATTTATAGACTCTAATGCACTTGTAATAAAACTCTTCAACTATTTAAGTATTTCTAAATCTGTTTGTTCACCAAAATGAATGGGAAACTATGCAAATGATCTGGTATAAAAACACAAAATATTTTTTACATATGATAATTTGGGGGATATCGCTTAGAAGGAGTTCAAAGTATTGAGCGACATTATTATACCAAAATTTTCCCATTATCACCCACCTATTTTATGTTAACAAGGTTATTCTGTTCTTATAACTACTGACATATAAAATAAGTATATAAGAGATGCAAAAACCCACCTCAGAAATAGATGAACCCATGATATACAAACTAATTGGAAAAAGCCCTCAGGTAGGAAGAGAACCAAAACAGGCAATCTAGACAGAAACCCTTTGCAGTGAGTCAAGCATTTAGAGAATAAATTGACTATACAAGGTTAATTACTAGATTTTAAACCAAAAGGAGCTAGAGAAGGAGAGAGAGGGAAATAATTCTAAGCATTTAAGTCTAAAAGCTGAGGAAGAATAAGTTGGTGCAAATAGTATGAATGAAGGGTTGAACACCAGAGTTCCTTAGCAGGGAGTTATAAGTTCACACTGCATCAGGTTACTTTTCAGACCTAGACGGCAGTATTCTATAAATAAAAGTCAAAGATGCACCAAAACAAGAAGTAAAAGGAGGGATAGAAGTAAAGAGTCTTCTACATGTGATAGTTTAACATATAATCACAGAGGAGTTTTCCAAGCCTGTGACACTAAGAGAACAGCAGACAATGACTAAATCCAGGTGAACAGATCCATAAGGAAGTGGCCATAAAGAGAGAGGCCAGGAGCACCTGGGTGGCCCAGTGGGTTAAGCCTCTGCCTTCGGCTCAGGTCATGATCCCAGGGTCCTGTGATCTAGCCCCGCTTCGAGCTCTCTGCTCTGCAGGGAGCCTGCTTCCTCCCTCTCTCTCTGCCTGTCTCTCTGCCTACTTGTGATCTCAGTCTGTCAAATAAATAAATAAAATCTTAAAAAAAAACGAGGCCAGAGAATAAAATAACTGATTGGTACTGGAACAATGATAAACATAAATATGAATATGTATTCAAATTAGATGAAACTGAATGTCTTAAGTTCAAAGCAAATGGTACTTTAATTTATGATAGTATTTCACAATGTATATTTTTTTGTTTATTAGAACCATCATAATTATTTTGCCATAAATAATTTCAGTAGTACTAACTAATCATGTGAAAAGTTAAGCACAAATAGTGAAACTTCTTAATCTATGACTTTAGGCAAGTTTCTTAATTTATACAAACTTCAATTTCATAGTGTCATCACGGGCATTAAATGAAATAAAGAATGTAAAGCTGTTACTACTGTGTCTGGCATATAATATATTCTCTATAAATTTTGGCTGTTTGGTAGTAATTAGTATTTGCATTGTTCAATTATTTGGGGTATAGAGGCAAATAACACTAATCTTGCCTGCAACTGAAAATTGTGTATAAACGTTTTCACTGGTATGTTAATATCTAAACTTAATTTAAATTAACAGAAAAACAAAATTCAGAGCAGGAGAGGGGTATCTTGAGGTCTGAGTCAAACATTTACACTTGTTTTGTAAGAGCATCACAGAGCTACTTTGCTAGCACTGCTGATATGGTGGGCCTTGTTTTCATTGTAGCTAAATCAAACTTCACTTGCCTGGTTAACCTATGAGGAAAAAAAAGAGGAGGGAGGGGGAATAATATCTACTTACGAGATTTTTTTTGAGAATAAAATGTCAAAGATAGGGGCGCCTGGGTGGCTCAGTGGGTTAAAGCTTCTGCCTTCGGCTCAGGTCATGGTCCCAGGGTCCTGGGATCTAGCCCCGCATCACCGGGCTCTCTGCTCAGCAAGGAGCCTGCTTTCTTTCCTCTCTCTCTGCCTGCCTCTCTGCCTACCTGTGCTCTCTGTCTGTCAAATAAATAAATAAAATCTTCTTAAAAAAATGTCAAAGATAATGTACAGGGAGCACACAGAACAATGAAATCAACTAGTACAAGTCCAATAAATGATTGTTCTTACTAGAGTTCAAGTAGTTGCTATCACTAGACATGCTCCCTCTCTCACTGTTTGACTTCCACACGTTCCAAACATCTCTAATTCTCATTTCCTAACACAGCGGTACTATAAAAAAAGGAATCTTAAAGTTCCTTGCTTGTCTTTCAAATGCTTTTTCAGAAGCTTGTGCCACTGACATTAGCAAAGGCTAAATGGGAGACCTTTTTTTAAAAAGGGCTGACCCATAAGTGATCACTTTAAACACTGCTATAAGATAGAAGCAAGTTCATAACACAGAATGAATTATTATTTGTGCAAAAAAATAAAATATATTTCCTGGATATACGACAGAATTTTTCCCTCTATACTTTATTTTGTGCTGAGATGTTGAACTAGCAGTAACCAGTCCTCGATCCATTAATCAGAGCTCCCTATGCATTTCCTGTTTCCTGACCCTCCCCGTGCTACTACAGGACAGTGACGTGCTTTTTGTCAAAGAACACTACCATGTCCTTCCCTGGATGTCCAGGCCAGCAAGTGTGATCTTCAGACAATCCTCATGAGTTGCATTATGTGAACTGATCATTCATATCTGCATGTGTCCCTCCTTCCTACCCATACACACCAACACACACATACTCTAACCACCATGAATTAAATAGGAAATGTGACATGCTTTTAAAATAGCTGGGTATGGTGTATATTTCCACTTTGTAACTCACCTTAAAATTAACAAACCAGAAGTACATTTATCATTCTATGCCATTCTGAAGTAGGTAACATCAGGAGAGAACTGTGACATTTATTCACTGTCAATATTTTCAGGTACTGTCTAGCACTGAAGAGCAACCAGTATTTTTCAATCAAAGGAAAGACCCCATGGCATAAGAGAAATGGTATTAGCTTTAAAGACAATATACATGTATCCAAGTCCAGGCTTCACCACTTACAATTTTTGTGAATGCGAACAAAGTACATTTCTTTATTCACAGTCTTGGGGATACTGAAGGACAATAGTAAATGGAGCATTTTTGGCTTGAATGAGTAGTGGTAGGCAATTTCTTGTACATATTTCTCTATATTTAACATAGTTTCTATAAGGCAAATATACTAACTCTTAGAGAGCTTACAAGTAAAACAAAGAATCATTTAATATTAAAGTGCATGCCAAACACACAATGACTATGAGGGTAGTCATAAAGAATTTAATTAGTCCCATCCCACTGATAATATTTCAAGTAGATCCACATAATTAACTCATAAACAGAAGATCAAATCATCTAAAAAATATGCTTACCCAATAAAAATTATAATCAAATATATGTTTCATATATTATAGGG
The DNA here is from genome assembly GCF_922984935.1 of Meles meles. Taxonomy (NCBI): domain Eukaryota; kingdom Metazoa; phylum Chordata; class Mammalia; order Carnivora; family Mustelidae; genus Meles; species Meles meles. The sequence goes on from NC_060070.1 coordinate 28,258,599, forward strand.
AAAATAATCTGATATATAATTAAACAGCTTAGATATTTGGGTAGTATAATAACAAATATAAACTAATTTTTATTGAAAATTTATTCCATATGACCCTGTCCTAAAAGTTAATGTATTAATCCCTGAGGCAAGCTTGTACTATCCTCATTCCCATAGTACAGATGGGAAAAAACAAGTAAATAATCAACCAGTCAAATAAACAAACAAGCCCTGGAGCACATAAGTTGTTTCAGATGACTGGGCTAACACTGGGAGATAGAATCATTCAGCCATTCCAAGTACCAGTGGGAGAATCTGTAGAGAGGACATGGAGATCTTAACCATCACATGGGTACCACACTCCTGCTCAGCAGGAAGCCTGCCTCTCCCCCTGCTTCTGTTCCCTCTCTCACTGTGTCTCTCTCTGTCAAATAAATAAATAAAATCTTAAAAAAAAAAAAACAACCTCAAATAAAAAGTCTTGGGTATGTGTGGACGTACGTGTGTATATATTATGAGTTAGTTTTTATGTGTGTATATATGTTATATAAATAAATGAAATTAAGGGCTCATTCTTAATAAATACCAAAACTGTAAGATAAGGGTGGCTGAGATCACCAGTAACTGAATCTGAAAGAATGAAATTTATTTTACTTTTTTTTACAGTGACTTAACAACATGAAACTGCAGTAAAAGTTATTTCAGACTATTTTCAGGTAAAGATGGTGATATTTAATCTGCCTGACTTGTCCCTTACCCCATCCCTATTTTCTGATTGAAAATGTGACAAAAATATAGAAATAAATGTAAAAAGTTCAAAATCCATTGAACTAGCACTGTGTTCCTATGGAATCCAGTGTATATGAATGGGTTATGAGGCAGAATCATCAGTCCCTCACATGATGAACACTGCCAATGATTTCTACCCTCCTCAGCTGTCCACTTTCACTCAGGTTCATGTTAGATCTACTGCACAAAGCAGTTGCTTTGTGGGGGTGATCTGAGCTGTTTCAAGATCCTCTTTCTAATTAGTTACCTTTTCATCTATGACAACTCTAGGATTTTACTTCTCAGTAGTGCTACAGATAAAGCAGCCACATCAGACAGAAAAATGCATGTTCATACTGAAAGGTGAGCTAAATAATTAGGAAGGGCTAGAGAATGGAAGGGCATTGGGTGCTGTGAACTTGAAGAGTTTTTGCACACCTTCTGATGACAGAACCGGCACAGCTTGCATCAAATTTTCCAGAGATACATTCACTTCAGCATAATGAGAGAAACAGACAGAAAGAAGAGAAACCTTCCTCAGCCTTGTAGATTCACTCTGTGCACATCAGTGGGCATCAGCATAACATCTGAGAAAAAACTCCAAAGGATGCAAGTGAAGAGTAAGGGAAAGGAGGAAAACACAGAGGCACTGCTCCTGGGGAAGCATAAGGCCTGGCTTGACCTCCTTCTCATTAAAAGATAAGTGAAGAGAGAAAAAATAGCATGGGGCCCATGAAAAAATTCTGAAAACAAAATAGGGAGATAATGTGTTGAAAATACAGAAGAACACATTTGGTTAAAGATTTAGCAATGAAAACAATACTTTAGGAAGCATGTGATCTATTTTTGCAAAAAATGTAAAAATAGGGCATGGGATCTAAATGGCTCCTGGTAAGTAGCCCATAACCTCTCTTAAAAATTCCCAGAAAAACAAATAACAAAATATAATATTAAAAACTGTAACTGGCAAGTTATAGTTAGACTATCTACTGAAAAAATCTGTAAGGAGTTAATAATTACAAGGGAATTGAAGCTAAATGGACCAAAAAAATTTTTTACTCTAGCTGCAGTACAGGGTTTATTCCAGCTTTCCCTCATGATATGGAGACAGTCAAAACAACTTACAGAAGACACAAAGGTGGTGCTTGTTTAGAAGATGATAATAAGACCATAAGGACATGAAGTAATTGAAAAAATAAAATAGTAATGGGAAAGAGCTATGTAAGATCATCCTGTGAAAAGGTATTCTGTGAACACTTTGAAATTTCATCCTGTGAACACTGAAATTCTTCAAATTATTAATCTGCCCCATTCTCTAACTGTACTTTCCAACACATGATGGTGTCTGAATGCATGAGGAACTGGTCTTTTTTGTGCTAATTAAAAAGCAGTTTAGCAGATAGGAAACTAATAATTATAAACAATATGAATGTGCTAATTTCCTGAGAAGAAACAGTTTGCAAAATATGTTTTTTAAGAGCTCTTTGTCATGCTAAGATATTAATAAAACTTCCATTTTCTTAATTGTAATGGTATTTTTAATCAATATGAAATGGAGGGCATAAAGCATAGTGATTTTCCTATGATATATTTATTTTTAATAGGCAATTCATTATCCAGAAGACCCTCTTTATGGGGGCACCTGGGTGGTTCAGTGGGTTAAAGCCTCTGCCTTCAGCTTGGGTCATGATCCCAGGGTTCTGGGATCTAGCCCAACATTGGGCTCTCTGCTCCTCAGGGAGCCTGCTTCCTCCTCTCTCTCTGCCTGCCTCTCTGCCTACTTGTGATCTCTGTCTGTCAAATAAATAAATAAAAATCTTTAAAAAAAAGAAAGAAAACCCTCTTTATGAAATGCAACTTTAAAATGTTCACCCCCAAAAGATATCCACCCAATGTACATTTATATACTAAGTAAGTGACAGCTCAATTTCAACTTGATTTGTTGAGATATTCCTCTCAACTCTGAAAGACATAAAGAGACTTTGTCAAAGACTTCTAACTAAGAAGTTGTAAGTAGGGCACAGTCCAATGTTTAAAGAGTTAAATAATAAAAAGAATTATTACAATTGGTGTTTTATAACTTTCATCTCTTTGTTCAGACTAGCAGACTTTCCTTCATTTTCTACAAGTAAATGATTGTTTTGAAATTCCTTAAAGATATGTTCAGCCTCTATGAGGAAGTTGAGAGGCAACGTGGGAGGTGTGGGGGGTAGGAAAGGAATAAATGAAACAAGACCGGATTGGGAGGGAGACAAACCATAAGAGACTCTTAATCTCACAAAACTGAGTGTTGCTGGGGGGAGGGTTGTAGGGAGAAGGTAGTTGGGTTATGGACACTGGGGAAGGTATGTGCTACGGTGGGTGCTGTGAAGTATGTAACCTGGCAATTCACAGACCTGTACCCCTGGGGCTAATAATACATTATATGTTAATAAAAAAATAAAAAATTATAATAAAAAATGATATGTTCAGCTTCTATATAACTATATACCAGTGACTAACAAACTGTCTGTACATGGAACTCCTCCAGGAGCAGGGACTGCTGAGAATCACCTTTTGAAACCCCAGTGGTCCTCTAAATCCATCTGGCCCCAAACTATTGTTATCCTTGCTGAGAATAACTTTAATATTCTTGTCATCCCAAATGTATGAGCCCATCAAATGATTGCCGCTCCTTGGAATGACATCTAAATCCTTCAGCATTATGTATTGGCTCATGTGAAGTTATTCCAGATAGCTCTTTTTTATCATACTCAGGCACCAGTCACCCCAATCTGCACTTATTTATTATATTCTGCTTTCTCTTGCTTCCCAGGCTTCACGTGTGTTTTTCTAGCAGAACAGTCTTAACTAACAACCTCTCTTTTCCTGGTTCACTTCTATTGTCTCTGTAGGTCTCACTTTAAATGTTACATCTTCTAGGAAATCACTAAGAAACTCCATCGTCTGAGCTTGCTACCTCTCCTATGGGTTTCTGTATTCTTCTCCCAGAACATCACTTATCAAACACATTATATGGCACAGCACATTTCTATCTCCCCGTTAGATTTTAAATGTATCTCACATGTTACCATGTGGCCATTATCTGAGGTCTAGGCATCTAGTAAGCACACACATCATAGAGGGAAAGAAAAGGAAAGGAAAAGAGGGAGGAAGAAGGCAAGAGAAAAACCACAGTTTAAAAATCTGGGCATTTCCTGTTTCAAAGACTATGTACTAAGAACTAAAAAAAAAAAAAAAATTGCTTTATTTTCAAAGCATTGAAACAAATTGATTGTATTTCATCTCTTCTATGAGGTTGTTCTAAAACAGGCAATAAAAACAAAAATTTTGTTCACATGAGAACTTACCCATTTCTGTGAGTTAGCCACCAAAATAGCAAATATTATGGTTATTTTTTATTATGATTATTTTCTATGAACTTTATTTTATAAGTATCCACCCAGATTTCTGTGTCCTTCAAATTAAAGCTGGCTATCTGATTTGCCACTAATTTGTTTATTCAATAAATATTTCTTAAGTGCTTATTGTATGTTAGATACCATACTACTTTTTGTAGCAAACAGCAAGTGATTTGATTCTCAAAACAATCACATGGGGCACAAACTATTACAGTTTTGACATATGAGTAAACCATGACATGAGTAAACAGCAATTACCTAATTGTCACTCCCAGACAGCTTAACAGCACAACCAGTGCTTGTAATCTCCAACATTGCTCTAATGCAGTTATCTGTTTTATCAGAATCTTAAGTTTGTGATTCACAAGCTTCTTTCTCTCCTTTTTTTCTGTCTCTTTTCCTCTCCCTCCATCCCTGACCCATTCTCTTTCTCTATCTTCACAGTGTGTCATGTGTATGAAAGTCTTTGCCAGATACAGCAATATGTAAAACATGGAGCTTGTCCTCACTACTATTCATAAGTTCTGTAAGAAAGGGATTCAATTAGAAAACAAAGCCTCTAAATCCGATATATTTAGTATGATCCCTACATATTTATTTCAGGTGCCAAAACTGAACTATAACAAAAGACAGGGTATGGTAGTTGTCTGAAAGATGCAAAACCAAATGCAAATAGGAGGGACTCCTGGGATTTGCTGAAACAAACTTGAGGGCTGTAGAATTTGAGATGGTCTCTGGCTACATCCATCCACGTAAGGCTTACTTTCTCTGCTAACCCACATCTCATGAAATCATACACCACTTTGAACAGTCTCCCATCTCACAACAGAATTATGGCAGGTGAACAGGCAGCCTCTGTCCTTCTCACATTTAAACAACTCATTCTGCCACTGCTAACCAGTCACATATTCATGTCCCAGAGGTCATGAGTTCCCACAAGAGAGAGAATAGGGCCTCTGTTCTCTCAGATGCCACATTTATAGTGGGTTACCTACTAGGAGAACCCTTGCGGTTGGTGTGGTCTGTGAGGAGCAAAGCAGCAAAATGATCACATCCCACTCACTTGGTTTACTCTCCCATTTCTCCCAATAACACAGCATCACAGTTCTGATGTGTGTGGTAAGGCGAGGGGGAAGTTAAGAAATCAGACTGTCAAAAATAACTAGTTCTCTGGCTATCAATAAAAGCTTTGGACCTTTTAATTACTTATTAATTTAAAAAATGGATAAATAGACAAAACCAGAAATAGACCCATAAATATACAAAACAAACTGATGGTTGTCAGAGGGGAGAGGTAGGGGGATAAGCAAAATAGGAAAGGAGAGTTGGAGATCCAGGTTTCCAGTTAGAAAATGAGTACATCATGGGAATAAAAGGCACAACATAAGGAATATAGTCAATGATACTGTAATAATGATGAAAGGGGGACAGATGGTAGTTACATCTGTGATGAACATATCATAACATATAAACCTGTCAAATCACTAAGTTGTACACCTGAAACTAATGTAATATTGTGTGTCAACTACACTCAAATAAAATACTTCTAATTTGGGCCTTGTACCTAATGCCCAGACTCTTCATGTTAGAAATGAAAGATTTTGCTATTTTCCTCTAACATCAATCTGATAACTTTGCCCTAAAATTAATGATGGTGTGTGTCTGGATGGTTGACACGTGTAAAGGAAAGAGGAGAAAATTCCAGTTAATATCTCAAATGATGATGGCACTATATCTCTTCAATGTGACCATATAACATAAAGCTCCCAAAATTAATATTTACCGGCAGCCCCACTGCCGATTATCTAGTATACTATCTGAAAAAGTACACTGAATTAATAATTATCAGCTCAGACTATTTTGGGCTTTAGTGTTAAAACATATCTAACCTTCTAAGCAAAATACCATAGTTAAGCCCAGCTTTTCTAAAAGTTTCTTGAAGAAAAATTACATAATGAGAAATTATCCTTGGGTTTTGATTCATCAGCCTTGGGAGAACTGGAACAAAAGGAGTCACCCACTGTGACACAGAGAGTCAGGAAGAAATAGAACCACGAGGGGCCAACTCCCAGTGTGTGCATTGGGCTGTTTCAGGGAAGACCTAATTTAGTCGAATGCTGTCTGAAGACCAGTCAACGTATGCAGTATCCCCCAACCCAAATTTAATTCCAGTGCCTATAATCAGGACACCAGCAAATGGACTTCTAAAATCCATTTTGAAAGAAATATGTAGTCCTGACATTATCCTTCCTTGAAGCCAGGGATAAGGAATAAGAAAATGGGGACAGAGAGCTTTGACACTTCAAAAAAAAAAAGAAAAATTCTTCTCTTTGTCTGCTTTCCCATTAAAGAATACTCTTTTCTTTAAGACCCTGATGTTAAGTCTCCCATCTCCATTGTCCTGCAATGATAAAGGGAGTGTGGGTGTTCACCCAGAGACATATTCATCAGTGCACACGTCAAAGTGATCGAAAAATACGTACTAAAATAAAAACACCAATAACAGTTGCACTACCTCAAAGAAAAATTGACTACTCACATCATTTATGGAGCAGATCAGCATTTGAGAGGCTATGCACTTACTTTACCACATAAACAAATAAAAGAAAAATGAAAACAAAGCACAGTAAGAATAATATATACTAAATTTCTAATTGCTTTCCTGTCGCCTATTTGTTTATAATGTGCTGAGTTCATTGACAGGATAATAACCGAAGAGCATGACAAATGTTTAAAATGCATACGACGACTTCGGATCCACTGCCAGCATAAAGTAATCACTTCATGAGTCAGCCACCGTTTCCTGTTTTAATTGACGCAATAGATTTGCAATTATGGGCTTCTCTTCCGAGTTTGCCTTTTGTTTTTATTAAAGAAGAAATATCCACCAAAATTTTTTACATTAAGTAGGTATCACTTTCTAAAACAGTTCTTCAATGTGAGTGTTTGTTCTGATAAACCTAAACCACTCTGACATGTTTTCTGTCTTAAAGAATGTTATTTTGCCTGTAGCACAAGGCAGCTGCCGCATGCCGTGCATCTCAGAAATGTAGCTCAGATGGGAAGAGCCAGGAGAGACAAAGCTGGGTAGCATGGTGCTCCACCCAATCTACTCTCTACACCACTCAACCCTGGGGCTGACTTTTCTATGCTATAGCTTGAAGTCATAGAAAATTCTTTCTCAACTGCCATTCAAACTGTAGAACAGCTGTGGCAGCAACTCCATGGCTCTCTGAAGATGTATGCGATCTCAGAGGCACTTGGTAGCAGCTCTTCTCCCCTCCAAATGTCCACAGAAACTATTGATATACAGTATCAAAAAGGCAGATTGTTTTTGCCTTTTTAGCTTACAGGAGGATATTAAGGTCTACTCTTCTTCTTTTGATTATGGTAGAAAGGAAGAACTGTTATAGAAACATTAAAAATATACTAAACAAGCTTCCAAGCCAATAGAGCAGATTGAATACATATTTTTAACAAGTAACTCCACTGCACTGAAATAAAATCCAGAACTTTAATATATAATAAAATTAAGTTGAATGGAAAATAAGTATATACTAAAGGAAAAATGAAAGGAGAAAATGAAGCAAATCAACAACTACTGATGGAAAAAAAATAACTAAAAAATAACTCAAGAAGAATACACATAAAAAAAGTCATTGCCCAGTGTTGAAGCAAATTCTTACTTTGAATGCAACTGAATTGAAATTCTTACTTCAAAGCAAATTCTTACTTGGATGAAATCTGGAAAAAAGGAAGGGGGAAACATTTAAAGCACTATCTCTCAACTGTAAGCTAATCAAAGAGGAATTTATAAAGGAACTCAAAATCAGAAACAAGAGAGACCCTTTCTTAAAATTTGAAGCACCAAGTCTGACACATGCAGAGGGAATACAGAACTCATGAGTGGTCCTCCATAGGACTACTAGAAGTGATTAACTCTTTCAATTTTAGATCACTTTTAAGATGCTGGGAAATAAATAGAAATTGAAACTTGAAAAGGAGACAATGGCCATAGTGGTAACCCATACTTGAGTCCATAAATATTCTTAGGTGCCAAAGGCAGACTAGGGAACTGTCAACTTCTGGGTAAAGTCCCTCACCTTGGAAGACTGAAGTCAAGACTGAGCAAGTAAGACAAGAGAAAGAACTGAAAGACTAAAATACAATAGTAAAGGGAGAAAGAGAGTAATATGTGAATGAAAAAGTCTTCTGGTATGCTGTCCAACCTCTAAGAGACCATCTATGTGCAGGACACCCTCATATCAGGTTAGTCAGCAAAGTCTTTAACTCCAATACAGTTCCTGGGAACAAAATCATTAGTTCAAGGGGGTACACAATGCCCAATTTATAAATCCTGATTCCTTCCCTCATCCCACCACAAAAATCCATACATTTATTTCTGATACCTGATAGTAAGGAATTTAGCAAGCATTCTTATAGAAGATGGCAGTTGAGTTCCTTCATTCATACAAATTTAACTTTCTCTAACTGTACATAGATAGGCATATACAAGCACACAATTTTTATATTTTTTTAGAGGCCAGTGGGCTTTTTAGACAGAATGAGTGTCTTGAGCAAAGGCATAAAGGCAAGATGACATGGCAGGTTAACATAATTTCTCACTGAAGTTTACAAGAGAGTGACAGTAGAGGACACTAGGAAATTAGGTAATGTTAAATAAAGGATTTTGTGTTTTATGCTAAGGATTTCACATTTTAGCTTACAGGAAAATAAATTTTTAAAGACTTAGAAAGTAAAATTCTAGTTGTCTCAGTCTTTTAAAATCATATTTTCTCATGAAAATACAAATATATATCTACCTTAATACTATTTTATTTATTTTAATAAACTGATCAGTGAGTGACTCAGTAAAGAAATCAATACTAAATTAACTTTCCAAAAAGAATACATTTTTTCCCCACATGAACGTACACACAAATGCAATAGGAAGTCACCTATTTTCCCCAAGTGAGTTTTAGAAACAACTGATGGACAAATGGACAATAAACAGAGGATAACTCTGGAGACGGGCAAGAATAAAATTGCACCAAGTTTGTTGGTTAGAAAAAAAAGACCCGGAAACTAATTCTAACTACATTTTTAACACACTCCTAGATATACTCTAGTAATGATGAAAGTCGAACAGCATCCACGTCATCTATTATATCAAGAAAAAAATATTAGAAAAATGTTATTTAAACTTATTCTCTTTGTCCCAGATGAACTCTATTTTATAGTGCCTGCATTTTTAGTTCAAACTATTAGTTTTTATATTAATAATAACTATAGTTAACATATATTGAGTGCTTGTAATTTGCCAGGCATTATTTTCAGTGCTTTTCAAGGGCTCATTTATTTAATACAATACTCTCACAAGGTGAATATAGTTATTTCCTCCATTTTACAAATGAAGACACTGAGTCAAAGAAGTTAAGAAATTTGTGCAAGGTCATACAGCTAATTAGTAGCAAAGCTAGACTTCCAATAATATTTGGCTCAATACCCATGTCCCTTACTACTATAAGACTTCTATATAGTCTATCCTTGTAAGTTATTAATATTTTGCAAATAATTGATTTCTAATTATTCCTCTTAGATTCATATTGTCTTCCTCCTAGTGAACATATCCTCAAGGAATTATTTCAGAGGTTCTATGCATAATAAAATGCTGGAGTCCATCCATATATAAACTTTCATATGTGAAAATTCTTCCGACACAGTAGATATAATTTGATTAAGTATAGTATCCGAAGTTTCAAAGAGTCAGATATTTCACATAATTTTCTATTACCTCTTTCAAGATGGTCTTGTCAAAAATATTAGAGGTTAGAGGTTATGGTGATTCTTGTTTTTTTTTGTGTGTGAAGGATCTGATATTTCTTCTAAAGAATGCTTTTGGGTTTTCTATTTTTAGTATCTTGAAATTTCACTATATCATTGTATATGCATCTGCATGTGCACACACATATGTGTTTTATCCTCATATTCTTTTTCAGTTCCATTAGATGGATTTTAAGAATTCTGTACCTATGGGTGCCTGGGTGGCTCCGGGGTCAAAGCCTCTGCCTTCGGCTCAGGTCCTGATCTCAGGGTCCTGGGATGGAGCCTGCATCAGGCTCTCTGCTCGGCGGGGAGCCTGCTTCCCTTCCTCTCTCTCTGCCTGCCTCTCTGCCTACTTGTGATCTCTGTCAAATAAATGGAATCTTTAAAAAAAAAAAAAAAGGAAGAATTCTGTACCTATTCTGTAGGCCTCTTTGCTCTGACTTGAAACATACTTTCTGCATTCTGGAAATGATCTTCGGTTTAATCATGCCAGTCTTATTCATTCTTCCTCCTATTCTTATTTGTTTTATGGCTCACATTTTGAGCTCTTTCATTTGCTTGTTTGTTTCATCTCATTAAGCAAGTGTTTCATTTACATTATCTGTGTTGCTTTAGTTTTTGCCACTATAATACAATCTCACGTGCATTATGGTACACAGAGACAGCATTTATTTTAATTTTGTGTGTATGTGCTCCGTTAACTATGGTTCTCTCTCCTTTCAGTTCAGTGTTCAGTTTTCCATGCTTCTGTGGTACTAATTTTCTGCAAATATTTACTGATTCTGTGTTGTGTGTATTCACCTTTGTATTTATTATTTACTGGATGGTTACTGCCTGCTGGGTCTGAGGTTCACATTGCTCTAAGCTATCTTCAGTTACCATTAGTTCTGCCCTATCTTTGTGCCTAAATTTTCAAAGTCACTATGCACTCCTAGAGGCAGAAAATAGTTTTCTCTGGCTGGTCAAGATATGCAGGGGAGAGTAGAGGATGCCACTGAGCCAGCTGATTCTCCTAAGGTACTCCCATCCCACCACCTTGTTAGTGATATTGGGAAGAGTTAGGTGTCCTGGAGGTGCCCATCTCGTTGCTGAGGACTGAGCAATAAGAATTAGCAATAGCACTATTCCACATTTTGGTCTGTGGTTTCCTTCTTTGATCCAATTTCTACCTGCTTTCCATCTTTCAAGAATGTCTTAGATCTTAGATATTAAAAAATAACCTAATATTGAACCTAAAATATCCTAATTCTCTATTCTTTTAGAAATATTTAAAGATTGGTAATATTAGACTATAATTTAGTATTATCACAAAAATATCTGTTTAATAGTTTGTTACTTGCTATCATTTTAATGCAAAAGAAATGAAGCAGAAAACATGTTTTGATAGTTTTCAAGGATTCAACTCTGTACTTGGAGAATGCAAACCTATATTAGACATGATTTTTTTTTTCCTATTTCTTGCAATAAAATCCTAAGAGGATGCTAGGACCTGTAGCTGCTCTACATCCAACAGTGACAATGTTGCTCAAAGACGAATAATATTTTATGGACTATTATTCTTCAAAAACCATGTGCCATGTTACTGCCTTCTTTTTTACCTAACTGAGGAAACCACAAGGGCCATATGGCAGCAATATTTTCTAGACAACAATAAAGTTAATTATTCATTAACAAAGTCAGTGTAAAGTCTCCTGGAGAATTAATCCAAACCCCTTGGCAAAACTGTTGCAAGAAATATCATAAGCATTTATTTTTTTGGACCCTTTGACTCTGATCAAGAATAATCCTAACAGAATAATTCATTAAATTATCAAAGTTGAAAATGTAATTATCATTGGAATGAATATTACATAATTATTATAACGGAAAACAACAAATCATATATAAATATACACATCTGAACTTTTTTTTAAAGATTTTATTTATTTATTTGACAGAGAGAGATCACAGGTAGGCAGAGAGGGAGGCAGAGAGAGAGGAGGAAGCAGGCTCCCCGCTGAGCAGAAAGCCAGACATGAGGCTTGATCCCAGGACCCTGAGATCATGACCTGAGCTGAAGGCAGAGGCTTTAACCCACTGAGCCACCCAGATGCCCCCACATCTGAACTTCTAATACAAAAGAAAAAAGAAAAAGAAATCAATGAAAACACTTAAAATAAAAAGAAGACCAGGGACGCCTGGGTGGCTCAGTCGGTTAAGTGACTACCTTGGGCTCAGGTCATGATCCCAGGGTCCTGGGATCGAGTCCCACATTGGGCTCCTTGCTCAGTAGGGAGCCTGCTTCTACCTCTGCCTGCCACTCCCCCTGCTTGTGCTCTCTTGCTTTCTCTTTGGCAAATAAATAACAAAAATCTTTTTTTTTTATCAAAAAAAAAAAATAAAAGGAGAAGAAGAAGAAGAAGAAGAAGGAGAAGGAGAAGGAGAAGGAGAAGGAGAAGGAGAAGGAGAAGGAGAAGGAGAAGGAGGAGAAGACGACCAGAACCACACTATTAAGCAAGGAGAGCTCTTGAAAAGAGTAAAACAGTCTCCAACTTCACAAAGACCAAAGTGACTGTGAGCTGCTGGCTGGGTTCTCAGAGTCCAAAATGATCTTCCTAAGTATGAAGAAAGAGTTCAGTTATCACAATTACTAAAGGGAATATTTTGCATGTATCTATACTGGGGTTATAACTAATGTCTGCTGGATAGATGCAGTCAAATATTTCAGTCAAATATTATCATTTCAGTCAAATATCCCTCTGTATCTTGAATACTGCACTGTCTATGTTGCATGCCATCTTGAGCATAAATAGCAGATCCTATTGTCACCCTCCACTCTAAATTCTGAATATTATCATGTGGCATTAGAAACTACCCACAGGCACCTGGGTGGCTCAGTTGGTTAAGCAACTGCCTTCGGGTCAGGTCATGATCCTGGAGTCCCAGGATTGAGTCCCACATCAGTGGCGGGTGGGGGAGGAGGCCGTCCCTGCTCAGAGGGGAGTCTGTTTTTCCCTCTGACCTCTCCCCTCATGTTTTCTCTCTCTCTCTCTCAAATAAATAAAATCTTAAAAAGTAAAAAGAAAGAAATTATCTACCCACACCTATATCTACATGCACAGAGAATGAGTTGGAGAGAGAGAGAGAAAAAAAAATCTTTGCTTTTTGTGGTTGGTATATAATTGGTAATACATATAATATTCTTCAAACAGATGATTATAAGTCATCAATCACACTGATTTTTTATAAACACTATTTATATTCAGTTTTAATATTGGTCCTACAGCAGGAAACTATATGAAAGGGAAAACAAATTGTCAAATAAAATAATTCTATTTCAGGCTTTTATAAAAATTCAAGGAACTGTATCTATGCCAATATTCTGGTTGTGACATTATACTATACTTTGGGAAAATGCTGCCACTGGGGGAAACTGGGCAAAGTAGACAAGGGAACTCTCTCCATATTATTTCTTAAACCACATATGAATCAGCACTTATCTCAATTAAACAACTGAAATCTGTTTAACTAAAAAAACTAAATTATAAATAACTCAAGGGATAATCTGGAATAAAATGAACTCTGGTGCACAATGATCTGCACTCATTGTTTATTTTATACCCTGCATCTTTGTCATATTTCAAGCCCTTTTAGTCCCGCTTCCCCTTCCTACCCACCTACCAAAAGCAAAATAAAATTTATTTTAAAACATTTTCTCACAGAAATTACTCAGGAAAATCAATTAATCAGTCCGAATCCCCAAAGACATTCAGAAAAATGAGCACCTACGGACAGAATTTTCTCATAAGTTCTACTCTCTGTATTTCATATTGAATACATGATTACTGTAATAAATCACCTTTTATTGATCAATAACCAATTTCTGACAATCAAAAACTGTCAAATAATGAGGCATCGGGGTGGCTCATAAGTTGAGTATCTGCCTTCAGCTCAGGTCATGATCATGGGGTCCTGGGATCAGAGCTCCACCAAGGGCGATCCCATCTTAGTGGGAAAGCAGGGAAACTGTTTCTCCCTCTCTCTCTGCCCCTTGTCCCCAACGCTGCTCTGCTCTCTCTCGCTCTCTCTCATAAATAAATAAACAAAACCTTTTTAAAAATTTCCAAATAAGTTATAGATAGGGAATTTTGGTGTTTCTTATATCAAATTAGAGATTAAAATTTAAAGACTGTACTATTTTTAATTTGATTCAAATTGAATAATTAAAGGAAAATTCAAACCTTCTTATTTGACTTGGGTTCTATATTTTTAGTTTTAAAAAATTCTATTACTAGCAGATCTTCATTTCATTTGATTGGACATTTTACTGTAAAGAATAGATATCAATTTCCCAAACTGGGTATAAACAGTTGAATTATCTTGTAATTCATATTTGTTTGCATTTATTATTTCAGGTACAACATCACAGCAGAAAATCAAGTTATTTCACACATTTTGTCATCTCACCAAAAATAACCATGCATGTTTTTGATAGGTGTGTTATTCTATTTTATATAATAAAATATGAAAATATATATTTTCTCTTAGGTTTAAACTTTTTGCTCATTTGAGTGTTAAAATTAACTGGATATAGCTCATTCAATGTTCATTTCCTTCTGTAAAAGTTCAAACACAAAATCAAAAGAGATGTCATTACAAAGACTACTAGCAGAATTTAATGTGACATACAAAACATTACATCATTTTTCCTTTTACCCTTTTAAAGAGAACATGTTGGTTTGAGCTAATTTTAGATTTCAGGTGAAATGTAATCACACTATTTCACCCTCACCTAAGGGAAGTAAAAAATTAAACATTATGCATTAGGCTGTAACCTTACAATTACAGAATGATCTCTCTTCTTTAATTCACTAGCAATATAACAGTTACATCACTTCAGAAGAGATTACAATTTCAAGACAAGATCCACAGAGATTTTTAATTTTCTTGATCCATTCTCTGATAGTTTTTACCAGATGACTGTCAATTCCTTAGACAATGTAGGAGAGTTACCTTCACTAGATATCTTTAGTCTTGAAAAGCAAAGGACAACTTGAATACATCATTTGGTAGCCTAACCAAGCTTTTCATATTTAAGTTAAAAATGCGGATGCATGGCTGGCTCAGTGAACAGAGTACATGACTCTTGATCTTGAAATTGTGAGTTCAAGCCCCACACTGGGTGTGGCGCCTACTTAAAAAATTTTTTTTTAACTTTTTTTTTTATTTTTTTTTAATTTATTTATTTTTTCAGCGTAACAGTATTCATTGTTTTTGCACAACACCCAGCCATCAAAAGTAATGAAATCTTGCCATTTGCGACGACGTGGATGGAACTAGAGGGTATCATGCTTAGTGAAATAAGTCAATCGGAGAAAGACAACTATCATATGAGCTCCCTGATATGAGGACATGGAGAAGCAACATGGGGGGTTAGGGGGATAGGAGAAGAATAAATGAAACAAGATGGGATTGGGAGGGAGACAAACCATAAATGACTCAATCTCACAAAACAAACTGGGAGTTGCTGGGGGGAGGTGGGGTTGGGAGAGGGGGAGGGGGTTATGGACACTGGGGAGGGTATGTGCTATCGTGAGTGCTGTGAAGTGTGTAAACCTGGCGATTCATAGACCTGTACCCCTGGGGATAAAAATACATTATATGTTTATAATTTTTTTTAACTTTTAAAAAACACGATTTTTTAAAAACTTGTGTTTATTAAAGTGTATGTGTGTGTATGTGTGTGTGTGTGAATCAAGTATGTTTCAGATGCTGTTCTGGAAAAATTGTGAAAATAGTAATAAAAAAACAAATCTCAAAGATTTCTATTCTACTGCAGAACTATTAGACATGGTAATTGAATGTGGGAAGTGTGACAATCAGAGAATTTATTTGTAGATACAGGCTTATAATGAAAGGGAGACAGTATCTAGCCCAGTGCTAGGAGCTAAGAAAAGCCCCTTAAAGAAAGCAAGATTCAAGCAATAGTAGAGATTCTGTGATTACTGCTAGGTGTTTGTATTTTAGCTTGAGGACTAATAGTATCCCCTGACTAAACTTAAGCAAGACAATGTTAAAAATAAGATTTATATAATTTTAAAAATCCCTCTGGTTGAAGTATAAACAATGGACCAGAGACAGGGCAGTTTACAAGATATACAAGGCATGTGTAGAGTGTTTATAAAACTACCAACCAATGACTCAGTCTTGCAGCATTGCTAGGTCAGACATATCACAGTCTGGATTTGGATTCAGGGAATGAAGATATTTTGCTTACTAGAGAAACTCAAAATAGCTAAGAACCAACCTAGTTAATAAAAGAGTGGAATTGTGATTTACAATTTTCTTCATTCTTTGTGACAGAACATCCTCAGCAACTACATAGAATTCTGAGAGATAAAAGGCAAAGTTTATTTGTATCCTCTTGGTTTAATATTAGATAATGCAGTCAAATGCTCACCAGAATTCTGAAATTTTGACCAGATTTACCTGCTATAGTTCAAGCTTGGGAGGGTTCTTATGATAGTCTCATACTTTTAAATCATTCTCCTGACTCAGTTAAATTACATGATAATTTCTTTCTTACTCTGTTAATTTTAACTGTCTTTAAAATAGAAGACTCAACAAAATTTCTTTGGGCTTTCTTTTAACATCTTTAGCTCATTTCCTTCTGTTTGGAGAAGAACTGTGGGTGGGTTAGATATTTTTTTAAATCTTTTCTCACAATTTTAATGTTGTGAACCTTGCTTTAGGTTAATAACACCTTTAGTTTTAGAATCTATATTAATCAGACTGTTAAGGGTTAAAAAAAATCCAATTTTAATTACCTTAAAGAAAAGGAGAATATATCAACTCAGGAAACCAAACCACTGAAAGATGTTACCAAGTGACAGGAGCAAGAAGAAAAATTAATTCAAATGTCAACAGGACTCACTACATATTTCATTCAGTTTCCTCTGAATGCTTGCTGGAGCCTTTCAGACTAGTTTCTTCTGTAGGAGTGGAAACATGAGTGCCATGCTATAATCCTGATTCTCACGTTTCACAACTATGGCAACCAACCTAGGTCAATGACTTCTAAGATTCCTATTAAAAAAAAAAAAAAATACTGAGATTGCCTCAGCTTCAGACAGTGGCTCACCCCAAGACCAGAGAAATACAGCCATTGTTGTTGGGTCATCTGATGCTAAGTCATCATATCATCCAACATCATAGAGTTGGAGGAGAAGAAATAAGAGCTCTTTGAAGGGAAGTCTTAAGAAATGGTATTGGTTGCATTGTTCAGCCCAAGATCATGCTAAGATAAAAAATTTAAAAGCTTGGAATTTTATTTAAAAAAATCAATGGAGAACCAAGTTTTATAGTATCTTATGGTATATGTGTATTTTTTTTTTATTGGTTTAGTTTTTAAATTATATCAGTCCAGAAAAATTTGGCCTTTTCTCAAAGGGAAACAAATGGAGCTGCTCTTCAGAACAGACGTTCTAACTTGATCCCACCATTTTAATGGGGCCGGGCGGTGGGGTAAAGCAACTAGGTTTATTTGCCTTTCAGGGTTTCTCCTTAATGTATTTTCATCTGAGAATTTCTTTTGAGAGACCTCTTTATAATCTTAACAGCTTACATGAGCTATAAGAAGCCCATTTAAAAAACAATGGAACAATACAAGGTTGATTGTTCAATATACCTACAGACTATGTACAAACTGGATCTACAAACAAGAATGTTAAACCAGACCAGTTGAGTATTGAAGTAACCTGCTAGCTAAGGGACATGTTTTATGTTCTGCCTGCAAGGCAAATGGCAATGCTTTTTTGTATTGGAGGAGGTTGCTGATTTGTGCTAAAAGCCACTTCTGATTGAGAGGGCTGGATAGAACTTGAGCTTATTTTTTTTTCTTGTGAAGCCTCTTCCTAGGAATTTTTCTTGTCCTGTTTTTTTTTTCTTCTTTTTTTTAAAAAATACATTTCTGAATGTATATCATCATTAACAACAGAAAATACATGTGGTGTTTACTAAACTTGTTATACATTAAAATTTCCTTTCTATTAAAAATAAATAAACCCATTAACAAGTTTTGAAAATCCTACAAAATAAGGGATGCATGGGTGGCTCAGTGGGTTAAGCCCCTGCCTTCAGCTCAGGTCATGATCTCAGGGTCCTGGGATCAAGCCCCGCATCGGACTCTCTGCTTGGCGGGGAGCCTGCTTCTGTTCTCTCTCTGCCTACTTGTGATCTGTGTCTATCAAATAAATGAATAAAATCTTAAAAAAAATCCTACAAAATAAATTTTTTTTTAAAAAGGGAAATATTCATAAGGCAGTCAGATAAAGAAATGTGAAACCATGCCTCTTGGTGAAGTATATTACTTGAAATAGTGTATCTGAATAAATATTATTCAATTTTAGTTATCAAATTTCAAACCTAACATTAGAAAAGTAACAGTCACTTTCTATAATTATCCTTGTCTAGACAGATTACTCAAAATCTGAAATCCCTTTGTAGCTAGCGATTTTAGGTTACTCATCTGACAGCCAAAATTTACCTCACGTTTTCTATTAAGCCAAGATCTTTATAATACATTATTAAGCTCTTTATCTCCAAGATTGACTTTTAAGATAAAACTAAATTTCAGAAGTAACAACACTAAATCACAAATCTGAATGCAATACACAATGCAACTGTTAGCCTTCCTCTGGCATACCTTGGAAACATTCACAGTAATGGAGAATTTTAGAATGTAGATTATGATTTTAAAATCACATGGCATGTATTTGTTGATAAAACTTTTTTTTTTTAAGATTTTATTTATTTGTCAGAGAGAGAGTGAGCATAAGCAGGATGAGTGGCAGACAGAGGCAGAGGGAAAAGCAGGCTCCCTGCCCGAGCAGGGAGCCTGATGTGGGGCTGGATCCCAGGACCCTGGGATCATGACCTGAGCCAAAGGCAGACGCTTAACCAACTAAGCCGCCGAGGCACCCAACAAAATTATATTTTTACTTTACACAGAATACAACCTATTGAAACCCTGAAGTCCTTTCTTGTTGATTAGATTCTGAGGTAGACACAATAGGAGAACAGTGTTGAACGGCAGAGTTAATGTATATACTTTTTCCACCCCATACAAGTTGTCCAGGAACCAAGTTGAAAGGACCAATTACTAGGTGAGTTAGAAGTATTATATTCTTTTTTGGTTTCAAGAAAAGAGTCATCTAGTTTTCATCCAGTAATGGAAGGCTTGTAGAAATGTCTTAGCCTCTTCTCACAAAAACCCTAGAGAGGTCAAGTAGAAACCAAAGGACAGAAAACAGCATGTAGGTAGGATGGTCTGACTGTACCTAGAACTGAGAAGTCTGACCACTAGGTTACCTTGTAATCCTTCAGCAATCGCAGTCTGATGAATTTCACTTTAGAACTGTCTTTATACATCTCAACTATTTTGAAAGTGTGGGTTTTGTTTTGTTTTGCTTTGCTTTTTTGCTTTCTCATTAATAACATGATAGTCTTGTTTATCACGTTCAGCTTTATGGAAGTGGAGGTCTGATGATCCAGTGAGTCCCAATCTTCCACTTCAGACAGTACCTTAAAAGGTACTGTCCAACAGATAGGCTATTGGAGGCAGATGCCAACTCCTCAATTAAAACTTAGGAATCAGAAGTGTGTTGTTATGTGGAAGAAATCCCTTAAAGTGGACTCTGGGTGGATGTTGAGAAAGTCATCAAGATGATAGGATCAGTGGTTGACCCTTGAGTTGAACTTGAGCAACAGGAGCCTTCCTACCCTCTGCCTTATCCTTGGAATATGCACTCCACTTGCCTTCTCTGTTCTCAGATGCCACTCCAGAGATGTAGCCATGAGATTAGAATTGAAGTATTAAGACCATCTGGGTAATATATGTGACTGAACCCAAATAAGGCCTTCATATAAACTTTTAAGATTTGGCGGGGGGGTAACAAAAATCTACTCATCTTATAGCTGCCCAAGACAAACCTCAAAAGAAAGTGTCCTTGCTTATTAAACCTGCCCCCATCAATCTGGAGTGCTCTGCCTCTTTCTTTGGCTTCCCCTTGCCTTTTGTACAGGACAAGCTTGCAAACCAACAATTGGTGAGTCAGGGAGGAGACCAGAGAAATGAGCCTTGGGAACAAGGCATCCACAGGGGAAATCTCAAATTAGCCATCAATGTCTATGTGGTGAGGTGGGTAGTCTTTACATTAGATGCTAGTGGACTTCATGTCAGTATGAGGAGACTTGGAAAACACTGGCTATTTCCACATGCTTGTTTGAGGGACTGCGCACTGTACACTGTGACAGAGAAAAAGGAATTGTTGCTTCAGTGCGCTGGCTCCTGCTGTGTGCAGTCCACTCAACACTGATGCCCAACTAGAGGCTGAAGCTTGACTCAGAAAGCTGGAAAAAGAGGGGAGCCTGGGTGGCTCCATTGGTTAAGTATTCAACTCTTGATTTCAGCTCAGATCATGATCTCAGGGTCATGGCATCGAGCCCCACATCAGACTGAACATGGAGCCTCCTCATGATTCTCTTGTTCTTCCTCTAGCTCTGCCCCTCTTTGCCTCCCTCTCAAAAAAGAAAAAAGGTTGGAAGAAGAGCTGAACTTAGAGAAAGGCATGCAGTTGTCCACTGTTGTGCTAGCTTTGGGGCTGGCAGACAAGTTGGAAGAGCAGGATAATACATTAGGAGAATTTAGCATGCCATTTTGCAAAACTGGGAGGGCACAAACTGCCACAGATTAAGGTCCAGGCAGTTGTGACAAAGCCCAGTTGGGATGCTAAAAGATAGAGTCTCTAGAAGACTGAGAATAAAGAGAAGGATATTATGGTTATTGATTCCACAGAAAGCTGAAATGCCCCAAGCTGTATGATCCCTCATACAAAGGAAAATTTTAAATAGCAATTATCCCCCAAAATGCTTAATGGAAAACTTATTCTTTCTCTGTCCCTTGATTGTAAACCTTATCAAGTGTTTGAAATGTAAACACACCAGGAGATAACCAAAACACTAATCACAGAGACTGAAGAAGGAAGGGGGGGTGGTTAAAATTCAGACTATTGCTCAAAAAGCTAGTCCACAGGGGTACCTGGGCGGCTCAGTTGATTAAGCTTCCCTCACATCAAGACCTTGGGGTCCTGGGATTCAGCCCCAGGTCAGGCTCCCTGCTCTGTGGGGAGTCAGCTTGTCTTTCTCCCTCTCCCCCTGCCTGTGCTCTCTTTCTCTCTCTCTCTCAAATAAATAAAATCTTTAAAAAAATTCAAGTCCTCAGCCTTCGTAGGATCACAAATTTCCATACAAACTTGAGCCATAAGAGTGGGTTCCTGATTTATGGCTAAAGTTTGGGAATGAAAACTATGGGGTTTCTGTTTGTGGCAGTCATATGCTGTAGGTATGAGATGTTTATCTACCTCCAGCGGGCACAACCAAAACTGATTTGTAAAAAGGATAAGGTTTTTGTTTTGTTTTGTTTTGTTTACACAACTACCAGAAATAAGAAGGGTGAAAGAAAATGAACATATATGAAAAATAGGTAAAAAATAAAATGTGTGAAGGTTTTTTTGGATAAGGAAAGATATGAAGGATAGGAGGGATTTGGGGTTTTTTGCTTTTATTTTTGTTTGGGGTTTTTTTGTTGTTTTTTATTGGTAAAGAGAAAAATAATTTCATCATAAGACAAAATGATCGTTCCGTGAAGAAAGAAAAAAGACAGGACAAAAACTAAGTGGATATAGAAAGTTACAGAGGATTTATGGAAAAGGAATTTCACGTGTAGTCAAACTAAGATTGGAATGGATTTAAGCTAAAAAGAAAGTTTTAACGTTAAGAGAGAGTGCAGTGACTCCATCAGATGGGGGCCTCCAAATACAGGGCGATGATTGGATAGAAATCAGTGGTGCTGGAGGTAAAAGAATTCACCTGAGGCAGTGCGGAGGCAATAGACGTTGACTCAATATACTGCAAGGGAGTGGAGGGCTTGACCTCGGAGAAGAGGCTGTCTGCCCTAAGGCAGTGGGTGTGGACTACAAGGGAGCATCAGGCAGCCAGCAAAAGAGAGGTTATCTGCAAGAAGGCAGTGGGTGACAGCCCATTTTTAAAAGGGGAAGATGAGGAGATTTGGCAACTATGGAATTCTTCCTTTTTTAGTAACTGTGCCTAATTATAAGTAGCCCATTGGATCAGTCAGGATCTCTGGATATTTTGAGATGGGTCCCCTTGTTAGGCCTTTTTGTATTCAGTCAGGGGGTTGCTGTGGGCCTTGTCTATGTTCCATCGCTCAAGCCTGTGCGCCCAAAAGTGGCCTCTACACAAAGAGCGTACTGGTATAAAATTAGAATTTGGTTTTCTCTCTGTTAAAAGCACAAAATTTTCTTAGATTTTTGGTTGTTCTTTTTTGTTTGTTTTAAAGATTTTATTATTTATTAGAGAGAGAGAGAGAGCGCACAAGCAGGGGCACAGGTAAAGGGAGAGGGGGAAGCAGGCTTGCCACTGAGACAGGAACCCACTGTGTGGCTAGATCCCAGAGCCCTAGGAACATTATCTGAGCCAAAGGCAAGTGCTTAACCAACTGAGCCACCCAGGTTCCCGTGATTTTTGGTCTGCCCTTAATAAGAAATTGTAAACAAATGTTTTCCTTTGCCTTTAATGTAATCACCTAGAAAACAAAGATTCTGTGTTCTGTCTTTATCAGATCTTTGACTACTTGGGGCACCTGGGAGTTTTAAATAGCATCCAACACAACTGCTGAAGTTGTCTGAGGCCACCTACAAGAGTTCCCAACTGATAAGGGATTGGCAAATAGGCCCGTGCCCTCCAGGTTAGGGTTGTGAATATGTCCTGGTTTGTACGGGCAACACATCCGGCCTAACCCAAACTTCCCCTTTTTGAAACACAGAAAAGGCTGCCAGCATTAGAGGATTAGAGAAGCTCAGGACCATGTGTGAATACCCTCAGAAAATATACATTGGGGTCACATTTCAAAGATCATGATATGCAAGACTGGGCAAAAGAACATGACATTGAATAGAGGCTCCATCTCCTCTAAAACCTGCAGGCTTGCAGGGCTGGGTAGAGAGGAAGAATGGGATATTAAAGCAGAGATTAAATTACTAACAGGTAAAACCAACTTGGCCAGGTAGACTAGAGTACTCTCCCGGACCTTAATACATTTTGGTGATTAACCAGTAGGACCTATTATTGCCATATATCCCAGACCGAGGACCTCGGCTGAAGCACCTAATATTATAAAGGGATGGAAGTCACTGGAAATGGCCATTTCCCAGACTCTCACTGTGGATCAAGGTGCTATATAGCTGAGAACACCAAGCCCCATCACACCTAGTAAAGGAGCTATCCACTGGAAGTTGCAATGGGTCATTCCCTGCCCCCTTCCCCACTATGAGTGAGTTACTCTGCATCCCTGGGTAAGGGGTAACTATTCAATCTTTACTTGGATCACATTGTTCTGCTGCAAACTGCACCTGCTGAAATACATCATACCCAGAATGGAACACATATCAGTAAAAGAGGGGAGAATGTAAGTATTCTGATCTGGCTTATCCCACCAACTTCTTATGTCTCACAACGCTCCCTCTCCATGTATAGCCAACAGGTATAATACATGCCACCAGGTCAAGTTCCTAAAGCTGCCAAACTTTCTCACCTCAAGGTCAGGTGAGCATGTTCTGTTTCCCACTGGTATGATCATTTGGCTACCATCTCTGTTCCCTCTGTTGGCCTGGAGGACTTTACAGCCCTTACTAAATTTACCCAGCAAGATTTGAATGACAGCCAACAAAGCCTGTCCTTATTGAACACTGAATTGAGAAAAGGGTCTTCCAAAATAGGATGACCTTGGACATTATGACTATCTCACAAGGAGGTATCTGTGCTGTTATCCAAATAGGATATTGTATGTTCATATTTGAGTCTGCTTTAATATATCATCTTTATTAAACTGCACGAGGACATAAGTGAATACCCTGGGTGATCTGATCCTCAGCCTAGGGGCCTTTAATAACTCAATGTTCAGAGCATGGAGATTGTGGTGAAGGTGGAAAAAAGGTGTCACTGATTTGGGGAATTGTGTCATACTCTGTGTTTCCTCTTACATGTGCCTATATCATTGCTGTGGCATCTACCTATAAAGTAGCCAAGATGGCCACCAAATGAGCCCCCTCCATGCTTATGAAACCCCCTGCTGACCTCTCAGGGCACAGGGTGAAAGAAGGGGGCATGTGAGATTCTAAGAGCTGGTCACAAGAGATGCAATGTTGAGTGAAGTCATTGAGCAGATGTAACCGCTGGCTGACCTGTCAGGGGAAGCCAGGCAACTGGAGGCTCATCATCCCTCCCTCTTATGTGAAGATACACAACCTGCTTACCTTCCCTATTCACAGACCTGCCCCAAGGATATAGCCTGGAGACAGAAATGCGGTGCTGAGACTATCTAGATGGTATACATAACTGAACCCAGTCGAGGTACCTAAACTTTTAAGATTTGAGGGGTAAATGCAGAAATCTACTCATCTTTCAGCTGCCTAAGATAAGTCTGGTACATAAATTTCCTTGCTTATTAAATATGCCATCTACCAATCTGGAGTGGTCTTCTTTCTTTGGTCTTTCCTTGCCCTCTGTGTATGAAGTTTAAAAATGAATAATGGGAACTTCTAGATAAAGAGCATGGCCTGAGATGGTGGCAGGCATTCTGCCCAGTACACACTAGGGAGATACCCAATTAGGAAACACTGTATCTTGAAGAGAGAAAGGAACTGATGGCCAGAGCAGCAATAAATGAGCACGCTGCACCAAAGGGGCTGTATGTAGTAGAGTACAATAGATAGGATTTAAATAATCAAGGGTCAACTGAAAAAAAGGAAAAAAAAAAAAAGTAAAGATGGAAATAAATACCACAGCTGAACAAATTAAGACTCTTAACTATGGACTCCATCTATTTATTCCACTTATCTACATGTTATAGGCTTTTTAAAGTAGTCAAGTGCCTTACTCTAAACTTGCTTAAGCTACTCATCCATAAACTATAAACATAATAGTATGACTCTAGCAACTGTTAGTTCCAGGGCTCTTTGGACCCCAGTTATTATTTCCACGTACAGGAGACAACCGATTCCAAAAAAGTTTTAGTCTACGATGTACTCCCAATTTTTAACTGTGTTTACTCTGATAGTATGGGTGGTTGTCAGGCCCCCTGACAACCTGGGTGAGGACTGAGATGATGTCTTTTCACTATTTATAAATTCTTAAATGGTGGAACCACATGTGATTTTTTTCAATGTTTTGAAAGTAAAAGTTTTTTAAAACAAGAATTTAAGTGGTAACCATTCTGGACATAGGTATAATTTCTGAGAGTATATTTATATAGACATTTTATATACAGAAATTAGACCACTCTGAGTATTTTATGACCAAATACGGAAGGCTTATCCTTTACCTTGGTGTAATCCCAACCTTGCTATGATAAAAAGCTCAGAGATGGGCACCAGAAGTACAGTATTACCATTAAAAGATGGAAAGGGAGGGAAAAAAGATGAAGTTCATTTGAATACAAATACATTTTATAAAAAATCTTTATAATGAATTGTAAAATATTAGTAAAATTAGTAAAACTTCTATTTTTCACACTTAAAATATTTTAACCCTCATGTAATAAAAAATATGACTTCAAATTGCAGTTATTAGAGTTTGAGAAAATATATATTTGGTTAATTCCATGCTATTTTGGTAATCTAATTACAAATCAGGCAAATATACATATGCATATTATAACTGACTTTGAATAGGGGTTCTACAGATGGATACCTACAACCAAAGTATAATTAGACATTGTTTTACTTGAATAATTGTTTTAGATAAGATCAATTTTCTCTTGTATTCTCATTTAGTCAAAATGTACTATTTAATATTGAATCTTACTAAAACTTAACACTGAGGAGAAAATTACATTCTTTTAAGTCAAAGGAAGGTTATAACCAAAAATATTTTTCCTTGTAGCTGAAACAAGGCTTTAAAAATTATAACATAATTGCTGTGTCCTTAAGAAAAGTGCACTCATTGTTATTTCCAATAGCAAGTTATTTATGGAATAGATTCTTATTATTAACATTTATAATAATTGATAAAAGATTCTTCAGTTTATAAATACCATACAAAGAATCTGGGAGGATTAAATGCTACATTTAATTGAGTACGTTTTCATGAAGAGCTGCTCTTACATATTATTTAGATCTTATATATAATCTTATATATAACATACATGATTATTGAAAGCTGGATGTTTACAAAGCCATACAAAAGAGCATAGCAAAGCCAAGAGACAAAAGGATGAATCACCACTTCAGTCCAGTGGTTTCAGGACTTAAAAGAATGGTAATAGCTTTTTCTCCCTGAACGATAAAGACAAGAGAGACAGAGACAGAGAAATTTGGCTCTGCCTTCCTCCCACAAAGGATAAAAACAAAGACAAACAAAAACTGGCTTCTGGTTAGGATATGATGTGAATTCTTGGCCAAAGACAACCCAGACTGAAGAACAGTAAATCTTTCTGTCTGCCTTCTAAAATAAATAATTCCAATACAATTCAGATCACTTAGCAGGTATAACCTATTTCTAGGTAGTGGGAAATTATGAGACATAAGAACAAATGTTCCAGAATTTGAACTTTATAGACACATTGAGGGTATCAAAATTCACAATTAATCAGAGGTAGTTCTTGATTTTTTTTAAGTAAAGCACGTTAAAAAGTATAAGACATAAGGCCTAAAGGAATGTACAGTAGACACTATAGTAGAAGAGTTAATATTTTAGATCAGTAGTCCCTGGTTTATCAATTATTTTATAAAAATACTCAAACTATTTGTCCACTGCATGATGCAGAGAACATCTTGGAATCCTAATAAGGCTAAAACACAAGAATATAAATCCCTAAATAATATCCAACAATCGTCATGAAGTAGAAAGATAAGGAATTTTCTAAGAACACCACAGAAAACTTAGCATGTTCTTTTTTTCCTCTAACACACTGTTCACACATTCTAGTGACCTTGTATGTCACTAAATAGGCTCAGTTAGAATATTTATTATCCAAATTTTATCCAGTGGCTCCAATACCTGGCTAGGCATTGCAAGGGGACTGAAATAAACTAACTCAGCTAAGGCTAAAATCCCTATGAAAGTGTCATAAGGAAAGTCACATGAACACCTCCCAAAATTTGTTTTTATCCAGATGCTACATTTTATGGGCATCAGAAAAACAGTACGTTTGAGGTCATGAAAAGCAGTTACGCAGCTCATAGCCTCAGGCTTCACCAAAACTCTCACCAGAAGATTAACACCTGGAGTACTCTCCATCTATCCCAGGGCAGCTCTCATCATCATGCTCAGACACATGCAAATAAAACATGGGCCCTGCTCACCAGGCTACACACAGATCATGCCTCTACACTGTCTTCTGTTTTTTTTTTAAGATTTTATTTATTTATTTGACAGAGATCACAAATAGGCAGAGAGGCAGGTAGAGAGAGAGGAAAGGAAGCAGACTCCCTGCTGAGCAGAGAGCCCAATGCCAGGCTTGATCCCAGGACCCTGGGATCATGACCTGAGTTGAACACAGAGGCTTTAACCTACTTAGCCACCCAGGTGCCCCTCTACACTGTCATTTTTTTAATAAACATATAATGTATTTTTATCCCCAGGGGTACAGGTCTGTGAATCGCCAGGTTTACACACTTCACAGCACTCACCATAGCACATACCCTCCCCAATGTCCATAACCCCACCCTCTTCTCCCAAACCCCCTCCCCCAGCAACCCTCAGTTTGTTCTGTGAGATTAAGAGTCAATTATGGTTTGTCTCCCTCCCGATCCCATCTTGTTTCATTTATTCTTTTCCTACCCCCAAACCCCCCATGTTGCATCTCCACTTCCTCATATCAGGGAGATCATATGATAGCTGTCTTTCTCCGATTGACTTATTTCGCTAAGCATGATACCCTCTAGTTCCATCCATGTCGTCGCAAATGGCAAGATTTCATTTCTTTTGATGGCTGCATAGTATTCCATAGTATTCCATTGTGTGTGTGGGTATATATATATATATATATATATATATATATATATGTATATGTATATATGTATATATATATATACCACATATATATATACCACATCTTCTTTATCCATTCATCTGTTGATGGACATCTAGGTTCTTTCCATAGTTTGGCTATTGTGGACATTGCTGCTATAAACATTTGGGTGCACGTGCCTCTTCAGATCACTGCGTTTGTATCTTTAGAGTAAATACCCAGTAGTGCAATCCCTATCAAAATACCATCCATTTTTTTCAAAGAAATGGAACAAATAATCCTAAAATTTATATGGAACCAGAAAAGACCTCAAATAGCCAAAGGAATATTGAAAAAGAAAGCCAAAGTTGGTGGCATCACAATTCTGTACTTCAAGCTCTATTAAAAAGCTGTCATCATCAAGACAGTACTGGCACAAAAACAGACACATAGATCAATGGAACAGAATAGAGAGCCCAGAAGTAGACCCTTAACTCTATGGTCAACTAATCTTCAACAAAGCAGGAAAGAATGTCCAATGGAAAAAAGACAGCCTCTACAATAAATGGTGTTGAGAAAATTGGACAGTCACATGCAGAAAAATGAAATTCGACCATTTCCTTACTCTACACTGTCTTCTAATGAGAGATCTTAATCATACACAACCCTTGTTAGAGAGCTGCAGTTACTGCCCAACCTGAAAGGAGTCCATCGGAAGCTGATCAATCAAAGCTATAGGCAACTCCAGAAAGACTGAGAGCCCCTCACTCTCCTTGGCCATAGCTACACTGACCCTCTTGGCAACCTTCTGACCAGCATAACACACCATGCTGCCCACCTATAGTCTTCTAACTGATCAGTACCAAGAGATGAACAATCCTGATGCTTTGTCATTATTATTATACATACCACTCACTTCTTCCTCTTCTCCAAACAATCTTCTTTATTCTCCATGTGTTCTACTAGGTTCTTTCAGTTTTATGTCATGATGGAAACTTCCTTTGTTCCCACGGCTTCACCAAGTGCTTTTTCATCACCAGGCTGTAAGTGATCCCAGTTCCTCTGCAGCCTCAGAACAGAAAGTTCTGCAGCTCACTAAATTCAGGATTACGAGGTGCGATTAACATCAGCATCATTTTTTTTTTTTTTCTCCAGCACCATCTCTCGCCATTGCCTCTCCATATTCTTATATTAAAAAGAGACATCTTGGGACACCCGGGTGGCTCAGTCAGTTAAGCATCTGACTATTGGTTTTGACTCAGGTCATGATCTCACAGTCATGGGAATGAGCCCTGACTTGGGCTCCCAATGAGCATGAAACCTGCTTAAAATTCTCTCTCCCTCTTTTCTTTGTGCACCCTCCCCCAGCACCTACATGCTCTCTCCAAAAAAGAAGAAAAAGAGAGAGAGAGAGAAACATCCTTAGAAGCCCTTGCCTTTCAGCTGTACCACACTGCCTTGTCTCAACCTTCATGAAGACTGACAGACCAGGAGGGGCATGTTCTTCTCTCTATGCTCACACCTGCAATAATTCTTAATGACTCCAATGCCCATGGGAATAGCCAGTCTCATTGTATTCCTCCTTGTATCCTTGATCTCCTTATCTCTAAAAAACCTCATGTCCAGTGTACTTCAACTACCTATCATAGTGCCACAGAAAAATTTTAATTAAAATCCAGGACTGCCTTATCTCTGAAATATTAAATCAAAATATCTTATTCCCTTACCATTATAGGACTTTCACGTAGTTTTATCACTGTATCTGTTGTTCAAACTCCAGTTATTCAAGACATTATCCCTTTTACTTCTATGACCTACAAATGACTTTACTAATAACCTTTACTAATAGTCTATACCAGTAACCTTTACTAATCTACCAATAACTTGACTGCTTCTCCTCCTTACCTACATAGTTGTATAACTCATCCCTTTGGAATGCTCTTTCCCAAATCCAACTCCAACTCCAAATCCAAATCCAACTCCCTTATCCTTACCCTTCTGTTGTTTTAGGCCAGAAACATCAAAAACTGGAATCAAAACATATGCTCTTTCCAGAAAATCACACAACCATGTAAATTAATGCCGCTAATTTATTGTTTTTAGCCTCAGAAGCAATCTGTTTTCCTAATTAGCATTCCTTCCTAGTTATCATCCATACTTTATTCTGTCCTAAGAGAAATATGACTCTGACCATCTTCCTCTTCAGTTTCAGCATTTGGCCTTGCTTTTCACTCCAGAGACTTTTTTTTAAGTAATCTCAGCCAAATTCATTCCTTCAATTAATTATATACTGATGATTCCCAAAGAGAAATTATGAGACCTGATTCCCTAACAGAACTCCTTAGCTTTGCATCCACCTTTCTTCCAGATAGCCCCAATTAGCAGCCCTCCAACATGTCAAATCAGTAAGCTCCAAACTGAAGTCTTCCTCCACCCCATATGAATATTTTATGTAATTCTTACTACCTACCAAGTTGCTCCAAATTGAAAATCAGTCATAATCTTTGGCTTTTCTTTTTCATCCTTAACTCTCATCTAATCAACCACAACAGGCTCTATCTCGTGAATAGCACTGCATCAATTTATTTCATGCTAATTATCCCGGTTCAGGCCACCATACTTTTTTCTAAATTACTTAAATTACACCAAACTACTACATTTTGTCTGATGCCTCAAATTATATCTGGAGCCATAGCCCAAACACCATTTTAAAAATGATAATCTAATTCCATCATACTCTCTCTCTTAAAATGCTTAACTGCTCCCCATTATTCTCTGGATAATGTCTAAATGAATGTCCATACTACTACTCACGGCCCTTCTTTAAATAGTACTCCTTACTATTTCAGAATTATTTCTTATCTTTCTCTCTACCCTATCATTTTTTTAGAATTATTTATTTATTTATTTGACAGAGAAACACAAGTAGGCAGAGAGGCAGGCAGAGAGATGGGGAAGCAGGCTCCCTACTGAGCAGAGAGCCCGATGCGGGCCTCGATCCCAGGACCCCAAGACCATGACCTGAGCCAAAGGCAGAGGCTCAACCCGCTGAGCCACCCAGGCACCCTACCCTATTTTTATTCTATGCTTCAGCAGCAACCACCTACTCTCTTTCCTCAAATTATAGAAACAATTTCCCTACCCCTCGTTTCCAAGCAAGATACCTGAAATAGAATGTCTGATCTATCACCTGATTACCTCCTTCTTAACCTGGTATTGGATGCTATTTCCACTACAATACAACCCTGAGCATCCCCATGGGCACCTAAGTCCAGACTGGTGCATTAAAGTGCCAGTCCTATGTACTCCAGAGCACACTCTATAATAAATTTACTATACTACATTCCCCAAGTTGTCACTTGCTTATTTGTCTGAGTCACAGGATATGACTGCATGTTTCAAAAAGGCAGAGACCGTATCTGTCATATTCATCTCCATATGCCAGTAATTAGTACCTATGATAATTATTTGTTCAAAGTATAGATGAGTGAGTGGATGGATGAATGACACATCTCAAGAGACAGATTATTATAATTGTTTGGCAAGGCCTTACCCAGCAGACTATCTCTTTGGGGAACTCGTATAAGGCCACTCAATGGGCTGCTGCCCCTAGTTGATAGAAGGCCAATTTTGGTTTAGTTATCCATTTCTAGTCTAACCACCTGTGTCCAACATTATGGGATCACGTGTTATAAGCAGGAAAACTATATACAATGAATCACTAGACAGAAGTGATAGGCTTGGATAACTGCTCACAGTCAAGCTTCTTAAAAGATGGAAATGCAAATAAAAGGTAGCTTGCTTAGTCTGTCGAATGCATCATTAATCAAGCCTTCACTTAGATGCCCATTCTTCTAAAAAGCTCTTCATGATTCCTATCTCCAAAATCAAAAAAAGAATAATTCTCACACACAATTTCTATGTTTTTGTCTATTTCAGGTCATGAGCTGTTCAGAGAATAGGATTTAACTTGGATACTCAATGCCTGGTCCTGTTCATGGATAATAGTAAATGCTTAATGTATTCATGTTGAATGTTTTATGAACTAAAAGATCATATTAATAAAGAAACAGATTCCTAAATCAAATCATGAAAATTGTAAAAGGTCACAACAAATTTTTATTGTTTTTTTTTTCCTTTAAATACATGTCCACCTAAGAGAGTGGGTGGGTGACCATTTTACTGGTCTATTAAACTCAACTTCCCAAAAAGTAAATGAGCTTCTTGATTATTTATATCACTATAAGTCATTGCTTGAATGCAGTCAGCTATTTGATTTTCAGCAGAGTGCTCTGCACAGAGTAAGTGCTTATTGAGTTAAATTAATGGAATAGTTGAAATATATTGAATTTGATCCAGATAGATTATCTCCACATGAGATTACTGAAAAAGAAGACTGAATTATAAAATTCTGGGGTTTTCCTTTCCCATGAGTTGAACCAGGCCATACATAATTAACAAAAATTAATAACATAGCTTGTGCTGGAATCCAAACCATACAAGCTTTTTATTTTTAAAATTTCTATAAACTGGGAGAATATCCCTCCCCTATAAAAACTTCTTAATGAAGTATTTAAAGTAAATTGGGCCTCTTTTATTTCTTAAATTGTAAACCAAAATGAGAGTCAATAATAGTTCTCCAAAATCAACTTAAAATAATAATTGTCCTTTGGAATACCTAATTATTTCTTAGCAAACTGAGAGTTGTCATCTGTAACAGTGCCTCTAATGTACTAAAAAAGAATATGGCTCCCCAAATTAACATATATTTGGTGACAGATGGTCAAGTCTTTTTTTTGTTGTTGTTAATGTAGGGGACTCATAATGTATAACTGAACTGTATGTAAAATTTCTTTTTCTCTTTCACCCAGTAGCAGAGAGGGCCATGAGGAACAGATGTCTGTTTCTTCTGATTAAAGTGATAGTTCTGAACAATTTTTGAAGTTGGTTTTTATATAAAAATGTTCTAAGAATATAATTGATATGCTTAAAGTATTCCTCAATGTCAATACTTGAATAAAGCTAAGACCTGCCCTCTAGATATCCTTAAATCTGATCCATTTCTATAATATAAATACTATGAAGTAAAGATGCCAAATGGTATGATATTCATTTTTCCCACTTCTCCTTATAATTATTACTCAGTGTTTTTACCTGAAGAACTTTTAGAAATACTAATGAAGATATTAGTAAAAAGGCTAGTTCTGCTATTTAAAATATTGCTACTTCCTGATAAATAGTCTATTAGTTTATTCCCATGTATATTTGCTTGAATATCACCTCACATTCATCAAAAATAATCCCTTTTGCCCTCCTGGAATACTTTATTTCACTAAGAATCTCAGGCCCACCAAGAAACAGTTCAGGAATTATATTTACCAAGAGGGACTTGAAATGATTTTTAATGATCCAAGACTAAGTCTGGAAATGCCCGCTCCTTCTGAGACATGGTCCATAGACAGTTTCCCAAATACTGCTGTGAGACAGCAAATCTGCTTACCTGGTCCATTTCTGCTCAGACTTTCCGAGCCGTTGCTTCTCTATGCTCCCCAGGGTAATGACACTTGCCATGTAATTCACAGGAGGGCTTGGTGTTCCTTTCCGCTTTACTTCATGGTGGCTGAACCCTGTTCTTACTATATTTTAGGTGGAAGTTTGAAAATAGGTGGCTCTGTGTCTAATATGATTACCATTTCACTCTGTGCTTTTAAAATTGGACCCCTCCTATTTCCCTATTTCCTATTGAACCACTTTTAGTTCTCAACCCCAGCAAAGAAATATACTGGTTTTCTATGATCCTGTTCAGATGTGATTTGTTTGTTAATCCCTCTCCAGGGTAGTCATTTTTGTCCTGGTTTTCACCTATAGCACTGCTATTTCCTCCAATTCCTCCTCACCTTAGAAACAGGCCCCTTTTACCTCAGCACACTACATGGCACTAAATAGAACTTACCATTTGAAGCTAACATTAACTGGAAAAGAACACAAATCCCACTTAAGGTTATTTTAAATCTGTGATAATTTCAGAATTCTATTATGTCCCTGATTATCTTATTTGAAATTGATTTTTAAGGCACTGAGAAATACAAATTGAATAGCTGTTTGTCTTAAAGTCTTTGCCTCACTTGAATAGTTCAGTGTACTCATGTATTTTTTTCCTCTTGGGCATTTCTACACACTTCAATTTTGTTATATTCTGACTTCTCACTGATGTATAGACAAAAACCCATTGGAATGGTAGCTTAATAAATGCCTGACATTTAGAAAGTGCTCTCTAATTATTTTTGTGAATTATGTAGCATATATCCTTGAATCCAAGATCTCATTTAATATGATACTTTAAAAAATTAGCTCAAAGGCATAATTTATCTCTATAAGAGGTATGTCCCTGTTCCCTTAAAAAAAAAAAAAAGTGTAATTGTGATCTTACACAAACAAGCCTTCCCACCGAGAGTCCCATTTTGCATTTAGTGTTTTGCAGCTATACATTGCAACAGAACAACACTCTTTTCATAATCCATGCTGTCAATCTGGAAGTCCTCAGCATTCTTCAGACAGACAGTATAATGTCAAGGTAAAATCAAAACTTTGGTTTAGTTCTCACAAGTAAAAACAAGTAATAACAACTACATCAGAACTTATTCATCTATCTTGAGAATGTCAAGTTTCTTTTTTTTTTTTATCAGTGTAACAGTATTTATTGTTTTTGCACAACACCCAGTGCTCCATGCAATACATGCCCTCCCTATTACCCACCACCTGGTTATCCAACCTCCCACCCCCCTGCCCCTTCAAAACCCTCAGGTTCTTTTTTAGAGTCCATAGTCTCTCATGGTTCACCTCCCATTCCAATTTCCCTCAACTTCCTTCTCCTCTCCATCTCCCCTTGTCCTCCATGTTATTTGTTATGCTCCACAAATAAGTGAAACCATATGATACTTGACTCTCTCTGCTTGACTTATTTCACTCAGCATAATCTCTTCCAGTCCCGTCCTTGTTGATACAAAAGTTGGGTATTCATCCTTTCTGATGGAGGCATAATATGCAATCGTGTATATGGACCACATCTTCCTTACCCATTCATCCACTGAAGGGCATCTTGGTTCTTTCCACAGTTTGGCAACTGTGGCCATTGCTGCTATAAACATTGGGGTACAGATGGCCCTTCTTTTCACTACATCTGTATCTTTGGGGTAAATACCCAGCAGTGCAATTGCAGGGCCATAGGGAAGCTCTATTTTTACTTTCTTGAGGAATCTCCACACTGTTCGCCAAAGCGGCTGCACCAACTTGCATTCCCACCAACAGTGTAAGAGGGTTCCACTTCCCCACATCCTCTCCAACACATGTTGTTTCCTGTCTTGCTAATTTTGGTCATTCTAACTGGTGTCAGGTGGTAGCTCAATGTGGTTTTAATTTGAATCTCCCTGATGGCTAGTGATGATGAACATTTTTTCATGTGTCTGATAGCCATTTGTATGTCTTCATTGGAGAAGTGTCTGTTCATATCTTCTGCCCATTTTTTGATATGATTATCTGTTTTGTGTGTGTTGAGTTTGAGAAGTTCTTTATAGATCCTGGATATCAACCTTTTGTCTGTACTGTCATTTGCAAATATCTTCTCCCATTCCGTGGGTTGCCTCTTTGTTTTGTTGACTGTTTCCTTTGCTGTGCAGAAGCTTTTGATCTTGATGAAGTCCCAAAAGTTCATTTTTGCTTTTGTTTCCTTGGCCTTTGGAGACATATCTTGAAAGAAGTTGCTGTGGCTGATATCGAAGAGGTTACTACCTATGTTCTCTTCTAGGATTCTGATGGATTCCTGTCTCACATTGAGGTCTTTTATCCATTTCGAGTTTATCTTTGTGTGCGTTATAAGAGGATGGTCGAGTTTCATTCTTCTACATATAGCTGTCCAGTTTTCCCAGCACCATTTATTGAAGAGACTGTCTTTTTTCCACTGTATATTTTTTCCTGTTTTTTCGAAGATTATTTGACCATAGAGTTGAGGGTCCATATCTGGGCTCTCTACTCTGTTCCACTGGTCTATGTGTCTGTTTTTATGCCAGTACCATGCTGTCTTGGTGATTACAGCTTTGTAGTAAAGCTTGAAATCAGGTAACATGATGCCACCAGTTTTGTTTTTGTTTTTCAACATTTCCTTAGCAATTCGGGGTCTCTTCTGATTGAGAATGTCAAGTTTCTTTTGACATCAACTTAACTTCCATTCCAACTTCAGAAATGCAACAAGAAAACACTATTTTATGAATGCAAGTCTCCTACTAATATTGATGAGCTTAAACTATTTTTGTTTTGGGGGCTTGGAGGGGCAGATTTGGTAAGCAATTTTTTTGTTTTTTACATTCTTCTCAACATGCATTCTTTTCAGTAACATCAGGGCAGTAAAAGAGCAGGTAATAAGCTCATTCATTTTCAATACTAAAAGGAATTCAACACTTTATACTTACTGTTTTATTATGTTGGTCCTTTGTATAGTCATTGGCATACTATTAAATTATACAGATTACCTAGTTCTTCATTACATATAAATATAGGTAGAGAAAGTGGATCTGTATTGCAATAAAATGTAGATTTTGATAAAAATTAAAATGTGTAAGTATGCCCCATAAACAAATACAATGGATACAGTAAAATATCAAGGTGAGTGAGACAGAGATTTGTTTTTTGTTTTGTTTTTTTCATTTTCCCCTATTTATTTTTTTATTTATTTTATTTTTTTTGTAAACATATAATATATTTTTATCCCCAGGGGTACAGGTCTGTGAATTGCCAGGTTTACACACTTCACAGCACTCACCATAGCACATACCCTCCCCAATTTTTTACCTGGATGTCTAGCAATTATGCAACATGGGGGATTAGGGGGATAGGAGAAGAATAAATGAAACAAGATGGGATTGGGAGGGAGACAAACCATAAATGACTCTTAATCTCACAAAACAAACTGGGGGTTGCTGGGGGGAGGTGGGTTTGGGAGAGGGGGAGGGGGTTATGGACATTGGGAAGGGTATGTGCTATCGTGAGTGCTGTGAAGTGTGTAAACCTGGTGATTCACAGACCTGTACCCCTGGGGATAAAAATACATTATATGTTTATTAAAAAAAAAAAAAAAAGAAAAGAAAAGAAAGGATGAATACCCAACTTTTGTAGCAACATGGACGGGACTGGAAGTGATTATGCTGAGTGAAATAAGTCAAGCAGAGAGAGTCAAGTATCATATGGTTTCACTTATTTGTGGAGCATAACAAATGACATGGAGGACATTGGGAGATGGAGAGGAGAAGGAAGTTGAGGGAAATTGGAAGGGGAGGCAAACCATAAGAGACTATGGACTCTAAAAAACAACCTGAGGATTTTGAAGGGGCGGGGTGGGAGGTTGGGGGAACCAGGTGGTGGGTAATAGGGAGGGCACGTATTGCATGGAGCACTGGGTGTTGTGCAAAAACAATGAATACTGTTACGCTGAAAAAATAAATAAATAAATGAAAAAAAAAAGTGAGTGAAGTTCAAACAATATATTGTGATTCTAATAAAACTCCAGGGAAGTTGTTTTTTTTAATTGTTGTTGTTGTTGTTATTATTATTATTATTGTTATTATTATATGTTGATTATTATTATTATATGTTAATAACTTGATTTTGAAGTCCCCATATGGAAATATATACTGACTGGAGTATGTAGAAAACCCTGACAAAAGAATTATTTACAAATGAGTCTTAAACATTGAACAGTTGTTCAACTTGAGGGAAAAATAAAGAAATACAAACTAAAACAACTCTGAGATACAGTGTTTCCTCCCATATTGGCAAACTTTCAAAAGCTTAACAATATACTTCATTTGTGAAGCTGCAGGAAAATAAGTACTCTCAAACACAGGATTACAAATTGGCTCAATTTAATGGAAGAGACTTTAGCAGTAGCTAACAAAACTAGATAACCATTTACCTTTAGTCCAGCAATCCTACATCTAAAATTTACACTGAAGATATGCTCTACTAACATAAAACAATGTATTCACAAGAGTGCTCACTGTGGAATTATTTGTAAAAATAAAATATTGGAAATGATCTACATGTTCATGTATAAGACTTCTGTTTTTGGCCAAATGAAAAAGCTAGGGCTGAGTTACATTCTACCTGAAATAAAAACTTTTAAATAAATTAAAAATCACCAGATGAAACACATAAACAGTTCTCAATACACTAACTATTGGGCAACAAAGAATAGTGATTCATCCCTGAGAGATAGTATATTAGTCAGGGTTCTCCAGAAAAACAGAACCCAAAGGAGATGGAAATAAGGGTTTAGATCTACTTATATCTAAAACTATAGCTATATCGATCTATCTATCTAGAGACAGAAAGAAAGAATTTATTACAAGGTATTGGTTCACATGGTTATGGAAGCTAAGAAACCCTATCATCTGATGCCTATAAGCTGAAAACCCAGGAAAGCTGGTGAAGTATTCAAAGGCCTGAGTAACCTAGAGCCAACAGTGAAGATTCTTGTTTAAGCCTCAAGGCTTGAGAACTAGGAGCATGGAATAAGGGCAGGAGGTTGATGTATCAGCTCAGTCAGACTGGAAGAAACTGAATTCAACCTTTCTCTACTTTTTGTTCTATTCAGGCCCTCAACTGACTGGATCATGCCCACTCACATTGAGGAGGACAATCAGGCTGAATCCACCTAGAATTCTACATGCTCGTTTCATCCAGAAACACTGTCACAGACACACCAGAAAAAAAAAAAAAAAAAAAAAAAAAAAAGTTTAGTCAGATATCTGGGCATCTTTTGGCCCAGTCAAGTTAATACAGTAAATTAACCATCATAGATGGAGAACAAACAAAGTGAAAACTCCAGCATCTCCAGCTTGGCTATGGTGAGTTTCCAGGCCATTGCAGGGAGGAGGTAATGAGGTGGAGCCAGGAGACTGACTCTCTCAGTTGAGGAGATATGGCTGAGCGTGGAGGAAAACAAGGTGACCAGAGTTCACAGAACGGACAAATGAGACCTACACAGGAATACAGTCCCAGAAGTCTAAAATGTCCTCTGAAGTATTTATCACAGTACTGATCCTGACATATTTTCCTCTCACATGTAATCAACATGAAGCTAGAGAAAGCAGCATCTCAAGTGATTAGAGGGAATAGTGTCCAGCAGTCATACAGGGCTGGGAATACTACACGTTCCCACCAGCAAGATTCCTAATTCATGCATCCAGTGTTACAGTATTCAGGAAGGACTCTCATCTCCAGAGATGGAAAAAATTAGCCCTAGACTGAGCATTGCTCCAGATCCTCCTAACAAATCACAGAAGTATAACCCAAAAGGATCAAACTGTTTCCAAATAAGATAACGACATCCCAGAACAAATATCAAGAACCGGACCCTGAATGTTGGCTCAAATGCCTGAGTGGTTTGGACTTAGAGGAGAAAGCAATCCAGCCAGCAGACATCAAGAACAAACTGATACTTCTGGAAGCATATACAAATCTAACCCCTGAGTCTGATTGTTTGCCATAGAGTTCAATCTATACATTCTGCCCATCTTTCTCCAGACCCAGTCTTCTGCATCTTGCACTAGGCTCAGTTTCATGTCAGCTTGGATGAATTTATCTTATTCAACCTCATTGTTGTGCCAGAGCCAGGATTTTCACAAGAACTCTTCTTCTGCCTTATCCCAGCAATTGCTTGATTGATTCATGGACCAACTTCTTATCTAACATTGAATCTAATATTGAGAACAGAAAACTACATAAAACCCAACACAGTGTTTGTATCTAGTGAGGGTTCAGTTAATGGGTTTGAATTTAATGTATGTTAGCTAAGTTTTTTTGTGGTTTCTACAACAAGTGTGTTCATTGTTGTGGCTTGAAATTGGACGGTCCTACTTGTAAGAACACAGATCTTTACTAAAGTACTGAGATGGCACTATATTTCTTTTAGCTGAGCTACAGCTGACTGCATGAGATGTATTCACAACCACAGAGGTGGCAGTAACTTTAAACAAACACAAGTGGAAATCCAAAATGAAACGGGAACCACAAAGTAAGAGGTCTTTGCAGACAAATAATTCACTCACAGCAGGATTCATACTGGTTATATGACATTGGTCTATATCAAACAGGGTTCCTCAACACACTTTACACTCCAGCTATCTATCACACATGCCAATAGCCCAAGTCAGGAGAAGAGATGGGAGAGGAAAGAAAATAAGGTTGTTCCTAAAACACATGCTTATAAAGTCTCTGGTTCTTATGACAAGAATTATCTTCATAACAAAGATTTCTGTAATGTTAATCATGCTTTGCTTTGCCTTCTTATCAGAAAAGGGAGCAGACAGATATCTCTTCTCACTGTTTTCTGAGAACTCAGAAAGAAGGAATGATATATGAAAACATGAATATAGACTGCAGACCACTTCTCTTCAGCATTTACTAGTTCTGCTGCTATTTTATGCCTATATCAAAGAAATCTATGTGATTTTTATGATTTTAAGTGCTGACATCAGAAAGATGAATGCCTTTGAGCAACCGAGGCAAACAGGAAAGTCTGCACTGGAAGTTTATTTTCAATTAAAAAAGTATAAGGGATCGGTTTTGATATTTTTGTTTGTATACTCTTAAAACCACTAAGCAAAACTACATCTAAGGTAGAAATTACCTCAGGCAATTGTGATCCCACATGCTTTTTTCTTTAAACTCAGCAGGACTCGCTTCTAAAATGCATAGCTTTTGAAAGGAATCAATTATACCACAGGTCAAAACAAGTCTTTCAAATACAAGGATGATAGAATTTCTCACTCAGACATAAGAAATTAATCATGCAACATGAATGCTAAATATGTAGAGAGTCCTAAATATTTGAGGTTCCTCCTCCCAATAGATGACATGGTGGCATGGCTAATGCAGTTATTTTTTAC
Source organism: Meles meles (assembly GCF_922984935.1). Taxonomy (NCBI): domain Eukaryota; kingdom Metazoa; phylum Chordata; class Mammalia; order Carnivora; family Mustelidae; genus Meles; species Meles meles. The sequence continues at coordinate 28,299,581 of NC_060070.1, forward strand.
ATAGGACACATGGTATCTACTCATCAATACTTGATGATTGATTACTGATTGTCGCTATCTAGATAATTCTCTACTACAGCCCCAAGACAACTCTATGGTATTGTTGGGAATATACTTTATATATCTGGGCAGAAAATATCTTTTATTAATTGTTCTTAAACTTGGCTGTACTTCAAAGTCACCACGCTTCAACCCCGGGCATTAGCACCAAGGAAACACAAAGGTGACTGCTGTATTGAGGCAGTGGCTTAATCATTAAAGCACGTCAGAATTGCCTGGAGATGACTGCTGGCCCAAACTCGACCCTACCTCAGGCTTTTTGATTAGGTAGGTATTACAGATTGAATGTGTCAAATTAAATTAAGGAGCTGAAGACCTAACCCACAATTTGACAGTATTTGGAGCCGGGGTCTTTGGGAAGTAATTAGATTTCAATGTGTTCCTGAGGGTGGGACCTAGCCTGATGTGGAACTATGTGGGAATAAGGGCCCTTATGAAAAGAAATACCAGACAATTCCCCCACACAGCACAAAGAAGACCAGTTATGTGAGCACTTGAAGGATGGCAGCTACCCACCAGCCAAAAGGCCTCACGCTAATGTCTACTTTGTTGGCAGCTGCATCTTGGACTTTCTAGCCCCCAGAAATGCAAGCAACAAAATGCTTTTGTTTAAACCACCCAGTCGGTGGTACTTTATTATACCATCTAAGTAGATCAATACAGTAGATCTGGAAATTTGCATTTCTTATATATTTCCAAATATGCTGCTGTTGCTGGTCCAGCAATCACATTTGGCAACCACTGTCCATAGAGTACTGCCTCAAACATTAATGTAAACACAAGTCACCTGGGGATCATGTTAAGGTCCAGATTTTGATCCATTAGTTTAAGGGTACGCAAGACTCAAGATTCTGCATTTTTTAACAAGTTCCCCGGGAATGCTAATGGACTATATTTTGAAAAATATAGTCAGGTGTTACCTCTGAGTTCTAGAGCAAGGCCTGAAATAATCACATAACTCCTCCCAGAAGGGCTGTCTCCCAGAGCCCCCATGTCCATACTTTAAGACCTAGCAGAAGTTTCGTGTGGTCTAAAAGCCTTCCTTTAGCAACAAAGTCAGAAATAAAATCTTTTTTAAATTGTAACCATTACAGCTTTGCCTCTCAGTGTTTGTTGTTTTATTGTCCTTGCTACTTTTCTTGAACACTTGCTAGATTCAGGGACCACACAAAAGGTTTTGCAAACCTTTTGTTTAATCCTCAGAACAGCACTATGAAATGTTGTTAACCCCAATTTAAAGTGGGAAAACAAACAAACAAACAAACAAACAAAAAACTAAGAGGTTGAAAGAAATTAAACACTTGTCCTGAGAACACTAAATTAGACTATGATGACCTGGGGTGGGAGGGAGCTAATTAGGTCCTAGAAATGCCAAGTAACCAGGACTATGCTTTTAATCATAAAACTGAGCATCCTTCATTGGAAGAATAATGTACAAACATTGTACAGAAATGTACAAACAGTTTGATATTAAAACCATGACCCTGGGGGTATCCCAGTGGCTCAGTCATTTAAGCATTTGCCTTTGGCTCAGGTCATGATCACAGGGTCCTGGGATTGAGGCCCTCATAGGGCTCCATGCTTGGTGAGAATCTGCTTCTCTCTTTCCTTCTCCCCCACCCCTGCCCTTGCTCATGCTCACTTGTGGGAGCACTCCCTCTCCCAATAAATAATTTTTTTTTTAATCTCAAAAAAAAAAAAAAACTCTAAGATAAATTTTTTAAAAATGACCCTGTATCCTATATGCTACAGCAACAAATTAGAGAAAAAAGGAGTTTTCAAAGAGTTTACAATATACGGACACCTGGGTGGCTTAGTCGGTTAAGCCGATGCCTTCGGCTCAGGTCATGATCCCAGGGTCCTGAGAATGAGTACCGTATCGTGCTCCCTGCTCAGCAGGGAGTCTGCTTCTCTCTCTGCCTCTGCCTGCTTGTGTACACACTCTCTCTCTCTCTCTGACAAATAAATAAAATTAAAAGAGTTTACAATATAGTAGAGGAGATGGATATTAAGTATGTAATTGTATTAATTTATAGTCCCAAAATATGATAAGTGATTTGAAAGAAATAAATACCATTGTTTGAGACAGTATAAGAATAAACTGGGGTGGGGAGTAGTGAGGTTCTGGGTCAAGGAAAGTGTCCAGGAGCCTGAGATGCCTCTGTTAAGAGTCTAAGGATGATATGTTTAGAGATGAGGGGGTGGTTCCTTCTAGACAGATGAAATCACAAATATCCTATCATAAGAAAAAAATCTGGCATTTTTCCAGAAACTGAAATGAGACAACTGTGACTATACCACAAAGAACTGGGGAAAGGGAAAAAGTTATGCTAACTGTGGCATTACTATTATAATTATTATTTGAATAGACATAACTTTGCTTTCAACAACTGAGAGTTTTACCTTCTTTTTCTTTGTGTTAGGGCTGCCAGATAAAAATAGAGGATATGCTTATTTTAATTTCAGATAAATAACAAAAAAAAATTTTAGTGTATCATATATTTTTGGGATATACACTTAAAAAAAATTGCTGTCCATCTGAAAAAAAAGTAACTGGTTGTCCTGTACTTTTATTTGCTTAATCTGGCAACCAACTATATCTAGGAATCTTTTCTGAATTTTCCCTTAGTTGTTTCTGAGCAATAGCTGGCTCAACACATCTTAGAAATGCCTCTATCACACACAGCTAGGCATGAAACACATATACACATACACACACAAACACCCCTATTAAGTATTATGGGGCATATACTGCATATCATGCATGTTCTAAGTCTGGGGGATATAACTTATGTAAGTAAGGTAACTTTCCTGTACATATACTCACATGGCACATATCAAACACATACAAATCCTGCATGGATCAACAGCCAGGGAAGGTGCTATATATACATCAAATCACTTAATCCCAATAGAGTTACTATTATCTTACATACATTACTTCGAGATAATAAGAATTAGATCTTATTAACCTCATTGTTATTGTGGTTCAAAGTGGAGGAAACTATGCTTAGGGAAGGCAAATGAGCTGACTATTGTAACATAGCAATTAAGTCGCTGAGACAAGGATCAATGCATCTGTGTGAGAACTAGCATATGCTTCTGTGCCCTTCTGGCCACCCTCTGAGAAAGCAAACCCTGCACACTTTCTCAGTTATGGTCTGAATATTAACTTTACTTTTTCTGTGTTGTTTTGTTTGTTTTTGGTTTGCTTTTGCTACTTTTAAGTAAAAAAGAAAAGAAAAGAAAGGAAGAAAGGAAAAAAGGAAGAAAGAGAAAACAGAACTTCCTTAAAATGTATTTATATAATTATTAGTAATTGCTCATTTCTTAATTTAATGGTTCAAGGTATCCTGTAAAAGGACTCTGTTTCAATGTTAGTTGTATATTTAACCCCACATCAATCAGTCATAAGAAGACATTCTATATTATGGTTTTTAGATCACGAGATTCTCCAATGTCAGGTGGAAGAATTAGAACTTACCCTCCCCACAAAAAGATATTATTAAAAAACAAAACAAAACAAAACAAAAACCTCTTAAAAATGAATATGTCTTCAAGGTAATGCTTATAAGATCATTTCTGGAGAATTTATGATCTTAAAATTCTACTATAAAGTCTCAAACTACAACATTTTATAGTGGAAGTAGCAAGAATAGAGTTTCCCCACTATTCTTCATACCTCTATCATTAATTTGTTGCAGTACTTTCCAATTCTTGAATTGTGGCTGTTTAACAAAAAAAGCTGTGAAACTTTTGAGGTTATTTATTGTTGGGCTACAGCCTGTAACATAGCTAGATAAACTGCAGTTTTACCAGTGCTTCAGATTTAAATGTAGCATTAGAGCTCCCTGACTCCAACATTTAACTTGATTTATGGTTTGTGATGTAAAAATACTAGGGCTCAGATGGCTTTAAGTGACTCTGAAAATTAAGTAAAGAAGAAAATGTAACAACTAATCTAAACTTGCTGTGAAATATTAATTATGCATTTCAAGTAAAGGAAGTAAGCAAGCAATAATTTAATCTGTGACATCAAATAAATCCCAAACTGTACTCTTGCTGAAGGCATTTTCTAAATAAACACTTGATTTTTAAGGCACAAAGGAACTGAAGCTGAAACCATTAGTTACTATATTCTGGGCTGTTTATTAAACATTTTCCCCCAGATATCTCTTAAAAAAAAAAAAAGTACAGTTTGAAAGGTGAGTTAGGGTAGAAAAACAGCTCTAACCTAAAGGAACAGAGCATCTTTTAAAAGTATGCCAGCTGAAGCTCCTTAATGACCCATGACAGTGTAAGATGATAACTGCAACTGCTGAGTCAGTGTAGAAGAACATCTAAATGTAGGAGCAATTGTAGCCTTTATTAATGACCTGCTAGGAATGTGGGCAAACTGCCAGGTCCAGACATGCAGCAATACTTCTCTGATAACTGAGCATTCCAAACCTCCTAGATATAAATTTCTTCAAACTCCCTAAACCAGAAATAATACCCTCAGCATTTTGAATTAGGCAAGACACACAGGCATGTTATCCATGTTATATTAATCTTTGAAATGTATTGCCCAAGGAGGAGACATGAAAGAGAACAGATTATCTCTACTGGAAGAATTAACATTTGAAAAGAAAAAGGTTTAAAAAAAATGCATCAGTTGTAAACAGGACACATCTTGAATCTGCAAATTTGAAGGAATTTGCTCTTCCCAGCTAGGTGCACAAAAACACTGATAACAAATATTTTGCCATACCTGTTACAAGAGCTGCTTTTTTTTCTTGAGATCTCAAAGTTATGGTAAGTGCATCCCTCAGAATTTGGACAGCAGCAATATCATTTTTTCTTCTGTCAAGATGAACAAAGTTGAGTTACCCCAACATGTCCATTGGACATACAAGAAGGCTTTAGTTTACCATTTTTTAAAAAATAAAATATGAGAAACTTTTAATAATTATTAAGAAGTCCAGCTCTTGGACATCTGGATGGCTCAGTCACTTAACTGTCTGCCTTCGGCTCAGGTTATGATCTCAGGATCTTGGGATAGAGCTCAGAGGTCAGCCTGGAGCCCCAGGTCAGCCTTCCCGCAACACCCCCCCAAATCCCGACTCACGCACGTGCTCTCTCTCTCCCTCAACTAAATAAATAAAAAAAAAAAAAAAAAAAAGTCAAGCTCTTGAGCTAAGTCAATTTTGGTGAAGTTGAATAATTCCAGGAAGTATTTGGAAATTTCTAATCAAAGATGGATATTTATAAAGCCAGCATCAAATGTAAACTACTTGTATGTAATGGGTTGTTGAGACAGAGAAAAACCCAGGAATAAGAAAAAGAACTTTTTTTCCTAAAATGGTTCTAAAAGTGTGGCTCCCTCACTAGCAGCACAAACATTACCTGGCAGCATTAGAAATGCAAATAACCAGGACTCCCCCCCACCCCCACACCCTATTGAACCTTGCCAGTCAGAGCCATGAGGTGGGGCCATGCATACAGAGTTTAACTATCTCAACAGGTGATTCCAATGCAGCTAAGTTTAGAACACTTTCTTGCCAAATTTCTAATTTGATCTGAGATGAAAATACCCATTTTTCACTTGTGCAAGCAAACATGCAAAAATTCATCTGAAATGGTGTCACCCTTCTTTAGCCCAAGACAAAGTTCTTTAAGGGTGAGATAAAAGTAATTATAAAAAAGGAAATGGTATCATTGTCCAGAAAAGCTTTTGAAAAGGACTATAGAATAAGGCCATACAAAAAGCAACGTTTAAAACTACATTTTTCTAATTCTATATATTTGTGAGAGAAAAAGAATACACAACATGACAGTCTTTGTTATACCCACACACATACATATACACTCATTCTTATTAGTATTTAGATTGACTGGAAATATCTAGAAGAAAATTAATCTATTTACAGTGCTTATCTTTGGTTGACAAGACTATAGTTAACTTAATTTTTTTTAAAGATTTTATTTATTTATTTGACAGAGAGAGAGACAGCAAGAGAGGGAACACAAGCAGGGGGAGTGGGAGAGGGAGAAGCAGACTTCCCGCCGAGCAGGGGCTCCATCCCAGGACCCTGGAATCATAACCTGAGCCAAAGGCAGATGCTTAACGACTGAGCCACCCACACACCTCTAGTTAACTTAACTTTTATGGTTTTTATGTTTACTATGTTTGCTACATTAAATATGTATAACTTCTATTACCTTTGAATTAATATATTTCTATTTAGTGAATATCCTCTAATATAGAACCTCTATTGAGAAGATGGCATGGAAACCTGTTATTAAATTCTAAAATGATTGTGGGTAGTTTCCAAACCTGTCTGCAGAATAGATTCACCTGATCACAGCCCCAGAAATTATGATTTAATTTTCTGAGGCTATAACCTGTATTGTAGAAGTGTTAAAAGATCCCCAGGTGATTCTAAACTGCAGACCTGTTTGGGAAGCAATAGCCTACATGGTTTTAAATACATTTGTTTACAGTGTTATCATCAAAAAGTAGAATTAGGGACATTAGATAATGATTCCTGAGATGCCTATCAGAGTATAAAAGGAAAATTCTGATTTTACTTTCTTTTGACACCCCCAGACAAATTTTCAGAACCCTGCCCTCATTTGTAATAATTACTGCCGACATAATCTGGACAGCATCATATTATGTATTCATCAGAAAGAGGAAATTCTTTGGTGCCATGGTAGACACAAGACATCAGGGTCAGATGTATTCTGACAGGATTTATTTCTTATGCCTAAATCTGGACTCACTATATCTTGCTGCACATATCAAGATTCACTTCATCATGCATGGTCAACTTGCACTCTGTATGTAGCCACATCTGTGAACATAAATTGTGCTACTCTGCTTACCTCAAAATTCTAGATTTTGCTTGGCAATGCCTGAATATTTGAGACCAATACCAGAAGTGTGCAGAGTTAGAAGGAATAGATGTTAAGAATCATTCCTCAGCTATCACGAGGACACTACCTCTTTCCAGTTATCTTAGAAGGTTTTTTTGTTTTGTTTTGTTTTGTTTATTTCCTCATCACTGGTTAGAGATTCACAGGATAAAATAAATAGGTAAAGTCTGTAATTATTAGATTACAGTGCACAGTCTTTGTTTTATTTTACTTTTAAAAGATTTATTTATCTTAGAGAGAGAGCAGCAAAGAGGGAAAGAGAAACACAAGCAGACTCCACACCAACCCCCGAGCCCAATCCGGGGCTCAACCTCAAGACCCTGAGATCATATCCTGAGCCAAAAGCAGGATTACGATGACTAATCAACTGGGCCACCCAGGTGCCTCATGCGTAGTCTTTATGACATATTTCATACACATGATACAATTTACATTGCATACATCTTACAGCCTAACATAAAACTAATTTTAAGACAGGAATGTACTTAATAAAACAAAAAGAAATAAACAAAAAAACTTGTGCTATTGCCGTTACTAAACTGCACCAAAAGAGATCCTGAATCCTACCATTTATTTTTAACATTTCTTCTTCAATCCATCCTGAGAGTTCATCCTGACATTGCAAGCTACGAATCATAAGACTGGCAAAGTAAGATTATTTAAATTTGCTTTAGGCCCCATTAAACAGAGACAGTTACAAGGCCAGTGACATCAATGTTTACAGGAAATTAATACAAATTTCATCTGGAACCGAAGAATGACTGAATGGAAGAAAACACTACCACCAACTGACAGATACCCATATTTTTCTGCAGGAATAATCAGGCATCCTCCCCATTATTTCTGGTTTCTTTTGTTCAAAATAAATATTTTGTTTTTGCTATGGGGCAAATGAAAAAGCAACCAATCAATTTGACTTCTCTTTCAGGTATGGAGTGAAATAATTACAAAGAATAATATTTGGAGTGGTTAAGGTAATGCTAACTTCTATAGCAGATAAACTCTGAAGTTTTAGTGGCTTAACACAACTCTTCCCCTTCTTCCCTCAATAACCTAGCTTTAGATTTAGAGTGCTCTTGGTTGAACAGCTTTTCTAGGTAGCTTTCTTTTCAAAAGTGATTTAGGGAAGAGGTCCTTCCATTTTATGGCAACACCTGGCCCTCGAGTTTACCATGAAGCCCTCTTCATTTTAGGCAGCAAGAAAAGATTATAAAAGATCTAATGTGAGAGATTCATATAGGCCCCAAAGTGAGCCACACTGTGCGCTGGATGGAAGTCAGCCTCTAGACACTAAGCCCACAAAGGAAACTGGGAAATTTAATCTAGCTAAATTCCCAAATAGAAGAAATGAAACTGATGGTCAGTTAGCACTCTCCTTGAACATATCCAATCATCTGGGTTTGTTTAAAAAGACTGAGCATTATCGTCATAATGGAACCCCTATAACCTGAGCATTTGAGTTAAAATTCATGCAAACCTTTTATTTTCATTTTTAAATTTTTTTTCTGTTTTATACAACGCAATACTGTCTAGCACACACAGGTTAAAGTTACTGGAACTTATTATTGGGAACCTTAAATGCTATTAAAATTTCATGTGATGCCACTTTTCAACTACCAAACACCACCAAAATAAATTTTATACAACTGAAAAAACTCAAAACCATCTCTCCTGAACAATATCAAAACATTATGATGAATAATTACCAGAATGTATAGCTTTCTCTTAATTAAGCACTGGGTTAATCAATTAGCAAAAAAAAGAAAAATATCATGGACTTGCAAAAAAGAATTACATTATTGCCCTTTTTTAGTATTAGGTTTTTTTGTGTCTGATTGTTTTATTTTTTTCACAGCTTGGTTAAGATATAATTGATATACAAAGAAAGCAAAAAATGTCTATAATAATGTCTAAAATAATGTCTATAATTTGATGGATTTGGTTATATGCGTACAACCATGAAACCATCACCCAAAAGTAATAAACATATCTATCACATCCTTTCCTATTGATTTAAATACACTACTGATGAAATAATTGTACTTGATAATGTGTATCGTCTTATGTATGAGAAATGTCGTTGATTGACAATTACTGATGCTGATAATTACTTGAGGCTATGTCATATACATATACACACCTGTATTAGGGTAAACACTAATTACATTGTCAAAAATCTGAATTCAAAATTTTAAAAATCGATTAAACAAAGAAAAATTACACTTTTATTGGGATACTCTGCATCATTCACTGCTTAAGCACTGGCTTCTAAGTCCCTGCAAGCTGATCTCGCAGAATACTTCAGTTTCAACCACTAGATGGTCAATTACATAAAAAACAAGTCAAAATAAAGTAACTTTCATTGCTTTTAATGTTGATTACAAAATCCTTCTATTGCACATTGCAGTTTTCTCGTTGACAGAGAGAAATATGTATCCACAGATTTATGAGCAGAGAGATGCTATTGCCCTATTTTTGGAACACCAGGGGGAAAAAACCAACTGCTTCAGACTTTTAAAAAGATAAATTCCAGGAGAGCCTGGAGTATTTGGCGGATATAGTTAAAACTTTGAATACAATGAATCCAAAACTTCAAGGACCAAGAGCAACATCATTTTTATTATATTGTACTTTAAGAACTTAGAGCTAAAATACAGTTATGAGTAGAGTGAACTAGTACTAAAAATATCTCTTCAATTTTTGACTTAGTGATGCACTCAAAGAAAAGATTCATAGAAATGATTTCAAGAAAATATCTAGAATTGCATCTAGTTTGTTCTATAGGATGAATTCATGTGATAAATCCCTGATTTGATACCTAAAAGTCCACTCAGAGGCCTTTAAGGAGAAAGTTTCTTTCTGGCCTCTCATCTTCTCCTCAAGATAGTTAAGAAAAACATCTGGGGGTGCCTGAGTGGCTCAGTGGGTTAAAGCCTCTGCCTTTGGCTCAGGTCATGATCCCGGGGTCCTGGGATCGAGCCCCATGTCGGGCTCTCTGTTCTACGGGGAGCCTGCTTCCTCCTCTCTCTCTCTGCTTGCCTCTCTGCCTAGTTGTGATTTCTCTCTGTCAAATAAATAAAAAAGTAAAAATTTAAAAAAAAAAAAAAAGAAAAACATCTGAAACCCAAGATTGATCAGGTTACTTAATAAGGAAATCTCTTTGGAAAAATCTGGGCAAGTCAGTCTCTATTCCATTTTTATACACTTGTGAAGCTGGGTTTTGTTTTGTTTTGTTTTCCTCCTCTCAACTTCCACTCTGAAAGCAAGTGCACAAGTCTGGGATTCAACATGCTTTCTATTCCCACCACATAGAAAAACCTTGTACAAAGAGTCAATAATCACACTGACATCAGAAAAATCCAAGGTATGGGAGGCCGTCTCAAATCCAAATGGCTAACTTTCTAAAACTACCACTGTTTTCTTTTTAGTTTTATTTAATTCATTTCAAAGGTTCAAATAGTATTAAAGAAGGGCATTAGGTAGCTATGCTTATCACACTAGTTTATCATTGCACCAAATACTGTTAAATAACACTGAAAGGATGTTTTCTGTAGTAGGAAGGAGATGTTTCATCAGCCTTCATATTAGGTTTTGATAGAACTCCACTGTTTTCTGCCCAATGATCTGATTCTATTCTCAACAAAATTATCCTAGTTATTAACCTTATGTTTGTTCTGGCAACTGAGAAAGGAGATACCCTGAATTATGGATATAAACATTTGATCAATGGAAAGGGTTATCCAACACTGTAAATTCAACATGTTGGCATTCTGCAGTGGAAAAAGCCAAGGCCTTGAAATAATTCAGATTTGCATCCTGTCTCTGCCAGGTTGCTTCCTAAAACCATCTGGGCAAGTTAATAAACACTCAAATTCATTTCCTTTATTGACTAGCCCCCAAAACTATTTTTTTTAAGATTTTATTTGTTCATTTGACAGATAGAGATCACAAGTAGACAGAGAGGCAGGTAGAGAAAGAGGAGGAAGCAGGCTCCCTGCTGAGCAGAGAGCCTGATGCGGGGCTCAATCCCAGGACCCTGAGATCATGACCTGAGCCGAAGACAGAGGCTTTAACCCACTGAGCCACCCAAGCGCCCCCAAAACTATTTTTAATTTTATTTTTTTAAAGATTTTATTTGTTTATTTGACAGAGAGAGATCACAAGTAGGCAGAGAGGCAGGCAGAGAGAGAGAGAAGGAAGCAGGCTCCCTGCCGAGCAGAGAGCCCTACATGGGACTCGATCCCAGGACCCTGAGATCATGACCTGAGCCGAAGACAGAGGCTTTAACCCACTGAGCCACCCAAGCGCCCCCAAAACTATTTTTAATTTTATTTTTTTTAAAGATTTTATTTGTTTATTTGACAGAGAGAGATCACAAGTAGGCAGAGAGGCAGGCAGAGAGAGAGAGAAGGAAGCAGGCTCCCTGCCGAGCAGAGAGCCCTACATGGGACTCGATCCCAGGACCCTGAGATCAGGACCCGAGCCGAAGACAGAGGCTTAACCCCCTGAGCCACCCAGGCTCCCCCAAAACTATTTTTTAAATGCTGCAGTGAGGACTGCATGAGGTAACGGAACTATTTGGTTTAGTAAATCTGACATATCATAAATATAAAATAAATGTTACTTATTAAATCAATCCTTTTTCATACTTGTTAGCTTGAGCTAGTCCTTAGTATAAGGAATATCTCTTGAATTACTGACCACTGATTTTTCTTGCCTCAAATAACTAAGGGCAAACTCTTGTCAAATGTTACTGAGCCTGTGAGGGTAACATTCTATCCACTGATGGATGGCAATCTCCTAGTGAATGAGATTGCAGCCACCTTCTCTTAGAACCTGACAAGGCCACCCAACAATGAAATGCAGCATTTGCTGTAAGTTTCCTTCAACCTCAGCTCTTCCAGTGGTACCCTGTCTCTTATGGAAGACAGAATAACGGCCACCTGAGAATGTCCAAGTCCTAATCCCTGGAACCTATGAATATGTTTTCTGACATAACAAAAAGACCTCTCAGATGTAATTATGTTAAAAATCTTGAAATGGAGAAAGGTGGGGGAGAGGACAGTTATCCTGGGTTATTTAGGTGGGCTCAGTGTAATCACAAGGACTCTAAGAAGGGATGGAGGGATGCACGGGGAGCAGATTCAGAAAGATATGATGACTGAAAAAGAGGTTATGTTGTGTCTCTCTAAAGATGGAAGAAGTAGCCATGAAGGAAGGAACACAGGCTCTGGAAGGTGTTATAAAGGGAAGGAAAAGCATTCTTTCCTGGAGCCTCTGGAAGAAATATAAGTTAGCCTACACCTTCATTCTAGACCCATAAGACTCATTTTGGACTTCTGACCTCTAGAACCGTAAGATAATATATTCAGGTTGTTTTAAGCCACTATATTTGTGACCATTTGTTACAGTAAATTTAGGAAATCAATGACCTTTTCTCCCTCTCATTTTAATGATTCATCAGGCTTTACCTTATCTACCAAGCATGCCTTATCCCATGCATGTCCAGCTCCCTGCTCCAGTTATCTGCTAATCAGAACTTCCCTAAGCCTCAGGTATGCTTGCACTCAATACATGTTAGTTCCAATGTTTCTGCTTAATTCTTCAGTTATAATCAAATGGTCTTCTCCTCTACGTAACCTCTGAATGGTGACTTGCACCTTAAATCTTACCCACATTCACTATTTGCCTGACAAGCTAAGTTTTGATCTCCATTTTGTAGCAGACCTTATTTTTTCTTTTTTTTATTTTATTTTATTATTTTTTTTAATTTATTTATTTTTTCAGCGTAACAGTATTCATTGATTTTGCACAACACCCAGTGCTCCATGCAAAACGTGCCGTCCCTATTATCCACCACCTGTTCCCCCAACCTCCCACCCATGACCCTTCAAAACCCTCAGGTTGTTTTTCAGAGTCCATAGTCTCTTATGGTTCGCCTCCCCTTCCATTTTTTTTTTTTTATAAACATATAATGTATTTTTATCCCCAGGGGTACAGGTCTGTGAATCGCCAGGTTTACAATCTTCACAGCACTCACGATAGCACATACCCTCCCCAATGTCCATAACCCCTCCCCCTCTCCCAACCCCACCTCCCCCCAGCAACCCCCAGTTTGTTTTGTGAGATTAAGAGTCATTTATGGTTTGTCTCCCTCCCTATCCCATCTTGTTTCATTTATTCTTCTCCTATCCCCCTAACCCCCCATGTTGCTTCTCCATGTCCTCATATCAGGGAGATCATATGATAGTTGTCTTTCTCCGACTGACTTATTTCACTAAGCATGATACCCTCTAGTTCCATCCACGTTTCCGCAAATGGCGAGATTTCATTTCTTTTGATGGCTGCAAAGTAAAAACCACAATGAGATATCACCTCACACCAGTCAGAATGGCTAAAATTAACAAGTCAGGAAATGACAGATGCTGGCGAGGATGTGGAGAAAGGGGAACCCTCCTACACTGTTGGTGGGAATGCAAGCTGGTGCAACCACTCTGGAAAACAGCATGGAGGTTCCTCAAAATGTTGAAAATAGAACTACCCTATGACCCAGCAATTGCACTACTGGGTATTTACCCTAAAGATACAAACGCAGTGATCCAAAGGGGCACGTGTACCCGAATGGTTATAGCAGCAATGTCTACAATAGCCAAACTATGGAAAGAACCTAGATGTCCATCAACAGATGAATGGATAAAGAAGACTGTATTTTTTCTTATATGCTCTTTCCTTTAAAAAAAAAAAGACCAAGGACAATGATCTCAAATTTTTAAATAAAGAAATGCAGTTTTTCGACATATAATATATAATGTACTACATTGACTTTCCTGCAGTAGGTAACAAAAATCAGTATAGTAAAGGATTAACTTAACAGGGCTGGGCTGCCCCAAACCAGCACATTCCAAAAGTTTTCAGGAGAGGTTCTTGAGCTACTCTTCGGGGATAACTTCTACTCTACACCTTTCAAATAACCTGCCTGATGAGACAGTCTTTGCATACCTTGGGCCTTGGATCACAGGCCAGGTAGTTTACTGCTAATAATGTGATTTATGATAAATACTTGCTTTTGCTCACTTGGGCCATCAGTGTGACATTTGGGAGGGGATACTGGAGACTGAGCAGCTAAAATCAGTCATGCAGACATTCCATATTCATGTGATTGACCTCCAGAAAAAAACCAAGGGTATCAAGGCTTGGTTGAGCTTCCCTGATTGGTAACACGTTATTGCTAAGGGAAATAAGCACTGTCCATGTGTCTCTACCGGGAAATGACAACTGAAAGCTTGTACCTGGTCCCCTTTGAACTCTGCCCTTTGTACCATTTTCCTTGTGGATTTTAATCTATTTCCTTTGGCTGCAGTAAACCATAACCATGAATATAGTAGATTATTTTGTAAGCCACTCCAGCAAATCATCAAACCTGAGGATGGTATCAAGGCCTTCCAACACAAAATCACAGACTTCTTCCTAAAGCTTAAATGACTAGACAGATGAATAAAACCATCTATGCATAAGTTTGCTAAATTAGTTTAGAATTTCATGATCAAATCATTTCATCTCTAATCCTGACTTCCCCACACACAGTAATGTACAACTTCATGTGGGAGCACACAAACAAACATTATCATGCCTTAAATAAGAAGACTCAACTCTACATTTGCCATGTCTCTTCCCTGATGAACAATAAATCTAGTCAGCCTCACACAGCATACTCTATGTGATTACAGCACGTGCAAGCACATATATCTCTTCCTTTGGTGGATTGCTATGTCTGTATTGTCTCTTTTCAAATACTTTGAATAGGAAATAAGCTAACATGTGAAAATGGATATCACAATGACTATCAGAGGGATACTCATTAAAGGTTCTATTCTTCCTTTCTCTTTTCCTTCTTCCCATTTTGGGACTACAGGAAATTTTTTTCCTATAGAGCCCTCAGTTACAATGTCTAGAAACCATGTCTAATATAAAAATGTTTCTGAATATTGAACCTATTGAATTGGAAGCACAATGTCATGGCCATATGCTCTTGGAGAATTTAAGAGGTAATGTAGAATTCAATTTCTTCTCACACCTGTCACTAATCAAAGCAGCATATTCTCACATCATCATACAGTGGCTTTAGACCAGTCTGTAGAACTGGAACCAAGTTAAATGGATGATGCATATAATCTCCACATCAGACAGACTGTTTGTGTTGCCACAAAATATGTTTTTTTTTTCTATACACTAATACCTATAAAAAGTCTACAGATTACATGTATTTTTGCAGGGTCATGTTTTCTGCAAAAATTGAGCAATGTGTTATTTTAAATAGGATGTTCCCTAAGGAAATAAAAACACTCAACTTGTATCTTTTGGAAATTTGTTTTAGTTTATAATTTAAAAATATGATAAACCAAGGCTTCCAATTGGTTGAGTTAATATAGCCTTTACGTAGTATTTTAACTCTCAAATGTGTGCCTGCTATGTCAGTATCAATGGTGACTCCTAAAATATCATTAGTATAGTCACATGAAAACTACAACCATTTCTGCAGTATTTCTATTGGATTTACTATAGTGTAATAATGATAAAGTCTTTCTATAAATTATACTTTACCAAAAAATTGAAGACAGCATTAAGTATGGTTGTAATAAGGAAAACAAATGATCAAAATGACTTAAACAAATGCATGCATTTAATATTAATTATGAGTCTTTTTCATGTAAACAGAACTGATCATGACAGCGTACTCAAAATGCTAAACAATTAATTTGTGACTTTATAAAAAACAGATTTATTAAAGTCATGCTTGTCTTAGTTTTAAGTGTAAAATCAATTTTAAAGCAAAGCATATGACCCCATGCAATGTTTCAAATGAAATCCTTCCTACTAGGACAACAAAACATCTCAGGACATCAAGTACTTCCAAACAATCAAGAGTGTTTTGTTTGTATTTGCCACTGTAACACTTAACTCTTTATGTTTTGTTGCTAATTTTCAAAAGACTTGGAAAAAAAATGGAAATATTCCCTTAGAATATGCTTGTCTAAATAGGTGTATTTTCTTACTAAGAAGAAGTTAAAAGATTCTTTATATAATCTTATTTGAGAATAATTTTAGTTACCTCTTTATTGGATATAAACTGACTCCTTCAATAATCTTAAATCATTATAATAATTGTCCAAAGCTACAGACAGGAAATTAATAAACATCTGTAGCTATACATCTGGGTGGAGATTTTGACTTTTGACTTTTACACAGCAAGCAGAAAGAGTCTTAGACTTAAAGCCACAACAGATTTAGTTTCCAGTCTTGGACTGGCTTCTTCACTTGCCTGCCAGCATGACTTTGATGAAATTATTCACTTTTATCCCATCTGATCTAATACATGGGGGTCTATATTTTTAATGACTTTTTAACCTGATGGCCATAAAGACAACAGACTGGAAAATAACTACTAGCATAGTGAAGGAGAAAAACAATGCCAGCAGTCTGAGTCCTAACTTCTAAAGGTTTCCCCTTCTCATCCTTAAAGTGGAAAAAAGCTCCCAATCAAACCTTAAAAATAACTTCAACAACAGACAAGATGGTTATGGTAACGACACATGGCATGTGTGTGAGCAGGAAGTGGAAAGTAAGATGATCAATACATTACTTATAATACAACTCAGGATGATAAAAGAATCAAGATAAATTTCTTTAGTCCTATTTTGTGGTGGCCCCCAGACTGTGCTATGTTTTGAGAAAGACAGTGTATGTATTTTAGAATAAAACATGTTACATGAGAAATCTTTGTATTTTTGCAATTTAGAAATGAGACTAATTCTTCGAAAGCAGAAAGTCTAAAAAATATTTTACTATAAAATATTAGATTTCAACAAATTGGATTTGGACTATGATCAAGGTTTTAATTGTATCCTACTGAATAAATATTGCTGTAATCATTTCTATTAATATTGTAATTACTGTCACAATGAATATCCTACATTCTTTATATCATGTGTACTTATAAATAAGTTTCATCTTACTCATGATTTCAAAAAACAGGATTTTAAAAGAGAAGGAAACTAAAAGTATAGAAGTACCCCAGTAACACAACAGATTAAAAAGTATTCCTACTATCGTAGAACTTAGACATTTTTTTTAAATCTTGTTCAATAAAGAGGCAAGAGTAACATATTCTAAAGAAGTCATTAAATTTGGCTTCTTTTGTTTAATAAATACAATATATTTTCTCTTTAAGCACATTTTACAGCTCACTATATTGTTTGTGACTTTTAAAAGTTAATTGAAATGCCAAAGTTTTAAGCACGAAGCATAAATTTCATTTGACCTTTCAAGAAAAATTGTTCTTGTATATTCTTCAGAAGATGAATTTGTCTTCTCCACCAATCACATTAGAATGAGCCAGGTGGCAGATTACTTAAATATCTCTCGCCTTTCACCTCTGGAGACTGGGGTTTAAATGTGGCTTAAAAGAAATACCCAGGAGTGATTTGTGTATATCTCAAAGCCCATACAATTGGGCTTAAGTAGCAATTACTTGCAGCTGTGGAGAAGCTCTTTCAAAAAACATCAGAAATGTCATAGGACAAGATCGCCGGGTTTCAATAAACGTATAAAGGCCATCCAGACAATCCATATGGGATAAAGCTTATCAAAATAATGAACCTAAAGGTCTAGAACTTTCCTGGTCAATGAAACTACCAAATGAGTTTATTGGTTTAAAAAAAAAAAAGAGCAACAAAGAAAAATGAGTAGTCACAAACAGATCAGATTGAGCATCAAAAGCATCCCCAAAGACATGCAAATTATAATGGTTAATGAAAATAAATAAATAAATAAAAATATAGCTTACTAGTGCCCTCTAGTGTACCTTCTCTCCTGTGTATTTTTTTCCCCCTACAGTTTAAATAGGGGTTGGGATATAAATTCTTGAACTGAAAAATAAAAAAATTAATAGCTGTAAATTCTTTAAAAACCAAACATTAACGTCATCAGGAAAAATAAGAAGAGTCAACCTAAAACTATTATTACATTTTATTAGTGTCAATAAACTGATGTTGGTGGCAAATTAAAGAAAGCCTGACACAGAAGAACAGTATCATTTCTCCCTTCCCATGCTTGGGCAGAACAGCCTTCTCCCTGGAAAATGTTTTGCTTCACAGTCACTCTGTTTTGCATCCTAGTTGTATCATGTGCCAACAAAACAGATTGTTTGCTAATTGATATCATAAAGCAAGACAGCCCAGTGAAGGATAATTCCAACTCCAGCTAGCAGCAGCTGATGTGGAACTTGAAAGAAATGCTGTCATTTTCAACACAAACTGCTTAGAATTGACTTTTCACTGTAAATATAGAGACGTGACAGAAGCCTCATACACCCACTTTTATTAAAAAAAAAAAAAAAGAAAAGAAATGATAATTCTGCTACAATATATCTGTTACCAGTCCTAGTTTAGCTGGTGGCATCTGAAAGAAAATAACTGTAAGGGTACCATTCAGTCTTTACAGACAAGCTAAAACTTTTTGTGCATAGTCAGATGCAAGCAAGCTCAAGAAGAGTATGTTTGTGTGTAGACTTTTAGAAGGAAATAAAAGGCCCAGTGCATGACCTATCTCTATAATGAAAATCTGCAAGATGTAAATAAATTAGAATAGTAAAAAGGTGTATGTTACTTCAAGTATTTGTAAATTCAACTATTGCATATTTGAAAAATAAAAATCAGTCACTTTCAGGCATCTTTCACAGCAAAAAAATTATATTCGTCAATGAGACTCAGCCTGTCAGCATAGAAGAGTAGTACTTAAATTAAGCATTTGCATGTGTGTGTGTAAATTGATATTTCTAGGTATTAATAAATGTCTACGGTGAAATCAAATGTGATTCCATACAGAATAGTCTTTTGAACCTAGGTTCCTAAAGAGCAACACCCATAGATACAAAAAATTCAGGTAGTGGCAAATGAGAAAATAAAAGCATTTAGAGAAAGAAGCAATCAGGATGAAAGGATTGGGAGAATTCCTACTTACCTCCCAAGGAGGAAATTTGAGGGAGAGGTAACATACCACGTATCATAATACACAGCAGTCAATTATTTGTGCTTTAAGAAACTCATTTGTCCTTTCTAGTTATTTGTACTTAGCTTCACCTAATTTAAACTTTGACTATTTTGTTTTGCAGAGTAACATCTGATTAATAAAAATAAATGCATTCGACTCAGAAAATTTTCAAAGTAGAAAGGAACCTCAAAGATCATCTAGTTCACCCACCCCCAGGTCCCATCCCAGATCCCATCTCTTAGCAAATGAGGAAACTGAGGCACAGATAGGTTAAAATCAGATTTGTTTGAAGTCATGCAGCAAGTTAGTAGCAGAGGTAGAAGTAAAAGAAGCCTGCAGAATTCTATCCATAGGTTTTCAAACCAGCTATTTCTGAAATGTAAAATTTTTTTAAAAGAACTTTAAATAGCATAATTTTCTAGGTTTTTAAGCTTAAGTTTTACAATTTAGTTCTTACAGTGGGCAGAGAAACAGAGCCAAGGGAACACACTGCAGAATGAACTGAAATCCCATCAGTGGATCACAAATTGCTCTTCAGTCTAAAGTTAATCCTGAGGTAGTACCTGATGGACTTTTAATTAAGTAACAAACATCTATACATTTGTAAGTCTATCAATTTATACTTTGGACACTAATTCAAAAATCATTAATTGACACAATCTAAGAGTTTGGTTATGAGTAACACCATACCTCCACTTATTTTTTGTACTGATAAGACTCCCCTTTTTTCCCTAAACATGTAAAGGAAACTTGTGAAGACAGTCATTTTTATTTATTATCACTAATAAATACAGTCTAACATTATCCATTCCAAGTGCTTTTTTATATACTTTTACATAGTTTTACAATTTAAAATTTTTGCCTAATTTTCAGACTATCCTGATTGAATGTTCTGCCTGAGGTAGGAAGTGGACTACTTTAGAACCTGGGCCTACGTGATGGCATCAAAGTTGGATCCTTCATGAGCAACAACAACAAATGCAGGAAGTGAGGAAGATCTAGATCATAATATGGCAAATAAAACAGTGAATGAAAGTAGTAGTCAAACCTCCTCCTCCGTTACACCCTTAACAGGACATGCTCAACATCAAAAGAGAATACAGATAAAAGAATACAGAACAAAAACAGAAAGGGAGGTGGAATTTGAGTTCAAAGTGTTCAATATCCAATTTCCTTTCATTTAAAAGTTATAATCCCTGTGAGTGTTGTCCCTCTCTAGTGAATGTTAGTGTCACTGTGGCATATGCCACTGTTTGGAGCCATGTCTCCCTTAGTTATCCTTTAATTGGCTTGACCTATGGGAAGGATGGCTTGCAACCAAGCTAATTACATAAATCCACTCCAGGCTCTATGAATTCCACTACAGACAACTCTTCCAGGGGAGTAAAAAATGAAGCAACAATTTATCCAAAGTTTCAAACTTCATACATTTCATATACCAAAAGCAGACATTTTATAGCATGATAAAAGGTAACAATAATTTTCTTTCTTTTTTTTTTAATATTTTATTTATTTGACAGAGAGAAATCACAACTAGGCAGAGAGGCAGGCAGAGAGAGAGGAGGAAGCAGGCTCCCCGCGGAGCAGAGAGCCCGATGTGGGGCTTGATCCAGGACCCTGGGATCATGACCTGAGCCGAAGGCAGAGGCTTTAACCCACTGAGCCACCCAGGTGCCCCAACAATAATTTTCTTTGCTTATAATTGTAATTTTCTTCCCCCATATAGTTAACACGTAATTAAGATTTAAAATTGTACTAATATATGAAAAGCACAATTTTAAAAAGTCAAAATTATAGTTAGAGAACTAAGTTTTGGTTACCAATTTAAATTCAAGAAATTCTGTTAAAAAATGATTGGATGCTAGAGTTTCTTAAAATATTAGCTAAGTTAAAAAAAAAGTGATGAAAAGTCAATTTACCAAACAAAACACCTCATTTTATAGCTTTATAAATATAAACTATTAGATTGTTACATAAAATAGTTAACACATCAGAAAAAAAAAAAAAAACTTGCCAAAATGATATACACAGGAGAGCTACTTGGGAGCTGTACATAAGACCATAAAAATCACATGTCTCTTGCAATCTGGCCATATTTTTTTACTGATATGTTTTTATTGATACATCTGTCACATTTTATAGAATAATGGTTGAATTTTATGTACTTTTGGGACATATTGAATGGTGACTTAAATTTTTAAACTGTGAAAATGTTTAAATAGACCAATCCAAGACAGGAATTTAAAGCATTCATGATTCTCCTAATTTTAATACAATAAAGATAATTATTGAAATATTAAGAAGCACTATGCGTTTTAAAAAAAAAATCTTAATTATATTCTATGAACTCATTTATGCCCTCTAATATCTCTGTTGGTAATAACTAAAGGGTAACTTTCAGATGACCAGTTTAGTCCAAGAACTTTTGGGAAAAAAGACAAAAACAACCCCAGCACTACTGTGTTACTGGAAATAATTAAACACTTCTTTTCAAAACCATCAGCTTTATTGCTCCTCTTTGATACTGCTTGTGTTTTGACTAAATATGTGTCATATGTATATTACATCAAATGTCAATTTGCCTCATCTAATGGATCTATCTTTTGAAAGAGGGAATTATCTTGTGATATAATTTTGCAAAAAACTAACAAGAACAATAAAAGTTTATGCACATGACATACAAGTTCTCACTTTATTTTAAGGAACTATCAACCTGGTGACACTCCATCGAAAGAGTACAACTATTTGGAAATATTTCCATAAGGTATCTGTATAATACTGAATGAATAATTCAACTGCTTATGAAAGTACTAGTGTACTAAAGAGTTTGATAATTGAATTAAAATTTTGCTATGTAGCTATAGAAAGCTAAATTTTGGTGAAAGTAAAATGGATTTGCTCCAAATGGAAGCCTAATAAACAATAAAAATGATGATAAAGATTTTTAGGTGATCCTGCTAATAGAAGTCATTGAAAAAAAAAATGGCATTTTCATTGAACATATTTCCATGCTTTGTGCTTTTGGGAAATATAGACTCTCAAATGGAAAGCGACCCAAATACTTTCTAGACTAATTTAAGTCTAAAGGAGCTAAGATGACACAGAGAGGATCATCCATCCTACCAATGAGAAGTTTGCTAGTTCACAAAGCAGAAACATGTTTTTATATTTCTTGAATTTTTAAGTGTATGGTCATTTTTCCCTTTTATTTAAGAAGTAGATATCAATATCAACTCATTACAGATCAGGACACCAAATCTTAGGGATTCAGCAATTTGGGCAACATCACACAGATAGTAATTGGCAAAGCTAGAGTTTAAGTCAAATGTTTCTGAACTAAAATCTTGCTATTTTAATTCTTTTTTAAAATTTTTTTTGCTATTTTAATTCTAATATTATCCTTAAAATGACTCTAAGTTATATATTCCAGCAACTGTGATATTCTGTGGTAGATGACAGGGTTTCCAAATGACTTACAGTCAAAGCTGAATGCATATAAACTAGAGTATATTATACTAAGCAAAATAAGTCAGTCAGAGAGAGACAAATACGATATCATTTCACTTGTATGTGGAATTTAAGAAATAAAATATATGAACATAGGAAAAGGGAAAAAAATAAAATAAGATAAAAACAGAGATGAAGGCAAACCATGAGAGCACTTAACTCTAGAAAACAAAATGAGGGTTCCTGAAGAATGGTGGGTAGAGGGATGGGCTAAATAGGTAATGGGCATTCAGGAGGGCATATGTTATGTTACTGGGTGTTATATGTGTGTGAGGAAACACTAAATTCTACTCCTGAAACCAATACAACACTATATGCTAACTACCTTGAATTTAAATAAAATACTGGAAGGGGAAAAAAAAAACAGTGGTTTGCATTCTGCCAAATATGTCCTTGGGATAAACTGCATTTTTATTGTATTATATTATATTACACGACTAAAATTATATGAGACTGGAAATTTGAATGCTTCTGTCGTTTTAAATATGCATGTATGTTATATATGGCAATTTGAGTGTTTTATCAACAAAATTCATCATATAAAATGAAATTGAAAAATGTGATAATTCAATAATGCATAGAAATATCTTACAAAATAATAGGATACAAAATAAATTTTAAGGCTTTCTTTTTTTTTAATATTTTATTTATTTATTTGACCGACAGAGTTCACAAGTAGGTAGAGAGGCAGGTAGAGAGAGAGAGAAGAAAGTAGGCTCCCTGCGAAGCAGACAGCCCAATGTGGGACTCGATCCCAGGACCCCCAAGACCATGACCTGAGTCAAAGGCAGAGGCTTAACCCACTGAGCCACCCAGGCGCCCAATTTTAAGGCTTTTAAAAGTAAATACCTACAGGGAGGAGTCAAGATGGCAGAGAAGTAGCAGGCTGAGACTACATCAGGTAGCAAGAGATCAGCTCGATAGCTTATCTAAACATTGCAAACACCTAGAAATCCAACGGGAGATCGAGAGAAGAAGAACAGCAATTCTAGAAACAGAAAATCAACCACTTTCTGAAAGGTAGGACTGGCAGAGAAGTGAATCCAAAGCAATGGGAAGATAGTCCGCGGGAGGAGGGGCCAGCTCCTGGCAAGCGGCGGGGCAATGGAGCACAAAATCAGGACTTTTAAAAGTCTGTTCCACTGAGGGACATTGCTCCAGAGGCTAAACCGGGGTGAAGCCCACACGGAGTCAGCATGGCCCCAGGTCCCGCAGGGTCACAGAAGGATCGGGAGTGTCTGAGTGTCGCAGAGCTTGCAGGTATTAGAGTGGGGAAGCCGGCTACAGAGACAGAGGCGAGGAGTGAGCTCTCAGCTCAGGATTACCTTGAACCGGTCGCAGGCTGGGTGAGCTTGGAGCGCTGCCAGAGGCCTGGGATACGGGAGTGATTGGGCGCTGTTCTCTAGGGGCGCACTAAGGAGTAGGGCCCCGGGCTCTCGGCTCCTCCAGGCTGGAGAATGGGAGGCTGCCATTTTCATTCCTGTCCTCCAGAACTCTATGGAAAGCACTGAGGGAACAAAAGCTCCCAAAAATGAATCCGAGCAGATTACTTAGCCTGGCCCCTGATAAGGGCGGTGCAATTCCGCCTCGGGCAAAGACACTTGAGAATCACTACAACAGGCCCCTCCCCCAGAAGATCAATAAGAAATCCAGCCAGGACCAAGTTCACCTACCAAGGAGAGCAGGTTCAATACCAAGGACAGCAGCGGAATTCCAAAGGAGGAGAAAGCAACGCACAGAACTCATGGCTTTCTCCCCATGATTCTTTAGTCTTGTGGTTAATTTAATTTTTTTCTTTCAATTATTTTTTCTTCTTTTCCTAAAATTTTTTTAACTTTTACCCTTTTCTTTTTTAACGTTTTTTAACTAGTTTATCTAATATACATATATTTTTCTTTTTTATATTTTTTTCTTTATTTGTTTTCTTTTTTTAATTTTTTCTTTTTTTTTTCCTCTGAACCTCTTTTTATCCACTTTCTCCCCTCCACGATTTGGGGTCTCTTCTGATTTGGTTGAAGAGCATTTACCTGGGGTCTTTGCCACACTTTTAGTATTTTACTTGCTCCTTCATATACTCTTATCTAGACAAAATGACAAGGCAGAAAAAATTCACCACTAAAAAAAGAACAAGAGGCAGTACCGGAGGCTAGGGACCTAATCAATACAGACACTGGTAATATGTCAGATCTAGAGTTCAAAATGACGATACTCAAGGTTCTAGCCGGGCTCGAAAAAGGCACGGAAGATATTAGAGAAACCCTCTCTGGAGAGATAAAAGCCCTTTCTGGAGAAATTAAAGAATTAAAATCTAACCAAGTTGAAATTAAAAAAGCTACTAATGAGTGTAATAAAAAATGGAGACTCTCACTGCTAGGATAAATGGGGCAGAAGAATTAGTGATATAGAAGACCAAATGGCAGAGAATAAAGAAGCTGAGCAAAAGAGGGACAAACAGCTACTGGACCACAAGGGGAGAATTTGAGAGATAAGTGACACCATAAGACGAAACAACATTAGAATAATTGGGATTCCAGAAGAAGAAGAAAGAGAGAGGGGAGCAGAAGGTATATTGGAGAGATTTATTGGAGAGAATTTCCCTAATATGGCAAAGGGAACAACCATCAAAATCCAGGAGGTGCAGAGAACCCCATCAAAATCAACAAGAATAGGTCCACACCCTGTCACCTAATAGTAAAACTTACAAGTCTTAGCGACAAAGAAAAAATCCTGAAAGCAACCCTGGAAAAGAAGTCTGTAACATACAATGGTAAAAATATTAGATTGGCAGCAGACTTATCCACAGAGACCTGGCAGGCCAGAAAGAGCTGGCATGATATATTCAGAGCACTAAACAAGAAAAACATGCAGCCAAGAATAGTATATCCAGCTAGGCTATCACTGAAAATAGAAGGAGAGATAAAAAGCTTTCAGGCCAAACAAAAGCTGAAAGAATTTGCAAACAGCAAACCATCTCTACAGCAAATATTGAAAGGGGTCCTCTAAGCAAAGAGAGAGCCTAAAAGTAGTAGATCAGAAAGGAACAGACAATGCACAGTAACAGTCACCTTACAGGCAATACAATGGCACTAAACTCATATCTCCCAATCGTTACCCTGAATGTTAATGGGCTAAATGCCCCAATCAAAAGACACAGGGTAGGAGAATGGATAAAAAAACAAAACCCATCTATATGTTGCCTACATAAAACTCATTTTAGACACGAAGACACCTCCAGTTTTAAAGTGAGGGGGTGGAGGTGGTGGGTAATAGGGAGGGCACGTACTGCATGGAGCACTGGGTGTGGTGCAAAAACAATGAACACTGTTATGCTGAAAAGAAACAAATAAAAAAAAAATAAAGTGAGGGGGTGGAAAACAATTTACCATGCTAATGGGCATCAGAAGAAAGCTGGGTTGGCAATCCTTTTATCAGATCAATTAGACTTTAAGCCAAAGACTATAATAAGAGATGAGGAAGGACACTATATCAGCCTCAAAGGGTCTGTCCAACAAGAAGAGCTAACAATTTTAAATATCTATGTCCCTAACGTGGGAGCAGCCAACTATATAAACCAATTAATAACAAAATCAAAGAAACACATCA
This sequence comes from Meles meles, assembly GCF_922984935.1. Classification (NCBI taxonomy): domain Eukaryota; kingdom Metazoa; phylum Chordata; class Mammalia; order Carnivora; family Mustelidae; genus Meles; species Meles meles. The sequence goes on from NC_060070.1 coordinate 28,325,717, forward strand.
ATAATAATACAATAATAGTTGGAGACTTTAACACTCTCCTCACTGAAATGGAAAGATCATCCAAGAAAAAGATCAACAAGGAAATAAAGGCCTTAAATGACACACTGGACCAGATGGACATCACAGATATATTCAGAACATTTCATCCCAAAGCAACAGAATACACATTCTTCTCTAGTGCACATGGAACATTCCCCAGAATAGATCACATCCTGGGTCACAAATCAGGTCTCAACCAGTACCAAAAGACTGGGATCATTCCCTGCATATTTTCAGACCACAATGCTCTGAGGTTAGAACTCAATCATAAGAGGATATTTGGAAAGAATTCAAATACATGGAGACTAAACAGCATCCTTCTAAGAATGAATGGGTCAACCAGGAAATTAAAGAAGAATTAAAAAAATTCATGGAAACAAATGATCATGAAAACACAATGTTTCAAAATCTGTGGGACACAGAAAAGGCAGTCCTGAAAGGAAAATATATAGCAGTATAAGGCTTTCTCAAGAAACAAGAAAGGTTTCAAGTACACAACCTAACCCTACACCCAAAGGAGCTGGAGAAAGAACAAGAAAGAAACCCTAAACCCAGCAGGAGAAGAGAAATCATAAAGATTAGAGCAGAAATCAATGAAATAGAAACCAAAAAACAATAGAACAAAACTACAAAACTAGGAGATGGTTCTTTGAAAGAATAATAAGGTTGATAAAACCCTGGCCAGACTTATCAAAAAGAAAAGAGAAAGGACCGAAATAAATAAAATCATGAATGAAAGAGGAGAGAACACAACTAACACCAAAAAATATAGACAATTATAAGAACATACTATGAGCAACTCTACTCCAACAAATTTGACAATCTGGAAGAAATGGATGCATTCCTAGAAACATATATACTACCACAACTGAACCAGGAAGAAATAGAAAACCTGAACAGAGCCATAACCAGTAAGGAGATTGAAACAGTCATCAAAAATCTCCAAACAAACAAAAGCCCAGGGCCATACGGCTTCCCAGGGGAATTCTACCAACCATTTAAAGAAGAACTAATTCCTATTTTCCTGAAACTGTTCCAAAAAACAGAAATGGAAGGAAAACTTCCAAACTCATTTTATGAGGCCAGCATCACCTTGATCCCAAAACCAATAAGGATCCCATCAAAAAAGAGAAGACCAATTACAGACCAATATCCTTGATGAACACAGATGCGAAAATTCTCGCCAAAATACTAGCCAATAGGATTCAACATACATTAAAAGGATTATTTGCCACGACCAAGTGGGATTTATTCCAGGGCTGCAGGGTTGGTTCAACATCTACAAATCAAACAATGTGATACAACACATTAATAAAAGAAAGAACAAGAACCATATGATACTCTCAATAGATGCTGAAAAAGCATTTGACAATGTACAGCATCCCTTCCTGATCAAAACTCTTCAAAGTGTAAGGATAGAGGGCACATACCTCAATATTATCAAAGCCATTTATGAAAAACCCAATGCAAATATCATTCTCAATAGAGAAAAACTGAGAGCTTTTCTGCTAAGGTCAGGAACATGGCAGGGATGTCCATTATCACCACTTCTATTCAACATAGTACTAGGAGTCCTAGCCTCAGCAATCAGACAACAAAAGGAAATTAAAGGCATCCAAATTGACAAAGAAGAAGTCAAACTATCATCTTCGCAGACGATATGATACTATATATGGAAAACCCAAAAGACTCTACTCCAAAACTGCTAGAACTTGTACAGGAATTCAGTAAAGTGTCTGATTAGAAAATCAATGCACAGAAATAAGTTGGATTTCTGTACACCAACAACAAGACAGAAGAAAGAGAAATTAAGGAGTCAATCCCATTTACAATTGTACCCAAAACTATAAGATACCTAGGAATAAACCTAAACAAAGAGGCTAAGAATCTATATGCAGAAAACTATAAAGTACTCATGAAAGAAATTGAGGAAGACACAAAGAAATGGAAAAATGTTCCATGCTCCTGGACTGGAAGAATAAATATTGTGAAAATGTCTATGCTATCTAAAGCAACTACACATTTAATGCAATCCCTATCAAAATACCATCCATTTTTTTTCAAAGAAATGGAACAAATAACCCAAAAATTTATATGGAACCAGAAAAGACCTCGAATAGCCAAAGGAATATTGAAAAAGAAAGCCAAAGTGGGTGGCATCACAATTCCAGACTTCAAGCTCTATTACAAAGCTGTCATCATCAAGACAGCATGGTACTGGCACAAAAACAGACACATAGATCAATGGAACAGAATAGAGAGCCCAGAAATAGACCCTCAACTCTATGGTCAACTAATCTTCGACAAAGCAGGAAAGAATGTCCAATGGAAAAAAAAGCAGTGTCTTCAACAATCAGTATTGAGAAAATTGGACAGCCACATGCAGAAAAATGAAATTGGACCACTTTCTTACACCACACACAAAAATAGACTCAAAATGAAGGACCTCAATGTGAGAAAGGAATCCATCAAAATCCTTGAGGAGAACACAGGCAGCAACCTCTTCGACCTCAGCCGCAGCAACTTCTTCCTAGGAACATCAGCAAAGGCAAGAGAAGCAAAGGCAAAAATGAACTATTGGGATTTCATCAAGATCAAAAGCTTTTGCACAGCAAAGGAAACAGTTAACAAAACCAAAGACAACCAACAGAATGGGAGAAGATATTTGCAAATGACATATCAGATAAAAGGCTAGTGTCCAAAATCTATAAGGAACTTAGCAAACTCAACACCCAACGAACAAATAATCCAATCAAGAAATGGGCAGAGGACATGAACAGACATTTCTGCAAAACATCCAGATGGCCAACAGACACATGAAAAAGTGCTCCACATCACTCGGCATCAGGAAAATACAAATCAAAACCACAATGAAATATCGCCTCACACCAGTCCGAATGGCTAAAATTAACAAGTCAGGAAATGACAGATGCTGGCGAGGATGCAGAGAAAGGGGAACCCTCTTACACTGTTGCTGGGAATGCAAGCTGGTGCAACCACTCTGGAAAACAGCATGGAGGTTCCTCAAAATGTTGAAAATAGAACTACCCTACGACCCAGCAATTGCACTACTGGGTATTTACCCTAAAGATACAAACGTAGTGATCCGAAGGGGCACGTGCACCTGAGTGTTTATAGCAGCAATGTCTACAATAGCCAAACTATAGAAAGAACCTAGATGTCCATCAACAGATGAATGGATAAAGAAGAAGTGGTATATATACACAATGGAATACTATGCAGCCATCAAAAGAAATGAAATCTTGTCATTTGCGACAACGTGGATGGAACTAGAGGGTATCATGCTTAGTGAAATAAGTCAATCGGAGAAAGACAACTATCATATGATCTCCCTGATATGAGGAAGTGGAGATGCAACTTGGGGGGTTTGGGGGTAGGAAAAGAATAAATGAAACAAGATGGGATCGGGAGGGAGACAAACCATAAGTGACTCTTAATCTCACAGAACAAACTGAGGGTTGCTGGGGGGAGGGGGTTTGGGAGAGGGGGAGTGGGGCTATGGACATTGGGGAGGGTATGTGCTATGGTGAGTGCTGTGAAGTGTGTAAACCTGGCGATTCACAGACCTGTACCCCTGGGGATAAAAATACATTATATGTTTATAGAAAAATAAAAAATTAAAAATTAAAAAATAATAAAGTAAATACCTACAGCAAGTAACACCATAATATTGGGCCTTGGACAATGGACCACTTTTGCTTAATGTATCAATATTCCAATAGAAAAATAAAAAGAAGAAATTCTCAAAATGAGAAAAAAAATGCTGACTCCCTAAACACAGGGAAATTTTCCAATAACCACCCCAAAAGTGACACAAATAAATATGAGACTTTAAGTAAAATATGATCTAGTATAAAATTAAAAGGAATACTTTAGTTTTGTGTACTCAATTAGCATTAGATTTATTAGCATCCAAGTCACTATAGTTACTGCAGATTCATAAAAATTTGTAATAAGTTACAATCCTGGACATTTCCTTTTCACACAAAATAATTGTGGCTAGCTTAATTGACCCCCCTTCTAAATTTATACAGATGTATTTTGACCTTTAATATTAGACTTCAATGAAGATAATTTATATTCCTGCTAAATTTCATAATTTTAGTTATGTATACAAGTGGGAAGAATATTTCAGCTATCTTTCTAAATTTTCAGTATGTATAAATACCTTTATTAAATATCCCTCATATGACTTAATTTGGGGAACATATCAAAATGTTGAAGAATACATGATCAAGAATCGCTCATTACAGCAATAGTTGTTTAAATACAGGAATTTATACCATAAAAATAAATAACACTTTTGAACATTTAGTTCTGGCAAGTATACCGCTATTAATATGCATTTCCTTAATTACTAGTTACAACACCCCGTAAAGTTAGGCCTATCATCATCCTACAGTGAGAATACTTAAAGGGAATTGAGTCATTCACTTGAGGTGATACAACCTATAGAAGAAGAACCAGGGACTGAGCACAGTTCTGACTGGGTCTCCAGGATTTTTCAAACTAAATCTGAAAGCAAGAAGCTCCTTTCCACTGTGATCACAAAAGAGTGAGAACTTGAGCCTGGGAAGACCAGCAGCTCAGGTTTCAGCTTTGTGGTAATTGTCAGACGAAGAAAGTCAAAATGGGAGATGAGGAGAGAATATAAGCAAGAAAGATATAAAAGAAAAGTGAAGAACTAATGAAATTTGGAAAAGGAAGGGCTAATGATATTGGAGTTCCAGATTCCAGACCTATTTCAGCATCAACCTAGGGACTGGCATCTCCTTTGGTGACACTATATAAACGTTCCACTAAAATGTCTGTAATATAAAAAGAATATATGGGAGAGGGAAAAATAGAGAGAAGGGAGAAAGGAGATGGGAGCGAATTCTCTGAGACAAAAGTAGGAGAGGAAAGTTTAGCCTGTTAGGCACCTGAGAAAAGGAGGAAAGACTGGGTTCTACATCAAACTGAAGGGCCAGGGGAGTAATAAGTAGTAGACATTGTGAAAATAAAGGAAACCACATTAACAATGGAGTTAGGAAGCCTGAAGGGGGAGCTCTTATACAGGACCACCTGCCATAAGAAGCTTACCTCACATGACCCAACAGGAAGAAGCCTATGCTTTTCTACTCCAGATGGAAGATAGAATTTCTCCTTGCCCAGCAACAGCCCAGTCCTACATGAGTAATCATCACACTCAGTGAGAAGCTCTAACAGCCGTGCTCAGTTTCCTCTTTTTCCCATATACAAGCAAGCCCTTCTCCTGTGTTCTATGGACTTGCCTACAATTCACCAAAGTCTGCCTGTACCAAATTGTAGTTTTCTGATATTCTTGAATAAATTCATTTTGCTGGTAAAACAGCTTGCCTCTTGGTTTTGGGTTTTGGGGTTGTTTGTTTTGGTTTGGTTTGGTTTGCTTTGGTTTGATTTGTGGGGTTTTTTTGTTTTTGTTTTTGGTTTTTTTTTTTTTGCTGCCTCTTGAATTGTAAGGTCAACCTCATCTAGAAGGCTAAGTAGAAGGAAATATGGCAAAAACAATTGTCCAACCATATTTATTTTAGGGCATTTGACAAGGTTCTTCTGATCCCTCTTTGCACATTACAGAAACATACATTTTGAGTGGTTGTATTTAAATAGAGTTGAATACTTATGTCTATCCATTCTAGAGGTATCTTTAAAGGACACTCATGTTTCCAAATCAAATTCATTTTTCTACACGACCATGGTTTATCTTATGCTTCCCTGCTCTCTTTGTTTTCACTGTCACTGATTTTGTCCTGTTTGTTTTAAACATTTAGCAGTTTCAGCTTATCTGAAACTGAGAAGGGACATGATTTGGAGATATACAGATAGTATAGTTTTTATGGTTGTTACTTATGTTGGAAGACAGCCCGTGATGTGCATCAAGAAGCCTGAACTGTTGGGGCGCCTGGGTGGCTCAGTGGGTTAAAGCCTCTGCCTTCGGCTCAGGTCATGATCCCAGGGTCCTGGGATCAAGCCCCGCATCGGGCTCTCTGCTCAGCAAGGAGCGTGCTTCCTCCTCTCTCTCTCTGCCTACTTGTAATTTCTGTCTTTCAAATAAATAAATAAAATCTTTAAAAAAAAAAAAAAAAGAAGGCTGAACTGAGACCCTATAATATGCAAGACTTGGCAAAAGTCCAAAACAGAGACAGAACTGAATACCTCCAGTGGATCAACTGGGCTCATTTGAGTCTGTACAGAAAGGCATACCTACACACAATATCCTATGGCATACCTATTTTTCTCAGTATTAAATAACCTTTTTATTCTCATTCATTTTGTCATAAATCCCATTGTTTGGATAACAATATTGCTATTGCTGTGTATTTACCTATTTCTGGTCATTTTTATATTCTCAATTACTTTTATGTCATTTAGTTGTAAATGACATCACTAAAGTGTGTATTTTTTTTTTTTTTTTATTTATTTGACAGAGAGAAATCACAACTAGGCAGAGAGGCAGGCAGAGAGAGAGGAGGAAGCAGGCTCCCCGTGAAGCAGAGAGCCCGATGCGGGGCTCGATCCCAGAACCCTGGGATCATGACCTGAGCTGAAGGCAGAGGCTTTAACCCACTGAGCCATCCAGGTGCCCCACTAAAGTGTGTATTAATTGAATCTGAAAATGTTTGAACATTAGTGCCATTATTTTGCCATTGTATAACTTATATAATCACATTTATTTTATCTTTTTCCTGACACTATTTTACTTCATTTCAATTGAATATACATATGCTTCTTGTCTTTTTTTTCTTTCTTACTTTTTCATGAAGAATTAAGTATTATTGTCTCCCTCTCCTACTAACTTCTGGTGGTTTGGAAGTTCTGGAACTGTTTGTTTTACACTAGTGTAAAAGGTTGACATTACTTATCTCTTCATCAAATGAAGTTATAGCTAAATATTGTCTATAACTTCTGATTCACAAAAAGCATATTTTAATCAATATTATAAGTCTGCAGCATAAATATTATACCATACATACACATTTTATCATGCTCATTCTCTCTCTATAGCACTCCCTGCTGGCCAAGATTTTACTGAAATTAGTAGTAATCTTGGTTTAAAGTAGATAATATTTTTAAATAATCTCTATATTTTGTTTCCTAATACTTCATTCAAGTTTCACTATGTTAACAATGTTTTAAAATCAACTTATATTTATTGCTATCAATTATTTTATGTTTTCCTCCTTAAATTGTTTATTTTGATTTTTTTTTGAGCACTTCTTTTAGTGATTTTCTTTTTTGAGAAAAAAAGAGCATATGCGATATATTTCAATTCCTAAATGACCCAAAAAATTTTTTGTCTTGTACTCATATATAAATGGTAATTCTGTCACACATTGGTTTCAAAGACTTTTCAACTTTAGAACTCTATATTGTTAAGCTATCTATGAGAAATCTCATAGTCTGAATTTCATTCTTTTGTAGCTGTATTAAGTTTTTTTTTAGTTTAGGATTATCTCTTTCCCCTGGATTTAAATATTTTACCTGCATATCTGTGTATGTACATGTGTATACATATGGTTATATGTATGTACAGGTACTACATATGCAAATGTGTGTATGTGCATCCATGTCTGTGTATAATCTTGCATATATGTGTGTTTTCATATATGTCATCCATGTGTTGTTTTATTTGATGGCTAGACAGGAAGAGTCCATAACCTCTATGAACTGAGTGACATGATATAAAACTATGTAAAATCATAAGATAAATTTGAACAAGTCAGAAGTGTAAAGGGAATCTTTTATCTTTGTGGTATATTGCTAAATTTACTACTAACACCTGTCTAACTTTTTTGTAGTTATAATATTCACATTGAAAATGTGATTAACCAGCTAGAAACATTATTTGCCAGCTTCTTTTGCAAGTAGATATGGTCAGGTGACTATCTGCAACAATGTAGAATAAGTAGAAAGGATGTGCTTTCCAGGTCTTGACTATAAAACACTAATAGGGTCAACATACTTCAACAGAAATATGGGAATTTGGGAGCTTGGAGCACCTGAGTGGCTCAGCCAGTTAAGTGACAGACTCTTCAGCTCATCATGGTTTCATGGGTGGTGAGATTGAATCCCATGTGGGCTCCACCCTCAGTGGGGAGTCAGCTTGAAGATTCTCTCCCTCTTTGTCTCCCTTCATTCAAGTGCACACACTCATGCTCTCTCTCAAATAATGAAATTATTAAGCAAACTAAAAATAAAAAATAAGTATTAAACAACAGTACTTGGAAAATGTTAGAAAATATAATCATTACACTGCACTGAAAGCTTATGACCTAAAACTAAACGCTATTCAGGGGAAAACTCAAAGCAAATTAAATAGGTCAAAAAGAGAAAAACCAAGTCTGCCTCACTATGCACAGGTACTCAGAATTTATCACTCAGTAGGGATTTTCTTGCAATTGACTTTCCTTAGTCTATTATTTCCTAAGGCTCCTATAGTTCTAAAAGTGAATATTAGTTCAATCTATTCTAGTAAGCCTACATAACTAACTCCTCAGGTAAACTTCTCTTGCACATATACAGAAATGAATTATGGGCTAATATCCAAATTATAACTTGCAGATACCCCTTAAAATGGTCCACTTTGTATTGCAATTTTTCTCTGTAACAGATATTATGCATATGAGTAACAATGATTATGCCCCCAAAATGCAAAAAACAAAACAAAAATAGGCAAAGGTATAGGTAAATAGGTATAGGTAAATGACACAGCTACATGGAATAGATTCAGTAGAATCTCCTCACCAGAGCAGCAAGCTTTCCGACAAATACCCAAAAGATATCTGAGAATAAATAGTTCCTATCCTCTACCCCTAAAAATATCAATCTGTTAACACTCATGCTTCTAAAAATCCACTAATCCTTAACTTCACACTTCAACAAAACCTACATTACATTGGATGTCTGTTTAAAAAGATTAGGAGTGTCCTTTCCCTAGCAAGAAATACAGTTTGTTTTGGACATTTTTCCCCCCAGATTTGAGTAATGGCCTCTTGTTTAACATACCCAGTGATGCCCCAGACAAAGGTAAGGCATCCACCAATTCCTTGAAAAGGCCTCTTCATGCCATTCATAATAATTTATAATACCCTCCTCCCAAGAGCACACTAGAAACAGGGAAATACCCTTCTGACTAAGAGGTGAAAACAGTCACTCCTTACTTCTTTAAAAAGTTAACTTCTTCAAGCCATTTTCACAGGTATAACATAATCTTTTTTTTTTTCATTTTATTTATTTTTTTCAGCGTAACAGTATTCATTGTTTTTGCACAACACCCAGTGCTCCATGCAAACGTGCCCTCCCTATTACCCACCACCTGTTCCCCCAACCTCCCACCCCTGACCCTTCAAAACCCTCAGGTTGTTTTTCAGAGTCCATAGTCTCTTATGGTTCGCCTCCCCTCCCCAATGTCCATAGCCCCCTTGGTATAACATAATCTAATAGCAATTTGGGTCTAGGAGTACTCAGTAATTTAACTTAAATCACTATTTTTAAAAACCTACTTTTGAAACTCAAAGTGAAAAAGAAAAAAAGAAAGAACCATAGGATTATTAGAAGAAAAAGCAAGTGGATATTTATGAAATTTTTATATAAAGAAAAGGACATGAATAAAAAGGAATATATCATTCAAAAACAGTTTAACCTCATAAATACAATTCTATAATTAAAATGTAAATAATATTAAAAATGAGAATAACAGAAAAAAATGACAAAATGTTCATATAAATATTTAAAAAATTAAAAACCAATAGAAAATGGTTGTCCTACTTACAAAAATAATCAAGGGACTAAATTAGAATATTTATAAATGATAAAACATCAATATCTGATAAATTAATTCAACCTCCATTGTTCTCAAAGATATACAAATATAATCAACAAAATGCATTTCATCTGCACTATAATAGGTGTTTAATTTTTTTTTTTTTTAAGAAGCAGGATGTTTGCTTTGTTTTTAAAACAATTGGGGCGTCTGGGTGGCTCAGTGGGTTAAGCCTCTGCCTTCAGCTCGGGTCATGATCTCAGGGTCCTGGGATTGAGCCCTGCGTCAGGCTCTCTGCTCAGCAGGGAGCCTGCTTCCCCCCTCTCTGCCTGCTGCTCTGCCTGCTTATGCGCTCGCTTGCGTGCGCGCGCTCTCTCTCTCTGTCAAATAAATAAATAATAAAATCTTTAAAAAAAAAAAACAAATATCTAAAGCTGGTAGGTTGTAGGAAGAAACTGACACATATACTTAGACACATATAGTTGAAATAATGTATAAAGATGCTAAGTTTACTAAAATGATACCCAAAAGATAAAAATGTATATAATTTTAATAATCCCATTCTGTAATATATTCTAAAATATTTCTAGGATATTTCCTAAGAAAATTAGGGGAACACTAAAATTTGATTATGTAGAATATTAAATGTATTATTGGTCTATAAGAAGACGTAATGTTGAGACTTGAGTGTAAGTTTGATGAAAATAAATTATATAATGAAATATATAATATATATAATGGATATAATTATACAATGAAATTCTATTGTACCATTTAAATGTAATTCTGCAAAATAATTTAATTTCTTGCCAAATGTGATTTTGATTTGAAATAACAGCTTTGGACTTAAGCACTAAAAATCCAAAATCAACTCATATGTCAATTAATCATGAAATACCATTAAGTGGTATGTGAAAAGGCTAAAGTGGCTGCACAAGCATTTTGCTGAGGGTTTCAATTATAAAAAAGGTCTAAAACATCAACCAAAAAGGACTGTTTCTAAAAATGTTTAAAGAAACAATTAATAGCTATAGAGAACTGGTAGGAAAACAGCCATCATGGGTTTCAAAGATGGTGATGGAAGGAAAAGATGAGGAGATTAGCAGGTCTGTAATACCAAGGATGAGATTGAGCTACAAAGGCTGTTGCCTTGCAGAGCTGTGTTTTACTTTAAAATAATCATGCATATATATTCTTTCATCGTTAAGTTTTCTCCTAACATCCTCTTTTCTCTAAAAGTTTGGTCTTGTCAACTTCTCTAATTCCTCTACTTTTATACTTCCAACTTGAAAAAAGCAGAAAGGAAAAAAACAAAAACAAAAAAAAGCAAGCATTACATAAAGTAATCCAAATGGGTGAAATCCTGTCTGTGTTGCCTCCTACTAGAAAAGCCCCAGCTGGTACGTGGGGTTCAATGCTTAGATCCACTGTATTTTTCAGTAGCTGCCATCAGGATCTCCGAGAGCTCCATGCTATGGTGGCTTATGGAGCCAAGATCTCTGCTGAGGTATTATGCTGCTTGAGATTGTTATTTGAATTATAACCATTAATTACATACACTAAGGATTTTTTCATTGTAAACATATTTTGGCTTGTTAGAATTATTTTAATAAAAACATTTCTAGTACATTCTATCTCAATAGATCACAATGATCTAACCAAGGTCAGCTCTGAGAGACACCTATGATTCTTATTTGATATTCTAACCTTACTAGTATTTTGGTTAAGTGAGCTCAACATGTAGCCTGAGACCTTCTAGCATGGTCTATTCTTACACTCATCAGTTTGTAGAAAAAAATCAAAGAAAAATATTAGCTTACTGGTGGATTGTCTTCTTAAAAACTTTATTTTTAGAACAGTTTGCAGTTCACAGCAAAACTGAGTGGAAAGCATAGAGACTTCCCATTAACCTCTGCCCTAGTATACACATTTCCTCCCCAACTATCAATATCCCCCACCAGAGTTGTATATTTGTTATAATTGATGAGCCTACATTGACATATCAGTATCACCCAGAATGCATAGTTTACATAAGGTTGTCTCTTGGCTTATAAATTCCTTGGGTTTGGACATGTACCTATAATATCATAAGAGTAGTTTCACTGCCCTAAAAATCCTCTGTACTGTGACTATTCATTCCTCCCTCCCCCTCCCAAGGCATGACAAGCACTGATCTTTTCATTGTCTCTCCAGTTTTTCCTTTTCCAGGATGTCATATAGTTGGGATCATATACTATGTAGCCTTCTCAGAGTGGCTTCTATTAGTAAAATATATCCATATCTTTTCATGGTAGCTCATTTCTCTTTCATATGAATAATTTTCATTGTCTGGTTTTAACACAGTGTTTTATCCATTCACCTACTGAAGGACATTTTAGTTGCTGCCACATTTTGGCAATTTTAAATAAAACTGCTATAAACATCCATGTACAGGTTTTTGGGTTTGTTTAACGTGGACATAAGTTTTCATCTCCTTTGGTAAATACCAAAAAGTACAACAGCTAGATGCTATGGTAAGAATGTGTTCACTTGTGTGAGAGATTGCCAAACTGTCTTCCAAAGTGGCTGTATTCCTTTGCATTCCTAGCAGTAATAAATGAGAGTTCCTGTTGCTCCACATCCTCACCAGTATTGGTATTGTCAGTGTTCTGGATTTTGGCCATAATTATAGATGGGTAGTGGTATCTCATTGTTCTTTTATTTATTTATTTTTTTTTTTAAGATTTCATTTATTTATTTGACAGAGGGAGAGAGTAAGCACAAGCAGGGGGAGCAGCAGGCAGGGAAGAAGCAGGCTCTCCGCTGAGCAAGGAGCCCAATGTAGGACTCAATCCCAGGACCTTGGGATCATGACCTGACCTAAAGGCAGCCAATTAACTGACTGAGCCATCCAGGAGCTCCTCATTGTTTTCACATTTCCTCTCTCAGTCTTCTACTCTATGGCTAAAATCATGCACTCAGATAATAGAAAATCAATACAAATTCTTATATATTTTACTAAATCAGCAGCCCAAGCATAATAAAAAAGAAGATGATTGCGGATGATGTTTTAGAATTAAAATATAATTTTACGTTCTTACTCTGGCCTCCTTTTTTTTTTTATCTTCTATCTATATAAACTGAAGCTAATTTGGATGACTTGGAATTTGTGCCCTATGGCAATGTAGTCTAAAAAGGGAGGTACTTTTCTTTATTATAATCAAATGTTTTATTTTTATGAGTTAAGTTTGTCCTTGGAAAACAGTGAATAATTGTCATACACTATCATTTAAAAAATAGCTTAAAGTTTTAATTTATTTAGCTGTCTTTTGCTACCAACTCCCCCTTCCTTACCTCCACCAAAGTCACTGATTTGTCTCTCTGTAGATAGTTCCAGTATGTAGAAATACCTTTATTTAGTTTTGGAAATTCACTGGGGAACTATTTTAGAAATCACATTATTTTAAGGATGTATTATTTGAAAATAGCAAGGACAAAGTGGAAACTGGCAAAGACTGGCAATATTATGTTCACTCATTCACTCAACAGAGATTTATTGAGTGCCTACTCAATACCAGGCATTACTCTATAGACAAAAATCCTTGCTTTCAGAGAGCTAAGGTAGTAAATGATGATAAGAATTCTATACCCTGTATATCAGATGGGGAACAAAAATCCATTGCCAATGCAGAACACCTCCCCATCCTTTGACAAGTGTTATCTGAAACACCAAATCTCCATGTTTTCCATTTTCCCAGAAATCCCTGGTACTACTTTCTTCCCTTTAATGTCTTCCACATATCACCAAGTTCTCTTACTTTCATTTTTCAAGTTTTCTTTTACTATTGTGATCAAATTCAGTTCTGCCTTGATATAAATTCTGTTCAGGGGAACATTATTTCTTGTAGAAGTTGGGTACTCACACATTAATAACATTTAATTTCCCATTGAAAATTCATGATTATGCCTTCCCTATAGTCAATGGTCTTCTCTCTGTATTTCACCAAACTCAGCAGTTTTGGGTTTTTTTTTTTTTTTTTGGTTTTTGGTTTTTAATGTTGTCTGTTTGTATCTTTGTTTTCCCTCTGATTAATGGTATTTCCTACAATGTGTGTTTTTAATTTAATTAAGATTATCATTTCTTTGGAGAATTATTTTTCCCTTGCTCCCAAGTTTGTTTGTTTGTTTTCCATTTAAACAATTCCCTTCAACACTGCAATAGAAAGAGAACATAAGACATAACTGTTATCAGCCATGGGTACCTAAGCACCAAGTGAAAGCCATGTCTTCTCTCATTTTTTTTCATACTCCAAATGTGATCTCTCTATACAGACCTCAGGTCATCTGTCATAGTTCAAACATTAACATTTGCTCTCTCTTTTCCTATAGCCATAAATACAAGTTCCTTATTATTTTTTTAAATATTTACTTTCTATTCAATTTATTTAAATTAAAAAAAAAAGTTTAATCATTTCTCCAATCTCAACCCCTCACCTTGTACAACCACCAATCTGTTCTCTGTGTCTATATGAGCTTGGTTTTGCCATTGTTGTTGTTGTTTTTTTTTTTTTATTCCACATATAGAAGAGATCACAGTTTTGTCTTCCTCTGACTTATTTCACTTAGAATAAAACCCCAGAGGTTCATCATCATTGTTGCAAATAAAAAGATTTATTTTTAACGGCTGAATAATATCCTATTACACACACACACACACACACACACTCTACCATTTCTTTTTTTTTTTTTAAGATTTTATTTATTTATTTGACAGAGAGAGAGAGATCACAAGTAGGCAGAGAAGCAGGCAGAGAGAAAGGAAGGGAAGCAGGCTCCCTGCTGAGCAGAAAGCCCGGTGTGGGGCTTGATCCCAGGACCCTGAGACCATGACCTGAGCCGAAGGCAGCGGCTTAACCCACTGAGCCACCCAGGCGCCCCACTCTACCATTTCTTTATCCATTCATCCACCAACAGATATTTAGGTTGTTTCCATTATCTTGGCTATTTTAAATAATGCTGCTATGAACATGGGGCTGTAAATATTTTTTCAAGTTAGGTTTTCATTTCCATTGGATATGTTCCCAGAAGTGGAACTGCTGAGATCATATGGTCGTTTGACTTTTTTTTTTTTTTGGACATTTACTTTTTAGAGGACCCTTCATTCTGTATAAATTTATAATCCCACCACCAGTGCACAAATGTTCCCTTTTCTCCAAATTCATACAAGCATTTGTTATCTCTTGTCTTTTTGATAATAGCTTTGCTAACAGACATGAGGTGATCCCTCATTATGGTTGTAATTTTCATTTCCCTAATGACTACTGATGTTGAGTATATTTTCATCTTTTCTTTCATATGTCTTACTTGAAGAAATATCTCTTCAGGTCCTTTGCCCAATTTTAAATTAGATTATTTGGTTTTTTGCTTTGAGTTGTATGAGTTTTTTATATATTCTGAATATTAACCCTTCATTAGATACATGATTTGCCAGTATTTCTTGCATTGCATAGGTTATCTTTTCATTTTGTTCATGGTTTCCATTGCTGTACAGAAGTTTTTTAGGATGATGTAGTCCCACTTATTTGTTTTTAATTTTGCTGCTTGTGCTTTAAGTGTCATATCCAAAATAGCACTACCAAGATCCATGTCAAGGAGCTTTTTTTCTGTTTTCTTCTAGAAGTTTTATGATTTCAGGTCCTATATTTTAAGCTTTTAATCCATTCTGAGTTAATTATTATTAATTACTGAGTTCATGATCATATAATCATTAATAATGTGTGCCGTAAGATAGGAATCATTTCACTCTTCTACATCTGAATATCCAATTTTTCCACTACCATTCATAGAAAAGACCATCTTTTCTCCCCTGAGTATTCTTGGTTCCTCTTTCAATTATTAGTTGATTTTATATGCTTGGACTTATTTCTGGGTTCTCAACTGTCTTCCATTGATCTATCTGTCTCTTGTTTGCTAGCACCATAGTGTTTTGATAACTACAGCTGCACAGTATAGCCTGAGATCAGGAAATGTGATGTCTCCTTCTTTGTTCTGTGTTTCTCAGGATTTCTTTGGCTATTCAGTATCTTTTGTGGTTCCATATACATTTTAGTTTTTTGTACTTCTGTAAAAATGACATTTGAATCTTGATATGGATTGTATTGACTTTATAGTTGCCCTTTGGTAGTATTTACATTTTAAAAATATTAAGTTTTCCAATCCATGAACACAGAATAGCTTTCCATTTATTATCTCTTCTTGATTGCTGTCATTAATGCCTTATATAGTTTTCAGAGTAAGGCTCTTTCACCTCCTTAGTTACATTTGTTCCTATTTTTCATTTGTTTTTGATCCTATTGTAAGTGGGATCAATTCTTTTGTTTATTTTTCAGAAAATTCTTCACTAGTGTATAGAAATGCCACTGATTCTTGCATGTGCATTTTGTATCCTGCAATATTACTGGATTTATTAATTAGATCTAACAGCTTTTTGGTCTTTAGACATTTTCATATATAAAATCATGTCATTTGCAAACACAGACATTTTTACTTCACTTCCAATTCTGAAACCTTTTATTTCTTTTTTCTTGCCTAATTGCTCTAGCTAGAACTTGTAGTAGTTATTGAAAAAAAGGAATGACAGTGGGCACATCTCCTTGTTTCTGATCTTACAGGAAAATCCTTCAACCATCATTGAGCATTATGTTAGTTGTGGGCTTATCATATATGGCTTTTACTATGTTGAGACATGTTCCTCTACATCTAATTTGTTAATAATTTTTATCATGAACAGATACTGAGCTTTGTGAAATGCTTTTCTTGCATCTATTAAGATGATCATATGATTCTTTTCTTTCATTCTATTGTGGTGTATCACATTGACTGATCTGCATATGTTGAACCATCCTTACATATCAGAGCTAATCATGATATATGATCATTTCAGTGTGCTGCTGAAGTTGACTTGCTAATATTTTATTAAGAATTTTTGCATCTAGGGGCACCTGGGTGGCTCAGTGGGTTAAAGCCTCTGCCTTCAGCTCAGGTCATGATCTCGGAGTCCTGGGATCAAGCCCCACATCCAGCTCTCTGCTCCGTGGGAAGCCTGCTTCCTCCTCTCTCTCTGCCTGCCTCTCTGCGTACTTGTGATCTCTGTCTGTCAAATAAATAAATAAAATCTTAAAAAAAAAAAAAGAATTTTTGCATCTATACTCATCATGGGTATTGACTTATAGTTTTCTTTTCTAATATTATCCATTTCTGGTTTAGTATCAGGATAATGTTGATCTGGTAAAATGCATTTGGGAGTATTCCCCCATCTTTGATTTTTTTGGAGTTTGAGGCGGTTTGATGTTAATTCTTGTTTAAATGTTTGGTAAAATTCGCCAATGAAGTCATTTGGTCCTGGGCTTTTCTTCACTGGGAGTTTTCTATTACTAATTCAATCTCCTTACTGGTAATTAACCTATTCAGATTTTCAGTTTCTTCCTGATCCAGTCTTCATAAGTTGTGTACTTCTAAGAATTTTTCTGTTTCTTCTAGGTTTTCCAGTTTTTTGGCATGTAGTTTTTCAGAGCAGCCTCTTATGATCCTTTGAATTTCTGTGCTATCATTTGTAATGTCTTCTTTTTCTTTTACAATTATTTTGATTTGGTCCCTTCACTTTCTTCCTTAATAAGTCTAGCTAAGCATTGTCAATTATCTTTTAGAGGAACCGACTCATAGTTTGGTTAATATTTTCTATTGTGTTTCTGCCCTCTATTTCATATATTTTGGCTCTAATTTTTATTATTTCCTTTTTCTGCTAACTTTGGACTCAGTTTCTTGTTTTTGTTTGTGTGTGTGTGTGTGTTTTCCTTTCCATTCCTTAAGTCATAGAGCTAGACTGTTTATTTGGGATCTTCTTGCTTCTTAACATAGATGTTTATTGCTGTGAGTTTCCCTCTTATAACTTCCTTTTCTGCTTCCCACAACTTCTGGTATGTTGTGTTCCCTCTTTTATTTGTCTCAAGAAACTTTTTTATTTCCCCTTTAATTTCTTTTTTGATCCACTGATTATCCTAGAAAAACCTCTAATTTTGAAAACTAACAAGACTTACATCCTGAGAGCCACAAGAAACTAGCAATCTGAAAAAGGCCTTTTAAAAAGGTCACATATTGGGCACGTGGGTGACTCAGTTGGTTAAGCAACTGCCTTCATCTCAGGTCATGATCCAAGAGTCCCAAGATCAAGTCCCGCATCAGACTCCTGCTCCACAGGGAGTCTGCTTCTCCCTCTGACCTTCTCTTCTCTCATGCTCTCTCTCACTGTCTCTCTCTCAAATAAATAAATAAAATCTTAAAAAAAAAAAAGGTCACATATTCAGATTATCTGCTCCTGGGCCACCTCAGAAACAGCACCCAAACTCTAAGTGAAGGAGATTTATCTGCTTATATTAAAACCTTGGTCTGAGGGACAAGCATCTAATTCAACCTGCATATCTGGCAGCCTGCTGGAGCACTCCCATTTGGAACACTGACAGGTCTTAGTACATTCTCAACTACAGACAGCTATTAAAAATATAGGCTGCTTGGACCAGCATAGATATTTGACTGACAACCAAGAACTGGGGCAGGGATGAGGAAAAAATTTCATCTTATATACAAGGCCATTTCTTCAAGACTGTAAAAGGTGATTGTTTAATCTGTTATATAATAGAAACCAACACAGAGAATGGAGCAAAACAAAGAGACAGAGAAATATGTTCCATTTGAAAGAATAAGCTAAAACTGGAGGGAAAAAACCTTAATGGAATGAAGTAATTTACCTGCTAAAGAGTTCAAGTAATGATGCTCACTGAACTGGGGAGAAGAATAGATGAACACAGTTACAACATCAACAATGAGATTAAAAATATAAGAAAGTACCAAACAGAAGTCACAAGCAGAAGAATACAATAAGTGAACTGAAAAATACAGTAGAGGGATTCAAGAGCAGACGAGATGAAGCAGAAGAAAGGGTCAGGTCAGTCAACTCAAAGTCAAGGCCATGGAATTCACCTAATCAGAGCAGTGAAGAGAAAAAGGAAAATAAAGTGAATATAACTTAACTAACTTAACAGGATAACATCAAATGGATTCAAATCATTATACAGCTCCCAGAAGGACAGAAAAGAGAGAAAGAGGCAGAAACCATATTTGAAAAAATAATGGCTAAAAATTTCCTTGAAAGAAAAAAGGCATCCAGTCCAAGAGCTAGAGAATTCTAAAAAAGAGGAATATAAAGAGACCCAAAGACACATTACATTAAAATGTCAAATGTTGGGGCGCCTGAGTGGCTCAGTGGGTTAAGCCTCTGCCTTCAGCTCGGGTCATGATCCCAGAGTCCTGGGATCAAGCCCCACATCAGGCTCTCTCTTCAGTGGGGAGCCTGCTTCCCCTTTCTCTCTGCCTGCCTCTCTGCCTACTTGTGATCTCTGTCAAATAAATAAATAAAATCTTTAAAAAAAAATGTCAAATGTTAAGAGCAAAGAGAGAATCTTAGAAACCACAAGAGAAAAACAATTTGTTACTTGCAAGGGAATTTCCATAAGGCTATAGCAGATTTTTCAGCACAAACTGTGCAGGCCAGGAGGAAGTGGCATGATATATTCAAAGTGCTGAAAGAAAAGAAAACAGAACCAAAACAAAACAAAACAAAAACTTCCAACCAATAATACTTTACATGACAAAATTATCATTCAGAATTGAAACAGAAATAGTTTTTTTCAGATAAACAAAAGTTAAAGGTGTTCATCACCATCATCACTGGCCTTACAAAAGAATGTTAAAGGGACTTCTTTAAGCTAGGAAGAAAAGATACTAATTAGTAATAAGAATATACACGAAAGAATAAATCTCACTGAAAAAGTAAATGCATAGTAAAGGTACTGGACTAATTACTTATAAACCTGGTATGAAGGTTAAAAGACAAACGTAGCAAAAGTAACCATGATTACAATAACTAGTTAATGTATATACATAATATAAAACCTGTAAAATGTTCATCAAAACATAAAACACTGTAAAGTAAAATGAAAAGTTTTAGCATGAGATCCAACTTATGTTATTTTCAACTTTAAATAGGCTATTATAGATATGTTATTATGTATAAGCCTCATGGTAATCATAACACAAAAACCTATAGTAAATACACAAAAAATAAAGAGAGGGGTGCCTGGGTGGCTCAGTGGGTTAAAGCCTCTGCTTTCGGCTCAGGTCATGATCCCAGGGTCCTGGGATCGAGCCCCACATCGGGCTCTCTGCTCAGCGGGGAGCCTGCTTCGTCCTCTCTCTCTCTCTGCCTGCCTCTCTCCCTACTTGTGATCTCTGTCAAATAAATAAATAAAATCTTTAAAAAAAAATAAAATAAAATAAAATAAATTAAAAAAAAAGAGAAAAAAATCTAAAAAAAAAAAAAAAATCTAAGTTTACCACCAAAGGAAGTCATCAAACTACAAAGGAAAGGAACAATGGATGAAGAAAAGAATAGAGAGGAACTACAAAAACAACTAGAAAACAATTAACAAAATGGGAATAACCATTTTGTAATGTAAAGTAAAATTACTTTACATATGAATAGACTAAGTTCTCCAATCAAAAGACATAGACTAGCTGAATAGATAAAAAAACAAGACACATTATATGCTGCTGAGGAGAGTTACACTTTAGGTATAAGAACATATACAGACTGAAAGTAAAGGGGCAGAATAAACATCTTTCAGGGAAATGGAAACCAACAGAATGCAAGAGTTGCTACATTTATATCAGCCAAACTAGACTTTAAAAAAAAGACGGTAAAAGGGAGATAAAGCAGGGTGTCACATAACAATAAAGGAGTTAATCCAACAAAAGAATATAACATTTGTAAATATTTATGCACCCAATATACAAGTCCCTAACTACAAAAAGCAAATATTAACAGACCAGAAAGAGAAATAGATAGCAATATAATAAAAGTAGGGGCTCTTAATACTCCACTTATATCAACTGATAATTCATTCAGACAGAAAATCAATAAGGAAACATCTGTATTAAATGACAAGTTAGACCAGATGGACTTAACAGATATTTACATTACATTTTCTTCAAAAGCAACAGAATACATAATTTTGTCAAGCATACATGGAACATTTTCCAAGATAGATCATCTGTTAGTCCTTAAAGTAGGACTTAAAAATTTTAAGAGGAGGGGTACCTGGTGGCTCAATCGGTTTACCCTTCAGCTCTTGATTTCAGCTCAGGTGCTGATCTCATCTTCACAGAATCAAGCCCCATGTGGGTCTCCATGCCCAGTGGGAAGTCTGCCTGAGATTCTCTCCTCTCCCTCTGCCCCTCCCCCTGCCCATGCTCACTGTCCCTCTCTCAAATAAATATATCTTTATTTAAGGATTTAAATTACATTAAGCATCTTTTCAGAGCACAATGGCATAAAGTTAGAAATAACACAAAGAAAACTGAAAAATTCACAAATACGTGGAGATTAAACAATATGTTATGGAACATCCAATTGGTCAAAGAAGAAATCAGAGAAATTTAAAAATACCTGAAGATAAATGAAAATGGAAATTAATATACCAAAATCTGAGATGCAGCAAAAGCAATTTTAAGCGGGAAGTTCACAGTGATAAATTCCTACTTCAAGAAACAAGAAAAGTCCCAAACTTAACTTTACAAGCCTAAAAGAAAAACGAAGAAAAAATAAAATTAGAAGGAAATAAATAACAAGATTATAGCAGAAATAAATGAAATAGAGATTAAATAAACAACAACAGAAAAGGTTGGGACATCTGGGTGGCCTAGTTGGTGAAGCATCCGATTTCAGCTCAGGTCATGATTTCCATGTCATGAGATCAAGCCCCATGTTAGGCTCAGCACTAGTGCAGAGTCTGCTTGAGATTCTCTCTCTCCTTCTCCTTCTACCCCTCCCCCAGCTCACATACTAACTCTCTCTCTCTCATTTCCTCTCAAACAAATTAAATAAATATCTTAAAAAAAAATAGAAAAAGTCAATGAAACTAAGAGCTGGTTCCCTGAAAAGATAAACAAAATTAACAAACCTTTAGTAAACTACCAAGAAAAAAAGAGAAGATTCAAATAAATAAAATTTGAAATGTAGGATACTATGCTACAACTGACACCAAAGAAATATAAAGGATCATAACAGACTGCTATAAACAATTATATGCCAACAAACTGGATAACTTAGAAGAAATGGATAAATTCCTAGAAACATACAAACCTCCAAGACTGAATCACAATGAAATAAAAAGTCTGAACAGTTTACAGGTCCTCATTCTCCTTTTTTACTTCCTTCAGGTATTCCCTATACCTTTTACATGGATTAAATTCATTTCTTTTAACACTTTAATATACAACTATAATTGGCCTCATGTTTCTACCACTCTGTGGTAGGGAAAGCAATTGGCTGGACCTAAGGGTAATCCTCATCCTTCCTTTGTCTTTTTTACAACTCATATTTTGCCAAAAATGAAAGCCTACAGTTAAAAAACTATCCTAGCTTTTTCTACTTTTTAAAGATTCATTCATTCATTTCAGAGAAAGAGAGAAAGAGTGTATGAATGGGAGGAGGGCCAAAGGGAGAGAGGGAGAGAGGAAGCAGACTCCCTGTTGAGCAGGAAGCCTGAAGTGGGGCTTGATCCCTGAAACCAAGAGTCAAATACTTAACCAACTAAGCCACTCAGACACTCCACTGTCTACATTTTTTTAAAAAAGATTTTCTTTATTCCGGGGAGACAGAGTGTCAGGAGGAGAGGAGCAGAGGGAAAGGGAAAAGGAGACTCTGAGTCAAGGACAGAACCCCAACTCAGGGCTCTGTCTCAGGACCCTGAGATCATGACCTGAGCTGAAACCATGAGACAGACACTTAACTGACAGCCACCCAGGCATGCCCCACTGTCTGTATTTCTGCTGTTATACTTCTAAAGCTTGAAAACAGTTCTCTATTCAGATACGGAATTTGATCATTCTCATCCTCTATGGACCAAGCATATTTTCTAGAGAGAACGTATTCTATAGTCTCTTTTATTCTCAACACCTGATATTTTTAAAAATTTACTGTATTTTCTACTCATCAACACAGTAAGTTGACACACCTCCTCCTATATAGTATAAACATCCATTAGTCGGGTTTTTTGGTGTTTTGTTTGTTTGTTTTTATGAACTACATCTCATCCACTCATAGTTGAACTCAAACTTTGGTCTCCAAAATACATTACAAAAAAAAAATCAAGTTTATTTAAATAATGGTCTGTTAGTAATGACTAAGGAAGATAATTTGGAGGAAAAGAATGTGTAACACCAAACCAAATATCTGCATATCAAAACACTGTGTTATGGACATAGCTGAGCCCTGAACATGGATGTGAATCTTTTGCCCACAACTGTCTCATTATGACTACCTGATCATCGCTGAACATAAGAATCTGGCTTTTACACAATAAACTTTGCTCCAAACAAATATGGTTGATCTAAAAATTAAAGGTTCTAAAAAAGTTTCTCCCAAATCCTGGTGCTCTAGATATCTGCTCATTTAGAAAACACACACACACACACACACACACACACACACACACACACACACTTCTATATATATAGAAGACATAAAAATATGTCTTAATCAGGGACACGAGGGTGGCTCAGTTTGGTAAGTGTCTGCCTTCAGCTCAAGTCATGATCCCAGGGTCCTAGGATGGAGTTCCACATCAGGCTCCTTATTCAGCAGGGGGCCTTCTTCTCATGTGCGCTCTCTCTAACAAATAAGCAAAATCTTTTTTTTTTTTTTTTTAAGATTTTTTTTTTTTATGTTTTGGAAGCATAAGAGTCTTGGCGTGCACTTAACTTAGAGTATCCAACTTGCCTATAGTGCGCCCACGTTTTTGTTTTTTTTTTATTTGTTTATTTTCAGCATAACAGTGTTCACTGTTTTTGCACCACACCCAGTGCTCCATGCAATACGTGCCCTCCCTATTACCCACCACCTGGTTCCTCAACCTCCCACCCCCCCCCCCCCGCCCCTTCAAAACCCTCTGGTTGTTTTTCAGAGTCCATAGTCTCTCATGGTTCATCTCCCCTTCCAGTTTTCCTCAACTCCCTCTCCTCTCCATCTCCCCATGTCCACCGTGTTCTTTATTATGCTCCACAAATAAGTGAGACCATATGATACTTAACTCTCTCTGCTTAACATATTTCGCTCAGCATAATCTCTTCCAGTCCCATCCATGTTGCTACAAAAGTTGGGTATTCATCCTTTCTGATGGAGGCATAATACTCCATCGTGTATATGGACCACATCTTCCTTATCCATTCATCCGTTGAAGGGCATCTTGGTTCTTTCCACAGTTTGGCGACCGTGGCCATTGCTGCAATAAACATTGGGGTACAGATGGCTCTTCTTTTCACTACATCTGTATCTTTGGGGTAAATACCCAGCAGTGCAATTGCAGGGTCATAGGGAAGCTCTATTCTTAATTTCTTGAGGAATCTCCACACTGTTCTCCAAAGTGGCTGTACCAACTTGCATTCTATAAAGAACTCCTCAAACTCAACACACACAAAACAGATAATCATATCAAAAAATGGGCAGAAGATATGAACAGACACTTCTCCAATGAAGACATACAAATGGCTATCAGACACATGAAAAAATGTTCATCATCACTAGCCATCAGGGAGATTCAAATTAAAACTACATTGAGATACCACCTCACACCAGTTAGAATGGCCAAAATTGCAAGACAGGAAACAACGTGTGTTGGAGAGGATGTGGAGAAAGGGGAACCCTCTTACACTGTTGGTGGGAATGCAAGTTGGTGCAGCCACTTTGGAGAACAGTGTGGAGATTCCTCAAGAAATATTTTTAAGATTTTATTTATTTATTTGACAGACAGAGATCACAAGTAGGCAGAGAGGCAGGCAAAGAGAGAGGGGTGGGGAAAGCAGAGAGCCTGATGCAGAGCTCGGTCACAGAGTCCTGGGATCACAACCTGAGCCAAAGGCAGAGGCTTTAACCCAGGTATCTCCAATAAATAAAATCATCCCCAAATAAATAAAATCTTTAAAAAATGTATGTCTTAATCAGTTTGGGCTGCTACAATGGAATAATAGAGATGACTATATGGCTTATATCTTTTTCCTCTGTTACCACTGCATTAATAAGATAAATATTTCAATGGAGAAACAGTAAAATGAGATCTTAGTTATAGCATTAACCCATAAGTCATATGTAGACTTTCAAGATCCATGAGAATAATGATGTTTATCAAGAATTTTTGGATAAAGTTTTCAATCTGTTTATTCCCTAGATATTCTGTTTTAATTTTGGTTTAGACAATACTGACAAATGGAAAGAATAAAATTTATTGGCGAGAAATATTTTTCCAAAGAAACTCACTTTGTCTTCCTCAACTACTTCTTGACTTTGTCTTTCTATTCTTTTAGTATTTTCCCATGGCCTTGGTAGATTTGTGTTTTTTTCAGTTTCATCTGAATTTATATACAATACTAAGACAACTCAAGCACTTAAAGAAATCAGAGTGCATATATCTAATTAAGTAAAATCTTTTTATATTTTTATGCTTCCTAGCATCTTATACACTATTAAATAATAATAATCTCTGCAGCAAACCATGATTTCTGTAGAGCTCTGACATTACCAGTTAGTAACTTAACATTTGAGATTTAGTGTCAGCATTTATAATTTGTAGATATTAACTTCATTGTGGATACTGATAGAACTATTAAAAGTGCTTGCTCACTATATTTTACACATTTGACATTGATCATCGTTTGTCTCATTTTTCCCCACTAAAACCAACTTTAATTCCTTTGTCTTCTGTAAGAACAACATACACTATTTCCTGGTGCAGGAGCATCTCTAAAATCAAGTCCTCAATGAAGCTTTGGGACCCTCTCATTATTCATGTCATACATTTTCTGGCCTTCTCCTTATGCTCTGTAAATACCTCCTAACCATTAATATAGTGCCTTCTTCCATCTTACTACTTCTACTACTAAATGCAATAAGTCAGAAATTAATTGGGAATTGCTAAGTTTTAACCTGAATTTTTTTTTTTTTAATTTCTCAAGCATAAACTTAGCTTGGCACTAAAATCAATTAGAGAAGTACTATGCTACTATTGATAAAATGCCAAAAGACATTTCATTACCCTAAACATTTAACATATTTGATAAAATAATACTTTTAGTCTTGCATATGGTTGGACAGAAAATACACTGAACTGATCTGAACACATCCCTATTTATTTCCTCCATGTGTTGAGAACCCAATTAAGGTGGCATCAAAATTAATGATTAATAAGTAATTTTTAAAGATGGCTCCTGCAAATAGCTTATTATTTTAAGATTTTCATACTGTAAAATACATCATAAATTTAAAACAAGTGCATATATTTTATGGTCTCCATAACAGTAATAATATTTGATAAAAGCACACATGTATTCACTACCCACCTCAAGAATTAAAACATAATCAATACCTTTGAGATTCCCTGTGAGTCCCTTCCCAATCAAATTTAATTCCTCCCTTAAAAGTTAACTATTCAGGGGCGCCTGGGTGGCTCAGTGGGTTAAGCCTCTGCCATCAGCTCTGGTCATGATCTCAGGGTCCTGGGATCGAGTCCCACACCAGGCTCTCTGCTCAGTGGGGAGTCTGCTTCCCCCTCTCTCTCTGCCAGCTGCTCTGCCAACTTGTGATTTCTCTCTCTCTGTCAAATAAATAAATAAAATCTTGAAAAAAAAAGTTAACTATTCAGTATTCTAAATTTTCTGGTATTTATTTTCTGGTATTTAGATATTCCCTTCACCTTATGATAGTTTAGGATCTATAGAGCAGGTTTGAGTACCAACTATTGTTCAGTGAGACCAAAATGTTAATCGTGAAATTATGTCCATTAAAAACATAATCAAGGTATGCTCTTGATTGTGCTTGTACAACTTGAATTATTACCACCTGCAGTCTACAAAGCCATTTGCTAAATGATTAAAATCTTTAAAACCTAAAAAAAATTATTTAAAGATTTATTTAATTAAAGATTTGTTTAATTAAAGATTTATTTGTTTGAGAGAGAAAAAGAGGAAGAGAGTGGGGGAGGGCAGGGCAGGGGGGGAGACTCTTCAAGCAGACTCCTGGAAGAGCACAGAGCCCAATGCGGGGGATCAATCTCACCATGACCCATGAGATCATGACTTCAGCCAAAACCAAGAGTCAAATGCTTAACTGAGGCACCTGGGCACCCCCTGGTACTTTTTTTTTTTTTTTTTAATAATATGCTCCAGATCTGTTTCCCTAAATACTATTTGGTTTTGTATCTTTCACCATTATATAAATGGATTCCTCTTGTCTCTCCTTGTGAATTTTCTTTAATCCCTAAATATTATGTTTGAAATTGATATATATTCTGTACTCATTTTCCAGTATATATGCCATTGTATAAATATATGTATGTATATATATATATATATATATGTATATATATATATATATATATATCTACTATTCCACACTTCTTTTGCCTATTTGCTATTTGTTTTCTTTAGCATATTTTCCAGAAGTGTTTTTTATGTGCGTGTGTGTGTGTGCAAATCTTTTTTCCTCCAGACAAAAAAAGTCTGAATCAGTATGGGCTGCTATAATGGAATAACAGAAACTGTGTGGCTTAAATCACAAACACTTCTCACAGTTCTGGAGGCTGTGAAGTCCATGATCAAGGTCCTAGTGGGTCTAGCATCTAGTAAGGTGCCTGTGCCTGGTTTGCAGACAGCCTTCTTTTCCTTACCACAGGGCTGGGAAAGATAATCTTGGCTTCTTAGAAGGATACTAACCCAGTTATGAGGACTCCACCCTCCTGACCTAATTACTTCCCAAAGGCCCCACCTCCTAACACCATCAGGTGGGGGATTAGGACTTCAACCTTTTGGATACAAACATTCAGTCCTTTAAGAAAAATCTGCTGTTACCAAGAGAGTAAATCTCTCTTGTCAGTAACATATGTATGGGACAAATATTTTCTATCCAGTTGGGGTATGTTTTGGCACTTCTTTTATGCTATATTTAGAAAAATAGTCTTATTTTTAATGCAGTAAGATTTTAGCCTCACTAACTTCAATTAGATGAAGTGTTAGGCATAAGTGTTAGAAATTACTGCTTTATAAGTTTCCTATTTTTCTTCATAGTTTTATCTCTTATTTTTCTGTGGGGTACTTTGGATGTGTCTCTTCTGATTTTGTATTGCATTAATTTTCTCATCATTGCATCTAATTCTTGGTTTAGCCTGACCTTTGTGTTTCATATATTTTTCTAGAAGTGCTACAATGTTCTTTTTCAGGTCCACTTGATCCTTTTGAAAGTCATATCTCAGTCTTAATTTTGATATTTTTTTTATTTACGCATATGTAGCATAGTTAATATTCTGTGATAATTTCAGTATCAACAGTCTATGAATATCTCATTCTGTAGTTGTAGAGTCTATTGACTCTGAATCTTACTTCCTTCTTCATGTGTCTTATGAATTTGTTGTTGCTCTTCATTTTAAGAAATTATAGTTCCCTGGAAATGTACTAGGGGATTATCTTGAGGCTTGTATTCAATGTGCATATAGTTTTACAAGGCACTTGAGAATCAATTTAAAATAAATTCCTCAGTTGTGGGTTTCAGAACTAATTATTGTTATTTGTAGCCCTTAACCCAGGAAAAATGGTTATAAATTCTTAGGAGATTGTGGTTTGGGGGTTTTGTTGGGTTTTTTTAATGGGTTTTTTGTCGTTGTTATTGTTGTTTGTTTGTTTGTTTTGTTTTCCCTGAAGCCTCCCAGGGCAAAGATTTCTTAATATTTCACACCAAAAGGCAGGTTTCTTTTCTCCTTTCAGCCATAGAAAGGGTCACCTTTTGAGGGTTCTGCCTTAATTCTGAACGTCTCATCCACCTCTCCACTGTGTATGTTCTAATATTTGTCACTCACATGTGGCCCTAAAACTGAAGCTCTGGATCAGCACTAGTCAACTAGCAGATCTCTGAAGGCAACATCCATCTTCAACATTTGATGATTATTCTAGATTTAAGGTTTCTGGTTATAGATTCTGAGGATTTCTTTACTATCTTGCTGTTGAAAGATTAATTTTGAAGGTTTTCTTCCATCTTAGGTGGTTTTCTACCACAAAGGCTGGGCAATATCACATTGTCTTTGCATGTTAAGTAGAATCATTGAAAACTTGGCAATTGAAAAATTGGCAAATTGAAAAATATAGTCCTTAGTATAAGACACATGAAGTTGAATTGTAGTATGACTGGTACATTTCTGAAAACTAAGTTTACATGAGTATTTTTTTGCATGCCACATTCCTTTTTGTTTGTTTTTATTTAATTTTCATGTAGTTAGCATACCATACAGATTTAGTTTCAGGTGTAGAATTCAGTGATTGAACACTTATATACAATACCCAGTGCTCATCCCAAATGACCTCTTTAATCCCCATCACCTATTTTACGCAACCCCTTGCCCACTATCCTCTGGTAACCATCAGTTTGTTCTCCACAGTTAAGGGTCTGTTTCTTGGTTTTTCTGTCTTTCTCTCCCCATGTTCATTTGTTTTGTTTCTTAAATTCCACATATGAATGAAATTATACAGTATCTGTCTTTTTTTTCCATTTATTTTTTTCAGTGTAACAGTATTCATTGTTTTTGCACAACACCCAGTGCTCCATGCAAAATGTGCCCTCCCTATTACCCACCACCTGTTCCCCCAACTTCCCACCCCTGACCCTTCAAAACCCTCAGGTTGTTTTTCAGAGTCCATAGTCTCTTATGGTTCGCCTCCCCTCCCCAATGTCCATAGCCCCCTCCCCCTCTCCCAATCCCACCTCCCCCCAGCAACCCCCAGTTTGTTTTGTGAGATTAAGAGTCATTTATGGTTTGTCTCCCTCCCAATCCCATCTTGTTTCATTTATTCTTCTCCTATCCCCCTAAGCCCCCATGTTGCTTCTCCATGTCCTCATATCAGGGAGATCATATGATAATTGTCTTTCTCCGATTGACTTATTTCACTAAGCATGATACGCTCTAGTTCCATCCACGTCGTCGCAAATGGCAAGATTTCATTTCTTTTGATGGCTGCATAGTATTCCATTGTGTATATATACCACTTCTTCTTGATCCATTCATCTGTTGATGGACATCTAGGTTCTTTCCATAGTCTGGCTATTGTAGACATTGCTGCTATAAACATTCGGGTACACGTGCCCCTTCGGATCACTATGTTTGTATCTTTAGGGTAAATACCCAATAGTGCAATTGCTGGGTCATAGGGTAGTTCTATTTTCAACATTTTGAGGAACCTCCATGCTGTTTCCCAGAGTGGTTGCACCAGCTTGCATTCCCACCAACAGTGGAGGAGGGTTCCCCTTTCTCCGCATCCTCACCAGCATCTGTCATTTCCTGAGTTGTTAATTTTAGCCATTCTGACTGGTGTGAGGTGATATCTCATTGTGGTTTTGATTTGTATTTCCCTGATGCCGAGTGACGTGGAGCACTTTTTCATGTGTCTGTTGGCCATCTGGATGTCTTCTTTGCAGAAATGTCTGTTCATGTCCTCTGCCCATTTCTTGATTGGATTGTTTGTTCTTTGGGTGTTGAGTTTGCTAAGTTCCTTATAGATTTTGGATACTAGCCCTTTATCTGATATGTCGTTTGCAAATATCTTCTCTCATTCTGTCAGTTGTCTTTTGGTTTTGTTAACTGTTTCCTTTGCTGTGCAAAAGCTTTTGATCTTGATGAAATCCCAATAGTTCATTTTTGCCCTTGCTTCCCTTGCCTTTGCCGTTGTTCCTAGGAAGATGTTGCTACGGCTGAGGTCGAAGAGGTTGCTGCCTGCATTCTCCTCAAGGATTTGGATGGATTCCTTTCTCACATTGAGGTCCTTCATCCATTTGGAGTCTATTTTCGTGTGTGGTGTAAGGAAATGGTCCAATTTCATTTTTCTGCATGTGGCTGTCCAATTTTCCCAGCACCATTTATTGAAGAGGCTGTCTTTTTTCCATTGGACATTCTTTCCTGCTTTGTCGAAGATTAGTTGACCATAGAGTTGAGGGTCTATTTCTGGGCTCTCTATTCTGTTCCACTGATCTATGTGTCTGTTTTTGTGCCAGTACCATGCTGTTTTGATGATGACAGCTTTGTAATAGAGCTTGAAGTCCGGAATTGTGATGCCACCAACTTTGGCTTTGTTCTTCAATATTCCTTTGGCTATTCGAAGTCTTTTCTGGTTCCATATAAATTTTAGGATTATTTGTTCCATTTCTTTGAAAAAAATGGATGGTATTTTGATAGGGATTGCATTAAATGTGTAGATTGCAGTCCTGAGAGGAAAATATATAGCGGTACAAGCCTTTCTCAAGAAACAAGAAAGGTCTCAAGTACACAACCTAACCCTACACCTAAAGGAGCTGGAGAAAGAACAAGAAAGAAACCCTAAACCCAGCAGGAGAAGAGAAATCATAAAGATCAGAGCAGAAATCAATGAAATAGAAACCAAAAAAAACACAACAGAAAAAATCAATGAAACTAGGAGCTGGTTCTTTGAAAGAATCAATAAGATTGATAAACCCCTGGCCAGACTCATCAAAAAGAAAAGAGAAAGGACCCAAATCAATAAAATCATGAATGAAAGAGGAGAGATCACAACTAACACCAAAGAAATACAGACAATTATAAGAACATACTATGAGCAACTCTACACCAACAAATTTGACAATCTGGAAGAAATGGATGCATTCCTAGAGACATATAAACTACCACAACTGAACCAGGAAGAAATAGAAAACCTGAACAGGCCCATAACCAGTAAGGAGATTGAAACAGTCATCAAAAATCTCCAAACAAACAAAAGCCCAGGGCCAGACGGCTTCCCAGGGGAATTCTACCAAACATTTAAAGAAGAACTAATTCCTATTCTCCTGAAACTGTTCCAAAAAACAGAAACGGAAGGAAAACTTCCAAACTCATTTTATGAGGCCAGCATCACCTTGATCCCAAAACCAGACAAGGATCCCTCCAAAAAAGAGAACTACAGACCAATATCCTTGATGAACACAGACGCAAAAATTCTCGCCAAAATACTAGCCAATAGGATTCAACAGTACATTAAAAGGATTATTCACCACGATCAAGTGGGATTTATTCCAGGGCTGCAGGTTTGGTTCAACATCCGCAAATCAATCAATGTGATACAACACATTAATAAAAGAAAGAACAAGAACCATATGATACTCTCAACAGATGCTGAAAAAGCATTTGACAAAGTACAGCATCCCTTCCTGATCAAAACTCTCCAAAGTGTAGGGATAGAGGGCACATACCTCAATATTATCAAAGCCATCTATGAAAAACCTACCACAAATATCATTCTCAATGGAGAAAAACTGAAAGCTTTTCCGCTAAGGTCAGGAACACGGCAGGGATGTCCATTATCACCACTGCTATTCAACATAGTACTAGAAGTCCTAGCCTCAGCAATCAGACAACAAAAAGAAATTAAAGGCATCCAAATTGGTAAAGAAGAAGTCAAACTATCACTCTTCGCAGATGATATGATACTATATATGGAAAACCCAAAAGACTCCACTCCAAAACTGCTAGAACTTGTCCAGGAATTCAGTAAAGTGTCAGGATATAAAATCAATGCACAGAAATCAGTTGCATTTCTGTACACCAACAACAAGACAGAAGAAAGAGAAATTAAGGAGTCAATCCCATTTACAATTGTACCCAAAACTATAAGATACCTAGGAATAAACCTAACCAAAGAGACTAAGAACCTATACACAGGAAATTATAAAGTACTCATGAAAGAAATTGAGGAAGACACAAAGAAATGGAAAAATGTTCCATGCTCCTGGATTGGAAGAATAAATATTGTGAAAATGTCTATGCTACCTAAAGTATCTGTCTTTTTCTGACTGACTTATTTTGCTTAGCATAATACTCTCTAGCTCCATCCACATCTTTGCAACTGGCTAGATTTCATTCTTTTTTGTAGCAGAGTAATATTCCATTGTAAATATAAACCACATCTTCTTTATCCATTCATCAGCTAATGGACTTCTGGGCTCTTTCCATAGTTTTGCACGCCACATTTCTAAGGGTCCCAATTTAGGCACCAAGGATTATGCACAAATACTGGTCTTAGGTATGTTTTGATTTCACTCTGTTTATGTGGTTTCTACAAATGACTGAGCATTGTATCTGGCACCAGACACATGGGAAGGTCTAACTCTCTCAGCAGTGGAGGCAGTTTAGTTGTCTATCTTTGTTAATCCAAGCATATGAGCAAATCAAATTAACATGACACTAAGACTCTTGACAGAGAAGCTATCTGTTTGAGTTGAACTGATAAAGAAGAAAGCAAATCAAATAATTTGAATGTAGAGTTCATGCTCTTATCATTGAACTATAATTCTCCAAATTGCCACTTCAGAAAGGGAACCTTTCTGGTACTTTCATAAGAATATGAACACCTACTCATTAAAAGTACAGGTTCATATATAACTGAAAAAGGCACATTAGTTAGTAAAGCTGACTCTAAAAGCAACTCTAACATGTAATAATTTTTGAGACTGTCATCTGCTAATAAGCACAAACTTATCTCTAATGTATTCTTTTAAAATATATATGGTAATCCAAAATATATTTAGTACCTATACCTAAATGTATTTATTGTGCTTTCATCTTGAGAAAAGAAAATCACAATTCTATTTTTTTGAATATCCTTAATACAATGAACACCAAAAACTTAAGCCAAAACGTATTAAAAAGAAGGGTCTGTGAGTTCTAGTTATTTTGGGCATTGATCCAGAATGACTTAAAAATTTTTTCACCCTCTCTTTATATTTTCAGTTTTATATATGCTTCTAATAAAACACTTTAAGGAACACTGAAAAACCTGGGCTTCTGAAAGGGATGGACAAGAATGAATGACTATGATGTAAACATAAAAGTGCAAGAAAATATGTTTATTTAGTCTACATCATCTAAATAGCAATCTTAAAAGTCTTGATAAATTAAAGTTAGAGGAAGTTGGATTCTAGAATAGCAAAGATCATCTTCTAAAAAAGTTTTGCTACTCCAAAATGAAATTTATATCCTTAACAAATAATGAGCTTTCCTTCCTCAGAAGAATCTGCAAAGAGACTGGTTATATCTCTGATATGCTATACCAGGTGACTCAAGGCTGTGAGTCTAGGTTGTCTTTCATAGAATCCCACTAAGTTGGCCTGCTTCATGGTCTTTACTTCTTCTCATTTATGTTTATAGGTTTGAATGCTTAGATTTCATTTATGGAGTCTCTGCCCTAAAAATGCATTTGTTCCAACAAGCATTTTGAAAACAAATATAGCTTCTAAACCATTCAGACATGGCCTGTGGGATTCAGTGGATCAAGCAGGAGATGACAGATGCAATTGGTTTGTAGAAATTTTCAAGTCTTAAGCATTGAAAGATCTCCTAGGAAAAGTGGCATGTCTGCTGCCGCTTTTAAAGTGATAGAGCAATAGATCTTGGGTTGCCTCGGGTGCTGCCTGAAGAATCAATAAACTCCCTTTAAAGATGCACTAATGTCTCATGAAAGGCATCCAAAAACATTCTACTTAGAATATCCATCTTATTTCCTTCTGAACAATGTAACTCCCCTATGGGTAACAAATTGAGAAAAACTTGATTTGTCTGTTTTAAAGGATACCTGTTTTAATAGAGGACATTGACAAGTAATTTTGAAGGGAGTTTTTTGGAAGGGAGTCCTCAGCTATGTTTAAATGAAAAGTGTGTCCATTAAGAAAACGTTTATTTAATGAAAATATTTTGGAATTATCCAAAGACTCTCAATAATACCTTCTAAAAAACTGGCATATGAAAAACCTTCATCATTACTTTTATTATTATTTAATTCAAAAATCTAAAACTTTACACTTCTTTGTAACACAGAGCAAACCATTACTAAGTAATCACGTTAGTTGACTGTTACCTATTCCATGAATATACAAACTAAAGTTTTCAATTTATTAAGGGTTTTGCCAACTCCTCCCCATTGGAAAATGGGAATAAAATCTTCCTTACAAAGTTATTAATATTAAATTTTCTAAATTCTATCATTTATAAATTCTTAGTACATTAGACGTCAATATTATTTTCTTGCTGAAATATTAATACACTATTTATGACTCTTAGTATTTATCAAAGTATCTTACATTCTTTGGGCATGACCATAAAATATCAGTCAAAACTGCTAAATATAATTTCCTGTAAACTATATGAATCTAAAAGTTTCTTAATCCCTATTCTTGGCATCATTTTGAAATTATTCACAAAGCTTATTTAAGCTGTATCCAAAGAATTTGCAACTGTATTCTCATGATAAGGTTTGTGATAATGGTAGTGGAGAATCAATAATTTTTTTAATATAAAACATAAGTTTACACACAGTAAAAAAAGCCAAAGCAATGTAGAGAAAAAAGACAAGTAATTAAACAGAGTGAATATAATAACATGAACAATTTAGAGATGGGGGAAGAGAAAATAGGCTGTAGAGATCTAAAATTCAAGCCTATTAATACTTACAAAACCATGTATAGGTTTTATCACATAGAGGGTAGAGTATGAAATGGGGATTTTAAAAAATTATAGGACAGGTGGGTGTGTGTAAACATGATGTTTCCTTTAAGTACCTCCCAAACCAACAAAAAAAGGCAAGCCTTGAGAATACATCCCTTCCATGTAAAGCACTACATTTTCTTATGTCCTCATAGTTTCCTTGGCTATCAGATACAGTATCAATGAAGTCTGCCTACCTATTTTTTTTGTTGTTAAAATCGTTGTGAAGTTTCATTTTTTATAGTATTCAAGGGAATATTGAAATTAAATGCCTTGAAGCAAATTACATACCTTTCAGTACCTATAGCTGTCATCACTCAGAAGATCTGCACACTTAAATCTTGGTTTCAGAACACATTGCACTTTACTATCTTCTTTACTGCTTTTAAAGTAGGTGAATGATTTTACCAAATACTCCTAAATCCATTCAAATAGTTCATGCATACAGGAAATAACTGAACTTATTTTAATACCTTTCTTTCAGTTCCTTGGGTTTCTGTTTAATCTGCTATGTTCTGGGAGTCAGCTTTCACTGGCAACTTGGTTTCTCTGCTACTTACTGAAAGCTGTTTAATTACCTGGGCTTAGTAACAGCAATATGAAAAAATAACAGAGATACCACTACATACCTAACAGAACAGCCAAAATCCTGATCACTGACAACACCAAATGCTAGTGAGGAAGTGGAGTAACAGAAACTCTTATTCATTAATGGCGGGAATGAAAAATGGCATAGTCACTTTGGAAAACCATTTGGTAGTTTCCTACAAAACTAAACACATTCTACCATACAACCCAGCAACTGTACTTCTTCGTGATTACCAAACGGAGCTGAACATTTTTTGCCAAAACCTGGAAGCAACCAAGATGTTCTTCAAGAGATGAGCAGATTAATAAACTGTGGTACATCCAGACAATGGAAGATCATTCAGTGAGCACTAAAATTAAGTGAGCTTTCAAGCTATGAAAAGGTATGGTGGAACCTTAAATTCATGTTAGTAAGTGAAAGATGCCAATCTGAAAGGGCTATACACTTTATGATTCTAACTATATGACATTCTAGAAAAAGCAAAAGTTTGGAGACAATAAAAAAAATCAGTGATTGCCAGGAGTTAGAGAGGAGAAAAGGATGAATAGCAGGAGCACAGAGGATTTTTATGGCAGTGACACTATTATTTATGATATCGTAATTGTGGATACATGTTATTATATATTTTCTAAAATCCATAAAATGTGAAACACCAAGAATGAACCCTAATACAAATTACAGACTTTGGGTAATAATGAGGCATCAATATAGAATCATTGATTATTCCCCATACAGCCATGACCTTGACACATCAGCCGACAGTGTGGGCAATGCCTGTCGCCTGCTGTGAGGCCCTGGTCCGCCAGACAGGCCGAAGCCTGCACAGCCCCTGTGGACCCAGATGTCCTGGGTCCTGGTCCCTGTTCCCGTGGCCCGCTTCTGTGTGTCCCATTGTGGCTCCATTGGCTCTCTCCCTTGCTCTCCCACCTCTATCTCAGTCCCTACTGGCCTGATGCTGCGGCCCCGGGACCCAGCCCAGCTGGGGGAGGAATCAGCCCCCAAAGAAATGGGGGTGCATGCTGGGCCTGGCCCCCTGGCCCACCCTCCTTTCCAGGGCAAAAAGGGCTCAAGGTTATAATAAGAAGTAAATAACTTGCCTGTACAAAAAACAAAAAACAAAAAAGAATCATTGATTGTAACAAATGAACCACTCTGGTGCAGGATATTGATAGTTGGGAAGGTGTATGTGCGTGTGGGTGCAGGGAGGACATACAAATTTACTGTCCTTTCTGCTCAGTTTTGCTGTGAACCTAAAACTAAACAACACAGTGTATTTAAAAAATAAATAAATACCAAATGACATTAAATACATTTTGGTATGAAAATCTGCGATGTTGGTAATGCTGGTAAAGTTAAGGCAGCAATTCTTAAATACATATGCAGTCTTGAGAAGTTTTTGTATCCTTCTAGCAAACTTCTATATGTCAGGTGAAACACAACTCTTGCCTGAATCTCTCTCCATCTTTAGAAAAGTTAAAAAAATGCCAGTCTCTGTAATTCTCAAGATTTATTACCATAATTTCCCCCTCTACTTTCTGCCCTTATAGAGTTAAAATTACATCCTATTTGTTTTAAATAAAGAAATCCTTATACTTCCCTGGATAATGTGATGTGGATCCATGATGAATAAACAAGATTCCTACTACAGGAAGTGTTTTATGAAAGAGAACTTTTTTCACCTGCTGAGTCAAAGAAAAGGGCTTCTGATATAATATTCTCATTACTAGAGGCTACCACCCACACATGCAAGGAATGACTTAAAAAGAGAAAACAAGAGGAAAAGAGAAGAGAGAGAAGGAAGAAAGAAGAACAGGAGGGAGGGAAAAGGGAGAAGAGAAGAACTAGAAAATCAGTAAAATACATTTTAATCTACCCATACTAAATATGCTTTAATCACAATGACTCACATTACACTTTAAATTCCTGAGCTCATGAGTATCATATTTTGAATACAATTATTAAACTGTATATGTTCAGAAGTATTGACTGATACAAAAGACAAAATTATAATCAAGCCAGACCCTACTCTATTAAACTTGGCTTATCTTATTTAAAGAACTGGCTGACATTGTAAAACATATCTTATTGATAATGACACTAGATAACCAATGATAATATTTTAAATTTCTCTTGAAAAAGACTCATTAAGTAGGGTTTTCCCCAAGATATAAAAACCCACTAACTTAAGAAAAAAAAGAAATTTTTAAAAGATTTGGAAAATCAAAATTATAAATTCTTTGCTATTATAAATAATGATACATATTATCTTTTCAAATTAGTGTTTTCATTTTCTTCTATTATATTGACATTCTCTATCTAACATGCATAATCAACTAAAAATAATCACTGGATACTCACAGGAGAACTAGAACTCTGTGTTTAGCTGTTGTTATTGAAGGGGTTACCTTCCAAGTATTGCTATGACAACTTTTCTCTATAACATTACTTGGTTTCCTTTAACTTCACAGATATTTTTAATATTTAGCAAAAATATCTGTACTGGAATATAGAGAAATTTAGAATAAACTTAATGGGAAATAACATACGTGTATATAAAATGAATCCTATATGAATCTTTATGTCTATACTACAAATTTAGCAATAACTGTAGGTAACATAGAACCTTGAATCAAACAGAACCTGCTGTTTTTAATGTGCCAATACAGAATCATTATTTCTTTGAAAAAAATCCTTCATTAAATGATTTAAATAAAAAAAGGAAGAAAATAAAACATGATAATTTTTCCAAAGAAATTATACTTAGTATGCTTTTATTTTTTGAGGAGTAATCACTGGTACTGAACTCTCTAATACAGTTTATGCCCTAAAATACAACTAGCAAACAAATAATTGGCCATCATACATTTCTTTAATCTGACTTGACTTCTTTCAGTACCTTGGAGGAATGAGAATTTCAAATACTAATGACATACTAAAAATAGAACATGCAGTTCATATAAATAACATTTCTGAAACTACAAAAGAGCAACTAAAAAAAATCACGTTTTAATAGCTGGTGCCTTTTTCATTGTTTCAGTTGAGAAGTTAATAGCAGAAATATCCTCCCTTCACCTAGGAACTACTTCTTTCTTCAACCTACTCTTGAGTTTGCACAAGAGTGGCATGATTTTTTACTTCTCTCCTCTTACCACTATTGATATATCAAACAGTATGGCTAATCAGAGCTCTTCTCTGTTGTTTTATTTCCTTTTTAAGTTTAGAAATTGGAAACACATATACATACCATTAAGCTCCTCCTATTCTACTGGGAGTTGCAAAAATTGAAACATAGGGGCTGTTGACAACTATATTCTCTGGCAGATAAATAAATACACTCTGCCTCTTGCAAGAAACTGTAACCAACACACAGACAAGAAAAAGCACAGATGATGAGCTAGAGAGAATAAGGCGGGATGTGGGTAGAAATCAACTTTGTGATGGAAATCAGTTGAATCTTGGCTCTCTAATGATTTTACCCTTCCTGGTATGAAATGAGGCACCTTAGCATCAATGTCATAATTTCCTTATTCTGCCAAGGTCAGAACTCAATTGGGGTTTTTGGTTTATTTTTTACCAAGAGCCCTAATTATTATTACTTTTTAAAAAGATATATATGAGAGAGAGAGAGAGAGAGAGAGAGAGTGTGTGTGTGTGTGTGTGTGTGTGTGTGTGTGTGTGGAGGGGCAGAGGGAAAGGGAGAGAAATCTTCAAGCAGACTCCTTGCTGAGCAGAGTTGGGCTCAAGCCCAGAGCTCTGACATCGTGACCCGAGCCAAAATCAAGAGTTGTATGCTTAACCAACTGAGCCACTCAGGCACCCCCAGGAGCCCTGATTAATACAGTTATTATCTTCATAGTTTCTTAAATTGACTTCATAATTATTACATACCATTTTCTATTATGTATTATGGTTTTAAATGTGACTGCAATAAAATTAACATATGAATATTTCTTCTCTTTATCTTCTCATTCTTCTTTGTCACTCAATAGTTCAGTTATCTGTAATGGAAACTAGAATTATTTAGAGTCAGAAGGGAGTGGACTGGACTGGAGATAGTTAGTCTAAGTCTAGGGACAGAGCTGAGGAGCACAAAGGTGTTACTGGTTGGAGTTTGGGGAAGAACTTTGAGGTTTTGGTTAGCAAGAGGTTTGTGAGCAGCTGAAAAATAAGAAAAAGTCAGGAGTAAAACAAAGTGAATCATGAAGTTATGCTGGAGGTTATGAAATTACTTCCATTTTTAAATTAGTTACAAATATCATAACTCACAGAAGCCTGTAAACTAAAGTTTATAATGATAGCTACTCATACCTGCAATTCACACACACACACACACACATACACACACACACATATTCAGGAGCAGAATATGACTTAGGTTTTGCTCACAGTTTGATATTTAACTTTGCCATTTTTAAAATTTCCTCAAGTTGTTTCTAGTTTCCCATTCCTGAAGACAATATACAGAAAATCATACCCATTTTCCTCAATGTTTATTTCCCATTTCAAATGTAGGAAATATTCCTTGCTGGTATATATTATAGAATGGGCTTGTTTTTGTTTTAACCTCATGCTGGGACTTTATATGAGATTCTAGACAAGCCATGTGGTACCTCTATTGTCACTGGGATTATAAAGGAGGTATTTTAAATTTCTTTCATTTTCCAAATTCAGGTAATTGTACATGACTTGTACTTGCCTATATTTCTATGTGCCTTTATGAATGTTTTAAGTACTTCCACAAATTTTGTCCAACCGAATCATAATAACATCTTGTGAGGCACATTTTAGAAAAATAAGAATCTAAAAAATCAAAAAGTCTGAAAAATTACCCAGGGTCCATGGCTACAAAATGGAAAGCTAATAAGAGAATTCAGTTTTTCCTCACTCTAAATTCAGTATTTTTTTTTTTTTTGGTGTTATTCAGTGTTCATACTACATTGACCTTGTTCTAGTGTTTCCATCACACCAGAGACATCTGTGCAAAATGACTTTTGCTTTAGTGTTTTTATTCTTGGTTTAAGGTAAAAAAACAAACAAACAAACAAACAAAAACTCTCTGCTGGACTCACAACCAAGTCCAGTGCCAATACTTAATGCTCAATAAAGAAATATTTCTTATAAATATATTTGTTACAGAAAAATATTTTTCAAGAAGAGCTAAATTGTATATAATCTGTTTCATAAAAATACACTAATCTCTGAATATCTCATGATGATGATTCCCTCAAATCAATTTTCGTCCCTTTTCACTTGGTAATTGACCGTAACATCCCCCCTCAATCAGCTGTATTGCTTTCTGCTAAAGTGACTCTTTGGCAGGAATTCACTGATTTTATTAAATAATTATAAATGAGCATCTATTCTTCGCTAAGGTTACAAAGAAAGCATTTAGGATTATGATAAGCATACACAAAATATATGAAAGCCAGAAAGAAGGAAGGGTCTTAATGTATCAGAGACTTTGGGAAGGAACTGAGGAGTGATGGATAAACAAGAAGTGGCTGAAGACAGGATGGGGCGGGGGGGGGGGGGTCTTCCTGGATGATGGAACAATAGGTATTAGGCCCAGAAGCATGAGATCTGATAGCATATTCATGGGACCAGAAGTGGATCAAAAGTGAAATGAGTAGATGAGAGGGAAAGTTAGGAAAGGTCTTATAGGACATGCTAAGGAATTTAGATTGCATCTCAACTGTTACTGAGGGGTTTTAAAGGGTAAACTGATATGATCAGATTTGCATTTTGAATAGATTACTATAGTGATAATGTTAGGGATGTTTTGGAAAGGTATAATCTATAAGACAAAAACCAGAAACCTTTAAGAGCTTCAAACAAAAGGTAAGGTGTCAGGTTTGGGTGATGACAAGGTACAGAGACAGTAAGGAAGTGGTGTCTCAAGGGAAGTGGAGATAAAGGGGAAAATAATTTCAGAAGGCAAGGAAATGTCAGACTAAACAGTATCATGTACGATTCATATGGATATATATTAACTATACAATATGTAGTAACTATACATACATACACACACACACACACACAAACACACATATATATATCCATATATAGTATCATATCATATCATATAGTATCATAGTATCATATGGATATATATATATATCCATATATAGTATCATATAGATATTATAGTAACTTTGGGACAATACTTTGCATCAAATCCCAAAACCTTCAATCAATGGTAGTGAATGGCCTGCATGAAAGCAAACGATAACAACAAAGAGAGGTGGAATGTGCCCTTCTTTGTGTACCATCAAATTTTGATTAAGGTATAAATTTTACTTCTTCTCTGAGAAGATACACTTTTATGATGATGTTTTTATAAGATAAAACATTGAAATGAGACTGACGTATAAAATACTCTAAGTAATATAATTTATCATTAATCAAGCACCAAAGAGAATTAGTTATTTCTGGAAGAAATGACAAGGAGATCAGCTCAATGGACAATTTAAAGATGACAGCATTGTTTAATAGAGTAACCTACTGCATAGAATACTGAGAAAATTGGGAGAAATTTTTTGTAGCTGATCAATGTTCTAAATCTCAGTAATCTTTTTGGTTTTTGGTTTTAGAAGACTTTATTTGGGTGCCTGGGTGGCTCAGTGGGTTAGGCCTCTCTGCCTTCAGCTTAGGTCATGATCTCGGTGTCCTGGGATCGAGTCCTGAATGGGGCTCTCTGCTCAGTGCGGAGCCCAGCTTCCCCCCTCCTCTGCCTCTCTCTCTGCCTGCTTATGATCTCTCTTTCTGTCAAACAGATGGATATAATCTTTAAAAAAAAAAAAAAAGATTTTATTTATTTGTCAGGGAGAGAGAGAGAGCATAAGCAGGAGGAGCAGCAATCAGAGAGAGAAGCAGGCTTTCTGCCCCTTCAAGCAGGTAGCCCGATGGCAGGACTTGATTCCAGGACCCTGGGATCATGACCTGTGCTGAAGACAGATGCTTAACTGAAAAAACCACCTAGGCACCCCAATATACCAGTAATTTTAAACTGCTGTTAAAATTTCCTTCCACATGTATCACCAAAGATACAATCTGAATAAAATTTGAGAAACACTGTAGTTGAAAGTATAAATGGGAATCTAAAGGATGCAGGGCTTTTAACAACAGAAAGAAAGAGATGACAAGTAGTTTTAAAGTATGTGATAGATTATTTGGAAAGTTGGTCTAATTGAAAACCTAGAAGATCATGCTAACTCATAATGGTAGTCATTAGTGCTATTTGCTATTATTTTCAGTTCTTTAACTCCTGGGCACAGAGTAAGTACTGTACTTCCTGGTCCCCTTGAGGTTATATGAGATTATATGAGTAGTTATGATTAATGACTTAAGAAAAACAATGATATGTAACTACCATTATGAATGGATTCCTTTGATTGCTGCCA
This sequence comes from Meles meles, assembly GCF_922984935.1. Classification (NCBI taxonomy): domain Eukaryota; kingdom Metazoa; phylum Chordata; class Mammalia; order Carnivora; family Mustelidae; genus Meles; species Meles meles. The sequence goes on from NC_060070.1 coordinate 28,369,217, forward strand.
GGAATATTTTTTTCCCTCTAGTCTGGCCAACAAAACCATTAGCAATGATGGATATACTAATGGTCTGTGATAAGCTGACCAGCTGACCAGTAATAGACAGAGTATGAGTGAGAAATAAATTTTGTTGCAGTAAGCCACTGAGATATGGGGAGTGTTACTGTAGCATAACCCCATCTTTCCTGGCAGATACCCTAATTAATACATAGATTATGGCAAAAAGACACTGCTGAAAGTAAAAGACCTGAGGCTGGTACAAAAATGTTGTGACACTGAAGATTTTTCACTTCCTCTGATTAGTCCTGAGGATGTCTTGATCAAAAGACATGCTGGGTATAGAGAACAAAGTCTTCTGGTTCCCATCAGAATATCTCACATATTATCATTATCACTAAATTAAACAATTCAAATTCAACTGAGATTTTTACAACCTAAGTAATGCAAAAATTATTAAAGGATTAATTTTTTAATTAACAAATTACTTTAGGAACAAATAGAAATATACTATTAATGCTTTTTAATTTGAGGGAAGGTGAAATTTATATAACACAAAAGTAACCACTATACAGTATACTATTTAGTGGCCCTCAGTACATGCACAATTTTGTGGTACATTCACTTCTATCAAGTTTTAAAATTTTTTCATCGCCCCAGTGAAAACCCATTCCCATTAAGCAGTCATTCTCCAGCCTTTCTTTTTCCCAGCCCCTGGCCATCATCAATCTGTTTGTTTTAGTTCTGTGTTTATACCTATTTTGGATATTTCATATAAATGAAATCATACAATACATTACCTTTCAAGTCTGGCTTCTTTCACTTTGCATTATGTTTTCAAGGCTCATATACTTTCACGGCTTACCATTTGGCATTATATTTTCAAGGCTCATTTGTGGCTGAATAATATTCCATTTTATGGATATACCACATTTTGTTTATTCATCCATTGACAGATAAATTTTGTTTTCACCTTTTGGCTTCCTGTTAATCTTATCTTGCAAATAATTCTCATATATTTTCTTACGGACTATATAATTATAGCATATAATTATAATGTCAATATGAGAAATTAGGAGAAAGCAATATTAAGCCATATATTGAAACTAAAATCTGATGAAACTGAATTATCAGACTTATCTGAGAAAAAAGATAAAAATCTTTATTGTACAAACAGTAATTATTGGTTGTTTAAACCATAAAATTTACACACACACACAAATACACACACACCCCAACTTCTGAAGAGGAGATCAACAATTTGGTCAGCCTTCTAGAACATGGAACCAGAACATGGAGGATGATACGATGCCTGAAGCAAGAGAACATAATCTTTGCTCACCTGAAAGGTTCACCAGGGCCAAATACCTACCCACAATGCCCAGGTTTAATTAATGCTGGAGGAGCGCTCTAGATGGTGCTCTCTCAAGCCCTCTGCTAACTACTGTTCTACTCAGCTTCCCTGTGTTGAGCCCATCCACCATCTCTTTTGACCCATCATCAATAAGCTACTCATCTTTTGGTATGTGGAAATATTGCAGGGCTTGCATCGGGCAGTCACCATCATGTGACTTTTTTAGTAGTAATACACATTAGTAATGAGGGGCTCTGGAGTGGAAGAACATAGAAGGGATGTTTGTGCCTGCATGTGAGAAAATCACAGAAATTCTCAGAATTACCTAGACTAGAAATAACTTAATTCACCTATAACTACAGACTGCAGAGACCTGAAGAGATTTAATTTGTAAGATCAGGCCACTATTTTGTGAATGTGTATTAATAATATGGTGATAAATAAAATCTCACTTATTTAAAAGCATTATTGAATTCATAGCAATATCTTTTCTATTTGCAGATATTAAGAGTAACAGTCTATGAAGATTATCAAATTTTTGTCACATAAACAAAGAACCCTTCCTACTTTAAATAGACTGAGCACTAGTCACACTCCATTCTTAGCCACATGCAGCAAATTTATCTGGTCTTCCTGGATATTCATAGATGAAGCTGAGCTGCTGTCCTGTTCTGGCCAACAATGTAATTTTTTTTTTTTTAACATACAATGCATTATTTGCTTCAGGGTACAGGTCTACTTGTACCCGTAAGTCATCAGTCTTACACAATACACAGCACTCACCATAGCACATACCCTCCCCAATGTCCATAACTCAGCCACCCTATCCCTTCTACCCCAACGCCCCCCAGCAACCCTCAGTTCGTTTCCTGAGATTAAGAGTCTCTTATGGTTTGTCTCCCTCCCCAGTCCCATCCTGTTTCATTTTCCCCTCCCTTCCCCCCCATGACCTCCCCCATCCCACCCTGCCTCTCAATTTCCTCATATTGGGGAGATCATGTAATTGTCTTTCTCTGATTGACTTATTTTACTCAGCATAATACCCTCTAGTTTCATCCACGCTGTTGCAAATGTAAACTTTTTGAAGGGATTCCAGGGCTTGAGAATTAGGTGCTTTACCATATTTACCTAACTGCTTTCCATAGAAGCAAGCCGTGCTTTCTGTAGATTGCCCAAGCCTAACTCCTTCTCCTTAGAAAGCAACTTCCCACTTACATTATTGAAAACCAATAGCACTGGATATTTTTCCCCAGGAGAAAAACTTCAAATATCCCCAAATGTCTTTCCAATTTGCCAAAAGCTGACTTGAAGAACCCGCCTATAAAAAGAATACTCTGTTTTTCCTAAAAGCTCAAATTTTATTCAAACTTATCACTAGGCATTATAAATATTAACATCCTATATAAACTTTAGGAGAATTTTTTATTATAGGTGTGCGTTCAAGGCACAGGTAGGTGCAGGCAGGTCCTCACAGTTTGTGAAGGATGCATGCCCTGATAAAGTACCCTGAGCTCTTCTAAATCAGCATTTGAAGGAGAAAGTGGAAAGTTCTGAATCTTCCTGCCAGCTAACAGAAATACAGAATGCTATCTGCTAGATTCAGTTATAGAAGGGAAAGCTGTTAGACACTTCTCATACAGAAATATGTATTTTCGCAAACACTTTCAGCTACTGCTTTCGTCCATTACTGAGTGATAAAAGATAGTCACCATTGAAATCTAAAGCTTAAATGAGTCTGAGGTAAGAAAACAGCACACACTTAAGACGTCATTAGTATAGGAGAAATTCTTCAGGAGAAACCCATAAAACTCAAAGGTATTAAATAGATTTATTGCCTCTGGCTTTAAACCAAAGGGAGAATATCAGTTACACACTGTGCCCAGATACTTTATAAAGGGCATCTGAGTTGCTTGGATATCATCAATCAACTAAAAATTCATGATCAGATTCCCTCCTTAGTTAATTCTTCTCTAGGTCCTCCTCACTGAAAGGGTAAGATAGTATGGGGAAGAAGGCCACTGGTGTGTAAAAAAGAGCAATTCTAGAAAGCTTTCCCCTGCATCACGTTGACAAGGTTCTAATAGTCACACAATGTTAGCAAAAATGGCATGTCACAAATTTCTCATGAATTCCAGCTTTCCCAGAATAACCTAAAGCAATGGTGTTAAGAGATACCACCAACCTTGAACTTTTTTGATAAAATGCCCCATTTTCTAGTATTCTTTTGATTATTTACTTATGTGGTAAATATATCTATCACCCAGTATTCCTTAAAGCCTTAAATGAAGGGGAAAGGTAAAGTGCCAGGAGAGGTTCCAATTTTCATAAGATACTTCAAATACTTGGCAGTGAGGCATTTCTTTCTTGGAAAGGCTTGTCTTTCTTTCCTCTGACAATTCTATTTTCCAAATGATATGTAATTTATATTTCAGTAAGATAAACTCCAAAGATTAAAAAAAGAGGGGCACCGGGGGAGGAGTCAAGATGATGGAGAAGTAGCAGGCTGAGACTACATCAGGTAGCAGGAGATCAGCTCGATAGCTTATCTAAACATTGCAAACACCTACAAATCCAATGGGAGATCGAAGAGAGGAAGAACAGCAATTCTAGAAACAGAAAATCAACCACTATATGAAAGGTAGGACTGGCAGAGAAGAGAATCCAAAACGACGGGAAGATAGTCCGTGGGAGGAGGGGCCGGCTCCGGGCAAGCGGCGGAGCAACGGAGCACAAAATCAGGACTTTTAAAAGTCTGTTCCACTGAGGGACAATGCTCCAGAGGCTAAACCGGGGTGAAGCCCATGCGGGGTCAGCATGGCCCCAGGTCCCGCAGGATCACACAAGGATCAGGGGTGTCAGAGTGTCACAGAGCTTGCAGGTGTTAGAACGGAGAAGCCAGCTACAGAGACAGAGCCGAGGACTGAACTCTCAGCTCGGGGTTACCTTGAAACGGTCGCGGGCTGGGTGAGCTCGAAGCGTGGCTGGAGGCTGGGGATACAGGAATGACTGGGTGCTGTCCTCTGGGGACGCACTGAGGAGTGGGGCCCCGGGCTCTCGGCTTCTCCGGGCTGGAGACTGGGAGGCCGCCATTTTCATTCCCGTCCTCCGGAACTCTATGGAAAGCGTTCAGGGAACAGAAGCTCCCAAAAGCGAACTCGAGCAGATTACTTAGTCCAGTAAGTAGTCCTTAGTCTAAGGGACTAGTCCCTTAGTCCTCCGGTAAGGGCGGTGCAATTCCGCCTTGGGCAAGGACACTTGAGAGTCACTACAAGAGGCCCCTCCTCCAGAAGATCAACAAAATATCCAGCCAGGACGAAGTTCATCTATCAAGGAAAGCAAGTTTAATACCTAGAACAGCAGCAGAATTCCAGAGGAGGAGAAAGCAAAGCACAGAACTCATGGCTTTCTCCCCATGATTCTTTAGTCTTGCGGTTAATTCAATTTTTTTCAATTTTTTTCTTTCTTTTGTCTTCTTCTGCTAAATTTTTTAAAACTTTTTACCCTTTTCTTTTTTAATGTTTTTTGACTAGTTTATCTAAAATATATATTTTTTCTTTCTTTTTTATATTTTTTCTTTGTTTTATTTTTAATTTTTTTTTTCTGAACCTCTTTTTATACCCTTTCTCCCCCCCACAATTTGGGGTCTCTTCTGATTTGGTTAAAGTGCATTTTTCTGGGGTCTTTGCCACCCTTTTAGTATTTTATTTGATCCTTCATATCCTCTTATCTGGACAAAATGACAAGGCGGAAAAAAACACCACAAACAAAAGAACAAGAGGCAGTACCGAAGGCTAGGGACCTTACCAACACAGACATTGGTAATATGTCAGATCAAGAGTTCAGAATGATGATTTTGAAGGTTCTAGCCAGGCTCGAAAAAGGCATGGAAGATATTAGAGAAACCCTCTCTGGAGATATAGAAGCCCTTTCTGGAGAAATTAAAGAACTAAAATCTAACCAAGTTGAAATCAATAAAGCTAGCTCACTGCTAGGATAAATGAGGCAGAAGAAAGAATTAGTGATATAGAAGACCAAATGGCAGAGAATAAAGAAGCTGAGCAAAAGAGGGACAAACAGCTACTGGACCACGAGGGGAGAATTCGAGAGATAAGTGACACCATAAGACAAAACAACATTAGAATAATTGGGATTGAGAAGAAGAAGAAAGAGAGAGGGGAGCAGAAGGTATATTGGAGAGATTTATTGGAGAGAATTTCCTAATATGGCAAAGGGAACAAGCATCAAAATCCAGGAGGTGCAGAGAACCCCCCTCAAAGTCAACAAGAATAGGTCCACACCCCGTCACCTAATAGTAAAAATTACGAATCTTAGTGACAAAGAGAAAATCCTGAAAGCAGTCCGGGAAAAGAAGTCTGTAACATACAATGGTAAAAATATTAGACTGGCAGCAGACTTATCCACAGAGACCTGGCAGGCCAGAAAGAGCTGGCATGATATATTCAGAGCACTAAACGAGAAAAAATATGTAGCCAAGAATACTCTATCCAGCTAGGCTATCATTGAAAATAGAAGGAGAGATAAAAAGCTTTCAGGCCAAACAAAAGCTGAAAGAATTTGCAAACACCAAACCAGCTCTACAGGAAATATGGAAAGGGGTCCTCTAAGCAAAGAGAGACCCTAAAAGTAGTAGATCAGAAAGTAACAGACAATGTACAGTAACAGTCACCTTATAGGCAATACAATGGAACTAAACTCATATCTCTCAATCGTCACCCTGAATGTTAATGGACTAAATGCCCCAATCAAAAGACACAGGGTATCAGAATGAATAAAAAAAAAAACCCATCTATATGTTGCCTACAAGAAACCCATTTTAGACGCGAAGACACCTCCAGATTTAAAGTGAGGGGGTGGAAAACAATTTACCATGCTAATGGGCATCAGAAGAAAGCTGGGGTGGCAATCCTTATATCAGATCAATTAGATTTTAAGCCAAAGACTATAATAAGAGATGAGGAAGGACACTATATCATACTCAAAGGGTCTGTCCAACAAGAAGATCTAACAATTTTAAATATCTATGTCCCTAACGTGGGAACAGCCAACTAATAAACAATTTAATAACAAAATCAAAGAAACACATCAATAATAATACAATAATAGTCAGAGACTTTAACACTCCCCTCACTGAAATGGACAGATCATCCAAGCAAAAGATCAACAAGGAAATAAAGGCCTTAAATGACACACTGGACCAGATGGAAATCACAGATATATTCAGAACATTTCATCCCAAAGCAACAGAATACATATTCTTCTCTAGTGCACATGGAACCTTCTCCAGAATAGATCACATCCTGGGTCACAAATCAGGTCTCAACCGGTATCAAAAGATTAGGATCATTCCCTGCATATTTTCAGACCACAATGCTCTGAAGCTAGAACTCAATCACAAGAGGAAAGCTGGAAAGAACCCAAATACATGGAGACTAAACAGCATCCTTCTAAAGAATGAATGGGTCAACCAGGAAATTAAAGAAGAATTGAAAAAATTCATGGAAACAAATGATCATGAAAACACAACGGTTCAAAATCTGTGGGACACAGCAAAGGCAGTCCTGAGAGGAAAATATATGGTGGTACAAGCCTTTCTCAAGAAACAAGAAAGGTCTCAAGTACACAACCTAACCCTACACCTAAAGGAGCTGGAGAAAGAACAAGAAAGAAACCCTAAACCCAGCAGGAGAAGAGAAATCATAAAGATCAGAGCAGAAATCAATGAAACAGAAACCAAAAAAACACAACAGAAAAAATCAATGAAACTAGGAGCTGGTTCTTTGAAAGAATCAATAAGATTGATAAACCCCTGGCCAGACTCATCAAAAAGAAAAGAGAAAGGACCCAAATCAATAAAATCATGAATGAAAAAGGAGAGATCACAACTAACACCAAAGAAATACAGACAATTATAAGAACATACTATGAGCAACTCTACACCAACAAATTTGACAATCTGGAAGAAATGGATGCATTCCTAGAAACATATATACTACCACAACTGAACCAGGAAGAAATAGAAAACCTCAACAGAGCCATAACCAGTAAGGAGATTGAAACAGTCATCAAAAATCTCCACAAACAAACAAAAGCCCAGGGCCAGACGGCTTCCCAGGGGAATTCTACCAAACATTTAAAGAAGAACTAATTCCTATTCTCCTGAAACTGTTCCAAAAAAACAGAAATGGAAGGAAAACTTCCAAACTCATTTTATGAGGCCAGCATCACCTTGATCCCAAAACCAGACAAGGATTCCACCAAAAAAGAGAACTACAGACCAATATCCTTGATGAACACAGATGTGAAAATTCTCACCAAAATACTAGCCAATAGGATTCAACAGTACATTAAAAGGATTATTCACCATGGCAAAGTGGGATTTATTCCAGGGCTGCAAGGTTGGTTCAACATCCGCAAATCAATCAGTGTGATAGAACACATTAATAAAAGAAAGAACAAGAACCATATGATACTCTCAATAGATGCTGAAAAAGTGCTTGACAATGTACAGGACCCTTTTCTGATCAAAACTCTTCAAAGTGTAGGGATAGAGGGCACATACCTCAATATTGTCAAAGCCATCTATGAAAAACCCACCGCAAATATCATTCACAATGGAGAAAAACTGAGAGCTTTTCCGTTAAGGTCAGGAACACGGCAGGGATGTCCATTATCACCACTGCTATTCAACATAGTACTAGAAGTCCTAGCCTCAGCAATCAGACAACAAAAAGAAATTAAAGGCATCCAAATCGGCAAAGAAGAAGTCAAACTATCACTCTTAACAGATGATATGATACTATATATGGAAAACCCAAAAGACTCCACTCCAAAACTGCTAGAACTTGTCCAGGAATTCAGTAAAGTGTCAGGATATAAAATCAATGCACAGAAATCAGTTGCATTTCTGTACACCAACAACAAGACAGAAGAAAGAGAAATTAAGGAGTCAATCCCATTTACAATTGCACCCAAAACTATAAGATACCTAGGAATAAACCTAACCAAAGAGGCTAAGAATCTATATGCAGAAAACTATAAAGTACTCATGAAAGAAATTGAGGAAGACACAAAGAAATGGAAAAATGTTCCATGCTCCTGGATTGGAAGAATAAATATTGTGAAAATGTCTATGCTACCTAAAGCAATCTACACATTTAACGCAATCCCTATCAAAATACCATCCATTTTTTTCAAAGAAATGGAACAAATAATCCTAAAATTTATGTGGAACCAGAAAAGACCTCGAATAGCCAAAGAAATATTGAAAAAGAAAGCTAAAGTGGGTGGCATCACAATTCCGGACTTCAAGCTCTATTACAAAGCTGTCATCATCAAGACAGTATGGTACTGGCACAAAAACAGACACATAGATCAATGGAACAGAATAGAGAGCCCAGAAATAGACCCTTAACTCTATGGTCAACTAATCTTCAACAAAGCAGGAAAGAATGTCCAATGGAAAAAAAAAAAAAAAAAAAACAGTGTCTTCAACAAACAGTATTGAGAAAATTGGACAGCCACATGAAGAAAAATGAAATTGGACCACTTCCTTACACCACACACGAAAATAGACTCCAAATGGATGAAGGACCTCAATGTGAGAAAGGAATCCATCAAAATCCTTGAGGAGAATGCAGGCAGCAACCTCTTCGACCTCAGCCGCAGCAACATCTTCCTAGGAACATTGGCAAAGGCAAGGGAAGCAAGGGCAAAAATGAACTATTGGGATTTCATCAAGATCAAAAGCTTTTGCACAGCAAAGGAAACAGTTAACAAAACCAAAAGACAACTGACAGAATGGGAGAAGATATTTTCAAACGACATATCAGATAAAGGGCTAGTGTCCAAAATCTATAAGGAACTTAGCAAACTCAACACCCAATGAACAAATAATCCAATCAAGAAATGGGCAGAGGACATGAACAGACATTTCTGCAACGACATCCAGATGGCCAACAGACACATGAAAAAGTGTTCCACATCACTTGGCATCAGGAAAATACAAATCAAAACCACAATGAAATATCGCCTCACACCAGTCAGAATGGCTAAAATTAACAAGTCAGGAAATGACAGATGCTGGCGAGGATGCGGAGAAAGGGGAACCCTCCTACACTGTTGGTGGGAATGCAAGCTGGTGCAACCACTCTGGAAAACAGCATGGAGGTTCCTCAAAATGTTGAAAATAGAACTACCCTACGACCCAGCAATTGCACTACTGGGTATTTACCCTAAAGATACAAACGTAGTGATCCGAAGGGGCTTGTGCACCCGAATGTTTATAGCAGCAATGTCTACAATAGCCAAACTATGGAGAGAACCTAGATGTCCATCAACAGATGAATGGATAAAGAAGATGTGGTATATATACACAATGGGATACTATGCAGCCATCAAAAGAAATGAAATCTTGCCATTTGCGATGACATGGATGGAACTAGAGGGTATCATGCTTAGTGAAATAAGTCAATCGGAGAAAGACAACTATCATATGATCTCCCTTATATGAGGACATGGAGATGCAACATGGGGGTTGGGGGATAGGAGAAGAAAAAATGAAACAAGATGGGATTGGGAGGGAGACAAACTATAAGTGACTCTTAATCTCACAAAACAAACTGGGGCTTGCTAGGGAGAGATGGGGTTGGGAGAGAGGGAGGGGGGTTATGGACATTGGGGAGGGTATGTGCTATGGTGAGTGCTGTGAAGTGTGTAAACCTGGTGATTCACAGACCTGTACCCCTGGGGATAAATATACATTATATGTTTATAGAAAAAAATAGAAATTAAAAAAAGAAGAAGAAAAAAAAAAGGGGAGGGCACCTGGGTGGCTTAGTGGGCTAAGCATCCCACTCTTGATTCCAGCTCAGTTCATGATCTCAGGTTTGAGAACAAGCCCTATGTTGGGCTCTGTGCTGTGCATGGAGACTGTTTGGGATTCTCTGTCTCCCTCAACCTCCACCCTGCAACACACTAAATAAATAAATATTTTTTTGGAAGTAATTACTCTTTTTAGTTCTGGATGTCAACTACAGTAACACTGCATCTTAGAGAACATGTGCTCCACATTCCACCTGTAGCCTGTGTGAAAATACGAGACCAATAGGTACCTGTAAATTCCCAGAAGGCTAACAGTTGTCTTGGTCACTTTCAGCTATGAATTTGTATCTCTAGTGATTTTGTTTTGCCCCCAACTGAGGTCTTTGCAGCTGTTTCTCTTTGTCTCGAATCAGATACCAAAAGATGGAATGCTTTGTGAAGACGTTTTGCTGTTAAGTGGGAATCCCATTTGCACAGTGTCAGGTAAAACCTCAGGAACAGGCTCCTAGGGAGAAGAATGTGGTAGATCCTGTAAAGATAAAAGACTGCAGGCTGGCTTTGTCCTATGTTAGGAAAAACTCAGTTTTGAGCACTGCTAATGGGCTGGTGATTATCTGAATTGCAGTTATATGAACATGGGGTTGGCTGGAGACAGTTTCTTGCATAGTTTAGGCTCCGTAATACAGTTATGGTTTCCAGGTGTCTCTGCACTGCATGTGATGTGCTCTAGTCAGGATTATGTCATGTGGATACATCATCTGCACTGGGAACAGCAAAGACCAGGGGAATTATCAGTATCCTTACAAAAACCACGTGACAAGAAAAAAAAAATATCATACCTACAGTCTGTTGAGTGTTTAAGGAAAATAAAATTTGAGTCCGTTCTTAATATCCATTCTATTCATAAAAAGGTAAAAGTACCTTTCAAGGGGTTAATAAATACCATCTCCTTTTAAAGGAGGTACTTACGACACTTTTCTTAGATGATGTGGGAATTCTTATTTGACCCATCTGTGACGTTCTCAGAGAAGCAAAATACAGGACATAATGCTGTTTTACCTGGAATCTTGGAGTAAAGAACAGGGTCTAAAGCAGCAGCTGGTGATATGAAGCAGCAGCTAAAACTTCAACCTGCATGTCCATTCAATCGTGGGCCTTCTAATACTGTAAAAATGTTAAAGTAATTCTCTCATCAAATTTTAATAATTCCATTTCTAAATAATGTCTTACATCTCTTTTAATCAAATATGTAAAAATCTAAATGTATACATTTGCACAGAGATGCAAGTCATTCCTTTATTATATCCTTCAGTATTTTCTAGACTTAGCATACACATACAAACATATGTGTGCATGTGCATACACACACACACACACACACGACCAGTGGACTTTCCTAGTGCATTTATTGATCTCCATTTTTTTACTCTCCACAAACAGCAGCTACAATGAATTTAATTTCCTTTGAGTGTTAAAGACAAAAGGCCTTCTGTGGTCGATGATATGACTGTTATTCTTTTGTGTATACCCCTAAAACACAGAACTAGTTTTTTTTTAATATTTTATTTATTTATTTATTTGACAGAGAGAGAGGTCACAAGGAGGCAGAGAGGCAGGCAGAGAGAAAGGGAGAAACAGGCTCCCCACTGAGCAGAGAGCCCGATGCGGGGCTCGATACCAGGACCCTGAGATCATGACCTGAGCCGAAGGCAGAGGCTTAACCCACTGAGCCACCCAGGCGCCCCCAGAACAACTAGTTTTACACACATGGGCTATAACTCAACATGGCCACTGTGTAGAAGTCTCTTATATTCCATGCCTTCTGCATATATTCACAGGGAAACCTACTTAAACCAGGGATAGTCATTACTTATATTATTATATATAAGATTCTAATAATATAGTCTATTAGAATCTTGTTATATATAACTATTTTTATTAGACTATATTATATATAGTCTTATATTCCATGCCTTCTGAGTATAGTCACAGGGAAACGTACTTAAACCAGGGATAGTCATTACTGGACAGAATGCTCTGAAATCCTAACTTATTTTGAAAGTAAATCATGTAAAGAATGTGACACATCTGACTTAGTTGAAAACCTCTGGCAACAATTCCTCTAAGTAGGTAAGTTATAATATAGTATATTGATATTGATAATAATGTCAATTACATCCTCATTGGGTTATTCTAGTTTGCAAATTTAATAACAAGTTTGCAAATAAAATAACAGTGTCCCAGAAAGACAGATATAAGTGTTCTGCCAAGATTTAAGCCAAGAAAATGCATTTTGTATCTATTATCACTCTTTTCCAGTAAGTTTAATATCAAATTCCTTTCTCCATACTATATTCTAAAGAACTGGTTTGTTTACGTCATGTGGATTTTTAGTTCATACATCTTCCTTCTTTTCTAACACAGTTCTGTAAAAAGTTGACAAGTCCTAATGGGATTCAAAGATATAATCAAAATAGTTCTCATTATGAATGTATTCTGAAAGTTTAGAAAATTTTATAGCCTCACCTCCCCCAACTGGAATCGACTATATGGCATTATTTGAATTGTTTTTGTATTTGTTTGATGGCCAGATCCAGGATGGTACCATGGAAGACAAGAAACCATAGATTTGATTCATCCACATTATTCTTTTATTCAATAATATTTATATACCAGGCATCACACTGTCCTATATGTACTCTCTCTGGCAAAAACACTGTCTCATGGGCAAGACTTTCTATGTGTTGTATTATATTGAAACTTAGTAAAAATAATGTATCTATCCACTCCAAAGAACTCTAAGACAACATTTCAGTAAGTGGACTATTCTAAAAGTAACCAAAAGTCTATTTAATTTATAACACAGTTATAAAAATCGAAACTGAAGAAAATTTTATCCACTTGTATGGATAAGATTTCTTAAATATCTATATTTTATACTGCTTTTTTCTTGTAAGTTACTCAGTGAGCACCAAATATTTATTGCATTAGAAGTGAACAAAACGAGATGCTAACCATTTGCCTATACTGAATTCATGCAGTCATTCTCAGTATAATATATTCCCATTAAAATGAACAGGTCTATTAATTTCATTGAGCGTTTTATGGGTATTAGGTTTGGAAAATAATCCAAGATACCTGACCTGCAAATGCATAGTATGTGATGCCTCAATGTTTATCAGAAAATTTGATTTTTTTTCCTCTTTAAACTCCTAATCATCTCATTTTTACATTTAAGGTGTTATATTGCAATAAAAATTTCAATTTTGAGGTGATGGATTATAGATAACACTCATTGCCCCTCTTCGTTTGCATTTTTCTCCTAAATTTTTAATAAAGTATAAAGACAATAGGAGAATTAAGCATAGTTAACCTATAATCTAATAATGTGCAGAATGCAGTTTCCTTTTAAAAAATGTCATTAGTTGTATATTACTCCTTTAATAACACTAAAACTATGCTAAATGAGACTTAATCTTTTTTATAAAATTCATAGACGACTTCAGGATTTACAATACCTCAGTCATTATTATTTTTTTTTTTAAAGATTTTATTTATTTGACAGAGAGAAATCACAAGAGAGGCAGGCAGAGAGAGAGGAAGGGAAGCAGGCTCTCCGCTGAGCAGAGAGCCCGATGCGGGACTCGATCCCAGGATCCTGAGATCATGACCTGAGCCGAAGGCAGCGGCTTAACCCACTGAACCACCCAGGCGCCCCCCTCAGTCATTATTATTAATACTTTATTAGAGATGCATGAAAAAATGCCAATTACAACTTTATTAACTGGAATAATGGTCAGGAAAAAGCTATGAATAAGCTAAAATCCAAATTATTTTTTTTAAAGATTATTTATTTATTTATTTGACAGACAGATCACAAGCAGGCATAGAGGCAGGCAGAGAGAGAGGAAGGGAAGCAGGCTCCCTGCTGAGCAGAGAGCCCTATGCCGGGCTTAATCCCAGGACCCTGAGATCATGACCTGAGCCAAAGGCAGAGGCTTTAACCCAGTGAGCCACCCAGGCGCCCCCTAAAATCCAAATTAAAACTGATCACAATTTTGTACAAAGTGATTTTAAGGTAAGTTTACTAAACTAGTATTCAGTACTCAGGATATATGTACTCAGTGCATTTATTACTCAACAGATTTCTATGTATAATTGTGGGCTTCTGTTTCTATTACTAAAGTGATTGCCCACTATAACAATACATAATGATTCTTTGGTGACAGCACTCAAGAATGTGAGATTCTGCCTTAACAAAGTCAATACATTCCCGATGAGATCCCCAAAAAGGCCAGGATCACTCTGTTATTGACTGGATTTGAACCCATTCAGTTTTCTGGAAAATTTGGTGTGAACCCAAAGCTTGACCTAGGACTGTCCCGAACATGAGGTAAGCTTCTGCCCCAGATCTGTCTAGGCCATCAGCCTCTCTAAATGAGAAGGCATGTGAAAGAAAGAGATAATGTGAACATGACACCAGCTTGAATAAATGAATATAAGTAGGACTGAAGCTGAAGGAGAGGAAGCAAAAATGGCCAGGGCCTGGCCATAGTATCATTCTAGTCTCATGAATAAATAGACTTGACATAGAGAATCATGTTCAGTCTTATCCCAGAATCACTATCGACCAATTCAATGTCAGAGTCAGGCTCAATCAGATTAGTTTCCTCTCTAGAAGAGGTACAAAGAGAAAAGGAGGAACTGAAGGGGTTGAGAGATTTTCTTCTCACTCACATGAACACAAAAAGAGAGTCAAAACTATATATGTAATACTTTGAATATCTTGACCAATAAGAACTAAAATGTTATACCATATGTTAAAATATCAGTTGGTGTTTGCTGGATATAGAAATCTAAAGTGACTTCTTTCTTTTTCTTTTCAATATTAAGTATCATTCCATGGTCTCATAACTTCTATTTATTTTTATTAGAAATTTCTCATCATTCCTGTGCTCCTGTAGGAGATGTGTCCTTTTCTCTGATTACTTTTAAGATTCTTTTCATCTTTTGTTTTTAGCAGTATGCTTACATTTGCTTTCCTTTGTATTATCCTACTTAAGTTTACTGAGCTTCCTGAATCTAGGGGTGTGTTCTTTACCAAACTTAAAAACACATGAAAGCATTAGGTCTTAAAATTTTTTCCTGTTCCACTTTTTTCTCTACCAATTCTCCTGAGACCTCAATTACATCTATTTAGCTCTTGATATTTTCCCATAGGTCCCTGATGTTTGATATCTTAAGTTTGTCTTATTCTGGTTAATTTCTATTAAACTGTCTTCAAATCACTAATTTTTATGCAACTAAAGTTATTCAATAAATATTTGACTTCAAACATTATATTCTCTATTCTATAAAATCTCTCTTAGCATTTCCATTTCTCTCCTGAAAATTTCCATCCCAGAATCTGTGATTTTTTTTTGTTTTTAGAAAATTCTTTCACCTATTGTTTTAAAGTTCTTGTCTATTAATATTTACATGACCTTGAGTCACTTCCTAGTGACTAATTTTTCTTCTGATAAAGAGTCAAACTGTTCCATTTTGTTGCATTTCCATTATTTTTATTCTATTTTAGACACTATGTTTAAAGGAAGAGTGGAAAATTAAGAATGTATTTGTTACTTCTTTTTTTTACCTCTCCCCACCTCCCTGCAAGAGAGCACAAAATTTTCCTATCTCTGGTAATTAACGTAAGCAGCTGATCTTCAGATTTCTCTCAGAGTCAAACTGAACTGAGGCAGACTGGTATTTCAATATTAAAATTTCCTTCTGCTTAGCCTAACAATCTCCTATACTGCCAATGTCAAGGACACAAATATTGCTGCATAACAAATATTTGCCAATATTTGAGCTGAGTAATGTTTGGGTTACAGTTTGCAATAGTTTCACTTTTTTTTTTTTTTAATTCCAGTGTAACTGACAAAATGTTATATTAGTTTCATGTATATAATTTTCAGTAGTTTTGATTCTACTTTGAATTAGCATGGCCCTAAACTCCAAATTCTTTAAGACTGTCCATGGGTATATGTATTTTATGTTTTCCAATCCCTGTCCAGTATTGTTTTCTTGGCAAATTTCTGAGATCTGGGTCAGGGAAGGTTGCTCATTATCAGACCGAGTAATTAATTTTTGCATTTGGGGATCCTCCAGATTTCAGTTGATCTTTCAATCATACTATTATTAAAAATCCTTGCTTGTTCCTTCCTAAAAGAGACTACAAAGCCTCTTCAGGTCTATTTCTCTTCCTATCCAAACCCTAATCAGGCAATAGCCCTCAGGTATGAAAGTTCCCACAGGCCACCTATAAATATTTGTCTATCTGTAGAATTTAGTTCAACATACCATCCTTAAGCTCAGGACTTTCATAACCTCAAAGACAAGTATTTTTTTGTAAAAGTGTGATTTTTATTTTATCCATTTCCTTTTGTTATTGTTACCAACAAAATAAAAGTTTTTCACATTCTTACTACATCCTCACTGGAAGTGAAATTCCCCCTATTTCTCTTTGAAATCTGTAAATACCAAAATAGGACAAAATGTATCTCAGTGGTAAATCTTAGAAAATTGTGATATTATAATCTCCCAAATCTTAGGGAGTCCTTTTTAAGATTTTTAAACAAGTGAATGATATGTCATTTTGATGTCAGATACGTTTCAGTAGCTCAAGTGCAAGAAATCATTTCTTTGAAAAATAGAATAAACCCAGCATAAACCCTGGAGAGAAAATGGCTGAAAATAAGAGCACAAAAGAATAGTTATGAGTGGAAACAGCAAAAACACCTATGAACGTAAGAATACCTCCTTCCTAATGTACTCTGATGCTTCCATGACTGCTCTTCTGCAGATGGCAGTACTCTGCACAGAGTGCTTAACAAAGCCTCAGAAAATTACTGACTACTACAAATATGGAAAATAAAATCTGACATTCAAGCATAGTTTCCTTCTATCTGATTTTATCACAACATTGATGTTCTAGTATATTAGGCCAGACAAATGAGAAACTCCAGAATAAAAAAAACAAAAGTAATCAGTCTGTAGTAGTCGGAGCTTAAATGTAAACACATACAACTAAAAAAAAAAAAAAAAAAAAAAAAATTCATAGCCTAAGTTAAAAGTTGACTGTGAGAACTGGTTTAATTGCGGTAAAAAACATTGAGGAACAGGTTTATACATTTCGGTGACAAGATCCTAGTGATACAAGAGGACTACTCTAGCAGCTGTGGCCATCAGATCTAGTTGCAGATCAGAGGACAAAGGAAAGGCAGACAGGTACAAAAAAAAGTCCCTCAGGTTAGCTCCCCTTAAGGAACATTTTATTTTATACAAGTATTGGCCAAATTTTATTTACATAGTCACTCTAAGAAGAGTAGTAAATACAAACTTTTTATTCTAGAAGACAATGTTTCCACCTCAAAAACACAGAATTCTCTTGCTAAGGAAGACATTCGGATGACTATTATAACAGGCAACTAACAGTCTCTTTCTCAGACTCCTTTCTCAAGAGGCCTGGGGTAAGACTGAACAGTAATAAATGAGAGTAAAATATACATATTATAAATATCTATAGGGGCACCTGGATGGCTCAGTGGGTTAAAGCCTCTCCCTTCAGCTCAGGTCATGATCCCAGGGTCCTGGGATGCAGCCCTGCATTGGCTCTCTGCTCAGCAGGGAGCATGCTTCCCCCACTTCTCTCTCTGCCTGCCTCTCTGCCTACTTGTGATCTCTGTCTGTCAAATAAATAAAAATCTTTTTTAAAAAATCTTAAATTTAAAAAAATTTTAAAAACTGTATCTTTTACCACATATAGCAATGAAGATAATGTTAATCTATGTCATACTACATTAATCATTCTTAAGCTAATTAGGCCTTTATCAGTCAGGATATCCCAACAGGAGAAAGAAAACACAGTGATTTGAACAGGAAAGTTTACAAAAAAGAACTATTAACTGTAACAAGAGATTTCAATAACAAAGTATTGGCTATTAAAGGTAAAGAGAACTCTAAAGAATACATGTGAAGTAAATACAGGGAGCAACAATCAACTATAGGGCTGAGCCCCAAAAGAAGAGAGAACCCACCATCCTTCTAAGCATAAGGGTAGTGGCTTGCTAGATGGTGGAGTCACTATGGTATTTGGCCTGCAGAAATTTCTAGAAATTATCCTCTGGAGCTCCGAAGGAAAGCCATCCACAGGGAGATGCCACAGCTCAGAATGCATTATAATATTGCCCAGGCTGAGGAGACATTGTTCATTGGGAAGTGCTTGTCTTCAGCACTGCACTGAGGCCACCAGAGGGCATATCCAGAAAAGTTTTCAGTATGGGGCCCCACTAGCCATGTGGGTTGTAGAAGCTGAGGGCTAGAGAAACTGTTGACTATAGGAACCAGAACTGAGATAAGTTAGAGTCTCAGAAGCCCTTGAGAGGAGCACTCTGATCCCGGAAAGAAAACGCCTTTGTTCACTATAGTATCCTCTAGTAACAAAGTGTGAAGATGTTTCAGCTGCTCTACTTTCACAGAGAAGTTGATGAAAGATGATATGGAGATGAGAGGTAACAAATTGTTAATACAAGGCCTAAATAATTCCAGAAAAAGCATACAACGAGACCCTTTTATAAAAGGCTTTAGCTTGCCACAGGTAGTGATTCCTTTGATCCAGACAAAGAAAAATGATACTTACTGAAGGCTGGCATGGCTGTGACAATTTCTTAAAACAAGACAACAGAGAAGTTCTGCCACATCAGTTGACTCTTCCTTTCACAAATGATTTCCCTATAACATGTGAAGCTCTTTGATAGCCTTTTCCATTGCAGAAGTTCGTTCAAACTGGAGTCATTGGGACGCCTGGGTGGCTCAGTAGGTTAAGGCCTCTGTCTTAGGCTCAGGTCATGATCTCAGGGTCATGGGATCGAGCCCCGCATTGGGCTCTCTGCTCAGCAGGGAGCCTGCTTCCTCCTCTCTCTCTGCCTGCCTCTCTGCCTACTTGTGCTCTCTGTCTGTCAAATAAATAAATATAATCTTAAGGGAAAAAAAAACTTAAGTCATTGCTTTATCAACTAATTGTCACTGCTTTATTAACTAAGCAGATGTAATATTCTAAACACGTCAGCATTACAACGATCTTCACAACACCTTCATAAGAAGTACATTCCATCTCACTTTCTTTGCTCATCCTAAGAAACAATTCCTCATTCTTCTAAAATTTTATCATGAGATTGCAGCAATTCAGTCACATCTTTAGGCGCCTTTTCCAATTCTCCAGTTTTTTCCACATCTGCAGTTACCTCCTGCACTGAAGTCTTGACCCCCTCAAAATCATCCATGAGGGTTGAAATCAACTTCTTCCAAACTGTTTCTATAAATATTTTAACCTCTTTCAATGAATCATGAATGTTCTTAATGGCATCTAGAATGGTGAATCTTGCTAGAAGGTTTTCAATTTACTTTGCCTAAATCAAGGAAGCACTATATTTGGCAGCTAAAGCCTTTTATAAAATGCTTTTTTTTTTTTTTTTTAAGATTTTACCCATTCATTTGAGAGAGAGAGCACAAGCAGAAGGGGAGAGGGGCAGAGGGAAAGGGACAACAAGGCTCCCTTCTGAGCGGGGTACCTAACCTGGGACTGGATCCCAGGACCCCAAGATCATGACGTGAGCCAAAGGCACACACTTAACAGACTGGGCCACCCAGAGCCCCTAAAATGTATTTCTTAATTAGTAAGATTTGAAGGTCAAAATTGCTCCTTGATTCATGGGCTACAGAATGGATATTGTGTTAGCAGACATGAAAACAACATTAACCTTACTGTACATCTTCATCAGAGCTCTTGAGTGACCAAGCACATTGTCAACAAGCAACAGCATTTTAAAAGGCATCTTCTTTTCCTGAGCAGTATCTCAACAGTGGGCTTATAATATTCAGTAAACCATGTTGTAAACAAATGTGCTGCTATCCAAGCTTTATGGTTCCATTTATAGAGCACAAGCAAAGTAGGGTTAACATCATTCTTAAGGGCCCTAGAATTTTTGGATGGTAAATGAGCATTAGCTTCAACTTAAAGTAACCAGGTACCCTAAATCCCTGAGGAGAAAGTCAGCCTGTCCTTTCAAGCTTTGAAGCCAGGCGTTATTCATTGACATCTCTCTAGCTATGCACTCCTAGATGACATATTCTTCCAAAAAAAGCTACTTGTCTATACTGAAAGTCTGTTGTTTAGTGTAGCCATCTTCGTTAGTTATCTTAGGTAGATGTTTTGGACAACTTGCTGTAACTTCTATACCAGCCCTTGGTGCTTCATCTTGCACTTTCACGTAATGAAGATAGCTTCTTTCCTTAAACTGTATGAACCAACCTCTACTAGCTTCAGACTTTTTCTCTACAGCTTCCTCACTAGCCTTCATAAAATTGAGAAGAGACAGGGCCTTGCTCTGAATTAGACTTTGGATTAGGGGAATGTTGTGGCTGATTTGATCTTCTTTCCAGACCACTAAAAACTTCCTCCACATCAACAATAAGGCTGTTTTGCTTTCTTATCATTCACATGTTCACTGGAGTAACACATTTAATTTCCTTCAAGAATTTTTCCTTTATATTCACAACTTCACTAACATGCAAGACACCTAGCTTTTGGTCTATCTCAGCTTTCAACGTGCCTTCCTCACTAAGCTTAATCATACCTAGATTCTGATTTAAAGTGAGAGACACGTGACTCTTCTTTTCACTTAAACACTCAGAAGTCATTGTAGGGTTATTAATTGGCCTAATTTCAATATTGTTGTATCTCAGGGAATAGAGAGGCCCAAGGAGGAGAAAAAGGGAGATGGGGAAGAGCCAGTCAGTAGAGCAGCCAGAACACACACAACATTTACCAATTAAGTTTGCCACCTTATATGGGTGGTTTGTAGCTCTCCAAAACAATTACAATAGTAACATCAAAGATCACTGATCACCATACAAATAAATAAATAATGAAAAACCTTGAAATAAGAGTCATGAAAGTGAGCAAATGCTCTTGGAAAAATGACACCAACAGACCAGCTCAATGCCACACACCTTTCGTTTGTGATAAACCATTATCTACAAAGTGCAATAAAGCAAAGCACGATAAAACAAGATGTGCCTCTTTGTAATAATACCAACACATACCAACCATAACAGCTGTGAGTATAATGTGTATAAAGCTCTTAGTACAGTGTGAGGAACATAATAAACTCTGGACATATGATATAAACCTGAGAACGTGCCCAGGGTTCTGAGCAGAATTCCAGTGGCCTTATTAACTTTTCAACCACTAACAAATGTTGAATTTCTTTATCTTCAAATACTCATTATGTATTAACCTAGAAAAATCCTTAAACATCTATTAAACATCATAAAAATAACTGGAATGTTTTAAAAAGGTTTTACTATGGAGTTTCACAAAACAAATGGCAAAAATAACAAGATAAACAACAACAACAAAAATCACTGTAGGTATTACCAAATACTGTGACAAATTAAGAACAGATCTAGAGATTTCTTCAGATACTTGCACTTTATGCATATTCCATTTTTTTCAGGTATGTATGCATATTTACATATGTATAAATATACATTTTTATGACAAAAGTCAATTTATATCCTTTGCAAAAGAAACTTTTAAATATATTTTATTCTTTTTAGTTGGGAATTCTCAGTGATTCTTAACATAATCACTAAGGTAAACTAGATTGACTTACTGATGTTAAACCTTGTCTTATTCTTCAAATATGCCACACTGGATCAATTTTTTTCATAAATAGTTCTATTCTCAAGTAATTTTAATATGAATTTCATATATTATTGAATTTTATTGATACTTATCATTCTAAATTTACAAGCTTATTGTTTTCATTTCATATTTTTATTGTTAACATTCCATAAAAGAGTGATGCCAAGTATTTATATGGCTATTAATAGTGAAACAAGGGGCACCTGGGTGGCTCAGTTGGTTAAGCGACTGCCTTCGGCTCAGGTCATGATCCTGGAGTCCTGGGATCGAGTCCCGCATCGGGCTCCCTGCTCGGCAGGGAATCTGCTTCTCCCTCTGACCCTCTCACCTCTCATGCTCTCTCACTCTCTCTCTCCTCTCTCAAGTCAATAAATAAAATCTTTAAAAAAAAAATAGTGAAACAAAAAGGAAAAGAGGGAAGTTAGCTTAGGGTGAGAGTAGAAGGGAAGGAGCTGGAAAAGGTAGGAGATCAAAACAAAAAACTACAGATGATGGAAATTTATGTTTTAACAATTATAAATAAGGAAATAGCAGAGATACAACTTTTAATCTATCAATAAGCAGAAGACTAGTTTTTGTAAATCAAGTATAACTTCACAATACCACTTATACAAACTCTGATAGTCATGGAATAATTTGATACCACAGAAATAGATTTACTTAAGGAAACAGTCACACAGTGCTTATATTTATGGTTTAGCCTTTTGAGAATCATGAAATTTTAAGGACATATTAGCACTTTATCTAGTATAATTTTTAATGCTCATGTAAATTATCTGCCCACAGATACTAAATCAGAACTCTAAGCTGATTGCAATCTATTACTTTTTCCAACACATTCCTCTACCTCAATGATTATTCTCAAAGTTAAAGGTATTAGTGACTCTAGAAATAGCTGGGCAACTCTTATGGATAATCTTTCTTTATCATTTGCCTAAAATCAAAAGGAATATCTTCCTTCCCTTGAGAAATTACAAACTACAAATACTGTACATTTTAAAACTCATTTGGAACATTCCAAACCCATTCTTGTCAGGGAAACGTAATGTTTGTTTACAAACATAAAATTTCAAATAAAATAACCATTTTCAGCATGGTCTTCAGGAAAATATATTTCTGTATCACTAAAATTTTCAAGGATATAAGCTGTTACCCATCTTATTTTAGCAGATACATTATGTTATTCTCCATTACATGTGATTGGCAGTTATGTACTATAATAAAATCTGTCAGTGTGGCGATTTTTTTTATTATTATTTGACAGTTTTCTAGAAAAAAAAATCTTGCTCTGGCTACCAATTAAAACTTGATTTCCCCCTCCATTTTACCTCTTATTGCATTTTAGTTAACTGAGCACTCTCTGTTAATTTTTTTCTAGTAGTAGTAAATTGACAGCACAAAGTAATTAAAAACCTAGAAACAATTCTTTCTATAAACTACTCCCTGCCTTCTATTAGCCAATGCTTGTGCTAATGTGACAGATATGTCATGTGGGGACTGACATTTCATGTCCACTGAATCAGCACTTCACTTAGTTATAGGATCACTTCTTTTAAGGATTCAATATGAGGAAAAAATGCTGGAAATGACAATCAAGAAATTATAATGCTTGACAATAAGTATGTAAAATCTCATATTGTCAATAGGGCTATGTTTAGAAATTCAGAAACTTAAGGTAAAAATAAAAACAGAGATGTCTAGAAAAGAACAGCAAAGAGGACACCAATTATCTTGGCAAACTGTATTTTAAAAGCGTCTTTAAGTTTAGATATCAGCAGAATCAAGGCAATACAGATGGTTCTCTTATAGTAATTAATTTTTTTGCCGTTTAATATTTATACCTCTTCAACTGCGTTGAAACAAAAATTAATATTTTCAGTAAGACTTAGCTTAAATTATTTCATTTTACTTTCCCATGAAATATAAATCTAGTTATATCAAATATCAATGATTCAGAAGTTTGTAAAATACCTAACATGCTCAAGCACATGTATTTTGGCTTTGTTTTTATTTTTCTCCACTGAACTCTACTCACTCTATATGTGGTTTCTTAGCTATAAAGATAGCTAAGATAGGGTTCAGCTATCTGTGATGTAATGACTCTCCTAGAGATTGAATTTATCTCATCTTCATGTCATTGGAAAACTAACACTACAAATTAAAGCACGAATATTTTTCTAGAAATGTATTTTAAGATTTGATTACCTAATTAAACCTATAAAACATGCTATTACATAATATACTATTTAGAAGATATTTATTATTCATCAAAAAAAGTTATTCATTGCATAACCATTATGTACCATGTACTGGGCTAAAAACAATGAACAAAGACTACACAGAGCTTAGTCTCTACATTAATCTTTCTATGCTTTTGTTCTTTTGGTTTTTATCAGATATTTGCTGTTGTTCCATTTGTTCGCCATAGTAAAGTGGATACACACTGTGAAAACAATCAACTGTGAGGCAACATTTAGATTAAACTATATTCCTTATATAATTTTCCTGGTAAGACAAAGGTCCTTTATGATAATTACTAAAGGAAAGCTTGTGACTTAAAAAAATGAGATTATTCAGGATCCTATTATAAATACACTATTATTTTTTCTAATTGATTAAATTCTAAGTAAAATCACATAGTGAAGGAAAACTCTAAATTTTTTATAAAAAATTGTCTTAAAGTAGACTATTTGTTCTTTTTTTTTTTTTTTTAAAGATTTTATTTATTTGACAGAGAGAGAGATCACAAGTAGGCAGAGAGGCAGGCAGAGAGAGAGGAGGAAGCAGGCTCCCTGCAGAGCAGAGAGCCTGATGCGGGGCTCGATCCCAGGACCCTGAGATCATGACCTGAGCCGAAGGCAGCGGCTTAATCCACTGAGCCACCCAGGCGCCCCGACTATTTGTTCTGATGAGCTTTGTGTATGATATATATATGATTTAAAAGGTTAAAAAAGCAGCCAAACTATGAAATGATTAGCAACAACTGAGCTTACTTAGTACTTATACCAAAAGCTGTAACTAGAAAACCACACCATCTTTTTTTTATAATTACATTTTTTGGAAGATTTTTATTTATTTATTTAACAGAGAGATACAGGAGAGCACAAGTAGACAGAGCAGAAGGCAGAGGGAGAGGGAGAAGCAGGCTCTCTGCTGAGCAGGGAGCCCTATGTGGGGCTCCCTCCTAGGACCCTGGGATTTTGGCCTGCTTAACCGACTGAGCCACCCAGGCACCCCTACACAATCTTTTTTTTTATACTAAATAGATCACTGTTATGCCAGAAAGAACAGAATAGACTCTTACTGGTTTCAGGTAATTATTTGGTACAAATTCCCTGTATACACTATTTGAGATTTCATTTATGTACATCCTTCCGTAATGCACTGTTAACAAGTATCTACTGAAGGTCTACAATGGTCCCATCACTGCTATAGAAACAGGGAATACAGCAGTCATCAAATAAATTGACCACTATCATAAAGCATTCATTCTATATGATTAAAAAAAGACAGTAACCAAAAAACTATGTAATAGATTGGGTAGTAATAAACATATTTTTAAAAATTAAGCAGGTAGGTGCTACAGAGTGTGGAGGTAACTCTATTAGAAAGAGGGACAGACATTCCCTCAGAATTTCAACAAATACGTGAGTGAAATGAGAAATTAATCCATGAAAATATTCAGGGAATACATTATAGGCAAAGGCAAAAGCAAAGGCAGAAGCTCAGAATATACATCTTTTTATGCTGATAGAATTCACTGTAAGAACTTAATTGGTGAAAGAATTTTCATTTTAAGAATTTAATTGGTAAAAAATGTTACATTTTGGTGGAGAATTTTTGAATTAAGTATCTGCAGTAGTAGGTATAAGGCAAACACTCTTTACCTACTGAAATATTTCTTTTGAAAAGATGACTATAAAAACAATGTCTTTCATGTGTAACTTTAATGTCAAGTGATTATGTACATGTTTTCATAATCACATTTGCACTAGAATGTAAGCTCCGTGAGGGCAGAAATTCTGTGATCTGTTTTGCGACAAGGACTCCAGTGCCTCAAACCCTGTTACACTGTAGATAATTGACAACTTATGTATCAAATAAATGAACAAATAATTGTGCATTGAATTATTTTTTCACAAAATATTTTTATGTAAATACTAAATGTATATACAGTTCTAATTTATTTCAATATCATTATCATAAATATAATATTCAATTGTCTAGGCAACTTACTGATAATGTAGATGTATTATCTGTATCAAAAGAAGAAGTTGATTAAATCACATGATGAAATTTTAATGTCTGAAATTTTGCATCCCAGCAGGAATCTCGGGATCTAAATATAATCAATTATTGATGTAAGTGTGATTCTTTCTGAATTTCCAATGACAAAAACAAACAAACAAACAAACAAAAAACATGCATCCCTGGTTTCTTTCTAAGTCACAAGTACATCTAAATTATCATGCAATTTCAAGGAAAAGATCTGATCTCAAAAGACAAGGAGGCAAAAATACTAAAGGTGAACATTAAGGTCCATTTATAATTGAAGACTGAAAAGAAAATGACTAGAAAAAAATGATACAACATAATTATCCAGGACTGTAATGAATCAAAAGGGGGAAATGTATATGAAGTATATTAGACAAATTCAACTTCTATATATAGGCCTTACAACTAAGAATTAGTCAAGGAAAAATATATATATATATGTGTGTGTGTGTATATATATGTATATACACATATATATGAAATACATATTTCAGAATATTATTTATACATATTATGTATGTGTAGTAGTTTTTAAAAGTTCTATATATTTTAATACCTTACTAAATATTAAATATATTAGGCACTTGTAACTCATATTTAATTCTGACAGACAAGTATTATCATACATATTTCACAGATAAGCCAGATCACCCTTCATCTCAACTATACCCACTTGTCTGTAAATAAATATCTCTTAGCAGAATCAGAGATGTTTATTTCCTCAAAACGACTTAAAATGATAACAATGATTCCACGTGAAGTTTTTGGTTTCTAGATCACAGACATGCCCACAACATATGTGGTCTACCAAGTAATATTAATAATAATTTAATAATTCCCGATTTATTTTCCCTTTTAAAATCAAACTTCTTGTTAAGTACAACTTGAGTGCAAACTGTATTTAGTGATTCCCCACAAATTGCTTCTGGAATATGTGAGATTAATTTTGTTTCTAAAGAATGGCCCTAATCACTGGCAGCAGAGCTTTAAAAAAAAAAAACACAAAAAAAACCCCCTATGTCTGTTGTAGGCAGACTGAAAAACTCTCAGTACTGGGAAGCAGTCACTTTCAGGAACTGCCACATACAGGATGGGTTGGCATTCCAAAGAGCTATTACAATGTCTTTTTCCCATCTGGACATTGTACAAAGTCAAGGACAAAAACAGGAAATTGACAACAAAGCCGCTGTAAATAGTAATAAATAAGCTAGGAACCATTTTAGGAGTATTTGTGCGTGTGTGTGTGTGTGTGTGTGTGTGTGTGTGTGTATACATATATACAACGTATGTTTCATAACACATATATATTAACATATATATGAGACACTCTTTTTAAGAACTTTACATATATAAATTTATTATTCAATCCTTCAAATTATATGATAGGTGTTATTATTATCCCTACTTAATGGAAGCTGAAAGTGAAACATGGAGAGATGAAATAGCTTGCTCAGGCTTGTCTAGAAAAAGGTACAGGAAATTTAAAAAGCAAAGATAAACCACATTACTCAGAGAACCATTCTAATGGAAAGGACATTGAGATAAGGGTTCTCAGAGGACTATGGAGTACAAGCCAGTATATCCGAAAGACTTGATAAATACAACTTTACTGGGACTTCATTGATAAGAAAGAGAATTTAGTTTCATTTAAAATAAAAAAGAAATAAAAAATTACCAACCATGTCCTATCAGGGAGATCATATGACAGTTGTCTTTCTCCGATTGACTTATTTCACTAAGCATGATACGCTCTAGTTCCATCCACGTCGTCGCAAATGGCAAGATTTCATTTCTTTTGATGGCTGCATAGTATTCCATTGTGTATATATACCACCTCTTCTTTATCCAGTCATCTGTTGATGGACATCTAGGTTCTTTCCATAGTTTGGCTATTGTAGACATTGCTGCTATAAATATTCGGGTACACGTGCCCCTTCGGATCACTACGTCTGTATCTTTAGGGTAAATACCCAGTAGTGCAATTGCTGGGTCATAGGGTAGTTCTATTTTCAACCTTTTGAGGAACCTCCATGCTGTTTGCTGGGGGGAGGTGGGATTGGGAGAGGGGGAGGGGGCTATGGACATTGGGGAGGGGAGGCGAACCATAAGAGACTATGGACTCTGAAAAACAACCTGAGGGTTTTGAAGGGTCAGGGGTGGGAGGTTGGGGGAACAGGTGGTGGGTAATAGGGAGGGCACGTTTTGCATGGAGCACTGGGTGTTGTGCAAAAACAATGAATACTGTTATGCTGAAAAAAATAAATTAAATGGGAAAAAAAATTACCAACCATTTATTGGGCACCAACTGGGTTCCGAGCACTGTCTAAAATAATAGGCTTATAAAGATTATGACAACATTCACATCACTGAAGAGTTTAAAAGCCAGTGTGAAAGATGCATACAAGGAAACAATTGTAACTCAACATGAAATTACTCTATTGAATGAATACAAAAAGCATGAGAGGAACAATGAAAAAAAATGATCCAATGTGTCTTTGTTATGAAAGAAAGACATTTAGAGTTTCAACATAAACTTTGGTTTATGTATGAAATCGGTTTCAACATAAACTTTGCCTGTGCGTAATTGTGAAAGGTACTGCAAACAGAAAGAACATTATGTGAATGGGCAATGGGAGTGAGAAGGCATATTAAAAAAATTAGATATATTTCAGTATCATTCAAGATTTACCCTAAAGTGGGGAAGTCATGAAACATGCTGGTGAACAGACAAAAAAAAATGCAAAGCAATTAAAAAATTACAGAAACATTAATAAATACTATACCTGACACTGAAAATAATGAGCCCACACTATTTAATATAAAAATTATAATCTCTGTATTCTTTTATTCAACCTGGATAATCAAATGATGCATAAAGCCTGAAAGTGCAAGATTTTAATTAAAATCTGTTAGTGAACAAACTATGGAGAGGATAAAAGTTAATGACACAGGTGTGGTGTGGACAGAAGTCTCTGAAATATATAAACATGTACAGTCTGAATTCCTACAAAATTTGATGTGGAGATGCTAGAAAATTCAATCCAAATCAGACTGGAGTATTTTTAATCATATTCATTTAATCAAAAATACATACATATAAATGTGTGTATGTATGTATGGTTACTGTGGTTCAAATTACCAAAACTTGCAAGGAATAAGTATAATGTATATACTGCATGTGTACATGACAAAGTAATAAGTTACACTGAGTTCATAAAAAATTATCCAAACCTTTCGATCCATAAATATGCATTATTCATTAAATCAGCAAACATCTACTGACCACCTACAATGTTCAGCAGCACATTCCAAGTATTGAGTATTTTTATTTTTTTAAAGATTTTATTTATTTATTTGACAGAGAGACACACAGCGAGAGAGGGAACAAGCAGGGGGAGTGGGAGAGGGAGAAGCAGCCTTCCCGCTGAGCAGGAAGCCCAAAGCAGGGCTCGATCCCAGGATCTTGGAATAATGACCTGAGCTGAAGGTAGATGCTTAATGACTGAGCCACCCAGGTGCCCTACAAGTATTCAATATTTTTAAAAAGTATATGCCACCTATTACCCTGTCACTTCTGAAAATCATATAAAGTACATGATAAAACGCATGAATAACAAGAACAAAATGAAATAAAATTAAAATATAAGGCAAATTCAAACAATCATGGCTGTCATAAAACTCAAAGTTCTCTGAAATTTAAACAAGCAAATGACCACATCTTTTTAAAATATATATACATATTTTAATTCAATTAATTAACATATAATGTATTATTGGTTTCAGAGGTAGATGTCAATGATTCATCAGTCTTATATAATATCCAATGCTCACTACATCACATAAACTCCTTAATGTCCAGCAAATGATCACATCTTGTTTGGCTTACAATTATTAGGGATGCTTGAATTACTGAGAAATCTAGTATTTGACTAAGCATTTAAGTATCTGACATGGGTACAATTTTGAGAAATGAATGTGAACAGGATAGATATGTAAAATCACACTGGACACTGATCAAATGAATTGATGTTACTGGTTAAAGGTTAAATTATCTAAATATAATGCCATTTAAAATAATATGTATTTTAATTCAGTGTAAACATTTTATTGTTAAATCTTACTCTACTTTCTACACTGGATTTGTGCATATGTTGAATCCCCTTTGATTGTCTTCTATACCTATCTTCTGATTTCTTAACTTCTTTAAATAACTTCTTCACTAAATGTTTTCAATTCTATCCTTATCTGTAACTGGTTTTGTGTAAGATCTATTATGCTTTATGCTCCTTTTAATTTAGTCTTTATTTCTCAAATGATTTTGTGTTTTTCTTCTACTTGTTTCTTGAGTTCTGCATGTTCCTCTCTACCATCCTACAATTTGGCCATTTTATCTCAGAATTTTTTTACACATGTTTTCTGGTCTTTCTTCATAGAACTGCTTCTTTCATTTTTTTTTTTAATTCATGTTGGAATGTTTCTACTTTGTGGTAACATCTTTTTAATGAATTTTGCTAATCTGTATTAAAAAAATTCTTCGGGGGGGCGCCTGGGTGGCTCAGTGGGTTAAAGCCTCTGCCTTCCGCTCAGGTCATGATCTCAGAGTCCTGGGATCGAGCCCCACATTGGGCTCTCTGCTCAACAGGGAGCCTGCTTCCTCCTTCCTCTGTCTGCTTCTCTGCCTATTTGTGATCTCTGTCAAAAAAAAAAAAAAAAAAATCCTTCGGATGGGATGAGTGGGCCAGGATAGCTTTTCAGACTTTCCTACTCATGAACTCTCTTGTAGAGAACTAGAGATTAAAAACATCACTTCTCTCTTTTCTAAACTAACTTGGCTCAGGAAAATTTTTAATAGGAGCTCTGAGTTTTAAGTTTCTTCACAAGCTATTGACTGGCATGGGACACAATGTGGACTTTAGTATGATTTACTTGATAATTAGAATAGACATTTTGCTTTTACTTTCTGAGCTTCCATTTCTGAGTCACTCTGATCTTCCCATATCATCTCTCTGTTCACCAGGCATTCAAATCCTATACATTCTGCCTTGTTCACAACAGGTGAAGTATTAGAATTCCCCTAGTAGTTCTTCCTTAAGATATTGTGCATGGAGCACTGGGTGTTGTGCAAAAAGAATGAATACTGTTACGCTGAAAAAAAATAAATAAAAAAAAAATTTTTTAATAAATAAATAAAAAAAAAAAAAAAAAAAAGATATTGACTAATTCTTGGAGATTTCTAAGATATTTTAATATGATTCCACCCCTCCCCCTGACCCCTGATCCCAGTCCAGATCTGTTGCCTCTGGAAATATTGGCATTATTGGGTTTTGAGGTTTTCTCAGTCTTGCAATTTTGCTGCAAATATATTTTTTTGCTTTTACGGTCCTTGCTTTGTCACTCCAACTACCTACTTAAAAACAACTTTTAAGTATACATTCCTCTGCCTACCAATGGTTATGGCTTTGTAATGAGTCCTTAGATACTATATTCTATCCCTGGGAATATTCCTTATGTTTTAGGAAAATGGATTCCTTTATTTTTCCCAAGAAAATAACTTACACTTTTAAACTGTTGGATGTGTGTTTTTCTGTATAGAATAGCCTCTTCTTCCAACCATTTGTAAAACACTTTCATAAACCATGTTAAATTACACTTCATAGAACTTTTCTTGATGTTATTCAATTGGTTTCTAAGCTCTTTTCAAAACGCTCAAAATATTTTTTTTTTTTTAGCTCTTTGTGGATGGTTTCTTCTAAATTCTATTTGGTAGATATGTGAATATGAGTGTGTATGGATGTGTTGTATGCTTCTGTCATATCCTCCTTATTAGATATATGTTCTTTGAGGGTAAGTGTTAATTCATTTCACTAATATTTATGTCACCTGGAGGCTAGTTAATCTATATTTCTAAACTGTTGAAGAAAAAATCAGTGTTTTTGACTCTCTGCTATATATACAGTCGTACACAACTCATGGGAGTCATAAGAGACATAAAAATCACAAGGTATGCCTTCAGAAACAGACAGTATATTTGAACAAATAAGATTAAGCTTGCAAAATTTTTATGACTATTAGTAGAGTTGAAATAATAAGGATACACAATGCATGGCTTCTGTGGAATGATGAGCAAATTTGTAAAACATCTATGCTTATTTTTTTATAAACAAAACACCAAAGATTACACTTGTTTTACATAAAGTATTCCATTTGGTTAAATCTGAAAACATAATTTGCTTTTTGTAACTTTTAACTGCATTACAGGGGTTTCTGGGTGACTCAGTCAGCTAATCACCCAACTCCTGATTTCAGCTCAAGATCTCAAGGTCATGAGATCAAGCCCCATGTCTGTTCCATGCTCAGCATGGATTCCAGTTGAAACTCTCTCCCTTTCCATCCCTTTCTCCCCTTCCTCTCACTCGAATGCATGCACTCTACCTAAAATAAATCTTTTTTTTTAAATTTAACTGCATTACATATTTTCTTTACCTTTCTTTTTAATAAAGCATAATGTGATGATGTTACAAAGAGAATCATACATAAAAGCCACTACTATACAGGGCTGCAGGTTGTGACAGTATAGCAGACTGAATAACAACATTTATGTGTTATGACAATGAGTTCAGGTCTTCTTACAATATTTGCTGTATTACTGGACATTTCAGAAGCACTGCTTTGAGAGACTGGCAGGAAAATTAATGTCCTTAATGCAATCCACCTGAATGCTTGATAGTGAAATGTCATGAGAGAGTCAAAGCTAAGATATTCTGAAGAGGAAGTGTGGTGTCAGGTGAGTGGTTAATTGGATGTCCACTTTCCTCACCATATTCTTATGATGGAAAGGAAAGAATACCACTGAGTGAAATCTGAACAGCTTCAAGGGTACAATAAAACAAAATGAACAATTTAAACTTTCAAACTCTTTTGGTATTAAAGCTAAAATAAAAGACAAGGTCTTCTTATCGTAAATTAGTGTATGACTGTTCAATTAAAGCTGCAAGAGAGCTATGATTATAAGATTCATCTCTGACATACACTGCCATTCAGTATGTGAACTAACCTGCAGGTAGACATTATGGTCTCAGAATCTGCTTCACATCAAGCTGCTGCCATCTTGTATAATCCATGAAATCTTCAGGAGGATGCTATTAAAAGTTTATGACATTTAATACACTTTTACATTTTTGTTCCTCATTACTGGATGCACTGAAATACACACTCAAATTCCATTCTCAAGTAGAATTATTACCAGCTGGTTTAGAAATTTTGATTGATAAAGTAAAATTTTATGAAATGTGTTGAATTTCACTTGATGGGTCTGCTGATGACAGTTAACACCACAACTTGTTTCTCAAAATAATCTAGATGTAACAGATACATATGTTTTGAATTAAAAACATAAATTTTATAGTCTAAAGTTCTCTATTTCTGTCCATTTTTTTTTTTGACAGACAGAAATCAGAAGTAGGCAGAGAGGCAGGCAGAGAGAGAGAGGTGGGGGGAGGGGGGAAGCAGGCTCCTTGCTAAGCAGAGAGCCCATTGGGCTCGATCCCAGGACCCTAAGACCATGACCTGAGCCAAAGGCAGAGGCTTAACCACTGAGCCACCCAGGCGCCCCTCTGTCCATTTCTTCCTGCTCTTTTATTCTTTACTTCCTTAGATACTGAAAGTCTGTTTTAACTACTAGCTCATGTATTCAAGTAACAGATATATGATAAAATGTAAAAGACACAGAAATAAATGCCTGGTTTTAGGTCCACTGTTTACTGGAAGATGACCCTAGGCTTTGCAAAGTTTACTAAAACACTCCCTGTACAATCCAGGGGAAAGGATGTCATTCTTAACCAAGATACCATAAAATCTTAATGTTATAAAAGAAACGATGTGCTTTTTCAGTCAACTAACTAAAATGAAAAATGTTTTATATTAAAAATCAGGCTTAAGACAAAACAAGCAAATATTATAAAATAAACAATATATTTGAAATATCACACAAGGCACAAACATGATTACCTTTTTCAAAGACACAATGTGCTTTTTAAAATCCTAAAAATAGGGTGGCTCAATCAGTTAAGCACTGACTTCAGTTCAAGTCATAATGCCAGGGTCCTAGGATCAAGTCCCTCACTGGGCTCATTGCAGGGAACCTGTTTCTCCCTCTCCCAACTGCTCATGTATATACTTTGCAAGGAACCTGCTTCTCCCTCTTCCTCTTCTGACTGCTCATGTACATACTTTCTCTCTCTCACAAATAAAATCACAAGTAAAAAATTATTAAAATCCTGAAAATAAGCTTCACACTATTAAGAGGACAACTAAGAAATATGAAATTCTGTACTTCCAATGACCAACATGATGAAGCATGCAGGAAAGAAACACAGGTAAAATGCATTTTAGCCATTGAAATACTAATTGCTAAGTAATATTTATGGTGAAATTTAGCTTAACACTTTCCAAAACACAATCACTACAGAAAATTTAAAGTGATCAAATGATTGTTTTGGGGTTTTTTTGTTTGTTTGTTTGTTTGGGCTTTCTGTTGTTGTTTTTTAATTTTCTTATTAACATATAATGTATTATTAGCCCAAGGGGACAGACCTGTGAATTACCAGGTTTACACACTTCACAACACTAACTATATCACATACCCTTCCCAATGTCCATAACCCAACCATCCTCTCCCTACCCACCTTTCCCCAACAACCTTCAGTTTGTTTATGAGATTAAGAGTCTCTTACAGTTCGTCTCCCTCCCAATCCCATCTTGTTTCATTTATTCTTTTCCTACCTGCCAAACCCACCACGTTGCCTCTCAACTTCCTCTTATCAGGGAGATCATATGATAATTGTCTTCCTCTGATTGACTTATTTCGCTAAGCATAATACCCTCTACTTCTATCCACGTCATCGGAAATGGCAAGATTTGATATCTTTTGATGGCTCCATAGTATACCACTGTATATATATACCGCATATCCATTCATCTATTGATGGACATCTAGGTTCTTTCCATAGTTTGGCTATTGTGGACATTGCTACTATAAACATTCAGGAGCACGTGCCTCTTCAGATCACTACATTTGTATCTTTAGGGTAAATACCCAGCAGTGCGATTGCTGGGTCATAGGGTAGTTCTATTTCCAACTTTTTGAAGAACCTCATGCTGTTTTCCAGAGTGGTTGCACTAGTTTCCATTCCCACCAACAGTGTAGGAGGGTTCCCCTTTCTCTGCATCCTCGCCAGCATCTATCATTTCCTGACTTGTTAATTTTAGCCATTCTGACTGGTGTGAGGTGGTATTTCATTGTGGTTTTGATTTGTATTTCCCTGATGCCAAGTGATGTGGAGCACTTTTTCACGTGTCTGTTGGCCATCTGGATGTCGTTGCAGAAATGTCTGTTCATGTCCTCTGCCCATTTCTTAACTGGATTATTTGTTCTTAAGGTGTTGAGTTTGGTTAAGTTCTTTATAGATTTTGGATACTAGTCCATTATCTGATATGTCATTTGCAAATATCTACTCCCATTCTGTCAGCAGTCTTTGGGTTTTGATAACTGTTTCCTTTGCTGTGCAAAAAGCATTTTAACTTGATGAAGTCCCAGTAGTTCATTTTTGCCCTTACTTCCCTTGCCTTTCGTTGTTTCTAGGAAGAATTTGCTGTGGCTGAGGTTGAAGAGGTGCTGCCTGTGTTCTCATCAAGAATTTTGATGGATTCCTTTCTCACACTGAGGTCTTTCACCCATTTTGAGTCTATTTTTGTGTGTGCTGTAAGGAAATGGTCCAGTTTCATTTTTCTGCATGTGGCTGTCCAATTTTCTCAACACCATTTGTTGAAGACACTGTCTTTTTCCATTGGACATTCTTTTCTCCTTTGTTGAAGATTAGTTGACCATAGAGTTGAGGGTCTATTTCTGGGCTCTCTATTCTGTTCCATTGATCTATGTGTCTGTTTTTGTGCCAGTACCATGCTTTCTTGATGATAACAACTTTGTAATAGAGCTTGAAGTCTAGAATTGTGATACCACCAACTTTGGCTTTCTTTTTCAACATTCCTCTGGCTATTTGGGGTCTTTTCTGCTTCCATATAAATTTTAGAATTATTTGTTCCATTTCTTTGAAAAAAATTGATAGTATTTTGACAGGGATTGCATTAAACATGTAGATTGCTTTAGGTAGCATAGATATTTTCACAATATTTGTTCTTCCAATCCATGAGCATGACACATATTTCCATTTCCTTGTGTCCTCAATTTCTTTCATGAGTACTTTATAATTTTCTGAGTGCAGATTCTTTGCCTCTTTGATTAGGTTTATTCCTAGGTATCTTATGGTTTTCGGTGCAATTGTAAATGGGATGGACTCCTTAATTTCTCTTTCTTCTGTCTTGCTGTTGCTGTAACAAAATGCAACTGATTTCTGTGCATTGATTTTATATCCTGACACTTTACTAAATTCCTGTACAAATTCTAGCAGATTTGGAGTGGAGTGTTTTGGGTTTTCCATATAAAGTATCATATCATCTGCAAAGAGTGATAGTTTGATTTCTTCTTTGTCAAATTGGATAC
Organism: Meles meles; assembly: GCF_922984935.1. Taxonomy (NCBI): domain Eukaryota; kingdom Metazoa; phylum Chordata; class Mammalia; order Carnivora; family Mustelidae; genus Meles; species Meles meles. The sequence continues at coordinate 28,405,985 of NC_060070.1, forward strand.
CTTTAATTTCTTTTTGTTGCCTGATTGCTGAGGCTAGGACTTCTAGTACTATTTTGAATAGCAGTGGTGATAGTGGACATCCTTGCCGTGTTCCTGACCTGAGCAGAAAAGCTCTCAGTTTTTCTCCATTGAGAATGATATTTGCTGTGGGGTTTTCATAGATGGCTTTGATGATATTGAGGAATATAAACTCTGTCCCTACACTTTGAAGCGTTTTGATCAGGAAGGGATGCTGTACTTTGTCAAATGCTTTTTCAGCATCTATTGAGAGTATCATATGGTTCTTCTTCTTTCTTTTATTAATGTATTGCATCATATTGATTGATTTGCAGATGTTGAACCAACCTGCAGTCCTGGGATAAATCCTACTTGGTTGTGGTGAATAATCCTTTTTATGTACTGTTGATCCTATTGGCTAGTATTTTGGTGAGAATTTTCACATCTGGGTTCATCAAGGATATTGGTCTGTAATTCTCTTTTTTTATGTGATCTTTGGTTTTGGGATCAAGGTAATGCTGACCTCATGAAATGAGTTTGGAAGTTTTCCTTCCCTTTCTATTATTTGGAACAGTTTGAGGAGAACAGGAATTAATTCTTCTTGAAATGTTTGGTAGAATTCCCCTGGGAAGCCATCTGGTCCTGGGCTCTTGTTTGTTAGGAGATATTTCATGACTGCTTCAATCTCCTTAATGATTATGGGTCTGTTCAGGTTTTCTCTTTCTTCCTGGTTCAGTTGTGGTAGTTTATACATCTCTAGGAAGGCATCAATTTCTTCCAGATTGTCAAATTTGCTGACATATAGTTGCTCATAATGTGTTCTTATAATTGTTTGTATTTCTTTGGTGTTGGTTGTGATTTCTCCTCTTTCATTTGTGATTTTATTTATTTGGATCCTCTCTCTTTTCGTTTGGATAAATCTGGCCAGGGGTTTATCAATCTTATTAACTCTCTCAAAGAACTAGCTCCTAGTTTGGTTGATTTGTTTTATTGATTTTTGTTTTGTTTTGTTTTGTTTTTTGGTTTCTATATCATTGATTTCTGCTCTGATCTTTATTATTTCTCTTCTCCTGCTAGGTATATGGTTTCTTTCTTGTTCTTTCTCCAGGTCCTTTAAGTGTAGGCTTATGTCATGTATATGATACCTTTCTTGTTTCTTGAGAAAGGCTTGTATCACTATATATTTTCCTCTCAGGACTGCCTTTGCTGTGTCCCACAGATTTTGAATCATTTTGTTTTCATTATCATTTCTTTCCATGAATTTTTTTCAATTCTTCTTTAATTTCCTGGTTGACCCTTTCGTTCTTTAGAAGGATGCTCTTTAGTTCTCCATGTATTTGGGTTCTTTCCAAATTTCCTCTTGTGAATGAGTTCTAGCTTCACAGCATTGTGGTCTGAAAATACACAGAGAATGATCCCAATCTTTCATACCCGGTTGAGACCTGATTTGTGACCCAGGATATGATCTATTCTGGGGAATGTTCCATGTGCACTAGAGAAGAACGTGTATTCTGTTGCTTTGGGATGGAATGTTCTGAATATATCTGTGATGTCCATCTGGTCCAGTGTGTCATTTAAGGCCTTTATTTCCTTGTTGATCTTTTGCTTGGATGATCTGTCCATTTCAGTATGGGGGGTGTTAAATTACCCTACTATTATTGTATTATTTTCAATGTGTTTCTTTGATTTTGTTATTAATTGGTTTATATAGTTGTCTGCTCCCATGTTGGGGGCATAGATACTTAAAATTGTTAGATCCTCTTGTAGGACAGACAATTTGAGTATGATATAGTGTCCTTCCTCATCTCTTACTATAGTATTTGGCTTAAAATCTAATTGATCTGATATAAGGATTGCCACCCCAGCTTTCTTTTGATGTCCATTAGCAAGGTAAATTGTTTTCCACCCCCTCACTTTAAATCTGGAGGTGTCTTCGTGTCTAAAATGAGTTTCTTGTAGGCAACATATAGATGGGTTTTGTTTTTTTTAATCCATTCTGATAACATATGTCTTTTGATTGGGTATTTAGCCCATTTACATTCAGAGTAACTATTGAGAGATATGAATTTAGTGCCATTGTATTGCCTATAAGGTGACTGTTACTGTATATTGTCTCTGTTCCTTTCTGGTCTACTACTTTTAGGCTCTCTCTTTGCTTAGAGGACCCCTTTCCATATTTCCTGTAGAGCTGGTTTGGTGTTTGCAAATTCTTTCAGCTTTTGTTTTTTGTTTTTTTTTTTATCTCTCCTTCTATTTTCAATGATAGCCTAGCTGGATATAGTATTCTTGGCTGCATATTTTTCTCATTTAGTACTCTGAATATATCATGCCAGCTCTTTCTGGCCTGCCAGGTCTCTGTGGATAAGTCTGCTGCTAATCTAATATTTTTCCTTTGAATGTTACAGGCTTCTTTTCCCTGGCTGCTTTTAGGATTTTCTCTTTGTCACTAAGACTTGTAAATTTTACTATTAGGTGCAGGGTGTGGACCTATTCTTATTGATCTTGAGGGGGTTTCTGTGCACCTCCTGTATGTTGATGCTTGTTCCCTTTTGCCATATTAGGGAAATTCTCTACAATAATTCACTCCAATATACCTTCTGCTCCCCTCTCTCTTTCTTCTTCTTCTGGAATACCAATTATTCTAATGTTGTTTCATCTTATGGTATCACTTATCTCTCGAATTCTCCCCTCGTGGTCCAGTAGCTGTTTGTCTCTCTTTTGTTCAGCTTTTTTATTCTGTCATTTGGTCTTCTATATCACTGATTCTCTCTTCAACCTCATTTATCCTAGCAGTAAGAGCCTCCATCTTTTATTGCATCTCATTAATAGCTTTTTTGATTTCAGCTTTGTTAGATGTTAGCTCTTTTATTTCTCCAGAAAGGGCTTTTAGTTCTCCAGACAGCATTTCTCTAATATCTTCGATGCCTTTTTCGAGCCAGCTAGCACTTTGAGAATCATCATTCTGAACTCTAGATCTGACATATTACCAATGTCCATATTGATTAGGTCCCTAGCCTTAGTTACTGCCTCTTGTTCTTTTTTCTGTGTTGAGTTTTTCCACCTTGTCATTTTATCCAGATAAGAATATATGAAGGAGAGAATAAAATACTAAAAGGGTGGCAAAGACCCCAGGAAAATGTGCATTAACCAAATCATTAGAGACCGCAAATCGTGGGGGGAAGAAAGGGGGTAAAAAGTTCAGAAAATAAAATTAAAAGGAAAAGAAAAGAAAATATATATATTACACCAGTGAACAGAACAGAGCAACCCACTTAATTTTGGGAGTTTTTGGTCTCCTAGAAGAAACTACCTCCCAAGATTTTAAATAAAGAATACACACACACACAAATTAAGGGTAAACACGATGAAGGGATGGAATATGACTATAAAGATGAACATTCTAAAAAAAAAATTCTAAAAAAGGAGTTCACAAGTTGGATGGGAAAAGAAGGAAAAACAAAGTGGAAAGAATTTGCTCAGGCTAGAGACTAGAACAAAGCCCTGTGCTTTTAAGATCTATTTTGATCTATTAGAAAAAGTTGTATCCCAAATTTTTTTTAGAAGAAAAAACCCTATGTGTATACAAAAAATAAAGTTAGATACAATAAAGGATTAAAATATGTCTATAATAATGAAAGTTCAAAAATATTTTTCTTTTATGAAAGGAACTGTTAAGATAAACTAATTAAAAAATGTTAAAAGAGTAAAGGGTAAAAATTTTTTAAAAATTAGAATAAGAAACTAAATTTAAATAATTAACTTTGCAAGACTAAAGAATCATGGGGTTGAAAGCCATGAATTCCATGCTTTGCTTTCTCTTTCTCTGGAAGTCTGCTGTTCTCCTTGATAAGTGAACTTGGTCTTGGCTGGATTTCTTGCTGATCTTCTGGGGGAGGGGACTATTATAGTGATTCTCAAGTGTCTTTGACGGAGGTGGAACTGCACCACCCTTGCCAGGGGCTGGCTAAATAATCTGCTCAGGTTCACTTTCGGGGAGTTTTTGTTCCCTGAATGTTGTCCTCTTTCCGTACAGTTCCAGAGGACAAGAATGAAAATGGCAGCCTCCCAATCTCCGGCCTGGAGTAGCCGAGAGCTTGGGAGAAAAGCGTTCAATCACTCCTTCCTCCTCCCTAGCCTCTGCCACGCTCTGAGCTCCCCCAGCCTGTGATCAAGTGTCTCTGTCTCTGGCACACAAACCCTCCTGGAGTTTCCAAACCCACCAGATCCCTGCCACTCTTCCAGGGGGGTGTCCCCAGATCTGCCACTTGTGGGGTCCCTGCTCAAAAAGCAGTGGCCTGACTGTGCACACTAAGGATCACAGTTTAAGGTAATTCCGAGTTGAGAGCTCACTCGGCTCCATCTCTGTAGCCGGCTTCCCTACTCTAATACCTGCAAGCTCTGCGACACTCAAAACACCCCCAATCCTTCTGTGACCCCGTGGCACCTGGGACCACACTGTCACCGCGTGGGCTCCACCCTGGCTTAGCCTCTGCAGCGATGTCCCTCAGTGGAGCAGACTTTTAAAAGTTCTGATTTTGTGCTCCATTGCTCTGCTACTTGCCGGGTGCCAGCCCCGCTCCCATGGTCTATGTTCCCATGGCTTTGGATTCACTTCTCCGCAGGTCCTACCTTTCAGAAAGTGGTGGATGTTCTGTTTCTAGAATTGCTGCTCTTCTTCTCTTTGATCTCCTGTTGGATTTGTAGGTGTTCGGAATGGTTTGATTAAACTATCTAGCTGATCTCCTGCTACCTGATGTCATCTCAGTGTGCTACTCCTCTGCTGTCTAGACTCCTCCCCCTCGAAATGTTTGTTTTTGTATAAAATGAGGCAGTTGACTTAAACACACACTTAAATTTTGAGAGAATCTTGACACAAACTTAACTTGAATTTTCTATTTAAAGGGTTGTAATTTTAATTTTAGTTGTTATTAATTGCCTTTTTCCTTTGTTCTATACCCCAAATGCCATAATTCTAATCAATAATGAAGATCTTTTTTAAAATATTGAATATAGCAAATAGACTGTATAGTTATCTTTGTACTGAGTCTCTGAAACATTTCTTTTTTTTTTTTTTAAGATTTTATTTATTTATTTATTTGACAGAGAGGAGATCACAAGTAGGCAGAGAGGCAGGCAGAGAGAGAGGAGGAAGCAGGCTCCCTGCAGAGCAGAGAGCCCGATGCGGGGCTCGATCTCAGGACCCTGAAATCATGACCTGAGCCGAAGGCAGCAGCTTAATCCACTGAGCCACCCAGGCGCCCCTCTGAAACATTTCTTATGTTTTCACTTTCTCTATCTTATTCACTTTTTAAAAAGTTATTGATTTTTAGAATAAACAGATATGCAGTACAATCAAGCCAGAAGAATATTTTAAAAGTATGTAATAATATCATGTCCCCCTACACACCACCAAAAAAAAAAAAAAATATATATATATATATACATATGTATATATATATGAAAAGAACACTGATAATAATAGCAATGAGAAATGGCAAGGGAGTAATTATCCAAACAAGATGGAAAAAAGCCATATGCTTTGCATAGAAATTGGAACTGCACAAATATGGTAATTGATTTCATATTTTGACCTCTCATGCACTGGCATTCCATCTACTCCAGTTCCACAACAAAAAATAACAAAAATAACAATAGCAATTTAAATAAGAACTTGGATCTGCTGTTACCTGTTTTTTCTCCTTGTAAAATGATCATGTAAACTTTTAAAAAATAAAGTTATTTTTGCTGCAGCATACAGAATTTGATCTAAGACACAGTTAGCTAAAATGGTCAAGCACCTGAACAAAAATTTTTCTCAAAGTATTTCAGATACCTAGCCCTTGGTTTAATGTGATTTCAAATGCCTTGGTGCAAAAGAATGTAATACAAGTAAAGCAATCTGTTTTCCATCCAAAAGGACCCCTGCCCCACCATTCCCAACTATTTTATTTATTTTTGTTATCTCTTCTGTCAGTGCATGCCTTACTTCTAGGTCACTTTCAGAGAAGAAATTTTCAAACCAATTTTTCTACTGTAAAACCGTTTTATTATATATTGGTGACTTAATGAGTTAGGACCCATATAAATGCTTCATAAGAGTCTGGGATGTATGTATCAATTTCGAATCTGGGATGCACATTGGTTTACATAAATAGCTTAAATGAAGCATTGTTTAATGCCGCACATCAAAACTGCACTGTTTTGACCTATATACCCATCATCTTCCCCATTACCCCCAGGAGGCAGTTTTTACTCAGTTGTACTTGGAATCATGCTGACCTTTTATACTGGAAGGTTTGAATGTGGAAAGTCTACAATCTATCATGAGAATTAATAATAAGAATGTTGTTTGGGATGTTTTTAAATTAATAAACTTTTTAGAACAGTTTTAGATCCATACTAAAATGGAATGGAAAGCAGAGAATTCCCTTTCACCCTTTGTCCTCCCTACCACATACACAACCTTCCCACTATAAACATGCCACCCCATGATGGTACATTTGTTACAAATCATGAGTCTACACTGACATATCTGGGATCTCTTTTAAATAAAAGAGTATTTTCACTAAAAGGATGCACAGGATACACTTCTGTAGTTTTAGATTTTCTGTAGTTTTAGAATCAAAAATCAGTGTGCTTTTCTGAAACAGTGGATTGGTTTGACAGTGTATTATTAACCATTTGTTTTTCTATGTCTGTTTTGACTAATAAAATGCTTTAGGTCAAGTATGCGTCCAACACTCTAGAGTCTATCAGCATGTATCTTGTGAATTAATTGTAATCCTGCTATATTTTATTTCCTCCAATTTCTTTCTCTTAATACCCAGATATTTAGCTATTCCTTAAGTTGTCAAATTTTGGCATTTTTGTAAGTCATATTAACTTTTTGAAACAAAGAAGGATCAAAACAAATGGTTATATAAATTAATAAAATATAATCTTATTTTAATTTAGTTAGTAGCTTTTCAATTATCATTTTCATTTGGGGGATAGATACAAAACTATCAAATTTTATTTTAGTTGGTATCAATTTTCAAAACAATCCCTATAGTAGCAGAAAATACAAAATTTTAAATGTTCCTTATAAAAAATTCCATTTGCACTGATGGAAATAACCAGGAGGCAACCCTAACACATATGTTGGAGACAATATATAAACATATTCCCTAAATTAAGCACAGTATGTTTACTGAGTGGAGCTTTGTATAACAAGTCATGTGGGCACGGTGATTATATGTTGACCTGTATAATTAAGAAAGTGATTTGCTTAGCAAGTAATTTGTAATAAAATGCCTAACCAGTAATCATAAGCACAAGCCATATGTTTTTAAATATGACCCAAACATTTGCATAGTGTTTATGTACAATAAATTAAGGCAAAATGAAAAATCTGCTGACAAGAAATAAGTAGCAATAAGGGTAGAGCAATGTATTAAATCCTTCATTTTGGATCATTTAGGTAATGTTCCATTCATTTTAGATTCATGAATAGAAGCCTTTACAGATTGGACATGCATACCATAAATCTGGAGCTATCCATTATTAGGTGGCATTTTGCTATTTACAGTTGTACATGTTTACTTTGCACATAATTAACTGCATAACAGCAGTCTGTGTTTTGTACAGAATTTACACTCAGACTCTCATCAAAACAAATGACTCCTGAAAGTAGGACACTTCCATTAAGTTCCCTGCAATCAGCATTTCCAAATACAGGTTTACAGGAATGGTTTTGATTGTGACTGTTAGTGCAGTATTTTCACCAGCTAATATGTATGCTGGAGTTTAATTCATTAAACCCCTAAGATGCATAAAGGGTATGGATGGGTAGAAGTAGAAGAAAATAAGAGAATATCTAAGAATAGCCAAGAAAGAATTTTCATGAAAATAAGTGCAGAGCCAAGATGGACAGGCAATTGATAACTGTGCAGCATAATACAATGGATCAAATATATGTTCCAGCGGTTCTTTGGCAGTGTGCAAATATGACAGCCAGATCAACAACTTCAGAGAGAGCAGTGTGTCTGAAAATGAGCTGTCAGGAGAAGAACCAAGATTTACTCCAGCCACTCCCTTTGTTTACAGCAGTATAAACTTAGCAGGAAAAATAACCAAATTAACCTAACGAAAAAGAAACTCATAGAATTAAGTAACAAAGAATAAACAGAGATTAAACAAATGAAAACAGCACTGAATGTGGAGTGTACTGGTTATGACTACTAGTTCAAGTAGAAGTTGATAAATTTTGGAGGCGCCTGGGTGGCTCAGTGGGTTAACACCTCTGCCATCGGCTCAGGTCATGATCCCAGGGTCCTGGGATCCAGCCCCACATCTAGCTAACTGCTCAGCAGGGAGCCTGCTTCCTCCTCTCTCTCTGCCTGCCTCTCTGCCTACTTGTGATGTCTGTCTGTCAAATAAATAAATAAAAAAAAAAAGTTGATAAATTTTTAAAAATTATGCATATGCAGTCTCATTTAATGCAGTATCATTGTGTTCTTATCAACAGTTGAATAAAACATTTAAAAAATTTGCTTTCTTTCAAGAAATGGTCATTTTAGGATAAAGAGGGAGAAATAAAATGTTTACCCAGTTCTCAAAGCAAAAATAATATGATTGTATTCATAAAGTTAATATACATTTTGTAACAAAGTATGACTTTTAATTGGATCTTGAAACAAAACTGTGATAAATACTAGTTAATTTTCTCCTTTTCAGAATCTAAAACATTATTTAATAAAAGTAACATCTCTTATATATAAAACAAATGACCCCCAGAAAAACCATCAAAATTATAATACCATATTATCTGCTTCTACTTAAAATATCTACTGTTTTATAAAAAGTATTTTCTACATTTTATTGATATTTTCTTTTGTTATTATCTTAAATCTCTCAAGATATAAGTCTATGCAATAGATATTTCATGAATTTTTTAAATTCATATAATATATCCAAATAATTACTTTTCACAACACTCTGAAGCAGTATTTTGGTTATAAAATTAGGTATTTCAAAGAATCAGTTCAAATAATAAAAATCAAGAATGAATTCACTGGGATTATGGCCAAGATGGTGAAGTAATTCAAACTGCTTCACTTAGTATAATTATTTTATATATACACACAATTTATATATGTATTCATTTACATAGCTATCTAATGTAAATGTGTATATGCAAATATACAGTGATTATATATAACATACTTCATGTTATGTATATAATCTATATTATATAAAATATATAAAGAAATATATAAAACCATTAAAAAGTATCCTTGCTAGGAATAATGGTAAGTGATAAATACTTCTATGAACCAGAAACAGATCAGAAATCCATATACATCTAAATATACAGAGGTATAAACCATGCTTATGGGTGGGAAGATTTGGTACAACAAAGATGCCAAGTAAAACTATTTTTTCAGTGCTACTCTGATAAAAGTAAATTGCAACTAAGGTAGACCACACACTTCAGTTCATGCTGTCATGCAGGTATCTACGAATCTGTGCCTCATCTGAGGGAGTTTTTCCTGCAGCCTCTGTTGAGCCACCATTTTTTTTCCCAACACAGTAGCTAAAATGGAAAGCTGATTCATAAACTGACTTACTTCACAGTTTTTTCTGTGGGGGAATGAAAGAACTTCTAAGTCTCTCAATGACACGTGAGTTTCTAAAGTCTCCAGGAACAGTAAACTTAAGAAAGCCAAGACCTGAGATAAAGTTGGATTGGAAGGGTTAGGGAAGGAGTCCTCAGAGTCCAGGAGATGCTCAGCTGAAGGGTGTTAAGAATTAACAAACTTAACAATTAATGCAATGCACAGCTTCTGTGCTATAAAGTTACTTCAAGGGAGTATATCCCAGATTGGAGCAAGAAAATTAAAGGAGCACTGAGTCTCAGTGTTAGGGTCCGTGATCAAAGGAAGGAGACCAACACAAAGCGAAAGTCAAGCAAAGCTTTATTTCGCGCCAAGCATCGAAAATTAAACCAACCAGTCAGGGCCGTCTCTTACAAAGAGGCGACGATGACCAGGACACCAACCCCGATTACTTCCCTTACCCAACGATTCCCGCTACCCCACGACTCCCGCTACCCCACGACTCCTGCTACCTGACAACGGCTGCTACCCCAGGGCTCCCCTACCTGACGATGGCACTCCTGGTGGCACCGCTCCCCCATGAGGCCGCTTCCCGATGATGATGCTCGGCAGCGCTGCTCCCCAGTAAGGCCGCTCACGGGCTGGCGAGGCCGCTCCCCGGCTGGCAAGGCCGCAGCCCCGCAAACCGACGAACGCTGCTCCCGACAAACCAACAAACACAACGAACGCTGCTCCTGACAACCCAACCAATGGGGGGGAAAAAAAACCCACACTACCTCACAGACTGACCTTTATAGGGATGGCCGAGCCCGGCCCACAAACAGGTGGCCAATAGGACTGCAGCAAACAGGGAAAGCTGCACAGTCACACTCGGTCAGCAATACCGGCGGCCAACAGAATTCCAATATGTGTGCGCCGCACTGATTGGACGTCTCCATCCAGCTGGCCCGCCCCTACATCCGGGGTCTGCAAGCAAGTTCCTCCGGGAGGGGCAGGGTCAATCCAAGCCCGCAACAAAAGGGCCTAACCAGGCCCCTACACTCAGTATTATCAATGGGTTTAAAAGTGTTTTCTGTAGGGGTGCCTGGCTGGCTCAGTTGGTGGAGCATGAGACTCCTGACCTAAAGGTCATGAGTTCAAGCCCCATACAGCTTACTTAAAAAATAAAAAAATAAATTTTAAAAAGTGTATTGGGTCTGCTTCTTGAGGTATCCAACACCTTACTTTCTCTGAGACATGTAAGCTTCATCCTATGCCTTATCTTGTCCTTTCTCACTTCCCTACTTCCCACCAAAATTTCCCTGGGAAGAAAAGTATGGATTTCATTTCTCTTTCCTAGTGCAACTGAGTCTTACTCCAATTGATAATCTTGTCTATTACTTCAGTTTAGAGGCAAAGATTTACTGGAATACAGGGTGCAGAAGAGAAGATCAGAAACCTGTAATCTAAATTAGGAAACATATAAAATATTACTATTACCTACACTAATTTCCAAATACTCTTCTGCCATGAACTATTCTAAAAAAATACTGTATTTATATGATACTTTAGATACATAGGTTCATATATATTAGGTAAAGGGACTAAGATTTCTACTGTAGTTTGAAATTAGTGAACTATCAGATTCATTTAAATATTAACAGGAAACTGGGACGCCTGTAGCTGAGTTGGTTAAGCATAGGACTCTTGATTTCAGCTCAGGTCATGATCTCAGGGTTGTGGGGTCATGCCCCTCAACCCCATCCCTGTCAGGTACCACACTGGGCATGGACCCTGCTTAAGATTCTCTCTCTGCCTCTCCTTCTGCCCCACCCACCCCTGACTTGCACATGCACTCAAGCACATGCTTGTATACTCGGGGGGAAGTAAAGAGGAAACTAAGAAAACATTCATTATGTATAATGGGGAAAACTGCAATTCTTAATATGTAAAATGCTATTGCAAATTAATAATAAAATACAAATTTCAGGAGAAAAACCAGTTAATGGGCATTAAAAAATGTACTCTACAGAGTTTTTAGTTTGAAACAGAGCCTACTCTAGCTGGAATACATGAAAATGGATTTATTAACGTATTAGTAAATTTACAGAATTTCTAGAAGGAAAAGAAACCAAATTCCCATACTATTTACCCAGAAGTGATACAGCCACGAGTAATGCCCAGTCACAGCAAGAGACTACTCCAACAGAAATAATGTTCTTGGCATCACCTGCCACTGCTATCAGACACCCAGGAAGCCAGGGATCTGACAATACAACTCCCAAATACTGTTGCAGCAGGGGAAACAAATAAGAAACAAACAAGCAAAACCTAAACACATGACTGTATTTGACAGAGGTGCTGCATGGCCTCCTGCTGGTCTATTTAGGAAATAGATATTGTTTGTCAGGCTGTATCTTAAGGAAGGCAGACTAAAAGAGAAATGAGGTAATGTTGGATAAGCCAATGTGCTGTCACAACAGATAATTATAGAATAAATACAAATAGCTAAAATATAAAAAACTTGATTAGTAATCAAGCTATGTATATGGCAACAACAAAACACCATTCTTCTTTAGGAAATCGTCAAAGGTATCACAATACAGTATTTACCAGAATACGAAGAAATAAGTCCACGTATTATTTCTAAAAACATAAATGTCCAAGATGTTTTTTGAATGAATATCATTTATGTCAAAAGTTAGCCAAATAAATATTTCATTAACCAAGTAGTTTTACTTCAAAGAATCTATACTAAGGGAATAATAAAAATTTAAGAATGTAAAGATTTTTCTATAAATACACTCTGCGTTGCTGATTCTGTGATAGTAGAGGTTTTATCAAACTAAATATCCAACTTTAGTGAATTGTTTTAAATCAATTGTTCTCTATTTTATATAAAAGTATGTATGATTCCATTTGTTATGCTAAATTTATATAGAGATTTATACCTATGGTTAATTAGGAAATACATAAAAATACTAATAAAGGGGTGCCTGGGTGGCTCAGTGTGTTAAGCTTCTGCCTTCAGCTCTGGTCATGATCTTAGGGTCCTGAGATGGAGCCCCACATTGGGCTCTCTGCTCAGCAGGGAGCCTTGCTTCCCCCCCTCTCTCTCAGTGTGCCTCTCTGACTACTTGTGATCTCTCTCTCTCAAATAAATAAATAAAATATTTTTAAAAACACTAATAAGGATTACCTGATACTTAATAATTTAGGCAACAGTTTGTTTCCTTTCTGCTTGTAATTATTTAATTTTACTAAGTGAATATGTACTAATTTTCAAGGGAAAGTAAAAAGTACATCAAGTAATGTAGTTATCACTGTCCATTTCCTACACAGCTTTATCACTGCATTATCCTATCTCCCCCACTATTAATTCCCTTCTAACTAGGATTTCCATATAAAATACAAATTTTCTAGTTATATTTGAATTTCAGGTAAAAATGACTGATATTTTAGTATGCAGTATATTCCATATATTGCATGGCATCCTCTCTTAATTTGTAAACATGGCAATTCTACTTCTAGCATCCCATACTTGTCATATATTCTGGAAGTTATGCAACAAAGGACATTTGCTAAAATAACAAAAGTAAAAACTTATATTTGTATAAAGCGTAGAATTCATAAGACATTTCACTTAAACTTTCATTGTTTTCTTAGCAACACTGTGAGATAGATACACATTAGGAACTGAACAAAGCTCAGAGACAGTAAGTGATCAGATACTTAAGCACTAGAGCTGAGAGGCAAACCCAGGTTTTTAACTGCTTTAACCAGGTTTTTAAAACAAAAAAACAAAAAAACAGGGTTTTTTTGTGTTATGTTAAAATGGAGTTTTATGAAGGACTCTAGCTCCACAAGTGTCACGTTTGCCATTTTTATCAAAGTCTATGAATTTTAAGATACTTGAATAGAAAAATTCCTGTACTTGTTGCCACACAGTGTTTTTCTTATGGTAGCCATTCAATTATGTACATGGTATCTGTTCAAACAATATTAACAGGCTTTTGGGTCATCCAAGAGTAAGTAGTCTGCCTTACTGAGTTTCACTTTGAGTCACTCACTCCTGCAGTTTCCTCTGCTTAAAATAAACCTGACCCCTTCACCTAACTGAACCTCACTTTAATATTCATTTTAGATGTCACTTTTTCCTAGAAGTTTTCCCAGATGCCATAAGTTAAGATACTTGGCTCTTTTATATATTTACAGATTCTCCTGTACTTTTATTGTATGGTAGCTATCACTCTGTATGTGACCTGTTTGTTAGTCCTTATTCTCTGCTGGACTATGAGATCTCAGAACGCAAGTAGGTTCTTCTTTATCTCCAAATTACCGTACCTTAACAATTTCAATCCATTAGTAAATAAACAGATCTATCCAACCAACCATCCATCCATCAAAAAGTGTAAGGGATATATATAAAGCTCTCTGCTTGTCTGACTTAATACAGGAATGTATTTGAGTAGTATAGCAACACCTACCAGTTTTCTTTCATTTATTAAATCTAATTAGTATTTGATTTTCTATATTGAGAATTGCCCAAATTTACCAAATAAAAGTGTTTGCAGAGAGCCAAATATTTTTATACTCATGTTTGTACTAGTTTTATTATTGAGTGCCTTTTCATTTACCCATTGGCCGTATCTTCTTTGGGAGAAAAAAAAAAAAACAGTATTTAGGTACTCTGTCCATTTTTTAATTGGATCATGTGGTCTTTTGCTACTGAGTTGTATGAGTTCCTTATATATATCAACATTAACCCCTTCCTTGACACAGCTCTTGGCAATGATTTCAATGATTTTTTTGAATATGAGACCTAAAGCAGAAGCAACAAAATAAAAAACAAGTGGGACTACATCAAACTTCTGCACAGCAAATGAAACAACAAAATAAAAAGGCAACCTGCAGGAGAGAAAATATATATACTTTTAAATATTGATCTTAAAAAACAGGTCAACTGCAAATACTTGAGAAAACTCCCATCAGCTGGGATATTGATATAAAAATGACCTATAGTGACCTTGGAGTTATGCCTCCCTGTAGGGACCAGTATTGGTGACGTGTATATTTCTGGTTTATTACTGATAATCTGTGATGACAGCAGACACGCATCTAAGGGAACTTACTGTGGTGAGTACCAAGTGCTCCAATCAGCCATCAAGTGATCTACTGAAGAGCACAGTCAGCTGATAGCCTCCAGCTATCAGATTTTGCTGGCCACACTTCTCTGGGCTACTCCCAACCAGTAACTAAACACAGAAAAACTTCTGGAGTCAGACCTGTCATTCCTGCCCATTACAGGCCTCCTATAACAGTGTTTTGTTTTGGGTTTTTTTTTTTTTTTTACTCTTCTCTTCAGCTTGATGGAGTCTTCCTGAGAAGGTCACTGCTGTCTGAAGCTCCTCCTGACCAATCCTCCTTCTTTCTTGCTTTCCTTTTACAGGCTCAGTGCTATACCATGGTCTGAAGGCTTCTGCTGCTTTGTCCTGCTCCCTCTTCCTTTATCTTTCATAAAGATTTACCCTAAATAAATCTCCTTCGTGTCTCATCTCATCCCACTTTCTGTCTTGGAGAATCTTGGAGAATGATGCAGTCAGCAGGCTCTGAAGAGTGGTGGATATCCTCTTTTACGTCTATTTTTCTATTTTTAGGCTCCAACGAATACCATTAGTCATTGAAAACAATGGTAATGAGTATAGATGATTAATGTGACACCATTATTACTGTAAAAGTATGGCAAAGCTATTATTTCTCATTACTGGGTCTGAATAAGCATTTTTATAGGAAAAAATCCATTTCAACATTTAATTCTTGTTTACACAATTCTAATGTAATACTGTCTTACACTATCCATGGAAATGCTCAAAATCTGAAACCATTCTGGAAAGTAAAAGCAAGTTAAAAAATTTAATTTATTTTCCAAAGCCTATGGTGCTAGTAAGTGACCAGTAGTCTAAATCTAGACAAGAGGAGTCTTCAAGGATCAAAATCCCTACGGTAAATAGGTTTTCTAAAAATTTCTCATTTGGATATTGATTTCTCAAAAGCAGAAATGGACAACACTAATGGCATGTTTAAGAGAAAAATATTGTTGAATTAGGCAGGCTGATGCAAAGGAGAGTTTTAAGCTGTTGATAAACTCCGTTCCTACATGTAAGGAAGACAGTGAGTGATGTTGCCAAAGATACGTCTTGCCCTAAGTATGAATTTAAAAGTGAGCAACTTTTAACTTTTTGCAACTTTTTGCACTTACTTGTCCATAGTAAGGACAACATAATACGCAAGAATATGAACAAGGAACTGACAGTGTGAAAAGTAACAGACTTAAAAAGTATCATGGCATATATTAAAAAATGGTTAAGGAAAAATGATGATTCAGAAATGCAACTTACCTAACTATCCAGATATTTTCATGTCTAACTGATACTTATGTAAACCAGACCATAATAATTAGCACTTACTGCATGTTTACCATGTGATAAACAATTTCCTAAGTGTTTTACATTTTCCACTTAACTCTTATGAGATATTTATAGCCGAGGTACTATTTACCCAATTTTCAGATAAGGAAAATGATTATTTAAGAGGTAATATTTTTCTCAAAGCATAACAACATTAATTGATGGATCATGGTTATTAAACCCAATTTTGAATGATCCTACAGCCCAAGCCCTTAGCTAGAATGCTGTTTAGTAGCCCCCCTTATCTATGAAGGATATGCTCCAAGACCCTCAGTGGGTGCCTGAAATCGTGAATAGTACCAACCCTATATATACTATGCTTCTTCCTGTGCATACACATCTATGATAAAGTTTAACTTCTAAATAAGGCATAGTAAGAGATTAACAACAATAATAAAATAGAACAATTATAACATTATACTGTAATAAAAGTTATGGGACTGTGGTCTCTCTCAGAATATCTTATACCATACTCAACTTTCTTGTGAGAATGTGGGATAATAAAATGCCTACCTGATGAGATGAAGTGAGGTGAATGATTAGGCATTGTGACATAGTATCAGGCTACTATTGACCTTCATAGGATTCATCACAAGGAGGCATCATCTGCTTTCAGACTATAATTTGCTACAGATAATTAAAACTGTGGATAAGAAGGAACTATTGCACCTTTTTTTTTTTTTAAGATTTTATTTATTTATTTAACAGAGAGAGAGAGCACAAGCAGGGGAACAGGCAGAGCAGGCAGAGGGAGAAGCAGGCTCCCTGCCAAGAAAGGAGCCTGATGCGGTACTAGATTCTTGGACCCTAGGATCATGACCTGTGCCAAAGGCAGCTGCTTAACCTGAGCCACCCAGGCATCCCCTGCACTGACTTTCAACCAAATGTGTGGATAACTCAAAAAAAACACAAAACAACAACAAAAAAACAAACAACAAAAAACAAACAAAAAACCCACAAACATACATTATCCTCTTTCTCATCTTGGAAATTCTGTTTTGGAGGTCACCAATCATTTAAAAAATATCTACCTATCAAGACATGCACATGTGTGTGTACCTAATGTAAGACATGATACTACAAATGGCATGGAAACATACTTGTTTATGATCTCAAGATGCTTCAATGAGTTAAAACTAGAACACATTTAAGTTATTAGGGTGCATTTAATCTTTAGCCTTAAAAATACTGAAGTCAAGAAGAGAGGAACCAGAATATTGTTCTTAAAGGAAACAATACGTTTGTTTTAAGACTATATACACACCTAAATTCTTGAAATAATTATTTAAAATTAGAGGACACTATGCCCTAATTCTCCAAGTTACCTCAAATATCTCTAGTAAATTTTATGATATTTGAGCACAGAGAGGTTTCAATCACCTCTATCCCTTGACCAAGTAATAAATATTTATTGATAAAAATTTCAAATAAATGCCTCTCTTTTTCAGGATTCAGAGAAACATCAAGAGTATATTTTTCTCAAGCAAAAATGACTCTTACTCCTTAGCCAATTATTATGATTCCTATCAAGGTAATTTTGTCTTTGTTTAATTTGTAGACATGACATCTATTTCACCAATTAATAAATCAGCTTAAAATGCTAATGAGAGTTAAATACATTTATATATTCTATTTAAATAGAGACAGTGGTCAAATATTATATTTGTCTTATATTCAAGAATTCCAAACCCTCACTTTTTATTTTAACATTAAGATGACTTTATTCCATTCTTATTGCTCTTAAAACTGGTCCTTGATTTATTTTTGCTTTGTCTTCCTCATTAGATATTCATTTTGACATTCTGGTCTCAGAAGAAATAACATTAACTCCATACTTATCCATCTGGTTATCTGTTATAGCTCATGAATTGCTGCTTATAATTTTCCAGGGACATGTGGGCGCCCTTCCAGTTAGGCTATTAAAATCCCTTACACTCTAACAACATGCTAATTAATATCCTCTCATATTTGTGGATGCACAGCAAAAACACAGCCATGTAGAGGAAACGCCGCTTCTTCAATACCAAAATGCAGAAATTTTAGATTAAAAGTTAAGCCAGCAATTTTTTATAGAACTACATCTTTCTAAGGAACCAAACCTTTTATCTTCAATTTTATGAAAATGTTTAATTCACACATCATCTTAAAATTTAATACCCATCATTCTAAAAAAGCTGCACTGTGAAGGAGAAGTATCTTTTCACCCACATTCAGAGAAGGGTGTTTCCTAGCAACCCCATACAATCAGAATCAATCCTTGGTAGAATTATGACTCAAAGTGCTGTTAGAAGTAATCATTTGCATGAAAAAGGGACCAATGTCTGTTCTGATTAGGAACAACAGTTCTTTCCTAATATTGGTCAGCAGCAATCCAAAATCAGGCAGCTGTTTAGAGATGTCTTTGTTGTCATGAAATTTTGCCTAAGGTAGGCAAATATCATATCCCCACAGAGCGAGCACAGAGGCTACTAAAACTTCAGAAATTAATCCAATCAGAGAACTCATCCCCCTACTGCATTAAAATGTATTAAATTCTTTATTTTGTTTACATTTCTTAACTCATTTTTATTTCCTTTTACCTTGTAAGTATTCATTACTATTTATTTTAAGAATTAAACATTGAGTAATGATTTTGTAGAGAAAGTTATTATTTTACCTAATTTGTATAAACATGCATTTGCACATTATTTTTTTCTTTATTAAGTGGCTATTATTGCCCCTGCACACAGATTCTACAACAGTTTGTTTCAAATTATAACTGTCCTTTTCAATATTTTCACAGTATCGAAGTGTTTCGATTATTACTTCTATTACTTTCGATTATTACTTCTAGGAGAAAATGTTGTATTTTTTCAGAAATAAGAATAAATGCGATAATTCAGTAGATTAACTCCCCCACTTATTTTTCTTTTTACTGTGGAAATTGCTATTGTTGATCATTTGTTTCATTGTTCTGTTACTGTCCTCACAGATCCAAAACAGACCTGCTGTCAAATGGATTATATAAAGTACATGTGGAACTATCTAAAAACACAAAATCTATCAGAATCAAATGAACTATGATTATGGCTGCTAGTGATGCCTTGAAGACCACAGGCTAAGATGGACAGACTCCTAGGAGGGACAATCTCTCCATCCCAAATTTAGAAATCATATCTGTTATTCCTAGATCTAAGTTATGGCACTTACATTATAATAAATTTATCCCAG
Organism: Meles meles; assembly: GCF_922984935.1. Taxonomy (NCBI): domain Eukaryota; kingdom Metazoa; phylum Chordata; class Mammalia; order Carnivora; family Mustelidae; genus Meles; species Meles meles. The sequence goes on from NC_060070.1 coordinate 28,425,234, forward strand.
AAGGATACTAACAAGGCAAGGAAGCAGATAATAATAAAATAATTAGACTATTCTGAAAATATTTACTTAATTTTTTCTTAATTTTCTTAAATATTGTTATTAATTACCCAAAACACAAGTGAAGATACAAAAAGAAATGAACGTATTTGTGGATAATGAGTTATTTATTAAAGTATAACCACTGATCCTCTTCTCAGTGAGTATACAGTTATTAGGATACCCCCAAAATACATATATTCGTTACATTAAACTAATTTTAAAAGGATTAAGGGAACATTATAAATGAAATTATTTTGGCAAACAAATCTGTTGATCTCAAATTCTTAGACACTTTTTTCTTTTTATATAAGCCATATAATTAATATTTAATAAAGTAAAATTCTAGATATATGATTATCTATTTCACACAGTTTTAAGGAAGTAAAATTAAAACAAAATCTCCTCTGAACCCAGAAAACCTCTCCATAAGGTTAGAAGAGAAACAAAATTTTATTATTTAGTAAGCATTAATCTAGAATGTGTTCTGCATCACAGGCAATCTGCCAAGAAATCCGCAAATTTAGAAAAAACTCACCCCTTTATATGGCCAAGCAAACACAACCCATTACATATATATTTTCAGGATAAACAATGACTAATTAGTCCTTAAGAAGATAGGAAGCAAATTTATTCATATTAAATTTACTTGGTAATTGGGGTAACCACCTGTGTTAGCGAACAAGCTTTATCCAAAGGAAAAATAAACTTCTCATATCTTTATACCAGGAAGTAGTTCTGTAAGGTGAACACGACACCCCACAGAAGCTGGTATCTACCCTACCACAGAAACTGGGAGGTAGGACTCTATCTCAAAGAGATGGTTCTCAGGTCCTTGAGAAAGACATTCAGGGGTCTTAAAACTTCTAAGAGTTTGATTTAGTTTTTAAAAAGATTTGCATGCATTTCAATGAGAGAGAAAGAATTTACAATTACAAGCATTCCAACCTAAATGCTGGAAGACAAGGCAAGGCAGGAAATTAAGTCTTGTATTTTAAATTTATATTTACCCTTAGGATATACATGATTCTGCCCTAAATGTAGAAAATCCTTACAAATTTAGCAACTCTCAATTTAACATCTCTAACCATACACATTTCCAATTTTCTATCAGTAATAATTTTACTGAAATTCGCTTTCTAATAGTTGTATAGTTCTTCACTCCCAGATGATTTCTTACAGTAAGTGTTGAACCAACTGAGAGTATAAGAAATAGAGCTAAGAACTAAAGAAAAAACAGAGGTAAGAGTTCTATTGCTGTTTAAGGAATGTAGAATAAATCTTACTAAATGTATAGTAATATGTCAAAAAGCTAATATCTAATATGTCTATTAAGATTATTTTTGAGGACTTCGCTTTCTAATTTTTTCAATAAAATGGCTTATTATTCTGGTTATATAAACAATGCATACTTACTATAAAATTACAAATAGCATATATAAATATTAAGAAGAAATTATGGTTCATCTGACCATCTCATATGTACATTGAGCTAAATTCATTCTGCTGTGACCTATATTTCATAAATTGCAATTGAGTGTGTGCTCTGGATCTTTTTCTTTTAGGAGACAAAGGGAAGGATGATGAACACATGGCAAATATACATGTAATATATAAATATTAATTCCAAAAATAAATTATACTCTGTAGAAATTACATACTGAATCAATCTTTTGGAATCTAAAGCAAATCTTCAATGGATGATATTAATGGAAGTGTCTATTTTGTCTTATGCTGTGTAAGGTAGGTTCTTGATGACAAGCAATATAAAATGGCTAATTTATGCAAAAGGGAATTTATTAGAAGAATATTTGGGGAATAGAGGAGGAAGGGTAGAGGATCAGGTTTGGGACTAAGCAGAAACAATGAATGCCACAGAAAGCAACAAAACACATAGTAGGTAAGAATCACAGCAAATCTCCCCCTGTTTGAAAGTCTAGTCCAAGGGACAAGGGGAGCAGATAACTTCCAAACATTCATTCTCAGGCTTTCATCAATTGCTTGAGATTCAGATTTCTGGGACAGAGCTCCTGATTAGTCTTCCATGATGAAGAGTTTGTGTAGAATTGCCATTCTAGAAACTCTACATACAGTAAGGAAGAATTATTTGTCCACTAGAAAATGAGGCACAATCAAGAAGTGATAATGGATTCCGTACAACTAAAAAATGTCAAATTACCTTGATAGTGCTCAATAAATATTCGTTCCCTTATCTCTTTTTAATTCATAATAATTTAATAATGTTAATAACATTGAATAACTGAGTTAAATACCATTTAATATGATATATTAGGATACCATTTAATATAAATGACACTCAAGTTTTTATTAAATAAAAATAAAAATGAAAACTCCTAGGTACTGTGGTATCTAAATGTGTTGTCTTCCCGATTGGGTGGGGTCTCCCAAATGTGGAGCAATGATTGGGTAGAAGCCAGTAGTGGGTGATGAAACTTTTTACCCAAGGCAGAAGAAAGGAGATAGAAGTTTACTGAATATACCTCAAGGGGGACAGCAGAGCGGAGGTTGTTTTTAAAGGCAGAAGAGGAGGAGGTATAGCCATGTATGGAGTTCTCCCTTTTTTGGTAACTGTGCTAGGTTTTAAGTAGCCCATTGGTTAGTTAGAACCTTTGGATATATTGACATGGGTCGCCTGATAGGCTTGTCTATTCAGTCAGGGGTCACAGTAGCCCTTTTTTCCTTGATCAAGTTTCCATTGCTCAAGCCTATTGTCTAAAAGCAGCCTCTGCAGGTACCAAATGTAAACCATTGTCAGGGAACTCAACCAAAGACTAAAAGGTATGAACACTGACTTGATTTCATACAAGGAGCTAGCTCAGAAAGTCCCTCGTTTTTTGACTATCCTATTTCTGCTTTCTTAGTTATCCTCTACCTTACTCTATTAGCTACTTACTACTCCTTAACTCTCCTGTTTGTTATTTTGAATCTTCTCTTTTCTATATTTCATTTGGAAACTTTTTCAGTAAAGGCCATACTTCATTGGTTATTTTTGAACATTCAGCCTCTGCATGTCTCCGGAAATTCTCAAGAAAAAAGGTACCTGAATAAAACTGTAACAGCAAACAAACACTGACTTAGAAGAATAACTGAATAGTATCTTTGACAAGTCCCCAAAACATGAATCCCACTTTTAAAAAATTGCTCTACGGTGCAATTTCAATACACCTGAGTTGTGACTTTCTTGCTAAAGCCTTTCCACTTGCTGCTTTTCTAAAAGGTGGAGCTAACCACAGAAAGCCCTTCCTCCAAATGTTTATTCCAAATAAGTGCCTCTCTGGGGAGGGGGGGGGATATCTCTATATATCTACATAGATATATATATATATGAATGAAATGCACTTTCCCTTTTTACACAGAATCTCTGCTTTTCTCCAAAGCATTTGCATTTACTATGCAGATCACACCAGTGCCCAGCAAATACTTACATGTAAAAACCTCATCACAGTTTTCCTGCTTTATCCTCTATTTTAGATTCTCCAACTCTGCATCACCAGCAAAGCTGAACTGGGCCCTGGAGACCCATGATTTATTGACTTCGCATGCCTCCTCTTGCAAGCTCCCAGAATTTCTCTCTTGGTGGCATCTCTCACTCCTTAAAGGAATTGCAAAATGTAATCAAATGTTTATTTCCCTCCTCTGATTCAAGCAGAGGAAGGCACTGACCACATTCAAGCTGGCCTCAATTGTCTAGCAAAAACCCGAGCTAATGTGGAAGCACCTTTACGGTAAAACTAAACAGCTTATTGGGAGACATAATGGAGGAGAAGTTTAATTAGTCCCACTGTCTGGGGAGAAGAAGAGATTTGGCAGTGAGTCTTAGATTATCTGTAGCTGTAACATTTGTATTAAACCTTGCTTGGGTTTAAATGAACACAGATACATGGGGCACCTGGGCGACTCAGTTGATTAAGCATCTAACTCTTGGTTTTGACTCAGGTTGTGATCTCCAGGTCCGGGGAACAAGCCCCATATTGGGTTCCACTCTCATTGTTGGATCTGTTTGAGATTCTCTCTCTTTCTCTCCCTTTACTCCTCCTGCTCACGTGCTCTCACTCACTCTCTTGCTAACATAAACAAATAAATCTTAAAAAAAAAAAGTCAACACAAATATACACACACCCAACTCCATTACAAGTAAAGAAGTCAAACATAGGAGATCAAAACAACAGCTTTTTCATTATTTGAGCTGGAGAAGACTATTTGAAACTGGCCCTAAAGCAGACTAACTAACATGCTTTCTATAAATCTAGACCTTAGAACCCCAAGAGTGTTCAAAAGACAGACACATCAGACACATTTGCGAGTTATTCACTGTTTTGAACACACTAGCCCTGATATTCTGACCCTGCTACCAAATGTTGCCTGTGGTTCAACAGCATGGGCATCACCTGGGAGCTTACTGGAAATGCAGAATTTCAGCCTCCAGCTGAGAATGACTGATTCAGAGAGCCTGCATGTTAGCAAGATCCCTAAGGGATATGAACACACAGTTACATTTGAAAAGTGCTGTTCTACTCTGTGAGAGATGGGCTTCCATCATTTACCGTATTCTCCAGGATTCTCCCTTACAGATTCTGAAGCAGTAGGACAGACCTTGAGAATATACATTTTTATAAAATCACCCCATATAATTCTGATTATCTTGGAAGATTGGGCAAAATAAATCAGCACTTCAGAAATAGTAATGGCATATGAACCACCTAAGAATTTTGTTTAAAAGTAGGTTCTGATTGATTGGGTCTACGGTAAAGCCCAAGATTTTGAAATATGAGGTCTAGGAGAACAAGACCCACTCTCCAACTTATTTCCCATTTTTAAATTACATCCAATGAACTTTAAATTACACAGTGAACTTTCAAATACCATTCACCCAAGGTAATTCATTGAGTCCATAAATCATCATAAAAATAGTGTGGTACAAATATTTGACAAAAACAATAGCAAAATTTCCCAAATTTCAAAAATGCTAATGGCCTTATACCTTCTCAGGGACAAACTGAAAGCGAAGGTTATCTCATCTTCCCCTCATAAATTAAAGAGCAAAGTAAATTCAAAAGTATAAAGTTAATGTTAAAACCAAAATCAAATAATGTTAAAAACAAATCCCCAAATTTCTGAGCCCTACTCTTCACACACTAACCCAGAACCTCCAGGGACAGAACCAGGATATTTGCATGTCAAGCAAGTCCCCAGATGATGCTGATGCTCTTAGTCTGGGAACCACACTACAAGAAAAAAATTGCATTGGAAGGAGCCAACATGGCTCACCTAGCAAAACCTAGAGCTTGCTTTTTTTTTTTTTTTTTTTTTAAATGGAAGTATGCCTTTATTAAGCCAAGTCTTTACTGGAACTAAGAGCTTTGTCTCTATTGGTGATCTGACTCCGTTAGCCATGCTACTTAGGTCAAAATCAGCAGCAAAGCCCCGTTCCTGACATTCAGGTCTGTGCCAACTGAAAAATTAATCTGTCGCTGGTGAACAACAGATGGCTTTCACTCTGTAACTGGAAAAAATTGAATAAATCGAACAAATTAAACTTGTTAGTTTGTTTCCAAAATGAATGTTTGGGTCCATTCAAATGGTTTTCTGGCTTTCATGCAGCTTATTTTGGGGCTTATCAAATCAGAACTCTATTCATATATGATTTAATGTCAAAGTAGAAAAAACAGTAGTTTCAGTACTGACACAGCTGAAATAGAAAATGCAACCTGCACCTATAAGAAAATAAAATTGTCAAAACACACATACTTCTTCCCCAAATAAACTCAAGAAGAATCTACTTCTCACCTGTTGAGCTCCAAGAGCAGAAAGAAAACCACACCCCCACCCTATTTCCTAGATGGCCCTGGGCCATTCTTCTAGGAGGGCAGGAGCAAAAGGAGAAGGTTACTGCCCTGTACACACTTAGAATCAACAGAGAGCAGTCCTCCCTCCCCATATCATTGATCAAATTAGCAAATTACTCCTTTGCTCCGAAAAGAATGAAAGACAAAGTGAAGCGGTCATATTATCTTTCCAGTAGTTACTCTCCTATAAAGTACAGTGGAAAAAGAGTCCTAACACTTCTTAAGGGCCAAGAGGTAGCTGAAAGAATACAAAGTGAAGCGGTCATATTATCTTTCCAGTAGTTACTCTCCTATAAAGTACAGTGGAAAAAGAGTCCTAACACTTCTTAAGGGCCAAGAGGTAGCTGAAAGAATGTGTGCATTTTTAAACTTGAGTAACGGTTAGTCCCAATAGTTGGATTCAATCTCAGTGACTCCTATATTTTATTCCTTTAAAACCCAAGAAGCACATAATACTTATTTATTCAAATTTTAAAAATACTTTATGGCATAATAATAAAGAACCAATCTTTTATCCACATCTCCCAAAGGCTGTTTGTACAGCAGTGTCTCCATTCTTGAAATTTCACATGTTGGGAGTGGGAAGAGCAATCCCTGAACCAAAAGTGACCCACTCGGCACTCCTGGACATAACTGGTCCAGGGGTCGTCATCTTGTTCAAGCTGGGTCAAGTTTGCTCCCCATAAAATTTTTAAATTAAAATATAATGATTCAGTCTTAATCTGGCTATTATCTTGAATGAGAGGTACTAGTCACCATATTACAACAGAGAAAACTTACCAGCAGTAAGAGACAACAAAGTAAACACAGAAAGATTTGTAGAGGTAAAAGAAGCAGAAAGTATTCCAGACCTTGGGGCGTCTGGGTGGCTCAGTGGGTTAAGCCTCTGCCTTCAGCTCTGGTCATGATTTCAGCATCCCGGGATCGAACCCTGCATTGGGCTCTCTGCTCAGCAGGGAGCCTGCTTCCCTTCCTCTCTCTCTGTCTGCCTCTCTGCCTACCTGTGATCTCTGTCTGTCAAATAAATAAATAAAGTCTTCATTCCAGATCTTTTCAAATTTTTCTTAGACCAAAGTGGACCCCTGCTCTTAGTTTCCATGAGATACTTCTAAGTTTTACCTTAAATAAGCAGGTTACTTTTACTTGAAATAGTAAGATCCCAACTGATGTACCTACTTCCCTATGCTTTCCCTTCTACATCATCCTGTTTCCTAAAGTTCCCAAGACAAATGTTCATCAGCTGCTCAATATCAATACTTGATTAGGAAAAATCTCTCAGTTAATGTCCCCTTCTTGCTCCTGGTCTGTGATTTTGTTTGTTTTTAATGAGGCAAAGTTTATAATAAAGTATTTATTTCTTGAGAGACTTATTTTTGGGATGCCTGGGTGGCTCAGTCGTTAAACATTTGCCTTCAGCTCAGGTCATGATACCTGGGTCCTGGGATCAAGCCCTGTATTGGTCTCCCTGCTCAGCAGGAAGCCTGCTTCTTCCTCTTCGACTCCACCTGCCTCTGTCCCTCTCTCGCTGTGTCTCTCTCTGTCAACTAAATAAATAAAATCTTTAAAAATAAAAAGAAAAGATTTACTTTTCCCATCATAGTTCTTTATAAAATGAGTAATACAGAACAAATGTTAGAGAAAAAATACAAAAGGCTTTTTTCTACTTAATTCAGATAGTTCTTAATGATCACATACTATATAGCAAGTAGGCTCTGAACTAAAGATGGGAAGTCAAAGAACTTCATATAATCTACATTCTTAAGGAAACTGTAAGCTGGTTGTAAGGAGAAGTAAAATCAAATAAGCAAACTAACAAGTTTACTACAACAGAATGACATAAACTTTGAACAAGGTGTTATAAAGGAGAAGAGAAAATGTTAAATTTTACTTTGGGAATTTGAGGAAGACATCACAGAGATTAAATGTGAACTGTGGCTAGAAGAAGAGGTAACTCCATAAATACAGTTAAAAATCATGGAGAGTGCATATTCATTAAAGAAATGCTGGCTCCACTTAAGGCTGCAGGTTTGTTTTTTTTTTTTTTTTTTTTTTGGTTTTTGATTAGAGAATTCCACCAGACCTATGTTTTAGAAAAATAACACTCAGAAATATGAAATGTGATTATGTAGGTGTGCTACTCAAACTGGGAATTTATTTAAAAAGCTACTGCAGTAATCTTGGTGAGAGATAATAAGTTTCACCTAACTTTGAGGAATAAAGTTTATGGAATCAAAAAATATTTTGGAGATAGAACTGGAGATTTAATTATAAGACTCACTAACCAGAAAGATACTGGTGTTTGGAGAAAAGGAGGACTCAAATACCCAGTGGTCTCATCAGAACAAACAAGATCATATTCCCCCATATGAAGGCATAACATTAGCAGTTCCATTCTTAGCAGGAGAAATAGATATAAATATAGACAAAGATGATACACATACAGATGTAAATGTAAGTACAAGCAAAAAGATACATCTGCTATTGCATAATTTCTCTTAAAAAGCACTGAACAGGGACACTACAATGGCTCAGTCATTTGAGCACCTGACTATTGGTTTTGGCTCAGGTCATGATCTCCGGGGTATGGGATGGAGCCCCGTGCTTGAGATTCTCTTTCTCCTTCTTTCTCTGCCCCTCCCCCTCCAGGACAGATTCATTATCTCTCTCTCTCTCTCTCTCTCATATAAATAATATTTAAAAAAAAATAAAGCACTGGGGGCGCCTGGGTGGCTCTACATTCTTAAGGAAACTGTAAGTTAAAGTAGGTTAAAACCTCTGCCTTCTGCTCAAGTTATGATCCCAGGGTCCTGTGATCAACCCCCGCATAGGGCTCTCTGCTCAGCCGGGAGCCTGCTTCCTCCTCTCTCTCTCTCTCTGCCTATCTATCTGCCTACTTGTGATCTCTGTCTGTCAAATAAATAAATAAAGTACTGAACATTTTTAAAGTATGTATGTATGCATGTATACATGTATGTATTTGTTTATTTACAGAGCATGAGAGTGAAGGGAGGGGATACACAGAAAGGGAGAGTATCTCAAGCAGACTTTGTGCTCAGGAGAACCTAAAGTGGGGCTCAATTCCACCAATGAGATCATGACCTGAGCTGAAATCAAGAACTGGATGCTCAACCAACTGAGCCACCCAGGCACCCTAAAGCACTGAACATTTCTAAAAATGGCTTAAGTACCATTTTTGACCAACTGCAATAACTGCTATCCAAACCAAGCAATTCACTCCTACAACTAGATTTCTATTTACATGCTTGAAAGCTTGTATAAATCAGTATGTAAAAGAACATATATATACATACATATGGCAAATCTATATACATATGGTAAATCTATCAACTAATATATACATCAACAATCTAAAAAAAAAAAATATATATATATATATATATCTCAAGAATATAATGGATGTATGAACTCCTAACACCTGGATCTCAAGAAATAATACAATAATGAAAGGAAAGAAGATTTGACTTCCCTAGTGAGTAGTTTTAACAGGCATATATTGAAATGCACCCATAAAACGACACAGGGTTGCAGATTGGATAAAACGACAGGACCCATCCATATGTTGTCTACAAGAGACCCATTTTGAACCTAAGGATACACCCAGACTGAAAGTGAAGGGATGGAGAAGCATCTTTCATGCCAATGGGCCTCAAAAGAAGGCCGGGGTAGCGATTCTCATATCAGATAAATTAGATTTTAAACTAAAGACTGTAGTCAGAGATACAGAAGGACACTACATAATGCTTAAAGGGACTATCCGCCAAGATGATCTAACAATTGTGAATATCTATGCCCCCAATATGGGAGCACCCAATTACATAAGGAAACTATTAATCAAGATAAAGAGTCATATTGATATGAATACAATAGTAGGAGATCTTAATACGCCTCACTCAGAAATAGATCATCGAAGCAGAAAATTAATAAAGAAATAAGAGCATTGAATGAAACATTGGACCAGATGGACCTCATCGACATATACAGAACATTCCACCCTAAAACAACAGAATACTCATTCTTCTCAAGTGCACAAGGAACCTTCTCCAGAATAGACCACATACTGGGTCACAAAGCAGGACTCAACCGATACCAAAAGACTGACATTATTCCCTGCATATTCTCAGAACACAATGCTTTGAAACTGGAACTCAATCGCAAGGAAAAGTTCAGAAGGAACTCAAACACCTGGAAGCTAAAGACCACCCTGCTTAAGAATGCTTGGATCAACCAGGAGATCAAAGATGAATTTAAACAATTCATGGAAACCAATGAGAATGAAGACACTTCGGTCCAAAACCTATGGGATACAGCAAAGGCGGTTCTAAGGGGGAAATACATAGCCATCCAAGCCTCCCTCAAAAACATTGAAAAATCCAGACTACACCAGCTGTCTCTACACCTTAAAGAACTGGAGAATCAACAACAAATCAAACCAACTCCACACACAAGAAGGAAAATAATCAAGATTAGAGCAGAGATCAATGAGGTAGAAACCAGAGATACAGTAGAACGTATCAATGAAACTAGAAGCTGGTTTTTTGAAAGAATCAATAAGATCGATAAACTACTGGCCACACTAATCCAAAAGAAAAGAGAGAAAGCCCAAATTAATAAAATTATGAATGAAAAGAGAGAGATCACAACACCAAGGAAATAGAAACAATCATCAGAAATTATTACCAACAGTTATATGCCAATAAGCTAAGCAACCTAGATGAAATGGATGCATTCCTGGAAAACTACAAACTCCCAAAATTGAACCAGGAAGAAATTGACAACCTGAATAGACCGATAGCTAGTAACGAGATTGAAGCAGTGATCAAAAACCTCCCAAAAAACAAGAGCCCAGGACCTGATGGATTCCCTGGGGAATTCTACCAAACTTTCAAAGAAGAAATAACACCAATTATCCTGAAGCTGTTCCAAAAAATTGAAGCAGAAGGAAAACTTCCAGACTCTTTTTATGAAGCCAGCATTACCCTGATCCCCAAACCAGGCAAAGACCCTACCAAAAAGGAGAATTTCAGACCAATATCACTGATGAATATGGATGCTAAGATTCTCAACAAGATCCTAGCAAACAGGATCCAGCAGCACATTAAAAAGATTATCCACCATGACCAGGTGGGATTCATCCCCAGGTTGCAAGGCTGGTTCAACATTCCCAAATCAATCAATGAGATAGAACAAATCAATAAGAGAAGAGAGAAGAACCACATGGTCCTCTCAATTGATGCAGAAAAAGCATTTGACAAAATCCAGCATCCGTTCCTGATGAAAATGCTTCAAAGTATAGGGATAGAGGAACATTCCTGAACTTCATAAAATCTATCTATGAAAGACCCACAGCAAATATCATCTTCAATGGGAAAAAGCTTGCAGCCTTCCCGTTGAGATCAGGAACACGACAAGGATGCCCACTCTCACCACTGTTGTTCAACATAGTATTAGAAGTTCTAGCAATGGCAATCAGACAACAAAGAGAAATAAAAGGTATCCAAATTGGCAAGGAAGAAGTCATACTCTCTCTCTTCGCAGATGACATGATTCTTTATATGGAAAACCCCAAAGACTCCACCCCCAAACTACTAGAACTCATACAGCAATTCAGTAACATGGCAGGATACAAAGTCAATGTACAGAAATCAGTGGCTTTCTTATACACTAACAATGAAAATACAGAAAGGGAAATTAGAGAATCGAGTCCATTTACTATAGCACCAAGAACCATAAGATACCTGGGAATAAACCTAACCAAAGAGGTAAAGGACCTGTACTCAAGGAACTACAGAACACTCATGAAAGAAACTGAAGAAGACACAAAAAGATGGAAGACTGTTCCATGCTCTTGGATTGGAAGAATAAACATTGTTAAAATGTCTATACTACCTAGAGCCATCTATACTTTTAATGCCATTCCGATCAAAATTCCACCAGTATTTTTCAAAGAGCTGGAGCAAATAATCCTAAAATTTGTATGGAATCAGAAGAGACCCCAAATTGCTAAGGAAATGTTGAAAACCAAAAACAAAACTGGCGGCATCACGTTACCCAATTTCAAGCTCTACTACAAAGCTGTGATCACCAAGACAGCATGGTACTGGCATAAAAACAGACACATAGACCAGTGGAATAGAGTGGAGAGCCCAGATATGGACCCTCAACTCTATGATGAAATAATCTTCGACAAAACAGGAAAAAATATTCAATGGAAAAAAGACAGTCTCTTCAATAAATGGTGCTGGGAAAACTGGACAGCGATATGTAGAAGAATGAAACTCGACCATTCTCTTACACCGTACACAAAGATAAACTCGAAATGGATAAAAGACCTCAATGTGAGACAGGAATCTATCAGAATCCTAGAGGAGAACATAGGCAGTAACCTCTTCGATATCAGCCACAGCAACTTCTTTCAAGATATGTCTCCAAAGGCCAAGGAAACAAAAGCAAAAATGAACTTTTGGGACTTCATCAAGATCAAAAGTTTCTGCACAGCAAAGGAAACAGTCAACAAAACAAAAAGGCAACCCACGGAATGGGAGAAGATATTTGCAAATGACAGTACAGACAAAAGGTTGATATCCAGGATCTATAAAGAACTCCTCAAACTCAACACACACAAAACAGATAATCATATCAAAAAATGGGCAGAAGATATGAACAGACACTTCTCCAATGAAGACATACAAATGGCTATCAGACACATGAAAAAATGTTCACCATCACTAGCCATCAGGGAGATTCAAATTAAAACAACATTGAGATACCACCTGACACCAGTTAGAATGGCCAAAATTAGCAAGATAGGAAACAACGTGTGTTGGAGAGGATGTGGAGAAAGGGAAACCCTCTTACACTGTTGGTGGAAATGCAAGTTAGTGCAGCCACTTTGGAGAACAGTGTGGAGACTCCTGAAGAAATTAAGAATAGAGCTTCCCTATGACCCTGCAATTGCACTGCTGGGTATTTACCCGAAAGATACAGATGTAGTGAAAAGAAGGGCCATCTGTACCCCAATGTTTATTGCAGCAATGGCCACGGTCGCCAAACTGTGGAAAGAACCAAGATGCCCTTCAACGGATGAATGGATAAGGAAGATGTGGTCCATATACACGATGGAGTATTATGCCTCCATCAGAAAGGATGAATACCCAACTTTTGTAGCAACATGGACGGGACTGGAAGAGATTATGCTGAGCAAAATAAGTCAAGCAGAGAGAGTCAAGTATCATATGGTCTCACTTATTTGTGGAGCATAACAAATAACATGGAGGACATGGGGAGATGGAGAGGAGAGGGAATTGAGGGAAACTGGAAGGGGAGATGAACCATGAGAGACTATGGACTCTGAAAAACAACCAGAGGGTTTTGAAGGGGCGGGGGGGTGGGGAGAGGTTGAGGAACCAGGTGGTGGGTAATAGGGAGGGCAGGTACTGCATGGAGCACTGGGTGTGATGCCAAAACAATGAACACTGTTATGCTGTAAATAAACAAATAAATGAATAAAAAAAAATATGTATTAAAAAAAAACAGGCATATATTGGTTCTAGTCACCTGTGATTACGGAAATGTTACTTCTTAAATTTCCATGAAAAAAAGTCAAATTTCCTCGTATGTTTAAGGCGGAAAACATAGACAAATATACGGAAAATATGTTGCACAACAAATACAATGTTGATCACAGCAAATTTATAGACCCCTGTTAATTTGTGGAATTTATGCTGATTTTGCCTTCATTAAAATTAATGGAGCAAACTCTCTCCTCTGCTGTGTAGGAAACAAAGACAAGTCATATTTCCTGACCTTGAAAGTACCAAGTAAGTTTGGTGAGTCTCTTAGGATTGTAAATACAGGCCTGGTGCTCTTCTGCGGCTCAGGATTAATTGTGTCAGGTGATTACTTCAAAGTAACATTATAAAAAGGAAAAGTTGCATTTTTATCTTTCTGTCCCTTACAGAGATAAGAAGGCAAAAAAAATCTTACATCTCTATGAATAAATGTATATCTTCTTCTTGGGGTATTTTTTTAAGTGATGGAAAAATCTAGTTTGTAACTAATACAGTTATAATATAAAGCATTATGAAACCTCACATCATACTTTGGTATACAAAAGAAATATAGAACACAATGTATTTTAGTTGGTTGTTAAAAATGTGTATGGGCATCAGCTATAACTCAGGGATAATAATGCCTTCTAAGGGTTGTTTTGAAGATTAAATAAAAGAAGCATGTGAAAGTCCTTCTTAGACTATGAAACACTTTGTACTGTAATTCAGAGGCTATAGGTCCTATAGAAAATTAAATGGGTAAATCTCTTAGGAAGCATGGACCTAGGACTGTCAGCCCTGATAATAACTGCCTATGGAACCTACAAGTTTGAAAAAGATTTGATGTGAAACATGAGAATACAGAGAAATATTTTTCTTGTTGGGTATAAAATTAAAGAATTTCAGGTACTTAAAAATAGAAAAATATCTACAAGACAAAGATAACTAATTCCCGGGTCGTGTGTACTGCTCAAACATCATGAATGTGGGAAGGTTAGAGTTCTATAAATGGGAACAAACACCTAATACTGCTCTAAGTCCAAAATCAAGTAATAACAAGGTATTGCAGTTTGCCCATTATGTGCAAAGTCACTGAAGCTAGCCAACCTGAATCCAGATTTTGGCTTCCACAACTTCATAAATGCATGATATTGAACCAATTACATAATCTTGTTGACACTCTCAAATTTATTGGTATATTCGACTTAACTTTGCCTGCTATGTGAGCTAAAGGACATAGGTATCGCAGAGCTTACTGCAGCTGAAGGAGTTAGACAACTGAAGAATGAGTTATAGTGCAGCTCAATAAATATCAGTATAAGATAAACAGTGAATGCTATTAGAAAGCATATACCCCACGCCAGCCAGAAGTCAGTCAGAAAATGTTTCTTAGAGCTGAACATACAGGGTGCAGAAGTTAGCTTCCTGGAGAAGAGACAAAGGAAGCAATGACACTAGCGAAAGAAACAGTTTTTACAAAAGCCAAGAGGCAAGAGAGGGCAGGACATGGTAGAGGAACTGAAAAAAAGACATCATTTTGGCTGCAGCAGTGTGTCTGACAACAGAGTCATGAAGGATAAGATGGGAGGTAGAAAGGCCACATCATAAAGGACCTTTCTGAAACTTGTATAGGTGTTGGTACTTTATCTCTAGGCAAGAGGAAATCATAAAGTTGTTTTAAACAAAAAACTCACATCAACAGATTTGAGGTTGTTAAAAATGACTGCCAAAGGTTGTTGAAATGACAAGCTATGACTTCAGATCTGAATGAAGATCTTGAAGACAGGAAAAGGCAAACATGGAGAAAAAATGAAAGATTTAAGGGACTGGAGGATTTCACAAGTATACAGAGCAATGAAATGAATGAAGAGAAGGTTGTCTTCAGAGAGTAGTTCTGTGAAAATGACACTCTGGCAAAGTCATTTCAAGTGTTCAGAGGCTCCTGGTTTTAGACCAGAGGAGCAAATTGTTGAACATGTATTGAGGTAATCATGGTAAAGTTGCCTAGAGTTGCTGGAGCATTTTATGATTTCTGTTAGACTATTTTCCCCATGCAGGTGTTCTGGTTTTTTTGTGGGTTTTGTTGGTTGATTGAATTTTTGTTCCTTATCAGGGTAAATTCTTAAATTTGGATCTGTTCATAAAGGCGAGAAAGCACTCGGTCACCTAGCATAGTCAAAACAAGCTTTTCCTTTGTCTATCTCATTTATTAGGGTTCTACATGGTAAAGTGGGGTAAGAACCCTAGTTCTTAGTTTTTGTTGTTTCCTTGAACCGTGGGAAGAGATGTTCCTGCAGGAAGCTGAATGAAGTTAATTCTTGGGTTCCCATCCTCTTGCCATCTTTTTATTTTAAAAGCTTCCCATTCCATGCCAACCAAGGGGGGGAAAAAAAGTAAAAAACACTTGTTATTCAACTGTTTTTGTTTTGTCTTGTTTTTTAGATAATCAAAGTTAATAAAAGCTACTCAAAGCAGTCAGTGGACCCAGATGTATGTGGATGTATTATGAAGAAGGAAAGATTGACTTAGAAGTTGAGATCATGCTAACATCTGTTTTATTCTTTATGTTATGCAGGTAGCAATTATTTCTCACAGAACAATTTCTCATTGGTTCAACCCAAATATACCTTAGGTTGCAGTACAGAGGCAGCATTATTTAAAATCTGAAACAAAAGGTCTAATTTATTATTTTTCTTTTGAAGGAAAAAAGATCTAAATGGTAAATACAAATGACTAGACTGAAGAAAATGGTATAAAGAGCACAGAAGTCAATGTTATCCACATTTATAAAGATTAAATCCACATCCATACCCATACTTAAAAGGATTAAATATAATACAACTAAGTCCTAAGTTAATTATGGAATGTTACAAATTAAAGAAAATGTGGAACTTCTGCTAGAAAAGGTAAAGAATATAAATGACTATAGTCTATAAATTCTAACCAAAATGACTATAGCTTTGCTCCTTGATGTATAACTGCATTTTGGTATGGAATATCTTAGAGTATACATGTCAGGAAGTCATCTTATTTCTTTAGGTGAGAAAATGATCCATACAAGGTCATATATTTTTGTTACATAGTATGTACCATAAAACAAAATATTTCTCCTTTATAAAGAACTTTTCATCTGATCAACAAAAATGCTGGATAATATCAACTCTGATAGATACTGTTCTAGAAACTGGCCATGAGTGATGCTTGTGATTGATGGTAAACTTTGTGTTGGCACAACTCTAAAGGCAATCTCAGATGAAACAGCCAATATATTTGAGCATTAGTCTCAGGAAAAAAAGACAACATTGGACATAGTATCTAAAATGTTCTCAGCCAATAAGAAAGCTAAGCAAAGCAGATGTACAAAATTTAAAACAATTCAGACAAAATCTCAAGCGCTACACCTAACACAAACCCGGGCATACAGCAACAGTTGTCTACATTTTATTGAAAACTGTGCCAATTGAGATCTATCAGTCATTGGAAAATTTCCAACCTTAACTCTCTTCTAAATTTAGAACATCATGGCTATGTATTATATTATTAGGTATCTGTTATCTTAACAGCTTCTATTGCTTTTCTCCCTACCCAGGACATTCAAGAAATCAGGCAACTAGTAGCAAACAAGGATCTTGACTTCCTCAGATAAGTGTGGTCACACAAGGGAAACCAGTGCAATACCTTTGTGTTCTCAACTCCCTGGCGGGGAATTGAAAGATACTTTACTTAAGCAAGCTGCTCACGCAATGCAGTATCCAGGCCATGA
The DNA here is from genome assembly GCF_922984935.1 of Meles meles. Classification (NCBI taxonomy): domain Eukaryota; kingdom Metazoa; phylum Chordata; class Mammalia; order Carnivora; family Mustelidae; genus Meles; species Meles meles. Next base: position 28,442,468 of record NC_060070.1, read on the forward strand.
AGATTAGATTATTGTAACTCCCTGTTGGCTGACTTGCTCCATAAGGCCTTACATAAACTCCAGCTGGTGAAGGACAAAGCTGCCAGGTTCCCTCTGAAAAGGGCAAAATTAATCAAAATATATTTCTCCCTATCTGAAATCCTTATGTTAGCTACTGGTTAAAAAATAAAAAGTAGTGTCCTGATTTTTAAATTACTCTTTTAATTCAGGGGGTAATATCTGGACCAATTCCAATGTGCTTTTTACAATCTCTCAGCAATTTATGTTTCCTGGCAGCTTCTGAACCCTGCTGAAACAAATCTGCTTCAGGTCCCAAGACCATTTCAGTGTTTTATGAAACAAGGGTATTTTTATAATCTTTACCATGTATAATTCTGCTTTGATTACAATGCATTAGCTTTGGAATTATTTTAACTTAGATAAAACTTTGTAGCAAGTATCCCTCGGAATAACATAGAATGATGTAATTTTATTTCTTGTTACCTGAGGGTAATTAGGTATTTCCCTCAATTTGGGCTTAGAGCTGGAACTAAAGAATGTATAGATCAAATATTCTTTAAAAAGGAATCAGCTAGCATGTATGAACATGCACACAGGCACACATGCCCCCAAAACTATTTGTATTGCTAAGCTCAAAATTAAACATAGATATATACAGGGAGTTTTGTAATAGAGTACATTCCCTTCTTAAGCAGCCAAATCAATCTTATTTTATTGACTGAAAGCAAAAACAAACTAAAAACAGCCTGAATCTTTTGGGTATTCAAACAACACAACCAAGTGTATAATGTTTATTAATCAAAGCTGAGGATGCAGGTTAAACACCCAGAAATACAGAAAGGTCAATGAAAAACTTTTGTTATCTGCCCTGAGAGTTCTACTGAAGTTCAAAGAATGTGGTATAACTAGAGGTATATTGAGTCTTCTTCAGTGGTACAGTTTCATTCCAAAATCCTCCCCAGAAGGCCATCACTCCAGAAGAAATTTGAGTCAACTTTCCCTAACAGTCATCTCTTCATATTCCAATGTCAGTGGATCCAACATTATCTGTCTTAGATTTATTAAACAAAATAAGTAGTGACTTTCTTCAAATCAATTTATGGTCAATTGAACACCTATTTTACGTCTGACATTTTGACTTTATGTATATTACTTAAGCTATAACAGATTTACAAGGTACATATTATTCTATTACTTTATTTCCTTACTTTCTTAAGTCAGATACTATAAATATATAAGAAAAAATCAGCATAATTAGATATTTTCTGCAATACACAAAAGTTAATCATGTATTTTTAATATCATTGGCTAAAATATCAATTGAACAAAGAAGGCAGAATTTAGAAACAAGTCAAAACTTGGAGGAAGCAACCTGCAAAGTAGAGGTCTTCCACTTTACAGCTCTGCTCTGAGGACAACAGGTTACAGAGTGGTACAGCGTAGCTAAAACCTCATAGAAAGTCAACCATCTTTCTTGGTGAACAAACCTGTGGAAAAAGCCTGCAGTACCTAGGCCTGCCAAAGAGTTGGGAGTGAGAGGAAATCTCAGAAAGCAATGAGCCAGTGAAAGGAAACATCAGATTCTACATATAAAACTTGATCCATGTCTCTGGCCCTCCAACCACACATTTGAATATCAGACTTCACACTGTCTGCAACAAGAATTCAATTGTCATCCTCCTTAAATTAAGAAAAAGTTTGTATTTGAATCTAACCAAGATAACTGCCTACTAAACCCAAAATATCAATATTTCTCAGAATATAACAGAATCCAGAGTCCCAAAAAGAAATATTCACAATGTATAAGCCCAAAATTACTCACCCCATGAAGAACTAGGAAAACTAGACTCATTCTCAAGATAAAGAAAATCAACAGAGGCTAACCCAACAGTGACAGTAATATTGAAGTTTCCAGAAAAAAAAACTTTAGTTTTTTCCATAGCATATGATAATACACTAATCAGGCAAAATAAACTACACTAACAATGAATGAAAAGTGAATAGACTTCAGAGAAACATGAAATATTGAAAAGAACCAAATGCAAACTTAGAACTGAAAAATACATCCCTGGGAGGTGGAGGAGAGGGGGAGAAGAAGAAACCAAACTACTAGGTGCACTTAATAGCAGAATAATAGAATGACAATGAGAAAGAAAAGAGTCAATGAATTTGATGCTAAATCAGTAAAATTAATTCACCTGAATAAGATTTTTACAATCAGGGGGAAAAAATGGACAGAGTCTTAGGTAACTGCAGCACAAAATTAAAAGGCCTAACATCTGTATAATTGAAAAGTCCAGAAGAAGAGAAAGAGAATAAAGAAAAAAAAAAACTTTGAAATCTAATAAAGGACTGTTATCCAAAATAGACAAAGAACTCTTAAAAATCAACAGTAAGAAAATAATTAAATTAAAAAATGGGCTAAAGACTTTAATGAACACCTCATTAAAGAAGACATACAGATGGCAAATAAACATATGAAAAGATGCCCCACATCAACTGTCACCAGGAAAATGCAAATTGAAAGAACAAGATATCTCTACAGACTTATTAGAATGGCCAAAATCCAGAACACTGACAACACCAAATGCTGATGAGTTTCTGGAGGAACATAAATTCTCATTCCATTCTGGTAGTAATACGAAATATACTTTGTAGCTACTTTGGAAGACAGTTTGGTGGTTTCTTACAAAACTAAACATACTCTTTTTGATTTTATTTATTTATTTGACAGAGATCACAAGGAGGCAGAGAGGCAGGCAGAGAGAGGGGGGGGGAAGCAGGCTTCCCGCTGAACAGAGAGCCCGATGCAGGGCTCGATCCCAGGACCCTGAGATCATGACCTGAGCCAAAGGCAGAGGCTTAACCCACTGAGCCACCAGGCGCCCCAAAACTAAACATACTCTTAACATATGATCAAGCAATCACACTTCTTTGCATTTTCCTGAAAAAATGAAAAGTTATTTCCACACAAAACCTTTAATCATGTTTATAGCAGCTTTGTCAAAACCTAGAAGCAACCAAAACATCCTTTAGGAGATAGATGGATAATTAAACTAGTCTATCCAAACAATGGGATATTTATTATTCAGTGCTACAAAAAAATTGGCTATCAACTCATAATAAGACATGGAGGAAACTTAAATGCATAGACAATATTGTGATTTATAAAAAAATATACATTTGGTCCTTTAGAAAACCATAATATATTTATTTCTCATCTATATTTGATCTTCATTTATGGTTCCTGGCTCACAGCTTCCAAAAAAATCCCTGGAATTCCCTAGGCATTAACAGAGATAAAGGTATCTTTTGTTACATGCATAGAGTAACTTTTTTTTAATATTTTATTTATGTATTTGACAGACAGAGATCACAAGTAGGCAGAAGGGGGTGGGGGGGAAGTAGGCTCCCCGCTGAGCAGAAAGCCCCATGCGGGGCTGGACCCCAGGACCCTGGGATCATGACCTGAGCTGAAGGTAGAGGCTTTAACCCACTAAGCCACCCAGGTGCCCCTGAATAGAGTAACTTTTGAAAGTACCTAAGAATGGGGACAGTTACCAGGGGAACTAACAATGTGATTAGAAGGTTGGCACCTTTAGTCCCACCTCCCCACCTTTGGGGAGGGGAGAAAGGGGCTAGGGGTTGAATCAATCACCAATGGGCAAGGATTTAATCAATCACACCTATGTAATGAAGCCTCCATAAAAAAATCCCAAAAGGACAGAATTCAGAGAGCTTCTTCTGGGCTGGTGAAGTCTTTGAGATGGGAAGAGAGTGGGATACCTGGAAAAGGCATGGAAACTCTGGACCTTTCCTCATAGCTTGCTTGCTCTATGTTTCTCTTCCACCTGGATGTTCCTGAGTTATATCTTTTTATAATAAACTTGTGATCTTGTAAGTAAAATGTTTCTCTGAGTTCTGAGAGCTGCCCTAGCAAATTAAGTGAACCCAAAGGAGGTCATGGGAACCTCTGATGAGAGGTGATCAGAAGTACAGGTTAACAACCTGCATTTGTGACCCAAATCTGAATTCCAAGGAGGAAGTCATGGGAACTTCCAATCTGCAGCCAGAAGCTGAAGTAATAACCTAGGCTTGCGATTGGTGCCTGAAGTGAGGGGTGGATGGTAGGCCATATTATAGGAATGAACCCTTAATCTATAGAATCTGATGCTATACCTAGGTACACAGTGTCAGAACCCAATCTAATTTTAGGACACCCAGTTGGTGTTCTGAGAACTGCTTGTTGGTGTGGGGTATTGCCTCCCAACATTGGAATTGGTACCACAACCTATTTGGCATATTACTAAGTGAAAGAAGCCAATCTGAAAGGACTACATACTCTGTGAGTCCATCTATAGGATGTTGTAGAAAAGTAAAAACTAAGACAATACCAAAGACTGATGGTTGCCAGAGGATGGAGTGATGGGAAAGGATGAATAGGCAAAGCACAGAGGATTTTTAGGCTAGGGAAGATACTCTACAGGATACTAGCTTGTCTTTATACATTTGTCCAAATCCATAAAATGTACAACACCAAGAGTGAACCCTAAGTAAATCATGGACTTTGGATGATTATGATGTGCTAATGAAGGGCTCATGAATTGTAACAAATACACATAATATGGTGCAGGCACGTTGACAATGTGGGAAGCTCTACATATGTCGGGTCAGGAGGCATACAGGAAATTGCCATGAACCTGCTCTAAAAATGCAAAGTCTTTACCAAAATTTAAAAAACATATACTTGAAGAAATAGCTTAACACCTCTCAAATTTGGTTATGATACATAAATATATGAATTCAAAGAGCTGAGTACATCCCAAGAAGATTAAAAACACAGCCAGACATATCTAAATTAGATTACTAAAAATCAAAGATAAAGGAAAAAAATCTTAAAAGTAGAAAACAATATAATATTACATAAAGAGCACATCTATTTAAATGACTACAAATTTCTCAAAACCACTGAAGCAGTATCTAGTGGAAAACATCTTAAAAGTGCTGACCAGAAAAAGAAAAATGTAAATCCAAAATTCTAAATCCAGCCAAACAACTTATTGTTTGGCTGGTTAAAAGATAAAGGTATATAAGAATAAAAGAAAATAAAGACTTTCCAGATAAAGAAAACTAAGAGAATTTAGTTTTATACTATGCTATAGGAAAGCTAAGAACAAAAAAATTCTTCAGTCTGAAAATGATAAAAAAGGGAAATTCAGGCCTTCAAACATTAATGAAGAATATTGGAAAAGTTTATTATCTGAGCAAATATAAGCAACATTTTTTTTCCTTTGAATGTACTTAAAATTCATGGGTTCTAATGAAAATTATGGGATTATCTTGTGGGATTTATAATATATCTTAATGTGGTTAAGTATACCATTTATAATATCAGTGATAAAGGAAAGTAGTTTAAGTGGACCTTTATGGTACAAGTATTCTACTTTTGTAAAGCAAAATATTAATTAAGAGGTAAAGTAAATTATTCTAAGGGTCAAATATTACTTTAAAGTTAAAATATTAACTGACTACAGTGCAAAAAATAAATTAAAATTAAATTTAAAAAATATTCAAATATTCCAGAAGAAGAAAGTTGAATGGAAGAAATAAAAACCATAATATATTAGAGATTTTAGAATCCCTTCTCACCAGTTGATAGAACAATGAACAACAATACCGCAACAAAAACTAACAAAGAGGCAATCTCAACAATATAATAAGTCATTTTGACCTAATTTAAACCCATGGAAGACTACACCCAAGTGAAGAATGCACATTTTCTTTCAAAGCAAATGTACATTCACCATAGTAGACAACATGCTGGATGATTAAATAAGTCTTAATAAATTTTAAAGAATTGAAATCATTTTTTGATCACAAGATCATTTAATTAAAACCAATAAATGAGGTAACTAGGTAAATTAGTACTGGAAAATTTTTAAAGAGTATCAATTATCAACATGTCAACAATAAATTCTCAAGAGAAATTATAAAATATTTTGAACTAAAGGATAATAAAACTACAACAATTTGGACATTGTGAGAGAAAGTTGAAACAGTGGTCAAAGACAAAATTGTGAGATAATTTTGGTATTTAATGACCTAAGATTCCATCTCAACAACAAAATAGAAAAGGAATAAAAAATAGTAACTTGTTATTATATTATTATTAATAAAATAGCAAAAAGTTGACAATGAGGAAGGAAAGGGGGAGGGAAAAAAAGAGAACTGAAATCAATGAAATACAAAACAGAACTGGTACTTTGAGAATATTCACAAAACCAATTAATACCTAGATTAATCAAGGTTAAAAACAGAGAGCATAAATTCTTGCAGTGAATCCTACAGACATTAAAATCACAGTAAGAGATTATTATGAACAATTTTATGCCAATTAATTTGACAGTCTCATTTAAATGGAAAAAGTTATTGCAACATACAAATTACCAAAACTGACCCAAGATGAAACAAAAAACTAAAAACACTATATTTAAAACACTAAGTCCCTCAGAGCCACACCTGAGTGGCTCAGTCCATTAAAGGTCTACCTTCAGCTCAGGTCACTGGAGTCTGGCATTGGGCTCCTTGCTCAGTGGGGAGCCTGCTTCTCCCTCTGCCTGCTGTTCCCCCTGCTTATGCTTATTATGCACACTGGCTCTCACATCCTCACTCTCCCTGACAAATAAAATCTTAAAAAATAATAATAATAGTAAATAAAAATAAAAATAAAAAAAACATAAAACACTAAATCCCACATATAAGTATGCCTACTAAAAAACTCCAGGCCCATGGGACGCCTCGGTGGCTCAGTGGGTAAGCCACTGTCTTCGGCTCGGGTCATGATCCCAGGGGTCTTCAGATCAGGGACCCTGCTTCTCTCTCTCTCTGCCTCTGCCTGCACTCTGCCTGCCTGTGTGTGTGCGCTCTCTCTCTCTGACAACAAATAAATAAATATCTAAAATCAATCAATCAATCCAGGCCCACATGGTTTCTCTCTGATGAGTTCTATTACAGCTCAAAGAAAAAACATGAAACCTATAAAACCTCTTCAAAAAATAAAGGAGTTGAAAATACTTCCCTATATATTTCAGGAGGCCAGTATTAGCTTTAGCTCCAACTCAAAAGCATCACAAGACAACTTCAGAATAACATAACCACAAAAATCTTACTATCCATGCTACTAAGAGTCACAGAAACCTTAATAAAATCTAGCAAATCAAATTTGGGGTTTTTCTAAGAACAAAAGATTAGTTCAGTTTAAGAAAACCAGTCAGTGTAATTCGCCATACATACTAGTTTTCTATTGCTCCATACACAATTACAACAAATTTAGTGCTTTAAGACAATATTCATTCATTAGCTAACATTTGTCAGTAGTTCAGCAATGGGTTAGCTGGGTTTTCCTTTTTTTTTTTTTTCTCCTAGGTTTCTAAATTGGACAAACAAGCGGCCAGTACTAGCACTACCATAATTCCTAGCACAAATTAAGCCCTCAGTCAATGTTATTGAATGAATGAATGAATGAATGAATGCACAAATGGTGGTACTGTAACTAAGGTAAGGACATCAGGAAGTAGGTTTATTATATACACAATATGTATCATATGTAGAATAATCTCAAGATTTTAACAAACATTTGGGGGTGGGGTGTTTCCAGCCTTCCTCCCACCTTTTTGCTCTTTTTATTACGTGAAAAAACTAAACATACATAAAAATAGACAGGTATAATGAAAATCCAAGTTTTATTAACTAGATAGTTAGATTTAACAAATGTTGGCAATTCTGCCACATTAACTTCACTGTATGTAATATATTTATATTTATTATATAATATATATATAGAATACATATTCTAAAGTAAATTCTAAACATCATGAGAGAATTCACCAATAAATATCTCAAAGCATAACTCTAAAAGATACCAGCATTTCTTATATAACCCTAAATCATTATCAAACCAAACAGATCAACAAAGATTCCTTACAATTAATTTCTTCCTCAATTTTATCCAATATATTTCATATCTGGTTTGTTGTAATGAAGAAATATCTCTTTGTGGTTTTGAGTTACATTTCCCTAACATAACTAATGATTTTGAGAGTCTTATATTTATTGGCCATTTGTGTATCTTCTTTGGAGAACTATTTATTCAAATCATTTAGACCATTTTTGAATTAGATTATGTGTCTTTTTTCCTTAAATATTTTATTTATTTGACAGAGAAAATCACAACAAGGCAGAGAGGCAGGCAGAGAGAGAAGGGGAAGCATGCTCCCCGTGGAGCAGAGAGCCTGATGTGGGGCTCGATTCCAGGACCCTGGGATCATGACCTGAGCTGAAGGCAGAGGCTTTAACCCACTGAGCCACCCGGGCCCCCCTATGTGTCTTTTTATTATTGATTTCTGAATATATTCTGGATATAAGATATGTGATTTGCAAACATTTTTCCCCATTCTGTGAACTGTGTCATTTTTTTTTTTTTTGGTCATCTTTATATTATATGACTTTAAGACACAGAAATATATGCTCTTGACAATGCACTATAAAAGATGCAGACTAGTATTATTTTTTCTATCTTAATTTGACCAAATATTTCAGTACTGGTTTCTGCTATGTAATAATTTTACTCCAAATACACCCCCAAATTTTCATATTTGTTCCATCAAAGGAAAAAATAACACTTAACACTATGAAGGCAGAAAAAGTTCTGTCATCTTATGGTAAAGACATGTTACCCCAAATTCCAAAAAGAACTGTATTCATCTCTTCCTTAAAGATTAGATCAAACTGCTAATAACTCATGAATGGTAAATTTCTAGTTTCCCTTTAATCCCTCACTTGAAAATCAGTCTATTCAAATTTTTTTTATTTTGCTAAGGCATTGTCCGTTTATTTAACTTTCAAAATTGCTGCCACAGATTTGTGTTATTCTTTTTACTCTCTTCTGGGTTTCAGTTGTGCTCTTTCCTCATTCCAAATCTTACATGTTTTGCTCCCTCTGGGGCTTTTTTGTTTAATTGGATTTTATCTAACTTACTGAGCTCTTAAAAGAGTCACCTTTTGGATTTATCCTTAGTTGTGTTTTGACTTTTTATTTTTTTGAGACATAACTGACACATAACATATTAGTTTCAGGTATGCAACATAAGGATTTGTTACACACATATATTGTGAATTGATCATCACAATAAGTCTAATTAATATCCATCACCACACACAGTTTACAATTTTTTTTTTCTTGTGATGATAACTTTTAAGATCTACCCCCTAAGAAACTTCCAAAAATACAATACAGGGCAGAGGACCTGAACAGACATTTTTGCAAAGAGGACATACCGATGGTCAACGGGTACATGAAAAGGTATGCAACATCACTAATCATCAGGTATATTAAAACTACAATAAGCGATCACCCCGCACCTGTTCAAACAGCTATCCTGAAAAGGACAAGAGGTGACAAATGCTGGCTAGGGGGTGGAGACTCTTGTGCACAGCTGGTGGGAACGTAAACTGCAGCCATGGGAAAACAGCATGGAGGTTTCCCAACAAATAAAAAAATAAAACTACTTACCATGTGATCCAGCGATCCCACTTCTGGCTGTTTATTTGAAGAAAATTAAATCACGATCCCGAAGAGTCACCTGTTCCTTCACGTCCACTGCACCATTATTTACCATAGCCAAGATATGGAAGCAAACTAAGTCCACCCATGGATGAATGGTTTTTAAAAGAGAACCTTCCCGATGGAGGGACTTGCGTGAAGGCACCGGGTCCCCCATGGATGCGTTGGCTGTGCGCCAACTCAGAGACAGCAATGCTCTAAGGCGATTCTTCAGAGCAAAGGCACGAAGAACAGGCAGTACTGTTCTCTTACGACGAATTCTAGACACTTCACAGCTGCTGGGAGGAGCTGGCCCCAAGACTTAGGCAGTGTGCCGGGGTCGCTGTGGCTTAGGCCTTGGTAGAGGAAAGATAGCGAGACCAGAGTTTGGCTCCAGAAGCCTGACCATCTCTCCCTGAGGCCTTCCGCTTCCGGGAAGGCTAGCGAGGTGCTGCCTGCGCATGCGCAACTCATGCCCTGTGCTGGCTTCAGGCCGGCACCTCCTGGTTAGTCTTTCTGCCACAGCCTAGCTTGGGCAGAACCTCATTGTGACTCTGAGGGGTGCGGAGCAGGACATTGACAAGGATTGGGATTTGCTGGATAGGTGTTAGGAGCCAGACTCCTAATGGACGAGTCTGGGATGAGGGTGCTCTAGCACCGGAACGCCCAGGTGTTTTTCATCTCAGGACTCGCACAAGGCTGGGCTTCCTCTGGGAAGTCTGACCCAGCAGCAGCGCTTTTAGCCAGATTCTGTGGTTCTCTGAGCCACTCCTGATTCGGAGTACATCCAGCCTCTCCCTCATGGCCTGTCCCAGGACCACCCCACTCCCCCACACACCGGTAACCTCGTAGATGGAAAAAAAAATTTTTTTTTAGTTCAAGAAGATGTCAGTTGAGACCTTTTATAGATGAAACGCGCTTCCTAGAAGTCAACTGGCCAAATGTGCCCAGTAGAGACAACAGATTGTGAAAATAGGCCCAGCTGCAAAATATTTCGGGTACTCAATTAGATCCAGTTATTCTGTCTGTGGATTTAAAATAACCATCCTCTACAAAGGGAAAAGATGCGTCCCTCCTTGCAAAGAAAATCCACAGCTGGCTTGTATGATGCTACAGTCATGTGCTGGTGCTATTTCTTGAGATCCTGAAAGCGCGATTCTTCAGGGCTTGGGCAAGCCTTAGTTAAATTTACCCGATTTCAGGCCACAGTGAAGCCATTTCCTGGCATGAAGGTATTCCCACCGAAGTTCCCTGTGTGGGAATTCACAGTGCCTGGATAGACAAAATCTGATTTGTATATGCCTCCGTGGGTGAGACTAATTGAAAAGCAAAGGAGGAGTTGCCCAGAACACTGGGCCTCCTTTGAAGTTTCTTGGCTGAAAGTGGCCAGGTTCTTACTGCAGCTCAAGGTTCTTATCTAGGGAGTCAGTGTTTAAATTTTTTGAAGAAAAACAGGCACCTGTGGAGGTAACATACTTCACGAACTCCTCAACTCCTTGTTTTGCACTTAACACTTGGTGTATTACTACGACATTAATAAAAGTGGAAATAAAGCTTGGCTTGAGGCTTTTCGCCACTAGAGCATCTGGTCTCCAGGCATCACCTTTCTCCTACTAAGCTGTCTTGAGTAATCTTTTCATTCGACGTCTCAAGGCTTGCTGGCCAAACCCAATATCCTGCTTCCCCCATTTCTGGATTGCTGATGGGGTATTCAGGGCTTCAAAGTCCAAATCAGGTGTTGGCCAGACTGAGCTCTCATCTGGAGATTCTGGGGAAGAATCTCCTTCCAAGCTCATTCAAGTTGTTGGCAGAATTCAGTTCCTTTCAGTTGCAGGATTCACATCCCCTTTGCTTGCATGCTGGCAGCCCCGGGGCTGGGCTGTTCTCAGCTGCTAGAAACTGCCCACATTTCTTACTATATGACCCCCACCTTCTTCACACCAACACTGAGAATTTCTCTCTTGTCAAATCCCATTCACATTTTGAATTGTTCTGAATTCCTCCATCTCTGACCTTTAGACCCATGTTAAAGGGCTTATTTGAGGCCCCCTGGATGGCTCAGTCATTAAGCATCTGCCTTGGCTCGGGTCCTGATCAGGATTCTGGGACTGAGCCCCACACTGGGCTCCCTGCTCAGTGGGAGGCCTGCTTCTCCCTCCCCTACTTCCCCTGCTTGTGTTTCCTCTCTCCCTGTGTCTCTCTCTGTCAAAAAAATAAATAATATCTTGAAAAAATAAAATAAATAAAAATAAAGGGCTTATTTGATTAAGTCGGGCCCACCCAGATCATCTCCCTGTCTTAAGGCCAGTTGATTTGGGGCCGTAATTATATCTGCAGAATCCCTTCATGGCAACATCTAAATTAGTGTTTAATTGGGTAATTGGTAGAAAGGGTATAAACGCCAGGGGCATGGAAATCTGGGTGCCATCTTAGAATTTTACCTAACACACCATATCAATAGAATAAATATGCCATTTCAGTAGATGGAGAAAAGCATTTCAACACAAATTCACAATTAAGATATATTAAAATAAGAATTCAATTTCAATTTCAGTTCAAAATTCATTCACAATTAAAACCTCTCATCAAAAGATGGAATAAAAGGAAACATCTTTTGATAAAGTAAATCTACAAACACCCTATAGCTAGTATCATACTTATTAGATATCCTAAAATCAAGAACACGGGAAGGATATCAATCACACAATTTCTACTAATATTACACTAGAGGCCCTAATAATTACAATAAGGCAATAAAAAAGAAGGAAGAAAAGATGAGAAAAAAGGGAAGAAAGGAAGAAAGTAAAATTATCTCCATTTTTAAGAGATATGATTATGATTATTTATTTTAAAAAATCCACCAATTACTATGAGTAATAATTTAGCAAGGTCACAAATTATAAATGTAATACATATGAAAATTGTATGTTATAAATAGTAGCAAATAATTAGAAAATGTAATTTTAATAGAGCCCATTTATAATTAAAGAAACATAAAATATACTAGTGTCTCATTGCACATATTAGATCCCTAAAAAAAATAGGGAAAAGATCATTCTTATCCTTGGGATGTCAGGAATACTAGAATCTCTGAAAATCTATTCAGTTTCACTTGGAATACTACTTACTATCACATTCCAGTGTGCTAATAAATGACAGTATCTTGCTAGAGATTGTTTTCCTAATCTCTCTTAGAGGAATCCATGTTTCTGTCCTTTATATCTCAGTTTCCATTTCTCTTTAAGCATTTTCAGCATGGAGTAACCATGAAAAAAGGTGTGAGTCAGTAACAAGTATATACTAGTGACAAGAAAGTTAGGAGGGACAAATTGATCCAGACAAATTATCACTTCCTGTTCACAACTTTTCTGTTTACAAATTGAATTCCAGTGACCCTAGCCCCTGGGCACCAAGACAGAGCTATAGGCCATGACATAACTTAAGAACTTCATGAAATTTTATAGCCGAGTTTCACAACCTGAATTACCATATTAGGCAAAGAAAGGATAATGCTTGAGCCCACTGTTGGCAGAAATTTAGCCTCTGAGCTGACCATCCATGAATTCTATAAGGTAAGAATGGAAAAAGACATAAAGCTTAACTCTTGCTTCTGTGGTCTTGAACATCCCATAGTTGTGTCAGCATGAATTATCATGAACCAATACTTATAGAAATAGTTCCTTCTTCTGCTGTTGCCATAAGTATTATTAGTATCATAACAAAGAAAGCCAAGTGGAAAATTAGCCTAATGTGATAAAAAAAAAATGATAAAACCTTTCATAATGTCAGTCCTGCCAAGGCTTGTGTGTATATGTATGTGTGTATGTGTTATCATTCAATGGGGAATCTATTTACTTACTAGCATGGATATTAAAGTTGACATGACCTTCAAAGTAGGAATTTTTCCAATATACTATAGCCTTTGAATTGCTCTCCACAAGATTAAAAGAAAAAAAAAAAAAAAAACAGAAAGACCTAGCCCTAAAGATGCAAATTGCTTTTTGTTTTGTTTTTCATTGTTTTCTATTAACTTCCACAATCAATGTTTTTTATGCTTGAAAGAATTATTGTATTATAGTTATAATTAAAATCATACAATTAAAATCGCCATCCAATGTACAGAATTTTACCTTATAATTTTTTTTCAGGGATGTCACACTTTGAATATTGATATGTACCAGAACATTTATAAAGATTATGCTAATGTACATAAAGAATACAAATAGATAATATAGTATATGGCAAGATTATTCTAAATTGAGGGTAGAAAAAATAAGAAGTTAAATAAAATTTATTAAGTACCTATTGAGTTCCAGGAGTTCTGCTAAATTTTCCCATTATATTTTAATAAGATGTTTACTTTTAATGGAAACATATCTATAAATGTGATGAATTTACTTTATTAAGTAAAGTAATTAAGTACTTTACTTTTTTAACCTTTTTTAACTTACTTCTAAAGTACTTAATTAAGTACTTAATTAAATAAAGAAAAAAAATTTAAACGTTAAATGTTATAAATTTCTTTCTTAAACATCTAGTTGTACCACCTACTTCCATTCCAACATCTTTCGGGAAAAAAGGCTCTGATATGGGTTGAGGAAAGTGTGTAATTATTAGAGGAACAGCTACTTTGGAACAACCTACTGGCTGGGAGGGAGATGTTGAGACTTTGATGGAAGGAGAGAGGAGAGAAATCTCTTTTTTTTTTTAATTATAATAATATTTTTATTTATTTTATTTCTATGCATTTCTTTAACAGATATATACTGACTACTTACTATGCACTCAGCCCCATTTTAGTGCTACAGATAACAGCAATGGATAAGACAATGTGTAAAATTTCTAGCTAATCCTCATCCTTGAAGAGAACATAGAAGGATCTGAAGTATAAAATCAAAGTAGAGCTAAAAAGTACCCATTTCACTAAAATATGACCTGTCACATGTATCAGAAATCTGTTATTAATACCAAGGAGATTTTATTTGACAAAGGAAAGTGAGAGAAGAAATGTAGATTATCTAGTACAGAAAGAAAGAATCCTAAATACTAATTCTCATATGGACTGAGTTCTATGCCTTTGAATAAGTCTTTTCATTTTGCTGAACTCCTTTTTCATGTGTAATATGGGAAAAATAACATTAACTCATTTACCTTCCTATTAAGAGCACCTTGAGACTTAGTACATAGTTCTGGATTCAGAAGAATAAAATCAGAATGATGATCAGAAAGGTTATGAGACTCAGGGGCCAGAGTTACTCACAAAATGGCTGTGTTTAGCCAAGTTTTATAATTTCATATTCCCCAAATATAAACATTTAAGATCCCATGCCTTTATGTAACCATAAATGGGAACCTGTGATGTAAAGTTATTTTGAAAAGGAGAACTGCTATTATTTATGTCTAGGCATTTTTTAAATATATTTCAGAGAAAATTTGTGATGGTTTTAAAGATCTATGTTATGAAAAAAAATCTATGTTATGTCTATGCAATCAAAATGCAATTGTGAATAATTAAGCTATGAATGTAATCATTATGCGTTTGCTTAAAAATATGACTTTCCTGTACAGTCCATGTGTCCCCAGAGTGGGGGGTGGAAATGACTGTCTTCAAGAGGCCAGTGGAATTATCCAGAGATTTAAATAAGGATATATACTACACTAGTTACTCAAACTGACTAATGTCATTCCATAAAAACCTTCTTTTTGCTTTATATTATCTTTGTCATTAAACACAGATATTGAAATATGAGCTATTTACATTATATTACCTTAATATCATTCTCTAGAATCTTTTTCACTTAAAAAAATATATTTTGAGGTCTGCCTCACAGGGTTGTTATGAGAATCGAATAAGAAAATACCTATGAAAATGCCATAGAAGCACTAACATGGCATTCTGAAAAGTGGTCATTAAATCATTATCATTACCAAGACCTCTGCCAGGTGCTTGGGCAAAAGTTTCAATATCTCCTCTTAGCCATTAGGATTATATATGTTCTATATTTTCAGATAGGTTGAAAATAAACTCTGTCTTTTGCAACTTCTATTAACTATTCTCTTACTTATCTATTCATGCTTAATAAAAGGTGGACAATTGTTTACCAAAAAATGTACACTAAAAGACTTGATTAATGAATAATTGTATAACTCATTATTGAATCATAGTTAAGGTTTCTGTTCTGTTCTATAAAGTACAACATATTTTAAACATTATAAGTCAAAAGTGGCACTTAAAGAGCTATATTTAAGTACAGAATTCTTACCAGGGGGATTAGTTTCACTCACCAATAAGTGAAGTGGTTTACTATGCAGCTTTGCTTTAGGACTATTTTCTTATAAGTCTCATGGTGATCCAAGATACATAGGTGTAGATGGAAAATGAACTATAATAAAAACCATCATTTAAAAACAAAATATGAATTATTAGAAAATTGTACAATAGCTTTATATTATAAAGTAGAATGGAAAAGATTGAATTTATCCATAAATACAGGTTAATCATTTGGTCAAATCACCATGATTTCACTGGGTAGAAATAATCTAAGGTAAATGCTTCTATACTAGATATCCTAGCACACAAAAGGATTAATTTAAAAATTGATAAATTGGACTTCATTGAAAATAAGAAATTTTGCTCTTCAGAAAACATCACTGAGCAAAGGCAAGGAGATAATATTCTGAATACCACAATCTGACAGAAGATTTTTATGCAAAATATATTTTTAAATCTTTTAAGAATTATAAGACAGATAACTCAATTTTAAAATGGACAAAATATTTGAATGGACACATCATAATAAAAAATACATTTATGGTCAATAACCACATAGAAAGATGCTCAGCATCTTTAGTAATCAATGAAATGCAAATTAAAACTACAATAAGATGTCACTACATAGTCACCAGCATGGCTAAAATTAAAGACTGGCAAATACCAAATATAAATGGACACTCAGAATAGTTAGAATTTTCATACATTGCTGGTGAGAATGTAAAATGATACATTTTTTCAAAAAGGCAATTTCGTATAAAACTAACTACATACTTCCTTTGACTTTGCAAGTCCACTCTTAGATATTTGCCAATGAGAAATAAAAATATGTTTCCACACAAAGACTTATACATGAATGCTCACGGCAAGTTTATTATCATAGCTTAAAAATGAAAACTGCAAGATACTTCAACAATTAAATGGCTAAACAATGCAACAAAGCACAAAATAATACTATTCGGCAATAAAAAATGCAACATCTTAGATAAATCTCAAGAATAATTTGCGATGCAAAAGACAAAATTGTATATGATTTTTACACAAAATGCAAAAGGAGGGAAAAGTAATGCATAGTCAGAGAAAGTAGGTATGTTTGCATTTGGCTGATTATGGGTACACTTACTGCAATGAGACATGAATGAACTTTTGGGGGTGATGAATATTCTGTACCTTGATTGTTATGAGGAATACACAGATATGTATGTTTGCCAAAATAACAGAACTGTACTCTTAAAATGGATGCATTCTATCACATATAAATTATCCTTCAATAACATTAATTTAAAAAACAAATAGTAAAACATAGTCAATCAAATGCTGTAAGATTATAGAAGAAAATATTCTGACAGAAACACAATGAAACATCAAAACTCTTTCTCCAAAACGTTTTAGCATGTTTTGCTACTTATCCATTGAAGGGTCAGTGGAGAAGTTCAGTTCTATAGAAGTTTTATAGGCTAGAATTATTTTTTTTTAAAGATTATTTATTTATTTATTTATTTGACAGAGAGAGAGATCACAAGTAGGCAGAGAGGCAGGCAGAGAGAGAGGAAGAAGCAGGCTCCCCGCGGAGCAGAGAGCCCGATGCGGGGCTCGATCCCAGGACCCTGAGATCATGACCTGAGCCGAAGGCAGCGGCTTAATCCACTGAGCCACCCAGGTGCCCCTAGAATTATTTTTTTTTTGTTGTCTATGTATAATTTAGAATAGCTGCTGAAATTCCCTGACTTTCTTAATCACATAAGGAAGTGTCTTTTGTTGGTTATTGTTGTCAGTTATCTTAGATGAGATTAGAATTAAAAGTAAATTACTAGAAAACAAAGTGAAGTCAAGATATATATTCTGGTGGGGTCTTTTTTTAAAGGTTTTTAAATTTATTTTAGAGAGAGAGAGATGGCTGGGTAGGAAGAGGGGACAGTGGGAGGGAGAAGAAGAGTCTTAAGCAGACTCCACATTGGGCATGGAGCCAGACATGGGGCTTGATCTCACAACCCTGAGATCATGACATTTGCTGAAACCAAGAGTCCAGTGCTTAACCCACTATGCCACATAGGCACCCCTATTCTTGTATTTTCTTAACTGGGTATCTGTCCAGACTTGCCTGTCCTTGGAATCTTGGAGGAAGTAAGTGAAGTAGTAACATAGCCAGGGTCAAAGGTCAAGTCAAGATCATTATCACGGACATGAAAAAGTAGAGGGAGACCCAGACTATATGCTTCTCCAGAAAAGTTTGTTCATTCCTACCCAGGCTCACAGGCTCCAACTTCTCATTTTAGCAAAAGAGTAAGGACCCTATAGGAAGGTGTGCAGGGAAAAGAATACAGAGTAAGTATAATCTTGAATCTCCTCTAAGAAAGGAGAAAAAAATATTTCTGCTGATTTTTTCTGATCATTCCTTTCCTAGCAGTTACATGATTGGTCCTTGGTCTCTTAAGCAGAGATTTTGTACTATGATCTTGGCAACTACCTTGGGTGACAGGAACAAAAGAAACAAAAGAAATAAAATGAAAATTACCTAATATGTTAGTTTTCTATTCTGCATAAAAATTACCAGAAATTTAGTAGAATAAAAGCGCACACACACTTTTTATTCACATTTTCTGTGTGTCAGGAGTTTGGACCCAGTTTAGTTAAGTCCTCTGCAAGGCTTCAATCACGGGGCCTGCCAAGCTGCATTCTCCTGTAGAAGCCAGATTAGGGAAAGGCTCCCTTCCGAGCTCCCGCCTGTTGGCAGAATTCATTTCCTTGTGACGATAAAACTGAGAGCCACAGCTTCTTGCTGGCTATTGGCTACAGGCAGCTCTCAACTCCTAGAGTCTGCCCACAGCTTCTTGCCTTGCCATATGGGCCTGCTAATGGGGCACTTCACTTCTTCAAAGCTAGCAAAGGAGAAAGGTTTCAAAGCAAGTCAAGTTTACTAGCAATGTGGAGTCCTACATAATGTAATATAATCAGAAGAGTGACATCCCATCACCACAGCCATATTTTGGTAGTAGGAAGTCACAGTTTCTACCCAGACCCAAGGTAGGGGCATGGGAATTAAATGACAGATGAGGATCCTAGCAGCAGCTTTAAAGTGTTGTTCATTTAAAACTTACTGCGTGATAGCATACTTTAATATCATTTACATTGGCTAGGGCAATGGTAAACATACACACACACACACACACACACACATGTTTTATGTATATATTATATATAAAATAGAATATTTAAGTAAATAAATACATATACTTAAATATATATAAATATATATATTTAAATATATATATATATATATATAACAAAGTTTATAATGCTTTATAATAAAGGTGAGTCAGTGGTTATGTTGGTACATGTTTAATTGGCCCTTTAGCAAGGAGAAGCCAATTTGTACCACAACCTATTTCCATGATGTAAATACTCCCACAATGACCAAATCCAAGCTTCTACTGTGTTATTACTAAATGTAGTGTTAAGAAAGATACAAGAAGGTATGAGATGGCTCTTGCATACCACTGGAGTCATTTTGAGGAACAAATGAGATACTGATTACATTAAAAATATTACCTGTCATATAATAGTATTAAATAAATGGTTGTCTTCCTTTTATGATAATGACAGTGTTGCTAATGAGGATATGATTGGAAAGGTGATGATAACAGTGGTGATTGATGGTGATAAGGTAATGTGAAACTTACTGACAGGTGGGGAAAATAAAAAGAACTTCATAAACTGTAAGAAATTTCATCTGCACACACAAAATAATCCACAAAAAAGCATACACCAATGCTGTAAGCATAAAACTTATATTTTAATTTTTTTTAAGATTTTATTTACTTATTTCTAGGGGAGGGGAAGGACCAAGGGGGAGGGAAAGGGACAGCAGACTATGCTGAGCACAGAGATGAACACAGAGCTTGATCTCAAGACCCTGAGATCATGACCTGAGCCAAAACATGCTTAACCAACTGAGCCACCCAGGTGCTCTTACAAGCTGTATTTTAAATGTCTGTGAACAACATCTTAAAAAATATATTACAAAAAAGCATCTTTTTTGTAATAGACTCCCCTACTCTTCCTATTTCCTGCCTACTCTTCCTCAATTTCAACTATAGCCCCTCTGGAGGGTCAGAAAGCAGATGGAGCCCTGCTCTGCCATACTCACTGAGTGAACTGGAGTGTGAATTCACAGGTAAAACCATGATATCTGTTATGACAGGGAAAATATGGAGGCTGAGAATCAAATACTCAAGTGAGGGACAAACCATGACATTAGCTAATTACATGTGCTTTCTCTCATCTCCCTTTTCTTAACATTCTCAAACTCTTTAAAATAATTTGTTTTCTGGTAATTTAAATGTGATAAGATAATTTAGATTAAAAATTCATCTAAATAAATGTTTGCTCCACTAAATTGAAGACTTCTCCATATATGTAATGAAATAGTAAAATCTCAAGAGAATCATATCTGATTTAAAAATGACCTAAGGTATGCACAAGAACCAGGAAGTAAAGAAAATCTGAATAATTTCAATAGAAATAATCATATTCCTTTCCAAAATGGAAGCATTTGGGACTTGGGAAATTGCCTCAAGACTACCTCTTAATAATTTTGTATAATTTATCTGTATGTCCAAATTTTTTAAAGATTTATTTATTTGAGAGAGAGAGAGAGAGAATGAATGGGGGGGAGGGGCAAAGAAAGAAGGAGAAGGAGAGAATCCCAAGCAGACTCCCTGCTGAGTGAGGAGTCCAACACAGGGCTCCATCTCACAACCCTGAAATCATAGACCTGAGCCAAAACCAAGAGTTAGACACTCAGCTGACTGAGCCACCCAGACACCCCTGTATGTCCAAATTTTTAAGGACTAATGGCATCAAAGAAGAGTAAATTTCAATGTGAAAAACTTCCACTATATCTATAAACACTGATCAAGAGTAAGACTGAATAATTCAAACCTTGAGAAGATTAAGAGCATCATATTGTTTTATGGTGACTGTATGGATCAGTGGGTAGGAATGGGGGTTTCAGCCTGAAGGTCATAAATATTCCCACTTTTAATTTCAGGAGATTAATTGGAGTCAGAAAATTAGGTGGTGTTTGGACTCCTCTTGAGAAAACAGAGTGATATTGATAACCATGTTATCATGGAAATCACAGAAAGCCCGGAGGATCTACAATGCAGAGAAGAAGCTTATACCATCCCCATGACCATGTCAGCATCACTTATTGAGCAATTCCTACATGACAGGCATTTTATGTGGATTATTTCTTTTAATTCTCTTGAAAACCCTTGGGAAACATCCAATTATTATCTCCAATGAGGGAAGCTTAAGTAACTTGCCCAAAGTCACAGAGCCCTATAAATGGTTGAGTAAAGATTTAAACTCCAGCCTTTCGACTCCAGTGGTCCTACCATGAAAATCTTAGGCAAGGGGCATCAGGGTGGCTCAGTCCATTGAGCACTGGACTCTTGATTTCAGCTCAGGTCATGATCTTGTGATCATGAGATCAAGCCCCACATCAGGCTCAGTGGGGAGTCTGCTTGGGATTCTCTCTTCCTTTCCCTCTGTCCCTCCTCCTACTCATGTGCTCCCTCTCTCTAACAAATAGATAAATCTTAAAAAAGAAAAAAATTATTAGGCAATGGTTGTAGAACCCAACAACCCCACCCCCTACTCCCACTCGCAAAATATACTTGCAGTTTTTAAGGAGTAATGACAATTCTTATGCCTCCAGGGAGCAGAGCCAGAGTTAAACCTTTAAGAAGCTCCTTTAAGAAATCCCAAAGGACCATCAGCAGAGGTCAGATGACCACTGACCAGCAATGGAGATTTCCAGCAACAGAAGTAGCAAAGTTGTGGCAAGATAAGATGACCTCAGCTGGAGAACAGAAGATTTATGTCATAAAACACATGGGAGCCAGTGTCATTAGTAAATACAGGAGCTTTCTAAGCACCGGGAGAATCTGATTTCCAATGAATAGTCTAGTGGAGAAAAGGGTTCCACTCAACCATTAGATATATGGACAAAAATCTATTCCTAGACTATGAAAGACAAGCATATTTTGGTACATATCATACAGGTTTTTGATCAGGCCTTATGTTAGCAAATTTTTAGGAAACTAGTACAGTACGTAATATTTTCTATTATGCACATAAATGTAAATTTATAATCTTAATACCATAATCACAAATATACTTATCAAAAGTAATTTTAATTCCCAGTTATATCTACAAATTCTTATTCATTTTGTCAGTAGTTCAAAATTACAAGATGTATATAAAACCAACTCCCAAAAATCTTACCAGGAAGCTAAAAATCACTTTACAGTGATTTTTAAAATTCTGTAACTGACACCACAATAACCATATAGTAGCTGCTATTATTGGCCCCATTTTGCAGATAAGAAACCTGAGGCAGAGTAAAGGTCCATGTTTGTACATCCAATATGAAGCCCCATCAAGATCTGAACTCTGAACGTGTCCTCTTACTACGAGCTCTACATAGTAGATTTACAAACAGAGCCCTGTTTGTAAAGGAACCAAGGGTATGTGACTAATATTTGAAGTCTTCTATTTCTACTCTTCAGTTCCAGCATCATTGTTGCAGACCTGTAGCATTAGGTCAAGGATTCTGGATTTGCCTAAGAAATTCATCAGCCAAACCAGAGAAAAACAAATCAAAGCTGAACTTCTACATCCTAATTTCCTAGTGCTTCTCCTCAACATCCAGAACCCTGCTATATCTGCAACTGATTTTGAAAATTCCATAAAGTAAAACAAATTTTCTGTAACCTAAAGCAGCTAGTAGACTGAAAGATACAAGAATGAAGAATTATGCATGAAACTGGTCATATAAAGATTGAGCATTATCATAAAAAAAGAAAACTAGAAAGATTGGAGGTATTGAAAGAGAGGAAGTTTCAGAGAGACGGTAGAAGGGAGAGAAGGAAGGTAGGAAGAGAGGGAGGAAAGCAAAGCTTATGGAGAAGAGTTATTCACTGACATACTTAATTAGATATAGTCCTTCTTGTTCCAGGAATATTTGAATGATTATCAAGTATTTTACTTTACCCTATTAAGTATTTTTGTTTGGACACATTTATCCGTGAAGAATTCAGCAATTTGTAAAAGGCACTCTGAGCTCATTCCCTACTGTGTGGTAACTTCACAAGACAGTACAGTACTTAGACCTACCACTCACATAACCTCCTTGAATTATTTGACACAAGACTTTTCATAGATAAGTTACTGTGAAAGTATAAAGTAGTTATACAAATAATGTCCTCATCTTATAAATTCAAGGTTTTAAAAAATGTATTTTAAACATTGTCCAGAAAGAAAAAGAAGTTTTGCCTTATCACTGATAAAATGGCTTAGGTAGTAGGAAAATGTAGTTCTATTTTAAATATAAATCCCCAAATTGCTTTTGTACATTAATATTCATATATGGACATATCATAATCAAATCAGATATTGTCAATATACAATCATTAGGCTTGATCTAAAACCTTAATTTAGTCCACCTGTAAACTAATCCACAATGTGTAAATTATTTATTATGCAACTAAAAGGAGTTTTCACCAAGCTCACTTTTTAATTTCCACAAATATAATTTTAATAACTAATGGTAAAATGCCTATATATGAAGTTTATTATTAATATTACAAGTTGTATAAATTATAAAGATATGTGCATATATGTCATTTATTATATGATAAAAAAACATGAATACTAGTCTCAAATGTTTCAATAGCCTGGCCTCTTTAACACTTTCATTTAAAATAGAAATGTGAAGGTGCACCTGGGTGAATCAGTTAAGCATCAAACTCTTGATTTTGGCTGAGGTCGTGATCTCAGGATTGTGAGAGCAAGACCCACATCCGACTCTGTGCTCAGTGCAGAGTCTGCTTAAAATTCTCTCCCTCCCTCTTCCCCTCCCGAAATTCACGTGTGTGGTCTCTCTCTCTCTAAAAATAAATAAATCTTTAAACAAGATAGAAGTATGCAGGATTTTGTTTTCCTAGTTTGCGCTTGGTATATGTTGAGATAATGTATGTATACCTTAATTCAGATATCCAACTTATCTATTAAAATAGATACATCATTCATAATTATGCATATTTCTAGTTATAAATTGGTGAAATACATTAATGATGGTATTTACGTTCTCTATATCTAACAAACCTATATCTTATATTTACATTCTCTATATGTAACAAACCTATATCTATATCTTGTCTCTTACCAGTTAATTCCTTAGTAGATAAAACTTTGTAACTTTTTTGTCTATCAGACTGTCCAAGTATGATTAGGAGGATGAACTACTGCCCCTCCTTAATGGTAGAATTTATATCATGTATTTACTTTGAAAATAATCAATCATACTAGAATGGTCCTTCGAGTGCCTATTAAGAAAAAAGTATTAATGCCTCTTGGGGTTTTAGATAGGACAAAGTAAGAGTTTTTAGGTAGAAAATGCAACTCTAATCTTCTCCTTCCTTTGCTGGAAAACAAAATGCAGGGAATTTATACTTGATAAGTGAAAAACAAAGTGTATAGGTCATCATTATATATATCCCATATATTCACATATATATTATTTAAAAATTACTGTAAGTTTCAAAAAATGAATTGTGTATTATGACACTGATTCAAGGATTTCCCATGGATTGTGATTTAATCACTGAGATTCTTAGGCCTAGGTTTTTCTTAAAACCTACTTGTTTTTAAACCCAAACTTTTTTTGTTCACTACTTTTTATTTTGACTAGAAAACCTGACTCTCAATTTCTGAAGAATGCTATCTTTCTGGTGATACATCCTATATTTCATTTACCATTGAACTTTATAGTGTTGCTCTCAGAGAAAGTTTCTATAACTGAGGAAAAAAGTATGAGACTTACACAGTTTTCAGGCTATAAAATTGATAAAGAAGGAAAATGCAACCATATTCTAACTCATAGTAGATAATAATTTATAAAAATTAGAAATTAAATACATTTAAGCACTATAACTTGAAAACCACTTTAATTTCTATTACAACCAGGATGGATAAAGTATGGCCAAGGACCAAATATGACCCATTTCTCATTTTTTTTAATAAAATATTTTTGTAACATTACCATGCTTCTTATTTCTGGATTGTCTGTGGTGGCTTTCGCACTATAACAGCAGAGTTAATGTAACAGAGACCATGTGCCACACAAAACCTAAAATATTTACTACTGAGCATAGAAAAACGATTTGCTGCCTCCTGATTTAGACATATCACTTGAATTTTATGTTGTTGAAATCAAGAAGATTATAAGGAAAATAAAACAAATGTTTGAGAAGCATTTTTTTAAAGAACTTTGAGGTTATATTTAGGTGTTCTGAAATTTCCTAATTTTCCTAATATTTTCAAATAAATTCACAATATTAATCAATTAAATCCAAAATTGTTTTGGTCCTGTATATATGTATGTGTACATATATGTATATATATGCGTGTGTTGTATGTGTATATAATGCACCCTGTCTCTGTGCAATAAAGTTTTAAAGTTATTCAAAAGGCAGTTAACTTCTTCAATATTTGAATCACCAAATACTAAAGTTAGCTTCTTCCAATGACAGGTATCAACTAATATAACTCCCTCTCTTTGCAAGATAGCTATGCTTTAGTGACATTTGTATCACACTCTAAAACTCATCTTTCTGGTCTGGCATTACCCTAATAATAATTTTTCCTCTATTCTTTTCTACAAAGATTTTGCCTCCAGCATCAAGTTTGAGTCCTGAATGGAGTGTGTATATGTGTGTGTGTTTTAAAAACAGAGGTGCATTTTAGAGAATATTTATATAATAATCAGCTATTAATATGTAAGTATATCAATATGTTTATAAATATGTTGATGTATAAATGTAAAAGAAATGAATGCAAATTAAAAATTGGAAGGATTTTTTTGTATGTGTTTAAAGACCACTTTTTGGGAGGGCCTAAGTTTCCTAGGCTCTCTAATAGCATTTTAAAATTTTCTTGTGAATTTATGGAAAGCAAAGGGATAAAAAGGAAAGTCCATGAATATGTGATGAATATGTATTTATTTGATGATACGGTTAGGGCAAATCATTAGAGTCTTCCACTTACACACTTACTATAATTTTTAGGTAAATAGGAAAATATACCTGAAAGAAAATGCCCTAAGAAAAAAATTGTTTAGGGTCCAACACAACATACTAAATAACACCTGAATACATTTGTTGCAGATGTTCACCTAACATTCAGGATGGCAATAAATGAAACTAGAGTAGTAACATAGTAGAATAATTTTCATGACTTTCTGAGCTAACAGTTTCTCAGTGACTCTAGTCATTTGATCACCATTTCTTTTTTTTTTTTTAAAGATTTTATTTATTTGAAAGACAGAGATCACAAGTAGTCAGAGAGGCAGACAGAGAGAGGAGGAAGCAGGCTCCCTGCTGAGCAGAGAGCCCGATGCAGGGCTCGATCCCAGGACCCTGAGACCATGACCTGTGCCGAAGGCAGAGGCTTTAACCCACTGAGCCACCCAAGCGCCCCATGACCACCATTTCTAATGTTCACCATCAGTCAACACTCTCCAACAAAAGAGTCATGAGCAATGGTCATTCCAGAAACAACATCTGTCTTTACCTCTAGTGATACACTCTGATCTATTCTGTTCCATTTTATGTTATTTTGGGTGCTAATGCCAAACATTAAATTGATAACATGAGTCATTAATGGGTCATAACCTACAGTTTAGAGAATGCTGCACTAAGGCATTATTAAGGACCTAAACATTTTCAGATAAAGGATTGGGCAATGAGATATACAAGAAAGATAACTGAACCAGAGATCAAAATATCTTTATTAAAAGTGCAATTCTAAAAAAAAAAAGTGCAGTTCTGCTGTGTACTGACTTTACAGGCTACTTTAAGTCAAGGAACTTCAGAGCCTTGGTTTTTCATCCCTAAAAACAGAAAATGAAGTGTGTCTATCCCATCAAATATATCATTTATAAAAATAAGCTGTGAATTTATGGAATGTGGAAACATTTTATAAATTGTAATGTAAAAGAAATTATACTTTATTTGACTGTTTAAATAGACATAGACCATACCACTATACTAAGTTTCTACACACTCATGGGTATTTATAGTAATTTTAATTCTTCAATTCTTCTTTGTAGTGAAGAAAATATTTTGCAGCAACTAGGGAGAAATGGTAGTTCTTTGAGTCAGTGCACGTGGGAGTATAGGTATCTGAAATAGAAACCAGAAACCCTGCTGTCCTCAGCAGATTCATTATGTTTCTCTTACCTCTCTCAATCTTCAAGGCCCATCATAACAACTGACTGGGGAGCTTCAACAGATTTTTTTTTTTTTTTTTTATTTCTGGGGCCTAGATATCCAAGATCAAGGTGTCTGTGGGGTTGGGTTTTTTGTTTGTTTGTTTGTTTTGTTTTGTTGTTTTTTTTGAGGCCTCTTTCTTTGGCTAATAAATGGCCATCTTCTTCCTATGTCCTCACACAGTCTTTTTTCTGTGCATGTCTATGTCCTAATCTCCTCTTCTTATAAGGATGCCAGTAATATTGGATTAGAACCCACCCTAATGACCTTATTGAAATTTAATTACCTCTAATACAGTTAAATCCTGGAAAGCAGGACTTCACCATATGAATTTCAGAAGAACACAACTCACCCTGTAACACCACCTAATTTCTTTTATTATTGTTAGTTATACTTTGTCAATACTAAGGAAATGCTATTTATTTCTGCATATGTTTCATGTATAACCAAAAATAACTCATCAATTTTTTTGATGATTCAAAATTGAATCATCTCTATATCACCAAAATGACCATATCACATTGATAATTTATCAAATTATAGTAATATTTAATAAGATCAATTACTATTTAACAAAAACATTCTTTTTTTTCTTTTTAAAATATTTTATTTATTTATTTGACTGATAGAGATCACAAGTAGGCAGAGAGGCAGGCAGAGAGATTGGGGGAAACAGGCTCCCTGCTGAGCAGAGAGCCCTATGCAGGGCTCAATCCTGGGATCCTGAGATCATGACCTAATCCAAAGGCAGAGGCTTAACCCACTGAACCACCCAGGCACCCCAGCAAAAACCATTCTTTAATGCTTCTAACAAAAAGGAAACATTGTAGGTGGGGGGGGGGGGGGGGGAAGAGCATAGCAACTTGATTGATTCCCAACTTAAATATGGAGGCAGTATTTGTTTCTTTGGAGATAGATTTTTAAGGAGAAATTAACATATTCAAAAAGTAAAATGAAGATGTTAAGATAAAATATTAATATATTCACATATTTAAAAGTAAATAAAAGCTTTTGATGACTACTAAATTCTGTTTCAAGTAGCTTAGGTCCCCACCAAAGTAAATAGCAACTTTTTCTTCTTTTTCACAGCAGCGTAGGACTAATAAAAATTCATTTTAATTAGTAAGAATACATTACTGCATTTTCAGCTACAGACACAAATATGCATTCCCACAGTCTGAAGTTCTATGAAAATTTCATATTCTTAGATTTTGCAGTTATACAATTTTATTCACAGTGAGGATCATTGCATTCCTTTAATAAGATTGAGCAGATGGGATTTCCATCAACTTTTCTGGAAACAGTAAAAAATCATATCCCTTTATATTATGAAAAAATATCACTGCAGAAGTAGTAATGCCAGGAAAAAGGTGGTTCAGATATTAGGGATTTTTGAAAAAGATTCTTAGCAAGATATTAAGTCCCATTTTCTTAGAGAAAGGGAGAAAGTCAGAGATTAAACAAGGCTCATTCAAAGAATGCTGCCATCTTCTAACTATCCAAGTAAGTAGGTCTTAGTGTAGCAATGTCCAGGCCACCTCTGCCTAGAAATCCTTGGAGGGATCTGGAGGAGGAGGAGCCAGTAAGCAAAATTCTAGACCCCTGTGTTGTTCACCAATGAGCTCAGAAGTCTGCATCTTCCTCTCTATTGAGGATAGAAGATTAATCTCTAACAATAAGCAGTAAATATAAGGAAAAAGTTTTTCATCATTCTGAATCATGTATAGTATGAGAATTTTACTATGCCCAGATGTGAAATCATTTGACAAATACTTATGCACTCACTCATTCAACTTTTTTGAGTATCCTGTCTATCTTACATGTAATATACTTAGAATAAATGTGAAATCTGAACAGGACAGACTTGGCTCTGTCCCCATGCAGCTCACAGTCTACCATGGAGAGGCACATAGTACATAATATAGATGCATAAAAGCAAATTCCAGTAAGTGTTTCTCATATAAATAATGGATGCTCTGATACTGTCCTAATTTACACAGAATTTTTACACAGAATTTTAATTACAGAAAAGATTTTATTAAATAGGATGACCAGTAATTAGTCATCCTAACATTTTCACAATTAAAAGTGCCAGCTGACACATCATAATTACACTGGGGCCACAGATGTAAATCCAGTTTCTTCTAGGTAAACCAGAATTTCAACCAATTATTTGAGCTGGGATCCAAAGGAATAAAAGAAGTCAAGAAT
The DNA here is from genome assembly GCF_922984935.1 of Meles meles. Taxonomy (NCBI): domain Eukaryota; kingdom Metazoa; phylum Chordata; class Mammalia; order Carnivora; family Mustelidae; genus Meles; species Meles meles. Next base: position 28,471,887 of record NC_060070.1, read on the forward strand.
GCAGAAAAGCAGGGACAAGAATATTCTAAGTAGTGGAACAGCACCTGAAGTGGGGAAGAGCTGTTCTTGTTTGGGAGCTAAAGGATGAAAAATGCCGATGTGGCTGATGCACAGTGATTTAGAGCAAAGGTTGGCAAACCATAGCCCCAGGCCCAATCCCTTCGATGCTTTGATGAATAGTTTCGTTCTAACACAGTCATACTCATTTGTTATTGCCTATGTCTCTTTGATGCTACAAAGGAAAGTGAAATGACTGGTGGAAACGACCGTCAGATATGCATCTGTCTGCAGGTCTGAGCTGTCGCTGCATCATTAGCTACTACATCCCACCAGGAGACCACCACATTCAGCAATCTGGACTTCCCCTAAATGATTTAGGGGAAGTCCAATGATTCAGACACCTTGCCATGCTCCAAAGCGGCCAGCCTCTCACTTTCCATGGAGCCCAGTCTCTCTTCACTTCTAGGAAATTTTTCTAGTCCTAGGAGATGGCTTCTGGAGCCCTAGGGTCCTTAGCACCCAAACAACTCATTTCATCTTTGAATCAGTTAGTTTTATCCAAATTCCTGATCTCTTCTGAATCTGCAGCATTTTCTTAGTTATGTGCCCATTGGGCAAGAAAATAACTCCTGTACTCTGCTCAACTCTTCAGTACTACCTGGACTACAGTCCATTTCTTATTTTCAATAAATGTCCAACACTGTTAAAAAAGACTAGTTGCAACAGAGGACATGACCTGTGGAACCAAAAATACTTGCCATATAGCCATTTACTGAAAAACTTTGCTAATCCCTGATCTAGTGAAAGATTAACATGAAATGCAGTTGGAGAGGTAGGTACCCTGCTATTAAGACAGAAATATCTCAGAGTGCTCAAAGCAATCATTATTGCAGTGTTCCAATTTAAATATCCATAATTATAGAATGATAGAAGCAGAAGGTACCTCAAGAGACAAATCTGCCATCATTATATAAATGGATTATGTAGGTTGATAGGACATTTTCCACATCATTCACCATTTGCTTTTTCCATTAGTAATTTTCTTGGATGAAATAAAACCTCTCTTTTAAAATAGACCTTTAGTTATTTCAACTAAACAATAAGGTATATTTTGATAGCATACAATGCCCTTAGCTGTGGAATATATACATATAAATATATGAATGATTTCTATCCATTTATAATCTGTACAGTGGGAATAAGAGTGACACATGAAAACAAATAGGAAGAAATACAAAGATCCCTCATAATCACATGCTCATATAACTTTATCTTATGAAGAAAGAAACATAACTCATAAATAATGCTTGTGAGCCACCAAGTTATGCTGCTGTTTAATGGAGTTGCGCAGGAAGTGACACAATGCAAGCAACCAGAAAGCACTCCATAAGGTTTTTTTTTTTCCTTTAATATTTATTCCTTGATCACAGAAAGGGGGGAGAAAGTCATACAATAAAAAGGAAAAAAATACATATAGTCAATATTAAAGAGGCAGATGACTTTATCTAAAAGCCATTTTTATTTTGGAGAGCATGAGGAAGGAAAGTAAAATCAGATACTCAATCCTGGAAGTAAACTTCGAAAACTTTCAGCTACAAAAACCAAGCACCTTCCATAGCTACTAATAAGGGAAATAATGACTAAGAGAGACCGCAGTTATGGTAGTTCAGTGGGAGACAAGAACCACACGGAACCCAAAACTGAGGATGAGTGCGGCACAAGAAAACATTTCAGGCCAAAACTGCATAATTTGCCTCTGTGACCAACAAAGCAAAGGTGAGTGAAAATAAAGTGAAGTTTTAACCTTGCTACCTATCTTCAGTGAAAAAGATCAGAGATTCCTATTCATGCCAAGAGTATACCATCAAGTCAATGTATCATAAACATAGCATAGTTCTTATTCCAAAGCTTGAGATCAGTGACTTTCATCTAATTGTTTCCTTGTTTCATAAAGTCCTGAGTTGTGGAGAGATGTCTGAAGACGGTAGGCAATTCTGTTGCCCAGGTTCAAGTTGCACCATTACACAATGGTCTTTTTTTTTTTTTTTAGATTTTATTTATTTATTTGACAGACAGAGATCACAAGTAGGTAGAGAGGCAGGCAGAGAGAAAGAGGAGGAAGCAGGCTCCCCGCGGAGCAGAGAGCCCGATGCGGGGCTCGATCCCAGGACCCTGGGATCATGACCTGAGCCGAAGGCAGAGGCTTTAACCCACTGAGCCACCCAGGCGCCCCTACACAATGGTCTTTAATAAGGCTCATTTCTATCTGCATTTATATGAATCAAATTTCCCGACCCCCACCCCCACCCCCTTACTCTCTAACTCCCTAGAAAATCTGTTCTGTGGGACAGGAAGTCCTTGGTAAACATTTAGACCAGTTTTGTACTTAAAACGTTTGTGTGACTACAATATTCTTCTCCAGGATTAAATGCCAGAATAATCACATGGTTGTTATTGTCTAACCTAAAACTAATTTCAAGAGATGACCATATCTCATCTTCTAGGATGGTGGTCTTTATCCAGTCTAGACTAGCCTACCAATGCTGAGATTTTCCTTAGGTACTTGCCGTGCATCACTACCTGTATTAAGTGACTATGGAGAGGCAGCTACATTGCTGGATAATACCGCTCCTTCCATGAGCACATGCCTTTGATGACAGCCTGCAGAGTCTCAAATAACTGCAAGTTCCTAACAGAACTTTCCCAGGACCTATGTAATAAGCATTATCCCTTGCCTCACAGGACCTTCCCCTTCTGCGCCTGCCCCTTAGATAAGACCTCTAGGAATCTTACCAAAACCACTTTTTAAAATTTGAATTGCCCAATCCAACCCTAGCAAGGGAATCCCAAAGCACTCCACCTGTGGACCCTAATAAAGGCCTATGTCCCAGGTCCTGGTTCACCCACTCTGCATGTAGCCTGCCTTGACCTCCCTGTGCCGCCTCTCTAGGCTTACAGTGTGCCTGCTTCAGGATCTGTGAGTCATAAACTTCTCTACTTTACTTTCCTTTAACCTTTGTTGAAGGGAAATATCCTTCAACGTTGGGTACCCCAGGGCTCTACTTAACAAATGTTAATTTAACAAAAAAATCACAACAATGACTATTTCTACTTTTTTTATTATGTTCAGTTAGCCACTGTATATCAAAAACAAATGATGTACTACACAGGGGCTAACAATGACTATTTCTAGAAGCCTCATACTGGTCTGATGTTAAAAAAGTCACCATAAATATGTATTTTATGTTTTTAAAAAATACTCATTTTTAGTATTTTGGGGGCTTGTCTGCAGGGAGACGAATAATTTGATGTTGTTTTGATTATTTGTATGTATTTGCTCTGCTGGGGAGAGATGGAAAATAAACACAAAACAATTTTTCATAAGTTATATCTAGATTTGTCTTTTCTGTTTTTTTGGATAGGAAGGATTACATTTCACGTATATGTACTTCAGACTATATGTACTTCTGCTATTTCTTTTGCTTAACACTTTTTATCATCTATTAAATTGCATGGGTTCTGAATCTAGAGTGGGGGCAATTTTGGTTATTTTTAAAAGATTTAGGCATAGGTGAAAGTGAACTTACCTGAACTGGTAAGATAAATTTAATTGAAATCCTTACATGTATTTCAGTTTGATTGCCCTTAAACAAGCTATAAAAAGAGAAAATGCACCATCCATCATTAGAAGTCCTAAAAAAAAAACCTCTCAGATTATGTAGTTGCAGCTTTGGTGGGCTCATTACAATGAAATAGAATCCTTCGTACCTCTTCTAAATGCTTCATAATGCTAACCTTTATTTCAGGTAAAAGTTTTCTTAAGGTATACAGTTTGACTGTTACAGTACAGTATGATATGTTTTTAGGCTTTATTAATTTTATTAAGAAAAATAATGAACAATATACCATAGACACATGGTATATTTTACTGGTGGACTTTGCCTCCATAATCAAAAATATAAAAGAATGAGTGAAATTTCTTTCTGACGAAGAAATAAAGATTTGATTTTAAATGTTAGGTTTGTGCAAATCTATCTCACCAAATTTTTCTAATGTTTGTTTATTTGTATATTCAACCTATTAATCAATATCTATGAAGAGCCCCCTAAGTTGTAAGGTCTTTGAGAAAAAAGAAAGGAAAAGCATTATCTTTGCCTTCAAAAAGCTTACAACTTGGGGAGGGGATAAGAAAAAACAACAATAAATATTAAGTTTCAAGTGTGTTGAAATAAGCCCATGAAATATTTGGAATCAAATTATAAGTATTTCCTTATGGTATAGTATCATTTAAGTATTTATTATAAACCTCATTCAGACTTTTGTTTTTTAGTGATTACATTGACTAGGATATTCATGTATGTAAAAAGGAAAATTTTATAAAACCTCCAAAAAAACCTATGACTTCTACACTACTGGGAGTAGAACACAAGAGACCGCGTGTAAGCAAGGCCCATTTAGTAGTGCTGTTACTTTACCAGGTCTGACTTTGTTTAATTCCCAGGAAGCTGTGGGGTAGTTTGTTAATGGATACATTTTGTAAATAGAATTTTCAAAAGAATGTTCACAGTGGGGTCTCCTGTTGTTTTCTATTGGTTTGAGAGGGGGCATTCACAGATGCAGAAAGCAGTTTCACAATTATCAAATTGGCTTTTTCTACAATGTAAGATAAGACGGAACACATGCAATTTCTGGCATTGTCACAAGAACAACAAGCCAATCACTTGCATTTGCACATTAGGTGTGAACATTTTCCTCTCTGCGTCTAATTGACCTTATCCAAGTTACAGAAAGGGAAAGTTGAAAGAGTTAGAGAAAAATCCCATTTTCAAAATCAAATCACTGAACCTGAACCAGATTAAGGGCATCTAAATTAAGCTCCTCCCTGCACACTGGTTTCCACTTTTCAAATATCCCTCTAACAGAAGTATCAAAGGAACTGGAATGTTGCCAAATGCAGATATACTAAGGCAGACACACTTGACTAAATCCAGACAAGAGATAGAGGATTTTGTCGGATCTTAAAATGAAATTACATCTAAATAACACCACATAAGACCCTCATGATTAACATTATGATAGTGAATATGAAATGACTAGAGTAGTTGAGCATTTATTTCCAAATATAGCTTAGTATTTTAATGTCATTATATTGACAGATTTTTAAAATTAGCATAAGGAAAAACAGTGCAAATGACTGATCTCATAGTTAATACTGTCACAAACAATGACACAGTATTGGGGCTCAAACTGAGTCTTAATCACTATACACAATCCACCATTCTGGGAGTAAATATGAAAGCTGATCAAAATCTATTAAATAGCAGCACAGCAAAGTAGATGTTCATGTTTTAATTACAATTAATAGAGTGTGTCAAATGGGTAGTTCTTACAGCTTATGAAGATTGGTTCCTTGTAGAGAAGAGATGGCTCTTACAGTTTGGTAAGAAGACTATTTCTACTCGGCATGCATCATTAACTTGATTTTATCCTTTCTGTAAGATATCGATTAAGCAATGACTAAATATATTTATTAAGCTACAAGTGAAGTATGCATTTTAGTAATTTTCAAAATGGGAAGTGGAAAAGGAAAAGCTGGCATTTATCGTGTAAGATGTTAATAGCTTAAGCTAGGGCCCATTTTTAAAAATGATTAATTCTAGCCTAAAACCCAGTAATGATTGTGCATTGCCATTGCTTATGGTCTAGTAGATCTTTGTTCTTTACAGATTTAATATTTACTATTTTGATGATATGTTATTGATGGTGATTATCCATGACACAGATTAATCTATCCTTTTTCTTAAATCCAAATTTGAATCACATGTGCTACAAAACTAAATGCTGGTAGAAGTGATGTAACTAGGACACACTCACACTCACTTTACATTTAACACAAAATAATTCTATCATAGTGATAGAAAGAACTTTCTTAGGTTAAATAGGCATTGAGCTAACATGTGTTTGATATCTACATGAGTTACGTGATTATCATCACAAATATCATTAAAAAGAAACTATGTGCCTATGCTATGTATATTGCCATTGATTCAAAGATTAGACAGAATATCCAGAAGATATCCAGAGATATATCATGAGTCTACTACATAATCTAAGTAGAACAGAATAGACCTTCACATTTGCTTATAATATTACCCATGATCTTTGCAAATAGCTAAATGTATGCGTGTCACAAGAGCATATAATTTCCAGCATTACAAAACACCCACTGCACCCCTGTGAAGTGCAGTCAGTTACACATGTGAAAACCAGTTCATATATGAGAAAAGTAAAGACTGGTTGAGACGCAGATATCAAGGGATTCAGCTAGACTCATACACTAGCTAATACTGGGCTAGGTTCACTACACAAGTCAGACAATACTAAATGTGTTTTGCAATAGATTTCATAGAGTTGGTACCACAGATTCTAAATCTGTGAATGTCAAAAAGCTATTTTAGTAAAAGGTAATATTGAACATGTGATATTGAAACCCCAGGATATGATATGGTTCAACTTAGAATTTATAAACTCATACAAGAACATCACTTCTACCCCAACAACAACGAAAAGTCAGAAAACAATATACAAAAATCATAACATTTCAAGCCCATCTGAGAAGTAAAGTGAAGGGCAAAGTAAATCTCAAAGCATGAAGAGCGTTTTGAGAAAGAAGGGACACAGGAATTATTTTACCTTCAAGAATAAACAAGAAGTGACTGATATGAGAATAAAGTAAAGAAAACAGCTGAAACATCAATGAGTTGTTAAAGATGAATTGATGCGGGGGGGGAGTGGAAATTTAGAATACAATGGACAAAGTGATTGTAGTCACACCACAGTTCTTTACTATGAGCCTCCATCACAAGCTCACAAGAAAGACTGTAGGCAAAGGAGGAAACCAAATAGAGTTCCCTCTTCACAGGGTACAGGCACAAATCCATGCTCACTTCTTGAACTTTTCTTATATGAATCAAAGGTTATAAGCTACTGGGCAAGGGCCAAGAAAACCTAGCTTCTACTCTCAGCAAAGGTAAATTGTAGGAGCTAAAACTGTCTGACTCTGGGAAGGGTCAGGAAAACTTTCCTTTTACCACAAGCCTTGACTCAAAGAACACGCATAGAAATTTTGTGCTGGAACTAGGGGAGACACTCTCTGTCACCAGTTCCAGGCAAAGGACAAAACTACTAGATAGAGATGCAGAAACAAGTCTGTCTGCTTTGTGACAGATGCCAGCTTTTATTGCTGGAGAGGCAGAAGGCTCTGCTAATCAAGAATCTCACAGATACAAACCAGAGTGTTTCTATCCTGAAGGAGAACAGGAATGCTGAGAAAGACTCATCATTATGACTCAAGTAAAGAGGACCTGTCCAAGACTAACTTTGGATCATAAGATCTGAGAGACATCTCTTGCTCCTACCATGTGCCCCATACCTTATATCAAGTACCATCAACATACCATTGAAGGAGGGAGAAATGTCTTGAAAAAGATTCCTTCTGCTGTGCAGTTGTGCAAGGTCTGCTGAAACCTGAGAATGGAACAGGAATGCAAAGAAAATCTCACCAACATCCTAGAGTCCAGACTGAACAAAAGATAGCAGCAGCGCATGGTTGGGGAATTTGAAACCTGTGAAATCCAGCTCAGCTACTGTCTAGTTTGACTCAACTCCCCACAGTAAAAACCTGACAAAAGAAGAGGCATGTACCTTTCAAGACATGGGTCCAATGGACCTCATTGTATATATAATTCAAGAAGTTAACAAAAAACTATCATACACAAATATAGCAGGGGAATAAAATGAATCTTTGTCAAGTGATAAGCAAACAAGAGAACCAAACACAGAGATGATTTAGATGTTGGGAACTATCAAAGATCTTAATTTTCATTATGTTAATGGTATCTAGTATGTTTAATGGATCTAGTAGAAAAGGACAACATGCACGAAGAGTCACCACAGAATTTCAGCAGAAAGGTGGAAACTATATAAGGTGGCAAAATTGAAAACTTAGAATTAAGAAGTACAATATCAGAGATGAAGAATTCTTTATCAGTAGGTAGGACACAATAGAAGACAGAATCAGTGAAATTAAAAATAGATCAATAGAAATTATCCAGATTAAAATAAACAGAGGAAAGAATCAATTGGAAACAGAAATAAAATAGAAATATGAATCTAAGAGTTGTGGGACAATATCAAAGGATGTAGAGATTGCTAATTTTCTTTAAGTATCTCTTCTTCCCTTCTGACATGATTATAGAAATTAACATGACACATGTAAATACTTGGATAAAGTTTGAATACCAGTCTATTTTATATCTAGGAGTAACCATGAAGGCAGATTAGGGTCAATAAGGTTTGAGACGATGTTGTATGAGTGATTTTTTTAGATTATGCTCTTAAATGACAGGGAGCACCCTCTTCCCCTTTCCCCTACTTACTGACTGAATGGGGATGTCACACTGAGGGTGGTAAACCAATTCTAATAAAATTCTGAGTCCTTATTATGGTAGACTTGTTATTTCAGCCCTGAAGTAAGTACACTGGCCTATTATCTGTGAAATAAGTGCATATTTTGCAACATACTGTTACTCGTGGTGGTGTGACTGACTGTAAGCTCCCAGCTAGTGAAAGCTTAAGGGTGAAATTTGGAGTTACTGTATGACTTCTGGATGTAGAACTAACACAATTAGTGTCACCTCTCACAGACGATCATCAGAAAATACCAAAAAAAAAATGGCAGGACTTATTATTAGTCATGAGAAAATCTTCCCATATTTAGACAAATGGAGGCTATTTTACACATTCAAAAACCAAAATTTGAGTACTACGATAAATGCCATGATTAGATACAGAAAAATGAGGCATCTGTAATACACTAGATACAAAGAGCTAGAGGAGTCAATAACATATCCAAATATATAGTTTGACAGCATATAAATTTCATCAAAATTTGATTTTCTGAAGTAATGAATAACTCTAAAATAATTTCAGCCTGCGCAAAAAAAAGTCTAAAATTATATAAAGCCACTGTGAAACACAAAAGCTATTAAATGATCCAAATATTGTCCCTTGTAATATTTCTTTTTTAATAAATTTTTATAAATTATAAAGATTATAAATTATAATTTGTAATTATAATTATAATTATAATTTATAAAGATTATAAATTATAATTATAAATTATAAATTAAAAAGAAATATAAATATTTCTTTTTTTTATAATGTTATGTTACACATTACACATACACATTACACATTAAGCACATTATTGGTTTTTGATATAGTGTTCCAGGATTCATTGTAATATTCTTCAGCTTATTCTCAATAATGATTTAACTATTATATCAAACTCCCAATAAAATTGATAATCTACAATATGATTATAATCTTATTTCCTTCAGTAAGCTCCCCACTCACTCAAAAAAATAATTTTGACTATTTATGACATGCAAAGCTCTATATTGTGAAAGACACAACATATTGTATTTCAAAATGTTCTCACAGAGATGACTGACTTGATTTAATTATGAATGCAGTGCATATTAAGGTAGTTATAAACAGAAATAAAAACCAAAACTGTTGTGCATTTGTAAATTAGTAATATTTCTTCTCTGGCCAGAGTTAATGAGCAAAAGTAACAATACTGGTCAAAATTGTGCTTTCATAGACTCTAAGAACTGAAAAGGATGTTGGGATGGAAAGGTGAAACCATGAAAACTTGCAATATAATAGTGCTTTTGTGAAAGAAACAGATATAAGACATATAAAGAACACTTATTTGGGTACCAGAAAACCTGAGTTCTACTTCTTGGTTTTTCACTACTTCTTTTTAATTTTAGAAAAATTACCATGCCTTCAATTTCTCATTTATGAGAGGAAGGTAAATTCTAATTATCTGAGTTTTCTTCTTTTCTAACACAAAATTATGTTATGTGCACATAGTATCACACACGTATGCTTAAAGCTCTGCTCTAGACCATTTATTCTGAGGATCCCCATCCTCCCTATATTTTCACCAGGTAAACTACAATTATCAGTCAACTGCTCTTTGGGTTTTTATGCCATTGGGGTGGTTGAATACGTGCTCCTCTGGAACACAATAAGAAAGATCCAAGAAGCAGTGGCCAAGGTTAAGAGCAATCTGAAAACACTGTTCAGAGTAAACGTAGTAGGACTACAGTCTTCACTATTGTCGTGCCCTCAAAACTGACCCAACCAAATCCTGAAAGCCCACAAGTTAACCCTCACATGGATGCTCTAGTAACTTTAAAGAGTTATGGTTATAGAAAGTCACAATCACAACATGTCCATTGATTGAAATAGGAACATCTTAATTTTTTCTTGGTGCACTTACAAAATGCTTATGGAGCCATCTGGGGACACTCAAGTTAGTGAACTGAGGAGGCAAATGATATGAAGTTAGAATAATGGCCCATGCTAATACTTTATACACAAATGACTTTGTTTCAAGATGCTTAAATCTTTTATGTACAAAGGCACACTCCTCAAGGGGAAAGGAGTTAGCATATTTTAGTTACCCCACTTTCAGACACACAGAAACACATGTGCAGAGGGATTTGGCAACCTGTCAAAAACAGGCCAGCATCAGAGTTGGGGGGGTGTCCAAATTCTGTTACCATAGAGATGCTATATTATTTCAAAATAATGTTGCACAAGCAAATATCAATATGATTGCAAAATCCCAGTGTGAAAACACTTATTTTTGAGAAAGTTAAAACCTGGAAAGCTCGACAAAGTCCTTTGTGAAATCCACATTCTTTGGAAATTACAAGAACAACATTATTGATGCCTTAACTATTTCAAAAAAGATATTTATGTCTTCACTTTTTTTACATATGAATTAAAATTATGTAATAAAAAGGGGTAGAAGGAGAGGAAAGCACAAATAAACTAAAAGGAAAATAAATAGTAGTCAAATAGTAAAATAAAATAGAAGACAGTACATGGTAATGGATGTTACAATGACCCTGTAAAGGTTGCTAAAAAGGCACAAAGGAAATCATGAACAATTATAAAATTACTTCTCCCATAATAGAAACATAATATTTGTTTAAGAAAAACACAACTTTACCTAACATTGACAGTTTAAAATGTTTCCCCTGGTCTCACATAGAATCTATTCATTGATTGATGGAGTGAAAGACATATTTAGAAAAAAATACTTATATCCAGTATCTTGTGACATTTCCTATAGGCCATAATAGTAGAACTTACTCTAGGAATTATTACAAGTCCTGTAATGGGACAGTGTAAGGGCTCTGAAGGGAAGTAATGGATGTAAATGATGTATTCTAAATATATAGCTCCAAAGCTCTGTGACTATTTTAGTTTCATTCAAAAAAATTTTTTTTAACTTATCTGGAAATTAACTTTAATTTCAAGGCCCCAAGATGGGCTTTGTGGTAGAAGAGGAGTATAGGAATAGAACTGTTGAGATAGACCCAAGTTCTTAAATTATTTGTGCCTGAGGATACAATTAAATGAGGAAAATGATATATCTCTCTCATGGGTTGTTTGACAAATACCTATTACATATAAAGTGCTATAAATGTTTATTATTATTCCTACTACTACTACTACTACTATGAATTCTGAATCCATGTGTAAAAACTTAATAACTATAGGGAAGTCTCAGATATTTCTTTTAAAATAGCTTTATTTACCTTTGACTAAATGAATAAAATAATTCTACATCATATAGTACACCTGCTATATATTTGGTTTAGCATATGATTTATATTGGGAGATCCTTCTACATACTAAATCAGTCCAATTTTAGTGGTTTAAACCACGGTCATTTATTAATTGCTGCCATGTCTACAAATTGCTCAGGTGGGCCTTCCAAATTGAACCAGGTCTGGCTGCACTTGCTCATGTGTCTGAGATCAGCAGTAAGTTAGCTGAGGCTGGCTTAACTAAGAGGGTCTCACTCACATGTCTGCTGATTGCCTAGTTGTTGACTGGGCCAGCGTTAACTGAGTCTGCCATTCACATGATTAGCTTTTTCACATGGTGGCTCAGGAAGTTCCTAGAAGGGAGAAGGGAAATGTGCAAGCTTTCTTGAGGTCTAAACTTAAAATGGGGACAATGCTACCCATACTATGTTTAATGGGGAAAACCAAGTCCCAAGCCTGAACCAAATTCAAAACCTAAGGAAATAACCTCACCTCGTAATAAGGGAAAATTCAAAGCTACTTTGCAAAAGGCCTGGGAATACAGAGAGGAGTGGAAATGTGTGCTGTTTTTGTGACGCACTGCAATATTAAGCAAAAAGTAAACTCTTCACAATGTCCATGAGAAAATTTGAATAAATCATATAAGAAAAATCTAAATTAAAATGACGTGATGACACATTTAATGTTTATTAGATATAAAGCATTCTCCTATGTGAATAAATATATAAAATCAATCTGCTATTTAGGGTTAGCAAAAATGTTTTGGTTTTAGCATAAGGAATATCTGTCTTCCTGGCAAGATGGAGGTTGTTTTTCATACAAGAACCAAATATCCGTTCCCCTTCTGACCACAGTACATAAAGGACTATTTATATTATGTTTTGCCTTTAGAGAAAGTAATTCATATGGGTAATCCTAAAGGACTTGTTGGGACCTAATATCATGGAGACATTAAAAGTGAAGACTGAAATCACACTGCTTAAATTCAAATCCTATTCCCTCTTACTAATATGGTGACCTTTAGCAGGTTACATAATCTTTCTGAATCTCTTCATTATGAGCAAAGTAGGGATGACAGAAATACCTATCTCATAGAGATTTTATATAAAATGAATTAGGCAACCAAGATAAACCTCCTGTGCATATCACAGTAAATTCATAGGAAAATTATTCAAGAAATATTGGCTATTTTTATACCAGATATTAAAATCCAATATAAAATCAAAGGACCCAAACATACTATGAAATATTATTTGAAATTCATTATTTAATTTATCTTAATAAAATTCTTATTAAAATTCATATTCTAAAGGAGTTAAGGAACCAGATTATGATGTGCTTAGCCTATCACTAATTCCTATTTACAAAATCATAGAATGGGAAACAATAAATAAAAACAATAAAATTATAAGGATGGTTAAAAACTACAGTAGTGAAAGGAGACTTCCTATGAAGAGTTTGGAAGTTGTCATCCCCATATTTATAAGAAAATGCTGAAGAACCTGAAAACCACTGACTTTTCTTAGGCCTATTAGAGTGCTGAGTTCAAAACAAACTGCTCTGCCAAAACTGGAGACTCAGGCAAATCTAGAATCATGGCAGAGATGTGCTTACCTGGAACAGAGGCTTCTTGAGCTAAAAAATAACAAAATTTGAAAGATAACTTGAATGAATTTCTGGGGGGCTGAGTTGGACTATCTAAGGGTCACAGTCTTGGGGAAGATCTTACACTTTCACAGGCTTTACCTCTAGAAATCCCAATAGATTTGGACAGTAAAGATCCTAGAAAGACCACCACATGACTCTGACAGGAGGACTACATGAGTAATCCTTGTGAAATGATCCCAGAACCTTATTCATAACACAGGTCTGCTTCCCCTGGAAAAAGCACTTTGGCAGAACTTTAGCCAACCTGGGGAAGGGAATTCCTCCCACTCCAGTCCCCTTCAGCTTTCCTATCTCACTTAAAGCCAGCAAGCATGGAGGAAGTTATACCATGAACCCACAGTCCACAGACACAGGCAGACTGAGATTGAATTGGAAGATGATAGAACTCTCCTACTCCCTCAAATTTTACCACAACACCAGCAGCACTCCAACATAATAATAGTGGACCACAATTGAAACACATATAAAATACAATTATCTTTGAGGAGGAGTACTTAGAAAGCCCAAGGTGAAGATGGGAAACAAAAATAAAGACATTGGAGGCACATGAGGTCTATGGGACCTATTAAGTACAGAAAACATTAAACAAAACCCAACTTCTAGACAGATTAACATGAATTCTTTTTTTTTTAAGATTTTATTTATCTATTTGACAGACAGAGATCACAAGTGAGCAGAGAGGCAGGCAGAGAGAGAGGAGGAAGCAGGCTCCCCGCTGAGCAGACAGCCCGATGTGGGGCTCGATCCCAGAACCCTGGGATCATGACCTGAGCCGAAGGCAGAGGCTTTAACCCACTGAGCCACCCAGGCGCCCCAAACATGAATTCTTAAAGATGAGACCAATTTATCTCTAGTGTGTCCTATCATGCCCAGCTTTCAATGAAAAGTTAGAAAACAGACCAAAGGCAAGAAAAACATCTGAGAAGACAAAGCAATCATCAGAACCTGACTCAGATAGTTGGAGATGTTAGAATTAACAGACAGGGAATTTAAAATAACTAAGACTAAGATGTTAAAGGCTCTAATAGAAAACTAAGAGAGATGGTTATGTAAGCAAAAATATGGAAATTCTATGAAAGAACCAAAATGAAATACCATCAATTTAATAAAACAAAACAAAACAACCACTGTAATAGAAAGAATGTTGTTAATTGGCTTACTAGTAGACCTAACAAAACTGAGGAAAGAATCAGTGAGTTTGAAGACATATTAATGGAAATGTTACAAACTGACAGTCAAAGAAAAAACAGAGAAAAATAATCCAACATTTGTAAGAAAATTCCAAAGGTATAACATAAGATTAATTGGAATATCAGAAGGAGAAGAGAGAATAGTGCAGAAGAAATATTTGAAGAAATGGAAACCTCTTTGACAATATTTGAAGAAATGAAAATTCTTCAAAAGTAATGAAAGATACCAAAACACAGATCCAGGAAGTTCAGAAAATAGTAAACAGAATAAATACCAAAAACTACACCCAGCCATATTATATTCAAACTCCAGCAAACCAAAGGCAAAATGAAAATACTGAAAAAAGCCAGAAGAGGAAATGCCTTACCTGAGGGAAAAATAAAAGTTAAATATTTTTCATACAAATAAAAACTGAGGGTATTAGGAAAAAAGTTTTTTTGGCAGAGGAAAATGATATAGGTCAGAAACATAATTACATAAGGAAAGGAAGACTATCAGAGAAGAAATAAAGGGTTAAATTTTTTTGTATTTTTAATTAACCAAAAAGATACCTTTTTGTTTAAAGTAATAACAGTAACTATGCATTTGGTGACTACAGTTTATGGATACCTGAAATGAATGAGAGCAATGTCACAAGAGAAGGGAAGGAATAATTATAAGATACTGTAAGTACACAAAAAGTGGAATGGTGCCATTTGACAGTAATGTTTGGGTTATTTAAAAATGTGTATTAAAAACTCTAAGGAAAAAACTAAAACACATTTTTAAAGGAAAATAATTAATACAGTGAGAGGGGATAAAATGGAATCATATAAAACAATTAAAACCCAAGAAAACAGAAAAACAAGTACAGGCAATAGGTAGAAAACAGCTACAAACATGGTATATATTAAGCATAATGTACAATAATCCCTTTAAATATGGATGGTTTATATAATACTGAAAAGACAAAGGTTGTCAGAGTTTATAAAACAAAACAAAAGACTCAAGTATATATTAGCTACAAGAAAGTCACTTTAAATAAAAAGACTCATATGTTAAAAGTAAAGGTGTGGAGAAAGATACACCATTAAACACTAATCAAAAGAAATATGAAATTGCTATGTTAATTTTGGACAAAGAAACTTCAAAACAAATTTTCAGACATAGAGATGAGTACAACATAATGATGAGTGGATCAATTTTTTAAGAAAACATAACGGTCCTAGACATATATACACCTAAAAGCATAATATCAAATATATGAGGCAAAAACTGATAGAACAGAAAAAAAATAGACAAATATAGTACTGTAATTGCATAATTCAATACTTCTCTATCAATAATATAAGACCAACTGGGCAGAAAATTATAAAGGATATAGTTCATCAGAAGAGCACTATCAATCAACTTGATCTAATTGACATTGATGGACTATTTCATCCGACATCAGCAGACTATATATTCCTCTCAAAGATGTATTGAACTTGCACCATGATGACTCACATTCTGATCATTAAATCATACCTTAACAAATGTAAAAGAATATAAATTGTACAAGTTAGTTCTGATCACATGGGACTAAGCTAGAAACTAATTAAACTAAACTAGAAATTAATAGAATAGCTTTAAAAAAAACAGAAAAACAACACACTTCTAAATATAATATTGACCAAAGATAAATCTCAAGAAATTAAAATATATTTTAAAATAAATGAAAAGAGTTATGAAAACATAACTTCAGAATTTGTAGGGTGCTCTTTCTTCAAGCAGCCCTTAAAGGCAAATTTATAGCATTAAGGGTGTATATTAGAAAATATCTTAAATCAATAACTGAAATTATCACTTTAGATTATTAGATAAAAAGAACAATTTTACCTTAATGGAATTAGGATAAAGAATGTAATAAAAATTAGAGCAGAAATCAATGAAATTGGAAATAAGAGAACATTAAAGAAAATCAGCAAAGCCAAAAACCGTTTTGTTATTATTGTTTGTTGTTGTTGTTGATTCTTGTTCATTCTGTTGTTCATTCTGTTGTTCTGTTTTTTAAAGAATAATAAAATTGATAAACCTCTAGCAAGGCTAATCAAGGGGGAAAAACAGAGAAGACAAAAACTACCAGTAGCAGAGATGGGAGAAAGACCATCACCACTGAACCTATTAAAAGACCAATAAGGGACTATTATAACCAACTCTATTCCTTAAATGTTAATAATTTAATGAAATTGACCAATCCCTTGAAAGACACAAAGCACCACAAAGCACTGGCACCCACACAAAGAGAAATAGTCTTATATCCATTGAAGAAATTGATAATAAACTTCCAAAAAAGAAATCATTATGCCCCAGTTTCACCAATAAATACTACAAATTTTAAAGAAGAAATTTAAAAACACCAAAATAAATGATTAAGCCACAAAAGACATGAATTCTAGATGCATATTACTAAGTGAAAGAAGTTAGTCTGAAAGGATACATATAGTATCCTTCCAATAACATGACTTTATAGAAAAAGCAAAACTATAGAGATAATAAAAAAATCAGTGGTTAGTTGACAGGGGAGTGGAGTAAGAATTAAATATGTGAAACACAAATGACTTTTTGGAGTGGTAAAACTCTTTGATTTGATACATGTGGATATATGATATTATAAATTTTTCAAAAGCCATTG
This sequence comes from Meles meles, assembly GCF_922984935.1. Taxonomy (NCBI): domain Eukaryota; kingdom Metazoa; phylum Chordata; class Mammalia; order Carnivora; family Mustelidae; genus Meles; species Meles meles. The sequence goes on from NC_060070.1 coordinate 28,489,095, forward strand.
AACTTTATAACCCAAAGAATAAATTTTACTGTACAGAAATTTTTAAAAATCACATAAGAGGTCAGAAGAATTCCAGGAAGAGATGACAAATGTGACAAAACAATCTGACTTTACTACATGCTTTTGTTAAAATGTCATTGAACCCCTTCAGTGAAAGAGCACGAGGAACTACTTACCTACATAACTGGAAATGAGTGGAGTCTATAAAATGAAATACAAAAGAGAATGCACATAAGAATTGTACTCTAGTTGATAAAGTTACCCCCATTAGGGTTCAGGTTAGCAATTATAATACACATATATATAGATATTGCAAATATATATACATGAATGCCGGAATTAAAGATTTTTGTAAATGTTAGATGGTGGGAGTAGGTTTCTTACTGTTAGAATGGTTGTTTACAGATAAGCAAGGAGAGAAGGCTAGAATGGTCCATGTGACACTGCATAGAGTTGATCATGTCAGTATGAACTCATGTTCAATTTAACATAGATAGGAATGGTTACTTATATAAATATTTATAGATATATGTACATATAAAGGTTAGTATTCACATCTATTTCTTACCTATTAACTGAAAAGGCATGAAAGCATTAAGCCATAGTGACTTTCTTGCAAAGAGTATAGAATGAAAGGGTATAAAAACATATCACTTTACAGTAGAGAAGCCTGGAAAACATCACTTCAGCCAGATGATTAAGGTCAACATCTAAGTCATAAATCATGTTGGCAGCATATACTCCTGATGTTATGTGATGAAAATTTTACACATTGTCTCTGAGGTCTTTCTTCCCAATACCTGAAATACCTAATCATGAGAATTACCTAATCTTATCATGAAAAAAACACTGTAATACCTAATCATGAGAATTACCTAATCTAATCATGAGAAAAACACTGGACAAATTCAGGTAGGGGGCTTCTGACAATATACCTGACCAGTACACCTTCAAACTTGCTATCAAAAACAAGGAAAGCCTGAGAAATTGTCACAATTAAGGGAAGTCTGAATAGACATGACAATAAAATGTAATGTTATATCCTAGATGGAATTTTAGAAAAGAAATTGGAAAATAGGTAAAAACCAAAAAAATACAAAGTATATTCTTTAGTTAATAATAATGTATCAGTGTGTGCTATATTCAGTTATCAATGATAGAGAAATAGCTGTGGGGTATGTAAAAACTCTATGTATATACGTATATATGCAATAATTCTGTATATCTAAAATGCTTTACAATAAAATGTTTACATTAAAAAATAGCTAGGGAAGTGGTTAAATTAAATAAGGCTTGCTTCAAAACTGTTTGCTTTTCAAATAGAATATTAAACTGCTGGGTCTATAATTTAAGCAGATCATCCTTTTGAACAGTCAGATAAAATGCATTATGAAGCCATGCAAATTATACCAAAATTTTATTGAGTTATTTCTGTGTCATGTCCAGCGTGCCTAAAACAGAATGAACAATAGAGAAAGTAGTAGGAGTTGAGGACCAATGGAAAAAAAACTCAGTTTTTCTTTTCTTTTTTTTTTTTAAAGATTTTATTTATTTATTTAACAGAGAGAGACAGACAGCAAGAGAGGAACACAAGCAGGGGGAGTAGGAGGGGGGCAGCAGGCTTCCTGCTGAGCAGGGAGCCCCATGCAGGGCTTGATCCCAGGACCCTAGGATCACGACCTAAGCCAAACGCAGATGCTCAACCGACTGAGCCACCCAGGTGCCCCAAAACACAGGGTTTTTTGCATTAAATTTGTTATTGATTATGAAATGTATTCATTATGAAATATAAGGCCATTAGAATTGGAATGACCTAAGCATTCTAATTTGATGAACAGACAGAAACAAAAGAAAGAAAGAAAAAGAATTACTCCAGATTCTATATTAAGAATACATGACAGGGGCAAAGGACAAATGTAAAAAGACCATTTACAAAAATCTGAAAATTTTAGTAACTTGACCCCTAAATGTAAATAAAGATGGTGAGATTTAGGGTATATTTTCAAAATATAACCAATAGGATTAGTAACTAGAAAGACTTAATTGCCATTAAATAAGCTGGAGCACACTGTGAGTTTATTTAAGGCATAGAGTTCAACCATAAAGAAGGAATAAAGTACTGATACAACATGAATGAACCTGAAAAACATTATGCTAAGTGAAAGAAGCCAGACACAAAAGGCCACATACTATGTAATCACACTTATATTAAATGCTTAGAATAGGAAAATCCATAAGGATAACAGGTATACTAGTAGCTGCCAGGGGCAAGGAAGGGGGGCATAAGGGGAGTAACTGTTAAAGAGCACAGAATCGCTTTCTGGGGTGATAAAAATATTCTGAAATTAGATGGTGGTGATAGAATTCATAGTGTCAAAAGTTTAGTTTTGGATATAAGTTTGATATGCAGATTTTAAATGAGGGAGTTGAGGATGTAAGTCTTAATGTCAAGAAGGCAGTTGAATATCTAATTCTTTAACATACAGTTTGGCCTGAACTGGAGATATAAATTTTGGAATGATGAGTGTATACATGGCATTTAAAGTCCCAACACTGGATGTAATCATCAAGTAAGTAAATGGAAATAGAAAGAAGTGGTCTAATGACTGAGCTCCTGTATGTGTTAAAAGGTCAGGAAGAGGGAGTAGAGCTAGCAAAAGAAAATGAGAAAAAGAACCTCATAAAGTATCCTAGCAATCAACCGAGAATAAAATACTGCAGAAATGTCAAGTAAGATGAGATATGAGAATTAATAATTACTATAGGAACTTTGGAAAGGGTACTAGTAAACTTGGTTAGAATAGTTTAAATGATGATGTAAGAAAAAAATTCTGCTTGGAGTGCTTCAAAAAACAATGCTAGGAGAGGAAATAGAGAACATTTCTAGAAGACTTTTTAAAGGAATAGTTATCTTAGAGGAAAAAGATAAAGTGGGAAAGAGAAAATTCAAGAGAAATTTGTGTTTTATTTTGTTGTTGTTGCTATAGCTCAAAGAACAAAAAGGCACTTGTTTGGTGACAGGAGATATACAACAGGGAGGGGAAAAATGAAGTTGCAGGATAGGAAAAGAAAAATGCTAGAGAAACATCTTTGTGCAGACTCCAGGGAATGGGATATTATATACAAAATGTAGAGCTCACCTGAGGGAGGAACACGAACAGGTCATCCATAGTGAGGAGGGAAGACAGAATCCATGGGCATAGGTGGGTAACTGTGGTGAGAGTTGATGAGTTATCTTCTGACTTTATTTTATTTTATTTTATTTTATTTTATTTTATTTTTGGTCACATGGAGATCAATTCATCAGCTGAAAGTGAGGGCAGTGGAATGATTTTATTGGTCTGTGCAAGAGAAACTAGGAACCATCTTATTTAAGAGTGGGAGATGAATTGGACTAGGGAAATACAGCATAATAGCTCATACTAATCATGAATCTAAAATCATGCATGTAAACCGAACAGCATGTCATCTGTGTGTATATAGTGGTGGCGGTGGTGTTTCCAGTCATGTTCAACTGCATGAGTTTCGTGCCCAGGTGAGGTTTTATTTTAACAAAGGTTGGTGGTTCAATAAAGTTCAGTGGTTTCACAGAAGAGCATGAAGTAAGATTGTCAAGCAAGGAGGAGACTATAATAACTAAGTCATTGAGTTTATGCTGGATAAATAAGAAAAAGAGGGGGACCTACAGTTGGGTTACTAGAGGTAATGAACTGGAAGACAGAATAGCATTGTCAGAGAATGAGGTATTTGACAATGGGATTATAAAGGGCATACAGTTATTAAGACAATGTCTACAACATAGCATAAAAGTGAGTGTCTGAGGAAGAGGGGATGACAGTAACACAGAAGCGGAGAAGATCATGAACAGGAGGTAAGGTGTTGGTAGGACACCTACATTAATTTTGAAATCTTCAAAATGATGACCTAGGTAGTGAGAGTAACCCTGAGTCATGAGCCAAACTCTTTAAGAAATGAAGAGGAATGACTAAAACTGGGGAGGAAGACATGTAAGGGTAAGTAGAGGACTTGTAACAAGGCAGGAAGGTAGTAAAGTTTGATGACACAAGTTATGCAAATGACTTTAAGGGGCAAAGGAGAGAGAATCTTTGGAAGTTAGTTGCAAAGAGAAGCAAAGAAAAAACCTTCCCACCTCGGAATGCAGAGATACAAGAGTGGCAGAGAGAAAAGTCTCCCTCTTAAGAGTGATATAGGAGGGATGCCTGGGTAGCTCAGTGGGTTAAGATCCAGTCATGATCTCAGGGTCCTGGGATAGAGCCCCCAAGTTGGGCACCCTGCTCAGCAGGGAGCCTGCTTCTCCCTCCCACTTGTGCTCTCTCCCAATCTCTCTTAAATAAATAAAAATCTTAAAAAAAAAGAGTGATATAGGAAAGCAGTGTCTCAAAAAACACAGGTTTCAAGACAGCAGAGCAATAATGTGAGGGAATTTCACAGAAGAGGAAGATATATGCAATGACTTACAAAAGCACAGTGAGAGTGGTTCAAGCCATTTTCAGAGCTCTCCAGGGATTAGAGTCTGTTGGACAAGGGATAACATGGTGGTCCCACACAAGCAAGAATAATGGGCATAGTAAGACTGGTCCTGAAATTTATAACGCCGTAAGGATACATGCCCTTGGGCGAGTATGTGCAGAGTATTAGAGGTTCCCATTTTTTGGTTTTGTTTTGATTTTGTTTTTATAATTGACCTTTTTAATCACCATTAAGTAGAAAGAACATTACCAGAGTCTGAGCTATATAGAATTGAGCCAAAATTGTTCCAGGATTATAAATCTGGAAAATTAAGCCTCCTACTAATGAGGATATGGGCTTCTCTGATCTCATTCAGCAGAGTCCTGTCCCAGTTTATAACATTCTAGAATCTGCTTTAAAAAAATAAATAAATTGTATTTTTAGTGCTATCATCTCTAAGTTAAAAAGGTTGAGATCAAAAAGAGGAAAAATATTTATTTTCAGATCAGTCACCTGCTGCTTCCAATTTAGATTTTGGGTAAACTATCAGAAGTGAAAACATCAGAGTGAAATGTACTGGGTTCTAACGTACCTAATTAACAGCAGTCAGTTCACAGCAACATTACTAGGGGTCTCCTTCTCCTCATTGAGCTGACCAGGGGAGACCTTGAAGGCAAAATGTGTGAGCCCTGTTAAAGAAAACCTCCAACAACAGATAAGCACTGATGTCTTTGAAGAAACTGTGAACACCCTCTGGGGAGAAAATTAGACTTGTGAACTTAAAAAAAATGGCACACAAACATTTTAACACAGAACCAAAGACAGAGGTCAACAGGGATATTCCAGCTGAAGATTGCCTGTTGAGGAAGAAATTAGTTTTGAACATCAAAAATAAATGAACAAAGCAAGCAGAAAACAACATTAGAGTTCTCACCTCACAGAAAAAAAAAATCCCCTCAACCCTCCCCACACACAAACACACTACTTGAGCTCTATTACTGGAAAAGTAAATATCTTTCCACATAAGAAAATCTAATTCTAGGAAACCAATTGGAAGCATTATTTTTAAAAGCACCTTTCTCTATTCTTGCTACTTCTATAAAGCAGATAATTTTGACTCACCTTATTCTTACATTAGCTTTATTCTTACATTAGCTTTATTCTTATATTTATCTGCAATTTATTCTCTTCTATGAATTTATCATTTGGTCATTCTATTTTTAGCATTAAACAGAAATGTAAAAGCCTTCAGACTAGGCACAAATTATGCCACTTTTTCCTCGTAACGAAGGTCTTCAGGTTTCAAGGCGGCTGCCAGCACAGACCTCCAAGGGATGTTGATAGAGAGGACGTCCAAACCAAGCACTCCCTTCTTGATGCTATTAGGCTTTCTCCAACCCCTGTGCCAATCCCTTTTGTGTTAGTGCTCTATAAATCAGGAAAATCATCTTTGCCTAAACTGTAGCGATGGTCTCCAAGTGTTCTTGCTTGAGGACTCTATTAAAGAAGTTTGAGAAACACGTGTTCTCTCTCCTTGTCCCAACCTAGGCTTGCGTGGCTTGTTTAGAGCAAGCTTGGGACAGTGGGGCGCACTTAGCTATCTCAGTTATGTGTTGCTTCAAAGGAAGAGAGGCAAAATCAGCACCGTGAAAGAAGTCATTGGAGACAAGAGTGAGGACAAGGCCATAGAGAGGGCAGAGAATAAGAGCTTTACACTTTGCTCTTGTCACTCCCAATTCCTGGGATTGCATTCTTTGTCCTTGCCAATTCCCCCTGAGAGAATGAGGGACAGAACCAGTGAAGGGAAGCTTAAGCTCCCCTCAAGTTTGGAGTTTGCTGCTACAGAACTAGCATACTGTTTAACCAAACCAGACTTTCTGTTCTGTTGCTACCCAGCAACAAACTCTGTCCCCCAGATCAAGTCACTGACCCTCTCCATCAACATCATGTGGATGACAGTAGTATTTAACTCATTATTTCTTGGTGAGCCTTCAAAGAAATGTACACACGCTCTGCACTATGCCTGGTACACTGCAGCTGCTCATTCAGTCCCAGTGGTCGATTCAGTGCTTGCCTTTCCCTACTGAAATTTTACTCGTGTTTCAAGCCCCATCAAAGGATAGCTTTTCTTTAGAGCAGCTCTCCTCCTCACCCTCTTCCTCTAGGTGTGAGCTAATCAACTCCAAGTAGGTAAATTAGCAGCACTTTATGGCTTTGTTGTAGCAGTGATTCCCAAACCTTGCTAATCCTCATAATGGCCAGGGAAATGTATTATAAAAGGCAGGTTTTAATTTTTAAACATGTCTACTTTTATTCAGTAGATCTTTGATAACCTGTCACATTTAGAATATCCTATTCAATTATAAATTATATAAAATTTCCTAGTATTTTGAATGTCTCCTTTCGTTCCCAATTTACTCTTATGTACTGGCAATCAGGGGCAGTGGGGGGGGGGGGCGCATAATGCAGATTGAAGAGAGAATGGGTGGGGCCTAAAGGAAAGGAGTTTCAGTTTGAGGGACTTTTTTTCCAGGGGGAAGGAGGAGGTGTTAATACATACAATGACCATGTGGGCAAAACTAAGCTGAAGTTATTTAATGGTAAGTTTTAGAGCACCTACTAGAAATTAAGATGCTAGGAATTTTCTCTCCCCCTTGAAAATTATCTTAAAACTAAACATGGATTTAAACATAAAGATGATTTCACAAAGTTCTTCCTAGAGGAAGCCAACACATAATTTTCAATTTTGTTCCTCTTCCATACTCATTTTTAGTTCAATGACCGATGCCCTGAGCTTATTTTTGATTATATGTTACCTTCTATATCATATTTCAAAAAGTTTCTTTTTATGACCTCCTGAAATATTGCAGGGCAGATTGAAACATGTCCCAAGCAGGCACTGAAATTTTAATGCATTTTTATGGGAACTAGTCACAGCCCCTTCAATACAACATTTATTTGTCCAGAAGGATGTTAGTGGAATATCCTTCTATTTATAACTTGGTAAGCAAATTGCTCCCAAACCCCGAGTATGTAGAACAATTTGCATTTTTTGATTTATTTCATTAGTTTATCAATGTCATGTAAGTATTATAAAATGCATGTGGTGCCTCTGAATAAACCCATCATATTAGCTAATCTAATAACCACAATGATGTCCAAGTGGACTCTTTTAATTAATGTGAGTCTTTTCTGAAGTTCAAAACAATGTTGTTATTGCCATTCCATTAATGTCTATCTTGACACAGATCAAATAAAAATTCTTGCCACCAGTGTTATCATTCTAATCCCACTGTTTATTGTAGCACACAGCACAAAGTAGACAAGAAACATATGTTGAATCAATATATAGCCACTATTTTTTTTTCTCTTCTATGAAGGACAGTTACAATGAGGTTCTAGCACTACCTTGTTTTTTTAAGTATAGAAGCAAATGAAGTCTTCAATTTTCAATATGTGCAAAGTGAAATAGAGAAGCATAAGAACTCCATAGCCCCAATTCCCCAGTCCAATGCAATAAAGTGAGATTTACACGAGTAAACCGGATAATTAACTTATTTAACCACATGCCTTTATAGAGATAGATAATCTGAGATTTAGGGACATGTGTATTGATTACTGCTTCACTTGATAAAGGATATAATTGTTCTTGTCATTTCTTAATTATAACAAATCACACTCACACGATTGGGTGTTTCCCTCCTATTCTGCTTCTTTTCAATGTAGTTTCCACTTACTTCAGATACTTGATGTTTAAAATTCCAAATTTAAATACTTGAGATAGCTCCCTGGTGGACTGAAAGTGCCTCAAAGTTTCTATGTTGGAAAATTCCATTCTATTTCCCTGAAACTCTCATCTAATTTTATTGTGTAGAATAAGGGTCAGCAAATCCACAGGCCAAATCTAGCTGTTGCTGTTTATATGTGGCCCCCAAACTATGATTGTTTCTTAAATGTTGGAAAAAAAAAAAATCAAAGGGTGCGGCAAGTGAAAATCACTGGAAATTCAGATTTCAGTGTCCCTCACTCAAGTTTTATGGGAACACAGTTCTTCATTGTCTTTGACCACTTACACACCACAGTGAGAGTGGAACAGTTGGGATAGAGACCACGTGACCTAAAAAGCCTAAAATATTTACTATTTAACCTCTTACAGAAAGGGTTTGCCCACTCTTGGTGCAGAGGATCTATCTCTACTTTCTCTCTGACAACAATTATTTACTACCAATGTCTTCTTTAGTAGATGCTTTTTTTTTTTCCCCTTCAAATTGATATGTTTGGGGCATGCTCAATAAGATTAGAATGTGAGTCACACTGATAAAAATACAATGACTTTCTTGTGTTCGCATCTTAACATTTAAGAAAAATTCTAAACAAATTTTCTCAGAAAACACAACTTGTTTCTTTGTGGCCAATTTTTATAGCACCAAATACAGAACCAATTTCTAGCCTACTGCTCTCAGCAGCAGTCTGTCAAGTGCTTCAGGACATTATGCCATAATTGATTTAAATTTTTTGACAACTAAAATGATATGTGATTATAAACCCACCACTGACATATCATTGCAATTATTATCCTAAGCCAAATATATTACTGAAGAACGTTCAGTGGACTTGGTGGGTGAACTGCATTGTTCTAACTTATAAAAGCAAACTAAATCCAGTTCTGCAATTCTCATGGTTGAAAAGAAGAAAATTCTGGATGACTTCTTAAATCTTCATTTTCCTGACTGAACACCATGTGATGCTTTTCACTTCCTCCCTTGAATGTCGATAAAATATAAAATGACTCATGGACTAGTTGAGATATCTTAGTACAACTTCATTCCACTTCTAAAGTTTTCATAAGACTATTTTGAAGATATTTTAACTTTTTTTCTGAAAAAATTGCTCATATCAGTTTTCTAGTTCAAAAAATAATAAGGCATCTTAACTGGTGTTAGAAGACATAATATGACAAAGAAATGAGTCAAAAAAACACCAAAAATACAAAAGTTTAAAGAAGAATCAGAAAGAAAAAAAGAATTTCCAGTTATTTCTTGAAACGGCTAGTTGTATTATTTCGCCTTTTCCTTGTTTTTCAAATTCCTTGGGGTCATGAAGAGTACTTCCTGGGTGAAAATTAATCAACTCAAACAGGGAATTAACTTGTCCATGTGTCTTGTTTCAACCAAAGTTACTTCTTACTCTCAGCAAAAACTTGAAATTAACTTTGAGAGGCCTCACCCTTCTCCCAGAATCTTTTAAGCTCTCTATTCAGGAGAGATACCCTAATATAGTTAATAGTTTCATATAAAGTAAACATGGCATTTAAAATTAGTGGGAAAAGAAATCTTACGTAGTAATCATTTCTAAAAAATAAAAGAATAATAAGGTACCATACACTGTACCCCAAAATGCATTTTTAAAAAAGCTAAAGAATTATATTCATGGATATGAGTCATAAATTAATTCTAAAAACAGGCAAATATTTATGTGATTTGGTGTGAGAATGAACTTTCCAAAGAATTTTTACAAATAGACAAATACAAATAATCCAGACAAAAATGAACGAAGCAAATTATTGTTATTTTGTGTGCAGTGATACACATCAGATAGAACCATATAAAATGCAATTTTTAATGGTCAAATATATTTGATCATTAAACATTTCATATGGTTGATTCTAACACACTGATGGGAGAGGTTGTTCAAAATTTCTCTAGGGATGGATGAAAATAAGAGTCTCAGATGTCATGTACACTTAGTTTCATTTATATATTGGTTTTAAATATTTTTATATATTTTGAGGAAAATTAAGGAAAAGCTTAACAATGCTTCTGTCCACACGATGTCTAAAAATTAGACATTAGAAAGGTCTAAAAGCTCAGCAACAATATAATGGCTAGTTAAACAATAAAGGATCTTTACGGTAGAAGTCTAGGCAGCCAATAAAATCAGCCAGGAGAAAATCTGATATTAGACCACCAGGAGGTGCTGGGAGGGGGTAGAAAATGTCTCCTTTTTCCTCCTCATTAACCCATCCTCCACATTCTTCCCTCGTAGTTACTCCTGTTCTAATACCATCTTGCTCCAACTTGTGGGATACCATCTTACTAATACTGCCTCTATTTGTCCAGTGACAACCAAAGAATAGAAGCTGGAAAAGCAGGGTAATCAACCCCAAAATGGTTCACATGGGTCAGACAGCAAAACAGCAAAATAGTTTCATAATTGCAGAGCTGAAGAAGAAGAAGAAGAAGAAGAAGAAGAAGAAGAAGAAGAAGAAGAAGAAGAATGGAGTCTGTGATGTGAAGAGTATCTGGTGATGGTGAGATCAGTAATCCTGGATCAGGAAAGAATGGTCAGAAAGGACCACAGAGATAGTGGAGGTTGCAGCTGATGGGAAATAGGGGTCCTCAGCCTGAGATGAGGTCTAGATGGAGTAAGTAATAAAGATAAATTTTTGGAAACAGAGGGCAGGGCAGGGCAGAAAACACTTGTAGCCACTAGAAGTTTATCCAAATGTTCCTTGCCCATGTGAATATACTTTTTTATATTATGATGTTAACTTACTTTAGAATATTATCTAGAAATATTTCACATTATTCAAATTTTTCTTCCTATGCCTAATGTGCTAGGCCATAGAAAGGCTTTATAAGTTTTATTTGCCCTTCAAGTCAAGTAATTTTTAAGCATTTGAATCTGCATTTTAAAAAATAGACATGGAGGGACGCCTGGGTGGCTCAGTTGGTTAACCGGCTGCCTTCGGCTCAGGTCATGATCCTAGCGTCCTGGGATCGAGTCCCATATTGGGCTCCTTGCTCAGCAGGGAGCCTGCTTCTCCCTCTGCCTCTGCCTACTTGTGATCTTTCTCTCTCTGTTTCTCTCTCTGACAAATAAATAAATAAAATCTTTAAAAAAAAATAGACATGGAACATTGATCAGTAATAAAGTATAATAATAGTATAATAATAGTCATAATAGTAAAAACAGTGATAAAACAAAATTTGTAATCAGTTAAGGTAAGAAGGTTATATGACATAATGATAATCTTGGCAATTAAATATTATGGTTTTCTATTTAGGGTAGGAGTTTTTTTTTAAGATTTCATTTATTTATTTGACAGAGAGAAATCACAAGCAGTCAGAGAGGCAGTCAGAGAGGGGCAGGGGGAAGCAGGCTCCCTGCTGAGCAGAGAGCCCGGTGCAGGGCTTGATCCCAGGACCCTGAGATCATGACCTGACTGAAGGCAGAGGCTTAACCCACTAAGCCACCCAGGTGCCCCTAGGGTAGGAGATTTTGAAGACTGAAAAAAATCCTATCCTCCTTTTGTATTCATCCATACTTGAATCACAATAAAGGATATAGTAAAATTTCACTCAAGTAAGGAAATGTTTTCTTCTCTAATAATATCGTGGAATGTCCTTGATAAACAAATATATGCCACACAGTAATATGGCTGTAGTCTCATACCCACCATCAATATAACATTAGAAGGGGATAAATACCAGAGTTAAGAAAAATATGATCCTTTTAAGACAAAATTAAATGAGAAAAATTTTCAGAATCCTTGTAAAATGTCCTTAAAGTCCTACTTCACTTGTAACATTTCAGGTGGAAACAAAATTGAAGTTTTCTTCAATTCTTGGGTATTCAAGAAGCACTGATTAAAAGCACTGTGTGGTACCCTTCTATCCGCCCCCCCCAAACACACACACACACACACACACACACACACACACACACAATGTGGACCTAGAAGATCCTTCTCTGTCTGACCTACAGCTCCTATGGACTCTTTTCTCCTGGAAGATGAAGAAAATGGCCTCAAAAATTACACATGAGCTGAATGATGTCAAAGAATAATTGTACCAGATGGAGCTAAGCAGACAAGAAAAGCTTTATTCAGGACTATTGCAATAAGGAAGAAAAGTTGAACTCAAGTCTGAAATAAAAGGCAGGAGATATTCTAAGAACCAGGGTGAGCTAGTGGAAAAGTACTGGAGGACATCAGGACAAGACTGGTCAATGTGATTAGATCACCCATGTTTGTTAACTGGTGCTTTCTGGCATTAGGCTTTTACTCTTCCACACAGATTGGGAGATGGGATACTTTTCTTGATGGTTGCATTCCATAGGGATGGCCCCCAGGTCCTCCAGAAAGATATTCCAGGATTGTAGAAGATTGACATGTCAAAGGAGCAGTGAATGAATTTACAAATTACAAGTTTTCTAAAGTAAATGTTCTAAGAAAAGGGAGGTCAAGGGCTTATAGTCAGGAAGAAATCAATCCAAAGTTCAACCAGGCTGAGAGGACTGTTAAGGTGTTCTTGATTAGCTGCCCTGTGTGACCTGCCAGCACATGGCCTGGCTATTCACTGAGGTGGAGAAATTATCTAGTAGAAGACAAGCAAGCCTAGAGTCAGAGGTGATGTAATCTTACATGGTAAAATGATTCCTAACTCCTCTTTTTTTTCTTTTTTCTTTTCTTTAAGACAGAGAGCACATGGGAGTGGGCGGGGGTGGGGGTGGGGGCATAGGGAGAGAGAGAAAGAGACTCTTAAGCAGGCCCCATGCCCAGAGCAGAGCCTACATGGTGCTCAATCTCATGACACTGAGATCATGACCTGAGCTGAAATCAAGAGTTGGACACTTAACTGAATGAGCCATTCAGGCACCCCAATTCTTAACTCTTTCTGAAGGCTACTTTATACTTGCTATGAATCAAGGTCAGAAGTCAGATTTAACCTGAGTCCATACCAAATACCAACAATGAATGATGACACCCTTAAGTGTTCAGAGAAAACCAAGACTGTGTGATGGCTCTGGTTTCATAACCACCATCAAAATACATTTTATTTTGTTTTCCTGACTCAGTGGCGCCAAGCAGAGACATTAGAAGCCACGTTATTATTCCTTTCATTTTTTTCTGATCAACCACAGGAAACACTTAAAACAATTTTCTTTACTTATTTGGATTTTGACTTCAGATTCTTTCAATGACTCTAATGAACAGTCGTGAAATATTTTTTCTGCACTTAAGCTGTTATTGAGAATTTTGCCTACTTGTACATACAAGGTCCCACTTCATAAATGTATAAATACTTGGTGCCAGGAAAACCTGTCTCCTGAGGAATTTGTTTTTCGCTTTCTGACAAGGAGAATTTTCTGGTGTAGAAACAGCAATATGCCTAAATTAAGTTAAACTTGCTGTCTCTGGAGCCAGATTCATGGGTCAGAATCCCAGCGGTAACACTTATGACTGTGTATCCTACAGCAAGTTACTTCACCATTCTGTGTCTGTTTCCTCCTATTTAAAATAAGATCTTCAGTAAAACTTACCTAATAGGGCTATTATGACAATCACGTGAATTAATGCATGCAAATCTTTGAACACGGTAAGATCTGAAAAATGGTACATAGCATATCATTCTCTTTCTCTCTCTTTCCCTTCTTTTATTCCTCTTCCTCCCTCCCTTTCTCCTATCTCTCTTCCTTTTTAATCTAGCTTTAATCTAGTGCTTAATACAGCAACTATATAGTCTCTTACATAAACTGCTTAAAACAGTGCCTGACTCCTAGTAAATGCTAAGTGAGTGTTGTTGATTTATTTTTTTTCATCCCTAGAACTCATATTTCCCATTTGGAGTTGGGGTTTATTGCCATATCTTACCTGTCCATATTCATTGGTTCCTCAAGCATGCTATGTTCAAAATAAAATATAAAATAGACTATGGTAGAAAATAATGTTCCATGGATTAGAAGTCACAAATACCTGCATAAGGTACTCTAAGAGGAAATAAAACTCAGAGGCCCTTTGGAAGTCCATACGTTGGAAGACAGCTTGAGAAGAATAAACACAGTGCCAGAGTACCATACATAAATGTTGAAGTTCTGCAATATTTAAGGAAATAAGTTTTGGTAGTAAGGTGATTTGTAAAAAGTTTATTATAAATCTTTGATAGTAGAATATGCGTCTATATGCTCAATTTTCTGTAAGTTGTTTTAAATAAAACAAATACATGGTTAAAACTTATAAGAACACATGAAAAAATTATGACAGAATTGTATGCTAAAGATACTGAATAAAACAGAGACGCTGTAAAATCTAATTAGAGCCCTCCCAAGTAATTTGTTATGAATTTTCAAGCAAGACACTTTCCCTCTTTCTACCTTATTTTTGTGTCAAACAATGATAACAACACCTGTTCTGCTTACCCAAAGGGATCTTGTGAAGATCAAGTGAGACAATGAATTTGAAAACTTTGCTAAAACAACATACAAACATATGCAGTGTACTAATGTACCTAGTAGTAAAATGAGTAGATTGCATTTTCAAAATGTTAGAAATTAGTTGCAGTATCTTAAACATCTACAACTTTAAAGAAAACAGATGGATAAGAATAGCTCTTGGATGCTAAATTCAGCATGCTGTGTTTTCTTATAGGTATGCCTGAAAGTTGTATCTCAAAAGAAACTGCAGAAATAAAGTATTGAGTGCCCAAATAGCAAATAGATACAAAAGGGCTTGTTTATTGCCTAACAAGGAAAGAAATAAAGGATAAACCAAATAAAACATGAATGTTTTCATCAGACTCATAACAACTACAAACAACAGCAAAGTTCAAAGATAACATTTACTATAGGGTTAAAAGTCTTTGGGTCTGTTGCTTGATATTACAAAGTAATTAACCTTAACCATTTCTGTCTTCCACATACTAATCCTTAATCACTTCCATAAGTGTGTTTCTTTCTCATTGCTATAATGGCCTTTCCACTTTTAGTCCATGAGAAAATTTATAAATGCTTTGGCTCTACTCTCAGATGGAAAGATCTCTTACCTAATTGGCTATTTCTAAAGTAGCTCTTAATTACAACTGGTTCCTACATCTAATTTCCATTCCATCCGTTTCTCTTTTCCCAACAGTTCTATAGAACAGTTTATGTTCTATAGACTTTATTAACTTATAATCATTTTTATGATATAAGTGGTTATTACGCCTTCATGTTGTTTTTAGAATTGGCAGTGTTCGATTTTCTAGGTAATGAACTGCTAGAATTATGAAAATCATTGAAATTTTTAATTATGAATTACTGTAAGAAATTATTATAGCAACAAGAAAAAACACCAGTCAGTTACAAGGCACATTCTAAAGTCAAGGGTAAGAGGAAAAGGGCATTTGCTTGCTATATATACCTGAACATCGGAAACAACACAGCTATCAAAAAACAGATTATATCATCTTACATAAATTATAAAATCAGAATTTTTTGAAATTATGGTGGAAGGAAAAATGAAACAGACAAGATCATAGGGAACATTTCTGAAATATAATGAGGGGCTGGGAGGACCAGGTTAGAGAAAACCACTAAATTTTTGTATGCTCTACCATAGGATAAGCAAATGTCATAATGCATGTCCTAAAGGAGAGGTTCTATGAAAGCCTGACAGCTTAAGAGGAACTTTTTATTCTATGGTTAAACAGAAATAAATCTTAAAAAGGTTAGGAATTATTTTTTCATCAGCAACAATCATGTTGCCTCATGCATTTGAGCCATGACTTCACTATGATGAGATGGAAGTTAACACACATAAATAAAATTACACAATGTGGGGGCACCTGGGTGGCTCAGTTAGTTAAGCAATTAAGTGTCTGCCTTCAGCTCAGATACAGACCCCCGGAATGGAGCTTGGAGCCTGGAGCCTCATCTTGGGCTTCCTGCTCAGCGGGGAGCCTTCTTCTCCCTCTGCCCCTCCCCAGCTTCTGTTTCTCTCTCAAATAAATTTAAAAAAGATAAAATTTTAAAATTACACAATATGCTGCAGATCTGGGCAATAGATTTCTTTATTACCACATGACAATGGGAAATAAAACAAAATCAGAATTTGTCTTTTTCCTGGCAAAAATTGTGCAAGATGCATGCATGGGGAGCTGTGACAATGCTAGAAATGTGAGCAGTAAACACTGAAAGAATAATGGGGACTCTGGGTCCTTTCAAAGTAACCCTGCCCTGAGACCCCTTCCTTACCCAGAGAACATATATAAAGATGAAAATGATTTCATAAAATTTAAGTAAGATTTCCTTACATATTTTCTCCAATAGAAAAACTTAAAAAAAAAGAAAGAAAAAGATGGGGTGGGTGAAATATCTGGTCAGTAAAAGAAAAGAACCTAGGTTGACTTTGGAACCTGTAAGTATGATGTGGATGATGACAATGAAGGAAATCGTAAAAGAGCTGGCATCAGGGGTGCGTTGAAAAAAAAAAAAGTAAATAAATACTTCTTCCTTATCATTTTAACTTTCAGTAAGCCAGG
Organism: Meles meles; assembly: GCF_922984935.1. Classification (NCBI taxonomy): domain Eukaryota; kingdom Metazoa; phylum Chordata; class Mammalia; order Carnivora; family Mustelidae; genus Meles; species Meles meles. Next base: position 28,505,864 of record NC_060070.1, read on the forward strand.
AACTTGGCTGTAATTCCACAGTGAGGTGTATTTTCTCCCTTAGGTCACAAGGGGCCTGTTTTTGTTTTTTTGTTTGTTTTGTTTTGTTTCTTGTTTTGTTTTTTTTTTTGTTTTTTTCATTCTAATCTAATGGACTTCTTTCCAATGGCCTCCCTAAGCAGCTAACTATAGACAAAGTGAATTAGGCAATAGGGAAAACCCGGCTCATTAGGATCCAATGTGCTGTACTCAGAATTAAATTAAAGAGTCTCACCTCATCAAACTCAAGAATCTGCCATAACAGACACTGATGAACAAAGGCCATTGTTTCACAATAGAAGATGGGTCTAACTTTTGTATTTGGAGTGTAAAAAATATAAGCTCCTATTTTGATGTTTCTTGCCAATTCACAAGGTCATCAGAGTTTTTCAAAGGTTACATTCCAGGGTTTCATATGGGTGCCCTGGGATTGGGACGCTCAATATATTTCAATTTATTTCTTACCACGTTTCATCCAAATGCTTCTCCAAGTGTACCTCTGTGCTCAGACTATAAAACAACACAAGCAATGTGGGGGCTAAGAAAACAGTAGAAGTGAATTAGGGCATATAGAGGTGTTAAATTCAAACTTGCCTAGTGCTCCATTTATTTCTGAAGTAAACTGATATCATTAAAATCTAGAAAAGGTTTTTTAATTTTTATTTTGTAGTCATTGACACAAAAGTGATCCTTAAAGTCACTGAATATAATCAGCATACTTAAGGGCAAAAATAACTGCAGTTTTCTGACGGTTTGCTAAAACAAAAAGCTCTCAAACCACAGCAAGAGAGAATTTAAGAAAGTAAAACTGTTTTTATAAAAAACAAACAAACAAAAAAACAAAACCTGACTTATTGGAAAGAAATGGCTCTGTTCATGGAGTGACTTTGTAAATGAGGGATTACGTTTATTTTTTTACATTCCACAAGCTAACCTAGAACAATTTCCAAACAAATCCAGCATCTCCAAATATCTGGTCATTGAATTTTTTTTAAAGAAGATAATCTATTCTAATGGGATGTTCTACAGAAAATGTTTTTAGGATCATGGTTTTTGAAAGATACCTGTGGTTTTGTTCACTTAAACACAAAAATAGTTTTTAGTTTAACCTCTTTGTTTATGTTACAGAATGTTCTGTTTTGAAGTTAATGTTTTGGTTGTGTGCTGCTGACCCATGTCAACCCTTCGCTGGTGTCTCAGATTCAGCAGGATGCAGATTGAGAACCATATGTCGTAAACAGTAATAACTTCCTAAACACACTGAGGCTTGTCGACATGCTTATCCCTGCACACAAAGTCTATAAACTGCATGTTTTTGTTTGTTTATTTGGAGTTTTTAAAATCAATTTCAGTGTCTGCTTTTACTTTTTTCTGCATTTCACTTTATGACTTGTTCTATATCATCTATAGTGACCATGTAAACCAAGTACAAAACTTGTTAGAACATAAAAAGGTAAGAGTTACCTGAGGAGCTCTTCTATCAGTAAAATAACACACAAGTTTAAGCATACCTTGAGCTCATACTAAATAGTTAACATCGGCATAAATATATTTAGCAGATGATGCAGGCTATCTAGAATAATTCTGATATAAATTTCCAATTTAGCATTTAAGTTTGGGGAAATCCGTGAACCAAATATATTATCTGTGATACTAATCTATTTTCTTTTTGTTTTGTCCTAATTATATTTTTCTATGTTTTGTATGCTATTTTTTTCTTTGATGGAATTGATTACTTACACCTCGGTCCTTATTACTGAATAAATAGTACATCTTGCCCCATGAGATTGAATGAAATCTACTTTAAGTAGATTTTTTAAAATAAATTGCATTTAAGAGAAGAAGCTTTTTATAATCTGCTGTATGATAGAAGTCACTGGTTACCTATTACCAAGAATTTGATTCTCTCTATATTTTGGTAGCCTATAATTTCCTTTTCCTTTCTATTCTGTTTCCCTATGTTCTTAATCAGTTGCCTCAGTATTCTGATCACATTGTGCTAATGAGAGGTATATTTTTATTACTTTTTAGAGGGACTATAAGATACTTTGAAATTGTATTAATTCTGAAAATAATATGTGAAAAATTGATACTACACTATTTTCTTTGTGAGATATCAAAGTTCACAATAGCTCAAATATTTTACTACTTAGCTATTTCACATCCAATTTTTTCATGAGCTACAAACAGACTTTGGGGCAGCAATTACAGTAGCTTGAGGTCTTTAAAAATTCTGAGTGTCCAGGTTCATTTGAATAGGACACCTTGTAAAATATCTGAGTTCGTACCAGGGAGACATAGTTATGCAAGAAATGTAGTTCTTGGGGCGCCTGGGTGGCTCAGTGGGTTAAGCCGCTGCCTTCGGCTCGGGTCATGATCTCGGGGTCCTGGGATCGAGTCCCGCATCGGGCTCTCTGCTCAGCGGAGAGCCTGCTTCCCTTCCTCTCTCTCTGCCTGCCTCTCTTGTGATTTCTCTCTGTCAAATAAATAAATCTTTAAAAAAAAAAAAAGAAAAAAGAAATGTAGTTCTTAAAATTTAGGAGAAAATGAAAGGTAATGATGGAACATTAAAAGATTAGAAATGAAAGAAAAGTAAATTCTATAAACAGACACTTAGTATAGCTTGCTAACTAAGAGAGACATAACCACCAAGGAGATGTGGTGAAATGCGTGATAGATTTCAATTCAAACATATTATTGAGCATCTAGTATGTGCCAGGGACTAGGTATTACATATAGGATGCAAAAATACGTAAATCATAATTCTTTGTTCTTAGGGATTTTTACAGAGGACAGAGAAAGAATAATAACACAGTAATTTCAACAAATATAGGCATAAGAAATCAGTTCTGAACAGAGAAGAGGAGGTGACATTGCAAATGACATCAGAACTGTGTGTTCAAGGATGAAGAGTAGTTCCCCAAGTGTATAAAGCTAAAGATCAATAGTCTAGGGAAGGAGACCAGCCATGTATAAAAGGGTTAGGGTTAGAGAGTAGGATCTGTCCTGGCAATTCTGAGCACTTGCTATGGCTTGACTTTGGGTATCTTGTGACAAGCGATGAGGGATAAAAAAGGAGACAGAAACCAAACATAAAGAGCCATGAGACACAAAAGGTCATATGACGGAAAGGGGAGTCATTTGACTTTTACCTAATGAAAGAATCTACTGAAGGCTTTACAAACTAAACGCCAATCTGGGAAAGCAAACGATGAGGAGAGAAAGTAGAATTGAAAAGCTAGAAGGGCCATAACAAAAAGGATAATAAAACATATTTATGGTGAGGATTTATTTTTATTTTCTCTGCCACTGGAAGGTTAACTGAGTTGCGTGTCAAAATCCCAAACATAACAATGAACTAAACTTTGATGAGCCAGCGTCTTCTCTCTTCATGTTACAATGATTGTCAGATCATTCTGATATTCTGCAATGACTGTTCTTTTCCATAAATGGGAAATGAAATCAAGGACAGTAGGTATAAATCCTGATGCATCCTTAGCTGGACTGTGATCTTGTTAAAAACTTCCAAAAGAAAGTAGCATACACTGCTCGAAGAAAATCTCTTTGAAGTTTTAACAAAGAACAAACAAGCTTACATGGACTACTGTTCCTCCCAGAGCTAGCAAAGCAAGAACTCTCTAGGTCATCCATCTTTCTATGAACACACCAAGCATCTCATTCCAATCAAAGACTGTTTCCAACAAACACACTTTATATTGGCCATGGGAATGAAAGCTTAGATAGAACTCTAAGAAAATGACAATTTTATTTCTTCATTTCTTCTTTATTGAACACCACAAAGATACTGTAAGTAGTCACTGAGATCTGGGCTGTCACAGCACCTCCATTACAAAAACAAAGTATTTTTCAATACTGTCCTATTCAGAGTAAATAGAAAAATCATCTTATTTTGTTTCCTGAGGTTTGACCCAGGAAAGTTCTGTATTGAAAGAAAAAAATATCCTTTTTATTGCATGAAATAATCAAGAGAGCTAAACAGACAGTATACTACATTTTCCATTGTGTAAAATAATCCAGAGAGATTTATACACTAAATCAAATGTTTACTATCATGTTGCTCTCAATGACCTATGAAGTTTTCTTTTCTCTCTTTTTTTGGTTCAGCAATACATCCTAACTGAAATGCATTCTTTGCTAACACAGCTTCAGATTCATATACTTTAGTATCATTTATGCAATATCAGAATCTGGGTAAGTGGCAAATTTTCAGTTGGAGGCAAAAAAAAAAGATGTTAAAATGCAATTAAACTGGGGAGAGGTTCAACTCTTGATCTTGGGATCATGAGTTCAAGTCTCATCTAAGATGGAGAGCTTACTTTAAAAAAAAAAAGAATAAACAGATCCCCCAAAATTAAAAAAACAAACAAACTAAAATGCAGTTAGATTTTACTTATGTCTTTTTAAAAACAAACATATAAATCATGGGATAAGGTAAAATCAATGATGTCAATTTTACTTTAATTTTACTTTAAACTATTTCAGGAAATTTTTCAATCTTTATTAAAAAAAGGGTTTTCCATGTACAAGTAGAAATGAAAATAGACTATGTTTACTTATCAAAGGCTGAGTGACAAGAACACTTTTTTCCTATATTTCTATTTTTCTTTTTTTTTTAATTTTCCATTTATTTATTTATTTATTTTCAGCAGAACAGTATTCATTGTTTTTGCACAACACTCAGTGCTCCATGCAATATGTGCCCTCCGTATTACCCACCACCTGGTTCCCTGAACCTCCCACCCCCGCCCCTTCAAAACCCTCAGGTTGTTTTTCAGAGTCCATAGTCTCTTATGGTTCGCCTCCCCTTCCAATATCCCTCAACTTCCTTCTCCTCTCCATCTCCCAATGTCCTCCATGTCATTTGTTATGCTCCACAAATAAGTGAAACCATATGATATATGACTCTCTCTACCTGACTTATTTCACTCAGCATAATCACTTCCAGTCCCGTCCATGTTGCAACAAAAGTTCGGTATTCATCTTTTCTTTTCTTTTTTTTTTTTTTTAATAAACATATAATGTATTTTTATCCCCAGGGGTACAGGTCTGTGAATCACCAGGTTTACACACTTCACAGCACTCACCATAGCACATACGCTCCCCAATGTCCATAAACCCCTCCCCCTCTCCCAACTGCACCTCCCTCCAGCAACCCCCAGTTTGTTTTGTGAGATTAAGAGTCATTTATGGTTTGTCTCCCTCCCAATCCCATCTTGTTTCATTTATTCTTCTCCTATCCCCCTACCCCCCCATGTTGCATCTCCACGTCCTCATATCAGGGAGATCATATGAGAGTTGTCTTTCTCCGATTGACTTATTTCACTAAGCATGATACGCTCTAGTTCCATCCACGTCGTCGCAAATGGCAAGATTTCATTTCTTTTGATGGCTGCATAGTATTCCATTGTGTATATATACCACTTCTTCTTTATCCATTCATCTGTTGATGGACATCTAGGTTCTTTCCATAGTTTGGCTATTGTAGACATTGCTGCTATAAACATTCGGGTACACGTGTCCCTTCGGATCACTATGTTTGTATCTTTAGGGTAAATACCCAATAGTGCAATTGCTGGGTCATAGGGTAGTTCTATTTTCAACATTTTGAGGAACCTCCATGCTGTTTTCCAGAGTGGTTGCACCAGCTTGCATTCCCACCAACAGTGGAGGAGGGTTCCCCTTTCTCCGCATCCTCGCCAGCATCTGTCATTTCCTGACTTGTTAATTTTAGCCATTCTGACTGGTGTGAGGTGATATCTCATTGTGGTTTTGATTTGTATTTCCCTGATGCCGAGTGACGTGGAGCACTTTTTCATGTGTCTGTTGGCCATCTGGATGTCTTCTTTGCAGAAATGTCTGTTCATGTCCTCTGCCCATTTCTTGATTGGATTGTTTGTTCTTTGGGTGTTGAGTTTGCTAAGTTCCTTATAGATTTTGGACACTAGCCCTTTATCTGATATGTCGTTTGCAAATATCTTCTCTCATTCTGTCAGTTGTCTTTTGGTTTTGTTAACTGTTTCCTTTGCTGTGCAAAAGCTTTTGATCTTGATGAAATCCCAATAGTTCATTTTTGCCCTTGCTTCCCTTGCATTTGCTGATGTTCCTAGGAAGATGTTGCTGCGGCTGAGGTCAAAGAGGTTGCTGCCTGTGTTCTTCCCAAGGATTTTGATGGATTCCTTTCTCACATTGCGGTCCTTCATCCATTTTGAGTCTATTTTCGTGTGTGGTGTAAGGAAGTGGTCCAATTTCATTTTTCTGCATGTGGCTGTCCAATTTTCCCAGCACCATTTATTGAAGAACCTGTCTTTTTTCCATTGGACATTCTTTCCTGCTTTGTCGAAGATTAGTTGACCATAGAGTTGAGGGTCTATTTCTGGGCTCTCTATTCTGTTCCATTGATCTATGTGTCTCTTTTTGTGCCAGTACCATGCTGTCTTGATGATGACAGCTTTGTAATAGAGCTTGAAGTCCGGAATTGTGATGCCACCCACTTTGGCTTTCTTGTTCAATATTCCTTTGGCTATTCGATGTCTTTTCTGGTTCCATATAAATTTTAGGATCATTTCTTCCATTACTTTAAAAAAAATGGATGGTATTTTGATAGGGATTGCGTTAAATGTGTAGATTGCTTTAGGTAGCATAGACATTTTCACAATATTTATTCTTCCAATCCAGGAGCATGGAACATTTTTCCATTTCTTTGTGTCTTCCTCAATTTCTTTCATGAGTACTTTATAGTTTTCTGCATATAGATTCTTAGCCTCTTTGGTTAGGTTTATTCCTAGGTATCTTATAGTTTTGGGTACAATTGTAAATGGGATTGACTCCTTAATTTCTCTTTCTTCGGTCTTGTTGTTGGTGTACAGAAATGCAACTGATTTCTGTGCATTGATTTTATATCCTGACACTTTACTGAATTCCTATACAAGTTCTAGCAGTTTTGGAGTGGAGTCTTTTGGGTTTTCCACATATAGTATCATATCATCTGCGAAGAGTGATAGTTGACTTCTTCTTTGCCGATTTGGATGCCTTTAATTTCTTTTTGTTGTCTGATTGCTGAGGCTAGGACTTCTAGTACTATGTTGAATAGCAGTGGTGATAATGGACATCCCTGCCGTGTTCCTGACCTTAGCGGAAAAGCTTTCAGTTTTTCTCCATTGAGAATGGTATTTGTGGTGGGTTTTTCATAGATGGCTTTGATAATATTGAGGTATGTGCCCTCTATCCCTATACTTTGAAGAGTTTTGATCAGGAAGGGGTGCTGTACTTTGTCAAATGCTTTTTCAGCATCTATTTAGAGTATCATATGGTTCTTGTTCTTTCTTTTATTAATGTGTTGTATCACATTGATTGATTTGCGGATGTTGAACCAACCCTGCAGCCCTGGAATAAATCCCACTTGGTCGTGGTGAATAATCCTTTTAATGTACTGTTGAATCCTATTGGCTAGTATTTTGGTGAGAATTTTTGCATCTGTGTTCATCAAGGATATTGGTCTGTAGTTCTCTTTTTTGGAGGGATCCTTGTCTGGTTTTGGGATCAAGGTGATGCTGGCCTCATAAAATCAGTTTGGAAGTTTTCCTTCCATTTCTATTTTTTGGAACAGTTTCAGGAGAATAGGAATGAGTTCTTCTTTAAATGTTTGGTAGAATTCCCCTGGGAAGCCATCTGGCCCTTGGCTTTTGTTTGTTTGGAGATTTTTGATGACTGTTTCAATCTCCTTACTGGTTATGGGCCTGTTCAGGTTTTCTATTTCTTCCTGGTTCAGTTGTGGTAGTTTATATGTCTCTAGGAATGCATCCATTTCTTCCAGATTGTCAAATTTGTTGGTGTAGAGTTGCTTATAGTATGTTCTTATAATTGTCTGTATTTCTTTGGTGTTAGTTGTGATCTCTCCTCTTTCATTCATGATTTTATTGATTTGGGTCCTTTCTCTTTTCTTTTTGATGAGTCTGGCCAGGGGTTTATCAATCTTATTGATTCTTTCAAAGAACCAGCTCCTAGTTTCATTGATTTTTTCTATTGTTTTTTTGGTTTCTATTTCATTGAGTTCTGCTCTGATCTTTATGATTTCTCTTCTCCTGCTGGGTTTAGGCTTTTCTTTCTTTCTTGTTTCTTTCTTCCTCCAGCTCCTTTAGGTGTAGGGTTAGGTTGTGTAATTGAGACCTTTCTTGTTTCTTGAGAAAGGCTTGTACCGCTATATATTTTCCTCTCAGGACTGCCTTTGCTGTGTCCCACAGATTTTGAACCGTTGTGTTTTCATTATCATTTGTTTCCATGAATTTTTTCAGTTCTTCTTTAATTTCCTGGTCGACCCATTCATTCTTTAGAAGGATGCTGTTTAGTCTCCATGTATTTGGGTTCTTTCCAGCTTTCCTCTTGTGATTGAGTTCTAGCTTCAGAGCATTGTGGTCTGAAAATATGCAGGTAATGATCCCAACCTTTTGATACCAGTTGAGACCTGATTTATGACCCAGGATGTGATCTGTTCTGGAGAAGGTTCCATGAGCACTAGAGAAGAATGTGTATTCTGTTGCTTTGGGATGAAATGATCTGAATATATCTGTGATGTCCATCTGGTCCAGTGTGTCATTTAAGGCCTTTATTTCCTTGTTGATCTTTTGCTTGGATGATCTGTCCATTTCAGTGAGGGGAGTGTTCAAGTCCCCTACTATTATTGTATTATTATTGATGTGTTTCTTTGATTTTGTTATTAATTGGTTTATATAGTTGGATGCTCCCATGTTAGGGGCATAGATTTTTAAAATTGTTAGACCTTCTTGTTGGACAGACCCTTTGGGTATGATATAGTGTCCTTCCTCATCTCTTATTATAGTCTTTGGCTTAAAATCTAATTGATCTGATATAAGGATTGCCACCCCACCTTTCTTCTGATGCCCATTAGCATGGTAAATTGTTTTCCACCCCCTCACTTTAAATCTGGAGGTGTCTTTGCATCTAAAATGAGTTTCTTGTAGGCAACATATTGATGGGTTTTGTTTTTTTATTCATTCTGATACCCTGTGTCTTTTGATTGGGGCATTTAGCCCATTAACATTCAGGGTAACTATTGAGAGATATGAATTTAGTACCATTATTAGCCTGTAAGGTGACTGTTACTGTATATTGTCTCTGTACGTTTCTGATCTACTACTTTTAGGCTCTCTCTTTGCTTAGAGGACCTCTTTCAATATTTCCTGTAGAGCTGGTTTGGTGTTTGCAAATTCTTTCTGTTTTTGTTTGTCCTGGAAGCTTTTATCTCTCCTTCTATTTTCAATGATAGCCTAGCTGGATAGAGTATTCTTGGCTGGCATGTATTCTCGTTTAGTGCTCTGAATATATCATGCCAGCTCTTTCTGGCCTGCCAGGTCTCTGTGGATAAGTCTGCTGCCAGTCTAATATTTTTATCATTGTATATTACAGACTTCTTTCCCTGGCTGCTTTCCGGATTTTCTCTTTGTCACTAAGACTTGTAATTTTTACTATTAGGTGACGGGTGTGGACCTATTCTTGTTGACTTTGAGGGGGGTTCTCTGCACCTCCTAGATTTTGATGTTTGTTCCCTTTGCCATATTAGGGAAATTCTCTCCAATAATTCTCTCCAATATACCTTCTGCTCCCCTCTCTCTTTCTTCTTCTTCTGGAATCCCAATTATTCTAATGTTGTTTCATCTTATGGTGTCACTTATCTCTCGAATTCTCCCCTCATGGTCCAGTAGCTCTTTGTCCCTCTTTTGCTCGGCTACTTTATTCTTTATTCTTCTTTATTTATTCTTTATTTATGTCATTTGGTCTTCTATATCACTAATTCTTTCTTCTGCCTCATTTATCCTAGCAGTGAGAGCCTCCATTTTTTATTGCACCACATTATTAGCTTTTTTGATTTCAGCTTGGTTAGATTTTAGTTCTTTAATTTCTCCAGAAAGGGCTTTTATATCTCCAGAGAGGGTTTCTCTAATATCTTCCATGCCTTTTTTGAGCCCGGCTAGAACGTTCAGAATCGTCATTCTGAACTCTTGATCTGACATATTACCAATGTCTGTGTTGATTAGGTCCCTAGCCTTCGGTACTGCCTCTTGTTCTTTTGTTTGTGGTGAATTTTTTTCCGCCTTGTCATTTTGTCCAGATAAGAGGATATGAAGGATCAAATAAAATACTAAAAGGGTGGCAAAGAACCCAGAAAAATGCACTTTAACCAAATCAGAAGAGACCCCAAATTATGAGGGGGAGAAAGGGAATAAAAAGAGGTTCAAAAAAAAAAAAAAGAAAAAAGAAAAAAATTTAAAAAATAAAACAAAGAAAAAATATAAAAAAGAAAGATATATATTTTAGATAAACTAATCAAAAACTAGTCAAAAAACGTTAAAAAAAGAAAACGGTAAAAGTTTAAAAAAATTAGCAGAAAAAGAAAAAAGAAGGAAAAAAATTGAAAAATAAAAAAAAAAAATTGAATAAACCGCAAGATTAAAGAATCATGGGGAGAAAGCCATGAGTTCCGTGCTTTGCTTTCTCCTCCTCTGGAATTCTGCTGCTGTCCTAGGTATTGAACCTGCTTTCCTTGATAGATGAATTCATCCTGGCTGGATATTTTGTTGATCTTCTGGGGGAGGGGCCTGTTGTAGTGACTCTCAAGTGTCTTTGCCCGAGGCGGAATTGCACCGCCCTTACCGGGGGCCGTAATTGGCTCCGGTTCGCTTTTGGGAGCTTCTGTTCCCTGAACGCTTTCCGTAGATTTCCGGAGGATGGGAATGAAAATGGTGGCCTCCTAGTCTCTGGCCCAGAGGAGCCGAGAGCCCGGGGCCCCACTCCTCAGTGCACCCCCAGAGGACATCACCCAATCACTCCCGTATCCCCAGCCTCTAGCCATGCTCAGAGCTCTCCCAGCCCACTACCACCTCAAGGTAACGCCGAGCTGAGAGTTCAGTCCTTGGCTCTGTCTCTGTAGCCGGCTTCTCCGTTCTAATACCTGCGAGCTCTGCGACACTTCAATACCCCCGATCCTTCTGTGACCCTGCGGGACCAGGGCCACGCTGACCCTGCGTGGGCTTCACCCCGGTTTAGCCTCTGGAGCAATGTCCCTCAGTGGAACAGACTTTTAAAAGTCCTGATTTTGTGCTCCATTGCTCTGCCACTTGCCGGGAGCCGGCTCCTCCCCCCGCGGTCTATCTTCTCGTCATTTTAGATTCACTTCTCCACCAGTCCTACCTTTCAGAAAGTGGTTGATTTTCTGTTTCTAGAATTGCTGTTCTTCTTCTCTTCGATCTCCCGTTGGATTTGTAGGTGTTTGCAATGTTTAGATAAGCTATCGAGCTGATATCTTGCTACCTGATGTAGTCTCAGCCTGCTACTTCTCCGCCATCTTGACTCCTCCCCCCTATATTTCTATTTTTAATTCTGAAAATCTACTATAGTTAAAGAAAAGGGGAAATTATTTCTGTAATTCAGGATTCTTAAATTTATTCCAGACAACTAATTAATAGGTACTTTTTCATCAGTTTCATGAAGCAATGCATGTTAATCTGTGAATACAGATAAATTTTAGAACCTTGAGGATATCTTTATATGTGTGTGCATTTCTCAGTACTGTTCATTTCTTTCCACTACAGTCAATTAAGTTATCTATTCAACATATTTTACAAATATTTGCTATGTATTATACGCTCCTGGGTGCTCAGATAAACTTAATGCTATCCACAGACCACCTGGTGAAGAATGCTCTATGAGGAAATACCATCACCAAAACTCACTGTGCAACAGTTTCATTCTCACATTCTCTAGGCCCCACTATCCTGGTAAAGAATTATGCAATGTTTCCTTGGAGCTTAGTAGCAATAATGATTTTATAGAAAACAAACCACTACCATTATCCAACAAATTCTAACCACATTGAAGTGGCTTGATGGGTTCAATGGGATTATTTCCTTTCTTTCTGAACAGTATTAGATGCTATAGAGGATGCAAAGGTGAACTCACATGATATCTGCTCTAATAGCATGCACTACTGTTGGAATGCAAGCCAATAAGAAAAAGAAATTGCAAAATGTAGCTTTTTTTTTTCATTTATAAGCAACAGATTACAGAAATAGAGAGGTAAGTCTCCTCTTACTGAGGGAGGATAGTTGACAGGAAAGTTCTATAGAAATGGGCCTTGAAAGAGAGATAACAGATGACCAACAGAGCCAGAGGGGAAAATCATTTTAGACAGAATGAATGAAGTTAAAGTCCTGGAGATGAGACAACAAAGACTGGGTAGGGATGTAAAATCACAATAATGCTAAATGTTCTGCCTATGTGAAGAAAGTCATGAGAGATATTCAGAATTCCATTAAATGTAAGTTAAAATATGTAATAGTTGTACAGTGCCATCAGGAATAAAGTATAAGAAAAATAAAATGTGTTTCTTTAAATTGAAGAATTTGGTGCGAATGAATTTGCCTATCTTTAGAGCTAAAAAAAAAAAAAAATTCAGTCAAGTGAACAGAAGCAGGCTGAGTGAGGTTTACAGTCTTTTGTTATTAGAAGGAAGAATTAATTTTTTCCTTATTTCCTATTTTTTTCCTTCTTCCTAATTAATTTTTAATTAATCTTTTGAGTCCACTTCTAATTACAGGGTCACTGATATGACAACTGTATTTAGGGCATAGTACATTTCATCAGCATTGAATAGAGAAATTCAATCACAAAGCAGCTGGAACTTTTGGTCATTTAGTAAACCATAGGAACTGAGAAGGCAAACTCAGGAAATTTTCATGAAATGTACATCAATCAGATATTGAATATGTGTCTTCTAAAAGAGCTTGGAAGCAATGCATCACAGTAGTTTTTTATAATTTGAGCCATATATAAAAAATATACTTGTACATATAGAAATATTAGAATATCGGGTTTCTAATGTATTGGAAATAAGTATATAAATGACAGTACTAATGAGCACACCTAGCACTCATATCTTGGTTTCTAAGTACCTATTCTTGACAAAAAGAAACCAGAACTCCTTAGAAAAATGACTGACTTCAGGGTTGGGGCAGGTATGAGTCTGGAAGAGTCTTGACAGACCAGAAAGTTGGGAAGCACTCAGAGAACGATGAGGACATTTCAAAACAACATGGGCTTAAAGAGGCTACTACTGGCCAAATCAGGAAATATTTGATAGTAATGTATTATAACATTTTATAAAATAGAAAGATATGAGTCTATACTGACATGAATAACTAAGAAAGAGAAAGGAGAGAGAGAGAATGAAATCCACTAAACCTACTTCAACCAAAGCAGCACTCATTAGTGTCTTTTTTATATACTGGGCTTTTATTTTGCTGAAGTCCCCATGAGTTAAATGTTTGGAAACCACTGGCCTAGTGCTAACATTGTATGGGTCTTAGACAGTTTTGTTTAAAGCCTTTCCTTCATTCATTAAGTCTTCTCCACAGTGCCTAACAATGAGGTTTAGCCTTGGAAACAGTATGAATTAATCTGGCAGTGTTACTTAAATAAGAATACCTACTACACAACATAAACTGAAGTAAAGTGACATGTGTGGTATGCAGCACAAGGAAGTTTAGAGTAGGCAATCAATAAATGTAATTATTTCTTTCTTTTTCTAGCATACCAGTGAGCATATAGTTGATTCTTAATAGGTATTTGTTAAAATGAATTACATCTCAGCATTTTACCACTTAATACTAACCTGTCTTGATTTCAGATAGCTTTTGTTGAAGGTTTACAAACAATTCATTTTGACCAATATTTCCAAACAAGCTAGTTGCTTTTCAATTTGCTTTTTGTAGGTGGTTCTTTATGGTAGGTAGGATTTGGGAAGGAGACAATGGGATCCAGAAAATTGGAAATTAAGGTTATCCACTGAAAATTTGATTAAATTAGGGAAATTAACATGCATTAAATGAAATTCATCTATAAAATAATTCACCTTAAATGATATGAATAGCTAAGATGTACTGAGCACTTCCTCTAGGCCATATATATTGCAAAGGTCTTTCTAAACAATCAGATTCATCAGTCTTATGACATAGATGAGATAATTAGCTTAGTGAAGTAACGTAATTTGCCCAAGGTTAAACAACTATAAGTATCTGGATTCAAACCCTAGTAATCTGATTCAGTCTACACTGTTAACTAATTAACCTACAATACCCAAATCTGTGAATGAAACTTTGTTTTTGAAAACATTAATTTTTAAAGGTATTACTTATTAAGACAATACAGTATACCAGGTATTGTGGTAAATGTTATCAATACAGCAATGGATTATATATTTCCTCTTGTCTAGTAGTATAGACTGTACACATAAACACAAAAAATAATTTTTTTTAAAGATTTCATCTCTCTATTTGGCAGACAGATACCACAGTAGGCAGAGAGGCATGCAAAGAGAGAGGGGGAAGCAGGCTCCCTGCCCAGCGGAGAGCCCAATGCGGGGCTGGATCCCAGGACCGCGGGACCATGATCTGAGCCGAAGGCAGAGGCCTAACCCACTGAGCCACCCAAGTGCCCCCCCCCAAAATTTTTAACATCATGAATATGAATATATTAACATATTTAATTGGCAAGGTTATTGGTTACATTATAGAATAAAGAATAAAAAATAAAGAGCTTAATAAAAGTTGGGAGATATATATGTATATATATGACTAGAAAAAAGGAATCTTAAGAATAACACTTTTTCAGTTGGTCATAAGCCTTGTCTAGGGGAGGGAATGATATAATGAACCATGTTCCCTGGGTAGGTATCTCTAAAATGGAGATACATATAGTAAACTATCAGAGTTCAAAAATACTAGCCATCAAGAATACATATAGTGTCCTTGCTGTGATTTCATGTTGTTTCTCTTAAGTTACATTTCTAATTGCAAATGATTAAATGAGCATAGTAATGGTTTTATGTAGATCTAAATAGTTCAGTCAGGTTTAACAAATCCACCATAGCTTAGTCAACTGTCAGTGAACTAAACAACAAATAAAGAAGCTTTTTACTATGCAAAGACAAAGAACAGACTCTGAAATATGGTGAACCTGCAGACTGCCTACCACTCTGAGCTCTTTTTGGGTAACCAGTTGGCCCCTGGAGATACCCACTTTAAGACTAGTGTTTCTCCTCTTTTTTCTTCCTTGGTTTCCTTCTTCAGACTGTTAATGAGATTTTCCTCCTGGACAGCAGCAATATAATCAGATTCTAGATGTTCTCACTATTTCTTTAGAGCTGAAAACTTTTCATCAGCACTTGTATTAAGTACGTTACAAACACGTGTGTTCGGGCTTGTGCATGTGCACTGACATGCGCGTAAGCACACACCACATACACCTCTGACTCCCACTTTCCCAATAACAATGTCTCTCATTAGGCAACTCTGAATGATCGGGTTTTGTCACAAATATTTTTTGCTTTTAGCAAGGAGGAAAATCCAAACTTCACAAAATCCACTCCACAGGGGCGCCTGGGTGGCTCAGTGGGTTAAATCCCCTGCCTTGGCTCAGATCATGATCTCAGGGTCCTAGGATGGAGTTCTGCATCAGGCTCTCTGCTTAGCAGGGAGCCTGCTCTCCCTCCCCCCACCTGCCTCTCTGCCTACTTGTGAATTCTGTCTGTCAAATAAATAAATAAATAAATAAAATCTTTAAAAAAAAATCCACTCTACAAGTGTTAGGTAGAAACTAGGTGTGAGAAGTGGAAAGAACGCCCAAGGCAGAGTCCCAAGTCATTGAAAAGAAATGATAGAGACATGAGCTAACAGCAAGGACGGTGATAAATACGCTACACATTAAAATCATTGGCAGGGCACAACATCCTGATCTTGTGGTTTCTAAGAGCTTGGGACTGGCAATTAAGGAGCCACAGGTGCAGAACATTCCCACTCCTCTTCCACCTCTGCCCCCAGGGTAACCCCTAGACACATTACAATTCATTTGCATTTTGAGTACAGCCTCCCCATGGAGAAAGGCTGCCATGACACATGACACTGCCGGTGCAAACCTTGTGGATTAAAAATTCCGCCTCCCAATCTGCGGGTGGAATTTCCCAAATGATTAGAAGCAGCCTCCATTAGAGGCCACTGGACTGTACTCACAGCATCTCCCAACCCAGAGAGACATTTTATAAAAGTCTAATTCCAAAACAACTTCCAGTCAGTTATACCTCCCAGCACCTACTCACTTTCCCCCTTTAAGAGTGTACTTTTGATTTAATAAACTTCTTTGTGCTTGCTACTTTCCTTCTGGCTGTCCTTATTCCAGCACAGATTGCCACCTAAATCTTCTCCTGGGGAATCCAAGGATGGAGACCTCCATTCCCACAACACAGACTCTCCCACCAGTAACATAGCCTGATCTCTTTGGCTAATATCTTTAAGACATTCATCAAGAGCAGCACTACTCACTCAGAACTGTTCATGCCCTGCTAATGGGCAAGGCTTTTATTTAAATTGTGACTAGAACATACTCACGGCATTAGACAGACTTTACTGATTTGCTTTGGGAAAGTATAATCCAATTTAACATCAACAAAATAAATGTTCTGGTAACATGTGCTTGAACTTAATATTTACTCAAGTATATAATTCAGCATTCTCTCTATAAAATATGGTTGCTCTATGCAAGTTTTTGAAATATTAAGTTTTGTCCCTGATTCTATTTATGCTATCTTCCTATTGTTCAAAGCATTGTAGTCAACTTTGTAAAGAAATACTTTTATAACATGTCCAATTTTCATTAATGGCTTATCCTGGTAATAAAACTACTCATGAAACTCGGGGATGCTTTTTATGTTACTTCTTGGGAAGCAATTTGACACTAAAGAAAATAAAGGAAGAAAGTCACTTCTTCCAGATGTTTACCTATCATCAAATTCTCAGAAATAATTAACATATTAAAAACTTTATTCTGTGTTTGTTTCATAGATGACACATGTGTACTTCCAATTCAAAGAAGTATGTGGAGTGATATGATTGTTAAGATGAATTCATATTTTTACTAACAGGTTTACACTCAGGTCCTTAAGGGTGAAATATTACCTTCGTCTAGACTGAAATTTGTTCTTTAAATATTCATAAATTTTAACAAAAAATGTATAAACTGTAACTAACTCTCCTTGCCCTAGTATTGGCACGCATGTCCATTTGGCTCATGAGACCCGATGTTACTGCTGAGGCTTGAAGATCATACTGACTGATTCTTTTCAAGTTAAAGCAGCAATTTAATTCAGTCACAGACAGAATGGTGCATTAATAGGACACCTGGCCTCTGGTACCAACAAAACTGAAAAATGAGAAGAAAACTCAAGCATGGAAAAACAAACCTGCTTAAAACAAAAAAAAAAAAAACAAAAACTAGAACATAACCACAAGGGAGCTAATTTACTTGCTAGAGAAAAAAAAAATGCTCTCATTTTAACACTTCTGAAAATAAAACTATTGTTCTTGATTGAAATTTAATATTTAAGTGTAGCAGTATATAACTAAGTAAAAAAAAAAGATGGATAACATAATCTCTGTGGTTACAACCAATTGCGTTGTCTAATAGAGGTTCCCATATGGAGGTTTTGGAACCACTGTAACCACCTGAAACACCTGGTAAAAACAAATGCCTGGGCCTCATCTATTAAAAGACATCCCGCAGTACTATTTAAAAGAAAAAAGCTCCGCAGGTGATTGGAATGCTGACTTAATTTTGATCATCAGTGAGCAAATTCCAAAATTTCTTCCCTCTTGCTCATCTGTGAAGTACTTAAGAGAATAATCATTAATATGATTTGCTTTTCAGAGACAACAGAAAGAAATCAAGAGAGATTATAAATAATGTTAATGATCATAACTGCAATGCTGAACAGAATCCCAGCTCCCTACTTCAATGTTAGCAGGGTCCTTTGTAGGTGGGCAGGAGGTAAAAGGTTTGTTAATGAGGGTAATCATTTTACTACGGGGCTGGGAAAAGGCCTTGAAAAGCATATGTCTCTTGGTTGCTTCTCCTAAAAATGAAAGTTGAAAAAAAGGAGCCAGCAGGAACCATGTGGAGGATTTTGAGAGGAAAGGGTATGGAGAAAGGGAACTAATCCTTTCCAATAGGTAATTCTAATTCAGTACTCTTTTTCTCCGAAAGACGCTGCTGAAACATGGAGTTGGAAGTACTGGCAAGCAAGAATATGAAAATTTGCATAATGAATCCAAATAACCATTGTGTACACCCTGAAGAACTCAAGATTATCAGAAGAGGAAAGGAGAGAGGAAATATTCTTACCAGAGGCAATTTGGGAGTCCACAATATTTAACTGAAACATTCAGAAAGAGGTGTTACGGTATTTTATAATCTGAGCTGAGAGCAGAACATAATGCTTAAATGAGTTCCTTTCCCAGTTACACAGACTTCTGTTTTCTACACTGTCATACTAACTCTAACCTATATCAACCCTTATGTTGTGTCAGCAAAAATGCCAGCCCTTCTCTTGGATTAAGTTGATTAACGCGTCATCTCATTCTGAGCTTTCCTGTACTTGAAGTTCCTTTGATGTCAGCAGCACACCTAGTCTTCTAATTAATATGGTTCAAGATTAGGAGCCTAAGAAAAGCATTAGGGGATGGGATACAACATTATCGCTCATCTAGAATTTTCCTTAAGGCTAGATGCCAAAGGAAATAATGCCCTCTTTAACAGATAATGTACCTGTAGGGAGAGTCATAGGTGAGAATGGGACAAAAGAATGTCTTCTCTCTGCTTTTCTTGCAGAAAATAATTTCTACCATATGGAAGGAAAATTCTAGCCCATCTATTTGTAGCTTATGAAAACTTCCATTTAGTGATGAATTCTTTGAAAAGTGTAAGATTCTTCTTCCTTTATAGATCAGCAATAGTGTCCTAGTGTCTGCATTTTTTCTCCCATTGCTGGGTAATATGCTGCCATTTGAACTCACTGAGGAGATGCACTCCTTATAATCATCCACTTTTCATGAGACATCATTAGAGCTGCAGTGTAAAAATCTACCTTGATTATAAACATGCAAATTTCCCATGCTACTAATATAAAATAAATGTCATACATTTTATCAGTTTTTCTTCCCCAAAGAGTTGATATTAAGGAGCCATTAAGAAAACCTAAATCATGGACCATTATTCATTCAATAGTAAAAAAAGAAAAGTATCTGTGTAAGATTCTATTAACACATGCCAAATGCCAGTTATAATAATCCCATTAAATCACATATGATGAATAGTTCATAAAATCTGACTTCATGTTATTTCGGAACTTTTGTTTATATATATTCTTTCTGGAAATAATGGTCCAAAGCCTGATCTGCCTAAGGGCTTTGCTGGTTTGTTTTTTGTTTTTGTTTTTTTTTTTCCCACAAGATTCTTTGATTATAGGTCTAGGGAGTTAGAGCTTTTTTTTTTTTTTTTTTTTATTTTATTTATTCGACAGAGAGAAATCCAACTAGGCAGAGAGGCAGGCAGAGAGAGGAGGAAGCAGGCTCCCTGCGGAGCAGAGAGCCCGATGTGGGGCTCGATCCCAGGACCCTGGGATCATGACCTGAGCCGAAGGCAGAGGCTTTAACCCACTGAGCCACCCAGGCGCCCTTGGAGTTAGAGCTTTTTATTCAGACACTGAAGACAGAAAATGTCATCTCCCAAACACTGCTAAGACACCACTGTTTCTTTGCCTTCTTAAACCAGAGGTTGAAAATGAAAAAGAGATTGTCTTGAGAGAGAAAAGAGTGAACCTAAAAGCCTTTCAGGGTCCCTCCCACATCTCATTCATTATGTGCCTTTTTCTGGTGGCAAACATTTCCTATTCTACTCTCTTTGTAATCATTGTGTCTCTAGTAGTTTATCTGGGGGATGTAGGACAGTGTAAGTATCAAAAGGAGTCAAGACCATTTTTTTAAAGCTTTTATATGAAGCAGAGGCTCTTTGTTTAGTGCGATCAGGCCCATAACAAACGAAGATTCAATAGTGGCTCATCTGGACAGGATGGTGGCAAACTTGGAACTCTTTATTTAATGCACAGGCTTTCCACAGTGCTCAGCTTATCAAGGATTGCTGCCGAGGGTGCCAGGACGTAGGAGACCCTGCCTAACAAAAAGTATGCTTCTGGACAAAAGGGGAAGAGCTAATAAATTTTAAGTATGCTAATGGGGGTCAAGACAGGATTTGCCATTAGTTTGACATGCATATTGCCAGACTGCTAAGAAAAGTGAATGAAGCACAAGAGGTTATGCGGTTAGAAGGAAACTGAAATCCTACTCAAGAGGAAATGAAGACACCAGTGTGAATTTCTGAGGAACTGTACATATAAAAAACATTCAAGCAGTCTTTTGGTTAGGAACAAATTAGTAGGGGGTGGAAAGACTTCAAGAGGAAAAAAAAAAAGGAAAAAATGCTATAAGGAATGACACAGGTAATAGGGAATATTTGGGAGAGGGTTTAATTGGTAACCGAATTTCAATTTCAAAACTGTTCTTCCGATTTTTTGATGCCTGGTGTGCACACAGAAAAAAATCACCTGCATAATCCTTGATGTTGCAGGAGTTCACAACAAGTCTCCCCGAAGTGTGCCTTGGCATGTGGACTTTTTTTTTTTAAAGATTTTACTTATTTATTTGATAGAGAGATCACAAGTAGGCAGAGAGGCAGGCAGAGAGAGAGGAGGAAGCAGGCTGCCTGCGGAGCAGAGAGCCCGATGCGGGGCTCGATCCCAGGACCCAGAGATCATGACCTGAACCGAAGGCAGCAGCTTAATCCACTGAGCCACCCAGGCGCCCCGGCATGTAGACTATTTTGAGCTGAAAACATTCCAGACCTCCTGGACTCAAGAGAAACTGTCCTCCCCACCAGCTACCTAATTCTAAAATGGCTGTCTTTTTCAGAATAAGAGTTATTACCAGAGATAGATATTATCTGAGTGACCCATCTGTATGGTAAGGCAAACATATAATTACCAAACATCTGCTCTTCTTACTGCCCTATGAATTGTCCTCCTCCCCTTTGAAGCCCCAGGCTTCTATCCCATGTCTTAACTTAGGATGGCAATATATACTTCATTTTATCTTTCTGTCTTTAAACCTTTCATGTATGCGGGGTCCTTGTATGTATGAAATTAAGTTCAGTTTCCCTTATTAATCTGTCTCATGTTCAATTTAATTCTTAAACCAGCCAGAAGAATCTTTGAAAGGTAGAAAGTTTTCCCTCCCAACAATATAAATTAAGGAATAACATTATTAGCATACCAAAATAATACATATTGACACAAAATAATAAAATTTTATATAATGTGTTAATTACTGAAATGAGAGGACTTAATTGAATCATTTCCCTATTCCATAAAGAAAATCAGTATAAGAAAATCATAGACTTCTGGGCTAAAAGGAACTTTGGAGTCACCTTGTTCAGCTACCTATGCTTAAGCTCCAGGCGTCACAATTACCGACTGGTGAAAAGAGAAGATTTACAGAATTGCTGTAACGGCTTTACCAAAAATTGTAATTAGAAAGTTGACTTTTGCTAGTTATATTAAGGTCCCTTAGGTGTACAATCCTTACCCAACCCTTGAAGGGAAAATATATTTAAAAATAAAATCTTTTCCCAACCCAGAAATCCTCTCCACAAAGGTAGTAGAGAGAGAAAACACTTTTATTATTGAGTAAGCATTAAAACAGAATGTGATGTGCATTATAGGCATTTGCTAGGAGACTGCAAAGACAGAAAGAAATCACAATCTTTTATATAGCCAAGCAGATACAACCTGAAGGGGAGCAGAATTTGCCCCCCAAATATGTCTCTTTGGCGTAAGGATTATTTTAGGCTAATTGTTTTTAAGAAAAGGCAGATGTAAGAAAAGCTCTGAAAACCTAGAAGTTGCTCCTTTGTGAGAAACATTTATGTTTATAAGGGAAATTCCCATTTGTAAGGATGTCTGACTCTCTGCACCAGGAAGTGAGGATGTCTAAATACCTAGAAACTCCAGGGCGCCTGGGTGGCTCAGTGGGTTAAAAGCTTCTGCCTTCGGCTCAGGTCATGATCCCAGGGTCCTGGGATGGAGCCCTACATCGGGCTCTCTGCTCAGCGGTGGACTCTGCTTCCACCCCATCGCCCAATCCCTGCCCCTGCCTGCTTCTCTGCCTGCTTGTGCTCTCTCTCTCTCTCTGTCAAATAAATAAATAAATAAAATCTTAAAATAAATAAATACCTAGAAACTCTATCAATGGAGAAGGAAGAAACTAAAATCTATATATCTACCATACCCTTGATTACTATACTTTGCTGGGTAGTCTGCCATAACTACCCTCTCCTTTCCTCCAAGATCCTTTGTTTTTAGTAAAGATGGTAATTAAGGTGGTGACTTGAGCCATGTGGGGGAGTTACTCAGTTTTCCTGGGTGTACCTCATGAATACAGGAGGTATACATGTTATTAAATTTCTGTTTGTTTTTCTCTATTACTCTGTCTTTATATACAGGGGTGGGGTTGGTGGGGGGAGTCTGAGCCAGCAACCTAGAAGGGTACAGAGAAATTATTTTTTCCTTCCCCACAAATGCATTACATACAAGTTTCTTTCAAGATATACAGTAACTATCCTCAAGTAAGAGGACTTGAAAATAGCGTTTGTCATATACAGTTTATCTTAACCTTACCTAGTAGTTGAGGTTACCATCTGTGTTAGCTAACCAGCTCTATCTATAGGAAAACAAACTTCTCAGATCTTTGTGATGGGAGATAGTTTTGCAAAATGTGAGAAAGCCTCCCACTCTCCTACAGAAACTGGGAGATAGGGGGTGTTTACATTTCAAAGAGATGGTTCCCAGGTCCTAGAGAAGGACATTTGTCACAAAAAGACTTCTCAGATATTTTCCAAATGAGGGCTAATTACTCTTCAAAGGGATTTACATACATTTCAAAGAGAAAAGCCAGTTTTCTAAAGGCAATGCTCTGAGCAAAAGGAGGTGAGGGAAATCTCTCCCCTTATTTTCAACAGAGATAATTAAACCTCTTCTTTTAAAATTTGTGTCCCAACACCTTATAGTCACCTTGGTTTTCCCATGCTAGCCCCCTGAGTTGGCCCAGTCCTCCACGGGCTGCTTTCTATAGTGGCTGGTATTGCCTACTGATGTCTGTGGATGGCAGTTAGAGGACCCATGAACCTGCTGACGTTGGTTTTTGAATGTGTTTTTTGGGTAAATGGGTAAAGGACATGTAGCTTTCAGGATTTTCTCATTTTGTGTTATCAAGAAATCCCTCTATATGTTCAGTCACCTGCTAAGATTCTCTGTTTCCTATGTATATCTGATAGCATCATCTTCTTCGCAACCTAAAAGGAAGATCCTCATTATTCCTTTATTTCATGTATCAAGTCCAGCATTTTCCTGGCTCCCTGTTGCCAACTTCCAGGCTGTTCTTCTGCAAATCTCCTTGTAACTTATCTTCTGGTCTGTGAAATCCAGTGTCTGTGCCACTTTTTTTAACCATTTTGTTCACAATCATCTGGTACCCAGTCATTTGTGCAATAATAGTGGGTAATGAAAAATAGTTATCATGATGAGCTATTCACTAGTGGGTTTCATGATTCTTTTGGGGGGTGTGGATTTCATAATTCCTTAACTTCTACACCAGGTGCTTTCCATTCTACTCATTTCTCTATTCAGACGGCCACAAATCTCGATCTTGATTTCTACTTCTAGATAATTTAACATTTAGATTTCACTCTTTAGTCATGTCTTTCATCCTACAAACTCTTTGTCTTCCTGTGCTCTTGATTTCATCCTCTAGAATACTCTCCCAAATATTGACTTGAGTATTGTCTCTTCAGTTTTCCGCTCTACAGCTCACCTCTTCTTTGACATCCAAATTCAAGTTTTACCTATCACTTCCTTATGACAAGCAGCCAGAAAAATGAAACTTTCTTTTAATTTTATCTCTGCCTATTCTTGTGCTTAAAACAACTTTGTGGAATCCCCATTTTATGCAAAATAAATTTCAAGTCATTTAACATGGTCTTTTGCACCTTAGCTTTGGCTATGTTTTCCAAATTCATTTCCACACACTTCCCTATGCTCTATTAGAATTCTTGTCTGAATATAGCAATCGCTTTGATTCTCCTATGCATTTATTTATCATATTCTTTGTGGGTAGGATATCCTTTCCTTTTTAAAATCTCTTTACCATGATTTCTGTTCATTTGTTTCAATTCTTTCTGCCACTGGCCTAGTCAGGTCAGTGGCAACTAATGTATATTGGATTATTACCTCTTCCATCAAAGTAATCTTTGAAACACCTACTTGGAACACATTAAACACTGCTTAAAATGTATTTTCTTCATTTTATAAATGACTATGCTCTTCTATATCTAATGCCAAACTATTTTTCCAGCAATATCCATTTTACTTATATAAATCTTTTCAGTCAATTTAGTTTATTCGTTGTTCCAGAAACAACTCCCATTTTTACTTTGCTTATAATTCCTTACTCCATATGCTTCATATTTCTAAATCCAAAAGATAATTCAAAGGTTGATTCATCTCACGTCCTCCTTTAAACCTTTCCTGGCCACCATAACTTCATGTGATTTATCCTTTCTGTGATTCATAATTCAGTAAGTCATATACCTATACTTTGTTCTTATGCTATTTTGTACACATAATTACCATTTAATGATGAAAAGGCCCATATTTTATGAAAAGCATTGCTTATTATAAATGTTTAAATTGGTCATTATTTTTCTACTTATTCTATTTTCTTATATTGCTAACTAAAAGAAGTAAAGATGTACCTAGCTCATTTAGGGAGGTCAGTTTGGAAAGCACTTCCAACTGATAAGCTTTAGAGCTGCCAGTCAGACTCTAAGAGCTGCCAGAAGCTGCAGAGAGAAATGATAGTCTTAACTAATCCTCTGAATATAATGTGTTACTATTTATAAAGCAAAAAATACTTTTTACCTGACTATACCAGTTTTAATTTATAGGCAACATAATGCTATTTTACTTATATAATATTCTTTGAGTAAATTTAGCCTCCTGGACTTTAATCATTATTCTAAAAAGTCACAGAAGTTGACCATAGTTGACCCTGGAATAACGTAAGTCTGAACTATATGGGCCCACTTATGTGCAGATTTTTTTTTCAATAGATATATTGGAAAATTTTTTGGAGATTTGTGACAACTTGAAAAAACTCACAGATGAACAATGTAGCCTAGAAATGTTGAACATTACATGTTTCTAATACTGTATTATGAATATGACTATAATATTCTATGCTATAAAAATTTTATAACGATTCATTCATTAGGATATAGGTCAGGCTACCATGAAGGAATAATATCAATTATACTAGGTCATTATATAGCAATCACATTGCTGCTTCTTCATTATCAATCCATGAATCATTATATGTGTAAATAAATATGAATTTCTTGTCCACATTATCTTTTCATTTTTGATGTTGAATGTTAGTAATACCTACAATCTATAATGCTTTGTATAAGAATATTAATACAGTTGAGATAACTCATTTTATAAGAGGACATAAACTTATGGTATTAACAAATACACTACAGTACTGTAAATGTGTTTTCTCTTTCTATGATTTCCTTAACAGCCCTTTATTTCCTCTAGACTGCTTTATTATAATAACATCATATATAATACATATAACATACAGAATATGTGTTAACCAAGTGTTTATGTTATTGGTAAGGCTTCTGGTCAACAAGAGACTATCAGCAGTTAAGTTTTTGGAGAATCAAACTTATACCTGCATTTTTTTAGCGTCCCAGGGTGGTCAGCCCCCTTACACTGAAGAGGAGCAAAAGTCAACTGTGCATAGTCATGTTATTTATCTTCATCTCGTTTTCTCATTTTTCTCAGAAATTCAAATGTTCAGCTCATTATTCCATTAATTTTTTGCATTTTCCACTCATCTCTAGAGCATCTGAGTTTCTTGACTCAGACCCCAATGATTCCATGTCTCTGACTTCCCTCCTGTCTCAAAGGAAGAGCCCTTCTCCTTCCAAAAGTCAGCTTGTACTTTGGTTCCATTTCTCATTGGTCTCTTCCCAAACCTTATATCAACAGCAGAGAAAACTATTCTCACTTAGCATCATCTTCTCCTTCTATATCAAGACAAACATGCAAACCAAAAAAAAAAAAAGTACTAATCTCTCAATTTCTCTTTCTCATTAAATTTCAGAAAATAAGTCAATATTACACCTGTTACTTTTTTTTTAACCTTTATTTATCTGAGAGAGCAAGAGAGAGAGTGAGAGAGGGGTGAAGGATAGAGAGAGCAGACACCCCCCTGCCACTCTTCACCTCCCACCCCCAAGCTGAGCAGCAAGCCTGATGCAGGGCTCAATCCCAGGACTCTGGTATCATGACCTGAGCTGAAGGCAGATGTTCAACCAGCTGACCCACCCAGGGGCCCCTATATCTGTTACTGCAGACAGAATATGAATCTCAGTGTAGGTGATAACTGATCATGTGACTTTGAACAGCCCACGTAACCTACCTGAGTTTCAGTTTTCTCATGTAAAAATGAAATCATTCTTACCTCAATCATTCTTACCTCATATAATGCTGTAAATTAAAAAAAAAGATAAAATACCTATTCAATATTTATCACTTTGCAAATAATTCTCAAGCATTTCTAAGGAAAATCTCTTGAATCTAGTCTTACATGTTCAACAATCTGCTTGACAAAGTTGCTGAATCCCACTCCCCATTTCATTCAAACATCCACTGCTCTTACAGCCATTTCAGAATCATGTTTTCTTTTCCCTATCCGCCATTATGTCATTAGTCTCTAAGTGATTCCTCCTTTCCATTCCGATCTAATTATTGCCTAAACGAATAGTTTCTAAAAAACCTTTTCACTCTTCTGATCAGCCCCTCTTCCCATCCATCTCTGTTTCTAGTCTTTTTTTCAAAAACTACATAAATCCCTCCTTCAAAATCCTTCAAGTACTTCCCAAAGGCAACCAAAACAAACCAAAATGTATCATTCCTTCAATATGACTTGGTATTCAGGCTTATGTTCTGCTATTGACTTTTTTTTTACTACAGTCAAATTGATCTATTTACATTCCTTTGGATATATCCCTTGCTTCTTAGCCTCTGGGTTTTGTTCCAACCCTTACCTCCCTCTGGAACTTTTTCTCACCCATCCAACTGTGGAAAACCAAATACATTCTGATTTTGACATCAACTCCTTTGTATTTAGAAATGATCTTGTTCTTTTCCAAACATATTGATACTGTATTTTATCCCTCTGGTGGCTTACCTTTTCTGATAATACCACTGGATTAAACATAAAATGCCACCCCACCCCCCAGTATGCACACCCACAGAAGGATTAGAGGAGGGATTAGTTCTATCCACTTAGTATCCTTTGGCGTAGACAGTAAATATTTTTCAACGGATAAACTTCAAAAATAAACGTAAAATCTAAGGGCCCCTGTGTGGCTCAGCTAGTTAAGCATCTGGCTCTTGATCTCAACTCAGGTCTTGACCTCAGGGTCATGAGTTCAAGTCCCACTGGGCAACATGCTGGGCATGGAGTCTACTTAAAAATAAATAATGAAAAGAAAAGAAAATCTACTGTTCAATGGTAGTAGAGGTAGAAAAATAAACAAAGATAGATGTAAATTTACCATTTAACTAATATTAATCTATAAAAACATAAATAAATATAAAGCCTTACAATGATCTGTCTTTGAAAGCCCAGCTGTCATAGATACCCTCATCAGGGTTTATATTATGTTATTTAAGTGAAAAGATACTTTACAGATGATTATAACCAACCCATTCATTTTATAGATGAAGAAACAATTACCCAGAGGTATTAAAGGACTTCTCAGTCTGTTTCTCTACATTTCTGCTCAGTTAAGCATTTCTATTTATTCTGTGCCTAAATGTTTATAGGAAAGGACCTGTTAATTAGGTAATTAGTCCTTATTCTTCAAATTAAAATGTTCTTCTTTAATCTGGCAGGTGAACAGAAAATTGTTTACTCTTTCCAGCTATTACTAAACAAACATTTTTCCTCCTGACTTTCTTCCTGCTTTTCTAATGGCCAATCAGGAAACTTTGGGGATAATTAAGTAAATAGGACAAATCACAAAGTCCTCTGTTCCCTTCAGCTATCAGTAAGTTAATTCCGAAATATTTTAGTTTTTCTTGAAATGATTCCTTGATCTACACATTAAGTTCTTAACTGATAACAAATATGTAATTCCCTAGATATGACCATAACTGGTTTGGTCTCATCTAAGGAAAAGGATTGGTGTGGAACCAGACGAGGACTTCTGTGGGGGTGAATATAGGACAAAATGTTTGGAATGGCACAGAGCTCTGTCTTCTGGGTAGAAGCAGTCCCCAACATAAAGGTTTTCCAGATATTTAAAAAGGAAAGATCTTCCCAGAAGAGATAAAGGGTTTGAGAAGAAACCCATTAACTGAAGGGAACATAAATAGGAACTAGGGAGAGAGAGTCAGAACTCAAGTGCACCAGAACTGGGAGGTGGGATGATGCTCTCTGCCCCACAGGAAACTGGCTTCAGGTAATCAAGAAAATAAGGGGGAAAACTGTGTTAAAAGAACTTGAAGGTTTGGAAGGGAGAACTAGTAAATTTGTTGACCACAAATGCTGCAGGAAAGCTGACAGTGTAAATTAATACATTAGGAATGGAATCTGCAGCATTGTCAGAGGTACTGGGACACAAAATATTTCCCTTTCTCTGGCTGTCCAGAGACCAAGCCAATAAAATGGGCAGCTGATTTCCAGCTGGAATAGGCAAGCCCAACAGAAATCACACTTACTCTCTCAGTTCTCTGAGTAAGTAACAGTAAGAAATACCGAAAATCATAGAAGATAACTTGAAAATGATTAATACATAGGAATTGCCACTCAAGTCATTAATCATGTATAAAAGATATGAAATAACCAATTCAATAATATGGGTAAATATTTGAAATCTTAAGTCATAATCAAAATGTAAAAAGAAGTTGTAAGATACTAATTTTAGTATAACTGTATGCTTTGCTATAGGTGTTCACTCTTTATTACGTGTTTTTTTAAAAGATTTTATTTATTTATTTGACAGAGAGAGACATAGTGAGAGAGGGAACAAAAGAAGGGGAGCAGCAGAGGGAGAGGGAGAAGCAGGCTTCCCAAAGAACCCTGGGATCATGACCCGAGCCAAAGGCAGACACTTAACTTAACCACCCAGGTACCCCTACTACATGTTTTAATAACATAAATTTACTGCTTAATAAAATTTCAATTTTTATTTCTAAAGGAAGTATTTCTCTATAATTTTAATTTTTACTTCTAAAGGAAGTACTTCTCTAAAGGAAGTATTTCTCTAATGTGGTTCATAACAAATCTTGTAGGAAAAAGTAGACCAGGAGTAGCCAACAATATATCTGCAACTAGTTTAAGATAACAGTAAAACTAAGGAACTGTAATAAAATTGGTAGGTAGATTCATAGGACCAGAGGTGAAACTCACCATCACAATGAGTTTATTATTTATTTATCTACGTCAATGCCAGGAATGCTACCTTCCAAGTGTTAATCATTTGATGAATATTTTTTATTAACTTAATTATAAATATTAGTCTTTTTTAATAGAATATTTGTTTTATATTGGGCTTGGGGATCAGAAGGACGTGAGTTTGAATTCCAGATGTGCTACTTACCACCTGTTTGGCTCTGGGGATATATATAGCTACCTTTCCTAAGCCTCTATGGTTTCTCAACCATAGATGAAAAAGACCCACTTCATTCAGTTGTTTTAAGGATTTAATGACACAAAATATGTTGTCGTTAACTTACACTTTGATTTGAAATCCCATAATGCTATTCTGTTTGAGTTAAAGAGGCTAAATGAAGAAAAGAGAAATCAATCTCATCATCACAAGCAACAGCCTCTGAAAACATTTATTAAACATGTATTAGATTGTGACACTGTATAGCAATGAGAAAACCATAGTGGGTTTTTTGTTGTTGTTACTGTTGTTGTTGTTGTTGTTGTTTTATGGTCTGGGTAATAATTTTCTTTAAAACCTTTCCTGAGTTCAAAAACAAAAGGGCTTTGCTGACTGGACACCCTCATCAAGGGAAAAGATTGAATGTCTCATCAAGCTGTACACCCCTGACTGTTTTAAGTACAAGTCCTCCTGGAGAACTCAAAGTTTTGCTCACTGAACCACAAAATTAAAGTACCATGGAAGAAATCCAGAGTAGCTACAATGTCCAAATATGTATCACACAGTACTGAAAGCCTTCAAAATTACTGTATTTACAAAAGGGTTTAACAGATGAAGTAAATGAAAGTTTTATGATCTAAGAAAAGAAACACAATTTTAGTTAACTAGCACTTTTCTACTGTTCTAAACCTTTTAATGGGTGCAGAGGGAATTTGCACTTACTGAAGTAGATCAGTGAAATGATAATTTGTCTTTGAATAGAATACTTTTATCCCATTAATTTCTGCCATTATGGTAGGAGATAAGATGTAAGCCAATGACTAACTGAAAATTAAGGTCCAAAAAAGAGGAAATGAAATAAAAGAATAGCTTATGTCACATTACCAATATGTATGATAAAATGAATCTTACATAACGATTTATTATAATCATTCAAAGTCAATTATATGCACTTAATTGTGCTTGATTTGTCTTTATAGTTATTATAAATCAGTACCTTTAAAAGCTACATTTTATTATTTTTTTACAGTTAACAGAAGCCATCTAGAGCAGAGACAATAGAGAAAAAACAAACAGGTTAAAAAGATATCGAAGAATAAAGACAACTTTAAGACCTTGAATGGGATAGAAGTGTCTTAAGATAATAATATTTCCTTTCATGTTTTCTAGATTTGGTGCTAAAGGACAAAATTGACACCCTTTGAAAAACAATAATGACATGTTACTAATGTCAGTAAACAATGCTTCTAAAATTCAAAAAAATATTTGCTGAAGGTAAATTAATAATGAGTAAGTAACTAGTCAGGGAGATTATTGAGTACATTTTATAAATTTTCATTTTAATATTTTTATTATCAAATAAGCTATTATTAAAATGTTATTATAAAACAGTCAGGTAGAAAACAAACTATTACAAGTGCACACACATTCACTACCCATCTTAAGAAATAAAACATAACCAGTACAGTTTTAAGTCCCTGTATATCTTGCCAAAAGACATTTTCTACTCTTCTACACACAGGTAACAATGACTATTAATTTAGTGTTTGTCATTCTTAGGAATTTCTTTATAATTTATACACACACACAGTTATTTTTTCTCATTTTATTTTGGCTTATTCTGTTTCCTAACTTGGAATTAGGATGTTTGGTTCATTAATTTTCAGCCTTTGTTCTTTCCTTATAAAATTTTTAAAAAGCAATAGATTTTTTCTCTATTTATTACTTTAGATGGATCCCAAGTTTTGAAAGTCATTTAGTCAAAGTTTTATAGTCATTCAGTCCCAAATATGTTCCCTTTTGCATTATAATTTCTTTGATGGATGTGCTATTTAGATATTTGTTTAAAGTTACTCTTTTAAAATCGGTCCTTAAATTTATTAACACTAACATTATAACTACATATACCACATCTTTGAAATTTCTTGAGACTGTGTGGCCTTGTACAAAGTCAATTTTTGTAAATTTTGAGAGCAAGTGAAGAATGTGACCACTGACTTCTAGCAAGAAGTGTCCAATATGTGCAAAAGCCACTTTGGTTTAAGACAGTTAGCCATACCGTGAAATTTCACTTCCAATAATTCTAGTAAAGTAAAGCCAAAGGAACTTATAAGGATATATGTACAAAGCAATTCACAGCAGGGTTAGTGGAAAAAAAATTAATATCCATCAGGAGGACATTTATTAATAAATTATGAATTATGTAGAAAATACTACACAACATTTTTTAAAATGAGGTAAATTCTTAAGTATAAATGTGAAGAAGCATCTATTATATATTTTAGACTAATATATATGCATGTTTATATATGACTATACACAAACTTTCATGTGTATTTGGATTTTGAAAGAGAGAGAGAGAAGAGCTGAAGGGAGAGAGCTGAGAAAGGAGGAGAGGGTAGAGAGGGAAAGGCAGTGAGGGAAGAGAGGGACAGAAAAGAAAGGTCTTTCCACCTATTATTTAAAACTTTTGCCTATCATTTTATATAGCATTAAATTGCTATAGCATTATATATATTAATATATATTAATTATATTATATATTATTATATATTTATATATAAAAATATATAAATATATATTATATATAAAAATATATAAATATATTATATATTAATATATATTAATATATATTTATAATATTATATATAAACAATATATTAATATATATTAATGTATATATTAAATTTATATGTCATTTTACATAGCATTAAATTGCTATAGCATTAAATTGCTATTGCTATATAATCTATAATAGATTATATAGCATTATATAGCATTAAAGGTATAGAATTCCTCTCCCACTGCAACAAAAGGGGTGGAAGTTAAATTTTTTAAATTGGGTGGTATAATTATGAGAGAGAAATTGTGTCCCATAATTTCCATTTCCTCTCTTTCTGGAATGATGATGTGTTTGTTCAATAGAGAAAAAGAAAACTATGAGAAGCTATATCTGCAATTCAGGATGGAAAATTGACGGTCTGCATGACATCTATAAAATAGGAAAGATCATTTACAGAGGGATTCGACAAATTAGGCAGACAGAATCACTAGGTCAAGATGGCTGACAGAATGTAATCAAGGAGTTTGGGAAAGCATTAAGAAAAGTGCTCAAATAAATGAAACAAGATGGGACTGGGAGGGAGACAAACCATAAGAGACTCTTAATCTCACAAAACAAACTGAGGGTTGCGGGGGGGGGCGGGGGCTAGGGAGAGGGTGGTGGGGTTATGGACTTTGGGGAGGGTATGTGCTATGGTGAGTGCTGTGAAGTGTGTAAAGCTGGTGATTCACAGATCTGTACCACTGGGGATAAAAATGCATTATATATTTATTAAAAAATTAAAAATTTAAAAAAATTAAAAAAAAAAAAGAAAAGTGTTCAAGTTACAGGGATGGACAACAGGGTGGATTGGGCTCCCACTATTTACTGAGCTAAGAAAAACAAGAGGAAGGACAGATTTTAGGGGAGGAACAGTGGTTATGAATGCTGAGTATATCTGTAACATTAAGGTACAGAAGTTTAGTAGATAGTTAACTATGGGTTTCATGAATTCAAAGAGAAAGAGCTAGGTTGGGATATTTATATTTCATAGTTGAAATCATGGGATTAAATAAAATTTTCTGTGTGAATAGTTTGTTTAAAAATGTGAACAGTTCCATCCACCGACGTGGATGGAACTAGAGCGTATCATGCTTAGTGAAATAAGTCAATCGGAGAAAGACAACTATCATATGATCTCCCTGATATGAGGACATGGAGAAGCAACATGGGGGGGGGTAGGGGGATAGGAGAAGAATAAATGAAACAAGATGGGATTGGGAGGGAGACAAACCATAAATGACTCTTAATCTCACAAAACAAACTGGGGGTTGCTGGAGGGAGGTGGGATTGGGAGAGGGGGAGCGGGCTATGGACATTGGGGAGGGGAGGGTCAGGGGTGGGAGGTTGGGGGAACAGGTGGTGGGTAATGGGGAGGGCACGTTTTGCATGGAGCACTGGGTGTTGTGCAAAAAGAATGAATACTGTTACGCTGAAAAAATAAATAAAATGGAAAAAAAATGTGAACAGTTTTCTTTTCCATTGTTAGTGGTTTCAACCCTGATATTGGCCATGGCTAAAATCATTGGTGTATGAGCAATTACCCTAGCCTCACTGTCTGCTCAAGATACTTAATTTTCAAAGACTTATTAATACTTATCAAATTGCTTTTAAATAAACCAAAGGATGGCTGTCAGAGAAAAAGGCCATAGAAGGGGCTTAGCTGCTAGTGTACCAGATATGTAAACTGACATGATTTTCTAAAGGGCTTCACTGCGGTTTACTTAACACAGAATAAATAGCACATGTTTAAATGTACAATTTGGATGCCTAGGTGGCTCAGTTGTTAAGCGTCTGCCTTTGGCTCCCACATCGGGCTCCCTGCTCCACGAAAAGCCTGCTTCTCCCTCTCCCACTCCCCTACTTGTGTTCCCTCTCTCACTGTCTCTCTATCAAATAAATAAATAAAATCTTTTAAAAAAAATGGAATGTACAATTTGATGAGGTTTGACAAATGTTTACACAATGAAACCATCACGACAATTAAGAGGAGGAAAATATCCATCACCCAAAAATTATCTCTGCTCTTTTAAATCCCTATTTCTGACCTCCTCTATAATCCCCTCTACCCTTAGTCTCTAGTAAACCACTGAACTGCATTGTGCCACTACAGAATATTTGTATTTTCCAGAAATCTATATAAATGGAATCATGCAATATATACTAATTTTTGTCTGCTTTCTTTAAGAAAAATAATCCTGAGATTCATCCATATTGATGGATATATTAAAAATTTATTTGTATTGTTGAGTAGTATCCCATCATATAGAGAAATACCAAAATTTGCCCATTCACCTGTTAAGGAGCATTTCAGTGTTTCCAGTTTTTGTCTATTACAAATAAAGCTCATAAAGTCTTTATATGAAAATATGTTTTAATTTCTCTTAATTAAGAGTAGAATGGCTAATGCAGTTTTTAGGGGCATGTTTAACCTTTAAAAAAACTGCCAATTATATCCCCACATGTTTTTACTATTTATATTCCAAACATAAGTATACAAGAATTCCAGTAAGATTACATCTTTGCCAATAATCGGTAGACTCTTCTTAAAAATTTTACTTTCTAATACGTATGTAGGATATTTCACTGTGAGTTTAATTTACATTTCTCCCAAAACCAGTTATGTTGGGTAGTTTTATCATGTGTTTATTATCTGTGTATCTATTTTTGTAAAGTCTTTTACTAACATTTGAATTATTTTTTATAAATCTTATATGCAAGTCTTATATCATCTATGTCATTTCCAAATGTGGCCTATCTTTTCATTTTCTTAAAGTAAACTAAAAAACAAAGGTTCTTAATTTTGTTGAAAACCAATTTCAATATTTTTGTGCATCATGCATTTTCATTTGTGTCATATTCCTAAGAAACGTTTGCCTGACTGGTCCGTCTGGGTGGCAGAGTCAGTTGAGCATCCAGCTCCTGGTTTAGGCTCAGGTCATATCAGGGTTGTGAGACTGAGCCCTGTGTCCAGATCCCCACTCAGTTGGCTTGAGATTCTCTCTTCTTCTCCCTCTGCCCCTCCCACTTGTGCTCTCTCTCAAAAAATAAAAATTAAAAATTAAACAAAAAAGAAAGAAATCTTTGCCTGACTTAAGGATACAAAGATTTTGTACTGTGTCTTCTTCTAGAAACATTATATTTTTAGGTGATATATTTAAGACTATGATCTAGTTTAGCAAATCATTATATATGATTGACGGTACTATTTGATGTTCGCTGTTTTGCATATGACTATCCGATTATATGCATGTATGTGTTGGAAATATTATCCTATTTCCACCGAATTGCATTTTGAGGCCTTTGTTTTTACTTTAAAAGGGGAACTATGATTGATGATATATACTACTACATATTATAAAATTTTCTAAGTGTTAAAAATGACTTATGAGATTATAAATTGCCTTAAAATGGGGAACAAATTGGAAAAATGACCATAGGTCCTCAAACTTAATATTGAGTTACAGTTGAGACTCTCCTACCTTTTTTTTTTTTAAAGATTTTATTTATTTATTTGACAGAGAGAGAGAGATCACAAGTAGGCAGAGGTAGGCAGAGAAAGGGGAGGAAGCAGACTCCCTGCTGAGCAGAGAGCCCTATGCTGGGCTGGATCCCAGGATCCTGAGATCATGACCTGAGCAGAAGGCAGAGGCTTTAACCCATTGAGCCACCCAGGCGCCCCAATCTCCTACCTGTTCATCCTTATGGCAAGACAGATGCTTTGTCTGAAATGTAATATATTAATATTCTGGAGGCAGGGTTCTAATTAAATAATTCTATCCTATCTCAGAGACTCTATGATGCTTAGAAGACCAGGGAGTGAATGTCCCTTTCCAACTGCAGTCAGCACATATCAAAGAATATAGGACACCATGTTTTGTCACACCCAACTTGAGAAATCATTATACCTTCAAAATTAAATTCATTAAAATTCATATTTGAGAAAAACCTGATTATTTGCATTTTGGGCATCTATGTATCACAAATCAAATGTGATGGGTTGGTAAGAAATGGAGCTCAAATACCAAGAGAGATAAAGACTGTTTTGATACTAATTAGTGTTGCCAGATTGAAAGCTTACCCCCATGTGATTCCTGTTCAGCTCGAGGTTCATTAATCACTTACGTTTAGTGAGATCCTCCTGAGAAATGCTGCCATGTGTTAAACAAATATTATGTAAAATTTAAAAAGTAATAATTCTCTCCAAAATTGAGCTCAATTCATCCTTCAAGGACACATGCACAGCCCACAGGTATGATCAGAATTCCCAAGATAAGTAGAAGCAGCTCTACTAAGTTCTTCATGAGCTATCAAGGGAATGCCCTCTGTGTTTCTCCAGGGATTAGCTCTTTGTTGTCTGAAGGAGAATAAGATATATTATATCCTGTTCATATTCTAGTATCTGAAGTCTTTGATCAGGATTCAGTCACTTACGGTAATTACAGTCTGCCCATTTCTCAAATGCAAATGCCCCTGAGAAGTAGATAAAATTAAGCTCCTCATGTTTCAGAGAATATGTTCTTAAAGTGGAATGTACAGCCTCAACCCTCAGAAGCTCCTCAAAAAATGCATCAGACTCCTGAAAAGTG
This sequence comes from Meles meles, assembly GCF_922984935.1. Lineage (NCBI taxonomy): Eukaryota > Metazoa > Chordata > Mammalia > Carnivora > Mustelidae > Meles > Meles meles. The sequence goes on from NC_060070.1 coordinate 28,542,788, forward strand.
CCAACTTTTGTGTCCAGGACAGGCTGTCTATACCATGGGATAAATAGCAAGCCCCTGGGTGAGGAAACATTAAGTAGTATGAGCCAGGGAAGTATAGTTCTATTAAATGACCTTCTGTGTGAATGGCTTTATTCATTTAATGCTGCATAAAGGATTTTTCACAATTTTTTTATTGTGCTCATAATCAAAATGAATGGAAACACATTGTGTTGCCATATTATGCCACATAACATATTATGCCACATAAAATCTTGCCATACTGTGTAGTATTATTGTCTCATATAACCCTTCCTTTATTTCATTACCTTTTATTTTCCTATTGCAAAATAAGTTTTTAAAGATTTATTTATTCATTTTAGAAAGAGAGAGCACATGCAAATTGGGGGAGGGGTAGAAGGACAGAATCTTCAAGAAGACTCCCTACTGAGTGCAGAGCCCAATGTGGGGCTTGATACCACAACCCATGAGACCATCACCTAAGCCAAAACCAAGAATTGGATGCTCAACCGACACCCAGGCCTCCCAACTGCAAAATAATTTTTATCCTATGTATTTCATATCTACATTTTGGTACAATTCCCAAAAGCTGAACATTTTCTATACTTCAGTTATCATTAAACTGCTTTGAATTTTTTCCAGTGTTGTATGTCATATATAATGCTTCTCTATTTCAGTGAATTATTTGCACTTATTTGAAGGAGATCAAATATTTTTTCATGTATTTAAAAACTATTTTTAGGGCACCTGGGTGGCTCAATGGGTTAAAACTGGGATCGAGCCCTGCTTCGGGCTGTCTGCTTAGCAGGTTGCCTGCTCCCCCCACCCTCTCTCGGCCTGCTTCTCTGCCTACTTGTGGTCTCTGTCTGTCAAAAAAAAAAAAAATAGGAACTTTTTTTTTTTTTTTTTTTATTTAACAGAGAGAAATCACAACCAGGCAGAGAGGCAGGCAGAGAGAGAGGAGGAAGCAGGCCCCCTGCGGAGCAGAGAGCCCGACGTGGGGCTCGATCCCAGGACCCTGAGATCATGACCTGAGCCGAAGGCAGTGGCTTAATCCACTGAGCCACCCAGGCGCCCCAATAGGAACTATTTTTATATCATAATTTCGAGCATTCTTTATTCATACTTTGCCCATTTTTATTTCAGAATATTTTAGTCTTTTTTGTCTTGTTCTTTTTAAAAGACTTCATAATTTATTATGGTAGTTTTTCCACCATATTTATTATTAGTGTTTAACACTTTCCCTGCTTTATTACTTATCTTTTAGTATCTTCCAAGAACTTTTTAAAATAATGTAATTTATTATTTTTAAATAGCAGATGCATTTTTGAATTACAGCTAGTTTCCTATCTTGCTTAGTCTTAAAAACTCTGAGGGCACCACCAGTTTTACCCCCACCCCCATCAAGGAAGAGACACAGAAATGACATTGTATCTACTGTGAAAGTGGAAATACACTTTTAATCTGGGTCATTTTTCCGTAGTCACAGTTTTGTGTGTTTTTTAATCTGTCTCTTTTAATCTGGGCCATTTTTCAGTGGTCAGAGCTTTGTGTGTGAGTCCTCGAATCAATTCACCACCATATAGATTTTAAAACTGAAACTCCGTAACACAGATATCTGGATTGTCAGTTTCTCCAAAAGCTAGTAACCACTTTAATACTCCATTTATTTCTCCTACTTCTCCTTCCTCTTCTTTCTGCCTCTCCCTATTTCCCTCACTCCCTATACCTCTTTCCTTTTATGAGGAATTTTCTAATTCCTTACCATTTCATTTATAATTTCAAAAACATTTATTTTAACATACATTTTAGTTTGTTTTAGATGTTTTATTTTTGTTGCTTTTTTTAGGATATCTAGTTTGTCATATTACCATATTATAGAAGTCGAAAGTATCAGACATTCTTTTTCAATACTATAGAAGAAGACACTATTCATTAACATTGATGCATCTGAATGAAAACTCCAACTGAGGCATTCCTTTCACCTTATTTTGCATTTCCCTTGTATGAGGATGTTTGAGAGAACGTTTTGAACAGATATTTTGTGTACTAAATATATATCCTCAAGCTGAAAAATAAAGTAGGCATCATCAAAAATAACAATGGAAAGAAGTACAGGTGTGAAGACCAAAAAAAAAAAAAAAATTCACATCATTAAGCTATATCCCCAAAGCAAATTAAAATGATTTACTCTTCTTAGGTGGTTTTTTTTTTAATTTAGGATTTTTCTCCTTACAACTTTATTCATTGACTTATTTAATATTCAATTTTATAATCAATAGATACACTTTATATAAAAATGTGATGAAACGGTCGGTTTTGGGTAATCGTTTCCAGCACCTATTTATGGACCAAATGCAGCTGTATAGGAAACACTGAAAAGCTTATTAAAAATAAATATCCTAGGACTTATACTTTTTCTTTTTTTTTTTAAGACAAATGGTTATCCTTATCTTTTTTATTTTATTTTTATTTATTTATTTGTCAGAGAGAGAGAGAGCGAGCACAGGCAGACAGAGTGGCAGGCAGAGACAGAGAGAGAAGCAGGCTCCCCGCTGATCACGGAGCCCGATGTGGGACTCAATCCCAGGACACTGGGATCATGAACTGAGCCGAAGGCAGCCGCTTAACCAACTGAGCCACCCAGGCGTCCCTCTTTCCTTTTTTTTTTTTAAGTAGGCTCCATCCTGGACATGGGGTCCAACATGGGGTCTCAACGACTCTGAGATCAAGATCTGAGCTGAGATCAAGAGTCATATGCTTAACCAATTGAGCCACCCAGCACCCCAGAACTAACCCGTTTTAATACATATAAATAGTAATACAGATAGAGAAAGGGAAGGTTAAAAAAATAAATTGCCTAAAGTTGTACAGCTGGTATCTGACACAAGTGAGTTGACACATAGTGTAAGGGCCTGTTTAGCCAGAGCGATGCCATCTGGTTAAACAGTGATTTTGTTGTTTATGCAGTAAAACTTAAACTGCCCCCCGCACCCCCCCCAACCAGGGGATTACTTAAAAACAAGTCCTGGAAACCAGTCACAGGTAACAAAGCCCAAATACAAGGGTGGGTCAGGGCAGGTGGAGGTATCCAGTCGGTGGGGGTGCATACTGTCTCCCTGGCTACCAAGGAGTATGGGTCCCGCCCTTTGGGTGCCTTTTGGGCACCAATTCTGACCAAGGTGATAGACTAGTTCAAATATCTACTAGGGTAAATTGTAATTCAATTGGCCACCTGTGTGTGACCTAGCATGACTGTGCAGCTTTCTCTATGTGTTACAATCTCATTGGCCACCTGTGCGTGGTCAGGCCCAACCACATGGCCCTTGCCCTTTAAAAGTTAGTAAGTCAGGGAGAGGTCTCCTCTTTGCAAGAGCCAGCCCTGGCCGGTCAGTTTGATTCTCCATGCTTGGTGTGAAATAAAGCTTTGCTTGACCTTCGCTTTGTATCAGTCTTGCTCCTTTGACCATGGACCCAATAATAGTTATGTCTAAAGATGCTGGTGTTGGATATATTTTCTATGACATTTGTGTCAGTTTTCCAGTTTTTCAAATTATCTATTTGTCCATCATGAAGACAATGCAGCTGAATGGTATGAACTATGTAGAAATATCCCAAATTTAGTACAAAGTAATAAAATTTATTTAGTTGTTAGTTAGAATTTTCCAAACTCTAATAGAAAAGTAAACACTAAGAAGAGTGGGTAGAAATCAATAGTTTAATGTGATATATGTTTATTCCTGAAATTGATGTCATGATATATTTTGTGGTAGAGACAATAAATTATAAGAGACTAAATACATTGTAAATACAAATTTATTTGGAAAATAAAAGTATATAGACAATTTACTTATAACTGATGTTACATAATTTTGTTGATAACAGTGAATTGCTGGGGTGAATGAATATGAAATAGAAAGGAGAACATTTCATGAAGCTCTTTTCACTGAATGTCATTTCTTAAACCAAGCAAAATGGAACCTGGGTGAAACCTAAAGGGTAGACAGTTATCCTCTAGGGTATGTAAAAGACCCAGAAAGGGGATTGTCTCATATTTATTTCTAATTTGGAATGTTAATCTGTATGAATAACTTCTCTAGTTTCTTAACTTCTCTTGACCCAAACTTTCTCTGCTCTTTTGTTTTCTGAGGACATACTTCATAAAGAAAATATATAGGGAAGTTCAGACATGTTTAAGGAAAAGAGATATATTCTGCTGACTCTGCCTCAATACTACATCTCTAAGTGTATACTATCCCATAGGACTTTCAAGGTAAAAGCCTCAGATTCAGTATCAACAAATGCTTATGTACTATCATTAATAACAAAATGTATACTTCATTGAAAAAGCTCTATTTGTTCAGTGGACCAGATGCCAGAAATCAGGCCCTGGTAGAAATAGTCAAATATAGCTGAGGAAATATAATATAGGAAAAGAAGATAAAAGTAGACTAAGGAGAAAAGAAATAAGACAGCATGAGTTACGTCCTCTACTCCCTGTCTCCAAATCCAGGAGTTGGACTGAATTGCTGATAGTTAGCCTGAAATGCAGCCAACCTAATATTGACTTGATGTAGCCAGTATCTCAAATAAACCTCAGCTGTTATAGTGTGGGAGCCAAGAGACTTCACACGGGAGCATGCTAGGAAGTGCAATGGATATGTTGTTAATAGTATTTGGTGTTATCATGAATTGCAGGAATGCGTGGGGATTCTATAGAAGAAGACACTATTCATTAACATTGATGCATCTGAATGAAAACTCCATCTGAGACATTCCTCTAACTTTATTTTGCATTTGTAGAAATGGCCAAAACTGAACTGTTTTTTTGAAGAAACAAAATTTTTTCCTACATTATTTCCAGCCTTGAGAAAACCAGAGGGAGATCTTTCAGTTGTAACAAAGCTGAACTATCAAAAAATCTTGTGTAAATAGAAATCTTAAGCTAGTTCAGGTACAAAATGCAGCCAAAGTTGTTTTTTCATCATGTGAACAATGACAATCAGCTGTTCCTTTGATAATGGCTTTCTAGTTGACCATTTTGTTCTTGCAGCATATTAGGAAAAATAAACTGGCCAATAGAGTCTTTTTTTTTTCTTTTTTGCCTTTTTAAAAAAAATTAACATATAATGTAATACTTGGGGTACAGGTGTGGTACTGTGACTCATCAGTCTTACACAATTCACAGCATTCCCCATAGCACATACCCTCCCCAATGTCCATCACCTAGCAACCCCATCTCTCCCACCTTCCTCTCCACTCTAGCAACCCTCAGTTTGTTTCCTGAGATTAAGAATTTCTTGTGCTTTGTCTCCCTCCCTGGTTTCATCTTGTTTTGCTTTTCTTCTCTTCCGCTATGATCCCTCTGCCTTGTTTCTCAAATTCCACATATCAGTGAGATCATATGATAATTATCTTTCTCTGGTTGACTTATTTTGCTTAGCATAACCTTCTAGTTCCATCCTCGTTATTGTAAATGGCAAGATTCCATTTTTTGGTGGCTGCATAATATTTCCCGTGTGTGTGTGTATGAGAGAGAGAGAGAGAGAGAGAGAGAGAGTTAATGTCTTCTGCCCGTTTCTTGACTGGATTATTTATTCTTTGGGTGTTGACTTTGATAAATTCCTTATAGATTTTGGATACTAGCCCTTTATCTGATGTCATTTGCAAATATCTTCTCCCACTCTGTCAGTTGTCTTTTGGTTTGTTGACTGTTTTATGTTTATGGATTAGAAGAACAAATATTGTTAACATGTCTATGCTACTTAGAACAATCTATATATTTAATGCAATTCCTATCAAAATACCATCAAGTTTTTTTCAAAGAAATGGAACAAAAAATCCTAAAATTTTATGGAACCAGAAAAGACCCTGAATAGCCCGAGGAATGTTGAAAAAGAAAACCAAAGCTGGCAGCCACATAATTCTAGACTTCAAGCTCTATTACAAAGCTGTAATCATCAAGACAGTATGGTACTGGCACAAAAACAGACTCGTAAATGAATGGAACAGAATAGAGAGCCCAGAAATGGACCCTCAATTCCATGATCAACTAATCTTTGATAAAGCAGGAAAGAATGTGCAATGGAAAAAATACAGTCTCTTCAACAAATGGTGTTGGGAAAACTGGACAGCCACATGGAGAATAATGAAACTGGATCATTTCCTTATACCATACACAAAAACAGACTCCAAATGTATGAAAGACTTCAATGTGAGACAAGAATCCATCAAAATCCTGAGGAGAATACAGGCAGCCATCTCTTTGACCTCAGCCACAACAACTTCTTCCTAGAAACATTGCCAAAGGCAAGGGAAGCAAGGGCAAAATGAACTATTGGGACTTTATGAAGATAAAAGTCTTTTGTACAGCAAAGGCCAGTAGAATCTTGACAGGCCATGTTGCATCCTAAAGATCCTTTTTTTAAGACTGCTTTGTTTGACTTCAATTTTAAAGAATCTAAATATTTTTATTCTCACCCTAGATGTTCAGATAACTCATTTCAAAGCTATAAGGGTGATTTCTGACATGGGGTAAACGAGGCCACATGGGAATAAATTTAATCTAAAAATCTCTGCAAAGGATAGAGTTACATTAGAACTTCAATAAGGCTTTCATCATCCCTGAGGAAGAGACTTGAGTTCTATTAAGATATTAAGACATCAGCTGAAGGAAGCCATTTTGGCTGCAGGACTGGGAGAGTGGACAGTGCCTCTGAGAGGGCATCAGAAAGGTGGGAACACAAAATATCTGCTGAGGCTAGAAAACTCTCCTTTTTTTTTTTTTCTTCTTTTCCTGGGTCTCAGTTGGTATTTCAGGGTAGAAAGAGGTGTTGGAATTTGGACTTTGATGGGTAGGAAAGGTTGCTGAGTTGGAGAATCAAGACATATATACTTAAAACTATATATAACCTCCCAGGAGGAGCCCCTGAGAACTGGGAACACCAGCCTAGATCAGAGATCAGATAAAGCAAACCCCCTGACTTTCAGCAAATTATACTCTTAGTTTAGATCTAGTGCCTGTGTCTTGATTAAGTGTATTTTAATGCCCAGTTTCTCTTTCTTCTTAAATATTCTACAGTCTAGAGAATTTGGCCCTAGGTTTAATAGTCTTTTTTGAGCTTTTGGGTGACTTCATATCAGTAAAGATACATAAGGTGAAAAAGAAGTTTGAAATATGATCTTGGGTTAAAAACTTGATTTGGGGGGCACCTGGGTGGCTCAGTGGGTTAAAACCTCTGCCTTCGGCTCAGGTCATGGTCCCGGGGTCCTGGGATCGAGCCCCACATCGGGCTCTCTGCTTGGCAGGGAGCCTGCTTCCTCCTCTCTCTCTATGCCTGCCTCTCTCCCTACTTGTGATCTATCTGTCAAATAAATAAATAAAATCTTAAAAAAAAAAAACAAAAACAAACTTGATTTGGACTCCACAAAGTTATCTCCTATCTTAGCTGTCACCCACCCTTCAGTAATAATGGATCATGGTGGCTATGGATATTGTCATCTTTGTCAGATCCTGAACAGCAAGGTTAATATCCTAAAAAATAGTCAATATGAAAATTAAACCCTCCATTTATCAGTAATAAGATAATCCTATCATGTCCAAGTTTCTCTAAATACTCATAAAATATATTTTTTCACACCAACTGGATTACTTTGTATCAAGGCCTTTAGTTCACTTGATTTGGAAACATTTCCTTCCTGTACTTCAGGTGAATTTATCATCTCTAAATTGATCTGTTGATTTATGACTAAATAAATTCGTAGGAGGCAGTGATTCTGGCATATGATTTGCCGCAAATAATTGAACATTAATTCTTATATCCAAATAATTTAGAAGGCGCTGCTTCATGATCACCATGGCCATAGGTTATCACCATCCATAAGTCTCAGACTACTATGCCTGTATTGTTGCCTAGTGAGAGGATCTGTAAATTACAACAAGAAATGAAATAGGAGTAGGTATGTCTATCACTTACCTTTGGTCTGAATGACAGTCTAAGATACTGGATGACTGTTTCATGATTCTCTTTTTAAGTTGGTAACAGTGGGTCACATCTGTTTCTGTTTTGTCTTCACTATTCCAGTTTAGGAAGCATCCTGACATCCTCATTTATATTCTTCGTCTTGATAAACAGCCCGATATTTCATGCACTGTTACCAATGTATGAAGGTTAGAGAATTAAAATATAGCTTATATGGGTTCCTTTTACTTGATACAGTAATATATTTCTGAAGATTAGATTTTGGATTCCTCCAGAATAGTCCACCCCATTGTACTTACCAGATAGTCAAAACACCAAAGACTATGACAGGGAAGATAGGTGAAAGTATAAAAAATGTGATAATTGAAAGCTATTTAAAAATTTTGAGCAGATTTGATTTCCAAATCCAAAGACTTAATATTATAGTGAAGGAACACAAGAGTTCTGTCAAAGGGCCAAAAGTTAGGTCCCTTTCGTTTTTGATTGCAGATGAATAACAATAAACTCAATATGCTTGCAGAACAAAGTAGATTCCCCAGCTGCTAGAAGCGTCCATGGAGAGGACTGGAATCTGAAGAGTGATTTCATTATTGCAGTGAGCTTTGAGGTGCCTTTGAAACTCCAGATCGAAATTTTAGCTTTCTTTTTTGCCTGTAATGTTCCCCTAATTTACCTATACTTTATGTGAACAAACAAAAATCCTTGCCTCCTCAACACTCAGCTGAATTTCCATTTCCACAGTGATGCTCAACTAAAACTAATCTGAAAGAGTTCTCTTTCTCTTCTCAGCATCTCTAGGGGCATCTCCTAAAATGTGTAGGAAATAAAAAAGCATTTATCCAACATGTTTACAGATGTTAGGTGTTCCATGATCAACTCAATTTGGAAAATATTCTGTTAAAATGAACAGGCTTGGTTAATATATGAGTTTTGAGATTGAGAAATATAGCATGTTAATTTGAGCTATGAGCTTTAAGAATGAAGTGTAAGATGGCAAATTTCACAGTTGTGTTTGATATCCAGCAATTTTTTCAGTGTAGTAAAAGGCTAGTGAGTATTCTATAGATTAGTTGGGAAATACTTTGATTCTATGAAAATTAATATATAAGCCATTTATTTTATACTTAATTCTATGCTATCATTAATTGTTCAACTTCCCATATGTGTGTTATTTTTTCTTAAGGTAAAGGCACATGAAATAGAAGTTTATGCATGCTCTCTTCTCTCAATCCCATGGTACCTAATAGTTACACTGAGTACTGAATTACTTAAAATTCTGAGTACACTGAGTACTGAATTACTTAAAAAATTACTTGAATTACTTAAAAAATTACTTGAATTACTTAAAAAAAAACACATTAATTTCTGTGTGTTTTCAATATGGAGAATCTCCCTACTAGTTTGTCTAGACCTTTAACCCACTCTTGACAACTACATTTTTGTACACAAGAGTCTGTTTTCATACTGGATCATATATATCTTACTCTAATAATGCGTATATACTACCTATGTCAATTTACCAGATATGTAAAAGTGTTATATAATATTATAGCAAGTGGTACTTGAGTTTTTCAGGGAAGAGGTAGAATCATACTTTTCCAAAATAATTCTTTATCTCTATCTCCATTTCTATCAACTATGCATATTTTTGCTTTCTTAGTTAAATATATTGCCCCCAAACTAAATTTTTCTCATTTGAATTTTCTTCTATTAGTAAATTACTTTGTACAATTGGAGTGTTTTTATAACAAAAAAGAACTTCCATTAAACTCAACTGAGAAATGTCATAAGTTAGAATAATACTGAGTACTAGATTTTTTCTTTGCTTGAAGTGCACATCCTTACAAAGCAAGTGATTAATTCTTACCTAATAGTTACCCTTTCATTAGAATCAACCTTTTGACTTTCCCTGAATTGGTATACTTCCTTTCTGTCTTCCTTCAATATTAATGGTTAATCCCATTCTTAGAGACATGTACCTCTATGAAATAGCTCCTCCTCATCTTAAATATGAATATGATTTTTATAAATCTCAATAGTTTCTGGGCTGTGATATGTTTATCTCCTTGCTATTTTGTCAGTACACGTCATTTGATCTACAAAGCGTGTCAATCTGCACATTCCCTAAGCATGACTTAAGGTTGAAGAAAAAATGGAGAACATAAGTATATTTTATCAAAAATTAATTTCTTCAAAATAATCATCAATCATCAGTATCTTTTTAATTCAAATAATGCTCTTGTTACACTCTTTACACACTCATAAACTGGCATTTTTTTAACTTGATACACTTTCCTTTGAAGTAAAAAACATAATATGCCATAAACTTGGGTAATGATCAATAGCTCACAATGTGGAGTTATATTATAGAAACTATCACTTATATCTTTATTAAATCTTCCATCTCAGTGCTACCAATGCAAGTACAATGTGATTTTTACATAGTTATAATTCCTAAGGTTTAATGATGAAAAATTGCAAATTTAGCTTTCTTTTTGAAGTAACTCATAAGGTTTACATGTAAAACCACCAACTATGCTAATAAGAGAAAATGTGAAAAATGTGAACAGATCACAGTATCAGTTATTTTACTATCATGTAAAATGGTGTAGAATAGAGAGGTTTTGGAAGAACTGTTCACCAGGAGATGTAGTTTACATAAAAATAGGGGGAAATACTGAAGAAATTTGTAGGAAAAAAGCTTGTAAATTAAACATGCATCTTGAGGGACAAACTGGTTCTCTTACTTTGGCTCCAACAGAGATATCCTCCTATTTTCTTGCTAGTAGAACCCACTTTTGATAAGGAATTGACATGGGTGTGCTAAGGAAAGATGGGTACCACCACAAAGTAGGATTTTTTTTTTTTTTTGTCCTTAAGTCAACCATAGAAATCTCTTTCTTCTCTTTTAGAGAGTACTTTAGAATTGGACATTGATCCAGTTCAGTTTATTGAGAAGTCAGGGTAATATGCTAGGAAACTGATAAGAGATTTAAAGAAATTTCCCCCCTTTTCCCTCTTACTTTGGAAAAGGTACTGCTTGTTGTAGTGACATCATTCTTGCAAATATTGGGGAAATCAGGAGTTGTGCAGAGCAGCTGATCTATGTCCCTGACATTGGTGAGCATCTGAGTTAACCCCAGATTTACCATTTTCTGGATTTTTGTCATGGAAAGAATAAAATTATGTGGTTCAAGCCACTTTTAGTTTTAGAAGTCTGCCTAAAGTTTATTGGTGTGTATGTGTCTGGTTAAGCAATTTGAACCTGGTTGAATAATATAAGGTTACTTTCCTGATGTCACTAAAGGCCTTTTTAAACTAGATAAGGCAACATAAGTGAGTGCTGTTTTTGCTTTCAGACTGTCTTTAATAGAAGCAATAAGCTAGTGGCCAATAGGCCCTGAAATACTCTTGATTGGTCTTCATGGTATATACACTTTTTTGTCAACTTTTGCCACATCCCTGCAACGTACTGGCCTGCTTTACATATTAACATAATCTAATTGGCCACTATATTAATATGATTAGAGCTTCTTGGTTAAAAGTCTAGAAAATTAATCCTTGAAACATTTATGTAACCATCTTAAAGCTTTGAAAGGAAAATTTGGGATATTCTAAACATTTTCTGTGTCAATTCTATCACTAAATATTTACTTTTAAGAAAACAGATGTGGCTGCATGAGATGAAGATATTTAATCTTTATAATCTGCTAATTTTAGTGACAGAATCATGAAGAAAGTCTTAACTAATGATATTGTCAAATTTGTTAACTAAAATATAGTACATACAATCATTAAAAATAAGTTATTTCATATTTTTCTCAGTTTGATCTGTTCCAAAAAAACTAAAGACCAAGTAACTGATCTAAGCTCTGAGAAGGAACATGTATGAATTACACTAGACAATTTTATATAGATATAAAGCAGATACATTTTATAATTTTTTTGAGGATCCATAAGATCCTCAAAAGGATCATGGTTGCTTACATACAGAATCAGCACTTGATCACAATTTTGATTGTGCTTATAGAACTATATTTGTGGAAAATTTCTTATCAAAATTTGCATTTTTAAATTGCAAGCCAAATAAAAGAACTGTATTGACATGACTGAAGATGGCATGGGAAATTGTGAGCCACTCAAAAATTTGCAATAATTTTGTGAAATTATCCATCATTGATTTATCAGTTTAGGGCAACTTCTTACAAAGTCAGCATAATAGTTTCTACTTTCATTCTACCATTTTGAGACACTGGGAAAGTGATATAATTTCTTCAAATTATCTTTGATAGTAGTTTTATCTACCTCTACTTCAAACATATGAAGGTAAATGGTAAGAATCTTTGTGAATGATCCTTGGAGAAAATGTGATGGTAAAAGACTGGAAGTATTTGAGAAATGTGCTATTTTGGTTAAAAACTTGATATTTAGGATATTTATTGGTATAGTAGAAAATGCAAATAAATGAAAATCTTTTGAAAGGGAAGTATTAAATACATGGGCTTCAAATTTGTGTTTTTTTTTTCTTCCCCATTTTATTTATTTTTTTCAGTGTAACAGTATTCATTGTTTTTGCACAACACCCAGTGCTCCATACAAAACGTGCCCTCCCTATTACCCACCACCTGTTTCCCCAAGCTCCCACCCCTGACCCTTCAAAACCCTCAGGTTGTTTTTCAGAGTCCATAGTCTCTTATGGTTCGCCTCCCCTCCCCAATGTCCATAGCCCCCTCCCCCTCTCCCAATCCCACCTCCCCCCAGCAACCCCCAGTTTGTTTTGTGAGATTAAGAGTCATTTAGGGTTTGTCTCCCTCCCAATCCCATCTTGTTTCATTTATTCTTCTCCTATCCGCCTAACCCCCCATGTTGCTTCTCCATGTCCTCATATCAGGGAGATCATATGATAGGTGTCTTTCTCCGATTGACTTATTTCACTAAGCATGATACGCTCTAGTTCCATCCACGTCGTTGCAAATGGCAAGATTTCATTTCTTTTGATGGCTGCATAGTATTCCATTGTGTATATATACCACTTCTTCTTTATCCATTCATCTGTTGATGGACATCTAGGTTCTTTCCATAGTCTGGCTATTGTAGACATTGCTGCTATAAACATTCGGGTACACGTGCCCCTTCGGATCACTATGTTTGTATCTTTAGGGTAAATACCCAGTAGTGCAATTGCTGGGTCATAGGGTAGTTCTATTTTCAACATTTTGAGGAACCTCCATGCTGTTTTCCAGAGTGGTTGCACCAGCTTGCATTCCCACCAACAGTGGAGGAGGGTTCCCCTTTCTCCACATCCTCGCCAGCATCTGTCATTTCCTGACTTGTTAATTTTAGCCATTCTGACTGGTGTGAGGTGATATCTCATTGTGGTTTTGATTTGTATTTCCCTGATGCCGAGTGACGTGGAGCACTTTTTCATGTGTCTGTTGGCCATCTGGATGTCTTCTTTGCAGAAATGTCTGTTCATGTCCTCTGCCCATTTCTTGATTGGATTGTTTGTTCTTTGGGTGTGGAGTTTGCTAAGTTCCTTATAGATTTTGGATACTAGCCCTTTATCTGATATGTCGTTTGCAAATATCTTCTCTCATTCTGTCAGTTGTCTTTTGGTTTTGTTAACTGTTTCCTTTGCTGTGCAAAAGCTTTTGATCTTGATGAAATCCCAATAGTTCATTTTTGCCCTTGCTTCCCTTGCCTTTGCCGTTGTTCCTATGAAGATGTTGCTACGGCTGAGGTCGAAGAGGTTGCTGCCTGCATTCTCCTCAAGGATTTGGATGGATTCCTTTCTCACATTGAGGTCCTTCATCCATTTGGAGTCTATTTTCGTGTGTGGTGTAAGGAAGTGGTCCAATTTCATTTTTCTGCATGTGGCTGTCCAATTTTCCCAGCACCATTTATTGAAGAGGCTGTCTTTTTTCCATTGGACATTCTTTCCTGCCTTGTCGAAGATTAGTTGACCATAGAGTTGAGGGTCTATTTCTGGACTCTCTATTCTGTTCCATTGATCTATGTGCCTGTTTTTGTGCCAGTACCATGCTGTCTTGATGATGACAGCTTTGTAATAGAGCTTGAAGTCCGGAATTGTGATGCCACCCACTTTGGCTTTGTTCTTCAATATTCCTTTGGCTATTCGAGGTCTTTTCTGGTTCCATATAAATTTTAGGATTATTTGTTCCATTTCTTTGAAAAAAATGGATGGTATTTTGATAGGGATTGCATTAAATGTGTAGATTGCTTTAGGTAGCATGGACATTTTCACAATATTTATTCTTCCAATCCAGGAGCATGGAACATTTTTCCATTTCTTTGTGTCTTCCTCAATTTCTTTCATGAGTACTTTATAATTTTCTGTGTATAGATTCTTAGCCTCTTTGGTTAGGTTTATTCCTAGGTATCTTATAGTTTTGGGTACAATTGTAAATGGGATTACTCCTTAATTTCTCTTTCTTCTGTCTTGTTGTTGGTGTACAGAAATGCAACTGATTTCTGTGCATTGATTTTATATCCTGACACTTTACTGAATTCCTGGACAAGTTCTAGCAGTTTTGGAGTGGATTCTTTTGGGTTTTCCACATATAGTATCATATCATCTGCGAAGAGTGATAGTTTGATTTCTTCTTTACCAATTTGGATGCCTTTAATTTCTTTTTGTTGTCTGATTGCTGAGGCTAGGACTTCTAGTACTATGTTGAATAGCAGTGGTGATAATGGACACACCTGCCGTGTTCCTGACCTTAATGGAAAAGCTTTCAGTTTTTCTCCATTGAGAATGATATTTGCGGTGGGTTTTTCATAGATGGCTTTGATAATATTGAGGTATGTGCCCTCTATCCCTACACTTTGAAGAGTTTTGATCAGGAAGGGATGTTGTACATTGTCAAATGCTTTTTCAGCATCTATTGAGAGTATCATATGGTTCTTGTTCTTTCTTTTATTAATGTGTTCTAGCACATTGATTCATTTGCGGATGTTGAACCAACCCTGCAGCCCTGGAATAAATCCCACTTGGTCGTGGCGAATAATCTTTTTAATGTACTGTTGAATCCTATTGGCTAGTATTTTGGTGAGAATTTTTGCGTCTGTGTTCATCAAGGATATTGGTCTGTAGTTCTCTTTTTTGGTGGGATCCTTGTCTGGTTTTGGGATCAAGGTGATGCTGGCCTCATAAAATCAGTTTGGAAGTTTTCCTTCCATTTCTATTTTTTGGAACAGTTTCAGGAGAATAGGAATGAGTTCTTCTTTAAATGTTTGGTAGAATTCCCCTGGGAAGCCGTCTGGACCTGGGCTTTTGTTTGTTTGGAGATTTTTGATGACTGCTTCAATCTCCTTACTGGTTATGGGCCTGTTCAGGTTTTCTGTTTCTTCCTGGTTCAGTTGTGGTAGTTTATATGCCTCTAGGAATGCATCCATTTCTTCCAGATTGTCAAATTTGTTGGCGTAGAGTTGCTCATAGTATGTTCTTATAATTGTCTGTATTTCTTTGGTGTTAGTTGTGATCTCTCCTCTTTCATTCATGATTTTATTTATTTGGGTCCTTTCTTTTTTCTTTTTGATGAGTCTGGCCAGGGGTTTATCAATCTTACTGATTCTTTCAAAGAACCAGCTCCTAGTTTCATTGATTTTTTCTATTGTTTTTTTGGTTTCTATTTCATTGATTTCTGCTCTGATCTTTATGATTTCTCTTCTCCTGCTGGGTTTAGGGTTTCTTTCTTGTTCTTTCTCAAGCTCCTTTACGTGTAGGGTTAGGTTGTGTACTTGAGACCTTTCTTGTTTCTTGAGGAAGGCTTGTACTGCTATATATTTTCCTCTCAGGACTGCCTTTGCTGTGTCCCACAGATTTTGAACCGTTGTGTTTTCATTATAATTTGTTTCCATTAATTTTTTCAGTTCTTCTTTAATTTCCTGGTTGACCCATTCATTCTTTAGAAGGATGCTGTTTAGTCTCCATGTATTAAGGTTCTTTCCAGCTTTCCTCTTGTGATTGAGTTCTAGCTTCAGAACATTGTGGTCTGAAAATATGCAGGGAATGATCCCAATCTTTTGATACCGGTTGAGACCTGATTTGTGACCCAGGATGTGATCTATTCTGGAGAAGGTTCCATGTGCACTAGAGAAGAATGTGTATTCTGTTGCTTTGGGATGAAATGTTCTGAATATATCTATGACGTCCATCTGGTCCAGTGTGTCATTTAAGGCCTTTATTTCCTTGTTGATCTTTGGCTTGGATGATCTGTCCATTTCAGTGAGGGGAGTGTTCAAGTCCCCTACTGTTATTGTATTATTATGGATGTGTTTCTTTGATTTTGTTATTAATTGGTTGATATAGTTGGCTGCTCCCACGTTAGGGGCATAGATATTTAAAATTGTTAGATCTTCTTGTTGGACAGACCCTTTGAGTAGGGTATAGTGTCCTTCCTCATCTCTTACTATAGTCTTTGGCTTAAAATCTAATTGATCTGATATAAGGATTGCCACCCTAGCTTTCTTCTGATGCCCATTAGCATGGTAAATTGTTTTCCACCCCCTCACTTTAAATCTGGAGGTGTCTTCGCGTCTAAAATGAGTTTCTTGTAGGCAACATACTGATGGGTTTAGTTTTTTTATCCATTCTGATACCCTGTGTCATTTGATTGGGGCATTTAGCCCATTAATATTCAGGGTAACTATTGAGAGATATGAATTTCATGCCATTATTAGTCTGTAAGGTGACTGTTACTGTATATTGTCTCTGTACGTTTCTGATCTACTACTTTTAGGCTCTCTCTTTGCTTAGAGGACCCCTTTCAATATTTCCTGTAGAGCTGGTTTGGTGTTTGCAAATTCTTTCAGTTTTTGTTTGTCCTGGAAGCTTTTGATCTCTCCTTCTATTTTCAATGATAGCCTAGCTGGATAGAGTATTCTTGGCTGCATGTTTTTCTCGTTTAGTGCTCTGAATATATCATGCCAGCTCTTCCTGGCCTGCCAGGTCTCTGTGGATAAGTCTGCTGCCAATCTAATATTCTTACCATTGTATGTTACAGACTTCTTTTCCCGGGCTGCTTTCAGGATTTTCTCTTTGTCACTAAGACTTGTAAATTTTACTATTAGGTGACGGGATGTGGACCTATTCTTGTTGACTTTGAGGGGGGTTCTCTGCATCTCCTGGATTTTGATGCTTGTTCCCTTTGCCATATTAGGGAAATTCTCTCCAATAATTCTCTCCAATAGACCTTCTGCTCCCCTCTCTGTTTCTTCTTCTTCTGGAATCCCAATTATTCTAATGTTGTTTCGTCTTATGGTGTCACTTATCTCTCGAAATCTCCCCTCATGGTCCAGTAGCTGTTTGTCCCTCTTTTGTTTGGCTTCTTTATTCTCTGTCATTTGGTCTTCTATATCACTAATTCTTTCTTCTGCCTCATTGATCCTAGCAGTGAGAGCCTCCATTTTTGATTGCACCTCATTAATAGCTTTTTTGATTTCAACTTGGTTAGATTTTAGTTCTTTAATTTCTCCAGAAAGGGCTTTAATATCTCCAGAGAGGGTTTCTCTAATATCTTCCATGTCTTTTTCGAGCCCGGCTAGAATGTTCAGAATCGTCATTCTGAACTCTTGATCTGACATATTACCAATGTCTGTGTTGATTAGGTCCCTAGCCTTCAGTACTGTCTCTTGTTCTTTTGTTTGTGGTGATTTTTTCTGCCTTGTCATTTTGTCCAGATAAGAGGATATGAAGGAGCAAATAAAACACTAAAAGGGTGGCAAAGACCCCAGAAAAATGCTCTGTAACCAAATGAGAAGAGACCCCAAATTGTGGGGGGGAGAAAGGGGATAAAAAGAGGTTCAGAAAAAAAAAGAAAAAAAATTTAAAAAATAAAACAAAGAAAAAATATAAAAAAGGAAGAAAAAATATATATGTTTAGATAAGCTAGTCAAAAAACATTAAAAAAGAAAAGGGTAAAAGTTTTAAAAAATTTAGCAGAAGAAGAAAAAAGAAAAAAAAATTGAAAAAGAAAAAAAAAATTGAAGTAGCCGCAAGACTAAAGAATCATGGGGAGAAAGCCATGAGTTCCATGCTTTGCTTTCTCCTCCTCTGGAATTGTGCTGCTTTCTTAGGAATTGAACCTACTTTCCTTGATAGATGAACTTCGTCCTGGCTGGATCTTCTGGGGGAGGGGCCTGTTGTAGTGACTCTCAAGTGTCTTTGCCCGAGGCGGTATTGCACCGCCCTTACCGGCGGCCGGACTAAGTAATCAGCTCGGGTTCGCTTTTGGGAGCTTCTGTTCCCTGAACGCTTTCCGTAGAGTTCCGGAGGACGGGAATGAAAATGGCGGCCTCCTAGTCTCCTCCTAGTCTCCTGCCCGGAGGAGCCGAGAGCCTGGGGCCCCACTCCTCAGTGCGCCCCCAGAGGACAGCACCCAATCACTCCTGTATCCCCAGCCTCCAGCCGTGCTCCGAGCTCACCCAGCCCGGGACCAGTTCAAGGTAACCCCGAGCTGAGAGCTCAGTCCTCGGCTCTGTCTCTGCAGCCGGCTTCCCCGTTCTAATACCTGCAAGCTCTGCGACACTCCGACACCTCCGATCCTTCTGTGACCCTGCGGGACCTGGGGCCTCACTGGCCCCGCGTGGGCTTCACCCTGGTTTAGCCTCTGGAGCAATGTCCCTCAGTGCAACAGACTTTTAAAAGTTCTGATTTTGTGCTCCGTTCCTCCCCCGCTTGCCGGGATCCGGCCCCTCCCCCCGCGGTCTATCTTCCCGTCGTTTTAGATTCACTTCCCCGCCAGTCCTACCTTTCAGAAAGTGGTTGATTTTCTGTTTCTCGAGTTGCTGTTCTTCTTCTCTTCGATCTCCCGTTGGATTTGTAGGTGTTTGCAATGTTTAGATAAGCTATCGAGCTGATCTCCTGCTACCTGATGTAGTCTCAGCCTGCTACTTCTCCGCCATCTTGACTCCTCAGCCCAAATTTGTGTTTTTATATTAATTTTGCTGCTGTTACATTTATCTTTAATACAGCCAACTGTCGCTTCATAATGTACTTTGTGGATAAATTTTAGTGAACATTATAAATTTTAAATTAGAATTTTACTTACGATATTCCAATAAGGGAATAAGCTACTATTTTATTTGTGTTCTCTTAACCTTAAATTATGCTTATGGTAATCTTCAATAGTGTTTCAACCAAGGTAAGCAAGAACTCTCTAAAAGTTTATGCTTTTCAAAATTACACAGTGAAGTAGATATAATACTAAGCCATAAACTTACCAATCTATTTCAAAGAAGTGTGCAACAAAATAAACAAGCTCCTCTCATGGATGTTTGCATTCATGTTTCAACTTTGTGTGGTGTTTCTGGATATGAGGATTGTTTATGTTTTTAATGGCTGGTGTCTTGGGAAGAAGACTGAGAAGATATGTTGTAAAGTTTGGAATCAATAATGAAAAAAAGTTTATATTGGTTAAAGGGAGGATTTCTGTAATTCGTGATGCATAAATTAGATTGAAGTCCAGAAAGATGGAATTCTCTTTATATGTTTTTTTTATGGCAACCTGAGAAAATTAAGATATTTCTTGCTTCCTATTAATTTTGTCTTGTTGACAAAATTATGAAAAGAGCTAAAGATCAGCCACTGTTATGTAAGTTTTGGTAGTTGGATATGGAGTATAGAATAAAATATAGTTTACAACAAAGAGCTTACTAATTAAGGAAAAAATTAACTATCCAGATCTTAGTTGCTTCATCTTTAAAATGGAGAGAAAAATGTTTACCAAAAGGTAAGAAAATATGTAAAGTGCTTAGGCAGCCCTGTGTAGTTGGCAGGTGCCAAGTATGCTGTAGTGCTAATAGAAGTGGGGAGCAGAGGGAAAAGGGGAGAGTTGAGAAAGAAGAGAAGGAAAAGGTACATAGTAGGGACTGAATGAAGAAGGGATGAGTTATACTGAGTTTATTGTTGTGTAGTCCATAAGAGCATATACTTTTAAGAAAGGGAAGCCATTAATATACCTGAAACAAAAAGTGGAAAAATAGAATGAAATTATGCATGGTGTTTGATGTAAGAAAATGTAAATTTTATGAAAAAGAAGCATGAGTATTGAAAGGACCAGTCATATTGGTTAACTTAAACCAAAAATCTAGTTGTAAAGCTAAGGAAACTTGAGTGTGGCAATGGTTGATAAATTTGAAGTGGCTGTCAGTAAAGTTGAAGGTCGTGACAGCAGACCATATAGAAGCTAATCACATGACTCTTAAGTATTTTCTAACAAAAAAATATGTGCTTCATCTTTTGAGGAACTGGCTCCATGGTATCATAGGCATTCCAGTATCCTTCCCAACCTACATCAAGGAAACCTCACTATTTATTCATTTATTTAGCAGTATTTGATAAACCCCATGCAGTGGGATTCTTTCAATGGTTCCTTGTGAGAAAACATTAATTTTATGTTGGCTATATGTTATGATTCCCAAAATGGCTCTGAAGTATCCATGGTCAAATGAAAATAAATCACTAATATCAACAAATCTCAGTGAAGACAGTCTCAATTTACAATTGTTCAACTTAATGATTTTTCAACTCTACAGTGGTGCGATAGCAATATGCATTCATTAGAAATCTAAAAATTCAGTAGGACATGCGTGATGATGCTTTGTTGTGATGCTGTATAATGGCCGCAAGTTACAGCTTTCAGACAGCCACAGGATCGGGAAGGTAATCAGTATACTTACATGATTCAGTGATTTACATGAGATATTCACCACTTTATTGTTGACTTTACTTTAGATGATTTTCCCAACTATAGGCTAATGTAACTGTTCTAAGCATGTTTAAAGTAGGCTAGGCTAAGCTATATTTGGTAGGTTGGGTGTGTTAAATGCATTTTTTACTTAACGACATTTTCAACTTATGATGGGTTTATTGGGATATAACGCCATCCTAAGTTGAGAGAGATCTGTATCTGCCCCTAGAATAGATGGACAGTGCTAAATTTCACTTGCTTAAAAATCTAATTTGATGAATTTAACATATTGTTCAAAAAAGTTTGAAGAAATAGAAATGCTCTCTGATTGCATTAGAGGCAAAATTCAGAGCTTTGTTCTTTAGAGGCAGCTGATGAACAGAAACATATGTGCATAATCTTTTATATATGGCAACATAAAGGCTAAGCTTAAACTGCTTTATTTGATGCAGTAAAAAGACCCCAAATCATGTATTTTAAAAATTAAAAGCTTATGTGTTTATTATTATCCTCCTATGCAAAATAAATCCTAAATCTGTAGCCCACTATTTATATACATATGTGTGTATCTGTCTATCTATCATCTATGTAATCTGTATTTAAAAAGCGTTAACAGCTGCTACTTTTCCATTACAGACTTATGAAAGTTAGTATGTAAAGTTTCGTTATCTCAGGTGACTGAAATGATTAGCCCATTTTCAAACTTGCAAAATATCTATTTTCTCTAAAACTTGGTTATTATGTAGCTCTTCTTCTTAAAGCATAAGTGTACATAAACAGATTGTATTTTGAAATGGATTTTTCAAACAAGTTAAAGATTTTATAAATCATTGAAATTCTTTAAGAGTTAAATTCACAAATGATATTTTACTCATTGTGTAGCACACAGAACACAACTAGTTAAGTTTATCCTAACCATACTTACCTCATCTAAAAATAACAGATGGAAAACTTGCTGTATGATTTTTTTCTAAAGATTTTGGAATATCATGACCCAGAGATTCATGCTAAATCATTTGTTCCAATGAGTGAGAGAACATTTCCAGAAATTTCAGGCTTGTCAAAAACATTAGTCACCTATTTAAAAATCCATTACCATGAAATTTAACTTTTAAGGAAGAAATACATTTGTCAGCATACTTGTTCACATTAAATGTTCACCTAAAAAAGATGTTGTCTTGTTCCAACAGCACAAATTAGCAATACTCTTACTGTTTTATCTTTAAAGTTTTGAATTTGTTATGATAAATTTACTCAAACTTATTCACAAAGTACTTTTTAGGGAGAAATGAAGTATTTGCCTTTTGAACCATAACTTAAATTGTGAAATAAAAGACTTTGTCTTTGAAAAATTTTTTCTAACATCAAAAGCAAGTAGACAGTCCTGAGGGATCAAAGGGGCTTTAGTTGGCTCTGCCTCAAAGGAGACTTCCTTATCTTTCCCTAAGATGAGGGCTTTGGTTCTGAGTTAATCCTGACTTGATTGATAACTTGTTAACTAAACAATCAAATTGATAAAAGAGGTGTGATTATCACCTCTACTCGCCTCTAAATGGCAATCATTTGTCTTGACTTTTGAGTTTTCATGGGTAATTCCGTACTATAACATAAATAAGAGTTCTAGTATGTACTGACTTAGTGGATTTATTCCAGTATATGCTATATGCTTAAAGAATTTTTTATATACCTCCAACATTACAAAGTTTCAATTAACATAGTAAATCGCATAATGAAAAGGTATAATAAAATGTCATAGTAGCTTTTCACAGACATGCCAAATAGATGGATAATGATTGCATTTTCTATCTTCAACTTAGTTTAAATCACATGTCTATCTCAATAAATATTGAGTAATAGGTCTTAGGCCTGCAGTCCAAACCTCATTTCTGTGTGATATTTGAAAGGCTTGTGTATTTTTATGTGTGGAATTTTTAAAAAGCTGTGTACTAGCCTGCCAGTTTAGTTTGTATAATAGCAGAGGCTGCTGAATTTCTTTAAAAAGGGAGTGATAGAATACAATTAAGAAATATTGAGGATTCATCTGCGGGAAGAGGCTTGCTAGAATCATTTACATTACCACATAACAGGAGGTAGCATTTTACAATTTTTCCCCACTGTTGGTGATTTTTAAATATTTATATTTCTTCAACAAGTTGGATTTTACAATTTTCCCCTTAGATTTAACACAACTTTCAGAGGAGTCCCTAAAAAAGACAGGACGCATGTCTTTATTTCTCCTTTCTACATGAGGAAATTAAAGAGAGAAGCCAAAAATATATCCCTCACCTAGGTCAGAGAGGAACAAAGTTCCTACTCTTAGTTCCAGCATTCTTTCCATTGTATTAGAGCTTTCTTGGTTTCCAAGGAAAGAATAATTGCTGGTACAATATTTTGAATACATCTTGTGTTGATTTTGAGCTGGCAAAAGAATACAGAAGATAAGAAAGACACACTATGTGTACAATTCTGAAAATAAAAATGTGCATTATTGCTCTCTCATATAAGTTCTTGCTTCTAAAACAATTCAAACAAGGAAGATGAGATCCCATTAGAACCTCTGCAGACTCCTTTGAAGTGGTTAGTAGGCGCTAGAAAAAGTTTTTTTGTTTTTTTTTCTTAATACTGTGGTAAATTCTGTTTTGTCTTAGAATCTACATAGACTTGGAAACTTGTGAATACTTGTATTCTCTCCATATCAATGGAGAGTTGGGGGCATTTTATTACTCTAGCAAGAGTACATACTCTAATTGTTGTTATTCAAAGAAATTTTATGTAAAACACAAGTTGGAAGTAAATAAAATGACAAATAGAGCCAACTATTATTTTAACAGGTTCAATTTCTATGAATTATATTTTACTTTGAAAATCTGTGTGCCACAGTAAAAGCTGTATATTTTGTGTTTTAAATATTTTTTATTCAAACAAATTAAGCAGATATTTTAGTAGTGCAATATATTTCCACTAATGATTAAACTAACATTACATTATGGAATGTTAAACATTTACTCTTACTTAGCAGTGAGGATGGAGATGGAGACCTCTATACCAATATTTTATAAGTCTTCCTCTTGGCGAACACCAAGTGCTAGAAAATTCACTTGGTTTTCAGTATTGCTGAAATTATAAAGAAAATATGGAAGAAAATATTAAATCATGTAATTAGCTATGTAGTAACATTCTGTAGCAAATTGAAATTCAAAGTTTCACACTGGAATCATCATTGAAAAAGATGTTTCTATGTGTGAGTCTTTGCTGTAGCTCCATTGATGAAAAGATGGAATGTAGGAAATGTATATGACTTTAAGAAAAACAATGAAGGGGAACCTGACTGGCTCAGTCCATTAAACCTTTGGCTCAGGTCATGATCCCAGGGTCCCTGGGGATCGGATCAGGATGGAGCCAGCCATGGGGCTCCCTGCTCAGCAGAGAGTCTACCCCTCCCTCTAACCCCTCCCCCTTGCTCCTGCTCTCTGTCTCTCTCAAATAGATAAATAAGTAAAGAAAGAAAGAAAAAAGAAAAACAATGAAGGCAGGACTGGGTAAAGCATCCGAAATTGATTGGCTTGGTTGGGTGGCAGAGGGGAGGTCAGCAACAGAATAATACACATTTCTTTTTCCACTTTAAATTTTTTAAAGTAAATTAAAATGTATAGGTTACTCTTTGGCAAAAATCCAAACAGAGGAACCTCTTATTTATATGTTTTTATTAGGCATCTCAAAATTCTGGAACTTAAATTCTAGAATTTATCATATGATTCATTGCTTTCAATGCATATGGTTGATTTTCTTCACTTCAAATGAATTACTCTTGCAGGTATGTGAAATATCAGGTAGACTACTCGATATACTTTGCTTATTTCTCTGATTTCCTTTTTTTTATTGTGCTAATAGTCATATTTTTGAATTATGTATTTAGACTTTCAGATAATCAGAAAATTTCCTTACTTTTTGTTTCCTTTCTGTTCTCAACATGCTTTAATTCTGAGAACCACTTTTCCCTCCACTGTAGGAAAACTACACTGATTTTCTCAAATCTTTTTAGATTTCAGTGTGATATGTCCTCTTCTTAACTCAGATGATTTATTATGTATAAACCATTTACTTAGCACTTCTTCTTTTTTTTTTAAAGATTTTATTTATTTATTTGACAGAGATCACAAGTAGGCAGAGAGGCAGGCAGAGAGAGAGAGAGGGGAGGAAGCAGGCTCCCTGCTGAGCAGAGAGCCCAATGCAGGGCTGGATCCCAGGACCCTGGGATCATGACCTAAGCCGAAGGCAGAGGCTTTAACCCACTGAGCCACCCAGGCGCCCCACTTAGCACTTATTCTTAATTTGAATATATTTTATCTAATATTGTTACTTAATCTACCTTTAAAAGTTACATGTATATATATGGCTTAATTGCATAATAGGAAAACAAGAACAACATGCTATACTTTTCCGTATTATTTTATATCTTACCTTTATGAGACAAATAAATTTAGATTTTGGAAGTGAGCTTATCATGTTCATTGCATGGACTAGTTGCTTTAGATCCAACCAGCTTTGTCTATTTATCCAGTTCCATACCGGTATCTTTTTCTCTTTGTGCTACTACATGAGTAAGATTGGGTGTGTAAAGTATTTCTTTGATCCATTCATTGATCCAAGCAGGACTATATATTTATCATTCACTGTGAAGTAAGGACCGTTTCTAGTAAAAACTCCTAGGCTTCATTCAGACACAGTTCAAATATAACCTCCACAGGATATGTTTTTCCGAAGTTAGGTGTAGTTTCTCTATTCTTTGCTCTTTTCTTAAAACTTTTCTGTAATGTTAGAAAAACATCCAGTTTAAAAGTTTGTACAAAAGTATAATTTTAACCATAATTAATTATATGTTATTAGTATCCTGTATTATTTAGGTATGCATATTGTTCATGGATTGGTAGTGACTTGATGGATTATTTACTTTAATTTGTGTTTATTCAAAACGTGCATTTTTCTATAGCTTTGCAGTCACTTTTATAGCATTTATTGTATGTTAGTCATCACATAACTACTTACAACTGGCATTTAAAAATTGGTTTTCTTTTAATTTTTAAAAAATACATGAAATTACAAATCAAAACTCTGGAGACAATAAAATCAGTGGTTGCCCGGAGTGGCAGATGGAAGAGGGATGAATAGAAGAGCACGGAGAGTTGTTAGGGCAGTGAAGAATATTCTGTATGATATCATAGTGATGGATATATGTTCTTGTGCATTTGTCCAAACCCATGAAATGTAGAAACCAAGAGTGAACATTTGGGTGGGAGGTTGGGGGAACAGGTGGTGGGTAATGGGGAGGGCACGTTTTGCATGGAGCACTGGGTGTTGTGCAAAAAGAATGAATACTGTTACGCTGAAAAAATAAATAAAATGGAAAAAAAAATAAATTAACTATGGACTTTAGGTGATTATGATATGTCATTATAGGTTCATCTTTATTGTGGCATCTATAGCCACAACTTTATGTCAAAACCTTAAGCAAGATAGGGAAAAATTGCCCTCAAATTAAATGAAGATAAAGAAAGTATACACATAACTGCCCTCCGATCAGAAGGGTGTTGTGAAAAATAATTGTAAAAATTTCTGGAACACCAATATAGATGCACACAGGCAAGCCCACAAATATTGCAACTCAACATTGAGTAGTAAGATTGTATCTAAGGGGAAAGATGGAGCCTAATTCTTCATAGAGCTCTTTATTCCAACATGGACAAACAGCCCCATATGGCTCATGCTAGAGTTAGACAAGAAATTTTGCAGTGTCTTTTTTTTTTTTTCTTTTCTCCCTTGAACAGAAGTCAAATAATGTGGGGAGTATTGCTGTTAAATCTGGTATCAGATAATAAACACCTACCCAGAAGAAATACTAATAAGACATATAATTCTGCCAAAGGACTACTTATAATCACCTCTAATAACTTTCTAGTAATAATCCAAGGGCAACATTCATTACCCAGGAGGGTCTGATGTATGCACAGCACAGATGTGCAGATTTCTTATTTCCATTTCATCACTCTCAACTCCAGACATGGTGGTTTATTCTTTTGGTCCTTATGTTCATCAGTTCTTGGTTATAGGATGTCCCAACTTTATTTTTTATTAATTGTGGCTCCAATTGGATACATTGTTAAACATCAGGGCAGTTGAGAGACTTACTTTTTCAGAGGATGGATAATCAAGTTAATTAATGAAATTCTTCTTCTGGAATATTGGTAAAACTTTTATCCTGCAGCACATTCTTAGGTAGAGAGAGAGAGAGGGTGAAGCTGGCTCCCTGCCCAGCAGAGAGTCCCATGTGTGCTCTATCCCAGGATCCTGGGATCACAACCTGAGCTGAAGGCAGAGGCTTTAACCCAATGAACGACCCAAGCGCCCCTACATTTTAATATTTCTTAAATCAACAGGCCACCTATAATAAAAGGTGTTCATTTAGTGCATAGTTTCTTTATTTTTTTCTGCTTCCCATTCCCTTCCTAGAGTAAAGGATATAGGTTATCACTTTTTTAAGGTCTGGTGTGTAGTATAAAATCTAGCACTTTTGGCTGGATAGAACTTTGATCACGTTTACAGTTTATTGTATAGATACTAGCCCATGAAAGTTTATCCTTTCTTTTTTTTTTTTAAGTTTTTCCTTTCTACTTGGGTTAAGTTTGCTCATTTTTTGGTTCTTGGATATTGACATATATTGTCAAAGTTTTCAAAGTTTATTGGTGTCATTTGTCTATAATATTTTTAAAAATTCTCATTTGCCTCATATTTCTCTGTATCTTTATTGATCTTTCATTTGATTTTAGAAGTTTGTACAGCTTATTCATCTTTTTAAAAAGCCAAAGTAATAGATCTCAAAGATAAATTGCTTTAATTAAATCTATACCTGAATGCGTATATGCATAGCCAATTAGATGATAATTTGACTGAGTGTAATTTCTGTGTTTAAAATTATCTTCCTTCAAAATTGTTTAGAAATTACTCCATGATATTTGGCACTGAGAATTTTCTTGATAGTCTCTTTGCTTCATATGACCCTTGATTTTTCTCTCCCCAAACCTGCAAAGTTTTCATCATTTCAGTTCAAACCAAGATGCTTCTGACTTTGTTTTCTTTTTTCAATATTCTTGCCTAAAAATGTGGGCTGTTTGATCTGGAAAAACTGAATACTTTCAACAATACATCTGGAGGTATTATTATTAGGACCCTTGTTTTCTCTGGGTGTGGAGTTTCTTCCATAGCTCTGTTGGTAACATTTGTCTATTTTCATTTCCTTCCATTGTCACAGAGGTAGGGGATTTCTGAGCTCTGCCCAATTTTTCCACAAATTAGAAATTACTGAAATTGGGATTATTCAATAAAAAAAGAAATTAACTGAAATTGGTATAGTCATGGCAATCAATGTGGAGGAGGTTCCTGACAAAATTAAAAATACAAATATCAAATGATCCAGCAGTTCTGAAGGAAATGAAATCAGGATTTTGAAGAAATATCTGCACTCCCAGGTTCAGTGCAACATTATTCACAGTAGCCAAAACAAGGAAACAACTTAAATGTCTGTCGATGGATTGATGGGTAAAGAAAATGTGATGTGTATATATACAATGTAATACCATTCAGCCTTAAGAACAGGGAAATCCTGTCATTTGCAACTACATGGATGAAACTAGAGGGCATTATGCTAATTAAGCCAGACATAGAAAGACAAATACTACATAGTCTTACTTAATATGTAAAATCTTAAAAAGTAAAACTCATAGAAGAGTAGAATGGTGGATGCCAGAGGCTAGATGTGTTGGTCAAAGGGTACAAAGTTTCACTTATTTAGGGTGAACAAGTTCTGATGTCTAATGAACAGCATGGTGACCATATTTAATAATACTGTGTTGTACACTTGAAATTTGCTGAGAGAGTAGATCTTAAGTGTTTTTACCATACACAAAAAAATGGTCACTCTGTGTGATGGTGAATATTTAAATTAGCTTGATTGTGATAATCATTTTACAGTGCAAAATCAAAATATTGCATTGTACACATTAATATGTTATAAATTATACTTCAGTAAATCTGAAGGAAAACAAAACAAAACAAAAAAGATAACATTTGCTTTGTATCTGCTAGTTTCCATTCAGCTGATTTGGCCATTTTCTCTTTTGATCTTGAGTTTGTTTTTAATTTTTCTTCTTTATTTTCATTAGCACTTTGTGAGGAGAATAAAGTAGTTAAAAGGCTAAATATTAATCTTGAGATAGAAATTAAAGTTTCTTGATTTTCAAGAATTTAAGTATATTAACTCTTTATCCATGATCTCTATTATATTTTATGCATTATATTTGATTTAAAGTTTGTTTATGATATTTTTGATATGCACAGATATAGTTTATATAATTATATCTGCTATTCCTAAAGTGTCCTATTTTTGTTTTCATTTTATGTGACTTTCTCTCTCCTAGTATTATATAAACATCATTTTCCAAGTATTTTCAGTAGAAGAATTAAAGTTTCACGATATATACATACATTCTGTTATCTATCTATCTGTCATCTACTATCTACCTAACCACTTGCCTATTTATCTGTTATCTATGTAGTTACACAGAAATAGTGCTTTTTAAATTGTATGAAGTATGATTTTATTTTTCAAGTGACAAAACTGTTTATTAAATAACTTACACTTTCTCATATATTATTGTATATACATATTATTTGAAAATCACCTTGGGCCTCAAGAAGATGAAGGCAAAAAGGATAGATCAAGTTTCACACTAAAGGAACTTAAAGTATAAAATGGTACATTGGCAGACATAGGAAAAGATGTGGTCAGGAGGATATAGCTAGCTGTCAACAATAGTGTTTACCCAGTTTCTGTATGCATGCTTTGTTGAATTTATTGTAATTGCCTTATGTCTAGGCCAGACAATGACTTTCCTAAGAGACATTCTAAAGATAAGACCATTAAGCAAAGATGACAAATTTTTTAATTAAACAGGAAAACATTTTTTCCCCCAAGTCTAATGTAGGAACTTTTAAGAAGATTTCTGAGTCCACATGATTTCTCAGATTCGATTTGGATTTTACCAATAGGAGAAGATATAAATATGGAAAGAAATAGAAGTTGAGCTCATGGGGCCTGCAGAAGAGTCTTATTTCCTAAATTATTAAAATCTCTATCCAAAGTGTCATAATTCAGAGGGAACTGATTCAGGAATAGAAGCAGGCTTTGCCCATCTTTTTAACAGGTTTCTCTGAGAGACAGCAGGCCCCATGACAGTTCCCCATACCACTGGTCCAGGCAGTAGGTAAATAGCTATAGAAGGGCATGAGGAAGACTTATTGAGCCCTTAGGTTCCCTGGAAACTACTGAGGCAGCCATGTATTTTCTCTTGGTTTTTCAAGTACTGTGACTCTGATGTTCCTGTGGGCTAGGAGAGTCTGTGGTATTGAAACGTGACAATATGGTAGAAAAAAACATGGCCAATTGTAGATGAAGATGAGGTAAGATGTCTGAGCCTCTGAAATGTGCATTAAAGTTTAAGACCTGGTGGAGAAGCAGCTGCAAGCCATGAGACTTGTGACATTAGTATTGTTCAAGGTAGAAGAATTTGCATGTTGAAAATGCCAGTGGCATATGAGGAATTAAAAAGCTAGTGGGCGGAGGTAAAGGGTAACTGGCTAGATACAAATTGGAGTATGGCAGAAGCCATGCTGTGACAGATCATAATAGTGCATTGTTGAATTGCTGTGATTTGTAACAGTATGTTTTAGGGGAATTTTTAGCATATGACTGTACTAATTCAGTTTTTTCTCCCTTCACTGATCTATTATTCCAAGATGAAGATGAATTTTTATTCTTAAAAAATAAAATTCAATTTTTGGAACTCTGTTGTATTAGAAAATTTAATTTAGATAAAATTTATATTTTTCACTAACAAGTCTTTCTATCTATGAAGTTGATATATCCCTACTTTTAAAGAATTATTACTTTATATTCTGTATATATATATATATATGTGTGTGTGTAGATTATGAAATTTCTTTACATGGGTCTAGAAAATTATTTTCAAGTTTTTTTTCTTAGATCTATAAATGTTTTGATGTAATTGTGAAAACTCCTTTTAAAATCATATTTCCTAAATGTCTAGTAATCTTGTATATGAAATGTATTGATTTTTTATTTATTTTGTACTCAGCCAACAGTTGGTGCTACTGGTTAGTTTTACACTTGTTAGCTGTTGAGCTTTTTAGGACAGCCTTATATCTATAAAAAATATAAAGAGGAAAATAGTTTCTTTTATTCTGTACTTATATTTAAATTAATTTATTGTTTTAGTTATTTGTCCTCATTTTATTTTTTTGAGATTCCAAAAGCAATGCATAATAACAATGGTTAAAATGAACTACTTTAAAATAATAGGTCATCTAATATCTTATCATCTAATATCATATTATTGAGGATAATTTCGATTGAGATATCACATTAATATTATTCTTCCATTAAACCTAGTATCTAATAGTTAATAATTTGCCAAATAAGCCCTCCACCCTCCCTTCTGAGGAGGCTTCAGAAGTAGAGATTTGATTTCATCATCTTTTGAGATGACTTAAATTATTATGCTTTGGCATTCTTAGTAATAACCTGTTTTTAGTAATAAACTGTTTATTCACACAAATTTAAGGACTTATTATGCTGTGTTATAAACTTTATTTATCTTCATCTTCTACTAATCCAAATCCCTGAAAAATAATACTCATCTCCACTTCAAATGAAGTGTTTAGTATATATTTATAAAAGAATAAATGAATTATTTCCTGTCTGGATCTTTAAACGTTGGATATATTTGTTATTTCTTACCATTGAGAAGGTATAGAATCTTGTCCTCTCTGCTTATGGTCAGTTCTCCAGGAATTACAGTTACTGGTGAAATTCCGCTATGTGACCAGAAATAAATATTAACATTTAAAGAATGATCACGACTTGTGAAAGAACCTGAAGCAGTGTCATCCTTGGAAAAGGAAGTTCATTACTATCCAGATAGCAAATGTGCCAACTTTTTGTGTTTGTCACTAAAGAAATTGTCTAAGGGTAAAGTACTCAAGGATTCAAGTCTAAGGTTGGAAATGGGGAAGAGAAGTTAAATCTGTTTTCTCTTGTCCCTCTTTCTGTTGTTTTAAGAAAGATACCCAAGTACTCTTGCCAGCTTCCATTAGACAACTGACCTTTATACTCTCTTGAGTAGAGTTCCTCTGTAAACAAAGAAATAGGAAACACAGTGAGCAGAAAAAGTAACCCGTCTTTGTAATTATCTGACATTATTATTATTTTAAGTTCCATGGGGCTTGAACTCATGACCCTTGCTATGAAGAGCCACATGCTCTACTGTCTGAGCCTGCCAGGTGCCCTTATCTGACACCATTTTCTTCCCATGTTCATTTATTTTCTTTTTTCTTTTTAATGTTCTTATTATTTTTATTAACATATAATGTATTATTTGCCCTAGGGGTATAGGTCTGTGAATCTTCAGCCTTACACACTTCACAGCACTCATCATATCACATACCCTCCCCAATGTCCATAACCCAACCACCCTTTCCATAACCCTGCTCCCACCAGCAACCCTGTTTGTTTTGTGAGATTAAGAGTCTCTTATGGTCAACTCCCTTCCGATCCCATCTTGTTTCATTTTTTCCTTCCCTACCCCACCAATCCCTCCCTGCCTCTCAATTTCCTCATATCAGAGAGATCATATGATAATTGTCTTTCTCTGAGTGACTTATTGCACTTAGCATAATACCCTTTAGTTTCTCATTGCAAATGGCAAGATTTCATTTCTTTTTAATAAACATATAATGTATTTTTATCCCCAGGGGTACAGGTCTGTGAATCACTAGGTTTACACACTTCACAGCACTCACGATAGCACATACCCTCCCCAATGTCCATAACCCCCTCCCCCTCTCCCAATCCCACCTCCTCCCAGCAACCCCCAGTTTGTTTTGTGAGATTAAGAGTCATTTATGGTTTGTCTCCCTCCCAATCCCATCTTGTTTCATTTATTCTTCTCCTATCCCCCTAACCCCCTATGTTGCATCTCCACGTTCTCATATCAGGGAGATCATATGATAGTTGTCTTTCTCCGATTGACTTATTTCACTAAGCATGATACGCTCTAGTTCCATCCACGTCGTCGCAAATGGCAAAATTTCATTTCTTTTGATGGCTGCATAGTATTCCATTGTGTGTGTGTGTGTGTGTGTGTGTGTGTGTGTGTGTGTGTATACATACACACACAATTCACACTATTCACAACTTTTTGAGGAACCTCCATGCTGTTTTCCAGAGTGGCTGCACCAGCTTGCATTCCCACCAACAGTGTAGGGTGGTTCCCCTTCCTCCACATCCTCCAACATCTGTCATTTCCTGACTTGTTAATTTTAGCCATTCTGACTGGTGTGAGGTGGTATCTCATTGTGGTTTTAATTTGTATTTCCCTGTTGCCAAGTGATGTGGAGTACTTTTTCATGTGTCTGTTGTCCATC
Organism: Meles meles; assembly: GCF_922984935.1. Classification (NCBI taxonomy): domain Eukaryota; kingdom Metazoa; phylum Chordata; class Mammalia; order Carnivora; family Mustelidae; genus Meles; species Meles meles. The sequence goes on from NC_060070.1 coordinate 28,576,035, forward strand.
TGGATGTCTTCTTTGCAGAACTGTCTGTTCATGTCCTCTGCCCATTTCTTGATTGGATTATTTGTTCTTCACGTGTTGACTTTGATAAGTTCTTTGATAATTTTGGTTACTACTCCATTATCTGATATGTCATTTGCCAATACCTTCTCCCATTCTGTCAGTTGTCTTTTGGTCTTGATGACTGTTTCCTTTGCTGTGCAAAAACATTTTAACTTGATGAAGTCCCAGTAGTTCATTTTTGCCCTTGCTTCCCTTGCCTTTGGTGCTGTTTCTAGGAAGAATTTGCTGCAGCTGAGGTTGAAGAGGTGCTGCCTGTGTTCTCATCAAGAATTTTGATGAATTCCTTTCTCACATAGAGGTCTTTCACCCATTTTGAGTCTATTTTTGTGTGTGCTGTAAGGAAATGGTCCAGTTTCATTTTTCTGCATGTGGCTGTCCAATTTTCTCAGCATCATTTGTTGAAGACACTGTCTTCTTTCCATTCCAAGAGGACATTATTTCCTGCTTTGTTGGAAGATTAGTTGACCATAGAGTTGAGAGTCTATTTCTGGGCTCTCCATTCTGTTACATTGATCTGTGTGTCTGTTTCTGTGCCAGTATCATACTGTCTTAATGATGATAGCTTTTGTAATAGAGCTTGAAGTGTGGAATTGTGATGTCGCCAACTTTGGCTTTCTTTTTCAACATTCCTCTGGCTACCTGGGGTCTTTTCTGGTTCCATATAAATTTTAGGAGTATTTGTTCCATTTCTTTGAAAAAAAATGGATGGTATTTTGATAGGGATTGTATTAAACATGTAGATTGCTTTAGGTAGCATAGATATTTTCACAATATTTGTTCTTCCAGTCCATGAGCATGGAACGCTTTTCCATTTCTTTGTGCCTTCCTCAGTTTCTTTAATGAGTACTTTATTGTTTTCTGAGTACAGATTCTCTGCCTCTTGGGTAGGTTTGTTCCTAGGTATCTTATGTGCAATTATAAATGGGATCAACTCCTTAATTTCTTTCTTCTGTCTTGCTGTTGTTGTATAGAAATGCTGCTGATTTCTGTGCATTGATTTTATATCCTGACACTTTACTGAATTCCTGTACAAGTTCTACAAGTTGTAGAGTAGAGTCTTTTGGGTTTTCCACAGAAAGTATCATATTATCTGCAAAGAGTGAGAGTTTGACTTCTTCTTTGCCAATTTGGATGCCTTTAATTTCTTTTTGTTGTCTGATTGCTGAGGCTAGGACTTCTAGTACCATGTTGAATAGCAGTGGTGATAGTGGACATCCTTGCCCGGCTCCTAATGTTAGCGGAAAAGCTCTCAGTTTTTCCCCATTGTGAATGATATTTGCTGTGGGATTTTCATAGATGGCTTTGATGATATTGAGGAATATACATCTGTCCCTACACTTTGAAGCATTTTGTTAAAGAAAGGATGCTGTACTTTATCAAATGCCTTTTCAGCCTCTATTGAGAGCCATATGGTTTTTGTTCTTTTATTAATGTATTGTATCACATTGATTGATTTGTGGATGTCAAACCATCCATGCAGTCCAGGAATAAATCCCACTTTGTTGTGAATAATCCTTTTAATGTACTGTTGGATCCTATTGGCTAGTACTTTGGTGAAAATTTTCGCATCTGTGTTCATCAATGATACTGGTCTGTAATTCTCTTTTTTGATGGGATTTTTGTTTGGATTTGGGATCAAGGTAATGCTGACCTCATAAAATGAGTTTAGAAGTTTTTCTTACCTTTCTATTTTTGCAACAGTTTCAGGAGAATAGGAATTAATTCTTCTTTAAATGTTTGGTAGAATTCCCCTGGGAACCAGCCATCTGGCACTGGGCTCTTGTTTGTTGGGAGATTTTTTGATGACTGCTTCAATCTCCTTACTGGTTATGGGTCTGTTCAGGTTTTATCTTTCTTTGTGGTTCAGTTGTGGTAGTTTATATGTCTTTAGGAGTGCATCCATTTTTTCCAGATTGTCAAATTTGCTGGTGTATAGTTGCTCATAATATGTTCTTATAACTATTTGTATTTCTTTGGTGTTGGTTGTGATCTCTCCTCTTTCATTCATGATTTTATTAATTTGGGTTCTTTTTCTTTTCTTTTTGATAAGTCTGGTCAGGGGTTTATCAATCTTATTAATTCTCTCAAAAAACCAGCTCCTAGTTTCATTGATTTGTTCTATTGTGTTTTGGTTTCTGTTTCATTGATTTATGCTCTGATCTTTATGATGTCTCTTCTCCTGCTGGGTTTAGGCTTTCTTTGTTGTTCTTTCTCCAGCTCCTTTAGGTGTAGGGTTAGGTTATCTTTTTGAGACCTTTCTTGTTTCTTGAGATAGACTTGTATCACTATATATTTTCCTCTCAGGACTGCCTTTGCTGTGTCCCACAGATTTTGAACCGTTGTGTTTTCATTATAATTTTTTCCATTAATTTTTTCAATTCTTCTTTAATTTCCTGGTTGACCCATTCTTTCTTTAATAGAATAAACTTTAGCCTTCATGCATTTGGGTTCTTTCCTCTTGTGATTGAGTTCTAACTTCAGAGCATTGTGGTCTGAAAATATGCAGGGAATGATCTTAATCTTTTGGTACCAGTGAGACCTGATTTTGAGACCCAGAATGTGATCTATTCTGGAGAATGTTCCATGTGCACTAGAGAAGAATGTATATTCTGCTGTTTTGGGATGGAATGTTCTGAATATACCTGTGATGTCCGTCTGGTCCAGTGTGTCATTTAAGGCCTTTATTTCCTTGTTGATCTTTTGCTTGCATGATCTGTCCATTTCAGTAAGGGGGGTTGTTAAAGTCCCCTACTATTATCGTATTATTTTATTATTGTCGATGTGTTTCTTTGATTTTGTTATTAATTGGTTTATACAGTTGGCTGCTCCCATGTGGGGGGCATAGATATTTAAAATTGTTAGATCTTCTTGTTGAACAGACCCTTTGAGTATGATATAATGTCCTTCCTCTTTTCTTATTATTGTATTTGGCTTAAAATCTAATTGATCTGATATAAGGATTGCCACCCCAGCTTTCTTTTGATGTCCATTAGCATGATAAATTGTTTTCCACCCTGTCACTTTAAATCTGGAGGTGTCTTTAGGTTTAAAATGAGTTTCCTGTAGACAGCATATTGATGGGTTTTGTTTTTTATCCATTCTGATACCCTGTGTCTTTTGACTGGGGGCATTTAGCCCATTTATATTCAGGGTAACTATTGAGAGATATGAATTTAGTGCCATTGTATTGCCTTTAAGGTGACTATTACTGTATATTGTCTCTGTTCCTTTCTGGCCTACTACTTTTAGACTCTCTCTTTGCTTAGAGGGCTGCTTTCAATATTTCCTGTAGGTATGGTTTGGTGTTTGCAAATTCTTTCAGTTTTTGTTTGTCCTGAAAGATTTTTATCTCTCCTTCTATTTTCAGTGATAGCCTAGCTGGATAAAGTATTCTTGGCTGCATATTTTTCTCATTTAGTGTTCTGAATATATCATGCCAGTTATTTCCGGCCTGCCAGGTCTCTGCATACAAGTCTGTTGCCAATCTAATATTTCTACAATTGTATGTTACAGAATTCTTGTCTCAGACTGCTTTCAGGGTTTTCTCTTCATCACTAAGACTAGTAAGTTTTAGTATTGCATGACAGGGTGTGGACCTATTTATTGATTTCAAGGGGGTTTCTCTGTGCCTTCTGGATTTTGATGCTTGTTCCCTTTGCCATATTAGGGAAATTCTCTATTATAATTTGCTATAATGTAACTTCTACCCCCCATCTCTCTTCTTCTTCTGGAATCCCAATTATTCTATTATTGTTTCATCTTATGGTACCACTTATCTCTCAGATTCTCCCCTCGTGGTCCAGTAGTTGTTTGTCTCTCTTTTGCTCAGCTTCTTTATTCCCCATCATTTGGTCTTCTAGATCACTAATTCTCTCTTCTGCCTCATTTATCTAACAGTAGGAGCCTCCATTTTGATCGCACCTTAGTAATACCTTTTTTTAAAATTTCAGCTTGGTTGGATTTTAGTTCTTTTATTTTTCCACAAAGGGATTTTATTCCTCTGGACAGCATTTCTCCAATATCTTCCATGTCTTTTTGAGCCCAGCTAAACCTTGAGAATCATCATTCTGAATTCTACATCTGACATATTACCAATGTCTGTATTGATTAGATCCCTAGCCATTGGTACTGCCTCTTGTTCTTTTTGTTTGTTTGTTTGTTTGTTTGTGGTGTGTTTTTCTGCCTTATCATTTTATCCAGATAAGAATATATGAATGAGAGAATAAAATACTAAAAGGATGACAAAGACCCCAGAAAAATGTGTGCTAACCAAATCAAAAGATATCCCAAACTGGGTAAAAAATTAAAAAATATATATATATTTATATGTTTTCAATTGGTGAATAGAACAGAGCCACTCACTTGATTTTGGGTGTATTTTGGTCTCTTAGAAGAAACTATGTCCCAAAATTTTAAAGAAAGAAAAGCATATATATATACACAAAAATAAGGGTAAACAGGATGAAGGGATGGAATATGAATGTAAAGATGAAAATTTAAAAATGAATTTTAAAAAAGAAATTGATAAGTTGGTTGGAAAAAGAAAGAAATAAAAAAAGGGAGGAGGGTATTTGCTCAGGCTGCAGATTGGACCAAAGCCCTGTGCTAGATTTAGTGTATATTTTGATCTATTAGAAGAAATTATATCCCAAAATATTTTAGGAAAAAAAAAACTACTTGTATACAAAATATAAGATTAAATACAATGAACAATAAAATATGACTATAATAATGAATGTTTAAAAGATTTTTTTAAAGAAAGGTATTCTTAAGATAAACTAGTTAAAAAATGTTAAAAGAGGACAGATGAAAAGTTAAAAAATAGAATAAGAAAAAATAAAATTAAAAAAATTTAATTTAGGGGTTCCTGGGTGGCTCAGTGGGTTAAAGCCTCTGCCTTCGGCTCAGGTCATGATTCCAGGGTTCTGGGATCGAGCCCCGCATCTGGCTTTCTGTTCTGCAGACAGCCTGCTTCCTCCTCTCTCTCTCTGCCTGCCTCTCTGCCTACTTGTGATCTTTGTCTGTCAAATAAATAAAATCTTTAAAAAAAAATTTAACTTATAAGAGTAAAGGATAATGGGGAGAAAGCCCTGCATTCCATGCTTTGCTTTCCCCTAGCTCTGGAGTTCCACTGTTCTCCTTGATTGTGAACTCGGTCTTGTCTGGATGTTCTTGCTGATCTTCTGGGGGACCGGCCTGTTGTAGTGATTCTCAAATGTCTTTGCACGAGGTGGAATTGCACCGCCCTTGCCAGGGGGCAAACTAAGAAATCTGCTCAAGTTTTCTCTCAGGAGTTTTTGTTCCCTGAATGCTTTCTGTAGAGGTCTGGAGAACAGGAATGAAAATGGTGGCCTCCCAGTCTCCAGCCCAGAGGATCCGAGCCCTTAGGGCCCCACTCCTTAGTGTGCCTTCAGAGAAAAGGTATCAATCACTCCCATCTCCCTGGTCTCCAGCTGTGTTCTAGGCTCACCTGGCCTGTGACCGAGCATTTCTGTCTCTGGCGCACAGCCTCGTTTGGTGTTCCAAACCCAACAGATTCTTGCCTCCACAGGAGGAGGGTGAGTCTCCCTGGATCTGCCACTTGTGCAGTCCCTGCTCAAAGAGCAGGGGCCCGACTGTGCCATGGATCATGGTTTATGGTAACCATGAGCTGAGAGCTTACTCCTCAGCTCTGTCTCTGTAGTAGGCTTCCCTGCTCCGATACCTGCGAGCTCTGCCACACTCAGACTCCCCCAATCTTTCAGTGACTCACAGGTGCTGAAACCACACTGTCCCTGCAAGGGCTCCACCCCTGCTTAGACTCTGGAGCGATATCCCTTAGTGGAGCAGGCTTCTAAAAGTTCTGATTTTGTGCTCCATGGCTCCACCACTTGCTGGGAGCCAGCGCCTTCCCCCGCAGTCTATCTTCCCGTCGCTTTGGATTCAGTTCTCTGCTTGTCCTACTTTTCAGAAAGTAGTTAATTTTCTGTTCCCAGAATTGCTGTTCTTCTCTTCAATCTCCTGTTGGAATTGTAGGTGTTCGGAATGGTTTGATAACTATCTAGCTGAACTCCTGCAACCTGATGTCATTTCAGTCTGCTCTTCCTCTGCCATCTTTCCTCTCTTCCTCTTCCCATGTTCATTTTGTTCTAAATACTTCCTGTAGCTCACCTGTTTGTGTTGGCCTTGTTCATACCCTCATGGATAAGATTAGATTGATGTATGATTAGATTGCATTGTTATGTCTTTATAATATTTGTTGTGTCCTCTTTAGTCACCAAATACAACATACCTGTCTAAAACCTATTTCTAAGAACGGTTCTGTACTGTATCATGAAATGGCTACCTGATTTGTCTTAAGGAGTTTTCTTTTTATCAGTGCCCAAAGATTTTTCTCACTCACACATGGTACTTGTTCGGTTTTCTAACAACTTTAAGAATGAATGGCATCGGGGCGCCTGGGTGGCTCAGTGGGTTAAGCTGCTGCCTTCGGCTCAGGTCATGATCTCAGGGTCCTGGGATCGAGTCCCACATCGGGCTCTCTGCTCAGCAGGGAGCCTGCTTCTCCCTCTCTCTCTCTCTCTCTCTGCCTGCCTCTCTGCCTACTTGTGATCTCTCTCTGCCACATAAATGAATAAAATCTTAAAAAAAAAAAAAAAGAATGAATGGCATCATCCATTCAGCAAACAGGACAGTAAGCAAGCACATGATTTGCGCAGGTTGAGCTGTATAGCTCAAAGCTTTTTATCAGGAGTCTTTGACAGCAAGGTCAGTATATTTAAAATCAAATACAAGAACTTTCTAGATGGGTACTCAGTTAAGAAAGAGAGTACAGACACAAGACGTTACTTGAAATGTTCTAGATTTACAAGGATGAGTCCAAGGTCTTTCAGAGTAACCTTATTTCCACTGCTCCCTCTCCATTTCTCTGTCTTCCTTCTTTTGAAGAGAACTACACATTCTTCCTTGAAAGAATTATGTTAACCAGTTTTCCTCTAATTTCAAATTTTTTACAAAATGTATCTGCTTGCAACATTCCTTTGCAGAAATGTACTGAAGTACTCAAACTGCAAACAGTTACCTGAATATAAAGTCCAGGAATTTTGGCATAGAAGTTAAGAAAAGTCTCTTTCTATCCATTTTTTTCTTTGGAACTCCCTTCAGAAGGGTAGTCTTTGCATATACATACTACTAACGAATAAATTCTTAATGTTTTAATTAGCAGTAAATTTTACATCACATAAAATAATTCTCCAAACAATAAAGTTATGTGTTCATTTAGATTTAGATTGTGGCATAGCTTATACTGTGACTTTTTCATCTTTTTAGTAAAACTAATGAGTGGTATGAAATATTTTCAGAAATCAAATTAAGGCCATGGCAATTTCTGATGTGGCTATATACTGATTTTTCTGATTCTTTGACTCTCTCTTTTTTTTAAAGATTTTATTTATTTGACAGACAGAGATCACAAGTAGGCAGAGAGGCAGGCAGAGAGAGAGGAGGAAGCAGGCTCCCTGCTGAGCAGAGAGCCCGATGTGGGACTCGATCCCAGGACCCTGGGATCATGACCTGAGCTGAAGGCAGAGGCTTTAACCCACTGAGCCACCCAGGTGCCCCAGATTCTTTGACTCTTGAAATGATATTCATGTCAAAACCCAACCAAAATATCATTTTTTATCAAATCGTATATTGACCTCCTGGGCAGAGTTAACCAATTGCCTCTATATTTCCAAAACACTTGTATGATAACCCTGTATAAGAACTTCTCTGATAACCCACATATAATCATTGTATCAATACCTTGTATTTTTTATTTTTTTTTAATTATATTATTTATTTGACAGAGAGAGATCACAAGTAGGCAGAGAGGCAGGCAGAGAGAGAGGAGGAAGCAGGCTCCCCGCGGAGTGGAGAGCCCAATGCGAGGCTCGATCTCAGAACCCTGAGATCATGACCCGAGCCGAAGGCAGAGGCTTTAACCCACTGAGCCACCCAGGTGCCCCGTATTTTTTATTTCTATCACACATTAGCTCCTTGAAAGTAGGGACTCCAATGCCTAGAGATACATTATAAATGAAGAATAAGTGAAAAAATGAATTACTATAACAAATTTGATGTTGTATTAAGCCCATTTAAAAACATTCATTTGTTAAACAAATATTTGTCAAACTTCTACCAAAGCAAGCCTTGTTTTTAGGCCCAGATGATATAGCAGAGAACAAAATCAATTAAAATCCCTGCACTAAAGGAATTGATGATCTAGAACATTATGAAATTACAGAAATTTCATAATTTTTCTACAAAAATGACAATGTATATGGTTCAAATGAATATATTTTGGTGGGGCAGTGAAATTAAGAAACTAGATTCAAAGCTTCTTGAAGCAGGGGTTGTATTTCCTTTACTTATTATTCCCGATGGTTAACTTCAGAACTCTGTCAACACTCATACATCAGCCTCGTCTGAGTCCCCATCTTCTGTTACCTGGGTTACTAAAATAGCCTCCTTCATGGTCTCCCTGCTACATGTCCTATTAATTCCTGTTCTTACAAAAACAGCCCAAGCTCAAGCCTATTTGAAGTGTCTATGAATCGTATCACAACACTCTTCTTGACAAAACCCTATGGTGGTTTCCTATTTCACTAAGAGGAAGCACTAGCTTTCTTGCCATGGCCCAAAAAGGGTATTCTAGTATACCCCTCTTCTTCCCCTTTGGTGTCTGTTTCATATTGCACACCTACTTGATCAAGCTGTTTCCATTACACTTGCTTCATGTGTATACCAGTCATGCTTCTGCTTTAGGGCTTTTGTACTACCTCTTTTTCCTGCCTGAATAGTTCTTCCCTCAGATACTTAATTTGACTAACTCTTCACCACTTTCAGATTCTAACTCTAATGTCATTTTCTCAATGGACCTACTGTAATTGTACTTTGAAGTGTTACCTATCATTCTGAAGCACCCATTATCTTTTCCCATTTTTCTGTTTCCTATATCACAGGGGATATTCTTTCATACCCCACGTTTAACTTATTTATTATGACTATTGTTCATTGCCTCTCTGCCCAGCTAGATGGTAAAGTTCCATGAGAGCACAATTTTTTTTTTTATATTTTTCACCAATTCCGGTGACCCTAGAACAGTGCCTGGCATACAGTAGGAGCTCACTATATATATTGAGTGTGTGTTTGTTTTTAATGATTGGATTAATGCCAGCTATTCTGAATTAGGCTGGGTGGTCACATATTATTTGAAAAATAGAATATGCTAATGCTCCTTCTACTTTAATACTCTGCATTATAATCCAGAAGAAAATAAGGGTAAGGAAACTACTATTTATTTATTACCCAATGTTTAGCAGGCAATATGCTAGGAGACTTACGGTCTTTCACTTGATTGTAATAACTCTATAATAATCTCAATTTTACTGAGGAAGCTGAGAATGAGGGAATTAATATAACTTAGAGTCTTATCCTGGAAGTGTTAGAATGCCTTAGGCCTCCTTGCTCGTCCCATTACATTTCATAGTCCAAAAATATTTTTTAAATAATTGATATAATTTCCAAAATAGGTATCAATACGTAGTGTAAATCCTCTGAAAATAAAAAAGGAGAAATTCTGTTTCTATCATATATTGGTTTAAAAGCAGCCAGCTCATATTGGAGGTAGGGAATCTATTTGCCTATTGATTAGAAAGTCACTGCTGCTGTTTCTGACTGTTAGATTACTGCTAATACATTCTCACCAAAGAGAAAAAAATGCCCAAATTTTTATTAAAAATCCTGCCATGACAGCCAGTTAAATCAAATGAGCATGTGAAATGTATACCAGAGTTTTTTTATAGGTTGTTCTGATTTCTGGCTGTATAAGAAAGAGCTAATGTTCTAGAGAATGAAGTTTAGATGTTACATTTTCAAATGAGTGAAGACTTTTATTTACAAGTATATCTTTGGCGGTCTCTGCCAAATATTATGATCTTAGAAATACAGTTATCAAAAAGTCATTGTATTGCTTCATGTGAACTAGAAATAAAATAGGGATTAAAAACAATTTTGGGGTGGATACTCAGGTATGGAGCTTTTTCTGGCTACATAAAGATATCCCAATGTCATAGAAATTATCTACCACCCTATTGCAAACTCAAAATTGATTTTTATGTGGATTTGGAAAAATTTTCTACTGCTATTCAATCTTATAATTAGGAAAGGACTGGAGTTAATGATCTTTTTTTTTCTTTCTTTAAAATAGGGAATTCAACTTCAGAGTAAAATTAATTATCTCTTGGTTGATCTAGAATATTTTTTCTCCTGAATAATGAAATGACATTTTCAATAATATATTTGATGTAATATGCCCATTTTGCCATAAATAATATCCTTTTGACTGAATTCATACCACAGTAGTAGTGTGTTGTGGAATAGTGGGCCAACAATTGAGCTAGTTATGACTGCTAAAGAGAGGAGTTCAGCTAGTTTTGCAGTGTATCCAACTATGGTTATTCCTTTTATTCTGTTAAAGTGTTCAGTAGTTCAGAGTGAAAAATGTGTATAATGACTTGTTTTAGATGGCAAGAACAAAAAAATAACTCTTTTGCATTATAGTATGTGGACCATGTTGTATACATAGAGGAAGATACTTCACATATAAAACATCCGTGTTAAAACAGGGGACTTAATAGATTTTAGTTTCTTCATATAAAAATCTTGTAAGTAGAGGTGCCTGGGTGGCTCAGTGGGTTAAAGCTTCTGCCTTCGGCTTGGGTCATGGTCTCAGGGTCCTGGGATCGGGCCCCACATCGGGCTCTCTGCTCAGCGGGAGCCTGCTTCCCCTTCTCTCTCTGGCTGCCTCTTTGCATACTTGTGATCTCTCTCTGTCAAAATAAATAATGAAAAATTTTTTAAAAAATCTTGTAAGTAATGTCTTCAAAATTATGAATCTTATTCAGCTAGATACACTTTTAAAAGTTATTTGCAGTTTATCTAGTTCTCTGCATGATTTTTTTTTAAGATTTTATTTATTCATTTGACAGGCAGAGATCACAAGTAGGCAGAGAGGCAAGCGGAGAGAGAGAAAGGGAAGCAGGTTCCCTGCTGAGCAGAGAGCCAGATGTGGGGCTCGATCCCAGAACCCTGAGATCATGACCTGAGCCAAAGGCAGAGGCTTTAACCTACTGAGCCACCCAGGTGCCCCTCTCTGCATGATTCTATTTCTTTTAAATTGGTTGAGGCTTTTTTAGGATCTAACTAGGGTTTTGTGTTGGTAACTGTTCCATGCATACTTGAAAACAAGTATTATGTTTTTGATAGGAGTGTTCTGTCTGTTCCAGTAAGGTCGGTTTCCTTATTGAGTTGTTCAGTTCTTCATCTTTACTCATTTATTTTTTCTGGATGTTCTGTCAGCAGCTGCGAGAGATATGCTAATGTCTTCCATTATGACTGATGAAAATCCATTGCAGCTGAGGCAATGGGAGTTTTAAGAATTAACCCATGGAAGAGGGGGAGTGATACATGCCATGCTCAGAACTATAGGTGAGGAGAGAGAGGAGCACTGATTAAAGCCATATACCTGAGACCCACTGACAGAAAATGTGTACCTGCTTTGGTCTCCCCACCCCCTTACCAGGATAACAAGTCTTGGATAAAAGTAACAGTGGAATACAGCTGTGGGATTTGCAAGACAGACTCTGAGATGCAGTGCAAAGGGAAAATCTAAGGTTGAGTGGAGCTAATATTTGGAATAACTGCAGCATACCTAAGCATAAGATACTGCTAGGACAATTTCATTTATTAGTTTATTATCGTTATTCTAGAATTCCCACTTGTTCCTGTGCTTTTAAAAATGATCAGTCTTCTATTTCCTTGAACACAGCACAGTTAATGTCAAATCCATTGATGGTCATTCTTGGGTTTATTCCTCTTGAATTTTTTTTTTTTTTTTTAGCATATCATCTTGTTTTAAAACTCTTATTTTTTTTGGATGGGTTCCAAACTATATTTATAAGTTAGAAGGGACTTGAGGCTTAGGATGATGATATGGTATTAGAAAGTATATTAAATTGGGTCTCTCTTGGAGACAGAAGAATTAATAGATCTAGAATAGTTTAATCTTACTGGGGATTTAGATCAGGCAACACTAGACTTCCCATCCTGTGTATTCATGTCCATTTCCAATTCACATTTCTCTTTTCTGGGAATATAACCTCTTACTGTTCCTTCTCAAAGCATAGTTTTTTATGAACTCCCCCCTTAGCAGATCATGAATACTTCTTTTTTCTCCATCCTTTTAAAAAATTGGCAAAAGCCTTTGAGAGAAATAAGGTTACACTGGCCAGGCTTAACTGCCTGAGTTTTCCTCCTTTCCTGAATATTAACCTCATAGTTCTGCATTGTCTTGTAGTTATTTTTGTTTAATTTCAGTTTGAAGGTCAGCCCTAATTTCTTGGTCTCTCATTGCTGGTATAATTGTAGTTGTACTTGAATTTCCAATATTATGAGTAAGGTTAAGATTTTTGTTGTAGGTTAAGGTTTCATATCCATTTCTTTTCTCATGGATTATCTGTTTATATGCTCTTACTTATGATTAGATTGAGGTGTGCATTTTGACAAAAATAGTACTGAAATGTATCCTTTTCTGTGTATTATATCTGAAAGGACATGATGTTGATAGTCTTCTTCCTGGAATGTTAATTTTGATCAGTTTGTTAAGATAGTATCTGCCAAATCTGCCACTGCTCTCCTCAGTGAAGTTACTGTTTTTTTTCTTCCCCTCTTTGGAATTAATAATTGGGAGAGATACTTGAACAATGCAAATATGTTCCCTCTCCTCAGATATCTACTTATTAATACTAGCACCTATCATAGTTGTTTTAGCTACTATAAAAAATTACCACAGAATGGGTGGCTTACAAACAACTGAAATATATTTCTCATGGTATTGGAGGCTGGGTGTCTAAGGCCAGGGTGTCAGTATGGTTACATTCTGGTGAAGATTCTCTTCTGGGTTGCATAATGCCTGCTTCTCATTGTGTTCTCCACATGGTGAGGGCGTTAGGGTAGCTGTGAGGTCCATCTTTTAGAAGGGCATAAATTCCATCTGTGAGGCCTCTACCCTAATGTCTTAGCACCTCCCAGAGACTTCACCTCCTAACTCCATGACATTGCTCATTAATATTTCCACATACGAGTTTTGGGGGACACACATGCATTCAAACTATTGTAGCACCGATCCTTGGATGTAGCTTGCAGCAATTAATACTGTGGGGCTTGCCTAATGGAAACTTTCTATTTCTCTTTTTCTCAACATTTTAGAAATGAAATCTTTCTATCCCTTCTACCCCATCTACTCATTCATGTGATTCTTTATTTTAATTTTAATATAAACTCATTATATTTATGTTATTCTTTGGGTTATAATACAGAGCTATAATTATTTATATTTTTCCTCAAATTCTCTTGTTCATCATTTTCTCCTTTCTACCCTCTATTACTATTCTTGTTATCCTTTATTTTATATACACACACATATTTTCTTTTAAAACTTTTTTTTTTTTTTAAATTCTCCTTTTGTATTCTGTGGCTTCCTGACCATCTCATTTTTGAGATGGGCTACATTTGATTTACATCATTCTTTGAAAGTTTGTATTTCAGGTTGTTTCTTTTAACTATTTTGAGATATAAGGTTATAATTTTCATCTCCGTGGTGGCCATATTTTTCTGGTATGTCTTTTTTTGTTGTCTGTACTTTATATGACAAATTTTATTTTTATGTTGTCTTTGCATAAGATAATTTATATTATTTTCTTTCTTTTTTTAAAGATTTTATTTATTTATTTGACACACACACACAGAGAGAGAGATCACAAGTAGGCAGAGAAGCAGGCAGAGAGAGAGGAGGAAGCAGGCTCCATGCTGAGCAGAGAGCCTGATGCGGGGCTTGATCCCAGGACCCTGAGATCATGACCTGAACTGAAGGCAGAACCCTCTGAGCCACCCAGGCATCCAGTTCATATTCTTTTCTTACTACTTATGGTAATTAGATGGGTACTTTGGGCCTCCAACTAGATATTCCAGTGTAGGGGGCAGAGCTTCCAGGATTCAGAACTCAGTTGTTCCCCTACTGGCTATTAATGTGAACTCTCACATTGCAGAATTTCCTATGATATATTCTGGCTCCAAAGCTTCAATTGTTTCAGAAAGAACTTCTGCCAAATTTCCCTTCCTTATACATTTCTGGTTAGGATGAGTCACAAGGGAGATTCTTGTGAGATTTAGATGGGAAGAAAGATGACTTTTTGTAGCTGACACAGATTGTCACCAATCTGCTGACTTACATTGTTGGGACAGAACAACGTTTGGGCCTGCAATTGCTCCACCTTTCCCTGAACCTCTCTCTTCAGTGTCTCTGATTCCTGGGACAGATATGTATGATTAGCTCCATGATCAGAGGATACCAGCACCGGCAGAATATCCTTGTCATCAAGGACAGAGACATTTAGAATAGACATGGATTTAGTCCTCCTGAAGTTCTAGCTTGTATTCTTGGGATTCCATCCTGCTTGTTTTCTTCTCATCTTCCTCCTTGCCTTATCAGTTTCAAGCTCCAGCCTTCAGCACTGAAACATGACGTCTGAGGGACCACTTAGCCATCCCTTGCAATTGTATAAGCCAATTTCCTGTGTAAATTCCATCCAAAAATAACTCAACTTGAATGGATTCCCACTGGCCAAATATGAGATAGTTTGTACATTAAAATAATTAAGAGAGTAAAATAATATTCATGGAATAAAATGCTGTACATTTACTATTGACCCTTTTGTAATTAATTTTAGGGGCAGGAATAAATAAATGAATGATAATATTCTCCCTTCAAATTACTTATAAATTCAAAGGGGCATAAGAATTATGCATTAGACAAATCTAGCAGACACTGAATTTAAATAAACAATGAAAGATTCTTACCTGATTCAGTAAATATCCTGTTGCTCTTTTCCTTATTCTGATGTTCAGATGGAAGATTTTTATCTGATGCCATGAATATCCTATTGCTGCTCCCTTGCTTATTTTGGTGTTCACATTTTCACAGATTTGGCCAATGGGAGTGCCTTGAAGCTGGATCCTGTGTCCTTTAGTTATGTTTCTTTCATTCTTTGTGTAATTTCTTCGCTGTTTTCCAAGGATCCCTTATTCTTTCCAGTGGAGAATATCTCAACTGTGTTCGTTGTCACTTGGTTGTATGTATTTCTAGGGCTTTAAAATTTGTTTTATTTAAATTCAGCTTAGTTAACATATACTGTATTATTAGTTTCCAGGGTAGAATTTGGTGATTCACCAGTTACATGTAATGCCCAGCGCTCATTGCATTAAGTGCTGTCCTTAATGCTCACCACCCAATTACCCCATCCCCCATCCAGCTCCCCTCCAGCAACCCACAGTTTGTTTCCTTAGTCTAGGGCTTTTCAGAGAACATGGGAAAGAGGTATAGATATATAAATAGAAATATGTACGTGTGTGTGTGTCTGTATTCTTGTGTTTCCAGAGATACCTATAATTCTCATTAATACCAGTTCTTAGTCTTCTGGATTGTTGTTGTATTTCATACTTTGGCTAAATAATAGTAAGATACTATACAAAGATTAAGATAGATATCTGAGTTGATTAATTGCTACAGATAGGTAGTCCTAAATTAGCATAAAGTTTTGTTTTCACATTTTAAGATGATCATAGCTCCTAAGAGTACAGCTTATTCAACTATTATTTTCTATCAAAAAAATCAGGGGGCGCCTGGGTGGCTGAGTGGGTTAAGCCTCTGCCTTCGGCTCAGGTCATGATTTTAGGGTCCTGGGATCGGGCTGTCTGCTAGGCAATGAGCCTGCTTCCTCCTCTCTCTCTCTCTCTGCCTGACTCTCTGCCTACTTGTGATATCTCTCTGTCAAATAAATAAAATCTTTAAAAAAATCAGTTATCTTTCTTGCACAAATAAATACTTTATAGTTTACAAATATGATAGAAGTCATAGCCTGCCTAATTCTATTTAGTTAGCTTGATTCTGAAGATGAACAATCAAAATAGACCTTGTGGTTAGATAATACTTGGTTGATCATATTTTATACTTCTGAGTAGATTATAAATATACATTAAACAATCAGTAGCCTTCCAAAATAAATAGCAATTTAATGTTTAAAATTACCCATGGCAATTTCCTTTAAATGTGTGTATTGTACAGATAAGCTATTGCTTTATAAAACTTAGTGACTTAATTCTAAATTACTAATTAAGGCTCATGATACTATGGGTCTGTTGCTGATAGACTGATGTACTGGGCTGGGCAGCTTTGATAATTTTAAGTAGGCTTTCTCACACATCTTTGGGTCGGTTGGGGATCAGTGGTCTAGGCTGGGGCTGGGCTGAGTTCCGAATGTCTCTCATCATAGGCAGTGACATGTTTAAGGGAGAAGCAAAAGCATGTCAAGATTCTTAAGATGTAGGCTCAATATGGACACACAGTCATGTCTTCCTCACTTTATTATCCAAATTAAGTTCATATGGCTGTATGCAAGTAAAGGGGCAGAGAAATATACTTTATCCCTTCAGTGAAAGGAATTGCAAAATCACATTGCAAAGACTGTGAATACAAGAAGGAAAGAAGAATGGGGTTAATAATTTCAGCTGAGACCTTGCTGACTTTTGGTGGACTATCACCATCATTACCCGAAGTGTTGATTAGAAGTACAGAATTCTAGGTGGTTCATATGTATATTAAAGGTAGGGAATTGCTGATCTAAGAATATAACTACCATACTACTTGACTAATTCTCTCTTTTACTTAGATTTGTTTCTTGAATTTTGCAGATATGCATGGAGCCCAAGGCCTTTGCTGTCACTATTTACACACCTAAAACACTTTTTATATGTCTGAGTAGCTCACTTATGTCTCCTACTTTAAGTCTCTGCTCAGTTGTCACCTTATTAAAAAAACTTCCTAACTTAAAATAGAAGTATATCTCCAAGACATCACCCACCTCCCATAATCATTTTTTTCTACCATAACATTTTATTAACACCTGACTTGTTACATATATTTTTTCTTAATTTTAATCTATATTCATTAGAATAAAAGCACCAAGAGTATATGGACTTTTGTGTTTTATTCACTGTTGAATCCCTGGTATCTAGAATAATTCAGGCATTTACTATGTGCTCAAGAAATGTAAGGTTATAAGAATAAAGTTGAAATAAATGTTTATATAGAGAATTTTTTAATTAAAATATTTATTCTACAGTTATAAGCAATTATCAAACTTAACAGTATCTGTGGATTTTGTTTGGCTACAAGTCGTGGAGACTTTTCAAAAGTGGCTTAAACAACATATAGTTATTTCTTTATTTCTCATAAAATAAATTTATATTTTATCAGTTCAAGGCTACTGTGGTGGCTCCATAACATCACCATTTACCGAGCAGTGCAGTTCTAACCTTCATGTATGGTCTCCAGGTAGGAAGAAAGAAGAGGAGAAAGAGATACAAGATTATTTTGTGTGTTGGGTCAAGTAATTTTTAAGACACTTGGCTAAAAATCCCTTTCTGTAATTCCCATTAATGTTAATGACCAGGACTAGTACTTATCATCAAATGGCCATTCTTTACTTCCCTGGGAAATTCATGTTTTCTTTGGACATTTTGCCACCTCCAACAAGTTATGGTTATATTAATGTAAAAGCTGCTCTGCTGTTGTATTTTACTGTATTTTACATAAAAAAATGAATATATTTACCTTTTGTTAAAAGGGTTTTTTTTTGTTAAAAAAGATACATTTGTTTTTTAATGGCAAATAATAAAAACTTGACTAAATACAACAGCATTTATAGTCAGAAGAAATTATGAATACCAGTAGACATATTTATATGTTGTTCTTCAAAAGTTAATGTTATAGAATTTGTTTTATAAATTACACAGTTTTTCGTTTATTTCAATTGGTGGTTTTTGGCAAATCTAGAAAAATATTAAACATGCAAAACTTTTGCAAACATTGATACTTGGTAATTTAATTTCTAGCAAGTTATAGCTAGTAATTTTAAAGGTCTGTTTTCTGAAATCCTTATTCAACAGAAATTACGTGCGACTATCGCACCTCTTTAATAAAAAATTGACTCTTTCAGTTGAACAGGGTTCTGAATAAGATAATACTCTAGCATTTGAGTACATAACAAAATAAACTTGCCTATGTTGTTAATCCATGTTTGATTCCCTCATTCTTCCAGAATATTTTATGGTGCTCATTTAGAACTATGAAGGTGAGGAAACTGGCTCTCCACAGGTTTTCAAATTTTCATCTTAGCAGAGAGCCTTATCTACCTAAAGTCAGAGGGCTTTAAATCATGTAACTAATGATGTGGTAGTAGCTGCTTCCATGGGAATGTGTTAGTGGCAAAATTAATGCATAACTTGCTCTAGCCACTTGTCTCCATCTTGCTCAATTTCCACCAGGGGGTATATTGTTGTATTTGTACTCAGTACTTGCACTAGACCACTGTTAACTATTATAACAGAAATATCGGCTCTTTTTCCCTGAAATGTTGCATTTTACCCTTCTTTTCCTCCCACAAATGAGAGTATGAATTAAGCTAGACTCAAATAGAATAAAAATCAGAAGAGAGGATGTTTTTTTCTTTGCAGTAAAGACTTTCATTTGCTGAACTTTTCATTTTCAGCAAAGTTCATTGAGGTTTTCTATTTGTTCATTAGTAGCTGTATAGAGTTTGATAATGGTGATGCAAGGATATCTAAAGAATGTAATTTTGAGTTCACATCTTGGGTTAGGGATTTGTGACACCCCCAAACACAAAGTGAAGACATCTATCAGCTCGGCTTCCTCTGCCTCTTTCATTCTTTGTACATTGCTTTTCATCATAGCATTGCCTTACTTATACTTTCATTCTTCCAGGTGTCAAACAAATGTCTTCTAGTTCCTCTAACACTTCAGCTTAGTGCCTACACAGGCCTTCCCCTTATGGTATTTGTTTGGATCCAGCACTCCTGTCTTTAATTTTTGCCCAATGTGTATTTGATTCCTGCAGGAGCTCATGCCCTAATAACTTTTGTAAATTAGAAGAGGTACAGCCTTGATAGAGAGGATGCTCTTATTCTACATATCCTTACATTATTAGTAATTACAAGTGGAATTGAAAAGATATGAATGGATACTTAGAGTTTCCAAAAAGCCTCCAAACCACACTATATCCCTTTGTTGTCAGTGGCAAGGACTGAGACTTTGATTTTACTCTAAACCAGCATTTCACAAACTACTTCTAACAAAGAACTTTAAAAATTCCAGCCACTTG
Source organism: Meles meles (assembly GCF_922984935.1). Classification (NCBI taxonomy): domain Eukaryota; kingdom Metazoa; phylum Chordata; class Mammalia; order Carnivora; family Mustelidae; genus Meles; species Meles meles. The sequence goes on from NC_060070.1 coordinate 28,595,411, forward strand.
AGGATCAATACATGTGTAAGATATAATAAAAATTTTGCAATAATGTCAAATTGTTATGAGCTGCTAAACACTTAGTCCCACTATCTGTGAGTATGTATCCTGGACTGACCTCACTCTGCAGACAATTTGACTAGACTGTAACTTTAATCTCTCCTCTTTATTTGTTCTTCGCACATTAATTTTTTTTAATTCTTTTATTTATTTTTTGAGAGAGAGAGCCCGTGAGTGTGGTGGGAAGGGCAGATGGTGGGGGAGAGAGAATCTTAAGCAGGCTCCACACCCAGCATCGAACCCAGTGTGAAGCGTGATCTCATGACCATAAGTTTATGACCTGAGCTGAAACCAAGAATCAGATGCTTAACAGACTAAGCCACTTAGGCACCCATGTTATTCATACATTTTTAAAAGATTATAGTATTTATTAAATACAAAATGGATGAAATACCTGAATGTGAGACAGGAAACCATCAAAATCCTAGAGGAGAGCACACATAGCAATCTCTATGACATCTGCCATAGCAACTTCTTACTAGAAATATCTCCGCAGGCAAGGGAAACAAAAGCAAAAATGAACTATTGAGATTTGATCAAGATAAAAAAAACTTCAGCACAGCAAAGGAAACAGCCAACAAAATTAAAAGGCAGCCTTTGGAATGGGAAAATATATTTTCAAATGACACACCTAATAAAGGGTTAGTACCCAAAGTCTATAAAGAACTTAGCAAACTCGGGGCGCCTGAGTGGCTCAGTGGGTTAAAGCCTCTGCCTTCAGCTCCGGTCATGATCCCAGGGTCCTGGGATCGAGCCCCGCATCGGGCTCTCTGCTCCGCAGGGAGCCTGCTTCCTCCTCTCTCTCTGCCTGCCTCTCTGCCTAGTTGTGATTTCTCGCTGTCAAATAAACAAAAATATTAAAAAAAAAAAGAACTTAGCAAACTCAACACCCCCCAAAAACAAATAATCGAGTTAAGAAATGGCAGAAAACATGAATAGACATTTTTCCAAAGAAGATGTACACAGATGGCTAATAGACACGTGGAAAGATGATCAACATCACTCATCGTCAGGGAAATACAACTCAAAACTACAGTGAGATACCACCTCAGACCTGACAGAATGGCTAAAATTAACAACACGGGAAACAACAGGTGTTAGCAAGTATGTGGAGAAAAGGGAATGGTTTTCAATGGAATCCTCTTTCTGTTGGTGGAAATGTAAACTAGTACAGCCACTCTGGAAAACAGTATGGAAGTTCCTCAAGTTAAAAGTAGAACTGCCCTATAATCTAGCAATTGTACTACTCGGTATTTACCCAAAGGATACAAAAAGTACTGATTTGAAGAGATACATGCACCCTGATGTTTATAGCATCATCAACAATAGCCAAACTATGGAAAGAGCCTGAGTGTTCATCAGCTGGTGAATGGATAAAGAAGAGGTGGCATGCATATATATATTTCTCAGCCATGAAAAATGAAATCTTGTCATTTGCAATAATGTGGATGGAGCTAGAATGTATTATACTAAGTGAAATAGGTCAGTAAGAGAAAGACAAATACCATATGATTTCATTCATAAAATGAGTAGAAATTCTGGAGTTGAAAAGTATAATAACAGAAGTGAAAAAATCATTAGATTTAGCAACAAATTTAATCAGGCAGGAAAAAAAAAATCAGTGAATCCTAAGTTAAAACAATCAAAGTTATCCAGTCTAAAAGGCAGAAAGAAAAAAGAATTATGAAAAATAAACAAAGCCTAAGAAACCTGTGAGACACCATCAGGTGTACCCAGATAAGTATAATGGGGAACACAGAGGAAAGATAAGGAATATTTGGAGAAATTATGATAAAAATTTACATATTTGATGGAATACATGAGTCTACATATTTGAGAATTTCAGTGAGTCCCAGGTCAGATACACTCAGAGAAATCACACTGAAACACATTATAATAAAACTGTTGAAAGCCAGAGACAGAATCCTTGAAGCAACAAAAAGAAATGACTCATCATATAAAGGGATCCTCTAAAAGATTCAGAGCTGAGTTTTTGGTTAGAAACCATGGAGGCCAGTTCAGGAGTTTAGTGACTTCAGTTTACTAGAAATGATGAACTATAAATTGTTGCTTCACAAATTCTAGTTATTGGTGTATTGCCTTTTAAAACTGCAGACTTTAATGTAAAAGAACAAGGATGTATAAGACTTATGTATGCACTAAAAAATATAAAATATTGTTGAAAGAGTTTTTAAAAGACCTACATGAATAAATTGGAAGGCAGTTAGGATGGCAATAATCCCCCACATTATTTATGGGTTCAGTTATGAGTATATATGTTATGAGTTATAACCTTTTTCAAAATTTCACGTACATTTTTTTTTTTTTTATTTTCAGAAATAAACAAGCTGAGGGTCGCTGGGGACTCAGATGAGCTCACACTCTTGGTTTTGGCTGGGTTTTTGGTCTTGGGAGTCATCAGAATGAGTCCTTTGTGGAGCTCTGCATTGAGCGTGGAGTTTGCTTGAGGTTCTTTCTCCCATCCTCTGTTCCTCTCCCTGCTCACCCACATTCTCTCTTTCTCTAAAATAAATAAGTAAAATCTTAAAGAAAAAAAAGTCCTAAAATTAATATGGAATTTCAAGAACACTGAATAGCCCAAAAAGTCCTAAAAGAACCAAAGTTGGAGGATACGTATTTACCAGTTTCAAAACTTACTATAAACCTGCAATAATCAAAACAGTGTGATACTGACGTAGTGGTAGGCCCATAGACTAAAAGAATATAATTGAGAATCCAGAAATAAACCAATAAACCTATGGTCAGTTGACTTTCAACAAGAGTCCCACGATCATTGAACATAGAAGAATTTCTTGAACAAATGGTGCAGGACAGTTGAATCACAACAGGCAAAATAATGAAGCTGGACCTTACCTCACCACATACAAAAATTAACTCAAGGTGTATCAAATACCTTAATTTAATACCTAACATTCTAAAACTTTTACAAGGAAACTCATAGGGATGAAGCTTTATGAACTTCAATCTGGCAATGAATTCATAAGTACAATACTAAAAGTGCAAGCTGTAAAAGAGAATAGATAAGTTGGACTTCTTTAAAATTAAATACTTGTGCATCAAAGGATAATTATCAATAAAAGGAAGAGATAACCCACAGAATGTGACAAAATATTTGTAGATCTTACATTTGATAAAGATCTACTATCCAGAACATGTAAAAATGCTTATAACTCAACAACAAAAAGCCAAACAATCCAATTGAAAATTAGACAAAGGATTTAAATAGACATCTCTCCAAATAAGACATACAGTTGACTAATACATATGCAGAAAAGTGCTTAACATCATTAGTCATTAGGGAAGTGCCAGTTAAAACCACAGAAATTCCTGCCCCCTAGGGTAGCTGCTATAAAAGAAAGGAAAATAACAAGTGCCCACAAGAATGTGGAGAAATTGGAACTCTCATAGATTGCTGGTGAGCTTGTTGCATGATACAACTGCTCTAGTAAAACAGTTTGGCAGTTCCTCAAACAGTTTAGCTCGGAATTAATATATAAGCCATAATATCATTCTTGGAAATATATACCCCAATTGATTCAAAACAGGTTTTTGAACAGAAACTTGCACATCATTGTTCATAAAGCATTATTCACAGTAGCCAAAATGTGGAACACCTCAAATGTTTATCTACTAAGAAATATATAAGCAAAATGTGGTATATCCATATAAGCGCATATTATTCAGCAATAGGGGGAATAAAGTACTGCTGCATGCTACATCATGGATGCAACTTAACACCAAGTAAAGTAAGCCACATATTTTATGATTCCATTTACAGGAATTATCCAGAGTAGGCAAATCCAGACAGACAGATTTGCAGATCTGTGATTTACAGATTGATGGTGGCCAATATTGGTGAATGAGAGAATAGAGAGTGGCTGCTTAATGGTGATGGGGTTTCCTTTTTAGGATGATGAAAATGGTCTGGAATGAGGTGGTGGTGATGATTGTTCTACATTGTAAATGTATTGAAGCCATTGAAATGTACACTTTAAAGTGATCAAGTGGTAAATTATATTTTGGATTATACCTCATTTAAACAACTGATATAATGAATACATATAAAAATAAGCCCATGTCCACAATAAAGTTATATGTGAATATTCATTTTAGTACTATCATTTCTGGTCTCAAAGTACTAAAGGCAGTAATCATGTAGGGAAATCCAGAAATCCAGAGAAGAGGTATTGTGACCTAGGAGAATGGATATAGAGATACTGAGTGAATAAAGAGGTTTGGAAAGGATAGAATCATATCAGCTGAATTTGGTGATTGGTTAGATGTGGGTTCTCCCTGTAGTTTTGACTTGTAGTAGAGTGGATTGGGGTGTACTTCAATAAGATAATAAAACAGGCACAAAAAAGCCCCTCTGAGGTGAGATCATGATGTCACTTTCAGACATATGGAATTCAGTATTCTATCAAACAATAAATGGAAGCAATAAAGTGAGTGCTGAGACTAGAGATAGAAGACTAGGTTATATAAGCATATTATTGACAGTTGAATCCAAGGGACTAAAGGAAATTTATCAGGCAATGTGAAAAGAAGGCCCATGTCAACAGAAACCTGAGGACACCAGAAATGTAAAAGTAAGCACAAAAAGGGTCTCCTGGGTGGTTCAGTCAGTTAATTTTGGCTCTGGTTTTGATCTCAAGGTTGTGAGATTTAACCCCCTAGTTGGGCTCTACACCATAAGCTTAAACCAAATGGATTTTTTTTTTTCAGCACAACAGTATTTATTGTTTTTTGCATAACACCCAGTGCTCCATGCAATACGTGCCCTCCCTATTACCCACCACCTGGTTCCCCAACTTCCCATCCCGCGCCCCTTCAAAACCCTCAGGTTCTTTTTCAGAGTCCGCAGTCTCTCATGGTTCACCACCCCTTCCAATTTCCCTCAACTTCCTTCTCCTCTCCATCTCCCCATATCCTCCATGTCATTTGTTATGCTCCATAAATAAGTGAAACCATATGATACTTGACTATCTCTGCTTGACTTATTTCACTCAGCATAATCTCTTGCAGTCCATCCATGTTGATACAAAAGTTGGGTATTCATCTTTTCTGATAGAGGCATAATACTCCATCGTGTATATGGACCACATCTTCCTTACCCATTCGTCCGTTGAAGGGCATATTGGTTCTTTCCACAGTTTGGCGACTGTGGCCATTGCTGCTATAAACATTGGGGTACAGATGGCCCTTCGTTTCACTACATCTGTATCTTTGGGGTAAATACCCAGGAGTGCAATTGCAGGGTCATAGGGAAGCTCTATTTTTAATTTCTTGAGGAATCTCCACACTGTTCTCCAAAGTGGCTGCACCAACGTACATTTCCACCAACAGTGTGAGAGGGTTCCCCTTTCCCCACATCCTCTCCAACACACGTTGTTTCCTGTCTTGCTAATTTTGGCCATTCTAACTGGGGTGAGGAGGTATCTCAATGTGGTTTTAATTTGAATCTCCCTGATGGCTAGTGATGGTGAACATTTTTTTATTTGTCTGATAGCCATTTGTATGTCTTCATTGGAAAAGTGTCTGTTCATATGTTCTGTCCATTTTTTGACATGATTATTTGTTTTGTGTGTGTTGAGTTTGAGGAGTTCTTTATAGATCCTGGATATCAACCTTTTGTCTGTACTGTCATTTGCAAATATCTTCTCCCATTCCGTGGGTTGCCTCTTTGTTTTGTTGACTGTTTCCTTTGCTGTGCAGAAGCTTTTGATCTTGATGAAGTCCCAAAAGTTCATTTTCGTTTTTGTTCCCTTTACCTTTGGAGACATATTTTGAAAGAAGTTGCTGTGGCTGATATCGAAGAGGTTACTGCGTATGTTCTCCTCTAGGATTCTGATGGATTCCTGTCTCACGTTGAGGTCTTTTATCCATTTCGAGTTTATCTTTGTGTACGTTGTAAGAGAATGGTCGAGTTTCATTCTTCTGCATATTCTCAGATCACAATGCTTTGAAACCAGAGCTCAATCGCAAGGAAAAGTTTGGAAGGAACTTAAACACCTGGAAGCTAAAGAGCACCTTGCTTAAGAATGCTTGGATGAACCAGGAGATCAAAGAAGAACGTAAACAATTCATGGAAACCAATGAGAACGAAGACACTTCGGTCGAAAACCTATGGGATACAGCAAAGGCGGTACTAAGGGGGAAATACGTAGCCATCCAAGCCTCCCTCAAAAAAATTGAAAAATCCAGAATACACCAGCTGTCTCTACACCTTAAAGAACTGGAGAATCAACAACAAATCAAACCAACTCTACACATAAGAAGGGAAATAATTAAGATTAGAGCAGAGATCAATGAGGTAGAAACCAGAGATACAGTATAACGTATCAATGAAACTAGAAGTTGGTTTTTTGAAAGAATCAATAAGATTGATAAACCATTGGCCACACTAATCCAAAAGAAAAGAGAGAAAGCCCAAATTAATAAAATTATGAATGAAAAGGGGGAGATCACAACTAACACCAAGGAAGTAGAAACAATCATCAGAAATTATTACCAGCAGTTATATGCCAATAAGCTAAGCAACCTAGATGAAATGCATGCATTCCTGGAAAACTATAAACTCCCAAAACTGAACCACAAAGAAATTGACAACCTGAATAGACCCATATCTAGTAACGAGATTGAAGCAGTGATCAAAAACCTCCCAACCAGGTGGTGGGTAATAGGGAGGGCACGTCCTGCATGGAGCACTGGGTGTGGTGCAAAAACATTGAACACTGTTACGCTGAAAATAAACAACAAACAAAAAAAACTCCCAAAAAACAAGAGCCCAGGACCTGACGGATTCCCTGGGGAATTCTACCAAACTTTCAAAGAAGAAATAACACCTATTCTCCTGAAGCTGTTTCAAAAAATTGAAGCAGAAGGAAAACTTCCAGACTCTTTTTATGAAGCCAGCATTACGCTGATCCCCAAACCAGGCAAAAACCCTACCAAAAAGGAGAATTTCAGACCAATATCACTGATGAATATGGATGCTAAGATTCTCAACAAGATCCTAGCAAACAGGATCCAGCAGCACATTAAAAAGATTATCCACCATGACCAGGTGGGATTCATCCCTGGGTTGCAAGGTTGGTTCAACATTCACAAATCAATCAATTGTGATAGAACAAATCAATAAGAGAAGAGAGAAGAACCACATGGTCCTCTCAATTGATGAAGAAAAAGCATTTGACAAAATCCAGCATCCATTCCTGATTAAAACGCTTCAAATTATAGCGATAGAGGGAACATTCCTGAACTTCTTAAATCTATGAATGACCCACAGCAAATATCATCCTCAGTGGGAAAAAGCTTGCAGCCTTCCCGTTGAGATCAGGAACATGACAAGGATGCCCACTCTCACCACTCTTGTTCAACATAGTATTAGAAGTCCTCGCAATGGCAGTCAGACAATAAAGAGAAATAAAAGGTATCCAAATTGGCAATGAAGAAGTCAAACTCTCTCTCTTCGCAGATGACATGATTCTTTATATGGAAAACCCAAAAGACTCCACCCCCACACGACTAGAACTCATACAGCAATTCAATAATGTGGCAGGATACAAAGTCAATGTACAGAAATCAGTGGCTTTCTTATACACTAACAATGCAAATACAGAAAGGGAAATTAGAGAATTGATTCCATTTACTATAGCACCAAGAACCATAAGATACCTGGGAATAAACCTAACCAAAGAGGTAAAGGATCTGTACTCGAGGAACTACAGAACACTCATGAAAGAAATTGAAGAAGACACAAAAAGGTGGAAGACCCTTCCATGCTCTTGGATCAGAAGAATAAACATTGTTAAAATGTCTATACTGCCTAGAGCAATCTATACTTTTAATGCCATTCCGATCAAAATTCCACTGGTATTTTTCAAAGAGCTGGAGCAAATAATCCTAAAATTTGTATGGAATCAGAAGAGACCCCGAACTGCTAAGGAAATGTTGAAAAACAAAAACAAAACTGGCGGCATCACGTTACCTGATTTCAAGATTTATTACAAAGCTGTGATCACCAAGACAGCATGGTACTGGCATAAAAACAGACACATAGACCAGTGGAATAGAGTGGAGAGCCCAGATATGGACCCTCAACTCTATGGTCAAATAATCTTCGACAAAACAGGAAAAAAGATACAGTGGAAAAAAGACAGTCTCTCCAAATGGATTGTCAAATTTCATTCCACTCAAAATTTGCATGTGCTTGCACACATCACACACTTACTTATTTATGTCTTAACTCAAATATCCTAAAGAATACATGTAGTAGCCAGGTTGAAACAAACTTACAGAAGCAATACATTTAATTATATCCCCCAGCATAATAGTTTTTAAACTGAAGTAATTAGGGGGAGGAGTCAAGATGGCAGAGAAGTAGCAGGCTGAGACTACATCAGGTAGCAGGAGATCAGCTCCATAGCTTATCTAAACATTGCAAACACCGACAAATCCAACAGGAGATCGAAGAGAAGAAGAACAGCAATTCTAGAAACAGAAAATCAACCACTTTCTGAAAGGTAGGACCGGCGGAGAAGTGAATCTAAAACGACGGGAAGATAGACCGCGGGGGGAGGGGCCAGCTCCCGGCAAGCAGCGGAGCAATGGAGCACAAAATCAGGACTTTTAAAAGTCTGTTCCACTGAGGGACAATGCTCCAGAGGCTAAACCGGGGTGAAGCCCATGCGGGGTCAGCGTGGTCCCAGGTCCCACAGGATCACAGAAGGATCAGGGATGTCGGAGTGTTGCAGAGCTCGCAGGTGTTAGAACAGAGAAGCCGACTACAGAGACAGAGCCGAGGACTGAACTCTCAGCTCGGGGTTACCTTGAACTGGTCCCGGGCTGGGTGAGCTCAGAGCGCGGCTAGAGGCTGGGGATACAGGAGTGATTGGGTGCTGTCCTCTGGGGGCGCACTGAGGAGTGGGGCCCCAGGCTCTCGGCTCCTCCGGGCCAGAGACTAGGAGGCCGCCATTTTCATTCCCATCCTCCGGAACTCTACGGAAAGCGTTCAGGGAACAGAAGCTCCCAAAAGTGAACCTGAGTGGATTACTTAGTCTGGCCCCCAGTAAGGGCGGTGCAGTTCCGCCTCGGACAAAGACACTTAAGAGTCACTACAACAAGCCCCTCCCCCAGAAGATCAACAAAATATCCAGCCAGGATGAGGTTCATCTATCAAGGAAAGCAGGTTCAATACCTAGGACAGCAGCGGAATTCCAGAGGAGGAGAAAGCAAAGCACAGAACTCATGGCTTTCTCCCCATGATTCTTTAGTCTTGTGGTTATTTCAATTTTTTTTTTCAATTTTTTTCTTTCTTTTTTCTTCTTCTGCTAAATTTTTTAAAACTTTTACCCTTTTCTTTTTTAATGTTTTTTGACTAGTTTATCTAAAATATATTTTTTTCATTCTTTTATATATTTTTTCTTTATTTGTTTTATTTTTTAATTTTTTTTTCTTTTTTTTCCTGAACCTCTTTTTATCCCCTTTCTCCCCCCCCCCCCCCCACAATTTGGGGTCTCTTCTGATTTGGTTACAGCGCATTTTTCTGGGGTCTTTGCCACACTTTTAGTATTTTATTTGATCCTTCATATCCTCTTATCTGGACAAAATGACAAGGTGGAAAAAATCACCACAAAGAAAAGAACAAGAGGCTGTACTGAAGGCTAGGGACCTAATCAACACAGACATTGGTAATATGTCAGATCAAGAGTTCAGAATGATGATTCTGAACATTCTAGCTGGGCTCGAAAAAGGCATGGAAGATATTAGAGAAACCCTCTCTGGAGATATAAAAGCCCTTTCTGGAGAAATTAAAGAACTAAAATCTAACCAAGTTGAAATCAAAAAGGCTATTAATGAGGTGCAATAAAAAATGGAGGCTCGCACTGCTTGGATAAATGAGGCAGAAGAAAGAAAGAGTGATATAGAAGACCAAATGGCAGAGAATAAAGAAGCTGAGCAAAAGAGGGACAAAGAGCTACTGGACCACGAGGGGAGAATTCGAGAGAAAAGTGACACCATAAGGCGAAACAACATTAGAATAATTGGGATTCCAGAAGAAGAAGAAACAGAGAGGGGAGCAGAAGGTCTATTGGAGAGAATTATTGGAGAGAATTTCCCTAATATGGCAAAGGGAACAAGCCTCAAAATTCAGGAGGTGCAGAGAACCCCCCTCAAAGTCAACAAGAATAGGTCCACTCCCCGTCACCTAATAGTAAAACTTACAGTCTTAGTGACAAAGAGAAAATCCTGAAAGGAGCCCGGAAAAAGAAGTCTGTAACATACAATGGTAAAAAATATTAGATTGGGGGCGCCTGGGTGGCTCAGTGGGTTAAAGCCTCTGCCTTCGGCTCAGGTCATGATCCCAGGGTCCTGGGATCGAGCCCCACATTGGGCTCTCTGCTCCGCGGGGAGCCTGCTTCCTCCTCTCTCTCTGCCTGCCTCTCTGTCTAGTTGTGATTTCTCTCTGTCAAATAAATAAAATATTAAAAAAAAATATTAGATTGGCAGCAGACTTATCCACACAGATCTGGCAGGCCAGAAAGAGCTGGCATGATAAATTCAGAGCACTAAATAAGAAAAACATGCAGCCAAGAATACTCTATCCAGCTAGGCTATAATTGAAAATAGAAGGAGAGATAAAAAGCTTCCAGGACAAACAAAAGCTGAAAGAATTTGCAAACACAAAACCAGCTCTACAGGAAATATTGAAAGGGGTCCTCTAAGCAAAGATAGAGCCTAAAAGTAGTAGATCAGAAACGTACAGAGACAATATACAGTAACAGTCAGCTTACAGGCTAATAATGGCACGAAATTCATATCTCTCAATAGTTACCCTGAATGTTAATGGGCTAAATGCCCCAATCAAAAGACACAGGGTATCAGAATGGATAAAAAAACAAAACCCATCAATATGTTGCCTACAAGAAAGTCATTTTAGATGCGGAGACACCTCCAGATTGAAAGTGAGGGGGTGGAAAACAATTTACCATGCTAATGGGCATCAGAAGAAAGCTAGGGTGGCAATCCTTATATCAGATCAATTAGATTTTAAGCCAAAGACTATAGTAAGAGATGAGGAAGGACACTATATCCTACTCAAAGGGTCTGTCCAACAAGAAGATCTAACAATTTTAAATATCTATGCCCCTAACGTGGGAGCAGCCAACTATATAAACCAATTAATAACAAAGTCTAAGAAACACATCCATAATAATACAATAATAGAAGGGGACTTGAACACTCCCCTCACTGAAACGGACAGATCATCCGAGCAAAAGATCAACAGGGAAATAAAGGCCTTAAATGACACACTGGAACAGATGGACATCACAGATATATTCAGAACATTTCATCCCAAAGCAACAGAATACACATTCTTCTCTAGTGCACATGGAACATTCTCCAGAACAGATCACATCCTGGGTCACAAATCAGGTCTCAACCGGTATCAAAAGATTAGGATCATTCCCTGCATATTTTCAGACCACAATGTTCTGAAGCTAGAACTCAATCACAAGAGGAAAGCTGGAAAGAACCCAAATACATGGAGACTAAACAGCATCCTTCTAAAGAATGAATGGGTCAACCAGGAAATTAAAGAAGAATTGAAAAAAATTCATGGAAACAAATGATCATGAAAACACAATGGTTCAAAATCTGTGGGACACAGCAAAGGCAGTCCTGAGAGGAAAATATATAGTGGTACAAGCCTTTCTCAAGAAACAAGAAAGGTCTCAAATACACCACCTAACCCTACACCTAAAGGAGCTAGAGAAAGTACAAGAAAGAAACCTAAACCCAGCAGGAGAAGAGAAATCATAACGATCAGAGCGGAAATCAATGAAATAGAAAACAAAACAAAACAAAAATCAACGAAACTAGGAGCTGGTTCTTTGAAAGAATCAATAAGATTGATAAACCCCTGGCCAGACTTATCAAAAAGAAAAGAGAAAGGACCGAAATAAATAAAATCATGAATGAAAGAGGACAGATCACAACTAACACCAAAGAAATACAGACAATTATAAGAACATACTATGAGCAACTCTACGCCAGCAAATTTGACAATCTGGAAGAATGGATGCATTCCTAGAGACATATAAACTACCACAACTGAACCAGGAAGAAATAGAAAACCTGAACAGGCCCATAACCAGTAAGGAGATTGAAACAGTCATCAAAAATCTCCAAACAAACAAAAGCCCAGGGCCATACGGCTTCCCAGGGGAATTCTACCAAACATTTAAAGAAGAACTCATTCCTATTCTCCTGAAACTGTTCCAAAAAATAGAAATGGAAGGAAAACTTCCAAACTCATTTTATGAGGCCAGCATCACCTTGATCCCAAAACCAGACAAGGATCCCATCAAAAAAGAGAACACCAATTACATACCAATATCCTTGATGAACACAGATGCGAAAATTCTCACCCAAATACTAGCCAATAGAATTCAACAGTACATTAAAAAGATTATTCGCCACGACCAAGTGGGATTTATTCCAGGGCTGCAGGGTTGGTTCAACATCCGCAAATGAATCAATGTGCTAGAACACATTAATAAAAGAAAGAACAAGAACCATATGATACTCTCAATAGATGCTGAAAAAGCATTTGACAACGTACAACATCCCTTCCTGATCAAAACTCTTCAAAGTGTAGGGATAGAGGGCACATACCTCAATATTATCAAAGCCATCTATGAAAAACCCACCGCAAATATCATTCTCAATGGAGAAAAACTGAAAGCTTTTCCGTTAAGGTCAGGAACATGGCAGGTGTGTCCATTATCACCACTGCTATTCAACATAGTACTAGAAGTCCTAGCTTCAGCAATCAGACAACAAAAAGAAATTAAAGGCATCCAAATTGGTAAAGAAGAAGTCAAACTATCACTCTTCACAGATGATATGATACTATATGTGGAAAACCCAAAAGACTCCACTCCAAAACTGCTAGAACTTGTACAGGAATTCAGTAAAGTGTCAGGATATAAAATCAATGCACAGAAATCAGTTACATTTCTGTACACCAACAACAAGACAGAAGAAAGAGAAATTAAGGAGTAATCCCATTTACAATTGCACCGAAAACTATAAGATACCTAGGAATAAACCTAACCAAAGAGGCTAAGAATCTATACGCAGAAAACTATAAAGTACTCATGAAAGAAATTGAGGAAGACACAAAGAAATGGAAAAATGTTCCATGCTCCTGGATTGGAAGAATAAATATTGTGAAAATGTCTATGCTACCTAAAGCAATCTACACATTTAATGCAATTCCTATCAAAATACAATCCATTTTTTTCAAAGAAATGGAACAAATAATCCTAAAATTTATATGGAACCAGAAAAGACCTCGAATAGCCAAAGGAATATTGAAGAAGAAAGCCAAAGTTGGTGGCATCACAATTCCGGACTTCAAGCTCTATTACAAAACTGTCATCATCAAGACAGCATGGTACTGGCACAAAAACAGGCACATAGATCAATGGAACAGAATAGAGAGCCCAGAAATAGACCCTCAACTCTATGGTCAACGAATCTTTGACAAAGCAGAAAAGAATGTCCAATGGAAAAAAGACAGCCTCTTCAATAAATGGTGCTGGGAAAATTGGACAGCCACATGCAGAAAAATGAAATTGGACCACTTCCTTACACCACACACGAAAATAGACTCCAAATGGATGAAGGACCTCAATGTGAGAAAGGAATGCATCAAAATCCTTGAGGAGAAGGCAGGCAGCAACCTCTTCGACCTCAGCCACAGCAACATCTTCCTAGGAACATCGCCAAAGGCAAGGGAAGCAAGGGCAAAAATGAACTATTGGGATTTCATCAAGATCAAAAGCTTTTGCACAGCAAAGGAAACAGTTAACAAAAGCAAAAGACAACTGACAGAATGGGAGAAGATATTTGCAAACGACATATCAGATAAAGGGCTAGTATCCAAAATCTATAAGGAACTTAGCAAACTCAACACCCAAAGAACAAACAATCCAATCAAGAAGTGTGCAGAGAGGGGCGCCTGGGTGGCTCAGTGGGTTAAAGCCTCTGCCTTCGGCTCAGGTCATGATCCCAGGGTCCTGGAATCGAGCCCCGCATCGGGCTCTCTGCTTGGCAGGGAGCCTGCTTCCTCTTCTCTCTTTGCCTGCATCTCTGCCTAGTTGTGATTTCTCTCTGTCAAATAAGTAAAATATTAAAAAAAAAAAAAACCACACACACACACACACACAAAAGAAGTGGGCAGAGGACATGAACAGACATTTCTGCAAAGACATCCAGATGGCCAACAGACACATGAAAAAGTGCTCCATATCACTCGGCATCAGGGAAATACAAATCAAAACCACAATGAGATATCACCTCACACCAGTCAGAATGGCTAAAATTAACAAGTCAGGAAATGACAGATGCTGGCGAGGATGCGGAGAAAGGGGAACCCTCCTACACTGTTGGTGGGAATTTAAGCTGGTGAAACTACTCTGGAAAACAGCATGGAGGTTCCTCAAAATGTTGAAAATAGAACTACCCTATGACCAGCAATCGCACTACTGGGTATTTACCCTAAAGATACAAACATAGTGATCCGGAGGGGCACGTGTACCCGAATGTTTATAGCAGCAATGTCTACAGTAGCCAAAGTATGGAAAGAACCTAGATGTCCATCAGCAGATGAATAGATAAAGAAGAGGTGGTATATATACACAATGGAATACTATGTAGCCATCAAAAGAAATGAAATCTTGCCATTTGCGACGACGTGGGTGGAACTAGAGGGTTTCATGCTTAGTGAAATAAGTCAATCGGAGAAAGACAACTATCATATGATCTCCCTGATATGAGGACGTGGAGATGCAACGTAGGGGGTTAGGGGGATAGGAGAAGAATAAATGAAACAAGATGGGATTGGGAGGGAGACAAACCATCAGTGACTCTTAATCTCACAAAACAAACTGGGGGTTGCTGGGGGGAGGTGGGATTGGGAGAGGTGGAGGGGGTTATGGACATTGGGGAGGGTATGTGCTATGGTGAGTGCTGTGAAGTGTGTAAACCTGGTGATACCCAGACCTGTACCCCTGGGGATAAAAATACATTATATGTTTATAAAAAAAAAAAAAAAGGAAGGGATGAATACCCAACTTTTGTAGCAACATGGACAAGACTGGACGTGATTATGCTGAGTGAAATAAGTTAAGCAGAGAGAGTCAAGTATCATATGGTTTCATTTATTTGTGGAGCATAACAAATGACATGGAGGATATGGGGAGATGGAGAGGAGAAGGAAGTTGAGGGAAATTGAAAGGGGAGGCGAACCATAAGAGACTATGGACTCTGAAAAACAACCTGAGGGTTTTGAAGGGGCGGGGGTGGGAGGTTGGGGGAACCAGGTGCTGGGTAATTGGGAGGGCACGTATTGCATGGAGCACTGGGTGTTGTGCAAAAACAATGAATACTGTTACGCTGAAAAAATAAATAAATGAAAAAAAGCATATTACTAACAAAAAATAAAATAAAATGAAGTAATTAAAAAAATACTTCATTTATTTATTTCGCACAGAGAGAGAGAGAGAGAGAACAAGTGAGGGGAAGACAGAAGGTGATGCAGACTCCCCACTGAGCAGGGAGCCTAATGCAGAGTTCTATCCTAGGAGCCTTGGATAATGACCTGAGCCGAAGGCAGACACTTTAACGGGCTAAGCCGCCCAGGTGCCCCTAAAGTGAAGTAAATCAACACATAACCATTTTATTTTTTTATTTTTTTTTAAAGATTTCATTTATTCACCTGACAGAGAGAGATCACAAGCAGGCAGAGAGGCAGGCAGAGAGAGTGAGAGGGAAGCAGGCTCCCCGCCAGGCAGAGAGCCCAATGCGGGGCTCGATCCCAGGACCCTGAGATCATGACCTGAGCCGAAGGCAGCGGCTCAAACCACTGAGCCACCCAGGTGCCCCCACATAACCATTTTAATCCAAGTTTCCAGAAAGTCACTTTTAATGTATAGGAGAGTGTGTGTGTGTGTTTGTGTGTGTGTGTGTGCACGTGCACACGTGCACACATATGCAGCTATTATTGGTGAAATCAGAGTATGAGCCCAGGACTTTGACTTCACAGCCAGTGCTATAACCAGTATACAGATTAACAGATAGGAGGTTGTTTGAATACTGAGTTACCCTACTAAACAAGGTTAGGGACATATAAAAGTGCATCTGCGATCACATATCTGACTAATGAGAATAAGTGGAACTTTCTTTTTGAGTTTGAGTCCCAATAATAAAGCAGCTATTGTTAGGTGGCAAGTCATGTAACACTGTTCTAGGCGATAGTGGGCTTGCCATTTTCAGAGATAATTCTGAAAAAGTGAAAATTGTGAGCTGATCAAGCACTCTAATGGTTTCTATCACAGCATAATTTTGCAGGAATGGTCCTCTGTCCAGTGAGGACAAAATCTGTGGGGGAAACCAAAACTACATGTTGTCATGCCAGAAGCTTCACCTCTGTGCTTCTTTTTCATGTTTAGTGTGGCAGTTGCAAAACAAACTCTCCTCAGGTAGCTTTTGTTGAGAATAAAACATTTGAAATTATTCTAACATTATTTATTATATGGTTCTAAAATTATATGCTTCATGCTTTAGAATTGCTTGAACTGCCACAGATCTATAATAGTGTACTAAATTCTCTGGTAACAATTGTGTTTTTATCAGTTTCTCTTTTTATTTGTAATGATTTTACTTTATACGTTTTTCATGAAATGTAATTTGTCAGAAAAATATTCGTGATTGTTGCCGACTTTTGTGGATTTGTATCTTTTCATCAATATAAAACTACTACTTTTTAAAATCCCATTACCTCCTCTTTGCTTTCTCCTCTATTCTTATACTTATTTTTTTTTTACCACATGAGTTTTCTTTTTAACCTTTGCTTGATATGTCTTTGTCATTTACTTTTAATCTTTCTCTGAAATTCTGTTTTTGTTCAGATTCTTTTTAATATTATATTACTATGAATTGCTATTCTATACTATGTGGTAACTTGACTTTAAAATGAAGATTTATTTTTCCACATTTTGGCATATTTTATATTATCTATTTTTTCTGTTGTCTTCTGTTGTGTTTTATGGCATAATTGCAATTTCTTTTTAGTTCTTTTTTTGCATATGCCTTTTTTTCAATTAATTCCTGCCAAATTCAATTAATTCCTTAGACTTTAGAAATAATCTTAATTATTTTCAATTTTATCTTAAAATTTACAAAATGCAATTTTAAAAATTACACTTAGTAACTATAACAATGATAAGAAATTATTTCTTTCAATGTCTTTTTTGTAAAGATAGGTTTAGGCATTCTTCCACTCTTTGAATAACTTCACAATCTTTGTTAATCTATATTGAGGTTTTAAATATAGTACTTAATTCATCAGTTCTGTTTCTTTTTCATTTATTTGCTCTCTTTTTCCCTCCTTTCCTTGCCTGTTTCCTTCTAGCATCCTTCAAATTTTTTTCTTTCTTTTTTTTTCCCAAAGATTTTACTTATTTATTTATTTGACAGAGAGAGAGCCATCACAGGTAGGCAGAGGCAGGCAGAGAGAGAGGGGGAAGCAGGCTCCCTGCTGAGCAGAGAGCCTGATGTGTGGCTGCATCCCAGGACCCTGGGATCATGATCTGAGTGGAAGGCAGAGGCTTAATCCACTGAACCACCAAGGTGTCCCCAAACTTTTTCTATAAAAGTTAAAAATTTCTATAAAGGTAAAAGTATTTACTTTGGTTAACAATCTTGAATATTATTTAAATGGATTTTAATATTATAAATAAAATAATTAAGTTTGAAAGTTCATCCCCAGATATTTATTATCTCAATTATTTGCCAAATATTAAATTTGACATTTACTGTTTGGCATAAATCTCTAACAATTTATCTAAAAAGGTATTTATTTCTTTGGTTCACATTGCTCTCAAGATGCCTCATTTTCTGCAGCAATTAATTTACCGTGTATATTACTTCAAAGTGTGTGTGTATGTACACTTTGGAATTACACATTTTAAAATTTTATGTAATTGAATCCTAACATTTTTCTTAAACCTGTTTGATGATTTACTATTTTATAAATATTTAAGATGTTAGAGAAGGCTGAGCTGAGTTAGATTTTGGTTTTATTGTTAACATTCCAGTTTTTTTCATGGATGATTGTACTTTTTTATATTTGAAAATATCACCAAGTTGGGGCATGTAGGTAGCTCAGTTGGTTAAGCATCTGACTCTTGATTTCAGCTGAGGTCATAATCTCTGGGTGGTTTGATTGAGCCCCTCGTTAGGCTCTGTGCTTAATGTGGAGTCTGCTTGTCCCTCTCCCTCTGCTCCACCTCCTTCTCGTGCTCTCTCTCTCTCTCTCTCTGTCTGTCTCTAAAATGAATAAATAAAATCTTTAAAAAGACCTCATCAGGTCATTCGTAGTTATGACTTGATTTTCAATTGCTTTCATAAACATAATACATAATTTTAGTTTTAAGACCAATTTTTCCTTATATCAGAATTAAAAAATGTTTTAAATATCAGACAAGTCAATGTACTATGTCTTTAAGAAATGTCTTTTCATTTATAGGCTCATTATTTGAATATTTCCCCTATGTTTTTAAAATACTTTTTTACCTTCTTATATCCTCTACATAGGGTTTTCGTCTGAGAACTCATGTCCCTGCAAATATTTTCTATCAAATGTCTTCACAAGTTTTAAATATTTAAATCAGGTTTTTCTTCTTGTCCTTCTGCATTTAAATACTGTCTTCTTTCTAACTGATGCCATATTCTGAATTTATTGGGACCATGGCAAATATTTTCTATTTATCTGTATATTGTTGCACTCTGCATCAAAAGGAATCAGCTCACCTATTGCTCAGGGTTTGAAGTTTAATTTTTTAAATATATATGTTATATTTCCTGAAAATATCTTTTGAGAATGAGGTAGGACTTCAGTTATGATATTGGATAAGGATCTAGAAAATTTGACTAATGCTTCTCTGAGAAAAAGCTAAGTATATTTTTAATATTCTAAAAGGCTCTGAATATCAGTTTGTAACCTAATATCAGACAAAAATGTCAGTGAAGGCAAGGAACTACAGAAGAAATCAGAGTCGAAGTAGCTTTAACTCTGAACATATTTGCAAAGTCTGTGAAACTTGAGCATACTTTATGTGATCTCAAGGGATATGGAGGGAACAACAAAAATTAGATGCAATTTGAGATGTAAGGTGATCCAGAGAAATATCTGATTTTTCCTACATACATGGGGTATTATACAAAAGAAAATTGCCTTGGTGTTTTGCAGGAGTTAAAAAAGTCCCCCAGGAGGTATACCCTCTGAAATGGCCCTCCCATCTTGTGCAGGTAATTCACATCGGCTGTTGGTCAATAAAACCTCAAGCTTTGAATTTAATTCAGAGTGGTTCTGAGCTAATAGTTTCCTTACATCCTTATTAACCACAAACACAAAACCTGTCTGGAAAATTGCACCTACATTCTAGAGCACAGAAATTTCCAAAATTATGCTCTAAGCAAAATGAGAAGGACATAGAAATCACTAATTCTGCAAGGATATGTCACTATAAACACAAAGAAAGCATATTTTACTAATAAATAATTATCAATTCACAATGTATTAATTCATAAAAATGTCATGTGAATATCATCACAAATTATAAACTAACATGGGTCAACACATCTGAATAAAGAAAAGTAAACTTTGAAAATCTCTATGGAGTAAAAAGAATAAAAAATAACAATAGTCTTTTTTTTGAGTGTTTTAAGATTTATTATTTTTTTATTTCTTTTCAGCGTAACAGTATTCATTGTTTTTGCACCACACCCAGTGCTCCATGCAACATGTGCCCTCCCTAATACCCACTACCTGTTCCCTCAACCTCCCACTCCTTCAAGACCCTCAGGTTGTTTTTCAGAGTCCATAGTCTCTCATGGTTCACCTCCCCTTCCAATTTCCCTCAACTTCCTTCTCCTCTCCATCTCCCAATATCCTCCATGTTATTTGTTATGCTCCACAAATAAGTGAGACCATATGATACTTGACTCTCTCTGCTTGACTTATTTCACTCAGCATAATCTCTTCCAGTCCCATCCGTGTTGCTACAGAAGTTGGGTATTCATCTTTTCTGATAGAGGCATAATACTCCATAGTGTATATGGACCACGTCTTCCTTATCCATTCGTCCACTGAAGGACATCTTGGTTCTTTCCACAGTTTGGCGACTGTGGCCATTGCTGCTATAAACATTGGGGTACAGATGGCCCTTCTTTTCACTACATCTGTATTTTTGGGGTAAATACCCAGGAGTGCAATTGCAGGGTCATAGGGAAGCTCTATTTTTAATTTCTTGAGGAATCTCCACACTGCTCTCCAAAGTGGCTGCACCAACGTGCATTTCCACCAACAGTGTAAGAGGGTTCCCCTTTCTCCGCGTCCTCTCCAACGCACGTTGTTTCCTGTCTTGCTAATTTTGGCCATTCTAACTGGTGTGAGGTGGTATCTCAATGTAGTTTTAATTTGAATCTCCCTGATGGCTAGTGATGATGAACATTTTTTCATGTGTCTAATAGCCATTTGTATGTCTTGATTGGAGACGTATCTGTTCATGTCTTCTGCCCATTTTTTGACATGATTATCTGTTTTGTGTGTGTTGAGTTTGAGGAGTTCTTTATAGATCCTGGATATCAACCTTTTGTCTGTACTGTCATTTGCAAATATCTTCTCCCATTCCGTGGGTTGCCTCTTTGTTTTGTTGACTGTTTCCTTTGCTGTGCAGAAGCTTTTGATCTTGATGAAGTCCCAAAAGTTCATTTTCGCTTTTGTTTCCTTGGCCTTTGGAGACATATCTTGAAAGAAGTTGCTGTGGCTGATATCGAAGAGGTTACTGCCTATGTTCTCCTCTAGGATTCTGATGGATTCCTGTATCCCGTTGAGGTCTTTTATCCATTTCGAGTTTATCTTTATGTATGGTGTAAGAGAATGGTCGAGTTTCATTCTTCTACATACAGCTGTCCAAAAAAATAACAATAGTCTTAACATAATTCAATGTTTAGAAATAGAAAGTAATACATAAATTAAAAATTCAATGGAGAAATGTCTACTTCCAGTGATAGTTGGTACTAGATATGACTTCTAGAAATTAATAATTAGAAAACTGACCAAAATTATTTCCAGATTTTAATCGTAGAACAAGTCTGACATTCCTAAGAGAAAGAATTAATTGGCATGAATTATCCTTACAATTTTCCTTAAGGAGTTTTTCAGACTAGGGGTCAGAGATGGTAACACAAGGAAAAACAAACAAGCAAACAAACAAACAAAAAACCCACTTGGAATACTAATTAAAGGAGATTGAGATTGGAGATCTGGGTGGCAATGGCCACTGAAATTTGTGGGAAAGAATATCAGACAGGAGGAAGTTACACAGATGAAGAGCTCTGTAATCCAAAGGGTTAGTTCGAATGTTTGGGTAAACAATAAACTGAAAGTTTATGCAGTGAAATTGCACAAAGTCAGGCAAAAAAAAAAAAAAAATACATATAGTAGGGAAAACCAGCTATTGAGATTTGTCCGTGGAAAAGTTCGGGGGCCCAGACAGGGCTAAGAGATTCATCAGTTTCAACTTAGAGTGGAGAGACATAATTGACCACACTATTAATTCAGAAAAAAATCTCAAAAAGTGCTTTAGAGTAGTCAACTCTAACAAAGGTAAAAAATATGCATCTGCTGAATCAAATTGATCTGCAAGCCACTGAAATGCCTAATGAAACATATCCTTTGATCTTTAAATGATGACAACAAAATCCAGTCAATAATTTAATATACCCCATGTTCAGTATCAAATCAAAAAGTGCTAGACATACAAAGAAGCAGGATGATATGACTCATAGATAAGAGAAACGTCAAATCATAGGGAAAAAAATGACAAAATTACTATAACAAGCTTGAAACCAGTTACTGAAAATGTGCTCAGTGATTAATGGACAATGAATATAGTGAGAAAGGAAATAGAAAATATTCAGAGAATTAAATGGGAATGACAGAGCCAGAAAAACATAATCTGAAATGAAAACCTCATTGTATGGGTTTAACAGAAGATAGAAGATGTCATGAGAAAAGACAAGACATTGCAATATAAATTATCCAAGCTAAAACATGTAGAAAAAAGGAGACTGAAAAATAAATTAAAAGAGACTCCAAGACCTGTTGGAATACACCAAGCAATGTGGCATAGGTGTTATTGACTTACAAGAAATGGGTTACAATAAAAAATATTTGAAGATATAATAGTTAAAATATTTCCAAATTTGAAGAAAACTATAAGCCACTAATTAGTGAAACCCAAATAGAATGAATATGATAAAATTCTCACCAACATATAATACACATATTATTTAACCATAGTGGTGAAAACCAGTCATAAAGAGAAATCTTGAAATCCATTAACAGAAAAGATGTATTTTTTTTTTTTGAAAGTTGGATTTGTATAGGACAGCAGAAACTGAAATAATATTTATGCTTACACACGAGCACACCTTTCTTTCTGGTAGGCCTTTTTTTTTTTTTTTCCTTTTGGTATTTCTTGTGGTGGTTAATGTTGATCTAATTAAGAGTGGAACTGGGTTTGAAGTTTGTTGCTGTGATCATCTTCAGTATGCTAGAGGTTCAAGTCTTTCTGGTCAAACCTCTTATTTATGGTGAAGGTAAAATTTCCAGGGGGTTGTTCTTAATGTTGGTTTCCTGCTTTGCTTTCATTGGTACTATTCCCCAGAAAACAGCTTTGTGGTTGTATCCCACTGTTACGTTTTACTTAATGCTCATTAATGTATTAGTGGTGAGTGAACTGGGGGCATTCTTGTTGTTCTAGTAAGTCTCACTCTTGCTCTGTTAAGCCTCACACTGATAAGTACCTTAAGTAGGTACTGGGGACCTGGGTCTTGGGATCCTGGTCTTCACAAGTCTATGTCTTACTCATGTGGATATATTAGTGGACCTATCATTTTTTTCTACCTCAGGCCTAAGTGTAGATTTGTTTTTTTACTCTATTCCTTCTTCAGTTCCAGTGGACTTTTCCCTATTCCCTCAAGTGCATAGGTTTCCCTACCTTTATTCCTGTATATCAAGGGTTCTTCGCTTAGTCAAATATGGGAAAGGTGGGTCTTGGTGGCGTTTCAGTACATGTGGGATGCCACCTCCCCAGATGCAGTGGGGTTCCACCAGTAATTGCAGGCTATAGTTTTTGTTGTCCTTCCTTGTACATAAAAGGAGTATTGGAGACAGGGAGATGATTCTAGGTAGAGTTGTAGCAGTGCCTGCTGTTTTCTTCCTACAACCAACATACCAGAAAGCTTTCTTGATTTTCACATAGCTTCTCTGTGAAAATCTAGTGGCATTCCTGAACTGAAAATGTATGAATCTCATATGTCTACAGAGACTTAACATTCTCATTTTAGCTCACAGTTGGCCTCTTAAGGATCAATTGTTAATTACTAGTTGAATCTTCTTATTAAAATATATCTATTAGAATCTGTCCCAGATAAGCAAATTCTTATGTCCTGGTTCTTCCTGTAGGTAACTGTCTTTATTCAGATTTCTGGTAAATTATTTATCCTGGACCTCAGCTCTTTGGTAAGTTTGATAGAAGTTGTTAATTTGCTGGTTTGTATTAGGGTTCTCCAGAGAAACATAACCAATAGGATGGAGATATATGTACACATGTATATTCATATATATAAACATACATGCATACATACTTGAAGAGGCATTTTATAGGAATTGGCTCATGATATTGCAGAAGCCAAGAAGTTCTATGACTTGCTGTCAACAAGCTGGAGAACCGGGAAATCTGGTGGTATAAATTAGTCCCAGTCTGAAGGCCTGAGATCCAGGAGCACTTATGTTTGTGGGCAGGAGAATTTTGATGTTCCAGCTCAAGCAAAGAGCAAATTGACCATTCTTCTGCCATTTGTTCTACCAGGGTCTCAAAGAATTGGATGATTCCCACCTAGATTAGTGAGGGTTATCTTCTTTACTCAATCTATCAATTCAAATGCTAATATCCTCACAGACACACCAATAAATACTGTTTTACCAGCTATCAACTTAGCCCAGTCTAGGAGACACTTAAAGTTAACTGCCACAAGTCTATATGATGTTTCTTTTATTATAAAAGTGGGAGTGATGCTCTTTATAGCATTCCGTACTCTGAATGGAAACTGGAAGCTGAACGCCATGCAGCATCTTTTAGGTATCTTTCCAGGTATGAGACTTTGTATTAGTTCTTTATTACAGCATAGAACATTTCTCTCAAATTTAGTGGTTTAAAACAATTAACATTTATTATGTAACAATTTCAGTGAGGCAGGACTCTGAATGTGGCTTCGTTGGGTGCCTCTGTCTTGAACAAGGTTGCAGTTAAGGTGTCAACTGGGGCTGTGGTCTCATCTGAAAGTTCAGTGAATTTCTCATGAGGTTGTCTGCAGGATTTGGTTCCTTATGGGTTTCAGACTTATATCCTTCATTTCTCAGTGGTAGAGAATAGGTACAAAAATTGAGAGGGAGAAAGAGTGGGAGAAAGAGAACACATATGGTAGCAATACTGAAGTTAGATTTTTTTATTATTCTAATCTCTAAAGTAATATCGTATTACTTTTATCTATTCTACTAGATGTATCATTAGCTACAGTATATAATCAAGAGGACCAGTTAACACAAGGATAGGATAATAGGTGCAGAGATAATTGGGGGCTATTTTAGAGACTGCCTGTGACAGAACAGAAGTGGGGAGAAAATAAAGATATGAGCAGATATCAATGAAACAAGACAGAAATAAACAATAGAAAAAAATTAATGAATTTGAAAGTTGTTTCATGGAGAAGATTAATTAAATTGATAAATCTGCAACTGGATTTACCAAGAACAAAGAAAGAGTAAGAAAATGAAAAGAAATAAATGATGTCGAGAACACAAGTGGAGACATACCTACAAATTTGACTCACATTAAATGGATAATAAGGGAGTAACCTCCAATTTTATGCCAATAAATATTGCAACTTAGGTGAAATAGATTCCTTGAATTAACAAAATTAATTATAAAATTAATAAAAAATGAAAATCAATTAGAAATTGACCAAGAAGGCATAGAAAATTAAAAAAAAAAAAGACACACACACAGACACAGACAGACACACAGACACACACACATGCACACACACATGTCTGTATAAACTCTGTACTAAGGTTTCCTCTCATTACTGATATTGCTAAATTATTTCTTTTTCTGATTCATTGGCTAAAGTTTTATAACTTGTATTGATCTTCTCAAAGCAGGAGAAGGTTTTTATCCTGCTGATTTCCTTTATTTCTTTGTTCATATTTTACTTCATTCATTTTTGCTTTTATCCCTAATGCATCTTTTTTTTTTTTTTGCCTCTGATCAAACATATTCTTCCCTTTTAGTTTCTTAAATTGTTAGCATCTAGCCCCTGCTCCATGCATAAGGTTGTATTGTTGTTGTATCTATTTTCAGTATCCAGTCTTTCTTTTTTTCTTTTTTAAAATGTATCTATTTATTTTGGAGAGAGGGAGAGAGAGAGAGAGCATGAGCAGGAGGGGCAGAGGGAGAGGGAGAGAGAATCTCAAGCAGACTCCTCACAGAGCACAGAGCCTGTGGGGCTCCAAGGAGGGGGTCTCCTCTTGGTGCTTGCCACAGGGCTTGCTGCAAGGGTGGCTCCAGGGCTCCCTCTGGGGCTTGCTTTGGGGCTTAATCTCTTGCCCCTGAGACCATGACCTGAGCCCAAACCAAGAGTCAGGTGCTTAACTGACTTAGCCACCCAGGTGCCCTTTGAGGACCCAATCTTAAGGAGCGTCCTTACATTGGGACATCCTGTTTTATTGGGAAGGGGGAAGAGTAAGAGGGCTGGTGGAAATATAAAATGGCCTGCTTTATTTTTATTCACATTTCAGTGCCTGAAGTAAATTGTATGGCCAAACTCTACATTGATGGGATAGGAAAAAATATGCCTCCCATTGGAAGTGCTCTAAGTCATATGGCTGTGAATAAATAATCCTTTAAAAGAAACAGGAAATACATTCTCTGCAGAACTAAAGCTTAGTGCCACCATGGTATTAAAATTGCTTTTAGCATTTAAGAAGACACTTTAAGAAATTAATAGAGGTATTTGAGTGTTCTGTTTTCCTAACTTTTCTGCACACTTTGTCACTGTCAACTGTAGCCTGTCTTTGAAACTTCCTGTTTTCTTGTCTTCTCTGATTTTGCATTCTTCACAGTAATAATGTTCATGCAGTATGTCCATAATGTCTCAACAGCTTTAGCTGTTTTTTTCTCTTCTGGTTATGCTCTTCCTCCCACATTCCAAACACAGGTGTTTTATTTATTTAAGTTTTTTTCTTTTTTTTTTATATTTTAAATTAAAAATATTTTAAAGAATTTTTTCTACTTATAAAAATAATACATGACTTACACAAATAATGTGGAGTTTTTGAAAATTAGACAAATAGGGCGCCTGGGTGGCTCAGTGGGTTAAGCCGCTGCCTACGGCTCAGGTCATGATCTCAGGGTCCTGGGATCGAGTCCCGCATCGGGCTCTCTGCTCGGCAGGGAGCCTGCTTTCCCCTCTCTCTCTGCCTGCCTCTCTGTCTACTTGTGATCTTTCTCTGTCAAATAAATAAATAAAATCTTAAAAAAAAAAAAACAAAAAAAAAAAGAAAATTAGACAAATACACAGACATGAACACCTACAAAACACAAACTAAAATTCTATTTTCTATTTCTCTGTACACAGTTAAGTTTAGGTTATTTACAAGTTTGTGATTTATTTTAATGTATGTGGACTCTTTAATAAAAAAAATCTATATTATATATAGCTTGCTTTTTATATATCAATATAGTTATTTTTATGTACATAAAATATTTCACAATTATGATTTTGCATATCTATATTATTCAATTTTGATAGGTTTTTCATAATTATTTACCAACTTACATTTGTGCATTTAGATAGTTTCCTGGTTGGATGTTGTTATAAATGACACTGCACCACACTTTTTTTTTTACATGTCCTTGGTCATATACATATTTGTACTATCCCTGTACATACCAGTATTCTCATTAATTTTAGTGCACACTTTAAAATTTAACATACTTTTGAGACATTTAGTATATGTAACCAGTTCCCATAAGAAGAGGGTGTCAACTACTATATGATGATTTTTATATCTTTGGTTTTTTTACACTACATTTAAAAACTTTTTAGAAATCTAGGATACAAACTTAATATCTCATTTTAATATATTTAGTAAATATGTTATTTATAGTGTATACTTTATAACAAATGATAACAAACTTTTTTCCAATATAATTGTCCATTTGTATTTTTAAATTATTTTTCTATTTATTTTTCAAAATTCCATTATCCACTGGACAGGTTTTGTTTTTCTTAGGTGCAAATAGATGCAAAAACTTAGCATATAAAAATTGTTTTCTTTTTAGTTCAGTTTTTGAATTATAAAAGTAACAAATTCATTAGAAGTATTCTAATAATATTAAAGTGTTTAAAGCAATATCAGTAGTCTGGATTTCATGGAAAATATGACAGAATAAACCTGAATCTCAGGGACTTCCACCCCGAATGAAATGTAAAGGAAAATGGTTGGGAAAATGCCCTAGTGGAATATAGAAATAATTGGAAAATAGTTTAACAACTGCAAAATTTTTTAAAAAATTTCCAAAGAACTTTAATTTCATGTCATAAGTTTGAAAACTGGCAATCAATCTGAGACTATATCAGGACTAGAAATCCCAGCTTTTTTGTATTCCTTTCCACAATTTCCTAGGGAAATGAGTCATATCAACAAGAATCATGAGAATTCTCCTTAACATTAATAGGTAAAAGGCAAACAGATGTCAAGCAAAACATTTCAAAAACAAAAACAAAACTAAATACCTTTTGAAAAATCTAAAGAGAGATGGAAAAGGCCAATAAAATTTGTCATATTACAGGAAACTGAACTAAATTTGTGAAAAGAGCCAAAGCCAATTGGTATGGGAAATCCCTTCTCTGGATAGAGTATATTCTAGTATAAATTATTAAATCAAATTCTCAGAAAACAAAGCCTACATATCCAAAGGACACAGTTTATCAGCAACTGTCTTTCCTTATATTTTCATACTCCTAAGGCAATGCATAAAGGTGCTAAGACTGAAGACCATGCTAGTTGATATAAAAATGGGCAGGTATATGTTAATTGAATTAGAAAGAGAAGAAAGAAAATGAGGCAGAAAAAATATTTGAAGGAGTAATGGCCCCAAATTTTCCAAATTTAATGAAAAACAGAAATTTGCAGTTTACAAGGATACCAAATGAACATGAAGTATAAACACCGAGAAGCCGGTCATAAGACAAAATTCAGTAAACAGAGGATCAAACCATACACAGGGAGAAAACTGTTGTAAATCATATATCTGACAAAGCACATGCATCCAAAACACATAATGAACTCCTGTGGCTCAATAATAAGACAAAATATTTGAATAGACACCTCACAAGGAAGGCATAAGACAAGTAAGCACAGGAAAAGGTGTTCGATAATCTTTAATTATCAGAACAATGCAAATGAAACAACAGTGAATTTTCTGCTAAGAATGCAGAAAGCTGTAATGAGTGTTTCTCCAACACGTCTAAAATCATCAAAATAGCTACATAAACAAAATTACAGCTTTCTTTGAACTTATCAAAAAGCTGAGTGTTTAGCAAAACTAATAACTTGAAATCACAGGAAACAGGAGGCAGTGATAAGGGATGTAAGCATTTGCTTACCTAGGACAGATGTTAGATACTGTAATTTGGTAAAAAAATAGAACATCCTTTTCCCCTTACCACATAATGGCCCCATCCTAACTACAAAGTCATATGTGTGGATTTTGAGGTCTGTTTGTTCCATAGGAGTGCCCATAACAATTACAAAAGCTACACCCTGATTTATTAC
The DNA here is from genome assembly GCF_922984935.1 of Meles meles. NCBI lineage: Eukaryota > Metazoa > Chordata > Mammalia > Carnivora > Mustelidae > Meles > Meles meles. Next base: position 28,624,527 of record NC_060070.1, read on the forward strand.
CTGTGTTAATACAATCTTCTCACACTAAAGGCTTAGCTAAAGAAAATTTCTGCCAATTTCCAAGCGTGAATGCTATTATTTCAGTCTCTCTTCTTTCCTAAACAAGATACCTGGCTTTCAACAACAAGAACAACAAAAGCAACAAGAAACACACAATTACATGACAGAAAAAGAAGCAAAATAAAACAAACATAAAGCGACAAAATAATCAATAGAATCAGACTCGGGTATATTCTCCATATTCATGATTTTCTTTAAAACATGTTTTATTTAATGCATTAACAGTCCTTATTTGCTAATTCCATGATTTTTTAAATTTCATGGACTTTTTCTCTCTACTGATTCTCTTTCTAATTACTGATTAAATGTGTCATGCTTCTTTGCATGTCTGGTAATTTAACATCTGGATAGTATGAGTTTCACATTATTAAATGCTGGATTTTGTTTTCCTTCTTCAAAGAATGTTTAACGCCGCCCCCCCCCCCCCCCCCCCCCGCCTTCAGGTTGTTGTTGTTGAGTATCCTGATCCTTTTCTTTTACTATGTTTTGTTGAGCAGGTCTAGTTATAATTAGTCATACTATTATGGTGTGTTTCTTCTGGGGTTTCTGTGCTATCCAAGTTGTCCCAAATTATTCTACACTGTTGTTGAAAGAAACTGAAAATGCTTGAGCTCTGGATGAGTTTTTCTAATTGTTCATCTTAGGGTTTCTCAGTTGTATTTTGCTCAGCTGCATGGAGTTTCACTTTGTGTATCCTCTGCTTACTACTTATTAACTGAATTGGAGGAAACCCTATGTAAATTTCTGCAGTTCTTATTCTGTATAGTGACCACCACCGTTTCTCCTGTACTGTGCCATGCGAATTGCATATACCTAATTTCCCCGAGCAAATTATGATAACTAAATAAATAAATTGTGGTAACTCAGTTATCACAACTCAGTAAGACTGCCATGCTCTGCCAGGGTTCTCCTCTTCACCACAGTCCAGGATGTTTCTTCAGGCCTAAAGTGGATGAAATTATAGGGCTTACCTCATTTGTTTGTCTTTTCTCAAAGAACACAGTTTTCTGTTGCCTGTTACCTTTTATTTGCAGGTAACTGTTACAGGGGTGCCTGGGTGGCTCAGTCAGTCAAAGTGTCTGCCTTGTGTTCAGGTCATTATCTCAGGATCTTGGAATTGAGCCCTGCATCTGGCTCCCTGCTTGGCAGGGAGTCTGCTTCTCCCTCTTCCTTTGTGTCTCCCCTGCTTCTCTCTCTTGCTCTCTCAAAATAAATAAAATCTTTAAAAAAAATAACTATTATGTATATATTTCCCTAGGTTCTAGTTTCTTATTTTGTACTTCATATATGATAACAGAATGGCATTGTGTCAAATATCATTTGCCTGATCCTTATGCAATAATGGGTACAATTTTTAAGCTAGTAGTTTATTCCCCTGCCTCCTAAGTTTTGATGAGTATCTATTTCCTCATCTAATGTTAAGTATTAAGAGTTAGCTACTGTGAAGCAACATGGACGGGACTAGAAGAGATTATGCTGAGCAAAATAAGTCAAGCAGAGAGAGTCAAGTATCATATGGTTTCACTTATTTGTGGAGCATAACAAAGAACATGGAGGACATGGGGAGATGGAGAGGAGAAGGGCATTGAGGGAAATTGGAAGGAGAGATGAACCATGAGAGACTATGGACTCTGAAAAACAACCTGAGGGTTTTGAAGGGGCGGGGGGTGGGAGGTTGGGGAACCAGGTGGTGGGTAATTAGGGAGGGCATGTATTGCATGGAGCAATAGGTGTGGTGCAAAAACAATGAATACTGTTACGCTGAAAATAAAATCAATCAATCAATCAATTAAAAAAGAGTTAGCTACTGTGAAATACTGTTTGTTGTGAATGTAGATTGTTTGCTTACATTGAGATAGGAGAAATTCATATTTTTTAATCTTATGTATACCACATATTATCAAAACTGCGCAAAGATTTCTGCTTCTTTAGGACATCCTCCCCTGTTTTCTAGCATCATTACATGTATAGAAGCTCATTTTTATATCTTACTTGCAAAGAGAATTTTGGAGGTAATTTAGATGCCTAGGCTCATAAATACCCATAAAATATAAACATCAAGTAATAAAATTAGCACCAAATCTGTAACAATCTAAATCTGTATTTAGTACCTAGAATTTATGATATTTATTAGATTAAAAAATCATGGGCAGCATAGCACTTTATAGAGAAAAGTATAGTTTCAATAGCAATTAAAGAGATGCAAATTACAACAATTTTTAGGTACAGTTATATTCCTATTACACTGGCAAAACAAATGAAACTAAATACCATATATTGATTTTTTTAGTTCACTCCATTTATGTTTCTTATGATATTAAATTTTGTATGCTCTTCTTTCTAGACTTATATTTCACAATAAAAAAAAATTGAACCAACAGAACAATCTGCATACTTTAAAACTACATTTTTCCTGTAGGAATATTCTCCCTGAAAAGTATTCTTCAAGAAGGAATTTTAAAGTAAATTAGGCAAAGCATTTATGGTCTCAATATCACTTTTTTATAAAGTTGTAAATGAACCAATATCCAACAAAAATATTATTTCTATGCAAAGTATACAAAATTAACATAATGGATGCTGTATATATTTAAAATGTTAATGCTGTACCCCATCTCAAAATATGGAAATGTTATAGGAAATGCTAACTAGTACAAAACACAAGTATTATAGACTCAATGATGTTAAATCATTTATATATCCATATAAATATCATAATGCTTGCATTATATCTTGAAGATAAATTATCCATGGTCAGTATTCAAAAGTTTAATCAGTTTACATAGTTTCCTAACGTTAATGCTGGATAATATTTTCTACCAATGTTAATATAAGAAACTCATATGCAAAATTTAAGCCTTTTAAAAGCAAATTTTGTTCAAATTTTCTCACATATATTTTAAGCAAAATGGTATGAATATTTAAACAACAGTTGTCCGTTATTTTGAAATACTACAAAATATATTTTAAAATTACATAAAATTTCATGTAAAGAGACAGAAGCAGGATATACATTTTAAGAATTCACCACACTGAACTGCTGTGTAAGCGAATCACTGTGGTGTCTCACAGACAATAGACTTTCTCTTGCAATTACCATTGTTTTCCCCAGTTTCTGATTATTTTCAAAACAATAACCATTTGGGCAGTGGTTAATTGTTTCTCTTCAAACGTTTGACACATTCTTCATTGCTTTTAGTGGATGTGAGTCTTTTACTAAACCACAATTATAATTAAGACTGATGAAATCATTAGGCTTGTTGTAAACATTCAGTTTATCCAAATAGAGTTTGGCAACATTTTAAAGGTCTTCTGTCAGGTTCATTCAATGTTTAATTATTTGTTGTTGATGTTGAATTCCAGCATGATTGTTGTCATTTGTCATTATACTCTCTTGGAGTAAGTCAACTAATTTTATTTATAATATTTCTGAATTACCTACATTTAAAGTAACCTCAAATACTACTTTTAAGAAATGTTAATTCCTCTCTTCTATTATTAATATAGTGAATGCCAAGAAATGTTATTCTATTTACTTACTGGGTATGTAAATAGGTATTTATCATTTCTTATAGACCAAGTCCAGGTGAGACAAAATTAAAATAAAACATCATCCCTCGCCTAAAAGCTCTCATAATAACCTAGCACTCTGATAGTGTCATATGGATAAAGTGCTATGAGAAACCTAGAGAACTCTACATAAATTCTAATCAGGTTAAGGGTTCCTGAGAATTGCTTCTCTAACTCTTTGTAATAAATGTTGTGAAAATAGAGTGGATTTTTTACACAATTAAATTTTGTGTTTCCAAGGTCCACTTGTCCCTTGTCTGATACCTCTTCCTTGGGAACCTTGGCAATCTTTAAGGATGCTGTGAAAGATAATGCAAACTTGCTAGGAAATGTTTCTTTATTAAAAAGTATGCAGTAAGTAAATTGGCAGGTTTTTTTAATGATAATTATATTAATTCATTTAATTTTTAAAATTATGTTAGTCAACATACAATATATCATTAGTTTCTGATGTAGTGTTCCATAGTTCATTGTTTAACACCCAGGGCTCCATTCAATCCGTGCCCTCCTTAATACCCACATCCCCCCACTCTTCTCCCCTCTAAAACCCTTAGTTTGTTTCCCAGAGTCCATAATCTCTCATGGTTCCTCTCCCGCTTTGATTTCTCCCTCCTTCATTTTTCCCTTCCTTCTCCTAAGGTCCTCCATGCTATTCCTTATGTTCCACAAATAAGTGAAACTGTATAATAATTGTCTTTCTTTGCTTGATGTATTTCACTTAGCGTAATCTCCTCCAGTTCCATCCATGTTGATACAAATGTTGGTTGGATATTCATCCTTTCTGGTGGCTGAGTAATATTCCGTTGTATATACGGACCACATCTTCTTTATCCATTCATCTATTGAAGGGTATCTTGGCTCCTTCCACAGTTTGACTATTGTGGACATTGCTGCTATGAACATTGGAGTGCACGAGGCCCTTCTTTTCACTACATCTTTGGCATAAATACCCAGTAGTGCAATTACCAGGTCATAGGGTAGCTCTATTTGTAATTTTTTGAGGAACCTCCACACTCTTTTGTTTTTCAAAGTGGCTGTACCAACTTATATTCCCACCAACAGTGTAAGAGGGTTCCCCTTTCTCCACATCCTCTCCAACATTTGTTGTTTCTTGCCATGTCAGTTTTGCCATTCTAACTAGTGTAAGGTGGTGTTTCAGTGTGGTTTTGATTTGAATTTCCCTGATTGCTAATGGTGTTGAACATTTTTTCATGTGTCTGTTAGCCATTTGTATATCTTCTTTGAAGAAGTGTCTATTCATGGGGCACCTGGATGGCTCAGTGGGTTAAAGCCTCTGCCTTCAGCTCAGGTCCTGATCCCAGAGTCCTGGGATCGAGCCCCACATTGGGCTCTCTGCTCAGCGGGGAGCCTGTTTCTTCCTCTCTCTCTCTGCCTGCCTCTCTGCCCACTTGTGATCTCTGTCTGTCAAATAATTAAAAATAAATAAAATCTTAAAAAAAAAGAAGTGTCTATTCATATCTTCTGCCCATTTTTTGATTTGATTATTTGTTTTTTTGGTTATTGAGTTTAAGAAGTTCTTTATAGATCTTGGATACCAGCCCTTTATCTGCAGTGTCATTTGCAAATATCTTTTCCCATTCCGTGGGTTCCCTCTTTGTTTCGTTGACTGTTTCCTTTGCTGTGCAGAAGCTTTTATCTTTATGAAGTCCCAAAAGTTCATTTATCCCCCCCCCCCCTTTGGAGATGTGTCTTGAAAGAAGTTTCTGGGGCCAGTGTTGAAGAGGTTGCTGCTTATATTTTCCTCTAGGATTTTGATGGATTCTTGTTTCACATTGAAATCTTTCATCCATTTTGAGTTTATCTTGTTGGCTGTAAGAGAATGTTTGAGTTCCATTTTTCCCAGCACCATTTATTGAAGAGACTTTCTTTTTTTCCATTGGATATTTTTTTCTGCCTTGTCAAAAATTATTTGACCGTAGAGTTGAGGGTCCATATCTGGACTCCCAGACTGGACTTCCCAATTTTCCCAGCACCATTTATTGAAGAGACTTTCTTTTTTTCCATTGGGTATTTTTTTCTGCCTTGTCAAAAATTATTTGACTGTAGAGTTGAGGGTCCATATCTGGACTCTCTGTTGTGTTCCATTGATCTATGTGTCTGTTTTTGTGCCAGTACCATGCTGTCTTGGTGATCAGAGCTTTGTAATATATCTTGAAATCAGGCAATGTGATGCCCCCAGCTTTGTTTTTCTTTTTCAGCATTTCCTTGGCGATTCAGGGTCTTTTCTGATTACATACAAATTTTAGGATTGTTCCAGCACTTTGAAAAATGCCATTGGTATATTGATCAGATGGCATTGAAAGTATGGATGCTCTGGGTAGCATAGACATTTTAACAATGTTTATTCTTCTGATCCATGAACATGGAATGTTTCTCGATCTTTTTGTATCTTCTTCAATTTCTCTCATAAGTGTTCTGTAGTTTCTAAAGTATAGATCCTTTACCTCTTTGGTTAGATTTATTCTTAGATATCTTATGGGTTTTGATGCTATTTTAAATGGAATCAATTCCCTAATTTCTCTTTCTACAGTTACATTCTTAGTGTATAGGACAGCAACTGACTTCTGTGTTTTTAATTTGTATCCTGCCATATTGAACTGATGTATGAGTTTTAGTAATTTGGGGGTGGAGTCTTTTGGGCTTTTCACATAAAGTATCATGTCATGGGGTGCCTGGGTGGCTCAGTGGGTTAAGCCTCTGCCTTCGGCTCAGGTCATGATCCCAGGGTCCTGGGATCGAGCCCCGCATCGGGCTCTCTGCTTGGCAGGGAGCCTGCTTCCTCCTCTCTCTCTGCCTGCCTCTCTCCCTGATTGTGGTCTCTGTCTGTGAAATAAAAAATAAAATCTTTAAAAAAAAGTATTATGTCATCTGTGAAGAGAGAGAGTTTGACTTCTTTGCCAATTTGAATACCTTTTATTTCTTTTTGTTGTCTGATGGCTGTTGCTAGGACTGCTAGTACTTCTAGTACTTCTGGTATGTTTAACAATAGTGGGAAGGGTAGGCATCCTTGTCATGTTCCTCATCTTAAGGTAAAGGCTCTCAGCTTTTTCCCAGTGTGATTCATATTCCATTTGGGCTTTTCATAGATGGTTTTTATGAATTTGAGGAATGTTCCCTCTATCCCTATACTACGAAGAGTTTTAATCAGGAAAGTGTGCTGTATTTTGTCAAATTCTTTTTCTGCATCAATTGAGAGAACCATATGGTTCTTGTCTCTTCTCTTATTAATGTGTTCTATCACACTGATTGATTTGTGAATGTTGAATCACCCTTGCATCCCAGGGATAAATCCCTCCTGTTTGTAATGGGTAATCATCTTTTTAATGTACTGTTGGATCTTATTAGCTAGGATCTTGTTGATAATTTTGACATCCACATTCATCAGGGATATTGGTTTGTAATTCTCCTTTTTGATGGGCTATTTGCCTGGTTTGGGGATAAAGGTGATTGTGGCCTCATGGGATGACTTTGAAAGTTTTCCCTCTTTCTATTTTTTGGAAAAGCTTCAGGAAAAATAGGTATTATTTCTTCTTTGTATGTTTGGTACAATTCCCCAGGGAATCCATCAGGCCCTGGACTCTTGTTTTTTGGGAGGTTTTTGATCACTGCTTCATTCTCGTTACTGGTTATTTATCTATTCAGGTTGTCAGTTTCTTCCTGTTTCAGTTTTGGTAGTTTAGAGGTTTCCAGGAAGGCATCCGTTTCTTCCAGGTTGCTTAATTTATTGGCATATAGTTGGTGGTAATAATTTCTAATAATTGTTTCTATTTCCTTGGTGTTAGTCGTGATCTCTCCCCTTTCATTCATAATTTTATTAATTTGGGTCCTTTCTCTTTTCTTTTGGGTAGGTCTGGCCAGTGATTTATTAATCTTATTAATTCTTTCAAAGAACCAGCTTCTTTGAAAGATCAACCAGTTTTGTTGATCTGCTCTACCATATTTCTGATTTCTAATTCATTGGTCTCTGTTCTAATCTTAATTATTTCTCTTCTTGTGCATGGCTTAGGCTTTATTTGTTGTTCTTTCTCCACTTCTTTAAGGTGTAAAGTTAATTTGTGCATTCAGAATTTTTCTATATTTTTTAAAGATTTTATTTATTTGTTTATCTGATAGAGAGAGACACAGAAAGAGAGGGAAAACAAGCAGGGGGAGTGGGAGAGGGAGAAGCAGACTTCCTGCTAAGCATGGGGCCCCTTGTGGGGCTCAATCCCAGGACACTGGGATCATGACTTGATCCGAAGGCATTGCTTAATGACTGAGCCACCCAGGTGCCCCTTTATTTTTTTGAGTGAGGCTTGAATGGCTATGTATTTCCCCATTAGGGACTGTCTTTGCAGTATCCCATAGGTTTTGGACTAATGTGTTTTCATTCTCATTGGTTTCCATGAATTGTTTAAATTCTTCTTTGATTTCCTGGTTGACTGAAACATTCTTAAGCAGGATGGTATTTAGGTTCCAAGTGTTTGAATTTCTTCCAATTTTTTTCTTGTGATTGAGTTCCAGTTTCAAAGCATTATGGTCTGAGAATATGCAGGGAATAATCTCAATCTTTTGGTATCAGTTGAGACCTGATTTGTGACCCAGGATGTGGTCTGTTCTGGAGAAAGTTCCGAGTGTGTTCGAGAAGAACGATATTCTGTTGTTTTAGGGTGGAATGTTCTGTATATATAGCTATGAGTTCCATCTGGTCCAGTGTGTCATTCAAAGCTCTTGTTTCTTTATTGATTTCCTGCTTAGTTGATCTGTCTGTCGCTGAGAGTGGAGTGTTGAGGTCTTGTACTATAAGAGTATGATTATCAATATGTCTTTATTTGGTTAACTGTTGACTTATGTAGTTGGCTGCTCCCATGTTGGAGGCATAGATACTTACAAGTTAGATCCTCTTGTTGGATTAAGAATGATATAGTGTCCTTCTGTATCTCTCACTACAGTCTTTAGCTTAAAATCCAATTTGTCTGATATTGAGAATTGCTACCCCAGCTTTCTTTTGAGGTCTGTTGGCATGAAAAGTGGTTCTACATTCCTTCATTTTCAGTCTGGATGTATCTTTAGGTTCAAAATGAGTCTCTTATAGACAACATATGGATGGGTCCCAGTCTGCAATCCTGTGCTCTTTCATGGGAGCATTCAGGCCCTCACATTGAGAGTGATTATTGAAAGATATGATTTTAGTCTCCTCATGTTGCTTGTGAAGTCCTTGTTTCTATAGATTGTCTCTGTGAATTTCTCTTCTATATCACTCTTGGGGTCTTTAGCCTTTTATAAAAGCCCCCCTCCCCCTTTAATATTTCTTGGAGGGCCAGCTTGGTGGTCACATATTCTTTTAGTTTCTGTCAGTTGTGGAAGCTCCTTGGCTCTCCATTTATTCTGAATGACAACCTTGCTGGATAAAATATCCTTGGTTGCATGTTCTTCTCAGAATTCAGTATCCTGGATATGACTTTCCAGCCCTTTCTTGTTTTCCACATCTCCATGGACAGGTCTGATGTTATTCTGATGTTCTTCCCTCTGTATGTAAGAAATCTCTTTCCCTCGCCACTTTTAAGATTGTTTCCTTGGATCAAAGATTTGTAAATTGTACTATTATATGTCATGGCATTGGTCTGTTCTCATTATCTTGGGTGGGGTGGCAGGGGGAATCCTCTCTGCCTCTTGGACACAAATGCTTGTTTCCTTCTCCAGATTAGGGAAGTTCTCAGCTTCAGTTTTCCCAAATATATCTTCTAGACCCCTCTCTCTCTCAAACCCCTCAGGGATCCCAATAATTCTGATATTGGAACATTTTAGAGTCACTATTCTCTCAGGTTGATTCCTTGGATTTTAATTTGTTTTTTTTCCCATTCTGCCTCAGTTTACTTCTTTTCTGTCATCTTCTCCTCTAGCTAATTTGTTCTTCTGCCTTGTTTACCCTGGCAGTCAGAGTATCCAATTTAGATTGCATTTAATTCATAGCATTTTTAAGTTCATCCTGATTAGAACTCATTTCTGACCTTAGAGATTCTGTACTTTTGTTAACATTTTTCTCAAGCCTACATATCGCCTTGGCAATTGTTAGTCTAAAGTCTATTTCTGGGGGCACCTGGGTGGCTCAGTGGTTTAAGCCTTTGCCTTCGGCTCAGGTCATGATCTCAGGGTCCTGGGATCGTGCCCCTCGTGGGGCTCTCTGCTCAGCCGGGAACCACCTCCTCTCTCTCTGCCTGCCTTTCTGCCTACTTGTGATCTCTTTCTGTCAAATAAATAAATAAAATCTTAAAAAAAATAAAGTCTATTTCTGACATCTAAGTTATATCCATATCCATTAGTTCTGTGACAAAGTCTACATTCCCTGATTCTTTCCTTTTTCGGGGGTTCCTCCTCTTAGTCCTTCTGTTGAGGGGTGGTCAAGGGAGTGTGCAGAGCAAAAATTATTGACTGCAACCCAAGTGAGATGTACCTGTTTTATAGGGACCTTAGGGTTGTCAGCCTCTTGTTCTTCCAGAATGTCTTCTGTGGGAGGGGCCTCCCATGCCGTTATTCAGGCAACCCAGTTTGGGCAGAGTTGCCCTGCCCCTGTAGGGGGTGGGGGATGGGTTCAGTGAAACCGGTTTTTTGGGACTTTTGTTGTCTGGTGTCTTTCCCTGGTGGTTTTCTGTGTCTCTTCCAAGAGTCAGAGCAGAAGTGACCATATCCAAGCCTCTGTCTCAGAACAGAGAGTGATTGCAGTCTGCTCTTCACTGAGATCTCCAGGCCACATTACCTCCATTTCTGTCTGTGCTGCTAAAAACTGCAGCATCCTGTGTTATGCACCCCACAGCATTACTCCTAGCCCTCACTTCCTGGACTGGGAACATCCCTGCCCTTTGTGCTTCTAAAACTACAAGTCACCCCTGGTTTGTATGCATGCCCCAGCTCCAGGTTTCAGTCTGGGGGCTTGCCCTAAAGTCCTTTCCCCACTGCTACTGGTCTGTGAGGTTGTGCCAGGTCCCCAGCACAGGAAGCTTTTGCCTTCCCAGTGCAAGATCACACAGGTTCCCTCCCCCTTTCATTTATCTTCTGATATCTATCCACAGAATAATGGCTCCCTGCTTCATACCTCGAGACCAACTGCCAGAGATACTCTGTAGAGGTCCAGATATATCTTCTTATATCTCAGGCTGATTTTGTGGGTGATCAGAATGGTCTGGTAGATATCCAGCTCAATTCAGGGGACTGGTTGAATAGGGTCCCCTACTCCTCTGCATCCTTTTTCCTCCTGATAGTAAACTGTCAGTTTTAACTTCAGAGGACTTTGCTTTAAAATACTTTTAGACAGGCCAACTGGTCAGTTTTATGTCTGTCATCTAGCTTCTGACATGTAAATACTGAAAGGCTTTTGTTCTATATACTTTGAAGTAAACAAAGAGGAAAATTATGGGAAACACTCTAACAACATTCTGCTTCACCAAAGATTAGGATATTTGGTGAATTTGAGTGATTATTGAAGGTATCACTTCTCTCTACTGCTCTCAGCCAATGTTTGGATCTTTAATTTCACAAAGGGATGATAGCCTGGGGTGACATTCCATAGTTTGATTTCAGTGAGTGATCAGTTTTAAAAGTAAAATTAGACATTATTTAAAAGAGTTTAAAATGTCTTTGAAGGATTAATTATTCCAAAGTACCCTTGATTGAAATAATTTTAGTGTTTTAAAGTTGCTGAAGACCTTTTTCAGAGGTCTTGTCTAAAAAAATGAAATTATTTTGTTAATAAATTCACAGGAGCAGCAAAAAATAAGGATTTTATTTTTTTTTTATTTTTATTTTTTTGACAGATAGAGATTACAAGTAGGCAGAGAGGCAGGCAGAGAGAGAGAGAGGAGGAAGCAGGCTCCCAGCCAAGCAGAGAGCCCGATGCGGGGCTCGATCCCAGGACCCTGGGATCATGACCTGAGCCGAATGCAGAGGCTTTAACCCGCTGAGCCACCCAGGTGCCCCAAATAAGGATTTTATATAACTTACTATCAAATATTTCCTTTAAAAAAATACAGACCGTAACATTATCTAAAAGTTACTGGGGACTAAGTTAAATGTTGGTGCACAATTGTGGCTACCCCTAAGATCACCTGGAGATTTTTGGAAAAAATACTGTTGCGTATAACACAGCCATGGAGCAATTAATCCAAATTTCTAGGGCTAAGTCCCTGTCAAGGCTATTTTAAATTCTTCAGGTATGGAAAACTCTTTGGTAAGAGTTAGGAGCTCTAGTCAGATTGCAGATGGCCACACTGAACTCTGGGTTTATTGATGGAACTGGGAGAAATATAGTCTGTGAGATAGAGTTCCCTTTTAGGAGAAAATTCCAATCATAGCTGTTAAATTTAGTGCAGAAATGCACATCAATGGTGACTGTATCATTTTGATCACTTCCTAAGGTGGGAAAATCAGAAGTTTTTGATTTTGGTAAAGAACCAAGAAAAGATTGTTTTAACACAATCACATTAAGAAAATTAAAGAGCTTATTGAAATATAAAAGCTAAACATAGTATATATGCATGAGGCTCCTGAAAATAAGCTCACTAGACTAAAAAATGCCCACTTATTTTATCCACAGTCATTTTATCTACAACAAATTCCTTTTCAGATGCTGGAGCTTTGCATCCAGGCTCTTTGTATTAGAAATTCAACAAGAAGCCAGAGGAATTGGGCAGGGCACAGGAGAAATTATTTTATTAATTTCTAATACTAAGTACAAAATTTTAGGACTTGTTTAGGTTGTCAGATAATTAGTAATAAAAATCTTTTATAAATGAGTGATTCTTAGCAGTTGAATTATTTTTATATGGTCTTGGTCAAGATAGTGCCCTATACTATTTTCTCTAGTATTTTAAATGAGAGTAAATAAAAAAGCATGATTTCTCTGGGGTATACAAATAGTGATAATGGGGGCTCCTGGGTGGCTCAGTGGGTTAAAGCCTCTGCCTGCAGGTCAAGTCATGATCTCTCAGAGTCCTGGGATGGAGCTCTGCATTGGGCTCTTTGCTCAGCAGGAAGCCTGCTTCCCTCTTTCTCTCTGCCTGCCACTCTGCCTACTTGAGATCTCTATCTGTCAAATAAATAAATAAAATCTTAAAAAAATCTTAAAAACAAAACAAAAAAAATGGTGATAAGATAAAAAATTTTCTTATTCTGTAAAGGACCCAACTTATGAAAATCCACATGATAGTTTGTAAAGAATGTGGGCCTTGGGGGCAGACCGGCTTGTATTTTTTTTTTTTTAAAGATTTATTTATTTGACAGATAGCGATCACAAGTAGGCAGAGAGGCAGGCAGAGAGAGAGGAGGAAGCAGGCTCCCAGCTAAGCAGAGAGCCCGATGCGGGGCTCGATCCCAGCACCCCGGGATCATGACCTGAGCCGAAGGTAGAGGCTTTAACCTGCTGAGCCACCCAGGCGCCCCCCAGCTTGTATTTTAATAGAACTAATTTCTTATATTGTGATACATGGCAAGATCCACATGTTGTAGTAGAACTTCAACAATTGTGGTGGCTTGTTATAGCTGCCATTATTATTCCTTTTCTCCTTTCCCAGCCCTTAAGTAATAGCAGTCTTCAAAGTTTAATTTTTTTCTCTTTCCACATTCTTCCCATTACATATACATGATTTCCTGGCCCCAGACAGTGTCTAAACTGGATAAGGTCATCGCCTGATGATCACCCCAATGTTTTACTGACTTAAACATCTGATTATATCCTAGACACATCTCCCTAAGTCTCTTCAGGCATCTTAAAGCTCAACGTACCTAATATTAAATCTGTCACTGTTCTCCCTAAAGATTTTTTGTCATGTATTCCTATCTCAATGAACAATTCTTTTAATTTGATTCAAGTTAAAAATCTGAAAGAGAAAATCCTGCATATTCAGCCTCATCTGTAATATTTAATAAATCACCAACTTATGTCAGTCTTGCACCTAATATATATGTCTTTGAGTCTTTGATTATATACACTTGTAGTCTGTTCTTATCACCACTTTCTTAGTTTAGATTAATCATCTAAGCCTTAATTTAGGTTAGTTATAACAAAAGGCCCCCCGATTTTTTTTTTTTTTTTTTTTGGCTATCTCTTGACTTGCAAATCTTCATGGATTTTTGCTCTGTAACCATAATTATCTTCTTAAACACAACCAACTCTCTTCATGTCATTTTTATGATCTACATCTTCTATGATCTACATCTTACACCTTATAACAACTCTCTATGCAACTTCTTTTTGAGGTCTTCTTATTTAGTAATCTAGTACTTTTTTTTGTTTCTTGCTATTTCCCCCTTTCATGACTTTAGCACATAGAACTTTTACCTCTAGTACTTTTCTTTTTTTATTTTTAAGATTTTATTTATTTATTTCAGAGAGAGACAGAGAGAGAGCAGGAGCAGGGGGAGGGACAGAGGGAGAAACAGTCTTCCCACTGAGCAGGGAGCCTGATGTGGGGTTCAGTCCCAGGACCCTGGATCATGACTGGAGCTGAAGGCAGGTACTTAACTGTCTGAGCCACATAGGCACCCCTTACCCTTAGTACTGTCCACCTGTTCTCCCCTGGTCCAAATCTCTATGTCTGCTATCCAAATTATTCACCTATATAAATATATATACATTTCCAACTTAGACTCACTCTTTACAACTGAACTTTCATTTTAAATTTGGTAAAAATTAATGGAATATCTATTGCAGTTATCCTTCCTTGTATAAGTATTTTATTTAGATGTATGGGATATATATCTGTATCTGTATCTATATCTATATACATATATATACACATACATACGTGTGTGTGTGTGCACGTGTGCATGCACGTGTTTGTAGCTATACACACACATGTTCATATGTTTCTGGGTAAAGATGAGACAGAGCTGCATCTGTATCCAGTTTAGATTGCAAGAACCTGCATTGCAAGCCTAATGCCATTATTGAGTGAGACTTTGAGGGTCTTGAGCATATTTTGAGCATATTTGTGGGAAGATTGTTAAGTACTGTGGTCAGAGGACAGAGTGTTAGATTACAAATGTCACAGTTTGCTTCCCAGCTCAACAAAAGGTGGACTCACCCCTTAAATTTGGATTGGCATTGTGACTAGTGTGATTTGGCCAACAGAAAATGGTAGAAAATGAAGTTATGTGAGTTCTGCACTATGCTTTAAGAGGCCTTGGACCTTCTTCTTGCTGCTTTTTGGGACACACGAATAAATAGGACAGCCTGCTAGAGAACTCGAGAACATGAGGAACACAAATAAGCCACTTATGTTGAGCAGTGTATCCACCTCCACCACTCCAGCTGGGCCAGGAGCTGACTGCACACTCATGAGTGGAGCCATTCAATACCAGTAAAGGAATCACCCAATTTAGCCTGTCCACGTTCAAAAGATAACATCACATTACTCCTCAGTTCCAGCCTTTGCAAATTTCTCATCTTATTCAGACTAGAAGCCATGTTACCCAGAATCAAAGATAGATAATTATCTGGTACTCTTTTATCTCTTTGTCATCCTTGCCCCATTAGTGTTCTCATGGGCTTCATTGATTACTCCTCAAACAGTTCAGACAAGTAAATCTTTGCTGTAGCTGTTGCCTCTTCCTCTAAAACTTTTCCCAGTAAACCACTTAACACATTCACCTGATCAAGTCTTTGCTTTATTGTGGGCTACAATGATAACTTTTACTTAAATCTGCAGCCTTTTCAGTGTCCCATTCCTATTCCACTTTTTTTCTTTTTGCCCCACAGCATTATGACTTTCTAACATAATACATAATTTACATATTGCTATTATTTATGTTTTTCTACCCATCAAAGCATAAGTTCTGCAAAGGCAGAGATCTTTGTTTAGTTCATAGAGGCATCTCATACAACCGTGACAATATAAAACGCTCAGGACATATTTGTGGGAAAAAAATGACTAAATTTATATAAAAGGACATCATTTTTATATATTTGTATTATTATTTTTTATTTAGCATTATATTCTAGAGATTTTGTTATATTTTAAAATATTCCTTAAACATTTTAATAGGTATAACACTAATTTAACAATTCAATGATTATTGGAGTTAAGCTTCACGCTATTAGATATAATGCATGAATGAAAATCTTTTAAATGAATTTGTGTTTTAGAAAAAATCCAATAAGGATATGGGATGAATCAGAGAATATGAGTATTTTAAAGTCATATTTTTTCTAAATGCAAATATAATTAATGCTTAATACTAATCTCTTTTTTGAAAAGTAAAAATTAGCAGAGAAGTGAATAAATGGAAGTTAATGCTGTGACTCTGCTTTATAATTTCTCTGCCAAATAAAAAAACAGTCATTTGTGTCATTTATGATATAGTCTATATACATATGACATAGATATATATAGAAACATCTTTGCATAAACTTATGTATATTATAGGACCAAATTTTGATCAAATTTTGACATCTGTATTACATTGTGGGCAGTTATAACTGCATGTAACTTATGTTCCATAAAATAGGGAGCTGGGTTATAGTTGGGAATCTGCATTTCAGTAATATTTTTATGTATATATATTTAAGATAAGAAATTGACCTAGAGGCTAAAATTAATAATTTACTGAGTAACCTTTTAAAATGTTACATGATTTTATAGGGGATATGTATTGCTATTCAATTTGCACTGGTTACTTTTTTCTCTGGAAATAAATGACATGGGTTGAATAATGAATAATACTTTAGCTTATTAATCAAAATATTAAAATAAACATCCCATTAAATGTTACCCTACCCTATTCTGTAATAGGACAAACATGAAGAAAAAATTTATTCTTATCCATAGTTTTCAAGATGTATATCTTTTTTTTTGATATTTAATTAATTTATTTTTTTTCAGCATAACAGTATTCATTGTTTTTGCACAACACCCAGTGCTCCATGCAATACGTGCCCTCCCTATTACCCACCACCTGTTCCCCCAACCTCCTACCCCCGACCCTTCAAAACCCTCCGATTGTTTTTCAGAGTCCATAGCCTCTTTCCTTTTTATAGAAATCAAACAATTTTGTTCATCTTGACCTGTCTTCTAATTTTTGAGGCAATACTGGGAGGTGTTTATGTAAAAGAGCTAATTTTTCCATGATGATTTTATTCACATTGATTTCCCTTCAAAAGCTCCTTTTGTAACTTTTGCCTGAAACATAAAATTAGCAACTCATTACATATTTTCTTGTTCAGTGCTCCAGGCAAAATTATGAGTTCCCAGAAGCTGTCTGAGATTCTACTCTTTCTATATATTTTTTCTTCTCTGTAGGAAGTCTCTGCCTCAGACACTTTAAAATCTTTCCCAAAAGTGGTTCAGTAAGAGTGCAAATAAAATAATTTTTTTCCTCTTTCAGTATTCACTGTTTTAACTTTTTTTTTCTGTTGGTGGTAAAAGGTTCTGTTGCCTAAAGCGTACGAGCACAAACAGATAAGCCCGCATTCAGAACTTACCTATTATTCCTTCTCCATAAACCCAGATCTACAGTCAAGTGTTTTTAGATGGAGTTTAGGTTAGGGTACACCTGTCACCTGAAAGTAAGTTCATAGAGAAAAAAGATTGCTTTTCTGCCTTTATATGGCCTGTAGTAGCTCACACAGTGTAGATATATGTCAGGAGCCTAATTGGTGGACAAAGATATTGATGAATATTATTTTATTTCAGTGGATTAGGTATATCAGAGAGAGTATATCTTCTTTTTCTGAAAATTAATTCTAGACATTTCCCTATGTTCATATGCCAATAAGATTTCAGATATTTGGATAAAATATCTTTATACAGTTGTGACAGTAATACATAGTAATTAAGTGTTTCTAAAATAATGGGCACTAATAGTTCTGTTTGCATTCAGTTTGAACAGGAAAAAGAAACTGAATTGAGAAAGATTGCTGATCTGCATATAATTTTTTTTTACCAAAACAATACTTCTTTTTTTTTTTTAAGATCTTATTATTTTGTTTGAGAGCGAGACAGATAGTGACAGAGATAGCGATAGCGACAGAGAGCACAAGCAGGGAGGAGAGGGAGAAGCAGGCTCCTCCTGAGCAGGGAGTCTGACATGGGGCTGGATCCCAGGACCCTGGGATCATGACCTGAGCCAAAGGCAGACGCTTTAACCTCTTGAGTCACCCAAGGGCACCAGCAATACTGTTTTAAAAAGGCATTCTAGGGGCGCCTGGGTGGCTCAGTGGGTTAAAGCCTCTGCTTTTAGCTCAGGTCCTGATCCTGGGGTCCTGGAATCGAGCCCCGCATTGGGCTCTCTGCTCAACAGGGAGCCTGCTTCCCCTCCCCCCTGCCTGCCTCTCTGCTTGTGATCTCTGTCAAATAAATAAATAAAATCTTTAAAAAAAATAAAAAGGCATTCTTGTTTTTTCCCCTTTGATTTATAAGGTCTACATCTCTTCTCAAAACTAGGGGAGTTTGTGAATGCTTCAACCAACAGAGTATGGCAGGTTTGATGCTCTATTACTTCTGAAGTTAGGTCATAAAAGGTCATACAAAAAATAAAATAAATAAAAGAAAAGGCCATACAGCTCCCAGCTGATTTACTCAGGACTCTAACCTTGAGGAAAGTCAGCTACCATGTATAGAGTCCTTTCATCCTTGTCAGGAAATCAAGCAAGCACAGCCTTCTGTCTCCAGGCATATGAGTGAAACCCCCTTAGATTTTTTAGACCGGCCCATCTATCTTCCAAATACCAATGAGTGATCTCAGTCCCTGCCATAAGCAACAAAGCAACTTGGCCCTGTCCAAATTAATGACATACAGAATCTGGGAAGTAATTTAGAATGGCTGTTGTTTTAAGCCTTTACATTTGTGGTAGTTTTGTTTGTTTGTTTGTTTTTTAGCATACTAATATATAACTGAAACAGCTTTCAAAATGAAAAAACTAAAAAAACAAAAACAAAAACAAAAAAACAGAAAAAGAAAACAGGAAAAAGAAAAAAACTCAGTGCGTTTCAAAGAATTGTGATCTAAAAACCTCTGTGCCAAACCAAGGAATATAATATAAGCATGTATAAAGTAGACCCAGGCAATATGAAGTCCAAAACAAAACAAGCTGAGGACTCTGAGAAAAATATTTTAAAGTGAAAAACAAACCAAAATAGTTATAAATGATATGATGAAGATATTGGATAAATGTAACAAGAATAAGAAGGGGTATTATAGTACTATATATTTGTATCACCTTCCTGACCTTATTTTCTTTATCCTCTCAGTGTTTCTTAGGTATATTTCTTCTTTTGAGAAATGAGACCTTACAACAATTGACTATATTATATGCTTCATAGGAAAAGAACCTACTGTTCCTTTTTATGTTTTTCAGAAGTGAAAAATGTATGTATACACAATATTCCTGTAATAAGCATCCAGATATTTTCACACCCTGAAGCAATGCAACAAACTTAAGTAAGATCCAGAAGTATTTGAGTAACTACATTGTTTTGTGGACTTGGGAGAAGGTAGCCTGTGAAAAATGAGATGGAAAAATGTTAGCCCGTTAGCTCCAGGAGTTGTTGGCACATTCTCAAGCAGATCGGTTTTAGAAAGTATAGTTAGTAAGTTTAAAATCCATAGATTTGCTTAGAACTCACCCACCCACTCCTTTGAAAATCCTGATATAAGTCCCAGTTTACAACTCTTTTATTTAAAGAACACTGATTTAGAAAATAACCAACACTGTAGGTTTTATATTGAGTGTACTACTCAATGGCATATAGATAGTAAAGTACTGTTATGATTTAATTTATATTGATGTTTATGTTTTATTTATTAGTATTATTTGCTATTTGGACTTTACTCCAAAGTCCACTGTCTACTGTTATTTATTACTTACTAACTCCATCAGTATGGGAATGAGTACTGAATAATGTGGAAGTGCCTGTTATAAATTCCCAGTTTGTAGAAGATTAGCTGTCATCAATTGGCCTATAATAATGCAAACATAAATGACTCTTAATCTCACAAAACAAACTGGGGGTTGCTGGGGGGAGGTGGGATTGGGAGAGGGGGAGGGGGCTATGGACATTGGGGAGGGTAAGTGCTATCCTGAGTGCTGTGAAGTGTGTAAACCTGGCGATTCACAGACCTGTACCCCTGGGGATAAAAATACATTATATGTTTATTAAAAAAAAAAATTTGGAAGGGGAGGCGAACCATAAGAGACTATGGACTCTGAAAAACAACCTGAGGGTTTTGAAGGGTCAGGGCTGGGAGGTTGGGGGAACAGGTGGTGGGTAATGGGGAGGGCACGTTCTGCATGGAGCACTGGATGTTGTGCAAAAAGAATGAATACTGTTACGCTGAAAAAATAAATAAAATGGAAAAAAAATAATGCAAACATCTGATAACAATCCTCATGCTTTATCAACATTACTTAATTTTTTGCAACATATTAATAAAAATGAAGATTATATAATTTTACTAAAAGTAATTCCACATTTTTTGAAGTATATACTATCAGTTCCTTCCCAATGCCTTTTCATTTCCTTAAGGCCATGTGACCAGTCTCAACTTCATTATGTAATAAGAGCTCAGTCATTTACTTGTCTTATTTCCTGTTATTTTCTGTAATTGCTCATGTATAACTCATCATTTGGGCCATCCACATTACCATGTTAGTCCAACATTTAGTTATATACTCTAAGACCATGTTTTGTATATAGTTTGTTTATAACAAGCAAATAACCTAGTGCCTGATTTTTAGATGGCTTTCAAAATTTTTTTGATGAACTAATGAATTAACAAAATTTTACAGAAAATTGTCTTTATTGATATTACTAGGCTTGCCATTTATTTTCCAGATTTTTGTTTGCTTATTCTTTGGAAAAACATAAATTAGCAGCTCTAAAGAAGTAAAATCACATTACCTTGTTTCAAGAACCAAATTATATGATGGTATAGTGGCCAGACCAAAGTTTAAGAATTTGCATCAGTATAAAAATCTCAGAACATTTAAAAAGAATAGTAATAACCATAATCTTAATAATAATAATAATAAATACACTCACTAATCTACTCAACACCTGTGGTGTCTAATCTTAATAATAATAATAATAAAATACACTCACTAATCTACTCAACACCTGTGGTGTGTAATCCTTAAACAACCTAAATATTTACTTATTTCACAAATTTATTGTTTTCCATCACCCTGATCAAAATTTTGTAGATTTTTCTAAGTATACCTTTGACATATGTTATTTTGTATTTTGAGATAATATATTTTAATATCTTTTGTTATGACATTACTTTTTAAAAATTTTAGTACTAAGTGTATCCATGTTTTACTTTGAAAAACATTACAAAAATCTCATGCAATAAAGTATTAATACAGTTGAAACCTATTTGCATTATTGAAGATTTAGTGCTTGGTCAGTCTAATCTATTATTATGGTCATTTGACCCATCTGTTGTTTATAAATTCTATTTATCTTTTTGAGAATAAGTTTCTTATATATTGTTTAATTGACATGTATGCATATTTGTCTCTCACAAAGTTTTAAAGGATTTCATTTGAGGTTTTTATTTTTTATTTTATTTATTTATTTATTTATAAAGGTTTTATTTATTTATTTGACAGACAGAGATCACAAGTAGGCAGAGAGGCAGGCAGAGAGAGGAGGAAGCAGGCTTCTCGCTGAGCAGAGAGCCAGATGCGGGGCTCAATCCCAGGACCCTGAGATCATGACCTGAGCCGAAGGCAGAGCCTTTAACCCACTGAGCCACCCAGGCGCCCCTCATTTGGAGTTTTTTTTTAATAGCTTCTCAATTTTGAATGATTTTATTTCCAGTGAATAATTGAATCATATTTATGAGCTTCTGTTTTTATAAGCTGTCTTATTAAAATAATTACTGGGCAGCCTTTTAATTGGTCAATAATAATATATTTTATTATTATTATAAAGTCGCTGACTGTTTAACGCACTTGAAAAGACAATTTTCTGTTCATTTGATGTAGCTTTTGTAATGAATTCTAAAAAGTAATTGACAGATAGACTTGTTGATTACTACCCAACTACGTTTAGTTAAAAGATCAGTAAACAAATTATTTTTCATAGTATTCTTTGAATGTTCTTCCTTGACCAGCATCTTCAAAGATATTCCATCTTCCTTGACATGGGTTGATCCAGACTGGCTTTGCTCATTATTACCCGATAATTTATGACTAGCTGTCTCCAAGTTAGAGGATTCTATTTTACAAGTACTTCTTTGTAGCTCAAGGAGACAACAATGCCAGAAGGTATGGAGAAAAGAGCACCTTTTCTGATCCCACAGTCATAAAGGCTACCAATATTACTGTAGTCTGAGTTTTTTATCTGAAAACAGAGATAAAGTCTTGAAAGCAAAACATCAGATCTACTGCTGAGTTACTAACCTCATAGGTTTTTAGTCAAACTTTCCTATAAAACACCTTACCAACTGTTTTCTACACAGATAATGAAGTATACATCAGTTTATTAAATTAATCTCTGTGATAAATTGAGGGCCTGAGAAGAAGCCACAGGACTCCACCACTTTTCCTCAACTAGAAGAATCATGTGAAGCTTAGACAATGGTCTGCTTTTGGCAGTGTATTTCTTCCATCCAAATCAGACCCTGAAGAACAATATTAAAAGATGTCTCATTATAAGTCAATAAAATTGAAACAGTAATTGCCTAATTTTTAAGATTAGGTTTTATTGCTTAATTTTCCAGTTATTATGTTTTCTAGTTTTGGATAAATATCATAAAGAGAAACCAAAGAGAAGAAAATAGAATATTTAGTATTTCCTGTTTGCCTTATGTGTGTGTGTGTGTTTGTATTCTTGATAATCTTAAGAGAAAAGCTGTAAGATTCTACAACTATTATCTTCACAGTTTACCCAGTCATGTTTTGTCTCATGTGGGATTACACTTATATTAGATGCCTTGATCTGCTGCCTCCCCTTTTTTTTTCTTCTCAATAGCCATTATTTTTGTCTTGTTTGCCCTTCACTTTCTGGAGTAAAATCCAATCTACACCATTCTAAACCAGGGAAGAAACTGCTGATTATGTTTTCAACATTAATCTCACTCATATTAATAATAATATCACATTCATTTCAATTGTTCGTGACTCTCCTGTCTTTCTCTCTGGAAACATATAAATGACCCCAGAGTATAAATCTTCAAACTGAACCTGAAGTGGCAATGAACATCTCTGGATTTCATTATTCTTTCTGGGAACACTGTACCTTTTTTTGAATGACATCTGGGCAAACTTTCTAGTACTCATGGTTAAATGCTATTGTGACAAAAAGTCTTTTTTTTTTTTTTTCACTTAAGGTATTGATAGCAATTGGCTCCCATCTATTAATAAAATCTCTAGTTCCTATTTCAGAGATACTGAATGATGTACTTCATTAAACTATATTTAGATTCTTTATACAACTTATTTTTAAAGTCTTCATTAAGTGCTGTTCTACTCAAAAACATTACTTTTCTATTATACTAATTATTAAATGGTGCCAAAGATTCTTAAACTATACTTTATTCTCTTATAGTTTCTATTTTTTCAAAAGTTTTGCATAGCTGAATTTTCCATAATGCTAATTTAACTGATATATTCAATTAAACAGCCAAGAAAAGTCCATTTATAAAATCTTATTGTGGGGCGCCTGGATGGCTCAGTTGGTTAAGCATCTGCCTTTGACTCAGGTCATGATCTCAGGGTCCTGGGGATTGAGCCCCACGTGGGGCTCCTCTCTGTTCAGCAGAGAGTCTGCTTCTCCCTCTGCCTCTACATCCCACTCGTTTTCTTTCTATCAAATAAATAAAATCTTTTAAAAAAATAAAATCTGGGGGCCTGGGTGGCTCAGGGGGTTAAAGTCTCTGCTTTCGGCTCAGATAATGATCTCAGGGTCCTGGGATTGAGCCCCACATCGGACTCTCTGCTCAGCGGGGAGCCTGCTTCCTCCTCTCTCTGTGCCTGCCTCTCTGCCTACTTGTGATCTCTGTCTGTCAAATAAATAAAATCTTTTTTAAAAAAATAAAATCTTATTGTATTGGTACTACTTTTTTTAAAATCATTTTTTAAAGATTTTATTTATTTCTTTGACAGACAGACATCACAAGTAGGCAGAGAGGCAGGCAGAGAGAGAGGAGGAAGCAGGTTCCTTGCTGAGCAGAGAGCCTGATGCGGTGCTCGATTCCAGGACCCTGGGATCATGACCTGAGCTGAAGGCAGAGGCTTTAACCCACTGAGCCACCCAGGTGCCCCTGTATTGGTACTACTTTACTACAAACTGATATGCAGCTTTTTTTTAACTATTTAGTTCTTTATGAACCACAAAATATTGCTTATTAAAGATATGTTAATTGGCAACTGTTGATTTGTTTTCCCAAAAATGCAATAATAGTAAATTTCTTACAAAATACGATATTGTAACTTGTGTCCTGAAAAAAAAATCCATGTCTTTGGAAATACAAGTTACTTTAATTAGAAGGTAACAGTAATAGGTAACCTTCTTTGAAATGATTCATTTATTCATAAATATGTATTTATCATATGTTATATACTTGTCATTAGAAGTAAATAAGATGCAAGGCCAATAAATATTACATTCTCTGAAAATGTACTACTGAAGTATCATTCACTCTCAGATATTTATTAGTAAAGTAACCATCATACCTTGGATAAGTTATTTAAAAGGAGTGCTTTAGTTTCCTCATCAGCAAATGGGGATAATAGTAATACTTCCTCATTGCATTGTTGGACTAAATGGCCTACAATGGCCTAATTCCTGACATAAATTGTATTGTTGTTGTTAAGTTCATCAGAGATGGAGAGCTAAAGAAGTTAGGTGAGGTTCTTGATGCCACAAAGTTTATAGTTTATTTCAGCACACAGATTAAAAAAGTAATTCAAACATTAAATTAATAAATATGGTGAGAGTAGAGAATCAAAAGAACAAGGAGTTGTGAGGAAAAAATCATGTAATAAATGGGTACCTGTATAAGATACAGACTTCCCCTGAATGGAGTACACATTTTTAGAAGTGAAAATATCACACACATGACACAACTCTGAGTTGTGTGCTATTGAAAGAAGACTGGGGAGAGAGTTTTGGAAGTAGAGAAAGACCATTTTCAGCTATTGAAATCTGGGACAGTTTCATGAAGACATTGGCACTGAACTGGATTTTTTAGGGTTTTCTGGTTTTAAATTGCAGGGTGAATTGAAGAGAAGGAACTGCAGGCAGAGGGAGCAGGTGTTACAAGGGCATACATAACATAGCATTATGTGAGTAAATAAAATCTCATATAATGAGCTTGTTTTTAATGTATTTAATTACAAGCATAGGAATTAATTTTGATATAAAATGATCTTCCATTTACCATATAAAATAATTCATAGTGAATTTAAGGAAATAAGACTGTCTATCAAAACAAAATATTACATACCAATTTTTATAGTACTATGAATACCTGACATTATAGTTCTTCAGTGTTATACATAGAAGAAGTTGAGGACCATTATTCATCTAGAAATAGTGATTGGTATGCAAGAAGTATAGGAAAGAAAAGCGAGCATGTAAAAAAATTGAATACAATAATGGAGTAATTTTTTGGTAAAAAAGAGAAATGATAATCTAATGTTTTTTGTCCTTTTAATATTTCTAATAGTTAACTTTTATTTTTTGCTATAGGTTAGAAATTAAGACAAAACAACACAAACAAAAACCTTGTATCTTCAGCATGGAGAGTTTGAAAACATTGCATTAATAAGTTGTTCTAAAAAGTGTTCGTAGTGTAGCAGAGGAAATGATTATCTTGTTGTTATTTATGCAGATTCTATCACAGACTGAGTTGACTCTTGGATGAAATTTTGAGCTGGAGATGGTGCTGAAAACATAAAATGAAATTGTGGGGAATCATGGTCACTGGATGCCATATTAGTGGTCAGTTATAAACTTAGTTTCATGTAGAAAGCAGTAAAATACCATACAATGTAGGATACTTAAGTAAAATTTGAATAGTATACATTGTTTACTTTACATATTCTTAAGTATGTATAGATTTCTGTTTTGAATTGGCTTCTGATGCAGAATTCTCAAAAAGATAACAAAATCTTTTCCTGACCAACCCTGGGTGAGTTTTGGATTTTCAAGGCTGAGGGCAGAGCTTGAATTCATCCCAGCTGCACTAAGAATAAGGATGACTTTATATACTTTCAAGAGTCCTAACAGCTGCTACAGAATAGAATTTTCTTTTAGACTATAGCTTGAAGATAAAATTAACCAATCCTCTTCTGTTGGGAGTTTATAATTATGTACTAGTTTGCCTCTGAGTTTGCAGGAGACACAGAGAGGAACCTTTATATTTCTTTCCAGAAATAATTTAGATGCTGGAGTCTTTTAGAAACTGGTGAACTGCAACCAAGATCACTTCTCTGTGACCTTTGAAGTGAAACAGGTGACCATTGTTAGATTCCCAAGAAAGTCTGAATTTGAGAAACCAGAAATTAAAACAATTTGAAGATATCAATAATTAATTCTTAAGTTGTTGATCTCCAAATAAAAGTTTCATAGATGTAATAGAGCCGTTCCAGAAAACACATATCTCATGTTAGGATTTAATAACTGACTTTCTTAGTAACAAATGTTCAAACAACTTAAACGAAACCTGATGTACTATTATCATCAAAAAATATAGAGCAAGATTCTTGGGGCCCATGAATTAGGTCATATTGTGCTGGAGTATATTTGTACTTTGATTTAAAAATTCAGTTGTAAAGTTGATTGGCATAATAATGATAAAGGTGAATTGTAAGAATTATTTAAAAAGTGAAACATTGTTCTTTTCCAGCCTGTATATTTAGCCAGAATCCCTTCAGACCCTTGGGCAAAGTCGGAAATGTCTAGGACAGAGCCTGTAGCTTAGGACACAGATTCTGCCTAGGAATGTGCTGGAGAATCAAGGGTGACTTTACCTGGGAGCTGATGCATGTTATCTGGGAGGCACAGAGAGGAAACTGACCATGAAAACTCCAGAAAAGGAGATAAGAACATAGGTATGTTTTTCTCTCTAGATCAGACAGAAATGAAGAATATTATTAAATAAGTTGGTAGAGAAAGACTCATAGCACTCATCATTAGATTTCTGACCCCTAGACATTTGGGGACTTGAACTTGGACTTCTTGTGAATCTTTACCAAGACCTCTGACTTAACTACTTATTTGTTATTTGGCCCACTTCAAATAATAAAGGGGAAGAGATTTTTTAAACAATTGATCATTTTAATGGTCTGAGCTGTACTCAGTAATTAAGTTCAAACAACAACAAAATGCTATTACTTCTTTCCACTCCCTCTTTAAAACTGCTTTGTGAAGAACTCTTTTCTTTCCCCTTGAATAAAATATTAGGCAGGTTAACATACCTTTTCTCATCACTCTTGGATAATAAAAAATCCTTCAGACACTTTGCATCAAGAATAGTCTTACTGTCCACGGTAATTATCAACATGCAAAACATGTCTGTTACAAGTCACATCTTTTCTCTCCTCTCCCCAATTTACTCTGGGAAGGCTGCAATGCTGTAAGGGATCATGGGACACTTCAGCTCTATTTCTCCATCATGCTTTTGTATTTCTTTTCCCCAGCTTACTTTGGTTTCTGACCTGTCTGGGGTTGGTGCTCAGAGGAGAGAAAAATAAGGGGAAGGGCATATGCCTATGTGTTTGACCACTGCTATCACCTTTAGATGTCAGTGCGTGGAAGATGTTTAAAAGTTCATTCTGTTGCAGAATACTTTTCATGATTTCGTAGAGACTTCCCCAGCAAATATTCATGAGCACTTTTTGTAGTATGGGCTGGGAGGCTTGTATTGCCAGTTCTCAGATCCTGAGAGCTGCAGATTGTGAGTTAGAACACCACAAAGCTATTCTTGTTTGTACTTCACTCTGTGAGGTCTGCTTGCATAGGCTTTCTCTGTTGGAACCCCAGAGCCTCCCAAGTAGGGGGCCTTTATGAGGTGACTTTAAGTGGGTGTCCCACCCTTATCATCAGAGGAAGAGCAGTGTGCTCCCAATGCATCTCCTTCCCTTGGATCAGCTGTCTCAGGCAAATGGTCACTGTCTCCCCAGTTTACTGTAGCTTCAGACGGTGGGGGACACATAAACAAGCTCCCTAAGGTCCTTCTGGACCCTTGTACTAATCTGTGAAAGAAGAAAACAATTGTCGCCTCTGTAGATAGGAAGAAGGAAAATATTAGTAATTCTATGTATCTTTTTTTAAAGTAGTCTCCACACCCATTTTCAAGCCACAGTGCAGGGCTTGAACTCACGACCCTGAGAGTAAAACCTGAGCTGAGATCAAGAGTCAAATGCTTAACTAGCTGAGCCACCCAGGCACCTTAGTAATTCTATATATTTTTAAGAGGAAACATCTATCCTTTAACCATAAGCTACATAAGCTATAGTTGTAAATGTTGTAAGCATAATATGAATTTTAAGAAACCCAAAAGGTCATAGTCATTTAAAAAAATACATTCCTGGGTTGGAGCCGGGTTGTAGGAGCCAATATGGACACTCAAGAAAAAGACCAGCCTAAACTCATCTGCTTTTCTGATAAGGTTACTACTTACAGATGTCGACAGTCATACAAGCAATGTGTATCTATATTTTACTAAGCCATTTGCCAAAGGCATACACAATATTTTTGGAGACAAGATGAGGAATGATAATTTAGAGTTTCTATATATTCAAAGGCGGCTGGCATAGTATGTATATCAGTCTTTAATTATCTGGAGAGAATAGCTAATGATGGTATTTGGGAAATGCAGTACAAACAGGGATTTGTGAATAAACAAAAGGTCAAAGAATTGAATTTGATAAAAAATGATTTTTTAAATAATATTAAACAGTGGGCAGACACAACTGGAAGAAATTTAATAATTTCCCTTATATTAGAAAACAAATCAAGAAAAACATGCAATTAAGAATCTTAACACTAGAGCTCATTTTCCTTTAATTTTGGCCTGAAATTCCAAAGTTCATAAAGTAGATGTTATAACACATTAAATGAAAATAAGAACCACCCAGATTATCTTAAAAAATGGGTGGCTCGGTGGATTGGGCCGCTGCCTTCGGCTCGGGTCATGGTCTCGGGGTCCTGGGATCGAGCCCCGCATCGGGCTCTCTGCTCCGCGGGGAGCCTGCTTCCTCCTCTCTCTCTGCCTACTTGTGATCTCTCTCTCTGTCAAATAAATAAATAAAATCTTTAAAAAAAAAAAAAAAAAAAAAAAAAATTACAAATTTTTGAATAGACATATTTTATAATGTTTTGCAGTTTATTTAAGGATAAAATAGAAAAAGATTTTAAATGAAGAATTAAGTTATCAAGTTATTAAATCCAACTTAAATTATTGGGAGGGAGACAAACCATAAATGACTCTTAATCTCACAAAACAAACTGGGGGTTGCTGGGGGCAGGTGGGAGGGGGCTATGGACATTGGGGGGGGGGGAGCGAACCATAAGAGACTATGGACTCTGAAAAACAACCTGAGGGTTTTGAAGGGTCAGGGGTGGGAGGCTGGGGGAACAGGTGGGGGGTAATAGGGAGGGCACGTTTTGCATGGAGCACTGGGTGTTGTGCAAAAACAATGAATACTGCTGAAAAAAATAAATAAAATGGAAAAAAATTATTTTTAAAAAGATAAAGTTCCTTTATACTTGTAGATTTTTCTTACAACATTCAGAACACTGCAAAGAGAATAAATAAAAGTAAGAATATGTGGATCATTCAGATATTTGAAGGAGATTATAAAAAGAAAAACATAATTATCCTTGTGGGTTGAAAAGATTATCAGAAATGTTAAGGTGCTGATACTGCAATATTCATTTAACCAATATATGTTCTCTCTTCCCTTTATCATAATGAAGCTATCTAACTACCTGCAGAGGATGTTATAAAGATTAATTGCTTCATTTTTGCAAGAGTTCATAAAGTTTAATAATATTAAATAAAAGGACAAATGAAACATTGAGTTAAGAGCTATTAACCATTGTTACAAACCCACCCATTATTATTCCTTATAGGGATGAAGGTCAGCATTTCATTTGCAACATCCATTAATGTACAGTCAGAAAACATGATAAAATTTTATTTAAATGTTTAGGAATCTATGATATATAGTCAGTGTATAAAAAGTTTATGAAGGTTTTAATTAAACCATGACAAACTGCACTCTTAACACTTACCTTCTCATTTATGACCATGTACTCTAGGTATTTTCCTAGCTCTGTGACCCTTTTTCATTGCCTCTCCTTCATTGTTGTCTCCTTAAAAGAAGGTATTTCTCAATGCTCTAGCATTTTGAATTTATCTTTGATTGTATGAAATGTTTAGGGAATTTCAGCTATTATCCTCATTTGATGACTTCAATGTCTATATTATGAGGCCTTCGATGTCTTTCTCATTTCAGACACAAAATCCCAAATAAGTGAACAGTTCCATATGGATTTACCCCAGGGGTATCTCAAAATCAACATATTCAAAATGGAACTCTTTATTTTGTTTTTAGAATTTCACCTTTTCTAAGGCCTTGTTCCATATATTAGAGCACAAGCTCTGGAGCCATAATATCTGGGATTGTATTACCCATTCTCCAGTGCCTACTTGTATGATATTGTACACATCACTTATTGTCTCTGAGCTTTTATCTTCTAATCAGTAGACAGGGGGTGACAAAGATTGTTATGAGAATTGAATGAGTTAATAAGTGTGAAGTGTTTCAAATGATGCATAAATCATAGTAGACATTTTGATATGGGAGTTATATTATTGTTTCCCTTTTCTTTGAAAAGTACTTGCCTCTTGGTCACTAGGACTCAGAAACATCTTAGCCAAGTTTATTTTGCACTTCAGTAAGTTCCTTAAAACCACGGGGCACCTGGGTGGCCCATTGGTTTAGTGTCTGCCTTCAGCTCAGGTATAATCAACGGGTCCTGGGGTTGTGCCCTGCTCCTAGCTCCCTGCTCAGCGGGGAGTATGCTTCTCCCTCTCCCTCTGTTCCCCCCCTGCTTGTGCTCTCTCTCTCTCCTCTCAAATATATAAATAAATCTAAAAAAATCAAAAACATAAACAAAAAACCCATACAACAAGAAACCTATATTTCCACGTTACTTGTTAGCAGAGACAATGATGATTAATCTCCAACTCATCTCATGTTGTTATCATGTTATTTCTTCTGAAATTATCTTCCTGCTCTCATTCTGCTAGTAAACCTTGATTATCCTTTAAACTAATATTAGGGTCAATCACTTTTGTAAAGCTTACTTTTACCTCCTATCCTCTATCCTCTCAGACAAATTTTACTACTTCATTTCTTCCATTAGTACTACTTTTAAATATATATACACACACACATATATATATATTTAATATATTTAAATATATATAAATATATAAATAATAGTATATATTTATATATATACACATATATAAATATATGAATAAAACATGCATTTATACATATATAAAATGCATGTTTTATTCATCTATTTACCACAGTGTTTGGTGATATGCTCTAAGAAGACATGGACCAAAACTTATTTATCTTTGAATGTACAGAATAGTGTCCAGTATATAGTGTTTAGGAAATAACTGCAAAATTATAAGAATATTGAAACTCCACAGTTTTGGCTTTTTATAATATGATCATAACAGATCATCCCAGTCTTATCTTCTATTACCTCTTCTTACCTGGAAAAAGAAAGGAGGGGAGGGAGGGAGGAAGGGAGACAAGAAGAAATAGTCTATTTTTCCCATGCTAAATGTTAGCATATTAACATAAATTGTTAAATGAGATACATAAATTTTACCTGTATCAGAACATTTATCACAATCTGCCTGAGTTGGAGTTGTTAATTTGGAGTAGACAGATAGATAGTAAATTGTGGGCTTCAGAAGGACCAAAGATGTTTCATTTTTGTGACTAAAATATGTTAGTTGAACTGACTTAAACTAGTATAAGCTAATAAAAATGACTTTTTGCCTGAGATTTATAGGAGATGAAGTGTTCCAGAAAGAACATTTCATTTCCTATGAATAAGCATTCAAAAGATAATGACAGCTCTATTTAGAAATGTATGTGTGTGTGTGTGTGTGTGTGCACGCACGCTCACATGCACACGCATGTGCTCATGTGCAAAGAGCAAGCCTCCCCAGTTAGGAACATCAAAGTCCCTAGCAATTTAGATCACTTTACTGAATGATAACTGATACGCTCAACAGAGGACATATTTTTGAAGTACAGATACATCCTTTATATTCAAAGGGAGCCCTTGAATAAACTTGGTGAAATCTCAACTTTGTGTGTACAACTAATAGATATATATTTTTCAGTATGCACAATTCTTAAAAAAAAGAATGATGTTTCCCTTATAAGCTTGTTTGAGTCATTAAATTGAATCATGCACAAAACATGAGTGGCACAGCTGAATTAAAATCTCGATCCTGAAGAGACAATTAGAAACGACCCACTTACTAGTCTTTCAGTACATATGATTCAAGGTTGTGCTTCAGAAATATTGCAAATTGTTCAGTTCTTCAGCAAATATAACTGAATGAGTATTTTGTTCTAGGCTAAGCAATGTCTCAGAAAATAGCCATTAACAGGAGATATAAAGTTCCTGCTCCCATGGATGGCATCTCAACTGGAAGAAATTAGAATTGAGTACATATGCACAAAAAGAACTAAATAATTACACTATGATAAATGTTGTAAAGGAACATACAGAATGTTATGAAACTTGATAGTAAGAGGCCTTGATATCTAATGAGAAGTTATATTTATGATGATAAATATCATGAAGAAATTGACATTTAGGCTAAGACTTGAAATATTACTAAGAGTTGTCCATGCAAAGTGGGTGATATATTTTGTGAACTTTTTGCAGTACCAAATAAAATCAAGTAACTACAGAATTCAGTGTAATTCATCTCTATTTTATAGTTCTATTTTAATGTATGTAATAGGATCAATTCTTCACTATTTATGGAAGTGGTAAACATACAAAGTAAATAACAGACCAGTAAAAAGAGGTCCCAGGATTTCTTTTCAAGATTCACATGGTTTGGTAGAGTTCAGAGAGCGGAATCTAAGAAACTTATCCGGGTAGCTAGCATATGATAAGAGGTTCCCAGTAAGAACTTGGTAATAGAATAGAATATTTGGCTTATGTTGATTTGAAATCTAGCAAATCACTTAACATATCTACATTAATAATGGTTAGCTCGTACAAGGTATTTTGGACTGGAAATCAGTCTCTCAGATTGATTTACTCATTAAAAACTTGCATATACCCATTAAAGCAATGATAACAATTTTGAAATTGCAGTCTTTCCCCTAATTATGTTAGTTTTGTGTTCACTTTTCTACCCCAAGACATCTCAAAATGTAACTCACTAAGTAAAGGAGCAGGTATTGTGAGGACAGATGTGGGAAGATATGTGAAGAAAGGACTGTTGAATCAAACATTTCTGGTTGAAACTACATCTTCATTTCTTTGCTTTGCTTTTTTTTTTTTTTTTTTTTTTTTTAAGAAAGAGTGAGATAGAGCACCAGTGGGGAAGTGGGGGAAGGGCAGAGGAAGAGGGAGAGAGAGAATGTAAAACAGGCTCCAAGCTCAGTGTGGTGCCCAAGACAAGTCTACACCTCTGTCTCACAACCCTGAGATCATGACCTGAGCTGAAATCAAGAGTTGGATCCTTAACTGATTGAGCCACCCAGGCACCCCACATCCTCATTTCTATGCATCATAGCAAATTATGCAATTCCTATGTGCTTCATTTCCCTTATTTAAAATGAAACTGATAATATATCTGGGTGGCTCCTATAATTAATACTGTTACTGTTTCTGACAAGTTAGCTGTTTGGGCTGTTAGGACCCATTCTCTAAGTTTTTATAGTGCTTTTGGAGTCCTGAAGTAAAAAGAAAACATCATATGGGCAGAATTTTATATTTTATTAGTTACAAGATGTTTTACATAGTCTCAGAATCTGCTTAGTGCCAGTAATAGCACAACTAAAAAATATTTCACATATCTATAAGTCAAAACTTGCCATTTCTGTTTTTCTACTTCTAACATAAAACCATAGTCACCCATATTCTGTGATTGTGAGGAAACATTAAGCGCAATATGTTTACCTGTATTTATTCCCTTTGTCCTGGGAGGATCTCTTTACAGTATCATCCTAAAAAAACAAACACACAACAAAACAAAACACAAAATATAAACAAACAACAACAAAACAACCAAACAAAAACCTCTGATAGTTTATCATATTTTAATTTACCCTTTAGAAACTTAAGAATCAAGAATGACTTGGGTCTTCATTTATTTTATTCTCCATGGCCAGAATTAATAAATGATTACTCAAGACCGCAAATTATTTAGATCTTATAAGTCAACTAATGGAAAAAGAAAACTAGAGGTTGTCATAACTGAATCTTTTCAGTAAATAAATAAACCAAAAAGAATCATCAAATTACTTATTGTAGAATGGAATGGAACTGTACTATTGCCTAAATCCTGAAGATAATGGCTTTTAACCCAAGAATTTAAATTGGAGGCACAGATTGTCTTTTCAGTGCAAATGAAGCAATCCTAGTACAAGTAACCTGAGCATTTGAGTTTAGTTTTCTCAAATGTAACATGTAAGTTACTCTGTATATTTATATCTATATAACTTTGTCTGTGTCTTTATCGTCTCTATATATCTAATCCAGTTTGTGGGTTTGAGTGTGTATATATGTGTGTACCTGTGTGTGTGTCTTTGTGTGTGTAGAGATGGAAATGGAATAATGGATATAAACATATATACTGGGACACAATGAAGCTTTTTTCTTTGTGGAGTCCAACTTTATTTTCAGAAGTGTTGTGAAACATGTATTTTCTGCCAGCTATTCAGTTATCATATTGAAGTTCAACTACCTTGAAATTCAGCTACCTTTTTCTATTTTAGGTCATTCATAGCTGAGCTAACACACAGATATTATTATAAAATCAGACTCACATGGATCAGAGATCTCATCCAACATTAAGCTTTAATAACTACTGTCAAGGATATGAGAAATCAAAGAGCTCAAAGCAGAGTTCTGAGATATCAAGGATAGCTTCTCAGAGCCCGTTTTCTTACAGTGGACATATACCTCGTTCCAGAGTAATAAACATGATTCATAGGTAAGGCTCATAGTATCATCTCCCACAGTGGGAGGATTTCCATTTTGAATCATCTCCATTTTTAACCTCAGAATTGTGCATCTCCCCAGGGAAACAAGCCTTATAGATCTTGAGGACTATTTACTATAGGGAATTCTTAGTCAGGAAGACCATGTTAAGGGCAATTCAGAGATAAGATTTCTTCCTTCTGGTAAATAGCATTAGTTTATTTTCCCACAGGTCCAGTTGATAAAAAGAC
The DNA here is from genome assembly GCF_922984935.1 of Meles meles. NCBI lineage: Eukaryota > Metazoa > Chordata > Mammalia > Carnivora > Mustelidae > Meles > Meles meles. The sequence goes on from NC_060070.1 coordinate 28,659,625, forward strand.
TATAGCAGGTTATCTGCTTATTTCCTCCCCTGGGGCATCACTCATAAAAGAAATGACATAACCCAAGACAAGAAGCTGTAACTTCTTCCTGAAAGTAATTAATATCATTTTTCATTTTCATTCTGTTTTTCATTCCCCTCTGAATTTGTGTAAGTTTGCCACAACTGTTATGCAGCCCAATGTCTGTATTTATTGCACTGCTGTATCTGCTTCTGATACGAATTAAATGGTGCTATTTTAGTTTTGTCATGAATTATTTCAGGTATCATTATCTTCATTTCTCTGAATGAATCATCCTTCCTTCCACCCAGTCTCTTAAAAAGTCTTGTATATTCTATATTAGATTTTCTAAAGCTTGTAAGACAAGTATCACTTCCTCCTTTTTTTACCCTTCTCTTCCTTGAATACATCTCCCAAGCTAATTTTTTGTTCCCTTCCATATTGCATCATTACCTTTTACTTTTTTCAGAATTTTCATACAAATTCCATAATATTTTGTTGGTAATTATATTTTAAACCAATTTTATTACTTTCCACAGTATTTTATACAAATGGTTTAAAAAGTTAAATAGTGCTAAATATAATAAAATTCACTAGTACCTCTTTTAGTGCTCAGTCCTATCTAAAAAGGTAAAAAACTTGTCCCTGAGTTTGGTATTTCTGGTTTTTGAAATATATGTGTGCTTAATCTATCTAAATATATATTGCTATATTAATAATTTTTATTTCATAGTTATTATTTTTATTCTCACCATTACTTCATCCATTTATTATTATTTCTGTTGCTTAATACAATTATGATGTCTGATATAGTATCTCTTCTAGGAAGTCCTTTCTTAAATCGATTGTATAGGCTGACTATAAACCCATACCTATCATATTTTCTACCTGTACTTACAAGCTTTTATGTCCCTCTTGGTTTCTCATTGAACTCCCTTCTACTTCTCAAGTTTTAGTACCCCATCAACACTTTTATTGTGATGTTCTAAAACATCTTTAATTTGTGGTTAAAAAAAAATATATATATATATGTATATATATATGTATATATATACACATATATATTTTTTATTATATATATAAATATATAAATATATATTATAAATATATAAATAAATATATATTTTATTATATATATACATATATATAAATATATATATTTTATATATATACATATATATATGTATATATATATATATGAATGGCAGTTATTGTGATTCTGTGAGGTAGCTCCTTTCTTTAGGATGCACTCCAGGAGAATATTTACCTAGCTGGAATTTGCTTATTGCAGGTTCTGATTACCAGAAGAAACTCAGAGATGCATATTACTTGCCATGGGGGCCTTTCCAGTCTGGGTGGTCTTCTCTTGAGATAAAACATGCATCATTGACTTTCTGTATCTTGTGGAGGTTAACTCTGTAAGGATGCTCTTCCATGACATCCATGTTTCTTGTGACTATAGCTCTACCTTCCAGGATATAAAAAGAGCTAATTGCTTTAACTGCATTATTTTGCTTATTCTATACAACATACCCATAAAGTAGATACTTTTCTGGTAATTCCAATTTACAGCTAAGAAAACTGAATTTAAAAGTTAAATTAGGGGGCGCCTGGGTGGCTCAGTGGGTTAAGCCGCTGCCTTCGGCTCAGGTCGTGATCTCAGGGTCCTGGGATCGAGTCCCGCATCGGGCTCTCTGCTCAGCAGGGAGCCTGCTTCCCTCTCTCTCTGCCTGCCTCTCTGCCTACTTGTGATCTCTCTCTGTCAAATAAATAAAATAAATAATCTAAAAAAAAAAAAAAAAAGACTCACTCTGACACACGCCTATTAAAAAAAAAAAAAAAGTTAGGGACGCCTGGGTGGCTCAGTGGGTTAAAGCCTCTGCCTTCGGCTCAGGTCATGATCCCAGGGTCCTGGGATGGAGCCCCACATGGGGCTCTCTGCTCCGCAGGGAGCCTGCTTCCTCCTCTCTCTCTGCCTGCCTCTCTGCCTAGTTGTGATTTCTCTCTGTCAAATAAATAAAATATTTAAAAAAAAGTTAAATTAAACTGCCCAAGTTACTCTTCTTGTAAACAAAGTTTGCACTTAAATCTCAAATTGCCTGGTTGCATGCTCTGAGATAGTAGCGTTCTAATGCTTCACTTATAGGACAGTAGGCCTGGCTGAATGAGCAGGGGTGGAGGTTGGATTTCTATGACTTAGAAGTTTGTTCATTAGTCATCTACTCTCACAGGAAACCTTGCCTTGCAGGCTTTCTGTTTATGGTAGTCACTTAATGAATAAAATCTTTCCAACCCACTTACTAGTTGCTACTTCTTATCTTGCATACCACAGGGCTGTATTCACATTTCCAAATGAGGTTGAGTTTATAATTTTATGAAGGTGCCCTTCTTTTATTTTCAGGCATTCTTTCACTGGAATGAAAAAAAAAATTGAGTTTATCCTGTGTCTGTTCTAATCTGACCCTGTGCGCAATTCTAGAGGAATTGACTCCTCTCTGAGCTTGCCACCTTATTTACTATTTTCTCATAATTTTCAAACACACATACTCTAGTCAAACAACAGTAAGCTAAGTATGACTCAGTACTTTTGTCATTTGTCACTACTATCCCCCTAATTTTTAATATCCACAACACTAATCTAAGTATTATGCAATACTTTTGTCATCTGCCCCTAATTTTTAATATCTCCTTCAGCCTTCTCTGAATTTACCCAAAGGCACAACATCCAACTTAAGTTGTGTATATTCTATGAAGCCTTCACTAGTTACTCTTACTTGTACAGATCATTATTTTTCTGATAATTATCATTTTAATTTTTCTACCCTCTAGACTTTTATATGAAGTTCAAAACAGTTTACATTTAATTGTGCTTTAATTGTTTTGTGTTTCTTTGTTGGTCTCTTTATGTTACATGGCCACGAAGAAGAAACTATACCTCTCACATTTTGTTCTATTTCACATGATCTAGCCAGGTAGCTCTCTTCCCTGACTGTATATTCGAATCATCTTCAGCGAAGGTGTGGATGAGGAGGTGCAAATGCAGTGTTAAAATCACCTATACCTGGGCTACACCACAGATTAGTTACATTATAATCTCTTGATGTGTGGCTCAGGCACAGAATTATGTTCTGTTTCCAACTGTTTCTCATGCATAGCCAAGTTTGAGAAACCCTGCCTTAGCACTGTGTTGAGAGTTCAACAGTGTTTACCACACATGTGATTAAGGATGCATCAGAGAACATCAAAGAACATCCAAGGATAAGAAAAGTTTACAAGGAAGAAAGTTTTAGACTTCAACATGAATAAATGAGCCATAAATTGTGAATCATAAAAGGTAACTTACTGAAGCAGAAGTAATGGTTTAGAGATAATTGATAGGAGAGGTGTAATGATGGAGATTTCAAGTTTTTCAAGTAAAAGAACTAAAGTTAAATTGGATTTTATAAGCATATGTAAGCAGGTACAAAACCATAGATGTTAAAGATCATTCAGACCTTGTCAATTTGGACTCATCTCAAAAAGAAAAAAGGAAATATAGCAAGTCGAAAGCAAAAGACTGAAGTGTCAGAGTATGAAAAAAGGTCTTTGATAATGATTATCTGAAAATAATATAATGGAATATAAGTTGTAAAATGAAGAGTCTCTCCAAGATAGCTGCAGGCACCTCTCCCCCTTTGGAAGATGGGTGTTTTAGGATGTTGGAGGGAATTAAATGGAGCTTAAATAATTGCAGTTGAAGGAAGAATTCTATCCCAGTCTGACTCTCTCTGATAAGTTGACAGGTCCAGCTACTGGTAAGCAATAAGATAAAGAACTTAAAAAGCAAACTTCCCAAGAGGATGAAGAAATCAAGAAGTAGACTTGCTCTGGCTTCAGGCATTTAGGACACTAGGCTAAGAGTGAAGGGTGAATTTGAGACCATCCCAGAAAGAAGGAACAGAACTTTTCATGTCCTTCCTGTATGTCCAGGACTATTTCAGATCCTGATGGAGCTGAGCCTGACCTGGCTATTCAAAGATAATTTAAAAAAAATAGAAGTTCATATGGATTTCAAGTTCGTGTGCTTGCTGGTGTGCAAGGTGCCATGTATGTGGAGGGGCTGTGATACAGCTAAAGGCAAACTTGTGTAGCAGAAATCCTTGGGAAACATAGATAAACAAATAATATATTGTCATTGCTCTCGAAGAGCCAATTTCGTTGCATAGTTACATCTTATTTGTAAACTTATGGGTGATCAAGCATGATTCAGTACGTTTAGTGATACTCTTGAGTTTGCACAGATCAGAAAGGTAAGTACAGATTGATAGAGCTCTGTGATAATATATGCTATTATAAAAGTAAATTTAAATAAATATTTTGATGTGTTAACTTGCCCTGCATACAAGCCTTAAGAAATTTTAGGTAAGGTTTGAAAATCTAATTATAGTAATGGAGAAAAATATCAGCTTTGTCTTTTTTTTTTTTAAAGATCTTATTTTTTATTTGACAGAGAGAGAGATCACAAGTAGGCAGAGAGGCAGGCAAAGAGAAAGAGAGGAGGTAGCAGGCTCCCCGCTGAGCAGAGAGCCTGATGCGGGGCTCAATCCCAGGACCCTGGAATCATGACCTGAGCCAAAGGCAGAGGCTTATAACATACTGAGCCACCCAGGCGCCCCTCAGCTTTGTCTTATATATGAAGACCCTTGAGGACATTGACTTAGAGGGAAACCACAAGTAGGCAGAGAGGCAGGCAAAGAGAAAGAGAGGAGGTAGCAGGCTCCCCGCTGAGCAGAGAGCCTGATGCGGGGCTCAATCCCAGGACCCTGGAATCATGACCTGAGCCAAAGGCAGAGGCTTATAACACACTGAGCCACCCAGGCGCCCCTCAGCTTTGTCTTATATATGAAGACCCTTGAGGACATTGACTTAGAGGGAAACAGATGACCTGAAGATACTTAAAACAATCTTATAATAATCTCTAGTATTTAGAACACTTTTTATTTGTTTGGCATACATAGTAAAAGAAGGGTGTCAATTCATAAATATTTTAAGCATCTTACTGAAAACTGGAATATGACCAGTCCTCTGGTAACTTAGTCATTCTTTTATTTCAGAGGTACTTGAGAAGTTGTAAATTTTTTAAAACTCTGTTAGAAGAAAAAGCGCACACACACATGCATACTTTTTTTTTTTTTTTTTTACTTTTACTGGATGATAATCCACTTTTGAAAAAATAAAAAGATTTTTTCCCGTCAATGCAATCTGCTTTTGATATTCATTTTCATTGTTTTCTGCAATATACTCATTGTCTCCACAGCATAACCCTAACTAAAGAACAAACCTAAGGGGAGGAAAAAGGCATTAAAAATATCTACACATCTGCTTTCAGCCTCTCCATTATTACTAAGAATGTTCTAAATCACCTTGTGTCTGATGACATTAAATCAGAGAGAACAGGCAAAGGAGGCCATGTCAGCACGCTGATAATGCATCCACTGTACTGTCTGGTCGGTTTATACTCTGTCACTTCCCATTTAAAGGGCACTGCATAGAGCAATTTTTATCTAGGACAAGTTTGTAAAAGTAATTCCACTTCTTTTTTCTTGTCTGCAACAGCAATTAGTTTATAATAACAATTGCGATATTGTAAGTGTCTGACATTTTTCGTTGAATTCATTTTATTGTGTTTACTCCTTTCTAAATTCATTTTAAGCCTTTTAGAGAATACGGTATAAAACTGGGATGATTAAAAGAAGAATCTCCCAACCTAAGCATTTTTTAAACATTTATAGATTCCCAATATTGTTTAAATATACTGGATATATATTATTTATTTATTTATTTGACAGAGGGAGAGATCATAAGCAGGCAGAGAGGCAGAAGCAAGCTCCCTGCTGAGCAGAGAGCCCGATGCGGGGCTCGATCCCAGGACCCTGGGATCATGACCTGAGCCGAAGGCAGAGACTTTAACCCACTGAGCCACCCAGGTGCCCCTACTGGATATATTTTTATTTTCTTAGTTTAGGAGAGTTTTCTAATGCCTACTTAAATGTTGTATATTTTCAGGTTTCAAAATAATGTATATTTGTTGTAGAGAATTTAGACAATACAGAAGATATATAGAAGAAAATAAAGAGCACTCAAAGCCAAGCATCCAGAAATAATCACTGCTAATTATTTCAAATATAATTTTCTAATCCTGTGTGTGTGTGTGTGTGTGTAAATAATGGTTCAGTCAGGAGAGAGAAACCACACAGTAATCTGAATAGAGAAGGCTTATTATAAAGATTAATGAAATATTTATGGAAGATTAACTTCAAAGAGGGAACAAAAGAGAACTCTAAAGAAGAGACTAGAGCTGATGAAAGGTAACCAAGGAAGGCATAAACTTGAAAGTGCCCCCCCCCCGCCACCCTTTCTTAGGATGGGGTTCAGATTCCATTGGAGAAGGCAAAACTTCAATAGTGAAGAAGTTTGTTGGCTTATCCTGGGATCGAGCTGGTTCCCAGATGGCAGACCAAGACTTACACACTATTGGAAAGGGAGCATCACTGAAGGTCCTGTGGGTTGCTGGCTACTGAGTCTCACAGGAGAAGACCAAGAAAAAACACACCAGAATCAGCAAGAGAAGTGCCTTTCATTTTACAGTGTCCCTCCAGCACCTCTATTGGCAACGCAAAGGTATTTATAACATCCAGCTCCATTGTGACAACGGGGTCAATGGGTGGGACAAATGGGGACAATGGGATGGGTGGCTGTGGGGCTGAGAGGTAATAAATTGTGGTAACTGACATTGACACACAGTATGCTGTATATAACCTTGTCTTTATTTTTTTAATATTATACTACACATTCTTTTTGAAATTTGCTTTTTCTCACTTGGCAATTTATATAGAAATATTTGTATCTTTTACAACAGAGTTTTAAAAGCCTATATAGTATTTCATAACAATAATGCTCCATGAAAATTTTGTGCATGTTGTGTCTGTGTAGTGTAGACAGGGCATGCCTTAGTAATTCACTTAAGTAATATCTATAAAAAAAAAAAAAACAACACTGTCATATTTTCCATTTCTTTGTTGCTTTGGTAATTTCAGTTGGTCCTTTTATCTGATGGGCTTTTTGCCATTGCTAATCAAGATTGTCCTCATATTTGCCCTTGTGGGAATGAAACTTCTGGGAAAGAAATTTATTCACCAAAAATTCTTTATTCTGAGGAAAATAACCCATAATGCTGGTGGTTTTCTTGTATTTTAGATCACAAAGTCACAGCCATCTTGAGAGCACTCTACTTCCGTATTTAACAGTAATTATAACTTTCCTATGATAATAAGGTTTTATACCAGGCATATTTTTTCAGATAGGAATTGTTGAGAACTTGAATTACCAATATTTTCTTCATTTACCATTAAACTCCTTTTATATATTTCAAAATTATTCTCTCTCGGACCTTTATTTCCTGATGTGTTACTATGAGATTTGAAGACAAATAGTTCAAATGTATACATCACAAAAAGGAAATAGATTTACTGAATGAGTTTTGTTGCTCTATGAAAACTCATTAGTAACAAAATATCTTTAAGATATTGACAAGGTGAATGCACAGTTCTTTCATATGATCCAAGAAGTAGACTTTACATTTAATTAATTTAAAAATTGTGAAAGAAATTAAATGGTAGCCATGATCAAAACTTTGGAAAATTTAAATGATGCAATTTTTATATAATAAGTTTCAGTTTAAGGGGTGGGAGGTTGGGGCAACCTGAGGGTTTTGAAGGGTCAGGGGTGGGAGGTTGGGGGAACAGGTGGTGGGTAATGGGGAGGGCACGTTTTGCATGGAGCACTGGGTGTTGTGCAAAAAGAATGAATACTGTTACACTGAAAAAAAAATAAATAAAATGAAAGAAATAATAAAAAAAAAACAAAGCAGAAGCAGAATTAATCTGATCTGGTTTAATTTATGGCTTACATAGGTATTTATATACAATGCCATGAAATAAGATGAAGTGACATAAAAATTATGATCCCACATAAGAAAGTTTATAAATCCAAGTTAATGACCTATTTTGTTTTGAAATAAAAAGAAAAAAATCAGTACTATGAAATAATTCTTAAAGAGAATAAATTTGAGAAATATGATAGTGCCTGTTGCAACTATTGCCCTTTATACATGAAAGGCAAATATACTGAGTATCTTGTTAATAATAACACTTGCTCTTAAATAATATTTTTTACATGAAAAATGTTATACATATGTTTACATTGCATTTGTGATTTGTGTATATAGTTGTACTATACACATAAAGATGTATAACCTTATCTAACTTATTTCAGTCCTCTGGGAAAGCTCCTAAAATTTTCAAACTTAAGAAAATATGGTTCAATCCCTCTTAAGCTATGGTTGGTAGAGGTCTGCTTCCTTTCTCCAACAGCACCACACAATCTAGTTGACTGCCCTCTCTCTTCCCCCTCATAGTGGGAATCTTCTAAATAATTTCCTTTTAATAACTCAACTCTTTTCCCATAAATAACAATATTTCAGCTAGATGATTTAAGGTGCTTTTAAAAAAATCCTTTTCATGTCCCCTTCGCTGTTTTTTGATGAAGATAAACTCCCTAAATGGATGTTTCACATCATTTTTCTAGAGAAGATAAGGATCTTTGAAAAAAAAAAGATTTTATTTATTTATTTTTAAAGTGAGAGAGAGCATGTGTATGAGCAGAGTGAGGGGCAGAGAGGAAGGGAGAAAGAATCTGATGCAGTCCCCTTGCTGAGCCTGGAGCCACACATGGGACTCAGTCTGAAGACTGTGAGATCATGACCTGAGCCAAAACCAAGAGTTGGCTGCTTAACTGCCTGAGTAACCCAGGTGCCCCGACAAGGGTAATTTTGTGTCTTTCTCCTAATCTGACTCCTAGGATTACCAAGCTGTCAGTCCGAGGATCAGTGCCAGGCCTGCTACTCCTGGTGACACAATACCTCATGGGGAGTGCCATATCACCTTTCTATGAGCAGGCAAAATCTCAAGTTCTGGCCCTCCTGGACACACCTAAGTGACATACCATGGACAGTTTAGGCAACTAGAATAGAACCCATTATTTCTTTAACTGTGTACCTTTTCCTTGTTCCCTATTATTATTTCCAAACTATTCTTCCTCCTCCAAGTCTCCTTTGGAGTCCATACAATTAAACTTTTTCATCTCTGTTGCTGTCAACTGCCTAACTCTAGTCATACCCCTTCATTGATTATTTAATCATTTTAGCACTTGCCTTACTCTTATCTTCACTAGAATCCTATCACCATTATTGGTAATTGAACTAGCAACAGTTTTGTCTCTTAGTTCTTATATTGGAGCTACAAAAATCGCTTATTCTACCACTCCTCAGCCATCTATAACCATGATTGAAACACTAATAATTTCTCTCCTTTCAAAATATCTATCATCAACTCCTGTCCTACTAGTTGATTTTCTCTAGTAAATTCCAGTGCAGAAATTATACAGCTAAGTGAAGACATCTTATCTATCAACTCCTGTTTTCACTAATCATCATGTCCCTCATATTGTCATTATCTCTTACACATTAGATTTCTTGTTACATCCTCATACAGATTTTTTCATAACAGTCACCTACCAATCATTATAATACCATTGTCTTAAAATGTAACCTTGGTTGATTTATTCCTTTCTGCCTCAGTCCTTATAGATTAATAATGTCCTTGTGTGGTCAAATCCAGTTTTGTGCCAAAACTACAACTGCTTCTTTGTGCAATTGCATGGACTTTTAACACTTAAAATCCCCAATCATAAATTCCACTTGGAAATTTGATATTACTTGACAATATTAGTACCTTTGTCCTATATATTCACTTTTCCATTCTTCAAAAAAATTAATTGTCATTATTGTTCCCTCTCTTCAGTCTTCTACATATCTCTATGCCACTGTCATCTTCATTTCTCACTATAAGTTGATGTCCTTTCTGTAAAATAATTAATAAATGTAGAAAGGAGGTTCACTGATGTCTCACCAGCAAATCCATCTACATCTGTCTGTACCTTTTTTTCCTTTTTCTTTTTCTTTTTTCCTTTTTGAATAATGTATAAAATGTCCTTACACTTGTGAAGCAAAACAACTCCATTTTTGTTTTGAATTTTACCTTCCTATATACTTACTCCTATAATTTTCTCCTTTCCTATACCACCAATTTCTGTTATTCTGGTTATTCTTTTTTTTTTTTTTAAAGATTTTATTTATTTATTTGACAGACAAAGATCACAAGTAGGCAGAGAAGCAGGCAGAGAGAGAGGGGGGAAGCAGGCTCCCTGCCAAGCAGAGAGCCCGATGCAGGGCTCGATCCCAGGACCCTGAGATCATGACCTGAGCTGAAGGCAGAGGCTTTAACCACTGAGCCACCCAGGCGCCCCTATTCTGGTTATTCTTATCAGCTGAGGACCATGCTTAGCATTTGCTATGTGTGTAATTTCTTGAGTCTTTATTGTTCCCAGTTACTGCTCTATTTTTCTCCCCATAGATGCAAAATCCTTGAATGAGTTGTTTTTGCTCTGTCTCAGATTTTTCCCTTTCCTACTTATTTATTCTTTAAACAATAACAGAATAAACAATACTTTCATCCCCACATCTCCATTGAGAAACTTGTTAGAATCTTTAATAGCATCACAACTTTCAGATCTACTGGACTAATCATTGACTTTGTCTTATTATCCTCTTCTGCAGCCCAAATAATTGTTTACTTTTTCTCTTGCTTCTATAATAGCAGAGCTATCCCTTATTTTTCTTCTGCCTCATTGGTTGAAGTTCCTCATTATTCCTCTTCCTTAAATGTACTTCGTAATTTATTAATTCTATAGTCATTTATTAAGAAATGTATGTCAGGGTCATGCTTATGATATTTCAGTGAACAAAATAGAGGAAAACCATCTGGGGCTTATATTCCAGCACATAAGCTTGATGTGAAAAATAAACACATTTATAAATTTCATAGTATATTAAAAGTCATAAGTGTTAATAAAATAAAATTAGATAAATCAAAATATGAAAAGTTGTTCAACATTATTTCTCTGTAAAGAATTGTGAATCAAAGCAATAATGAGATACCACTGCACACATATTGGGATGGATAAAATGCAAAAATATAATAATACCAATTGTTGATGAGGATATGGAGCAACAGGAATTCCTATCTATTGCTTCTGAGAATCCAAATTGGGTACAACCAATTTGAAACACAGTGCTACATCATTTATTTATTTATTTATTTATTCATTCATTCATTCATTCATTTAAGATTTTATTTATTTATTTGACACCAAGAGAGAGCAAAAGATCATAAGTAGGGGGAGTGGCAAAGGGAAGGGAGAAACATGCTCCCTGTTGAGCCTGATGTGGGGGCCTGATGTGAGGCTCTATCCCATGACCCTGGGATCATGACCTGAGCTGAAGGCAAACACTTAACCAACTGAGCTATCCAGGAGCCCCAGGGTTTCATCTTTTAAACACAGTCCTACCGTATAATGTAGCAATTGTTCTCCTGCATATTTATCCAACTAATTTGAAAATTGTATCCATACCAAAACCGATATATGAAAGTTTGTATATCACCATCAAAGACTGAAAGCATCCAAGATGCTCTTCAGGAGGTGAATGTGTACATAAATTTCAGTCCTCCATACAGTTGAGTATTATTCAGTGATTAAAAGAAATGACTATCAAGAACACAAAGACATGGGTAAAACTTAAATGTATATTGCTAAATAAAATAAGTCAATATGAAAGGTGTACAAATTGCATAATTTTAATATGAAATATGGGAAATGCAAAATTAATAGAAATAGTAAAAACATCAGTGGCTGTCGGGTTTTAGGAGGAGGTGAGAGTTGGACATATGGAGTACAGTGGATAGTTTAGGGTGTTGAAAATATTTTGTCTGATGATTTAATGGTGCATATGTGACAATATTCATTGTGAAAATCCATAGAACTTCATATAAGAAAGATTTAACTTTAATACACGCAAATTTTAAAGAATCATTTTGGAGGTCAAGTGATCCTAGGTGGAATGCAAAGTGTGATAAAGTGATCTAACAGTACTAAAAATATGTGAAATTACCTCACCAAGGATGGAGGGAAAAAATGATGCTGACCTAAGTAACTTTGGAACTGAGCAGAATCTATAAGAAGAAGGAAACTATACATTACTGTACTCCAGTTGATAAAGTTGTTTCACGTGGAGGTATGTCTTAACATTATGAATATGTATACTCTAATAGAAATAGAAATAGAAATGTCTACTCTAATTGAAAAATTGAGTAAATGTTTGGAAGATGGTGGGAGCCAGGTTTTTTACTGTTGGAATGAGAATTTGCAAGTAAGCATGAGAAGGAACCTAGAATGGTGAATGTATAATAGGGAAAAAACCAAGGCATAATGATATATTTTTCCTGGTTGATTCAAGGTAGAGAAGGGTATTCAGACTGATGGTTAAGGAGTGGGAATTGTAGATGTTTACAGTCTGTGTTCACCTTTGTTAATGAAAGCAAGTTCGTCTGAGGAAAGCTCATGTGGATACTCTGCTTAACCTTAAATAATTCAAGTGAAAGGCTTAGGGGAGATGTAATCTTATTTCCAGTGTGCAAAGCTTAAATTTGACCTAGGCCTGACCCAGAAACTGATTTTGAGTCCTCTTACCTTAAATATTTCCATTTCACATCAGGGACTCTCATAGTGTTTATGTTTATGACCCTCAAGGTTATATGTTCAGCCTTGACCTTTTCCTGGAAATTTAGATTTGTTTATCAAACTACATACCTGACATCTTTGCTATAATGTCTAAAGGGCATTTCAAACTTAACGGCCCAAAACAGAACTCTTGAACTACAGATATCTTCTTCAAAGCTTTTCTTTTATTTTTCACTTCTCAGTCAAGAGTACTAACATCCATGCCACATTTCAAGACAAAAAGTTGGGATCATTCTTCTTTCTTCCTTCATTTTAGCTAGATGTATCAGCACATCCTCTCGAATACCTATCAACCTGAGATCAATCACCTTGTGTTCATCTAAACTGTAATCTAAACAATCTTCATTCTCTAGCGCAGCTGATTTAACATCCTGATAACTAATCTTCTGATCTTGCCCCTACAGGATTCATTTTATATCCAGAAGTCAGGCTGATGTTCTAAAAATAAAAGTAGGTGATCTGCCTGTCTATTCCCTCTTCCTACCATCACTCCTACCATCGGCACACACTCTTCAAAGGCTTTCTATCACTTTGAGAATGTAACTAAGTTCTTTACCCCAGTCCATAAATCCCTGTGTGATCTATCTCCTGCCTCTTTCTCCAGTGTCACATCAGTTCACTTTCTCTCTTGCTCATTATGCTTTAGTCACATTGGTCTTTCCTCTGTTCTTTGTAACTGAAGCTTGTTACTTTCCTAAGGTCATTCGCAAGCTGTTTCTCTGCGTGAAATGCTCTTCCCTTTGTTCTCACAATGAATAGCTCTTTCTTATTCCCCCACCCCCCATTAAATATCACTTCTTCAGGTAAATTTTTTTTTTCTTCTCAAACATTCAGTTTTACTAAAAAAAAAAAACAAAAAAACCAAAAAACCAACTTGTTGTATCCATCTTTTCAGCCTGATTCAACTCTCTGAAAAGTAGTTTGTATTACCTGACATTGTCTTGCTCAGAGAAGTTTTTGGTTATATCCACTGCTCTAGTCCCTGTGTTTTAAAAACAGCCTATTTAGTGCTCCACAAATACTCATTGGACAGATGAGAAAATGCATGGATGACTGTGAGTGACAGCCTGGCCCAGTGACCTCTCTTCTCACATCTTAGCCTATCCCTACTCCAAGCCACAGTGTTCTTCCTTTTACTATGTTGTGAGATGCTAAGCTCCCTTTGTGTCAGGGCCTTTCACACGTGGTTCTGTCTCTGCATGTAACACGTTCCTGTATAACCCCTCCTCACCTACTGAACTTGTGTTTATCCTTCGGATTCCAGCTCAAATAAGTCCTCCTCAAGGAAATCTACTCTGTGACAGGGAACATTTTCATTACAAAGTTACATAGCACTAAGTTCTGCTATTTTGAAGGACCTATCTGGGCTGTAGTTTCTCTTGTCAACTTTTTATTCTCATGTTTCTCCTCAACAAAACTATAAACTCCTGAGTCAGGACCATATCTGTTTTGCATGTGATTATATCCTCATCAACTGGGCAGGCATGCCGTCTTACTCAAAAATATTAATCCAATCTCTTCCATCTCCTTTAATTGCCTAAATGAAAATGAAAATTTAAAGTCCCACAAAAGCAATCAATAAGTACATCCTCAGCCAGAGCCTATCTATTTCCCATAACCTGCGACTAAGCTAAATCAACAATTAGGGCTTTTTGATCTCTAATGGACCATGGATAACAACTGCTTGGTCTAACTATCAGCTCCAAAAACAAAAACAAAAAACAAACAAACAAAAAAAACCCCAAGTGGAGGGCAAACAGTAATTAAATGGCAGAGCTCTATCAACAGTTCAGTAATCCTTGTCCACACCTGGACAAGGGTCCACACCTGGGTGTGACTCTAATAATAGCTGGCAGTTAAGATGCTGGATGTATTGAGACTGAGCTACCTTGCATGTTGAGGGTCCTGTGTTCATTCTGGGGGGAGACAGAGAATTTCTAAAGCATGTAAATTTTACCCCTGATGGAGTGATGTGTCTTTAGTTGCCAAAAAGCAAGGTAAATATTTCTACCCCTGTCCCTTTTTCTCTCCTTTTTTTTCTTATTCAAGCTATAATTTTAAAAAAGCTGAGATTTGGGTGGAAATGGGTTCTCTACCCATTTTCCTGAATATGCTGTCTGGCAGCTCCTGGTTCTACTCCATTCTAATGGTTTTTGTTACTTCTATTGAACTGTGATAAAATTAACAATCACTCTTTTAAAATTATCAATAGAACTAACTAAATAATGTTGACCTAGTATTTTCTGCCACTTTGATTTTTTTTTTTTTAATCATTGTAGGCCAAGGTAATAAAAACTACAGGCAACCTACTATTCACTAAAGAGCTCTGGAGACCTGTTTAGGAATTCTCAGTTATTTGAGCTCTGTTTGGCAGCAGAGAATGGGTTTGGAATGGGACAATGACATTTTTTTTGAAAAAAAAAATTTGGCTTTGTCCCACCTCAAAACAAAATAATACATATAAAATGAGAACTGCGCCAGATGCCAACATTTTGATGCACTCGGTATATGCCAACCACTATTCTAGACACCTGCCATGTGTTACTTCAGTTACTCTTCATAACAACTCATATATCTGTATTTTTCTTAAAACAAATTTGAGGCTCAGAGAAAATACATCTCTTGCCAAAGTAAGTGCCAAAGTGAAATTTGAACTCCACATTGATTTTTCTGCATGAACAGAATGTCGAAAGAAAAACAAGTTAAAAACACTAAGATTAAACAACAACCTTTGCTAACATAACTAACATCTGTTGAACAACAAGAACAAATAAACACTATGATAAGCAAATAGGAGGATTAGGGGATTTATTTTGAAGATACTTTGTGTTTGTTTATCTGAGCTAGATAATTTTGCAGTTACAATGGCCAGAGAAAAGTTACTGTTTGCTTTACTTCACGAATATTTGGGGGACACCTGGATGGCTCAATCGGTTAAGCATCTGACTCTTGGTTTTGGCTGGGTTCATGAGCTCAGGGTCTTGGGATCAAGCCCCAGGCTGGGCTCCACATTTCCTCTCTCTCTGCTCTTTCCCCTGCTTGTGTGCTCTCATTCTCTCTCTAAAATAAATAAATAAATCTTAAGAAACCCACAAGAATATTTGGGAAGTAGAATAGCAGATGTTCTAATTGTGAGACTTATAAACATTGCACTGTTGTCAATGGAGAATACCTCCACAGTTGGTTGCTATAGCTTCATTCATCTGCACATAGATGTTTGACACAGGACTTATGGTCAGGTATTGGGCTGCAGTTTCCTTGTAGGTAGGTGTTGTAATTCCTGCTAAAGGTGAGCTCTCAGGGTAAATGACAGTAAATAATAGTAATTGAGATTATCATTCAGAATGCATTTTGTTTGTGTTTTTCATGATGCAGATGAAATCCACGACTGATGACTCTCAGCTCCTGTGTATTTTATTCTCCCCATAACGGGCTTAAATTGCAATCAAAATATGGTCTCAAACCTAGATGGATTCTAGAACCAACATTGACCTGGGGTAAGGAAACTTTATGTAGCACTATGTCATCTTTAAATTTCTAGTATTCCAGGTATCTGTGTGACTCAGTTGGTAAAACTTCTGCCTTGGGCCCAGGTCATGGTGTTAGGGTCCTGGGACTGAGTCCCACATCTCATGGGGCTTTCTGCTCAGTGGGGAGTCTCCTTCCTCTCCCTCTACCCCTCCCCCCTGGTCATGCATGTGCGCTCTCTCTCTCTCTCTCAAATAAATAGAGAATTTTTAAAAAATTTCTAATATTGCCATATTAGATGTTATACCTATATAGCACATTCAATAAGCAGTTGGATTGTCTTTTTAATTACTGTCCTGAAATATAACTGATGATTTTGGTGGAATGATTTATCTTTAAGTGAAGCATAAAAAAATGAAAGTTTTTAATTTGTGTATGTTTGAGTCTCAGAAGCTCTTAAGAGGGTGGCCTAATTTTGTTTATGCTCTTTGGTTATTGTTTGCCTCAACTTTGGATAAGACTTTTAATCCAAATATTAAAATGTACAAATTTATGAATTAAAGTAGACACTAACTGGCATAGGAATGGACAGATTGGTGAAACACAATAGAAAAGTCTGAAACAGATGAAAACAAATAGGAATTTAGTGCATGATAAATGTTTTAAATATATGAAGAGCTCTTACAAATCAAACTAATATAATACTGCATGTTAGCTATACTGGAATTAAAATAAAATATAAAAAAATGGCTATTAAGCTGTATTGATACAAATACATAGGGAGATAGAAAAGGTTTTTTTTTTTTAATGTACTTACTAAACATTCACTATGTATCTAAGAATTTCTCTGAAACCAATATTTCTTACACTACAGGACTTTTTTCTTCAATTTTATAATATTAACAGATTTAGGACCTGCAAGGGGACTATATATATAGACTTTTTTTAACCCAACAACTATATTTATTTATTTATAGAAAGGGAGGGGGGAGACCTCTCCATAAATAAATCAAGAGTCAGACACTTAACCAACTGAAACACCCAAGCTCCCCAAAGAACCATTTAGAAAAAGAATTAAAAGAAATGTCATTGCTAAATTTATTGATACTTTCACTTAGGCTATGCCTGAGATGATTTTTAGACTCATGCACATTTTTATGTTGGGGCCTAGATATCTTTTTCTAATACTTTTTCAGCTATATTTCCATTTGAATATTTGTGAATTTGACATAAAATATTTATGAAATCACAAATACTAGGTTTATTTTCAGAAAATCTAGCATGGAATGTGTGTTTAATATTATTTATTTAGTATTAACTTAATAATATAAAACTAAAAAGTACATGAAAAGCTTTTTCTTATAGTAGAATGCCAGCTAATAAGTACAGAAAGTATGGATGCTAAAACACATGGATAAAATTGTTCTAAGGAATTTGATATTTACAAGATCTCTTCCTAAATTACTTACTAATTAGAAATGGAAAATGGAAAACAGTAACTTTATGATGGAGAAACCTGGAGGATACCACTAAAAAAAGTAATCAAATCTAACATCACCAGTATTGGAACAAACATCAAGTGCCTTTTTATAAATGCATATAGAAATACACATCATTTCTGCATTATTCTTGCCAACAACATAAAGTCTAAATTTAATCACAAACAAACGGGCAAATTGAAGTTGAGGGACATTCTATAAACTGTTCCTACTCTTAAAAGTGTCAATGAAAAGTAACAAGAAAAGTAACAATGAAAATATTCTAGAATAAAGAAAACTAAAAAGCCATGACCACTAAATTGAGTGTTGGTCCTGACTTTGATCCTGGTTCAGGGAAAGATAGCCATAAAAGAAATTATTGGAACAGTTGATGACATTAAATATAGATTATGGTTTAGACAATAATTTTCTATTATTGAAATTTGTCTGATTTTCAAAATTGCATTTGTTTATAAGAGATAATATGTTTATTCTTAGAAAATACAGTAAATAGTTTTAGGGACAAAGAGGTATGGTTCCTTAACTTACTCTCAAGTAGTTCAGCAAAATGGAATTATTTGTAAGTATATAAATGTGCTAAAGTTTAGTAGGGAAGAGGGAAAGAGGGACAGAAGGAGGGTGGAAGGAGAGAGAAATAAAGAAAAATTTAAACAATTGCTAATATAGTAAAGGATATAAAGTATGTTTTTTATACTATTCTTGCAACTTTTCTGTTAGTTCAAAATTGTATCAAAATAGAAACTTACTAAAATATCTGAGATGTTAAACAATGAAATGCTATGAAGCTGTTAGAGGTTCTCTTGCAGAAATTTATCTGTTGGCATGGAGATGTTCTCAAGTATATTTTTTAAATGAAAATGATAAATGCATGCTTTGTTATACTTCACATATAAAAATTTCAATACATACATGATTTTTAGTGATGTGCGGTAAAAATTCACACTTTTGTTTGTTACTTCTTTTTCTTTTGCTTACCTCTCTTCTTTGATTTCTCTGTAAGAAACACTTTTTGCTATTTAAAAATGATCTTGAAAACAAAATGCCCTTTCAGTATGCATTTCTCAAGAACAAATTATTTTTTAATGTGTCCTTTAAGCTGTCATTTTAAGTATGTAGTATATCAAACTTTGGAGTGGAAACCATATTCATTTGCTTGCCAGTATTAGCTGAGTGAATTCATTCTACCAGCTATTTATCTTGATTGACTAGGCTGTGTGTTGGTGTGACACTAAAATGAGAAAAAAAAAAGAAAAAAAAGTAAAGAATAAAAAAAGATTGTGCTAACTCTAATATAAATCTACATAGAAACTCAACAATAGAAACCAAGGGGATAAAAGACACACAAGTACACACATGCACACACACATATCAGTGATGAATTCAAACCATATACATATACAATGGAATAACTAAAGGAATTCTTAAAATTCTTAAAATTCCAAACTCTCAAACTCATATATACTGACATATAAAATGATCAGGACTCTTTATAAGAGAAATTTTGCATTGTTCAATAAAGTGCTACCATATATAGTTAATTTCCTGAAATCTGTCAAGTATATACTTACGATATTACACCATGTTAAAAGAAATCCCAGTACCTGTGGGAATTTAATAATCATTTTGGGAGTAAATGGAATAGTAATTCACTCATTTTTATGCATATGTTAACAGAATTTTAACAACTGCCAAATCCCTTTTACATTGACATGTTTTAATTCAGCTGGGTGTAAGAGCATATGATAAAGGGATGCCACCCTTTTACCCAAAGGTCATGGTTCATCCCCAGTGTACTTTTGTTCTTATCAGTGCATTAAGGGTAGTAAGTTATAGAGCTGTAAAGGTATTCAGCAAAGAATTTACATATGAAAATTTAAGAGTGTCAGTCCACTGAAGAGTGGCAGAATTCTGTAAAGATATTGGATAATTGAAAGTGTAAGTTTATCTCTACAGAACCTTTCTAAAGTACAGTTTTACACAATCAGTATAATGTAACTTTCGTACCTGGTTTATGAGAAATCTTTTTACTCTGCAGACTTCACATTAAATTATTCTTGTTTCCACTAAGTGGTTCTTAAACTGAAAATTCCTTCTGTAATTATTGATATAGGTCCCCCATTTTTTTCTTTTTTGCTGTTGCTGAGAAGAGCAAATCAAGACTTCGATTTGCTAGCAATGAACAACCTCTGTAAAAGTACCGTAATCATTTTTTTCCTTTTACTTTCTGAACCAATTAGGTAGTGATCTTGCATTTGATTTTCTTTCAACAATCATTTCAAATTATATAGAAGAGGGAGATGTATCTATTTTAGAGTATGCAAAACACATTCATGCACATACTTGTGTGCACACGCGCACACACACACACTAAACCCCCCTCCAGCCGAATAATTGGAGTATTAATCCTATCACTATATTCTTTATATACAAGTAAGTAAAATTTAATGACTAGTGAGAAAGAAAGAACTTGAAAGAATCATTTATTTTTAACCTGGACAATAGAAGAGACAGGAAAAGTGAAAAGTGAATCAGTATAATAAAATAGTGTTGAAGAGTAACCTATTTTGTAAGTAAGCTATGTGGTAAAATATAGAATGTAGGAAAAAGAGTTGAAATATAATGTGGTCTCTAAGCAGCTTGAGATATTGAACTCATTTTTATCTTCTCATAGAAAGAGAAAGAAAGTAAATCAAGAATATAAGAGAACAAGTGAAAATTATCATCATCAGCTATTTATTGGGCATTGTCTAGGTGCGTAGTTTCATAATTACCATTGTTGATCAAAAACAGGCAAGGTGACGTTGACCTTGGGAAATTTGAACATAATGAGAAAAAGTAGTAAATAAACAACTACAAGTTTTCTTTTGGGTTTGAACCCACACTTCCAACAAAGCATTTGTGGGAAGGGGAGAAAGGGGAAGCACGTAATTTTGTTTAAATGGTTAAGCATGATTAACATGTTTTGGGATATGAACTCATGCTTGGAGTATAGCTTCATGTTGCAGACCAATTTCAGATTCTGTTTCTTTGTCATATTCTCATCAATATCTTTATTTGGAAAGGATAATTGTGTTTCTCTACTGCATTATGAGCTGTCTCTTACTGTTTCTTTACCATCTAATCCTATTTATTATTCAAAAATATTCTTATATACACATCTTTCCTTCAACCTACTTTTTAATATGTGAAATTGTTTTATCAGATAGCCAAACCGTATTTTCCCAAATAGAATAATAATTTTAGCATTGGAAGGTGACTTCCATTTCCTTCCATAAATAGAAATTTCTTCTATAACCTAATGATGCTATTTAAAATGTTACTACTCCTGAGAATTATGGTCCCCCTCAGTGATGGCAACTTAGTGTTATAATTCTCCATGAGTAATGAAAAAAATTTCTGTCTCAAACTCAATTTTTCTTAATTAACCTGAATCATTTATTTTTAGGATGGCAAGATGAGAAATATTAAAAAGTTAGGTTACATGATCATAGAGACCACTTCATTTTTTAAACCCAAAATTATAAATGTAATTTTGTAGTTTTCCTATTCCCTATGACATTTCCAGTTTCTCTACATCTTTGAGTTCCACCAAAACATATGATAGATATTAAGATCATTGGTGTAGTAGCTCGCCTATGTGTTTATCAAAACTCGAGAAAAATTTGATCTCACATATATAAGGATCAGAAATTTCTATTTTTCAAGAGGAACCCTCCTACACTGTTGGTGGGAGTGCAAGCTGGTGCAACCCCTCTGGAAAACAGCATGGAGGTTCCTCAAAATGTTGAAAATAGAACTACCCTATGACCCAGCAATTGCACTACTGGGTATATACCCTAAAGATACAAACGTAGCGATCCAAAGGGGCACGTGCACCCGAATGTTTATAGCAGCAATGTCTACAATAGCCAAACTTTGGAAAGAACCTGGATGTCCATCAACAGATGAATGGATAAAGAAGATGTGGTATATATACACAATGGAATATTATGCAGCCATCAAAAGAAATGAAATCTTGCCATTTGCGATGACATGGATGGAACTAGAGGGTATCATGCTTAGTGAAATAAGTCAATCGGAGAAAGACAACTATCATATGATCTCCCTGATATGAGGAAGTGGAGAGGCATCATGGGGGGTTAGGGGGATAGGAGAAGAATAATTGAAACAGGATGGGATTGGGAGGGAGACAAACCATAAGTGACTCTTAATCTCACAAAACAAACAGGGTTGCTGGGGGGAGGGGGAGTTGGGAGAGGGGGAGTTGGGTTATGGACATTGGGGAGGGTATGTGCTATGGTGAGTGCTGTGAAGTGTGTAAACCTGGCTATTCACAGGCCTGTACCCCTGTGGATAAAAATATATGTTTATAAAAAAAGAAAAAATTAAAAAAAATTCTATTTTTCTATATAGGTAATATCATCAGTCCACATTCTTATGGAAGGTGAAGAAATCCGTTTTGTTCAAGGCAACTAATTTCATTTGCTCATAAAGAGAGGGCATTGTTGAAATTTTTTCACATGGTGTTATTCTTTCCCTAATATTGTTTGCAGTTTATGAGCAGTTCTCACATTTAATACTGTTGCTAAACTCTTTTCAGCTGCTATAGCATCAGAGCCCATAGACACCCTAAGGCTTTCCTACTGTGAATACTTTATTCTAAAAGATCATTTTCCATGATAATACATTTTTAGCTATTGCAATGCTAGAAAGTACTCCAGAGACAAACTTTCATTTTACACATGAACAAATCTGGCCCCAGAAAAATAAAGTAACTTGCCTAATGTCATACAGATAATAAATTAGGCCCTCTTCAGAACTAAAATTGAAATGTATTGACTCACATCCCACTATTCATTTCATGATGCCAGTATTTTCAAAACATTCCTAGCCAAGGTTTGAAATAAATTCCCCAAATTAGTCTTTTTTGTTTTTTGGGTTTTTTTGTTTTTTGTTTTTTGTTTTTTTATTTTTTTGTTTTTTGTTTTAGGTTTCAGAGATTCTCAATGCCAGTTTAGAAATGATCCAGGGGGCCTAGGAAAAGTATGGATTTGTGTTTCTGGCTCTTCTAGCTTGGTTAAGCCTGCAGAGACTTTTAGTTTTTTGGAGTTTAGATTTTATTAACCATTCAGTGGGAAGACATGGGAGGTTAGAATAGATGATTAATTAAATATAGTTTCATTAGCCTTTGAGAACACCACTCTCTGATGCTGTGAAAGAAGAGAACTCTTAACCAAATTGGACTTCAGTGTATACATATGCATTATCTATATTAGTTTCTAAGTATTTAAGTCCCCAGGAAGTTCTAAGTTGATATGAATTCATTTAAAAATAATCACCTAGAGAGTCAAGATTGCATGGGAGTGGGAATACAGACAAAGACTGGGAGTAGTTACCTGTGATGAAGTGATAGAGTATCTTTAATTCTCTATTTTTTTCACTGTTATATAGGTTGCTTGGGAATGGCCTATTGGTTACTGTATTCTAGAAAGTAGCATAGTGCCTGCTTCAGGTTGCTCAGTTACTATTTATGACTAAATGAATGAATGAATGAGCCATTGATTAAGTTCACAGGTTCATAGAAAACCATTTTTAAATTTCTTAGATAAAAATACCTAACATCTCAAATTATGGAAGGAAGTCATTTTGGTAAATGACATCTTGATTCAGCATTAAAAAAAAAATAGATCTATATATGCATTTTATAGTTGTAGACCATATTTTTGGGCAAGCCCTGTAATAAAGGAAAGGGCTTTCCTATTCCTCCTGTTTTGTAAATGAGAGGGAAGGGGGTGATGAAATATCACCAACAAGGATGTTGGATTAAGTTTTTATTTTATTTTATTCTAAGATTTTATTTATTTTAGAGAGAGAGCATGAGCAAGAGAAGGGGGAGGAGCAGAGGGAGAGGGAGAATCAGACTCCATACTGAGCCAAGCAAAGGGCCTCGAGATCATGACCTAAGCTGAAACCAAGAGTCAGACACGTAGCCAACTGAACCACCCAGGCTCCCCTGGATTATTATTATATTTTTTAATAGGCAGGCTACATAAAAAAAGGGAAAACACAAGTTGCTAATATCAGAAATGAAATAAAGGACAGCACTACAGATCGCATGGACATTAGAAGAAAAGTAAATATATACTGTGAACAACTCTGTGTCCATAAATTTGATAACCTAAATGAAATGGATCAGTTCCTTGAAAGATAGTCTATCAAAACTTACTCAAGAAATAGACACTCTGAAGAGAAACTAAATCAGTAATTAATAACTTTCCAAAATAGAAGGTGTCAACACTAGATGGCCACAATGATAAATTCTACCAAATATTTAAAGAAATAAGTATACAACTTTTCCACAATCTCCTACAGAAGATAGAAGCAGAGGGACTACTTCTTAACTTATTCTGTGAGGTCATCGTTACCCTAACTCCCACACCAAAGACATTATAAGGAAAGACACCTACAGATTGATATTGCTTATGAACATAAATGCAAAAAATGTTAACAAAATATTAGCATATAAAATCCAACAATATATAAGAAGGATTTTTATACTAGATCAAATGAGATTTATCCCAAGTATGCAAGTCTGATTCAACATTTGAAAACCAATTAATTTAGTATGTCATAACAGCAGACTAAAGAAGAAAAATCACATGACAAAATGCAACACTCTTTGATGATTAAAAACTCTCAGCAAATTTGGAATGGAAGAGAACTTCCTCAACTTGATAAAGAATGTATGCAAAAACCCTCTACCTAACATAATAGTTACTGGTAAGAAACTAGAAGCTTTCTGGCTAAGATCAGGAACAAGGCAAGGATGTCTCATCCCACCACTTTTACACATTATACTGGAAATTCTGGCTAATACAGTTAGACAAGAAAAGGAAATACAAGGTAAACAGATTGGAAAGGAAGCTATAAAACTCTCTTTGTTGATAGATGACATGAAAATTTAGGTGGAAATCCAAAAGAATAAACATCAAAAACAGAAAGAACTTCTGGAACAATTATAGCAAATTAGGGCAAAGTTGTAGAATACAGATACACCAGCAATAAACAAGTAGAATTTGAAATTTAAAAAAAACACCTTTATATTGCCATTCCCCAAACTGATATACTTATATATAAATCAAACTGTGAGGAAAATGGCAAAACTCTAATAAAAATATAAATGGGAATAAATAAATGGAGAGATACTCTATGTTTATGGATAGGAAGTCAAGATGTCATTTTTTCTAGCTAATCTCTAGACTAAATAACATCTCAGTTAAAATTCAACCAAGTTATTTGATGAATATCAACAAATTGATTCTAAAATTCATATGAAGGGGCAGAGAACCAATGGCTAGATTTAGTATATTTTTGCTAGACATGCCTTACATATATATCTTAAGGGAAATGTCCTGTCTCTGTGTTTCTTTCTTCTAACACAAGAATGAAAGCAACCATACAGCAGGAGAATAAATAATCTGTTGGGTACAAGTTTGTCTGAATTGGCTTGTGAGGATTTTTTATAAGGATTTTTAGGAAAGCATTAAGGAGCTTTGAACACATGGGATACCCAATTAGTGTAGAATCTTTCGGTAGTGAGAAGGGAAGGCATCCACCCCAGAGAGCTTTTTGCTCAGTGAAAAATGACCCATTTTCCAGGGTCATTTTTACACCATACTGTTTGTTGCATTAGGGTCCAATCCTTTATCTTTGAGGAGCATCATATATATATATCTAAGATAGGAATAGTGGGGAGATATTTGCAAACCTCTTTCCCCTTTTGTTTTTGGGATTGAAAAGTTTTGCTTAGCACTCAGGGTATGAGCCAGATTGTCATTTCCTGGAGCAGTAAGATAAGCAAATGTTACACTTTTTTACCATGAATCTCAATCTCCTCTAGGGGAAGAAACTATTGGTTGCAAAGACATTGCTGCTTTTATAAACTCACTAAGATTAAGTAGGAGAAATATAGAATTTCATGCTTCTTCCTGAACATTGTGCCTGAATTTAAGTATTTTATGTGTTTGCTCAAATCCCAATATTTTATTTAGATTTGAGCTAAAAAGTTTCCATTAGGCTAAAGAAAATTACAGCTATTTAAAATGAGTGGAAAAGTAGATTAATAAGATATTTAAGGAGAGACACCTTATATCAATGAATTAAATTGAAATTCGTCTACTTAAAAACTTAATGCAAAGATTCTGGAACATTAGCATTAACAGTGGCAGTGAAGGTTTTGGCTCTTCCCAAATCCTCATATAAAACCATAAGAAGCAACTAGATAGCAAACAAAACAAAAACAAGCAAACAAAAAACCAAAACAACAAAAATCTAATGGACAACACTCATATAAACATCAGTGACTAGGTGTCCCTATGAACTTCAAAACACTAGTAGCTAGAGCCACAAATACACCAGTTATTGGTACAGGGAAATAGAAAACCGAGGGAAACAAAGGGATAACTATACACATAAAGAAAGGAGATTCCAGAAATAGTCCAAAGTTATTCATTAAAGTACACAGACAATTTGAGAATACTGACTACATATAAATGGAGAGTTACTTTTTCTGATGGTGGAGAAGAGGGCCTATAGTAAGTACTGAAGGGGCTGAAGTAGCCTAGGTTCAATGAATATTCAAAACTCAACTACCCAGGATCTCTTCTAAAGAAGATCCTCTACACTAAGGAGAAACTACTGGAAGGAATTAGAATGGGGAAGAAGAATAGAACAAGAAGAACTCGGAAATCAAGATGCCATATTTTAAAATACTACACAAAAACAATAAAAGAGTAAGTTTCTGTGACATAGTAAAAGTTATCTGAACCAAGCATCTTTTTAATATGGACAAGTATTAGTGCCAAGTCTCATGCAATATTTCTGTAGGAAAAAAGAGATTACAAAGCAGAATGACATCACAACAAGATATGTGTCCTCAAGCAGATCAAAACTCTAAAATTTCAAAACAAATTTGAAAACAAACTGAAAGACATCAAGAAAGTGATACTAGAGATGAATGAATAAAATATATCAGAAGTAGGAAAACATTCAGGAATGATGTGACATGCTCATAAAATAGTGTGAAATAAAAGAAAAAAAATCATTTTACACAAAAAGACTAAAGGAGAAGAACCAAAAAAGCAACTCAACACAATAATGCTTTAAGAGAAAAAGACAAGAAGGAAACTTTTTTTTAAATTAACACTTACAAAAAGAGATTTGGAAATATGTATTGAATGAGTGCAGTTTACATTTGAGAATATCTACCCAGAACAACCAACACAAAAAATACAACCACCAAAACAAACAAACGAACACAAAAAAAACCCCTTAACCTAAACCCCAAAACACTTTGGACATCTGACACAAAGGGTATGTGACTTACAAAGGAAATAAAATGATATCATCAAACCCTTTGGTAGCAACATGTTATCCCAGAAAAATTCGAAATAATACATTGAAAATAAGAAAAGAAAATGTGAAGCAATGATTTTATATTTGAAAAAGCTGACATTCAAGTGTAAAAGACATGCACAAACTGTTAGTAATACACAAAATCTTGAAATTTTTTTTTCAAGAGCTCTTCATATGGAATTTACTAGAGAACAAGATAATGATATTGGATAATGAAAATGACTACAGAGATATCAATGTAATTAGTGCTGGAAAACATTAAATATATAATTACTTGAAAAACCAAGATAAAATGAGCCTTTGAAAGAAAAGCTTATAGCAGATAATGACTATACAATCTGACAATGGGGAGAAAGTGGGAATAATTCATGCAGAAATAAATTTAAAACTATTTCTAGTAATCATAATTGGTTGGGATAGCATTAGTTTTATTAGTCTGAGATTGTTGTATAGCAAATAAACTAGTTATTAAATATTTCAATATTGCCACCCACCCTTAAGAATTAGAATTCACTGTGTAGAAGAGTGAAGATATATATATCTTCTATATACAAGCTATATATAGCTGTATATATATAATCTGTATATATAAGCTATAATGTTTCTGTTGAAACCCTTTAGTTTTGAATTTGAATTGGAGATAGTAGTATGATCTTCAAGGGATTTAATTTCTCCACTGAAGAATTCTAGAAATAATTCCCAATAAACATCCATAGTGTCAATATGGAGGACTTGAAATAATATTTTTTATTGAAAATCCAGAGCTTCCTGAAAAATGGCTGATTAGAGACTTGGGGCAGGAATAATTTGGCATACCAGATAGGAAGGACTATCAGAGACTTAACAGGGTTATTTATGTCAAAGGAGGCTACAGTATAAGTAGACATGGCAATGAACCCAAGCCCATCAAATGCACTTAAACTCATGAGTTCATAATAATACTGCAAAAGATTAATCATTGGTAACCTTCTCAGGCTGATGGCTAATAGAGTCATTATGTAAAAAACTAGTTAAATAAAAGAATCAGGCATTTCTTCTGACTTTTCAATTAACCATACCTTAATAAACAAATAGTAGACTAGAGAAAGCATCTCCACACACATTTATTCCAGCTATTAAATGAAAACAAAATGATAGGATTTGAATATTAACATTTTAGAACCCCTGATAATTTAATGGATCTGGGTGTTGGACATCAGTGGATGCTAACACCATAAATAAGTAAATTAAACAAGCAAACATAGTGTAAAACAGACATTAATTATGTACTTCCTGATGAAAGAATGCATCGCCACTGGCATCTTGGTAAGCATATCAAACCTGAATCTGAACAACCATCTGGATCCAGTTGCTAGTTTGTAGGAATTGTAGATGACAAAGAAATATAGTGAACTGTGGAAAATCCATAGGTTCAGTTTCCCAGGTTCAAGAGTTTTATTGTAAAAAAAGGGAAGGAAAGATGAACCTGTAGGTTAAAAGAGACTTAAAGTAATATAAAGTTGGGGCGCCTAGGTGGCACAGTTGGTTTAGTATCTGGCTCAGGTCCCAGGGCTGTGAAACTGAGCCTTACATGGGGCTCCACTTGAGATTATCTCTTTCCTTCTCCCTGCCTCTCCCACTTGTGCTCTCTCTCTCTCTCTCAATCTCAAATCAATAAGTAAATCTTTTTAAAAAGGTAATGTGAAATTTAAAAAAGTGGGCAGGTGCCTGGGTGGCTCAGTTGGTTGAGTGTCCGCCTTCAGCTTAGGTCATAATCCAGGATCCTGAGATGGAGACCTGTATCCAGCTGCCTGCTTAGTGGGGAGCTTGCTTCTCCCTATCCCTCTGTCCCTGCCCCCACTCATGCATGCACTGTCTCACTTACTCTCACTCTCTCAGGTCTTGGTCTCAGGATCCTGGGATCAAGCCCCTCATCGGGCTTTCTGCTCAGCAGGGAGCCTGACCCCCCCCCACCCCGCCGCCTGCCTCTCTGCCTACTTGTGATCTCTCTCTGTGTGTCAAATAAATAAATAAAATCTTTTAAAAATCATAATAAAAAGCAAGGGAGTGATGATAAAACTAAGGATAGCTGGGTGATTTTAGAGGGAGAAGAGCCATGAATAACATGGGAAAAATGCAGGGGCTACTGGAATGACTCATAAAGTTCCATTTATTGACCTGGATCACGCTTTTAAGATTATTCAATATTTTATAAATTTATTAATATCTACATGTGTTTGCTTTCTTTATTTGTGCTTTATATTACAATAAAATGGTCGAAAGTGTTTATGAAAGTAGCTGCTAAATATAAGCAATTTAGTTCTTCTTAGCTAAAATTGAGTTTAATACAGTGTCTGAATTAGTATGCCCTAAAATCAATGCTGTTTGGTAGAGGGACAATGAAGGAAAATAATTGATCATATGTTTTCTATTTTATATACTATTTCTGTTTTATATATTCTCTTATATTTCAAACTGTTCTTTAAATCAGAAGCACATATTTTTTTTTTATTTATTTTCTTTTTTTTTTTTTTCCATTTTATTTATTTTTTCAGTGTAACAGTATTCATTCTTTTTGCACAACACCCAGTGCTCCATGCAAAACGTGCCCTCCCCATTACCCACCACCTGTTCCCCCAACCTCCCACCCCTGACCCTTCAAAACCCTCAGGTTGTTTTTCAGAGTCCATAGTCTCTTATGGTTCGCCTCCCCTCCCCAATGTCCATAGCCCGCTCCCCCTCTCCCAATCCCACCTCCCCCCAGCAACCCCCAGTTTGTTTTGTGAGATTAAGAGTCATTTATGGTTTGTCTCCCTCCCAATCCCATCTTGTTTCATTGATTCTTCTCCTATCCCCCTACCCCCCCCATGTTGCTTCTCCATGTCCTCATATCAGGGAGATCATATGATAGTTGTCTTTCTCCGATTGACTTATTTCACTAAGCATGATACGCTCTAGTTCCATCCACGTCGTCGCAAATGGCAAGATTTCATTTCTTTTGATGGCTGCATAGTATTCCATTGTGTATATATACCACATCTTCTTGATCCATTCATCTGTTGATGGACATCTAGGTTCTTTCCATAGTCTGGCTATTGTAGACATTGCTGCTATAAACATTCGGGTACACGTGCCCCTTCGGATCACTATGTTTGTATCTTTAGGGTAAATACCCAGTAGTGCAATTGCTGGGTCATAGGGTAGTTCTATTTTCAACATTTTGAGGAACCTCCATGCTGTTTTCCAGAGTGGTTGCACCAGCTTGCATTCCCACCAACAGTGGAGGAGGGTTCCCCTTTCTCCACATCCTCTCCAGCATCTGTCATTTCCTGACTTGTTAATTTTAGCCATTCTGACTGGTGTGAGGTGATATCTCATTGTGGTTTTGATTTGTATTTCCCTGATGCCGAGTGACGTGGAGCACTTTTTCATGTGTCTGTTGGCCATCTGGATGTCTTCTTTGCAGAAATGTCTGTTCATGTCCTCTGCCCATTACTTGATTGGATTGTTTGTTCTTTGGGTGTTGAGTTTGCTAAGTTCCTTATAGATTTTGGATACTAGCCCTTTATCTGATATGTCGTTTGCAAATATCTTCTCCCATTCTGTCAGCTGTCTTTCCCTGGCCAGACTCATCAAAAAGAAAAGAGAAAGGACCCAAATCAATAAAATCATGAATGAAAGAGGAGAGATCACAACTAACACCAAAGAAATACAGACAATTATAAGAACATACTATGAGCAACTCTACGCCAACAAATTGGACAATCTGGAAGAAATGGATGCATTCCTAGAGACATATAAACTACCACAACTGAACCAGGAAGAAATAGAAAACCTGAACAGGCCCATAACCAGTAAGGAGATTGAAACAGTCATCAAAAATCTCCAAACAAACAAAAGCCCAGGGCCAGATGGCTTCCCAGGGGAATTCTACCAAACATTTAAAGAAGAACTCATTCCTATTCTCCTGAAACTGTTCCAAAAAATAGAAATGGAAGGAAAACTTCCAAACTCATTCTACGAGGCCAGCATCACCTTGATCCCAAAACCAGACAAGGATCCCACCAAAAAAGAGAACTACAGACCAATATCCTTGATGAACACAGACGCAAAAATTCTCGCCAAAATACTAGCCAATAGGATTCAACAGTACATTAAAAGGATTATTCACCACGATCAAGTGGGATTTATTCCAGGGCTGCAGGGTTGGTTCAACATCCGCAAATCAATCAATGTGATAGAACACATTAATAAAAGAAAGAACAAGAACCATATGATACTCTCAATAGATGCTGAAAAAGCATTTGACAAAGTACAGCATCCCTTCCTGATCAAAACTCTTCAAAGTGTAGGGATAGAGGGCACATACCTCAATATTATCAAAGCCATCTATGAAAAACCCACCGCAAATATCATTCTCAATGGAGAAAAACTGAAAGCTTTTCCATTAAGGTCAGGAACACGGCAGGTGTGTCCATTATCACCACTGCTATTCAACATAGTACTAGAAGTCCTAGCTTCAGCAATCAGACAACAAAAAGAAATTAAAGGCATCCAAATTGGTAAAGAAGAAGTCAAACTATCACTCTTCGCAGATGATATGATACTATATGTGGAAAACCCAAAAGACTCCACTCCAAAACTGCTAGAACTTGTACAGGAATTCAGTAAAGTGTCAGGATATAAAATCAATGCACAGAAATCAGTTGCATTTCTGTACACCAACAACAAGACTGAAGAAAGAGAAATTAAGGAGTCAATCCCATTCACAATTGTACCCAAAACTATAAGATACCTAGGAATAAACCTAACCAAAGAGACTAAGAATCTATACACAGAAAATTATAAAGTACTCATGAAAGAAATTGAGGAAGACACAAAGAAATGGAAAAATGTTCCATGCTCCTGGATTGGAAGAATAAATATTGTGAAAATGTCTATGCTACCTAAAGCAATCTACACATTTAATGCAATCCCTATCAAAATACCATCCATTTTTTTCAAAGAAATGGAACAAATAATCCTAAAATTTATATGGAATCAGAAAAGACCTCGAATAGCCAAAGGAATATTGAAGAACAAAGCCAAAGTTGGTGGCATCACAATTCCGGACTTCAAGCTCTATTACAAAGCTGTCATCATCAAGACAGCATGGTACTGGCACAAAAACAGACACATAGATCAGTGGAACAGAATAGAGAGCCCAGAAATCGACCGTCAACTCTATGGCCAACTCATCTTCGACAAAGCAGGAAAGAATGTCCAATGGAAAAAAGACAGCCTCTTCAATAAATGGTGCTGGGAAAATTGGACAGCCACATGCAGAAAAATGAAATTGGACCACTTCCTTACACCACACACGAAAATAGACTCCAAATGGATGAAGGACCTCAATGTGAGAAAGGAATCCATCAAAATCCTTGAGGAGAATGCAGGCAGCAACCTCTTCGACCTCAGCCGCAGCAACATCTTCCTAGGAACAACGGCAAAGGCAAGGGAAGCAAGGGCAAAAATGAACTATTGGGATTTCATCAAGATCAAAAGCTTTTGCACAGCAAAGGAAACAGTTAACAAAACCAAAAGAAGCACATATTGTATAATAAAACCAAATATTCAAAAAGAAAGAAAAATGCTGTTTCACTGTTTAGAACATTGACAATTTATAATATGAACATAAAAATTTGTTTGCAGGGGCGCCTGGGTGGCTCAGTGGATTAAGCCGCTGCCTTCGGCTCAGGTCTTGATCTCAGGGTCCTGGGATCGAGTCCCGCATCGGGCTCTCTGCTCCGCAGGGAGCCTGCTTCCTCCTCTCTCTCTGCCTGCCTCTCTGCCTACTTGTGATCTCTCTGTCAAATAAATAAATAAAATCTTTAAAAAAAAAAAATTTGTTTGCAAATTTCAATTGAAAGGTTAAGGACACTGGGCCATGTAGTTACTGGGCTACTGTACTGGATACTTTATCTCTTTTGACTAGTACAACTAGACTGAAATGTCCGGATCAAATAATTTCCTTTTAATTTTATGTAGCTTGGGAAAAATAGAGGAAAACAAAATATTCTATTTAAAAATTATAGTTTTGGAGACAGGATAGACTAGACATTAAATTCTGAACTGCAACTTTTTTGTAAAATTTTAATTATAATACTTTATTCTTTTATAAAATATACTGGCTTCAGCAAAGAGATACATAAAGTGATGCTACATGCTTTGTTCTGTTTAATAGCTCAATTATCATTCTTCTTAATGTTGAGGATTCAGGAAAGAATTTGCTTGTAGAAGTAGAAAAATTCAGTTCCATGTCAAGACAGTATGAACATGAGAAGCATTATACTTAAATTTTTTCTAAGCTATTTTAAATTCTCTTCACAATCTTTAAAGAGAATATCTTGACCAACTATTATTCTTCTAAAAGGAAATAGATTATATTTTTTAGCTGTTAAGGGTTGTCACATGTTAGTAAAAAATATGCAGATGCTGACCTCCATTTCTGCCTGCCATTCTTAAATGATGAATTCATATTTTAAAATAATTTTCTTCCCTGATTTTAACAGCAGCAAATGGAACAGGAACTTTGTCTTACTGGTGTTTTCCATTATTAAGTCGTACTATAGACTTTATTCCAAGAAAATTAATATAGATTTTAAGAAGAAAAAAGAACAAGTATCACTGACTGCATCCCCAGTGCAAATGGAATGTGCTCATTATGAGCCATTTTTAGTAGAGAAGGAAAATACAATTTTAATACAGATTTCAAAAGTAGGAAAATAATTTGTACATTACAATTCAGTTTTGGTACTAGAATGTCCAAAATAGGCCAATAATTTACAAGAATCCTTCACAAGCTACTAAGCCTAGATTTTGTAACATTTGAATTCAGTTTAAAAAAATGAAATATAGTCTTTCACCATTCATTTAAAATCTAAGAGTTTTCTTTTTTCAAAAAAAATAGCTAACAAGATAATATATTCAGTATTCAAAGAGAACTTTGAAATTATGCAGCCCACTCTACTATTTTTCTGCTTCTCAAGCTAAGATTCAAATATATCCCCTTACAATGTGCAGTACATGAGCAAATAAAACCTCAATATGAACACATTTTATCTTCCCATAATGTGACTTTGGATGTTTACTGGCAATTGATTAAATAATTAGTTTATACTATTTGTCATATGCCTTCTCCATGGAAGGTAGTGTGCTAAGTGCTAAGGATATGCTTTTGCACAAGGGCCATTTCCCTTAAAAACCTAACATTCTAAAATGTTATACAAATAAATAAATTAATAAGATAAATTCCACGTTGTGATAAGTGTTCTAAAGTCAGTGAAAAGGATGTTCATATCAAGACTGGGCTTCTAGAAGGAATATACCTAATGCACTTCCATTTAAGCTACTTAAAGGAACTAGCCCTGGGAAGACCTATACAAAGAGGGCTCTAGGGAGAGGGAATGCCATGTGAAAGGTCTTAAGAACAGGAAGACTGGAGCTTAATGAGCAGGAGGTGAATGTTGTGATAAAGGAGAGGTAGTCGTAGATAAAATCCTGTGTGATCTTTTCTTTTGGAAATGTTTTGCATGGAGGGAGTGTGACATGACAGTACACTCTAAGTGTACATTGGCTCATTTCTAGTGAGCAATCAATTATTGTTACAAATATATTAAGATGTCATAACTTCTAATTAATAATTTATAAATAATTCTAATAAATTTTTACTGTGAAGGTAGAGATTGGATAAGTAACACTCCTTTTCTTATCCCCCACCAGACACACACATTGGCCTTTGGACAATATGGATTTTAACCCCCTTCTAGAAATGACGAGTTGGCAATTCATTTAAAAAATATACTGAGCATTTTTTTAAGTGATAGGCACTATTCTAGATGTTGGAAATAGAGCAGTGACCAAAATGAGCACAAAATCCTAATATCCTAATAAGTGTTCCCTCTCATCAATAAATGAAATTTATTCTCTCTCTCTCTCTCACACACACACACACACACACACACACACACACACACACACACATGAAATACACATACACAGATATTCTCAGGGAAAAAATACAAATACAGAGCAGGGAAAGGAAATAGGGAGGATGGCAAGGGTGAAAGAAAGGACAGGAGTGGAGTGTTGAAGAAAGGTTTCACTGATGTCAATATATAAAAGCAAGGATATGAAGAAGTTAAATTTACAAATTGTAGGGATATCTAAGGCTTTGAGGGAAGGGTACTCCAAACAGAGAACAAGTGCAAACACAATAAGATAGATTATTCCAAAGTATGTAAGAAAAAGAAAGGTATGGGATGAGAGAAAGTGAGAGAGTAAGAGATGAAGTCAAACAGGTAACAAAGTTTAGAGATAAGGAGTATGAGAAAAAGGAATCAACGTATCTATAAAGTTCTCAGCCATAACAACCAACAAAAATGAAGAGAAGAACATTATTGGTGAAGCAAGTTAAGTCAGGATTTGCTTTCATCCATATACAATTTTAAGTGCCTATTAAATATCCCACTGAAGATGTCAAATAACTAATCTGGAGCCTTGAGGATAGATCCAGGGTGTAGGTATGAATTTGGGGCTTATCAACCTATAGACAACATTTATAATCTGAGACTGGTTGAAATTACCTATTGAGTAAACAGGGATATCAAAGAATTCAACATCTGAGTCCTTAGGTGTTCTAATATTTATGAACCAGAGTTGTGGAATTGAACTAGCAAAGGGACTGAGAAAGACGACCAGTTCAACAGAGAAAACCAAGATAAAGATGTTAGGAGAGAACTGAAAGAATGATCTCCTATACTAAATAGGTCCAAAAGATATGGACTTATATTCACCATTGAATTTAGCAATGTATAAATCAGTCAAAGTAAAGAAAATAAGTTCTCAACATTCCACAGTAAGGTTAAAGGAAAATGTGCTCCAAGTCTAAGTTTTCATGCCCTGACTTCCCAGAATTTTCATGAGGGGGAAAAAATCTATATAGCTATATCTATCTATCTATCATCTATCTATCTTTCTTTCTATCTATATATGTATATATATCTGTCTTAGGTATATATCCCTAAGACAGATGTTTCTGTACAGGGATTACAGTTTGTTTTGCATTACCCCAAAATGCTATATCCAGTTCACATGGTGGGCAGAAATGTTGATGTCCTCCCCATTTTCATCAGGCATGAACATTTTAGTGTGAATGGGCAACCTGTGCCTACCAGTACTTCCATGTCTAGACTTAACAGGCTTTTTCTGGAATGGGATGATATTTCTGTTCACACCTGGAACAGGGAGACATGCCTGGGAATTAACACCTCTAGGTAATAGAGATGGAATAGTTCTGCATTATGAGTTTGACTCCATTTCCTTATCTCTCTGTTAGATTAATATTTGGTCAGCCATTCTTATAGCTGGCTACTTTTGCACCCTTTGGTGCCTGAATTCCCTTCACTCTAGGACTTCCCTAGATCCCTACCAGAGTACTCTCTACCTGTCAAATCACTGCACTTGAATCTTTGTATTTTACACTTTTCAGATAAATTAATTGTACTTACATATTTTCTCAGGTGCCCAAATATATAGCAACAACATCGAAACATGGTCATCTGTCTGTTCTCCTTTTTGAAGACGATCTTAATTTTTGAAGACTCATTAAGAGAATCTCAGTTTTCCCATTCAGTTTAAACCCAAAGTGTAAAGAAAATTTTTCTCAGAGCATTTTCTCCTTTAAGCAATTACTTGAGAGCTGTGTCAGCATTTATAGCTTTTGTAACAAATTCCAGCAAATATAGTGGCTTAAAACAAAGTGAATTTATTCTATCATAGTTCAGTTAGGTCAGAAGTCTGTGTCCACAACACTTAACCAGTTCCTCTTCTCCAGATATTATAAGACCAATATCAAGATGTCTGGCAGACCTGTATTTCTTTCTGGAGGCTCAGGAAATGAATCTGCTTCCAGCTCATTCAGTTGGTTACCCAAATTCAGCAATTGTGACTTTAGGAATGAGTTCTTATTTCCTTATGGGTTGATAGTGGTAGGTTGTTCTCACATTCCAGAGGAAGTCTTCGTGCCCCAATCTGTGGCCCCTTCATCCTCCAAACTAGTAATGGAAATTTGAGTCTTCTCACTCTGTGCATCTCACTAACTTCCTTTTTTTTTTTTTTTAAAGATTTTATTTATTTATCTGACAGACAGAAATCACAAGTAGGCAGGGAGACAGTCAGAGAGAGAGGAGGAAGCAGGCTCTCTGCAGAGCAGAGAGCCTGATGCGGGGCTCGATCTCAGAACCCTGGGATCATGACCTGAGCCGAAAGCAGAGGCTTTAACCCACTGAGCCACCCAGGCGCCCCCCACTAACTTCCTTTTATCCTGAATCTATGTCACACATTAAGAGAGGTTTCTCTACTTTAAGGGTTCAAGTAAGTAGATTGGTCCTACCTGGATAATCTAGAATAATTGTTCTATTTAAGGTGTGAAACTTTAGTTTAGGCAGCAAAATTGTTTCACAGAAGTATGTAGATTACTATGTAATTGAATAACTACAGGAGAGGAATGTTGGCAGGACATCTTTAGAATTCTGCCTACCGTAGGAGGCATTCAGTTTATTTGCCATAACTAACCTTGAGCATTTAGAGCTACCAGGAAGTAAAACTATGAAAACAAACTTCTAGGCAGTAGTACCAACTGCTAGGTGTCTTAACTATACCCAGAGGGTGGTAGCCAATTGTAGGTCTCTATCCTCATACAATTTTCCATGGAAGGATGGAAGATTTTTCATTACCATTCATAATTCTACATCATGATTGCTATAATCATCACTACTTCCACTGATGCTACAATTTTTAATCATTAATTTTGAGTATATTAGCTAGATTCAATAAGAGAAAATAAACCAAGCAACCAAACAAACAATAGAATATGCTCCTGAGGAAAATGGCAAAAATCACTAAAAAATTGCAGGTCATGATATCTCCTACAAGCTCCAACTATAGACTATAGTAAGATCAGGTACAGAACTTTATGTATCAGAAGGAATTATTTCTGGAAGTCAAGGACACTTTTAGTCATTTGCTATTGTTGGAAGCAGGGATGAAACTTTTGGGCCTCTATAAGGTATCCATCTTCTCAGACTTATTCTGAAAAGAGCTAGTTTACAACTCAATCTCTCTAAATTTTGAGTGCTCAATATCTTTAAAAGTTTTTTTTTAAGATTTTATTTGTTTATTTATTTGTCAGAGAGAGAGAGAGAGCACGCACAAGCAGGCAGAATGGCAGGCAGAGGCAGAGAGAGAAGTAGGCTCCCCGCCGAGCAAGGAACCCAATGCGGGACTTGATTCCAGGGTCCTGGGATCATGACCTGAGCTGAAGGCAGTGGCCCAACCAACTGAGCCACCCAAGTGTCCCATCTCTTTAAAAGTTTTAATGGTATTTAATGTCACTGTATTACTTCACAGCAAAAAAAAAAAAAAAAAAAAAAAAAAAAAAGTTTTTGTTTTTCTATTTTGATTGTGGTAAATAAAATATACATAAATAAAATATACATAAATAAAATTGACCATTTTAACAATTTTTAAGTACATAATTCAGTGGCCTTAAGTGCATTTGCATTGTTGTACAGCTATCACCACCATCCATCTCCAGATGTTTTCACCTTCTGAACTGGAACTCCATATCCATTAGACAATAATTCATGATTCTATCCTTCCTTCAGTACCTGATGATCACCATTTCATATGGTTTCTCTCTGTATTTCACTACTCTTGGTTCTTCATATAATAGCTAAAATACAGTATTTGTCCTTTTGTGACTGGCTTACTTCACCAAGCATAATGTCTTCAAGGTTCATTCATGCAGCATGTGCAGAATTTTCATCCTGTTTAAGACTCAATAATATATCATTGTATGTATAGATCACATTTTGTTTATTCATCTATTTGTGGATGCTTGAGTTGCTTCCCACCTTCTGCTCTTGTGAATAATGCTGTTGTGAACATGGATGTACAGATAATTTCTTTGAATACCCACTCTAAATTCTTTCAGATATATAGCCTTAAGTGGATTCGCTAAGTCATATAGCAGTTCTATGTTTAATATTTGAGTAACCAGGTATGGTTGAGAAAGACCAATAAGATAAAACCAACTGCACATATACTTCCACCCTCACCGTGTTCTTTTATGTGTCATGATATTTGTTCATCATTTTTCTTTTGCCTGGATTCCTCAAATCAGAAATCTGGGCACATTTAGCTAGACTCTGATTTAGCACTAGGATGCTTACGTACTTCTAGCTAGTTTCAACTCCCTTACCTGATTCAGCCTTTTGGTTTGAAAATACTGTTAGTTTGTGACCAGAAGATAAGGGCAAAAGTCTCATGCTAGGACATGGATGGTTTCTAATGATTCAGATTAGGAGCCTGTATTAATATTTTTATAAACAAAGTTTATGGCAGTAAGCATTATAACATATTTTTGTTGAATAAAAATCTAAAGTATTTATATTGCTATGCACTTGGTGTCTCTAGATTTTTTTATGCCATTATATACCTACACCATTTGTATCTAATTTCTACCATTTTAGAATTACATAAACATACTCACATTGGTATTTCAAGTCAGAAAAAAATGAATATGTTCCTTTTGAAATCACTCAGTTTAATTTTTTAATCAAAGCATTGGGTATGTACCATAACTCTAAAATAAATCTTTAGGACATGTAGCTATTATCACATTATAACTCAAGATGTGTGCCTTGAGAATATTTTTCATGATTCATTTATAATTAATGCCTTCGAACATTTCCCATATAATGATGATTTAACATTCTTAGATATTGAAACCAGTCAATATAATTTTACCTCATAATACTCAACTAGTTCTATGAAAATGCAAATTAAAGATCAGAGTATTAGGCAAATCAAATTTGCATGCATATGGTGTGTATACATAAAATGATTCAGAATATTGGATATCATTACCCACTCATTATACTCATAGACCATAATAAGGAACAAGAGGAATTTGCCACATAAAAGACATTAACAAAATGGAAAATTTTACAGGCATACAATTTATATTCTGAGCCCTAACATGGACCTGAATGCCAAAATCGATATAACTAAGAAAATAAAGGTAAAAGCAGCATTTCTTTCACATTCCAAAGAATATCTCTGTAGGGAATAAAGTTAATGAGGTTGGATTTTATCTAGATCTCTTCAAAAGGACTTGAAAATACACATCTTTTTTTTTTTTCTATTTGAACATTGAGATAACTCACTAAAGTGGATGTAAACATACAGTATAGTACTATGAATGACCTTTCTTCCTTAGTAAATGCTAAATAAATAGAGTTAATATCCACATACTGGAATAACAAGCCTAAGGTGTTAATATTTGTCAGACAGACTCTGGTAGGTTTGAAATATCTGACTTCAAACTTTTGGGCTGAATAGCAAAATTCAAAGCATATATTCAGAAGGCCAGACATTCTACTCATATTATTAGATAAATCAGTATTGGGTCTTAAAAATAGAAATTAATAACTGATTTATACTTTTGCATGTCCAAATGGACACTGTAACTGGGGCCAGAAGCAGTATTCATCAGAGTTGGAAATATCAACATTAAAGCTATGTGTATGTGCAAAGTGAAACATCTGATCAAACATCCTGGTAATATTTGTGTTTATTTTACTCCAGCTCAACTATGTGACTATCTGCAAACATGTAAGTTTCCTAACACCTTAATTTTGATCCATCTTTGAAACTAGGGTACATTTCTTTTAAAAAACTTAATTATATCCCCAGGGGTACAGGTCTGTGAATCGCCAGGTTTACACACTTCACAGCACTTACGATAGCACTTACCCTCCCCAATGTCCATAGACCCCTCCCCCTCTCCCAATCCCACCTCCCCCCAGCAACCCCCAGTTTGTTTTGTGAGATTAAGAGTCATTTATGGTTTGTTTATTAAAAAAAAAAAATTTGGAAGGGGAGGCGAACCATAAGAGACTATGGACTCTGAAAAACAACCTGAGGGTTTTGAAGGGTCAGGGGTGGGAGGTTGGGGGAACAGGTGGTGGGTAATGGGGAGGGCACGTTTTGCATGGAGCACTGGGTGTTGTGCAAAAAGAATGAATACTGTTACGCTGAAAAAATAAATAAAATGGAAAAAAAAACTTAATTATACACACACACACACACTCTAGTATCTGTATAGTATGAATCAAATGCTTTCTTAAAAAAATTACCACAGTAAAGATGAATCAGTAACTAGTTTACTTTGTATGTCATGATCTATCAAATTCTTGAAATTAAATGTAGCTGAGGTTTTCTGCCTCTACATTTTTCAATTTAACATATACATGTATAGGTAGTTGTATATGTGAATATAGCACGTTGTGATATTGAACTTTTTTTTTTAAAAGATTTTATTTATTTATTTGACAGAGAGCGAGATCACAAGTAGGCAGAGAGGCAGGCAGAGAGAGAGAGGGAAGCAGGCTCCCTGCGGAGCAGAGAGCCTGATGCGGGGCTCGATCCCAGGACCCTGAGATCATGACCTGAGCCGAAGGCAGAGGCTTAATCCACTGAGCCACCCAGGTGCCCCTGATATTGAACTTTTAATGTATTTGTAGAAGTGGAAACATAGATAGGAGAGGAAAAGCATAGCAGTGAGAGAAATGGCTACTGGACAAGAATATGAAAATGATGTTCTATTAAATTTTTGAGTAAATACATAATTTTACCTACAGATTAAATTAAATACAATAATTGTATTTATGTGAAATTAAATACAATAATTGTATTTATGTGAAATCCTTCTGGAGATAGTTTCTTGATTACTAAGGAATTAATTGAATTGATACTATTAGCATATGGTAATAAAATTAAAAATTTTCAAGCTGCCAGGAATCTCTGCTTATTTCACTGAGATAAACCTGCAGCCTATTTAAGAGGTAACAAAGTATTTTGATGAAATTATTAAAACTGTGATCAAGTTAAACATAATTTGACTTCTTACTCTTTCCAAAGCACTTTTGTTAACTTTTCAATGCAATATTTCAGAAATTAAACTCATATATTGATAGTCTTCCTATTTGCTTTTTTCTCATTTTCATTCACCTGAATATTTACTTTTCTTATCCAGTTTCCAACATAAAACATGTATTTTTGACTGTGTCCCATGTGCTACCTAGTGTTTTAGTTGTGCAAATTAAAATAAAATTTTGAAAATCCATGTATTCTAATCAGGTTAGATAGTCACTGAATATAATAAACTTTTGACTTACATAGTAAGTTAAAAAGAGACAAGGGCAAAAACAAAACAAAACAAAACAAAACCCCACAAAAAACAAAAACAAAACAAAACAAAGGTAAGGTAAGGAGTACCGCTTTGCAATGTTAACTAGTGCAGTCAGGATAGACTACCAGAAGGATGGTGTCAAATGAACATAGACTTGAAATAGGTGATGGAGCAAGATATACACACATCTGAAGGAAGGTATTTCTAAACAGAGCAAGAACCCAGTGCAAAAATCCTTGAGACTGGAACACAAATGTATGTTAGGGAAGCTCAAGGAGGCCTTGTCTTGCAAGTGTACTGTGAAAGGAAAGAAGAGGAGTAGAAGATGGCTTTAGTAAGGAAACTGGGAGCTAGTTAATGCTCTCAGGTCAATGTAAATACATTGGCTCTTGCAGACCTTGCCAGGGTTTTTGCACGAAAGAACACTACGATCTACTTATATGTTAAAATAATTACTTTGTAAGATTGGCTGAGAGTAGAGCATATAGATCCAAAGGTGGAAGCACGGGGATTAATTAAAAAGCTTTTGGAACAGCACTCAGGACTCCTACCAGAAAGTCCACTTGTGGCATGTGTGTGCTTCCTTTCCTTTTTGGATTCCAGTGCTTAGTTGATGCTGTGGTATAGCGCGTCTTCATGACACAGCTACCTAGGTGGACCCTGATGAAGTTGAGCAAAGATGCCATTCAGAGGCTACAGCAGCTCCAGAATGCTTGGTTTGCTATTTACTGGGGATTTATTCCTCTAATGTTTTATCTGGCCTACTTTGGGGATGAAAGATTTGGGTTACCTGGATTTAGAAGCTATCAGGGAACAGGAACAATGTGGAAGGTGCATGCCCTAGCTGGTATGAGAGATGGATTAATTAAGATATTCACCAGTTCACAGGGCTCTTCCTTCACAGATGCATTCAAGTCAGACTAATGTTAATTTTTTTTTTTTTTTTGCAAAAATCCAGAAGAGACCTTGTGTTGGATTGGAGCAAAGTGTTAGCAGTATTGTTCAGAAGAAAAACTTGGATTTTGTAGATATTTTGAAGATCAGTGTAATTTTCAGATGGATTTTATGTCAAATGTGAAAAAAAGATGGCAAGGATGACAATACATTTTGGTCTAAGCGATTAGACAATTGCAGTTGCATTAATTGTAGGTAGATCACAGTGAGAGCAAACACTGGAATTTTGGTTTTAGTCATGTTAAATTGGGTAGTAGTACAATATTTTGATACTACTTAAATGTAAACTAACTTTAAGGAGATAGTTCAACATATGACTCTGAAGTTGAAAGGAGAGGCCCTGGTTATAAACTGGAATTATTTGGAGTGTTATTATATGAGTAGTATGTAAAAACCACAAACCATGGGATTGTGAGAGCTGCTAGAAGAGAGAAAAAAGTCAAGGACTGAGCTCTGAGCCCTCTCGTATTATGAATGTGATCACACTAAAATTAACCAACAAAGGAGATCAAGAGTCAGCAGCAATAGGATAAAAAACAAATAAACAACAGAAGGGTGAAATGTACTGAAAAACAAATGAAGAAACAGTGTGGGAGGATGAAGGGGTTGATTATGACATATGCTACTGAAAGATTAGAAATGAGAATTGATCATTGGATTTTGCAATGAGTATAGTATCAGTGACGCTTACAAGGGCAGTTTTGGAAGAGTGGTGAGATCAAAAGCCTGCTGAGAGTATTTGTTAAAGAGCAAAAAGAGAGGAGGTATTGGGTTCAGGGAATATAGAAAACCTGATGGTCAGAGTATGTAAAAGGAAAGGAGATGTGGGTATTAAGAATTCAAAAAAATTTTTTTTGTTTTTGTTTTAGCAATTGACAGAAATGATACAGTAGAAAGAGAAAAATAGATGAGTTGGGAGAAAGAAAGATTGCTTGAGCTGTTTTAAGGACCACCCATATGGCCTCATTTTACCTCAATCCTTTTTTTAAAGGCTCTTTCTCCAAATATAGCATGTTGTGAGGTGCTGTGGGTTAGGAGTTCAACATATGAATTTGGTGTGGGAGTGGTATAATTCATCCCATAATAGTGTGGGATGCTTGAAATTAAGATTGGAGGAAAATTACTGTCTATTTTTCTAGGACATGACTATGGCAGAGAATAACTGAGGTAGTGTGCAAGGCAAGATCACTGGAAGAAAAGTGTTGCATAATTAAATTACCTAAAATTAATGCAGGAGCAGTTTTGGAGTAAGCAGAAAGTTTTGGAGTAAGCAGAAAGCTAAAATATAAGTGGGGATGAGATAAGAGCGTAGAAGAAAGTACCACGGAGGTGTAGTAAAATGGACATGAAATTCCATATTGTTTGCTTTAGAAAGTAAAGAAGGGAGAATGATCTGACAGCAACAGTGGAAGGCAAAGAGGACACTTAGCACCAACTCCAGAACCATTAATATATGGATTGTGGTAGAAAAATGGTCTACCTGTTAAGAAGGCTATAAGTGGTAAGATTCAGAGAAGTTACATACTGAAAGGTGATGGAAATAATCATAGAAGTGATTGAGAATTTAATTTGTTGAGATGTAGAAATACTGTGGT
This sequence comes from Meles meles, assembly GCF_922984935.1. Taxonomy (NCBI): domain Eukaryota; kingdom Metazoa; phylum Chordata; class Mammalia; order Carnivora; family Mustelidae; genus Meles; species Meles meles. The sequence goes on from NC_060070.1 coordinate 28,704,564, forward strand.
AACACTGTAAATACTTAGAAGTATGTATGTATATATGTACACACATATATACATACATGTACCCAAATATGCAGAAACATGTAGACACATATGGACGTGTGTATACACACACACGCACACACACGCACGCATGCATACACACACACACACACACACACAATGAGTTTGTACCTGTGAGCCCAAGTGAACACTTTCCCAAAGTATCTTACATATGTTCCCATTGAAATTAAAAATATAGTTAAAGAGCTTCAAGAGCAACATTAACTATTGGGTGGTTTTACAACTCCATAATATACTGAGGTGAGTTAGCATGGAGGGATACTTTGCAGAGAAGTCTATTACAGCTTTTTGTTTCTTCCTACTCTTTCCCCTTGTATTTATGTTATTTCCCATGCATGTCACCTCAATGCTAAGCTACTGTCAACTGTAGTCTCCCTCCCCACTTTTTAAATGTAAGGAAAAACTAAAATTTAGGAAGTTAAAAATAGAGAGATGACCCCTTCTTGGAACTGGGACAAATTCAAGAACAACTCAGAACCAGCCCAGACCTTGTTATGGTAAGTGAAGCACAAAAGGATTGTTGAAGCTTTATTTATTTGTTGTTTGTTTGTTTATTTTTAAAAGATTTTATTTATTTCAGAGAGAGAGCACAAGCAAGGAGAAGGGCTAGAGAGAGAAGGAGAAGCAGACTCCCGGCTGAGCAGGCAGCCTGACATGGGGCTTGATCCCAGGATCCTGAGATCATGAGCTGAGCCTCAGCCACTTAACTGACTGAGCCACCCAGGTGCCCTGAAAAAGCATTTTTTATTTTGTCAAACATTTTAATTTTGCTTTCCTTCTTTTCATTATGAGGCATTATGAAATTTTTTTTCCCATTTTATTTATTTTTTCAGCATAACAGTATTCATTCTTTTTGTCTTTTTTTTTTTTTCAGCGTAACAGTATTCATTCTTTTTGCACGACACCCAGTGCTCCATGCAAAACGTGCCCTCCCCATCACCCACCACCTGTTCCCCCCACCTCCCACCCCTGATCCTTCAAAACCCTCAGGTTGTTTTTCAGAGTCCATAGTCTCTTATGGTTCGCCTCCCCTCCCCAATGTCCATAGCCCGCTCCCCCTCTCCCAATCCCACCTCCCCCCAGCAACCCCCAGTTTGTTTTGTGAGATTAAGAGTCATTTAGGGTTTGTCTCCCTCCCAATCCCATCTTGTTTCATTGATTCTTCTCCTATCCCCCTACCCCCCCATGTTGCTTCTCCATGTCCTCATATCAGGGAGATCATATGATAGTTGTCTTTCTCCGATTGACTTATTTCACTAAGCATGATACGCTCTAGTTCCATCCACGTCGTCGCAAATGGCAAGATTTCATTTCTTTTGATGGCTGCATAGTATTCCATTGTGTATATATACCACATCTTCTTGATCCATTCATCTGTTGATGGACATCTAGGTTCTTTCCATAGTCTGGCTATTGTAGACATTGCTGCTATAAACATTCGGGTACACGTGCCCCTTCGGATCACTATGTTTGTATCTTTAGGGTAAATACCCAGTAGTGCAATTGCTGGGTCATAGGGTAGTTCTATTTTCAACATTTTGAGGAACCTCCATGCTGTTTTCCAGAGTGGTTGCACCAGCTTGCATTCCCACCAACAGTGGAGGAGGGTTCCCCTTTCTCCACATCCTCTCCAGCATCTGTCATTTCCTGACTTGTTAATTTTAGCCATTCTGACTGGTGTGAGGTGATATCTCATTGTGGTTTTGATTTGTATTTCCCTGATGCCGAGTGACGTGGAGCACTTTTTCATGTGTCTGTTGGCCATCTGGATGTCTTCTTTGCAGAAATGTCTGTTCATGTCCTCTGCCCATTTCTTGATTGGATTGTTTGTTCTTTGGGTGTTGAGTTTGCTAAGTTCCTTATAGATTTTGGATACTAGCCCTTTATCTGATATGTCGTTTGCAAATATCTTCTCCCATTCTGTCAGCTGTCTTTTGGTTTTGTTAACTGTTTCCTTTGCTGTGCAAAAGCTTTTGATCTTGATGAAATCCCAATAGTTCATTTTCGCCCTTGCTTCCCTTGCCTTTGCCGTTGTTCCTAGGAAGATGTTGCTGCGGCTGAGGTCGAAGAGGTTGCTGCCTGCGTTCTCCTCGAGGATTTTGATGGATTCCTTTCTCACATTGAGGTCCTTCATTCATTTGGAGTCTATTTTCGTGTGTGGTGTAAGGAAGTGGTCCAATTTCATTTTTCTGCATGTGGCTGTCCAATTTTCCCAGCACCATTTATTGAAGAGGCTGTCTTTTTTCCATTGGACATTCTTTCCTGCTTTGTCAAAGATTAGTTGACCATAGAGTTGAGCAATCCCTATCAAAATACCATCCACTTTTTTCAAAGAAATGGAACAAATAATCCTAAAATTTATATGGAACCAGAAAAGACCTCGAATAGCCAAAGGAATATTGAAGAACAAAGCCAAAGTTGGTGGCATCACAATTCCGGACTTCAAGCTCTATTACAAAGCTGTCATCATCAAGACAGCATGGTACTGGCACAAAAACAGACACATAGATCAGTGGAACAGAATAGAGAGCCCAGAAATCGACCCTCAACTCTATGGGCATTATGAAATTTTTAATCTTTGTTGGTTGAGTTCGCCATTTGTCCCCTAGGTACTATTGAAACCAAAACCAATAAAATCATATATAAATATCTGTGTTCTAAAAATAGCATGAGTGAAGTGAATTACATCTTTAAAAATCAAAACAGTTATTTCTTATAGAATTTACATAAAGCATGAGGAGAAAAACAAAAGGAAATATTTCAAATAATGAAAAATTATAACTCATATTTCAATTAAATTGCTCTTAGGAGGCAATAGGGATATTTTATAGCACCTCTTTACAGAGTTTTTTAAGGCTATAAATTGTTGCTTAATACACCAAAATATAGTTATTTGAGATGACCCAGAATATTTTTCTCTTCTTTCTTAAATATTCTATTATAAAAAATGTTTATGATAAGGATATGTATATTTTATACCTAAAATCAATACATGTTGTTTTAAGAGTATAATCCTTAAAATTTTAGATTTTATTTAAAACCATAATTGTGTGACATGTTATAAAGAGAAATCTTGTTGAAACTGCTAAATATAAGTTCTCAGCAAAATTTTAACTTCTTTGACAATTTATATCTTTCAACTGAGTAACTAGCACTCTAAAATTATTTTTTTCCCTTTTTTGTTTTCTTTATGTGAACCACATGAACTGGCTTACTCAATTTTCTTCTGTTTTTTTTTTTGTTTGTTTTTGGGTTTTTTTTTTTTTATGTCTCAACACAGAAGCAGGCAGTCTTGTGAAAGTACAGATGTTTTCAAATAATCATGTTCCAGAAATGTGGAGAATGGAGAATCTCAGCGGATTTGAAATATTTTCTAAAATCGGATTAGAAACTTTTATAGCGCACTTTAGTCTTCCGAAGTAGGAGCTTAAGGCATTGATAATAAATCCACTTGTCCCCTCTCCTGTTAAATGGCAACATTCCTGTTGTGCTAAAATACCTTTTCAGCTTGCTTTTCTAAGCTGATAAATTAATTGTTTTGTTTAAAAGAATATACTGGTCACCTCTTATCTACAGGAGGTACGTTCCAAAACCCCCAGTACATGCCTCAAAAAAATGAATAGTATTGAACCCTATATATACAATGTTTTTTTATATACACACACCTGTGATAAAGTTTAATCTATAAATGAAGTACAGTAAGCAATTAATGATAATAACTAATAATAAAATAGAATAGTTATAACAATATATTATAATATCATGCATGTGGTCCCTGTCTCCCTCAGAATATCCTGTTGTACTGTACTCCCCCTTCTTGGGATGAACCATGATAAAATGGTTATGGGATGAGATAGAATGAAGTGAATGACTCAGGCATTGTGGTGTAGAGTTAGGCTACTCTTGACTTTCTGACTGTCAGAAGGAGGATCATCTCCCCATAAGGTCAGTTTCTGAACCACGGTTGACTATGGGTAACTGAAACTATGGCAAGTGAAACTGCGGAAAGGGACTAGTGCCCTTAGAGTCAGGATATAAAGCTCAACTTTCGAGTCTCGCTTGGAATTTGTATTTGAAAAGAAAAATGTGAACAATAATGAGTTTTAGGATAAATCCTATCAAATATACTTTATTTTCATCTCCATTTCTTGCACAGGATCTGTCTGGTTCAAGTCTACTCTTTCTTTTAATTCCTAAATTTTGTTTCTTCTTCTTCTATTTGTTTTTAGTTGTGGATGGATTTTAGCACAAGTCATGTTACATGTAATTTCTTCTGTTTTGCCTAAATATGTGTTTAAATATGAAACTCTGTATATGTCTGCATGTATAACCATTTCAAATCCTTTTCCTACCCTTCAGTCATCAGAAAGATAAATCACTAATCCATAATTTTTTTTCTATGTTAACCATTTTCTGTTACTTATGGTGGTATAAAAATCTGCTTATCCTTTTTATTTCCTTAGGAGTTTTAACATGTGAATATTCTGAAATATTATCTGTATGGACCTATAGAACATTTTCGGAGGAGGTCATTTTGAGGACCTGACTACTGGTTGATACACAATTTGGACCTTGGCAATAGGAGACTTCTCACCCTGTCCCTATCCTTGGAATGTATGCTCTGCCAACCATTCCCACAGTGGGATCCATTTTCAAAGACACAGCCCTGCAAACCATGTGTTGTTGAGATCATCTGGACTGAATACGTTGCTGAATCCAGTTAAGACCTCTGTATAAACTTTTAAGATTCTGATGGGAAGGTTTCGAGAGCTACTCATCTTGTGGCTACATGAGATAAGCCTTGTAAGTAATTCTCTTGCTTATTAAACCTGCTGCCTGCCAGTCTGTAATGGTCTGTCTCTTTCTTCTTCCTGTGTTTGCCCTTTGTTGTACTGGGCCAGTTTAGGAACCAACAATGATAACTACCAAATACGTATGCATCAGTGGTTCTGCCATTAGGAGAGTTTTTCCTAATAGATTTGTAGGATCAAATAGATTTGTAGGATAAAGACTGTGTTAACAGGAACACAGAGTGCTTAAATCTTTTGCCCTGACTCTCTCTCACCATGGTTTCTACTCAGTGTACATGATAATAAGGTGTCTATTTTATGCTGCTCTAAGTGTGTATGTTTTGTCTTTCCCACTGATGTGTGTAATAGAAGACAGAGGCTTCGTGTTAATTCTTTATCTCTAGGGTGTCCTCAAGGTATTCAAGGTATTCAGTACATAGGGCTGACTCTTATTTATATTTTAAAATTTGTCTGTTAAAATCTCTTATTAGTTATTGAATTCTGTTGGCAAAAGTCATATTAATACCTCTTAGGAAATTACAAAACCTGAAGCTATCTGATAAGTACAACTATGACCATTAAGGAGAACATGCTATTGAAAAGTCATGCCACTGCTAGTACCCTGATCTAGTATTAATACTTCTAGTGAATATATTCTATATTGACTGAAAATAATTCTAAATAAGACACTGGTACCACCAATAAAAGAAAAATCCTTTTCTGAGCCAAACCTGACTTCCGGAGTGCATATGGACTATATGAATATTAATAATATTAAGTTTAGTGATTATTTTAAACCACGTATGTTAACATCACTGAAGTTTTGTACTTGTAACATTTCATGGTTCTAAATGGTTTTTAAATCCATATTTTAATGTTTAAATATGTAAAAATTAAATTTCTGTCTGCAGTATCTGGAGACCTATAGGGGTTTATCTACAACTATATTCTTTAGTATTTCTGGACCTTAAATAACATGCACAAGTGAAAAACCAATCTTACAATATATGTATGGTATTTACTATATATATATATATATGATGCATGTAATATGTATTAATTTGTCTGTAAAATCATTTATATTGATAAATTATAGTACAAATATTGAAAAGTTTTTCCTAAAAATAATTACTTGTCTTGGGACTTGTATAAAATATTTCACCAGTAATTCTCTTTATGTTTAGCTCTTTTAGTGAACTCTGCAACTTGAGTCAATTGTATGAAAAACAGCAACTTCTTGGATATAGAAGATCCTGTATCTCCAGGTAACATAGTCATGCCTGAAATTAACTATAGTCATGTCCACTTATCCCACACCATCTAAATACCTCATTCAAGAGTCAGAAAGAATATAACAATAATTTTGTATGAAGAGAAAGTCAGCCATCTGAGAAACAATGTCCTACATCCAACCCCCCACCAAGTGAAAAGGTTATTTCCAAGTGTAAACAAATATAATTATAGTTGGTTACAGTGGGCTTTTTGTTCTGTTTTGGTTTTTATTGGGAGGGGCTTGGCTACAGTGGGTTTAAACTGAGAGTAGAGGTTTGGTTTCAGTGTAAAGCGTGTGCCAAAAAACATTGATTTTTTTAGGGAGGGAAGGAAGGGTAGGTTCAGTTTGGAATGGAAGATGAGGAAACTGACTGGACTGTATGACGGTGTGTATGGGAACACCTCGTCAAAAAGCCAAAAAGGGAGATTTTGCTGAGGCTCATATAGGAGAGGTGCAAGAGGTCTGGCTTGACCTCAGTGTTTCATGAATTATAATTTGAAAGTGAGGCATTATGTGTAGGCTGGTTTTAGGAAAACACTTTGTTCAGAATATATATAGAGTTCAAGGAATGCTGTTGAGGAGAAGTGACTTTTAAAAGCTAGCATGGTATCAGGGCTCCAAGAAGGCCACTAGAATTCAGAGCAGAGCATTCAAAGAGAAAAACAGAAACTAATTAAAAACAAAATAAAATGGAGTAATAAAGCAAGACAGCATCAGCTATTTCTCAGGTCCTGGGTTCCTTTACCCCTATAATAGGGGGTCTTAAGGTGGGGTGGATTGAAAACCCTGGAGCTTCTCTTGGCTTCTAACTTGGTAAACCCAATGCAATGATACGTGTCTGAGAAAAACCCAGAAATCATGCAAGTGATCAAAGACTTGAGGATGCAGCAGTGGTGATCTAATCACATTCTCAGTTTTTTTTTTTAATTTAAATTTTTTTTAAAAAATTTAAATTTAAAGTTTTGAATATTTTATTTATTTATTTGAGAGAGAGAGAGAGAGAGAACACGAGTGGGAGGAAGGGCAGACAGAAAGGAACAAGCAGACTCCACACTGAGAAAGGTGCTGGACAGGGGCTTCATCCCAGGACTCTGGGATTGCACCTGAGCCAAAGGCATATTCTTAACTGCCTGAGCTACCCAGGTTCCCCTAATATTAATTTTTAAAAGATTTTTACTATTTATTTGGCAGAGAGAGAGAGAGCACAAGCAAGGGAAGCAGCAGGCATAGGGAGAGGGAGAAACAGGCCCCTCATGGAGCCGAAGGCAGCTGGTTAACCCATTGAGCTACCCAGGAACCCCCCCCTTTTTTTTTTTTTTAATTTGGAAGACAAACAGGTTCTGGAGATTGACAACACAGTTTTATTAATTCAGCAACATAAATTTGGCATGTATGTGCAAGCATGTGCAAGTGCATGTATGTGCAAATCAGGGATATGTAAAGAAAAACAGCAAAGAAGGACAAGAATCTATAATATAAAAATGGTGTTTGTGTATAAGAAGGTAATAAGTGCAATGGAAAAATGAGAAGTAGGTGAGATAATAAGTGTTAGAGGTGGGGAGGTGAGGGAAAGATTGGCTTGAATATTTTTTTAAAGAGTAGATATATTATGGAGTTATGTTTAAAAATATTTTTCATAATATAAGAACATTTGGAATATATAGAAAAAGGAGAAATAAAAATAAGATTATCTATTTAGGTATCCAAAGACAAATTTCTATTTTCTTTTTTTTCCTCTTATTTTTTGTTTGTCTTGTATTAGAAGATATGATGTATAGTCTATTTTTTACAAACCCTCTGCAAATGTATCTTGCTGGACTTTCAGCAGTACAGATAAAATTTTTTATCATGACATATTTCTTTTCTTATGAAACAAAACAAGTTATAATGCAATAACCAAACATTTCATTTAAAGTCTCCAGTTGTTTCCCCAGTGGTCTTCCTCTGCAGAAGGGACCATTGTCAGTGTCAGAATTCTTGAGTGCATATTCAAGCATATATCTGTATGGCTATTTTTTTTAAAAAATAAGATGGCATCAGATTAAATCTATTATCATGACACTTTTCTCATCACTTAATTTTGGAGAATTTTGAACATCCACAAGATAGATCAGGTAGTATACAGAAGCCTATTGGAAACATTATTTCATTGTCATCCATTCTTTCACCTGTCCTCTAACCATATAATTTTATAGTGTATGCCAGACATTATACTATTTTATTTATGGAAATTTGTATCACAAATGTTATAACATTCTACACAATTTAAAATTTCGATATTGGAATAAAGTATAAATACACAGTAACTGATTGATATTCTCTGTTAAGTCATTTAAAAATCTAATGGACCGCACTGTAGCTTCTATTGTGTTTTTGTACTTTATTAAAGAAAGGAGGTCTCCATTTGATATGTAAGTCTTGCATAGGTTTTATTAGTTGAATCAGTACTATGTAGTTTAATATATGATTCTATGTCTATTTTCATCAAATTGCTATTCAATTTTAAAAAGACTTGTTGGGGGCACCTGGTGGCTTAGTGGGTTAAAGACTCTGCCTTTGACTCGGGTCATGATCCCGGGGTCCTGGGATTGAGCCCCTCATTGGGCTCTCAGCTTAACGGGGAGCCTGCTTCCTCCTCTGCCTCTGCCTATTTGTGATCTCTGTCTGTCAAGTAAATAAATAAAATATTTTAAAAAATTAAAAAATAAAATGATTTGTTGGGCTGGTTCAATTTGGGGGTCAAGAGGACTTTAAAGGAGGTCTTGTGCTCTTCTCTCAGGAGCCATGACATTTTGCTGTCCCTCATTTTGTGGTTCTAACAGTTGTTGACATTAAATGTCTAGGTGTATTATTTTATTAGGCACTACATATTTGTATTCTAATTCAATCATTTCTTTATTAGCTGAAGTATTTATATAATGAGAATTTTCTCCCATCTTCTATGTGGCTCTGTAGTTGTATAGTTTTTAAAAGGAGAGATCAAGAAATACTTGATTCTTTTGTTTCTTAGTTTAAAAATAGCTATTTTCCCTCAATCCTCCAACTGGTTGTTTTGTTTTTAGAATTATGATGAACTAAATATATTGAATCTACTTAATGTGTTTCAACTTAGTAGGTATTCTTATCGATGCTCAAATATTACTGTCTTTAGTCAGTGGGAACCCCTTGATTGATTTTTTAGTCTTTAGATGTGACTATTGTTTGTTTGTCTGTTTTGCTTGCTTCCATCTGATATGAAAATATTTCCCTGAGTTTATCTGGTACATATAATGCCCAGATCTGCAATCAGACATTTCTGCAAGGAACTCTGATTCTATTTACTGGAGTCTGGGGATTGTCATTGCTTCTTTGTTGATAATTTTTTAATCTTCTCAATGAACAGAGGTAGACTTTTTTTTTTTTTTTAGAAATGATTTTTAAAGATAAAATAGAGGGGTGTCTGGGTGGCTCAGTCAGTTAAGTATCTGACTCTTGGTTTTGGGTCAGGTCATGGATCTTAGGGTGATGAGATCCAGTGGCGTATCAGGTTCCATGTCGGGTATGGAATCTGCTTAAGATTCTCTCTCTCAAATTAAGGAGTAGATCCCATCTACAATTGCACCCCAAACCATAAGATACCTCGGATAAACCTAACCAAAGAGGCAAAGAATCTGTACTCAGAAAACTATAAAGTACTCATTAAAGAAATTGAGGAAGACACAAAGAAATGGAAAAATATTCCAAGCTATGGATTGGAAAAACAAATATTGTGAAAATATATGTGCTACCTAATGCAATCTATGCATTTAATCCAATCCCTATTAAAATAACATCAGTTTTTGTCAAAGAAATGGAACAAATAAACCTAAAATTTATAAGGAACCAGAAAAAGACTCCGAATAGCCAGAGGAATGGTGAAAAAGAAAATCAAAGTTGGCAGCATCACAATTCCAGACTTCAAGCTCTATTACAAAGCTGTAAACATCAAGAGAGTATGGTACTGGCACAAAAACAGAGACATAGATCAGTGGAACAGAATAGAGAGCCCAGAAATGGACCCCCAACTCTATGGTCAACTAATCTTCAACAGAGCAGAAAAGAATGTGCAATGGAAAAAATACAGTCTCTTCAACAAATGGTGTTGGGAAAATTGGACAGCACATGCAGGAGAATGAAACTGGACCATTTCCTTATACCACACCAAAAACAGACTCAAAATGGATGAAAGACCTCAATGTGAGACAGGAATCCATCAAAATCCTGGAGGAGAACACAGGTAGCAACCTCTTCAACCTCAGCCGCAGCAGCTTCTTCCTAGAAACATCGCCAAAGGCAAGGGAAGCAAGGGCAAAATGAACATTGGGACTTCATCAAGTTAAAATGCTTTTGCACAGCAAAGGAAACAGTTAACAAAACCAAAAGACAACTGACAGAATGGGAGAAGATATTTGCAAACGACATATCAGATAAAGGGCTAGTATCCAAAATCTATAAGGAACTTAGCAAACTCAACACCCAAAGAACAAACAATCCAATCAAGAAATGGGCAGAGGACATGAACAGACATTTCTGCAAAGAAGACATCCAGATGACCAACAGACACATGAAAAAGTGCTCCACGTCACTCGGCATCAGGGAAATACAAATCAAAACCATGGTGAGATACCACCTCACACCAGTCAGAATGGCTTAAATTAACCAGTCAGGAAATGACAGATGCTGGAGAGGATGCAGAGAAAGGGGAACCCCCTGCACTGTTGGTGGGAATGCAAACTGATGTAGCCACTCTGAAAAACAGTATGGAGGTTCCTCAAAAAGTTGAAAATAGAGCTACCCTATGACCCAGGAATCACACTACTGTGTATTTATTTACTCTAAAGATACAAATGTAGTGATCTGCCTCTGCCTTTGGCTTGGGTCATGATCCCAGGTTCCTGAGATCAAGCCCCACATCAGGCTCTCTGCTCAGCAGGGAGTCTGCTTTCCCCCTCTCTGTCTGCCTGCCTCTCTGCCTACTTGTGATCTCTGTCTGTCAAGTAAATTAATAAAATCTTAAAAAAAAATAAGATGTAGTATATATATACAATGGAATACTAGGTAGCCATCAAAAGAAATGAAATCTTGCCATTTGCAATGACATGGATGGAACTAGAGGGTATTTTGATAAGTGAAATAAGTCAGTCAGAGAAAGACAATTATCATATGATCTCTCTGATATGAGGAATTTGAGAGGAAGGGCAGGGGGTCATGGTGGGTAGGGAGGGAAAAATGAAACAAGATGGAACTGGGGAGAGAGACAAACCATAAGAGGCTCTTAATCTCAGGAAACACACTGAAGGTTGCTGGGTTGGGGGGGGGAAGGGATAGGGTGGCTGAGATATGGACATTGGGGAGGGTATGTGCTATGGTGAGCGCTGTGAATTGTGTAAGACTAATGATTCACAGACCTGTATCCCTGAAGCAAATAATACATTATATTTTAATTAAAAAAAATGATTCTCTCTTTCCCTCTTCCTCTGCCCCTCCCCAATTCATGCTAATACTTCTAATCCTTTAAATAAATACTATTGAAATATACATTAAAATGCACAAATCATTAAAATCATAGCCTAGTGAATTTAAACAACTGAAGATAACTAGTATATATATCAAGAAGTAAACTATGGCTAGCACCACAGAAGCCCCAGTTAGGTCTTTCCCAGTCATAAACTCCCCTGTAAAGAGCACTATCCTGATGTGTAACATCATAGATTAGTATTTTCTGTATAAATTTAAAAGTTCACACCGAATAGTAGTCCCAATAGGGTATTTATGGCTATTAGCTGGCTCTTTCTATCTGTAAGTCAGAGGTACAGGATTTTTTTACGTTATAGCTCTACCATTTCCAACACATGATCTCCAAAACATCATGGTCCCCTGGATTATATCTTGGGGTGTTTTTATAAGCCAGTCCTATAAGTAGTACTCATTATTTCCATACACATCATATAGAACAGAACTCAGTCGTGTTATCATATCAAACTGCATGGAGACTGGAACCTGTAGTCCAGCTACTTTCTGAAAATGATGGGGACACAGGCAAGCTAATTATTAATTGTTCTTTTGGTTTTTATATATACAAGGTCTTCTCTCACATTTAACACACTCATCTCCATACAATGGTTGTAGAGTCCTATCCTGTCACCTGGCACCCAGGTGAATCCCAGATTCTCTGAGAGAGAATACAAGATACTGATAGAGACAAACCTCAGATGTATATGTTTCTTATCATATTTAGCCACATGTCGACTAGAAAGACAAGCTGTCTTCCCACACCCACTTAATGGTGGTACAGTACCAGGATATAACATTATAGATTGAAGCTGGAAACACGTATTTATGGCATTATATATTCAAACTGGAAGAGCAATTACATTGTCTATGGAATTTTTCCATTATGATATCCCCAGTCATGTTTTTAGATCCATGTCATTTTATTTAAAAAATTGTTTTTAAAAATACATTTGTAATATAATTATTGTATATGTTCACCAACATAAATAATTTTGGTCAAAAATAGTTTTAAATGCATAACTTACTTTTAGTGCAGCTTTTAATCCCAGAAGTTCTGTTTGGCTGACAATACAAAGTCAACCTTGAACAAATAAAAAGATGAATTTGTCTTCTACCTATGGGCTGAAGACTGTGGTGGGCAGTTTTGGGGTTTTTTTGTTTCTTTGTTTTTTTTGTGGTGGGCAGTTTAAGAGGAAAAATCAGGTAATCAGTGATGGGCATGTTAGTTTTGAAATATATGTTAAATCCATGAAATGATATTAAAATGGCAGTTAAACTTATGAGTGTGGAATTTCAGAGAGGAAATCTGACAAGATATGTAAATTTAATAGTCATCAGGAAATAGATGGTATCCAACACCATGAAAAAATGTGATGTAGATGGGGAAAAAAAATGGCAGCCAAGAACTGAGTCCTGATGCCTTCCAACATAAAACAGATTGGAAAAGTTACAAAGGAGAGAGAAAAGGAGCGACTGATGAGGTATACCTGCATTTATCATATTTATTGGAAACAAGTGAAGAAAATTTTTCAATAGGGAGAAAAAGTTATGTAAAATAATATTGATAGATCAAGAAGCAAGAATTTGATATTAACCATTTGATATAGTACATGTAGTTTTCTTTTTAAAAGATTTTATTTACTTACTTGAGAGAGAGGGGATAGGGGGAGGGACAGAGGGAGAGAGACAGCAGAGCTTCTGCTGTGTGTGGAGGCCAACATGGGACTCAATCCCACAACCCTGAGATCATGACCTGAACTGAAATCAAGAGTCAGACACTTAACTGACTAAGCCACTCAGGTATGCCAGTATATGGAGTTATAAATAGTATGCTTTAATTAAATAGTAGGACAAATGTTGATTGGGCAAAATGAGGGGATATGTAGAACAAGATAAATTGTTTTTTTAAGATGGAAAAATAATACTATTTTTTGTTTTTTGGTGATATAAGTAATTACATAGAGAGCAAAATGAAAAAAAAAGGAATTGTAGGAGATATTGGGATAATGTTGTTGAGTCTGAGACCAAATAAGATCTAATTTAAAAATGAAGGGATTAAAATAAGAACAGACATCTCACCAAAGATGATATACAGTTGACAAATAAGCATGTGAAAAGATGTTCAATATCATATGTCATAGGGAATTGCAGATTAAATCAACAAAGAGATATTACTGCACACCTACTAGAATAGCAAAAATCTAAAACACTGACAAACCAAATGATTGTGAGGATATTGAATAATAAGAACTCTCCGTCTTTGCTGGTGGGAATACCAAGTGATACAGCCACTTTTGAAGATGCTCCAGCAGTTTCAACAAAGCCTAAGCATAAGTTTACCATAAGATCAGCAATCTCGGGAGGCTTGGGTGGCTCAGTCAGTTGAGCCGCTGCCTTCAGCTCGGGTTGTGGTCCCGGGGTCCTGGGATTGAGTCCTGCATCGGGCTCTTTGTCCAGCGGGGAGCCCGCTTCTCTCTCTGCCTCTGCCTGCTTGTCCTCTCTCTCTGACAATTACCCAGACGAAGTGTAAATCTATATGCACACACAAACCGGCAAAGAATGTTTATAGCAGCTTTATTCATATTTACCAAACTTAGAAACAAATAAAGTTTTATGTATAATACTGCATATAGGACATTATGCATTTGTCAAAATCCATAGAACTAAACAACACAGGGAATGAATGCTAATGTCAACTATGGACCTTAGTTAATAATTATGTATTGACAGTGTTTCATCAATTATAACATGGATTAGTGCATACTAATGCAAGATGTTAATAATAGAAAATGTGGGGAGGTGGTGACAGTGTATATAAAAACTGTAATTTCTGCAAATTTTTCTGGAAACTTAGAACTCCTATAAGAATTGCTATCCCAGGATGAAAAAAATCAACAGAATTATAAAAATACTAAAAATAAATGGAGGGTTTATTTTCTGATACAAGCAGAGATCTTTGTTAACAGGTAGGAAATTAGCATATTCAGGTGTAGATGCTAGTTGATGAGAAGATGTTAGGAAGGAAGATGGAAATTATGTTCTATTGTTTCAAATTCTTAGTAAAAAAAGAGGAAAAATTTTAATTGTGGAGTGAGGATATCTAAGTATTAGAATTTTGAGATGAGAAGAAAGATTATGTGAAATAATCTGTTAAGAGAGTAGAAAAATCGATGTGTTAGGAAAGTGTGAGATAATTGCAGTGCAATTAAAGGCCCAGTTGACATCAGTGGTTTTAATTTTAAAACAAGACCAGTCAATGTGATCTAAATATGAAGGTTTTTTTTTTCCTTTCCTCCAGACTTACTCAGATGTATGTTACATGTGTAGAATAGACAAACATTAGATGTAACCAGAGTTGTGGTTTTGCAAAGGAAATATGATAAAATGCGTGGGGGTATGGAAAAAAATGTATGAGAGAGAGTACTCTTAATGCATTACCATATGTATTAGTCTTATGACTGTCATAACCGAATATCACAGATTGGGTGGATTAAACAATAGGAATGTTTTTGTTTGATTGTTTGTTTTCACAGTTCTAGAGGCCAGAAATCCAAGACTGAGGTGTTTGTCAGGTTTGGGTTCTCCTAAGGCCCCTCTCACAATTCAGCCAATTCTGTAAGTTTTTTGCCACTTTGTGACAAGTATCACTTTTACTCCAGTTTATAATAACACATTCCATATTTCCATCTCAGGTTTGACCAGAATCCCCTCTAATGTCCTTAGATCTTCCAGTAGTCTCAAGATCATCTAGGCTTTTTCTTTTATTTTTTCCCTCCTTTTAAGATTTTTATTTATTTATTTTGAGAAAGAGAGAGTGCATGTGTGTGAGCAGGAGGGGGTGGGGTGAGTGGGAGAGAATCTTAAGCAGACTCCTTTTTGAGCCTGTGTGAGCTCAATCCTATGATTGTGAAATCATGACCTGAGCTGAAATCAAAGAGTCAAATGCTTAACCAACTGAGCCACTTAGGTGCCCCTAGACTTTTCTAATATGCAACTCAATTCATCCAGCTTGTACCCATGCCAAAGCCACTGTCATATTTTTTTTTTTTTAAAGATTTTATTTATTTATTTGACAGAGAGAAATCACAAGTAGGCAGAGAGGTAGGCAGAGAGAGTGAGAAGGAAGCAGGCTCCCTGCCAAGCAGAGAGCCCGATGCGGGACTCGATCCCAGGATCCCGAGATCATGACCTGAGCCGAAGGCAGCAGCCTAAACCACTGAGCCACCCAGGCGCCCCCCACTGTCATATTTTTAGGCATTTATTTCAACAGAACTCTACTTCTCAGTGCCAAAATCTTAGTTTGCTAGGGCTGCCATAACCAAATATCACAGACCATGTGGCTTAAACGATACAAATTTATTTCCTCAGAATTCTGGAGGTGATCTCTCTGCTTTGCTCCAGCTCACCAGTATCTCTCAGAGAAGAGCTTATATATACACTTGTCTGGGGCACCAATTTTTGCAACTGCCCAGTGGGGGGCATCACCAAATTGCCTGGCTCTGGTAGCCAGAAGAGTTTGTACTTGTGGTCCCACAAGGTTCTATATTTTGCATACTTTTGAAAGGACCCTGGCTTTCTAAGGTTCTGGCTTCTAATCAGCTTGAACCTAGGTGTTGAGATCCTTCCCTTAGAGACCTTGATAGGTCATTGACTGTCCTGAGTCTTAACTATTGGGAGCTATTAAAAATATAATAGGCTGCTTGGACAAGCATAGAGTTTTGAGAGCTAACAAAGAGCTAGAACAGGATTAAAAAAAAAAATGCTTATCTCTTAAAAGAAGCCACTCCCTCAAGAATGGGAGAGGGGTAAAAAAAAAAAAAAAAAAAAAAAAAAAAAGAATGGGAGAGGGGGTTTTCCCATCTGTTGTAAAGAAACTAAGGGTTCCTGGGTGGCACAGTAAATTAAACATCTGACTCTTGGTTTCAGCTCACGTCATGATCTCAGGGTCATGAGATCAAGCCCCACACTGGGCTCCACACTCAGCACAGAGTCTGCTTAAGTTTCTGGGTTTTATGTCCACCTCTGCTTCTGCCTCTCCCCATCCCTCCATGCTTGCTCACACATTCTCTCTCTAAAATAAATAAATAAATCTTAAAAAAAAAAATACACCAGCAGAGACAGTAAAGCAAATGAAGAAATTCAGGAATATGTTCCAAATAAAAGAGCAAGATAAAAATTCAAGAAAAAAAATTTAGTTAATGGAGATAGTGATTTACTTGATAAAGAGTTCAAAGTAAAGGTCATAAATATGCTTAATGAACTGGAAAGAGGAATGGGTTAAAACAGTGAGAACTTGAAAGGAGAGATGGAAAATACAAGAAAGTACCAAATATAAGTCATGGAGTGAAGAATGCAGTAACTGAACTGGGAAGTTCATGAGAATAGTTCAGTAGCAGATTAGATGAAAAAAGGATCAGTGAACTTGACGATGAGGCAGTGGAACTCACCATCAAAGCAGAAAAAAAAAATGGAGAAAAAAAGGTGATAGCTTAAGGGACCTCAGGGACAACATCAGATGGACTAACATGCACATGATAGGGCTCCCAGACAGGAGAGAAAAGGGAAGAAATCTTATTTGAAGAAACAATGGCTAGGGGGGCCTGGGTGGCTCAGTGGGTTAAAGCCTCTGCCTTCAGCTCAGGTCACGATCCCAGGGTTCTGGGATCGAGCCCCGCATCGGGCTCTCTGCTCTGCGGATAGCCTGTTTCCTCCTCTCTCTCTCTGCCTGCCTCTCTGCCTACTTGTGATCTCTGTCTGTCAAATGAATAAATAAAAATCTTAAAAAAAATAAATAAATAAACAATGGCTAAAAACTCCTGAGGGAAGGAAGCAGGTATCCAGATCTCGAAGCCCAGAGAGTTCCAAATATGATGAATCTAATGAGCCTCACAGCAAGACACATTATAATTAAAATGTCAAAAGTTAAAGACAAGGAGAGAATCTTAAAACCAGCAAGAAAAAACAGCTTGTTATGTAGAAGGGAACACTCTCTCATAAGACTATCAGCAGGTTTTTTAGCAGAAACTTTGTAATCCAAAAGGGAGTAGCAAAATACATTCAAAGCACTGAAAGAAAAACAGACCAACAGGCAACCAAAAACTTCTACTCAAGAATATTCTACTCAACAATGCTATCATTCAGAATTGAACAAAAAACCAAGAGATTTTCAGACAAGAAGAAACAAGTTTTTCTTTCCAAACAAAGGGGAAAGGAAGGGAAAATTTATCTGGAAGATGTTTGTTTATTTAAAAAAAATACAGAATGTCAGAAATAGGTATTTGCCTACTCTGGGCAACACAGGCATATACTTTCTCTCTCTCAATTAAGAGGTTTACCAAATTCTCTGATTTCATGCATCCATTTAGTCTGCAGATGATTATTTTGTCCTACTCAAAGGATCATGCCCATCAGACATATTGATGGTAGGAGATAAGATTAAAATCTGGGAGACTTTAGAGATATGCTGTCAGGCTCTGAAGAGAAAATCTCAGGCTCTTTAAATGCTATAATAACTATGATGTGACAAGTCAATTTTCCTGTATCTGCTAGCATTCAGCTAGCATTCAGGGAGATGCATGCGTTTTGGTGGATTTTGGTAGATTTCCTGTGGAGTTTGAGTGCAAAATATAACATTTTTGGGTGTATTTCTGGGACCTTTTTAACTAAGGAACTCAAAATCAGCCTGTTTCCAGTTAGGCCCCTGTTAAAGAAGGCTTTACACGCTGTTCAGACTGCATTGTAATTCCTGTCTTTAACTCTTTTAACCAAGAATATCCAATCAGTTTGGGAAGCTCTATGGATCCAATAACATAATTTTATAGGACAAACACTGGAGGAACTTGTAGATTTTAGGATACACATTTATATATTAGTAAATAACTTTTTTCTTTGGAAAAGCTACTCTTAATTTGCAGAAGTTTTGTATACAAATTGAATGCCTCATCATAAAGGCAAATGACATGAATGTAAAGTACCTGTCATCTGATATGTTACATGATTTTCTAAACCATATTATGTATCATATTTAAAAATGTAAACCTGGCGATTCACAGACCTGTACCCCTGGGGATAAAAATACATTATATGTTTATTAAAAAAAAATTTGGAAGGGGAGGCGAAACATAAGAGACTATGGACTCTGAAAAACAACCTGAGGGTTTTGAAGGGTCAGGGGTGGGAGGTTGGGGGAACAGGTGGTGGGTAATGGGGAGGGCACGTTTTGCATGGAGCACTGGGTGTTGTGCAAAAACAATGAATACTGTTACACCGAAAAAATAAATAAAATGGGGGAAAAAAATTAAAGTATAAAAAAAAATGTTCCATCCTCAAATCAGTTATATTTTCATGTCTATGCAGCTTTTTCTCTAGCTCTCTATGTAAGAGTGGGGATTATCAGATTCTAAAATCATCCTTTGACATATTTTTATGCATTGATTTATTTTTAATCTTTCACACTAGAAAGGAAGCTTCATGAGAGCAAGAACTCTGTCTTGTTTATTACTCTATTACCCATAACTAGAAACATATTGGCACATAGGAATTAAATTTAAGATATATATATTTTTTGAAGGACTGTGAAAGGGGATTACCTAAAATTCATGTTCTGGATCTAGAGAGTCTCTCCCATTTTAATTTCTCTACCAATCTCTCCTTCAACTCTCTATTGCTCTTTTTTACACATTTATTTGGTAATAGCTTTGAGTCATTCTGTTTTGGAACAACTGGGTTGCTTAGATAGTTAAGAGTCTGACTCTTGGTTTTAGCTCAGGTGGTGACCCCAGGCTCCTGGGATCGAGCCCTGCGTTGGGCTCCACCTAGGGAGTCTGCTTGAGGATTCTCTCTCCATTTTTCTCTGTCCTCCCCCACCCGTGCTTTCACATTCTCTCAAGTAAGTAAGCAAATAAATACATCTTTTTAAAAAAAGTCATTCTGTTCTGCTAAATGTAGTAATGAGGGGGGAAAACTCTAGGAGACAATAATAAAAGAAACAATGACTGGCTCTTTCTCTAGATGGAGTATTTCTATCATCTTCTAAGCATCAAATAAGAATAAATAGATAAAATGCTTTACATAAATATTTTCACATTTCTCTCATCATTATGCAACTTAAGCAATTTATCTATAATTCCTGATATACTAATATTTTACAGTACTATTAATATTCAGTTTTAACAGTGTCACCCTTTATGAAATTGCCTTAGGTCACAATTACATGGCTTGTGTAGAGTAATTAATTAACCAGCTGCTTTTGAATCCGTATCATATTATTTGACTTTATAACCTCTAATAATGACGGTTCTATTACCAACCATGAAAAATCTTTTCTCTAGGCCAAATTTTGCATTTACTGAAATTTACTCTAACCCTTCATTATTGTATTGTAGTATACTGTATGAAGAAATAGAAGATAAATTTTTGTTGTGTTTTTAGTAATAATGATAAAGCCTTTCCACTTTTTCAAATTATGTAGTCAAAGAGCCCCAACAGCATTTTTTTTAAGATTTTATTTATTTATTTGACAGACAGAGATCACAAGTAGGCAGAGAGACAGGCAGAGAGAGAGGGGGAAGCAGCCTCCTCGCTGAGCAGAGAGCCCCATGTGGGGCTCGATCCCAGGACCCTGGGATCATGACCTGAGCTGAAGGCAGAGGCTTTAACCCACTGAGCCACCCAGGTGCCCTGCCAACAGCATTTTTAATAGAGAAAAAAGTCGGTCTGATAGAATATGATATCATATTCAAACAGCTCTTAGAATTTTCTTTCAGTATATTCTGAAATACTGGCATTATTGCTTTTTTCTCAGCCATGGTGATTTTTTTCAACCAGGGCATTCATGTCCATTTGACAATATCTAAAATCAAACTGAGTTCACAAGGAGTCCTGTCACATGGCTTGCATTGTTCTTCTGATACTTCTGTAGCCACACCTATAGTAAACTAGAATCATAGCATCAATAATGATATCAAATAGCATGTTTTTTTGTGTGAGCTCACAACATACCAGATGCTGTTAGACATTTTACATTAATCATTTTATTATAATACCTACTATGAAATAGATATTAATGTTATCTGCATAATTTAGGGAAGTTTCAGAACCTGTGATCACATAGCTGACAAGTCATATAAATATCATTAAAACTCAGGAGTAATTCTGTGCTCTATAATTATGCCAACCATTTACAGCCAGGATGAGATATAGGTGTCCAAGGATTCATTTATATATAACCAAATCTGATTCTTAATTGTGACCCTTGAAAATATAAGTGACATAATAAATCTTGTTTAATGAAAGGAAACATTTAATGAAAAGAAATCTGTGTCTGGGCAACTCAGGTGTTAAGCATATAATAGTAATGACACTGTTGTTGATTTTTGTTTAACAAAATGATTTGTACTTTGTCATTTACATATATGACAGGCTAAAATTTTCCATCATTCATTGAGTCTGGCTAAATCACTACATTCATACTAACAATTGTATAGTACAGATTTGATTATTACTGTCATGATTAATCACAGTATACATGGCATTTTTAAGAATGCTTGGAAAATGTTCTAGTGCACAGATTAGTTTCTTTTGGTACAGTGTTTAGTATCATTCAAATTTCTAGTTACTGCATAAGGGCAGTAGTTAGTATCTCCTGAGAACTGATGTCTTGACTTCATTTCCAGCATTCCTACAGCATGAGGGTGTTTGCAACAATTAGATGTGATCCAATCAATACTCAGAGGCTTCAGTGATTCTAATAAAAAAAAATTATCATTAAAAATATAAACATTGGAATGGCTAATTTTACATATTTCATTCCTGTCCTGCTTGGTCACCTCCAAAAAATGAAATCTTTTTTTTTCCCCCTGTCTGCATTCCTTCTCGCTCCTATTGGACAAAAAATACTCTTGGGGAAAAAAAATCATATAAATACACAGATCATTATGTCTATATTGGATGAGATTCTCCAATTACGTATTTCTAGTCAGCTCTATTTCAAGTTTATCAATGCCATCTTCACTTTCACTGGGTACTATGAAGACATCATTTCCAGCCATTAAATAGTATTACCTCATATCCTCATTTTTTGGAAGAATATTTTCACTATTTCCTTGTTTTGACCAAATTGTAGTTCTTTTGTGTGGGCCCTGTTTCCCTAGGGCTTCTCAGTGTGCCAGCCCTGTGTAGTGAATTCTTGGATGCAGATAGTGTTCTGACTACCTCGTTGCTGCTTCCATCCCTTTGTCTTATCTACTATTCATTATGCTACTTAAGTACTAACATCTGCCTCCTCACCATTGACCTGAATTTTGAAGACTTTAATATATGGCTTATCTTCTTTTTACACAAAAATTCCAAGGAGCGTTAGCTCATAGGAACATACCTTCTTCCACCTATCACTCATAATTTCTTGACCATCCCATTGTTAACTTTGTTCTTATCATACCTCACTAAGAATGCTCCACACACATTCCTTGCAGTGAGGACAAATGCAGATAATGTTCTCCTTGTAACATTATTTATAAAGCACTCCATTAGAAAGCCAAACAAATGGAGGAAAAGAACTCCCAAATATCTGGCTTGAACTGAGAGGTAAGGAAAAGAGATTAAAAAACAACAACAACAACAACAAACAAAAAAACCCCAACAGTCTTTTTCCTAACAGTTACTGCAAATTATATTGTAATTTAGGACTCAAAATAGTAATTATTAAGCCTCTAATATATTAACACTTTCCATTTTACCAACAATTGCTTGGTTATATGTGTTTCTTATTCACTGAAATGCTCTAATTTTGAAATCTTAGACTCTAACATTATACCTCCCAATTGGCATCATATTTTTCACCCTCTTATTTATGGATTCATAGTTCACCATATTTCCAAAGACGTTTTGACATTCAGTCTCTTTAGCTTGTTTTAACCACTTATTTGAGTGTTCTTGGGCTGCTTACTTAATTCTTTGTGTTTGAGGTATTTCATCTGTAAAATGAGTTAATGGCATCAGCTTTATGATTGAATAAGAACAGTAAGAACAGTTTCTGGCACACAAAGATTACAAAGTAATTCTTAGCTATTCCCATTAATTATACTATTAATATCATCTTATTATTCTATTTTTTAAATCTGTTCTTAAAATGAGTCCTTTCCTCATGTCTTCTCCTTCCTTAACTAAGATTCTTCAGAGTTTACATCCTTTCTTCCCTGTATGTTCAACTGCTCTATTCACTTTGCCTTTTCCTGGAGCCACGCACAAAAAGCCAATAATACTTTAATCCCATAATCACATTCTCTGTTTTCTGTTTGTTTGTCTATCTAGCCTATAAAAAAAATACCTTTATTATGAGTCTGGTCAAATACTTCACTATGGGGGTGCCTGGTTGGCTCAGTTGGTTAAGTGCCTGCCTTTGGCTCAGGTCATGATCCCAGGGTCATGGGATCAAACCCCTGGAGCCCCTTTTGGGCTCCCTGCTCAGTGGGGGACCTGCTTCTCCCTCTCCCTCTGCAGCTCCCCCTCTTTGTGCCCTCTTGTACTCTCTCTTTCTCTGTCAAGTTAATAAATAAAATCTTAAAAAATACTTCACTACATGCATTATGGAATGTATATCGCTTCCATTCACTGAAAGAAAACTGCTGAATGCAGTTTGCAAGTAGCTTGTTACAAACATCTTTATGACAAGTCTTTTAAGCACTACATGTGTTACAAAATGGGTATTCCTTCCATTTACTGAAAAAACACTGCTGAACCCAGGGTGCAAAGAGTTTCCTAGAAGAAGCATCTTTATATTAAAAATCTTTTAAAAAATCTTGGTCCCCTCCCCTTTTTTATTGTCATTTTAGAAAAAAAATCACTGAAGAATAAGTTTGTACAATTTCTCTGAATTTATTTTCTCTTTTGAGGTATAATTGACACATAACATTAGTTTCAGGTTTACAACATATTGTTCAATATTTGCATATATTGTGAAGTAATCGACACAGTTAGTGTAGTTACCATCTGATGTTCTCTGTTTCTATACCCACAGTCCTGAGTACTGCTGAAGAAAACTCACAAATAAAAATGACTAAGAGTCATTAGAAATTCATGGTTCCACTGGGGTACCTGGGTGGCTTAGTTGGTTAAGCTTTTGACTTCTGCTCAGGTCAGGATCCCAGGGTCCTGCTTCGGGCTCCCTGTTCCTCCTTCTGCCCCCCCCCCCCCCCCCCCGCTCATGCACTCTCTCTCTCTCTTTCTCTCATTCTCACTCTCAAATAAATAAATAAAAAAAATATTTATATTAAAAAAAAAGAAATTCATGGTTGTCAATATTGGCTGTCACTTCAACACTTTTGGCAATTCTATTATAGGTCACTACTCAGCACTTTCATTACTCCATTTAGTGGCTATTAAAAATCTTCACTGAGCTTCTGAAGTCCCCTTTACCACCTTTACTCACCTCCCCCATTATCCAGAGATGATCCTGCTTCTTACTTCAAAATATAATGTAAAAACAATTAGATATGAGCTTCCTGTATTCCCTAACATCTCCCATTATGAATTTATCTACACTTGATCTCATGGATATCCTGTTTTCCCTGAGATGGAAGAATATTTGCCCCTCCACTACTGAAATCTAAGCCATCCACCTGGTTTTATTTTATCCTGGCCTTTCCTGTGTCTTCTGGGAAGCTACTTTATCACTCATGTTTGATTCTTTGTCTGAGAATAAGCAGACTCCAATGTGTAACATTAAGACAAAAAGAAAAGAAAAACCATTTAACTATGTCTCCTTCAAACTCTTGTCCCGTTCTGCTAGAGCCAGACTCTCAGCCACTAAAGTCTGTCCTTGTTGTCCTCATTTTCACAGGATTGATCTGCACTTCATTTCTTATCATTTTGGTTTTTACTATTCACTAAATCTACTTTGGTAAATGAGCTTACTGAAGCAATATTTATAATGATCACTAACCTGTGATAAGCATCATGGAATCTATATATTTGTATCTATAACATCTGCATCTATCAGTCTCTCCAGAAGTTACTCACATTCATTTTAGGAGACAAAAAGCACAGTCTGTAGAGCTACTGTACAGATTGCTCTATTCTCCAGCCTCTCCTTTCACTGCACAGAAGCTTGGGGGTACTCATGAATGGTGTAATGTTCTCCTTTCAATCAAATGTGGTTCATGGGATTTCTGATGCTGCTTTAGTAGCTGGCAATTTTTTCTCCAGATTATAGGAATAATTTTCCAAAATTGTATATATTAGGGGAACTTTCTGTAGTGTGGTCCCTCTGGCCAATTCATTTCACATGATTATAGAACACTGTAATAAAATGTAGCGGCTGTCAGGCTGTTCCACTGGGCTCATGGGGTATGCAGAGCCCTGTTAACTGCCACTATGGCAGGGAAGGGCATAGGTAAGAGAGAGTGAGGCTGTGTGAGCATCTTCCCTATAAACCCCAGAAGTACCACCTTCAGCCAGAGCTCTTCCATCATAAAACATGTTCCAAATACATTTAGCTTCTCTGTAATTTTTTGTTCAGAGAAAATTTCCAAAACCAAATCTAATGAATTGCAAAGAGACTTTGGTGTCAGACACACCTGGGACTTAACTTTATGTCTCCCACTTTCTAGCTTTGCAGCCTCAGCCAATTTAGTTTTTGACCTATTTCTTATCCATAAGACAGACTATGATTTCAGATTTCAAGGCTGAAAGACACAGACCTAATATGTACAAACAGCAATGATTACTTTTACTTATAAACTTATGAGATAGATAACATTATCTTCATTCTATAAATAAAGAAACCATGGCTTTAAGATATGATGTAAATGCTGAAGGTGACTCAGCTGGTCACAGAGAGACTAAACTCTTACTAATCTGATTCCAAAGTCCATACTCTGAAACAAGATGTGGTGCTTGGTACTTTACATAATACAGCAAGTGCCAAGCCAATAATAAGTAATAAGAAGGGTCTTATAAAATTTCTGTTACATAATGCATTTTAATTAAATTATTCTTTACATTTATAAGTGGGTTTAAATTTCCAAGTTTTCAATAGTCATGTTTTTACTTGAAGTTTAAAATACTTCTGTAATGGAGATGAAGTAGACACTGACATCTCTATTTTTCCAGTAAGCCTACAGAAATTCATGTAACTAAAAGGACTTATTGAACATGGTTAGAAAGTGGCATAATTATTTGTATTTTTTAGTTAATTTTTTAAAGATTTTATTATTTACTTGACAGACAGAGATCACAAGTAGACAGATAGGCAGGCAGAGAAAGAGAGGAGGAAGCAGGCCCCCCGCTGAGCAGAGAGCCTGATGTGGGACTCAATCCCAGGGTCCTGGGATCATGACCTGAGCCAAGGGCAGAGGCTTTAACCCCCTGAACCACCCAGGCACCCCAATTATTTGCATTTTTGCACTTTTCCTATATCAAAGTGATTTATGAGAAACAAATTTTATATTCCCCTCTCTATAGAAGAGCAACACTATAAAATAATTAAAAACATTCTTTTTTTTTTAAAGATTTTTTTTATTTATTTGACAGAGATCACAAGTAGGCAGAGAAGCTGGCAGAGAGGAGGAATCAGGCTCCCTGCTGAGCAGAGAGCCCGATATGGGGCTCGAACCCAGGACCCTGGGATCATGATCTGAGCCTAAGGCAGAGGCTTTAATCCACTGAGCCACCCAGGCACCCCAGTTCAAACCATTTTTATTTAAAACCATTTAATTGTACTAACCTGAGAAAGTCCTACTGCATCTTTTCATTTTCCTTTAGCTTTAAATAAAATTTTCTTTAAAAATAGTTCCAACAGGGGCACCTGGGTGGCTCAGTGGGTTAAGCCTCTGCCATGGGCTCAGGTCATGATGTCAGGGTCCTGGGATAGAGCCACACATAGGGCTCTCTGCTCAGCAGGGAGCCTGCTTCCTCCTCTCTCTCTGCCTGCCTCTCTGCCTACTTGTGATTTCTGTCAAATAAATAAATAAAATCTTAAAATAAAAATAAAAATAGTTCCAACAAAAGAAAGATTGAAACATATAAAGCATATTTCTGTCTCTAAACTGGAAGTTTCTTTAAAAGAAAAAGTTGGAATTGAACACTGATACTCTGTGAGAGTTTAGAACTCTAAGAGATGAAGCTGCCCTTTTGTATGTCTTTTTGTTTTTGTTTTTGTTTGTTTTTTTGTTTTTTTTTTGTCTTTTTGTATGTAGCTATAAATGCTTCAGATAGATTCCTTCTTACATAATTCATATTTACTATCGAGATCCCTCCGTAGGCTAACGAACAACTCATTTTGGTTTCTCAGTATATACAATATAGTGGTTTCTGTGCATTTGATGACTTACAACAATAAAAATACTAACCTGTTTTTAAGGCATGAATTGTGGCTCAAATGTTCATATGTGAAATTTTAAAATCTAACATTAGAAATCAAAAGGAAAGACTAATGTAACTGGTACACTTATTAAAATAAGGAAAATATTCTAACATTAAATATGACATAAAGAATTGATTTCCTAATCTCAATTTGCAATAGGGAATAGTTTTATATTGTGCTTTACTATAATATGCTTTACTTATTTTATTCATTGACAAAATATCAAACTGATTGAAAAGAGTACAACTTTGGCAGAGATTACATTGAGTTGTTGATTCCTTTGCTGTGTGAAAACTTAGACTAGTGGTAATAATGTCCATCATCTTGATATGTAGTACAGACAGATGGTTTGGTGGTTATCAAACATCTCTGCTCTGTTTTGGCATTCCATCTCCTTCAAGAGCTATTTATTGACTCATATATTCAACTACTATAAACATAATACCTTATTTAGAAAATGTATTGTGACAGAATAAAAATAAGAGCACTAGTCAAAGACTGATTTATGGCTTGCAAGGGCTTGGTTATATAATTCAGCATATAAATGCATTGACATGTCTATATTAAATAAGGAAATGTTATGGAATTTCTTTTTATTTATTGTATTGTAAATTATATAAATAGATGTAATTATGTATCCTTAAGTTTTCAAGCAACATATAAATTGTAGGTCACCTACCATAACATTTAATTCTCATATGTATCTATATAACATCTCTTCATCCTATGGTGATTCACAAGGGAAAATATTTTAGAGATCATTTTAATGTCATGAAGGGTCTTTGTTATACTTCGATGTTAGCAGTGTTGTTTAACTTTTCTTTCTTTCTCTTTTCTTTTCGTTCTTTTTTTTGGCATTTCATTAATAAAAGCTTTAGCCATTTTTATATATGCAGGGATGCATGACAAGAGAGAGATTTTTTAGTGGAGATGTTTGTAAGCCTTGTATTTGATAAGCACACAGAATGTTTCAGTCCATTCCCTTGAATGCTCTGTGAGAGTCAGATGGTGAATGAGAAGTTGGGCCATGGCATCCTGTAATCAACAGTGAATGAAATTTAGGGACAACACTACACTAGCTTGAACCAAAAGAGGTTCTTCCAGGCTAACAGAGTCTATACAAATAATATTTTTATTGGCCTCTGAACAACAGATTTATTTCTACTTGCTAACAAGTCGTTCTATGAGAATATAATTCTTTCTGCATGAATTATGACATTTCTGTCATGTAATTATCACATCTGGTTTTTCAGTCATTAAGGAAGAAAGTAATTAATAACAGCTGTTATAAATAGTTCATATCTGATCTTTGGTTCATCAAAATTTTTTTGTTTAAGTTCTGGAAAAATAGCAAATACAGAGCATCTCATTTCTTCTGCTACCATCTCACCTTAAAGATGTGTCACAACCTGCCTTGTGCAACATATTTATAGGGTAAATTTAGGGTAAATTTTCACATTGAAGCTTACAAATTAGTTTTGTTTCCTGAAGGTCTAGCAAGTGTCAAAAAATTATGAGATCAAAAGGGAGTTAAGCAATGGCATATCTATGTGACATGTATGAAATATGATTATGATAATAATTATGTAGTTTTCACATTAGGTATTTATTGCTTCTGTTGTCCCACTTGTCAAAACACAGTCTTCCTAAACATTAAAAAATTTTCACTGTGTAAATTTAAACTTCCAAAGAAATTGCAAAAATAATACAGAACTCTCATATAGCAGTGGCACAAGAAATTAGATGCTCTATAAACATACTAAAATATAAAATAAAAATCAGATAATAGAATAAATTATGTTTTGTTAATGTATTTTCAGGTCATTTTCTCAGACTCTGCTTGTGTGTTACACTGCTTTGCATAAGGTATCTCTAAATCACAGAGGCTGATCAGTATCCTCCAAGTAAATAATTGAAATATAAAATTAATTAAAAACTAGTAAAAATTTGTAGGTAAGAAGAATTTTATAGATGTGTATAAGAAATATCCTGTCAGATTATAGATAAGATGGCGGAGAAGTAGCAGCCTGAGACTACATCAGGTAGCAGGAGATCAACTCGATAGCTTAACTAAACATTGCAAACACCTACAAATCCAACGGGAGAGCGAAGAGAAGAAGAACAGCAACTCTAGAAACAGAAAATCAACCACTTTCTGAAAGGTAGGACTGGCGGAGAAGTGAATCTAAAACGACGGGAAGATAGACCGCGGGGGGAGGGGCCGGCTCCCGGCAAGCGGCGGAGCAACGGAGACAAAATCAGGACTTTTAAAAGTCTGTTCCACTGAGGGACATTGCTCCAGAGGCTAAACCAGGGTGAAGCCCACGCGGGGTCAGCGTGGCCCCAGGCCCCGCAGGGTCACAGAAGGATCGGGAGTGTCAGAGTGTCGGAGAGCTCGCAGGTATTAGAACAGAGAAGCTGGCTGCAGAGACAGAGCCGAGGACTGAACTCTCAGCTCGGAGTTACCTTGAACTGGTCGCAGGCTGGGTGAGCTCGGAGCGCGGCTAGAGGCTGGGGATACGGGAGTGATTGGGTGCTGTCCTCTGGGGGCGCACTGAGGAGTGGGGCCCCAGGCTCTCGGCTCCTCTGGGCCAGAGACTAGGAGGCCGCCATTTTCATTCCCGTCCTCCGGAACTCTACGGAAAGCGTTCAGGGAACAGAAGCTCCCGAAAGCGAACCCGAGCCGATTACTTAGTCCGGCCGCCGGTAAGGGCGGTGCAATCCCGCCTCGGGCAAAGACACTTGAGAGTCACTACAACAGGCCCCTCCCCCAGAAGATCAACAAAATATCCAGCCAGGACGAAGTTCATCTATCAAGGAGAAAGCAGGTTCAATTCCTAAGACAGCAGAGCAATTCCAGAGGAGGAGAAAGCAAAGCACGGAACTCATGGCTTTCTCCCCATGAGTCTTCAGTCTTGCGGCTACTTCAATTTTTTTTTTCTTTTTTCAATTTTTTTTTTCTTTTTTCTTCTTCTGCTAAATTTTTTAAAAACTTTTACCCTTTTCTTTTTTAACGTTTTTTGACTAGTTCATCTAAATATATATATTTTTTCTTTCTTTTTTATATTTTTTTATTTGTTTTATTTTTTAAATTTTTTTTTCCTTTTTTTTTTTCTTTTTTTTTTTCAGAACCTGTTTTTATCCCCTTTCTCCCCCCCACAATTAGGGGTCTCTTCTGATTTGGTTACAGCGCATTTTTCTGGAGTCTTTGCCACCCTTTTAGTAGTTTATTTGCTCCTTCATATCCTCTTATCTGGACAAAATGACAAGGCAGAAAAAATCACCACAAACAAAAGAACAAGAGACAGTACCGAAGGCTAGGGACCTAATCAACACAGACATTGGTAATATGTCAGATCAAGAGTTCAGAATGACGATTCTGAACATTCTAGCCGGGCTCGAAAAAGACATGGAAGATATTAGAGAAACCCTCTCTGGAGATATTAAAGCCCTTTCTGGAGAAATTAAAGAAATAAAATCTAACCAAGTTGAAATCAAAAAAGCTATTAATGAGGTGCAATCAAAAATGGAGGCTCTCACTGCTAGGATCAATGAGGCAGAAGAAAGAATTAGTGATATAGAAGACCAAATGACAGAGAATAAGGAAGCCGAGCAAAAGAGGGACAAACAGCTACTGGACCATGAGGGGAGAATTCGAGAGATAAGTGACACCATAAGACGAAACAACATTAGAATAATTGGGATTCCAGAAGAAGAAGAAATAGAGAGGGGAGCAGAAGGTCTATTGGAGAGAATTATTGGAGAGAATTTCCCTAATATGGCAAAGGGAACAAGCATCAAAATCCAGGAGATGCAGAGAACCCCCCTCAAAGTCAACAAGAATAGGTCCACACCCCGTCACCTAATAGTATAATTTACAAGTCTTAGTGACAAAGAGAAAATCCTGAAAGCAGCCCGAGAAAAGAAGTCTGTAACATACAATGGTAAAAATATTAGATTGGCAGCAGACTTATCCACAGAGACCTGGCAGGCCAGGAAGAGCTGGCATGATATATTCAGAGCACTCAACGAGAAAAACATGCAGCCAAGAATACTCTATCCAGCCAGGCTATCATTGAAAATAGAAGGAGAGATCAAAAGCTTCCAGGACAAACAAAAACTGAAAGAATTTGCAAACACCAAACCAGCTCTACAGGAAATATTGAAAAGGGTCCTCTAAGCAAAGAGAGAGCCTAAAAGTAGTAGATCAGAAAGGTACAGAGACAATATACAGTAACAGTCACCTTACAGGCTAATAATGGCACTAAATTCATATCTCTCAATAGTTACCCTGAATGTTAATGGGCTAAATGCCCCAATCAAAAGACACAGGGTATCAGAATGGATAAAAAAACAAAACCCATCAGTATGTTGCCTACAAGAAACTCATTTTAGACACGAAGACACCTCCAGATTGAAAGTGAGGGGGTGGAAAACAATTTACCATGCTAATGGGCATCAGAAGAAAGCTGGGGTGGCAATCCTTATATCAGATCAATTAGATTTCAAGCCAAAGACTATAATAAGAGATGAGGAAGGACACTATATCCTACTCAAAGGGTCTGTCCAACAAGAAGATCTAACAATTTTAAATATCTATGCCCCTAATGTGGGAGCAGCCAACTATATCAACCAATTAATAACAAAATCAAAGAAACACATCAATAATAATACAATAATAGTAGGGGACTTGAACACTCCCCTCACTGAAATGGACAGATCATCCAAGCCAAAGATCAACAAGGAAATAAAGGCCTTAAATGACACACTGGACCAGATGAACATCACATATATATTCAGAACATTTCATCCCAAAGCAACAGAATACACATTCTTCTCTAGTGCACATGGAACCTTCTCCAGAATAGATCACATCCTGGGTCACAAATCAGGTCTCAACCGGTATCAAAAGATTAGGATTATTCCCTGCATATTTTCAGATCACAATGCTCTGAAGCTAGAACTCAGTCACAGGAGGAAAGCTGGAAAGAACCCAAATACATGGAGACTAAACAGCATCCTTCTAAAGAATGAAATTAACCAGGAAATTAAAGAAGAATTGAAAAAATTCATGGAAACAAATGATAATGAAAACACAACAGTTCAAAATCTGTGGGACACAGCAAAGGCAGTCCTGAGAGGAAAATATATAGCGGTACAAGCCTTTCTCAAGAAACAAGAAAGGTCTCAAGTACACAACCTAACCCTACACGTAAAGGAGCTTGAGAAAGAACAAGAAAGAAACCCTAAACCCAGCAGGAGAAGAGAAATCATAAAGATCAGAGCAGAAATCAATGAAATAGAAACCAAAAAAACAATAGAAAAAATCAATGAAACTAGGAGCTGGTTCTTTGAAAGAATCAATAAGATTGATAAACCCCTGGCCAGACTCATCAAAAAGAAAAGAGAAAGGACCCAAATCAATAAAATCATGAATGAAAGAGGAGAGATCACAACTAACACCAAAGAAATACAGACAATTATAAGAACATACTATGAGCAACTCTACGCCAACAAATTGGACAATCTGGAAGAAATGGATGCATTCCTAGAGACATATAAACTACCACAACTGAACCAGGAAGAAATAGAAAACCTGAACAGGCCCATAACCAGTAAGGAGATTGAAACAGTCATCAAAAATCTCCAAACAAACAAAAGCCCAGGGCCAGACAGCTTCCCAGGGGAATTCTACCAAACATTTAAAGAAGAACTAATTCCTATTCTCCTGAAACTGTTCCAAAAAATAGAAATGGAAGGAAAACTTCCAAACTGATTTTATGAGGCCAGCATCACCTTGATCCCAAAACCAGACAAAGATCCCACCAAAAAAGAGAACTACAGACCAATATCCTTGATGAACACAGACGCAAAAATTCTCACCAAAATACTAGCCAATAGGATTCAACAGTACATTAAAAGGATTATTCACCACGATCAAGTGGGATTTATTCCAGGGCTGCAGGGTTGGTTCAACATCCGCAAATCAATCAGTGTGATAGAACACATTAATAAAAGAAAGAACAAGAACCATATGATACTCTCAATAGATGCTGAAAAAGCATTTGACAAAGTACAGCATCCCTTCCTGATCAAAACTCTTCAAAGTGTAGGGATAGAGGGCACATACCTCAATATTATCAAAGCCATCTATGAAAAACCCACCGCAAATATCATTCTCAATGGAGAAAAACTGAAAGCTTTTCCGTTAAGGTCAGGAACACGGCAGGGATGTCCATTATCACCACTGCTATTCAACATAGTACTAGAAGTCCTAGCCTCAGCAATCAGACAACAAAAAGAAATTAAAGGCATCCAAATAGGCAAAGAAGAAGTCAAACTATCACTCTTCGCAGATGATATGATACTATATGTGGAAAACCCAAAAGACTCCACTCCAAAACTGCTAGAACTTGTACAGGAATTTAGTAAAGTGTCAGGATATAAAATCAATGCACAGAAATCAGTTGCATTTCTGTACACCAACAACAAGACTGAAGAAAGAGAAATTAAGGAGTCAATCCCATTTACAATTGTACCCAAAACTATAAG
Organism: Meles meles; assembly: GCF_922984935.1. Classification (NCBI taxonomy): domain Eukaryota; kingdom Metazoa; phylum Chordata; class Mammalia; order Carnivora; family Mustelidae; genus Meles; species Meles meles. The sequence goes on from NC_060070.1 coordinate 28,738,132, forward strand.
ATACCTAGGAATAAACCTAACCAAAGAGACTAAGAATCTATACACAGAAAATTATAAAGTACTCATGAAAGAAATTGAGGAAGACACAAAGAAATGGAAAAATGTTCCATGCTCCTGGATTGGAAGAATAAATATTGTGAAAATGTCTATGCTACCTAAAGCAATCTACACATTTAATGCAATCCCTATCAAAATACCATCCATTTTTTTCAAAGAAATGGAAAAAATAACCCTAAAATTTATATGGAACCAGAAAAGACCTCGAATAGCCAAAGGAATATTGAAAAAGAAAGCCAAAGTGGGTGGCATCACAATTCCGGACTTCAAGCTCTATTACCAAGCTGTCATCATCAAGACAGCATGGTACTGGCACAAAAACAGACACATAGATCAGTGGAACAGAATAGAGAGCCCAGAAATCGACCCTCAACTCTATGGTCAACTAATCTTCAAAAAGCAGGAAAGAATGTCCAATGGAAAAAAGACAGCCTCTTCAATAAATGGTGCTGGGAAAATTGGACAGCCACATGCAGAAAAATGAAATTGGACCACTTCCTTACACCACACACAAAAATAGACTCAAAATGGATGAAGGACCTCAATGTGAGAAAGGAATCCATCCAAATCCTTGAGGAGAACGCAGGCAGCAACCTCTTTGACCTCAGCCACAGCAACATCTTCCTAGGAACATCGGCAAAGGCAAGGGAAGCAAGGGCAAAAATGAACTATTGGGATTTCATCAAGATCAAAAGCTTTTGCACAGCAAAGGAAACAGTTAACAAAACCAAAAGACAACTGACAGAATGGGAGAAGATATTTGCAAACGACATATCAGATAAAGGGCTAGTATCCAAAATCTATAAGGAACTTAGCAAACTCAACACCCAAAGAACAAACAATCCAATCAAGAAATGGGCAGAGGACATGAACAGACATTTCTGCAAAGAAGACATCCAGATGGCCAACAGACACATGAAAAAGTGCTCCACGTCACTCGGCATCAGGGAAATACAAATCAAAACCACAATGAGATATCACCTCACACCAGTCAGAATGGCTAAAATTAACAAGTCAGGAAATGACAGATGCTGGAGAGGATGTGGAGAAAGGGGAACCCTCCTCCGCTGTTGGTGGGAATGCAAGCTGGTGCAACCACTCTGGAAAACAGCATGGAGGTTCCTCAAAATGTTGAAAATAGAACTACCCTATGACCCAGCAATTGCACTACTGGGTATTTACCCTAAAGATACAAACATAGTGATCCGAAAGGGCACGTGTACCCGAATGTTTATAGCAGCAATGTCTACAATAGCCAAACTATGGAAAGAACCTAGATGTCCATCAACAGATGAATGGATAAAGAAGATATGGTATATATACACAATGGAATACTATGCAGCCATCAAAAGAAATGAAATCATGCCATTTGCGACGATGTGGATGGAACTAGAGCGTATCATGCTTAGTGAAATAAGTCAATCGGAGAAAGACAACTATCATATGATCTCCCTGATATGAGGACATGGAGAAGCAACATGGGGGGGTAGGGGGATAGGAGAAGAATAAATGAAACAAGATGGGATTGGGAGGGAGACAAACCATAAATGACTCTTAATCTCACAAAACAAACTGGGGGTTGCTGGGGGGATGTGGGATTGGGAGAGGGGGAGGGGGCTATGGACATTGGGGAGGGTAAGTGCTATCGTGAGTGCTGTGAAGTGTGTAAACCTGGCGATTCACAGACCTGTACCCCTGGGGATAAAAATACATTATATGTTTATTAAAAAAAAAAAATTTGGAAGGGGAGGCGAACCATAAGAGACTATGGACTCTGAAACAAACAACCTGAGGGTTTTGAAGGGTCAGGGGTGGGAGGTTGGGGGAACAGGTGGTGGGTAATGGGGAGGGCACGTTTTTCATGGAGCACTGGGTGTTGTGCAAAAAGAATGAATACTGTTACGCTGAAAAAATAAATAAAATGGAAAAAAAAACATTATAGATAAATCAAAAAAAAAAAAAAAGAAATATCCTGTCATGTTGATATGTAATGTGAATTATTGTGGTAAAGAGAAATGCAGTAAACACTCTCAGTGTTTCTCCAATGTACCATAGACTTCTGGTAGTCAGCATCTACATCAGAGTCAGAAATTGTCACCCTGGGTTGCCAGAGTACACTTTGTCTATCAGTACACCTGGTTTTAATTGGCTAGAATTTAATGTTTCTTTGGAGGCAACCCTTAACCAATCATTGACTAATAGACCTATAACCATACTTACTCTAGTTCCCTTGCCCTTATATAATTTTGAAGCAAGGATTTTATACCATTTCCAAGATTTTCTCTAAAACTTTAAGCTTCAGTCACTCACTGCAATAGCTGATTCACTACTCCCCTTGTTGGCCTATACTTTATCACTTACCTTCTCACCTTCCATTGTTTCTCCATACCCCATAGTGATGACGTGTGGGGGGATTCAGTTAAGATAATATGTAACATTAGGAATTATTTTACAATCTATTATATAGTCCTACAACATTTTCTCCTAAGTTAAAACAGTTGACTTTCTAGATTTCGCTGTGAAATGCACTCTTCCAGGCAATGGATATTCAGTGAGAATTCTCTTTAACTTAGAAACTTCAGAAAGTTCGTTCTTTCTGAAATATCTGAAATTCTCTGATAAAATTATGAAGTATTAAATCCGGGGACTTACAGCTGTTGATACTTTCTAATTTGGTAGAAGTAAACAGTAAGAAAAGATTCTGATGTATATGTGATTGGAGTATAGTTCAAGCTACTCATCCCCTAACCACAGATCCACTGGCAAGTTTACAGTCAGTGTAATGCCTGCCAATGATATGAAATGCTTATAGCTACCAATTTATAGTCATATCATTTTCTGTTTTTGTGAGAAAAAATTGGGGTAAATCTCTCTCTTTATAAAGTTACCTAAAATATTTATTTCACCTAAGAGTTTATGCTCACTAAATAGATGTCAGGTGCCAAAAACTGTTGAACAAAATTTTTTTTCAACCATATTGTCAAATAATGGAAAAAACAGCTCTGGCTATTTAGGAATTTATAATCCTTCACCTAGGAAGAGGTACTCATCATTAGTTGTAATAGGAATTTTGAAAAGAACATTTATTTACATGTAGTCTTTATTTAGCCCCTTTTTCAGTCCTATAATTTATTTTCTTTTTGGGGATTATTTTCGTTTCCACAAGCAAACCCGTCTTGTGGGGAAGTTCATCACCAACATCATCATTAAGGGTGTAAGAATTTCCCTTCCACTGTAATTTATGAATATCTTTCAATGTATGTTTCACTCCCATCATATTCTCAATGCACATACTTTTTAGGGTACATGTGTGGGATAAAAGAAAGAGTAACTGGTTATCCATCTCTCTGCCTATTTATCATCTCCATATCCCTTTTTGTCATCAATAGGTGAGAATTAGACTCTCATTTTCAATATTAGCACACAAAAACTTTCTCTTTGACGTCTCACAATGGCCCAAGCCCTTCAAAATGATGTCTAAATGGATTAAATTGATGTAAAGTAAATTTAAAAAATTCATATTTCCTGGGTCTTGCACAATCATACTGTCAGCAGGTAGTGTGGACTCAACAGCTATCTGATTATAGTATGTTGTAATGTATTGTCAAAAATAGAAAAAAGGATTTTATGAAGGATATTTTTTCACATTCTTTATTTAAATTTTATCTTTGTAAACAGGATATATTCTTAGTTGTTGATAAATGAGTCACTGAGATTTTTAAAATTCTACTGTCACACTCTCCTCAATGACTATTGCTTAATTTATAGTAACCTGCCATTCCTTATCTAACAGCTTTGCATTCAGTGTTTCACTTAATGGACTCCATTTAGCTCAAGAAATTTATGTTTCACATTATCAGGGGCTTTGTTTCTCTGGTAAAACCAACATCAAATATCATAAAAGAGAGGGAGAAGAAACAAAATTCAAAAAGGAAAATGTACTTGCAGTCCTAAAAGAGACTACTTGTTTTATTTTCCATCCCATAATGAATAAAATGTCCAATATTGTCTTAACTTTGGAGGTGACCTTACTATACTTTAAATAATGAAAGGGAAGTGATTTATGATGATGCATTTTATGCTATTACATTTGGACATGTATAAATGATGTGCAGAATTTCTATAATGCATCAATTTACCTATGTTATCTAAAGGTACAGTACCTTTCTCTTTTTTGGCAGAGTATGTACTTCTGTGTATAAAAAATTATCTTAAGCCATATTCAGAACAGAATATATATCCTCAATTTACATTAACATGTAAGTATAATCCAAAAAATATATTAATTTTATTAAGTAAAGTTTCTGATATGTAGCTATGCTTCATATAAATATTTAGTAAACATGTAGAAAACACATCTCTGTGTATATGAGATATTTTTCTAAATTGACTATTTTCCACATGCTAATTTCATTTTTATATTATTTCATATTACTCATTTTTAGCAGTTCAATTCAAAATTTTATTTGAAGGACGGTTCTCCTATAAAGTTTAAACTAGATGTTTTAAAAGCCTGGGTTATTTTTTGTATTACTATAATAATATATGTCAGCATATATTATTGTGGCATATATTACACGTGGCTCTCATGATTTAAATTAAACAATATTTTAAAAAAAGATTTTTATTTATTTATTTGACCGAAAGTGAGAGTGAAGAGCATGAGCCGGGGTGTGGGAGGGGTAAAGGAAGAAGCAGACTCACAGCTGAGCAGGGAACCAAATGTGGGAATCTGTCCCAGGACCCTAGGATCATGACCTGAGCAGAAGGCAGATACTTAACCGACTGAGCCACCCAAGTGCCCTAAATTAAACAGGATTTAACGTGATATACCGAGAGCTAGAAATAGTTATACCATTAAGAATTAGGTGGCTTTCCTGTGTTAGGATTGTATAGGATAAATAGACTGTTACCTGGGAAGATTCTAGAGATAGTGAGGCTCACCAAGCCAGAGGAAGGAAAAAAGATTAACTGTTTTAAGTACAAAAAAAGTAATGGTAATTATATGATGTGATGAAGGTGTTAGTTAATGCCATCGTGATGACCATTTTGCAATTTGTAAGTGTAAAATTTGTGTTTTTAATAAAATATTTCAAAATGTAAAGTGAATATAAATCAAAACAAGATTGAGTCATATGATAAACTTATCATAAGAATTAGCTTTGAAAAACAGAGTCACAAATAAATAAATGCCTAAATTCTAATTTTGCTTTTTAAAGAATGATTTGTTTCACTTCTATGTATAATTTTTCCTATGAAATGAATTTTGAGAATACTAATAATTTCATTATAAAATTTTGGCCTGTCCATTAAACGGTTTAGAAGGCTAGTTTTTTTTTTAAAGCTTATTTATTTATTTATTTATTTGACAGAGAGAGACACAGTGAGAGGGGGAACACATGCAGGGAGAGTGGGAGAGGGAGAAGCAGGCTTTCCCCTGAGCAGGGAACCTGATGCGGGACTCGATCCCAGGAGCCTGGGATCATGACTCGAGCCAAAGGCAGATGCCCAATGAAGGCTAGTTTTTAAAATAATTTCAGTCATATAGTGTGTATAGGTAGACTCTTTAATTCAGCTCAAAAGTTGCCATTTTGATCAATAATGCTGAAATATCTTTGACAATCCCTTTTGGGAAATTTTTCTTGTTATAGATTATTTGGAAATTATAAAGGAGATATAAAATTACTGAAAGTGAAGAATAGAAGGATGGTTAATGATGTCTACATGAGAATATCATGGAATACAGAGGCCATAGTATAGCCTGAGGTCAGAAGAATTAGAAAAATTCTAATTTAGATGTAAATTTAGAAAAATTTAGATGTCTGTGCTGGTTTTATATATTCTTTTTCTTTTGTCTTTCTATTCTATACTGCATTCTCCTTTCTGCAACTGAATTGTTCAGCTATTAAATGTATTGTTTGAGGTATCTACTTACTACTAATCTGACTTGTGTATGACTTTAGTTTAACGTTCCATACTCTAGAATGGTCTTTCAGTTTAGCATCTAGAGTTTCTGTGACTTTTCACATAATTTATATTTATTAGAGATAATATATTTGGATTCTGTCATCCTGTGGATTGATTTCTTAGTTTTTTTGAACATGCAAAGTCCTTTCGACCATGTTCTGGTCAAGTCATGTGGTTGTAGATAAATCTCAATTTGAGGAATATATTTTACTTTTCCAGGTTAACACAACGGCTACCAGTATTGAAGTAGTTTTGTTTGTTTATTTGCTTATTTATCTATTCATTTAGACAGAGTAGATTATCAATTGATTCACAGTAAATCCATACCATTGTAAAGATATTATATCTTTTTTTTTTTTTTTTAAATCTGAAAGAGTTAATGGGTTGCAATGAAAGGAAGTTTTAGAAAGCCAACAGCATAGAAAGTTACTCAGTTGCAGACTGGGCCACTTTATACAGATCAGAAGGGATTACACAGAGTGTGGATGAAAGAGCCTGACATGGAGAATTCTGCCAAAGCACAGATAAGGCCTAATCAAGGAACATTATTCTGGCTGAATTTTAGAATTACTTAGTGAATTATCAATTCAAGTGTGTTACTGATTGAATTCTGTTCCCTTAAAATTCATATTTTGAAGCCCTAATCCCCTGACAATATTTGGAGATAGTGTCTTTCAGAGGGTAATTAAGGTTAAATAGGTCATAAAGATGGGGCCCTAATCCTATAGAACTAATGTCCTTATAGGATGAAAAAGAGACACCAAAGGTGTGTATGCACGGAGAAAAGACCACATGAGGACTCAGAGAAAAAGTGCTATCTTATAAGCCAGGAAGAGAGGTTTCATCAGAAACCAACCCTGTTGGTGTTGATCTTGGACTTCCAGTCTCCCCTATTCTGAGAAAATAAATTTCTGTTATTTAAGTCACCCCAATCTATGGTATTCTGTTATGGCAGCCCAAACAGTCTAATACAGAGTGTCCATGATTATTATTCTATGCTTGTTGCACCATTGCATGTTGGTTGTAGGACTAATAGATATCTTGTCTTTTTACTTTACCAGAGGAACTTCACTTAATGAGTCTCTTCCACTTTTCAACTTGGTAGATATCATGAAGTATCTGAACTTTAGGCACACAATTTTAGAGCTAAGGTTGTAAAAAGTTGAGATTTTGATGGCTTTAGGGGAAAGAATACGTGTATTTTAAATATGGAAATGATATGAATTGTGGTCAAGTAGACTATGGCAAAATGTATTTTTCATTGATAGTAAAAACAGATTCTGCCATGCCATATGCTTTTTTTTTTTTTTTTTTTACAATGTGACCTTTATAGTTTTCCTATCAACCTGTGGATTTATGTCCTGTCCTCTTAAATCTTGAACAGCTTTGTTACTTATTTGTAACCAAGAGAATGTAGAATAAATGTTGCTGTTTTTTTGAGGCTAGGTTGTAAAGGTGATGTCCTTTTCACCTTGTTTGCAGGCACACTTTCTTTTGGAGCCCAAGCTGTCATGTTAAAAAAAAAAAAAGTACAATTATCTTGGGCCCAGACCACAGATACAAGGTGTTCCTTTACTAAACTCTTTTACCATGGATTCTGTGGGAATAGCAAATTAGTTTGAATCACCATATAACAATTTATCACAAAAGTTAGTACCTTAAAATTTAAGTAGTAGGAAGAGAAAGAGATCATTGATATGAGGGGAAAAAAAGCTGCTTGTATGTCATTACAGTGAAAAAAAATATTATTTTAAATGTGGGTGTGTGGATGACTGAGACAATTATAATTTTATTAATAGAAATAGAGAAATTTGTGTAAGAGATTATTATTTTAGAAAATTGAATTTTAGATGCTGTAAGGAGATGTAGAGGTTAATGAGTGTTAGTTCTTAAGTTTAGGACAAAAATATGAAAAAGAAATGGAGTCTGAGTCTGAAAATTAGTAAATCATCTGTCAGAGTAATTTGAGGAGCCATAGAGTGGCTTCTTGAATTTTTGCTGAGAGAGTGCATGCAGAGAGAAGAGAGGAAAGTATGTTTATAGAATGATAAAATAAGGACAACCTATAGAAAATTGGAAAACAAGGGAATTTATAAATTCTTTTAAAAATGAGAGAATAAAGAATTGTAAGATGAGTGATCATCAGGGTCAAAGAATATGTGAAGGACACTTTAGTTTTTTCCGGTTGATTCAAGATAGAAATACATAATGGCAAATCATCACATATCTTCAAACACACAAAAGTCTTACAATATTGCAAGTAGAAGTAAATGATGTGTTTTTGTGCTTTACTGCAACCAATATAATAATATTTATGTGCTGGTCATTTTGGTAGATACTGGTATTACAAAAAAAAAGATCCTATCTTGCCTTTGAGGGATGGACATTTAGTAGGAGAGATAGAGATATGAATAAACAAATCCAATAAATTACAAAGGTGAGAAAGTACATCTTTGTGAGTCAGACAGGAGGATACTTGAGAAATAGAATTTAGGAAAGACTGAAAAATGAGTTTGTTAAAGGGATGTTATTCCCGGGAAATTGCCCATCAACTCAACAAGTCTCACTGAACATTTGGAGTTATAACAGCATGCACCCAGATGAGAGGGCAGGCACGTGGCCAGAGTTTTCTAAACATTTCAAAGGAATCAGGAAGATAAACATACCTCTGAGCCTGGCGTAGGGAGATTGTGAAGGCCCCATAGTGATTCTTGCCTGAAGTGAGACAATTTCTATTTTAACCTCTCCATAGAGGATTTGTAGGCATAGGAAGATTGCATCCTAATCAGATAAACAACTGTGCTTCCCACTCCCTGTGGGTGCCTGTGGGTAAATGAGTAAAAACCTTTACTGTCATTAAACTTTGCATGACTCTCTTGGTGTTGCATGTGTCTATTGGTGTTTTGCATCAATCATTCAACTTTAGCCTTTAAAAAACCTTGCAGCTAACAGAGAAGGGAATTTCTGTTGAGCCAGATGTCAGGATAAGTTTTGTCAGAAAAGGACTTGACTTGGATCTTGGTAGGTAAATAGCAGTGTGTCCTGTGAATGCCGAAGATGGTAGCTCTTTTTGGTCACAGTGTGAAGTTTGGCTCAAAATTCAGAGATATCAATACCTTGGCATTTCTGTGGTCTGAAAAATGTTCACTGTGGCTAGAGCATTGGCAGAAATGACAAGAAGGACATATCAAACTTCTTTACATGAGAGGATTTTGACCCAGGAGACCTTTGCAGTGATGTAATTATGTGGGGATCCTGAATTCTGTTAGAAATTCCTTAGCAGTCCTGAAGGTTGAGTACTCACCTCCAAGTTAACCATCAACACATATTAGTAGAACAGTCTTACAAGTACTGAAGGTTCAGGCTAACCAAATATGATTACTTAAATATTTCTACTAGATATGTTTCAGGATAGATTGGAGAGTTATAATTAATAAAATTGCTTTAGTTCCTCTTGGGGACAAAAACCTAGACTAAACATTTCTTTAACTCCATCTACCTTAGATATCCTATGATTTCTTTAATTGTATCCAGTTATTTAAGATTATTTTTATAACTTAATGAAAAAAGATAACTTTGCTTTTTAAAAACAATTCAGAATTTTGACTCTTATACATGGTTAGGCACATTATTTTTTTTCCCCTCCTAAAACGTACAAACTAAAAGTACTTCTGAATGGTATTCAAATACTAGGTAAAAACTATCTCAGTGAAACTTTATAAAGTATTATTGAGAAAACTCAATCTATTTAAAAATGTAATGAAAAGAGAGATACATTTTTAAAATAAGGTATTTCCTATCTTAACAGAGTTAGGAGACAATACCTTGTAGCCAAATTACCTCCTGTTCCAAACACTTAAAATCTTTCCTTTGCTTGAGGTTCTCTTTTGCTTATGGCTTTGTTTTAAATGAATTTAGTATTTGATTACTTGACTGTGAAATCATACAATCTGTGCTGTAAAGGGTAATCAAGACTGTTTTACTATTCACCAAAGATATCTCTAATGTTCCTGGGTTAATTGTATGCAGTACTTGGTGCTTTACTATTCTGTATAAAAGTTAAAGAAAGCTAGCCTACGTGTAAGGATTTGTTGATACAGGATATATATTCTAAAGGGAAGGAAAAGTATTTACTAAGAAAGCTGAATAGTAAGCTAAGAAACAGAGGAATAAACACTGAAAACATCATTTATCCTAATATTCCTCCCAATGTAGAAAGTCCTTCTTCATGCCAAGAGACAGTGTCCTTTTCAGGCCTGAATTCTTCTAGCTGTGGTAAACCTGGTACTCTGGGTATCCACTCACCCATTTTTGTTCACAGCTGACTTATGCAGGCTTCATCCAAATGATCTAAAACCTGCCTCCCTATAACTTTTGATCATTGATCCTGTTCTTTGGAGACACACAAAATAAGACCAACCTCCTTTTTAAAGGATCATGGCACAGTGAAAATTTGTTTTATTCTGATGAATATTTTTAGTCAACTTCAACTGTATTTCCCTTTCCATAAGCAGTGATTATGTGCATGGTTGTTTAATTTATCATCCAGTATTTTCTGAAGTACTTTTCACTTTTCTTCTCTTTCTCTTTTATGTTACATTTTTGTATTTTACTCTCCCAGTTGTGTTTTAACTCTAAGTTTGGTTCAAGTTTTTTGTATGTATGTGAAGTAAAAACAATTCTACACACATATATGGCTCTCAGGCTATCTATACACACACATATCAGAATACCTTTGCTATTGTGTAATTTCTCAATGTATCAATCATCCTACAAGTGCCACCTTTCAAACCATGCACAACTGTGGTCTTCTTCCAAAGGACATGTCCTTTTAAGGAAGCTGTGTTGTAAGGTGGGACAAAGGAGCTGGTAATAAGGAAAAACCTTTACCATAAGTGAATAAGAAATTTGTCAGATTTCACTAGGTCTGTGTAATGAATTGTTTATATATCCACCCTGTCCAAATTGTTTTCCTACTTACACCTCAAATTACCTATGTACTTGCAAATGAGAGGGCTGTTCAGAAAAACTGAGAGAATTAATACTAAATGTATCAGTCTTAAAGGGACTGCTTTTCACAGAGTCCAGTCTGTAGAAACCAAAGTATTTTTCTCCATGAGAAGGCAAGGCAATAAATGGGAATACTGAAAAAAAAAAATCTGATGGAGACAGCATGGAGAAATTATTGATGACCTGAGGCAGCTGGGGTAAGGGGGTAGATGAATTTCCTCTATGTAACAGCTATTCTGATTATGCTTAAGACAATTCTCTTTATTAAGGATTTCTAGAAAATTAAAATTGAACATTAAATTGAACTTGTTTTCAAGAAACAAGTAAGGAAATTAATTTAGTGCACCGAAGATAAAACCTTTTGTTTGACCTTATCTGGAATCCACTTACATAACACTAATGAATTAATCCTGATTACAAATGTGATATGTTAGCTGATATGATGTTTTTCTTTTTCTAGTACAGTATATTTCATGATCTCACTAAATGCAGCTCTCTGGCTTAGGAAGCTCTCTCAAAGTTCTTTGCATATTCAACTACTTATTTAAAACTTCTTCCTGGATGTATTCAATCACAAATATTTACCAAGAACCTAATAGGCAGGACCCGCTCCAGGTGCTAGGGATATAAAGGTGAACATGATATCACTAGTTCTCTACTAAAAAGCTCACCTTCCAGTGGTGAAAGTAAGAATGTAGAACATGTGTCCTACAACTGAAACAATTGCAAGTTACAATCAGTGCCATGGTGAAAAAAATAAATTGAAAAAATAGATTTTCATTGTTAGGGGAGATCTTAAGAAAATGACATTTACTTCCTTCTGCATGCCAAGAGACAGTGTCCTTTTCAGGCCTGAAAAGAGGGGTGTAGCTGAAGAAAGAGAAGAAGTTAATCATATAAAAAAAGGTACAGAACATATTCCTCACATAATTCTCCCTGTGTCCAAAATATTTAATTTAGTCCAATATGATTTCTGATAAGTGAGAGGGGTTGAGAGTGAACAAAATGAGGTTTGTGAAAATATGCAGTGATAAGACCCTAAATGAGCCATAGTAAGAACTGAGATTTGATTTTAAGTATAAGGGCAATGAGAAGCCATTGAAGATTTTTAATTAGTAGGGAGCGATGTGACTTGATTGAGATTGGAGAAGGTTCATTTATTACTGTCTAATACTGGACCAGAGGGGAGCAAATGTGGAAATTGGGAGAGAGGTTATTTTGGGTAATGATCCATACTCAAAGTCCTGCATGAAGTGGGCAGCAGTAATGAAGAGGAATGGGACACCTGGGTGGCTCAGTTGGTTAAGCATTTGCCTTCAACTCAGGTCATGGTCCCAGAGTCCTGGGATTGAACCCCAAGTCAGGCTCCCTGCTTAGTGGGTAGTCTGCTTCTCCGTCTCCCTCTCCTCCCCCTGCCCCGCTTGTGTTTGCTTCCTTGCTTGCTTTCTCTCTCTCTCAAATATATAAAATCTTAAAAAATAATAAAGAAGAAAGGAAGTAGAACTTAAATTATACTTTAAAATAGAATCAGGACAAAACTCACTATTTTTAACATTGCTGACTTGCGTAGATTTTTATCCCAGTAAGCCAAAACCCACCTCACTATAGTTCCCAGCCATTGATTCTTTCCTCTGGAGACATATAAAATAAGACTTAATCTCTGACTTCACTCCATTATCTGACATAAAACTGTAATACAGTCATTTAAACTCCATGACACAAAACATTACTATTATTCTGATGAATATGTGGTTAGACCATTTGAGGACTTGTGGTTAATAGTTGGGTTTCTTGCTTGAATCAATAGTGGTAATATATTTAAATTGATGGGGAGACATGAAGTAGAAAACAGGTCAGTGAAAAAAGTCAAGATTTTCTGTTTTATGTATGTTATACTTGTGATCTGAATTATGATCTTTGGGACACATGTTATTGGAGATAGCAAGTAGTCATTTGGATATTCATGTCTTGAGTTCAGAGGAAAAGTTTTACTTGAGGATATGAATTTGGAAGTCATCTATGTAAAGATGGTATTTAAATCTTTGGAAAGTGATAATACTGCTTACTGAGAGTATTCAGTAGGAGAGAAGAGTTCCTAGGGCCAGCCCCTGAGAAACCCAGAATTTTCAAGCAGAACCAATAAAGGAAACTCAAAACATTATTTTCTAGCTATCCAATTCCTTGGATTCCCATAGCTTTTATTTGTACAAAATCAGGTTTTTCATGTAAGCATCAAATTAACCCAAGAAATGATTGTTGTAAGTAATAATAAAATGTGGTAATATAACTGAAAGCCAAAGGAACATAATACAACATTGTTAATATTAATAATACACAATATAAGAATAGAAAACCCACAAATGAACTCACAACTATATGGTTAATTAATACTCGACAAAGCAGGAAAGAATATCCAGTGGAATAAAGACAGTCTCTTCAGCAAATGGTGCTGGGAAACTGGACAGCAACATGCACAAGAATGAAACTGGACCACTTTCTTACATCATACACAAGAATAAACTCAAAATGGATGAAACACCTAAATGTGAGGCAGGAAACCATCAAAATTCTAGAGAAGAACACAAGCAGTAACCTCTTTGACATTGGCCATAACAACTTCCCATTAGATATGTCTCCCAAGGCAAGGAAAACAAAAGCAAAAATGAACTGCTGGGACTTCATCAAAATGAAAACTTCCATGCAGTGAAGGAAACGGTGGACAAAACTAAAAGGCATCCTTCAGAATGAGAGAAGATATTTGCAAATGACATATCCAGTGAAGGGTTAGTATCCAAAACATATAAAGAATTTATAAAACAATACCCCCAAAACAATCCAGTTAAAAAATGGGCAGAAGACATGAATAGACATTTTTCCAAAGGTGACATACAGATGACTAACGGACACATGAAAAAATACTCACCATCACTCATCATCAGGGAAATACAAGTCAGAGCTACAGTGAGATATCACCTCAGACTTTGAGTGGCTAAAATTAACAACATAGAAACAACAGATATTGCTGAGGATGCAAAGAAAGGGGACCCCTCCTACACTGCTGATGAGAATGCAAACTTGTGCAGCCACTCTGGAAAACAATATGGAGGTCCATCAAAAAGTTAAAAATAGAACTACCCTATGATCCAGCAATTTTACTACTTAGGTATTTACTCTAAGAATACAAAAATACTGATTTGAAGGGATACAGGCACCCCAGTTTTTATAGCAGCATTGTCTACAATAACCAAATTATGGAAAGAGTCCAAATGTCCATTCACTGATGAATGGATAAAGAAGATGTGTACACACACACACACACACACACACACACACACACGCACACACGCACACAAAGTAGACTATTACTCAGGCATAAAAAGAATGAAATCTTGCCATTTGCAAAGAGTGGATAGAGCTAGAGAGTATTATGTGAAATGAAATAAATCAGTCAGAGAAAGACAGATACCATATGATTTCACTCATGTGGAATTTAAGAAACAAAGGAGCAAAGCGGAAAAAAAGAGAGAGGGATAGGTATATCAAGAAACAGACTTAAGTTTAGATAAGAAACTGATGGTTACCAGAGGGGAAGTGGGTGGGGTTACATAGGTGATGGGGATTGAGGAGTGCACTTGCTGTAATGAGCACAGGTGTTGTATGGAAGTGTTGAATCACTGTATTGTACACCTGAAATTAGTATTACACTTCATGTTAATAAACTGGAATTAAAATAAAAACTTAAAAAACATGTTGTAAGCTAAGTAAAAGTCCGAACTGTACTTCATTTAGAATACAACCTGGGATAGATTTCAGTTCTGCTTAAATAAAAGCTTGTTACAAGTCAAGAATATTGATTGTAAAATTGTTTTTTTAAATAAAGCTTTAACATTGTAAAATTTGAGTTATTTTATTTTAATACTTGTACTTGTTTGTGATAAAAATACTCAGTGAAAATATGTTGTGCATAATACAGTAAAATGGGAGATTATCGTAGAAGATAATGTAAGAGAAAAATCTAGATGACCTTGGGTATGCTGATGACTTTTTAGATATAGCCCCAAAGGCATGATTCATAAAAGAGATACACTGAAATGAAAAACTTCTCTGTGAAAGACACTATCAAAAGAGTAGGAAGAGAAGCAACAGGCTGGAAGAAAATATTTACAAAAGACATGTCTGATAAAAAGACCAATATCCAATATATACAAAAAACAAACAAACCCTATAAAACTCAACAATAAGAAAACAGAGAACCTGTTTAAAAAATGGACAAAGACCTGAACATATGGCCAAAGAAAATATAGAGAAGGCAAATATAAAAAGACACTCAACATCATTTGCCAATAGGGAATTGCAAATTACAACAAGAATAAGATATGGTTACACACCTATTAGAATGGCCAGAATCTGGAACATTGACAACACCAAATGTTGGTGAGACTATGGAAAAACAGGAATTCTCATTCATTGAATTCTCATCCAATTTACATTGGAAATGTAAAATGACTCAGCTAATTCGGGAAACAGTTTAGTGGTTTCTTACAAAACTAAGCATACTCTTGCTATATGATCCAGCAAATGCATTCTTTGGTATTCACCCAAACAAGTTGAAAAGTTGTGTCCACACACAAAAACATGCACACAGATGTTTACAGTGGCTTTATTTGTATTTGCTAAAACTTCAAACAACCAAAGTTGTCCTTCAGTAAGTTATTGGATAAATAAAATGTGGTTCATCCAGACAATGGAATACAATGGAATATTATTCATCATTTAAAAAAAATGAGCTCATTGTTGCAACTACTATGCTAAGTGAAATAAGTCAATCAGAGAAAGACAATTACCATATGATCTCACTCATGTATGGAATATAAGAAACAAAATAGAGGATCATAGGGGAAGGGAGGGAAAAATAAAACAAGATGAAACCAGGGAGGGAGACAAACCATAAGAGACTCTTAATCATAGGAAACAAACTGAGGGTTGAAGGGGAGGGGTGTGGGGTGGATGTGTTAACTGGGTGATGGACATTAAGGAGGGCACATGATGTAATGAGCATTGGGTGTTATATAAGACTGATGAATCACTGACCTCTATCTCTGAAACCAATAATACATTTTATGTTAATTAATTGCATTTAAATTTTAAAAAATGGGAATAAAAAGAAAAAAATTAACTATCAAACTATGAAAAGATATGGAGATCTTTAGAAGTGTATTACTAAGTGAAAGAAGCTGATCTGAAGAGGCTACATACATATTCTAAATATATGACATTCTGGAGAAGGCAAAACTGAAGACCATAAAAAGACTAGTAGTTCCCATCGATTAGTGGGGAGGGTATGATGAACAGGTAGAGCAGAAAGGATTTTTAGAGCAGTGAAGCTATATTGTATGAAAGCATATAGGTATATACATGTCATTTTTCATTTATCCAAGCCTATAGAATGTACAACATGAAGAGTAAACCCTAGTATAAACAATGGGCTTTGGTTGATGTATTTGATTGATATATCAACATAGGTTCAGCAGTCATAATAAAGGGACTACTCTGGTGAAGGATGTTGATACCAAGAGGGGTTGTTCTGTTCTGAGGCCAGTAGGTATAAAGAAATCTCTCTGTACTTTCTACTCAATTTTGCTGTGAATCTACAATTTCTCTAAAGACAAAATCTATTTTTAAAAAAGATACATCTGATATTTTGCTATAATTTATCAAATAAATATGTAGAATACTCTTTACTGG
The DNA here is from genome assembly GCF_922984935.1 of Meles meles. NCBI lineage: Eukaryota > Metazoa > Chordata > Mammalia > Carnivora > Mustelidae > Meles > Meles meles. The sequence continues at coordinate 28,754,911 of NC_060070.1, forward strand.
TTCTTTGATCCTGGAAGATTCCTCATCAACAATATTATCTAGGTTCTTGTATATTCAGAAATATTTGCACTGTAGCCTTTGTGATTGTGTGATAGCTTATATAGATTAAAAATGTTTTTTTATTTTCTTATCTTGATTACAGATATTTTTATTCTCTTTTTTTAGTCTAACACTGAGTATTTCTTTGGAAAAGTCTGAGGCCACCCTGGATGTTTTACAGTCATAGGTGACTTTTTTGGTTTTGGTTACTCCAAAGATTCTATTTTCATAATTTTTTCATGCATTTTTATATATTTCTAATACTCTTATAGTGTGGTAACTGCATCGGGATAAATTTGGATGTGAACTATATCTTTTCTTTGGCATGTGCTGCATTCTTTTACAATATGCATTAGCTTCTTTATTTCAGAAAAAAATATCAGTTAAGTCGTACATATAAATATTTTTTCCATTATTATATATTCCATATTTGGGAAATCCAAAATTTATGGTTTTTTTAATATGTTTTTGCCCACTCTTACTAATCTTTATTTGAGATATCTTTAATTTTGTTTTTGTTAGTCTTTCTCATTCATATGTCTGTGTCACTTGTGTATTTTACTCAATGGTTATTTTCTTTTGTGTTAATTTTTAATCTTTTATTTCTAATATTTTTTTAAGTTTCAATAGCTCATATTTCTTCCCATGATTTTGTCACATTATATCTTACCTAATTTTGTCACATTATATCTTACTTATATTACTAATTTGTCTTTTTCTTTGCACCGGAAAATAGATAAATAATTATATCAATTTCTGTTTTTCTCCTTTCATTTTGTGTATGCTGAATCAGATTCATATTTATTACCAATCATGGAATCAGTTGGATTATCCCTGCTATTTGCAGAGATCTTCTGTGGATGAAGGATACATACATTCTTCTAGGCTTCATGGCTCCCTACTCCATTGTAAACTTTATTGCTTTACTAGAGCCATATTGCTGTGCATTGCAGTGGCTTCTCTCTGTATTTAACTCTGCTTAACTAAACGGAATTATTTTCATGAGTGCTTCTGTCACCAGACCTTGTGGCCCCCCATTCATTGCTACACCTAAGACATTTACCTTCATTGAGTCCCCCTTCCTTTTGTACCTAATATCTATGTATCTTCAGGGATGTTTTACTTTTCCCTGCCTATTTTCAGAACTACTATACATGAGAGTTTTGAAAATTAATGCTGTTCAGGAATGAACATTGTGCTTATATTTCTTCCGTTTTGGTTCACTTTGCATTTAATATAGTTTCAAACTGAGAAGATAAATAACTGTTTGGGGGTAATTAGTCTTAAATACAACTATCTTGACTCTACTAAATATATATGAAATATATTTTGAAAATAGCATTTTTGAGAAAAATTGTTCATGAATAAGATGACCTGAAAATATAGTTAAAATATTAAAATTCAGGGGCACCTGGGTGGCTCAGTGGGTTAAGCCTCTGCCTTCGGCTCATGTCATGGTCTCAGGGTCCTGGGATCCAGCCCCGCATCAGGCTCTCTGCTCAGCGGGCAGCCTGCTTCTCCCTCGCTCTCTGCCTGCCTTTCTGCCTGCGTGCGATCACTCTCTCTCTCAATCTGTCAAATAAATAAATAAATAATCTTTTAAAAAAATATTAAAATTCACAATGAAAACATCATTTGGAATGAATGACACTGTTGGGAACAAATAACAATGCAGGTTCTAGATTACTATGAACAAAATAAATTGATTAGGAGTGGAGAGAAGGAGCCTAAAAATATAGGAAGTAAGGAAAGTGGTTTGTAGATGATTACTTCCAAATAAGACTCAAAACACTGGGAATTATACATGGAATAGAAGAATTAAGATGAAATTAGTGATAAAAGGAATAAGATAATCCTATACACAGATCATAATTTAATCCTATACACAGATCATAATTTGATCTCCTTTAGCTTAAGAATGTAACTGAGAGTTGCATTACAAACTTCATATGACATTATTAAATTGGACTTATGAAAATTCTCAAAATTGATAAATGGAACTATTTTGAAAATTTGAGTTTCATTATTGACTAATTAGATTGCTCATGTATGATTTTATTTATATAGTTAGAAGAGGGGAGATAACTGAGTATAGAACAAAAGTGGCAAGTATGCTATTAACATGGTTACATTGTTTTCAGATATTTAAATTGAAAAGTTGCCAATGCATTTTTAATATATCACTGCCCCTTATTTTGGTGCATCTCCATTGACCCATAGTTTTTAATATATTGGGTAACATTTTCTCAAAGTGTATTAATATGTATGTGTGTGTTTATAGCAACCTGCACTATGAAAAATGATAAAAGTTTGTTATACTATGTATTATTGAAATATGTATTTGTTAAGTATTCATTTGTTAACAGAAAATAGTTGATAATTTTAGAGTGTTTCAATTCACACTAAAATATGAATGTCCCCTTGAAGGATTTTTATAATATTAATTATTATTTTCAAGTAGTATTCATTATTTGGAAATAATTTCAAATAATATCATCAATAAATATTTATATTTGAAATAAAGTACATATTGTTTTTCTGAACATAAGTGAACATCAGTGTTATTTTCCTCATGAATATAAGTGTGTGTGTGTGTGTATGTATCAGCTTCCTTGTTTGGTTGTTTGCAATAATTAATATTTTACAGAATCATGGATTATTTCTTTAATTTACTCTGTGCATGGACTTAAAACGACCCAAATAAAAGCATTTCTTTAATTTCTTTAAATTAAATTTCTTTAATTTTTTAAAGAAAAATTTTTTTAAAAATTTTAAATTTTTAATTTAATTCTTTAAATTAAATAAATTTATTTAAATTTCTTTAATTAGCACCAACTTGAAAAATATATTTTTAATTCAGATTTTCTCAGAGTAAATGAATCATTTCTCACCCCTTTTTAGCATTATTTGAAGCTCCTAAAATGCTAAAATGTGATCAATAGAAAGAATAAAACATGTCTTCTGATGTATCAAAGGAAAGAAAATCTTTCCTGGGATAAGCCTAAGAATGTGAGAATGGTTTACATTATCAAATAAATAACAAATTAAAAGATCTTTTTAGTATATGCTGGACAATGTTTTTATTAAAATTTTATTTCCAGTGAACTTCTAACACATTAATCATTAAAATAATTTCCTTGTCTTTATGACATGTAATCTAAAATGTCTATAGTGAAGATTATGTAATAACAATACCTTATTTTGTATAAACTGAACTTCTGGAAAAAAGTTTTAAAATCATGTAAAATTAATTTCAAAGTTATTTAAATGTAAATAGGTTGAAATCATGTATATTTTTTTTTCCATTTTATTTATTTTTTCAGCGTAACAGTATTCATTCTTTTTGCACAACACCCAGTGCTCCATGCAAAACGTGCCCTCCCCATTACCCACCACCTGTTCCCCCAACCTCCCACCCCTGACCCTTCAAAACCCTCAGGTTGTTTTTCAGAGTCCATAGTCTCTTATGGTTCGCCTCCCCTCCCCAATGTCCATAGCCCGCTCCCCCTCTCCCAATCCCACCTCCCCCCAGCAACCCCCAGTTTGTTTTGTGAGATTAAGAGTCATTTATGGTTTGTCTCCCTCCCAATCCCATCTTGTTTCATTGATTCTTCTCCTATCCCCCTACCCCCCCATGTTGCTTCTCCATGTCCTCATATCAGGGAGATCATATGATAGTTGTCTTTCTCCGATTGACTTATTTCACTAAGCATGATATGCTCTAGTTCCATCCACGTCGTCGCAAATGGCATGATTTCATTTCTTTTGATGGCTGCATAGTATTCCATTGTGTATATATACCACATCTTCTTGATCCATTCATCTGTTGATGGACATCTAGGTTCTTTCCATAGTCTGGCTATTGTAGACATTGCTGCTATAAACATTCGGGTACACGTGCCCCTTCGGATCACTATGTTTGTATCTTTAGGGTAAATACCCAGTAGTGCAATTGCTGGGTCATAGGGTAGTTCTATTTTCAACATTTTGAGGAACCTCCATGCTGTTTTCCAGAGTGGTTGCACCAGCTTGCATTCCCACCAACAGCGGAGGAGGGTTCCCCTTTCTCCACATCCTCTCCAGCATCTGTCATTTCCTGACTTGTTCATTTTAGCCATTCTGACTGGTGTGAGGTGATATCTCATTGTGGTTTTGATTTGTATTTCCCTGATGCCGAGTGACGTGGAGCACTTTTTCATGTGTCTGTTGGCCATCTGGATGTCTTCTTTGCAGAAATGTCTGTTCATGTCCTCTGCCCATTTCTTGATTGGATTGTTTGTTCTTTGGGTGTTGAGTTTGCTAAGTTCCTTATAGATTTTGGATACTAGCCCTTTATCTGATATGTCGTTTGCAAATATCTTCTCCCATTCTGTCAGCTGTCTTTTGGTTTTGTTAACTGTTTCCTTTGCTGTGCAAAAGCTTTTGATCTTGATGAAATCCCAATAGTTCATTTTTGCCCTTGCTTCCCTTGCCTTTGCCGTTGTTCCTAGGAAGATGTTGCTACGGCTGAGGTCGAAGAGGTTGCTGCCTGCATTCTCCTCAAGGATTTGGATGGATTCCTTTCTCACATTGAGGTCCTTCATCCATTTGGAGTCTATTTTCGTGTGTGGTGTAAGGAAGTGGTCCAATTTCATTTTTCTGCATGTGGCTGTCCAATTTTCCCAGCACCATTTATTGAAGAGGCTGTCTTTTTTCCATTGGACATTCTTTCCTGCTTTGTCGAAGATGAGTTGGCCATAGAGTTGAGGGTCGATTTCTGGGCTCTCTATTCTGTTCCACTGATCTATGTGTCTGTTTTTGTGCCAGTACCATGCTGTCTTGATGATGACAGCTTTGTAATAGAGCTTGAAGTCCGGAATTGTGATGCCACCAACTTTGGCTTTGTTCTTCAATATTCCTTTGGCTATTCGAGGTCTTTTCTGGTTCCATATAAATTTTAGGATTATTTGTTCCATTTCTTTGAAAAAAATGGATGGTATTTTGATAGGGATTGCATTAAATGTGTAGATTGCTTTAGGTAGCATAGACATTTTCACAATATTTATTCTTCCAATCCAGGAGCATGGAACATTTTTCCATTTTTTTGTGTCTTCCTCAATTTTTTTCATGAGTACTTTATAATTTTCTGTGTATAGATTCTTAGTCTCTTTGGTTAGGTTTATTCCTAGGTATCTTATAGTTTTGGGTACAATTGTGAATGGGATTGACTCCTTAATTTCTCTTTCTTCAGTCTTGTTGTTGGTGTACAGAAATGCAACTGATTACCAGTAAGGAGATTGAAACAGTCATCAAAAATCTCCAAACAAACAAAAGCCCAGGGCCAGATGGCTTCCCAGGGGAATTCTACCAAACATTTAAAGAAGAACTCATTCCTATTCTCCTGAAACTGTTCCAAAAAATAGAAATGGAAGGAAAACTTCCAAACTCATTCTATGAGGCCAGCATCACCTTGATCCCAAAACCAGACAAGGATCCCACCAAAAAAGAGAACTACAGACCAATATCCTTGATGAACACAGACGCAAAAATTCTCGCCAAAATACTAGCCAATAGGATTCAACAGTACATTAAAAGGATTATTCACCACGATCAAGTGGGATTTATTCCAGGGCTGCAGGGTTGGTTCAACATCCGCAAATCAATCAATGTGATAGAACACATTAATAAAAGAAAGAACAAGAACCATATGATACTCTCAATAGATGCTGAAAAAGCATTTGACAAAGTACAGCATCCCTTCCTGATCAAAACTCTTCAAAGTGTAGGGATAGAGGGCACATACCTCAATATTATCAAAGCCATCTATGAAAAACCCACCGCAAATATCATTCTCAATGGAGAAAAACTGAAAGCTTTTCCATTAAGGTCAGGAACACGGCAGGGATGTCCATTATCACCACTGCTATTCAACATAGTATTAGAAGTCCTAGCCTCAGCAATCAGACAACAAAAAGAAATTAAAGGCATCCAAATTGGTAAAGAAGAAGTCAAACTATCACTCTTCGCAGATGATATGATACTATATGTGGAAAACCCAAAAGACTCCACTCCAAAACTGCTAGAACTTGTACAGGAATTCAGTAAAGTGTCAGGATATAAAATCATGTATATTTTGAAACCCAGTTAATAATAACTTTTAATTTATGTTCTTTTTATTATGATGTATTTGTGTCATGTTTAAATGCTAAGACAGCATTAGAGTTTTTGAATTGAATTTAAGTTCTAAGCCCAAAAATGTTCTAAAATTAAGTGGAAGTCATACAGAATAGTTCTCAATTTATCTAATACAAAATCAAGAAAGATGATATTGTCTTTCAATGCCACATATTATATTTTTATTCTAGTTTTATTTTTTGATATTATTATTTCATCAATGAGACAGTTGGAATGTAGCTAGAAAATTCAGTTAAATCCTGTTTTATAGGTAATCATCATAAGTGAAAAACCCGTTTATATTTACATAAAAGTCTTTCATTAATGTGCATTAGAAACCACATAGTTTCAGAGACTTTGTTATAATGACATATATAATGACATAAATAATGACATTTGCATTTGTCTACAACTGACATAACATTATAGATTGAAGAAAAAGATTACTAGTCATGTAGAGCTATGTGACTATGGTGGGGTCAAAATTCTGAACTTCCCTTTTCTTTATAAAATCTCTTCCAATCCAAGTTTGAAGAAAAAAATGAGGGAAGCATATCCACTAAAGATACTCATGTGTAATGCTTAAAGATAAAGCAGATGTAAATATTTTATATCTTTTTGACAATCAAATTATTCTTATTAATGAATTAATGTAATTAAAATAAGCAGACAAGCAAATTCCTTTCTATTGGACCTGGAATATTTCCTTTTTATTTCACTAGTCTTGATTTGATTTTAATTTCTCAAGTATTTCCAGAACTCTTAAGTTGTGGCAATATAGTCAGTTATATGTCAAATAAAGATGTGATTTAATGTACCATAAAGCATATGTCAAAAATCTCTAAACACAAAGATGCATAAATAAAATGATAGTTTAGTTTGACTAAAAGTCACTTAGTTTATCTGTTAATTATAACTATTATAATGATTAATTTCCTGGAGATATTCATTTAAACATTGTTAAAAAACAAAAAATTTTTCAACCTTATCATATGTATTTTGTAAGTATGCTAAAATTAATTCCTTACTAGTTAGTGCAATCTTTTGGGACCAGACTTCTGCCTTGATTATTTATGCTTTACTATCCTCAGTTCTTTGAACTAGTGAATTTGTGTTTCTCTGCTTCTTACAAGGAATAAGAAACACTAGATAAATTATAAATTCAAGAAGTTTCTGGAATCAGAAGCAGAAGTGGCAGGGTAACCAATTGGCCTGACTCCTAAAGAGAAACTTATGCCCATGTAGAAGAGAAGCAAGCACAACCTTATCTGGGGTCCCAGCAAGTAGGTCTCTGCCTACTTGTGATCTCTCTCTGTCAAATAAATAAATCAGAGGCTGGTAGGAAAACTGAGAAAGAATGGTTGATGAATTAGTGTAGGTCAGTTGTGCACTACAAGAATTTGTGAAGACCAGGGTGCTGCAGAAATAGGATGCTGTGCTCTCTGGAGAATGTTATTAAGTAAATGTTTATGCGCGGTGTAGATTTAAGGGAGTAGGAATGCAGCCACAGGGGGAGGGGCATGAAACTCCACTGGGATACTTCTCATACTTCTCTCTTGTCTTACTTGTGGAACAAATCTTGATCTCTTGAGGAATGACAAAATGACACCGTCACCCTTACTGGTGAAAACCTACTGGAACATGAAAAGAAAACAGAAAATAACCCTGTACCTAAGGTAGGGCAGGAACATGTGCTAGACCTAGAGCTGTATCAGGAAGGGACAGGCATCCTGAGGAAGCTACCCTGGGAGGCTAGGAACATGGTAACTTCCAAAGATTTAGCCCTAATAAATAGTAACAACAGAGAAGATATCTGTAATGTTTTACCCTTATCCCTTAGACTAACAAGTTTGAGTAACAAATAACAGCAAAATAATATTGAGAGAAGTACAGAGAAGGCATAAGAGAATGTAAGGAAAACCTATCTGAGAGACAATGTAAAGGAAAGACCTAAAGTGAACATCAAAGGGATGAAAACAACAATAAAAACAAACAAAAACCTGCACAGCACCAGCCCCTAACATGATGTAGTGTATTGCTAGAAGCATTAGAAACCAGTGGTGGACTGACTGAGCATTACCATATTAAATAATCCTGAAATGCAGCTCAACTCCTAACTATATGAACACAAATCCTTGTACTAAAGACATAGCAGAGGGAAAGATGTTCACATTTCCAGGCTAAACACTAGATACCAAAGCTTTGACCATTCCACCCAATGTATCTAGTTTTCAACAACAACAGAATTATAAGGCACACAAAAAGGTAAGAGAAAACAACACATTTTCAAGAGACAAACTAGTTATCAGAGCCAGACAGACATGACACATCTATTGGAACTGACAGAAAATTAAATGTTTAAAATATTAGAGATTCTAAAGAATATGATGAACAGTATGAAAGATTATGTGAGTAATTTCAGCAGAGAGTTGGAAATTGTAGAAAAGAATGAAATGGAGGGGCGCCTGGGTGGCTCGGTGGTTTAGGCCGCTGCCTTCGGCTCAGGTCATGATCTCGGGGTCCTGGGATCGAGTCCCGCATCGGGCTCTCTGCTCGGCAGGGAGCCTGCTTCCCTCTCACTCTCTCTGCCTGCCTCTCTGCCTACTTGTGATCTCTCTCTGTCAAATAAATAAGTAAAATCTTTAAAAAAAAAAAGAATGAAATGGAAAGACCACAAATGAATAATCAGTAATAGAGAAAAAGAATACTTTAGGTGGGTTTGCTCATCAATAGATTAAATACAACTGAAGAATGAATTAGTGAACTTAAAGATAGGCCAGTAGAAATTAGGGAACTTTAAACAGAGAGAGAAAAAGTTAAAAAACAGTGCACCCAAGACTATCATATGTCAAGAAATGTATAATTAGAATCCAGAAAAAGAAGTAAAAGAGAGGGCAGATGAAATCTTAGCAGAAATAATGGCCAAGAATTTTCTAAATCTAATTATAACTCCCAAAGCATAAATCAAATTAAAATAGAGAGCACCAACTAGAATAAATAACCCAATGAAACAAATAAACGAATAGAAACCTAGGTATATTGCATAGAAATTTTTGAGAGGAAAGGCAAAGAGAAAATCTTGAAGACAGAAAGACACATTACAAACAGGAACAAAGATAGGAATTACAGAAGACTTCTTGTCATAAACCATACAAGCCAGAATATGATGGAGATATCTCTAAAGTGCTGAAAAGTAAAATGAAACAAAGCAAATAAAAATCCCTTTCATGTCATAATTATATAAGCAGAATATAGGATTTTAGCTAAAAAAAGAACCCTGAAATTAGAATAAAGTCTGTAATGTAGTAGTATTCTGCCAATTTTTTTTGGTTTGATAATTTTTTTATCATAATTTAAGATGTTAATGTTAGTGAGAGATGGGCAAAAGTGTATGGAAATTCTCTGTGCTATCTTTTCAACTCTTTAACAAAAAGCAAATGAGTCATTCAAAATCAAACAGCTACACCATAGTCAATTTTAGAAGGAAGACTATTTCATATTTTTAGTTACTGCCTATTTTAATAATATATTAAATTTGTAGGAAATCTTTGCCTTTAGCTTTGTAAAGTAGATTTTTATTTTGGTGAATTTCAGAAGTCAGTGGATTTTGGAATGGATTTCCCCCCCTGCATATTATAATTAGTTTCAACAAGGAACTTAAGATAAATTTGTATGACTCATAAGATGTATGACATAAATGTAAAAGTTTTAAAATATATATTGATGAAAATAAATGTGAATAAGTAATTTTTTAAGTTCTAGTTTGGATTCTGGAACAAAGACCATTTGTATTTGACCAAGTTTAAATCCGTGGTTTACTTAATCTTACTTTAGTTCAGAATCTAAGTTTTTTTTTTCTTTTACTATATTTTCTGTATCTTCCTCAAAATACCTACTTTCAATTAGGTGTTATTTTCCTTTTTCCCTATTCTGTAAATCTAGTCAACTATATTTAGTTATTATGGCATCTTCTACATTGCAGATGTATATAAGTACATGGTGGTGTGTATGTGTTTCTCCCCTACTTTACTAAGCTTGTATTTGATTCTAATAATTTTATCCACATATTCAAGTTTACATGATATCCTTGTCTAATTTTCATCTTCTCCAATAAACCTTCATTTTTCCTGTGTCTGTATCCATACTATGGCACATGAAATGCTGTTGATTCATGTCTGCCTAGTGAAATCTAACTTACCCTAATGATCTGAATCCTTTGCTAATAACTTTAATAATTTCCTAATCACTTACAATTAGAAATTCTTATTTTTATTTATAATTGTAGGTCATTGAGTGTTCTGTGCTTATTTTATATCTACTGCTTTATTTTCACATTATTTGATATAAATATTCTGCCTATTGAGCTATGCAGTGGTGGACTAGGACAAGTTGGTTAGTCTCTTGGTTGCAGAACATTTCTAATACACATGAAAACATTTACAAACATTGCCTTATTCAGTTATCTCTTGTCTGTCCTCAGTTTTTAGATGATTAAAGTATTCTTTAAAAAGCAAGCAATGAAACATGAGATAAAGGGCTATTTATTGAGTCTTACAGAAATGAGACTTTTATATCCATCACCTTTCTTTATTTCTGTGAGTAGGTTTTGTTTTAGGTACTGTAGTTTCATTTTTTCTTATCCAGCCTTTTCAAGGTTAGTAAATCACTAAAAGTAATCTTTTATTCTTCTGAATCCTATATGGGTGATGTAAAATGCGTACAGTGATACATGCCCTGTTCACCTTAAATGTTACTATGAAGAGCAAAACAGTAACTGCATATACAAAATTGCTTAGGATATTACCTGTGCTCTGCTAAAGTTAGGATAACAGACCAGAATATTTAGTTTTAAATAGTATGAAAGCCCCACATATCAACCATTTTAAGACATTTTAAGATACATTAGATAGATTAAGATAAGACTCCAATTTACAGATGATATATAGGAAACTGGAATCTTTGGATCTTTCCTTATATTAACATGGCTTAGAGATGGAGACTGAGCTACAATGATTCCATGGCATTATTCTTTTATTGTTTCAGTGATTGATTCATCAAATCAAAAGTATATTCCATTTCTTTCTAACTAGTAATTTTTAATCTGTTTTTGGAAATTTATAATTCTCCTACTAAAGACTGTACAAGTTCAATATTGTAGGATAAAGGTTGTATTAATTAATTATTTTCTTACTCACATAAAATTTGACATAAAATTAAATATATCATTTTTGTAGGTGACATTGATTCCTTATTGAAATCAACATGAGGTTTTTTGTTTGTTTTGTTTTTTTTTAAGGAATGGATATTGCTGGGGCTCCCAGGTGGCTCAGTTGGTGATTGACACTCTTGATTTCGATTCAGGTCATGATCTGCTTAAGATTCTCTCTCTCCCTCTCCCTCCACCCCAACCTTCTCTCTTCCTCTGGAAAGAAAGATGGAAAGAAAGAGAAAGAGAGACAGAGAGGAGAGGAGAGGAAGAGAGAGAGAGGGAGAGAGAACAGGCGGAAGAGAGAGAGGGAGGAGGGATGAAGGAAGGAAGGAAGAAAGAAAAAGAAATGGATACTGCTATAAACTTTCTTTTACATTAAGAATAATTATGTTGGGGCGCCTTGGTGTCTCAGTGGGTTAAGCTGCTGCCTTCGGCTCAGGTCATGATCTCAGGGTCCTGGGATCGAGTCCCGCATCGGGGCTCTCTGCTCAGCAGGGAGCCTGCTTCCTTTTCTCTCTCTCTCTCTCTCTCTCTCTCTCTGCCTGCCTCTCTGCCTACTTGTGATCTCTCTCTGCCAAATAAATGAATAAAATCTTAAAAAAAATAATTATATTAATATTGTTCACAGTGACCAAGATAGGCTTAAAGTTCCCCTAAGTTTGACTAAATTTTTGACAGGATTTTTTCACTATAGTCTCCTGACCTCCCTTTTTAAAAAAGCATTTACTTTAGAAAACTGTTTTTCTTTTTTTTTTTTTTCCATTTTATTTATTTTTTCAGTGTAACATTATTCATTCTTTTTGCACAACACCCAGTGCTCCATGCAAAACGTGCCCTCCCCATTACCCACCACCTGTTCCCCCAACCTCCCACCCCTGACCCTTCAAAACCCTCAGGTTGCCCCAACCTCCCACCCCTGACCCTTCAAAACCCTCAGGTTGTTTTTCAGAGTCCATAGTCTCTTATGGTTCGCCTCCCCTCCCCAATGTCCATAGCCCGCTCCCCCTCTCCCAATCCCACCTCCCCCCAGCAACCCCCAGTTTATTTGTGAGATTAAGAGTCATTTATGGTTTGTCTCCTTCCCAATCCCATCTTGTTTCATTTATTCTTCTCCTATCCCCCTAACCCCCCATGTTGCTTCTCCATGTCCTCATATCAGGGAGATCATATGATAGTTGTCTTTCTCCGATTGACTTATTTCACTAAGCATGATACACTCTAGTTCCATCCACGTCGTCGCAAATGGCATGATTTCATTTCTTTTGATGGCTGCATAGTATTCCATTGTGTATATATACCACATCTTCTTGATCCATTCATCTGTTGATGGACATCTAGGTTCTTTCCATAGTCTGGCTATTGTAGACATTGCTGCTATAAACATTCGGGTACACGTGCCCCTTCGGATCACTATGTTTGTATCTTTAGGTTAAATACCCAGTAGTGCAATTGCTGGGTCATAGGGTAGTTCTATTTTCAAAACTGTTTTTCTGACCTTTTCTCTCAGTCTGTGAGGAGGGTAGGAACCTAATTTCATTGAGTGTCAGTATATATAGATGGTCAAATCACATTAACAAACCTCCTCATTGACATCTCTAGTACTTGTCCACTGTCTTAACCCAACACCTAAAATCCACCTGCAAAGAAACCTAGTCTATGAGAGTTGAGCTCAATGTCTCTTCCTATTGCAATAATTCTGAATAAAGTCTTCCTTGCCTGTTTAACCGCAGCTGGTGCAATTTTTCTTTGACAACCGAAAATACAGTTTATTAAACTGAATCATTATGCTATTTTCTAGGATGTTCAAAGCCTGAGTTGGACCTTAAATTAAGTAATCATGTAGGATGCTGTCTTAGCTTCAGATGCTATAAGAAAATACCATAGACCTAGTGGCTTAAATAACAGAAATTATTTCTCACAGATCTGGAGGTTGGGAAATCCAAGAATAAGTTACCATCTGATTTGTGTCTGGGAGAGCCCCTTTCCTGGCTTGTAGATAGCTGCCTTCTTGCTGTGTACTCACAAAACCTTTTTTTTTTTTTTTTTTTTTTTTGTACATGCTTATGGAGAGAGAAAGAGAGAGAGAGAGAGAGAGATCCTGTGTCTCTTTTTTCTTTTTATAAGGACATCAATCACATCATGAAGGCCCTAGCCACATGACCTAATTTAACTCTAATTATCTTCCAAAGGCATTATGGCCTCTAAATAAAATCACACTGGGGATTAGGGATTCAACATACGAATTGGGTAGGGGGGATGCAAACATTTAGTCCATAGCAGATACTGTGACCTGCATCTGTGAGGCACCATTTCTGTTATTTAATTATTTATATTAACTAATATTATTAATGTTATGCTAAGTTAATGGTTTTTTAACTATATTTTTAGTAGCTTCCATGTTTATGCAAGCAAATAAAGTATCACATTAGAAAAAAGAAAATATCACTCTTAGCTAAAGTTCATTAAATTTATTATTATATATTTATACATATATATATTTATATATTATCTTGAATATTTTAGCAAGAAATCAGCTGTGTTATCTAAAAATCTAATCCATTAGCCTTGTCTAGTATGTACATTTTTATCTAGTAAACTATGATTCCAAAGTTGAGCAGGCTGGGAGGTGCAGACCTCCCCTATTTGAGCAATGCCATCACCGCCTCCGTTCTACCTCATTCCATCTAGGAAGACTCACAGTATTAAGACCTTATTGTTAAAACTAGTTTGTCTCTCTCCTGTTTTCTTAGCAGATGAATATTTTAAATGAGAAAGATCATATGACTTTAAAGTCTTAAAGTAAATTAGACAAAGGGACAAAATAAAAACCTAGTCTATGTATGATATATTTTCAGAAAATGGAGTATTTAAAATGTTTCAGTTAATTTTCTGATATTTCAAGGAAACAGAAGGTCAGATTTGTCCCATAATTTTATGTTTTCTTTTCTATATATTACTTTCAGATAATAAAAAAGTATATATATTTTGCTTTTTGAAATGCCATTGATTTTAAATGTAGTTCCCAGTATCTTTAAATAAATCAACTTAATGAGATTGTCTAAATTTTAACTTTTTTTAAAAAAGATTTTATTTATTTATTTGACAGAGAGTGAGAGAGATCACAAGTAGGCAGAGAGGCAGGCGGGGGTAGGGGGGGAGGATCAGGCTCCCTGCTGAGCAGAGCCAGATGCGGGACTCGATCCCAGGACCCTGAGACCATGACTTGAGCGGAAGGCAAAGCCTTAACCTACTGAGCCACCCAGTTGCCCCTAAGTTTTAAGTTTAACTTTTAATGCTTATTATTATATAAAACAAACAATAATTGAATATATCTTCTCCTATCCATGATTTTCTTTGTTTTTCATTCTAGTTTTGGCCCACTGACAAATGTCTTTACCTTATAACTTCTTGCAAGTTTCAAAAGAGATAAGAAAATGCTACTTAAAAGCTCAGGAAAATCCTAGTGCTATTTTGGCTAGACATCCTACATCTCTCTGTCTTTGTGGTAGAAATCAGAATTCCAAATAAGATTTTTAATATCTAACAGGTATAGTTACCAGTACAGTCCATCATGTAATTTTATTAATCTCACCAAGAACACATAAACATTCTTCCTCTTTTTCTCCTTTTAATTTTTAGGCTATTTACTTGGTAATCTTTCCTTCTGCCTAATGGCCCAGTGGCTCCCTAGTGACTGTCTTTCCTTGTCTTCAGATACTTAGGGGTACATTAACTCTTTCAGCCCTTCAGGGACCACTTGGTGTTCTCTAATGAGTAGTAACATTGAGGAAAGCACATAATTTACTTCAGACAAAGAGGTCACACCCATATGATTAGATATTTTTTATTTTTCATTTATTTTTTATTTTTATTTTATTTTTTTATTTTCATCAAGCACATCAGATATGTGCTATTTAGACATATTTTCAGAAACTAATCATGCTAAAAATACTTTAATAATAGCAGCAGTGCCTTACTTTTTCCCTTCCCAACTCTACAATGGGTGTTCAGCATAGCCCTGTACAAACTTTTAACATTTCTTGTGTTACATCTTCGCTACTCTAAATAGTATGCTTCCCTTGAGAGCTCTTGATTTATTGAGTTTTGACATAATATAACAAATTTTATTAGAGTAAATGAGTGTCTAGTCCTCTGAATATGTTCCTATAAAGCTAATTTGTATTAATCAATACTCAGTGTTCTATTATTACACTAATATAGATAGGGCTCAAAGCAGAGCCAATTAGTCTACCAAAATTACAATTCTCCTACCCTGTAATATGTTCAGCCAATTTGTTTAGCTAACTAGTATGTCAGTTGTTTTATCTTCCTCTGGAATTTGCTTTCAATTGTATTTAATTGTTACTACTTTTAAAAAAATTATTGTTAATCGTCCCACTCTTGTATTTGCAGTTTAATTTTTCACAAATTAAAGGGCATTCCTTTTTTCCTTAGAACTTAGCTTGCAGACTGGATCCTCCAGGTCCAGTATAGCTTGATTGTTTTCATTGTCTGTGCATGTATATTATGGAATGAGATGTTAGAAAACTGAATGCTTTGTGCACATAGACAGGATGCCAACTGTTGGGCATTGCTATGGGTCAGTTATTCAGTGAGGCAGCTGTTTCTTTGTGGACTTTCAAAGTTTAGTATTGCCTTGATTTTCCTGGACACTTTTCTTCTTCTAGAAATGATTTCTTCAGTTTCCTGCTTAAGAAAGTTTATTTTTTTCCATTTGTCACACCTTTAGCAATTTAAACAAAATATATTATCATCTCAGTTTCTGTGCTCAGGAATTTGGGAGATGGTTATGCTGGATCTTCTATCCATGGTCGTCAGGGTTCCATTCAAGATATTGATAAGGTTGAGTTCTCATATGGAGTTTGAAATTCTCTTCCAGCTTCTCAGATGGCTGGCAGAATTCATTCCCTTGTAGTGGGAGATCTGAGGCTCTCTGCTCCTGTGGACTGCTTTTTCCCATGGGCTACTCATACTAAGGCTGTTTGCTTCAAAGCCAGTAGGGGAGAATCTCAGAACTTCAGGGAAGGACTAAGCCCCCTTCTAAAAATTTCATCTGATAAACTCAGGCCTATCCTGGATAATCCCCCTTTGATTAATTCCATATTGCTGATTAGGGACCTTATTTACATCTGCAAAATTACTTTCACCTTCGTAAGGTAGTCATGTAAGTGATATCATATTCATGGGTCTGTTCCTACTGGAGGGAAAGAGATTACATATGGGTGTGTGTCACTGGGGATCATTTTAAGACTTCTGCCTATCAGAGAGTGCTGTGTCTGTTGGTTTTCAGTGGTGCAGGAAGGTATAATTCTGAATAAGCTTTTCCAGTGAATCCTACCTTTTTCAGAACAGTACCTTATCCTATTCTCAGCTGTGTCTGGTGTCACCTATCCCAGAGAGTAAGTCCGTCAACTCCTACAAGGGTGAAAATGGGGTTCTGTGATTCTAAAAACTTTTCTGTTTTATAATTATGCCATAGTCTGCTGCTTAGGGTACCTAGCCTTCCAACACTTGAACAGAGACTAGTTTCTGGAGAATAAATGGATTGCCTTTCATAGGTACCTCCATCTGTAACCAGTTATACTTATACTGCTGCTGTTCTGCCAAGGCAGTTAACAGCTCCTCCATTTGGTGTCCATCTTTAAGTATTATTTTTTTATATTTTATTTATTTGACAGAGAGAAATCACAACTAGGCAGAGAGGCAGGCAGAGAGGCAGGCAGAGAGAGAGGAGGAAGCAGGCTGCCCACGGAGCAGAGAGCCCAATGTGGGGCTCGATCCCAGGACCCTGAGATCATGACCTGAGCTGAAGGCAGACACTTTAACCCACTGAGCCACCCAGGTGCCCCCATCTTTAAGTATTGTAAAAGAGGGGGAGGGAGAGGGACAAGCAGAGTCCATACTGAGCTTGGATCTCTTCTTGGGTCTCTCAAAACACTGAGATCTTGACCTGAGTTAAATCCAAGATTTGGATGCTTAACAACTGAGCCATCCAAGCACCCCTACAGACATATTTTATTTTATTTTTAAAGATTTTATTTATTTATTTGACAGATAGAGATTACAAGTAGTCAGGCAGAGAGAGAGAGGGGTGGAAGCAGACTCCATGCTGAGGAGAGAGCCCGATGTGGGGCTGAATCCCAGGACACTGAGATCATGACCTGAGCCGAAGGCAGAGGCTTAACCCACTGAGCCACCCAGGTGCCCCTCTACAGACATATTTTAAAATTAATTCATAAATTTCCATAAAATTACCATTGCGATTTTGATTGAGGACTGCATTGAATGCATAGAAACATTTGAGGAAATGTAGCATCTTTACAATATTTGATTTTCTAATTACTGATTACCATAAATCCTTTTGTGCATTTAGGCTTTCTTTATTTTTACTTAATCCCATTTTATTGTTTTCAATGGAAAGCCATTTCTAAAGCTTTTTATAACTTGATGTCCCATATATTTGCTGTTGTAAATGGAATATGTGTAAAAAATTATTTTTCTATTTGTTGCTGACATATAGATCTACAATTAACTTTCTATATTGACCTTGTTCCCATCAAAATAACTAATTTTCTCTGATTATTTCTAATATTTTTGTGTAATTGAAAAAATTTTCTACATATGTAATCATGCAATTTGTGTATAATAGTGCTTTTTCACTTTTCTCCAGTACTTAGGGTTTTTATTACTTTTATTGCATTAGTTTTCGGGCTAGGAACTCTAGTAAAATTCATGATAATGGACATTTGTGTTGATTTTTTTTAATAAAGAAATATTTTAACATTCCACCATTAAGTATGATTTTTATTATATTTTCTCAATATATTTTATTATGTTAAGTGATTTCCATAACTGAGTAAGATTTTTGTCATGAGTATATATTGAGTTTTATCACTTTTTCTCAGTTTGTTGAGACCATCATGATTTTTCTTCCTTATTTTAAATTTTTCCCATATTTGTACCAATGAATTTTTCTTCAGTCAAGTAAGTTTGACCTGCACTGTTTTAAGAGGAATTATAATCTCTCTGTCCTCTGATATCCACACAGTGCCTCTTTGAGATTTTAGCATGCCAGTATCCATTCCAAATCTCCAGGGTATTTGAGCATGTAGCATTTTATAGTTTTTCAAAATAAAATTTAATTTTGAATATCTGTAACAATTGCTAAGTCCACTGTTGTGATTCTGCCTTTTTAAAGCTAACCACCCAAATTTTAAATGTGATCCTGAGCAAACTCAAAGATCTGCATGATAACATGGATAAATACATAGTAGAAATATTACCTGGCATCAGGTTTTACTAGTGATCAGCCAAGACTCCAAGAGAGAAGCAGTCACCATAATATTCTCAATGTTCACCCCCATATGTAGAATGCCCTACATCTATCATACACAGCTGCCTAAATTTCCTATTCTTTTTCACCAGGACATGTTTTGGGTTCAGAATGGTAAGAGCAAAAGGTGGATGCAGATCAATCTACTTGTGTAGTTTTGGGGTCTATTTCACTAGCTATAACTAAAAATCCTGCATTCTTCAGCATATCTGAAGTATGTAAACCTACAAGAACAGGTCTATTTACCAAAAAAAAAAAAAACAAAAAACCAAAAAAACCCCCACAAACAGAAATAAAACCAGCATAGGTATATCCTGCTAAAAGTGTTCCTTAGAAAAGAGATCAGTACATAGCTACACTTAAAATATCCCACTGGTATATTTACATGGATTTCTAGTTAAGGTGAAAACACTTTCACTTGCCACTGAGGAAAGAGGAAATGAGGAAAAAGAATTAACATTCTACCTCTGAAGAGCTTTTTCTCTTTGATTCTCTTATTATTAATCTATTATAGCAGATTTTTTCATTTTTAATTTTTTATTTATTTATTTTTTAAATGTCGACTCCTGGGTCCCTGTTCTAGAATATCTGACTTAGTATGTCTGGGGAAGAACCTAGGAGTCTGCTTCTTCTTCTTCTTCTTCTTCTTCTTCTTCTTTTTTAAAGATTTTATTTATTTATTTATTTGACAAACACACAGAGAGAGAGAGAGACGGAATACAAGTAGGGGGTGTGAGAGAGAGAGAAGCAGGCTTCCCACTGAGCAGGGAGCCCAATGTGGGGCTTGACCCCAGTACCTCAGGATCATGACCTGAGCCGAAGGCAGATGCTTAACGACTGTAGGCGATTGTTTTAGACCTTAGCGTATTATCATGACATATATAGATTATGTCAATATTCTCATGACCCTTGAAGACCTTTAGTACTCAGTCCAAACTTAGCCTTCACTTCTCCTATATCATCCTGTCTTTTGAGGAAAAACACATTTGTGCCATCATAATTTAAGATATTCTTTCCAAAAATAGAAAGTGGTGCCAGTATCATCTTAGGATAGCATTTATGTCTAGCTTCAATTCTAATAATTTGGAATTTCACTGGTTTCCTATGTCACAACAAAATAATTCCCCTATAATAATTTATGTGTATCCTCTTTTGAAATGAATTTTTGTATAATTAATTTGATATATTCTAATTTTATTAAAAATTAATATTTATTAATTTATTTCATCCCTAAGCAAAGAGAGTTCTAAACTCTGTTTTGGTATGTCAAATGATTACCTTTTACTACAGTGATTCCTAGGAATTGATAGTGGTGACCTCAAGAACGTTATAATAAAGGATTCAACAGCTGAGACTAGATTTAGCAGGAAATAGTTTAAAGATTTATTTATTTATTTTAGAGAAAGAAGGTGCTAGTTGGGAAGAAGGGAAAAAGGGAGAAGCAGACTCTCTTCTGAGCAGGGAGCCCAAAGGTGAATTGGGGAGGGGAATGCTCCATCTCACGACCCTGAGATCACGATCCTGAGATCATGACCTGAAAGGAAATCAAGAGTCAGATGCTTAACTGACTGAGCCACCCAGGCTCCACTTTAAAGACTACTTAATGAAGTTTGCCCTAAGTATAGAACACAAGAAGAATAATAAATATTCTCAGTATTTCCTTTAAATTTGCATTTAAAACCTTTATTTTACATTATGAGACATATTTAAAAAGTTCAAACATTTAAAAACCTTGTGAGGGGTGCCTGGTTGGCTCAGTCAGTTAAGCATCTGCCTTCAGCTCAGGTCATGATCCTGGGGTCCTGGGATCGAGTCCAACATTGGGCTCCCTGTTCAGCCAGGAGTCCACTTCTCTCTCTTCCTCTCCCCCTGCTCATTCTCTCCTTCACTCTCTCTCTAAAATATACATAAAATCCTAATAAAATTTTAAAATTATAAATAAAAATAAATAAATAAAAACCTTATGTGACAACTAAAAGTTGTAGATCTTGAAATGATCACCATTAATAGATGACTTTTTAAAAATGAAAAAATAAATAATATTTTTGCTATTTTTTTAAAGATTTTATTTATTTATTTGACATACAGAGATCACAAGTAGACACAGAGGCAAGGCAAAGAGAGAGGAGGAAGCAGGCTCCCTGCTGAGCAGAGAGCCCAATGTGGGGCTCCATCCCAGGACCCTGGGATCATGACCTGAGCCAAAGGCAGAGGCTTTAACCCACTGAGCCACCCAGGCGCCCCTATTTTTGCTATTTTTAAAAGAGCTTATTGAGGGACGCTTGGTGACTCAGTTGGTTAGGCTGCTGCCTTTGGCTCAGGTCATGATCCCAGGGTCTTGGGATCGAGTCCCACATGGGGTCCTTGCTTCTCCCTCCGTGGGGAGCCTGCTTCTCCCTCTGCCCACTCTGCCTGCCACTCCCCCAGCTTGTGCTCTCTCTCTCTATGACAAATAAATAAAATCTTTTTTTTAAAAAAAGAAAGCTTATTGAGCTTTAGTTATAGAGAATCATCAAAAAATTCTGTGTTTAACAGAATTTGTTAAGATAAAGTAATCAAGACAGCTTTTCCTACTACCTAAGAGTTTGCACATTAATTTTTATATCTTGTATTGTAATAGATTACCTTCACAGCTTATTTGTTCCATGACCACCTGCTCAGTTCTGCTATGTTGCACCTAAATACCTTGAATCATTGTGGTAAATCAT
Organism: Meles meles; assembly: GCF_922984935.1. Taxonomy (NCBI): domain Eukaryota; kingdom Metazoa; phylum Chordata; class Mammalia; order Carnivora; family Mustelidae; genus Meles; species Meles meles. The sequence goes on from NC_060070.1 coordinate 28,776,374, forward strand.
CTATAGAGTCTTCTGAAATGGAAAATATCTGGGAAAGAAAGCAAAGATTAGAAATGTGAATGATCTAATTGTTGTTTTGGGTGTTGTTGTATTAACTTTTTCTTTCTTTAATTTACTTTGTAAGAGAAAATAAGATGATTTTGAATTATTCACCACATTTCCCTCCAATCTGAGCTTTTTTTTATTGTGATTAGACTTTTACATTAAGTGTTAATGCTTTTTACTAAGAAGCAGGTTAATTGTACCATCTATTTTCAATTAGCCCTAATAGAGTGCATGTATAGCTGTGGAGTCTATTGTGCATGTCCTTATAGAAGTGAGGAAATGGAGTAAAAGCTATTATTTTTGATGTCCTGATAAATTATACTCCATATTATATTAGATTAACAAAATGAATGACTAATGTTCCATGTACACATGAGCTGTGACAGCATTTTTGACTCTTAATAAATCTGAATACTGGCTGATAACCAATCCTTTTTTATGTTAAGTGCAAATTAAATCTAGATCATTTCATTACCTTTAGTCACTGGCTTCTAAACACATTATATATATACATATGTTATGTCTGTATGTATGTATAACATACATGTATGTATGCATAACATACATATGTGTGTATGTGTATAACTTATTTACTATTCAGCATTAATCAGGCAAATTCTAAAACATTTAAGTTCTTTTGTTATCTAATGAGAACGTACGTGCCAAATCTTATGGGAAGATATAGAATGAAATGCATAGTTCTTAGCTTACTGAGAAATGGAATGTGAACTTTTACATTTAGAATCGTGAAATACAGTTAATTGCTCAAAAACTTTTATGTGTGTGTGTATATATTTATATTTACATGTATATAAATATAATTACATATATTCATAGAAACATCTTGAACAACAATGAAAATTAATTTTTAATGGTTGCTAAGAATTAGAAAATTAATAACTGTTTGGGAATGCTTACATTAGTTATACTTATAAAAGGCCAAATTTTCACTTGCTATATTTTGTAGATAGTTTTAATTCAGGAACACCAATAAATCTAAAATGTATCAAATAATATTACTGGAAGACATGATCACACTTCTGTAAATACTGAAGTGTTTGTTTTCTATATATCTTCTAGGGTTTTGGTTCATTTTCAAAGTGTGATTCAATCCTGAGTTGATGATTTCAGCCCTAGTTTTGCCTTCTTTCCCTGTCAAAACAAAATTAAATGACCCCAGAAATAAAATTTAAAAAATGCTAAAACTCTGGGATGTGAAGATATTACACTGTTCTACATAAAGAAATTTTAGGAACATTCTCTGAAATAACTATTCTTTGAATATTTCTAATGCAGATTAATTAATTAACTGTAAATTTCAGTAGCAAAGAGTTCTTTAAATTCATTTCAGCTAAATGGAAAATAATATTTCATTTCAGCTACAATTTTCAAAATGTATTTAATCATATAATCCATTTTTTAGAGAACACATTGAAATTTTTTGAACTAGTTTTCTTCAAAAAACACTCAAAAACAAATGATATGTTATGTTGAGAAATGATAAGTTATGATATATTGATAAATTATAAATTAATAACAAATCACATCCAATTGTGTATTAACATTTGAACACAGTAAAATCAGGTCAGAACCATTTTAGGTCAGCAAGGTAGACAAAACTTAAGGAAATTATTAATGCATCCATTTTTGCAAAGGAGAAAAAGAACATAGTTTTTTGCCATCTTAAATGTCATTTGATAAAAACAAATATTTCCTTTGTGTAAAATGTCATGTTACTGGAATGATAGGAAGCTTACTTACATGAAGAAGAGTATTAGAATAGTAAAGAAAACATCAGTTTTAGTGATTAAACACTTAACCTGCTGAGACACCCAGGCCTACCAACAGTTTTTTGTTGTTGTTGTTATTAACATGTTAATGTTGTAACACAATTTTATCACATATATTTTACTCCTTTTTTTTATTAATTTCTTTTCAGAGTAACAGAATTCATTGTTTTTTTTTTTTTAAAGATTAATTTATTTATTTGACAGAGAGAAATTACAAGTAGGCAGAGAGGCAGGCAGAGAGAGAGGAGGAAGCAGGCTCCCCGCCAAGCAGAGAGCCCAACGCGGGACATAACCAACAGTTATTTCTTTATTGTCATTTGTTCATCCAACCAAACTCATTTCCTATGAACATACCTCAAATGAGGCTTGTACTTACTCCTGAAGTTACTCAAATGTATTTTAGCAATGTTTGTCTTAAAATTTTGTTAGATATATACATATGACAAAAATTAGAAGCAACTATAATTCTTCAAATTATAAAAATTGGCTTATTGGAAAATAAACTAAACTAGAAACTAAAAAACCTTTCTTTTAGTCTTGGCTTTTAATGAGCTATCCTGTACCTCTGAGTAATCTCTATGAGTATTCCAGTCATCCATAAAATGAAGAAAATATGGTTACATATTCAGTAAATTTCCCTATTTTTTCATTTCATTTTATTTCTTTTCAGTGTTCCAAAATTCATTGTTTTAACCTTGTGTTTCAAGCTTTATATAGCTGAACCCCTAAGCAGTTGGGTTCTTTCTTAAAATAAAATCTTTAGGATAGAAATCTAAAACTCCCACAGAATTATTCAATTAAAATAATTAATGTTTTATGTCTTCATTTGGTAACCAAATGCCTGAAGTTTAGCTATGATCATCTGGAATAAAAACTTTATTTTCCAGTTCTTAAAGCTAGATATGGCCAGATGACTAATTTCTGATCAACAATATTAAAAAAAAAAGCCCTGATGTATGCAATTTGGGTATAGCTTTTAAAAAGGAGAATAATTGTGCTTTTCTTTGTTCTTTTTTTTGGGGGGGGACTTCCTATTGGGTGGAATACTGAATTTAGAAGAGAACTTGATCATCTCAATAATAATGGAATCTATAAGGATTAGGCTAGCAAAAGAGAACAGAAGTATGGGCCTCCAACCATAATCACCATATCACATTTGGCCTTTTGTTTGGAGTATTATGTGGTACAGGAATAAACTTCTAGTTTCCTTAAACCATTGATAATTTGGTCCTTATTTTTAATTACAGGCTACATTTGTATCAATTAATGTAGTTTTTTATATAAAGTAAGCATAGATAATAGGTACCTACTATATATTTTCTATTTTTACTCACAACTCTGAATATAATGTACAGGGAGTACAGTAATTGGTTAAATCATTTGAACATGCTGCAAAATACATGAATCAAGTATGAAAGTTGATGGCTAAATCACGAGGTAATTTATTTACATACCATTTTAAATTTTGCAAATTTGCTTTTTTCATGTCAGTTATTTTCTTTAACCTGAAATAAATATGTACGTTATTGTTATTATTGAACTTCACACATGAGGAGTCAGAACCTAGATGGTGAAGAGACTAGCAAACTTAACAGTAGTTGGAGACCATATTTATATATTTTTAAAGTATAATTACCAAAAAGAAAACTCCAGTATGGTTAAAATTGGGAGAAATGACAGACTTTAAAGCTGTCATTATCTGTCACCCAACCTACTGAAATAATGTTTTAATCTATACATTTGCCTCTAACATTTTTCTCTTGTTTCATGATAGTACTTGTTGTCATTTTACTAATGAAACATAGATTAGAACATTTGATATAGAACAATTTATTAGTTTAAAATGAAGCAGTATTAAAATTTTTTGTTAGCTCTGCTATATGGTTTTGCTCATTACAAGAACCTGATTTTGTGATTATGGTAATATCTTTAATTATAAAAAGAAAATATGAAACATACAGAAGGAAATCATATAAACAATGTTAAATAGGAATGAATTTGTCTTCTCTGGACATTGTTTTCAGATGCCCTCATAGGCAGCTTAATCATTTCCTCTTATTTTTTCCTAACATTGTTTATTATTAAGATATGTTTGTTTGTGTTGTATATATGTTTTATTTTGTAAAGAGTTCAACCATATCCAAAACAAACAAAAAAGGACTTGCCTAGGGAACTCAATGTATTCATTATCCTGCTGCAACAATTATCACGACAGCTGAATTTAACTATGTCTTCATCACCTTCATCCTCACCACATAATATATCAAAGCAAATTTCAGACACTATGGCATTTTATCAGTAAATATTTTGGTAAAATCTCCTAAAGATAAGCCTCTTTTTAAATGTCATTTAATATCATTATTAAATCTAAAACTAACAAATATAATTGATTTTTATGCCCTATTTCCCCAGCCAAGTCATGTTTAAGGTAGTGTTTCTCAAAGACTAATGTGTATAAAAATCACCTGAAGACCTTATTAAAAATGCACATTCTGATTCAGGAGTTCTGCATTGGGATATGAAAATCCTCCATGAGTTTTTATTGCTCCTTATCATGCTTTGACTTCGGAAATTATATGTATAAAAAATTCTCATGGGCTCTTCATACAGACTTCCTAATTTTCAATATTTTACTGTAGTTGTAGTGGTTTTCTCTTTTGATTTCTCTCTCTCTCTTATTTTCTCTCCATAGAATTTTATATTTTTCTGAAATGTATAAAAAAATCAGATAATCCATGATAACGCTTAAAATCTTATATTGTTCAGTTCCTGAAAACAAGGATACTCCTTACATAACTATCAAAATCAACTCCTTACATAGTACTATCAAAATCAGAAAATTAACACTGATAAAGTACAAACTTCTGAAGAGACCTCATTCATTTCTAGTGTAAGATTATATCCAAGGTCACAGGTTGCATTTAAGTGTCATGTTCTTTAGTTAACTTCTTCATTCTGGAAATGTTCATCAGTCTTCCCTTGTTCTCTCTTTTATTTTGTACTTCAAAGAGTACAGGCTAGTTACTCTGTAGAATATTCCTCATACTGTGTTTATTAGACTAGATACAGATTTGGGCAGTAATAACCAAAGAAGTGAAGCAGCCGGCTTCTCTGTCATATAGTGTGTATCAAGAGTCACTCAATGAACATGTACCACATTGCTCATGATATTAGTTTTAATTATTTGGTTAGCATGTTGTCTACAAGGTATCCAAAATTTAAAGATAATTATAAATATTGTTTTCTCAGGTGACAGTTTGAGCATATATAAATGTTCTGTTTCTCACAAAATATATGCCAAATAATTTTAGGGATAATTTTACATCAGAAAATATATTTTGGTTCTTGAATGAATCCCTTATTACCACGATGGTTATTTGATGGTGGTTTTCTAATTCAGTCATTTCTCCCATTGTATTGGTTGACATTATACTGACATTTAGGATCTTTGTTTCTTTGTTTATGCCTTTTTTTTCTGAGTATGGACTCCTAAATTCCTCTACTCAGTGATGTACAATCCTTCACTTATTATTATTTCTTTTAATGCTCAAATTTCCCAGATTTAGTTAGCTCCTGTTTTATATCCATTTGACCTGCCCCATCATTCTTAGAACATTTTCCAACTTTCTGCACAACAAAATAGTCCAGGGTCACCACCTTACATTATACTTGTCCCAGCTCTGCAGTCAGCCACTTATTTCCAAGAATCTCTAGTTCGTATAGCTAAGGACTACATGTGCTCTTTGCTACTGCAGTGTCATTGATTATATGTCCTCAGTAAATACTGGCAGAATTAAAAGTGTTGAAAAGCAATTATTTTGGTGTAATTGTTGATTAATATAAATAAAATGTTAATGTTATATATTACCATTTATACTTTCAAATAATATAATCTCTTACATAAATGAAATAATTTATAATTACTATTTAAAATGCATGCATTATTTAAATGTGGAAACATTTATAACAGCTTTGAAGAGAGAATGAATATCATTTTAATATATCATTTTAATAAGAAAAGGAAGCTAGCTATACATCGTTGACAGAAACTAACTTTTTGAGACATGATTCTATTTTTAATTACAGTAGATAAGTCTATAATCTGAAAAATAGGTTCTTACAAATTGTCCATATGCTTATCATAAAGTAATGTGCATATTAATGATGAGTAACTAAAGACTTGTATCCAATCACATTGAGTTAAACATTTTCATAAGAAAAAAGCTATTAAAATTAATCCAAATGACCAACATAATCATTTAAAAGAAATACATGTTTTAATTTGTGAAGCTCTAACCTTTTCTATATTAGAAAAATACTTTGACATAAACACTTTACAAATGTCAGCAGAAAATCTATACTTCATTTCTTCACATTAGTTTTGTGACACTGTGTTTGCTGATATTCGACAAGGGATAAGTTGGGATTGATTTCTTCTGCCACTGCTGTTTTCTGTTGTATTATGGGAAATTAAAGGGCTGAAATGAATTGGGTCCCTTACAACCCCATAGTCACTCATGTGGGCAGACCTATGAGAGGTAAAACCTATGTCCCCTCTGGGTCTTAAAGGTCAATAGAAAGTTTAGGAATAGCACATCAGTTTAGATTGAAGGAATTGTCAAAATTTTGAATTCTGTGAATAAGACAGGTGTTTCATGTGTACTTTATAAAAATGATTTCAAAATCAAAGTGGATTTTCTCACTTGCATGAGATATCATGAGCCTACTCCCAGAATTTCCCTAGACAGTTTGCATCCAAAATTAATATCAAATTCTAGCCATCATCATTGTAGATAATGAAAATTTTATCAGAGCTCAAAGAGGATTCAAATACACTTATTTTATTTTTATTTGCATATATGACACATGATGTTATATTAGTTTCAGGTGTACAACATAGTGATTTAACATTTTTATACATTATGCTATGCTCATCACAAATGTAACTACCATCTGTCACCAAACAGCAGTATTATAGTATCATTGACTGTACTTTCTATGAAGTACCTTTTATTCCTGTGAGTTCCTCATGCCATAATTAGATCCTCTATCTACCACTCCTGTTCACCCATTTTGCTCATCCCCCTACCAGCATTCCTTCCTGCAACCATCAGTTTGTTCTCTGTATTTATAGGTCTAATTCTGCTTCTTTGGTTTGTGTATTCATTTGTTTTATGCTTTTTTGTTGTTTGTTTGTTTGTTTTTAGATTCCACATATGAGTGAAATATGTATTTGTCTTCCTCAGTGTGACTTACTTTACTTAGCATAACACCCTTTAGGTCCATCCATGTTTTTGCATATGGCTAGATGTCATCCCTTTTTATGGCTGCATGATAGTCCATTGTATTTTAAATCATTGTATATTAAAATATTTTTATTTTCCTTTAATTCTTAACTTTAGTTTATTTTTAAAATTTTCAACAAATTTTATTATCCAGACACAAAATCAACAAGAACATTTTTTACTTGAAACATTTTCAGAATACATGGTTCTAAAAGATATATATAAAACATTCCATCCAAGAAAAGTAGAATATGCATTTTCTTCCAGTACACACAGAATTCCTTGTTTAAGTCACACAAAAAGAGACATAATGAATTTTACAATTTTAAGTAGACTGAAATCATACCAACTATAATTCCCAACCACAGTGGTAGAAAACTAAAGATCAACAATAAAGCAAAGCTAGAAAATCTACAATATAAATATTAAATATTTAATATGTAAATATTACACAGCACACTACTGTACAAGCAATGGGCCAAATAAAAAATCAGGCAGTAAGTCAAAATATGTCTTAAAAGAAGAAAAAAAAAAAGAGGAAGCACAATATTACAAAACCTGTGGGATGCAGCAATAGAAGATGTTAGAATGAAATTTATGCTATAAATTCTTTCATTAAGAAAATTTATGCTATTAATTCTTATATTAAGAAAAAATGTTCAAATAAACAACATTACACCAGAAAGAATAGAAAAAGAAGAAACCTAGCTGAAATTTAGTAAAGGAAGGAAATAACAAAGAAAAATCAGAAATAAATAGGACACCAAAATAAATAATAACATAACTTTGAAAGTAATGACTGGTTTAAAAACAAAAATTTGCATTACTTTAACTACCTTAGCTAAAAAAAGACAGAGAAGACTCAAAAACTAAAATGAGAAATGGAAGAGGAAATAATACAACAAATACCACAGAAATATGTAATATGATAACAGATTACTGTAAGCAATTATATACTGACAAATCAAATAACTTAGGAAAAATCCCAAATAATTCCTAAAAACATACAAGTTACCAAGATTGAATAATGAATCTTGAATCCAAGAAATAGGAAATATTCTTAGACCAATAACAGGAATGAAAGTTGAAAATATCCCAGCACAAAAAAAGGCCAAGACTACACAGTTTCATTGGTGAATTATACCAAACATTTAAAAAAAAAATGAATGACAAAATGCCAAGACAGAGGAATTTATCCCAAATGAAAGAAGCTAAGGCCCCAGCCAGAGATCTAAACAAAACAGATATAAGTAACATGTTTAGTGGAAAATTTAAAGCAACAATCATAAGGATACTCACTGGACTTGAGACGAGAATGGAAGGCATCAGTGAGATGCTTACCACAGAGATAAAAGAGTTAAAAAAAAATCAGTCAGGGAAGAAGAATGCAATAAATGAGATGGAAACAGGCTTGATGTAACGAACAGCAGGGTAGAAGAAACAGAGGAACAAATTAGTAACCTTGAAGACAATGGAAAATAATGAAGCTGAACCAAAGAGAGAAAGAAGAATTATGAAACTCTATTCATGAAAGTAGAGTTAGGGAACTCAGTGTCTCCATCAAATGTAATAATATTCAGGGGTGCCTGGGTGACTCTGGGTTAAAGCCTTTGCCTTCGGCTCAGGTCATGATCCCAGGGTCCTGGGATCAAGCCCCACATCGGACTCTCTGCTCAGCAGGGAGCCTGCTTCCTCCTCTCTCTCTGCCTGCCTCTCTGCCTACTTGTGATTTCTGTCGGTCAAATAAATAAAATCTTAAAAAAAAATGTAATAACATTCATATGATAGGAGTCCCAGAAGGACAGAGAGAAAAGAGGGCAATTTATTTCAAGAGGTAATAGCAGAAAACTTCCCTAATCTGGGGAAGGAAACACATCCAGATCCAGGATGTACAGGGAACTCCCATCAAAATCAACTTCTATCAAATGCAGGCCAATACCAGGACATATTGCAATTAAGTTAACTTAATATAGTGAAAAAGAAAAAAAATCTTAAAAGGGACAAAAGAACATCCTTAACTTACAAGGGAAAACACTTAAGTCTACCTGGAGATTTCTCAACAGAAACTTAGCAAACCAGAAGAGAGTGGAATGATCTATTCAAAGTGCTGAATGGGAAAACCCTGCAGCCAAACATACTCTATCCAGCAGGGCTGTCATTCAGAATAGGAGAGATAAAGAATTCCCCAGAAAAACAAAAACTAAAAGGAGTTTGTGACCACTAAATCAACCCCACAAGAAATATTAAAGAGCTATTTGAGAGCACAGGAAAGATCAAAAGATACAAAAACAAGAAAGGACCAGATAATATTTCCAGAAACAATGACAAAGCAAGTAATGTCAATATACATGTATCTATCAATTATTATTTTGAATGTAAATGGACTAAATACTCCAGTCAAAAGGGGATCAGAATGGAGTAAAAAAAATAAGATCCATCTATATGGCTGCCTACAAGAGACACCATCTAGACCTACAGACACCTTCAGATTTAAAGTGAGAGGAAGGAGAAACATTTATCATGCAGATGGATGTCAAAAGAAAGCTAAAGTAGCAATACTTTATCAGAAAAACTAGATTTTTTGTTCTTATGTTGTTTTTATCCTGCTTTGGTATCAGGGTAATACTGGCCTCAGAATTATTCTAAATGTATTCCCTTTATTTGATTCTTTGTAAGATTTTGATCAAATATTTTTAAATTATGGGAAAATCCAATATAATAGAAGTAATGTATTAATCAATGCAAGGAAAATTTAACATGGATAGGATGGAGAATAATGGATTTATATTACTTCAAGGGTCATTTAAATTCAGTTAATTTTTGGCAAAAATCTGAATTGTTAAAAACAGCCTTTTCTATGAAGGTAAATTTAGTAATATATCAAACTGGAGAATATATATGTTCCTTAATACAGAATTTTAATGGCTAGAAATATGCCATTTGTATGTACTTGCAAAATATGCTGTCATATGTCTTAAGATGTTAATTTCAATATATTTTGAGTAGCCAAAAAACTATTTAATTTCATTTTCCTGGGACTGGTTAAATAAATTTTATTATGCCAATATGAAGAAATGATATGTAGATAGTAAAAATAAAGTCATTTAAAGTCATTTAAAAAAGGCCTTAAAAGAAAAATTTCTAAAATATATAATACTTATTCTCAATAAGAGCAAGATGTGGAATGATGTATTAAATTTGCTTACTTCTGTATGAAAAAAATAGATCCACATTATGAAATATTTGAATTATATGTATAATTTTAGAAGGGTCTGAATAATGATTACCTTTGCAAAGAAAAACTGACATGGGAAGGAGGAATTTATTTTTTATTATACATAATTTTCCATATTACAGTTTTATAACTAGATAGATAACTATTCTTATAAAAACAATAGTTTCAAATAAACTCAAATGATAGAATGATTTTTAGACAAAAGGTGTTGCCAAATGTTTGAATGAGAGCTAAAATAAATAATGTAAAGCTTCTGAATATTGAATTGGGCTGATGGAGTCTTATGTTTGTGTTTTAAGAAAAGAATATACTGTGTTAGAAACAGATATTGTATAGTGCATAAAGTTTCATTTATACTGCATCTGAAACTAATGCTGTACAATGTGTTGGCTAACTGAATTTAAGTAAAAAAATAAAGATGCTTTTTACACAGAAAAAATATATTTTAAAACCAGTAAAAAAAAATGTTTCATTTTTAAAAAATCATAGTTTAGGGGTACCTGAATGGCTCAGTTGGTTAAGCATCTTCCTTTGGCTCAGGTCATGATCCCAGGGTCCTGGGCTCCCTGCTCAGTGAGAGGCTGCTTGTTTCTCTCTCTCTCTCTCTCTCTCTCAAATAAATAAAATCTTTAAAAAAAATCATAGTTCACATACTTGTAAGATAATAACTAGAATAATGGATAATTAAAAGTATGCACAGCATATGAATTAGATGTAAACCTACAGCAAAAAAATATATTTGGATTATCATTTTTAGATGATTTCTTCAAATGTAATAATTAGATTCAAAGAATACAAGTGAAAATGAAATAAGCTAGATTATTCACAATTAGGTATTACTTTGTTTCATGGACCCAAATGCATTAGCATTTTGTCTAATTCTTGTTAAGGTTAAGACATATGGATTTGTTAAAGTTAATAAATAAATTCAATTCTCATTAGAATTGTGTCATAGATTGACTAATTGTTCATTCTTGCTAAAGATACAAACATTTATTTGTTCTATTGCCTTAAAGTTTCCAACAGTATGTGCCTTTCCCAAACATGTACCAATACACACATGAATATTTCAAATAGTGAGCTGCCAGGTATATGAAAGCAGGATATATTATATTTTTTTAATTAAGTAAAGCTATTATCTAATCCATATGCTTCTCAATAAAATAGTGGCCCTTCATATTTATGCTAAAATATAATTGTTTTGTAATAAAGAGTAGTGAATTTCAATTATCATTTACAAATACATAAATTTTATATTTACAGAAATTTTAAATTGATTAAGTCACTTACTCTAAAGTTTGCTTGATGTAGTTTGTTATGTGTATCGAACCATGTTCTTATGGAGTAGCTCAAAGAAATGCTGGGCAAATATGGATTGAGTAAATAAAATGATGTGCATAATTCATATATTAATGTACATTAATTTAATTTAATTTCTTGTTTTCACCTGAAAAATAGATGTTTGTGCCTTCTTTTGGCAGTGGGAAACTCCAAACCGTTACTAACTCAACTGCCTTTTGTTTCAGGTCTACAGGACGAGAGAAATGGAAGAACATTTCTGGAAAGATGGATGTGTGAGTCACAAGAGCTGATGTTTGGAGTTGGGGTCATGCTGGCTGTCTCTACTCTGGTTCCCAAGTGACAAAGGTACAGATCCATTTTATAGTGGGGGATAGGTGTGCACGTATATGTGTGATTACATACCTTATAAATCATGGGGTAATGGGATAAGACTCATGGGGTAGGTCCTCTTGCCCGGGTCTGAGCACAGGCATGATAAAATCTATACATATCTTGGAAATCTAGCTTTGAAATATTATGCCATTTTTGTATCTATGAATAGTAATGACTTAATGAAATAATAACTTTAATATGTGATTATTGAACTTTTACTTGATTCAAATTTTAGTGTTCTGAACATTATATTCATGTTTTAGTCCTAGGAAATGAGTCATTTGGATGTTATAAATGCTACATTCAAAGATAACACCTTTTGTTAGCCTTCTGCTTTTTAGGAAATTTTTTTCCAGGTTATATGCTGATGCTAATTTTTAAAATGACATGGATCAATGACCAAAGAGTTTAAGTATTTATTTCCCTGGATATATATTATCCTATTGCTTAGTAGATGTCAATGATATGATACTTACACCTTTCTGATTAAGCGCCTGTTGAACTTTAGATTGCAATAATCAAAGACTTGTTCAATTTAAATTTTAGATTATTTAAGAAGTCTTCAGCAAAAAAAGACATTATAATATGTGATGATTACTGTAGATGTTAGGAAAGAGGCTGTTAAATCCAGTGGGAATGTTCATCAGCATAGTGTAATCAGCAACTAGAGAGAATGCTTAATTACAGTTATTTAGGTGACAAGTTGATGCAGTGTAGTGGTGTTGAAAGCAGAAAAGGATGCCTGGATTAACACTTGCAACATTTAAGAGGAAATGAAAACACATCAATATCAAATAAGGATCTCATTATATGACTGTTCATATTAATTTCTCTTATTCTATAAATTACAGATGCAGTTCTCACTATTACTTGCTTAAATATTTCTGTGAGAAGCACAGTATTTTGTATGAGAAGTAAAATCTTAGATAATAAAGAAGACTTATTTTATGTGTTTTTTTTTAATTTTAATGACTTATCTAGTATTTAGTCATTACAAAATAACATTGATTTGACTACTTACTACCTTCAACTTCTTGGCAGTATAGAACACATGCAGTTATTTTTGATTTGTTAAAGAAGACTTTATTATAATCTGTGTATTTAAAAAAAGAACACTTTAAAGTTCTTAGTCATTTATCATTCATATTATTTGTAAGTCAGTTTTATAAATCTAATCACTATTAGCTTCTTATAATAGCGGCTGTAACGTAGTACTTCAAATTGTGTGGCTGGAAAAAACACATACACCCATACACATTCATTGTTTCAGTTCTGGAGCCCAATAGTCTAAAGGTGTTGACAGGCTGCAATTCCACTAACTCTAGGAAAGATTTTGTTCATTGCCTTTTCCACCTTCTGGAGGCTGTCAGCATTCCTGGGCTTGTAGCTGCATCTCTCCAGTCTCTGATGTGATCACATTGCCTCCTTGTCTTCTTTTTGTGTCTCTTATAAGACACTTGACATTTCTTTTTTTTTTTTTTTTAAAGATTTATTTATTTGACAGAGAGAGATCACAAGTAGGCAGAGAGGCAGGCAGAGAGAGGGGAAGGAAGCAGGCTCCCTGCTGAGCAGAGAGCCCGATGCGGGGCTAGATCCCAGGACCCTGAGATCATGACCTGAGCCGAAGGCAGCGGCTTAACCACTGAGCCACCCAGGCGCCCCGACACTTGACATTTCTTATAAGACACTTGATATTGAATTTAGGACCCACCAGGTAACCCAGGATGATCTCCTCTCTCAAGATCCTTAACAGAATTAAATTTGTCAATACTCTTTTATCCAATAAGGTAATGTCCATACACTTCAGGGTTTAGAAGATAGACATATCTTTTGGGCCATGATTTATCCCACTAAACTGGCTAATCTTACAATAATATAATTGACATATGTTTTTTAATTAGGAATAAAACCGAGTTTTGAAAGCAAATTCTAATAAAATAAAACATTCGAATTAACTGAATATGATGTACATCTAAAAGTCATATTACTAATGTCATGTGTTTTAAAATTGAGAATGAATGCTAATATGAAGTGTATTTCTGGGTTACAATCAATTCCTGTAATGGTACGTTTTACTTTAACAGACTATTTCTTGATCAAATGAAAGTATTTTTTTCTTTGTTACACTTCATCCTTATTGATATAAAAATGGATGTTTTATTTTTGCTAAGTGGGCATATAATTATTTTGCCTTCTATGAGCCAGAGTAGTGGTGGACAAGAAAATAAAAGCTCTGCAGGTATTTGTAAATTAATTAGTAAATTAAACATAACAGAAAACGACAATGTAATATTGCAAAGTTTGAACACAAACATACTTATGTCTAATTATTGTATATTTAATCTTTAACAAAATTGATGAGAGAAAATTATAGTCTTGATTCAGGTGTCGTATTAGACAAAGTTTTAAGGAGTATGTGGTTTTTGAAAAGGTTTTCTCAAGATAAATAAGAGAGACAAAATTCTAGTAGAAAGAGATAGTGAAAGGAATTAAGTCATAATGATATCCAACTGCGTATAGTAAAAGGAGTAGCAATAGAATGAACATAGTGAGATTTTTTCATGCCTTGTTATGGAGCTTAGACTTTAGATTGTCAAGAGAAAGTCAATAAACATATCTAAAAGGGAAAAAGTATGACCATATTATTTTTATTTTGATGGGCTTATTTGGTAAAAGTGTACAGCATGAGTTTAGGTAGTAAAGGATTGGGGTAAGGAGATATGCTTACTGATACATTCCTTTTTTTCTTTTTAATTGAAATATAGTTGACATACAATATTATATTAGTTTCAGGTATACAATAGCAATTCAACAATTGCATGTATTATGAAGTGTTCACCACAATAAATGTAGTTATTACACTTATTGTGTAGTAACTACAAAGTTACTACAATATTATTGACTATATTCCCTCTGCTATATGATTATGTATATCTGATTAAAGCCTCAGTTACTTCTGAAACCCCATGTGCCTTTACTCATACTCTTAATTTTCCTTAGCATGCCCTTTCTGTTCTTCTTTACCCATGCTAAGTTTTCTGGATCCTTTTTTCTTGTTTCAAGTCAGCATTTTATCTCCTCCTTCAGTACTCTATGAGCATATTTCTAAAAAAACACTTGTTTGCATTGCATTAAAATATTCCCTTAGATTATACTATACCCACTCTCCGGACTGTGGATGCTGACAATGGCTGATACTTATCTCATTTATCTTTACATCCAACTTTTATCACTGGTATTCAGCAGATACTTTTTTTAATGGAATTTACGTGATTATTTATCTAGACATTTTTCACAAAACGGAAAGGCAAATCTTAGACTGGTAGTAAGTATTTACAAAACTTGCATTGAATGTACATGTAGTCATAATGTATTTATAAATCTCTTTAAACTCAAGTATTAAGAAAATAGCAATTTGGAACAAAATGTTAATGAAAGAAGGTTGGTGGGGTAATGGGCCAGATGAGTGATGGGTATTAAAGAGGGTACTTGTTATGATGAGCACTGGGTGTTGTATATAAGTGATGAATCACTGAATTCTATTCTGAAACCAATATTTCATTATAGGTTTACTAACTAGAATTTAAATTAAATTAAATAAGCAATTTGTAACACCACTGGGAAGAAAACGTGAATGGACATTTTAACAAAGAGTTAATACACATAGCAAATAAGACGTGAAAAGATGTCCAAAATCATGAGTTGTCATAAAAATGGCCATTAAAACCAAAACACAAAATCTAGCATACACATTAGAATGGTTAAAATCAAGATTAACACTACTAAGTATTGATGATGATATGAAAACTTTGCCTATTATCGGCAGAAGTTAAAAATAGTATAGTAGTTTTAGAGATCAGTTTTTCATTTTTGATGACGTCAGTAAGGCAATTAACCATATGAATGAGCAATCCAACTCAGATTCCAAATATTATTGTATTAACAAATCTGGGGTATATACATTAAATAAAATACTACTCAGCAATACAAAGGAATAATAAACCCCAACAATGTAACATAAGTCTCATAAGTCTCATAGTCTCATAGGTTACTAAACACCGAATACAGTGGGAGTTCCTTTGTAGGAAATTCTAGAAAACCCAAAACTATAGTTACAGAAAGCAGTTCAGTGGTTAATTTGAAGAGTAGTTATAAAACTTTAAGTATATTTTAAACACTCCCATAGATTTGTTCGAAAGAGGTCACTAATTCCTTTCAAACTTTATTCAGAACTTTGGAACTCTTATTAGCTATAATTCCTACTGTGGGTAAGCTCAACAATTCATTATTCACTCCGCTCTGACTTTATATTCAGAAACTAAACCATGGCAAAATATTAGCAGCATTGTTTCCCATTGCTTGTTTTACCAAAGAAGATTGAGTATTCAGAAGAGTCAAATATTTATATTTGTTGGGGCAGATATTGCTGGCTTAGATTTAAGAAACATAAATTCTTAGTTCTCTTTCCATAATGGAATGGACCCAGCATGCAGCTGGCTCTTCAATGACTTAGGTTATCAAATGATCACATTTTCAGTAAAACTAATTATTGCATGTAAATATTTTTCTTATAATCATTATATTTTTCTGTCCTAGTTCTTTTTTATTACTCCTGGAAATGTTTTAGAGTAATTTGTATTTCAAGTGAAATCTTGGAATACTTGGGTAACTAACTGCTTAAAGCTATGGCGTTAGACTAAATGGTTAATTGTATTCTTATTTTGTTATTTTAGTATATATTTAAACTATTCATTTTATCTGTGCCTTCTGATACATCAATTTCTGCCTCTCTGAGGAAGCTGTGAATCACAAGTACCTGTTTAAATTTGTAGGATATATTGATTTGGGAGAATGAATTGAAATGAAACTTTCTATTTATTACATTACTTATTATCTATAACCATTATGGAAACATCAGTCTCAACTGGGGTTTATACTGCCTCAGAAACTACAATTCTCCTTCAATAAAATCTTTCTTTTACAACAGTGGAAATTCTAAATCTGATAATTTAGGAGATTTTTGGCTGCAAGAATAGGAAAGCCTTGAATCAAGCTGGCTTTATATTAAAGCAATAGTTCCCAAAATATGGTCCCCAGATCAGCAGCAACAGCATCACCAAGGAAATTGTAGCGATGCAAATTTTCTAATCCCACCATAGACATAGTAACTCAGATATTTGTGGATTGAGAAAAACAATTTTTGTTTTAACAACCCCTTAAGATGATTTTGAGAATCTGCAATCAAAATATATTATTTTGAAAAAAAAAAAGAAAAAGCAAATGCAAACATGGGGCAGGCTCCAGTTTGTGAAATAATAATTTAGGTTTTGTGGACATCATTTGGCAAAATAATTTGAAGTGAATGTTGGAAAACAGAATTTAATTTGTGAAAAATGAGCCTTTGCTCAAGTAAGCAGGCTCATATTTTGAGGCAAAAACTGTTTTGCGTTGGTTTGAAAATATTTCCTAAGGATACAACAGTGTTTGTTGTGGTGGTGGTGGTTTTGTTCTGTAGGCTTCTCTTCCTGCCAAACCTAAACTAACTAAAATCCCGAAACAATTCATTGTCAAGTTGACACAAATGGTCTTAGTCCCTAGCATTTAAATCATACTTAACTGGTCTCAATTTTCAATCCTTTCTTTGATCATTTCCAATCCAAAATGGAGGATAGATTATTAATTCCACCTGAGAAGTACATTGACTCTATAGGATTGGTTTTAAAAGTGGCAGAGTTTAAAGTAGATCTTGTAGATCTTATTGGTCAAAAATTTCAAACCTTTTCATATGGGGAAATTTCTTCTTCAGAGATTGAGTGTGGGCACTTGTTTTCTACTGGCCGTACCCTTATTGACCATCCACATGATTTGTTTTCATTAGTTACTCAGTTGTTGCAGAACAGTTTAAATATATATATGTATATATATGTATATACATATGTGTGTGTATATATATATATATATATACACACACACACATATGTATGTATTTTTTTAAAGTTTTTTTATTTATTTGACAGACAGATCACAAGTAGGCAGAGAGGCAGGCAGGGGTGGGGGAAGCAGACTCCCCGCTGCAGAGAGCCTGATGTGGGGCTCAATCCCAGGATCCTGGGATCATGACCTGAGCCGAAGGCAGAAGTTAAACCCACTGAGCCACCCAGGCTCCCCAATATACGTATATCTTTTTAACACACTGTTTTTTTCTGGCATGTGGGAGCATCTGCCTGTTATATCTCTGAAGCTTTTTCTAAATATTTTCTGCTTTTGCTCTAAGTCTGTTTCATTTGTTCAGTTAGGAGTTGGCAACATGGAAATGGGGCTATTTACTACTACGGTTTTTGCTTTCATATTAACTCCCCTATTTCTGGCTAAGGCCAGGCACCAGAAATAAGGAGAAAACTAAGATTTCATCTGTTTCAGGATCTATTCCTCCATGCTTTCTTAAGGTTTTGTAAAGACTGTTCTTGATATCTGGATGTGAGAGACACTTCAGATATTAAGTGATTCTATTTTAATTGATGTCTGTTTCTTTCCAACTTGAGTTAGAGTATGCAAAAATCTCTCCTGTTCATTTATCCTTGTGAATGCCAGGCTTCAGAAAGAGAAATGGGCAATGTATGTAATGATTACCACCTTTATTGTTGTTTGGTATTTTCTATTTTTATCAATTTTATTGTTAGAGTTAGGAGATACGATTTGACATAATTTGTGGGCTTAGTGCAAAATTTAAAAAAAAATGTGAGGCCTTTTTTTCCCTAAATATTAAGAATGTCAGTATGACAACAACTCCACTTAGATTTAAATATTATTGCATCTTTTTTTTTTTAAGATTTATTTATTTGAGAGAGAGAGAGAGAGCATGAGCAGGGGGAGTAGGAGAGGGAGAGGGAAAAGCCTGATGTGGGCTTGATCCCAGGACCCTGGGTTCATGACCTGAGCCAAAGGCAGGTGCTTAGTCATCTGAGCCACTCAGGCACCCCTCCATTTAGACTTAACTATATATAATAAATTGACATAAATTTTGTAATGCCTAGCAGGCAACTTTTATTGTGAACTGCTGAACTGATGTATGCTCTTTTCAAAGTACCAGTGCTTATAACTAACTACAAAAGCAAATCAGGATAACAGTTCTTTTCAGCAATGTGCCAGATTAGAACCGTCAGTTCTGTGTATCCTTTGACTTCAGAACGTTAAAAGAATGTAGTCCTACATCTATTTCCCAACAATGGTGCAGTTATTAGAAATACCACCTGACTTAATTGAGTTTTCTAGTCTTTACACTAGAGTATTGGAAAAGTTTGTCTATATTTTTTTCTGTCTTTTTTTCTTGGTAGATGAGACATGTGAAGAATTTATTCCCATTGTTTATCTTGAAAACCTAATACCCTATAACAATGTATGTATTTCCTCTGCAGAGATACTCTCTCCCTCTCTTTAAAGGCCCATTTTGGTGCTGTACCCCTTTGGAGAGATCAAGTCACTGACCCAGATTAACTGTATTTAGTCTTCATATCTTCATATTTGATATGAAGATATCAAATGTCTTCATATGACAAATATTAGAATGCAAGGTAATAGTAATTGTGAAAGAGGTTTGTTTTTAGTTTTTTTAAATTTTTAAAAAATTTTTTCTGCTTAGAAACCTTCCGTGACTCTAACATCTACAAGAAGAAGACCAAACTCCTTTGGGTGACTTATGAGGCCCTCCATGGCCGTGGCTGCCAGTTCCTCCCCTCTCTTCTCTGGCCACACCTCTTCTAACCTTAAACTCTGCACATGTTAAGCTCTCTTGTGATTCTTCATTTCATGTCTTGGTACATGTTATTTCCCTGGACTGTGATACCCTTTCCCCCTACTCTAGATTATCTTGGTGAAGTCTTCTTTCTCCCTTAGGTCCCAACTTACGATATCACGTCCTCTGTGAGGCCTGTTCCGATACTCACAGGCTTGGAAGATCCTCCCCAGTGCAGTACCTTGTATACTGGTCCCTTGTGGCAATGCTTATATTACGTCATATTTGGCTCTTTAAGGTTGTGTCTGTATCTTTATTCTACCAAGCTCTTTGTGGACAGGTGTCATGTTATTTTTCATTCATTTACCTTTCACACTTAACACAGTGTCTTGCCTATAGTAGGCACTAAATATGAACTTGAGTAAAATGAATTGACTGAAATTTTTAAAAACTCATTGGATGAAACAAATAAATGTAATTTTAAAAAACAGTATCTTCGACTCAAAAGCTGCACCAGTAAAGAAATCTTGACTAGAATCCTTATTATAAACTCAAAAGGAACAAAAAAATAGAATAAACTTGATATGTAAAATATGAATTTAAAACAGATAAGGTGATATTACTCATTTCAGTTTGCAGAAAGTACACACAGAACTGTGATAAATTATATTTACCTAATATTTCAGAGTTTTCAAGGGATCCTTTTATTCTCTATTTCATTTCTTTTTTTTAAGATTCCATGTATAAAAGAGATATAGTATTTGTTTTTGTCTGTCTGACTTATTTCACTTAATATAATGCCCTCAAGGCTCATCCATGTTGTCACAAATGGCAAGATTTCATTCTTTTTTTTCAGGCTGAATACTATTTTAGGCAGAATAATAATTATCATAATTTCTTTATTCATTCATCCGTTGATGAACACTTATGTTGTTTACATATCTTGACTATTGTGAATAGTGCTGCAGTGAACATTGGGGTGCAGATATGTATTTGAATTTATGTCTTCATTTTCTTTGCATAAATAGTAGTGGAATTGCTGGATCATATGGTAGCTCTATTTTTAATTTTTTGAGGGCTGTCCATACTATTTTCCTTAATGGCTGCACAGATTTATATTCCTACCAACAATGTACAGGGGTTCACTTTTCTCCGTATCCTTACCAGCTCTTGTTATTTTTTGTCTTTTTGATAATAGTCATTATCAAATAAGTGGTTTTGATTTGCATCTCCCTGATGCTTAATGATGTTGAGTATCTTTTCATGTACCTGTTGGCCATCTGTATTATTATTATTATTATTATTTTTTTTTTTTAGGAAAAATATCTGTTCAGATTTTCTGCCCATTTTCCAATTGTATTGATTAAGAGTTTTTGTTTTGTTTTGTTTTGTTTGTTTTTGCTGTTGAGTTGTATGAATTCTATGTATATTTTGGATATTGGCCTTTCTCAGTTAAATGATTGGCGAATATTTTTTCCCATTCAGTAGTTTGCCTTTTCGCTTTTGTTGATGATTTCCCTTGCTGTGTAGAAGCTTTTTCACTTGTTGTAGCCCCACTTGTTTATTTTTGCATTTGCTACTTTTACTTTTAGTACCAGATTAAAAAATCATCACCAAGACTTTTGTCAGAGTTAACTACCTGTTTTCTTCTAATGGTTTCGGGTCTAGTTCAAGTCTTTAATCCATTTTCAGTTAATTTTTCTGTTTAGTGTAGGATGGTAATTTAGTTTCATTCTTATGTATGTGGCTATCCAGTTTTCCCAACACTATTTATTAGAGACTATCATTTCCTTATTGTATATTCTTATCTCATTTGTTTTAAATTAATTGACCAAATATGCATGGGTTTATTTCCAGGCTCTCTTTTCTGTTGCATTGATCTGTGTGTCTGTTTTTATGTCAATATCATAACTTTTAATTACTTCAGCTTTAGAAATCAGGGAGCATGATGCTTTTAGGTTTGTTCTTCTCTTGAAAGATTGCTTTCACTTTTTTGGATTTTTGGTGGTTCCATATAAATTTTAAGATTATTTGTCCCATTTCTGTGAGAAATGCAATTGGAATTTTGATAGGGATTATGTTGAATATGTAAATTACTTTGGGTAGCATGGGCATTTTAATGAAATTATTGATTTTTCTAATCCATGAGCATGGAATATCTTTTCATTTATTTGTGTCATCTTCAATTTCTTTTATTACTGTCTTATAGTTCTCAATATACAGGTCTTTCACCTCCTTAATTAAATTTATTCTTAGGTATTTTATTTTTTTTGATGTAGAGAGTCTCCTTTTTTTATTAACTTTACATCATTTCCATTTGAGATCATGCTTAATACTCCTTTCTAGTTACCATCTGCTCCCCAACTGAATAAAATTTGGAGACTGCTAAGGTACTCTCAAGCTTTCCTTTATATATTTTCTCCTTCAGGGATGACTTCCATTAATATAGCTCTAATATTACTCTATGAATGTAAATAATAAGATGTACTCTGTGCTTTTTATTCAAGTATGAATGCCTTTCTGTCATTTGAAACTTACTATTTTCAATACTAAATACTATTATCTTTGTAAATAAAGTTGTTCTTTACCTGCATTGTCTTGTTTTTTTAACAAAGTTCTTAAAAATGTATGTTGATTTATATGGATACAGTTAGAGTCACACATAACATTAACTTGTTTATGCTGAAAGATGAAAAATAGTATAGGAATGATCTAAGACAAATGTTTCTATTAATTAATTTTTCTGTGCATTTTAATTCTAATATACTTATTTATACTAGAAGTATGTTGATATTATACTAATTTGATTTGAACTGAATTTGGTTGTCTTTATCTTTTGAAGTGTGTGTGTATTTACCTTTAGGTAACTTTTAAATGGAAATCCTATGTATATGATTTGACATACAAATTTTGGGGCTGGACCTGGTTATAAAAACAACTTTTTTGATTTTGCATTACAGTCTTCACTGAGTGAAGTCAAAGAGCATTGCTTAAAACAATGTTAAATTTAGTTTCTGAATAACACTAAAAAACATATTTACAATTGATAAAAGTTACATTTTTCTCTTTTTAAAAATACGTGTGAATCTTAAAATTGCTTTATTCATATTTTAAGACATCCATCTACTCAAACTTCTAGGTTTAGCTTTTTTAGAAAATGAGGTATATGCTTGGAAAATGTTTTAAAGCTACTTACATTATTTATAAAGAAAACTATGCTTTATTCTTTATTAAAAAAGAAAACACTTAAAATATATTTTAACAAAATGTCCTATATTTCATTCTATTTTACCACCTCAGCATTTCCATGTCATTATTATATTTTTGCATATTTAATAGAAAAAAGAATTAAGAGCTTAGGGATGTTATTTATGCGATAAATTTTATTACTTTTATTCCTAATATTTATTGTCCTGGAAAATAATTTCAGATGCTTATAGGAAATGTAAATACAATAGTATTGACTATTTTTTTGTTTTTTCAATGATTTATAGTATTTAAACTTAAATCATTTCAAAATAAAATAGTAACATTTCAGTTAAATACCTTATTATACTATGGAAGGAAGATTATACAATCTTCAAGATTGTCAGTTTGATCTCTGCTACTTTTTGCTCATGTGATATCAAACATCTTAATTATATTTTTTGAAACTGGGAAATTCTAAGTATTTAGAATATTTAGTGAAATATATTGAATGTTTTGATTAATTCTTTCTATAAATAGATATTCAACAACTGTAATGTACTGTGTTAAATATGTGTTAATTTAAATTCTTGGTTTGCAGAAGTGGATCATTTTTAAAATGGGAGACTTTTGGAGAAAGATAATATGTTTTCCAATTAAAGTACAATATATAGTCATTGCTGATTGTATCATATATTTATAAATATAATTAATTTTTCTAGAGATTTGGAAAGGATTTCATGAACTGAATTTTAAACTCTCAGAGGAAAAGAAGGTGTTTTCTTTATGTTTGGGAATAGCCATACATGAGAGAGCACAGGTTTTTATACAGAGGAGAAATATTTGCAAAAAAATACAAATACAAAATTATATGTTATGCTTGACAAAATATGATGTCCTGTTTAATATTAAGTGTTTCTTTCAAATTCCAAAATCAAAACAAGCTTTATCTATTTTGTTTGGCAAAAACTGAAATCCTACCTCAGTCAACATATCTGGGTTTTTTTGGGAAAGTTTTTATTATTTAAATTCTAGTTAGTTAACATAGAGTGTAATATCAGTTTCAGGTGTACAGTATAGTGATTAAGTATTTCCATACAACACCAGGTGCTCATCATGGCAAGTGCCCTCCTTAATCCCCATGACCTATTTCCCCTATCCTCCTGCCCACCTCCCCTCTGGTAACCATCAGTATTTTTCCTGCAGTTAAGCGTCTCAACATATTCTTTTATAATTTTTATTTATCCCACTGAATATTCAGAAGATATTAATATAGTGATTTTAGTATACTCTTGACTGTGGTGCTTGCACAAACCTCCCTGGAAGTTATATAATGAGGATTATATTGTATTATTGTATGGTATTGCACTGTATTGTATTTCCAAAATCTGAACATTGATGAATTTTAAAATATATTTGGGCCCAAGGGTTTTGAAATTGGAATTACAAATCTCTGATATGTCATACTAATATAATAGCTAAACATGTATCAAGAAAAACTGGACATAAACGTAACATAAACTGGACATAAACAGTAACTGTGACTATACTATATAAATAAAGTGGAAATGTAATAATCTTGAAGAAATTGTAACAGTAGAGTTTATTTTGTTAACATGATTGAAATTTGGGAGAAAAAAAATCAGTTTATACAGTACTGTGGTGATGTAATAATGAGTGGAAATTTGAGAAAATTTTAAGTATGTTTTAATTTGTAAACAGAGTGCTCGTTGGGTTGGGTAAATAAAACCTATAGCCACGCATGCCTTTGGTGAAAGAGGCTGTCCTGTGTTTGTACAGCAAAGATTCTCTGAAAATGAAGAGAGGATGGACAGAGTAGATACCTCGAAAAGGCCGAAAAAGAAGGTATTTGCTCTCCTTCCTCACTGTGACATTATTGAGTAGTGTGACACTGAGAATTTATAATAAGTGACTCAGCGAGCAAGCATTTGAAGTAGCCAGCATCTCATAGGACCCCAGGAGAGAGAATGTGGGCCAAACCTGGGATCAGAGTTTGACTAGAAAAATCATTTAACATCATGACAAAGACAAGAATGGAAAGACCCACAAGCTATTGAAACATATTCAAATGTTCAAACTTTTCATGCCATCGAAAAACTGAGGCTTTTTAGCTTCATAAACCACTTACAGATTTAATTGTGTTCATTATTCACTGAATTAATTTTTATAGTTCTTAAACAAACTACATGGTCTCTTTCATATATTCAGAAGTTTTCCAGATACATGAATGAAGTCATGCCTGTATAGGGAGAGGTGGGAAAGATGGATATGGCAATCTAGAATTTTTCCATGAAAATAATTAGATACAAAAATGTGTTAGGGATACACTTTATAGAAGGTAAATCGATGGAGGACTATAATAATTTTAACTTTGTGCCAATAATGTAAAAAAAAAAAAAAGCCTGATATTTATACCTAGGATAACACATTTTAAAATCACTTTTTCATTTTTGTCCATGGGGCATAAAAGTCTGCGGGGCTTAAATTAGTATGTTTTCTTGTTTTAAAGGAACCCTGGTTTCTACCCATCTATTCGCCACCGCTCTTCAGAGATGTATTCTTAAGTAAAAGACATTTGCAAAGCACAAAACAGAATGTTTTGGGATTCAGGTGATTCTAGATAATTTTTAAAAGTGTATGTGGGGATGTAAAAAACAAACAAAAAACGCTACATGGAGTTTATTTGCTAATATTTTTAGAGTAGGATTTCTAGGGAAGGAGAAATTTTGGTAGGTATTAAATTCTTTCCAAAGGGAAAACTAAGCTAGTTTCCCAATCTATTGCAATATTGCATACTTGTCTTACATTTATTTCATGGCTATTATATTTCCAGATAAAATGCCTTTAAAAGGAAAGAACGCTATATAAACTCTCCATGAGATGAAAAGGGATGGGGACAACGCATCATAGGCCAACATAGCCACAAGGGGAAGATTAAATGCAATGGCCAGGGGCACCTGGGTGGCTCAGTGGGTTGAGCCTCTGCCTTCAGGTCATGGTCCCAGGGTCCTGGGATCGAGCCCCGCCTCGGGCTCTCTGCTTGGTGGGAAGCCTGCTTCCTCCTCTCTCTTTCTCTGCCTGCCTCCCCAACTACTTGAGATCTCTGTCTGTCAAATAAATAAAATTTAAAAAAAAATTAAAAAAAAATGCAATGGCCATGTGAAGAGAACATCTCTCTCCTTTTACATCTGATATCCACAATTAGACATGTGAGTCCGGAAATTGATTCCAAATATGTTTTTAATAAATATATATGTTATCCCATTTATAGAAGATCAGAAAATTTACCCTTACTCCTCCCACCCACTAAATGAAATGACTTAATTTTTTTATTATGAAATTATTTATTTTTCTGATACAACAGTAAAATCTAAGCTATTTTGGTAAGAATATTTTTTCAGCTGGATTGAATTATTTTCTTTTGTTTTTAGCAGTCTGTGGGTATGAATAAAAATTTAGGGGAATGTTTTAAAAAGGTAATATGAATATTTGTAAAGTCAGTGAACACCCAAAGTCATTGTTTAGATACAGTATCAATGGGATAGATCCTACCACATTATAATGGATTTTCTGTACACAAATATGGTTCTACTTATTTTCAAAGTTGGGTGCATTTATTATGAGGGTACCCTATTACAATTTTTATGCTGTGAAAATAAATTATTTACGTAGATGTCATTTATGAATTAAATTTTATTAGATAATTTTTAAGGTTTTCAGCTATTTAAAATTTCAGTATAATTCTTTGGATAGAATTTCTTTTGACTTAATATTTTCAGTTTACTCTCTTATTTATAAAAGAGATATGTAATTGAATACATTGTTGCTATTTTTATTTTAACAATTATGTTACTTCATTTAAGAATAAAAAAAATACTGCTTATATTTTACTTTCTCTTAAATGCTCTTCACTGATGCTCTTTCTTTCTTTATGTAGATCTAAGTTTCTCCTATATAATTTCCCTTCTTTCTAAAGGACTTTTAAATTTCTTGCAGCAAATTTGCTGCCAACAAATGCCTGTTTTTATTTGTCTAAGAAAGTATTTCTCCTTCATTTTTGGTGGATAATATTGCAGGATACAGAATCTAGGTTGTGGGGTTTTCCTCAACACTAAATATTTCATTCTGCTTGCTTCTTGCTTGCATGATTGAGAAGTTAGTTGTAATGCTTATCTTTGTCCCTCTGTGTGTTAAGATTTTATTGTGTTTCTTTCAGTATTTTTTTGTCTTTTATTTTCTGCAGTTAGTAAATGATATTCCAACATATAGTTGTTTGTTTGTTTTAGCGTTTATCCTGTTTGATTTTCTCTTAGATTTTTGGATCTGTAGTTTTGTGTCCAATGTTAATTTAGGAAAATTCTCAGTTATGATAATTTCAAATATTTCTTCCCTCTTTTTTTTTTCTTCTTCTGGTATTCCTATTTCATGTATGTTGTCCCACAGTCTTTGGATATTTTGATGAATGGGGGGGGGGGGCTTGTCTTTGTTTTCTTTGTATTTCAGCTTTTTGAGGATTCTGTAAATGTGTCCTGTAGCTAAGAGAGTCTTTCCTTATGCATGTCCAATCTATCATTAAGCCCATCAAAAGCATTTTTCATTTCCATTATAGTGTTTTTTTTTTTATCTAAAACATTTTGGGAGGGGCGATCTTAGGAGTTCCATCTCTCTGTTTATAGTGCTCATCTGTTTCTACATGCTGTGTGCTTTATCCATTCCTGTCCATTACAGTCCTCCTTAGGATATTAATCATAGTTGTTTTAAATTCCTAGTTTGATTAATTTTGCCATATCTGGTTCTATGCTTGCTTTGTATTCTCAAATCGTGATTTTTACCTTTTGTTATACCTTCTGATTTTTTCTCGTTAGCCAGACATGATATATCAGGTAAAAGCAACAGCCTTAGTAATGTGGTGAGGTTTGGGCAGAGGATAAGCAATCTAAAATAGTCCTTTGAGCAGGTCTCAGTCTTTAGTAAATCTATGCCCCTTTGGACAGAATTGCAGAAGTGTTTCTCATTTTTTTTCTGCCTGCTAAGTCATGGGACATTATGACTGGAGTGGGTGGGCTGGAGTGTTGGGTATTTTCTTTTCCTACATGAAAGGCTAAAGCTTGTTGAAGTTGGGATTTGCCTTCTGATTCTGATAATACCCCAGCACCTTAGGCTCTGGTTAACAGGTTTCACCTGAAGACAGGTCTTACTTAGAGTTCTCTAGTGTATTTTTTTTCTTTTTTTTTTTTTCATTTTATTTATTTTTTCAGTGTAACAGTATTCATTCTTTTTGCACAACACCCAGTGCTCCATGCAAAACGTGCCCTCCCCATTACCCACCACCTGTTCCCCCAACCTTCCACCCCTGACCCTTCAAAACCCTCAGGTTGCCCCAACCTCCCACCCCTGACCCTTCAAAACCCTCAGGTTGTTTTTCAGAGTCCATAGTCTCTTATGGTTCGCCTCCCCTCCCCAATGTCCATAGCCCGCTCCCCCTCTCCCAATCCCACCTCCCCCCAGCAACCCCCAGTTTGTTTTTTGAGATTAAGAGTCATTTATGGTTTGTCTCCCTCCCAACCCCATCTTGTTTCATTTACTCTTCTCCTATCCCCCTACCCCCCCATGTTGCTTTTAAATTGTTCTTTCCTCCTCCGGCAGGAAACCCAAGGGGATGTTTTTCTGACATTTACTATGAGAACCTGGTTGAGCGTCTCAAGGTAAATCTTATAATATTGTGGGGGCTCCTCTAGACTGGGTGCCCTGGAGTTTTTAACTCTTACAGTTGTTCACAATACTCCTCCAGTAAGAGTGGAAGAGACAACGACCAAGTTCATCCCATGTCCGAGCTGAACTGAAAGTCTCATATCTGAATCAACTTCTGCTATTTATTTATTTTTTTGTCTCTTGGCTGTGTGTTGTTATTTTATTTTTCCATATGTTTCGTAGTGCTTTTATGAAACTGGGTATCTCTTTTGGGACATCAGAGACAGATAAATAAATTTTTATACCGCAAATGTATCTGTCTTTTCTTCTTCTAGGCCTTTGATGTGTTAGTTTCAATTAATCAACACAGATGTATTTCTGAGTTGCATGTGTGGTGGTGGTGGTGGGCATTATAATTAACCTAAGTATATCTCAGCCTACATATCCCTCAAGACATAATTTATGATTAAGTTGGGGGCTTGCTTGGCATAGAATTTTTCTCAGTATCTACTCCACTGTAGATCTTTCTTTTTTATTGTATTTGTATGGAGATTATCTATTAAAAAAAAAGAAAGCACTCCCAAAAATAAATTCTGAAACTTTTACCTGATAATCACTACCTCAATGTTTAAGATTATTGAGAATTTTTCTCAATATCTACTCCACTGTCTATGTTATGGCTTTCTTTGGTATTGTATTTCTATGGAGAGTCTCTATTAAAAAAAATAAAAAAGAAAAGAAAGCACTCCCAGAAGTAAATTCTGTACCTTTTTTTTTTTTAAATCCTGCAGCTTTTTATTTTATTTTTTTTTCCATTTTATTTATTTTTTCAGCGTAACAGTATTCATTCTTTTTGCACAACACCCAGTGCTCCATGCAAAACGTGCCCTCCCCATTACCCACCACCTGTTCCCCCAACCTCCCACCCCTGATCCTTCAAAACCCTCAGGTTGTTTTTCAGAGTCCATAGTCTCTTATGGTTCGCCTCCCCTCCCCAATGTCCATAGCCCGCTCCCCCTCTCCCAATCCCACCTCCCCCCAGCAACCCCCAGTTTGTTTTGTGAGATTAAGAGTCATTTAGGGTTTGTCTCCCTCCCAATCCCATCTTGTTTCATTGATTCTTCTCCTATCCCCCTACCCCCCCATGTTGCTTCTCCATGTCCTCATATCAGGGAGATCATATGATAGTTGTCTTTCTCCGATTGACTTATTTCACTAAGCATGATACGCTCTAGTTCCATCCACGTCGTCGCAAATGGCAAGATTTCATTTCTTTTGATGGCTGCATAGTATTCCATTGTGTATATATACCACATCTTCTTGATCCATTCATCTGTTGATGGACATCTAGGTTCTTTCCATAGTCTGGCTATTGTAGACATTGCTGCTATAAACATTCGGGTACACGTGCCCCTTCGGATCACTATGTTTGTATCTTTAGGGTAAATACCCAGTAGTGCAATTGCTGGGTCATAGGGTAGTTCTATTTTCAACATTTTGAGGAACCTCCATGCTGTTTTCCAGAGTGGTTGCACCAGCTTGCATTCCCACCAACAGTGGAGGAGGGTTCCCCTTTCTCCACATCCTCTCCAGCATCTGTCATTTCCTGACTTGTTAATTTTAGCCATTCTGACTGGTGTGAGGTGATATCTCATTGTGGTTTTGATTTGTATTTCCCTGATGCCGAGTGACGTGGAGCACTTTTTCATGTGTCTGTTGGCCATCTGGATGTCTTCTTTGCAGAAATGTCTGTTCATGTCCTCTGCCCATTTCTTGATTGGATTGTTTGTTCTTTGGGTGTTGAGTTTGCTAAGTTCCTTATAGATTTTGGATACTAGCCCTTTATCTGATATGTCGTTTGCAAATATCTTCTCCCATTCTGTCAGCTGTCTTTTGGTTTTGTTAACTGTTTCCTTTGCTGTGCAAAAGCTTTTGATCTTGATGAAATCCCAATAGTTCATTTTTGCCCTTGCTTCCCTTGCCTTTGCTGTTGTTCCTAGGAAGATGTTGCTGCGGCTGAGGTCGAAGAGGTTGCTGCCTGCGTTCTCCTCAAGGATTTTGATGGATTCCTTTCTCACATTGAGGTCCTTCATCCATTTGGAGTCTATTTTCGTGTGTGGTGTAAGGAAGTGGTCCAAATTCATTTTTCTGCATGTGGCTGTCCAATTTTCCCAGCACCATTTATTGAAGAGGCTGTCTTTTTTCCATTGGACATTCTTTCCTGCTTTGTCGAAGATGAGTTGGCCATAGAGTTGAGGGTCGATTTCTGGGCTCTCTATTCTGTTCCACTGATCTATGTGTCTGTTTTTGTGCCAGTACCATGCTGTCTTGATGATGACAGCTTTGTAATAGAGCTTGAAGTCCGGAATTGTGATGCCACCAACTTTGGCTTTGTTCTTCAATATTCCTTTGGCTATTCGAGGTCTTTTCTGGTTCCATATAAATTTTAGGATTATTTGTTCCATTTCTTTGAAAAAAATGGATGGTATTTTGATAGGGATTGCATTAAATGTGTAGATTGCTTTAAGTAGCATAGACATTTTCACAATATTTATTCTTCCAATCCAGGAGCAGGGGAATTCTACCAAACATTTAAAGAAGAACTCATTCCTATTCTCCTGAAACTGTTCCAAAAAATAGAAATGGAAGGAAAACTTCCAAACTCATTCTATGAGGCCAGCATCACCTTGATCCCAAAACCAGACAAGGATCCCACCAAAAAAGAGAACTACAGACCAATATCCTTGATGAACACAGACGCAAAAATTCTCGCCAAAATACTAGCCAATAGGATTCAACAGTACATTAAAAGGATTATTCACCACGATCAAGTGGGATTTATTCCAGGGCTGCAGGGTTGGTTCAACATCCGCAAATCAATCAATGTGATAGAACACATTAATAAAAGAAAGAACAAGAACCATATGATACTCTCAATAGATGCTGAAAAAGCATTTGACAAAGTACAGCATCCCTTCCTGATCAAAACTCTTCAAAGTGTAGGGATAGAGGGCACATACCTCAATATTATCAAAGCCATCTATGAAAAACCCACCGCAAATATCATTCTCAATGGAGAAAAACTGAAAGCTTTTCCATTAAGGTCAGGAACACGGCAGGGATGTCCATTATCACCACTGCTATTCAACATAGTATTAGAAGTCCTAGCCTCAGCAATCAGACAACAAAAAGAAATTAAAGGCATCCAAATTGGTAAAGAAGAAGTCAAACTATCACTCTTCGCAGATGATATGATACTATATGTGGAAAACCCAAAAGACTCCACTCCAAAACTGCTAGAACTTGTACAGGAATTCAGTAAAGTGTCAGGATATAAAATCAATGCACAGAAATCAGTTGCATTTCTGTACACCAACAACAAGACTGAAGAAAGAGAAATTAAGGAGTCAATCCCATTCACAATTGTACCCAAAACTATAAGATACCTAGGAATAAACCTAACCAAAGAGACTAAGAATCTATACACAGAAAATTATAAAGTACTCATGAAAGAAATTGAGGAAGACACAAAAAAATGGAAAAATGTTCCATGCTCCTGGATTGGAATTCTGTACCTTTTTACCTGATACTTGCTACCTCGATGTTTAAGATGATTCTGATGAAGCCACAGTCTTAGGCAGGCGCTGTGTCCCTGAAGTTCAGAGTTCTGGAGTCCCATCGGATCTCATCCTTTCCTCACCTCTAGTAGTGGGCCCAGCACTTATGCCTACTGCCTCCCATTTAGTAGAGGATATTTTTCTGTTCTCTTTCTCCAGCAGCATGGAGCTTCAGAGTGGAGTTTGTTGCCCTTTCCCCAAAGATAAAGGCTTTTGTTTTCTAGGGCACTTAAAGAAACAGATCCAGGCAAATTTTGTGTCCCTCGTGTACCCTTTGTTATTCTCTACTTCAAAGCATGCTCTCTGGTGGATGCTTTCTCAGGACTCTGGCCAGTACTGTTTGTGTGGATCTAGTGAAAAAGTCTTGAAAGACGACCACTGTGAAAAAAAGTCTTTAAGATTTTGTGAAGTCTCCCTAGGTTTGTAACATCCTAAGGCTCTACATTTTCTCACAAAAATGCTGAGGGCACTGTTGAAGAGCCATTAAAGCTGAGGATATAAGAACAAAAGTCCTCTACTAATGAAGAAAAGATAAGAATAAGTGTGAGCCCAGAACTGGATATTGGGACTGGAAGGAACAGGGCCAGAGCAGCTAATCCTCTAAGACTACATAAGATGGGTTTAATTGGACAGAAGTTCCTTGTCCACACCATGACTGTAGCAATATTGGATGAAAAGGAACTGTGATACCTCTAGGAGTGCTCTGTTTTCTCCATAGGTATCCTTAATAAAAGGACAACACAAAAGGAAGATCCACTCCAAGCCTCCACTATGTTATCCTATCTGCCTCCACTAGGTTATCCTATCTGAAGTCTTCGTAGCTGAGCCTAGCTCTGTCTGTTACAAGTAAGCAAATGTTCACATCCTGTATCTCATTGGGTGCTTGCCTCTCCGCAGATCATGACTGATTGGTAGTCTTGTCACCTCAACATTTTTATAGTTTCAAGTAAAGTTGTGAACTTGCTGTTTTCCTAGCTTTTTGCTTTTGTAAGATTGTGGCACTCTTTCTAGCTCTCTTTATCTCTGAGTGGACTCCAATCATACTTTTAAAAAATTTTATCTGGATTTTAAGACATACTTTTGGTGAGTAGATTACTGTAAGTTGCTCTTTGATAGCCTGAACAGGAAATTGTGGAATTTTTTTTCCCTCAGTTTTTTGATTTGCTGTAGATCTTTCAACATTTGCACTAATTTGTTTCTTCAGTTTTTAAATGATTTCATCAATTATAGAACATTTCTTCACCTTTGTCTTCACCTTTTGTCAGAAACCCAGGTTTATCCTGTGATTCATAATAAAATGTCTGGGGCAAGTTTATTCTGTGACTCATAATAAAAGTTTTGGGGCAGGGGCGCCTGGGTGGCTCAGCGGGTTAAAGCCTCTGCCTTCAGCTCAGGTCATGATCCCAGGGTCCTGGGATCGAGCCCCGCATCGGGCTCTCTGCTTAGCGGGGAGCCTGCTTCCTCCTCTCTCTCTCTCTGCCTGCCTCTCTGCCTACTTGTAATCTCTATCTGTCAAATAAATAAATCTTAAAAAAAAAAAAAAAAAAAAAAAAAAAAAAAAAAGTTTTGGGGCAACTTGAAGGTATTTGCTTCTTCATGTATGTTATTTCTGACTGTTTCTCTTTTTGTCTTTGTCTCTCTCTCTTTATGTATCTATCTGTCCATCTTTCTATTATATATATATATTTATATATTACATATATATATATTATATATATATATCTTACTTTGTTTTGCAAATGAACTCTAGATGCTGCTCCAAATGCTGGTTTTATTATTCATGCAACAAATGGGTCAATATGTGAATATTGTAATATTGTAAAGCAATATTGTAATATTGCTTTAGTTATGAATCCAACTTCATAACTTCTTAAGCTTTCACTCTGTGGGTCAGATTAGCATGTTTTCTTAGAAGACAATTTCGTGGAAAGCACAAAAGTGAGTGCGTACCTTATTCAAATTTATCAGTGCTTTAGACTGAATGTCTTTGTCACCTCCCTGCTCCCAAATTCATATATTGAAATTCTAATCTCCAGTGTAATGGTGTTTGGAGATAGGGCCTTTGGGAGATAATTAGGTCATGAGGGTGGAGCCTTTATAGCAGGATTAATACCCTTATAAGGAGAGACAGGAAAGACCTTCTCACTTCCTCTTTTTTTCTGTCTCTCTCTTTCTCTCTTTTCGTCATGTGGGGATACAACAGGAAGATGATCTGTTGAAAACCTTGAAAAGTGCCCTTACCAGACACTGGATCTGCTGGTACCTTGATCTTGGACTTCCCAGTCTCCAAAACTGTGAGAAACCAAATTCTATCATTTAACCCACACAGCTTATATTATTTTTGTTATAGCAGCCCAAGCTAAGACAATTAGTATTGCATTTTGGATTGTAATTTGCTCTATGAACTTTGAGCTTGCCATAATCATGGTGTTGGAAAATTGAACAGGAAAAAAATTTATGAGGCCATGTTTGAGGATAATTTAGTAAGAAGCCTTCTCTTTGGCTTTGTGTTCTCTTTGGCTTTGTGTTATTTTATATACTTCATTTACAACTTGTGAATTTAGGGATTGTTGAACTCATTTTTTTTTTTTAAGATTTTATTTATTTGACAGAGAGAAAGACATCGAGAGAAGGAACAGGGGGAGTGGGAGAAGGCAGGGGGAGTGGAAGAGGGCAAAGTAGGCTTCCTGTTGAGCAGGGAGCCCAATACAAGGCTCGATTCCAGGACTCTGGGATCATGACCTGAGCTGAAGGCAGACGCTTAACAACTGAGCCACCCAGGCAGCCCTGAACTCATTTCTTAATCCAGCCTTCAGATTTGTATTTCCATAGTCTCCAGATGCATAGGTTTCTTATTTCCTATAAGGAAGTGTAAGAATGAAACAAGAACAATATTCAGAAAGTGTTTCTGCTTCTATAAAGTTAGAGTGGATAAAGTTACTATTATTATATTTCACATTCTTATGAAACATTCTAGTGTTGGAGTAAATTTCTCAAATTCCATGCAATTTGGGTCAATGTTCTTTAGCTTTAGTTTCTGAGACGTTTCTGCTTATATCAACATTTTTAATTTCGTAAATTCACCAGCAGGCCCTGTCCATTAGAGTCAAGAAAAATCTTTCTCTTTCCTTCATTTTTACATGTTGATAGATTTTAATTCAACCTATCTGCGAGGTTGTCATACTTTCTGTAAGATCTCCTTTGATTCTTCATGCCAGTTTGTCAGCTGGTGATTCCAAACTGCTAGACTGGGCTTACAATCTTTAAAACATTACTTGAGTTTGAGTTCTATTTTAACTTTCCACCGTCACTCTTCATGAAAGCTTTAAATGAAATATTGACACTTTCTATATTCACTTAAAATATTATATGCACCCTCTGCAGTTCTTCACATTTTTGCATGAAATAATTTCAAACATAGGGATATATAATTTTACAGATAATTCTTACCAGTTTGAGCTTTCCCTGACAAGCTATTAGTCTTTGAAATATTTTACTCAATGCTATGATGTACTGTCAGAGGACAAGTGGGATTCATTGCTTCTAAATTCGTTTGGGCAGAAATAGAACGTCATGATATGCATTTATCATATTTCACACACTCAGAATTTTGGTAAATGAAGTGCATCTGGGTCTTCTGTTGGGTCATCACAATTAGCACCTAAGCAATATAAGTTTGATGCATTATTTATCAGCCTTCGTAATGAAATATGTCTTTGTTTTATCTTTATGATAGTTGTACCTGTCAAAAACTTTACGAACTTCAGTCCTTAAAAATCTATGAAAATCTGAGAGTACTGTTGAGGAATTAAGTACTATTTAGGAGTTACTACTGGAATATCTTTGATAGCAAGCTTAAATATGCAAATCATCATTCTTTTTTTAACTAATACAGTCACCATTTAAATGAGAAAAATATATTATTTTATAAGAAGAAAGATTCATGTTTACAGCACTATTTCAATTTTCTTACTTCTACAGGGCTAGCATCTGGTAAAATGCTTTGTTTACAGAAGGGGCTTACATAACTATTGTTGAAATAAAAGTTTGAGTAAATTATTGAATTTGCTTCATAGTATTTGAAAGATTACTTACGTAAATATCCACGTTTCAGTTCCAGCTTTGATTTTTTGACTTAGTCATTTGGGACTTCAGTTTCCTTATCAGTAAGATTAGAGTGTTGGATTCATTGGTTTTCAAGGTAGCTCTTAAAACAAAAAAGTCAGTTATTTCATTTATTTTAGATACTCCTAGAAACGTTTCTTATAACCCTGTTTTATTTTTTTTTCTTGAATTAGTAACATCATGTTGATTTTTTTTTCCTTATTGCATTGTGAATTAAAATAGAAGCTTGGAAATGCCACTCAGTGCCAAATTAATATACAATTGAATACAATTCTAAATTGGTTATTGGTTCTTGGCTTGTTTACTTGTTTTGAGTGATTTTTCAAATAAGGACTTAAGATATATACTTCTGTTTATTTTACAACTCCGAATTCCAGAGTATCAGTAGAGAAAGTGCTCTGGCTTGATGATGGGATGTATAAGTAATTTAAGCAAGGATTGAAGTAGAAATTCTTAAGTGGAGCATTTTTAGGAACCTATAATATATAGCTTTTTATGATTTGATAAAAATTCAAAATAAAATTCTAGAAGTCAATTTCAAAAAGATCACCCTATTTGAGGGGGAATTCTGGGTAGTAATTAAATGATAATATGATACTGTCTGGTTCAAATTCATCAGTACTTACCATGAAATAACAAGTGTGGTGTTAGTTACATTGAAAGATAAAAATATTTTATTGTAAATGATTATCATAATTTTTTCTATAATATGAGTAGGATAAAAACTTATTATTTTAGGATTTCTCATATATTTCATTAAAGTAGATGATATATTTAGGATTTAATACCTGAAACATAGCTGTCTACAATTTAGAATTATTTCATATTTCAATTAACTAAGAAGCTTATTGATATATATCATCTTTAAAGAAGTTATGGCAAAGCTGATCATTTCATTTTAATAACTAAATTTGGCTTAACTGCAAATGTTCTTTAACTTTATGAAAGATCATAAGAAAGTATTAAATTATTTTGTCATTTGCTTTGGGATAAAAGTTATGAGATGGAATGGACATTTTTTTGTACAGTCTAACCAACAAGTGCAATAAGAGCAATTTCAGTTGCCTTTTAGAACTCAAAATATGAGGAAATTAATAAAGAAGTACTATTTACGTCATATAATTTTTTTAAATTTTTAAAATTTTTTAAATAAACATATAATGTATTTTTATCCCCAGGTGTACAGGTCTGTGAATTCCCAGGTTTACACACTTCACAGCACTCACCATAGCACATACCCTCCCCAATGTCCATATCCCCACCTCCCTCATCCAACCCCCCTCCCCCCAGCAACCGTCAGTTTTTTTTGTGAGATTAAGAGTCACTTATGGTTTGTCTCCCTCCCAATCCCATCTTGTTTCATTTATTCTTTTCCTAGCCCCCACACCCCCCACGTTGCCTCTCCACTTCCTCATATCAAAGAGATCATATGATAGTTGTCTTTCTCTGATTGACTTATTTCGCTAAGCACAATACCCTCTAGTTCCATCCACGTCATCGCAAATGGCAAGATTTCATTTCTTTTGATGGCTGCATAGTATTCCATTGTGTATATATACTACATCTTCTTTATCCATTCATCTGTATGGATTCTTTCCATACTTTGGCTATTGTGGATATTGCTGCTATAAACATTCAGGTGCACGTGCCCCTTCGGATCACTACGTTTGTATCTTTAGGATAAATACCAGTAGTGCAATTGCTGGGTCATAGGTTAACTCTATTTTCAACTTTTTGAGGAACCTCCATGCTGTTTTCCAGAGTGGTTGCACCAGCTTACATTCCCACCAACAGTGTAGGAGGGTTCCCCTTTCTCTGCATCCTCGCCAGCATCTGTCATTTCCTGACTTGTTAATTTTAGCCTTTCTGACTGGTGTGAGGTGGTATCTTATTGTGGTTTTGATTTGTATTTCTCTGATGCCGAATGATGTGGAGCATTTTTTCATGTGTCTGTTGGCCATCTGGATGTCTTCTTTTTTTTTTTTTTTCATTTTTAATTTGTTTTTTTTTTTTTTTTTCAGTGTAACAGTATTCATTGTTTTTGCACAACACCCAGTGCTCTATGCAATATGTGCCCTCCCTATTACCCACCACCTGGTTCCCCCAACCTCCCACCCCCGACCCTTCAAAACCCTCAGGTTGTTTTTCAGAGTACATAGTCTCCTATGGTTCGCCTCCCCTTCCAATTTTTTTTTTTTTATAATATATACAGAAATGTCTGTTCATGTCCTCTGCCCATTTCTTGATTGGATTATTTGTTCTTTGGGTGTTGAGTTTGCTAAGCTCTTTATAGATTTTGAATATTATCCCTTTATCTGATATGTTGTTTGCAAATATCTTCTCCCATTCTGTCAGTTGTCTTTTGGTTTTGCTAACTGTTTCCTTTGCTGTGCAAAAGCTTTTGATCTTGATGAAATCCCAATAGTTCATTTTTGCCCTTGCTTCCCTTGCCTTTGGCAATGTTCCCAGGAAGAAGTGGCTGCGGCTGAGGTCAAAGAGGTTGCTGCCTGTGTTCTCCTCAAAGATTTTGATGGAGTCCTTTCTCACATTGAGGTCCTTCATCCATTTTGAATCTATTTTAGTGTGTGGTATAAGGAAATGGTCCAAATTCATTTTTCTCCAGGTGGCTGTCCAATTTTCCGAACACCATGTGTTGAAGAGGCTGTCTTTTTTCCATTGGGCATTCCTTCCTGCTTTGTCAAAGATTAGTTGATTATACGGTTGAGGGTCTATTTCTGGGCTCTCTATTCTGTTCCATTGATCTATGTGCCTGTTTTTGTGCCAGTACCATAGTATTGATGATAACAGCTTTGTAGTAGAGCTTGAAGTCCAAAATTGTGATGCCACCAACTTTAGCTTTCTTTTTCAATATTTCTTTGGCTATTCGAAGTCTTTTCTGGTTCCATATAAATTTGAGGATTATTTGTTCCATTTCTTTGAAAAAAATGGATGGGATTTTGATAGGATTGCATTAAATGTGTAGATTGCTTTAGGTAGCATAGACATTTTCACAATATTTATTCTTCCAATCCAGGAGCATGGAACATTTTTCCATTTCCTTGTGTCTCCCTCAATTTCTTTCATGAGTACTTTATAGTTTTCTGAGGATAAATTCTTTGCCTCTTTGGTTAGGTTTATTCCTAGGTATCTTATGGTTTTGGGTACAACTGTAAATGGGATTGACTCCTTAATTTCTCTTTTTTTCTGTCTTATTGATGTAGAGAAATGCAACTGATTTCTGTGCATTGATTTTATATCCTGACACTATACTGAATGCCTGTACAAGTTCTAGCAGTTTTGGAGTGGAGCCTTTTGGGTTTTCCACATATGGTATCATATCATCTGCAAAAAAGTGATAGTTTGACTTCTTCTTTGCCGATTTGGATGCATTTAATTTTTTTGTTGTCTGATTGCTGAGGCTAGGATATCTAGTACTATGTTGAATAGCAGTGGTGATAATGGACATCCCTGCCGTGTTCCTGACCTTAACGGAAAAGCTCTCAGTTTTTCTCCATTGAGAATGATATTTGCAGTCAGTTCTTCCTAGATGGCTTTGATGAGATTGAGGTATGTGCCCTCTATCCCTACACTTTGAAGAGTTTTGATCAGGAAGGGGTGCTGTACTTTGTCAAATGCTTTTTCAGCATCGATTGAGAGTATCATATGATTCTTGTTCTTTCTTTTATTAATGTATTGCATCACATTGATTGATTTGCAGATGTTGAACCAACCTTGCAGGCCTGGAATAAATCCCACGTGGTCGTGGTGAATAATCTTTTTAATGTACTGTTGGATCCTATTGGCTAGTATTTGGTGAGAATTTTCGCATCTGTGTTCATCAACATATTGGTCTGTAGTTCTCTTTTTTGATGGGATCCTTGTCTGCTTTTGGGATCAAGGTGATGCTGACCACATAAAATGAGTTTGGAAGTTTTCCTTCTATTTCTATTTTTTGGAACAGTTTCAGGAGAACAGGTATTAATTCTTCATTAAATATTTGGTAGAATTCCCCTGGGAAGCCCTCTGGCCCCAGGCTTTTATTTGTTTCGAGATTTTTGATGACTGTTTCAATCTCCTTACTAGTTATAGGTCTGTTCAGGTTTTCTATTTCTTCCTGGTCACTTATGGTAGTTTATATGTCTCCAGAAATGCATCCATTTCTTCCAGATTGTTCATAATATGTTCATAATATGTTCTTATAATTGTTTGTATTTCCTTGGTTTTGGTTGTGATCTCTC
Source organism: Meles meles (assembly GCF_922984935.1). NCBI lineage: Eukaryota > Metazoa > Chordata > Mammalia > Carnivora > Mustelidae > Meles > Meles meles. Next base: position 28,817,013 of record NC_060070.1, read on the forward strand.
CTCTTTCATTCATGATTTTATTTATTTGTGTTCTTTCTCTTCTTTTTGATAAGTCTGGCCAGGGATTTATCAATCTTATTAATTTTTTCAAAGAACCAGCTCCTAGTTTCATTGATTTGTTTATTCTGTTGTCTTTTTGGCTTCTATTTCATTGATTTCTGCTCTGATCTTTATGATTTTTCTTCTCCTGCTGGGTTTTGGGTTTGTTTTTTATTCTTTCTCTAGTTCCTTTTAGTGTAGGGTTAGGTTGTGTATTTAAGACCTTTCTTGTTTCTTGAAAAAGGCTTGTACCGCTATATATTTTCCTCTCAGGACTGCCTTTGCTGTGTCCCATAGATTTTGAACAGTTGTGTTTTCATTATCATTTGTTTCCCTGAATTTTTTCAATTCTTCCTTAATTTCTTGGTTGACCCATTCATTCTTTAGAAGGATGCTGTTTAGTCTCCATATATTTGTTTTTTTTCCAAATTTCCTCTTGTGATTGAGTTCTAGCTTCAGAGCATTGTGGTCTGAAAATATGCAGGGAATAATCCCAATCGTTTGATACTGGTTGAGACCTGATTTGTGACCCAGGATGTGATCTATTCTGGAGAATGTTCCATGTGCACTAAAGAATGTGTATTCTGTTGCTTTGGGATGAAATGTTCTGAATATATCTGTGATGTCCATCTGGCCCATTGTGTCATTTAAGGCCTTTACTTCCTTGTTGATCTTTTGCTTGGATGATCTGTCCATTTCAGTGAGGGGAGTGTTAAGGTCCCCTACTCTTATTGTATTATTGTCGAAGTGTTTCTTTGATTTTGTTATTAATTGGTTGATATAGTTGGCTGCTCCCACGTTAGGGGCATAGATATTTAAAATTGTTAGATCTTCTTGTTGGACAGACCCTTTGACTATGATATAGTGTCCCTCCTCATCTCTTATTATAGTCTTTGGCTTAAAGTCTAATTGATCTGATATAAGGATTGCCTCCCCGGCCTTCTTCTGATGTCCATTAGCATGGTGAATTGTTTTCCACCCCCTCACTTTAAATCTGGAGGTGTCTTCGCGTCTAAAATGAGTTTTTTGTAGGCAGCATATTGATGGGTTTTGTTTTTTTATCCATTCTCCTACCCTGTGTCTTTTGATTGGGGCATTTAGCCCATTAACATTCAGGGTAACTATTGAGAGATATGAGTTTAGTGCCATTGTATTGCCAGTAAGGTGACTGTTACTGTACATTGTCTGTTCCTTTCTGATCTACTACTTTTAGGGTCTCTCTTTGCTTAGATTACCCCTTTCAATATTTCCTGTAGAGCTGGTTTGGTGTTTGCAAATTCTTTCAGTTTTTGTTTGTCCTGAAAGCTTTTTATCTCTCCTTCTATTTTCAATTATAGCCTAGCTGGATATAGTATTCTTGGCTGCATGTTTTTCTCGTTTAGTGCTCTGAATATATCATGCCAGTGTTTTGTGGCCTGCCAGGTTTCTGTGGATAAGTCTGCTGCCAATCTAATATTTTTACCATTGTATGTTTTAGACTTCTTTTCCTGGGATGCTTTCAGGATTTTCTCTTTGTCGCTAAGACTTGTAAATTTTATTATTAGGTGATGCGGTGTGGACCTATTCTTACTGATTTTGAGGGGGGTTCTCTGCAACTCCTGGATTTTGATACTTGTTCCCTTTGCCATATTAGGGAAATTCTCTCCAATAAATATACCTTCTGCTCCCCTCTCTCTTTCTTCTTCTTCTGGAATCCTAATCATTCTAATGTTTCATCTTATGGTGTCACTTATCTCTCAAATTCTCCCCTCGTGGTCCAGTAGCTGTTTGTCCCTCTTTTGCTTGGCTTCTTTTTTTTTTTTTTTAAAGATTTATTTATTCGACAGATAGAGATCACAAGTAGGCAGAGAGGCAGGCAGAGAGAGAGAGAGAGAGGAGGAAGCAGGCTCCCAGCCAAGCAGAGAGTCCAATATGGGGCTCGATCCCGAGACCATGGGATCATGACCTGAGCTGAAGGCAGAGGCCTTAACCCGCTGAGCCACCCAGGTGTCCCTGCTTGGCTTCTTTATTCTCTGTCATTTGGTCTTCTACATCACTAGTTCTTTCTTCTGCCTCATTTATCCTAGCAGTAAGAGCCTCCATTTTTGATTGTACCTCATTAATAGCTTTTTTGACTTCAACTTGGTTAGATTTTATTTCTTTTATTTCTCCAGAAAGGGCTTTTATCTCTCCAGAGAAGATTTCTCTAATATCTTCCATGCCTTTTTCGAGCCCAGCTAGAACCTTGAGAATCGTCATTCTGAACTCTAGATCTGACATATTACCAATGTCTTATTGATTAGGTCCCTAGCCTTTGGTATTGCCTCTTCTTTTTTTGTGGTGAGTTTTTCCGCCTTGTCATTTTGTCCAGATAAGAATATATGAAGGAGCAAATAAAATTCTAAAAGGGTGGGAAAGACCCCCGGAAAATTCACTTTAGCCAAATCAGAATAGACCCCAATTCATGGAGTGGAGAAAGGGGATAAAAAGAAGTTCAGAAAAAAAAATAAAAAAAAAACAAATTTAGGCCACTTGCTCCTTTAGTTCTCAGGCCCCAGCCGTCGCATTCCTGGAGCTGCCCCTGTTGTGACGCTCTTTCCGATCTCCCGGTCACTTTGATTGTAGGATGGGAGGGGAAAATGGAGCCTCTAAGTCAGGCATCTCCTAGGCACCGGCCAATGAAATAGGCCGTCGTGGTGGGGTCCTTTGCTCGCGCCGAAATTCAAAGAACTTCTTTGTGGACTGTTTGATTCCTAGCAGTTTACTTGTCCAAGTCCCTAGTGAAAATGCATGTTAAGTCAATCATCCTTGAAGGATTTAAGTCCTATGCTCAGAGGACTGAAGTCAATGGTTTTGATCCCCTCTTCAAAAAAAAAACAAATTTAAAGTACATATATATATGTATGTGTGTGTGTGTATATATATATACACACACACACATATCTATCTATCTATCTATCTATATATATATATAAAAGAAAATTATATACATTAGACTGGTAAATAGAACATGGTCACCCACTTAATTTTGCGAGTATTTTGGTTTCTTAGAAGAAGCTACCTCCCAAAATTTTAAAGAATGAAAAACATATATAAGGGTAAATACAATGAAGGGATGGAATATGCCTATAAATATGAAAAAAAAATTTTTTTAATTTCTAAAAAAGGAGTTGATAAAGTAAGTTGGTTGGGAGAATAAAGAAAAAGAAAGTGGAGAGATTTTGCTTGGGCTGGAGACTAGAACAAGCGTGGAGCTAGATTTAGGGCATATTTTGATCTATTAGAAGAAGTTTTACCACCAATTTTTTTTTTTAAGATTTTATTTATTTGATAGAGAGAGATCACAAGTAGGCACAGAGGCAGGCAGAGAGAGAGGGGGAAGCAGGCTCCCCACCAAGCAGAGAGCCCACTGTGGGACTTGATCCTAGGACCCTGGGATCATGACCTGAGCCGAAGGCAGAGGCTTAAACCACTGAGCCACACATGCACCACATACCCCAAATTTTTTAGAAGAAAAAACCCTATGTGTATACAAAAAATAAAGTTAGATACAATGAAGGATAAAATATGACTATAATAATGAAGTTTCAAGAAAGATTATTAGTATTATTTTTTTATGAAAGGTATTGTTAAGATAAACTAGTTAAAAAACATTAAAAGAGGAAAGGGTAAAAGTTAAAAAAATTTAGAAGAAAAAAATAAAATTAAAAAAATTAAATTAACTGCAAGACTAAGGAATCATGGGGAGAAAGCCATGAATTCCATGCTTTGCTTTCTCCTCCTCCTCCTCTGGAATTCTGCTGTTTTTGGTACACGAACTTGGTCTTGGCTGGATTTCTTGTTGAACTTCTTGGGGAGGGGACTGTTGTAGTGATTCTCAAATGTCTTTGCCCCAGGTGGAATTGCACCGCCCTTACCAGGGGCTGGGCTAAGTAATCTGCTGGGATTCGTTTTTTGGGAGCCTTTGTCCCCTGAATGCTTTCTGTAGAGTTCAGGAAAACGGGAATGAAAATGGCGGCCTCCCAGTCTCTGGCCTGGAAGAGCCAAGAGCTCGGGGCCCCACTCCTCAGTGCACCCTCAGAGACAAGCGCTCAATCACTCCCATGTCCCTGGCCTCTGGCTGCGCTCCAAGCTCACCCAGCCTGCGACCATTTCAAGAGCTCACTCCTCAGCTCTGTCTCTGTAGCCAGCTTCCCCGGTCTAATACCTGTGTGCTCTGTGGCACTCAGATACCCCCTATCCTGTGACCCCGTGGGACCTGGGGCCACGCTGACCCCGTGTGGGCTTCACCCCAGTTTAGCCTCTGGAGCAATGTCCCTCAATGGAGCAGACTTTAAAAAGTCCTGATTTTGTGCTCCATTGTTCCTCTTGCCGGGAGCCGGCACCTCCCCCTGCGGTCTATCTTCCCATTGCTTTGGATTCACTTCTCCGCCGGTCCTACCTTTCAGAAAGTGGTTGATTTTCTGTTTCCAGAATTGTTGCTGTTCTTCTCTTCAGTCTCCTGTTGGATTTGTAGGTGTTCTAAATGGATTGATAAGCTATCTATCTGATCTCCTGCTACCTAATGTAGTCCCAGCCTGCTACTTCTCTGCCATCTTGACTCCTCCCCCCCACCATATAATTTTTTTTTTAAAAACCTGGTTCAAGTTGTTCATAATCATGTATTAAGATAAAATATTTACCCACTACAATCCAACATCATTTATACACTGATAATATCCCTTGATGTACATATATACACGTATATATATATATATTTTTTTTTTCTTTTACATCAGAGGTTTAGAATATAGCTAGTATATACTAAAGAAACTGGGATGCCCAGGTGGCTCATTTGGTTAAGTTTCTGCCTTCAGCTGGGGTTGTTATCCCAGCATCCTTGGATCAAGTCCTGAATTGGGCTTCTTGCTCTGCCTGCGGCTCCCCCTGCTTGTGCTCTTTCTCTCTGACAAATAAATAAAATCTTTACAAAAAATAAAGAAGCTATCTTTTTATTTATTTATTTATTTATTTATTTCTTAGAGAAAGAAAGAGAAAGCATGAACAAGGAGAGGGACAGAGGGAAGGAAGAGATAGACAGTCTCCAGCAGACTCCATGCTGAGCACAGAGCCCAAGGCAGGGCTCGATCCCATACCCTGAGGCTATGACACAAGCCAAAACTCAGACACCAAACCAACTGAGCCACCCAGGTGCCCCTAAAGAAACTATCTTTTAAAAGAAAAAGCCTTCTCAAGTTCAATTTAAAACAGAGTTCTTTGCATTATTGGTTACTTGAGTTTAGAAAATTAAAATGACTGAGAATAAATATGTAAAATGAATACCTTAAGATCTGTCACTAGAAAGTAAATACTAAAAATAGAATATAGATACATTTCTAATAGCAATACATATTTTTACAACTTTTTTTCAATCCAAAGTAATATTTTACTCTCAATGTCTGGGTACATTGTTGTTTACATCGATGATACTGTTAATAATTATCTCTATATACATAATTTAAATTATCTTAAGACAATTAATTTGTCAATTTAATTGTCTTAAGAGCTATTTTTTAGGATTAATGAATGATTATGTCAGTGTTTTGAAGAGAAATATAAGATTTTATATCGAGTAAGACTGTATTAGAATTTTACCTGCTGTATTACAGATAATTAACTAAGGAAGACTATATCTAGTTTTTAACTATAACCATATGCTATAGAGAAAGAAACATAGAATGTGTCACAAAAACCATAAAATATTATGGCACAGAGGCACCTGGGAGGTTCAGGTGATTGAGCATCTGAGTCTTGATTTTGGCTCAGGTCATGATTTCAGGGACTTGGGATCAAGTTCCCCACTGGGCTCTGTGCTCAGCAGGAAGTCTACTTGAGTCTCTCTTGTCTCTCTCTGCCACTCCCTCCTGCTTGTAGTCTCTCTCTCTCAAATAAATAAGTAAATAAATAAAATCTTTTAAAAATAAATAAAATATTTGAAAAATAAATTATGACAGATTATGACCAAATATATGGGTCATATTAATAAATGTGAATGGGTCTGATAGCCATTTGTATGTCTTCATTGGAGAAGTGTCTGTTCATATCTTCTGCCCATTTTTTGATATGATTATCTGTTTTGTGTGTGTTGAGTTTGAGGAGTTCTTTATAGATCCTGGATATCAACCTTTTGTCTGTACTGTCATTTGAAAATATCTTCTCCCATTCTGTGGGTTGCCTCTGTTTTGTTGACTGTTTCCTTTGCTGTGCAGAAGCTTTTGATCTTGATGAAGTCCCAAAAGTTCATTTTCGCTTTTGTTTCCTTTGCCTTTGGAGACATATCTTGAAAGAAGTTGCTGTGGCTGATATCAAAGAGGTTACTGCCTATGTTCTCCTCTAGTATTCTGATGGATTCCTGTCTCACATTGAGGTCTTTTATCCATTTCGAGTTTATCTTTGTGTACGGTGTAAGGGAATGGTCGAGTTTCATTCTTCTACATATAGCTGTCCAGTTTTCCCAGCACCATTTATTGAAGAGACTGTCTTTTTTCCATTGTATATTTTTTCCTGTTTTGTCAGAGATTATTTGACCATGGAGTTGAGGGTCCATATCTGGGCTCTCCACTCTGTTCCACTGGTCAATGAAGACATACAAATGGCTATCAGACACATGAAAAAATGTTCATCATCACTAGCCATCAGGGAGATTCAAATTAAAACTACATTGAGATACCACCTGACACCAGTTAGAATGGCCAAAATTAGCAAGACAGGAAACAACGTGTGTTGGAGAGGATGTGGAGAAAGGGGAACCCTCTTACACTGTTGGTGGGAATGTAAGTTAGTGCAGCCACTTTGGAGAACAGTGTGGAGATTCCTCAAGAAATTAAGAATAGAGCTTCCCTATGCCCCTGCAATTGCACTGATGGGTATTTACCCCAAAGATACAGATGTAGTGAAAAGAAGAGCCATCTGTACCCCAATGTTTATTGCAGCAATGGCCACAGTTGCCAAACTGTGGAAAGAACCAAGATGTCCTTGAACGGACGAATGGATAAGGAAGATGTGGTCCATATACACAATTGCGTATTATGCCTCCATCAGAAAGGATGAATACCCAACTTTTGTAGCAACATGGAAGGGACTGGAAGAGATTATGCTGAGCGAAATAAGTCAAGCAGAGAGAGTCAAGTATCATATGGTCTCACTTATTTGTGGAGTATAACAAAGAACACGGAGGACTTGGGGAGATGGAGAGGAGAGGGAGTTGAGGGAAACTGGAAGGGGAGATGAACCATGAGAGACTATGGACTCTGAAAAACAACCAGAGGGTTTTGAAGGGGCAGGTGGGTGGGAAGTTGAGGAACCAGGTGGTGGGTAATAGGGAGGGCATGTACTGCATGGAGCACTGGGTGTGGTGCAAAAACAATGAACACTGTTATGCTGAAAATAAACAAATAAAAAAAATAAATGTGAATGTGCCTAATGCACCTACTAAAATTTAAAAAAAATATATATTTTATTATTATCTGTCTGCCTGGAAGTGTTACTCTTTTGTAATTATCACAAATACTCTTGTACCATTAGACTTAAAGAAATATTCAAAGCCATTATATTCACTTGGAATGGTTTAAAATTTATTCCTAGGAGGGACACATGGGTGGCTCAGTGGGTTGAAGCCTCTGCCTTTGGCTCAGGTCATGATCCCAGGGTCCTAGGATCAAGCTCCACATCTGGCTCTCTTCTCAGCAGGGAGTCTGCTTCCACCTCTCTCTCTCTCTCTGCCTGCCTCTCTGCCTACTTGTGATCTCTATCTGTGAAATAAATAAATAAAAAGTCTTAAAAAAATAAAAAATAAATAAAATTTATTCCTAGGAATAAATTCTTCAAAAAATTAGTGTTCAGATTTGGATTACATTTCAGAACTTCATTAAACCCCTTTACTGTAATTACCAGACATTAAAACAGCAAAACCTAAAATCCTAACTCCTCATTAGAGGCTTCTTGTGTGATTACTTATATAACTTAAAATAAAAAAATAATGAATTTTGCCATTTCCTTCATTGATATGAAATTCTTTCATATCTACTTACTTAGCTACAATTCATCAACATGTATTCACATGTATATTAAAACTGAGCCCACCATGGAAATAGCTAGCAACTGTTTTATTTTATTTCTGAGTAGATCTGTACAGGATCCTATTATTTTGGTTTTTGATATATTTAGACAACTAAATACTTTACCCTCTCTTGCTCTCATGAACCTGCACATCATGTCTTTGAGATATTGCAGTACAAATCTGTACTGAAAAAGATAAAAGGCAGCATCCTAAAAGAAAGAAGGAAATATATTTGTGAAAATTTTCAATGGATGTGTTTAAGAAGTGACTGTATTTTATGGTTCTTGATGCTACAGTAAATGGAATCGATTCTCTTATTTCACTTTCTATATTTTCATTGTTAGTTATAAGAAAGCAACTGCTTTCTGTACATTGATTTTGTATCCTGCCACATTACTGAATTGCTGTATGAGTTCTAGTAGTTTGGGGGTGGAGTCTTTTGGGTTTTCCTTATAAAGTATCGTGTTACCTGCGAAGATACAGAGTTTGACTTCTTCTTTGCCAATTTGAATACATTGTATTCTTTTTGTTGTCTGATTGCTATTGCTAGGACTTCTAGTACTATGTTGAACAAAGGCAGTGAGAGTGGACATCCTTGTCGTGTTCCTGATCTCAAAGGGAAGGATGTTAGCTTTTCCCCATTGAGGATGATATTTGCTGTGGGTTTTTCATAGATAGATTTTAGGAAGATGAGGAATATTCCCTCTATCCTTATGCTTTGAAGTGTTTTAATCAGGAACAGATGCTCTATCTTGTCCAATGCTTTTTCTGCATCAATTGAGAGGACCTTGTGGTTCTTCTCTCCTCTCTTATTGATTTGTTCTATTACATTGATTGATTTGCAAATGTTGAGCCACCCTTACATCCCAGGGATCAATCCCACCTGGTCATGGTGGATGACCTTTTAGTGTACTGTTGGATCCTGTTAGCTAGGATCTTGTTGAGAATCTTGGCATCCATATTCATCAGGGATATTGGTCTTAAACTCTCCTTTTTGGTGGGGTCTTTGCCTGGTTTGGGGATCAACATGATGTTGGCTTCATTAAAGGAGTCTGGAAGTTTTCCTTCTGTTTCTATTTTTTGAAACAGCTTCAGGCAAATAGCTATTATTTCTTCTTTGAATGTTCAGTAGAATTCTCCAGGAATTCCATCAGGTCCTGGGCTCTCGTTTTTTGGGAGGTTTTTGATCACTGCTTCAAGCTCTTACTAGATATGGGTCTCTCCAAGTTGTCAGTTTCTTCCTTATTCAGTTTTGGAAGTTTATAAGTTTCCTGAAATGAATCAATTTCATCTAGGTTGCTTAACTTCTTGGCATGAAACTGTTGATAATAATTTCTGATGATTGTTTCTATTTCCTTGGTGTTAGTAATTATCTCTCCCTTTTAATTTATAATTTTATTAATTTGGGTCCACTCTAAAAGAGAGGATCAGTTTTGGATTAATTTGGCCAGTGACTTATTGATCTTATTGGTTCTTTAAAAAAACCAGCTTCTACTTTCATTGATGTGTTCTACTCTATCTCTAGTTTCTATCTCATTGATCTCTGCTCTAATCTTGATTATTTCCCTTCTTGTGTGTGGTATTGGCTTAATTTGTTTTTGATTCCCCAGTTCTTTAAGGTGTAAAGAGAGCTGGTATATTCTGGTGTATTCTGGATTTTTCAGTTTTTTTGAGTGAGGCTTGGATGGCTCTGTATTTCCTCCTCAGGACTATCTTTGCCGTATCCCATAGGTTTTGGACCAATGTGTCTTCATTCTCATTGGTTTCCAAGAATAAACCTAACCAAAGAGGTAAAGGATCTGTACTCGAGGAACTACAGAACACTTATGAAAGAAACTGAAGAAGACATGAAAAGATGGAAGAGCATTCCATGCTCAGGGATCGGAAGAATAAACATTGTTGAAATGTCTAAACTGACTAGAGCAATCTATACTTTCAATGCCATCCTAATCAAAATTCCACTGGCATTTTTCAAAGAGCTGGAACAAACAATCCTAAAATTTATATGGAACCAGAAGAGACCCCGAATTGCTAAGGAACTGTTGAAAAAGAAAAACAAAACTGGGGGCATCATGTTGCCTGATTTCAAGCTTTACTACAAAGCTGTGATCACCAAGACAGGATGGTACTAACAGAAAAATAGACACATAGACTGGCACAGAGAGCCCAGATATGTACCCTCAGCTCTATGGTCAACTAATCTTCAACAAAGCAGGAAAAAATACACATTGGAAAAAAGATAGTTTCTTCAATAAACGGTGCTGGAAAAATTGGATACCTATGTGTAGAAGAATGAAACTGGACCATTCTCTAACATCGTACACAAAGATAAACTCAAAATGGATAAAAGACCTCGATGTGAGGCAGGAATCTATCAAACTCCTAGAGGAGAACAGAGGCAGTAACCTCTTCGACACCAGCCACAGGAACTTCTTTCAAGACATGTCCCCAAAGGCAAAGGAAACAAAAGTGAAAATGAACTTTTGGGACTTCATCAAGATCAAAAGCTTCTGCACAGCAAAGGAAACAGTCAACAAAACCAAGAGGCAACCCACGGAATGGGAGAAGATATTTGCAAATGACACTACTAAGGACTGATATCCAAGATCTATAAAGAACTTCTCAAACTCAACACACACAAAACAGATAATCACACTAAAAAATGGGCCGAAGACATGAACAGACACTGGACGAATGGATAAGGAAGATATGGTCCATATTATACAATGGAGTATTATGCCTCCATCAGAAAGGATGAATACCCAACTTTTGTATCATCGTGGATGGGACGAGAAGAGATTATGCTGAGTGAAATAAGTCAAGCAGAGAGAGTCACTTATCATATGGTTTCATTTCACTTGTAGAGCATAAGGAATAACACGGAGGACATTGGGAGATGGAGTGGAAAAGTGAGTTGAGAGAAATCGGAAGGGGAGACAAACCATGAGAGACTGTGGACTTTGAGAAACAAACTGACGGTTTTGGAGGGGATGGGGTAGGGGGTTGGGTGAGCCTGATGGTGGTTATTAAGGAGGGCACATATTGCATGGAGAACTGGGTGTGGTGCATAAACAATGAATTTTGGATCACTGAAAAAAAAATTCAATTAAAAAAAAGTGTATTATAGGCATTTCTTACAGTTCTAATGATATTATTTTTTCACGTTTTTATTCAAATTCTAACTAGTTAATATGCAGTATTATATTAGTTTCAGGTATAGAATATATTGATTCATTATTTACATACAATACCCAGTGTTCATCACAAGTGCCCTTCTTAGTCCCCATCACCCATGTAACCCATTTTCCCAGACCACTTCCCCTCCAACAGCCCTCAGTTTGTTCTCTATAGTTACGAAATCTATTTTCTGGTTCACCCCTCTTTCTCTCCTTTTTTTTTTCCTTTCCCCTAAAGTCATCTATTTTGTTTCCCAAATTGCACATATTACTAAAATCATATGGTACTTGTCTTTCTCTAATAGTACGATTATCAAATGTGTACCATCCAACCTCTGTTGAAAAAGAGAATACCTAGCAATTGCTCTGTTTGTCAGGAAATACACAGAACAAATCAATTTTTCTACTTCTCCTTATAGTTTGAATCTCTGGTGAACAGCTTGCTCATTTCTAGAGTGAACATGTGACAGTAGTATGAATATCAGTGGAATAATTCTGACATTTGGTTGATAAGATTTGCCTTAAAATATATTTACAGAAATTCTGTTTAGTTGATATATAGCTCTTCACAATCTTTATAAATTTCAAACTCACTTGGTTTTCTCATACATAAAACTTACTGAAATGGTTGCCAAGAAAAGCAATTCTAAATATGAGGAAAAATGGATGAAGAACACTGTAACTGGCATGTTTCTTGTAAAGCTGAGATGTAGCAAAGAATCAAAGACAAGATAATAAATCCTTATCTTATTTATCTATGTTTATTTCACAGCAGATGTCTTATGTAAATATACACAATTATCATCAGTCTCAACATGGCGGCTATATATTTTTGTAGGTATTTCCTCTTTGGTTTTCTGAATTTCTATTTTCTATACTTAGTTTTTAAGAAGAAAGTATAAAAAGCATTGTTCTTATATACAGTATATTACCTTTCTTTATTAAAAGTGTTGTAGTGCATGGAAAACTTTTTCTGTCTTAGAGTATTCTTTTACCAATTTATCTTCATCAAGCACAGTTTTGCATATTAATAGGCAATCAATTCTGCTTCATACACAAAGTTTAAAATATTTTAGAATTTAAGTTTATAATGAATTGCTATGTATTAAATTTTGTACAAGTTGTCAATTTAAAATGTAAAATAATTTGTTTTTAAAAAGTAATAAATTATTTCCTAGTATTGACTGCAGTCATTATATTAACACGTGAGTTATAATATCAAATAGAGTAGTTTTTTTTTTTTTTAGTAGTCTTTAAAGTGAAGGGATGGAAAAGATATTCTATGCAAATGATAACCAAAAGAGATCAGAGGTGGCTGTACATAGCAAAAGATAAAATAGACTTTAGGTCAAAATGACACAGGACAAAGAAAGTTATTATATAATGATAAAAGAGTTTATTCATCAGAAAGATCTATAACTTTAACTATACATCCAATATCAGAGCACATGAATATATAAAGTAAACATAGATATGAAGGGGAGAAGTAGGCACAAATACAATAATAGTAAGAGACTTTAATACTCCACTTTTAGTAATGAATAGAACATCCAGACTGAAAATCAATAAGGATAAAACCAACTTGAACAATACTATAGACCCAAATGGACTTCAAAGACATAGAAAGAGCACTGTTCCCAATAACAGCAGAATAGACATTCTTCTCAAGCACACGTGGAACATTCTCCAAGATAGATCATATGTTATATCACAAACCATTTTTAACAAAATTAAGGAGATTAAAATCATACCAAGTATCTTTTCTATCACAGTGGAATAAAACTAGAAATCAGTAACAGAAAGAAAATTAACAAATATGTGGAAATTAATCAATACAGCTATGACCAATCATTGGGTCAAAGAAAAAATCAAAATGGAGGTGAGAAAATATCTTGAGACAAATGACACACAACATACTAAAAGTTATGAGATACAGTAAAAGTAGTACTAAGGGGCAAGTTATAGCAATAAATGCCTGTGTTTAAAAAGAAGAAAGATCTCAAACAACCTGACTGTACATCCCAAGAAACTAGAAAAAGAAGCACAAACTAAGGGCAAAGTTAGTATAAGAAAGGGAAAAGAATGTAAAACAGAAATAAATGAAATAGATAATAGAAAACATCAGTGAAACTAAAAGTTGGATTTTTGGAAACACAAGCTAAGTGACAAACACTTAGCTAGACTAAGAAAAAAGAGAAAATGTAAAAAACAATGAGGAATGACAGAGAATACATTGCAATGAATGTTATAGAAATAAAAAGGATCATAGAAGAAAACATAAACAATTATATGTCAACAAAATGGAAAACCTAGAAAAAATGGATAAATTCCTAGAAATATACAACTTATTAAGACTGAGCTGAATAAACAGAAAATCTGAACAGACCAATAATGTATAAGGAAATTGAATCAGGAATAAAAACCCTCTCCAAAAACAAAACAGAACAAAACAAAAAAAACAAAAGAAAACAAAAAAACCAAGGAGTAAATACCTTCACTGGCCAGTTCTACCAAATATTTAAAGAAGAATTAACAACCAATCCTTAAATTATTCCCAAATATTGAAGAAAAGGGAATAATTCCAAATTCATTTTATGAAGCCAGCATTACCCTATTACCAAAGATAAAGACACTACAAAAAAGGAAAGCACAGGGCAATATTCCTGATGAACACAGATACAAAAATCCCCAGCAAAATGCTAGCAAAATGCTAGGAAAATGAATTTAACAGCACATTAATAGGGTTATACAGCATGGCCAAGTGGGATTTATCCCAAGGATGCAAGGAAGTTTCAACATCCACAAATTAAAATATTGTGTTAACAGAATGCAGCATAAGAATCACATGATCATCTCAATAAACACTGAAAAAGTTTTGGACAAAATACAACATCTTGTCATGATAAAAGCCCTCAACATGTTGGGTATAGAAGAAACGTACCTCATTATAATAAAGGCCATACATGACATTATACTTATAGAGAAAAATTGAAAGCTTTTCCTCTAAGGTCAGAACCAAGACAAGGATGTTCTTTCCTGCCAATGTTACTGACCATGGTATGAGAAGTTCTAGCCATAGAAATTAGGCAAACAAACAGACAAAAACAAAAAATCCAAATCAGAAAGGAAGAAGTAAAATTATATCTGTTTGCAGACAGTGAGATTTAATATGTAGGAAATTCTAAAGACCTCACAAAGAAAACTGGTAGAAGTAGTAAATAAATTCAGTAAAATTGTGGAATACAAAGTCAACGTACAAAAATCAATTGTGTTTCTATATAGTAACATAAACTATCTGAAAAGGAAATGAAGAGAACAACTGCATCTACAATACCATCAAAAAAAGAATAAAATAATTAGGAGTTAATTTAACCAAGGATAATGGAAAACTTACACACTAAAAACTCAGAATGTTGATGAAAGAAACAAAGCTTAGTTATAATAAATCGCAACTGTACTTAGTCCAAGGATATGGCTGTGGAGTTATATTATTTTCCTTTATTTTCTAAATCTGTATTACATCTATATATTCTTATTTTTACTGAAGTAATCTTACATATTTTTTCTTACTTTCCCGTGATATGGAATTTTAAGTTGGAATGTGTATTAGCAGTCAATCACTGCTCACTCCCTGCAAGATCAGGCTTACTGTCAGAATGGTAATACCAAGAATAGTAAAGATCCTAGAGCAGTGTTTCTAAAATATTTTTGGCTAAGAGAATTACCATCTGCCTAAAATTAATTTAAAAGTGAATTTTGGAACAGTTGTGGTAAGGATATTAGCTAAGAAGTTCTATCTGTCTCAAAAGCTATTTATCAGTGGTGACATTTTTAGGTAATGTGATAATGAACTGTTTGAAGATATGTCCCAGAGCAACTTTTAGAATTTTTTTTTTTTTTTTTTTATGGCCTCCTTGATGTTTCTTTCCTAATAGGTCAATATGAAACTTCTCTCACAAGTTAATTGTAACCTATGACCTGAGCAATTTCAACTGAACTTTCCTGTGAATTTTCTTTATTTTTGGCAGTAAGGAAAAAGATAAGAGGATTCTTTGATCTACTAGGCTCATTACACAGAAGAATTTGTGCTATGTGTCCACTCTAATTTCTTTTTCTCACTCATTTTCTCTCTGTCTTTTTAATCTTAATGCCTCTGTTTAGACTTGAGTTTTTGCAATGATATAATTGCTTTTGAATTGCTTAAAAAAGATTTAAGAATCATGTGTCATGAAAGGGAATTCAGATGAAATTTGAAGTCATTTTTAATTTTTAATTTTAGCGAACATTTATCAGGGGCAGAACTATCATGTTCTGCCAAAGAAGGCAGAACCATACCAAAGAAGGATATCCATATCCATACCATAGAAGGATACAACTAGTCATTTGTATATTATTTTAGTGTCAAAACCAAAATGTATTTCCAAATTAATATCTTATGAAAAGGAAAAATACCATTATGGAAGGAAAGAGGAGAAGAAGAGAGAGAAATAAGTGTTTACTGTGTGTACATGAAGTATCTCGTTTAATTGT
Organism: Meles meles; assembly: GCF_922984935.1. NCBI lineage: Eukaryota > Metazoa > Chordata > Mammalia > Carnivora > Mustelidae > Meles > Meles meles. The sequence continues at coordinate 28,832,835 of NC_060070.1, forward strand.
GCCAGTTTCTATTGGTTAATGGTTTTGAACTTTTGTAGATATGGGAAATGAGAATCCGAGAATTTAAAACAAAACAAAACAAAACAAAAATACTAACTAGTTACTCCAAAGTTTGATTCTTAATCCCTGATTTTTCCTCTAACTTATTTTCTTATTTTTGTAAATAAAATAGATTAGATGCAGTATTGAACCAAATATTAGAAATAACTTCCTTTAGCTGGTAGGCATTTAAAGGTGGATAAATTAAACTTCTATTTCTTTTCCTTTGAAATCCAGGACAAACTGCTTAACTTCTCTGTCTTATCTATAAAATAGGGTTGAGGATGATTGCAATAACACAGTAAGAATATTGGAATAAATGCTTTAATTTGTTCAAATTACTTAGCATTAACTCCTAACAGGGCTTTATTATATACTATAATATATACTTTATACTTTATTATATATAATATTATATATAATACTATATTATACCATAATATTCCTATTGATTCAATTTTCATTATTATCATTATTATTGTTATTAGAATTAATGTTTGACAAACTGCACAAAAATGATAGAAAAAGATCTGAAAGATAGCTCCAGTGGGCTTGAATCACTTTTTCTCAGCTTTATTATTTCCAGCTTTCATAAGGTGCTTCTTCACTTTATTCAATTGGAATATTTATTTAAAACTAGTTTTGTGTCAGCAGTGTGCAACACATTGGAGGAAGCAGAAGAAAATTGAGGTTCCCTTCCCTCAAAGGTTTTATTCTTCATTGAATGATAAATAAGAAAAATAATACTCTTTCTGTGAGATATGTAGTAACAGAGTACTAGGAGAGATCAGAGCAAAACCTTTAATTCAGCATGAAAGGTTTGGGGAAACTCTAGAAGTGACTGAGAATTGAGCTAAAATGTGAGTAAACAAGCACTGTTTGGGGCAGTAGTGATACAGGTGATCTAAATAGAAGCTCTAATGTCCCTAAAATCTTCAACCTAAGAGAAGGCATTAGAAGTGCTGAAAAGAGCAAGGTGAGCCTGGCAGGATGTGTATGAAGCAAGTGGGAAGTAAGGCTGTGACGCTGCACTGAAGCCATTTAATGTGCAGAACGTTTATTTAAAAGTGCTGTTGGGATTAGGACATGTGGAAGGGAAGAGAAAGAAGGAAGGTTTGGTGGCTGAGTTATACCACGCTCTCAGTGAATGCCTCAGCCAACCTCACAGAGAAAATTCCAGAGTTAAGATAGCCCTTCAAAAGGACTGAGTTAGGGAAAGGTACTATGCCTTTGTATCCCCCGTATTGATCAGCCTTTAGTTGCAGGCTATTCTGGAGGAAGTTGTGATCTTGCACGTGATAATTGTCTTTGGCAGAGAACTGACTAAAATCAGCATAGTGACAGTATTTGAATCTTGCATTTTCTTCCTGTTGTTAGTGGATGCGGGTAATATTGCTTCATGCAGGAACATTCAGGCTATACTTTATGGTTATACATTCTACACTATGTATAAATCTGCCTACCTTTAACTACCTATACCACTAAACTACCTATACTACTGCCCACCTGGAAATACCTGTAGTGCTACAAAAAGTGTATACCACCATTTTAATTTCTTTTTTTTTTCCCTCCATTTTAATTTCTTGCCTCTTACCACAACTGTCCCTGAACTATTCCTCTTGCTTCCACTTTTGTCTCTCTAAAATCCCTTCTCCACTTGGAAGCCAGATTAGAGCTGTTACACCATGAATGACATAGTGCACTGCTTTTTCCAAAAGCCTTTCAGTAGCTTCCCAGTCCACTCAGAATGAAATCCAAAATCAGAGTATGACTCCTTATTTGATTATATTGAACCAATTTATATATTTTCTAAAAGAGATATGTACATTTACCAGGAGATTCAGGAAATTTCCTGAAAGTGAGAGAAACAGTTGGTGTTTGATGAGAAAAATACATTCAGGTAGGTGAGTTCATCGACCCCAGTTCTTTTTAGCCCGTGGAACAATGTTTCAAAAGCTATATTAAAGCAATGTTCAAGAGCTTACCTCTCTTAATATTAAATTTTTTCATTTTATGTAAAAATGAAGAGAACATATTCTATCAATACTTACATCATTAGCATATCAATAAGATACATTTTACGTATTTTCCAGTATCTTATAAAAATATAAAACAAGCTCATATTGACATAATATGTCACAATTTCAAGTTTAGAAAAAAAATTCCCATTAATAAAAATTATATTTAGAATATTTTCTAAGTGACCTGAAATTTTTATACATTATATGTACTTAATACTTTGGGAAGCTGTGCTCAAAGCTCCTTATAAATAAACTCATTTTCCTGACAGCAAACCTGAGTTAAGGATTCAGATTTTGGGGCATGGTGGCTCAGTGAGTTAAAGCCTCTGCCTTCAGCTCAGGTCATGATCCCAGGGTCCTGGAATCGAGCCGCACATTGGGCTCTCTGCTCAGCACGGAGCCTGCTTCCTCTTCTCTCTCTGCCTGCCTCTCTGCCTACTTGTGATCTCTGTCTGTCAAATAAATAAATAAAATCTTAAAAAAAAAATTCAGATTTTCCAGCTAAGAAGTGACAAAGACAGGATTGAAGTCATATCTGTGATTGCCAAGCTCATGCTCTCGCTCTTTATGTAACAAATTGGACAGTACAGCTCAAATATCAGAAGTGCAAAGAGTGGCTCATTGTACTGAACTTCTGGCTAAACACTGTTCTTATTTCAATTTTTGCTTCAAACACAGAAATTTTGGTAATAGTTTCTATAGCTTCTATATTTCCTTTGTATAAAATTTTAGATTTTTTATAATTTAAAGTTTATGGAATTATTAAAACAAATATAAATGTCAATTTTACAGTAATTAAGTGTAAGGAAGAATTAGTTGCTTCTTTTTGTTATTGCTTCACTTGTTTGTATTGAGGGCATAGTCTTGACTATGAGTACAGTCAATTCATTGAAATGACTTTTATTAAGAATCAACATTTTCAGGGTAGTATTTTTGATTTAAGTCAAATAATATTTTTAGGAATATTTTTGAATGTTATTAAATTCAAAAAATATTTAATTACATCATCTTGTATTTTTTAATTGAACAGTAAATAACACTTGTTTCACTTCAAATTTATGATACAGTAATTTTTATGAAGATTTCTTTTAGGCAATAAAACTGTTACATACTCCCTGTTTTATTTTTTTGGAAAGTGATGAAATCCGAGCATTATTTCTATTTAAAATATGTAAGATTAGAAGGAAAAAAATGAGATAGTTACTCAACAACTTGACTTATAAAATATATTCATCTTTTTTTTTAATAAATTCAATAATTGGATAAGGAATACAGGGCATGGCTTACCTCCTTTTTTGCATAAAGAAATTAAAATTCAGAGGGATTAAGAAATTTAATCTTAGAAACCAGAGGGATTAAAACAATTAACTAAGAAATTAATCAACTTAATTTAAGTAATTAATGCATATGAAAGTCAAGGATTGATTGATTTTAAAGAGTCAATGTTTGGAATTAGATAAATATATATCTGAGTCCTGTTTCTGCTGTTTACTAGCTTTGTGATCCTGTACAAGTTATTTAAACTTCTCAAACATCAACTACACTGTCTTTAAAATGAAGATAATTTCTAAACAACAAGTCTTATGAAAGATAGAGATAACATAATCTTTCTTAGAACAGTACTTGATATACAGTTGATATGATAATAAGGTCATATAACTCCTGAGTTAAAGGAGGGCAAAAACTCGAAGATTTAGAATTCAAGGCCAAAAATCTTTCCACTAAGTACTTTTCAAGATATCTAATCCTCAAACTGATTTCTCCTCTTACAGTAGCCTTAAGATTTAGACAAATATATTTGAATTAATCAAAATCTCGTACTAATCACGATACTATGGAGCATAATATCTAGTAAAATAATAAAGAACTTCTTATTGAGGATATCACGAGAAGTCCTTTAACATCTTTGTATAAATCCTACTTTTTCATTTCAAGTGTCTCAGTGTCTTTTCAGGAGAATTCTTCAATACAGTTTAGCTGAGGTTCTTGTACAAGTAAATGTATTGTATATGTAAGCATACATGACAATTTTTATCTCATGTGTCTATAGGAAAGAACATTAACATGTTTTTGGCTTCTTAAATTGAATTGTTCTTCCACGAGTCTCCCTTTACTGTAGTATATCCCATCTCAGTGCCATTGATATGCCACATTTTAGTCATAGTGACAATGAAAACTAAAGAAACAAACAAAAACTTTTCTTTGTCATAGAGAAAAGTAGACCAGAATTAAAATTTCAGAAAATTACTTACTTTTCCTCAACTTTCAAGCATGAGTTTCTCACTGCTAGTTTTTCCTATATTTAGATTACAATTCAGGAACAATTTCCCTGTCATATTCACTGTCACATAGAAAATTAAAATTGCTTCTACCTTCTTAAGGCATTCAAATCCTTAGTGACAGCCTCTTGGCGTGAATTACCTTAGCAGTAAGTTTCCCAACACTCCTCTCTTTTGGTTTGTGTGGGATACTGAGCGCTCCTGAAAAATAAAATGTTTTCTTCTAAATTTTTACATGTTTTCTTATTAATTATTCTTTAGTTTCTAGAACTAGTGTCTCCAAAAGATGCCCGTAACAGTGACTTAAAACATCTGAATTAATTATATATTTATAAAAGAAAAATTATGAAGATGGATTCTGAAAAATGTAATGCTTTTCAGTACTTAAATGATTTTCCCTGAAGCCTGTAATACCATTTTTAGAATTGGTGTTTCTTTCAAATTTGTCAGCTATTAAAGTGTAGGACTTCTTAGTTTATTAGTAATACAAATGTTATGACTGAATTAGAAAAGCTTCCCTAATCACTGAAAGGTCTTTGAAAGCTTCAAAGTAATTATATCTTGTAATTATCAGAAAGTAAAGTTCCCCAATCATTCCAACAGTCAGGCATTTACTGGTTCTGAGCCTGCAGCTATGTGTGGATAAGATTAGCTGCTAATTATAGGGAGGGGAAATAATTAAGGTGAAATAAATTTTTCTTTTTAACTTGCATAATATTTTTAATAAGGATGTTTTCTGCCCTTATTAAAGCATTTCTAGAAGTCTAGAGGATGGAATGTGATTGTATGTTAGGAGGTAATAACAAAGAAGGTAAAGGACTATATTTCAAATATTTTATAAAATAAACTTGCTGAACAGTCATACACAGATTAGTAGTTTAGATGTTTTTTTTTTTTTAAGATTACATTTACTTACTTGAGAAAGCGTGAGCAAGAGAGAGAACATGAGCAGGAGATGGGGTAGAGCAGGCAACCCAGTGAAGGACTTGATCCCAGGTCTCTGGGATCATGACCCAAGCTGAAGGCAGATGCTTAACTAACTGGGCTACCCAGGTGCCCCAGTAGTTTAGTTTTATTTTGCCAACTTCTTTGCTGAGTGAATTGAATTAACAAGATGTATAGACTGACAAACATATGCTACTATTTAATGAACTAGTAGTTATTGCTATATTGCTTTTAAGACTGACCTATGAAATCTATTTTGTTTTAAATCATAAACTTTTTAAAAAAGATTGATTTATTTGAGAGTGTGGGAAAGGGCAGAGGAAGAGACTCCTCAAGCAGACTCCCCACTGAGTGGGGAGCCCCATGTTGGGCTCAATCTCAGGACCCATGAGATTATGACCTAAGCCAAAATCAAGAGTCAGATTCCCAACTGACTGAGGCACCCAGGTGCCCCTAAATCATACACTTTTAAATTATATTAGACGGAAATCAGTGAGAGGCGTCTAGGTGGTTCAGTCAGTTAAGCATCTGCCTTTGGCTTAGGTCATGATCTCAGGAACCTAGAATTGAGCCCCTAGTGTGGCTCCGTGCTTGGTGTGGAGCCTGCTTCTGCTACTCCCTCTCCCTCTGCTGCTTCCTTGTGCTTTCTCATCTGGCTCCCAAATAAATAAATAAATAAAATCTTAAAAAAAAAAAAAAAAAGGAAATCACTGATCTAGACCATTTTTCCTAAAGTATCTTCAATAAACACCAATTCTAATAAAAGAGATATTACATATAATACAAAATCATATGTATTTTGAAAATCCTTGGTTAAATGAAATTATGATGTTTATTAACTGAAAGATTTATCATGTCTGTTTTTTGCACCTTAACTCTTCATTTGAGAGTTAAGTGATACAGAATTTCCCAAACATATGGAACAAGTGATCTAGAGTTCTCTGGAACACATTTTAAAATATGCTAATCTAGATTTTATACACTTACATGCTTTATACATCAGGTAATCAAAATAATAATCCATGTGATAGTAGTTTCCTCCAATTTCCACCTATACTTTGTGATAGGATTTAAAATTCTAGGTTATATTCTTTATAGCAACATTCCTCAAATAAGTCATTTTTTTCCATTTTATTTATTTTTTCAGCGTAACAGTATTCATTCTTTTTGCACAACACCCAGTGCTCCATGCAAAACGTGCTCTCCCCATTACCCACCACCTGTTCCCCCAACCTCCCACCCCTGACCCTTCAAAACCCTCAGGTTGTTTTTCAGAGTCCATAGTCTCTTATGGTTCGCCTCCCCTCCCCAATGTCCATAGCCCGCTCCCCCTCTCCCAATCCCACCTCCCCCCAGCAACCCCCAGTTTGTTTTGTGAGATTAAGAGTCATTTATGGTTTGTCTCCCTCCCAATCCCATCTTGTTTCATTGATTCTTCTCCTATCCCCCTACCCCCCCATGTTGCTTCTCCATGTCCTCACATCAGGGAGATCATATGATAGTTGTCTTTCTCCGATTGACTTATTTCACTAAGCATGATACGCTCTAGTTCCATCCACGTCGTCGCAAATGGCAAGATTTCATTTCTTTTGATGGCTGCATAGTATTCCATTGTGTATATAGAACTACCCTATGACCCAGCAATTGCACTACTGGGTATTTACCCTAAAGATACAAACATAGTGATCCGAAGGGGCACATGTACCCGAATGTTTATAGCAGCAATGTCTACAATAGCCAGACTATGGAAAGAACCTAGATGTCCATCAACAGATGAATGGATCAAGAAGATGTGGTATATATACACAATAAGTCATCTTTTAACTACTTTATACATCACCAGGTTTTTAAGAATATATTTTATCACCAATCTTATCTAATAATATTAAGTTAATATTTTAATGTATAATAATATCACATAAATTTGTATTTTATGAAGTTTAACAAAGTTATGAATTCAGGTTGCTTTCTAAACACCATGAAGTGTTCTCAGATTCCAGTCAGTTTCTTCTCCTAAATGTGTCTCTCTGCTAAATGTCACTACAACTATAGGTCATTGAAAATGGCATACAGGATTGGAATGAATGTGTCAGATATTTAGATATATTCAAGTAACACTTAAGACCAAAAATTACATTGTTTTCTCTTTTTGAAAACTATTACTTGTTTCCAACAGACAACAAAAGTGATGAATTTTAATCAAAAGGCAGAATTTTGAATTTTTAACTTGGCAGACAGAATATTGCTTCCAGTTCATTCTTTTGGCCCAGAGAAGTACAAAGTATTTCTTCATGATCTGCCACAGCATTAGGAATAATTTTAAAATACACTTAATAATTTTTCAGTTTCTTTAACCAACTAGAGGAGACATGTTGAAAAAGATTAAAATTTTTGGCTATCAACCTACTTAGAACTCAGTTCAATCTTTTGAAGATATTATCTTGCTGTCTTACCAACATTAAGAAACTGTGATATTTTAGTGAGGGTTTGGGCAAATAAGGTTGTATGAAAGTGTCATTGAGATTTGCCACTCAAGCCATTTTTAAACTCACAGAAGTGGATTTTAGTGGCATTACTCATGTCATGAAGAGATCTTTCTATCTTATTCCTCATTTCAAATCCCACTGAATTTCTAAGAAAATTTGGTGGAAAAAGTCGTAGCAAAAAAGTATACAGGTAGACCACATTTTTGCTTAGAATGGTGAAAACATGTATCCTCAGTGAACCAAGAATTAAATAATTTACAACATTCATTGTTTTTTCCAAGACTGATGAAGAAAGAGGATGCACATTTGTGATGGCCATTTTTTTTCTTGGAGGATAAGACTAGGTGTTATTGGAATTCACATAAAATTAATTATTTTATCATATTCAAATGACTTTCCTTGTTGCACACACAAGCCAAAGTATCACCAGGACTGATACCAGTGCATTTCCTAGTTTATATTATGACCTACAGCGTAATTATTAACTACGCAAAACATCAATTTTTCTGTTATATTAATCATTAGTGCAAGATAAGAAATTGCCTTGCTATTCTCCCACGTAAATGTGTATAGTACATGCAATGAGCATTGACACAATGTGGTACGTTAAACACGTTTCTTGAAATGTACAGCAAGGGATGTCAATAAGTGTGATAATGCCTCTAATATTTTATGGACCATTGGTATAAAATGTGAAATGGTTTTTCCAGATGGAAGTGTAGGTAAAATATATCTCTTATTTCAGAGCATAATGATTGCCACTAAATTCATAATGATTTTATTATTTTATATAAAATTGTGATTTCTTCCTGTTTTTATTGTGAGGACTCCATTAATATTGAAAAAAGCATTTCTATTTTTGTTCTCTTCTAAACCTTGATTTATAAAATTTATCTATTTCATAGTTTAAAACATTACCTTGAGATTGTTGTATTAAGGACTTCACAGGTTACCCTGAGAAATCATCATTATTTTTGGAAAATAAAATGAAAGCTTTTATGGTTTCATGTTACTGTGTGACAGCACTGTCTAGGATTGGAGTGTTCTTTCTTTCCATTTGAAATGCTATGGCATCTTTCTGAATTTTGTTTTGTGTTCCTATTTAATACTTAAGTACATTTTCAGTTCACGGACTACCTTTCAGACACTCATCCACTTTTGTAAATTGAACCTCTCTAGAAGTAGAATAGTTGTGCCAATTTTTCCCTTCCCCCACCTCAGATCCATTACGAGCATTTCCCTGCCCTGCTTTCTGCCTCTGTGGAATGAATTACCTGAGCCACCTTGCAAGGAGGATGCTGGTTGGGTTTAGCCACTGGAAGGCAGCACACAGAGATTAAAGAGTAGGGAAAGAAAGAAATTAGTGTGTTTCTTCTTGTTTTCCATGCAGGAGCTGGGAGCTTCCAAACCTCAGACCCAGGCTTTCACATGGCACCACTGGAACGATTTCCATGCTATTCGCCTACTTCCGGACATTGCCAGTCCTTGACTGAGTGTCTTATCTTCCTTTACTTCTTCTTTCAGGATGCCCAACTTATTTTTTTAAATGTAAAACAGTCATTTTATGTTAACCCTCACACTTGACTTTCAGAGAACTGATGCTCTGGGCAAGTTAGACATTTTTGGCAAGGTTCTAGGTGCCTTGCTCACCTTTGAATGAATGTACTTTGTATATTCATTTGCTAAAAGTACACTCATTCTCTCCCTATCTCTCTCCCTGTCTCTCTCTCCTACTCTCTCTCTTTGTCTCTCAGCCCACACATGAGTAGTTCTTCCAGCCAGGCTGATTTCCTCTGTCCTATATGCACTGTTCATTTTCCTTCTCTCCTTGAAGACCAGGTCAGAGCTTCAGCAACCCTGTGAAATCCACCCCATAGAAACTTCTTTTGCTAAATGGTTGCATGACCTTGCTCTTTGTCCATCAATACACAGAAGGATCTTTGAGGATAGCCTAGGAGGGAGCTCACTTACTGTTGTTTACTCCTTGAGAGTCTGCCCTGCACAAGTTAGGACTTATTGTCTGAAGATAGGGAAAAGGGCAAAGAAAATGCAAATGGTTGTGAGCATGTATACCTCTGCTACATGCTGCAGTACTTAGCATGGTGCCAATTACCAAGTAGTCCTTGATTAGGAAACAAGTTTCTTTGATCTGGAGGAATTTGGAAACACACGTGTACAAGGTCACTACCAAACATGTGGAGTGGGTGAGCTGTGGAGTCGGGAGGATCCTGAGTCAGATGAGGAGGGAAACTTTGATAATTTGGCTATTATAAATAATGGTGCAATAAACCTAGAGGTACATATATCTTTTTGAATTAATGGTTTTGTATTCTTTGGCTAAACACCCAGTGGTGGAACTACGGGATCATGTGTTAATTCTATTTTTAGTTTTTTGAAGAGCCTCCTTACTGTTTTCCATTGTGGCTGTACCAGCCAGTTTGCATTCCGACCAACAGGGCAAGAAGGTTTCTTTTTCTCAACATCCTTGCCAACACTTGAGGTTTCTTGTGGTTTTGGCCATTGTGACAGGTGTGAGATAATATCTCATTGTGGTTTTGATTTGCATTTCCCTGACGATGAGTAATGTTGAGCATCTTATCATATGTCTTTTGGCCATCTGTACATCTTTTCTGGAAAAAAATGTCTGTGTCTTCTGCCCGTGCTTTAATTGTATTGTTTGGGATTTTTAGTGTTGTGAGTGTTGAAAGTTTTGTATTTTGTATACTAACCCCTTATTGGATATGTCATTTGCAAATATTTTCTCCCATTCAGTAGGTTGTCTTTTAATTTTGTTGATCATTTCTTTTGTTGTGCAGAAGCTTTTTATTTTGATGAAGTCCCAACAGTTTATTTTTGTTTTTGATTCTCTTGCCTCAGGAGACATATCTAGAAAAATGTTGCTACAAGCCAACGTCAGAGAACTTACAGCCTATACTCTCTTCTAGGATTTTTATGGTTTCATGTTTCACATTTAGTTTTGAGTTTATTTTTGTGTAGAGTTTAAGACAGTGGTCCAGTTTCTTTCTTCCTTTCTTTCTCCCTCGCTCTCCTTCCTTCCTTCCTTCCTACTTTTTTATTTATGCATGTAGCTGTCCAGTTTTCCCAATACCATTTGTTAAAGAAACTGTCCCCCTCCGCATTGGATATTCTTACCTGTTTTGTGGAAGATCAACTGTCCATATAATTGTGGGTTAAGATGTTAATTTTTTTCAACATGATCCATAGAATCAATGAAATCCCAGTCAAAATTCCAACAGCTTATTTTTCAGAAATGAGAAACTGATACAAAGTTCATACGGAGTTTATATGGAGAGAGAAAAGACCCCAGAAGAGCTAACACAATATTGGCGGAGAAGCAAGTTGGAGAACTGACACTACTGGCCTTTCAGATTTACTTTAAAGCTTAAGTAATCAAGATAGTGTGATACTGGTGAAAAAATAGACAGATTAATTAGTGGAGCAAAATGGAGAGCCTAACGGGCCAGTGGAATATAGGCACTCTCTGTACTTTCTGCTCAATTTTGCTATGAACCTAAAACTGCTCTAAAAATTAAAGTCTATTTAAATACAATTCGAGGTATAAACAAATATGGAATTATTCCCTGGGTACCACTTTTTTTTTTTAAACCAGCCTATCTTAGCAATGAATCCATTTACTTTTAAAGAAACATAAATTTAGTGCTTATATTTATAAAGATAATCATTACCTAATTTTTAAAAAACATTTTATTTATTTATTTGACAGAGAGGGAGAGAGAGAGGGAGGAGAGAGAGTAGAAGCACGGGGAGCAGCAGGCAGAGGGAGAACCAGGCTACCCACTGAGCAGGGAGCCTTATGCGGGGCTTGATCCCAGGACCCCAGGATTATGACCTTAGCCGAAGGCAGCTGCTTAACTGACTGAGCCACTCAGGTGCCCCTAATCTTTACCTTACTGTTCAATGTAATTCTTCCTTTTAAATAAATCAACAAAGAATTACACGTAAATGGCATGTATAGTGTTATCCATTACTTTGCAATGAGACTATATGCCATTTACATGTCATAGTGGATTCAACTATATTCTCCAAAAAAGTATGTCTAAATTCTAACACTATGGAGGATGATTCAGGCCTCTACAGCTTTATTAAACTTAGAAAGCTGAAAGAATGGATCTTAGGAACTACTTGAAGTTCCACAGATTCTAGAAAGTTATCGTTGGGGTTTGTTCACCATCTTCCTGTCTAGTTTCAGCTACAGATTCTTTAAAAGCACACTTCTCAACATTACAACTTTATATTTCAAATTTCTAGAGAAGGAACTTATGAACATATTGTTTCTCTCAAGTAGATATCTTTGGGGTTTTGACAGTAATAGATATCATCAGTATGAATAGGATTTTATCTCAAAAGTTAGTAATTTTCCAGTTTCTTCATTCAAATGCATTATGAAATTGATAGATAATAATATGGCAGATTTTTGCCTCAAGAAGTCTTTCAGTCTACTTCTGTTGATATGTATGAATGCTTTCTAAAAGACTGATCTTGCATTTTATTAAAATTTCTGGGAGATTTTGGGGGCACCTGGGTGGCTCAGTGGGTTAAAGCCTCTGCCTTCAGCTCAGGTCATGATCCCAGGGTCCTGGGATCGAGCCCCACATCGGGCTCTCTGCTCCACAGGGAGCCTGCTTCCTCCTCTCTCTCTGCCTGCCTCTCTGCCTAGTTGTGATTTCTCTCTGTCAAATAAATAAAATCTAAAAAAAAAAAAAAATTCTGGGAGATTTTGAAATAACAGATAAAATTGATATAAAAAAACTATGTTTACAAGGAGACCTGATAATGTCTTTTACATATATGCTCTGAGAGACAGAACATGCTCTCCAGAACACCTCATCTGAAAATTAAAGTGGTATCTTTTCTTAAGTGGAATTATTCCTTTAACATGGGCTACAAAAGTAATCCCTAAAATCCCTTCACATACTATTGTGTTGTGTCACGCTTCAAATGCGTTGCACATTGATGGGTTTTGAAATGTCATTATCATTTATTAGTTGCTAGCTCTTATTTCAAGCATCGTGTTTTGTTGTTTCCTTTCATAAAGCTTTTTGTCTACTTCAAAATCTTTCACATGAAAATCTTTTCTCTTAGCAATTTATGCTTTTATTGTGTTCCTTCAGTTGCCTTTTAGATGCCTTTCTTTTTTCTTTGGTTAGAGAATTTCTTGGTAATTAGTTTTCATTATTTCTTTAAATGGCCCTCTGTGGGATTTTTCATTCTCCTTTTATTGTTTTAGTTAGTTTTTTAAAAATAAGGTATACTACTTTCTCTTACTTAGAATTTCCTTGATCCCTTCAAAAGATAACAATAAAAAGTAAGAATAGGGAAATAAAAGCACACAAAATATGAATTTAGAATAAACTGTGTATGTGTGTGTGTACTCATGTGCACACATGAGTACATACATATGATGCATACTGTGTTTTGTTTCAAGCTAGAGATTGGTGTTTTATTTGGTAGATTTCCTTTTCATATTGATTTGAAATAATAGTAATGCCTACTAATAAAGAACAAAGAGAATAAAAATATAAGAAGTAAAAACAAAAAATAATATAAACATATCTATCAAACATGATTTCTGGTTGAATTGCTTTATTTCCTGGAAAATTAAAGGACTGAAATACAGCTTATGTTGGAGACCAGATAGACTTCCTACTGCTTTGTATCTGTGATAAATTAGTTTCGGGAAAAGAAGCTAGACATGTAGTTATCCTTCATGCTTACTGCATGGAAGATAGAGAGAAAAAGACTCAACTTTTTGTAAGCAAGTCAATATCAATGAAAGATTACAAAAATGGATACATTTGTATCTATGCTTGTGTACACACATGTGTTTGTGTACACTCTATAAAGAAAGAGGAGCATTATTTTAGAGTATTTGTTACACGGCAGAATGAGAACCAGTAAGTAAATATAAAAGTTGGCTTAGGTACAATAAATTAATTTTTTGATACTAGCTTGGAGTTCTGTGCCTCACTCCTGCTTAAAACTGGATCTGAATAACCATCTCTCTGGCATAAAATACAAGGAAAGCTTGAAATTTGTGACTTCTAGCATATTCTAACTCAGAAAATTATAAAAGCAAATAAAATGATTTAGGTAATAATAAGGAACAAAATGACTTTGGTGCAAACTTTATCAAAAACAAGTATATAAGGGGTGCCTGGGTGGCTCAATTGGTTAAGTGCCTGCCTTTGGCTCAGGTCATGATCCCAGAATCCTGGGATTGAGCCCGGCATAGAGCAGACTGCCTGCTCAGTGGAGAGCCTGGTTCTCCCTCTCCCTCTGTCTGCTGCTCTGCCTACTTGTACTCTCTAACTTCCTGACAAATAAATAAATAAAATCTTTATAAAATGGTATATGAAACATTGTTTCCTACTGTAATTTTTTGCCTCAGCAAAGTTACTGCTGTCTTTATATTTTTTTGGTTTAATTATTAGTACATATAGAATCTGATTATTGCCTGTTTATTCTGGTCTTTACCTTTTATGATACAAAATCATATAATTCAAATTTTTGAAAAGAATTGGCATGTTAAGTTGTTGGTCCCTGTGCTATATTAGGAATTAGTAAAATGAGGATAAAATAACTGCTGGTTGGGTTAGAGCTAAAGTAAAAAGATATGGAAGGAATGTGTTTCCACAAGATCAGGTTACTTCAAAATTTGGTTAGTATCAGTGAATTTAATACCTTCATGGAGTTTTAAAAATTAAACCCAAATACTTAGCAATATGTACTATAGGTTAAAAAAAAATCTATTATTAATACATAATGAGAAACTTAAGTGAAATCATTAAATATTTGACAAACATCATAGCATACAGTAATATTAATTCTTATATGCATAATTATGATTTAGAAGTTTATAAAGCATCAAAACTTATTTTGAGACAATTTTTGATAACAGATTCTTAATAGTTCTTTTTTTTTTCTTTTTCTTTTGAGAGAGAGAGAACATGAGTGAGTGGTGGAGGAGGGGCAAAAGGAGAGGGAGAAAATCCCCTGCAGGCTTCGCACTGACCACAGATTCTAACAAGGACCTGGATCTCATGTCCCTAAGATCATGACCTGAGCCAAAATCAAGAGTTGGACACTTAACTGTCTTAGCCACTTAGACACCCAGTTAGTTCCATTTTAAAGATAAGGAAAATTAAAACAAATTGACTGAAAATTTTTCCCGAAGAATGTACTTATTTTGGGGTAATAAATCTTGTCTTTCTACTGAAATGTGTTACTTCTTTATTTCATAGGGAACTTGTAGATTCCATGGAGATATAAAATAAATTAGGAAGTGGTTCCTGGCTTTAAAGGGCTTGTGATATAGGTTGGAAAACAGACTTATACATGTAATACCATAAACAAATGGTTATACCTTGGGCATTATAGCACAGGTATGAAATAAAAGGTCAATTACAATGATATGATGAGGATAGTCTTTTCTATCAGACAAAAAGAAAAATACAGTAATCAATGGTGAAATACTCATATCCGAAATATTGTTCAGAATTTTTAACACTAGAATTTACGAGGTCTTTGAAATGATGAAATGCAACTGAAATAACACAAGGAAAAAAAGGTAGATGATTTGAACATAAAGAAGACTGAGTTTTGAACAGAGATGGAAGAAGTATGTGGGCATGATTTCATTGTGGTTCTAGCAAATGCTCATATAGGAGTTTTCTAATAATTAGCACTGTTTCAGAATGGAATTGGGCATTTTAATTCCCACTATGAATTTCTAAATAGATGCTGAATTGTCATTGTCTTTCTGGATTAAATGCATGGAAAGTTGAACTAGATTTCTTTCAGTCCTTCTTGATTCTAAGCACCTTAAAGTTGATTAATGGACCTACTATTTAGATACTAGCAAGAAATTTTAGATAAATTCCATTTGTCACCATGCCTGCCAGCATTTTTTTGTTGTTGTTGTTGTTGTTGTTGTTCTTTAACCAATAAAGGTTTGTTGAGTAACTATGTGCAAGGTGCTGAGGTTGGTACTAGAAATACATAATTTGTCAGGTAGAATTAAAGAAATATGAATAGGTAGTCATACTATGTTATGACAAGTGCTTTTTGCAGGAAATGTTAGTTGGCTACCCATTGTCTTTTTCCTTTGTATTCCCTGTTTAAAACCTCTAGAACTTGTTGTTGATGTTGTAGGGAAAGTTCTTCGATCAGAGAACCCAAGATGGTCCTTTTCTACAGCTCTGGGGATGAATCGTTACTATGTTAACCCCACTCTTTTATCAGTTATTTGCCTTCCCGTTCTCCCTTGCAACTCAAGGTGATCTTATGGTAAATTCTAGCAAAGGAAAGAGAAAGGTTCGACTTAATATTCCTGAAACATCTATGTTTATAAAATATGAGAGTAGTAAACAAATTAAGGGCCTTATTGTCACTGATTCCTCAATGCCCTATCTTGCTTCTTATTTTTGAATATATTTCTGATGCCCAGAACTTATGCAGATAACTTATAACTATCAGGTAACAGGTACAATAAAAGAAAAAAGAAAACATATTTAAAGAAGAGTGGCTCATAAGGCTGGAAAAATCCTGGGCTTTACTGAAATCATTGAGTTGCTTAAAAGAAAACACAAATGAACAGAAAAACTCCAAGATTACCCATCTCTGCACTTCCCTTGTAAAACTGATAAATGTTCTTAGTTTAAGCTACCATTTGTTATTCTTTTAATTGCATCTGGAATCATTCCCAACTCATACAATACTGTGTGTGTGTGTGTGTGTGTGTGTGTGTGTGTGTGTGTGTGCGCACGCGCGTATGCATGCACACCTCAGGAGAAAATTAAAATATATAATCAAGAACATTCATCACTGAATTTTATATTACTAGCTGTGGATGTATCATGTTTTTCTTTCTGTTTTGGTCATGTTTCTCTGTGTGTATTAACCACATAACAAAATTGCCAATCACTTATTGATAGGAGTCTAACTTTATTCTCCCCTATGAGCATCTGTGTCTCAATAGAAAACACATAATACACGCAAACTAGATAATTTGAGAAAATTCAACATAGAATTATTGGTGAAGGTACGGCAGGATTTAGAGGAGCTAAAAAGAAATAGAGAAGGGCCTCTGGAATCACCAGTAACAAGAACCATCACCACTACCAGCCCTAAAGGCACAAGGAAAGAGGGATTACTGTAGTCCCAAAATGTAGCTATATGGAAAGACAGCAGGTCATTGCTGGATGTTTCCTGTAAAAGTCCATTGTGGATATGTCCATAGAAATGTGCAACGTCATAGCTGGTTTCCTTCAGAAGAAGCAATTAAAAGGTAGGGGAGAGTGTGTATATTGGAAGCCACAATATCTTTGTAATCTGATTGTGAAAGTACTGTCACATCACTTGCCATTTTCCATTCATGGAAATGACCCATTATATCTAGCCCCCATTCAAGGAGTGGATTAAACCAGGGCTGAATACCAGGAAATGGAGATCCATTTTAGAGAGTACCCATAATGTTAATGTTAGTAATCCAAGAATTGGTTTTTATCCATTCAAATAAAGTGATTTACAGGGGTGACACTGAGATATGATATAGCCGAAGCATAGTAAGAAAGTAGGAAACCTGAAGGAAAGTAGTCAGAGAAAATTCAAGACTCCGTAATGCAGTGAATTATAGATCATGGAAAATAGTTCAGGGACACCTGAGTGATTCTGTTGGTTAAACGTCTCTTCAGCTCAGGTCATGATCCCAGGGCCCTGGGATTGAGCCCCACATCAGGCTCTCTGCTTAGCAGGGAGCCTGCTTCTCCTTCTCTCTCTGCCTGCCTCTGCCTACTTATGCTCTCTTTATGCCAAATGAGTAAATAAAACCTTAAAAAAAAAGTAGTTGACATAATGCTATATTTAAGTGGTATCCATTGATGTATTTTAATTAAAGCATTGAGAAGATCTGTTTATATTTTGAAAAACAATTACTTTTGTATTGAGATAGAGAATGGGTTGCCAAGAAGCAAAAATGAAAGGAAATCAGGAAGGCAAAGGCTGTAATTCAGGTTAGAAGTAATTTTGCTTTGGTCTGCAGTGGCGGTAATGGATATGAAGTATGTGGATTTCAGACAGATACATTTTGGAGATTGAATTATCTTGCTGAGTATTTAATATAGGTTAGTAAAGACAAATAAAAAAGAAAATCAAAGGTCTGCCTTAGGTTTTTGGTCCTTATATCTAGGTGACTTATAGTTCTATTTACTGAGATGTGGAAGACTGAGAAGAGAACTGGTTTGTTATAAAACCAGTTAGTTACACTTCATCCATTATAGGTTTGTCCTATTATTAAACAATCAATAGGTGGTACCAAGTAGGAAGCAGGATAGAAGAGTTTGGAATTGATAGTATTTGTCTGGGCTGAAGATAATGATGTGGAAGTCATCGCATATAGATGACTTATTACAGCAACACAGAGATATTTATGTTCAACTTTTCTACAGGGAAGCATGAGAGCTTTTAGAGGAATGTCTCCAACTCAGATAGCCACACCATTTGTTTTACCAAACCGGAAATCATACTCTTTCAGAATATCTTTCTTCAGGCTTAACTGACTTTACAGTTTTCTTCAAGAATAGTATGTTGGCACTTGCTTTAAATTTCTGTAAATAAATGATTCAATCAAATTACTTTCTAATACAAAGGAATTATCTATACCAACAATAAACTCAATTTCCATTCCTGCATGACAAAAAGTAGCTTGCCATCTTAAGATTAAAGTTTGTGTAGTTTCTAGTTCTAGTTAATAAAAACATGTAGGTATAATTATAAGGAGCCATACTAAGCTTATAATTATATAATACTTATTATTTGCATTCTTAATTCTTTACATTGCAAATTAAGTTTTTCAAATCATAGATACATGAAATTTTATGTAATAGAAAATAGTGCACATTTCAGTTGATGACCCATTACTTTTGGACCTAAATAATCACTGATGAAAATGAAGTTTTTGTACATATTTTTGGTTGATGAGTAATTATTTAAATATTTATTGAGGATATAATAAACAATATAAGAAATACAATTGATTTCATTTCAGTAACTTAGATCCACATGGGGGAATTAAAGGTGGCAAGCATGTAACTATAAAGAACAACCAATACAGGTCAGAATGTAGTCTGAATCAGGATCATTTAGAGTTCTTTTTTAAAAGGAAAACAAAATTTTCTAGTTTAGGCATTGAGAATCTGCATTTTATGATAGGATTCCAAGTATTTTTATACTCTAAATTTTAAAAACATATGATGTAATACATACATTTTATAAATATCATATAATATATATTATGATAATAGATACTTATAAGGTATAATGAAAGCAAGAAGACTATCCTAACTTGATCCTAAGATATTGAGAAAATTATTATTGAAAGTAGGAGATCTCCCTAAGATTTTTGGCTATCAGACAATAAAAATGAGTAAGATTATTGAACTCTGCTCTTCTAGGCAAGTGTTTAAAAACACCATTGTGATGGTCTTTATGTTTTTTTTTTAAGATTTTATTTATTTATTTGAGAGAGAGAGAGTGAGAGAGAGCATGAGAGGGGAGAAGGTCAGATGGAGAAGCGGACTCCCCATGGAGCTAGGAATCTGATGTGGTACTCGATCCCTGGTTTCTGGGATCATGACCTGAGCCGAAGGCAGTCACTTAACCAACTGAGCCACACAGGTGCCCCTGTGATGGTCTTTTTGAAGAAAAAAAAAAAAAATCTATGCAGAACAATTTTTTAATGCAACTAAAATGAATTACTAGAAAATTAAAGATTAAAAAATGGATATAAAATGCATGTCCTGCGTTTTTAAGTAGTTCACAGACATAAAGTATTGGTCAAAGTGCCATATGATTTTCTAAATATTTAATTTCGATTTCTGCACTTAATTTGTTGCTATCTGATAGCAGTTTACAGACCACCACCAGTCTACAAAATACACTTTGAATAGCACTATTCCTGATCATGCGGATAAAAAATAAATATGTTATGTGTAGAAATAATTGTTAAAGTAGTCAGAAAGTAGGTAGGAGACGTCCACATTCATCGGGAACAGTGAAGGAAATGGACCTTTTAGTAAATTTATCCAATGTAGAAATGCATGAATATGTATATGTGTGTGGATATATATGTGAATAGTGATTGTTTACTTGGGTGGAAAACGAGAGAAATGATATTATATCAACAAAACAAAGAAATAAGATGTTATGAGCGCTGACATTCTCAGACTTTTAAAAAATATAGTGTTATTTTACTATAATACAGATGTCAATACTTACGTAAATGTTAAAAATTATATAAAAAGTTCTTTTATTTAATTATCTATCACATTTTGACTTTTTTTTTTTAAAGATTTATTTATTTGACAGATAGAGATTACAAGTAGGCAGAGAGGCAGGCAGAGAGAGAGGAGGAAGCAGGCTCCCTGTGGAGCAGAGAGCCCGATGCGGGGCTCGATCCCAGCACCCCGGAATCATGACCCGAGCTGAAGGCAGAGGCTTTAACCCGCTGAGCCACCCAGGCGCCCCTCACATTTTGACTTTTAATCCCAAAGCTGACATGTCAAAAACCATTACATGTCAATATCTAACCACTAAATAAATTTCTTCTTTTTAATCACTCACCATAGGAATGTAGGGAGAAATTGTAGGAACTGGAACTTAAGACAGGAAAGGAGTTGGTTTCAATTGCTGCCATCATGGACACTGAGAAATATGAACTACCCTTAGCTCTTATGAATGGCTATTTGATATATCCTTAGAAACTCCCCCATAAGACTATTTTTCCCATTTATTTCCTCCAACATCAATTAGGCTTGATAAGGCAGAAAAAGCCAAATGTCACATTTGGTGTGTTTCTGGATGACTGCATTGATTTTTTGCTTGTGGATAAATTCAATTACATACAGCATTCGGAGATTTCTGTAATTGTGATTTTGTTGGATCTCCTCACTCAATAACTTCTCATTTCCTAATCTCCTGTAAGTTCAAAGTGGCAGAGTGTAGAGTAATTTTTTAAAGCAGTACATGAGTAAAATTCAATATCTAATAATAGGCAAAGCAAATGCTGTTATACACTCAACATTCAGCTTTAAAATTCATATTAATTGCAAACTACCATCTGCTCAAGTTCTGTGGATATCTCGTACCTGCAACCATGGACTCTTGATTTAGAAAATAAAACCTGTAATTTCTGCCTGAATGCTTTGGATTTAGCAATGCTAAATTTTGCAGAAGTTAATTATGAAATATTGAAGCTTAAGTTTAAATTATGAAGTTTTATAACAATGGGAATATGTATGTATATGTATATATATATAGTTAACATCCTATAAATATATCAAAAACATGCAAGCCTACAAAAAAGAGAGCAAAGAAAGTGTTAGATTCCAGGACAAAGATTAGAATGGAGGGAAGGAAAGAGAGAGATTACCAGGAACATTTGTGTAAAGAAATTGATGAATGTAGTTGTTTCTCTGTCAGAATTTTTCCTACTTCTCTTCATGTATAGTTACTTGATGTAGTACCAAGTATTTCTGATTATTGACTCAGACTGGCAGTTGGCTATTGCCACATGATGGAATATGCACACACACACACACACAGAGAGTTCTATAAGGCACTACAAAAATATCATTTATTTCACTCAGTTTGCTTTGGTATATTAATTTGTCAATGTTCCATTCTATTTCTCGGGTCATACTCCATGTCATTGATGTCATACATTGCTTCTTGAGCTCAGCTCTAAACTTTTAGTTTCCCATGATCTCTTGGTTTGTAGTCCTCTTGTTTGTTTTGTTTTGTTTTGTTTTGTTTTCACCACCTTCCTTGCTTTTTGTTATGTATGGTATAGTGGAAGAGCACTAAGGTAGTGGTGAGAACAAAGATTTGAATGCTAGCTTAGCTACTTAGTAATTCCGTTATCTGGGGCAAATCTCTTTCCTCTCTCAACCTCAAGACACTCATCTGTAATAGTTAGCCTACAGCGTTCTTGTGAAGTTTAAATAACATAATTAATAAATGAATATATGATTGGAGCAAGGCTGGCCAGAATAAATGGCCTCTATAGCCTGAGACTGTTACCTTAAATGACAATAACAGGATGCAAAAACTTGTAAAATTTACAATTAAATTTTAAAACCTTATAAATATATAATTTATAATTAAATTTAATGTTAAAACAAGTATTTTAGTAAGTCTTAAGAAGAAATAGATAGAAATGTAAATACCAGTTGTTTCTAGGTTGGTAGCCATGCCTATTCTTTTATTTTTTATGTCTTTGTTTTTACAAGCTTCTAAAAATAAGTATGTTTTGAAGGTTTAAAGAAAAATATACATATAATAAATCACTAGGATAAATGAGGAAGAACTCTTTTTACTCTGGGTAAAGAATGAGAAGAGAATAAGGAAGACAGTTAAAGGAAGTGTTTGAAAAGCAGTAAAGCCAAGTTGCAATTACTTACTGTTACTTAACTCCTCTTTTGTATGAAATAAACTATAAAATGGCCCAATGAGATCTAAAAGGAAATAGTAGATAAGTAGCTTTTAAAATATGCCGAAATGAGAAAAAAACCTTCAAGCACCTGGTGATGAGTTCAGAAGTTGTGATAGGTATATATAATATAGGGATTCAACGATTCTGTTGAGCAACTGTACTCATCATGACAAGTGTACTCTTTAATCCCCATTACCTGTTTTAACCATCTCACTCATTGACCTCCTCTCTGGTAACAAATCAGTTTGTTCTTTATCATTGAGAATATGAGTTTCAGCTTCCTAAGAATTTAGAAGGAGTTTTTCCATGTGAAAAAAAGGAAAGGCTATGTTTCTTAGAGATAGAGACTGAGAACATGTGACCTTCAGCTGAGTAGTAGCAAAAGACAATATTCAGGGACCAAGAGTATGAACAAATTAAAAAACTTTTTGAAAAATTATTTGCCACAGTAACAAGGCTGATAGACTGAACTTGTAATTAGAAGACATTATGTTTCCATGTCTTAGAGGGTGTGGAAAATATCAAGGGGACTTGGAATAATCATTCAGCCACTCTTGTAATTAGACTCCTAACGTAAATTTCATTTACTTATTAGAACATTTGAAATTATATTTTGGAAGTAGTGTGGAAAAAATAATAACATGAACCTAGGGCATGCCAATGAGGATTTTTGCGTAAAGTGAGATGAAAGATAAGATGTTTGAAGCTGTGATGGTCAAGGAACTGAGAAAACACTGAGTGTTGTACTGTATTTTAATGCAGAGTTTTGAAATCACCAAAGTAATTATGGGAATCAAGGTATTAAAAAAAGGGGTCCTGTTGTTATGGCATTTTTTTTAGTTATATGAATATGACTACCTTAAACTATGTCGGCTGTGAGACTTAAGACTTTTATTATATTTTTTTAATTCTAGTGTAATTAACATATAGTGCCATATTTGTTTTAGGTGTATAGTATAATGATTCAACAATTACATACATTTCTCAGTGCTTATCATGGTAATTGTACATTATGGACATTTTTTAATGTACTTGGTTTGGATGTTTGTTATTATGAAAAGACTGTTTACTTCTGATTCATGACTTCTTTTTTTTCTTGATATCTTTATCTTGAGAGCTTATTTGCTCTTTGTTCCTAACAAATAGATCTGTTAAAATTGGAGTTATACCAACTCAATTCCTAATTGCTATTGACTGGTGTTACAAAGTAGCATTTTAAGGATTTCTCAATGTTAAAAAGTTTATCTGGAAGGTGCTGTATAAATGATGAAAATCACATATAGGCCCACTTTTCTGTCTAACAATTCTTATGATGATATCTGATATTAGTGTATTGATATCTTCCAGAGAAGATACGTTGCATAGTTAATAATAACATTTGATGAGAGAAAGTTTGAGTCACATTTTATGATAGTTTATTCCTAGGACATCCCATTATGTACTTTGAAGATACTAGCGTCGGTAACAAGAACGTTAAATTCTCCCTAGGGTTCTAACTAATCTGTAGACAGTGTTCTCAGACTTTTTGGATGCAGGGCCTTTGATACTTTTAAAAATTATTGAGAAACCTAGGTAGAGTTTGATTATGTATATTATAACTATTAATATTTACTATTTTAAGAATTAAATATTTTTCTAATTAGTTAATTTAATTTTTTGATTTAGGTATAATCGGCATGTAACATAGTGCTACTTTCAGGTATTTAGCATAGTGATTAGATATTTTTATATATTATGAAGTTATCACCACGATAAGACTAGTTAATAGTTTTAAATACTTAGTGATTTTAAAACTACTGCAAAAATCCACTATAAGTTGTCATAAATATTTTATAAGAATAACAATGTTTTCAAAAAACATGAGAAAGTCACATTTCTTTATAGTTTTGGAACTGCATTTATTGTCTGACTTGAGAAGAAAGCTTAATTTTATTTTTTACCTCTGCTGCTATCTGTTTTGTTTGAAATTTGTGGAGAAAATCTGGCCTCACATGGGTAATTGTGACTGTGCCATATAGTCTGTGGAAGACTCCATTCGTAAAATAATGAGTAAAGAAAATAATTTCATCCTATTATTATAAAAAATATTTTTGACATGAACTTTGTGTGTGGTTCTCTATACAGTCAGTATCAGGGGTTCATACACACGCCACACACATATTCAATACTGCTATACTCATAGAATATATATAGAGCAGTGTCAGGGGTTCACACACACACACACACACACACACACACACACACATACTCAGTACTCAGTAGAATCATGGAATATAGCAAACAGTTCAGCTGAGGGGGTTTGATTAGATAGAGAAAGAGAATTTAGAGAAAATGGTGTTGGGAGGGGTCGGGAGAAAGTAAGAATCATCAGGAAATGCATGGGCTATAGAGAAGTAACAGTTAAGTATTGTTGACGTGGGTGTGCAAGAGTCACAATGGCCCAGCGCCAACTACTGTTCATTACAGATGGCCTCAAAATGAAGATGCTGGGGTGAGCCCTCTGGGGCACATTCAGAATACACGACCAAGAGGTTAGCCTTATCCATCTAAATTTGAAAACTACAAACTGAGATTCTAACTACTCTACAAAGAAATTGTTGTGTAAAGAGTAAAGAGTAAGACATCACAGTTTAATTCAGCATAGAGGCAACATAAGGATGCTTCAAATGGGTGCACACCCCAGAGCTAGAAACACTGGGACACAGGAAAGCTGCATCTTGGAGAGTGTTCAGTGTGTTCAGTGTATATTTCTCCTTCCTCTCCTTATGGAAATGAACAAGGTCAAAATTCAAAATGAGAAAAAAATAGCTCTTAGCTTCATTTTTTTCTCACTCTTCTTACTGTCATCCAAGTATTAGTCTAAAAACTTTTTATTTAATATCACCCCATGGGCGGCACACCTCCCATCCCCCTTTCCAATCAACTGTCCTTGCTGATACCAAAGTTAACATAAGATGTTAATCTAATCAGAGCTATACTGCTAAAGGGCTTCTCTGACTAGTCTCTGATTTTATGATAAATATTAAAATTCTTAGTCTATCATTCTTATCCTGCTTACTGGTACAAGCTCACCTTCGCATTTTCCAGAGATACTTTTCTAATTGATTTGTTCAGAATTTTTTCAGAATCAATCTCTCTCTCTCTCTCTCACACACACACACACACACACACACACACACTCTCTCTCTCTCTCTCTCTGGATGCTCCTATGTAACTCTGGGGCTGGCCACCCTAACCATCTCCCAATCCCGTGTTCTTTCAAAAGCAGAGAGTAAACAGAAAGATTGTCCCAGAATAAATAAGAAAATGGAAATAGCAAAGACAGTATCCTTCCATGATGATAATAGAAGCAAACTTCTTTTCACATTAACAGAATTGCTTCTATATAACAAAAAGCAGAGAAATATATGCATGCGAGACTGTGCCATATGTCATGTTAATAAAGTCCCCTTGTTTTGGAGGAAGGAATTTTGTGGATGAAACTTTCCTCAGAGGACTATATGAGGCAGAACACAGCAAGGCCAGTATGCAATGGGTTCTTCCTTATCCCCACTACACAATTAATCAATTAGAAAGATCAGGAAGTGAATGTATCTACTTTTGGTCCTGGTGATGGGAAAGGTAAAGAAAAGGACAAGAGTCATTTACTTGTTTGAGCAATTACTTTATTTTTTAATACTCTGATCATTAAGAGTGCTAAATCTTCTGGTCCAACATATGAATAGGGAATATTGTCAGGTTTCCCATGAGTTCTAGTCAAATTTATATAATATACCTGGGAAAGTCAGAGCTATAAACATGATCCCAAATAAAAACAGATGAGCAGAATATAAGTCCACAGAGATTATATTGACATATCTCTATCTCCATTTATATCTATGTCATATCCATATCTATAGCCAGGCAAAATTACCATCTCCTATAATGCAAGTATGTTTCCACCAATATTTTGAGTTACAGTTAAAAAAAAAAGAAAACTGTCATAAAAATAATAATACTTATCAGTGCCTGTGTGAAAAGAACATTTGTTTATTCTATGAAGAC
The DNA here is from genome assembly GCF_922984935.1 of Meles meles. NCBI lineage: Eukaryota > Metazoa > Chordata > Mammalia > Carnivora > Mustelidae > Meles > Meles meles. The sequence goes on from NC_060070.1 coordinate 28,859,179, forward strand.
AATTTAGTGGGAAGGAAGCCAAATTATAACCATGAAGCAAATTCTGGATGAGCATGAACTTAGAGTCAGACCAACTGTCTAAGGGAATTTTAGGTATCTACCTAGACTTCTGATATTATTTGTCAGTAGATCCAAACATGATGGCTAGGAAGATTCAGTCTATTTGTGAAAGCTCCCTCTCCTTGGAAACAGCTGGGATGGACACTCTTGTTGCTAGCTTCTGAGACTCATTTGTCTATCCCCCTTTGCCTAATCTCTCTTCCTCCTCCTCCTACTCCTCCCTTCCTTCTTCTTCTTCTTCTTCTTCTTCTTCTTCTTCTTCTTCTTCTTCTTCTTCTTCTTCTTCTTCTTCTTCTTCTTCTTTCTTCTTCTTCTTCTTCTTCTTCTTCTTCTTCTTCTTCTTCTTCTTCTTCAGATTTATTAACTTATCTTAGAGAAAGAGAGAGAGAAAGAATCTGAGCAGGGGGAGGGGCAGAGGGAAAATTCTCAAACAGACTTGCTGCTGAACAGGGAGTCTGATGCAGGGCTCAATGCCAGGAACCAGAGATCATGACCTGAGCCAAAATCAGGAGTCTGATGCTCAACCTACTGAGCCACGGGTGCCCCACATTATTCTTCTTTTCATGAACTAACACATTCAGTTAAATAGCATTAGATTTTGTTTCTTTGAGACAACTTTGCTATCCCCTTTATTGACAGAACATATATAGAGTTTCCTTTTGATACTCAAAAGATAATCTTCTCTTCTTCAAGTTATATTATTAGAAGATACTTAACTATAAACTTCAATACTGTCTTCCTTTATTTTCTCTTTATTTTTTAAAAAGATTTTATTTATTTGAGAGAGAGAGAATGAGAGAGAGAGAGAGCATGAGAAGGGGAGGGTTAGAGGGAGAAGCAGACTTATTGCTGAGCAGAGAGCCTGATGCAGAACTCGAGCCCAGGACTCCAGGATCATGACCTGAGCCAAAGACAGTCACTTAACCAACTGAACAGCCCAGGAGCCCAGCTTTTTTTCTTCTTTTCTCTTTAAAAATGGAAAAAAATGCAGCCCATTTATTGACTATCTGAATAGCACTTTATATGAATCATCTCTTTAAAATTTCTCAGTAACATAGATAAATTGAGATTATTATATGTTTATTGATACATAGTTGTCTAGTGACTTGCTTAAGGTCATTGAGTTATTAAGTGTAGAACCACTATGGCATTCAGGTCTGTTTAGGCCTAGTACTCAGTCTATACTTTTCTGACCTTAAGTTGAAAGACTGGTGACTGTTCACTCAACCATGTAGTATGTAATCTATACATGATCATGTGCCATAGTTACCAAATGAGATATTTACAATAGACTTGTTCTAAGTTATACATTCACTATGAATGAGGAAATTATATATAAAAAAAACTAATATACATTGGAAGAAAGTATGGAAATGTCTGATGTGGGAAGTAAGACCTCTAATTATAATATCTAATAGTATTATCTTGTGTTCTGTACCATGAAATTATTTACTGTCCCTGAAAATGGTTTTGTCATTTCATTTATCAGCCATTTTAAGTCTACAAGCAAAGACTTGCCTTGGCATTAATTATATGACTAATGATGGAGGGAGATGTGGGACTATTAATTCTGGTTATAACAAAAGTTAAAAGTTAGTTCTGTTGATGATTCATTTTGCCTAATCAACATTTAATAACAGGTGAAAAGATTAAGAGCAATAAGTAGTCTCAGTTTCTTATTGCTGATTGCCGTGGTATTTTAAAGATTGAAATCAATAATTAAGATAATTAAGTCATTCAATGTCAACCTTCTATGCAGACATTTAAAAGTATTTAAATAAATAGCTGGCATACAGCCATATGACATTTGGGTTATTCTGACATGCTTTGCTCTATACCTGATTAGATAAAAAAGAGGGCAAATGATGTATTTATAAATATACTATGTAGGAGAATTTGAAATAGGACTTCATAAAGTAAACTCCTAAAGATATAGAATAAAGCATTCTTTGACTTGGATGCACAAAACTCCAACATTTCCATTTTCATGAAACATGTTTACTCATATTACTTTATTATCCATCACCATTCAGAGAATTGCAGACAGCTGATAGGACACCCAGTAGTGTACTCAATCCATCTGTTCATCCATCAACCTTATGGCGAATATGCGAAATGAAAAGTTTGCCTGAGGTCACAAAATAAAGGCAGAATTTAGTCATGGCAGTTAAGAAAAACAAACAAACAAACAAAAAACCATCCTTTAACCTTTTGGCCAAATTTGTACTGAAATTAACTTGTTTCCTTTATAAAATAATCTGACAAAACCTGAATAACTGATCTTGAACAACTATGTAAAATCCTGTTTTACATTTGATAGTAATTTAGTTGACATTAAAAAAATTCAGTCAATAAATCTATATAATTAAAAAAAGTGGTCAGGATAATATATGTTTTTTACAGATAATTTATAATGTAAGGAGCTCTTAGATTTGATACTTTTAGTTGTGGGTTGGAGGAGTGCACAATACATCTTGGAAAATGGTAACTTAAATTTGTCCATCACAAGTGGTCCATCTGGTCTCTCCTCCTCACAGAGAACACCTCAAAAAATTTTCTTTTAAAATTTCATTCATTTATTTATTTGTCAGAGTGAGAGAGAGATCACAAGCAAGGGGAATGGCAGGACAACAGAGAAGCAGGCTTTCTGCTCAGCAAGGAGCTGCTGTGGGATTGGATCCCAGGACCTGGGATCATGATCTGAGCTGTTAACAGATGCTTAACCAACTGAACCACCCAGGCATCTCTCAAAATTTATAACAATCAGTCCTTAGTAGAGAATAATCTATAACTTGAAACATGGAATATTGTATATTAAATTATCAAAAACCTCTATAATACAACTACATGATTAAGTTTAAAGTGCGTATATATCAAGCAAATACTTAATTTATCTTTCAATATAATCAGAATAAGTAAACTTTTATGCTTTATCTTAATACGTGGCATTATATTTACTGAAGTCTATATGATATAAATAACCTAGAATTCTGACTTTTTAAAAAATATAGCTTTGCATTTATTATTTCTTATTTTTTTTTAAAGATTTTATTTATTTATTTGACAGACAGAGATAACAAGTAGTCAGAGAGGCAGGCAGGGAGAGAGAGAGGAAGGGAAGCAGGCTCCCTGTTGAGCAGAGAGCCTGATGTGGGGCTCAATCCCAGGACCCTGGGATCATGACCTGAGTCGAAGGTAGAGGCTTTAACCCACTGAGCCACCCAGGCACCCCTAGAATTCTGACTTCTATCCCTGTTTCTGTAATAGTATTTTTTTTATTCATTAATTCCTTCAGCAAATGAAACACTTGAAACTTAAGAAACACTATGGTTATTTTTAGATAATAAGGATGCTACAATAAATGAGAGTATGTACCTTCAAATTGCTAGTAGGAGAGACAGGTAAGTAAATATGCAATTAAAGTGCAATATGATAAGACTTGTAATGGTTCTTAGTTCAAAAGGACAAGGCAGCCCACAGAAAAGGCACATAATCTCTTCTTGAGTACCTAGGAAAACCTCACACTGGATTTCTAAGATCTAAGATGAGACTCAAAGAATTAGTAGGAGTTAGTCAATGAGAAAAAGAAAGAGCATTCTAGGTAGGAGGAATTGAATGTGTAAAATTCCAAAAGAAATGAAGAATATGGTATCTTTACAAAACCATAAAGTTTTGGATATGAATAGGGCAGGTTACAAGCAGTGGTGATGTGAGAGTGATGCTTTTGTGGTGGTAACGAGAGGTCTGGTAGCTGTGAAATCAGTTAATAAGAAATAATCACTACCTGACTAAAATAGTGACAATAAGTATAAGAAGAGATGAATAGATGCCAAGCATGATTGGTTACTGATTTTCCATGAGGTTGAATGGAGTTTGGGACATAGTAATTTGGAACAAATCATGATCAGTCAAAAATATATTGAAATGGTCAACTAATCTTTGACAAAGCAGGAAAGAATGTCCAATGGAAAAAGACAGCCTCTTCAATAAGTGGTGCTGGGAAAATTGGACAGCCACATGCAGAAAAATGAAATTGGACCACTTCCTTACACCACACACGAAAATAGACTCCAAATGGATGAAGGACCTCAATGTGAGAAAGGAATCCATCAAAATCCTTGAGGAGAAGGCAGGCAGCAACCTCTTCGACCTCAGCCGTAGCAACATCTTCCTAGGAACAACGGCAAAGGCAAGGGAAGCAAGGGCAAAAATGAACTATTGGGATTTCATCAAGATCAAAAGCTTTTGCACAGCAAAGGAAACAGTTAACAAAACCAAAAGACAACTGACAGAATGGGAGAAGATATTTGCAAACGACATATCAGATAAAGGGCTAGTATCCAAAATCTATAAGGAACTTAGCAAACTCAACACCCAAAGAACAAACAATCCAATCAAGAAATGGGCAGAGGACATGAACAGACATTTCTGCAAAGAAGACATCCAGATGGCCAACAGACACATGAAAAAGTGCTCCACGTCACTCGGCATCAGGGAAATACAAATCAAAACCACAATGAGATATCACCTCACACCAGTCAGAATGGCTAAAATTAACAAGTCAGGAAATGACAGATGCTGGAGAGGATGTGGAGAAAGGGGAACCCTCCTCCACTGTTGGTGGGAATGCAAGCTGGTGCAACCACTCTGGAAAACAGCATGGAGGTTCCTCAAAATGTTGAAAATAGAACTACCCTATGACCCAGCAATTGCACTACTGGGTATTTACCCTAAAGATACAAACATAGTGATCCGAAAGGGCACGTGTACCCGAATGTTTATAGCAGCAATGTCTACAATAGCCAAACTATGGAAAGAACCTAGATGTCCATCAACAGATGAATGGATAAAGAAGAAGTGGTATATATACACAATGGAATACTATGCAGCCATCAAAAGAAATGAAATCATGCCATTTGCGACGACATGGATGGAACTAGAGCGTATCATGCTTAGTGAAATAAGTCAATCGGAGAAAGACAACTATCATATGATCTCCCTGATATGAGGACATGGAGAAGCAACATGGGGGGGTAGGGGGATAGGAGAAGAATCAATGAAACAAGATGGGATTGGGAGGGAGACAAACCATAAATGACTCTTAATCTCACAAAACAAACTGGGGGTTGCTGGGGGGAGGTGGGATTGGGAGAGGGGGAGGGGGCTATGGACATTGGGGAGGGTAAGTGCTATCGTGAGTGCTGTGAAGTGTGTAAACCTGGCGATTCACAGACCTGTACCCCTGGGGATAAAAATACATTATATGTTTATTAAAAAAAAAATTTGGAAGGGGAGGCGAACCATAAGAGACTATGGACTCTGAAACAAACAACCTGAGGGTTTTGAAGGGTCAGGGGTGGGAGGTTGGGGGAACAGGTGGTGGGTAATGGGGAGGGCACGTTTTGCATGGAGCACTGGGTGTTGTGCAAAAAGAATGAATACTGTTACGCTGAAAAAATAAATAAAATGGAAAAAAAATATATTGAAATGGGAGGATATGGTTAGCAGTGATTAGGCTCTTTGGGATGAATTCTGGAATGCAGGAATATTTGGGGAAACAATAATATATGACTGTGGGAGAAGAATGAGATTTGCATTTCTTTTTCTAACGTTTTTCTCATTTGAACTCAGTGCTCAGTTTGGTGGAGGGATTCGACAGTTACATCAGAGTCGTTTGCTGACATTTTGAGATTCAATCTGTAATCTTAGTTGGAAAATGGAAAGGGCTTATAGCAGACAGAAGAGTCTTAGGCAAAATATAATAAGAAATAATCTCCAGCTTCCTGTCACAGCAGTAAGAAATTGTTATAACTTTGTGGATGAGGAAAAGCCATGGCTATAGACTGAATGTTTGTGTTCCCTCAAAATTCATATGTTGAAACCTAAGCCCTAATATAGTGAACTCTGGAGGTGAGGCTTTTGGAAGGCAATTAGGTCATGAGGGTGAGCCCCTCATGGATGAGATGAGTGCTCTTAAAAAAGACACTCTAGAGAGATCCCTTGCCCCTTCCATCCTATGAGGACAAGGCAAAAAGACTGCCAGCTCTGACCCACTGACCCACGGAGTGGGCTTTCACCAGACGCAATTTGCCAGTACTTTGACTGGGACCTACCCTCTAGAACTGTGAGAAAAAAAAATCCAGTTTGTAGTCCATAACATTTTTTACAGAAAAATCTAGATCTAAATCTAGATCTAGAAAAATCTACATCTAGTAGTCCATAACATTTTTTACAGAAACCCAAATGGACTAAGATAGCCATGATGGCAGTAAGGAGAACATAGATATGTTTGTATCTGTTTGTGTGTGTTTGGGGGAAGAGGTGGCTCATGAAGAGAGGAAATAGGAAGTTAGCCTCATGATCCATTTTCCAGGGAGATGGCAAGGTAGATCTATTTTTTGATCTGTGGCCAAAAAAGATATATGCCCAATTTCCTCGTAAAAACCTTCTATCTGTTCATAATAAAAAATTCAGAGAAATTAATATATAGTTGTATATATAGTTATATAGTTAACTTATATGTATGGTTATATTTCTTTTATATTGAGGTATAACTTACATACAGTAGAATATCTTGACCTTAAGTGCTTCATTCATTGAATTTTCAAAATTGCATAAATCCATGTAATCTGCACAACAAAAGAATAAAGACCAAAGCTGTCATCCCAGAAAATTCATTATTGGTCCTTTCCATTCAAATGCATACCTTATTCCTACCCATGGATTAGTTTTGCTTTTACTGAATTTTATGTAATGTCCTGGCCTCTTTTACTTCATATAATGGTTTTTTGAAATTTATTATGTCTTTGTATGTATCTGCAGTTTCTTTTTTTTTTTAATTGTTGAGTAGTATTCTATTATATAGATATGCCATAGTTTTCTTTTATGTGGGTAGTTATTGAGATTATTTTCAATGTGTTGGCTACTATGAATAAGGCTGCTATAAACCATTTTTATCAACCCATTTTTAGGGCTGCATGTTTTCCTTCCATTCAGTAAATAACAGAGTTTAAATGTGTATCATACAATAGGAGAATGAATAATTTTCAAAGAAATGTCGCTTACCCATAATCCTACCATTTAAAATTATAAATGTATGCATATTCTAAGCATTCTGTATATTCAGAGACATTTTGTATTGTTAACATTTTTTAAAGAACTTCTCCACCTATACCTTACTACTTCAGTTTAATTTTTTAAAACAGATTTATTGTAGGATATTTTTTTCTTTTTAAACAGCTTATTGAAACCATGATTAATATACAAAATGTTGCACATATAGAGCATAAATTTTCATAAATTTTGACATATGTACAATTTATGAAATCATTACTAGAATAAAAATGGACAAATTTATCCCCCAAAAGTTACCTCATGCCCCTTTGTAATCTGTCATTCCTATCCCTTCCTAATTCAAAGCATCGCTTATGTACTTCATGTCACTCTAGATAAGTTTATATTTCCTGGAGTTTTATGTGAATGGAATCATACAACTTATAATCCTTTTTACTGGACTTCTTTTTTTTTTCACATTTTAATTTATTTATTTTTTTCAGCGTAACAGTATTCATTGTTTTTGCACAACACCCAGTGCTCCATGCAAAACATGCCCTCCCTATTACCCACCACCTATTCCCCCAACCTCCCACCCCTGACCCTTCAAAACCCTCAGGTTGTTTTTCAGAGTCCATAGTCTCTTATGGTTCACCTCCCCTTCCAATTTTTTTTTTTTTAATAAACATATAATGTATTTTTATCCCCAGTGGTCCAGGTCTGTGAATCGCCAGGTTTACACACTTCACAGCACTCACGATAGCACATACCCTCCCCAATGTCCATAACCCCCTCCCCCTCTCCCAACCCCACCTCCCCCCAGCAACCCCCAGTTTGTTTTGTGAGATTAAGAGTCATTTATGGTTTGTCTCCCTCCCAATCCCATCTTGTTTCATTTATTCTTCTCCTATCCCCCAACCCCCATGTTGCTTCTCTATGTCCTCATATCAGGGAGATCATATGATAGTTGTCTTTCTCCGATTGACTTATTTCACTAAGCATGATACCCTCTAGTTCCATTCACATCATTGCAAATGGCAAGATTTCATTTCTTTTGATGGCTGCATAGTATTCCATTGTGTATATATACCACTTCTTCTTTATCCATTCATCTGTTGATGGACATCTAGATTCTTTCCATAGTTTGGCTATTGTAGACATTGCTGCTGTAAACATTCGGGTACACGTGCCCCTTCGGATCACTATGTTTGTATCTTTAGGGTAAATACCCAGTAGTGCAATTGCTGGGTCATAGGGTAGTTCTATTTTCAACATTTTGAGGAACCTCCATGCTGTTTTCCAGAGTGGTTGCACCAGCTTGCATTCCCACCAACAGTGTAGGAGGGTTCCCCTTTCTCCGCATCCTCGCCAGCATCTGTCATTTCCTGACTTGTTAATTTTAGCCATTCTGACTGGTGTGAGGTGATATCTCAACATTTTTGAGATTTTTCCATGTTGTTGTGGGTATTGGTATTTCATTCATGTTTATTGATGCATAGTATTCTACTGTGTAGATATACTATTTGTTTATGGACTTTTTTTTTCTAATTTTCAGCTATTCTACTGTGATCATTATTGGAAAATCATTTGAATGACATATTATTTGTTTTATCTCAAGTACATACACTATGACAGATATTATATATAGCATATATGTTTAACATTTTAAAAAACTATTCAGAAATAGTTGTACCCTTTTACAGTCCCACCAGATCAAATTGCTGTACATCCTTGCAAACCTATAGTAAGTGTGCAGTGAATATCTCATTGTGATTTTAATTTCCATTCTCCTAGTAACTAGTAATGATGAGCATATTTTCATGTGTTTATTTGTATTTTCTTTCTATATGTTTCTTAAAATCTTTTGCCAATTTTTATGGTGGTGTTGGGTTGTTTGTTACATTGTTGAGTTTTGAGAGCATTTTATATATTCTGGGTTCATATTTTATCTTTTTTTTTTAAAGTAACCCCTATGCCCAGCATGGAGCCCAGCTCACAACCCTGAGATTAAGACCTGAGCTGAGATCAAGAGTTAGATTCTTAACTGACTAAGCCACCCAGGATATATATATATATATATATATATATATATATATATATATATATATATATCTTAATAAAATTTCTTTCTGCTCTTGAAAAGGTTTCATTTAGCTGTGGTTGAATGAAATTTTTAAAAATGAAAATTAAGACAAATTGTGTGATAGTGCTGTCTAAGTCTGTTATATTCTTACTGATTTTCTGCCTGTCTTCCCTATCAAAAATTAAGAGGTATGAAAGTTTCTGAAAATATATGTATATACACATTTATATACACATATAATATATATGTATATATATTAGTATATACATACACAAATATAATGTATGTGTATGTCTTACTGTAGATATACACATATTTAGTACACCCACATACATATATAATGTTTATATGTGTATCTGTACACTTTTTACCTTTTACTTTTGTATTATTTGTGACTTCATAATAAAGATCATTTTTGTAGTTATGTTTTGATATTTTTCCATTTTAACAAACACTCTATTATATCTAGGGATTTTAGTTTTTGCCAAATTATGTGCAATTTTCAGCCATTATATCTACAGATATCTTTTATTTTCCATCCTCTTTCATCTTATGCGGGGACCTATCACAGGTGTTTTAGGGTGCTTGTATAGTTGTCCACAGTTCACTAATGATTGTTCAATTGATTTGGATTATTTTGTCTATATTTCATTTTGAATAGTTTATATTGCTCTATTTTCAAATACACTAATTTTTTTCTTCTTCAGTGTCTAATCTGCCATTGATTTCATTGATATTCTCATTATCAGATAAGGTTTAATAATCTCATAGTTTAATCAACACCAGTTAACTAGATCTTTTAACATTTTTTTGTGTCTGTATCTAATTTTTTTAACATATAGAATACAGTTATATGAACTGTTTCAAGGACCTTGTCTCCTAATTCTAAAATCTGTTTTAATTTGAGGTGCATTTTGATTGAATTATCTCATTATGGTGATATTTCCCTACTTCTTTGCATGAATGTAATCCTGTGGATTTTAATATTTTGGAGTGCAGAGTATTTTTATATTTCCATAAATATCCCTAAGTTCAGTTCCAGAATACACTTACTGTTGGAGTTAATGTAGAGCATGAAATCTGTAATACCTGGCTTGCTAAAATGTAACACAGAAGCCACTGGGGGTGAGGGAAGGTTTCAGAGAGGGGCGTAGGCTTTTGGAAGGCAGAGGCTGATGTGACAACTTGGAATGCCCTGAGAGAGTTGCCTTCTTGGAAGTTTCCTAGCCCAAACAGCTGCCCTGTGATCTAAGAGAGGTATGCACTGTCCCTTAAGCTATGTTTAGCAGAACTCATAGAACACACAAATTAGGATATTGTATCTTTCCTGATGAACAGATCCTCCTGGTTCCAGTAAGACCCCTTGTCATACATCAAGTGCTTGAGAAACAGTGACAAGAATTTGTGATTATCCTGAAGGACCAATAAAAGCAGGAGCAAAGAAGGGCAAATTTTCTTCTTCTGTAAGTGTTGACCCCTTGGCTTCTCTCTTCCTCAGCAAAGTTTGGAGTAATCTTTCATCTACTGCTATCGGGATTGCTGGCCATTCCTGAAAAGTTACTTGGAAACAATTTGATCTTTTCAGGTTTTCTCTTAAGATTACCTTGGTGGATCTGTAACAGTACTCATTCTTTTTATAATTATATTCTACTAATGGGCATGTTTCCATGTTCTTGACCTTATATCCCATTACTAATGGCAATTTACAGATTGGCTGATGGAAAAAGGTGTTATTGCCAGCCCTATGTGAATGTTGTAGACTTACATCCATTTCTTTCAAATACTTCTTTACCAGAGCTTGGGTGGTTTCCTCACATTTTTGCATTTGAGTTCCCTCTGTAGACTCTTTTCTCTCTGGTATTGTGTCTTGTGAACACTAGTCAACTTTGTGTCCCAGGGATCTCAGCTTTCTCTCCAACTCACTGAGTAACCTCTTCTCCTCCTGGCTTACCTTTTCCTGTGCTGCGGCTGGAATCTCTCTCGAGGCAATAAGTGAGGTCCATAGTAGAGCTTATCTCATTTGTGTAAAGTATCTCAAGAATTGTCTTTCATTTTCTGATTATAATCTAATCACTCTGTCTTTGGAGTACATAATGAAATCAAGTCTTCTATCTTTATTATTTTTAAAAATTTTGAGGGGGAAGTGGTTATTCTTTTATTGTATTCATGTTCTTGCTATTTTGTGCTTCCATACAAATTTGAGATTGAGTCTCTTGATATCTTCAAGAAATCCTGTCAGACTTTGATAATTTTTTAAATCTATAGATCAATTTGAGAAAATACGTATGCAATACTGTCATTCTTTCCATGAACATTTTATATTTCTCAATTTCTTTATGTCTTCCTTAATTTCTCTCATAATTATTATACTCAGTATTTAATTTTTTATCCTTTTTAAAAAGTGTTTCTTATGCATTAAGTTATTAATCCTGACAGCAGATTTAGAGGTATTATCTCCATTTTATAGATGAACAAAGACATACAAGGGTTAAATAATAACGGGCCTATTAATTTAAGCCAAACAGCGTGGTCCCTAATTTGTGTTCTTAACAATTAGACTTCTAACTGCTTCCCCAGTTTTTTTTTAAGTAGGTTTTATATTTTAATTTTTTAAAATTAACATATATGTATTATTTGTTTCAGGGGTACAGGTCTGCAATTCATCAGTCTTACACTATTCACAGAGGTCACCATAGCACATACCCTCCCCAATGTCCATCACCCAACCACACCATTCCTCCCACCCTACTCCCCTCCAGCAACCCTCTGTTTGTTTCCTGAGATTGAGACTCTAATGATTTGTCTCCCTCTCTGGTTTCATCTTTTTTCATTTTTCCCTCCCTTCCCCTATGATCCTCTGTCTTGTTTCTCAGATTCCTCATATCAATGAGATCATATGATAAATGTCTTTTCTCTGATTGGTTTATTTTACTTAGCATAATACCCTCTAGTTCCATCTAAGTCCTTGCAAGTTGCAAGATTTCAGATTTTTTATGGCTGCATAATATTCCATTGTGTGTGTGTATATACACACAATAGAATATTAAGATATGAGATATATATATATATATATCACATCTTCTTTATCCATTCATCTTTTGATGGACATCTAGGCTCTTTTATTTCCATCGTTTGGCTATTGTGGACATTGTTGCTATGAACTTTCGGGTGCACATGTCCCATCGGATAACTACATTTGTATCTTTAGAGTGAATACCCAGTAATGCGATTGCTGGGTCATAGGGTAGCTCTATTTTCAACGTTTTGAGGAAACTTCATACAGTTTTCCAGAGTGGCTGGACCAGCTTGCATTCCCACTAACAGTGTAGGAGGGCTCTCCTTTCTCCACATCCTCACCAACACCTGTCATTTCCTGATTTGCTAATTTTAGCCATTCTGACTGGTGTTAGGTGCTATCTCATTGTGGTTTTTGTTTGTACTTGCCTGATGCCGAGTGATGTTGAGCACTTTTTCATGTGTCTGTTGCCTATGTGGATGTCTTCTTTGCAGAAATGTCTGTTTGTGTCTTCTGCCCATTTCTTGATTGGATTATTTGTTCTTTGGGTGTTGAGTTTGTTAATTCTTTAGAGATTTTGGATACTCCTGTATCTGTCATTTGCAAATATCTTCTCCCATTGTCAGTTGTCTTTTGGTTTTATTGACTGTTTCCTTTGCTGTACAAAAGCTTTTGAACTTGATGAAGTCCCAATAGTTCATTTTGCCCTTGTCTCTCTTGCCTTTGGCGATGTTTCTCATTTTTGACGAACTGAGGTCAAAAAGGTTGTTGCCTGTGTTCTCCTCAAGGATTTCGTTGGGTTTCTGTCTCACATTGAGGTCTTTCATCCATTTTGAGTCATTTTTATGTGGTATAAGGAAATGGCCCAGTTTCATTCTTCTGCATGTGGCTGTCCAATTTTCCCAAACTATTTGCTGAAGAGATTGTCTTTTTTCCAGTGGATATTCTTTCCTGATTTGTCAAAGATTAGTTGACCATAGAGGTCAGAGTTCATTTCTTGGCTCCCTGTTATGTTCCACGGATCTATGCGTCTGTTTTTGTGCTGGTACCATACTGTCTTGATGATGACAGCTTTGTAATAGAGCTTGAAGTCTGGAATTGTGATGCCGCCAACTTTGGATTTCTTTTACAACAGTCCTCTGGCTATTTGGGGTCTTTTCTGGTTCCATATAATTTTAGGGTTATTTGTTCAATTTCTTTGAAAAAAAGTCAATCGTATTTTGGTAGGAATTGCATTAAATGTGTAGATTGCTCTAGGAAGCATAGACATTTTCACAATATTTGTTCTTCCAATCCATGAGCATGGAACATTTTCCCATTTCTTTGTGTCTTCCTCAATTTCTTTCTTGAGTATTCTATATTTTTCTGAGTACAAATTTTTTGCCTCTTTGGTTGGATTTATTCCTAAGTATCTTATGTTTTGGGATGCAATTGTAAATGGGATCGACTCCTTAATTTCTCTTTCTTCTGTCTTGTTGTTGGTGTATAGAAATACAACTGATTTCTGTGCATTGATTTTATGTCCTAACACTTTACTGAATTCCTGTATGAGTTCTAGCAGTTTTGGGTTGGAGTCATTTGGGTTTTCTACACCAAATACTGTATCATCTGCAAAGAGTGAGAGTTCGATTTCTTTGGCAATTCAAAAGCCTTTTATTTCTCTTTGTTGTCTGATTGCTGAGGCTAGGACTTCTAGTACTATGTTGAATAGCAGTGGTGATAGTTGAAAATTTTTTATCCTTTTAAAAATTCTATTTTTTAATTTTATTTTTCAATTGATTATTGTTAGGAAACACAAATATAAATAAATATTGCACATTAAAATATGTCTTACAGCCCTCTGAATTTACTTCTTAGTTCTAATATGATTTGTAGATTTGAGACTTCTATTTTCAAAATCATGTGGTCTATGAAAAGGGATTGCTTTGCCTTCTTTTAAAACATCTATATTGATACCTAATTCACATAAAACTATTTACCCGTTGAAAGTGTCCAGTTCAATTTCTTTAGAAAATTCATGTATTTGTATAACCATCACTGTAGTGTAATTTTAGAACATCATCACCCCAAAACAAATCACTGCCTATATCTTTTAAGTGGTTACACTCAATTCCCTCCTGTCTCTCTCCACACGAAACACTAAGTGTCTAGTAAATTAATTTCTATTTTTATAGATTTATGTATTCTGGACATTTCATATAAATGGATTCATACAATATGTGGTCTGTGTATGTACGTCTTTTTTTGTTGTTGTTTGTTTTTTTGTTTAAAACAATGCTACAGTGTTTCATCAGTATACATCATTGCTGCCAAACAATATTTCATTGCATTGATACAGCACAGGTTGTTTATCTACTTAGTAGTTGGTGGACATTTGGGTTCTCTCCACATTTTGGTGCTTATGGATAATACTGCTAAAAACGTGTGTGTGTAAGTTATGCTTTTTCTTTTATTTATGGAAGAGTTTTGAAAGGATTTGCATTTATTCTTTAAGTGTTTGGTAGAATTTACCAGTGAAGTAATCTGTGCTTGCGCTTTTTCTTGTGGAAGGTTTTAATATTATAGATCTAGTGTCTTAATTTTATTAAAATTATATTTGGATTATCTTTTTCTTTCTAGAGTTAGTTTTGCTGTATTTCTAGACCTTGTCCATTAATCTGAATTGTCTGATTTGTTAATATATGGTTGCTTTCAAATTTAATTCCACTGTGGTTGCAAAGGATATTTTATATAATTTAAATTACTTAAATTTAATGAAGCTTATTTTATGGCCTAGCATAGTGTCTGTTCTGGAAAATGTTCCATGTGTGCTGAAGAAGAATATATATTCTGCTCTTGTTGGGTGGCATGTTGAACATGTCTGTTAGATCTGGTGGATTTACAGTGTTGTTCAAGTCCTCTGTTTTCTTATTTAACTTATTTTTTAAAAAGATTTTATTTATTTGACACAGAGAGAAAAAGAAAGAGAGATCACAAGTAGGCAGATAGGCAGGCAGAGAGAGAGAAGAAACAGGCTCCCTACTGAGCCGAGAGCCTAATGACCTGAGCCAAAGGCAAAGGTTTAACCCACTGAGCCACCCTGGTGCCCCTCTTATTTAACTTATGCCTAATTGTTCTAGTCATTATTACCTGTGGGATATTGAAGTCTTCAACTCTTTTTTTCTCAACTTTTTGTTTTTGCTAGTTTTATGGTTTTATTAACACAAATACTGCTCTCAAGTCTTATTTTTGAAGTGTCTATTTCTTTCTTCAATTCTATCAGTTTTGTGCTTCATGTATTTTGGAACTTTATTGTTAGGGGCATATTATTTAATTATTATATTTTATTGGTTTATGGATCTGTTTATCATTATGAAAATCCCCTCTTTGCTCTAGTAACAACTATTCTTCAAATTATTTTCCCCCTGATATTAGTATAGCCATTGCAACTCTCTTTTCCTTGCTATTTGCATGGTGTGTGTATATATATATATTTTTTTCATTCTGCTAATCTCTGCTTTTAGAGTTTTAATCTAAATATAATTTAGATTTAAATTTAAATATAAAAATATAATTCCTATAATTATACATAATTACATTATATGTAAATAATTTAAAAATAGGAATTATATTGGTAATTTTGCTGTTATTTACTATATGCCTTATGGCTTTCTTTCTGTTCATTATTATTCTTTATGTGTTACATAGACATTTTCTAATGTAACACTTTAATTTCAATATAATGTATGTTTACCTATCTATATATATGTAAAGTTATTTTGAAATGGATGTGGTGTATATTACAATTATCATCTTACTTTAAAATAATCTTGTTCAGATCAATACCAATGTCAATGAAATCTGGAAACTTTGTTTCAAATTGCTATGTTCCCTCCCTTAAATTATGTGTTTTCATATCATATTTAATAAATAATTCTATATAATTTAGGTGATTTAATGCTAAAAGAAAAATGTAAAATCATAAACACCTATAGTAGGAAAATTTAGGTAATTTAAGATGGATGGAACCATAGTCTGAATAAGAGAATAAGTTAATTTAGTTCTTAATACTTCCAGATATATTCAGGCCAAAATTGATCAAACGATTTAAATATTTTTGTTAAAATGTCATTTAAAATATCCATAATAATCAGTTCTCACATAATCAAGTCAATGACACTACAGTGAATCTAAATCAGCAAATAATGGGAAAAATGAGTGATTGTACCAAATATATATATATACATATATGTATGAACAAATTTCATAGAATGAGAAAAAATTAGGTAAACCTAATATGTATTTAAAAATTATTTGTCTCCATTAAAAATTACATTTGAGTTCTGTTCTTTCAGAGTGCTCTGTAACATGTGATAACAGAGAGAGAAAATAAAAAAGTAGAAACCTAGTGACTAAAATACCTTCTTTTGTTTTTGTTGTATTGACTATATGTAGTAGTATATGTCATTATTGCAAAATAAAGGAAATTTTTTTTCTGTGTATCTAGAGCCCTGTAAAAATTCTCCATAGTAGGGTGGTAGCTTAGAAACTACAGTATTTTCTTTCCTTTCTAGAGAGAGGAAGCTATATTGGTAAACTGAGAAGAGCTAACACTGAATACATGCTGTTTTGGAGCATATTACAATTTTAATGTATTTGGTGAAACAGATGTTTTACATCTTTAGCCCATAGTACCTCTGAAGGTTATCTTATTTAGGAAACCTTTGCAAATGCTGTCAAGTTAAAATGAAGTTATAAGGGTAGGCCCTAATGTAATGTGACTGGCATCACTCTAAGAGGGAAATTTGGATATAATACGCATGGAGAGTGTCAAGTAAAGACTGAGGCAGAGATTACAGCGAAGCATCTGTAAACTGAGGAATGGCAGGGCCTGCCAACTGCCATCAGAAGCTGCATATACAACAGATCAAGGAGTGCTACGGATTTAGCTACGGATTGCTAAATGTTCCCAGAAGCTAGAATAAAGGCATGAGACAGACTGTCCCTTAGAGCTTGCAGAATGAACCCTGTGGCCTACATCTTGATTTTGGACTTGTAGGCACTGTAATTGTGAGACAAGAAATTTTTGTTATATTAAGCCACCCAGTTCATGATACTGCAATAGAACAGCCCTAGATGATTAATACACATACTATTTGTAGATTTCACTTATTTCAGGGACTTCATATCTTAAGAAACTTGCATGGATCATTTTACATTTCTGGTTAATATACGACTCAATTTTTGTACCAGTATGAACTGCTGGAAAAATACCATAATAATTAGACAAAACAATTTGGGGCTCAATGAATAGAAAGGTATTTTCTCAAATATTAACCCTTTTATTAAGTTGTTACATTGCAAATTATATGTAGGTTAATATATGTGGGCAGTTAAATGTATGCTAACCAACCTTTAGAACCAGAATTTCTCATATTTATTTCCCTACAAACTTAGTCTGAGTACTAGAGTACTATACATTTCTTTCATATTTTTCTTGCTTTCCTTGAAAATGGAAATCCTTCTTTTAATTTTAACTTTAATAAACTGCTAACATAGGAGATGCCAATTATCATCGTAAGAACATTTTTCTTAAACACAAAGGGGGTATAAATGTTTCTTTATTGAGGTGAATATAGAAAATTACTTTTAATCTTTATATAGACTATATTAACATGTCAAAGAAATAAGATATAATTTAAAGCCGTGTTTCATAGCAAGGTGTGTGTGTGTGTGTGTGTGAATATATGTTTTAACTATGTAAACATAACTGCAAACCTTTATTAAGTAATATCAAAGGAATCCATATAAATGGATTTCTTTAAATTATATTAAGAAGAATGGGTTAATATGCTACTTGAGAACTCTGGAATCCACAGAGACATTTTTAAGTTATTTAATGTAAGGTAGCTCATCTAAAGAGTCCTTAAGAAGGCATTATAAGGACCTAACAAAGAATTAGATATTTTAGATGTTTTCTCAAGTTTAATATTTAAGAAAAAAATAATTAGGTAAATTTCTTATACAATGTAGGCATTACAGGGAACACTCTCATAAAGAATAAAATGTCTGAGGAGAGAAAATATACTGACATTAAAAAGACAACATTTGGGGGCACCTGGGTGACTCAGTTGGTTAAGTGTTTGACTCCTGATTTTGGCTCAGGTCATGATCCTCAGGGTCATGGAATCAAGCTTCATGCCCACCTGGTGCTCAGCTTGGAGTCTGCTTGAGAGTCTCTCTTTCCCTCTCTCTCTGCCCTTCCCTCCACTTGCACAAACAAACAAATAAATAAAATCTTAGGGAGGAAGACAGCATTTGGGAGGGTCCTACTTCTGCTCTGTTTTAATAGATTTAAATAGTCGTGCTCAATATGTATTGGTGCCTTTCCCGATATACTGCTAATGGAGAAAAATAAGAAGTGCCTAGAATACTCAGAAGAAAACATATGCCAGTAGTAACCTTCCACCATTATATTTTAATTTCTTTAAACCCACTAATAGGGGTGCCTATTCTCAGTTAAGCAGCTGTCTTGGCTCAGGTTATGATCTCAGGGTCCTGCTCAGTGGGGAGTCTGCGTCTCCCTCTCCCTCGGCCCTTCCTCCTGCTTGTGCTCTCTCTCTCTCTCTCTTAAATGAATAAATTTAAAAATCTTTAAAATAAAGAAAGAAAGAAAGCCACTAAGAGATGGAATAGGTAAGTGAGGATTTATTATGTTGGAACTTACCAACTACAGAGCAAAGGAGATTATAATGCAGACAAATTTAAAATCAGATGTTTTTTTAAAAAGAAGAGAAAATTTAACCTTTCTACAAAGTCCTACAATTAAGACTTTGATGTGTATTGTTTCAAATAGTTTATCTACTAACTATTCAACAAATATTTAATTAATGTCAATCTGTGTCAGATATTAAGCTAGGCACTATTTCACACTGATGGCCTTTGCCATTGAAGGATACACATGTTGTTATTAGAGATATGACTAAGCCAAGAGATAACAAAGTGTAGAAGGCATTATGATACAGTTAACACCAAATGCTTTGGAGAATGCATATATGAGAATTGCTTTTGAAATTAATTATCATTTTCTACTGAAAGGTTACTTAATATTTGGTGTGCAAAATATTCTGTCTGCCACAGATTTACATTTGCATTATCAGATTTACAGAAAATACATGTTGTTTTCTACAGTCCCAAATTTTTAAAAAGTTGAAAAGCTATATTTTGTTATGCAGATGGGAGTGCATTTTCTATTATTGTCCTCCAAAAGGGGATTTAACAAGTTTCCTATGAGAAAAGCTTCATTTTAGTTTTTCATTTTTATTATAATTTAAACATATTTAAGTACATTCTGGATCATCCAGAAGAAAACCTTATAGGTACATATATGCTACTTCAGAGCCTGAATTTATATATTTTTTAGAATATTATAGTAACACAATGTAAATGGGTGTGGACTGATGAGAAAGTGCAGAAATAGACTCATAAAGAAAATCCTTGCTAATTGATGGCCCCTGTGGCATACCAAGAGTTCATGGTAATTCAAAAAATGAGAAAAGTTGAAATAATTCAATGATACATGATACAGGGTTCCAACAGACATGTTGAAGCAAGAGAGTAATTTAATATTGTTACATTATTGCAAATTTGCATGTCATTGACTTTATGGTTTTCCTTGTTTTACATTTATAAATATGTTTCATTATATAAACACCTGTTTATATAAACACCTGCTTAATGTGAAGCTATGTATATTAATATTTTATGGTTTTATATACTCAGACACATTTTAATTAAAATTGTTTATGTTATTCAAAGTCTTCTCATACAACTCTCGAGTCTAGGGCACCACTGTTGCTGGAAAGCTTTCAAAAAAGCAAATCCACTCTCTGCTGATAAAATGCAGTATTCAGAATTCCCCAGAAATGGGAGACAGAAGCTGTCTAATTTGGGGAAGTTCCTCTCTTTCTCTTATTTGTACTTACTGTCAGGCACTTGATGGGAGATTTTTGGGTCTACCTATTTTTACTCACCATTCTAAGTATATGAAGCCAAGTTTCCATTACTGTCCCTGAACTGGATTTTTAAATAGTCACGTATAGTCATTCAGAATTTTGTTTCTTTCTTTCTTTTTTTTTTTTTTTTTAAGATTTTACTTATTTATTTGAGAGAGAGAGAAAATAGAGAAAGACAGAGAGCTCTTGACGGGGGGAGCAGAGGGAGAGGGAGAAGCAGATTCCACCCTAAGGGCGGAGCCTGATGTGGGGCTCCATCAAAACCTGAACTGAAATCAAGAGTTGGTTGCTCAACCAAATGAGTCACCAAGGTGCCCCAGAACTTTGTTCTGCTGAGAGGACTTACAAACCATATTAAAAATGAAACAAAACAAATATCTTGAGTGGCAGATGCTTCAGTACCTACTCCCTCGGGACACATGAAAAAGTACAAATTAGTGAAAAACTTATCTTTCCCTTCTGAAATTATCATAAGTTTTCCATAAAGACATTTTATAGTAAACAAAGCCTGGTGTGGTATGTGTGGGAAGACTAAATGACAGTCTGGCCAGAGCGTAAAAAGTGTTTGTCATTTATCCTCTGACATTCCCCAATAGAGAATTGGCATATGTATCAAGAGGATTGCAACTCTGAGTCCCAGATGATGCCTGGAAGTCCAGGAGAGTGAATTTGCCTAAATATCAAATTTATGTTCAGCGTATATGATTTAACATCTGACACGTTAGCCGAAAAACACCTGTGGACAGTATAAGAGCAATGAGTTCAAATAGTTCTGCTTTAATCTTAATTTAAGATTTAAATCTTAAATTCAGTGTGGCCTAGAGCAATGTACTTCACCTCCATTTTTGTCAGATTTCGCATTGGTGAAATGTTAATGATGATATTTCTGATTGGTATGGTATGCATGAAATTAAGTAATATGAAAAAGAATAAATAACTTGGGGAGGCTGGCATACATTCAGTAAGCATTTAATTAATTACAGATATTAGTACTATTGTTATTATATATTTTATTTAATCTGAAAATAAACCATTAGGGGTTTTTTTTTGTCTTTTTGTTTTTTTAGTATAGAAAATTAATATATAAATTTAAGCATACAATAGGGGTGACTGGGTGGCTTAGTCAGTTAAGCGTCTGACTCTTGGTTGGGACTCAGGTCATGATTTCAGTGTCCTATGATCAAACCCCATGTCAGGCTCTGCACTCAGTGGAAGTCTGCTTGGATATTCTCTCCTTCTGCCCCTTCCCCTGCTTTCTCTCTCTCTCTCTCTCTCTCTCTCCTCTCAAATAAATAAATAAAAATCTTTTAAAAATATACAATATAATGCCACATTTAAATCGATGTCCTTTCTAGAGAAGACTCATTTCAGATAAATTTGCAAATGAAGAAGAAATTAGAGCACATCTTATATTTTGGGCTAACTTTTGGCAAGCATATGCTTGATGTCATTTAAAGCTATGCAAGGGTATAATTTCAGGGAATTTGATTTTCAAGCACGGAAAACACATGCTTCCTTTTTAGCAAACTTTTTGTCAGATACTCCTATTTCCCCAACCCTAATTCTTTTGGAGTAGCCCTGGACTGAACAGAAATCATTAAATTGGTGCTTCTAACTCTGTTCAAAGTTTCTATCTGCAGTACCTAAAACTACTGTATAAAAATGCATCTTAGAAAACAGCAGGTATGTATATTAATCTAAATCATTGAAACCATTTTTCAAGTCCATTTATTTGCCACCACGTATAGCATTTAATTTATTTAAGTGTGCATTACCTTTTGTTTTATATCCTGCTAAAGGGAAAAACACGTCTAGGGGGAGATTTACTGGGAGCCTAACATGAGAAGAAGCAGTGTTAAGAACCATAAATACATTAGCTCATTCAGTTGACACTCAGTGAAAGGGGTATGTGGGCAGGGATTAGCAGGAGTGCTGAAACATACTCAGCTTCTGTCTTTTCTTCTTGTCTGTGTGGTTTTCTTTAGCACCGGTTTGCTTTTTGTTCCTTATTTCAAAATCCTAAATCATAAGAAACAAACAAATATGCTTTTTACATTCACTTTTGTAACTATTGAGTTTATACTTTTGTATATATATATAAAATATAAAAGTTTATTTTTTCTTTGTTCATTATTATTTATTTAAATGAAACCACATCCAAAAAGGTAAATAATAGTGTGTTCAAATTATGTACTTGAAATCATTTCTCACTGGCTTTAATTAATTTAGCCATTTATCAATAGGATACTGGCATATAAATATTTAAAAGACCAAAACCAAAAGTAAATGACACAGCAAGTTGTTCTAGTGGATAGAAAACTTTATATGCTGTCAGATTGCCCAGAGGTCAGTAATTGAGGAGCCAAATCTCCTACTTAGAATATATAAATGATTTGTTGGAATCACCTCTCTGAGCCATTGCTGATTGTAAATATTAGATAATTTTGAAATAACGCACTATCAAAGTATAACTCCTGGCCCCCCTGAAAAGTTTGTATCCTGAATTTTTGACACTAGTTTGCAAACTAGTAATTTTTGACAGTAGTTTGCAAACTACTAGTTGGATAATACATACTGGACGTGTTTGCATGGCACATTTAATTTTAAAGACCTATTTTCTAGTCAAGTGCTATATTTGAGGGGCACCTGGATGGCTCAGTTGGTTAAGTGTCTGCCTTTGGCTCAGGTCATAATCCCAGGGTCCTAGGATCTGAGCCCTGCATCTGGGTCCCTGCTCAGCGGGGAGCCTGATTCTCCCTCATTCTCTCCCCCTGGCTTATGTTCCCTCTCTCACTCCTTGTCTTTGTCAAATAAATAAATAAAATCTTTTAAAAAAAGTTCTATATTTGAGTATATGTATATATTTTTTAAAGATTTTATTTATTTATTTGACAGAGATCACAAGTAAGCAGAGAGGCAGGCAGAGAGAGAGGAAGGGAAGCAGGCTCCCTGCTGAGCAGAGAGCCCGATGCGGGACTCAATCCCAGGACCCTGGGACCATGACCTGAGCCCAAGGCAGAGGCTTTAACCCACTGAGCCATCCAGGTGCCCCTATATTTGAGTATATTTACCTTTAATATCAAATCTATTTAAAATGACCTTTTCTACTGCATCATTGTCATGTAAGAGAGTTATGGCTTGCCATTTAAATGCAAAATAGTTTCCCCTTTATTTTTTAATTTTAAATGGCAGATAGCTTAATCATTTACCTTATGAGTGAAAAAATATATAATTTGATAATTTTTTTTCTGTGTCTCTCAGTAATTACTGTAGTGCTTACCTAAGTGCCCTTTATGATACACAAAGGGAAGATTGAATATTTTTAAAGCCAGGCAGGTTTTAAATATATATCTAATTGCACAACATTACACAATTTAAAAGTTTGAGGAGTGTATATAGATATAGGCAACTTGACATAATAAGAAAAACTATTTAAAGCTTTAAAGTATTTAAGATTTTTTCATGAACAATATAAATGCATAGCATTATGTACTTTGAAACTAACATTTATAAAAATGAAATGATTATAGGATATTTATTTTGAATGCTTAGACTCTCATTTCTTTCTTCAAATATTCAGGGTCACCCAGTTTTCCTACTTGTCCCTCCACAAGGATGGAGAAGTCGTCATGAATTCCCTTGTCTGTGTGAGTGTGTCCATATCTTCCCCATACATAATGCTGTTCCTTGTTTCTTACTTCACACTGTCCCCATGAAGCTCATCCTCTCTCTATGTTCAAGATACAACCTCTTTTATTTTACAAACCTTGCAGTTATCACTTAATCTTTTAATAATTGCAATTTATAAATTTTAGAGTTTACCAGGAAAATTTTGATTATTTTTATATATATCTTTATTACATTAACGGAAGTTCCACATGAGATCCTCTGAAAACATTATCCACTATGACTTCTCTATGAACTTAACCTCCGACTCTTCCTTTTCCAGCCCCCTTGCTAAACGCAGATAGAGATAGCCAAACAATGACTGCTAAAGAGGAAGAATAATTCCCTTTTTCAGGGGTGCCTGGGTGGCTCAGTGGGTTAAGCCTCTCCTTTCAGCTCAGGTCATGATCCCAGTGTCCTGGGATCAAGCCCTGCATTAGGCTCTCTGCTCAGTGGAGAGCCTGCCTGCCTCTGCCTGCTTGTGATCTCTGTCTGTCAAATAAATAAGGAAATAAATAATTTTTTAAAAATCCCCTCTTTTTCTGAGAACTGTTTTTGCCCAACTTATTCATGAAACCAACTGGATTTTTGCTGCTAAGCCTCTGTAAAAACTTGTCTTTCTTTCCCCAAAGTAGGACACCACTTGACAAAGACATTTTCCTTGATCAAACTTTAGTCAGACTCTCCTCTAAACTCTCTTTTCAATATGCCTCAACCTTTGGATTGCATGATAATGTTCAACAGGAACTCAATTAACATAAAAATTAACATAGCGGGAAATGTTCTTAATACTTCTGAATGTGCTTTTTTGCTTTTAAGTATATTGGTGAGGAAATTAAAAAGTAATAGCAATTTCCTTTTTATTTTTGGTAACTTAACAATTCAGAATTTCAGTGATTTGTCAAGATTATTCAACTAGTTGGAGAGAACAGAGTAAAAAACATTACTTCTGACAGGAAAAAAAATGCTTCTCAGACTTATCACTGAGATAAGTAAATGGGAGGAATTAACAAATAGATACTACCTTAAGTTAAATTAACAATAAAATATAATGTTGACTTTATTAAGGCTATTTTACAGAATATTTGAGTTTTCCATATGGTTTCCTTAATTTTATACATCCCGGATTCCTTTGTGTTACTGAAAGAATGAAGTTAGTAGTTACATATTGAGACCTGAAAAAGAATAAACAAGGAGGGTTATAAAAATTATGTGTCTGTATATGTGTGCATGTCCTAATTCATAATCTTTTGTTATGTCTATTGGAAATTAAGTAATTTTTCATTATTAAGAAAAATATAAATCTCTAGTCATTCCAGCAACACACTGATGAATGTCATCAATCTTAATGGACCATTGAAGACCACTTACCCTTATAAATCAATTTATAGTACAATTTAAGTATAAAATCAATTCCCCAAACTATTTATGCTTTGCTTATATAAGTATAAACAGTTTATTTGTTATAAAGGACTAAGAATACAGAGAACTTAAAAGATTTTTTTTATGTGAAGGCAAATTGTATTTATACATCCATCTACTTCCTAAAGTTTCTACAAATATAATGCCACCTTAAAAACTGAAGGTTTTGGGGCGCCTGGGTGGCTCAGCGGGTTAAAGCCGCTGCCTTCAGCTCAGGTCATAATCCCGGATTCCTGGGATGGAGCCCCGCATCGGGCTCTCTGCTTGATGGGGAGCCTGCTTCTCTTCCTCTCTCTCTCTGCCTGCCTCTGTCTACTTGTGATCTCTGTCTGTCAAATAAATAAATAAAATCTTAAAAAAAAAAAAAAAACCTGAAGGTTTTATGTAAAAATGTATTTAAATGAATACTTTACAATTGTGTGTTCTGCATTTGGTTAGTTTATTTCCATAGTTTGTTCACTGAGGACAGTTCTTTTGTTTATTCATCTTTTCTAAACCAGCTACTTCATCTTGACCTCCAAGCACGGGGTTTGCTTTCTAAAGTAAGAGCTACTTAGTAAATGTTAAATAACCAACTGAATAATTGAAGTATCTATCAAAATAAATTTACACATTTAATGTCAACAGAGTTGTACATTTACTAATATTAAGTGTTGTCCTAGGTAACAGAGTTTTAATAAAAATATCATTTTTTTCAAAATGTAAATTTAGTGATAGGCATAAAAATAAATGGGTATAATTCAGTTTTCTGATGTCGGTGATAATGAGAGGTTATTGCTGGGTATCAAAGAGGTGGCATGCAGGTACCAGGAAGGCTTACCTTAGGTAGGTGAAACTAAAGCCGAACCTCAGAAAATCTTAGGTGGGACTCCTCTTTTCAAAGAAATTCGAAACAAAACCATTCTATTTTGTAATACTTGAAGCTCAGTCACAGTCTAGGTTTCTGCTTCATTTCATGGAAGACAAAGAATGCTAGGCAGTGATATTACCTACTGCATGTACTATTCAGGCTTTAAATTGGATCTGACACATAGAGAATTCCCATTCTGAGAAACAAACTGAGGATTCTGGAGGGGAGGGGTGGGGGTTGGGTGAGCCTGAGGGTGGGTATTAAGGAGGGCACATATTGCATAGAACACTGGGTGTGATGCATAAACAATGAATTCTGGAACACTGAAAAGAAATAAAATGAAAAAAAAAAAAAAAAAAAAGAATGGTGAATGTGTCACCATTGTCCACATACAGAGTTATGTGTTTAATGGAGAAAACCGAGATTGAGATTCAGAACAACAAAGGAAGAAAGATGGGGAAAATGGGGTTTATTTTGACATGGACTATATCATATGATCTTAGGGTTTGATGATGCTGTGTGAAGCCTACTGAGAAGTCAGAAGAGCTTTTTTGCCAGCGTGGCCATGGGTAGATACAATACATACTAGCTTTTTTGGTATACCACTACTGTCCTAGGGAAGTGGGAATGCTAAACTAAGTGATGTGCTCTGGGCAAATTATGTAAGTAATATGTTTCATTTTTGTCATCTGAAAAATAGAAATAATCAGAGTATCTGCTTCTTAATGTTTTTGTGAGAATTGAATGAAATAACACATTCAGTATGCTTAGGGAAGTGCTAATGAGTATCTACCAATTTCTCAATAAATGTATTATCATTAATAATTTAAAGTTTATGGTACATACTAAGTATGCAAAGAAAACATAAAAGTATCTTTCAATCTCAAATTCCATATTAAAAAATATTTTTCAGGTGACAACTTTTACTCCCAGTCCTTGGAGATTTCAGACTACATGTTTCTGCCCAATTATTCCTCTGTCAGCATAGCCTAATCTGTCTTATAGACTAATTAGTATACTAGAGAGATTTCAAGAACACATTTTGATAACAAACTTACTATGGAGGAAAGCTATAAACTAGCATCTCCCACATAAGATGCTCTAAAATGAAAAAAAAAAGTGAAGAGTAACAATACTGTAAACAAGAAAAATACCATTAGTAGAGCAGAGATTTTAAGAAATTATAAAAAAAAAATTAGTAGTTGGAATTGAATAAAATCTCTAGAGAAGTGAACCAGAAGAAAAAAAAAATCAGGGTTCAAAGCATTAGAACAAGGCATCTGTATAATTAAGATGTGTGTTCCAAGATCAGAATCAGCTTATACAATGTGTAAGAAAAGTTCCTGGAAAATAGTTGATACAGAATATTTTGGGCAAAACATTTAGAGAAGCAAGATGTCCTCTAGACTTTTGTATATCGGTAAGCTCCAGGGTTTCCCCAGGAGAGATCAAACACATTCAAGAATAAGAGGAAAAGCTATGTCCCAGGCACCTAGACAACCAAATAGTATGGGGGAAATACTCATTTAAACAAGCTTCTTAGGGTACCTGGATGGCTCAGTCAGTGTCTATCTTCAGCTCAGTTCATCATCCTGGGATCCTGGGATCAAACCCTGTGTCCATTCCCTGCTTAACAGGGAGTCTGCTTCTCCCTCTTCTTCTCTGCCTCCCCCACTCTCATGCTCTCTCTCTCTCTCTCTCACTCTCAAATAAATAAATAAAATATTTAAAAAGAAAAAATAAATAAACAAGATTTTTGTACATTTAAGCCAGCAACATGGCAGATTGGTCCCACCCTTGTAAGCCTAGCCAGTGTATTTAGTAGAGAAAAAGAAACAAATAGTGGAGAAAAATAAAAATAAAAGTAAATTAAAAAAACAGAATTCACATCTGACGTTAATGTAAACATAAAAACTGAAGGGACACAAAGTGGATTAGAATTAGAAAGTTCATTAGATTTGCCAGATACAGCATTTTAAAAAAGAAAATCAATTGCATTTCATATACTAGCAATGAAAGTAAAAAATACATTTTTTTAAAATTACCATTTAAAACAGTAAGAAAGCTATAGTTTATCAAAGATGAGTAATGAAAGATGGATAGGACATTTGTGGAGGAAATTATAAAACGATTTGAAAGTATAATGAACATGAATAAATGCATATAGAAATACATATGGTGGTATTTAACAAGACACCATTTATCAACTTCTCCAAATTCACCCACAAATTCCTATTAAAATCCTGACTTAATTTTTCAAGGATTTTTGCACCCTTATTCAAAAAGATATTTGGAAAAGCAAAAACTCTAGTAATAAAAAAGACAATTTTCAGGAGAAAAAAATGACCCTGTAGGGAAAGTTATCCTGTCAGATAAGTAACAGCCTTATTATAATCTACATTTGATTAAGGAAGTAAGACATTGGTATAGGTATATATAAAGAGACCAAAGGAATATAGCCCAGAAACAGAACATTTACTTGCTATAAATTGGTGAGTAAAAGTGAACTTTTCAAAAGTATTATAATTTTTTTTTAATAGAGAAAAACATAAAACCAAGTCATTTCATACCATTCACAAAACAAATCCTGGAAGAAATAGAAATAATGGAACGGTCTAAATGTCAAAAGAAACCTTTTCTTTTTGTTTAAGATTTTATTTTATTTTGACAGAGAGAGAAAGAGTACTAGTAGGGAGAGGGAAGGCAGTGAAGAGAGGGAGAAGCAGACTCCCCACTGAGCAGGGAACCCAATATGGGGCTTCAGCCCTGGACCTGGGGGAAAATGACCTGAGCCTAAGGCAGACACTTAACTGCCTGAACCAGCTGCTTCTGGGTGACTGATGGTGAGAGTAAGGCATGTAAATAGAGGGCCAGATATCTGGGTGCTTACACCAGGAGGGTTTTCTTATTTTTTCTAAAAGCACGTTGTTTAGTTTGTCATGGAATTTAAAGTCTTTTGGATACATGAACTGAAATTGCTTTTCATTTGAACTAGTATGTGTGTATTTTTACCTTTGGATTCACTGATTTATTTTTTACAATTTCCCCCCACATATTCAATAATGTAGTTCTTTAGGAAAAGGAATTCATGAGAACAATAATGATAAGAACCAAAACAAATTTGTTCTGAAAATTAGTCTAGTTCTCCCAAGTGCATTCTGTTGCTTTGATGTTTTAATGCATATATTTTAATAAAAATCTACCTGTTTAGTAATATTTCTGTTTTAGGTCATAATAGTACATTGGATTTCATGTCAGGACCATAAATTATTATTTCAATTATGGCTTTCAATATATTTTCCAAGTTGTGTTTTCTTTAAATTGGTATTAAAATTTGAAATGAAAAATTCAAAAAGTATTGCATAAAAATACTTCTCATTGAATCAGCTTCTTTTTATTTCTTTTCTGAAGCTGATTTTCCATAAAAATTTACATACTCTGAATGAATTATTAAATAAATTGTGGAATGTTACATCAGATTCGCATTTATCTTTTATTTTTAAGTGTTCCATTGATTAAATATTGCATATTTAATAACATTACTGGCATTACTCATGCGCTTCTTTAGTAAATCACATATAAAATACATTAAAGACTAAATTTATGAAATATATAAATCTAACATGTGACTTACACATGGCTAAAATTTAACTCAGAGGGTATATTATGCAGTACTTTCTTGGAGTAAAGGAAATTTTAAAAATGTAGAATTGCTACTTACATTAAAGCAGTCAGCGATATTATTTGTATAAACAACTTCAAAAATGACAATATATTACCATTTACAATATGCCACTCAAAAATAACCATAAATCCATACTATAGATCCATAATCTTATTGTCCTGCTTTTACACTTCTGGTGACTTTGAGTCTTTGTTTTCCAACAGCAATCACACAGGAGAATTATTGCTAATCAGATTGGTAATGTGTGGATGTAGGCTTTAGAGATAACATGTCAGACACTGACAAGGGGCCTGAGACTTGTATTTGAAAAGTAGAGTCAGAAAATAGCTGTATGTGGGGAAATATCATTGAAGGAAGACCTAAAGGATGAAAAAGTACAATCTATTGTGTACAGTGTGAGAGAAAACTTCTAGGCTAAAGGACTAGCCTAGTCCAAGACCCTGAGGTAAAGAGTAATTAGACATTATTTCAAGGACTGAAAACACAGTGTCTATTTTGGAACCCTGCAAATTTGGAATGTTATACTGCACTTTACAATTTCATTCATTTATGTATTCATCATTAAAGCAATACCCATTACCACTGGAGAAATGTTCTTTAATAAAAAGAAAGGAAAGAAGAAAGAAAGGGAAATAGGAAGGAAGGAAAGGAGAAAGCATCTGTTTTTGTTTTTGTTTTTGTTTTGAAGCCAGCTTTCTTAATGAAGGC
The DNA here is from genome assembly GCF_922984935.1 of Meles meles. Classification (NCBI taxonomy): domain Eukaryota; kingdom Metazoa; phylum Chordata; class Mammalia; order Carnivora; family Mustelidae; genus Meles; species Meles meles. The sequence goes on from NC_060070.1 coordinate 28,889,716, forward strand.
AACCAACATACATAATCTCACAATAATAATTTGACTTCATGGTATATAAACCTCTGAAATTGAAAACTAAGTGTATCAACAGATGTAAAATAACATTGTGCTAATTTTTTTGAATTATGTGATACTTTTTTAAACTTCATTTGAGCTTATAATCATCTATTCAACACATTTACTGCTCTTTTAAGTCTTCTTCGTTTATGTTCACTTCTTACTTTCCACTGTCTCTATATTGTTATTTTTCTTATTGTTTTAAATCATTCATTTGCAAATAACAACATGCTAAAAAACATATTTGAAGCCTAAGTCCACATCTCACTTTTCGTGCTTAAAATCATAACTAATAGCCAGGAGAACATCACAACAACAACAAAAAAACTTTTCCATGAAATAGAGAGCACAAATACACATAGCTGCAGACTAAAACCATTGACAATATGAGAACATGCCTGGGAGGCCTCATGTTATAGCACCCCACCCCATCCCCCCACCCCTGGCAGAGAAGAGCTGAGAAAGTGGAGCTGGTCTAGTAATGGCAGAAATCTGCCGGGCAAACCCAGTTGGAGAACAAAGGGACCCACTCCTAAATGGGAAAAGCTCAAATAGGACTAAGATCCATCTTGACTGCTTCATTAGGGAAAACACACAGACAAAGCAGTAAGGGTATGTGATGGTAGTAGGTGCCACAAAACTGACAAACCTCCAAAAAGCTTCATCTGCTACAATGGAAAGAACAGTTAGGAAGCAGGGGCTGTGCGATAGCAGTTTCAAGTGAAGGAACTTTCCTAGAAGCTCAGTGTTGGCTATAGAAACACTTCTGATCTGATGATGTTTGAGAAACAAAAGAGGTTTTATTTATTTTTAAAGATTTTATTTATTTGACAGAGAGATCACAAGTAGGCAGAGAAGCCGGCAGAGAGAGGGGTGAAGCAGGATCTCGGATGAGCAGAGAGCCCGATGCAGGGCTCGATCCCAGGACCCTGAGATGATGACCCAAGCCAAAGGCAGAGGCTTAACCCTGAGCCACCCAGGCGCCCCAACAAAAGAGATTTTAAAGTTTCGGCCCATCATGTTAGAAATAAAAGGCAGAGCATGGGAGCAGAGAAACATACAAAATTCTCCTGACCCTTTACTACCCTTAACAGGAAACTTCTATTTATTTTTTCCCCAGGTTTATTGAGATATAACTGAGAAATAACATTGTGACAGAGTAAGGTGTACAATATAATGGTTTGATATGTGCATATATTGCAAAATGATTACCATTAAAAAGGTTATTTAATACATTTATCACATCATACAGGGTTTTTGGGGGGAGGGAGATGAGATGACACCATTAAAAATCTATTGCATCAGCAAATTTTAAATATACAATATAGGGGCACCTGGGTGGCTCAGTGGGTTAAAGCCTCTGCCTTCAGCTCAGGTCATGATCTCAGGGTCTTGAGATTGAGCCCCACATCCGGCTCTCTGCTCAGCAGGGAGCCTTTCTCCTCTCTCTCTCTCTGCCTGCCTCTCTGCCTACTTGTGATCTCTGTCTGTCAAATAAATAAATAAATAAAATCCTAAAACAAAAACCATACAATATCATATTATTAACTACAGTCATCATGTTGTACTTAGATCCCCAGAATAAATTTGGTTAGTTTGTGTTTTATAATTGAACTATTTCTAATAATACCTTTCAGATCTATCTGGGTCTTAATTTTTGTCATATTGATATAATTCAAAATATATGTAAAATATGTATGTAATATATTTTTGAATTACCACTGTTCAAATTATCAATAAACATTAGCTGAAGTGATATCTTAAATGACACATTTAATTAACTAGAATTCACAGCTCTGTTTTGAATATGGAGACTACCTACACCTATGTGTGGATTACAATCTAGAGATGGATATTTTCATTTCGTACAACGGCAGTATAAATTGTTTTGAATTATTAGCTACACAAAAGCTAGGACTATTTCCTACAGAGTACAAAACATTGGGAAATTCAAAGAGGTTATTTAGGTTACCAAATTTAAATTACACTGTAAATCTATTGGTGCATCTCATTATCTCTGCTTTTATACTGTGAAGAATATTATCAGTTTTCCTTTATTTTGATTATCTTTTCCAATTTTCCAGTTTTTTATCCTAAAGTAAATAATAGCATCTTTTTGTCAATCAAGTATGCATAAAAAGTATAACTTTATAAATATAAATAATTACTCTGGGGGTCAGAAGATAAAGCAGTTAAAACATATGGGAAAATTGCTTTGATAACTGCACAATGAGGAGTAAGAATATTAATCTGTTGGCTTCATTAGGAGTTTCTAGTACCATTTAATTTTCATAAGGAAGTATATACTATATTATTATTGATATATTCAGTATTTAAATAAGACAGCATTTATGTTGGTTAAATTCCCCTTCAAGTTTTACAAGTTAATACACAGTTTGGTGAACTAAGGTGTTAAATATATTTACTTATCTATAAAATAAAGGAACTGAAAATGAAGTCACAATGTGTGAAATGAATAATTTCATTTAATTTTGCTTTAAGTACCATAATTATAAATATAAAAATTTTAGACATGGCCCACTACCCTTTAGATTTCTGTAAGGTAGGCAGTTTTGCTGTTTTGTTTAAATAATTTTTCTATGCGATTGCTATCTTACTTTCATTGGACTAGTGGAGAGGGTTCAGAGAAAATGTTTAACTCTTGTTTGCTTTGTAAAATTGTTGCTATTTCCTTCACTTTGTAACATTCATCACATAACATTTTCCATTTTTGACTTACTAATATTGGCAAGAATATTCACTTCTCAACTTTTTTCCCTATATTTTGATTAATATCCTTATTCAATCTGTTCATTGTTGGTTATTTCTATATTTCCACAGCTTACTCGCTTACCACCTGTCATTCTCCCTTCCCACTCCCTGCCTCTTTCTACATTTTTTTTTTCTCTTTGTGTAGGTGACGTCAGCCCCGTTTTCACTTGCCTTTCTTCCAGTTCTGTTCTGTTCTTTCTGTGTTCTTTATCTCTTCTCTGTTGTGTGCCTTAAGCAATAACCAAGTCATATCAACATTTTCAAATTCATTTATCTTCTAATATTCTCAGGGCAGTGATAGTTTGGGGATAACAAAAGAAAGAGATTCTTCTGATACTAAATTTAAAGAAGTGTGAGGAAGTTTAAATAACTTGTGAGAAAGTAAGTTTATTACTAATGTCAGTAATGACTTAAAAACAGAGTTTAAATTAAAAAGGGTTTAAAGAATTTTAAGAGATCGCAATAGGGCCTTTGTTTAATTCACAGCACAGACATCACAGTATATATTACAAGTGTTATGATCACTTCTTTTGAGTACTAAAGACGACAGCCAGTACAGTATTCACACCGGTAATATTCCCATTTTTCCTTATTTATTGTGGGAAACCATAAGCTCATTAAATTTCTAACTTTACACAATGTATTGGCTTGTAGATTAGCATTATCAACCAACACCATCCTTTCTCTGAATTATCCCTATATTTTATTTTTAAAGATTTTATTTTTAGATTTTACCACCACTGCATTATTTTTGTGAATAATGAGTCACATAAGGTTTACAAAATTATTGGCATATATCTTACAATATCATATTATTCCATGACATTGGTATGTATTTTAAAAATATGTTTTAGAATATAAACAAATTTGGGGCACCTGGGTGGCTCAGTGGGTTAAGCCTCTGCCTTCGGCTCAGGTCATGATCTCAGGTCCTGGGATCGAGCCCCGCATCAGGCACTCTGCTCACAGGGAGCCTGCTTCCTCCTCTCTCTCTGCCTGCCTCTCTGCCTACTTATGATCTCTCTGTCAAATAAATAAATAAAATCTTAAAAAAAAAAAAGAAAGAAATACCTGGAATATAAACAAATTTAACATTTGCTTTCATTCCCTTACCATCCTCACTAAAATGGTTATAAATGTTAAACATTTATGAGGTTAGAGGTTAAGGAAAAAATTATCAGTGAATTGAAAAACTGTGGAATTATTGTCACTGGAATTTTTCTTTTTGCTCTTTTGAAATAAAATGTCAGAATTTTCATATTGCATTCATATTAACTCATATTTACTTCTTATCTCAGATTAACTTGTGATGTCAAAGGTGATATTACTTGAAGTTTTAGGTTAATGCATATAATTTAAATTATAAATTGGAAAACTTCAGCGGAATAATTTTTCATGAAAAAGAGATTACAAGTTGCTTTGTCTTCCATCTATGTAGCATATAAAATCACATATATAATGAATATATAAGTTGATTTAAATATTTAATAATGGAAATAAAATTCTTTTGTTCCAAGAGACTCATAGAATTCTGTAGATGTTAAAACTATGATTCTCATAGTAAACTTTACAGATTGATCCCATGACAAAATTATTTCCTTTATAATAATATACCCAAAGAGCATTATGAAGGCCTCACATGGAATGTTATAGATTAAATCAAACACAATTTGTTTATATGAGATGAAAACTTCAAAATAAGAGGTATTGACATTTACTTGCAGAAAAAACCAATACAAACATAACATATTGATTCACTGTTACATATTAATTGCTTTTGTGGATTAAGTGAATATTTTAAAAAGATATAAATTATGCATTTATTGAACATTCAATACAAAAAGTGTTTTGACTCACAGTTTAGTGGAGCAAATCAGATGTCATTAGAGATATATCATTTTAGTTTGGTCATTCAAAGGAAAAAGTAAGGGGCTTAAATATTTTTGTAAGAGAATAACATCAGGACAAAACTATATAATGTGTTATTCACTTTATTTGTATAAATTATGTTTGTTTATCTGCTGTTCTAGAGTATGATCATATATTATCTATGAGCAGTAAAGAATAAGGATACCATTCACACTGTAAACATCTTTATTATTTTGACTTTTTTATATTCTAATTAGGAGTCTAATTAGCAGTCTGCAGAGGACCCCCCCTCAGGTAGTCTGCTTAGTGTGGATCAGCCAATGTGGGTAAAGAAACTAGTGTAGAACATGGATAGAATTACTGCAAGGTTTGGCGGTAACGATGCATGGTGGTCACAAAGAATCAGAAATTTGTATTCATAAAATATAAAAATGCAAAAGAGTGTAGGATGGATTGTTAGCATCAGTAAGTACTAGGGCTCATACAAATATCAGTTTTATCATAAAACAGTACATGGCAGAAGTAAAATTTTAAGTGATATCATATGTAAGACCTGCAAGAAATCCTCCAAAACTTGGGTTTGAATCAAGCAGTGATCTTTTCAAGATTCTTTGCTTCCAATAATTTGTTTTAAATATCTGGCTTTTGTCAAGATGGCCCTAACACATTTGAGTCCTGAATGTGTAACTATTAGAATAGCCTTTTTTGGTGGCAGGAAATACCTACATTTGAAAATTTCATAGGATCTCACCACAATACCTTTCTAAATGATAATCTAGGAGGGTGATAAAACTGTCTTTTTTGGGCGCCTGGGTGGCTCAGTCTGTTAAGCCTCTGCCTTTGGCTCAGGTCATGATCCCAGGGTCCTGGGATCTAGCCCAGCATTGGGAAAAAAAAATCTCTGCCCAGCAGGGGGCCTGCTTCCCTCTCTTTCTCTCTCTGTCTGCCTCTCTGACTACTTGTGATCTCTCTCTGTTAAATAAAGAAATAAAAAAAAAATCTTAAAAAAAACATGTCTTTTTATTGTGTGTCAAATGAAAGATATGAAAAGCATTTATACAGAGAACAAGGAAATATTTTAGATAGAAGTTATGAATTGTCAAATAAAGAAATGCAATGCAGTTATATACATTGATATTGAAAGACCCAATACTATAAAAAATGTCTGTTTCCTCCAAACATATGTATGGACTAAATGCTATCACAATAAAAATAGCAGCAGGTTTTTGATGGAAATAGGAAAGCTATGAAATATAAATGAAAATACAATTGTCAAATCTAGCTAATAATTTGAAAAAAAAAGTACAAAGTGCAAGAACCTATGATAAAAAACAATATAAAACACAAGTATTAAGACATAAAAGAGTATGTGTTGAAAGTGTAATTTAACTTAAGGCTTCAATTATTTTGAAACGTTGTCTATGTTAAATATTCCTACTGCTTTATAGGGCTAGATACACGGAATGTTACAGCACTACTTTCTAATTGTCTTTAATGTTAGAAACAATCCTATAATTTTCTTTCTGCGTTATTAATCATCAGTTTTACCTAGAGCACAAAGTTTCTGTAAGTGAGCTAGTTTTTTCTTGAATGTGCTAAACCTAGACATAATAGCACTTTGAAAGTAAATAAAGGAGAAAAAATGGGCATTTAAAGAATCACATTTTATGTCTTTTCTCATACTTAAATAAAATAACAAAATATTGGCTCAAATTAATCTAAGTGGTGTTACTTTAAAAAGCTTAATAATTACTATGACTTAATTTGATGAACTCTGCTTCCCACCCCCTAGTATATTAAGAAAGGGTATTGTTCACTTACAACTTATTATACTATGGCTCATGTTATTTCTTCCTATCCTGGAATGTCAGCCCACATACATTATTCACATGAAGCAGAGTGAACTTTAAATAGTGAGATTATACTGGAGGGAAATGAGAAAGCCATCATTCTCAATTTTACCCCATACTGTTAATAAAGGTTACATAGGCAGTGATCTTTCTTTTTCCCACTTTTATTTAAAGCTTTAGCTTCTTTCTTTTTTCTTTCTGATTATCTTATTCCTTTTCATCTCCCATAACACCCATATAATTCTGCCTTTTTTTCCTGTATTATGCGAAGGACTAGTTGAGTTATTTTGAATGATTTACTGTCTTCCTGTTGTGAGGTAGACATTGAAATAACTTATGATGAATAAGATATTGTATACTATATGACTTCCTTCTATTCTTTGTCTAGAATGTGGTCGATCTGAATTTAAGTCATTAAGTATGAAAATATTTGCCTGAAGAATTTGAACAAAAAGTTTCAGGCTGGTATAAATTAATTATTAAACAATGACAATTGCAGTGGAAATGCTGACAGAACTTTTACCAAACAATAAACTGCAATTAGAAGCAGTGTTCCCTGACAATCATATGCTTACTTATCAGCAAAATGTTTCCATAACAGCATTTCCATGTTAGATGACTGATAGATACTTAAACATTGCAGGGAACATATAAAAGTTTTGCTTATTATTTATAGTCAGTTCATGATTTCTGAAGAAGTATTTAAACTGGAAACTTATGAAATGGCTCTATTGATATTTAAAAATTTGGTCATAAAATTAAAAAATAATAGTATAACCTAGAATTTTTGTAAATCAAGTATAAAAATCAGTGTTACTAATAATCACTACATTTATTTGTACTTACTATGTTTTTGGTATGTCTTTATTATGGTTTTAACATGTTTATTGCTGGCATATAAGAAAAACTAGAAGAAAAATAATGATGTTTCAAAAGTGAACAATTGATATATTGTTTTTTCTTTTAAAGATTTTTATTTATTCATTGAGATAGAGAGATTTCAAGTGGGGAAAAAGGGCAAATGGAGAGGGACAAGCAGATACCCCACCTGAGCAGGGAGCCCTACATGGGACTCAATCCCAGGATCCTGGGATGATGAACTGAGCCAAGGGCAAATGCTTAACTGACTGAGCCACCCAGGCGCCCCTGGTATATCCTTCTTCAAACTCTTCCATATATATCAGAAAGGCAATGAGTTTTACTGGAAAGAACAAATGCTTTGTAGTATGTCATCTATTTTTCCACGCATTTGTTGTAGGAGGAGGGGCGTGTTCCTTAACAACCCTGAAATTCCGTTTAATTATTGGCATGGAAAGGAAGTAAAAGCAAACCTATGATTTTTTTTCCCCCCTAAGAGAATGAACTAGTAGAGTGGAACACAAATGCGTTTATTCTCCTATCCCTTAGTTTACATGAAAATGCATTTCTTCACAACTACTCTTCCCTCCTTCCTGGTCCCATCACTGTTTTCATTTTCATTTTCAGCTTCATTTCAGTTTCAATTTTTCATTTCGAATTAATTACAAATAACTCTTAGCCTTCTGATTTGTTAAGTTCTTTTACTTTAAGGTTTTTGAGCACTACCTCTAGGAAAAATGTTTTTAGACATGACTTAACTTTTGAAACCTGTGACAAATATCTGATTAGTGAGTAGCATCTTTCCTTAGACATCCCATTGTTACCTCAATTTTCTAGGTATTTAGTGAAATAGGAAGAAAATTTATATCCATACAAAAACCTGCACACATATTTTTATAGCAAGCAGCTTTTTTAGGAATTACCAAAAGATGGAAGCAACATCATGTGGCTATACTGATAATACTAGACTAAATAAATGAATTAGAAAAGAAAAATCTTCCATGCAGAAGAATCCCAAATAATTTAGTTAATGTGCCATCTTCTATGAGGTGTAACTTAATTCCCACTCCTTAGAAGTGGGCTGTACAAAGTGTTTTCTTTTCAGACGTGGTGGTGGTGGGGGCTATCAAGTAATTTTTATGGTGGAAAAATCTCACAAACACTACTTTCACCAGGTGACCAAGGTTAACAACAGTGATATGTCACATTGATAGTTTCTACCCTTGATATGAAGTAATGAAGGACACTTTACCTTAGTGGCCTTCATACCCAAAACACACAATCCCAGTCTAACCATTAGGAAAATAGATGTAAATCCCAATAGAGGAATATTTTACACAATTCTGCAAAAAAGAACCACTATTCCACAAAACTACCAAGGTCATCAAGAACAAGAAAAGTGTGAGAAACTGTGATAGCCAAGAAGAGCCTCAGGAGATATGATGACTAAATATAGTGTCATGTCCTGGGTGTGATACTAGAACAGCAAAATGGCAGTACATGTAAAAAAAAAAAAAAATCTGGGGGCACCTGGGTGGCTCAGTGGGTTAAAGCCTCTGCCTTCAGCTCAGGTCATGATCCCAGGGTCCTGGGATCGAGCCCCGCCTTGGGCTCTCTGCTCAACAGGGAGCCTGCTTCCTTTCCTCTCTCTGTCTGCCTCTCTGTCTACTTGTGATCTCTCTCTCTGTCAAATAAATAAATAAAAATTAAAAAAAAAAGTTATTTCCATCATTGCAAATGGCAAGATTTCATTCTTTTTTTTTTTTATAACTGAGTCATATTCCATTCCACATCTTCTTCATCCATTCGTCAGCTGATGAACATTTGGGCTGTTTTGACTATTGTATATAACACTGCTATAAAATCGGGGCGCATGTATCCCTTTGAATTAGTATTTTTGTATTTGGGTAAATACCTAGTAGTGCAGTTGGTGGATCGTAGCATAGTTCTGTTTTTTTGCATTTTGAGGAACCTCCATACTGTTAGAAGCAAACCAGGAAACAGCCTCTTAACTGTAGAGAACACATTGATGATTACCAGAGGGAGGTGAGTGGGAGAATGGGTGAAACAGGTGATGGGGTTTAGAGTGCATTTGTTGTGATGAGCACTGAGTGATGTATGATGTGTTGAATCACTATATCGTACTCCTGAAACGAATGTTACATTCTAAGTTAACTAACTGGAATTTAAATAAAAACTTTAAAAAAGTTATTTCCAACTATTAAATTTACAAAACTATTGGCAGATCTAGAGATGAATGTGTCTGGCACTTAGATGCAAAACCTATTTCACCCTACCCCACCCATCTCCATTACTACATTTATATCCTTCTATCTTATGGGAATTGAATAGCTAAGTAAAACCATATCTCTTTGTTCAAACAGCATGTGTGGAATGATATGTTTTTTGTTTGTTTGTTTGTTTGTTTTTTATTAAGTTGACTCCATACCCAATGTGGGGCTTGCACATTATGACTTGAGCTGAATTGGAAAGTTGAATGCTTAACTGACTGAGCCACTGAGGCATCCCTAGAATTACATATATATTTTTTTTTCTGTGCAATGCTTAAAACTCAAAGCTTTTAAAAGCCTGATTCAGATTTTTTTCCCCATATTTGAATACTTCCTCAGTACAGCAAGTCGTCCCTCCAGTTGATTTCAACACAAGGCTCCAACAAAAGTTTATTTACTCTCCCCCACAAAATAAGCACTGAGACAGGCTAACAGGTATTATCCCAATTTTGAGAAAATACCAACCAAGACACATCTGATTATAAATTTAAAGACAGCGGTATAAATAATTTTCGAGGCAGTAGAGGAAGAAGTCAAGAGTGGTCTATTATTTATTTATTTATTATTAAAAAGGATCTATTTATTTCAGTAATGTCCAAGACAGGTTTTTCTCTTAAGAATGAAGAAGATGTTGGCAGTCTAAAGAGGGAGATAAAAAGAATAAAAGTTGAGGAACATGGACGAGTTAGTAAGAAGAGGTACAAAAATCATGCAGGCAATATTTAGAGTCGAATTAAATGTAGCCGGAAGAATTATAGTGAACTCAGTACACAGATTTCTGTGTTTTTTTGTTTTTTTTTTTTGTTTTGTTGTTTCGTTTTGTTTTGTTTTGGCAGCTTAAGAAAGGGACTGGGAGTTTATAGAGGTTAGATTGTTTGTGGTTGTATCACAGAGCATGTGTGCTAAAAAGAAAAGAAAGACCCTTCAGGTGTGGGAAACAGAGTAAGTAAATGATTTGTAATGTAATTATGGCTCAATAGTGAAGAAAATTATGTCAGAGTAGAAGTAATAAATATGAAAGGATTGTGGTGATTTGGAGACTAAAGAATTGATGGTTTTACATACAATTTATTGAGTAAGAAAATGAAAGAGCACATAATAAATATACACTTATTAAACATCTGTTGATTAACTCATGGGCAAAGATGCATATTATTAAGTTGAATTAATGATTCTTAATTTTCAAAGTTTTAGCTTTTATTTTTTCTGTTTCCCTAAATTTGGATTACATATATAGTTCATTATCACAGTTAAGTTTTAAAATGAAGTATTTTCACCATGTGTTCCACTTGATTATTAACATTTTGGAACTGGCTGATTGAACATGAAGAAAAATAATCTCACTGGTCACATTACTAAGTTTTTTCATGTTATGAAACAATGTCTGACCTGAGGAAGTGTTCAGTTACTAGAGCATGATTTTACTCAGTGATTTTGCTTGTATTTGCTTCAAAAATGGATGCAAGTGATCAATTGGTATTCTTAAGTGTGAAACTCCTTGTGGCATGATTTATTTCTAAAATTTTGAACATCCTCTGGACTAATTTTGTCATTATATCACATTAGTACTAATTGAAGAGACTCAGATTTAGAGTCTTGTTGTTTCTAGATGAAACATAATTTAAATTCTAAGAATGCAGACTGTCATTGCTTCTTAAGTAAAATTGCTAGGAAATTATGCTGATATATCTTAAAGTAACCGGAACTTTACAGTTAAAACTTTCTCTGAAGTTTTAAAGAAGTAATCATGATTATGAAATGACTGTTAAGAGCTTGGCTGCATTAAATTTTGCACTAGAATACATAGAGAAATAACGATATAAATTTTGGCCTTTGTTCTCCAAGAGACTTTGAATTTAAGTCCTGCTTTAGACCTATGTGCAAGACATGTAGAGAAGAGAAAAATATTACAAAAGCAAAAATATAATTGAGCTAGCTATTTTAAAAAATACATACACACGTTTAATTCACTAGAGCTTCCTTTAACAATGGCAGTTGTATTTACTTATTTCCTTGTCTAATTCTCATGCTTCTGTGAACATTTGAATCACCCTTCTCAAAAATGTGTATTTCCTCCTAAAGAAACTCATAGAGAGCTGAGTCGATGCTGTATTTACAAACTAGATTGCTTTAGGCGGTCATCTAGGGATTTGGCTATTTGTACATATCATTTACTACCTTATAGTACAGTTTGTTTCAGAAATACTTAGATAAGGCCACGAGCCAGTAAAAACAGCAGACATAATGAACAAGGTGACAAGTGAACATACAGAGATATCTTTGAAGTCACCTCAATATAAAGAATAGAATGATGATAAATCTAAAAATGAAGATGACTTTTTAAATCTTTTTCTTGTTGTTGCTCTAGCTGGAATTATTTCTGAAAGTTCAGTTTACTGCTGTATTAAGGACACATTTAACTGAGTGGACACTTTCAGCTACAATTGACTATGATATAGAGTATGCATTTTCCCAGAAATATTGTCTAGAGCAGGAGCAAACTTGTGTGATTATTTTGACCATTACCTACCAAAATTAGGTATGTTTATGTGGGGTGTATGATAAGGAAAGCCAAAAGTAACATTTTATTTAAATTTAGTGTAACAAATAATTACTGTCCAAATCACACATGAATGACCTTATTAATCTAGATTAAAAGACATTTATGTAACAGAGTCCCTTCCCAGAAAGTAAAATAGCATGAAAACACTGCATCTAAACTATGTAAATATTAATATAAAGCCATAATTAAGTTGAAAGAATCAGAATTCTGTTGTTATAATGATACTATTGTTAAAAAATACATGTTGTAAAACAAGCATAATTTGATTGAAGTTTATTTTAAATTTATATCCCACAAGAGCCCCATAGGCCCATGGTATTTTAGGTTTTATCAGTTTTCATAAATTTCAGCATTAAAAAATTCTGCTGTATTTTATTTATTTTTCCATTTTATTTATTTTTTCAGCGTAACAGTATTCAATAAAATGGAAAAAAAATACAAAAAAAAAATTCTTCTGTAATCTTTAATTTTTTGAGACCTGAAAAGTTTTATTACAAATTAGCAAATGTTTTAGGATTTGTATCATAAGAACTCATCTTTCTTCCCATTTTTCTCCCTATTAACCTGATAGAAAATAAAATTTCTGAGAAATTCTTTAAGCCTTCAAAGAAGTAAACTTTAAAGATGGTTATAATCTTCTTGTTGATCTATACATTTTTAAGTGTCCTGAGTGCAGTCATATTTTAAATACCCTATGACATATTTGTCCATGTATTGATTAAACATATTTTATTTTCCATAATGTCTCTTGGATGCAGATGTGTTTTTTCATTTTTGCTGCCACCACTTAAATTTGACAACAACTTCTTACGTTGATTCTAACAGTGTTCTCAATACCCCTAATTCCAGTTGCTACTCCCTTCCAGACATGAATACTGTTAACCAATTAGGAATATGATTACATTTTCTCTGTTGTGGCTTCTCCCTATATTCTTTAGAATTACTTACGTTCCATACAGCTAAATCACCTCTGGGAAGCTTAAACTCTTACTCTAATTTATGAAATGTATAATTCTATATTACTACTTTGTTACATAATGGGTCTTATAGGAGTGTGTTACCAAAAACTTGATTCTTGGTTCAATCACATTTTCACATAAAATTAGCTAAATTTTACACCCGTAACAGCCTTATTTTGCCTCTTAAAGTTATCATTTCCTCTCTTTTTTAATTAAAAGTATTGGGAGAGGGGGAGCGGGCTATGGACATTGGGGAGGGGAGGCGAACCATAAGAGACTATGGACTCTGAAAAACAACCTGAGGGTTTTGAAGGGTCAGGGGTGGGAGGTTGGGGCAACCTGAGGGTTTTGAAGGGTCAAGGGTGGGAGGTGGGGGGAACAGGTGGTGGGTAATGGGGAGGGCACGTTTTGCATGGAGCACTGGGTGTTGTGCAAAAAGAATGAATACTGTTACGCTGAAAAAAATAAATAAAATGGAAAAAAAAGTATTGTATAACAAAATGTTAAAAATTATTTTAACCAACTTCTTTTTACATTCCCTTTCTATAGTTGGAACAGTTTTGTACTAAATATTTTTAGTATGTCAAATACAGAGTAACACAAGCACATTGACAAATTATTACAATAAAAATATAAATAGTTATAAACCTACAATAATTACTTTTCATATATTTCCATGTTTTTATTTTCATGGGCTTCCTGTATAGTTACTATCACCTGTAAATGTAACATATTTTGTAGGCAATTACACAGTTTTTTATTTTTTCCATTTTGTTGAGTTACAATTCATCCACAATAAATTGCAAATAAAATATTAAATTGGCTCAGTTTTGACGCAGTGTATACCTTTGGACCAACACCAGAATTAAGATAACAAAGTTAACTTCACCCAGCATTTCCTCATGTCTCTTCATAACCTAACTTTTTCTTCATCCCAGGTATTCAGTCATCCAAAGGTTTGCTTTCTGCCACCATAGATTAGTCTGTATTTTCTAGATACATATGTGTGTTTGTGTGTCTGTATCGGTGTGTGTGTATGTGTGTGTATAATAATGGGATGCATTTTTGCCTAATTTCTTTTACTAAGTGTAATTATTTTGACATTAATTCATACTGTTGCCGTATCAATAGATATTTCCCATTTATTGCTAAGTAGTATATATTAGTATAGTAATATATTAGTATAGTTGTATGAATATACCAAAATCTGTTTATCCATTCATCTGGCAATGGACATTTATATTGTTTCCAGTTTTGACTATTACAGGTGATGTTGATATGAATATTTGCATCAAGTCTTTGTGTAGACAGAGATTTCTTTAGTCTAGGGTTAACACCGAGTGGTTAAATGACTTGATCATGTAGTTGGTATATGCTTAATTTTTTTAAAAATATTTTATTTATTTGACAGAGAGAAATCACAACTAGGCAGAGAGTCAGGCAGAGAGAGAGGAAGAAGCAGGCTCCCTGTGAAGCAGAGAGCCCGACGCGGGGCCCAATCCCAGGACCCTGGGATCATGACCCGAGCCGAAGGCAGAGGCTTTAACCCACTGGGCCACCCAGGTGCCCCGGTATATGCTTAATTTTTAAAGAAACAGCAAAATGATTTTCTAACATAGTTATGCTATTTTACATTGCAACTAGTAGTGTATGAAATCTTCATTTGTTCAACATCACCAATATTTAATAGTCATTCTTTGTAATTTTAGCAACTTGAATAAGTATGTAGCAGCATCCCTTGTAATTTGAATTTCCCTTGCATATAATAATATACAAAATTTTTCAATTGACTTTTGGTCATCATGTATCTTTATGACAGAGGTAAGTCTATTTTTGAACTAACTATTCTTTATCACTGATCAATTTGTCTGTTTTCATAAATACCCACAGTCTTGATTTTCATACCTATACAAGAAGTGGTGAAATCAAGTGGAGTAAATTCTCCACCTATGTTATTATTTGTAGAAATTTCTTTTGTTATGCTTGTTTCCTTTGGATTCACAAATAAATTTTAGAGTCAGCTTGTCAAATTAACAAAATAATTTCTGTTAGAATGCAATGGAGATTATATTGAAGCTCTAGATTAATTTGGGGAAAGTTCCATCTTAAAAATATTGAGTCTTCATTATATGCTCTTTGTAAATCATATTTATTTAGGTTTTTAACTTATCTCAGCAATGTTTTATAATTTTTTCCAGTTTTATTAAAGTACAATCAACAGATAAAAATTGGATATCTTAAAGGTATACAACTTGATGTTTTGTCTTTGTATACATTGTGAAATAATCACTGTAATTAAGCAAATTAACATATCCAGCACCTTACATAGTTAATATTTGTGTGTGTGTGTATGTGTGTTGGGAATACTTAAGATCTACCTTCTTAGTATATTTCAAGTATACAATATATTACTGTTAACTAGAGTTATATTACTGTACATTAAATGTCCAGAGCCTGTTCATGTTGCATAACTGAAACTTTGTATTCCTTGATCAACATCTTTTCATTTTACCCTCCCCCTAGCTCCTGGCAACCAAAATTATTCTGTTTCTACGAGTTTGACAATTTTAGATTCCACACATAGGTGAGATCATGTGGTATTTGTTCTTCTGTGTCTGGCTTATCTAACTTAGCATAATATACTGCATTTTTACCTATATTATCACAAAGGCTGGATTTCCTTCATTTTTATCGCTGAATAATATTCCTCTGTGTGTGTGTGTGTGTGTGTGTGTGTGTGTGTGTGAGATATTTTCTTAACCATTTGTCGACAACGGACATGAAGTTGTTTCCATACCTTGACTGTTGGGAATAGGGCTGCAGTGAACATGGGAATGCAGATATCTCTTCAAGATCCTGATTTAATTTCCTTTTAATATATATTCAAAAAAGTAAGAGTGCTGAATCATAAGGAATCATAAGGAAGTTCTGTTTTTAATTTTTTGAAGAATCTCCATATTATTTTTCATAATGGCTATGCCAATTTACATTCCCACCAAAAATATATGTGTTCCTTTTCCTCCACATCCTCACCAGTACTTGTTATCTTTTGTCTTTCAATAATAGCCATTCGAACAGATGTGAACTAAGATCTCATTGTATTTTTGATTCGCCTTTCCCTAATGATGAGTGTTATGAATTTGTCAACGCAACACTTACTAAGTAGAACACAGGTTGCAGGTTGGTGAGTTGTTCAACAACAGATCACAACATGAATTAAAATGAAGGTCCTGAAGGAACTACTCAGAGGCCTCAGGGACCCACAGTGGGAGGTCAAGGCAGAGTGTAGAAAGAGAGACACAGGACCTAAATCTCATGTGTTTTTGTTTGTTTGTTTTAAAGATTTTATTTTATTTATTTGACACAGAAAGAGATCACAAGTAGGCAGAGAGGCAAGCAGAGAGAGAGGGGGAAGCAGGCTCCCTGCTGAGCAGAGAGCCTGATGTGGGGCTTGATCCCAGGACCCTGGGATCATGACCTGATCCAAAGGCAGAGGCTTAACCCACTGAGCCACCCAGGCACCCCAAAGCTCATGTTTTTATTAGGGTCCATGAATGAAGTGATTTGGGTTTCCCGAGCTACAGCCAGACAGGCCAATTCAAACTAAAAGAGTAAAGTTTTAGTAGCCACATAAGCGTTTTATCTAGAGGGTACATAAGGAGAAGACCCCTGGAGTCAAGGGACACTGTGGATCATAAGGGCGTTAGGGACATAATATTAGAAGCTTACATTGTTTGTGACTCTGCATGTCTAGGGCATCTACCTGCATGAGGAGGCTAGAGTCATTTTAAGGTCACTACAGGCTGCTTTGACAATTAGAATAGATGCCAAAGGGGCAATAGCATGGAGTAGTTTAGCTAAACCCTTGACAGTAAGTACTGCTGAGCACTTTTTCGTGTACCTGCTGGCTATTTGTATGTCCTTTTGAAAAAACATGTATTCCAGTCTTTGGCCCATTTTTAAATTGGGTTATTTGATTTTTTTTTTTTTTTGCTATAAAGCTGTATGAATTCTTCTATATTATGTATATTAACTCTTTATCATGTGTGTATATATATTTAAAACTATATACATGTAGTTTTATATACATATGGTTTGCCAGTATTTTTTCCCATTCCAGAGTCTGTTTTATCACTTTATTTTTTTTTCCTTTATTTGATCAAAAACTTTTAGTTTGATGTAGTCCTATTTGCTAATTTTTACTTTTGGTGCTTGTACTTTGGGGATCCAAAAAATTTATTGCCCAGACCAATGTCAAAAAAATTTCTCCCCACGTGTTCTCCAGGTATTTTTATGGTTTCAGGTCTGAAAGGAAATGAAATCAGTCTTTAATCCATTTTAAGTTGATTTTTATATATGATGTGAGATGAGGGTCCGATTTCATTCTTCTTCATTGTGTATCCAGCTTTCCCAATGCTATTTGTCAAAGAGATTATCTCTTTTTTCATTGTGTATCTTGGCATCCTTGTTGAAGATCCTTGACTGTAGATGCATGAGTCTGTTTCTGGATTCTCTATTCTGTTCCATTTGTCTACATATCTGTTATTATGCCTGTGCAATACTGTTTTGATTACTGAAGTTTATAATATATTTTTAAATCAGTAATGTGATGCCTTAAGCTTCACTATGTATGTCTGTCAGTTCCATTTGACATGTAGTGCCTCTTTATATATTTTTTCTATGGATTTTCTTTTCATTTTTGAACTGGGATATTGAAGTATCCTACTATTATTGTATTGCTGTTCAGCACTCCTTGTTTTTTTTGTTCATCGTACTGACTGAGAATCTTATCTCTGACTATATTTGATTCTATCTTTAGGAAGTTAGCCAAATTTGTCGTCCACTTCTAACCATTATACAAGAATAAAGTCTTTCATTTTATTTGGTTCTTTGAAAGTTCTCTACATACTAATTATTTAATATTTTTAACGTATTCATTTTATAAATAATAGAGATGGTTTTTAAAATTTTATTGAAAACTGTCATATTGCTTTAAATATCTAGAGAATGTCCAGTCCTGGAAATTCAAATTTATGCTAAGAAGTTTGCTTGCAAGAGAGTAAGAGTAAAAGAAGGAGACTGCTGATCTGAGACTAAATTTGACTCTCCAACATATCCTCACTGATCAACAAATTGATAGTAAGGAGGAAGAGAATTTCCATTCTTCAATTAGCTCAATAAGAAGGCTTTCTGGCTATAGTCAGACTTAATGGTTTGGAGTCTTGATCTATCATTCACTGGCTGAGTGGTTGCTGTCAAGTTACCAACCTTTCTGTATCTCAGTTTGTAATTCTATAAAATTAGAAAAATAACAAGATCAAGACCTACCTCATTAAGTTTTTGTGAGTATTAAATGTGATTAAAACACACACAGACGGGGCGCCTGGGTGGCTCAGTGGGTTAAACCTCTGCCTTCGGCTCAGGTCATGATCTCAGGGTCCTGGGATCGAGCCCCACATGGGGCTCTCTGCTCAGCAGGGAGCCTGCTTCTCCCTCTCTCTCCACTTGCCTCTCTATCTACTTGTGATCTCTCTATATACCAAATAAATAAAATCTTAAAAAAAAAAAAAACACACACAGACATGCATACATATAGACATATATACACACACACACTCAAAATGTTGAATTGTCCTTGATGTGAGAAGTATTAAATAGGTGTTAGCTTTTAATGTTGTTGGTTAAATTATGTATGAAATAATTAGGAAACCATGTAATTTAGCAGCATAAAAGTTCCCACTGAATTGTTGTATAAAAACATGCAGTCGATATCCCAAAATAGAGAGGAATATTCTGAATATGTGAAATAATTTAAATTTGCCTTAAATAAAAAGTTGAACAGAACCAATTCTTCTTACCTTCTCACCTTTGCAAATCTATACAAGACACACTGCACACTAATTAATTGCAAAATTAGTAAAAACAATTTGAGAGAGTTTTTAATAATTTGATTTAGAATCTTATCTTTTACTCTTGCCTCCTAGTTTTTATAAATTATATGTGTGAATCTTGAAGTGAATAGATCAAATCTGGTAATTTTGTTTTAATTATGTTCGATTAAGAGGCGGTATACTATGTCACAATATAAAGTGTGCTATATGAAATTATATTTTGTTATTTTTCATGTTAAAATAGCTACTAAATCAGTTGGCTTTGAGTTTATGATAATGTCTTTTTCCTCCAAGTGTTGATTAGAAAAATTTTGTAATGGTTGCATCATTAGCAACTAGTAAAAGTCACAGTGACTGTTTATGACCACATGATTTGGCTCTCATCATGTTAATGATCCCTTAAAGAAATGCAAACCAATTTAAATATAATATGGAAACTACTTATCATAAAAACCAGTAGTGAAAACTCCATGAAGTTTAATCCTCTTCTAATTTTATGTGTTTTATGCTGTAATTTTTTTTTTTTAAAGATTTTATTTATTTATTTGACAGACAGAGATCACAAGCAGGCAGAGAGGCAGACAGAGAGAGAGGAGGAAGCAGGCTCCCCGCCAAGCAGAGAGCCCGATGCGGGGCTCGAACCCAGGATCCTGGGATCATGACCTGAGCTGAAGGCAGAGGCTTTAACCCACTGAGCCACCCAGGTGCCCGCCCCTATGCTGTAATTTTTAAGAGACTTGATTAGATTCAGGCGAAGAAGGAAGTCTTATTGAAATAACGATAATGACTCACATTGAATAATTTCCTTTCCTCCAAATAAGCCATGGTAATTGAAAATGTGACTTTAGGGGTTAAGTTTAACCATCTTTAAAATGATTCTTTCATTGTTGACTAACTATTCAAATGAGCTCCGATTTGAAATAGTCATCCTTTTAAAGCCCTTTGATAAATATTGCTAGATGCCATATATCCACATTCCTATTCTAATTATTTGTACCCGTAATTTGGCTGTCAGAATGAAGTGGAAGCTCAGACTGGTCTTTATGAGACCATTCTGAGTGGGATCAGAGGTTATTATTGAATCTCTCTGTGTCTGACTTGTATATGTTCTATCTCTAGATGCTGTAGGAAAGAGTTACTATTCCAAATATCTGAAAATTAAGTCAACATTGTCAGTCTCTTTTATCAGATCAAAATACACTTACTAGATGTTTAAAAAATTGTAGTTAAGAGGTCAAAGAGATGCCAGTTCATGGAATGGTTAAGGCTGGATGTGCAGTCTGAGGCAATGCTGCTTTTACCAAGAGAGCTATGCTCCACTCTGGAGGTTCCTCTTTGTGAACAAGCTGACAGCTGGCTCAGTTCTGCTTGGTCACCTAGCTGCCCAGGAGCCCAGCTGCCTGTTTCTGGGGATGTGGTCAGCAGGAGGACTGATGAGATTTCAGTTAATCAAATTTCACACAGGCCAGTAAGTTTGATTCTTCAACTCCCATGCAGAATCCTGCCAAGTCCACTTTATGTAAGTCCTGAGCTATGAACTTAAAAAGCTGCTGCCACTGCTTTCTCAAGCAAAGGTTTTCTAGTGCTGAGGCCTTACAGGTTGGACACACTTGGCTGTTTGTTTTCAAACACTTGAGAACATATGAGAAGTGGAGTAGTGGTAAGGAGCTAGTGTAATGTATATTTCCAATAAATCAAAAGACTTCTTACAAAAGGCAAAGGTATCAAGAAGACTCAGTACAGGTCAAGCTGCCTGAAATGAGATGGAGATCTCATTTACTTTAAGTCTGGTGAAAGCCAACAGATTCCCTGGATATAGGAATCTTCTCTTCACAGTGGAGCCTACATCCCAAGGCTAAGGAGTAAGTCTTTGTTTTTTTGTTTTGTTTTGTTTTTAAATATTTATTTACTTAAGAGTGAGAGGCAGAGACAGAGCACATGGGGGAGGGACAGAAGGAGAAGGAGAGAGAATCCCAAGCAGACGTCTCACTGAGTGTGGAACCCAACCTGGGGCTTGATCCCGTGACCTTGAGATCATGACTTGAGCCACAACCAAGAGTCAGACACTTAATCAACTGTGCCACCCAAACACCTTAGGGGACGAATCTTTGACTAGATGGCCAGGCATGGCACAGTGTCCTGATAACTACTGAAGAGCTCATGGAGAAGTCACATTCTATTTGAAGCATATTAACTCTCTAAGTACATATTTCCCCAATGATTATCTCTGCTTCATCAACATTTGGGCATTAGGTGCAAACAGCTTAAATAAAATACAGTTGAAAATTTTCTCTCTTTTCCATACTTAACACCATTCTCATGGCTTTTCCCTTTATCAATTCTCACTATATTAGCAGACTATAACTGCCTTTGTTGCATTTAGTATGTTACACCTCCAATCTATATTTTGTTTCTTGCCAGAGTAATTTTCTAAAACATTCATTAGAATAGTGAACTCCTTTCCTGCTTCAAATAGTTAGATGGTTCACTGTTTCCCTAATGTTTTCTTAAGGATGACCTTCCATATATCTATAATTGGTTCCCCTCTGTTTTACCAATTTCCTTTCTATCACTTACACCTCATCTCCAAAAATATCCTCTAACCAGTTGAAAAAAAAAAAAAAAACAAGACTCATTAGTCCTTCATACTGTTTCTTATTCATGTTTGTTCAGTCTTGTTCATGGTAAATTCTTTTAGTGAAATGTCCCATTCTTCTTTTCTGCCATTCAGATTTCTAGTCAGGATGTAAGACTCTAAAGCCTGAATTAGTTTCTTCATTTATTCAACTTCACTGCAGTTATTATATTTAATATCTATTATCTCTTATATTTAGTTTGAGAGGTGTCTGGTTTTAGTATGATGGGTGATTTCCAGTTCAAACATGTACACTTTTGATACCATGTTGTGAGACTCTAGATGTTGTTTTGAAACTATATTTTAACTGTATTTTTGTGACATTGCTCTGGCAGGAGAAAAAGGATTCTACCTTGTTATTGCTAAATGGAGACAGAGGTCAATGGTCCCCACTTGGCTTCCATTGACACCAGGGGAGGAAGATCCTCATTATGTCCATGTAGAGGTGAGAGTTTCTGCCTTGCCACATGGTTTCTCCACTAACATCATGATGGCGGTGGTCTCCTTACCACTGGGCCATGGTTAAAGTCCTGAATTTCCTTCTTTGATGCTTGCCCAACAAGGATAGAGAGGGGAGTCTCATTACCTGCTGAGTGTGCGTAGAAGTCCAGGATCACCATATAATCTTTACTAAAACCATGTTAGGGAATAAAGTCTCATTAATGGTCAGCATGGAAGAAAGTTCCAGCTCCCAAATTGACATTATCTGATACTGCCACAACAATGTTGAGAGACATGGATTACAGTCTTACTATTTTGGAAGTCTAGGCTCCACACATAACCTTTTCTGGAATGAATGGGGATGGGATCACATTTTTTTTCTGTGGTGGTTGGCGGATATAAAAAGGTTATGTTGTGAGCATTTTCTGTCTTGTTAGTTGCCCCTTTCCTGGTCCTTTGGGTTGGTCTGAGCAGGTATTTGGGGGGACTTTTTGTTGGTAGGTTCTGTTTTTTCCTATAAGCACTTTAAAGATGTTATTCAACTTTGTTGCAGCTTTCATGGTTTCTCATGAGGCTCCAATCATTAGTCTCATCATTGCACTCTTGGATGCAATGAGTTGTTTTATTCTAATCCAACTTTTAAGGATTTTTTTTCTTTATCTTTGGCTTTCAATAGTTTGGATTATATAATAGGTCGCTGGGGTCTACTTATCTTTTTCAATCCTTTCCCCCCCTCTATTCTGAAGATTATTTTTATTAATCTGTCTTTAAATTCATATACTCTTTCCTCTTTACTCAGCTATTAAGTTTATCCTGTGATTAACTTATTTCAGTTATTTTATTTTAGATTTCTAGAATTTGTTTTTAGTAATTTTTATTCATTTTTGAGAACTCAACACACACATATATACAAAATACATATTTATATATGCATACATATATTTCACTGTATTCATACTTTGTTTTATTTAGTTGAAGGAAAACATAAGAACCTCCTTAAAATAATTCCTTTTATTTCTCCCCTGAATTCAACATTAGGTTCATACCAGAATCGTATTTGGTTGATTTTTTATTTCTCTTGAGACTATGTTTTGTTTTCTTGGTTCTTTGTCTATAACTTAATTTAGGATTATTTCCTAGACATTATGAATGTTGAATTGTGGAGAGTCTAGGTTCCATTTTTTTTCATCTGATAATCATTGCCTTTGATTTATCAGATGGTTACCCTAACTGTACTTTAACAAAATTGTTTCAGGGGGGCAGCAGCTTTGGTAATAGTTCAGACTTTTTGCCTTTGAGTGTATTTCACACATGTGAGATTCAGCTATCAGTCATAAATGTGGATAGATGGAATGTGGGGATCTCCTTTCTGGTTCCTTTCCTTCTAGGATTTCCCCATTTTCTGTACCAGCCAAAGTTTTCCAGCTTCCCTGGCCAGAAAGATTGTTTTTAATATCTGGCATCACCATCTTATCACCCATGTTCGATGAATGGCACTTTGACAAGTTTTAAAGCTGAGAACATGGGAAATTCATACATTTCTCTTCACATTCTTTGAGTGCATCTCCCTTACCAGAACCTGGCATTTTCTGTTCACTCTCCTGTCCCTTCAGGTACTTGCTTTTTGCTCATATCCAGATTTTATGATTGTTTTATTAGCGTAGTTGTCCAGTATGATCTTACTTACTCCATCAGTACCAGATGTCAAAAGTCAGTTATCTAGTTTATAATGACTAATCAGTATACTCTTCCCTCTCATTGCCAAAAGTATCATTCCATATTCTGCTAGAAATGCAGGGGCTGAGACTCCGCAAACCACATTTCTTACTTGCCAGTTGACTCCTTATTGGGTTCAACAAATGGAGAAATTCTTCTCTTTTGATGTTACTGAAAAATCACCTTAGCATTATATGAGTAATGCATATGATGCTTGGTTCTATTCATTTAAGTTTTGGCCTTTTTATGGCACTCATTGAACCAACTTCATTATGCCCCCTAAGAGACTTCTGCCCCAATTGGTTAGGAATTCTCAGATTTCTGCATCCTAGCAACATCTGATATGGTCGAAAGCTGCTGAGGTACCAGCACAGTATCATCCTTAGAAGAGCGTCTTAGATCCCAAGACCTTTCTTCCAAGATTCTAGGTTCTAACAACCCAAATTCACCATCACCCTTTACCCCTAGGACTATAGGAGTCCTAGAGGTGGTAGCTGCTTCTGTGGGTGTTATTTCAATGTTTGTGTATTCCCTTCCTTTTTGATTATTTAATTCTTCAACAACCGTTTAACAAATTTATTGTGTTCAATTCTCTGTTTTAAAATAATGTTTCTCATATACATCCAACACATTTAGTACCTTCTGGTCATCTGGACTGTCCAGTATTATGTCATTAATTTGGCGTACCATTGTGATGTTTTGTGTGATGCATCATAATCTTTGCAGACTAGAATGTTAGCAAAAAAAACCAAACCAAAACAAAACAAAAATGGCATCAATCTGAGACAAATTAGGTAAGAAGAAATTACTCTTGGTGGTTATTGAAAATTGGTATGTGGAAACAACACCAACAATAATATTTTCCAGAAAAGTAGCTTTTGATAAATTGCCATGACCTCTGTTTCTTTGTTCTAATAAAGATACCACATAGGGAATAGTGATTTTGGTTGTTTTGTGTATATTAGTCTACAGAAATCTCCAAAATCCCATCTACTTTTGCCCTATGCCATACAGGAAAGTTAAATAAGCATTAGACAGTTATTCCATATCTGAATGTTTTGAGGCTTTTTGTTTGTGTGTTTCTTTAATCTGTGCAACCCTGGAAAATTAATAAGAAAGATGACTTGTTCAGATATCTTTGTGTACTTGCTAATAATAACAGACTTTCTGGCAAACATACTGATCATATTTCTAGTGACAGAATCTTTGACAATGGAATAATTTTTACCAGATATACTTGATTTGTTTAGGATTGCTAATAATAATAATAATAATAATAATAATAATGATAATAATAGAAATCCAAGAAATATTTTTGGATTTGTGAGGTTATGGTTTCCTGGAAAATGTGTTGGAGAATGAAATAGAACTTTATCAGCATTAAAGATAGCTGTCATCTGTAGAAGTAATACAATTGCAGGTATCACTTCATGAAATCATATGTTAAATCTGGGCCAGAGTGTATCCTACTGCAGTGAGAAGGCATCTGGCGTGTCAGTATTGGCAATCCTAATTAATCCCCGCTTCTCCTGCACTGTGACATGAATTTTATCCTTGAGATTGTTTATAAAGCTTTATATTGTATAAACATGATTCTTGTGAATCTCATTTAATGAAAAGATTCTTTGCATTACCTCAAAAGCATTACAAATTATGAAGTAGAATTCTGTGTGATTATATGAAAGATATATGGTAATAAAGATATATGGTAATAAAGGGAAAATCTTCAAAATTTGAAACACTAGGAACTATTTGTTCGCCTTTCCTGTGAAATAGATTGAATACAAATTATGTGCCATGAAGTTATATAATTGTCTATCTCCCAACATTTAAAGTTATACATACATTTATTTATACCAATATGCATCTTATATTGTTATATCTAAGCTCTATTTATCTATCTATGAAAACAAAGATATTTGGTGGTGAGGAGGCAAGTTATTTTCTGTTTATAGCATTTTGTTTTAGTGGAATCTTTGAACTATTTATTGACTACTCTCAAAATGAAAATAATAATAAAGCTCTTCATATTATGTTAATGCTTAACCATTGTGAGACAATGAAAATACTTCACATTTTTCTCTTTTCACTTATGTTTAACTATTGGAATCAATTTTAGTATACCAAAGATTTCTAGATAGCAGTTCTTTCTTTCCTTATCTATCACAGTATGCCTCCAATGTCTGCCATTTTCCTTCTGAAATAGTAAAATACCTAGGACCTCATCACCTTCAGTGTGCCCATTTCAATACCTCAGTGTCTATAATAACAATAAATTATATGTGTTGTAGTGGAGGAATACTAGATGCATCCTTAGTTTTATCTTTGAACATCTTCATTAATCAGCTGAAATATAGTATTTTATATCTGTTAAGCTACTACTCTCAGGTTCTTTCATGTAAAATATTTATTTAATTTCAGGACAAAAGGCATATGTAATGATATAGTTTCCCCATGTCTTGTATGTTATAATTATTATAAAATTTATTCTGTCAATGTAGAAAATATTGAAATTTAGCTCTTCCTTATGTCTCCAAAACACCCTTATGCACACATGAAATGAAAAAAAAAAAAAAAAAAAAAAAAACACAATTAAAACAAAACCCTTGGGAGGTTAAACTTTCTCTCTTAAATAGATACATGGAAAAATTTAACAAGTGGAAGTTTGAAACTGTAATACCTAATTACAGGCCTGAAAGGAGAGCTGGGATTTCTGTTTCCTCTCTCTGTTACTCAGAACTGTGCAGGAGATAGGGTGGTCCTTCACATAGAATTGCTCTGTGAGTCAGTCTCCTCACATCATCCCAGAAGGTTTACTCTAGCTTCCAGTTATTTGAAAAATTACTCATCAATCATTTATAAAACCTAAAATTAGTTTGCCTAAAAAATCACATTAATTCTCATCAACCAATTAGCTATTGCTTGGTTTTACTACAAAAATACATCTAAGGGAGAAGGTAAAATTATTTTCTCTTTTATAATTAAAAAAAAAAAACAACAAACGCTAATATCCTAGTGCCAATCTGAAAATCAGTGTTAGTGTCAGATAATAATCTTCCTTGCATTCTCCATAAATACCTTTAAACATAAGAATTTCAGGATGATGTGAATGAAATGCTATTACATTAAGAAGATAAATACAGATGAGTAAATACTGGTTATTTTCAAAATCTTAATACACTATGGAGTTGGCTTTTTATATTCTTTCTATGTAAGTAGCAGTTATTAACCAAGCAGAGCATGCATGGCTTTTATTGTTTAGATGACTGAGCCAGGTTTAAATGTCATTTAGGAATGCTTACAACATATGGCATTGATAGATGAAAAAGAAAATTGCCATTTCAAGTCGACCTCTTCTATCTAAAACCAGGGCTGTCTTAAGTGAGTTTAGATAACTACCTAAATTAGTCATCATTAAAGAGTTGCAAGCTCTAAAAATTTTGACTTTAAGTTGTCTTACATTTAAAAACTTTGTTTTGAAAGAAAGGTAAGACACAAAAGTTTTATTTTTTTTAAGGATTTTATTTATTTATTTATTTGACAGAGATCATATGTAGGCAGCGAGGCAGGCAGAGAAAGAGGAACGGAAGCAGGCTCCCTGCTGAGCAGAGAGACCGATGTGGGGCTGGATCCCAGGATCCTGGGATCATGACCCGAGCTGAAGGCAGTGGCTTTAACCCACTGAGCCAACCAGGTGCCCGACACAAAAGTTTTAAAAAGCATATATACACATTCTTTTTTTTTTATTTGATTCAGACTTATTCATAAAAATTCTTCAGATATGGGGCACCTTGAGGGGCTCAGTCATTAAGCGTGAGCCTTTGTCTCAGGTCATGATCCTGGGCTCCTGGGATCAAGCCCTGCATCTGGCTCCCTGTTCAGCGGGTAGTCTGCTTCTCCCTCTGCCTGCTGCTCACTCACTCTCTCTCTGTCAAATAAATAAATAAAATCTTAAAAAAAAAATTCTTCAGATAATCTGTTTTATCTAGTCACTGTTAATAGAAAAGAAACCTCTCTGAAGCTTGTATTCATTATGGATGAAATATTATTAGAAATATTTAGCTATAGGATGTTCTTGTGTTCCCTCAGTATTTCTGGGATGAAATTTGACCATGGCAAAGATTATGGTTGCAACAAGAAAGACCCTGTATTTTCATAATATACATAAAATTTATTGTGTTAAGCTAACTAAAGGGTTTATTCTCTACCAGACTGTATTCACTGTTACAACGAAAAAAAAAAAAAAAGACAAATTTCTATTTTGGTCCCATTCCTGCTTAGACATATGTTATATTCTTTAATTCATTTAATTTTAAGTCAATTTTCTTTGTAATCTTATAATATCTCTTAAGTACTTTCTTCAAATTTTTCTTGATATTTAGAAAAAAAGAGGGTAGAAAAACATATGTATTGAGCATCAACTCTGCTGGTGTCTACTAGGCATTTAACATATGTTACTGGAATTTATATAGGACATAACCTCTTTTGAGGAGACTGTGGGGAATTAAAAATATGGTTTTTGGAGAATTAAAAACTTTTTTTATCTTAATCGAACTAGACTCTATATATGTAGTTTCTATTAACTTTTTCCATTTAATTTTTTTACTAAAAATATATTCAGATAAACCTCACCAAGTGAATGTGAAAAATAACAACCAGTTCCTAAAATTATAATTCATATACATGTGAAAATTAAGGTGTGGACATATGTCTGGAAATGTTACATACCAGTGAAGCCCACCAGTTCTTTCTAGTGACTAACAAGCACAACCACTTCCATTACATTTTTGTTTGTTGGCAAGTATAGCCTGGCTTAAGCCGAAAATATGTGGCTTTCTAAATGAATGAAATCATTCAGTTTTTCCATTTTCTAGAAAGTTATTTATTTGTGGCTTTGTTGAAATGAGAAAAAATATATAAATTAATGATTTAATTTTGACTTCCTGATTTTTGCTTCATGTTGTACAAGAACTGCCCTTTTCAATGTGATGGCCACTAACTACATGTAGTTCATTAATTAAAATTAAATATAGTTTAAAATTCTGTTTCTCAGAATTTGTTACTTAAGTAAAACTGGCAAAAGTTTAAAAATTAATTTGAATCTACTAGCATATTACACATGGTAGTTGTTTACTACTTGATATGTATTTATATTTATATATATTCTTTTTTAATTAACATATAATGTATTCTTTATTTCAGGGGTACAGGTCTATAAATCATCAGTCTTATACAATTCACAGTGCTCACCATAGCAAATACCCTCCCCAGTGTCTATCACCCAGCCACCCTATCCCATACACACCCCTCCCCTCCAGCAATCCTCAATTTGTTTCCTGAGATTCAGAGTCTCATGGTTTGTCTCCTCCTCAGACTTTATTTAACTGTCAGAGAATGAGAGAGAGGGAGGGAGCACAAGCAGGGGGATTGGCAGGCAGAGGGAGACACAGACTCCCTGCTGAGTAGGAGCCTAATGCAGGGCTCCATCCCAAGATCCAGAGATCATGACCCAAGCCAAAGGCAGACGCTTAACCGACTGAACCACCCATATCCCATATTTATACACGTTTTATAGTCAGATTTTCCAGATTTGCACTCTTGCAATGTATCACAGCCACACAGAATTGCTTCATATTATGTAAGTCCATACATGACAGCAGATTCCACACTCCTGTACATTTTAACAAATAATATAATGACACCTCATTTTTTTACATTTTATTTTATTTTAATTTTTTTAAACATATAATGTATTTTTATCCCCAGGGGTACAGGTCTGTGAATCGCAGGTTTACAGCCTTCACAGCACTCACCATAGCACACACCCTCCACAATGTCCATAAGCCCACCCCCGTCTCCCAGGCCCCCCCCAGCAACCCTCAGTTTGTTTTGTGAGATTAAGAGTCACTTATGGTTTGTCTCCCTCCCAATCCCAACTTGTTTCATTATTCTTTTCCTAACCCCAAGACCCCCCACGTTGCATCTCCACTTCCTCATATCAGGGAGATCATATGATAGTTGTCTTTCTCTGATTGACTTATTTTGCTAAGCATAATACCCTCTAGTTCCATCCACGTCGTCGCAAATGGCAAAATTTCATTTCTTTTGATGGCTGCATAGTATTCCATTGGGTATATATAACACATCTTCTTTATCCATTCATCTGTTGATGGACATCTAGGTTCTTTCCATAGTTTGCTATTGTGGACATTGCCGTTATAAACATTCGGGTGCATGTGCCCCTTCAGATCACTACGTTTGAATCTTTAGGGTAAATACCCAGCAGTGCAATTGCTGGGTCATAGGGTATTTCTATTTTCAACATTT
This sequence comes from Meles meles, assembly GCF_922984935.1. NCBI lineage: Eukaryota > Metazoa > Chordata > Mammalia > Carnivora > Mustelidae > Meles > Meles meles. Next base: position 28,919,936 of record NC_060070.1, read on the forward strand.
TGAGGAACCTCCATGCTGTTTTCCAGAGTGGTTGCACCAGCTTGCATTTCCAGCAACAGTGTAGGAGGGTTCCCCTTTCTCCGCATCCTCGCCAGCATCTGTCATTTCCTGACTTGTTAATTTTAGTCATTCTGACTGATGTGAGGTGGTATGTCATTGTGGTTTTGATTTGTATTTCTCTGATGCCGAGTGATGTGAAGCACTTTTTCATGAGTCTGTTGGCCATCTGGATGTCTTCTTTGCAGAAATGTCTGTTCATGTCCTCTGCCCATTTTTTGATTGGATTATTTGTTCTTTGGGTGTAGAGTTTGCTAAGCTCTTTATAGATTTTAGATACTAGCCCTTTATCTGATATATCATTTGCAAATATCCTCTCCCATTCTGTCAGTTGTCTTTTGGTTTTGTTAACTGTTTCCTTTGCTGTGCAAAAGCTTTTGATCTTGATGAAATCCCAATAGTTCATTTTTGACCTTGCTTCCCTTGCCCTTGGTGATGTTCCCGGGAAGAAGTGGCAGCGGCTGAGGTCAAAGAGGTTGCTGCCTGTGTTCTCCTCAAGGATTTTGATGAAGTCCTTTCTCACATTGAGGTCCCTCATCCATTTGGAGTCTATTTTTGTGTGTGGTGTAAGGAAATGGTACAATTTCATTTTTCTGCATGTGACTGTCCAATTTTCCCAACACCATTGTTGAAGAGGCTGTCTTTTTTCCATTGGACATTCTTTCCTGCTTTGTCGAAGATTAGTTGACCATAGAGTTGAGGGTCTATTTCTGGGCTCTCTATTCTGTTCCATTGATCTATGTGTCTGTTTTTGTGCCAGTACCATACTGTCTTGATGATGGCAGCTTTGTAATAGAGTTTGAAGTCAGGAATTGTGATGCCACCAACTTTGGCTTTCTTTTTCAATATTCCTTTGGTTATTCGAGGTCTTTTCTGGTTCCATATAAATTTTAGGATTATTTGTACCATTTCTTTGAAAAAAATGGATGGGACTTTGATAGGGATTGCATTAAATGTGTAGATTGCTTTAGGTAGCATAGACATTTTCACAATATTTATTCTTCCAATCCAGGAGCATGGAACATTTTTCCATTTCTTTGTGTCTTCCTCAGTTTCTTTCATGAGGACTTTTTGTTTTCTGAGTATAGATTCTTTGCCTCTTTGGTTAGGTTTATTCCTAGGTATCTTATGGTTTTGGGTGCAACTGTAAATGGGATTGACTCCTTAATTTCTCTTTCTTCGGTCTTGTTGTTGGTGTACAGAAATGCAACTGATTTCTGTGCATTGATTTTATATCCTGATACTTTACTGAATGCCTGTACAAGTTCTAGCAGTTTTGGAGTGGAGCCTTTTGGGTTTTCCACATATAGTATCATATCATCTGTGAAGAGTGATAGTTTGACTTCTTCTTTACCAATTTGGATGCCTTTAATTTCTTTTTGTTGTCTGATTGCTGAGGCTAGGACTTCTAGTACTATGTTGAATAGCAGTGGTGATAATGGACATCCCTGCCGTGTTCCTGATCTTAGCGGAAAAGCTTTCAGTTTTTTTTCCATTGAGAATGATGTTTGTGGTGGGTTTTTCATAGATGGCTTTGATAATATTGAGGTATGTGCCCTCTATCCCTACCCTTTAAAGAGTTTTGATCAGGGAGGGATGCTGTACTTTGTCAAATGCTTTTTCAGCATCTATTGAGAGTATCATATGGTTCTTGTTCTTTCTTTTATTAATGTGTTGTATCACATTGATTGATTTGCGGATGTTGAACCAACCTTGCAGCAGTGGAATAAATCCCACTTGGTTGTGATGAATAATCCTTTTAATGTACTGTTGAATCCTATTGGCTAGTATTTTGGTGAGAATTTTTGCATCTGTGTTCATCAAGGATATTGGTTTATAATACTCTTTTTTTATGTGATCCTTGTCTGGTTTTGGCATCGAGGTGATGAAGGCCTCATAAAATGAGTTTGGAAGTTTTCCTTCCATTTCTATTTTTTGGGACAATTTCAGGAGAACGGGTATTAATTCTTCTTTAATTCCCCTGGGAAGCCGACTGGCCCTGGGCTTTTGTTCGTTTGGAGATTTTTGATGACTGTTTCAATCTCCTTACTGGTTATAGGTCTGTTCAGGTTTTCTATTTCTTCCTGGATCACTTGTGGTAGTTTATATGTCTCTAGGAATGCAGCCATTTCTTCCAGATTGTCAAATTTGCTGGTGTAGTGTTGCTCATAGTATGTTGTTATAATTGGCTGTGTTTCTTTGATGTTAGTTGTGATCTCTCCTCTTTCATTCATGATTTTATTTATTTGGGTCCTTTCTCTTTTCTTTTTGATAAGTCTGGCCAGGGGTTTATCAATATTATTAATTCTTTCAAAGAACCAGCTCCTAGTTTCGTGGATTTGTTCTATTGTTTTTTGGTTTCTATTTTATTGATTTCTGCTCTGATCTTTATGATTTCCTTCTCCTGTTGGGTTTAGGCTTTCTTTGTTGTTCTTTCTCTAGCTCCTTTAGGTGTAGAGTTAGGCTATATATTTGAGACCTTTCTTGTTTCTTGAGAAAGGCTTGTACCGCTATATATTTTCCTCTCAGGACTGCCTTTGCTGTGTCCCACAGATTTTGAACCGTTGTGTTTTCATGATCATTTGTTTCCATGAATTTTTTCAATTCTTCCTTAATTTCTCGGTTTCTCCATTCATTCTTTAGAAGGATGCTGTTTAGTCTCCATGTATTTGGGTTCTTTCCAGCTTTCCTCTTGTGATTGAGTTCTAGCTTCAGAGCATTGTGGTCTGAAAATATGCAGGGAATGATCCCAATCTTTTGATACTGGTTGAGACCTGATTTGTGACCCAGGATGTGATCTATTCTGGAGAATGTTCCATGTGCACTAGAGAAGAATGTGTATTCTGTTGCTTTGGGATGAAATGTTCTGAATATATCTGTGGTGTCCATCTGGTCCAGTGTGTCATTTAAAGCCTTTATTTCCTTGTTGATCTTTTGCTTGGATGATCTGTCCATTTCAGTGAGGGGAGTGTTAAATTACACTACTCTTATTGTATTATTGTTGATGTGTTTCTTTGATTTTGTTATTAATTGGTTTATATAGTTGGCTGCTCCCACGTTAAGGGCATAGATATTTAAAATTGTTAGATCTTCTTGTTGGACAGACCCTTTGGGTATGATATAGTGTCCTTCCTCATCTCTTATTATAGTCTTTGGCTTAACATCTAATTGATCTGATATAAGAATTGCCACCCCAGCCTTCTTCTGATGTCCATTAGCATGGTAAATTGTTTTCCACCCCCTCACTTTAAATCTGGAAGTGTCTTCGGGTCTCCAGTGAGTTTCTTGTAGGCAGCATATTGATGGGTTTTGTTTCTTTATCCATTCTGTTACCCTGTGTCTTTTGATTGGGGCATTTAGCCCATTAACATTCAGGGTAACTATTGAGAGATATGAATTTAGTGCCATTGTATTGCCTGTAAGGTGACTGTTTCTGTACATTGTCTGTTCCTTTCTGATCTACTACTTTTAGGGTCTCTCTTTGCTTAGAGGATCCCTTTCAATATTTCCTGTAGAGCTTGTTTGGTGTTTGTAAATTCTTTTAGTTTTTGTTTGTCCTGGAAGCTTGTTATCTCTCCTTCTATTTTCAATGATAGCCTACCTGGATAGAGTATTCTTGGCTGCATGTTTTTCTCGTTTAGTGCTCTGAATATATCATGCCAATTCCTTCTGGCCTGCCAGGTCTCTGTGGATAAGTCTGCTGCCAAGCTAATATTTTTACCATTGTATGTTACAGACTTCTTTTCCCGGGCTGCTTTCAGGATTTTCTCTTTGTCTCTAAAACTTGTAAATTTTACTATTAGGTGATGCTGTGTGGACCTATTCTTATTGATTTTGAGGGTGGTTTTCTGCACCTCCTGGATTTTGATGCTTGTTCCCTTTGCCATAATAGGAAAATCCTCTCCAATAATTCTCTCCAATAGACCTTCTGCTCCCCTCTCTCTTTCTTCTTCTTCTGGAATCCCAATTTTTCTAATGTTGTTTCATCTTATGGTGTCACTTATCTCTCTAATTCTCCCCTCGTGGTCCAGTAACTGTTTGTCCTCTTTTGCTCAGTTTCTTTGTTCTCTGTCATTTGGTCTTCTATATCACTCTTTCTTTCTTTTGCCTCATTTATCCTAGCAGTAAGAGCCTCCATTTTTGATTGCACCTCATTAATAGCTTTTTTGATTTCAACTTGGTTAGATTTTAGTTCTTTTATTTCTCCAGATAGGGCTTTTATCTCTCCAGAGAGAGTTTCTCTAGTATCTTCCATCCCTTTTTCAACCTGACTAGCACCTTGAGAATCGTCATTCTGAACACTAGATCTGACATATTACCAATATCTGTATTGATTAGGTCCCTAGCCTTTGGTATTGCGTCTTGTTCTTTTTTTATGTGATGAGTTTTTCCCCCTTGTCATTTTGTCCAGATAAGAGTACATGAAGGAGCTAATAAAATACTAAAAGGGTGGCAAAGACCCCAGGAAAATGCACTTTAGCCAAATCAGAAGAGACCCCAAATCATGGGGCCCGGGGAGAAAGGGGATAAAAAGAAGTTCAGAAAAAAAAGAAATTTAAAAAAAAGAAAGAAAATAAATTTAAAAAATATATAAAAAAGAAAAATATATATATATTAGACTGGTACTAAAACAGGGTCACCCACTTAATTTTGGGAGTATTTTGGTATCCTAGAAGAAACTACCTCCCAAAATTTTAAAAAATTAAAAACATATATAAGGATAAACACAATAAATGGATGAAATATGCCTATAAAGATGGAAAAAATTTTTAAATTTCTTAAAAAGGAGTTGATAAAGTAAGTTGGGAGAATAAAGAAAAAAAAAGTAGAGAGATTTTGCTTGGGCTGGAGACTAGACCAAGCCCTGAGCTAGATTTAGTGCATATTTGATCTATTAGAAGAAGTTGTACCCCAAATTTTTTAGAAGAAAAAACCCTATGTGTATACAAAAAATAAAGTTAGATTCAATGAAGGATAAACTATGACTATAATAATGAAGGTTCAGAAAAGATTATTATTTTTTTTTTGATGTAAGGTATTATTAAGATAAACTAGTTAAAAACATTCAAAGAGCAAAGGGTAAAAGTTAAAAAAAATTAGAAGAAGAAAAAAAAATTAAAAAAAATTAAATTAACTTCAAGACTAAGGAATCATGGGAGAAAGCCATGAATTCCATGCTTTGCTTTTTCCTCCTCTGGAATTCTCCTGTTCTCCTTGGTATATGAACTTGGTTTTGGCTGGATTACTTGTTGATCTTCTGGGGGAGGGGCCTGTTGTAATGATTCTCAAGTGTCTTTGCCCCAGGGGGAATTGCACCGCCCTTACCAGGGGCTGGGCTAAGTAATCCCCTTGGGTTCCCTTTCAGGAGCTTTTGTCCCCTGAACGCTTTCTGTAGAGTTCTGGAGAATGGGAATGAAAATGGCGGCCTCGCAATCTCTGGCCCGGAGGAGCAGAGAGCTCGGGGCCCCTCGTCAGTGCGCCCTCAGAGACAAGCACTCAATCACTCCTATGTCCCTGGCCTCTGGCTGCACTCTGAGCTCACCCAGCCTGTGACTGGTTCATTGTAACCCTGAGCTGAGAGTCACTCCTCGGCTCTGTCTCTGTAGCCAGCTTCCCTGCTTTAATACCTGCAAACTCTGTGACACTCAGACACCCCCAATCCTTCTGTGACCCCGCAGGACCTGGGGCCAAGCTGACCCCACGTGGGCTTCACCCCAGTTTAGCCTCTGGAGCGATGTCCCTCAATGGAGCACACTTTAAAAGTCCTGATTTTGTGCTCTGTTGCTCTGCCCCTTGCCAGGAGCTGGCCCCTTCCCCTGCGGTCTATCTTCCCATCGCTTTGGATTCACTTCTCCGCCAGTCCTACCTTTCAGAAAGTCGTTGATTTTCTGTTTCTAGAATTGTTGCTGTTCTTCTGTTTGGTCTCCTATTGGATTTGTAGGTGTTTGAAATGGATTGATAAGCTATCTAGCTGATCTCCTGCTACCTGATGTAGTCTCAGCCTGCTACTTCTCCACCAGCTTTTTTGATAAGCTTTCTGCGTATTCCCTTGAGTATTTTCCTTTCTGAGCAGCTGCTTTATATTTTCCTAATGTGAGGTTAAACAGTTCCTTTTAAGTAGTTTTTACTTATTATCATTTTGGCTTCTAGAGAATTCTGTTCTGAGCTCATGTCTTTCTCTGCTTATTCGATACTGTGGAACTCCTTAAGTTCTTTCTTCTGAAAAGACCTCATTGGGCCATTTCTCTTTTGGAAGACTGGCCTAACAGTTGCAGTAGACAAGGAGGAGCAGCTCTGTGAAGGTCAGAGACCTAGGCTAAATCACATATTAAACCAGTTGCTAAGTGAAGAAAGCTATTTGATCTACTGTTCTCATCTTATTCTCCTTATTTTGGGCATGTTAAATATACTTTTTTACTTAAAGATCTGTTGGGTGAATAAAATTACATAATGAATGCACTTGAACCCTTTGGGTATTTGAAAGTTTTTTCAGATATCATTTGTTTTAATCTATATTTTTTATGCATGTTGGCACCTCTATCCTTATTTTAGATTTAATAAATAATTATATTTCACCTGTTCTGCCTAGATAGAAAACAGAGAAATTCTCAGGCACTAAGTTTCCAAAAAATGTAGTATTTTTTCATATGTCTTAATTGCATCTTTTTCATGAAGTATTCTCATCCAACAACCTGTTTGGTGTCATTAGTGGACTGGTTAAATAATTTAATCAAAAGAATTAAACTAGCTGTATATGTAGTTTAACAATGATCTTTAAGACAAACCCTAAAGACTTGACTTTCTGTAATTTTCTTTATGAAATTCCATTAATGAAAAGATATTGTTTGTATTATATAGCAAGAATTTCCTAGTGTTGGAAGTACTTTTACAACTAAAGACTGTTTTAAAAACTAACATGAAATATCTGAATAATTTAATCCATTGGCATATATTTACTATTCTCAGACTATGAGGGCCATTACACTTCAGTGGATTGAATTTTGGTGAGGCATGGATAGGGACTAGTACTTGCTTTGAAATTGGTGGATAGAAGCAGATTCTTGAGGTTTTGGTTTAAATAACTGGCAAAAAAAATATTATCTAACTGGTAGGGAAAGCTGAGAGAAGCAGAATCATCAAAGACCATGTGTTAAACATAGGTTCAAGATGTTTCAAACTAGAAAACCCTCTTAGCTACCAAGTAGAGACCTTGGTATATGAATTTCAGATCTGCAGTTCAGGGATTGATCTCAGAGAAGTGTGGAAAAAAAGGGGGCGTCTTCAGCATGTCAGTTATATTTACAGTCTAATCTACCACTGAGGTCATGAGAGAGGACAGAACAAGGAAGTAACATTGTACCAAAAGCTAGGTGAACTCTCTTCCCTGCAGAAGCACAGTGCCTGAGGGATGTTTGGGTTTAGAAACTCACAGTAGCATGTACAGCCTTCATGGCTGTAGCTCATGGTGGCCGCTGGTCAGAGGATGACAAAGCCAAAACCAAAGCAGGAAGCCTGCTTTACTCTACTTACCTATTGATGTCATTCAGAAGAGTAAAGGAAGGGGCTAGGCTGTATGTTAAGTATTTTTATCAGCTGCTGTGGAGGATCTTCAGCACGTTTTAAGTCGTAGAAATCACCTTTTCTTAGATGTGATTAGGAAATAAATGTGGTATGGGAAATAAATCTGTTAATGAAGATGATACAGCAATTTTTAAAAAGCTAGAGGATTATAGTAAACTATCTACAGCAGAAGTAGAACATAGGAAGGGGTATGGTTTAAATGTTTGTGTCTCCCCAGAATTCACGTGTTGAATCTACTCTCAGAAGTTACACTATCAATAGGTGTGGTGTCTTGGAGTTGATGATGTCATGGGGTGGAACCCTCATGAAGCGGACTGTGCTCTTATAAAAGAGAATCCACAGAGCTCCCCAGCCCCTCTCCCCATGTAAGGATACAACTGGAAACTTGAAACCTAGAAGAGGGCTCTCACCTGATCATACAGGCACTCTAAACTGGGATTTCCAACCTCTTGAACTGTGAGAAATTAATTTCTGCTGTTTTTTAAGTCACCTTCTTTGTGGCATTTTGTTGCAGCAGCCTGAATGGACTAAGACAGGAAGCAACTTATTCAAATGTTACCAAATGTCCTTCATTATAAAAAAAAATAAAAAAACTCATGCTAAGAGCATAAATTTGAAGGTAAATGCCATAAAGTTCAAAATAAATAAAAATAAATTATTCAAGTAATTTGAATGCCAGCTCAATCACAAAATTTGCTGGATTCTTAAAGTGTTTTTTTTTTAAATGTATCTTCTCTCATTTCTTGTTTAAATATATATTAACTAAGAAATACAAAACAGGGGCACCTGGGTGGCTCAGTTGGTTAAGCATTTAACTCTTGATTTTGGCTGAGGTCATGATCTCAGGGTTCTGAGATGGAGCCCTATCTCAAGCTCTGCGTTGGATGTGGAGCCTGCTTAATATTCTCTGTCTCCCTCTTCCTCTTCCACTGCCCCTTCCCCCCACCTCACTCACCTGTGTGCTTTCTCTTTCTCTAAAAAAAAGAAAAAAAAAAAAAGGAGTAGGCTCCTGGTGGCTCCTTAATGACTGCCTTTGGCTCAGGTCATGATCTCAGGGTCCTGGAATTAAGCCACACATTAGGCTCTCTGCTCATTCAGTGGTGAGTCTGCTTCACCCTCTCCCTCTGTGATCTCTCTCCCTTTTTCTCTCTTAAATAAATAAATGAAATCTTAAAAAAAAAAGTGCAAAATAATGAACTTTTTTCAGTTGTCTCCTTTGTCTGTTAGGCTGATTTCATAATTACTATTCAGTTGGCAGTAGATTCATTATTATTTATCTATACAAAACTTGCAAGATTTTTAATATAACAAATGAACCTAAACCATCCTTTCCCAGAACTTGGTGTAAGAACATATGTACATATCTTCACATGAATAGTATCTGACATCGTATTCAATTAGGAAAAAAGTGTGTGTGTGTGTGTGTGTGTGTGTGTGTGTGTGTGTGTGTGTATGTGTGGAGCGTTACTAGAAAATTCCAACAGTCCAGAGTTTGACATAAACTTAACCTAAACTCTGATTTCCAGTCTCTCATGAGAAATTTGGAAGTTGCTTCTCTGTCCTAATAACAAGCAAAAACTGAACAATAAGCACAAACTGAAAAATCAACTCTTCTTAGATCTGCAAGAGAAGTGAGATCACTGGGCAAATTTGTGTCTCTCTTCCGCCCCCAAGTTGGAGTAACAGGTACCCAAGAACACCTGCTTTAACTCGATTGTTGGAACTGAAAATGAGACCACCTAGGTCAAGATAATTTAACTGTTGGCTCTGGAAATTCTTGCTCAAAATGTAAGACATCAAACTAATAACTTCACTATTTCAAAAAATTCGTGCAAAGAGGTTAATCCTGGCAAATTTTTTCACATCTGAACAAATAGTTTTCTTATCATAACAGATTACTCAAGACTCACATTGAAACCCTAATTTTACCATTCCCAATTATTATATGAACTTTATCTAATCTTAAACCCCTCCTGGAAAGATTTTTCTTAACCAGTCTTGCTCAGAGCTCAAACTCCAGTAAACAGCCTTTTTAAACTTACTTCATTTGAGAAACTACTAAGATTGCCAAGGTTGTGTGTTCCCTTGCTATAGTAATTTTTACAAGCCAATTTTATTTGACTGACAGAGGTCTTCCTAGCATCTCTGTGTCAGTTGATAGTATATTACATAAACCAAAACAATCAAACACAAAAATATATCTCAAAGATTGGAAAGTCAGACACAGCTACTTTATTTGCCCCCAAAAGCATAATTATAATTGAGATTACCACATTATGATGATAGAATATGAATAATTATAGCAGGAATGCCTGGGTGGCTCAATTAAGTGTCCCACTCATGTTTTGGCTCAGGTCATGATCTCATGGGTTGTGAGATCAAGCCCTACGTTGTCTAGGCTCCCAAAGTCTGCTTGAAATTCTCTCCCTCTGCCCCTCCCCTCACTCAGGCCTTCTCTCTGTCTCTCTCTGTAAAATAAGTAAGTCTTAAAAAAACACAATAGCATTTTACTATAAGTCCTTATAGTAAATGTATATGCCAAAAATTAAAAATAAAATTTCAAATATCAAAATATCTGGATAATTTTATACTTAGAAATTTTAGGGTAAACAAAGATTTTTCTCAAGTAAGTTACAGACATGTATTTTTTATGACCAATTTTTTTATTATGTTCAGTTAGCCAATATTTTTAACAATTTTATTTAGCTTTTTCTGTTATCATAATTTATGTGGAGAAATATTATTCCTTATTTTAGATTATTATAAAGACACAGCCATTTGAGTGTAAGTCAAAATGTTAATAATAGAAATAAAAAATGTAAGGGTAGAATCTGAATTATTAATAATTGCTTTATATCTTTTAGGAAATTTTTATATAATAATTCATATTCATGAATAATAATATTAATAATGAATAATTATTCATATAATAAAATATGAGTTGGAGTTACCATTAAAGTGAATAGATATGTATACCTATGTATGTAAAAAGAAATATTTATAATCGCATATCTGTACATATGTATGCATATATATTTTCCAATATCTTTATATCTCAAGCTATGAATGTTTTATATTTGGATATATTAATCCTAAAAGATAAGCTAGCATTAGTCTATTTTTACTATCTAATATGATATCAAAACAATAAATGACAAGACATTTAATAAGATAAATGATTAGTTATGCCATAAGATTTTATTTAGTAATACATGACATAGGACATTCTTTCTGGTATACCATGAAGGCTTAAATGACCTTGGATATGAAAAACAAACTGGAAAGTAAATCCTGTCATGTTCAGTTTCACAGCCATATAAAAATATAATCAAATGTCAGCACAACAGCTTGCACGTTAACAATATCAAGTCCCAATAAAGTGTTTGGAATGCTACATTAAATTATTGGATACCGATTTTTATCAGATTTGATTTTTCCCTTGAGAAATTTGATAGAATCATCAGACACAGTCCTATTTTATGATCCTGAACTCTATTTTTATTTAAAATTTCCATTCATTTTATAACAAGTTTGTGAAATAAATGTGTGAAAACTAAGAAAAAAGCCAATATTAGGGTATTTTAAGGAGTCTGTTTTGTATAATTATATTTTCTTCTTTAATAGTAGTATAACATATTGTCTATATATCAGAAATCCCAAACTCTGTTGCAGAGAGACCACATCCAAAGAACATTTGTTTGTAATAAATGCAGTTCATTAAAAATGTTATAAAAACTTTCATATACTAAAAATCAGATTTTTCATATATTAAAAACCATGTGCTAAAAAATCAGAGCTATTAGTATTTATCATCTCTAGTTAGGAAGCTAATATTCAATATACTTCACAAACATGAAGATTTATGAATCAAAATATAAATGATAAATTATAAGCATTAAGATTTTATAATCCTAGGGCATTATTTTTGTATCTGTGCTATATTTTTTGCACTACACTAGCTATAATTTTACTTTTATCTGTAGTAGGCAGTTGACAAATACTTTTGACTCTATTGCTAAATTTCATATATAAAACAAATAGAAGAATTCAAATATTTATTATTTAAAAAATAGAATTCAATTTTCAAGCAAAGGAGAAAAATCATACAATAATTTCAGTAAATGTTAATTATTTTGACAAAATTAAACATCCATTCACAGTAAAATTTTCTTAGAAAACTAGGAAAAGGAGAAAACTTTGTTCATCTAACTCTGTCTAAAATACATATAAACAAAAATTCTCATGCAAATATCATTCTTAATGTTTAAATGTTGAAATACTGTCCTTCCAGATCTGAAATGAAAAATGATATATATAGTATTTCTGTCCTAATAATTTAGCTTTGAGTTTTTTCCTACTATTTTCTCTGTATTTTATGTTAGTTTTCACTAATGGCTGTTTTGTGTCTTCCATTTTCATCCTTGTTCTAGTTCAGGTGCAAAGAAATTAGGTCAGTATATAAAACATATCTGTGCGTGTGTGTCTTTTGTATGTATGCGTATGCATTCAAAATTTCTAGATAGCAATAAAAAACTTTTCATATGAGATTTTAAAATTTGCCATTCTTAACTGTAAACGTCAAAACATCAAATGACTGAAATAAATCCAACAAAAAAAGCATAAGACTTGTGGATTTTAAACAATTTAAAAATTTAAAAATTTTATAGATATAAATTTATATAAAATTTATATAAATTTAAAATTTAAAAATTTTAAACATTATGGAAAGAAATGAAAGCATCTAATGAAGAGAGCTACATACCATATTCAAGATTTGGAATATTCAATAATGTAAAGATAATGTAACAGCATTTTTCTCAAAGCAGAAAAATTGCATATGTTTATCAAATATTTCATTTGTAATCCCATAATAAAGCACATTACATCGGGGGAAATGAATGGGCTCTGGCTACACACAAGAATAACTCATAAACAAACTGCTCATGAAAGAACCTAGCCTTAGAAAGAATACAAGAGGTAGGATTCCCTTTATGGAAATCTAACATTAAAAGCACCAAAACAGGCAAAAACCACGTTTTGGGGATGCAAACTTACTTGATAAAACAATTTCATCACAGTGATACCGGAACAAGTCAGTGTTAATTTTGGCAATGTGGAAGGGAGTTTGTAATTGGAAGGTATGGAAAAATGGAAATTTATGGGAAAATGGGAGATTTACATGTATGTTTTGTGTGTTTTTGTGTTTCTGTGTTATATTTCAAATTAAAATATTCTAAATATATAATCCAATATAAAATGACTAAAATTTAATATGCCAAAAGATTATTTTGAATATTATTTGCAGCTATTTAGTTTTAAAGAAATAAGGTTGAATACTACTATGAAATACATTGTTTACATTGCTTGACACATGTATAATAAACATGTGTGAAAATATCACGCACATGATACATACTAAAAATAGACTCAACCTGAAGAACGATAATTATTTTCAATCCTCAAATTATGTAGATTTACAAAAGGAACTTTATCTTAGAAAATTTTACTTTATTTTACTTACAATTGTGTTTTAGTGAAATGTAAAAATTTCGGAAATGCATACACATTAATTACATAAGCCATATGAAAAAGTGAAAATAATGTATGTAAGATTTTGAAAATGGAAGTTCCTGTAGTTTTTTTCACTAGCTACTGATATTTCTTATGCTTGTTTATAATGATAACATAGCAATTTATTCATATTTATTTTTTAATTTATTTAAAATTAATTAACATAGAGTGTATTACTAGAAATACAATAAAACTAGAAAAGAGTTTAGTGATCGAGCAGTTGCATGTAACACCCATATAACCAGCTCATTACATCAAGTGCCCTCCTTAATGCCCATCACCCAGTTACCCCATTTCCATTAGTGTAATAAAAATATCTGTTCTCTCATACTTATGTGCCCAAGGAATTACCACCCTTAGGAATCTACTTCCTAAATTTTGTCTTTAAAATATTAATGCCAGTTTTAAGGGCGCCGGGGTGGCTCAGTTGGTTAAGTGTTTGCCTTCTGCTCAGGTCACAAACCTGGGGTCCTGGCACTCAGTCCTATGTCAGATTCCCTGGGCAGGGAGTCTGTTTCTCCCTTTCCCTCTCCTTCTTCCTCTCCTCCCCCCAACCCCTGTTTGTGCTCTCCCTCAAATAAATAAGTAAAATCATTAAAAATTTTTTAAAAAATTAACACCATTTTAAAGATTCAAATTCATCACATAAATTTATATTAAGCATCAAGCTTATTATACATTGTCAGCTGTTCTGAAAAATATTTATTTGGAAAGCATGTATCTATTATTCACAATATAAATCAGAATATAAAATATTTGGATAAATACTTACATGTTTAACAAGGACTTGAAAAAACAATAATAATCATAAAATATTCCTATTCACCTGACTTACTTCACTAAGTATACCTATTCTTGGTAGAAGACCAGAGAAAAACAATATTGCCTCTTCCATAGTACAGTCTTTTTCCACTGTTTTGCATCAGTTTTTCTTTTTTCTCTGCTCTTCTTACATTTTTTATGTGCTGTATTGTATCATTTATCTAATTCCAGTTTTTACTGCATTTGTTTTTAGTACTTTCCTAACTTTGATAAAATTGAAATCTTTGAAGGCATTGTGTATGCATGTGTATGTGGGTGTGTTTCTGTGTTTTGTATCCTTTTGCCTAGCAATGCCAAGCTATGGTATTTATTAAGCCATTGTTTCTTAGCTTTAAACCTACCCTTTTATTGTCTGCTTAACAATGATTAAGGACTGGGAATCTATAAATACCATTTCTTCTTTGTCAAAGAGTTCCTGTGTCTGGTGCTACAGGTAGGGGTTGCCCAGTGAGATTGGCAGGCTGGAGAAGGAAAGACTTGCAGGGTTTTGTTTACTTCTTGTTGGGCTTCCCATTCCTTTCTATTGTCGAGTCCTTTTGTCAGCTGTGTATCTGCGGGGCACAGAAAAAGAGCTGCTCTCCCAAAGGATGCCCATATCCTAATTCTTGAATCCTGTGAACATATTACCTTACGTGGCAAAAAAAAAAAAAAAAAAAAAAAAAAAAAAAAAAAAAAGACTTTGCAGGTGTGTTTTTGTTAAGGGTTTGAGATGGGAAAATTACCCGGATTATCCTGATGAACTCAATACCATCACAGGTGTCATCAAATGTAGAGACAGGAGAGTCAGAGTCAGCAAAGATGTCACAATGCAAGCCAAGGGAGAGTAGAGATGTGACCAGAGGAGCATGGTTGATGGACTTTGGTGATGGAGGAAGGAGACACAATCCATGGAGTGCAGATGGCCTCTAGAAACTGATAATGGAAAGGAGGTGGATTTTCACATAGATCTTCCAGGAAGAACGCAGCTCTGCTAACACCTTGATTGTTGACAGTAAGACCCATTTCAGATTTCTGACTTCCAGAACTGCAAGATAATTCACTTGTGATGTTCAAAGCCAGTAGTGTTGTAATGACGTGTTACATCAGCAATGGAAAGTAATAAACTCTTCTTGTCACCAACATGCCAGCAGTGCTGCTTCTCCCCAGCAGCAGCATTAGTTCTAGTAACAACAGCTGATTTATTTGCATTTTTCTGGTCCTTTCAGAACCAGCCTTATTGTACTCCCTCAGAATTAATCAACACTAGACCAGGTATCAGTTCTTCATTTGTCTTGGTTCTTGTCTGTGGGACTTATTTTTCCTGCTCAGAAGAAGGCATCACAAATATCTGAAACATTAGCAGTTTTTCAGAATTATGAGTTTCTGCTCCATGGCACCCCTCCCACTTCGGCTCCCCTGTGCCTACACTAGAAATCTGCTTCTTCAGGTGCTCACTGAAATATGTTACTCTTCTATTTTTGCCTTTTTTAGTTAATAATTCTTTATATTAAATTCTCTCTGCTGACATAAACTGATGTAGTTTCTTTTTCTTTTTTTTAAGATTTTATTTGTTTATTTGAGACAGAGAGAATGTGGTAGTATATGAGCAGGTTGGTAGGGATCTCAGGGTCCTGTACTCCCTGCTTGGTGGGGAGCCTGCTTTTCCCTTTCCCTCTGCCCCCAGTGCAAATAAATAAATAGACAAAATCTTTTAAAATAAATAAATAAAAATTCAATTACATTTACTATAATTTTAAGTAATAACATCTGCTGTGTTTTCTCACATAACTACCATTTCTGATGTTCTTCATTCTTAGGTATAGATCCATATTTCCAAACAATGTTACTTTCCTTCAATAGGCAAAACCTACTTTAAAGTTTCTTGTGCTGTGGCTATGCTAGTAACGCATTTTTTCTTTTTATGTATGTTTGAAAATTTCATATTCATTTTCTAAAAGATTTTATATATTAGAGAGAGAGAGGGCGTGTACCAGTGAGGGTAGGAGTAGAGGGAAAGGGAGAGGGAGAAGCAGGTTTCCCAATGAGCAGGGAGCCTGACATGGGCCTGGGTTGGATCTTGAGATCATGACCTGAGCCGAAGGCAGACGCTTAACCGACTAAGCTATGCAGGCTCTGCTCATATTCGTTTTTAAAATTTTTTTTCTATATTTAAAATATTAGGTTGACAGTTTGTTGTTATTCTTTCAGTGCTTTATAAGTATCTTTTGTCTACTGTCATTGCTTGCATTCTCCCAGACCAGAAATCTGTTGTTGTCCTTATTTTTTTCCTGTCTGTATACTATGACTTTTACCTCTGGCTGATTTTAAGATTTTCTCTTTGTCCCTGGTTTTGAGCAATATGGACATTACATACTTTGGTGTAGTGTTCTACATATTTTCATGCCTGTGTGTGTGTGTGTGTGTGTGTGAGTTATAACATCTTTACAGAGGTATAATTGATAGACAAAGTAATGCACCTATTTTATGTGTAGAGTTTGATGAGTTTAGACATGATCTCAAGGTAGATATTTTTATGACACACAAATATCAACAATGACAACAAAGGGACCCAAGGCATCTTTGGGATATGTTAGATATGTCTATTCCTTTGATTGTGGAGTCAGAAGTGTATGGAGATTTTTGAGCTCATAGAATCTATATATTTGTAGTTTTTATCAGATTTGAAAAATTTTTGGCATTTATTTCTGCAAATATTTTGTTCCCTTCCTTTCAGGATTTCAGTTGCCCTTGGAATTGCCTGACTTTTGAAATTGTTTTTACTTTGTTCATTTTATTTGAATAAATTCTATTGCCACATCTTCAGATTCACTCATCTTCTCTTCTATGATCTCTGATCTGCCATTACATGATCCACTGAAATTTTCATCTCAAGACATTTTAGTTTCCATTTCTAAAAGTTTAGTCTTAATATTTTAATAATTTCTATGACTCCACTTAACTTTTCGAACACCTGGAATCCAGTTCAATGGCTGTTTTAATATCTGTTAATCCTAACATCCTATTTCAGTTCCCTGTCAATATGAGTAATTTTTCTCGTGGTTGGTTATATTCTGCTTTTTTTCATTGGAAGCCATACACTATGAATTGTATCCTGTAGAGGGATTGATATTTTTGTATTTCTATAAATATTCTTGAGCTTTCCCCCCACTACTCTGGGATGATGCTAAATTAGGTGGAGATAATTTGATCCCTTTATGTTTTGCTTTTGAGATTATTAAAAATGGCGGGAACCCTTTTTAGTCTAGGTTTAAATATCCTCCACTTTGGAGGCAAGACCTTCTTGAATACTCCACCTTATGGCCCCTGAATTATGAGGTTATTAGAGCCTCCGAGTGTAGAGCATTTTTGCTTCTATTTATATGGTTGATTCTTTTCCCCTAATTTTGGATAGTTTCCTGTCATACATGACCAGTTGCTGCTGCTACATAGTTGATGAGGATCCTCTGCAGATCTTCAGAATTCTTTTCTTGGGCACTTTGTTCTGTTAGTCTAGCCTACACATTGTAGCTGACTTGGTCTCCTGGATTCAAATCTCTGTCTCGTTGATTAAGAGAGTATGCTAGGCACCCCTAGGTCCCCCTTCCTTAGGCCTAGGAACTATTTGTTGGGCACTTTGCTCTGTTAGTCTAGCCTACACATTGTAGCTGACTTGGTCCCCCTGGATTCAAATCTCTGTCTCGTTGATTAAGAGAGTATGCTAGGCACCCCTAGGTCCCCCTTCCTTAGGCCTAGGAACTATTTGAAGGCGATAGCTTAAGGCAATTGTAGGGTTCATCACAGTTGTTTCCTTTGTTTCAGAAAGCACTGTCCTTGGTTGACGGATATTCAGTGTCTTGATAGCCATTGTTTTGTATTTTTGCCAGTTTTGTTGTTGGTGCTATTGCCTTTGGCAAGGGATGTAAATCTGGTAGTCCCTGTACTCCATCTTGGTCAGAAATAGAAGCCTGTGTCTTTATTCTTAAATTATATTCATTTTAAACACAGTTGAGTCTTTATATTTTTAATCCAGTCTGACAATCTCATATTTATTCATATGTTTAGCCATTTTATATTTAATTTTAAGTTTAATGCAATTATTTATATGTTTAGATTTAAGATTTCCATGTTTATGTTTGGCTTCTCATTGTGGCTCTTGATCCTTTCGTGGCTTTATTTTTTGCCTAAATTGCTTTTTTTTTCCTTTAGTGTCTTTTTATTTCTCATCTATTTACTTGCAATGTTTTTTTTCTATCTTGCTAACTTTTTAGAGTCTATTATAAGCCTCATAAACTTTGTGTGTGTGTGTGTGTGTAGAGCTTCATGAAAAATGTAATTGTTGCAACGATATGAGCCTTACAAAGGCATTTCCAATTCCAATTCCAACACTCCCATCCTGTGCTCTTTCTGTCAGATCTTTGACTTCTACATATACTGTAACCCAGTATATTTCATTTTTATTATTTTGAGTTTAAACAGTTAATAGTATTGAAATGGTTTTACTTATAAATATCAGAAAATTGCTTTGAGGATACTGCCCATTCTTTCTGGACTTTTCTGTTCCTTCCTGCAGACCAGTCTTCTGCTTAGCATCAGTTTTCCTGCAAACCAGATAACTTCTTTTTTTTTAAATAACTTTTTTAATAGTGAACTCCTGTGAATAAATTTTTACACTATTTGTCTTTCTGAAATATTCTTACACTTTTTTTTCCCTTGAGTAGATTTTTAAGTTGGTAGTTTTCTTCTTTCGGCACACTAAAGGTGTCACTTCTTTGCCTTCTGGTCTTCATTGTGTCTTATGAGAAGTCAACCATCTATTGCATTATTGTTACCTGAATGTTACATATCTTTATCTGAATGCTCTCAAGATGTTTTTCTTTTCTTTTCTTTTTTTTTTTTTGTAGTTTTACTTTGATATTCCTAAGTTTTTCTTTCTGTTTACTATTTTTGGAATATGCTGAGTTGCTTGGATTTGTGGGTTTATGTTTTTCATTCATATGGAAAATCTTGGCTCTTCTCTCTTCAAATGTTATTTCTGCACTATTACATCTGTCTTCTCCTTCTTAAACTCCCATCTCACATATGTTACACCATTTGATATTATCCTACCAACTTCAGAATGCTCTGTTCCATTTTCTTCTTTACACTATCCTTTTTGGTTTCTGTTTTTATAGTTTTTCTTGGTCTGGTTTCAAGGTAAATGAATTTTCCCATGCTGTATACAGTCTGTTAAGTTGAATTATTCATCTCCAATATCATAGATTTCATTTCTAGAATTTACATTTTGTTTCATACCTTTGCAGAAATTCCTAGCTCGTTCATGTTGTTCATATTTCTTGTTCAGCATTTCCTCTCAGTCCTTTAACATGTTTATTTTAGACAAAAATAAATTAAATGACACATTTATCATATTTTATGGTCCCTTTCTGAAAATTATAGCATTGGAGTACTCTCTTTGTCTGATTCTATTGATTATTTCCTCTCTTGATGATAAATCATACATTCTTGTCTCTTTTTAACATGTCTACAATTTTTTATTGAATGTTAAGCAATATGTACACAATTCTACTGTAAATAATATTTAAGTATGGGAAAGGGAATGGCTTTTTTGCCAGGTGTTCGGTTGGAACACTTGAGTCAAACAAGTCTGTAGTGGACTGGTTCTTGGTATTATTTTGTTTCATTTACATTCAGTTCAAAACAATATTCACATTATTTGAGGCAGAGTTACACCTTTTCTTTAGCAGCAGTTGAGACCTGAGTGACTAGAGGATTTTTCTCGTTTCCTCATTAGCCATCAACAGAACTCAGAGATGTCACTCTCAGGTCTCCTTTATTTCTGCAGTGGTAGAAAGGTTTGATGCCAGGGACTTGCTGCGAAGTCTTAGTGCCTTTGAGGTTCCCTTTAGTTATCTTCCCTGCTGACACTTCATCTGAGTGTAACTAACAAAGCTTCTCTTTCAACTCTCCTGTGTCTTCAATGATACAGATACTTGCTGCCTGGTTTCAGTGTATGGCCCAATTGCCTGTGAATTTACTTTCAGTTCTCCTTCCTGCTCTCATTCTTTTAAAATTTTTTTTTTTTTTTTAATTTCTTTGACAGAGAGAAATCACAACTAGGCAGAGAGGCAGGCAGAGAGAGAGGAGGAAGCAGGCTCCCTGCCAAGCAGAGAGCCCGATGCGGGGCTCGATCCCAGGACCCTGGGACCATGACCTGAGCTGAAGGCAGAGGCTTTAACCCACTGAGCCACCCAGGTGCCCCCCTGCTCTCATTCTTTAGTGGATTATATATGCCTGTGACCTAGAATGGGTAGCTCAGCCCCCCTGCCTTTCTCTGAGTACTAAATACAGAAGTGTGCACTTTACCTATCACAAATAAATGTTGGTAATCCCTGATATATTTTTATTTGTCTGTGTTAGATTATTTAAGGGAATTTTTATTTAAAACTTATTTTTTCCCCTGGAAGCATAAGGAATTAGCTTATGTAATAGATATAATCTTGAAATCTGTTATCACACAGATTCAGTTTTGATCACTATGTGATTTGGATATATTACTTACCTATAAACCTCAGTTTCCTATCTGGGAAAATTTTGAAAATAATGGCACTAGTATCTTAGGGTTGCTGTGAAGATGAAATAAAACATATAAAATCATTTAGCTTAATGGATGGGCATATTAATCACATAACAAATTAGGTAATATTATTATTATCATTATAACTCTAATATATATAATAAATATTATAGGTACTACAGCTCTATCCAGATATTATTACATAATAAAAGCAACATATATTAACCTTCTCAGTGGGCTGTATGTTTCAAGGTAGATATTTTCACTGCATGCTGAACACTCATAGGTTGGGAATGAAATGATTTTATCATGTACCATATAGACATGACTTCCAATGAGACTTCCCAGCCTTTGGGGATATAAGTTTTATTTCCTAAAGAAGATTATTCCTGAAATATATACTCATGCAATATTGTTATCTATTTACAAATGGTGATTAAAGAAAAGAAGGAAGATGAGTTTAGTGTGAAACATGAGTTTCTCTCCCTCCCTCCATTTTCTTGGCAACTCAATCAAATGACAAAAATAAAATATTTAAATAATTTTGAGGCACACAGTAGGTGATCAATAAATGGTCCATCCTTTGCCTTATTTGTATGCATATTACACATAATAAACAAATGATTACCCCTTGTTAAGTAATACTGTGTGAAAACATAAGGACCTTAGTGTGTGTGTGTGTGTGTGTGTGTGTGTGTGTGTGTGTGTGTGTGAACAAATGCTTATAGCAGCTTTATTTGTAATAGCCTAAAACTGGGAACAATGCAAAAGCCCATCAGCAGGTGAATAGAAAAACAAACTTCAGGATATGCATACAATGGGCTACTACTCGGTAATAAGAAATGAACTATTGATACATACTATAACAAGGATGAATCTCAGAATAATTATGGTGAGTGAAAGATGTCAGAAAGAAAGAGTAATACTATATTATTCCATTTTATAAAATTCTACAAGATGGAAACAAATTGATAGTGAGAAAGCAGATCAGTGATTACTGGAGGATGAGGGCAGGGAGGGACAAGAGGAAATTTCTGGAGGTGATGGGTATGTTCATTATCACTTGTGATGATTTCCTCGGTGTCTATATACATCATAACTTTCAGTATGTTTAGTATACACTTAAATTATGTTCAGTTTATTTTACATCAGCCATATCTTAGTGGTCCTGTTTGAAAAAGGACCCTATCTTGTAGATCAGAGGATTTATCCCAATAATTTGCATAGGATAAATGGTCAATATTATTTTGAAAACCAGAATATTGATAAATAATTTTTTTCAAATGAATGAATCTTCTCATTTAACTATGTGGATGCTTAGAAGAGGTAAATAATCAAATTAAATTATTTTAGATAAGGATGTTTGTATGAGGTGGGCTGACATGTCCTCTGAGTACATCTCAGTTTCAGGGATTCCTTTCTGAGTATTAGATTGGTCCAATGTGCTACTGGATGAATTTCTTACTATGCATTATCTCTGAACTGGCTTGATTACTTTGAAAGTTGAGTTGATTATGATTGGGCTATGACCACTTCCTATGCTTCCTAATCAGATTTGCTCAAGTGTTCACCACTATTCTGTTACTATCTTTCCTTCATCCCTCAGATTTCTTCTTATCCACGGTAATCTCTAGAAAGTCATAGGCTGATTGTTAAGGATGAGACTCTTTAAGTCAAGAGAGATACTTTCTCTTTCGCTTGATTCTTATTCTGAATATAGATGGTAAATATCATTATTCTGGAACATAGTATGTCCCAGGTGAATGTATGAAATTCTAAGGCCAGAATCAGACCAAAAATGTATTAATTTACATCACTTTATATTCTGGACATTTATTTCCCAGAAAGACAACATGAAGAATGATTTGTTTAGAATAGGTATCTACTATTAATGGGATCTAAAGACATTCATTCTCAACACTAACTAGAAAATTGGAGAATAAGCTATGAGAGAATATACTTATCCTATATATTAAGTCCTTCCAATTATTGGCATGTGATATTGGTATGGTCTTATAGCTATAATCTGATATGCTTATCAAGCCAGAACAATAGGAATCATACTGGGAATGTAGTATCTGCTGTTAGGAAAGATTAAAGATGATTTTATTGTTTTTTATGAGAAGCTTAAAATTTCATGGAATAAAATACTTCCACTATTCGAAAGACCTATAAGATGCCCAGTATGAAGTCATCAATAGCAATTCTCCTTAAACCATCACTGCCTTGCTTTCTCTTTTACTTTAATCTTCTCCATATGTAGATGTTATTTAAATTCATCATTATAAGGAACCTTGCATTTTTATCAATTGGAACTTCCTGATCCCTCCCCAAAGAAAGACATGTGCATTTTATTACTTAGTATTCTTGGTACTCGCTCTTAAATGTGGCACGTACTGCAAAATCTTACTTTTACTATAAAAATACATAAATTTATCAAATGAATTTTTTCTCTTATGAAAACATTTAGAATTTTTTGTTAAGTGTTTTGGTTGTGTTTTTCAGATAAACCCACCTATACATTGAAATGAATATTAATTAATTGCTTTATGTAATATTCCTGTAAATAAAATACATTCCAGGACATATTCCATAGATAGATGGTAAAATTGTTTTCTTTATATTGCCGTATTCTTGGGAAATATTATTATCTGATACAGTATTAAGTAGGTATCTTCAATATATTTAGCTCTGACCATCCATTTAGAGTCAGAATAAATATTTTGTTACATAAAATAAAACAAAAATTGATAACTGGGAATTTAATGCAGAATTTTTCATCTATATATTTCTGGTTTTAGTTGTAATGTCGTGGGATTTTTTTCCCTTCATTTTTTTTTCCATTAGCCCACACTTATATTTAAGTCACAGCATGCAGTTGAGCTAGAAAATTATGAAATCATTGTAAACACAGTATGAATCCTCTAAAGAAAATATTTGTGAAAATTGGAGTAATGCACTGTTTTACCCAACAGGACATGAGATGGCTCTTTCTATTTCAGAAATGCATAATCAGGTGTTACCATTCATCTTTAATGTTCCTGTTGACTCAGAGGCAAGCCACTCATGTATTTATTTATAGGAGCCATAGTTTGTTTTGATTTCATTTGTTTCAACTGACATTTTGGAGGTAAAATACAACTTGATTATTCCTTTGTTGACTTATGCAGTAAAGGTTTCATTCCTACTTACCAAATAACAATCTAATTCATTTTCTTCTCTTTATTTTAGTTAACAACTGTTCGCATCAGACCAGTAAAACAACAGAAATAAAAATCATTAAAATATCGCTAACTAAAATTAATTATCCTGTGGGAGTAACAGCAAGCTAAAGATGATTATTATAGAGACCAATTTAGAAATTTATATTACTTATTATTCTTATTTATATTATTTAAAAATGTCTATTTATTATTTAGTATAGTAAAGATTTTTGTATTATAAAGCAATAACCTTTCAATGGGAAATTAATTGTGGTAGATAATCTTTTATCCCATTCTTGTTCCTAATTTTCTCCCAAGTCCTATAATAACCAAAATAAAAAATACATTTTTGAGTATTTTTGAGTGTTGTAACAATTTTGGGGGGACTTATGATACACCTTTGGTTATACTGATTATACATTTGTGTTAGTTCATTTGCTTGCCCTCAAGGAACTACAGATACTCAGCATTCATACCCCTGCATAACTTTTCCCTAGAATCTGTGATGGGCTGGTGACTTGGTTTAGCCAACTGAGTGTGCCAGATTCTACAGTGTGTCAGTTCTGGGCTGAAACCTTAGGAAGGCTAAGCAGCTTCTTTGATCCTCTAGTACAAAGTTAGCTATTCTGTTGGAGCTTCCAAATAGAAAGACCAGGTGGAGAGACCATATTGAGAAAGAGATGCTTCAAACTACTTGGAATAAGAGGGAAATCCAGCTGTCTCACTGTCCCAGATGAATGGTGGTTGCAGAAGACTTGCCAGCTAAACATAGCTACTCTCATAACCACCAGCAGTAAGTGGAAAAGAACCACCTACTGAGCCTAGCATAGATGGATGATTTCTGAGAAGTAAGATCATTGTTTCGTCAAGCCACTAATTTTGATGTTGGTTTGTTACAGAGGAATCATTAACTGAAATAGAAATAGCTAAGAAGGGGCACCTTGGTGGCTCAGTGGGTTAAAGCCTCTGCCTTGGGCTCAGGTCATGATCTCAGGGTCCTGGGATTGAGCCCTGCATCTGGCTCTCTGCTCAGTGGGGAGCCTGCTTCCCTTCCTCTCTCTCTGCCTGCCTCTCTGCCAACTTGTGATCTCTGTCTGTCAAATGAATAAATAAAATCTTAGAAAGAAAGAAAGAAAGAAAGAAAGAAAGAAAGAAAGAAAGAAAGAAAGAACAAAAATGAACCACTGTTGCAACAAAACACATGGCCTTGACTTTGGGATCAGGCATTTAGCAATAGAGGGCACTTAAGATGAGACTGTTCGTGAAGCGAAAAAAGCAGTGATGAGTTGTTATAAAAGGCTAGAGGAAAGAGGATGGAGTTATATACTGGCACTAAATTAATGATATTATCTTCTAGGGTAACATGGACACCAGGATATTTAATAAATGTGTGGACCGGGCTAATCAGATTTCCAGGCAGATTGTGAAAGTAGCAAATAGTTTCTTTTAGCTCCCTTTGATTAAGAATGCAAGGAGAGATGAGATTAAGATAGAAACGTGGAGTTTTCAGGGTAGAGAAAACATACACATTTCACATGTTCTTTTATTTTTCCTCTGACTCAAGGGTATTTAAATAATTTTGCAGTAACTGTAGTTATTGTTTTCTTATTCTTAACAAAGAAAGCTATGCAGAGGTGACTAATGAAATTCAGGTAATGTGTGTGAATGGCCCTTAACCTCTTGATCAACAAATTATATGCTTTCAAAATTCACATTCACATTGTTTAACTCTGCACAGAGATGTATGCACACAGCCCTTATCTCAGCTCTGAATGTCAAGCATAAATTCACTGAATGATTAAACTTCAAATTATTTGACTCCATTCTTGTCACCCAGGCAAGGAAAGTAAACTGCTTGGTTTTCTTAATGTCATCTCCATTATTTTCTCTTAATTATAAGCAATGCTGCTGTTACAAACATTTTTCTATTTAAATTTTTAAGCATAACACTTCTTCATTCTATTTATTTTCCACCATAATTTCTCTTCTTTTGAAATTCTGTATCTGGTGAGACATCGTTGTGATATAGTCCTTTAGTTCTTTAGGCACAGGTTTCTTTATTTCTTTGAGCATATTTAAAATCACTATATTAATGTCTTTGTCTAGCAAGTCCAACATCTGTGCCCCCCTCTGGGGTAGACTCCATGCACTTTGTTTTTCTCTGCATATATGCATATTGTTCTTTGGATGTGTCATAACTTTGTGCCAAAACCATACATCTTCGATAATACAACGTGGCAGCTCTGGAAATGAGATTTTCTTTTATTTATTTATTTATTTATTTATTTATTTATTTATTTACAGAGAGAGATCACAAGTAGGCAGAGAGGCAGGCAGAGAGAGAGGAGGAAGCAGGCTCCCTGCGGAGCAGAGAGCCCGATGCGGGGCTCGATCCCAGGACCCTGAGATCATGACCTGAGCCGAAGGCAGCGGCTTAATCCACTGAGCCACCCAGGTTCCTTACTTAGAGTTTGCTGGTGGTGCTGCTGCGGCTTTTTGTTTGTTGTTGTTTACTGACTTTCCTGGAGTTTCTGCATTTCCTAAAGTGTGCAGCCACTGAAGTCGGGGTTCAGTTAGCTTACTGGTCAGATGATTGGTCAGTATTTTCCTTAGATGCCTGAAACAATGTCTCCTGCCCTTTGCTGAGTCCTCTGTGTGTGTTGGGGCAAGCCTGCAGCATTCGGGGGCCATTTGCAAATCTTCCTTAAGCCTTCACATCCTGCTTGCCCAGGACTTTAAGTCATCCAGGTGTGGGACCTTGGTACTCTCCCAAGTCTTTCTTGACCATGTGCACAGCTCTGCATATATGTTCCTTTTGCTCAGCCTTCTAAATTCTCATGTGTTAGAGCTCTTCAGAATCCCTGATGCACATTTAATTCTCCAGCTGTGTTTGGCCAGGATCTTGTTTTAACCAACTAGTATCACATCACAGCTTCATGATGGAAATACTTGCCACTGATTTTTTTTTTTTTTTAAGATCTTATTTTTAAGTACTCTCTTAAAAAGAGGCTCACACTCACAACCCTGAGATCAAGAGTTTCACATTCCACCAACGGAGCCAGCCAGGCACCTGCCACTGATTATTTTTTTTTTTCCATTTTATTTATTTTTTCAGCGTAACAGTATTCATTCTTTTTGCACAACACCCAGTGCTCCATGCAAAACGTGCCCTCCCCATTACCCACCACCTGTTCCCCCAACCTCCCACCCCTGACCCTTCAAAACCCTCAGGTTGTTTTTCAGAGTCCATAGTCTCTTATGGTTCGCCTCCCCTCCCCAATGTCCATAGCCCGCTCCCCCTCTCCCAATCCCACCTCCCCCCAGCAACCCCCAGTTTGTTTTGTGAGATTAAGAGTCATTTATGGTTTGTCTCCCTCCCAATCCCATCTTGTTTCATTTATTCTTCTCCTATCCCCCTACCCCCCCATGTTGCTTCTCCATGTCCTCATATCAGGGCAAATACTCTGAAGATAAGACTTTTCCAGTGGAATTCCAGACAAATTAAAAAGTGGAAACATCTGGGGAGTGGGTTTTTCCAGAGGCCTGTGAGACAGATTCAAGAAGTGATAATACTCTGGGGTGGGAGTTTTTGAAGGATTTCAACATGAGTCTGGCTCTTCCAAGACATGCGGAGGGCTACACACATGGAGGTGGGAGTGGCTTCGTTGCAGTGCCACAGACCCTGCTGCTCCGAGGACAGCACTTTTCTAAGGGAAACATTCCTCAGATTGTCGAAAGCCTTTGTTTAATTTCTAGAATCCTGAAAATACTGATTTTGAACAATTTTTGCTAGCATTTCTGTTATTTTTCTGGAGAAGTAGATTTATGGTGCTCCTCACTGTAGAAGTCCAGCCAACACTACTCCATGCTTAGAATAGTTTTCTAGAAAGATATCATTTGATACAAGTATCTTTACATAGCTTGCTTAATTTATTTCCAAAATGGCTATAACAGTATTTCCATCGGAAGAGAATGAAAGTTATTATCTTGCACTGTACAGACAGATTGGAGTAATATTGGTAATGTTTGTCAATATGACAGTCCATAAATGTAACTGATTGTTGGTTTTTTGCATTTTTTAATTGATGTAACAGACACATGTGCACATGCACACACACATGTAAAAACTGATCTTGCTTAGTTAATGTAGAAATTTATGGTAGTCATGTCTATGATGGGTTTCTAAGAATATTTTTAGAAAGACTTGGCGAGTCAGAAAGTGTGCTCTGCCTCCAAGAATGATGTGAAACCAAAAGTACCATCCCTGCAAGACTATCTTTGTGAGTCACAGAAAATCAGCCTGACCAAGTAATTTAGTCTCAGATTTTGTTGCCTTCATATACATCCACACTTAGACTTTTTTTTTTTTGTTTTGATTTTTGTGGTAGTGTCTTGCATGTTCCTGTCTCTTAGTCTCTTATTTTTAAGTTTTTTACTAGTTGTCATGATTTTCCTGGGACAAAGAAGGTTTGACAAGGTCTAATAGATGAATTTCTAACGGGGATGTGAATGGAAATTTGGATAGAGGTAGGCAATTTGAGGGGAAAATGATGAAAGATGGAACAAAAATGTCAACAAATTGTTTTTCAAATGTAGTAAAATTTTCTGTCAATTCTAAAACACCAAAAGTTTTCTGGAAGCCATATATTTAATCATTTTTCCCATATGGATAAACCATAAATAAATATGTAGCATTTTCAATTATTTTCTGGAACTATTATTAATTTCCTGTGTAATTCTGAGAGAGCCTATTAGTTCTTTCATAAGTTGTTTCAATTGTAAAATTAGAACTGAATAAGGACTCATGGTTTATCATATGAATAAATAAGAGTGATTGGAAAGTTTGCAAATACTGCCCACATAAAAACTAGAGTTTCTGCCCCAGGTTGAAAAGTAAGCTCTTTATAACCATTAACCAATGTGTGTTTTGGGGATGGGAGTAATATATACTACTAACACTTAGGTATAGGTGAAAACCCTGGGTATGACATCTTGAGTTCCACTTTTTAAAAATACGAACATTCTACCTCCTCGAGTTTTTTTGAGCAAACTTTCTTAAATCCATTTTCTTGCTTCTTTTGAAGAGATTTGGTAGCAATGCATAAAGTAACTTGCTTTTGTCAACATACTGTAATTAGTCACTTATTTTTAGAGCTGAATGTTAATGAGTCATTTCATGTTCTTAATTAAAAATGTTTCAGAATGGCATTGAGCTATAGAACAAATGGACAAATTAAGTCTATTCTGTATGATCATTTACCCTTTTAAATACATAATATATTTTTAAATGTTGAAATTAAGCACCAAGATTAATGCTATAATAATAGAGAATAAACCCACTACTCAAGTGCGTTTTTGTTTTTGTTTTTTTTCATGACAACAATCACTTTAAGGTCATACTTCACCATCTAAAAACTTTTTAAAAAATTCTGGATGGGGCGCCTGGGTGGCTCAGTGGGTTAAAGCCTCTGCTTTTGGCTTGGGTCATGATCTCAGGATCCTGGGATTGAGCCCTGCATCCCGCTCTCTGCTCAGCAGGGAACCTGCTTCCCTTCCTCTCTCTGCCTGCCTCTCTGACTACTTGTTATCTCTGTCAAATAAATAAATAAAATCTTTGAAAAAAATTCTGGATAAATACATCTCAGTTATCGTTCCCTTTTCATCTCTCATCTGATCTTTTAAATCACCTGGCTATTCAGTGCTTCTCATTCGTACCCTACTCAACCTTATGTCACTAATCTACTTACTTATTTGTTATCATTTATTATTGTTTACCATTCAGTTTACCCTATTTAGTATTTCAAATCCATTGATCTCATTTACCAATGCAGTTTAGTTTTCTACTTATTATTTTTGTTTCCTTTAAACTATTACTTTTTAAAATTGTAACAATTTTAAAATATAATAATTTTAAAATATTTTAAAATAAAATAATTTTAAAATATTTTAAAATAAATAAATTTTAAAATATAACAATTTTAATGATTTTTATTGGGGAAAATTTTCAAAAGATGAGCAGTAATAAGATCTAAGATTCAGGATCGATGTCAAAAGAAACTATAGTATTACTTCTCACACTTTAGGATCATTTTCTGTTACTTCTAAGATTTTCCTCAAAATGTCGGAAAGCATATTTATTTTGTTATTAATGTTGCAGTTGTTTTACTGGAAGCTAAAAGTGCAATAGGAAACCTAGTGTTTTCAATTATATTTCTTCACCTATACAGTATCTGTTCTGTAATTGTTGTATGTCTATAAGACACACAACACACTGGCAAATGCATTTGTCTGAGTATTGTGTGTGTGTATTGGTAGGGGTAGTGCAGTTGCAAGGGATAACTGAATGTATATGGGTATGGTATTCTAGAGTTTTGTATGGGGGGTTGTTTTTTTTGTTTTAGGTCAGTTCCACACCCAACATGGAGCCCAGCACGGGTCTTGAATTCAAGACCGTGAGATCAAGTCCTGTGCTGATTTCAAGAGTCGGATGCTTAACTGACTGGACTACCCAAGTGTTCCTAGAGTTGTGTGTGTGTGTGTGTGTGTGTGTGTTTTAATTCCATAGTTCTATTATGAGGTTTTTAATGGGTTGGGAGTTAGCCTGCAGTGTGTATTGTAAAGTTATAAACATGAGTATTGGAGTGAATATCTTGTTTTTCATTTTGTATAAGTTTGTGTTTGTAATGTAGATTTGTTCCTTTTATACTACCTACTCTCTCTGATAAACTATGTCCCAGTTCAATTTCTTCTTCCTTGGAGCCATTTCTCATTCCTCTTCTCTTCTCTGTATGACTACTCTCACTGTTTTTTAGTTCCAGCTCTCATACTTCTCACCTGCCTCATTATTACAGAAGCCCCTTGAAGAAGGACTGTTTATTGCTTCTGTGAGCATGTCTCACTCCTTCCTTCGTAGATAGTAACCCTGACACTTCACAGCTGTTTTGCCCACCTCCTAATCTCCTTAACAGCTTGAAGTGGAAAGTGTTACCAAGATCTTTTAACAAGAATATCTCCTTTCACAGACCTGTACCCCTGGGGCTAAAAATACATTATATATTTATAAAAAAAATTAAAAAATTAAAAAAAAAAAGAATATCTCTTAGTAGTTGAAAAAATCACCATGGCAGGATCCAATAGAAAAGACCCAGACCAAAAAACTCTTGAAAATACTAACTGAGGAAGTGGATTCCACAACGTGCCTCACTTGCATGCTTTGGAATCTGATCTGAATTCCTGATGTAGCCTCTCAACTGAATATACCCTAGCAGGAAATCTGGCCTGTGCTCCTATGATGTCAAGGAATTTGTGCTGTATTTCCTTTTCCTTTTATTGTAGACAGTCTCAACATTTTTATCATGAAGTTCCACCAACATTACTATATATTCAATAAAGGAACTGTGGAAGTATGTGGGGGGCAAGAAATGAGGCAACTGAGATTTGCCGTACAACTAATATACTCTCTCTGTTGTCCTATCTCTGTTTCTGTAATATTTTAAAATATATGCCTCATGAGGCTTCTTTCACTTACCATTTTAAGAAATATTTCTTGACACTACTCTTTCCTCTCTATCCTTAATATTACTGACATAGTTCAACTACTCATTACATTTAACATATACTATTGTAGAAAGCTTATAAGCTGTTCTATGTCTCTATAGTAGATTCTTAATACTTCTGCCATATTGGTCTTTCTAAAAACAGATTTGATCATAAAATTTCCCATTTTAAAAGACATGCTAATTCTCTACAACCTATGCTAACATATATATGGTTCAGAATATATGTTAGTAAATAACATTTATTTAGCACCCATTATTTAGAACATCAGAGAGTATAAACCCGGGTCCTTCTTTCAAAGAACTTACATTCTATTGGGCTATAGAGAGTGATGCCAAAAAATAAACAAGTAAATAAAATAGAAATATGATAATTTCACTTAAAAATAAGGAGGGTAATTGACAGAGTGCAGGTAAGAATGTTTCTTAAGACAGTGTGGTCATGAGTGAATGAAGCCGAATGAAAAAAATCAATGAGCCGATAATGTAGGAACAGAGCTGCAGAGGCAAAGAGAACAGCAACAACAGCTCTGACACATGAACACATTTTCTGAATGGAGGGGACTGAATGGAAGTCTGTATGACTGAAAGTTAGTGACCTGGGAATAACATGTTAGAGAATAAGTTCAGAATGTTAGAATCCTGAGCATGTGGGAATCTATAAGCTGGTTATTGTTTGAATTTTCATGCTAACTACAATGAGAAAGAATTGGAGTTTAAGTAGAGAAGTGATGTGAGCTGATTTGATTTAAGGAAATCATGTTGCTGCTCTAAGGAGAACAACTGAGAGGGGTTTCCTGTGGAGTCAGGGAGACCAGTCCAGGAGCTAAGGTCAGAAGTGCCAATTTCTTGGGCTAGGGCACCACTGAGGAAATGGAGCCAAGTAAACAGATCTGGAATATACTTCGTAGTTAGATCTGAGGGAATGCTGATGGCTCACAGACTTATTTGCTGCAACAGGCATGACAAGAGCCACAGTTGATTTGGAGAAGGAGGAGTCAAAGTTCTGTTTTGGAGATGTTGGATTTGGCTTATTTTTTAAGGGTCAAGTAGCCAATGTAATTCTGGAACAAGGGAAGATAGCAGTACTGTAAATATTATTTCAGAACTTACTAACAAAAAAGTAATGTTTAATACCTGATTTGCCCGTATGATGATACCTCAGAGTAGTTACCACTATCTGGCATTGTATTGCATATTCTCTTTTTTTTTCTGTGTATCCTCCTTACAATGTAGATTCCATAAAGCCAGGGGCTTTCTCTGTTTCTTGTTACACTTGTCTACTTAGCCCTCAGACTGCATATAACATACAGTAGTCACTCAATAAATATTCACTGAGTGAGTGAAATAAATGAATAATTATTTCTTTCTCCCCATTTATCTACGCTGTCCTTGATGGAAGAAACACCGATGACAAATAATCTGTAATAGATATTTAAGAGATGTCTGTGCAGTCTAATTTAAAAAGCCGTTGGTGTAACTGACTGAGTTTGTTTGTCTTCTTTATGGCACAATGATCTTTGAGTCCGTCCGTGTTGGTTCAGCATCACTGTATAGTGCTAAACGTAAACCATTACTTAGGCTCCACTAGTGCCACATGCATTTTTATTATCACTATAGTTTTCACTTTCTTTATCACTACTTCTCACTTTTTTGCTCACTAAAAATCATTTTCCTTTGGAAAAAAAATATTACCAGTAACAGCCTTATGCAGCCTTATATGTGTTCAAGGGGATATTTTCCAACTTTCAAGAGCTGCGTAATAGAAATATGTTGTTTGATAACTCTAGGCTCTGAATATCACAGAATTATTTTTAAAAAGAAATAAACTCTAGACAAAATTTAATTCATTCTCTTTATATTACAGAAATGAAAACAAAGGGCTAGAAATTTAAAAAAAAGAAACATTGCTATTTTATGTGATAAATACAACTAAATTATACAGATAGTTAAGTTTAGGCCCTCTTTTTAAATTTTTATTTGTACTATTTTAATTCTTATCATAGTTTTATGTTATAAATGCCCACTATAAATGCCCACTCTCTCATCATTATTCTCATGATGAGGAAATTGAAGCTAAGTAATATTCCTGAGACCAGCCTATTTATAAGAGAAAAAGTGAGATTCCAAACCAGTGCCAATAGAGATAAGGAAAGATTTATTGAATAAATTATTGTCATAAATCCATTTCACATACATCTTTAGGTTGAACTATAACATTACCAATTTACATTTATCAACTATTATTTTTGACATGGTATTAGTTATCATTTTGTTACTTATAAGGAAGACAAGATTTCCTCTTTGGACTATGAAAGAGGAAATGGTGCTGTACTTGGCAGGCTGTCATAAACAAGTATACAATTGAACAAAATATAGGCCATCTTTATTTTTATTTTTTTAAATATTTTATTTATTTGACAGAGAGAGATCACAAGTAGATAGAGAGGCAGGCAGAGAGACAGAGAGAGAGAAAGGGAAGCAGGCTCCCTGCTGAGCAGAGAGCCCCATGCGGGACTCGATCTCAGGACCCTGAGATCATGACCTGAGCTGAAGGCAGCGGCTTAACCCACTGAGCCACCCAGGCATCCGGCCATCTTTATTTTTAATAGTATTTCTATGCATTGACTGCAAGACCACTTACTACCATGATCTTGAGAGAAGGGAAAGATAAAAGATGAAGCCTACACATGCCCCAACTTTCTGCTGAGGGGGCGTATTCTTACAGCACAAAGGAAAAGTGCTGGCCAAAGAAGATCAAAAGTCTGTCTGAACTCAAGAGAATGAATTCCAAGTGGCAGAAGAACCGGGATTTTCAGAGCAAAGTACTGGGAGCAGGGAGCTGTGCTGAGGGCACACACCAGATACCTGTCTGGGGAATCCCTGAGAGTTGTTGGTGGTGTTTGGGCTATTCCAGCATATGGAGAGACTTGGTGAGGCCCAGCAGATATCTCCTCCTGCAGAGGTAAGAACTGAACAGAAATACTAGAGATGGAGCAAAGCTCGAAGTCAGAGTTCTAGACCAAAGAAGTGACAAGACCCCAAGATCCTGAGCATTCAAGGCAGCCCACAGAAGGCCATACCTTAGAGTGTGACCTTACTAGACTACAGGTCATACTAGAAGTTGAAGTTCAAAACCAAAAGGGATCTTTCCTATCAAATAATAGAAAGCTAAATCTGACAATAGCAAAAACTCCCACACAGACTCGAACATGTAATTTAAAAACTACTACACATGAAAAGATATTTCAAAAAATATAATAATTTGCAACTTGATAAAATTTATGGAATATATGAGGTACTTAAAGGGAAATTTATATTTTTAAATGTGCATTAGAAAGAATAAAATTATAAAATCAATGATCTGAGTTGCTTTCTTAAGAATATAGAAAAAAGAACAAATTAATGCCTCAAAAAATGGAAGAATAATAATGACAAAAACATAAATTGATGTAATAGTAAGAAAGACACAATAAAGAAAATAAAGTCAAATGATCACTATCAGGGAAGAAGGAAAATCACTACAAATACTATTTAATTAAAAGAATAATAATGAAAAATTATGAAGACCTTTCATAGCAGTACATTTGACAACTTATATAGAATGTAAAAATTCTTTGAAAACCACAGTATACAAAAGAGAAAATGTGGTGGAGGAGTAGGGGACCCTATTTCATCCACTTCCCTGAATTAAGCTAGATATCTACCAGACCATGCTGGACAACCATGAAATCAGCCTGAGATGTAAGAAGACATATCTGGATCTTCACAAACAGAGTATCTCCGGTGGTTGGCCTCAAGGTATGATGCAGGGAGCCATGATTCTCTGGGCAGACCCCAGAAGATAAATGGAAGGAGGAGGGAGCTGCCACAAGTACTAGAGCTGGGAAGGTGAAATAACACAGGAATGCAAAAGCCTCCCACACTGGGGATGGGGCACAGACTCAAAGACCGGGTAGCAGTGTGAAAAGGACTTTAGGGCAGCCCTCCAGACTGAAACCCAGAGATTTGGGGGTGCCTGGGCAAACCAGGGGTGGCTTACAGATTTAGAAGCACAAAGAGCAAAGATATGGCCAGTCCTGGAAACGAGGGCTGGGAGTGCTACTGTGGAGCACACAACCCAGGATGCTGTGTTTTTTAACAGCACAGACAGAAATGGAGACAGTGTGGTGTGGAGAGCTCAGTAAAGATCAGACTGCTAACTCTCTGTTCTGAGACAGAGGTTTGGATATGGTCACTTTTGCTCTGACTCTCAGAAGAGATGTGAAAAGTTGTCAAAAGACACAAAAAGATGGTTTTCACTGAGTCCATCCCCCAAAAAAGGGTTGCCTGAGTAACAGGGTGGTTGGACCCTCCCCCAGAATACAGGCCGGAAGAAGAGACCGGCAATCCTAGGGTGCCTGTAAAACAGGAGCATCTTGCTTGGGTTTTGGTCAATAATTTGGACTCTGTGCATTCCCTTAACCACCCCTCAATAGTATGACTAAGAGGAGAGGGGCGCCTCGGTGGCTCAGTGGGTTACAGCCTTTGCCTTCAGCTCAGGTTGTGATCCCAGGGTCCTGGGATTGAGCCCAGCATCAGGCTTTCTGCTCAGCAGGAGGCCTGCTTCCTCCCCTCTCTTTCTGCCTGCCTCTCTGCCTACTTATGATCTCTGTCTGTCAAATACATAAATAAAATCTTAAAAAAAAAAAAGAATGACTAAGAGGAGAAACCCCTAAAAAGGAAAGATTCAGAGACTGTGACCTCTGCCACAGAGCTAATGGATATGGATGTAACCAAGATGTCAGAAAATGACTTCAGAGTAACAGTTATCAAGGTGATATCTAGGCTTAAGAAAAATATTAATAACAATATAGAATTTCTATGGTCAGAAATGAGATATAATTAGGCCAAACTTAAAAATGCTATGAGATGCCTGGATGGCTCCACTGGTTAAACATCTGCCTTCAGCTCAGGCTTCCTACTCAGTGGGGAATCTGTTTCTCCCTCTGGGGTGCCTGGGTGGCTCAGTCATTAAAGCATCTGCCTTCGGCTCAGGTCAAGATCCCAGGGTCCTGGCTTCGAGCCCCACATCGGGTTTCCTGCTCAGCGGGAAGCCTGCTTCTCCCTCTCCCACTCCCCCTGCTGGTGTTCCCTCTCTCACGGTGTCTCTTTCTGTCAAATAAATAAATAAAATCTTTTAAAAAATTCTATGAATGAAATGTTGTCTAAGCTGGATACTCTGACTGACAGGGTAAATGAGGCAGAATAAGGAATTAGTGAGACAGAGGATAAGATAATAGAAAAGAAGGAAATCAAGGTGGCATGGGAAAAACATATTAAAACCCAAGGAATCAAGCTGAAAGAGATTAATGACTCAATGAAACATTCCAATATCAGAACTATATGGGATCACTGAGGGAAGTGGAGAGAGAGGTCTAGAAGACACATTGGAGCAAATCATAGCTGAGGAATTCCTTAATTTGGGGAAGGAAACAAGATTCGTGTCCAGGATGCAGAGAGGACCTCTCCCAAGATCAATGAGAATAGACTCACACCAGGACATATAATAGTACAATTTGCAATTCTTAGCTCCAAGGAAACAATCTTGAAATCAGTGAGAAGGAAGAGAAGTCTTACATACAGAGGGAGGAATATCAGAATAAAGTCAGACCTGTCCACAGAGACCTGGCAAGCCAGAAAGGACTGGCAAGACATATTCAGGGTCCTAAATGAGGACATGCAGCCAAGGATAGTTTATCCAGCAAGGTTGTCATTCAGAATGGATGGAGAGACAAGGAGATGCCAAGACTGGTAAAAACTGAAAGAATATGTGTCCACCAAGCTGGCCCTCCAAAAAATATTAAAGGGAGGTTCTATAAAAGGAGAAGGAATCCAAGAGTGATATAGAGCAGACATTTACAGAGAGTTTGTAGGAATAAGGACTTCACAGGCAACATGATAACAATAAAAACAGATCTTTAAATAATCACTCTCAATGTGAATGACCTAAATGCTCCCACGAAATGGCACAGGGTTGCAGATTGGATAAAAAGACATGACCCATCCAAATGTTGTCTACAAAAGTTTCATTTTGAACCTAAAGATACATCCAGACTGAAAATGAAGGAGTGTAGAGCCACTTTTCATGCCAATAGACCTCAAAAGAAAGCTGGGGTAACAATTCTCATATCAGAAAAATTAGATTTTAAGCTAAAGACTGTGGTTAGAGATACAGAAGGACACTATATAATTCTTAAAGGGTCTATTCAACAACAGGATCTAATAATTGTAAATATCTATGATCCCCCAACATGGGAACAGCCAACTATATAAGCCAACTGTTAACCGAAATAAAAAGACATATTGATAATCATACTCTAATAGTGTGAGACCTCAACACTCCGCTCTCAGCAATAGACAGATCATCTGAGCAGGAAATCAACAAAGAAACAAGAGCTTTGAATGACACATGGGACCAGATGGACCTCATAGATAAATATACAGAATATTCCACCCTAAAACAACAGAATATTCATTCTTCTTGAATACACATGGAACTTTCTCCAGAATAAACAACATACTGGGTCACAAATCAGGTGTCAACTGATACCAAAAGATTGAGATTATTCCCTGCATAGTCTCAGACCACAATACTTTGAAATTGGAACTCAATCACAAAAAAAAAAAAAAAAAAAAAGAGCAATTGCTGGGTCATAGGGTAGTTCTATTTTCAACATTTTGAGGAACCTCCATGCTGTTTTCCAGAGTGGTTGCACCAGCTTGCATTCCCACCAACAGTGGAGGAGGGTTCCCCTTTCTCCGCATCCTCGCCAGCATCTGTCATTTCCTGACTTGTTAATTTTAGCCATTCTGACTGGTGTGAGGTGATATCTCATTGTGGTTTTGATTTGTATTTCCCTGATGCCGAGTGACGTGGAGCACTTTTTCATGTGTCTGTTGGCCATCTGGATGTCTTCTTTGCAGAAATGTCTGATATGAGGACATGGAGAAGCAACATGGGGGGTTAGGGAGATAGGAGAAGAATAAATGAAACAAGATGGGATTGGGAGGTAGACAAACCATAAATGACTCTTAATCTCACAAAACAAACTGGGGGTTGCTGGGGGGAGGTGGGATTGGGAGAGGGGGAGGGGGCTATTGACATTGGGGAGGGTAAGTGCTATCGTGAGTGCTGTGAAGTGTGTAAACCTGGCGATTCACAGACCTGTACCCCTGGGGATAAAAATACATTATATGTTTATTAAAAAAAAAATTTGGAAGGGGAGGCGAACCATAAGAGACTATGGACTCTGAAAAACAACCTGAGGGTTTTGAAGGGTCAGGGGTGGGAGGTTGGGGGAACAGGTGGTGGGTAATGGGGAGGGCACGTTTTGCATGGAGCACTGGGTGTTGTGCAAAAAGAATGAATACTGTTACACTGAAAAAATAAATAAAATGGAAAAAAAAATTCAAACTCTTGAAAGTTAAAGATCATCTTGCTTAAGAATGTTTGGGTCAATCAGGAAATGAAAGAAGAACTTAATTCATGGAAACCAATGAGAATGAAAATAATCAGTCCAAATCCTATGGGATACAGCAAAGACTGTCCTAAGGGGGAAATACATAGCCATCAAAGCCTCACTCAAAAACAAAACAAAACAAAAGACAAGAAAGAAAGAAAAAGAAAAATCCTGAAAACACAAATTAACTTTACACCTTAAAGAACTGGAAAAAGAACAACAAATAAAGCCTAAGGTGTGCATGAGAAGAGAAATAATTAATATTAGAGCAGAGACCAATGAATTCGAAACCAGAAATACAGTAGAGCAGGTCAACAAAACTAGAAGCTGGTTCTTTCAAAGAATTAATAAGATCAATGAACCACTGGCCAAACTAATCCAAAAGAAAAGAGAAAGGACCCAAATTAATAAAGTTATGAATGAAAGGGGTGAGATCAAGACTAATACCAAGGAAATAGAAACAATTATTAGAAATTATTTTCAACAGCTATATGCCAATAGGTTAAGCAACCTGAAAGAGATGGATGCCCTCCTGGAAACCTATAAACTACCAAGACTGAAACTGGAAGACATTGATAACCTGAATATACCAATAACCAGTAATGAGACTGAAGGAGTAATCAAAAACTTCTGAAAAAACAAGAGCCCACAGCCTGATGGATTCCTTGGGGGAATTCTACCAAACATTCAAAAAGAAATAATACCTATTCTCCTGAAGCTGTTCGAAAAAATAGAAACAGAAGGAAGACTTCCAAACTCATTCTATGAGGCCAGCATTACCTTGATTCCCAATCCAGACAAAGACCCCATCAAAAAGGATAATTACAGACCGATATCCCTGATGAATGTGGATGCCAAAATTCTCAACAAGATCCTAGCTAATAGGATCCAGCAGTACATTGAAAGAATTATCCATTACGATCAGGTGGGATTTTTCCCTGGTACGCAAGGGTGGTTCAGCATTTTCAAATCAATCAATGTAATAGAACACATTAATAAGGGAAGAGGCAAGGGGTGCCTGGGTGGCTCAGTGGGTTAAGCCTCTGCCTTCAGCTCAGGTCATGATCCCAGGGTCCTGGGATCGAGCCCCGCATCGGGCTCTCTGCTCAGCGGGGAGCCTGCCTCTCCTTCTCCCTCTGCCTGCCTCTCTGCCTACTTGTGATCTCTGTCTGTCAAATAAATAAATAAAATCTTTAAAAAAAATAAGGGAAGAGGCAAGAACCACATGATCCTCTGAATTGATGGAGAAAAAGCATTTGACAAAATACAGCATCCTTTCCTGATTAAAACTCTTCGAGTGTAGGGATAGAGAGAACATTCCTCATTTCATTAAAAACTATCTATGAAAAACCCACAGACAATATCATTCTCTATGGAGAAAAGCTGAGAGCATTTCCCTTAAGATCAGGAACATGGCAACGATGCTTACTCTCACCACTCTTGTTCAGCATAGTACTGGAAGTCCTAACAACAGCAATCAGACAACAACAAGAAATAAAAGGTATTCAGACAGTCAAATAAGAAGTCAAACTCTGTCTTCACAGTTGACATGATACTTTATGCTGGAAAAGCCAGAAGACCTCCCCCAAATTACTAGAACTCATACAGGAATTCAGTAATGTAACAGGATATAAAACCAAAGCACAGAAATCAGTTGTTTTCCTATACACAAAAAATGTAACTGTAGAAAGAGAAATTAGGTAATCAGTTTCATTTACAATAACACCAATAACATTAGGATATCTTGGAATAAATGTAAGCAAAGAGATAAAGGATCTATATTCTAGAAACTACAGAACGCTTATCAGAGAAATTGAAGAAGACACAAAAAGATGGAAATACTTCCCATGCTATGGATCAGAAGAATAAACATTGTTAAAATGTCTGTGCTGTCCAGAGTAATTTGTACTTTGAAAGCCATCCCAGTCAAAATACCAATGGAATTTTTCAAAGTGATGAAACAAGCAATTCTAAAATTTGCATGGAACCAGAAAAGACCCTGAATTACCAAAGAAATGTTGAAT
This sequence comes from Meles meles, assembly GCF_922984935.1. Classification (NCBI taxonomy): domain Eukaryota; kingdom Metazoa; phylum Chordata; class Mammalia; order Carnivora; family Mustelidae; genus Meles; species Meles meles. Next base: position 28,960,805 of record NC_060070.1, read on the forward strand.
AAGAAAAACAAACCTGGGGGCATCACATTGCCTGATTTCAAGCTATGTTATAAAACTGTGATCACCAAGACAGCATGGTACTGGCACAAAAACAGACACAGAGATCAATGGAATGGAATAGAGAGCCCAGCAATGGACCCTCAACTCTATAGTCCACTAATCTTTGACAAAGCAGGAAAAAATATCCAGTGACAGGTTCTTCAATAAATGGTGCTGGGAGGAGCGCCTGGGTGGCTCAGTGGGTTAAGCTTCTGCCTTTGGCTCAGGTCATGGTCTCAGGGTCCTGGGATTGAGCCCCGCATTGGGCTCTCTGCTCAATGGGGATCCTGCTTCCCCTTTTCTCTCTGTGATCTCTCTCTCTCTGTCAAATAAATAAATAAAATCTTTAAAAGAAATAAACGGCGCTGGGAAAATTGGACAGCTATATAAAGAAGAATGAAACGCGACCATTCTCTTACACTATATGCAAAGATAAACTCGAAAAGGATAAAAGACCATCATGTGAGACAGGAATCCATCAAAATCCTAGAGGAGAACATAGGCAATAACCTTTATGACATCAGCCACAAAAACTTCTTTCAAAACACATCTCCAAAGGCAAGGGAAACAAAAGTGAAAATGAACTTTTGGGACTTCATCAAGATAAAATGCTTTTGCACAGCAAAGTAAATAGTCAACAAAGCAAAGAGACAACCCATGGAATGGGAGAAGATATTTGCAAATGACATTAAAGTAAAGGGCTGGTATCCAAGATCTATAAAGAGTTTCTCAAACTTAATATCCAAAAAACAAATAATCAAGTCAAGAAATGGGCAGAAGACATAAATAGAAACTTCTCCAAAGAACACATACAAATGGGTAATAGATACATGAAAAAATGTTCAACATCATTAGCCATCAGGGAAATTCAAATCAAAACCACATTGAGATACCACCTTACACCTGTTAGAATGGCAGAAATTGACAAGACAAGAAACAACAAATGTTGGAAAGGTTGTGGGGAAAGGGGAATCTTCTTACACTGTTGGTCGGAGTGCAAGTTGATACAGGCACTTTGGAAAACAGTGTGGAGGTTCCTCAAAAAGTTAACAATAGAGCACCATATGACCCAGCAACTGCACTACTAGTATTTACCCCAAAGGTACAGATGTGGTGAAAAGAAAGGCCATATGCACTCTAGTGTTCATAGCAGCAGTTTCCACAATAGCCAAACTGTTGAAGGACCCAAGATGCCCTTCAACAGGCGAGTGGATAAAGAAGATGTGGTCTGTTTATACAATGGAATATTACTCAGCCATCAGAAAGGATGAATACCCAACATTTGCATCAACATGGATGGAACTGGAAGAGATTATGCTAAGTGAAGTAAGTCAAACAGAGAAAGAAAATTATCATATAGTTTCACCTATTTGGAGAGCATAAGGAGTAGCATGGAGGACATTAGGAGAAGGAAAGGAAAAATGAAGTTGGGGGGAGTCAGAGGGGAATACAAACCATCAGAGACCATGGACTCTGGGAATCAAGCTGAGGCTTTTAGAGGAGAGGGGGTTTGGGGGATGGGTGAGCCCAGTGATGGGTATTAAGGAGGGCACAAATTGCATGGAGCACTGGGTGTTATACACAAAAATCATGGAACACTCTATCAAAAACTGATATACTGTATGGTGACCAATAATGTAATTTAAAAATTTTTAAATTTTAATAATTTTAAAAAATTTAATAATTAATTTTAATTTAATTTAAAAATTATTATTTTATTTATATTATATATTATTTATATATACTTTATTATATATTTATATATTTTATTTTGTATAATACATATTTTTATTTTTAAATTGTTTAAAAATTAAAAATAATTTAATTTAAAATAATTAAATTTTAATAATTTAAAAATTATTAAAAAAAGAAAACCACAATATAATAAAAAGGACACAAGAAGAAATAAAATTGTGAATAGTTCTTTTCTATTAATTTTTTGATTAAAAATAAATACTCTTACTCAAACCTTGTTACCCAAATGGTTTGATGGGAAATTTTATCAAAAATTAAAGGAAGAGTAAGGTGGTGACTGTGTGGTTCAGTCAGTTGAGCTCCAACTTTTGCTAATATTTATAGCTATATTATTTATAATAAAATGATTGAAAATGGTTGAAATGTCCGTTAGAAGAAGAATGGATAAACATTATGACATATTCATAGAATAGATGATTTATTCTCCAATAAAAATTGGAGAATACACAACAGATGTCAAAATAAATGTCAAAAACACTATGTTGATAAAAGAACCTAGGATAAAAGAGTATGTAACATGTAATACCTCTTACATGACCTTCAGGAATAATCAAAATTAACACACAGAGGTGAAAATATGGAAGAATTGTGACCTACAGAAGATTAAAATAAGCATAAGATGGCCACAGGGTAAAGTTTAGCTAGTAGAAATATGCTATACTTTGATAGAAGTGTTAAATATACATATATACATTTGTAAAAACTCCTAATTGCACCTTTTAAGTATGCATTTCAGTGTGTGTAAATTTTACTTCCGTTACTTTTAAAAGGTATTATGGAAGTACTTCAACCTGTGATTTAAAATTGGACCAAAAAATAAAAACTTTGCCTGAACTTATTTATCATTTCCAATTATTTTCTAATTATGTATATCTGAAATGCCCACATTTATAGCATTTTTTTTTAAGATTTATTTATTTTAGAGAGTAGGAGATAGAGCATGAACGGGGGGAGAGAAGAAGCAGAAGGAGAGAATCCCAAGCAGACTCCATGGAACCTGATGTAGGGCTTGATCCCCTGACCCTGAATCATGACCTAAGCTGAAACCAAGAGTCCCATGTTCAATCCACCGAGCCACTCAGGTGCCCCTATACCATTTGTTTTCGAAGAATATGTCCTTTAACAAACAAATTTTGGTTGTTAATGAGAAGTTGGAAAACAGACTATCTTAGTGAAAAAGAATATGGACAGTGTCAAAGCCTACAGAAAATATTTCTCTTTTAGAAAGATTTTACAAAATTCCTGAATAAAATCCCCTATATTATGAACTACGGAAATAAGACAAAAGCTACCTATTAAAATTTTGTTTTTCACTACTAAAATTTTCTTGTTCCTGGCTGCAATATGTGGTTAGAGTAATATAATTTCAGACATGCCTGTTTTCAGGTGCATATGATATTTGTATTTGATTTTTAAAGAATTAAAATTCATTTCATTTTATTTTCTCTCCTGAGAGTGCAATTACATTAAAAGATTATCTTTTTTTTAAATATTTTATTTATTTGACAGAGAGAAATCGCAACTAGGCAGAGAGGCAGGCAGAGAGAGAGGAGGAAGCAGGCTCCCTGCAGAGCAGAGAGCCGGATGTGGGGCCCTATCCCAGGACCTTGGGATCATGACCTGAGCTGAAGGCAGAGGCTTTAACCCACTGAGCCACCCAGGTGCCCCAAAAGATTATCTTTTTAATTCCTTTATTAAAATGATACTCTTGTGGATAGTGTTTTTCAAGAAATTGAATTTATAGTTTTGTTATATAATTCTTGGAAGGAAATATGTAAGTTTATAAAGAAAGTACAGCTCATGCTTTTATGAAGTACAGAAACATTTAATAATAATCATGTAAAAATTTTAACAAGACATTTGCCTGTTTGTGCTATAGAAGTTAATAAGGTGATTGTGAAATTTATTTGGAAATGCAAAGAACGAAAGTATTTCAGTTTAAAAATCATGTACTCCCTCCTTTTAGTGTGGTTTATATAGTCTTTATTTCCTATGCTCTTTTTCCCTCTTTTTAAAAAAAGAAATGTCATTTAAAATTAAGACAGAGAGTGGTAATTTGCTTCATAGGCTTTTAGCGGTGATAACCCTATATTAGGAGCTAAAAGGATGTTTTGTAAGGCAGTAAACATGCATAGTCTTGATGTACATTGGAGATAAAAAAGGCCATTTAGGTGAACATTGGATGTGTTTATCCTTAAATAAACAAATCTATTTCTTAGATGGGAGATGAAAAAAAAAGTAGAGGGAAATCATTCACATTAGGCCCACATCCTTTTTATATGTCTACTTTTTTTTTTTTTGAAGCACTTTCACATATTAGACTCTTGCTTTATATTTAAATAGAAGACATGCGACGTTCTATAATTAGAAAATACCAATTATATCAAATATATCAAGAACACTTTATAATTTTGTTTCAAAATCTTAATTTTATAAAAAGGAAAATACTAAATGTTTACCATTAATAAAACATTCCATTTGTTTTTAACATAACAAAGATTTTTTTTTTTCTGTAGCACTTGAAGGATTTATTTTAGTTGAAGATGAGATAATAATGCTAAGAATATGCTTGCTCTGAAGGAGGAGTGTTGGCCTAGTGTCTCACCATCAGCAGTCACTATTTGGAGGTGCTGATTATTTCCTTTTTGAATACTTAATAACACCTTTGATGATTAACCTCTTTTACGTATTCATAACGGTGTTATTCTAGAAAGGAAAATAAACCAATGAGAATACATAAAATAAATTAGTTATTACCATGTGTGTTACACATTTTTAGGTAATAATTATTTGGGGAAAGAGAACACACCGAATTATCAATTAGTGGTTAATTTTAAATTTTTCTACTTTGGGTAAACTTTAAAAACAAATAGACATTATTTAATTTTTTTTATTTGAAGACCTAGAAAAAAAGAAGTCTGATAAATCAATAATACAATTTCCAATGAAAGAAGCATTTTATATTTATTAGTAGCAAATCTTGAATGTTTCTTGATATAGATTGGAATTTTTGAAGTCTCATGGCCTATTTGTGTCCGTTAGACACTAAGGACAGTAAAATGTCATCAAATAGGAAAACAAAGACAAATGCTTTATAATTCTACATTGAAGTTACTATTTAAAAATTATAAATGTCACTCATCTTTCCCTTAAAAGATTGTACTTTTTTTTTAATGCAGAAAAGACAGGAGGAATTATTGAAAGGAATGCTTTTTTATTATTTTATTTTAATTTTAAACTCCTCTTAAAATTAAGGATTGTCCCAAGTACAACAAAATATGTCCATGGTAGTGATAATTACCATGTAAAATTTATTTTATATCAGAATCCCTAGAAGGGAGGGAAGGCGTTTGTCCTCAAGTTCAAGGTACACTCCAAACTCATGAATGCTTTTGGTTATTCTGTAGGGGGCAGCAAAATCTAAACTAAATAAATATTGAAGGACTACTGACAGGAACCGTTTAGCCGCTGGTTTGTACTATGAGCAAGGGGGTGGAATATACCTGAATTGCTGCAAAATTATCATAATGCTAATTAAAATTCTTTACGTTCACAACAGGGGTTGCTTGTATTCCCCTTTATCTAATCTCTGTTTTTATATACACAACTACTGAAGCTGAACAAAACCAGTGAGATAAAATTAACACACAAATTGTTTTTCCTCCCTTTGGGCAGGAAACATCCTGTTTACAAGGAAAATGATATTATACATAAATATTTATGAAAAACAACAAAGAGTCAAACCAAATCAGTGAGTTTTTGTGGAAACTAGCAAAAATAACATGAGGTAGAATACTTGATACTTTTATGAACCGTTCCACAGTGTTCTGAAATAAAAACCTATTTGGAAAACGGAGCAATTTCTAACATTTGCTATCAATAATTAATTTTAGGTTGTGCCAGGTGAAACTGAAGACTTAACTGATATTGTAAATTAATTCAAGTTTCCTGTCCATCATACATACAATACTTTCATTTTAGTGTATTGTCAAAAGGTGAACTCTCCATTTTCTCACCCTCAGAAAAGTTTTGTAAAGAAGGAATTAAGTAAGTGAGTAGATGCATTATCTTCATTAAGATTCTAGGGGGAAAACTGAATCTGATCAGAGGTATAGGAGGAATGAGTTAAAGTAGAGGGCAACATTTTTCATTTAATGAGACATCTATAAACCTATAACCTATAAAATCATATGATTTTCAAGAGTGCAGAATTCATTATCTTTCAGAATTAAATTGCAGTCTTTAGTAAAAAACTCACGGAAGAAACTCCTGGATTGAATCCTTATCTCATGTTTCTTGGCTTTACCTTTCAGTTCTTTGGTTATGTCCTAGACCTAATGAAACAAATAATGTGTGTTGATATCAACATTGAACACAGTACTTCTTAAGTATGTATTAAAATATGTAGATGGTAAATTAAAGAAGCACAATTTGTGACAAATGGTAAGTATATTCTTAAGACGTTAAAATGAAAATTTAAAATGGCAAAAACTCAAATAATACCAAATAAAAAATTAAAATTGCATTTATTTTTTCTTCTATTTGAAAGCATAGTAAATGTCAGTTTCCTCTTTCTAAATTTTCAGCATGAATTCTTTTCCTTCCTATTTGATGTTCCTTATTTAAAATCTTTTCCCATTGGGACATTATATGAGAAAATGTTACTTGGTGTCCAGCATATGATTAAATCCAAAATTCTTATTTTCTAACATTACAAGAAAGTGAAAAATTGAGAAGTGGACACTGTTATTAAGTTGAGAAAAAAGATTGATTTATGTTGATTCTCCTACTACTTAAGACATTTTTTAGATATGGTTTTCTCATTCCATTAGTGATGAACTAATGGTTTATTAATATTATGAATAGTCTTTTTTTTAATGTGACAGGACAAATTGTGGGTAACATAGAGACCACACAAAGAAAGTTCTTTATTTGTGAAGTATTGTGCATCATTTTGTAAAAATTATATTTTGAGGGAAGGAAAACCTCCTATCATTAAAGGAACTAGAATTTTCCCAGATGATACTGACGTATTTTGCAGTGCACAAGTAATTGTAATAGACCTAAAAGACTATCTAGTATATTTTAAAAAACTAAAATATGGAAGCAGAACTCTCTTAAATTACAACAACAACAAAAAATCACTGTGATATACTTCCAGTCCTTTTATTTCTAAAGTTATATTTTATTCTATATTATTCCAAATCTGCATCTTAGGATCAAATGATTTATTTACATCAACAATTTATAAATCATATTTGTCTTGGAATCTATTATTTTAGTGATCAGAAACTGCTTGCTAATAGTGAGAATGCTTAACCAAACTCGTCATAATGAAAAGAATAAGATCACTGCAGAAACTTTTTCATAGAGGCAAATGCCAGATGTCCTTCGCTACCCAGACACTCTGGATCCAATCTCTTGAGATGAGGTCATATAAATAAATTGTTATGGAATGATTTTAAGGAAGCCCTCTCTCTGTCATTCTGATGTCACTGTCCTAACTTAGGAGTCAAACAAATTTGTACACTGAATGATACATGCTTTGATTTGAAATTATATCCTTCCTATATGTTTGGTCTTAAAAATGTGCTCCAGTTAATGACTTGGAAGAATGTGTGGCTGTGAGTGTTTGTGCATGTGCATTTTATGTTTGAATTTTAGAACACTTACTTAACAAATTCATAATTCACAAGCTTATGGTTGGTTGTCTCCATTTAGTTGGGAATCATGTACAATTATAATAATTAATAATAGTGGAACTTAGGACAAAATCTTCATGGAGTTCCCCTGATACATACTTCTGCAACTGCCAGAATAATATTTGTTAAAATAAAACACATTCCTTCTTTTCCCTTCCGCCTCAAACTTTCCAAAAATTTTAGAATTATTTTTGTGTGGAAGAATGGATACTCTTTCTTTTCCATTTTATTTATTTATGAAATAGATAAACACTCATATTTGACTTCAGGCTGGTTCTTTTGCTACACAGCACTTAAGAACCAGTTATTCAGAAAATCATGAAATTACTGATATTCTCAAAAGTCTCAAGAAAAGGCTTAAGTAATTCTGAGACTCACATTCAGATAAAACATGTAGATCATATAACATTTATTTATGAAAATGTTATCAAAGCTCCTTTTTTAAGTTTTTTAAAATTTTAAATTCCAGTATCATTAACATACTGTGTTATATTAGTTTCAGATGTACAATGTAGAGATTCAACAGTTCCGTATATCACCCAGTGCTCATCATAACAAGTGCTCTCCTTAATCCCCATCACCTTTCACCCGTCCCCCCCACCTCTGGTAACCATCAGTTTGTTCTCAGTAGTTGATAGTCTGTTTCTAGGCTTGTCTCTCTCTCTTTTGTTTACTCATTTGTTTTGTTTCTTAAATTCCACATATGAGTAAAATAATATAGTATTTGTTTTTTTCTGACTCACTTGTTTCACTTAGCATTATATTCTGTAGCTCAATCCAGGTCCTTGCAAATGGCAAAACTTCATTCTTTTTATGACTGAGTAATATTCTAATATACACACACACATACATATATATGTGTGTGTGTGTATATATATATACACACACACATATGTATATACATTCAATATGTATATGTTTATGTATATGTATATATTATTATGTACACACATATATGTATATACATATGTGTATGTTCTTATACATATATACATATATACACACATATATAGTCACTGTATATTATACATGAATGCATAAAGAAGGAGTGCATATACTATATACACATGTATATGTGTACATATATACATACACACATATATGTATGTACATATATATATGTATATCCCACTTCTTCTTTATGCATTCATGTATCAATGGACATTTGGGTTGCTTCCATAACTTGTATACTGTAAATAATTCTGCTATAAACATTGGGGTACATGTATTTCTTTGAATCAGTGTTTTTGTATTTTTGGGGTAAATACCCAGTAGCTCAATTATTGGATCCTAGAGTAGTTCTATTTTTAACTTTTTGAGAAACCCCCATAATGTTTTCCTCAGTGGCTTCATCAGTTTGCATTCCCACCAATAGTGCAGGAGGGACTGGAAGGTGGGGAAAATGGAGAGATTTGGGTAAAAGGGTACAAATTTCCAGTTAGAAAATGAATGAGTTTTGGGGATCTAATGTACAGCGTTGGGATTATTGGGATAACAATACTGTATTACAAACTTTAAAAAGTTGCTAAGAGACTGATTCTTAAATGTTCTCACTTCCAAAATAAATACTAATTATGTGACGTGATGGAAGCGTTAGCTAATACTAATGTGACTATCATATGGCAATGTGTGTGTATCAAACCAACATGTTGTACATCTTAAACTTACACAATATTATAGGTCAATTGTATCTCAATTAAAAGATGGTACTAGTACCTACCTGATAATACATGTAGAGCTTTCAGTACAATGCCTTTCACTTGGTAAATATACCAGGAGCATTTACTACTATTACTCCAAACTATTACTGTTTTTAGCTTGACTTAAATAATTTTCTGGAGTAATTACCCTTTTTACAACACTAGTACTTTATTTTTCACCTAAATCTAGAAAATTTCATTTCTTTTTATGTATACATTCTCTTCACTATGGGTATATGTGATTATTAACATATGGTAACATAAAATAAGTCCACACCAGATTTTTTTCTTTTTTTTTTTCATTTTATTTATTTTTTCAGCGTAACAGTATTCATTGTTTTTGCACAACACCCAGTGCTCCATGCAAAACGTGCCCTCCCAATTATCCATCACCTGTTCCCCCAACCTCCCACCCCTGACCCTTCAAAACCCTCAGGTTGTTTTTCAGAGTCCATAGTCTCTTATGGTTCGCCCCCCCCTTCCAAATTTTTTTTTTTAATAAACATATAATGTATTTTTATCCCCAGGGGTACACCAAACTGAATCAATCAATTTCTCTACAGTTTCCCAGGAAGTTCTTGGAATCATTAGTTTAATATATCTCTATTATATGTGCTGCCCTTTGTTTGATCTGTCACTTTGATAGATGATACTTTCTTGCAGGGGACACCTATATGTCGTAATGGTTTGAAAAAAGAAACTTCTCTGAAAGGTCCTTTAGTAATCATGGGTAGGCTTCAAAGGTTGGCAAGTCAGATAAATGTCACTTACTCTATTTTCAGATCTTCTTCCATTTGAATAATTTAAGCTTCTTTATTTTGTGGTCCTTAGAGATCTGTGAAACTCCATTTGAATTAGGTGCTGTCAAAATTATTAAATCTGTCAAGAATTGAAATTCTTTGCAGTTCAATATTAAATTTTACTTGTCATTTAAAAAAAATACTGAAGACAGTTTTCCCTAAATGGGGGTGGAAATGTCAAAAACTTCTCAGCTCTAGCATTTTTAATGCTAGATAAATGAGTGCCAATCAATAATCTTATATCAGGTCACCTTTCTTCCATGAAGTGGGTTTAGAAACAAAAATATCCTGCTATCCTGTGTCATTACTTTTGTAAATATTTGCATCTGAGAAAGGATCTACTCTTTGAGTGGAGGACCAGGAATGTATGTGCTGTTGGACAACTTTCTAGCAGCAATGGAAAAAAAAAATGTAAGCTGAATGTAAGCTGAAAAGAGGAGCAGGTGATCATTTATGTAAGAATGCAAGCTGGTATTTTAGGAAACTCTGCATAGCATCATTCTAAAAATTTTCTGTAATGAAGATCTAAAAGCATGACAGGAAATTCAAACTTCTAATCTTAGATTGAGAAGTCCTACTCCTGTCTTTCAACTTCTCCTATCCCTTTTCTCCAAAATACCTTTTTTCCCTCCATAGTCAAAAATAGACACACTCTCAGCTCCAGTGTATGAACTCCCCCCTCTCCATTTTGTAAGGTCTAGCTAGTAAAAAGTTTTTAAAAATAATGACAGGGGCACCTGGTGGCTCAGGTGGTTAAGTGTCTGCCTTTGGCTCAGGTCATGATCCCAGCCTCCTGGAACTGAGCCCCAAATTGAGCTCCTGGCTTAGCGGTGAGTCTGGATCTCCCTCTCCCTCTGTCTCTCCCCCGCTCATGCTCTCTCACTCTTTCTGTATCTCTCTGTCTCAAATAAATAAATAAAATCCTTAAAAAATTGTTTTAAAAAATGACATTAGAGTTTTCTTTTTTTGAGATTTAATATAATTAATATTTATTACATCACCAAGTAAATTATTTTTTTAAATATAATTTAATTTTATTCTTTTCAGGGTTCCAAAATTCATTGTTTATGCACCACACCCAGTGCTCTATCATAATACCCACCACCAGGCTCACTCAACTCCCCATCCCCCTCCCCTCCAAAACCTTCAGTTTGTTTCTCAGACCATGAGAGACCTTGGACTCTGAGAAACAGTTTACTTTTTCTTATCCCAGCTGTGGTTCAGGAATATTACAACATTTCATGTCCTTTCCAAGTCATAGCTCTTTCTGTCCTCAGCACTGCTTAACTGCATGTTTCCTTTTGGATTCAGGTTCTACAATCCAGGGCTACCCAAACTGTTTGACAGGACAGAAAATGTCCATGAACTCTTTGCCACCATGCATTGTAAGAACAGGGCAGCAGTCAAAAGTATTTAGAAACTTGGCAGACTAATTTGGCAGACTAATATGTAAGTAAATGTAATAGTGATATAAAATTGGGTATTTTTTCTTCTTTTTAAAGAATTCTTATTGTATTTTTTGAGAGTTTACATCACATAAGATATTTGTTCAAAATAAATAATGGTTCCTCACCATAGATAGTTTGGAAATTGTTTTGATTCATCTCCAGTTCAGTGACTCTCAGATAATGACATTGGATGTCTTATTTATTGTATTTTGTTCTGTTTTTACTTCACAATAAAGGAGAGGCTTGCATGTCAACACTACAATGAAGTATATCAGTAAGCTAGGTCAGATCACACTTTTTCCTGGACTTGAGAGCCTTGAACCAAATGTGTAAATAAAATTTCTGGTCTCACCACTCTGATTAGAGAAAAAGTTGGTTCAAATTATATGCCCCAGAGCCAGAGGAAAAGAAGGCAAAACAAACTGAGGTTGAGAGGAACCACATTTGTTTGTGATGTATAAGGTGGAGCCAGATTGAGACAACTGCCCTAGACCTTGAACTGATGCAGTAACTCTACAATTTTCTTTTTAAAACCCTAGCCCATCAGTGTATGAGAAGTAATACCATGTCCATCTATGAAGCCTAAAAACAAGAGGTTTTGTAATTGCCCTCTTTTTCTCCTTCCCATTCTCGATTACCAAAAGGTCTTTTGGTCCAATCCACGTTTTAACTTTTTATTTTTCTTTTTTTTTTTAAAGATTTATTTATTTGACAGAGAGAAATCACAAGAGAGGCAGGAAGAGAGAGAGGAAGGGAAGCAGGCTCTCCGCTGAGCAGAGAGCCCGATGTGGGACTCGATTCCAGGACCCCGAGATCATGACCCGAGCTGAAGGCAGCGGCTTAACCCACTGAGCCACCCAGGCGCCCCTTAACTTTTTATTTTTCTTTTCTCTGCCCTTTTTCTCCAATTTGAGTCCAGACTCTCACTTAGAGCTTTGTCAAATGCCCCACTCATCTCATTACTACTACCTTGTGCAATTTCTGGTATAAAACATCAGAATACAACGTTTCTGCCCTGATTCTCTCGCATTATGGAGCTTACTAAAGTCACTGGTTTCTGCTTATTAAAAGACCACTTCAAATGATTGTATCAAAGGCTGTAAACGTCAGAACAAGACACCCTGCACGTTTTTGGAAGCTTTTAGATGGAGTTTAGTGTCAACATGACATCAAGCTGTCTACCCTAATAATGTGACATCAGTGACAGCTTTAAATCTCATACTAAATAATAGGTTGAGAGGTACCAAGTGTTTTATGGACCTTTATTTTGAATTGCTGAGGAAAGCAGGATTCAGTGACAGTTTCAGCTCTGTAATTGTTCTTGGGAAGTAGTTTTCCTGTAGAAAGGGATTTAATCTCTCTCTAGTTAAGAATTGTGTAAATGAAATGCAAGGAAGCCCTACGATTTCTTATAACGGTATAAATTTGGAAGATCCTACTAGCAATTATTATTTTGTTTAATGACTCTTAATAATAGATCACTCTGTCTTATTTTAAATTACCACCTGCAGTATATCCATACAATAAAAGCTACCAAGTCCTTTTGAAGAAAGACAAACTATTTCCGTATTCTACTAACCTATTATCATCAAGGATTAAAGACGAAAATGACAATGTGGGTGGAGAGGTAGGATGGTGGTTTGATTCAGGACATGTAAACCAATGGTTTTCTAGCTAGAGAATATCCTTAGCTTTCTGAATAGTATGTGCTATAGTGGATTGCATTCTGGAAAATCTGAAACCATTATTTGTGTAGTGTTTATTGGTTTTAAACCAGAAAGCCTCTGTATTTTGTGACAATATGAATAGATGTTTTTATTCCAGACTCTTGTGAAAATAATAATTCTGATTTTCTAAATTTCATTTCCTTCTGCTGTTTACATTTTGGGAAATTGATTAAAGTAAAGAATTATATAGAATTTCTGAGCTTTTATTGACTAATTTCACTGAGAATTTCAAGTCAAAATAGTGGCCTGGGATAAATAGAAGGAGCTTCTTCTGGGCACGATTTCTTTCTTTTTCTTTTTTGAGAGAGAGAGAGAGAGCAGTGAGCATGAGAGCAGCAGAGGGAGAGGGAGAGAAAATCTTAAGCAGACTCCATGCTCAGCCCATGACCTGAACCGAAATGTAGAATCAGATGCTTAATGGATGGAACCACCCAGGAGCCCTGCCTGGGCCTGATATTTTAATTAATATAGAAAACATATTAAATATATTATTTATATTTAACATAAATATATATATTCAGATATATAATTTACATTGTGTATATTTTTAAAATATATTAAATAATCAATATATTATTAAATGTTGAATAATTAATTAATATATTATCATATAGTTCTGAATTAAAGTATATACCATAGCTTAATTTTAAGTATAGAAAATATTTTACTATCATAGATTAAATAATGTTTTTTTATTTATTTTGTTTCAAATTTTTATTTAAATTCTATTTAGTTAATGTATAGTATAATACTAGTTTCAGGAATAGAATTAGTGACTCATCACTTGCATATAACACCCAGTGCTCATCACAAATGCCCTCCTTATTTGTTCATCCAACCCATCACCCTGTCCACCTTCTCTTCAACTACCTTCAGTTTGTCCTCTGTAGTTAAGAATCTGTTTTATGGTTTGCCTCCCTTTTTTCTCCCATATTCATCTGTTTCATATCTTAAATTTCCACATGTGAATGAAATCATATGGTGTTTGTCTTTCTCTGACTGACTTATTTCACTTAGCATAATACACTGTAGCTCCATCCACGCCATTGAAAGTAGCAAGATTTCATTCTTTTCATGGCTGAGTAATAGTCCATCCATATACATAGATAAGATATAGATATAGCTATAGACATAGATATAGATATATGATAATGCTGCTATAAACATCAGGGTGCATGTGCTCCTTCAAATCTGTACTTTTGTATCATTTGGGTGAATACCTAGTAGTGCAGTTGGTAGGTCATAGGGTAGTCCTATTTTAAAAACTTTGGGAGAAATTCCATACTGTTGTCCAGAGTGGCTGCACTATGGAAACTCCAGAGTTTGTATTCCCATCAACAGTGTAGGAGAGTTCCCCTTTCTCCACATCCTCACCAACATCTGTTTTTTCCTGTGATGTTGACCTTAGCCATTGTGACAGGTATAAGGTGATATCTCATTGCAGTTTTGATTTGTATTTCCCTGATGATGAGTGGCGTTGAGCATTTTTTTATGTGTCTGCTCATCATCTGTACGTCTTTGGAAAAATGCCTATTTATGTTTTCTGCCCATTTTTTAGCTGGATTATTGTTTTTTTGGATGTTGAGTTTATATAGATTATTTCAGTATAGTGTGCAGAATTTCAGGATGAGAGTCAGAAAATTATTAATGAAACTTCGACACAGATGCCCAAAAAAGTCACTTTATCCGATAATAATAAACATTTATTGAGCATTATATGCTGACACTATCACGTTTTCTTTACATTCATTAACACATTTAATCTTCACAATAACACTGAATAATAGTACTGTTTTATTCTTTATAGATAAAGACACTGACACAAGGAAAGACTAAGTTATTTCCCAAGGTCTCATAAATAGAAAAAGTCAGTACTGAAATGGGACAAAGCCTATTTGGCTTTTTATGTTCTGATATGCTTGCTCTGATGATCACAATTACTATCCTACTTTGTAAATATTTACACATTTAATACTTTGTTATTTAACGTGGCTTCATTCATTCAAAACTTGCTTACTAAGAGCAAAGAATGCTTTTACATGACCTGATTTAAAATAGTAGGTGGGGCACTGGGTTGCTCAGTAGGTTGAGTGTCAGACTCTTGATCTTAAGATGAGTGAGTTCAAGCCCCATGTTGGGCTCCACATGGTGTGGAACATACTTAGAAAATAAAGTAAATGAATAAATAAATAAATAAATAAATAAATAAATAAATAAATAAAATAAAAAATATAGTAGGTAAACCAGAGAAGCTATCTGCTCTTATGAAGTTTGCAGATATATCAAAAGGCAATCCAATTACAGATTCAGGCATAAATAAATTCTTTCAGGAAATCGGTGCACTGGAAGGACTTGGGAAATTGGAATGACTTGTGTTGTGGTCCCAAGAGATGTAGAACATATTGGGAGAATAATTTCTTGAGGATACGTGGCTTGGGAAAGGCATTGTGACAATAATTAAGCAAACAAATGAGAGGTATATTGGATTTAGATGACATAAGTTCTGTAAAACGATTTCAGAGGTCTTGATATTCTTGTGGAGATTTTGTTAGGTACTTGTAGATGTTGAACACAAACCTTGCAGCAATGTTTTATCTCTAATTCTTCTTATTTGGCCTGGGAATTATTGGTAAACAGTGCATAGTCTCACTTTATTTCACTTTAGCATGAGATTCCATCTTTTGGGGGGACTTATTTGGAGCCCCATGGTTAATATGAAAATTACTTTAAGCTGAAGACATTTGAAGATTCAACAGATATAAGAAAGAAGCTTCTTGGATCTTTCCTAATCTGATTAAAAGTAGCAACTTCTAGGAAATGAGGCTGTCATAAATTCTATCTTTGGAGCACATCTTTTCCCAGGAAGAAGACCTCAAGTAAACCAACCATAAGTTGTTTCTCAGGGGACTTTCTTGGCTATGAAGAAGGAAAGACCACTCCCATGTACATAAACAGACATCATAAAATTCTAATCTCCTGTTTGTTCTTCCAAAAATCCTTTTGTCTTTCCTAAAGAGACCCAGTTATTTTTGTCACAGAAGCCTTTCTATCTCCTTTTTCCCTATTAATTTAGGTATATTTAGTCTCAACCATTTAATGAGCTAGCTACTTCTGTTGTTAGCTTTCATCTGCTTACAAATAAACCTTTGGTTCACCTGTTAATTTGACCTATGTAACTTTAATTTTAACTTTAACTTTAATTTTCAAGCCCCTAACATTGAAGCTAAGATGACAGAGGAAAAGATTCCCTCTTTGACAGTCCTTTTACAGCCAATCGAGTGTAGATCCACTTTCAGAGACAAATATGTCCACATATGTATGGTTTCACATGATGCAGCAATTTGGTGTCTATTGGCTCTGAGCCCTGTTCAAGATGCTAATTTTCCCTAGGGCTAGACTCTATATTTAGTATTTTATTGGTCTGGGTAAAGCCTGAGCATTAGTACATTTTTTTTTCAGAGTTTCCCAGTTAAAACTTTTTCAGTTAGAGTGAAGAATGGAGATCCTAAAGAAGACCACCTGAAGTTTTATGGGTTCTAGAGGCTTCTCTCTTAATAAATGAGGCTTGGGGTTGCAGAGGTCTTATTTATTTATTTTCGGGTTTATTATTCATTACTTTTATTTTTAAAATTTAAATTCAATAGCTAACATATAGTACATCATTAATTTTTGACATAATGTTCAGTGATTCATCAGTTGCCTATAACACCCAGTGCTCTTCGCATCCCTTGCCCAACCTAATGCAGAGATCTCATAATGGGCAGTTTTGGGTCACCTGGACTGAAAGATATTGGTGACTGATGAAGATAATAATCTGTCTGGCACTTTGCCAAGGATTAAGTTATAAATATGCTTAAATGATAGTTACCATCCTTATGGAGTTTACAGTCTACTTGGGAATAGTTTTACATACAACAAAGACTAAACTTGTGAGAAGGGGTATGATAGGGATGTATACAAATTACCAAGTAATAAATGAGATCATTTACTCTATTAGGATGGGTGAGGTCCATACAGAAAGAAACATTTGACCCAGGACTTAAAAGGGTAGAGTTTGACCATTATCACCTGTCAAGTTTGACAGGTTATAAAGAAGAGGAGAAAATAAAAGTTTTAGAAACTAAGAATAACATGTGTAAGAAAGAGAAATTAAATAAAGTATATTTTAAATGACCTTCAGTTTAGTGTGGATGAAGTATAGAGTAGAATATGGAAAAGTGACAATAGCTCAAGTTGTTAAGGCTGGCTCAGGCTAGATTGTGGGATTTGGATTCTACCGTAGTAGTTAAACCAGAAGGAGACAATATCTTTGTCCTAAAAAATCTGCATAGAAAATAACTTTTTTAACTTTCTATGCTTTTTAAGATTTATTTGAAATGTCAACAACCTAAAAAAAACCCCACACATTTTAATCTTCTTGAATGTGAAATATATATAATTGACATATGTCATATGTTGTTTAATAAAGCCATTTCATGTGAACTCATGGCTCACATTTATTTTGAGCCATCCAGCAAACTTTAAGTTACATGGATTGTATAAAATATTGTAAATTTGAGTATCAATAAGTTCTTAGTTTAATAAATAGTAGAAATTATCAAAGATGAAAAAAATATAATTCTGGCATTGCATTAGGAGTCGGTCAATAGGTATTCTAATGAATATTTATTATATTAATTCAATTGAATGACACTTTTAAACTGGCTGACAATAGATGACTAAAGGTGACAAATAAGAAAATTTAAATAAAAACTGCTTTTCTTATTGTGTAGCTGGAATCAAATGTTCAGCATTTGTAGGATAAGATTTACTAAATTATGTTACATTTCAGTAGAGCAAAGCCTGGTAATGACCCTTTCAATACATAGAATACATTTTCTGTATAGATGTCTGCCCTATACGTAAGTAGCTATGTCTACATAATAATTAGGTAAATATACATAAAATAACTATATTCAAAAAGCATAATGATTTGAAAGTATCAACAATTTTGACTTGAAAGGAAACTGAATTGTTAGTCATCTTAACTTTTCCAACTGTTAAGTTTGAAATACTATATATTTCAGAGTGGTAAAATTGAATCGATAAAGTGAAAGCAATAAAAGGTACATTAATGGGGTGGGAAGGGTACTGTGTGCCATAATGGAAGAATCTTATACCAAAAAAAAGGAAATGATTACTCCTATGAAAAAGACTTATATGTATGTAGTCTAAGTCCTAGCTATTGATATTAAAGGAAAATAAGTTCAAAATGGTTCTATATGCACACATACATGTACACAGACCTACATGAGTATCAGCCTTATCCTGGGTCTTGTGATTATTTCTCTAATCACATTAAAAATACTGAAATATATATTTTACACAAATCCATGGGGAAACACTATAATTCTTTCCCCAAATCATGGAATTCCAATATGGGCTTTCTATGAGTCTCTTTTACATTCGAATGGGAAAGGAAGGGAGAAAGTAAGGGAGGGGAAGAAGAAACAAGAGCGATAAATTAGGTTTTTCCCTGCAAAATTCATTGAACCTTATGTTATTTTACAAACCAAAGATAGCATTATATAATAATGATATATTGTATAAAAGGTTTAAGACAATTTTGAAAAGGGATTTTTATCTATGATTATCATTAAGGTGAGTAAGTACAGGGGTGCCAGGGTGGCTCAGTCTGTTAAATATCTGATTCTTGGTTTTGGTTCAGGTCATGATCTCAGGGCCTTGAGATCCAGCCCCACATGAGGCTCCACACTCATCACAGAGTCTGCTTGAGATTCTCTCTCTCTCCCTCTCCCTCTGCCTCTCCCCCTGCTCACTTGCACCCATGCACTCTCTGTCTCTCTGAAATAACTAAATAAAATCTTTATTTATTTATTTATTTTAAAGATTTTATTTATTTATTTGACAGAGAGAGGTCACAAGTAGATAGAGAGGCAGGCAGAGAGAGAGAGAGAGAGAGAAGCAGGCTCCCTACTGAGCAGAGAGCCCGATGCGGGACTGGATCCCAGGACCCCGAGATCATGACCTGAGCCAAAGGCAGTGGCTTAACCCACTGAGCCACCCAGGCTCCCTAAAATCTTTTTTTAAAAAGTCTACTTAAAAAGAAGATAAATAGGTACATGTGATGACCGTAGAACTGAATAGAATGTTGAATAATGGAAATAAGACACTGTTCAGTGTTAGAAAAACTTAGAACATGAGAGTAAGATTCTGGGATATAATGTAGACTGTATATTCTATACCAACTAGACCACGTTAAGGAAAACAGATATGATCTTAGCAAAGAGAAAACGCACACACACACACACACACACACACACACACACAGTTAAATTGCAGAACGATACCATGTACTAGGATCAAAGAATCTTTTGCAAAAGGAGTGCGTGATTTTAACTATGTAAAATGAGTTTTATAACTAGCCCATGTGCTAGCTCTTGAGAGGAAGGGAAGACAAGAGAAATTAAATTAAGCAGAAGTTCTGATATTTAGCAGCCACTTAGATATGTCAAGAAAAAGATTGATATGAGTTGAAAATTACTCCGAACTTCTCTATCTCAGTTTAAAAAAAAAAAAGTAGCAGTGTGTTTTATTGGAAGGAAGGTGAGTAAAGCAGACCCATTACCACCATATTTAACGATGTCAGTCATTAGCATATATGTGATCTAATATTCAATCAGATATTTAGAGAAGGGCAGATTATGAGAACAATGCAAAGGTTAAGAAAATTGAGTTCAGGGGCACCTGCGTGGCTCAGTGTATTAAGCCGCTGCCTTCCACTGGGGTCATGATCTCGGGGTCCTGGGATTGAACCCCGCATCAGGCTCTCTGCTCAGTGGGGAGCCTGCCTGACTCTCTGCCTACTTGTGATCTCTGTCAAATAAATGAATAAAATCTTAAAAAAAAAAGAAAATTGAGTTCAGTGTTTGCCTATTAGCAAATAACTTTACTTAGAATCTAATGTAGACATAATAGACTAAAAATAGTGAACTCAGAAAAACAACAGTACATTTAGAGACATGGTAAAAGCGTACAGAAAAAAAAGATAAAAAAAACAAGGAAGGTATTTGGAAAGCTTGGCTTGAAGATGGTTTGAGCATTATATCCATTAAATTGTATTATAGAAGTGAATGGAGATTTTGCTGTTTCATGCCATTACTTGGTGAATGGAATCAAATAGCTCAAATGGGTTTTGAGAAATCTTCTGTTCAAACTCCTTGCCTCGAGACGGATGTGTAAACTCGCAGGCTAGGTGCTTTTTTGTTGCTCTTGAATATTTTAAAAACATATCCTAATAACTCATACAGTGTTTTGTCATTTTTGGGTTACCTTTCTTTCTTTCTAGTCAAAAATCATCCCTGCTGAGAGTTAGGAAACAATGTTAGATACAACCAAACAAAGAAAAAGACATAATGAAATTTGGCACCATTTGTGACACTTACAATCTAGTACCTTGTACTTAAAATTGAGGTATTTTGCACAGTTGTTTTAATAATGAAGAAAGAGAACTTAGTATGTAAATTTGTCATTATTTTAGTCCTCATTGCTTAGGTTAAAGAAGCTGCCCCTATATTTGATAACTCTCCTAGTATTCTGAGCCCTTCTTTGTTTCAATAGTCAATTATAAATGCAGTTCTCTAAATTGAGGCACAATTCTTTAATAAGGGCTTGATGAACATAAACTATGTTAGAAAATTTCAATTAACTTCAAGTGGACTTCTTTTCTATTCTATTCCAATGGTTTACATTATTTTTGGGAGATGAAAATGTGTCTTAAATAAAAAAAAAAGAAACATTATTTCTAGAACTTTTTGTTTTCTTTTTTTGTACTTCCCAGAGCATTGAGATGAATCCTGTCCATGTTGTTTAGTGATGCAGCTATAAAGGTAGCCTCACAAAACAAAAATGCAAACAAACAAAAAATAATTTTACTGTTTTTTATGATGTATCACAGACACACACACATAGACACACACACACACACACACACTCACGAAGTATCATTAGTGTATAGGAATGAGAAATGATCATCCCAATCAAACATAATTTGGGTTTAATGTTGATGTCCTGCCTGGGGGAGATTGGGGCATATTCTTGGAATACTAAGAATGAAGTTAGAAACTTTTTTTTTTTTGTACAGATAATCCTGTCTTGTGGAAGGAGGCTAAAAATCATGTACTTGAATTTCTGAAAATTTTGTTGTTTTAACTGTAAAATTGTACTTGGAATTTTGAATTTTGATCTTTTCCCGGACCAGTAGTTTGAAGTATGACCCTCTCTCATGATGCTTCTGGTCGATTGCAGTGAGCCTTGGCTGCCAGTCAGCCATGCAATCATGAGGGTAAAAAATCAATACATGTACAACCATTCTGTACCCATACAGCTATTCAGATTTTCAGTCTCAGTATAGTATTCAATACATTACATGAGATATCCAATAACTTTATTACAAAATAGGCTTTGTGTTAGATGATTTTGCCTAATTTATAGGCTAATGTAAGTGTTCTGAGCAAATTTAAGGTGGTCCAGGCTAAGCTACTGATGTTGCACAGATAAGGTGTATTAAATGCATTTTTTACTTACTTTGGTGGACTTCTCAGAACATAACCCTGTTATAAGTGAGGAAGATCTCTATCATTATTGTGAAAATAAATACATTTACACATGTTATTAGAAAAGTTATAAAGAAAATGTGCTTAGCACATTATAAATGCTCAAAGGTGAGAACAATAATCGTATTTAGATATAGTTACCATGATTTTTGATTTTCAGAAAACATATAGATATTTCTTATTTACTAAATGTACTCTGTGTTCTGTTTGACAACCTAGGGATTACTGTATTAGATTATAAAAAATATCCCAAAAAATTCTAAAACACAATAGAAATATAAAATATACTGGTGCTGAATATAAAGATAAATATTATGTCTCCTACACATTATTTTCTAGAGAAAAATATGTTCCCTCTTCAGAGAGTCCTTCTCTATTTAAAATAATGTCTATTCATTTACCCAGCTTTGTTTCTCTTTATACCATTTACAAACTACCTGAAATGATAATTTAATTTGCTTTTACTTAGTACCCTCCTCAACTAAATTGCAAGCTCAAGGTACACAGAGACTGTCATTTTAAAAGATGTAGTATCAACAAATTTACAATGAGTAGTAACTGAGTCTTAGAGATCTAATGCACAGTTTGGTGACTATGGACAATAATATTGAATTATAATCATCGAGCTTGTTAAGAGACATAATTATTCCAACCACTAAAAATAAATGATAATTACATGACATGATAGAAGTGCTAATTATTGCTACAATGGCAATCATATTACAAATATAAATGGAGCAAATTAACATGTTGTACACCTTAAATTTACAGTGTTATATGTCAAATGTATTTCAATGAAAAATAAGAGCCTCACAGGTGGTAGATGCTTAATTAATGTTAGGTGTGGGTCAAATATTGAATTAATTGAGGGATTACTTTAAAAAAATACACTAGCTGAGATATTGATTTGATTCTGGGACATATTTACCTGGAATGCAAAGAAACAGCTTTGCTTTATTATTATCAATTTGTGCAAGTTTTAAAAATTACTTAATTTCTCTGCCCTTTTTCATATTTAACAGGAAGATTTAAGTGCATGACTGTGTTTACTCTCTAAGAGAGTATCTTTCTAAAATGGGGTTATACAAAATCCAGAAAGCTGAAAGCCTATATTCTAGTCCCATCTTTGCTTCTTACTTAACCCAGTTTTTCTAACTGTAAAAAGAGAATTATTAGACCTATTAAACTGGATTGTAAAAGCACATAAACAAAATGCCTAATCTCTGTATATTCTCCATATGGTTTTTTTGTTTGTTTGTTTGTTTCTTTTAAGGTACTTTCTAGTTCCAATAATTAACAATTTAATTAAATCATTCTAGCACTAAGGTAAGCATGAGTAAACTGGAAATTATCAAATCACACCATTTTGGAAGCTTTAAACTCCTCTCTTGGAGGCTAGATCATACTCAAGACCCCACAGGCCAGATTATAATCTCAAATAATGAAAACGCCAAACATAGATCTACTTCAGTGAAAAATTCATGACACCTTCTTAAAATCAAACTTGTTAGTGGTGTGCATCTCTGAAGATAGCTGATCCAGAAAAAGTCTGAACCTGGCTTGTAACACTGACTAACTCAGAATGACTAGAAAAAGATAACATTGGATTATATTGGCTGGTAACATGTGACTACTGAGCTGTCATTGACTTAGCAGTGAGGTGCTGTGACAGGTGTATTGGAGCTGTAAGCGGTATCAAATATATCCAGGACATTATGCAATAATAAAGCAATAAAAAGTTCTTCTCTCTGAATGTAATATTCTCTTCTGCCTAAAATCAGAAAATATACACATGTGGATTTCAGCATACTGACAATGACATGACAGAAGTTGGTTAAGTTTGTGCCAAGGCAGTTCTTGGCATGACTAAATTTAGTCATCTACGACTGTAAGAGACTGCTGATGAAACTCTCAACTTAGTTTGCATAGTGATCCGAATATTATCTCAAGGCAGTTTCTAAATAGATATTTAAACCAATATTTACCAACATGAACTTTGTTGTTCACCTTCCCTATTGGCACCGACTTATAATTGTTATAGCATGGTTTGCCTACTGCTAAAACAAACACACATTCTTATTCTAATAATATACTCCATACTGGAATTAGAGACAAAGTTGAAAAACTCAAATACATTCCAGTAAACCAAATTTGGTGAAAGGTTCCAAAGGGACAATACGCAGAAATGTACCGTCCTCTTTTCTACACCACAAGAATGTCTCTTATCCTGTGTACATTGGTACAATTAAGTGTTCAAGATTCCTTCCTATTTCCTTCCTTCCTCTGACTCAGTAAAGTGTTACAGTTGATAATATTGACAGTACTTTTTTCTCTTCACTTCTGGGCACAATGGTTACGTTCTCTAGTCCCTTACTATTAGATGTGGTCATATAACTTGCTTTGGTAATGAAATGCAAGCACAAGTGATGTGTGTCACTTTTGGGTTAAATCTCTAAGAACCAGAGTACCATTCATCATACACTATTTTTTTTCCCTGCTCTTTTTAAAATCTGTCTACAGTGACAGATTAGTTTTCATAATATATATGCTAATATAAATAAAATCATATGGAATGCATTCTTTGGTCTAGCTTCTTTCATTCTGCATATTTTGATATCCATCCATTTTGTTGGATGTCTCCATAGTAAATTTTTTTGTTGAGTAGTATTACATGGTACGGATATAACACCTTGTGTTTACCCATTCATCTGTTGGTTTACATTGACATTGGGTCATTTCTACTTTTGTCTATTAGCAATAAATCTTTTATGAACTTTTATGTACACATTTTTGCATGGACATCTGCTTTCATTTGTCTTGAGTAGAAACTTTAGAAACTGTTGTTCTATTTTCCAAAGTGGTTGTACTACTTCACATTCAGCCAACAGTGTGTGAGAGTTTCAGTTCTTCCATATCCTCACTAAAAATCATACTGTTTTTAATTTGCATTTCCCTAATTATGAACGATATTGAACATATTCACATGTGTTTGCCTTCTGTGTATCTTATTTCATGAAGTTTCTGTCCAAATTCCCCCCCTATTTTTTATGTCCGTTGTTTGATTTCTTCTTATGTAATTTGAGAGATCCTTAGACATTCTGGATGCAGTTTATCTGATACAAGATTGGCAAGTATTGTATTCTAGCCAGTGACTTGTCTCCTCTTTCTCAGGTGATTTTTTAAGAGCTGGACCTTTTTTTCTTAATTTTGAAAATGTTCAGTTTGTAAATTTTTTAATGGATCATGCTTTCGGGGATGTATCTGAGAAATTTTTTTTGCTAAGCCCAAGGTAACAAGATTTTAGTTTATTCTTTCCCAGCTTTTTGCACAGGGTTATGATCCTTTGAGTCAACATTTGTTTACCATCTAAGGCATGCATCTTTTTTTGTTTTTTTGCATATAGATATCTAATTGTTTTAGGAAAATTTGTTGAAAAGACTATTGTTTCTTCAGAATCATGCTTTTGAACCTTTGTGAAAAATGAGTTGGCCCTTTCCCTCCACTGCTTTCCATTGGCAGCGGCAGATTGTGCAGACGTGGCCAAGATTAAGGCTCCAGACCTTCTCAACTTCTCTTCCAGCTGGTTAAGCAGCTCCTCCACCTGAAGGTGGAGCTGTCCCAGCTGTGTGTCTCCGAAGTGATAAGTGGCAGGGCTTCCAAGCTCTCCAAGGTCCGAGTTGGCAAATCCGTGCCCATGTTCTTACAGTCATCAACCAGATGCAGAAAGAGAACCTCAAGAAATTCTACAAGGGTAAGGAGTACAAACTCCTGGATTTGCAGCCCAAGGACACACATGTTATGTGCTTCCAGCTTAACAAGCATGAAGAAAATCTGAAGGCCAAGAAGCTGCAGCAAGTATGGGGTCAAGGCCTGAGCATCAGCATCAATAGTACACAAACAAACTGAGAAAAATGAATACATAAAAATAAAAACAAGTAAATAAAAATGAGTTGCCCTTATACATGTCAGTTTATTTCTTGACTCTATACTCTATCCCATTGATCTGTTTATCTTTATGAAAATACCATGTGGTCTTAATTATGGTAGCTTTAGAACATGCTTTTAAAACATTAATCCTGCAACTTTGTTCTCATTTTCAAGGTTTTTTTTTTTTGAATGGCCTCAACTTTTTAAATTTTTCATATAAATTTTAGAATCAACTTGTGAATTTCTACAAAAAAACTATTAGAATTCTTACTGGAATTGTATTAAATCCACAGATCAATGAGGGAAGGATTGACATCTTAATATGTCAATATGGAATTTTCTTACATATTAACCCGGTATTATCCTCCACTTATTTTTGTGTATTATTTTGATATATTTATTTATTATTGAAGTTTAATTTTGTTGGGCTCGTGATCAAAGGAATGAGACTGAGACAAGGTGAAAGTTATTTATTTATTTTTTTTAAGATTTTGTTTATTTATTTGACAGAGAGAGATTGCAAGTAGGCAGAGAGGCAGGCAGAGAGAAGGGGGAAGCAGGCTCCCCACCGAGCAGAGAGCCCGATGTGGGGCTCGATCCCACCTGAGCTGAAGGCAGAGGCTTTAACCCACTGAGCCACCCAGGCGCCCCAAGGTGAAAGTTATTTAAAGCTTTATTTTATCCCAAGTATTAGAAGTCAGACTGATCGGCCAGGGGAACGAGACTGAAACAAAGTTAAAGTTATGCAAAACTTTATTCTATACCAAGCATTAGAAGCCAGACTGACCCGCCAGGGCCGTCTTGGATGAGAGCGACCACGCCCAGCTTACAGGCTCGAGAATCGACTGACTGGTCAGGGCCGCCTCTAAAGAGAGCGACCCTTCCCAGCCTCACAGACTAACTTTTATAGAGCAAAAGCCTGGCCATACCCCAGGCTTTTGAGATTATAACATTGCATAGTCATGTTAGGCCACACACAGGTGGACAATTGAATTATAATTTACCCTATAGTAGCCGTTTGAACTAACCTATTACTCTGGTCAGAATTGGCACTCAAGTTTGGAGCCCAAAAGGCGGAGTTTACATTCTTTGGTGGTTAGGGAGATAGTATGTGTGCTTTTTACTGATTGGATGTCTCCTCCTGGCCTGACTCGTCCTTGTATTCTGGGCTCTGTTACCAGGAACTGGTCGACCTGGCCTTGTATTCTGGGCTCAGTTATTAGGAACTGGCGGACCATATTTTACTGGTTTCCCAGATTTGCTTCTAAGTAAGTTCCTCAGGGGGTGAGGGGGAGGGTCAGTTGAAGTTTTACTGCACAAATAACAAAATGGCTTTTTAACCGAGATGGAGTTGCTCTGGCTAAATAGGTCCTTACAAATTTGAGAACTTTTTACATATTTTCATTCTCTACTTTTAGAACATAAGAAGAAAAATTATAGTAACTCTTCTAAAGTACTTTTCCTTTAATTCTAGTCATGGTGTCACTTCTGAGGTGCTTTTATTTTATTGATTTATTTCCTTATTATGAACCATGTTTCCTTGTTTATTTGCATGCCTGTTAATTTTTAAAATTTGTACCAGACATTGTAAATTTTACACCATCATACATTGGACATTTTCATATTTCTATAAATGTTCTGGATCTTTGTTCTGGGATTCAGTTGAGTAACTTAGACATTGTTCCTTTCGGGTCTTGATTTTATGATTGGTTAGGTAACTGCAGAGCAGTTCCCAGGAAGTTAATTATGTCCCATCAATGAAATATGACTTTCCCGTGTTTTCCACATATTGCCTCATGAATTATGATTTTTCCATCTTACTGGTGGGAAGATACTATTCCTGGCCTAGCAAACACCAGACACTTTACTCTCTCATCCTTTCAGAGAGCTCTTTACCCAGTCCCGGGACATTTTCTCATGTGTGTACACTGATCAGTATTCTGCTGGCCATTTGTGGGGCATTCCACAGCTCTCTGGCATTTTCTCTGTGTGCAGCTTTCTTCCCTGCAGTATTTGGGCTAGAATTTTAATGGCTTAAGTCTCCAGGAACTTTCAGCTACATCTCCTCAACTCTTGGAGTCTGGCAGAGCCCTCTGTGCAGTTTGTGAGAAAACTCTTTCTCAAATGTAAAAATGATACTGTCATTTCCTTCACCTGAAATCTACTTTACATGGCTTGGCATAACTTATAGGAGTCCTCGTGATTAGATTCTTGCCTACTCCTTCAATCTTACACTGTTACACTCTGACACATAGAGCAAAGAAACCTAAGCAGCACTCATAACAAAATCTCCTGAGTAGATTTTTATGTAATTTGTTATTTTTACATATTTTTAGACTTACAGAAAAGTTTCAAGAAATATAGAGATTTCCCATCATCCTTTCACCAAACTTTCCCTAATGTTAACATTTTATGTAACCATACTATAGTTGTCAATACCAGGAAATTAACGTCATCACAATACTACTCACTAAGCTAAAATTTTATTCAGATTTTATCCGCCTTTCCACTAATGCTCTTTTTATCTGTTATAGAATCCCATGTAGCATATACTTATTATTTCTCCTTGGTTTTATTTAGTTTAAGTATTTTTATAGTTGCCAGATCTTTTCTTTTCTTTTATGACCTTGATACTTTTGAAGAGTACTGTCAGTTATTTAGAGAACTTTTCCTAATCTGATTTTGATTGATGTTTTTTTCCCATTTTTGAAATGAGGTTGTGCATTTTGGAGAAGAATACTACAAAAATTATATTAGGCTTTTTTTGTGTGTGTGGCTTAGGTCAGATACTTCATGATGTCAAAATATTTTCTTAACACTATTTATGTTAACCTTGATCACTTGGTTATGTTGGTATTGGCCAGGTTTATCCTTTTTAAGGTTACTCTACTTCCCTTTGTAATTAATACAAAATTGGAGTAGATACTTTGAGACTAAGCAAATATCCTGTTTCTCCTCAAACTTCCACCTGTTAATTTTAACAATCCTCTGCAGCTCTTGTCTGGAACAATTGTTGCCTAATGGTATTTGCCTAATGTTTGGCTTCCTCTTTCCCTCTTAACCTTTTAAATTCTTAAATTGGAATTTTTCTGGGAGAAAGTGTTCTTTCTTCTCTCCTATATATTATTAAGTAAACATTTCTTTATCAGTATGAACTCCTGTATACTGAATTCTATGGATTTCAATTCAACACTCTCATTATTTTACTATTCAAATCATTTGGCCAGTAGGTTCTACTTTAGGTGGATTCCTGTATTCTTGTGTTAGGTTTCCATTCTTCTATGAAAACTTTCTTATTTTATGGCACTCCAAGATGTTTTAGGCCAATCTTGGCATTTTCCTTGTCCCAGCCTGGGCTCAACCATTTATTTCAACATGGAACCTTAGTTTTTTTGTTTTTTGTTTTTTGTTTTGTCTTTTAATGGAAGAATGGCATTTAGAAGGAAAAAAATGGTTTTAGCACTAGTTGTGCTCATTGCTTCTGGGGTGTTACTAACACCAAGCCTTTTGGGCGGACAGAGCTAGGAAACTTATATATGGTGAATACTTAATCCATGCATACACAGAAGTTAAATATCTGTAACTACATGTACATAAACTACATTTATTTGTTTATTTTTAAAGATTTATTTATTTATTTGAGAAAGGGAGAGAGCAAAAGAAGGGGCAGAGGGAGAGACAATCTTCAAGCTAACTCCCTGCTGAGCCCTGAACCCTACGTAGGTCTTGATCCCAGGACCCTGAGGTCATGACCTTAGCTAAAATCAAGAGATGGCCACTTCACTGACTGAGCCACCCAGGTAGCCCTAATATCTGTATTTATATTTAATCTGTCAATCAGCCACTATCTAATCTCTTGCCATGTGTTTCTACTGATACTTCTAATTCTATCATTTGAGCTTTCTCCTTAAAAAAAATATATATATTTTATTTATTTTTGTGTGTGAGAGAGCAAGAGAGCATGCATGAGCTAAGGGATGGGTAGCAGGAGGACTCGATCCCAGGACCCTGGAATCATGACCTGAGCTGAAAGCAGATGTTTAACCAACTAAGCAGCACAGGTGAACCTCCTTTTCTTATTTACAACTTCTCTCTTGACATTATGTAATCAGCTCTTTTTATCAGTATTTTACCTATATGTTCATTTAATGCCATTGTATAAATATTTCAAAAATACTTATTCACTCCTTTTAATAATATTATTATATAGACTACAGTATTTATTTATAGTTTCTTTACCTTTAAAAAGTTTCTTAGATTATATGTTGCTTTCTCCATTCCCTTCCATATAGTTACATTATTGATTTGTAGTTCAGTTAGGTTAACTTTTTACCCTGTATTCTGTTTTGGGTTTCTCACCACTTAGTGGTAGGTTTTAATTCTGGGTTAAGAGTCAGAGATATAAAGGATCTATTCACTGAAATGTCATCGCCTCCTCATCCCTACTAACTATTTCCATTCTTTTCCTCGTTTCCACCCACTCCTTGCAGGTAATATCTTTTTTTTTTTTTTTAAGATTTTATTTATTTATTTGACAGAGAGAGACCACAAGTAGACAGAGAGGCAGGCAGAGAGAGAGAGAGGGAAGCAGGCTCGCCGCCGAGCAGAGAGCCCGATGTGGGACTCGATCCCAGGACCCTGAGTTCATGACCTGAGCCGAAGGCAGTGGCTTAACCCACTGAGCCACCCAGGCGCCCCAATCAATATCTTTTTGAAACATTTTCCATTTCACCTCTTTCTCTGTCTCTTTCTCATCATGTTTAGTAATTTTATATTTTTAAAATTTATTGGGCCTAGAACCATACTAAGGATTTTATATCATATTGTTTGATCTTCACAAAAAAGCTCTCTGAAATTGTTAATATTCATATCTCAACTTTATAGGAAACAAGAGCTGTGAGTGTAAATTGTCAGGGGCTGGCTACACAGGTATGTAAATGGCTGAGCCAAGATTTATTCGATTCAGATCTGTTTGATTTAGATCTCTCAAATCTTTTTTAAGACCCAAAGATATGTTTAATTGAGGCCTTCAATGACCTCCCAGAGCAGCAAGCTGTCCCTCATCATTCTTCCCTTCAGCTTTCACAGAATCCCACTCATAATATGCATATATTTCTGCCACTTACTGCTTTTATGTAAGTGGCCATAGTTCTGCCACGTACTATTTTTATGACAATGTGCAATATTAATGACTCTCCATTTTTAATCTGTTATAATAACTTCTTCACATGATTGATTGGTGTGAATAATAAATTAATATTTTTAAACATATATCTGATATAGATAACAAAATCCAATAATTGTAAAGTATTTAAAACTTAGCCCAAGTCCTCTTAATTTATTAGTATTTAGTTAATTAAAAAATATATTTTGTTTCCAATTTTTCCTTTTCCTTTCAAGTAGGCTATGTGAAATTTGGGGATCATTCAATTATCTCTGCTGCCTAAAAATTGCCTAGGAGACAGCAGTGCTCAGAATGTGTTTGAGAAGAAATGACTGCATAAAAAATTAAGGTCTGCCTATAGCACTCCAAAAGTTAAAAAAAGATGAAATATAATTGTTAACCCACTAATTATTTGAAATTCAAATTCAAAATGAATATGGAATTAAATATTTGCATTAATATATAAATATTTCTTGGGAAAATAGCATCCTTTTTTTTTTCTTTGAAAATTGTATGCAGTGTAAATTTCAATTAAAAAAAACAAACAACTCTTCCAGAGCAACATGCGTTTATTTTTTCTCTCCTAAATTTTGAAAAAGAGCCTTTTGGCTAAAGATTTGGCAGTGAATCCTTACATATGGCAGGCAGGCTCCCTTTCCTCTGGCATCAATGAACCAATAAAGCTCTTTGGTCTTGGGATTCCCAGGGACAGCCACAGACTAAACTTGGCTCTCTTCTCAAAACTGGCTCCTGAAGAAACTCTGGAGTTCAAGCTTTGAAATAAGGGGAGTAAAAGCATCTCTCTTCACCCAAACTCTTGATTTCATAAGGAATCATTACTGTGTTGGTATTTAACTGTCAACACAAATCAAACGGTTAACCTTCCATGGGTTGTTTTAGAAACTTTACCTCCCTGTACAGGGAGGGAGCCAAAGACAAAATGACCCTTTCAACATACTTAATGCTATTATTGGATAGGGAAATGAAATGACATTTAGGGGTGCCTGGGTGGCTCAGTGGGTTAAGCCTCTGCCTTCAGCTCAGGTCATGATCTCAGGGTCCTGGGATCGAGCCCTGCATCAGGCTCTCTGCTTGGTGGGGAGCCTGCTTCCCCCCCTCTCTCTGCCTACTTGTGATCTCTCTCTCTGTCAAATAAATAAATAAAATCTTTTTTAAAAATTACATTTAAGTAGATTTAATGCACCTTGGGTCTTTTATTTATTTATTTTATCATTTTACAGGAGTAAAAGAATCCATAGTATTATCTGTCAATGAGTTGCTTCTTTCTTTTCCTCCTCTTTTAATTTTTCTTCTAAATCAAACATATCAGGTCACTAGAGTAATTATAAATAATCAAGATCCCGGATTGTAGGAGATACTGACAAGAGTTTCAGTTTCTAAGGGGGACAGCCTTGTCTAGCAGTTCCTGCCTCAGAGAAGGGCACTGTGGTTCTCCAGGGGTTGCAGACCCTGTTCAGGTTTAAGCATGTGGCTCTTCACTTTTTGAGACAAGCTGGGCTGTGTTTACTGCCCAAGTATCACGGGAACAAAAACAAAAACTATTTACTGAACAAACAATCTGGTGTGCAGCTATTTGGAAATGTGCTACTAATTCTAGTAAAGTCAGTTGGCTTATTATTGGCTAAAGTTACTTGGGGGATTCATCGCAATTAAAATTTCAGTTTATTCATAATGCTGATTGTTCATAGACATTTATTTTTTTTTTAATTTCTTTTCAGCGTAACAGTATTCATTGTTTTTGCACAACACCCAGTGCTCCATGCAATATGTGCCCTCCCTATTACCCACCACCTGGTTCCCCCAACCTCCCACCCCCGCCATTCTTGTACGTGCAAGACATGCTACTGAGTGTTGCCAAAAACAAAATTATACCTGATTCAAAATACCAACGTAAGTATCAATAGTGTAAAATTTCCTCCCAATTACCAGTGGGTTTTGTTTGTTTGTTTGTTTGTTTGTTTGTTTGTTTTCAATTCCCAGATCATGCAAAAACAGTCTTGGGTACTACAAGGAGAGGTCTCTCAGATCCACACAGGTTACCACAAGGGGCTTTAAGGTGAGACCTCGAATTCAAATGGCTTTGTACTTTCTGTGTCAGCTCACTTCTACACAGTGTAAGTCCAAGACCTGAGCGACCTAGCTCTCCAAATGTCCTGGGAGGCCAACCAGGCCTTTGGAGGGTCTGTTGCCCACATACTTTAGGTGCTCCCATTGTAGAGCTGGTAGATGCCCCCACTCTTCACATGTAAAGCATCATGTTGGTTTTGCTCTTTGCAGTTTCTCTTGGCTTTGTGTGTGGTTTTCTTTTCTTTTTTTCTTTTGTTTCTGTGAATTCTTTTTAATTTAATTTAATTTCTTTTCAGTGATCCAAATTCATTGTTTATGCACCACACCCAGTTCTCCATGCAATATGTGCCCTCCTTAATAACCACAAACAGGCTCACCCAACCCCCTACCCCATCCCCTCCAAAACCCTCAGTTTGTTTCTCAAAGTCCACAGTCTCTCACGGTTTGTCTCCCCCTCTGATTTCCCCCAATTCCCTTCTCCTCTTCATCTCCCAGTGTCCTCCGTGTTATTCCTTATGCTCCACAAGTAAGTGAAACCATAAGATAATTGATTCTCTCTGCTTGACTTATTTCACTCAGCATAATCTCTTCTAGTCCTGTCCATGTTGATACAAAAGTTGGGTATTCATCCTTTCTGATGGAGGCATAATACTCCATAGTATATATGGACCATATCTGCTTTATCAATTTGTCTTTTGAAGGGGATCTTGGTTCTTTCCACAGTTTGGTGACTGTGGTCATTGCTGCTATGAACTTTGGGGTACAGGTGGCCTTGATTTTCACTGCATCTATATCTTTGGGGTAAAAACCCAGTAGTGCAATTGCAGGGTCATAGAGAAGCTCTATTTTTAATCCTTTGAGGAATCTCCACACTGTTTTCCAAAGTGGCTGCACTAGCTTGCATTCCCACCAGCAGTGTAAGAGGGTTCCCCTTTCTCCACATCCTCTCCAACACTTGTTTTTACTATCTTGTTGATTTGGGCCATTCTAACTGGTGTAAGGTGGTATCTCAGTGTGGTTTTGATTTGAATCTCCCTAATGTCTAATGATGATGAATATTTTTCATGTGTCTGTTAGCCATTTGTATGCCTTCTTTGGAGAAGTGGCTGTACATGTTTTTTGCCCATTTTTTTTTTTTTACGTGATTATCCGTTTTGTGTGTTCAGTTTGAGGAGTTCTTTATAGATCTTGGATATCAGACCTTTGTCTGTAGTGTCATTTGCGAATATTTTCTTCCATTCTGTGAGTTGCCTCTTGGTTTTGTTGACTGTTTTCTTTGCTTTCCAGAAGCTTTTGATCTTGATGAAGTCCCAAAAGTCCATTTTCACCTTTGTTTTCTTTACCTTTGGGGACATATCTTGAAAGAAGTTGCTGTGGCTGATGTCGAAGAGGTTACTGCCTATGTTCTCCTCTAAGATTTTGATAGATTCCTGCCTCGTGTTGAGGTCTTTTATCCAATTTGAGTTTATCTTTGTGTACGGTGTAAGAGTATGGTCAAGTTTCATTCTACACATAGCTGTCCAATTTTCCAAGCACCATTTATTGAAGAGACTATTTTTTTTCCAATGTATATTTTTTCCTGCTTTGTCGAAGATTAGTTGACCATAGAGTTGAGGGTCCATATCTGGGCTCTCTACTCTGTTCCCCTGGTCTATGTGTCTGTTTTTGTGCCAGTGCCAGCTGTCTTGATGATCACAGCTTTGTAGTAAAGCTTGAAATCAGGCAATGTGATGCCCCCAGTTTTGCATTTCTTTTCAACATTTCCTTAGCAATTTGGTGTCTCTTCTGACTCCATACAAACTAGGCAAATACCCCACAAAAAAGGGTAATTTCAGACCAATATCCCTGATGAATATGGATGCCAAAATTCTCAACAAGACCCTAGATAGTAGGATCCAACAGTGTATTAAAAGGATTATCCATCACGACCAGGTGGAATTTATCCCTGGCGTCCAAGTGTAGTTCAGCATTCACAAATCAATCAATGTGATAGAACACATAAATAAGAGAAGAGGCAAGAACCACATGATCCTCTGAATTGATGAAGAAAAAGCAGTTGATAAAATACAGCATCCTTTCCTGATTAAAACTCTTCGAGTCTAGGGATAGAGGGAACATTCCTCATTTCATAAATCTATCTATGAAAAACCCACAGACAATATCATTCTCAATTGGGAAAAGCTGAGAGCCTTTCCCTTAAGATCAAGAACACGACAAGGATGCTTACTATCACCACTGTTTTTCAACATAGTACTGGAAGTCCTAGCAACAGCAATCAGACAACAAAAAGAAATAAAAGGTATTCAAATTGGCAAAGAAGAAGTCAAACTCTGTCTCTTTGCAGATGATATGATACTCTATATGGAAAACCCAAAAGACTCCACCCCCAAACTACTAGAACTCATATAGCAATTCAGTAATGTGGCAGGATACAAAATCAATGTACAGAAATCAGTTGCTTTCTTATACACTAACAATGAAAATATGGAAAGGGAAATTAGAGAATTGATTCCATTTACTATAGCAGCAGGAACCATTAGATACCTGGGAATAAACCCAAGCAAAGAGGTAAAGGGTCTGTACTCGACAAACTACAGAACACTCATGAAAGAAATTGAAGAAGACACAAAAAGATGGAAGAGCATTCCATGCTCATGTATTGGAAGTATAAACATTGTTAAAATGTCTACTCTGCCTAGAGCCATCTATACTTTCAATGCCATCCCGATCAAAATTCCACTGGCATTTTTCAAAGAGCTGGAACAACCAATTCTAAAATTTATGTGTGTGTTTTTCTTCTTGCGTATTTTTTGTTTCACTTTGCTTTTGGTTGTTAGCTTGTTTTTCTTTTGTTTCCTCAATTTTTCAAGTACCTCCAGGAAAAATTTTAGTTTCAGAGAAATTTTAGAAAGTAACTATGATTATGCAATTACAACATATATAAAATATTGGAAAATTGATTAGTTCATAAATGTGTGTGTGGGACTGTGAGTAGAACTGTGCCATAAACATTAATTTTTAAATAAGCATAATGGGGTGTATTCATTTACATAGGTAGTATTGTTCTTCACAAAGTAGGGATAAAGGAGGGATGCTGGAAGACAGCTACCAATGAAGCAATGATCATTCCTTAAAATTTTGTCCCTTTTATAAAACCAGAGCAGAGAGCAAATTAAATAAGGTGGATTTGTGTAGTAAATGTTCTCAAGACAAGAAATACAAACTAAAAATGAAATATTTTATGACATGTATATGTTCCATGTAAACCCTATGAGTATGGAGTTTGCACTAGTTACTGGAATAATAAGAGTCAAACATTATGGAATCCTTCTCACTGACCATAGTTTATGAGTGAGGAAATAACTAAAATTTTAGATGTGTAAATCTAACTTGACTTCTCTTACTGGCAAAAAAGGAGAGTTTAAGTATTTGGCCAGATTTTTATATATGTTAAATGTCTTATTAAGAGAAGAAAGTTAATAAGGATAAAATTTCCATTCAGCCATCTAACTATAATGCTGAAGGAATTCAGAATTCAAAGAATGTGTTCATGTATGCAACATTAAAATCATATTTTCAAAGCTTTAGGACAAAGTATATGTGCTAAAATACAAGATTAAATGGAACATGAATTACTCCTCTTTTCCATTCATTTGGACACTCAGGTTATTTTTTATGGCCATCAATTGCCTTTGTATTATAATACAAAGGCAACTGATTATATATAGCTATATTATATATCTGTATATTATATGAATATACATATAATATAATATGTATATACATAATATAATATAATATATATACATATATGTGAATGTGTTCTTTTTTTGTATCATTTTTTACTTTACATTGTAGTTAGTTAACATATGGTATAAAACTGGTTTCCGAGCAGAACTTAGTGATTTAGTGATTCATCACTTCCATACAATACCCAGTGCTCATCTCTACAAGCGAATGTGCTCTAATACTATGAGGAAATTTGAGCCTTTTTTATTTTAAAGTAAGTGCTTATTAATCTAAGGCACTATATTTTTTATTGGGTATTTTCTATAATTTCATGATGTATCACAAATAAAACTCTTATTAAATTTTTTATTGTTTTTCTGAATTTTCCAGTTCATCTACATATTAAAATACAGTATTTCAATACCCTTTTCTTTCTGAATAGACTTTTAAATTAGTGGAAAGAGATAGCTTGTGTACTAACTCTCATTCTAAATACTAATTGGAGGTCAACTCCTAGCAGTGCTGCTAAACATGACATAAGGTAACTGTCTCAAATTCTTCCTCTTCTTACACTTGTTCCCAGATTTACTATAGAATTTAACTGATTCCTCTTTACCTACTGAGCCTGTCCATTTTTTTCCAGTTAGTTTTTTCAGATTCATTTCAAACTTACACTTAATACTCACCAAATACCCAGATATTTGAATTATATATATATATATATATATATTTTTTTTTTTTTTTTTTTTTTTTGAAAAGAGTAAGGCTTGCTGGGGCACTTGTGTGGCTCAGTGGATTAAGCCTCTGACTTCGGTTCAGGTCATGATCCCAGGGTCTTGGGATCGATCCCAGGGTCTTGAGATTGAGCCCAACATTGGGCTTTCTGCTTACCAAGGAGCCTGCTTCCCCTTCTCTCTCTGCCTATTTGTGATCTCTCTCTCTGTCAAATAAATAAATAAAATCTTTAAAAAAAAAAGAAAAGAGTAAGGCTTGCAATGTGATTTGTGTTAGGCCATGAAGTTATAAATCACAGAGGTACAGGTCAACTTTATTTTTTTTCCCAAATACTCAGGACAATGAAACATATGTGTGTACTTACTGAAAACATTTTGATGATTATGATAATGATGATGCCTTTTGTGTGCCCAAATATACATAAAATGTAATCATTTCATAACCTATATTCTGAGGTATTTTATAATGGTAAAGTTGTTTTTTTTTAAGTTTTAAAATGGTGAGTTTATAACTACGGTGTGTAATAACCCAGCTGGCACTGAATTCCTAAACTGTTTCCTCTCCAGTGGAAGCAGTATTTTTATGACATATCTTCCTACAAACACAGGTCACAGTGTTGGTTCTAATGTCTGCTCCTGCGGAGAGAAAAAAAAATGCAGAATTCATTTTTGTTTTTAAATGTGACACAATAGGAAACACGATAGATAGTTCACTTGGTTATGAAACATACTCTTAAAATTTCATATTTCTAGAACTTGTCACAGACCTCAGTAATTATTTCTACTTTCCTCCAAAGCTGTCAAAACAATTTTTAAAAAAATTCATTTACTCTGTATTAACAGGCTTCAGATTTCATTTTATTCAATAGTACCATAGACCTAGTGACAGATTATATTGTTACATTTTAAGTATTTTATCTCTTCTTTCATCTTCATGTCTTCTTTTCTCCTAATCCTGATCTTTGTTAATAACATTGCCATCCTCTCTGTCATTGGAATAAAAACCGTCAAGTCAGGTTTGACCTCTCACTCACCTTCTAACCTTTATATAATCAAGTGCCAAGTGCTGATGATTCTACTTCTTTACCCTCTTTCTACTTCAACTTATTTCTATCGCTATTGCCACACTCTAAGCTTTCAAAAATTTTACCTGGATTGTTCACGTTGACTTAAATATTTTCCATGGTTCAAAACTATACTTTCTTATGCTGCACACAGGTTTTTCTTCTTAAATTACATCTTTGATCAAGTAATACTCCTTTTCAAAACATAGAATTACTCTCTGCATAATGTCAAATAAAATGCACAGTTCTCAACATTTTATTTAAGCTATTCGAGAGCCTAATTCCAGCCCAGCTTCCATTGTTCGTATTTTTTTTTTACAGTTACATTTACTGGATATTTTATTGTAAGCAAAATATGTGTTAAAGAAGTTTGAAAACGCAAAAATACAAAAAAGAAAATAACCTTGACTTATAACTCTACTGTGAAGAGATACCATAACTCATAATTGTAGTACTTGTATGATGACTGTGTAAAATATATCATCATATAAAGAAACAATTTTCCTGCTCACCTCATTTACATTATATTGTTTTTCTTAGAAACCTTTATTTTAATTGAATATTGTAGTCTATGTAATGATCATAAATTATCATAAGATGCATATAATTAGCCTTTTCTTATGTTATTTTTATTTTGCAAATCACATTTTCTGAAAATTTTATTTTATGTTCAGATTTATTACCATAAGGAAAAGAGTTTAGTAATTATATGTTGAATTATTAATACTCATACACCTGACCTATTGTTTCTTTTTTTTAAGTTTTTATTTATTTCCAGTTAGCATACACTGTTATATTAGTTTCAGGTATACAACATAGTGATTCAAAACTTCTATACGTCACTCAGTGCTCACCAGAGTAAGTGTAGTCACCATCTCTCACTGTACAACATTATCAAAATATTGAGTGCATTCCCTATGCTGTGCTTTTTATTTCTCAACTTACTTTTTTTCGTTCAATTCTTAAAATAGTCCAGTTTTCACAGCAATAGTCAACCTAAAGTTTTTCCAAATAATTTTTTATAGAAGAGCAAATAAGACTTTTATTTTTTAAACTCCTGTATATTTATTTTGATTATCTATACAGTTAAACAAAGTTGTATTTGCACATAAAAATACATTGGAGTTAAAAAATTAAAACCTAAAATGTGTATCAGTAATAATCATTGTGTTTCATTATTTGTAGATAGGAGTCTAAAGTCTTGCATGATTTTTGTACCTGTGTATAACATTTCGTATGTGTTTGCTTCTTGTGTTTTGTGTGCCTTACGTATATTTCTCTTTTTGTTTTCTGATTTCCTGAAATTTGATAAAGGTATCTGGTCATGTATCACTTTTATTATAATTTAATGAATCACTGGGAGTTCTCAATTTCCCATATCTCTTCTTTCTTGTTTTTATTTCTTTCCTTTTTTTGTTCTGCCTATTCATAGATACCTCAATTTTTTCCTCTAAAAAAATAACTGATAGGGCACCTGGTGGCATAGTTGGTTAAGTGCCCGTCTTGATTTCAGCTCTGGTCATGATCACATGGCTGTGAGATCAAGCCCTGGACCATGAAACCCTCTTGAGATTCTCTCTCTCTCCCGCTCCTTCTGCCCCTCTTCCCCCTCTTTCTTTATCCCTCTCTCTAAAACAAAACAAAACAAACAAAACTGGTAAATACTTGAAGGTTAGTTTATGAGAGATACCCTACGTCTGAGATGCATTTTTATATAACATGAAAAGCAATATGCTTACGCATTTTCTATTGCATTATTATAATGAATAACTAGACACACATAACATAGTATTGTGTCTGTGAAAGATCTCCATAAATATTTATGTAATTACAATCCCCTTTCATTCGAGTAGAATACATCTGAGAGTATTTTTATTCAAAATACTAGAGATTTTCAAAATATTTTTGTATATGTGAAGATTTTCTAGTTATTAGATGAGAAAAGTCTCAGCATACCTTCGAAGTCTCTACATTAAGAAAACTAAGAAAATTCCCTTAGCTAAACAGTACTTTAAAATAATACCTATAACAAACATCCTTAATACAGAGCATGATGAGTGGATGTTTGAAGGTTGCCATACCTGGAAATAGGCCCCATGTTTCCAAAGCTGACTCTGTCACTCCTCTTTACATGCTGCTCTTTATCCACTCCATGTAAATGAATTTCAGAGTTCTCATCTTTAAAATTAAGGTGTTAAGATATTGCAAGAATCTTCTTGCTCTAAACAATTTCAATTATATTAAATAATTTCAAATATTAAGACTTAGCCCAGAAGTTTCTTTGGATTTTTAAATTAATTTTAACTTCCTATTACTTTCACTCTTTATGCTTTCTGCCCTCTGCCATTGAGACATGCCATATTTTTTTCCTAAGATAATTAGCTCTTTCAGTTCCTTCTGAAATTTATTTCATTTATCTCAGATATGTGGCTTTAGCTGCTGGACATCTCTAAAAAATTCTGTTTTTAAGTTCAAGTTTTAGAGTTGGTTCTATTCACTAAATAATGAGCTACCCTCTTGACTCTAAGTTATCTTGCATTATTATAAGATACACATAGGCCGAAAAATGACATGGGCCAAGATACACACAACACTGAATAAGGAAAAATGTTAGAGTGAGTGGTCCTTTAAGCTCTTAGATTGGAGATATTGTATATTTTTACAATTTAAATTTGTCTTCTTAGTTCTTCACTCTTGCAAAGATTTCCTATAGACATGTGGATTTCAGTGTTTCCTATTTTGACATCTGAGTGTTTTATCCAGTCAGTAAAATATTAAGCAGACACTAATATTTCTCTGTCACTCTGTTTTTGTCAAACAAAAAATAACTACCCACTGCCTTCGTTAAGTTTGGATATGTTCTTTTCTGTAAATACTGCTAACCCTGATCTGGTTGAGACAACATTGTGATACACTACAAATGCGCATGTAAAATTTATGAATGTTTTATAATAAGAATCATTGTATTCAATATTCACATGTAAGTTACTCTCTTTTTCTGGCAAGGCATATTCTTACTGAATATTGAATAAGAACTTGTCCTACAACTTTATACCAAGGAATGCTATGAATTGAAAAAATAGATGCTAAATATATAAAAGTTAAGATAGAAACAGTAAAAAATCATTCACTTTTCTTGGTTGACTAATTATACAAAACTTTGTCGCCTAAAACTTTGAAAGACTTGACAAACAGGGTCTCCTTGAGGGACACAGAGCTTGGTAAAATCTGCTTATTTTGATTTTCTAATTAAAATTGGTATAAAAATAACACTGCAAGTGTTAGCCATTTTTCTCTGTGCTTACATTAAAATCTGC
This sequence comes from Meles meles, assembly GCF_922984935.1. Lineage (NCBI taxonomy): Eukaryota > Metazoa > Chordata > Mammalia > Carnivora > Mustelidae > Meles > Meles meles. Next base: position 29,002,614 of record NC_060070.1, read on the forward strand.
TCTATTTTATGCTCATGATGAATCTGAATCTGCTGTAGAGAGTGTCCAGCTGGACTCTGGGAGAGGAATTATTGTTAGATATCTGAAAGTCTAATGAATGACGAACCTGACACTCTACCCTGAAGTTTTAGATCGGAGTTGATGGGTCTGCACCTGGGGCAAACACCTTAGGGCATAGAAGGCACTTTCTCTCCAAAGTTTCTGCATATTAGGAGTAAGGTACAATCTGTCATTTACAGAAAAGAAAGATTTCCCTATCCTCCCAAATCAAGCTATGGTAGCCTCCTTGTAAATTATACACAGATTATATTCTCATATCTACACTTTTATTATTATGGAGTCCTTTTCATAACAGAATTAACCTTCAAAGAGTTTTTCCTAAAGAGTGGCCAAGTGGGCTTTTTTAAAAAAAGTTTCATGTGATTTAATTATATAATGTGATTCACATGGGTTATTTATAAAAATTGTTCATGTACTTGACTACACAGGATAATTTGTTCAATGGGAAAAATGCACAGGCTAGATCACAACATTTCAGTATCCAGTTGAAAATTGATAATGACCATAATTTAAAAAAATTATCCACTCTAAAACTTTTAAAAATATAGCTTTCTAAACAATTATTGAACCAAAGCAAAATAAAACACACAGTTAAAATTATTCAGAGATTCTGAAAAGATTTCGATGAAATATTATGATATATAGACGAAACTACTCACAGGAAAATGTGTAGTACTTTTTTAAAGGACAAATGACAGAATATAATGGATGAGCATACTTCAATAACTAGTTTGAAAAATCTTAAGTATTAAATTTAAGTAAGCAGAAAAGGATTGTAAAATAGTAAAGTAAAACAGGTCAACAATTTTGTGGTAATTAACTGAAAAACAGGAAAAATAGAATGTAAAATAAAATAAAAAACAGATTCTCCCAAAAATGAATAAAATGTATCCTCTAGTATATTCTTTTTTTAAGATCCTGATTAAGATACAACTCATATGGGGCGCCTGGGTGGCTCAGTGGGTTAAAGCCTCTGCTTTCGGCTCAGGTCATCATCTCAGGGTTCTGGGATCGAGCCCCGCATCGGGCTCTCTGCTCTGTGGAGAGCCTGCTTCCTCCTCTCTCTCTGACTGTCTCCCTGCCTACTTGGATTTTTGTCTGTCAGATAAATAAATAAAATATTAAAAAAAAACTACAACTCATATACTCCACAGTTCTTTTCTTTAAAATACAAAATCCTGGGCACATGGCTGGTGCAGTCAGTACAGCATGTGACTCTTGATCCTGGGATAGTGAGAACTATATGTTGGATATAGAATTTACTTAAAATAACTTCACGTTGGATGTATAATTTACTTAAAATTTAAAAATTGAAGTATAAAATTCATTTTTAATATATTCATGAGGTTGTGAATGCAACCATCACCAAAGTCCAGTTTAGAACATTTCATTTTCTTTAAAAGAAACTTCATATATACTATTGGTCACCTCCTATTCTGCCCTGTCCTCCGGGCCTAAAAAAACCATGACTTTCTATCTCTGCAGATTTGCCTATTTCAGACATTTAATATAAATGGAATCATACAATATGCAGTCTTTTGTGACTAGCTTCTTTCACTTAAGTAGTGTGTTCCGGGTCATCTATTGTTATAATCATTTAATTTTTATTCCTTTCTCTGTTGATTTGATGGAGCACATTACTTGATTTTCAAGTGTTGATCCAGCCTGCATATTTCTCCAACTTAGCCATTGTATATAATTCTTTTTATTCATTCTTGGAATCAATTTGCTAATATTTTCGTGAGGAGTTTTCCATCTATATTCTTGAGAGATACTGGGTTTGTGTTCTCCTTCCTTATAATGTCTTTGTTTGGTGTTGGTATTCAGGTAATACTGGCCTCATAGAAAAGGTCAGGAAATATCTTCTCTACTTCTGTTTTCTGGAAGAGATTGTAGAAAATTTATAAAATTTCTTTCTTTTTTTTTTAAGATTTATTTATTTGAGAGAGAAGGAGAGAGAGAGAGCAAAGTGGAAGGGGCAGAGGGAGAGGAAGAGAGAATCTCAAGCAGACTACACTGAGCTCAGAGCCCAAGGCAGGGCCCAATCTCAAGACCCTGAGATCATGACCTGAGCCAAAACCAAGTCAGATGTTTAACCGACTGTGCCATTTGGACCTGGTGCTTTCTGTTTTACAGGTAACTGATTATTGATTCTATTTCTTCACTAGATATAGGGTCTATTCAGATACTCTTTTTCTATATGAGTTTTGGTAGATTGTGTCTTTGAAGGAATTTGTCTGTTTCATCTAGATTTATCGAATTTGTGGGCATAGAATTCTTCCAATATTCCTTTATTGTCATTTTAATATGCATGGGATCTGTAGTAATCGTCCCTCTTTCATTTCTAATATTAGTAATTTGTGTCTTTTCTCTTGTTCTCTTAGTTAACCTGGCTTATTGATTTTATCCATCTTCTCAAAGAACCATCTTTTGGTTTTGTTGAATGTCTCTATTGACTTCTTTTTTTTAAATTATTTTTATTAACATATAGTGTATTATTTGCACCAAGGGTACGGTCTATGAATCATCAGGCTTATACATTTCACAGCACTCACCATCTACTGATTTCTTGTTTTCAATTTCATTGGTCTAATTTTTATTATTTCTTTTGTTCTGTTTACGTTGGATTTAATTTGCTCTTTTTCTTCTAAAACTTGTTTTAAATCTTATTTTCTAATATATGGATTCAGTAGTTGACATACATTTCTCTTTGAGCACTGTTTTGGCTCTACCTGATGAATTTTGATAAATGGAATTTTCATTTTCATTTATTTAGGTCAAACTATTTTTAAGTTCTCTTGATTGTTTATTTAATAACCTGGAGGAATAATTTTTGTGAAGTATATTTCCACTATAGTGGGCAGCTTCTGATGTTCTTCTTCCAGTTTTTCTTCTCCTTGTTTTTACTTCTTAGTTTGGCTACATAGTGATCATCTCTGTATCATCATAATCCACTTGTTGGACAAAAATTTCACTTAAGCCTCTTTAGCCTGTTAGATTTTTACCTTTACATTGGATGTGTGTTCTTAGAGATTTTAGTCATGGGGAATTTGTTTTTTTTTTTTTTTCCCCGACTACTTTTTTTTTTTTAAGAATCCTAGAGGTTCTGTCTTAGATTACTCCCAAGAGGATACAAATTCAAGCGTGCACCCAGTCTCCTAGACTACCAGGAATGACAATATGATTTTTAAGCCTGGCTTCCAAAGAGTCACCTCTAAGTCAGAGTGGCTTATGTTCACTTGGTGTTTGGTCCGAAGTTATTTTCAAGTCCCTTGTGCCATGAGACCCAGCCCTATATGGAACAGTTTGTGTGTAGACTGAGGAGTAAAGATGAAGCTCCCTTGAAGACAGCAGCAATCTCTTCACAGGTCTCTTTGCTGAATGGCATTCTCTGCCCTTTACTTAAGCGGTTCCTGTTGAAGCTATGGAGATTACTTTTGGACCTCCCAGTTCCCAGTAACATCTTTGTCACAAATCTGTAGGATTAAAAATGCAGACAGATACATGATTATCAAACATTTCATTGTTGTAGAGCATGAAGTCAATCATAAGACCTGGCTTGCTGAAATGTTAACATGGAGGCTGTTGAGGGTGAGGGAAGGTTTCAGAGAAGGGCCTAGGCCTTTGGAATGCCATGGTGGGTGTGACCACTTGGAATGCCACAGGGAGTTGCCTTTCAGAAGCTTTCTCAGCACAAACAGCCCCCCTGTGATCTAAGAGACCTATGCATTGTCCCTTGGGCTATATTTAGCAGAACTCACAGAATACCTAGTTTAGCATATTTTATCTTTCCCATAAACAGATTCTCCCAGTGTCAGTAAAACCCCTTGTCACACATAAGGTGCTTGAGAAACAGTGATAAGGATTTGTGAGGGTCCTGAAGGACTGATTAAAGGGGGAGCAAAGAAGAGCAAAGTGTCTTCCTCTCTGAGTGTTGACCTCCTTGCCTTCTCTCTTTCACAGCAAAGTGTGGAGTCATCTTTGATCCCTCGGTACAGGGATTGCGGGCCATTCCCATCAATATATGTTTTAAGTTACTTGATTCTACTCCCTGAAGGATTTACACAGAGTGTTAGTGCTTGCTTTGAATTTTTTTTTTTTTTTAATGCAACTATCTGTCTCAGTTTGTTAACAAGAGAAAGGGGAGCATTTCCCTAAAAGGAAATTACCATTATGTTTTATATGTAAAGTGTCATATTAAAATAGTTATCACAGAATTATTTTTGTTAAACTGTGTTAGCCACAGACCCTTGATTGGAACACATTACATTAGGGCTTCAATCCGTTTTTTAATGAATATAGGAACTGCCATATATATTAAATATTTCAATTGCTTATATTTAGCAGGATTGATCACTACTACTTTAATGACCTCTAGGGCCAGTGGGAAGGAAACATCTAATAGAGTCTGTTACTGATATTTTATATTTTGTGATCACCAATATGCATGAAGAATCACAAAATGTATCAGCGTATACCTGATGCAGACAGCTTTTCATAGAGAATTCACCATTCACCATGATTCTCAAGTCCTCTCCCACCAAATCCATTGTTTTCCCACAATACTGTAACTACTCATATCTATTTAATAAGAAGTTGATCATCCCCAAAGGTCCAGTTAATCTGCAGAGACCTGGCTATTAAAATTTTGTTGTTTTATTTATTGCTGAAGACCTAATGTCTGAAATTTTAATATTATAAACAGACCTGGAACTGAATCCTTTCCTCGCCATGGCATATCACAAATATCCTAAATAATCTTCACCATTGCTTTATTTATAGACTTGTTGACGGTGACTATAGTACACCCTAAGGACCTGCGTATCCTGATCTTAATATAGATAGTCTTTCTAAATTACCTGGGAAAAGAAGAAAAAAGGGCATTATGTAGGTATTTGGGCATGCAAAATTATTCTTAGGTAAGAAATATCTCTTGACAAATAACAAGAAATTTGGAGAAGTATTCTATCTCCTGAGCTTAATGTTAAAATTATTTTAAGTCAGATAATCAAATAATACTATAAATGATATTGTTCCTTTAGCTTTCCCTCATATAAACAAGAAACAAAATAAAACTATAGTATAAGTATCTTCTCATGTTTGGTAATGAGTACTAAGTTCTGATAAAATGTTCTCTTACAATGGATATTAAGGATAGTGACTTACATGGTCATTCAATACATGTAGATATGGAAATACTGTGTTTTGAGTCTTCCTCTGTGTAATAAGGAGTATTTTGAAAGTGATGAAATTATCTGCAAAAGCATTGCATCCTGGAATGAGGAATATCATAAGACTATGATGACATGAGGCTGTCAGAGTGAGTTTATGTTGTGCTTTCTACCTCAGAGAAGTTTGAGTTATGAGTCCATGATGATAATCACAGGAAAATAATAATAACAGAAAAAGATATATAAGAATAAGAGCATATCTAATATAGTAAAGAAATGAAATGGTCACATTTGTTTTTCTCCTACAATGAAAGTACTAGAATTTTCCAAATAACTATCATTAGTAGTTTATGGCTAAAGGACACTGTTCCATCAGTAGAAGCCTTCTGAATTCACTACAGTTCCTGATAATTTACTACATTCATTTTTAGAAACTATAAGCATAAATCTAATTATTGCATCTGAATATACATTTTAGCATATTATTGAAAATATTTTCCCCCATTAAATGAATTTTATGCATGACTGGAAATATTTCTGTAATTCTGATTTATGGGCAAAACACATTTATCGCAAAATAGCTTTAAAATAAAATTAACTTTTTATCTATAATAGCTATATTTTATAATATTTGTATTTTGAAATTTTCATGGTGTCATAGAATTTAAAAGTTGGAAAGGGCATTAAAAATTATCTGTTTGGGGGCACCTAAATGGTGCAGTCAGTCAGTTAAACATCTGATGCTCGGTTTCGGCCCAGGTCATGATCTCAAGGTCTTGAGATGCAGCCCTGTGTCAGACTCCACACTTGGCATGGAGTCTGCTTAATTTTCTCTCTCCTTTTCTCTCTGCCCCTCCCCACTCCATCCTCTCTCTCTAAAATAAATAAATAAATCTTTAAAAAAAATTCTCTGTTTGAGTGAAGTACTTAATCCCATCTATACCATCTCTAGGGGAAAAAATGCCCCCCAAATCTCAATGTTTTTGTAAAAACAAATAAGAAAGATATTTGCTGTGCCAAAGTATTAAGTATTATTATTATTATTGTTATTATTATATAATATGTAGTACGCTTTTGTCTACTACTATGGTAGTAAAATAGCAGTACATAAGGTATAGTGTCATTAGGTAATTTTTTTTCAAAGTCTCTTGTCCAGCTTATTACAAAACCTATGACTTTTTTTTTCAAGATTTTATTTATTTATTTGACAGAGACAGAGACAGTGAAAGAGGGAACGCAAGCAGGAGTAGTGGGTGAGGGAGAGGCAGGCTTCCTGCTGAGCAGGGAGCCCAATGTGGGGGCTTGATCCCAGAACCCTGGGATCATGACCTGAGCCGAAGAAAAATGCCTAACAACTGAGCCACCCAGACATCCCAAAATCTACAACTCTTGACTCTTGGTTCAGAACCCAAAAAATTGATCCTTTTTTTCCCTTTTTTTAAAATTTAGTATTTCATTATGTTTCCGTGTACCAACACTTACGACTTCCCCTGAACTCTCAGCATAGTTATATAGACAATAAGTTCAAACCCATTTGTAGTCCCGTAGTGCTTTCTTTTTCCTTTTGCTCACCTTCATAAAGCCATATGTCTCATTCTCCTCATGCCTCAGGTTAAACCCAGACACAGATCGCCTGTTGTGCCTGCCTTCCAGGTCATTTCAGGACCTCCTCATACCATCAGCCTCACAGATTTTCCTTGCTACTCTCCTGTTCTTGTTCTACATTTACTTCATTTTGGAGGGAATATCCATCCTCTAAAAGTTTTCTGTGGATACATGGGGAACAACATTTTGAGATGTCACACACCTCACAGAAGCTTTTTTACCTCCACATTTCATAAATAATTTTGTTGGATATAGAATTAGAATTGCCAGATAAAGTTGGAATTCATTTTACCTCTGAAATTTGAAGACTTGACATCAATGATATTTAAGTATTTTAAACAGGTGGAATTCGTTCAGGGAATCAGTTATAAATATAGCAAAATATCTGATAATGCATCCATAGGACAATATATCACTTAAAATGAATCTGGCTAAGTCACCAGCATGGGGACCTAGAAAATGCAGTCTGTGAGAATGACAATATGGGACCCAGCAGAGTGGGAAATGATGAAGAATGAATTTGAGGACAAAGAATCCTAGGAGTATGTATTAGGGTTCTCCAGACAAATAAAACAATTGGCTACATGTATATAGGTCTAGATATAGGTAGAATTGATATAGATATGTAGATATAGACAGAAAAATTTTATTATGAGAGATTGGCTCATGTGACTATGGAGATTAAAACATCACATGAGCTGCATCAGCAAGTTAGAAACTAGGAAAGATGATGGTATAGGTCTAAGTCCAAAGATTCAAGAATGGGGGTGGGGGTGTGGGTGCAATGGCACAAATCCTGGTCTGTCCAAAGGCTCAAGAACCAGGACTGATGATACCCAAGGACAAGAGAAGATGGTTGCCTAAGGTCAAGCAGAGAGAGCATATTAGCCCTTTATCTGCCTCCTTGTTTTACCTTGGCCCTCAGTGGATTGAATGCTATGCTCCCACATTAGTGAGGGCAATCTTCTTTCCTTTCCTTTCTTTTCTTTTTTTCTTTTCTTTTCTTTTTTTCTTCTCTTCTTTTTCTCCTCTTTCCTTTTCTTCTCTTTTCTCCCCTTGCCTATGCTCTTTCTCTCTCTGATAAAAAATAAATAAAATTCTTAAAAAGTAAAAAAAAAAAAAAGATATATATAGAGAGAGAATTTGAGGGTGAACCAGTTTGAAAATATCAATTCAGTATTAAAAAAAAATAGGTGATGAGGGCACCTGGTGGCTCAGCAGTTAAGTGTCTGCCTTCAGCCCCGGTCATGATACCAGGATCCTGGGATCGAGCCCAGCATCGGGCTCCCTGCTCCACAGGAAGCCTGCTTCCTTTCCCACTCCCCTAGCTAGTGTTCCCTCTCTTTCTGTGTCTCTCTCTGCCAAATAAATAAATAAAAATTTTTAAAAAGTTGATGCATACTTTCTAAAATGAATATGCATAAATTGCCCATTTAAGCATTGTTCATCATCTAAATTTTATTGGAGTGGAGGTGGTTACAGAAGTGGAAACAATATTAGCTTGCAGAGGCTTTTTTTTAAAAAAAAAGTTACTTTTTTGCTATAGCTTGTGAGTACTGAATTGGTGTAAATTTGAGTGAAAAGTTAATACATATGTCCAGGTGGCCTGTCTAGATTGGAGAAACAGAATAATTTTCTATACCAAGGAATCCTTCCTCTATAATACATTACTATTCTGTCAGGGTAGGGTGAGAAAGCTTGGTCAAGCTCTGCTCTGTTTGTGTGTGTTCCACTGTCTTTTCCTCCAGTTCACTGATTCTATTTTCTGCTTCATCTAGTCTGCTGTTGAGCCTCTCAGTGTAATTTTCAGTTTTGTTAATGTATTCTTCAGTTATGTGACTTCTATCTCATACTTTCTTATATTTTCGTTCCTTTTTTTTTGAAGCTATCACTGTGTTCATCTGTTTTTCTATCAAGTTTTTTGAGCATCTTCATGATAATTACTTAGAATTCATTATTTTGTAAATTATTTATCTCTGCTTCATTAAAGTTTTCCTCTGAGTTTTATCTTGTTCTTCTGTTTGGAACATATTCCTCTGCCTCCTCATTTTGCTTGAATCTCTGTGTTTCTTTCTCTGTATTAGGAAAAATGGCTCTCTCCCAGTCTTGCAAGTGTGGCTTTGTGTAGAAGATTAACCTCATCATTGAACCTTCCCCTAGCTCTTAGTTATTGCTCAGAGTTTTCTCATTGTCTAAGCAGCCTATTTTTTTCTTGGTAAGTCCCAGCTGTTATGGGTGTGTCAAGAGTTGTGAGTGTTCTGGAGAGAGGGACCTAGTTTCAGGCTGATTGGAAACTAGACTCTCAGGCCCCAGCTTTTAAGGTATGCATCATATAAATCCTGTGGGACTGCAATTGTAAACTCTTCTGGCCTCCAGACCAGGTGATCTGGAAGTGTTTCTTTAGCTACAGTCACAAAATTAGGGGTTCCAGGTGAGTGTATGAGCTTCTTTCTGCAAGCTACTGTTGAACTCTAATGAAGCCAACTGTGAGTTCAAAGATGGTACCCCCTAGCTTACACTTTCATAGTCTCTAGATCTGTGGCCATTCTGAAGCATGCTTTTCAGGCTGAAGCTTAGGCCAAGTAGATAGGTGGGTTTTTTGGTTTTGTTTTTTTTCCACAGGAAGACTGGGGATCTGTTTCAGTCTGTTGTCTGTACTGTGCTTTGGAGGTATTAGCCTCCAATTGTTTCAGATCTATAGGGCTCAGAAACACAATCCTGCTTGGCTATCAAAGCCAGGTGCTTAAGAGATATGTACTGTGTGGATTTTGTATGATGGCCAGTTTAGGCAGAGCTGTGGTGGAGTGGTATTTGTGGGCAGGGTGTGCCCACCAATGCTTCAGGTTAGAGGGAGATTTCCAAAATTATGCCTGGCAGTGCCATTGTTAGCAGGGTAGAGGGAGTCCCCCAGGGTCTCCATCACTGGAGAGAGTCCCAACAATCTCCTGCCCTTCTGGTAGATGCTTTAAGAAAACGAATCTCCTTCACTTACAGTTTGGCATTTTTCAAACTACTACTGCTTTTGAGCTCGGTTTTGGGGTGAGTGAATCTAGCATGAGCCTTTTAAGTGTGGAGCCTCCATTCCATACAGCCCTGTGGCTTTCCCAGACATATACCACCGCTGGTTTTCAAAATCAGCCATTTTCTTTCTCCTCACTGTAGGTCCACAAGGGTTGGGGAGCCTGATGTGGAGCATAAACCCTCTACTTCTCAGGAAGAAGTTCTGTATTTGTGAGATCCTTCCTGACTGTGGTTTACTGTGCTGGGGACTTTCTTTTCTTTTCTTTTTTTTTTTTTTGGTCACATCTCTGCCTCTCCTACCCCTATCTATCCTTTGTTGTGGAGGAGCTGTTCAGCTAATTTTCAGTTCTTTTTTAGAGGGAATATAGTTGTAGATTTCTTGTATCTATGGCAGGAGATAAGTTCAGGGCCTTCTTAAGTGATCCTCTTGAACTGCCACTCTATTGTGTTTTTAATGAACTATTTTGTAACAGAGGAAAGAAAAGGATAAGAGAAAAGTAAAGCAGGCTTATTGCATTACATCATGAGCAGATTGTAGTGGAAAGATCCTTATTATCTCTGGAATGAGAACATTTATTCTGGTAACACAGAACAAGGATACATAACAGAACAAACAGTTCAATAATGTTGGTTTTAATTCTTAAGATAAGGAACTGATTTGCCACAAAAGCAGATAGGTTCATCAGAGTCCTAAAATGTTAAGAGACTACACCTGGTCCGAGTCCCTTTACGGCAGTATCTGAGATATATTTCAACTGTTACTTTACCTTTTGAAACCAAAGTTTCTCATCATTAAATGGGAAATAAAAGTAAAGCTTTCACTCCAGTGGAGTTTTTATAAGGATCAAAGAAAAATGTATGTCAAAGTGCTTGCAAATTACAGACTGACGAGAAAGCTCATGAATATTAATATAAATTCCATATGAAATATTTTACAATGTATATTTATTTAAATTTTTCAATTTATATATTTTTTCAAATACACTCTCATATATGTGTCCACAATAATAATGTAATAGGTTTTATTACTTCCATTTCTCAGATGAAGAAAGGGATAACTTTTCAAAATAACATATGACAGAAACAGACCCAATGTTAAAATTAATATTGTCATTTAGTGCTATATTTTTCTCAATAGCATCATCATGTTCTATAAAAAGTTTTATTATAGTCTTGCTTAGAAACCTTATGAAAAAAGCATTTTATACACACACATATGAAAAGGGAAATAATATTTAGTGACCTATAATGCATGAGCCATTTATGTATTTTATAACATCCAGTGTCCCTAAAAGTTCTATGTGTCCATGTTTTTAAAAAATATACATTGTAAAGATGAAATTGAACATAAGAATATTTAAATGACTGTCCAAAGTCACACACCTACTTACATCATAGAACAAGAATACAGCCTCAAGTCCTGGACTATGAAAGAATCATAACTTTTGCCTGTATAAAATGTCCTCCATAAATGCTACAACCACTGGCAGGTGAATGATGGTGTTTTGTTTTTTTTAGCCTCTAGCAATTCACTTAAGCACTCTGAACTCTATGTTCTTGCTACTTTCCCCACTTCTCAGTGCTTTTTTGTTTGCTTGTTTTGAGATAATATGAGATCATAAAAAAGTGTCTTGTAAACCACAAAGTATATAAATATCCTTTTGTGACATGTAAATGTTGGCTCATGGAATGATATAAAAAAATGATAACCTGCTTTTATTTTCAACTCTGTATTCATCATGCTAATTTCATGAGAAGCACATATTTCATATGGCTTGGTGAGGACTTAATTTTTACTGAAATAAATTTGACATATAATATTGTATAAGTTTCAGGTATATAAATACTGATTTGATACATTTTTATATTGCAGTATGACTGCCATTGTTAGTATTATCTGGCACCTCTATGATATTATGTTGTTATCATTTCTTTTTTGAGGTGAGAATAATTAAGGTCTATTCTTTTAGCATATTTGATGTTTAAAATACAATATTGTGACCTATAATCACTCTACTGTGTATTATATCTGCTGGACTTATTTATATACTAGTTGCAAGTCTGTACTGGTATACAGCATCTCTCCTATACCCCACCCCCAGCCTTTAGCAACCACAACTTTCCTCTGTCTTATGAGTTTTACTTTGTTTAGATTTCTCATATAAGTGATTTATTGAAACCACACTTGAGTTTAGATTGTTCTTTATAAAATGACATTTCTGCATAATTGTTTTTTTAAAAATGAAAATTACATATAACTAATGTAACTTCCCTCAAATGTCTAAATTTTATTTTTATGACAGTCAATTCAGACTTGAATATCAGCATGTTGTGAACTATTTTAATTACCAATTAAATGAAATGCAATTTGATTAAATGTAATTAAATTAAACATACCTATTATTGTTTTGAATACAAAACAACAGAAAGCAAAGGCATTTATTCCAAAGAGAAAGGTAAATAAAATACTTTATAAACTCTTTTAACTAGTCTTGTATAAATGAACAAATTTAGAGGCACCTGGGTGGCTCAGTGGGTTAAGCCTCTGCCTTCCACTCGGGTCATGATCCCAGGGTCCTGGGATCCAGCCCTGCATCCCGCTCTCTACTCAGCAGGGAGTATGCTTCCCCCCACCTCTCTCTCTGCCTGCCTCTCTGCCTACTTGTGATCTCTGTCTGTCAAATAAATAAATAAAATCTTATAAGTGTTTTAAAAAAATAAAAAAAATAAAAGAACAAATTTAGGCTACTCTGCTTAATACACTAAAATTCTAGTTTAATCTTACCTGAGTCTATCCAGTTTTTATTTAAAGAGTCTAATGAAGGTTATTAAATACTAGGTAGGTTGATAAATCCTGGTCTTTAAACATATGGTATTTAAATTACAAAATAAAATGGCATATTGTGGTTAATCAAAATTAATTGATGTTGGAGAAAGCATGCCTATCTGTAACAGTTTCTTGATGAATATAAACCTGAAAATAACTAAGACCAAGACATTTTAAACTGCAGCATTATTTTCAGGGGGTACAACTATTTTCCTTCATCTCTAAAATATCACAGATCCTATAAGTTAAATTAGATAACGGTTAGATTTGTATAACATTATACATTTTAGAATATATTGAAATGATTTCGCTATAAATTTTGTTCATTTAGAAAATCCACAGGAAGTTAGAGAATGTTTCCCATTCCCCACATTCAGCAATTTCAACATTTAATTTGCATTGTGCCTTTCAAATGAAAACGCATGCACCTGTGCACACACACACTTACACAAACTTAATTTAGCAGTAGCAGAATTTCTACCCAGTAGTTGTTGATAACTTTCCTTTAGGCTTAGACAATTATCACAAATTTATTCCCCCCTAATTTATGTCCATGCAGTATTCCTTAAAATTGTCAATTGTTCTAAGATAATATAGATACATAAAAGATAGATAAGCACATTCAAACTGATAGCCATTTATTTTTTTCAAATAATCATTGTCAGTCTTTTTGGACTGCTATGACAAATTATCATAGATTGGGTGGCTTTACAAACAACAGAAATTTATTTCTCATAGTTCTGGGAGCTAGAGGTGAATAAGCACTCCCTTCCTGGTTCATAGACAGATTTTTTCTTCTTTATGTTCTTTTTTTTTAATATTTTATTTATTTGACAGAGAGAAATCACAACTAGGCAGAGAGGCAGGCAGAGAGAGAGGAGGAAGCAGGCTCCCTGTGGAGCAGAGAGCCCAATGCAGGGCTCCATCCCAGGACCCTGGGATCATGACCTGAGCCAAAGGCAGAGGCTTTAACCCACTGAGCCACCCAGGTGCCCCTTCCTTATGTTCTTATGCTGCAGAAGGGGATGAGAGAACTCTAGATCTCTTTTATAAGGGCACAAACCCCATTCATGAGTGCTCTGCCATCAAGACCTAATCAATTCTCAAAGACCCCACCTCCAAATACTATCACATTGGAGATTAGGTTTCAACATACTTTTCTACATATGAATTTGGGAAGTGGGGTACACGTATTTAGTCTGTAGCAACCACTCTGTTAATAATAAAAAACACATATTGAATATTTACTATATTCCAGGAACTTCTCAGATAGCTTCACATTTAAACTGTAAGATAACCCTTTGCAGAAGGTTACCATTATCTCCATTTATAGGACATGGGAACTTGCAGCAGTTTGCTAACTTGTCCAAGACTACAAAACTTTTAAATGTTTGAGCTGGTATTCAAACCCAGAACTCTTACCCTCCTAACTATGATACTGCTTTTCCAGCAGGCATTTCTTAGCTTGTAAGCTCAGCACAAAAAGAATGAAATTTAAAAAGAAAGAATGAAATTTAAAAAGAAAATATATGAATGTTAATATTATTTCTTTGAACATTGTAGCCATCTTGATTTTATTTTACTATTTTAAGAAATCAATTAGAAATCACAAGCATAATTAACTCTTAAATAATATATTGGATATAATTTAAATTCCCATGGTGTTTTTTACTCTCCTTCATAAAGAAATCTACAAAAGTTTGCCTGAAAGCTATATTCTGACAGGTGAGTGTTAAAAGGCAATAGCTAGACAGTTTCTATAGCAAGTTAATCCACCTGTAGATATGTTCCAAGAAAATAATTGTATTAAGACAGCACATTGAGATTTTAGGACAGGCTGTGAGGATATTTAAATGTAACAAGCACATACCATGCAATGTACAAATATAGACCTCATTTGCATTTTTCACACTGAAAGAGAGCTCTTGGGGAGAAATATAAAGAAAGTATTAAATTGTGCAAAAGAATATGTCCTATAAAAAGGCCATTCACTCAACAGAAGGATCTCAGTTTTAAGATGACATCTCCTCCAAAAGTATATTAACCCCCCTCCCACAGTTATTATGTTGGGATAGAAGCAAAGTTTTTACTAAGTCTTATCCAATCTTAAAAACTGATTCCAAAAGCACTAAGCCATAAAAATAACCAAAGGAAGAGGCTAATCCCCTTATTGCCTTTTTTTAATGGCTAAAGAATTAAGTAAATTGGAGCAAGTCCTTATTTCTAGAATCTTAAAACTGCCTTTTCTCTGAGGATATGATTGGCACAACCAGCAAGACAGTAGTAAGTCATATAATATAACTCAAGCTCAAGCTGCAGATGGTTCTCAGGTTTAGAGCAGCACTACTCCTAGTGATTGTTAGAAAGTAAGATAAGAGATTTTGGATACTAGCCCTTTATCTGATATGTCGTTTGCAAATATCTTCTCCCATTCTGTTAGTTGTCTTTCGGTTTTGTTAACTGTTTCCTTTGCTGTGCAAAAGCTTTTGATCTTGATGAAATCCCAATAGTTCATTTTTGCCCTTGCTTCCCTTGCCTTTGCCGTTGTTCCTAGGAAGATGTTGCTGCGGCTGAGGTCGAAGAGGTTGTTGCCTGCATTCTCCTCAAGGATTTTGATGGATTCCTTTCTCACATTGAGGTCCTTCATCCATTTGGAGTCTATTTTCGTGTGTGGTATAAGGAAGTGGTCCAATTTCATTTTTCTGCATGTGGATGTCCAATTTTCCCAGCACCATTTATTGAAGAGGCTGTCTTTTTTCCATTGGACATTCTTCCCTGCTTTTTGAAGATTAGTTGACCATAGAGTTGAGGGTTTATTTCTGGGCTCTCTATTCTGTTCCATTGATCTATGTGTCTGTTTTTGTGCCAGTACCATGCTGTCTTGATGATGACAGCTTTGTAATAGAGCTTGAAGTCCGGAATTGTGATGCCACCAACTTTGGCTTTCTTTTTCAATATTCCTTTGGCTATTCGAGGTCTTTTCTGGTTCCATATAAATTTTAGGATTATTTGTTCCATTTCTTTGAAAAAAATGGATGGTATTTTGATAAGGATTGCATTAAATGTGTAGATTGCTTTAGGTAGCATAGACATTTTCACAATATTTATTCTTCCAATCCAGGAGCATGGAACATTTTTCCATTTCTTTGTGTCTTCCTCAATTTCTTTCATGAGTACTTTATAATTTTCTGTGTATAGATTCTTAGCCTCTTTGGTTAGGTTTATTCCTAGGTATCTTATAGTTTTGGGTACAATTGTAAATGGGATTGACTCCTTAATTTCTCTTTCTTCTGTCTTGTTGTTGGTGTACAGAAATGCAACTGATTTCTGTGCATTGATTTTATATCCTGACACTTTACTGAATTCCTGTACAAGTTCTAGCAGTTTTGGAGTGGAGTCTTTTGGGTTTTCCACATATAGTATCATATCATCTGCGAAGAGTGATAGTTTGACTTCTTCTTTACCAATTTGGATGCCTTTAATTTCTTTTTGTTGTCTGATTGCTGATGCTAGGACTTCTAGTACTATGTTGAATAGCAGTGGTGATAATGGACATCCCTGCCGTGTTCCTGACCTTATAAGGAACTTAGCAAACTCAACACCCAAAGAACAAACAATCCAATCAAGAAATGGGCAGAGGACATGAACAGACATTTCTGCAAAGAAGACATCCAGATGGCCAACAGACACATGAAAAAGTGCTCCACGTCACTCGGCATCAGGGAAATACAAATCAAAACCACAATGAGATATCACCTCACACCAGTCAGAATGGCTAAAATTAACAAGTCAGGAAATGACAGATGCTGGTGAGGATGTGGAGAAAGGGGAACCCTCCTCCACTGTTGGTGGGAATGCAAGCTGGTGCAACCACTCTGGAAAACAGCATGGAGGTTCCTCAGAATGTTGAAAATAGAACTACCCTATGACCCAGCAATTGCACTACTGGGTATTTACCCTAAAGATACAAACATAGTGATCCGAAGGGGCACGTGTACCCGAATGTTTATAGCTGCAATGTCTACAATAGCCAAACTATGGAAAGAACCTAGATGTCCATCAACAGATGAATGGATAAAGAAGAAGTGGTATATATACACAATGGAATACTATGCAGCCATCAAAAGAAATGAAATCTTGCCATTTGCGATGACGTGGATGGAACTAGAGGGTATCATGCTTAGTGAAATAAGTCAATCGGAGAAAGACAACTATCATATGATCTCCCTGATATGAGGACATGGAGAAGCAACATGGGGGGTTAGGGGGATAGGAGAAGAATAAATGAAACAAGATGGGATTGGGAGGGAGACAAACCATAAATGACTCTTAATCTCACAAAACAAACTGGGGGTTGCTGGGGGGAGGTGGGATTGGGAGAGGGGGAGGGGGCTATGGACATTGGGGAGGATATGTGCTTTTGTGAGTGCTGTGAAGTGTGTAAACCTGGCGATTCACAGACCTGTACCCCTGGGGATAAAAATACATTATATGTTCATTAAAAAAAAAAAATTTGGAAAGGGAGGCGAACCATAAGAGACTATGGACTCTGAAAAACAACCTGAGGGTTTTGAAGGGTCAGGGGTGGGAGGTTGGGGGAACAGGTGGTGGGTAATGGGGAGGGCACGTTTTTCATGGAGCACTGGGTGTTGTGCAAAAACAATGAATACTGTTACGCTGAAAAAATAAATAAAATGAAAAAAAAAAGAAAAAAGAAAGTAAGATAAGAGAAAGCAGAAGAGTAAAGAAAATGTGGGTAGCAGAATCCAGAATCAAACTGAATAACATACTTGTATTTCATTCATCAGGGAACTAAATATAAGATATACTCGAAGTCCGGAATTGTAATGCCACCAACTTTGGCTTTGTTCTTCAATATTCCTTTGGCTATTCGAGGTCTTTTCTGGTTCCATATAAATTTTAGGATTATTTGTTCCATTTCTTTGAAAAAAATGGATGGTATTTTGATAGGGATTGCATTAAATGTGTAGATTGCTTTAGGTAGCATAGACATTTTCACAATATTTATTCTTCCAATCCAGGAGCATGGAACATTTTTCCATTTTTTTGTGTCTTCCTCAATTTCTTTCATGAGTACTTTATAATTTTCTGTGTATAGATTCTTAGTCTCTTTGGTTAGGTTTATTCCTAGGTATCTTATAGTTTTGGGTACAATTGTAAATGGGATTGACTCCTTAATTTCTCTTTCTTCAGTCTTGTTGTTGGTGTACAGAAATGCAACTGATTTCTGTGCATTGATTTTATATCCTGACACTTTACTGAATTCCTGAACAAGTTCTAGCAGTTTTGGAGTGGAGTCTTTTGGGTTTTCCACATATAGTATCATATCATCTGCGAAGAGTGATAGTTTGACTTCTTCTTTACCAATTTGGATGCCTTTAATTTCTTTTTGTTGTCTGATTGCTGAGGCTAGGACTTCTAGTACTATGTTGAATAGCAGTGGTGATAATGGACATCCCTGCCGTGTTCCTGACCTTAACGGAAAAGCTTTCAGTTTTTCTCCATTGAGAATGATATTTGCGGTGGGTTTTTCATAGATGGCTTTGATAATATTGAGGTATGTGCCCTCTATCCCTACACTTTGAAGAGTTTTGATCAGGAAGGGATGCTGTACTTTGTCAAATGCTTTTTCAGCATCTATGGAGAGTATCATATGGTTCTTGTTCTTTCTTTTATTAATGTGTTCTATCACATTGATTGATTTGCGGATGTTGAACCAACCCTGCAGCCCTGGAATAAATCCCACTTGATCGTGGTGAATAATCCTTTTAATGTACTGTTGAATCCTATTGGCTAGTATTTTGGCGAGAATTTTTGCGTCTGTGTTCATCAAGGATATTGGTCTGTAGTTCTCTTTTTTGGTGGGATCCTTGTCTGGTTTTGGGATCAAGGTGATGCTGGCCTCATAAAATGAGTTTGGAAGTTTTCCTTCCATTTCTATTTTACAAAGCTGTCATCATCAAGACAGCATGGTACTGGCACAAAAACAGACACATAGATCAGTGGAACAGAATAGAGAGCCCAGAAATCGACCCTCAACTCTATGGTCAACTAATCTTCGACAAAGCAGGAAAGAATGTCCAATGGAAAAAAGACAGCCTCTTCAATAAATGGTGCTGGGAAAATTGGACAGCCACATGCAGAAAAATGAAATTGGACCACTTCCTTACACCACACACAAAAATAGACTCCAAATGGTTGAAGGACCTCAATGTGAGAAAGGAATCCATCAAAATCCTTGAGGAGAATGCAGGCAGCAACCTCTTCGACCTCAGCCGTAGCAACATCTTCCTAGGAACAACGGCAAAGGCAAGGGAAGCAAGGGCAAAAATGAACTGTTGGGATTTCATCAAGATCAAAAGCTTTTGCACAGCAAAGGAAACAGTTAACAAAACCAAAAGACAACTGACAGAATGGGAGAAGATATTTGCAAACGACATATCAGATAAAGGGCTAGTATCCAAAATCTATAAGGAACTTAGCAAACTCAACACCCAAAGAACAAACAATCCAATCAAGAAATGGGCAGAGGACATGAACAGACATTTCTGCAAAGAAGACATCCAGATGGCCAACAGACACATGAAAAAGTGCTCCACGTCACTCGCCATCAGGGAAATACAAATCAAAACCACAATGAGATATCACCTCACACCAGTCAGAATGGCTAAAATGAACAAGTCAGGAAATGACAGATGCTGGAGAGGATGTGGAGAAAGGGGAACCCTCCTCCACTGTTGGTGGGAATGCAAGCTGGTGCAACCACTCTGGAAAACAGCATGGAGGTTCCTCAAAATGTTGAAAATAGAACTACCCTATGACCCAGCAATTGCACTACTGGGTATTTACCCTAAAGATACAAACATAGTGATCCGAAGGGGCACGTGTACCCGAATGTTTATAGCAGCAATGTCTACAATAGCCAGACTATGGAAAGAACCTAGATGTCCATCAACAGATGAATGGATCAAGAAGATGTGGTATATATACACAATGGAATACTATGCAGCCATCAAAAGAAATGAAATCTTGCCATTTGCGACGATGTGGATGGAACTAGAGCGTATCATGCTTAGTGAAATAAGTCAATCGGAGAAAGACAACTATCATATGATCTCCCTGATATGAGGACATGGAGAAGCAACATGGGGGGGTAGGAGATAGGAGAAGAATAAATGAAACAAGATGGGATTGGGAGGGAGACAAACCATAAATGACTCTTAATCTCACAAAACAAACTGGGGGTTGCTGCGGGGAGGTGGGATTGGGGGAGGGGGAGCGGGCTATGGACATTGGGGAGGGGAAGCGAACCATAAGAGACTATGGACTCTGAAAAACAACCTGAGGGTTTTGAAGGGTCAGGGGTGGGAGGTTGGGGCAACCTGAGGGTTTTGAAGGGTCAGGGGTGGGAGGTTGGGGGAACAGGTGGTGGGTAATGGAGAGGGCACGTTTTGCATGGAGCACTGGGTGTTGTGCAAAAAGAATGAATACTGTTACGCTGAAAAAATAAATAAAATGAGAAAAAAAAAAAAAAAAAAAAAAAAAAAAAAGATATACTCATACCCACATCAAATAAAGCTAGCCTAGTACAGTATGTTAAAGACATCTCGATCAACTTTGTAAAATAATTTTATTAATGCTCTTCTATTTGGTTATCATTTTCTTTTATATCAGAAACTTCAGGAAAGCAAAAAATGGGCTTCTAAAGACAAATACATTGTGTGTGTGTGTGTGTGTGTGTGTGTGTGTGTGTTGACAAAACTAAGAGAAATTAGAAACAGCTTTATAGTTCATTGCTTTGTGATATTTATAAGCAAATTCTTAAGTTCCACTTGCAATAGTTTTAGGTAAAAAAAGGAATTTAGGGACTATATAGATGTAATTTCTTCTGTTTTAGAATTCTTTATATTGAATAAATAATTAAACAGGCATCATCCCTTTTTAAGATAAATGTTGCAAACAACTGACTTCGTCTTTTTTTCTTTCTTTCCTTTTCTTCTTTTTTTTTTTAACCAAAATATAGGATTTATGACTGTTCCCTCTTTAGCAAATCCTTTCAATTTTAATAGTTTGATTTCTATTCAATGTATTGTCCGTTCTACATTTTCGGAAGAAGACAATATATTGTAATGGATACTGTAATCACCTAATGGAAAGAAGTGGAGAGGTGCCTGGGTGTCTCAATCAGTTGAATGTCTGTCCTTGGCTCAAGTTATGGTCCCAGGGTCCTGGAATCCAGACCTACATAGGGCTCCCTTCTCAGTGGAGAGTCTGCTTCTTCCTCTCCCTCTGCTGCTTCCCTCTACTATAGTTCTCTCTCTCTTTCAAATAAATAAAATCTTAAGAAAAAAAAAAAAAGGAAAGAAATGGAAAGAGAAAAGAGAACAGACATCCAGTCAGATAGAACTGGGATTGTATCTGTGTATTTCTTAATGTATGACTATGGATAAAGTTCTAAACTACACTGAGTCTCAAAATTCCTCATTCTGTAAATAGGCATAATAGTAGCTATATCGAAAAATGTCTGCAGGATTTGAAATTCTGTTTATAATACATTAAAATATAGCTGATGTTGTAAATCTGCACTCTGCACTCTTCAATATGGTAGACTCTAGCTACAGGTGGCTATTAAAAGCACAACATGGGTGGACCTAGAGGGTAATATACTAAGTGAAATAAGTCAGACTGAGAAGGACAAATACCAAATGATTCTATCATAAGTAAATCTTAAAAACAAATGAATAAGCAAAAAGCAGAATCAGATCTATAAACATGGTGAGCAAACTGCTGTTTGTCAGAAGGGTAGGAGACGGAGCTTTGGGCAAAAAGAATGAAAAGGAGTGGGAGATACAGGCTTCCACTACAAAATGAATAAGTCACAGGAATAAAAGGTACAGCACAGGGAATATAGTCAATGATATTGAAATAGTTATGTAAGGGATAGATGGTAGTTACACTTGGGGTGAATATAGAATAATGTATAAATTTGCCAAATCATTAAGTTTTACAGCTGAAACTAATGTAAAATTATGTTCCAACTATATTAAAGAAAAAAAAAGAGCAAATGAAATATGGCTATTGCAACTAAGGTACTGAATTCCTAAATTTATTCAATTAATTTAATCTATGTAGTTTATTAATATCAATATTAACTGATTAACTCTATATTAGATTTTAATTAATATAAATTATTAGGAATTGAGTTAATATGCATTTAAATTTAAAACTGATCATTATCATTTCAAAATGTAGTCAATATAAAAATTTTTGATGAAATGATTTAGAAAATCTGGTGGAAGATTTAAGCATGCTTGGAACAACTTGGATATGTGAATCCAATTTTTCAATTATAAATTTTATGAGATCTAAATAAAAATCAAGCAATGATGAAAGGTATTGGCTGATTTAAGATTTACTGCAAGTGTATATATATATATATATATATGTGCATTATGTATTATATATGTGTGTATATATATATAGTCACACCATATTCCAAAAATGTGGTACAAAAATGACTATAAGATATTTATCTAATAAATTCTTGCCTTGATTATAGTTGAAATGAAAATACTTTGACTACATTAAGGAAAATTATATATCTTACCAATGAGTTTAACATGTTTCTTTTTACTTTTTTTAAGGTGGCTATTAGAAAATTTTAGGGGCGCCTAGGTGGCTCAATTGGTTAAAGGTCTGCCTTCAGCTCAGTTCATGATCCCAGAGTCCTGGGATTCAGCCCTGCACTGGGCTCCCTGCTCAGCAGGGAGCCTGCTTCTCTGTCTCCATCTACCTGTAGCTCCCCCTGCTTGTGCTCTCTTTCTCTATATATATGTCAAATAAATAAACAAATAAATAAGCTTAAAAAATAAGAAAATTTTAAATTGCATGAGTCTTGCTGTATATTTTTATTGGTTATCATTGCTCTATAGATACTCTTTGTTATTAAACCTACAGAAAAATAACAAAGTTCTAAGTCTGGGAAAAGAAGATAGCTGTTTTTTATCTACTAATCAGTGGGTTTGGGTCTTGGTTTCATCGTAGGGTCATCTGGAAAGTTCTTAAAAGTCTCCTATGCCTAGATTGTACCATAGAATAATTGCATCCAAGACTGAGAACTACCCTTTCAGATTTCTTTTCTTTTCTTTATTCATTATTATGTTCATTTAGCCAACATATACATCATTAGTTTTTGATGTAGTGTTCACAATTCATTAGTACATATAACAATCAGTGCTCATCACAGCACGTGCCCTCCTTAATACCCATCACCCGGTTACCCTATCCTTCCACCTCCCTCCCTTCTGTAACCCTCAGTTTGTTTCTGGAGTCCAGAGTCTCTCATGGTTTGTCTCCCTCTCTGATTGCTTCCCATTCGGATTTCCCTTTCTTGCCCTGTGGTCCTTCCTCCATGCTATTCCTTATGTCCCACATATGAGTGAAACCATATGATAATTGTCTTCCTCTGCTTATTTTACTTAGCATAATCCCCTTAAGGTCCATCTTTGTCAATGCAAATGGTAGATAGTCATCTTTCTGATGGTTGAGGAATATTCCATTGTATATATGGGTTTTGGTCTTGGCTTCATCTTAGGGTCATCTGGAAAGTTTTTAAAAATCTCCTATGTCTAGATTGCACCACAGAATAATTG
The DNA here is from genome assembly GCF_922984935.1 of Meles meles. Taxonomy (NCBI): domain Eukaryota; kingdom Metazoa; phylum Chordata; class Mammalia; order Carnivora; family Mustelidae; genus Meles; species Meles meles. Next base: position 29,025,971 of record NC_060070.1, read on the forward strand.
CATCCTAGACTGAGAATGACCCTTTTGATTTACATTTTTTTTCCATTTTATTTATTTTTTCAGCGTAACAGTATTCATTCTTTTTGCACAACACCCAGTGCTCCATGCAAAACGTGCCCTCCCCATTACCCACCACCTATTCCCCCAACCTCCCACCCCTGACCCTTCAAAACCCTCAGGTTGCCCAACCTCCCACCCCTGACCCTTCAAAACCCTCAGGTTGTTTTTCAGAGTCCATAGTCTCTTATGGTTCGCCTCCCCTCCCCAATGTCCATAGCCCCCTCCCCCTCTCCCAATCCCACCTCCCCCCAGCAACCCCCAGTTTGTTTTGTGATTAAGAGTCATTTATGGTACATGGGGGGGTAGGGGGATAGGAGAAGAATAAATGATACATTTTTTTTTTAAAGGTAGATTCTTGCAGCTGGAAAGAGCCAGATCAGAGTCTCATGTGAAAGACTTTTAACTTTTTACTTTAGAATATATAGAAAATCAGCATCCAAGGAAAATTAACTATTCATTCCTACTCTATTTTCTCAGTCTTCCATGAAACTGATTTTGCTTAGCATATTACCCTCTAGTGCCATCCACATCATTGCAAATAGCAAGATTTCGTTTTTGATGGTTGAGTAGTATTCCTGTGTGTGTGTGTGTGTGTGTGTGTGTGTGTGTGTGTGTGTACCATATCTTCTTTATCCATTCATCTGATGATGGACATCTGGGCTCTTACAATAGTTTGGCTAATGTAAAGAGGTTTGTACTAGCATTTAATATAGTCAGCAGCTGGCTGTTTTCAGAACTTCTGGGCCAAGACAAATTGTATTGGCTTTTCCTGATTCCTCTCCTGGGTCTGCCTTGGGATACTCTTTGTCTTTTCCTTCATCCTTTAGGCTTCAGTGATTCTTATCAGGAAGCGTCCAGCACTTTTAATGTCCCAAGTGTGCTCTCCCACAACATTTTATATTTCCTCCATAGTGCTTATCCCAACTACAGTCATTTATGATATTTCACTATTAGTCTTCTTTCTCATCAAATAATGTGCTCTGTAAAGACAAGATAAGGATTATGTATATTTTTACTCACAAATGTTTCTGCAAAATGGAACACACACTAGATTTCAAGTATTTGTTAAATTAGTGAGTAAATATGTTAATGCATAAATCATATAAATTAATATATGATGTAAATTTATAATTTTCAGTCTCTAGGAAGTATGGGAAATTCTTGACCACATGTAATTAGGCAATTTTTTTCTATTTCTGTTCATGCCAGGTTTTTTTTTATTATGTTCAGTTAGCCAGCATGTAGCACATCGTTACTTTTTGATGTAGTGTTCAGTGATTCATTAGTTGTATATAACAACCAGTGCTCATCACAGCATGTGTCCTCCTTAATACTCATCACCTGGTTACCCCATCCTCTACCCCTCTCTTTTCTGTAACCCTGCTTGTTTCCCAGAGTCCAGAGTCTCTCATGGTTTGTCTCTTTCTCAGTTTTCTCTCCCTTCCCCTGTGGTCCTCCATGCTATTCCTTATGTTCCACATATGCGTGAAACCATATGATAATTATCTTTCTCTTCTTGACTTATTTCACTTAGCATAATCCCCTCCAGTCCCATCCATGTCAATGCAAATTGTAGGTAGTCATCCTTTCTGATGGCTGAGTAATATCCCACTGTAACTGTGGAAGGAGCCATGTGCTTCAAGAGATGAATGGATAAAGATGTGATTGTGTCAGTTTTTTTTTAAAGATTTTATTTATTTATTTGACAGACAGATCACAAGTGGTAGAGAGAGAGAGGAGGAAGCAGGCTCCCTGCCGAGCAGAGAGCCCAATGTGGGGCTTGATCCCAAGACCCTGGAATCATGACCCGAGCCGAAGGCAGAGGCTTTAACCCACTGAGCCACCCAGGTGCCCCGATTGTGTCAGTTTTTGATCATTGATTTCTGGATCCTGTTCTATTCTTATTATATATATATAATATAATACTTTTAATGTATAATTATTTATTCATTATAATACATATTATATATAAATAACTTTATTTTTAGAGCAGTTTTAGATTCACAGCAATATTAAGAGGAAGGGACAGAGATTTCCTATATACTCCCTGTCACCGCACATGCACAGCCTCCCCCATTATCAACATTCTCCAGCAGGGTGATACATTTGTTATAATTGATGAACCTATAATGTTACCTAAGGTCTATATATTAGGATGCACACTGGTGTTGTTTAATCTGTGGGCTTGGATAAATATAAAAAGATAAATCTCTATCATAATAATACCATACAGAGTGGTTTTGGTGCCATAAAATCCTCTGTATTCTGCCTATTCATCCCTCTCCTCCACTCCCTAGCAACCACAGATTTTTTTATTGTCTCCACGGTCTTGTCTTTTCCAGAATGTCATGTAGTTAGATTCACATAATATGGAGACTGGGTTCTTTCACTTAGTAACATACATTTCAAGTATATTGTCCCCATGTCTTCTTATGGTTTGGTAGCTCATTTATTTCTTCATTTTTTTTTTTATACGAGTAGATTTGACGCACAATGTTACATTAGTTTCAAATATACACCGGAGTGGTTCAGCAGCTCTATGGGTTATGCTACGCTCATCACAGTATTGTAGCTACCTTCTGTCCCCATACAACACCATTACAGTACTATTGACTATATCCCTGCATTGTGTCTTTTATTCCTTGACTAACTCATTTCATAACTGGAAGCCCATATCTCCCACTCCCCTGAGATATGGGGATTTTTTTTTTTTTTAGTGCTAAATAATATCCCAATATCTGTATGTATCATGGTTTATTTACTCATTCACCCACTGAAGGACATCTTGATTGCTTCCAAATTTTGGCAATTATGAATAAAGCTGCTATGAACATCAGTGGGTCCATTTTGTGTGGACATGTTTTAACGCCTATGAGTAAGGAGCGGGATTGCTGGATCATACAGTAAGAATACTGAAGGCCCCCCTTATTCAAAATTTCCCTTTCTGCAATTTCAGTTACTGTGGTCAGCCATGGTCCAGAAATGGATGATCCTTCTTCTGACATATTATAAGAAGGTCAGCTATAGCCTAAAGTCACATCACAATGTCCATGTCATCATGGCACTTCCTCTCATCGTGCAGACATTTTATCATCTGACACCACCACAAGAAGGGTGAGTACACTACAGTAAGATATTTTTAGAAAGAGAGAAAACACCTTCACATAACTTTCATTACAGTATATTGTAATTGTTCTATTTTATTGTTATTGTTGTTAATATCATATTGTGCCTAACTTATAAATTAAACTTTATCATAGGTGTGTACATTCAGAAAAAAGCATAGTATATATAGGGCTCAGTACTATCTATGGTTTCAGGCATCCGCTGGTGCCCATGCAATGTACCCCCCATAGATAACAGTGAACTGTTGTATGTTTACTTTATAAAAACTACTAAATTGTCTTCCAAAGGTGGTTGCATCATTTTGCATTTATATCCTTGTCAGCATTTGGCATTGACAGCATTCAGATTTTGGCCATCCTAATACATGTGTAGTGATATCCATTGTTTTAATTTTCATTTCCCTGATGATGCATAATGTGGAACTTCTTTTCATATGCTTATTTGCCAACTGTCGATCTTCTTTGGTGAAGTGTCTTTTAAGGTTTTTGGCCTATTTTCAAATCAGATTGTTGTTTTCTTATTACTGAATTTTAAAAGTCTTTGTATATTTTGGAAAACAGTTCTTATTGGAGGTGTCTTTTGCAAATATTTCCTCCCAGTCTGTGGCTTGTCTTCTCATTCTCATGATATTATCCTGAACAGAATAGAAGTTTTTAATTTAATGAAGATCCACTTTTGTAAATTGTGCCTTTGGTTTTGTATCTAAAAAGTCATCTCCATACCCAGTCATTTAGGTTTTTCTCCCTTGTTATCTTCTAGGGATTTTACAGTTTTACATTGTACATTTGGGTCTGTGATCCATTTTGAGTTAATTTTTGTAAAGGGTGTAATGTCTGTGTCTATATTCCTTTTTTTTTAAATGTGATTGCCTAGTTTTTCAGCACAATTTGTTGAAAAGACTATCTTTGCTCTATTGTATTGCCTTTGCTGCTATATCAAAGATCAGTTGAATATATTTATGTGGGTCTATTTCTGGGTGCTCTGTTGCATTGATCTATTTGTCTGTTCTTCTGCCAATACTACACTTTCTTGATTATTGTTACTTTACAATAAGCCTTGAAGGTGGGTAGAGTTAGTCCTTTCACTTCATCCTTCTTCTACCACATTGTGTTGGTTAGCTCATTTTGAATCAAGATTCATTACACATCTAAGAGAAACTTTAACTTTTGTCTACCAATAAATGTAGACCTGAACCTTAAGTAAACTTTATTTTACACCAGAAGGAGCTGAAAAAGAATGTCACCACTTTTTTATGTCACATAAAATGGCACTTCTCTCTGTGTACAAGATGCCCCTACAATGTACCATCTGCTCTGTGATTCTGTACTCTCGGTCAGTTGCCTTTGTCTTTATAGTCCTTTTACTTAAAAATATTTTGTTCCATACTGTGATAACTATTTAAAGAGGATATCCTCATTGAGGAGAATATTATGTTACCTCTATGCACCTAAGAAATGCCCTCGTTTATGAAAACAGATCAGTATCTAAGAAATTGTCATCCTATGACATGTGTCTCATTAGCAGTTTTTATTTTTTCCTTGCTTCTCTGAGTCTCCTTAATTTAGATGTTTAACTCATTCATTTTTATTCTCTCTTTTCTTAAAATAATAGCCCTAAATGTCCGTTTGTTTACCAAGTTTTATTATTTAGTATTTTTTTATTGAGGTACAATTGACACTTAACATTTTATTAGTTTCATTTATACAACTTCGTGTTTCAGATATTTCTATTTGTTGTAAAATGACTACTACAGTAAGTCTAGATAATTTTCATCTCCACACATAGTTATAATTTGTTTTTTGTGTTTTTGTGTGTGTATGTGTGAGTGATGAAGACTCTTAAAATCTACTCTTAGCAGCTTTCAAATATGCAATATGGTATTATTAACTGCATTTGCCATGTTCTACATAATATCTGTATGACTTATTTAGATTATAACTGGAAGCTTGTACCTTTAAGCCCCTTCACCCATTTTGTCCATCCCCCACTCCCCACTTCTGTTTTCTGTATCTGTGAGCTTTTTTTTTTTTTTTTAGATTCCCTATTTAAGTGAGATCATATACTTGTCTTTTGCTGTCTGATTTATTTCACTTAGTATAATGCCTTCAAGGTCCATCCATGTTATTGCAAATAGTAATATTTCATTGTTTTTTATGGATGAATACATTCCATTGTGTGTATATGTATATCCATTTAGATACATATGTATCTAATCTGTATACCAACAAATACCCATCGTCTTTATCCATTCATCCATCAATGGATATTTAGATTATTTTGATATCTTGGCTATTAAAAATAATGCTGCAATGGGTGCATATATCTTTTCAAATTAATGTTTTCATTTTCTTCAAGCAAATACCCAGAAGTGCTGTTGCTGAATCATATGGAAGTTTTTAATTTTTTAAGGAACCCACATACTGTTTTCCACAGTGACTACATCAATTTACCTTTCCACCAACAGTGCACAAGTGTTCTCTTTTCTCTGCATCCTCTCCAACACTTATTTTTGTCTTTTTGATAATAGCTATTCTGACAGGTGTGAGGTGATACCTTATTGTGGTTTTGATTTATATTTCCCTGATAATTAGTGATGCTGAGCATCCTTTTGTGTGCCTGTTGGCAGTCTGTATGTCTTCCTTGGGAAAATGTCTGTTCAGATTCTCTGCCTGTCTTTTAATTGCTTTTTTTTTGCTATTGATTTGTTATTTAGTATTCTTCATTATTCAACTGTATTAACTATTATTTTTTAGGTACATAAAAGATAAAAATTTTAATAGCCTTGAATTGAATTAAATCTTTTAGCAATATGTACACATATGCATGCACACACACATGTGTTGCTATATTTAATAAAGTTTTGTCTTAAAGTTTATTTGGTTGGATATAAATATAGTTATATTACCATATTTTAATTAGTACTTGCCGTGCACATATATTTTTCATATATTCACTTTGAAGTGTATGTCCTTATATTTTAGCTGTTTTTCATTTTTTTAAAATTTAAATTCAATTTAGGTAACCTGTATTGTATTGTGTATTGTATTATTGGTGTCTTTCATTGAGGGGGAGATGAACCATGAGAGAATGTGGACTCCGAGAAACAAACTGAGGGTTTAAGAGGGGAGGGAGTGGGAAGGATGGGTGAGCCTGGTGGTGGGTATTAAGAAGGGCACAGATTGTGTGAAGCACTGGGTTTTATACATAAACAATGAATCTTGGAACACTACATGAAAAATTAATGATGTATTGTATGGTGACTAACATAATAAAAAACAACAACAACACAGGTGTACATTCTTTTTCTTTTACTGTTAACAATCTTTTTTTTTTCCAAAGATTTTACTTATTTATTTGATAGAGATCATAAGTAGGCAGAGAGGCAGGCAGAGAGAGGTGGGGAAGCAGACTCCCTGCTGAGAAGAACCTGATGTGGTGGGGATCCATCCCAGGACCCTGAGATCATGACCTGAGCCAAAGGCAGAGGCTTAATCCACTGAGACACTTAGGTGCCCCAACAATTTTCATCTTTTAACTAACATTGTAGTCCATTTCTATTTTACTAATGAATTAGAAACTTAGATTCATTTCTTGACACCACATTTTGAACTTTATACATTTTCTTTTACTATTATTACCATTTCTTGCTCACTTTATACACCCCTTTCTTAGCTACTCTTATGCATTTATTTATATCCCCAAATTGATTATTGATTATTGGTAGACAATTTGTTGGAAAATTAGCATTCTGTTTCAATTATTTTAAATTTGTGAATTTTCACATTCATATATAACTAAGTTAAAAACAATATTTCCAACACACGTTGGAATTCTCCAACACACGTTGTTTCCTGTCTTGCTAATTTTGGCCATTCTAACTGGTGTCAGGTGGTATCTCAATGTTGTTTTAATTTGAATCTCCCTGATGGCTAGTGATGATGAACATTTTTTCATGTGTCTGCTAGCCATTTGTATGTCTTCGTTGGAGAAGTGTCTGTTCATATCTTCTGCCCATTTTTTGATATGATTATCTGTTTTGTGTGTGTTGAGTTTGAGAAGTTCTTTATAGATCCTGGATATCAACCTTTTGTCTGTACTGTCATTTGCAAATATCTTCTCCCATTCCGTGGGTTGCTTTTTTGTTTTGTTGACTGTTTCCTTTGCTGTGCAGAAGCTTTTGATCTTGATGAAGTCCCAAAAGTTCATTTTTGCTTTTGTTTCCTTTGCCTTTGGAGACATATCTTGAAAGAAGTTGCTGTGGCTGATATCGAAGAGGTTACTGCCTATGTTCTCCTCTAGGATTCTGATGGATTCCTGTCTCACGTTGAGGTCTTTTATCCATTTCGAGTTTATCTTTGTGTACGGTGTAAGAGAATGGTCGAGTTTCATTCTTCTACATATCGCTGTCCAGTTTTCCCAGCACCATTTATTGAAGAGACTGTCTTTTTTCCATTGTATATTTTTTCCTGTTTTGTTGAAGATGATTTGACCATAGAGTTGAGGGTCCATATCTGGGCTCTCCACTCTGTTCCACTGGTCTATGTGTCTGTTTTTATGCCAGTACCATGCTGTCTTGGTGATCACAGCTTTGTAGTAAAGCTTGAAATTGGGTAACATGATGCTGCCAGTTTTGTTTTTGTTTTTCAACATTTCCTTAGCAATTCGGGGTCTCTTCTGATTCCATCAAATTTTAGGATTATTTGCTCCAGCTCTTTGAAAAATACCGGTGGAATTTTGATCGGAATGGCATTAAAAGTATAGATTGCTCTAGGCAGTATAGACATTTTAACAATGCTTATTCTTCCAATCCAAGAGCATGGAACGTGTGTTGGAGAGGATGTGGAGAAAGGGGAACCCTCTTACACTGTTGGTGGGAATGCAAGTTAGTGCAGCCACTTTGGAGAACAGTGTGGAGACTCCTGAAGAAATTAAGAATAGAGCTTCCCTATGACCCTGCAATTGCACTGCTGGGTATTTACCCCAAAGATACAGATGTAGTGAAAAGAAGGGCCATCTGTACCCCAATGTTTATTGCAGCAATGGCTACGGTCGCCAAACTGTGGAAAGAACCAAGATGCCCTTCAACGGATGAATGGATAAGGAAGATGTGGTCCATATACACAATGGAGTATTATGCCTCCATCAGAAAGGATGAATACCCAACTTTTGTAGCAACATGGATGGGACTGGAAGAGATTATGCTGAGCGAAAAAAGTCAAGCAGAGAGAGTCAAGTATCATATGGTCTCACTTATTTGTGGAGCATAACAAATAACATGGAGGACATGGGGAGATGGAGAGGAGAGGGAGTTGAGGGAAACTGGAAGGGGAGATGAACCATGAGAGACTATGGACTCTGAAAAACAACCAGAGGGTTTTGAAGGGGCGGGGGGGTGGGAGGTTGAGGAACCAGGTGATGGGTAATAGGGAGGGCACATACTGCATGGAGCACTGGGTGTGATGCCAAAACAATGAACACTGTTATGCTGTAAATAAACAAATAAAAAAAATAATAAAATTAAAAAAAACAATATTTTTCATCTTCTTTGGGAGATAAAATATTACTTTAAAACACTTATTCTTCTACTCATACCTCATGTTTTATATTATCATTGTCCAATATATTGATCCTATCTTAAATTTTTACACATAAAAAAACCTATTTTAAAAAGCAGTGGTCTAGGCTGCCTGGGTGGCTCAGTTGATTGAGCATCCGACTTGGTTTTGGCTGAGGTCATAATCTCAGGGTCATGAGATCAAGTCCTGCATTGGCTCCAAGCTCAGTGGGGAGACTGCTCGAGATTCCCTTTCTCTCCCTCCCGCTCCATTCCTGCAACCCCAATTTTTCTAATAAATAAATTATTCTAGAAAAAAATAGCTGTGGTATGGTAATTCAGGTAAGTCAATTATTTAACCTCAAGCGTAATGCTTTCTAATTTTTTTGAGATTCAGAGTGCTTGTCAGCATGCTCTTTCTTCTTGAAATAAGCTTTTAAATATTTCATTAATGAGAGCTTATTAAGACAAATGACTTTTTTAAGATTTTGAGAGAGCTCACAAGAGAGCGGAGGAGGAGCAGAGAAAGAGGGAGAGGGACAATGAAATTCTGCACTGAGCATGGAGCCTGAGGTGGGACTCTACCCCAGGACCCTGAGATCATGACCTCAGCCAAAACCAAGAGTCTGATGCTTAACTGACTAAGCCACCCAGATGCTCCAAACATGATTTCTTTACCTAGAAATGTCTTCTGTTATTCTTGTTCTTGAGAAATAGGTTTGGTAAGTATACAATTTGAGGTTGATAACATTTTTTCTAACATTTTACATATTGTTTCAGTTACTTTCAGTTTAATCATTGATTTTGAGAAGAATTTTGCCAATTTAGTGTTCTTTCTTTAAAAGAACTTTTATTTTCTCTCTCTGATTGACCTTAAGTTATTCTCTCTGTATTTAATACTCAAGTTTCAATAGTACTGCCAATGCATGAATTCTCTCTTATATGTTCTCTTAGGAATTCATTTTCCCTCCCTAATCTGAGATTTTATATCTTTTAGCAACATTACTAAGCATTTTATGTTTGAATATATTTTTTCTATCATAATTAAAAAAATTTTACCCAGCTGGAATTTCAATTATGCTTATACCAGACCTTTATACTCCTTCAATTTTAAAATTTACTATCTCTTTGACTCTGTGTGCTATGTTACGGGCAACTTCACAGCTGTTCTTCATTATGTCTGTTTGCAGTGGTGCTATTTATTCCATCTATTTAGTTTCAAAATTCTCTCCTATATTTTCTTTCTCTAAGAGTTTTATTTATTTGTTTTTCAGAAATATCAATATTGAGATCTCTTATTCCTTTATCAGATTTTCAAATCTTTTATTCCTTCAAAGTATTAGACGTCTTATTTCTCAAACACACTAAACCTCTTTATAATTTCCAGTCATCTACATCAGTGGAATATTTGATTCTCTAATTATTCTTTCTCTTGAATTTATTCAAACTCATCCATTCAACCATTCTGGTGGTGGATCTATAGTGGTACATCATTTTTGTTTTCATTTCCATTTTTGTTATGCCTGTTGCAACTTAAAATTATTCATGTATTCACTATTTAAAAATACCCACACTTCAAGTTGTTAGTAATGTCTTATTTTCTCATATGTTTAGCAATTTTTGATTATGAAATGACAAAAATACTTGAAGAACTAAGTTAAAAGTTTTTATTTTTATTAAGATATAATGTATTATTTGCCCCAGGGGTACAGGTCTGTGAATCATCAGTCTTACCCATTCACAGCACTCACCATAGCACATGCCCTCCCAAATGTCCGTAACCCAACCACTCTGTCCCTACCCCCTAACCCTCAGCAACCGTGTTTGTTTCATGAGATTAAGAGTCTCTTATGGTTCGTCTCCCTCCTGATCCCATCTTGTTTCAGTTTTTCCTTCTCTACCCCCCGCAATCCCCGCCTTGCCTCTCGAATTCCTAATATCAGAGAGATCGTATGATAAATTGTCTTTCCCTGATTGACTTATTTCGCTTAGCATAATACCCTCTAGTTCCATCCATGTCGTTGCAAATGGCAAGATTTCATTTCTTTTGATGGCTGCATTGTAAAAGTTTCTTCATCTAAAGATGATATGCTGTATCTCACAGTTATTTTTGGTATTAACAACCTAATATCATTTAAAACTTTCAGCTGTAGTACCTGGATGACTCAGTCGGTTAAGTATTTGCCTTGGACTCGGGTCATAATCCTGGACTCCTGGGATCCATTCCCTCATTGAACTCCCCTCTCAGAGGGGAGTCTGCTCCTCCCTCTCCCTCTGCCCCTCCACCCTGTCCTTGTGATTGCTCTCCCTCTCTCTCTCAAATAAAGACAATCTTTTTAAAAAATTCAGCTGCATATTTTGTTTTTGTTGTTTTAAGCTTGAATCCCATCCACAAAAGTTTATGTATGTGGGTTTGCATTTAGGAATTCTTCTTTTTTTTTAATATTTTGTTTATTTGACAGAGAGAGAGATCATAAATAGGCAGAGAGGCAGGCAGAGAGAGGGGGGAAGCAGGATCCTCACTGAGCAGAGAGCCCAATGTGGGGCTCTATCCAGGACCTTGGGATCATGACTGACCTGAGCTGAAAGCAGAGACTTAACCCACTGAGCCACCCAGGCACCTCTGCATTTAGGAATTATTTCTGAAGACCTTAACCTTTTCATTCTGTTCACAACTCAACAAAGTTAAAGATGGGCATGTATCATTTCTGTCTGCATCCTTGGATAAGGTGGTTTTTTGTTTGTTGTTGTTGTTGTTGTTTTTCCCCTGATCTACTCTTCAGAGAGAAAACAGCTTTGAAGAAAAGGTAGGTACCCTGGCTCTACAACAGGTATCCAATCCTACTTCCAACCTTGCACGGATTCTTGAATTTTACCAGTAATTTAAGGAAGACTGTATGCTAAAAGAACCAAAGTTTTATGTCATTTTTAAAGTAGAAGTTACTAATTCTAAATCTGCTTACTTTTTTCCTCCTGTTCTTAAAATCTCCTATCCATAGTCACCTCCTCTCTGCCTCTGGTATGAACAATTAAAACAATACGCAATGTATATAGTAATAAAAATATGTAATTCAATAGAGAGCCCTTATTTAGAAATTTAATTGATAATTACTCATTGCTTGGACCATTGAAAACATGTACTTCATTTTTTTTATTGATGTCTAGGAAACCATCAATAGATTTCTCAGATATGTCTTTCCACAGCTTTCATTAACATTCTTGTACTTGATTATATCATCTATCCGAAATCATACTATTTGCATGAAATGGCTAGTAGATACAACAACATTGCCAAATTATAATTCTTCTCTTCTGTGAGGAAGTAGCTAAAGTTTTAGAGAGACGAGTTAGCAAAATCTGTTTAAAAATTTCCTTAAGAATAATTTAGGATGGAAACAAATTATGAAAAAAATTAACCATTTGCAACTAAGGCTTCATAGCATTTTTTGTTTTAGGATTAGAAAAAAATATCTATCATTGTTTGTTAGGGTATCAGGTTAATAAATTGAACAGAAGTTTGAGGCATTGATGGAATTTAATTATATTGCTGCCCTAGATTCTCACACAAATTGGTGGGAATCTTGCACAAAGTGAGTTTATAGAGATTATAGGAGATTATGCAGAATCACTCTCAGGTTTATGCTAATGTAGTGGAATTGAGTGATTGTTTCTCCTTTGGTTTTAATCTTTCATTTTGCTTCTGTTTTGTTTTTATGCATTGCCTATGGGTCAAAGTTGAATTCAGGAAAACTAAGTGTTTATGTAGTGTTTACCTGCTTTTTTACAGTACAATCTATATTATATCTCTGTTTCTTTTTATGATTCTTTTCCCAAAACTATAAATTCATTAAAGGTTGCATGTACAGCATGAATCCTTCATCTTTGTGTCCTACTGCTTTCTCTCTATACTCAGTCCTTCAACTAACAGTACCAGTTATCATGCCTAGAATCTAGGTATACTAATAAACTAAATAAAAGTACTAATATTCTAAACACTTTTTTGTCTTTAACAAGCTCTTTCATGCAGTCTCATTCTATGTACCTACAGACATACTTCTAGGCAATATTTAATCCATGCCTGATTAACAACTGATTTCACTCCCAGGTCCACACTCTTATTAAATTTATGATTTCTCCAGATTATCTCAGCAAATTTTTCTTCTATATTCTTAGACTACATAATTTTTAGTAGTTTTTGCTTTTGGCTATATTTCTCTGTTTTCTTGAAGACCTTTAATTTAGTTGTTGAGGGGTGCCTGGATGGCTTAGTCAGTTAAATGTCTGCCTTCAGCTCAGGTCATGATCATAATCCCAGGGTCCTGGGATCCAGTCCCGCATCAGGCTCCCTCTCTCTCTGCCACTCCCCCTGCTTGTGGTCTCTCTCACTCTCTCTCTCTCTCTCTCTCAAATAAATAAATAAATAAATAAATAAAATCTTCAAAAATTTTAGTTTTTGAAAATTTCTATATGCCATCTCTTTATCTAGGTTTTCTCCATAAATAATACCAGAGCTGCTTCATCATTAATTCAGATTATTTCAATATCATCCAACAGCCTTTTGTGTTGTTAAAAAAAAAAAAAGAAAAGACGATTTAAAATTCTTTAGAAGTTTGAATTACAGGTTCTGCCACTTGTACATTAATTAGTCTTTTTGGTCTCGTCAAATTTTCAGTTAAATTGCTTTTCAGTTAAATTCACATTTAATTGTCATTTTTCCATAGTAACATGCACATAGTTATACAATTTATTACAACTATTATTGTTAAACTCACCTTTCACAACATACAAACACATGCTGAAAATACCTTGTACTTAAAACATTACATTATTCCTCATACAAGTTAAAGCTACTTCTTTTATATGGCATATCTTACTGTCATTGAAATAATTTTCCCTTGTCTGCCTTCACAAAAGCTTTAAATGTATCTCTGTTCTTGTGTTCATTCTCTTTCATAATGGCCAGCTGTTTATGTGTCTGCGTTGCACAAGACTATTACTGCCTCAAGGACAGAGACCATGACTTATTCATCTTTATTTCCCTTTCATCTAATACAGTGCCCAGTAGATAGTATTTGTTTGGTAATTGCTTGTGAATTGAATTGAAATCGGTTTACAAGTGTTTCTCAAAATTAAAAAGCCAATAACACATGGCTCTCAAATAATTCTAGTAATTGAAACTGAATATGTTATACCTTTTTTTCTTAGATTATCATCTATTGTAACATAAATATTGACTTCTGCAGTATTTTAACAGGTGTCTGGATAGTACATGTTATTGCAATTTTAATTCATTATAATCAGACATATTTTGTGTAACTCTTGCATAAACAAAAATATAGTAGCCATTAAAATTTCTATTTTTTACCCCATGACATTAAGTTGTGGGCACAATGCTGGATTAAATTTCTAATTGTTTTTGATGAAAGGAATATGAGTTCTCTTTACTCTGAGATTTTCTTAGGAAATATTATCCCTAATTTTAAATAAATAAAATATCTCCTAATATTTTTTCTTATTAACTTCTATAGCTCAAGGAAAGAGGTTAAAAGAGGGGAGAGACACTCAACTAAAGTAATTCATGATGATTAATAGGAACAAGCTTATACCTGATAATTCAGCAGATTTTAACAGACTCATATAATTAATAAAGTAATTTTTAAAATTGTTTTAAAGATGAATAAAGGACTACACTATTGATGATAGGTATTTTGCAATTTAAATAAATTTTAATAAAGCATACACTTTCTTTTTAAATGAAGTAAAATACAAACAAGGTTTTGGTCATACAGTAAGTGTACCTGATTAAAAGTATTCGTTCAAAATTTCTCTTTTTTGAAATTTCTCTTTCTTCCCTTGTCCTCTCTCCTTCTGTCTGTTTCTCTCTCTGTCTAACTCTTTCTCTCATTCTTTAATAAAGTCTTCAAGTATAACAGACATTTCACAAATACTTTGCTTTCTTCAATTTCCCTGTGACAGTAGGGAAGAGCCATTTCTTTGCTCTAGTTTCTATAAATGGTGAGAAGTTGCTTATTAAAATATAGTTCGATTGATCAAAGATTAAACTCTACTGACAGTCACTGCTTCCAAGCATGTTTTTGTCTCACTACAATGATTTGTGCCTATCTTTAAATCTGTTATTCATTGTTTCCCTCTCTTGTTTCATGTGCCAGCATATGTATCTTTCAACAGTTGTAGAAGTAGAGTAATTGACGGTGCAGAGATACACTAGGCTTAGGAATATCAAATTGCCCACTTTGTGACAAGAGAGTAATACAATTTGTATTAATCCACAAAATGATCCCCTTGCAGTTTGAAATGTAATATGCATACACAGCAGGTGTTAGGGGCTCTTTCTAGCTAAGGTCAGATGAGTGAGCACTTTATTTTTTGTACCTGGAGCCATTATGTTTAGAGTTAGGCTTATAAAGTGAAAGAAAGTACACTTTTCATGTTTATTGGTCATATTTGCATTTGCTGTCTTAAAATACATAATAGTTGTTTTTAGATCAAACAGTATGTTCTATCAGCAATCTAGCTAATGAATATGTTTCCTGAGTTTTATTCACAATGGATTCATTTATTTACTTACATAGTACATGCTGTTTTTCCAGATGATTTCTCTTCCCCTTGATCTTACATTTCCTTTGCAATATCCATGCCAGGGAATGGATTGTTGTTTGCCTTCCTGAGCATTTTAGGATTAAACAATAAAAGCAGGTCTCAGAATTTCTTTGGTGTGCTATGTATTGCATGGAACACTGGGCGTTATATGTAAACAGTGAATCGTGGAACACTACATCAAAACCTAAGGACGTACTGTATGGTGACTGATATAACACAATAAAAACAACAAAAAAAACAAACAAAAAAAACCCAAAAAAATTGAAAAAAAAAAAGGGGGGAGAAACAGAAGTCTTTTGGTGTGCATAAAATTTGACTTAAGTACTCAAGAAAAGGCAGTGTAGGCAGATACTCTTCCTCACAAGTTCCAAGATGATTTCTGTAACCAAGGAAAGAAGGGATCCTGTTTGTTCCATTAATACCATCTCAGATGTCTACCATTTGTGGTAATTATGGGCTTTCAGTGGTGAAAGATGTGGAGAACAGGGTATTCCTTTTTTTTTTTTTTTTTTGATATTTTATTTATTTGACAGAGAGACAGTGAGAGAAGGAACACAAGCAGTGTGAGTGAGAGAGGGAGAAGCAGGCTTTCCCGCGGAACAGGGAGCATGACTCAGTGCTCAATTCCAGGACCTTGGGATCATGACACAAGCTGAAGGCAGACACTTAATGACTGAACCACCCAGGCACCCCAAACAGGGTATTCTTTAGACTTCCTGAATATCACGTGAGATCATGGGTCAGAAGGGAGGAAATTGTTTCAGAAATTGGTTTCTGTTTCTAACGGTGAGATCAAAGCAGACCTGGCCATTGCATAGAAGTAGGCACTCTGAAATTAGGAGAGATAATGCATCCTGATAATCTGGATGGTAAGGTTCCAGTGCTACACTTTGGGATGATAATCACCTGTACACCAGACTGTGAAGCAAGAAAACATGCCATATCAATTACATACCATATCTGTTATTATATACCATATCTATTAAAATTGGCTATTTCTTTACTGTGCTGTGTACCCTTAAGAAGTTGAAACTTCTTGGGGCCTCTGGGTAGCTCATTCGGTTGAGAGCCTGGCTTAATTTTGGCTAAGGTCATGATCTTAGGATCCTGATTTCAGGGTCATGAGTTTGAGTAGTGCATGGCCCATGCTTTGCACAGAGTCTGCTTGAGATTCTCTCCTTCTCCCTCTGCCTCTCTCCTTGCTCATGCTCTCGCTTTCTCTCTCTCTCTCCCTCTTTCTCTCTCAAATAAATAAATAATGAAATCTTAAAGAAAAAAAAAGAAGAAAGCTGAAACTTCTTTTATTTCATGAAAGAAACAGAGACCAGGAAAATGAAGTAGGTTCAAAAAGATCACATAAAAATTCAAGGTACTTCAAAATCAGGCCTTGGACCCAGACTCTTGGCTACTGATCCTTTGCTCTATGCATAAAAATTATAGTGACCTCTAAAACTCACATAGAGGTTGATGGAAATTCCTGGTAGCCCTGTCTGAGGCAATCAGAATAGTCCCACACCTACAAGGGCATAATTTGATGAGATTTTATATCAGCACAAATACTATTTATTCCATGAATTTCCTAGATGAATAGTTTGTAGAATATTGAATTTATCAGCAGACTCACACTCTACCAGATTTTCTGGTGGGGGGGGGAAGTTTACATAAGAAAGGTAGGGCCTGCAAAATCTTACATTTTTGATCTTGATGTCACTAGAAAAATTAGCACAGAATATATATAATAAAAATCAGTTTGCTAAATTATACATGGAAAATTAAATTCCCTGTAGGTCCTGAATAGACTGGTAATATTCTCAAGGTGATTTTTCCACTGACTTCTGTTGCATGTCATGAAATAGTTACGAATGGGTTTCAACTTCCCCAAGTGTAGGCAATGCTACCAGCATGTCCAAGACATAAATGTGCCATCCTTAATTCTGGAGATTCCTTCAATGTGCTTTTCACTCTTTGGTTTACTTTGAAATTTGCTAAATATTTCTCATAGCTTTACTAGTGGGTAAAAAGAATAAATATACTTTTTTTTCTTTTAGTTTCAAGTTTTTATTTAAATTCTAGTTAGTTCACATACAGTGTAGTATTAGTTTATTAGTTTCAGGTGCAGAATTTTGTGATTCAGGAATCATTTTATTAATAACCTGAAACATCTTATTTCAGTGTGTGCTATTAAATATTTTTTGACTTCTTTTCATGTATTTGACTCAGTATGAAGATTCTTCTAGACTGGCTTAGTGTTTCTCAGTTGCATTAGACACAGGAAGAGAGATACTTAGACACAGGAAGAGAGAATTTGCTCTGCACTTGTAAATGAAAAGGTCCCAGATATCAGAAAAAATATATGCATATACACATACATAGTTTTTCATATAAATGGATAAGTGGATAAATGGCACTCTTGCTATTTGGGATATGATACTTAACACTGTCATAGCGTGATCTGAAACCTAAACACCCACCCTCATGGGTTCACTGAGTCATCTTGATATCTCTAGCCCTGTATCTTTAAAAGAAAAGGCTGTTGTACTCAAATGTTAAACAAGTTTTGAATGATGCTCCTACTGATATTGTAGACTGATACTGGTTACAAGTAAGGGGAGGATTTCAAGGGTAAGGGTGCTTAGTTGTGAAGAAAGACTATTAGCTTGTCAAACCCTGACTTTCAGATATTGTGAATGTAACAGATTGTTGCATAATAAACTATAGGTGTATAATTTGATTATTTTGCTACTTCTCTTAGTGTTACTACTTCAGGTTTTAGAAGAGTTCCAGAATGAACACAATATTACAAAGACATGTAGAGCAGCTGTAAAGCAATTTTCTATGTTAAACATTACTCTTAAAATTTGAATATAGGGAGGCACCTGGATGGCTCAGTTGATTAAGCGACTGACTTCTGCTCAGGTCGTGATCCTAGATTCCTAGGATCTAGTCCCACATAGGGCTCCCTGCTTGGCAGGGGGTCTGCTTCTGCCTCTGACCTCTCCCCTCTCATACTCTCTCCTCTCATACTATCTCTCAAATAAATAAAATCTTTAAAAAAAATTGAATACAGGTAAGTTTAGAAATAACACATCGACAGTATGGTGCTTATTCAGTCACATTAGCAACCAGAAGAACATTGATTAATAGAATTATGAATATTTTCATAGAAATATTTACTATTTTAATAATTTTCAAAGATTTGCTTAAAATTTATTCTTATTATCTACTTGAGATTTGTAATTCAAATATTCACTAACAATAATTTGTTCTTTGCCTTTGAGTTTTATTGGATAACATCAGATATTTAAAGTATTTAAACTTACTTTTTTGCCATTGGTATTAATTTATATTCAATTAAATTTATATTTTATTAAATTTATTTACATTTTGGGACTTTTAGTGCAATTGTTTTTCTTTTTAGATCAGCACTCTTCAAGTATATAACCACCAGCCATATTCTTAGACTTAAAACTGAAGCCTGAAATTTTCTTTCCACTAAACGTAACTTTATTATTTGGTAGAAATTACATTTTGCTTTAAACATTTTATTGCATAATATATTACTGTTGTAACACATATGTCAAGAGTATGTGTAATTTCTAGAACTATACATAAACACCAGTCTAGTCAGCATCAATAGATTAATTCAATTTAAACAATTTATTCTACACACCAATATAATATTCTAATATTTTCGAATATGTTATGTAATATGGGTTACAAAGATACTAGATAAATCATATTTGACCACTAAATTTAAAAATACATTAATGATAATGTCTTAAAATTTTCTAATAAAAATGTATGGAGAATTTTTAAATTGAAAATTGGGTGAAGTTGTATTGGTAGTACTATAACTAGAACATTAAGGAACTAAACAGTTAAGGGTAATATAAATAAATGACAAAAGTGTCAGAGATTACAATCCCATACCACTGTTGACAGCACATTTTTTTTAACTTTTCTTTAGTTTATTTAGAGAGAGAGAGTGAGCAGGGGCAGAGGGAGAGAGACAGAGAGAGAAGCTCAAATAGACTCTCTGCTGGGCATGGAACACAATATAGGGCTGGACCCCAGAACCCCCAGATCATGACCTGAGCCAAAATCAAGAGTTGGGGGCTCAACTGACTGAGCCACCCAGGTACCCCCTGATAACACTTTATAACATGCCACACCCCATCAGTAGCTATATATATGGTTACAAATGGAAGTTGTAGAGAGAGCTGAGAAATTCACTAAAACTAAGAACAGTCCATTCTAAATGCATACTCTATTGAAATATCTATCATTTCTTCTAATGGTTTGGAATCTTTAAAAAGTATATTCATTTTAGGTTCACTTATATTCTTAGCTTTTTTCATTTACTGTTACTCTATTAAGCATCTAATAATATGTTTTGAAATATTTTCTATTGTTTAAAAATGTATATATTCTGAAATATACTTTAATAATCCTCTGGTTTTGCTCAATTTGAAAAATGTATGGAGAGTAAAATCTTGGTATTTGTTAGTTCTTTCTCTAGACTTCTGGATATTTTCTTTTTTTGGAGGGGAGTATTTTCTAATTTCTTTAACTTGCTTCAGAATTCCAAAGGATGAAATTCATATCCAAAATGTATTGAAAATAATTTGTTTAAAGATACCAAGCATCTGTTTTTCTTTTATTATAGATTTAATAATTGTGGAATTTGGCATTTTATTTTGCATTTAAGATTGTTTTGAATATACTGATTCATTTTTCACATTATAATTATGTATGGTACGAATCTTAGGGTATGAATCTTTGAGTTTCTGTTTCCTGTGAGTAATATTATTATTATTTACTAAAATAATGTCACAAATTAATTATATATGAGAGTAAGAAATACTTCTCATATATACCATACAATAATGTTTTTATAGTTTTCTAAACAATTACAAGATTTCTAACTAATATAGATTAGCTACACACATGTGATAATAGAGAAGAAAACCAATGTACCATAAATTCTTAATCAAATATGAATTATTGCTTGACAGTAATAATTATATTATCTTCAACGTTATGCAGTTAAGCTCCCTAAGGAGGTTCACAATTATTATTCTTCAGTTTGTATTTTGTACTATGTGAGAAGTATCTACTCACAACCCTGTAGTTTACCATGAGGGAAAAGTGCTCATTTTGTGCTTTCTGAAAATGCAAACTAAATTATGCTAAAGAAGATATAAAATTGTGTCATCTACATGTAAATTGGTTTTGGAGCCTGAGGGAGGGATGAGTTTTGTAGATATTATGTTAAGATTTTATCATAGTATCTACTGGATTAGATTTTATTAAGTACAATAAAAACAACATTTTTTTGCAGAAACTAAATTGTACTGAAGCAGATAATTAATTACTGAAATTCTTTAATTCCTTCACAATGCAGTTACAAAAATAGTAAGAGTGTAATGTTTTTTGAACATTAAAGTATATATTTTTCTTACCTAATGAAGCTTTTTAACCCACTAGCTACTACATAAATGAAGGTTTTTAAATTCAATTATACCTTAAAAATACTTTTGAACCTGAAACAGCTAATGAAACAAGAATATTTTTACTGTTCTTTTGTCTAACCAGAAAGAGCTTTGCTATTGATTCCTTGAAAAGGTCTCAATTTTAGAAATCTTTAGAATTCTAACTGTAAAAACTTCTGCAAATAGGAATAACTCAAAAATTTTCTTGAAACTGAAAGGAAAGTGTATTTGCTTATATTTGTTTGAAAGCATATTTTAGCTAAACCATTTCAAATATACTATTGTTGAATCATGAAGATAATGCAGTCTACAAATATTTGTCATTGGGCTGAGATTTGAGGGGGAAAGATTTATATTTTAGAATATCATCATGCTGATAACTTAAATATAATTTTTTTAAATCAAAGTTTTGTTTTTAATCCTTTATTAATAGTGATGTAGCTATCACATGGTAATAAAAAATATACACCTACCCAGTTAGACTGTTTACTAAAAAATGTTTATTTCTTGGGAGCCTGGGTGGCTCAGTCGGTTAAGCATCTGCCTTCAGCTCAGGTCATGATCCCGGATCCTGGGATTGAGGCCTGCATCAGGCTCCTGCTCATCAGTGAGTCTGCTTCTCCCTTTGTACTTCACCCTACTCACGCTCTTGCTGTCTCCCTCTTTCTCTAAAATAATAAGTAAAATATTAAAAATAATGCTTATTTGTGACTATAGAGGTAAATAATTAAAAATTTAAATGTAAACTGTTAAAAACTTAGAGATTATTTAGTCTAATATTTTCTTATTCATAAATTAGGAAACTAAGGCTAAGGTCTATTAAAAAATGTACATGGGGTTACCTAACAAGTTAGTGACAGGACTGGGGTTACAACTTTGAACTTTCAGTAACACAAAAATCATACCTTGTTGCAGAAATAACCACTGTCCACCAAAATTTCTGCCCTCCTTCCACAGTATCTAGAGGATACGGAGAAGTAGCTACTTACTCCCAAGTCACTATAACATCAAGATTTGGCCATTTGATTCTAGCAACAGTTCAAGTGATTCTAGAAGTTCAAGTGAAAATAATCTGTATTATTTCCTAATCAAAGCTTTTAAAAACTTGGTGTGTCTTTAATTCTCCCATTGACCCATCTGGACACAGACAACAAATGAACCCCTTAATGGATGACAATGCAACAAAATCAAAGATTGGGTTTCTGAATCACTACTGGGAGGAAAGCTGCCTTCTAACTTGTAGCTTCAACCTTGTTATCTTGAGAGAGAAACTTTTATTGTTAAGCCACTGAAATCTTGGGGCTTATTTGAAAATGCAACTTGGTAAATTAATACAATACCTTTTCTTATAAAATAAGATATTTAAATAAAATCAACTTTACTAGCTATAATTATTTTAACTTTTTCATATATGTTTTGCTTATAAAAAAGGAATAGAACTTGGATGAATTCTTAACTTATCTTTTTCCTGAATTATCTTTGTATCATGCCTTAAATTCTATAAAGTAATAAAAACCTACAAATTCATTGTCTAGTAAATCTTAACTATGGAAAACAAATTGATGGTTACCAAAGGTGGGGGGGATAGGTAAAAGTAGATGATGGGGATTAAATAGTGCACTTTTGATGAGCACTGGATGATGTATGGAATTGTTGAATCACTAAATTCTGTACTTGAAACTAATATAAGACCATATGTTAACTAACTGAAATTTAAATAAAAACTTGGAAGAAAAAAATGCATTAAAAATTGAAAAATTAATGAAATTTCTGTTGTGGTTATTTTGTTAATAAGTATTTTTGTCTTTAAAGTTGTGGTTTTTATTGATATTGGTTAATATTTTCATACCATTTGGGACTTATTGTTCCTTCTGTGCTCAGACTTTTGATTATTATAGGTATGTGGTAAACTTTTCATAAAATATTATATTTAAGTAAGACATTAGTTTATTTTTATAAAATGTAGTGTTAAACTTGGTAGAAGTTTTGACATTAAAATATTAGTAGTAAATATTGATATTTCTGCCTGTTCTCTAACAACTGTTTCTAGTTACTGTACTGAGATAAGAAAGGATTTGACTGTCATATCAAAGTTAGATGATTCTGCAACCTCACAGAGTGGAGAGATTTTAATAATATTGCAACTTTGCAAGCAATCAAGAATCAGAGGTGGGGGTGGCTGGGTGCCTCAGTGGGTTAAGCCTCTGCCTTCCGCTCAGGTCATGATACGAGAGTCCTGGGATCTAGCCCCGCATCTGGCTCTCTGCTCAGCAGGGAGTCTGCTTCCCCCCCCCCCCCCCCGCCACCCCTCTTCTGCCTGCCTTTCTGCCTACTTGTGATTTCTGTCAAATAAATAAAAAAAAAAAAAGAAGAAGTATCAGAGGTGAGGCAGAAGGAGATCTGGGACATTGGGAACAGCTCCCAGGGCTTTCCTTTCTATACCAGATGTGTGCATTTTGGCTCGGATGAATACTGGATGTTTCCGACTGAGTTTTCTTTTTTGGATCACCTTACATAGCAGATACTTTTTTTAGTTTAAGAAAAATATCTCTTTTACACCCAAGATCCTCACCTACTTATATGATATTGTCTGGAGAGCAGTGCACATAAATCAACAGATCCTAATTTTTTAATTTTTATTTATTTATTTATTTTTTTTACCATAAGCAATCCTAAATTAGGGTTATCCTGATACAAATATAATATAGATAAGAATGACCTCCTAAAAGACATAAGCAACCTACTTAACAGATGGTATAGTTATTAGTATGTTAGGGAAACTATTCCTGCTTACCTGCTTTCTTCTCCCACTCCACTTCCAGGAACTTCTAGGAAAAATATGAAGAAATGGATCATAGACCAACTATTTTCATTTATCCCACCCTCATTTTACTACATGTTAGGTATCCTTTTTATAATTTCCTTGCCACATTTTTTTTCCAGTATCTCATATAAAATATATCAACAAATACCACAATGACCATGATTTGAACTTTCCGAAAGGAAGTATATATTTCATCTTACAAATAGCGTTAATTGTGATCATAACTCCTCACATATTTCTTGATATTCCTTTTTCAGCTTGCTCTCTGATTGTCTTCTATCATCCAGAATTATTTGGAAGTTTTACTATGTGTTAACTATGGCGTTCAAGTATTTTTAAGAACCAATTTACTTATTGGTTTCCATAGGTTTATATCAGTCAGAGTCTTTATTCCATTTCCAAATATTTTCTCATCTTGGGGATAATAATTTACATAAATCCTGTTTTTATTTAGTTTTATCAACAACTGTGTACTGCCTTTGCTACACTTTTTTATGTTGTATCAGAGGTATTAATATAGTAATTGGCATACTACACTCAGTTTAAATCACAGTATCATTCTCTCTTTTCACCCCACTGGGTGCATTCCTGATGTTCTGTGTACATAATACGGGTTATTATTTAGTTTAGTAAATTCTGAATTTTATTTGATTTGTGTACATAATCATATCCAGATATTCTACAAGTTTTTACAGACACGTTTTGGGAATTGTTCCTTTAGATCTCCAATCCCAACCAGTTGTCACACAGTGAGAATAAATTTCATTTTTACCCATGCTACCTGAGCCATTCGAGAACAATGAAGAGGACCACATTACTCAGTTACACACTACCACAGGGGTAGCTGCCACGGCTTGTTTCTTTGGCTTAATTCTCTAACATACTCAGCCACTGACCTTTAATAGCAGGTTCTATACTGATTAGATATCCAGTAGTCTCCTGAGAAAGGATAAAAGCCAACTAAAACATCACTGACGGGAATGGTGTGACATTTCAGTTATTATTCGGTAGGTCATTTAACTGGATTGTTGCTATATCCCCAGTTGTACCACTATCCTAGAACTGAATTTCATCAGGTATCCATATTTGTTTAACAGTAATGATTATTTGGGTCATGATGATGAGCCTCCAGAAAAGTTATCTCTGCCTAGTAAAATATCATAAATTGAGTTTATAGTATCCCCAAATGCCATTTGGCATGGTAGAGGTAGTGTTGATTAATGCAACACATATTTGCCACTGAACTTTGATGAAATTCATTACTCTATCTTGAGAAACCATTTGGTATTCAAAAACATCATGGATCCCATGATGGCCAATTGGACATGTTCAAACCCAAGTACAGGTCGTTTTTGGGTAAACCATATATTTTCCATAAATATCCTTTTCTTACACCTGGAGTGGCATTGTCTATAATTCTATGCCACCAAATCATACTTAAATTCATCTAACTTCATGCTGTTTCCAGTTTACATTTTTCTTACATGAACTCTGTCCACATCAACTGTTTATACAGTTTCCTGAAATGTTTTTCATATTTTACCAGTGAAATGGATGCCATTGTCTTCTCTCTCTTTTTTCCTTGGTTAGCTGGTCTACAGGTTAATCAATTTTACCTATGTTCTCAAAGAACCAGCTATTGGTTCCACTGACTTTATTGTTTCTCTGTTTTAGCTTTTATTTATATCTGCTCTAATTATTATTATTATTATTATTATTATTCTTGCTTTAGACTTAAATTATTATCTATCTATTTACTAAAAGTGAAGCTTAGGTTTTTAATTTTGGATTATTATTCTTTTATATGTATTTGAGGCTATATTGTCCTCTGTATACTCTTTCCCTTATCTCTCAGACATTTCAATAAGTTGTATTTTAATTTTCATTTAGTTCAAAATATTTTCTCTTGAAACTTCTTCTCTGACCTGTATGTTATTTAGACTAATGTTGTTTAATCTCCAAATATTTGGGTGTTTTCTAGCTATCTTTTTATTATTGATTTTGGTTTAATTTCATTGTGGCTTGCAAACATATTTTATGTTTTCTATTCTTATAATTTGTAAAGGTTTGTTTTATGGCCCAGAATGTGGTCTATCTTGATAAATGTTCTGTGTGAGCTTGGGGAGAATGTGCATTCTGCTCTTGCTGGAAGGAGTATTGCACGCATATTAATTGGATGAAGTTAATTGACGGGACTGTTATGTCATTTTGGTGAATTGACTCTTTTCTCATTATGGAGCACCCTTCTCTATCCAAGATAATTATCCTTGTTCTAAAGTATGCCTTGTTTGAAATTAATGTAGCTACTCCAGACTTGTTTTGATTAGTGTTAACATGCTTAGTGTTTTGATTAATGTTAACATGCTATATTTCTCCTTCTTTTTTTTTTAAGATTTTATTTATTTATTTGACAGACAGAGATCACAAGTAGGCAGAGAGGCAGGCAGAGAGAGAAGGGGAAGCAGGCTCCCTGCTGAGCAGAGAGCCTGATGCAGGGCTCAATCCCAGGACCCTGAGATCATGACCTGAGCTGAAGGCAGAGGCTTAACCCACTAAGCCACCCAGGCACCCCTCCTTCTTTTTATTTTTAACTTCTCTTAGTTTTCTTATAGACAACTGTTGTGGGTTGAATGTTTGTGTCTCCCCTCTCTTCCCTACTCCACAGATTCATATGTTAAAACCTTACTTTCCGATGTCAGAGTATCAGGTGATGCAACCTTTAAGAGGTAACTAGGATTAGGGTGGAGTACTCACGAATGGGATAAGTGCCCTTATAAGACAGTTTTCTTCCCCTCTCTGCTGTCTGCCATGTAAGGATACAAAAAGTTGGCAATCTGCAGTCCCAGATTGGAGTCTCACCAGAACTGGGTCATGCTGGCACCTTGATCTCCAACTTTCAGTCTCTAGAATTGTGAGAAATATATTTCTGTTGCTTATAAATCACCCTATTTATGGTATTTTGTTATATAGCAGCTTGAGGTAACAAAGACAGATAAAGTTGAGTCTTTTTACATATATTAGGACAATTTCTTTGTTTTATATGATGTATTTAGATCACATCAGAATTCTTATTAATATAGTTTGTTTGTATCTACATGTTTGTAACTGTAATTTGTTGCATTTTTAAAAAATTTTTGTTTTCTCCCTTGTTTCCAGTTTTGTTGGCTTTAATTGACCGTTTCACATGATTTGATTCAATTGTGTCTCTTAGCATGTAATTGTATTTTTAAAAAAATGAGACATTGATCTAGAGGTGTAATATGTATTTTTAACAAATCTAGTTCCACCTTCAAATATCACTGTAACTTGTAACAGAGTGCTTCTAATTCTTTCTTCCTTTCCCTAAGGACATTTTTGTCATTCATTTCACTTATCCATGGCCTATAAGCACTCAATACTTTATTGCTATTATTTCTTTAAACAAGTATTTTTTTAAGGCTATTTAGGATAAGAAAAATAAAATATTTCATTTTACACTTATTTATTCCTTTTCTGATATTCTTCCTTTGTTTATGCAGATCAGATTTCTGATATATTAACTTTTCTTGCATAACAGGTCTACTAACTGCAAATTCTTTCAGTTTTTGTTTGTCTAAGAAAGTCTTTATATATCCCTCACTGTTGAAGGATAATTTCAATGCATATAGGTTTCTAGGTTCGTTTTGTTGTTGTTGTTGTTGTTGTTGTTGTTGTTGTTTTCTTTCCACACTTCAAATACTTCCGTCTGCTCTCCATGGTTTCTGATGAGAAGTCTGATGTAATTATTTTACTTGTTTTGCTATAGGTAATTTTCCTCCTTTGGCTCCTCTCAATATTTTCCCTTTGTATGTACATACATATGTATTTTCTTGTATCCATCCTATGTGACTTTATAGAGCTTCCTGGATCTGTTGTTCAGTGTCTGTCATTAATTTTAGAATTAATTTTTGGTATTATTTCTTCAAATAATTACTTCTAATGTTCTTCATTCTTTTTTTTTCCCCTTTCTGGTATTTCAGTCATGCATATGTTACATGTTTTGCAATTACCCCACAGCTCTTTTTTTCTCTTTACATTTAAATTTGGAATGTTTCATTGACCTATTTTAAACCACACTAATTAATTCCTTTGCTGTGTCCTGTCAACTGAAAAGTCCATCAAAATAATTATTTCTGGGGCGCCTGGGTGGCTTAGTGGGTTAAGCCACTGCCTTCGGCTCAGGTCATGATCTCAGGGTCCTGGGATCGAGTCCTGCATTGGGCTCTCTGCTCAGCAGGGAGCCTGCTTCCCTCTCTCTCTCTCTGCCTGCCTCTCTATCTACTTGTGATCTCTCTCTGTCAAATAAATAAATAAAATATTTTAAAAAAAATAATTATTTCTATCACAGGTTTTTTAAGGTTTCTATTACACTTTTTAATTTTTTTTAGAGTTTTTAATCTCAGTGCTTCAATTTCTCATCTGTTCTTGCATAATGTCTACTTTTATCCTTTAGAGCCCCTAACATATTAATTGCAGTTATTTTAAGTTCCTCATCTGATATTCAAAGTAAGAGCATAACCTGAATCTGGCTCTATTTCCTTTTGTATCTTTAGAGTGTATTTTTCATTTTAGTATGCCTTGCAATTTTTTGGGTGAAAGTCAGATATGATGCATCAGGGAATGGAAACTAAAGTAAATAGACTTTAGTGTGAGGTTTTATGTTAACCTGGTTAGAATATGGACAGGGTTGAACCTTTATTGCAGTTATAAATGTTAGATGATTCAGGGCCCTTTAGTATTCCTGTTTTGTCTATACTGTTGTTTTTAGACTTCTTTTAGAACTTCTCCTTAGTGGGGCACCTGTGTGTCTTAGTTGATTATGTGTCCAACTCTTGATTTCAGCTGAGGTCATGATCTCAGGGTCTTGAGATTGAGCCCCACCTTGGACTACATGCTAGGCACAGAGTCTGCTTGAGAGTCTCTCCTTGGGGCGCCTGGGTGGCTCAGTGGGTTAAGCCTCTGCCTTCGGCTCGGGTCATGATCTCAGGGTCCTGGGATCGAGCCCCACATCGGGTTCTCCGCTCAGCGGGGAGCCTGCTTCCCTGCTTCTCTCTCTGCTTGCCTCTCTGCCTGCTTGTGATTTCTCTCTGTCAAATAAATAAATAAAATCTTTAAAAAAAAAAAAAGAGTCTCTCCTTTCCCCCACCTTCTCATAAATAAACTACTTAATTAATTAAAAAAAAAAAAAGATCTCCTCAGATACAGTTTGGCCTTGCTGTTCTTTCAGCTGTAATTCAAAGTTATTTTACTAGAGCCCTGTTGGTGGGGCAGTAGGGTATGGAAGATAAGTATTCTGTAATCTTATAAGGAGACCTCCATCTGTGTGTCTGGGCTGTGACCCTCACAGCTGTGACCTTCACAAGTTTTTTCCTCACCTTTTGGTGAAACAACAAGGTCATAGGGATTGGAATGGAACAAGTGTCTCCTTACCAAGTGGTATAAGGCTTTAGTAAAGCCTTTTCCCTTTGAGAGTAGCCCTTTGCTATGGAGAACACTCCACAGCATATTTCAGATGGTTACTCTTTCCCTTTCTCTATCAACACTATGGGATAATTTTTCTTCACTCTTCATCAAGAGAACCTGGTGGGGTTTCTAGAGTTAAAATGCATTAAAGTATGTGAGCTTCCCTGAAACTACAGCTCCCAGAAGTTTCCCACTGTCAAGCTAGTCCACACATAGATTGCTAATTCATCAAATTTACCATTTGAGTATTTATGCCAGTTTATGGCTATAGTGGTTTTCTTCTGGTAAGCAGATCTTGGCTGCAACTCCTGAATTTGCCTGTCTCTGTAGATTTCAGAGTAGTGTTTTGCCTTGTGACCTCAGTTCTCTTTTGGGTCCCAGAGAATCACTGATTTCAACTTTTTCAGCTTTTCCCTTGATATAAAGATAGGAATCATGACATCCACATTCTTTACATATGACAGATTAAACTGGAAGTCCTCATATCCAGTTTTTAGTGCATATTCATTGAACCAACTAGTGTTTTACCACCTATTTTAAGTATAAAAGCTGTTTCAGTTACCTGCTCCAATGCTTAGTGAGGAAACTGTTCTGAGATTTATAAGCAGTATGGTTTGTCCATTAAATATTATTTTCTTACTCATATCTGTACAATTGTATCAATGAAATGCATACCTCAGTTAGAAGAAATATACGCAAATGGATATAATGAATAAAAATTTTTCTGTTTTAAACCTTTATCTTCTTAAGTTTCTTATTTTTTAAGGCAGGCAAATCTTAGAATCGATTAATAACAGTCCAAGTTAACATTCACTAGGAGAGCTACTGGTAGACACCTATGTAATCCACTTATCAGTCATGTGGCAACACTTACTTACGGAAACTTTAGTTATAGCCATTTTTGAGCAAATTACTACCTTTTGACATTGGGTGTCAATGTCAAAAAACAAAATGTTTTTTTTTAATTTTTTTTTATTTGACAGAAAGAGATCACAAGTAGATAGAGAGGCAGGCAGAGAGAGAGAGAGAGAGAGAGGGAAGCAGGCTCCCTGCTGAGCAGAGAGCCTGATGCGGGACTCGATCCCAGCACCCTGAGATCATGACCTGAGCTGAAGGCAGTGGCTTAACCCACTGAGCCACCCAGGCGCCCCTGTTTGGGTTTTTTTGCTGCTTTTATATTGTCAGTTTTATCAAGTGCAAGGGAAATATGTAATCTTTCATCTCATTGTATATAACATAATCACCTGCATGCTTGTTCATTTCGTGAATTCCAGGAGCTAATTCTAAAGATTTGATTTAGACCTTTGCCTTAGCATTCCTATTTCCTTCTGAGGCTGCAGCTCTTCTTGTTTGTTCATTTGTTCATTGTTTAGTGGACTCATTCATTCTTATCTGGAATTCCCGCAGAGATTCGCTATGTAAAAATATAAATAATCTCTAAGCTTCTAGAAATAGTAGGTATACTTACCTAGGATTAAAAAAAAAAAGAAAGAAACAAAAACAAACAAACCCCCCAAAACAAAACAACTGTGTATTCTAGTAGGAGAATTTGTTCCTCTTATAAGTATGGATTATTAATGCTAAAGCAATTTTGCATGTAAACCAGGTTGAACAAATAATTGAACAAATTTAGATAACAAGATTCATATTTCTTACTGAGAAGTTATAAATAAGCAAGGAAGTTGTTCCATATTAACCCTGTTTCTTCTAATTAAAGGCAGAAGTAGTTCTAACTTAGGTTTATTTTAATATATATCCAAACCAATTGATACAGAATATATATGGGTATATGGGTATTCATGATTTGGTATACACACAAGTATTTCCTTGTGTAAGTTGATGACATGGCTCAGAAACAATGACAGCCCAGTAGAAAAAGCACACCCACCACTCAGATTTGGTTTCCAAATACCACTTTCTATTAAAGGAATCAGAGCTCCTAGGAGAAATGGTTGATTTTAGTGTCGGGAAGAGATTATACAAACAATCCTGCAGTATCTTGTAGTTCCAGAATGTAAGGGAATTTAACAACAACAACAAAGGTAATTAAATTAAATTAAATTAAAGGCATTTCAAAGTTGACAGTAAAGCCAACCCAAAAGTGCTTCCAATGGTAACAACAGGCACAATTTGAGAAGCAAAATGGATAACAGTAGTGTTGGATTTTAACCCCCAAACTATGATAAATCTCCTGGATGCTTCCTCTTTCCTTGAGTATATGCTGGACTTTTTGACCTTCTTTCAAAGAATAGGTAGGCTTTAGCAAAATTTGTCTTTAAAGGGCAGATTGTAAATATTTTAGGCTTTGAGGGCCATAAATCTCTATAGAAACCACTTTTATTTTTTAGAAACTACTATGTTATTGTAAAAATGTGTGAAAGCAGCCATAATTCATAAAACATAAGTGATTGGTATGACAACATTCCAATAAAACTTTGTTTACAAAAACACATGGAAGGCCTAATTTGACCAGTGGGTTATAGTTCTTCAACCTTTAGAATAAAGCATGCAAGAGGAAAAATAGTAACTTTGTAGTGGAGAAGCCTGTCCAACACTACCTTAACCAAGTAATGAAAGTTTATGTCAATGGTGATAAGACATCTAGACATTATGTACCCCCTGAAAGAATATGAGAAGGGCACTTCACTTTTGTGTTCATTTCTCAAACACACAGTTCCAATGTAATAATAAAATATTAGACGACTCAAATTGAGGCACATTTTATAAAATATCTTTTAGTATCCAAAACCATAAAGGTCATAAATAGCAAAGACCTAGAAATACATCTTTTAAAGTTCCCTGTCAACACAGCTTATTATATTCCAATTTGAATAAATTTATATCTAATTATAATGATTGTAATTTATAATTAAAAACTGATTGCATAGATACTGGCTCTTTAAAAATATTTAAAAAAATAGAATAAGGGGGCACCTGGGTGGCTCAGTGGGTTAAAGCCTCTGCCTTTGGCTCAGGTCATGATCCCAGGGTCCTGGGATCAAGCCCCGCATCGGGCTCTCTACTCAGCAGGGAGCCTGCTTCCTCCTCTCTCTCTCTGCCTACTTGTAATTTCTGTCTTTCAAATAAATGAATAAAATCTTTAAAAAAATAGAATAAGATTTATTTTTCCTGTACTTGGAGTGGGGGAAATCCAAGGCTTTTGCAATGATATGGGCCAAATGGCTTCAGATTAGTATGCCAAAACTTTTGTGATTATATTTTGGGCATTCTAAATGGCTCCAAGTTGAATCTTGAAAATGTTATTGTGCTACGGTCTGTTTATGTCCACTCAAAATTCATGTGTTGAAACAACCCCAACGTAATTGTATTAGAAAGTGAGACCTTTGAGTGGTAATCAGGCCATGAGGGCAGATCCCTCATGAATGCGATTTCTGCCCTTATAAAAGCTGTCAAAGAAAACTCCCTTGCCTCTTCCAACATGTGAGGACACAGGAAAAAAGTTTACATCTAAAAATCTATAACCGGGGGCACCTGGGTGGCTCAGTGGGTTGGAGCCTCTGCCTTTGGCTCGGGTTGTGATCCTGGGGTCCTGGGATCGAGCCCCGCATTGGGCTCTCTGCTCCTCAGGGAGCCTACTTCCTCCTCTCTCTCTCTGCCTGCCTCTCTGCCTGGTTGTGATTTCTCTCTGTCAAATAAATAAAAAATATTAAAAAAAATTTAAAAATCTATAACTGAATTCTCACCAGACACTAAATCTGCTGGCACCTTGATCTTAGACATCTCGGTCTCCATAACTCTGAGAACTATATTTCTGTTGTTTAAAAGCTATTCATTCTCTGACATTTTGTTATAGCAGCCCAAATGAACTAAGACACGTGGTGATGGATAAAAGTCATTGTTACTGTACGATTTGAAAATTGACTGTAATGAATCACTTGGTCATAGCATGATTACTGGCATGTCTGATTGGAAAAGCTGGTACGTGCAAGTGGGAAGCTCCGCTTTTTCCACTGAATGCCAACGAAGTCTGCTTTTTGCCTAGTTTTTCTTGCATGTGATAAAGAAACCCTTTACCAATTTTCCAGGTCTTAAGCTATAGTAAACATTAAGAAATATAAAATTTTATGATAGCAGCCAAAGATCACTGCTCTGATTGAGGAAATGTGGAAGCAGAAGCATTGATTTCCATTAACTCCCTTTTTAATATCCCTGCTAGGCTGGTGCTCTACTTGTATTATTCATAGAGACTGACAAAAGACTATCAGATTAAACAAGGTGATTTCCCAGATCACCCTAACCAAATCTAATATAGTCAAGACCACACAGCAATTGCAACAAGCTGAACATTACTGATAGAACATAATGCACTGGTCTAATGCTTAATTTTCAATTTCTACTGTACGGTCCAGTCAGATAAAATTTCTGTTTCAAGGAATAGTATTCAATATTTAAGTTTTTTTTCAAAAGAATATTAAGTGTCTGCATACTGTCTGAATCTAGGGCAGTGGGACTTGGGCTTCATGACCTTCCAAAGTAAGTTTATATACTACACTGCTGATACCATAATTCCTTAGAGGAAGAATCACAGGATTTAAGAACTTAGTCACCCATAACCCAGCTAGAGCATGGCTCACACACCCAGCTAAACTCAAGGTCCAAACCCGTCTGTGAAATATTTGTCAACTACATGGGAAGGCATAGCTTGGAATAACCGGTGCACTATTATAAGAAATAATTATTTCCTTTTGCTAGTGCTATTGACAGGAAAAGACTGGTGAGACTCTGGATTTGGACAAAATCACATTGCTTACTTAAGAATACTTTGGGCCTCTATTCAAAGTCACCAGAAAGAGATGTGAATTTAAATGGGGCTTTGGGCAGAAATAGGCATTAAATTCTTCATAAAGATTTGTGGCCCAAGAATTCCCACTGGGATCTATGACCTGACTTTTCAGATGATTTTAAAAGTGTCTGCAACTAGAAAGCACAACATGAGCCTTTGGCGAAAATTGAATAATGCTACTCAGCAGACACCACTGAGATTTTCGAATCAAAAGCTGCCCAATGCAACTGTTCATCATAGCTCTTTGAAAGATAATTGCTAGCTTTTTATTGAACATTTGTGGAACATGCCTCCACCCTGGAAGTACATAAAATAATCCTGAGACAAGTAATAACTAGTAGATAATATACAGGAAACATTCAAATACAAAAGGAGCTGATCAGTACAGCTCATTGATAAAATGGAAATGTCATATTCAAGATCATGAAACATAGAAAAGATTGGGGTAAATTCACCACATACATGAACAGGTTGCCGGAAGGGGCATGGCAGAGCCCTCTGAGGATCTTGCCCATTACTGTATCTTTGAATCCTATGATCATCTCCTAGTCGGTATAAAGCAAGCTGCTGGATTCTCTGTTGGGAGTTCTTAGATGGAGATTTGTCTTGCTGTTTTGAAATTGGCTTTGATACTTTCTGCCATTCATAAACTTTGGTAGAAGGAAGCAGCATAGCTTTGCACAGTGGGCAGAGCTGTGGGCTCTTTGGTTAAGGATGGAGGAGATTCTAAGTTTGATTCCTCAGAGCAGTCTTTGAATATTTACTTCGACTTGATCCTGTTTCAGTAGCCTCGTGAAACAGTAGAATGGTCAGTTATATGGGCCCATGGTAACTAGACAGTGTTTTAAAATCCTACATGTGCCACTCTTGTTATGGAATTTAAAGAAAGATAGATTGCACTGAAATCCTAAAGACAGACTTTTGAAAATGGCTGTTGACTGATATTTCATAGTAAATTTCGTCTAGGCCTTGCTTATCATATGACAGAAGCAACCATAGAGAATGCAATCAAAATTATGAAACAGTAAATTGCATATCATGTTGACTTACCTGGTCATATTTCATTTGATAAAGCAATTCACTGCATATTTTTACTTTATTACTTCACCATTTTACTGCCACAAATAAACAAAAAAATTGACAGGAAAACATACTACATGGACATATCATATTCTTTATCATTCCAACAACTGAATTCTCATTTAAATTTAGAATGAGAAATTAAAATACCTACTGCTGAATAGGTGGTGGGAAAGTTTGAAGGGGATGGGTAACTTTTTTTAAATTTATTTTTTATTCCTTTTTTTAAATTTAAATTCAATTAACCAGCTTATAGTACATTAGTTTCAGATGTAGAGTTCAATAATTCATCAGTTGCATATAACACCCAGTGCTTATCACATCACATGCCTTCCTTAATGCCCATCACTTAATTACCCTATCCCCCATCCACCTCCTGTTCAGTACCCCTCAGTTTGTTTTCTATAGTTAAGAATCTGTCATGGTTTTTCTCCCTCACTGATTACTTCCCATTTGGTCTTCCCTCTCTTCCTCTATGATCCTCTGTGGTGTTTCTTATATTCCACATATGAGTGAAACCATATGATAATTGTATTTCTCTGATTGATTTATTTCACTTAGCATAATACACTCCAGATCCATCTGTGTCGATGTAAATGATAGGTTAAGTATTCATCTTTTCTGACGGCTGAGTAATATTCCATTGTATGTATACATACAACATCTTCTTTATCTATTCATCTGTCGATGGACATCTTGGCCCTTTCCATAGTTGGGCTATTGTGGACATTGCTGTTATGAACAGTGGAGTGCATGTGCCCCTTCAGATCATTATATTTGTATCATTATATCGTTATGCTACCTAGTAGCATAATTGCTGGGTTGAAGGGTAGCTCTATTTTTAACTTCTTGAGGAATGGGTAACTTGATTAAAATGGTATCTTCACACTGAGGGAGAGAGAAAGTAAAGTATATTGGAACCTCCAGTGAAAAAATTTCTGGCATAGGAAAGTTGAAAGAGGGAGTGAGGGATATTGCTGTACATTCCTTTATTTCTTCTCCATTTCACAGATTTGTTCTCATACTTTTTCTGATCCTGCTTCCCTGGAAAAGTGGTTGCAATTACATGTCTTAGTGGAGTAAACTATTACATACAACATGTGATTTGTAACAAAATATTTGACATATTCATTCTTAAAGGAGCTTCACTATGGGCTGTTACCTATGTAACCATATTGGGGTGAACTGGATGCCATACCTTTATCAAGTGGAAGATACCAATTTGTAACTCTATCTGCCAAATCCTACTATGTCTTTCTGGGGACTGGTATTACTTATTGAACTAATGTACAAACAGTACAGACCAGCCAAACCAAACCAACAACAACAATAACAACAAAAAGAGTGTTTGGTGATACATAGGTAACAAGAAAAAATGGGAAGAAATTATGGTGAAACTGAAAAGGTTCCCACTGTGCATTATCACCCACAAGTAGGTAGACGAGTCCCCACGAGTACACCTCAGCATGAAAATAATATTCTTGGGGTGCCTGGGTGGCTCAGTGGGTTAAGCTGCTGCCTTCGGCTCAGGTCATGATCTCAGGGTCCTGGGATCGAGCCCCACATCGGGCTCTCTGCTCAGCAGGGAGCCTGCTTCCCTCTCTCTCTCTCTCTGCCTGCCTCTCTGCCTACTTGTGATCTCTCTCTGCCAAATAAATAAATAAAATCTTTTAAAAGAAAATAATATTCTTACTTATCTTTTTCTGATCTGGTACTGACATATGGCTAATGCTGGGAGGATCATCTCACC
Source organism: Meles meles (assembly GCF_922984935.1). Taxonomy (NCBI): domain Eukaryota; kingdom Metazoa; phylum Chordata; class Mammalia; order Carnivora; family Mustelidae; genus Meles; species Meles meles. The sequence goes on from NC_060070.1 coordinate 29,062,763, forward strand.
TTTTTTCTCTAGAGAAGGGAAGTTGGGCTTATCCTGATTTGCAGTTTAGCATGAGGTCTCTACCTGGTTAATTGGGGGAAAGATAAGATGCTGGACCTTCTCATGATTCAACTGACCAATGGCTGGCTCAAGCCACCATTTGAGTTACAACATGTGAAAATTTTCACTATTTTGGTTCTTTTTCAATTATTCTAAGAGAAATGCTACCACTGAATCGTGTGGGTAGAGGGTCACTTTGCAGCTGAGCATCTGTTCACTGTGATGGTGAATATTGATGACGAGCTGCTCAGACAGACACTTCAGTGTAATGGAAAGCACACTGCTACTGCACTTGCCCAGTGTGTCAGAACTTGATTTACTTATTCAAATCTATAAATTGTGAATGTGGAAGGAATGGCTACAGGGAATGCTATTTATTATTTACACAGGCTTGAGTGGAGTGGTCTGAAGAGTGGCATGGTGGCCACATAACCCTGACTCTACTTTGAAACTTCTAAGGAGCGACTTGTAGGAAGTCTCATGAAACACCCAGACTGAGTTGTACTTGAGGCTAGAATATCCCCAACTGACTGTTAGGAGTACACAGTATTTTGTGCACACGGTAAACTGTAGTTTTGTGTACACATGATACAATCAACCAGGGTTGACTGTCAATACAGTATAACCAGGGTTATACAACAGTGTATAAAAGTAATGAGACCTGATTCACCCAGGTCTCATGTGTCAAAAGTTTAGACCCAGCCTCAGATTATATTTCAAACAAAAATTACGCCCTTTTTTCAAAGATTTGTCTATTTATAGGGGAGAGAGAAAGAGAGAGAGAGCAAGAGCACATATAAGTGGGGGAGGAGAGGGAGAGAATCATCAAGCAGACCCTGCTGGGAGGAGAACCTCATGTGGGGCTTGATCTCATGACTCATGAGATCATGAGATCATAACCTGAGCTGCAACCAACAGTCAGATTCTCAACCAACTGAGGCCTCTAGGCACTCCCAAAATTATATTCTTGAAGACAAGTTATCATAATTAGACTTGATTGATTGAAACGATACACTCCCTAGTGAAGAAGTGATTTTCTATATTAAGGAACAAATATTTATGCAGCGCTTTCTATGGGCCTGACACTGAACCAGTAACTGGAGTAACAAAGACATTGTAACAGAAGCTGTGATGTTCCTCTCGTATCCCATGGTGATCACCAAGAATTCATTAGCTCTTTTCAAAGATATTGACCACAGTTGGCAGTCACTATGGGAGATTAATGAAATACAAGAGGACTGAATGTATCCCCAACCCAAGAGAGAACCACAACTGTCAACAATTCCCTAAGAGGGCTGCAAGCTCGCCCAGGAAGAACTATTGGATATTTTGATCTCTCTAGAATTTAATGTAGTTACAGAGTAGATTTACAGTTGAAGTGGGAATGCTCTGTCTTTATCTCAGGATGCATGATATCTGTCTTTTCACTCTTGGCCAAGAGCAGAGGGATGTATGATGTGCTGTTTAAAGTCTGATACCACCCTGCTGATCCTCAAGGTTAGCTTCCTTACTGATGATTTACCTCTGGGCTAGTTGGTTTGCAAACCCTGTCTTAACTATTTGAGGGGCCATTTGGATCTTTTTCTGGCTACTCTCTCCAAGTCAAGATTCCTACCACAGACCATCGCAGTTCAAACCCCAGACCATTGGGTGCACAAAATGGGTAGGCGCATGGAGCTCTGCTGTGGGATATTTCTCAGATCTGTGATGTTTGCTTGCACTCTCTTACTGCACTGTATCCTTTACCTTTAAATGAAAGCCTTATGTGAATGTACTCTGTAGGATCTGGTGGAGCCTTTGAAATATCCAAACTTTGAAAACAATGTAAATGCTCCTATAGATCAGTGTTAGAAACCCAAACTATCAAGTACACTTATGGGAAGAATGTCACTCGACAGCATGACCTCATTCTTGTTCTCTACTGACACGGACACCATGGATAAAATGGGAACATATCCTATCCCCTTGGGATAAAACAAATATTTTTAATACAGGCTCTTCCTATGGGGGTAAAGAGAATATTACATGATACTGAGAAGCTGATGTCACTAAAATCTGTGTATGATATATGATGTATAATTGTGTCCATAAATTAAATAGGGCACAGAATGTAATAAATCATGTTTTCTATTTACCTCTCCTGTCACTGAGGATGGGTGGTAAGGAAAGATCTTTCTATTGAATGGAATGAAATTGATCCTATAATTTAATTAATAGATGTTGTGTTAAACATTACTTTAATTGATGGGGCTACCTGATGTAACAAATAGTGTAGATTTATTAATAGAATTAAGTAAAAATAAAATATTTGTAGCTAGTGATTCCTGGGATAGAAAAGAATTCAGGAGGGCCAATTTGAAGCCTCCACCTAATTTGATAACTATGAAAAATAATAGATCAGGAAAAAATGAAATATGAACATGTCAACAACCATAACAAGATAATTGTCTAAAACATGTTACCAGTAGTTAGTAGCAGAAAGCTCCAGGGGTCTCTATCTGTACAATATATGTAACATGATATATCTGGTCTGTCTTGATTGCTTATTAAAAACAAAAACAAGAACAAACCTGGACTTTATGGGTTTATGTGGCAGGGCTAACTGGATGATGAAGGAATATCATGTAGCTGTATAAATGGGGGAATCTCAAATGGAATCAGATAAATGGCCTTATTTGTGCCAGCGTTTTCTCATACATTGTTCAAATCTCTCCTATTAATTTGAAACAAAAAAGAATCCCAATAGATGAGAAATATAAATTTGGGGAAATTGCATTCAGCAATTCCTTGATCCTTTAGGAAAAGAACATTTCATTTGTTTCAGGGGCTTGCCTCATCATTTGAATCTTTCATAAAGATTGGTGCTGGGTTAAATGTATGATTTCTGTTAAGTCTGCTTTGATAATTCAACCATTTGAGTTAGCACAAAACTGATATTAACAGTATCCTTTCACAATACCACAAGAAAAAAATTTCAAATATATAAATATAATACAACTCAAATGGAAGCATAGTATCATGAAAATGAATTTTTAGGTTAAAATACACACAAACACAGAAATGAACCCTTTTTCCATGCATATTTTAAGAAAATTTCAAGGAGGTGCTTATATATATCTCATTAACAATCTTATAAAATAATAAGAAATTTGTCCAGTAAACACAATAAAAAAGAAAAATATAAAGAAATTTTAAGTAAGGTAAAATTAAAATCCTATAAATATCAGTAAACTCATCCAATCAATTTTTTTAAAGATTGTATTTATTTATTTGACAGACAGAGATCACAAGTAGGCAGAGAGGCAGGCAGAGAGAGGGGGAAGCAGGCTCCCCACTCAGCAGAGAGCCTGATGCAGGGCTCGATTCCAGGACCCTGGGATCATGACCCAAGTTGAAGGCAGAGGCTTTAACCCACTGAGCCACCCAGGCGCCCCTCATCCAATCGATTTTAAACTCACACACACAGACACACAGAAATACACACAAACACCATGCCTCATTGGCCAATAAAGTTCTAAGAGTGAAATGAAGGGTTGGTTTCACATTAGAAAATATATTAATGCAGGGTAGCATGTTACTAAATTAAAAGAGAAGACTACATGATCACATGAATAAATGCATCACAGATCTTACAGGCCTTTAATACATTCAACATCATTTTATGAAAATAATTCTTAGAAAATGAGGGATGGAAGTGCATCTATAAAAAGAAAAAATATTGAAGAGAGCAGAGAGAAAAAAAACCACAGCCAACAAATAGTTGTAAAGAGTTGAAAAGTTTACCTCCAAGATTGGAATGAATCAAAGATGTCCATATTTGCCCCTATTCCTTAAATTATACAGATATTCCTTCTTTTTCTTTTACTTATTTACTTAACTTCTTAAAAATTGAGATGTAATTGACATAGCGCAATGTATTAGTTTTAGGTGAATGAAACTATGATTCAACATCTGTATGTATTGCAAAATGATCACCACAGTAAGCTTAGTTAACATCCATCACCACATACAGTTATAAATCTGTTGTTGTTACATTGTGATGAGCCTTTTAAGATCTACTCTCAGCAACTTTCTGACATACAGCATAGTACTGTTACTGCTACACAGGTATTCCTGATTAGTACAGTAAGGTAAGGAAAAAGAAGTTATAAGGATTTGAAATAAAGAAACAAACTGCTATGTTTTATAAATAACAGGATAGTATATGTTGGAAATTAAAAATAATCTACAGAATAACTATTAACATTTCTAAAAAGAGAACATTTTAGCAAGTTTGAAAACAGTGTCAAATATTAACTCTCAGAATAAATCTAGGAGAAAGCTGCAAATCTTGAATAACGTAAATGGACCTAAAATGGTTTATCAGTGAAATAATTAAAATTATATGAATAATTCATATATTTAACTCATATATAATGATATAATTATGTCATGGCAAAAATATAATGTAAAGTCACATTAAATTTTGGAGAAAAACATGATGATGCTCATTAGGAAGTCTGATACCCGAACCTTGCCATGACAATTCCATTGTTGGTTCTGTTCTAGAGGAACCACTGTACATAGGATACAATTGTAAGCATGTTCTGTGAAGCACTAATTACAAAGATAACACATGTTTTAAAAAAACTATTCTACAGTAATGTAATGAGTCCATAATTTATTTCTAAGATGGGATTCTGTACAACACAGTGAATATTATGGGTGTGCATGTATATAAATGGATAAATCCTACAAATATAGTTTCACAAAAGTAATTGCAGAAAATAATGCTACATTTGGTGGAAACTATTTAATGTGCAAAGATGTACTATATGATAATATATTTTTATACGGATTAAAATATGTATAGTAACATAGAGCATTCATAGGATGGAAATGCAGCAATTTCAGATAATGATTACCTTTTAGGAAGGTAAGGGAAAAGTAGGACTGGAGGGTGGCATAGTTTTACTAATATTTGTGCCATTTGGGGTGCCTGAGTGGCTCAGTTGATTGGGCTTCTGACTCTTGGTTTTGTCTCTGGTCATGATCTCAGGGTTGTGAGATAGAACCCCTTGTCAGACTCCTGGCTGAGCATGGAGCCTGTTTGGGATTATCTCTCTCCCTCTCCCTCTGCACTCCCACCAATTCCCGGCCCCCATGCTCATGCTCTTTCTCTCTCTCTCTCTCTCAAAAAAGAGTGTTATTTAATTACTTAAATATACTGAGAGAAAGAAATAAAGCAAATACACCCAAATAATTCATTTTAGTGAAGAGTATATTTTGCATCTGTCATACCATATTTTGATTTTTCATTTTCTTTGGAATAATTTATGATGAAAAGAAAGAATCTTTCTGAATTTATGACTGGAAATTAAAAGCTTCTTAATTTGTTTTATGGAGACATAGATTGAAAATATTGATCTAATTGTTAACCTATGCCTGGGAATTTTCTCTTATTAGAGTTTTATGATGTTTTTCCCTTCTTTTGAAAATTAGATTTTATTATTTTAGCTCAAAATAACTTATAACTCCACAACATAAAAGTAACTAAAAATAATCATATGTGCATAATGCATATTTCTATATTTAGGATGAAAAAAGCCAAAGGTAATGAATCTTTCATTGTTTTCTCTGAGTCTTACGATGGGAAAATAAGAGAACTGAGTGATTGAAACCAAATATTTAAAAAAATGATTGCATTGTTTTTCTTCTTAGAGTATCTTGCTATAGACATTGAGCTATGTGGATGGGCTAGAATGAATTAAAAAAAAAAGCCTAGCCACAAATTCTTAATACTAGCTTATACTATGTTTCTGACTAACCCATCATTTTTGTATATTTAGTAAGCATTACTTTTCCTGGGCAGAAGCACCCAACAACAAAAAAGTATATATTGCTGAATTACCAAACAGCAGACCCCTCGGCGAACAATTTCTGTCTTCTTTTTGCTGAGATTTCTTCCAGCTTTGTGAGTTCTTGCTTGTTGTGTACTTTACCCTTTGATACGCTGTGGTACTCCAGTAGTGTTTTTGTTAACACACTTATTTAATTATAGTTTCTTGTGACTCTTTTCCATGTTCCTCTAACAAAAGGAATCTGTCTACTGATAAATTCCATGGTGCACACAATAGTACCTAGCACATGGTTTGTGCCCCAAAATATTTGTTGAATGAACAAATTGAATAAATATGAATATTATCAGCACAATAAATGCATTAATGAGGTTATAGTTATCAACGATGGACATTCACGTGCCCACCCTGTATAACATTGTCTGGAGGTAAGCAGTTGCTGTCATAAGCAAATTTACAGGAAATTAAGAATGCAAGCCCTGGAGATTAGGAAGACTACATCAAGTAGCACTGATAATTTAAAATATGGGAATAAAATTCTCATTTCAAAATTCATAAAAATACAAGTGATATGCAGCATCTTCCTTGACCTGGACAAGATAGAGTTTACTCTTTGTCTCAGTGTTGAAAACTAAGCTCAGAAATTTAATTTGTGATACTGCATTATAACAGTAGTTGAATACATGACTTTGCCTTATGTACCAGTACATATACTGATAAGAAAATAATGTATATCCAACAATTAGAATAAGCACATCTGAAGTATTGGGACTGAAAAAAAAAATACTAGACTGAGACTTCCAGTACCTTTAAAACATTTTCCTGTATTTCTGCTCTCTAAAAAAGCTTTTCCTTCTCTACCACAGAGTTAATTTTTTTTTCCTTTGTCCTACACATTACAGTTTTAGATTGTTAATCAGAATGTAAACTCAACCTAGCCAGGTGGTATAATGTGAAATTAATGTAAGAAGAGAGGAATTATACTCAAATAGAATTCCAAAGACTTACAAATTAAATAAATGGACATTTGGGAACTAATGGAGTTGATTTTAAGATGCTTGGCCAAAAAAATTAAAATAACTTCACTTAAATGGGACATACATAAATCTGAATTATATTATGGGCTTTCATGATAGGCCAGAAAGCCACTGGTGCAATACAGAGGAGAAAGAATGGCATTTCAGTAAGGACTTCCATTCACTCACTCCTTTGTAAATTCTTCCACGTAGTCCTAGTGATTTTCCTTCATTCATGGCATTAAATATCAAGATCTTTTTTTAAAAGTTTTTTATTTGAAATCTAGTGTACTTAGTATACAGTGTTACATTAATTTCAGGAGTATAATACAGTGATTCTACAATTCTGTGAACTACTCAGTGCTCATCATGATAAGTACACTTGGGTTTAATCTCCTTCACATATTTCACCTATCCCCTCACCCACCCTCACTCCAGTAACCACTGGTTTGTTCTCTGTGAAATACTAGGATCATTTTTTTTTCTGTTTTTAGAGATTTTATTTATTTATTTGACAGAGAGCAAGCGAGAAAGAGAGAGCGCAAGTAGGCAGAGTGGCTGACAGAGGGAGAAGCAGACTCTCTGCCGAGCAGGGAGTCCAATGCAGGGTTTGGTCCCAGGACCCTGGGATCATGACCTGAGCCAAAGGCAGGCACTTAACCAACTGAGTCACCCAGGTGCCTCATGAAATACTAAGATCTTATAACAACAATCACTTCTGTATGATTTTGTGGGATTTGGAGTGCTAGTTGGAAGAGCTACAGATGAAATGGTGTCATTAATATCAACAAGGATAAGGGAAGCTCAAGTCAATTAACCAAATTATCAAATGCCATCAGAAACTAGGACCATTTATCAAAATGAGCATCAAGGTGGCATAGAACTTAGCTAACCCAATGCTTTTCATTGCTTAGTAGGTAAATGAATCACCTGTGTATAATGTTAAAATATAGATTCAGAGTGAACAGGTCTGAATGCATTTTTGAGATTTTGCATTTCTAATAGATGATGCTCATTTGCTTATCTGTAAGACTACAGATTCACGTATCATGGGTCTCACCCACAGAGGTCTCTTTCTGAAGTTAATGAATCATAGGTTTCTGAGAAAAAATATTGATAGGCAGGCCCTGAAAGTATTGTTTAATGTTATAGTGAAAACTTAAACAGCTACTTATCAGGTCCAATAAACAAAATATGACATTATTCTGTATCCTAAAGCTAACATGTACAGTTTCATATTCAGTGGTCCTGACCTCGTGCAATTTCCAGAACTAATCAGTTTATGGGGCATTGGTATTGTGAATGAAAGGATGGCAAAGTCCCTGGTATAATCTCCCAAGTTTATAGAATACATTCTCCTGGTCCCTTTTAATGATATCCGATGCTCATTTACTGTGGAAAGAGAAATCTCCAACTTTTAGAGGCTACTAGAGTTCTGTTTATGTGAGCTTAATCTCTGAGGACCCCGAAGCATAGTCCAGCATTCACAGTGAGGGCCAGGCATATAGGTGATTAATGTATTTTTATCTGAATTTACTTCACAGTAGGTCCACTGGGTCCCAGGACTCATCATGCAGTTATTTCCCTAGTTCCTGAGTCTAAGATGAGAATTGCTATCCTCAGCAACAGGAATGATTCCCACTCTGCTTTTCTAACCTATAAAGTAAGAACTATCACTGTAGAAGACCCCACTGAAAGCTGTTTTACCCCCACATACTTCCTTGCAAATAGTGCATCAAAAGCAAGTTTGAGGTAAGAATGAATACCCAACTTTTGTATCAACATGGATGGGACTGGAAGAGATTATGCTAAGTGAAATAAGTCAAGCACAAGAGAACTAATTATCATATGGTTTCACTTATTTATGGAGCATAAGGAATAACACGGAAGACATTGGGAGATGGAGAGGAAAAGTGAGTTGGGGGAAGTCGGAGGGGGAGACAAACCATAAGAGACTGTGGACTCAGAGAAATAAACTGAGGGTTTTGGAGTCGGGTGGGGGGGTTGAGCCTAGTGGTGGGTATTATGGAAGAGACGTATTGCATGGAGCACTGGATGTGGTGCATAAACAATGAATTTTGGAACACTGAAAAGAAAAATTAAATTAAATTTTAAAAAAGCAAGTGTGAATCCTCGGGGAAACAACAGAGAGCAGAGCCACAATCAAGTGTTTGAAATCAAGTTCTCAGTTGATATTGTACTAAAAAATGCTGAAGGGTCTTATAAAATGACATAGTGTTATTATGTATGTAATTGGATGGTGAATTTAATTGAAGCCACTATTCTAGATTTGATATGTTTGCTAGAATAAATTAATGCAAGTTTGGCACTGATGTGCAGCTACTGACATGAAGTAACTTTTCTCCATGCTAATTTGATATATGAAATCAAGCAGCTTTCACTAGGAACAGTAGTATGACTACCGTTTTCCCTCAAAGGGAGTCCAACTTCAACCTTTTTGCTTTAAACTTGTATAAAGATTTTGTTACGTTAAGACAAGAAATCTGGACATCACGAAGTAGCAAAGACCCTAAATGTCTTGATAAGATTCTTGTGTAACTGTGGGCACCTGGGTGGATCAGTCAATCAGGCAGCAGATTCCTGATTTTGACTCAGGTCACAGTCTCGGGGTCATGAAATCAAGTCCTGCATTGGGCTCTGCACTCAGCTAGGAGTCTGCTTGTCCCTCTCCCTCTGCTCCTCTCCCTGCTTGTGTGCTCTCTCCCTCTCTCAAATAAATAAATAATAATATCTTTAAAAAAAAAAGATTCATGTGTAACTGATGGCAAAGAGATATTTCACCAAAAGAGTTTGTCACACCAGTGAGGGCTCTGGGAGTCCAAATCTCTAAGGACAAACTATTGCTTATAAACCAAAGGAAAAGTTACTCTACTTTTAGCACTTCATCACTAAGGATGAGAAATAGCCTTTTATGGGTCACACAATTATTCGTGTGTGTGTGTGTGTGTGTGTGTGTGTGTGTGTGTGTTTACTTCATCGTTATTCCCTAAACCCAGTTGATGCATACAAAGAGCACACAAAAAATTAAAAGTCCAAAATCTGATATATAAAAATCTATAAATAATGTGTAGATACCAGAAAGAAATGGATCATTGTGACATTAATACCCACTTAGTATTGGCATTGAATGACCACAGAGAAAGATAAGTTCCCCAAAAGTCAACCCTGTAGGCAATGAATCTAGTTTTCAAATTCACCCAGGAAAATAAATAGATTGAGGTTAAAATGTACCTCTACTGATTCTTGGTCTGTTCCAATGCTCTGGCTAAATTGGCAAAGATTATTAAGAAGCAAAATTGGAGGATGCTTGAAAACGAATTTTGAGGAAGCTTTTGTGAGAGAACATCTCCAAGTACCCCAGATCCAGAGGATATCGTTTCTTATGTGAATGCCACAGAAGTCTTCCATAACAGAAAGTCTTCTTAATAACCAGAATGCACAGTAACCAATTCTGTACCTGTTAAGCATCAATCTTCCAAGAGTATCCAGTGATTATTTTGGGGACTCACAAACAAAACTATTAATGTGTCAAGGATAGAGATCATGCAAGAGTTTAATAATGTGGAGTCCAGGGGCGCCTGGGTGGCTCAGTGGGTTAAAGCCTCTACCTTCGGCTCAAGTCATGATCCCAGGCCCCTGGGATCGAGCCCCACCTCGGGCTCCCTGCTCAGCGGGGAGCCTGCTTCCTCCTCTCTCTTTGCCTGCTTCTCTGCCTACTTGTGATCTCCTGTCAAAAAAATAAATTAATTAAATCTTTAAAAATAATAATGTGGAGTCCCTTTATGAGTCTAACCTGCTGCCACCAGTACTGAATGCTTGATTGGCCTGTGAAGCATCTTTGCCTCAAGTTCTAATATATTACCTCACCAGGAAAAGACTATCCAGTTATCTTTTGGAGTAATACTTATAATGGACTCTGTTTTAGGCAGAACTCTTCTGTTAAAACTCACAATTACATACACACCAAATAGAATTTATCAGCTCATGACAATGAAAATTCTGTGGATAAACCTAATGTTAAGTTTATCTGATTCCAGGTGCTCATGCAATGTCATGAGATATTTATATATTTTTCTCTCACAGTTCTTTATTGATTTTATTGATTTCACTTTCAGTCATCTCTTCTTTAGAGAGAGAACTAAAAATGCTCAGTGCAACTTACATAGTATTTAAAGTTGAAGATCACCGAAACAGTTCTTCTATTGCGTCAATGTTTTATGTTTGTTTGTTTGTTTTTAAATGGCTGAATTTTCTTGCTTGTGTCATGTTCCTACCCCAGAGTAAAATTCTATCCAGAAAAATGTGATTCTTTGATGGGCAGGCCTGAGAGGATCCATCATTATAAGAGTGAATATGTAGTCAACTGGTAAACCTGACAAAACAACCACTGTTGGGGAAGGGCAGTTATAAAATGAAAAAACAATCAGCCAAAAAATGGAATTGCAAACATTAGAAATAGAAGAAGCAATTATTGCTCCATACTGGTACAGAAACTTATTTTCTGTTTAGATTTGCATCCTCAATCTGCTTTTCCTCAGAAATGACTTCAAGCTTGCTAGAAGCCTTAGGTAATGTTCTCATTTTTTTTTTCAGTATTTAAATTTATTTATTTTTTTCAGCGTAACAGTATTCATTGTTTTTGCACAACACCCAGTGCTCCATGCAATACGTGCCCGCCCTATTACCCACCACCTGTTCCCCCAACCTCCCACTCCTGACCCTTCAAAACCTTCAGGTTGTTTTTCAGAGTCCATAGTCTCTTATGGTTCGCCTCCCCTTCCAATTTTTTTTTCATAAACATATAATGTATTTTTATCCCCAGGGGTACAGGTCTGTGAATCGCCAGGTTTACACACTTCACAGCACTCACGATAGCACATACCCTCCCCAATGTCCATTACCCCCTCCCCCTCTCCCAACCCCATCTCCCCTCAGCAACCCCCATTTTGTTTTGTGAGATTAAGAGTCATTTATATTTGTCTCCCTCCCAATCCCATTTATTCTTCTCCTATCCCCCTACCCCCCCCATGTTGCTTCTCCATGTCCTCATATCAGGGAGATCATATGATAGTTGTCTTTCTCCGATTGACTTATTTCACTAAGCATGATACCCTCTAGTTCCATCCACGTCATCGCAAATGGCAAGATTTCATTTCTTTTGATGGCTGCATAGTATTCCATTGTGTATATATACCACTTCTTCTTTATCCATTCATCTGTTGATGGACATCTAGGTTCTTTCCATAGTTTGGCTATTGTAGACATTGCAGCTATAAACATTCGGGTACACGTGCCCCTTCGGATCACTGCATTTGTATCTTTAGGGTAAATACCCAGTAGTGCAATTGCTGGGTCATAGGGTAGTTCTATTTTCAACATTTTGAGGAACCTCCATGCTGTTTTCCAGAGTGGTTGCACCAGCTTGCATTCCCACCAACAGTGGAGGAGGGTTCCCCTTTCTCCGCATCCTCGCCAGCATCTGTCATTTCCTGACTTGTTAATTTTAACCATTCTGACTGGTGTGAGGTGATATCTCATTGTGGTTTTGATTTGTATTTCCCTGATGCCGAGTGACGTGGAGCACTTTTTCATGTGTCTGTTGGCCATCTGGATGTCTTCTTTGCAGAAATGTCTGTTCATGTCCTCTGCCCATTTCTTGATTGGATTGTTTGTTCTTTGGGTGTTGAGTTTGCTAAGTTCCTTATAGATTTTGGATACTAGCCCTTTATCTGATGTGTCGTTTGCAAATATCTTCTCCCATTCTGTCAGTTGTCTTTTGGTTTTGTTAACTGTTTCCTTTGCTGTGCAAAAGCTTTTGATCTTGATGAAATCCCAATAGTTCATTTTTGCCCTTGCTTCCCTTGCCTTTGCCGATGTTCCTAGGAAGATGTTGCTGTGGCTGAGGTCGAAGAGGTTGCTGCCTGCGTTCTCCTCAAGGATTTTGATGGATTCCTTTCTCACATTGAGGTCCTTCATCCATTTGGAGTCTATTTTTGTGTGTGGTGTAAGGAAGTGGTCCAATTTCATTTTTCTGCATGTGGCTGTCCAATTTTCTCAGCACCATTTATTGAAGAGGCTGTCTTTTTTCCATTGGACATTCTTTCCTGCTTTTTCAAAGATTAGTTGACCATAGAGTTGAGGGTCTATTTCTGGGCTCTCTATTCTGTTCCATTGATCTATGTGTCTGTTTTTGTGCCAGTACCATACTGTCTTGATGAAGACAGCTTTGTAATAGAGCTTAAAGTCCGGAATTGTGATGCCACCAACTTTGGCTTTCTTTTTCAATATTCCTTTGGCTATTCAAGGTCTTTTCTGGTTCCATATAAATTTTAGGATTATTTGTTCCATTTCTTTGAAAAAAATGTTCTCATATTTTATATAACATTGTTTTTGAGTTAGATATCCAGTTAAATGAAAGTAATTGAAGTAATAAATCAATGAAGAAGATTTGGATACTATCAATCACTCATATCCAAAGTAGCTAGCCTCCTAGTACAGAAATTGCCCATTTGGATATGATCCCTAGTGAGTTTAGGACGTAGTCCTATAAGATGCAGTTTAGGAGTTGAACCAGTGATCAGTGCATGGTTGTATCTCCCTTGCCAGCTGGAACGTGAGAGCTTGGGAAACTAAGGGTATAGTTGCATTTGGTACCAATAACGATTATACCTAATGACCACATGATATTTTGTTTCTTCTCTGTTTTATCTCTGTCAATTTAAGTCATGGATCAGCAAACTATATCTCCAGGGCCAAATCCAGCCATCTGCTTTTTTTGCAAACAAAATTTTATTGGAGCTCCGCCACACTCATTCATTTACATATTGACTGCTTTTTGCCCCACTACAACCATGTTAAGTGGTTGTGACAGAGACTACATGGCCTGCAAAGCCTAGCATGTTTACTATATGAATATTTACAGAAAAAGTTTGCCAAACCCTCATTCAAATATTTAGATAGTCAAAGAGTAAGTGTACCCCATGAATCTTTAATTATTCCATTAAGGTTGAATCCAGGAATACCATATAGACTTTCTGGACATGATCAAAAAGGATTATATTGTTTTCCGTGGTATCTAACTAAATGTCAAGGACAGTGAAAATTTCAACTACACACTAGGGATCAGAATAGGTACTGACACAATCCAGGGAACCTCAAATGGAGATTAGCAAGGATCAGTAGTAGAGTTTATTTGAAGGTAACTGCAGTTCTATAGAGGAGGGCTTCTGAAATCTCAGATACACATAAATCATGGAAAGGGAAAACTCACAAGAGCATAACACACCAGTGACGTGAGAAGTAGGCCAAAACAAAGTGTATATGGAATAGGCATGGAGGAGGAAAGTCATAAGTCTCAGCTACATGCTACTTTCTCAATAGGATGAAAATTATGTCTATCTATGGTTTATCATCAATGTTCCTTTTGACAAAAATACTAAAAATTTTTTTTCTATTTCCTGACCTCACACTAACATATCTCTGTAGTAGTAATTATTAAATTCACTATTCATTTTAAAGTATTAGAATATAGACACAAGGCCACAATATCACTGAAGGAAACATGGATAACTCCTATACCAGAAGACTTCTTTTGCATCCTACCTTGGAAAGTTTTTGGTTATGCCTAGAAATTTGTATTATATTCAAGCTTGGCATTTTAAGAATTCTATCACTGAAAATAGAGTATGGGTTTGTAAATCAAGAAGCCAATAGGTGGATTCTGATAGCAATAACATTTATTAGCAAAACTCTATCTTCTTCCCTCCTGAGAATCATTTAATTGTTGTGGAACTGCTTGTCCCCTGTGTTCACTAGCTCGTCTCCCTACTCATTCTGCCCTCCATCGCCAGGCTTATTTTTTATAAGAAGAACTCAACTTTTGTTAGGTAACCTAAAGTAAAGCAAGGATCAAAATCATTTAGTGGTGTGTCCTAGAAAATAGCCCATACATTATTTTCCCCCCCCAGATATTCAAAGATTTTTATTTAACTCATTAATTAATCAGGAATCCAATGAAATTTTTTAAAGGAGGGGGGAAAAGCTAACAGTAGTTCAAAGTTTAATCCAAAGAGCAGACACAGATACAGACAATTAGGAATGCTAAAATCAATTAACTAATACACACAAAACTGACCAATATCCACAGGACAAAAATCAATTGTATGTCCATTGGACAACATTAATTTACATCTCTATTGACAAGAATAATTTTCAATCCTGCCAATTTTATTTAATTTACAAAGTTGTGAAGTGGCTCAAAGACAATAAAAAGCAAAGATTAATTTATAGTCAGATTAACTCAGAGGATATACTAAACAATACCTAATATTCCACTGACAATGCAACCAGCAAGCCTTTGTCCACTTTAACATCCTTCACAATTTTTCCTGACCTTTCAAAAAGGGAGAAAAACTGGCTTTTGAGTTACGTAAATCCACATTTAACCCCCACCTTCTTATTGGAAAGATCTACAGAGCTAAACTGCTCCTTGCCTTTAATGAGAGTTTGTTATCCAGATTTTCCTGCAAACTTGTGAACTTTACACTTTCACTGTACTATCTATTTATCCTTCACACTTTTTTAATTTGGAAATTAGCATGATTTAATTTCTGATACTTATAACCCTAACTAAGCCATAAAAATATATGTACAAATCAGACAGCGCCCTTGTCTTTAAAGAGGTCACATTCCAGTTGTGGAATAGATACTTAAATTCTATCATACCATTAATTTATAATTTTACTAAGTAATTAAAACCTAATAACTGGGGGATATTTATTTATGCATCCATTCAAGGG
Source organism: Meles meles (assembly GCF_922984935.1). NCBI lineage: Eukaryota > Metazoa > Chordata > Mammalia > Carnivora > Mustelidae > Meles > Meles meles. The sequence goes on from NC_060070.1 coordinate 29,078,474, forward strand.
CATGGCTAAATTACACCTTCCTTATTTAGTTAAGAACGTCAATTTGCTTACTTTAGGCTAAGTTGCCAAACACTGTGATAAGCACTAAAATTTAAATGTAAAAAGAAATAAATACTAAATAAATAAATATCAGTTACCTCTATCTTTAAAATGTTTATATCATGAAAAATAGAGATGCGATTCAACATTCACATTGAAGTGGTAAATGCGATGAGAATATAACACTGCTACTGAGGTACAGAAGGTAGCATATGTCAGCGAGAAAGGTGAAGAAGGATTTTCTAGGAAAGATTTTGATCTTGTTTCCAAACAATGCATAAAGTACAGCTAGACAGAAAGGCAGGAAGCATGACAGTCCAAGACAAAAGCATTCTATTATTAAAGAATTTGATTAAGTTAGAGAATTAAAAACAGGCTGGAAGGGATTAAGCCTGCTCTTATTAGTCTTAACAAACAACGTTCATATTTAAAAGAATCTTTCAAAAGTGATGTCTGAAAATTCATTTCCTGAATTACATTTTATGAATTCTAAATTTATTTATTTATTTATTATTTTTTTAAATTTTTATTTCTTTGACAGAGAGAAATCACAACTAGGCAGAAAGGCAGGCAGAGAGAGAGGAGGAAGCAGGCTCCCTGCCAAGCAGAGAGCCCGATGCAGGGCTCGATCCCAGGACCCTGGGACCATGACCTGAGCTGAAGGCAGAGGCTTTAACCCACTGAGCCACCCAGGCGCCCCTACATTTATTTTTTGATTACCAACTAAGTTGCTCTGTAATGTGAGAGACTCCTTGTTTTTATGTAAGGGCATGACTAAATTATACACACACACACACACACACACACACACACACAGAGGTGATCCCAGAACAATGCAGCGTTTGAGTGCCAACACCTGCACAGTAAAAAATTCGCATAAAACTTTTGACTCCCCAAAATCTTGATCACTAACAGCCTACTATTGATCAGAAGCCTTACCAATAAAAGAAACAATTGACACATATTGTATATGTTATATGTATTACAGACGGTACTCTTATAATAAAAGAAGCTACAAAAAAGAAAATGCTGTTAAGAAAATCATAAGGAAGAGAAAATACATTTACAGAACTGTGCTGTATTTTACTGAAAAGAAATCTGTGTATAAATGGACCTGCTCAGTTCAAACCTGTGTTGATCAAAGGTCAACTATATATTAAACCATGAGATAAATAGCCATTAATTGTAATCCAGTTGTGTCAATTATGTAGAAGTTCAATCTAAAAGTTGTAGGTTAATTGGTAGCATAAATTATTGATACTGTAATCAAATTTTTCTTTACTTATTCTTTATTTACTTAAAAGCAAACCTTCATTGCTTTTTGTTGCATATTCATATCTTTTGATTATTTCTGTTGAATAATTATGTGCTACATTTTATGTTTTATTCAATATATCTGCTAAGACTGAAAGAGATTTTTACAGTTTTCTGTCAAATTTATATGTTTGAGATCTTACTCTTCTTTATGCATTGTATTGTGAACATTAATAAAGGAGGTCTGTATAGGAATTACTTGTAAAAAGTAAATTTTTCTTAAAATGCCATTTTATTTAGTCCTTTCAAAATCATGACTGTTTCATATTTTTGTCTTTTTGAGGGAGGTAGCTTTTCATATTTTTGATAGAATTAGAAATTTAAATTTTCCCAATCATTTTGTGTTTCCATTATAAGCTCTGTTAATGGCTAATAAGTTGCCTGTTTATCTAACAATTTCAATCTATGGAAGTTGCAATCATCATAGGAAATTTGATTATTTTTGTTCTACACCAGGAAACTAAGGTGATAAAGAAGCATTTATAAGTATTATAAGATTTTTAAAGTCCCTCACTCATTTAAGGAATTATTTTTGAGTATCTATTTTTAGCTTTGCAATTTAAAGCCTATTATTAGCAATTGTGAACTAAATTGAATCACTTGATGAAATGAGAACCTCCTTGATATTTCTATACCATTCCTTAGGAGAGTAGCTGAATCAAAGTAAGCACTTAGTAAATACCTACCAAACCATCAGTAGAGTAATGGTGATGGTTCTCTCCATTTATACTGTTTAAATCCTCAGTGAACCCCAGCTCTCAATTGGTTGTTTGTTGTTACATATTAATATAGAAAGAAGATGAAAATTACCTACCTGCTGGCAGCATCTTCTCAGCTGATTTTATATTACTAATTAATGTTCCTGGTTTGAAGGATTATTGCTTCTTTTGCTCACTGTCATCTACCTGCAAGTGTGCATTATCTTTTCTTTATTTGGTTTGTAACTTAAAGCAAAGAAAACAAAAACACAAAAGCTCATCTAGTTTCCACAGTCTCAAATGTCTTTAGCTAAAAGAGTCTATCTTCTTTGTAAAATTTAGTGTCTACATGAACCAATAATTTGGACTATTGATTATTTACTTCCATTTAGTGATCAGGCCTGAGTTTCATTTTCTCTTGAGGCTTATATTATTATAATTTAGATAAAGTAGGATGGAAAGGAAACAGCCCTCTTGTAATCTCATATGTTCTGGAGAACACGTGTCTAAAGGAGGAAGTGAATGTGAACAGCAATGTCGGACATTTCATTAAATTTAGTTTCTGAGGAAGCAATTCTTAAAATATGGTTTGGAGACCTACGAAGTTCTCTGAGATTTTTTGGAAGATTTCCAAGGTTAAAATTCTTTTCAAAAATAATCCTAGGGGTGCCTGGATGGCTCAGTGGGTTAAAGCCTATGCCTTCAGCTCAGGTCATGATCCAAGGATCCTGGGATCAGCCCCGCATCGGGCTCTCTGCTTGGCAGGGAGCCTGCTTCCTCCTCTCTCTCTGTCTGCCTCTCTGCCTGCTTGTGATCTCTGTCTGTCAAATAAATAAAAAAAATCTTTAAAAAAAATCCTAAAATTTTATTTGCCTTTTCAGTTTCACTCTTTTAATTTGCCTTCTCTTACGAGTGTAGACTACAGGATGTAAGAAATCACAATAGGTAAAATGTAGAAATAAATAGGGATTCCAGATGTCTTTTCTTTAGATACACATTAAAGAGAATTTCAAAAACATAAAACAATGCTATTTTTCTCATAATTATTTTCTGGAAAATATTTTCATTTTTCATTTAAAAATGTTATTTTTATTAACATGCAGTAAGTTTATTATTATTTCAAATAAATAAATAAATAAATAAAATAATAGTTTGAAAAGCCTGTTTTAACTTCTTTCCTTTTGGGAGGTGAACCATGAGAGACTATGGACTCTGAAAAACAACCTGAGGGTTTTGAAGGGTCGGGGGAGGGAGGTTGGGGAACAGGTGGTGAGTAATAGGGAGGGCACGTATTGCATGGAGCACTGGGTGTTGTGCAAAAACAATGAATACTGTTACGCCGAAAAAATAAATAAATAAAAAAAAAAGATTTTACTTATTTGTCAGAGAGAGAAAAAGCACAAGCTGTAGGAGTGACAGGCAGAGGGAGAAGCAGGCTTCCTGATGCATCAAGTCTGATGCAGGACTTGAGCCCAGCACCCTGGGATCATGACCAGAGCCGGAGGCAGACGCTTCATCAACTGAACCCTCTCCCCCCAGGCGCCCCTCCATTTTAATTTCTAAATCATTAACTATCAATAGATATAACACACATGAACAAAGGCCCCTTCCTTCTTGAGTAGTTTCTACATGTGTAATAGGGTCTAAAAAATAGAGAATTGCTGCCAAGAAGTTTGCAAGTAAGAGATACAGTCTTGAGTGTGGGAACAGGAAAAAAAAAGAAAAAGTCGGAATAGCCTATCAGAAACCCAAGGGTATGTAGTTTAAATTACTTCAAAAAATGACCAGCCTCAAACTTCTTATTTTGCAAGATTTTCATGTATGGTATTGTATACACAAAGGTCCCCTCTCCCCCACTGTCTCAAATGCCTGTACTGTCATTACACTTTTCCTGTTGAAAGTCTCTCCTTTATTTTCCACTAAGAAATAATATTATTCTTGGGGAAATGGGAGTCATGCATGTTTAGGTTAAAACAGCTTGAAACAGAATGTCACCATCTTGGGTATTTGGGAGGGAAGATGTTAGGGAGCAAGGCCTAGAGGGAGTCAATAAAGGAGCCATTAAAAGCTTTAAGAATTCCAGGTGTTTTCCTCAAATTTGGAAGTAGGGAGTGAAGTTACTTGAAAAAACACTTGGCACTAAAATTATGTAAGTACTTTTAATGTAATATAATTAAATTTTATATTTCACTTGAAATTTTGAAATAGAAAGTTTTACCACTTCTGTAGTATTTTTATGGGCTATTTTAAGACTTCAGCATTTCTGCTTGTTGCCATCTACTTGAAATATCCTAATTAGTATTGCTCATTATTGAATTTTGCTTTAGCTCCACATATTTATGTACTATGAAAAGGTCATATTATGACATCTTTTTTTAAAAATATTTTATTTATTTGACAGAGAGAAATCAAACTAGGCAGAGAGGCAGGCAGAGAGAGGAGGAAGCAGGCTCCCTGCAGAGCAGAGAGCCTGATGCGGGGCTCGATCCCAGAACCCTAGAATGACCTGAGCCAAAGGCAGAGGCTTTAACCCACTGAGCCACCCAGGCGCCCATATTATGACATCTTGAATGTACACTATTTCTCTAGCTAGTAACATGGAATGATTATGCTAAAGAAATAGACAATTTGGGATGTATTCTTGGAAAATAAAGTTTACTTAAATTTTACACATGATTTCTCATCCATTAACTTGAACCCTGAATTTTTAGAGAAGACAGTTTGCTAATGGGATAATAAAGCTTTCTACATTAGTTTTGCCAACATCAATATAAAGACATTTTAAATAATATCAATCAACTTCTTGGGACTTTTTTTTTTTTTTTAGGTCAAATGATCTATTGTCTTTATTCTTTTTTTTTCCTTAAATGTCATTTAATTTTTTTTTCAATATTCCACAATTTATTGTTTCATGAGACTTTTTTAAGGGAGAAGCGCTCTAACATGATTCACTAGCCAAGCTGTTCTTCTCCACTTCCTGTGGGGCTGTAGGACATGATTTTGAAGGTATGGTACCACCTACCACTTAGCACAGAATTCACAAGGAATCTCGGGTGAAGAGTACTCACTGTAGTAATGCACTGTGCAACCTACACTGCTGCTAGTATAGTGGCCCCTCATTATATGCATGTGTATATGCATGCAAAGTAGATGTATTTCTTTATGTATATAAAATAGCATTAAACAAAGTATCGTGTACATACATACCTATTACTCTATTGATTTTTGGCATAATCTAATTTTTCACCCTTGTTAATCATCCAATTTTGAGAATTTGGCTAGTATTGTTTGTTCACTATTCCACTTGGCATTTCTCCCAAGGAAGAAAAGCAGTCAGTCCTGCTATTCCTTGAAATCTACCATTATTTTTCCACAATTGGAGGCATTTATGTCATAGCCATCTTGGAGAATTCATTTAAGTCTCCCACAGAGCCATGCACACAATATTAATTTACCTAAGAGTAATGCTTGCAGCATGTCATTGACTCCCCTTGGGATTTAAGCCTGCCACTACATTCACTATGATTGTTGTGGTGAGATCAAGATCCCCTGAAATAATTTCTCCCAGCTTCAAAGCTCTCTGATCACTCAAAAATATACAGAGGAAAGAAAAACAAAGAGACAAACAAAACCCCAAACACCCTATGCTGGATTGGTTTGAAGCATTAAGTTCTTGAAGAATTGATACCACAATAGCTCTCGCTAAGTAGAAATACATCCTTCTTAATGGTCAAAAACATGACTGCAACTTTAATAAAAGTTTTATAAGACAGTAGACTGTAAGGAGCCTGCTTGGGCATTTTTTTTTCATCTTATTAATTCCCTTAAAGAATTGTTTGTTTAAAACCTCACCACATCATGAGATAATTGAACACTGAAGGCACTGACTTCAGCTTAGACGGTGCTTGGCATTTCTGCCTGTGGCACACAGTGAATTGGAAACAAGTAAAGGCTTATTTGAACTTATTCCCAAGGACTTATAAACATGGTTGTTTCACAAATAAACTTTTCCTAAGAAGTCACGATGAAGGATGAGCCTATGAAGATGGCAATTATCGAAAAACAGTTTGATTTGAGTCATAGGTAGAATGAACAACTGAGGAAAAATAGGGAGCTATCATACACATGACAGAACAGACTTCCTCTTTTTTTTTTTTTTCATTTTATTTATTTTTTCAGCGTAACAGTATTCATTCTTTTTGCACAACACCCAGTGCTCCATGCAAAATGTGCCCTCCCCATTACCCACCACCTGTTCCCCCAACCTCCCACCCCTGACCCTTCAAAACCCTCAGGTTGTTTTTCAGAGTCCATAGTCTCTTATGGTTCGCCTCCCCTCCCCAATGTCCATAGCCCGCTCCCCCTCTCCCAATCCCACCTCCCCCCAGCAACCCCCAGTTTGTTTTGTGAGATTAAGAGTCTTTTATGGTTTGTCTCCCTCCCAATCCCATCTTGTTTCATTTATTCTTCTCCTATCCCCCTACCCCCCCATGTTGCTTCTCCATGTCCTCATATCAGGGAGATCATATGATAGTTGTCTTTCTCCGATTGACTTATTTCACTAAGCATGATACGCTCTAGCTCCATCCACGTCGTCGCAAATGGCAAGATTTCATTTCTTTTGATGGCTGCATAGTATTCCATTGTGTATATATACCACATCTTCTTTATCCATTCATCTGTTGATGGACATCTAGGTTCTTTCCTTTACACATACATATGGGAATGGAGGTATAGGTGATAATCACTGGCTTATTTTACAAAAAATAATTGCTTCACAAGGCAACATAACAAAACTAAAATTAATTCTATTTTAGTGATTAAAGGTATACTGAGTGGGACTATCAGTGTAATTTGTAAACTGACCTTAGAACTATCTGGATACAATTTCTTGCTTTATTATTTATTAGTGATATGCTAACACTGTATTTTTCCATCTTTGAAAGGAATGAAGAATAAAATCTATATTTTATGGTTCTTATGAATAATACACAAAGACAGAGAGACAGAGATAGAGACAGAGAAACAGGAAAGGAGGGAGGAGAGAAGGAAGGGAAAAGGAGAGGGAGAGAAAAGATTTTGGCATAATACTAGCAGTAGTGGAATTACAATTATATTTGTTGTTGAGTATTTCACTAAAATTTGACACTGTAACTGCCATTATAATAAATTTAATAAGGCAATGAATGGGAGTAATTACACAAAATTATCTAACAATATTCTTCATGTGTTATAAATTTTTAATATATATTTTTGTAGTGAGTTGGTGTATTTTAATTTCATTTCCCTTTATGTTTAATAAATATGTACTATATATAAAATATATAATAACATAGGTGTAATAATAAAACATAATAATAAAATTTACACAGTCTACCATAGCCAGCTTAAAAACTAGAATTTTCAATATTTATGAAGACCCCTGAGTATTACTTTTGTATCTTCTCTGTCTCCTATCCAGAGGTAAAAATCATCATAAGTGTTATGATTCTCATGGCTTCCTTTATAGTTCGACAATATTTAAACTTTATGGAAATGGAATTATACTATGTACATTCTATGACTTTAAACAACTGGCATTGTTCTTTGTTGGTTCATTCAAATGCATAGTCATGCATGTTAATACATGTAATTCATTAATTTTCACTGTAGTGTAATATTCCATTGAGTCACAATTTATCAATCATTTCCTTGTAACGAATTGTTTCTAGGGTTTTTGTTTGTTTGTATTGTCATGGTATGTTTGTCCTGGTGGACTTAATGATTATTTTTCTCATATAACCAGGACCAAAATGACTTTTGAGGCTATTTACCTATTTAGCTTCAACAAATAATTCCAAATTATTATCCAATTAGTACCAAATGAGTGGTACCAATTTACAGACCTACCAGTGATATAAATATTTCTCTTGCTTCATATCCTCACTGATGTTCAGGATTACAAGACATTTTGTTTTTGAATTTTCTGAGTACAAAACAGTATCTCATTAGCATTTAATATGCATCTCCTTACCACAAATTTAAGCCAAGTGTGTGTTTACATGTTGTTAAGCCATTCATTTTTCATAATCTATAAACATATCTATTTTTTTCACTAATTGTTGCTATTTAGGAGTTTTCATCCTTGTACTTGGGGATGTGTTCTATTTTGCTGGAGTTGTATCTATTCTTTTACTACCATTGAGCAATAGGGTTGTCACCAATAGTCATATTTTCCTGTTTCTCCTTAACAGTCATTTAAAGAACTCCTCACTCAGAAGTAAACATTTAGGATCCTCAGTCATTTTGTTTCTTTCCCAGTATGTGATATTAAGAGAGGACATTCAAGATTGTGTCTTCTGTCTAGTATAGATAGAAATGAGCAGGTGTGCAAGAGTTAATTAAGTCTTCTGCCCCAGTGCTTTGCTCCAGAATTGATAGCTCTTTTCCTGGCCCAGTGAGTCTAAGTGTATTGTGTAAGGGTATGCACCTTTCATTGTGGTTAGATGTTATATGGGTAATGGCAAAAAATTATGTAATGTTGTTTCAATTCCTATGTTCTGTATATGTTTGTAGTATATACAACACTTGAATACGTACATATTTGTTAGAGGACTTGAATATATACACCATCTAAATTGTCACAAGCCTTTTGAAATTGCAATCATATTAGTATTATGTGTAATAAAATAGAATTAGCAATGTAGAACTATGGGAATATACTCAGGCTATTTTGGTCATTATATGCCTACGAGGAGGGAAAATTGTCTATTTAATAGCAAGACACTATATTATCATTAAATTTAAAACACAACCCATATAAAGCATTGTTGCAAAACTGCTTTTCATTTTTTGCAAATTTTCAAACTATAGCAATGTTTAAAGAACAGTACAATGATCATATCTCTATTCTTCACCTAGCTTTAGCTTCAACTTCCTACTATCTAGTCAAAACTCTCTCTCTTGGGGCTCCTGGGTGGCTCAGTGGGTTAAGTCTCTGCCTTCAGCTCAGGTCATAATCCCAGGGTCCTGGGATCAAGCCCCACATCGGGCTCTCTGCTCGAAGGGAGCCTGCTTCCCCTTCTCTCTCTGCCTGCCTCTCTGCCTACCTGTGATCTCTGTCAAATAAATAAATAAATAAAAATCTAAAACAAACAAACAAACAAACTCTCTCTGCCTCTTCCATTTGTCTGGATGTTTTCTTGCCTGTGTTCTTACTTTGAAGGCTACTGGTCACCTCCTGTCTTTTTTGTGCAGCTTTTACCTAACTTTCTATTCGGCTCTGGACCTCGTCAGAGTGGAAATGTGAATGTATTTCTATATGCATATGTAATTTTAAATTCACTGTATTCTCTTTCTTCTGGCTATACTATAGGTAAAGAATAGACACTGCTTTATTTGATCTTAATTTGTGCTGAAATTTATCTTATGAGTTTGTCACTGTTCTTTAGGAAACTAGCTGAAATGCCTCTTTCTCTCTCATGTTATTTTTTCTATATCTGAGCTCTTCTTCTCAATCAAATCATTTACCTTAACTGCAAAGAGTATTTAATCTACAACAAAAAAATCCCTCTCAGGACCTCTTATACTCCTCCAGTTTTCCTCTCATTTTCTCCTGTCATTTACAGCCAAATTTCTCATCTTCTTAATTTTCTTTCACATCTTATTCTAACTTCCTTTGACTTTATCTCAACTTAGTCCACAGAAGGAGCTCATGATCATTTTCCAGTACCTTCCATTTTGCATAAATTTTGTTCCCATGGTTTTCAGCACAGCTCAGTACTTTCAGTGACACTATCACTGTTAAAGTGACTTTAAAAAAAAAATCTTTTGTGAAACAACTTTCTTTTATTGTAATTCCTACCTTTCTGCCCATACTTTCTATATCTCCATTGGTGGTTTATTATCCCCCATCTAGCTTCTAAATTTGTAGTTAATTATGGTTTGATTTTAGATCCTCCTGTCTCCTCATACCATACAGTTTTTAGGAGATGACAATTGCCTAAACTTCTGATCATTACTTTCCTAGAATTTACATAGTTAACATTTAGGGTAAAAAACACCCTTCCCAGATCACTCTGGATATTTAATAGTATTTCATTCTTTGCTTATTTAAATCAAATATTTATTACCATATTCCACCCACCCTAAAATTCATTTTTTCCAGTTCCCTGTTGAGTACACAATTCTCCCAGTATTTACCAAGCTGGAAACACCAAAGGTGTCCATAATAGCACTCATATTTATCACAGCTTTATGCAGTCCTTCACCAAATCCTATGATATTAGCATCTTAGGTGTCTCTCAAATTCAAATAGTTTCCATTTATTTAATTCCCACCACTGTATTCTCAATGATTATAATCTCTTCTCTGGACTCTCACACTGCTGTCCTAATTGATTTGCTCACATGCAGTCTTGCATTCTTCTAATTTGTTCTCAGCATTGCTATCAGAATATTTTTTGTTATCTAAATCTGATTATGTCATCCCCTCACAACAAAATTATACAAATGAAAAGCTGATTATTTAATTTTGGCTAAAGATGATATTCTGTGGTGACCTTCACGTCTCTGCTTGATTTGACCTCCCTCTCTTTAACCCCATTTCCCAATAGTTACTTTCTCTTTTTTCTTAAGTCCAGTTAGACTGATTTTCAGTTTCTAGATTTTTTGATATTTGATATTTTCATAATCAAATTTCCAAATTTCCAGTTTGATGTTTCCATAATCAAATTTTCAAATTCCCATATATGATAATTTACATGAGGAAAAACAACATTATAGTATCTATACTGTATGTGAACTCTTTCACAGTGGAATAAGGTAGACTAAGGTGAACTTTTTTTTTCAGATTATAGAGTAAAGGAGAGAGTGTATATAAATGCACAATTCCAAAGTATGGTTTATAAAGTGGGCAGTTATTAGACACCTACTTGATTACATGACTGATTTTCTGCTTATGGTTCTCCAAGTCTGTTAATGCAGTGACTCTGGATCTCACTCATGCCACCTAAATAATACTTTGTTTCCATCTCTAAATATCAAGTTCCAACAATACTGTGTCTCAAGGCATCCTGGAAATTTATGATGAATGCTTTTATTTGACAAAGTCTTAATTCAGAAGAGCAGAATGTAAAAACTGTGTGACCATTAACATATCTTTGTGTTTTCCCAGAAACTGACAGATTGACCCACATCTAGTATTTAATCCCAATGCATATTCTGAGAAATTAATAAATACCATTACACAATTAATTTATTCTCACACACTGAAATCTCAACCCAATAACCTTGATGGCATGGCTAAATATGAAACTTACAGCCCTTAAAGGAAGTAGACACTCTCTTCCTTGTTCCCAGTTCTCCTCTAGAAGCATGATAATATATTATAATTTACCTAAAATTTCCATACTACTATACTACTTAAAATGTATCATACGTTTTGGGAGACTAGTAAAAATATTGTGGAACAACCTAGTGGTAAACTGCACAACCAGTGGTAAATCTGAAGAAGTCTAGTTAACAACTAGGACAGGATACAGATTTTAGATCACATAAGTGATGGAAATGGATTACAGAAATGACTTTTGGTAACTCTAAACATTTGCTTTCCTTCTATAGATTAGGCAGTTGGAGGAAATCAGTTTTGTAGTCTGTGTGTTATGTTTCAGTAAGGAAAGAACAAGACAATAATTGACACTTCACAAACATATTTAGTTCTCAATGTTGCTTCATAAGCTTCAATCATAAAGTGTACTCATATGAACTTTATATTTTTTACCCCATTTTATTTATTTTTTTCAGCGTAACAGTATTCATTGTTTTTGCACAACACCCGGTGCTCCATGCAAAACGTGCCCTCCCTATTACCCACCACCTGTTCCCCCAACCTCCCACCCCTGACCCTTCAAAACCCTCAGGTTGTTTTTCAGAGTCCATAGTCTCTTATGGTTCGCCTCCCCTCCCCAATGTCCATAGCCCCCTCCCCCTCTCCCAATCCACCTCCCCCCAGCAACCCCCGACCTCCCCAAATGCAGGCCCAGAAAGCCACCCACCCTAAGTGATTCCTGTCACAACACAGCTCAGCTTCACTAGATGCACGTGGAATGGATGACAGCAAGATGTCTAGCAGCTGCAGGTCCTGGGAAGATGTTCAATGGCTCTAGGTTGGCCTGGAGAAATTCTTTTAAGGATAAATTCTTTTAAGGTTATGCCAAAAGGAACCATCATGACTTCACATAGATGGAAATAATAATGGACCAACGAAGATAGCTCTTAAAAATTAGATAGGAAGTATGACTAGACTAAATGTCAGTCAGATCTATAAAACCGAGACAGCATTTGTTTGTAGATGAACAGCCTTCAGTCATTAATCTGTTTTTTTTTTCAGGCATGTCCATGTACATAGATAATTTTTATTTTGAATATTAAAAATTGCTATTGATTCGAAACAAGATGGGATTGGGAGGGAGACAAACCATAAATGACTCTTAATCTCACAAAACAAACTGGGGGTTGCTGGGGGGAGGTGGGATTGGGAGAGGGGGAGCGGGCTATGGACATTGGGGAGGGGAGGCGAACCATAAGAGACTATGGACTCTGAAAAACAACCTGAGGGTTTTGAAGGGTCAGGGGTGGGAGGTTGGGGGAACAGGTGGTGGGTGATGGGGAGGGCACGTTTTGCATGGAGCACTGGGTGTTGTGCAAAAAGAATGAATACTGTTACGCTGAAAAAATAAATAAAAAGGGAAAAAAAAATCATATATAAAAAAAAAAAAATTGCTATTGATTTTGAGATATTTTTATTTCATTTTTAGACATGTTTACTTGCTGTTGAACTGAAGTACATAACCCCTAAATTTGTTTTAGACAAAAATATCCAGTGTTCCTGCAGACCATCTTAAAACAGTAACCTTTTAGTACATTTTTGTAATTAATTTTGTCAATGATAAGACTCTCTTCTTTACCTGACAGTTACAGTTTATCTTTACAGTAAATGCTTTTTCCCTTTTGGAAAATTGACAAGGAGCACATCCAAATCCCTTGTAGTTAATGTCTGTTACCACTTTAGGTTTATAGATGATAGATTTTTTTCTAAATACCCTCAGGGGTGATCTTTATATGTCAGTGCTTACTTTGTTGTCATCTCCTGAATTTGGATGTGGCCAGTGGGATTATGCCAGGGCAGCAATGAAATTTCCCCATGTCCTAGATTTTACCACCATTTTATTGATAATATTACCAAAGATACATATATTATGTGCTTTATTTGTGAAATTATTTATGAAGGCTGAAAGCTGCAAAAGTATACAAACCCATAAGAGAATGAACAAAAATACATCATAAGTTTATTTTATTTCATAATGATAAGACAGGCACATTCAGCATCAAAACCCAGAAATATGGCCAATCACTTAAAAGTTACATTTACTGCAATGTCTCTCAGCTAAATTATTTTTTCAGTGGCATGGAAATGAAAGTAGAGGAGACTGCAATCTAGTTTAATGTTTCAATTTTAATACAAACTACTTGAGAAACCATGGTGATATGTCTACTCTCTATTACTATGTCAAAATTGTTCCTTAACCAGACTTCTTGAATAGATCCATTATGCATGGCAAAATATCACCTCTTTTTAATAACAATCTGTAAAGGTTCTGGTTGAAAAATATTTATTCATGGAATCTCATAGTATAGTGTCTGTGAATTCCCAGATAAAAACATAAATCTGTAGGATAACAAGTATAGTAGTTCATTGTAAGATATAAGAAGGGTAAAACTACTGACTGTAACTGATAGTGTTCAAGTCTTCATGGTAACATTATTAAGAAATAACCTCAACTTTTTGAGAGATATTTATTCTGAAATGTTCTAGATTAAATATATTCTATTTCAATATTCTATGTGAAATAGTGTCATATTCTCTTCTGTGGTAGCCCAAGAGAGTGGCAATATTGCCTTATTCATTATTCATCTTGACTACATAACTTCCAAGGTCTCTTCCATGTTGGAATGTATCAACTGGGACATATAATATGATCATAACTAGATCTTTGTAGTAGTGGTATTGCTGACCTCAATTTGTTTTAACACTATGAAAAACCTTTCATGTTATGTTGTGCATCTGGATTTTATTCGTTTTGGTTTGTTGAAGAGTGTAAGCAGAAATTGATATGTAGTTTCAACAAACATCTCAAGTTTTACATTTTTAAAGAAAATTTAATTTTTAAGTAAAAGTGTGCTTGTTTCCATATCAGACTATAATGATACTACATGTGGGTATATATTTCATATATCCTTATCATTTTAGAAGTATTGTTACTTTTATTTGTAAATAAGGATGTGAAAGCATTGATTTAGAAATAATTCTTAAGGTATAATGGAAATCATTGGTACAGATTTAGTCTTACAATAATATCTGGAGGGCATTCTCATAACATAAAGAAAAGGCCCAGCATGGAGATCATGTCAATTAACCATTAATTTATTTAATATTTCAATTTAAAGAACCATGGATCTTTGAACATATCTAAAAACATGAAATTTCAAGTCTTTGTATAACAGTGAAATCAGATTACAGTATATAAGGGTTAAAAAGTGAACCCATTCAACCTTTCATTTTATATGTATTAATAAATATATAGCACTCAAACAATATTTTACAATGGAAAATATACATCCATGGATAAAATCAGTTTATATAATAAAATTAATCAAAATGTAAACTATTGCTTCACAAATATCCAAAAACCTAATTATGATCTGTTTCAAGGAAAAACAAGCTACAGTACACACAATTCTAGAGGAAGATTGGCAGATTACTCCTCCAGGTTCTTAACTCTTCAAACACTAGCAAGCAGTATTGAAATCTCTGTAACTATATAACTATAACCTCAGTATGAAAATGGCAAGTGACTGTAGATATGGCTCAACGCAATCTTTCAAGCAAATGGGGAAGATCCACAGTAAAGAGGAACTTGTAGTATTTGTACCAAGCTGACCATCTCTAAGGTGGAGTCCATGCACTTTGACTTATTCCAGACTCCTGTGTCCCTTTCCTCTACTCTGACTGTGGTTGGGATTTTTAGAAATATTTAGTTCATTTACTCAAGATCATCCTTTTACACCAGTTAATAGAATCTTGAAATGACCCTGGGTTGGTAGTCCCCTACAATAGTTAATTTTTGTAGTTTCTATTATAAGGTGGAAATGGGAAGAGGGAAGGTGGAGGAAAGTAATAATATTTATTCTAAAAAGTGTATTAATATCATAAGTTCAAGTCACATTTATTAAATTCAAATGTTCCAATAAGTGTTATTTTGTAGAGGGTATAGATTTGTCATGACTTCCAAAATAAGTTTCATAACGCATACTTTTTCCTGTTTTGAGATGTGTGTGTGTGTGTGTGTGTGTGTGTGTGTTTTGAGAAAATATTAGATTCCCAAGATATGACATGTAGCAGACACTCATTATAAATGGAGGAAAGGTATCTAGATGAAGAATATAGAAGGAACCATAGTTTCCATCCCACATGCGTGTTATCCTTAGCTGGCCAACTTCAGAACAAAACTTCAGAAACCATGGATACTTACAAGTACTGTGTCTGTGTATATTTGTGTGTTTGTGTGTGTGTGTGTTGCTTTTATTTTTTAAGTTGTGAAATAATAGGGTTGAATTCTAGAAATTCTGAAGTCCCTTTCATTCTAAACTGTCATAGACTGACAAAACTTTTTACACCACTGCTAAATGTCCATAAACTATTTTGGTGTTTTGCTTCTAGTGGCTGTTTTGGTTAACGGCCTAGAGGAGCTTCATAATGAACTTGGTATGTGTCCATGTGTGTTTATTTTGTAATTTATATAATAATTACAAATAAAAGCTTAATTTCAAAAAATGGATTCAGCTATTTAGGAAAGTTTTGACTTTCATTACAATACTTTATTATAGAGTTTAAGCCCTCTCTTCATTTGAAGACTGAGAGACAAAATAATGGTATATATCCTAAGAAGGAATTAATCTTCTTTCTCTATAAACAGATAAAGAACTAATAAGACCAATGGAGAAGTACAGACACTCCAAACACATATTTAGGAGAGTGAATTTTAAGCACATTTTTACTTGATGAAGATTCTTTGCTGGTATGTAGTCGCCACCAAATTGAGTAGGCTGACTAGAGGTTAACAAGATCATATAGCCACCTGAGGAGTGTTTTTTATATTTTTTATTTACTTTGTGAAGTCATATTGCAACTCTCCTCCATTGATCTAAGATTTCTTTGAATGATTTGATAATCTGGCTTCAGGGTTAATTGCTTGCCTGTTATCTTCACAAAGTTATTGCTTTGGTCATCCAGCATTGTGATTGCTGCTGTTTTGAATATTGAATTGCTGACATTTATTTCCTCCTGGAAAATAATTGCATTTATATTTGATTTTTTTGACATGTGAACAAAAATGGAACAAAACAGCAGGATAATGAGCATCTATTCTAAGTTAATTGTGGTACTGTACATAATTTGTATACATGAATTCCACTTTAGCATAAAATTCAATCTGAGCTAAGCGTCACTAAATCTAAAGTAGGTGTCTCAGAAAAAAAAATCGCCCCATTTTTATCCATTTATTCACTATAAATATGACAATTTGGGGAGGTCTTTGGACAAATGTGCAGAAATAACAATATAAAATTGAAATAAATTCAGTAATTTAAATTTTTAAATTATTTTATAAAATAAAACGTAGAATCATTTCTAAGCAAAGTCTGAAACATGAAAGCAGGTTAAGTATATCATTAAAATTAATATCCAAAATGTTGTACCAAAGCAAAGGGACTGTATATAAGCACCAGAATGCATATTAAATTCCCCAAGCTCTCTGTCCCTCACCAAATTACCTGCATCTCTTAAAAAAAATGTCCAGCAATGTGTTAGTAGTGTATCTATAATACCTACAAAATTTATTTGGTCCAATGGTGTCAATTACATGTTTTTCATATTGAAACAATCATATAAAAATTTTCAAATGATATCAAATTAGTTATAAGAAAAATTGACATTTTGTGTCAGTTCATTCTCATAAGCTTCTTGATTGTAAGAAATCTCACATATAAATATTAATGATAAACCCACAAGTGCTTAGTGCACTTGAAATTGCTCAAAATGCTTACTATTATTATTACACACAGTTAGCTAAATAAATAAAGCTGTGGAAGAATGTTAAAATATCACATTTTAAATATGTTTTGAAAAAGTTTTGAGATATATTGGATTATCTTGTCTGATCTCGGAAGCTAAGCAGGGTCGGGCCTGGTTAGTACTTGGATGGGAGATATATTGGATTAAACTATACATTTAATAAATATATTTGCAAGGGAATACTATGAAGCCACCAAAACCCCATTTGCAACAATGTGGATGGAACTAGAGGGTATTATGTTAAGTGAAATAAGACAATGATCATGTGATCTCTCTGATATGAGGAGTTTGAGAGGCAGGATCATGGTGGGAAGGGAGGGAAAGATGAAACAAGAGACTATTAATCTCAGGAAACAAAGTAGGGGTTGCTGGGGAGGGGAGGGGATGGGGAGGCTGAGTGGTGAACACTGGGGAGGGTATGTACTGTGGTGAATGCTGTGAATTGCATAAGACTGATGATTCACAGACCTATACCCCTGAAACAAATAATACATTATATGTTAATTTAAAAAAAGAGAAGTTACTTCTCCATGTCCTCATATCAGGTGGGATTGGGAGAGGGGGAGCGGGCTATGGACATTGGGGAGGGGAGGCAAACCATAAGAGACTATGTACTCTGAAAAACAACCTGAGGGTTTTGAAGGGTCAGGGGTGGGAGGTTGGGGCAACCTGAGGGTTTTGAAGGGTCAGGGGTGGGAGGTTGGGGGAACAGGTGGTGGGTAATGGGGAGGGCACGTTTTGCATGGAGCACTGGGTGTTGTGCAAAAAGAATGAATACTGTTACACTGAAAAAATAAATAAAATGAAAAAAGAAAAAAAAAAAAGAAGTTAAAAAAAAACTGATAGCAAGACAATAAGTAAGATATCCTAAAGAATGTACTTACTTACAGTCCATTTTGGAAAACTCCATAAATTATGAAAGTTGTAATGGTAGTTTAACAATATAATCTGCATTTATAAATCTATGTAAATATGTAAATGAATGTAAATTTAACATCTACTGCTAATATTTCAGGAAAATATTTGAAGGTCTTTTTTGTTTCAACACTGATCTATCACTTATCCACATATATGACAAAATTAGATGATGTATGTATACTTTTTTAGTTGAAATGTAATTAACATACAGTATTATATTAGTTAGTAGCGTACCTATAGTACCTAAACCAATACCAGTGTTAAACATTAGTTTCAGGTATATGATATAATGGTTTAACAGTCCCATTCATTACTCAGTGATCATCACAATAAGCGTCCACTTGATTCTCTTTATTTATGGAAACTTTATGTGTTAGATTCACACTTTTATTTTAGACAATATTGTGGTATAAATTATCTTCAAACATAACTTTCAATAACTACTTTGTTATGTGGCTATATGTATAAAAATTAAATAAGTCTATTATGATGTCACATTCAGTATTTTGCAGTTAGTTGCAAATGGATAAGTTAGTATCAAATTATTTGTATTCATCTCAGACTATTTCTTTAAAATAAATTATTAAATATATTATTGGCATATTAAAGTGCATAAACAATTGAAGGCTCTTATATACAGACAGATTCCCCATCAGAAAGGTGGCACCATTTTATACTAACATCAAATATCTTGTGATATGTCATATCTTCATCAAAGTCATTTTTTTGTTACTGCCCTATTTTTCATAAGCCTTTCCCACTTTCATGACAAGAATTTTATTAATACTTATTTTTTAGATAGTGAAGTTGTATGTTTGTTACTTGCTTTTATAATTTTGTGAATTTCATTTTTTTCTCTTTTGTCTAGTCTCATAGTTGACTATAAGAGCTTCTTATAGATAAAGAAGCAAACATTATAGATAAGCTTTGTCATACATGCATCCATAAGCAACTTTGAACAAAAAAGGAATTCAAGAAAATATATGAAAACTAGAATTTAAATAAAACCTTTTAAAAACTTAAAAAATGAAAATATATGAAAGATACATGATCATTAATTCAAATTCACCATGCATTTAATGATGTTGAAGGTTTAGTGCTCCTTACTTACATGAGACCTACTAAGGTCTTGAGATGGACACTGGCAATGTGTTCTATGGTTGTATGATTTTGGAAAATTTGCAAATATAATACATTTTATTGCTGTATATTAAGCGTTTTACTGCTATCTGTTGATCCACCCCTATTTCTCTATAACACATTGTTCTGCTTGTTGAGGGATTTTTCTGATCTGGCTGAGGAAAAGTTGCATTGTGGAATATTTTTAGTTTGGCTTTATTTGAATACATTTATGTTGTTCATTATCAATTCTGTTTTTAGTTGTTATATTTGTTTCTATATAATTATATGCTTTTTAAAAATCTTTTTGCATGCCCATATTATAAACCTTAAAATCCATAAAAGTTGTATCCATCTTAGATGATATTTCTGTGTGTGATTCACAGGTTACCTGGAAAATAATTTTCAACAAAAAAGAAGCTCAGCCAAAAACATTATGCTAAGACATGCAGTGCACTCCTTTTTAAATGTTTGATCTGCAGTCTCAGCCGAGCACTGAGACTATACAATGGTCTCAATAATTCCTACTCCCACCCCATCCCAGATAACTAGGCCATTTTGGAGTGAAAGTTAGAAATCATTACATATTACTCTCATATTCAGGAAGAATTGTCCTAGACCTGCTACTTTTTACTAGGTTTATCCTCATGCTGCTACTGTTCATGGTCTTTGATTTCAGACTCCCATATGCTAAAACAACAGACATACTCCCACACTGAACATTTCTGTCCTTATCCAAAAGACTTTATCTAAGCATAATTTCTTTCTAGGAAAGGCTAAACAGCGCAACTCTTTCCATTATGTGCAGGCACCATAGTGAGAGTAGGGTGGAGTTAAAATAGAGGGAAGGCTTACATTGGGCATTGTATTCAGGCTCATCTCTTCTGATCAGATGACTCACTCTCTGTCCCATGCATGGACTTCCTCATGTGGAGCACAGTCTCCTCCTCTTGCAACCATGGAAATTGTGACACATCAAAGAGAAATATGAACATTTTATAGAAATGTAGAATAGTGAAGAAAGGTGAACATGAGTTAGAATAATATTTGAGAGAAAGGACAGAAAAAGGGTAATAGGGCCATTTGGCTGAAGATAACAATGTGTGGATGGGTGACCAATTGATATATGACATGTTTCTTATGTTGTTGTACATTATTTTCAAGGAGAGTGCTTTTCAATTAAAGAATGGGAGTATATGAGAAGTTTGGCAACATTTATTTTACATTTATAAAAACAATAAGAAAGTAAAATGTATGCACATAATCAGTAGTGTTAATAACAGCTAAGCACTGACACCTAATCTGAAAATGTATTACTATTGAATATGAAGAATGGAGGAAATAAGAAAAAATGGTGTGCTATTGTGGAACTCAGCATACAAGATTTTTTTTGTGTGGCATGGTGATATCTAACTTTCAGAAGGTCATATGAGAAAGCTAATGAGATTGTAATGAAAATTTTATTTACCTGACAGAAAACATTGAAAATTTTATGGCATTATAGTAGACATTTATTCAGAATACAAACATCGACACTAAAATAATAATGAAATAATTTTTCAGAGACTTAATACAAGACCAGTTGTTTGATACCATAGCAGATATAATGAATGAAATCATTTGCTGATTATATAACTCAGTTGTTTTAACTATAATTCCAAAGAAAAGCCACATATGACAGATAACAAATACTATTGGATGTGTAATATTCTCAAATGTAAGTATTTTTATTAGTAAGTATTTTGTAGAGTACACAGGATTTGTCCAGAAGATGGTTAAGACTGGTGAGGGTAACATTCACCTTACAAATACTGACTTGGGAAAATAATTTGAGGGGTTACAGATAAGCAAATGCCCCAAATGTAAACGAAAATATCTCAGATTGCAACTGACATCTTCCAAAAAATTCTAAGGATTTTGTATTCCTTGTAAGCATTTTTAAAGCATGGTACTCAATGAAGCTACAATATTAATTTTTGAATGACCAAATTTTTCATAATCTTCTAAAACTTTACAACTACTTTTTAAACACTTATATTTACCAAACATCAGTTTGAAAGTACTGTTAGATCATCATAATAAATCATATATTGTAGAAGACAAACATGTTTATTTTTGAAAGTTTCATCTAAAATATACATATTTCAGTAAAATTTGTCGTTATGCTATTAATTAATGTTTAAAGGAAAATAAAAAAGTAACAATAAAGGGTATATCATAGACTTCACACATAAATGATTAAAAATTCTTTGAATAGGTATGCCTGGGTGGCGTAGTGGGTTAAGCCGCTGCCTTCACCTCAGGTCCTGATCCCAGGGTCCTGGGGTGGAGTCCCACATGAGGCTCCTTGCTCGGTGGGGAGGCTGCTTCTCTCTCTGCCTCTGCCTGCCACTCTGCCTGCTTGTGTCTGTCTTTCTCTCTCTCTCTCTGACAAAATAAATAAATAAATAAATAAATAAATAAAACCTTTAAAAAATTTCTTTGAATAAAGCCAGTGTGTTTATTTTAAAAATATATGCTACTATTACTATTAAATTGAAGAATCTCCTCTCATTGATGACAACTTCCATTATAGAATACTAAATAAATAATGAAGATGATTTTTGTTGAACTGCAAGTCTTATGATCAGGCTATCTCTTTTCCAAAATTATATTTCTAAATAATTTCTCTTCTTATAATTTTGTATACAGAAAAATTAAATTTAAAAACTTAAAAAGCATTTTGGCTTCTTCGTTGCTTTAGATGGTATATATAACTTGTAGAATTATGCTGTACATGGGAACTAACCTCTAGTAAAAATATGAAGTAAGTTGATATAAGCGTATATTGGTAAAATATTTATTTATAAGAAATCAGAAGTATAAGATATTTTCTTAAACCAAGCATGTCTCTTACAGAAGTATTATAGAATAGTTTCAAAAATAACGTATCAGAGATGCTTGTGAATAAATCTGTAGCTATTTGGATGTGTTTTATTTTGCCAAGAATGACAGACAAAGTAGAAAGTAGGTCAGAACTGATAACATTTATACTACTTTCTTCTAATTATTTTCTCCAAAATGTATGGTGTCTCTCTTTGTGTTAACATATTGTCAGACCAATTGGAACATACAGTGCAATAAGGTAGTGGCAAAAAGTTCTTTAATAACGCATCTTTTGAAGAAAGAAGGGAAAACTACAGATAATTAATTTATCCTCTTGGCAATTGTGTAATCATAATGTATTGAAAACTGAATAAGGGACCACAAATATTAGTTCAGTGACAAAGCTTGAAATGAAAAGGGAAAATGGTTAGAAATTAATCTGCACTTGGAGCCTTAAGGCCTTCATCTTATAATCCCTCTAATATTCTACATTAAAAATAATTCTAAGTTACACTCAATATATTGGATATGCAGGTACAATCCTTATTGTTTTGGGAGAATAGTTTTATTTACTTTAGTTCAGTTAGTGCTGGCATTAGTAAATATGAGCAAAGGTAAAATTCTTCACACTGATTTGTTTAGGATATTTCATTATTGCATTGGTTGTTAAGAAAAAAAATAGATTTATATGAAAGTTTACAGAACAGAAAAAATCTGGAACTCAAATTCCAGTTTCAATCAAGATGCTATATATTTATTGAAGAGGTACAAAGGCTTACAGTTTTATGTATATTGTATATATATACATATACATGTATATATATATGTGTATAGATAGATAAAATCGAGAGCATGCACAATTCGCGGTGGGGGGTGGTGAAGGGCAGAGGGAGAGGAAGAAGCAGACTTCCTGCTAAGTAGGGAAACTGAGGAGGGGCTTGATTCCAGGACCAATCCCAGGACTGATCCCAGGACACTGGGATCCTGACCTGAGCCTAAGGCAGAGGCTTAACCAACTGAGCCACCCAGTGGCCCCAGTTTTATGTATAGATATAGAAAGTTGTGTGGATAGAATTTTTCATATTTCAAAATTGTTCTAGAGATTTTGAAAGATGAGTGATTTTAAAACCAGGAAGAAATATATATATGTTATTCTACCATGGGTAAAAAATAAATGACCTACAAAACACATTACTTTTCATAAAACACTTTAATATTTATATTTTTATTATTCAGAGCAAATAATTATATTTAAAATAGCAAAGAATTAAGAATTGTTTTTCCATGTAATTTCTCATAAGAATATGAGAACATATATGTGTGTTAAGACATGCCATTTATCTCTACTACCTCAATGTACAATATTAGTTGAAATTTTGGCTTTTCCATGCAGAAAAATAAAACTCTGGAAAAATTTACCACTGAAACATTCATTAAAATATATTCAAAAGCATCCTCTTTTATAAATGTAGAATCTATGTTAGGGAACCCAATGTGGTATTATATAAACCTTTATTATATTTTTAATTGTTTTATTAAGTTTTAGATTCATACTTATTCATTGTGAAAATTCTAAAACTATATGGATGACTATGGAGTTAAATACTAACATCTATCTATAAAAAACAAAAAGTCACCAATTTATTTCTATCCCCAGAAGTAATACTACACATATTCTTAAAATTACTTTGTACATTAAGTTCTCTTGGAGATCTTTATCATCTGTAAACTTCATTCTTTTTAATGGCTACTTACACTTCCTTAGAGTGGATTATTATATCCATGTTTATATTATAAATGATGCAATACAGACAATGATTATTTTTGTAAGCAACTCTATAAAATTATTTCAATTTTGTTTTGCTATTATAAGGAATGTTCCAATGAACCATTTATAAACAGTTTTCGCTCAGTTAACATGTGATAGTTTTTGTGGGATAGGATCCTGAAATTGGAAATGCTGGCTCAAAGATTTGAGCCACGTTAAAATTTTGATTAATGTACTTTCGTTATTCTCCCAAACATGACATGAATGTTTATTCTCAACAGTAAAATATGGCAGTACTTATTTCACCACACCCTTTCTTGTGAAAAATCAGATGGGTAAATGGCAAATCATTTTTGTGTTAATGTACATATTCCTGAATGATAACATGCTTGAATATCATATTTTCATTTTTAAAAGTTAAGTATGTTTTATCTGGCTGCCTTTCTTAATCATTAATAATGAATCTGAAACAAATAGCATTTATACTGTCAAGCAAGAAAAAATCTTTTCAGTAAGAAAGAGAAAAATAGGGCAAAATGATCCAGTTATTTTCAGTAAACTGGTATGAATCAATGCAAGCCAGTCAGAAGTGCACTATTCAACCCAGAGACATTCTGGTCTGAATGTAGATAAAGTGTGTTTGTGTGTGGGTAATTAATTCAATACAGATAACTTCTATGTGTCCTAAAAGAGGCTTTCAAGTAATAATTTTCTAAGCTGATCTGACAGGCTTATATTTGCTTTGGGCAAGGGCATTTTAAGTCATGGCAGCCATACCACAGGAAAAAAACTAAAGTCCACTCATAAATGATGAGTGTAGGGTGACTGTTTTTCTAACATACTCTTAGGAGACCTGCTTTAAGCTCTGAAGAGGGTATCCACATTATTACAAAGGTAGTAATGCACACATTTAATAACACAAGGTTCAGATATTTTAATGTAGTAGATGGATATCAGACCAATGTTAATACATGCTCAAATTACACAGGAACTTGAGAAATTTCTCTCTCCACAGTGAAAACTAAAATACATTTTGTGTATTATAAAATATTAGTTACTTTAAATTTAGCTTACTTCCCAGTTTGATCAGAAGGCAGATACTGTGATATTCTCACATGATAAATAAATTATGCTCTTATCTCAGTTTATTTGAAAATCAATTCCTATATAGGAATTACTAGAACCTCATTAACCTCAGATTAAGAATGTCATTTGATATCTATTTTCTGACCATATAAGATTCATATGAAAATATTAAAAAATTACTCTAATAGTAAGACAGATGAAGGTATTAAATTAATTTTCAGATTATAAATTCCAAACAATCTTTCTTGCTTTTATTATGAAACAGAGGCAAGGAGGCTGGCTTTATTTACCCTAAAAAATGATATGTAATGCTGAACCCAAATCATATTTGTGTGCATGAAAACATCCTTATATTTTCTTCATATTTAATTATAAATGCCATTTATTATAAAGCATACTGTGACCATAGTCTGTATCTTTAAAGAGCCAATACAATAAATTTGGATATTTTAAATATTTTTTCATTCCATGTATTCCATTATTTTTCAGTAACAACATTGCCTGTCTCCTCTCACAGTTTTATGTCTCTGCATTTACTGATCATTATGTTTATTTATTATTTCTTTTTAAAGACTTTATTCATTTGGGAGAGAGAGAGAGTGAGAGAGAGCACAAGCAGGGGGAGAGGCAGAAGGAGAAGCAGACTTCCTGCTGAATAGGGAGGCAGAAGCAGGGCTTGATCCCAGGGCTCTAGGATCATGACCTGAGCCAAAGGCAAACACCTAAGGACTGAACCACCCAGGCGTCCCTGATAGTTATGTTTAAATTCTTTTTTTTTTTTTTTTTTTTTTTTTTTATTTTTTTTTTTTTTATTTATTTTTTTTCAGCGTAACAGTATTCATTCTTTTTGCACAACACCCAGTGCTCCATGCAAAACGTGCCCTCCCCATCACCCACCACCTGTTCCCCCAACCTCCCACCCCTGACCCTTCAAAACCCTCAGGTTGTTTAAATTCTTTTAACTTTAAGTTTTAACTTGCTCAATTTTCCTAAGACTCTTTTGTATATCCTGGATATAATTCCTCATCAGTATCTCTTTTCATTCTTTGTTGTAATATAGACCTTATTTCCATGGGTGGTCTTTTTTTTTTTTTTTACACATGTTCTCAAGTTTCAAATTTTCATGATTTATCTTCTTTATCTTCTTTTGAATGTTTTTAATTATTATAATACTTCTTTTGCTCTTCATTCTAAAAGACTATGTTTATTTACCTGGGTCCATGGAAATGTCATCCTTTTTTCACAATTTTTGTGTCATCTGTTGCAAATTTTCCCATTTTTGCCTAGTTTGGCTTGTTCTTTTGCATTTTTAAAATTTCAATATTTTAGTTTTTTAAGGTCCTTTTTATTAGTACTTTTATTTTAGTGTAGAGATTGCTTTTTCTTGAAAGAGCATGGGACATGACAAGAATTTTCTGAGCTTTGAAAATTTCACTGATTTATCCCATAGATAAGCCTTCATGATAAAGACTTTTGTAAGAGTATTTGTGGGGGGATGGGCATCACCTCTTACTTTGCTTAACTTGGTAAATATTTGAGACTTGTATAACTACCACCTTACAAACTGCCCCTTGCAAAGACAATGTTTTTGCAACCTTTTTTGCTTAGCCCTTTCTTTTCATTTCTATTCTTTTCATTTTATTTTCTTTTTCTCCTTTCCTTTCCTTTATTTTTTTCTTTCCTTCCTTCCTTCCATTTCCATTTTTTCCAGGTTTTTATTTAATGTCCATTTAGTTAACATAAAGTACAATATTAGTTCCAGGAGTAGAATTTATTGACTTATCACTTACATACCATACCCAGTGCTCATCACAAGTGCCCTCCATAATACCCATCACCTATTCAACACTTTCTGTCTCCTTATTGTGTGATGTTAGTGAGGTTCTAAGAGGCTTCCTCCGCTAACCCATATTTAAACAAAAGTCTTGGTATTTTCTCTCAAGATGTGCTACTTGTTTGCAAAGTTCTGTGTTTGGCTGATGTTGCTTATGATGTCTAGTTTCCAGCTTTCTGTTTCACTCTGGTCAATTTTGGTCTGCTTTTATCAACTCTTCATTTATACATAGATTTCAATTATAGGTCATTTATAAGCATTCTCTGATTTCGTTGAATAGTTTCTTTTTTCGTGAACTTCTTACTTTTGTTTACTTTCAGAGAAAACATGAAAGCAGAGATTTGCCTTTCTGGAAAGAGTAAACTTTGATCTGAAATATATAGGAACACAGGATCTTGTTGGAGACAATATGATTGGATCAGTTTGTCTTAAAGAAGCTAAAACAATAAAGCTATTTTGGGGAAAGCCAATGTATTCATTTGAATAAAAATGATGTTTTAGAGTAATACAAATCTAAGACTGATGATATAGTGATAACAGGCCAATGAGGAAAATAGACTTACAGTAAAAAGCAGAAAAAGAAGCACCTTGGTGGCTCAGTTGGTTAAGCATCCAACTGTTGATTTCAGCTCAGGTCATGACCTTAGGATCATGAGAGGGCTCAGTATGGAGCCTGCTTAAGATTTTTTCTTTCCCTCTCCTTCTCTGTTTCTCAAAAACAAACAAACAAACAAACAAACAAATACAAATAGCAGAAAAAAAAGCATAAATGGAGATATCTTGAAGCTTAGTAATGTGGTATCTAAGAATTTTTTTTTTTTTAGGTTTTTTAGATTTAGATTTTAGATTTTTTTTTTAGTTTTTTTTACAAAGATTTTATTTATTTATTTGAGAGAGAGAGAGCATGAAGAGCAGAGAGAGTTAGAGGGAGAAACAGATTTTCCATTGAGCAGGGAGCCTAAAGTGGACTCAATCCTGGGACACTGGGATCATGATCTAAACCAAAGGCAGTTGCTTAACCAACTGAGTCACCCAGCCCCTAGGAATGGTTTAGTAAAAATAGAATTGAACTAAAATAAACGAGTTCCTAAACTATAAAGGAATACATATTCAGAGAAAAGGGAAATAATAAGAAATTCATTAGCAGTTTAAGATCTCTTAGCTTATGTAAAAGACAAAATATCCAATATGAGTTTCATGTTTTCCTTCAGTGTTATTAAAACTTTCTCTAACTTAAGATTTCTTCATTGAAAATAAAAGATGACAAATTGGCTAGTCTAATAAGCCATATTTGTAATTCAAAGTGATCTTTCTACTTTGACATATGTGTACTACATAACCCCCTTCACTTATTGAATCCATCCTTCTACCTGCCTTTCCTCTGGCATCGGAGATTTTGTTTGTTTTCTGTATCTGAGTCTATTTCTGTTTTGCTTTGTTTGTTCATTTGTTTCTTTTCATATAAGTGAAATTATATAGTGTTTCCTCCTTCTGACCTATTTCACTTAGCGTAATACCCTCTAGGGAAATATAAATCAAAACCACAGTAAGATACTACCTCCCACCTGTGAGAATGGCTTTTATCAAAAAGACGAGTAAAAACAAGTGCTGGCAAAGACATGGAGAAAAGAGAATCCTGGGTACTGTTGGTGGGAATGTGAATTGGTGCAGCCACTATAGAAGAGGATCTCTAGCACTGGGTGTTATGCTCAACTAATGAGTCATTGAACATTGTATCAAAAGCTAATGATGCACTGTCACTTGGCTAATTGAATTTAATAAAACAAACAACCCCCCCAAATAAAACAAAAAACAACAAAAAATATAACTACCATATGATTAACAATTCCACTTGTGAATATTTACCCTAAAAACAAAAACAAAAACAAAATCAGAAAAAGCTCTTACTTGAACCCTCATCTACTACAAAGAAACAAGAAGCATAGATATCTCACCTTGCTAAGCCTAGGGAACATATTCAGTGTTCGTGAAAATGTAATGATCCTTGGACTCAAAGCAATTTGGTTTAAAAGTCCAGCTCTGCCATCTATTCTTTGGATGACACTGAGATACTTGGTTTACCCCTTTGAATCTTATTAATTAACATCTCTAAAATGGGATTGTAATATATACATCATTGACTAAACTTTTCCAGTTTCCTTACTTCTTGGTATAACACATTTTTTGAGCATTTGCTCTATTTTTGGCAGATGTTTAAGTTTTAGGTTTAGAACCCTAAAATGATAGCTAAAAACTCTGTGTTCCAGATGGAAAGTACCAAGAAAGAATAGCAATAAAATCATCAAATAAATAAGAAAATTATTGGAGAATGGTAAGTACTAGGAAGACCACAAAACCAGGTAGTGGAAGATAGTGATTCTTTAGTGGTTGTGGTCAAGGAGAACTGAGCTGAGACCTGAATGATGATTAGAGTGAACCCCGTGGAATGTACAAGAACATAGGAATAGCCAGAAAAACAAAGTTGTTCAGGGAGAGTGGGGGAAGTGCAAAATGAATAGTGGTAAGGGGAAGGAAATTATAATATTTGATGGATTTTAATGAGATCAGTGTGGCTGGACAAATAATAAATGTGTGAGAATATAGATTAACATAAGGCTTAAAAGGAAGGCATGAGTCAGGTCATTTAAAGGTGTAAGGTTTTATTTTGATTACCATAGTCTTGATAAGATCCCTTTCATTCTTATATGTAAAAGGAAGTTGGACACAGATAATATATTTTTTATATACTTTTCTTATGTGGTACTTCTGACTTGACATACGATAATTATAAAATCACCTGGCATTTGCAAACCTACCTCTAACTTCTTTATCCCTTAATTCATTCATCCATCTACTCTAATATTGTTAAGAGAGTTTTGTAAAGAAGAAACCAAAGACTAAGACATATATTTCCACCAATTATTGCTGCATAACAAAAGGAAAATTTGCATTTGAATAATCCAATAACATACATTTCTAACATTGTCTGTGGTGAAGGTTGGAGAGAGTCTGCTGACTCAGTTAAGAGTCTCTAAGGGTGATCACAGCTTTGTAGTAAAGCTTGAAATCGGGTAACGTGATGCTGCCAGTTTTGTTTTTGTTTTTCAACATTTCCTTAGCCATTCAGGGTCTCTTCTGATTCCATACAAATTTTAGGATTATTTGCTCCAGCTCTTTGAAAAATACCGGTGGAATTTTGATCAGAATGGCATTAAAAGTATAGATTGCTCTAGGCAGTATAGACACTTTAACAATGTTTATTCTTCCATTAAAAGAGCATGGAACGGTCTTCCATCTTTTTATGTCTTCTTCAATTTCTTTCATGAGTGCTCTGTAGTTCCTCGAGTACAGGTCCTTTACCTCTTTGGTTAGGTTTATTCCCAGGTATCTTATGGTTCTTGGTGCTATAGTAAATGGAATCGATTCTCTAATTTCCCTTTCTGTATTTTCCTTGTTAGTGTATAAGAAAGCCACTGATTTCTGTACATTGACTTTGTATCCTCCCACGTTACTGAATTGCTGTATGAGTTCTAGTAGTTTGGGGGTGGAGTCTTTGGGGTTTTCCATATAAAGAATCATGTCATCTGTGAAGGGAGAGAGTTTGACTTCTTCCTTGCCAATTTAGATACATTTTATTTCTCTTTGTTGTCTGATTGCCGTTGCTAGGACTTCTAATACTATGTTGAACAAGAGTGGTGAGAGTGGGCATCCTTGTCGTGTTCCTGATCTCAACGGGAAGGCTGCAAGCTTTTTCCCATTGAGGATGACATTTGCTGTGGGTCTTTCATAGATAGATTTTATGAAGTTCAGGAATGTTCCCTCTATCCCTATACTTTGAAGCGTTTTAATCAGGAACGGATGCTGGATTTTGTCAAATGCTTTTTCTGCATCAATTGAGAGGACCATGTGGTTCTTCTCTCTTCTCTTATTGATTTGTTCTATCACATTAATTGATTTGTGAATGTTTAACCAACCTTGTAACCCAGGGATGAATCCCACCTGGTCATGGTGGATAATCTTTTTAATGCGCTGCTGGATCCTGTTTGCTAGGATCTTGTTGAGAATCTTTGCATCCATATTCATCAGTGATATTGGTCTGAAATTCTCCTTTTTGGTAGGGTCTTTGCCTGGTTTGGGGATCAGGGTAATGCTGGCTTCATAAAAAGAGTCTGGAAGTTTTCCTTCTGCTTCAATTTTTTGGAACAGCTTCAGGAGAATTGGTGTTATTTCTTCTTTGAAAGCTTGGTAGAATTCCCCAGGGAATGTGTCAGTTCCTGGGCTCTTGTTTTTTGGGAGGTTTTTGATCACTGCTTCAATCTCATTACTAGATATTGGTCTATTCAGGTTGTCAATTTCTTCCTGGTTCAATTTTGGGAGTTTATAGTTTTCCAGGAATGCATCCATTTCATCTAGGTTGCTTAGCTTATTGGCATATAACTGTTGGTAATAATTTCTGATGATTGTTTCTATTCCTTGGTGTTAGTTGTGATCTCTCCCTTTTCATTTATAATTTTATTAATTTGGGCTTTCTCTCTTTTCTTTTGGATTAGTGTGGCCAATGGTTTATCGATCTTATTGATTCTTTCAAAAAACCAGCTTCTAGTTTCATTGATATGTTCTACTGTATCTCTCGTTTCTACCTCATTGATCTCTGCTCTAATCTTCATTATTTCCCTTCTTGCGTATAGAGTTGGTTTGATTTGTTGTTGATTCTCCAGTTCTTTAAAGTGTAGAGACAGCTGGTGTATTCTGGATTTTTCAATTTTTTTGAGGGAGGCTTGGATGGCTATGTATTTCCCCCTTAGAACCGCCTTTGCTGTATCCCATAGGTTTTGGACTGAAATGTCTTCATTCTCATTGGTTTCCATGAATTGTTTAAGTTCATCTTTGATATCCTGGTTGATCCAAGCATTCTTAAGCAAGGTGGTCTTTAGCTTCCAGGTGTTTGAGTTCCTTCTGAACTTTTCCTTGTGATTGAGTTCCAGTTTCAAAGCATTGTGATCTGAGAATATGCGGGGAATAATGTCAGTCTTTTTGTATCAGTTGAGTCCTGCTTTGTGACCTGGTATGTGGTCTATTCTGGAGAAGGTTCCATGTGCACTTGAGAAGAATGAGTATTCTGTTGTTTTAGGGTGGAATGTTCTGCATATGTCTATGAGGTCCATCTGGACCAATGTTTCATTCAAGCTCTTATTTCTTTATTAATTTTCTGCTTCGATGATCTGTCTATTTCTGAGAGAGGCGTATTAAGATCTCCTACTATTATTGTATTCATATCAATATGACTCTTTATCTTGATTAATAGCTTTCTTATGTAATTAGGTGCTCCCATATTGGGGGCATAGATATTTACAATTGTTAGATCATCTTGATTGAAGATATGAACAGACACTTCTCCAATGAAGACATACAAATGGCTATCAGACACATGAAAAAATGTTCGTCATCACTAGCAATCAGGGAGTTTCAAATTAAAACTACATTGAGATACCACCTGACACCAGTTAGAATGGCCAAAATTAGCAAGACAGGAAACAGCGTGTGATGGAGAGGATGTGGAGAAAGGGGAACCTTCTTACACTGTTGGTGGGAATGCAAGTTGGTGCAGCCACTTTGGAGAACAGTGTGGAGATTCCTCAAGAAATTAAGAATAGAGCTTCCCTATGACCCTGCAATTGCACTGCTGGGTATTTACCCCAAAGATACAGATGTAGTGAAAAGAAGAGCCATCTGTACCCCAATGTTCATTGCAGCAATGGCCACGGTCGCCAAACTGTGGAAAGAACCAAGATGCCCTTCAACGGACAAATGGATAAGGAAGATGTGGTCCATATACACGATGGAGTATTATGCCTCCATCAGAAAGGAGAATACCCAACTTTTGTAGCAACATGGAAGGGACTGGAAGAGATTATGCTGAGTGAAATAAGTCAAGCAGAGAGAGTCAAGTATCATATGGTTTCACTTATTTCTGAAGCATAACAAAGAACACGGTGGACATGGGGAGATGGAGAGGAGAGGGAGTTGAGGGAAACTGGAAGGGGAGATGAACCATGAGAGACTATGGACTCTGAAAAACAACCAGAGGGTTTTGAAGGGGCGGGGGGGGGCGGGGGTGGGAGGTTGAGGAATCAGGTGGTGGGTAATAGGGAGGGCACATACTGCATGGAGCACTGGGTGTGGTGCAAAAACAATGAACACTGTTACGCTGAAAATAAACAAACAAACAAAAAAAACAGTAAAAAAAAGTCTCTAAGGGGAGAGGATAGGAATGGGTTGGCTGTACGAGTAACTAATATTCCTTGACTGAGGGGTCTAACAAGGCCATGCACGACTCATGGCAATGCATAGGTTTAGAGAGCAAGTTAGAAATAGGCCCATAGTCCCTCATATTTTGTAGGCAAGAACATGTCTATAACCACTACTGAAGTGAAGAGACAAGGTAATACACTCACCTTTAAAAGGAAGAAGTGAGAAGTTACGTAGCAGGGGGAGAGTAGATGCAAAGAGGAAAAGAATTGTGGACAATAATCTAATCCATTTGGAATGGAAAAAGCTCTATTTTCCAAAATAGCACAAATACACTAGAAAAAAAAGAAAGAAAGAAAGACTGAAAGAAAGAAAGTAGGAAGGAAGGAGAGAAAGAGAGAAAGAAAGTAAGGTCTGATAGGTAAGCTCCAAAGAGTTACTTTTTCCTTACAAACCTCCCTTTCTCACTTGTAATCCTCGGGTTCAAACTTCATGTACATAATACTGTTTGCCAACACAGATTCAAGCTTGAGTCAATAAATCTTGTATTCATTGTATACCTTCCAGAAAATCTGTACTCTACATTCACTGGTTACAAAACTTTAATGTTTCTATCTGTAATTAAACACAAGCATTATTTTTCATATTACAGTTTAAACTTAAAAATATTCAGCTCTATCTAGCTTCCTGTACTGACGTTGACCATGCCATTTTATATCTTGACACATTTGCTTATATCATTCCCTCTACCAAGAAATTTCTTCCAAATAGTAAGTATTCAAGACACATTATGAAATTTTTTTCACGTTATGAAAAGATAAGAGAAGGAATAAAATATTTCATACACTAAACAAAAGCAACATTTGGTGTTAAAGCACAGAATTGGTATTACCAACTTTACCACTAAGATCATCACAAAAAGATTGTTCATATTTAGTTGTTATTTGGATTAATGACAATTACTAGTAAAACAAAAGAATGAGTAATAATATGAACTTACTGAAATAAGTCTGAAGACTCCACCATCTGGCGAGAATGATGGTATAAAGTACTCCAACTCTATCTATATGTAACATATACACAAAATATTTTATAATGTCAAGATATACAAGTTAAATGCCTTATTAAATATCTGGTTATGAAAGAAAGATATAAAAATTAAGAAAAAAAAGAAATGACTTCTGTGCTATTGGAACCTGAAATTAGCCTGAGCTTGTTAAAGTCATAGGTGTACTGACATAATGTGGACACTTATATGAGGCATGGAATGTATTGGTTTATGTATGTGTATATATATATATATATATGGGGGCAGTAGCCATCGATCCAAGGCAAATTTCAGAGAATTTTGTACTCACTTGTCAGCTTGTTTTATTGATATCATTGATACTTATTATTTGAACCTAGTTTTAGTGAGAACTTCATAAAGCACTGTCACTGGGGCCAGTCATGTAGTAAGAATGTGTCTATCTGACCAGCAGGGTATAAAATGTCCTGACTGAGAATCCCTATTGAGCTTCCTTGTCCCAGGGCATTCCAAGCATATATCCTTGGTTTCTGATTTAAGAGAGAAAAGCATATCCTTTATTTGTCTGTGCCTGGTCTTTTGGCTTGTTCGCTGGGAGGCAGCTTTTGGCAGAGAAATATCCTTACTCTAATGCATTAAACTGTAAAACAGCATAAACAGTAGCTTCAGAGGCATTGCCATTTAAAGTCCTGTTAGATTTCTTTAGGAATCAAATGGGTTTGACTGCCCTAGCACAATTACAAATGCTATAACTATAAAGAAAATAAACTTGCTTTGTGAAGTCAAAAATGTTTCTCACCAGCAGGCAAATTCCCTTAATGATAGGGATCTAGGGGCTTACGTTTTAAACAAGTATTTCCTTTGTCCCACATTGATTGTACTAATCTTGCACACCATGGACCAGATTTCTGAATGTACTTGGGGGGACCCTGCACTGACTTCTTGGCCACTAAAAGTGCAGTAAAACTGAAATTCTTGCAAAGATGTGTGACTACTTTGTTAAGTAATTAAGAGTAATAAAGTTAATTAAAATCAGTTTACCTTTACAAATGAATTTTGCTACTCTCACAGTATGAGATTAAACTTCTCAAACTTTTCAAAAGTTGAGACCTGTTCTTTTTTTGTTTCATGTGTTTATGATTTATCATCTTATTTTATTTTTATTTATTATTCAGTATCTTACAATTTGGAATAGACTCATTTCCTTTTTAATTTTCAAACAATTTTCAGCAAACATACGGATAGATTAATGGACAAACCCCACCATTCCTCCCTTATTTTTGTCTAAGACAGTTCTGTATATTTTCTGAATAGTTCTAAATTTAAGATTATTTATATGTATTTGTGATCTTCATACAATGTAATGAGTCACTGTTTCATTTTCCTATATTCTTGAGATTTTTCAAAAGTAACATTGAAATTATATTTTTTGTGGTCTAAGTGGGCTGTCATAGATATTTGAATATGATGATTAGGACATATTTACATTTATGATCCAAACACTAAATCGATAAAAAAGTTATACCTGGTTAATTGCATGCCTATTGCTCGATTAACGAGGGATCACTTTATAACTAACTCTTTTAGAAATTTTATATTAAAACATTAGTATCTATTTATTAATCTAAAATAGCCCTTTAAAGGATGCTTTCTGGCAGGGGGTATGATGTTTGTCTGCCTTTTCCTTTTACCAGCATCATATCCACCATCAAAAACAAAGCAAAACAAAAAGAAAAGCCACAGCTTTAAAAACAGATTGTTTCCTTTTATGTACATGATAGACTGAGGTGATTGTGAATGTAAGAGAACATGCATTTTCAGAGGAAAAAGTGTATAAAGAAATCTCAGGAGATTAAATTTCTATTTCCTGCTTCAGCTATTAGCTAGGTGGCTAAAGGCAATGAGTTTCAAAATGTGATTCTATGGAGTTGATCACATTACACTTTAAAATAAGCATATATATACTTTCCTCAAATCTTACATTTGAAGTATGAACTCATGTATTTTTATGGAGGCTAAAAAGATGTCCCTAAGGTCTATGAACACACATAATAGCATGATTATTAAAAATATTTCCCTTGATCCAAAATGTGTGATTCCACAAATGTGCTTTTTGTGCCTACTCATGTTTTTGTCTTGATGAAATGAACTCTGTAAGACCATTGTACCTAGTTCATTACCTCTTCTTGCTAATTTACACTCATAATTCCCTTCATTCATTGTTGCTTCTGGCTTTGATTGATGACAGGCTACCTAGGCAAAATATCTGAACTGACTTCAAATTCAACTGTTTTGTGTCACAGTGCCATGGTTGTGAAATTCTCGGTACCATATTGTCCATTCTATTTTCTACCTCTGTGGTCCCTAATCCTGAACTCTTCTACAGTTTCATCCTCTTCTATCAGACCAAAACAAATAATACAGATACTAGTCCTCTCTATCTCCTTTGGATTTCCTTATACTGTATTGACACTGTTGGCGATATCAACCTCAGTCTTAACCTATAGGCAGATAACTATCAAATTTATAACTCCATCTTTGAACTCTACTTCGAGCACCAGACATGAATATTGAAACCCCTATTTGTTCTCTACTATTAGATGTCTCAAAGGTTGCTCAGATTCATGTCCAAAACCAAAATCAGACCTTATTTCTTAATTTCCTATAAAATTTTTCAGTTCCTTCATATAGAATCAAAAAAAAATTGTAATTATATATACATTTTTTATTGTTTGACTGATGTTTACCTTTCCTATGAGTGTATAAGTTCCATTAGCACAAGAGGCCTATCTCTTCTGGTCAACATCTCTATCCCCCTTGCTTAACAGAGTGTCTGGAATGTAACAGGTGTTTGGAAAATATTTATTGAACATTTAATAAAGCAATTCTGGAGGATAAATAACAGGAAGAAGAAAAGATTGCAAAATATTCCTAAGTTTTTGTGATACTAATAGTTTTAGCAAGTTAAGAATTGTAATTTTTATCAGACAATAAGTGAAACAGTTTGCATATAAAATTTTTTATTAGTCTTATATCAAATAATTCCAGAAATAAAATATTCCCTTATTAGACACATGTATATAAATAGCAGAGAGATGATAAGTGGGAAGATGGATAGATGTATACATACAAACATACATGCATGCATACATAATTTTTGTAAGAGGAGCCACTGATTTTGAGGCATGTAGCAAGTGTAGGAAAGTATTGAGGATTCTGTAGTTCAGAAAACACATCTAGAATGTTAATAAATAGCAGTTTTGCTTTTTAGTTTTTTGAATCTTCTTTTTCAAAAGAAGGATGAAGTAAGTCCCAATGCTTGGCCTAGGATGAAATGACACAATGTGTGGTTGATCCCTGGCAGTTTAGATTTCACCCCCACTCTGGATATATATTTTCTATGTCAAATAATCTTTGTTAAGGATGTGCTGATGTCTGTTTTTGAAAGGGAAGACAAGACAATTTAAACTAATTGGCCCTTAGAGCTCCGAAGAGTTTAATTCCCTCATGTGATTAAACTCTTTATTCCTAAAGACTCTATTCCCTTGATTTTAAAATTGAATAAGATTCAGCATTTGTTTTATACATACAAACACACATACCCAAACACACACATATACAGTTATGAAATCATCTCTCTTTTAGGCAGTAGACTGTGTATTTTCAATGAACAAATAGTCAATCTTAAGAAGAAATAATACTAGAAATTTAAGAATTTATTTCAGGGAAGTGGAGAACACAGTTAATAAAATAGGAAGTTTTATTGTGTTACTCTAGCAAAATGTCAAATAAAAAAACCCAGCATATTATTTTTTTGTCATTTAACATATTCTTTTGCTTTCTGAAATCACATAGTGGAAAAAAAGCCATATTTAAGAATAGATTATAAAAATATAACATAATAATATTAATATCATGTATGGTTAGCTTTCTTCTGTTTATCACTTACCCATGTATTTAATGAAACTGAAATCTTAGAAAAACTTGAGAATTTTCTATCTATAGATATTTTCTTTTTTTTTTTAAGGATTTTATTTATTTATTTCACAGATAGAAATCACAAGTAGGCAGAGAGGCAGGCAGAGAGAGAGAGAGAAGGAATCAGGCTTCCAGCTGAGCAGAGAGCCTGATGTGGAGCTGGATCCTAGGATCCCGGGATCATGACCTGAGCCGAAGGCAGAGGCCCTAACCCACTGAGCCACCCAGGCACCCCTATCCATTTCTTATGTATTTGCTTAGCCCCCACTTTTTTTGAGAGTTTATGTGTCTTTAATACTTTCCTCTTTTCCAGATATTCTGCTATAGACTATGTATGCATTGTTCCACTTGGTCTTCCAACTTTATGATACAGATAATGATTTGTCCCAATTTTGTGAATGAAGGTATGGGAATTAAGAAGCTTGATCAGTCTGAAAAACAACCTGAGGGTTTTGAAGGGGCGGGGGTGGGAGGTTGAGGGAACCAGGTGGTGGGTAATAGGGAGGGCACGTATTGCATGGAGCACTGGGTGTTGTGCAAAAACAATGAATACTGTTACGCTGAAAAAATAAATTAATTAATTAAAAAAAAAGAAGCTTGGTCAGATTCACAAAGCAAAAATCACAAAATTCACAAAAAAGAAGAGGACAAAATACTTTTATTTGTGGCAGACATCAGAACTACACTTTACTGTGTAAATTCCTTTATACCTTCAACCAATCCTCTTCAAATTATGTTTAAAAACATTGATAATTTAAGTTTCTCATCCTTTAAAGCATGAAAACTATTGCCTTAGAATGAAAGTTACAGATGTATATAAATACATCATCCTTATTTCTTTTGAATATCCTCAATTTGATTCTATATTGAAGGCTTATCATTTACATTTCTATGGACTTGAAAATATTTTATTGCATGTTTATTTCAAAGACATTAGTTTTCTAGATATACACCTGCATCCTCATTTATGGCTGTTGCATCACATTGTATCTCCTTCCTTAATGCTCCAGGGTTTTGGTATATTTGTTTCTGTTTTTGTCTTTAAATAACAGTTGACTTTTTCTGTCAATTCTGATTGTTTAATACATAGAATATGCCACTGTGATTTCTTATCATCAGTTGCACATTATGTAGTTATTTTTCTGGATTTAGAATAGCATATTGGTTATATTGTACAGAAACTCCCTACATTTGTTGATTCCTCTCATTCAACAGGTATTTTAAAGTAAATTCTATGGTAAAACAATGTATGAATTGCTAATTTATTGTTTTTGATGAGACTCACTTTTGTGGTAATATTTTACAAGAAATTATTATTTTTTTTAATTTTTTAAATTTTAAAATTTAAAACCTTTTAAAATTCATTAAAATGTTAATCAGGTAATATTTTCTATTTTTTTCAGTTATTTAAACATCTTAAGAGAGTGAATTTTTAAAGTATAATCTAGTAGTTCAGGATCATGTTTTTCTATAACATCAATATACTTATCACAAATAATTCTTATTCGTTGATTCAGTCCTATATTTTAAGTTAATGCTTTTTTTAAAGATTTTATTTATTTATATGACAGAGAGATAGAGAGCACAAGTAAGCAGAGCAGCAGGCAGAGGGAAAGAGAGAGGCAGCCTCTCTGCTAAGCAGGGAGCCTGATGCGGGGCTCGATCCCAGGACCCTGGAATCATGACCTGAGCAGAAGGCAGCCGCTTAACCAACTGAGCCACCCAGGTGACCCTAAGGTAATGCTTTTAATCAGAATTGATAGTGTACTGATTCAGATGCTAATCTCATTTAGAAATATTCTCACAGACATGCCCAGAATTATGACTAACTGTATTTCTTGCTCCTTGTGGCCCAGTCAAGTTGGCACATAAAATTAGCCATTACAACATGGGCCTAAATAAGTTTCATATCATGTAGAAAGTACCAAATGTCATAAGATAGTTAAGAAAGTTGATAGATCAATGTCAAGAGGAAGAATATACTACTTATTATTTTCCACTTTAAGAGTTTACTCATCTTCCTCTTTGCTCAATAACTCTTGGGTTATACATTTGAAATTCATCTGAAGGTTGTGATAATGTGTAAAAAGTAGAGAGCTGCATTTCCCCAAATCACCTTTCAAGAATGGATCCTACTTAGATTTGGGAAAAAGAGGAACTTGTGTGAAATTTGGAAGCTGAAAGAAAATCAGAGGCCATTATTCTTGGAAGGTTATCCTGGTCAGACCCTGTGATGGACAGAGGTGGGTCTCAGCTTGTCTCTTTGGCCTCTGTTCCCTGCCCAGCATGTCTCCACACTGTGGGCCCTGCTTGTCAGCAGCATTTGCTGGCCCACCACCAAGCACTCATTTGGGCCTGCAAAAGCTGCAGATGAAATACAGATGAAATAGTCATTTTCACTGATCTCACCATGAGCTCTCACTTAGTAGTCCCCTTCACCAGCCAGATCAGCTTCTCAGATTTTTTGTAAACTCTAACTTGTTCACCCATGCCATGGCTGCAGGTGGAAAGTAAGTGATTTTTCCCTGATCCTCCAACTTATCCCTTCTAGACTTTAACCTCTTCAGCATCTGCCAAGTTTCTCTTACTGAATTTCTATGAGATTGCTCATTCCCAAAATACTTGTGGTAGTGAGCATTCTTGACCACAAGGGTGTAACAATATCTACTGTTCATGGAGTGCACACCATGCTGTAACTTGTAGATACACTTTATGCTAAACTTAGCCTGCTGGATAAGCATTCTCACCCTTGTTAAATGGATGAAAGAACTGGAAATTAGAGAAGTCACAGGTTTTCTCAAGCGCACAGAGATCATAGGTCATAGTGCTAGGATTAGAACCCTTCTCTGAGTGTGCTTCTCTGTCAACTAATTAATTCTTTATGTAAAAATGTGGAATGGCAAATATCAAACTAACCTAAAAGTCAGATACTTTAACTGTATAAAGTAGATGAGTGCCTGGCAAAAATGGCATCTAATACATCATAAAAGTTGGCAGTCATTTTGCTATAAAAATTGAACTATCTCAAAAATGCATGAAGCAAATCATCTCACCAAAACAGCAATTTCCACTCTATTCTTAGCTTGCCCAGTGTCACCCAAGAAATATATTTCCTAAAATGCTTGCTTCTTCTAACCTTTTGGGGGACAGCCGGCGCTTAGCACTGTGCCTTATTCTGCCTTGTGTTGTGCGCTGACAGATCTAATCCCCACTAGAGCAGTATTTCCCATCAACAGATATTTAGAAAGTGTTTCAGTCTGAGGATACTTGAGCCTTAACTTACTGACCTTTGTCCTGATGCAGAATCAAAAGTGTTTCCATACTGTTGTCTCCTTGAGTCATCTCAATTATAACAAAACAAAATAAATCTTTAGGACAGAAATGCACTTAGGATAGCTGATTTACTATTGTTCTAAGCTAACAAAAGTATGTTTCTTTCTTCCTAGTGCATTTAAGATGTGATAATAACAAAATAAATCTCTTAGAAACAAACAAATCTCTTTGGGAGCTAGAGAAAAGCTCTTAAAAAAGTCATTTTGAGGTACCAATTTCCTCTCTTGCACATTCGGATGTTCAGATATGTTTTGGAGAAGAAGACACTAAAAGACTAGATGTCAGACACCTTGTCTCCTTTTTAGGACACTTTGTGAAAAACAAACCACTTAAATCTGCTGCCTAGTAGCTCATTTTGTATTTATATCTTCCATTCCTTCCAAAGTGTCAAATGTGTTCTAATGGACTCATATTTAGACTAACATTTATATATAATGAAAGGAAATGACTTTTGAAAAAAAAATAGTAGTGTTTACTCCATACAACTCCAGAGAGAAATAGACTAATGTGTTTCTCTCCACGTTGCTTTCTCATTTTTTCTGATTGTACTTTACCCATCATCACTTCCACGCTCTCATGTTACTGTTATCCTACAGAAAACTTACTGCGGTGGAAACCAAACTCCTCATTCCCTACCCACGCTCCTAAAGCTCTCTTCAAATTCATTCTTGTCCTAGCTAACAAATGGCAGTGAGTTCCCCAAGTCTCCTTGTTACTTCCCATACATCTCAACAGGGCGCTGGAGAAGCTTGCTGTTCTGAACTGCGCATAGGCACAGACAAGAAGCTCCAAGTTAAACCCTCACTTACCCCTGGCCAAAGGTCCAGAGAATAGGGTGACTTCACAACAGAAAACCTTTTTGGCAATACTCTCTGTTCCAAAACACTAACAGGAAAACTGCATCCTTCCCCCACATCCTTCATCCCTATGGCTTTTTCAGGGTCTAGTGAAAAGGTGATCTTCAAACTCCATCCCCAGCCGTGGAAGCAGGAAGCAGGATAGTGTCAACTGGACCCAGCAGGTAGCTGGTTTCTCACCCCTCAGACAACAGAGGCAGGGGGGACCGTGATTTCACCCCCAGATACTGTCAGTAAAGTCCAGGAACTGAGCTGTCACCACTGATGGTCAGTGCTGAGACTCAATGAGGCAGTTTAAACAAGGCTAATAACCATCCTGTTGCTCACAAAGCACCCATTTTCATCACAAGCATGAGGGAGTCAGGGACTGAGCCTCCATATCCACCTGCTGTCTATGAGACACGACACAATCTTGGGGGTAGAGCTAGTCGACACTCACAGCTTTTCCCTTTCTGTCAGCAGTGCTTTGCAAGAAACTGAGTCAGAAGGAAGGGGCACAACATTTTCAAGTACTAAAAGAAAAGAAGGGTCAGCCACAAAATCTATATCCAATAAAATATACCAGGAATTAAAAATGCATTAAGAATGAGAGAGAGGGGTGCCTGGGTGGCTCAGTGGGTTAAGCCTCTGCCTTCGGCTCGGGTCATGATCCCAGGGTCCTGGGATCCAGCCCTGCATCTGGCTCTCTACTCAGCAGGGACTCTGCTTCCCCCCACCTCTCTCTCTGCCTGCCTCTCTGCCTACTTGTGATCTCTGTCTGTCAAATAAATCTTAAAAAAAAAAAATGAGAGAGAAATATAGACAAGTTTAGATGAAGGAAAACAATTTGTTGTTAGCACACCTAGTCTTGAAAAATGGCTAAAGAAATTCCCTGAACAGAGAGAAAATGGTAACAGAAGAATTCTTGGAACTTCAGAAAAGGAAACACAAAATTGATTAAAAAAATGAGAAAAACAACAGAATGACTAT
Source organism: Meles meles (assembly GCF_922984935.1). Taxonomy (NCBI): domain Eukaryota; kingdom Metazoa; phylum Chordata; class Mammalia; order Carnivora; family Mustelidae; genus Meles; species Meles meles. The sequence goes on from NC_060070.1 coordinate 29,121,699, forward strand.
CCTTCATCTCATGTGTTTCTTATACCATATTTGATGGTTGAAGTAAAAATTATGTCATCTGATGTTATGCTCAATGTTAAGTAGAGGAAATACTTAAGACAATTATATTTAAAAAGTTGGGAGATGGTGTGCCTGGGTGGCTCAGTGGGTTAAGCCGCTGCCTTCGGCTCAGGTCATGATCTCAGGGTCCTGGGATCGAGTCCCGCATTGGGCTCTCTGCTCAACAGGGAGCCTGCTTCCCTCTCTCTCTCTCTGCCTGCCTCTCTGCCTACTTGTGATCTCTTTCTGTCAAGTAAATAAATAAAATCTTAAAAAAAAAGTTGGGAGATAACTTCATGCAATTAAATAAGATCTAGTCATGTGATTACTGTACATTAACACTTTCCAAAATTAAAATTGGACAGGATAAATTTCCAAATTCTTAATAAACTTGGGAGGACTTGCATACTATGGTGACAACTACATCTTTTACCTTCACCTTAAACCACTTTCACCCTCCCATACTGTGCTGCTCCTGCTCTGACATTCCTTCACTTGCCCTCCAGGACTTTTGTACATGTGTTTCCAGTTTCTGAAATGCTTTTCATGTAGTTCACTCCCATTCATTCTTTAGGTTGAAAGTCAAAGGTCACAACTATAAGGAAGATTTCTCTGACTCCAACCCAATCAAATTAGATACCTGATTATGTTTCTTCAATCTCTTTTCATTTGGCTCTTTAGCCCATATGGGCAGAGGACAAATGCTTTTCACCACTGTATTCTCTCTGCCAGCACAGAGCCTGGCCCACAAAAGAAGTTCAGTAGGATTTGTTCAACAAATAAGCGAAGTAGGAGTTGATTTCTCTCAAGGATTTTGCTCTAAATACCCTTCACATAGAGGCACAATATCTGATGTCTAAATATTTATTTATATTAAGGGCTTATAAAATGTTTAAAATTCAGAAAAAATTATTAATTCAGTAATATGTAACAAAATATATTGCAACATTAAGGTTGAGAAAATATTTCACAATAAAGAAAACTCTAGTTTCATGATGATTAATTGCAACTTATAATTTTGAATTGAATTATGGACCAGACATTTTGAAGGCAATTGAGAATATTATTGAGACATTCAACAACATTTGAATATGAATCAAGGATTCAAGGATTAGCCAATAATTGAATTATTAATAAAAGTGGGTATGATATTAAAGTACTCTCAAATTATATGGAGGTAACCAGAAAATAAACTATGTGTGTAGAGGAGGAAAAAAGCATGAATAAGGGAGTGACTAAATGATGAAACAAATTGGGAAAACATGAACAATGGGTAAATCTGGAAAAGTAGCTGAGAGCCCTTTGTAGAATCCTTCCAACTTTGTAAATGTGAAATTATATCAAAATACAAAGTCTCAAAGACAGAGAATTATTTAAACTTAAGGAAAACCACTGTCTAGAACACTTGGAATTATATATTCACATACAATTCTTCTTGAAAATTTTTCTTGATTTAGGTCAAGACTGGTAAAGTTTTACTGGTAAAAAGATCAATTAACATTAAAAACTCAATGATAATCAGAAAATAAATATTACATTAAAGATAACCATTTGAATTGACTTAACATAATTAATGATCATGAACTTATATAGAGAGAATGAATCAAATTATATTTCATTACATATTCACAAGTACAGAGTACTTTTCCCACCCCTGCCATTAGATATGCCAACAATGTAAAAAATAGAAAAATACGTAAGTATTTTAAAAGATGTTGAAATTTCTTGGCATCAGGGAAATACAAATCAAAACCACAATGAGATACCTCCTCACACATGCCAGAATAGCTAAAATTAACAACTCAGGGAACAACAGATGATGATGATGTAGAGAAAGGGAAATCTTCTTGCACTATTAGAAGGTATGTAAACTGGTTCAGCCACTCTGGAAAACAGCAAGGAGGTTCCACAAAAAGTTAAAAATAGAGCCACTCTATGACCTACCAGTTGCACTATTAGGTATTTATCCACAGGATACAAACAAGAATTCAGAGGGGCACATGCACCTCCTTCTTTATAGCAGCATTGTCCACAATAGCCAAAATACAGAAAGAGACCATATGTCCACTAATAGATGAATGGATAAAGAAGATGTGGTATATATTCATCAAATATTACTCAGCCATCAAAAAGAATGAAATTCTGCCATGAGCAACAACTTGGATGGTACTAGAGGATACTATGCTAAGCCAAATAAGTCAGAGAAAAACAAGTATATGATTTCACTCATATGTGGAATTTAAGAAACAAAATATATGAAAATAGGGGAAGGGAAAGAAAAATAAGCTGAAAACAGAGAGGCAGACAATCCATAAGAGAATTTGGAATGCCAAAATGAGAAGAGAAAAAGAACAGGGTTGAGAAATATTTGATGAAATAATGGCCATATTTTTTCCCAAAATTAATGACAAACCCTTATGGATTTAAGAAACTCAAAAATTGGTGGAGCACCTGATGGCTCAGTGGTTAAGTGTCTGCCTTTGGCTCAGGTCATGATCCCAGGGTCCTGGGATTGAGCCCTGCATCAGGCTCCCTGTTAGATGGGAAGCCTGCTTCTCACTCTCCCACTCTTTGTGTTCCCTCTCTTGCTGTGTCTCTCTGTCAAATAAATAAATAAATCTTTAAAAAAAAGAAAAAGAAAGAGAAACTCAAAGAATGGGATGCCTCGGTAGCTCATTTAGTCAAGCATTTGCCTTTGGCTCAGGTCACAATCCCAGAATCCTAGGATCAAGTCCCTCAGTGGGACCCTTGCTCAATGGGGAGCCTGCTTCTCTGCCTGCTGCTCTCTCTGCTTGCTGTTCCCACTGCTTGTCTCTCTCTCTCTCTCTGACAAATAAGTAAATAAAATATATCTAGAAGAAGAAGCTCAAAGAATAAAAAATGGATGTATATCAAATATACATACATAATAGTCATATTACATTAAAACTACTTTGAAGGAAAGACAAAGAGAAAGACTTCACTGCAGCCAAAACAAACAATACTCATTTTGTAAGGGGAACATAGAGAACTCTTAAAACAGATTTCTTACCAGAAACTATACAAGCCAGAATACAATGGAATGACATTTTTACATGCTTGAAGAATAAACAAAATAAAACTTTGAAAACAGTATTCTAAACCCAATGCAAATATATATCAAAAATGGTAGCCAAATCAGGTAACCAAAATCAGGTAACCAAATATTGGGAGAATTGATTGGTAATGTACCTTTAATTCAATAAAAGTTAACAGAAGTCTTTAGGCAGAAGGAATATGATACTAGATAAAAACAAATCTCATTCTACACACACACACACACACAAAAAACCAGAGTGCTAGAACTGAAATGAAGGTAAATGTCAAATTCATTTTTTCTGATCTTTAGTAACACTCAGTGACAACTATCTAAAACAGAGATAGTAACAATATATTGTGTGTTTAAACATATGTAAACATTAAATGCATGACAAAGAAATGGAAAGGAGACATGGAAGTAGACTGCTGTAAGTTCCTGAGCCAACAGAAAAGCATACGAATTAATAATTGGATTGTTAAGGTTGTAAGATAAAAATCAATATGTAAAAATCAATTTGATATCTGTGCATTAGCAATGAAAAATTGGATTTTGAATTAAAAAAAATACCATTTACAATAGCACTAAAACAGGAGTTGTAGGTATAAAGGTTTGGCATTAATTTTGTTACTTTACAATTCCAAAAATACAGGTACAGTCAAGCCCAACTTGCTCCTGGGAATATTTTTATTTTGCTTTTAACATCAGGTAAGGAATGTCTTTTTCTGAGTTTTTGCTTAAGGATGTAGAAAATTAAATTTTAACTGCTGAAAACAGAATAGTCACACATTAGGGAATTAGGGATTTAAGGGTTTCAGGTGTTTTTGAAAAGCCTTAGTAATCTGAAGTTTCACATACTTTTTTATATAACACACGAGTTCTGAGACTTTTGAGGTTCACTTATTCTACACATTGAACTCTAAAAGCAGCATGTGCATATTTTTGAGATATCAAATGTATAATCTTGGAACGGTATTTGAAGTACAAAATGCCTTTAATGAACTAAAATGATTCAAGAAGAACATATTGCACTTACAACACATATTCTTTACTATGGGCTTCTAAGAGAGGTGGATATGATGCTGTGAAGAAAAGCAATTGCATTCTCAGTAGGTTATCACAGTGTATGTTCAGAAGTTTCTAATTGAAGGCATGCTTCATTTGCCTTGGCTGTAAAAAAACCTACATTTGCTCATGATTATGTCTGTAAATGCCCTCGTAAAATATACTCTAGCAAACACACCCGCACACTTGCACATGTGCACACACATGCACATAGACACAAACATTTTACAATTTACTAAGAAATATTTTCATGCAGACTACTTTTTTTATGGTTTTTCTGAGATCTTTAAGAATATAGAAAATTTAGATATTAATATAAATTAATTTAGATGTATTAGAACATATTAAAAAGCCCTGCGTTTGATTTAGTAAATTAAATTATTTTTTCATTTTTTCATTTTTTTTAAACATTTGCTTATTTTAGAGGGAAAAATAGAGAAAGAACAGAGTCCACAAGCAAGGGGAGGAGCAGAGGGAAAGGGAGAGAAGCAGCTCCCCATTGAATGCAGAGCCCAACTGGATCCCAGTGTCCTGAAATCATGACCCACGCCATGATTCAAGATGAATCAAAAGTCAAATGCTTAACTGATTGTACTACATGGACACCTCTTTTCAGTTTAAAATGGGAAAATGTCGGGGCATCTGGGTGGCCCAGTGGTTAAAGCCTCTGCCTTCCGCTCAGGTAATGATCTCATGGTCCTGGGATCGAGACTTGCATTGGGCTCTCTGCTCAGCAGGGAGCCTACTTCGCCCTCTCTCTCTGCCTGCTTCTCTGCCTATTTCTGATCTTTGTCTGTCTAATAAATAAAATCAGTCTTTAAAATGGGAAAATGTCAGGAAGGATTTCCTAAATTATGTTTTCCATACTTTGATTTTTTAAACCAATAATTAAATGTTTTTCTTTAAAGCAGTTTGCTTTGTTTAAATTTTCTTTCAAATAGTAATACACAGGGGGCACCTGGGTGGCTGAGTGGATTAAGCCTCTGCCTTCAGCTCAGGTCGTGATCTCGGGGTCCTGGGATTGAGTCCTGCATCGGGCTCTCTGCTCAGCGGAGAGCCTGCTTCCTCCTCTCTCTCTCTCTCTCTCTGCCTACCTCTCTGCCTACTTGTGATCTCAATCTGTCAGGTAAATAAATAAAATCTTTTTAAAAAAATAGTAATACACAGACACACGCATATACAAAAACAGATAATATAGATCTACTATCAGTATTTCACTTTATCTTGTCACTTTCTAGTTCCTTGTTCATGTCTTATTGAGGAAAAGGGATGCTTCACAATATGCTCAACATAAACTTTAAAGATAGTTGCATGGGATTATAATTATTATTACAGAAAAATAAGGACTGAATTGAGAATTGAGTATCAGTAGTGCCTTCCAGAAGAAAGTTCATGCCAGTCATGATGGTATTCAGGTTTGTTTCTCCTGCTCTCCAGCCAGAAGAGATTAGAGATCACTAAACACCAAAATAACCTCCATTCTGAATCTCATTGTCATTTACAGGATAGGTTATTTTAATTCCTGAGACTCTCTGCCTAACAAATTCTACTTTTAGGAATCCTACCCACTTAAAGACCTGCCATTTAATAAGCTTGTGACTTTGAACAAACTACCTAATCTGGGAGCTTCAGATCCTTCAGAGGTAAACTATAAAGCCTGACCCATAAACTGAATGGGAGTAGCAAAACACTAAGAATAAAATTCTTGGTCCATAGTAAGACCTCATCATTGATAAATATTGTGATTATTATTAGAGAGGAAATAGTATATAATTAGAAAGAGAGAATGAAAGACCTCTGTTAGAACATAGGTTTTATTTTGTGATGCAAAAAATTATGGTTTATAGATCATTATTAATGTATTCAAAATATAGAGATATACAAAATCAAGTGTAAGAAAGTCTTCAATCCTTAATAACAATAGGCAATGAGCATAACCACATCTAGACATTATAGATTATCAGAATATGTCTGTGAAGAGAGCTGGAGCATTCATGACTACAAAACATTCAATTAAAATTTATAGAGCTTTACATAGTCTGGCTATTGTAGACATTGCTGCTATAAACATTCGGGTACACGTGCCCCTTCGGATCACTATGTTTGTATCTTTAGGGTAAATACCCAGTAGTGCAATTGCTGGGTCATAGGGTAGTTCTATTTTCAACATTTTGAGGAACCTCCATGCTGTTTTCCAGAGTGGTTGCACCAGCTTGCATTCCCACCAACAGTGGAGGAGGGTTCCCCTTTCTCCACATCCTCGCCAGCATCTCTCATTTCCTGACTTGCTAATTTTAGCCATTCTGACTGGTGTGAGGTGATATCTCATTGTGGTTTTGATTTGTATTTCCCTGATGCCGAGTGACGTGGAGCACTTTTTCATGTGTCTGTTGGCCATCTGGATGTCTTCTTTGCAGAAATGTCTGTTCATGTCCTCTGCCCATTTCTTGATTGGATTGTTTGTTCTTTGGGTGTTGAGTTTGCTAAGTTCCTTATAGATTTTGGATACTAGCCCTTTATCTGATATGTCGTTTGCAAATATCTTCTCCCATTCTGTCAGCTGTCTTTTGGTTTTGTTAACTGTTTCCTTTGCTGTGCAAAAGCTTTTGATCTTGATGAAATCCCAATAGTTCATTTTCGCCCTTGCTTCCCTTGCTTTAGTGCCAAATCCTCATATTTTTCTCATCTGAGACTAACTTTACCAATAGAGCTAGATAGGGTGAAGTTCTAACTTCTCAAGATCTTTCAAACTTACCCAGGTGTGAGGAAGAGGAAGATGCACATCAGACAGGAAGAAATGCAAGAAATTTCAAGTTGAAATCCAAGACAAGGATGGTCTCCACCATCCCCTAAATTAGTCACTTATTTGTTTCTTTATTCAATAACTAATTATTGAATATGGGACTTGGTACCAGCCTCATGCTTGACAGACTTGGTAATACTGTGCTGAGCAAGATGGGAGCCTCTGCATTTATGAAATAAATATCTACCCACAGAAATAAATTGCTTTATTGAAATTATTTTATTTATTTAGTGACTACTGCTCTAAGAAATAAAGAGATAAACATAACTTCAGAAAATTATAAAGGTTATGGAGAAAATGAAACAGGGAGATATCTTGGGGGATCAGGGTCAACTTTGGTTTGGATAGTTGGGGAAGCCGTCTCTGAAGAAGAGACACTGAATCTGAGAACTTCATGGGACATTGAACTTTCAGTGATTTAAAGAAATAGCCCTGAAGCTAGGATGCCTTCCCTTATTCTGAGCCCCATGTTTATTCTATTAGAAATTCTAAAGATCATGGTGGTTTGAGATGAGACCCTTGCAGATAGGCAACATCTCAGATCAAAACCTAAACTACAGAGAATATCTGAACGTGATATAAGAAGCTAAAATTGGTTTAACGCAATGGAACTTAGAAAGATGATGAAATGAACTAAATAAAAGGGGGCACATAAACACAAGAGACTCAAGCAGATACTGAATATAAAATTAAGGGGAAAGTAGAAATTCAGAAATCCTTGGATTTCTAAATCCAGCATCTTTCTAAATCTCATTTCCTTGAATCAATTGTAGCTTTTTATATGATGTTCAGATACAAAGATGCAGACATATGAAAAGAAGGGGCACATACACCCCAATGTTCATAGCAGCAATGTCCACAATAGCCAAACTGGAAGGGGCCGAGATGTCCTTTAACAGATGAATGGATAGAGAAGATGTGGTTCATATATACAATGGGATATTGCTCAGCCATCAGAAAGGATGAATACCCACCATTTGCATCGACATGGATGGAACTCGAGAGGATTATGCTAAGTGAAATAAGTCAAGCAGAGAAAGACAATTATCATACGGTTTCACTCATATGTGGAACATAAGGAATAGTGCAGAGAATCATAGGGGAAGGGAGGGAAAACTGAAGAAATCAAAGGGGGAGACAAACCATGAGAAACCCTGGGTTCTGGGAAACAAACTGAGGGTTACAGAAGGGAGGGAGCTGGGGCAACCAGGTGATGGATATTAAAGAGGGCATGTGCTGTAATAAGGACTGGGTGTAAAATGCAAATAATGAGTCATTGAACAGTATATCAAAAACTAATTTTGTACTATATGATGGTTAATTGAACATAATAAAAAAGGGAAGATACAGAAAGAAAGAAAGAAAGAAATCCCAATACCTGAATCTTGTGGATCATGTATTGATACATGCATTCATTCATGTATAAATATTTTCATTCCCTCATTTAATTAGCACTTGGGCATTTGTGACAATAGTAAATCAAGAAAAAGAAGACAAAACTCTATATATAGCTTTAGACCTACACAATCCAATAAAGGAGGTACTAGCAACATGTGACCACTAAAATCAAAATTTAATTTAATTTAAAATAAAATTGAATTAAATTTAAAATTCTGGGGGTGCCTGCCTGGCTCTGTCAGCTCAGTGTGCAACTCATGATGTCAGGGTTATGGGTTTGGGTCCCATGTTAAGGGTAGAGATTACTTAAAAGACAAAAATTAAAACAAAAAAGTTCTCAGGAAGGAATAATTAATATTTAAGCTGTAAGTTAGCAAGAACATGGTACTGCTGCACCAACTAACAAGCAAGATTTCCCCCAAGAGTTGTCACTATTCATCACAGTACAGAGTGGCTATGCCCAGACTATGCCATCATAGAGGGCTGTGCCTTAAGGAACCAATCAGTATTAGTAGACAGGTTGACTTAGAAACTATAAATTAGCTGAATAAAATCTGGCTTGACAGGGCTATTTTTTTTCTAACCTTCCCACTAAACTAAGAGAGGTTACCTTACCCTCTCTTCTTGTCACTAATAGTATTGGTGGTGGTCTTCTAACTGTGACCCCTGGAGAAAAGGAAGAGGAATGGGTTCTCTTCAGCCCCATTATTCTAGTGCTCATAAAGAGCGTCTGTTCCCAGAATACCCTGCTTTCCTAGCTGTTATCAAACCATACCAACATAACTATGATGATGAGGATACTTGATGCTCTTTCCCCGGAAGACTGTTTAGATCTCAAGCATGTAGTACCATGTGACAGGAAGAAAGATTGTAAGTTTCTTTAGAGAATTCCTTACATCCCGTAAATCAGACATCACTAGATTATAAGAAAGTTGCTCTATGGAAGTCAACTACCTCTTAAAATCTCTCTGCCTTGTCCGTGATTTCAACTTTTCTTTCCTTCTGCCAATTCTCCATTCTTAATATGTTTCAGTCAGCTGAATTCACTTCTATCCTCTAGATACTGTATTTCTCCTGAATGAAAATATATATTTGGTCTCTTGTTTCTTTTAGCATCATGACCTGGAACAGAACTTTAGCCTTAAGTTAATGAGGTTTGCCTTGGTTCCAACTGGCAGACTTCATCAGGGGAAGACATGGTCCAGTCCAATGAAGGTGCAAATGGTTGGTTCAACTTTAGTTCAATCTACCCTCCAGAGAGACCATACCTTTTTTCTTTGTAAGTCACATAAAAAAAAAAGCAAACAAAACACAGCTCAGCCCTCCAAGACAAGTTTTTGTTTTTTTTTTCCCCTTGTCATCGTAGTAAGCCTTGGCACTAACTGTTAAGAAATAGTGACACATTTTTCCTTTTCTTTCTTATAAGAAGAAAGAAAACTTTTTAACTTAAATGCTTTTTTTTTTTTTTTTTTGGTATCCAAGGTGATACCAGTGCCATGGATTATTTAAAATATCCTCCTCCTTTGACACGAAAAATATATACTGTTTGTAGCAACAGTGGTCATATAGCTTATGTAAAATTTGATATTAAACATAAGCAAATACCCATGGTACACTGCATGGATAGCCAATAAAAAGATGTCAAAGCACCTGGGTGGCTTAGTTGCTTAAGCATCTGTCTTCAGTTCAAGTTGATGATTCTGGACTCCCAGAATCAAGCCTTAGGCTCTCTGCTCAGCAGGAAGTCTGCTTTTCCCTCCACTGCTCATCCAGCTCTTGTGCTCTCTCTCACTCAAATAAACAAATAAAAATCTTAAAAAAGGACATCAAAATGTTGAATAATCAGGGGTGCCTGGGTGGCTCAGTGGGTTAAGCCTCTGCCTTCGGCTTAGGCATGGTCTCAGGGTCCTGGGATCGAGCCCCGCGTCGGGTTCTATGCTCAGCGGGGAGCCTGCTTCCTCCCTCTCTCTCTGCCTGCCTCTATGCCTGCTTCTGATCTCTGTCTGTCAAAATAATAAATAAAATCTTTAAAAAAATGTTGAATAGGGCGCCTGGGTAGCTCAATGGGTTAAGCCACTGCCTTCGGCGGCTTAGGCATGGTCTCAGGGTCCTGGGATCAAGTCCCGCATCGGGCTCTCTGCTCGGCAGGGAGCCTGCTTTCCCCTCTCTCTCTGCCTGCCTCTCTGTCTACTTGTGATCTCTCTCTGTCAAATAAATAAATAAAATCTTAAAAAAATGTTGAATAATCACACAATAAATTTATATTGATATATAAGATTACTTACTTCACAAAGTCATGTGAGAGTTAAATATAATACAAATCAAAACTCTATTAATATTGTGCCAGGCATCAAGATTTTATTTAAATATATCAATTATTATAATTATGATAATGATGGAAATGATGATGGAAATGATCAATAAACAGGCTAATTCTACATTTGAAATGTATCACATATGCTTGAAGTCATATATTAATCTCTCTATATATTTACTCCATGTTAACTTCAAAACAAAATAAAAAATGGATAGTTGGTCCATGTGCCAAAATGTCTCTAAAGGTATGTCCTGAACTAAGGCATATTCTAGAAGCAGTAAGGGGTTGTGCACTAAATTATAAGCAAGCCTCAGTGAGATGAGTGTTTCTGAGAAATTATTTTTACTACAAATTTCTGCAGAACCCCATATTAAAATCTAGTCGGTCAGGACATATCTATTATGTTACTATAATTTAGAAAAGCCAGAGAAGCCTGGGTGGCTCAGTTGGTTGGGTGTCTACCTTCTGCTCAGGTCATGATCCTGGGGTCCCCCGATCGAGCCCCACATTGGGCTCCCAGCTTAGCGGGAAGTCTGCTTCTCCCTCTCCCTCTGCCCTGCCCCCTGCTCATTCTCTCCCTCTCTCAAATAAATGAATAAAATCTTTTTTAAAAGAAAGAAAGAAAAACTGGGTTTTATATATATATTTCCCCTAGAATTTGACTGTACATGTAGGAAAATGTTCATCAGAAATAATGTATTATCTGGTATTTATATAACAATTGAATGTATACATGATCCATTTCTATATTTTATAATATGTAACTGATCTGAAAACAGTTTACTACATTAGGAGATTTATTTCCTATTTGACTCTAAAGAAAATAAGTTTGTCAAGTCATGGAGTTTATGAGCATGTTGACTAATCCCAGGCAATCATGGCTACCAACAGTACAACATATGCAACTTAACGATGCAATTTGCCAAAAAGGACAAAAAAATGGAATCCCTGCTGAACACTTTTAAGTGGGGTACCTATCTTCAGATGCTCTTAGTTTATATAACGGCTTCTCAGATGAAATAACATAGCAAGAAGCAGGAAAAAACTCACTAGTAATGCTTGACTTATTCCAATTGCTTGTGAATTAAAAACAGCTGTGGACAGTAGGAGGTTGGTCTCTCCTTAAATACCATGTTAGTAACATGGATAAAGATATTATCTTTTGCTCTGATACAGAATATTAAGAATCATGAAAAAAACAGCAGAAGGCCTACAAATGTTATCAAACATTCTCAGTGAGATAGTTATATTTTAGATATTTAAAATATTTTTAATCATTTCTTTTCATCCTATTTATTAGTAACCTTTTTCAAACCACTTTTTAAATTTTTTTTAATTAAATTAAATTAAATTTTATTTTTTATTGTTTATTTTTTTTCAGCATAACAGTATTCATTGTTTTTGCACAACACCCAGTGCTCCATGCAATACGTGCCCTCCCTATTACCCACCACCTGTTCCCCCAACCTCCTACCCCCGACCCTTCAAAACCCTCAGGTTGTTTTTCAGAGTCCATAGTCTCTTATGGTTCACCTCCCCTTCCAATTTTTTTTAATAAACATATAAATCATTACAAATATTGCCCAGATTGGAGCTTTTTTTTTCATTTGCAGAATATTTGAACTGTGATTAATATTGATAGCATTATATAATTGTATAACAATAGGGGATATTTGTGTACTACTCATTTTATCGGGCCAATATTTTCAGAGTCAGATCTTAAAAAAATGTATTTTATCATTTCAAAGAGTAATACATAACACAATTGTCTGTATTATGATTGTATTCATTACTAACATTTTGAGTAGCTGTTTCTTTATTGTCAGGTGTGTGCATACAGATATTATTAATAACATTCACAGTTCAAGGAAACTGTAACATTGCTTACAAATCAGATGTTGCTCTGTTTCTGGAATATAACCACTGAAATAGAGGATAGCATTTTGCAAACTGAAACAGGAGAATGTTTTTAAGGGATTAATTGTAGTAGCAAGTTTTATGATTTAATAATGTGTGTTCATAAACAAAAAATATCACTTCAGGTGTGTTACTTTTTAAGGGATTAATTGTAGTAGCAAGTTTTATGATTTAATAATGTGTGTTCATAAACAAAAAATATCACTTCAGGTGTGTTACTTTTTTTTCCTCCTGAGTTGTTAAACATATAGTCATGAAAAATATAACTTATCTTCTGGAACATTTTTTATTCTTTTGTAGTATATGTATACTATGAAAACTTAGTACCCCTGGAAGGAAAGGTAACAGTGTAATCAATAAAGAGCCTAGTGGCTATTCACTGGCTTTAGGTTCAGTTTAGAAGAGGCAGATGTAAGCATTGAATTAGATTAGAGTTAGGTATCTAGTTAGCTATGGTTAATTACGTGTCACTAACCAGCTCCCAGACCTTGGAAAATCTCTTTAAAATTCTGTTTTCTCTATAAGACTTTGACATCACAACGTGGAATTTAAGAATTTTAAGAGTCTATAAACTAACGTCAGTTCTTCAAAACTGAAATTTTAAACTGCTTTAAAAAAGTATTACCCATCAGAAAACTATATCAATACAATGGAAAAAAGACAGTCTCTTCAATAAATGGTGCTGGGAAAACTGGACAGCGATATGTAGAAGAATGAAACTCGAGCATTCTCTTACATCATACACAAAGATAAACTCGAAATGGATAAAAGACCTCAACGTGAGACAGGAATCTATCAGAATCCTAGAGAACATAGGCAGTAACCTCTTCGATATCAGCCACAGCAACTTCTTTCAAGATATGTCTCCAAAGGCAAAGGAAACAAAAGCAAAAATGAACTTTTGGGACTTCATCAAGATCAAAGGCTTCTGCACAGCAAAGGAAAGAGTCAACAAAACAAAGAGGCAACCCACGGAATGGGAGAAGATATTTGCAAATGACAGTACAAACAAAAGGTTGATATCCAGGATCTATAAAGAACTCCTCAAACTCAACACACACAAAACAGATAATCATATCAAAAAATGGGCAGAAGATATGAACAGACACTTCTCCAACGAAGACATACAAATGACTATCAGACACATGAAAAAATGTTCGTCATCACTAGCCATCAGGGAGATTCAAATTAAAACTACATTGAGATACCACCTGACACCAGTTAGAATGGCCAAAATTAGCAAGACAGGAAACAGCGTGTGATGGAGAGGATGTGGAGAAAGGGGAACCCTCTTACACTGTTGGTGGGAATGCAAGTTGGTGCAGCCACTTTGGAGAACAGTGTGGAGATTCCTGAAGAAATTAAGAATAGAGCTTCCCTATGACCCTGCAATTGCACTGCTGGGTATTTACCCCAAAGATACAGATGTAGTGAAAAGAAGGGCCATCTGTACCCCAATGTTTATTGCAGCAATGGCTACGGTCGCCAAACTGTGGAAAGAACCAAGATGCCCTTCAACGGATGAATGGATAAGGAAGATGTGGTCCATATACACAATGGAGTATTGTGCCTCCATCAGAAAGGATGAATACCCAACTTTTGTAGCAATATGGATGGGACTGGAAGAGATTATGCTGAGTGAAATAAGTCAAGCAGAGAGAGTCAAGTATCATATGGTCTCACTTATTTGTGGAGCATAACAAATAACATGGAGGACATGGGGAGATGGAGAGGAGAGGGAGTTGAGGGAAGCTGGAAGGGGAGATGAACCATGAGAGACTATGGACCCTGAAAAACAACCAGAGGATTTTGAAGGGGCAGGGGTGGGGAGGTGGGAGGTTGAGGAACCAGGTGGTGGGTAATAGGGAGGGCATGTACTGCATGGAGCACTGGGTGTGATGCCAAAACAATGAACACTGTTATGCTGTAAATAAACAAATTAAAAAAAAAAAGAAAGAAAACTATATCAACAACTAAAACAAAGAATCTTTGCTTTGGTTGGGGGTGGATTTTGTCAATTCATCTTGGCATTTCTGAAGTTATTTAAAGTTTAATTGACAATATATATACTCATACATACACACACATACATATGTATGCATGTGTGTGTGCATATATGCTATGATACTGTGAATATATGCATGCATGTACTAAGTACTAAGCATAAAAATATAATATTTTTGTATTTTTATACATCATAATATCACTACCTGGAATTCATGGGTCAGAAAGTGGAAGGCAGGGAAGAGATGTTTTAAATTAAACATTTAGAACCATTGAAAAGAATTACCACTATATTCTTTATATTTTACTTCTAAAACCTCTTCCTTTTCACCCACATCCTGATTTTAATTAGCATCTCAATGTAACATATCCTAAATATCTATATATCTATATATATATATATCTTCTTTACTTCTATCTCATATTTCAAGCTGTATACTGTAATTTTAAATCTGTAACTTTATTATCATTTCAAATATATCTACTCTATTTTATTTCCTAATTTTCCTTTCTTTCTTCATTCTTTCATAGAAAGACCACTGTCTTACCAGTTCTGCTGACTCAAAGTTTTGCACTCATTTTTAATGTTTTTTTAATGGAAGTATAACATATCCACATAATTTTACAAGTTGACTAATTTAATACAAAGTGAAAAGAGCATATAACTTTCACCCAGGTCAATGAGCACAACGCAGAGGGATTTATGAAGGCTCTGAGAGTCAAAAGAGCCCAAAAATTTAATAACTACTACATAATTGCCCCCATATTGATTGATAGTCACTCTTCTTAGACAGATTGGCTCCTCACTCTAAGAACAGCAGAGAAAACTCCAAAAAGGCTTCACAATTGAAAGTGAGATTGACAGTTTGAGGGTGAGTGAAAGGCAACCTCAGTGAAAAGTGGACTGGGCCATTTGACCAACTGAGAGCAACTTTTCCCGGACAAGGACTCACATCAATGAGGAACTGCTAAGAACAGAATTTACATCAGTTAGGACACAGATATTAGGGTCAAGGAAAGAGAACATTCAGATATAAATTGCAGAGAGCTGCAGAGAAAGTAAACCTCGGATAATATAAAGTCAGATTTTTTAACATTTCCTGGTAACAATAAAGAGGGAGTCCTCATTTCTGTCTGAGCTAAATAGCACTATTGAAAATGAAACATGCCAGAAACACAAGCCTATATAAAGCAAGTGAACATTTTTGCCTCACAATTCCATACGAAATAAAGTGAAATTAGGAAAACGATAGAACTGTGAAAAAACAGAGTAAGTTATTGAGCTGTGGTCTCTCAGCTTCACACCCAGCCTCCTACACTCTACTTTATGATGCTAGAGCAGGGAGTCTACCTATTTTCTTTGACAAGCACCTCCTTGTGGTGCTCTACCAATATAAAGTTCTATACTACCAGGGTTCTGGGAGGCTGTTGGAGAGAGAGGCGCTGTTTGTCCCCATTCCCAGTTTTAATTACAGCCTTATCAGTATAACTCTACTAATGTCTTCACCTTGAAGCTGAAGTTCATTCTAGCAGTAGCTGTTGGTTCTAGTCTGCAGATTTTCAATGCTCTCAAAACAAGGTTTACTGTGCACCTTAGAGATTTTAGCACCAGCCCACTGGTGCTCTTTTCTCAGAGGCCTCTGTCCCAGTCCCATGGGGTCCCTCATCTGAGCTCAGAGAAGCTGACACCAACCAATTAGTGCAGTCCAAGTTTCAGCTCTGCAGGGACCCTCCTTCAATCTTTAAATCTTTATTAATTCCAATCTCTCCCTTTTGTTACCTGAGAGCTAAGGTTGCAACTTCTTTCCATAATTTCTACCTCTTTTATAATTCCACACTTTCTTTAAAAATATTCGTTCTTGAGTATCTAGTTAATATCTTTGTATTAAATTGTTTTGTTGAAATAACTGGTGTGTTTCTGTCTCCTACAGGATCCAGACAGAGGCAAATTGAAGAAATCATAATTAGCAACTCAGACATTAAGATGATAAAATGAACAGAAGATATGAATGAAATGCTGAGGGAACTGAAAGAATTAGCAATAACAGAAAAAAAAACTCAAGACAAAACTAGACAAAAGCTAATTAAAATAATGGAAAATGCCTTTATAAAAAGCAATGTGGATAAGAGGAAATTTGGAAAAAAATACACAAAAAGAGAAAGATAAACTGGACTAAAAAGATAGAAAATTGAACATAAGTGGAACAGGAGTCTCTAAAATATAAAATCCAAACAGAACAGATGGATATGCAAAATTATTAAATGAAAAATTTCTGAATATAAAAGAAAGCTTGAAATTGCATGCTGACTGCACAGTAGATTTTTGAAAAATTTGACAGGCATAATCTAGTAAAATTATTGGGGCTTATGAAAGGTAAACATGTCTATGATATGCAAAAAATGTAAATAATTTATTTTTAAAAAGATAATTAGATTGACATATGATATTTGGCAAAGCCATAGGTAGAAAATAATGTAGAACTGTATTTTAAATACTAAACAAAAGACCATGTGAGGCCAGGATTTTATATCAACCCAAACTGACTCTCAAATTTAATTCTGCAGGAAAATTCTTTTGTCTGCAAGAATGCAGAGAATATTATTCCCTTGAGCCCTTCCTGAGAAAAGAACTAGAGTATGGGATTCAGACAGACAAAATCCTAGAAAAGTCTGAACATACTTATTGGTAGTGCACATGAATACATTTCTGTATTTATCTGTAGAACTAATTGTAAATGGTAGATGAAGAGGATTATAGATTATGTAATGCTTATAGATGCTGATATTGTAATTATGAAAAAAATATTAAAAAGTTCAAGAAGAAGGGAAAAGCAAATGAAAGCACAATAAGATCCCAGATTTTTTACACAGTATTTTCTGAAGGTAGAAAAAGTATTACTTCAATTAGATGCTGATGAGAGCAAAGGGAAGAAGAAGAAGGGGTTACTAACATTATTGTTTACTATAGGGAATTAACAGCAAATACTAAAGCTAGACACACACACACATACACATACTCACCCTATACACAGATTAAGAAAGAGAACAAACTGTATATAAAATTATGTATACTTAAATAAATATAAAACAATATCTGAACAATATAAGTCCAACTTACTGTTCATGTCAATAAATCTAATTTGCCTTTAATCATATGAAATGCAGTACTTAAATTGGTTAACAAAACAGAAGCCAAACTTAGGCTTCAAGCAAGATAAAAACTTAAAGGTATTCACAAAGTTTCAAAATAAAAGATGGAAACATCTTATTTAAGCTCAGATATGTAAAGGTCTGGAAAGTTGCCACTACTGTTCTTACAGCAAGAAGATGGGTAAACTAAAAATCAAAGACCTGTTCTCTGGATCCATCATAGAACAGTCACAGGACACTCTACTACCTGCAAATCTGGAGAGACAAGTAAATCCAGAGTCTTAGCCAAGATCTACTTACCCAAAACAGAAACCACTAGATCCCATAAATTGATAGGTACAGTTAAATGCTAATTTTCATGAATGGCTAGAGGCTGAATTTAGACTAGTATGATAGTGAATCACTGCTGGCAGCTGCAGTATTAGGGGACTTCTGTCACTTTTGAGTACTTTTCATCCAGAAACAAAATAAATTATGATGGTGAGGATCTGAGAAAGATTTCCTCATAGTTTTGGCAGGGGTAGCCATCATAAAACCCACCCAAACTCTTTTTGCTAAAAAAAAAAAAAAGGCAAAACCAAAACCAAAACCAAACAAAACAACAAACAAACAAACAAACAAACAAACAAAAACTCAGTATCTGGGAAAAAAGGCACAACCAGAAAGTAATTTGGAGACATTATCCCAGTCAGGGAAGAACATTCCTTCCCATTTCAGCCTACACCTGCCTTCCAATCTCAACGTAAGTAGGAAAAATACATAGTTAACAAGAGACAAGGCTTAGAGAAAATAAAATGAAAATGCAACTGTCAGGGAAAGAAGTAGAGGGCAGAGTAAAGGAGAGAACCCCTGGAAAAGAAACACAAGGGATTGTGAAAGCCACACCCCAGAAGAAAGTCTCACTAGTGGATTGAGAATTACAGATTTTAGCATGATGCCCCTCCCATAGAACATGTCAACACTGCAGCAATAACACTATAAAATAAAAGTATACTAAAAGCTGTAAGAGTTGAAAGACAAGACCCTCTCTAAGAACACAAAAGAGAGCCCCAAAGCCAAGTAAGTCCACTAAAGGAAGTTGAATTCTCTGGCACCTTCAACTACAAGAAGCATTAAATATAGTCCAGCTCCTAGACAGATAATACATATTTTTTAATAAAGTCTTGTTTAATTTAATGTTAATTATCTGATACAACATGTCTAAAATCTACAAAACAGCCCAAAAAAAGCAGGAAAAAATAAAGAATTTCTCAGAAAGCAAAAAGCTTGGGGGAATTCATTGCTAACAGATGTATTCCACAAAAAGTGTCAAAAGAAGTTCTTCATGATGACAGCTTTGTAATAGAGCTTGAAGTCCGGAATTGTGATGCCACTAACTTTGGCTTTCTTTTTCAATATTCCTTTGGCTATTCGAGGTCTTTTCTGCTTCCATATAAATTTTAGGACAGCATGGTACTGGCACAAAAACAGACACATAGATCAATGGAACAGAATAGAGAGCCCAGAAATCGACCCTCAACTCTATGGTCAACTAATCTTTGACAAAGCAGGAAAGAATGCCCAATGGAAAAAAGACAGCCTCTTCAATAAATGGTGCTGGGAAAATTGGACAGCCACATGCAGAAAAATGAAATTGGACCACTTCCTTACACCACACACGAAAATAGACTCCAAATGGATGAAGGACCTCAATGTGAGAAAGGAATCCATCCAAATCCTTGAGGAGAATGCAGGCAGCAACCTCTTCGACCTCAGCCGTAGCAACATCTTCCTAGGAACAACGGCAAAGGCAAGGGAAGCAAGGGCAAAAATGAACTATTGGGATTTCATCAAGATCAAAAGCTTTTGCACAGCAAAGGAAACAGTTAACAAAACCAAAAGACAACTGACAGAATGGGAGAAGATATTTGCAAACGACACATCAGATAAAGGGCTAGTATCCAAAATCTATAAGGAACTTAGCAAACTCAACACCCAAAGAACAAACAATCCAATCAAGAAATGGGCAGAGGACAAGAACAGACATTTCTGCAAAGAAGACATCCAGATGGCCAACAGACACATGAGAAAGTGCTCCACGTCACTCGGCATCAGGGAAATACAAATCAAAACCACAATGAGATATCACCTCACACCAGTCAGAATGGCTAAAATCAACAAGTCAGGAAATGACAGATGCTGGCGAGGATGCGGAGAAAGGGGAACCCTCCTCCACTGTTGGTGGGAATGCAAGCTGGTGCAACCACTCTGGAAAACAGCATGGAGGTTCCTCAAAATGTTGAAAATAGAACTACCCTATGACCCAGCAATTGCACTACTGGGTATTTACCCTAAAGATACAAACATAGTGATCCGAAGGGGCACGTGTACCCGAATGTTTATAGCAGCAATGTCTACAATAGCCAAACTATGGAAAGAACCTAGATGTCCATCAACAGGTGAATGAATGAAGAAATGTGGTATATATATACAATGGAATACTATGCAGCCATCAAAAGAAATGAAATCTTGCCATTTGCGATGACGTGGATGGAACTAGAGCGTATCATGCTTAGTGAAATAAGTCAATCGGAGAAAGACAACTATCATATGATCTCCCTGATATGAGGACATGGAGAAGCAACATGGGGGGTTAGGGGAATAGGAGAAGAATAAATGAAACAAGATGGGATTGGGAGGGAGACAAACCATAAATGACTCTTAATCTCACAAAACAAACTGGGGGTTGCTGGGAGGTGGGATTGGGAGAGGGGGAGGGGGCTATGGACATTGGGGAGGGTATGTGCTATCGTGAGTGCTGTGAAGTGTGTAAACCTGGCGATTCACAGACCTGTACCCCTGGGGATAAAAATACATTATATGATTATTAAAAAAAAAAATTTGGAAGGGGAGGCGAACCATAAGAGACTATGGACTCTGAAAAACAACCTGAGGGTTTTGAAGGGTCAGGGGTGGGAGGTTGGGGGAACAGGTGGTGGGTAAAAGGGAGGGCACATTTTGCATGGAGCACTGGGTGTTGTGCAAAAACAATGAATACTGTTACGCTGAAAAAATAAATAAAATGGAAAAAAAGAAGAAGTTCTTCAGGTAAAAGAAAAGTGATACAGTAAAAAATTTGGATCCGCATAAAAGAAGAAAGAGTGTCAAAGAATAAATAAAACCAAAATAAAATCTTTATGTTGTTTTTGTTCTTAATTGATCTAAAAGATGCATGTTTATTTAAAGCAATAATGTTAACAATGTATGGATAACTGTAGTTATGCTTAGCTGAAATCATTGTCAACAATGTTACAAGGAACTAGAGAGAGGAAATGGGAATACTCTGCTATCATGTTCCTGTTCTACACATTAAATGTTATGTTGTTAAAGTGGACTGGTATTATTTTAAAATGTATATTGTAAGCCCTAGAGCACCTACAAAAAAGGAAAATGATATCATTAAAAGTTAAATTAAAAGCAAAGAAGAGGGGCTCCTGGATGGCTCAGTTGGTTAACATCTGATTCTTGGATTTCTGCTCAGGTCATGATCTCAAGGTTGGGGGTTGAACCCCACCTCAGGCTCCACCCTGGGTGTGGAGCCTGCTTAAGATTCTCTCTATTTCTCTCTCTCTCTGCCCTTCCCCACCAGCCCAGCTGTCACATGCTCTCTCTCTCTCTAAAAATAAATAAAAGCAGAGAAGTCATAAAGATGGGAGTGGGAGCACGGGGATAGAATCAAAGAAAAACGCACAAAAGAAACCAGTTACAAAGAGGAAATTTTAACCCAGTATGTCAATGAGCACTTTAATGTGAATGATCTAAACCAACTACTTACAAGACATAGAGCATCAGATTAAATTTAAAAGTAAGCACTCTAATTTTATGATGTCTATACAACATCAACTTTAAGTATAAAGACTCAAGTATGTTAAAGGCAGAGGACTGGAGAAGGATCTGCCATTGATAAAATGGAAGCTCTAGTGTCTATATTAATTTCAGGCAAAGTGGAACTTCAGATAAGGAAAATTATCAGTGATAGAGAGGAATATTATCTAATTAAACAGAAGTCAATTTTCCAAAAGCCATAACAATTTTAAATTTGCATCTAATAGGATGTGATTAGTGACAAAATACATGACACCAAAACTGACAGAACTGAAGAGAAATAAGCAAATCCACTGTTACAGTTGGATAATATCACTCTTTCCATAATTGATAGATCAAATTGGTAGAAAATCAGTAAGAATGTAGTTGAATTGAACATCACAATCAATCAACTTTTCTGATTGATATGTATAGAATACTCCCTCTAATACTGGCAATATTCTAGTTCTTCAGAAGGGCACAGCAAACATTTGCAATGATAAATCATATACTCCACTATGAAACAGACATTATTTGAATTTATAGTTATAGAAATCTTACAAATTATGATCCCTAAATGCAGCAGAATTAAACTAGAAACCAATAAACCAAAGGTCACTGAAAAGTCCTGTATGTGGACTTTCAACAACACATTATTAAATAACCCATCATTCAGGGAAGAGGCCTCAAGAGAAATTGATTGCATAAAATACATGTGTTGGAAAGTAAAAGATCTCATCTTAATAACCTAAACCCCTACCTTGGAAAACTAGAGAAAAAAGAGCTACATAAGAAAAAGAACAAATGTAGAATATAAATATTCAACTATCAAAATTAAGCCAAAAATTTTAAGAAACATCATCATATATGATACTTTATGTGGAAACCCAAAAGACTCCACTCCACATCTGCTAGAACTAGAGCAGGAATTCAGTAAAGTGTGAGGATATAAAATCAATGCACAGAAATCAGTTGCATTTCTATACACCAAAAAGACAGAAGAAAGAATCAATCCCATTTACAGTTGCACCCAAAACCATAAAATACCTAGGAATAAACCTAACCAAAGAGGCACAGAATCTGTACTCAGAAAACTATAAAGTACTCATGAAAGAAATTGAGGAAGACACAAAGAAATGAAAAGATGTCCCATGCTCATGGATTGGAAGAACAAATATTGTGAAAATGTCTATGCTGCCTAAAGCAATCTACACATTTAAGGCAATCCCTATCAAAATCCCATCCATTTTTTTTTTTCAAAGAAATGGTACAAATAATACTAAAATTTATATGGAACCAGAAAAGACCTCAAATAGCCAGAGGAATATTGAAAAACAAAGCCAAAGTTGGTGGCATCACAATTCCAGACTTCAAGGTCTATTACAAAGCTGTCATCATCAAGACAGCATGGTACTGGCACAAAAACAGACACATAGATCAATGGAACAGAATAGAGAGCCCAGAAATAGAACCTCAACTCTATGGTTAACGAATCTTCAACAAAGCAGGAAAGAATGTCCAATGGAAAAAAGACAGTGTCTTCAACAAATGGTATTGGGAAAATTGGACAGCCACATGCAGAAAAATGAAACTGGACCATTTCCTTACACCACACACGAAAGTAGACTCAAAATGGATGAAGGACCTCAATGTGAGAAAGAAATCCATCCAAATCCTTGAGGAGAACACAGGCAGCAACCTCTTCGACCTCAGCCACAGCAACTTCTTCCTAGGAACATCTCCAAAGGCAAGGGAAGCAAGGGCAAAAATGAACTATTGGGACTTCATCAAGATCAAAAGCTTTTGCACAGCAAAGGAAATAGTCATCAAAACCAAAAGACAACTGACAGAAATGGGAGAAGATATTTGCAAACAATATATCAGATAAAGGGCTAGTATCCAAAATCTATAAAGAGCTTAGCAAACTCAACACCCAAAGAACAAATAATCCAATCAAGAAATGAGCAGAGGACATGAACAGACATTACTGCAAAGAAGACATCCAGATGGCCAACAGACACATGAAAAAGTGTTCCACATTACTTGGCATCAGGGAAATACAAATCAAAACCACAATGAGATACCACCTCACACCAGTCAGAAAGGCTAGAATTAACAAGTCAGGAAATGACAGATGCTGGTAAGGTTTTGGGGAAAGGGAAACCCTCCTACACTGTTGGTGGGAATGCAAGCTGGTGCAACCACTCTGGAAAACAGCATGGAGGTTCCTCAAAATGTTTAAAATAGAGCTACCCTAAGACCCAGCAATTACATTACTGGGTATTTACCCTAAGGATACAAATGTAGTGATCTGAAGGGACACGTGCACCCCAATGTTTATAGCAGCAATGTCCACAATAGCCAAACTATGGAAAGAACCTAGATGTCCTTCAACAGGTGAATGAATGAAGAAATGTGGTGTATATATACAATGGAATACTATGCAGCCATCAAAATAAATGAAATCTTGCCATTTGTGACAACGTCGATGGAACTAGAGGGTATTATGCTTAGTGAAATAAGTCAATCAGAGAAAGACAATTATCACATGATCTCCCTGCTTGAGGAAGTTGTGAGGCAACATGGGGGGTTTGGAGAGTAGGAGAAGAATAAATGAAAGAAGATGGGATCAGGAGGGAGACAAACCATAAGAGACTCTTAATCTCACAAAACAAACAGGGCTGCCAGGGGGAGGGGGCATAAGGAGAGGGTGGTTGGGTTATGGACATTGGGTCAGGTATGTGCTATGGTGAGTGCTGTGAGGTGTGTAAACCTGGCGATTCACAGACCTGAACCCATGGGGCTAATAATACATTTCATGCTAATTTAAAAAAAAAAGAGGGACACCTGGGTGGCTCAGTTGGTTATGCCTCTGCCTTTGGCTCAGGTCATGATCTCAGGGTCCTGGAATTGCATTCTGCACTGGGCTTTCTGCTCTGCAGGGAGCCTGCTTCCCACTCTCTCTCTCTCTGCCTGCCTCTCTGCCTACTTGTGATCTCTTTCTGTCAAATAAATAAATAACTAAATAAATAAAATCTTTAAAAAAAATCATCATATGTGTAGGTGAGGATATGAAGTGAGGGGAACTCATATATGCTGCTGGTGGTATGATCAGTTGGTGCAACCATATTTGAAGAGCTAACATGCAACTACTCTATAAGACATAGTTATACTTCTATGAACTTAACCTAGAGAGATTCTTGTGTTTGTACCAGGAGGCATGTGTGAGGCTATTCACAGATTTGCTCATAAATCTTTATAAAAAATGGAAAAAAAAGTGTAAATATTCTACAACCATGGAGTGTATAAATAGAAATTAATTATAATAATACAAATGATTTTTATTTGCATTGAAAATTAATGAACTACAACTAGACTCATCAAAACGGATGAGGTTCAAAGCAAATATTGAGCAAAAAAGATAGTGTAGAAATGTAAAAATTGTCATTTAAAGATATTTAAAACACGGAAAAATAAATATTTGCACTTATGTCTACATATGTATACATATGGCAATTCTAGTCAAAAAACGAAAGGAATATTTCACACAATAGAAAAAGAAGTGGGTGAATCAACACTTGGGTGCTGATAACACTGTTAATGTTTTCTTTAAGTTACAAAGCATGCACACAAGGCTTCGTTTTATTTCTCTTTAAACTGTATATCTCCATTATATGCAGCATTTAAGCATTTGTTATATTTCTCAATAAAATGATTTAAAAACTGTTTTTAGCTAAGATTTGTGTAATCAAACACATCTTAGGTTTTATTAATTTGACAACCTAATGGATAAGACATGGTGGGAATTCAGAGTCTGTAGCTTTCAGAATACATAGAAAAACAGTGGGCAAGAATTAAGACTGTAGATTACCCATTTAGGTTTATAAATAACATTATCAAAATGGCTTTTCCTTTTCTTTCACATCTTGATATGGTTTAGTTTTACCCTTTCATTTGATTGGGAGATAAAAGTGCCTGCCAGATGATTAATTGGGAAGTTCAACTCTTATTCCATTGAGCCCAAATTCTTTTAGTATTTATGTATTTTAATGCATTTCCTGTAATTTTATAAATGTCTGAAGAACTTTATAAAGCTCAATTAGTGTCATAGTTATAAAATCATTGTTAACTACTAAAACTGTTATTTGATGTGTTCTTTGATAAATTTTCTTCAAAGTTGTATCCATTTAAACTTTCAGCTAATCATATGTAAATGAGGTAAAGTTTAGACTTAACTGGGAATGCTGTGTAAAATTAGTGTTTGAAAAAGAAATTATGACTTTTATTACTTTTTACAACGTATTATCATTAGTGTTGTGAAAGAAGTTACTTAAAGTGCTGCATAATTCAGACTAGAAATATTTCTTCTTGGTTTGTTCAATTAAAAAAAAATCCTTAATTCAGATTAGCTTTATATGTATAGGAGATTGAGGATTCTAATATATAAACTTAAAACATTTTGAAACCTTGCCAAAATATTTCCAGAAAATTCAAGTATTTTGCCCTTAGTAAACATTCTCTGCAAACAGCCATATACTAAGTATTTTATGTTTTACATGTCTCTTGGTCTTTGTCTCAGTCACTCAACTCTGCCCTTGTAGCAGCCTTAGACAACACATAAACCAATAGGTGTGATTGTTTTCCAATACAATTTTATTGACATGAACAAGTGGCCAACTAGTAGGCTTTAGTTTGCCAAACTCTGTTCTAGACTTTAATTAGCAGATTCAGACTTCCACAAAATTATAAAGAGGATAAAGTTTACTTAAGTGTTCCCAGTAGCCCTTCTTTCCTTCACTCATATTTTCAGATTTCTTCCTCAAAATCATTTCCCCCTTTTTCTGTAAACACTTCCACTTCAGGTCATATTAAGTCTCACCTTGATTTCTTACCCCCTTAACTCTAATTCACTGTCCCTGACTTCAAGTCTATGCTTCTATTCATTCTCTTTCTTTCAGCTAGAGAAATATATCCAAAACACAAGGTTCACTGCGTCTTTCTACACCTTAATTTACTTTAATGGTATCTCATTGTGCTTATAACAATGTCTCATATTTAAAATAATAATACTTAGTATTTCTCTCAAATGCGATACTCATGTAATACCTTGATATAATATAAAACATTTAAACTTCATTTGTAAGAGGTTTAAAATAAAGACCTATTGAATTAATAACATTTAATGAATAAAATTTGAATATCTAATAATGAAATTACATATTACATAAGCTGTTTCTTTTGTCAGCAAAGTATCCATCTTTTTTCATAAAACAAAAAACAAAAGTCTTGTCTTTAAAATACTCCCTCTATTAACTCTGTTTTCGGTATAATACATTATTTGGGGTCACTCCATGTTACTAGAATTGATACTTATGATATCATAAGAATATGATAATTAACTCAAGATAATTTTAGGGAGGGTAAAGATTAAAGAGAATTTTTTAGAAAATTTATCAATTCCGTATTTGGAATCCCTATTCCATAATTTTCATGTGGTGCTTTCATCCTACTTAGAATGAGGAAATAAACTGTGAAATATCACAAATAATAATTCTACCACTTCTTCCCCTCTGTCTTTTCTCCTTCATGTCTGGGAAGTAGGAGCTCTATGAATGAAACACAACAGAAAATGTCTAGGAATTACATATTAATATAAAACGTACATGAAAATGTAATTTATTTTTCATGTAAAGTGAGTATAAAGATTTCATAACTTCAAATATTTAGGCATACTCACAAGATTCCACAGGGCATATTCATGTAAGGCTTTTATTTAAAGGCAAAGAAACAGTGAAGCAAGAGAAGCAGAGTGCAGGCAACTAGTTGGTGTCAGAGAGGTATCAGGGTACAAGCTCCTCAGGTCCTTATTCACACATGGCCTCGCTTATTTCCAAATTGAACCGCTAAGATCTCTGTGAGGAATCTTGCTTCAGTAGAGGTCAAGATGGGATTGGGAGGGAGACAAACCATAATTGACTCTTAATCTCACAAAACAAACTGGGGGTTGCTGGGGGGAGGTGGGGTTGGGAGAGGGGGAGGGGGTTATGGACATTGGGGAGGGTATGTGCTATGGTGAGTGCTGTGAAGTGTGTAAACCTGGCGATTCACAGACCTGTACCCCTGGGGATAAAAATACATTATATGTTTATAAAAAAAAAAAATTGGAAGGGGAGGCAAACCATAAGAGACTATGGACTCTGAAAAACAACCTGAGGGTTTTGAAGGGTCAGGGGTGGGAGGTTGGGGGAACAGGTGGTGGGTAATAGGGAGGGCACATTTTGCATGGAGCACTGGGTGTTGTGCAAAAACAATGAATACTGTTACGCTGAAAAAAATAAACAAACAAACAAATAAATAAATAAATAAAGAGAGAGAGAGAGAGAGAGAGAGAGTTTCCCAGCAAGTGTGTTTTTGGCCCTAGGAATCACCAGGAGAGCTTAGTAATCTAAAGTATACATCATAAATTCCATTGCTCTTATCTTGGCCAGTCAAAGAAGGTCGCAAGAGGTAAAAACAGAGTTTTGTCAGTTTGGCTGTATATAAGCTCTATCCTACACTGTGATGTAAAATTCATATAAACATTTTATTATTTTATTTCATTATTTGGTTATTAAGATCTGTGTCGGTTTCCTTATGTTAATAATGGATAGTTTATTAAAAGCAAGGTTTCCTAATGCTATTAGAGACTTAGTTTTGTAGAAAAAGATTATGCGATGGTGTTTTTGTTTTGTTTTTGTTTTTTTATCTCCTGACAAAAATAAGAGTGCCTCCATTTTAACTGATTAGCATGATATAAAGGTTTATGACTTGGCTTCTGCTTATCTTTACTTTTTCTCTAACAAACCCTCCCCTCTTTTCTCCAAACTTTCAGTGTCTAATCCATCATAGGCAAACTCCCATCAATTCCTTTACCGATATATCCTATACCAGCAGCACTTGACTTTCACTTAGGAAGGCCAACTACTCCTGTTTGCCCAGGACTTACCCAGATTAGCTTTGAAAATTCAATGATCTGGGAAACCCATCTATTCTGGAATACTCCACCCTATCATTTTTCCTTTCACTGAATATTTCTCATACCTTCAGTTCTTGAGCAAAACCTGGATTACTCCTCAAGCACTAAAAAGGGCTAATTCTAACATAAGCTAGCTCCCTAGGTAGGAATAATGTCCTCCTTTCCCACAGGAGAGAGACCCAGCTCATTACATGTTTTTCCTCATGCCAATAACCTTGCTCCTTTGTGATTCATGCTATTAGTTTGTGCCAACCCCCTACATTCATCATCCCAGACATTTCCAAATATTTTATCTATTTGCACATTATAAAGTGAACATAAGCCTTAATTTGCCTAAGGAAAACTATTGTTTATATCAGTTAACTTCAAATATGATTATTTTCATTATTAAAAGTATAGTGTAATTTGGGATGCCTGGGTGGCTCAGTGGATTAAACCTCTGCCTTCAGCTCAGTTCATGATCTCAGGGTCCTGGGACTGAGCGCCGCTGCATTGAGCTCTCTGCTCAGCAGGGAGCCTGCTCCCCACCCTGCCTGCCTCTCTGCCTACTCTCTGTCAAATAAATAAGTAAACTCTTAAAAAAAAAGTATAGAGTAATTTTATTGAAGACGTTGGCATCCATCTCAGGTTTTATTTCTTTTTATTATTTTTGCCCAGTTCCTGTATTTATCCTGTATTTTGTTAATTTGCATTCAGACTACCCATTAACCGCCTTGAAATATAACTTTTCTTCTTATTTTAATGGATATGTGCCTTCACTTTGGTTTAGTCACACTGTTCCATTGTCATATAGAAAATTACTTATGTTTCACTATGTGACCAGTTTCACATCCTTTTAAAGCATTTACTCGGATTGTTGTTTAAACTCAACAGCTTTGATCTTTTTTAAAAAATCACTCATCATCCCTCTCATTTATTTCCTTTTCAAGTTGGTTTATAAATAGTTCTTAATTTCACTGTCCTCCTCCCAGTATCTTAAGCATATTCACATGCATGTATAATGTGCCTGGAACATACCAGTCACTCAATAAATATTTCTAAATATTTAGACCCTTTCTAATTAAATGTTATTCTCTTCATTGCACTTAAAGTTTCTATGTCTACAAAGTTAACTGAATGTATTGGATTTCCAGGTAGTCAAACTCTTCAGAAAAAAGAATCTTCCTTACTAGTTCTTCAGAATTTGACTGATTTACAGAGCAATCATTTTTCTTTGTAAAAAAGAATATGACAAAAAGTTTTTTCTATCAAACATGTAATAATGTGATTGTTTAGTAATTGTTATATGTTTTCCTTTGATTATTATTCCAGTGTTGCCATGTATTACCTGATTATGTATATTCATGAATTATATAAAAGCATTTGTGATTATTTCTAAAGATGTACAGATGAAACTGTGCTTCCAAATTTTGTTTTATGAATACATGATTGAATATGTATAGTGTGTATGCATTTTGTAATTTACCACAGCCTCAACATGTAAAGAAGAATTAGTAAATAATGTAAGTCAAAACATTATTTTTTTCCTTTAGGTGCCAGTAAGATACCAAGGTCTCAGTGGGGTGGGGACATCCAAAGGACCTTCATTTATTCCATTGCCATTCAGGTAGAATCTGAGTCATTGCAAAGGGAATCGATATGTTCACATATCATGAATATTTTGAAATTAGCCCCTATCAAAATATTTTATAAAGTAAAATTCTCATTTTTTTGGAGAAGA
Source organism: Meles meles (assembly GCF_922984935.1). NCBI lineage: Eukaryota > Metazoa > Chordata > Mammalia > Carnivora > Mustelidae > Meles > Meles meles. The sequence goes on from NC_060070.1 coordinate 29,152,025, forward strand.
AAAGAATTCATCTCCTATAATGAATTTAAAAATTATTCCTGTAGAGATCACGTGATTTTTTTTAAAAACATTTGTAAATAAATACCCATCCAGAAGTAGATACCCAATCAAAGCATCTATTAAAATACTATGTTTTTCTTTCTAATTTTTTGATCATATTTAAGAAAATGTGGTATATACATATAATAAAATAATCAATCTTTAACAAGAAGGAAATCCTGCCATTTGCAACTACATGAATGAACCTGAATTACAGTATACTAAGTGTAATAAGTCAGATGCAGAATGACAAATGGTACATGATACCGCTTATCAGAGGAATCTAAGATAGTCAAAGTCATAAAAGCTGAGAATAGAATGGGGGTTATGGAGGGAGGGGAGTGAGAAATGGAGAAGTAGTAGTCAGTGGGTACAAAGTTATGGTGATACAAGGTGACTAAGTCCTAGAGGTCTACTATACAGCATAATACCTGTAATTAAACAATACTGTGTTGTATATTTAAAATTTTTCTAAAAGGACAGATCATATATTAAATGTTTTTAAGACATAAAAATAATAATTAAAAAAGTGGAAAGAAACTTTTGGAGGTGATAAATTTGTTTATGGCATAGACTGTAGTGATGGTTCCATGGATGTATACTTATCTCCAAACTCACTAGGTTTTGTACATTAAATATCTACAGCTTTTTATATGTCAATTCTACCTCATAAACTGTTTTTAAAAATGTAAAATATGTTTTGTTTCAAACTGAAGGGTTTTAATTATTGAGAAATGATGCACCCAAGACAGGTGTTTATATTTTAAGAAGAAGAAAGAGAAGGAGAGGAAGAGGAAGAGAAAGGAAAAGAAAAAGAGGAAGAAAAAGACAAGAAGAAGGAGAAAGATGAAGAAAACGAGGAAGAAGAGGGATATTTGATCTTCACTTAATGAAGATATGTCAGGGGTTGTTTAATTTTAGAACAAGTTGAGTTTGCCAGAGAAAAATATATTGCTTCATGTGACAAACTGAAGTTTAACTCTGATGATCCCACAAATAATTTTGAAGTAATCTTGTCAAAATATTGCATTAATTTGAAAATATAATGTATGTTGGGTGCTAGAGACAACTTAGAAAGCAGAGCAATGTGTTGCTAGTTAATAAGATATGGATTCTATTTTTTTACTGAAAGAGTATTTGGTCTGAATCTGATCATTTTTAGAATCTCTATTGAGGAATACAAAAAATTCTACTATAAACCATTATATCAAAGATATAACTGAAAGGTACTGCACTTACATTTTTCCCCCCAAAATCTTTTATAACTGCTTCAACTTGGGGTAAAAACTTTAAAGATTTTATTTATTTATTTGAGAAGAGATAGAGAATGTATAAATAGGGGGAGCAGTAGACAGAGGGAGAGGGAGAAGCAGGCTCCCCGCATAGCAGGGAACCCAATGTGTGGCTCGATCCCAAGACCCTGGTATCATGACCTGAGCCAAAGGCAGGCCCTTAACTGCCTTAACTGCCTTAACCTGACTCACCCAGGTGCCCCAGGGCTGGTGAATACTGTAGAGCCAAATTGAAGGATGTAAAATACGTAGAAATGTCCCTTATTGTGAATATTTTTATAATATTGCTTACACAATTCTTTAATTTTTTAAAGACTTTATTAATTTTAATGTATAGGCCTATTTCTACTAAGTCTATAATACTGAATTAAATTGGGAGAAATAAATATTCAGTATTTTATAGCTAGTAGTTAATATCTATTTTCTGTAGATAACAAGGTAAATAATTGATTTTATTTATATGTTAATAAATATTTTCTTGAATTTGTATAACTATGTGCACACACACACATATATAGGTCTTGAGTTTAATGATTTATGGTTAGCACAAGATGAACATAGGTATTTTACCAACAATAACCTCAAGATAAATCCTTTCCAGCAATCCTGAAGCCCCATGCATGTCCCCTTCCCAGTTACTACCAACCTCTTTCTCCTAAATAAAACTACTGTTTTACCTCTTATGCCATAGATTTACTTATTATGCATTTTTTAATTTGATATAAATGTAACATACAGTATATGTTCTTTCATGGCTGGCTACTTGTATATAGTGTTATGTGGGTTAAACTCATGTTCTTCAGGAGTCTGATCATTTTGATTGCTGTATATTATTCTATTATTAAAATATACCAAAATTTATTAATCAAAGTACTATTACTGAAAATAAAGTTTTCTCCACTTTGGGACTATCATAATTATAGTTGCCATAAATATCTAAGTGCATGATTTTAATGTTTATATATGGACATTTCTATTGGATATATGTACAATAGTGAAATTATTAGATGCAGAATGTACACATTCTCTGCTAACTGTTAAAAAAGCTTCCTGCAGTAGTTGTACCAACTGCCTCAGAAGAACATGCGCATCTAGGTGCTCCACATCCTTGCCAATACTTGTACTGTCAGTTTTTCCACCTTTGAGCATTAAAATATTAAAAGAAGTATGTAGTGGTATGTCACAATGCTTCCAGTTGGTACTTCTCTGATGAGTAATAGGGTTTGAGTAACTTTCTCAGTGTCTATTGAGTATTTCAATATTTTTGCTATGATATGCCAGTTCAAGTCTTTGGATCATTTTCTATTAGTATGAAATTTTTAATGCTTTTTGAGAGTCTTTTAAATTTTCAGGACACAACCATTCTATGTATTGCATATATCTCTCCCATTCAATGGCTTACCTTTTCAATATCTTGATGGTGTTTTGAATAAAGAAAGCTTTTAATGTTTAATATAGTCAACTTTATCAATATTTACAATTATTTTTATTACTTAAATCACATTAGATATTCTTACTTGTTGTAAAGAAAATCAGTATAGTCCGTTTCACTTTAAGTATTACATTTCTTTCTTTTTTAAAATACAAAGTACATGTTTCTGAATTTTTTAAGACATAATATTATTACTGAAAGAGATATAGAAGAAACAAATTTATGACTATTTAGGATCTACAGATTAGGTACTTTGAAGACACTTACACAAATTTTAAATTTGAGTTTTGCTTTTAATTTTTACATATGTGATTTCTATTTATTTGTTTTTTATATTTTTTATTTTTTTATAAACATATAATGTATTATTAGCCCCAGGGATATAGGTCTGTGAATAGCCAGGTTTACACACTTCACAGCACTCACCCTAGCACATAACCTTCCCAATGTCCATAACCCCACCACCCTCTGGCTTCCCCCCTCTCCTCGGCAACCCTCAGTTTGTTTTATGACATGGAGCACTGGGTGTTGTGCAAAAAGAATGAATACTGTTACACTGAAAAAAATAAATAAAATGAAAATTAAAAAAACACACACACACACACACACACAAAAAATATTAGCGATACCATTCAAAGGTAAAAAAAAAAATGCCGCATATTTGCAACATACGTATACAGACACACATAAACTTACAAACACAGACCTTATTGTTTTAAAATTTTTAGCTGTAAGATGGGTATAATAATGCAAAACTCACTCATTTATAAAGGAACAGTTGGCTCCAAACAGTTTTTCTGGCAAATAAACAACTTAAGTTTAAAAAAAAAAAAAAAGAGTCTCTTATGGTTTGTCTTCCTCCCGATCCCATCTTGTTTCATACATATGTGATTTCTAAATGACAGTATCCTTAATAACAAAAAGTCTTTAAAAATACATCAAAAATTGGGGCGCCTGGGTGGCTCAGTGGGTTAAGGCCTCTGCCTTCAGCTCAGGTCATGATCCCAGGGTTCTGGGATCTGGCCCCGCATCGGGCTCTCTGCTCCGCAGGGAGCCTGCTTCCTCCTCTCTCTCTGCCTGCCTCTCTGCCTAGTTGTGATTTCTCTCTGTCAAATAAATAAAATATTTAAAAAAAAACCACATCAAAAATTGAAGTGAGCTCCAGTAGTTTAAATTACTGTGAGATAACTATGCTTTTGATGTCAAATTTGTGAACAATTTGTTGAAATTCTAAGTAATAAATTCTTAGTCTTGATTTGGTTTTGTTATTTGAAGTATTTGCTGTGTTTCTAAAGCTTAAAGTACTATTTGTTGCACTAATCAAGTCCTGAGAAATCTAAATTTTTAATAACATATACAAAATACAGAATGCAGAATAATTGAGCTAGTAAATATCTGTCCAGAGAAATATAATTAAGCAGTCTTTTCCTCTTTCCATTCCTGGAAATGACTATAACATTGTTTATTACCTTTATTGTCTTGAATCGGTCAATTCCAATGAATATCTGAAGGCCTAACTATAGTTTGGTTATTATTACTTGCTTTTTGACATTTTCATTGGTATTCAAAAATAAGGAATTTGAAGTTCTATTTATTTATTTTCTATTTTTGTGTGTTGGGGATTTGTTGCCTATCCAGAAAGAGGGAAACACACTTATATGGGAAAACAAAATACGTAACTAGTATTTTGAGGATTTGAGTATACTCTTCAGAAGAGTATCTTAGTCCACTCTTGTTCCTCAAAGTAGGAATAGTAGTTTGTAGCAGTAAGCATTCCCTGAAATCTTATGGAATTAAATAAATTGAATATATCTAAATCCTTTTTTCAGGTGAGTCTGTATTATATTCTTACATTGTAGATTACATTAAAATATGAAAATCTCTGGAGAAATTCATCCAGTTCTTATTTCTTCAGAAGAAAGTAGTGCTTCTTCCAAATAACTTAAGATGGGTAGTGGCTCCTAGGGAATAATTTAATTTTGCTGCACCATGGGTTAAAGTATGAAAATAAAAATGCTTTTGATCTCATTAAATGGCAACCCATTTATATTTTATTAAATATATTATATTATATTATATATTATATTATATTAAATATATTTATATTTATATCTCTGTACATCAGAGATATACAATATTAGAAAATATTACTCATCTAATCAATTATTTATCAAGTGTTTCTTGTGTGTTAGAATATTAGAAAAGTAGTATATTTGAGGTTACTATTACATATGCACGCATTTGTCTCTGCCCTAAAAAAGAAGTATTTAATGAATTCATACTTCGAATATTTAGGTTTTTTGCATATTAAAAAGACCCATGTATTAAGCAACTACTATATACAACTACTTAACTACTATGCATATATAGTATGTATACATATACACACACACATATGTACACATATACACATATACTACACACACACACACACACACACACACACACACACACACACACATTCCCAATCCACAGAATAGACACAAGAGCTGGAACAAGCAGTGCATATTGAGAAGAGGATATGACATCTGGGATGAAGCCATGGTTAATGAACTTAGAAAAAATGTGTGTTTTGAAGTGTTTTGTAAAGAGGAAGAGTGGTAGCTGGAAAGAGAGGTGTTTTACTCAAGATACAAGAAGTGTTGGTGTTAGATTCAAGTCGATACTTCAGAGACTTTTGTGCCTTTGAAAAACATTCTTTCTCTCCATTTTATTTTTGTCTTGTTAATGATTTCTCCCAGAAGAGTAATTATCTTAACCTAATTTGGTATCTTTTTACAGTTGTCTTTTTTAATTACATGCAAAATTCGTTCTTTGCAACATGCAATGGAATTTGTTTATTTCTGTGTTTTCCAAAGTTACAAAGAAATTAGCAAAGCCAAATAATTCAATTATTTTTTCATTTTCATTATTATTTAGCTATTATTTTAATATAAGAATCCGAAAGTCAGCCCAATGTATATTTCTTTTACATAAATGTAAAAGAGCAATGCTTTGCAAATACCAGTTAGCTGTAGAGCATTTCTGTTTAAACAGCACTCTTTGGAGGCACAGAGGCTTTAATGATACTGTGAAAGCTAAATGATAAATGATAAAACAAGGCAACACTAATAACAGGCTTTTTTTCTTTTTTTTTCTTTTTTTTCTTTTTATTTTTTTGCTTGATTGTAATTTTTTTTTCGATTTTATTTATTTTTTTCAGCATAACAGTATTCATTGTTTTTGCACAACACCCAGTGCTCCATGCAAAACGTGCCCTCCCTATTACCCACCACCTGTTCCCCCAAGCTCCCACCCCTGACCCTTCAAAACCCTCAGGTTGTTTTTCAGAGTCCATAGTCTCTTATGGTTCGCCTCCCCTCCCCAATGTCCATAGCCTCCTCCCCCTCTCCCAATCCCACCTCCCCCCAGCAACCCCCAGTTTGTTTTGTGGGATTAAGAGTCATTTATGGTTTGTCTCCCTCCCAATCCCATCTTGTTTCATTGATTCTTCTCCTATCCCCCTAACCCCCCATGTTGCTTCTCCATGTCCTCATATCAGGGAGATCATATGATAGTTGTCTTTCTCCGATTGACTTATTTCACTAAGCATGATACGCTCTAGTTCCATCCATGTCGCCGCAAATGGCAAGATTTCATTTCTTTTGATGGCTGCATTGTATTCCATTGTGTATATATACCACTTCTTCTTTATCCATTCATCTGTTGATGGACATCTAGGTTCTTTCCATAGTCTGGCTATTGTAGACATTGCTGCTATAAACATTCGGGTACACGTGCCCCTTCGGATCACTATGTTTGTATCTTTAGGGTAAATACCCAGTAGTGCAATTGCTGGGTCATAGGGTAGTTCTATTTTCAACATTTTGAGGAACCTCCATGCTGTTTTCCAGAGTGGTTGCACCAGCTTGCATTCCCACCAACAGTGGAGGAGGGTTCCCCTTTCTCCGCATCCTCGCCAGCATCTGTCATTTCCTGACTTGTTGATTTTAGCCATTCTGACTGGTGTGAGGTGATATCTCATTGTGGTTTTGATTTGTATTTCCCTGATGCCAAGTGACGTGGAGCACTTTTTCATGTGTCTGTTGGCCATTGGATGTCTTCTTTGCAGAAATGTCTGTTCATGTCCTCTGCCCATTTCTTGATTGGATTGTTTGTTCTTTGGGTGTTGAGTTTGCTAAGTTCCTTATAGATTTTGGATACTAGCCCTTTATCTGATGTGTCGTTTGCAAATATCTTCTCCCATTCTGTCAGTTGTCTTTTGGTTTTGTTAACTGTTTCCTTTGCTGTGCAAAAGCTTTTGATCTTGATGAAATCCCAATAGTTCATTTTTGCCCTTGCTTCCCTTGCCTTTGCCGTTGTTCCTAGGAAGATGTTGCTATGGCTAAGGTCGAAGAGGTTGCTGCCTGCATTCTCCTCAAGGATTTGGATGGATTCCTTTCTCACATTGAGGTCCTTCATCCATTTGGAGTCTATTTTCGTGTGTGGTGTAAGGAAGTGGTCCAATTTCATTTTTCTGCATGTGGCTGTCCAATTTTCCCAGCACCATTTATTGAAGAGGCTGTCTTTTTTCCATTGGACATTCTTTCCTGCTTTGTTGAAGATTAGTTGACCATAGAGTTGAGGGTCTATTTCTGGGCTCTCTATTCTGTTCCACTGATCTATGTGTCTGTTTTTGTGCCAGTACCATGTTGTCTTGATGATGACAGCTTTGCAATAGAGCTCGAAGTCCGGAATTGTGATGCCACCAACTTTGGCTTTCTTTTTCAATATTCCTTTGGCTATTCGAGGTCTTTTCTGGTTCCATATAAATTTTAGGATTATTTGTTCCATTTCTTTGAAAAAAATGGATTGTATTTTAATAGGGATTGCATTAAATGTGTAGATTGCTTTAGGTAGCATGGGCATTTTCGCAATATTTATTCTTCCAATCCAGGAGCATGGAACATTTTTCCATTTATTTGTGTCTTCCTCAATTTCTTTCATTAGTACTTTATAATTTTCTGTGTATAGATTCTTAGCCTCTTTGGTTAGGTTTATTCCTAGGTATTGTATGGTTTGGGGTGCAATTGTAAATGGGATTGACTCCTTAATTTCTCTTTCTTCTGTCTTGTTGTTGGTGTACAGAAATGCAACTGATTTTGGTAATAATTTTATAATGTATTGCTATATCAGAACAATACATTGTGCATCTTAAATATATGCAATTTTTATTTTATATAATTTACCTGGAAAGATTCATAAATCCACTTACAAATAAATAAATAAATAATAAAACAGACTCGTGTGAAAGAACCATTCTGTTTTAGACCAGCCTGTAACAAACCAAATTTTACAGTGATGCATAGCTAGGTTTCTTAGTCTTTCCTACTATGCAGCCTATTGGCAGATACTTAAAATGCAGAGCATATCAATCTCAACAGCAAGGAGTATAAAATAAATATATGCAATTATATATGAAGTTAAATATATGAAGTTGTTATAAATGAGGATTTCTAAATGAAAAACCAACAACTTACATGTAAAAATAAATCTAATTTCAAGAAAAAAACTATTTTTTTAAAATATTTTCCTCTTCAGTCTCTCCTTTAAAATTCTCAGGCATAAACTGCTATCTACAATTTCTCTGAATCAAAGATTTCTTGTAAGAAGAAAGAGAAAAAGAAATCATTGTATTTTGTAGAATAAAAAATGCTAATAATATTTTCTACTTGCACAAGTGCAGTTATTCTTTTTCATATTTTAAACCATTATGGGAGGGCTGAACAGAAAATATGTTCTCAAACCCAGATTGTTTTTATATATTTACTACTTAATTTGTACACATTCAATGACAGAGTTAGCATTCAATGCTTCTGTTTTCTCATAGCACCTGTATTATCTAATATGTTTATTTATTATAAGCCCAGAAATTTTTAAAAGATGTTAATATATTAAAAAAAATGCGGTATGAGTAAAATGATTTGATTAGAAATAGGTACATTTTATATGGTTTTAGGAATACTGAAAGGTTCAAAATAAAAATGTCTCTAAAAATTTGTTTTGATATTTGCTTCTTTTGAGAGGTTTTGGAAAGGATCTTTATAGTTTCAAGTTTTTATTTAAATTCCAATTATTTAACATGCAGTTTAGTTTCAGGTATACAATACAGTGATTCAGTTTCAGGTATACAATATAGTGATTCAATACTTCCATACATCCCCTGGTGCTTATCACAACTATGTGCCTTAATCCCTTAACTTATTTAACCCATATTCCATCCACCTTCCCTCTAGCAACACTCAGTTTGTTCTCTATACTATTTCTGGTTTGCCTCTCTCTTTTTCTTCCCCCTGTGCTCATTTTTTTTCCCTTAAATTCCACATATGAGTAAAATCGTTTGGTATTTGTGTTCCTCTGAGTGATTAACTTAGCATAGTACTCTCTAGCTCCATCCACATCATTGCAAAGGGCAAGATTTCAAGGGATAATAATCCTTGTCTTGTTCCTGATGGTAGAAGAAAAGCACTCATTTTTTCCCATTGAGGATGATATTAACTATGGGTCTCCTGTATATGACCTTTATGGTGTTGAGATATGTTCCCTCTATTGTTGCTTTGTTGAGGGTTTTGTTATGTTTTGTTTTGTTTTGCTTTGTTTTTAATCAAGAATGGATGCTGTACTTCGTCAAATGCTTTTTCTGCATCTATTGAGAGGATCATAAAATTCTTATCCTTTCTTTTAATAATGTGTATCATCACTTTGATTCATTTGAGGATATTGAGCTACCCTGGCAACTTACAAATAAATCCCACTAGATCATGGTGAATGATTGTTTTAATGTACAGTTGGATTCAACTTGCTAGTATTTTGCTGAGAATTTCTATAGCCATGTTCATCAGGGATATTAGCCTGTAGTTCTCTTTTTAAGTGGAGTCTTTGGTTTTGGAATCAGAAGTGTTGGCCTACTTTTGTTGATTTTGAAGGGAGTTCTCTGTGCCTCCTGGATTTGGATGTCTGTTTCCTTCTCCAGATTAGAGAAGTTTTCAGCTGTCATTTTCTGAAATAAACTTCTGCCCCCTTTTTTATCTCTTCTTCTGGGACTCCTAGGGTGTAAATATTACTATGATTTGTGGAGTCACTGAGTTCCCAAAATCTATTTTCATGATCCATGAGTTTTCTTTCCCTCTTTTGTGCAACTTCATTATTTTCCATAATTTTTTTTGAGAGAGAGAAAGAGAGGGAAAGAATGAGTTGGGGGAGTGTGTTGTAGGGGCTGGGAGAGAGGGAGAGAGAAAATCTTAGCAGTTTCTACACCCGGTGTGGAATCTGATGCAGGGCTCCATCTTACAACCCTGAGATCATGACCTGAGCCAAAATGAAGAGTCAGATGTTTAACTGACTGAGCCTTCCAGGTACCCCTATTTTTCATAATTCTATCTTAAATATCACTATTCATTCCTCTGCTTCTTCTATCCTTGTGCCCATTGCATTCAGTTGGTTTTGAATCTCGGTATCATATTTTTCATTTTGGCCTGATTGATTTTAGCTCTTTTATCTCTGTGGTAAGGGTCTCCTCGATGTTTTCTGTGCTTTTCTGAAGCCTAGCTATTACCCTTGTGATTGTTGCTTTAAATTCTGGATCAGGCATATTATATCTATTTCAATCACATCTCTGGCCATGACTTCTCCTTGTTCTTCCTTTTGGATGAATTCCTCTGTCTTGACATTTGATCTAGAAGGACAGTCACAACAAAGCACAGGAGCATGGGGTTTGGAGTAAAACATAGCAAAGAATTGGTACCTGGGTTAGTCACTTTCAGCAGGTCCCTCTGCACCTATGCTGAGGGCCAGGGGAGGAAGAAAGTGGTGCCTACAGAAATTTTTTTTTTCCCCAGAGAGGCAATGCCACCTCTCCAGATACGCTCCAAGAAGGGAAAGCCATGTATTTTACTATGTCCCAGGGGATCCTCAGATCATGTCATCTGCCCTGCCCTGGGGTAACTGACTACCTTCTCTGCACTGAAACACCCTCCAGGTTCCACAGCAACCACACTGTGGACTCCTAAAACTCCAGTCTTTGAGCTCCACTGGTATAAAAACTCATGAGAATAAGCCGCTCTACTTTTCCAAATCAATGGTATTGGGGAAGAGTTTTCCTTGTGTACTTATCTCTCTCCCTTTCACTCCTTTCTCTCTCCCTCTCTCTCTCATCTCTCCATGACCAGGGCTCACTCTGCAGCACCCTCAATCTGTTTCTCCCACAAACTATGTCTCCACACCTCCTACCTTCCACGATGTGAACTCTTCCCTCCCTCATTGTGCAGTTTGTCCTGTCAGTGCTCAGACTGATTTCTTGGGTATTCAGAATAATTTCATATTTATATAACTGTGTTCCAGAGACAAAACAAGCCTAGGGTCTTTTTACTACTCTTCCGTCTTAGTTCCATATCTGGAAAGATCTCAAATTCATAGTCTGTCATATGAATGTTTAACAAAAGAAATTATGTGTTTTTGCAATAGAATCTATGAAGCAAATAACATATATACATAGTTGTATTTACATGTTAGTATGTCAAACCATACTATTAAAAAAAGAGTATCACTGATTACATTTGGAAAGAGAAGAATGAGATCAAGGGGAAATATTCAAAATTTAGGTATAGACATAGTCGGTAGCAGCAGCCAATTAGACATCCTAAAAGGGGGCACCCAGGTGGCTCAGTGGGTTAATGCCTCTTCCTTCGGCTAGGGTCATGTTCCTGGGGTCCTGGGATCCAGCCCCGCATCTGACTCTCTGCTCAGCGGGGAGCCTGCTTCCTCCTTTCTCTTTCTCTGCCTGCCTCTCTGCCTACTTGTGATCACTGTCTGTCAAATAAATAAATTTTAAAAATCTTTAAAAAAAGACATCCTAAAAGAACTATGCAATATGGAGTTCCATGAGCTATAAATTCCAGGAAAAAAAAACCCAAAATGAATATTATCTTGAAAATCAGACTATAATATATTATTAAAGATAAGGTTATGGATGAGATTGACCATGAAGTCTGTTTAGATTAATGAGTAAAATCTAGGGCAGATTTTTGGAAATTACATAATTATAAGAACATGTATAGAAAGTAGATTCTCAAAAGAGACTGGAAGTGGTATCCAAAAATTGAGACAAGCTATATTTAAAAAAAAACAAATCTGCCAAATGGTATCGAATAGACCTCAGAGTTTAAATAGCATAGAAGTACCCATTTGATTTAGTCAAAAGGAAGACAGTGGTAATCTTGATGAGATATATTCCTCTGGAAAGTGTCCAAATAACAGAGGGTTGAGGTAAGAACATGGGCAAGATTTATGGATGTCAAGGATTGAAAGTGAAATCTTTCAGAAAGTTATCTATACATGTAGGAAAGAAGTAATGGAGACAATGTACTGCTAGCAGAGGACAGGTGGTCAAGTGAAAATTTGTTAATGAGAGAGATTTAAATTTGTATAAATGATCAGAACCAGTGAATAGACAGAGTTTAAAAATAAGTGAAATTTGGTTAGCAGTTAATCGTGGTGTCTTACTGTAACAAGAAAGGATGAGGAAAGAGTGAATTCAGATTCAACATTTTTAGATTTAGTATCAAGGCATTGAGTAATGCATCTGATTGAATCTATGTGCTATCTATAAGGAAGAAATGCAATCTTTTTTAAAAACAAAGGGAAATTGGTATGAATAGAATTGAGATGACTAGAGAAGTTTGAAATATCCATTGTGTAAGATAGAGGGCTGATGTAGGAAAATGGAAGAATGGATGCTTTGAGACACAAATGTCAAGATATGAGATAATGTTATTTTCTCTAATAAAGTTTTGCAACCTAAGTGCAAGTACAGAGAAGGCAGAAGACAGGAACTGATTCTTGATTGGATTGTAGTAGTTGTGTGTGACTAAATTATGTTCTCTCTCTCTTTTTTAAATTACATTCTTAAATACACTTTTTTTTTTTTTTTTTTGGATACATATATCAGAAGGTACTAGCAGTGTTTTCTGCACTCGGTTCAGTTCTATGAGATACTGCTGCATTTGCACTTGTTGAAGGACAAGCCCTAACTCATTCCTTAAGATTTCTCTTGGGGGCAACTTAACTAAGAACAGTTAATCTATAACAATGTGTAGATTTTTATATTGTAGGGAGGAAAACACTGTCTAAACAGGTTAATGGGCTTAGCTGTGCCAATCATATTTTTTTCTCTCCTGAAAATCTAAACTGGTTATGTGTTATAAAGATGGTTATTTTGTTAACAGTAGTAACAGAACAATGTATATTCAAGGACAGGGGTGGGCCAAATTTGTATATTCTTTTCTAATAAGGAAGGAAATGGACTAAACAGAAAACAAAAAGATTTAGCCAATAGAATATGAATTTGGGGACAAGTAGTTAAAGAGAGGTAAAAACAGAGACAGTTGGGGGGGCGCCTGGGTGGCTCAGGGGGTTAAAGCCTCTGCATTCGGCTCAGGTCATGATCCCAGGGTCCTGGGATCAAGCCCCGCATCGGGCTCTCTGCTTGGCTGGGAGCCTGCTTCCTCCTCTCTCTCTCTCTCTGCCTGCCTCTCTGCCTACTTGTAATCTCTATCTGTCAAAAAAATAAGTCTTAAAAAAAAAAAAAAAACAGAGACAGTTGGAAGTGGAACCAGGTAATGGTACATGATCAATAAATTCTTGCCGCTAGGATTCCTAAAACAAAAACCTCTCCCTAAAGTCACTTGAGATCATTCACAATCTTCTGTGACTAATATCTTTAAGATGCCTTCTTTCTGGGAGGGTTGATTTTATATTCTGAATTTTAGCCTGAGATGCCTGAGATCTCTATTTGATTTATTTCTAGGTCTTTATTATAAAATCTTTTACTGGGGCCAACTGAATGAGGCTCTATTTTTTAAAACTAAAAAACTAGCAGCTTTCCTTCTTTTTCTCCTCAACTAATTGAATCAAAAAGCCAAAGGGGTACTTTGTATTTCTACTGGGGGTGTGCCTGAGGTATGGATTATAAAGAAAAATGCTCCCAATATTACAAAAAAAGTGAGACAAACAGTAGTTTCATGATGTTTCTTGTTCCTGTCTGGATACTGAGGTCATAGGATAACTGGCCAAAAGCCTCTGAAAAGCAATTGCCTGTAAGGAATGACCAGACATGAGCCCTGGGTTTGGGGGGAAATATAATTAAAAGTAAAATCTTCTCCAAATCCAGAAAACTTCTTAACAAATGTAGAAAGACAGGAAACAATTTTTTCATTGCATAGACTTTAAACCAAAATATGATGTGCGTAATAGGCAATCCACTAAGATATTTCAAAAACAGAGATATCTCTCTTGTTTTATAAAGCCAAGCAGACAAACAGAACCCATTACATGAATGTCCTCAAGAGAAACAATAACTGACCTGTCCTCAAATAAGACGACATGAAGCACTATTTGTCATACATAGTTCATCCTAAATTTTTCTGGTATTTGGGGATGACCATCTGTCCTATCCAAAGGAAAGGTAAACTCCTATCTTTATGACAGGAAGTAGTTTTGAACCTTAGATGAGGCACCCTCTGAGGTTCCAACACTCCTACAGAACTGGGAGACAGGAGTGCTATCTTCCTTGATGAAAACATTACCAAAAGATTGTTCTCAAATCCTTGATAAAGACATTTCTTGGTCTTAAAGCTGGCAAGAGGCTTATTTCGCATTTAAAAAAGATTTGCGTGCATTTCAAAGAGATAAAGAACTTCTAAGTTGTTAAGAAAAAGGAATGGGACCATTTTCCTTCTTTGCAACAGGGAGAATTAAACTCTTGTTTTAAATTTGTTTTGCTTCTGCACCTTCCTTGTCAAGACAGGGCTGGACTTAGCTACAGTGGGTGGTGAATCTGTACAGGTTAAATATTCATTGGCAAGAGAAGATAAAGCCTCTGGGTTTTTCAGATATAGGGGACATCTCCACCTTCATCCAGGCTTTTCTTTCTCGAAACTCACTGGCCACTCACAGATAAGTTCAATGAGTTTTGAGGACTTCTCTGTCATGGTGCAGGCCCAGGGGAAAGAAAAGAGTGGCTACTGTAGGATGGGTACAAAACTTCCCCGGGATCTCCTTCCCTTTGGAAGAAAACCCTCAGTCTGTGTTGGCCTCCTCCTAGGATGATCCTGAACACCCATTACAGCTAAGGAAAGAAACAGAAAAATAAATCAAAACCTGCTGCTTAGGAAGAAGCCAAAAAGTTAAAGGCTCAGAATTTCAGTCAAGAGAGGGACAGGAAAATTAGGAAGACTGCAGTCAAGGTCCAAAAACACGGTACATGCTTAAAACTCAGATTTTAATTAGAGTAAGAGAGTGTCCACTCTTATCATGGTACTAAAAGTCTCCAAGTAATGTGACATGCTGGAGCTAGATCCCTTCATGGCTTACCACAAAGGGAAGATCTAAAACTGAGAATAGAGTAGGCAATGGGAAAAAAGAAACAAACAAACAAACAAACACAATAAACCTTGTTAAATCAAGCTTTACCTTAAACAAAGGAATCACTGCAAGAGCTTAAGCCTAAAATATGCTGAAGATACCTGTAGCAGTATAATATCTCAAAGCCAATCCAACTATTAAGCAGTTAAACCTTCCCTAAAAGAAAGACATGCGTGTTTCAAGGCATAAAATATACTTAACACAATCTCTAAGGTTCTATACAAGATGCTTGACTTTCAATTAAAAACAAACAAACATTGGGGAGGGGAGGCGAACCATAAGAGACTATGGACTCTGAAAAACAACCTGAGGGTTTTGAAGGGTCAGGGGTGGGAGGTTGGGGGAACAGGTGGTGGGTGATGGGGAGGGCACGTTTTGCATGGAGCACTGGGTGTTGTGCAAAAAGAATGAATACTGTTACGCTGAAAAAATTAATAAAAAGGGAAAAAAAAAAACCAAAACAAACAAATATTCATACAAAAAGGACCCATAGAAGGACACGTTCCTAAAAGACAAATAAATCATCAAAACTAACTCGGATTTGAAACAGATACTGGAATTATCAGATAGGAAATTTCAAATAGGTATTATTTGTATGTTAAAGTTTTTCACAAAAAAGGTAAACCACATGCAAAATTAATTAAGTGATTTCAGGAGAGTTATGGAAAGAATAATAAAGAGTCTAAAGGAAATGATAGGAAAGAAAAGCACAGTAACAGAGAGAAAACTATTTTCCTTGAATAGAAAACTATTCAAGGTCTCGTCAGTAGAATGACACAGTTGAGACTCAGTGAACATGAAATGATAGGTCAATACAAATTGCCCAGACTGAAAAACAGAGAAGAAACCGTAAGTAAATAAAAGAGATCATCCTGAAACAGTGGGGCAATATCAAACTACCTCACTTAACAATAATTTGAGTCTCAGAAGGAGAAAAAAGAGAGAAGGGAACTTAAATATTTGTAGAAGCAACAGCTGAAACTGTCTCCAGATTCTTCACAGACAGCAGACTCAGGGAGTTGAGACAATAACAAAAACAGGGGAAATGGCAAAAAATAGACAATCTGATAGCTAGCTAGATAACATCCATACCTAAGTATGCCATATTCAAAAAACTAAAAAAGAAAAACTATGGGATTATTACTAGTCTTTTTCTCTTGATCTTTCCTTTGCTCTTTTAACTTATACTTCCTTTTAGGTATGATGGAAGTGTGAATGCTAAATACTCTGAAGAAAGTTAGCTACTGATGTTCTTTCTTGAGAATAATTATGCTAATTTTGGAAATGCTTACTGAAGTATTTTTAACAGAATCCCAAATCATGTACTTCATATTTAGTTTTGAATAATCTGAGGGTAAAAGAGGTTAAATGGCAGTACAATAGGAGTATATATAGAACTTCAGGAAAAATTATGATGAGACAAGACTAGTCAGCAATTCTGAACTGAATTCTGGTTTCCTGTCTAAGGGTGAATTCCAGATTGGCAGTTCTTTTTGCCACACAATGGAATAAACACAGGAAGCAATCAGCAATCTAGTAAGGGAAAATATTAATTGGTGAGTTGTAATTAGGAACAGAACTAGTTGCCATTTTGATCGTCTTTTGACTAGATTTGATGGGATTAACTAATAGTTACTTTTTTTTTTACTACTTATTTATAATGTAAGCCAAACTATACTTGGAAGCTAAATCATATTATATATTAGAAACATATGCAATCTATATTCTTCTTTGAAACCACTGTTAAAATGTTCCCTTGAGGAAGCCTTTAGGCTCTTATGAACAAATATGGAAGATCTGTATCTATTAAAAAATCCATTATTATAAATATCAGATACCCAAGCTATTCTTCAAGGCACTGTGCACCATAACCATGCATTAATAAAATAAAAATATTTGTCATGCTGTTGTTACTAGTTACAAATTGTTCATTCTGTAAAAGAAGAGAATCTAAATTAAAGACATATTTTATGCTTAAATAGCAACAATTGCTCATCCACTCATGGTTCTTTCCTCATTGAAATTTAAAATCCAGTTTCAAATTGATTGAAAGAAATCACTAATAACCATTTCAATTCCTTCATTTTACAGAAGAGGAACAGAGCTGGAGGGAATAAATAATTGGTCTATGGAGAGGCTGGTAGTCAACAACACAGCAATAATGTCTCTGTGTGTGTGTGTATGTGTGTATGAATGTGTGTCTTTGTGGGCACACATGCATGCATATGCACAAACCAAACCTGTGGTTAAAAAAATAAACAAGCTAAACCTGGTCCATATTTATTGTTTCTGTGTACTGAGAATGTGACTTAAACTTTCTGATCTTTGTTTATTTCTATTTAGATATAAAATATAAGGTATTAGTGATCGTAGTGATAGAAATAAAGGCAGAGTATAAAGCACAAACACTACTTGTGTATTTTCAGTCTGATATACATGGTACTAAACCTTTAAACATGCAACACACAAAAGCAAAATAATGACTTTAAGTTTCCTTATCTTACTTTGATTGAAAAAACCCAGTGTATCATTTCACAAATAGGTCAGTTAGGCCATTTGTTTTCAAAGTACAAGATAGATAGATGATGATAAATAGACAGATAGACAAAATAAATTTCAGGATTATAAAGGGCAGAAGTGAAAGGGTTATTTTTTGACCTGTGTATCACAACGTTATAATACATAGCACCAAATCCATTTTGAAATAAAATGCATAATCCAGGATAATTCATTTTTAACAGATGGATTTGTATATGGATCACCTTGGTTTTACATTCCATTCTTGTAAACATCATGGAAGCAACATAGTTACAATTCATAGACCAAAGATTCAATCATGTCATTTGCTTAAATCCACTCTGACTTGTTCTAACCTGTATGGTCAGTGCCATCTCCAGGACTCTGTGCCCCCCTTTCAGTGCTTCATCTTTAGATAATTAAGAGACTCCTAAGAAAGAAAAAGAGTAACTGTGAGGATTGGAACATTTTAGTTAAGTTAGTTTACCTGCTTTGCGTTTGATTTCTATAGGTTTTGTTGCCTCCTTATTCTTAAAATTCCTAAACTAAGATTTTGAGATTGTCTGATAATATTGTTTTTTTGAAGTTTCTTTTTTAACCATCACTTGTTATCTAATGGACTTGGATAAAATAACAATGCTTAAGAAATCTTCCTAATTACTAGCTTATAATTTATAATTACTAGCCCTCAAAGCTAGCCATGTTTTGAAATATGTAACACTCTATCTTTTGCAAAATCAAAATATTCTGCATAATGCCACAAGAGAGTGTAAGATATAATTATTTCCTCATTTTTTCAAAATCATATTGAACAAAACAAAGGTAATATTTAGCATTTAGTTTAGGAAAACAGTGTATATTTTAGCTGTGTCATATGTTTTATTTTTTATGTATTTAAATAACTTGTATTTTTCTGACTGAAGAGTAATGTGCTTATTATAAATCCTTCAAAATTACACAAGCTTTTACCTTTTAACTCTTCTTTCAACCTTAAATTCAAATTACAAGAAAAAGGAAAAAATCCATAAATCAACATCCAGAAATGATTTTTGGACATTTTTGTGTGTTTCTTCCCAACAATTGTGTACATTCTTGCATATGTTTAAACATACATATGTATTAGTACTAATGATGATATAGTATTCTATCATGGAAATAAAATATACTTTTTTGGCTATTTGCACTATTTTAAGGCATTTTTTTCTCATTGGGAAAATATTTCTAAAATGTATAAATCTCATTATACATTAAAAGGATTAGTATATACTATATCATATTATTTACATGTGTTTCATTTGCATCTTAATTATATTAATGTTATTTCATATCCATACAACATTTAATATTTTCATGTATTACATATCCAGTACTCAGACGTGCTGTTTACTATCATTTAAAATCTATCTTATTTCATATTGACATCTTCTTTCATGTGAACAATTAGAAATTTGGTGAGGTTCTCCTTTATAAAACAGGTGGTATTTCTTCCACTGTAGTCAGGAGCTGGAATGTTCTGTGATTAGCACACAAAGGCATTACCTTCTTCTTGCATCAGGATTTAAACAAAGAGAATGCATGACTCTTTAAACCCTGGAGTTCTCAGTCACATAAAATCTGCCTTGTGCAACCGTAGTCTTCTTTGCTGGCATCTATGGGATGAAGCAACAGCCTTACTAAGAATTTTAAAGTTTTCCTTACTACACGGGAAATCTATTCTTCCATGATAAAAGTCTGAAAAGCTATGACGTTTTGCAATATGCTTAATTACATTTTCTTACTAAGTCATTAATTCTCAAATCCTACTTATCACTCTCTAGGCAAAAACCTAGTATGAAAAAAGACCACTTGCAAGGCAGGCGACCACAGAGAGACAATCTGCATAGTGGGAAAAGGAAGTTAAAAATAGGACTATGGGGCGCCTGGGTGGCTCAGTGGGTTAAGCCGCTGCCTTCGGCTCAGGTCATGATCTCGGGGTCCTGGGATCGAGTCCCGCATCGGGCTCTCTGCTCAGCAGCGAGCCTGCTTCCCTCTCTCTCTCTCTGCCTGCCTCTCTGCCTACTTGTGATCTCTCTCTGTCAAATAAATAAATAAAAAAATCTTTAAAAAAAAAAAATAGGACTATGTATTTGAAATACTTGTTACTGTTTAACTACCACAGTGATTCCTGGAGTTATTTGTGGTAATCTGATGAAGAGATTACCCCTTATAACTCCTGTGTCATGATTGATATAGTCCTTATTTCTGTCATGGTCCTTTTTGGACAAGAACCTGCATTTGTCTAATAATACACTCAATGTGTGTTGTATTTCAAGACACCAGATGCTTCTTAAAGTGTATAACTTGGCATTTGAAAACCTGGATCCAAGTCCTGATACATTTATATGTGTGAGGAGATTTATCCCAAGTTATTAAACCTCTGTAAGACATAGAATCTTTGACTGTAACAAGTTTTTCAGCAATGGTTATCCCTAGGCGTGGAATGAAATTGTTGGGAGTCTTGAGTTTAATAACAGGGAGGTGTCCTGTAAACAGCACATTGCTATACAAAAATAACGTTATTAATACATGTAACCCTGGCTCAAACTAGTTATACATTGAACAGGTTTTATTTCACCAGTGCCTGATTTTTCTACTGGAAAATAAAAAAGGAGGCTTAAGGCTAAAGAATCATTAATCCCTAAGAATTTGCCCAATGGCATATATTAAAATATTGCTATTCATTCCATAGACAGCCAAAAGAGTAAGTGCCTACCATGCTTAGCACCCATCTCAGTCATATGCAAACCATCTCAACTTACACTGAACTTTTTCTTCAAGTGAATCTTTTCAATAAGTTTGGCTTAATTTATTTTTAAGTTCTTGTTTTAACATTACGATATATCTATGTTGAACAGTCTGTATTCTGAAAGAATACGTTTGCTTAGGCAGTCTATTTACAGCTACATGTTGGCTTGCAACCTTGGGAGCCTCCCCTGGTGAAATCTGAGTCTGAGCCCCATACAGAGAGCAAGGAGAGTCTGAAGAAAGAGGCAGACCACTTCTGATTGGTAGGTACAGGTTTAATAACAAGGGAACGTACACAGAAGGCTTGTCTTGGTGGCAACAAGATGAGTAGATCTCTGTACCCACCTACCAGAATCTTAAAATTTTATATATTGACCTTAGTGGATACTGTCCCCGTCATCCAGAGTGTTTCAACAACACATTATTCTCTAAAGTCTGTGTCTGTGAGAAGGTTGGCCAGAGCCTACATTCTAAAGACCGGGGGGGATGAGGAGTTTCCAACTGCTGAGGTCTAACTCTGGGGTCACCCAGGGGTCATGTCCTCTTAATGGCCTCCTCCAGTACCATGATACACTGGTCAACATTTTCTGCAACTGCTAGTATTTTATATATTATCAAATAGAATTTTATTCAATGGACATGAAAACTTGTAAAATTTATATAGCTGTGGAAGCTATGTAGTTCCTCATTAGTTTTTGGAGGTCATGATGGATTTCTTCTAACTGTGTCTGTTTGGGTGAAACTTTTGAAAAACATTTTATTACAAAAATACAAGGGTCCTTTGGGGAACATACATAAATTAATGAATGGTAGAATTATCTTTGAGGAGGTTTTAATAAACTTTAATAGTTGCTAACAGCAAAAATTATCTTTCATATTCATCAAATATCCCCAGGAATAAGTTAATTTTATCTTTATTCTCATCTATTCATCTTTAAATATCTATAAAATGGAGATCTTACTGAGATGCTATGTGATCTGCAATGCTTGGATAGAGGTGAGCCAAGATTCATGGCTGTTTTGAAGTTATATTTTTAAAATGTTGCATTTTAATTCAAGTTCAATAATATTCTAGTTTGTACAAAAATTTCCTTACTTACTTATAAGTAACTTTCCTTACTTACTGATTCCTTACTTATACTGTCCAAAACCAGGTGGGATTCATCCCTGGGTTGCAAGGATGGTTCAACATTCGCAAATCAATCAATGTGATAGAACAAATCAATAAGAGAAGAGAGAAGAACCACATGGTCCTCTCAATTGATGCAGAAAAAGCATTTGACAAAACCCAGCATCCGTTCCTGATTAAAATGCTTCAAAGTATAGGGATAGAGGGAACATTCCTGAACTTCATAAAATCTATCTATGAAAGACACACAGCAAATATCATCCTCAGTGGGAAAAAGCTTGCAGCCTTCCCGTTGAGATCAGGAATACGACAAAGATGCCCACTCTCACCACTCTTGTTCAACATAGAATTAGAAGTCCTAGCAATGGCAATCAGACAACAAAGAGAAATAAAAGGTATCCAAATTGGCAAGGAAGAAGTCAAACTCTCTCTCTTCGCAGATGACATGATTCTTTATATGGAAAACCCCAAAGACTCCACCCCCAAACTACTAGAACTCATACAGCAATTCAGTAACGTGGCAGGATACAAAGTCAATGTACAGAAATCAGTGGCTTTCTTATACACTAACAAGGAAAATACAGAAAGGGAAATTAGAGAATCGATTCCATTTACTATAGCACCAAGAACCATAAGATACCTGGGAATAAACCTAACCAAAGAGGTAAAGGATCTGCACTCGAGCAACTACAGAACACTCATGAAAGAAACTGAAGAAGACACAAAAAGATGGAAGACCGTTCCATGCTCTTGGATTGGAAGAATAAACATTGTTAAAATGTCTATACATTTAAACACCTTAATTCAAGTTATTATATTAAGAGAACTGTGGGAATAACTGTAAGCGTATCAGAAGAAATGTTTAAAAAGAACAGCATGGAACAAAAAGAGTTTGTGTGTTTTGTCTATTTTATCAAATAAGTTAATAAGTCATTCAACTAAAAATTACATAATCATTGTGAAGTGTTACTAATTTTAAATCTTAACTATTTTCAAGTTAGTATTACATATTAAATGTTCCACATCTGTTACATTACTTTTTTTAATAGAAATATTAAATTTTAGGGCTGCTGTGTGGCTACTCTGCCTTCTGCTAAGGTCATGATCCCAGGGTTCTGGAATGGAGCCCCTTGGAGCAGGCTTTCTTCTCAGTGGGGAATCTGCTTCTTAGTCTACCTCTGACCGTCCTTCTCACCCCATTTGTGTTCTCTCTCTCTCTCTCAAATAAATAAATAAAATGTTTTTAAAAAGAAGTATTAAATTTTAGTATTAGTTTAGTTCTTACTATTAATCTAGTGTTTACCTTATCAATAATTCTATTTTTATTTATTGCTCTTCCTTTTTTAAACATAATCTTTTACTACGTGGTCTGTATATTTTACTTGAATTCCATCTATTACCTATGCTACATAATAACAGTGATTTCATTTTACTTTTCAATTTTTATTCCTTTTCCCATACATTTAATTGTAGATTTCTAATTCATCACGATAAGAAATATTTACAAAATTTTTTCTCTTCTTATAACTCCATCTCTGTTTTAGTCTTAATTTTGCAATTAAATAAATAAAATTTTCATCTGACTTTTTTCCAAAAATTTCCCAGTCATCTCTTAGTTGTATGAAGCCCATTCTCCAGCAGAGGGCTTAGCAAACTACAAACTCATTGGTGTTACTGTTAGTTTAACCCACAAGTTAAACACATTTTTTACATTTGTAAAGAACTATAAAAATAAATAAACAGAAGAAGAAAAGGGGGAAGAAGAGGAGCACTAAGAGTAAGATGACAAATGGAAGTGGAAGAGGTGGAGGAGGAAGAGGAGGAGAAAGACCAGACAGAGGAACAAGAAACATTATATGGCCCACAAAGCCTAAAATATTTATTATCTGAACCTCACAGAAAAAGTTTGCTGAACCTTGCTGTAGTATATTTCTCAGAAAGAACATATGTGTGCGGTATTCACCAACATTAAAAAAAGTTGTTTCTAATGTTGTTACTTGAAGGACAACGTGGATCAATATGATATCCTTGGTTTATATTTTCTAATATGATATCCTTGGTTCATATTTTCTGATATGAATGACTATCAGAAAATCCACTAGAACTGTCAAAGCTAAACTCAATATCTCCCCTAATCTAACCAATTCTGTTTGTTTCTTGAATAGCACCTTCATTATTCATCCTTTCACTTGCTTAACGTAGAGACCTAAGAAACCAGTATTACAACTTCTTCCTCCCCTACATGCAGTTAAATCACCAAATCTTATAGATTTGATCTTCTATGTATTTATCTTGTTTAAAAATTTCTCCATTTTGCCAAACTCTCAAATCTTGCTCAATCAAATGTGCTGGGACCTACGTATGAAACATTCCCAGAACCCCAAGCTATAGAGTCCAGGATTCTCGCTTGTATATAATATTGGGATGTGTATCTGTGCAAGTGTGGGAATAAGACAGTATAAGAGAGTATAATTGACAGGAGAACCTGTGCTACTGGATGCCTTTAGAAGGCTCTGAATTGGCTTACATCTAACTCGTGACCAGTCCTGCTCTGACTCTAAAATACCCAGATGACTTGGTATCATAAGCATATGGAAATTTACCTCAATTAAGTCAGAAAAAGGAATGCCTGCTGGTCCCCCAAAGGAATGTAAAGATACAGCTGGAAATAGCAAGGAACCCAGTCTTGTTTCTGTGTTGTCATAGACCTCTTGGAAAGGGTAACCTAAAGCATCTTTTCTGAAGTTTCTGAAGTTTCAAGCCTATTCCATCCCCATTCCTGATTTGTCATGTTTCAATACTAATTTATTTATTTATTTTTTAAGATTTTTTTTTTTTATTTATTTGACAGAGAGAGATCACAAGCAGATAGAAAGGCAGGCAGAGAGAGAGAGAGGGAAGCAGGCTCCCTGCCAAGCAGAGAGCCCGATGCGGGACTCGATCCCAGGACCCCGAGATCATGAACTGAGCTGAAAGCAGTGGCTTAAACCACTGAGCCACCCAGGCGACCTCAATACTAATTTATTTAATCAACAAATGTGGAGGAAATGTTTTAGGAGCTGGAGGTACAATAGGACAAATGTCTACAATTATGGAACTGATACCCAGTGGGGAAGACAGAGAAAGAAAATGATACATAATTGAAATATCTAGCATGTTAAAGGATAATAAGTGACAGGAAATAACATAAACCAAGAAAGGAAAATGGAAAAAGAAAGGGTGGAGATTTAAGATCCTCAGAAAAACCCAATGAAAATGTGAACTTTCAGATAAAAATGTGAATAAAGTGAGGGGAATGACCACGTGGATATCTAAAAGATCAGCATTCTAGGTAGACAATACTCCAGTGGTAAAAGAACGTGAGGTGAGAACATGTGTGGCATTCTCAAGTATTAGCCGACTCAAATGTTGCTGGGAGGAAAGATAATCACGGGTGACTAGTATGGATGATATCAGAGGAGTCAGGGGGAACCAGATAAGATAGCACCAGATAAATTACGATTAATAATTTTTATTTTACTTCAAATAACTTGAGAGCCTATTGAGAAATTTTGAAGAGAAAGGAAGGCATGCTCCTACTTTTTGGTTTAACAGGATCACTCTGTCTGCTCTGTTGATAGTAAACTATTGGAGATGAGGGCAAAAACAGAGAGACAGGCTGGAAAGCTAGTGCAAATTATGTAAGAAAAGACAGGAGCTTGGACCAGAGCATCAGTCATGGAAATGATGGAAAAGGGTCAAATTCTGGAATAATCCACTTTTTTTTTTTTTTTAAAGAACTGGCTTTAATGTGTGATGTACATGAGCACTGCAGCAGGTATAGACTCATAGGCCTCATCCGAGGGACATTATGAGCTTCTGATCTCTGAGTATATATCACACTATCATATTTGTTGTTTTCCAGCCCAATCAGCAAGTGTGTAGCCTAGGTACTATGCTATATTTCCAATGTGATTTTCTTAGGAACACTGGGACCCAGTTCTTGGCTCCATTCTTGAATTTTGGGACTTAACTACTCTATCCTTTATTGTTATTTCCTATCAGTTTGTTTTCATTTTATCTATAAGGTCAATTAGGGCAGAGAATGCACTTGTCATGTTTACATGTGTTGTTAGCACTCAATGCAGAGCCTGGTCTAGGTTCAGTAAATAAATGTTCAAAAGATGCATAAATGAATGAGTGTTGCAATGTAAAAATATTTATTACCTTAAAATGTTGTATATCAGATGTTATCTTAATATGCACTTATGCACATACGCCCTGCTTTATTTTCCAAATGATGGTACTTCTAAACCAATTCAGAGATGTGTTACATAAGAACTAGTCTGTTGAAAACTTTTCATTTTAAATACCCCCATAGAGAGGTGAGGTTTATACACTACCCTTTTGAATCTGGGCAGGCTTTTGATTGGATCAGCCAATGGAAAAAAAAGCAGAAATAATGCTGTTTAACTCCTGAGTCTAGGTCATAAAAAAACCCATATGGCTTCCTGTAACACTAAAGAGTTCTGAGCCTTAATATAAGAAATCTCACTAACCTGAGACTGTCATGCTGTGAGGAAGCCCAACTCACATGGAAAATGGGAGTCAAATGTTTGCTTCCTCCCAGTCCAGATGCCAGATATGTGACAGAAGGTCACATCTAGATGACTCAAGCCCCAAGTTGTTTGAGTCACTCTCAGCATTTATATTTTCTCAGGTTCCCAATTTTAGAGTCATTCTTCTGGTTTTTTTTTTGTTTGTTTGTTTTTTTGTTTTTTTTTCTTCTGAATTTCTGATCTACAACACAAGGAAGCATTGTAAAATGTTGTTTGTTTAGTTTAATTCCACTAATTTTTATAGTTTTTTTAATATAACATTGCATAAGTGGAACAAAAGTCACTTCACTTTAAAAAAAAAAAACAACAAAACCTCATTTTTAAAAAATGTGGTCAGGGGCCCCTGGGTGGCTCAGATTAAGCCTTGGCCTTTAGCTCAGGTCATGATCCCAGTGTCCTGGGATCAAGCCCTGCATCAGGCTGTCTGCTCAGCAGGGAGCCTGCTTCCCCCTCTCTCTCTGCCTGCCTCTTTGTCTACTTGTGATCTCTGTCAAATAAATAAATAATATCTTTTTAAAAATGTGGTCAGATCCCACTTAACATGAGATCTACGTTGTCAACAATTTTTTAAGTGCACTGTATAGTAGTAACTATAGGCATTATGTTGTATAGCAGATCTCTAGGACTTATACATCTTGTATAATTGAAACTTTATAATCATGGACTAGCAACTTCCCATTTCCCCTTCTCCTAGCCCCTATAAATCACTATTCTACTCTCCGTTTAAATGAAATGCAATATTTGTCCTTCTGTAACTGGCTTATTTCACAGTGTATTGTCCTCCAGTTCATCTATGTTTTTGCAGATAACAGAATTTTCTTCTTTTTTTAAGACTGAGTAAAATTTCATTGTCTGTATATACCACATTTTTCTTATCCATTGAACTCCTGGTGGACCCTAAGGTTGTTTCCATAAGTTGGCTATTGTAAATAATAAATTAACATGAGTGTTGACATCTCTCTTCGAAATCCAGATTTCAATTCTTTTGGATATATACCCAGAAATGGGATTGCTGGATCACAAAGTAATTCTTTTTTTAATTGTTAAGAACTTTCCATACCATTTCCCACAGCAATTGAACCATTTTGCATTTCCATGAACAGTATAGAAGTGTGACCATTTTTCCACATCCTTGCCCATATCTGTTTTTTTGTTTTGTTTTGTTTTGATGATAGCCATCCTAAGAGGTGTGAGATGATATCTCACTGTTGTTTTGGTTTGTATTTCTTTGATTATTGGTGATATTGAACATCTTTTTATATACTTGTTGGATACCTGTAGGTCTCTGGGAAAAATGTCTACACAAGTCCTTTGACCATTTTTTAATTAAGCTATTTATTTTTTGCTATTATGTTTTAGTTCTTTATATATTTTGGATATTAAACCCTTACCAGACATGTGATTTGAAAATCTCTCTCATTCAGTAGATTGCTTTTCACTCTGTATCCTTTGCTATGAAGAACAGTTATAGTTTGATGTAGTTCCACTTCCTCAATTTTGCTTATGTTGCTTGTGCTTTTGATATTATAGCAAAGAAATTCTTAGATCAAATGTCATGAAGCTTTTCCCTTAGGTTGTCCTTTTTTTTTTCCCTAAAGATTTTATTTATTTATTTGACAGACAGAGATCACAGGTAGGCAGAGGCAGGCAGAGAGGGAGAGGCGGGATCCCTGCTGAGCAGAAAGCCCAATGCGGGGCTTGATCCCAGGACTCTGGGATCATGACCTGAGCCGAAGACAGAGGCTTTAACCTACTGAGCCACCCAGGTGCCCCCTTTAGGTTGTCTTCTAAGGAGTTTTACAGTTTCATATATTATTATTTATTTATTTATTTTAAATTTTATCTATTTATTTGAGAGAGAGAAAGAGTGAGAGTATGAGCAAGGAGGGGGGGGTAGAGGGAGAGGGACAAGCAGACTCCTCTCTGAGCAGGGACCCCAAAGCCAGACTTGATCCCAGGACCCTGGGATCGTGACCTGAGCAGAAAGCAGGCACTTAATGGACTGAGCCAACCAGGTGCCCCAAGATCATATGTTTTAATCTTTAATCCATTTGACTTAAATTTTGTGTATGGTATAAAGTTAAGAAACTTCTTTCTTTTGCACGAGGATTTTCAGTCACATATAAGATGCTCTACCCAAAGCAGCAGAATACACATTTTTCTCAAGCATACACAGAACATCAGCCAGGATAGATCCTATGTTATGTCACAAAACAAATTTTAACACATCTAAGAAGGTTAAAGCCATATCAAATATGTTCCCAACTACACTGGAATGAAACTAGAAATCAATAACTCAAAATGAAAAATTAGCAATTCATTCTTAAATGAACAAACACACACTAAAATATACACTGTAAAGGGTATTCATTTGACATTACATTTTTAAGGAGACAAGATTTTCCCATCAAACATTTTTTTAAAAAATATTTAAAATTTCTCTTATCGCTCTTCTTTTTCTTTCAATCTCTGTAAAATAAGCCATGTGGAAACAAAACCAACCTCATGCAGAAAATCCAGTACCTGGGATTTCCTAAGGGTCTTCTTTAGATATAAATGTATGCACCTGTTCTGCTCTCCTGGTTTTACTCCTATCTTACTTGTGATTCATTCATAACTTCTTGGATTAATATTCTCTCATCTTCCTCACAACTAAATATTAGAGTGTCTTACAGAGCAGAACTTGGGCTTTTCTATTTTTTATTCCAATTTGAGTATAAGAAAACCATGAACCACCACAAATTATAAAATTAGTGAAGAATACAATGCCTAAAGAAGAATGCATCTTGCAATAAATATGTCACTTACGGTCCATCTTCCATCAATCACCAACCACTACCAACCCCCTTCTTCCTATTTTGCAAGTACAAGGTTTTATTATATTAAGTTTAGGAAAAAAAAACTAGATATATTTACTTTCAAATTGTTCTTTACATTATTTAATAGACATAATTTTCTATATGTCTATATTAAATTTAATGAAAAATATAAACCATTTTTTGATTAATAACTTTTATTTGGCATCAAGGTTTTCAGGAACAAATTAAAGTAGTTGAGGAGTAAGTGTGCTTCATGCCAAATATGTGTAAGCATTAAGTGCATGGATATTCATGGAAAATTAAAAGCTTGAGCCAAAATGTATAGGTGGTAAAATACAAGCTCTGTTTGATCTTAGTGACTGCACAGACATAGCTATAGCACAGAAGTCCTGCAATATAATGATGAATATAAGATTATAACTGCTACAGTTTTGGACCTGTCAGAATCCTAAAGGCCAAGGTAAGAAATCTGAATTTTATGTTATAATCAATTGTTATCATAAGGTTGGAACACAGAAAGATGCTTTAAAAAGTTTACAATGCTATCAAAATTTAGCAGATATTGAGCATGGGATAAAATTGGCCACATATTATTATTTTTAATTCAGAAATATTTTCCATAGTGTATTTTCCTTTTTCCTGTTTTTATACTATTTATTGATTGTTTTTACAAATCATCTAATTATATATGTGTATATATATATAAATATATATCTCAATTGTTTGTTATGTTTTAGAAATATTTTTGCCTATTTATCCTGCTGCAATCCTCAATTTTAGTCTTCTAAATAAAACAGTAAATCTGTAACTTCAGTGGAAGAACTTTTTCTCTCCTCATCTCAAATGTAATTAAATAGCTTTATTTTCAGCAGGGGCTCAAGTTAAATGTTCTTCCACACAATTGACAAAGCAAGTATGGTGCCTACTTCTTATTCCTTCAAAGAATCTGCTAAATTACCCTTAGCATCTCTTTGTTTAACTACATTCCCCTGTATCCTATAGAGTTTATTTTCAAGGAACATTTGACAAGAAGTATTCTTTAATGTTTTGCTTGCTGCTCTTTTAGTAGTGTCAATCTTGAACTCCCACTGCCCTACAAATTGTATTTCTCCAGGCAAAGTGACTTTTTAAACTAATTCTCTCTTACAGTGGAATAATTCAGGTAAGCAAAGGCAGCATATAGAACAATCACTATGTCATTAATATATCAGTGATTAATCAACTGTAAATTTGTATGTATTTTAGAGAAATATACAAACAGATAAGAATAAAAGTATGTTTGGAGATATTCGGTAACTAAGATACAATGTTGAGGCTAAATTCCTAAACAAATATATATTAACAAATATATATTAAACTGATGAATTGCATCTTTACTTTTTCTAGTATATTTTAGAAACTTTACAATTTACACAAGTTGTACCTTTCAAAATATTAATGTTATTATATTGGTAATATTAAAAGGCAGAACTTTATTTTTATTTTATTATTTTTATTATTATTATTATTTTTAGATTTTATTTATTTATTTGACAGAGAGAAACACAGCAAGAGAAGGAACACAAGCATGGGGAGTGAGAGAGGGAGAAGCAGGCTTTCTGCTGAGCAGGAAGCCCAATGCAGGACTTAATCCCAGGACCCGGGGATCATGACCTGAGCTGAAGGCAGACGTTTAACAACTGAGCCACCCAGGTGCCCAAAAAACAGCATTTTAAAATAATGCCATTATACCACCAAATGGAATATTTAAAAAGATTTTCAGTGTACAAAAACAGCGATTAATAGAAAATCTAATTCAAACATCTTTGATATTAAATGCTAAGTCAGAGGACCAGTAAGAAAATTAGTCTCAAATCAGTACTGAAATATAGAATTTTTTGTTCCTTGTGATTTTTCTGATTGAAGACAAGGAACAGATTTCAATGATTGTAATTTTGCTTCTTTTTATGTTCTTTGACTCACCAAACAAAACATTCTTAAATAAATTAGGCACCCTTAAATTATAGTGTTGAATAATAACTGCTATCATTAAAAATTGATAATAATAACAATAATGATCTAGTTAATGACACATCACTATCTTTTGTCTGATAATATATGAATATTGAACAATATAATAGTTGTGGAAATTAATGGTAGTTAATATAACAAGGAAGTCTCAGAAACAAAAGAATAAAATTCTTATTCACATCACAGGTTCTTGAAGTCCAGGAAGTACTCCTAGATAATTCTCTTCTAATAGGGGTTTCAGGGCTCTGGTTCTTCCCATCATGTTACTCCACTATGTGGGAATTTTATGCTTCCAACCACAAGTGCAGAAGAATGAGCAGAATCTTTTAAGTCTCGGTCTTCAGGAGATGGATAATAAGATCACACTCAAATACAGGGGGACTAGGAAATGTAATGTTTCTGTATGTTCCGGGGAAAAAGAAGTGGTTTGGTGAAACATTGTCTCTTCTACAAAATATACCCTATTGTTAATTCTCTTCAGGTGTCTTGTGGCAGGGAATATGTGAGCTCATTTTATGTATGTTCATTACACTTTAAATGTTTATTTATTTATACATATACCTAACTATCTTTTCGTGCAGTCTCATATGAGCCAACAAGGTTAGGTTGGATGGGAATTCTTTCCAGAATACAGAAAAAAGAACTCAAGATCAAGCTACATGATAGAAAAAGGAAGACCTAAGTAGGGAGTGGTTCAAAAGTCAAGATTGGAGCAGAGGTAAAGAGACCAGTAATATGTCTCAGAAGACGCCAGTAAAGACAAACTTAATTGCAGGTGTTTCCTGTGGCCCTGAAAGTTATAAGTAATTTCAAAGAGAATATTAAACACTAAAAGAAAAGGACCCACTATGTGATTAGTCGGAGGGCTATGTAAAAACAGAAAATCATGGGATACCTTATTCTGGACGAATTCCCCTACTGGAAACAAATAATATAAGGGAACATATTTTAAAGACCTAATTATAACAAGTAGCATTATCAATAATATCTCTTATTTTACAGAAATCTCCAAATATAGTTGGGTATAATCCAGGAAAAAAGAGAAATGTGTACAAAATACAGAAAATGAAACAAACAGACAAAGGGAACAATATTGGACAGAAGTGCATTTTGCAAATCCTTAGAGCCACTTCATATATTGCTTAGTAGAGAATGGTCTTTGGTAGTTGTTAATTTTTTATAAGCAGATAGTAACAGTGATAATTGGTAGAGAAGGATAAGGAGGAAACAACTTTGATTTATGTAGAAATGTTCAATTTTTCAATAATGAAAAATTGCTTAGCTATATTCTAGTAGTTTTTGGAAAACTGGATGGATATATAAATTATTTGGTGAGTTAATATTTTGATGTTATATCTGTACCTTCTGAAATTCCTAAGGAAATAAGGAATTTTGTCTAGATAAGTGTTTTAAATTTACACTTTAAGAAGGACTCTACTGCTCTAAGTTCATATCAGTAATAGATAAAATATTGAGAGAAAAATTAGATTTATACCTACTTAAATAAAGACAAATTAAAAAATCCACAGACCAGACACATGAATGAGAAAAAAAATGAGGCAAGCAGGCCAACTAGACTATTTACTCTGCAAGGAGATGGGGACCAAATGTCTTTAGATGGAAGGCATATATCAGTCTTGCTAGTCAAATCCGGGTAATTTATTAGGGCTTGTTTATCAAAGACATGAACTCATACTAGTGTAAGTATAACTCATTTGAAGCTTCTTACCTGAGGAAGAAAATGGAACCAAACACAGGTTGCAGGGAGGACCTGGGCTGACTGATTGTAATGTGTCCATTCACATAATATGATGCATTCCCAACCCACCAAAGAAAGACTTGATTCTGCTTTTGGAACCTGGGCTGTCCAGATGGCGGTTACTGTAAAATAAGTAGTGGTGACGAGGTGAGTGGAGAAGAAAAAATAGAAAACAATGAAAATGAATCAACTCACCAATACCTGAAATTCTTTGCGGAAATCTGATGCAAACCTAGTAGACAAATATATACGTGTGTCTGTGTGTCTGTGTGTGTGTGTGTGTGTGTGTGTGTGTGTGTGTGTGTGTGTATAGGGATGAATTCAGAAAAATAATAACAGAGTTAACTTGAAATTTTCAAAGAAATAGAGGATGACAACTCTAAAATGAATGAAAATTATGAGACAATAACAAGCAGATATAGAATAAGAGATGAACTGAAAAGGAACTTATTTGAAACCCTACAGGTAATAAAATATTTATAATCATTGGGATAAAAGTGCTTTGAAAAGGATAATCTGCAGACTTGACAAGGCCAAAGACAATTCGGAATTCACCCAAACTCAACTGAAAGAGAACATTGGATGAAAAACACAAAAGCTACAAGACTGAAAAAACTGATAGCTTACTATGAAGAAATAAATCCCACTGATAGTAACTCTCAGCTGCACAACAGATCTGAGAATACAGTGGGTAATAGCCACAAATCTTATAGAAATAACAGTCACCCTAGATTTCTATACCTACCAGCACTATAAGTCAGTAGTGAAGGTAAATGAAATACATTTTTCAGAAATACACACTAATGTATTATTAATTATTTGCTGAAACTACTAGCAAAGTATAAACTTCAGGATTTAAAAAAGAGGAAGAAGAAGTGAACTAGCAGGAGCAGGGAAAAATCAGGACATGTAATGATGGGGCAAACCATACAGGTTTGTGAAATTCAGAATTGATAATAAAAATTATTTTCTTTAGAAATATTCTGGAATTAAACTTCTAAAAGTATGAAAAATATTTTGGGAGAATGGAGTAGATATTTATCAGGTATAATATGGTAAACTTATTTTATTGGTTGGAAAGAGGATTGAGATGCTGAGTAGCTTATAGTTGGTAGAAAAAATATAAACATGTCCATTAATAATATGAGTGTACCTTATACCAAAAAAAATCAATACATTTCAAATTAGCACATAAAAATAAGAATATGAAAATGACTGAAGCAAATAAAAATATTTTTCTGTGGATACCGCCCTCGGAAGAGTCAGGATACCTACTCTGATTCAATAGTAAATGTAAGGAGCTATGTATCCCAAAGCTCCTCAGTGCTTTCTCAGGAAGGCTCTGTAAATGTTAATTCCTGGTTAGAGCACCTAGAATACTGGAAAAGAAAGAGGTCATGGAGATAAAGGAAACAGTAATTTCCTGGATGCCTCCTGAGACTAAGTGCATAGAAGCTAAAAATATAACTGATGAGAGGAAATAGACATTCTGAACCAGCCCCTACAATCTGGATGCACTTAGGATGCACTAGTTAGACTGTTCTTGTCTTGAAGGTGGAATCTTAATTAATTTGAGATATATTTTCTTCTCTAATATATAAGAGTCAAATCATTTAAATTTCCTCCAAAGCATTGCTTTGTTCTTTCATTCTTTTCATTTTGGGACTCCAATACACATGTGACACTTTGATCATATCCCAAAGCTTTTTTTTTTCCCCTCCATTTTTAAAAATTGTGGTAAATACATGAAATATGAAATTTACCATAGTAACTATTTGAAGTCTATAGTTTAGTAGCATTAAATACATTCATCATGCTGTGAAACCATCACCACCACCTAACTCCACAAATATTTTAATCTTATAACATTGAAACTTTATAACCATTTATAATAACTCCCATTCCCTCGCAGCATAGATCCCAAAACTACCACTCTAATTTCTCTTTGATTTTGACTACTGTAACTACCAAGCAAATTATACAGTATTTTTTTGTGTGTGTGACTCACTTATTTAATTCAGGATAATGTCCTCAAGGTTCATCCATGTTATAGCATATGTCAGAATTTTCTTCCTTTTTTAAGGCTGAATATTATTTCATTGCATGTATAGACTACATTTTGTTTATCCATTCATCCATTAATGAACACGTGAGTTTCTTCCACATTTTACCTACTGTGAATAATGTTACTATGAACATGAGTATAGAAATAACCTACTTAAGACACTTCTTTCAATTATCTTATACCCAGAAGTGAAATTGGTAATTTCTATTTTTCAAATCTTTCTATTTTTCAAATTTTTCTATTGGTAATTTCTATTTTTCAAATTTTTCAAGAATTGGCCATTATGTTTCCCATAGCTGCTATACCATTTTATAATCATCCCAACAGTGCACAAGGTTTCCAGTTTCTCCACATCCACCAACACTTGCTAGTTTCTGATTTTGGTAAGTAGAGTTTTCTCTCTTTTTTTCTCAGTTCATGTAGCTAAAAGTTTGTGATTTTTAAAAATCTTTTCAAAGAACCAACTTTTTGGTTTAATTATTTTTCTCTACTGCTTATCTATTTTCTTTCAGTTACCTCTGCTCCAATCTTTATTGCATACTTCCTTCTGCTGGCATTAGCTTTAGTGTTTTTCTTTTATTTGAAAGTCAGGTTGTTGTTTGAAACCTTTCTTGTTCTTTTAATATAAGCATCTGTGACCATACACATCCCCCATAAAACCACTTGTGTTGCACTGCTTAAGTATTTGGTATGTTCTGCCTTTTTTTTCTTGTTTTCATTCATTTCTCAGTATTTTCTAAGTTCCCATGTGATTTCTTTGTTCCATTGGTTGTTTAAGAGTGTGTTGTTTAATTTACAGCAATTTTTGGATTTTCTGTTTTATTTCTGTTGCTGATTTCTAACTTCATCCTGTTGTGGTCATAAAATACACTTTGTATGATATTTACCTTTTCAAATCTATTGAGATTATTTTGTAGCCTTAACATATGAGCCATCCTGGGAAATATTCCATGTGAACTTGAGAAAAATAGTATGCTATTGTTTTGGGGTAAAGTCTATTGTTTTGGAGTAATATGTCTGCTACATAACTTATTGTGTTATTTAAGTTCTTGACTCATTTTCTGTGTGGTTGTTCTGTCCATTTTTAGAAGGATACTGAAATATTAAACTATTATTTTAAAACTTCTTAGTTCTGTCTGTAATTCTTTAAGTTTTTGCTTCATATATTTTGATCATTTGCCATTAGGTACATAAGTGTTTGTTTTTTTTTTTTTTTTGTAATTTTTTTTTTAATTTATTTTTTTCAGCGTAACAGTATTCATTCTTTTTGCACAACACCCAGTGCTCCATGCAAAACGTGCCCTCCCCATCACCCACCACCTGTTCCCCCAACCTCCCACCCCTGACCCTTCAAAACCCTCAGGTTGTTTTTCAGAGTCCATAGTCTCTCATGGTTCGCCTCCCCTCCCCAATGTCCATAGCCCGCTCCCCCTCTCCCAATCCCACCTCCCCCCAGCAACCCCCAGTTTGTTTTGTGAGATTGAGTCATTTATGGTTTGTCTCCCTCCCAATCCCATCTTGTTTCATTTATTGTTTAATAAGTGTTTATAGTAGGTATATCTTCTTGCTGTATTGAAAGATTTTCCTGTCCCTCCCCAGTGGTAACAAAGCTAGCCTTTCTTTTGGGACTGTAACACTGGCTTGAGAATATTTCATGTCTCTCCAAAAGTGGCTGATGGTTGTTGCTTCTACTCAACAAGCAGCAGTGTATCTTTGTCGGATTCATGAGGAGAGGAGAGTTTCATACTCTACTATTTGATTCAAATAGGATTTTTAAAACATTTTCCTACCCTGGCCCTAATTTTTCTCTTAAAAGTACCTGATGGAGGGGTTGCCTGGGTGTCTCACCCGGTTAAGCAGCCAACTCTTGGCCTCAGCTCAGGTCTTGATCTCAGGGTCATAAGTTCAAGCCCCATGTTGGGCTCCATGCTGGGCATGGGGCCTACTTAAAAAAAAAAAATGTACGTGATGGAGACCTGTCAGAAAAAGCTTGAAATTGAGTGCATATTCTTCTTGTGTAGGGGGCCCCAGTTATTCAAAACTGACATACTTATCCATAGTTGGTCCTTAAGGATCCATTAAAAGTTTATCTTATTTAGTCTTACATGTTAATATGGTGGCCATCCCTTCTTTTCATGCCATACCCAAAATAAAAGTTTATGTGTCCTGTCTTTCCTTGATGGAGCTTCTCATTTTTGAGAAATTATGGTTGCTTCATAACCTGAGTATCGTAATGGGCTCAAGAGATAGTCTGTTTTTGTTTTGTTTTGTTTTTGTTGTTTGATTGGGAGCAAAGTTCTCATATGGCTTTCTACACTGTAAGAAAAAGCAAAGCTACTCATTTTTTTTCTAATTAAGTGAATAACAAAGGTAATTGACTATTGGAGAAAAGACTTAAACTGCAAGAAGAATAGTTATGAACTAGAAGGAACTGGAAGATTTAATGTGTTATCCCACACTGGTTACTTTAGGGTCAGCAGACACTCAGTGCAAAATAGACATGACTTTCTTTATACTTTTCTGTTTCCTTTTTAACAACATTAAAGACATACTTAGGAAGCAAAGACAAAAAGGACTGTCTCCTCCCACAGCTTTAGGGAGAATCAATTTCAATAAGGGATGTGAAAATGTAGCATTTGATTTGATTTAAAGCAGAGCCTGAGGGGCTAACTTCAAGCCTAGTTTGAAACCTCAAGTGATAAAGATTTAGAGGGGAACCAAGAAGGTTATGAATACTCATCCATGCTATGAGAAAGTGAACAGATTATTTTAAGGTTTTCAGCCAGTGTCATGCTGATACTGGTCCAATGCTCTATAGAAGCACAGCAGGAAATTAGATAGTACATATGCATGAGACATATCCTAAATCTGAAAAGGATCAAGCTTTTATTAATTTGCTTTGGAAGATGATCCAAAAGTTGCTTTAATTTAATGAGATTAATAAAATGAGCCATGCTTCGAGGTAGGGGTAAAAATATGTCAAGTATTTCTGTCTAGCATTTCTGCTACTATAAGACTTGTTATAGTTCGTATATATATGTATACATATATATATAAAAAGCAAAGCTACTCATTTTTTCTAATTACATATACATAATTTACATATATATTTGTAAAATAATGGTATTGATTTAGAAACAAATTTATTAAACTAGTAAATTTAGTGAAAAGAATAGTTTGTATAGAAATAATTGTCTGGCTTCCCTATATACTTAATATGCATGCCAGGAAAGGAAACTATGGCCCAAGGCTTCATTTCAGGGTAAAGAGGGTTAGCTCCACCCAATATCCCCAATGTGAGTTATGCAAAACGATAGGATGGAAAGGAGGACAGGAAAGGAGGATGGAACGAGGCTCCTCTGCTAACCTGGTGGTAGAAGGTCAGTAAAGAACCACCACCAAAGTGACGGTGCACTGAATCTGGGACTAGTGAGAGGGCTTAGAATCTATTACACATCCTGTGATGTGTCTTTCATGAGCCATTCCAAGACGGCTGGATATCAGTGGGGGCCAGCCAGAACCTGTCCCAGACTTCTTGGTAGTTTCTGCTATGGTTTGGTGCCTGTGGCATGACGGGATCTCATCATATCCTGGCTCACTGCCATGATAGGAATTCTTTTGGTTGTACTACAAGCAGTTTTGGTAGGGTTAGGGGACTACAAACCTTAGATTTTAAAAGATACCCTTTAGAACCCTTTAGAAACACCATTTTATCTTGTCTTTAAAATATGACTAAGAAAAGATGATTATGGAGATAGAAATGAGAAATCAGTAAGTGAAGGACACCATAAAATAATGAGATTGTAAGAATTCTGGGAAAGTTGGAAACCAGCAGTGAGAAACCTGTGTGCCATATACATGTTTCTGATGGGGTGAAAAAATTAATCATTTTTGTTGTTGTGATACCTGAAGTGGACTAAAAAAAAAAAAAAGCATATAGAGCCTAAATCAGTAGCAGAAACAGTAGATTTGTCATTTCAATCAAAACCACCTTCTCCCCACAAGGACATGTATTCAACAAGCTGTTTGTGTGAGTTAAGAATGTGTTCCAATTCCTGAGTCAAGAGTGTGAGAAAATGGATGGTAATATACCAGCATAAAGAAGTTGAGAAACTGCTTGGTATTAATATCCAGATTAGATAAGTGGATAAAAATAAGAATTAAGAGAATAGATAAGAAAATAATGTGGTAATAGAGATTTTAGATAGGATGTTTGAGATTTTTGAAAGTAATATATATGACAAAGCGTCAAGATACTGATGGGAAAGTTTCCCTTAGAAGAAGTTGAATTTTTTTTAATTTTCCCATAATAACACATGACTTGAAAAAACAAATGTCACTGTGATCAAATGAAGAAAGTAAAATCATGTTGGAACAGAATAATTAAATGTTTTGCAGTCTCTGCAGGCTACCTATGCTATTACTGCCTTGACTCTAGCTACATACATGCTGAAGATACGGAATTCATTGGCAAACTGCACCCATATGCCCATAACAATGTAAAGCATTACAGCTTGGTATTCAAGAAGAAGTACGTAAGACACAGTATACCAAGCATTCACCATTTATAGGGTATAGATAAAGAAAGCATTCAGCAAGGTGTATTAAAACAACTAGAATATCTTAATTGATGTTCCAAAGAAAGAGTCATCTTCAGCTACACTGAGAAGTAGTTCAAATTGACACATCAAACATCATGTCTTTGCATCTGGTTTTCAAGACTTAGATTTCAAGTTTTCAAGACTTAGATTCTTTACAGAGGTAAAACAAAAAGAACTTCAAATTTGGATTTACATCACTTCTTTGGATGAGCCAAAGGTCCTGAGGCTGCTGCAAAGCTGGTGTAAGTGGGAAATAGAACACTGTGGCAGTGGAGAGAGAGCATAACTATCACATGGAAGCCAGAGCTGATGTTAATGGGGATGTTTAGAAGTCCATGCCATTTGGAACTGGACAGAAAAGTAGACTCAAGAGAGCTTTTGTCCACAAGGTAAAAACTGTTACTAGAAAAGGAAGTGTGAATTCTCTGACTCTGATATTGAAGGCATAGACGTTGTCAAAAAAAGTAGGATAGGCAAAAGAACCAGGTATCTGCAAAACTCCTCCAAAAAGAAATATCACTCTTGAGTTTAAGGAAGTAAGTTAACCCATCAGATACTTCAAACAGACACTGTCAGACTTCTAATTGTACATACAACTTTTCCTTCTGTGCAATATTGTATTATCTCTACTACATAGCATTAAAGGTATTGGCTCTTCCTTGTACCACAAACATGGTCAGAAGCCATGGATTATAATTATGCATATTAGTCTAATCATGGATTAGACTGTGCATATTACTTTAACATCATATGGATATGTGTAGGTGATATCTTGTGGGCTTTAATGTACAATGTCCAAATATAAGATGTGCATTATTTTGTTTCAATTCTTTTAAGATTTCTGTTTTGAAATTGCTTTAAATTTTAAAGCTAGGTCTTAATAAGAGTCTCAGAATTGTTTTAAGCAATGAGGATGTTGCACATATCCAGAGATTTTACTGTTAGGTTACTTTACATCTGAGAAACTTATTTTAAGATTAAAGAACTATCAAGATAATGTACCTTTAGTTAAAAAGCATTTGCCAGGGCATCTGGGTGGCTCAGTGGGTTAAGCCTCTGCCTTCAGCTCAGGTCATGGTCTCAGAGTCCTGGGATCGAGCCCTGCATTGGGCTCTCTGCTCATGGGGAACATGCTTCCCCCCTCTCTCTGCCTACTTGTGATCTCTCTCTCTTTCTCTGTCAAATAAATAAATAAAACCTTAAAAAAAAAAAGCATTTGCCAACACCCGGTACAATAGATCTCATAGGTACAATAAATTTGTCTCAGCTTTAGAAGTAACATG
This sequence comes from Meles meles, assembly GCF_922984935.1. Classification (NCBI taxonomy): domain Eukaryota; kingdom Metazoa; phylum Chordata; class Mammalia; order Carnivora; family Mustelidae; genus Meles; species Meles meles. The sequence goes on from NC_060070.1 coordinate 29,192,812, forward strand.
TTTTCTTCCTTGAAATTTGGTCTTTTCCTTATGTACCCTTTTTTAAGAACAAAAAAATATTAAACTAAGAACATTTGCATTTATATATGTATGTATATATTTATTCATATTAATGTTATTTATCCAAGTAACTACATAACCTTAGATTTTTCTTTGCATTTTTGTTACATCATTGGCTTGAAAAGGGGAACAGGTCTATAGATAGAGATACCAAAAAAAAAATTGTGTTCTACTTAGTTTTATAGGATATTGGGAAAAGAGAAGCTCTTGCTACTATTGCTTTTCTTTTTTTTCTTTAAAAAATTTTATTTAGGGGGGCACCTGGGTGGCTCAGAGGGTTAGGCCTCTGCCTTCGGCTCAGGTCATGATCTCAGGGTCCTGGGATCGAGCCCCACATTGGGCTCTCAGCTCGGCGGGGAGCCTGCTTCCTCCTCTCTCTCTCTCTCTGCCTGCCTCTGGGCCTACTTGTGATCTCTGCCTGTCAAATAAATAAATAAAATCTTTAATTTTTTTTTTTTTTTTTTATTTAGGGATGCCTGGGTTGTTCAGTGGGTTAAGCCTCTGCCTTCAGCTCAGGTCATGATCTCAGGGTCCTGGGCTGGAGCCCAGTTTTGGGCTCTCTGCTCAGCTGGGTGCCTGCTTTCCCCTCTCTCTCTGCCTGCCTCTCTGCCTACTTGTGATCTCTCTCTGTCAGATAAATAAATAAAATCTTTAAAAACATTTATTTATTTGTTAGAAAAAGAGAGAGAGAACACAAGCCAGGGGAGCAGCAGGCAGGAGAAGCAGGTTCTCTGCTGAGCAAGGAGTCCGATGCAGGACTCAATCCCAGGACCCTATGATCGTGACAATTCACTGAGCCACCCAGACATCCCTATTATCACTTTTCTTAAGGCAGAGGGTTTAGTACACTAAACTAAAGTGTCTTTTATGACACTATGCTCCAGTCATACTGGTTAAATAGTGATTGGATTACATCGAATAAAATATTAATTTTTCATACCTGTATTCTCGTTTTCTCCTTTTTCTTACATACTCATTTCTGCAAAACTTCAGAGAACTTGCTCAAAACTTCAATTAATTTTATTAAATTTTATATGTGACAACAATGTATACTATAACCTATCACTAGTTTTATGGTATTTGGAGCTGTTGCTGACACACCCGCAATCGTTTGAGGTTGTTCTGGGCAGAGGTGACACACTGACCATGACACAATGACATTTTTTAAAAGGTGTATGAGCTGACAAATTTGTGCTACATTTGTTTTCTGTACTATAATTTTTACAATTTATATTTTACACATCAGATACATTTTACATAGGATTTGGAGGTTAATTTACTTAAATAGGTTTATTTCCAAAACACAGTAGCATTTTAAAATGTCAAATGTGATATGAAAAACAGCTTAGCAGTTTTGAGTGCAACATTTGCAATTTTTCTCTGAAGGAGTTATAGGTCATTAAACAAGCTTTCAGGGCCAACTGTTATTATCATCAAAAAAAAAAAAAAGGCATAAAATACACAGTGGTAGCGCATCTCATGGTGTTAGAAATGAGGGTAATGCTACATTACTTGAGTAGATGTATTTAAACAAACGTCAATCTCCATAAACCCTTATGTTCAAAGCTTCGCTAGGAAAAATCTTAAGGAAGAAAACATAACTTCTAGCATTTTACCTTTTTCTGTGGTGTTAGTGATTTGATTAATATTAAAAGTCATGCAAAAGATAAAATAAATGGATTTTTTCTTTGGAGACACCTAAAGACAGTTAGTATACATGTGGTCCATACATGAGAGGTGCCATAAAATTTTGGCTTTATTAGTAATAAATCTGCTGTTAACTGTCTTCACTAATCACCCAAATTCTCTTTATATCAGCCCATGGAAGTGAACAGCTTTCACCCAGCTGACTTGCCATCGACTTTTACCAAAAATGTTGGTAATATTTGCCTCTGCTCTACCCTTCAAACTCTTGAATACAGTTCACCTCTGTTCCCTGATTTAAATACTGTTTTAACATCACTTACACTTTCAGGGTGATTTTTTATTCCAACCTCAGTGACTAGTCTTTGTCCGACACTTTGGAAGATTTCTTCTCTATCTGAATTCCAAGTATGGGTTCCTGGGGATTTTTTCGGTACCATTCTTCCTTCTCCCTTTTATTTTCTCCCTTATTGATCCAGGCCAGTCACATGGCATGATTAAAATTTACATGAGGATGACTCCCGAACTTTTATCTTAGTCTTGAACCTTTCTTTAAACTCCAGATTGATACATCTATGTAGTTACCTGGTGTCCCTAAAATTCATCTCAAATTTATTTTGTCTCAGGGTGACTTCTTGGTAGCATCGCTCAAATATTTTTTTTCATTACTTTTCCTCTCTCATCAAATATTCTGAACATTCACCCAAATGCACAAGCTAAATAGCTCAGAGTTATCTTTGACCTTCTCTCTTTTCTTCCTATACCCAATCCATTAATAATTCCTGTTTTGCCCCTTCCAAAATATTTTCCAATACTGTGCACTTTTCACACCTCCACTGCCATCCTCCCTCCCCCCAAACTCATTTTTCTTTCTTTCTTTAGGACTATTGTAGTAAGTGTTCTAATTGAGACCCCAGTTTCATTCTTGCCCATCCTCTCCAATCCACAACATATTCTCTAGACTGAATAAGTCATCTTAAGATTCTCTATCAAAGGAACAAAGAACCTGCATAAAATTTATGTTTGGAAAAGTACACAGATGTCAGCTATTTCAGGAAAGACAGTTCAGTATATCCATTAGTGAAAAACTCTGGATATCAGAGCTAGCTGAGGACCAATGGAAAGTGGCATGGTCAGTGGAAGCATTATCTGTCAATTACGGCTTTATGAATGGTTACAGAAACTACAGCTATGATATATACCTACATGTCTAGATTGCTGGGTCACATTCAATTATACATTTTAACCAGCTTTTTGAAAAAATTCTTATTCCCTTACATTCTGGAGAGTTTATTAATATTGGTAAATTAATAATCTATTTGATAGGTTATGATATAACATGAGACTTTAATAAAATAGAAAATACAGCAAAATAAAAACCCTGTATTAAAGCTAGATACAATAATGTATTAGACTACGTTATTTGGTTAGAGGGAAGCCTCTTTTTTGGAATAGTTATAATTACTGTATTGGTCTGCTAGCAGGAAACAGCATCCATACTCTGTTCCAGGAGTGCCTTAAAAAAGGGCTTATTTGTCAAAAAAGTGACAAAATGTAGGGAAACCACAAGAGATGGTACAGTAAGTACTTTGAAACTATGCCACCACCAGACCCAAAGGGAAGAAAAAAAGGCAGCAATTACTGGAACCCAGAAGGAAACTATTGAGTTCCATTAGAGTTTCAAATGCAAAGAGTCAACTTTCAAATGAGAGATGGAGCCAACCTGGGGCCACCCTACAGGGAGGAGTGAGGAGAAAAAACACCCACTTCCTCACCCTTTTTCCCCCTGGCCTCCTGCCAGGACTCTGGTTAATCCAAAGCTGAAATCAGACAACAGAGCTATTGTGGTCCCTGAAGGTCAGTCACTTGGATCAGAGGGCCGGATGGAGAGAAGAGGAACGTAGAGTTGAAGATTTCTAGAACAGTGACATCATGTGAGCCAGGGACATTGTGTGTTGTTTGGAAGCTAAATATTAAAGAATGTGGGGGTTGATATGGGTCAGTGAGCAGGTTCGATCATATGCTTATTTGTGATGTGTGCGGACATGAGCAACTCTTCAACATCATTCCCATTTAGGAGGAAATTCTCTACACTGAATCCTGTTTGACCAAGACAGAAGCCACAAACTTGCTTTCTCATCCTCAACTACCATTGGAACACAGTTATGCGAAATAAGCATTGCTAGACACATTACCCCATGGTAGACATAGATTTTAACAAAAATGGAAAAAAGCTGTGCCATAGAAGCAATTTTCTGTCAAACTCTCTTGGCAAAGACATCTGGCATTCAGGGTTAACAGAGTTAGCAGAGTGCCTGAAGTTTGGCCATCAGCATTCACTAATGAGCTGGGAGTCTGTACCCATGGTAGCTGGGAGTCTGTACCATGTCACAGCACTGAGATCCTTCCCATGGTAGATATTGCATTTACCATTTTACATTCCTTCTGGCTGCGTAGCCTCCTATCCTGACTTTTTCGGTCTGCTAGAGATTCTGGATTTACGGCTCTGATTAAACTACTTACCATATTACCATGCTTATTATTATTTGCAGTTAAAATCCAGAATGATATATTATGATATTCTTTAAACAGCTGCACGTGAATGATACTAATTTAAAAATAAATTGTCTGTTGACGGTCAATCAGGTAATTCAGTGATGCTACCATCATTACCTATAAATTAAAATATTATGGATTATTTAAGAAGTAAATATCTTTTAAGTAGAACAGAGATACTGTGGTGATAAATTATGAAGTTATAGAAAAAACAATGAAAGGAAGATAATTAATAAAACATATTTGCATGTATTTATGTATGTTTATCAAAATAACTTTAAAAAATATTTTGTTTATTTATTTGAGAGAGAAAGAGAGCGTGAGCAGGGGAAGGGGCTAGGGAAAGGAAGAAACAGACTCCCTGCTGAGCACAGAGCCCGATGGGGTGTTTGATCCCAGGACTCAGAGATCATGACCTGAGCCAAAGGCAAATGCTTAACCGACTGACCCACCGAGGTGAACAAATGCTGATTTATTTTAAAATTCAGTTTATATTTTATTAAAGATGTAAAATTTTACGTACTACTTTGAAATCCACTATTTTTTTCTAATTTCCCCACTATTAGCCTTCTTTCTACTATCATGGATTTGTGGCCCTTTCAGAGCCCTTCTAGGCCATATTTCTACAACATTATTATACATTATACATCACTGTTTAACATGGATTTCAATCCATATCATTGATATGTTTTCTGTGCTACAAAACTTTCTCTTGTACATGTTGTAATTTTGAAATCTATGATTTTAAATATAAATCAAGTTGTTTCATTTTAGTTGCTACTTTTTATTTCTATCCTATGAATATACAACGTTTTTCTGGAGATAGTAGTTTGGATTAGTTTTCAGGTATACTCAAAGGATAACTGCTTGATCAGAAGTTATACTATTTAGCTTCTTGTTTCCAATCTTATAGAAGTGCTTATACCAATTTAAATTTCTACCATCTGAGCATGAGAGTTACTATTTCTACACAGTTCCCTTTAACTGATGGTTTCAAATCTTATTTTTAGCTAATTCTGAAGAAGTGGAATATTATTTCCTTGTGTTTAAAATTTTTATTTTACCAGGTATAGAAATATTGAGTGTTATTTTGAAATTCTCACTAGTTATTTGAGATTACACTTCTGAAAATTGTTCATTTGTATTTGTAGAAGATGCCTCTTGTATGGGTCACATCTGCTTGACTCATCTCTGATTTCAACACTGGCAAGTTTAGTGGACAGTTCTGTGCAAACTCACACACCAAGCAGCTAGTCTCAAGATTGCAATAATAGACTTTATGTATTCTAACTCAGGGCTTTCTAAAGACCAGACAGAGTTTGCTCTGACTGTTCTCAAGCACTACCATGAAATGCTTGAGTTAATCCTCAGCACCAATCTGCTTGCAATGGAATTTAAGAACCACTGCTAGAATTAGGATCCTCAAGCTTCCTGTCTTTTTGATAGAAAAATCTGGTAGACATTTGGTTTGCTTCTTAGACAAACAGTAGTGAGTCTTTGTCCATAGCATCAAGCTTCATTAAGACCTCTCTACATTGACCTCTCTTCCTTCCTGTATCCCTTTCCATGTTCCCCCACTCCTATCTCATGAGTTTATCTCCCAACTACAGTGCCTGTACCAAAGTTCCTGGTCTTTGCTTTCAAGGGAAACCAAACTAAGAAATATCTTTGTGTAATGTATCTTTTACAGCTTTATTGAGTTTTAGTGATATACAAAAGCTGTACATATTTAATGCATACAATTAGATGAAGTTGGACATATGCAGGCCCATGTGATACCATCACCATAATTAAGTTAACACATACTTCCAAAAGTATCCTGTGTCTTTGTCTTTTTGTTGTCTATCTTTTTTTCTTAATTATTTTTATAAGTTTTGAAAATATATTAGAGTAATTAATACTTTGTCACATATGTGGCAAAAATTTTTAGTCCACTGCTAAGATAAAAGTTATTAGGGATAATTCTACTCTTACAAAGTTATGTGGTATTTTTATAGTATATATGTATTAGATACACAAAAATGAATAGAAACATGTATGTGCATATATTAGAGTCAAGTGTGTCAGTCTTTAGCTGTATAGTTTGTATTTATGTCCTTTCCACCACCCCAGTTTTAGTGTGGTAGAATTGATTAAGCAGATAAAATTATATATATTTAAATTGTACAACATGATGATTTGATATATGTATATATGGTGAAGTGGTTCCCACAATCAAGTCAATTAACACATCTATCACCTTGCATACATTCTTTTTGGGTTGCATTTTTGGGTGTATATGGTGAAATTCTTAAGATCTACTCTCTCAGAAAATTTCAAGAATGCTATACAGTACTATCGACTAGAATCACCATGCTGTACGTTAGATAAAAACTGTTTGTTTTTAAGTCAAAGTTTGTATCTTTGACCAACATCTGCCTGTTTCTTCCACTCTGCCTCATTTCCTAGCAAGCACCATTCTACTTTCTGTTTCTATCAGTTAAATTTTTTCTTTCTTTTTTTGTTTTGTTTTTGTTTTTAGATCCCACAAATAAATGAGATCATACAAACTTTATCTTTCTTTATTTGGCTTATTTCACTGGCATAATGACCTCCAGTTTCATTGATGTTATCATAGACGGAAAGATTTTTTTTTCCTTTTGGGGGTGAATAATATTCTATTACCTATGCATTTATCCATACAGTCTAATTCTTTTATTTATTTATTTGACAGAGAGAGAGAGAGAGAGAGTGAGAGACGGAACACAAGCAGGGGGAGTGGGAGAGAGAGAAACAGGCTTCCTGTGGAGCAGGGAGCCTGATGCAGGGCTCAATCCCAGGATCCTGGGGTCATAACCCGACCCAACGGCAGACGCTTAACAACTGAGTCACCCAGGTACCACCATAAGTTCTAATTCTTGTCAATCACATTTATGGAAATAAGAACCCATTCCTATCTTTCTTGATTTATTTAAGTCAAATTTTCTTGGAATTTATGTTTTGACGAGTGAATTTACTGAGATTTTGACTCTAGGCTACCGACATTCCAACCCTCTTCTCAGGCACATTACTCTCCTTCACAGTAATTGAACTTCTGGCTATATTTGCCCTTACTATCATGGTGAGCAGCAGTGCAGGATAGTTCAACATTAAAGACAGGTTATGCTAGAGAACAAACAGCCTAGAGGATCTAGGATCCAGGTATTTCCCAGCCAAGTAGAGACTAATTAAGTTCATAATTCTGGCCACACAAAAAGTTGAGGTGGAAAACTGTCACTTTGAGTAGCATAGAAAAATCAAGTAGGATATGCTATCCAGAACACTGAAACTATCTCCCATTTCATTCTGCTTCCTTTTATTGTATCCTGTAGTCCTTCCTTCATAATGCTACTGGGACTCCCAAATCATGCTATCCTTCTCAAGCCTTCATGCCAATGTGAAGCTATTCATCTGCCCATTAAACCATAGGTCTTGATGATTAAGCCTAAGCTTACTGTCTCATTAATGTCATCCTTGAATATATTAAAGGATGTCTACTATTCATTCTTTATCCTCTTTCATAGTATTGATCAAATGGCAGTCAATCATATATTCCCTTATTCTCATTTTCTATGAGACTTTGAGCTCTGACTTTTTTTTTTTCATTTTATTTATTTTTTCAGTGTAACAGTATTCATTCTTTTTGCACAACACCCAGTGCATGGAGCACTGGGTGTTGAGCTCTGACTTTTTAATAGCAGGGCTGTTAAAAGCTCTAAATTATTATCTATTAGGTATGTGTTTTGAATGAATTAATAAATAAATAGCAGTAAATAAGCAAAATCTAAAATTTAGGAGGTGAGATATTTGAAAAATGGGCATTGGTAAGTAAAACTGAAATAGAATCTGAGAATAAGACAGAATTATTGATTTTTTAAAAAAATTTAAATTAAGTTTTTAACTTAATTCCAGCATATTAACCTACATTGTTATATTTGTTTCAGGTGTATAATACAGTGATTCAAAAACTCTATACATCGTTACTCCAGGGTCATCATGATAATTGTACTCTTAATCCTGTTCACCTATTTCACCCATCCCTCACCCACACCTTCACCTATTTCACCCATTTCCCTACTCACCTCCAGAAAGTTATTTGGTTTTTTATAAAACTGTTCTGGCAATTCTGAATTTTTTTTTAATTTTTTTTTATTTTTAAGACAGGGCATGCACACAAGCAGACAGTAGAAGGGTCAGAGGGAAAGGGAGAAAGAAAGAATCTTAAGCAGGTGCCATGCCCAGTGGCACAGACCTCAACACAGAGCTTGGTCTCATAACCCTGACTTGAGTTGAAATCGAGTTGGATGCTTAACCAGCTGTCACCCACGCACCCCTCTGGCAATTCTGAATTAATGAAATAACCTACATGTATTAAATAACAAAATCCCCAAATCATAACTTTACATTTTAATTGAAGTGAATTATCTTAAAATGTAACAAAAATGCATGTCAGTTTTCTCTTATAAATCTATGTAACAATCTTTATTACACAGGAATCTGCTCACATAGTAGTACAGGACATCTTTATGTATTGTAATGACTAATTTTTAACTTTATTCAATATTTGTGTCCATAGTTACACATGAAACTATTTAGAATTTATTAAAAAAAAAACCCAAACCATGTAGAAATTATTCTAATGTTGCAAATCCTATGGTCAGCTTGCCTTTAATATCTCTGGCATATATTTTAAGGTGTAACATGGATTGAATTGTGTCCCTCAAAATATATATGTTACAGCCCTAACCCTAATATGACTGTATTTGGATACTGGCCCTAAAACAAGATAATTACCTTTACATGAAAATATAAATGTGGGACTTCCGTGTAGTTGAAAATACATGTAAAACTTGACTCCCTAAAACTTAACTACTAATAGACTACTATTGACTACAATCCTCAGAGAAAACATAATCAATTAACACATATTTTGGGTCACCTGGGTGTCTCACTTGGTAAAGTGGCTGCCTTCTGGCTCAGGTCATGATCCCAGGGTCCTGGGATAGAGTCCTACATCAGGCTCCTTGCTCAGCAGGGAGCCTGCTTCTCCCTCTTCCTCTGCCTGCTGCTCTCCCTGCTTGTACTCACTCTCTCAAATAAGTAAATAAAATCCTCAAAAAAAAAAACTAACACATTTTTATGTTATATGTGTTATATACTGTATTCTTAAAGTGAGCTAGAGAAAAGAAAATATGAAGAAAATTGTAAGGAAGAGAAAATACATTTACAGTATGTATCATATTTATCAAAAAATCCACATATAAGCAGATGATGTATGTCAAGCCCGTATTGATCAAAGGTCAGTTGTATTCCTCAGAAGTATGTTAGGCTTAGTATAGCATGATAAAATGTTTTATTACTGAAGTAGCTAAACAATGCTAATTGTATGATCTAATTCTATTAAAATATGTATGTAAACTTAAATAACTAAAACAATAGGCTGACACTCAGTTATTTTTAAAAATTACTATGTCTTAAATGTTTAATCTTGCATCACTCCATAATTACAATGTATTTACTGACAATATAAAATGAGCAACAATTGTCAAGTCAAGGACAAAACCTTGTTATAGTCTGTGACTCTTTAAAGTGATTCATTGTAACCATTTATAGTCTGGTGAATATTTATCTCTTTCTTTTGTGTAGGTAAAACAGTGTATGTGTTCTCATGAAAAATCATTTAAATTTTAAAAGCTTTTGGACATGCACTTATAGAAAGAATAAATCCATCATGTTAGAAGCTCTGCATTTCATTAAAACTTTACATTAATGTGACAAAATAAAAAGTCAAAAACTAAATGCTAACCATATTTAGTACAAATAAGTAAATGATTCTATTTTTATTTTGTTTTATTTTATTTGTCTTCACTTTTCCTTGCTCCATGACTTAAATTTAACTGTTTATCTTTGGGACATTTGACACCATGGTGAAAATTACCATCTTTAATTCTTAAGTAATGCACTCCATTGGAATGAATACACATATTTTTCACAAGGCAAAGAAGCTCATAGGATTGTTTAATGAAAGATATGATTTATGACATGACCATATTTCTCCCTCAGTTCCAAATAGTTAATGTGTTATCACTATTAATCTCTAAATTACTTATGTAGTCAAACATTTTGGCATATGAGATACCAACTTGCTAATGCATTTCCAGGTCCTTTAAATTGTACGTATGAACAAAAAGGAAACATTTACAAGAAATCACCAAATTTCTTATCAGATAAGGAACAAAAAACAAAACAGTGAAATCTGGAAACATGTGAATGGAATATGAGCCTTCCTTCCTCATATACCTATCTTTAAAACACTTGCCAATTTTAACCCAGGAAAATTAATATGAATAAAGATTCCATTGAGATCTCTGTAGAGAGAACTGATAGGGGTTCCCTTCATGCTTAAGAATATTCCTGAGATATTCACTGAAGAAAGCCTTCAAATCCAGTAGTAAAAACAGGAGGCTTTGGAATAGTTGGTAATAAGGGTTCTCTAATCCCTAAACCCAAAAGGCACAATAGTGCTGAATGTTTGGCCCCCATCTTCCCTGTCTTAATGCTGCAATTGTGCAGGAATACAAGTGTGAAATATTCTTAGGAAATGAAACATTTTTACTGATGCACAGAAGACTTTAGCCTCAACTCTATCTTCCTTCCCCCTTTAATTAAGTCCAAACTCTTAGCAAGTTTTACTGTTTATGTATCCTTACCACAGTTAACACAATCTTAATTTTCTCATACTTTTAATAAATTGAATACTGGACAATTCTCAGGGCAACACTCAACTTTGACTTTCTCCAATCTATCCCATTAATACTTTAGGCAACTGGTTTCCTGTAACACTCATCTTGACCTTTTCCATATTACATTTTAAATAAAGCTTGAATAAATAGTTTTGGTTGACTTTTCTCTTGCTGCACAAAAGAAGCCTTTACAGGAGCCCAAAGCACCTCCCCCTTTTTTTTCCCCACACCACGACCCATCGTAGGAGGAGAAATCATTTTCTCCTCTCACCATCTACAATAAACCCAATCTTAAGAATGTCCAAGCACTATGTGTTGACTCAATTAAGCTAAAAGTGATCAATAATGGCTAGAGAGATCAAATAAATTTTGAAATGCAAAACCAGTGAAACAGAATTGTTGGATAAAAAAGATTAAGTACATGTAGTATCATTTATGAAGATGTATAGAAAGGAAAAAGTATGTCCTGAAAGTTAAGAACATATGTTCAAACTAAAAACAGCAAAAAACCAGTAATTTAACCAAAAAGAAACATATACACTGGTAATTATATGAAAGGAAATTTCAAAATGATCTCAAAAAAGAAGAGAAAAAAAGAAAAAAAGGGAATTATGAGAAAAGTGATAGTGATGTGGCCAATAAATCTAAGGGCACTCACTTGTAAAAACTGTTAAAAAAAAAGATATAGAGAGAGAGAAGTTAAGAAATGTGGAAGGAAATCAGAAACTACTAGAAAGAAATATCCCTGAGTAGAGGGCAGATCTGTGCTTGAAGAATTAAGGAGTTTGTATAGTAATAAGATGTATTTTTAAGAAGGAATACTTACTTAAGCATAGTCTGCTTAAAATTTGTTATTCTTAAGAGGAAAAAAACTTGTAAGACTTATGGCAGAAGAAAACTTGTACAACGAGAAAAAAAAGATATCATTGTATTTCTCATCTTCAATTCTAAAAGCTAGATGAAAATATAGGAGAATCTACACATTACTGAGAAAAAATGACTGCAATCCTAGAATCCTACATCTAGCCAAGCTATCATTCTTCTATCAGGGTGAATGGAAGATAAATGAGATCATCACAGAGACAGAGAATATCTGATCCAAGCAGCTCATCTGGGGAAAATATTTGAGCAAAGACCCTTATAAATAAACCACAGCAAATCCATTAAGGTAGAAGATGAAAAACAATGAGCAAGATTTCACTTAGTCCCAAATGGAGAACAGGCACCTCTTAGTTCGCCACAACATAGTACACACTGGGTTAAAAGTATTTTCAAAACTCAAAGGAACAGATGGAAAGAATAATGTAGTAAGTAACAGATAATTACTATTTCTTTAGGGGTTCTTTAAAGACCAGTTCATTTCTCCAGTCAGGGCTTGATTCCATATAACTAAGGAAAGTTTAGCCACCTAATCTGAAAATACCCTAGATTTTCTATGCTGGGGAGTTAGCCCAAACTACCCCAACACTAAACCTATCCCTTGATCCCCTATTTTTGCCTTAGTCTTGACCACGTACTTCTGTGAATGGTTGAGTGTTGACACTGATTTTTTTTTTTTTCTGGAGAAAAACACCATCACTCATAGGATCTAGCCATATTACCTCAACCAAATAATCACACAATAATCTGATACTTATGTTTACTCCAAAATGTCAGTTATTTGGGTTTAAATACCACACCAAGTCTAGCATTGGATTCTCTAGATTCAGTCAATTTTCTCTTCAGTTTCTTCTCATCAAAGGTTTAAAAGGATCTAAAATCCCTTTTGTGCTTGAATGGCATAAGTGGTTGGTGTTCCAGCATCCCATTATGAGAGAAAATACTTAGGGAAGTCCTATGCTCTGCAAGGGGGTGCTAAACTACAGGGCTCCCATTAAGAGATGCCCTGTCCCAAATACATACTGGAGCACACAGTACCTTATATATTTTGTCAGACAATCCTTCCTTAGAGAGACATTAAAATACACCAGGAAATAATGGGTGGTCAACCTCTCATGTTCTGAATCAGGAGGAAATACAAGCAGAGTGAAGACTATGAGGGGCCATTCCTTGCTGAGCTATGGTTGGCCAAAAGTTGGGAAAAACAATACTGTTAGAGTTAGTAAAACTCCTCAGATAATTAGGGAATTCAGTTTTCTCAAAGAAAAATACATTTAAATTCAGTCTGCTTCTTGCCTTAAGAGTTCATTCTTAAAATTTATTTTTGATGCATAGTAACATTAATCTCCTATAGAGAAAAAAATGCTCATAGCATAATTTGAATACCAAACTATTAGTATCAGTAGGAACATGTCTTTCTGTCTTCCATATTCTTTTTTTTCCTTGGGCATCACAAATATAGACCATCTGGTATGCCAGATGCTTGCTTTTCTCTTTATACATACAGGAAGTGTAGGTGGAAGGCCTCCAAAATCCCAGACACTATTATCCATTTTGCTTATCATCATCATCATTATCAACTTCCCAGCATTTTAATAAATGATGCTGTTTCTCTGATTTGAAGTCAGTAAGATTTGTAGAGATTATTTACTTTTTTTCCACCTACAAGATGTCAGTGAAATTTTAGTTGGCCGGAAATCTGGAATATTGTTTATAATATCTCTGCAGTTTATAAGCTCCAATTTTATAGAGTATGTTCCATTTTAAACGAAGTGTTGACTTAAGTTTTATTGTAGTATTTATCAACCTGTCTCTGCACTAGGGTTTACTTTTACAAACCCAAACCAATTTGAGCCCAATTATATGTACTTTCAAATACCTGCCAGGTGTTATCCAAAGTAGACTGGATATTTCCTAACACATTTCATTATATCCAGATCTTTTGAACAAAGAACAAGTAGTATGTGTATGTGTCCAACACACACATGTCTTTGCAGTTGTGCAAATGCACACATGTCCTTTCATGTGTGCAAATGTATATGCATACATGTTAGAGGAAACTACTTTTACATGTGATGAGCATATCATAATTAAACAAGAAAACCTAGCAAAGCAATAACTGAAGGAGACAGTAGGAACTTGTAATACATAGTGTGTCAGGACAGTGCTGGTATTAAGAATTAAAATAATCTCAGGCTAGACAACTCATTTGCAGTAGAATAATTTGTTGCAAGAACTATTTAGCAAAATATCTAGAAAGAAGCATTTTAGTAATGCAGTAGCTTCTTTTGTACAATGGTTAATTTAGGAACCCTGCTGTGTAATCATTAAGCCACATAAATACACAACAGCACAGTAGTGAGTACTCACAGATTTTCAGATGGAATAAAAATTTCAGGGCAGAGGGGCGCCTGGGTGGCTCAGTGGGTTAAAGCCTCTGCCTTCGGCTCAGGTCATGGTCCCAGGGTCCTGGGATCGAGCCCCGCATCAGGCTCTCTGCTCAGCAGGAAACCTGCTTCCCCCTCTCTCTCTGCCTGCCTCTCTGCCTACTTGTGATCTCTCTCTGTCAAAATAAAAGCTTAAAGAAAAAAAAAATTTCAGGGCAGTATGTTCACATCTAATATGAGAAACATGATTATCAATACTTTTGTCATAGAATTTGTGAAGACCAAATGGAATATTACACGTAAAATACTACCCTCCATCATAAGCACGTCAAGTGCTTGTTGACTTTGAAACAAATCTCTTGAAGCTGTTCTTTCAAAGATGTGCAAAATACATAAGCTTAAAAATTGAAAAATTAAAAAAATGTATCATTAGAAACACGATTACTTAAGTTTAACTTAAGTTTTTACTTAAGTTTTACTTAAGACATAAAATCTGCACTTTAAGGACCAAACTCTAAAAGTTATAGATGTAAATAGAGAATAATCAAAACACTGTCACTAAGATTAGGCACAAGCAAAATAAAATGGATCTGGAAGGAAACAGTAGAAGGATGGGAACTAAGAAAAAGGGAATTTTAATCAGAATGAAGGAAATTGGGGACATCTGGGTGGCTCAGTGGGTTAAACCTCTGCCTTTCGCTGAGGTCATGATCTCAGGGTTCTGGGATCAAGCCCCGCATTGAGCCCCACATCAGGTTCTCTGCTCAGCGGGGATCCTGCTTCCCCCACTCTCTCTCTGCCTACCTCTCTGCCTACTTGTGATTTCTCTCTGTGTTAAATAAATAAAATCTTTAAAAAAAAAAATGAAGGAAATTGGGACACCTGGGTGGCTCAGTTGGTTAAGCGTCTGCCTTCAGCTAGGGTCATGATTTGGAATCCAGTCCCGCATTGGTCCCCTTGCTCAGCGGGGAATCTGCTTCTCCCTCTGCCTGCCACTCCTCCTGCTTCTGCTCTCTCTCTCTCCCTGACAAATTAATTAGTTAATTAAAAGAATGAAGGAAATCTCTGATTTCACTTGTCTGCAATGGCTGTGAAACATGTTGCTTCTAGGTGGTGAGAGTAGTGGAAGAGTATCATGCCTCACATGCTTAAAGTTACTACAAACAAGCAAAAGTTATTAAAAAGTGTGTGTTCTCTATAATCACAGTTTTAGAAAAAATCAATTATTGTGCATTCCTTCCAAGTACAATTGCTGATCCCACATGCAGAGTGGAGTTGCCAGAATTTGGCAAATGGTGTCATGAGCACATTAGCTGGAAGAAAGACTTCTTAACCCAATCACACATGCTATTTATAAATACACAACTACAGGGGCACCTGGGTGGCTCAGTGGATTAAGCCGCTGCCTTCGGCTCAGGTCATGATCTCAGGGTCCTGGGATCGAGCCCCGCATCGGGCTCTCTGCTCCGCAGGGAGCCTGCTTCCTCCTCTCTCTCTGTCTGCCTCTCTGCCTACTTGTAATCTCTCTCTCTGTCAAATAAATAAATAAAATCTTTAAAAAAAAATAAATACATAACTACAGTAATTTACTAGATTCATATGCAAATATATGCATCATTAAGCATTAGTAAATATTTTCATTTTGCAATGTTTGCTTATTATTATTTAATATTATGTGTTTTTAGACAATTCTGCATTAGAATGACCTTCTAAAATAGTCAAAGAGCCTAGGGGGGCCTGGGTGGCTCAGTGGATTAAGCTGCTGCCTTCAACTCAGGTCATGATCTCAGGGTCCTGGGATCGAGCCCCACATCGGGCTCTCTGCTCTGCAGGGAGCCTGCTTCCTCCTCTCTCTCTGCCTGCCTTTCTGCCTACTTGTGATCTCTCTCTCTGTCAAATAAATAAATAAAATCTTTAATAAATAAATAAATAAATAAATAAATAAAATAGTCTAAGAGACATATCTGAACTATGTACTTCAAACCAAGTGTTCCTATCTTTGCTATTACTCTGGTGCCTTAAAGCTCTTAAATGTATACTTTGCATGTGACTGTGGTTTTGTCTGTTCCTGTCTACATGAAAACACATACATGCATATATGTTGAATTGACAGACATAGAAAAAAATGTAGTTCCTAGTTTCAATTGTTTTTATACTTCTGTTTGAAGACTAGTGGTGAACAGGAGTTTTCATTATAACCATGTATCTATTCTGAAATGAAGACGTGTAAAGTTCAAATGTTCAATTACTTGTTCCACTAATATCTTTAATTAGGCAAATTCAGATTTTAAGTATACATAGGTCTACCTTCCTAAGGAAATATATCCTAAGCCATATTTATGTGTGTATTAACTGACTTCCCTGTTACAAATGTTAATTGTTGTTTTGTTTTCTTAAACATAACTCTTTATTAATTTTCTTGTTTAAAAATTAATATAATATTGTATTTCAGCTATTAAAGAAAAATATTTTCAATGTATCATAATAGGTTTGAGTTAGGGGTTGAAATATTTTATGATCAGAAAATGATAATATGTTATTTCCAATAGAGACTAGGGGAAAAGTAGAGAGACAGATGAAGTAAAGGCATATTTAACAGTAAGGATAAGACTTTATTTCAACGAAGTACCAAAAATATAAAAATAATTACAGGGAATTTTCTTTTTGAGTTAATTTAAAGATAATTAACCTGGATACTTAGATTTTTAGGACAAAAAAGAAATAAACAGAAGTCTCCTCTGGCTTTATTGGCAGGGAGGGAAGAAAACTGGCTTTCCCTCTGGAGTAGGCACAATTGAGAGAAACAAAGATGACCATTTTCAGAGAAGGTTTTGAACACACATTCGATGCTTTTCTACAGACAGCAATATGGGACCAATTAATTCAGATCCAAAGACAATTTGCTGGTAAGGGAGGATTTCTTCCATAATTCTGTGATGTACCTATTTGGGAGAAGAAAATGGGGAAGGAAGAACATTCTTCTATTTAAATGGAGAGACTGAGACCTTGAGATGGCCCCTGGGTGACAAATAATATCTTCACTAGGATGGTGTTTCTGTGATGTAGCTTATGGTCATCTTTTAGGAAGCTACAGCCTCCTGAGAACCATGTAAACAGATTTCAATGACTACTGGCTGATCTCAGATGGTATTTTAAAAAGTATGTGCCATGATCACCAGGCTAAGAAGATATCACCCATCACCATGGCTCTTGCAGGATCATACAAGTTAATCAAAGAAGGGTGGAGCTTGATAACTTGGACCACTGCAGCCCATACCTGGGATGTGTTGTAAGCAGCATTATCAAAGCAGCAGTTAAATTTAAATATCCATATCAAGATATAGTGGAAGTGAGCCTGCCAACTTAACATCTTAATGGGGCAAGGTGACCAGAGTCTCTACATAGTTGATGGGGTAGAAGCCTGACTGGCCATGAAGCATTCCCCTGTACCAGTGCTCATCAGTTTTGTTAGTGAGCATGATGATATTACCCTCTTTAAAATCCAATTCCCCTTCATTTGCTGGTCCAAAGTTGTACAGAACTCAGCAGCAGGGCTGACCCTCTGGGGCACCTGGGAGTGTCCCTGTGGGAGAAGTTTTCACTGGGTTGAGTGCTGTCTCCAGTTGGAAACCTGGCTCATTTGTGATTTAGGCTGATATTCCCCTGTAGGCTAAGATGAAGCTTGTCTTTTTCTTTCTTCCTTCTTCTTTCTTTCTTCTTTCTTTCTTCCAGTCTGGGCATAACTTGCTGCAGGATCTGTCCACTTATGGTACTTCAGCTGGTCTTGGAAGAGTGCAGAGAGCTGGCTCACATGCTGAACATGCTTGACTCAGCAACTTCTTGAGACTCATCAAATTTCTTCAAATCCTCACAGAGCTCTTCATTGGGAATCTTGCCTTGTTGTTTCTTCTTATAACCAAAGTCCAGGCTTCAAACTCCAACTTCTGTAGATGAATTTCCTTCAGCATTCTGTCATAAAGGTTCTGAAGGAGGTCAGTGAAGTTCCACTTCACTTCCATGTCCAAAGAGTCTTAAACCTCCAAGAGTTCTTAAATGGCTTCTCCCACCTTACCAAGTGCTGGGCCAAAGTTACAATCATCTCTAAACGCTCCTCCAAACATGAGCATTACCTCTGCCAGCAGACCTTCTACCTGAGGATATCCTGGCTCCTCCTGGCTGCAGATTTTTGACATGATGTGGATCATACTGAGTTTAGCTCTGGAAGCTGGGTTGGCTTGAAGTTACTCAATTGTTTGGTAATTATTTCCATCACAGTCTTGATGGTGACTTCTACTTTCCTCTCTACCTCTTTGAAGTCATCATCTAGCTTGGATCCTTCTTTTCATCCACTTTCTGAGTGGCTTTGTGGAATTGCTTCTTTAGCTTGGCCACTGACAACTGATAAAGTATGGGAAGACACATGGATATGAACAACTATGGGCATGGGTGTGGGTGTAGTTGCCTTAAAGAAGCTGTGGAGGAGGTAGGTAGGAAGGCTGAGCAGAGTCCTACTCCCACCATAATTGGGGGCATGCGCGACATAGTGGTACAGGGCCTTAAATAATTTTAAATTTTAGAAAATGTAACATTTTTGTATCTATTTTATGAATAAACATATGCAGAAATTATCCAAATTTATATATGTACAGAAGTTCAATATTTGTTGAATTTCCATCATTGTCTAGGAAATGAGTAACTTACATATAAGATCTTATTTAATCTTCATAATTATATGTGGTTGTTGTAAGAAATAGGATTTATGAATGTACTAATTAAGGCTCTGAAAATTAAGTAACTTCTCCATGTCACAGGTAGAAAATGAAGAAACTAAGAAACAAGCCCAGGACTGTATGACTATAAATCCTGTTTTATTTTATTTGTTATTTACTTGTTTTATTTATTTATTTTTTCACCATTTTATTTATTTTTTCAGCGTAACAGTATTCATTGTTTTTGCACAACACCCAGTGCTCCATGTAATACGTGCCCTCCCTATTACTCACCACCTGTTCCCCCAACCTCCCACCCCTGACCCTTCAAAACCCTCAGGTTGTTTTTCAGAGTCCATAGGCTCTTATGGTTCGCCTCCCCTTCCAAATTTTTTTTTTTAATAAACATATAATGTATTTTTATCCCCAGGGGTACAGGTCTGTGAATCGCCAGGTTTACACACTTCACAGCACTCACGATAGCACATACCCTCCCCAATGTCCATAGCCCCCTCCCCCTCTCCCAATCCCACCTCCCCCCAGCAACCCCCAGTTTGTTTTGTGAGATTAAGAGTCATTTATGGTTTGTCTCCTGTCGTGCCCGCACGACAACTGGCCAAGGAAAAGAAAGGGAGAGAGGAGTGGAGAAGGAGGGGGAGTCCCAGGAGGTAGGGGAATGCGAGAGGCACGCGAGGGACACCAGCCTGGTTGGCGCAAGTGACAAAGTTCTTATTAAGTACATAGTCTTATATTCTCTGTTTCATAAGCGATTACCTCATCATATTTGCACACAGATGAGACATGTCTCAAGTGCAGGATGTGCTAGTCATAATTATAGATAATGCAGCTGCAGAGCAAACCATTAGATTCGCTTTTGGAATGGCATGGGTCGGAATGACATGGGAGAACAATCTCAAGGCAAACAACAAATAATCTCAAGGCAAACAACAGAGCTTCTACAAGCCCAGGGGTTTAGTCACGAGTTTTCTCCGACCGAGGAACAGGGAGCCTTTGCTGCCACCTGCGCAACTCGCTCTAGGAGGACCGCTCACAACAGTCTCCCTCAACCACAATGAGATATCACCTCACACCAGTCAGAATGGCTAACATTAACAAGTCAGGAAATGGCAGATGCTGGCGAGGATGTGGAGAAAGGGGAACCCTCCTCCACTGTTGGTGGGAATGCAAGCTGGTGCAACCACTCTGGAAAACAGCCTGGAGGTTCCTCAAAATATTTTATTTATTTGTTGATAAGTCAATAACTTTCCTTTAAAAATTGCTGGAGAAGATATCTCATATCATATACCCATATCTAATTATAATGTACAAAGTCACAAAAGACCATAACTCTGGTAGCAATAAAGAAGTACCAGATACACTTGGAAATAATGCATTTGTTTAAAGTTATTGAAAAGTTATATGCTATATGTCGCTGTCAAACTTTAAGAAAAAATAAGTAAGCAATTCAGCCATCAAAATCAAGTTTATTAAGGAATAGTAGAAGAATTGCAATTCAGGACAAGCCAATTATGGTGAACCATGGGCAAGCCCAGAGAACAGAGGAGAGCTTCCTTTAATAGAGGAATGGAGGAAGTTGAGATGATTGTTTCAAAGACAGATTAATTGGAAGAAAATAAGAGATTGAAATGGTGGCCTCTCATTGGCTACAGGCCAGGGCAGCGGGCTTTTGCTGGGTACTTACACCCTGCTGTTGCCCAGAGAGTAAATCTTCCTTATTCCTGCTGGACTATGCGAGCTACATAGAATGATTTGCGCTTGATAGCTTTCCTTTCATAGCTTCCTGACTCCAATTTTGAGTTAGGTTTCCTTAACACATTTTCAGATGGCTAATAAATTAACATCCAAAGATGGATGAACCATTGGTAGAGGATCAAAGCTTGCAGTCACTTTTGAGTCTGGTAATAATTGCCTGGTCTGGGTACAAGGGGAAGGAGGAGTGGTTTGACACAAGCAGACTTGTTGCTGAGATGAGGAGAAAATAGTCGATTGTTAATGCTAGCATAGTTTGTATGATGAATTAAAATCTGTATCAAACCCAAATGCAAAAATAAATTTATCAAGAAAAATAAAAAAGAGCAAAATTGTAGGTCTAAATCCAGTTATGTCAACTTTTCATAAAACAGAGAATGAAGACTCCAATTAAAAGGTAAAATTGTCAGATTGAATAAAAAAGCAAGATCCATGTTAAATATAGACACATATTAAAAATAGAGACCTAGAAAGATTGACAGTCAAAGGAGAAAAATAATTGTACTGTACCAAATTGTGAATATATAAAAACTAAGTGACTATATCAGTATCAGATAAAATAGATTTTCAATAATGGAATATTGCCATAAACAGAAAGGGAAATTTCATAATACTAAAGTGTTAATTTATTAGGTAGATGATAATCACAAATATACATGTGTGTTTGGCTAGTAATAGAGCTTCATAATAAATACAAAAATAAATGCTCACATAGAATGAGAAATTAAAAAAAAAATCCACAGTATTTGTTGAAGATTCTAACATGCTTCTCTCATTATTTGATTGTAAAAAATGGAGAAAAAATAAGTAAAGTTATATACCACTATCAACATTCTTTGTTTCATAGAATCTTATAGACATTTCACCCCAAAATTACAGAATAAGTATTTTCAAGTTCACGTGAACTGTTCCCAAAGATAGACTATATGCTTAATAAAGCAATCCTTGGTAATTTTCAACAAACAGAATGAAAATAAAAACAATTCTCTGGAGGGGAGGAGTCAAGATGGCAGAGAAGTAGCAGGCTGAGACTACATCAGGTAGTAGGAGATCAGCTAGATAGCTTATCCAAACATTGCAAACACCTACAAATCCAATGGGAAATCAAAGAGAAGAAGAAGAGCAATTCTAGAAACACTAAATCAACCACTTTCTGAAAGGGAGGACTGGTGGAGAGGTGACTCCAAAGCGACAGGAAGATAGACCATGGGGGGAGGGGCCAGCTCCCAGCAAGCAGCAGAGCAACGGAGCACTAAATCAGGACTTTTACTTATTTTTTATT
The DNA here is from genome assembly GCF_922984935.1 of Meles meles. Classification (NCBI taxonomy): domain Eukaryota; kingdom Metazoa; phylum Chordata; class Mammalia; order Carnivora; family Mustelidae; genus Meles; species Meles meles. The sequence goes on from NC_060070.1 coordinate 29,214,860, forward strand.
TTTTTTAAAGATTTTATTTACTTATTTGACAGACAGAGATCACAAGTTGGCAGAGAGGCAGGCAGAGAGAGAGGGGGAGGCAGGCTCCTCACTGAGCAGAGAGCCTAATGTGGGGCTCAATCCCAGGACCTGAAATCATGACCTGAGTTGAAGACAGAGGCTTTAACCCACTGAGCCACCCAGGCGCCCCTAAATCAGGACTTTTAAAAAGTCTGTTCCACTGAGGGACATCACTCCAGAGGCTAAAGCAGGGTGAAGTCCACGTGGGGTCAGCATGGCCCCAGGTCCCACAGGGTCACAGAAGGATCAGGGGTGTCTGAGTGTCGCAGAGCTCCCGGATATTAGAACTGGGAAGCTGGCTCCAGAGACAGAGCTGAGGAGTGAGCTCTCAGCTCGGGTTTACCTTGAACCGGTCACAGGCTGGGTGAGCTTGGAGCATGGCCAGAGGCCAGGGAGAAGGGAGCGATTGGGCGCTATTCTCTGAGGGCGCATTGAGGAGTGGAGCCCCGAGCTCTCGGCTCCTCCGGGCCGGAGACTGGGAAGCTGCCATTTTCATTGCCCTCCTCCGGAACTCTACGGAAAGCATTCAGGGAACAAAAGCTTCTGAAAGAGAACCCAAGCGGATTACTTACCCCAGTCCCTAGTAAGGGCAGTGCAATTCTGCTTCGAGCAAAGACACTTGAGAATCACTACAACAGGTCCCTCCCCCAGAAGATCAACAAGAAATCCAGCCAGGACCAAGTTCACATACCAAGGAGATCAGGTTCAATACCAAGGAGAGCAGCGGAATTCCAGAGGAGGAGAAAGCAAAGCATGTAACACATGGCTTTCTCCCCATGATTCTTTAGTCTTGCAGTTAATTTAATTTTTTTTTCAATTTTTTTTCTTCTTCTGATAATTTTTTTAAAATTTTACCCTTTTCTTTTTTTTTAACATTTTTAATTAGTTTATCTAATATGTATATATATATTTTTCTTTTTTATATTTTTTCTTTATTTGTTTTCTTTTTTTAATTTTTTCTTTTTTTTTTCCTGAACCTCTTTTTATCCCCTTTATCCCCCCCACGATTTGGGGCCACTTCTGATTTGGGTAAAGCGCATTTTTCTGGGGTCTTTGCCACACTTTTAGTATTTTACTTTCTCCTTCATATACTCTTATCTGGACAAAATGACAAGGCAGAAAAATTCACCACAAAACAAAACAAAAAAAAAGAACAAGATGCAGTACCGAAGGCTAGGGACCTAAACAATACAGACATTGGTAATATGTCAGATCTAGAGTTCAGAATGACGATTCTCAAGGTTCTAGCTGGGCTCAAAAAAGGCATGGAAGATATTAGAGAAACACTCTCTGGAGAGATAAAAGCCCTTTCTGGAGAAATAAAAGAACTAAAGTCTAACCAAGTTGAAATAAAAAAACTATTAATGAAGTGCAATCAAAAATAGAGGCTCTCACTGCTAGGATAAATGAGGCAGAAGAAAGAATTAGTGATATAGAACACCAAATGACAGAGAATAAAGAATCTGAGCAAAAGAGGGACAAACAGCTATTGGACAACGAGGGGAGAATTTGAGAGATAAGTGACACCATCAGATGAAACAAATGAGAATAATTGGGATTCCAGAAGAAGAAGTAAGAGAGAGGGGAGCAGAAGGTATATTGGAGAGAATTATTGGAGAGAATTTCCCTAATATAGCAAAGGGAAAAAGTATCAAAATCCAGGAGGTGCAGAGAACCCCCCTCAAAATCAAGACGAATAGTGCCCACACCCGTCACCTAACAGTAAAATTTCCAAGTCTTAGTGACAAAGAGAAAATCCTGAAAGCAGCCCGAGAAAAGAAGTCTGTAATGTACAATGGTAAAAATATTAGATTGGCAGCAGACTGATCCACAGAGACCTGGCAGGCCATAAAGAGCTGGCATGTTATATTCAGAGCATTAATGAGGAAAACATGCAGCCAAGAATATTATATCCAGCTAGGTTATCATTGAAAATAGAAGAAGAGATAAAAAGCTTCCAGGACAAACAAAAACTGAAAGAATTTGCAAACACCAAACCAGCTCTACAGGAAATATTGAAAGGGGTCCTCTAAGCAAAGAGAGAGCCTAAAAGTAGTGGATCAGAAAGGAACAGAGACAATATACAGTAATGGTCACCTTACTGGCAATACAATGGCACTAAATTCATACCTCTCAATAGTTACCCTGAATGTTAATGGGCTAAATGCCCCAATCAAAAGACAAAGGGTATCAGAATGGATAAAAAAAACAAGACCCATCTATATGTTGCCTACAAAAAACTCATTTTAGACCAGAAGACACCTCCAGATTTAAAGTGAGGGGGTGGAAAATGATTTACCATGCTAATGGGCATCAAAAGAAAGCTGGAGTGGCAATCCTTATATCCAATCAATTAGATTTTAAGCCAAAGACTATAATAAGATATGAGGAAGGACAGTATATCATACTCAAAGGGTCTGTCCAACAAGAAGATCTAATAACAATATTAAATATCTATGCCCCTAACATGGGAGCAGCTAACTATATAAACCAATTAATAACAGAATCAAAGAAACACATCAATAATAATACAGTAATAGTAGGGGACTTTAACACTCCCCTCACTGAAATGGACAGATCATCCAAGCAAAAGATCAACAAGGAAATAAAAGTCTTTTAAGCCAAAGACTATAATAAGATATGAGGAAGGACAGTATATCATACTCAAAGGGTCTGTCCAACAAGAAGATCTAATAACAATATTAAATATCTATGCCCCTAACATGGGAGCAGCCAACTATATAAACCAATTAATAACAGAATCAAAGAAACACATCAATAATAATACAATAATAGTAGGGGACTTTAACACTCCCCTCACTGAAATGGACAGATCATCCAAGCAAAAGATCAACAAGGAAATGACACACTGGAACAGATGGACATCACAGATATATTCAGAACATTTCATCCCAAAGCAACAGAATACACATTTTTCTCTAGTGCACATGGAACATTCTCCAGAATAGATCACATTCTGGGTCCTAAATCAGGTCTCAACTGGTATCAAAAGATTGGGATCATTCCCTGCATATTGTCAGACTTCAATGCTCTGAAGCTAGAACTCAATCACAAGAGGAAATTTGGAAAGAATGCAAATACATGGAGACGAAACAGCATCCTTCTAAAGAATGAATGGATCAACCAGGACATTAAAGAAGAATTGAAATAATTCATGGAAACAAATTATGATGAAAACACAACGGTTCAAAATCTGTAGGACACAGCAAAAGCAGCCCTGAGAGGAAAATATATAGCAGTACAAGCCTTTCTCAAGAAACAAGAAAGGTCTCAAGTACACAACCTAACCCTACACCTAAAGAAGCTGGAGAAAGAACAAGAAAGAAAGCCTAAACCCAGCAGGAGAAGAGAAATCATAAAGATCAAAGCAGAAATCAATGAAATAGAAACCAAAAAAAAAAAAAAAATAGATCAAATCAACAAAACTAGGAGCTGGTTCTTTGAAAGAATTATTAAGATTGGTAAACCCCTGGCCACACTTATCAAAAAGAAAAGAGAAAGGACCCAAATAAATAAAATCATGAATGAAAGAGGAGAGATCACAACTATCACCAAAGAAATACAAGCAATTATAAGAACATACTATGAGAAACTCTATGCCAACAAATTTGACAATCTGGAAGAAATGGATGCATTCCCAGAGACTTATAAACTACCACAACTGAACCAGGAAGAAATAGAAAACCTGATCAGACCCATAACCAGTAAGGAGATTGAAACAGTCATCAAAAATCTCCAAACAAACAAAAGACCAGGGCCACATGGCTTCCCAGGGGAATTCTACCAAACATTTAAAGAAGAACTAGTACCTATTCTCCTGAAACTGCTCCAAAAAATAGAAGTGGAAGGAAAACTTCCAAACTCATTTTATGAGGACCAATAACCTTGATGAACACAGATGCGAAAATTCTCACCAAAATACTAGCCAATAGGATTCAACAGTACATTAAAAGGATTATTCACCATGACCAAATGGGATTTATTCCAGGGCTGCAAGGTTGGTTCAACATCCGGAAATCAATCAATGTGATACAACATACTAATTAAAGAAAGAACAAGAATCATATGATACTCTCAATAGATGCTGAAAAAGCATTTGACAAAGTACAGAATCCCTTCCTGATCAAAACTCTTCAAAGTGTGGGGATAGAGGGCACATACCTCAATATTATCAAAGCCATCTATGAAAAACCCACCGCAAATATCATTCTCAATGGAGAAAAACTGAAAGCTTTTCCGCTAAGGTCAGGAACACGGCAGGAATGTCCATTATCACCACTGCTATTCAACATAGTACTAGAAGTCCTAGCTTCAGCAATCAGACAACAAAAGGAAATTAAAGACATCCAAATTGGCAAAGAAGAATTCAAACTATCACTCTTTGCAGATGATATGATACTATATGTGGAAAACCCAAAAGACTTCACTGCAAAACTGCTAAAACTTGACAGGAATTCCCTAAAGTGTCAGAATATAAAATCAATGCACAGAATTCAGTTGCATTTCTGTACACCAACAAGAAGACAGACTAAAGAGAAATTAAGGAGTCCATCCCATTTACATTTGCACCCCAAACCATACAATACCTAGGAATAAACCTAACTGAAGAGGCTAAGAATCTATACTCAGAAAACTATAAAGTACTCATGAAAGAAATTGAGGAAGACACAAAGAAATGGAAAAATGTTCCATGCTGCTGGATTGGAAGAACAAATATTGTGAAAATGTCTAGGCTACCTAAAACAATCTACACATTTAATACAATCCCTATCAAAATGCCATCCATTTTTTTCAAAGAAATGGAACAAATAATCCTTAAATTTATATGGAACCAGAAAAGACCTCGAATAGCCAAAGGAATATTGAAAATGAAAGCCAAAGTTGGTGGCATCACAATCCCGGATTTCAAGCTCTATTACAAAGCTGTCATCATCAAGACAGCATGGTACTGGCACAAAACCAGACACATGGATCAATGGAACAGAATAGAGAGCCCAGAAATAGACCCTCAACTCTATGGTCAACTAATCTTCGACAAAGCAGGAAAGAATGTCCAATGGAAAAAAGACAGCCTCTTCAATAAATGGTGTTGGGAAAATTGGACAGCCACATGCAGAAAAATGAAATTGGACCACTTCCTTACATCACACACAAAAATAGACTCAAAATGGATGAAGGACCTCAATGTGAGAAAGGAATCCATCAAAATCCTTGAGGAGAACGCAGGTAGCAACCTATTTGACCTCAGCCACAGCAACATCTTCCTAGGAACATCTCCAAAGGCAAGGGAAGCAAGGGAAAAAATGAACTATTGGGATTTCATCAAGATCAAAAGAAAGATTGCTCATGTAGAAAATCCTAAAGAATCTACAGACTGCTAGAACTAATAGGGAAATTTATCAAGCTCACAGATCAAAATACAAAACTACATGCATCTCGGTATATTAATAGCAGTTGTGTTTATGTATACCAATAGCAATGTATTTATGATAGTGACAAAAATAAAATGGAGATTAATTTAAAAAATGTGAAATATCTCTATTGAAAACCACAAGACATTGCAGAACTCTACAATGTATATGGATTAGTTGATGGAATATTGTCAACAGTTCAATTCTTTATAAATTTATGTATAAGCTAATAGTAGGAATTTCAAAGTAAGTTTCTGAGGACATTTTTAAAGGAAAAGTTTTAAAAATATACATGAAAATGTGAAAAACCAAGAGTCATGAAAGAGTCTTGAAATAGAAGAACAATGGTTAGAAGACTAACTCTACCTGACTTCAATACTTAATGTAAGATAACAGTTATCGATCGCCTGGATGACTCAGTCGGTTAAAGCATCTGCCTTCTACTCATGTCTTGATCCCAGGGTCCTGGGATAGAGCCTCATGCCAGTCTCCCTGCTCAGCCCGGGAAGCCTGCTTCTCCCTCTCCCACTCTCCCTACTTGTGGTCTCTCCCTGTCAAATAAATAAAATAAAATCTTTTAAAAAAGGAAAATAATAAGGTAGCAATTATCACGACAATATGGTATTTAAATATAAAGATATTTTAATGGGACAATAGAATAAAATAGAGTGTAAAAATAGACCCATGAGAGCATGACCTGAGCCACAATAAAGAGTTGGGTGCTAAGCACCCAACTGAGCCACCCAGGTACCCTGACAACATTAAGAGTATTAAAAAATGTTTTGTTGTCTACCATGAAAACCTTTTGAAATAGTTCTAGTAGTCAATTTACGTAAATTGTTAGCATCAAGGGCTATAATCATTGATTATTCCCTGTAATAGAGGTTAAAACTAATAACAAGATAATCTTTAACTATATTAAGCCTTCAGTTCAAATGATTATATTTATTCTAAAAAACTAAATATATTCCATTAGAAAACTAGTAGAATCTTGGGTTGCCTGGGTGGCTTAGTGGGTTAAAGCCTCTACCTTCAGTTCTGGTCATGATCCCAGGGTCCTGGGATCAAGCCCTGCTTCCAGCTCTCAGCAGGGAGCCTGCTTCTCCCTCCCCCACCCACCACCACCTGCCTCTCTGCCTACTTGAAATCTCTGTCAAATAAATAAATAAAATATTTTAAAAAAATCTAGTAGAATCTAGGCAAAAAATATTAATAAGTCAATGACCTTATATCTATTTCCTAAAATCTTCAGTCAAACTTGAGTATTTGTTAGAACATTCTTCTTGATTTTGATCTATACAATGCAGATCCATTGTAGTTTATAAGTGTTTAACTTTCATACTTGGTACTCCCAGAGTAAAATGTGATTTTACTCTTATGAGTTTCCATTGTCAGAAATACATTATCCTCTCCAAAACTGTCAGGCAGAGCTATGATGATGAAGGTATTATTTTGCAATTATATGCAACAAACTCTACTGGAGAAAAAAAAATAGTAAGTGAACAGTTCATGATATATAGGCTGTGTTTATATAAAGGAGTTTTCTATTTTTCCATAATCATTAATTTAAAATGTCTATTTATTACAAAATACCAAACTAATTTGTTAATTAAATGTTACCTTCAAATTCAAAACAATTACAAGGAAAGGGAAAGAGTATACAATGGTCATGTCAGGCTTGCTTGTTTTTCATAGGAATCAATGTAAAAACCCTTTAGTATAGTGAAGTGACTTCTACAGGCCAAACTATACCAGTAATGCCACCTTAGGCAAGTCATCTAGCTTCCCTGTCACCATTTCAAATCTAAAAAAAAAAATGTGAAAACAATAACACCTATCTCATACATTTCTTGAGAGGATTAAGTGGATTCATAAAGGTCAAGGTTTTAGAATATTTCCTGACAAAGAGCAAGTACCAAGTGCTTTTTTTCTTTTAGTAACAAAAATGCATGAACATTTTAGTCTATTTTCAATACCTGTAAGGAAAACACTACATTTAGAAAGCCTAAAAATTATCTAAAACACCTTGGTTACTTAGATCAAATTAGAAATAATGATTAAATATATTGCCAGATTTAATTATGCAGTTTAGTAATTTTTACAAAAAGGGAAAATAAAGTAATAATGTTAGAATAGAGAAAACAATGTTTAAATGAATTTAAAAACTAGGGGCGCCTGGGTTGCTCAGTGGGTTAATCCTCTGCCTTTGGCTCAGGTCATGATCTCAGGGTCCTGGGATTGAGCCCTGCACTTGCCTCTCTGCTCTGCAGAGAGCCTGATTCCTGCTTTCCCTTTGCTAGCAGCTTACTTGTGATCTCTCTCTCTGAAAAAATGTTCATCATCACTAGCCATCAGGGAGATTCAAATTAAAACCACATTGAGATAACACCTGACACCAGTTAGAATGGCCAAAATTAGCAAGACAGGAAACAACATGTGTTGGAGAGGATGTGGAGAAAGGGGAACCCTCTTACACTGTTGGTGGGAATGCAAGTTGGTGCAGCCGCTTTGGAGAACAGTGTGGAGATTCCTCAAGAAATTAAAAATAGAGCTTCCCTATGACCCTGCAATTGCACTACTGGGTATTTATCCCAAAGATACAGATGTAGTGAAAAGAAGGACCATCTGTACCCCAATGTTTATAGCAGCAATGGCAACGGTCGCCGAACTGCAGAAAGAACCAAGATGCCCTTCAATGGATGAATGGATAAGGAAGATGTGGTTCATATACACAATGGAGTATTATGCCTCCATCAGAAAGGATGAATACCTAACTTTTGTAGCAACATGGATGGGACTGGAAGAGATTATACTGAGTGAAATAAGTCAAGCAGAGAGAGTCAAGTATCATATGGTTTCACTTATTTGTGGAGCATAACAAAGAACATGGAGGACACGGGGAGATGGAGAGGAGAAGGGAGTTGAGGGAAATTGGAAGGGGAGATGAACCATGAGAGACTATGGACTCTGAAAAACAACCTGAGGGTTTTGAAGGAGCAGGGGGTGGGAGGTTGGGGGAACCAGATGGTGGGTAATAGGGAGGACATGTATAGCATGGAGCACTGGGTGTGGTGCAAAAACAATGAATACTGTTATGCTGAAAAGAAATTTAAAAAATAAAAATAAATAAATAAGTAAATAAAATCTTTAAAAAAAAATTAAAAACTAACCAAATGACAATGGTCTCATCCAATAAAGAATATGCAAAATTCAAACTGTTCCATAAATATAATAGCACAAATATACTGGACATCATCTGAATTTTAATTTTGGGAATTAATTTTGTCATGCATTTAAATAATTTTATGGATACCTTCCCCAAGTTTACTCAGACAGAACAATAATATTTAGTGAAATGAAGTCCCAAAATTATGTTTTACAGGGTATTTCCATGTAGATAAATATATGCATATATATTTATATATATTTATATATATAGTAGTATATATATTTATATATAGTAGTATATATATTTATATATATAGTATATATATATATAGTAGTATATATATAGTATAAAACTAAGGCCAAAAATAGTAGTTATACTTCATATTTGAAATAAAAATATATATGAAGAGAAGATATTAATCAGTGTAAGCATGGCTATTGATGGACAATTATAAGATTATTTTCACTATTGGAGGCATATGTGACTCTTCCCCTGAAATTCATAACTAGGCAGAATGATGTTATACATGGCAACAATTACTTCAGTTACTCTACCAATGTTTGTAATTATTCAATCTGATTTAGTATGATCACCTGTCAGAAAGTTTTGGAGGCTTTCCTCATGCTTAGACCAGGATAGGATTAGCTAGATACTACTAATATCTTTTAAAGTATTCTATTCTATAAGTTTGGTTGAACAATTTACACAAGTATATTGTTAACATACAGACAATGGCTATCACTTTTTTTAGGGAATAAGCCTTAGCATTTCTACTAACAACTATAATATCTTATTTCTGCCTTACCAAAAATTAGATGAAATGAACTGCAAAGATATCTATTCATGTTATTATTGTTAAAGAAGAATAATGTTTTACTTGTTTATTTATTTGTGTAAATATACCACGAGGACCATCTAAGTATAGTGTATGTATATAAACCCCACTCTATGTACACATATTATATGTATAATATATAACATATATATATAAAATTTAAAAATATATATATTATCTCTACATGCTACCATGTAGATATATATAATCCATATCCCATAATTACTATAATAAGAAGTTTACTACTATACATCAGTATCCTGGTCTTTCCCTAACCAAAAATGTATATAAGTGTATCTCTTAGCCATTCTTTTGCACTTGTTGGCTTATTGGCCCTACCTGTTCTCTACCCCACATTTGATGACCTTTTTAATAGTTATTGAACAATCAAAATCCTGATACAAAAGAAAGTAGAGGAGCATAGTAAATAAATTTTCTTAATCAACAAATTAGGCTTTTACACAACACAAAATGGTCTTGCCACATGATCATCTTAGATACACCCTTTATAACATCATCCTGGGTTGGAAATAGCAAGGAGACAACTATAACAATGTAAAGTTCCAAGTTGACAAATGTACAAAGATAATGTCATCTGAATGTTCCTAGATATTCCCTTGAAGCTTAAAGCTCCCAAAATGTTATTTTCTGTTAAAGGATGGCAAATTCTGTAAAAAAACAACTAAAATTTTTCTCCTATCATCTTTATTATTCTTTTTTCTTTTATTTGTTTCAAATTTTTATTTAAATTCTAGTTAGTGTAATATAGTATAATATTAGTTTCAGGAGTAGAACTCAGTGATTCATCACTTATGTGTAACACCTAGTGCTCATCAAAACAAAGGTCCTGCTAATACCCATCACTCATTTAACCCATTCCCCCACCCACCTTCACTGAAGCTACCTTCAGTTTGTTCATTATAGTTAATAGTCACTAATGGTTTGTGTCCCTTTCTCTTTTTTTATTTCCTTCCCCTATGTTCGTCTGTTTTGTTTCTTAAATTCCACATATGAGTGAAATTATATAGTTTTTGTCTTTGACTGACTTATTTTGCTTAGCATGATGTGCTCTAACTCCATCAACATTGCATATGGCAAGGTTTCATCTTTTTCATGACTGAATAATATTCCATTGTAGCCATTATATATGGATATCCTATACACACACACACACAGAAATAGACATATACATACACACACACACACATATATGGTATCCATTATATATAGTAGATATAGTGGGATATGTATATATATATTTGATGATGGTGTATAATTTTATATATATGAATATATGTATACATATATGTGTGTGTATATACATATATACATATATATGATGGTTTCAAGGAATATGTTTGACTCCAAACTCATCAAATTGTGTATATATATACACATATATATGTGTGTGTGTGTGCGTTCATGTATGTGTGTGTGTACCACCTCTTCTTTAGCCATTCATCAGTCAATAGACATCATTTTGGGCTCTTTCCATAATTTGACTATTGTTGATAATGCTGCTATAAAATATATTATTCATACTATGAAATTAGAGCAGGATTATTATTGGAAAGTTATAATTTACTAAGAATATAAGCAACAGTGTGCAATCATCCAAGGTCTTACTCTTCTGACATGGTTGTTCTTAACTGCTTTTAACTGCTTTTCTAATTTCTTTTCATAAATGCTTATACCACGTTCTATGTATTGCAATGATCTCTTACCAGTCCTTAAGTGATCACTTATTTTTTCATTGTAAAAAAAATGTGTTCTTAGTATTTTGAAAGCAAGATGAATATAATAATTTTTATATCAATTGTATTTATACTACACATTCATAACCAATATTCATATTTTAATGTTTTATATATGTTCTCTTTTATTCATTACACAAGTATTTTATTAATTACACATAATTAATACCACCAAGATGGTATTAAATTCAGGGGATTTGATGACAATTATGACAAACATGCTAAAAGGGTAGCTCTTATGTTAAAAGTTCTTATCACAAGAAATGACTATTATAATAAAGAAAGTGGGATGAAACTTTGGAGGTGAAAGATATATTATGGCATAGATTGTGGTGACGGTTTCAAGGTATATGTTCATCTCAATCAAATTGAATCTATTAAATATGTATGACAGAGCTTGATCCCAGGATCCTGAGATCATGACCTGAGCCAAAACCAAAAATCCATGCTGAACTGACTGTGTCACCCAGGTGCCCATAAAATTTTTGTTCTTGTTTTCATTTTTTAAAGATAAACATGATTCTCCTTGAGCTCACTGGATAATGTAGGACAAGTTCATAAGAAACTGCAATATAAAATGACAAAGAGTATGCAGTTAAGGGTTAGTTTGTTGGTTAAAAAGAGCAAACTGAAAAAATCATTTTATCTTTGCTCTCACCCCAAAACCCCATTGACAGAAAGATTAAGAACAATCCATGTGAATATTGGGTTGCAGCCATTAGTGAAGGTGGGAAGTTAAAGTATTTCTGGAAAATACTAAGAAGTTAGGGGATATGGGAATGAGGAACCAAACAAAGAAACCCAAAGTCCAATCTAAATTTAAAAAGATTTCTAAAAATTGAACACTTTTCTCAACAGAGAACAGAAAAAATTTTGAGTGTAAAGACAATAACAGCAATAACAACTGCAATGAGCAAGACAAGGTGCAGAATTAACCCAATGGGAAAAACATTATGCTAATTAAACTACTACCTGAAAAGCTATCTGACCAATCATGCTTTCCTCATCAGAAATATATAAAGCAGCAAATTGGAAAATTATCCTGTAATAAATCTACAGATAGATTAATAAATAAAAATGGTACATTAGAAAAAGTCAAATATCGATCAATTTGGAGACCAAATTGACAAATTGTGGTATATTTTTAAAGTGGAGTATTTCCAGCCAGAAATACAAAATACTAAATGTAACAACATGATTAATCTCAAAAACATGTTCAATGGAAAAAAATAACAGAAAAGAGTACATATGAAGTTATAGACCAGTTAAATTAATCTGTGATGAAAATCACCAGTAGAGTGGTCACTTTGTGATGATGGGGAAATTGGGGAAAAGGGGGTTTGAGGGACATTTCTGAGGTGATATAAATGTCTATAAGGCTGTCAGTCACATAGGTATATGCATTTGTAAAACTCATTGAACTGTACCCTTAATATTTGTGTTTTACTGCATTTCAGTTACATCTCAATAAAAACAAATGAATAATAAATGCCTTTTTAAATATGCAAAAATTGGAAACTAATCAATTTTATCATGATATCTGAATAATACTAATAATCTTCTTTAGTAACATAAAAATGAACTAAAGAAAGAATGGCAACAAGTTTAAGATGAAATAGGAAGAAAATAAATTCTAGTTAAGACTGAATAAATGTAAAAAGAAAGACTGGATAAATGTAGAGTTCTTACTATGATGATTTATGATACTGTTGTGATGCATATTACAAAGATGTTGTAGTCATTAAAATTTTCTATACTGAACAGTTATGATCATAGAATTACAAAGAAAAATCATGTAGTGATTTTTTTTGGACAAAATCAATAGGAGACAATCAATAAGTCTATGTAATATTCAAAAAAATTCACTTATTTTCCAAGACCTGTAAAATAGTTGCATGATGATGGACCTTGTATTAAACCAAAATCTTAATAATTTTCCAAGCAAAAGAACACAAAAAAAATACCATATAACATAATCATGGGGTACAGAAGTCTTTCCCAAGCAAAATGCGAAATTCCTTCAAAAGTCTTGAAGGAAAATTAAAGCCATCTGTCTGAGAAAAGACATTTTAAACTAAGTTAAGTGACAAGTGAGATTGGAAGGATACATTCATTTTCTATGTATGATATACAAAACATCTTATTAATAATATATGGGGAACTTCTATAGATCAGTAAAAAATATGATAAATAACAGAAATAGAAATAAATGGTGAAAACTACTAAAAAAGCAATGCTGAAGTAAAAAATAAATATTTCCTAGAGATATATTAAAATATGACTAATTTAATACCAAAAAATTGCATCTTCTTCAAGATTTTCTTGGCTATTCTTAACCCCTTAATCTGCAATATTAATTTTAGAATCAATGTGTAGAATTCCACAAATTATATAATTATGTTTGGATTGAATTTGATTTATGGATAACTTAGTAAAATGTGGAAATAATTGACAAAGTTAAGGCTTTATATTTATTCAAACTTCCTTTTATGACAGTCAACAAAATCTTTCATTTTTATTCATATATGTTTTTCTTACTTTTTGCATATTATTTGTATTGATTTGCCACTTTATAGATTTTTTAAATTATTTAAGATTAGTGGTTAGTTGACTCTGTTGGGACTTATTAGATGATCATATCTCTTATAATATGTAAATAATTATTTTCATTACTACCTTATTAACCTCATTTATTTATTTTATTGCATTTGCAATAAATGAATAGTAGAACAATAATGAATAGTAATAGTAGTAAGGGGTATTGTTGCTGTGATACTGACTTCAACAGGAATGCAACAGATGTTTTGTAGTACAGAGATTTAAGCTAACCCTCGTTTTTTTTTATTTATAAATATCTTAAAGAAGATACGAATATCACATTTTAATATCAGAACATTTAAAAAATGTATACCTTGTATGTATTTTGAGTTTTGAAAAAAAGGCTATATTTGAAATATCAGAACAGATGTATGGTATATTTGTTTTAACTTTTCTTTGTATTAAAATCCTGTAATTATTTACATGTGTAAACAGATTTTTGAGGTGGTGCCAGCAACATGGTTTTGATATATAATATCCATTAATCTATGCATATCAAAGTGTTTTGATGATGTTTTTATATAACAAGCAAGAATCAAGTACAAGTGTGAGGTAATATGCATTTGAAGATAAAATAATAAAGTTCTGATCACACAAAGAAAATTTTAATAAAAATGCAATTTTTTAAACTCATGTATATAACATTATACTCAAACCATATTGGTAGATATGACTCTTATTGGGGTAACAAAAGTAATTATATAGAACAAAACACATGTAAAACAAAGCATTGTGATAAGTTATAATGGAAGGTTATTGTGGATAAGACTTGCGTTTCCATATGGATCAGAGATAATATGATGGCAATTTCTTGTGTCTGCAATGTATACCTTTATTGAATCGTCAATTCTTAATATTAAAATAAATATGTATCATTAAAGAACAACATATTTAAAGAGGCAGGTGTATTTATTTGTTTGAGAAGTAGTGGTTTTCTACAAGTATTAAAGAACTATAATGGATACTTTTCTATTGATCAGAATGTAAAACTGAAGGAAGAGAGGGAGGTGAAATGAAAAATATTATGAATTACAGCTCAGAGATTTCCAAATTCTTCTGAAAAATGAACAAAGGTAGGGTAGAATTATCCTGAAATGTGGAGTTATACTTCACAAATATCTTTTTTAAAATTGAAAGAGAAGTAAAAAACTGGGAAAATATGAAAATATATGTATCCCTCACTTTTCAAAAGGTCACATTATATTACTTGGCCTTTATAAAAGACCTACTTTAGGAGCACCTGGGTGGCTCAGTTGGTTAAGCATCCAACTCCCCCCCCCCTTTTAAAAGATTTTATTTATTTGACAGAGAGAGACAGCAAGAGAGGGAACACAGCAGGAAGAGTGGGAGAGGCAGAGGGAAACAGGCTTCCCACTCAGCAGAGAGCCTAATGCAGGGCTCAATCCCAGGACCCTGGGATCATGACCTGACTGACCAAAGACAGAGGACTAAGGACTGAGTCATTCAGGCACCCCATAAGCATCCAACTCTTGATCTCAGCTCAGTTCTTGATCTCAGAGTGGCGAGTTCAAGTCCTGCCTTGGGCTCTACCTGGATGTGTAAACTACTTAAAACAAACAAACAAACAAAACCCTAATTTAGTACAATTTCCCCTGCTATCTGAAAGAAATACAAAAAGGATTTTCAACTCAAGGATAAAAGTCAAAAACCAAAAATAACATTCGGAGTTTGTTTTGCAGTAAAGCATTATAGACGTGGCACCTAACCCAAGTAGTAAGAGTGGCACCACCAAGCTCCTTCCCTGGGAACTACACTCAGCATCTCAGCATCAAGCCACCAGAGCTTCGAATGGTGTCTGTGAGCATCTGTGCTTTATCTTGATTTGTTTTGTGCATCTGTTAGCAAGATCCATCCTAAAGGATCAGAAAAGCCTAACAGAGGTAATTTTGGCTCTGGGAATGTTCAAAAATTTCTCTATATAAATTAATAGTAATTGTTTTTTCACTTTATACATTCAGGTTACAAAGATTTCATAAAAATGCTCCAGTTTCAGATAGTGGAGAAAACTTTCAGTACATAAAAGTTTAGTATTCAGAATGAATGTCACAAATCAAGGTGTAAATAATATAAATAACCAAACAGGAAATCAGGCAAAAGAAATGGATGTTTCACAGATTAAAAACAAGATTGCCATAATTCTATAAGGGTGGAGTCAGGGATATGAATTTTTATTTGTTTAGTTCATATTTATGTGCAGGTTTCATGTGTATCAATAATGCAGGATCAAAATTAAAAAATAGATTTGCTGACATATCGATAATGAATGGGATTATAAATAAAAATAGCATGATTTATACTACTTTTTAAGTTTTTTTTTAAGATATTTTTTAAGTTTCTTAAGAAAACTACTTGAAGTATTCATTTCTTGGTATAAGATTGAAAAAAGAAAACCAAAGAGCTGACCAAAGATGAGCTCTACTAAATCAAGATAAAATTATGATATATTTTCACGACAGATCTAATGAAAGTTTCTTTCATTTTAACCAAAAAAATTAAAAAAATAATAATAATTGAAGGAATCTATTTAAATTCAGAGAATACTAGAGAAGACTGAACATTAAGTTGATCAAATCTTGCATTTTTTTCTAAATAAGTTACTTTAAATGTTACTAGTATTAGTGTTAGTATTAGTATTACTATTAGTAGTATTAGTATTAGTATTAGTATTAGTATTAGCCAGAGGCATAGGACAATGGCTCCAGGGAGAGAAACTCCAGATTTCAGCTATGAACATGATGGGTTTGAGGTTCTTTCCTAATATTCAAAGAGTCATGTCTAATGCCTTGTTGAAAATTCCATTCCCAAATCTAGGAGAAGCTGTGATATGAAGGTACATTTTGGAGAAGTTAAAAAATGGATGAAGACCAAAGTCATGAAAATCAATGTGACAGCCCAGGGAAAATTTGTAGAACTATGATGAAGACTTAGAACAGACATTTCAGAAAAACAAAATTTAGGAAGGAGGGAGACCTTGGTGGCTCAGTTGGTTAAGTGTCTGCCTTAGCTCAGGTCACGTTCCCAGGGTCTTGCAATCAAGCCCAGTATCAGGCTCGCTGCTCAGCAGGCAGTCTGCCTCTCCCTCTGCCTGCTGCTCCCTCTACTTGTGCTCTCTCTCTGATAAATTAAATAAATAAATAAATAAATAAAATCTTAAACACATACACAAACCAAAGTTTGGTAAAAAAAAAGTTGTTGTTAAATCAAACCAACTCCACATGAAAGAAGGAAAATACTCAAGATTAGAACAGAGATCAATGAGGTAGACCCGAGAGATACAGTAGAACGTATCAATGAAACTAGAAGCTGGTTTTTTGAAAGAATCAATAAGACCAATAAACCATTGGCCACACTAATCCCAAAGAAAAGAGAGAAAGCCCAAATTAATAAAATTATGAATGAAAAGGGAGAGATCACAACTAACACCAAGGAAATAGAAAAAATCATCAGAAATTATTACCAACAGTTACATGCCAATAAGCTAAGCAACCTAGATGAAATGGATGCATTCCTGGAAAACTATAAACTCCCAAACTGAACCAGGAAGAAATTGACAACCTGAATAGACCCATATCTAGTAACGAGATTGAAGCAGTGATCAAAAACCTCCCAAAAAACAAGAGCCCAGGACCTGACAGAGTCCCTGGGGAATTCTACCAAGTTTTCAAAGAAGAAATAACACCAATTTTCCTGAAGCTGTTTCAAAAAATTGAAGCAGAAGGAAAACTTCCAGACTCATTTTATGAAGCCAGCATTACTCTGATCCCCAAACCAGGCAAAGATCCTACCAAAAAGGAGAATTTCAGACCAATATCAAGGATAAATATGGATGCAAAGATTCTCAACAAGATCCTAGCAAACAGGATCCAGCAGCACATTAAAAAGATTATCCACCATGACCAGGTGGGATTCATCCCTGGGTTGCAAGGATGGTTCAACATTCGCAAATCAATCAATGTGATAGAACAAATCAATAAGAGAAGAGGGAAGAACCACATGGTCTTCTCAATTGATGCAGAAAGCATTTGACAAAACCCAGCATCCATTCCTGATTAAAACGTTTCAAAGTATAGGGATAGAGGGAACATTCCTGAACTTCATAAAATCTATCTACGAAAGACCCACAGCAAATATCATCCTCAATGGGAAAAAAGCTTGCAGCCTTCCCGTCGAGATCAGGAACACGACAAGGATGTCCACTCTCACCACTCTTGTTCAACATAGTATTAGAAATCCTAGCAATGGCAATCAGACAACAAAGAGAAATAAAAGGTATCCAAATTGGCAAGGAAGAACTCAAACTCTCTCTCTTCGCAGATGACATGATTCTTTATATGGAAAACCCCAAATACTCCACCCCCAAACGACTAGAACTCATACAGCAATTCAGTAATGTGGCAGGATACAAAGTCAATGTACAGAAATCAGTGGTTTTCTTACACACTAACAATGAAAATACAGAAAGGGAAATTAGAGAATCGATTTCATTTACTATAGCACCAAGAACCATAAGATACCTGGGAATAAACCTAACCAAGGAGGTAAAGGACCTGTACTCAAGGAACTACAGAACACTCATGAAAGAAATTGAAGAAGACACAAAAAGATGGAAGACAGTTCCATGCTCTTGGATTGGAAGAATAAACATTGTTAATCTATACTGCCTAGAGCAATCTATACTTTTAATGCCATTCCAATCAAGATATTTGCAAATGACAGTACAGACAAAAGGTTGATATCCAGGATCTATAAAGAAGCCCTCAAACTCAACACACTCAAAAAGATAATCATATCAAAAAATGGGCAGAAGATATGAACAGACACTTCTCCAATGAAGACATATAAATGGCTATCAGACACATGAAAAAATGCTCATCATCACTAGGCAGATTCAAATTAAAACAACATTGAGATACCACCTTACACCAGTTAGAATGGCCAAAATTAGCAAGACAGCAAACAACGTGTGTTGGAGAGATTGTGGAGAAAGGGAAACCCTCTTAATCTGTTGGTGGGAATGCAAGTTGGTGTAGCCACTTTGGAGAACAGTGTGGAGATTCCTCAAGAAATTAAAAATAGAGCTTCCCTATGACCCTGCAATTGCACTGCTGGGTATTTACCCCAAAGATACAGATGTAGTGAAAAGAAGAGCCATCTATACCCCAATGTTTATAGCAGCAATGGTCACGGTTGCCAAACTGTGGAAAAAACCAAGATGCCCTTCAACGGACGAATGGATAAGGAAGATGTGGTACATATACACGATGGAGTATTATGCCTCCATCAGAAAGGATGAATACCCAACTTTTGTTTCAACATGGATGGGCCTGGAAGAGATTATGCTGAGCGAAATAAGTCAAGCAGAGAGAGTCAAGTATCATATGGTTTCACTTATTTGTGGAGCATAACAAAGAACATGGAGGACATGGGGAGATGGAGAGGAGAAGGGAGTTGAGGGAAATTGGAAGGGGAGATGAACCATGAGAAACTATGGACTCTGAAAGACAACCTGAGGGTTTTGAAGGGGCGGGGAGTGGGAAGTTGGGGAACCAGGTGGAGGGTAATAGAGAGGGCACGTATAGCATGGAGTCCTGGGTGTGGTGCAATAACAATGAGTACTGTTATGCTGAAAAAAAAAATCAACGAAAAGTTTTTTGTTTTTTTTTTTTAAAGATTTATTTATTTATTTAAAAGAAAGTGGGGAAGGAGGAGGGAGAGAGAGTCTTAAGCCAACTCTATGCTGAGCATGGAGGCCCACACAGGGTTCAATCTCACAACCCTCAAATCATGACCTGATCCCAAGCTTAACCAACTGCACCACCCAGGTGTCCCAGGAAAAGGGGTTTTAAAAAAATGTTTCTACAAGAGTGGTCAGAAATATAAGAAGAAAAGTAGGTGTTGTGTGTGTGTTCTCACCTAAAGCAAAGGAAAAGTAGTGCACATGACCAGTGTGGTAAACAGTACCATGGAGCAAGTTGGCTCTAAAATGAACAAAGGGATTTGACATCTTCCCAGATGGGCCTGGATGATGTAGGTTTTTACGTAGGGAGGGACAGTTATTTACTTTTTTCATCAGTGAAACAACCTGAATATTTTCAAATACATATAAAAAGATCCAGAAAAGAGGAAGTGAATAAAGATAAGAGTATGCTATTAAGAAATCCATGGGAGGGGCACCTGGGTGGCTCAGTGGGTTAAAGCCTCTGCCTCAGCTCAGGTCATCATCCCAGGATCCTGGGATGGAGCCCTGCATTGGGCTTTCTGCTCGGCAGGGAGCCTGCTTCCTCCTCTCTCTCTGTCTGCCTCTCTGCCTGCTTGTGATCTCTGTCTGTCAAATAAATAAATAAATAAAATCTTTAAGAAAAAAAAAAGAAATCCATGGGAAGACAGAAGAGCATTGAATCAGGGCAGAGATATAGAAATCAGATTTTAGTTGCAGGAGAAACTCTTATCCATATATGTATTTTTTCCTTTTCTTTCTTTTGTTCTTTTCTTTTCTTTTCTTTCTTTCTTTCTTTCTTTCTTTCTTTCTTTCTTTCTCTTTCTTTCTTTCGTGTGTGTTAATGTGTTGCCTTTTTGAGGAAGTTGATCCAGTTCCTATCTAATGCATTTTATTTTCTCTCTGAAATGAGAAGGAAGGTCATCTGAGAGTGAGAGGATTAAACTGCATTTAATGGGATTGGAAAAGGAGGGAAAGAGTTAGTGTAGGGAATAGAGAATAAACCTCAGTAGGGAACTTAAAAGGATTTCCAAGTGCTGGTGAAGTCTAGTTAGATAACATGGTCTCCAAAACATAATGAAGGCAGGCAGACCTCAAGTCCATCACCTGCACATATGAGCAGTGAGTACTGAGAACAGATCATTTCTTTATTTAGTTGCAATATGGTCCTGGATTAAACTTTACTGTTATCATCATTATTTTTTTTATTATCCACCAAGTATTCACCATATCCAAATGGCATTGCCATCTGAACTGGGAAAATTTTAAAAAAATAAATAAAACTGTTCCTATCAGCAAGTAGATATATAATGTCATAAAGTTTCCTTTCACTTTCTTAAAATTAATTCTCCCCTATACAGCTTTTGTCATTCCCAAATCTTTATAGAATAGTTACTATATTTGTTTACTTACTATTCACTTACTGTTATGTTTACATAAAGATATTCCCATATATACGATATATACAAGGATACCTGGGAATAGACCAAACTTTATCTTCTTATATGCTTAGATATTTTGGTATGCACAGGCTTTCCAGCTTTCAACAGCCTTTGTTGTAGACTTTATTTGCATAGTCCCTGTTTTCTCCAAGTATTTTACTATTAGAAAGTTTTGTAATCTTAGCATCTGTTCAATTAAAAAACAAAAAACAAAAAACTCATGTGTTACAATTTGCTGTACCTGTACATCAAAACTACAGTATGTAAAAAGGAATTTGCATAATTAGAAAAAATTACTGTTCTATTAAACTACTGGAATTTGAAATTTTGACAAGTGATATAAAAAGAACATCTTGCTATATAAACATTTCCAGAAAACAAAGTATTTACTTCTTTTAACTTCAAGGGAAGATACTGGAATGAAGAATAAGAACAAAGCTTCTAACTGAATTTTCCATTTATAGTGCACAAATTTAAATGTAAAATTTCCAATAGAAAGACATAGATAAGATTCACAGTAAGCAGAAGCAAGTTGTGTTTTTGAGTTGAAAGTTAAGATGAGTTAAGTTGCAAAATAAGTATTGGAAATGCATAAAAACAGAAAATAAATGTGTATGTTTTAGTAGATGATATATCACAGCACGCATGATCTTCAGAATTAAACTCTTGAGATATATTTTCACTAGAAAGTAAAATAAGTGTTCTCAGATTCAGAAGTTCCCCAAAACAATTTCATAGAACATTTATTTATATGTATAATTTAAGGAACTGTAAAAGTCAAATGATATATGTGGTATAAGAATTATGTTTAAAATATTCATTAAAAATATTTCCCAAGAGTTCAATATTTAATAATTTGATTCACCAAATAAATCAGTGTCTGCAGGATTTCACAGTAGATAATAACAATAAAGATCTACACGTCAATATTATGTTAAAAACGTTCCAGATCCATTTGAAAAATTAAACCTATCTTTTTTTTTTTGGAGTTTTTAAATTTATTTATTTGACAGAGAGAGAGAGAGAGAGAGAGAGAGAGATTACAAACAGGGGGAGTGAAAGGCAGAGGGAGAGGAAGAAGCAGGCTCTCTACTGAGTAGAGAGCCCCATGTGGGGCTCAATCCCAGAACCCTGAGATCATGGCTGGAGCAGAAGGCAAAGGTTTAACTGACTAATCCACCCAGATGTCCCTAAACCTATCTTTTAAACCAGATAATTAAACTGTCAACTTCTAGATCATAGTGTCCCTCCAAAATATTTTGTTTGTTCATTCATTAAATCTTTCATTATCAACCTACATATATGGACCACTACATTCTATGTATCATTTGAGAAGATGGAAATATCAAGAGCAGTTCTTACTTATAAATTGTACCCTAATCCTGGCTGGAACATATACTCTGTAATAACAAAACAAGTTTCATAGTAGAGATTCATACACAGGTATCTGTACGGATGTGGGGAGAAATCTTTATAGTAGATTTAGAATACAATACCATTTATAATAAGACTAAGAGAACTTTCCAGAATAGATTATATTTGTCTATTACTGTACTGTAAGAGTTAGCCACCTGTGGATATGGAAAGAGGAGAATATAGAATATGCAATGCTAGAGGGAGACAAAAGGAAGACTTATTTGTTGGTAAGATATCCTTGGGTAGTTACATATGTGTATGTCTGGAACGTTAATATTGGATTGTAAAATCTGAGGAAACTCCATGGCCTTGTGAAGAACTTGTTGGGTCCATGGTCGAAGGAGCACTGATACAAAGCGAAGGTCAAGCAAAGCTTTATTTCGCACCAGGCATCAAGAATGAAACTGACTGGCCAGGGCCGTCTCTTGTAAAGAGGCAACCTCTCTCTGCCTTACAGACTAGCTTTTAAGGGCTGTAGCAGCAATTATGCAGAGGCAAGTGGGGAATCTAGCCACTACTGGATCTAGTTTTTTGCTATGGTAGGCTACTGGCCTTTGCCAAGGTCCCGGAGTCTGAGTCAAAACTCCCTTGGCCACCCTTGCCTTTTCATCCACATACAAGTGTAAGGGCTTGGTAACATCTGGGATAGCCAATGCTGGGGCACTCAATAAGGCTGTTTGTAATCCACGAAATGCTCCTTCTGCCTCAGCGGTCCACTCTACCATAGAGAGTCTTCCCTTAGTCAGTTCGGAGAGGTCGAACAATCTCTGCAAACCTTGGTATCCACAGCCTGCAGTAGCCCATGGTCCCAAGAAACTCCCTTACTTGTCGGGGTGTGATGGGGCAGGGGTATTGGGTAATCACCTGTTTCCTGGACTCAGACAGCAAACACACTCCTTCATGGAGATCAAAGCCTAAATAAGTGGCATGGTTCTGACAAAGCTGTGCTTTCTTTGCTGACACCTGATACCCTTCTTCCTGCAGAGTCTGTAAGAGAGATTTTGTCCCCTGCAAGTATGACTGTAGTTCTCAGGGGCTATTAACAAGTCATCAACATATTGTAACAGAGTGATTCCTGGGTTGGAGGTTCTGTACTCACATAAATCCTCATGTAAGGCCTTGTTGAAGATGGTAGGTGAATTCTTGAACCTTTGTGGAAGTCTCATCCAGGTGAGCTGGTCTTGGAATACTTCCTGTGGGTTGGACCACTCAAAAGCAAAAAGAGGCTGAGATTCTCTTGCTAAAGATATGCAGAAAAATGAATCCTTGAAATCTAAGACAGTATACACAGTTCTTTTGGGGCCCAGGAGGTAGAGTAGGGTATAGAGGTTAGGCACCATTGGGTGGATATCTTCAATCTGTTCATTAACTTCCTGCGAGTCCTGAACAGGCTGGTACTCCCCAGTTTTGGCCTTTTTGATGGGCAGCAAAGGTGTGTCCCATGGAGACTTGCAAGGACCTAGGATCCTGTCTCCTTGGAGGTGGTTAATGTGTTTTCTGATCCCTTCCTTTGCTTTCCAGGGGAGAGTACTGCCAGATGTGAATAGCCATAGCCATCGCTTTTAACTGTACCACCACTGGAGGCTGTCACTTGGCCAAGCCAGGGGGCTTCCCTTCTGCCCAGACTTCGGGAAACTCGACCTGTAGGGTTTGGAGAAGGCTCCCCCACTTTGTCTCCTCTGGTTTTGAGACTGGCTCATAAAGGGGGTGTTCGTCTACTGCTGCCATAAGCACCTGCACAGTGTTGTCTCAAGGTTACAGTCAAGTCTCCTTCCAAAAACTGAATGCCAGCTTGTAACTTGTGGAGGAGATCTCTTCCATCAGGTTATATGGGGCATTAGGGAGGACCAAAAATCAATGTTTGACTACTCCCAAGGCCAATTTTAAAGTCCTTTCTGTTGTCCATTTATGTCTCTCTGTGCCATTTGCTCCTTGTACCCAGACTTCCTCTCCAGATAGTTTTGCCATAGGTTTAAGTAATGATGAAAATTGGGCTCCAGTGTCCACCAAAAAATCAATTGATTTCCCCTCCATCTCAATTGTGACCCGAGGTTTGGAAAGGGGCTCCAAACCACAGCCCCTTCAGTCTTTGGTGGCCAGCACTGCCGTCCTCTTCTTGGGGCACTCCTTGGTCCAATGTCCTTTTTCCTTGTAGTAAGCACACTGATCTGAATCTAAGGCTTCCTGCCTGCTTTCTTTCCACTGGCCATACACTACCTGCCTTTTTCCTTTCCACTGACTTCTTCACCCCTGTCTCTTTACCGCCTCATGTAATGTCAAAACCTTAACTATTTTTTGGTCTGTATTTCGTCTTCTTGTGTGTCCCTGTTTTAAACACCTTTTCTGCTATTCCCACTAACTCAACCAGATTCTTTCTTTCAAATTCTTCAATTTTCTGAAGTTTCCTCCTTATATCTGGGACTGACTGACTGGCAAAGCAAGATTTACTGCCCTTTGATTTTTGGGTGCATTAGGGTCGATCGGGCTATACATTTTATAAGCTTCAATAAGCCTTTCTAGGAAAGCTCCCAGAGACTCATTCTTACCTTGAGTCACCACACTAATTTTAGATAAATTTATGGGCCTCCTTGTAGCTGCATGGAGGCCTCCCAGTAGAGCCTGGTGGTAGAAATGTAAGCTCTCCTTACCTTCCTCAGGGTCTGGATCCCAGTCGGGGAGTTCCCTTGGGCAGTAGTCCTCCATTCGCCAGGGATCGAGGTCCTGGCCAAGCCTCTCACTTATCACCTTATGGGTCTCTCACATAATGTGATCCCTCTCTTCCATGTTAAAGAGGGCCATAAGGAGTTGCTGAATATCCACCCAGGTGGGGCTGTGGGTAAGAAAGTCAGTCTCCAAGAGACTAATTAAATCCTGAGGGTGGACAGAGAAGGATTTATGTTGGACTTTCCAGTTATAGATATCAGAAGAGGAGAAAGGGATATAGCTTAAGTGGGGGCACCCTATTCCATCCGGTAGAGTAACCTCACGGAGCAGCAGCATCGATGCCAATGGAACCAGGAAGGTAGAGGGTGGCAGAGGGGGGTAGAAAAGAGGGGAAGGATCTGGGTGGTCTTTCTGCTTGGTGGTCCCATATGTGGACCCTGACCATGTATGAGGTGGATTGGTAAGGGCATTTTGGGACCGAGAGTCAGGTTTAGGGGACAGATAAGTGGGGGAGGGGGATTCCGTGTCCTCCATGTCTGATGGAGGTAGGACAGTCTTCCTGGTTCCCCCTTGTCTTTCCATTATAGCTTTGGTGACCTCACCTGCCTTAGTGGGAGAGAAATGGTTTTGTTAGTAGGGGGAAGGTGAGACTTGAGCCATGTTGGTGCCTCTTCCACCAGATACCGCCAGGCCACAATGTATGGTATTTCGTCTCAGTGGAGATCGAAGGCCTTACTGTGGGTAGAGTAGATTTGAGCCAAGGCAAGCCTTCCTTCTGGCGCCACCCTGTGGAGAAAGTGGGCCACTCTAATTGGCAGAGTGTTTTTAGTTTTCCTGGGTAAACCTTGTCACCTGACTGGGTGGCTTTACCTTGAAAATCCTTGAAATACTGGAGAACAAGACTTAGGGATGTTACAGGTCCTGTGCTCTCCACTTGCCCCATTTCTTCAAACATAGCAAACAACACACCAGACAACAAAAAGACAAGACACAGACAACTGCAGACCCAGCGGTCCTCACCCAGAGCCTACCACTGGTGGGGGCTTTCACGGTCTCCTGCAGGCACCTGCTGGTGGGGACTTTCCTGGTCCCTTGCAAACACAACAAACAACACAACAGACAACAAAAAGACAAGGCAAAGACAACCTCAGACCCAGGGCTCCTCACCCAGAGCCTGCCACCAGTGGGGGTTTTCTCAGCCCCCTAGAGACACTCACCAGTGCAGATTTTCTCAGTCCCCTAGGAATGAGCAACACAACAGGCAACAAAAAGACAAGACAAAAACAACTGCTGACCCAGTGGCTCTTACCCAGAACCTGCTGCTGGTGGAGGTTTTCTTGGCCTCCTGATCACCTAGGGGGACTCGAACCCCCTTGGCGATCTACCAGAAGAGGGAGGGTGTCCCTGCATCCACACCAGTCCTGGGGAGCATGGCTGCATCCAGCATCTTCCTGGTGGGCCATACCCTGGAGCTCCGCAACCAGACAGACAGACCGGATCCCACAGAATAAAATCTGGAGATCTTACCTCCAGAGGCTTTTCCCAGAAATTCTGATGCTGGCTCAGTTCTCATTGTTTGATCACAGACGAGCCCCCAATGTTGGGTCCATGGTTGAAGGAGTGAGACTGATACAAAGCGAAGGTCAAGCAAAGCTTTATTTCACGCCAGGCATCAAGAATCAAACTGACTGGCCAGGGCCATCTCTTGCAAAGAGGCAACCTCTCTCTGCCTTACAGAGTAGCTTTTAAGGGCAAAGGCCATGTGGTTGGGCCTAATCACACACAGGTGGCCAATGAGATTGTAACAGAACTAATATGAAGTTTCAAATTATGGTTTATTAAAAAACAAAATCCAAGAAACTAGAGGGTATTTTAAACTTTGAAATGATCATAAATACACACAAATGATGAGGGAACAGAAAGCTAGCTGAGGACAAAGCAAAAGCTGACACCCTGCAACCTCTTCCCACCCCCAGTCCTGGGTGGGACACATGTGACATTCTTCTAGGAATCTCTCAACTATCTTAATGTTAATAACTTGCTGGGAGGCAAAACAACCTTAACCTAACAATGACAAGTCCTTGTTATCTTGTAGGTCCTCTTTAGCATATGAAAGTTCTTTGGAAACTTCCCTTTTCCTTACCTCCCCCAATGCCTTAAGTATATAATCAGCCACCCCCTCACAATCCAGGTGCAGCCAACTCTTTCTGCCCAAGGATCCTGTTCCCATGCTTTAATAAAATCACCTTTTTGCACCAGAGACATTGTAAGAATTCTTTCTTGGTCTTTGGCTCTGGACCTCACTTATATTCTAAAACTTCATCACTAATTTGCAAAGATAGTACAGCAAATCCAGTTTACATATCTCCCTACTTCCTCCCATAGTCACATCTCACATGACTACAGCACAAACAGAAAATCAGGAAATTGATAGGATATAATACAGTTAGAATACAGATTTTAGTCATATCTTAACAATTTTTACGTGCACTCACTTGTCTCTCAGTGTGTAATTCAATGAAACTTCACCACATATAGATTTGTTTTACCACTGCAACAACCAAGAAACAGAACTCTTTCATCATCTCAGAGAAACTCCCTTGTACTACCTCTTTGTGTCTGTACCAAGCCCACTGTTGCTAAACTATTTTACATTAACAGCCAATCTGTTCTCCGTCCACATGTTGGCTCAAAAACCTTACATAAATGGAATGTATAATATGTAGCCTTTTGAGACTGACATTTCCACTCAGCACCTTGAGATCCATACAGCATGTCAATAGTTCATTCCTTTGCAATATTTCATGGCATATATACACCACGGTTTATTAAACCATTTACTAGCTGAACAACAGGGCTATTTATAATTTTTGGCTATTACAAATAAACCTTCCATGAATATCCATGTACAATTTTGTGTGTGTGTGAACAAAAGATTTCATATCCCTGAGATAAATCCCAGGATTGGGGTTGTTAGGTCACATAGTAAGTATATTTTAGTTTTACAAGATATTGCCAAATTATTTTCCCAAGTGTTATACCATTGTATAGTCTTATCAGCAATTTATGAGAACTTCAGTATATCCTTTACCTGGCCAACACTCAGTATTATCATATCTTATTAACTTAATCTTTCTAATAGGCCATGATTAAATTTTCACTTCCTTACTGCTTAATGGTATTGAACATATTCATATGCTTACTTGCCATCGGGATGTCATCTTTGGTAAAATATCTCCTTATGGTATTTGCCCATTTCCTAATTGAATTCCTGATTTTTTCTAAGTTTCAAGAGTTCTTTAAATATGTAAGAAACTTATCCTCTGTCCAGTAGGTAGTTGTAAATATTTTTACCCAGTTGTAGCTTGTTTTTCTATCCTCTCAACAGGGTCTTTCACAGAGCATGAATTTTATATTTTGATGAAGTATAATTTATCAATATTTTCTTTTACAGACCATGAGATTCCATGCTTAATATTTGTTGAAAAGTCACTCATACTTCATTTAATTGTTGTTGTAAATTTGCCAAAATCCAATTGTGCCTAGTTGTGTGGATCTATTTCTGGCCTTTCTAAACTTCCGTTGATCTATGTGTCCATACCTTTTTAATACCACAGACACTGTCTTGATTGCTGTGAATAACTAGTATTCCTAAAATTAGGTCGAGTGTTTCCTCTCACTTTATTTTTTTTTTAAACCGTTATTCTAGGTATTCTAGTACATTTTAATTTCCATAGATTTTATGATGTTTGTTGATAGGGGCACTGGGTGGTTTAGTAGGTTAAACAGCTGCCTTCCGCAAGGGTCAAAATCTCAGAGTCCTAGGATGGGGCAGGGAGGGGTCCACAACAAGGGCTCCCTGCTTGGGAGGGAGTCTTTCTTCCTCTCCTTTTGCACATCCCTGCCCCCACTCGTACTCTCTCTCTCTCTCAAATAAGTAAATAAATTCTTAAAAAAAAAAGAATATAGATAAAAACAAACAAACAAAAAAAAAACCCCAACTTGCTGGAATTTTAGTAGGCATTGTGCTGATCCTAAAGATCAATTTTGGGATAATCGATGCATTAACTATGTTGGATCTCCCAGATCATGAACACAGTATATCTCTTCCTCTATTTATCAGTTTGTTTGTTTGTTTGTTTGTTTTGACAGACAAAGATGACAAGTAGGCAGAGAAGTAGGCAGAGAGAGAGGAGGTAGCAGGCTCCCAGCTGAGCAGAGATCCCAATGCGGGGCTCAATCCCAGAACCTTGGGATCATGACCTGAGCCGAAGACAGAGGCTTTAACCCACTGAGCCACCCAGGCACCCCTATTTATCAGGGTTTTTGGGGTAATTTTTCTCCATATAGATTCTGTACATGTTTTGTAGATTTTTGTTGTTGTTGTTGTTGTTGTTTGTTTGTTTTTTTTTTTAAAGATTTTATTTATTTATTTGACAGACTGAGATCACAAGCAGGGAAAGAGGCAGGCAAAGAGAGAGAGAAAGGGAGAAGCAGGCTCCTTGCTGAGCAGAGAGCCCGATATGGGGCTTGATCCCAGGACCCTGGGATCATGACCTGAGCTGAAGGCAGAGGCTTTAACCCACTGAGCCACCCAGGCACCCCTGTTTTGTAGATTTAAATCTAAGTATTTCATTTCCTTTGAAACAATTTTAAATGGTATCATATTTTAAATTGTGGTTGCTGAATGTTCATTTCTAGTACAAAGAAACACAATTGATTTTTGAATGTTTTTATTGTGTCCTGTAATTTTGTTGGATTAGATTATTACTTCTAAATTGTAAGTCCCTCATGACTTTTCTATAACAATTGATGATTGTCTAAGTTTTCTTCATTAGCTTATCAATGTGGTTGATTACATTGATTGACTTTCAATATTTAAATAATCTTGCATTTGTGGAATAAATCACACCTGGTCATGGAGTATAAATATTACACATAATATATTTATTTTCTTTTATATGTTCCAAAGTAATAACTGCTTTTGAAAAAATATCCTTTAATATGAAAGTTTTCTTAATATTATTTTTTACTTTGGAATCTTTAATGTAACTGGTTTTAGTCAATGCAGTCTTGCTTGCAATATTATTTGTGTGAATAGAATTGACTATGTTTTTCAAAAAGTTACCAGGTATTTTATGTGTTAACATGTCTTTTAAAAGTTTGAGTTCAGGGGTGCCTGGGTGGCTCAGTGGGTTAAGCCACTGCCTTCGGCTCAGGTCATGATCTCAGAGTCCTGGGATCAAGTCCCGCATCCGGCTCTCTGCTCAGCGGGGAGCCTGCTTCCCTCTCTCTCTCTATGCCTGCCTCTCTGCCTGCTTGTGATCTCTCTCTGTCAAATAAATAAAAAATCTTTAAAAAAAAAAAAGTTTGAGTTCACTATATCTATATCCAACAAAATTCTATGTGATCCATCAATACATCTTTTTGCAGTAAATTTAGATAACAAAACATGAATCCAGTATATAAACTCTTTTGAAAAGGATTATTAAAATAATTTCCATTTTCTGAGCTTGTGAACTTTTGGTAGCATTCATTAACTAATGATAATGATGATGATATTTAAATAGTACATGATTTTTTTGTAACACATTTAGTAAGAAAGCTAGATGCCTAGCATTTATGTTAATTCACAGAATCTTTATGTAGGTCAGTGACCAAAGCATTAAAAATGATTTATGGTATTTTGTTTTGATTATTTTGCTTTTAATATGCAGGGCTATTTGCTAACACCAAAGGGGTAGATACTATTATTAGGGCAGTTTACAGATGAGGAAAGTAATGCCCAAATAAGATAATTAATTTTCTATTTTTACATAGATAGTAAAGATCTTGTTTTGTTATAGAACCTGGACTGGATTGCCTAACAGAAGAATCAAGTGGCACTCAGAGATCTTGGAGGATAGGAGATTTACTTAACATAGGCATGATCAGAGGAGAGTGACCTCCAAAGGTCTGAGCCCCCAGCATAAACAAAGGGGGTAATTTATTCACTTCCCCTTCCCATTTTGGTACTTTTGGTTCCTTGGGAAGCAGGACAGGGGGTAGAAACCTAGACTGACGTGCATGGGAAGCAGAGTACTGAGAAGAACCGGGAAGAACCCTAGCACAGGGACTGGGACTCCTTTGTTGGCTCAGTCTGCCATCATTTCCCTTATCAGTTTATTTATCTATTTACTTATTTAGAGAGAGGGCATATGCAAGCTCACATATACATGAGTTGGGGGAGGGGCGTACATAGAGGAAGGGAGAGAATCTTAAGCAGACTCCCAGGGATGAGCTTGGAGCTGGACAGGGGCTTCAATCTCATGACCCTAAAATCATGACCTGAGCCAAAACCAAGAGTGGGTGCTTAACCAACTGAGCTACCCAGGTGCCCCTATTTTTACATAGATAGTAATGATGAAATTTGTAACTAAATCTACATGTTTGCCAAATTTACTTTCTCTCTGCTTTCTATTTTGAATAAAGTATTATAATACTTTGTTATAATAGCTTATATATAGCTTGCTATAGTACAAGTACAACATCTTTTTAGTGTCTCAGAATAATGTAACTATTTTAGGCTATTGTACTGGTAATTTTTGCCATATTATTGCTCTGTGAAAAAGCACCCCAAAACCAAGTATTTTAAACAATAATTCACTGTTCCTGGCATGTTAAAAATTAGGCCAGGTTGAGGGGTTCTTATATCTGCTGGTCTCCCTTAAATGGCTGCTACTGAAGCTAGGTGACTTTGCATCTGGGAGTCATATGGTTCTTGGCTGGGGTATTTCAGCTCTCGATCATGTATTTATCCTCCAGCAAAATAGTACTGGTTTGCTTTCATGGATAAGACAAAGGTCTAGGAGAAAATGTATAAAATCCTGTTAAAGCTTAGGTTCAGAAATTCCACTGATAAGTCATCTGGCTACTTCAGATTCAAGGAATGAATATATAGACTCTGCTCTTTGATGGAGGGATTTGGAAACATATTTATTTGTTTATTTCAGTAAGAGAGAGAGAGAGAGTGATGAGCCCAGAGCCTGACCTGGGGTTCGATCTCACAACACTGAGATCATGACCTGAGTTGAAAGCAAGACTCAGATGTTTGACTGAGCCACCAAAGTGCCCTGGAAAGATATATTTCAAAAGGGATGAAAATAGAAATGTGTAGAGAATCATTTAATCATAGCTGACATAATTATGAGGCAAGGAAACTGAAGAGACTCCATGAAAGAAAAAGCTGTTTTTTTTCCCTTCTTTTGCTTCTTATCTAGTTTCTATTCTTGCTAGAATCTGCATCCCCACCCCACTCTACACACACCTTGTAATACAAATAGCATATGTCCTCCTTGTAAGGGACAAAGAAAGAATGAGATCTTTGGAGTGTTCCAGCACTATAAATAATATCTAAGGCATGACTGGACAGGGTCCTCATAAAAATTCTCCAAAACCACTGACTCCAAACACCTGACACCAAGACCCCTGGCTTCAGGGAATGAGTGACTTATGAAGGACACCCAGACCCTTTCTTTATTCTGAACAGTTCCAGGATGCCCAAGAAGACACGTTCACCAGACCATAATCACCAGTAAAAGCCCAGATTCCAAGCAAAGAAACTTTTTTTTTTTTTTTTTTTTTTTTTTAGTATATGTGCTGCCGAAGCGAGCGCCCAAGCAAAGAAACTTATGCTCTTTTCCTTTCCAAGTCTCCTGGATGCTCCATCCATCTCTCTCTCTCTCTCCCTCTCTCTAGATAAATATATCTTCAATAAACTCTGCTTTCACTTCCTGCTGACTCACATTTGATTTCCATCCTGCATGAAGCCAAGAACCCTCTTGGCTGGTCCTATAGAACCCCTGCTGCGTCTTCAACTGGCCTGCCTTAATTATACTATGTCTCACGCTATTATTTCCAAACTTCATTTCACACTTTAAAATTATGAGTGATATTCACCTTGTTAAATAATTAGTCATACTTTTTAGCAAAAGCAAAAACTAAGAAAATGGTAAAGCCTTTATGATTTTGTTTTTAAGAATTAATGATTTGTGTAATCAGAATATTTTTATCTATGATTTTTGTGGATTCTTTTAAAAAAATATCATTTATTTATAAGATATATATCGAGAGAACACAAGTGGGGAAGGGCCAGAGGGAGAAGCAGATGGACAAGCAGACTCCTCACTGAGCACAGAACTTGATGCAGGGCTCATTCCCAGGACCCCAAGATCATGAACAGAGAAGTCAGAGATCCAGCCCACTGAGCCACCCTGGTGCCCTGATTTTTGTAGATTCGTTTCCACTATCACCACTACCATTTTTTCTCCGTATATGTGGAAGTCATTTGTTATTTTCCCTAAGAAAATTAACTATCATCAAGTGTCATCAAATATATTTTACCATTATTAATTCTGCTGAGCTTTAAGTTGTACCAAAGATAAAGAAACAAAGGGAGCCTAGGCATTAGGGACTTCCAGATCTATGTTTGAACTTCAACTTTTTATACTGGTTTTGATATAGGTACAGCATTTTTCTTTTTGAGATTTATAAACTAAAGTGGTTTGACGGCAAACTGAAGCAATTTTCAATTTTTTAAAAAAATTTTTAAGGGTTGAAAATTTAAATATAAGTTCTAATACATATTCCTTGACTATATGCTCTCCGCAGGATTTGAATTGTATCTATTGCTTGTGAATTTTTTGCTTGTTTTCCAGTCTGTACTGCAGTGTTGGGAAAGTTTTATGACTCTTGATTCTACTGACAATTATGAAGGTTCAATACTGAGAACGACCTGAAAATAATTCTCATGTCCAATTGTATCAGCTTCCACTTTTACTAATTAACTGAGTCCAGTAAAATTAAGCCCAGCATGTAACTGGCTACCTAAGAATGTATATAAATGATCTGATTTGGATTTTTTGAACTGAAATAATGCTGTTGTAGTGTGAGCCCTGACAGATTTTTTTTTTTTTTTTCGTTTTGGTAATGAAAGTACCTGATTTAAGCTTTGATTGCTAATATCCATTTGTAAGAGTATCCATTCAAAGCACCCATTCAAAGCCAACTATGTTGAATAAACACCTTACCAGCCACAGGATTTGATAAAGAGCTAGACCACAGCACCAACCCCCATTCCCCCAACTAGGCTCCTGTGTTTTAGAAAATTTGGTTAATTTCAGTTACTCACCTCCAAGTTTCTTCTGTTTTCCTCACTTTAAATTCCTGCTGTTATGTTTTAAATTCACCCTTAAAGACTGAACCTGTGAAACCTGAGGCTCCCACTCTTGACCCCAATAAAAGCAGAACCTCCAGTGTATGAGCTTTCTCTCTCTCTCTCTCTCCCCCCCACCACCCCAGAGGGCCCCAGGGGTATTGTGTCAGTTCCAGATCTTGTACATAAACATTTATTTCTTTCAAAGTTTGCTGATGGTTGTTGCTGAAGGGCATTTTGCAAGCATAATAAAAGCCACAGGGGTCAGTCCAGTTGTAACCCTGGTTTGGAAAGAGAAGATGTCTGTGGGAAGCTCACTGCAAGCCAGGTGAACGCCTTCAGACATCTAGCTGGTAGCATCTCTATTAATAGGCTAAGACAAGCACTAAATAGTTATATGCATTGGGAATTATATTTGTTTTCTAGAATAAATTATTTACATAACATTGAAAGATAAAGGTTGATATTTTTCCCATGCAAAGGAATTCCAAAGTAGGGAGTCCATCATAACTATTGTGGAAGGTCTATGACATCATTAACATCCCAATTTCCTCTCTCACAAGCATCATTTTAACGCATCATTCTATTATCAGGATCGTCTTATGTCCATGTGTTTTACTGTGCAGATTCAGTCATCATCTCTCTGATTCCAACAAAAACAGAAATAAAACTTTCTGAAATAAGCTTTCAAAACAGTCATGAAAAAAAAATCATCTTTCTTTAAAGAGTTTTCTTGGAAAACCAACCCAGTAATTCTACTTATATCCAATTTGTCCTACCAATATAAAATTAAATAAAACTAAGAAGTGAGGTAAATATCCAGCAATAAGTCATCAGGGGTTCTGACACTAGAGAATTTTGAAAAACAATGGATGTTGGATAAGTACTTTGTACTCCAAATGCCAATTAACCATCGTACATTCAGTAAGATTCCATCGAGGCCATGTAAGAGATTCTAGTCAGAGCAAGTATGTTTGGATGTCAAAATTACACACAACACAACTTTCATGGTTGTGGGTGGGAAGTGGGCATTAAATTAGACTAGTACATAAGTGGTACTAATTGAATTGGGTAGCACAGAAACTACAAAACCATAAGAAGCATTTCCAAATCCATCTGATTCAATGAAATGAAAATTAAAGTCAAAATTACTTTCATTCTACCCCTAAGATGTTTATCATGGGTGAAACAAAGATGAGAGGTGTGCATTGGGTAGAATAGGATTATAAACAGTATATTAAAAGGAAAGAGAAAAGTTTGAAAGTTCATTTGGTTCTGTAGATAATATATCTGAAACATGGCTAAGCACTGAGAATTATTAAATATTTGGGGGACTAATAAGAGAAAAGAGAGCTAATCTTCAAATAGTTGCCCTCAGGAAATTTGGCATGTTCATATACATATATATGGAGCTTACATCTTCTAAATAAGACCAATTTAACACACATACATACACACTGTCACACAAATTTGATATCATTTCAATTCATGTCTATCATAATATTTATTTGTTGAGTAGATCTGCTTTGTATTGGATTGTTTGTAAAAGTTGAAGACTTTTGATAGCTGAGATTTTTAGTGGAAGACAGTAAAGATCTACCAAACAAAGGTTCTGCAGTCCTACTCCTGATCTGCTAAACCTTAGTGAGCATATATACCAAGCAGTGAAACCAAGAACTGAATTTGCTTTTAATTACCTGTCTGTTTTATTTCTTCTTCTAAAAGAGATCGAGTCTGGAATCTTCCTATAGGTCTTTTCTGTAATCATTCAGTCTTTCAAGAAGCAGTTGGTTTATATTAAAAGTTCAATAGGATGTAACTATTTCTCCTCATCTTCTGAAGTAAAATAATTCACTCTTGTTCAGGTGTTATATGAGACACCGTTTCATTTGAAGACACAGAGAAAATTAATGAGTTTGAAGGCAATTGAGCTATATTTTCAAATAGTAAAAGCAACGAACTAGACATACATTGTTTATTTTCTATTCTAAAGGCAATATAATTATACTACATATTGGTCTACAAAGAAATAAAACCATGTTGCTGCAATCCTCAGGTCAACAAACATTAAAACCACCACAATATTGAAGGTGGAACATGGCTGCACTCAGAATTCAAAGAGGGAAACTAGGGAAAATTAACATCTTGGATTTCAAAAGAACTGTAATAAAAATGATAAATCTAAAGTCTAAAGAATTTATTTTTAATTTAAAAAAGTAGAAGAGAAAAGAATACTTCGGAAGTCACTTTTAAGACATTATCTATGTGAATTATATCTAGAGAAAATCCTCTCCTAGAGGAAGGCAATATTTGATTTGCCCAGAACAAGAATAATGAAATCCTTATTAATTAAACTTAACTAATAGTAGTCATTTTCTAAATATGTGCTATTTATTTAAATATTTTTCAGTTGAGGAAAAGAACACAACAAAATATCTCATTTTAATTAGGTCTTTGGAGGCATGGTGAGTTTTCAGTTTCACACTGATTAAGGATGATGAATTATACTCATCCCTGAATAGATATTTAAAAAAAAAAAAAAGACATACAGACGGCCAATAGACACATGAAAAGATGCTCAATACCATTCATCATCAGGGAAATGCAAGTCAAAACTGTAAAGATATTTTATCTTATATCTGTCAGAATGGCTAAAATAAAAAAGATAAGAAATAACAAGCATTGGGGAGGATGTAGAGAAGAAGGAAAAATTGTGCACTGTTGGTGGAAATGTAAACTGTTGCAGCCATTGTGAAACAGTATGGAGATGTCTCAAATAATTAAAAATAGAAAACCATATGGCCTAATAATTACACTACTAAGTACTCATCCAAAGAACATGAAAACACTAATTCAGAAAGATGCATGCACCCGTATATTTTTTGCAGAATTTTTTTACAATAACCGAGATATAAAAGTAAGCTAAGTAACCTAAGTGTCCATAAATGATATTATGTATACACACACACACACACACACACACACACATGCCCACACATAATGGAATATTATGCAGCCATAAAATGATAGAATCTTGCCATTTCTAACAATATGGATGGACCTAGAGAGTATTATGCTAAGTAAAATACACCAGGCTGAGAAAGATAAACACTATATGATTTCACTCATACATGGAATCTAAAAACAAATAAAAAAGCAGAATCAGATCTGTACAGAGAACAAATCGAAGTTTTCCAGAGGAGAGGTTAGTGGGGAGATGGATAAAAAGAGTGAAGGGAAGTGGGAGATACAGGCTCCCAGTTATGGGATGAATAAGTCACAGGAATAAAAGGCACAGCATAGGGGATATAGTCAATGATATTATAATCGTGTTGTATGGTGACAGATGGTAGCTACGCTTGTGGTAAGCACTGCATAACATATAGAGATGTTGAATCATTGCGTTGCACACCTGGAACTAATGTGATATTGTGTGTCAACTATACTCAATTTTTTAAAAATATGCTAATCCTTTCAAACTATTCTGATTTTCAGAATGTATTTAATAATCTCTATTTAAATAAAGTTTGCAAAAATCCCCCAGTTGTGTAACTCTTTAATGTTGTCATACTTAAATTGTGTGTGTGTTTCCAAATTCTTCCAAAATTCTTTATTAACTACAGTTTTTAAGTGGTTCTGGGGACAATTTTTATAATCTGAAAAGGTTTTCACAGTATTTATTTTTTGTTTAAATTTTAATAATAATGAAGAAGTTCAGTAACTGATTCATGGTTAATATTGTTTTTTACTTTAAAATGATTAAAATGTGTCATATGACTATTTTTTGTTTCTTTAATAAACTATTTCTAGAGTACTTTAAGTTTACAGAACAATTGATTGAAAAATATAGAGAGCTCATAAATACCCCCACATCACTCCATCCCCCAGTTTCCCCTATTATTAACATTTCACTTTTGTATGGAACATTTGTTACAAAAGGGAAGCCAATATTGATACATTATTATTAACTAGTGTCCATGATTTTCATTAGAGTTCACTGTGCATTGTACATTCCAAGAGTCTGAACAAATACATAGTGTAATATGTCCACCAATTTAAGTATCATGCAGAATAATTTCTGTCCAAAAAATCCCCTTTGCTTCTTCCTTCCTGTAATCTATTAGCAATCACTGATCTTTTTTATAGTGTCCCTAGTTTTCCCTTTTCCAGAATGTCAAATAGTTCAAATCACAAGGTGCAGCCTTTTCAGATGGGATTCTTTCACTTAGCATTACACATTTAAGTTTCCCTCATGTCTTTTAATGTCTTAATTCATTTCTTTTTTAGTGTTGAATAATTTTTTATTATATGAATGTACCCCATTTGTTTGCTGATTCATCTACTGATGGATATCTTGGTTGCTTTCAAGTTTTATAATTATGAATAAAGCTTCGGTAAACATTCATGCCCAGGATTCTTGTGGACATCTTTTAAACTCCCTTGGGTAAATACCAAGGAATGTGATTATTGGATATATGGTAAATACATGTTTAGCTTTGTAAGAAACTGCCAAACTATCTTCAAAGTGACTGTAACATTTTGATTCCCACCCACATCATCACCGTATTTGTTATTAGATTTTAGATATTCTAAGTAAGTTTGTAGTGATATATCATTATTATTTGGTACCCTAATGATGTGATGCTTAGCATCATTTTCATATGCTTATTTTCCACCTGTATATTTTCTTTGGGGAGGTATCTATTCACTTTTGCCCACTTTTTAATCAGGCTGTTTGTTTCCTTGTTTTT
The DNA here is from genome assembly GCF_922984935.1 of Meles meles. Classification (NCBI taxonomy): domain Eukaryota; kingdom Metazoa; phylum Chordata; class Mammalia; order Carnivora; family Mustelidae; genus Meles; species Meles meles. The sequence continues at coordinate 29,253,911 of NC_060070.1, forward strand.
GAGTTTTAAGTACTATTTGCATATTTTAGATTCCAGTCCTGTAACAGAAATGTATTTACAAATATTTTCTCCAAATCTATGCCCTGTCTTTTCATTCTCTAAGTAATGTCTTCTGCACAGCAGTATATTTTAATATTAATTAATATTAATGATATGATATTAATATTAATGATATTAATGATGTTAAAATATCAATTTTTCTTTCTTCAATAGTGCTTTGGTACTAAATCCAAAAAGTTGCCACTAAATCCAAAATCACCTAGATTTTGTTATCCTTTAGGAGACTCACTGTTGTGCATTTTACATTTACACCGATAAAACATTTTGAAAGTTAATTTTGTGAAAGGTGTAAGTTTTTTTTTTTAATGTGGATATCCAGTCTTTCCAGCCCTATTTTTCCTTTTTCTTTTCTTTCTTTCTTTCTTTTCTTTTCTTTTTTTTTTTTTTTAGTATATGTGCTGCCGAAGCAAGCACTCAGCACTAGTTTTTGAAAAGACTCTCCTTTCTCCTTTGTCAGAGATCAGCTGTCTATATTTACCTGAGTCTATTTCTGGACTCTCTATTTTGTTCTATTGATTATTTGTCTATTCTTTTGCTAATACTGTCCTTTCTTGATCACTATCACTTTATAGTAAGCCTTGAAGATCTGTTGTGTCAGTCTTCTGATTTTGTTTTTTCTCCATTAATATTATGTTATCTATTATGGTTCTTTTGCTGTTCCTTTTAAACGTTAGAATTAGGAGTGCCTGGGTGTCTCAATCAAGTGTCTGCTTTTGGCTCCTGTCATGATCCAAGGGTTCTGGGATCAAGGCCCGCACTGGGCTCCTTGCTCAGTGGGAAGTCTGCTTCTTCCTCTCTTTCTCCCCTGGCTTGTGTTCCCTCTTTCGCTGTCTCTCTCTCTCTGTCAAATAATTAAGTAAGATCTTTTTTTAAAAAAATAAACTTTAGAATTAGTCTTTAGTAAATTTATGAAAAAAACAACTAATGTGGGGTGCCTGGGTGGCTCAGTGGGTTAAAGCCTCTGCCTTCAGCTCTCTGCCTTTCTGCCTACTTGTGATCTTTAAATAAATACAATCTTTAAACAAAAACAAAAAACAAAAAACAACTAATGTTGGAAAGTGACAAAGAGACTTGATCTTTGTGTTAGGGTTATGATTGGTTAAGACAGCTTTTGTGCTTTTTTTCAATCAAAGAATATTAACAGCCTTGTTTGAGTATTGCTATATAATTGTGTGTGTACATATATTGTGTGTGTGTACATATATATGTATATATATGTTTTTTATTTCTGTTGATTATGTAATCATATATATGTATATATAACTTATATATATGTTACTTAAACAAATATTTTGTTAAAGACACTATGTAAATACATAGGACAATCTGTATTTTTCATATATAACAACATGTGATGATATCTTTGGTTAAAACCTAGAATTTATTGCTTCAGTTATATAAAAGGCTAGCATGGCAATGAACATGAATTATAGTGTTAGAGATCCGGGCATCTTTTGCTATTATAATATAGCTAGATGTATATTCATTGATTAATTGCTTGTCTGTAAAATGGCATCAGTGGATTAGAGGAATTCTCACCTTTCTTTCAAACTTTACATTCCAGGATTTTATTCCTTTCCCATTTTTCCTTTTCTTTTCTCATCCAATATATGATAAAAATGATGAAACTCTCATAAATTTTTTTTTGTATTTCTATCTCTATATGTAGCTTTGTCTATGATTTTTAAATCTTTGATAAATTTTTTTCAGAGTATTTAGTAAAGAAAGCCCGTTCTTGCAGGTATGATAGCACAGAGGTATAAAATTCATGAAAAATTCTAGTTATCTTTGGAAATTGCCTTAGTTTATCTATGAGTAAATATATATGTATATTTTTTAATTTTAAATTAACATATGATCTATTATTAGCCCCAGGGGTATAGGTCTGTGAATCGCCAGGTTTACACTTCACAGCACTCATCATAGCACATATCTTCCCCAATGTCCATAACTCATCCACCCTCTCCCTACCCACCTCCCTCTGGAAACCCTCAGTTTGTTTTGTGAGATTAAGAGTTTCTTACAGTTTGTCTCCCTCCTGATCTCATCTTGTTTCATTTATTCATTTCCTACCCCCCACAAACTCCCCACATTGCCTCTCAACTTCCTCATATCAGGGAGATCATATGATAATTGTCTTTCTCTGATTGACTTATTTTGCTAAGCATAATACCCTCTAGTTCCATCCACATTGTCACAAATGGCAAGATTTCATTCCTTTTGATGGCTGCATTTTATATATATATATATATATATATATATATATATATACATATATATATATATACACATACATACATACTGCTTCTTCCTTATCCATTCATCTGTTGATGGACACCTAGGTTCTTTCCATAGTTTGGCTATTGTGGACATTGCTGCTATAAACATTCAGGCTCAGGTGCCCCTTTGGATCACTACATTTGTATCTTTAGGGTAAATACCCAGTAGTGTGGTTGCTGGGTCATAGGGTAGCTCTCTTTTCAACTTTTTGAGGAATCTCTATGCTGTTTTCCAGAGTGGCTACACCAGTTTGCATTCCCACCAATAGTGTAGGAGGGTTCCCCTTTTTCTGCATCCTCTATGAGTAAATATTAACCATTATATTGCCCATAATACCTTAGCATGCACTTGCTTTGTTTTTTTTTCCCAAAATAAGAAAAGTGTTTATTTTAATTGATAATGAAGTTTGATTTCCAATATTTTCAAAATAATCAATGACAGAAACAAATCACAATAATTGAAGGCAGAAATGTGTCAAGTGGATATTTCTGTATTTTTCATTATTCTATATTTCAGGAAATTTTCAGTCATTTATTTTTATCCATAAGGCTTTTTACTTAATGTTAATGATCAATTTTTTCTGCAGTCCACTATTTGTTTAATCAAGAATATGGGCAAGAATAGGTTTGTCCTCAGTACCTCATGGGATGAAATATATCCCATGAATTATTGTTTATTCAGTAAATAAGTATACAACAAATAATATCAGCTTATTAAAGAAAATAGAAGTTCTGGCTTATAGTTCATTTTTAGATTTCATATACTGAAAATTTCATTCTATAAATCTGAATTCTATAATACCCCATTCCCCAAGAAAAAAATGTTCATCCTATACCTCTGGGATGGAGCCCAGACAATCAGTGGTTGACAAATACATTTTGAAAGATAAATATAAGACAGGAAGCATAGAAAATTTGGAGCTTTAGTCACTTTCTCAAGCTAGATGTGTGATCTTTCAACATAATTGATTATATTTTATTTATATGATGAAGAGGATCTGTTGATCGGTCTTCAAGTTCTATTAAGCTTCATGTTTGTTTGATTGTTGTTGTCTTTATGAATTTCTAATTTAGTATCCCGAGGATATGAGGAAAATGGAAGAGAAGAGTATAGATTTGGGGGAGAAAATATTGCTAAGAGGTTATAAAATGTCACCTATGGTTTTAAGTCCCTTACATTAATGAATCCATTTTATTGTTACAAAAATCCTAGGAAAAAAAAAAAAGGAAATGTTATTTTTTCTACTTTGTACAAATAAAAGAACTAAAGAAGAAAGAAGTTAGACAATGGGACCAAGGAGGCACAACTGCTAAAGGAAATAGCCAATATTTTAACCCAGCTATCTGAATCAAGAATTATACCTTACACCCTGGAGCATCTGGGTGGCTCAGTAGGTTAAAGTCTCTGCCCTCTGCTCAGGTCATGATCGCAGGGTCTTGGGATCAAGCCCTGCATCGAGCCCTACATCGAGCTCCCTGCTTGGCAGAGAGCCTGCTTCCCCCTCTCTTTCTGCTTGCCTCTTTGCCTACTTGTGATCTCTGTCTGTCAAGTAAATTAAAAAAAAATACTTAAGGCAGATTTCTTAATTTTATTGTTAATTTTCATAGCAATACTTACTGCTTTGTGAGACTTCTGCCTGGAGTTCAAAGATCAGTTTAGTACTTCAAGATATATGGAATCTAAAGTCTGACAATTTTATCCTAGATTTGCTCAAGAATTGTTAACAGGGTCTGTTCTAATCAGACCTATAAACCATGTAAGAGTATTCTCAAAACATAATCCACAGCTTGCATTAGTATAAATCTGAATGTGTTAAAAATGCAGATTTTTAGATCCTAACCTAGACACGTTGAATCATTTCATGAGAAGTTAAGTCAAGAAATGAATAATTTAACCATCACAATTACCACTGTTGTAGATGAAGTGAAGAATTCCTTCGCTTTTATTGTTCATTTTAAACAATCTAATAATAATTGCAAATAACAAGATCCCTAGGTATAAATAAAAAAATGCAGTCATCAAGCCCAGCAGGCAATCAGAGAACCATCCAACCATCCATTCACTCAAAAAATCTACGTTGACTTTTTACTATGTGACAGATGTTACACTGGATGCTGAGATAGGGCTTTAGCCTCTATGGAGATTACTCTAATATGATTAAAAACAACAACAACAACAAGCAAACAAAAAAAACAAGGAATCAAGCTTAACCATTTTGAAAATATTTTGGTGAAAAGATAGAATCGTAGAGATAACAGTTCTTCATTATTAAACATCTATTCCTCTAATACGTCAGTGTTTGTTGTGTTAGGTTCTGAACGGATTGTAAAATGACTTTTACCAATTAGCTAAAACCACATGTGTTGCTGACTCTTGTAGAAAGCAAAGCAATTATCAAGATTCCAATCCTGAATTTGCCATCTATGAACATAAGATCTAGGACTAGTCGGTTTTATCTATAATGCAAATGTACCTCCACATTTTCTATGTCACAGACTCGTTATAGCACTATATGATCTAAAAACTAGTAGGATTATTTGTAGAAATATGGCATCCTTAATGCATTCTGTTAACATTATCAGTGATAGTTATTCATAAAATACATTTCTCAAGTTACAGATAACTTAAGTAGAAAGCTTACACTTCTGATGCTCAGATTTCTAAGGCTCGGAAAACATGGAGAACTGAGGGGAGTCTACCTTGAGACCCTGTTTTCCAACCTATTTTATATTTTCCTAATGCTATAGTCTTGTTATTGAGATCTACATTTGGGTAATTGGTGCAGTTCAATGTAAATAAAATGTTAAAAATAGTTCATGGGTTTCATGATGTATATCTCTCTTTGAATTGATATAGTTGTTGGGATAATAATTTTTATTACCTTGTTAAATCTATGGTCATTGTTAATCTAAACTGAGATGAGAGTCTTACAGCAATAAAGGTGGCTAATGCCAAGGGTAGTACTTATAGCATTTTTTTTTTTCGTGTGGCAATTTTAGTTATAATAGGTAAATCTCTGCTTTGGGGTAAGTGGTAAAAACAAAGGGAAATGGACAGCCAAAATGGTACTGTATGAACAAATTGAAAACACGGAGAAGTGTAAACAAGTGTTTAAAATGAATGCTTAGAAAAACAAACATTCTGATCTATTTTCACAATCACACCTCATTGTAGCCATAGCAATAAACTCCTCTAGGTTATTCAGCAGCTTGAAATTCAGAATTACACAGGGAATAGAACAAGTGCAAAAGAAGGCTCTGTAAATCTATTAGGAGTCAAACCTTGGCACTGCTCTATGGGCAATCATCAAAGAATAATGTCTTCAAATATAAATTGGGGCAACATTGTACTGCTGCTTTTATTTATAGATGAAACTTTTCTCAACTCTGTCCCTTGAGCTCTTTGCCATATCCTGAACTTGTTTCACATTCTTTCCCCTGGTGAAGTTCTGTATGATTTCACTTGTGAGATTTCCCTCTTTCTTTGCATTGAGACTGCTGAATTTAATGCAGCACAGAGTTGCCAAATGTTGAGGCTTAACATCAGGGAGGGTAGTATATCTATGGGTATCCCTTAGAGTAAACTATAAGATAAAACAATAGGTCACACTTTCCATCCTGATATGTAAAGATTGTGAACCACTAATCTTAGTTTAATATCACTTTCCATTCTTTCAGAAATCTTATTTTTTAGTTTTGTATTTTTATTTTCTACTCACCTTAATCGCTACTAAAACATTTTATTACATAAAATCTTAACACATAGTGGTTTTGGTCATTTTATGTTGGTAACATTTTATGTTAAGATGAGTTGGCCATTGGTAGATTTTTTTTTCCCCTATCATTTCTTGATGGAAAATAATTTGAAAGCAAAATGTGAAGTGTTCATTAGGCAGTATTTATTAGCAGGGTATAACAATTTAGGAATTCTAGGATTATTTGCCATCTCCCATTAATTAGTCCCCCAAAGTAACTTCAGTCTTTTTTCACGAACTGTGAACTGTGGACAGTTTATCAAGTGGAACTCTCATGGTCCCAATTCTATTTCTCACTTTTTTTTTTTTTTTTTTTCTCAGCTTATCAGTCAGGCATGATAGTTCCTTCAGGTGCTCTTGTAAGTCTAACAGATCACCATCATCACTGTCATTTATTGACTGCCAGATAAATACTTTGCAGAGCATGGTGTAAACTACTTCTCTGGGAAATCTAGCTCCACATATAAATACATCTTTCTTTTCTAAAGTGACACTCCAGTATGTGCTACTAAGCAACAGCTCTCTCTCTGACAGATCTAGTGTTCTTTACTTTTTTCACGGGTCATGGAACAAAGACCTGGGACAAACTTTTATGCTTTTTGACTGAAAGATGCTTTTAAGGACAGAATTTTAAACTCCTGAAACTAAAAATATCAGTTGACAAAAAGTAATACATTACCGAACTTTTAAGTAGAAAAGTGTGGGCAAGTAACAGGAAGATGATGCAAATCTCAGTTATCATTCTGAGTTTGGTGGGGATTTACTGATCCTATTTTCCATATTGTGACCTTGTATGTGTTCTTTGTCAATATCACCATTTCCCTCCAGGGAGGGTACATATAACAAGTTGTTGCTTGGCGAGATTTATTCCCTCCTGTGCTAGTTAGCAATGTACAACCAGACTCTGATTTCAAAATCTATATTGGTTCTGGTGTTTCTGAAGTTGACCTGGAAAAAATGGCTTTATCTATATTTGATTGTTCAGTGATTATCACAGAATCAATACAGATCTTGCTATATGATCTTTCCTCCTTTCCTCAGCTGGGATTCTTAACAAAAAAATAAAAAATAAAATAAAATAGTAAAATAATCAAATAAAATTAAAAAAATATAAAACTAAATAAATTTCCAGAAACATTTTGCAAAAAAAAAAAAAAAAGACAAGGAGGAATCAGCCAGGAAGTGGACTTAATGAAGGACTATTACCTAAGGAGATCTGAACTTAAAAGGAATATTAAATAAATCTTGTAGATGTGTGCACCACAACAAAGTAATAAATAGGCCAGGTCAATTTGGACTGAATGTGAGGTTACATAAGTATCTGAAAGCTTCAAATGAAAATAGATCTGATACCCTATTGAGGAAAATAAAATTACCTTGTAATGTTTAAAGTCCATAGCTAAATTATTTAACAATAGTTAAATTGTTAAGAGTAAGACAATCTACATTGTCTTCTACTGACCATGTTCCATGTAATTTCAAGTTTTCTGAAGACAAAAATTATCATTTAGTCCATATTTCAAATTTCAATCTGCGTCTGGAATATTTAAACTTTTGAGAATTTTCCAAAGAGAATATAATGTATCTTATACACTAATAGATAATTTATTTGATTCTATTAATTTTTATAAATCTCTTATTCCAACCACCCTTGAATTCTATAATGCCATATTGTTCTAGTTTTTACTTACTATTTGAATATTTCTTATTTGTCCCCTTCACTTTTTCATCTTTCAGTTTCTGCTCCCATTTTTAGTTAAACACTTAATCAAATTTGGTCATGTGTGGAAGATACAGTTGGGACTCCATAACTACTCAGCATTCAGGGTATCCATACATGCCAGCAGATTTATTCTGCAGTACCTGCAATTCTGTGCCTGAGGACTATCTCTGGCCACAGGGATATTCTCCAGCCACAGCATGAGGTATGTGAGAGGTGGCAGACAATTAATGTTCTTGGAAGCAGTCTTCAACGGTGTAGTAGATACATAACCCAGCTTCCTTGTACCTTTGGGGGATAGGAGTAGGGCATACCAATTCTGAGCATATTATAGTCTACCCAAGTAATATATTCATTAACCCAGTCTATATTGACTTCTTTTCCTTTTCTCCCCATCTCACTTTCCTACCATTGGTTCATGAGATTACTTTCCAAAGAAACTATTTGTGCTCATATATATTTATTTGGTTTCTTCTTGGGTTACTTGATCCAAAACAGTATGTTATTTGACTTTCTTAAGGTCCAATTTACTTACTATCGAAAAGAAAGGAAAATATCAAACTACAGGATTTTTGTGAGTATAATGAAAAAAAATTATATGAAGCATTTTATATAATAACTATTTTGAGCACAAGAAATATTATTTCCTTTCTTTTCTTTCACCCTAAGTAATACTTGCTTATTTCAAATCATCTGTGCATCAGTTGGGTGTCTCTTTTCAAGATTGTATTTTCACTGTTTCTCCCTTGCTGGAATGTTCTCAAAAAAGCATAGGCTGGTAGACTATGAACCAAATGTGGCCTACAGACGTCGTCAGTTTGGTTTTCACAGTAAAGGCTAGCCCAGCATTATAAGCTACAATTTTCTACTGACACTTAAAGCAAGGAAATTTTGTGTTTTAAAGCCCAGATTCCAGGCTTATTTTGAGGAACAAATAAACAAACAACAACAACAAAATACAATGACAGCAGATAGAGAAATTTGAGCCTGGCTTCCTTAAGGCAACAGTCAGCTGGCATTAATAGACAACTACCCACACTGGATGGAGCATGTACTCTCTGTTATCTCCTTAACAAGAAGATTGCCTGTCAGTTGTTACTCATGGTAACATTTGCATTATTTTCCTTAAGAAGAGTTAGGAATAAAGTGAAATGTTTCCTGTAATTACTTCTATATCCAAAGAGAGGAAACAAAGAAAAACAGACTGATAATGTTACTGTCCAAATGTATGTGTCAAAATTTATTCATTTATGGAAATGAAAGGGAATTCTCTGTTTCTAATTTGCTAACTACACCCTACCTCCTTCAGTTATGCCTGCAGGTTTATGAGCCAAAATCTGAAGAGGAAAACTCTAGCTTCTTCAGCCTTGCCTTAAGAGACTTCACATTTTAGAATCTGTATGTCATCTTAATCCACTGTTCATAAATAGCCTTTCTACAATTAGAGAAATCAACTTGTACATCTCTCTTTTGTGAAGACACTTCTTGGAAGAAATGATAGAGTTCCTTTATATACATTTCCCTCAGTCATATGCTTTTTTTCAAGATTATAATCAAATAATACAATCCAAGCACATAATGTTTTATGGTGCTTCCTCCCTTTTTTACTTGTGTTTGCTATATTATTCAATATTAGTTAACATAGTCAAGAGTTTGAAGCATTGTAAAAATGAGATCCCTACAAAATAATGGATTAAATATACTAGAAATTTAGTTCTCTCATTACCAGTCTCAAAGTAAATAGTCGGAATTGGCTGGGCATCTTTACTCTGATAGTCACTCAGTGAGGCAAGTCCTTCTATCTTGTTTCTCACCAATTTCCAAAGCTTTTGTTTTCATCTTCATGATCATAGCAGTGTTTCCAACATCTAAGTTACTGGAAGAGAAAAGAATATAAAGAGACCCATAACCTATGGTGAATTAATTTTGATAGTGACTTATTGCAGTTCTGTTTATATTTCACTGACAAGAATTTACTAATATGGCTGCATTTACCTGAAAGAAAGACTTGAAGTGTACCTTCCATATGGGTGTCTGCATGGCCAGCTATAGTTATGTCCTATAGAGAAGGAGAGTAATTCTCGTGGCAACGGAGTGCTCTCTACAACTGTCACATTATTTCTCATACTGGGTGTGTTTCTCCTGTTCCTTTCTTTCTCTAACGCTAACCTATTTTTCATGATCCAATTTGAATAATACTTGTCCATTAAATCTCCCTAGCTGGACTCACTTGCATTTCTTTGACCCTAGATTGTGATTATTACCCCCCACATCTGATAAACATATGTGTTGAGAAATATAATTGTGCCCAAATGTGTCATATTCCTGAGAATAAAAGATGAGTCAGAGATCCAAGGTTTAATATCAGATTGCAATTCATTCTACACATTTTAAATTGTTATATTTTTAAAATTATCTCTTCATGAGTTCAAGGCTTATTTCAACAAATGAAGTATTTGTTTTCAAAGAGAGTAAAATACCACCTGCTGTATTTATTTTATCCTCATCGGGCACAAGGAATTATGGTATAGTTGAATATTTTCCATTTACATACAAATTTGGAAGATTCTGCCCCCCCCCAATTCTACTGTGTATTCTTAACTGACTTTATATAGTGGGATTTTAGGTAAAATATGTGAAAGTGCATTTGTATTTTAAGGTTTTGACATATGAGTTGTTGAATTGTATATTAAATACACATATTATTTAGTGGTCGTTTATTCTGGGAATCAGATTATGAGAGATTGTTATTCGCAGACTGATGATTTTGCCATTTTTCATATGTGAACTTGATTTTATCATTGTCTTTGTGTTTTTTAAGAGAAATAATTTGCTTTTATTTGCAATAAAGACAGCAATATACATTTACCTTCTAAATCCTTAATAAAATGCCTCCAGAAACAATCACTGAACTTTTAGACATTTACAGCTAGTGAAATAGTTGATGTTTCCTGAAGCTGTAATGGTTTACAGCTATGTCCCACTTTTTTCCTTAAATTATCAAGAATTTAAAGAATATCCTTACATCATAAACAAAAATAAACTTAACTTCTTAATATGTAAGAATGTTAATTACAAGAACAAACAAGAAAGACAAAAATGTCAAAAATAAATGTGGAATATTTGGAGTAGGAATTCTGATTAACTGTACACAGTGTTGGTATGGTAGTAAATACCTCCTCAAATTTCCTCCTTAAATGATAAAAAATAACCTCATACCTATGGAAATTTTATGGAAAATCACACCATAAATATTATTTGAAGACAGAATGCTGAAGCTAAATAACGTGTGTAAAAAGGATATATTTGGACAAAGTTAAACAAAAAAATCATGCAAAATACCCCAATATTGTAAAATCTAAATAAAATCCCTAAGGTCCTTAGTAAACTAATGCAGAATATCATGAAACAAAATTATTCATGTGTCAACTGAAAGAAACTGATCCTATAAAAGATATAAATATAAAAGCTTATGAAATAAAGAAAAATATGTTAATACTCTAAATATTTATAGTCAAAAAGCATTGGAGATATGAAAAACTAATCAGAAATTCAAACTAAAAGGAGAAATGGACAAAAAAGTGAAAGAAATGGGAGAAAATGCAAATTTATCTCATAAATGAATATTCTAGTACATGTTACCCAAAGGAGAATAAATTAAAATAAAAATTTAATAAAAAATATTGTAAAAAGCCTGGAAAACAACCAAGAAATTTAAAACGAGATAAAGAAGTAAAAAGAAACTAATGAACATGAAAGATAGAGTAAGAAAGAATGTGACTTATATTGTTGGGGATTCTGAAGCTCTCACTAGCTGACTGAAAACATCTGAGAATAATCAACTCTAAGACATATTCTAGCAAACCCATTAAAACTCAAAGAGAAAAATTAAATCCTGAAAGTTTCCAGACAAATGATCAAATCAAACAAGTTACACGGGTAAAACAATTAGCCTAATATCACACTTTTTACAGCTGAAATATAAAGTGAAACAACAATGAAGGAGAAATTTTTTAAACATTCAATGAAAGTGTACACCAAGAATGTTATGTATATAAACAAATGAAATCAGAAATGAAAGGGTAAACAGTACAACTGATGCTACGGAAATACATAGGATCATGGAAGACTACTATGAACAATTATATGCTAACAAATTGGACAACCTGGAAGATATGGATAAATTCCTAGAAACATAAAACCTACCAAGATTAAATCATGATGAAATAGAAAATCTGAGCAGACTAATTACTTGCAAGGAGATTCAGTCAGTAATCAAAGACCTCTCAACAACCAAAAGTATAGAACCTGATGGATTCCCTGGTGAATTTTACCAAATAAAAAAAAAATTTAGGGGGCGCCTGGATGGCTCAGTGGATTAAGCCTCTGCCTTTGGCTCAGGTCATGATCTCAGGGTCCTGGGATCGAGTCCCGCGTCGGGCTCTCTGCTCAGCAGGGAGCCTGCTTCCTCCTCTCTCTCTGCCTTCCTCTCTGCCTACTTGTGATTTCTATCTGTCAAATAAATAAATAAAATCTTTAAAAAAAAATTTAGGGGCGCCTGGGTGGCTCAGTGGGTTAAAGCCTCTGCCTTCGGCTCAGGTCATGATCTCAGGGTCCTGGGATCCAGCCCCGCGTCAGGCTCTCTGCTCAGTAGGGAGCCTGCTTCCTCCTCCTCTCTCTTCCTGCCTCTCTGCCAACTTGTGATCTCTGTCTGTCAAATAAATAAATAAAAATCTTAAAAAAAATTTAAAAGAAAAGTATTCATGGGAGTATATTACTTAGATTTTGCTGTTTAGTAAGCCACCTCAAAACAACATTTATTTGACTCACAATTCTATGGTTCAAGAATTTGGGTCAGGTTTACCTGGTCGTCCTTATATTGTTGGTTGGACATAGGTTTCGTTTGTGATAATCAGATGGCTGCTGCTCTGGTTGTGGTAGATTCCTAAAATTGGACTTTTTGTGTCTTATCCACATGATTTCTAATTTTCAAAAATGTTGGTTCAGGCTTGGTCACATAAGAGCAACAGAGTTCAAAGAGAAAGAGCAGAGTCATAAAAAAAAAACCTCTTTGTACCCTACCTCAGAGCTAGTACACTGTTATCAAAGCCACATTCTATTTCCAAAAGCAAATCATGAAACTCACTCAGATTCTGGGTGTGAAGGTATAGTACCCACCTCTTGAAGGAAGGTTCTATGGAGTCACATTGCAAGTGCTATGGACATGCGAATGAGTGGGAATTATGGCTATCTTTTCATTCTATCATATAGAGTACTAAATCAAATATTTCTAGAACTTATTCAATATTTTAGTGTTATGTCTACTTATCAGTGCATTTATTCAAGAACTATTTAATAAGTCTTTGTTACATTCCAAACACTATCCTTGCCACAGTAAAGGAATTATAAATAAGCTTCAAACATTTTCTGTCAGGCTATAAATAATAAAGGGAAATTCAAACAAACTTGAATAAATAAAAATTTAACATTTGTGGTACACAGCTCTTGATGTCTTTCAAAAAGATCCCTGCCTCCCAATATTCACTCACTTGTATAATCTTCTCTCTAGTAGTGTGAGCAGACCCTGTTGACTTGCTTCAAAGGAAAAGAATATGGCAAAAATGATATAATGTCACCTTTGAGATTTGGTTACAAAAATACTCTGGCTTCTGCCTTGCTTACCATCTCTTGGTTTTTCACTTACACACTCAAATGGAAGCTATCTGCTGTCAAGTGAGGTGCCCCATGGAGAAAGCCACATGGCATGGAACCACAAGTCATAGATGGTCTCTAATCAGCAGACAGTAGAAAATTTTGGTCCTCCATCCAACAACATGGGAAGAAACGAATCTTACTAACAACCTTGCAAAAGAGCTCAGAAGTGGGTCCTCTAGGCGTTTTTCCTGATGATAAAACTGTGGAGTTAGCCTTCACCTTGATTTCAGCCTTGTATGAGACCCTGAGTCAGTGGACCACCTGAGCTGTGTCCAGATTCTTGACCCAGGGAAACTGAAAGAAAACTACTTTTTTTTGTTTGTTTTAAGCCACTAAGTTTTGAGGCAATAGACTACACAGAATTGGATAAATTAATACACTGTCTATAAGGTATAACACATCATAAAAATGTAAGATGTAAGACACCATGAACACATTTTTAAAACAGTGACTGACCAGAATTAAATGTTTGCAACACATATAATAAAAATATATTTTACATATATAATAACACATTTTTGAATATTGATAATTAATTCTTAAGGAATAATTAATAAAAGATGAACAACTTAACAAGGAAACATGTAAGAAAATATGTGTACTAAGAATAATCTATAAAAAGATAAAACCTGGATAAAGTACTAGAGAACTGGACCCATACCATTCACTTCTCATGAGAATATAAATAGTGACATCTTTTTGGAAGGCGATTTAGTCATATCTGTGTCATTCCTGATTTATAATACTGATTCTAAAACTATAACTACAAAACATTGTGAACGTTTATATATATATATATAAATACTCAGTGCAGAATTATTTAAGTAACAAAAATATAGGTAGGGACCTAATTGTTCATCAACTAAGAAATTATTGTAAATAAATAAGGACATATTTATAGAGTGGAATATTCTATCACTATCAAATACTGACTTAGAATGTGGATAGTTTATTATGTGAAAACAATCAGTTCCAGATCTCTAATTCAAGGTAGTATATGATGTGTCACAAGAGGAACAAAATGTCACAAGAGTAACAAAAATGCCACAGAAAAAAACGTTTTTATTACTAGTTGGAATACATTTTTTCTTGGACATTTAGATAACACTGCATCTATAAAATTTTTCCTCTGTCTTCTGAAACTATTCATTATCTCTGTGGAGCAGAAGAACAGAAATTTTAGAAGTATTTCATAAAGCAATAATCTTACATCTTAATATGAGTTTCTAAATATATTTTTAATAACCTATTGAAAACAGTTCACCATAACATATGAACACTTTTAAGCAAAATTATTACTAAATAATAATCTTCTGATGAGATAAATTTCCTGTTATTTTATAAGTGGATAATTCTACAAATGTAGTGATATTGAAAACCCCTGTAGAAAATAGGCAAAGGATTTTTCATTTTGATAAAAGTAATTCTCTTCATTTATAATGGAGGAGAATCACCATTTTCTCAAAAGAATTAACAAGATTTCCCACAAAGCTTGTGCCCTTTCCATGTTCATTTACTTCTTAACTGAATAACATAGAAAATGGAAAATTAATGTCTTATCTATGAATGTTAACAAAATCGGTTACTAAGTAGTTACTACAATATATCTAATACTAATTTTATCCATATGGAAAGAATAAAATGGACCATCTAAGTAATTATATGTGTAATTCATTCTCATCTTACTTCAATTGAAATGAGTGATTGGAATGAGTCTGACAGCAGGTAATACAAAAATTATTTCTGTCTATGAAACAGATTTTGTGACTTTGTCCTTATGTAACAGAATAACCACTTTAATTATGCTTTGTGACTACATAGTTTAAAACAATTTTTAATACTTCAAATACCTGCCAGCTGATAGGAGGAAACTGAAGGTCAGAATTCATATGGTGTGGCTTTAAAATAGGAATAATTTTTGTTTTTGTCACATAACACTAAAAGTGGATAAATCGTGTGTAGAAAAATGAGTCAACTTAGTCATGTAATTATCTTATAAGATATACATTTTAAAGCAATGTGAAAATATGCTAATCTTTTCCCACTCAAGAGACTTACTGAAGAGAATGACTGGCAGTTTTGGAGAAGAGGGGAAGAGAGTGTGGCTGAAGTGCTACAACGTGGGGACCAGGGGAGATGAGATCTGAGAGGTCATGGGTCCAGATCATAAATCACATTAGCGATCTTGAACTTTTCCTTTGAGTAAGATGGGAAGACATTGAAGAGTTTTGCACAGAGGAATGACACAATCTGGCTTACAATGGGTTCTTTCTGGAGTTTGTGCTGTGGGAAACTTGTGCAGTAAGAGCAGGAGCAGAAAGACCAGTTAACAGGTGTAAGAAATAGAAAATATACATGGGTATCTGTCCCTGAGTACTGGCACAGAGCTCCTAAGACCCTTGTTATTCCCTAAGTGATAAGAGTGATAGGAACATCTTTTGTTTTAATGAGGTGACTCTTACTGGGTTGCTGGTTGGTCACCAGAGAGATCAAACCATGAAGAGAAGCTTGGAATTTTCAACTCCACCACCCTATTCTCCATAGAGGGAAAGGGGGTTGACAATGGAGTTGATAATTGATCATGATTATATGAGAAGATTCCATAAAATTCCCATAGTGTGGGGTTTGGAGAGGTTCCAGATGGGCAAACACGTCCACACCGGGAGAGTGATGCCTCCCAATTCCACAGAGACAGATGCTCCTGCACTCAGACCATACCAGACCTCACTGTATGTATCACTTCATCTGTATTCATATTCTTTGATAAGTTGGTAAATGCAAATAAGTGTTTCCCTAAGGTCTATGAGCTACTCCATCAAAGTAATTGAAACTAAGGAAAGGGTCATTGGAAGCTCTGATCCACAATAGGTTGGTAGAAGCACAGGAGACAACCTGGGTTGGCAAACTGGCATCTAAAATGGGAGTGGGAGTGTCATCAATGAGACTCCTTGACTCCCTGGACTCAGGGTTGACCCTTGAACTCAGAAATGACCTCCTGAACTCAGGAAACATCTAGAAGCTTCTGTCTGTTGCTTTCATCTTTTAGAAACTAACAAATTGCCAGAACAAGAAAAGAAATATTTGAGGACCCAACACCAGCACAGATGAACCAGAAAGTGCTAGACAGTTACCTCAGGCCCATTATAATGTTAAGCTCCTCCTGAGAATAATCCGCTT
Source organism: Meles meles (assembly GCF_922984935.1). Lineage (NCBI taxonomy): Eukaryota > Metazoa > Chordata > Mammalia > Carnivora > Mustelidae > Meles > Meles meles. Next base: position 29,270,617 of record NC_060070.1, read on the forward strand.
AAGCCCCAGTAGAAGGAGCCTGATTACTCTTGTCATAGAGTCAGGGCTTTGGAACTTAACTCCCCATGATATCCTTATTTGCTGCAGATAAAGAAGACTTTGTAAGGCAACTCCATCTGGTGCAGTCTCTATACTCTAAGGTGCAGACCTACTTTGGTCTAGTAACATTTGGGGAGAAACTTGAGGGGCCAAATCCTTACTGGTAGGACGAGATATGTCTGGGTAATGTCTGTATCGAGTAATGTTGTAGGATGCTCACCCAAAGCCTGAGCCTTGCTTATTGTTCTGGCAGGAAATCCACACACATTGGGTGACCAGAAGCGTCCAAAGTAAAGTGTTCTGTGTGAGCATAAAGCAAGACTCAAAGGATAAAAGAATGTAGCAGAGAAAAACTGTTATTTTGTTCCTCCTCATACAGAAGGAAGAAAACTGAATTTTTCCACTTAGGAAGGTATTGTATTAATCCAGGTAAAAATAGAAATGTCAGAATAGGTCTGGGTAGTAAAAGTTAAAGTTGGAGAGGAGCATGCTCTATATATTTTCAAAGTAAGTTATCCATATTGCTGACATATTGAGTATGTAATTGTCTCTTATTATTGGACTCACACTTGTTCTGTATAGTTGAAAGCAGAAAATATCAGGATCCATGCAGTTGGTAAGGCAGTGACTATAACAATAAAGTTAGTCTTAACTGATGTGGGAAACAAAGGCAGAAGAGAAATTATTAAATTTTCTTACTACCCACATCCCACCGACAAATCCTTGAAACAGAGTGACATTCCTCTAGGAACTCAACTGCCTTGATGTTGACACTTTGCTAAGGGCAAAGGCAATACTAATCCCGCCCCACCCCACCCCGCTACACTCCCATCCTGTAAGCCTCCTTTACCATATAGAAATTGCTTTGGAAACTTCCTTTATCTCTAACCTCCCCATGATACATATTGGCAATCATTTCCCAAGCACATGACCTACCAATATACATCTGGAAAGTCTCATGACTAAGGTTTTATTAGATCTTAATATATGACCTTTTCACAATAATAGCTATGCCCCTCAATTCCTGGAAACCTTGCTTCCATATTCTTACACTATCTCTAACCCCCTTCCAACTTGAAAGTATATAATTGGCCACTCCTCATGACCCTGGTGTGGCTCTTTCTGTCCACGGGTCCTGTGCCCATGCTTTAATAAAATCACCTTTTTGCACCAAAGACATCTCAAGAATTCTTTCTTGGCCATTGACTTTGAACCCTAATGTCTTTCCTACATCAGTAACAATGAGTAATCTGCCTGCACATGAATTTCTGGTATGTATCAAATTTGGGCAAATATCAAATGATCTCAGATGAGTGCTGTGGGCCACTAAAACAGTGGCACTACACAAATACAAAAGGTATGGAAAGAGGAAATTTTCCAAAAAAGCAGAAAGAAAATGATTGACACGTGCAGAAAGATAATCTGGAGACCCCTGCAGCAGCATCTAGTAGATTAGGGAAGCATGTGGTCAGTACCAGGTTGAGTAGCCACTGACTGTAGGTATACATATGGTGCAAAAACCTCGTCAGTTTTTCAAGGTGAATTTGAAGGAACAAAACTCACCATTAACATCCTCATTCAAGAAGGACTAGAATACTCAACAATATGACAAATATATGGATTAGGTAATGAAGTAAGGAAAAAGCTACTAAAATTGAATTACAAAGACAAAGCAGAGATTCCATGAATTTGTAAAGAATGCAACAACCAGGAAAGAGGCAGAGATTCTAAGACAATGAAAGTATCAATCTAGAGCTCCTTGATTTTTTTGAAACTGTATAGGCTGGATCCTGGCAATAAAGACTGAGGACAGAACTTGCAGGTTAAGGACAAGTAGCTACTTTATGTTGGTGTGAGGAACATAGGGACAGAGACTCTGGTGGTATACAAGTTTTTTTCCATGCACATGTAGATAAAACATCCACCTACTTAAACATCTGAAAAAAATAAGTAAAAAGAATATAGAAAATTATATATCACTTACAAACAGGCAAATTTGAAGTTACAGATAAAAAGTAGCAAAAATCACTTATTTACTTCTAAACTGAAAAATCTATAGTGTTAGAGACTCTATACATTTAGGAAATCTTGTGCTGAATTCAGAAATGTGGTCCTCACTAAATGTCTGGTACTCTTTCCACCTTTTCACTTGTTTTTATTTTTTTATGTGGAAATACTTTTTATGAAAACGAAATTGTAAATGAAATATATAAAAAAAGCTGAAAGAAGATGTACTCTGGTTGAAGCAGGTGGACCAGAAAGTGAGAGTTGTATCTCTTCCCTCTTCCTCTTCTTCTTTGCGGTGACTGGAGGCTACCCAATGGGCCCTCAGAATTGTTGGAATATACACTGAAAAAGTACCATGTGTTGTCATGATGGTAAACGTTATAGTGAGATGGTATTGTTCGAATAATGTTTCATTCCTGAATATTTAATCATTTCATTGCAGAAAGGAAAGAAGAAAGGACATGAAGTAAACATTTGATTTTTGTTATGGACCATGGGCCCACACCTGAGGTAGGTAATAGGTCAGCTGTGATCTACATTACCCTGTTATGTCCCTGCTTCTTTATTGAGCACCAGAAGCAGTTGTCTTGCACTTAAGAATCTCTTGTAACAAAACTAGACATATTTAGACACCAGAGTCTTCTGAGTTAGGTGTTATTAGAAGAACAAAGCAATCAAGACCAATATAGATCAAAATCCACCTAGAACATAAATTGAGTTAAATACTACCTGGCATCTCACACACTGTAAAATCAACACTTTTTTCCATCTTTCATGTTTTCTCCTTTTTGAGTGCATGGTTAAACTTGTATAAATCTCGTAATACAATTCTTCTGCAGATGAACTCTTTAATTTAGGGAATTATACATTTACACTAAAAATAATTTAAAAATGCTTCTTTTAATCATGTGTTCTATCTGTATACCTCTGATATGGTGGTCTGAAACTGATTAATAGAATTTTAGAACTCGTTAGCCAGCATGTGCTGTATGTGGTGTGTGTGTGTGTGTGTGTGTGTGTGTGTGTGTGTGTGTGTGTATACACATTTAAATCTTTGAAGTCTCAGTGAACCAGAAGTTTTTGACAAAAGAACTAATGATTGAACTAGGCAGAACTTAGGTTAAATGAGTAGAAATTCATAAACTTGCAAATGAGGACCATGTTGGTATCTGAATTAATAGGAAAAAAAAATGAACAGCCTATTTTTAATTATCACCTCTCCAGTATAATCCTCTTTTACAGATTCATTTTAATGACTCTATATTTAAAACAAGCCTTTACATAAATAAGCAATTTCTTTTATCTTCTTCTTTTTTTTCCCTTTATGAAATCTGCCCATTTCAACAGCTATTCCTACCATTTAGAAAATTTCCTCTAAACTTCTCTTCCTTCATCTTTATCTTTTGTCGCTCCCTAGAGTACCTTCTTTTAATTATTCTATAGTTCAAAAAAAGCTTGAGTCAAAATATCGCATAAGATGCTTTTCTATCTTTAGTTCAACTTTATATCTTTTATTTTTATTTTCCAATTTGTACAATAATACAGTAGTTTTATTTTTAGTTTGAGCTTCAACACCTTCAAGTTTGTAAGCAGTCAGAATTGTTACCCGAACTGAAAATTCTAAAAAACTTGAATTATGATGAGCGATACATAGTTTGAATATACTTTCACCTTATGTGAAACCTCATCTTGAAATCTAGGTTTTTAATATTCATAATACTCAAATGTATTTTTTTTTAGAAATAGAAGTAATTTTTAAAGTATTTCACCTTTAGAAAAATGTATAAACACAACAATCTTCCTTTAAAAATTTAGCACTGAAAAATTTGGAAGGGGAGGCGTACCATAAGAGACTATGGACTCTGAAAAACAACCTGAGGGTTTTGAAGGGTCAGGGGTGGGAGGTTGGGGGAACAGGTGGTGGGTAATGGGGAGGGCACGTTTTGCATGGAGCACTGGGTGTTGTGCAAAAAGAATGAATACTGTTACGCTGAAAAAATAAATAAATTGGAAAATGTTTAAAAAAAAATTTAGCACTGAAAATCTTATAACTTCAATATAAACACAGTTGCTTCAGGTTTCAAATTCAAGCACAATGGCTTAAATCACTATTATTCCTGGAAGGCATCTTATTTAGTGTTTGATCTGCTCCCAAAAGTAGAGCTTTCTCAGAACCACAAACAATGCTAGCCACAACACCATCCTTAGAATAGCTGAGGTATTCCTGGAGAGTCATGCCCACTCAACCCAAGATGTTTCTTTCTCCTGGTAGCCTTGTTCTCAAACTCGAATGTTATACTTTTATGTGAACATAAAAAAGGAAATCTCATTTAAAATGGAGTCAGGAAGCCCTCAGGGGAAAGTTCTCACATACATCCCACTCACTGCAGCCCACATAACCAGCAGGGAAAAGGAAGATAATTATTTCAACAAGGGAGGGCACTTTCCACGTGTGAATTTATATCCTGCCTTTAAAGGAAGATGATGCCTGCCCAACAACTATTAACCACAGCCTGCAGCCAATGAGAAATCTCCACATCAAAGTCTTGTTCTTCTTCAATAAACTTTTGTTTAGAACAACCCTTCCTAATTTCCTCCTTTAATCTAATAAAACCTTTCCTTTGTCTCTTCAGCCTTGTCTATGGTTCACCATAGCTTGCTTGTCCTGATTGCAATTCCTTGGCTCTTCCCAAATAAACTCTCTCTCTCTCTCTCTCTCTCTATATATATATATGTATATATGTGTGTGTGTGTGTGTGTGCGTGTATATATATATATATATACATTTTTTTTTTACTTAAAAAAATTGCTCTTTGCTCTGTTAAAAGTTAACATTTTTCTCATACTCTCATTAACAACTGCTTTTGGTTTTCTGAGCCATTCTTGCAATTCTCTGCCCTCTAACAAACCTTTACACTGTGTCCCTTATTCCACTGTACATATACTCTCTACCACCTCAAATGTTTACCCGAACAGTCTCTTCATCTTTTTGCCCTACTGAACAAAAAAAATCAGATTTTTTTGAATCATTATTTCTCACGCTCCACATACAGCTGATATCCAGTCCTCCTTATGCCCAAATAATACCCTTTTCCCCTTTTCTGAAACATCATTTTGCTTTGACGCTAACTCCATTCACTTTTTTTTTTTTTTAAGATTTTATTTATTTATTTGACAGAGAGAGATCACAAGTAGGCAGAGAGGCAGGCAGAGAGAGAGGAGGAAGCAGGCTCCCTGCAGAGCAGAGAGCCCCATGCGGGGCTCGATCTCAGGACCCTGAGATCATGACCTGAGCCGAAGGCAGCGGCTTAATCCACTGAGCCACCCAGGTGCCCCTCCATTCACTTTCTAAGATTTTTTGTAACCACACACAATAAATCTCCCAATCATAACCTCATTTTCTAGACTTTGAAATTTGCTCATATGCCCCCAAACCAGGTCTTTTCTTTTCTCTTTTCCTTGGTGACAGTATTAATATTTAATCCACTCAGAATTCATTCGAATTCTCTCTCTTTCTTCCTTTCTTTTTGGTAGTCCTGAATTTTAACTACTTTTACCTAAATTCCGCATTATCCATTCACTCCAACAGCCATATCCAGGATGTTCCATCACTGATAGTTTTTCCAAAGCTGTTATCTCAAATTTAAACATCTCTTCCTCTTTTATACAAGTCCTTTTTTTTTTTTTAAAGATTTTATTTATTTGATAGAGAGAAATCACAACTAGGCAAAGAGTAGGCAAAGAGGCAGGCAGAGAGAGAGGAGGAAGCAGGCTCCCCATGGAGCAGAGAGCCCAATGCAGGGCTCCATCACAGGACCATGAGACCACGACCTGAGCTGAAGGCAGAGGCTTTAATCCACTGAGCCACCCAGGTGCCCCTACAAGTCCTTCTAATACAATTTACAATCCTTCCAGCCCAGTAATTCCATTTGCCTTTTACTCCTTATTAACCAATTCAGAGTTATAATTCACTGTTGTAGAGTTCACAAATCTCCTACATATGGAATTTTTAGATGCAATGCAATCCAGATCAAAATCTCCCCAATTTTTTTTTTTTGGTTAAAATTGGTAGCATTGAATTGTTTGTATAATATGCATGGAAATACAAAGATAAATATAACATAAATGTAATATTTAAAGGAGTGGAATAGTGGTACAAAAATATACAAAGCAGACAAGTAATCAAAACAAATTGAAAATCTAAAAAGAGATTCATGAATATAAACATATCATTTATAGTAAAATGGCACTTCAGAGCAATTGGCAAAAAGTGCATATTTCAATAAATGTAGTTGAGACAAATAGTTATCCATATAGGAAAAAATAGACTCCACTTTCATGCCATGCCCCCAAATTAATAAAGTATTGAGAAGCTTTGAAAATAGTTTCATATTCTAGTTATAAAAAAATGTCCTAAATAATACACAAAAACAGCAACCTGAAAGGTAAATGTTCATAAATATGACTGCATTAACATTAAGAATTTCTGTTTATGAGGATGCTTTTAAAAAATTATTAATCGTATTTTCATCCAGAGGTTATAGTTATTTTTGAGAGAGTCAGTATGAAAGGAACTTACTCAACCATTGGGGAAATGTTATCTTTTTAAATATTTATGCTGCCCCATTTTTTTCTCCCTTATTCTTTTTTTGTCCTCTTTTCTCCAATTACATATATGTTTGACATTTGATCTTCATTCATAGATCTCTTTTCTTTCTTCCTCTCTTTTTCTTTCTTTCCTTCCTTTCTTCCTTCTTTCTTTCTTTCTTTTTCTTTCTTTCTTCTTTCTCTCTTTCCCTCCGTCTCTTTCTTTCTTTCTTCCTTTTTTTATTCATGTTTCAGTATTCAGTATAGATAATTCCACTGACCTGTCTTCAAACTAACTCTTGCTTTTTGCAGTTTTCTAAAAAATTGCATTTTCTCTGCTTTTTGCAGTTTTCTAAAAAACACATCAAAATATCTTCATTTCTGTTACTGCAACTTTTCTACTTCTATTGAACACCTTTTTTATTGTTTCTATCTTTCTCCTGAAACTTCCCATTTGTTCATATGTTTTTCTTGTCTTTTCCACTATATCCTTTGACGACATTTCCATATTTTAAAAAGTCCCTGAATGATTATTCTAACATATGTGAGTTCTCTCAGTCTGAATCTTTTGAATATTTTAATCTCTTGACACTGTGTCAAATTCCCTTTCCTCTGTCTTGCAGTTTTTAAAAAATTAAATATTAGCTATTGTGTGAAAGAGAACTATATAGACTAGAGACAAGTAATTATTACTTCAGTGAAAGGCATGCTACTTCTCTCAGGCTAATCTGTATTTTAAACTGGGACAGGATTTTTGTTGCTCTAATAAGTTCGGTTTATCACAGGTTTTAGTTATTTAAAGGGTGGAATATGATCGACAACAGCAACAACGGCATTATCTTAGTAGGACTCAAACTACATGTGTCCACAGGCTTTTATTCTATTTATATATATTCATTTTATGTATTTTTCTTGCATTGCACACGAGAGTTATCAGGTCCTACTTAACTAAACCTAGGTCAGGCATGGAGGTCTCTTTCAGGTTTCCTGTTCCAATCCTAACTGCCTAATGCCACTGCTTTATACAACTGTTTATATTCTTGTTGTCCTATAATGTATTATCCATATAACACAAAAAGCAGTTCAGTTTTCTTGTAATATCATGTCTTTCTGCCTGGAGTGTTCTTTCCTTATTATTTGTGTAGCTAATTCCCCACCTCCTTCAGGTTTTTGTTAAAATGCTGTATTAGTAAGAGCTCATTTGATCATCTACTTAAAATGACAACTGCTCTTATCTCCACTTCCACTGATATTGCTCCCCCCCATAACTCTTTTAATCTTCTAATGTACTGATATGGTGCTCATTTATTTTATCTATTACATATTTTTGGCGTGCTGTCACTGAAATGGCAGCTCCATGAAGGCAGGCATCTTTGTCTCTCTTGTTTACTGATACATGGTAAGCAACTAGAAGATTGCCTGACATATAGTCGGCTCTCAATAATGCTTGTTAAATAAATGGGGGTGCCTGGGTGGCTCAATTGATTAAGCAACTGCCTTTGTCTCAGGTCATGATCTCGGAGTCCCAGGGTCAAGTTCCACATCGGGCTCCTAGCTCCACAGGGAGTCTATTTTCCCTCTGATATCCCCCCCCCACCATGCTCTTCTCTCTCTCTCTCACCAAAAAAAAAAAAAAATAAATAAATAATAATAATAATAAAAAATAAATGAACACATTGCTAAAGCATGAGGAGATATTTGGTAATGACAATCTGTCACAGAGGTTAAAATTCCTGTATTTACAGAATTATTTAGCATACATCATCTTTTAAAGCAAAGGACTCGAGGCACAGGGAGGTAGGGGAAAATAGAGAACTATAATTCATAAAACAACTAAGAAAAATTCATGTCCCTCTAGGTCTCACTATTCATCTTGTAAGGTTCATTTTTGAATAAAATTGCAGACTTAGTATCTAGCAGAATACTTGAACGTAGAGGATGTATTAATTTTACCACAAATGTGTACATAATATATCGAAATAAATGTGGACACAAATATAAATATATGTGTGTGTAATATAGAAAATATTAGTGAAACTAATTGTTCAAGAATTAAAAAAAACATAAAATGATAGTTATTGTGTTTTTCATTAAATAATCAGAATCTTTTAAATTTAGAAAATTTAGAAGCTTTATGACTCTCTTATTCTTTCTTTCTTTCTTTCTTTCTTTCTTTTTTTTTTTTTGAGAGAGAGAGTGTCTGTGTGAGTGGAGGTGGGGAGGAAAGGCATCAGGAGCGGGAGAGAGAGAATCTTAAGCAGGTTCCATGTCTGGTGTGGACCCCAACCTGGGGCTCGATCTCACAACCTTGAGATCATGACCGAGTGGAAATCAAGAATTGGATTTTTTTTTCCCATTTTATTTATTTTTTTCAGCATAACAGTATTCATTGTTTTTGCACAACACCCAGTGCTCCATGCAAAACGTGCCTTCCCTATTACCCACCACCTGTTCCCCCAACCTCCCACCACTGACCCTTCAAAACCCTCAGGTTGTTTTTCAGAGTCCATAGTCTCTTATGATTCGCCTCCCCTCCCCAATGTCCATAGCCCCCTCCCCCTCTCCCAATCCCACCTCCCCCCAGCAACCCCCAGTTTGTTTTGTGAGATTAAGAGTCATTTATGGTTTGTCTCCCTCCCAATCCCATCTTGTTTCATTTATTCTTCTCCTATCCCCCTAACCCCCCATGTTGCTTCTCCATGTCCTCATATCAGGGAGATCATATGATAGTTGTCTTTCTCCGATTGACTTATTTCACTAAGCACGATACGCTCTAGTTCCATCCATGTCGTCGCAAATGGCAAGATTTCATTTCTTTTGATGGCTGCATAGTATTCCATTGTGTATATATACCACATCTTCTTGATCCATTCATCTGTTGATGGACATCTAGGTTCTTTCCATAGTTTGGCTATTGTAGACATTGCTGCTATAAACATTCGGGTACACGTGCCCCTTCGGATCACTATGTTTGTATCTTTAGGGTAAATACCCAATAGTGCAATTGCTGGGTCATAGGGTAGTTCTATTTTCAACATTTTGAGGAACCTCCATGCTGTTTTCCAGAGTGGTTGCACCAGCTTGCATTCCCACCAACAGTGGAGGAGGGTTCCCCTTTCTCCGCATCCTCGCCAGCATCTGTCATTTCCTGACTTGTTAATTTTAGCCATTCTGACTGGTGTGAGGTGATATCTCATTGTGGTTTTGATTTGTATTTCCCTGATGCCGAGTGACATGGAGCACTTTTTCATGTGTCTGTTGGCCATCTGGATGTCTTCTTCGCAGAAATGTCTGTTCATGTCCTCTGCCCATTTCTTGATTGGATAGCCTCTTCAATAAATGGTGCTGGGAAAATTGGACAGCCACATGCAGAAAAATGAAATTGGACCACTTCCTTACACCACACACGAAAATAGACTCCAAATGGATGAAGGACCTCAATGTGAGAAAGGAATCCATCAAAATCCTTGAGGAGAATGCAGGCAGCAACCTCTTCGACCTCAGCCGTAGCAACATCTTCCTAGGAACAACAGCAAAGGCAAGGGAAGCAAGGGCAAAAATGAACTATTGGGATTTCATCAAGATCAAAAGCTTTTGCACAGCAAAGGAAACAGTTAACAAAACCAAAAGACAACTGACAGAATGGGAGAAGATATTTGCAAACGACATATCAGATAAAGGGCTAGTGTCCAAAATCTATAAGGAACTTAGCAAACTCAACACCCAAAGAACAAACAATCCAATAAAGAATTGGATATTTAACTGACAGAGCCACCGCAGTGTCCCTAAAATTTTGGGGTTTTTTGTACATAAGAACTTATTTTTTGAAAATAAAATGTTGGACTTTTATTTTATTTATATATCTTATATATTTTAGTATTGTAATGACAGACTTTTAAACTGAAGAAAAACCACATTTCTTTACTACTTTACATATAATCTTCATATATTTATCTTAATTAAACCTCTCATGATTTAAAAGTAAATCTATTTATACTGATTTACTTTATAAAGTTTGATCCACAATTTTATTTTGTATTTTAGACACAGCTAGGGAAAAATATCATAAAAATATATAGACCCATCCATTTTACTCCATGGCTAGAAATTAATGCAACAATTTGTCACCTAATTTCTACCACTGGTCCCATGTAGATGTATCAGAAATAACATTTGATTCTGAATTGATACAAATGCTTGAGGGTAAAATAGCAAAGTACGTAATGTTCAGATACATTTTGAGACTTTGCTGTATCAAAAGGTAGTAGAAATGAGAGGAATCTGATTTTTTTAAAAATTTATTTTCTGATATAGGTTAAAGGAGTAGAGGTCACTTGAAGAGCTTCTCTCTTCAGAAAATTTTACTTTGAATTTTAGGATTTTTGAGTTTAAATGTTCTAGTTACTTAACTGCATGTAGAAAATTTGTTAGAAAACAAATTAGTGTTTCAGATTCCTGTGCATAAATATACTTTTTTCATGAAATCAAATTGTGTATTCTAAAATATTTATGAGAATTAAAAATAATTTTTATCATGATGTATTTATATTTTCTTTTTCTTGCTATTTTGTATGAAAAGAGACTATTTTTAATATTCAAAGAATAAGCCATATAATTCATTAATTTTGGGGCCATGTATCTGTGCTTTTGCTATTTTTCTTATCCAGACATTGAAATAATTAAAAATAGGTTAAATAATTTAAAAATAATTTGAACAGGAGGAAGTAACAGGGAGAATGACAGCAAGTTCAAATGTTTTTAATTATAATTTGATAGCTTATATTACATTTGGATATGACAGAATACCCTTAATTTAAGCAGCCAGAATACATTATGATGGACAACCAGATACATAGTCTTTTAAAATTTGCTTAATTATAATAGTCATTCTCTGGAGAAATCTGAACACTGAAGTGTCCTTTTCATCATGTAATGTAATATTAATGTCTCTTCTTCCATTCTCATTCCTTCCAAATCCTCAGTGATGAGAACTAATACCCTTTTTTATGCAGATTTTACCCAGAAGGATAAACACAGTTATAATCATATAAGTGTCAGCCTCCAATTCTGCTGCACTAGAGAGAGTAACCTCTCACCAGTTTATGTTCATTCAGAATGGAGATGGAGAACAAAAAAGGGACACATCAGCTTTAGTCCCTGGTTGTTTTCCTGCCATGGACATTGCTTGTGAAAGAAGAACATTCAGTAGTTTCTGATTACAGAATGTAATTAAAGTTTTTTGAAATATTACATGACTTACTGTTAGGGGAAAAAAAACACCTCAGTAGTATTTGTAATTTTTATAGTCTAGAAGATTTTACAAGATGGATTTCAATACAAGACAGATGGCTTTTTAACAAGTGCCTCCCACATCAATGCCCTGTGGTATTATAGGAAATAAGTCATGATTAGATTTTGTTTCATTCTTAATGTTCACAATAAGTGTTAAAATTAGGAACTTGACTACTGGAGTTTTAAAAATTTTTTTAAATTAATTGCAGAGTATATACTCAATGATGGTGACTATTGGGGAAATATAATTTAAAACAAGACACAAACTCCTTTCAACACAGAAAATCTCTCTACAAAGAAGAGAAAGAAAACAATTTTATTATTGAATAAACATTAAGCCAGCAGGTGATGTGTATCACAGGCATTCTGATATGTGATTACAAAGACAGAAAAAAAATCTCACCATTTAAATAGCAAAGCTGATATAACCCATCACATACATGTTTTTGAGATGAAGGATAACTGGTCCTCAAGCAGAAGGACTCGAAGCACCATTTGTCACAGATAGAGCATCCTAAATTCACTTGGTAATTGCAGTGACTCTCTGAATTAGCTAATTGACTTTATCCAAAGGAAAATAGACTTGCCCTATGTTTATGACAAGAGATAATTTTGCAACTTGGAGCAAGGCCCTGCAAACATAAGCTTTTACTCTTCCACAGAAACTGGGAGATGGGGCGCTATGGTCTTTATGGATATATTTCAAAAAGAGAATTCCCAGGTCTTTGAGAAAAATATCCCTTCAAACTGGCAACAGTTCATTTAGCATTTAAAAAGACATATAAATTTCAAAGGTACAGAGAAAGAGCTTAGAATCATATGTTTTCTAAAGTAAATGCTCTAAGAACTGGGAAAGTGGGAAATTCTCTTTCCCTTATTTTCAGGAAGGAGAATTAAGGGTCTTGTTTTAACTTGTATTGTCCTTATATGATAAGAATAATTCATTTAGTCTATCTGCAAGATTATTTTCAAAATTAAAGTCCAAATGTAAACACACATGCACACATATATGTACACACAGACATAGCAAATATCTATGCTAGAAAGGTGATCCTAAGATTAATCTTTCATTAACACTATATGTAGTGTGGGTTTAACATTCAGAGTGAAACTATTCCTAGATTCCTATTTCAGTTGTACATATCTTTTACTTTAAAGATGCCTTAGATATAATTTTCTTCTTGAGGTTGCCAGCAGTGAAGAAGAGCAGATATTCCTGAAGACATTCTTTCTCTTGCATTCATGCAATCTTCAATTCTAGGGTATCCAAAAGCTAAACTCAACCCTCTTGTATCATACTGGGAGGGTAGTTAAATTTTTGACTGCTTATCAAGACTCATTTTAATTCATGCGATTCCAAATGCATTCAGAAGTTGCAATATTATTTGACCCATTATATTATCATTTTAGTTATTCATGCTGGGTTTGTATTAATAAGTATTTTTATTTAGATTTTTTTATAGGAGTACTTTAATGGAATTTTCAAAGCCAAAGTAAGTTGTATGCAACGATCCTTTTAGTTTTTCCTTGGCACCAATTTCCCATTCCATTGCTTCAGAATAACATAGTCTTTGCATAATGGCATTTTACTATTTTACAGTGAAGCAATTTTACTTCAGCTCTGCAATTTTGATTCTGTCAAGATTGCAACTGTTTCATCACTTTGCATTGATTCTGGCAATTCCAATTAAACATGTTTGTTTCATGCAAGACTTCTTTAAGGAAATCCTTTCAAGTAGTAAATTGTCTTTTTTCCTATGAGTAATGAAAAGGATACTATTGCTTAATCCTTCAAGATTCTCTCAATCTCAATCTCTCTCATTCTCTTTCCCTCTTCCTCTTCCGCATTCTTCCTTCCCTTCTCTCTCTTTGTCATCCTCTTCTCTTCTCTTTTCCTCCCTGCTTCCTCTACCTCCCTCTTGAAAATTTTCTGATTTCCTGTATTTAATTTATGATTTTTAAATATTTAAGGCATGATTTGTAGTTAAAACATCCCACTTTAGAAGAAACATTATACAGCTAAAAATATCCATCTTAAAATATAGCTTATAACAATTAACTACACAAGATGCAAAGTATATAGCAAAACAAAATATCTAAGAAATAAAACAGCAATACTATGAATTCCTTTCCAATTATCTTACCCTCTTAGCTTTCCAAAGGTAACTGCTAGAAAGATATTGTTTCTCATTCTCCTCGAATTTCTTTACATGCTTTTACTTTTATACATGACTATCAAGTGTATATATGTATCAAATTATTCTGCCTCTTGATTTCTTGAAAAATATTTTATACTCACTACTGTGAGATTCATCCAATTATAAACAAATGAAACAAATGATTTAACATATTTATTGTTAAGTGGGACTTCATATGCTGCATATAATTAGCATTTCAATAGACACTTTGGACCCTTTCATTCTTTGTTGTTACATAAATGATATTGTTAACATTGTTTTACACTATATTATATGTATTTGCAAGGGTCTTGATGTAAAAATCATTAAAATTGAGAAAGTGAAATCTTTATTCATTTCTAGAATATAGGTGAATCTAATACATTTTTCTCTGTATTGTTTTTTCTCTAATAGATTATTTTTAGAGCAGTTTTAGATTCCTAGAAAATTGAATAGGAGGTACTGAGGTTTTCACATAGAGCTTTGCTCCTACCCATTCCTATAGCCTCCCACATTATGAATGTCCCCCACCAGAGTGCTATATTTATTACAATTGATGAACCTACACTGACACCTTATTTTCAGTCGAATTCCATAGTTCACATCAGGGTTCACTTTTGGTATGCAGTCTATGCATTTAGACAAATGTATGCATCCACCATTATAATATCATACAGAGTATTTTCAATGCCCTAAACTACCTCTGTGTTGTACCTATTTCTCCCTATATTCCTTCCCAACATGTGTCACCACTGATATTTTTATTGTTTACATAGTTCTGCCTTTTACAGAATATCTTAGAGTTGGAATCATACAGTATGTAGGCTTTTCATATTGACTTCTTTCACTTAGTAATACGCTTTTAAGTTTCAGCTTAATAGCACTAAATGATATTCCATGTTTTTGATAAATTAACATAAAAATACATATCACTCATAATAAAAATATTTCATCTTACTATCATGACTTAGGTGCAAATTTTAAGATAATGCATACATTTCAAGGAAATATATTTTCTTCATAAAGTTGTATTCATAGTTGTTCTGAACAAATGTTTATTGAAGAACTATTTTGAGTGTAGAAATAGGTTTGTTAAAACCTATTTAATTTTAGCTTAAGCAATTATTCTGTTTTAGATACGAGCTAACTTTTAAATCTCAATTGTATTAAAATGTGTCATGCTCTGTCTTTCATTGGCTATAAAGGTAAATTTTATCCTAATAGTAGATATTCTCTTACTTCGATAATTGCAACCCTTTCCTTATAATTTTGCCAGGCATAGAATCCAGATGTAGTTACTATAAAGATCCTATCAGTCTGTTATTTTTTTTTTACTAGACCACTTTATATTTTTAAATAAACTTTATTTTGAACAATAAGTTTACAGAAAAATACTGAATATAGCAGAAAAAATTTCCATGTATCTCAAACCAGTTTCTCCTGTAATATTATCTTACATTAGTATAGTATATCTGTTAAAATAAATGAACCAATACTGACACACTGTTATTAATCAAAATTCATAGGTCATTTATATTTCATTAGTTTTTACTTAACATTATTTTTCTGTTTCTGGATCTAAATTAGACATCATATTACATTTAATAGCCATGTCTCCTTAGGCTACTTCAGACTTGTTTATAGCATCTTCTCAGACTTTTTTTTTTTAAATGACTTATGAGTTTTGAGAAGTACATGTTAGGTATTTTGTAAAATACTGTTTCTTCCAAAGTGGGTATTCCAATTTGCATTATAGCCAGGAATTAAGGAGAGTTCATGATGCTTTGCATCAAATTGGTATTTTCAGTGTTTTGAATTTCAATCATTCGAATGATGTGTAGAAATATCTTATTTTAATTCTAATTTCTCAAACACTACAATTATATCAAGAGACAAGATAGCTTTCTCAATTAAAGATCTCATTGAATATTATATTCTATAAGATTTTGTTACTATGATATTACTTCACTTACCATTTTATACATAATTATTGTGGGTTTATTACTGTAAAACAGACATAGACACTGGTGGTTTGAATGAGATTAGGTGGTTCAGGTTCTCTTGGGATTGGAGTCGCAAAGGCCTGGGTAATGTTCTGTAGGCATAATGGTAATATGCAATTAAATATCAAGATTTAAGATGTGTATAGCACACTGGCAGAATCAGTGGACTAGTCATATAGTAGGATCTGGCAAGTATTCAGGTGTCAGAATGTCTGAAAATATATAAAGCTAACCCAGTTATGAAAACATATAATATTAACTCTATGATAGATTATTTTATCTTCCAAAATTGAGTAGGTTTTTTAAAAAATACACAGGAACTAGTGAAGTATCCAGATGTAGAAGAAACTAGGTAGACTTTTTTCTAAGGTACCATGCTAGTTTCATTTTAAAGAAACATATTTTTAGAAAATATAATACTGTGAAAATAATTTGTGATGTAAAAATGATTTAGAGTCTAGTATGTTTTAAAGTTATAAATGTTGTTATTTTCCTGAAGATATTTCCATAATAAAAATTCCATGTAGGTAGCACATAACTAGAAAACCTGAATCTAAACACAGCAGGTGTTTGATAATGATTGACCATTGCTTAAGACTAACAATTTTTCCTGCAATATCACCATCCAAGACCAACATCAACACAGTTCTATACACTTACCACCTTTATAATCCACTGTTATGACAAATAAAGCATATGGCTCCTTAATCAGAGCAGCAGAATCTCATAAACAGTATAGTAACAGGGTTTTAATTTATTTTCCCCCAAACCAAAAACTAGAAAAAATTTATAAATGATCATTTATAGCAGTGGAAAATATTATAAATATTTGTAAAGTTGTTATAAACAGTGGAAAACTGTTAAAAACAATAGTTGTATGCATAATTCAAATTTATTCATCAATTAATGAAGTATCTTTGTTTTGTTAACAGTGGTAAAGGATGACTAATGCTGGATAAGTTATCAAATCAGAAAGTAAAATTGCCTTTCTAGATTGGTAGATTGGTTTTCAATGAACATAAATACCAGAGTAATGACTGTGAATATCTATTAGCAGCAAGGTGCAACTAGACATCATTTAAAGCTTTATCACATATATAAAATATATGATATGTTTAAAGGATTAATGGAAGATGAAAAATCATCATTAGAGTATTGGTTTAGTTGTTAGAAAATGTGTACACTAAAATCAAACTCTCTGAGTTTTACAGACTTATTCTACTTTTGTAAATTGAGAAAAATCAATGACGTCCATGGATCAAGAACAGAAGGAAAAAAGAGGATAAAGGAAGACTCTTGTATTTTACAGAAATAATTCTACTGAAAGCAATCTGGTTTTTATCACTCAGTTGAATGAAAACAGCTGAGGGAAAACCCTGTGTAAGTACAGTAAAGAATGTTATCTGCTGAGGCTTCAGTGGCAAAGAGCAAACTGATGATTCACTGAAGCCATGTTATGAAGAAAAGTAATCAGAAATTATTATCCACAGAGAGAGAGAGTAGATTTAATCATTTATTTTATCTTGTTTAAATAGGAGAAAGGGAGAAAAATGTCTCAGGTCTATTTTAGACAATTCACTTAAATTTTCTTTTTAATTAGGAAGGCAATATATTCTATAATGATATTATTATGTGTAAAGAAACAAAAAAAATCATATATAACCCACTTTCTAGGTTCTAGGCAAAGTTAAAAATCTTCAAATATTTATTTCAATTATGTTTAGTTAATTGTGTTTTGTTAACTTTATCTATCTACATTTTATCCATCATACCTCTGCCAAAGCAAGTCATTTCTACAATTATTAATAATTACTGCATTAATTGCATGGTATCCATCACATGGATTTTCTGATAATATTACATATGATATGGTTTCATATTTGTGCTATATGTTAAAAGTGAAAATAAATCCTTATGTAATTATTACTGTATGCAATGATTTATTGTAATTCTTTTGTTTAGGTAACTCATTTTATCCCTACAAAAGCACCTATGAATGAGACATTAATAGCATTCTCACTTCATATCTGAGGAACTGTGGGCACTAAAAGATCAAATAACTAACCTAGGAAATGTAGTAGTTAGAATAATGATTCCCCAAAGACACATCCTATTCTGGAATCTGTGAATACATTACCTATTAAGGCAAAACAAACTTTCCAAATGTGAATAAGGTTTAAGGACCTCAAGATTATCCAGGTGGTCCCAGTCTAGTTGTAGGGGTCCTTTCTCCCCCAGTAAATAAAAGGAGGTCAATTAGAGAGATTCAGAGATTCAAAACCTGAGAACTTAATTTACCATTGCTGTCCCTGAAGATGAAGAATGGGCAGCATAAGCCAAGAAGTGCAGTGCTTCCCGAAACTGAGAATGACCTCCTCTCCCACCTTCTTTTCTCTGCATTCTGAGCAAATAACTCAATGAAAATTTTTTTCTACCTTTCAGTTTTCCACACTGTTATTACTGCAATGAACTACTTAATGTGAAGATTAAATTCATTAATCCTTCCTTCTTTTTTTCTCTTGTCCCAAGTTACCCACTTGAATTTCCATATCAATTCGTTCTTGCTTCATTGGCATTATTATTTCATTAGAGAATTTATTTCTCTTCCATGTATTTCATTGGTGATGGCAAACATTTATTTATTTATTTATTTATTATTTTTAAAAACTTTTTATTTCTTTTTTATTTTTTAATAAACATATAATGTATTTTTATCCCCAGGGGTACAGGTCTGTGAATCACCAGGTTTACACACTTCACAGCACTCACCATAGGATATACCCTCCCCAATGTCCATAACCCCACTCGCCCTCTCTCAATGCGCCCCCCCCCCCAGCAACCCTCAGTTTGTTTTGTGAGATTAAGAGTCACTTATGGTTTGTCTCCCTCCCAATCCCATCTTGTTTCATTTATTCTTCTCCTACCCTCCTAACTCCCCATGTTGCATCTCCACTTCCTCATATCAGGGAGATCATATGAAAGTTGTCTTCCTCCCATTGACTTATTTCACTAAGCATGATACCCTCTAGTTCCATTCATGTCATCGCAAATGGCAAGATTTCATTTCTTTTGATGGCTGCATAGTATTCCATTGTGTATATATACTACATCTTCTTTACACATTGATCTGTTGATGGACATCTAGGTTCTTCCCATAGTTTGGCTATTATAGACATTGCTGCTATAAACATTCGGGCGCATGTGCCCATTCGGATCACTATGTTTGTGTCTTTAGGGTAAATACCCAGTAGGCAATTGCTGGGTCATAGGGTAGCTCTATACTCAACACTTTGAGGAACCTCTATGCTGTTTTCCAGAGTGGTTGCACCAGCTTGCATTCCCACTAACAGTGTTGGAGGGTTCCCCTTTCTCCACATCCTCACCACCATCTGTCATTTCCTGACTTGTTAATTCTAGCCATTCTGACTGGTGTGACGTGGTATCTCATTGTGGTTTTGATTTGTATTTCCCTGATGCCAAGTGATGTGGAGCACTTTTTCATGTGTCTTTTGGCCATCTGGATGTCTTCTTTGCAGAAATGTCTGTTCATGTCTTCTGCCCATTTCTTGATTGGATTATTTGTTCTTTGGGTGTTCAGTTTTCTAAGCTATTTATAGATTTGGGATACTAGCCCTTTATCTGATACGTCATTTGAAAATATCTTCCATTCTGTCAGTTGTCTTTTGGTTTTGATGACTATTTCCTTTGCTGTGCAGAAGCATTTGATCTTGATAAAGTCCCAATAGTTCATTTTTGCCCTTGCTTCCCTTGCCTTTGGCGATGTTCCTAGGAAGAAGTTGCTGTGGCTGAGGTCGAAGAGGTTGCTGCCTGTGTTCTCCTCAAGGATTTGGATGGATTCCTTTCTCATGTTGAGGTCCTTCATCCATTTTGAGTCAATTTTTGTGTGTGGTGTATGGAAATGGTCCAGTTTCATTTTTCTGCATGTGGCTGTCCAATTTTCCCAATACCATTTGTTGAAGACACTTTTTTTTTTTTCCATTGGACATTCTTTCTTGCTTTGTTGAAGATTAGTTGACCATGGAGTTGAGGATCTACTTCTGGGCTCTCTTTTCTGTTCCATTGATCTATGTGTCTATTTTTGTACCAGTATCTTACTGTCTTGATGATGACAGCTTTATAATAGAGCTTGAAGTCCAGAATTGTGATGCCACAACTTTGGCTTTCTTTTTCAATATTCCTTTGGCTATTCGAGGTCTTTTCTGATTCCATATAAATTTTAGGATTATTTGTTCCATTTCTTAAAAAAATGGATGGTATTTTGATAGGGATTGCATTAAATGTGTAGATTGCCTTAGGTAGCATAGACATTTTCACAATATTTATTCTTCCAATCCAGGAGCATGGAACATTTTTCCATTTCTTTGTGTCTTCCTCAATTTCTTTCATGAGTACTTTATAGTTTTCTGCATATGGATTCTTAGGCTCTTTGGTTAGGTTTATTCCTAGGTATCTTATAGTTTTGGGTGCAATTGTAAATGTGATTGAATCCTTAATTTCTCTTTCTTCTGTCTTGTTATTGGTATAGAGAAATGCAACTGATTTCTGTGCATTGATTTTATATCCTGACACTTTACTGAATTCCTGTACAAGTTCTAGCAGTTTTGGAGTGAAGTCTTTTGGATTTTCCACATATAGTATCATATCATCTGCAAAGAATGATAGTTTGACTTCTTCTTTGCTGATTTGGATGCCTTTAATTTCCTTTTGTTGTCTGATTGCTGAAGCTAGGACTTCTAGTACTATGTTGAATAGCAATGGTGATAATGGATATCCCTGACATGTTCCTGACCTTAGGGGAAAACCGTTCAGTTTTTCTCCATTGAGAATGAAATTTGTGGTGGGTTTTTCACAGATGGTTTTGATAATATTGAGGTATGTGCCCTCTATCCCTACACTTTGAAGAGTTTTGATCAGGAAGGGATTCTGTACTTTGTCAAATGCTTTTTCAGCATCGATTGAGAATATCATATGGTTCTTGTTCTTTCTTTTATTAATGTATTGTATCACATTGATTGATTTGTGGATCTTGAACCAACCTTGCAGTCCTGGATAAATCCCACTTGGTGGTGTTAAATAATCCTCTTAATGTACTGTTGAATCTGATTGGCTAGTATTTTGGTGAGAATTTTCGTGTCTGTGTTCATCAAGGATATTGGTCTGTAGTTCTCTTTTTTGGTGGGATCCTTGTCTGGTTTTGGGATCAAGGTGATGCTGGCCTCATAAAATGAGTTTGGAAGTTTTCCTTCGATTTCTATTTTTTGGAACAGTTTCAGGAGAATAGGAATTACTTCTTCTTTAAATGCTTGGTAGAATTCCCCTGGGAAGCCATCTGGCCCTGGGCTTTTCTTTGTTTGGAGATTTTTGATGACTGTTTCAATCTCCTTACTGATTATGGGTCTGTTCAGGTTTTCTATTTCTTTCTGGTTCAGTTGTGGTAGTTTATATGTCTCTCGGAATGCATCCATTTTTCCAGATTGTCAAATTTGTTGGCATAGAGTTGCTCATAGTATGTTCGTCTCTTGTAATGCATCCATTTCTTCCAGATTGTCAAATTTGTTGGCATAGAGTTGCTCATAGTATGTTCTTATAATTGTCTGTATTTCTTTGGTGATAGTTGTGATCTCTTTCATTCATGATTTTATTGATTTGGGTCCTTTTTCTTCTCTTTTTGATAAGTCTGACCAGGGGGTTACCAATCTTATTAATTCTTTCAAAGAACCAGCTCCTAGTTTTGTTCATTTGTTCTTTTTTTTTTTTTTTTTTTTTGGTTTCTATTTCATTGATCTCTGCTTTGATCTTTATGATTTCTCTTCTCCTGCTGGGTTTAGGCTTTCTTTCTTGTTCTTTCTCCAGCTCCTTTAGGTGTAGAGTTGGGTTGTGTACTTGAGACCTTTCTTGTTTCTTGAGAAAGGCTTGTACCACTATATATTTTCCTCTCAGGACTGCCTTTGCTGTGTCCCACAGATTTTGAACCATTGTGTTTTCATCATAATTTGTTTCCATGAATTATTTCAATTCTTCTTTAATTTCCTGGTTGATCCATTCATTCTTTAGAAAGATGCTGTTTAGTCTCCATGTATTTGCATTCTTTCCAAATTTCCTCTTATGATTGAGTTCTAGCTTCAGAGCATTGTGGTCTGAAATTATGCAGGGAATAATCCCAATCTTTTGATACTGGTTGAGACCTGATTTAGGACCCAGTATGTGATCTATTCTGGATAATATTCCATGTGCACTAGAGAAGAATGTGTATTCTGTTGCTTTGGGATGAAATGTTCTGAATATATCTGTGATGTCCATCTGGTCCAGTGTGTCATTTAAGGCCTTTATTTCCTTGTTGATATTTTGCTTGGATGATCTATCCATTTCAGTGAGGGGAGTGCTAAATTCCCCTACTATTATTGTATTATTATTGATGTGTTTCTTTGATTTTGTTATTAATTGGTTTATATAGTTGGATGCTCCCACATTAGGGCCATAGATATTTAAGATTGTTAGATCTTCATGTTGGGCAGACATTTTGAGTATGATACAGTGTCCTTCCTCATCTCTTACTATAGTCTTTGGCTTAAAATCTAATTGATCTGATATAAGGATTGCCACCCCAGCTTTGTTCTGATGCTCATTACAATGGGAAATTGTTTTCCATCCCCTCACTTTAAATCTGGAGGTGTCTTCGGGTCTAAAATGAGTTTCTTGTAGGCAGCATATTGATGGTTTTTTTTTTATCCATTCTGATACCCTGTGTGTTTTGATTGGGGTATTTAGCCCATTAACATTCAGGGTAACTATTGAGTGGTATGAGTTTAGTGCCATTGTTTTGCCTGTAAGGTGACTGTTACTGTATATTGTCTCTGTTCCTTTCTGATCCACTACTTTTAGGCTCTCTCTTTGCTTAGAGGACCCCTTTCAATATTTCCTGTAGAGCTGGTTTTGTGTTTGCACATTCTTTCAGTTTTTGTTTGTCCTGGAAGTTTTATCTCTCCTCCTATTTTCAATGATAGTCTAGCTGGATATAGTATTCTTGGCTTCATGTTTTTCTCGTTTAGTGCTCTGAATATATCATGCCAGCTCTTTCTGGCCTGCCAGGTCTCTGTGGATAAGTCTGCTGCCAAACTAATATTTTTACCATTGTATGTTACAGACTTCTTTTCCCAGGCTGCTTTCAGGATTTTCTCTTTGTCACTAAGACTTGTAAAATTAACTATTAGGTGACGGGCTGTGGACCTATTCTTGTTGATTTTGAGAGGGGTTTTCTGCACCTCCTGGATTTTGATGCTTGTTCCCTTTGCCATATTAGGGAAATTCTCTCCAATAATTCTCTCCAATATACCTTCTGCTCCCCTCTCTCTTTCTTCTTCTGGAATCCAAATTATTCTAATGTTGTTTTGTCTGATGGTGTCACTTATATTTCAAATTCTCCCCTCATGGTCCAGTAGCTGCTTGTCCCTCTTTTGCTCAGCTTCTTTATTCTCTGTCATTTGGTCTTCTATATCACTAATTCTTTCTTCTGCCTCATTTATCCTAGCAGTGGGAGCCTCCATTTTTGTTTGCACCTCATTAATAGCTTTTTTAATTTCAACTTGGTTAGACTTTAGTTCTTTTATTTCTCCAGAAAGCATTTTTATATCTCCAGAGAGTGTTTCTCTAATATCTTCCATGCCTTTTTCGAGCCCAGCTAGAACCTTGAGAATCGTCATTCTGAACTCTAGATCTGACATATTACCAATGTCTGTATTGTTTAGGTCCCTAGCCTTCGGGATTGCCTCTTGTTCTTTTTTTGTGTGTGGTGTATTTTTCTGCCTTGTCATTTTGTCCAGATAAGAGTATATGAAGGAGGAAGTAAAATACTAAAAGTGTGGCAAAGACCCCAGAAAAATGTGCTTTATCCAAATCAGAAGAGACCCCAAATCGTGGGGGAGAGAAAGGGGATAAATAGAGGTTCATAAAAAAAAGAAAAAATTTAAAAAAGAAAACAAAGAAAGAAAAAATATATGTATTAGATAAACTAGTTAAAAAACGTTAGAAAAGAAAAGGGTAAAAGTTTAAAAAAATTTAGCAGAAGAAAAAAATTGAAAAAAATTAAATTAACTGCAAGACTAAAGAATCATGGGGAGAAAGCCATGAGTTCCCTGCTTTGCTTTCTCCTCCTGTGGAATTCCGCTGCTGTCCTTGGTATTGAACCTGCTTTCCTTGGTAGATGAACTTCATCCTGGCTGGATTTCTTGTTGATCTTCTGGGGGAGGGGCCTGTTTTAGTGACTCTCAAGTGTCTTTCCCCGAGGTGGAATTGCACCGCCCTTTCCAGGGCCAGGCTAAGTAATCTGCTCACTTTCAGGAGCTTTTGTTACCTGAATGCTTTCTGTAGAGTTCTGAGGATGGGAATGAAAATGGCAGCCTCACAGTCTCCCGCCTGGAGGAGCCAAGAGCCCAGGGCCCCACTCCTCAGTGCGCCCCCAGAGAACAGTGCCTAATCACTCCCATATCCCCAGCCTCCAGCCATGCTCCAAACTCATCCAGCCTGTGACTGGTTCAAGGTATCCCTGAGCTGAGTTCTCACTCCTCATCTCTGTCTGTGTAGCTGGCTTCCCCATTCTAATACCTGCAAGCTCTGTGACACTCCGACACCCCCAATCCTTCTGTGACCCTGTGGGCCATGCTGACCCCATGTGGGCTTAACCCCGGTTTAGCCTCTGGAGCAATGTCCCTCAATGGAACAGACTTTTAAAAGTCCTGATTTTGTGCTCCGTTGCTCCACAGCTTGCTGGTAGCTGGTCCCTTCCCCTGCAGTCTATCTTCCCATCGCTTTGGATTCCCTTCTCCGCCAGTCCTACCTTTCAGAAAGTGGTTGATTTTCTGTTTCTAGAATTGATGTTCTTCTTCTCTTCGATCTCCCGTTGGATTTGTAGGTGTTTGCAATGTTTAGATAAGCTATCTAGCTGATCTCCTGCTACCTGATGTAGTCTCAGCCTGCTACTTCTCTGCCATCTTGACTCCTGGCTCCGGTGATGGCAAACATTTTTTAAGGCTAACAATCTGTATTGTATTTTCAGAGTAACAAAAACAGTGAATAAAATTCCTTGTTTCAAGTATTTAATTTAAATATTTAGTCAAAAATCCTATACAATAAAAATATTAATTAAGCTAACAATATATAGAATGTTATTTTCCAACAAAACTCATAGAAACGGGGCGCCTGGGTGGCTCAGTGGATTGAGCCGCTGCCTTCGGCTCGGGTCATGGTCTCAGGGTCCTGGGATCGAGCCCCGCATCGGGCTCTCTGCTCTGCGGGGAGCCTGCTTCCTCCTCTCTCTCTGCCTGCCTCTCTGCCTACTTGTGACCTCTCTCTCTGTCAAATAAATAAAATCTTTAAAAAAAAAACTCATAGAAACTAGAGATATTGTTCACCATTAAAGCTTACAAATAATTTTAAAGATAAAAAGTGTAAGACATAAGTAAATGTGGAGAAGTTGAAGAGGGTCAACACTTGGCACATTGGAATTCAATCTGGCTAGGATGTGTCATATGAAGTCTCTGATTGATGTATGATGTCACAAATGTTTACATGGAAAGGAAATGTTTCAGTGATGAACTATCTCCACACTTTACTCCAATAGTTACATAGCTTACATGATATTTTTCAAGGAAACTTGATAACATATGGATTCCAGATTTGTTCACAAGGTAAGTCCAAAAATACAAAGAATTGTATCATTGTAGCAAATATTGCATTTGCAAGAAGTGTGCCTTTGGTAGGTTTATAAGGAGATTCAACAGGTCACCATTCTTCTCTCTTTCCCTTTGGTATATCTCTCTTGTAAAGTGAAAGAATGAGTGCAAGACTGAAATTTTCTTTCTATAAATGTTATGAACATTTCTTAAGATTTTCTAATTTACCTTCCTTAAAACCAGTCACATTACGCATGTATAGTGTCCATTCTCTAAAAATGTTGATAAAGAAACATTGTTTAATAAATATATATATATATTTATTATATAATATATAATATTATTATATTATATATATAATATATATATTATATATATAATATATAATATTAATTATATATATAATATATATACACACATATATATAAAATATATAATATTATAATATAATATATAATATTTATATATTATATATTATATATATAATATATAAAATGCCTGGGTAGTTCAATCAGTTAAACATCTGCCTCTCTCTCAGGCTATAGATCAGGGTCCTAGAATCAAGTCTCTTGTGGGGCTTCCTGCTCAATGGGGAGTCTGCTTCCCCCGTTTCTCTTTGCCCCCCTCCCCCTTTTTTGTGCTCTCTCTCTTGCTCGCTCTGACCCTTTAAAATGAATAAAGTCTTAAAAAATTTCTAAATCCACATATTAATTTGTAGTTTAACCAAGTGTTTATAATTGCCAATTTCTTATCCTCTGCTTTGTCTTGACTCAAGTTTAATCAGCATTTCTCTTCCACATACACCCCTGAACTTTGGCTTCCACTCAAGCCTGAGCAAATGCTAAAATGCCTACCCTACATCCTCCTTCTATGCACATTATCAAATCCCAAGAATCAGCTTACCATGGAAAAACAAATTTCCTATTTAACCATGCAACCATGCTGTCTGCTCATTCTCCCTTGCATGCCCAACTTTTCCTTTTTGCTAGGACTAAGCATTTCCCTGTTCGATTTTGAAGTGCTTGCAGATTTCTGAATTCAGTGTTCTCATTTCAATAGCTTTTTTGAGTAAAGTGTCCATATTTGGGGTTTGGGGGACAGTTTCTACTTGAAAACTTCATCCACTGCTTCACCACATTATTCAGTTTTAATGTAGATTTGTAAACTGTTAAGATATGTCATAAAGTGTCTAAGTATTTATGTTTCACCATAGCATTCAAAAACACTGATTTTTGGAGTCAGAGTTCCTAATTTCAAATCTCAGCTAGCCACTTACTTGGGCAAACCGCTTTAGGCTCATTGAGAGTTTTCCTTATCTGAATAATGAGAAGGGAGATATAAAATCTCTCATATATTTGGTACGATGTTTAAATGAAATAATACTTAAAAATGATCAGATTAGCCTATATATACAAAATACTCTATTTTAGTTATTATTAAATCATAGTATTTCTTCACAATATCTTTTTAAATCTTTTATTTATAAAAATTGAGTGAAAGTATGTTCTATTTAATATCTCAAAATATCACATAAAATCTGAAATTATAGTTATTAAATTTTTATTTTTCCAATTGTAAATTTTATTTTTATTATTCAAATAAAAATAAGTGACATTTTACAAGCAGAGAAAGTTAATTATCGTGTGGTTTCACTTACTTGTGGAACATAAGGAAAAACATGGAGGACATTAGGAGAAGGAAACGAAAAGTGAATTGGGGGAAATGAGAGGGGGAGATGAACAAAGAGACTGTGGACTCTGAGAAACAAACTGAGGGTTTTAGAGGGGAGAGGGTTGGGGGGATGGGTGAGCCTGGTAGAACCTGGTATTAAGGAAGGCACGTACTGCATGGAGCACTGGGTGTTGTACATAAACAGTGAATCTTGGAACACTGCATCAAAAACTAATGACATATTTTATGGTGACTGACATAACACAATAAGAAAATAAGTGATATTTTAAAAGCAAAATGATTAGCACTTAAGGAAATAAGAAAATTATTTTATAACTTATCATTGTATGGGTGTTTTTTTTTTTAACCATAAAATGACATCAACAGTTATTACCAAAACAACATGTACTTTATTAAGCACACTACTAACTTTGTAGCTAGAGTGCTGACTTGTCTTTTCTATGCTGAGTCCTCACAGACTAAGTGGATGTACATTTGAGAGAAGGTATATATATTTACATAATCTGTGATTAAGAAAGAACAATTCCACTGTAACTAAAATGAAATTTCAATCACTTCAATTAGTCAATCTTGAAGTAATTCTAGTAACTCAAGTTTCATGAATCTACAATTTCAATATCAAAGATCAACTCAATTATATACTGATTTAAGAGCAAACTATATCACTATGCTTACTGGACACAAATACAAGTAGCTATATTATGAATAGATCATATTTCAATGCTATTTTCCTTTAATTCACTGGATCTATTTCTTTTAGCATATTCCTTTAACAAGTAAAAATAATAAAAGATTAAATGTTCAATTTTACTTCCTTAAGGGAAAAGACATTCTACATTTCTTCCTAAGAAACCCAGTCATGAAATACCTCGTGAAAAGTTAAATGATCATATGAAATGTTAAAGAGCAAAAAAACAAAGTTGAATTTTCTTTTTAAAGATTTTATTTATTTATTTGACAGAGAGAGGTCACAAGTAGGCAGAGAGGCAGGCAGAGAGAGTGAGAGGGAAGCAGGCTCCCTTTAGAGCAGAGAGCCTGACGTGGGACTCGATCCCAGGACCCTGAGATCATGACCTGAGCCGAAGGCAGCAGCTTAAACCACTGAGCCACCCAGATGCCACCAAAGTTAAATTTTATATCTATTTCTATAAAAAAACATGTTGTCAAAAGTTATTTTAAGAAAGTGAATAAAGAATCAACTTTTGGTGATGATGCTGGCACATCTCTCAAATTATTACATTAGAGACAATTCTGGTAATCTTTAGCGTTGGCTTCATGACTCACTTTAACAGTATCTGGTACAGATTTCCAGTGAGCTCTGATATATTATTGGCATAATTTAATAATGAATAATTTTCTCTTGCAAAGCCTTTCCCAGTAGAACTTCTTTCACAAAGATTTTAACCTGTTTGCATCCTGCTATTCAGTAGCTAAAAAAAAAAAAAAAAAAAAAAGTTCT
This sequence comes from Meles meles, assembly GCF_922984935.1. Taxonomy (NCBI): domain Eukaryota; kingdom Metazoa; phylum Chordata; class Mammalia; order Carnivora; family Mustelidae; genus Meles; species Meles meles. The sequence continues at coordinate 29,299,562 of NC_060070.1, forward strand.
CATTGCCTTTCTGTGGCTGTCCTGATACTAAAATGAGATTTCTCTCTGGAAAGATGAATTGATGGGACTTGATGACAACTGTAATTCTCTGCCTCTTAAAGATTACTATTTTATTATCCTGGTGGCCATCACCATGATATCGAACTTATGATACAGTAGTAAAAGTCTAAAACTAAAGATATAGACATGCTTTATTCATGGAGCTGGTATTCACAACACCAAATCTTGTCTTTTAAGTAAATTATATTAATCAAATTAATGTCTTAAATAATGTCTTTTTCATAAATGAGTTATAGATTTTAAAATTTATGCCTATGGGCACCTGGGTGGCTCAGTGGGTTAGGCCTCTACCTTCAGCTCAGGTCATGATCTCAGAGTCCTGGGATCGAGTCCCAAATAGCTGTCTGCTCAGCAGAGAGCCTGCTTCCCCCTCTCTCTCTGCCTACTTGTGAATTCTCTCTGTATGTGTCAAATAAATAAATAAAGTCTTTAAAAAAATTTATGCCTAATATGCAAAGTATTTATTTTCGATGAATAGTAATACCATGCATTAATCTTTTTTTGCCCAATAGCAGCGTCCTGGAGACTCTGTAAATATTAAATGAGAAAATACAAAATATATTTAAAATACTCTAGTTAAAAGTGATCATACTGAACTATTAGAATCATGATATTGAGTTATGTTTTTCTTGGGGTGCCTGGGTGGCTCAGTCGGTTGGGTGTCTACCTCTTGATTTCCACCTTCATGATCTCAGTGTTGTGAAATTGAGCCTGTATGGGCTCCATGCGCAGTGGAGGGAGTATGCTTGAGATGTTCTTTCTCCTTCTGCTCTTCCTCCATTAAAATAAACAAAAAAATGTTAAAAAAAAAGAAATGTGACACATAGACCAGTGGAACAGAGTAGAGAACCCAGATATGGACCCTTAACTCTATCATCAAATAATCTTCGACAAAGCAGGAAAAAATATACAGTGGAAAAAAGACAGTCTCTTCAATAAATGGTTCTGGGAAAATTGGACAGCTATATGTAGAAGAATAAAACTCAACCACTCTCTTACACCATACACAAAGATAAACTTGAAATGGATAAGAGACCTCAATGTGAGACAGGAATCCATCAGAATCCTAGAAGAGAACATAGGCAGTAACCTCTTCGATATCAGCCATAGCAACTTCTTTCAAGATATGTCTCCAAAGGCCAAGGAAATAAAAGCAAAAATGAACTTTTGGTACTTCATCAAGAGCTTCTGCACAGCAAAGGAAACAGTCAACAAAACAAAGAGGCAACCCATGGAATGGGAGAAGATATTTGCAAATGATAGTACAGACAAAAGGTTGATATCCAGGATCTATAAAGATCTCCTCAAACTCAACACACACAAAACAGATAATCATATCAAAAAATGGGCAGAAGATATGAACAGATACTTCTCCAATGAAGACATACAAATGGCTATCAGACACATGAAAAAATGTTCATCATCACTAGCCATCAGGGAGATTCGAATTAAAACCACATTGAGATACCACCTGACACCAGTTAGAATGGCCAAAATTAGCAAGACAGGAAACAACGTGTGTTGGAGAGGATGTGGAGAAGGGGAACCCTCTTACACTGTTGGTGGGAATGCAAGTTGGTGCAGCCACTTTGGAGAACAGTGTGGAGATTCCTCGAGAAATTAAAAATAGAGCTTCCCTATGACCCTGCAATTGCACTACTGGGTATTTACCCCAAAGATACAGATGTAGTGAAAAGAAGGGCCATCTGTACTCCAATGTTTATAGCAGCAATGGCCATGGTCACCAAACTGTGGGAAGAACCAAGATGCCCCTCAACGGACGAATGGATAAGGAAGGTGTGGTCCACATACACTATGGAGTATTATGCCTCCATCAGAAAGGAAGAATACCCGGGGCGCCTGGGTGGCTCAGTGGGTTAAAGCCTCTGCCTTCGGCTCAGGTCATGATCCCAGGGTCCTGGGATCGAGCCCCGCATCGGGCTCTCTGCTCTGCGGGGAGCCTGCTTCCTCCTCTCTCTCTGCCTGCCTCTCTGCCTAGTTGTGATTTCTCTCTGTCAAATAAATAAAAAAAAATATTAAAAAAAAAAAAAAAAAAAAAAGAAAGGAAGAATACCCAACTTTTGTATCAACATTGATGTGACTGGAAGAGATTATGCAGAGTGAAATAAGTTAAGCAGAGAGAATCAATTATCATATGGTTTCACTTATTGCAGAGCATAAGAAATAACACGAAGGACCTGGGGAGATGGAGAGGAGAAGGGAGTTGAGGGAAATTAGAGGAGGAGATGAACCATGAGAGACTATGGACTCTGAAAAACAACCTGAGGGTTTTGAAGGAGTGGGGAGTGGGAGGTTGGGGGAGCCAGGTGGTGGGTATTATGGAGGGCACGCATTGCATGGAGCACTAGGTGTGGTGCAAAAACAATGAATTCTGTTATGCTGAAAAGAAAAAAGAAATATGTTTGTTCTTTCTTAAAAGAAAATAGGTTTAGAATTTTCATCTCCTCGGGGCGCGTGGATGGCTCAGCCTTCGGCTCAGGTCATGATCCCAGGATCCTGGGATTGAGCCCCGCATCGGGCTCTCTGCTTAGCTGGGAGCCTGTTTCCTTCTCTCTCTCTCTCTGCCTGCCTCTCTGCCTACTTGTAATCTCTATCTGTCAGATAAATAAATCTTAAAAAAAAAAATTATCATCTCCTTTATTTTAAATTTTTCTTCTTCAGATTTATGACTTATTCTTACACAAAAACAAAGCATTAAGACCATTTGTGTACAGTATCAATTCGTTATTTAGTTTATATATGGATAATAACAAATATGGTAAAGAAGTTCAGAAACAAATATTTTTTCATTAAATTTAATTTTAGATTGATTTCTCATAATCAAGTCAATGGAAAATATCTTTTGTATATATAGTCACATTTTCAAGCCTATCCATTCTTATATATTAGTTGATAACCACTTATACTAAATATTTAATGGGTGTGAATATATATCATCTAAATTTTCTCCATTTCAAGTTTTTCTTTTATGTGTAATTCCTACACATGTGAGGTATTTGAACTACAAAATACAGTGTTTAGACCCAACTTCTTGGGTCTAAACCAATTTTAAGATTGCTTAACTATTACTGTATCTTTCATGTTAAAGCATAACAGTCAGTAGGAACTTATGTCAATACAACCTTCAGTACAAAGCAGAGCACAGAACTATACCCATGACAGACTTAGAAACCAAAACTAAGTGAGACTTGGATCTTCACTTACACCCCAGTTCTTTATGACATTTTGTTTATGCTCAAGACTTTTTAGTAGGAAAACCTGAGACAATTTCTATAAAGAAATTTATTTTATAATTATGTTAGTCCAACTCATAATGAGATTTCTATTTGGTATAATGCTGGTATAATTGGATTGATCATAACAAAGTTTCTAATAATATCAATGATCATATGTATTGGGTGATTGAGCTTAAAGTTTCAGGATAGCCTCCCTGGGAAGCTAATTAGCCAGAGGAAGAACTAGATGTAGTGAGCAATTTGTTAACTGTTATAGGTTGGAGAATTAGAAAAAAATCTTTTGAGCATGTACCCATGCTTCTGTATGGGAGAACATGTTAAACTGAGGGTGTAAATTTCTGTAAAATTAAAACAACTATTGGGTTTTGTTTCCATGCATCTCTTAACCTAAATGTATAGAACACCATAATAATTACAATATGATCAAAGTTCATTATCCACAGGAGCAGCTTAATTTGTGTTTGAGTTCATTGGCCAGAGTACAATGCTATCTGTAGGTTATTTCATAAATGTACACTTTAGGTCTCATCAGAGGCAAGTGAATGTGCATAGATAAGGCAAACACAACAATACATCTCAAAAGATCTTTCCCAATATAGGTATTACCTTAGGGTGGAAAAAATAAGTTTGTTTTTGAAAGCCAGCACTTTTAGTTTTTGATTTTGCTTCCATCTGGAGGAGCATACTTAACAGCTCATCTTGGGTCAATGAATGTTTTTGTTTTTGTTTTTGTTTTTTTCTATTTTTCTTCTCTAGCATGCCGTATAACTACCTGGTGAGTTTGTTCTATTCATTTTTCTAAAGTTATGTTGCATGTGCAGGCTAATTACAATTTTTTTTCTCTTCCTCTTGAAAGAATTTTCTTTCTTTGTGACCAGCATAGGACAATACATTTTTTCCTCAGTAGATGTGTCTTTTTTAAAAGTAAATTCAGCTTGACCTTGGGCTCTAGACAAGTGTCAATGTTGGTACTCCAAACATGTTGTAATCTGAGTTATAGAAATGTGCAAATTAATACAAATTCCCCCAAATAACATGGTATATTGAACATCAAGAGCAAAAAAATGTACTGACTGAAAATAAAGGAGAAAAAAATTCAGATATGCTGGGACAAAAGAAGAAGGAAAACATGAAAGGAAAAAGCAGGGGAAAAGATGAGAGAGAAAAAGGAGGTTGGAAGATAGGTTTATTTGATGTACTCAGAGTAAGAAAATAAGTACCAGAAACTATTTCCTTTTCCTGAATATGGACACAATCACATGCAGTAACTGTTCTGCAGTAGGAGAATCATAATTCACAGAAGGATGTAAAAATGATCAAAATATAAGTAGCAGAAGAAGGCATAGATGTATATACATATACTATGGTGCTCTAGGGAATAACTTAATTATTTGAGACTTTAGAGAATTCTTAACCATCAGCTCACTCTTTGCTCAGAGAAGCAAACAGTGCAGTTGACTTTGGTATGTTTTTGGTTTCCTTAGACAGGGAGATTATGCATTTTAGGGAGTAAGGAGAAAAAGTTTGCCAATAAATTTGGAGCAGAAAATCGACCTTTAGGAAAAAGACAGTCCAAACACAGACTAGGGTGGAGTGGTAGCCACTGTTCTAGTTCACTTCTGAATGTGACTATTAATCAACTCCCTGTGGCTTCTGGTAAAACCTAAAACTACACCCAAGTCTGAAGAGATCATTATAAAGGCTGACAGTGCTAAAGAACTAATGCCTAGTAGGGATCAAGTGTGAGGGGCAATGCAGTGTTTCTATTAGATTAGCTACACAAAATATATGCTAAACAACAACAATCACATTGTAACTTTAAAAAGCCAAAACAATATCATAGCAGAGTGCAGACTTAATACTAAATACCAGCATATCAGTAGATCTCAAATTGTTATCGTCTTCATTTTTGTCCCTAATGAAAATCAGTGTAGTTACTGAGTGATGGCAGTGTGGGCTAGGAAGGAGTTAGATGTTTAAGAACTATAGCAATGAGAGAAAGCCCTAAGATGCCTATTGTTGTTTTTCCACATTTAATATCTCTAAAATCAGAGTTCTTTGCTCCTTGGCATCTACCTTAAAGTTGTTGGTTAGAGAGCAGTCATGGAATTTTCATTGCCTGTTCTTGCATGCACTTGCTTGTTTGTCCTGCTGGCACAACAGTATAATTGCAATTCCTTGTTATGAAAGTCAAAATATTATTAAAGAAACACTTTGGGGAAAGAATATAAATATTAATTGTTTTCTGAAAACCTTTTATTAAAACTTTCAGTAAAATCAGGTAAGCAAAAGCATCAAAATATGCAGAGAGGGTGTCATATCTTGAAAAACATTTTGAGAGAAAAGTACTATTATAGGAAATATTGCATCACTAGTGCTGTATATGGACAATTATACTATGTGAATAAACATATATATCAGTGTCTCTTAAGTCAAAAGGTGATCCAGAAAAAATAAGTGATCCAGAGGAGTCGGACTGAAAATGTGAAAGTATTAAAACCATCCTAACAAATGTATTTTGTTTATATTATCTTTTTCATATGTACACAAATTTGTATTATAAAATTTGTATGTAATTCTAAGAGTTCCTCCAATGGGCATAAAATTCCTAACTTATAAGAAAGAATACATTGACAGTAAATTTTCTTTTATACTGGCTCATGAAAGTGGGCAAGTGTTACAATTAAGTATAACTTAAAGTGGATGAAAACATGGTATTAAAAAGTACTATATGAATAATGCAGAGGGTCCACAATGATTGTTGGAAAAAGAAGGGGATGTGAGGAAATGAAGTCACTTTTTGTTAGCTGGAGTATAACAGGGAAGACAACCTCCACAAAAACTGCTTCAGAGTGATTAAGCAGAGAAGAGATTTTATAGAGTTTTGGGGAGACAGGGATACTTTGAAGACGTATAGCAAAAATTATGAGAAAACAGCAAATATTGAGAAGTATTGACAACAAATTCTCCTGACCTTGGTGAACATCCTTGTGAAGATTATTTTGAATTCTCTGCCAAGTAAATCATATACCATGCTTTCATTTGGAGATTTATCTTATTCTTCTGTTTGGAACATATTGCCTGATTTCTCCATTTTCCTTGACTCTTTGTGTTGGTGTCTGCACAAAAGACAAAACAGCCACATTTTCCTAGTCTTCAGGAACTGACCTCATACAGTGGTAGACTCTTGCCAATTAGTCTGGTTAGAAATTCGGAAGGCCTTTCACACTTGCATGATAGTTCAACCTGCTTTCTTTGTTCTTAGTGCTGTCTGGAATATTCTGGGTTCCATCAGTGCTGAAAAGAGTGGAATCAAAGCCACTTCCTTGGGCAGTCCCCAGAAAAGTTAGATCATGGAGAGTCTATCCAACTATTTCCCTCCTCAGGGAGAAGCTGGGGTCTGGCATTTTTTTTGCTTGCTTTCTCTGTGTTAATCCAGGGAGAGGGGCTATCACAACAAGTTGCATGTTTGATCAAACTATCATCTTTCTCACTGGACCCCAGATGACTAGAATATGCCAGGTCTCCTTAGCACTCCAAGACAGTTGAAACAGAAGCCAGTCCTTTGGGCAGGCCCCAGAAAGGTTGGGACATTGGATGTATGACACAACTCTTTGCTATTCTAGAAAGAAGCTCAGAGCTGTTTTTTTTTTTGTTGTTTGTTTGTTTTTTTTTTTTTTTTTTTAATCCACTTGGTTTGTGCTAATCTGGTTGGAGTGGCTATATTCAGTGTCAGTCCAAAGTTCCATCTCTGTTCTTGCTAGTTCCCAGAAGGATAGATTTTCTAGGTCCTGTCAGCACTTTGTGACAAACAAGACTGAAATCAGGCCTTTGCTAGTTATAGGAAACCTGCGGTATTGAAAGCACAGACAAACTTCTTCCCTCCATAGAGAGAGAAATAGGACTTCTGTGTTCCAGGGAAACAAGCATTTCCAGCTTACTAAATATTGCCAAATGGCCCTCCAAAATGATGTCCCAATTAACTCTTCCTCCAATATTCCACGAATCTCTTTTTTTCTTTAGCCTGTTTCTAAACTCTGTAGTCTATTCCTCATTCATTGTGTTTATTCTTGCATATCACACTGTTTCGAAATTTTCCATGTTACTGGATTGGCTCCTTTGTTTCTGTAAGACCCGTCTCCTCTTTTTCTTGTTCATCTTTATCTTGGTCATTCCTGGCCCTTTTTCTTTCCACATAATTTTTTTGAGCAGCTAACCCAGTTCCAAATAATAATAATAATAATAGTAGTAATTAATAATAATAATGATAATAATAATAAAAGATGCTGTCGGGTTCTTGATTGGGATTGCATTAAATTCTACTGACATGAGGTATCTAAAAATAGTGAAATTCATAGAAGCATAGAGTAGAATGGTGGTTTGCAGGGGTTGGGGAGAAGGGGAAAATGGAGAGTTGTTATATATCAGTTTTAAAATTTCAATTATGAAATTATGCTGGATAAATAAGTTATAGAGAACTACTGTACATATAATGCCTATAGAAAACAACGCAACAAACATTTAAGAGGGTAAATCTCACATTAGTGTTTGTATCACAATAAAAAAGGAAAGATGAAAAGAAATATTTTTTTTCATATATATGAAATGTGTGTGTGTGCTTCTACATATATTCTCTTTTTAAAGGATTGTTATATTCATTTTGGAAAGCTTCATAAGTGATCTGACATATTCACCCACACTGAAGAATCTTGTTTTGATAAGATTAAGTTGAATTTTCTCCTTAATGTCTTGTATATCTAATATGACTATCTTTGATCTTTCTCTTCTCTTTACTGGCATTCTTTCTTTGTTCTCTTTCTTTGCATTTCTGTAAAGATGCACTCACCTTCATTTTCATTTAATTTTTGACTGCACCTTCTACTGCATCTTTGTTGTCATATTCCTGATGTCTCTTTGTGCTTTTCTTTTTATCTAAAAATTCTATTCCATTCAGCTTTTAATCTTTTAAATCTATTCTACCAACACTGTCTCTTTTAATCTTCTCTTGGTGTCCCTTTTTGTTGTGGCTCTTGATCTTTTGATTTTGTTTCCCACTTTATCAAAAATGACTCACTGTCCTGCTTTGTCTTATGATTAAGAACCTTAGATGAAAATTATTTTATAATAACTAGAAGAAAGTTATCACAGGCATAAAACTTTTTAATGACATGCTAATTCACTAGTTTACTGATAGATTCAATTTAATTATGAAATACTCTCTTTTAATTGAAATATTTCACATTAATAACAACCTACTTCATGCATGCCTTCCATAATAAAAATATAAAGATTCCCCCAAATCACAAAATAAGTGGTTGGCAACCCAGTTAATATTGGTCTATAGTGTGTAAAAGAAAAGGGAAAGAATTATTATCCTTTTTCACATAAAACTTACTTTTTATTTCTTTATAATCTAATACATATATATTTAATTCCTTCAATAGTTCTGATGGCTGTATTTTCAATAATCATTTATAAATCTATGGAACAATATTGCTAAATTGCAGTAATTGAATGTGGTAATAGTAAACCAAAAATCACTTGGTTATATAAACTCCAAACATTGCTACAAGCAGAAATGTTAAAGAAATGTTAAAAGAAACGTTATGAGTGAGCTAAGTGCAGGTTACCCATTCTGGCATTAAGTGCTTTGAAACTCAAGACTAAAAGCTAGAATATTAATCAAGCAGGGATTTTTCCATCAATTTTTTCCTATAATTTATAATCTACGTATATGTATGTGTGTGTGTTTGTGTGTGTCTGTGTGTATATATATATATATATATATATATATATATATATATATTTTAGTCACTCTTTGCTCAACATAAGATAGTAAATGATTCCTATTTTTTGTTCTGCCTTCAAATCTAAACCATATTTACACCATAGCTGAAAACCTACTATGAGTAAGACCATGTGCCATGTTCTGATACCTGAAATTGAATAAAGCATAGTGATTTATTTGACTAATACTATATACTTATACCGTGTTGAGTGCTTTATATATGTTAATTCATAAGATCCTCATCCTTACCTCAATAATGTGAATTATAAGATATATATCAGTTGACCAAAATATATTTCTCATATATCTTTGGTCTTCATCCACAATTCCTGGTTCACAGCTCCCAAAACCATTGGAGTTTTCTGTGATAAGAGCAATGCAAACATCTTTTATCCTCAGTTCCTGAAAACACTTCAGCGCCAGTGAAATAGGTATGTGGTTATTCATAACAAGCCCCTTTGCACCAGGAATGGGTTTATGTTAATGGAGTTAACTTTTAGAAAGCTCCAAGGATGGGAGCTGATTGTTGGGGGAACCAACTATAAATTATAGGGTTGGAAATTTCAGTCGCACGTCAATCACTAATGTCCAACGTGTTAATCAATCATGAGGAGGTAATGAGCCTTCATCCAGTAAGAGAAATCCAGATTGAGATCCCGAAAGAGGGGAATCATAGAACTTCCATGTTTGGGGAACCAGAATGCTTCCACGTGCCAGGCCACACCAGAATGCTTCTACGGTGCCAGGCCACAAAGCCCAGGAGGGCAGAATCTCCTTCATGTGAGACTTTGCCCTAAGCATCTCTTCATTTGTCTGTTGATTACTACCCTTTAATATTCTTTGTAGTACATTGGTAATCTAATGAGTAAATGAGTTTCCTAAGTTCTGTAAGCTGCTCTAGCAAGTTACTCTAATCCAAAGATGGGGACTGTGGCAACTTCTGATTTATAACCAGCTGACCAGAAGGACAAATGGTAACCTGGACTTGTGATTGGCATCCTGATTTGGAGGGCGGTGTTGGAACCTATATTTGTCATCACTTAGTAGGAAGCAAGCACACAGGTAACAGCATGGGTTTGGGATTGGCACCTGAGAAGTGGAATTTAGTCTTTTTTGTCTGAGACCTTTATCTGTGGACTCTAATGTTAGTTCCAGGTAGATATTGTCAAAATTAAGTTGAACTGGGCTGAACTATAGGACACCGTGCTAGTGTCTGAGAACTGCTTGCTGGTGTAGGGAAACCCTTCTTCAAACACTCAAGTTGGGTCCAGAAACTGAAAAGATTTATTCCCCCATATCTACTAATTTTTGATCAACTTTTTCCAGCACTATATGTAAACGTGTTTCTCATCCATAAATTAATTATAGTCATAGAAAATATAAGAATATAGGATAAATATAAGATTATAATTAAATATAATAAATATAATATAAATATATAATGATAAATATAAGTATAATAAAAATATAAGAATATTTTAAAAATGTATCTGGAAGCAATCTAACATTGGTGAAGGGGAAAAATCCAACTATCATGGCCATTTTGGTCTTAAATTTAGTATCATAGTTCATGCTGGTTGAAACTAACTCTCTGGACTGAGTTTTTACTTCATCCTGGCTTCTAAGGGTTGGACATGGAAAAATAATACCTTCCCTACTTCCTTAGTTCTAAGAAAAAGAGGTTTATGGAGTAGGTAACAGCCGTATTTTAGTGAGTCTTTTGCTATGCCAGTTACACAAAGAATTAAATAGAGTCTGCAGAGATAAATTGTTCTCAATTATAAACAGCAGATAATTAAATATCAGGGAGGAGGCAAAAGATGTGCCCCTTATAAAAAGGAAAAACAAAACCCTAAAAGTCTGAGAAGGGCAGAGCAATAAGAGGAGAGGCTTAGAGAAACCATGGTCTACCTGGGTGTTATTTATTCTTTGTTGTTGTTCCTGTTTATTAAGTGTAAATGTCTCTGTAGTCCCCAAATTTCAGTAGAGTCTGCTACACAATCTTTATTTGTTTGTTGCTTTTGATGGAAATGAAAGAAGAATCATAGTCTCATTTCTGAAATAATATCACCTGGAACAGGACGAGTTGTTCAAGATACAGATAAAATATAAAAAATCAAATTAACATTACTGAGTCATGAGTTCTTGTGTAGATGTGGTAAAACAAACAAACAACAACAACAACAATATAAAGAAAAACAACCCAAACCTCATAATATCCTCAAATAACCTCCATTCATGACCAATCTCTGAAGAGATTAGGGTATTATGATAGTAAGGGATTTAACACAGGAGTGAGGTATGATTTTTTTTTTAATTATCAAAGGCAACCTCATTAGAAACATTGAAAATATATTATTATGTATGTCACATATTTTATTATCTACTATAGTCAAAATATTGAACATGTTATAGTAGGTCTAAATTACATGGAGTTTTGAAGAGGCTTGATGTGGGGTTTTATCTTATCAGAACAAATAGGACGCCTTTGAAGTATGGTAAGCAGGAGATATAATGAAACTTGACTTGAATTTTTGACAGACTGCAGAATGAAACAGATTTTGAGGAAGGTCATAGTGGCTTCTGGGAGTTCAGCAAAGCATTTTTACACTAGTTGAGGTAGAGAAATAATAGGTGCGTAGGCTACTTTGGTGAGATTGCTAATTTGTGTATGAATATGAGTTTGTGTGTAAAGGGTGTGAAGACTGGTAAGTAGGAAAGGTGGGTAGAATCAGTGAACATTTAGAAAAAAAAATGTACATGAAAATAAAGCTTCGATGATAACAGAGACTTCCAGTGACTGGATAAAGCAAATGTGGTGCATCCATACAGCGGAGTACTATTGAGTGATAAACAGAAATAAACTATATATCCGCATAGAAACTTGGATGATTCTTAAGTACATAAAGCTAAGTGAAATATCAGTCTGTAAAGGCTATATTCTGTATAATAACATTTACGCATTCTGCAAAGGGTAAAACTATTGAGACAGAAAATACACCAATGGTTGCCAGGATTTTGAGAAGAGCGAAGATGAAATAAAGGAAGCACAAAAACATTTTTAGGGCAGTAAAACTATTCTGTATGACATAAGGATGCTAATTAAAACACAAAATTTTTTTTCATATGGAGTGATTTTTACATGGTAAATGGTAGACATATGACATTATATGTCTTTCCAAACCCTTAGAATCATATAGAACACAAAATGAACCTGAATGTATGTGTTTAAAAAAAAAATCAATTAGAAAATCCAGGAGTGCCAGGAAGCACAGGAAGCTGTACAAAAAGAATTCTAATGTCTTAAACAGGTGTAGAAAAACCTTGGTGGGACAGAGCAAAGAGGTACTGATCTAAATCACTTTGGAAATTGCTTCTGTCTTACAAACTATAGGCAAAAGGAGTGATGCATAAGCACTGTACTTTAGGTGATAAAGCAGAGTCCCATGAGGATATGGGTCAACAATTCTAAAAGCACTATTTATGTATATTGGAATTTAACAATTTAAGTAAATGGCTGTCTGATTGTGAGAAATAGGTTTCTAATTGTTGGAGTGAGAGTGAGAGGTTTGATAAGCAAGAAGAAGAGGCTAGGTGATCCAGGTGGTAATGGATTAATATTGGAAACATCAGTATGAGTGACATTTGGCTAAACATAGATTCAGATGGTTACATTTAAAAATATATATAAATTTCTGTATAACCACTGATTAGAAAACACATATATATTCCCTCACTGTTTTAGATAAAAATATCTGGAAACAATGATACTCCTGCAGCAACAAGTATACTTAGTGCTCATATCTTGGTTTCTAATAACGTTCTTCAAGATAAGAACAAGAAATTTCTAGATAAATCAGTGACTCTAAGACCGCGGGAAATTAGATGAGATGGGCCTGGACATCTTATGGTTCCAGAAAGTAAAGAAGTACTAAAACAAACAACAATCAAAAAAAAAACACTATAACATAGGAATATATCAAAAGGATATGGGATCCAACTGAAAGAGCTCTCAATGGGCAAAATCAGAACAATTTAAGCAAAAACCAATGTATTGGATTAAAACCCAGTGTAGCATAAAAGTATCCACATATTGTCGCAAATGGCATGATTTCATTTCTTTTGATGGCTGCATAGTATTCCATTGTGTATATATACCACATCTTCTTTATCTATTCATCTGTTGATGGACATCTAGGTTCTTTCCATAGTTTGGCTATTGTAGACATTGCTGCTATAAACATTCGGGTACACGTGCCCCTTTGGATCACTATGTTTGTATCTTTAGGGTAAATACCCATTTGCGACGACGTGGATGGAACTAGAGCGTATCATGCTTAGTGAAATAAGTCAATCGGAGAAAGACAACTATCATATGATCTCCCTGATATGAGGACATGGAGAAGCAACATGGGGGGGTAGGAGGATAGGAGAAGAATAAATGAAACAAGATGGGATTGGGAGGGAGACAAACCATAAATGACTCTTAATCTCACAAAACAAACTGGGGGTTGCTGGGGGGAGGTAGGATTGGGAGAGGGGGAGGGGGCTATGGACATTGGGGAGGGTAAGTGCTATCGTGAGTGCTGTGAAGTGTGTAAACCTGGCGATTCACAGACCTGTACCCCTGGGGATAAAAATACATTATATATTTATTAAAAAAAATTTTTTGGAAGGGGAGGCGAACCATAAGAGACTATGGACTCTGAAAAACAACCTGAGGGTTTTGAAGGGTCAGGGGTGGGAGGTTGGGGGAACAGGTGGTGGGTAATGTGGAGGGCACGTTTTGCATGGAGCACTGGGTGTTGTGCAAAAAGAATGAATACTGTTACGCTGGAAAAATAAATAAAATGGAAAAAAAAAAAGTATCCACATATTTGTAATGATATAAACAAATGATGGAATAGATAATAGGTGAGAGAGAAGGGACAAATCTACTATGCAGAAGAATTCCAAATAATTTATTCTCCACATTTAAGGAAGTTGCTGATAATGTCCCATTCAAGTGTGGGCCATACCTAAGTGGATTCCTTACAAAAAGTAACATGTGGAGAGGGAAGGAAAAGGGAAACACTGCAGTGGAGAGACCTGAGATACACTCTCTCAGCCAGGTAATCAAGTGTGGCATCAACAGTGACCAGTCGTTTTGATAATACATATCCCTTATAATGGTGTAATGTAAGACATTAGTAGCTGGAGAAGTGGGTGTGAGGTAGATGGTAATTCTCTGTGCTATCTTTGAAGTTTTACTATAAATCTAAAACAGATCTTTTTTTTTTAAAGATTTTATTTATTTGTATGACAGACAAAGTCTGATATGGGACTCGATCCCAGGACCCTGGGATCATGACCTGAGCCAAAGATAGCGCCACCCAGGTGCCCCACTGAGCTACCCAGGTGCCCCAACAGATATGTTTTTAAAATAATAGTGATGTTGCTGTTGATGATGATGATTGTAGATTTAATACCTAAATCTATTTTTAATTTCCTGCAAAATATGGAATTCTGTTCTGTGCAAACTGAGACAGTATATTAGACCCATTTCTGGCCTCATTTCTTCTTCTACTGAATCTGTACCAAGATGCTTGACTCCCTCTTCTTGTATTTTATAAACCTCTTTGCCTTATAAAATACAAACTGTGAATCAACCTCCCAGTCCTCCTTTTCTTTTCTATACTTTGAGAGCTATTTTCTACAAGGAAAAATGATATTTTGATCAGACCTCCATATCATTTGGGTCCCAAATAACTTCCAACATTTTAGCATGAAGTCGTAAGGGCTATATCTCATCCTTTTGTATCTTTCATAACCTTTGTACTTTACCATAGCCTTAGGATGAAAAGTGCCTCCTTCTCACGGCCATTGTTTCCATGCCTGCACAGACTTCTTTTCTTTCTAATTTCCTCTACTTCACCAAAATCTCTTCTATCTTCCGTGTAGTTAACTATTTCTTTCTACCCACAATTTTCTCAATTTATAAACATGATCAAAAGATATTTATCATATAAAACCAAACAAACAAACAAGCAACAATAGCAATGATAAGCACATATATTCTCTCCACTTCCTCATTTCTTTTTCATTGGTTGCCTTATGCATTTGGCCTTTCCTGAAGAAAGTCCACTGACAACATTGTTGCCTTTGTCATCATTAATTACTGAAGTTCTAGGGTCAATGACTAATGTATTCTTTATTTTCATTGCTCTGAGATATGACACTGTTTCTATTCCTAACTTTAAACTCTTTTCCCTGTCATTTATTTGACATTTTTTACAAGTTCACCTTTATTATAATTGTGATGTTGGGTAAAAAAAGCAGGGTAGAATCATAGACAGTGATCAAACAGTGAGAATTTTAGAGAAGATGGTAAGCAAGTAATTCTCTCAGAGATAAATTTGAGCAAAGATCAAGCCATACAATGATATGAAGACAGGCAGGAGGGATGTTTAGGGCATAGGGTACAGAAGGTGCTCAGGTAGGGAATGAGGAACAAACCTGGAGTAATGCAGTAATAAACAACATGAAGGCCAATGTGGTCAGGTTAGTGAGCTAGAGTTAGGCACACGAAAAAAGGATAGTGATCAGAGAGTTACAAAGACCAGATTGGTGGGACTACGTAGCAGGAAGATAATAGTTTATAGTATTCCGAATGTGTTGGAGTGGTGTGTTGTGATAGAATTCTTTTAAAAGATAATCTCAGCTATATACAAAATTGTGAGATAAAAATGGAGATAAAGAAATTTCATTTGGAGGCCAATGCCATAGCCTAGCTAAGATGAAGGTATTGTAGGAGAGAAGCTGAGATATTTCTAGCTTCATAGTTTAAGGACTAGCTTATATTAAAACTATTTTGTTAATTCAAATTAAATCTTTAAAAACTCAACAGACAAAATACACATTAAACAAACTTTATGACATTTTACTGCTACAGATACAAGTGAAAATGTGACAGAGATTTAAAAATGAAACTGACTTCTGTATTTTATGCACATAAAATATTTTTGGAAAATTCTGTAATTTCATAATACCAAAGGAATTTTTCCTTCAAACGCAAGCTAACAAAATGTCCTAATGTTGACAACCACTATCCTCAGGTAGTTGTTATACTTTCTTTATTGTGCCTGTTTCAGCCTTGTTTTTAATTAATTGGCAGCTTAAAAAAGTATCTGGATAAAAATACTTGCAGTATTGTATGAAAATGCAAGATATTTACTGTAAATATAAATATTTCAAATAATAAGATTATTCAGAAGCAAAGGAAATAGAATAAGAACATTTTTACATTCACAGTGTAATATAAAATGAAGATTAAGGAATATTTTTAACTTTCAAAAATCTTTGCATTGGTAAAATTATTACTTTTTTTTTTTTGCTGTCCATGTGAAATGGGTTAATATTTTCTGGATAACTTATGAACATTCTTTTTCTCTTAGGTTTTTTCTTTTATAACAAAGAAGCTACCAGCAGGTAAGAAATTTCAAAGTAAATATATGGGCACATGAACATTTTTGTATTTCTTTTTTTCTCCCTCACAAACTACTGTCCTTGTGGGAAACTTTTATGACTTTTTAAAATTAATCTTTTTAGAATTATCTTATTTCTCCTATTTCAAAGAAGACTTTCTTACCTGTCCTTATTCCAAGAAATATAAACCAAGTTATTTTGTTAAATTTTAGCTTTAGCACTGCAGGAATGTACCCGGCATTGATTTGAAGTGTGAATAATGGGAATTATGTGATTCATTAGAGCATTATTGTAGGTTGTATTAAATGAGAGGAGTTGGTAAAAGAATATTAAGTCCTCAACCTTCCTATACTGTTTCAAAGTTTATTTATATATTTATTTATTTATTTTTAGTAATTTCTGCACCCAATTTTGGGCTCCAACTTATAACCCCGAAAACAAGAGTCCCATGCTCTTCTGAGTAAGCCAGCCAGGCACTGCCCCTCCTATACTTTTTCAAGAAAAAAAAAATCCACTAGGTATTCTATCTTTTACCTCATCTGTAATATACCTACATGCATGCATACATATATTATATATTGTTTTTCTTTAATAACTGAAAACTATGGTAGCTGTGCTAGAGAAAAAAATGTAGTTGCCTTTACCATTATGTTCCTCTTGTTACTCCTGCTTCAACTCTTCTGATCCTTCCACCGAACAGCAAATTCTGAACTGAGGAGTCCTTGGTCCACCAAATGCCTGGTATACTGCTAGGTTTGAGTTATTTTGAAAGATATTTAATTTCAGCCTTTTAGGATTTAATTTAATGAAAACTACTAAACCCAATAAATCCCATGCTGGGAACTGACTCTAAAATATTTGCTTTTATGAAGGGACAAATCTCTATAGCAAAGACTTTCTCCTAAGCATCTTAGACATTTCTTACATTCAGTTTATCATTAATAAATACTCTAATTGGTGTGCTAGCACTTTTATTTAATGAAGTCCTATTTGAAACACAAATATACGTTAACATGAATTTAAAGAAGTATAGTTAATTTTTTTTTTTTTTTTTTTTTTTTTTTTTTGCTTTACAGTACTTTCAGATTCAGGTCATGGTATAGATTTATTGTTCAAATTGAGTTCACTGAACTGTGAAGTGTGGGTGTGTATTTGAGAGCTGTTGGAAAAGGCTTTCTGCATAAATGCCTGTAGGAGCAATCTGTTCATGTTCAAAATAGCATTCTCTTTTCACCTCTTATTTCTTACATATTCTGTGCTTTATTACTCTCAATATCACCCACTTAGAATATAGGCATTATTTCACAATTCTTGAGAGAATTTGTTCAACACTTTTGCTACTTTCACTGGCCTTGCTAGCTGTGTTATTTTCTGTTGTAACTTCTCTGAATATTGATTTACTTCTAAATTTGAATTTTAGCATCTAAGTTTGCCAAAGAAATTTTTTTTAAAGATTTTATTTATTTATTTGACAGATCACAAGTAGGCAGAGAGGCAGGCAGAGAGAGAGGGGGAAGTAGGCTCCCTGCCTATCAGAGAGCCTGATACGGGGCTCGATCCCAGGACTCTGGGATCATGACCTGAGCAGAAGGCAGAGGCTTTAACCCACTGAGCCACCCAGGCGCCCCTGCCAAAGAAATGTTTTATCTGAGAATATATTTACTAGGTTCTTGATATAGGGCAAGCAGTAATAATGTTACTTTTGTGTGGTTGGTATCATGAACATTTTAGAAATTTCTATTATATAAAAACCATACAATAAACCTATCCATTGCAATGTCCTGAAATTTGATGATTCACCTGGACAATAGTTAAAATCATTAATCCTGTGGGTGAAATTAAAATAAATATTTGGCTGACTGTAAAAACAAACTTGGGCAATGACACTAATCCCCTTAATAAGAACTCCGTTCACCTTGTAGTTAGCACATTTTGGTAAATTGCTCCACTCTCTCCCGTTTGCTCATTCAAAATCTCTTTGTCATTCCTTTTTTTTTTTTTTTTTTCTTTGTCATTCCTAATAGCTATCTCACTTTGTCTCAGCCATGATTTCTAAACCACCAACATTACTGCCCTTGCAACATTCATTACACTGTTTACTTTTCTGTCTCCTATGTTAGCACACCAATCCAAGCTGCCATCATCTCCCACAGAGATGTTTAAAAAACTCTTCTAATTGATCACCCCTCTTACAATGTTGCTGGCCACAGTGCGCTCTCCAAATATGAGACAGAATCATCTCTCCAAATCAAATTATAAATATTAAAAAGGTGTTTAACTCTTAGTTTTCTTCTCAAATGTTATCAGATAGAGGTGGTCTGCTTGACCACCCAATATAAAATTGTTCTTATACTTTTATTTTCTAATAAATTTATTTACGTGCCAAGAGTACATTGTTTCTCAGTCTTATATAGGTAGATTATAGTATTGAAAGATAAATTTTCCATAGAAGGTAAAATCATGACTTTCATTCAAATATAAAAATGAACATATGCTGAAGATTTTATTTTACCCATCAATGAAGGAAATAGACAGAAGTTGTAACTGGTTTAAAAGAGAATCTGAAGAATAGAGACATCTATAATTCAGTAACTTAAACAAATATGGAAATGGAGACAAAACTGGTCTCCCTCAGGGTGGGAGTAAAACATCAGGACAGAACAGAATCTCCTTCCTTTTCAGATACCTACTACTAATAAAGATGCAAAATAGCTTGTACAAAAAAAAAAAAAAGGAAAAAAGAAAAAGAAAATTCATGCATAAAGCTAGGATAACTAACTTGAAAGTATATATTGTGTATAGACAATACAGAGATTTCAATGAAGCACAAATTTCTCTCTATTTCAAAATAATGCCTTGTCAATAGCTAACACACATAAAATACGACTTTTTGAAAGATTCCTTCTTTTATGGGATAGTCTAAAATGTATTTAATATTTGCAATATTTTTTGGTTATTTACAGTAAAAATATCTACTTAGAAATATTGTTTTGCATTTAAGTTCTTCTGAAAGAGAAAAGAAGTTTCTAAACCTATATTAAACTAATTATGAACTATACCAGATAATTTAGAAATTAAAATAAACATTAAGTTAGTATAATTGTTCTTTTGGTAGACAAATGAAATTTAACTAGAAAGGCATTAACTTAGAACTAGATATACAGGTACTGTATTTGTGTCCACACTGACTGAAACTTATAAAATAATAACCAAATGATATGTATATTATTAAACAAGATTTCAACGTTTGATCAGCAATAATACTTATTCTATAAATATCTGTCCATCATTTACATAATTCATTTATTTTATATATTAAAAAAATACCTGGGTGGCTCAGTGGGTTAAAACCTCTGCCTTTGGCTCAGGTCATGATCTCTGGGTCCTGGGTTTGAGCCCCACATCGGGCTCCCTGCTCAGCAGGGAGCCTGCTTCCCTTCCTCTCTCTCTGCCTGTCTGTCTGCCTACTTGTGATCTCTGTCTGTCAAATAAATAAATAAAAAAATCTTTAAAAAAATCACATTTCTAAGTACCATGTATGTGAGCTGCTGAATTAACCAATCATGGAAATTTCTAAATTTGTTATATTAGTAGCAAATTGTCATATTGGATTTGCTCACTGAAGTTTTTATTTTTCATTTATTTACATGCACCCTAAGTCATCCTAATTATTATATCATTCAACAAAGATATAATAAACTCATGATATGGGTTATAATGTGGAAATGTAAGTGAATGGAAGAAAAAATACAACATGATAATCAACAACAGATTCATAGATGTACAAATATGGCCTTTTTCCTAATTTGCCTTCCAAAAGTGGAAGTAATCATAAGTTAGAATCTGAATATCTACTAAGCTATGTATTATTTCTAATCCAATTTTTTAAAAATTTTTTTAAAGATTTTATTTATTTGACAGAGAGAAATCACAAGAGAGGCAGGCAGAGAGAGAGAGGAAGGGAAGCAGGCTCTCCGCTGAGCAGAGAGCCCGATGCGGGACTCGATCCCAGGACCCTGAGATCATGACCTGAGCCGAAGGCAGCGGCTTAACCCACTGAGCCACCCAGACGCCCCTCTAATCTAATTTTTAATCTGATACTGAAGTGACTTGCCCAAAGTCATAAGGGGTTTCTTTGATAGAACAGAGATATAAACTACATGTTTAGCTTATATCTCTTCCGGCTTTATTTTCATTATAACACACTAAGAAATATTTATAGCATTTGAAAGAATTCTTGAATAATGGACTAAATTTTAATAGATTTCAATGAAAGAGTGGGGTAAGATTTAGATTGCAATTACTGTTGTGCTTTTCTTATAACTAACTAGATGTAAAATTTCTGATCTGTCCTTGAATCTCTTAATATTTAGTCAGTAAATAGGTAAAACTGTTCATGTCATCTCTGTCCAGAAGGTATTATATATAAACCTTATTTTCATAGTATTTTTTCTTAAAGATTTTATTTATTTGAGAGATAGTGAGAGAGCACAAATAGGAGGAGGGGGAGGAGCAGTGTGGGAGGTGAAGGAGGAGGGAGAAGTAGACTCCCCACTGAGCAGGTTGACAAAGGAAGGGCTTAATCTCAGGATCCTGGGATCTTGACCTAAACTGAAGGCAGTCACTTAACCAACTGAGCTACCCAGGTGCCCCCCTGTTCTCAGAGTTTATAAACCTAATGCTTACAAGGCAGTATTTAGAGAAGTTGCATTGTATTGATGATTTATGAGAAAAAAATAGTTTCATTTGTCAACATATATTTTTAAAAAGATATATTGTGGTTCTTCTTCAAACAAAAGGAACTCATAAAAATTATTATATTCAACTTGTTAATTGAAATGGGAATCAGCAAGATGTTAAAAATTACTTCAAGGAGCATTTGAAAAAATAGGTACATATAAGGCAATTTAATAGATGGCTGGATTAAATAAAAAACTCGTTAATGTCTAACACGGCCATAAAATACAGCCTGCAGAATATTTTGTTTTATCAAAAATAAACTATTTGGGGGGCACCTGGGTGGCTCAGTGGGTTAAAGCCTCTGCCTTCCACTCAGGTCATGATCCCAGGGTGCTGGGATTGAGCTCCACATCGGGCTCTCTGCTCGGCAGGGAGCCTGCCTCCCCCTTGCTCTGTGCCTGCCTCTCTGTCTCCTTGTGATTTCTGTCTGTCAAATAAATAAAATCTTTAAAAAAATAATAAACTATTTTTAACTTGACAGGACAAAAATCTACACATTAAGATCTTTCCCTTCAGAGTCATAAATCAGCCCAGACAATAGAAAGCCAAGCCCTGAACGCACTTAAAAAAAATACCCAGTAATCTCTCTTGCCTATTTCTAAGCTTTGGATAAATTTTATGACATATTCCAGTAACAAGTCATAGAGAAGTTACTGTCTGTTGTGACGTTACTATCTGTTGTTTTATTCATAATGCTGTCTGTAGAAGTGCCTCTTTGTGTATGCCTGGTGAACTTGGATCATTCTTCAAAACATCTCTTCTACATTTTACCTTCTCATGGAATCTTTCCCAAAAACCTGCCCCTCCTGTATACTACAGAAATTATATTAAAGATGAGAGCTCAGAATAATGGATATAGTCTGATAGCATTTTGGAAGAGAAGGAAGTTAAGACCCATAATGGTAAAGAGAGTCACAAAAAATCAGTTAAGATGGAAGAGACAGATCTAGGTGATATGGAGCCCAAACTAGTACAGTCTCTGTTTAAGGGGCACACAATCAGTGGAAAAAAAATAAATAAGTCAGTCTTCTAAAGAAACAAGCCAGAGGTCTTCAAATTCAGTGTCCTTATTGCACTTTAGTAATTCAAATAAGGCAATGGGAAAGGTGATATTTAACCTTTTATTTTCTAAATTGAAATGTATTACTAAAGCAATAAAAGAGGTGTTCTGTTCGTTTTTTTAAAGATTTTATTTATTTATTTGAGAGAGGGGGTAGAGAGAGAGAGAGAGAATGAGCAGGGGAAGGGGCAGAGGGAGAAGCAGACTCCCCATTTAGCAGGGAGCCTGATGCAGGACTCTATCCTGGGACTCCAGGATCATGAACTAAGCCAGAGTCAGACACTTAACCTACTGAGGCACCCAGATCCCCTGAGAAGGTGTTCTTTTAAATCTAATTAGATTTCCTATTTATCTATTCTTGTGTTTATTTTTACTTTTTATAATTTATCTCCAAAATAAGATTTTTGTCTGTGTTTTAAAAGATACACAGAAAATAAGTAAATCATTTTAGCTACATAAAAATGTATCAATATTATGCAAGTATGAATATTCATCTATAATTAAAGAAGCTATATAATACTTAAATATTAATTTTGTATCTGTGGATTGAAAGGTGTATATTGTGTATATCTCTAGAGCCTAATCTGTTCCCATTGACTTATATAGGATTTCTTTACATACAGATTCTAAAAAATGTACAGTAATGTATTAAATGTTTATTCTCTTAGTTTTCCATATAATTTTAAAGAAGGATTTTGTTTTTATTGATTCATTGCAGTTTCAACAAAATTCATTTACAAGGGAGGTCCTGTGAGAAAGAAATTTAACCTAAATTTGACAGATGTGAAATTCTATTTCCCTGCAATACATATCATCACAGTTATTATTAGGGATTATCATATTATCTAAAGAGAAGAATTGATTTACTGTGCTTATATGATACTAAATTAATATACCAGCAATGATTAACACAGATTACATTAATAGAATAATTGAAACCTGAGAGAAATCTTTGATGATGAAGCTTAGGCAAACAAACACTGACGTAAACAGTGACATGCTGAGGAAGAGAAGGAGGGAGGGGAAAAAGGTGAAAGATCACATGAAGAAGCACAATGTCATCAATGATTATATTGTAATCCTGACACTGTTCTAAGTTTTCTTTTTTTAAGATTTTATTCATTTTTTTGAGAGAGAGAGAGAAAGCAAGAATGAGGCAGGGGTGTGGAGAGGGTCTGTGGGAAAGGAGCAGAAAGGAAGTGAAATGGAAGAGGAAAAAATCTCAAGCTATCCTTTTTGAGCACTGAAATCCAACCTGGGGCTTGATTGCACCATCCCAAGATCATGAATTGAGCCAAAACCAAGAGTCTCATGCTTGACTGACTGAGTTACTCAGGTACCCTCTAAGTGTTTTTCATATATAAATGTAACTAACACAGTGTCTTATATTTTGAACTGCATTACAGAAATTCATGAAATGTATGCGAAATGAAAAAAAAAATTCAGAAGAGAATTTAAATATAGGGTTTTATGATAATTTTTCTACTAAAATGAACCAATAAACATGAGAAATTATTAATAATACTAATTTCAAGTGTGAGCTATTTTGAATAAACAGTACTATAAGGCACAATTATAAAATAAAATAATTTATTTTTAATATATGTAGCAGCATTTTTATATAAAATAATGGTGAGGTTGCAGGGAGACCGAATCACTTGTATGTTGCTGGTAGGAATGTAAAATAGCACAGCCACTCTGAAAACCAGTTTGGTACTTTCTTTTTTTTTTTTTTAATTTTTTTTATTTGTTTATTTACAGCATAACAGTGTTCATTGTTTTGGCATCACACCCAGTGCTCCATGCAGTACGTGCCCTCCCTATTACCCACCACCTGGTTTCTCAACCTCCCACCCCCCCCGCCCCTTCAAAACCCTCTGGTTGTTTTTCAGAGTCCATAGTCTCTCATGGTTCATCTCCCCTTCCAGTTTCCCTCAACTCCCTCTCCTCTCCATCTCCCCATGTCCACCGTGTTCTTTATTATGATCCACAAATAAGTGAGACCATATGATAATTGACTCTCTCTGCTTGACTTATTTCACTCAGCATAATCTCTTCCAGTCCTGGCCATGTTGCTACAAAAGTTGGGTATTCATCCCTTCTGATGGAGGCATAATACTCCATTGTGTATATGGACCACATCTTCCTTATCCATTCATCCGTTGAAGGGCATCTTGGTTCTTTCCACAGCTTGGCGACCATAGCCATTGCTGCAGTACAGATGGCCCTTCTTTTCACTACATCTGTATCTTTGGGGTAAATACCCAACCGTGCAATTGCAGCGTCATAGGGAAGCTCTATTCTTAATTTCTTCAGGAATCTCCACACTGTTCTCCAAAGTGGCTGCACTAACTTTCTTAACAAAACTAAATATACAATTACCTTTCAACCCAGATATTATACTCTTGGGCATTTGTCCCAGATAAATGAAAACTTATATTCACACAAAAACTTAAACACAGAAAAATGTTCATAGCAGCTTTATTCATAATGTCCCATGTAGAAAACAACCCAAATATCTTGCAACAAGTGAATGATTAAACACCCATAATATGGAGTACTATGTGGCAAGAAATAGGTAAAAATTACTGATATATACAACAACATAAATGAAGCTGAAAGACATGTTTAATGAAAAAAGGCCAGGCTCAAATGTTACATGACTTCTGACTTCAGTTCCGACATCTAAAGATCCTGAAGTCATCACTCCCATATTTACAACAAGAAAAACAAGATGAAAACTGAAAATCAACATTTTTCCTAGATTCATCAGCAAACTGAAGTTGCAGTTGCTGCTTCCAAGTCTGGAAAGACAGGCAAATCAAGGAAATCATGTCCAAGATGTGCTTACCTGGAGCAGAACCGCTGAAGCCATCCATTGGCTTCAGCACTTATATAATAAGTATAATAAATTGCTGGAGGCAAAATGTGGACTGACTTGAAAGTGGAAAACTCTTGGAGCCACATTCTTAGTGGGGGTCCATACTTTAATAAGTTTTACCTTCAGGAACTCCACCAGATTCTCACAAGAGCCAATAATGGAGGAAGGGGAGAAGTAGTTTTTGTGCAATAGCCCCAGAGCATTTTTTATAAAAGACTTACTCTCCAGGGAAAAAATAATTTACCAGAACATTGTTCCACATGGTGGGGGGAGGAGGCACCTACTCTCTTCCAGCCCTGTCTAGTCTTCCTGTCTCCCCTAAAGGGAAAAAGCTAAGATTTAATCATCAGATTCTAGAATATTCCCTTACTCTCACACCTAATGGCCATGCCAAGAGGGTTCTAGTATAATAAGAATGGATTACATTGGAAAGAGTGACAAGATGCATATTCTATCTAAAGAGGAGTTATTAGGGAAATCCAAAGACAATAAAGGGTATGGAAACAAGGACATTAGAGAATTTGAACCTTTGGCACCTTTAGCAATAACAATTATTAAACATAGCAGAATTCAACATAAAACCTCACATTAAAGTTCTCATTACCCAATATACCATGACTGACTTTCAGAAAAATTCTAAGGCATGCTACAAATAAATAAAACAAAGCATCGGTATCAGACACCTAGCTAGATATGACAGAAGTTGTGGAATTACTAGATAGGAAATGGAAAATAGCTGTGATTAATGTCCCAAGGTTACATACTCCATCATTCAATTTATATAGTATTCTTGAAATAACAAGGTAGAGAGGTAGAGAACAGATTAGTGGTTGCCAGGGATTAAGGATGGAATTGGATGTGTGTGTGTCTATATAGGGGAGCATGGAAAGTCCTCATGCCTTTTATTTTCCCATGGAGGGGAGGAGCAGAAGGAGAAGGAGAGATAGGATCTTAAGCAGCCTCTTGCCCAGTTTGGGGCTCAATCTCAAGACCCTGAGATCATGACCTCAGCCAAAATCAAGAGTCTGGTGCTTAACTAACTGACTTAGACACCCAGGTGCCCCAAGGTTAGCATGGGAAGCCTTATGGTGATGGAACAGTTCTGAATCTTGACTGGAGTATGAAATTGTGTAGAACTAGATAAAGACACACACACACACACACACACACACACCTCACACACAAATAAGTACACATAAAACTGGGAAATCTGAGTATATTTTGTAGCTAGTATGAATGGTATTTTTCTGGGTAGGATATTGAACCATAGTTATGAAAAGGTTATATTTGTGAAAACTTTTGAAGGTACATGAGGCATCTCTCTATATATTTTTTGCAACTTTTTGTGATTCTGTAACTATTCCGAAATAAAACTTCTTGAAAAAGTGAAAGAAAATGTATGTGAAATAGGTTTGTCTGTTTTTTTAGACTTTTTGTTTCTTTGAAGCATTAGATCAGTGAATTAAATTTATAGCTTTGAATGTGAGAGGAGAAATTACTATCTTATTTTTATTACTGAACACCCATTTCACATATTACTAAATAAACATTTCATTACAGTCATTAAAGTAACTGGTTCCCTGACTTTTGAAATAAGACTGGGGAGGGATCTTACACTTTTTACAATGATAATCCTATTACTCCCCATTTTTGGTAAAATTAGCTATAAAAATTATACCAGCTTCTTTTGAATATCTCAGTAGAGTCAATATTTTAACTATTAGATTATAAATTTAATTTTTATAAGGAGGCAGCAGGCCACCATATTGAAGGATGGTGGTGAATAATATGGTTTTGGAAATTCTGGAGACAGTTACTAAAAACAAGTAAGCAAACAAGAAGTTCAAAAATAGTTGGAAAAAAAGAATTTTTAATGGAGACAGTATCTAAGTATGATTCTTTTGAATTCTAGTATTATTTTGATGTAAAAATATTGCTCATATGTTTTGTTGTATGGGTAACATCCTGAGAATTTTTCTCAAATGTTTTTTTACATATAGCTTATTGAATTTTCAGAAGTTATATGTACATAACTGCTATTCTTTTATGGTTCATTTCCTGGGGTACCTAAGTCTTACAAGAATGACTCAGTGGTAGCCAGGTATAAATACCCTTATAATCTGGCCTCAGTTGGGGTGCCTGAATGGCTCAGTGGGTTAAAGCCTCTGCCTTCAGCTCAGGTCATGATCCCAGGGTCCTGGGATTGAGCCCCACATCAGGCTCTCTGCTCAGCAGGGAGCCTGCTTCCTCCTCTCTCTTCGAGTTCTTCGATCTCTGTCTGTCAAGTAAATAAATAAAATCTTAAAAAAAAAATAATCTGGCCTCAGTTTACACCTTCAGCTTCATCCACTGCTGTCATCCCTGTTAAACTTGGTGTTCAGCCACACCAAACACATCTTTTGTGCTCCTAGATATTTGCAAGGTTTTTGCATTTTATGGAATATTATTTTCTGTTTGTGACATGCTTATGGGATACACGATGGTACAATTGTCACTCAGACAAAACTGGAAACTGGTAAAATTCTGGATATTATTGGCATTATTATAATTATGTTTGATGCTTTTCTTTCCACTGTAACACTGACAAGTACCCATGGCAAAGACATAGTATTTATCTTTTTACCCCAGGCCTAACAGATTTGCTGGCATATAGCATTGTCCAAATGGTGAATCAATTAATAGCAGATATGCAAAGTCACCAAAAATCTGCACTTTTTCATAAGAAGGCTTTTATTTTGGGACACCTGACTGGCTCAGTCAGTGAAGCATCTGCGTTTGGCTCATGATTTTGGTGTCCTGGGATGGGTCCCCAAGCCAGGCTCCCTGCTCAGTGGGGAGTCTTCTCCCTCTCCCTCTGCCCCACCCCTGTTTGTAACACACACACACACACACACACACACACACACACACACTCTATCTCTCTCTTCCTCCCCTCCTCACTCTCTCAAATAAATAAAATCTTAAAAAAAAGAAGGCTTTTATTTTCATAGTTGGGCAGCATTAATCTATGTAACATTATGCCAATCATTTATTTTAAGGGCAGCTCTATGTACTATGCTATTAAGTAATAAGGCAAATGTCCTGCAATTTTTTTAGTTGAAAAATGATCTGTAATTGAGCTGTTTTTTGCCAGTATGATATATTTTCTTATTTCATTACATGCTATCTGTGGAGAAAAGGGACCATATTCATTTTATTATGTGTCTTGGTTTTATAACATAAAGTAGGACAGGATGGTAATATTCTGTATTCTAAAGACAGTGTAATCTTGAGTAAATGGATCCTGATTTAACAAAATGGACTCAAATTTTATATGTGACCTCAAAAAACATTCTACATTCTTATGTGAAATCATTTTTTAAGAAAGCTAGAAACGAAGAGAAATGACCCATTTTTAACTATAAAAACCTTATTGGGGATGGGGAAGTTAATAATTTGATAAGCTTGGAAACTTTTTACCATAAATGTGTATTTTGTAGATCCAAGTATTCCTCATCTTCTGCTTTTTTTCCCTATAGCTAAAATTACTTACACAAAACTGCTTAAAGAGTAGCATTTTTACCAATTAGTGATTTCAGCGTAGTGGAGAGGCAATTGGTAGGTTTCATGGG
This sequence comes from Meles meles, assembly GCF_922984935.1. Taxonomy (NCBI): domain Eukaryota; kingdom Metazoa; phylum Chordata; class Mammalia; order Carnivora; family Mustelidae; genus Meles; species Meles meles. The sequence continues at coordinate 29,328,423 of NC_060070.1, forward strand.
CCTAAAGTTCCCAAGAACATTTTATAGATTTCAGTTTCCACTTGTGTCTAAGAGTCACTGTGGTGCATGTATACCCAGGTGCTCAACTGTGTATTTGAAATATAGTCAGTTGACTACATTCGTATCTGGGCTCTCTGTTTTGTTTTATTAACCTGTCTATTCTTTCACCAATACCACAATCTTTGTGATTGCAACTTCATAGTAAGTCGTGAGGTCTGGTTATCTCAGTCTTCTGAAATCCTTCTTTTTCAGTATTGTGTCTACAATTCTGAGTCTTTTGCCTTTCCATACAAACTTTGTAATCAAGCTGATATCCACACAATAACCTCCTGGGATTTTGATTGGGATTATGTTGAATTTTTTGATCAAGTCGGGAAGAACTAGTATTTTGGCAAAACTGAATTCTCAGTATGAACGTGGAATCCTCTCCATGATGGAATATCTCTCCATTTACATAAATCTTCTTGAATTCCTTTCATCAGATTGTTACAGTTCTCTTCATACAGATCTTCTGTATATATTACAATGGCTATATTTATACCTAAGTATTTCATTTTTGCTGGTAATGTAAGTTGCATTGTTTTTAATTTCAAATTCCAAGTGTTCATTGAGTAAAACAATTCACTTTTTTGTATATTAACCTCTGTCTTGCACCTTGCTATAGTCACTTTTTAAGCTCAAGAAGTTTTTGATTGACTTTTCGGATTTTCTACATAAACAATCATGTATTTTGTGAACAAAGACAGCTTTAGTTTCTACCTTTTCAAATCTGTATACCTTTTATTTCCTTTATTTGTCTTATTGTATTAGCTAAGACTTCCCAGTATGATGTTGAATTAGAGTGGTAAGAGAAATATCCTTACCTCATTATCAGTTTAGGGAGAAGGCATCTAGTTCCTTACCATCAAGTGTGATGTTAGCTATAGATTTTTTTTTTGTAGATTTTATCAAGAGGAGGAAATTCCTCTGTGCTCCTACTTTGCTGAGAATTTTTATAATAAATGGATGGTGAATATGCCAAATGCTTTTTTAAAAAATTTGTTGATATGAAATGTGATTTTTTTCTTTACCCTATTAATGTGAATTATATAAACTGAGTTTCAAATGTTGAAACTGCCCTGCATACCTTTTTTTTTTTTTTTTTTTTTCTCATTTTATTTATTTTTTCAGCGTAACAGTATTCATTCTTTTTGCACAACACCCAGTGCTCCATGCAAAACGTGCCCTCTCCATTACCCACCACCTGTTCCCCCAACCTCCCACCCCTGACCCTTCAAAACCCTCAGGTTGCCCCAACCTCCCACCCCTGACCCTTCAAAACCCTCAGGTTGTTTTTCAGAGTCCATAGTCTCTTATGGTTCGCCTCCCCTCCCCAATGTCCATAGCCCGCTCCCCCTCCCCCAATCCCACCTCCTCGCAGCAACCCCCAGTTTGTTTTGTGAGATTAAGAGTCATTTATGGTTTGTCTCCCTCCCAATCCCATCTTGTTTCATTTATTCTTCTCCTATCTCCTACCCCCCCATGTTGCTTCTCCATGTCCTCGTATCAGGGAGATCATATGATAGTTGTCTTTCTCCGATTGACTTATTTCACTAAGCATGATACGCTCTAGTTCCATCCACGTCGTCGCAAATGGCAAGATTTCATACCTTTAATAAATCCCAATAACTGTGGTGTACATTTCTATTGTACATTATTAGATTATATTTGCTAATGTTTTGGTGTAGGAATTTTACATTTATCTTTATGAAAGATTTTAGTCTGTGACTTCCTTTTTGTGACACCATTCTATGGTTTAGGTTTTTTTTTTTTTTTTTTTTTTTTTCCTTTTTATTAATTTTTTCAGCGTAACAGTATTCATTCTTTTTGCACAACACCCAGTGCTCCATGCAAAACGTGCCCTCCCCATCACCCACCACCTGTTCCCCCAACCTCCCACCCCTGACCCTTCAAAACCCTCAGGTTGTTTTTCAGAGTCCATTGTCTCTTATGGTTCGCCTCCCCTCCCCAATGTCCATAGGTTTTAGGTTAATGTTGATCTCAGAATACATAAGGGAACCATTCTCTCTGCTGAGAGAACTGGTATTATTTCTTCTTAAATGTTTGATAGCATTCATTTATGGTTAACCTATCTGGATGTTGTTCTTTTAGTTTTGGAAGAGTTGGTTTTTTTTTGTTGCTTAAATTCATTTCATAAATAAAATTCTATTCAGATTATTTGTTTCTCTTTGTATGAGTTTTGGTAGGTGTTGTCTTTCAACAAATTCATCCATTTCATCTAAATTATCGAGGTTGTGAGTGCAAGAATTGTCCATGATATTCCTTTATTATCCTTTTAATGTGCATGGGATCAGTCGTGAACATCACTTTTTCATTTCTGATATTAGTAATTTGTGTATTCTCTTTTTTTCATGACTAGAGCTTTATAAGCTTTATTATTTCAAAGAATCAGTTTTTGCCTTAACTTTCCCATTGAGTTCACGTTTTCAATTTCAATGACTTCTGATCTAATTTTTATTTTTATTCTTCTAGTTACTTTAAGTTTTGTCTAATTTTTCTAGTGTCCTAAGATGAAAAGTTATATTGTTGATTTTAGAAATTTCTTCTTTTCTAAATATGTATTCAATGCTATAAATTTCTCTCTGATCTCTGCTTTCACTCTATCACATATTTTTTATTATTTATATTTCCATTTAATTTAAAATAATTTTTAAAAGTTTTGTTTTGAGGTGCCTGGGTGGTTCAGTCCACTCAGAGGGAAGTCTGCTTCTTCCTCTCTCTATGCCTTTGCCCTTCCCCCCTCTGCTTGTGCTCACTTTTTCAAATAAATAAATAAAATCTTTAAAAAAAATTTGCCTTTATATTTCTTTGATCCATGGGTTATTTCAAAGTGTCTTTCTTATTTACTGCTTAAATATTTTCAGATTCTTCATATACCATTTCATTACTGATGGAATTTCATTGTGATTCAATACCATAGTGACCTAAGAATATACTTTGCATGATTTCTATTCCAAAATTTGATAATTTTTTTTTCTCAGAATACAGTTTATCTTGGTGAATGTTGGGCCGAAGAAACCTTGGTCAGTTATACTCTCAAATAGTTTCTCCTAAGAAGCAGAGAATAACTCTGGCATGTTACAAAATGGTTCTTTTCCACGCCCTTGCTGGAATCACTAGGGAATTTTTTTCTCCTTTATTCACTATGAGAACCAGGTAGAGATCCAGTAGGCAAAACTTAGAAAAGTGTGACTTCAGTATGTATTTAAGCATGTGATTTTTCTGGAAATAGGGACTTTCTATCTGTAGTCAAGTTAATATGATGTCATTCTGAATTTGAGTGGGCCCCAATCCAATGTTTTAGAAAACAGAGTGGGTGGGGCACCTGGGTGGCTCAGTGGGTTAAAGCCTCTGCCTTCGGCCCAGGTCATGGTCCCAGGGTCCTGGGATCGAGCCCCGCGACGGGCTGTCTGCTCAGCAGGGAGCCTGCTTCCCTTCCTCTCTCTCTGGCTGCCTCTCTGCCTACCTGTGATATCTGTCTGTCAAATAAATAAATAAAATCTTTAAAAAGAAAAAGAAAACAGAGGGGGATTTGAACAATGACACTAAAGTAACTCACAAGGAGGAATTTCAAGTGAATTACAGACAGATTGGAGTACTGCAGCTAGCTAAGAATATCAATGCTTACTGGCAACTAAAAGAAGCCCAGGGGAGAATTATGGAGCAGATTCTGCCTCTGAGGCTCCAGAAGTAACCAGCTGTGTCAGGGGTTTGATTTTTAAGTTCTAGCCACCATAACTATGGTTTCTATTATTTTCAGTCACCTAATTTCTGGTATTTTGTTACTGTGATCCTTAGTAATTAATATAATGACTCAAAGATGTGTCTAGTTTCCCTTGTTATCAATGTTGACTTTCTTTTTTTTTAGTCTTCTATTTATGGGGTAAACATATAAGTTCTTATATATGAATGCTTTTTCCTTTATTCAGCTCATTATTATATGTTTCTGCTACTGTGTCTATTCCCCTAAGTGCAGTTCTCAAGAGCATGAGATATACTGTAAGGAGAAAGAGAACTGACTGGTAGTGGCCACTATAACTATTCAGTAAGAAGCCTTAATAATGATGCAACAATGTTTTCCACTTATAAGAAAAGGGAGGGGGCTGCACAAAAAAAAAAAAATTTGCTTTATTTCTGGGAAACAGATGACCATGTGAGTTATAGTGAGATGCAAAATGCACACTGAACTGAATACCAAACTAAAGTAACTAATCCTAGGGGCACCTGGATGGCTCAGTTTGGTGGAGCATGTGACTCTTGACTTCAAGGTTGTAAGTTTGAGCCCCACATTAGACACAGAGCTTACCTAAAAAAAAAAAAAAAAAAAGAAAGAAAGGAAAAGTAACTTATCCTCATACTAATCAGGTCTTGATGGACAAGTCATTGGAAGGCAAACACACTAAATAATGAGTTCAAATGGAGAAGGAGGGAATTATATTTTCACTGTCTTTGAATGAGGATTGGTTAGTTAAAGGCTCCTTTAAGGAACAAAGGCTCTCATGTAGGAGTTGTGTAAGCATTCCTTATTCTATCAATTCCGGTCTATTTTAATTAGAGTCTTTTAAAAAACACAATGATTCTCATAATTTTCCCTAACTGGGCAGAGTCGGAGTCAAAGTGTTTGATGCTATTGTTATGCATACTTGTAGTTTTAACTGCCTGACTCTAGATTAATAAGGAGGGTCAAATTTAAAGTGCAAGACAACTTTATTTCCTAATTTAATACTGCTTATAGTTTCTGTTATATGACCAGCTGTGTTCCACATTAGCAAATTTGTTTCAAATTAAAACATTTGTTTTAATTGTAAATTTGGCATTAAGATGAGGAAATGAAGGAAAGAAAAAATTTTCTGTCACATAGATTAACAAAAATATTGGAGTTTTTCCAGAAGATAAAAGAAGGTGTCCATAAAGAAAGAAATCCCGGTAACTTTGAGTCCACCAATGAGTACTTTTGCTGTGCAGGAAATAATTCAGAAATGCATATTCCTTGATGTTTAATGTTGGATTTTAAGTTGGATACTATTCTGAACTTTAGTCACCTTCCATTATCCACAAAACTTCAGTAAAATACTGTTGGTGGGAATGCAAGTTAGTGCAGCCACTTTGGAGAACAGTGTGGAGATTCCTGAAGAAATTAAAAATGGAGCTTCCCTATGACCCTGCAATTGCACTGCTGGGTATTTACCCCAAAGATACAGATGTAGTGAAAAGAAGGGCCATTTGTACCCCAATGTTTATTGCAGCAATGGCTACAGTTGCCAAACTGTGGAAAGAACCAAGATGCCCTTCAACGGATGAATGGATAAGGAAGATGTGGTCCATATACACAATGGAGTATTATGCCTCCATCAGAAAGGACGAATACCCAACTTTTGTAGCAACATGGACAGGACTGGAAGAAATTATGCTGAGCGAAATAAGTCAAGCAGAGAGAGTCAAGTATCATATGGTCTCACTTATTTGTGGAGCATAACAAATAACATGGAGGACATGGGGAGATGGAGAGGAGAGGGAGTTGAGGGAAACTGGAAGGGGAGATGAACCATGAGAGACTGTGGACTCTGAAAAACAACCAGAGGGTTATGAAGGGGCGGCGGGAGGGGGTGGGGTGTGGTGGGAGGTTGAGGAACCAGGTGGTGGGTAATAGGGAGGGCACGTACTGCATGGAGCACTGGGTGTGATGCCAGAACAATGAACACTGTTATGCTGTAAATAAGCAAATAAAAATAAATAAATTAATTAAAAAAAAAAAAAACTTCAGTAAAATTAGTTTTCCTTCAAAACACTAAATTATAAGTTGGTGAATAAAGGCAGAAATGCAAGCATTGCTTTTATCAGATGTTAGGGGATAAGATAGTAAGAATGGAACAATTATTAAGGGCATATCAGAAATTTGTAGTGATTGAAAAAGATAGTATTTTAAAATGCTTACCACTCCACTAATAACTTCACACTGCATATGCTCAGAAATATTAAGGGGAGGAAAAATTACAGAATATGAACACTAGTAATTTTATTTGGATATTAAAGGAAATGATGCCTAGAGGATGCAAGAAATATTTGAAGAAATTTGAATAATTACCTTTTACATGATTGTAAAGAATTCAAGAGTCATTTAATGGGTTTTTAGTATTTTCCAAAAACTGAATCTCAACTGTTAGAAACTTTAGTCCAACAAAAGAGACTGATATATACAAAATTTACAATAGTTCAATGTGTAGTATAAAAATATTTTTAGGATCCTAAAAGAAGAGACAATTTAAAGATGGTAACATTAATTAATAATGATAAAGTTCTGGAAAGAAACTAAGAATACCTAAGATTGAAAATATGTGAAGATATGAAGATAGGAGGGTATAAAATTTTAAGAGTAAGATGCTGTTGAAAACAAACGAAACACAGAAAATAGGATTTTGTCTCCGTATTTCTCTTAGGATTGGTTAGATCTGTGTATAATTATGGATTCACAAGAAAGAGTTAATAGCAAGTTAGAAAATAAAGTAAATTATCCTCAAATTTCTCTCTCAGGGTTTGAAGGTTACCAATTCTTTCACTTTCACTTGGGTTTTGTGTTATTGGATAGAATTTTATATGTGTGAGTGAGAGTTTATATTATCCTAGAGCATGGTATGAAAATGTGAATCAACTACACATGAAAAACACAAAAATTAGTAGTAGTCTAAAAGTAAAGCATTTGAGGGTACCTGGGTGGCTCAGTTGGTTAAGTGACTATAATATTTCAACTCATGCCATGATCCCAGAGATATGGGATTGATTCTCACTTGGGGTTCCCTGATCTGCCAAGAACCTGTTTTTTCCTTCGCCTCTGCCTCCCTCTCTCTCTCTCTCTCTCTCTGTGTCTCATGAATAAATAAAATCTTTTAAAAAATAACATTTGAAAAGCAATATTTTCAGATTTCTCCACAATGTTGATTAAAATGGAGTCATGATTCTCTACAGGAAAATGTAGAACACTTTTATAAAGGACTTTCGAATTCTTCCTACTTGATAAAAGTCTTAGGAGATACTTTAGTTTGCTTTGCCCTTGGTAGTTACTATAAACTTAGAATTTTCAGTCTAGTTATAAAACTAACAACATGGGATTTTGCCCATTTCGGCTTAATAAGAGCTATTTGTGATTAATTTGTGTATTTATGTTATTCTTTATTGTGATGGATTGCATGAAAATATAAAAAAGTTTAAAACAAAAATACATAAATCAAGCTTTATGCAATGAAAAAGAAGGCATCTGTCATGTATTTTGCATTTATTCTCTTTGTGGATGTCATAGAGGTTAGGAAAACTAATTAGTGAAAGGTTAGTTCAGTATTTCACATGCTGGCTTTTCATTAATCTCTTCTAAGTACTCAATAAGCACTCAGATTACTCAATCAAAAGTGTAAAAATTATTATTTTTAAATTCCAGCAGTCCAAAACTCTGAGATTAATGGGTGTGATTACATTTTAGTTTATTCTGTTCTTCAATTACAGAAAAGGTATACTAAAATGCTAAAGTTCCCATTTCATTTGTATTAATTTTGCTGATAAAGACAAAAGCTATAGCTAGAAAATAAGCTTTTAAGTTCCATAAGAGAACTATAATCAGAATTGTTAAATACATTGTAGTCTCCTTTCTATCACTGGATTAACACTACTAATAACATCTCAATAAGAAAAGGTTAGGGCTTTGAAATTTGTGAGACCTTTCTATGAAACTATAATTTCAATAAATTTCAGAGAGTACACAAAGACGTTGTTATACATTTAAAAACCCATTTCTGGATCTTTTCTAGTTCAGATAATCTGACGTTTATAACTGGTGTTCCTTAAAATGATGAAGAGTGGTAGCAAAAAGAGAACATTTTGTTATTAATATATTTTCCTTTTTCCTCATGATGTACTTTAAACAAAGTCATGCAAAATAGTTTCAAGCTCTATGGAATCTTCTCTGGATATTAGAAACTATATTTAGAATAACTTGTAAATTTGGCTACATTTAAATTTTTTTTTAAAGATATTATTTATTTATTTGACAGACACAGTAAGAGAGGGAACACAAGCAGGGGGAGTTGGAGAGGGAGAAGCAGGCTCCCCGCTGAGCAGGGAGCCAGATGAGGGGCTCCATCCCAGGACCCTGTGATCATGACCTTAGCAGAGGCTTAACGACTGAGCCACCCACCCAGGCGCCCCCTACATTTCAAGTTTTAAATTTCATTGGATTTAATTCTTTGAATATAGTTTTCATTTTTTTTTCCTGGAATACATGTAGGGCATTGTGTTTGTATGTATATAAAATAAAATGTGTGTGACCTAAATATAAGACTTCCTGTCTTAACAACTCAAACAACTGAATTGTTTTTACCCCATAGGTAATGAAGGTATTTATTCAGCACTGATTTAAACTGTAAAGTCCATTATGTATCACAGTTCTGATTAACATAGACCTAATGAAAAGTGAACCCAGATGCCCCTCTAAGAGGCATCTTGAAGAAATTTCCCCATTAAGTAAGTTCACACTTTCCCTCCTCAGGTGTGTTGACTTAGAATCATTCTGACTTAAACAGCAAAAGGAATTATAATAAATAAAGAACATTGACAGTCATTTAGATATAAAACAAATGTCACCGAGCATCAATTTGACATATTTGTCAAAATATTTATGATACACTCATTTCCATTTTAATTGGAGTCTGCAAAGCATTTCAAGACAAGAGTAGCTGCTGCATCTGACTGTGGCCCCCAGCTGGGTGTCTATTCAATAGCATAGCTCTACTGCCCTACATCATCCAACCTGTATATTTAGAATATAATGATTCTTCTAAATATGGATTTGAAAAAATCAAAAAAATTACAATCTGAATCTATTATTTTTTTTAAAAAGAGGAGATTTGTTACTTTAAACCAAAAAGATACTCATTACAATAGTGGCACTCTACAGAGCAGCGTTGTGTTTGACTCAGCAGTCTATCAGTCTCTGGTCGGCATTGATCTCTCTTTGGCATTGGTGAACAATTGTCTATGGTCTGCCATCTGCATAATTTGAAGAATGCAGAGGTGATGATCTGAGTGTAAATTAACATATTGGCTATATAGTACTTAATCATTGTGATTCCATTAATTTCTTCCTTTGTATCATCTTCAGGTACTTTGCAGGATTGGAACAAATTATCACTCAAAATAGCTCCCTGGCTACTTGTTACTGTACAATATCATCATGAGATACAGTTCCTCCTCCAATTATTAGCAAATGAGTGAGTTTGATAGGTTCAGCAAGTAACTCACATTCAAATCAGAAACAAATTCTGGTATAGCTTACTAGTGCCTTCCCTGAGCATTGGAAGAACAAAGTCACACCCAAATAACTACGAGGTAACTATGTCTCCTTTTAATCTTTCTGAAATATCTCCTCCCTGTCATACAGGGACTGCAGACAGTCCATTCTTAACACTAAAGGGAAAATATGTCCCATCTGTACATGGTTAAATGTCCATATAAGCATTTGTTCTCTAAGCAGACACTACTAGAATTACCCATTCAGACACTCTCCTATTTCCTCTCTAAAGGAATATTTCCTAGAAATATGGATTTTCACCAAATATTGATAGTGTCAGTTTTGCCAGCCACACTGTTCTGGATACTTAAGGCTATATTACTGAACAAAACAGACTAACTTCTTTGCTCCTGCGGTGCATACATCTTAATGTGTTGGGGTGGGGTGTGATGGGGTGAGAGACAAAAACCAAAATAAATGGAAAAAAAAAAGCCTGGTAATTTATATGTTGAAAAGTTCTCTCCAGGAAAATAGAAAAGAGAAATGGAGAGGTGCACAAGCAGGATTAGAATCAGCAAATGTGAGACCACTAACTGGGAGATGAAATGAAAGGACATTTAGGTGTTATATGCTTTAGATTTTACTTTAGAAGAAGTCCCTGGAGGACCACAAGGAATATTTTTCTATTTTAATGTGATCAATTTCACCACTTTGTAAGAATACATTATAGAAAGGGAAAGGGTACATCTAGGTGTAAGTTTGGAAAAATTACATGGTTATTTAGGCCAGAAATGACGATAGTTTGGAGAAGGTGCTGGCAATGGAGGTGTTGAGAATCACTTTTATCCTGGATATGAATTGAGTCATGACACAGCATTTTCTTATCGTTTGTGTGAATTTCTCAGGTCACTACAGACTAGTATATTTCTAATAGAGATTTAGGGCTGCATCTACTACTCTCTATATTAGTTTTCTATTCCTACATAATAAATTACCACAAGCTTGGTAACTTAAAACAACACAAATTTATTATCTCACAGTCTCTGTGGGTAAGAACCCAAAGTTAGCTAGTTGAATCTCCTATTCAGTCTCACCAGGCTGAGATCTAAGTGTTGGCCAGTGAGGATTCATCTGGAGGCTTGATGAGGAAGAGATCTGCTTTTTAGCTCCCTCAAACTGATAGAGAAATTCAGTTTTGTCACCAAAGAACTAAAGACCCTGTTTCCTGCCAGCCATCCGCTAAGGATCACTCTTAGCTCCTGCTGATCCTCAGGTCATTGCCATCTGTCACACTCCATAGCCAGTTCACAACATGAATATTTGCTTCTTCAAGTCCAGATAGAAGAATTTCTCTCTTTCAGATCTCTCCTTTCAGGAAAGGTTAAGTCCCTTTCAAACATTTACTTGATCAGAAGTCTACCCAGTAAAATCTTTCTGTTGAATAACAAAGACAATGGATTTGGGATACTAGTTACATTTGCAAAACAGTTTGTCTTTGCAATAAAACATAAATATCCCAAGTGTGAATTATGTCATATTCAGTCTCACGATATTCAGGGGGATTTGCAAACCAGATGGTGATCAAGCAGCCATCTTAGAATTATGTCTAACACTATCCCTCAGAGAAAAGGTAACCGGTCTCTGAGTATAAATGATGCTGTGTTTGGGGGCGCCTGGGTGGCTCAGTGAGTTAAGCTGCTGCCTTCGGCTCAGGTCATGATCTCAGGGTCCTGGGATCAAGTCCCACATCGGGCTCTCTGCTCAGCAGTGAGCCTGCTTCCCTCTCTCTCTCTCTCTGCCTGCCTCTCTGTCTGCTTGTGATCTCTCTCTGTCAAGTAAATAAATGAAATCTTTAAAAAAAAATGATGCTGTGTTTGTTATATGACTTCACCTACTTGGCTTAGGATCTTTGGTGTTTTTCAGAGATCACTTACCTTAAACTTCCTTCTAGTGCTTCCTAATGCATATATAAATCTATTAATTATTGTTGACCATTGCTCATTGCCACCAGTGTTTAGGAGGATAGAGATTTAGAAGACTCCTGAATGTTCAGATTCTGTCTACACTGATGCCCAGTGCCCACAAGGATGTTGTACTTCAGTGCAATATGTAACAGATACCTCCTGGTATTACTTACTAGCCTTGAACACTTAAGCAGCAATGATGTGCTACCATTATCAGAGCTTATAGCTGCTCACAAATGCAGTGATTCCTGGACAAGCTAAGCCCAAGTTGCATACTTTTTGGGCCACAGCAGACATTTGGAAAAGTCCAACAGATTTCTGAACCTATATTATATGTGTGGTTTAAGGCTGTTCTTGTAGAGGATCTGGGCCGCTTGCAAAGCAGTCATGTCTCCCTGTGCCTCTGATTCTTTGACTTTTCATTTCTTTCACAAAGTGAATTTTTGCCCAAGGACACAGATTGGTAACAACTAGAATTAAGCTATTTTCTTCTCCTGAAAGAGAAAAACAAAAAGCAATTTATCTCAAAGACAATCTTCACCACCATAATTTGTGATCAAAATCAATATAGTCAAGGTTTATTGGATGATCATGCTAAATAGTTTTATTTTTATGAAAGACTGTATCAGTCAACATTTTTATTCTTTTACATATTCCCTAACTTTAGAAGATTTTCTCCATGTCATCAATATATGCTTCTTTTTATTATACTGTCTAAAGTGGCAGATGCAATACAACTCTAATGTAGAAAATCCTTTGCTGTCTAAGGCGTATGATCTGGATTTTAAAAAGGCCTTGAATACTTTCAGATTCGCCATATGCATAGCAGCATATTTTCATGTATGCTGTTACACAGAGCACATTTCCCTGGGGACTGTCTAAAGGCTTCATAAGTCTCATTTAATTTAATGCCATTTAGTAGTCAAATTCCTTTTGAGAAAGTAGTATAATTAACCTAATCTTACAGATGTAGAAAGGGAGCACATGAAAATTAAGTGACCTAGTAAGCCTACAGTTAGCTTTGTTTAGGGCTGGGGTGTATGATCCTAGTCATTGCACTTTGGCGCCTCTTTAGTCATACAGAGAATAAAGGACAAACCAGTAGCAGTGGAGTCAAGAACTCATGGATTCAAGACTCCTTAGGGTAAATACTAAAAAGAAATAAAGGTAGGGAATTAAAAGTATATTTGGAAGGAAGGAAAAGCAAAAACAGGATCACCTAACTTCATCAGTTCTTTGAGGGGGTGGATATTTCCATATCCCAGAATCTTTTCTTATGCTTCCGGAGAGATGTTTCACTTTATGACAAGAAAAGGTGTTTTTTGACAGTCTCTGAGAAAATACAGTGATGAGTTCAGGTCATGGTTTATTTTTGTTTTATGTATTCATGATTCATTAGCTATTTTGACCAGATAATCTTTTGCTGTGACACTACGCATTTCCTTCTAGGAGATTAAGTTGAAATATTTTGGCAAGAAAATGGGTTAACCCCTCACATCTTATAAGTTTGTTAATCAGCTCAGAATTTTTTGTTAATTCTATTTACTTATTATTTACTATAGGCATGTGTAATATAGAGAAAACACTTCTGTTTGAATCCCATTTACCCATGTTTGTTTTTCTTTTTGTAGGGCAATGGTAATTATGACTGTGTTATCACAATTACAATTCAGAGAAACAGACTGTTGTTTACAGGATTTTTATTCTAATCCAGACTCATTATCTTAACCCCCTCTGATACAAACCAATTTGTAGTCAGAAGTGATGGTAAAGTGATAGTAGAGACAATCAATAGGAAGTTACAGAACGCTTGAGAAATTTGTTTCCTGGTGTCTTTTGGCAGGATTCAAATGCAGAAGGTTAATAGGAAATAAGGAAATGAGTCTAGACTACTTAACTATCACTTTATAAAGTAATGAAGTTAGAATTACATTTGTATTCACTACTGCTTACTGGTGAGTGTAATAAGAATAAAAATATAATCCCATGACTAAGACCTGGGTATTCAGAAATTCCAATTATTCTTTGACTTGCCATGTTTTTCTAAGGATGCCATCTTTCTCCATGATGATGGATTCCTACTGTTTTCTCTGCTTATACATCATCATCAGGAATTTATCTTTCGGTTATAATTCAGATATTGAGTTGGGAAAGTGAGAATTCTATTTTGTATCATCTCGGAAGTGCAATTATTAAGTATATTAAATGAAGATTAATTCTAAAAGCTGAAGTAACTGAAAAACATAGAGCACACCATGACTAAGTAGATGTCTTCTTGTTAAGAAATATATTTTGTAATGTAATCCCACTATACACCAACCAGTTATTTGAAAATAATGGTTGAACTTCAGTGCCAACCTGATTGATTAAAAATGGGTAACATCAAAAAAAATGAGTAACATCAACACAACCCTTTCTGATTTAAAGGTAAATTGAATGTTGTGTGCACACAGAGGGAAAGAACAATATCCTACAATTGATCTTTTCAGAGAGCGCTCAAATTTATTATATAAATTGCTTTTTAAAGTAGTCCTCTGAGGTCAAAAACAATATAATTATATTTACCCTCAGTTTACAGAAGAAAAATAAAATGCTGAAACTCAGATAGGTAGAGTGTTTATCCAAAATAACATAAATGTTAAAGCTGTGAGTAGAGTCCGTGTGTCTCTAGTACACTACTAGAAGTATGTGTCTCTATAATAAGTACTGATTACACTATCTTGGGCTTTCAAATAGATTAAATTATTGATATGGTAGCATACTCATTAAATCACTAAGACACTCAATAAATACTCAATAAATGCATACCAGGCATACTTATAGGGTTAGTGCTTACACAAAAGATAAAAACAAAATCCTTACCCTAGTGCAACTTACATTCTTGTGAAGGAGATAGGTACTTAACGAACCAATGTATCTATAATAAGACAGTATGGAGCTGTGCACTGTAAGAAGAAAAACAGAATACCATACAAACTGCTTATTATATTTCATGCTTTAAAACAACAACAACAACAACAACACCAAACCTCTTTTAGCTCTTCTCCCTTTTTAGCCAGGTTTTGTTTTTGTTCATTTTTATAGGAAAAAAATTCCTCAAAGAATTGAATGGTACCACCATAGTTAATAGTAAATGATTGTTTCTCATGCCTGAAGCTTCCTTCCTCTGAAAGGTGCTTTGCTAGTATTTTGGGGTTCACTCTTCCTTTTTTATTCCACTCCAGGAGAAGTGTTTTGATTAATCTTATTTGGTAAGTCACTTAGCATTACCACATTTTTTCTTCTTGAAGAAGAGTGGTCTGCAAGAACTTTGCATTCCTCTGGTCCTTCAGAGGAAGGCCTTCTAGAACATACTGGGGTTGAGCCTGTGTATGATTCAGCAATTCAGTTAGAAAACTCATCTGGCTGGAAGATATAAAAATATATTTACTTTAGCTTTCAGAATTAATAAAGATGTATTCTGCTTTCACTATATCCTTTATTTTGTTCTCAACTTGTTCAGAATCCAAATAAGAAAGAAAATGCTAGGGGCAGCAGGGGGTGTGCTTTCTTTATCCTTAACCCATTAGTGCTGCTCATCAGTGCATTCCACCACACAAAATTCGTGTCACATTCTAACACTTGAACTTAGTCACTGTCTCAAACTACACTGAACACAGTTGCTTACTTTCTACCTCCTTAAGTCCTACTAAAATACTGCCTATTTGATTTCTTAGATGTCATACTTACCTGGATTTCCTTCTACTTCACTGGAAACTATTTCTTAACTTCCTTTGTTGATACTTCTTATTCTCTACTTTGAGGTATGAAGTGCCTTCAGATGCAGTCTTTGATTTTCTTCTCTGTCTAGATTGACTCTATAAGTGATGCCATAGAGTCACAAGGCTTTAAATACCAACCGTACATGCTAATTCTTCCAGAATTACTATCTTCAGTACTGACTCTTCCCTGAATTCTACCGTTGAATCTGAATGTTACTTGACATCTCCATTGGTATCTCCACTAGACATCTTAAAAGTAATATGATGAAACCCTACCTCTTTCCCATGCCTACTACTCAAACTTGATTATCTTTTAATAGTTCTATAGCAGTAAAGGACAAGACCATATACTCAATTGTTTAGAACAAAAACCTTAAGTTTCTCTATAAGCCTACATCCAAAAAGTAGAAAATCTTGCTAATTCCACTTTCAAAATGCATCCAGATTTTGGTGACTCCTTATCACCTCAACCCCTATATCCTACTTTAAAACCAAGGAACAACCATCCTTCATTCATTGAGCTACAGGAGCCTCATCAGTAGTCACTCTTGCTCCATCAAAGGCTATTCTCCAGACAATAGCTAGACTAAGCCTTCAGAACTATAATTCAAATTATGCCACAGTCCCATTCACAGTTTCCACCAACTTCCATTTAAACTCGGAACATCACCAAAGACCTTGCCATGGTCTGTAAGCTGCCATGACAAGCTTTGTGATCTTGCCCTAGGCTTACTCTCTGGCTACTCCCTTGTGGTCTTCACATTTTTTTACTGATTTCCAGCCACACTGGGATCCTTTCTGTTTTCTGATTAGGCCAAACATGCTCCCCTCTCAGGTCTCTGCAAAAGAGAATAACCCTCCACCCTGAAGCTTACTCTTGCATTCAATTAAATTCTACTCAAATGTAACCTCCAAAGATGGATCTGTTATTTATCTATCTATCAGTTTCTCCCACTAGAATATAATATCTGTGCAGGCAAATACTTTGCATTTATTGCTTTTTGTATATCCAGGCTCTAAAATGATAACTAGCATATAGTAGATGCACAATAAATACTTCTTGAATAAATGTATAAGAGAAATCTCTAATCATGTGAACACATAAAGTAAGTGAAAGGAATAATGATACACAAAAAGTGAAAAAGGATCAACTGATAAAGAACAGATTATAGAACCAGCATTCAAATATTGGAGACCCAATATATTATTACATATACACACAGAATATCAGGGGAATTTTTGTTCACTTTTAATGATTTCAGTTCCATAACATTTCTACTCTTTTGTTTCTTATTTAAAAGGAAAACACCACACCCTAAGTTCAGTCCCAAAATCTTGCCATGCACAATAGGGTTTATAAACAATTGGAGAAAGAACCACTAGATGCATTTATTCCAAACCTACACTCCCTTTCAAGTCTAATAGTTCTTTGCTTTTCATAAAAATGAGTTTATCTAATTATCAGATGGTTCAATTGAGAACATTTTATCCATGAGTATTCAGATGAATACAAACATCACAATAGGGTTGGGTTGAAAATATTGCTATAAGGAAATGATGTAATGATAAAACAACAAGAAAAGAATAGCAATAACAATAACAAAATGTAGGCAAGATATTAACTTTCTGCTTTGTGACCATTGCAATACTGCTAACAAAATAAGATAAGGGAGGGTCTTTCTCTCCTTCAGGAGGATGGCAATATTTCTGTCTGGAGTGGGGTGCGTAGTGGCCAGTACCTGAGGCCAAATCTACCTTAGTGTGGAATACAGAAAAATATCTGGCATTAAGGTTGGTGAGGAAGTTTTAGCAACATGGAAGACTAATCAGTGCTAAACTTCACATGGCAAACCCATCTGACAGCCAAGAGGACTGCAAATAAAGGACATTCACAGCTCTTGTTTTCTAAATATTTCAGACTGATTTAGGTAGAGGGTGAGTTTACAAACACAGATTGGTTAATATGTTAACTCTACTGAATCTCAATATTAGTTTATTTAAGAAAAAATATATATATTAAGAAAAGCAAACATACTAGGATAATAGATAAAACCAAATACAGAAGCAAGATGCTTGAGAGGTATGTTAGACATCAATAATGTAAGTAGAGTATGTAGATACTGAACATTGACAGAGAAAAGACCAAGAAGTAACAAATATTCATGATACACTTACATGGGACACATGGAGAAGATGATGATAATGACACAGCAAAACTCATGAGTCACACAAGACACTCAGCATGTATGTGTTCTCTATTTGTGACCCCCATTCTGGTCATATTGATTCTGGCCCCAAATGACTTTGCCCTAAATAACCAATAGCTGTTCAACATGTATTTTTTCCCCCTGTGTTGCACTCATACAGAAAATGTATACTGGTTGCATTGCAGGCATCTTTTATCTGCTAAGCCCTTTTGTCAACCTCACCATGAGAGGAGACAGAAAAGAGAATGAAAGACAGGGCATATGAGCATGGCTGGTGAAACAAGTATCCAGGGAGCAAACCACCCATCTGTTATCAGTGTGTTATCTTACTATTTGTTACCTTTCTCATTCCCCCTGTATTTTTGCTACCATTTTTAAGTTCATTCAATAACCTGTGTGATTCATGTATCTTAATTCACTCAGTGAGCCTTTTTGTTCTGTGACCTCTGGGATAGCCTGCTGGGAGCAAATGTGGAGGCTACTGTTACATCATTGTATTTTCTCATAGGACAGACGCCCTCATCTGATGATCAATAGCAATGTGCTCTATCATTGGTCATCATAATATAATTTGTTACTGCAGCTTTGATGGTGCCCTCCACAGAGCAGGAGTATAAAAAAAACTAATGTTAATAGAATGAAATTGATCATTTAAATAACCTTGTAAATTGGTCCAAGGAAGTATATTTCAATGCAACAATAAAATGTTTGCTTGACAGTATATATTTTCTTTCCAATTAAATAAAATTCATATTATGGCATATTGTTATTTAATAGGTTGGCTCAAGATCTAGGAAAGCTAATAAATCTGGCAGAAGGATAGATTAGGGCATACTGTGAGAGAAAGGCAATCACAAATAGCCTGAGGCAATGACTACACTAACTGAAGTTACCAACCAAGAACAGCTTTTTAAAATACAGGGTAGAGAAGCTTTTGTTCTACACTGATCTTTGAAACAGGATTTGGGATGACAAAAATAAAAAAAAAGTAAGTGTGCCTGTTTGCACCCACATATACATGTGTGTTATACTCATATCTATAAATTATAGCAAATGTTTAGGCTGACATTACCAAAACCACTTGTTACTATTTAGCTAAACAGGGTGGAGACAGATTGGGAAGGTGAATAGTAACAGTTATAAAGGGCAGAAATGCCAATCTCATGGTAAGAGGTAAGGGAGAACAGTTTTGATTGTGACATGCAGATGATTTAAGACAACTAAAACCAAATACAGGTGTTCCTCCAGCAATGGTCAGAATTAAGAGAGAGAGAACAAGAAAAGACAGGAAAATGGAATGGAGGGAGGGAAGATTCAATAAACAAGGCACTTCCATGGAATGTACACTATGAGAAAGGGCGAGGGGGGGCAGGAAGAAGGGAAAGAAAGAGGGAAGGCAGGAAAGAAAGGACTGCAGTTGTTGGCTACCTTGCACTGACTGCTTTTGAATCTAAAAGCCCAGAAAGAACTGCGGATACATATGATGCATATTCTTGCTTGAGTGATTAATTAAAGTCTAACTTGACTCCCTAGTTGATGAAGCTAAAAACTATAAATCACACTTCAATTTCTTTTTTTAATTCAGGGGACAAGATACAGATAGTGTCACAAACCATCGTATTTCGAATGTTTAAGGAACTGATTTTTTTGGTTACATTACCCAGGACCCCTGCTTCTTCTCTCCTGCTTCCTGATGTCTGCCTTTGGGCCATTTCACTCTCATTAACACCTCTACCTCTATGACTAAATTACTAGGCGGGCAGATTAAACCAAAATCCTTCTGTGCCTTGGATACAAAGAGGAACAGAATAGAAGTTATTAGTAGAAAATTAAATTTGGTGAATAAGTATAAAATTTAGTTACCCTGAGTTTTCTGTTTCTACTTCTATGAGCAATTGAGAAGTTCTTGCATTGATAACTTCATATTTTCTCCAAAATCCATCAAATTAGTAGGGGCATTGAGAATGAATAAGCAGGTAAACCAAACTGGATTGCATTTACTGGTTCTCCACCATCGGGTATGAGGCATGTGACCATGGCAAGTGTTGTGAACATTCTGATTCTGTTTTCTCCATAAAATCCATACCTGAACGAGCACACTGTAACAAATTCTATGGCATTTTAACAGTCCTACTAAACGGGATGAAATATATTAGTGTTCAAAACATGTTAGAAACTTTCCTTCCTTCCTTTCCTTCCTTGTCTAAGTAGTAAAGCAAAAAGAACAAAATTTAATAATTTACTTCTTTTCACTTTATTACCTTTGTAAAAAAAATTAAGGATAAGAGTACTCCTAATACTCTGTGCTGGTGTAGAAACTTGAACAACTGTAGCATAATCTATCCAAAATTCTTGTTAAACAAACTGTACTCTTTGAGGTTCTGCATCAAGGGCTAAGGTTCTTTCACACAAGAGACTACACAATAGGAAGCTTTCTTTCCAAAGATCATGGCCAAATTAAAAGTAAAAGTATTTTATATCAGAGAGAACAAAATGGTTTGTGAATATCTGTAAAAAATACAATGCATGGTATATATATTTAAAAATATTTCAAATTGCAAATTTTTATAGATGTGTTTTACTTTGATTTTGTTAAACAGTAGTTTTATTCTTTAGTGTTTTAATTTAATATTATTAAGAAGAACTGACCACATGTCAAATTTTAACTTATTATTTATAATTTCTTAGGCATTTATATTTGTTTACTCTTGCTGCCATAACAAATTACCATGAACCAAACAGCTTGAAACAGCACAAATTATTATCTTACAGTGCTCTAAATCAAAAGTCCTGCACTAGTCTTACTGAGCTAAAATTAAGATTTTTTTTTTTTTTTTTTTTTTTTTTTTTTTATTTATTTTTTTTCAGCGTAACAGTATTCATTCTTTTTGCACAACACCCAGTGCTCCATGCAAAACGTGCCCTCCCCATCACCCACCACCTGTTCCCCCAACCTCCCACCCCTGACCCTTCAAAACCCTCAGGTTGTTTTTCAGAGTCCATAGTCTCTTATGGTTCGCCTCCCCTCCCCAATGTCCATAGCCCCCTCCCCCTCTCCCAATCCCACTTCCCCCCAGCAACCCCCAGTTTGTTTTGTGAGATTAAGAGTCATTTATGGTTTGTCTCCCTCCCAATCCCATCTTGTTTCATGTATTCTTCTCCTATCCCCCTACCCCCCCATGTTGCTTCTCCATGTCCTCATATCAGGGAGATCATATGATAGTTGTCTTTCTCCGATTGACTTATTTCACTAAGCATGATACGCTCTAGTTCCATCCACGTCGTCGCAAATGGCAAGATTTCATTTCTTTTGATGGCTGCATAGTATTCCATTGTGTATATATACCACATCTTCTTGATCCATTCATCTGTTGATGGACATCTAGGTTCTTTCCATAGTCTGGCTATTGTAGACATTGCTGCTATAAACATTCGGGTACACGTGCCCCTTCGGATCACTATGTTTGTATCTTTAGGGTAAATACCCAGTAGTGCAATTGCTGGGTCATAGGGTAGTTCTATTTTCAACATTTTGAGGAACCTCCATGCTGTTTTCCAGAGTGGTTGGACCAGCTTGCATTCCCACCAACAGTGGAGGAGGGTTCCCCTTTCTCCACATCCTCTCCAGCATCTGTCATTTCCTGACTTGTTAATTTTAGCCATTCTGACTGGTGTGAGGTGATATCTCATTGTGGTTTTGATTTGTATTTCCCTGATGCCGAGTGACGTGGAGCACTTTTTCATGTGTCTGTTGGCCATCTGGATGTCTTCTTTGCAGAAATGTCTGTTCATGTCCTCTGCCCATTTCTTGATTGGATTGTTTGTTCTTTGGGTGTTGAGTTTGCTAAGTTCCTTATAGATTTTGGATACTAGCCCTTTATCTGATATGTCGTTTGCAAATATCTTCTCCCATTCTGTCAGCTGTCTTTTGGTTTTGTTAACTGTTTCCTTTGCTGTGCAAAAGCTTTTGATCTTGATGAAATCCCAATAGTTCATTTTCGCCCTTGCTTCCCTTGCCTTTGCCGTTGTTCCTAGGAAGATGTTGCTGCGGCTGAGGTCGAAGAGGTTGCTGCCTGCATTCTCCTCAAGGATTTTGATGGATTCCTTTCTCACATTGAGGTCCTTCATCCATTTGGAGTCTATTTTCGTGTGTGGTGTAAGGAAGTGGTCCAATTTCATTTTTCTGCATGTGGCTGTCCAATTTTCCCAGCACCATTTATTGAAGAGGCTGTCTTTTTTCCATTGGACATTCTTTCCTGCTTTGTCAAAGATGAGTTGACCATAGAGTTGAGGGTCGATTTCTGGGCTCTCTATTCTGTTCCACTGGTCTATGTGTCTGTTTTTGTGCCAGTACCATGCTGTCTTGATGATGACAGCTTTGTAATAGAGCTTGAAGTCCGGAATTGTGATGCCACCAACTTTGACTTTGTTCTTCAATATTCCTTTGGCTATTCGAGGTCTTTTCTGGTTCCATATAAATTTTAGGATTATTTGTTCCATTTCTTTGAAAAAAATGGATGGTATTTTGATAGGGATTGCATTAAATGTGTAGATTGCTTTAGGTAGCATAGACATTTTCACAATATTTATTCTTCCAATCCAGGAGCATGGAACATTTTTCCATTTTTTTGTGTCTTCCTCAATTTCTTTCATGAGTACTTTATAATTTTCTGTGTATAGATTCTTCGTCTCTTTGGTTAGGTTTATTCCTAGGTATCTTATAGTTTTGGGTACAATTGTAAATGGGATTGACTCCTTAATTTCTCTTTCTTCAGTCTTGTTGTTGGTGTACAGAAATGCAACTGATTTCTGTGCATTGATTTTATATCCTGACACTTTACTGAATTCCTGTACAAGTTCTAGCAGTTTTGGAGTGGAGTCTTTTGGGTTTTCCACATATAGTATCATATCATCTGCGAAGAGTGATAGTTTGACTGCTTCTTTACCAATTTGGATGCCTTTAATTTCTTTTTGTTGTCTGATTGCTGAGGCTAGGACTTCTAGTACTATGTTGAATAGCAGTGGTGATAATGGACATCCCTGCCGTGTTCCTGACCTTAACGGAAAAGCTTTCAGTTTTTCTCCATTGAGAATGATATTTGCGGTGGGTTTTTCATAGATGGCTTTGACAATATTGAGGTATGTGCCCTCTATCCCCACACTTTGAAGAGTTTTGATCAGGAAGGGATGCTGTACTTTGTCAAATGCTTTTTCAGCATCTATTGAGAGTATCATATGGTTCTTGTTCTTTCTTTTATTAATGTGTTCTATCACATTGATTGATTTGCGGATGTTGAACCAACCCTGCAGCCCTGGAATAAATCCCACTTGATCGTGGTGAATAATCCTTTTAATGTACTGTTGAATCCTATTGGCTAGTATTTTGGCGAGAATTTTTGCGTCTGTGTTCATCAAGGATATTGGTCTGTAGTTCTCTTTTTTGGTGGGATCCTTGTCTGGTTTTGGGATCAAGGTGATGCTGGCCTCATAAAATGAGTTTGGAAGTTTTCCTTCCGTTTCTATTTTTTGGAACAGTTTCAGGAGAATAGGAATGAGTTCTTCTTTAAATGTTTGGTAGAATTCCCCTGGGAAGCCGTCTGGCCCTGGGCTTTTGTTTGTTTGGAGATTTTTGATGACTGTTTCAATCTCCTTACTGGTTATGGGCCTGTTCAGGTTTACTATTTCTTCCTGGTTCAGTTGTGGTAGTTTATATGTCTCTAGGAATGCATCCATTTCTTCCAGATTGTCCAATTTGTTTGCGTAGAGTTGCTCATAGTATGTTCTTATAATTGTCTGTATTTCTTTGGTGTTAGTTGTGATCTCTCCTCTTTCATTCATGATTTTATTGATTTGGGTCCTTTCTCTTTTCTTTTTGATGAGTCTGGCCAGGGGTTTATCAATCTTATTGATTCTTTCAAAGAACCAGCTCCTAGTTTCATTGATTTTTTCTATTGTTTTTTTGGTTTCTATTTCATTGATTTCTGCTCTGATCTTTGTGATTTCTCTTCTCCTGCTGGGTTTAGGGTTTCTTTCTTGTTCTTTCTCCAGCTCCTTTACGTGTAGGGTTAGGTTGTGTACTTGAGACCTTTCTTGTTTCTTGAGAAAGGCTTGTACCGCTATATATTTTCCTCTCAGGACTGCCTTTGCTGTGTCCCACAGATTTTGAACTGTTGTGTTTTCATTATCATTTGTTTCCATGAATTTTTTCAATTCTTCTTTAATTTCCTGGTTAACCCATTCATTCTTTAGAAGGATGCTGTTTAGTCTCCATGTATTTGGGTTCTTTCCAGCTTTCGTCTTGTGATTGAGTTCTAGCTTCAGAGCATTGTGGTCTGAAAATATGCAGGGAATAATTCTAATCTTTTGATACCGGTTGAGACCTGATTTGTGACCCAGGATGTGATCTATTCTGGAGAAGGTTCCATGTGCACTAGAGAAGAATGTGTATTCTGTTGCTTTGGGATGAAATGTTCTGAATATATCTGTGATGTCCATCTGGTCCAGTGTGTCATTTAAGGCCTTTATTTCCTTGTTGATCTTTTGCTTGGATGATTTGTCCATTTCAGTGAGGGGAGTGTTAAAGTCCCCTACTATTATTGTATTATTATTGATGTGTTTCTTTGATTTTGTTATTAATTGGTTGATATAGTTGGCTGCTCCCACGTTAGGGGCATAGATATTTAAAATTGTTAGATCTTCTTGTTGGACAGACCCTTTGAGTAGGATATAGTGTCCTTCCTCATCTCTTATTATAGTCTTTGGCTTAAAATCTAATTGATCTGATATAAGGATTGCCACCCCAGCTTTCTTCTGATGCCCATTAGCATGGTAAATTGTTTTCCACCCCCTCACTTTCAATCTGGAGGTGTCTTCGCGTCTAAAATGAGTTTCTTGTAGGCAACATACTGATGGGTTTTGTTTTTTTATCCATTCTGATACCCTGTGTCTTTTGATTGGGGCATTTAGCCCATTAACATTCAGGGTAACTATTGAGAGATATGAATTTAGTGCCATTATTAGCCTGTAAGGTGACTGTTACTGTATATTGTCTCTGCACCTTTCTGATCTACTACTTTTAGGCTCTCTCTTCCCTTAGAGGACCCCTTTCAATATTTCCTGGAGAGCTGGTTTGGTGTTTGCAAATTCTTTCAGTTTTTGTTTGTCCTGGAAGCTTTTGATCTCTCCTTCTATTTTCAATGATAGCCTAGCTGGATAGAGTATTCTTGGCTGCATGTTTTTCTCGTTGAGTGCTCTGAATATATCATGCCAGCTCTTTCTGGCCTGCCAGGTCTCTGTGGATAAGTCTGCCGCCAATCTAATATTTTTACCATTGTATGTTACTGATTTCTTTTCTCGGGCTGCTTTCAGGATTTTCTCTTTGTCACTAAGACTTGTAAATTTTACTATTAGGTGACGGGGTGTGGACCTATTCTTGTTGACTTTGAGGGGGGTTCTCTGCATCTCCTGGATTTTAATGCTTGTTCCCTTTGCCATATTAGGGAAATTCTCTCCAATGATTCTCTCCAATAGACCCTCTGCTCCCCTCTCTGTTTCTTCTTCTTCTGGAATCCCAATTATTCTAATGTTGTTTCGTCTTATGGTGTCACTTATCTCTCGAATTCTCCCCTCATGGTCCAGTAGCTGTTTGTCCCTCTTTTGCTCGGCTTCCTTATTCTCTGTCATTTGGTCTTCTATATCACTAATTCTTTCTTCTGCCTCATTGATCCTAGCAGTGAGAGCCTCCATTTTTGATTGCACCTCATTAATAGCTTTTTTGATTTCAACTTGGTTAGATTTTAGTTCTTTAATTTCTCCAGAAAGGGCTTTAATATCTCCAGAGAGGGTTTCTCTAATATCTTCCATGCCTTTTTCGAGCCCGGCTAGAATGTTCAGAATCGTCATTCTGAACTCTTGATCTGACATAGTACCAATGTCTGTGTTGATTAGGTCCCTAGCCTTCGGTACTGTCTCTTGTTCTTTTGTTTGTGGTGATTTTTTCCGCCTTGTCATTTTGTCCAGATAAGAGGATATGAAGGAGCAAATAAACTACTAATAGGGTGGCAAAGACCCCGGAAAAATGCGCTGTAACCAAATCAGAAGAGACCCCAAATTGTGGGGGGGGGAGGGAAGGGGATAAAAAACAGGTTCTGAAAAAAAAGAAAAAAAAAAAAAAAAAAAAAAAAAGAAAAAAATTAAAAAATAAAACAAATAAAAAAAATATAAAAAAGAAAGAAAAAATATATATATTTAGATGAACTAGTCAAAAAACGTTAAAAAAGAAAAGGGTAAAAGTTTTTAAAAAAATTTAGCAGAAGAAGAAAAAAGAAAAAAGAAAAAAAAATTGAAAAAAGAAAAAAAAAATAAAAAATTGAAAAAAGAAAAAAAATTGAAGTAGCCGCAAGACTAAAGAATCATGGGGAGAAAGCCATGAGTTCCGTGCTTTGCTTTCTCCTCCTCTGGAATTGCTCTGCTGTCTTAGGAATTGAATCTGCTTTCTCCTTGATAGATGAACTTCGTCCTGGCTGGATATTTTGTTGATCTTCTGGGGGAGGGGCCTGTTGTAGTGACTCTCAAGTGTCTTTGCCCGAGGCGGGATTGCACCGCCCTTACCGGCGGCCGGACTAAGTAATCGGCTCGGGTTCGCTTTTGGGAGCTTCTGTTCCCTGAACGCTTTCCGTAGAGTTCCGGAGGACGGGAATGAAAATGGCGGCCTCCCAGTCTCCGGCCCGGAGGAGCCGAGAGCCTGGGGCCCCACTCCTCAGTGCGCCCCCAGAGGACAGCACCCAATCACTCCCATATCCCCAGCCTCTAGCCGCGCCCCGAGCTCACCCAGCCCGCGACCAGTTCAAGGTAACCCCGAGCTGAGAGTTCAGCCCTCGGCTCTGTCTTTGCAGCCGGTTTCTCCGTTCTAATACCTGCGAGCTCTCCGACACTCCGACACTCCCGATCCTTCTGTGACCTTGCGGGGCCTGGGGCCACGCTGGCCCCGCGTGGGCTTCACCCCGGTTTAGCCCCTGGAGCAATGTCCCTCAGTGGAACAGACTTTTAAAAGTCCTGATTTTGTGCTCCGTTCCTCCGCCGCTTGCCGGGAGCCGGCCCCTCCCCCCGCGGTCTATCTTCCCGTCGTTTTAGATTCACTTCTCCGCCAGTCCTACCTTTCAGAAAGTGGTTGATTTTCTGTTTCTAGAGTTGCTGTTCTTCTCTTCGCTCTCCCGTTGGATTTGTAGGTGTTTGCTATGTTTAGATAAGCTATCGAGCTGATCTCCTGTTACCTGATGTAGTCTCAGGCTGCTACTTCTCCGCCATCTTGACTCCTCCTAAAATTAAGATTTAATCAGGACTGCATTCTTTTCTAGAGACTCTTGAGGAGAATCAGTTTCCCAGTAATTCAGGGCATTGGGAGAATGCAGTGCTTATGGTTGTAGGATTGAGGTTCCTTTTTAACCTTTCTGGTTATGAGCTAGAGATTTACTGCCAAGATGTTCAAACTTTAGAGGGATATTCATGGGTTCTTTCCATGTGTGTTCCAATGGTTATATCTTTCTGAAAAAAAAATGCCATGATTTCTTTTCTAATTTTCAGAAAATTCACCTTTGTACAGAATTTGTTTTCATTAAAATTATGCCTACATGTCTAAAGAATACCTAAAAGTTGTGTTAAAAATTAAACAACTTTGGAAATAAGGTAAATAACCTCAAGGTTTTCCTCATTAAATGAACATCCATCTTTGCCATAATTCATTTGAGTATCCATTACTCTTCTTGAGAGTAAAATAAAAATGCATCATTGAGATCATTTTTATCAAAATTATATATTGACTAATCACATAAGATTATACTGATTTTTAAATGATGCTGTGTGCGAGCTAACAGATTACACGTCTTCTGATAATATATAAGAATATGCATAATAAATTGAGAATAGTCAATGGCTTACTTATAAATTTAGTACCATAGCCATTATAAGTTTGAAAAAAATTGAATTTGTGTGTGTGCTTCTATTTTCTTCTGTTTAATGGCAGAAATTAACCTTGATTTATAGTTTATACTCCTGACACATATCTTTCTTTTCTGAGTAGAATTATTTTCTTTGTTTTATATGCATATGT
Organism: Meles meles; assembly: GCF_922984935.1. Lineage (NCBI taxonomy): Eukaryota > Metazoa > Chordata > Mammalia > Carnivora > Mustelidae > Meles > Meles meles. Next base: position 29,355,797 of record NC_060070.1, read on the forward strand.
ATATACATACGTATATACATGTATACACATGTAAGGATAATAATCCAAAGTATTTTGGGAAAAGGGTAAATTACTTTGGGGATCCCTCTCCAATTATATTCTTCCTTAGGCCAATAAAATCTTTACTATCAGGTCTTCCCATTTTGGGTTTTTCTTTTGGGGGAGCATGGGGTGGGAAGATGACTGTAAACCATTCCAAATATTTTCTATTATTTAAATGAGACAAAATTATAAAAGCATACTTATTATCCTGGATAAAGAATATAATTACTTTTTTTTTCTTCTTCTTCTTTTTCTTGTGGTTGTTGCTATTTTTGTATTTAGGAGTTTCAAACGCATTCATCTCTAGAGGTGATTTGATCACCTGGGAGAAAGTGTGAGGGAGTTAATTCTGGTGTAGCAGATATGACGTTTATGGCCCAACACCTTCAGGAGGATCTTGTATTCCTAGAAATCACCATCTTATGAACTAAAACAATTGGTTTGTTAAAAGTTGTCACATTGGACTAAGGTTATTTAAGTATAAAGTTCCCATAGTTAAGTGCAACTTTAAGATAGTTCCTCTTCATGAAATGTACTATTCCCTCCTGAACAGCAGTGGACAGATGAAAAGAACTACTTTTACTTGCCATGCTTCTCACCTGACTTCCAAACGGGGAGAAGTGGTGGGAAGCTGTGATTCATCCCCAGGTATATTGCAACATCTTTCAAAGAGATAAAACTGGTCCCACATTCTGCAACCTGTCCTTTCCTCATGATCACTGCTTTGGTGCTCAGCTGTATAGCCACAATCACCTTAAATTTCTCCCTTCACATAGTGAGGTGACAGGGAATTGCAATTTAACACAAAAGACTCTGGACATTTTGAGGTTTCTTCATTTGTTTATAAAATACTGTATAAATACCTGAAAATAGACTCTCTTGAGAGCTCTCCATATCACAGCAACAAGTCCTAGTAGAACAATTTTGCCCAGAATTTTCTGATTTTCAAAAGCACTATGGAGAGTATCAAGCATCCTTTCATCATAATAAGCAGAAGTTGTGTAGGAAACATTTGGAAGAATAACAGAACAGGTGACATTTGGGTGAGTAATTTGCCCTCTACATTATGTAGAATAACACATATCTAAGTTAGCTTGAGATTTACTGTTATAAAAGAAATGGTTTTCACCTGTGACAAGTCAAGCAGAGATTACATATAATACAAGTTATTTTTATTCCATTTTATTATATTGATATATAAATGTCTTTAGGTATTTTATATAATATATAAAATGTCTTTAGGTTTTCCTACATGCCATTCTGAAATTCTTGGTTGACTTTGAAGTACCCTGGCACTTTTCTTTGGTCACAACTCAAAACCACCCCAGGTTTTCCCAAATATTATATAATAGATTACACTTTTCTTTTTGTAGTCCATGAGCTAATTCAATCATAATTTTAAAATGACGTCAAGGGTTATTTTTATATCTAGTTTCAAAGGTCACCGGGATTTTATCATTGTTTAAGTTAGCAGGATTAAATTGTCTAAGCCTACATTCATATAAAGAATAGTATGGGGTATTTCAATTTTCTTTGTTTAAATCTTGATTATGAGGAAATCTAAAGCTGGATTCATGAGAAACATAAAAATACATTTTTCTCCTTGCATGTCTACTTTTTATAAAATGTCACAATAGCCACATTCTCTATATCTGTTCCTTTTTTAAAAAATAAACATGTCTAATAATAATATGCCACGGTGACTGACATGTATTTTGTTCAATATTCAGATAGGCAGTGTTATCCCAATAAAAATTATTATACAGTGCTACCCATCCTGACCTTATAGGGTATACTAATAATAGTTTTATCTTCCAAAATATTTCCATATGCGACAATTCTTATTTCCTGTGGCATTTTAAGAAAAGCAGTCCAATCAGCCATAAATATATCAGTCTACCTATAAAGGTTCACTACCCAAATGGCAATTCCATTTTCAATTTTCCTTGCTAAATAGATATTGAATATTTGAAGAAGTTTGTTTCAAAAGTCTAAAAGATGAAAATGACATTCCTGTTAGAGCTCCTTTTACTCAGGTGGGTGACCAAAGTGTCATTTGGAAAGTTACCTAGATGTCACAATAGCCTCCAAGAACATTACCAAGCAGATTATCTGAGAAACAGGGTTATAAACCAAATTAGAATGCAGAGATCATGAGGATTATTAATTACTTTATTGAAACAGCAAGCAGCAAAGCGGACATGAGGGGTTGGCTAACACTTAGGACAGCATGAAAGTGGGTAGAAAGAATACTCTACCTTAATCCTGTATTAACCAGTGTTCTAATATTCCATCTCTCTTTCTCTCCACCACCTGAGGCTTCCCCTGTGATCATACATGTACAATATCAGAGTTATGGATGAACAGAAGAATTTAGCGGACAGAAGACAGAGCAATCACATATTCAACTCAGGGCTAACTCCTTGCCACTCCTTGGACAGCCTGACGAACAGTCATACTTTTTAACTGTTTATGGAGAACAAAACTTATGAGGCCAGAAAAACATCTTACCAGTTGTCACTAGTGAGGGGGGGAGGTGCAATTTAGGGATGAAAGAGCTACAGATCTGAAAGTAACATCACCTGTACTTTATGGAGAGGCCTTTCCACGCCTTTCCATCTATATGTAACATTCTTATTTGCTCTATCATTCCAATCATATATATACTCCATTTATTCCACCTTAAATAAGTCGTAAAAGTTTCTGACTTGGTCTTCGTATTTCATATATCTTATGAAATCTACCCATGTATCACAAGCGACTAGATTATTTAATATCTATAATTAGCATTTTTAGGAATTTAATGTCATGTTTTGTTTGTTTTGTTTTTGCACTCTACAATAGAATTAAATACTTCCAAATATTACTGTGAACAGTTACTACAAAAATAGCCTCCAAAATTAATATCTTAATTTTAATAATATTTTCCAATTGATTTAGTCATGCATGACAGAAATGACCTTGTAACTGCAGTAGCCTAGAAGCAATTTGATCTATATTGAAAAATATCATCTAGGCATAACAGATTGTTGAAGTGGCATAATCTGACTACCATGCGTATTTTATTACTGTGTTAAAAATGTGTAAAATACATGAGTTACCAGATTCTGTTTGGGCTGCTTTTTGTTCTGTGTTATTTGTTGGAGGAGTACCAGTGCTTTGGGTTTCACTCGACTTCTTTAATGATGACTTTCTTACTAAAGTTACCTGAGCATTTATACAATAGTTAGATTGATTCCATGCAAACTTCCTTAGTGGAATACCAGAAAAAAAAAACATAATTATGTCATTAAAGTAGGAAAAAAGGCATATAAAATTGCTAAGTTGGGGTTGGTTCTACTAAACAACTACTTCAACTCCAGCCATTTTGGCAGTTGACAAACTCAATTCTGGCCTCATGAACATGGCCCAAATTTAGCCCTATATCTGTCTGCTTAGAATTCCTAACATGTCATGACTGCTGTGGTAACTGACCATTTCTCTTGCTTTGAATTTCTGGTTTAACATGTATTACTGTTATCCTAGCTAAAGTATTTGCATCTTCTAGAAAAGTTTATCCCTTCAGTGATATTACCCAGGTTTTTCTAGAGAATACTCTATTTGGTTTTGTTTTTTTCTCAATTCCATATTCTTTTTCCTGATAATTCTTGTAATAAAATTACTCAAAATACTCCAGTCATGCAAGAGGAAATTAAGAAAAATTACATTTAGTCTATATACAGCATTTATCAATCTGGCTAACTTTAAAAGGTATTGACTCATTCAGAAATATTCTTCCTTCAAGTATTGCTGTTTCTGGATAGAGAAATAAGTTTGTGGGTGAAGAAAATTGGAAATTGTTGCTGAAATGATCATTGCTAACTGTAAAGCAGTCCCCAAATTCCAATTACTGACAGCTGATAACATATGCTCTTCGACCTATCTCAAGCAACTATCAAATAGAAGAGAAGGAGAATATTTCTCTTTCTAATTATTTTTCCAGAATTTTCTCATTTTTCTCCTAGGATTTAGCCAGCATGGAAGGTGATAACCTTAATGTGGTAAAGTGGTGACACAGAGTTATCTAACAGGTAATCATCAGAACATGCTGTTTGAAAACTTAAAATATTTCATGCTGAAAATATGTATTTTATGATTGCCATTACTTGGAAGATGTCACAGATATAATCTTATATTATTTGTTATTGCATATTTAATTTTGATACTGAAATCAGTTGATAGTATAAACTATCAAACAAAACTTTTAATTCATCTGCTTTCTTTATTACTTTAAATAATCTCCAGTCACTTCAGAACATATTTTTAAAAACCCACTTCTGCAAGTAACCACATATTTTTTCATCTTGTAATTCAAATTTAGTGTTACTAGCACTAATTGCAAATAGTATACTCACAAAGAATAGTAATAGACATTTTTAAAGGATAGAATTAACATAAATAGAATGTTTTATGTAAGTATGTAGTGATTGTTTGTATTTGAAGAATTATATACGATGACTTAGTAAATAGATGTTCTCCTCAATATGCTAGTAACTTTAGATAAATATATTAATAAATTCTAAGCCAATAATGGATACTTTATTTTCCATCTTGAAATTTCAAGGAATTGTAGATTTTAAGATGAAATGGAGATCAAATGAGTGAGTTTATGATTCATTGTAATATTTCCCTTTTTGTTCTAATCTTAAAGCTATACTCTCAGGGTTGTAGTTCAGAATAATAATTCCTTAAAGTAGTGTTCCATAGCTAAGGGGTTGCTTTTCTTTCCTTTTCCTTTCTTTTCTTTCTTTCCTTTCTTTTCTTTTTTTTTCTTCCTTTCCTTTCCTTTCCTTTTCTTTCTCATTGTTTGTCTTGAGCAATTATATTATGCTCTTCACACTGCTTAGGGTCTGACAAGACTTTAACCAAGATGTTAGCTGAGTTCCTTTCCATAGCTTGGGGTCCTCCTCCAACTTTATATTGCTGTGGCAGGCTTCTTTTTAACTCTAGGGTCTCACCTCCATTTTTTAAATAACTTATAACTGTGAATTCTTTCTCTGACCCTTTGAGATGTAAATACTTTCAAAAGCCTCTTGCCAGGATTATCTTTCTCAAGACCTGAACACCTATTGAAAGGATCATATGGTTCTTATCTTTTTTTTTATTAGTGTGCTGTATCATGTTGATTTGTTAATATTGAATCATGATTGTGGCCCAGGAATAAATTCCACTTGATGGTGGTGAATGATTCTTTTAATGTGTTGTTAGAGTCAGTTTGCTAGTATTTTGTTGAGAATTTTTGCATCCATGTTCATCAGGGATACTGGCCTCTAGTTCTCTGCTATGGTGGAGTCCTCTGGTTTTGGAATCAGGGTAATGCTGGCCTCACAGAATGAATTAGGAAATTTTCCTTCCATTTCTATTTTTGGAATATTCTGAGAAGAACAGATATTAACTCTTCTTTAAATGTTTGGCAGAATTCCCCTATCATGATGTGACTGGAACTAGAGAGTATTATGTTAAACAAAATAAGTCAGTCAGACAAAGACAAATATCATATGATTTCACTCATATGTGTAATTTAAGAAACAAAGTAGATTTACATAGGAAAAAAGAAGAGAGGCAAACCAGGAAATAGACTCTTAACTATGGAAAACAAACAGGGGTGCTGGAGGGGAGATGAGTTGGGGGGATGTTTAGATGGTTGATGGGTGGGGTGCCTGGGTGACTTAGTTAAGTATCTGCCTTGTGTTCAGGTCATGATCTCAGGGTCCTGGGATCAGACCCCACAAGGGGTTCCCTGCTCAGTGGGGAGTCTGGTTCTTCCTCTCCTCTTCACCCATGCTATCTCTGTCTCTCTCAAACAAATACATAAAATCTTTTAAAATAAATAAATAAATAAATAAATAAGTGATAGGTATTAAGGAGGGGACTTTTTGTGATCAGCACTGAGTGTTGTATGTAAGTGATAAATCACTAAATTGTATACCTGAAACTAATATTACATTGTATATTAACTAACTGGAGTTTATTTATTTTTAAAAGATTATATTTATTTATTTGAGAGAAAGAGAACACAGAGGAAGAGTAAGAGGGAAAAGCAGACTCCCCGCTGAGCAGAGAAACTGTTGTGGGGCTCCACCCTGAGACCATGACCTAAGCCAAAGGCAGATGCTTAACTGACTGAGTCACCCAGGTGCCCCAACTAACTGGAATTTAAATAAAACATTGGAGAAAAAAGAAAGAAAAAAGAACTTGAAAACCATCTCTTTAAAATGTAATCACTAAGGATGATAGAGCCCCTACCTCCCAGTTTCTGTACAAGGGTAGGAGCCTAACTTCAGTGGGAGTCGTGCTTCAAGCTGCTGTGTAATGGGCTTTCAGGAGGGCATGTGATGTAATGAGCATTGGATAATGAGCACTGAAACTGAGAAATCACTGAACTCTGCCTCTGAAACTATACTATATGTTTATTAGTTGAATTTAAATAAATCAAATGTTTAAAAAGTTACAAAACTACCTCGTCTCACAAAGATATATTTACCTTTCCTTTGAAAAAGGCCAATTAGCAGAGATGAACTTGCTAGTTGTCTATTGTTGACCTGAATTTTGTTTTAAAAAAGAATCAAAGATGCTTATATTCCTTTGAAGAATTTTTAAATTGTTCTAGTCTGTGTTATTGATGGAATTATATGGCCCAGCCCACCTCCAATTTATATATTGAAGCATTGACCCTCAGTGTCACAATATTCAGAGATAGGGCTTTTGCAGAGCTACTTAAATTAAGTGAGGTAACAGGATGGGGGCCTTAATACAATAGGACTGATGCCCTTATATGAGAAATAAGGGATATACCAGAGTTCTTTCTTTCTCTCCATTCTCAACAAACCACAAACCAATCCTGACAGTCTTGATCTTGAACTTCTAGCCTCCAGAATCGTTAGAAAACAAATATCTCCTCTTTAAGTCACCTAATCTGTGTTGTTTTGTTATGGTAGCCCAAACTGAGTAAGATAGACTGGAGCCCCATTAACACATTCACATGGCTCTTTTGGAAGTGACTGCAACACTTGACTTCTGGCAATATCAGACCCTTCTCCTGTTTTGTTTTGTTTTTGTTTTTTTCTTTTCATTTTTTTTTTAAAGAATTAAATGAGAAAATATATGTGAAGTCCTTTTGAACAAAAGTGCACTATCTGCATTTTTAGAAGAAAAGATTTCTATAGGGATTTGAATTTGATAATAATTTGTGATTATTAGGACAGATAGGGAGTTTATAATATACAAAGCAAAATACACAGTTAATAAATAATAAATGTTTTGATTCTAAACAGGGGGCATTAACACACACATCATGTGGCCTATACATTTTAGAGATGCTAACAACAAATTCTGTCAAATTAAATATAAATGAAAGTACTAAAAAGTGTTAAACATGAAAGATTAAGGAAAATATAATTCACATTTAATTTCAGTGGCAAGAAACAAAAGATATGGAGTGCATTATTAATTCCATTATAATTAATTTGCTCTCTTGTTCTTGCATATTAGAAATAGTTCTTGATGAGTTATCATTGATCATTCAATTAAATGATGCATTTATAGAGACCATAAAGGTAAAATAGCATCTGCAAATATTTTTATCCTCAAAACTTTGTGCCTAACATATTTGATTTTACAGAAATTATAAGACAAGCATAAACAGTCACTTTCATCAAATTATATTTTTAAAATTTAAAAAAAGAATTACCTATATTTGTCTGTTATTATATTAAAATATCTTACCATTCAATTTATTCATACTTTCAATCAATTGATTTTCATATATTTTTTTAATATTTCATTTATTTGACAGAGAGAAATCACAACTAGGCAGAGAGGCAGGCAGAGAGAGAGGAGGAAGCAGGCTCCCTGTGGAGTAGAGAGCCCGACACGGGGCTCGATCCCAAGACCCTGGGATCATGACCTGAGCCAAAGGCAGAGGCTTTAACCCACTGAGCCACCCAGGTGCCCTGATTTTCATATTTTTATGCTAGGTATTTGTAAAGCTTATATACTGACTATTCAAAAACAATGTTTTTTTTTATTTTTTTTAAAGATTTTACTTATCTATGTGACAAAGAAAGACACAGCGAGAGAGAGAGAACACAAGCAGGGGAGTGGGAGAGGGAGAAGCAGACTTCCTGCTAAGCAGGGAGTCTGATGGCGGGCTCGATTCCAGGACGCTGGGATCCTGACCTGAGCCAAAGGCAGACGCTTAACAACTGAGCCAGCCAGGCACCCCAAAAACAATGTTTTAATGAAATACATACATTCCTACCATGATGCTCAATATTTTTTTGTTCATTTAGTAGATATATAATGAGATTCTAACTCATTTCTGAACTACAGATACAATTAAAAAGTACTCTGACCTTGTAAATAATATGTCCTTGTGAATTACATATTTTAATATAGTAAGGGAGAAAACAGTAAACAAACAAAAATATAATAAAATTATATTTTATACAATGCTATGTATAGGAATGAAGCTTAAAAAATACACAGAGTGAAGAAAGAATGTGGAGGAAGGACCATTATATAGATGTGATATGTAAGAAAAGACACAAGTGAAAAAAGGGACTGAACTCTACAAATTATACAATATATGGGGAAGAGTGTCATATTTAAAAAAACCAAGCAATCCCAAAGGCCCTGCAGAAGAAATGAGTAATAGAATTGTTAGAATAGCCTGGTGATCATGAGTGTATCAAGAGAAGAGTGAGTGAGATGAGAAGCATTGGGAAATGAGGTTGTAAATATTAGCAGGGGCAAGTTCAAGATTACATAAGGACACAAAGCCAGAGGAGTGTAGTTGGTGAGAATTTGGTGGGTATCACATATGATTTGAAGGTAGAAGAAACAACAATATCTGATAAAGTGGCTATAAAAGAGAGGCAAGAAAGACCGTTGGATTTATTTGTTTAGCAAGTGGATAAACTGTGCTATCACTTACTGAGAAGAAAAATACCAGAGAAGCAACAGCTTAGGTTGGGGGCAGGGGCAGGGAATGAAAGCTTGGCTTTGAATATTTTGAATTTAAGATATTTACTAGGCACCAAAATGAATATTTCAAATAGGCAATTGTAAATATAAACCTAGAATTTAGATAAGAATATGGGATGGAATTAAAACATGGGAGTAATCATTATACTGATAGAACTTTAAAACCTTGGAATTAGAAATGACTACCAAGACAGTAATGTAAATGAAGAGTGTATAAAGAGTTAAACTCTGGTGAATTCCAACATTAAAAGATAAAAGAAAGAGATAGGCAAGAATGACTAAGAAGGATAGGCCATATGCTACATATTTCTGTGTTATCTAGAAGTGAATTGAAGAATGTGTTTCAAGGAAGAATTGCTGAATGTGAGAGTAAGCTGAGAATTCTCAGTGTATCCAAGATGAAGGTCATTGTTGTCTTTGACAAAGGACATTTTGGTAGAATGGCAAGGATAAAACCCAACTGAAGAAAAAAGGTAAATAGAGGGCACAGAAATTTCAGGATGAAAATTAAAAAGGAAAAAACAACTTTTGAGTTGTTTGTCTACAAGAAGGTACAGAAATATGAATCAGAAACTTGGGGAAAGAAGAGTCTATAGAAAAATAAGACTGATATTTTTGTTCCTAAGATGGAAGCTATTTTACCAATGAGGATTTTGATAGGAAGTTAACTTGAATGCAGCTGACTCCTTCTCTTTAGCTCCATGATGGCAAAACATGCCCTTTCTGGTTTCCATTTACTTCCTGTGGTTCCACAGATGGATCACGGCAGATCAGACAGTAAATGAAAACGAGCTGGTTGAAGCTAGGGACATAAAAACTTGGAGCCATGGTTCTATCACTCATGAAAGTATCTTCAGTTTCAGAGTCAACTGTAGCTACTCTGTAAGGAGCAACATCTTCCCAGTTAATGTATTGGTTCTTATTCTCCCCCGACCCTTCCAGACACCTTGCCTGATTCCCTCACTCCATGACTTCATACTGCTGATGATAAAAACAACAGCTCCAACCACACTGCTGATGATTACCAAGTGATGGTTACATCAGGATACCATTAATGTGGAGGTCTCCTTCTGTCACAGAACAGGCTCTTACCCAGGGCTGACCCTGTGTCAGTGTTGGGCCATACCCAGTACAAATCTTCTGCATCAGCTACGATGGCTCATGCCAGAGATAGTTAACTAACCCAACACGTCCTTGTACAGAAAGCTTGGATCTACCATTTCCTTCTCACACCAGCACTTCAGCATTTTCATTTCCATCATTGCAGACTCCATGGCAAAGCTAGGACTTAGGACACTGGTGTAGCTGCACTGCATGGCACTGGTTTATCAGCCTACTGGGACACCATCCTGTATGATGACTTGTCATGAAGGTGAAGCACTGATGTCCATTTTTAGAACAGTACTTTTAACATTTCTAGTAAGAATCCCATAATTCTACTCCAAGCCACTAAGGACTCTTGAGAGAAACCCCACAAATATTCAAGTTATCCTATAGCCTCCACAGCTCTGAAAGTGTGGGGCCTTGTAAGTGTCCTACTTCATGATCAGGAAATAGACATGAATTACTCAGAGCCAATGTATTAATGAAAACAGATTGCATTTAAAAAGATAGAGTTAGCCCTCTAGGGCATGCCATTTTTAGCTGTCTGCCTGCATCAATGGCTGCTGGGATTGAAAGTGAGATTTTAGTTTTGGGGTACTGTTGGAATGAAGCATATTTGCATGAGCTTTACCTTCTTGAACTGATAAGAAGCTTGGGTACCAGGAAAAAATAGTCTTGAAGCTAGGATGTAAACATAGCAGATGGAGCTTGTTCCCTAGAGATTCTTGACATTTGGAGAAAGTAGAAAATGACCCCATGGAATTTTTCTTAAGCTTCTTAATTCTAAAAAAAAAAAAAATACTAAATATTTGGAATTGCTTACTGACCATCTTATTCCTGAAATTTGGAACTTATAGAGAGATCTGGCAGAATGAGGGCTTCCTGAAAGCACATTAGCAGGTGGAAGATGGTCAAGCTACCCTTCTGCCAACCAACAGGAGACAGTAGCTTCCTTACTACCTTGTTGTAGTGCCACCACACTTGTGGTATTCCAACAATTAGAACTGAGTTCAGTGAGCTGAAAAATAAAAGTAACCACTGACAAAGACTACCAGCCAGAATAAGAACATAAACTTGCTCGTTTGGAGCACTTGGAGAAGTCAGAAGACTGTCTTATTAAACAAGCATAAATATTAAAACATTTAAGACTATGTTTAGCTGTCTATTGTTGCATAACCAGTATCATAAACGTATATCATAAAAAATACATGCTTGTTATCCCAAAACTTCTGGGCATCAGTACTTGGCCATAACTTACCTAGGTTCTCTGCAAGGCTACAAGCAATGTGTTTTCCAGAGATGGATTCTTATGTAGAGGCTCAGCTGAGGCTCCTCTTCCTCCCCCTCCTTCTTCTCCTTCCTCTCCTTCTTCTCCATCTTCTTCTTTTTGTCCTCCTCTTCCTTCTCCTCTTCCTCCTCTTCTTTCTTCTACTTGTTTTTTTTTTTGGTAAAACTGAGGATCCTGGCTTTTTCCTACCTATAGGCATCTCTCAGCTCCTAGAGGCTACCTGCTATTTCTTACCACATGGTGGCTTACTTCATCAAAAGAATAAGGAGAATCACTGGAGAGACACTGCTAGCAAGACAGAATGCTTAACATGGCATAATGAAGGGTGCAATGTCCCTTAGATTAGCAAAGAAAGTTGCAGGTCCAGGAAGGGGAAAGAATCGCGTAAAGGCACGATCACCATGCGACAGGGAACATGGGTGACATTTTATAGTGTCCTTAACACAAAAGATAAATACAGCAAGTGTTCTGAAGCTAAAATAAGAACCGGAATGCGCATCAAAATTATTCAGTGGCTGAACGAAAGTTTATTTTTAAGGACTTTGCATATTATGATATTATGTGTCTCTAGAGAAGGCTCACTCTTTTCACTGCTAGCCAGAGAAAAGTGGGGTGGATCATCTTAATCCAGTCAGGGATTGAGATAAATTGAAGCTGGGTTGCAGTTAGTGTGAGACTCATTTTATATCTGCTTTGCTCCTTTTCATAGGGTATAGTACAGGGCTTTCAACTAAGAGCCTGATGTTTCACCAGGGACCCTTTCTAGAAGGGTTCTGTATTTTAATCTTTCTTCCTAGAACTGTAAAACTGAAAAAAAATCCCTTCTCCACTTACTCAGAATTTGCAGACTTATATTAAATCTCCCACTCTATACAGCTTCTGCATCACCAACTGTTTCCAGGTAAAAATCTGCAGATCATTAGCTGGCCTTTCCTGAATTATCTCTTCCTTGTAATCTTTGCCCCTCCAATTCTGTTAGTTCCAGGCTTCTGATACCACCACATACTGTTTTAAAATATTATCTCAATTTTGAAGTGGTTTCTGGAAATATTGGTCTTTCAAAAACTTTTTTTATCTTACAGTAAATCAGAAGACCTTAATTCTGTATCTAAAAAAGAAAAAAAATACACCTCACTTTCCCCATTCTTCCTGTCATTTTATTACCTCATATTTCCCTGTTTATTCAGAGTCCATTTTCCCCTGAGAGTATAGAGAAGTATATTCTTTATTTTGTTTGTGTTTTTTCTTTTTGTTTTATTTACTATATGCTACTTGCTTCTATCATTTCTTCTCATTTTAGTGCCTATTTACTCTTCTTTTGAGAATAATGTGGAAAAGTCTATTTGGAATAAACTGGAAAACTAACACTCGATCTTGCATGTGTTACCTTAAAAAAAAGCAACTCATAGAAATTCTAAATATCTCTGATCCTATGTAGATCTGTCCCACTATCTATTGCTACATAACAAAATATCCCAAAATTTATTGGCTTGAAACAATGACGATTGCATTCTACCTCATCAGTTTGTGGGTCAGGGGTTCAGGCAGGCTGATTTTCCATTCCACACGTTGCTAATTGATGTTACTAAGTGGTTTTCAGTTGGCAGACGGTCTGCCTTGGATGAACCATGATATCTGGCCTTCCATGTTTTGTGCCTTTGCATTGATAGTTCCAAGGCTGGGCTTAGGTGGGACTCTCTATCAGAAAATCTACAGTAAGCCTCACCTGTTTGTAATCAGACTTCTGCCATGGCAACTCAGAAATCCCTGAGACAGTGGCCCAGGTGGAGGCTGGATCAATTCTTTATGCCCTTGCTTCAAATGCCCCAGAATGTCATTGTCACTGCATTGTATTGGTCAAATTGTTAAGACCAGCCCAGGTTCAAGGGACAGGAATTAGAATCTGCCTATGAGTGGAGGAGTAGCAAACAGTATGTGATCATCCTTAATACATCACAATATCACTGTTCTGTTTTTAGTGTTTGCCTCTGCCCACCTCCTATCCCTTCCCTTGCTTCTTTTTTTACTCATATGTGTAGCATTTAATGTTATATATTACAATTTAGTAATTAATTATGGGTAATTAAGGAGGTCAGAGAGAAAAAGAAAACAGAGAAAGACATTCCAGACCTGAGAAGGGGCATCAGACGGGCGCAGATAAACCAAGGGAAACCTGAGGGAAGCATAATCCCATAAGACACAAAAATGCACATGTCCTTGCCACATGGGGGTACATCCTTAGAAAAGACACAGAGAAAGATGATACTTAATGGGTATATAGTAAATAGTTCATTAATGAGGAAGCCATTTTATTGCTTTCTAGGCTTCTAAAATATGTGCTTTTTCACCATTCCCAGAAAAACCACTGCCATTTAGCAACAGGCAAGAGGGATAGGAGGTTTGCCTCTGTCCACCTCCTATCCCTCCCTTCCAGGGAGAACAAGTTATCAAGTGGGCTGATAAAATAGCTCATGGTAATGTAATAAGTTAATTATTATATCACATTATTTAGTGCTTAATTATCACTACTTAGTTTACTCTCTATGCAGCTATAAAGCCCAGGGTGCTTTATCTCTATCATGCACTGATCCATAAAGCTAGGATATTTCTCAGGGTTAGGAGTCTTAATTAGAGTTTAAAATTATGTCTCTTATTCATGGTGGTTATAAAACTATTTGAATCTCAGCTTTAAATCTACACTTTTATACTTTGTTTTTTGATGCTGCAATGGGGATGCTGCAATGTATAATTCTTTTTCATGTGGATTCCTCTTATGCTTTTTCTCCCTCTTACTGAGGCAAAAGGAGGAAAGAAGGGACTTATAGATGACCGTTGTTCCTATCAGTGTCACTTTACTAATGTTGCTTCTCCCTGGTTGCAGTAGTGGTTTTGAATTCCTAGCATAGTTTGACTTTTTCTTGAACCATCATCATCACCACCCCTCCCCTCGGGGAGTTAACCAGAATTAAGCTGACTTCCAGCTCTACATGACCCACCATCTGAAGAAATATGATGCCAGCACATACAGATGATGCTATCTCCTGAATTGCATCTCAACCCTGGTTCTTTGGGACCTTGTTTTGAGCTTCTAAAGTACTAGGTATTACTCCTTGCTCTGAGATCTTAGTTATTATTTATAGGACCCATCCTGGCCCCATCCAGTTTACCAGACTAGCTTGGCCTGATTCCCAAATCTGAGTAGATGCTACTCTTGGCCTCTAGGTTCTGAGAACTCCAAAGCTTTTCCCCATTTTTAAAGGCAATACTTATTCTCTCATTTATTCCTTCTGCCTTACTTCATTTTTTTCTCTTCTGCCATTTAAGTTCTCCAATATCTGTTTAACCACTTATATTAATTTTTCTCTGTTGAGATAGCTAATGTAGTTTTTGTTTTTCTAACTGAATTCTCACTGATAACCCGTACTGAACCTCTTTCCTTCTTCATTCCCTTATCAGTTGCCTTGGGAAAATACAAGTCAAAATTCTGACACATTTGTGGTGGCTCACTCAACTTTCTTCAATCCACTTGATAATTCTGAAAGAACCCAATTCATGCATAAAGTCCTTTTCTGCTTAGAAGAACTTCTGTACTAAATCCAGCTTGACACAGAATACTTGAGCAGGAGAAAATAACTAAGATCAAGGTCTAAGAGAAAACACCTAATAGTAAGTCATTTTTACTCTGTATCTGTTTCCTTTTTGTTACTAGTAACATTTTCTAGAAGCACTTGCATAATAGTTTCTCTCCTTTCAGGAGTGATTCTTCACTCCTGACCTGGCTACTCAACTTCAACTGCAGAGTAAACTTACTCTGGGTGTGTATTTTCCGTCCTCCCTTGTCTAGGTGACACATACATTAAATTGTCCATGTACAAAGTACTGTAAAGCATTTTATTGAATTTTTAGATAACAGATATATAATTCTGTACAAGGGGATTCAGATAAAGCTTTGTAGGCACAAGGATAATTCATTGAAGGGCTGTGTTGGAATTTCTAGGGTTAAGGGGATAGAGAATGTGGATGCTGAAAAAACTGCATGTGAAAACCATATTATTGGATCAGCCCTTGGTTTATTCATATAGATTTTGAACACGCCTTTTATCAGTAAGTAATAAATTCAGAATTTATTCAGATTTGATCAGATTTGCTTATCATAGTACTCTGACATTGTACTCTAATTATGTGCCTCCCCCCAAAAAAGTATTTTGTTTTTTTTGCTTATGGCTTTGCAGTCTTCTTTTTTTTTTTAAGATTTTATTTATTTATTTGACAGAGAGAGATCACAAGTAGACAGAGAGGCAGGCAAAGAGAGAGAGAAGGAAGCAGGCTCGCTGCTGAGCAGAGAGCCCGATGCGGGACTTGATCCCAGGACCCTGAGATCATGACCTGAGTCGAAGGCAGCGGCTTAACCCACTGAGCCACTCAGGTGCCCCGGCTTTGCACAGTCTTCTTATTCTACAGTCAATATTTCTGTTGTATCTCCCTCAAACAGTTGATTATCTCCTTAACTTAATCTTATTAATCTACATTTCCTACTAAATATGGCTGCCAAAGTTACGAATTTCCCTGTATACTTTATCTTCTCATTGATGGCTCCTCTTACAAGGCCTCCATGACTGTGCTGCCAAACTTCCTTCAAGGTCTTCTTACCTGTACCATTATGCCTATTGTTCACTGCTGAGATTTTTGTATATTGGATCACTATCATCTTTGTGTGTGAGTATTCCTTATCTAATCTAGAGTGAAAAAGGGAATGAATAAAACTAGTAACACTTTTTCATTTCCCATTAATAACTAATAATTCATTTCATTTCTATGCGACTAAAACATGAGCCTAGGTAGAGAAATAGTGAAAAACAACTGAAGGAGGACAATTTCTGGGTAATGTGAGAGGACTATAGGAGAAAAATGGGAATTCAATGTGAAACTTCAAGGGCTATTAATGGCAGTGCATTAAAAAATCTGCTTGTGAATTTTATTATCTGAGCAATGAGAAATACTGACAAAAGTCTTCTAGCTTCTATTTTCTAAAAGGCAGCTATTCAGGACAGTGGTTTTCTAATCTCCTATGTGATTGTAAGTTAGGGACATATTACAGAGGCCACAGCTTTAGCACCCCTTATAAATTCTTCTGGATACTGCATTTAAAATGGAATCATTAAATTGTCCTTGTAAGTCCACCAGGATTGCATGCCTGCCCAGTATAACTATGTTGACCTGACAATGAGAATAGAGTAAATCAAACCCAGGTACCCCTTATTCCCCTTATTCCAAATTCCTTGGTACTCTCGCCACTAAATCCTACTTCTTAATATAGAGTATGTTGACACAGCTCATATAATAGTATATTCAAGGTGAGAGAAAGAATAAATGTACTATTCAGATACATTCCAGTTTTAAATTTCATAAGACAAATACCTTTAGTGTGGTTTAGTTTCAATATCCCAACTCACTTATTATTCAATTCACTATGCAGTGATATGAATAGAAAAAAATGAAGTTAATACCATCTACTGATCTGGCTTTCCCACTAGAGACCAGCTTTCTTACTAATTCAGTCATCTTCCTCTTACTAGATAAATTTGTGCAGCCACTCAGTCTTTTATACTAATTGAAAAAATGCTGATTTTGTGCACTGATGGACTACAAAACTTCATTGGAGAGTTTCTGTGATCATAAGTACATTTGATCATTTTAAATAGCGCTCAGGGACCAGATAGCAGAGAGACTAATTCATCTCTGTTTGGAAGGTCTGTACCCAGCATAAAGAGGCATTTCTAATTCTAGTCATTACTTCTTCTGAGAAAAAGAATTTTAGTATTTTATCAGAGTTCTAGCAAGAAAACAATTCATTTAAATGATATAATCTAAAATCTATATTTGATTTTTGGATATTATAATTAAAGTGCACAAAAACTATCAGTGGATAAAATTCCTAATGGACCTTAAAGTTATCCTATTTTTATTTAAATTAGATGTCAAAATTAATTTTTAAGAGGGTGCAATTCATGCCTTCATATCTCCCCAATCTATGGGTACAAATAATGTTAGGATATGTTAACATCAATAGTATATATTTTTTGTCCTCACAGCTGTGGTTCAGCTCGTAGATCCTTGTTCTGTTTGCCATTTAAAGGAGCCATACTGTCACTAACTAAATACATTTGGACACTCTTCAAGCAGATAATACTTAAGAATTTTTGTCCCAAAATATAAGCCTGGATTGGTAATAATTGCCATTCTTAAAACACTGTATTTACTTGTATTCTGAAGCATTATTGTTTTCCTTGAGAAATGATTATGTGGCAGGATTTACATTTTAGATGCTAAGAGTTTAATTATAAATAAGGACATAAAGGAAAGACTCTGCTCTTACGAACTGTGCATCTTCAGAAGATGATAAGAGATGAATAATAAATAAGGAGACATAAAAAGAAAAGGAAGGAAATTATAAATGAGATGAGAAAATGAACAGGTGGATGTACTAGAGAGTGATAGGGGCAGATATTTTTTTATATAGGAGAATCAGGGAAAGACTTCCTGAAAAAATGATTTGTAGTGAAACCTAAGGAATGAAGAGAAGCTAGCCACCAAACACAAACAAAATAAACAAATGATCCAAAACTAGAGAAAAAGTGAAGGTAGCAGGTACTGCTAATGAAAATCGCATAAGAGAGAATAAATGGGTTGAATTAAAACAAACAAACAAACAAACAAACAAACATAAAGGTGATGAGTGAACTGTAACCAGAACTTCTGAATCACTCAAGGAAACAGTTAACTCTGTGGTTTTCTCCCATAGCTCCCTGACATAGAGTCCTTTCTCTAGGTCTGTGGAAGATAAACTGCTTTCCTACTTCTTTTATTTTTTTATTTTTTTAATTTATTTTTATTTATTTATTTATTTATTTATTTATTTTAATTTGTTTATTTACAGCATAACAGTGTTCATTGTTTTGGCATCACACCCAGTGCTCCATGCAGTACGTGCCCTCCCTATTACCCACCACCTTGTTCCTCAACCTCCCACCCCACCCGCCCCTTAAAAACCCTCTGGTTGTTTTTCAGAGTCCATAGTCTCTCATGGTTCATCTCCCCTTCCAATTTCCCTCAACTCCCTCTCCTCTCCATCTCCCCATGTCCTCCATATTATTTGTTATGCTCCACAAATAAGTGAGACCATATGATACTTGACTCTCTCTGCTTGACTTATTTCGCTCAGCATAATCTCTTCCAGTCCCGTCCATGTTGCTACAAAAGTTGGGTATTCATCCTTTCTGATGGAGGCATAATACTCCATTGCGTATATGGACCACATCTTCCTTATCCATTCATCCGTTGAAGGGCATCTTGGTTCTTTCCAGAGTTTGGCGACCATGGCCATTGCTGCTATAAACATTGGGGTACAGATGGCCCTTCTTTTCACTACATCTGTATCCTTGGGGTAAATACCCAGTAGTGCAATTGCAGGGTCATAGGGAAGCTCTATTCTTAATTTCTTCAGGAATCTCCACACTGTTCTCCAAAGTGGCTGCACTAACTTGCATTCCCACCAACAGTGTAAGAGGGTTCCCCTTTCTCCACATCCTCTCCAACACATGTTGTTTCCTGTCTTGCTAATTTTGGCCATTCTAACTGGTGTCAGGTGGTATCTCAATGTGGTTTTAATTTGAATCTCCCTGATGGCTAGTGATGATGAACATTTTTTCATGTGTCTGATAGCCATTTGTATGTCTTCGTTGGAGAAGTGTCTGTTCTTATCTTCTGCCCATTTTTTGATATGATTATCTGTTTTGTGTGTGTTGAGTTTGAGAAGTTCTTTATAGATCCTGGATATCAACCTTTTGTCTGTACTGTCATTTGTAAATATCTTCTCCCATTCCGTGGGTTGCCTTTTGGTTTTGTTTACTGTTTCCTTTGCTGTGCAGAAGCTTTTGATCTTGATTCATCCCTGGGTTGCAAGGTTGGTTCAACATTTGCAAATCAATCAATGTGATAGAACAAATCAATAAGAGAAGAGAGAAGAACCACATGGTCCTCTCAATTGATGCAGAAAAAGCATTTGACAAAATCCAGCATCCGTTCCTGATGAAAATGCTTCAAAGTATAGGGATAGAGGGAACATTCCTGAACTTCATAAAATCTATCTATGAAAGACCCACAGCAAATATCATCCTCAATGGGAAAAAGCTTGCAGCCTTCCCGTCGAGATCAGGAACACGACAAGGATACCCACTCTCACTACTCTTGTTCAACATAGTATTAGAAGTTCTAGTAATGGCAATCAGACAACAAAGAGGAATAAAAGGTATCCAAATTGGCAAGGAAGAACTCAAACTCTCTCTCTTCGCAGATGACATGATTCTTTATATGGAAAACCCCAAAGACTCCACCCCCAAACTACTAGAACTCATACAGCAATTCAGTAACGTGGCAGGATACAAAGTCAATGTACAGAAATCAGTGGCTTTCTTATACACTAACAAGGAAAATACAGAAAGGGAAATTAGAGAATTGATTCCATTTACTATAGCACCAAGAACCATAAGATACCTGGGAATAAACCTAACCAAAGAGGTAAAGGACCTGTACTCAATGAACTACAGAACACTCATGAAAGAAATTGAAGAAGACACAAAAAGATGGAAGACTGTTCCATGCTCTTGGATTGGAAGAATAAACATTGTTAAAATGTCTATACTGCCTAGAGCAATCTATACTTTTAATGCCATTCCGATCAAAATTCCACTGATATTTTTCAAAGAGCTGGAGCAAATAATCCTAAAATTTGTATGGAATCAGAAGAGACCCCGAATTGCTAAGGAAATGTTGAAAAACAAAAACAAAACTGGCGGCATCACGTTACCCGATTTCAAGCTTTACTACAAAGCTGTGATCACCAAGACAGCGTGGTATTGGCATAAAAACAGACACAGAGACCAGTAGAACAGAGTAGAGAGCCCAGATATGGACCCTCAACTCTATGGTCAAATAGTCTTCGACAAAACAGGAAAAAATATTCAATGGAAAAAAGACAGTCTCTTCAATAAATGGTGCTGGGAAAACTGGACAGCGATATGTAGAAGAATGAAACTCGACCATTCTCTTACACCGTACACAAAGATAAACTCGAAATGGATAAAAGACCTCAATGTGAGACAGGAATCTATCAGAATCCTAGAGGAGAACATAGGCAGTAACCTCTATCAGCCACAGCAACTTCTTTCAAGATATGTCTCCAAAGGTCAAGAAAACAAAAGCAAAAACGAACTTTTGGGACTTCATCAAGATCAAAAGCTTCTGTACAGCAAAGGAAACAGTCAACAAAACAAAAAGGCAACCCACGGAATGGGAGAAGATATTTTCTACTCCTTTTAAAAACAGAATCTTATGGGATGCCTGGGTGGCTCAGTGTGTTAAAGCCTCTGCCTTAGGCTCAGTCATGATCTCAGGATCCTGGGATTGAGCCCTGCATCAGGTGCTCTGCTCAGCAGGGAGCCTGCTTCCCTTCCTCTCTCTCTGACTGCCTCTCTGCCTACTTGTGAGCTCTGTCAAAGGAATAAATTAAAAATCTTAAAAAAAATAAAAACAGACTCTTATATGATGTATAAGTATCTGTCATGGTCCCATTAAAAAATAGAAACCAGTTTGAATAATAAAAATAATAAAAGGACAACTTTTAGACATTTGGGGAAAGTTGACACCCAATAAGGGGTATTAAAGTAACCAGACTAACAATATCTAAAATTGCTATCACCACTAAGATAAAGAGATAAACTTGGAATCCAGAGAGAATTTTTAAATAGTGGACAAAAGGAAATAAAATTAGTCCTAGAGAGATTAAGCAGCTGCCAAACATAGCCCGGAGCAGAGGGCAAGAGGGGAATACTATCCCAAGCACTCTATGTCTCTCACCTCCCCATCTCCTGTCAATATCTCCATTGGCTGAACACAATAGCATACTAGCTTAATGGAGGAGCACAAGAAATACAAGGTCTTGAGGTAAGCTTCTGGGGTGTAGAACAATAATGGAAGAAATAAGAATATATCTGAGGTGTGGAAGGTGCTAATTGAAAAGAAAATGCACAGCATACAGATAGATACTTGTGGATAAGATAAGAAAAAATATATTCTTTTTTTTTTCCCTTTTTATTTATTTTTTCAGCGTAACAGTATTCATTCTTTTTGCACAACACCCAGTGCTCCATGCAAAACGTGCCCTCCCCATCACCCACCACCTGTTCCCCCAACCTCCCACCCCTGACCCTTCAAAACCCTCAGGTTGTTTTTCAGAGTCCATAGTCTCTTTTTTTGGATCAATTAGAATTATTTATTTTTTTGAAGTTTCTTTGTTATTAATTAATTTATTTATTTATTTATTTATTTATTGTTTTTCCCTTAAGTACTTTTTTTTTCCATTTTATTTATTTTTTCAGCGTAACAGTATTCATTCTTTTTGCACAACATCCAGTGCTCCATGCAAAACGTGCCCTCCCCATTACCCACCACCTGTTCCCCCAACCTCCCACCCCCCTTCAAAACCTCAGGTTGTTATTTATTTACTTGTTTATTTATTTATTTTTATTATGTTACTCACCATACAGTACATCATTACTTTTTGATTAGTGTTCCATGATTCATTGTTTGCATATAACACCCAGTGCTCCATGCAATCCATGCCCTCCTTAATACCCATCACCAGGCTCACCCATACTCCCAAGAAATATATATTCTAAAAATGTAATATATGAGAATCAAATTCAGATAAGCAAATTTTCCTTGTGCATATCAATGAAATTCATAAAAAAAAGTTGTCAAATAAGTTTCCCTGCTTTGGGAATATGTCTTTATAATATTTAAAATTAAAAAAGCACCTTATTGGTTGAAATTAGTCATTTGTCTAAATTTAGTCCTAAGAGATAATTTGCAACATTAATAATAAATAAGTTAGGGAGGGAGACTTCAGTTTTTTTTTGGGAAGAAATTTGGGTGGTTGATAACAAAACAAAAACAAAGAAACAAAAAACTATGGCAACCATACGTAAAGTTTATTTGATGACTGATTAATGGTTATTGTTTTTTACAATGAAT
This sequence comes from Meles meles, assembly GCF_922984935.1. Classification (NCBI taxonomy): domain Eukaryota; kingdom Metazoa; phylum Chordata; class Mammalia; order Carnivora; family Mustelidae; genus Meles; species Meles meles. The sequence continues at coordinate 29,378,346 of NC_060070.1, forward strand.
GAAAATATATAACTGATTATCCTGAAAACTCTTAGGGAAAAGTATACCTCCATCTGATTGATTCAGAATGTACCTTAATAAGAAAAGAAATTGGGTCTTTTCACACCCTCTGGTCTCAATAAACAAATTTCTCATTCATTGATTCAGTTTTGTTCCAGGAGCCTACTAAATACTGAAATGGAGTGCATTTTTTGGTTCATTCCACCAAGGTCCTAAAGAACTGTAAGAGTGGTGGTGGTAGGATCAAGATAAGAAGTAGTGAGTGGAGAGTTCTTTTGAACCATCATAATAGACTGGTAGTATTAATCTTGAGCAGGAGGCTTCTGGCCTAGTTGTCTGAGAAAAATGAAATGTGAAAAGGGCTGCTCCTGTTCTGCTCTTGCTTCTCTACATCTTTACTTGGGATGATGAAAGTTGTCTTCTATATTTGCAGATATTCAAACCAATGGAGCAGGGGACCTAAGGAGTAAAATCAAGGTAGTGCAAAGATTTTCAAAGATGAAGAATGGGAAAAAGAGGGAAGGTAATTAACTTGCTAAAGGCAGTGATTTCCATATCCTTCTCTCTCTAGACGACTAGGGTAGATAGGCTGAAATACATGGAGCAAAACTGTCACTGAATATAAACAGAAAGCTTCATAAAATATGTAAAATATCTGTCTTCAGAAATTGGATGAAGGCAACACAGAACTTGTGATCCCTGACAGAAGAAATACAAGATGAATCTCAAGATATACAAGAACAAAGAAAGAATTGATAAACTGGACTTCATTAAAATAAAAAACATCTGCTCTGTGGAAAATATCCAGAGAATGAGAATGGAAGTCACAGATTAGGAGAGAGTGTTTATGAAAGACACAGATGATAAAGGGCTGCTATAAAACATATAGCATATAAGCATATAAAACATATATCAGCCCTTTATCAAAATATGAAATATATATAATATACACAAACACATACACAAAGAACTCTTAAAAACTGAACACATAATTAAAAAATAGAACAAGGAGACCTCAACAAAGAAGATATACAGCTGGCAAGTAAGCATATGAAAAGATGTTCCACATCATTTGTTATCAGGGAAATACACATTAATACAATGAGATACTAGTACACACTTATTAGAATGGTCAAAATCAGCAACATTGACAAAACTAAATGTTGACAAGAATGTTGAGCAATTCACATTCATTGCGGCGAGAATGCCAAATGGTAATGCCTCTTTGGAAGACAGTTTAATGGTTTCTTATAAAACAATATACTCTTGCCATGTGATCCAGGAAACGTACTCCTTGATATTTACCCCAAGGAACTGAAAATGTATGGCCACACAAAACCCTGCATATGGAGTTGATAGCAGCTTTATTCATAATTGCCAAGACTTGGAAGCAATCAAGATGTTCTTCAGTAGATAATGGATGAATTAACTGTGGCACAGTTAGGCAATGGAATATTATTTAGTACTAAAAAGAAATGAGCTATTGAGCCATGAAAAGACAGGGAAGGGGGCGCCTGGGTGGCTCAGTGGGTTAAAGCCTCTGCCTTCAGCTCAGGTCATGGTCTCAGGGTCCTGGGATCGAGCCCCGCATCAGGCTCTGCTCAACAGGGAGCCTGCTTCCTCTTCTCTCCCTGCCTGCCTCTCTGACTACGTGTGATCTCTGTCTATCAAATAAATAAATAAAATCTTAAAAAAAAAAGACAGGGAGGAACCTTAAGTGCATACTGCTAAGAGAAAAAAGCCAATATGAAAAGACAATATATACTTTATGATTTTAATTCTAAGGCCTTTGGAAAAAGGCAAAAATATGTGGCCAGTAAAAAGGAGGAATGAATAGGTAAAGCACAGAGGATTTTTAGGACATAGAAATTATTTTGTATAATATTGCAATGGTAAGGGCACCTGGGTGGCTCAGTGGGTTAAGCTGCTACCTTCGGTTCATGATCTTAGGGTCCTGGGATCAAGCCTTGCATTGGGCTGTCTGCTCAGCAGGGAGCCTGCTTCCCCCTCCCCTGCCTGCCTGTCTGCCTACTTGTGATCTCTCTGTGTCAAATTAATAAATAAATAAAATCTTTTTAAAAAATACTACAATGGTATATACATGTCATCATAAATTTGTTCAAATGCATAGAATGTCCAACATCAAGAGTAAATTAATATAAACTATGGACTTCGGGTGATGATGATATGTCATTGTAGGTTTATCAGTTACAGCAAATGTATCACTCAAGTGGGGAGATGTTAAAAATGGGGAGGTATGCATGTGTGGAAGGAGAGACTAGATGGGAAATATCACTACTTTTCTTTCAATTTTGTTGAAACTTAAACTGCTCTAAAAAGTTGTCTTAATACAAATAAAAAATCTGATAGTATATTTTCCCTGCTATATTTTAGACTTACTTGGCAGTTGTGATCCCTTTCTTTTTTATGATTTATCCCTTTTAGACTGGTGATGTCTAAACTATGCCTGCTTCACGATTGAATTTTAATAATGTAGTCTTTTTTTTAAGATTTTATTTACTTATTTGGCAGACAAGTAGGCAGAGAGGCAGGCAGAGACAGAGGAGGAAGCAGGCTCTCCGCTGAGCAGAGAGCCCGAGGCGGGGCTCGATCCCAGGACCCTAGGATCATGACCTGAGCTGAAGGCAGAGGCTTTAACCCACTGAGCCACCCAGGCACCCCCACAATTGTATTTTAGAAGTACATACCTTGTCTAGTTTCACAAATTCACAGCTCAGGATAAGTCATAACTCAAGTCTCACCCTATCTGATTAGTTAATATTTTAGATAAGATTTTGGTCTAAGCCTTGGTGATAGAATGGCATAAGAATTTTGGTGACTTTTAGAATAAGGTAAATATATTTTGGATGTGAGAAAGACATGAATTTGGGAGAGTTAGAAGGTAGAATGTTGTGGGCTAAATTGTGCTCCCTCAATAATTCATATGTTGAAGTCCTAATCCATACTACCTCAGAATGTGACTGGTTTTTGGAGCTAGAATCTTTTTACAGGTAATTACGTTAAAATTAGGTAATTAGGGTGAGTCATAATCCAATATGACTGGTGTCATTATAAGAAGAGAAAATTTGGATTCAAACATGAACAAAGGGAAGACAACATAAAGACAAAGGGAGAAGATGACCATCTACAAACAGTATGAAAGCCTGGATGGATCCTTCCCTCTTGATCCTCAGTAGACAGCAACTCTGCTGATACCCTAATCTCAGACTTTTGGCTTCCAGAACTGTGAGAAAATAGATGTCCATTGTTGAATTCATCTAGTCTGTGGTACTTTCTTATAGCAACCTGACTAATATACATCCCAAGAATTTTTTTTTTATTTTTATTTGTTTATTTACAGCATAACAGTGTTCATTGTTTTGGCATCACACCCAGTGCTCCATGCAGTACGTGCCCTCCCTATTACCCACCACCTGGTCCCTCAACCTCCCAACCCCCCCACTCCCCCGCCGCCCCTTCATAACCCTCTAGTTGTTTTTCAGAGTCCATAGTCTCTCATGGTTCATCTCCCCTTCCAGTTTCCCTCAACTCCCTCTCCTCTCCATCTCCCCATGTCCTCCATGTTATTTGTTATGCTCCACAAATAAGTGAGACCATATGATACTTGACTCTCTCTGCTTGACATCCCAAGAATTTTAATTATGAGGGCTATTAAGTAAACTGCTATCACCCAAGAAGGAAAGAATGAGACAAATTTAACATTTTTTAAAAAGATTTTATTTATTTATTTGAGAGAGGGAATGAGCAGGAAGAGGGACAGAAGGAGAGGGAGAAGTAGACTCCCCACTGAGCAGGAAGACTGACATGGGGCTTGATCCCAGGACCCTGAGATTATGATCTGAGGCAAAGGCAGATCCTTAATCTACTTAGCCACCCAACCACTCGTGTCTCTAGTTTTAATACTGCTTTTTTTTTTTTTTTAATTCCATTGTTCTTGAGGCGCCTGGGTGGCTCACTGGGTTAAAGCCTCTGCCTTCAGCTCAGGTCATGATCCCAGGGTCCTGGGATAGAGCCCTGCATTGGGCTCTCTGCTCAGCAGGGAATCTTCCTCCTCTCTCTCTGCCTGCCTCTCTGCCTACTTGAAATCTCTGTCTGTCAAATAAATAAATAAAATCTTTAAAAAAAATAAATAAATTCCATTGTTCTTTTGTGAGTGCAATACTTGTTTATTATTACTCTTGATTTGGTAAGCCATACAACATAATCAACTGTTGAGATTTTACTCAGAGGTGCAAGTCAGCTTCTTTTGATATCACTTTCTTGTAAGAAATTATTATTTTACCTGAGTATTTGAAAGCAACCATAAAATGACTTGCAAAAATATGGCAATCATAGCTATAGCCCAGACAGAAAACTAAAGCCCTTTTAGCTAGTCTACAAGTTATTAGATTAGGGATGGGATCAGTTGTAGTGGTTTAAGTTAAGCATTCTTGGCTCTCTCTTTGGAAATCAATGACAAACTATAATCATAATCTTTCCCTTAGTACTGTCTGTATTATATTACTTAAGTGTGCATCCTCTCCAGAATCTTTATTGCTGCTTTCAAGTCATTGTCCTCTAAATGATGCAATAAATCACCTTCCAAAGAAAAACAAGAAAATCTGTTTGGAACAGTACTGTCAAAAACTCCATGCATGATTCAGACTTACCAGACAATGATATAAAACTATATTGATCACATTCTATGATGGAGATGATCTACCATTCAGCTTGATCAATGAATGATCAAAAAGAAACTGAGAATTTTAACCAACATATGAAACAATTTGTGGACCAATTACACTCTCTCTCTGTGCTAAGCAATTCTGTGACCAAATAAACTCCTTTGTTTCTGTGCTCAATAATACTTGTAACTGATGAAATAATTTAGCTACACACTCCAGCAAATATTCCTGGAAGATCAGACTCTGGGAAAATTAAGTTAGATTAGTCGCCCATATGAATATTTTTATTATTAAGGCATTTCCACCAATACAGTGCTACTTTCTTATAAACTCTGCTCAATTACAAGTAGTCCTCTGTCAGGATGATCTGTTTTAAAATCACTGATCCTAGGTCATGAAACTCTGAATGTATTGTGTCATAAATTCTGATGAGAAAAAAACAAACAAAAACAAAAAACTCAACTATTATTTGTTCCATGTGATATTCTCCATGAATACCATTAAGTCCAATAACTCAGCTTTGCTTGATCTATTGGTCAATGTTTAGAACATTTTTTTTTAGAGCAATGAAAAATTTTAAGCAGGTCTATTATATGCAAATATGCATTTAGAGAAGATTACTCTGAATACAGTGTAGAGGCCAATGAATATGTTTAAGCTTCTAAATTAAGACCATTTATCTTTTCTTAATTATTTTTCATGTAGACTTGCTTATAGTTAAAAAAATAGTTTTTAGATCAAATTCTAGACTTGCTTGATATTTTATGTATCACTATAAATCAGTGCTTACATTATATAACCAGATCAACAGTAGGTTTTATAAAGTTTCTATGTGATTAATATTAAGATTCAGCGCTATCAGAGCTAAGGACCAAACCCAATTTCTAATAACTCTAAACAGGAATTGCCAAAATGAAAGGCCAGAAATCAGCAATGTTAGGGTCAGTCAATCCAGTCAATCAGTTTTAAAGATAAAATATTAACATGAAAAATTATCAAATTATTCAATGGAAAACATACCTTCTTATTGCTCACTCAAAATTTTATATAATTCACTAGTCAGGAGTTCCATTAAATTCACACCCCTTTCAATGTGCATGCAATTCATACTGCATTTAGAAGCAGTCTCAGCACATTCTTATACACTGAACTGTAATCTTAACACCAACTGGCTTCTGTTCACGTTCAGAACTTGTGATTACTAGGAGCATTTCTCCTACAATTGTTCAGCCCCTAATGCTATTGATCGGGTGCCAAATCTTACTGCATTTCTCTATTTTCTCCATTTATTTTCAACTGATGTGCTGGGTTTGACCTTTGCTTTGCTCTGTAATTTTGTTTCTCTGTGGTTTCTTATAATGAGTATGTCTATGACAATAAATCTTTCCTTGAACATAGTTCTTGAATTAACTATAATTTATAACAGAGTAGCTTATTTACCGTGGCTTATTTTGGGTACTTCTAAATGATTATCTTAGAATTCTTAATCACTAACTGAAGTATTATTTATTTAAAAAGTCATGTATAATCACATATTATTTAAAGCTTTTGTGATTTACGGTCATGAGGACACATGAGATTTTGAATTCGAAATCTATGGAAATGTGTAAAACACTATATAAATTGCCACCTCATGATGGCACCCAGGAGAAGAATGAGGCACAAACAAGTCAGCTGTAAGAGAGTGGAAGCAGGGGGTGACAGTAGAAAAGACTATTGCCTCGAACAACTCCTTAGTCTCATATTTATTAGAAAGTGAGTAACAACCAACAAAGAAGCTGGAGTAGATTACACATTGACCACGAGTCTTGTAGATATGTAAGAAGAAAGGCAAAATACATTTGGTCATGTAGTACATGACCTATAGTGAGCAAGCCCAAACTAAAAGATTTTCTGACTAACTGCTGATGCTCTCTGGGGAAGGGGAGATAGGGGGAAAATGAGGGAGTCTGTGTTCCACCCTGAGTGGGCCAGGCATTCCCAGCTGCTCAGCTTTAAGGACTTATATCGTCCTCTCCTCCAGAAGCCTGTTGCCTGTTTTTCTTTCTTTTTTTTTTTTTAAAGATTTTATTTATTCATTTGACAGACAGAGATCACAACTAGGCAGAGAGGCAGGCAGAGAGAGAGGAGGAAGCAGGCTCCCCGCTGAGCAGAGAGCCTGATGTGGGGCTCGATCTCAGAACCCTGGGATCATGACCTGAGCTGAAGGCAGAGGCTTTAACCCACTGAGCCACCCAGGCGCCCCTTGCCTGTTTTTCTTAAAGCTATATCTAAGCATGTTTGGCAAATAGTATAAATTCTCAGAGGTTATATTTTAAGCAGTACGTTGTTCTGAGGGATGGTCACAATAAATACTAGGTGTCATATTACCATTTCACTACAGTATGAATTTTCATTCTTTAGGTGAATTGTATTATATAACTTAAATCCTTTTGAAGAAATTCTTTCTGGAATCATAATGATAGTAGATGTTTTTGTGTAGCTATGAATGAATCTACCATTCTTTCTATGTTGCTATCTTACTCAGTTGATTTCTAAATACTTCTTCCCCTTGACTCTAAATCCACTGCTTTTCTGGTTCAACTGTAAGCCATTAAAATTCCGTTTACACCAATTTCCAATATTAAAAGATTTTGTAATGTCAATTTCACTGAAAATTCTACTTCTAATGTATTATTTGAAGGTAATATGGAGCCAACTTTAGGAATATTGGTGGATTTTATATGAGAGATGTTTCTTCAACTTTTCAAAATAACCTTGGGGAGGAGTGCGTCAGTGGCTCAGTTGGTTAAGTGTCTATCTTCAGTTCCGCAGGATCCCAGGGTCCTGGGATCTAACCCAGCATCAGGATCCCTGCTCTACTGGGAGCCTGCTTCTCCTTCTGCCTCTGCCCCTCCCCCCACCCATGTTTTGTCTGGCCCATGCTCTCTCTCTCTCTCAAATAAATAAAATCTTAAAACAAAACAAAACAGCCTTGGAAAGATTAATCAAAACTTGAGCGACATGCATTTAATGTGTCTCTAATAGGCAAAAGTATTTTGAAACTCTCTTAAAGCATAAGATACACAATTTAAGAGAAGTGGTAAACCTAATTTAGCTCAACAACACAGTTTTGATCTTCCTTGTTGGAGCCACAACCAATCTGGTATAGTGTGGTCTCTGGTATCAAATATCATGGGAAAAATTGACCTTTCTTTTAGATAGGCATACTATAAACTATATTATCTAATGGTCCTTCCACATTTGGGTGGCAATTTTGGACTCATTTGGAATCATGTCAGCTTTTAGATTAAAATTATATAGGATGATTTTTGAGTGCATTGCAAGAAAGGAAGTTTGAGGGTCAGCAGAGAGAGATCTAGTGGCCTTTGGTCATACTGTTTTAATAAAGTTGAAAATATGGCAACCTGAGGGTTTTGAAGGGTCAAGGGTGGGAGGTTGGGGGAACAGGTGGTGGGTAATGGGGAGGGCACGTTTTGCATGGAGCACTGGGTGTTGTGCAAAAAGAATGAATACTGTTACGCTGAAAAAATAAATAAAATGGAGAAGATAAAAAAAATAAATATATGGAAATATGGAAAAAAAAAAGAAAATATGTTTATAAATTGTAGACATCATGCAACAAATATATCTGCCCCTCCTCTATCTATGTATATTTTTAAAAAGGTATCCAAAGCCATGCTATGTAAACTGACCTGTGAAATGTCAGTGAAAATAGAAGCTTAAAAGCCTGTGCTAAACATCCATTCTCCTTTCTCTGCATTAACAAAAGTCAAGATAGAATCTCAGTTTGCATCCCTGCGATGTATATGTACTTTGAATTATAGATTCACATACTTTTAATTATTTTATTTTAATTTATTTTAGTTAACATACAGTGTTATATTAATTTCAGGTATGCAATATAGTGGTTCAACCCTTCCATATAACATCCTGTGGTAGTTAAGATAAGTGCACTACTTAATTTTCATCACTTATTTTACCCATCCCCAATTCCCCTTTGGTAACCATTAGCTTATTCTCTATAGTTAAGAAACTTTCTCTTGATTTCTCTCTCTCTCTCTAATATTAAATATTTAATATGTAAATATTAATACACTATTGCACAAGTAATGGGCTAAATAAAAAATCAAATGGAAAATCAAAATATACCTCAAAACAAAAGCAAAAGAAAACACAATATTCCAAAGCCTATGGGATGCAGTAAAAAAAGATGTTAGAGTGGACTTCATGCTATAAAAGCTTGTATTGAGAAAAAAGTTCAAATAAACAACTTCATATTATGTCACAAGAAAAAGAAGAAATTTAGTAGAGGAAGGAAATAACAAAGAAAAATCAGAAATAAATAATAACATAAATAGAATAAAAAATAACATAACATTGAAATTAATGATGGTTTTTAAAAAATAAGCAAAATTAACAATGCTTTAACGACATTATCTAAGAAGAAAAGAGAGAGAAGTCACAAAAATCAAAATGAGAAATGGAAAAAACAAACAAACCACAACAGATAACTACAGAAATATATTGTGATAACAGATTACTATAAAAATTACATACTGATAAATCAGATAACTTAGGCAAAAAAACCCTCAATAATTCCTAAAAATCCACTGGCTACCATGATTGAATCTTGAATCTTTAATCCAAGAAATAGGAGATGTTAGGCCAATAACAAGAATGAAAGTTGAAATAGGAATCAAAAATCTCCCAGAACAAAAAACCTAAGACCTCATAGTTTCCCTGGTGAATTTTATCAAGCATTTAAAAAAAAATAATAATTAATGACAATCTTTATAAAATCTTACAAATAAGAATAGAAAGAACATATTTAAAATCATCCTATGAGGGGCACCTGGGTGGTTCAGTGGGTTAAGCCTCTGCCTTCGGCTCAGGTCATAGTCTCAGGGTCCTGGGATCGAGCCCCGCATCAGGCTCTCTGCTCAGCGGGGAGCCTGTTTCCCCCTCTCTCTGCCTGCCTCTCTGCCTACTTGTGATCTCTCTCTCTGTCAAATAAATAAATAAAATAAAATAAAATAAAAATAAATAAATAAAATCATCCTATGAGGTCAATACTACCCTGATACCAGAGCAGGATAAAAAACAATACAAGATCAGAAAAGGCTAGTTTGTTTGATAAATATAAGTATTGCTACTTCAACTTTCTTTTGACATCCATTTGCATGGTAGATGTTTCTCCATCCCCTCACTTTCAGTCTGCAGGTGTCTTTGGGTCTAAAATGGGGCAGCATATATGTGGGTCTTTTTTCTTTTTTTAATCTATTCTGACACCCTATGTCTTTTGATTAGAGTTTTAGTCCATTTACATTCTAAGTAATTGATATATATGTATATTGCCATTTTTTATTTGTTTTATCATTGTTTCTGGAGATTTTCTCTGGTCCTCTCTGGTCTTTGTCACTTTTGGCTTCTCCTTTACACTTAAAGGTCCCCTTTAAAATTTCTTGCAGGGTCGGCTTAGTGGTCACAAATTCCTTTAGTTTTTGTCTGGGAATCTATTGCTCTTATTCTGGATGATTAGCCTTGCCAGATAGAGTATTGTTAGCTGCAGGTTTTTCCTTTTCAGCTTTTTGAATAGATCATGCTACTTCATTCGCGCTTGCCAGGTTTTCACTGAGAAATCTCCAGCTAGCCTTGTGGGTTTTCCCCTGTAAGTTAAGGACCTTTTGTCTTGCTGCTTTTAAGATATTTTTTATTATTTGTTTTGTTACCTGTATTTTGTTAATTTAATTACTGTATGTTTTGGTGTTGGCCTTTTTTTTTTAAGATTTTATTTATTTATTTGACACAGAGAGAGATCACAAGTAGGCAGGTAGGCAGACAGAGAGAGAGGGAAAAGCAAGCTCCCTGCTGAGCAGAGAACCCAGTGCAGGGCTTGATGCCAGGACCCTGAGGTCATGACCTGACCCGAAGGCAGAGGCTTAACCCACTGAGTCACCCAAGCACCCATGTTGGCCTGTTTTGATGGGAATTGATTTGATAGGAGTTCTCTTTGTCTCCTATATTTGGATATCTGTTTCCTTCTCCAGATTAGGGAAGTTTTCTATTATTTATTGAAATAAATTTTCTGCCTTCTTTTCTCTCTCCTCTTCTGGGACTCCTATAATATGAATTGTATTATTTTTGATGGAATCACTGAGCTCCCTAAGTCTACTTTCATGTTGCATAATTCTTTCTCTCTTTTGTTCAACTCTATTATTTTCCATTATTTTGTCTTCTAGGTTATTAATTAATTTCCTCTGTTTCTTCTGGCCTGCTTTTTCATTGCTCAAGCCTGTTTCTAATCTCTTTTATTGTAATCTTCATCTCTGATTCTTTTTAAACTCTTTTATCTCTATGGTAAGGGTCTCACTGATATCTTCTATTCTTTTTGCAAGCCCAGTGAGGATCCTTATGATTGTTGTTTAAAATTCTCCATCAGACATGTTTCTTATATCTGTTTCACTTAGATCTCTGGGCTTGGCCTTATCTTATTCTTTCATTTGGGATTTTATCTAAGTCTTGGCCTTCTTTTCTGAGTTAGAAAAGCCAGTTATGTCTCCTGCTCCTGAAAGTAATGGCCTTAGAAAGAAGAGGTCAGGTAGTGCCCAGGGCCTGGTGCTTCATGCCTGGTGCTTCAGGGAGTGTCTCTGGTGTGTGCTGCATACACTCTGCTGTTGTATTTTGGCTCCTCTGTCATTTAAATCAGTCATCTATAGAGGCTCTCCTTTGTCTGCTGTGGGTAGTATTTGGTCTCTGACCTAAATATGGTGAGTATTAACTAGGTGTGCTCTGGACTGCTTGTGAAATGAGATCTGACACCAACTTCACCAGAACTGAGTCCCTGCAGAGCTCTCTGGTTAGGAGACATTATGTGGGCTGGGGTTTATGTTGGTCTTCTGGGGGGATGGGCCCACTGTCCTGGGACTGAGGCAAGTTTCACTGAAAAGGGTGATCCCAACAGAGCACAGGGTGGTAGGGCTTAGTGAATGCAAGGTAGGCAGCTAGTGTAGGGACTGAGCTACTTCCCTCAAGTTTATGCTGAGAGGAAGGAGGAAGGAAATGAAGTCAGCCAGCTCCTTTGCCCCAGAGAAGTGTCTCTGTGAATGCTGCCCCTTAGGAAAGCACTTACAGAAGAGCAAATAATCTGTACCATTGTGTGTTCCAGGCATTTTTCAGATGCTGTTGTCATACTGTCTGTCTCAGGTTGTTTACCTCCTCTCTGGGAAAACAACAGTGCCCTCCTGGCTCTATCCCAAACACACCTGCTGACATTTAATTTAAAATCCCAGCTAGAGTGGCCAAAATTAACAAGACAGGAAACAACGATGTGGAGAGGATATGAAGAAAGGGGAACCCTCTTACATTGTTGGTGGGGATGGAAGTTGGTGCAGCCAATTTGGAGAACAGTGTGGAGATTCCTCAAGAAATTAAAAATAGAGCTTCCCTATGACCCTGCAATTGCACTTCTGGGTATTTACCCCAAAGATACAGATGTAGTGAAATGAAGGGCCATTTGTACCCCAATGTTCATAGCAGCAATGGCCACAGTCGCCAAACTGTGGAAATAACCAAAATGCTCTTCAACGGACGAATGGATAAGGAAGGTGTGGTCCATATACACTATGGAGTATTATGCCTCCATCAGAAAGGATGAATACCCAACTTTTGTATCAACATGGATGTGACTGGAAGAGATTATGCCAAGTGAAATAAGTCAAGCAGATAGAGTCAAATATCATATAGTTTCACTTATTTGTGGAGCATAAGAAATAACATGGAGAACATGGGGAGATGGAGAGGAGAAGGGAGTTGGGGGAAATTGGAGGGGGAGATGAACCATGAAAGACTATGGACTCTGAAAAATAATCTGAGGGTTTTGAAGGGGAGGGGCGTGGGAAGTTGGGTCAGCCTGGTGGTGGGTATTATGGAGGGCACATATTGCATGGAGAGCTGAGTGTGATGCATAAACAATGAATTCTGGTACACTGAAAAGAAATTTAAAAAATTAAAAATTAAAAAAAATTATAAAAATAAAATTCCAGGCTTTCAAAACATGGTGGGGACATGAGCCTGCACTGGTCTTGTGGGGGAGGGGCCTATGACATTGGGACTGAGGCATGCTTGATTTAGGAGGGCAGACCTGCCAAAGTGCAGGGCAGTGGGCTTTGGCATGAGCATGTAAGGCAGCTAGCACTGGCGCTGCATTGCCTCCCACCAGTAGCTGTATTTATGCTGAGAGGCAGGGAATGGTGTGGGCCAGCTCTCCTATTTAAGAAGAGATATCTCTGTGAATGCTGCCTCCCAGGGACACACTCAAAAATGAGCAAATAATCTCCCCACTGTGTGCTCCAGGTGTTCAGATTGCTGTTTGCATGTCATCTTCACCCTGGTTGTTTGTTGGAGAGAAGACTCCAGGAGAAAGACAGCGCCCTCAGGGATCTATCTTAGCCAAGCCCATTGACCTTTAAAACTCCAGAATTTAGCCCTTTTGATTGCAAGAACACACAAAATTCAGCCCCTCTCATTCTCCCAAACCAATTGCTTTGGGGAAATGTTCTCTTTGTACATTCCCCTTTGTGCTTCTCTCTCTTTTACCCTTCCCCATGACCATGAGTCACCCCCCCACTCCACAGCAGCCATGATCCATTTCTCCCCTACACCATGTCTCCACACTTCCTACCTTCTTTGATTTGGCCTTTTCTCTCCCTTTAGTTGTGCAGTTTGTTCTGCCAATCTTCAGGTTGATTTCTGGAGTATTTAGGATGATTTGGTAGTTATCTAGTCATGTTTCTGGTGTGAAAAGAGCCTAGAGTCCTCCTACACCACTGCCATCTTGACGAATCTCTTTCTTCCTCCTCCCTTTGCTCATCTGTTTTGTTTCTTAAATTCCACAATGAGTAAAATCATATGGTATTTTACTTTTTATGACTTATTTCACTTAGAATTATACTCTTTAGCTTCATCCATGTCAATGCAAATGGCAAGATTTCATTTATTTTATGGCTGAGTAGTATCTCATCATATCTATCTATTATATATATATATATATAATCTTCTATATATATAATCTATCTATTTCATATATATATGTTATATATATATATATATATAATCTTCTTTATTCATTCATCAATTAATGAACACTTGGGCTGCTTCCATATCTTGGCTATTCTAAATAATCCTGCTATAAACATTGGGGTGTATGTAGTGTATGTATCCCTTTGAATTAGTGTTTTTGTATTCTTTGGGTAAATACCTAGTAGTGTGATTGTTGGATCATAAGGTAGTACCATTTTTAACTTTTTGAGAAATGTCCATACTATTTTCCACAGTGGTTGCTCCAGGTTGCATTCCCACCAACAGTGTATGAGGATTCCTTTTTCTCCACATCCTTGCCAACACCTATAGTTTCTTGTGTTGTTGATGTTAGCCGTTCTGACAGGTGGAAGGTAATAAATACATCATTGTAGTTTTGATTTACATTTATTTTCCTCATAGTAAGTGGCTGTGTGGCCATCTGGATATCTTCCTTGAAGAAATGTCTGTTCATGTCTTCTGCCCAATTTAAATTCAACTACCTGGGGGTATGAGTTTTATAAGTTCTTTATATATTTTGTGTTTTTTTTTAAGATTTTATTTATTTGTTTGACAGACAAGGATCACAACTAGGCAGAGAGACAGGCAGAGAGAGAGGAGAAAGCAGGGTCCCTTTCGAGCAGAGAGTCCAATGTGGGGCTTGATCCCAGGACCCTGGAATCATGACTCGAGCTGAAGGCAGAGGCTTTAACCCACTGAGCCACCCAGGCACCCCAGTTCTTTATATAATTTTGGATAATAACCCTTTATCATAACTGTCATTTGAAAATATCTTCTACTATTCCATAGGTTGCCTTTTAGTTTCCTTTGAGAAACAGAAATCTTTTTTTTTTTATTTTGATGTAATCCTAATAGTTTATTTTTGCTTTTATTTCCTTTGCCTCAGGAGAACTATCTAGAAAAAAAAAAATGCTATGGCCAATGTCAAAGAAGTTAATGCTTGTGTTCTTTTCTAGGATTTTTATGTTTTCAGGTTTCACATTTAGATCTTTAATTAATCTTGAGTTTATTTTTGTGTATGGTGCAAGTAAAATAAATAAAACTAGATTATTAGTTTTATTCTTTTACTTGTTGCTGTCCAATTTTTCCAACACTCCAACACCATTTTTTGAGAAGACTGTCTTTTTCTTATTGGATATTCTCTCCTGATTTGTTAAAGATTAATTGACCATATAGTTGTGGTCTCCTTTCTGTATTTTCTATTCTGCTCTATTTGTCTATGAGTCTGTTTTTGTGTCAGTATCACACTATTTTGATTACTATATCTTTGTAGTGTAACTTCAAGTCCAGAATTCTGATGATTCCAGCTTTCTACCTATGTTTTTTAAGCTATAGAGATCTGAGGAAATTCTACTGCTGCAGTCTATCTTTGCCCATCATTTTTGACACAAATATTTGGTAAGTTCCATTCATTTATATGATGATTGGTAAAACTATCTTAGCGTGTTTACCTGATTTGACAAGTCAGTTGAGTGTTCAAAGAGTAGAGTCTTGTCTTTCCTTTGTTCATCTGTTCATTGAGAATTAGATTAATTTTCATCTTTCTTGACTTTCCTTTTACTTCTCAGACAATAAAAGATCTAGCTTGCCCATGATTTCTAAAGTGGAACTTTAAGCTGCTTAATAAGCTTCTCCCTGACAAATCTAATCAACATTTTTCAAACCTCATCTTATTCATATTTTCTCTAATATTTGATTCTTCCTCTTTAGACCCCCACTTTTTGGTTTCCAGCACATAATTTACTTTCGCATCATTACTTACCCTCTTTGGACACTCATTCACAATCCCTTGATGGTTTTCCTCCTCTTGCCAATTTTCTAAACCTAGTATTTCTCTGGGTTTCATGCTTCACATTGCTTCTGTCATCAAACATTTTTTTTTTAAACAATCTTACTCACTCCACGATCTCCAACATTTTCCTAAAAACTCTTCAGCTTTCACATTCTTTTAAGTTTATTATTTTTTTCTTCTCTCTCTCTCTCTCTCTCTCTCTCTTTTTTAGTAATCTCTACACCCAATGTGGGGCTCAAACTCATGACTCCAAGATCAAGAGTCACATGTTCTTCCTAGTGAGCCAGGCAGGAGCCTCAAGTTTCACATCTTCTACAAGCTTCAGATTAGAATTTCTCATCACCCAAAGTAAACCCTTTCTGTTGTGAGACAAATTACTTTTATCACACCTACTTTTGTCCCCGTTATCATATAATCACTAAAGCCCCAAATCTGTCTTTAATTCTGTGTTCCATCTTCCATCCACAGTCCCCAGTTGTGCCCTATTTCCTCCTATATTATAGTTCACAAAAACATCATTTTTACTTGCTTAATATGTGTTGAATCTGTTCCCTCCTTATGATCATCACTGCTATTACATTTATGCAGAACTTCAACCATTATTTCAGAATATTGTATTTATTTCCATGCTGGATTATTACTTCCAGTCCCATAATTCCCTGCATTCTTTTTTGAGGTAGAAGGTAATTCTAAAATTAAATTTTGATCATATCTTTCTTACACTATTTCCATGACTATTCCACCAAGTTCTTAAAAATTTCTATTGATCTATATCTTAGGGAGACATATAAGCAAAATCCATAAAGAAATATATAAATTTACATGCTGATAAGATGCTGAGTCTTTTCTCCTGACCTCTTGCTCCATCTCCATTCCTACTATAACACACAACCCCAGGGCTTCTTGGAATTAAACTTAGGAATCAATAATTAAAACCATACTGATGCTAAACCCTAATAATAATATGACATAAAGCACAAATTAGACATAGTACATTTTAGTTTTCATGGTGTAGCCTTGCTTTATTTTTATGTCCTATCTTTACTACATAGCACATGCAGCACTTATTTTTAGTTTCTTTTGTTATTTTGTCAGCCTAAAATTCTTTCCCTCCTGGTATTCTTGGTTTAGTCTTGCCAGGATTAATTAAAATTAGTTGAAAGCTTTTCTTTTGGATCTATACTAGATGTTGTTGTATGTACAGTCCCTATCCTTCCCACTGTTCTTTCCATGTGGTTATTTTAAAATAGATTAATCAAAATCTTAGTTCAATATCACAGGCTGCAATATTCAAAGCCTTCCCTGGAATTTTTGAAGTTGGTTCTAAAGAGAGCAAAGAAGAGTGTCCCTTATTATTTAAGATTAAAAAAAAAAAAAAAAACCTCTTGAGCTGTTAGATTTCCTTCATTTTATGGGAAACATTCTGTAACAAAAGAAAATAAATTGACATGTAGAGCAATGAATGATGGAAAGGGAATTGTGGAAGCACTTGAATAGCTGCTCTAGTGGTTCCTGGATTTTGCTGCACCTTTGCCCTTCCCATGGATTGAGTGTTCAGTCTTTTCTTCTGTTACATAAATTGCTTCATTGTCTCTAAAATAAATACCCTTTTTGCATTAGCTAATTTGAATTGGGTTTATCTTATTTACACCTAAAATGTTTTCACATTCACACATATACTCATAAGTGGTAATATATTTCAGAAAGTTAAAAATTTCCCTAGACCCTACTCAAGGATTCCCAACTTGGCAAAATCTCTGCTAGACAAAGTTCATCCACCTTTCTTCTGTGCCCCCAATGTTCTTCATTCAGAAGTCATCGATAGTTCAATCATGGTTCTTTAACTTGATTTATAGTTTGTCATTACTCTTCCCCCAAACTTCACCCTTGATTGGAAGGAATTATTTTCTATTCATCTTCATCTAATTCTCTTTACTTTATAATTATTGTTTAATTTTTGAATGTAGAAGACAATAGAGCAAATTTAACTTAGTGATACTCTGAAAATTATTCAAGATTTTTTAAAGTTAAGGCAAACATTAAAGGTCAGGTCATTTTGTGTCTCTACCTA
This sequence comes from Meles meles, assembly GCF_922984935.1. Classification (NCBI taxonomy): domain Eukaryota; kingdom Metazoa; phylum Chordata; class Mammalia; order Carnivora; family Mustelidae; genus Meles; species Meles meles. The sequence continues at coordinate 29,395,993 of NC_060070.1, forward strand.
TATAAATATTCTTGAGATCTGTTAACAGGTGATTATCTAGCTCTGTTTAAATATGGGATTGGTTTATGAGATAGCTTGTTCTGCTAATGGATAACTATAGTTAATGTAGATTAATATGCAATTTTAATGCATATTTTTAATTTCCAAAATCACAGAGAATACCCTTTGAAGTTATTGTATTTGTTAGTTAGGGCTGCCATAACAAAATACTACAAACTCTGTGGCTTCAACAACAGAAATGTATTTTCTCACATTTCTAGAGCCTGGGAGTCCAAGATCAAGGTGCTGGTTTCTCTTGAGGCCTCTCTCCATGACTTGTTTCCTTCTCTGTCCTCATATGGTCTTTGCACTGTGCATGTGTACTCCTGGTGTCTTTTTCTCTTCTTAGAAGAACACCAGTTGTATTAGACTAGATTTCATTTAACAGTAATTAATTCCTTACCTATTACCTATTACCAGATTGGGAGTCGGGACATATGAATTTGGTACAGAACACAATTCAATCTATAAGAGTAACAAAAAGAATTATATTTAGCTTAATTCCTGCTTACATAATTAGGGAGCCATATTGATATTTTGATTTTGAGCAACAATTCTGAAAAATTTCCCCTGGTTTATAAATTTCACATTGATCTTTTTCAATCCATCTGTTACTATTAGTGAACCATTTCATACTCTGAATAACTCACAAATATCCTGATTAATTAGAACTAATGGCAAGATTATTGATTCCCTTATCACTTTTGCCATATTTTCTTCACTCATCTTTAGAAAGCATGATTCATTTTCCACTAAAAGATACCATTTTTGTGAAGTATACGTAAAGTAAAGCAGGAGAGCAATTTCTTTGAAGACTCACTTCAACTTTTATTAACAGAAAACTAGTTGGTGCACACAGCACAACTGCTTGTGTTTCTACTGAAATCGTTTGGGTTATAAATTACATAGTGTTTATTTGAAATTAAATATGCATATTTCATTTTATTTTGAATGGCAGTAACCATATGCAGCTTTCAACCATATAAATTACATTAGATATGAATATACTAGCATGTCCAATTCAATGGCATATGGTTAGAATACTATTTCTTTCATTTTTTAGACTTAAATGTTTGTATCATAACTAAAATGAATTTCATAATAATCTAAGACTTTATCTGCATATATACCAGTAACAATCTCTCAACATTCATTTTATAGTGACTAAATTGAAGATTTTTGTACATATTTTTGGTAGGATGAACATAAGAAATTTATGGTAAACTATTTTAATGTAATTATAAGGTGATTATAATGCTTTATTACTTATAATATTTACAGTGTCCCCACAATTTAGAAACTACTGCTATTTCTTTATGTCTTAGTAATAATACTAATTTCTACTTGAGTACTATTGATACAATGATAGAAACTTCAGAATTGAAGGATTTTTCTCCCAACATGTATTGAAAACCCTCTGCAATATTTGAGTCTAAAATAAACAAGAGGATCAAAATAATAGTTTAGATAAGAAAATCACTTTCATGTAGAAAAAATGAAAGAGACTTCCTTTAAATTTTGAGAAATGATGTATAATTACTATATAAAAATTTCAGTAATTCAGTACCCTTTGTGATTTTGCAAAAGTTCATTTCAATTGCATATTGCTATATACTATCTTTTCTATAAAACCTTTTACTATTTAGGTAAAAAGGAATTTTTTTACACTATAGGTAAATAAAGTTGAATATTATAAGTGAGTTCTATAGCCAATATATAGAATAAGATTTTTATTTTTAAGTGATTAGTACTAATTAGATTAGGTATGAAGACTATTTGTTTAATAGTAATGTACAATGTGTATGTTATATGATTAAATGAAAAACTTTTTCATATAGAAATTCTATTAAAATAGAGACAATCCTTAAGAATATATAACGAACACCCTAAGGGATTCTTTAACAATAAGGGATCTCTTTCCTATCACAATCTGCCTTATACTCCTGGAATTCTCAACCTATCAGAGTTATAGACAAGGCTAATGAGAGGAACTCTTTACATTTGAGACCAGAAGGAAAACAAGTGGATGAGTGTATTAAAAAGGCTTCAGGTCCCTACACTTCTCAGATGTTTACTAAAATAAAAATTGTTGGTGGAGGCCATGTTTATCTCTAGTTAAAATAATGGTGCTGTGGTGGAACCAGAGATGTCTTTCTCCAGATTTTAGTTCTTAAGTATCTCTATGTAAAAATTAACCTTCATAGTTAGGGAAATATGTATACTTTTGGGGATTTTTTGGCTATTTGAGATCAAATGGATGCACTCCCTGTTAAAATAAAAAGGTCAAGAAATTCTTTCCAGTCAATGGTATTCTAATAGCCTTGTATGGTGACAGATGGTAGCTACACTTGTAGTGAGCATAGAATAATGTATAAACTTGTGGGATTACTATGATGTAAACCTGAAACATGTAACATCATGTGTCAACACTACTCAATTTTTAAAAAGAATTTCTTCTCAACTTTTTTCTAGATATTTTCCAATAATGTTTTTTGGTATTTTCCAATGACCACACATTATATATATTTACAAATATGTTTAAAAATTTAATTATCTTTATTATAGGTTGTATGTATGTTGTGGCTTCAAAAAGTTAAAAAATTGTTACAGCAGGGAAAGAGCAATGTTTTGGTTGTTTTTACTAAGGCAAAAATTCTAAGCTGTTTCTGGAAAATATCCCCACATGTATAGAGAAACTAGGTTAGCTGAGAAGAAAACAACATTCATAAGGAAATCTGTACTGTGGAAATATTATTGTGAATATTTACTAGCCAAAATATCATACATAGAGATTAACTCATCTACCTTTTCTAATACATAGCTCTATAATTCCAGTTGATCATTTAAAACTATTTTTTTTCTGAAGAGAACTCTAATCCCATATTACTTTTGGGTATGTTTTCCTTTCTTGCTTATAATTTTTACTAAACACAGAAATGAATCTATTATTTGTGTAGTATAAATATTTTTATGTGCTGTGCTCATGTTATGTGCTAATTAAGGGCTTAGTACACTTTCAGATACATGCTCTAAGAGAGCAGCCTTCCTTTCCCAAGAAGTATGCATGTGGTATTTTAAATGAAATGGATAAAAACAAAAATTAAGTGAACATAATGAATGACTGTTTTCCAGTATGCTTTCTATAGATTTCCAGATACATAATGTCTAGCAGTTTTCCTTCTTTTTTTTTTTTTTTAAAGATTTTTAATTTATTTATTTGACAGACAGAGATCACAGGTAGGCAGAGAGGCAGGCAGAGAGAGAGGAGGAAGCAGGCTCCCCACTGAGCAGAGAGCCCGATGTGGGGCTCGATCCCAGGACCCTGAGATCATGACCCGAGCCGAAGGCAGCGGCTTAATCCACTGAGCCACCCAGGCGCCCCTAGCAGTTTTCCTTCTTAAGTGTTAAGCTCCCTTTTTTGTTTGTTTTTATTATATAACAATCTGAACTTATCCTGCAACATTTACTTGGCATAAATTGAAGAAATACCAAGATAAGTAGTTTGCCTGTAAGATACTATGATGTATAATTTCTCAGAATGGCTAGAAAGTCATGTTGGATGTTGGTGAAGATGCAGAGAAAGGGAAACCCTCCCAAATTGTTGGTGGGAATGCAAGCTGATGCAGCCACTCTGGAAAACAGTATGGAGGTTCCTCAAAAAGTTGAAAGTAGAGCTACTCTCTGACCCAGAAATTGCACTGCTGGGTATTTATCTCAAAGATACAAATATAGTGATTCAAAGAAGGACCTGCATTCCAAAGTTTATAGCAGTGATATCCACAACAGCCAAAATATGGAAAGAGCCCAGAAGTCCATCAACAGATGAATGGATAAAGAAGATAAGAGATATACAATGGAATAGTGCACAGCCATTAAAAATGAAATTTTGCCATTTGCAACAATGTGGATGGAACTAGAGGGTATTATGCTAAGCAAAATAAGCCAATAAGAGAAAGACAATTATCATATGACCTCACTGATATGTGGAATTTAAGAAACAAAACAGAGGATCATAGGGAAGGAGAGGGAAAAAATGAAACAAGATGAAACCAGAGAGGGAGACAAACTATAAGAGACTCTTAACTATAGGAAACAAACTGAGGCTTGCTGGAGGGGCGGAGGGTAGAGGGATGAAGTAACTGGGTGATGGACATTAAGGAGGGCATGTGATGTAATGAGCACTGGGCCTGTACTTCTGAAACCAAAATACATATATGTTAATTAATTGAATTTAAACTTAAAAATGTTTAAAAAATAAACAAATTCCAACATGCTTAAAAAAGATACTATGTATAACTTCTGAATATGTTTATACCTGACAGAGTAAGAACATTAACAGATTTTGAAAGCATGTAAAATTTACATTTAAATATTGTCTACATGTGTATGTGTGTTATATTACATATATGTTATGTATATTAATATTTACTTTACAATCAAGCCTGTAAGAAAACCAAGACCCATATGAAGAAGAAACAAATAAATTATTCAGAATATTTTTCATTACTTTCAGTATCTTTAAAGTATTTTTGTAAAGATTTATTCTTTTCTGACTTTTTTCTGATGATTCTAAGATTCTGAACCTATTCTAAACCCAAAATATAATTCTAGATGAGATTTGTGTAACAACATTAATTTATATAATCATAAATTGAGAGAAATCAATAGGCTAATTACCTAAATTAATGATGTGTTCAAACTTGTCTGTTAGTACCTATGCAAATCCAAGGCAATAACTGTTTAAACTAAAATTAGTTATTTTAACAAAAAAACTAGAACTAATGAAAGAGTGAAAAAAGGTTTTATATTTTTTAAACATATTATTTATCCTTGGTTCAAACATTGCTCTCTGTAAACACAATCTCTTCAGAGTCAATAATATAATGAATAATAGTCATTAGTATCAGCCTGCATTTATATGTGCTGACACATTTTTCATGTCACTGGTAATCTGCTAGTATTTTGTAACACAATGAAAACCTATTTGGTTAGAAAATTACAGAGGCATAGAAAAGTAGATTATCATCTTTCTGGGCAGCCTTTATTTATAAGGCAATTCCTTTAGCAGTATTTCTCATTTGATTAGTTTAGTGTAGGAGTAGAAGTATAAATATTTAAGTACATTATGAAAACAAGATGGTAGGAAATTATTGGTAAGACTTTTTATTTTTATGATTAAGTTCTCCTAAAAGGGAATCGTTTACAGAATAATTTTTGAAGAATACAGAAAGACTTGGGTTAATAGGGCATGGTACTTTCTGCCTTATCGCCAGAAACCAAATAAAGAAAAAATGTTGCTGTACAAGGAAAACATACAGTTGAAGCAGTCAAGCTACCATCCTTCATTAACTTGGAAACTCTGAGTGGAAGAAAACAATGCCTAGTTCATGGAATATGAGCAATTGTGAAACATGTGCAAGTCAGAAATGGGTATTTTTTCAAGAAAATTGGATATTAATATTTAAATAACTTACATAATTGTAATAAATCATGATTTTTATTTTAGCTAATATATATCATCTAATTTGTTCTTCACACCATCCTATCAACATCTTTGGTCTGTTTGAAGAATTATGTGAGAGAAAAATATCAGGCAGATGATTACCATTACATGGAGTTTTCTGAGAGCTAGTCCAGTTTTCTTTTTACTAATGCCAGGTTTAGAACTTCCACACCTTCCACACAGAAGGGTGATAAAAGCTTTATTTGGGTAAGACACTAAGAAAAACATATGTAAATGTGAACAAAAGACAATTTCCATTAGTAAATAAAAATGAACCATACTAGGAACCCAAGAATAGCAGGTTTGTTCACTTAGCGTTAGTTCACTTTCTATGGACACAGTTCATAGATACAAAACACTTCTTTGTGTTAAAAATCAGGAAAATGAAATTTATATAACCTTTTATCTCAGTGGAAATTATTTTTAGTCTCTTATTACATTATTTTTTAAAAACTGAAATATATAGTAAAATCACCCTTTCTTATACAATTGGAAAAAGTAAGTAATATAAATGAAATATCCAGTCTTAACTGCATGTAAATAGTATTAAAAATTATCTTAATAGCTCCAGGATTGGGGAAAAAAAAGAATTGTGAGCTTCCGAATTTAGTTTTTATTTTTGTATACAAACCCAAACTTTCAAGGATTCTACAAAGATCTAGATTTCACTTACTCTTGTATTGAATACTTCAATTAATAATTAACTCTATGGATGCAGAAGATGCAGCTCCCTCCCCCTACTTTTTTTTTTCTTGAAGAGGCTCACAATTCTAAATATAAGAAAATCTTCTTAAATGAAGAAACGAGAAAATAAAGGATACTGATCTGCTAGTATCTGCAGCAAATAGTGCACTGACTGAGTTCTTTAGGAACCTCAAAGAATATATAGGAGGGACATTTGTTCCTAGCTTAAAGCATAGATATGTAGAGTGGGAGAGAAAAGATGAAGATGTAATTTGTCAGAAAGCAAACCAAAAATAAGGCACAGCTTTGAAACTACTGGATGACTTCAAAATAATCATTAACTGAAAACATTAATCAAAAGAAAAAAAGCAATTAAATATTGACATTTTTTAAGCTTAAAGATAAGTCAAATGATGTTATAAGAACTGAAAAAAATAAGGTTTTTAGGAAGATATGTGATAAAAACCAAAAATTCTGGCTTTTAATTTTAACTCAAAAGTCTTCTTAAAATCAATTCTCAGTAAAAGGTCTGACAAATATAGAAATCCCAAACAACTAAATTCTTGTTATTTATATACAGATTAATAATCTTATAATATTATTAAATATGCCAAAATAGCACATAGTTTGATAAATGGCTCCTGACACTTGCCTAAATTTTAAAAAATGTGTTCCTAATATGATACATCAAGGTTACTGTTTATTCAAACTATGCCTTGTAATAATATTTTCCATAATTAAATTATGTGGCTGATTAACAAAATGAGAGGTAATAGAGAAATTTATGTGGGCTAGCTGTATTTATTGTTCATCCTTTATTTTTAATACAGAATTTCCATGTTTTATTACCATAATGTAAAACCTAATATAGGCTCATCTTTCACTTTGTTAAAGAGATATTTCCACACATTCTCTGTAACAAATTGATCAGAATTCAACTATGATGTAAAATTTTATGAGAGTCATATGTGAATGTATTGGAATGAAATATACACAAAATATTTTTGTATTGCTTTAAAAATTAGTTAAAATGCAACTATCATCTCTTTTAATGTTACTATTTGTAATAGGGAAAGGCAGATCTATTTATTTCCTTGATTATGCACATATGTGAATATGTGAGAGATGAGTCTAAAATTAAAACAAAAAGCTTCCGTATGCTCTTTCTTCATGCTTAGTCCCATTCCTTTCTTCCTTATATTTCAGGTGGTTAAGTCTACTCAGTGCCTTATTTCTTATTTAAATTTGGGGCACCTGTTCTCATAATTGTAACTTTCTTTCCAAGCTTTTTAAAAAAGTAGTTCTATTTCTGAATGTTTTACACATATACACACATACACACACACACACACATGCACACACATATACACACATATCTTTGTGAGGCCACCGCTCCACCTAAGAACTGGGATGTTACCACTTCTGAAATGATCTTTATACTCTTCTCTAATTTCATTCCCCATCATCCTCCTTCCCACACCCAGTCATAAATACTATCCTACATTTTAAAAAATTATCATTTGCTTTATTAAAATATGATTTATCATATGTATACATGATCAGAACATATAAATTTAGTTTTATTGTTTTGAATTTATATAAGTGGAATCATGTTGTATACATGATTAGAAATAGATATTTTCACTCAACACCACGTATATATAAGATTTACCCATATTATACTATGTATTCCTGGCTTATTCATTTTCATCAATATATACTCTTTTACTTTGTAAATAAATGCGGTTTTATATTTTTATTTTTCTTACATTGCCTATTTGGCCATTTTCTATAGTGGATTGAATAGTGTCTCCCCAAAATGTGGACCTGGAACCTCAGAATGTGACCTTAACTGCAAATAGATTTTGGCAAGATAAAAATTGATTAAGGATCCTGAGAAGAAATTATCCTGGATTTAGAGTGAACCCTAAATCCAATGACTGGTGCCCTCATAAGAAAAGAAGACAATGCAGAGACAAGAGGAAAGAAGCCATGTAAAGATGGAGAGGTAGATGCTGGTGTTTTGTTGTCTGAAGCCAAGGAATGCCAGGAAATGCCACAAGCTGGAACACACAAAGAACGCTCCCTAAGAACCTCTGGAAGTACCATGACCTTGTCCAAACAGTGATTTCAGATTTCTAATTTTCAGAAGTGTGACAGTACAAATATCTCCTGTTTTAAGCCCTCACTCCATCCTATATAACTCCTTAATCTCTATTTTATATTTTTCACCTTTCTGAGTCTCTGGGATTCACCCTGATAACTTCTTTGGGTTTGTTTTCCTGCTCAGGGGATACTTTTAATGCTATCTTTAGAGGTATTTCATCTGTTAGTGAGCCATTTTAGTGAATTGTAAATTTCAATAATTTCATATATTGTGTTTTTTCTTCAATTTGCCATGCATTTTATCCTTTCCTTTTCTTGATAATGTTTCTTATTCTTTGCATTATTTCTTATATGCATAGTTATTTAATATTCTGCACCTAATAATTTAAAGATTTAAATCCCTTGGGGATCAATTTCTTACTTCTCCTGGCTCTCCAGTGTCGCTTTGTGTTATTATCATTTGTGTTCCGAAGAGCAATACTGGATTTCCAATTTTGTGTAAGGCTCTTGAAAGATATTAGTTTATCTCACTAGTCCATGCCCTTACTCCTAGAGATTTTGGTGAAGATATTTATTTATTTCATTACAAAAAGAATGCTGATAGTCCATTCTCTCTCTGTCTCTCTCTCTCTGTCCTTTATTTATGTAGCTATTTATTTGTTTGCAGAATGAACCTTAAGAATAATTATGCCAACAAACTATAGAAATCTTAAATGTTGCTCTTTTCTGTTATTGACTTCTTTATTAACCATGAGATTCTCATATATATCTATGTTAAATGTATTTTAACCTAAACATATTAATATCAATGTGAATATTAATATTATTAAATATATATCTTATATCCAATTTACCCAGTAGTTTTCTAGACTAGCAAACTCTGACTTAGGAATACATTGAGTTATGAATTTATGAATGATTTGAAGTTTTTTGCATGTTTGGATTATTTTAGTGGATTATGTCCCAGATGGGATACAGTATAATGGTAGGGTAAGATCATTTTTTATTTCTGTACCATTTTACCTATTTCCCCCACCCCCAGCTCCTGCCAACTATTTTGTACTACCTGTTGCTATGACTTTGACTTTTTTGTTGTTGTTCTTTTAGATTACACATATAAGTAATACCATGTGTTATTTGTTTTTTTTTTCTACCTAGTTTATTTCACTAAACTTAATGTTTTTCAAGTTCACCCATGTAGTGGCAAATGACAGGGTACATATATATATATATATACACATACATACATATATATATATATGTATACACACACATATTATATATATATATATATATATATACACATAAATTTTTATATACCCACACACACAGACACACACATATATAAGCATTTCTTAATCCATTCATCTATTGGTGAATACTTAGGCTGTCCCCATACCTAGGCTACTGAAAATAATGTTGTTAGCTTTATGGGAGTACATATATCTCTTTGAAATAATTATTTCGTTTCCTTTGGATATATACCCACAGTGGGATTGCTGGATCATATGATATTACTATTTTTAATTTTTTGAGGGCTCTTCATACTATTTTCCATAGTGACTGTGCTAATTTACATTCTCACCAAAAATGCACAAGGGTTCTTTTCTCTACATCCTTATTAACACTTCTTTCTTGTCTTTTTGTTAAGGGATATCCTAACAGTTGTAAGGTGATATATCATTGTGGTTTTGATTTGAATTTCCCTGATGATCAGTGATGTTGGGCACCATTTTGTCTATACGTTGGACATCCATCTTCTTTGGAAAAATGTTCTGTTTGGGTATTTTGCCCATTTTAAAATTGGATTATTTTTTATTTTGCTGTTTAGTTGTATGAGAAACTTGTATATTTTGGGTATTAACCCCTTATCAGATATGTGGCTTGCAAATTTCTATAGGCTGAATTTTCACTTTGTTTATGTTATCTTTTGTTGGGCAGAAGTTTTTTAGTTTGATGTAGTAACATTTGTTGATTTTTGTTTTGGTGCTTTGTTTTGTATCAAATACAAAATATTATTGTCAAGACCAATGTCAAAGAATTTATTCCCCCTGCTCCATGTTTTCTTCTAGGAGTGTACCATGTAGGTGTTATGTTCAACTCTTAATACATTTGAGTTTACTTTTGTATATGTGTAAGGTAAGTGTCCACTTTCATTTTCATGTGACTGTCCAGTTTTCCCAACATTTATTGAAGAGACCATCCTTTCCCCATTATATATTCTTAGCTACTTTGCTGAAAATTAACAGATTATATATGTTTAGGTTTATTTCTGGTTTCTCTGTTCTGTTCCAATGATCTGTGTTTACTTTTGTGCCAATACCAAACTGTTTTGATTACTACAGTACTATAGCTTTGTAATATAACTTGAGATCAGGAAGTTTGACGCATCTAGCTTTGTTCTTCTTAAAGTTGCCTTGGCTACTTGGATTTTTTTGTGTTTCCATACAAAACTTGGGATAAGTTTTTTTTTTCTATTTCTTTGAAAAATGCCATAGGAATTGCACTGAGTCTTTATAATGCTATCATAGAGACATTTTAACAATATCAATTCTTCCATCCATGAGCATAGAGTATCTTTTCAGTTATGTGTGTGTGTGTGTGTGTGTTTATTTCTTTCACCAGTGTTTTATGGTTTTCAGTGTGCAAGTCTTTTACCTCCTTTGTTAAAGTTATTCTCAGGTATTTAATTATTTTTAATGCAATTGTGGATTATTTTCTTTATTTCTTTTGATGATAACTTGTAATTAGTGTATAAAAACACTACAGATTTCTGTACGTCATTTTGTATACTGCTATTTTACTGAATTCATTTATTATTTCAAACTATTTTTAATGCAGTTTTTTTTTTGTTTTCTATATAGAATATCATGTCATCTGGAAAGAGGGACAGTCACTTCTCTTCCAACTGGGATGACTTTAATTACTTTTTCTTACCCAATAGTTGTCACTAAGACTTCTAATACCATGTCAAATAAAACTGAAAAGAGTGGGCATCCTTGTTTTATTCCAGATCTAAGAGGAAAAGCTTTCATTGTTTCACCATTGGGTGTGATATTAACTGTATGCTTATCATCTTTGGCCATTATTATATTGAGATACAATCCCTTTAGACCTACTTTGTTAACAGTTTTATCATGAAATGTTGAATTTTGTCAAATGCTTTTTTGTGTCTATTGAGATGTTCACATAATTTTTATCCCACATTTTAAAATATATGGTATATCGCATTGATTTGCAGATGTTGAAACATCCTTTCATTACTGGGATACATTCATCTAATCATGATATGTAATTTTTTTTTTGTACTTTTAAAATTTGATTTGCTGATCTGTCGTTGAAGATTCTGGCATCTAGTGTCATCTGCTATTGGATTATAATTTTCTTGTAGTGACCTTTTCTGATTTTGGTGTCAGGTATTCTTGGTCTCACAAAATGATTTTTGAAAGTATTTACTCCTGTTCTATTTTTTGGAAAAAGTTACAGAAAGACTGGTATTCGTTCTTCTTTAAATGTTGTTAAAATTTATCAGTGAAACTATATGGTCCTTGAATTTTGTTTGTTGGGAGGTTGTTGATTACTAATTCAATCCCCTTACTAATAATATATCTGTTCAGATTTTCTATTTCTGCATGATTTCATCTTGCTAAGTTGTGTATTTTTAGAAATTTATCCATTTCTTCTAGGTTGTCTTACTTGTTGCACATTATTGTTCATAGTCGTCTCTTATGATCTCTGTATTTCTGTGGTATCAGTTGTAGTGGCTCTTCTTTTATTTATAAATTTACTTATTGAGTCCTCTTTTTTTCCCCCTTGGTAAATGTAGCTAATGGTTTGTCTATTTTGTTTATTTAAAAAAATAAAAACTTTACTTTCATTATCTTTTTAATTGTTTTGTTAGTCTCTGTTTCATTTATCTCCACTCTGATCTTTGTCATTCCTTCCTTCTCCTAACTTTTGCCATAGTTTGTTTTTCTAATTCCTTGAGGTATAAAGTTGGGTTGTTTGAGATTTTTTTTTTTTAATTAATGTAGGCATTTATTGCTATAAACTTCTCTCTTAAAACTGCTTTTGCTTTATCCCATAAGAAAACACAGGGCTTAAACTACATGTTAGAAGAGATAGACCAGAACAGACATATATAGAATATTCCAACAACCAGTAGAACACCTTTTCTTCTCAAGCACACATGAAACAATCTCCAGGAATCATCATGCTAGGCCACAAAACGTCTTAATAAATTTAAGAAGATCAACATCTTATCAAGCATCTTTGTTGACCACAATGGCATGAAACTAGAAATCAATTATAAGAAGAAAAAGGGAAAAAAACCCCAAATATGTGGAGATTAAACAATATGCTTCTGACCAAACAATGAGTCAAGGAAGAAATTAAAAGAAATATCAAGGGGTGATTGGGTGGCTTAGCTGATCAACCAGCTGACCTTAGCTTCCACTCAGGTCATGATCTCAGGTTTGTGAGATAGAGCCCTGAATCGGCCTTTGCACTCAGCAGGGAGTCTGCTCTCCTCCCTCTCCTTTTGTCTCTCCCTATGCCCCACCACCTGCTTGCATGGTCTCTCCCAGTCTTTCTCTAAAAGAGAAATAAATAAATCTTTAAAAAAAATCTAGAAACTTAATTTCTCAGTCACTTTTATAATTTTGTAAGTCTTAGGTATTACAAATGTGAAATAATTGTCTTTTCCTCCCTTCCATCTTTATGGAGGCAAAATGAACTTCCCTCACTTTGAGCTTCAAATCAGAATTCATTTTATAATAGAAATAACCTAATGAATGACTGTTAGCTCCATAGAATGGTTAGGTATTTTAATATCCATAGTAATTTTATGGACAACCATGAAAACTTTGCAACAATTCATAAAATCCTTTTCTAGTCCAAGTATTTTCCAAACTATAATTTGTATTTTTGGGAATGTAATAAACATATACATAAATGCAGTTTTTTGAGTACTTATGAATGCAATAAATTTACTTATTATTGTCCATAGTTCTAACTATTTATAATCTGTACTTCAATGTAAACAAGTATAAGCAATGTCAATAATTTTAGTTCTAATTAATTGTCAATAATTCTGGTTATATAAGAAATGAAAGGCACAAAAATGTGATATTGCTGGTAAATACACTATACATCATCAATTTACACTTACCTTTTCATTTCCATGATATTGTAATAAACACTAATTTTTATTTATTTTTTTATTTTTATTATTTTTTAAAGATTTTATTTATTTATTTGACAGATAGAGATCACAAGTAGGGAGAGAGGCAGGCAGAGAGAGAGAGAGAGGAGGAAGCAGGCTCCCTGCCAAGCAGAGAGCCCAATGCGGGGCTCGATCCCAGGACCCTGGGATCATGACCTGAGCGAAAGGCAGAGGCTTTAACCCACTGAGCCACCCAGGCACCCCTAAACACTAATTTTTAAATAAACCACAAAATGCATCGAGTCCTACAGTAAGTGAGATAAACATAAGCTAAATTAAAACTTTTTCTCACTCATTTATATCAGAAAAGCATCACCTTTTGATATTTAAAGTAACCAGGGATTCAAAAACATATGTATGGACTTCAGTTCTTACTTGATTAATTTTAATCAATTAATTGAAATTTTAGTTCATATGTTTCTGTGTATCATGTAATTGAAATTCTGCTTATATAAACTAGTGACCCTTGACAGCAGCTAGTATGTTTAATTTTATTTACTTAGATTTGCATATTTCTCATGCTGTACAAGAACTTGTTTACATAGTCAAATTCCGTATAAAAATAATTTTAGGTGGTAGAATTTATTTCCATGAAGAATAAAGCAAATTTTAAGTTTAAATATTTATGCTTATAAGTTATTTCTCAAGGAGTCACAGCTGTTAAGTTGAAGATCTAGGCAGCGAAACCATAGTTTCTGAAAACAAACCCAGTCATTTGGCCTCCAGCTAACTTTAAAGGTTTATCACTTTGTTAAATAATTTGCATATAATGTTATTCCTAGAGATGTACTACACAGGTACATTTTTTTAAAATTTTTTTTTAAAGATTTTTATTTATTTATTTGACAGACAGAGATCACAAGTAGGCAGAGAGGCAGGCAGTGAGAGAGAGGGGGAAGCAGGCTCCCGCGGAGCAGAGAGCCCAATGCGGGGCTCGATCCCAGGACACTGGGATCATGACCTGAGCTGAAGGCAGAGGCTTTAACCCACTGAGCCACCCAGGCACCCCGACTACACAGGTACATTAAATGATATTTAAAACAAGCCAAAAATTTTAATAACATCTAGAAACTTTGCCTTTTTGAGAAAATTACCCCCTTAAATATAGAAGTAGATAATAGTTACATGTTTTCTCTCAACCCAGTAATTATTATTATTATTCAGTAATAGCATCATAAAATTTCTACCTCTATTGAAATTTGGTTTCATTATGCAAAGCAAATGCAGCACATATATTTTTCAAAATTTTGAGTACATATAGTGAGCACTTTTGTTTTTATGGTGAGTGAAGATAGCAGAGCCAACATATCTCTTTTATCAAAAACAGCTATTGTCTTTCAGAGATCTGAAGATAAGGATTTAGAAGACTATATGTATCATTGGCACCCCAACATGAATGACAAATGGATATAGCTATGTTTATATGAATGTTATTCTGCTACTAAATACTTTATGCTTTAACTGTTCTCTCAAAAGACAGGGAAAAAAAAACAGTTACCTTTTTAAAATTCTATCTTAATTTTTTGTTGTTGTTATATAGAAACGGATGACACTAGTGATAAGTTAAAAAGAAAGAGCTCCTGTTTCCAAGGTAACCAATCTAAATTAATAGCAGGCCTACAGAACTTCATGTTCAGAATATAATGTAAAAGGTTCAATCTGTAGTTCAGAAATGAAAGCCAAAATTACTATATTTTTGGATTCGTTTGGAAACATTTTTAAATTTCAAAGTTTCAGCTGAGAATTTTAATTTGGATTAGACAGTAATATTTCTTTTCTGAAAGAGAAACATTTTCTTTCTTTTTTTCTTTTAGATAAAGAGAGAGCATTCATGTGCATGAATGGAGCAGGGAGGGACACAGGAAGAAGGAGAGAAAGAGGATCTTAAACAGGGTTTATGGCCAGCACAGAGCCCTATGAGGGGCTCAATCTCACAACCCTGACATCATAACCTGAGCCAAAATCAAGAGATACTTAACCAACTGAGCCATCCAGGTGCCCCAAAGGGGAAATATTTTCTGATTAAATTTCAGATTGATGCAGAAATGCCACTGGTTAATCTCTATAATTTCATTATCTATATACGACAGAATATGATATAAGCATATAGTAATTCTCCAATGAAATATTCTTTTTTTAAAAAATTTCTTTATTTGACAGAGAGATCACAAGCAGGCAGAGAGGCAGGCAGAGAGAAAGGAGGAAGCAGGCTCCCCGCTGAGCAGAGAGCCCAATGCGGGGCTCGATCCCAGGACCCCGAGATCATGACCTGAGCCGAAAGCAGAGGCTTAACCCACTGAGCCACCCAGGCGCCCCTCCAATGAAATATTCTGATGGAGAACTAACCCTTATTGCCCTTAAAGACATTGTGAACTCTCATATGCACACTTTTCTCTTTTCTTTTTTCCTTTTCTTTCCCTTTTCTCTTTCTTTTCTTTTTTTCCTCTTCTTTCTTCTTTGTTTTCTTTCTTCTTTCCTTCCCTTCCTTCTGTCTTTTATTCCACCTTTCTTTTTCTTTCATCTATCTGTTTATGTATCTTTCTACCCAACCACATAGTATGTGTGAGAGAGAACTTGACTGAGTTACTGAGAGAGAACTTAATTTTGCCCATAAAAGTTCATTAAATTGACTGAGGTAACAAAAGGTTAATATGCCTACAATTGTGAGAATTCTTATATCTCTTTCATCCCATTTCATATTTTTTCACTGTTCTGCCGTAAAGCACCACATGTGGTATTTCTTTCTCCTATAGCATTTATTACAGTGCTGAAATAATTGGGATAAGTTCAAATAAATATCACATGCGATGTATTTTAATTATAAACCAAATTTGATCCTTTCATAATATGGATGAATAAATGTAACAATGCGTCTTACAATGTGTGAAGGGCCCTAAAGATCTTACTGTATAACTTGGCTTTTAAAAATTTACTTAATATTTCTAAAATAATATCATTATGTAATGTAATTAAGCTGCAGATTCCATTTTAATTTCTTCTGAAATATTTATGTACTGTTATCATGAATTGCCTGTAACTAATTTAAAGCTAATTGTTAAATTTATTGTTCATTGATGAATTAATTATTAATAGACAATAGACATTCAAATGGCTAAATATTTTTGAAAGAAAAGACATATGAAAACTGCCAAAAAATTCAATATAAACGTGGTAGCCTCTAATGAATAACGCTTTCAGTGAGGGGTGAGGGAGATGATCACTGAGTACTAAGCAAGATATGATTAAAAGATTTAAAGGTTAATAATAGTATCAATTATATCAGATAATATATTTTAAAGTTATGAATGGTGTAAGAATTCATTCTACAAAATATTGCTTGACTTTAAGTATTTAATTTACTTCATTCTTTTGCAATAAAACTATGTTTATACATTTTAAAAATTGACAACAGTAGGTGTTGACAAAGATGGAAATGGAATCTTTTTTTTTTTAAAGATTTTATTTATTTATTTGACAGAGAGAGATCACAAGTAGACAGAGAGGTAGGCAGAGAGAGAGGGAAGCAGGCTCCCTGCTGAGCAGAGAGCCCAATGCGGGACTCGATCCTAGGACCCTGAGATCATGACCTGAGCCAAAGGCAGCGGCTTAACCCACTGAGCCACCCAGGCGCCCTGGAAATGGAATCTTATAAATTGCTGATGGGAGTGTAAAACAGTACCGCTTTTAAAAATTGCTTAGCTGTTTCTTATATTAATTGTATACTTACAATTAATGTGATTTAGCAATTCCACTCTTAGGTGTTTTAGAAAGGGAAATAACAATATATGTTCTGACAAATTCTTGTACAAGAAGGTTCTTAATATCCTAATTTCTGAAAGTCCCAAACTGAAAACAACTGAAATGTCCCTTAATAGGTAAATGAAAAAAATGATTTATCTATACAAAAGAATATGCTTAGCATACAGAAGAATTATTGATTCAGACAAAAAGAATGAATATCGAAAGGTATTATATTGTGAAAAAGAAGCTACTACTGGATCAGAATAGGGGCAGGAGTCTCAGATTGACTCTAAGAGGCATGAGGAAACATTCCAGGTGATGGAAACACTTAACCTGTTGTTTTGGTTGGTAGACACTTGGTGGGTATACAGTCACCAAGTCCTATGGAAGTAAACACATTCTCTGCACTTTATATTGTATAAATTATATATCAACTAAAACTTACAATAAAAAATATCTTCTTTTTAAAAAAGATTTTATTTATTTATTTGACAGAGGGAGGGAGGGAGAGAGAGAGCATACAAGCAGAGGGAAAGGGAGAAACAGACTCCCTGCTGAGCAGGGAGCCTGGTGCAGTGCTAGATCCCAGGACTCTGGGATTGTAACCTGAGCCAAAGGCAGACCCTTAACCAACTGAGCCACCCAGGCTCCCTGAAAAGCTTTTTTTTTTTTTTTTTAAAGATTTATTTATTCATAGAGAGAGCGTGAGAGACCATGAGAAGGGAGAAGGTCAGAGGGAGAAGCAGACTCCCCATGCCCGATGCGGGACTCTATCCCAGGACTCTGGGATCATGACCTGAGCTGAAGGCAGGTTGCTTAACCAACTGAGCCACCCAGGCACCCTCCCGAAAAAGCTTCTAAATTGGAAAATCATGTATCACACCAAATATATGTTTATTTCTGTATACTGATGTATTTTTCAGATTATACATACTTCTGAAATTTTGTTTGTAGAGTGATTCTTCTCGAAGTTACAAAAATGAATTGGGAAACATAATTAAGTAAGACCAGTAAATCAGTATAATACTAGATGAAAAATGTTGAAAAACAGAGCTCCAATTTTAATTTTTCACTTAGATATTAAATTTTATCTGTATATTAGTGAAATTATAACTTTGTTCTCTAATTTTACTTTTTACAAAAATGTATGTAATACTTCAGGCAATGTTCAAAAAGTATTTACCTTGAAAATTATTCACCTTGTATTATTTACCTTGAATTATTGGGAATGTGACTACTTCAAAATTTTCGATTTTGGTATAATATGAATAATTATTGACTAAAAATAAACCAATACAAATAGACCTCTGAAAAAAAGCTCTTGGATTGGGAGGGAGACAAACCATAAATGACTCTTAATCTCACAAAACAAACTGGGGGTTGCTGGGGGGAGGTGGGATTGGGAGAGGGGGAGGGGGCTATGGACATTGGGGAGGGTAAGTGCTATCGTGAGTGCTGTGAAGTGTGTAAACCTGGCGATTCACAGACCTGTACCCCTGGGGATAAAAATACATTATATGTTTATTAAAAAAAAAAAATTGGAAGGGGAGGCGAACCATAAGAGACTATGGACTCTGAAAAACAACCTGAGGGTTTTGAAGGGTCAGGGGTGGGAGGTTGGGGGAACAGGTGGTGGGTAATGGGGAGGGCACGTTTTGCATGGAGCACTGGGTGTTGTGCAAAAAGAATGAATACTGTTACACTGAAAAAATAAATAAAATGAAAAAAAAATAAAAAAAATAAAAATCAGCTGTCTATATTAAAGATACTACTGTTCATTTATATACATAAGATAAATCTAAAATAAAAATAGTATTATCTTCTACTGTCAGAGAGTTATGGGAGACTACAGAAAAGAAAACTTGACTTTCCACCTTGGGAATTAAGATACAGAAGGAAGCCTAGGTGACTCTTGACTGATGCTTGGTGAAAAATATGATATTCTAAAAATTTATATTTATCTATTTTAATATGGGAAATCAATGAGATTGGCAAATAAATTTGTTGCCTTCTGTTCTTATGCAAATAAAATTAAGATCCTTCATAGTGCGTACATTATATATACCTCAATGAGGAACATTAACATGATGTTTTGCTGTGTTTCTTTGGGAAATCTCTCCTGATTTAAAAAAATTTGAGCTTACTTTCAATTTCTGTTTCTCTTAAAAATAAAAGAAGTAACTACTGAAGATACCTTATTGGGATAACAAAGATGTGATGGGATTTCACCCCATATCATCATTTTTTTTTTCTTTCCACAGAAGCTAATAAATGCAGTTGAAAAACATGGTCTCTAAAGTCATAGAGCTTGGCAGTAGTTGTCGGTCAAGTCTGCTGTTTACCATCCTTCTTCCCCAGGAGAGCAGGTTGGTCTAGTCCATGCAATCTCAGCAGGCCTGGGTTTCCATGATAATAATTAATCATAATACTTACATGGCAGTTTGTGTTTAGTACTAAGACCTTTACAAAAATTAACTAATTTTTTCTAATTTATTCTTCCAACATCCCTAAGTGTAAGTTCTTTTATTTTCAGAGATGTCAAGTGACCTGCCTCAAGACATAAATAATAAATATTTCAATAAAATATAATAAAATATATAAACATATAAATAAACATATAAAATATAAATATAAATAAAATATATAAAGATAAAGATAAATATATATATTTCTTTCCATTTCAGAAGGAAATTGTCCATCCCCTTTATAGGCCAAGTATGACAAAATTTAACATTTTTTTTGTTTAATACTCTTTTATCCAAAAGTAAAGCATTTCACGAAACTTCCTTCAAAAAATGAGTATATGCCATCACATTCTGGCCATTTCTTTATATTAAATCATCAATTATGTGCAAAATTTTTTTCCATTTCATAATAAAAACAGAAAAAATAGTCATAGAACTTGACTAATTTCTATATAACTGAAGTAATGTTATTAAGGAATTTTTTTCTCAATTTGTAGATTACAAATAGTAAACAAAAGAACTAATGAATAGACTTACAAAGATATAACAGAGAATCTAATATATGTATTTATCTATTACTCCAGCCACAAACTCTAATGCATAAGGTATATCCTGAATGATGAATAAATTTAACATGATTAAATTCTAATGGGCAAAACTTTATATATATATATTTTATATAATTATGCTATATAAATAACATATATATAAAGTTTATATATATACATATAAATATTTTTATAAGGTGAAGCTAACACTCTGCAGAAAATTTTCAAGTACATTCAATCTAGATATGATATGATAAACATTCTATTTATGTATCTGTGTGCTGACTTAAACTGCTTTTCACCTCCCTTCTTTGCTGGTCTCCCTATTGTTATTGCCAATACATAAAAATAAACAGGAACTTCAGTTCTTGACGGTCCATATGTCTGTTTTTTATTTTCAGCATATCATCCTAATCCTTTCTTTGTAACTTTATTATCATTTTCTGAAGCCAATTGTGATAGGAAACCGCATTTTGGATTTAGGTGGGGAAAAGATTAACAAATACAGAGAAAGCTTTCATGTGGATAATCTGAAAGAGTGAGAAAATAATCAAAGATAGGGAATCTAAATGTGACTGTGACAGTCACATTTTAAGTTATCCTGATTACTACAATGTATTTAAGCCAAAGCAAAGATTTGTATTTGTTCAATTTCACATTTATCATAAATAGCTTTAAGGAAGTTTATTTATCAAGCAATGTCTAAAAGTTTTCTTTCATTTAAATATATTGGGGAAATGAAGAATTAAATTTAAGAAAGAAATTACATAGGTCTATCAAGAAGTCATATTTGAGCATAAATTGAATATGAATTAAATAAATACGGGCTTTATTTTTTAATATGGGAGGGACTCAAGAGGGTTTCTCTAGGTTTTGTTATATCAAGCAACAGGGTATTCCAAACTATACCAATTAGATAAAATTATTTTTAATTAATCCTTTTAAAGCTTTATTTGTAAATAGATTTTATTCTTATTGTATGAGCATGCCCTGCATTCATAGTTACCTAGAGTAAGATAAAATTGGAAATAAATGAATATGAATATGATAGCAGGGATCCATAAAAAGGTTAAATGAATTTGAGTCATTAATACAAAGAAGTGAAGTGGTTGCCCTCTTCCTTAGAATGATATTATGATAACAAACTGCAGCATTGATATGGTAATAAGAATACAAATTAATATTTATGAATCACTATGTGCCAGAAGTTTTTCTATTTCATATGTATTAACTGTTTATCTTTCCAGTTTTATTGAGACATAATTGACATATAACATTCTTTCAGTTTAGTATACAAATAATGATTTTATATATACACATATTGTAAAAAAATTAACACAGTAAGTTTAGTTAACATCCATTACCTCACAGTTACAATTATTGTGTGCGTGTGACAAAAGCTTTTAAGTTCTACTCTCTTAGCAACTTTGAAATACAAAATACAGTGCTGTTAACTATAATCAAAATTCTGTACACTATATCCCCTGGACCTATTTATCTAATAATTGGAAGTTTGACTTTTGGCAACTTTTACCTAATTCCACCACTCCACACCCACCACATTTGACAACTGCTGATCTGTTCTCTGTTTCCATGAATTGTTTAGAATTTACATGTAAGTAAAATTCTACAGTATTTGTCTTTGATTTTTTTTTTTCACTTAGCATAATGCCCTCAAGGGACAACAATCTATGTTGTCCCAAATGGCAGGATTTCCTCCTTCTGTTTTATACAATAAACCATCATATATATATATATATATATGTGTGTATATATATATATATGATGGTATATAGTAGATATAGAAATAGATATAAATATAGAAATAGATTTTTTTAACTTTATCTATTTAGTGGACACTTAGGTTGTTTCCATGTCTTTCCTACTGCAAATTGCCTACTAGAATAAATATGAGGATATAGATATCTCCTTGACAAAGTGGTTTTGTCTTCTTTGACTATATACCCAGAAATGGAACTGCTGGATCATATGGTAGTTGTATTAATTTTTGAGGAACTTCCATACATTAACAAAAACTTTATTAACAAATAATGTATTATTAGCCCTAGGGATACAGGTCTGTGAATCACCAGGTTTACACACTTCACAGCACTCACCATAGCACCTACCCTTCCCACTGGCTTCCATACTTCTGTGCACTGTGGCTACACCAATTTACATTACTACCCACAATGCACAGGATTCCCTTTTCTCCACACCCTTGACAATATTTGTTACCTCTGGTCTTTTTAATGGCAGCCATTCTAAAAGGTGTGAGGTGATATCTTAATGTGGTTTTGATTTGCATTTCCCCGATGATTAGTGATGTTTTGCCCTTTATGTACCTGTTGTTCATTTATAGGTCTTCTTTGGAAAAATGTGTCTTTAGCTCCTCTGTGCTTCTTTTTTTTTCCATTAAGTTGTGTGTGTGTGTGTGTGTGTGTGTGTGTGTGTGTTTAGCAAATTATAAGAGTTATGTATTTTTATATTAATGCCTCAGATACATGATTTGGAAATGTTTTCCTCCCATTCTGTTGGTTGCCAATTCATTTTGTTGATGGTTTCTTTTGTTGTGCAAAAATTTTTTGTTTGTTATAGTCCTGCTTGTCCATTTTTAATGTTGTTGCCTTTGCTTTTGGTGTCAAATCCAAAAAAATCATTGCCAAGTCCAATGTAAAACTTACCCCCTATGTTTTCTTCTAGGAGTTTAATGGTTTCGGATCTTACATTGAAGTCTTCAACCCATTTTGAATTTTTTTCTGCATATGATATAAAATAGGGGATCTAGTATCATTCTTTTGAATGTAGTTGTCTCATTTTTCCAATAAACTATTTGAAGAGACTTTCCTTTCCCATTGTATATTCTTGGCTGCCTTGGAGGATACAACTCTTTCTTTTTAATTTTCATAATAATCTAAAAAGTATTACTGTCTTCACCCTCACTTTAAAAATAAAGAAACATGGGCATAGAAATATTGACTAACTTGCTTAATATCTTAACAACATCTAGGATATAGTAAAATAAGGCTTTAAGTCCATGAAGTTCAGTGTGAGTCTGTCTTACCACTATGATGCATCAATTCCCATTCCTTGGTTTTATCATTTCTTTATAAGGTGTTATGTTTTCCTTTATTAACAAATAAATCTTTCTCTGACCCACTTTCAACAAAGTCTTATAATCCTATGTATGTATTTAATGGCTTCCAATGTATTTTGTGCTAGTGCTTTCCAAAGGACGCTTACCACATGACCTCTACTATCTAAGCCCAGCCCAGCATTTCAGACTTGTATCTCGATACTTTCTTCTACACATATTATGCTCTAGTCATTCTGGACTACTCTGTGTTCCAAAAATGGATCAATATGACTACTCAAAACATGCGTTCATGATATTCTTTCAGTCTATCATGTCTGTTTCCATTTGGCTTACCAAAACATAACTTACTACTTAACTTAGCACAAATGTCATTCCTCTGAATTTTTTCTAGACAACTGTGTTAGATTTAGTTGTTCCCTTTCTGATTCTAGTCTTTCATTTTATATCTTTTTTTTAAGATTTTATTTATTTATTTGACAGACAGAGATCACAAGTAGGCAGAGAGAGAGAAGCAGGCTCCCTGCTGAGCAGAGAGCCTGATGCGGGGCTCGAGCCCAGGACCCTAAGATCATGACCTGAGCCGAAGGCAGAGGCTTAACCCACTGAGCCACCCAGGCAACCCTCATCTTATATCTTTATTATTATACTTGTTTTATTCTTCTTTGTTGATCATAATTTGATCTTTAAATCTCTAAATTCTTAAGAGAATCAAATATCCTTGGTGTTTTTACTTTGTGGCCTTGGAACGAATTTAATGTATCACCAACCACAAATAGTTGGACCCTAAATTGTACGCTCAAGTCATGCTTTTTTCAGGAGTACTCACTGCCCAGGGGTTATGGGAAGAAGACAGCAAGAATGAATTGCCCTCCAGTTCAATCCAACTCACAGCATTTTCTCAGGGATATACTAGAACATCCGAGTTCTAGTTCTTCACTGATAATAGGGTGAATACAATTTTTCAAAAGCAACATGGACATATGCTCTGATGAAGGAAATCAAGAGTACAGACTGGTATCTCAGGGTTAGTAGCCTAAAGGAAGCCAGTGGGTTCCATTGTGTGAAACTCAAGAGTCAGGAAAGCTGCACCATTATGTTGTGAAAATATATATTTTCTCATTTTATACATTCAACACTGTTTTAATAAAAGCACATTCAGATATTGTGAAACCTTAAAAATATTCTAAAACGTGCATTAGAACATAAAATGTATAATATTGGCCAAGAATGTACTTAAAAAGAAAAATAAGAAATTGATACAATTCATTAAAATAACTGACTATATGATGGTGTCCAGGAAACAAATAGATCAGAGGAAGTACAGGGAAAATGTGAAGACTCATGAATATATAAACATGTAGGCTATGATTCAGGTCACATTTCTAATTATAGTCAGTTCTGCTATAATGCCTGTTTTTACATGACTTTGTTCCAATACAATTGATGTATCATGGAAAAAAAAAAATATAATGTAAATTTCTGTTTGCTCTTGTGTAATTTCATCCTAGAAAAGCACTAAACGAATGCAGCCAACTGCACCCAGCAAAGTGGAGCCTCACAGGAATATACAAAACATGCTCACATATACATTTCAATTACCAGCTACTTTAGTTCATTGTGTACATTAGTGAGCCACACCCAAGTACATCTGGTGTTGTTATTTTCTCCTCCTTCTACCAATTAATTACTCATAAGCTGTAACCCTTTCAATGCTCACTTCTACAAACGGTTTTTACTTTCTAGATTATCATATTTACTACAGTTTTTACATGCTTGTTAACTACTTAATACATATAAAACTGAGTCACTGTTTTTCCTTAGGTTCTTATTTTTTTTTGTTTTCTGTGTGTTACTGATGAGGTTTTTTTAGTATGTTTACCCATTTTTCCAGTAAAATTGCATTCTATTAAACAATTATGCATACCATAATGATTTTTAGGAATGCATATGTTGTGTTATAGTGGAACCGAATGCAAATTGTCCAGGGAAATTAGTTATTGATTCTAAAAACAGATTTCTGAATCATGTTGTAGGCAACATTATTCAAGGAAAATACTCATGACTAAAGTATTAAATAAAAAGGAAACAAAACTTTTTTTTTCTGGTGAGAACACTTAAAATCTACTCTCTTAGTAAATTTGAAGTGTACATTATTATCAACCATCTTCACTATACTGTACATTAGCTCTCCAGAACTTATTGGTCTTATAACTGGGAATTTGTAACTTTTGATCAATATCACCCCTTTCCTCCCAGTCCCTGGTAACTGCCATTCTACTGTGTGTTACTGAGCATTTGATGGTTTTCTTTAAATTTTATATATGAGTAAAATCAAGCAATATTTGTCTTTCTGTATCTAGTTTTTTTCACTTAACATAAGTCCATTCAGGTTCATCTAAAGCATTCACACGAATGGAACTGGTAACCATGGGAGGTGTTGTGTTAGTTTATACAAGATTTTTCCTCAGAGCTTATTTTGTGCCATGAAAATAGCAACTAAATGCAGCAGCCCAAAAGAAATACAGTACAGACATGAGCCCTTGGTGTTTTTCCTGTTGTCGGATTAGACCATCTAATTTGGCTTGAGAATGTCCAATGAATAATGCTTCCAGATTTTGAGAACTTTGTGTGTTCCCTTGGTGAATTCTCTCCCCATCTATTTGGGATATGTGTATTTCTTTTCCTCTTCTAGTGATTACCTTAAGTTTTCAGAAGAAACCCATATTTTATACTGTATAATCAAGTTATTTTTATCACCATGAAACGTGAGAAAATTAACAAAACTAATTTCTCCCTCTCACTATCCCCCCACCTCCACCCCACCAAAGCCAAATTCCTGTTGGCAAGTTTTGGGATCACAGGAGGACCACAGTGTGATCTTTGTAATCCCCATCATTCTAGCTGCCCCCCAAACACTCAGCACTCATTTGTTGGAATCTTATGCCATTTCAATCCATGGAATCTTTCCATGGCATTCATTTGTTTTCCTTTTCAATCTTAGAAATGAAAAAGACGTATCCCACCTCTTTTTTTTCTGGAAAAGTAATATAAAAATAATTTTTCATATAAGATTAAATTTAAAAAGCAGTATTTTCTGTGAAACTATTGAATACTGGGTCTCCTGGGTGTCTCAGTTGGTTAAGTGTCTGCCTTTTGCTCAGGTCATGATCCCAGGACCCTGCAGTCTATCCTGCAGTGGGCTCCTAGTTCAGTGTGTGTGTGTGGCGGGGGGAGTGTCTACTTCTTCCTCTACTTCTGCCCCTGCTCCCTGCTTGTGTCCTTTCTCTCTCTCTCTCAAATAAATATATCTTTTAAAAAAATCCATTAAATACTAAAAGTTAAATCTTCCATTTCTGGAGCAATTTGATTGCCTCCATGTAGTGCAAAGACTACTAAGATTAAGAGGTTTGTTTCTTTCATCCTTGTTGACTTCTCACCCACACACAAGTCAAAATACTAACCCTGAATCAAAAGTGCTTATCCTTCTAAAGTTATCTAAGCTCATTCTCTGGAGCTTTTTAAAAACAGCAGATAAAGGAAAAATAAAAGATCACAAGGTAAAATTCTGTAGAGCATCTTCCTTCACTAAAATGGGTTTCTATAAACTCCTTGTTCAAAATGTCAACAACAAAGCTCTGTGTTCTTTATTCTTTACTGATTACCCTGAAACACGCTGTGACCTCTGAAACAAGCTTTTTATTTCAGGAACACTAATTCTATTATATATACTATTATATACTGCTTAATTGTAAAAAAAAAATTATCTATGTAGATTTTTTGTCTAACACTAACGTATTTGTTTGCTTTTGCTTTACTAACTGTGCTGGAAACATTCCTCCTAACTACAAGTCCTCTAAAAAGGATATTGATGTCTTCCTTCCACTATCACCTGATCTCTTTTTTAAATTTTCTTCATAAATTATGCATAAGATTTATAGTTCTAATATAAGTAATTATAAGTAATATAATCTAATATAAGTAGATTGTAAATATCTTTATCATTTTTTCTCTCTCAGAAATTAATGCAATCACCACAGGGAATGAGGAATTGCAATGCAATTTAATTTTGCACAAATTTTGTATGTATCTGTAACCTCAAACCATAACATAGAAAAAAGGGCTATTAAAAATAAAGATCAATATAAGATATGAAAAGATGTCAGGAGAACTATAACTCCACGAATTGTTCTCCACAATAAAGAGTACATTTGAGGGAAGTTTATGAGGGGGAAATTTTGTTGCAGTTAATGGGTGAATAGAGTAAACAGAAATCCGCTTGCATTCACTCCTCTCTTCAACCTAAATATCCACAGTTTTCATCTTATGTCTTTTGCACCATTACAGTGATGGGTAAGTTGGGAACAGGTAACTTCTCTTTTCAGTTTCATAGGCCAAAGGCTGGAAGGAATTGTGGGCCCTAGAGGTTATATTTAATGGCTTAAACTCGGAAAACTCATTAGTATCTGGATGCCATTGAGATGATGAGGTTTTGATCTTGAGTTCGTGTTCTTATATGATGGAATCTTAATGTATCTATCAGAGAAATAAAACCACTAGTAATACTCTTTATATATAAAGAAAATTATTTCATGGGATTGACTTAATTGGTTGTAAGTGCTGAATAGACAAGTCCAGAATCCACAGGGAAGGCTGAAATTCTCAGGCACAGAGTTGATGCTGCAGTCCACAGGCAGAATTTCATCTTCAGGCAAACCTCCATTCTGCTTTTAAGGCCTATCGGTTGGCTGAATCAGACCCAACCAAATTATCTAAAATAATTTTTACATAAAGTCAACTGATTGTAGACATTAATCACATCTTTTTGTGATAAGTTACCAGGAACACTGTGTTATTGTCTAATCAATGTCTATGGATTATAACCCAGCCAAATTTACACATAAAACTGA
Source organism: Meles meles (assembly GCF_922984935.1). Classification (NCBI taxonomy): domain Eukaryota; kingdom Metazoa; phylum Chordata; class Mammalia; order Carnivora; family Mustelidae; genus Meles; species Meles meles. The sequence goes on from NC_060070.1 coordinate 29,424,307, forward strand.
CCATCACCTTTGAGAATTTTAGGAGGAACTTACTACATTTTTTTTTTTTATGTGAGAAGGGCTTTAATCTTCAGGAGCCGGAGGACAGACTGTGACAGACGAACCCTAAGGTGACCACAAATGTTCCTGACCTTCCAGTATACATTTGCTTTTATAAGCTGCTTCTCAAGAAGTGTTGGCAAGAATTCTGACTTGCTCCTAACCAACAGAATACAGTCAAGGCAATAGAATAATTCTTATCATTATGTTGTGTAAGACTGCTTAGACTCTCGCATCATACAATTTTCTAATATTGCAAATATGATGGGGAAAACTGTGGTCTATCTCATTGTTGCCTTAAATATTATCTTTTCTATTCCTAAGGATTTCAGAATTTCTTCACAGATTTACTGTCATTCAAGTTTCCATTCCTAAATGTTACCTATCCATATTATTATCAGTGTTTCTATTGTGTTTCTGGGTGATTTACAGAAATCCTTCTTTCCTCTCTCCCTTCCTTCCTACCTTCCTTCTTTCGTTCCTTCCTTTGTCTTTTTTCTATTTTATTTATTTATTTTTCATGGAGAGAGAGAGAAAGAGCACAAGCAGAAGAGCAGTAGGTAGAGGGTGAAGCAGTTTCCCTGCTGAACAAGGAGCCCAATGTGGAACTCGATCTCAGGACCCTGGGCTCATGACCTGAGCAAAAGGCAGGGCCTTACCTGACTGACCCACCCAGCCATCCCTACACAAATTTCTTAAATCACCTTTATCATGGTTTTTATTTATTCTCTATTAAAAGTACCATTTTATAAGCCATTACTGGTCTGTTGAGTTTATGTGGTCATTCTTTGTACAGATATCTGTGATTTTGATGAAATCAAATGAATCCTATTTCTTTTGTTCTTTATGAATATATTCATTTATTTGTTTAGCCTTGTACTAGTGCTCTTTTTGAAATTCTCCACAGTATGAGGCTGAATATATTCTAAATAGTTACATAGTTAATACTAATAGCTACATTAATTTTACCTTTCACATTTAGATCTTTAATGATCTGAATTCCATATCTATACAATACATATTACAAAATTTTCAATTGAAATCTACTTTTATCTTCTCTAAATGAGAGTTCTCTCTAACACCAGATACAAAATCCTTAATTTGCTTATCTATATAATGTCAAGTCTTTAAAAACACATTATTTGGTCTCTGAGTTATCAATTCTATTTCATTGGTCATCGTTTTCATTCCTTGTTTGTTTCTTTCTATTACCATTACTATTATTATTATTACTATTAATATACCTTTTAAATGGACATACCTCTTAAAAGACATACCTCTTCCCACATCTTGCATTTTGAAAAAATTGGTTTAACTTCTTATAGACCTTTATTATTCCAGTGAATTTTAAAGTAGTGTTGTAAGTCCTGGTTCTGGTTATTTTGTACTTATTTTTTTTTAAAGATTTTATTTATTTGACAGAGATCACAAGTAGGCAGAGAGGCAGGCAGAGAGAGAAAGGAAGGGAAGCAGGCTCCCCGCCAAGTGGAGAGCCCGATGTGCTCGATCCCAGGACCCTGAGATCATGACCTGAGCCGAAGGAAGAGGCTTTAACTCACGGAGTCACCCAGGCGCCCCTGTACTTATTTTTTAAACATGATTTAAGTTTGGTCATAGTTCTGCATTCTTTTTTTATGTTTTCTATTCTTCTCATACAAATATTAATATGAGATGGTGTTATATTGTAGGATTTATTTGATTTAATTTAAGAGTTCTAATTTACTAGCAAAAAGCATTGCTACTAATCTTAGCAAATAACTTGTGGTTATTTTCCTTTATATTATCTCAGTCATTAGTGTATTCACTTGTTTCATTACTTCCCAGATTCCATATGCACATACACATGCACACATACACACAGCACAGTGCTAAGGTATTGTGAAAATATTTGCAAAGACTGGTTTAGGGTTTGTTTGCCAAGAGTTTTGGGTATTTTAGTGATTCTAGAGTAGTTTGGATATTAAGTACTTACTTCATAACATAGACAATATACATTGAAAATTCATACCTATACATGATATTAGACTAAAGGTTTTTATTTTGAGCAGGTTGCTCAGCATTTTAAATATTGATCCACAGTGCTGAACATTTTATGATAACTGACATATATTATTTTATGGTTGAGTATCATTTCTAAACATTATTCATAATAAGGAAGCCATTACATTGTAAGAAAATCGCAGACAGATCCTAGTTCCTAAGCACTCCTTCCATTCTGGAAGAAGGTCTACTTTGTTTCTTTCATAGCTGGTCTACTCCTCAGCCTGCAAACTGGACATGTTCAGCAGGTTTCCTTGTGACTTCCTCCACCTATTTCCTACCCCCATCACTGTGTCATGAAGTACATACTGCATACTATCAAGTATAAATTTTTGGATCTGCTATGAATTATAGATGTTTCTCTGTTATTTATCAGCTATTATTCAGAGATTGTGTTTGTCTCTCTTCAGTGCATGTGAATTAGTCTATTCAAATGAGATGTGCCCTTATATTCCCATCTTTCCTGGAGATCAACAATCAAGTATTTTTTATAACATTGTTTTGAACACTTCATCCTCAACATAAAAGGTATCTGCATAAAAAGCGTTACTGCTAACCTAACCCATGTAGTTGAAACTGTGCATTATTCTGCAGCTCTATGACTCTCTTTAATAAAAGTGTTGCTTGTCTTCTGTGATCTCTAACAAAATCTACTTTTTCTCATAAATTTGAATTAGGTTGTTTTAAGTGACCTTTGCAGAAAGTTAATTTTCACTGGGATCTGAACTAAAACTCACTCCTTCAATTTTATACAACTGTTTAAAGTGTATATGATTACATTTCTGCTCAAAGTAGGTAATGCAGTATTCTTGTGTAAAATGAAATGGAATTTTCTTCAGGACTGCATGTATGTCTTGTGTGGAATTTACATTTATTTTTACATGGCTATGCCAAAAAAAAAAACACAAAACAAACAAACAAAACAAAACAAAGCAAAACTCTTCTAATAAATGTAGAAAGCTTAGAATGGCAGGACCATGTTTATAAAAGAAATTTCTATGTGTTTTCCGTTAGCCAAAAGCAGGTGATGAGTATTTTTTTGGAACCAGAAAAAAATTAGATAGATAGATGATAGATGGATGATAGATAAAATCAATGATAAAACAAGCAAAATGAAATAAAATGCATTTCAGAGCATAACACTAGTAGATAACAATAATTGTTACATGTTTTTGCCAAATTCAGTTATAAATCTTTTATAGGAGTTGACTCACTTAACTCTCAGAACCACTATATGGAATAGAGATAGTTGATACCATTATTTTACAAATGAGGTAATGAAGGCATGGAGAAGGAAGTGATTTATCCAAAACCATACACGTAGTAAGGGGTGGGCATAATTTTAGGATACAAAGGACCTAACTCCAGAGTTCACACTTTTAATCACTACCTAATAGGTTTGTTCACCATAAAGTCATTACCTCCAGGGTGTTTGGAATTTGGAGAAAACTAAAATTAGGGTTCTTTTATCATAAATGTTAAATTATCTGTGTTTCATAGTTATGGATGATATGCTTGTCCCACAACAAAGATGAAGTCATAGCACTGTCATTCTGTTGTCCCTGCTTATTTCTTTTTTTCAGTGTTTCAACATTAGATGTCTCACATAATATAGATTTCCATTCCATCATGTATATTCTAATTATCCCATAGCTAGTTAGTGAAATAAAACTAATTTGAGAATACTCCACCTAATTAGCAGTTTTTGCCCTATGCCATACATGGCAAGTGATGTTGCCATTTATTCTAAAGTATAAATATTGAAAACTGTGATTATCTTTTAAGCAGTAATATATATTTAATATATATGTAAATGAACTCTGAGTAAAACATGTTGTATTAAACTTGTTTCTCTCCCTGATGTGCACTAGCGCTGGCTCTGATTATGAGCATCCCCAGGATGTTTGACTTGCCCACTCCCACCCCACCCCCCAGTAATTCTTCTGCTCAGTAAAGATCTCTCCTAAAGGTTTTCAAGAATTCTTGTATTTATAGGCATTAAAATAGTAAAAGGTTATCTCAGTTAGATACACTTATCTATTTCATTGTTAAGAAATGAATGAAAGTAAGCAATAAGGTTGCATTTTCTAGATGTAGAATTTCTTCATAGGTTGCAGCAAAGCCAAATTCTAGCATATTGTTTTTTGTACAAAAGAGACCAGGAATCATCAATATCTCTGTTTCTAAATAAAATTTGGAATAATGCACAATATTTAAAAAAATCATCTCCCTTTTGATTTACTTGGAAAATTCTGATTCCATGGATAATTACCTGCTATTATATGTTGGACTCATTCAATCTATTATCCTCTTTTGTAGATAGAGGGCAAGCTGATTTACAATTTCAAATGATTTCCCAGGTTAAGGAAGCTAATCAACTGAAAGCCAACTATTTTGTGGTTAAATATCTGCAGTCAAATGATTGTATTTGTCCTGTGAAATGGGTTATTTCCTTCTTTATTTTCTCTGTTTCTTGATACCAGGAAACCTCTTTGGTTAGGTATTTTCACTTACTCAAATGTACCTTCAGTTGAGATGTTTACTATGGTCAAAATTAGTTATGTCTTAAGTATACTAATTTTCTGGAATACTGGCTTTGAAAAATAAAGCATATACTATATAGATATATATTTCTTTCAGTAGAAGAATGGAGTTAATTAAACTTGCCAAAAAAAAAATCCACACTTTTTTTGTGTGTGAATTTACATACTAGTGGTCAAATAAATGTTTTCTCTATAAAATAACAAGATTTTAGTTTTACTCCTGCTCAGAGCTTTCCAGTTGTGTCAGGATAACTTTTGGCCATAAATATACCTAGTACTGGAGAGGTGATCTTGGACTTCCTATTGAGCTATATTTAGCATACTTTTTTTCAGAAAGATAAAATGAGGGGGGAATGTTATGTCCTTTTTATTTTTATTTTTTCCAACTCACAATAGAAGGTCAAGCACATAGCAGGTATCTGCCTTAAAAAGACTGAAGGATGGGGTGCCTGGGTGGCTCAATGGGTTGAGCCTCTGCCTTCGGCTCAGGTCATGGACTCAGGGTCCTGGGATCCAGCCCCGCATCGGGCTCTCTGCTCAGAAGGGAGCCTGCTTCCTTCCCCTCTCTCTGCCTACTTGTGATCTCTCTCTGTCAAATAAAAAAAATAAAAATAAAAAAAAATTAAAAAAGACTGAAGGAGGAGGAGTCAAGATGGTGGAGGAGTAGCAAGCTGAGATGACATCAGGTTGCAGGAGTTCAGTTAGATAGTTATCAAACCATTCCAAACACCACAAATCCAACAGGAGATCGAAGATAAGAAGAGCAGCAATTATAGAAACAGAAAATAGACCACTTTCTGAAAGATCAACAAGAATATCCAGCCAAGAGCAAGCTCATTGATCAAGAAGAACAGCAGAATTCCAGAGGAGGGAAAAGAAAAGCATGGAATTTATGGCTTTTCCCTCATGATTCTTTAGTCTTACAAAGTTAATTAAATTTTTTAAATTTTATTTATTTTTTTCTTTTTTTCCTTTTATTCTAATTTTTTAAATTTTCTCTTTCCTCTTTTAATGTTTTTTAACTAGTTTATCTCAACAATACCTTTCTTAAAAAAATCTTTTTGAACTTTTTACCCTCTTTCTTCTCTCCCACAATTTGGGGTCTCTTCTGATTTAGTTAACACAATATTATCTGGGGTCTTTGCCACCCGTTTAATATTGTATTCTCTTGTTCATATATTCTTATCTGGATAAAATGACAAGGCAGGAAAAACTCACACACACAAAAAAAAAAAAAAAGGAAAAAAAGAAAAGAAAAAGAAGCAATACTGAAAGCTAGGGACCTAATCAATACAGACATTGGTAATATGTCAGATCTAGAGTTCAGAATGATGATTCTCAAGGTGTTAGCCGGGCTCAAAAATTGCACGGAAGATGTTAGAGAAACACTGTATGGAGAAATAAAAGCCCTTTCTGGAGAAATAAAAGAACTAATATCTAACCAAACTGAAAATAAAAAAGCTACTAATGAGTTGCAATAAAAAATGAAGGCTCTTACTGTTAGGATAAATGAGGCAGAAGAGAGAATTATGATAGAGAAGACCAAATGATGGACAATAAAGAAGCTGAGCAAAAGAGAGACAAACAACTACTGGACCATGAGGGTAAATTTGAGAGATAAGTGATACCATAAGACAAAACAATATTAGGATACTTGGGATTCCAGAAGAAGAAGACAGAGGGAGCAGAGCAGAAGATATATTGGAGTGAATTATTGCAGAGAGTTTCTCTAATATTGCAAAGGGAACAAACATCAAAATCCAGGAGGGCAGAGAACCCCCCTCAAAATCAATAAGAATAGGTCCACACACTGTCATCTACTAGAAAAACTTAAAAAGTCTTAGTGACAAAAAGAAAATCCTGAAAGCAGCCTGGGAAAAATGTCTGTAACTATAATAAGAGATGAGGAAGGCCACTATATCATACTCAAAGGGTCTGTGCAACAAGAAGATCTAACAATTTTAATATCTATGCCCCTAACATAGAAGCAGCTAACTATATAAACCAATTAATAAAAAAATCAAAGAAACACATCAACAATAATACAGTAATATAGGGGACTTTAACACCCCCTCACTGAAATGAACAGAATATCCAAGCAAGAGATCAACAAGGATATAAAGTCCTTAAATGACACACTAGACCAGATGGACATCACAGGTATATTCAGAACATTCCATCCCAAAGCAACAGAATACACACACTCTTCTCTAGTGCACATGGAACATTCTCCAGAATAGATCACATCCTGGGTCACAAATCAGGTCTCAACTGGTACCAAAAGATTGGGATCATTCCCTGCATATTTTCAGACCACAATGCTTTGAAGCTAGAACTCAATCACAAGAGGAAAGAACCCAAAAATATGGAGGCTAAAGTTCATCCTACTAAAGAAGAATGGGTCAACCAGGAAATTAAAGAAGAATTGAAAACATTCATGAAAACAAATGATAATGAAAACACAACAGTTCAAAATCTGTGGGACACAGCAAAGGCAGTCCTGGGAGGAAAATATTTAGTGATAGAAGCCTTTCTCAAGAAACAAGAAAGTCTCAAATACACAACCTAACCCTACTCCTAAAGGAGTTGGAGAAAAAACAGCAAAGAAAGCCTAAACCCAGCAGAAGAGAAATAATAAAGATCAGAGCAGAAATCAATGAAATAGAAACAAACAAACAAAAAAAAACCCAAAACAAAAAACAAACAAACAAACAAACAAAAAACACACAAAAAAACACAAAAACCTAAACAACAACAAAGGAAATAGTCATCAAAACCAAAAGACAACTGACAGAATGGAAGATATTTGCAAATGACATATCAGATAAAGGGCTAGTATCCCAAATCTATAAATAGCTTAGAAAACTCAACACCCAAAGAACAAATAATCCAATCAAGAAATGGGCAGAGGACATGAACAGACATTTCTGCAAAGAAGACATCTGGGTGGCCAACAGACACATGAAAAAGTGTTCCATATCACTAGGCATCAGGGAAATACAAATCAAAACCACAATGAGATACCACCTCACACCAGTCAGAATGGCTAAAATTAACAAGTCAGGAAATGACAGATGGTGGTGAGGATGCGGAGAAAGGGGAACCCTCCAACACTGTTGGTGGGAATGCAAGCTGGTGCAACCACTCTGGAAAACAACATGGAAGTTCCTCAATACGTTGAAAATAGAGCTACACTATGACTCAGCAATCGCACTACTGGGTTTTTACCCTAAAGATACAAATGTAGTGATCCAAAGGGCATATGCATCTGAATGTTTATAGCAGCAATGTCCACAATAGCCAAACTATGGAAAGAACCTAGATGTCCATTAACAGATGAATGGATAAAGAAGATGTGGAGATAGATATATATATATATATATATATATATATATATATATATATATATATATATATAATGGAATACTATGCAGACATTAAAAGAAATGAAATCTTGCCTTTTGCAATGACGTGGATGGAACTAGAGGATATTATGCTGAGCAAAATAAGTCAATCAGAGAAAGACAATTATCATATGATCTCCCTGATATGAAGAATTTGAGAGGCAGGGTGGGGGGTTTGGGGGTTAGGGAAGGAAAAAATGAAACAGGGTGGGATTAGGAAGGAGACAAACCATAAGAGACTCTTAATCTCACAAAAGAAACTAAGGGTTGCTGTGGGTGGGGGGGTAGGGAGAGGTTGGTTGGGTTATGGACATTAGGGAGTATGTGTTATGGTGAGTGTGATGAAGTGTGTAAACCTGGTGATTCACAGACCCATACCCCTAGAGCTAATAATACATTATATGTTAATAATAATAATAAAAAAGACTGAATGACTGACTAGCTAAACCAACACATGAGTTGATTTTCCTATATATTTAATTTTGCTTCTTTATAAGTATATATAAGTTAGGTTCTTATTGAATAGGAAATTGTGCTCTGAAAAAAAAAGTAAAGTTTCTAGGATAAAACCCTGTGATGTGGAATGTTTCATAAAGACAAATAATGTCCCATAGACATGAAATACTAATTTATTTCCTAGGACAGGATAGATAAATTGCAGTCAACTCGTATCTACTTTTTAAACGCTTTTTTGAGTAATTTGTTTTCAGCAGATAAATTTCTCATTGATGCTTGTGAATCAAAAGTTACTAGTTACCCAAAGTGTTAAGAAGCATTATCACATAGCTATTATACCGGGTTATGTTAAATTAAAATCACAATTAAAATGGATCTATTCTGAAAAATCCAAGATAACAGTAACTGTGTAGTAACACATTTTAAAAAGCACAACCAAAAGTTTGATCTAATATATTATTGCTGGTGGGCCAATAATAGAAGTTTTCATATTCCTGAGAAGTACTTCTACCATGATTAATTTCTGATATTGCCTCCTGCCCTTTCAATATGACATCAAAGGCACTTTGCCTTATAGCCCCAATCAACATGTCCATTGTCATCTTCCAGTACTCACCCCTCTTCTCTATTTTGCCACTTAGTATACACAAGCCTATCTTATATCCTGGCATGGGAAAACACTCGCCATCTCCTAAGTATACTTGTTTTTAATGCCTTTACTCAGCATAAGGTTTTTTGTTTTTTTTTTAAAAGCTGTAATTATCCACCTCTACTTGTTAAAACACAATTCACTCTTCAAAATCTACCTCAAACACCATTGGTAGCCATAAATCTAATGTTTTATTGAATCAAACTTTCTTCTTTATTTTATGATGGTTTTATTTATTTTTTAAAAGATTTTATTTATTTATTTGACAGATCAAAAGTTGGCAATGAGTATTTTATGATAATTTTTAAAGTGGAACTCTTATGTAACTAATCATATTTTATTCACAATATTATGAATTAAATGTTTTCTATATTAAATAATAAATTTCCACTTCAAATGCATGAGATCTTCATGTTTAAACCCCCAGTATTCAATATAGTACTTTGTACAAAGTAAATTTTAAATATATGTGTTGGGAATGAGTTTGAGAATCAAAGATAGTTATGTAGGGGTTGATTCTCTAAAAGAAAGAAAATAGGAATAATTAATAAAATGTCAATTAATATTCTGGTTACTTACTCTCTCTAAATATAGAGATATTTAAAAATACTCAAAAATACTAGACCAGCAATCATGAAAATGTGTTCCAGTTCTTAATCTACTGATAAGTAGCTATCCTCTCTAGGTCATGCACCTCAGTATTGAAAGATTATACTTGTTCCTTCTGTTCCTTTTGTCACTAATATTTTTGTCTAATTTGGACTCTAAAGACAAGTGAGAGGTCAATTCAAATTGCCTGGGTATTCCACATTTTCTATTTAATGAATGATGTTTCATTTATTATTGCTGTATTGCAAATTACTCTAAAATGTAGTTATTTTAAACAATTTTTATGTTATGCATGAATTTTGGGGTCAAAGATTTAGAAAGCGTTTGGTTGGGAAATTCTCACTTGGGTCTCATGAGGTTATGTCAGATGTTGCCTGAGTGGTAGTCCCTTGAAGACTCAACTTGGCTGACATTCCAAAATGCTCACTTATGTGGCCATCTGTCAGCTGGGAGTTCAGCAGTCTATTAACCTGAACCTTAAATATGGTCTCTCCAACATAAGAGTCTCAGGATTAAAGTAATGTATGTAATAAGGCAATGTTGCCTCACCTATTATGGTATAGCTTTGAAGTCTTGCAGTTTCATGTCTACAATATTCTTTAGGTTACAAGCAAGTTACATGCTTGCCCAAATTCAAGGGAAGGGAATTAGACTTCAGGTCTTCATAGAGTAGTGGAAGTTTCCTGAAGAACATGTGGAATAGAGATACTGTTACAGCCCTTTTTTGTAAGATAAATTTATCACATTGATTAAATATTAAATTTGAGTTTTATTAAAATTAAAGTGCTAAAATGAAAATTTATTGATTTTACTCATCAAAAATTTTTTTTAAGATTTTATTTATTTATTTGACAGAGAGAAATCACAAGAGAGGCAGGCAGAGAGAGATGAAGGGAAGCAGGCTCTCCACTGAGCAGAGAGCCCAATGTGGGACTCGATACCAGGACCCTGAGATCATGACCTGAGCTGAAGGCAGCGGCTTAACCCACTGAGCCATCCAGGCACCCCATTACTCATCAAAATTTTAATGATAACTCAATGACTAAAACAAAATATGAAAGCATATAGTACATAGTTACATTCCTAAAAAGTTCCCACACATTGATTGGACTTATTTATAAAAAGTATCAGATGTGAATTAATGATTTTAACCTTGAAGAACAAGAGAAAGTCATGTGCAAAATTTTCAAAGTTGTTACCATAAATCACTTGATATATTTATATGGAGAGGTGATATAAAGTGTCAAATATTTTATTTCATTAATTTTGTTCCAATCATATATTGAGAAGAGGATGCTAACTTATTTCAGGAAAAGGATTGTGAATATTTCTCAAGGGAAAATAGTTACTATTTGTATCACAGAGTTACCCTTTGTACCACAAAACTCACATACTGATTAAAAAGAATAATTATTATACAAATCAACCTTATTATTTTAGCCAGCATTATGCATTTTTCAGTATTAATTCAAAGTACATTGTACTCATTTGTCCTTACCTTTCACTTTAATATAATGTAGTTACTTCCAATTGTTTTTTTTAAGTTCAGCACTCAATCAGGCTCTCAGCACATATTTATTTTTTTTTAATTTTATTTATTTATTTGACAGACACAGATCACAAGTAGGCAGAGAGGCAGGCAGAGAGAGAGAGGGAAGCAGGCTTCCTGCTGAGCAGAAAGCCCAACGTGGGGCTCGATCCTAGGATCCTGGGATCATGATCTGAGCTGAAGGCAGAGGCTTTAACACACTGAGCCACCCAGGTGCCCTGTTATTTCCTATTTTTTAAGGTTTATCTAGGCACGATTGTTATACAGTAAGTGCACACATTTAATATATATATTGTGTTGAGTTTGGACATATGCATACATCTATAATACTATCACCACAACCAAGGTACTACACATATTCATAATCTCTAAAAACTTCTTATATCATGTCATCTTTCTTCTAAGAGGTTAATACTCAAAATATGTGAAAATCTCTTATAACTCAATAGAAATAAAAACAAATAACATAATTAAAATTATCTTTCAGAAGATATTCTAAAACATCTTGAACTCAAAAAACTTTTCCTTCAGAGTGTTGACTAGATTTTCTCTTTTATCCAAATTATTCCTTCAATAGCAGTGATCTGAAATTACTGATCAGCAACCCAATTACATATTCATTTATACTTTTCATAATGGCCCCAAACTGAGAAAATACAGTTCTAAAAGAACTGTCAAATCTTACCGAACTCTTTACTTCAAAGGTGTCTACTTTTATAATATTCAAATTATACTCCAATAATTTTCACTTTTAAAATTCTCTCTGTAGCTTAATGGTGGCTTTATCACCAGCAAGTGAAATCAATTTAGATTGCAGAACTTCAACATATTTGAATTAAATATATAAAAGATAATAAAACTATAGGGATGAGGATGATGTAGTTAAAAACATGAGAAGACTGGTTCCATATAAATTTTAGGATTATTTGTTCCATTTCTTTGAAAAAAATGAAATGATTGTTCTCTTGATACCATATTTAAAGTAAATAGGATATAAAATAATATTTTAAAGATCTTAATACTTTTGAATTTATCCACTACAACAAATGTCTAAGAATCTTGGAATATATATAATACTTAACAGAAGGGAATGATTATATGTGATCTTTCCATTCCATAATATAGTATGCAGGTACAGAAATGAATAAACTTAATGTATATCAACTGACTTAACAAATTTCCAAATGTAATAGTTAATGATAAAAGCCAGATGCAGAAACATATTTATAATATAATCTAATTTTGGAAAATAAATAACAGAATCAATATGTGGTTATGTGTTTATGTTTGCAAAACTCTGAAATAATTATGTAAATCTTAAAAAAAAAAAAGTGTCTCTATAAGTGAAAAAAGTCTCTTCCTCCTTACCCCATTTACTAAAGGAATGTTATGTAACAATATTTTATTGTCAAACTAGTAGGTATAACTTAATATGCATATTTCTGGCTTAATAAATTAGAGAAAATTTTCCTGTATTAATAATTTTGAGTTGTTTGAAGTATATCTTTCCAATTTTGCCCTTTTAATATTTATTGTGTTACCTTTCTTGAAAAGTGTAGGCATAATTTGAATAGTATAAATATTAGCACTTTATCAGGTGCTTTGGAATATAATTTGATAATCAATAATCTATCAATATTTTCAGTTTGTACACATTTTTGATAGATGAAAAGAAGTTTTGTGTCACTTTCTTTTGTTTTTTGACATTTCCTTAGAAAATTTCATTAAATGTATGGCATTAGTATTATTTCTGTATGCAAATTTTAAAGATCTAATATGAAAACAGTAATATAGACAAAGTCAGTTGATGAATTATATTGATAATGCCACCTGATAACAAATGTATAGAAAAGTAGGCTAACTCATATGTTTCTGATGATAGCTTTTTTTTTTAAAGATTTTATTTTATTTATTTGACAGTGAGAGAGAGAGATCATAAGTAGGCAGAGAGGCAGGCAGAGAGAGAGGAGGAAGCAGGCTCCCTGCGGAGCAGAGAGCCCGATGCGGGGCTCGATCCCAGGACCCTGAGATCATGACCCGAGCCGAAGGCAGCGGCCCAATCCACCGAGCCACCCAGGCGCCCCTGATGATAGCTTTTTTAAAAAAGATTTTATTTTTATTTATTTGAAAGAGAGAGTGAGAGAGCACAAGCAGGGGCAGCAGCAGAAGCAGGCTCCCCCAAGCAGGCTCCCACTTAGCTAGGAACATGATGTAGGGCTCCATCCCAGGACTCTGAAATCAGGGCCTGAGATGAGGGCAGCTTCTTAGTTGACTGAACCACCCAGGGGTCCCTGTGATGGTAATTTTAAAAGCTGAATCATGTTTAATGTAAGCTAAGAGTAGCTATTATAATTATGCATATCTATTGTAATAACAGAAGTTTTTAAACCTAATTGACATCAAAGAATAATGTGGACAATTGACACTTTATCAAAGAGGCCAATATAGGCAGAAATTTTGTAAGTTAAACCAAAAATAAATCTTAATATTTTAACCAAAAATCTGCTAAAAAAATAAAGTGATGTGTTTCTTTTTTTTTTGAATGTTAATTGCTTTTATTTTTTTTTTCACTTTTTAAAATTTCTTTTTAGCATAAGAGTATTCATTGTTTTTGCACCACACCCAGTGCTCCATGCAATACGTGCCCTCCCTATTACCCACCATCTGGTTCCCCAACCTCCCATCCCCTGCTCCTTCAAAACCTTCAGGTTGTTTTTCAGAGTCCATAGTCTCTCATGGTTCATCTCCCCTTCCAATTTCCCTCAACTCCCTTCTCCTCTCCATCTCCCCATGTCCTCCATGTTCTTTGTTATGCTCCACAAATAAGTGAAACCATATGATACTTGACTCTCTCTGCTTGACTTATTTCACTCAGCGTAATCTATTCCAGTCTCATCCATGTTGATAAAAAAGTTGGGTATTCATCCTTTCTAATGGAGGCATAATACTCCATCGTGTATATGGACCACATCTTCCTTATCCATTCATCTGTTGAAGGGCATCTTGGTTCTTTCCACAGTTTGGCGACCGTGGCCATTGCTGCTATAAACATTGGGGTACAGATGGCCCTTCTTTATACTACATCTGTATCTTTGGGGTAAATACCCAGCAGTGCAATTGCAGGGTCATAGGGAAGATTTATTTTTAATTTCTTGAGGAATCTCCACAGTGTTCTCCAAAGTGGCTTCACCAACTTGCATTCCCACCAACAGTGCAAGAAGGTTCCCCTTTCTTCACATCCTCTCCAACACATGTTGTTTCTCGTCTTGCTAATTTTGGCTATTCTAAATGGTGTAAGGTGTAAGGTGTAAGGTGATATCTCAATGTGGTTTTAATCTGAATCTCCCTGATAGCTAGTGATGATGAGCATTTTTTCATGTGTCTGATAGCAATTTGTATGTCTTCATTGGAGAAGTGTCTGTTCATATCTTCTGCCCATTTTTTGATATGATTATCTGTCTTGTGTGTGTTGACTTTGAGGAGTTCTTTATCGATCCTGGATATCAACCTTTTGTTTGTACTGTCATTTGCAAATATCTTCTCCCATTCTGTGGGTTGCCTTTTTGTTTTGTTGACTGTTTCCGTTGCTATGCAGAAGCTTTTTTATTTTTTTATTTTTATGAACATATAATGTATTTTTATCCCCAGGGGTACAGGTCTGTGAATCGCCAGGTTGACACACTTCACAGCATTCACCATAGCACATACCCTCCCCAATTTCCATAACCCCCCTCCCTCTCTCTCAACCCCACCTCCCTCCAGCAACCCCCAGTTTGTTTTGTGTGATTAAGAGTCACTTATGGTTTGTCTCCCTTCCAATCCCATCTTGTTTCATTTATTCTTCTCCTATCCCCCTAAACCCCCATGTTGCCTCTCCATGTCCTCATATCAGGGAGATCATATGATAGTTGTCTTTCTCTGATTGACTTATTTCACTAAGCATGATACCCTCTAGTTCCATCCACGTTGTCGCAAATGACAAGATTTCATTTCTTTTGATGGCTGCATAGTATTCCATTGTGTATATATACCACTTCTTCTTTATCCATTCATCTGTTGATGGACATCTAGGTTCTTTCCATAGTTTGGCTATTGTAGACATTGCTGCTATAAACATTCGAGCACACGTGCCCCTTAGGATCACTACGTTTGTATCTTTAGGGTAAATACCCAGTAGTGCAATTGCTGGGTCATAGGGTAGTTCTATTTTCAACATTTTGAGGAACCTCCATGCTGTTTTCCAGAGTGGTTGCACCAGCTTGCATTCCCACCAACAGTGTAGGAGGGTTCCCCTTTCTCTGCATCCTCGCCAGCATCTGTCATTTCCTGACTTGTTAATTTTAGCCATTCTGACTGGTGTGAGATGATATCTCATTGTGGTTTTGATTTGTATTTCCCTGATGCCGAGTGATATGGAACACTTTTTCACGTGTCTGTTGGCCATCTGGATGTCTTCTTTGCAGAAATGTCTGTTCATGTCCTCTGCCCATTTCTTGATTGGATTGTTTGTTCTTTGGGTGTTGAGTTTGCTAAGTTCCTTATAGATTTTGGATAGTAGCCCTTTATCTGATATGTCATTTGCAAATATCTTCTCCCATTCTGTCAGTTGTCTTGGTTTTGTTAACTGTTTCCTTTGCTGTGCAAAAGCTTTTGATCTTGATGAAATCCCAATAGTTCATTTTTGCCCTTGCTTCCCTTGCCTTTGGAGATGTTCCTAGGAAGAAGTTGCTGTGGCTGAGGTCGAAGAGGTTGCTGCCTGTGTTCTCCTCAAGGATTTTGATGGATTCCTTTCTCACATTGAGGTCCTTCATCCATTTGGAGTCTATTTTCGTGTGTGGTGTAAGGAAGTGGTCCAATTTCATTTTTCTGCATGTGGCTGTCCAATTTTCCCAGCACCATTTATTGAAGAGGCTGTCTTTTTTCCATTGGACATTCTTTCCTGCTTTTTGAAGATTAGTTGACCATAGAGTTGAGGGTCGATTTCTGGGCTCTCTATTCTGTTCCATTGATCTATGTGTCTGTTTTTGTGCCAGTAGCATGCTGTCTTGATGATGACAGCTTTGTAATAGAGCTTGAAGTCAGGAATTGTGATGCCACCAACTTTTGCTTACATTTTCAATATTCCTTTGGCTATTTGAGGTCTTTTCTCATTTCATATAAATTTTAGGATTATTTGTTCCATTTCTTTGAAAAAAATGGATGGTATTTTGATAGGGATTGCATTAAATGTGTAGATTTCTTTAGGTAGCATAGACATTTTCACAATATTTATTCTTCCAATCCAGGAGCATGGAACCTGTGCAGAAACTTTTTTTTTTCCATTTTATTTATTTTTTCAGCGTAACAGTATTCATTGTTTTTGCACAACACCCAGTGCTCCATGCAAAACGTGCCCTCCCTATTACCCACCACCTGTTCCCCCAACCTCCCACCCCTGACCCTTCAAAACCCTCAGGTTGTTTTTCAGAGTCCATAGTCTCTTATGGTTCGCCTCCCCTTCCAAATTTTTTTTTTTTTAATAAACATATAATGTATTTTTATCCCCAGGGGTACAGGTCTGTGAATCGCCAGGTTTACACACTTCACAGCACTCACGATAGCACTTACCCTCCCCAATGTCCATAGCCCCCTCCCCTATCCCAATCCCACCTCCCCCCAGCAACCCCCAGTTTGTTTTGTGAGATTAAGAGTCATTTATGGTTTGTCTCCCTCCCAATCCCATCTTGTTTCATTTATTCTTCTCCTATCCCCCTAACCCCCCATGTTGCTTCTCCATGTCCTCATATCAGGGAGATCATATGATAGTTGTCTTTCTCCGATTGACTTATTTCACTAAGCATGATACGCTCTAGTTCCATCCACGTCGTCGCAAATGGCAAGATTTCATTTCTTTTGATGGCTGCATATTATTCCATTGTGTATATATACCACATCTTCTTTATCCATTCATCTGTTGATGGACATCTAGGTTCTTTCCATAGCTTGGCTATTGTAGACATTGCTGCTATAAACATTCGGGTACACGTGCCCCTTTGGATCACTATGTTTGTATCTTTATGGTAAATACCCAGTAGTGTGCAGAAACTTTTGATCTTGATGAAGTCCCATGATGTGAGCAGCCACAGAATAGCTAGAGTGAGTTGACCAAACCAGACCCAGACTTGCGCATCCTGGATGCCTAAGGGGTTAATATCTCCTGCAGGTGGAAAGGCTGAGTAGCGCTTGAGAAAGGGCTTGAGCAATGGGACCTGAAACTCACTTATGTGACTGCTTGCACAAAACTAATTGTTATAGGGCAATCAGGCACAGTCAATAAGTCCACGGTGGGACTGTGCTGTACTTGCTGGGCTATTAGCCTCATCTTAGGCTACTGTTAAGATGGTGTACCTGGTTAATAGATTACTTAAAAACAAAGATCACTGGTGTTAGAAGATCTGCTGCTGGGGCATGGGAAACAGGACAAGGGGAGGTCTGGAGGGCTAGCATGTACATGTAGTAATTTCCTTTACAATCAGTCAAGTAAGAAACTTCCTTGTAATTGTTTCTGTACACTATATAACGGCTTTACAATCTCAAATAAACTTGGCACTGTTGGACATCCTACTCAGTGCTCCTCCTGCCCCCATATCTTTGTCTCTTTAGTCTCTTTTCACCATCCTCTTACCCTCTCGTTCCTGGTCATGTTGTCGCGCCGGCCACGACAGTCCCAAAAGTTCGCTTTTGCTTTTGTTTCCTTTGCCTTTGGAGACATATCTTGAAAGAAGTTGCTGTGGCTGATATCGACGAGGTTATTGCCTATGTTCTCCTCTAGGATTCTGATGGATTCCTGTCTCATGTTGAGGTCTTTTATCCATTTCGATTAAAATGCTTCAAAGTATAGGGATAGAGGGTACATTCCTGAACTTCATAAAATCTATCTATGAAAGACCCACAGCAAATATCATCCTCAATGGGAAAAAGCTTGCAGGCTTCCCATTGAGATCAGGAACACGACAAGGATGCCCACTCTCACCATTCTTGTTCAACATAGTATTAGAAGTCCTAACAACGGCAATCAGACAACAAAGAGAAATAAAATGTATCCAAATTGGCAATGAAGAAGTCAAACTCTCTCTCTTTGCAGATGTGTTTCATTTTAATTGGCCAAAAGAAATTGTCAATGACAGGCCAAAATCCATTTATTCTGTATTTAAATTGTCTGAATATATACCTCAATTTATCTGATTCAGTAACAACAAAATCAAAATTGTTAATCTACATCTTGTAGATGAAATAATTCTTTGAATTTTAGCTTTTATATAGCATTTGCTGTCCAGCAATCTAGAGAACTATGTCTTCTTCAGTTGAGTTTGTATAATGAGAAACTTTTGAAAGTTTTGATGGAAGAAAAGTAAACTTAATACTAATTCAAAGACAAGAAACACTGAACTGTTTTCCTTCAGTATAAAATGTAAAGCTAGCAGAACAAAGGAACTAACTCTTCAATCCCCCTTCAACATCCATACTTACTGAACTTAATAGCCTCCCTAAGAAAATTGGAGTATAGCATAAGAGACAGTTACTCTAACAAATTTCTGAAAGTATATAAAAGGAAGAGGTAAAATGATGTGTGTTGGGCTGACAGAATTGGGTTCAATCTGGTTAAAAAAAAATGAGACCAAAGATATAATATTTTGTAGTTTTTGAAGATAAGATTACCTAAAAACAGAGAATGCAGAAATAGGAGAAGCAATGAGTATCAAGCATTCTGGTTTTCTTGAGCTCTGTGTTCATTTAAACTGTATTTCCATATATAAATTATATTTTAATCTCAAGTGACTGAGTTTTTTTTTTAAGATTTTATTTATTTATTTGAGAGAGAAAGAGAACACAAGCAGAGGAAGCTGCAGGCAGAGGGAAAAGCAGACTCCCTGCTGAGCAAGGAGCCCAATGTGGGACTTGATCCCAGGACACTGGATCATATCCCAAACTGAAGGCAGATGCTTAACCAACTGAGTCACCCAGGTATCCTTCAAGTGATTGTGTTTTATATCACCTATATCTATACCTGTATCTATATCTATCTATCTATATCATCTTGGGTGACCAGGTGCATTGTCAATGAACTAACAGCAATATAATGAAAGGGATTTTATTTTTCCCTTCTAAGCAATAGGTCTCAATAGTGAACTTAAAACATTCAATAAGCTATGTTGTAAACAGATGTTCTGTCATCCAGACTTTGTTCTTTCATTTAAAGAGCACAGGCAGATTTAGCATAATCTTAGATTAGACTACATAGAGTAGATTTAGCATAATTCTTTTTTTTTAATTTTTAGGGATCATTTTATTTATGTGTTTATTGAAATGATATACGAATATTTATGTGGCTTCAAAATCAAATCTACAAAACAAAATGAATTCTAAGTAGTTTAATTTCTAAACCTGTATCCTCAAACTTATAGTCCTACTTCACCATAGGTCAATATTAAAATTTTTTCATTTCATTTTTCTAGTGTTTGTTTACCTATTTATTTATTTATTAGTCTTAAGCTAGTTTGTTTTATTATTTTATTTTTTTATTTTGTTATGTTACCCACCATTCAGAACATCATTAGTTTTTGATGCAGTGTTCTAAGATCCATTGTTTACATATAACACGCAGTGCTCCATGCCATACATGCCCTTCTTAATACCCATCACCAGGCTCACCCATCTCCCCACCTACCTCCCTTCTAAAACTCTCAGTTTGTTTCTCAGAGTCCTCAGTCTGTCATGGTTCTTCTCCCCTCCAATATCCCCCCTTCACTCTTCTTTTCCTTCTCTTAATGTACTCCATGCTATTCCTTATGTTCCACAAATAGGTGAAACTATATGATAATTGTCTTTTTCTGTTTGACTTACTTCACATAGCATAATCTCCTCCAGTTCCACACATGTTGATGCAAATGTTGGATATTCATCCTTTCTGATGGCTGTATTCCATTGTATACATGGACCACATCTTCTTTATCCATTCGTCTGTTGAAGGGCATCTCAGATCCTTCTACAGTTTGGTTATTGTGGACATCACTGCTATGAACATTGGGGTGCACATGGCCCTTCTTTTCACTGTATCTGTATCTTTGGGGCAAATACCCAGTAGTGCAATTGCTGGGTCATAGGGTAGCTCTATTTTTAACTTTTTGAGGAACCTCTACACTGGTCTCCAAAGTGGCTCCACCAACTTGCATTCCCACCAACAGTGTAAAAGGTTCATATTTCTCCACATCCTCTCCAACATTTGTTGTTTATTGCCTTGTCAATTTTTGCCATTCTAATTGGTGTAAGGTGGTATCTCCATGTGGTTTGATTTGAATTTCTCTGATGGCTAGTGATGATGAACATTTTTTCATGTGTATATTAGCCATTTGTATGTCTTCATTGGAGAAGTGTCTGTTTATGTCTTCTCCCCGTTTTTTGACCAGATTATCTGTTTTTTGGGTGTTGAGTTTGAGAAGTTCTTTATAGATTTTGGATATCAGCCCTTTGTCTATAGTATCATTTGTGAATATCTTCTCCCATTCCATGGGTTGCCTCTTTGTTTTGTTGACTGTTTCCTTTGCTGTGCAGGATATTTTATCTTGATGAAGTCCCAAAAGTTCATTTTTGCTTTTGTTTCCCTTGCCTTTAGGGACATGTCTTGAAAAAAGTTGCTGTGCTGATGTTGAAGAGGTCACTGCCTATGTTCTCCTCTAGGATTTTGATAGATTCCTATCTCACATTGAGATCTTTCTTCCATTTTGAATTTATCTTTGTTTTGGGGGTAAAGCAATGGTCAAGTTTCATTCTTCTGTACATAGCTGTGCAGTTTTCCCAGAACCATTTATTGAAGAGGTTTCTAAGGAAATAGAAACAATCATCAGAAGTTATTATCAATAGCTATAAGCCAATAAGTTAAGCAACCTAGAAGAAATGGATGCATTCCTGGAAGCCTATAAACTACCAAGACTGAAACAGAAAGAAATTGACAACCTGAGTAGACCAGTCACTAGTAATGAGATTGAAGCAGTGATCAAAAACCTCCCAAAATAAGAGTCCAGGACCTGACGGATTCTCTGGAGAATTCTACCAAACATTCAAAGGAGAAATAATGCCTATTCTCCTGAAGCTGTTTCAAAAAATAGAAACAGAAGGAAAACTTTCAGAATCTTTCTATGAAGTCATCATTACCTTGATCCCCAAACCAGGCAAAGACCCCATCAAAAAGGAGAATTTCAGACCAATATCCCTGAGGAATATGGATGCCAAGAGTCTCAACAAAATTCTAGCCAAAGGGATCCAACAGTACATTAAAAAGATTATCCACCATGACCTGGTGGGATTTATCCCTTGGATGCAAGAGTGGTTCAATCAACATTTACAAAGCAATCAATGAGATAGAACATATTAGTAAGAGAAGAGAGAAGAACCACATCATTCTCTCAATTGATGCAGAAAAGGCATTTGACAAAATACAGCATCCTTTCCTGATTAAAACTCTTCAGAGTATAGGGATAGAGGGAACATTCCTCAAGTTCATAAAATCCATCTATGAAAAACCCACCACAAATACCATTCTCAATGGGGTAAAGCAGAGAGCCTTCCATTGAGATCAGGAACACGACAAGGATGTCCACCCTCACCACTCTTGTTCAACATAGTACTAGATGTCCTAGCAATAGCAATCAGAGAACAAAAAGAAATAAAATGTATTCAAACTGGCAAAGAAGAAGTTAAACTCTCTCTTCACAGACGACATGATACTTAATGTAGAAAACCCAAAGACTCTACTCCCAAATTACTAGAACTCATATAGCAATTCAGGAATGTGGCAGGATACAAAATCAATGCACAGAAATCAGCTATGTTCTTACACATTAACAGTGAAACTATAGAAAGGGAAACTAGACAATCGATTCCATTTACAATAGCACCAAAAATAATAAGCTATCGTGGAATAAACCTAACCAAAGTGGTAAAGGATCTATACTCTAGGAACTACAGAACGCTCATGAAAGGAATCAAAGAAGACAGAAAAAGATGGAAAAACATTCCATTCCCATGGATTGGAAGAATAAACATCATCAAAATGTCTACGCTGCCCAGAGCAATCTATACTTTCAACGCCATCCCAATCAAAATGCCATTGGTACTTTTAAGATTTTATTTATTTACTTGACAGAGAGAGAGCACAAGCTGGAAGAATGAGAAAGAAAGAAGCGGGGTCCCCACTGAGCAGGAAGTCCAATGCTGGGCTCAATCCCAGGACTCTGAGATCATGATCTGAGCTGAAGACAGATGCTTAACTGACTGAGCCCCCGAGGCACCCCAGCAATTAAGATTTAAATGTTAGTTTTGATGGCCTCATCAAAATAAATAAATAAATAAATAAATAAATAAATAAATAAATATTAGTTTTGTGTCTAGCTACCACACTGGATTTTCTTATAAGTACTAATACCTTTTCAATATTCGTTATAAAAAACGGCATTCTATTTTGGATAGGTATTAGATGATTATACGTAAATCTATGTTGCACTGTATTCAACTCCAACATCATATTTTTCTTACACAATATTTTATTATTTTAAGTTATCTTTCATATAAGTGGACGATATCCTCAATAAACTCTATGCAGGCATAATTTATATGCAATAAAAGACAAGTTAGAAAACAAACAAACAAACAAAAAAACAAACAAAAGAGGACAAAAATACCACCGGCATTTTTCAAAGCGCTGGAACAAACAATCCTAAAATTTGTATGGAACCCAAAAAAAAACCCAAATTACCAAGGAAATGTTGATAAAGAAAAACAAATCTGGGGGAATCACGTTGCCTGATTTCAAGCTTTATTATAAAGGTGTTATCACCAAGACAGCATGGTACTGGCACAAAAATAAACACACAGACCACTGAAACAGAGTAGTGAGTCCAGATACGGACCCTCAGCTCTACGGTCAAATAATCTTCGACAAAGCAGGAAAAAAAATGTCCAGTGAGAAAAAGATTTAGCATACCTCTTACGGATTTTTAGAACAATAAGTGAGTATTGTCTTCAATTTAAAATCACAGCTGCATTAGATCCAAATAAGAAAGACAGTCTGTCTTTTAAAGATTTGGAGTCAAGCATTGACTTCTCTCTGTCTGTGAAAGTCCTAGATGGTATCTTCCAATAGAAGTTTGTTTCATCCACATTGAAAATCTGTTGTTTAGTGTAGTCACCTTCCTTAATTATCCTAGCTAAATATTATGGATAACTTCCTGTAGTTTCTTTATGAGCACTTTCTGCTTCTTCTTGCACTTTTCTGTTATAATTTCTCCCCTAAAGCTTCATGAACCAACCTCTGTTAGCTTCAGACTTTTCTTCTGCAGCTCCCTCACCTCTCTCAGCCTTTTTAGAAGTGAAGGGAGTTGGGGCTTTGCTCTGGATTAGAGCTTAAAGGACTGTTGTAGCTGGAATTTTAATATTCTCTCAATCCATGAACACAGGATTTCTTCATTTATTTGTACTTGCTTAAATTTCTTTCATCAGTGTTTCACAGTTTTCAGTGTACTAGTCTTCCATCTTCTTGGTTAAGTTTACCCTCAAGAATTTTATTCTTTTTCAAGACAATTTAAATAGTTTCATTTTCGGAGAGTTTATTGGTTTCATTTTGGAGAATTTATTATTAGTGTAGAGAAACAGACCTGATTTTACATGCTGATTTTGTATCTGGTAACTCTGATAAATTAGCTTTCCATTTTAACAGTTTTATTATGTTATTTTTGGGGATCTATAGATCATCTATATGTATGTCTGTATCTATACTTATATATATCTGACATCTGCAAACCAAGGCAATTTTATTTCTCTTTTGGTTCAGATACGTTTTATTTCATTTTCCTGCCTAAGTGCTCTGGCTACAGCTGTCCCTCAGAAATAAAGAAGACTAAAGACTTTCAAAGATAAATTTCAAGGGAGTTAATCATCACAAGACCTGCCTTACAAGAAATACCAAAGAAAGTTAAGTTGAAACAAAAGAACACTAAATAGCAAGCGGAGCATGTGAATGGATTAAAAAAATCACAGGTTATAGTGGAGTTAAAATGTTAAAATTTTTTAAAAGAACTATATAAAAATTAGTTTAAGGACACACTACATACAAAGATGTAAATTGTGACATCAAAAACATAAAGTGCATGTGGGAGGATAAATGTATAAAGGTTTTGTGTTTGAGCAAAGGAAAACTATTAGCTTAAAATAGACCTACAACTGTAAGATGATTTATGTAAGCCTCAGGGCAATCATAAGGAAAACCTTATTGTAGAAATACAAAAGATAAAGAAGAAGGAATCAGAGCATAAAAATGCAAAAAAATTGCAAAAATTTGCAAAAAAATTTTTTTGCAAAAAATTATCAAGTAACCAAAAAAAAAATCAAAACAAAGATGAAAGATTTAAAAAAAAGAAAGAGAAAACTAACTACAAAGCATGTCTCTCACCTTTTTGGTCAAGCTTCTTCCTAGATATTGAAAAAAATTTTTAAGTTTTTATTTTAATCATCCAGTGCTCATTGCTACAAGTGCACTCCTTAAACCCTATCACCTATCTCATCCATACCCCCACTCATTTCCTCTCTGGAAACCATTTTTTTGTTCTCTATAGTTAAAAAGTTGTTTCTTAGTTTGGCTCACTCTCTTTTTTTTCCCCTTTGCTCATTTATCATCTTCCTTAAATTCTACATATGAGTAAAATAATATGGTATTTGTCTTTCTCTGACTTACTTTGCTTACCATTGTATTCTCTAGCTCCATCCATGTCATGCAAATACCAAGATTTCATTCATTTTATGGCTGAATAATATCTCATTGTGTATATATGTGTGTGTGTATATATATATATATATATGCCACATCTTCTTTATCCATTCATCAGTTGGTGGACAGTGGGGCTGCTTCCATATCTTATTTATTGTAAATAATGCTGTTATAAATACAGAGGTTCATGTATCCCTTTGATTTAGGTTTTTTTTTTTTTTTTTTTTTAATTTTTTGGTAAATATCCAGAAGTGCAATTGCTGGACCATAGGGTAGTTCCATTTTTAACTTTCTGAAGAACCTCCATATTGTTTTCCACAGTGACTGCACCAGTTTGCATTCCTAGCAGTATCAGAGGGTTCTTCTTTCTCCACATCCTGGCCAACACCTGTTGTTTCTTGTGTTGTTGATTTTAGCCATTCTGACAGGTATGAGGTGATATCTCATTGTTGTTTTGATTTTCATTTCCCTGATGATAAGTGATAATGAGTATCTTTTCATGTGTTCCTTGGCCACATATGAGTTCTTTATATAGTTTGGATATTAACCCTTTATTGGATATTTCATTTGTAAATATCTTATATTCCACAGGTTGCCTTTTAGCTTTGTTGATTGTTTCCCTCATTATGCAGAGCTTTTTATTTTGATGCAGACCAGCAGTTTGTTTTAAAAATGTGCCTTTTATTTCCCTTGCCTCAGGGATGTATCTAGAAAAAAAGTTGTTATGGGTGATGTCAGAGAGCACACTGCCTGTCTTCCTTCTAGGATTTTTATGGTTTCAGGTCTCACATTTAGGTCTTTCATCCATTTTGAATTTATTTTTGTGTCTGTTGTAGGAAAGTGGTCCAGTTTCTTTGTTTTGCATGTTGCTGTCCAATTTTCCCAGCACCATTTGTTGAAGAGACTTTTTCCCATTAGAATTCTTTCTTGTTTTGTCAAAGATTAGTTGGCCATATATTTGGGAGTTTATTTCTGGGTTTTCTATTTTGTTCCATTGATCTATGTGTCTATTTTCATGCCAGTACCATACTGTTTTGATTACTATAGCTTTGCAATAGAACATGAAGTTCAGAATTATACCTCCAGCTTTCAGGTTTTCTTTTTCAAGATTGCTTTGACTATTCTGGGTCCTTCATGATTCAATACAAATTATAGGATTATTTCCTTTAGTACTGTGAAAAATTCTGATGGTATTTTTTGGGATTGCATTGAAAGTGTAGACTGCTTTGGGTAGTATAGACATTTTAGTAATATTTGTTCTTTTAATCCATGAGCATGGAATGTCTTTCCATTGCAGCTCAAGTGCCCATCATAGATGAATGGATAAAGAAGATGTAGTATATATGTAATGGAATATTACTCAGACATAAAAAAAGAATGAAATCTTGATATTTACAACAACACAGATAGAGCTAAAGAGTATAATGCTAAGCTAAATAAATCAGTCAGAAAGACAAAGACCCTATGATTTCACTCATAAGTGCAATTTGAGGAAAAAAATAAGCAAAGGGGAAAAAGAGAGAGGGTAAAATCAAGTAACAGAAAAGAAACTACAGAGAAGAAACTGATAATTATCAGAGGGGTAATGGGTGCAGATTACAAGAAACAGGATGGGGATCAAGAGAACACTTATCATGATGAGTACTGAGTAATGTATAGAATTGTTGAATCACTATATTGTACACCTGAAACTAATATAATATTTTATGTTAACTATGTTGGAATTTAAATTAAAAACTTAATAAATTAAAAAATCGACAAAACAGAAAACAACAAAATAGCAATAGTAATTCTTTATCTATCAATAATTGCTTTAAATGCAAATTTAAATTTGGGATTAAATTCAAATTTAAATTTAGGGATTTAGATTTAGGGATTTAAATTTAAATTTAATTTAAATTAAGGATTAATTTCCTTAATCGATAGATTATGCTGAAAAGATAGAAACAAAAACAAATCTAATCATATGCTGTCTACAAGAGACTCACCTTAGGTTTAAGAATACACATAGTACAAAAGTTATGTGATAGAACAAGACATTCCATGCAAATGATAACCAAAAGAGAGCAGAGATAACTATATTTTTATCAGACAAAATAGATTTTAATTAGAAAACTGTTATAAGAGACAAGGTCATTATATAATGGTGAAAGTATAAATCTATTTACAAACACATAATTACAAATATATATTCACCCAATATTAGAACACCTAAATATACAATGAAAATATTAACTGAAGGGAGTAATTGACAGCAATATTAAGACACTTCAATATTCCACTATCAACAATGAATAGGTTATCCAGTCAGAAAAATCAGTAAGAGAATAACAGACTTGAACATTTTGCCAAATGAACCTAACAGACAGGTACAAAGTATTTCTTTTAATAGCAGTAGAATGCACATGAGTCTCAAGTATACACCAAACATTTTTTAGAAGGCAAGAATCCTACCATATTATACTGAACCACCAATGCTTCCTTTAACAAACAGTTTTTGGGAGAGATCACATACTAGGCCACAGAATAAATCTTAAAAACTCAAGAAGACTAAAATCATACCAAGTATTTTTTTGTAAATACAATGGTATAGGCCTGGAATAGAATAACAGGAGGATACTGGAAAATTCACAAATATGTGAAATTAAAAAAGATACTTCTGAACAAAATAAAAATCAGAAGGGAAATAAAAATATATTGATACAACTGGAATGGAAACATAACATACCAAAATTTATGGGATGCAGCAAAAGCAGTATTAAGAGGAAAATCTATAGCAAAATCTCAAGTAAACAATCTAACTCTATAACTGCAAGGTACTAGGTAAAAAAGAACAAACTAAGCCCAAAGTTAGCAAAAGGAAGGAAATAATAAACATTAGAACAGAAATAAGTGAAATAGAAACTAGAAAAGCAATATAAAAGATCAGCTTTACTAAGAGTTGGCATTTGAAAGGTAAACAAAATCAACTAACCTTTATCTAGAATAACAGAAAAATGAAAGAAGATTCAAAATGCCAATGAAAGAAAAGGTATTACAGTTAATGTCACAAAAAAGTATCATAAGCTATGAAAAATTATATTAAACAAATAGATAACCTAGAAGAAATAAATTCCTAGAAATATACATACTTTCAAGACTGAATCATGAATTAGAATTAGAAACTCTGAGCAAACCAATAATGAATAAAGAGACTGAATCAGTAATCAAAAATCTCCCAACAAAGGAACACCCAGTTCACATAATTTTGCTGGTGATTTGTACCAAGCATTTAAAGAATTAATGCCAATCTTTATCAAACATTTCCAAAAAAATTGAGAGAACATTTCAAATGCATTGTACAAGGCCACAATTGCCCTGATACCAAAGCCAAAAAAAAAAAAAAAAATTCTAAAACAAAATTATAAGCCAATAACCCTGACAGAGATCCAAAGCTCTCAGCAAAATTCTAGCAAGATGAATTCAATGTTAAGAGAATCATACATGATGATCAAGTGGGATTTATTCAAGGAATACAAGGATGGTTCAACATACACAAATCAGAAAATTATGTGATTTACTACATTAAGAAAATGGAGGATAAAAATTATGTGATCATCTCAATAGATGCATTTACGCATATATGCATTTAAGATATAAATGTTCAACAAATTATATATTGAAGGAATGTACCTTAATAAAATAAATGCTATATCTATAAGAAGCCAACAGTTAACATCATATTCAATGTTGAAAATTAGAAAGATTTGGGCGCCTGGTTGGCTCAGTGGGTTAAGCCGCTGCCTTCTGCTCAGGTCATGATCTCAGGGTCCTGGGATCGAGTTCTGCATCCTGCTCTCTGCTCAGCAGGGAGCCTGCTTCCCTCTCTCTCTCTGCCTGCCTCTCTGTCTACTTATGATCTCTCTCTGTCAAATAAATAAATAAAATCTTTAAAAAAAAAAAGAAAATTAGAAAGATTTTCCTCTAAGTTCAGAAAAAGAAATACAAAGATGTCCACTTTTTCCCCTGCTATTCATATCATTTTATTATAACCTGTTTGGGGATTGATAATATTCTTCTGGTTGTTTCTCATATTACAGTCTGATGACAACTGAAACTGAAATTATATGAACATTTTTTTACTTACCTGTCTGTAGTCTAGCCAAGAAAGAATGAACAGCTGGAGATTGTTAGGATTTTCTTCCTCCATATGGCTTCTTCAAGTTGTTACCTTTGACTTTCTTCCAGCAGAAAATCTCCAAATAAATTTCTCGCATTGTAGTTACCTTTCTCTAGAGTAAGTTCCAGGAAACAAAATTTAAAAAAAAAAAAGGAAAACTATAAATAAAACAGGTGGAAGTTACCAGTCTCCTTAAAGGCTAAGCTTAGAAGTGATAAAACCTCACTTCTTGGAAATTGAATGGTGACAGCCTTTGCAGACCAATTCAGATTCAAGTGGGTGGAAGAACGTACTCTATTCTTATTTGACAGAGTACAGAGCAGACATTGAGAAGGAAGGCATCAGTGGTGACCATGTTGGAAATAAGTTGCCAAAATTATCTAATATTAGCTGCATTTTTCAATTGAGGAAATGAGTGTCAAAGGCATTATTTAACTTGCTCGACGCAAAAGTGAAACCCTAATAATTTAGCTGTAAAGCCCATCTTCTTAACTATAATGTTTTTCTATCTCTATATAATTTTAGATAACACAGGAATCAATTTCTACCAAATCAATATGCCAACCTCTAAATTGTCTATAAAAATAATTATGACCATGATAGTAATTGACAATCATATAAAATCTGCTAATTCTTTTATTTAGCTATGAAACCATGCTGTAGTTTTAAATATCTACTTCAAATTTTATTTAACTAAGGAAAATTGGATAGTAGCAAAGATCATTTATAATCTTCTTATTGGCCTATCTAGATGACAGATATTTTAATTATCTCTTTAATTTCATACACAAGTGTTATCTGGTCAGTGGGGTCAAATAAAGATCCTCCTAGATTAGGAAAGCAAAATATATCTAAATAAATTTCAGTTTCTCCAAGACCCATATATACAACTATCTACTATCTTCACTTTGTATACGCCATAGAGACCTCAGGCTCAATATATCTTCCATTGTTCATCTGTTCACCATCTTCAAGAATATAAAACCAATTCTTTAATTCATAGTGCCAAGAATCATCTTTTATCTCTTTCTCCTACCTTTACCTAGCAAACAAAACTGTCATAAAATTCTAATGATTCTAAAGTTTTTTTTAATGTATCTTAAATATAATCTAGTCCTTTTTCTTGCTAATGCATACGTTAGTGAATCCCTTTATAATATTTTGTACGAGTTACCGAAACAGACTCTAATCTAATCTGGTCACCTTACATTTCTTGCCCATTTAAGTCTGTTTATGTTGTCAGAGTGATCATACAAAACAAAATGCACACGGGGTGCCTGGCTGGCTCAGTCAATAGAGTATGTGACTCTCGATCTCAGGGTTGCAAGTTCAAGCCCCACACTGGGTGCAGAGATTATCTAAGTATATAAACTCAAAACAGAAAATGTGATCATTTCACTTCCCAGTTGAGAAATACTTATTGTGTCTAATTGTGTCTTCCGAGTTTTTGAATTAAAGAATATGTTTCTTAGAAATACATAAAGATTTTGGTTGGCTGCTTAAAAACTTCATGACTCAGTTGCACACGCTAAACTCACTTCCAATATCTATGCTGTCTATATATATAAAAAAAATACCAGAAGTTCATATTATGTTCTTCTTGGATGCTTCAACAAGGATCTGATATAACTCAAGATAAACTGATTTTATTTTTCAATCCATAGCACCCTGTCATCATCTGTGTTTATAAGAACCTTTATTTTATTTTTTCTAAATGCATTTTCTTTCAGTTTTGTTCATTTCATTCTCAATGTTTTATTTCTTATCATCTCAACACATTGGATATCCAGTTTTAGTGTATTTAGTTTATGTGTGTTTAATCACCACTACTAGATGTTGTTTAAAGCATGCATATTCTTGGGAAAATTTTATTTTTTTATATTTGCCTATTTATTCACTCAATAATTTACTTCTGAATTAATTTACCACTTCTTAACATTATACCGTATTATGTTAAAAGTATTCAATTTCAAATTATATTACATTACAGAAAACACTGGATAAATAAGTTTGATATCAGTTAATGGACTTATGTGGTAGAGTACTTGTGTTATAAATTGAATGTGCTATAGAGTGAAAGAGATCGTCTGGAGATTTCATGCACAACAAATATCAATAGTACTTCCAAATTGTTCTCCAGAATGGTTCAATTCATTTATACTATCTTCAGTAGCATATGAAAGTTATCTTTTCCCCTTCAATCCTAGAAAGTTCCAATTTTTACAATTGGGTGGGTATGAAGTGGTTTTAATTTTAGTGTTTATTTCTCTGAGTTCTACTAAGGTTCAGGGTTTCTCCACATATTAGTAGCATTTGATTTCCTGTTTTCTTTTTCACCTCTTCAAATCATATATTTGGCTTATTTTATTTTTATTTCTATTGAATATACTGCTTTTCTCTTGTTGATTTTCATTAAATAGAAATTTAAAAATATTTTTGTACTAGATGGAAATTTGTAATTTCCCATTAGATTGAAATTATATTTGCTCCTTTGGCTAAAAAACATTTCTAATATTATCTATTAAGCTTACAAAGCATTAATGCAATCTATCAATTTAATGTTTTCCTGTATGATATAGTGAATAATTTTCTTTTTTGGACTTTATATCCTTGTCACCAAATAACACAGTTCATTCAAGTCAGATAATTGCTTTAGGTATTGATGTTGAAACAGCTTTCCTTGGAAATTTCTTCTGTTCTAATTTTTACCTAAGAAAAACAAAATTTTAGATCTACATCTAACCCAACATGGACTACATCATTGACCTCCCACTATTCCTTAGGCTGTTCTTTGTATTATTGAAGATGTGAAAGAATATAATTGTCTCTTTTTGGGTCCAAAATAAGGACTCCACTCATCCCAATTATTTCTATAAGTGAAATTTTCATATTCAGAACGTGGATCCCCGGTGCCTGACTTCATCTTTTATACCTTCTTGGCAATCTCTAGTGTGCTTTCTTTTAGAAATTGATACTCAGTATTTCTCAATGGATGTGCATTTTATGACCCTACATTTAAAAACATGCCCTAGGCAAAAAAATTGTTTTTTATTTCCCTGCCCTAACTTCTTCTTGCCTTCACTGTATTCGAATAACTCCCCGCTAAATAAAGCCTAGATGTTCTGTGTTCAGTTTGGGGTCAGTTTCAATTGACTCTTTTTCTCCTCATTTAGTCATATTTTTCTGCTTTTTTACAAGTACGGTACATTTTAGAATTAGATTACCAATTTTATAAATTTTTACATTAGGAAAACATTCCAGCTATTGTTTTATTTTAGAAACTTTATAGTTAAGTGAAGTTGCACATGTGACCTGATAATTCTGAGAATATAATTTTATATTCTGGATACTGTTGCCTTTGTTCTGCTTTTACAAACAACTGAATAAGTTTAATAAGCAGGTCTTGTTTGCTTTCCCTAGAAGTAAAGCAATTAAGGTATGTCCTCTTTCCCTTGAGGATGAACATACTTCATTACAAAGCTAGTCAGCTTCAGGGGCAGAAAAAAAATAGTGACTCAAGTTTCACCTGCCATAAAATGAAATGCTCCACTGGGACAAAATGAAGTTGGTGAAATTCAGTGCAACAGTAATGTAACAGTGCCAGATTAAGCAATATTTTTTTCCCATCAGCACTTAAAGAAAAAGAGTGCATTAAAAAATTCAAAATGATGATGTTGGGAAGATATATTTGAAATACATTTGAAATTTAAATATTAGTTCTATAGAACACCATTAACTAATTCAATAAAATGTTTCAAATCTTTGCATAACTTTGTTATTATTTATTTATTAGTATAATTTTATTATATTTATTAGTATATTTATTAGTATTTATTAGTATAATATTAAAATATTTATTAGTATAATATTAAAATAGGATAAAATTACTATTATTTTTTTCCTATAGAACATTTGGCAAAAATCATCTGTTCTCTTGCATTATGTTCACCCTTTTTCTAGTTTCCAACCTGGGGAAAAATAAACATACATCTTCATTTAAAAAAAAGTTTTCTTCAAATCTTCAGATAATTGACAGATAATGTTTAGAAACAATAGCTTTTACAACAGTCATTTCAAAACTGGAAAATAATTACTAACACAAATGGAAATGCAACATTTTCATAAACTTAAATGTATTATTTCCCAACAAATTCAGATATGATTTCATATTAGCATAATTATCTTAAGAAGATAGTCTTAACACAAAGTATATAGTTTAGCTGGTTAACCAAATGATGCTGTCATATAAAATGTTAGGATGTGTGAGATCAGAAAATATTGCTTAGTAGAAAAATTCAATACAAGTATAATGGAGACTGAAAAAAATGAGTGCTCAGCAGAAGAATAAGCAGCAACAACATAAAAATAATAATGAAAACTGAAACCAACATAACCCCCTGTCCCTATCCAAACCAATACTAGGACCAAATATATTTTCCTGTCCTTGGGTTAAACGATTCTGTGACCAGGTATGCTAAGAAAGCATGTCTTCGTATTGAAAAATCTGCGTCTGGGCAAAGTAACTACTTGCTCCAGAAAGTAGTTGAGCCTGGGAAAAAAAGGCTAAAAGGCCACTAAAATAGCATGTTTCTCAAGCCTAACAGCTTACTAGTCAAGTCTTTCTTCAAAACCCTTATCTTACTGTGTCCACCAATAACAAAACTGTTAACATCATACATTCTGCCTAGTCCCAACTAGTTTTCTACCTTTTCAGACCTACCTTAGAATTGAATAGCAGATAACTCAGGGTATGCTTACACTTTGATATGAAGGGCAAGTGCTAAAATTTATTTATATGTTTAAGATGTTTCTTATCTTAAAATTCAACTTCTAGAGGAGTGCCTGGTGGCTCAATCAGCCTTTTGGCTCACTGCCTTTGGCTCAGGTCAGTATCCTGGAGTCCTGCATCTAGCCCCAGGCATCTGGCTCCTTGCTTGGTGGCTAATCTGCTTCTTCCTCTCCCTCTGCCCCTCTCCCAGCCCACATGCACTCACTCTCCTGCTCTCTCTCTCTCTCACTCCTCTCTCAAAGAAATAAAATCTTAAAAAAGAATTCAGCTCCTAGAAGTTACACTTCATGTATTTAACTTCTACACAACAAAATTTGTCATCTATTCTGCATATGATGTTGCAAGGTATTGGAAGACTTGAAGATAAGTGCCACTACTATCAAGGACTTTTAAAAGCAGTAACATTTCAATATATATGGGTGTATATATAAAAGGACTGTTTCAAACAACAGGAGACCTATCTTGCTCCTTAGTAGAATCTTAACTACCACTGAGTCAGCTGCTTACTAACAAAAGGTACACATTTAAAACTAGGGATAAAGCTGAATCTCTTAGGCAGAAAGTGTTTTACCCCTAGAGGATTTATGGGATTTTTTTTTTATTCAAATATGAAAACTCGTCTCCCCATCCCAAGACTCTCTTCTTAGTTCGTATCAAACTAAAACTCATACACATGTATAGATATGGGCCATTTCTCATTAGTTTCCATGGTGTTTTGCCATCCTACAGTGGTAAACTTGGAAGGTGGGTGATCCGTGCATACTCTTGTAATTTGACACGTGTCTTGTTACTCAGAGCTTGCTCAATTGCTCTGTGACAAGAGCAAGTCAGTCTGCTGACACTCAGGGCTTATTCAAGCAAGTCCAGGAAATCTCTCTATAATAGGACAGGGCAGCTGTCAGCTCTCAAGCAGCTTAACTTTCTAAGTTCACCTGTTTCTTTTAAATATCATAACCTATTTTGGAAGAGATGCACACACTCTGAGTATCAGCAGTAGCATTTTCTCTACAACACCTTTTTTTCCCCCTAATTAACTAAGTGGCATCCAAGGGGAATAAAAGTTAATCTTATTATCCTACTGTTATGGGTGAATCATCATAAATTCATCAAACATCATGTAGAAAGAAACAATATGATACATACACAATGTGCTTCTGTACAAAGAAATAAAATAATTTTTCTTGTTCTAAGGAAATCTTTGAATTATTTAATAAGAAACATGTTGGAATAAAACAGTATTAGGCAGCAACTGACCACTGCAAAAAACGTCATTCAAACAAGACCTATATGGAATCGGAGTAAAGAAAAAAAGTACAAAAGAAAGTGGAGCTGGATTTCAATCAAATGAAGAGAGAGCTTTAGCTAGATGGAAGGAAGGAAGGATCATATGAGATGTGAAAATGAATGCTCTGTGTCCCAGTAAGAAATTGAGATCCTTACTAATTTCTTGAGAGACAGATTTAAAAAACACTATGCTGTCCAAGCAGATTCATTTGAAAATGAAAGGGGATGCTAAGTTAATATATTTATAAGTTGTTTTTTGTTGTCAAAAAATTGATTTCATTATGATGTGAATTTATTAAACAACTTTTAGTATATTCAAAAGTATTTTCAAAAATAAATTTCCATAAAAAATTAAAAAGTATCTGTGTATTCAAGTGAAACATACGACTAGCTGATATTGTGCGTTTAAAAAGACTGAATATCAACAATATCTTATGATAAAATCAAATACATTATAGGAAATTGAAACATTGATCATTGAAAGTTAAAAATCACCATAAGGATAATTTCTATGGTTTACGTTTACATACTTAATTTGTTTCTTAAATCCATGGGTGCCTTATACCTTATTACTGATATATTTCAGAGGATGGTATTTTTTTCCATATGGAATTATGTTTTCATATAACAATCTGCAATATCATTTAAAATTAGATTTTATGGTTAACCTTTGAAAACATTGACACTGTTCCTGATCCTTTTCTGAGGACTGCAACCAGTTTTTTATATTTTTTGGTGACTAGTTCTATGAATTTTAACAAATGTATAAATATATAACCCCATAATAATCTGGGTACAGAAGAGATCCATTTTTTTGTGATATCCTTTTAAAAGTCAGACTGTCCTACTACCACTAGTCGCTGGAAACTCTTGTTCTGTTCTCTGTCACCATAGATTTATTTTCTTGAGAATGTCATATAAATGAAATCAAACAGTATGTGAACTTTTGAGATTGACTTCTTTCATTTGCATAAAATGCTTTTGAGAGTCATCCAAGTTGAAGAATATTTAGGTTGTCTCTAGTTTTGGGGAATTATAAATTTCATGAATACTCATGTATAGGTTTTTGTTTTAAGATAAGTTTTTCTTTCTTTAGGGTGAACACATAGGAGCCTATTTTCTGGATTATATGGTAACTATGTGATTATAAGAAATCATCAAGCTCTTTTCAGAGTAGGTGTACCATTTTCCATAACTGCTGGCAATGTATAAGTTTCAAATGTTCAGCATCCTTATTATCAATTGATATTGTTAATTATTTTTATTTGAGCCATCCTAAAAGTTGTTTTGGTAGTATCTCATTATGGTTTTAATTTGCATTCCTATATTCACTAATAATGCTGAACAACTTTTTATGTCCTTTTTTAACATTTACATATCGTCTTTGATGATTTTTCTATTCGGATCTTGTATGTATTTATATTAATCAGAATTTTGTTTTCCTTCTGTTCAGTATTGAGAGTTCTTTATACATCCAGATATAATACTTTTGTCAGATTTGTGATTTGCAAATATTCTCTCTTAGTCTTAAGAATTCTTTAACACAAGGGCACAAAGATTTTTCTTCAATATTTCCTGCAATGTTTTATAATTTTACATTTATATTTATAATCCACAATGGCTTATAGTATAAGATGTAAGATTTAATTTGAATTTAATTATAAGTTTATGGATGTCCATTTATTCCAGTATCAACTGTTGAAAAGATATACTTTATCTATTGACTTACTCCTTTATCTCCTTGTCAAAATCTTTTGCCACGTGTATGTGGGTCTATTTCTGGATTGTCTGTTTTGTTCAGTTGATCTGTGTATTAACTCCTTTGCCAATAACACATTCAAAATAGTTTACAGTGCATAATAACTGTTATAAATACTTATATATATATTCTGTATAGAACTTTTAATATTCTACAAGGTATCAGGTTATAGAAAACGTCACATAAACCTGGTGTTTATTCCGGGCTATGCTACTTAACAGAGGAACTATGATTCTGTACAAGTTATATAGAGAATATAACTTCCATTTCCTCATCTATAAAATTGCCATAAATTATCTAAATTATAGGAGTAATGTTGGTATTAAATGAGCTAGCTTATTTAAAGTAAATAACATTTAATATATATGCTCAGTAAATGTTATTTCTTTTTGTTCTTTATTCTATCTAGCACTATATGTTTGCCAGGTTTTATTGGATATTATTTTAATAAAGTAACCCTTTAAAAATACATAAAGCATGGGAAAAGCAATAAGCTAATATAAATATAATTAATGTAATTTTCTGCATAATTGTAGGAAAACAAAACAGTTAATATAAAGCTAGCATGCTCATAATAAAACTTACCTTTGTAGGATATGAAGCTTTCAGAGAAGAATTACTATTTTCTACTCGTGACCTTGAGCTAAAGAAAAAGCAAAAAGAACATATCATGCAGCTCAGTACCCTTTAGATTTAGTGCACAGAGAACTAATCCATCTGTTTATGGTTCCTTTTTTGTCCCTAGATAACACTTTGTTAAAAGACACATGCTTCAACCTTCAAGATAAATTATCCTTTCAATTCTTAATGGTTGTAAGTGATAAAACCCAAGAGCAAATCAGTGTGTGCATTAAAACTTGTGACATCTATGCTTCTGGCTTGCTGAATGATTATCAAGATATTTAAAGGTTAAATGGTTATTTATACATTTATATATAGATGGAGTTCATGAATATAGTTGTCATAGCTCTCAACATTTGAGTGCCATATATTAAAAAGCTGGTGATGAAGTAGAAGGATGGTTCAAATGAGGATTTAAAAATGAACAAATTATATGTCTCAAACAATTTGATGTCTACCTTCAGTGGAGTAGTCACTTTAACAAAAATAGAAAAATGTGGAGAAGGGGAACTGATTTCATGGAACATATTTCCTCTATAAACACATTTCCTCTATAGACAATTTAGTGCACATCTGGGAAAAGTCCCAGAGGTAACCTCAATAAACTTGCTTTGGAACTTTTTTCTAAGAAAGAATTCAAGTTGATGTTCTAGGAGTTTAATTTGCTGATTTTTATTTCACGACCATAGTGAAAATGTTCACCTTTTTAAGATTGCTATAGTTGTTCTCAGAACCTATGTTTTGGGACTCTTTTAGGTTATATAATAACAATTCATGTTCATGACAGCATATCAGCTGGGATAACTATAGACAAAATGAAAATAATTCTCTCTTTCAAAAATGTGTTTTTCCACTTGAAGACACCGATTACTCAAGCAAAAATAGGAGAATGCTTTTGGCCAAGGAAAATGGTGGCTTACAATATTTGCATCTCTCTACACATTCTCAATAAAAAATGTAGATCCTCCATAGGAACCCATACAACTACACAAGACCTTCACACTCAGAACATCTGGAAGACAAGAAAACTACAATAAAAATACCCATAAATTTTTTTTCTAAGATTTTATTATTTTATTTATTTGCAGACAGAGTTTACAAGTAGGCAAGAGAGGCAGGGAGGGAGAGGGAGGAGGAAGCAGGCTCTCCGTGAAGCAGGTAGCCCGATGTGGGGCTCGATCCCAGAACCCTGGGATCAGGACTTGAGCTGAAAGCAGAGGCTTTAACCCACTGAGCCACCCAGGTGCCCCCCCCATAAAATTTTTTTAAAAAGCCAAATAAGCAGCTATTTTTCACATT
Organism: Meles meles; assembly: GCF_922984935.1. NCBI lineage: Eukaryota > Metazoa > Chordata > Mammalia > Carnivora > Mustelidae > Meles > Meles meles. Next base: position 29,463,305 of record NC_060070.1, read on the forward strand.
CCTTGGTCATACCTCTATATAAAGTAGTACTATCCAGGGAAACTTCTCAGAAGACAATAAAGGACAGCCAGGTAAAAGACTGACTTAAAAAATAATAACTGCCAGAAAGAAAAATCCCACCATAAATGTCAAAATTCTGAAAAAGAAGTATGGTTTTTCAGAACACTGAACAGAGTAGGCATGCTTCTTGGTAGTAAGCTTTGAGAGACATCATGACTAAAGAAGAAAAGTTTCAAGGAAAGGAGAGATATCTGTTTCTATATTCAATGGTAATGGTAATAAGAGACAATAGTGGGAAATTTAGGGGGTACCTGAGTGGCTCAGTCGTTAAGCATCTGCCTGCTGCTCAGGTCATGATCCTAGGGTCCTGCTATCCAGCCCTGAATCATGCTCCCCGCTCAGCAGGAAACCTGCTTCTCCTTCTCCCACTACCCCTGTTTCTGTTCCCTCTCTTGCTGTATCTCTCTCTGTCAAATAAATAAATAAATTTTTTAAAAAAACAGTGGAAATTTAGGACTCTGCAGGAAAAAAGGAGGTGGGGGGGAAAGCAAAAAGACCAGAGTTGATAAAATCTCTCCTCCAATTACCAACAATAAGAACAAAAATTAAAATTACAATAGGTGATTTAATATTTGTATTAGTTAGGGTTCTCCAGAGAAACATAACCAAAAGGAGATGACAGATTAGATAGAGAGAGAGAAAGAGATAAGGGAGATTGATGATGAGAATTGACTCACATGATTACAGAAGCTGACATATGCCATGAAATGGTGTCTGAAGCTAGAAAACATTGCTCTGGACTCGGACTGTATTATAATGCAGATGCCATAATTCAGATGCTATAATTCAGTCGGAGTTCAAAAGTCTGAGAACAAGGGAAGTCACTGGTGTAACTATCAGGCCAATGTCAAAGACCAAAGAAATTGCACCAGGGGAGGATTGCTGATACAAGTCCCAGAGCCCAAGGACCATGAGGCAGGATCCCTATTATGAGCGAATAGGAAAAGACGAATGTCCTAATCTAAGAGGAGATAAAGAAAATTTACCCTTTCTCTATTTTCTTGCTCTGTATGGGCCCTTAACAGCTTGGATGATGATGATGCCCCATATTGGTGAGGGTGAATCTTTACATAGTTTACTGATTCAAATGTTAGTATCTTCCAGAAACACCCTCACAAACAGATCCAGAGATAATGTTTTCCCAGACATCTGGGCATCTCCTTGTCTAGTGAAGGTAATATAAAATTAATTATTACAATATTAATTACAAATCCTAAAGAAATTTTTAGCAACCAGTATTTACTATCACTTTGAGGAAGAAATATACCACACCATGAATAATTGGCATTTATTCCAGTACTGCAAGCTTGGTTCAATATTTAAAAAAACATTAAGATGCTATACCATTGATGAGTTGAAGAAGAAAAATATGATTACCTCTAAACATGATAAAGAAGTCCAACAAAATTAAATTTTCACTCATATAGCTAAGAAGATATGTATTGATACATCCCTAACATAATAAAAATAAGCAAATTAGTTATAAAATCAGTATTTTGCTTAATAAGGAAACAGTAGCATTTCCACTAATACCAGACACAAATTAAAGATGCCAACTAAGACCCCTAGTATTTAACACTGTATTGGAAATATCTGCCAATCAAATTAAAAACAATAAATTATAAAATAGGAAGTACAACTCTATTTGTACATGATAAGATAGTATATTACAAAGCTGAAGTCAAAACTTTGATTCAAATAAAATTATATACTAAAGCAGCAGAAAACAGTAACATAGAAATCAAAAAGTCTTCTTACTCATAAACAACAACCAGTTCAAAGACATAATGGTAGAGAAAAATCTATTCACTATAGCAATATCAAATTTGAGAGAACTGGCGCTTGGGTAGCTTGGTCGGTTAAGTGTCTGACTTTTGATGTTGGCTCAAGTCGTGATATCAGGGTCGTGGGCTTGAGCCATGAGTTGGGCTCTGTACTGGGTGTGGAACCTGCTTAAGATTCTCTCTCCCTCTCCTTTTGCTCTTCCCCCTCTAAAAAAAAAGAAAGAAAGAAAGAAAGATGAGAAAACTGAGAAATAGACTTAAAAAGAAACAACCTTTGGGAGGGTATGTGTTGTCATAAGCACTGGGTATTATATAAGACTGATTAATCAGAGACCTGTACCTCTGAAACACATAATACATTATAAGTTAATTAACCAAATTTAAGTTTTTAAAAAATTTAATTATTTATGAAGAACTTTAAAATACTTCTGAATGACACAAATCAGACTTGAAAAAACGTAAAGAAATGTCATTCTTTTTTTTTTTAATTTTATTTATTTATTTGACAGAGAGAGATCACAAGTAGATAGAGAGGCAGGCAGAGAGAGAGAGAGAGAGGGAAGCAGGCTCCCTGCTGAGCAGAGAGCCCGATGCGGGACTCGATCCCAGGACCCCGAGATCATGACCTGAGCCGAAGGCAGCGGCTTAACCCACTGAGCCACCCAGGCATCCCAAGAAATGTCATTCTTTAATAGAATGACTCAATATAATAAAGATAACTCTTCTCCCCAAGTAATTTTATGAATTTAATATAATCCCAGTACATGAACCTACAAATTTTTATGAATCTAGACACACTGGTTATAAGTTTGTTAGAATAACTTGTATAACTAGAAACATGAGGAAGAAAACATACACAATATTAAATATTCTCTAAAACCATGTTATTCAAAATAATGTGGTGCTGATACATAAACAGATAAATAGACAGTGAAATATAATAGGAAGTCCAGAAATAGATCTGAGTTGTCAAGGGACATTTGATATAAAGATAACATCTGAAATTACTAGGGCATAGATCATCTTTTTAATAAATGGTGTTTAGGAAACCACATAGCCAGTTGGGAAAAGATAATGACATTACAATCTATAAGAATAAACTCTAGGGGCACCTGGGTGGCTCAGTGGTTTAAGCCTCTGCCTTCAGCTCAGGTCATGATCTCAGGGTCCTGGGATTGAGCCCCGCATCGGGCTCTCTGCTCAGCGGGGAGCCTACTGCCCCTCTCTCTCTGCCTGCTTCTCTGCCTACTTATGATCTCTCTCTCTCTCTCTCTGTTGAGTAAATAAATAACATTTTAAAAAAAATAAAAAATAAATTAAAAAAGAATAAACTCTAAATATTATAGAGATAAAACAAAACAAATACCACAAGTAGAAAAAGAAAACATAGGTAAGGTTTTATATATTATTTGTGTGGGGAAAAAGTTAAAATAGATTTAAAATAAATAGATTTAAAATCCAGAAGGAATACAAAAAATATAGTCAAATACATTTAAAATTTTTACACAACTAAAAAGACAAGTGCTTTAATGCCACAATTCCAAAGACAACCAACAATTTTTTTAAAGTTTTATTTATTCAAGAGAAAGAGAGAGAGAGAGATGCAATGGGCAGAAGGACAGGGAGAAAAACAGAATTCTCATTGAGTACAGAGGCCTACACAGGGCTGATCCCATGACTCTGAGGTCATGACCTCATCTGAAATCAAGAGTCAGACACTTAACTGATTAAGCCACCTAGGAGCCCAACAACTAACAATTGTAAAAGATATGTGCAACATAAATCACAGATAAACATATCTTTAATATATAAATGGCTCTTAAAATTTAGGGAAACAGAACAGAAAAGAGTAGAAAATAGAGTGAACAACCAATAATAGACAAAGCAAAATTATATAAAGATCATCTAATAATTTTTAAAAAAGTTAAACTTTTCTATGTGTAAGAGAAATGAAAAGCAAAACTAAAATAACTATCATTTATCACCTATTAGATTGGCAAAATTTGCAAAACTTGACAACAAACTGTTGGCAATGTTGTACCCGAATTTTCTTGTCCAAGAGACCACCAAGGAGCCAACACTGATGCAATCACACACGGGTTTATTTAACAAGCTTAAGCTTGCGCCCAAGTATACCCGACACAGCGAAGTAGGGACTTGGACCCAGAGCTTAGTTAAGGCAGGGGTATTTATGGGTTCCTGTTACTAAAGCAGGGTGGGAGTTTCTGGAACCAAAGCAGGGTGGGGCTTCCTGTGACTAAAGCAGGGTGGGGGTCTCTGGAACCAAAGCAGGGTGGGGGTTCTTAGAACTAAAGTAAAGTAGGGGAAAGTTCAGCTCTTGGGCACAGGGATCTGAGATCCCGGAGCTAAGATGGCTGTACTTATGCTAAGGCTAAACCTGAGGTGGAATGGCCTTAATTTTTCTCAGCCTCCACAGGCAAGGTTGTAGGGAAATAGACCGATTGGAATTCAAAATGGTGTAACAGTTACTGGAGTGGGTGTGAATAGGAGGGGAGAAGTGAACTTTTCTCTCAGTATACTTATATATATAGTTTTGACTTTTAGAACCATGTGATTATCAATCATAAAAATAAGCAAATCAAAGGAAGAAAAAGGAAATAAATACTGATATAGAATACAGACAAGAAAAAAACAAAAAATAACAGGACACTAAAGGGGAAAAAGACCTACCCTACATATTAAACATAATACTTTTTTATATATATTCTGGCTAAAGACAAAAATATCTATAAGCAAATATGGACATCTAGCTAGAAATTTGTTTTCACAGTGGTGTGGGATAACAAGAAAATGTTTTCTGTGTATTTAAGGATTTGGCACTTGAGTAAATTCATTGATAGTAATCAGAAGCTGATTTTTCATTGTGGAAAAGAGACTATTAGAAAGAAGAAATATTAGAGTAAACTCTTTTGTGAGTTTAATTGGGATACTAAAACCTATGTACACCATATACATACACACACAGACATGGGCATCTCCCTACCATGCAAAACAAAAGAACCAGGGAAATGCAAACAAAAGAATAATATGTCGGTAAGACAATGGAACTAACTTGAAGGAATTCCCAATAGAGAGACTGTAGAAAGTCTGAGTATCCAAAAAATAATAATAGTAACAGAATTTTTATGAAATAAAGAATCTATGAGTGCACACTGATAGGAATAAATAAATGAATGGAGTAAGGGTAAAGATCTCCCATATCATAAAGTGCTATAATGATTTCACATGACTAGATAATTGAAGACTCACAGGCTTCAGAGAGCATATTCAAAAGTATCTTAATAAAGTCAAAGGGTATGGAATGTATGCATAAGCATTAACAGCCTGAGAGACTTCTAGGCCCAGTTCTTCAGAATTATTCTTATTCATCCATGATGTACTTCATTTCTGGAATTTGAACCACTATAATTTGTGTGAGGCTTCTTGGTTTTACTTTATTTATTTATTTTTTTAAAGTGATAGCTCTTTTTTTTTTTTTTAAGATTTTATTTATTTATTTGACAGAGGTCACAAGTAGGCAGAGAGGCAGACAGAGAGAGAGAGAGGAGGAAGCAGGCTCCCCCTTGAGCAGAGAGCCCAATGGGGGGCTCAATCCCAGGACCTTGTGACCATGATCTGCCTGAGGTGAAGGCAGAGGCTTAACCCACTGAGCCACCCAGGCACCCCAGAGGCTTCTTGGTTTTAGAAGAGCTTATGAAATGTTCCCAGTGGGATCTTTCATGCCTTTCTAGTCACATATCTAAGGCAAACTTGTAACTGATTACACCAGGTATAAGGGATCAATATGCAAACTGGCCTGGTAGCATCAGAAAAGTTTCCAACTTTAAAAAGCATATTGTAAATTATTAGTTAGCACTATCATCCTTATCTTGGCCAAGAATCAATTCCATACTTCCAGGTATCTGTGGAGATAAAAAATTGAGCTGTCCTAGTCCAACCAAAAAGAATTTACACAGGTACTGATAAAAGAAAGGAATGATGGAGTTAAAAATAACACCATTTAGCATCTATCATAATAATTAAATGAGAAAAAATCATGAGTGGGAGCTAACCTCATGGGTAAAAGTTTGATGAGGAGCAGATATTTACATACACTCCAAGTAATTCCCCTCTAATTACTTTTTTTTTTAAACAAGGAGGAATTAGCAATTTTACAGTGGCTTAACCTAGTTATCACCTTAGGCAAATTATCAAAGCTAACATCAGCAGTAACAGAACAAGCAGACAGCATGTGCCCCTTTATCAGTCATCAGGAAGGATACAGCGTCACCTCTGTCAAAAATAAATCATTTGAATAAAATTATTAGTGAGAATGGGTCAAAACTAAAATAAGGGACAGTCTACAAAATAACTGGTCTTTAATTTTTTTGTTTTAATATTAAGTTCATGAAAGCTAAAGATAGACTAACAAACTTACAGGTTAAAGAAAATTAAAGAAAGATGGGAAACAAATAAAAATAATCTGATCTGGAATGAACACTGGGAAAATAAAAATTGCTAATAAGTACATTATTGGAGGAACATGAAATTTGAAAGTGTACAACTGATTTAATAAAATTACTATGTCAATTTTCTAATCAATTAATTAGATAATAATTCTAATTAATAATTTTAATAATTACAATTTTGACAATTGTACCAGGGTTACAGATTCTTGGAAGATGTATTCTGAAACATTTAAATGTAAATGTGTAGAATATCATCAGCACAATATTAAATGTCTCCATTTTTTAATATATGTGTATATATGAGACACACCCTTGTTCACCCACATAACTGGATTAAAACACAGTACTATTTGTGCTCTCAAGTGCTGATTTTATGACTCAAAATTAATAGCAAAAACATCCAGCGAACTAAAGGAGTATTATTTTGTATTATTTTTCAATTTAGTCAGGATAAAAACAAATGATTATTAACTATTTAAAGCCTTATGAATTATGATAATTTAGTTATCTATGATCATTTCATTATTTCAAGTAACATTAGATGATGGGACTGCACAGAAATGCCTATGGATCTCATCTTAAAGAGGAATGAAACATATAGGTAATCACATTATTCAGTTCAGAACAATTGATTTTTTTAAAAAAAGCTGTTTTGTTAAAACAAATCACTGTTGGGTGCCTGGGTGGCTCAGTGGGTTAAAGCCTCTGCTTTCGGCTCAGGTCATGATCCCAGGGTCCTGGGATCGAACCCCACATCAGGCTCTCTGCTCCGCAGGGAGCCTGCTTCCTCCTCTCTCTCTGCCTGCCTCTCTGCCTAGTTGTAATTTCTCTCTGTCAAATAAATAAAATATTAAAAAAAAAATCACTGTTGATGATGTTGGTTAATTTTAGGGCTTTTAAAATAAAATACTTCATATAAAGGTGTATTTGTCATAAACCATTATTGATGAAGCAATCCAAATTCCTTTTAACATCAACTATTTTAAGCCTCATTTTATAAGAGAGGAAAATGAGTCTTAGTGATTTTAAATAAATTGTTTTAGATGACCCAGCCAGTAATAACAAAGCCAGAGCACAAACTTGTATTTGTCAGATTCCAGTACCAGTGCTCTTAATCACTGTTCTATACTTTCTTGTTTCCAGTAAAATCCTACAGTTTGTAAAATATGAAATGTGGTGGAGATTATACTGTGATTGTTATACACTTGGATGTTAAGGGACCTGACAGTTTCTACTTTCTCTCTAGGAAAGCCTGCTGCTCTGCAGCAAATAGACTACAGGATGACTGAAAAGAGGAACACCACAGTGCCAGGTGGGTAAATCAAGTCTTCCAGTACTTTCTAGCTCAGCTAAGCAAAGTGATGAATGCAGCCAGCTAAAAAAAAGGAAAAAAAAAGTATTAAAAAGAAATCATTAAGGCTACCTAAAAAAGCTAAAGATTAGTCTATCAACAACTATCAAATGATCTCCCTGATATGAGGAAGTGGAGATGCAACGTGGGGGGTTTGAGGGGTTGGAAAAGAATAAATGAAACAAGATGGGATCCGGAGGGAGACAAACCATTAGAGACTCAATCTCACAAAACAAACTGAGGGTTGTTTGGGGGAGGGGGATAGGGAGAGGGTGGTGGGGTTATGGACATTGGGGAGGGTATGTGCTATGGTGAGTGCTGTGAAGTGTGTAAAGCTGGTGATTCACAGACCTGTACCCCTGGGGCTAAACATACATTATATGTTTATTAAAAAAAATTTAAAAAAAGATTAGTCTATCAAGTAGAATCTGTATTCCTATTTTCCAATTTTCCAAAATAGGAATATTATTGATTAGATTAGGTAAGAGCTTGAATAATAGTTTTATGAAATTACATACATATGGAATTATATAGAGAGAAAGACAGAGAGAGACACTTTCAAATAGTAGTGGTAGTAAATAAAGATTTAGATTAAGAAAAATTGATGAATGACAGACTTTCTTATATATAAATGCTAGTAGATTCAGTAGTTTTTGATAATGACATAGGTCTAAATAATTTCATCAAAGTCTATTTGAGATACAAGAAATATAAAGACACTAAGCAAGGTAGCATCAGAAACCCATTTTCTGTTGATGCTCCATATCTCACACAATCTCTGGGGAAGATACTGGAGTGTGTGATCTCATTGCTTAACAACAGGGACTCACACTCAATCCACAAGGTCCAACTGAATATAACCAGCCTTCCCACTCACCTCATCTGAATTTTTGCCTCACAATTTTTTTATACCATACAAACTATTTTCCCCTCAACTAAATGAGAAAACAAACATAACAAACAAGAACCCCAAAACTTCCAGCCATTGGAATGTGGATTGAAAACTGATACTTTTGAGTGTTTGTGTATGTGTGTGTATGTGTTTATGTTTGGTATCTTAGTAGTAACTTGGTTTTATAAATACATGATAATGCCAGCTATGCTATGGATGCTATTTCTTTCTTTCAGTCTGAACTGAATTTCTTCATTGTATGTTTTAGTAATAACTACATTTGTTTAAGTGGTAAGAGAGGACATCCTTGTGTTTGTTGGGTCTGGAGAAGCAGTCAGGCAAAAAACACCCCATAAATAAAATACTTTAGGTAGGGAACTACAAACATTTTTCATTTATTTAGCATCCTTTTGGATATTTGTCTTTGAGGGAGGAATAAGTGTATCTTGGGTCTGATGCAGAAGATTAGATGTATAAGGAATGAAAAGAGTGATTTTGTCTGCTTCTATGTATACACAGGGAATAAAAACCATATTTTGTAGTACTTAATGCATTTCTAACTTCTTTTTTTAAGTTTATTATGCATAGAAAAAAACCTAAAAGTTAAAATAATAATCCCCATAAACTAATATTCTTCTGTACTTCTAATTTATAGAAAGAAAAAAGATTAATGTATTGGATAATCATTCAGATATAAATATCCCTGTTTCTGATGAATCAAACCAATACATTAAATATCTTATAACATATAATTTTCAATAATATAACCTATAATTTTTCATCTTTCTTCAGTCATAGGATAAGATCTGAATAAAATATGTGTGATTAGAACTTTCAAAATAACAAATGATGCTCAAAATTTTCATGATTTTAAGTTTTTTTTTAAATAAAAACTTCTCCCCTATAATTAAACAATTGGAAGATGTTCAATAAATATAAAAATACTTTCCAGCAAATAATGTGAATATAAGGATTTTCATGGAAAATGCCATTTAATCAGATAACATAATTCAGCTACTGAGGAATATAATTAAAATATAAATTTTTAATCTATTGACTAATTAGAAAAATTGCAAGAAAAACATTCTGAAATCTTAAGTCATTTTAGAGAAAAGATTCTGATAAATCATCCAATAGATGTTACACTGAATTTTGTTTCAGAATCACTATGCTACTTGGAAGAAATGTTACCAATAGTGTGTCTTTTTCTTTCCCTACACTATAGAGAAAAGATGGAATGTATGCTGAGATCTTACATAATTGTGATAGGCAGAATGATCCCTCTGAAAGATGTCTATGATTTAATCCTTGGCATTTGTGAAAATGTAATGTTACATAGAAAAGGAGACTTTGCAGATGTCATTAAGGTTACAGAACTTCTAATAGGAAGATTATACTGGATTACCCAGGAGGGCCAAATTTAGTTGCATGACCTTTTAGAGAACTATAGCAAAAGAGGGACAACAGTGAAATGCACAGAAGGTGAAGTCAGAGCACTCTCTAGCAGGAGAAGAATCAGCATGCCATCATGGGCCCTTAAGGGGCCCTTGTGGGAAGAACAGAGAAAAGCCTCAAGGAGCTGGGTAAGAGTGGTCCTCAGCTGACAACTAGTAAGGAAACAGGGACCTCAACCTTACTAGGTTCTGGTAACAATCTGGTTGTTTCAGATTGGGTTCATCCCCAAAGCCTCCAATAGGAAAAATGACCTTGCCTACATCATGATTTTACCCTAGTGAGACCCATGCAGATTTCAGACTTACAGAACTATTAGATAATAAGTGAGCATTCTTTTTAAGCCACTAAATTTGGTAATTTGTTATTACAAAGAATACTAACACGTTATATAAGACTAAAGGCAGGATAGAGAAACCAACATTTTCTTATGCAGTTGGGAACTAAAAACAGAATAATTTAGAAGGAACAAATGATAGGTAAAGTGTCTTAGATGTATCTCTGTTACAACCCACTGGATGGAATGATATGGTGTATCTCAGAACTATTGTTGGGACATAGATATGTTTAAGTTTCAAAGCAGAAGACATAAACACTGTTGGTGTATATGCTAGGATCAGTTGAAACATTTTGTTCTAAAATTTCCTGGAATTTCTTCAAAGTTTCCACTTGGTAGGCCTAGAAAGTAAGGTGATAAAAACAATTGCACATTAGCTGGGAACTTAGTGTGTAGTCAAGGAGGTAAAATCTAAAAATAAGCCTAGTTAATACTGAAAAGAAAACACTTTAAGCATGTGAACCGTCTTTCAGAGTCTGTTTGATAGTAAGCAAATGTTTTCTATTTTTATGTATTTGTCTATAAATGGTGAAAAATCTCTTAACCATGGAATGATGTTTATGAGAGATAACTAAATATAAATATACGGTTTGAAATTTGGCCATAAGATGCAAATAAGGAGCAATTCAAATGATGAAATGTGTGATTAGTGAAATCATCCTTTCTTTGAGGGCAGTTATCAAAAGATTATAAGGCATTTATGAGGAATGCAATTGCTCAATCAAAAGAGAGAAATTAAGCATCTACAAAGCACTATGCAGAAATTTTGTGGACTTCAAGTTTTATTGGAATTCTGATAAAAGTTAGCCCTTACATTCATTTGATATACTTTCTTAGCGCAATATTATGAATCTTAATTTATTGTTCACTCACCTTTAGATTTATCACTACATTTTATATGTTCTGGAGTTTGTAAACTATCACTGATGTTACTCAATGTTTACAAAGACTATATTCTCTAAACTCATCATGGTCTCCTTGTTTTTAATTGTATTAACCATCACCAAAAGCTAGTAGATTCTCACATGCAGTAATTTAGATGGGCAGAGCCCTTCTCTTAAAGAACTCATTTCTGAGTACACAATTCTTCCTTAAGATAGAAAGAAGGTCATGAGTGATGTTATTACCTAGAGGAGGGGATGATCTGAGTAGGGATAAAGGAAAAGGGATATTAGCATTCAGTCTCAACAAGGAGAAGGGTCAGGTGTGTGATCTGATAATATAACGTATATAACTGATATTTGACTGCTGGGTTAAGAATAAAGGAGTTTGCCAATTGGGATGCTTTTTATTTCTTTTTATTGTCTGATTGATGAGGCTAGGAGCTCTATAAGTCAGACTCTCACTCTTTGCAGATGATATGATACTTCATGTGGAAAACCTAAAGGCTCCACTCCAAAGCTGCTAGAACACCCACAGGAATTCAGTAAAGTGTCAGGATATAAAATCAATACACAGAAATCAGTTACATTTCTCTACACCAACAACAAGAGAGAAAAAAGAGAAATTAAGGAGTCAATCCTATTTACAATTGCACCCAAAACCATAAGATACCTAGGAATAAACCTAACCAAAGAGGCAAAGAATCAGTACTCAGAAAACTATAGAACACTCATGAAAGAAATTGAGGAAGACACAAAGAAATGGAAAAACATTCCATGCTTATGGATAGGAAGAACAAACATTGTGAAAATGTCTATGCTACCTAGAGCAATCTAAATGTTTACTGCAATTTCTATCAAAATATCATCAACTTTTTTCAAAGAAATGAAGCAAATAATCCTAAAATTTATATGGAACAAGAAAAGACCCCAAATAACCAGAGGAACGTTGAAAAAGAAAACCAAAGTTGGTGGCATCACAATTCCAGACTTCAAGCTCTATTACAAAGCTGTAATCATCAAACAGTACGGTACTGGCACAAAAACAGATACATAGATCAGTGGAACAGAATAGAGAGCCAAGAAATGGACTCTCAACTCTATGGTCAACTAATCATTGACAAAGCAGAGGAAAGAATGTCCAATGGAAAAAAGACAGTTCTTTAATAAATGGTGTTGGGAAAAAGTCACAGGCAGAAGAATGAAACTGGACCATTTTCTTACACCATACACAAAAATTGACTCAAAATGGATGAAAGACTCAATGTGAGTCAGGAATCCATCACAATCCTTGAGAATATAGGCAGCAGCCTCTTTGACCTCAGCCACTACAACTTCTTCTAAAACATCACCAAAAGCAAGGGAAGCAAGGGCAAAAATGAACTATTGGGACTTCATTAAGATAAAAAGCTTTTGCACAGCAAACAGTCAACAAAACCAAAAGACAACTGACAGAATGGGAGAAGATATTCACAAATGGCCTATCAGATAAAGGGCTAGTATCTAAAAGTTATAAAGAACTTATCAAACCCTACACCCAAAGAACAAATAATCCAATCAAGAAATAGGCAGAAGACTTGAACAGACATTTCTGCAAAGAACACATCCAGATGGCCAACAGACACATGAAAACGTGTTCAACATCACCAGGCATCAGGGAAATACAAATCAAAACCACAATGAGATACCATCTCATACCAGTCAGAATGGCTAAAATTAAGTCAGGAAATGACAGATGCTGGTGAGGATGTGGAGAAAGGGGAAACCTCCTACACTACTGGTAGGAATACAAGCTGGTGCAGCTACTCTGGAAAACAGGATGGAGGTTTGTCAGAAAGTTGAAAATAGAACTATCCTATGACCCAGCAATTGTACTACTGGGTATTTACCCTTAAGATATAAATGCAGTGATCTGAAGGGGCACATGCACCTGAATGTTTATTGCAGCAATGTCCACAATACCCAAACTATGGAAAGAGCCTAAATGTCCATCAACAGATGAATGGATAAAGAAGATGAATGGAGGGGCACCTGGGTGGCTCAGTGGGTTAAGCCGCTGCCTTCTTCGGCTCAGGTCATGATCTCAGGGTCCTGGGATCTAGTCCCGCGTAGGGCTCTCTGCTCAGCAGGGAGCCTGCTTCCCTCTCTCTCTCTCTCTCTCTCTGCCTGTCTCTCTATCTACTTGTGATCTCTCTCTGTCAAATAAATAAATAAAATCTTAAAAAAAAGATGAATGGAATACTAGGAAGCCATCAACAAACCCCCAAATCTTGCCATTTGCAATGATGATAGAACTAGAGGGTATTATGCTAAGCAAAATAACTCAGTCAGAGAAAGACAATTATCATATGATCTCACTGATACAAGGAATTTGAGAAACAAGACAGAGGGGAAAGGAGGGAAAAATGAAACAAGATGAAACCAGAGAGGGAGACAAACCATAAGAGACTCTTAATCTCAGGAAACAAAGTGAGGGTTGCTGAAGGGGAGGGGGGTGGGAGGGATGGAGTGGTTGGGTTATGGACATTGAGGAGGGTATTTGCTATGGTGAGTGCTGTGAATTGTGTAAGGCTGATAACTCACAGACCTGTACCCCTGAAACAAATAATACATTATATATTAATAAAAAAAGAATTCTCAAAAAAAAAAAAAGAAAAAAAAGAGTAAAGGAGTTGACAACACACACACACACACACAGAATAAAGGAGTTGAGTAAGGAGAAAGTGAAAAGTGGTGTACTTGAAAAAAATCTATGACTCCTCAACCCATTATTTTTTCTTCTCTTTTGGTTATTCATCACTCTATGAAATCTGGGGTGAAATTCAGCAATAGTGAAAAAAAAAGAAAAAAAATAACAAGAAAAATTGTAGGATGTTATAGCTGTAGTTATATTTATATTCTTATAGGTATCTTGGAAAGAATATAAAGTTTTTAATGTGACAAATGAATTTCAAACTATGTTAAATTGACTTAATGACATTGACAAAAGGTAGTCTAACAACAAAATAATAAGTTCTGTATAATATAATGTTCTCAAGTAATAGATATGTGGAAATTGTCTGTACATATAAGATCTAGCTATTGTTGCATACTTGTTGAGACCCAGAATAAAACAGTTAAAAAAATGAAAGAGTTATGATTAATCATTTTACAGAAGAGAGAACTAGCTGCAGTTGTTCCATAAAATTTATCTGATGGGTTTGTACCTCACTACAGTTGGAAGACTTTGATCATCATTTACTGATGATTACTATGGCCCTGAAGTAGTGCTTCATAAAAGATAGTTAATATAGAGGATGCCATTTCTCACTGCTGGCAAGTGTTCTTAAAGAACCTTCATGGGTAAAGATGAATATCATACTGAATATTAGTCTCTTCTTTTTAGAAGAGGCAAGAAGGCAGCAGGATGAATGCCTTTGAGTCTATCCCTTCATTCAGGCATAGAACATAAGACTCACTCCCTATAGACTGTAGGCCTAAGGAGTCATCACCATAGGAGTTTTCTTATCTTGGTTCAATGAACATTAGGTACATGAGATTATTGCAAAAGGAATACCTTTTCGGTAATGGTACTACTAACATTTGTATTTTTTTTTCATAGTTTGTATCTGGAATATTGAAAAATAGACACAAAGAAGAATTCATACATACACACACAATGTTAAAAGTAGATGACATGAATTTCAGTGCAAAATTTTCACACCATTCTTAATTTCTAAAAAAGTAAAAGAGAAAAGATCTCCTCAGAAGGAAGATGTCCTAGATGTTCAGTTTATTACTGTCAGTACCTATACCTACTCATTTTCTTTCCCCCTGAACTTAAAGAAACAACTTTATATCTTTTATCAAAGATAAACTTGTTTATCTAGTCTTGACTCTATCACTATTCAACTTTAAAGAACCTTATATTGGGGCACCTGGGTGGCCTGATCACTGGGTGTCTGCCTTCAGGTCATGATCCCAGGGCTCTGGGATCAAGCTCCACATCAGGCCCTCTGCTCAGTAGGAAACCTGCATCTCCCTCTCCCTCTGCTGCTCCCCTGCTTGTGTTCCCTTCCTCGCTGTGTCTCTCTCTGTCAGATGAATAGATAAAATCTTTTAAAAAACAAACAAACAGAAAGCTTATATTAACTATCTGCCTCTTTCAGTAGAGAGTTTTTATAGATGTATGGTTAATATATATTAAAATATTTTTGTATTATCAATTGCCTTCTTTTTTTTAAACTTTATTTTTCCAGTGTTCTAAGATTCATTTTATTAATTACCTTCGAAAGGGTTGTCCCATTGTAGAATCCCAAAAATAATCCACAAAGGTTTCTTTTTAAGCCATATTTTTTTTTCCCTTTTTATTTATTTATTTATTTTTTCAGCGTAACAGTATTCATTCTTTTTGCACAACACCCAGTGCTCCATGCAAAACGTGCCCTCCCCATCACCCACCACCTGTTCCCCCAACCTCCCACCCCTGACCCTTCAAAACCCTCAGGTTGTTTTTCAGAGTCCATAGTCTCTTATGGTTCGCCTCCCCTCCCCAATGTCCATAGCCCGCTCCCCCTCTCCCAATCCCTCCTCCCCCCAGCAACCCCCAGTTTGTTTTGTGAGATTAAGAGTCATTTAGGGTTTGTCTCCCTCCCAATCCCATCTTGTTTCATTTATTCTTCTCCTATCCCCCTACCCCCCCATGTTGCTTCTCCATGTCCTCATATCAGGGAGATCATATGACAGTTGTCTTTCTCCGATTGACTTATTTCACTAAGCATGATACGCTCTAGTTCCATCCACGTCGTCGCAAATGGCAAGATTTCATTTCTTTTGATGGCTGCATAGTATTCCATTGTGTATATATACCACATCTTCTTTATCCATTCATCTGTTGATGGACATCTAGGTTCTTTCCATAGTCTGGCTATTGTAGACATTGCTGCTATAAACATTCGGGTACACGTGCCCCTTCGGATCACTATGTTTGTATCTTTAGGGTAAATACCCAGTAGTGCAATTGCTGGGTCATAGGGTAGTTCTATTTTCAACATTTTGAGGAACCTCCATGCTGTTTTCCAGAGTGGTTGGACCAGCTTGCATTCCCACCAACAGTGGAGGAGGGTTCCCCTTTCTCCACATCCTCTCCAGCATCTGTCATTTCCTGACTTGTTAATTTTAGCCATTCTGACTGGTGTGAGGTGATATCTCATTGTGGTTTTGATTTGTATTTCCCGGATGCCGAGTGACGTGGAGCACTTTTTCATGTGTCTGTTGGCCATCTGGATGTCTTCTTTGCAGAAATGTCTGTTCATGTCCTCTGCCCATTTCTTGATTGGATTGTTTGTTCTTTGGGTGTTGAGTTTGCTAAGTTCCTTATAGATTTTGGATACTAGCCCTTTATCTGATATGTCGTTTGCAAATATCTTCTCCCATTCTGTCAGCTGTCTTTTGGTTTTGTTAACTGTTTCCTTTGTTGTGCAAAAGCTTTTGATCTTGATGAAATCCCAAAGTGTAGGGATAGAGGGCACATACCTCAATATTATCAAAGCCATCTATGAAAAACCCACTGCAAATATCATTCTCAATGGAGAAAAACTGAAAGCTTTTCCATTAAGGCCAGGAACACGGCAGGGATGTCCATTATCACCACTGCTATTCAACATAGTATTAGAAGTCCTAGCCTCAGCAATCAGACAACAAAAAGAAATTAAATGCATCCAAATTGGTAAAGAAGAAGTCAAACTATCACTCTTCGCAGATGATATGATACTATATGTGGAAAACCCAAAAGACTCCACTCCAAAACTGCTAGAACTTGTACAGGAATTCAGTAAAGTGTCAGGATATAAAATCAATGCACAGAAATCAGTTGCATTTCTGTACACCAACAACAAGACTGAAGAAAGAGAAATTAAGGAGTCAATCCCATTCACAATTGTACCCAAAACTATAAGATACCTAGGAATAAACCTAACCAAAGAGACTAAGAATCTATACACAGAAAATTATACTCATGAAAGAAATTGAGGAAGACACAAAAAAATGGAAAAATGTTCCATGCTCCTGGATTGGAAGAATAAATATTGTGAAAATGTCTATGCTACCTAAAGCAATCTACACATTTAATGCAATCCCTATCAAAATACCATCCATTTTTTTCAAAGAAATGGAACAAATAATCCTAAAATTTATATGGAACCAGAAAAGACCTCGAATAGCCAAAGGAATATTGAAGAACAAAGTCAAAGTTGGTGGCATCACAATTCCGGACTTCAAGCTCTATTACAAAGCTGTCATCATCAAGACAGCATGGTACTGGCACAAAAACAGACACATAGACCAGTGGAACAGAATAGAGAGCCCAGAAATCGACCCTCAACTCTATGGCCAACTCATCTTCGACAAAGCAGGAAAGAATGTCCAATGGAAAAAAGACAGCCTCTTCAATAAATGGTGCTGGGAAAATTGGACAGCCACATGCAGAAAAATGAAATTGGACCACTTCCTTACACCACACACGAAAACAGACTCCAAATGGATGAAGGACCTCAATGTGAGAAAGGAATCCATCAAAATCCTTGAGGAGAACGCAGGCAGCAACCTCTTCGACCTCAGCCGCAGCAACATCTTCCTAGGAACAACGGCAAAGGCAAGGAAAGCAAGGGCGAAAATAAGCCATATTTTTTGATGTGGTAAATACTATTAATTTTTTGAAATACACTGATTAAATGAAATGTCAACTCATTATTTCCTAAGTTGTATTTATCTTATGGCAATGATTCAATTATTCACACTTCCTGTGAATTACTTTTTATGCCTTATATTTTTTACTTATTTAAATCAGTGCATTAGGTAATAGACTTTACAATTATGTATGTATGTATATATATGTACATGTATAAACACACAAACAAGCATATCATACTTTAAAGTTATCAAAAATAATCCAATCTTGAATTCACTTCTATTAATCTCCAAACAATACTGTAAGATTTTTGGAAATAAAAATTAACCCCTTTGTGTCTCTCTCTTCTTCTCTATAAAAGATTAAATAAATTAATATATTCAACCCACTTATAATACAGTTTGGCAGAGCAGAAGCATTTCATAAATTTTAATAACAAAATAATATTAAATACTTTACCATCATTAGCAGTAACATCTTTCTTCATTGGCTTGGCTCTTTGGAAAAAAAAAAAAAATATATATATATATATATATATCTTGACTCTGTGCATATGCAGTTCCCCTAAAACAGTTTTTATTTTTAAAAATATAGGCCAACTCGTTTAGGGAGACAAACCATAAATGACTCTTAATCTCACAAAACAAACTGGGGGTTGCTGGGGGGAGGTGGGATTGGGGAGGGGGAGGGGGCTATGGACACTGGGGAGGTGAGGCGAACCATAAGAGACTATGGACTCTGAAAAACAACCTGAGGGTTTTGAAGGGTCAGGGGTGGGAGGCTGGGGGAACAGGTGGTGGGTAATAGGGAGGGCACGTTTTGCATGGAGCACTGGGTGTTGTGCAAAAACAATAAATACTGTTATGCTGAAAAAAATAAATAAAATGGGAAAAAAATAAAAAAATAAAAAAAAAAAGAAAGGACAATTCCAAAAAAAAAAAAATATAGGCCAACTTATTACTATTTAATTTACTGGCATCTAGATTTTGAGTCTTCAAAGACTTTACCATCGCAACTAAATGTGTCCTCTCTTTTATGTTAAAAATATAATTTGTTTTCTAATAAATATTTACATTTCATTTTGTCTAGACTGTACATTTATTAAAAAGTATAAAATATCAGTCTACTTCTTTCTTTAAATTATTACCCAGTTGTCTCAGTACCTTTTATTTCTTCAGAAAAAGGACAGTTGACAGGACTTTAAAAATTTCTTTATAAAAAATTATACAGTTGTAAAAGCATTTTGTATGATGTTGGAAACCCCAGTTTAAATTAATGGCAAACTAAAGCACTGCAACTTAAATTTTACTGTAACCAATAGAATAGACAATATATTTTTTAAAGATTTTATTTATTTATTTGACACAGAGAGAGAGATCACAAGTAAGCAGAGGAAGGCAGAGAGAGAGAGAGAAGTAGGCTCCCTGCTGAGCAGAGAGCCCGATGCGGGGCTCGATCTCAGGACTCTGAGACTGTGACCTGCTTGAGGTGAAGGCAGAAGCTTAACCCACTGAGCCACCCAGGCACCCCGACAATATTTTAAAGTTAAGCTATTTTATTTTTTTATTTGAGTATAGTTGACACACAATGTTACATTTGTTTCAGGTGTACATATAAGTGATTCAGCATCTCTATACATTATGTTATGCTCACCACATGTGTAGTTACCATCTGTTACCACACAACACTACTACCATATCATTGACTATATTACTTATTCTCTAACTTCCTTTCACTCATTTTGTCCATCCTTCCACCTGTACTCCCTCTGGCAACTATAATTTTGTTCTCTGTATTCATTCCTGTAATCCTGTTTTTTGTTTGTTTCTTCATTTGTTTTATATATTCCACATATGAGTGAAATCATATGGTATTTGTTTCTCTCAGTCTGACTTATTTCACTTAGCGTTACAGCTATGTTGTTGCAAATGGCAAGATCTCATCAGTTTTGTGACTGGATAATGACCCATTGTATAAATATAGCATATCTTCTTTATCCATTCATCTATCAATGGGCAATTAGGTTCCTCCCATTATCTTGGCTAATATAAATAATGCTGCAATAAACGTAGGGGCCCACGTATCTTTTTGAATTCATGTTTTCATTTTCTTTGGGTAAATACCCAGTGGTGGAATTACTGGCTCTCTATATTTCATTTTTTGAGGAAGCTTCATGCTGCTTTCTATAGTGGCCATACCAATTTACAATCTATGGACTCAATGCAATCCCTATCAAAATACTAGTATTTTCCACAGAACTAAAACAAATAATACTAAAACTTGTAAGGAACCATGAAAGACAATAAAGAACAAAAGAAATCTTGAGAGAGAACAAGGTTGGAGTTATCACAATTCCAGATTTCAATATATAAAACAAAGCATTAATTTGAAAACATATACGTACCTCTATATTTATTGAAGCATTATTTACAATAGCCAATATATGGAAGCAATTCAAGTGTCCATCCATAGATGAATGGATAAAGAAAATACACACACACACACACACAACGGAATACAACTCAGCTATAAAAAAGAATGAAATTTTGCTATTTGTAACAACATAGATGGACCTAGGACTTAGGATATGTAAGGCTAAGTGAAATACATCAGACAGAGAAGGACGAATACCATAAGATTACACTCATATGTGGTATTAAAGAAACAAAAGAAATGAACAAAGGGAAAAAAAAAGAGACAAACATAAAGCAGATAATACAAAGAACAGACTAGCAATGCCAGACTGGAGGTGCATTGTAGGAAAGTGGTGAAATAAATAAAAGAGATTAAGAGTACACTAACCATGATGAGTACTGAGTAATGTACAGAATTATTGAATTTTTTTAATAGGCTCAATGCTCAACATGGGGCTTGAACATATGACCTTGAAATTGAGTCACATGCTCTACTGACTGAGCCAGCCAGGCACCCCTAGAATTATTGAATCATTATAATATACAACTGAAACTAATCTAAAACTATAGGTTAATTATACTTCAATAAAAATCGCAATATGTTACTGACACAAAAACAGACACGCAGATGAATGAAACAGAAGAGAGGGCCCAGAAATAAACCCATGCTTATAATGTAGGAGTCAAGAGACTACAATAGGGACAACAGTCTCTTCAATAAATGGTGCTGGGAAAACATGACAGCTACATGTAAAATAATGAAACTGGACCACTTTCTGATGCCATACATAAAAATAAACTCAAAATTGATTAAAGACCTAAATGTGAGATCTGAAACCATAAATTCCTAGAAGAGGATCTAGGCAGTGATTTCTCTGACATTGGCCATAGCAACATTTTTCTATATATGCCTCCTAAGGCAAGGGAAACAAAAGCAAAAATATTCTATGGATGCTAGAGGATAATTAAAAGCTTTTGCATATCTAAGAAAATCAACAAATGTATTATATTCCTTATTCACTTATTTTTACATTATCTTTAAATTTTTTTAATAAAGTTATAGTTTTCAGAATAGACATTTTTTTATTTATTTGATAGAGAGAGATATCACAAGTAGGCAGAGAGGCAGGCAGAGAGAGAGAGAAGAAGCAGGCTCCCTGCTGAGCAGAGAGCCCAACACAGGGCTTGATCCCAGGACCCTGAGATCATGATCTGAGCCGATGGAGAGGCTTTAACTCACTGAGCCACCCAGACACCCCCAGAATAGACTTTTTAGAGGTAATTTTCAGATTTATTCCTAGACAATAGATTTCTTACATTATTGTAAATTGTATGATTTAGAAAAGCTTATGTTTGCTGTATAAATAAAATTATGTGTACTCTGTGCACAGTGACCATGATAAATTAATTCAGTAAATTCTAGTAATTCTAGTAAAACATCTGTAGATTCTTCTGGATCTCTACATAATAAACAATCATGCCATCTGTAAATGACAACCTTAATTTGTCCTTTCTGAAACACTTACCTTTTATTTGTTTCTATTGCCTATTGCACTCTTAGAAAAGATTTTTATTTCAATGTTCAATATAGATGATGATAAAAGAAAATTTATTCTCATTTCAGAACTTCAGAGAAATAATTTGATATTTTACCATTAAAATAACATTGCTAAGGTTTTGTCTGTGTATGCACACACGTGTGTATTCTTTATCAGGTTAAGAAAGTAGCATTCATAATTTGAGGAAAATTATCACAAAGGTGCTGAAATTTTATCAAATGACATCCCTGAATATGTTGAGATAATTGTATATTTTCCTTTATTAGGTTAACATGGTAACTCGTGTTGATTATTTGAATGTTAATTTAATCTACAATGCACATAACAAGCCTCACCTACTGTTGAAGTATTAACTTATTATATATCACCAAATTAAATTTTCTCATATTTTCTTTAATATTTTGTGTAAATTTTCTCTAATATTTTGCATGAAAGAGATTTGCCTGTGATTTTCCCACTATACAATGTCCCTCTCCCTGATAGATTTGGCATCAAAACTATGTTGACTTCCAATACATTGTTGGGAAGCAATTGCTGTCTTTCTGTTATGTAGAAGATCCTGTAAAAGATTACTATTTTTTTCTGCCTATATTCAAATTCACAAATAACCCATTGGAATTTCTCTGTGGGAAGACTTTTAAAAAATGTACTAGCATTCAATTTCTCATAAAATATCTGACTATTCAGTTTTTCAATTTTTTTTCTGTCAGCTTTAACTATATTTACCAATCTAATATTTGGTCTTATCTCTATTATATATTTTTACTTCTACGTGTATTTGAACATTGTAAGACAATATGATCATTGATTTTTCCATTAATACACATATTTACCCCAACATTAACCACTTCTGTTGTTTTCTCCATTTTCATCTTTCCATCTTAGATCATTTTCCAATTATATCCATATTAATGACCTTTGGAATATGTCACACACACCTTCATACTCTGTTCTGTTTTTGTGTGTGTTCCATTCTTGTTTTATTCTTCTCTAGACTAATTAGGCTATTATTATTAACCTTTCTTCTAACTAATGAATTTTATTTTGTACTGTGTCCAATATGCTCTTAAATTCGCTGATTTTATAATTTCATGTATTTTACTTTTCATTCTAGAATGTCCATTAGATTCTTTTTGAAACATTCTTGATATTTTTGACTTCTCAATACTTTATACTTCTCACCTCATTATTAAAATACTCCATCTTTTTATCTATTTTGCCCAGCATAGAAGCTTTGGATTTAACTCTTTAGCTTTCCAAATAGCCTCAGAATTCAGCAAAAGTACTAATGTGTAGCAGTATTTTTATTTTGGATTAATACCTGTCTCAAGCTAAAAGCTTGTTCTTTTTTAAAAAAGATTTTATTTATTTATTTATTTGAGAGAGAGAGTAGGGGCAGGGAGGAAGGGAAAAGGGCAATGGGAGGAAACAGACTCCTCTCTGAGCAGGGAACCTGATATGGGTTCCATCCCAGGACCCTGGGATCTTGACCTGAGCTGAAGACAGATGCTTAACCAACTGAACCACCCAGGCATCCCATCTAGGCCATTCTTGAAGGACAACATAGTTTAGCAACTTGTCACCTGAATAAGAGAACTTTACTTTATTTCAAACACAATTAAAACATTTTTAGTCAATAGTATTGGTAAGGCTCTTTTCTTGAAAAGTTCATAGATTTTTTATCAAGTTCTCCCATTTTTCCTATGGTTCAACAGCACCCTTAGACATTTGCATTAAAACATCAAAAACTAATGGTGTACTGTGCAGTGATTAACATAACATAATAAAAAATTAATAATACACTTATTTTATTAGAAGGTTTATTGGATTTTTGTCCATAGAAGTCTTACTATAATTCCATGTTATGATTTAAGATCTAGAATTCCTTGGATTCTTTAATCCTATTAAAAAAACATATTCTAGATTCTATTATCATTTATGTCTGCCTAAAAACTGGCAAGTCCTTCCCTGACTCCATCTCCTTCTTTTATCCTCCAAAACCATCCAATAATAGACAACATCTACTACCTATTTACTATTTTCAAACTCTTCCCTCAGAGGTATAGGCACTTGTGTTTATTACAGCTGGGGTCCACATGCTGAACAATGTGGGTGCTGTTTGTGTGCCTGAAGAGTCCTGCTTCAAGATCTAGATGCTGATTTTCTCAGCAGTCAGGTGTCCCTATGAATTTCCTTTGTCCCATGGTGAAGACTTTGTTGTGAATAAGGTTTTCATTTGTTATTTAAAATGTAAAAATAATTTATAAGTGGCATAACATACTTGGTTATAGTACTTATTTTGAGAACTTGGCAAAGTGATTATTTCTTTTTAAAACAAGAAAAATAACTTTAGTTAGGATCTTTGGAAGTAGAAAATTATCCTTTCTAATGAAGACACAAATAACGTGAGGCATTTCATTTATGTGCAATATGGAATTTTACCATAATAATATAAAATATGTCACATGATAAGAATGGTAGGAACAATATTTAAAAACCTATGTATAATCATTTTTTTGGTTGAAGAAAATATATATTAATAAATTTTATATTGGAAAACCACTCAGTTATTGATAGAGTACTGTACCACTTTTATTTCTCCTTAATGAACCTGCAGTTGGAAGAAAATTCTTACTGGATTTCTCAGGTAAATATTCTGTATAATAGCAACAATAATACTGGCAATAATAACTGTAATTTTTCCTTGAAGAATTATCTTTCTAATTTTTACAAGTCTCCTCCATTTTTTAATCTTAAATTTATTTACTTTGTTCCTAAATTTTAACAATAATTAGAAGACTATTTTAGTTTTTAATTTTTTTTAAAGATTTTTAAATTTATTCATTTGTGAGAGAGAGAGAGAGAGGGAGCATGAGACAGCAGGAGCTAGGGGGAGGAGCAGTGAGAGAAACAGAGAGAAGCAGACTTCCCGCTAAGCACAAAGGCTGATGCGGGGTTGGATCCCAGGACCCTGATATGATCTGAGCCAAAGGCAGATGCTTAACCAACTGAGCCACCCAGGCACCCCAAAAAAACTATCTTAAATCCTTAAACTTTTGGCAATAATTGGAAATGACTTAAATGTATTTGAGTCTTTCTTGTGAAACTAATGAGTCAAAAGTTTGAATCAAATATACATAGAATGGCAACATGGATTGAAAATTTAATGTTGTACTTTGAGGTATAATAATACATAATATTTAGTGAGCACGACTATGTCGGACCTTGCTTTAATCATTCTCTGTGTGTGTGTGATCTCTAATTTTTCCAACAGTCTCCAGAGGCATATGCTTTTATTGTGCCTGTAACACAGAGAAGTAAACTGAGTCAGAAAAAGGTTAACCAATGGAATAATAGTGACACAGCTAGTAAGTAGTGAAGCAAGGATTTAAACCGAGCTGGTCTGAGGGTAGAATACATTCTTTTATCTCCATAATTCATTTCTTGAAAGCTCACAATGTGTCAGACACTCTATTAAGTAGATTATGTATATTATATCATTTAATTCTCATTACCACAACATGAGGTACATATAATTATCCTTATTTTAGAGAGGAGATTACTGAGGCTTAGAGAGTTTCAGTAATTTTTAAAGTGGCTCACATCTATGTAGTGCACAGTTGCGATATAAAACTGTATCTGTTGGATTGGTCTGCTGCTTAATGTAGTAAATGATGCTAATGAACCCTTTGGCATACTTTTCTGAAAAAAAAAAAGAATAATAAGACATTCAATGAAATTTAGCTCATGCTGGAACAGTTAATTTTCTACTATTAGGCAGAAGAAAATCAAGGTGTGTGTACTATTACTTCCTACTGGTTTTTTACTGCAACGCCTACAAACCTGTGAATATGAACATAATCCAAAGCCAAGCAGCATCTTTCCTGTTCAGTGTGACACACTGGACTTTGACAGAACAGACACAGAGGAAACATGTACTTTGCCATGTTTTATTTTTGTCAGAAAGCTATCGACAAGTCCAGCTGCCTAATACTGTCACTAGCTTGAAATCTGTAGGCTTACAGAAAAGTGACACATTGGAGATATTTACATATTCCAAGGCCAGACTCTCAGCTATCACTGGACTGTCAAATACATTGTTGATAGAAACTTGAAAAAAAAATTTCAGACTACTTATCCTTTCCAAACTGTCCATCCTATATGCTCTGGAATATCAGTTTGCTTGAGAATTCTATCCATATTATATCTACAGAAGCCTTAGCATAGTGAAAGAAAATACTCAAACATTTTTAGAAGTATATGCATAGCTAAATTATTTTCTTCATAATTTCCAATAATTAGGACAATTCTTATTTTTTTTAATAAAGAACGGCTCCTATGATTTCATTAATGTTTTATTTGCTTTTTAATTGTTTTGTTGATTTTTAAAGTGGTAACAACTGAACATACAAATACAGAGGTAAGAAAGGCACACAATGAATGTGTTGTCTACTCTCACCTCCCTGTTGAAGTAATTAAACAGAGAGGCCACTAGACTGAAGAGGCTAGAATGCTTTCGTATTCTGTGCAAGCAAACCAAAACTTAAGCCAGTGTCCTAAGCACCTGAATCTGAAAAAGTGAAATTTAAGACCAACCAATCACAAATAGCTGACAAGACTTTCCCATATAAAACAACTGCTTAAGTTATAGCTAATTAGATGCTTTCCTTGAGTTGCTTCCATAAAAATCTCTCTAGCTCCTGTTGAAGCATTCCTAACCACCTTCAATTTGATGCTGCTCCATTTGAATGTTTGCCCAAATAAATTCTTGAAAAAAAAATTTTTTTTTTTTTAAATTTGTCAGAGAGAGAGCGAGAGAGCACAGGCAGACAGAGTGGCAGAGAGAGAAGCAGGCTCCCTGTGGAGCAAGGAGCCGGATGCGGGACTCGATCCCAGGACGCTGGGATCATGACCTGAGCAGAAGGCAGCCGTCTAACCAACTGAGCCACCCAGGCATCCCAATTCTTGAAAATTTTAATTTGCCTCAGGTTTTTTTTTTTTCAAGATTTATTATTTATTTGAAAGACAGAGATCACAAATAGGCAGAGAGGCAGGGAGAGAGAGAGAGAGAAGCAAGCTCCCTGCTGAGCAGAAAGCCCAATGTGGGGCTCCATCCCAGGACCCTGAGACCATGGCCTGAGCCGAAGGAGAGGCTTAACCTACTGAGCCACCCAGACGCCCGGGCCTGCCTCAGTTTTTTAAATGCCCCAATCACCAGGTTCCCCTCTTCCTCCTATGTGTCTACTTTCATATATACATTGCATACTTTCATATATACATTACTACTTTCATACATATTTATATGCATGTACATGCATTATTGTTTTGCACACACAGTAGCATATTCTATACAATGTTCTGCAACTCACAACAATCTTTCCATACCAGTATAGTATTTGCAGTATGTCTTTAATGACAGCTACTATGATAGATAATGATTATTTAGATTTGTTATTGCTATTTTATAAGTGAGATAGTCTTACATACCCTCTATGTTGTATATATTGTATATTAGTGCTAATATTTTAAAAATTAAAAATTTTTCTTTCTATGATGTAAAAAAGCTTATATCAAGATATCAGAGAGTTCATAAATTTGACTGACAAAAAAAGACATCTTTATTTCCACTAATCTGAAATTTAGTATTTCCTTTGATCATGAAAGAAGACAGCAATAGGTAACAGTATTAGCTATAAATCTGACTTGGTCACTAATAGATATTGCAGATCGTTTCATATGAAATTATACATATTAAAGATATTTTAAATTATGGTTAACTGTACTACACCAATATAACAGGAGTTATTAAATTAGATGTTAGATATTTATGTGATGTGTTAAACAACACATAATCTCTGTATCACATTTTTGAAAGGTAATGTATTTGTATATATACAAATAAACAAAGAGCATAATTGCTTTTTTATAATCTTATGAATTTAATTTTATTTCTAGGAAAAATAAAATCTCAGTAGCTACCCAAATTACAAAAGAGGTCCATGTCAAAAACATCTCTCTATGTTTAGGAAACACTTACATGATTTAGTTTACATGATAATAGTGTCCTGTTTCTTAAAGTTAAGCTAGAATTGCATGACAAAAATTTGGGGGCCTGGTCCACATTATTTACTCTCTCTTTTCTATGTAGTTCTTTGCTGATTTATATATTCAAATTATCCATTTTATCCAGATCCCTTAAATTGCATAAAGTTTGGTAATAAATTATTATTCCTTTAAGTTCTCTAACATTATGACTACTTTGTCATTTCCAATTTTGTGGTTTCATAACTTTTCCCCTTGTTTTTGAATGGTATATTCTTGCCTCCCAAGAAAACAACTCAATGCACTAACAATTTTCTGATTTCTGTCTTATTCTTTTATTTTTTTTTTTTTGTTTTTTTTTTTCCATTTTATTTATTTTTTCAGCATAACAGTATTCATTCTTTTTGCACAACACCCAGTGCTCCATGCAAAACGTGCCCTCCCCATTACCCACCACCTGTTCCCCCAACCTCCCACCCCTGACCCTTCAAAACCCTCAGGTTGCCCCAACCTCCCACCCCTGACCCTTCAAAACCCTCAGGTTGTTTTTCAGAGTCCATAGTCTCTTATGGTTCGCCTCCCCTCCCCAATGTCCATAGCCCACTCCCCCTCTCCCAATCCCACCTCCCCCCAGCAACCCCCAGTTTGTTTTGTGAGATGGGATTGGGAGGGAGACAAACCATAAATGACTCATTCTTTTATTTTTGACTTCAATTAATATTTTCTTCTATTTCTGTAGTTTTATATTTATTTTTAATTTTCTATAGGAGGAAAATATATTTATTCTAATTCTGTCTTGTTTACATTATATTTATTCAAGTCTATGGATTTTCCTTTATATAGCTATTAGGTTCTGGTTACAATGTTTCTCTTTTTATCCCCTATATATTCTATAATAATTTGAGTTTTGAGTTTGTACATTAATTTAATTTTAATTACTAGGAGCTAGGTTTTTCAATTTCCAGGGAATTTTCCTCCTAGATTAATTTCACCTCTTACCTCATTATGACCAAAGGGTATTATCTGTAATTTTTAAAATTTTTTATAATTTATTAAGATTCTCTCTAATTATCTAATTATCAATGTTATTATTAATGTTTTATGTGAGCATGAGAATGATATATAAATTGTGTCCAACTAATATCCATCACACTTTATTTCCTTGAAAAATCTATTACCATGGAGAATGTTTTTCACATTTTTTATACTTAATAATTGCTTTGTTTTTTTTTGCCTGAGTGTACCTTACAATGATGTGTATATGTTTTTAAGGTTTGATATCAATTTTCCTGAAATATGGAAATTTTAAAACTCAAAATATAAATTTATTAATTTCTGATAAATTTTCCTTTTTATTTTTGCATTATTTGATGCTCTCAGGCATTTACATTTTTTGGTATATCTTTAATATATCTTTTAAATTAGTTTTTGCTTTTCATACCAAATGTTTATTAAAGTATTTAGCAACTTACTAAGTAAATATCCTTTCTATTGATTTTTTCCCATTAAAAAAGAAATTAATTTTATACTTGTAATTAGAAAACACACTTGCAATGTGACTACATAAATTGAGGTAAAAATAAATATATATCTAGTTTGTGACTTCATAAAACTTCATTTACCATATGTTTAAAGGAAAGCAGAAGTAACAACAATATAAGGATAAGTAATGAATGACTAAGCAAGGCGAAGAAATGATTGTACTTTTGCAGACTGGGGATAACGATGTTTATATATAACTCATATGAACAGCTGATGGATGACAAACCCATGCTGAGGTTTATCTTTTAATTTTGAGTAGTTGAAATATTTTCTTTGCTCTCTTTTACTTTTTCCTTTAACACTGTCTTGCAAGTGCATTACTGTGTTTTCAACAGTCTCTCTTCATGATACCTCCAACTGTGCTTTCTTTCTTCATAGTTTCACTCTTCAACTCTGCCACCTCAAACACAAACACGTCTCAAAATTTTATTCTTGTTTTACATCCTTATTTTATAAATGAGATTGTTTTAGTAAAATGTTTTTAACTGATGGAAGTTACAATTTTCATTTCCCCTGTGCCACATTTACTTAATGATTTTTGGCTGCCATCAGTTTTTTTTCTCATCCTTACTTTTATCTTGTAATAGATGTTTATTGATTCTTAGCTAATTTCTGTTTTATGGCAAGAATATTAATGCTTCTAATCAAATTATTTCCTGAATACTCATGTCAAAACAGGAACAAAGGTATCTTCCAAATTGAAAAGTTTTTTCTTGTGGTCTACTATTTAATGTGAACTCTTCAAATTTTGTCTTTACAGTCAGTAAATACTATTCATAAAAACTACTCCCAATGAAAAATGCCTCATCTTTACTTCTCTTCAGTAAGAAGCTTCCTGCAAATATTTTTATTTGTTTTATTCTATAACCCTGCCTTTCCAGCTTCTAAATAAATAAAACCAAATCTGACTCAAAAAATATACCCAGCTAGCCTGCATGAATATTTTCATGTTTCCTGAGAGAGATTATTAGATTTTATTTATTTGTTTGTTTTGGATTATTAGATTTTAATTTCAGATTCTGCCACTTATTTTAAAGAACAATGTTTTGTTTGTCTTATTTTATGTGTTTAGCCAAGAGTATCCCTTCTAAGTATCTTCCTGCCCACTTGAACAACACTCATACATGTATCTACACAGAGAGAGAGAGAGAGGAGGCTTTAGAATATCAATATCTCCTGGTCTCATTGATTATGGCTTTTCCTTTTTCTATTTACCTTGTAGCTTTGGGGTAGTTTTTAGAGAAAAAGGAAACCATAATTATTAATCTGTTGAAGAAAACTAGAATGAAAGCTATATTTTAATCTTATATTTTATTTTCTATAATCTACAAGTTTCTTGGAAGTTATTTTAACAAGGAAATTTCTAAAAAAACACCAGAAAAAAAGTGACATAGATAGTTCAAAATAAATTCTGCAGCTCGGTGCTGCTGGTAATTAGGTTTTGTCATCTGGGCCACATTTTTATTTGACTTCACACATTTTCATTTGAACACCAACTGTTACAAAGCATATGGACTTCTATAGCAATCCCATATGCTACATAATGGCTGACTGCTATCTATTTGGGATTCAAACAATGAGATTTCATAATGATTGTGAAGTAGGAAAACTTTTCACTCTTTATCCAGTTTAATATATACTTTAAAGACACTAAAGTAGAGAATTATGCTGCTTTATTGGGTTAAGTCATGTCCTCCCTATGTACATTTGAAGTTTGAGAAGAAAAAATTATAAAACATTATAAAGCACAGTACTCTAAAGAGAACTATTTTGTATTAAATGTAAATAATTGGAATGCAAATATTTTTGCATTAAATGCAAGTAATTGAAAGGCCATACATTTTCATTTATGAATAAGAGCATCATTTTTTTCAGAATGTCACTAAAAATGGCAGAATAAGAGACTCCAGCCTCCATTCTGCAAAGAGATCAACAATTAGGCAGCTATATATGGACAAAAATAGTGTCGGTGAGATCAGGAGTCCATTTCAGAAATTTCAGCAACACAATGGAAAAACAACAACAAATAATACCTAAGAATAACTGCACAAGGGGCACCTGGGTGGCTCAGTGGGTTAAAGCTTCTGCCTTCGGCTCAGGTCATGATCCCAGGTCCTGGGATCCAGCCCTGCATCGGGCTCTCTGCTCAACGGGGAGCCTGCTTCCCCCTCTCTCTCTGCCTGCCTCTCTGCCTACTTGTGATCTCTATCTGTCAAATAAATAAATTTTTAAAAATCTTAAAAAAGAGGTTGCTGCCTGCATTCTCCTCAAGGATTTTGATGGATTCCTCGAACCTAGATGTCCATCAACAGATGAATGGATAAAGAAGATGTGGTATATATACACAATGGAATACTATGCAGCCATCAAAAGAAATGAAATCTTGCCATTTGCGACGACGTGGATGGAACTAGAGCGTATCATGCTTAGTGAAATAAGTCAATCAGAGAAAGACAACTATCATATGATCTCCCTGATATGAGGACATGGAGAAGCAACATGGGGGGTTAGGGGGATAGGAGAAGAATAAATGAAACAAGATGGGATTGGGAGGGAGACAAACCATAAAGGACTCTTAATCTCACAAAACAAACTGGGGGTTGCTGGGGGGAGGTGGGAATAGGAGAGGGGGAGGGGGCTATGGACATTGGGGAGGGTAAGTGCTATCGTGAGTGCTGTGAAGTGTGTAAACCTGGCGATTCACAGACCTGTACCCCTGGGGATAAAAATACATTATATGTTTATTAAAAAAAAAAAATTGGAAGGGGAGGCGAACCATAAGAGACTATGGACTCTGAAAAACAACCTGAGGGTTTTGAAGGGTCAGGGGGGGGAGGTTGGGGGAACAGGTGGTGGGTAATGGGGAGAGCACGTTTTGCATGGAGCACTGGGTGTTGTGCAAAAAGAATGAATACTGTTACACTGAAAAAATAAATAAAATGGAAAAAAATATTCAAAAAACTAAGCAAATAAAAGAAAAAAAACTGAAAAAAAATCTAAAAAAAAATCTTAAAAAAGAAAAAAGAATAACTGCACAAAAGGAGAAGGGAGAACTGTCTCATTTTGCCAGGATATCATCCTCCAGCTGGCACTACTCAATGCCAAGAGAAAACTCTCTGGCCCAAAAGAGTTCCCCCAACCAGGGAAGGGAAAGTCGGAGGAGCAACCAGTACTTCTGGGGCACTTGCAAAGGACCTGCTTCAGTTTTACCCCACCTGGAAAGTGGCAAATCTGAGGTTTATAGAGATGGTTTGGAACAAGGAAGAAGGGAAGGTCTCTAATATCAATCACACAACAAGTAAAACTTCAGTTCCCAATGGCCTCAACTCCAGGAGACCCCAGGAGGTTTTGTTGCCTAAGAAACCAGTGTCCAGCACAGCCACTGTGGACTCTCTGCAAATCTGACCACAGAAGATTCCCCCACAGGTTTTTGTGTTCACAGGGAGCAGCCACCTCAGTCTGTCCCCACTCCCTCTATCTCACGTCCTGTTAAAATCTAGGATCCACACTGGCAACCATTCTTGGCCTCTGTGGCTATACACCTGCACCATGCTGGCCCAACTCCTGCCACTAACCTTCACTGCTGTTCATGTCAATGGCAAGACCCTACAGCCATGATATACATGAACACAGCTAAGATTCCCAGCGTAGTTCATTCATGGGCCTACCTCCAGCCCTGTCTCCTTTCATTGACCTACACTTCTGGTTTTATCTGCAGCTAGCCCCTGAGCTATGTACCTGCATCTTGCTGGCCAAACTTCTATCACCAGCCTCTCCTGAAGTTACATTGTCATCCTTTGTGGTGGCTTCAGGTATATATATATATATATATACAGTGTTTCATTTAAGCCTCAGGATAGCTGTAATGCTAAAACGTATAGTAGATACACAAGATAAAGAGAAGGAAACCAGGTATACCACTGCAGAAAAATATCAATTCACAAAGGAAGACAATAAGCAATAAGAAAGGAACAAAATAACTATAAAACAGCCAGAAAATAATTAATAATATGCATTCATAAGTCTTTACCTAACAACAATTACTTTCAATGTAAATGAATAAAATCCTACAATCAAAAGGCATGAATGGATAACAAAATAAGACCCAACTATATGCTGCCTATAAAAGACTCACTTCAAGTTTAAATACATACATATGCTCAAAGAAATGAGAGGTAGCTATACTTACATCAGACAAATTCTAAGTCAAAAACTATAACAAGAGACAAAAGCATCATTATATAATGGTAAAGGGTCAATACATCAAGAAGATGTAATAATTATAAATATTTGCCTCAGCATAGGAATAAATATAAAAAGAAAATACTAATATAACTAAAACAGGAACTAATAGCTGGGGACCTTAATACCCCACTCTAAATACTGGATAGATTCAAGACAAAGAATCAATAAGGAAACAGTATGTTTGAACAATATTGGGACCAAATGGACCTAACAAATATGTACAGAACATTCCATCCAACAACAGCAGAACATATATTCTTCCTAAGTGCACACAGATCATTATTCGGATAGATCACATGTCAAGAAACTAAACAAGTCTTAATAAACACATCATCAGGCAAATTACTCGAAATATATAAGGAACACATAGAACTCAGTATCAGAAAAACAAATAGCCCAATAAAAAATGGGTAAATGACCTGAACAGAAATTTTTCCAAAGATGACCTACAAGTGGTCAACTGCTTATCATCACTAATCATCAAGGGAAATGTAAATCAAAACCACAATGAAATATCACCTCACACTGGTGAAGATCACTTTAATCAAAAAGATGAGATAAATGCCTTTGAGGATATGGAGAACGAGAATTCTGTGCACTGCTGGTGGGAATGTAAATTGCTTAGTCTTTACAGAAAACAGTGTGAAAGTTTCTCAAAAAATTAAAAATATACCTACCTTATATTTCCACAATCCCTCTTCTGGGTATATATCCAAAAGAAGTGAAAACAGGATCTTAAAAAATGGTATGTGCACTCCTATGTTCATTGCAGCATTATTTACAGTAGCCAAGATAATGGAAACAACCTAAGTGTTCATTAGTGGATGAAAGGCTAAAGATGAGATAAATATATACAATGTAATACTATTTGTCCATGAGAAACAAGGAAATCCAGCCATTTATAGCAATATGGATTTACCTTGATGGCATTACACTGAGATAAGTCAGAAAAAGATAAATATTGTATGATAACACCTATATATGTGGAACCAAAAAAAGCTGAATTTGTAGAAATAGAGTAGAATGGTCATTATAAGGGCCTGGAGGTGGGTGGTGGGTTGGTGAATTGGGGAAATATAAGCCAAATATACAAATTTATAGTTAGGAGATGACTAAGTTCTGGAAATCTAATGTGAATAGTTAACAATACTATATTGTGTACTTCAAATTTGCTAAATGATGAGATCTTAAAAACAAAATGATGAATATGTGACATGATGAAGTGCTAGCTAATGCAATGGTGGTAATCATATTGCAATATATAGATATTACAAATCAACACAATGCACACCTTAATCTGCTTCAGTGTTACATATCAATTATATCTCAATTAACATACTTAATTTTTAAATTAAAAATAAAAATACAGAGTAAAATAATGATAGAAATCATTAGAATTAAAGATTACATTATATTTTTATTAAAATATATGAAAACAGTTCCTGGCTTTTATTGATTTACCTGCTTTCTCTATATAGAAGTAATTA
This sequence comes from Meles meles, assembly GCF_922984935.1. Lineage (NCBI taxonomy): Eukaryota > Metazoa > Chordata > Mammalia > Carnivora > Mustelidae > Meles > Meles meles. The sequence continues at coordinate 29,498,487 of NC_060070.1, forward strand.
TTTGCATCAGCAGATCTTATTCACATTTGAAACCCAATTTCTAAAAGTAAATGAGCCAATGCTTCTTAGGAAACTTAAAACAGAGGAACCAGAGCAATTGATCATAGCATTTTAGGAAAGGAGATATACTGAAGAGATATACTGAAGTCTGAAGAGACTTCAGCAAACATCTTGGCATGTGCTATCCTTCAGGGTATCTCCCCAAATGCTAACAAACGGTCAACATGTTATTATTGTCCTTAAATAAAGGCTTTAGGACAAGGCAGACATTTATGGGTGCATTAGATTCTCTTCAGTCATGAGTGAGCAGTAGATCTATTTCAACAAAAGAAATTTGTAAATGTTAAAAGTGAAATTTAACTTAATGCGTTAGAAAAACAAGATTATGTATTTTGTCTGTGTTTTAAAATACTTCAGGACATTATCACCATAATAAAAATAAAAGCACAATAGAGATTTAGAATTCAATAAATATTTCCAAAATGTTAAATAAATGTAACAAAAACTTCAACAGTTGTCATTTTGAAAATTTAAAATATGTTAACTCTTTCTCAGTTTTAAATTTTGTTTTAATTGTATTAATATGTTGAACACTCAACAAAGTGCTGAGATGATGCCAGGTCTCCTTTTTCTTAAAGACCACACATTTTCTTGGGATAGTACCATTATTTTAATTTTAATAAATTTATAGTAAAAACAACTTAAACATATTGAAGAAAATATAACCATAGCCCACAATTTTAACATAAACTCTTACCAGCAAACAACACTTTTTGGCAATCTATATTTTTATTTATCCATAGGAAATAAATAATGAACTTGCAAAAATTGTAGTAAGTAATTGATTACAAAATGACCAATTATTTACTGTAAAATATGAACTGTACTGATTATTTTTGTAATGAATTTTTAAAAGTATCAAATATGTGAAGTATTAAGCAAATACTTGTATAAAACTAAAAATAATGATAGCCATTGTTTTCATGTATGTAGAAAATTTAGCGCATTTGAAGCAAACAGAACTTTATTGTATCATACTAGCCATAAAAAATATAAGAAAAGTACATTGTGAATGATAGTTTGTACTTGAAATTATAGTATTTGTCAATCATTACCTCATAATTATTCTAAGTATGTTAAAGGAGGTAAGCAAATGCTGATTCTTTCCTATTCTTTAAGGTTAAGCACCACAAATACTCTGTTAACTACTATCCCTTAAAATGTGATGTATTAATTTGCTTAATAATACTCCTTTTGGCTCTGTGAATGGTGAAAAAAACCACTGGAGTGTATTAATCTTAGCAATGGACAAGTTTATGTAAGTGTAGGACATTTTAGACAATTTTGACAAAGTAATTAGATGTCTATGATAAGTAATTCACTGCTCTTTCAAACTACTTTCCTGGTAACAAAGAAAATACTCAGAGATACACAAATCTGGCAACTTTTAAAAAACGTAAGTAAGTTAAAATAAATCACTTGTGTCTGTGACTGAACTTCAGTAAGTTTTGTAAGATCCTCTAAACTAGGGCTCTTTAGACACAACTGTTAATACAAGAATCTCCAGTATTAGATAAAAACAAAAGCAAATTCTGCACTGTTCCAGTAGACTCTGGTTTCTTTAACTAATAGTAAAATGTGAATGAGTCAAAAAAAAAAAAATGTGAATGAGTCAAATCATGATAATTTATGCCATTAAAATAGTAACTAAGACTCATATAACAGTTCATTGTATAGTAACAAAATCGTGTATCTTATACTATTTATTATAAAATTATGAAATAGATAGTAATGAATGCATATTGAATTTCAGTAACTTAATAAAGATCATACCTGCATAAAGAACTTAGACTTTGAATTTAGAATCTCTGACAGTGATTGTGAGTTCTTACCAGAGTACTCTTTTTCAGCCTATCCTTTTACTGGATACCTTATTTTCAATTCATAAAAGTCCAGTGAAATAGTTAACTATTCTCTATAAGTGAATGATTACTATCAAGTGATATTTTTATTTAACTTAAAATTTCTAGCTTTCTCTTATTTTGTTTTTTCAAAGGTTTTATAGATTTTATTTATCTGAGACAGCAAGCATAGGTGCATGTGCACAAGTGGGGGAGGGGCAGAAGGAGAAGCAGACTCCTGCTGAGTAAGGAGACTGACATAGGGCTCATCCCAGGACCCGGAAATCACAACTTGAGCCAAAGGCAGGCACAGCCCCTAATTAAGCCACCCAGGTGCCACCCAGCTTTATTTTAACTTTTCCTCTATGATGGAAGAGAATTGTCCTGGATCCTTCACAAAAATATACAATCTAGAAATTTATCTCAGATTCTACTCAAATGCTCCTCAGAGAGGGAGACAAACCATAGGAGGTTTTCTTAAAATAGCTCTTATTTCTGGGGTACCTGGGTAGTTCAGTAGTTAACCCTCTGCCTTCTGCTCAAGGTTATGATCTCACCGTCCTGGGATCAAGCCAAGTCTGGCTCCCTGCTCTTCGGGAGGCCTGCTTCTCCCTCTCCCACTCCCCCTGCTTGTGTGTCCTCTCTTACTGTGTGTCTGTCAAATAAATAAAATCTTTTAAAAAATGGGTCTTATTTCTGAACAAAATATATCCATACATAATTCCATTCATTCATTCCTCGTTCATTCATTCACTCATTCATCAATTGATCACTGAACGTCTATGTTCTTGATGTTAGAGATAGAGGTATAAATAAAACAAAAAAGAAGCCTTAGTGTTCATGGATCTTACTCTTAAAGGTTGAAGAAAGATGACAGGAAAAAAAAAATAAATATATAACATTTTAGGTTGTAATAATTGTTGTGAAGTAAAATAAAGGAGAGAAATAATCTGGAAAATGAAAGGAAAGCAAAGATTTGAGTAAAGCTAGGGAGTGTGCTCTGTGGATGCCTATAGGGAAGTTTTCCATAAAGAAGAGACATGACCCACAAGGAGCACCTAACTAGGAGTAAATTTGACAGGTTCGAAAGGCAAAAAGAAGGCCAGTGTGGCTGAAACAGAGTGAGTTAAAGGGGAAGTGGTTAGAAATAGTGCCAGTGAGCTAGCAGGGGTGCAGCTCAGTCAGGGTTTCTGAATTTTGTTTGAGAGATGAGAAGCTATTAGATAATTTTAAGCAGCGAAATAAGATTCTTTGATTTACAATTTAAAAGAATTACATTGGCTGCTCTGTGGAGAACAGACTATAGGAGGGCAAGATGGAAAATGAGAAACCAAGTGAAAGCCTCATTAAGCAATACAGATGAGAGATAATGGTGGCTTTAATGAATATAGCAGAGGTAGAAATGGTGAGGAGCAGTCATATTTGTAATAAATTTTGGATAGAGAGCCAAGAAGGTTTGCTGACAGAATATATAATTAGATAGACAAGTTTTTTGATAGCACAATTGGAAAAATGCAGTTAAAATTCATTAAGGTCATTCTTTCCTAATAACATCTGAGATAAATAAAAGGAAACTCATACTATTTCACTTTATTTTAATGTGCCTATAACATATGTCTATAGTTTTGATTTTACAATACCTGCTCAGTAAAGAGACGAATGTAAAATAAAAATGTGTAAATGCCTAAGATGACCTAAAATATGGAACAGGTCAAGTGGAACTACAGTAAATAAGACAGGTCTTCCAATGAGTTACGAAGTGTTCTGGTTTTCACAAAGTTTCTCTGAAATTGAAAGCAGAGGCTTAGACAGTTAGCCTAAGGAGGACCAAATGGAAATACACATAGCAATGACATAATTGTATCACGACATAAACAACTTTGGGAAGTGATTCAAAATGAAGCGTATCTCCCATAGACATATTACTTTTCTAAGTGAATTCTGAAAACTGATCTCATTACTTTATATTGAATATCCAGTAAATTGTATCTGTTTTGTTCTTTCCTTTTTGCCTGGAATTGTTAAGAGGATAATACTTTCCTTCTACATATTTTCTTATCATAAATTAAGTTCACTTAACATTTCTATGTACCATACCAAGTTATTGTGATTAACAGCCTACAAAGACTTAAGAGTTCAGTGTTCTCATTTGTACTGAGAAGTCCTTACAATCTTTTGGTCACATCTTTATTTTTTTTTAAAGATTTATTTATTTTGGAAACAGAGAGGAAGGAGGGGGCAGAGGGAGAAGGAGAGAGAGAGAAAATCTCAAACAGACTTCCCACTGAGCATGGAGCCCCAAATAGGGTCAATCTCATGACCCCGAGGTCATGACCTGAGCTGAAATCAAGAGTTGGATGTTTAACCGACGAGCCACCCAGGCTCCCCTTAGATATATCTTTATTAGATGTTTTTCCTTACAGAGACATAGTATTCTATTTTTATTTCTAGTATGACAATATATGTACAGGTTGTCAATCATTTTGTATTTTTATTCCACTGGAATTTCTAATTTTGTCTGTCTCTGTAAATAGACTATGAGCATCTTGAGATCAGGAAACTTTTCTTATTCAAACTAAAACATAACACAGTAACTTAATAAATATTTACAAGTGAAATCAATAAGTGAATTAAAATATGATCTATGTCTTACAAAATTATCTATGAAAATGTTTTGAGTTAAAAAGAAGTGAACTTTGAAGTAAATGTCTTGCAAGACATCTATGAAGATAAAATAGTCAATTTCATATAAATGGAATCTCCATGGCTTCTTTTGTTTAGCACAATGAGATTCATCCACGCTGCTGCACACAGAGGAAGATATCCTTTTTATTGATAAGAAGTATTCTACTTAATAGAAAGAAACTGAACAGGTTAACCCTAATATCGAAGTCACTGTCAATTTTCAATGCATCATAATCCTTAGGAATTATGACATAATTCTTAATTATGTCATAAGGAATTATGACATAATTCTTAATTATGTCATAAGGAATTATGACATAATTCTTAATTATGTCATAAGGAATTATGACATAATTCTTAATTATGTCATAAGGAATTATGACATAATTCTTAATTATGTCATAAGGAATTATGACATAATTCTTAATTATGTCATAAGGAATTATGACATAATTCTTAATTATGTCATAAGGAATTATGACATAATTCTTAATTATGTCATAAGGAATTATGACATAATCCTTAGGAATTCATTCCATTCTTAAGGAATCCTTAGGAATGTCAAAATCCTTAGGAATTTGGGAAGATGAGAAACAAGTACATTGTCTCCCAATATTTTTCTAAGAATCAGTTTTAATTTTCATGTAATTTTCATTGTTCTGCACCTAGAGTAGAACATGGAACAAAGTAACATTAAATTAACTGAAAATTCTCTCTCTTACATTAATATAAGCTTGACTATATAAGCAAAGCTTCAAATATCAAGGCATCTTTTATTTCATTCTTAATTTTATCAGTTGAACTCTGCTTCTTTAGAAAATAATATTATTTTATTTATTCTTCTGATATCATCACTAGAGCACAAGATGTTTTACTACCTTTAGACTCTCTCAAATTTACAAACTTTATTTAGAGTAAGTTCTTTACTTTCTAATATTTGTGATTTCCTCAACTTTCATTTTTGAAGGCTCTAACATGATGTAGGGAATATAATACAGACTTAAGAGTCAGGCTAATTTTGACAGATGATGGTTTATTTCTAACTCCTGCCCAGATCTATTGATTATCAGTTGCTATCCTTTTATCAAGTATTTTATTAATGTGATTATATTTATTCTTTCCATCCTGCTCGTTCAAGTTCTTAGCATTGAGCACAGAGATATTACAGTTTAAATAGGCAGTAAATTTAGAATATCTGAGAATGTTTACTGTATCTACAATGGTGATAATGTTAATATTGTGTTGGCTAAATACTAAATAAAATTTAAAAACCCATGGCCATATGGATTGTGATTAAGAACAAATACTATTTACCAAGAATTACAAGAAAGTTTTCATTTCATGCATTAGCTTTCAGTCATTGTATATAGTTTTTTAGTGTATGTTTCTGAAAAGGAAGCTGAGGATGTATCTCTATAAACTAGGGTAAGGACAGACATGATACAAAATTGTGCTTTGCTCTTTTTCATGGTAAATTCTAGTAAATGCCGCAGTATTTAAGGACAATTTGATTCATTTGAATGATTATAAACAATGTACTCTTTTATACACCTTTGTGTCATTTGCATTGTAGAGTCAACAAGTAGGTAGTTAAACATATTTTTTGTTTTAAGTTAAATAAATTGGACCATAGGGTTGTATTTTGTTTTGGGTCATTCAAAGCAATATTCCACTTATTTGGGTAAGATAAAAATTATGACATTGGGAGATGGAGAGGAGAAGGAAATTGAGGGAAATTGAATTGGAGAGGGAGGCGAACCATAAGAGACTATGGACTCTGAAAAACAACCTGAGGGTTTTGAAGGGGCGGGGGGGGTGGGGTTGGGGGAACCAGGTGGTGGGTAATAGGGAGGGCACGTATTGCATGGAGCACTGGGTGTTGTGCAAAAACAATGAATACTGTTACGCTGAAAAAATAAATAAATAAAATTAAAAGTTCACATCCCCCCCAAAAAAATTATAAACCAACATACATTATAAATGAAATGATTTACTTTAGAACTAAAAGTAATTTTTTGCCTTTTTTCTGCTTACATACAGCAATGCTTCCCAAAAAGAAACTGCATATTTTCTCTTTGAAACATAAAATGTTGGCAAAAAGTATCAGGGAGATTTTCAGCTCAGTATCAAATAGGCTGAGATAGTGTACGTGGGGGGCAGAGAGGATCAATTGTACATAAGCCAAGAGAATAAGGCAAGAAGTGCAGAAAAAAATTTTTAAAGCATTCATACACGTTCCATAGTATACCAATGTGCCATAATATATATTTTATGTATTTTATGCCAGTGAAAAATAGCTTGTCCATCAACAGACAATATGGTGTTTGGAATAACTGAAAAGAAAATCACAAAAAAGTGTCACTAACTTGGAAGCATATGAACTTCATTTTTAAAAATTCTGCTTTTTATGTTAAAAACATATGTCTATTTTGTAGGACAACTAAATCAAGCTGCACAGGTGATATATAAAATAAACAATTTCTTCTTGGTGTTCAAAGTGAACTATAGTTATAGCTATGTAATTATAGTTTTGTTAGTTTCTTTCCTATCAACCAGACTTGCAACTGAAATGAAAAAGTAAAACCAAAATATAACACTAGAGTAATGCACTTAGATGCATTTAGATATTAGACTATGCATTTAGATATTTTGTGATAATTATTTCCTTTTAATAGAACTATGATTTCACAGCTTTCTTACAATACTCAAATGCCAAAGTAAGATTTCAGTATGATGCTGAAATTTCAATATGATTATCATCATTTTCTTTCAAAGAAAGGCACTTACTATACTTAAAATCAATGTATTGGTGCTGAAGAGGACAGTGGAAGAACATAAACATATTCTACATTAGGAATTACTCTGTTAGCTCAACCAATCTGGCTGAATTCTATAATGTGAGTTGTGTTATGTAGTTAAGTAGAGCTTGCGAGTTTAGTTTAAATAGCATTTATTTATGGGGCAACTCTATTACAGTTATCAAAACCCACAACCTCCCTGGAACCTTAACTTAGCAACACGTGTAATGGATATAGTGAAGTTTATGGGTAGTAGGCATTTGCTTTTTAGGTCTGAATAGCACTTGAAGTTGCATAAGGAACTACTTCTTTTCTACTCCAATCACACGATGCTGATAAAGATACACTCACAAAACTTTGGCCCCTCGACTGAAGAGTTCACAAGTATAACCGTAAAAGTGCCATTTCTTAATTCATTTTCTTGACTTTCTCATTTTAGAATCTTTTGATGTCAAATACAGGAGGATCTTAATTAAACCATGTTAACTGCCATATGAAGAAAACCTGCATTTATTAACAGAGAATAAGCTAAACAGAGAAAAACAGTCATAGGTGACAGAGAAAAAGGAGATAGACAAACAATATGAGAGAGACGAGAGGCAGAGAAACAGAGAAAAAAAAGAAAGGAAGAAAGAAAAAAAGAAAGAAGGAAGGAAAGAAAGAAACAGAAGGACTTTGTGTTGTATACAACTGTCCATAATATTTCTAGAACTGCCCTGGTTGGCTCTCCTCTCTCCTCAATGTCAGCATTGAGGATGAGACACAGATTCCTCTGTTTTGATTAATATTGTGTTAGTGGGTTTCTGTCCTATATATCATAAAAAGACAAAAAAGGATTTTTAGAAAAACAGAATAAAAGAAAGTGTGACTCATATTACACTCTAACGTTTAGAGCTTCTGTCAGCATTCCTACAATCTATTAAGGAGTATATTAATGTAATCAACATTTTGATAATGAAGTAAAAAGTGGGTTTTCAGTGTTCACATCATCCAGATTCAAGTACTTACAGACTACACCACTCGATTGCTGGTTTTAAATTTTCCTTGCATGTGATAAACTGGCAATTAAAAGAATGCAGAATATTCCAGGGCAACACTAAATTATAAAAACTAAGTTAAAGATAACACAACTTTCCTTCACTAAAAACTTCCTGGAGCAGGTTCTCAAAGTGAATTTAAACAAGATGAAGCAGTTCAGTGTTGGGAAACATATTCACGATAAAGGAAAAAAGAAACATGAATATGTATAGTTCAGCAAATGGAAGGCACACAAATATGAAACTTAAGAATTGACATAGAATGAGAGGTAATTCTAAATTCTTAAAAGAAGCATTGCATGGAGTGGGCATTCTAGAAAGAATATTATGTCATACCAAAGTAGCAAGTCAAAGAGGAGTTAATATTATGAGGTCCCTTCATGCATAGTATTAGAGAAGTCTGTGACTTATGTAAGAATGAGGAAGGAGAACCGTGGTGACAATTCAGTTAGTCAGCTGCCAAGGAAAATTTAGTTCAGGCCACAGACTTGTAACTTACGTCTGCCTATGCAGACCTAATCCTTGAGAAACTGGATCTATCAATCCTAAAATCAAACGTAACAGCTATCCACTCTTACTGGAGCACTCTCTTTAATATGTCACCAACAATCACACACTTACTAAGCTTTCCCTTCAACTATACACTGCACTTACCCAAGAAGACCTTTAAGAGAACTTCTACTCTGCGAAAATGTCACTGAAGTTTCAGTCCCTCCATCCTCAATCCAGAATTGTTTGCCACTCTTTACTGTCCCATACAACTGGGCACTAAACAGTTAAACATTAGCTGGAGCACATCTTAATCCATCTATGGATAGAGGACAAGGGTAAGTCAGGGAGGTGATTCAGGAGACCTGTGTGTAGTAAGCAGAGTAATTTGAAAGCTAAAGAGAATAACAGTGTAAGTTTGATATAACATGGGGAAATTTCAGGAAAGGGGTTGGATACTCAGGAAATGTGCATCAGTCTTAGATTTTCACATGAAATCTGGCAGGAGCATACCGGGGAATGTCTGTTTTGTTCCCAAAGTCATGGAGCCAGGTTGATGATGTAGCTCCTGCTGATCAAGGTCTCTTGTGAAGCAAGAAGTCACCCACCATTGTGAGAAATTTACACCACTAAATAATATATGTCAGACAAGGACATAAATTTCAAGTTGGTCTTAAATAGACTCAATTTTCTGAAAATGACAATATTAAGTTAAAAATCGCTGGGGGGAGGTGGGATTGGGAGAGGGGGAGCGGGCTATGGACATTGGGGAGGGGAGGCGAACCATAAGAGACTATGGACTCTGAAAAACAACCTGAGGGTTTTGAAGGGTCAGGGTGGGAGGTTGGGGGAACAGGTGGTGGGTGATGGGGAGGGCACGTTTTGCATGGAGCACTGGGTGTTGTGCAAAAAGAATGAATACTGTTACACTGAAAAAATTAATAAAAAGGGAAAAAAAAAGGAAAAAAAATCAATAATGAAAATTTATTTTGTTTATTTTATTTTTCTTATTTTTTTAAGATTTTATTTATTTGACAGATAGAGATCACAAGTAGGGAGAGAGGCAGGCAGAGAGAGAGAGAGAGGAGGAAGCAGGCTCCCTGCCAAGCAGAGAGCTAGATGCGGGGCTCGATCCCAGGACCCTGGGATCATGACCCGAGCTGAAGGCAGAGGCTTTAACCCACTGAGCCACCCAGGCGCCCCTATTTTGTTTATTTTTAAAAAATATTTGATTTATCTATCTGCTAGAGAAAGAGAAAGAGTACAAGCAGGGGGAGCAGCAGGGAGAGGGACAAGCAGGTGCCTTGCTGAGTAGGGAGCCCAATGTGAGACTCAATCCCAGGACCCTGGGATCATGACCTGAGCCAAGGCAGATGTTTAACCAACTGAGCCACCCAGGCATCCCAAAAATTTATTTTAAAAACAGTTTGGACATTAAAAGCAGCTTTAGATAGCTATAGGAAAACAGAATTGCATGTAATGGAATAATAAACAATTAGAACATAGTGTAACAAACAGGAAATGACTAAAGCAGACTACTGGGAAACTGTAGTTTCGTGATACATATTAGACAGTAATAAGACTAAAAAAATAATAAGTTAAGCAAGTTATATGGCAGAAAAACATCCATGGAATAAAAGATAGACCCTTAAAAGTCAATAATTAAAAGCAGAAAGTAATAAATTAGAAAATGAAGATATATCAGTAATGTAAATAAGGATGGGTAATAGGGAGGGCACATTTTGCATGGAGCACTGGGTGTTGTGCAAAAACAATGAATACCGTTATGCTGAAAAAATAAATAAATTTAAAAAAAATTGGTGAGACTGGTAAATTTTTGTTTAAAAATGGAGGGTACAGACAGATAACATTAGGAATTAAACTAATTTTCACAATTTACAGACATTAAAAATAAGAGGGTACCATAAAATCTAAACAGTAAAAGCTAAAAAATGAATAGATAACCTCTCAATGAATATAATATGCCAAAATTTAAAGAGGCAACTATGTGTACTGGGAAACAGTATCCCATGAGTCTCTTATGTTTCAGCAAATCTTTCAAGCAAAGTTAGTATCTTTGTTCTTTGTTCCAAACTGCCTTTTCAAGGATGTTTGTATAGCAAATAGCTTTAGAAAAATAAAGATAGTGTTTCCCACCAGAGTATAAGGCAAGTTTACCTACAGCATTTAACAGAAATAGTATCTGCCCCAGAGTAAAGGGCAGGGATGCTTACTGAGGAGTATAAAATTTTTGGTTCCAAATATAAAGTCAAATTTCCTCTTCTGCAATGTAACACATTGCATGTATAAGTAGGCACCTGGGTTTACCTGTGGGCTCAGGATAAGGGGGAACTACACATATGAAATAAAAGTGATGGGAATTTAAAATAGAGGAATTTGGAGTGGTCAGACTAAAAAAAAAAAAATAGAGGACTTTAACTTTCATTGTTTGTAGATGTTACGACTGCCTATAGTGAAAACCTCAAAGGATGTATAGATAAATGATTAAAGTCAGATGTGTAAAACATAAGATCAATGTCAAAAAATTAGTTATATATTTATATACTAGCAACAAAATCATCCATAGGTAGAATGACCATGTAATTTATTATCCAAACAGGAGCAATCTGAAGAGTGAAAATGAAAGCACGTATTAATTAATAATAAACAACCGAGATGGACCTCAACAAATCAAGAGAGATAGAACTTCTATATGAAAGGTTAAACATGGAAGCAGGGGAAGCAGTTAGATTGGTATTAAGATAATACAAATAGCTTGGACCAAGGTGGCAGAAATGTTGTTGGTGAGAAGTAGTAAGATACTGAAAACACTCTGAAGATGGGGCAAGAGTGTTAGAAACAGACATTTCTCTTTTTATTAAAAAAAAAAGAAGGAAGAAAAAAATAAAGTAAAAAGATGCTCAAAGTGTGAAAAGTATCTGTAGCACACATAAAAGCAAAGGATTTTTATCCAAACATATAAAGAGCTCTAAATAAATTTAAAGTGATAAAACACAACCAAGAAAAGAGAACTGGCAGGTATTATGCAAAAGAAAACATGAAAAAAATCTTTGAACTTTTAAGATCTACTCTCTTAGCAACTTTTTAATATATTATTAGATTATAATCACTATGTATAGAATAATACTCAGCAGTGAAAAGAAACAAACTGCTAATACACTCAACAATATGCATAAATTTAAAAATCATCATATTGAGTAAAATAAACCAAGCAAGCAAAAGTACCTGTACATAATTCTATACATAATAAATTCCAGAAAGTATAGACTAACCTATAGTGATAAGTAATTCAGAGATTATCTGATAAAAGTGCAGGGATTGAAAAAAAGGCACAGGAAATTTGGAAGATGGTGGAAATGTTTACTATACTGACTGTGGTAATATAAGTTTCACATGATAATGTAAGTTTCACATGGTTCCATATGTCTTACATTTATCTCAAAGTTGGTGAAATTAAAAAAAAAACAGGTGAAATCATGCAATTTAAACAAGTGTAGCTTATTATACTTCAATTAAATTTCAATAAAGTTATAATAAAATGAAACAAATAATAAATATATTTTTTTAGAGAAAAAGTGCTGAGAAAATAAATTTCCAATAAACCTGAATTGGAGCAAATGTTACTGAAAGTTCTTCAGAAAAAGAAAAATGATTCAAGATGAAAATCTGGATTTACCAAAGGAAATGAATAGCTGCAGACATAGCGAACACCTGAGTAAATTTTTTTTTTAAATTCCTTAAAAGATCTTGGTTGTTTAAAGTCAAAACTATACTAATGTATTGTCAGGTGTGTAACCATGTGGAAATAAAATGTACATAAGCTGGGAATCAAATAATCAATTTCACTGAATACATTCAGGACTTTTCTGAAACGAGGCAAGTGAAATGGACCTCTGTATCTCAAATCAACTAGTCATTTCCCCAGGAATTACTGGCAGTGGGAGGAGGGTGTATAGCTGTGAACAGTCAGCTTGAGGAGTAGGTGCCTGTATAGAGAAAAAAGGGGAATTCGTGCAGTACGCCACAGCTCCACATAATAATATTTTGGTTTTTTTTTTTACTGGATTGAAGGTTCAGGGTTATTTCTTACATAACTTTGTTTCATTGTTTCTTTGAATATATCAATTTATACATGCTTCTTTGTACATATTGACGATTTCCAAATTAAAATAAAAACTATTTTTGCAATTCAAAACATCATATGCATCAGAGAAAAATCAGTGTTCACAAAAAGAAATGTGCACTATCCCCCAGAGTGTGTACAGGGCACAAACTATGACCTAAAATATAACCTATTAGAGGACATTATGTACATGATATATCACTGAAGATATATATCCTTAAAATTAGATACATGGAATATGAAATAATAGGAGGATTTACACATTCAAGTAGTAGAAGGTATGCAATGCCACAATATATCTTACAAACACAATAATGTATCAGGATTTCTATCCATGACTCAATGTCATTTTTGTGTCACTTATAATTTCACAGGTAACTTTATAAAAATCCTCACCTCCCTGGCTCATAGCAACTTTGAAACTACCTTTGTTTTGCAGGCCTCCTCAGAGGTTTAGAGGCAAGTGTAAGTAATGTGTTTTACTGATTATTGTTTTGAAATTCTATGGAATTCAGAATAAGATTTTCAAAGAAAGATACTTGGTTTAATTAAGGAAAGGTACTGCATGTGAAAGTAATGGGAATGAAATATTGGATGTCTGTGTATTCTTGATAAGCATTTTCTTCATATGTCAAATGAAGGAGGGGGAATCATGCTTTATACTTTGCTAATGGATTTTCTCTCTAACAAAGCTTGAACTAAAGGAAAATTGCCACATACCCCTATTTCCATGATATCCATATCTATTTTCCTGTTACTTTATTCTGAAATTGCAGATTTGAAAGGTACTCACACTTATTATTTATGCTTTATGCTTGAGGTTATGTTGTGTGATTAAAGAACAAACTTACCTGAAAAACCATATATTTGGCATTCCCCTTTATAAAGCTACTATGAGGTTTCAAGAAAATGATTGAGTTTAAAAATGACAGTTTTAATATTTACATAGTAGCGGTTTGAAGATCATACATACACCATATAAAAAGCTAATAAGAGGGATATAGTATCAGATCACTAAAGTTATATTTTATTTATTCTTTTAATTAATTTTAGTCAACTATATTTAAAAGACAGTAAGAACAAATTTTACAAACAAATGGTTTATCACATGATTTCACTTACATGTGGAATTTAAGAAACAAAATGAATGAACATTGGGGGAAGAAAGGAAAAGGCAAACCAGAAAAATGACTCTTAACTATGGAGAACAAAGTAAGGATGGTAAAGGGGAAGTGGGTGGAGGGATGGTTTAAATGGGTGATGGGTATTCAGGAAGGCACTACTGATGAACACTGGGTATTGTATGTAAGTGATAAATCACTGAATTCTACTCCTGAAACTAATATTACACAGTATGTCAACTAACTGGAATTTAAATAAAAACTTGGGGAAAAAAAGTATTTGGTTTATTTTTTTATTTTTTTATTTATTTTTTTTCCATTTTATTTATTTTTTCAGCGTAACAGTATTCATTCTTTTTGCATAACACCCAGTGCTCCATGCAAAACGTGCCCTCCCCATTACCCACCACCTGTTCCCCAAACCTCCCACCCCTGACCCTTCAAAACCCTCAGGTTGTTTTTCAGAGTCCATAGTCTCTTATGGTTCGCCTCCCCTTCCAATTTTTTTTTTTTAATAAACATATAATGTATTTTTATCCCCAGGGGTACAGATCTGTGAATCGCCAGGTTTACACACTTCACAGCACTCACGATAGCACTTACCCTCCCCAATGTCCATAGCCCGCTCCCCCTATCCCAATCCCACCTCCCCCCAGCAACCCCCAGTTTGTTTGTGTGATTAAGAGTCATTTATGGTTTGTCTCCCTCCCAATCCCATCTTGTTTCATTTATTCTTCTCCTATCCCCCTACCCCCCCATGTTGCTTCTCCATGTCCTCCTATCAGGGAGATCATATGATAGTTGTCTTTCTCCGATTGACTTATTTCACTAAGCATGATACGCTATAGTTCCATCCATGTCGTCGCAAATGGCATGATTTCATTTCTTTTGATGGCTGCATAGTATTCCATTGTGTATATATACCACTTCTTCTTTATCCATTCATCTGTTGATGGACATCTAGGTTCTTTCCATAGTTTGGCTATTGTAGACATTGCTGCTATAAACATTCGGGTACACGTGCCCCTTCGGATCACTATGTTTGTATCTTTAGGGTAAATACCCAGTAGTGCAATTGCTGGGTCATAGGGTAGTTCTATTTTCAACATTTTGAGGAACCTCCATGCTGTTTTCCAGAGTGGTTGCACCAGCTTGCATTCCCACCAACAGTGGAGGAGGGTTCCCCTTTCTCCGCATCCTCGCCAGCATCTGTCATTTCCTGACTTGTTAATTTTAGCCATTCTGACTGGTGTGAGGTGATATCTCATTGTGGTTTTGATTTGTATTTCCCTGATGCCGAGTGACGTGGAGCACTTTTTCATGTGTCTGTTGGCCATCTGGATGTCTTCTTTGCAGAAATGTCTGTTCATGTCCTCTGCCCATTTCTTGATTGGATTGTTTGTTCTTTGGGTGTTGAGTTTGCTAAGTTCCTTATAGATTTTGGATACTAGCCCTTTATCTGATATGTCGTTTGCAAATATCTTCTCCCATTCTGTCAGTTGTCTTTTGGTTTTGTTAACTGTTTCCTTTGCTGTGCAAAAGCTTTTGATCTTGATGAAATCCCAATAGTTCATTTTTGCCCTTGCTTCCCTTGCCTTTGCCATTGTTCCTAGGAAGATGTTGCTACGGCTGAGGTCGAAGAGGTTGCTGCCTGCGTTCTCCTCAAGGATTTTGATGGATTCCTTTCTCACATTGAGGTCCTTCATCCATTTGGATTCTATTTTCGTGTGTGGTGTAAGGAAGTGGTCCAATTTCATTTTTCTGCATGTGGCTGTACAATTTTCCCAGCACCATTTATTGAAGAGGCTGTCTTTTTTCCATTGGACATTCTTTCCTGCTTTGTCAAAGATTAGTTGACCATAGAGTTGAGGGTCGATTTCTGGGCTCTCTATTCTGTTCCACGGATCTATGTGTCTGTTTTTGTGCCAGTACCATGCTGTCTTGATGATGACAGCTTTGTAATAGAGCTTGAAGTCCGGAATTGTGATGCCACCAACTTTGACTTTGTTCTTCAATATTCCTTTGGCTATTCGAGGTCTTTTCTGGTTCCATATAAATTTTAGGATTATTTGTTCCATTTCTTTGAAAAAAATGGATGGTATTTTGATAGGGATTGCATTAAATATGTAGATTGCTTTAGGTAGCATAGACATTTTCACAATATTTATTCTTCCAATCCAGGAGCATGGAACATTTTTCCATTTTTTTGTGTCTTCCTCAATTTCTTTCATGATTACTTTATAATTTTCTGTGTATAGATTCTTAGTCTCTTTGGTTAGAACCCAAATACATGGAGACTAAACAGCATCCTTCTAAAGAATGAATGGGTTAACCAGGAAATTAAAGAAGAATTGAAAAAATTCATGGAAACAAATGATAATGAAAACACAACAGTTCAAAATCTGTGGGACACAGCAAAGGCAGTCCTGAGAGGAAAATATATAATGGTACAAGCCTTTCTCAAGAAACAAGAAAGGTCTCAAGTACACAACCTAACCCTACACGTAAAGGAGCTAGAGAAAGAACAAGAAAGAAACCCTAAACCCAGCAGGAGAAGAGAAATCATAAAGATCAGAGCAGAAATCAATGAAATAGAAACCAAAAAAACAATAGAAAAAAATCAATGAAACTAGGAGCTGGTTCTTTGAAAGAATCAATAAGATTGATAAACCCCTGGCCAGACTCATCAAAAAGAAAAGAGAAAGGACCCAAATCAATAAAATCATGAATGAAAGAGGAGAGATCACAACTAACACCAAAGAAATACAGACAATTATAAGAACATACTATGAGCAACTCTACGCCAACAAATTTGACAATCTGGAAGAAATGGATGCATTCCTTGAGACATATAAACTACCACAACTGAACCAGGAAGAAATAGAAAACCTGAACAGGCCCATAACCAGTAAGGAGATTGAAACAGTCATCAAAAATCTCCAAACAAACAAAAGCCCAGGGCCAGACGGCTTCCCAGGGGAATTCTACCAAACATTTAAAGAAGAACTAATTCCTATTCTCCTGAAACTGTTCCAAAAAATAGAAACGGAAGGAAAACTTCCAAACTCATTTTATGAGGCCAGCATCACCTTGATCCCAAAACCAGACAAGGATCCCACCAAAAAAGAGAACTACAGACCAATATCCTTGATGAACACAGACGCAAAAATTCTCGCCAAAATACTAGCCAATAGGATTCAACAGTACATTAAAAGGATTATTCACCACGATCAAGTGGGATTTATTCCAGGGCTGCAGGGTTGGTTCAACATCCGCAAATCAATCAATGTGATAGAACACATTAATAAAAGAAAGAACAAGAACCATATGATACTCTCAATAGATGCTGAAAAAGCATTTGACAAAGTACAGCATCCCTTCCTGATCAAAACTCTTCAAAGTGTGGGGATAGAGGGCACATACCTCAATATTATCAAAGCCATCTATGAAAAACCCACCGCAAATATCATTCTCAATGGAGAAAAACTGAAAGCTTTTCCGTTAAGGTCAGGAACACGGCAGGGATGTCCATTATCACCACTGCTATTCAACATAGCACTAGAAGTCCTAGCCTCAGCAATCAGACAACAAAAAGAAATTAAAGGCATCCAAATCAGTAAAGAAGAAGTCAAACTATCACTCTTCGCAGATGATATGATACTATATGTGGAAAACCCAAAAGACTCCACTCCAAAACTGCTAGAACTTGTCCAGGAATTCAGTAAAGTGTCAGGATATAAAATCAATGCACAGAAATCAGTTGCATTTCTGTACACCACCAACAAGACAGAAGAAAGAGAAATTAAGGAGTCAATCCCATTTACAATTGTACCCAAAACTATAAGATACCTAGGTTTATTTTTTTAAAGGAAATCTCTATTTTAGAAATTTTTTTCAAGATGTTATTTATTTATTTATTTGAGAGAGAGAGAGTGAGAGAGCATAAGCAGGGGGATCTGCAGAGGGAGAGGGAGAATTAGGCTCCCTGATGAGCTGGGAGCCAGACCTGGGGTTAGATCCCAGGACCCTGGGATCATGACCTGACCCAAAGGCAGATGCTTTACCCACTGAGCCACCCAGCCACCCCAAAATCGTTGGCTTATTAAATAAAAAGCCATTCTATTTTCTTTTAGTAGACAAGTGATGTTTCTTTTTACCTTCTTCTAGAAATATGGTCTTTATATACATATATGAAGACATATTCTTTTCTCCCATTTTATATTTGGCACTATAAGCAAATAACTCCCAAGATAGTGATTGGGACTCTGAGAGATATGGGAAATACATAGATAGAAAAGAGGAAGTAACTAAACCTGAGAAAGAAAGAAGTGAAAGCGGGCTTCTATGTGGCATGAAACGAATGTTTTATTTTTGTTAAAAATAATATCAAAGTCATATAGATCTTGTGATCTAGAGAAACACATTCCTACTACATACCTCCTCATTCCTCATCTCCAAGGCCATTCCCCTAAAGCAATAACCTGCAAATATTAATATTTCTAGATTTTATTTCTTCTAATATTTAAACTCCAAAACTATGAAATGTCACCGGACGATATCTATTCACTCCATAAAATTAAAAAAAAAATGAGAGTTTAGTACATTTAAAGTATCTTGACCTGGTCCCTCTTTCCCTGTCACAAGCTTGGTTATTATATTATTGCTTGAGTTCTTGTCTTGCAGGGAAAATCTTGCAATTTTCCTTTTTTATTTCTGTATGCCTTTTAGCCACTTATCTTTTTTTTTTTTTTAGCTTACAGTGTAATATATACACATAAATGTGTATTTATATATATACTTTATATAAAGCATATATGTGCTTTTATATTCTTTAAAAATTTATTGAGAATATGGGACAGATTATTCCTTCATTGTAATTTTATATAAATTAATATTTTAAAGCAAATACCTCCAGAAGTACATAGAAAGTCTCTTCCTCCAAACTCAGTTTTCAGAATAACCATAATATGCTTGTGCAATGTTTCTGAATATCTGATATGTGTATAAACAAATAAATGGATTGTTTATAATATAGTTTTGTATAGTTAGACTTTTAATTTGTTTATGTTTTCCTGATATAATCAAAATAACAGTAAACAATATAGTTGTGAATCTATATGTATTTTGCAAATGTATTTTTAGGATAAACTTTTAGGGGCAGAAATGATTAATCAAGCCATATACGCATTTTTAAAAAAATTTTTAAAGACATTTTCAAATTGCCCTCTAAAATGTGTTCATCAACTTATAACATCATATTTTATATTCTCAAGTCTTATATGCAATTTATTTACCTCTTTGCCATATGATAAGCAAAACATTTCTTTGTGTTTTTTTTTATTTTCTATGTGTTTGTTAAGTGAGAGCAAATACTTTTTCTTTTTTAAATTTATTATTATTATTTTTTAATGTATTAGAGAGAGAGAGACAGCAGAAGCAGGGGAGCAGCAGGAAGAGGGAGAGGGAGAAGCAGGCTCGCCTTGGGGCAGGGAGCCTGATGCAGGGCTTGATTCCATGACCCTGGGATCATGACCTCAGCCAAAGGCAGGTGCTTAACCAATTGGGCTACCCAAATATGTTTTCATGTACTGACTAGCATTCTTTTCCTAAGAATTCTTCCCTCATCACCTGTCTGCATTTGAATCATTTATGTTTATGACATATATTAATATTTATTTTTATATTTAAGAATTACTTTGTGCATTACTTTTGTTGCAAACAATTTCCCAGTTTGTTCCACAATATTTTTGCCATGCAGATTTTTAAAAATTTGTTTGGATCATTTCAGTCCTTTTTCCTAAATATTGATTTGAAGCATTTTATATAAATTATTTTACTTTAATCATCTGGGTTCTTTCATACTACTACAGGGTTTTTATTTATTTTATAATTTTAATTCCATCAAGAAAAATAAGAATAAACTGATTACCAGAGGTCAGGTGGGCGTTGGGGATGGGGAGGAGCAGGTTAAGGGGATTCAGGAGTGCACTTGTGATGAGCACTGAGTAATGCATGCATAGAATTGTTGACTCTCTATATTGTACACGTGAAAATATAACACTGTATGTTAACTATACTGGATTTAAAATAAAAACCTAAAAAAATTAATTCCATCAGAATTTTTAATATATTTTCTTATGTTTCTTTTTAGGACAATTTTCAAATTTATATTCTCTTACTTGACTGTGAAGTTCTTCTAAATGTCAGAATCTTCACAAAGACCTCCATAATATTACTGATGCTGTTTTACTTTATTTTTATCTACTCATCTTTTAGAGCTCTGAGTTCATTGGGACTGTATTTCCCATAGAAGAGTTTTTGTGAATTTTTTTTGTTTCTTTGAAGCAAATCTCTTAGTCTATGTCCAGTATCTCTTTACTACGCTAACTGCACCTCAATTTTCTTTTGTTGGACTGCCCTTTCATTATACACATTTTCATTATGAATCAAGCTGCCCTGCCATCTCTATTCATATTTTATTTATATTTTTATTCATATTTATTTTTATTTATATTTTATTCATATTTGTCTAATGACTTTCTTTTTGCTTATGTTAATAAGTTTTCATTCCATTTAAGAACCCTAATATAGAGTTCTCCTTACTTTCACCAACTGCTGTTAAAATACTCATATCAAATCTTAATCTTGAAATTGGGTTGTCATTTTCCTATCTGGGAAAGCATCACCTAAATGTTTTAAGATACCTCTATTAATGTGAGTTACTGATTGGAGGGGTAGCTTCCAAGTTTTTTTTGCTTTGTTTTGTTTTCTAGAAATGACCACTGGAGTCCACTGGATGAACAATTTAAGTTTAGTTGTGCTAACTGCCTTACCTTTTCAGTTCACAAAATGTAAGTCTGTGGGTCCAATAACTTTCTAATGAGGCTTGCAGACTGGGGCCATTTCAGCAGAAGTAGCATTAATAATCTCACTCCACACCTCAAAACGCTTTCCTCCTAAGCCTCATAGTCCTAGGTGGTAGCAAAGGGAGAAAAAGGAAAAATATCATTGAGCATGAAGCAGTGTAGACACATTCATCTGCCCTAGACTACAACCCACTTTCCCAAAAGTTTCTACCAAAGTTAGGGTCTGGTGAATGCCTTTGTATAAAGGCAGGATAATCAGTGACTCTGGAGAGCCCTGCTCTCTTTTGTAAAAAGGACAGAGAAATAGTGTAGTTGGTGGGAGCACCAGGGGAACAAATAGAAGACTGTAAGTCCCTGCCTCCATTCTGTTTTGTAATTTATAGGTTTTTCCTAAGAATCAAATGAACAAGTAAGACTTAAATTATCCTGTATATACTCACAAAGAGGGTTATGTGCTGGGTAAATGAAATCCCAAAAACATTGTGCAAAATACAAACCTAGACCTGAAAGAAAACAAAGAGAAAAGGCCCCAATTAATGTTCTCATATATGCAGACTAAGCCGTGCAAAAAACTAACAACAATAAATCTGTGAGGGAGATTTGTATATTTGTGTGGCTGCCTCAGAGCTGGAGTTAGTACTGTTTAGATTCATTTCTCATGTTAGAAGGAATTAATGGAGGAGACTAGATCATATTTGATTTTGAGGTATTTGTGAACAGAAAATCCATTCATATCTATTTTTAGTATATTAATTTAAAATATTCAATCAAGCCACTGGAAGGAAAAAAAAATGGTAATTCTCAGGGAAACAGTTTTAAGATACGGACCTGAAACTGAACCATGAATAGCTAATCTTTAAATCAAATATGCTGAATGCTTACCTATTTTAATCTCCTTTATCTGGTATAACATGTGCATTGTATTATGATACAGACCTCAAACTCAAACTTTAGAGAAAACATAAATATTACTCCTTTTCTTTCTGAGGGAACAGTTTATATCCAGCTAGAAGTTTGTTGCCCCAGATAACAATACCTGTCAAATGTTGAAAATATATACTCTCACATACTACCTTCAGCTTTAAATGAGAATTGTTCTCATTGCTATATGGATGTACAACTACACCGCTCTACCCTAGAAAACTTTCTCTAGGCTTCTCTATTTTTGAGACAGTGAAGTAAACATTTAATGTTCATTGAGCAGGATTTATGAAGCTGTCAGTGAACTGACACATGGCAATAAAACGTATTGTGGCTGGAGTCTAGATAATCTGCAGCTGAATGAATTACACTAATTCTGGGGCTTACATATTCATGCTATGGAAATAGTTCTTGTAACAGATTTCTTCATTGTCTGCAGGTGCAACAGCGTGGTAAGAAGTAAAGTTAATTGCACTCTAGGACATGCGGGAATTCACACGTCCATAGAGTTGGCTTGTTTTCTGAAAGAGTATTCATGGTTTGTGTAAGGAAGGCAGAACACCCATAATTAAATTATCACAATTGCAAACACTTAACTTTTGAAAAGACATTAGAAATAGAAATTTCTTACTATCATGTTAATATCAGAATTTTATCTTCTTCTATGTTCCAAATAACACACACACTTATGTTTCAAGTTTAATGTTACTTGATGGAATGAAAATGTTGCCTGTATCACTCTAGTTAAGTGACATGCATAGCTGCTCTACCTCCTGGGAAAATGAGATTACCTTGTTCTGTAACTTAATCAGAAGAGGTGTTCATAGTAACTAGTTCATACTAACAAATATATACTTAAATACATTTATACATTTTCAAAATGAAAATCAACCCTGAATGTACTTTGTGTGACACAGAATTCACAGGAACAAAGCAGTTCTTGATTTTATTTTAAATATAAGTTGCAAATATTTTCTGTCAGATGGAATGTCAGCCTCTGAGTGTTACTGGAGAAGACTCATAAACTACTGTTGCAGAGAGATTCTATCTATATGATTCTTACAGGGAAAATATTTTAAACTGTAGTTAATATATAAACAAGACATACAAAAATATTTTGCCAGTTTTTTTCCTCTCATAGATTAGCTGGTTTACTACAGTATCAATTAATATTGACTCTTCAAAATAAACTCAAAGCAAAATATATACCATATATTTACAGTGACATATCATGAAAAATACATATCTAGAACTAATTTTAATTTAATTTTTAATTTTTGATATTTCATTGAAGACTGTTTTTTTCCAAGATTGCATTTCATTCTAGGTGCAGTGAAAAAAATGGACAGAAGTCCTACCCTTTTTGAGAGTTTGATCTCAAATTTATATGCATGACTTACACTTATATAAGAGAATACTTATTATAATTTAGAACAACTTAGATATTTATTGTTCATTTGGCTTTTATTTTTTAATATTTTACTTATTTATTTGGCAGAGAGGCAGACAGAGAGAGAACGGAAAGCAGGCTCCCTGCTGACCAGAAAGCTTAATGTGGGGCTCCATCCCAGGACCCTGAGATCATGACCAGAGCTGAAGGCAGAGGCTTAACACACTGAGCCACCCAGGCACCCCTCATTTGGTTCTTATAATACCTTATTTGTTTAATGCCCCATGATTTCTAAAAGGGCCATAATATCATTACAACATCAATTTTACTTTGTAACTACAAAGCCATATATCTCCTTTGGACATTTTCTAATTTAATACAGGCACTTTAATTTTATCACATTATTTTCATAATTAACTTTTATTGAGTTCAGTTTCATCATGTTACTTAAGGTTGTTTAATTAAAATATTTGTTTGACTCATTGAAACAAATTAGAGATAGGCAATTAAAATGTTCATTTTATTCTGCCACAAATGTACCATAATTAGTGGGTCAGTTATGGGCTGATCAATCTGTTCCTAGGGCCAGTACTATAGAGAGATGTTATTTTTGCATTAGTTTCAACTAGATATGGGATATTTGTTTACTTTTTATATCTTTTCATTTGAAAATATGTATCTTATCTCCAAGATGAAGGATGCTTGGATTTATAATTTTATGCTCAATAATCCTACATTGGTTTTATGGGTTTTTTTTAAAGGTTTTATTTATTTATTTGACAGAGATCACAAGTAGGCAGAGAGGCAGGCAGAGAGAGGGAAGAAGGCTCCCCACTGAGCAGAGAGCCCAGTGCAAGACTTGATCCCAGGACCCTGGGATCATGACCTGAGCCAAAGGCAGAGGCTTTTACGTTTTTTAATCAATTGCTAAAAATTTACCTCAAACCGTATTATTTAAAAAATTAACAATTAACTATTTTCAATAATTTTAGAAATTTTAGTTGTATCCAAATTACTTCACTTTTGCCATTTTCTACCTAGTTCCTTTCAAAAGTTAATTCATCGAATATTTTCCTATCACATGATAAAAGTATTGTGAATTCAGAAGATTCCCAGTATTTTCATCTCCTTTGCCAACTCAGATGGTGAGTTGTGTATCCCCATGTTCCTTGGGAGAGTCAACATACTTTTTCTTTAAAATATTCTTCTTACTTGGCTTCTGGAACAGTATATACTCCTGAATTTACGTGCTTTGCAATGGTTGTTAATGGCATGCCTTAAGAGGAAATCCAATAGCTTGGTGTGAAAATGATAACAGAAATACAGAAATGTGTAAGTGTGTGCTTCTGAGTAACTCCCTTTCTTGTTATGAGTTACACCCTGTGCACCACTGTGACTTGCCTCTAGCCTAATGCTATAAAATCCAGAGTTCCTGGTTCCTTGTTTCCTACAGCCTGAGAAGCTCCTCATTCTCTGTAGACTGTGCCCTGTTGTTTGTATACATATGTGCCATCATGAGGAATTGGGGCATCACCGATGAGATTCTGCAACCACTGATTTACATTTTTGTTTTTTATTTCCTCTATACTCAGTGTCTCCTGCTTTGAGAGTAAACTGAAGTGAAAGCAACAGTAAAGTAAAATAAATAAACAAACAAAACACCCTCAAGTCTGAGTCATCATTATCCCTGTAAGTTATGCTGGGTTGGCTCTTTTTTCTTTTGCATATTTTACAGCTTTTTCTCAGGCCACACTGTTAGAACCCTTTTGTGTAATCTAACTCTCAATATTGGAGTTAGGGAAAAGCACCTAACTAATTCCCAAATGATTTTATCCAACCCAATAATTTTAAATATAATTTATACACTTGTTACTCCCACATTTTAAGTCTAACCCCAACCTTGACCTTGAAATCTAGTGTAATATATCCAGTACCATCTTAACATTTCCACTTGGATATTTATTATATGACTCAAACTGAATATATGTAAAACTCAACTTTTATTCCTTTTTCACTTCAATGCTGCTTCTCCTTCCATGTTCAAACTCAGTAAACAACAATACCATTGACCCAATTGTTCTGGGCAGTTTCCTTAGGCTCACTTTATACTTATGTTTTTATTCTCACACCCTAAATCTAAGACTTAGCAAACTGTTCCACCCAATTAACATACATGTCTCAACTCTAACCAACATCATAATCACTCCTATACAAGCCATTATCATCTGCATTCTGGTCAACTCTAATGTTTCCTAAGTGATCCTATTCTTTACACACCTGAACCCCAAAGTTAATGTTCCATACAGTAGCCAAGATGACTCTTTAGAAAATATGAACATCTGATTATATTTCCAAGTACAAAATAATCCAGTCATTTTCATTACACTTCATATATAATCCAAATTGACTATTTTGACATATATAAGTTGCCCATATGTTGACTGCTGGCTAAGTTCTTCTTGGCTCACTGCCTTCTTATCACATTGAACACTTTGCCGATCTTATAACTCATACCAAACACTGTTCCATCACAGGACTTTTGCATTCATTACTTCATCTTCCTAGAACACACTTACTCTATATAGCTAAGTGTCTAACTCATTCTACTCAACAATTTTTTATTTCAAAGACATTTCTTTAGTCAAACATTTCTTAATCATACTGTCTCAGATAGCACATTCTTATCAGTATCTATCCCTGTAACCCTGCTTCATTTTTCTTCCTGGTACAATTCACTAACTAAAATTATATATTAATCTTTCACTATCTGTTACTGCTGACACAAATGTAGACTGTGCACAGTAGATATCCAATAAAGTTATTTAATGCATAGATATACCATAAACATGCATTATTATTCTATTTTTATAATTACAGAGTAAATTATAGCAATATTAAAGATTACTATTTTTCTAATATTTGCAATGACCTACTAGGTTTTCTAACCTCTGTAATGTGTCACACCAAATTACTTAAAGGTAATATAAAAAGAAAACTATGTAATTAATATCTTTAATTCTAGAAAACATTTTATATTTTTCATTTGTAAAGATTTTATTTATTTATTTGAAAGAGGGAGGGGGAGAGAGAGAGAGTGCACAAGTGGGTGCTGGGGCAGATGGACAGGGAGAAATGTTCCCTGTGGAGCAGGGATCCTGACGCAGGGCTGGATCCCAGGATCCTGAGATCATGACCATGACCTGACCTGCAGGCAGATGCTTAACCAACTGAGCCACCCAGGCACCCCTAGAAAACATTTTACAACTGGATTAAAAAATGGGCAAAATACCTGAACAGACACCTTACCAAAGAACATATACAGATGAGAAATAAACATTTGAAAAGATGTTCAAACTCCTATGTAATTAGGGAAATGCAAATAAAAACAATAGTATACTATTGCACACCTATTAGAAGGGCAAAAATCCACAACACTGACAACATCAAAATCTGGTGAGAATGTGGAGTAATAGGAAGCTCATTCATTGCTGATAGGAATGCAAAATGGTAAAGCCTCTGGAAAACCATTTGGCAGTTTCTTATAAAACTAAACATACTTTCACCATATGATCCAACAATCATATTTATTGGTCTTTACCCAAATAAGTTGATGTTTGTGCTTACATAAAAACATGCATGCAGATGTTTATAACATCTTCGTTCTTAATTTCCAAAAGTTAGAAGCAATAAAAATGTCCTTCAGTAGGTCAGTGGATAAATAAGCTGTTGTACATCTACACAGTGAAAAAATATTCGGTACTAAAAAGAAATGAGCTATCAAGCTGTGAAAAGAAATAGGACATGAAGTGCATATTGCTGAGTGCAAGACGGCAATCTAAGGCTACATACTGTAGGATTCCAACTACATGGCATTTTGAGGGTGGCAAAACTACAGAGACAGGAAAAAGATCAATGCCAGGAGCTGGGGGAGGGAGATATAAATAGGCAGAGCACAGAGGTTTTTAGGGCAGTGAAACTATTCTGTGTGATACTATAATAGTGGATACAGATACATTTGTCAAAAATCAAAGAATGTACAACAGAAAGAGTGAACCCTGAGTAAACTTTGGACTTCGGGTGATAAGGATGTATTAATGTAAGTTCTTTCATAACAAATACACCACTCTGGAAGGGACGTTGATAATGGAGAGGTATAATATGTGCGAGTGAAGGAGGTATCTGAGGACTCTCTCCACTTTCTACTCAATTTTGCTGTGAACTGGAAACTGCTGTAACAAAACTAAAGTCTACTTGAAAAAACAATCTGAGGGGCACTTGGGTGGGTCAGTCAGTTAAGCATCTGCCTTTGGCTCTGGTCATGATCCCATGATCCTGGGATGGAGCCCAACTTCTGGAGCTCTCCATCTGGAGCGCTGAATCAGCAGGGAGCCTGCTTCCCTCTGTCTCTGCCCCTCCTCACAGTTTGTGCTCTCTCTCTCTCAAATAAATAAATAAAATCTTAAAAAATATTTTGAAATTGATGAGAGATACAGCAAAATTCCTTGGTAATTAAGCAAACTATTTAAGCAAATATTATTTACTTATATCTTTTCTGTCTGTCTTACAATAATTAAATTAATAACTGGAACTGGGTTTTCCATATGTTGCAAGGTATTGGCTGAATATCTCCTGAGATCTAGAAGTCTCAGTACTAGAAGTTTTTAGACTTTTTGGAAAGAAGTAAATGTTGTGCAGAAATGCATGGGAGTAAGAATATGAGAGAAATGGAAATTGAAAGAATATTATGAAATGTGATCCCTGTACTGGCCCCTTAGTTAAGAAACAAGAGCTGCAAAGGGAATTCTAAAGAAATAAGTGTTTTATTCAGAAAATCCGTCAGGAATATATGACATATAAGGTACAAATAATGATGTCTTATGGTCTAGATGACAATGTGATATATATATATATATATATATATATATATATGAAATTTTCCTCCAGATTTATTTTAAAATACAGCACAGAGCAGTTGAAGGGGAAACTAAATGGAAATGATTGGTGTTTGGCACATCTAAGATTTTGCATCTGTGATAACTCTCAGAAAAACATCTTTTTCACTCCTTTCTCTGAGAGCACCGGAGAAGTATTAACCAAACACTGAAAAGTTTATGAAGACGGAGAGAAAACTGTATACTTTCAATAAAACTTTGTACCAGGAATATACCCAGGGAAATACAGCAGAGGAAGATGGGACTAGACTTATTTATAAACCCAAGTAAGAATCCTGAGAGAATCTCAGAAATGCTGTTCATGGCCATTGAAGGAAGATGGAAGTCTTATATATACATGTGGAAGCAATGAACTAAAAATGTTTTATTTGAGTATACCCTACAACTTTTTTGTTATTTGAGTATACTCAAGTCTAAATAATCTTATATTTAATTCAAAGTTTTTCATCCCCTAGTTCTGTTCAGTGAACTTAAAGCAGGAAATGAAGTATGGCCTGTTTCCTCCATGTATAGGTTTCTTTTTATTTGTTTTACTTTATATAGTTTTAAATATTTATATTTTATTTTCATTTCTTTATTTTATATACATATATGTATAATGTATACATATACATTGGTAATAACTGACTGGTCGCTACGCTAATACAGCCAATTCATTCTGATCTGCTGGGGTACTTTCCTGGGTTCAGCAAAGAAAGTCCTGAAACCTGGAAATGCCTTATTCTTGGGTAAACTGAGAGAATTAATCGCCCTCTACTGCTAATCTCTAGAATTGAGGCTCTGGTGAGAGTGTTCCCCATAAAGACTTTCCCTTGGGCTATTTTGTCATGTGATCAGCCTTCTTGCTTATTTACTTGACCCAGGAAACACACTTTTTTCCTTGCAAAAAAAACAAAATAAATAAATAAAAGAAATGCTGCTTGCTTCATTTCTTTGCCCCCTTCTACCCCCTGGTCCCTAAAATTTCTAATTCTATTTTATTACAATAGAGAGGCCCAGAAACTTGTGAGCTACTAAACAGACAAGGAATCTGAGAATGGGAGAATGGAACGCCAATCAGCCCTTTGTGAAAGCATCCACCATGTCTACCAGTGGCCGTTTTGGAACCTCTGCCTTCAGCTGACTTTAGGAAAAGACTGATCCATTTCTTCTTCCAAGAAAAAGAGAAAAAAATATATAAAAACTTTACAAATTTGTCACCATTTCCAAAGTTACTATCAAAACTTAAATTGTGGCACTTGCTAATACTTCCATGGAAGTGTGCTGCCATCAACACAGCTGCTAACAATAATACTATCACCTCTAAGAACATTGTTTCAGAAGGTGCCTCCAGAGAAAGATAGGAAGAAAACTTACTTCCTAGATGTCCCACACACTGGTAAGAATAACTAAGCTAGAATTGTTAATGAATTGGTGGAGGCTAGATGTGGGTTGGTGAAAGAGTCTGAAGTTCTTTGGTGGCTTCAAGTATTGGTGGTGGTAGTATATACTCATTTGAAGGTTCTTCTCCAGCAACTTCTTAAACTATAAAAAAAAGAATTTTTCAAAATCCTGAAGAAGCATAATTTTGATGCAGTCCTGGGGGATGGGAACATTAGTTACTATAAGAAAGGGAGGAATTTCTGATAAGATTCTCCCTTGCTATCTTTCCTATTGAATGAAAGGCTTAAAATATTGGGGAGTAGATTAGAGCTACATACATGATCACGCGAAGGCAACAGTAAACAACAAATGTGATTGTAGAAGAGGAAACAGAAAAAAAATAAAATAAAAAGACTTGGAATGTATACTAGACCCAGAATTACAGCTATGGTAAGAACAGAATGCAGAGGACATAACCTCCAAGACCCAAGGACACAGTACTCACCTGAGACCTGGCTTACCAAGAACATCATAGAATTTTGCCGCCTCACTCTCAACTAGGCTAACAAGCAGAGAGCAATAAGTAAAAGTAAAACACTGCAATGGAGAGGGCTACAGAAGGGAAGATGTTTATTGAAGAGTGAAGTAGGAATTGAGAAAAATCCTCTGGACAACGTGTCTCCACCCTAACACGAGGTATTATTACTCAAAGAATTTGAAACTAGTAAAAGAGTCCAAATACAAATAGATTATTTTTGTTAACAGACACACATAAAATGATACTAAATACTCAGAGACTTAATGGTCACCACGAAAATCACACTACATTCTCCTTACTTAGTATATGTAAAATTTAAATAATTAGGTGTGTATTAAGATATTCTTCTCTAAATGTCTAAATGTAACATAATTTTTTTTAAGATTTTATTTATTTATTTGACAGAGAGAGATCACAAGTAGATAGAGAGGCAGGTAGAGAGAGAGAGAGGGAAGCAGGCTCCCTGCCGAGCAGAGAGCCCGATGCGGGACTCGATCCCAGGACCCCGAGATCATGACCTGAGCCGAAGGCAGCGGCTTAACCCACTGAGCCACCCAGGCGCCTGTAACATAATTTTTTTTAAGTGTAACATAATTTTGAAAAAAATTGGAAATTTTAAAACTACCAAAAATGATTGATTTTATGCATGTGTTTTCCATATAAAATTTGATGGTACAGAATATTTTTTTTACTTGACTATTAAAACACAATATTGAAGAAAATATTCAATATTGATAGAAACTTATAACAACTTCAAAAGAATGGAACATATAATCCCACTTCAAAAGTTCCATTACAATGTAAAGAAATAACTACTTTAAAAAAAAAGATTTTATTTATTTGAAAGAGAGAGAGAATGAGTGATGGGGAGAGCAGAAAGGGAGAGAGAGAGAGAGGCAGATTCCCTGCTGAGCAGAAGCCTGATGCAGGGCTCATCTCAGGACCTGGAGATCATGACCTGAGCTGAAGGCAGATGCTTAACCAACTGAGACATCCAGGCACCCCAGGAAATAACTACTTTTTTTTCAAATAAACAAATGTCTAACTTATCCAAAAATATGATGTGTTCTTAAGATATACTGAATTTATTTTTTAATGTTTTTAATAATTTTAGCCTTTAGCACTTTCTTCTTTTCTTTCCACATTTATCCTTTATTATTACATATCAGAGACATAATGGTGAAAAAATTATGATGAGGAGGACAGAAGTAATAATTAACATGTATTAATTTCTTATTATGTGCTAAGTAGGAATCTATCTGCTTCACATTTTTAATTCCATTCTCACAAAACTCCCTAACCTCAGAATTCTACTTAATCCTCATTTGGTAAGTGAAGAAACTTGCTTAAAATAAAGGACTTAAATAAGCATTCTGACTACAAAGTACACACTTTCAAGCACTGACTTTCTTGAATTACTAAGAATAAAATCCAAAAAAGTTTCTAGAATACCTAGACTTAGGTACCCGTTTAATTATTAGGTCTGTTTGACCTACGATTTTATATTTGTGTGTGTGTGTGTATATAATGATTATATATGTAATCATTATATATATATGATTATATATATCATGATATTATATATTATATATGATTATATATAATCATATACATAATGATTATAACTTCATATAATGATTTATATAATGATTATAACTTTTCAAAACCACTAAGAATTAGTGAAGTGATAGCTAGGGAAGGTGTTTTATAAGCTAGTAATTAGTATACATATGTGTTTGAACCCCTTTATTATATGATATTATATGATTTGTTCTCTTTTGTTTTGTTTGGGTTATCAATTCTGGTTGCCTTGACTCCTAGAGAATTATAATAGTAATTAAATCTTTTTAAAAGTTTAGTGGAATAGTATTTTATGTTTTAGTATTTTATATTTTAAATAAAAATTATTTTTGGTTTCCTGATTATTTGTCTGTTAGTTAAATTGATAACTCAGATTTACCTGTTTATTATACTCATTGTTATATTCTGATTAGTTTAAAATCAGAAAAAGAAAAAAGAGAATTCAGACATAATGAAGGGACATTACTTCTTATGTATTTTAATGATTGATTTTAAAAAAGGGCACAGTTAAAAATAAATTAACTCATACCTATTCATTAAAGATTGAAAGAGAATTACAGTGATGAGCTCTTTATTATTCATAAATGCCTTTAGCTATGGTGACAAAAAATTATATCAATTTAAAATGCAATTATATGTAAACACATTTTCTAATTTGTATTAGTAAGTACACGGGATTTTGTAATTTATGCAGGTTGGATAGTCCAAAATTTAACTTCTGTTCTGTTTTCATCTCCCTACTACTCAATTTTGTCAGCATTGCATATAACAAAACTTAAAACTACATGGCAATATGCAAGAATTATGTAATTGTAGAAATTATAACAATTGTTATTAATTAATAGAAAGGGAAGGTTATATATAAATATTTGTGAGTGATTCTGTCATAATAATTCTCCCTGTAACTACAAAGAAAAAAAGACATCCCAGATACATGGAGAATGGCAAGAGGAAAGGTGACATTTCCTCGGGTGAACCACCAAATCAACCCAGGAATTACCTACTTTCATATTGTTTATTAAATAAGTAATATATTTTCATGCACTTTAAAACACTGTTTGGGTATTTGTTTTCTTCTAGGTGGAAGAATCTCTAACTCATGCTTTCCTTTTCACTTCCTTTATTAATTCTCCACACATAAATATAAATCCCCCTGAATTCAAGGATAACTGATATATAAATGATATATAATGAAGACTAATTGAGGAAAGGAATGATGTGTGTGTGTGTGTGTGTGTGTGTGTGGTGTGTGTGTGTACAGGTACTTGCAAAGCTATGTGAACAGTAAAGGAAGCAAATGCAACATACAAAAACATTCAGAGATAGGAAAAAATTTAGAATCAAGAAAAGAACAGATGGATGTCGTTAGTGTTGTTAGGGCGACATGGGGCAAGGTTACCTTGGCAGTACAAAGTATTAAAAAGATTTCATACTTGATCCTAAGATCTACCGCGGGGTGGTTGTGATTGTGGTGTCTGTATCATTTTAAGTGATGCATTTGAGTTTATTTTTTGATACTATGTGAGACATAATTAGAAGGTGAGGCAAAAGTAAATGAGAGTAACACAGGTAGTAGACTTCTAACTGTTCTGGAAAGAAACGAAGGAGTCTTGGGAGAAGAATTCTCAGTGACTATGAGGATGTGAATGTAACAGAGATGGGTATATCAGTGTAACTAATGGTTTCCTGGTATGAGGAGCTGGGTGTTATTTCCAAAAATAGAAAAAGTAGAGAAAGACACATAATCCCTTTTTTCCTTCCTTCTTTCCTTCCTCCCTCCCTCCTTCCCTCCTCCCTTCCTTCTTTCCTTCCTCCCTCTCTCCCTTTCTGCCTCTTATCTTACTTTTTCTTCATTGGAGGCTGGTCACAGAAGACTCTATTTCTCACATGATTCATAACTGAGACTTCTTTGTGTAAACGGTAGGGGGCAAGGACAGGCTGTCCCAAGATGGCCATTTTGGTATGGGGATTATTTTAAGCTGAGAGCAATAAAGACACTGTAGGCTCAAGAGAAATTTTCCCCTTCCGGAACTTAACTACACAGAAAAGATCTATATTGGAGGGTCTTTTCAGAATAAGTATTATTACCAAAGATAAATTTTACCTGAGCAATCCATCTATATGGCAAGGCAAACATTTGTTTACCAAACATCTTTTTCAATTTTCTGTGAATTGCATTCTTTCTTTTTGAAAAAAAGACTTCTTTTTGAAGTCCCAGACTCCTACCACTTTCTCCTTAGTTCAGAACAACATTTATACCTTGCTTTGCCTCACTGTTTATGGAATTTCCATGTCTGTGTGGATTCCTTATACATACACTATTAAATTTTATTTTTTCCAACCTGAGGGTTTTGAAGGGTCAGGGGTGGGAGGTTGGGGCAACCTGAGGGTTTTGAAGGGTCAGGGGTGGGAGTTTGGGGGAACAGGTGGTGGGTAATGGGGAGGGCACGTTTTGCATGGAGCACTGGGTGTTGTGCAAAAAGAATGAATACTGTTACGCTGAAAAAATAAATAAAATGGGAAAAAAAATAAAAAAAAATTTTATTTTTTCCTATTAATCTGTCTCACGTAAATTGGATTCTTATCCAGATAGGAGTGCCATTGACGGGACAGGGATTCTTGCTCCCTGACACTTCCACAAGAAGATGTTAATTATCAGTTGTGTGTAAAGGTATGGGACTACAGAAATAGGTCTGGCATGAAGCTATCAGCATATCATAACACTTAAATCCATAGGAGTGGTTGCCAGTGAGTGAAACAAACATAACTCAAAAGGATAGAACCTTTCAGATATTTTAGAAAAGTCCAAGATGAAGACTGTTGAGATGACAGAGAGGGAAGAGAAACCTAGGAAGGAAGAGAAACCACAGAAATCAGCTATTTCAAGCAGTTGTGTTCATCTATTGATTGCTTCTGACATTAGGATATGGACAAAAACTGTCCACACAATATAGAAACATAGTCATGATAACCAACTTGTGAGAACCATTTCAGTGGAGTAGTATAGGCAGAATCCAAACTGGAATGGTTTGAGGGAAACTGAAAAATCATCCATGTGTGCAGAGTATAGAAAAATATATATAGTATTTTTCTGTAAGAAAAATTTAAGATATGGTAATATTCCTAGAATACTTAGAATACTCTAAGATTTGTTTAGGGAATTTATACTTTTCACTTTTATTTTTTTGAAGATTTTATTTATTTATTTGACTGAGAGAGAGAGAGCACAAGTAGGGAGAGCAGTAGAGGAAAAAGGAGAAGCAGGCTCCCTGCTGAGCAGAGAACCAGATGCAGGGCTGGATCCCAAGGCCCCAGGGTCATGAGTGAAAGACAGATGGCCAATCAACTGAGCCACCCAGGCATCCCTGTTTTTCACTTTTATTAAAAGAGAAAGACTAGAGCAACCTCCTGAGCTGCTGAGCTGACAGTATATTAGGAGAATATGTAGATACAAAAGAAAAGGAGGAACATTCCTCCTATATTTCCTTTGAATGTTGGGATAGTGGGGTGGGATCCAGAGAACAGATGAGGGATTGACAGGAAGGGAAATATTTCCTCCATTTAAACAGTACATATAATGAGTACATATGTAGATACGGTTTTTGTTTGTGTGCTTGTTTGTCTAAATTTGGAGACAACATTGAGAGAACTCTCTTTCTTCAGTGTTATGTAAGCAAGGTCAATCACTAAAAGTAAAGTGTTGGAAGGCGTACAGATATTTTTTAAGAACAGAGGATAAAGTATATAATTGCTATGATAGGAAAGGTGTAGTGAATGTGTTGAGCACGAAACTGACCTTTCTTTCTTATGATGAACTTGGAGAGATACTAATTTATTTTACTTTATGGTTTTCCCCAGTAGAGGTCAGCAGACAGGTAATGATGAACAATACAGAAAAGAAGTAGAAAGAGGAGAAGGAGCCAACACCATGCTTAGCATTTTGCCTAATCCACTTAATCCTTACAACTCTATCAAGCAGGTGCACTTATTTTTTCAGTTTTCATAACATATAAGGGAGAAAGAGGCATAGAGACATCAAATAAATTGACAAAGCTTTCACAGTGCATAAGTGCCCAAGTCTGACTTGAACCCTGAACTGTCTAATGCAAGAGTCACTTTAATGACTAGGCATTACTGCATTCTATGAAAGTAACAACGTGCATTATGCATTTGGAGAAAAACAGCTTTCTTGACCTGAAATAGTGATTAGTTTAAGGAGTATGATAGATGATAGACTTGAAAGTACAGAAAAGAAACAAGTTTGTATAGGTTATTTAAGGTTAAGCTAATGAGTTCTTAACTTAAACGTCATTTAGAATTGCTAAAGTTGGGGCACCTGGGTGGCTCAGTGGGTTAAAGCCTCTGCTTTCGGCTCAGGTCATGATTCCAGGGTCCTGGGATCAAGCCCTGCATCCGGCTCTCTGCTCAGCAGAGAGCCTGCTTCCCCTCCTTCTCTCTCTGCCTGTCTCTCTGCCTGCTTGTGCTCTTTGTCTGTCAAATAAATAAATAAAAATCTTTAAAAAAAAATTGCTAAAGTCTTCAGGGTTGAGATAGGGTAACATATGCAAACAAGAGTTTCAGGAAATTTAAGAAATAAAAGAGGGTAGAGAGACCAATATGATATGTCTGTTACTGCAGGAATTTGTCCATAACACTGTCCAAAAAGAAATAGACAAATGCTAAGCATAAGATGATATTCAAATGAGCAAAGCATAATGCAGGATTTTTTTTGCCTAACTTCAAAATTAATATTTTATTCATGTCAATTTACCTGACTGCTAAATTCATCCTCTTCACCATCTTCCCCCATGTTGATCTACCCAGTCTCCCATTAGCCAACATTGTGTGTAAAAATGAAGATCTTAGTCCCTCACATTTATTGAGCTCTGTGGATTTTCTGGCAAGTGTGCTCACCCACACTACCACTTCATTCTCTGTGCTCCAGGGAGAGCTACAGTATTTTTTGTTAACTTCCCCCCCCTTGTCCCAGTTGATTGGTCCAGAGATCTGCATTGATCTAACCTGGGGTAATGAATCATCTCCTAAGAAATGTTGAGTTCCTTGACAACAACAACAACATCAAAACCCCAAGGAGAATAAACCTCACTTACACAGAAAAATTCCAAACAGGGACAGGGAGATCCTGGTGATGTTTAGTCTTAATCCTAGTCCTTTCTGCATCTGCTACATTTCTGCCTCTCACCTTGTTTACCCGTTTACCTGTTGAGCCCTCTGAGAATTTTGTCTGTCAATGTGTGGCCCATTTTTCTGATGTTAATCAGATTTCTGCCACTTGAAACAAAATTAATGTAACACCTCATCAGTATTGGGCAGGGTGTAAAGAGTTAGTTGAAGGGGCACCTGGGTGGCTCAGTGGGTTAAGCCTCTGCCCTTCAGCTCAGGTCATGATCTCAGGGTCCTGGGATCGAGCCCCACATCGGGCTCTCTGCTCCGCGGGGAGCCTGCTTCTCCCTCTCTCTCTGCCTGCCTCTCTGCCTACTTGTGATCTCTGTCTCTGTCAAATAAATAAAATATTAAAAAAAAAAAGAGTTAGTTGAAGAGTATGTAATGTTGGTTTGGGGATGAATAATTCTAAAGTAATAAAGGTAATAATAAAGGTAAAGTAATAAAGTAATAACATGCATTTATTTACCCTGTAAAAATACATTCTTAACGTGATAGTTAAAAATTTGACTTTTAGCCTACTTGAAAACACCCCAGTTTGTAAAATACGAATGTTACAAAGTAAGTGGAGCTCATCTCTAATGAATGGATGTCAATAGATTAGCATATTAAGTATGGGATGACAGCATGATGGCAACAAACATCTGTAAAATTTATCTTTTCATCTACGTTAATTTGCTAAATGACTGTCATGCAAATAGCCCCAAACCATAAATAAAAAAGGCATTGTGGAATCATTAGTAAATTAGACCTTGGTTACCTGATTAAAAATCAAAAAAGAAATTAAGTGTGTTGATGCATAACCTACAGTACTAAAATGTAATGAGGAGGTATAGGTTAGTGGAAATCAAAGTACTTTTGTGTCCAAAGAGGATTTCAAGGAATGACTTCATGCTGGTTTTAGTGGTTATTGTTGGCTATTTAAAAAGAGATTGATGTGTATCACTCTGTTGTAAAAAATGTTTCACATGCTGTGGCAAAGTAGTTACCTTCGAATTTTTGCCTATGGATATGAATCTGTTTATTGAGATTGTTGCATTGTACTGAGTTTATACAAGCCCCATAGTTACTGCAACTATATTGCTGTGAAGCTGATGTCCAAAAGCAAGAAAAAAAGACTAAAAAATAAAGGAAATTGGCTAGATAAATACCTATGCGGCTCTATTTCTATGCATCATATATGTTAGTCAATCTTTAAAAAAATAAACCACATATGGATTAAAAAGTTTGCGAATCTTGCTTCACTTTCAATCAGTGATTGTTGTTAAAGTGTAGTTGTGTTCATATATTCGGTTAAAAGGAAATTCAATTAAGGCAAACATTTTATTATTTGGGATGGAATTTAGTGCTTAATTGACTTGTTCATTAAATTTACAACCTTTAAAATTATTTTGAATGTGTGAAGAGAGTGCAAAATATTAAATACAAAAATCCAGGATCCCTTATTATCCCATGTTGAGTCCTAGGATAAATAGAATGCACATGGTGTATGGCAATAAAAATGTTAATAACAACATTAGTCACAGTGTGGACACTGTCTTAAACTCACTGAAATTATTATCTCATTTAATCTTCCAGAAATCATATGAAGGAAATATTATGAGCTTCTCATTTTACACAGAAGAAACTACTTTAAAAAATATTGCTTATTCATTTAATTGACAGAGAGAGACAGCAAGAGAGAGAACACAAGCAGGGGGAGTGGGAGAGAGAGAAGCAGAGCAGGGAGCCCCATGCTGGGCTGGATCCCAGGACCCTGGAATCACGACCCAAGCTGAAGCGACTGAGCCACCCAGGCACCCAAGAAACTATTTTTTGAGGGTGTAACTTTGCTGAGATTGCAAAGAAAACATGTTTAGACTTGCCTTAGATCCAACCTCAATGAGAACACTTTTAACCACTCTATAATATTACTTTGAATTAGACACCTATTTAACTAATTCCTTGTTTCTTTCCAACCCCAAATTCCCTATACGCAATACACTAAGTCTTTCTAATTCACTGACGCTGTTATTACTCTCACATATACATACTTTGAATTATGCTTTCTCTTTTCTGACACACTTGCCCTTACTATCTTAAGGCTCATGCTCTTTCATTCTAAGATGCTCCACAGGTGATATTTTCTTCCATGTTTTCAGAAAACAAAACAAAATCAGCTAAACTCAATGATCTTTCCTGAGTAAGATGGTAATGCCCCCCCACCCCAGTTACTCCCTATTACATGTCACATTGCCTTACATTCATTTAATTATGTATCAGCCTGCTCATAGATGGTAAGATCATGGATGCACAGAGGTAAGACCTTTTCATCTGGTGTCCCCAGTAAATGTATTCTACCTACACATTGTGCATTCTCAATAATGGTTTGGTGAATAAATGGATGAATGATCTTGATTTATCTATAATTATTGATCATCAGATAATATTTTTGTTGCATTGCTAGAAATTATGACAAGGTACTTAAATCTTTTCCTGTATCTTAGAGCAAGCTCATATGGACTTGTTATTGGCTTTCTCAAATATAAATACATCATGTAATCTATTTTTCTTAAGTCTTTGGGAAGTTTTCTAATCCTTGATTATTTTATAGCTATCAAGATTGTATCTTTCATAGAACTATATAATTCATTTTCATAGAAATCAATCCCCTATAATTAGATGCTAAGTTGAGTCATATTTTATTTGATGTCTGTCTTTCCTCAAATTCTACATATTCCATAAGAACTCGATGATTTGATGAAAATTTTGTCTCTAGAACTATCATAGATTATGGCACAGAAGTGGAATTTAGCACAAATGAATAAATTGTTGTCATAATTCTGAGTCTGAAAAAAATCAATTATTTTGGCACAAAGTCTTACAAAAATATTATGTGTTGACTAGAATCTCTAAAAGATACATGTGAGATTAAATCATGATAAATTCTAAAAATACTTTTAAACAATGAAGCTTTTTGGATTTAGGCAAAAATAAACTCACTTTATAAGTGCTTCTATAATAAATTTTATATTTTATTACAATTCTAGTATAATTGGTGCCAGCAGCTGCAATAGCAACTTCCTCAAAATACATATTAAATGACCTTGCCTTCTGAAGATTAACTGAATTATAAAACTAGGGGTATGATTGATTATACTCTAGGATAATCCAGTGGTATGAAACCTAGCTATACCTGGTAATGCTGATTATTGCCAGAAAAAAAGTATTTTCAAAATGTCCAGGAGTGCTTAAATGAAAATTGAACCACTTAAAAGACATTTCATTGGCCAAATGGGGAAAATATGAGCACTGTAATAAGAATAATAATTATAACTTATTGTCATAAAATAACTGTCTTAAACATGTCTTTAATTATATTTGTAAATAGAAAAATTACTAGTAGATTATAGAAACATGTATAAAAAGATACCAGTAATAGAGAAAAAAGGTGGATTTTATAGTTGGTTGATTTTTAAATTAAATTCTGTTTGGAAGATATCAACATATATGTATATTCTCTGAATACTCCCTTAAGTATATATTGGATTATACAACATGTATTTATAGTATATTCTGTTGTTAGCAGGGAATGGGGAGTGAGAAGTGGAAACTATAAATATCCCCAATAGTTCTAAAAACATTAGAAATAGAATTAATTGTGGTTACACCACAGATCATGTACAAAGGTACTCTAATAATGTATTGCAAGATAAGTGATTAGCTAAATGTCCTAAGACAAATGCTGAAGGTATAGGTTCCATCTATCGATTTCCAACAACAACAACAATAACAAAACTTCTAACTTTCACTGCTTATTATATAAGGTAATTCAAAAGGTATACTGAAGGCTCCTTTAATGCATCCAGATGAGGTCAATAGTAACAGCTGCACAATGGACACTGATATTTGAAAATACATTATGCAGGTTTCAGAGTGGAGGGATAAGGAGTCCAAAGAGGACAATACAGGAGTAGAAAAAATGAGGGGGGATGGGCAAAATGGTGAAATGAGTGGGAGATACAGGTTTCTACTTATGAAATAAATAAATCATGAGAATAAAAGGTACAGCATCAGGAATATAGTCAAAGATATTACAAAGTGTCCTATGGTGACAGACGGTAGCTACCCTTGTGGGGGATCATAGCATAATGTATAGAGATAGTGAATCACTATATCTGTACCTGAAACTAATGTAACATTGTGTGTCTACTATACTTAAATTTAAAAACAAAAACAAAAACAAAACAGAAGGCAAAAAGAGAGATGTAACTAAACTTTGTGTTATATTTGGGACAAATACAAGCTTAAGGAGAGATCGGAAAATTGTTGAAGAATTTTTTGATAGTTTCCTATATGGAGAGAAAGGCCAAATGTTGTGTTGTTTCAGTATAGATGGGTTTTTCAGTTCAAATTGTTTATTTCCAACTGCCATGAAAATAGACTGTTTCCTGAAAATTTAGGTTATCTCTTGAGCCCCTTCTCTGCCTCTGTTAGATAAATCTACTCCATCAGCTCCTTCCTTACTCAGACTCCTTTTGTGGCAAATAAGGGACATAATATTTATACCTCAGGGTCTACCTATATTTTAAAAAAGTGTTTTCCCATTGGTTTTTCTTTGAGTTTTGCTCTATCTCTCAGATGTCCCTTCATTCTTCTCTCCACCTCAATATGCATTCACTTCTGCCTAAGCTTAGTCATTTATGGTATTCTTTACAAATTTGGGGATGTACAGATCGTACTTACCTTAGTTTGTAGTTATCTTAGTTTGACTAGATGTAAACCAGGCAAGAAGATGAAAATAGACAGATAATATATAATTGGTTATTTTAAAACTGTTAATTTCTTTAGAACAGACAATATCTGGTATATTTAGCCACATTCAACTAGAAATAATAGCATAACTTTTTAATCCTAGTTCTTTCTCACAGAATGACAGACATTGCTAAACTTTTTTTGCATTTACCCATTATACTGTCATTTATTGCTCACATATTTATTTATGCTGTCAATGGAAATAAGGAATATTTTGGAAAACATTGTGCAGCCTGCAATATAAGGAGGCAGTAAAAGCATCACTGATGCTTAAGCATATATAAGGTTAGGCACTGCATATTCTGTATGTCAAATTTTATACAAAATTAAGTATCTAACAACATTCTTCATTTATTAGGAGCAATGTCTTATTTATTTACCTTTCTTTTTTAAATTAGGTTTGGCCACGAAAAGAGCAATTTAAAATTGTGATGGAAATATCTGTGTCTCCGTAACCAAACTGTCCCAAACAAATTGTTTATATAGTAAGTAATCCTATTGTATTCAATCATCTCTACATATTATGCTGTTGTCAAAAAAATGATGACAAATATAAGCAATCAAACATGGTAAATTTGTTTTCATTAGAAAGCTTTTCAATAGTAATTCTGTTTTGCTTCCTAATCTTCTTATATGTAACCTCTAGGAACTGCTGGTAGATGAGAGGCAAACAGATTGCCTGACTATTTCTTATTTCCTCCCCTGAGACTTTTCTGCTGCTTCCAGCAAGCTTAAAATAATCTCTACATAAACAAATCTATTCTTTTGTCTTTCTTAGTCTTATCTGTCAAGTCCATTTTAAGAGTGTGGGTATGAATGAAATAATGATATGGATTGAGAGATTCACTAAGTGTTATACAAGACTTGAATATTAATGTGGCAAATGCCTGGCTTTTGTGGAGGGAAATCATAGGAGAGGGTCAGATTGATATTTCTTATGGTGATACTAGATGTTATATTAGTTTCAGTAAAAGAAATAAATGAGATAAAATAGAACAGATTTAATGTGAAATATATCAAATTTAGTACTATAAAGTACCTGATGGCATTTTTAAATATTTATGGTGTTAAAAAATTTAGCCATATATATTTTATTCCCACAAATTATCCTGGGACAAAGTTAAGGAAGAAGATCAGAAATATCTTTACTATATACAGATCAGATCAGTGTATACAAGGCCCAGAGACCTGAGTTGGACAACGTCCAGACCAGTAAGTTTCCAAAGCTTAACATATACACATGCATATTTTCTACCAGGAAAGCATACACATGTATTCAACTAACTTGGAGATATATATATATGTATACACACACACACACACACACACACACACACACACACACACATATATATGCAAAATAGCCAAGCCCTTGAAACAAATCAAAGGTTCATCAAGAGTAAAATGAATAAATGTAATATGGAATATTTGCACAGTGTAATACTATTCTTCAAGAAAATAAAATGAACTCCTACTAAACGC
This sequence comes from Meles meles, assembly GCF_922984935.1. Classification (NCBI taxonomy): domain Eukaryota; kingdom Metazoa; phylum Chordata; class Mammalia; order Carnivora; family Mustelidae; genus Meles; species Meles meles. Next base: position 29,541,732 of record NC_060070.1, read on the forward strand.
AACAAGGATTATTAATTACACAGAAATGTGCTGAATGAAAGAAGCCAGAAACAAAGGAATACATACCTTGTGGTTTCACAACATAAGTTTATAAAAACAGACAAAACTAATTTATAATGATGTTATTGATTAGGAAGAGTCAGAGGGAGGTTGTTGTGGTGCTGGTATTTATAATTTCTTATCTCAATTTTAATTTTGAAAGTTAACCTAGTTCTACACTTAAAATGTCTGACTTTATTTTACACTTATATTTTAAATATGTGGAAGAGGAGTTTCCAAATGCATTTTTAATATTAATTATTTTGAATGTGTTATATTCTCAGAGAGATGACATGAACGTTCCCATCATAAACAGAGCTCGTAAATTGGTTGGGGTGTTAAATCTTTTATTTTCTTTAACAACAAACTATTAATTCCATAATACAGAATTTGTATTGAAATAGGAAATAACATTTTATGGAAATACAGGGGGAAAATCAGTTAATTCCAAAGAGAGAATCAAGAAAATGTCCATGGAGTATAATTTAAACTATAAATGAAAGGTTAGTTAGAATTTTAATAAGTATAAGAGCATTGGCAGGATTTGTTTACAAGAACATGTTAAACTTAACAAATCATGTTAAATTATAAAACCATAGGCTGCTTAAGCCAGGCGAAGTATGCTTAATTCTGTAACAAATACTGCTATCATTTAATCAATCACATTTCATTCAACAGTGGTGACTCTGACATTTCTAAATGAGGAAATTTTTCTTTTCTGGACAAAATATAATCAGTTCATGGGTAACCTTTCCAATCTACAACAGAATTTGGAGGAAAAGGAAAGTCAACTGAGCAGTAAAACTGAGAGAGCAGAGAAAAAAGTCATTTCTGGAATAATAGGGGGCAGGCGGTTCTGAAAATCATTAGAAAGATAGTGACCCTTCTTACATACTGCATAGGGTTTCAGTTTCTGTTAGCAAAAACTGTATTTTTACATATAAAATTGTATTAGAAGAAAAGATAGTGAAGTGTGAATAGTAAGAATTTGAACCCATAGAAGCTGAGAAATCTGCAGTCATTATAGAATCTCTGATACATATAAAGTAACAATTTTGCTAAAGAGCAGGGTGCCATATAGACAGCATTAGGCACAAAGATAAGTGATAATGCAGCAGCGTGCTTAAGGGGACAGAGCCATTTTTCTTAAACATATCTATAATGTGTCTAATTGAGGACAACATAATATTGAAATTAGATTAGAATTCTTTTAAATGAAGTAATAAATTGCAGCTTATTCCACTGTTAGGTTAAAAAAGTCTCAACAAAATCTTGGTGCAGTAAATATCATTGATCCTGAAAAAATGGAAAAAGGTCCTATGTGACTTGATGAAGTTGGAGGGAGACTTCAGTTATGGTAAAGACCCAAGACCAGGTCCCATCCACACAAACATCCTATCCTGAATGCTCACAACAAGCAATCAGGGGTAGCAGTGCTGCCAAGATAGAGCCAAATACCTAAAGCTCAGGATTTAATCAGGGGATGACCAAATACTACAGTTTCCAAAGGCAGATTGATCCTATCTGTGGATCCTATGGAGTTTGGATAAAACACACTGGAGCTTAGTTATCACAGGACTGGGCTGATATAGAGAATGATAAATCATTAGCCATCATGCAGGGATAAAAGGACCCCACTTTTGAGGTGCTGTGCAGAATAAAAGAAAAGGAGAAGATACATGAGCTTGAATAACTGCTGGCTCTAGAGCTAGCCCTTTGCAAAGACAAACTCCTATGGAGGGATATTCCAGGTTATTGAATGCCTGATAATAAAAGGATTAGGGCAAATCCATTTTTGTAATAGGATTAGAATGTTTACATGGAGCGAGAGACCCAAGAATCAAGTACTGACAGTTGAGGCTGGAGCAAATCTGCATCTGAGAAATGGAATAAGACCTGAGGAAATTAGGAACAAGACAGAATGTAGTCTTTGTAAGAACTGACTACAGCAATTGCAGGCCTTGAGAGGTGTAATACTTAAAATACAGAAGTATAGAAAAGTATCAACAGTCAACAAACACACGTATTTCCTTTAGCAGAATAAAAGCTCAATATTTATTTCCAGTCTATCTTTACCATACATACATTTTAAGTATTCTAATATATGCATACTTTTTCCTTTACAAACAGTTGCATAGAACAGATAAAGTACGTCCTTTTGGAACATTTCCTCTACCACTGACAAGTGTCTTTTTACTTTCTTCATCTTCAGAGGAAATCACTGTAATATGCTTAGAGTATATCATGCCAGATAGTTCTATTCTTTTTTCTAAATAATACCAATTGTTTTCTAAACTGACTGTGCTAATTCACTCTGCCATTAGAGTGATATAGTAACTGTTTAACCTTTTGCATGCTACGTTTGATATTTTCAAACTTTAAATATTTTTCCAAAGATAAACAATGCAAATAGAAACATGATCTCAATCAATTTATGTGTAGATTGCTTTGATGTCTCTGATAAAAATCAAATAACTGTGTAAATGCTAGTCTATTTATGGCCTCTCTATTTTGTTCCATTTCTGTATTTGTTATTCCTTATGCCAGTATGATATTGTTCTGTTGACTGAAGATTTATGTTAAGTCTTGAATCAGGTAGTAGATTCATCCAACTTTGTTTCTTATTATTGTTTGTCTTTTCAACTTCCTTTGCATTTCACATAAAATTTAGGCTCAGCATGTCAGTTTCTTTAAAAAGCCTCCTGGGATTTTGATTGGGAGTACACTGAACCTGTAAATCAGTTTCAGGAGAACTGACATCTTAACAATATTGAGCCTTCTGATCTGTGATCATGATATATCTTTCTATTTATTTATTTGGGTTTTACCCACTTCCTCTCAGCAATATTTTATAGCTTTCAGTGTAGAAGTTGTGAACATCTTTTGTTAAATTTATTCCTATTTTGGGGTTTGATGGTATTATAATGGAAAAATTCCACTTTTCTATCATTTATTGACAGTGTATATAAGTTTGCATTTTTAAATGTAGACCTCTACCTTGCAATCTTGCTAAATTCACATATTAGTTCTAATGTAGGCATATTTTGATTTATTGTGTTTCTCAGATAATTGTGTTTCTAACAAATTGAAGGTTTGTGGCAAGTTTCCATCAAGCAAATCTACTGGCGCCATTTTTCCAACAGCATTTGCTCACTTCATGTCTCTGCGTCACATTTGAGTAATTCTCACTGTATTTTGAAAATTTTCATTATTATTATATTCATTATAGTGATCTATAATCAGTGATCTTTGCTGTTACAATTTTAATTATTTTGGGTTGCCACAAAGCTTGCCCATATAAGATGAAAAACTGAATCCTCTGACTGCCTCACCAACTGTTTCCCTGTCTCTCTCCTTCTCCCTGGGGTTCCCTACTCCCTGAGATACAGCAATATTCAAATTAGGCCAATTAATAACTCTGCAGTAGCCTCTAGGTGTTCAAGTGAGGAAGTATACATCTCTCACATTAAGTCAAAAGAGAAATGATTAAGCTTAGTGAGGAAGGTATGTGGAAAGCCAAGACAGGCTGAAATCTAGGCCTCTTGAATCAAACATCCAAGTTGTGAATGCAGAGGTAAAGTTCTGGAAGGAAATTAAAAGTGTATCCCAGTGAACACACAAATGATAACAAACAAAACAGACTTACTGCTGATATGGAGAAAGTTTCAGTGGTCTGGATAGATTAAATCAGCCACAACATTTCTTTAATCCAAAGCACAATCCAGAGCTAAGCCCTAACTCTCTTCAATTCCATAAAGGCTGAGAAAGGTGAAGAAGCTGCAGAAGTTTGAAGCTAGCAAAGGCTGGTTCATGAGGTTTAAAGAAAGGTACCATCTCCATAACATAAGAGTATATGATGAAGCAGCAAATGCTGATATAGAAGCTATAGTAAATTATCCAGAAGATCTAAGATAATTAATAAAGGTGGCTACACTAAACAACAGATATTCAATGTAGGCAAAATAGCCTTCTATTAGAAGAAGATGCCATCTCAGACTTCAATAGCTACAGAGAAGTCAATGCATAGCTCCAAAGCTTCAAAGAACAGGCTGATTCTCTTGTTTGGGGCTAATGCAGCTGCTGATTTTAAATTGAAGCCAGTGCTCATTTACCATTGTGAAAATCCTAGAGCCCTTAAGAATGATCCTAAATGTATTCTGTCTGTGCTTTATAAATGGAACAAAGCCTGAATGACAGCACATCTGTTACAACATGATTTACTGAACATTTTAAGCCTACTGTTGAGACCTACCACTTAGAAAAAAAAAAAGATTTCTTTCAAAATATTACTGCTTACTGACTGCAGCTGGTCATCCAAGAGTTCTGATGGAGATGTACAATGAAATTAATGTTGTTTTCATACCTACTAACACAACATCTATTCTGTAGCCCATGGATCAAGGTGTAATTTTAACTTTAAAGTCTTATTATTTAAGAAATATACCTCATAAGTCCATAGCTGCCATAAATAGTGATTCCTCTGATAGATATGAGCAAAGTAAATTGAAAAACTTTTAGTAAGAATTCACCATTCTAGATGCCATCATAAACATGTGTAATTCATGGGAAGAAGTCACAGTATCAACATGAACAAGGGGTTGGAAGAAGTTGATTCCAAACCTCATGTATGACCTTGAGTGATTCAAGATTTCAGTGCAGAACGTAACTGCGGATGTGTTAGAAACAGAAATAGAACTAGAATTGGAAGTGGAGCCTGAACATATGATGGAATCATTGCAATCTCATAACAAAACTTTAATGGATGAGGAGTTGCTTTTACGGATGGGTAAGAGACCTGTTTTTGAGATGGAATCTACTCCTGGTAAAGATGCTGTGAGGATTGTTGCAATAAGATTTAGGATGTGACAAAAACATAGTTGATAAAGCAGTGACAGAGTTTTCAGAGGAAGAACTCCAATTTTGAAAGTAGTTCTACTGTGGGTAAAATGCCGTCAAACAGCATCACATGCTACAGAAAATTGTTCATGAAAGGAAGAGTCAATCCAAGTGGCAAACATCCCTGTATATATATTTTTAAAGATTAATTTATTTATTTGAGAGAGACAAGGAAGAGAGTGAGCATGGGAAGGGGTGGAAGAAGAGGGAAAGAGAAACCTTAGCTGACTCCTTACTGAGTGTGGAGCCTGCTGTGGGACTTGATCTCAAGAATCTGAGATCAAGACCTGAGTTCAAATCAAGATTTGGATGTTTAACTGACTGTGCCTCCCAAAGCCCCATTGTGTTTTTTAAGAAATTGCCATAGTCACCTCAACTTTTAGCAATCACCACCCTGATCAATTAGCAGCTACTAACATTAAGGCAAAACTCTTCAGCAGTAAAAAATTATGACTTGCTGAATGGTCAGATGTTGGTTAGCATTTTTAGCAATAAACTAACTTCAAATTCAGGTATGTACATTGTGTTTTTAGACGTAATACTATTGCACACTTAACAGATTACAGTGAAGTGTAAACATGATTTTTCATGCACTAGGAAATTTCATTTCACTTGTCTTATCACCTTATTCACTTTGTTGCAGTGGTCTGAAACCAAACCCATAATATTTAAGGTATGCTTGTAATTTTATAGGTTACTTAAGATGTTTTGTATATACAATGATGTAATCTCTGAATTAAGGTAGTTTTAATTCTTCCTTTTTAATCTTTCTTTTTGATGAGTCTGGCCAGGGGTTTATCAATCTTATTGATTCTTTCAAAGAACCAGCTCCTAGTTTCATTGATTTTTTCTATTGTTTTTTTGGTTTCTATTTCATTGATTTCTGCTCTGATCTTTATGATTTCTCTTCTCCTGCTGGGTTTAGGGTTTCTTTCTTGTTCTTTCTCCAGCTCCTTTACGTGTAGGGTTAGGTTGTGTACTTGAGACCTTTCTTGTTTCTTGAGAAAGGCTTGTACCGCTATATATTTTCCTCTCAGGACTGCCTTTGCTGTGTCCCACAGATTTTGAACTGTTGTGTTTTCATTATCATTTGTTTCCATGAATTTTTTCAATTCTTCTTTAATTTCCTGGTTAACCCATTCATTCTTTAGAAGGATGCTGTTTAGTCTCCACGTATTTGGGTTCTTTCCAGCTTTCCTCTTGTGATTGAGTTCTAGCTTCAGAGCATTGTGGTCTGAAAATATGCAGGGAATAATCCTAATCTTTTGATACCGGTTGAGACCTGATTTGTGACCCAGGATGTGATCTATTCTGGAGAAGGTTCCATGTGCACTAGAGAAGAATGTGTATTCTGTTGCTTTGGGATGAAATGTTCTGAATATATCTGTGATGTCCATCTGGTCCAGTGTGTCATTTAAGGCCTTTATTTCCTTGTTGATCTTTTGCTTGGATGATCTGTCCATTTCAGTGAGGGGAGTGTTCAAGTCCCCTACTATTATTGTATTATTACTGATGTGTTTCTTTGATTTTGTTATTAATTGGTTGATATAGTTGGCTGCTCCCACGTTAGGGGCATAGATATTTAAAATTGTTAGATCTTCTTGTTGGACAGACCCTTTGAGTAGGATATAGTGTCCTTCCTCATCTCTTATTATAGTCTTTGGCTTGAAATCTAATTGATCTGATATAAGGATTGCCACCCCAGCTTTCTTCTGATGCCCATTAGCATGGTAAATTGTTTTCCACCCCCTCACTTTAAATCTGGAGGTGTCTTCGCGTCTAAAATGAGTTTCTTGTAGGCAACATACTGATGGGTTTTGTTTTTTTATCCATTCTGATACCCTGTGTCTTTTGATTGGGGCATTTAGCCCATTAACATTCAGGGTAACTATTGAGAGATATGAATTTAGTGCCATTATTAGCCTGTAAGGTGACTGTTACTGTATATTGTCTCTGTACCTTTCTGATCTACTACTTTTAGGCTCTCTCTTTGCTTAGAGGACCCCTTTCAATATTTCCTGTAGAGCTGGTTTGGTGTTCGCAAATTCTTTCAGTTTTTGTTTGTCCTGGAAGCTTTTTATCTCTCCTTCTATTTTCAATGATAGCCTAGCTGGATAGAGTATTCTTTCCTTTCCTAATCTTTATGCCTTCCATTTCCTTTTATGGCATTACTGCAGATTTCCTAAAGCTCTAATTAAAATTTGAGTAGAAGCGGCACCGTTGCCTTGCTATTACTAATCTTAGGGGAAGAGCTTTTAGTATTTTGTCACTAAGTTTGATGTCAGCTGTAGAGTTTCAGTATATACCTTTTATCAAATTGAGAGTGTTTTATTATGAATGGATATGAAATTCTGTCAAATGTTTTCCTTCACATATGAAAATAATTATACAGTTTTTCTCCTTTATTGTGTTAATTTAGTAAATTATTATTTTTTTATTTAAGTTTTTTTTTTTTTTTTTTAAGAGAGGTCACTAGTAGGCAGAGAGGCAGGCAGAGAGAGAGGGGGAAGCAGGCTCCCTGCTGAGCAGCAAGCCCGATGCGGGACTCAATCCCAGGACCCTGGGATCATGACCTGAGCCAAAGGCAGAGGCTTAACCCACTGAGCCACCCAGGTGCCCCGTAAATTATTATTTTTTTTCTTCAAATGTTAACTCAACCTTGTATTTCTAACAAAAATGCTATATTCCTACCACATAGGGATTTGATTTGCTAGTAAATTATTAAATATATTATGTGTATGGTCATGAGGAATATTCATTTGTACTTTTTAAATTTTTATTTTTTACTAGAATTCTATCAGATTTGGCCATAAAAAATGAATTAAGAAGTGTTCCCTCTTCCTACGTTTTCTAAGAAGACTTGGTAAAACTTTTTCTTTCTTTCTTAAGAAAGAAAGAAAAGCTTCAAATTTATTTCTTAAATTATTGATAGAATGTATTAGTAGTATCTACCATTACCAACCGTCTTTATTATTTTTGGAAGATTAGATTTGCTATATGATATCACTTACCTTCACCTGAGGAACTTCCTTTAGCATTTTATTGTGCTGTATGTCTGCTAGTGACAAATTCTTAGTTTTTATTTATTTTTTTAATCTGCAGGGATTTTTATTTTGCCTTCTTTTTAGAAAGATATGTTTGCTTTATACAGAATTCTGTGGTCAGTCAGTGACTACAGATAATTTTGTACAATTTTGTACAAACACTTGAGTGTTTGTGCTTTTTCCAAATTCTGATGTCTGGCTCTTCAGACCAGAAAAACTACCTTTTATATTGTAGTCGTACCCATACTACACAGAAGAAAGACAAGCCTCAAGAATAAAAATCCATAAAAAAATGAGAAACTCACCTGTGTTGTAACCTTCATATGGAACCATTTTTTGAAGGGGTCCAGATTTTATAGTTACTATCTGCACTGAGCTATGTTTGGCAGGAGCTTAATCAGCTTTATGGATGCTGCATTCTTTTATCTCTCTCCTTCACTATTCTTTCCTTTTTCCTTTTTATTTATAGGACTACGTTTTTAAAGTCAGTTTTCAGAATGAAATGATATAAATTTGTATTTTAGATCAATTACATCCTATCAGGATGTAATTTTTGCCTTTTTATTTTCTGTTCATGTGTGTATGTGCACGTGTGCATGTGTATGTGTAAAGGCAAATTTATGACAAGTGAATTTCCTCCTAGTTTTTATTACTTTTTTAAAATTTTACATTAATGCTATCAGAATGCTTTGTAAAGTGTTGTTCTGTTGTAAAATAAGAGTTTTTTTCTCTTTTATTGAAGTATATCTTTTCCACATATATCTTTTCCAATATTTTCTATGTGTACCTTTGTCCCTTTACATAACTAGGATAGTACTATTTGGTAGCAGGTACAACACAGACTTTTTAAAAAATATACTAATTTTCTAATTAAATTTTGGTAGGTTGATTTTTTTTAAGGTGTACTGTCTTTTAATGCTTTTCGAATTTTACATGTGTAAGATTTTCCAAGAGAGCTTATTAAAGCACAGAATTCTGGGCCTTGTCTCTAGATTCTGATACACTGGATCTGGAATAGAGACCAAGAATTTGCATTTACATAATGATCCCAGGTAACACTCATGCTGCCTGTTTGAGTATCACACTTTGAGTAGTTCAGCTTTAGCTTACTTGGACATTCCTTTAATTTGAACATTTAAGAAGGTTATAGGTTTGCTATTGCCAATAAATTTGACTGCTGTTGCCTGTTTCTTAAAATGTTTTTATATGATTTTAGTGAAAACAAGTATCTGGACATTTTAAAATATTTTATGCAGATTTTTGGAAAGTTTTCAGAAAAGATTTGTTAAATTTATAAGCTTATCAACAATCAGTTTACTCCTATATCATCACTATGATTGGCCATTATGATTATAATTTATTATTTTTTATTTTGACAGGTGATATGTATTACCATGTTTTTCTTTATTTTGTATTCATTATTATTTTTCTTATGTAGTCCTTATTGTGCCTAGAAGATATATCTCTATTGATTTATTTGTCAAATCCTAATACATTTAAAAGAACAAGTAAAAACAGGAATGTTTCAGGAAACTGGCTGAAGGAAGATAGAATACAGGAAACCTCAGTGGTTATATAATACCTGAGCCATTTATTTGTTCTGAACCAAAGCTTCTTTTACTCCACAGAATGAAACCCCCATTTATGAAATGGTTCATGACCAACAATAAGAAGCTAGGCTGGATGAGGGATGGGGCATTGTGTGATTTCCACAATCAGAGGAAGACAGATCCTAATGCAATACAGAATATTGCCATAGTCAGAGAGGACTGTGCTGGCTAGGTTGTACAACTGAAGTTGAGCAGAATAAATAAATAGTAAGATCTTACTTTGAGAATAAAAAAATACAAAATAAAAAATGCCTAGTCTCCCTGATATGAGGACATGGAGAAGCAACATGGGGGGTTAGGGGGATAGGAGAAGAATAAATGAAACAAGATGGGATTGGGAGGGAGACAAACCATAAATGACTCTTAATCTCACAAAACAAACTGGGGGTTGCTGGGGGGAGGTGGGATTGGGAGAAGGGGAGCGGGCTATGGACATTGGGGAGGGTATATGCTATCATGAGTGCTGTGAAGTATGTAAACCTGGCGATTCACAGACCTGTACCTCTGGGGATAAAAATACATTACATGTTTATAAAAAAAAAAAAAAATTGGAAGGGGAGGCTAACCATAAGAGACTATGGACTCTGAAAAACAACCTGAGGGTTTTGAAGGGGTGGGGGTGGGAGGTTGGGGGAACAGGTGGTGGGTAATAGGGAGGGCACGTTTTGCATGGAGCACTGGGTGTTGTGCAAAAACAATGAATACTGTTATGCTGAAAAAATAAATAAATTAAAAAAAAGAAAAAAGAATGCCTAGTCTCCTTTAAGAAGAACATCACTAATAAAAATTTCATGAATCAGAACACTTGAGAATCACTTTGTTTATTTAAAGGATGTGCTAAAAACTGCCATAGTGCATGTTGAAAGGATATTGTATTTGAAATCTAGTTAATCAAACAAGGCTATAGTTAACTCTGATAGGAAGGTTTCATATTAGAGGTAATGTAAATAAAATCTGTTCTTTATGACAAATACACTTTACGTATAGTTTCCTCTTATTCAAAGTAGAGATGTGTTCATTTTTTAAGTTTTATTTAAATTCAATTTAGTTAGTATATGGTGTATTATTAGTTTTAGGGGTAGAATTTAGTGCTTCATCAGTTGCATATAACACCCAGTACTCATCACATCAAGTGCCCTCCTTAATGCTCATGACTTAGTTACCCCATTGCCTCTCCTATATCCCCTTCCAGCAATACTCCGTCTGGTCCCTACAGTTAAGAAGTTTACCTCTTATGGTTTACCTCCCTCTCTGTTTTGTCTTATTTTATTTTTCCTTCTCTTCTTCTATGTTGATCTGTTTTTGTTTCTTAAATTCCACCTATGAGTGAAATCAAATGGCATTTGTCTTTCTCTGACTTATTTCACTTAGCATAATACCCTCTAGTTCCATCCATGTTGTTGTAAATGACAAGATTTCATTCTTTTTGATGGTTGCATAACATTCCATTGTACATAAATACCACATCTTTTTTAAAGATTTATTTATTTGAGAGAAAGGGAAAGAGAGAGAGATTAAAAAAGAGAGTGCAGGAGAGAGGGGCAAAGGGGGAGGGAAAAGAGAATCTCAAGCAGACTCTGCACTGAACTCAAAGCCTGATGAGGTGCTCTATCTCACAACCCTGAGATTATGACCTGAGCTGAAATCAAGAGTCAGATACTTAACTGACTGAGCTGATGACCCTATATACCAGATGACCCTATATACCACATCTTCTTTATCCATTCATCTGTCAATGGAAACCTGGGTTCTTTCCATAGTTTGGCTATTGTGGACATTACTGCTTTAAACATTAGGGTGCATGTGCCCCTTTGAATCGTTATTTTTGTATCCTTTTAATAAATACCTGTTAGTGAAATTGCTGGGTTGTAGGATACTTCTATTTTTAACTTTTTCAGGAACCTCCATACTGTTTTCCAGAGTGGCTGCACCAATTTGCATTTCCACCAACAGTGTAAGAGGGTTCCCCTTTCTCCACATCCTTGCCAACACCAGTTGTTTCCTGAGTTGTTTATTTTGCCATTCTGACTGGTGTGAGTTGGTATCTCATTGTGGTTTTGATTTGCATTTCCCTGATGCTGAGTGATACTGAGCATTTTTTCATGTGTCTGTTAACGATTCTTGTCTTCTTGCGAAATATATCTCTTTATGTCTTCTGCTTATTTCTTCACCGGACTTTTTGTTTTTTGGGTGTTGAGTTTGATAAATTCTTTATAGATTTTGGATACTAACCCCTAATCTGATATGTCATTTGCAAATATCTTCTCCCATTCTGCAAGTTGCCATTTAATTTTGTTGATTGTTTCCTTTGCTGTGCAAAAGCTTTTTATCCTGACAAAACAATCTACACATTCAGTGCAATTCCTACCAAAATATCATCAGCATTTTTCACACAGCTGGAACAAACAATTCTAAAATTTGTATGGAACTAAAAAAGATCCTGAATAGTCAGAGGAATATTGAAAAAGAAAACGAAAGCTGGAGGATTTTTCTGGAATTCAAGCTATATTACAAAACTATAATCATCAACGCAGTATGGTACTGGCACAAAAACAGACACATAGATCAATGGAACAGAACAGAGAACCCAGAAATGGACTATCAACCTTATGGTCAACTAATCTTTGACAAAGAAGGAAAGAATATCCAATGGAAAAAAGTCTCTTCAACAAATGGTATTGGAAAAATTGGACAGTCACCTGCAGAAGAATGAAACTGGACCACTTTCTTATACCTACACAAAAATAAATTCAAAATAGATGAAATACCTAAATGTGAGGCAGGAATCCATCAAAAATCATAGAGGAGAACACAAGTAGTAACCTGTTTGAACTTGGCTGCAGCAACTTCTTGCCAGCCGTGTCTCCAGAAGCAAGGGAAACAAAAGAAAAAATGAAGTATTGGGACTCATGAGGTGATGTGTTCATGTTTTTAACATTTTATGGCAGGGTTGATTGTTCCACAACCACAGCTATAGTGGGATGGACACTAAGGCCAATAGTTGCAACTGAAAAATTTTCAGAGTAAGTTTCCAAAGTGCAGAGAGATAAAATCTGTTGTAAAACACGTTCCTGAGGCAGATGCATTAGCAAGTACTTGGTTTGAGAAAAGCAAAAGTGAAGGGGTACAGTAAGTCTAAATACAACTCAATATCTTCACAGGTTACAGGTACCCTTCAGTAGTCCAGGGTTCAAGGACAAGGCAACCAGTTTGGCCAAAGGTCAAATTTGACATGCTATACATTGTTAAATATGGAACCCAATCCTTGACGACAGGACAGCAGAAAAGTAGATACAGTATCTCCACAAAATATGCCTGTATTTATAAATAGCTGCCTCAGTTTCACTACGGTTTACCACAATATTCAGGAAGTGTTCACGTATAATTAGCATCGAGCTCATCACTATTGCTCACTAATATGATAAAACTATAGCAGGACCAAGACCTTTGATATTATGTGTTCCAGCTCTGCCAGGCATACAATGGAGTCCCCCCAAGCTATCCAATTACTTTTCATATTTACTAAGCCGTAATTCAAGGTCTTGATAACCTGACATGTCATGTTCTTCTCCTGATCTTAGCCAAAAGGCTGAGAAGCGATAGCATGGCATGTTCTCATCTGTCACGCTGAAAACACTTGCAGATTTAATATATTAGTCAATACCTAGTTTGCTCAATGACTGTCCACATCTGGTCACATGGAGAGCCAGAGTCTCAATGTATTCTTCACAGCTGGAATCAATAAATATCCAGATGTTTTGAAGTCCAGAGTGGGGTTCTACATCAAAACTTTCATAGTTTGCATCTGACAGTACTTACAGCTAGGCTATTACCCACTGCATTCAGCTATATTTTCTCAGAGACAAACTGCTCAACCCTGACAGCGTACCTAAACAGAAAGTTTGTAGAAATACTTTGGGGCTTATATCAGTCAGGACTGAATACTAAAATATAAGCCACTCTGTGTGTTTAAAACAGAAGGACTTTCATGCAATGGATACACAGTTGAAGAGAGAGAGTAGGAAAGTGATCAGGAATAGGTTATCTGGAGAGGAGATACAAAGGTATAAGTTTACAGAGACCACTTTAAAGTTGAGAACTATTGTGGATCATATTCTTTCCAAGGTCATTTTCTAACATGAACTTAGGAAAATCTAACAGTTTTTTCCTCCTCTAAACCCATATAAACACTACCATCCTCCACATCCATACATACATACATTCATCCAATCATAAAACCAAAGCTATGCCCTAAGAACTGGAGTAACAGTTGAAGACCTAAAGACTTCATGTCATATTAGTTCTTCCTAGGTAAACTTCAAGGCCTGGAGCTAAGTTGACCATTTCTTTCCCTGCCCATATCTCCATGACCCCCATACAATGTAGATATCTCATGCATTTGTTTTTGCAAATATAGAGAATGGCATTAACCTTACAGTATGCAATTTTTAGTTCACTTCCTGTTCTACCAATGGACTATGTCTTGTGTCCAGCACAGTATATAGGTCAGGCTGAAGACTTAATAAAAATCCATTAAAGGAAAAAATATTAATGAATGACTAAAATGTTCTAAATCCTTGGGAGCATTTCTGAAATATATAGAGAGAATTTTTTAGAGATTTTCTTAGGAGGTTTCATGCCTCACAAAAGAAGAGAACCTCAAGAATATCTCAAACTATGTTTAGGAACTTATAGATGGAGAAATAGTGGCAATAGTATCCCAATAAACTGAATGTTTGTCTAGCATTAAGATTATAAGTTTTATCCCCCTTGGGTATTTCTGAAAATGCAAACAAAAATGCAATTTGTCATGCAGAAAAGCAATCACTTGCCTTCTTTCTGGACCCAATAGGAAGGAACTGTCCTGAAGATATTTCTAGGATTCCCACAGGACTGGTCTTTATTTAAATGCCTTGTGTACAGCCAAGCATCATTATTTTTCCTACAATATTTCATAACATCTATTTGCCGGTCAATCTATTTATGTATCAACAACACCTACCCAAATATATATAATTTGAATTGACTCAACTTTCATTCCTCTCTTCCTAGCAGAAGAAGTTGTAAAACTTAGACACTATATTAACCTTTGGTTAGTTAGAATTCTAACTAACACTTTGGTGTTAGAATTCTGGATATCATTTAGGTTCCCTCCATTAATTTTACTCACATAATATTTCATGAGCAGAAGAAAGGCAACAGTGATTCTCCATAAGCTACTGGCTGATAATGGCAGTAAGCATGGTTATAATTTGCTTTGACAGAGTTCATTAGCCATTGTATATCTTCATGGCAAGAGCATGTGCACTGTGACTTGAAATATGAAGCTGAAGTAAACATACTAAGATCTAGGGGAAAAAGCCACACAGAAAGAAGACAAAATACAAATATTGTGAAATAAGGGCAGAATGAAGACTAAACTAGATGTGCTTCATGCATAGGGAAGAGGATGAAAGATGGGAACCAGATTCATTTCATTACAACCTTGCAGTCCATGGAAAATTATTCGGGAAAGTTATTACTTAATTTATAATGGAAGTCCATTGGTAAGCTCAAAGAAAGAATATGATCTGGTAACATATTAGAAGAACAGCTGCTGACGAAAGATGGTGTATAGGGGGCCAAGATAGGACACAGGGGAGACATCAATCATGTAGACAAAAAAGAATGATGATTCACATTAAGATAGTAGTGATGGAAATATTAATATTTTACTAATTCAGAATGCATCTTCATTTATACCTTTATATTTACTCATCTGAGGTATGACTTCAATCTGCACCTGAGTTTCTTCAAACTTTGCTAATGAGATTTTTCTCATAGATTCACCATTTAACAAGATATAAATGGTTAAGAACAGTTTATTTTACATGTTTCTCTAATGGAAATCCAAACCTCCGTTAACTGTGATCAACTCAGATTTATAAGCCATAGATTTTGCACACTGGTATGGTTTTTTGGGGGGGATAATCAAATTCCTGAAGTAAAATAATTTAATCTGGTTTTCAAAATATGAACTTTTCAGGGTTGAGTTCAAGATTAGAGCTGGAGTAAACAAAACAAAGGGTACTATAATTTACACATTGCATTATAATGATATGTAAAATCTGTGAAAATCCTAACAATACCACGATGTGAATGAATGCTGGAAATAAATAATATGACCTGATATTTGGTAATTACATGCAGATATTTTCAGAGGTCTGGAGATCATTAATTACATTGAAAATATACCTTACACTCCTTCTCTCTCTTATAGTAGAAAAGAAAACACATTTTAAATCTTAAATAGGTCACAAGGTATTAGGATGACATATTGTAACAAGATATACTACTACTCATAAAAGCAAAAATACCAAAAGGAAATAGGAAGCTAATTATGAAGCACTATTCTGTGGCATCTTCTGTACTGTGACATATTTAAAAGGCTTGAAAGATGAAGTTAAATGACGTAGCGTGGCAAAACAAGCAGTTAAATATCCTTACTCTCTCTCTCTCTCTGGGAGTCGCCCGCCAGTCAAGTTATTGATTGCAAAGGAGAATAATACATATTGTTAACAAACCTGACAGAGACATCCTGATACATCATTTAATAATGAATAACATGAACTTGTCAAAATGGGAAAATGTTTTCTTGAGACTTGGTCAAATAGGTCTTACTGACTGTAACTTATGCAATGAATTTTCATACAGTGTGAAAATATAAAATATATTGATGATCTTTCTCTAGTGGTATGGTATAAAAGGTGTGTTTTAAATTAGGTCTGTAAAATCTCTAATAATATAATTATTCTTATTATCAGAATACATGCAGGAATATAGTTATCATAGATTATTCAAATGTGTTATGCAGTTTTTTTATTGCTGTTTCAATGCCTTTATTTTTTTGGGGGGTGTTCCTTCCATATCCGATGATTCTTTGTGATTATTTTTTCATTCTTATAAACTAACATTGTTATAAGAAACCTTCAAGAAAGCTCAGATGTGTGAAAAGAGTTTGTCAACTGATAGGCACACATACTTCACAGCACTCACCATAGCACACACATTACCAATGTCCATAACCCCACCACCCTCTCCCTATCCCTCCCCCCAGCCTCCCCTCAGTTTGTTTTGTGAGATTAAGAGTCTCTTATGGGGGCGCCTGGGTGGCTCAGTGGGTTAAAGCTTCTGCCTTTGGTTCAGGTCATGATCTCAGTGTCCTGGGATCAAGCCCCACCCCATATCTGGCTCTCTGCTCAGCGGGGAGCCTGCTTCCCTTCCTTTCTCTCTCTGCCTGCCTCTCTGCCTACTTGCAATCTCTGTCAAATAAATAAAATCTTTAAAAAAAAAAAAAAGAGTCTCTTATGGTTTGTCTCCCTCCTGATCCCATCTTGTTTCATTTATTTTCCTACCCCCCAAACCCCCCATGTTGCATCTCAATTTCCTCATATCAGGGACATCATACAATAATTGTCTTTCTCTGACTTATTTCGCTAAGCTTAATACCCTCTAGTTCCATCCACGTCATCGCAAATGGCAAGATTTCATTTCTTTTGATGGCTGCATCATATTCCATTGTATATATATACCACATCTTCTTTATCCATTCATCTGTTGATGGGCATCTAGGTTCCTCCCATAGTTTGTCTATTGTGGACATTGCTGCTATAAACATTTGGGTGCACGTGCCCCTTCGGATCACTACATTTATATCTTTAGGGTAAATACCCAGTAGTGCAATTGCTGGGTCTTGGGGAAGCTCTATTTTCAATTTTCCGAGGAACCTCCATGCTGTTTTCCAGAGTGGTTGCACCAGCTTGCATTCCCACCATAAATATATATTTATTTTATACATATAAATATGTATGTATACCAATATGGCTATATATATATATACATATATATATATATAATATCTATATATACAAAATACACACACACACACACATAAATACACAAGGGTGGGAGGAAGTGAAAGAGAGAATATAGTCCAAAAGGAAAATGTATTTTATTTTTCACAAAGATTTATTTATTTGAGAGAGAGAGAGAGAGTGAGCATGCAGAGGGTGGGGCAGAGGAAGAAAGAGAGAGAGAGAAAATCTGCAGACTCCCCACTGAGTGCGGAGCTCAATACAGGGCTCTATTCCAACACCCTGATCAGAAACTGAAAGTCAGCTGCTTAATGGACTGAGTCACCCAGGCACCCCAGGAAAATACATTTTAATTAAAAATAATTATATGAGTACAGTTGATGTTTGAATAACATGGGTTTGAACTGTGCTCGTCCACTTATATATAAATTTTTTCCAGTAATATAAATGTACTTTCCCTTCTTTATGATATTCTTAATAACATTTTCTTTTCTCCAGCTTTTGTTGCTAGAATAGAGTATATAATACATATAACATACAAAATATGTGTTAATCAATGATTTATGTTATTGATTAGGCATCCAATCACCAGTAGGTCTATTAGTAGTTAAATTTTGAGGGAGCAAAGTTATGTGTAAATTTTCAATTGTGCAGTGGATCAGCATCCCTAACTCCTGCCTTGTTCAAGGGTCAACTGTAATTCATTCTTTGATATTGTGATGAGTGCTAAACTGATCATTGAGAAATTCCATCTCAACTTAGACATAAAGTATGAGACTGAGTTAACTAAGGAACAGTGGATGATTATTCCAGTAAGGGGAATAGTGTGTGCAAAAATTTTGATTTGTAAAGATTGCATTCAAGTCACTGAAAGCCAGCAGTATGAACATAATACATTGAGGGGGGAAAATATGGAAAAATTGCTGGGATAATAGAGAGAATCTTGGAATTTACCATATAAGCAATGGTATAACGCTAAAACTTATAGCGTGAGAATTATCACTGAAACTTAGACTCTTTGAACATGAACAGCCTGTTAAGTGATGAACAGATAGTAAGGAAGGAAAAGGATTTGTGGCCAGTAAGGAGACTATTTTTATAGTCATGCCAAGAATAGGCACATACTTTTTCTGGTGGTTTGGCATGAGGGTAGTGAGGTGCACAGCATTCAATATCTATTTCGAAGGCAGATTTTATAGGATTTTAGTGATTAATTGGATTTGGTAAAATCTGAAAGGCCACACTTCAGAGTACAAATTTGAAAGAGCCTAACGTGCCTAGCAACTGCAGCTGCAAACAAGATATGTAATTTCCATAAAGAGATTTTCCTAAATGAGAATCAAGTTGATCTACTGAAAAATATTCACTAATTTTCCTCCCATCTTTTAACTGTCAATCAAGAGGATAGTTTTAAACATTATCTTAAAAATGTCTTTTTGACCAATCTGGTTCTAGTGTTGAGAAACCAGTAATTTCACCTGAAATATATTAATCTCTCTGTTTCTCTCTCCCTCATGAAAAAAATTTTGCCCTTGCATCAAAATAGAATCTCACAAAACAGTAAATAAGCTTTCAGCCAGTCTTTGACTCAACTTAAACTTACTTATAAATTTTAAAAAATAAGAAGTAGAAATCAAATAGTGTTTGGGTCAACAAATCCTACTGTGATGACAAAGCAAAGTCATTTTATTTTTTTAAAATCTCAGCTTGTTATTGATAGAACATAATTTCATACTAATTTATAGAATGAGAATTTAATCAGAAAAGCACTGAACTATCATTTATATTCTTTAGAATACTTGCACCTAGAATTGATTTAAACTATTGAAGAAGTTTTGACTTAGAACAACCCCAAATACATACATACATACATACATACATACATACATACATACACACACATATGTGTATTTAATACCACACACCTATAGGGCATCTACATATATCTTTAGCTATCACTGACTCTTTCAATAATGAATGTAAAATTAACCTTTGTGAAGCCTATAGTTATTAGTCTGTTTGTTGTGTGTATCAAAAAAAATCTGTTTTATCAGCATCTATTCCTGGAAATTAGAATGCGAACAGAGTCCATTTTATTCAGTATTTTCATCCCAGATTTTTATCATGGAAGTCATTCTTCTGTTTTCTTCAAATTCCTTAAAGTCACAACATATTCCTGCCTACAGTTTATTCAAGCAATCATTCTTACAAATGAGGGACATGTCTCTCCAGCTACAACATGATTTATATTGCCCCTAATGATACCAACGATTGCATCATTCCTAATTGTGTGCTAATATGTATTGTCCATATCTCCAAGTGTTTCCTTGAAGGCAACTTAAGCCTTGGAAACTCACATTATAGTATCTACTATCAGATTTTCATTTTTTTCTTTGTGCATAAAATTCATCTGCCGTTGTGAGTAAAAATGCTTCACTAAAACATAACATAAAAAAAGAGAAGCTACAAAAAAAAGAAGCTACAAAGAAATGAACAACACATATTACAGAATGTAGTCAAATCAGAACAGCACAGAGTATGCTGTTGATTGGTTTGTTTGCGATGTGGTTTACTAGTGCTCTTTGATCCACAGTTGCACAGTACAATCTGCAGCTGTAGCCCTCCTAAATGGAGACCTTTCAATGGCCTTCTGAAAATCAGAAATAAACACACAACACCTTCAGCAGTTTACTGTTTTTCAGTGTACCAATACTACTTTGTTTTTAAAACAAAATATTTTAAAAACAAGCTAATTATAATGAACCAAAACAGTGGGAGAAACAATATTAAATAGGAGAGATTATAAATGTATTGAACAATAGAATGATTATTTAAAAAATGAGAATGCAATTAATGAATTTCAGTAAACTTTATCTTTTATTTTGTCCCACTAATAGGAAAATATGAGTGTCTAAATGCAGATGAAACTGTGAGATGGGAAATATCTAACTGCAATACCACCTTTATGAAATTAGTTTTTTTCTAGATTATTATTCTGTAATTACATGTCTTGGATGTTAAACTTCTTGAGTGATGTATTACAAAATCTTGAGAAGCAGGTCTCAAAAATGTTTCATGTGAGCTCACTGAGTCAATCTGTGTTAGCAAAACTAAGAATTTTATGATGACATAAATATATATGATGACAAAATATATGATATACATCATCCTTGTTCTGCCTGTTTCATTCAAGTGCAGACTGCTCTCTCCATTTTAATGTTTGGCCTCATAGAGAGATAATCAGAAGATAAATGAATAGGTAAATAGAAAGTTTTGTAAGAATAAATCATAAAAGGAAACAAAAATAATGCAATGGTGAAAGTATTAAAATGATCTTCATCTACTTTTTATGTTGAGATATACATCTATTTATCAATTTATATCCACTGTAGCTGAGGGATTGTAGGAGGAGCATGAGATTTTGCATGGACTACTATTTATTCTCTCCCTTTATCTTTCCAATTACTATATATATTGTAAGCAGTTTTTCCTTGAGTACCTGATAGCCACATGATTTTGCTCATGAAGTTTCTCTTTTCCCTTAGCCAATCAATTAATAACATTTGTGGTAGATGAAGCATATAGAAAGTTAAGAATATCTATTAATATAAAATTCCAACAGGACCAATTCCCTAAACAGTGCTGGTCAAATCCCTAATCACCACTTTCTAAATTAATGTATAGTAAAATGCTGAAAGTCTCTATACGTATTCCATGTAAATTATAAACTTATTTATATGTTGAAGAAAACATGGATTTTTTTAAAGCAAGAAAATGAGGGGCACCTGGATGACTCAGTTGGTTAAGCATTTGCTTTCGACTCAGGGGCTCAGGTCATGATCTCGGGGTACTGGTATCAAGTCCCACATGGGGGCTCTGTGCTCAGTGGGGAGTCTGCATCTGCCTCTCTCCCTGCTCATGCTCTCTTTCTCTCAAATCAATAAATAAAATCTTTTAAAAATGAGAGGATAACAAAATGTTTTGTAGGATCATGTCTCACTGCAATTACATGGAGAATCAAAATATTTAAAAATGTTTTAAATTAACTATTAATATATTTTCTCTACAATGAATACTTCTATTAGCATTATAAAAAGGTCGTTGCTTTTTTCCCCCCATATTGTTGTTGAACATTCATAAGTCATCGTATCAGTTCCTTGTGGAAAAAAGCTTATCTGACTTTACCACATAGCTTGTTACAAGACAGTCAAATTAAATAATAATAATAATAATAATAATACAGTATATCCTGGATAAAGTCAAGTATATACATTGAAAAAATTTAACCCACACTGTAGAAAAGTACTATGCTGCTATAATGTGAGAAACTGACTTAATCATTTGTTGTAGTCACACAAAAGACATAAAGAAGACAAGCCCTTGCTCTCGAGGCTACAGTTAGGCAGATAAGTTTAGCAAGTAAAGTATTTGAAAAAGGAATTGGAGCACATGAAACTTTTATTGCCATTCTCGGTTTATCTTAACCATCTGTTTAAACAGCTATCTGAAATGTAACCCTGCTTTAGAGTAGTGATCAGTTAGCTAGAGATCTTGATGTTATAGGCATTGGAAGTTTGTGTTAAGTAAAAACACAAGCTTGGGCTACAATAAAAGCATTGGTTAGCCATTCTTGAAGAAGGCAAGATCTTTTAGTATTAAATTATTTTCTGTAAGTTTGAATGCTCTGAAATACACAATTGATCACTGCTGCTATAACATTTCAGTTTCAATGGAGACATTTGTTCCACATTTGAAAATTGAATACAACTGCATAGGTTGCACCTAGAGAAAAGAATACTGAAAATTGCTAGTGAGACCAGTACCCAGTAAGAAATGAAAAACAGAAAAAAAAAAAAAGTCATGGAGACAGTGATATGTAGAGAAGAGAAACTGGGATGGAAATGACCATAATGAGTCTGTAGAAAAATGACCAAACTGTCCTGGGTTTAATGAAAGGATAATTTTGGGGAGAAGTGGGAAATAAACTTGAAATGCCTGACATGGAGTATTTTAGAACCAGGGCTGTGAGATTAGTGGCAACTCCTCGGCTCCTCTCATTCTCAGGAGAATAAAAGGTAATAAATTTAAGGTAGTGATTCTTAGGGTCAGTGTCATATTAAAATAAATGGATCTTGAATGTCAGATTTCTTAGGTTAATATCTCCAGAGATACTTTTAGGTGAATTTGTAGCAGAATTTTAATTGATAGGGCAGGAAAATAGTCTGTGGCTAAAATAGAGTAATAGAGATTATACTAAAATAAAGATATCAAACTAATTTTAACCCACCCAGAAACACAGAAGCATGCATGTACACACCAAAGGACTTACATATATGGGATGTTTTACTAAAAGAATTAACCTTTCTACAAATTGTGTAATGAAAATAGCTTTATATGATTTCCTTTAAGTATATATAATTGATATAGCTAGATATGAACTGAAGTGACTCTATGTGTCTCTATCAATATGTATCTATATCTATGGTTGAAATAGATTAGTATGTGCACAGCCTGTTCTTGTAATGAGTCTGTACTATATTAATAAGATTTTTATGCAACAGGCAATCCTAATTACAAAGCTCAGTCATTTACTACCTTTGTGCATTTTCTCGATTATTTTATGTGGGTGTTGTACTAGATAATATTCAGTAAGGTTCATTCCAGTGTCAATACATTCATGTATATAAATCTACCCAATTATGTAACACCTTGCATTATTTCCCAGTTGTTTTGTATTTGTGAATCTTGCCTTCTTGCTTGACTTTTAAGTTTTTAGTATTAATGAACTATATCTTCTGGTCACTTTTCTTTGCCCAGAATATAGATGTACATGAGTTCCACACTTATCTCCATGACAGTCAATTACAGATACCAATATTCTATTAATTAATTCAAAAGTCCAGCTGGTTCTCTCCTACATGCTTGACGCTATACCAGGCTGTAGAACTCTAGCAGTGAAAAAAATTGACAAAGTTCCTACTCTCATGGAGCACATTTTCTAGTAGGAGAAACACACAAGAAACAAAGAAATTAGCATACACCTTTTTATTTAAGCCTGATGTGGAGCTAATTTATAATTGTGCAAACTGTGATACAGGGATTTTAGGAAACAGTACAAGGCTCTGTTAAAAATTCATGGTAATGGGGTGCCTGGGTAGTTCAGTGGGTTAAAGCCTTTGGCGCAGGTCATGATCCCAGGGTCCTGGGATCTGAGCTTCACATCTGGGTCCCTGCTCAGCGGGGAGCATCCTTCCCCCACCACCTCTCCCTGCCTCTCTGCCTACGTGTGATCTCTGGTCTATCAAATAAATATATAAAATCTTTTAAAAAAAATCGTGGTGGTAGTGTAAGAGGGAAATCTACATGATGAATGCAGGGTGAACATGGAAGCTCTCTCTGAGACTGTGACAACTAAAAGACAGGGAAGGCCAATTATGCTCAGAATTGGAGAATGAGCATTAGTAGTATAAAGAACTGAGGAGCTACAGCTTACAGAGTTGGGGAGACATGTATATGATGAGTTCAGAAAGAGTTTGATGGAAGTGACTTGGTGCTCTTCATAGCTTTCATTTCTGCACTTTTTCCAAAAAATCTTGATATCTTATTTGCAAATTCACCCCTCCCCATTCTCATCCACAAAGTTTGGAAGGGTTTACTGCCCCATGACCTTTAAGGGTAGGCCATGAATGTCTTAAACTGACCATTAATGTTTCATTATCCTGTTCACAATGATTGTTTCAGGAAGTGTATGACCTGGTTCTGGCCAATAAAACAAAGAATTATACAACATCATGGAAGAAAAAGAAAATGACTCCCTGTCCTTACATGGTGCTTGCTGTTCCTGGTAAATAATACAATTGTAGCAGGATATAGGGTCACAAGTAATTGACCCTATAACTGTGACTTTATTTCTGGGTTCTCTATCCTGTTCTATTGGGCTATGTATTTGTTTTTATGCCAGTACATTATTCTTTTGATTACTATACCCTTGTAATATAATTTGAAATCAGGAAGGGTGATGCCTCCAGTTTTGTTCTTCTTGCTCAAGATACTTTGACTATTTGGAGTCACTTGTGGTTCCACACAAATTTTACAACTCTTTTTCTAACTCTTAAAAAAAATAAGTATTTTGAAAGGATTACATTGACTCTGTATCATTTTAGTAGTACAGATATTTTTATAATATTAATTCTCCCTATCTATGAACTCAGGATATTTTTCATTCATTTCTTTTTAATTATAAATGTTGAAAATAGAACTACCCTATGACCCAGCAATTGCACTACTGGGTATTTACCCTAAAGATACAAACATAGTGATCCGAAGGGGCACGTGTACCCGAATGTTTATAGCAGCAATGTCTACAATAGCCAGACTATGGAAAGAACCTAGATGTCCATCAACAGATGAATGGATAAAGAAGATGTGGTATATATACACAATGGAATACTATGCAGCCATCAATGTTTTATAATAGTTTTCAGTGTACAGATTTTCACTTCTTTGATTAAATTTATTCCTGTTTGTGTTATATGTAAATGAGATTGTTTCCTTAATTTCTTTTTGGATAGTTTTTTTTTTTAAGACTTTATTTCTTTATTTGACAGACAGAGATCACAAGGAGGCAGAGAGAGAGAGAGAGGAGGAAGCAGACTCCCCGCGGAGCCCTGATGCGGGGCTCGATCCCAGGACCCTGAGATCATGACCCAAGCTGAAGGCAGAGGCTTTAACCCACTGAGCCACCCAGTCGCCCATGGATAGTTTTTAATGTAAAGAGATGCAACTGATTTTTGTATGTTAATTTTGGGTCCTGCAACTTTACTGATTTTATTAGTTTTAATACCTTTTGAGTCTTTAGGGTTTTCTATATATATGATCATGTCATCTGCAAACAGACAATTTAACTTCTTCTTTTCCAATTTGGATGTTTTTTTATTTCTATTCATTCCTAACTACTCTAATAAGTTGGATAGAAGTGGTGAGATTGGGTGTCCTTGTGCTGTTCCTATTCCTGATCTTTGAGAAAAAGCTTACAGCTTTTCATCTTAGAGTTTATCTATGGACTCTAAATCATATATGACTTTTATTATAAGGAAGTACATTCCTTCTATACTTAATTTGTTGAGAGTTTTTATCATGGAAGGATTTTGAATTTTGTCAAAAGGATTTTCTATACCTATTGAGATGATCATATGATTTTTATTTTTCATTCTGTTGATGCAGTTTATCACATTTATTGATTTGCATATATTAAAGCAGTCTTACATCTTAGGAAAATCCCACTAGATTATTCTGTGGGTCTTTTAAATGTGCTGCTGAATTTGGTTTGTTGTATTTTGTTGAGGATTTTCGCATCAGGTTCATCAGGGATATTGGCCTGTAGATTCTTTTCTTCTGGAGTGTTTATCAGATTCTTGCATCAGGGTAATTCTGGTCTTATAAAATAAGTTTGGGTCTGATTCCTGTGGCACAGTCATGCATGACTCTTCCCAGGTCCTTTTGTGGGTGGTGCTAGTGACAGAACCAAAGCCAAAGAAGAATGTAGCTGAGTCCACAACAGGTGGGGCTACTTCTGGGTCTACTTCCAGGATTATGGTCAGTGAATCTGCCACCTGGGCTTGGGCCTGCCTTGTCAAAATGGCTCATCTGAGTCTTAGCCTTCACTAGGATTTCACAACCTCCCACCTTGATCCCAACACTCCTATACAATTGGATGGATGCCTGTCAAATTATTATCATTATGAAGGGAACCAGGGAGGAATCTTCTATTATGTCATCTTGCTGACACCACTTACATGTAATAGCTGACATTTACTAACATTTTTCATTGAATCTGCTGAGTGTACAGTTGCTAGTCAGGATCCTGTTGCCATAGTAATATCCCAATGTACCAATTTCAGTAGATAACCATTTTATATATGATTTTAATATTTAATAACACTATTTAATACAAACATAAAACAGTGATTTCGGGGCACCTGGTTGGCTCAGTGGGTTAAAGCTTCTGCCTTCAACTCGGGTCATGATCACAGGGTCCTGGGATTGAGCCCCATATCCAGCTCTCTGCTCAGCAGGGAGCCTGCTTCCTCCTCTCCCTCTCTCTCTATCTCTCTGTCTGCCTCTCTGCCTACTTGTGATCTCTGTCTGTCAAATAAATACATAAAATCTTAAAAAAAACAAAAAACAAAAAAAACAGTGATTTCATCAAATGATCAGTAGAAAAAAATGGCTTACCCTATTGAAAGCTATCTACTTGAAACTTATAGCACACATAATATTGTGTTGAAAAACTAAACAGATTCATAGTTATAAGCAAGGCTAGCAATTAGCATTATTATGGTTTAAAAAAGCAGTAAACCAGTATTTAAGAAAAAAAATATATATATAAGAAAAAGACTGGTTCAAAACCAGTAAACCAGTATATAAGAAAAAAAAATATATATATATAAAAGAAAAAATGAATTATATAAGTATTAAACCAGTATATAAATTAATATATATATATATATATATATATATATATATGAAAAGGACTGAGGCAAAATCAGTAAACCAGTATATAAGAAAAAAATATATATATATGAAAAAAATGAATTTCAAAAGATATGAAAAAGGAACTAACATAAATTGACTTAACTATTGGACAATCTTGCTCATAAGTACAACTGTAAATATAATAAACAACATGATTCAATGAACTCAAACAATGCTTTGAAATAACGTCACATTCAAAGTTTATCCTATCAATGTTTCAAGGTTAATTGGACCATTTCTGGTATAATTGGACAACTTAATCTTCATGTGTCACTTCAGAAACTTTTCTACCTTCTTATTCTAGGGCTAGAAATGCTGACCTGTATTGATTGCATTTGGATTCTGTTCACTTGGCTAATGGAATAAGCTGACAGGAGAACCAAGTGTACTTATTTCCCAAATTCTTTTATCTAGGGCTGCAAATTTAGCAGGCTCCATTCCTCTTACAAAGGCCACAACTCCTGGCAAATGGTCCATTTTGCCTACGGGAATTTTTCGCAGGTTCCAGTAACACCATTCCTTTTCCCTTGCCTCGATGGGTAACGAAGGAGTTCCTTAGTTTCTAGTCTGTGGAGGCCTCACTGGTCTTGGTTTATACCTTCAATCTAAACCACAAATCTATGTATTAAATAGTTCTTTATTTTAAATTTTCTTATAAAATTATTAACACATATATGTGTGCTACTTAATCTTGAAGTATTTTTTAATTTATATTTTTCACTAATAGAGTCATTTTACCTCTAGTTTATGATTGTTAATGTGAAATTTTTATAATTGGTTTATTTTAAAACATCATTGTCTTAAGTTTATCTAGTTTCTTTTTTTTTTTTTTTGGTAAAATTTATTTTTTCCTCCCCTCTTTCTTAGTTCATCCAAATTTCTGTGTAGCTGCTTCATATATACATTTTCTGATAAAAATATTTTGGTTTTGGGGCGCCTGGGTGGCTCAGTGGGTTAAGCCTCTGCCTTTGGCTCAGGTCATGATTTCAGGGTCCTGGAATTGAGCCCCACCTTGGGCTTTCTGCTCGGCAGGGAGCAGGCATCCCTCTCTCTCTCTCTGCCTGCCTCTCTGCCTCCTTGTGATCTCTGTCTGTCAAATAAAAAAATAAAATCTTGGTGTTGTGCAAAAAGAATGAATACTGTTACGCTGAAAAAATAAATAAAATGGAAAAAAAAATAAAATAAAATCTTTAAAAAAAATATTTTGGTTTTGTTGATGAGTTATATCCTGAAATTTTCCTTTATGTTAATATATGTTTATATACTGATTTATACATTTCTTCAATTTTAAGGTTTATTTTGTTATTTTTTCTAACTTTTTGAGTTGATGTCTTTGCTAAATTATTTTGTTTTCATATTTTTCAATAAACATTTAAGTCTATACATTTTCACACAAGCTTTGTAATACAGTTTGATTTATTTCTAAACATTTCAACGTCTGTTTTAATTTCAGTTTTGCATTAAATACATATTTGGCTCTTGCCTGTTTCTTGCATTAAATATCCGAATGGGAAGTGTTTTGTTCTTCGGCAATCACTTTGTTGTTAATTCTAACACCAGTGAATTCTGGTCAGTGAACAAGTGTTGTAAAATGTTTCCTGTTTGGAACTTAATGGTTTGTCTTCAGCACTGCATATATATGGTTTTTTATTGGGATTTCTTATGTGTGTGCCAGTCCAAACTGCATTTGTCCTCTATGACTTCATTTAAGTCTGCTTGACCTTTTTCTGAGGATAGTATGTAATGTTAACTCCTTCTATGACTGTGCAGTTTTCAAACTTGTCACTAATCTAATCACTAACTTAGACGCCATCAAAGCTATATTACTTAGTAAGTTAATGCTCTTATGTGAGACATATTATGATAGATGTTCTATTGTAGTTCTTATTGATATATTTGTTTTGAATTTGTTTTTATTAGATAAGTTTTCCTTCATATATTAGTTTCTTTTTATCCTTTCTATTCAGTTTTGTTCAATGTCTTCTTAAACAGTATATAACTGAATTGTAAGCCACTACAAAAAATTATTTGATTAAAACTAATAATTACTTAAGGTACACCATATCCATTCTTCCGGGGAACCCTCTTACATTGTTACTGGGAATGAAAACTGGTTCAACCACTGTGGAAAAGAGTCTGGAGGTTCCTTAAAAAGTTGAAAATAGGACTACCCTATGACCCAGCAATTGCACCACTAGGTATTTACCAAAGGATACAAAAATACTGATTCAAAGGGGCACATGCACCCTGATGTTTATCACAGCATTATCAGTAATAACCAAATTATGGAAAGAGGCCAAATGTCCACTGACTGATGGCTAGAGAAAGAAGATGGGGTGTGTGCGTGTGTGTGTGTGTGTGTGTGTGTGTGTGTGTAATTACTATTGCTCAGCCATAAAAAAGAATGAAATCTTGAAATCTTGCCATTTGCAATGACATGGTTGGAGCTAGGCTGTGTTGTACTATTCAAAGTAAGTCAGAGAAAGATGAATACCATATGCTTTCACTAGTACCGTGAAATTTAAGAAACAAAACAGGTGAACATAGAAGAAGAAGAAAAAAAGAAAGGAAGGCAAACCCTGAGAGACTTTTAGCTACAGAAAACAAATTGAGGTTGCTGGAGGGGAGGTGTGCAGGAGGATGGGCTAAATGGGTGATGGGAATTAAGGAGGGAACTTCTGATGGGCACTGGTTGTTATATGTAAGTGATGAATCATTAAATTCTCTTCATGAAATTAATATTACACTGTATGTTAACTAATTAGAATTTAAAACTAAGAAGAAGAAAAAAGAAAAAAATTCTTTTGTGTTGATGACAGTGTTCTTAATAACATACCTTTTCTTCTGCTGTATTTATTCATGATGTGCTACTTGTACAGTCAAAAGGCAAGGAAAAGTATTTACTTTTTATATTCTCAGCTGTATTTCAGCTCTAACCTGGTTTCTTAGGATAATTGATTACTTCTTTTGAATTTGTGTTAAACACATAGAAACAGATCACTTTTTATCTTTACGTATATCATTAGCTATATGGATATTAGAATAGCATGTAAGTTAACTAAATTAAGAAGCATCCCAGCATTTGAGTTTTGAGTAACTCCATGTGATCTCTGAAAAGGTAATTTGTTTCTGGCAAAAAATAGGGCAACATCTAAAATCACTTGCAAGATAGTCTACCATTTTTGGTTCTCTAATTTTGTCACTTTCTGCTATCACCTAGAATAGTCTGAGTATTTTCAATGTCTTCTGATTAGAAGACATCACAGTCAGGGGAGACTGGGTGGCTCAGTCAGTTAAGCATCTCCCTTCAGCTCAGGTCATGATCTCAGGGTCCTGGGATCAACCACCCCCACCAATGTAGGGCTCCCTCTTTGGGGGAGGGAGGATCTGCTTCTCTCTACCTCTGCCTGTCCCACTGTTTGTGCTCTCTCAAATAAATGAATAAAATCATTAAAAAAATTAAAACATCATGGTGTAACAGTGAATCTTTGTAGTCAAAAATCCTAGTCTCATTATTCTAACATTTCATTTTGTTGTATTAGTGCTGAAATGTAAGCATGGAACAAAATAAAATAAGATTCTTGAAAAAAAGTATTTAGAACTTGAGGCATGTAGTTGTTAAGAATAACTTTGTACTTAGTTGTGCACATTATTTATTTGCTATTTACCATACTTTTTATTATTTCATTTTTTAATTCTTCTTTTTTTTTTTTTTAAAGATTGTATTTACTTATTTGAGAGAGAGAGAGAGAGCATGAGCACAAGCAGGAGAGGGATAGAGGGAGAGAGAGAAGCAGACTTCCTGCCAGCAGGGAGCCCCATGCAGGGATCAGTCCCAGGACCCTGAGATCATGGCCTGAGCCAAAGACAGACACTTAACCAACTGAGCCACCCAGGTGCCCCTAATTTTTATTTTCATATGTTTATTTAAACCATCAGCTATTAATTTATTATTTTTCTCTCTCAGTTTATGCATTGCATATGAGTTTTCTTATTTACTGAATGAAATTGTTTTTATTGCACTTTCAAAATCTTCTGATGATTGAGTCTTCATACTAATAGAGTGAAACGGCCTAAATTAACCTTTGCAATTATTCCAAAATAGTACTACTAAACAAGAAATTTAAAAAATCTCCAACTAAGAAAACTGATAATTTAGTTTGTGATAGTAAGATCCTAAACAAAAACTCAATTTGATATTCTAACATAAGAGTTATGATATGTGCTG
This sequence comes from Meles meles, assembly GCF_922984935.1. Classification (NCBI taxonomy): domain Eukaryota; kingdom Metazoa; phylum Chordata; class Mammalia; order Carnivora; family Mustelidae; genus Meles; species Meles meles. The sequence goes on from NC_060070.1 coordinate 29,572,936, forward strand.
TCCTCTGTAAATGACCTATGACGTTATTCTGTCATCATTCATTTTTTAAATTTTTTATTTTATTTCTTTTCAGTGTTCTAGAATTCATTGTTTATGAACCACACCCAGTGCTCCATGCAATACATGCCCCCCATAATACCCATGAACAGGCTCACCTAACCCCCCATCCCCTACCCCTCCAAAACCCTCAGTTTGCTTCTCAGAGTCCACAGTCTCTCATGGTTTGTCTCCCCCTCCAATTTCTTTACCTTTGAATTTTTTTCCTATAATTATAATGAATTTGTATAGAGCTAAATACATGACTCTATCCAAGCTCCCTTATGAGGCATAGCTCTCATTTTAAGATTAGCTGGAGCTGTAATCTATGGCCAAGGCTTGATTTGTCATAGCACTGAAGTACAGGTAGCTCTTTTACTTTTGTTCAAATCTATTTTCTGCATGATTCATACTGGTCAATGAAAGGATTATAGAGCATCTTAACAGAAATAGAAGAATTTTTGAAAATCAATACTTTAGATGACCTGAAATGTCAACATAAAAGCAAAAGTTAAAGAGGAAACACCTCAGTATTAGAGAAACAAGTTCCTTAATTCAAAACCATATAGAAGTAGAAATTTCTTTTATAAAAATAGAAATGTATACAGACCAGAAGACAACTATCTACAAAAAAATAATAATATCAGAAGAAATAACTATTATAGACACATTGAAAGAAGTTAAGAGTTTTTCTCAGCTTTCCATCTCTTAGAATTTACCAATCTGGGGAACTGCTGCTACAAGTGAATAGTACAGATAAGAAGAAAATGCTGTGCTAGAGAGGATGGTGACTTACATAATTTTCTAGGGGACTTGAGTCAAGGTATAGGAGTATGGAGCTTAGGTATGAATGTCATTTATCTGTCATTCCTCCTAAGTCAACACCTGTCTCACCTTCAGCAAGATTTAGAACATTCTACAGAAGGCCCTTTGTGGACAAGGACCTACACGGAATAATAGTTTTGCTTCTTGAAAAAAATCATTTGGCTTGATTTGGGAGAGTAAAAAGACCCTTCGTAGATTTTAATAAAAGTATCAATAAAAAGTATTTCATCATAATTTATGATAGATTATCACAAATTTTCTTTTTTTTAAAGGAATCTCAGTAAAGAAAAGTAGACATACTTTATACCTTCCCCATTCTGTGAATTTCTTGTGATCTCAATCATACACAGAGGCCAACTATAAAATGTTTAGTTACATAATTCAGTGAACTCTGATGATTTAAAAGACTAATTTGGACCTATCTCTTGTTTGTGTATTAATTTATGCAATGTTTGAACTATTATATATTATAATCAGTACCCAAGGCACTTTCATTATAACATCACCTGCCTAGTCCCATCAAAAAAATAAAAATAATAAAACAATAAATTCTGTATTTCAGGGATCTTATTGGCTTCTTGTCAGTTTGAAGTAAAGAGTTGTGATAGCCTTACCTAAATTGTTAGGCAATAAAAAAGTCCACAACTATATATGTATAGTTGTGACATTATCTATGGGACCATTGGAAAATTATCTTAAAAGAACCCATCCTTACACATAATTAACATTGAATGAATTCTTGGTGAACAAATGAATGGATTAAAAAATGTAGCCTTGTATGTTTGCAAAATATTTTATGTAGGTTGTAATATATTTCTGTAAGGAGGTGTTAGAACAAAGAACATTTCAGTCAATGCAGCAGAAAAGGAAAATATCTGTATAGTGTAGCCTAATACGATGACCATATGAATTATCACTTTATGTTACTTGACAAACTGTTTTGTTTTGTTTTGTTTTTAATATATATACGTGCTCCTTCACAGTAGAAGACTACCTATGCCCGTTCTTCCCCCGCCCAGCCGCGAGCCCAGAGAGAGGAAGAGGGATGATGCCCAGAGGGCCAAGGGACCTCTCCCCCAAAAAGACCAAGCAGGAAGCTAGTGGGTGGAGACGGGGAGCCACGCAGGCCTTCTCTTACCATGAAGACTCCGCCATTGTCCCTAGCTCAGATGGTGTCTCGGAAGTTGGGCTGCCGGCTGTCCTTCTCAAGGATGAAGGGCCGCAGAGGCAGCAATCCGAACTTGCACTTGATCCTGGGGAGCTGCTTCAGATTGATGCCGGATTCAGAAACGAAGTCCCTTTCGCACTCCTTGTGCAGCGGCGAAACGATTTACTGGAATTCTGAGGCAAAAGCCTGGTTTGTCCTGTCAACAAGCAGCCCCACAGCCCCTCAGAAGCAATGGCGCCCAGAGCCCTCAGGGTTGGTCGCAGCCTGAGGAGACCTCTGCTTGCAGAAGGGCCAGCTCGAGACGCAACGTGTGTGCGTACACTCGGCGAAAGAGAAAGAGCTTGCTTCTGCTTCCCAGGGACACTTCACGTCCACTTTTGCGAGAGAATGTCACTTTTTGTGAAAGGGCAGGTGGCGAGTGAGTGTGGAGGCCCAATAAAACACTGCTCTACCCAGAAACCCGATGGCGGACTCCATGTAGACAATGCGAAGGACTCGGCAGAGCAGGGAGCGTAGCTCTTTGGCAGCGACCCTGGTCTCCGCAGCCAGGATGGCTAGGCAGCTGGCTCTCACAGGCCTTACCCTGCTTTCTGACAGGGAGCCTGAGATGAGGCATCTAGAATTTGGTGCCCGTGGACTCTGGCTGTGGAAATGGCCCCGGGCTGTCTGCAGGACCGCCGGATGCAAGAATTCATTACAGAAGTGGGAGACAGCAGCAAAGTGATGCGTAGGGACCCTGAGAATGGTGTCCTGATTCCGCCAGTCCGGCTTCACGGTCACAGCGTTGAGCTCCTGCGCAAGTACTGGGGAGCCAGTGGGCTTTGTGCCATCTGTGAAGTACAGAGTCTTATTCCTACGGAGGCATTCAAGTACGGTACGTATGTTAACAGAGACCTCAGGACTTCACCTCTTCCAAGTAGTTGCTCAGTACTCTGTCCCACCCACATGTTCCGTAAGGACAGCCGCACAAGGAGTGGAGGGCTCCTCTTTGTCACCTTCTTCCGAACTTCTATTTTTCACCTTTGGGAACACTCATTTACGTGGCGACACAATTCTGGGCTTTTTGGCCTTCTTGCCTGGCTCGCCCCAAGCAGCTCCACGTCAAAATTGAGTGAGATTAAGTGTAAATTTTATTCATCAAATTTTACTGCATTAATCATGTCTTAATTTAGTGTTTTATCGTAGTCATAGAGGGGAGGACTTTTGGCTTTAATTATAAGGAGAGCTATTTTTACAGTTCTTACATACAAAAGACAGTTTATAACAATTTGTATGTTTGTAGTTTATAATGTTTTAAAAACATTAAAACCACATTTTAATAATTCTGTACTGTTTTGTCTTTAATCTTTTTTCAATATTATATTAGATATACAGATTTAATTTAGTTTTGGGCATAATAAAACTAACACACTTATGAACACAAAAAAGATTTTGGGTAACAATTTAAAAAGATATTCTTCGATATCAGTGTTTATCATGGTAGAAAATTTCAATTTCTTTTTGTTTCTATGTTAAGAAATAATATATAGCCTAGTTAAGAAAACACTTTCATATAGAAAACAATTGGTAAATTAACATTTGTCATATTTGTCATTAAAACTGAACTACCAAATGCCTTAAATTCATTTACAGAAGTGGTATTATTTTATATACATTTTTAATTTTATTTAACAGGATAATATTCATGGTTTCTTTTTCTTTTTCCACTGAGGTTCCCTAATAACCAAGTCTAGAAAACTGAGAAAGGATGAGGTGCTATCTAAGTATTATTTTATTTAAATTTTATTTAATAAAATAACTCAGATAATTCAAAACCATGTCAACATATTATAATTTCTATTAATTTATGTTTTTAATAGATATTTTCTCATATGACAAAATGTAAATACATATCTAATGGTAATTTTCCTCCTCTGCCATTTAATCAGACTCAAAATTTTAATAAAAGTTATGTTAAAGATGTATTTATCTCTAAAAAAATAAAATGTTATCCAATATTGACAATGTTTAAATAAAATTATAAATATATAAAATTAAACTTATAATAAATAATTTTAAGTGTTACATATTTATATAACATTAGATAGCACTTAATAATATGTCCAAGAGTAACACATTACTACACATATCTGTGAGTCATTTCAAATCCTACGGTTTCCAACATATTTTTATCGCTTTTTTTATATCATTTACCAATACTTTATAATATAATGCACTATTTATGAATATTTCTTTAGTTTTATTCATTGTAGTCTGATTTTATAATATTAACGAATTTTTTCATCACACTATATATACTTATTTATGTGTATGCAGTATTTCACTTAATAAACAAAACTAATTATCATTTAAATATTGAAGAACTACTTCAACTACTTAAATAATTTTACAGAAATAAGTAATTTCAAAATATTTTTCCATGGCTATATTTTTGCTTTAGTAACCTTACTATAATTGTAACAGTAAATGCAGACCTTGACATTACAAATCTATGTGATAAAACTTCTTTTATCACATAATTATTACAGAAATTTTTTTCTACTTTATGAGTATGTTAATAAAAAGTAAAAATGTATCTAAACAGATAAGCATAAATAATTCATAATTCAGTCATGTCTGAATAAAATATAAATTCAGAGTATTTTCAATGATAATGCTTTACTTTCAAAATTAGAATATGGTATATTATTCAGAAAAGCTTCACTAATTTAGTGATATAGAAAATAACATAAAGATATTTGTCAGAGTAGTTTTACATATACTATTGGAAATCAGAGATAAATGGTACAGAAATTTTCATGGCATTCCATTTTTGCATTTAAACTCCCCAGATATGTTATTACCTTACAAATACAGATGTTTCATCTAAATGTTCGCCATATTTGATTACTAACCACTTAAAAATTATGTTTAATTTCTTGTGCAAAAAGAATGAATACTGTTACACTGAAAAAATAAATAAAATGAAAAAAAAAGTATGTTCAAGGCTAACATAAAAAAATTATGTTTAATTTCTATATTTCTTTTCCATTTTACCTTGAAAAGCAAATAAATACAGGAGTTCAAAGATAATATATGATTTGGGAAACATATCTCAAAGAAACCTACACTAAGACTACTGAATGTTCAACATTGCCTAAACATAATGCCAATGACAAACAATGCAGTTTTTCAAATTCTGAATTCTTCAGTATTTGTGAAAGATATGTGTATGGAGGACGGACCAAAAGTGATGAAAAGACAAAATTTGGTAAACATCCAGAGAATTCAAATTCCTAACGTCAACTTTTGTTGCTTTAATTTATTCCTAATACAAGGTTTGGGCCAAGTATAGGACTGTCAAAATCTCTCTTGCATGCTTAAGATTGGTTTAACACTAACTTGCAATCCAATTGGCATCTGTTAAAATGATTCTACATAGAAGTCCTATTAAGGTGGAGGAAGTCATACTGATATTTATGTAGACCCAAGTTGATTCATGCTGGTTTGGGAAAGTTTTACCCTTATCTCTGGGGATACTGGATGTTGGCTTTGACTCTTCGCCAATATAAGAGCTATAGGATATATAATGTTCAGTTTAAAGCTAAAACTCTTCCAGACACATTCCAGGTTTGGGTTTACTGATTTTTTTCACCTGATGTCACCTATTAGACATCCATATTAAACAATATGGCCAGAGTGTGTAATCCCCCTTTCTAACTTATGTCTTGAGCTCTTATGAGGCCAAGATTCCTTGTACAGATCTTGATGTTTCAATTGATATGGAAGCCTAGCTCCTATGCCATTAAGGATCCTGGGGAGATTGTACTTGAATATGTTTCAGACCCCTTACACTTTCCTATATTCTCTTCCTATTGCTAAATCTTATTTTTACTTTTAAATAAAAAGTGTTACATGATCATTCTGTGGGAAGTATGGTGAATCTTCGAACTATCCAAACTTGAGAAATCTTTGTAGTATTTAATTCACTTTTTCAAGGCTAGGACTAGTATAAGGCAAGCTATGAATCTAGAGCACAAAATTTTAGGAGGAACTTAATTGCAAGAATCTGAAGGTTCCTCCTTTAATTCTGTGTTACGGATTCTTCATTTGCCTCATTTTAGTCCAAGACAAGCTATCTCTATTCCTAGTCCCAAATTTCTTTCCAATTAAATACATAGAACAACTCAGACTTAGACCTCTATTACCAACTTGTCCTTATTGCTTTCCTGTCTTTGTGTTACCTCAGACAATGTATTCTTTATGAATTTTCAATCATAAAGTCATTAAAATCTATGTTTATTAATGCTCTCAATAAATATTGTCATTAAAATAAATTGAAATACTCTTCTGAAGCCATGCTAAAATATTAGTGAGAATATATAAAGAATGGGTTAACTATTGCCATTAAAAGAATTTTAAGTGTCCTTAAAAAAAAAAAAAAACCTCTATTCTTTTGAAATAAATTATGCTAAAATTTTCATGAGGAAAAATGGTTTGGAATCTCAATTATTTTAATTCTAGAAACCCTTCAGAAGTAGTGCATTGTGTTTGTTGTTTCTCATCCAGAAGTTTGATACTATGGTGGCAATATCTTACAAAGTGAAAGGATTAAGAGAACTTTGGCAAACTATTAGATGTAGCATTCCATGCATTAGAGAGTAGAGCCTGGAAGTACAAATAATTCTCTTCAAGGAAAAAACATTTGCCTTTGGTCCCCAGAACTTGTTAAAACACATAATGTTTAGGGGCACCTGAATGACTTGGTCGTTAAGCATCTGGCTCTCAGGTCATGAGCCCAGGGTCCTAGAATTGAGCCCCAAACCCGGCATCAAGCCTGGCATTAAGCCTCACATAGAGCCCCACATTGAGGCCTATATCAGACTCCTTGCTCAGCGGGAAGTCTGCTTCCACTTTTGCCCCATCCCTGCTCATGCTATCTCTCTGGCTCTCTCTCTCAAATAAATAAATAAAATCTTAAAAAAAAAAAAACAAACCACATAATATTTAGTTGATGATTATTATGTGTTAAAATAGAAAATATGATAAATTTAATAGTTCATAAAAGATGTCACATATTCAGAGTATTTTGGACAATTCCAAATGTGAAATATTCTTTGTAAACTTAGTTAATATCCTTCTTGAGTTAGTTTCCACAAGGATTCATAAACCTAAAAGATTCATTTCAATTGTGATGGCATTTTCCCACCATGAGCTGGTCCATTAAAATCACATTGAATGAGATTACAGGTAAAGTTCTCAGCTGTTGGTTAATTCTCAAGCCAAGATAAAATCATTTAATGCCAAATATCCTGCTATGATTTAAAGTAACCACATAAAACACTAGTCAGTGAAATGTGAAACTGTTAAGTGCTTTTCTTGGGGGCTTGGCTTGATATCTAGCACAGTAATATATTTTTAATATGGAAGAATATTTACAATAAAATTCTTGGAAAACACTTCCTTTTTTAGTAATTAATCTACTCAACACTAAAGAATTTAATATTACAGTTTAATCTTTATTTTCCCTAGTAAGAAAGCAATGGGATAAAATAGTTACATCTTTATCTTCTAAGTACTAACTTCTTAGACCATCATTTATCAATAATAAAATAGTTCACATTGATAGAAATTCATATAAATATATTATGGTGGGGACCAATATTCATGACATATAGAATGGTATTCTAATATATAGATTAAACCATTTCTCATCCATGAAGAACTGTATATCCTAAAATGACTCACAATAACAGATAAAGTATCATTGTTAATTAATTCTATATTAATCAATTTTATAAAAATGTTGTTAACTTCAGTTTTCATTTTATTATAATATTTATAGTACGCTATTACATAAGGAATAGAGTAGGTTTGGAACAAAAACATGGATTTTGGAAATGGTAATTTATTTATAACTTCAATGCATATTTTCTTGGTCAACTATCAAAAATTTTTCCTCCTTCAGCTTTAATTTTTTCCTCTAAAAATGAGACTAGGTTTCCCATTTTACAAACCGTAAGATTTTACAACAATCTAAGGTGAAACCCATGAAATAATTTACAAAAGTAAGTAAAAGGAAATAATTGTCTTAATAGACAAAGTTTATTGAATCCAGTTATATATGACTGATGAGCTATATCAGTGTTTCAGTATATATAGACTTTCATCTTTCACCATGGTTTTAGAGGTCTGGTAAAAGATTGCTAGCAGTTGTTCCATTAAAAAAAAAAAAGAATAGAACAAACATTAAATCCGTCAATAGATAAATGGATAAAGTGTTACAAAACATTATATATTATATACATTTATATGTGTATACTGTTCAACCATTTAAAAACAGATATTCTGCCATTTTTGACAGCATAGATGAACCTTGAAGACATCATGCTAAATGAAAAAGCCAGACAGAAAAGCAAATATTACATGATCTCCCTTAGATGTGGGATTAAAAAATCTCATAGAAACAGATCAGGATGGTGGTTGCCAGAAGTGGGGGATGGATGGTAGGGGATATGGGTGAAAGTTGTCAAAAAATACAAGTTTCTGTAAGATTAATGTTTTGTGAATATAATGTGCATTATGATGAGTATAGATAACAATACCATTTGTTGTATATTTAAAAATTGTTAAGAGTATACCTTAGAAGAAAAAAATTGTACATGTTGAAGTAATGAATGCTAACTAAACTTATTTTGCTTATCATTTTGCAATATATACATATATCAAGTCATTTTGTTGTATACTTTAAACTTTATGCAATGGTATCAGGCAATTTTATCTCAATAAAATAGGAAAAATTAAAAAATAAAATTCAAAATATTATGAAAGAAATAGAACACCTAGTTAAATAAAGGAAAAAATTTGATTCAATATTGCTGATGTGTTAATCTCCACATTTTTATCTGTAGATCCAATGGAATTCCAATCAAAACCTTACCATACACTTTGGATATATTTATAAGGTGATTATAATATGTATACGGAAAGTCAAAGGACGTTGAATTTCCATAACTATTTTTCCCAAGCTAAAGCCATTTTCAAAAGAAGAATAAATTTGGGTCTCAGACTACCCAATTTCAAATATTATCATAAAGCTATGGTCATCAAAACAATATTTAGGAAGCACCAAGCTATTTTCCTTCATTCTTCACAGTGAGAAGCTAGTGGGAATCCTGGCGGTGAAGCTCGTGAAAGTGTGGGGGCCCTCCTAACACTGAGCTTCCCAGAGATTTTAACTTTCAAGATACTCCATACTGAGCTGCCAGCAGTTCTTCAAACACACTGTAAGTTTACCTACTGTATACTGGCTCCAACAGTGGCTTCTGCTACCGGTAAGTTATTCTCTGTATCCGCCTCTCTCTTCAGTTTTAGAGGCAGCAGCTTACCTTATGATCTCGTTTCTCTGATGAATCTTTAAGGAGTTGTTTTGCAACTTGTTTGGTTTTATCTTATTGTGAGGCTGAGAATGTTACTTCCACACTATTTACATGTTAGAACAGAAATTTACACAAATAAACAAAATAGTCTAGGGGACTTAAATTTTTTAAATGTTATTCTAAGGAAAATATTTTTCACTGTATCTGACAAATGCTAATAATTAAATGAGCCCTAACTGACTTGATAATATGTGTGTGTGTGTGTGTGTGTGTATATATATATATATATATATATATATATATATATATATATAATATTTATACCTAAGAAAGATCTACAATGTGGAGAGTCCTGCTTTAGTTTGTTGACTATCTGGAAAATTGAATCTGTCTAATTTGCCAATTCATTTTAAATTTGTTTAAACTATTTACTCTATACAAGTTCAAATGGACTATTGATCTTGCTTCAATTTTTCCTTATGTGGGTATATAATAATCCCCAATTATAGAATAATCTTCAAATACTCTATATCTGTCTCAATATTTTTTATTAAACTTTAAGGGATTTCATTTTAGTTTTTAATGTGTAAAGATAGTGTTAAAATGAAATTCCTAGGTGGGAATGCAGTACACTGTTCAATTCTTGACTTTATCTCTAAGATAACTGTGCTGTTGTCAGCTCATTGTTCCTAAATTTTTTTCTTTATGGTGAGCTCCATATATGGAAGCATAGACAAGCACATCAGTAAATTTCTTAAAGTGCAGACATATTCTTCCTTGTCTTGATTTTATGGCAGTAATTTTATTTCATCATGATAATGAAAGTCAACTGTCCCTACTAATGTAGGAAAAACTTTTTTTTTTTTTTTTTTGCCTGACACAAATAGTCCAAAGTGACCAGACAACAGACAACTAAGACTAATAGGCTTAGTTGAACACTTACTGTATTTCCAAATAGAAAAACTCTTCATGAGAAAGTCAAAAGCAAGAAATCAAATCAAAAAGGAATTTTTTTAAAGACTTTATTTATGTATTTGACAGAGATCACAAGTAGACAGAGAGGCAGGCAGAGAGAGAGGAGGAAGCAGGCTCCCTGCTGAGCAGAGAGCCTGATGCCAGGCTCAATCCCAGGACCCTGGGATCATGACCTGAGCCAAAGGCAGAGACTTTAATCCACTGAGCCACTCAGGCACCCCCCAAAAGGAATTTTTTAACAGTGTTGAAAATGTGGGGGATAAATTCTCCAGGGTGTCACAGAGAGCTGCTATTATAACTTCCATTCCTTGTTTCTAGGCCAGTAATGTTCAGAGAGTCTATATTTAGGCCACAGCAATACACTGAACTAGCCTAGCCATTTTTTCTTTCTTTGATATCTAGTCTTAGGCAACTACCTGTAAAGTGAGAGGGACAAACACCACTGCAACTAGTGATACGTAACAAGTGGGTCTAGGACACCTATTTATGTAATACATTTTTTTCTCCTTTTAATTGCCTGTACTTTACCCAATGACACAATTTCTGTTATATAATAAGCTGGTGTTGAGTCACTCAAACTTAGTATCTGGTATTTTGGAAAATATGCACTTATGATAAGCATCCCCAACCCCTCTCTGTTACCTAATGCCAGACACTTAAAGTCTGTGATAGATCCACAATTTGTTTTTCAATTGAAGAATAATTCTCTGTTGCACATAACATAGCATTGCTTAAGAATTCCAGAAGTCTGTGTTGTAGGTTCCTACTAGGTTGGTCAGAAATTCCACATGGTACCTTTTTCCCTGTTTATATCTGGCATCATGGCATCTATAAAACCATATGAATCAAGTGACACCACTACTTAGTACCATAATTTGAAATATATACAGACTTCTCTTTGCTCCTGGCCCACTCAGACCTCCAAAATTGATTAAGATGTTATCAGTATGGAGGACAGGAATGAATGTTCTGTACATTGTCCACATATCCCTCTAACTTTACCACGGCAGAGAAAAGAAAAATTAATATAATTCTGAGACTAAGTGTATCTGTACTGCTCTTTGTCCTAAGGGAACCTAAATGGCTTCTGATTTCCCTTCTGAATTGAGGTTGATAGGAACACCTCAGTCGCCATTTGGCACGTGCTCAAGTTTGTGGGATATGTTTTAATAAAGATACTAAATTCACTAGAGCTGGGACTATTACATAGTTAAGGTTAAAAATAGACTACTCTCTTCTGCTATGATCTATCTGCTTTTGCAGGGATGAAAGTATTGAATTAAGTGAGGATATGACAGAGACTACCATCCTTGCATCCTTTAAGTCTAAGAAGTTTGCACTACACTATGCCATTCTAATTAGTGTTGCTGTTGGGACCGAGGGGATTCTGAGTGGGCATCAGATGTATCATGGGCTTCTACTGAGGCTTACCTACCATAATGGCTCCTGAAGAACCATGGTTTATTTCAAATTGCCACAAATCCCTGTAGGTCATATTCCTCTGGTATATATTCTGGCCTTGCTATCCCTCATGTCTATCATTCATTTTACAATTAAGTTTTACTACTTAGTCTGATCTATTGAAATCCTCTCATACCTACTGGTAATAGGGAGCCAAATTTCACAGCAGCATATCATACACCGGTCCTGGCCTACAGTAATGCAAAGGAAAGTTGGGGGGATGAGTGATTGGCTGTAATCGTAAGAAATTTTCTCACACAATTGTGGAGGGTTGGCAAGTTCAGAATCTTCAGTAGGGTCAGTGGATTGGAGATCCAGGGAGGAGTTTCAGTTCAAGTCCAAAGACAGTCTTCTGTCAAAATTTCCTCCTCTTCCAGGGAGGTCATTTTTTTCTGTGAAAGCCTTGGATTGGACAAAGTCCTCCCACGTTATGGAGGATAATCTGCTTTACTCAAAGTCTATTGATTTAGTGTTAATCTTGTCTAGAAATAAACTTCACAGAAATATCTAGAATAATGTTTAACCAAATATCTGGGCAAGCTAGTCACATTAACACATAAATGTTAATAGGTAGTAAAAGTAAGAATTCTGAAAACATATTTGTCTGGATTCATAACCTAGTAACTCATTTATGGCTATGAGTAACTTCACTTTCCTGTAATTCAAATGCCTCATCTGTAAAATGTGGATAAGAATAGTATCTATTAAAAAAAAAGAATAGTATCTATTATCAGAGGCCAGATATGAAAATTAAAGGAGTTAATACGAATAAAGGTCTTAATGCAGTGAATGACACATAGTAAATATTCCAAAATGGTGTTGTTAATAGTTTGGAAGAAGATAGCTTTTGCAGAACATTTTTGTACAATAAATGTAAAGTTTTGATATTGATGTTTTAATAATTTCATGTGATTAATTCACTGGCTTTAAACCTCTTTGTATGATTTGTAAGTCATCCTTAAATATATAGAAACAGTGTGTCTAAGGAAACAAATGGAGCAAAAGGCTTTAGGAACAATTAATTTTAGATTAATTATGTTTATATTAAAATATTTATTTTTGTTCACATTTTAAATTTATAATCTTGTAGTTAACTTCACAATGATTTTTCAAACTACTAGAATATAATTGTGAATTAAAAATTTTAATTTATAATTTTTACTAAATAATCCTTAACATTTTCTTATAATGGATTTTAAAATTTCCTATTCAATTTTATAAAATTTTATTATAATGAATTTTAAAATTTCCTACTTAATTTTATTTGTGGAGGAGGGGTAGTGTTTAAATATTCCAATTCATATTTATTCTTCTTACTAATACATTTCTTTATACATTAATCTTTATTTTTAATCTTATTTCCATTTGTTCTTATTTTATTATTTCTGAAAAATTGTTATATATTTAGCTTATTTTCATTATTCTTCAGTACTTAATACAATTCTAGATACAACTCATGGTTTTTGCTGCATAAATTATCTACTTTTATTACTTTAACATTATCTAGTATTTTAAATTTTTGTTAGGATAAAAGTTATTTAAACTTTACTTTTTCTAGGTAGTTTTAGAGACTGGAAGATTGTTTCTATTTAAATACAGCCTCCCCCCCCCCCCCCCCCATAAACATTCTCCAGATTGCTGCAAATCTTTGGTTAATTTCCAGAGTTTTGTAAAAGCTCATTCCAACAGTTTTTACCAGAGGAGAAAATTTATGTAGGGCCTCACTCTGTCAAGTTCACTGATGCTACTCACCCTTTAATTTCTTTCTGTTAACTTCTGAGGATCTTTTATATTCTGTATACATACAAACTTTTGTGAGATACTTTTTTGAAAAAAAAAATTGTTTCTTGACTTTTCATTTTTTAACCCTGTCTTTAGGAGAATAAAATTTTTATAATGTCAGTGCAATTTGGCTTACTAAGATTTTTTTCCTTCATGGTTTGTGGCTTTGGTATTAATTTGTGAAAAATCATGAATATTTTTTCTTTTATTTTATTCTAAAATGTTCTTGTTTTACTTTATAAATTTACATGGATGATCCATTGAATTGATCTTTACATATATTAGGAAGATTAATTCAATTTATTTTTGAATATTTATGTCAGTTATTTACACCATTTACTGAAAAGATTATTCTTTCTCTATTAGAACACTTTTGCATTGTTGTCAAAATTGCTTGGCTTAATTTCTGTGGGTATATTTATATTTTTTCTAATTTATTACATTCATTTATGTGTTTATCTCCTTTACCAATATAACCTACCTTTATTCCTGTAGAGGAAATCATTAATCAGATAGCTATTTTTAGGGACACCTGGGTGGCTCAGTCAGTTAAGCGTCTGCCTTGAACTGGGGTCATGGGGTCAGTGGGGAGTCTGCTTCTCCGTCTGCTCCTCCCCTCCCACTCATGCTCTCTCTCTCACTCAAAAATAAGTAAATAGTAAATTGTTTTCCACCCCCTCACTTTCAATCTGGAGGTGTCTTCGCGTCTAAAATGAGTTTCTTGTAGGCAACATACTGATGGGTTTTGTTTTTTTATCCATTCTGATACCCTGTGTCTTTTGATATGAGGACATGGAGAAGCAACATGGGGGGGTAGGGGGATAGGAGAAGAATAAATGAAACAAGATGGGATTGGGAGGGAGACAAACCATAAATGACTCTTAATCTCACAAAACAAACTGGGGGTTGCTGGGGGGAGGTGGGATTGGGAGAGGGGGAGGGGGCTATGGACATTGGGGAGGGGAGGCGAACCATAAGAGACTATGGACTCTGAAAAACAACCTGAGGGTTTTGAAGGGTCAGGGGTGGGAGGTTGGGGGAACAGGTGGTGGGTGATGGGGAGGGCACGTTTTGCATGGAGCACTGGGTGTTGTGCAAAAAGAATGAATACTGTTACGCTGAAAAAAAAAATAAATAAATAGAAAACATAAACTAAAAAAAAAAAAAAAAAAAAAAAAAAAAAAGTAAATAGGATCTTTTTAAAAAAGGTATTTTTAGCTATTTTATTCTATCCTCCCTATTTTGGCTTTTTATATGAATTTTATAGTCAGCTTGGAAATATGTACATAATCCTTACTGATTTTATAGGTAAAGTTGGAGAGAACTGACATCAGTACTAGGTGTAGTCTTTCAAGCCAAGAATAAGTAATGCATATACATTATTAAAGTCTTCTTTCATTTACTTCATTACATTTTCCATTTTAAGCATGTGGTACCTATGGATGGTTTTATGAGAAACTGTACTAGATTTTTTTAAATTATTATTTTGGTTTCTACTTCTTAAAATTTAGAACAATCGTTTGTGTGTGTGTTCTAGTCTATTTTGTAAGTTTGCTAAAGTCACTAATTTTAGGAGGATTTATTTTGTTTCTGTCTTTCCTTTTTTACCCCCTAGATTCCTTGGTATTTTCGATGTAAAAAATTATGTTTTTCCAAACAGGAACAGTTTCTGTCTTACTTTCCAAAATGTATGATTTTTACTTTCTTTTTCTTGCCTTATGGCTCTGACCTATACTTCTGGCACAACATTGAGTAGGAATGGTGAGCAAGGACATCCTGCATTGTTTCTGACCCCAGGAGAACAGCGTACATCCACTTACTATTAATTATGTTATCACTAAGAGTTTTTGTAGGTATTTGTTATTAGGTTGAAGAAGTTCTCTTCTAGTCTTAGATTGTTGAGAGTGTTGATTGTTGAATTTTGTCAGACTTTTTCTGTATTAAAAGGATATAATGATGTTGTTTTTGTTTTTAGACTATGAATATTATTTTGTTGTAGATAAATTTTCAAATTTGAACCTGCTAGCTTACTTGAGATAAACCTCACTTGACCATGATGTATTATTATTTCATGTAATTCTGGATTCAATTTCCTAATATTTTGTGGGGAATTTTTATATCTACATTCATTACACTTTCTCTTTCACTATTTGAATTTTTGTTTTGCTGTTCTTTTGTTTGTTTCATTTTAATATTTTTCTTGTGCAGTTTTGTTATTGGAGTAATGCTGACCAAATAAAATGCTTTACTTTCCTTTCTGTTTTATAAATGATTGTGTAATTGAATTGGTGCTATTTTTTCCTTAAAAGTTTGATAGCTTTTGATATCACATTTTTATAATATATAAACTATGACATCAAAAAGATAAAATGTGGTGGGGGGGCAGAAAAAATGTAGTGCAGGAATGCATTCAAACTTATGTTGTCAACTTAAAATAGACTGTTATAAACATAAGTTTTTAGATGGCTTCATGGTAACCAAAAACAAAAACCTGTGGTAGATGCACAAAAAATAAAGAGAAGGATTCCAAGCATACCACTCAAGAAAATAATCAAACCTCAAAGGAAGGGAGTAGGAGAAGAATAAAGAAACAGGTAGGAACCACAAAATAGCCAGAAAACAATTAACAAAAGGCAATAACTATATCCCCATCAGTAATTAAATGTAAATGAAGTAAATTTTCAATCAAAAGACACAGCGGTGGCTGAATGGATAAAAATCAAGACACACGTATGTGCTGCCTACAAGAAACTCACTTTAGATGTAAGGAAATGCACAAACTGAAAGTGAAGGGATAGAAAAAGTTATTCCATGCAATGGAAATCAAAAGAAAGCTGAGGTAGCTATACTTACAGCAGACAAAATAAACTTTAAGACAACTGTAATAGGAGTCAAAGAAAGGCATTACATAATGATGAAAGGGTCAATCCAACAAGAAGATATAATATTTGTAAATATTTATGCATCCATATAGGAGCACCGAATATATAAAGCAAATATTAACATGCCTAAAGAGAAAATTAACAATACAATAATAGAAAGTACATTAATATTCTACTTCCAATAACAGATAGATCAAGCAGACAGGAAATCAATACAGAAACATTGACTTTAAATGATGTATTAAACCTATTAAACCTGGTGGGCTTAAAAGATATCTACAGAACATTGTATCCAAAAGAAACAGAATACATAGTTTTTTCAAGTGTATATGGAACATTCTGCAGGATATAGGTCACACAATAAACCACAAAACAAATTTGAATATGTTTAAGAAGCCTGAAATCATATCAAGCATATTCTTTGACCACAAAGGTATGAAATTAAAAATCGATTATAGGAAGAAAACTAGAAAATCCACAAATATGTGTAGATTAAACAGTATGCTAGTAACCAACTGATGGGTCAGAGAGGAAATCAAAAAAGAAATAGAAAAATACCTTGAGAAAAATTAAAATGGAAATTCAACATCCCAAAATTTATGGGGTGCAGCAAAAGCAGTTCTGAGAGGGAATTTTGTACTGATAAATGCCTATGTCAAGAAATAAGAGAAATCTCAAATAAACAACCTAACTTTATACCTCAAGGAACTAGAAAATGAAAAGTCCAAAGTCAAAGAAAGGAAATAGCAAATATCAGAGCAGAAATAATGAAACAGAGACTAAAAAGATAATAGAAAAAGATACTGAAATTAGGAACTGTTTCTCTGAAAAGATAAAATTGATCAACCTTTAGCTAAACACATGAAGAAAAAGAGAGATTACCCAAATAAATAAAATTAGAAATGAAAGAGGAGGTATTACAAAGGATACTACAGTAATGCAGAGGATCATAAGAGATTCCTATGAACAATTATACACCAAAAAATTTGGATTGGAAGAATTGATATAATTGAAATGTCCATACCACCCAAAGCAATGTACAGATTAAATGCAATTCTTTTCAAAATTTCAATGACATTTTACACAAAAATAGAACAATTCTAAAAGTTGTATGGAGTTACAAAAGACCCCAATTAGCCAAGGCAATCTTGAGATAGGTAGAGGTATCATGTTCCCTGATTTTAAACTATACTACAAAGCAATAGTAATTAAAACAGTATGGTATTGGCATAAAAATAGATGCATAGATCAACAGAACAGAATATAATCCAGAAATAAACCCATGCATATATGGTCAGTTAATTTATGACAAAGAAACTAAGAATATGCAATGGGAGAAGACAGTCTTTTCAATAAATGGTATTGGGAAAATGGAGTACTGTCTTATGCCATCCACAAAAATTAACTCAAAATGAATGAAAAACTGGGATGTAAGATCTAAAATGATAAAACTCCTTGAAGAAATCATAGTTGGTAAGCTCCTTGACATTGGTCTTGGCGATGTGTTTTTTCTTTTTGGTCTAATACCAGAAACAAAGGCAGCAAAAGCAAAAATAATTAAGTGGGACATCAAAGTAAAAAGCTCTGCATAGCAAAGGAAACCACCAACAAAATGGAAAAACAGCCTCTGAATAGGAGAAAATATTTTCAAATCATATATCTGATAAGGGGTTAACATTCAAATACATAAAAAAATTCATGCAAATCAATTGCAAAAATCAAACACTTCAATTAAAAAATTGGCTGAAGTTCAGTCTGAATAGACATTTTCCCCAAGATATACAAGTGGCCAACGTGAAAAAATGCTCAATATCATTAATCATCAGGGATGTCACTTCACACTTGTTAGAATGTCTATTATCAAAATGACAAGAAATAACAAATGTTGGTGAGGAGATAGAGAATAAGGAATCCTTGTGCTCTTTTGATGGGAATGTAAATCAGTGCAGTCACAATGGAAAACAGTATGGAGCTTCCTTAAAAAGCTAAAAATAAAACTACCATATTATCCAGCAATTGCACTTCTGGTTATTTATCTAAAGAAAATATATATGTTTATAACATATTTATATGTGTACTTATGATATAATAAAATATAATAAACAATTGATATATAATATATAAAACATTATATAACATATTAAATAATAAAATGTATAAAATAAATAATATAATAAAATATGTATAATATTTTATGGTATATAAAATATATATATACTCCCATGTTCTTTGCATTTTTTACAGTAGCTAAGATATGGAAACAGCCTAAGTGTCCATGGATAGATAAATGGATAAAGAAAATGTAATTATAGAACATATATATATATATATGTAAAATCTAAAAACAAAAGAAAAGCTCATAAATAGAATAGATTGGTAGTTGCCAGAGGCAGGGGTGGGGACATGGTGAGGCATATAAGAGAGTGGGTAAAATGGTGAAGGTGGTCAAAAGATACAAATTTCTAGTTATAAAATAAATAAATGTCATGGTTATGTAATGTACAGCATGGTAACTAAGTTAATAATATGTCATATTGCACGTTTGAAAGCTAATAAGAGAGTAGATCCTAAAGTTCTCATCACAAGAAAAAAATTATTTTTGTAACTATGTTGGTGACAGATGTTAACTGGACTTGTTGTGGTGGTTATTTTGCAATGTATACAAATATTCAATCTTTATGATGTATACCTGAAACTAATATAATGTATATCAAATAAAAAATACATATATGTCAGAATTTGCCATTGAAACCATCACTGGCCCAGATACTCATTTTTCAAAATATTTTTAACTCAACTAAACTTCTTCATAATGTATACGTGCATTGATTTTTTAATCTTAGCTGTATCTATAAATGCATGATTTGGGGGGAAATTAATTGATTTAAGCAAATTTGTTGAATTTCTGTGCACGTAGTTGTTCATAATATGCTCTTACTATATTTTGTCTATAGAATTCAGTTATATTCCCTCTTTCATTCCTAGCATTGGAATTTGTATCTTCTTTCTTGTTAAATATTTATCAAATTCTTTGATCTTTTTAAAGAACTTGATATTAGTTTCTTTATGTTTTTCTACATTTTTCAATTTGAAATTTTATTATTTTATTATCATTATTTAATTTTTCTCACTTACTTTAGTTTTCTAAAACCCCGGATAATAAAAGGGAAAATTTTTGTTGTTCTCTTTTT
This sequence comes from Meles meles, assembly GCF_922984935.1. Taxonomy (NCBI): domain Eukaryota; kingdom Metazoa; phylum Chordata; class Mammalia; order Carnivora; family Mustelidae; genus Meles; species Meles meles. The sequence continues at coordinate 29,592,614 of NC_060070.1, forward strand.
CTGTGCATATGTGTTTCTTTAGTACCTTGAGAAATAGGTTGAACTGTTGAGAACAGGACTTGGATATGTTTGAGTTATCTGGCAAAATATCACCATAGAATACTCATCAGTGAACTTTCCCATATTTCCTTAATTTATATATCTTTATATACATAGCTTAACCAGTGTGATATTAAGAGCTGTGTTTTACATAATTTTGGTTAGTGCTTCTGAATCTTTGCTGAATAGCTTTAAGAGATTTTGAAAATTAGTTTTAATTAGTGAAGATCAATTTAATCAGAGTATAGGTGGGACTGAGGGATCATCCTTAATAAGGCTGTCCAGGTGATTCCAATATGCAGCACATTTCATAAAATCTAATATAGATCCTACACTCCCTCAATTAAATAAGTATATACATGTATTTATGAAGCAACTAAGTTTTAATATGATGTGACTCTATAACTAAAAATAAATATATATCACCAATTAATTTTCATTTCTGCTATTGGATTTGATAGACCAGTCGCTCCCTGACTCTAGTGAGAACTCATCATTTACATATGAAAATAATGGTATGGTGGCCTCATAGAACTAACCTGGTAATATGAACTTATGCCTGGGTTAAATACAGTTCTAAAAGGATTTATTTCCATGCTTCTATCTCTATTCTGAGGCTAATCTGTGAGGACTAGAGAGAATGAAGAACAGTAATAACATTATTTGTAGGCAATGGTTGTGCTGACATAAAATATATGCAAGACCACTAGATGTTAAAAAGAATCAAAAAAACAAGGAGGAAATTACTAAGTTTAAATAAAGGAAAAGCAAATAGGAGAATTTTTTATGAACTCACTTTTGATTTATTTCCTCTTATGTGAGAGAAAGAAAAAGGAGAACAAATATTTGGTTGGGAAACTAAGAAAATGACCCAAATCAAAGTAGAGATTTTCTCAGGTTAACATTTTACTCTCAGTTGCACTGTGCCTTTTTATTTTATTTTTTAAATTTTATTTATCTTATTTTATTTTATTTGAATTTGAATTTCTATGGTCTTTGAACATATTCTGTATCTGAGGTTCAGTTCTCATTATATGGAAACTCTCAGTTTCTTCCCTGGAGTCCCCCAGATGTGAAGTGGGGGACATCCCCCACTTGACATCCCAACAAACTTGCCCAATAAATGTAAGATATATTCAATAATATTATTAATAATCATAAATGTAAGATGTATTCAACGACTTCCTGTAAAGATTAAGTCTCTGCTAAATATGGATAGAAAATTTTAAAATAAAACTAAATATAATGTTACTACTAGAAACCCATCCACTCTACTTTCAAAATCAAGATTTATATGTGAGATAGTAAGTCCTGGTATGTCTGTTAATAGACATTGAAGGGAACAGCAAGTGAGCAAGGTGCATTGATGAAGACTACATGGGCCCCATTCCATGCTTAGGTGCTTTTAGTTTTAAACTTCAAATAAAATATCAATTTTTCTAATTAAGAAAGACATATTCACATTTTCCTATGTGCTATCAGCATTCTGTACATACACAAAATATAACATGATATTGTATTTATTTGTCTCCACATCTAGACTAAAAGTTTTATGATGAAATGAGTTATGAATTGAATTTTCTTATCTTTAGTGACTGGTGAATGAGTTTGATGCTTTTTCTCAGATAAATTAATTCATTCCTTCAATGGATATTCCTACTTACATGATACATATACAATATTTTGGGGATTCTAATATATACAATATTCAAACTAATATTTGATCAATAATTTTCTCCCACCTATTAAAAAAATCCATTTATATCCTACATCAGAAAAGACTGCAGTAACTCCAGTGACATCAGGTATTGATTTGAACATTTTGCTCTGAAATTATACAGCTGAAAAGAGGCCGTGTCCTTATGTCTGTGTGCTGGAGACCTCATTGATTTTTGTCTGACACCTGAAATCCATGTGTGCTATTCTGTTACATTCCCCCTGCCTATCTTAATTCCCAAGGATGTATGCCTTCTCCTTATGAAAGACTGTCTTAACCAGGTCCGTTTAGTATAACAAGGTGAATTCAATATCACATTTACTTAGACTAGCAAATATTCTGTTTGTAATTGTTGCCAATCTCTTTTAGGTAGTGGCCATAAATTCTGCCTTATATAGTGGAAATTATAAGTAGTAGAGTATGTAGGATATAACTACAGTGTGCATTTTTCAAGTGAAGGCAGGAAATGAGCATGAGGTAGAGTTTGAGATTGAAGAGATGAAAACCAACTCCAGCTAGAGGAGAGAACTTGTGGTTTGCTGATGTGCATAAAGCTACAGATATTAGTAGATCCTGAAAAAAAGAAACAATATAGTAGTGATATGGAACAGAAGAAACCCCAACACCTGATGGCTGGTGATATGTACAGCTAAAGAAATGGAAAGGGCAAAAATAGCTCTTTGTTTCTTTCTTAATTCCTGTTGTTGGCTTTTTTTCCTTAGTCTATCCCTAAAGGCTGGATTGGTGTCTCTCAGGAGTCTGGGATCCATTTCACTTTTCTCAGCATACCATCAGCAGGCGATTCCATTCGCTCTTTTGTTTTTCTGTCATCTGTGTGCTCATACTTCTGAATTTGTATTTCTAGCCCAGATATCATATCGAGTGCTAGTCAATTTAACCTAATGCACTTAAATTTTTTTAAAGGGAACTCCAATTCAACACTAAAAGGTGTTCATTACTTATCTTTCCTCCAATATTTTTTAAGCATTTAGCAATAGTATTCATTAAGGATGAAGGAAGATTATTAACATATTGATATGGAAATTTTTCATTTTTATATATTTGCATGTCTTTGTATACATGTCAAATTTTGAAGTATTATAAGTCAACCATGAAAATTGTCCCTTATGTAGGAAAAAATAAGGACTTAAAATACTAAAATAATATTGCAATGAAGATTAGAAATAATTAATTCATATAATCCTGTACATATTTGGTTATTTTTAACACTGTCAACAGAATTGATTCAGATTTCAAAAAATAAAATTAACTATCAGTTATTATATATTATTGTTTCAATTATTCTTATTTTCTTATTAACTATAACCATCACTATGACGCCAATCTTGGTTCAAATATTCTTGGCTGGCAGTATTCTGATATTTTACCTGAAATTAAACCTTTTATTAAAAAAATAAAAATATCACACTTTAAAGCTTTTCCTGGTTACTCCCTATTCAATTGCAGTTCAACACATATAAGGTCATTATCTTTGAGGATTCAGCTGTCACACTGTGATTTCCCTAAAAGTAGAGGAAAGAGTGTTTGTTATATTGACAGTTAATTAGCAGCTTTAGTACTAAAATGGTCTGGAGATATTTAAAAAGACAAGAAAAACAAGTATGGGGAAAAATTGCTTTCAAAGGAAATCACAGAAAAACCTTCTCTGTAATTCAAGTGTTCCTATAGTCTTTTTTATATACATGAAGTGAAACCCTGATTTTGTTTACAATGCCAACACTGCTCATGATGTAATGTATATTTTAACCTCTGAAATCTGCAAAGTACATAGTCTTTGTCCATTGTAGTCTAACCGATACATGATAGGACATGATTTAATGTTGCCTTTGTATCTATGAAATTCAGCAGTGGTGGTTTTTTTTTTTCCCCCAAAACATTTCCAAGGTGTTTCATAAAAAATTATAATGATATAGGGAAAAGGAATAGTTCAAAAAGTATTAAAATGATTCTGAATCTCTCAGTGATCATTTAAATAAGACTTTTTTAAGTCTATCAAAATTTCAAATCTTTTTTTTTTTTTTAGATATTATTTATTTGTTTGACAGAGATCACAAGAAGGCAGAGAGGCAGGCAGAGAGAGAGGGAAGCAGAGCCCTCCTTGCTGAGCAGAGAGCCTGATGCAGGGCTGGATCCCAGGACCCTGAGATCATGACCAGAGCCAAAGGCAAAAGCTTAACCCACTGAGCCACCCAGGCACCCTTCAAATCTTCTTTAGAATATTCTCAGTAAGCTCAAAGTCTGAGCTATCATTTATGTCATCAAAGTTGATAAGTACTGAAAAATACAGCACAAATTAGGAAAAATATCAGTTGCATCCCATTAATTGTATGAAACTGCATCAAATTTCATTATTTTTAATCAAATTTTAATTATCAAATTTCATTATTGAATTGAATGTTTTATTGATATTTAGACAATTTTAATTTGTGGATTATTAAACATATATATGAAATTATTTTAAATCTTTCATTTATGAAAAACTAGCCTAGTATGTGGCTGCATCCTACTAACCTGTGAAACAAATTTGATGTGATTCAAAAAGCAGACAAAAAACCAATACAATAGGTATTCATAGTTTTACTGTGGGTTATAAATTATGAAATGATCATTAATCTATATTTCCTCAGAATTGGGGTTCTTATCAACCTAGTGTATGACTGATTTTATGTGGAAATAGCTTTAATACAATTATTATGGGATCAACCTCTGTTATTGTTCTTATGTTCACTATCTTCTAGCCATGTGTGAGAAACTTCCTTTTATACTATATTTATACCATCTTTCATGCTGGGTACAACTTTCATTTCAATTGGTTTATGTGCTTTTCTTTTACTCTGACAATTCAGCTGAAAATTACAGAGAACTAGCAGGAATGATATGCCATATTGCTTACATGTGTCTATTCTTAAAGGCCTGTTCCAAAATTCTTCCATCACTTTGGTCACCACTCCTATTATATAGTACCCCTGTTACAGTCTGCAAATTTAAACCATGACCCCTCTCTGAAAGATCATTCTAATGTCTCTCATTGAAGAATACCCTCATGGATTGTTCAGGATTGTTTACCCCCTTTCTTAACTTGAGCATTTAGAACAACAAAAATGTGCTAAACAGGATGTAGCAATTATTTGAGAAATTCCATCCTTGTAACAAGTTTCATCCCATACTGTTTTTTTGATGGGCTCCATATCAGGGCTGCTTATTTCTCTTGTAGAGGTTGGGTGTTCCATGTTATTAAGGAGTATGAAGAGGTCCACTCTTTTCCTGTTCATAAGTCCAATTGTAAATATACTCATACTTCATTCTCTAGACTCTGTGGCCAAGCTATTGTGACATCCTATAAAACTGATGAAGCAATAGAGCTAGAAATATTTTACCAATTATTTAAGTGTCTATGAATAACATAATTTAATAATGTAAGTTTATCTTAAGATGCCTTTAGAATGATACCTCTGAAAATTAATACCATTCTCTGTTATTGAATGGATAATATGAGAAACTTCTTGATACAATAAAATCAAATCATCAAATACATCCTATGTCTGATAGTTGTATTCTATTGTTATTTTTTCTTGATTTGATTTTATTAAATGTAAATTGTGTCTTTATTATTGTAATTTCTGTTTTATTCCCTTTCACAATTTGGACATAAAGGCTTTTGTTTGTGAAGATTTTCCTGCATACCCCTGCTTACACATTTCATCAATACTGAAACTGAGAGCTCAGAGAAATAGTTCAGCTACTGGCAATGAATATTTAGACATTTTACTTCTGAGGCATTTTAAGAAATAATTATACTTTCTACTTTAGATATGCATTACTTGCAATATCTTGAAAAATATGCAAAGTTTTGTTAGTGTTGTATTTCATAGTTATTCTTATTGAGAAGACAAATATTGTTTCTTTTAAAAAGAGATGGCTGAATATTTTAAACTGTTAAACTCTAAGCATTTTATTTTGAAGTTCTCAGGACAGATAAATATCCATATATTATTAAAATTGGATGTGGTTCTTTAGCTGTATGTATTCATATACACTCACATGCATATGCACATATATACACATACTTTGTGTGTGTGTATATATTATATGTATGTATATACATACATATATATATATATGAACTAGACAATGACAACCCAGGTTAATAATAGTCCAAGTCAGCGGCAGCCGGTATATAAAGGAAGATTAATTATCTCCTTCTAGCACTACAAATCTGTTCATCCTAAGGAAATAAAGCATATTTCCATGTTTTTACCTTTGAAATATTCACTATAATGAGTTTATTACTCATATTTTCTTAATCTCATGAAAATTTATATTTACTATTCATTCAGAAATAGAGATGACTTCTAATGAAACTTATAAGTAATTTTGGAATAGTACAATGACATTTTATTGCTAGTTGTATTCTGGTTGAAATCTTTTTTTAGTTTAGGAAAGATCATAACCAAAAAGAGAGATTTCTTAGAAACGGCAGCAAAGCCTCCCATGACAGATTGGATATCGTATGTTCTGCAGAATCTCTTTGTCTTGATACCTAGCTTTAGAAAAGCCAAATGTGTCTAAAATGTTAAAAGAGAAACCTCGAAGAGGGCACTTTAAAGAAACTTTGAGTATTTTGAAGGTCTAACATTTAAAATGTTTACCACAAAAATTTGTCAGATGTCTTACAACTATTTCACTTTTCTCAACTCACAAAATTATAAGAAAGTATTGATGGACTATATATATATATATATATATATAGCATTTATATATTTATATAATATTTAAAATGAAACTTAAACTATAATAGAATTAAAAAGAAAATTAATCCAAACACAAAGCTGACTTTTAAAATGAACATTCCTAAACATGATAACATTTTCAGGTTCCAAGCATAGTTCCAATTTAAAATACATCTTAGTCTCATTCATTAATGAATATTCTTAACCCAGAAACACAGTAAAGGAAGATACCCTACAAATTTCAAGGAAAATATCTTTGAAATTCCCTATATTTTTCAGGGAAATTGATTTCTAATTAATATATCTCTCAATTGTCTTTTCTGTCTTTCTTCTGGTTTATTCCAATCAGTATTTACACATATACAGTTATCTTTCATTTAAAATCAAAGCAAACCAGAAATAATTTGATAACTTATAATATAACATTTTTAAGTCATATAGAAATATACAAAAAAGAAAAATGGAAAACTACATGAAGAAGTGTACTTATTACTCAGTTCTATCAAATGCTATCATTTTCCATACTTAACAATAGTTATAACTAAATACATGACTTAGTTTATTTAATAGTCAAGACCTATAGACACTTCTCCCTAATGGCTTTCCTGTCCCTGTCCTTCCTCCATCAGACAATCAAAACCTGAGGTTTTAAGTCCACTCTAGATAGGATGGACATGTTTTTTTTCTTGTTTTTTTTTCTTTTTTAAAGATTTTATTTATTTATTTGACAGAGAGAGATCACAAGTAGGCAGAGAGGCAGACAGAGAGAGTGAGAGGGAAGCAGGCTCCCCGCTGAGCAGAGAGCCCGATGCGGGACTCGATCCCAGGACCCTGAGATCATGACCTGAGCCGAAGGCAGCAGCTTAAACCACTGAGCCACCCAGGCGCCCTTTTTCTTGTTTTTTTAAAGATTTTATTTATTTATTTGACAGAGATCACAAATAGGCAGAGAGGCAGGCAGAGAGAGACAGAAAAGAGGAGGAAGCAGGCTCCTCACCGAGCAGAGAGCCCAATGTGGAGCTCGATCACAGGACCCTGGGATCATGACCTGAGCAGAAGGCAGAGGCTTTAACCCACAGAGCCACCCAGGTGCCCCAGATGGACATGTTTTCAAATGTTTATTGACCACTGTAGGAACCTTTGTAAGTCATTATTTTTCACATTTTTACATTTCCTTTGGGCTTTTCTTCCTCACTTGATTTCTTTTGGGCTGTCTATATAATTGCAGGATATTAAGTTCTATTGGTTATATGGATTGCAAATGTATGGAGTCTGTGTGACCCTTGTTTTATTATTGTTTCTATTTTGAAATTTAATGTAATTATAATTTATTAGTGTTTTATTTTCATCTATGTTGTTTAAGAAATTATTATTATAATATATGACATTTTAAAATGTTACTTTTTCTATTAGGTTTTTGATCTACCTGAAGATTTTTGTATGTGTATGTAAGAATATTTCATTTTTTTGCCATATAGAAAACCAATTCTTTCAGCATCACTTATTGAACATTTAATCTTATTTCCACTGGTTTGCAATGTCTTCTCTATAATACATCATCTTTTCATATATATGTGAGACTATTACCATGTTTGCTATTCTGTTTCACAGGTATTTTTCACCACGTAAAGTTATACTGAATTATTTATTGTGATTTCAGAACATGAAGGAAATTCTATTTTTTTTCCTTCAAAATACACTTATCTAACTACATAGCAATAGCAATGAGAATAAATGCAGTTAACTGCATGCAACAAAATGGATGGATCTCTCAAACAGTATTTTGTAAAAGAATCCCGATGCAGATGAATATATGCCTTACGATTCCATTTGCATAAAATTCAAAACCAGGCAAACTAGTCTGTGATGTTAGAAGTCAGGATTGTGGTTACTTTTGGAAAAAAAAATGACTGGAATAAAGCAAATGATGGGTGGGAGGTTTCTAGCTTCTGATAGCTTTCTTATTTGTGTGTCCATTACATTAATGCTCACTTTATTTTAAGATTTATTTATTTATTTATGAATTTATTTTTTTTAAAGATTTTATTTATTTATTTGACAGAGATCACAAATAGGCAGAGAGGCAGGCAGAGAGAGACAGAAAAGAGGAGGAAGCAGGCTCCTCACCGAGCAGAGAGCCCAATGTGGAGCTCGATCCCAGGACCCTGAGATCATGACCTGAGCCGAAGGCAGCGGCTTAATCCACTGAGCCACCCAGGGGCCCCTACTTATGAATTTATTTGAGAGAGAGAGGAAGTGTGCATCCATGTGAGTGGGGAGAGGGGCAGAAAGAGAGGAAGAGGGAAAGAAGCAGATTCCCCACTGAGCACAGTACCCAACTAGGCGTCCCTCTCAGGACCCTGAGATCATGACCTGAGCTGAAATCAAGAGTTGGACTGTCTGAGCCACCCAGGCACCCCACCAATGCTCACTTTGTAAGGATGTGTTAAGCTGTGTATTTTTTATGTTTTTATGGGATAAATGAATAATCAATATACAGAAAAACATTCTTTGTTATTCTTGACAGTAACACTCATTCTCAAGAATCTCTCCTATCTCTATTTGTTTTTTTTTTTAGCTTTCATTCTTGCTTAAACTCATTATGACCCAGTTTCTTAAAGAACTATGACCATGCCCTTGCTAAATTCACTAAGAATTTTGCTTTAGCAATACACAATGGAAAATAAATATATATAAGCTGTCAATTGCTCTCTCAGTAGCACAAGATATGATTGAATGTCTCCTTTTAAAAAAATTCTCTCTTTTTGTGAGAACTGCACTGATTGAACCAATCATATAAATTAGGATTATTGTTTTGGTTGGTGAGTATGAAAGAAGTGGAGGAATGCTAACTGATTGAGGGGCATGATGCATTATTCTTTGGAAATAATTCGATTTATAAATATTCTAAATAGAAATGCAGTAAAATTAAACTTTTGATTACCTGACATATTGTTCATTATTTAGAAAAAGAAACAGAGAGAGAGAGAGAGAGAGAGAGAAAGGAAGGAAGGAAAGAAGTGGGGAGAGAGAGTTTTTCTGTGTACAAATTTTTTTTTGGTCTCATCAATGCTCTGTGCTGATTTTTTGGTATTCCTATTTAACAAAGGTAACTTTTGGCTGATTTTTTTTTCCCCCTAAGGATCATTGGCTTTACTTCTTTCAGCTATTTCTTTTGAAGAGAGAGAAAGAAAAGCCAGTGTGGTTTGACATAGGTAGGGGTTTTCTTTTCATTACCTTGAAAATATAAACAGATGTCAAGCTGTGAATAAACATAGATGTAGTAATAACACGGTCACAGAGAAGAGATTTCTTAAGAAAAGTTTTCAATATTTTTAAACTTCAGAAGTAAACTCATTTACCTTTGTGTGGCATCTATCCTTAAACACTCAGCCTCTTCTTTTTCTGTCACTCTCATCATTTTTCCCCTCTTGTAAGTCTTGCTTTGATTTTGCAGCTGTAAAGCATGTCTTTTCTTTCCAACTACTATTATCTTCTTTATATCTATGGTCCCCTAAGAGGCAATTTAAGAAAGTGCCTAGACTTTCAGTCATCCAGTTCTCATCTTGATCTCTTACAACCCACTTTCAGCTAGTGTCTTCATTTAAGATTCCTTTTGTAAGGTAGCTACCGCCCTTATGAATTAACTGCTTTGTGATTTTTATACATTCACAAGCTCTCAACTTCCTTCCTTATACTTACTCAAGATATGAGTAGTAATTGTCAATACTGTGTTATCTTCATCATATCTTTATATTTTTCCAACATAAAATCCCATAAATCTTCTTACTCTATTTCAAAAATATCAGATATCAGTTCACCATAAAAGAATTCCCTTTCTCTTTTTAGTTATAATATCAGCAATTTTCCCAGTAATTTCTATATTTTAGTCACTCTGCATAATCTGTTTATCATTTTTTTGGTCCTTTCCTTTTCTCTTCCATTCTCTTACCATTTGTATTTTTTCCCATGTCCTCAATCATCCTCCTATCAATTCCAGTTGCATGGGTCTCTCAATTCATGACATGTTCTGCTTTATTCAATTCACTATCTGTACCTTCACCCATGACATCTTCCTGTATGTTCTGTTGCCATCTAAAACTCAATGTGACTAGGTCAGACCTTTGAAGTTTTCTACTAAGCACCCTTCCACTCTTCCTAATTCCTTTAGTCTCAGTTTTACCAGTGTGAAGCTTGGGCATTAACACAAATACCTTCTTAATCTCTCCCTCAAGGTGTTATTAACTGTTTTGTCTGTATAATCTTTATAAAGATACTTCTTTCTTTATCCCTAAATTTATAGTCTTATAAATGTTCTTATTTTTATGTTTGGTACTGTGCTTTTTGTTTTCTCTGAGGTTTTCATTTCTCACCCATTACACTATTTTCTCATAATATGCTCACATATTGTATTATTGAAGGTAATATTGCTTTTTCACAAAGAAATGCATCCTGGTTTCATTTTATTATTTTGTAATAGTCTAAAAAAAATCGGAAGAAAAGAAACATCTGCACTTCTTGAGTTCTGCATTTTTTCATATACATTCTTGTACTTATTAAAATTTTCTAATATACTTAAATATTTCATAGCTTTTTCATATATATGTAATCCATAAAGTATTGGGCATTATTTTTCTCTTAGTGACATCTTGTTTAAACAAAAATAACCTATGGGATTTATTTGTACTTAATAAGGACACATTCTAAAAATTAAGTTATTGTATACTCCAAATGTTCTTAGGATGAGAGAATAGTAAGACAGTTTCCAAATCTTATGATAGTTGTAGATCTTGAAATAGACCTATTTGAGATTTTGTGAAGGTGTTTTCTTTGGATAAAATAATAAATCAGCTGTTTTCCAAGTTTCCTTTCTTAATTCCATAGTTCTATTTCTACAAACTATCTTGATATTCATTCTTACTGTTTTATCACTGCTAGAAGCATTTTCTATAATCATAGTTAAAGAAAGAAACTATTGCAGTAATATAAACTTCAATAAAACTCTCAAAAAGGATTTCCAGGCAGTGTCAGATTACTTTTCCAAATTTTGATAATAAGTTGAATTCCACCAAAGGAAAAGTTTGAATTTTATTTTTTCTGAATTGTGTTGAAATATCTTAATGGTATTTATATTAAGCTACCATAAATAGATTAAATGTTTAAGCTTTGTAAAAAGAGACAGTATTTATGAGATTGCTGATAGATAAAATGGAAAATGTATGTAAATGTAATTTCTAGGTCTTACTGTATTAAAGTTTAATTCTGACTACCACAAGCACACTAATAGGCTTTGATATTAAAAGGATGGTTTCAAAACACCTTATATGTGACAGGGATATATCGGTATATTTCATCTTAATATTTATGTTTTATGAGGAAATGGGGCTGTGTTTATGTGTGTTCACACATAATTATTTATAGATAGTTGGTAATCATGTAGTATTGTTGGAATAGAATGTAGAAGGGATATAAAACCATTTTCTATGTAATAACCTGAGAAAAATATTTACTAAATTATTTCCTTGCCCAATGCACACCTAGAGTTAAAAAAACTGTAATTTGAAAATATCAAGTAACCTCTTATGCCTGAATTTGTTATATTCTAAATGATACTAAATTTTGAACTATGTTATCTAAAATATTACCAAAACTAACACTTACCTTTTATATTATAATTGAAAAAAATAGTGCTCAATATTCTGTTTAAGTAAATGAGTTCTCTTTCTTTTTTTAAATTTCACCAATATAGAGTTACTTATTAATATATCTGCTTCCAAACTTCGCCTTTATGAGAATTTGAACTTTGTTTTTTAAATACATTCGTCAAGAAGAAAAGGTAAGTCAAATTTCAGAAATTTCATTAGGTAGCTAAGTATCTGGTTTATAGAACATTTATTATAGAGTCACTATATGAAATAAAGGAGTGAGAGTGAGACCCTCTGCCTACTTCCAGTAAGTCATTCATATATACAAAAACACATCTTCTAGCTCCTTCAATAGAAGCATTCAAATGAGCTCTGGATAAACATTATAACAGCTGTATTTTAAGTTGGCAGCAAATGAACTAAGTCATTTCAAACTGTTACTTGCTTGCATAATGTAAACATAATTTTTGTGTAAAGCATTTTCATTTTATTATACAAACTGTCAAGTCAACATAGCTGTATGAATCTTGGTTATAGGACCAATTTTCTCTAAAGGACTTTATGTTTTATAATGCCCCAAACTCACGAATTATGTTCTTTATTCTCCTTCTTTTCAAACACAAACTGAACATGTTTTTCATCTTGGTTTACAAGATGAACTTTAAATATAGCAACAATTAGACAGGACTTGGCTATCATTTTGTTTCTTATTATTACAACCTAGCAAACTTTCCCTTTTTTATGACTTTATGTACTAGTTGAGGAATTTGAAATGGTTTACAATTTTTTAAGCTTTACAAAGAATTATTTAAAAATTATGGACATTCTTTTAAGAGGTATTAAGCGGGAGTTGAACTAAAAAGCCTGTGGTAATATTATTTGCTTGGGAAAATTTATGTAAGGTATCAGTCATATTCACGGTTGTGTGTGTGTGTGTGTGATTGTGTATAAATATAAAGGTTTATTCTGCAATCAGTATGTATCTCTTAAGAGTAATATGAATTTGGCTGTTCCTTATTTTAATCCTACTCATTCTTTGAATTAATCATAAATATCACATCATAAGGGATATCTTTTCTAACCTTCAAACTAGGTCAGCCCTCTCAGCAACTTTTAGGCTGCCACAGCATTCCCTATTTCTCCAGTTGTAACTCACCTTCCTTGAAATTTTTCTAAAACATGAGATCCCTATTTCTCATATTCACCCTTTATCATAGTCTGGGATTAGGACATGATCTATAGAGACAGCTATGAATATTTAAAACAATACTATAATCAATTACACTTGACAATGTATGTCAAAAATGTTAATTATTTTGTTATAGAAAATAAACCTATGGATTCACTTATAAAATTAATAAATGCATATAAAAAGATGTTTTTCATCACTGTTAAAAAAAGCCTTAATAAGCTAACTATTAAGTTCTGATATAAAATATATAAATATTATATAAAATATAAAATAAAATGTCTCTAAGATACATTATAAAACACATAAATACAATGTGTTAATCAATTTCTGTAGTATATTTCCTTGTATGAAAATAAATGATATAAAGTAGCATAAATAAATAAACTAGTATAACTAAACTATCTTATTCATTTTTTATAGAAATATGCCTAAGAAATTTTGTTTGCAGAGGGTATATTGTTGCAAGGGGGGGACAAACTTTTAAGATATTTTACAGTATTCTGTTATATTTGCATTTTCTTACTATATGCGAGTTTTATACCTTTTATTTATATGCCAACATGAGTTACATGAGTAGTGAAAATATGAAGTGATCTCTTCTTGTCTTCCCTCTTCTTCTCAGAATTAAATTCCAAAATACTGCCATAAAAATTGATTTTTAATAATAATAATATAAAATAGACATTCACTATGTCATAGCTCACTAATTTATGCTCAAATATTTTATTTTAAAATAGTTGATACAGTCTTTAAAATGGCCAAAATCAAAAAGAAAATAAGTTGTCAAAGATTAAGAGAAATCTGGAAATACAAGTAAACAAAGTAAAATAGATTGAAAAAAGAATGCCAGTATCTATTCTGGAACTAACATAAGTTTATTTTCCTTACAAATATTAATACACATACGTGTTTTAAAAGACAATATTAGGGGCGCCTGGGTGGCTCAGTGGATTGGGCCGCTGCCTTCGGCTCAGGTCATGATCTCAGGGTCCTGGGATCGAGCCCCGCGTCGGGCTCTCTGCTCTGCAGGGAGCCTGCTTCCTCCTCTCTCTCTGCCTGCCTCTCTGCCTACTTGTGATCTCTCTCTCTGTCAAATAAATAAATGAAATCTTAAAAAAAAAAAAAGACAATATTAATTAATAAAATAAGAGCTATTTTTTATAATTCTCTAAATCACAATTTAGTAGAAAAATTAATCTTTCTTTACATTCTTGACACATCCAAACACTGGTAGACAAATTAGCCATTAAAATCATCAAAATTGTACCTACATAGTTGGGGATAGAAACAACAAATAAACCAGAAGGATTCTTTTAGTTAGTTAATATTCTGCTGTCTTTGCATACATGTACAAATACTTGTATTGTTTTTTGAAGTTCTATGACCTAGAATCTTATTCCCTAGAATTATATTTTCTCATTTATTAATGAATAGAACAAAATATTTTAAACTTTTATGTGTATATTTAAGTAATCTTTTCTTTACTGTTTATTGCTTGAAGAAAATATTATTAGAAACAAAATATATTAGAAAATTATTCATTCATTGCAAATAAAATATTTTTGCAGATCCTAAAAAATACTTACTTTTGGAGTTATTAAGGGTAATCTTTCCTTGGTATAAATACCAAGTAAGCAGTATTCTCGACCTCTTTAATAATGTTTAGAAAGCATTACATTTGACAAATTGTTCATCTCTAATTATGAGGAATTTGAATCTCTAAAAGGGAAAATTATACAAATAGGCCACAATGGTATACTTATTTAAATGTTATTTCTATTTGATTGTTTAAAATGAAATTTTTTTTTTTCATTTGTCAGAGAGCAAGGTCACAAGTAGGCAGAGAGGCAGGCAGAGAGAGAGGGAGAAACAGGCTCCCCACTGAGCAGAGAGCCCGATGCGGGGCTCGATCCCAGGACCCTGAGATCATGACCTGAGCCGAAGGCAGAGGCTTAAACACACTGAGCCACCCAGGCGCCCCTAAAATGAAATATTTTAAAATGCATTTTGAACTCACACAACATCATTGATTTCAACCATGTAGTTTTCTAGGTGCTTTTGAGTGAAAGGATGTGGATCAACAACATAGTGTGTATAAAATCTTTATGCAAATGATTTGTGAAGTCCAAAAATGCATAAAATAGCTGAGGAAGGGTATAGAATGAGCGTAGGTATGGGTCTAAAATTACAATTGAAGAAGGCCCACATTCAATGACTTTACAGAATGTTTTCAAATAAAATACTTATCCATATCATATTTTATTAACTAAATTATCTCTTAATTCTTAACCTTTTTATCTATGGATGAATATGGCCTACTAACATCAATCAAAGTGCTGCCAATAATACTTTTGGTAGTAAGAAGTTAAGTCTTAACAAAGAGGCATGATAATATATATAAACTCAAAATGGCAAAACTGAAGTATTATAGTATTTATAAATAATAATTAGGGATCAATCTCTTAGGAACACTTCACAGATCAAGTCTTTTCTTTGACTTATTTTCTGTTGATATCAAATATTCTAAAGATTTCTAGACATTATTCACTCTTAATGGTTTGTTGTGGCAGTAGTTGTTATTGGTGATTATGAAATACCATTTAATTCTTATGATATTAATTTTATCTTAATTCGCCCAGACCCATTCCAATAATAAGTGTTTTCTAATACTTATACTCTTATTTTAGTAGGTAGATGCCAAATAGCAAAAAAAATTGAATAAACAAAAAAGTAAAATAATAAATTAAATAAATAAATAATCCCTTAGACGATTGACAGTTTTCACTGGTCATATGCAATATGCAAAATCCCAGAGGGAAATACATTAAATCAATACTGAAAAAATGTAAAACCATAGCTCAATATGAAAACTTTATGTAAAGTTTATTGCTCAGTTAGTGAAAGGCTGAAATTATAACACCTCAAAACAACACATCAACACAAAAATCTTTTTGTTGTGTAGACAATTACAATGCTTTAGGCTTTAAATATACAAATTTAACACATTTCAAATTAATATAACCTAAGAATGCAGAACCAAGAAAAGATTTTTGCATCAATACTTGTAATGCTTTTAAATGAACTTTAAAAAGATGGTTTACTTTTACATTAACTAGTTAGAGGGAAAAGAGATAATTAAATTCCAAAGATAGTTTATTTTCTCCCTTAAAAAATGTCTATTTTATTCTTAAACAAACAAACAAACTGCATAAAACCAAATGAATACTGGGGGTTAAATCAGGTGTGAAATGATGATATATTTCTATATAAGGTGATTTTAGGAATTTGGTAGTTCAGATCTACACTGTTTTTAAGATAAACCACTCCAAATGAAAACCACCACTGACAGGTCTACTTTCTATTTTCCAAGGAACTGAAGTTATGTACATTTCAAATTAGGAGGAAATGAGCTCCTCTATACTTTCCAAGTTTAAAAATCCTCACTATCCCCAGGGGTACAGGTCTGTGAATCGCAAGGTTTACACACTTCACAGCCCTGGGGATAAAAATACATTATATGTTATTAAAAAAAAAAAATTTGGAAGGGGAGGCGAACCATAAGAGACTATGGACTCTGAAAAACAACCTGAGGGCTTTGAAGGGTCAGGGGTGGGAGGTTGGGGGAACAGGTGGTGGGTAATGGGGAGGGCACGTTTTGCATGGAGCACTGGGTGTTGTGCAAAAAGAATGAATACTGTTACGCTGAAAAAATAAATAAAATGGAAAAAAAAAGTCTCATTAGGGAAGGTCAGGCAACGTTCTAAGGCTCAAGGATTGCAAATATAAGGATTCAACATTTGGGGGAGCATGTATCAAGTTATTTTTCCAACAATGCCTGACTTCAGCATAAAATATCTTTGTATTTACTATTTATCTTGTGCATCTCAAATGTCTAATAATGGCCTCAGCTATTACATCCTTTTCACTGTTAAACCATGCCAATTCACTACCTGTGAGATATTTTTTTTTAATGCAGAGCTTGAACTCACAACCCTGAGATCAAGACCTGAGCTGAAATCAAGTCAAATGCTAAACTGACTAAGCCACCCAAGCACCCCTTAATCACTGTGAGACTTTTAGCAAGTGGACCACTACCTTGTGGCAGGGGTTCTCTGTGCTCTTCTCATTACCAAGGACGGGTTCCTCATTACTAGCTGGAAGGCTGGCAAGAGATCCCATTTAAATATTGTCACTCTCTTTTTTGTACCACTCTTGAGAATTACTGTCACTGGTTTGTTTCTCAGGAAGCAGAAGCTGAGACAGGCTTTATCATGCTGTGTATTAATTAAGGATTGACACCCGCGGAAAGAAGAGGGTGAGAGCAGCACCAGACAGAGGGAGAGGTCAAAGTGATACAGGCCTGACAAATGTGACCAACCTCATGAGGACATCTGGAATGAATATGTCCTGTTGGCATTGTTCTACATTGAGATTGGCTGTGTTGATCCATCTTTGGATATGGGCCACACAAATAAAGCATGGGCTTGAGTAAGTTTATCTGTACAGCTGGGTCAAACCCAACCACAGGTGCCAGTTAGAGTGAAAAGTCCTTTTGTTAAGGAACCTGGAGTGGATCCTGGCAGAAGAACAAAGCAGCACTCAGAGACCTTGGAGAATCAAGAGGTTTATTTAGCTCCGGTGGGCTCAGAGGAGAGTAATCTCCCAATGTCTGAGCCCAGAGCATGAACAAAGAGGGTGGTTTATACACTTTTTTGTTTGTTTGTTTGTTTTTATTAATTTCTTTTCAGTGTAACAGAATATATTGTTTATGCACCACACCCAGTGTTCCATGCAGTATGTGCCCTCCATAATACCCACCACCAGGTTCCCCCAACCTCCCACCTCCCTGCCCCTTCAAAACCCTCAGATTGTTTTTCAGAGTCTATAGTCTCTCATGGTTCATCTCCCCTTCCATTTTCCCTCAACTCCCTTCTCCTCTCCATCTCCCTTACTGAGCAGTCTGTGGTGCTCTTGTGCCAGGGGCAGGTGGGGCAGGAGGGAAAACCCAGAATGGCTCTGGGGCTGGGGCTGGGATTCCTCTGCTGGATTGGTCAGCCACCTTAGATCACAGATTTCCATTATCACTTAAAAAAAATCTGGGTGATATACCTTACCTGCAACCATATATCTAACATGGGATAGAGTTAAAAATAGAACACTCATTTCTAACTCTCTGTTTAATATTCTGATTCACCTGTTGGTCCAGGTAAAGAAATGGAAAAATGTTTGTCTAAAACTGAGAACTAATTAAAAGATGGGTTTTTTATTTTTATTATAAAATTTTTGTTAAACCAATACTGTCTCAGTAATACCTTTATAAATGTTTATGATAAAAAGGGCACTTTTCACTCAGTTTGCAATGTGCATATGTGTGCTTTTCTTTTCCAGCTGTTCTTTTACAGTCTTAATATTTAGCTATTTACATACAGAGTGCCTATTAAGGTGTCTACACAAATCACCCATGCTAAATTATAAAGAAATGCAGGCAGAGGAATACATTTGAAGGCAAACATTATTTTCCTCTCTGTCATAAAAATAAAATATGTTCGGGGCGCCTGGGTGGCTCAGTGGATTAAGCCAATGCCTTGGGCTCAGGTCATGATCTCAGGGTCCTGGGATGGAGCCCCACATCGGGCTTTCTGCTCTGCAGGGAGCCTGCTTCCTCCTCTCTCTCTGCCTGCCTCTCTGCCTACTTATGATCTCTCTCTGTCAAATAAATAAATAAAATCTTTAAAAAAATAAAATATGTTCATTTTGAATAATTTGGGAAATAAAATTCTTTTTTTTTTTGAAACAAGACGTCCACTTCTTAGACATAATTTCTTTCCTAGGTGTGATTGGTTTTTTTGTTTGTTTACTTGTCTGATTTTTCTTCTTCTGTGTCACACTATATTTTGAATTTGAATGACTTCACATTACGTTTTTCAGATTTAAAAATAGAACATTTTACTGAGCATGTGTCTATAGGTATTTAGAGTTAGAGACTGAGGAGTTATGAGATATAAGACCCTTATCAGAAATACAAAACACCATTTTGTAGAAAACAACATAAAAGCTTGATTTTCTTGTCATTTCTAATTTTTAAATCATGGAATACCAAAATAAAAGGGAAATATATGGGATGTATGCAAATTTAGATAAAAACAGATGAGTGAAATTTTTTTACATGGCTACATTTATCTTTGTAAACATCCTTAACAAATGTAATTCATTCAACAATATTTTATTATTTGTTGTTTTATAGCTACTATAGTATCAATTTGATGCATGTAGTAAATTTCTCAAGTTGAGTAATATTCCTGTGTATGGGTAGCAGATGCTTTTCTATACCAAATGGTTCTAGTTTATTCTCATCAAACACGTAAAGTCATTTTGGAATTGCATGCATGCAAATGAGAATTACATGCATGTAAATTTGCATTTGAAATGACTAAATTCTCTTGCCATTTCCATTCTTTATTCTCAATAGCAAACTATTTTTCATATCTTAAAAGAACATATTTGTTTGAAACTAGTGTTTATAACATTAAAGCCAAAAACAGATGTTTACATCTAAGTAATAGGACCAGAACATTTGTTGTTATGATGACCTACTTGACATTTAAATTTAAAACATTTTAGAATAAAAGGTATAGCGCTCCAAAGGCCAAATTTTTATTTGGGACATTTTTCCAAAGCAAATGATGACAACTATCATATCTAAGCCATAACTATTTTATAAATCCAATATACTTTTAACAGATGTTTCCTTACAATATTATGAAAGGCAGAAAATTCAGGGACTCAAGAAAATTGCTAAGAAATATGTCTAATGTTAGAAATTGGTTAAAATTACATTCTTATTTTCAATTAGAGAAATTTCCAGTTAAATGCTTCAGGATAAGAGAGTGGCTCACATGAAATTATCTAGTGTCCTATAATGTCCTAAGATTTTTATTTCTTATGATTTTTAAAAAATAAATAATGAAGATTCTCATATTTTACAAAGCTGTAGTCATCAAGACAGTATGGTACTGGCAAAAAACAGACATAGATCAATGGAACAGAATTTAAAAAAAAAAAACAGAAATGGACCTGCAACTATATGGGCAACTAATTTTTGACAAAGCAGGAAAGAATATCCAATGTGTGTGGGGGGGGGGGGAGTGTGGCAGGAAACAATAACAGTCTCTTCAAAAATGGTATTGGGAAAACTGGACAGCAACATGCAGACAAATGAAACTGGACCACTTTCTTACACCACACACTCAAAAAATAAATCCAATGTAGATGAAACACTTAAATGTGAAATAGGAAACCATCAAAATCCTAGAGGAGAACACAGGCAGCAACCTCTTTGACTTCAGCCATAGCAACTTCTTACTAGACATGTCTCCAGAGGCAAGGAAACAAAAACAAAAATGAACTAATGGGACTTCATCAAGATAAAAATCTTCTGCACAGTGAAAGAAATAGTCGACAAAGCTAAAAGGCAGCCTATGGAATGGAAGAAAATATTTGAAAATGGCCTATTGGATAAAGGGTTAGTAGCCAAAAATCTATAGAGAACTCATCAAACTCAATGCCCAAAAAAAACAAAGAATCCAGTTTAGAAATGGGTAGAAGACATGAATAGACATTTTTCCAAAGAAGACATCCATATGGCTAACAGACATATGAAAAGATACTCAACATCACTTATTATCAATGAAATACAAATCAAAACGATGTTGAGACACCATCTCACACCTGTCAGAATGGCTAAAATTAACAACACAAGAAAGAACAGGTATTGACAAGGATGGAAAAAGGGGAAGCCTATTACACTGTTGGTGGAATACAAACTTGTGCAGCCACTATGGAAAACAGTATGGAAGCTCCTCAAAAAAGTTAAAAATAGAACTACTCTGCGATCCAGCAACTGCACTACTAGGTATTTACCCAAAGGATACAAAAATACAGATTCAAATTGGTACATGCTCCCCAATGTGTATAGCAGCATTATCAACAATAGCCAAATTATGGAAAGAGTACAAATGTCTATTGACTGATGAATGGATAAAAAAGAGATTCTATAAATGGAATATTACTGGTAGTGTGTGTGTGTGTATAAATAGAATATTATTTGTTATTTTTATATATGTGTATATATATATAATGTTTTATATATATGTATATACATTATTATATGAATCTTAGCCATGAAAAATAATGCAGTCTTGCCATTTGCCATGACATAAATGGAGCTAGAGTGTATTTTATTAAATGAAGTAAGTCAGAGAAAGATTACTACCATATGACTTCCCTCATGTGGAATTTATGAAACAAAGTCAGTGAACATATAGGAGGGGGAAAAGAGAAAGAAGGAAACAAACCATATGAGACTTAAAGATAGAGAACAAATTGAAGGTTGATGGAAGGAGGTGGGTGAAGGATGGGCTAGATGGGTGATGGGTATTAAGGAGGGTCCTTTTTATGATGAGCACTGAGTGTTGTACATAAGTAATGAGTCACTGACATCTACTCCTGAAACCAATATTGCACTGTATGTTAACTAATTAGAATTTAAATAAAAATTTGAGGAAAAATAATAATGAAGATTCTTAGAAGGAGATAATCCTAGGTTGTAGAATTTTTCAATTTTTGTCACTATGGTGATGAAATTCAGTATGATAGTGAAAACAAGCATATACTATGAAAATACATTTAGTTATCTATAAAGTATAAAGTATTTTTTAGAGATTTATTTATTTATTTTTGTGAAAGAGAATAGTACAAGCAGGGGGAGGGGCAGAGGGCAAGAATCTCAAGCAGACTCCTTGCTGAGCAGGGACCCCTGTGCAAGACTCCATCTCTCAACCCTGAGATCATGACCTGAGATGAAATCAAGAGTTGGATTCATAACCAACTGAGACACCAAAGCACCCCAAAATAAAGTATTAATATACCGATTTCTAGAGTTAGACTTTTAAAATCAGCAAAAAGACCTCTAAGGCAGAGGTAGACTAAAAACCTAGAAGTCTTAGGAATTAATAGACCAAAACCTGAACACAAACCGAGAAGAAGAGCTCTTACTTTAATACAAGTATTAAACTAAAGATGGTTTATAAAAGTAAAACATGAAAGAGTTTGCAAATACATGTCCTGAGGTTATCACCATGACTTCTGAGTGTAATTTAATGTTTATATTTCTTAAAGATGGATTTCCAATTATTCCAATACCATTTTGCTGAAAAGATGATCATTTATCCACTAAATTGCCTTTGCACCTTTATCAAACATCCATTGTCCATATAAGCATGGGTCTATTTCTGGACTCTTTATTCTTTGTCATTGATGTATTCAACTTAATTTCAATATGAGGCTGATTTTATTACCTTAGCTTTATAGTAAGTCTTGAAGTCAGGTAGTATTAACCTAATTTTCTTCTTCTTACTTGCTTCATCTCTTCTAGATATTTTTCATTTCCATGTGAATTTCTAACATTTAAGAACTAAAAACCTACTTAAAATCTCTTGAGGGAGCTTGAAGTAAAACCTTCCCCAGTCTACTCTTATAATGATTACAATCCTATTTGACATCTTGACTGCAACCTGTTAGAGACCCTAAAGTACCCAAGAGATCCTAAAAGTATTAACTACAAAAAACAAGATAGGGACCCCCTCCAGTTTCTTGTCTGGCAAATAAGAATCTTGAAAGTCACCATTTCATCCTAAGAAGTAAAAAGCTGAGCAGACTGAAAAATCAACAACTTGTCAATCGTAAAAAATAAAACAGCCAGTTATTTTATCAGCAAATTGGGTTTATCCAGGAATAGCAAAAGGAATTGCAATTTGGGACAAGCAGGGAATAGCCAAACTACAGGCAAGTCTTGAGAACAAAGAACAGGATTGCTCTTTTATAGAGGAAAGAAGAGCATTGGGAGGGGTTGTTATAAACAAAGCCCTTTGGGAGATGGGTAAATGGGTGAAGGTGAGTGGAAGATACTGGTTTCCAGTTATGGAATGAGTAAGTCATAGAATAAAGGGCACAATGTAATGAATATAGTCAATGATATTTTAATACCATTATATGGTGACAGATGGTAGCTACACTTGTAGTGAACATAGATTAACATATAGAGAAGCAGAATCCCTATGTTGCACACCTGAAACTAATGTAATACACATTGTTCATCAACTATACTCAAATTAAAAAAAAAAAAGGTCCATTAGAGTAAACTGACTTTTTAGTGGCCGGGTTCAGTTGTTAAAACTAAACTAAACTGAATTGTTAGTTTTTCATTAGCTGGGCTCTTGCTAAGTAAGGAGAAAATCTCTCTTCCTCCTGCTGAGGTAGTAAAGTCAGCTTCCTCCTGTTGGGAATGTAAGGGACCTCTCTTCCTATTGAGGTCTGCAACTGACAATGAGTGGCAGGACAGGAGAACTTCCCCTTCTGGCCTCTGATTCCATTTTGAATGAAGCTCCCTTTATCCGGTTTCATATCTTCCCCTTTTGATCAAGATCTTTTCCCAAAAACATCAGTGACCAAGTGTCAGGTTTTCCACATTCTGTAGCCTTTGTCCCTTGATGCCAAGAAGGACCTTTTC
Source organism: Meles meles (assembly GCF_922984935.1). NCBI lineage: Eukaryota > Metazoa > Chordata > Mammalia > Carnivora > Mustelidae > Meles > Meles meles. The sequence goes on from NC_060070.1 coordinate 29,616,525, forward strand.
TGTGTGTCATTTCCCACACTTTAAAGTGCACAAAAGAGAAAAGAGAAAATGTTAAATACAGGAAAAGAACTTTAGCCTTTTATGCTCCAGTATGAAGACAATACATTGCCCAAGCATAGGCACTATAGTTAAGACCTCCAATTAAAAGGACCCAGGGGGTGTACATAAGACCCCATAATATGTATTAGCATCTGTGGATCCATTGATCAGTATAAAGTCATTAGCATCATTCTGCCAAGAGTCAGGTACTGTATTATTATATATTGAAAATTTACCATAAAATTGTAGGTATGTCAGAAAGCTTACAAATAGGCTCCCTTGCCTTATAGTGTCAAGAAATCTCATATTTCCATCCCAGGATTATGTGAAATTGAAGCAAGGAATGGGGTTAGGTAGGTTTAATATTCTAACTTTATAAGAAGGACCTGTGGAACAATTCAAGCATACAGTGACATTTGGAATCTCAGAAAAATTACTTACAGGATAAACTAAGGGCTCATTGATGTCTTGGGCAGATCAAGGTTTCTGATGGAAAAATCCAACAATCAGAAAGGTTATCCACTTTCTCAAGGAACTGGGAAACACAGAAAAGGGTCATGTCTTTCCATGAAAGAGAGAGAAGAAGCAACAGTAAAGAAAAGATAGGCTTGATTGGTGCTTTCTTTAGATGTGTCATAGGAATCGATTCTCTGGAGTTCACAAAAGCCTTTCCAGAGAGGTTAAGGAGTCTTTCTGGGATTTCTTTTCTAGTAGATGAAATCCCTAGGTTGCAAGGTGTGATACTTAAAGTCTTAATTTCCCAGGAGTGTGCTATGAAAAGATTTGTGTACTAAAGCATAGTTAGTCTTAATAGAAATAGGCCTTTACAACATTGAGGCATATCTTCTTTTATCAACTGGAGATTATAGAGTGTGGGTAGAAACATTGGCTATCCTGTGACTGTCTCCAAGGGTGAGAGTTTAGGAGTTCCAAAAGGGATGTATTTTGATTTCCAAAGGAGATTTAGAAGGACCAAGGGCAGTGCCTTTGCCCAGGATATTTGGAGGATCTCTACAAATTTGCCAATTGAGTCTTAATGAGCTGTTAGTGAATTCGACCAGCTCTTAGGATTGAGAATGATAAAGCATAGTGAATGTGTTGTAAAACTGACCAAACAGCACAGACTTATCAAAGCACCTAACTTATCACTGTAATGTTTAAGAGGGGTTCCCCAATTAAGGATAATATTCTGACAAAATTTTAGCCATAGAAGAAGCAGTGGCCTGTCCATAAGGAAAAACTTTGGTGCTGTGAGAAAACATACAAACCATGACTAAAGCATAGCCATATCCATGAGGCAAGGAAAGCTCTGTGAAATCCTTTTGCCAAACTCTGAATGCTCCATTGGGCAGTCTACAGTGTCTGAGAGCAGGTCAAAGAGTTTCCATGGATTGTACTATAGGCAGGAGAGACAAATAAAGTGGGCACTTCTTTGTGGCATTATTGAACTTTCCAACAAATATTGGTTCATGTATGTTATCATTTTGTCAGTAGACCAATAGTTTAATGAACATACAATGTAAGTAGTGAGAAATTTAGAATTTCTGGAAGGATCAGATTGTTATTTGATCCAAACCAGACCTCTCTTTTTTTATTGAATCAATTATAATACTTCCTATATTGTTTTTCCTTTGTTGAAGTCAATTTTACCAAATTATCTCTGGCCAATTTGTACAAATTATCATTTGGGGGAGCATCCCTTTGGACTCTTGACAAAGGTTTAGCTATTGGTTCCTTGAGAGTAGAATTTCTGGTGGAAATACCAATGACGAGGTTTCTTTTGGCCTCCTGCAAGTGGAGTCTGGCATGGTCAGGAAACTTAATAATAGCCAGAGCAGCTGGCAAAAGTATGGCGTTTAATAAATTTGGACATTGAAGTTTAAGGAAATCTTACTGTTTCCATATCATCCAAGGTTATGAGCTACCCCAAAGTCATACCAACTATCAGTGCAGATGTTTGAGCTTGATGCCTTGAAGAGCTACTTTATTTATAGGGTATTGATTAATTCTGAAGAGAGGTTTTGAGGGATGTATTTGAATTTTGATGGAGATGCAGTGTGGATTCTGCCAATATCGGTTGAAGATTTTGTCCATAAAGAGGATGGTTCCTGATCTAGTAAGGACAAATGTTCTGTGTCCCCAGACTCAGCATTAGTGCTGTCAGGGCACATAAAAGATGTTGTGGGTCATTAAGTTCACCTGGTTGGCAATTTTGATTATTACTGTCAAATTCAATAATTATTTCCCCTTTTGGGAGAAAGAAATTCCAGCATGATGTATTTCTAAGAAATCTTAGACCAGTAAATGAATAAGGGTGAGGGAACTATGGGGAAAAGTGTAGGTATCTCAAAGGACCAGAACAAGAGGGAATAGGTTCAGAGACAGGAAACTGTTAAGATTTATTGGAGACCCCACTATTTGAATCATTTCAGTACTCTAAGGCAGGGGCTGCATTACAGCAATGGGTTTGAGCACCAAGTGTATAACTCCAATGTCAATAAGGACAGAGAGAAATTCAGTCCCAATCTGGATTGTCATCAATCTGAGCCAATTAAGATGGAGGATTAGGAAAAACCCCTGTATTTCCTTGGATCCCTGTTTGGGAATTAGGAAGACACTGGAAAGACTGACTAGAAGACTCTGGATCACTGGAGTGCTTAAGTTTGTAACTTTTTTTTTTCTTCTAATATCGTGGATATTTGCCATACTAGTAGAGACCATGAGGTTTTTAGTTTTGCTTGGGAGCCTCCATTTGCTGGAGTTGAAAATTCAAGAGTTTTAGTAGTCCTCCTTTTAGTTGACTATCCAGAGTGTAGGCAAGCTGATTTGCCAAATTAACTAAATATGCTGTAGACATAGTACTTAGTCCATCCTAATCCTTTTAACTAAAAGAAAAAGATGCTATTTCAGCCCATTAATAAACACAGAGCTAAATGCTAAGTGGATTTAAGTTCTAAATACCAGAGCTTTCTTAAAAGAGAATTTGCAGTTGATTGTAACAGTCATGAACAGGTTAATCAGGTTTTTGTGTGCAAGCCTGAATTTTGTTTCAGTCAAAAGGCTTAGAAAAAGCTGTTGGAATTGCTTTGTGGAGATTTCCAGTGAGTGTGCTACCATCTTGCCAAAAGTTCGGGGTCTGTTTTTCTAAATCCCTGTAAGGATGTTCCTGGGGCACCTGGGTGTCTCAGTTGTTTGTGTCTGACTCTTGATTTCAGCTCAGGTCATGATCTCAGGGTCATGAGATTAAGCCCTACACTAGGCCCTGTGCTGGTTACAGAACCAGCTTAAGATTCTCTTTCTCTTTCTTCCCTGCTCTCCCCTCTCCCCCTCTCTAAAGAAAAAGAAAAAAAAAAAAAAAGGATGTTCCAGTCAGTCTAGCTTCATCCAATGTTTGGCCTGGCCATCATCAACAAGCATGGGGACTAACTGCTATACATCTTTGAAACCATGTTGATAAGTTTGAATGACTCTATTGAATTCTTTAGCAAACCTATGGAGGTCCTCAGTTACTTTCAGAAACTCTAACTATGGCTCACAGTTCACCATTAGTCAAGGGACCATAAGGAATGTGGGGGTTATTTGGATCCTCAAAAGACTTAACTTTAAAGACTTAAACCTCTTAATAGGTTCAGGAGAGGAAAAAGCTGAGGAAGTTCAAAAGAAAAGGAATGTGGGAGTTATTTGGATCCTCAAAATACTTAACTTTAAAGACTTAAACCTCTTAATAGGTTCAGGAGGAAAAAGCTGAGGAAGTTCAAAAGAAAAAGTTCGGTGAAAGGATGACAATGAGAGAAGAGGTGGTGAGAAGTGGGGGTGGTACAGAGGGAGTAGATGAAAATGGTGCCAGAAACAGGGCCTGAGCACAAGATGGCTGCTGTGTGTCTGGAGACAAGGAAGATGGGAACAAAAAAAAGTCTCAGAAACCATTTTGGCTTCTTTCAATTGTGTGTTTGCTTCAGTTAATTTAGAAATGGTATTAGACAGAGGCAATTTTAGAACCTTGAAAATATTTGGAAGCCTCAAGGTACTAATTAAAATAGGCATCCCATTCATGGTGGTGGTGGTGGTGGTGGTGGTGGTGGTGGTGTTTAATTTTGGAGCCACAACTATCTAATTTAGTTTTGAGAAAAACAAGTTTGGGGAAATTGTAAGTTTCCCATAATGGTCATTAAAGTTCTAAATTATCTTTAGCTAAGCTGGTCCAGTTAGTTAAAAAAATGTGTATGAGGATGGAATATAGTTTTAAAACACAAAACCAGCCATGGTCCCTGAAATGGAGTGCCCTCAGAGCACTTAATGACGATAATCCTTTTTCCATGGGTTTTTCTCCAGAGGAAAAGTGAAATTCCTGAACAGCCTGATTCCAAAGAAGTTGAACCAAATATCAGCATAGTTTTAGTAGGAACTCCTTGAATTGAAAGGAGTTGAACCAATTGGCAAACGAGTACTCACAAAAAAAGGATAAAACTTTTAAAATTAAAAAGCAAAACAAAATGGATCCCAAATAAAGCCTGGAGAGTGTAAGACACAGAATGGAGCTCAAATCCAGGTGAAAACTTATCCTCAAACCCTAGAATTTGAGAGAAAGCAATGAGCTCAATGGGCCAAATAGGCTCAATGTCAGTGTACTGGCACCTAATTGCTCACCAACCTCAAAGCTGGTGGAGGGATCATCTCTGGATCCCACTCCTGACATCAAGTTATGTTGATCTTAAAAGTAAGAAATAGTTATCTTACCAATAAAAATGGTTTATTCAACAATAACAAGAATTGCAATCAAGTGAGCTATAGCAAAAACCATTGGTAAGTCTGGAGAACATAGAAGAACACTTTTAGAGATGAAAGGTGTGAGTTGGAGGAGCTATTATAAATCCGAAGTCCATTAGAGTAAACTATGAATTCAAATTATAGTTACTTTTTTATTGGCTGAGTTGTGATGGTATTTCATTGGCTAGCCTGTTCCTGGGTAAGGAGAAAATCTTTCTTCCTCCTGCCAGGGTAGTAAAGTATCCTTCTTCCTGTTGGGAATATAAGATACATCTCTTCCTATTGGGGTCTGTAATTGATGGTGAGAGGTAATGGGTGAGAGCTCCTTCATCTGAGCTCCCAACTCCATTTTATATGAGTTTCCTTTATTCAGTTTTACAAACTCTTCTTGTATTCCTAAGAAAGAGGAATACTGAAAAACTCTGCCCCCCAAATTGGAGAGTCAGATGGGAATATACAGGGAGTCACAGCTTATCAGAGCAGAAGCTTTCAAGAGGAACTTGGGAATCAGGAATCAGACCTGAGACAGGAAAGCCTGAATAGTACTTGATGAATTGTGGAAGCTCAGTGTAGATATGTTTGAAAGTTAAAATTTCTAGGAAGACTCAGTCTTGGGGAGATCCCCCCACGGTATAATGAGATTTATCTCAAGAAATTTTGCCAGCTTCCCACAGTAAGTATCAGAGAAAAATTTCCTCTGGCTTTTGGCAGGGAAAGGAAAAAAGGAATGATTTTTAAATATACCAGAGTACTCTTTTCTCAACAAGGCTGGCCCTAGAGGAAACTGACTAACCAGATCCTAACTTTTTAGGATATTGTTAGACCCTAACTGACCTAAGGGATGGGAAATACCCAACTGTAGCCCACCTAGGCACCCTTTTCCATCTAAGAAGGGAGAAAAACTGAAAAACTCTTATGATGTTCATAGTCAAGGGGGGATAGACTCACCAAAAGACAGAGACCTAATCATTGGACTAAGACACTTTCTCCTCCACATGCCTTATCAGCACATTACTAAGGACCATTGACAGCAGCTCTTTTTACCCAGTATATCAACACCAGCTATCAAGAAAAAGTCAGAAGTTGTACCAATAGCAGAAAATGCAATTTGAATAGATAGCAAACAGTAGGACCAGACATGCTAGAATTGTTGAAAACATTAGTCCAGGAATTTAAAACAATTATGATTAATATGCTAATGGCTTTAATGGATAAAATAGACATCATGCAAGAATATATTGACAATATAAGCAGAAAGATGGAAATCCTAAAAAAGAACTAAAAGGAAATGTCACCGAAAGAAAACACACTGTGGTAGAAGCAAAGAGTGCCTTTGAGCACTGACTCATGAGACTGACAAGATGCACAACTGAGGAAAGAATTTCTGAGGTAAAATATGTGTATATAAATATATATAGAGAGGTGTATACACACACTTCTCTATATGTATTCTAAATTTATAGATTTATATAGATAAAATCCTTAAAATATATAGAATCCTCAAATATATAGAAATATATAGAATCCTTAAAACCTAAAATATGTAGAATCCTTAAAAACAATATATAGAATCTTTAAATACTATGTATATGGTTTATAGAATCCATAGTATATAGAATATATAGAATCCTTAAAAGTATATAGAATCCTTAAAAACTAAAAAACAAAGAGAACAAAGACTGTAAAAAACAGAATAGAATATCTAAAGACTATGGGAAATCTACAAAAAAAAACATAAAACATGTATAATGGGAGTACAAAAAGAAGAAGAAACAGAGGGGAAAAAAGCAGATGAAATATTTGAAACAATAATGAATAAATATTTTCCCAAATTAATGTCAGATGACAAATGATAATCCAGGAAGCTCAGAGAACACCAAGCCAAGATTAATGCCAAACACAAAAAAACACACAGCTCAGCATGTAATTTTGAAGTTATAGAAAATCAAGGTAAAGAAAAAAAGTTTAGAGGAAGCCTGATGGGGGAAAACAAAACAAAAAAACACCTTACATAGAAGAACAAAGAAAAGAATGAAGTATTTCCCTTCTGTACACTATGGCCTAGAAACTGTCTCAAGGACATAAACCGAGTTATTAAATTGCTTACACTGGATATTTTCACTTTCTCAAGAATCATTGTCCTCCATCACTTGATGTCCACTGTCTTGAAAACAACTGTTTCATATGTCATAGTTTATTGTGTGAAGCTATATTTTTGAATCGAAAGATCTATTTACGTAATAGTCCATGATACTATCTCTTGGAGTTCTTTGGTAAATGTAAACGTGTTTGGAGCAGAATTTTTTTTTTTAAACCTAGAAACTATTCCATTATCTTTTATCTATCTACTTTAGTGCAAAACACTCTGGCAAACTTAAGTGCTTTCCACGATAGTTCAGAATCTTCCCTGTATATACAATTTGCCCAAAGACCTCTAAAACTTATTTCTACCAGTTAACTAATATTGTTTTAAGGAAATTTTAAAAATTCATATGTGTTTGCTATTTTCAAGGAAATGCAACCCCACTTTTTAAAAAGATTAATTTGTTTATTTTAGAAAGAACATGAGCTGGGAGATGGGCAGAAGGAGAGGGAGAGAAGCAGACTCCCAGCTGAGCACAGAGCCCCACTAGAGACTAGATCCCATGACCCTGAGATCATGACCTGAGCCAAAATTAAGAGCTGGACCCTTAACTGACCAAGTCATTCAGGGACTCCAATGCCTCCTCACTTTCAGTTGCAATGAAATAGAAAAAAATATTCAGTACAATTTTATTTCATAAGCATACTAAATGATTTAGATGGAAACCGTAATAAATACTGAGAGTTGATGCTAAGAAAAAAAAGAAAAAAAAAGCCCACCCTTTCCTGATCTTAAAGTAAAAGTAAGTTTCAGCATGACTTTGGGGAAGACACATTTTGCTTTCCTCCTGAGATCATGAAAGAAGTGGAGACATCGTATATTGCAGAAGGAAAGGGAAAAAAGAGACAAATGAGACTGACAAGATGCAGAGAACACATTCAAATAAAAATTCTCAAAGATTACAAAAGTGAAAGATATTTTAAGAAATATGATGCTTGGGTGCCTGGGAGCCTCAGTTGTTAAGTGGCTGCCTTTGGCTCAGGTCATGATCCCAGCGTCCTGGGATCAAGACCCACATTTGGCTCCCTGCTTGGTGGGAAGCCTTCTTCTCCCTCTCTCTCTCCCCCTGCTTGTGTTCTCTCTCTCTCTCTCTCTCTCTCTCTGTCAAATAAATAAATAAGCCTTAAAAAAAGAAATATGATGCTTGTAACACCCATTACTATTAATTTTATGACAGTGCTATAAACCCCTTTTCCACCTGCCTACAGAAATTGTCAAAAATTTGAAAATACAAATGGATACTGAGAGGGATTATTATTGTAGGAGCTAAATTGAACTTTATCATCACAGTGATAACAGGAAGAAGCACAGGGACCCCAGAGCCAAGAGTAGAGGATACCAGAAACACAAGAAACACTAATAAAACTTGATGAAACATAGAAACACCTTGGTTTATGAAATTCACATCATGAAAAAAATGTTAACTAGATCTCTATAGGTGGAGAAATCTGAATAATTTACTTATACAGGCATAAACTCTAATACTTAGAGCACTCAAGTGGAATATATGCAGTTTGTTTTGACATTACAGTGAAGAGATTCTATTTAATTACTATTTATTTACACAAGAAAGCTGAACTAGAGAAGAAACAATAATGATGAAGTCTCGATATAGGTGAGGTTCAGTGGGGTGGAGTCCAGAGCTGATGACCAACAAAGAATTCTTGAGACATCTTTGGTGCAAAATGGTGGTTTATTAGAGCACAGGGACAGGACTTGTGGGGCAGAAAGAGCTGCTGCCCCAGGGTTGTGAGGAGTGGTCCATTATATACTTGCAAGTTGGAAGGGGCTCAGGGATTGTGTAAGTCTCTAAGGAACTTTGGAAGCAAGGTTTCCAGGACGTTGAGGGGCTAGCTATTGCTGGGAAAAGTCATTTATTACTGTCCAATAAAACCTTAGTCATGAGATCCTTCAGATATATATCGGTGGGCCATATGCTTGGGGATGATTGCCAGAATGTATCTTGGAGGGTTTAGAGATAAAGAAAGTTTCCAAAGGAATTTTTATATGTTAAAGTAGACTTACAGGATCCTGGTTGAGGATAGGGTTCGCTCAGTCTAGGATTGCCTTTTGCCCTTAGCAAAAGATTAAAGTGCAGGCTGTTGAGTTCCTAGAGGAATGTCGCTCTTCCTGTTTCAAGGACTTGTCAGTGGGCTCTAGATAGTAAGGAAATTTAATAACTTTTCTTATGCCTCTGTTTCCCACATCAATAAGACAATCATCTACTGATTACAGTAGAAGAAAATAAACACATAGATTTTATTAAATTTTGAGGCCAACTTCTATAACTTTCCCTTCTAATTTTAACATTTTAAACATAGACACAATAATGACGACTTACTTGAAAATCAAATATAACCAATGACCATATGTCAAAGAATGGGTTTTCCTAGAGAATGAAAATATGTCATTTTTAGGATACATATACTAAGAAAATGTAAAGTTAGTGCTACCTTAGTTAGACATAATATCCTATTGCAACTTCACTAGGTTATATGAGGCTTTCAAAATTGACAAGTATGTCATTCAGAGCCTAAGCCCCTTGTTTTCATTCAGTTCTAATAAAATTTTAAAAATTGACATTGAATTTTCAGTTCTAAAAATCTCTTATGTTTTGAAATGTATAATTCTAACTCAAAGAAATAGAAAAGTGAAAAGCTCCTGAGAAGATGCATACAGAGATAAAATGACATTTAAAATTTGGAATAAAAAATGAGTAACAAATATTCTTTAAACATTTAGAGTTCAACATGCCTTTAGAATTAGTGGCACATTCTCAGTGAGACCAATAGTTTACATTTCTCTTGTATTCAACTCTCCATTTTATAATCATCCTTTGTTTATTTTAGGTATGGCTCTTTCTTTCTTTCTTTCTTTCTTTCTTTCTTTCTTTCTTTCTTTCTTTCTTTTCCTCTTGACAGAGAGAGAACAGAGAGAGAGGGAACACAAGCAGGGGGAGTGGGAGAGGGTGAAGCAGGTCTCCTGTTGAGCAGGTGGCTCCATGCAGGGCTTGATCCCAGAGCCCTGGGATCATGACCTGAGCAGAAGTTAGCCACCTAAGGACTGAGCCACCAGGTGCCCCATGTTTCAGAATTCTGATGGCTTATGATCCAGACCAAGAAATTACAGGAAACAGACACCACTCATACAGTCATGACATTCACAGTTGAGAATATTAAACAAAAAGCAAATGTTCCATGTAGTTGACATATGAACAATTATGGAAATTTTTTTTTATTATGGAAAAAGTTTGGTTAAAATGATAATGTACCACTTTAGCAATTGAAAAAATGCACCTAAATTCCTATTATCCTTCAATTAAAAGGGTTAGGAAAGTAGCTGAGCATTCTGAAAGTAATATTCTAAACTTATTTCCTAATGAAGAGTTTGAAAAATAGAATCTCTCTTAAAAAAATTAATAATCTAACAAATGATGCAGTTTAAACTTCAAAAACTTCAGGCTTTTCTTTGACTAACTGCCAACATTTACAAGAAGCTCTGTATTTTTTCTTATAACTTATTGTACTTTAGTAGTCTTACAAAGAAAAGTTCAACTACTTTCAAGCTTAATGAATTTAAAATGTTATTTGTTACTTCTTTGAAAATCCTACCTTATCCACAGTGTGAAAACTCCCAATGTACATGGGATTTCAAAGATTTCTGGTGCAGGGAGAAATTTCTTAAGCTTTTCTGAAACAACCAAACAAACACTGAAATTCTGAAATAAACCCACGGTGTCATGTGGCTCATTTATAATTCTCTTCTCGTAACAAGCAAGACAAAAATCTTCCTTCAAGTATTTGATTAAGTTCAGTACTTACACTTTGCAGAATTTCTCAGTCACATAGGCTCATCTTTTCAGTTAGTTGAGGAGGATGGTATAGGAACCAGATGATCATGATCATCATTTTAAAAATAACCCATTTCATTTTACTTATTTACCATACAACTGTAGTGTACTTTGTTTCTTTTTTTATGCACTCAATTCAACAAATATTTACCAAAGTTCTACTTTTGGTAAAATAAAAGCAGTACGTTCTGTGGGGCACAAAATCAAACAACTGTTCTCAAATAGCTGATAATTTGCTTAAGAATATATGATTATTTTTTCAAATAAATATAATATAAATAAACATGTAATCCTTTCCATTTGAAAGAGTAAAAATATTATGTCCTTTAGCAATGTCAGTGAATATTTCCTGTAGAAACAAGCAGGAAAGACCTTAAACAACTGACATTTAGGGTGGTTCATGAAGGATATGCTGAATTTCACCTTATATCACAAACAATCTGTTCTTTAAGCAGGTTTTGCTAACCTCTCATGAGAATTCAAGGATTCGGGAGCACATATAATTCTTGATACCCAAAGCTAAACCCACTTCCAGATATGAGCTGCCCAGTTGAGATGTCAATAGTGTTATCACTAGTTGTTTAAAGACTATATCACCAATTTATATTCAATCCACAAATATCCTTAATCTCAAATAGTCCCTTACAGAGTTTATTATTTGAGGCAGATGAAGAAAATAAAATAATGTAACAGTGTGAGATAGCACTGTAGTAGAACATAAACATACATTATGGAAATTTTGATATATCATTAAGTGGTAAACATAATGAGGTGGTAAAGGAATTATATCTAATTATATAATTATCTGCAATCTCAATTTCATATTTACTCCGTACTCTTTGTGTTATCATTGGCAAGTTATTTCCTTTCTCTGTGTTTGTTCCCTCAACTGTAATAGTAGCGTTATCGATGTTCTAGCCATTAAACAAATATTTGTTAAACATTTAGTAATACTGTTTAAAGCATCAATGAATAAAAAAATCTGCACATGAGGAACTTACATTCTGATGTAATGGGCAAAAAACAATAAATATTATAAATAAGTAGGATATATTGTGTGCTAGAAGTGTTAAGTGCTATGGAAATAAAACAATTGAAAGCGGTTAAGAAGTTCTCATGGGAGTTTTCCAATTTTGCTAGTATAATCCAAGTAGGCTTTATTGAGAAGGTAAGATTTCATTGAGTCCACAAAAAATATGACAGCGTGAGCAATACTCTATAGAGGAAAAGAATATCCAGGCAGAAGGAACATATCTGGCATGTTTGAAATAAAGCAAGAAAAGAATATATTTGGGAAAGACAGCATGAGAGGGCCCTAGGAAAAAAGGAAATCAAATAGGATATTAGACTCTTTGGTGCTTTGCTGGCCATTTTTAAGTATTTGGCCTCTCTTATGAGGTAGTCACTAAAGGTTTCTGAACAGAAAGTGACACTGTTTGACTTATATTTAATAGAATGACCAAGATGTGGAGAAAGAAGAGACTAGGTAGTAGAGTAGATATGAAATAAATCACATATGAAATAGTGGCTACATTGGCTTGGAAGCAACATAGCTGGTGGTTGGCGATCAGATTTTTGATGTAAAACCAATGGGATTTCTTCTTCTTCTTTTTTTTTTCCAATTTCTAGCCCACTTTTTTCTAATTAACATATGACATACATATATTATTTGCTTCAGGGGTACAGGTCTGTGAATCATCAGTCTTACACAATTCACAGCATTCACCATAGCACATACTTTTCCCAATGTCCATAACCCAGCCACTCTATCCTCCCCACCCTGCCCCAGCAAACCTCAGTTTGTTTCCTGAGATTAAGAATCTCTTATGGTGGGGTGCCTGGGTGGCTCCGTTGGTTAAGCAACTGCCTTCGGCTCAGATCATGATCCTGGAGTCCCCAGATCGAGTCCTACATCAGGCTCCCTGCTCGGCGGGGAGTCTTCTTCTCCCTCTTACCCCTCCCCTCTCATTCTCTCTCTCTCTCAAATATATAAATAAAATCTTAAAAAAAAAAAACTCTTATGGTTTGTCTCCCTCCCTGGTCCCATCTTATTTCATTTTTTTCCCTCCATTTCCCCACGACCAGCTGCCTTGCCTCTCAAATTCCTCATATCAGAGATATCATATGATAATTGTCTTTCTCTGATTGGCTTATTTTGCTTAGCATAATACCCTCTAGTTCCATCCACATTGTTGCAAATGGCTAGATTTCCTTTTTGATGGCTGCAAAGTATTCCACCAAAGGGATATCTAATGGGGTAACTATGGAGTGCAAGGGAATAAGAGGAGAACAATGAATCCAGAAAGTGGTATCAGAGGTAATGGAAAGATGGATTTGACTTTGAGATGATACCATTGATGGAGAAGATTTGGTAGGGAAGTTCTGAAGTTTTCTTTGGCACATGTTCAGTTTAAAAGTCATGTGTAGATATTAAGCAGAAGATGTAAATTTGGATGTATGTGCCTGGAATTCAGAGAAGAGGCTATGATTCAGGTGGGAGATATAAACTTGGAAGTTGTCAGTAAAGAGCTATTATTTAAAACTATGAGACTGGGTTAGTTAATTAAATTAAGAAGTGAAGGTAGAGGATAGAAGTTCAAGAATTGAGTCTTCAGGGATTCTAGTGATTGGCAATTTGGAGTGAAAAAGAAAAAGAATCAGAGAGGTCTGAGAAAAAAAATCAGTTCCATAAAAGTAAAACAAAAGAGCATGGAGTCTCAGAAGCCAGGTGATGGAACTCTACCCAATGAAGTAATTTATTTCCAAGTGGGAGTGATAAACCACAGTGAATGCTCCTGGCAGCTAAGATTTAACCTCTGGATTTAACAATATATAGGTAACTGGTGACTAACTAGAGTGGTTTCACTAGAGTGATGGTAGCAAAATATTGACTATAGTCAGTTTAAGAGGGAGGGAAAGAGAGTAATATTGAAGACATTCAATTTGGAAAATTATTTCCAGGAAATTTACTGTGATACTCAACAAAGAAATGGGAAATTATCTGGAGAGTAAATGGGTCAAGGAAGATTTTTTTAATGGAATTAGTCCTGAAGGGAGTTTTTTCAATAACTTTCTAAAATAGATATTATTTTCTTCATTTTACAACTTAGAATGGGAATCAAAAAGATTGAGAAATATTCCAAAGCCCATACTTGCGTGTAGTTGCATGGAGACTAAAATTCAGATTGATTTTACACAAAGCCTATGTGATTTCTATTTTACCAAATTTTCTCCTGCCTGTTGTAACTCGTGATTTGTAAGATGGAGCATATTGAAGAGAAATAACAAAATACACAAAACTAGTATGTGGAATAACAATTCACAGCTATTTTTCTCAGGTTAATTTAATCTATGAAAAATAACAATGCCTAACATTTGTATATTTTTTACTCACTTAAGAAATAGTTTAAAAGGCATTTTAGTCCAACAAGAACTCAATTAAATGAGTTATATTATTCCTGTGGTAAAGATTTGGAAATTGAACACTAAGTTTAAAGAACTTTTCTAGATGCATATAGCAGAAAGAAATAGACCTTGTGATTTTACATTCTAGGTTGCTCCATTATACCAAAATACTTTCCAAGTAAACTAGGACATGCAAAAATGCCATAAGATATATGTAATAACATAAAGCTAATAATAAAAAAAATTTAAGGAGTTTAATATCTTAGAAATGTGTGATTTCATATACAATAAATGGAAGCATATAGGGTTGTAAGGAAAATGAGTAAATGATAGGAGAAGGAAGTTGAGGGAAATTGGAGGGGGAGGCGAACCATGAGATACTATGGACTCTGAAAAACACCCTGAGCGTTTTGAAGGGGCGGGGGTGGGAGGTTGGGGGAACAGGTGGTGGGTAATAGGGAGGGCACGTATTGCATGGAGCACTGGGTGTTGTGCAAAAACAATGAATACTGTTACACTGAAAAATAAATAAAAAATAATCTATCTAAAATAAAAAAAGAGAATACTTCAAGTTAATCATTTATGCTTCTTCCATAGACAGTTTTGTAGGTTTACAAAATTATTTACAATTAGTCAAAGTCACAATTAGTGTGAGAAGGTAACATATACTATGCAAAACATGCAATTGTTGTAAAGGTTTAATTAATTCACAAAATGTATAAGAAAAATGTGTAGAAATCCTGGGAGCATTATGTAAAGACTATACTGATATCAAAAATTAAACTGACGCTTATGTGAGCAAGGGATATTTCTTATGTTTTATTAATTTATTAATTTTGTCACAGATCAGAAATTGAAGTTAAACTCTAATTTGTTTATTTTGTTTCAAATGGTGCATGTCAAATTACATAATGTATAAGAAATGCTACACATGTGATTATTATGTATATATGCTAAATACCATTATAAGGAAGCAGAATCCAGTTTGTTGACAAAAACACAGAGATCCAATGTTTTATTGGAAAAAATCCTTATTATAGATTTTTTTTTAAGATTTTATTTATTTATTTGACAGACAGAGATCACAAGTAGGCAGAGAGGCAGGCAGAGAGAGGGAGGAAGCAGGCTCCCTGCTGACCAGAGAGCCCAATGTGGGGCTTGATCACAGGACCCTGGGATCACGACCTGAGCCGAAGGCAGAGGCTTTAACTCACCAGCCACCCAGGCACCCTTATAGATTTATTTTTAAAAACGAAACAAAATAAAAACTCGGTTTTCTTTATTTCCCTCCAGTATTTATTTTTCATATTCTTACTACTTCCAAGAAGTTTATGACTCTTTTGAATATTTTGTTTTTATTTATCTGTATATAATTAAGTTTACATAAAGAAATCCACAATTTCCAACAAATATGTTTAGATCATTAAACGTTTTAAGTTTCTTTTTTAAAAACTTTATCTTGCTATAAAAGTATAAACTGTTACTTCTAAAGTAACTGTTCCTTAAGAAAACAGAAAATGTTTGCTTTATATTTAGCTCCCAGTGTACCTTTAACATGAATTAGAAATTCACCCAACTCAAATGACCTAGGCAAAAAAAAAAATGAAATTTATTGTTCCACATATTCTAAATCAAAACCAACAATTGACATTACACAAACTTAGGAAAATTAGCTTTTGCCCTTTCTAAAATAATAACATAAAATATATAGCACAGTAGTAAATGCTGTTATATTTCTGCCAATACTGTATAATAATAATAACCATACATATCTGTTAGTGTTACATTAATCTCTGAAGTACAGAATGTTATCCCACAGGACCATATTTCCTCTCATGGTAAGTACAACAACTGAAAATATTTCTTGAAAATCTTCTTGACAGGAAACTGAGAATAGGGGATTCTCAAGACATATTTCTTTCAGTTCCTAAAATGAGATTCTTGAGAATACTGTTACATGACTCAGAAAATAACTATAATGTTGATAAAGACAATGTCAAAAACAACTGTGAAAAGTCTTTAAAGTGGTTTATATAAAGGGAAAATTATGATATTTCTAAGTGAATGTGTTATACAATATATGATTTTAAATATCATATGTGAAAATGTTAATATGTCAAATACTATAAATACATATTAAGTCCTATTTTCATCCCAAATGTATATATTCCATTGGTCTCTTTTTAAAGAATCTGTAATTTTAAACATGAAGTATTTTCTTATATTGTGATATACTTAACAATCCCAATATAAAGATATAAGGATGACAGTAATGAAAAATCCTTCCAAGAGACACTCACACATCAGACATGAACATGTGAGAATGATGAAAATTACTATATACTGCTTTTTAAAAATTGGACTAGTTATTTAATAAAATTTCCCAAATAAGTGACAAACATATTAATGCCACAAATACTCATGATTCTGTTGCCTTATGATGACTAATGAGAAAGACCATTAAAATACCTTGTTTAGTTCAAGAGAAACCTACTGACATGGGAAGTGATTGTTAATGTAGCCCCTACTCAATGATGAACATTTGGTATATGCTATGTGTATTTTCGGAGTTCGTATCTATTGTGTAAATTAAACCTTGGTCCTCTTTTTTTTTTTTTTTTTAATCTATCTACACTCATATGGTGAACTCATTCAGTCCTGTGACTTAAAATGGAATTAATATGCTGGTAAACTTTAAGTTTAGATCTTTAAATATTTCTCTACAAATTCTAACTTTATATATCCAGTGGCCTACAGAATAACTCCATGTATATGTATATGGAATCTCTCTCTCTCTCTCTCTCTCTCTTTCTCTCTCTCTCTCTCTCTCTATATATATATATATATATATTCCATGCCAAATTCAATATATCTGAAATTGAACTTCTGGTAATTCTCCAAAACCATCTACACTTGCAGATGTTTTCATCTTGGTTGGTGGAAGCACCATCTTCCCAGAGATTTGGTCCAAAAACCTTGGACTCATCTGCGAGTCAGCCTGTCATTCACTCTCTCGCCCACCCTTCCATCTTTATATCCGTTTCCTTAAAATCAACCAAACAGAAAATCCTGCAAATATTACCTTCAAAGTATTTCCTAAATCTGACGACTTCTCACTCTTTTCATCCTTTTGTTTCTCATAGCATGCATTACCTGCAAATATCCTGTATTATTTACTTCTTTCTTGGTAATATTTAAAGTTTATATCTCCATGCTAAAAATACAAGTGTGAGAGGACAGCGATCTTTGTTAGATTTATTCCCTGGTATATCCAAATGTCTGAAACAGAAGTCAATGAATATCATCTATTGAGTGGATCAGTAGAGTTGTTATTTATATTACATTGTCACTATTCAGCCAAAGTTGAACACAGGGTTAGATTATAACAGTGATTTGAAGTATTTATGGAAATATGAGTGAATGAATACAATGAACTGTGTAACCATTCTCAACTGTACTCCACTTGAGTAAAATGTACTTAGCTATGGAAACCACATATTAAATATATTTTCTGGCATCACAGAATTTAGTATTCTTTTTTTTATTCTATTAAAACTATCTGTATTCATATTCTAAATCAGATGGACTTTATCTCTTATGTTTTCTATTGTTTAGTTTTCTCTTCTGCTCAATTTCATTTGTTTAAGCAATATTATTAATTATCAATATTAATCAAATATTATCAATTTCAAAATAACAGACATTGTGTTGCCAGACCTCACAGTTTCAAGCATAGTAATAATCAGCAACTTGTTCAGATTCTAGTCTCTTATGAAAACACTTACTTTGACACAATGAAAAGAAAAATTTAATATTGCTATGTTCATCAAATTGAGATTCCCTTGCTCTGAGAAGAACTAAACACTTACATATATCTCTTTCACTCGTGTACAATAAAGTGCTAAAAAAAAAAAAACAAAAACAAAACAAAAGTCCACTCAGACCTTGTGCTGTTTCAAAATAATTCACAAGAAAAGTAATTATGTTCACATTGACATGAACAGTATCATCATTAGTTAATTTAATTTTTTCTGAAACTTATTTATTTTAATTAAAAAGAGCTTAATTGATATTTCCTTAATTGAGTATGAGTAGCATACACCATCAGTCAAAATGATTTAAGAACTTTTATTTTAAAAGATAATGCTCATTTAGAAATATCCAGGATCGATCTATCATTCTCTCTCTTGCTCTCTCTCTTGCTCTCTCACCAATTTTTTCCTGAAATATTACTTCAAAATTTCCTGACAAAACAATAAAATATTCTTCTTTAGACTATTTTTTCTAATTTTTCAGTCATAATTTAATACATGCTGGTAAAATTCCAGTAACTTTTGTACCTTAATGTTCTTGAAATAATGGTGAAGTAGTACATTTGGAATTTATGAAAGCTTAAATGCTATTCTTGAAATCCAAGTTTTCAAATTGAAGAAGTAATCACAAAAATGCTTTAAATTAGTATCAGTCAGTATAAAAGTATATAAAGTGTTTATTGATTTTTTCTGTTATTTTTCAATGAGTTACATTGTAAGTTAAATTCCTATTATTAAATTGATGGCTTTTGTCTATGAGTAAAATATGTAGATCTAATGACTGACAATATGCTTGTTAAAAACAGGCCACATCACTTTGCCTGCTAGACTAGATACCATGGCAACACCTGGTTATTGAAAGTTGAAGAAATATTTTGTAGTTTTGCATTTGTTAGAGCTGCTGGACTGTAACAGATATGCATTAATTGGAAGTAGATGTGACAGCTTGCAGCAGTTACTAAGATAGGAAGCAAACCATCAGCACCTGTCAAGGCTAAGGACTGAAAAAAGATGAATCAAATGCTGTGATGTGTGACTTCAAACACAGTGTCACTTTTGTGTATTCATCATTTGTAAAAAGTGTGGGGAAATGTGGGATTTTGTTAATATATAAATATTTTCATCGGTGTCTTCAGATATGAAAAAGAATCATCGCCTGTCAAGTTAAAAAGAGGTAAATTATAAATTCAAAAGAACATATAAAACTTTGACAGTTCTAATCATGTACCATCACCATGATTTCACAGTGCAAGATGCATGTATGCATGAAAAATATTCCAAATAGGAATCGGCAGTTTAAGTGCAAAAACAACATTGCCCTTTTTTCTGACAGAGTAAATGTGATCAGATAATTTTAGATAACAAAGCCCTCCAAAATTAAAATCTTCTTTTCATACTCTTCAATGATAGCCAGAAAATTCATTTTATCAATAGGGTCACTTTTTCAATATGCTGAAAAACATAAGAAATTGTTTCCATTCTTTGATCAGTACATTTTCTATAAATGTATCTAACAATTCACTAATAATTAGGTATAGCAGACTCATAGCTAGAAGGAAATACACAAATAACTTCTTTTGCATATGCTTGCTGTTGATTTCACTTCCCATATATTTTTGTTGATAAAGTTCTTATTTGACTAAACCACATCATTACAAATTTCAGTATTTTGAAATTTTAAGAATATTTAGAAAGGTAGGAAAGGGAATGTAGGAGCATAGTTGAAGCTCTAAATATATTCTTCAAACCTTTCCAAACAAATAAAATTTGATGTTATTATTAATGTGTAACTGTTAACTTTTAAGTAAGCCAAGAACAACTACACACAAACCAAAGCAAAAACAAAACATGTATGGCATAATTTTATATTACTTGGGAATAGTATCTTACAGAAAAGAATGATTTTTTTTTCAAAATAACTTAATCATTCCCCTTCACCTTTTCCTCTTCCTTCTTCCTCTTCTTTAAAATTTGAGTATAGTTGACACACAATATTACATTAGTTTCGGCACACAACATAGTGATTTAGTAACTCTATACATTATACTATTATCACCACATATTAGCTATCATCTGTCACCATTCAACCATATTACAATGTCACTGACTGTATTCTCTATGCTATGCCTTTTATTCTCATGACTTACTCATTCCATAACTGGAGACCTATATCTCTCAGTCCCGTACATCCATTTTACCTATCACCCTGTCATTCTCCCCTCAGGCAACCATCAGTTTGTTCTGGTATTTATAGATCTGATTCTGAGTTTTGTTTATTTATTTGTGGGGGTTTTTTTGGTTTTGTTTTTGTTTTTGTTTTTTTTTTTTTTTAGATTCCACATATGAGGGAAATCATATGGTATTTGCTTTCTCTGTCTGACTTACTTCACTTAGCATAAAAGCTTAGTCTTAACATCCCGTAATAATGTGCCATTTTTGAGAAGACTGTGTATCTGACAAAGAGCATTATATCCATTAATGTTGAGCTTGATTAAATAACTATTTTGCACTCTGAGACATGGTTTAAGAGAAAAGGGGATTTCAGGTGCTGCGGAGGGGAAGGAGCCCTGGTCACAAAGAAAGGTGCGAGAGTGGAGAGCCCAGGGTTAGAAATAAGGAGAACTCTTCTACAAAGCCATTGGCTGGAAAAATCAGCGGGGCTGATTTTCATGAGTTTATGCTACCAATGGAGGCTCAATGATTGGAGTTTTAGAGATCTGTGGACTTGATTGGGATAGAGACATGAGAGTGCTGCCCTACTCCTAGAGAGAGGCAGGCAAACAACCCCAGGGAAGACAGTGTAATATGAGGATCTCCTAGGGCCCATGAAGTGAGACTGGTCCCTCTTCTTGGAGGGCATTTGTGAGAGGTAGAATTGCCTCTCTGGGGACAAAGGAATCAGTATGTGCCATTTCACTCTCTTGCCCCTTGGCACTGGCACAGAGACACCTGCTGAGTGTGGCCAGCCCACACACTGGTTGTTTAGCTACTTTGCTCCAAATCCTGCACCCTTGTGCTCTGGTATGACTGCCCTCCCAAAGACCAGCACAGATTCCCACCACACCAAGCTCCTAAAGTTTGGAGTTTTAAAAGTTAGTAGGTTTGGCTCAGATAGAATCCAAAGTGTGCTGCATTTCTCCAGGCAGGCAAGCAACCCAGACACATCAATGTGAAAACAGTGATCTGAAAAAAAAAGCTAGGGCACATGAGGCTAAATTATTTGCGAACATGATCTCCCCTTTCCAGGGACAAAGGAGCTGGCTGGTGCCATTTCCCTCCCTACCTCTCAGTATAAACCAATTTCAGTAAACAGCACAGTATCAACACTGGCTGCATAACATGCTTACATCAAGTCCTGCCCACCTGTGCTCTGCTGGTACTGCTTTTCTCAGGCAAGTGTACCTAAGTACCGGCACAGCAGACCCCTTCCCCAGAAGACCAGTATAACCACCCCCACCCCCACCCCCCACCATGTACCACATCCACTGATGATAGAGTTCTACAGATCTTCAGTTCTAGTAGAAATAGCATCAGGTCTCATTTAACAGTCTGGCCAGACACATAGTTAAAATTCAGCACACCCTGGCCAAAGTCCAAACACTGTCCATTGCCAGCAAGGAGAAACTCTAGAGAAGACTGACCTGAGGGATGGAGCAGCCATAACACCACAGCATCACACAGCAGAGAGACTTCCTGAAGCACCAGATCCTGGACATTATATGACCTCTTCTTCATAAAGCCATTATTGCAGGAGCAGAAAGCATAACAGGATTTTTAACACACAGAAGACACAGACAAAATGCCAAGATGAAGGAATTCATCACAAAAGAAAGAACAAGAAAAGTTCATGGCCAGAGCTCTAAGTGAAAAAGATAAGTAATGTGCCTGACACAAAATTTAAAGCAACAATCATAAGAATACTCACTGGACCTAAGAAAAGCATGGAAGAAATCAGGGAGATGCTTGCCACAAAGATAAAAGAGCTAAAAAACAATCAGGCAGAAATGAAAAATGCAATAACCGAGATTCAAAACCTACTGGATGTAATGACCACAAACATCCAAGAAGCAGAGGAACAAATAAGTGACATAGAAGATAGAAATATAGAAAATAATGAAGCTGAACAAAAAAGAGAAAGAATAGTGGATCATTAGAGTAGACTCAGGGAACTCAGTGACTCCATCAAACATAATAAATTTGTATCATCACAGTTTCAGAAAAGGAAGACAGAGAAAAGGTGCAGAAGGTTTATTTGAGGAAATAACATCTGAAAACTTCCCTAAGCCAGCTCCTAAATCCAGGAGGCCCAGAGAACTCATATTAAAATTAAAAAAACAAAATAGGTCAACACAAACACATATTATAATTAAATTTGCAAAATATAATGATTAAGAAAAAATCCTAAAGGCAGCAAGACAAGAGAAGCCACTAACTTTTTTTTTTAAAGATTTTATTTATTTATTTGACAGACAGAGATCACAAGCAGGCAGAGAGAGAGGAGAAAGCAGGCTCCCGGCGGAGCAAAGAGCCCGATGTGGGGCTCGATCCCAGGACCCTGGGATCATGACCTGAGCTGAAGGCAGAGGCTTTAACCCACTGAGCCACCCAGGCGCCCAAGAAGTCACTAACTTAACAAGGGAAGACCCATAAGGCTAGAAGCAGATCTCTCCATGGAAACTTGCTAAACTAGAAGAAAGTGGCATGATCTATTCAACATGCTGCATGGGAAAAACCTTTAGCCAAGAATACTCTATCCAGCAAGGCTATTTATTCAGGTTGGAAAGAGAGATAAAGAGTTTCGCAGATAAGCAAGTACTAAAGGAATTCATGACCACTGAATCAGCTCTGCAAGAAATATTAAAGAGACTGTCTTTTTTCCACTGGGTATTTTTTCCTGCTTTCTCAAAGGTTATTGGACAGCTATACACAGAAGAATGAAACTCGACCATTCTCTTACACCATACACAAAGATAAAGTCAAAATGCATGAAAGACCTCAATATGAGACAGGAATCCATCACAATCCTGGAGAATGACATAAGCAGTATCCTCTTTGACATCAACCACAGAAACTTCTTTCAAGATATGTCTCCAAAGGCAAGAGAAACAAAAGCAGAAATGAACTTTTGGGACTTCATGAAGATAAAAATCTTCTGCACAGCAAAGGAAACAGTCAACAAAACAAAGAGACAACTCACAAAATGGGAGAAGACATTCACAAATGATATTATAGACAAAGGGGCGATAGCCAAAATCTCTAAAGAACTTCTCAAACTCAACACCCAAAAAGAAGATAATCAAGTAAAAAAATGGGCAGAAGACATGAACAGACCCTTCTCCCATGAAGACATACAAATGGCTAACAGATACATGTAAAGATATTTATCATCATTAGCCCTTAGGGAAATTCAAATCAAAAGTTGAGATACCACTTTACCCCAGTGAGAATGGTAAAAATCAACAAGGCAAGAAAAAACAAATGTTGAAGAAGATGTGGAAAAAGTTGAACCCTCTTACTTGTTGGTGGTAATGCAAGTTGGTGCAGCCACATTGGAGAACAGTGTGGAGATTCCTCAAAAAATTAAAAATAGAGCAACCTTATGACCCCAAAATACAGATGTAGTGAAAAGAAGGGCCATATGCACACCAGTGTACATAGCAGCAATATCCACAATAGCCAAACTGTGGAAAGAGCTGAGATACCCTTCAATAGATAAATGGATAAAGAAGATGTGGTCCATATATACAATGGACTATTACTCAGCCCTCAGAAAGGATGAATACCCAACTTTTGCATCAACCTGGGTGGGCCTGGAGGAGATTATGCTGAGTGATATAAGTCATGCAGAGAAAGTCAATTATCATATGGTTTCACTTACTTGTGGAACATAAGGAATAGCATGGAGGACATTAGAAGGAAAGGAAAAATGAATGGGGGTGATTTGAGGGGGAGATGGACTATGAGAGACTGTGGACTCTGAGAAACAAACTGAGGGTTTTTGAGGGGAGGGGGTGGGGAATGGGTTAATCCAGTGATGGGTATTAAGGAGGCACATATTGCATGAGTACTGGGTATTATACATAAACAATGGATCTTGGAACACTTCATCAAAAATTCATGATGTACTGTATGATGACTAACATAACATAATAATAAAAAATATATTAAAGGGGGTAGCTGGGTGGCTCAGTGGGTTAAGCTCTTCCTTCGGCTCAAGTCATGATCTCAGGGTCCTGGAATCAAGCCCAGCATCAGGCTCGCTGCTCAGCAGGGAGCCTGCTTCCCCCCCTTTCTCTCCCTGCCTCTCTGCCTACTTGTAATCTCTGTCTGTCAAATATATATTCTCTGAGTGGGAAGGAAAGACCAAAAGTGACAAAGAAAAGAACTGAAAAAAAATCTCTAGAAATAATGATAAAACAAATAATAAAATGACATTAAATACAAATCTATCAATAATCATTCTGAAGTAAATGGACTAAATTCTCCAATCAAAAGACATAAGGTGTCAGAATGGATAAAAATCCAAGAACCATCTATATGTTGCCTAAAAGAGACTCATTTGAGACCTAAAAACACCTCCAGATTGAAAGGAAGGGATGGAGAAACATTTATCAAGCAATGGATGTCAAAACAAAGCCAGAGTAGCCATACTTGTATCAAACAAACTAGAGGTTTTTAAAAAGATTTTGTTTCTTTATGTATTTATTAGAGAAAGAAAGAGAGAGACCACACAAGCAGGAGGAGGAGTAGAGGAAGAGGGAAAGAGAGAAACTTAAGCAGGCTCCACGCTGTGTACAGAGCCCAAAGCAGGCCTCAATCTCATGACCCTGAGATCATAATCTGAGCTGAAATCAAGAGTTGGATGCTTAACTGAGCCCCCTAAACATCCCCAGAGGAACTAGACTTTCAACTGTAAGAAGACTGTAAGAAGAGAAATGAAGAAGGGCATTATGTCACAATAAAGGAGTCTATCCAACAAAAAGCCAGGAGAAGAAAGGAAATAATAAATATTAAAACATTATATAGAAGCAATATTAAACATTATACAGAAACAACAACAAAATACTTGTAGAACAGGTCAACAAAACCAGAACTTATTCTTTGAAGAAAATAATAAAATTGAGAAAACCCTATCCAGATTTATCAAAAAGAAAAGAGGAAGGATGCAAATAAATAGTCACACACCAAAAAAAGAGGAGAAATAGAACCAATACCACAGAAATGCAAACAATTATAATGGAAATTATGAAAAAATTGTATTCTGACAATTTGTATTACTAGGTGCAAATTCCAAAGCATATAAAACTATGGATTCAAAGGGGGCACATGCACCCCAATGCTTATAGCAGCATTATCAAGAATAGCCACATTATGGAAATAATCTAAATATCCACTGACTAATGAATTGATACAGAAGAAATAGCACACACACACACACACACACAGGAATATTACTCAGCCATAAAAAAGAATGAAATTTCGCCGTTTGCAATGACATGGATGGAGCTAGAGTGTATTATACTAAGCAAAATAAATTGGTCAGAGAAAGACAGATATGATATGATCTCACTCATATGTGGAATTTAAGAAACAAAACAGATGAACTTAGGAGAGGAAAATAAGAAGCAAATCCAGAAATAGACTCTTAACTATAGAGAACAAACTAAGTGTTACTGGAGGGGACGCAGGTGGAAGGATGGGTTAAATAGGTGATGAGAATTAAGGAGTACACTTGCTGTGATGAGCACTGAGTATTGTACGTAAGGGGAATCACTAAATTCTACACCTGAAACTAATGTTACACTGTGTACTAACTGTAATTTAAGTAAAAACATTGAAGAAAAATAAGTAAAATATAAATGAACAAATCATTCATATCTTTAATAAACCAGAATCCTACTTAACTCAAGGTAACTTGGAGACAATAATCATGCAAATCTTCCCATTATCATATATTCACAGCCTAAGAAAATATTTATGTATATTCACTTCCAAAAAGTCTAGCCATATGATAAAACATTTCAACATTGTCTTTTAAGTTACTGAAACTATTTCATAACACATTTTGTTATTAGACAAAATGTTTACACTATTATGCTTTTTACAGACAGATTTTTTTAAGTAACTTAAAAAAAAGTAAAAAAAAAAGTAACTGTAATGATATACCTTGTTTAAAGAAAAAAAAGATTTACCCACTTAAACATGATTTATCCCTGAATACCTTTTTTAAGGGCTGCATACTCTTTTTTTTCTGTATACTTCAGATAAATTTTAATATATATTATTTTAGAAAAACATATTAAACTTCAGTTTATCATATATAATGACAAATAGCCCTCCCTCTCTACCTCATTTTTGGAGTACATTATGTGATAGGGACTGTGTCAGTGTTGATGAAAAAATTCCAAAGAAATACAAGCCCATGTTTCCATACATAATTACTTTCTCCCAAAGTGGTTTCTTTGGAAATGTTGCTTAGCATGACATGTCCTCAGCTAAGTCTATAAGAAAACAAGGAAAGAAAAAGCTTTATTCTTTCAAGATTTTATTTTTTATTATTTTTAAAAGATTTGTATTTACTTAACAGAGAAAGAGACATCAAGACAAGAAACACAAGCAAGGAAAGTGGTAGAGGGAGAAGCAGGCTTCCTGCTGAGCAGGGAGCCTGATGTGGGGCTTGATCCCAGGACCCTGGGATCATGACCTGAGCCAAAGGCAGACACTTAATGACTGAGCCACCCAGGTACTCCGAAAAAGCTTTATTCTTTTTTACAACAAAACTACACTCTAAAAGGGTAACGCTCTAGGGTAATTCTGTCAATGAGTCTGGCAAGCACTTAAACTGTTCACCAAAAAGGGAAGTAAAAAACAGGAAATATGAGGTAGAGAATGGGAAGGCAAGGTAATAAATGATTTGCCAAGATAGTTAATGTGGACCCTAATGTGAGGCTTGAACTCATAACCCTGAGATTTCAACCTGAGCTGAGATCAAGAGGCAGACACTTAACTGACTGAGCCATCCAAGCATCCCTAGTTATCATATTATTAAAAATCACAAGTGGGGGGCGCCTGGGTGGCTCAGTGGGTTAAGCCACTGCCTTCAGCTCAGGTCATGATCTCAGGATCCTGGGATCGAGTCCTACATCGGGCTCTCTGCTCAGCGGAGAGCCTGCTTCCCTTCCTCTCTCTCTGCCTGCCTCTCTTGTGATTTCTCTCTGTCAAATAAATAAATAAAATCTTAAAAAAAATAAATAAAAATCACAAGTGGGGAGGCTAAGAGTGTGTATGTCAGAATATAAATCCTGTTGTTTTGCGTTTAAACGTTTTTTTTTTAAATATTTTATTTATTTGACAGAGAGAGATCACGATCCAAAACTATTGTTTCATTGGAATTGATGAAAGATTCATACCCTTTTCCATTCCTTCCCTTGTTGAAAAGTAAACCCTTCTCTATTGACCAAGTCCTAATTACACAGCTCAGAATCCTTCTCAAGGCATGCCATCTTGTGTAATATTTTAAAGAAATGTAATGACTCCAGCTTTGTTCTTTTTCAAGATAGCTTTGGCTATTTAGGGTATTTTCTGTTTCTCCATGCATTTTAGAAATTCTTTTTCAATTTTTGTGAAATGCCATTGGAATTGGATAGATAATTGCATTGACTCTGTAGGTCACTTTTGGTTAGTATAGATACTTTGAAGTAATTCTTCCAATCCATGAACATAAGCTGTCTTTGTCTGTTTGTGTCTGCTTCAGTTTCTTTCATCAGTGTCTCAGTTTGTGGTGTATAGATATTTCAATTCCTTAGTTAAATTTATTTCTAAGCATTTTTATGTTTTTGTTGCTACTATAAATGGGATTTCTTTCTTAATTTCTCTTTCAGGTAGTTTTTCATTTATGTATGCAAATGAGACTGAGTACTGCATGTTGATTTTTTATCCTGCCACTTTACTGAATGCATTCATTAGTTCTAACAGTTTTTGGTGTAATCTTTAAAGTTTTCTATATATAAGATCATGTCATCTCCAAACAGAAATAATACAACTTCTTCCTTTCATATTTGGATACTGTTTACTTCATTTCCTTGCCTAATTACTCTGGGTAGGACTTCCAGCATTATGTTGATTACAACTGGTGAAAGTGGGCATCCTTGTCTTTTTCTTGATCTTAGAGGAAAAACTTTTATCTTTTCACCACCAAGTATGATATTAGGTATAGACTTATCATATATGGCCTTCATTATGTTAAGATATGTTCTCTGTATGCCAAGTTTTTATCAGGAAAAGATGTTGAATCTTAACAAAAGTTGTTTTTATGTCTATAAGAAGATCATATGATTTTTATCTTTCATTTTGCTAATGTGTTGAATCATATTTATTGGTTTGTGTGCTTTGAACTATCTTTGTATCCCAGACTAAATCCCATCTGATCATAATGTATGATTTTTTGTTCATTTCCTTTCAAAGGGGGAATAGTTTGAAAAGGATTGGTATTAACTCTTCTTTATTTAAATATCTGATAGAACTCACCATTGAAGCCAGTTTTCCTGGTCTTTTTTGTTACTGTTGGAGGTGGGGATTGATTACTGATTCAATTTCTTTAATAATTATAGATCAACTCAGATTTTCTATTTCTTCAGACTCAGTCTTGATAGTTTGTATGCTTCTAGGAATGTAACCATTTCTTTTAGGTTATCCAATTGGTTGGTGCTAATTATTCATAATAGTCTTTTATGATTCTTTGTGCTTCTTTTTTTTCTTCCAAAATTTTATTTAAATTCTAACTAGTTAACTTATAGTGTAATATTGGTTCAGAAGGAGAATTTAGTGATTCATCACATACATATAACATCCAGTGCTCATCTTAACAAATGCCCTCCTTAATACCCATCACCCATTTAGCTCATCCCACTGCCCACCTCCCTTCCAGCAACCCTCAGTTTGTTCTCTATTGTTTAGAGTCTCTTATGATTTGCTTCCCTCTTTCTCTTTTTTTACCTTCCCATATGTTCACCTGTTTTGTTTCCTAAATTCCACATATGAGTGGAATCATATGGTATCTCTCTTTCTCTGACTTATTTTACTTAGCATAATACACTCTAGCTCCATCCACGTTGTAGCTAATGGCAAGATTTCATTCTTTTGTTGGCTCAGTAATATTCTGTTGTGTATATATACCACCTCTTCTTTATCTGTTCATTAGTCAATGGACATTTGGACTCTTTCCATAATTTGGCTATTGTTGATAATACTGCTGTAAACACTGGAGTGCATGAGTCCCCTTGAATCAGTATTTTTGTATCCTTTGAGCAAATCCCTGGTAGTTCAATTGCTGGATTGGAGGGCAGTTCTATTTTTAACTTTTTGAAAACCCTCCATACTGTTTTCCACAGTGGCTGCACCAGTTTGCCTTCCCACCAACAGTGTAAAAAGATCCACTTTCTCCACATCCTGGCCAAAATGTGTTGCTTCCTATCTTGTTAATTTTAGGGATTGTAACCGGTTTAAAGTGGTATCTATTTGTGGTTTTGTATCTCCCTGATGATAAGTGATGTGGAGCATTTTTTTTTTTTCATATTACTGTTAGCCATCTGGATATCTTCTTTGGAAAAATGTCTATTCATGTCTTCTGCTCATTTCTTAACTGGATTATTTTTTTTCCTTGGGTGTTGAGTTTGATGAGTTCATTATGAATTTTTGTTACTAACCCTTTATCTGATATGTCATTTGCAAATATCTTCTCCCAATCTGCAGGCTACCTTTTAGCTTTGTCGACTGTTTCCTTCTCTGTGCAGAAGCTTTTTATCTTGATGAAATCTCATTAGTTCATTTTTGCTTTTGTTTCCCTGCCTCTGGAGACACATCTAGTAAGAAGCTGCTGTGGCCGAGGCCAATGAGATTGCTGCCTGTGTTCTCTTCTAGGATTTTGGTGGTTTCCTATTTCACATTTTAGTTTTTCATCCATTCTGAATTTATTTTTTTGTGTGGTGTAAAAAAGTGGTCCAGTTTCATTTTTCTGCATGTTGCTGTCCAGTTTTCCCAATACCATTTATTGAAGAGACTTGTTTTGTTTTGTTTTGCTTTGTTTTTTCCATTGGATAGTCTTTCTGGCTTTGTCAAAGATTAGATACCCATATAGTTGTGGGTCTATTTCTGGGCTCTCTATTCTGTTCCATCGATCTATGTGTCTGTTTTGTGCCAATACTATACTATCTTGATGACCACAGCTTTGTAATATAACTTGATTCTTGTGTTTCTATGGCATCATTTGTAATGTCTTTCACTTCTGACTGTGTTTTATCTCTTTTTTCTCTGTTAATCTGGCTAAAGATTTGTCAGTTTTATCTTTTTAAAAATCAGCTCCTAGTTTCTTTGAACTTTTCTACTGCCCCCCTTCACTCTGGTCTATATTCCCCAAATTCTGCTCTGTTCTTTGTTATTTCTTTCTTTCTAACAACTTTGAGCTTATTCCTCTTTCTAATTTCTTGAGAGATAAATTAGGTTTCTGCTTTTTGGATTTTGGCTGTTGTTTTTTTTTTAATTTTCCAAAGTAGTACACTTTGATTCCTTTCTCTTCATCGTTTTTATTCTGCTTTAGTTTTTTGCTTTGGGGTTACCAAGAGATAGATATCTATATCTACATGCATGTACATGTATAGATTTAAATACCTATATTTCTCTCTCTCTCTCTCTCTCTCTATATATACACACACACACACACACACACACACACACACATACACACGAGGTGTCTCATTCTGCAGCATTCTAGTAACCTAAGCTTCTCACCTCATTAGTTCTTCCACCAGTTTAAGAATTACTAATTTGATAAAACACAAGAACACTTCAGATTTCTTTTCTCTTCCACAAGGCTCACATCTGATTATTAGAGAAAACCTCAAGTCTCCCAGTAAACATGGAGAATACATATTTTTGTTTTATTGGCCATAATTCTAAAATATATCCAAATTTGACCGCATATCTATTTCTCTTGATACAGCCTGAGTCTAAACACCATCACTGTTCACTGTGCTATGCCAAACTCTTCCTAATATTTCTCCCTGTCTTTATTAGTTTGATTTAGTCCATTTTCCATAATCTATACAGCAATCATAGTGCTATTTCTCAAGCATGAATAAAGTACATAAATGCTTCTTTAAAATTCTTCAAAGGATGTATGATATACTTACAAAAAAACCTAAATATCTTATCTAAGTTTACATGATCTAATTCTTGCCTAACTTTTACATTTGCTCAGTTCATCCTGTCATTCCTGCAGAATTTTGATGCAAGATTTTTACAATTGTGAGAAAAGATGGTGACGTAGACTTGTCCACAATTTTGTACATTTCATGTGGTGGTGGTTTTCCGTTTTAGCCATTACTTAAGTTAAAGGGATAAAAAAAGTCACTCTTACTTTACATGTTACTTAATTCTATACATGACTGTGGGAATTTTTTTAGAGACTTGAGGCAAACCCTGATCTATTTAAAAATATTTTTCCTACCTAATTCTTAAGTACTTAAGGTTGCACAAGAGTTAATTTGATAATTCAAGGGGGCTAATGAACTTTATTTCAATTAAAGATGTAGCAATTAAAAGCACAAGTGACTTATAATGGCACAAAATTTTGGAATAAGTCAACCTCTCAAAAAATTAAAAATTTAAAGCATATTGCATTCTTTCATTCTTTATTTTAGAGAGGGAAAGTGTGTGTGAGCAGGGGAGGGACAAATGAAGAAAGTCCTCAAATAGATTCCTCACTGAGCAGGAACCCCAACTTAGGGCTTGATCACAGGACCCAAGATCTTGACCTCAGATGAAATCAAGAATTGAACATTTAACCAACTGAGCCACTCAAGTACCCCAAAAGCATACCACGTCCTTGCTTTCTCTTATTAGCTCATATGCAATAAATATTTTTCAGAATTAAATGTAAGCATGACAATATTATAAAAAAAATTTCAGTTGTGAATAAATGCTTATGTTGAATGGATAGCATTTTCTAATTAAATCTGAAAAGATTACTGAAATATGTTTAGTGGTAATTAACCTAAATTATTGCCACAGAATTATGGAGTGCTAATTGTCACTTTCTCTAGAAGCCACAGATCTTAATTAAAGAATACAGAGAAAGACAATGTCTTTAATGATATTTAAAGGTTTTGCTAACTTCCAGTGGTTAATATTTTTTTGTAAATTTAACAATTTCATATAAATGTGAATTCATAATTTCTGTCAGGTATTACATTTTTCAGGGAATACCTTCCAAACTCTTCAAGGAAATATTCTAACAGGAATTTATAAAAAATCAAGATTCTTTTATATTAACTGCACATTTTCTTATTTTATTTGGAAAAAATGGCTCATACTTTTAGAAAATCTGGCATATGCAGAGTAACACACATTCAATTATTATGTATTAAATAGATTGTTCATTCTTATTACTCTGTGAACATTATTAGCTCCTTATATTGTTTTGTTGCATCATTAAGTGTATTAAAGGAATAAGAAGTGTAAGTAAGTTTAAGGACAAAAAAATTAATCAAATAACCACTTTGACAGTTTTGTAATCTAAACAGTTTCTTACACTAAAGTTAATACTCTGGAGTTTTTATACTTAGCAATATTTTTTTTACATTAAACACATAAGTGTATTTCTTAGCTATGATTGAATTGATGGATTAATTTAGTGTTGCCATTGTTTAAAATATGCATTTAATAAAACTATAACAACTACTAAATAGTATAAAGAATGTCATCAACATGATAATATTGGTATGAATTTCCTTTTTTCCATTTTCATATAAAAATGAGGAAAAAATGCAAATAAAGAAGAACAAGAGTAAATATTTAGTAGGTTTTTACAGTTTTCATTCTCTGCAATCATTTCAATTTCCAGCATTCAGTAGTTTGCTTACCAAAATAAAAAAGGTAAAGCCAACTCATAATTTTTATACAATCTTAGTGTAAACAGGCCTTGGTTATTGTCTTCTTGATATTCCATCTTATTGAGTTCTGCCTCTTTTACTATTTTATGTCAGTAAAGTTATTAGACTAGAAATAGCTTAAATGTCTTTGAGAGCAGAATAAGTGACAAAATGTTATATACATGGATAAAAATATTTCTCTCTAACAGTGATAATTAAGTCACATAGAGCACTCTGATACAGAGAGACACATTCTACTTTGATATGTCCTACAAAAGCAATATAGGATAAAAGAGTTCAATAGAATATCAATAAAAAAGAGTTATATGATATAAATACATATTCCTACATTAACAATGAGAAAACATAGGTAATGTAAAATCCAATCATATTTATGAACAAAGCAGTGAGATAAAGTATATATAGTGTATATATATATAGTATATATAGTATAAAAAAGTATATATAGTATATATAAAGTATATATAAAGAAATATAGGGAATAATAGAAGAGATGGGATGCAAGCACTGGCTGCTTGAGGCCCAGCAAATGAAACATTATTTACTTCAGTCTCTGTAATCCTACACACGAAGTTGGCTTTAATCCAAATTTAGGAAACATATGTAAATGCAAGATAAAAATAATATCAAGAGACAAACCATTTAACAGGAACAAGATTGAATAAGACATAGATGTTAGAACCATTAGACAGGGAAATTAATTACCTGTAAGTTATTTGTTAGAAATTATATTGAAAAAATAGACAATATTCATGGACAGATTTCATGTCTGAGGGATTTCAATAGAGACATAAAGATTTTAAGAGTGAGTTATGTAGAAATAAGAACTCTAAAGTATGGTAAAACAGACTGAGAATACCTTTAGGGAGCTCATCAACGAACTATACATAGCTGAGGAATCACGGAACTTAAAGATGAACTCATAGTAATTGCCCAAACTGAAACACAAAAAAGTAAGTAATAAAAACTAACAGTTTCGTTTAGCTGTGATACAACATCAAGCTAACTATCTATACATGTTTAAATTTCCAGAATGCAAAGAGGAAGATAAGGTTTCAAAGAGATACTTAAATCAATATAGCAGAGAATTGTTCAAAAAGAAAGACATCGGGGCGCCTGGGTGGCTCAGTGGATTAAGCCGCTGCTTTCTCGATCTCAGGGTCCTGGGATCGAGTCCCGCATCGGGCTCTCTGCTCCGCAGGGAGCCTGCTTCCTCCTCTCTCTCTGCCTGCCTCTCTGCCTACTTGTGATCTCTCTTCTGTCAAATAAATAAATAAAATCTTTAAAAAAAAAAGAAAAGAAAGACATCAAAACACAAATTCAGGCATCCAAGAAACCCAGAGAAAACAAATCAGAAAAATAATCAAGCAAATAAATTTAAAAAAAAAATTAAAACAACAACAGCACTATGATAAGTGAAAAGAGCTAGGGAATATAGCTAAAAATGCTGCATATTGTATGATTCAATTTATATGATCATGTAGAATACCCAAAACTAAAGCAGAGCCAGACAAACCAGTTATGTCACACACTGCTAAACATAAAACACATTTTCTTGGGGAACCTGCACAGAAATGCACTCAGGTCAGGAAAAGCTACATCTATTTTGAAAAGGGTGCTGATAGAAATATCTAATTTTCATGACCCTCAATATTATTTATGGTTACAGGACAGCTTCTGGATGACTATGTAACAACAGGAGCTACCTGGTCTAGGAATTGACCTTATTTGAACTAAATCAGATGATGGCGCCAGTATCTTCTTCCATTAATTTGAGTCAGACCTGTCAAGACAGCTTAACCTTAAGCTTCTTGTAGAGATATTAATTTCCTAAGTTATATATTATCTAAGTTAGATATTAATTAACGTTTTTCTTCACATAATGCCATTTGTTCTTTGTTGTATGCCTTACATCGAATTCCTGTAGTGCATTTGTTTACACATTTTTGAGGGTGTGGTCATGTCCACTATTCAATTTAGCTCTAGAACATTGAAATTAAGATGTAATCAGTAACGTAAGTTATTACATCAGATTAATTCTGAAGCTTCTATATTTATTTCTTAATAAAATAAATATTCATTAAATGCCTGCTGTGAAAGATGTATAATGTTAATGACAGGGTAATAAACATTGACCAGCCCTAAAACAGCTTAACCTTGTGGATGATTTAGTATTTAATATAGAGATTTCATTGCACTAAAAAAAATCAGCAATGTGATGTTCTACCTAAATTATTAGTGATTTGATATGCTTAGTCTGAAACAGATATATTTTAAATTTATTTCTAGCCAAAATATAAACAAATTTATACATGAATGAATGATTAGTCTTATACCAACTTTTATATAGGAGTATAGGAGTGTTATTGGAAAGAAGCAAGAGGGATAAAAGAAAAGCAGGGCTGAAGGAAGGAACATTTTCAGTAACAACTATAACCAGTTTCATTCTGAACTCTTTCTTGCACCATAGGGCTGATTTCTAAATACATCATCTCAGATTTACTGCTAAAATATCTGCATTCATAACAAAAATTTTAGTATAAATTTTATATTTTATACTACATTAAACTGCATATGATAATAACAGCTCAGTATGTTCTTAGAAATAAAAATATTAATGGAAAATCTGTTTCACAAATAAACAACAAAAACTGCAGCAAAAATAAATACACATATGATGTAGAATTTAGTAACATTTCATTTTTCACATAAAATATCACAGATTTGAGATCACTTTTGATTAATTAATAAGCTTAGGCGAAGCCTTTAATGTGACATTATCATCTATAAATACAATAAAAATATGTGACTTTTATTACTATACCATCACTTATACAATATTTTGGTAGCATCATGTTGATATAAGCTATACTTTAGGGAAACATTCTCTTCTCAGGATTCATCCTCTAAATCAATGTTGGTGAAAATCTATGAGAAAATATCTTAATAAAAACTTAGACAACTTCTTACCATTTTTTTGTTATTTTCCTTGCATTTCCCATTGCTCAAATACATATTGGTTTTTCCTGAAAATGGATATAACCAAGGCATACAGGAAATAACAAAAAGGTTTGGACTCATTCAGAAAATATTACAGTCAAATAAGTAAAGATGATTTTAAAAGATTTAACATTGCTGGTACAGATGCTATTACCTGATTCCTCTAGCTTAGGTTGAGGTAATAGTCAGCCCACTCAAAATGATATCTTCTTATTTGTTTATATAAAATGAGAACTCTATGGTATACATAAAAAGCTATAACCAAAAGCTAAGGCAGTACACCCAAATTCAATCCCATGTTTGTGAATGTAAAGTCATTCAAATAAAATGTTTATTTTATCAAATACCTGCTCTCAGTATGACCTGAAACAACTGAATATATACACATAATCACACAGAACATAAACACACACATTAGCACCCTGTTCGCCAGCACAGAAATAATCCTTCATAGCTAATACTGAATGATGGGAATTATAGCAGAGCAAAATTATAAGCATATGTTATATAGAGATTTTAAGTCATGGAATAAATTAAGCAATTTCAAAATTTAAACAAACACTTATTTTAGTCAATATATTGTTTTTATTCAAGGTATTTTTAGAAGTTTTTCTATTTATTTGTCATGTGCTTTTTATTATTTGACATTATCATGTGTTTTTATTATACTGAAAACTCTACAAGATTCATAAAACAATGACATTATTCCAATAAAACAAAAGCAATCAATGTATAATTCAAGCATGAAGTTACTTATGAGATTATTTCCACTAAAATTTTTTATTCTGCTAAAAGTCATATCACTAGTTATCTTCACTGCAATATTTTTGGCTGATTAGTGGACAGCTTTGCTCATGAAGACCCAAGACTTCTTATTACCTGAGGCAAAAAGTAGTAAGACTAATGGTAATTGGGATCTTGTAGATTTTATGTCAAGGTTGACATAAATCTGGAAATTCACCATCTAATACACTTAAAAGTGAGAACACTTTATTCTAGGGGTATGATACACTACAACCCTATTTTCCTTCCTAAATCATCTTTAGCTTTGTAAAACAGCAAGGCTGAATGGTTGTGAAATTCCAAACCATTCATGTTTCTAAAACTGTCATTTTGATTGAAATGATTAATTCTGAAGAACGTTTCTTCTAATTGGACAAATTTCTAATAGTAAGAAAATTAACCTTTTGCTGTGTTTTAAGAAAGAGTTGTCTGGCAGGAATAATTCCCATTTCTCTCCAAAGTATAAATTAATTATTTCTTCCTACAAGGTTGGAGTACTATGGATACCAAGTGAATTTAAACTGGATTTTTAATAACTAGTGGGAAACCATTTAATGCTATTGATGCAGATGATAATGGATGTTTTGATCAGAAGGACTCTCTAATCATGTACTTTCTAGGTAAAGTTGCTCTCAGGAAGCCAAGAGAATACTGAGGCTATCTCAGCTTGCTGCATAAGAGGCTGCATCATGGGAAATAAAGGGTGCATGCCATCAAAATTAAAGGGGGACAAGGGTGAGAAATGAGAAGACAAAAAAAAATAATAACTGGTGCTATTACAGAGACTTTTCAGGTGGCTTTTGAAGAATGAGATTAAAAAAAATGGATGTGCATAGGATTCTTATTATGAAGTTGATAGCACAGGAAAAAATATGAGGGACATGGATGTGTTCCATTGGCACTCCAACTGTTAAAGTGTCTTAGAAAATTTATTCTATCCCACTTAGCATAATCCCCTCCAGTTCCTTCCATCCTTCCATGTCAATGCAAATGCTGGGTATTTATCCTTTCTCATGTCTAAATAATATTCCATTGTATCTATAAATCACATGTTCTTTATCCATGCATCAGTTGAAGGGCTTCTTGCCATGGAGGACATTAGGAGGAAGGGAAAAATGAAGGGGGGAATCAGAGGGGGAGAAGAACCATGAGAGACTATGGACTCCGGGAAACAAACTGAGGGTTTCAGAGGGGAGGGGGATGGGTTGGCCCACTGATGAGTATTAAGGAGGGCACATATTACATGGAGCACTAGGTGTTATATGTAAGCAATGAATCATGGAACACTGCATCAAAAAGTAATGATGTACTGTATAGTGACTAACATAACATAATAAAAAATAAAATAAATTTTTAAAAAAGAAAATTTGTTCTATCTATCCCAGTTTGGAGATTTTCAAACGAAATTATGAGGATCATAATTAATAATGAAAAATGCTTGAAAAATACTTTAGATTTCAGCTCTGACATGCAAAGAGCTTGGAAGTTGTCATCGCTATCTTATTAACAATGAGATAAAGCTGAATAAATGGAAAATCAATGTTTTCTCTTGGACTTTTTAGAAACCTGAAGTGACATAGCAAACCATCACCCATAGACCTGGAGACATTGACAAATCAGTTATAATAGAGATCAGCTAGACCAATAAACATGTTTTAATACTTAGATGCTTATTTTTATGAAGTTCTGGATTGATTCTAAGTGTGGGCTACATTGAGATTAGGAACCTCATGGGGACCATAATATTAGGAAGGTCCCACACTTTCTCACATTTTACCTCCAGAAATCCAACCAGATTCTCATGGTGATGAGCCAAGAAAAATCCCCTCATGTTTCTGTAAAAGAGAAGGGAGGAGTAAACATGGTGTAAAAGACTTTATCAGAGCCTTATTCTACCTAATGAAAAGACAGTTCTCCAAATCCAGCCTACTCTAGGCTTCTTACTACATTTGAAGAGAATAAAGAAGCTATGAAATACATGTGCAGTTCACAGCTCAGGGACAATAGGTCAACTGAAAGATTGAGAATTTATCATAATATAGGACATTTTCTCTCCCTTACATCTTACTAACATACCAACAGGGCTCCAGGGTAATAAGTGTAGTTAGTAGCTGAAAGATCTACAGGCTATACTGTATCTTAGAAGGAGTTCCTAAGGAAATCCAAAGATAACAAGAACAAATGAGTAATGAAAGCTGAGAGAAGGAAATTCAAAGGAAGATAAAAATATGGGCAATATACAGATACAGATTTAAAGCTTCTACAGCATATTAAACAAATCACAGCCAGATTAATATAAATTCACTATTTACCATAATTCCTTGACCCTGGATATCATATATGACTTTCAGCAAAAATTTACAAGATTTGCTGAAAGGTAAAAAACAAAAAACAAAGCAGTCAGAAGCATAGAGTAATCTTTTAAGGGGAGAAGTATGATAGATTTTTGGATTATCTAATAGGGAATTTAAAACTGTTATGATTAACATGTGGTAAGGTTTATAATGGGAAAAAGTAAATATTATTCAAAACAGAAGAAAACTGTAAAAATAATTAATAAAAAATTCTAGAAATCAAAAACACTGTAAAATTATGATAGCTTTTATGGACTATTGTATTAAGAGTGATGCAACCACTCTGGAAAACAGCATGGAGGTTCCTCAAAATGTTGAAAATAGAACTACCCTATGACCCAGCAATTGCACTACTGGGTATTTACCCTAAAGATACAAACATAGTGATCCGAAGGGGCACGTGTACCCGAATGTTTATAGCAGCAATGTCTACAATAGCCAAACTATGGAAAGAACCTAGATGTCCATCAACAGATGAATGGATAAAGAAGATGTGGTATATATACACAATGGAATACTATGCAGCCATCAAAAGAAATGAAATCTTGCCATTTGCGACGACGTGGATGGAACTAGAGCGTATCATGCTTAGTGAAATAAGTCAATCGGAGAAAGACAACTATCATATGATCTCCCTGATATGAGGACATGGAGAAGCAACATGGAGGGGTAGGGGGATAGGAGAAGAATAAATGAAACAAGATGGGATTGGGAGGGAGACAAACCATAAATGACTCTTAATCTCACAAAACAAACTGGGGGTTGCTGGGGGGAGGTGGGATTGGGAGAGGGGGAGCGGGCTATGGACATTGGGGAGGGGAGGCGAACCATAAGAGACTATGGACTCTGAAAAACAACCTGAGGGTTTTGAAGGGTCAGGGGTGGGAGGTTGGGGGAACAGGTGGTGGGTGATGGGGAGGGCACGTTTTGCATGGAGCACTGGGTGTTGTGCAAAAAGAATGAATACTGTTACGCTGAAAAAATAAATAAAATGGAAAAAAACAAA
This sequence comes from Meles meles, assembly GCF_922984935.1. NCBI lineage: Eukaryota > Metazoa > Chordata > Mammalia > Carnivora > Mustelidae > Meles > Meles meles. The sequence goes on from NC_060070.1 coordinate 29,656,632, forward strand.
AAGAGTGATGAATATCTTAATAGACTCATCAGTGAAGACTGGACATTGCTAAGGAAAGAAACACAGAGCTTGAATTTATGTTAAAAGAAATTTTTTAAACTGAAAAGCAAATAAAATAATAAAATAATAATAATAATAATAATAGGGGCACCAGGGTGCCTCAGTCAGTTAAGTGTCAGAACCTTGATTTCAGCTCAGGTCATGACCTCAGGGTCATGAGATGGAGCTCTGCATTGGGCTCCAGGCTCAGTGCAGAGTCTGCTTGAGATACTCTCCCACTGCCCCTCCCCCCACTCATGTGTGGACGTTTCTCTCACACTCTCACTCTCTCAAATAAATAAATAAAACTTTAAAAATAATCATAATTATAATGATAATAATAAATAAAACATAACATTCAAGAACTATAGGGAAACTTCTAAAGGTATAATATATATGTAATTGGGATACCAGCAAGATAAAAGAAAATGGAGAAGAAATATTTGAAGTAACAGTGGCTAAATTTTTTTCAAAATTAGTTACAGACACAAAGGCAAAAATCCAGGCATCTTAGAGAACACCAACCAAGATAATACCAAAAATTCTACCCTCAGTATATATTATATTCAAATTGCAGAAAATCAAAGACAAAAATAAAGTCTTGAAAGAAGCTAGAGAGAGGGAGACATCTTACTTATGGAATAAGTACAAAAAATATAGGAGACTGCTCAGAAACCACACAAACAAGAAGAGAGTGAAGTGGAATATTTAAATTGTTGGGGAAAAAACAACAGTAATCTAGAATTCTTCAAAAGTATGATCTTTCAAAAGTGAAGGAGAGGAAAAAAAAAGTTTCTCAAACAAATAAAAATGGAGGGAATTTCATACAAAACTGTCCTGAACATTTTTAAAACAAACAAACAAACAAACAAACAAAAAACTCCTCAGGAGAAGGAAATAAGATAGGTCAAAAACTCCAATCTACATAAAAAAATGAAAGAGCATAGAGAAGAAAAAAATAAAGGTAAATAAAACCTTTTGCTTTTAACTCTTAAAAATAAAGGGATGGCAAAAGATGTATCTTGCTAACACTAATTAAAAGAAAGCTGGAATCCTAAATTAATTTCAGATAAAACAGATTTTAGCACAAGTGAAAATCTCAGGGAGAAGAAGAGACTTTGCATAATGATAAAGGAGTCAATTTTCTAAGAATACATAGCTGTACCTGTATTTATGTGTACTTGTATGTATATATGCTTATAATTATACCTGTATACCTTGTCTGTACCTAATAAGAGAGGATCAGATACATGATACTGATATTGCTAGAAATTCTAGGAAAAATTCACAACTTCAACACTCTCCTTTTAGTACATGATTGCTCAAGTGGACAGGAAATCACAAGGAGCTTGTTGGCCTAAACTACCCTATAAATAATCTTGATGCAATTAAAATGTATAGACTATCCTATCTAGCAACAGCATAATGCACATTCTTTTAAAGTCCACATGAAAAATTCACCAAACAGACTGCATTCCGAGGAATAACATATATCTTAACAACATTTTAAAGATGTTGTCATACAAAAAATATTAGACTAAAATGGAATTAAATTAGAAATCAGTAACAGAAAGATAGCTAAAAAAATCCTCAATTATTTGATTAACTAAAACTCTTAAATAAAACATGGGTCAAGGAAGTTTCTAATGATCTTTCATAAACATTGAAACTGAAATAAAATGAAAATAGTACTTATCAAAATAAGTGAGGTGCAGTAAAAGCAGAATTTAGAGGGAAGTTTATAGCATGAAAAACATATATACTAGAAAAGAAAAAAAAAAAAGATCTAAAATATCCCAAGCTTCTACCTTGGGAAACTAGAGAAAGAAAAACAATCTAAGCCCAAAGCAAACAGAAATAAAGAAGTAATAAAAATTGAAGTTGAAATCAATGAAATCTAAAACTTAATAAATCAAATATAATCATTTCCTTGAAAAACATAAACTATGAAAACTTACACAGGAGAAGCAGATTATCTCAATAAACCTATTTCTATTTAAAAATATAAATCAAGAAATGATATTTTTCCAAAAAAGGAAACAACATCCTATATGTTTCCACTAGTGAATTCTGCCAAAATTGAAGGAAGAGATCATATTAATTCTTCACAATCTCTTCCTCAAAACAGAAGCAGAGGGAACTCTTCCTAATACATTTCAAAGCCAACATTACCTAAAATCAAAAACAGATAGAAATAAAAGTAATGAACAATCATTCACAGAAAGACTTAGATACATTTTAAATCCATGTAACTAAGTTAAAGAAGCCAGCTACAAAAATCTCTATATAAATCTAGAGGAAGTACTGGCATGAGTTATGTAAATAATCATCCCAAACAAAGCAAAACAAAATAAACAAGATATGCTGGCTCTTGGGAAATTGGAATGAAGTTAAGATGCTGTTTTCTCATTCCTGAGTTAGTTCTTTGGGTTCAGGACATGAGAAGGCAGAGAGAGATAGAGACCATTCACCACAGGTGAGTGAAAGGGAACTGCACAAATATGAACAGGAAATAAATTGTTTGAAGCTGGATACAGAATAATTTCTCAAGGACTAAGATCAATGCACATCAGGTAAATGGATTTCATTGGATTTCTCTCAGTAAACCCAGTGGATTATACATTGATGTCCTCTGGGATGGATTTATTCTACCCTAGACTTTGTGTATTGCATAACAGAAGCAACCTTGAAAAATAAAATTAAGTGTTTAGAATGGTGAATTATCTATCATTCAGGTAAGGAAATGGACACAGAAACAATAATCTATAGCAATTATATATTGCTTTAAAATACTACATTTTTAAAAAATATTTGATTTATTTGACAGAGAGAAATCACAACTAGGCAGAGAGGCAGGCAGAGAGAGAGGAAGAAGCAGGCTCCCTGCGGGGCTCGATCCCAGGACCCTGAGATCATGACCTGAGCCAAAGGCAGAGGCTTTAACCCACTGAGCCACCCAGGTGCCCCTAAAATACTACATTTTAATTAAAATATTTGTCAATTAATAATAAAAGATTTTTTTAAAGATTAGCATTTCATTTAAATCTGTTGGATTGAATATGAAAGGAAGTAAGGCCAAAAGTCACCAGAAACGATTTCTGAGTGTGGGAGGTCAGAATGTGGGAGTAAGGGAAGACACAATTTATACAACTATGTATATTTACCATCTAACAAAAAATAATCTTCTCTTTTTGTTTTATCTGGTGATACTTGGTCTGAGTTTACAAATTTATGTAGACCTACTGTAGTTGACATACTATCAATATCACAAAAAGTGATAGTACATTTTCCTAAAGGTACATTGGAGTGGTCATCATTTCATCCATGTAGACAAATAAGGATCAAATATAAATTCAGTGCTTTTACCAAGAAGCAGGGGCAGTCATTTGATTTTTGTATATGTCAAATCCTACTGTGTCATCCAGGCAAGTGGAGCTAAGGAGAAAACATTAGTAAGGATATTGAATGGCTGGCTCCATGACTAAATTATTCCTCCAAACTAGAAAGCTAGATCATGAGGAAAAGTGAAGGGGGGGGGTGTGAAGAGGTGGTCAAAACAAGTAATGCATAGAAATAAGCAGAGATCATAACAAGTAGGAATGATGCTTAAGAGTAAATCACACTCCCAGTAAGGATGCAATCACAGTATTTCCAGGAGAGCACTTCAGAGCCTCAGAATAATAACCATAGCTCTTTCCTACCAACGTGGTGGCAATGCTGGGAGAAGATTTCAGATCTGGTTCCTGTAAAGAAGGGATATTAAACTATTGATTTATAAACTCTATCTAAAGATTTCACTTACATAATTTGGAATATAGAAGAGACAAAATACATCCTGATGACTAGACTTATGGGCCTCAACGTCTGCTTTGTTCACCCTTAATGTCCTATATTTAGCATTCTATTTATCAGACATCCTATGAAGTACTACCAATGAATCATATAGGATAGACAGTAATGAAAAGCAAAGCTTATGCATTATATAAACCAAAGATCAAAATTATATATTTTTAAGAATGCTCCCTAAATATGAGGAGAAGCAGATTGCAGCTGCTGTCCTTATATTTCACAATTTAGTATGCTCATTTAAATACATCAGTTGTGAATTTGGGTGAGATTTACTCAATGTTCAAAGGCAACACTGTATGTAGAGGTTTCATCAATAGTTTCAGATATGTTGTGAGGACTTTAGGAACTGCTCATGGGGTATTGCATCAGGCCATAATAATGTTCCTGGAGGTAAGAAACCATGTTAAGAAAACTACCATTTTTCAGAATATAAGAAGGATCTGTACTCTAGAAAATAAGGAAGATGGGTTATAGCTGAAAATCAACTTATTATTTTGATGGATAATAAGGTCATAAGTGAAAGGATTAATAATAACTCTGAATAATGAATCTAATGCAGGATTTATCAACCTTCATTTTGGATTAAATAATTATTTGTTGTGAGTGACTTTCTTATACATTTTAAGATTTTTTTTTATTCTTTTTTTTTCCATTTTATTTATTTTTTCAGCGTAACAGTATTCATTCTTTTTGCACAACACCCAGTGCTCCATGCAAAACGTGCCCTCCCCATTACCCACCACCTGTTCCCCCAACCTCCCACCCCTGACCCTTCAAAACCTTCAGGTTGCCCCAACCTCCCACCCCTGACCCTTCAAAACCCTCAGGTTGTTTTTCAGAGTCCATAGTCTCTTATGGTTCACCTCCCCTCCCCAATGTCCATAGCCCGCTCCCCCTCTCCTAAGATTTTAGTAATATTTCTAGCTTCAGTCCCCTAGATGCCAATAGCAAGACTCTAGTTGCAACTACCAAAAATGTCTCCAGACATCGCTAAATATTTCTGGAGGACAAAACTACCTCTGAGAACTTCTGCTCTAATGGATGGATAACCACACCCATTAAAAATGATGGGAAGGCCTATATATTCGCAGATGAAGGATTACTAGAAATTCTAATCATGAATATCATGATTTGAAGATCAGTGACTAATGAATATTCAAGAAGTAATCTAAAAATAGGCATTTGTGGTAACACACTATGGTAAGGCTGGGTTTTAGGAGGTCAACACTGGTTATCATGGTTTTAATTACTGCTCTTTAACAGCCCAGATACATGTTTTTTAAAAAAAGCTTATCTTCCTTGTTCTACAATTAGTTGATATTGGATACATAAAGATCAAAACCATATTGCCTTATGGGGAAATAAATAGGTGGAACTATATAATGACAGCTGGAAGCCAGTATCTTTAAAAACCTATGCAATGATATGTGAGATATAGCTAACCTCACTAACCAAAAATAATCCATACTTTATTGAACAATTACCTCTAGCCAAAATCTGCCATCAGGAATATGTGATATATTTGATGTATGGTAAGTGAAACTTTAACTTCTCTGCCAAGGTATACATTGTTGTAATAACATGTTCTGTTGTTCCCTGATAAAAATAAGTGAAAAGTAGAGTCATGTAGACATGATTTCCAAGATAAGAAAATATGCAGGTAAATGCATTTGAACCTAATAATTGTTGAAATATTTGTGGAAAACCATTGTTTATAAATGAGGTAAGTACTGGGGTGCCTGGGTGGCTCAGTCAGTTAAATATCTCCTTTCGGCCCATGTCATGGTCTCAGGGTCCTGGGATCAAGTCCCAGGTTGGGCTCCCTGTTCAGTTGGGAGTCTACTTCTCTCTCTTTCTCTGCCCCTAATTCCTGCTAATTCTCTCTCTTGTTCTTGCTCTCTCTCTGTCTCTCAAATAAATAAGATCTTAAAATATATAATTTGTTTCTCTGCATTAAGTTTTTATTTAAATTTTACTTAGTTAACATATAATACTTGTTTTAGGAGTAGACTTTAGTGATTCATCACTTACATGTAATACCCAGTGCACATCACAACAGGTGCCCTCCTTAATATCCTACACCTATCTAGCCCATCCCCCTACCCATCTCCCCTTCAGCAACCCTCAGTTTGTTCTCAATTGTTAAAAGTCTTAATGATTTATTCCCTCTCTCTTCCCCCCCCCAGTATGTTCATCTGTTTTGTTTCTTAAGTTCAACACATGAGTGAAATCAGATGGTATTTGTCTTTCTCTGACTGATTTGGTTTAATACACTCTAGCTCCATCCATGTTCTTGCAAATGGCAAGATTCCATTCTTTTTGATGGCTGAATAATATTCCATTGTGTGTGTGTGTGTGTGTGTGTGTGTGTGTGTGTGTGTATATATACACACACCACATCTTCTTTATCCATTCATCAGTCAATAGACAGTTGAGCTCTTTCCATAATTTGGCTATTGTTGATAATGCTGCTATAAACAACTATAATTAATATGTTAAAATATTCAAATTATTGGTGATTTTTTAAAAAGAGCTAATGCCTAATGAATTAATAGCACAAGACCAGTAAAGAGATACAATCATGATTAACATGCTTTGTAGAGGGACTTCCTATTCCATGTTGGATTATTCATTCCTAATTTTTGTTGGAGTCTTTATAGGCTTGTTCTTTTGTATAATATTTTGCAGAAAATGCTTTAAGAAAAATTATAAAGATATCTAAGAAATTTATGCAAAGTCCATATTGGCAAAGATAAAGGGTGTACTGGGAAAAAAAATAAAAAGGTTAAGTAGCAGGTTTTATCCCATTCCCTCCTTTTGGAAGGATGCCCTTAAAGAAGATGGCTGATGCAATATATTAAATTTCCTTATAAATATACTAATAAATATACAGACCTCTTAACAAAAAAGACAATGATATTTGTTAATGGCAACACCCTTAATGCTTAAAGATTTCATATACTACTTTGGTCCCAGAGCACATCTGATGCTACAAGAAAAAAAAAAAAGGGAAATAAGGCTGCAGTCATTAACTCTTTGTCTTCTTCCTTATATCCTTGTGTTGAGCAGTGGGTATTATATGTAAGAGATGAATCACTAAATTCTCCTGAAACCAATATTACACTATATGTTGAATAACTAGTATTTAAATAAACAGTTGGGGGCGGGGGGAAGAAGCTCAAAGTAAACAATTACTGAAAATGGTCCTTGGAGAAGAAAGCAAATTCTCTTGAGTTTGAAATATATATGAAAGAGACACTATGGTTTGTCTCCCTCCCAATCCCATCTTGTTTCATTTATTCTTCTCCTCCCCCATGTTAATCTCACAAAACAAACTGGGGGTTGCTGGGGGGAGGTGGGATTGGGAGAGGGGGAACGGGCTATGGACATTGGGGAGGCGAGGCGAACCATAAGAGACTATGGACTCTGAAAAACAACCTGAGGGTTTTGAAGGGTCAGGGGTGGGAGGTTGGGGCAACCTGAGGGTTTTGAAGGGTCAGGGGTGGGAGGTTGGGGGAACAGGTGGTGGGTAATGGGGAAGGCACGTTTTGCATGGAGCACTGGGTGTTGTGCAAAAAGAATGAATACTGTTACGCTGAAAAAATAAATAAAATGGAAAAAAAATGAAAAAAAAACAAAACAAAAACAAAACAAAACAAAACAAAAAAAAACAAAACAAACAAAAAAAAAGAGACACTATGCATTAAACCCTGGTGAAGTTGCTAAACTCTAGGAACAAAGAAGAATGCTCTAAGCTTCCAAAGGGGAAAAATTGGACTTTAAAAATGCAAAAGAGGGCGTCTGGGTGGCTCAGTTGGTTGAGGAACTACCTTTGGCTCAGGTCATGATCCTGGACTTCCGGGATCGAGTCCCACATCGGGCTCCCAACTCTTGGGGAGTCTGCTTCTCCCTCTGACCTTTTCCTCTCTCATGCTCTCTCTCACTCATTCTCCCTCAAATAAATAAATAAATATATCTTAAAAAAAAATAAAAATGGAAGAGATTCATAACTAACACTGAATCTATCAACAGTACTGAAATGTAAAAACTGTGAAATATCATTACAATATTTTATAGTTATGAGAAGTATCTCACAAGTGACCTATTTGCCATGTATTATTTTAAAAGCAGGTCACTATGTCTGGCCTACACACAAGGAGAGGGGATTACAAAAGGGGACAAATACTAGGAATCAAGAATCATCAGAAGTCAGTTTGAAGGTGATTACCACAAGCATCTATGATAATTAAATTTACTACTTAGTTTCTGAATATTCTTGGGACATTGGATCCATAGAAAATAGGGAGAGAAGTCAGCTGTTAAACAAAAATCTGTAGAAATGATATAGACCTACACGTAAATTGATAGAAGATTCTGGCATACCTCATAGAAGGTCATTTTCATATTGATTAGAGTATCTAGTTTCATTCATGCATATTTACAACCAGTTAATAGTTAATTATTAGTATAATAATATATTATTAATAATATTGATATATATAATATTAGAAAATATTTAAATTTCCAGAAAATATTTAAATATCCACTCCATTTCTAAACATAGAATGGAGACGAGAGGACATTTATAATAAGACTGACAAAACCTGAGTTTTTCTGAGATGAATTCCAAGTGTCTAGTCAAGGATTACTTTTGACACATGGCTACAATTTGATATATTTTTCTTTTATTCTGATACATCAGGTTTCTGGAGGGTGTTTTTGTTCTTAGTTTTTTGGGGGGTTTTGGCTTTTATTTTTTATTCACACTATGATATTTCTTTTTCTAAGGTTTTATTTTATTTATTTATTTGACAGAGCATGAACAGGAGGAGAAGCAAGGGGAGAGGAAGAAGCAGATACCTGCTAAGCAGGGAGCCCAACAAAGAGTTCAATGCCAGGACCCTGGGATTATGACCAAAACTGAAGGCAGACGCTTAACTGACTGACGCACCCAGGTGCTCTGCTCTATGATATTTCTGATTTACCTTCACATAGACCCTCTTTCATTTTTTAAATTAATGACTTATCTTTATTAGTTTAAACAAAGCATGTAGCTTAAGAAAGATCTTATTTTAATATAAGTGTGTTTTCCCCCTCATACTCAACATATTCCTCTCTTGGCTTCAAACAAGTAAATTTTTTCTGAATTTTTACTTTAATTCAACTTGCTTTTTTTTTTTTTTATTCACAGTTTAAACACATATGGATGAGTCCTTAATATATACTTTAATTTGCTTAATTAAGCATTTACATAAAAGTCATGTAATTAAGTATATATCTGTAATTTTATTTTAAACTTAGTATTATGCTTTTTGAACTTATTCAGTCTGAGGCACATTGACTTAGTTTATTCACTTTTATTGTTTTGTGATATTTTAATATAAATTTATGATATAGGTTATGGCCATTTAAAGGAATTTCAGTTAATAAATTGCTATTAGAAATGTTACTTGAACATTCTGCTGGTACACACATGTATAAAATGTGATATTTCTTGATTTAGGAGGTAACCAATTTTAACTTTACTAGATCATGTATTGGGTTTTTAGCAGACACTTAAAATATTAATGGTGCATAATATGAGTTTAAAATTCTTTAGGCAGTATTAGTGTATACAAATATGAGTAGAGATGTGTCTGAAATGTTGAATCGTTTTCAGAAAGTCTGGGATATAAACATTGGGAACAAGTCACACAGAAGATACAAAGATGAGACCATACCAATCATTACAGGCCTTATTAAAAATTTTAGAATTTCTACTTCAGTCAGAGATAAACTAGTGCTTTTATTGACCTAAACTTTTTAAGCATGCCATGACTGAATGTTAATGTTTTAATATCAATTAAACTCCTATATGGAAAAGTGAATGGGAGATCCAGTGACTATATAGAAACCAATTAAACGACTAAATGGTACATCAAACAAAGAATAGGTTTTTAAAAACTACATTTTGTTCAAAGAAGTGGAAAGAAGGACAGATAGATATTTTAATGGGGAAGCAATACAGTTGGGCATGAGGTGAGGGAGAACTAAAGGAAGTTCTTAATGAAACTTTTCAAGTTTTACAAATCAAACAAAAAATGAATACTGACACAGTTTGTGAAATGGGAAGCATTGAGAAGGGTTATTTGGGGAAGAGACTTTGTACAATGATTTAATATCTGTTTTGAACATAGTATGTTGACATCCTCTGTTTCATCCAAATGGAAATTTTGAGTATGCGCTTAGATATATAAATCAAAAATTCAGATGTCCATCAACAGATGAATGGTTAAAGAAGATGTGGTATATATACACAATGGAATACTATGCAGCCATCAAAAGAAATGAAATCTTGCCATTTGCAATGACATGGATGGAACTAGAGGGTATCATGCTTAGTGAAATAAGTCAATCGGAGAAAGACAACTATCATATGATCTCCTGATATGAGGACATGGAGATGCAACATGGGGGGTTAGGGGGATAGGAGAAGAATAAATGAAACAGATGGGATTGGGAGGGAGACAAACCATAAATGACTCTTAATCTCACAAAACAAACTGAGGGTTGCTGGGGGGAGGTGGGGTTAGGAGAAGGGGAGGGGGTTATGGACATTGGGGAGGGTATGTGCTATCGTGAGTGCTATGAAGTGTGTAAACCTGGCAATTCACAGACCTGTACCCCTGGGGATAAAAATACATTATATGTTTATTAAAAAAAAAATTGGAAGGGGAGGCAAACCATAAGAGACTATGGACTCTGAAAAACAATCTGAGGGTTTTGAAGGTTCGGGGGTGGGAGGTTGGGGGAACAGGTGGTGGGTAATAGGGAGGGCACGTATTGCATGGAGCTCTGGGTGTTGTGCAAAAACAATGAATACTGTTACGCTGAAAAAAATAAATTAATTAAAAAAAATTCAGTGGAGCAGTGTAGACTAGAAATATAAACACATGTGAATTCTAATAAACACCAAAAAGAGGAATCAACTCCGTGGTGATAAGAAAAGATTACCAAGAAAAAAATAACTGAGCTATTCTATTACTTGAGGATTGTCTTAAGGAAGAAGAGTTGGCAAGAGACATGAAAAGATCATCAAGAGAAGTAAAAGGAGAACCAAGAGCCTATGTTGACACTATAGACTAAGGAAAAGTGTGATTAAAGATGAGTTGTCTGGGGCACCTGGGTGGCTCAGTGGATTAAGCCACTGCCTTCAGCTCAGGTCATGATCTCAGGGTCCTGGGATCGAGCCCCGCATCGGGCTCTCTGCTCGGCGGGGAGCCTGCTTCCTCCTTTCTCTCTGCCTGCCTCTCTGCTTACTCGTGATCTCTCTCTGTCAAATAAATAAATCTAAAAAAAAAAAAAAAAAGACTCCCTCTGCCCCTCTCCCATCTCATTAAAAAGAAAAAAAAAAAAAAAAAGATGAGTTGTCTGCTGTGCTAAGTGCTGCATTGCAGTAAGCAGATAAGAGAATGAAATTTACCCATTAGATTTGTGATGCAGACATGATTATCTTTTTTTAAGAGCATTACTTAAAAGATAGAAGTGACCTTAATAAGAAACCTCTGGTCCCTCTGCATGAAGCTTTTCTTATATCCAGATGGAAACCGTGCTCTTTGGACATGAAAATCAAATACAATTCATAATACTACGTTTATTTCACTTAACAACAAGCTAGTGCTCCCAGACAGATGAACTACACACAACCAAAACAAACAAACAAACAAAAAAAACAATCACCTCTAGCCTTTAATTTGCTTCATTTTTTTTTCTAAGAAAACTCCCCCAAAGAGGGACTATAACTTAAACAGAACTAGAAAGTCTTCCAGATTGAAATATTTGCAAAAAGTTATCACACCAGACTTACCTTACAGAATTATATATTTTACAAATTCTATTTCCAGTAAAATTCCCAAAGTACTGGTACAAGCTGATGATAAAGGTCTCTTTTAGAGGGTTAGACTGTGTGTTGGATGATACATAAAGGAATCATCTCAATAAAATAGATAAACAATTTGGAATATATTGTTTTGTTAGCTATCCCTGGGGCATCATTTTAGTGGATGATTACAGGCAAATGAACATTATCTTATAATTTTTACATGAGCACCAGAAGCTTTCCTCTTAGCTCCAGATTGCTATTTATTTTCTAATGATATTTTACAAAATCCTATCAGTTTAGAGGGAAAGCTCTGGGGATCCTCAATGGTAGTTCAAAGTTCATTTGTTTTCTTACTTTTGGAATATCTGAAATGAAATATTAAAAAATATCTGAAAGTAAATTACTAAAAATATTTAATTATTTGTTATATATTGGTAATAAGAGGAAAAAAGGAGGTCGAGGACCTTTTCTGTCTCTCTAGATTTTCAAGGGTTTATTTTATTTTATTTTTAAAGATTTATTTGACAGAGAGAGATCACAAGTAGGCAGAGAGGCAGGCAGAGGGGGGCGGGGGGGAAGCAGGCTCCCTGCCAAGCAGAGAGCCTGATATGGGACTCCATCCCAGGACCCTGAGATCATGAGCTGAGCCGAAGGCAGCGACTTAACCCACTGAGACACCCAGGCGCCCCTCAAGGGTTTATTTATTTTTTTATTTTTTATTTATTTTTTTTTTTAAGATTTTATTTATGTATTTGACAGAGAGAAATCACAAGAGAGGCAGGCAGAGAGAGAGGAAGGGAAGCAGGCTCTCCATTGAGCAGAGAGCCCGATGTGGGACTTGATCCCAGGACCCGATATCATGAACTGAGCCGAAGGCAGCGGCTTAACCTACTGAGCCACCCAGGCGCCCCAAGGGTTTATTTTAAATTATTTTTTGTCACCATCCCACCCAAAGAGAAGGCTACTCTTTTTTTTTTTTTTTAAGATTTTATTTATTTGAGAGAGCGAGAGATCGTGGGATAGATGGGGGAGGGAAAGAGAGAGATGGAGAGAGAAACTGAACTAGACTATGCTAAGCTGATAGCCCAAAGCAAGGTTTGATCCCAAGATCCTGAATCATGACCTGAGTGGAACAGGAGTCAGAGGCTCAATCTCCCAGATGCCTGAGAAGACTACTTTTTTTAAGCACAGAATTAACATGTCATTCTCCCCTTTGAAATATCTTTAGCTTAATTATTATAAATTCTTCTTCTTTGAAAGTATCCAAGACAAAGTTTCTGCCAAAATTAATATTTTTTCAAGGCTGAAGAAAGTTTTGAGGTTTATTTACTTATTAGTAAATAAAAGATTTATTTACTTATTTTAGAGAGCATGGTGGAGGGGGATAAGGAAGGGGGAGAGAGAGAGAATCTTAAGCAGACTCTCCGCTAAGTGCAGAGCCCTACTCAGAGCTCTAGCTCATGACCCTGAGATTATACCTGGGCCAAAATCAATAGTTGGACTCCTAACTGACTGAACCTCCCACACACTCTAAGGTTTGGAATGGCTTAATCTTTGCATGATATATATTAGATGCAGTACTTCTTCAACTGTGTACAGAAGTTGATCTTATTTAACTTACTATTTCTGTTCTTTCTCATGAAATCAAATCAAACTTTGTATTTTTGTTTGTGTTTTGTTTTAATTTTTGCTAAATTCTCCCTTAATATCTATTTCTGTTTGGGCCCCTATGCCACAAAATTAAGGTATGCAATTTTTAAGAAGATTTTATTTATTTATTTAGTTAGTTAGTTATGAAAGAGAGCAAACTTGTGCAAGTGTGGGGAGGAGTAGAGGCAGAAGGGAGAAGGAGGAGAAAGAATCTCAAGCATACTTCACACTAAGCACAAATACCATAGGGAACTCAATCACATGACCTGAGATTATGAGTTGATCCAAACCAAGAGTTGGATGTCCAACTGACTGGGCTACCCGGGCACCCCATGATATGAATTGTTTAATGTTTCCTTCTGCTTTATCCCATATCCCTTTGCTATACTCATTCCTCAGCAAAAACTTATACAACAGAGCATTACATAAAAATAATAATATAGTATTATCTGTTTCTATAAAACAGAGATTTTGTTTTGATTTGTGCCATAGTATATCTGACTACATCAGAAGCACTTCTCACACTTGCTCTTATACATTTAGATGTATGTTGCCAGTTCCTGAATGCTTTGTTTTGATGTTCTTTTTCTTTTCCAGATATCTACTCCTACTGTATTGTACTCCAATTTTCTTATTCTCTTTAACAATTCCTTAATTCATTTTATTCCATAGTTTCCAACAAATAGTTTACTACTTTTATAATTTGCTAAGTGTTGTAATACTGTGGCAACTGGCTAGAGGGTGAATACAAAAGGATTGATTTCACAAACTTGTACCAATACTATACACATTAGGACAAGTATTTATTTGTGACCCTAATATTTTCCTTCACTAATAAAATGAAAATAATAGTGTCTCTATAGAATATTGTTCAGAATAAACAATGAATAAATAAATAAAACTGACTCATAGTTGATATCTGATAAAGTATTATGGGATTTAAACCTGCCAGCTTCACATTTTAGATATAGGGTAATATAATTCTAATTGAATTGGAGACCTGGAGATTTTGTTCATAGAGATTCAATTAATCAGATACCATATAACCAAGTTCATTTATTTCTTTAAGTTAATATTGAACATATGGATTTTATTCCCATAATCATGACTTAAATATACACATGATTATATGAGCAAATTGCCCACTTACTTCCATATTGCAATCAATATTTTGTCAATACCACTTAGTCCTGTGAAATATTTAAATGCATTCTGGGGTGCCCGTGTGGCTCAGTCAGTTAAGTGTCTGCCTTAGACTCAGGTCATGATCCCAGGGTCCTGGGATTGAGCCCTATATTGGGCATCCTGCTCAGCAGGAAACCTGCTTTCCCTTTCCCTCTGCCTACCACTTGCTCCACATGTGCTCTCTCTCTCTTTGTCAAATGAATAAATAAAACCTTAAAAACTAACTAACTAAATAAATAAATGCGGTGTAAGTGCAGCTGGCATGAAGGGTATGAGGAGTGCTATTTCTTCTGCTGGTTGCTATTCTTCATGCATATTAGCATATCACATATATCACATTAAACTCTCAGTGTGAACAGGATCAGATCTTAATATTAATTTATATAAAACTGTATGGTGGTACATTTAGTCGTGGAGGCTACCCCAGTACCGAGGAATCTATGCAAGATTCCTTAGACTTAGGAATACTAATTCTATGGTATGTAGAGTTCTATATGCATTTTATCTGAACTAATTTTAAGATTATATACCTGCTAGTTTTTTAATCCAAGTCATACATCTATTTTCATAATTATCACTTAATTTTAAAAATGAGCCTAATAACCACAGACTGTGCTTTTCCAAAACCCACTATATATATATATATTATATATATATATATAGTGGGTTTTGGAAAAAAAAATATATATATAGGGCACCTGGGTGGCTCAGTGGGTTAAGCCTCTGCCTTCGGCTCAGGTCATGATCTCAGGGTCCTGGGATCGAGTCCCGCATCGGGCTCTCTGCTCAGCAGGGAGCCTGCTTCCCTCTCTCTCTCTGCCTGCCTCTCTGCCTACTTATGATCTCTGTCAAATGAATAAATAAAATCTTTAAAAATATATATATATATTTTTTTTTTTCAAAATAAGAGATATCTCTTCTGAAAGAGCCAAGGGCCTATTATGCTTTTCTTCAAACAAATTTCCATCTTGACAAACAATCTCATAAGGGAGAAAACTTTGTTTTAAAAATGCACAAAATATGTTTTTAATAAATGTACCCCATAAATTTACCATGCTTAACATAGTTATCGTAATCTCATTATTTGCACATAATAATCAGGATTTAGTTGAATTGCAAGCTATTTAACAGACCGCACACCACCAGCTCTTAGTGGCAACACAGCTGGATTCATTTTTCAGGATGAAAGATCACCCACTATAAACTTGCACTGCTGGTGAGATTGAAAAATACTCAGATGTAAGCTTTAAATTGGCTACAAGGGTAGACATTTCTTTGCAACCCCTGTGTAGTATATTAAGCAAAACTGAAACATTTAATTTTAATTAGAATATTAAATTAGATTCTAAGTCAATTCTAGGACAGAGTTACAAAGAAGCTGTCTAGTGGTTAAAAGTGTTAAAATGAATGTACTGCACCCCATATAGAACATTTATGGAATTTCAACTAGAAACCAATGATGGAAAGTGACTGATAAGAGACATTAGAAATTGCCCCATGGGCAGAAAAATATGAAGAATTATAGTGCTTCAAGAAGAATATAAATAGGCATTTGGATGATAATTTTCCATATGAATCCAATTATAGAGAAGTTTTAATGGTCATATTAAAATAATTTTCCTTAACTGGCCTAAATAATATAATCTATATTATGGTTAATATCCTTGATTAACATGGGAAACTAATGATTGTATTGGACAGCTCCTGTAACCCTTCCCAAATCCGTTTATTCCTTCTTCCTATTCCTGCCAATCACTGCTACAGCTTCAGCCAGTTTCAGGGCAACCCAACAGTTCTTTGCATTTGGACCAAAGCCATGTAACTCCTGCTTCTTGCTCTTGTGCTTCTTTAGATAGAGAAGTAGGATACCTGGGATAACCCACTCAGGACTAATATGTGAACAAGCTGGAATTTCACAACCACCTTTGAGGCCCCCTTGACCAAGAGATGAATGAAGACTAATGGATATATCATCCTGAAATGTTCACTGGGTTATTCAGAAGATTTCATGGAGGGGAGCACTGGTCTTAGAGCAATTGAAAATCATCATAAAGCATTGTTAAACTTGTTCTCCATCCTTTCTTGCTTACCTCCTCTGTCACTACTGCTTCCTTGATTTTTCAAGTAAACTATTTCTATCCAAACCAATGTCTTAGAATCAACTTTCAGAGATCCCAGCCTGAAATATATTTCAGAAACTAAGTAAATATTTAAAAGAACTTGTTAAATTCATGATGATCACAACCATTAGTGACACTTAAAGTTTATGGCTAAAACCTTTAAAAGTCTAGTCAATGAGTATATTCTCTTTTAATATTCCAAATTTAACACTTATAAAATTTATCTGTAAATAATTGAGAGTTTTGCATTGTGGAAAAGTTACAGTTTATTGTAGTTATCAAATTAAGGAAGTTATGTTCTTAAAAAAGTCACTGCAAAATCAAAAGGTACTTATCAAAAGTGAATTTCTCCAGAATCAATGTGGCAACATGGGTATGCTACAAAATGCTTCCTTTAATTGATAAAAATGAAAGTAGTGGGTATAGGCATGAACTCTCTGCGTTGCATTGTGCTACTTCTGGAATCATAGACTGTTTCTGCTTGAATCCGTTTCTGGTTGAATTAATTGTGGTTGCTGTGACTGTAATTATAGTTGTGGTGGTGACTGCTGATTCCCCTGAAGAGGCATGTCAGATTTATAGGTACACAGTTTGAATGGGTGACATATTTTGTTTATAGTTTTTCTTGAGAAATAATAATGCTCAAGGCACTGCAATATACACTATTTTCTTTCTTTCTTTTTTTTTTTTAGTCTAAATCTTTTTTTTTTACCTTTTTTTTCAGTGTTCCAAGATTCATTATTTATGCATCACACCCAGTACTCCATGCAATACATGCCCTCCTTAATACCCACACTAGGCTCATCCAACCCCCACCTCCTTCCCCTCCAAAACCCTCAGTTTGTTTCTCCGTGTTCATTCTCTCATGGTTTGTTTCCCCCTCCGGTTTCCCCCAACTCACTTCTCTCCTCCCAATGTCCTCCATGTTATTCCTTCTGCTCCACAAGTAAGTGAAACCATATGATAATTGATTCTCTCTGCTTGACTTATTTCACTCAGCATACTCTCTTCCAGTCCCATCCATGTTGATACAGAAGTTGGGTATTCATCCTTTCTGATGGAGGCATATATGGAGGCATTGTATATATGGACCACATCTTCTTTATCCATTTGTCTATTGAAGGGAATCTTGGCTCTTTCCACAGTTTAGTGTCTGTGGGCATTGCTGCTATGAACATTGGGGTACAGATGGCCCTTCTTTTCACTACATCTGTATCTTTGGAGTAAATGCCCAGTAGTGCAATTGCAGGGTCATAGGTAAGCTCTATTTGCAATTTCTTCAGGAATCTCCACACTGTTTTCCAAAATGGCTGCACCAACTTGCATTCCCACCAACAGTGAAAGAGGGTTCCCCTTTCTCCACATTCTCTCCAACACTTGTTGTTTATTGTCTTGTTAATTTTGGCCATTCTAACTGGTATAAGGTCATATCTGAATGTAGTTTTGATTTGCATCTCCCTGATTGCTAATGACAATGAACGTCTTTTCATTTGTCTATTAGCCATTCGTATTTCTTCTCTGGAGAAGTGTCTGTTCTTGTCTTCTGCCCATTTTTTTGATGTGATTATCTGTTTTTTGAGTGTTGAGTTTGAGGAGTTCTTTATAGATCTTGGCTATCAGCTTTTTGTCTGTTGTGTCATTTGCGAATATCTTCTCCCATTCCGTCGGTTGCCTTTTTGTTTTGTTGACTGTTTCCTTTGCTGCACAGAAGCTTTGGATCTTGATGAAGTTCCCAAAGTTCATTTTTGCTTTTGTTTCCTTTGCCTTTGTAGACATGCCTTGAAAGAAGTTGCTGTGGCCAATGTCGAAGAGGTCACTGCCTATGTTCTCCTCTAGGATTTTGATAGATTCCTGCATCACATTGAAGTCTTTTATACATTTGAGTTTATCTTTGTGTATGGTGTAAGAGAATGGTCGAGTTTCATTCTTCTACACATAGCTGTCCAATTTTCCCGGCACCTTTATTGAAGAGACTGCCTTTTTCCCACTGTATATATATTTTTTCTGCTTTGTCGAAGATTACTTGACCATAGAGTTGAAGGTCCATATCCGGGCTCTCTACTCTGTTCCACTGGTCTATGCGTCTGTTTTTGTGCCAGGACCATGCTGTCTTGGTGATCACAGCTTTGTAGTAAAGCTTGAAATCAGGCAACATGATGCCTCCAGTTTTGTTTTTCTTTTTGAACATTTCCTTAACAATTCAGTGTCTCTTCTGGTTCCATACAAATTTTAGGATTGTTTGTTCCAGCTCTTTGAAAATTGCCGGTGGAATTTTGATTGGGATGGCATTGAAAGTATAGATTGCTCTAGGCAATTTCTATAGTTTGTTTCTATAGGTAGTCTCTACAAATTTCTGTTCTATGTCATTCTTGGGTTCTTTCTTCTTTTATAGAACCCTTCTTAATATTTCTTGTAGTGCCGGCTGGTGGTCACATACTCTTTTAAACCTTGTCAGTCTTGATCTCTCCATCCATTTTGAATGTCATTCTTGCTGGATAAAGTATTCTTGGCTATTTGTTCTTCTCATTTAGTGCCCTGAATATGTCTTGCCATCTCTTTCTGGCTTGCCAGGTTTCTGTGGACAGGTCTGACATATTCTGATGGACCTTCCTCTGTACATAAGGAATCTCTTCCCCCTACTTGCCCTCAGAAGCTCTTGTCTAAAATTATGATTCACTGGTCTCACATTCAAGTGTATTGAGATCTTTCTAGATTGGTTGATTTTGGGTGGTGTTCTTTCTGCCTCTAGGACAAGAACTCTTGTTCCATTCCCCAGACTGGGATAATTTTCATCCAGAATTTGTTCAACTATATCTTCTAGTCTTCTGTCTTTTTCCACCCCCTCAGGGATTGCAATAATTCTGTTGTTTGAATGTTTCATGGAATCGCTTATTTCCCTAATTCTGTTTTCATGGCCTCTAAACTGTTTCTTCCATGGCTTCTCTTGATCCTCTTTGTCTATCAGGTTGTTCTCTAGATCACTAATTTTATCTTTTGCCTCAGTTACCCTAGCTGTTCGAGTATTTAGATTAGATTAGATCTCACTGATACCATTTTTAACTTCTTTCCAAGTGGATTTTACTTCTGCCCTTAGAGATTCTATGTTGTCACTAATGGTTTTCTCCAACCTAGCCATTCCCTGGATAATTGTTACCCTGAATTCCCTTTCTGACATACTGTTTATTTCCATGTTCAATAGTTCTGATGGAGAGGACACAGTCTCTGATTTTTTCTTCTGTTGGGTGTTCCTCCTCCTTATTTATAGTATTTATTGAGAAATAATAATGCTCAAGGCAGTGCAACATACACTATTTTTTTTTAGTCTAAATCATTTTTTTAACTTTTTTTTTTCAATGATCCAAGATTCATTGTTTACGTACCACACCCAATGGTCCACGCAATATGTGCCCTCCTTAATACCCACCACTAGGCTCACCCAACCACCACTCATTTTGGTGAGAGGTGGTTGAAGGGATGTATAGCTGAATATATCAACTACAATCCAGGCAAGGTGCACCCTGGAATGCTTCAGAGCAATCAGAAGTCACCACCAACAAGAAAGAAAAAAGAAAAAGAAAGAGAGAGAGAGAGAGAAGAAGACCTAGTCAGAATGAGACCCCAAAGTAAGATATATATGGTATACAAATAAGAACGGACAAAGAAAAAGACCGACAAAAGTAAATGACAAGAGGAGGAAAAAATAAAAGAATCTAGCCAAAATGAACTACAAGGATAAGATTTATATAATACCAGAAGCAAAACAAATACACAGAAACACTGACAGAAGAAAAAGATATGAGGATAGTTATAAGTCCTGAATGTGGGCAAGGTTATTTTGATTCTTCCTGGATGTATCTTGATATCTTTGTTAAGGGAATCAACTTTTCAGAGATAAAGGGAGAATAAAACTGGTTTATGTATAGGGGTAGTATTGACTAGGGAAAGAGCATTACCTTGAAGCTTATATCTATATGTATATTTAAAAAATAGAAAAGAAAAAGAAAAACACAGGTATATGTATGAATAAAGTTCAAGTTAAAAGATTATGGAATATGTTGCATTGGTGGCTCAGTGGGTTAAAGCCTCTGCCTTCGGCTCGGGTCGTGGTCTCGAGTTCCTGGGATCAAGCCCCGCATGGGGCTCTCTGCTCGGCGGGGAGCCTGCTTCCCTTCCTCTCTCTCTGGCTGCCTCTCTGCCTACCTGTGATCTCTGTCTGTCAAAAAAAAAAAAAAAAAAAAAAAAAAACCTCTAGTTGTAATGGTAAGTAGGTTAAAATTTTAAAAAGAACAAGAATAGTGAGAATTAATTAAAAATAAAAGTTGTATCTATGATATATATAGGTTTTAGGGCAATACTGGGAGCTTAATATAGTTTTCCCCTGAAATTGGGGTTTTACAGTTTTATGGGGACCCTGTGGTGGTTGTCTCCTCATTCTTTTGGCTTGCTTTCTGGGGGAGAGGGCTGATGCATTGTTTTTCAGTCACTCTTGCTTGGGTTGAGTCCTCCTGCCCCCTATTAAGGGGCTGGGCTCTGTGGAAACTGGGTTTTTTTGTTGTTGTTGTTCTTGTTTTTTTTTTTTTAATTTATTAATTTATTTTCAGCGTAACAGTACTCATTGTTTTTGCACCACACCCAGTGATCCATGCAATACGTGCCCTCTCTATTACCCTCCACCTGGTTCCCCAGTCTCCCACCCCCGCCCCTTCAAAACCCTCAGGTTGTTTTTCAGAGTCCATAGTCTCTCAAGATTCATCTCCCCTTCCAATTTCCCTCAAGTCCCTTCTCCTCTCCATCTCCCCATGTCCTCCATGTTCTTTGTTATGCTCCACAAATAAGTGAAACCATATGACACTTGACTCTCTCTGCTTAACTTATTTCATTCAGCATAATCTTTTCCAGTCCCATCCATGTTGCTACAAAAGTTGGGTATTCATCCTTTCTGATGGAGGCATAATACTCCATCGTGTATATGGACCACATCTTCCTTATCCATTCGTCCGTTGAAGGGCATCTTGGTTCTTTCCACAGTTTGGCGATCGTGGCCATTGCTGCTATAAACATTGGGGTACAGATGGCTCTTCTTTTCACTACATCTGTATCTTTGGGGTAAATACCCAGCAGTGCAATTGCAGGGTCATAGAGAAGCTCTATTTTTAATTTCTTGAAGAATCTCCACACTGTTCTCCAGAGTGGCTGCACCAACTTGCATTCCCACCAACAGTGTAAGAAGGTTCCCCTTTCTCCACATCCTCTCCAACACACGTTGTTTCCTGTCTTGTTAATTTTGGCCATTCTAACTGGTGTCAGGTGGTATCTCAATGTGGTTTTAATTTGAGTCTCCCTGATGGCTAGTGATGATGAGCATTTTTTCATGTGTCTGATAGCCATTTGTATGTCCTCATTGGAGAAGTGTCTGTTCATATCTTCTGCCCATTTTTTTGATATGATTATCTGTTTCATGTGTGTTGAGTTTGAGGAGTTCTTTATAGATCCTGGATATCAACCTTTTGTCTGTACTGTCATTTGCAAATATCTTCTCCCTTTCCATGGGTTGCCTTTTTGTTTTGTTGACTGTGGAAACTGGTTTTTGAGGCTTTTGTTTTCTGGAGGTTTTTGTTCTTTGGCGGCTTTTTGCGGCTGTTCAGAGGTTTAGTGGAAAGCAAACTGTGCCCAAACCTGTGTCTCGGAGAGAAGCCTCAGAATGCTCCCCTCTAGGGGCACCTGTATGGCTCAGCTGGGTGGGTTAAAGCCTCTGCCTTCCGCTTGGGTCATGGTCCTGGGATTGAGCCCCACATCGGGCTCTCTGCTCGGCAGGAGCCTGCTTCCTCTTCTATTTGCCTGCCTCTCTGCCTACTTGTGATCTCTGTTAAAAAAAAAAAAAAAAAAAAAAAAAAAAAAAAAAAAAAAAAAAAAAAGAATGCTCCCCTCTGGGTGGTCCAGAACACACAGACTCCCCCTCTGCAAACTCCACTGAGCCATGCAAATTCCCACAGGCAGTGTCTGCCCCCAGCCAATATCTCAGGGATTACCCCACCCTCTCATGGATCACCCAAAGTGCCTGCTTGTCTCTGCAACCCCCTGCTACTAAAACTGCGAGTGATATTGGTCTAGGGAGCCTGCTTCTGATGGCTGACTTTGCTGTGACTGCTGTCTGGGGTCGAGACCTCAGGGCTGTGCAGGTCTCCGAAGCAGAGGGATCCTGACCAGAGATCGCTCTGAGTAACTTTGGGCACAGGCTGGAAGCGTCCAAACCCTTGACGGGTTTTAGAGACTGCTGGCTAGTGTCCACGCAGAGCTCTCTCAGGTGCAGGTGGGGAG
The DNA here is from genome assembly GCF_922984935.1 of Meles meles. Classification (NCBI taxonomy): domain Eukaryota; kingdom Metazoa; phylum Chordata; class Mammalia; order Carnivora; family Mustelidae; genus Meles; species Meles meles. The sequence goes on from NC_060070.1 coordinate 29,679,654, forward strand.
TTTCTATCTATACAATTAAGATATACAAGGATTACTATCTTATATTAAGATAATACAAACGTAGATGAAAGTTAAATATTGTAACTGTTCCATATTGGTAAAAATCAGCTGATTGAGATGCAAACATATGTTTACTAACTCAAAAGCAAGAGGTCATTCTTCTGCTCTTGCATTAGCTGAGTGTTGGTATATGAATATTCCTTGATATACATGACTTTCCTGAGCAATTTGTTCTATTGTAAACTAGCCCTGGTTTATAGTTATCTTTCACAATACTAGTGGAAAAATATCTTGGTCATATCAGGAAATTCTGGATCAACTAAATGTGTAGAAATTGATGATTTGTTGTTCTGTTTCACCTTGTGCTTCTTTAATACTACTCAAAATTAATATAAATATAAAAGCAGTAATCATACCCCATTTTCACGATAGGCGTATAATTATGAGCTTTTGCTAGCAATTCCTGTAAATATTATAATTGCAATTTCTGATGATGACAGTAATTTCATGAAATCTCCTTTTTTAAAATGTGGAAACAGTTTGATCTCAGTTTCCAGTCAATCTCATTAATTTTTTACTCGCATCAGATCTTTTCTTCCTAATCAACTGCCTTGGCATCTCTTCTAACTCCCTTTTCATGTGTACTAACTTTTCCTACCTGATTGGTGCTCCAGGAAACACTATTCCCATCAACATAATGTGAATGATACCCTTATAATTGGGCAACATGACACCTCATAAATTCTATGGGTTTTTGGAACTTTTTATGGAATAATCACTTAGTTGTTAATTCTTGACAAACCACATACTAGCTGATGCCACCAATTTTATAGGGAGGAAGTTACAATAAGACTTTGAAGTATTATTTCAGTCCCATCTAATTCAGTTTATATCTAACACTGTATTTATGAAGTTTCATACATATGGGCAGTAAGTTCTTCTTATTTTGTATCATTTATAGATTTCGTTGACCCTACAAAAGAGCAGAATAGCTGTAGTAGCAATGTGATTTATTCATTTTCTTTTTTCAGGAATAATTTTGTTTAAGATGTTTATAATCACTATCCACTAGGCTCCCTTAGGAACCTCATGGGTTTTGAGGTACTAATATAGTATTGTGTTACCTTTTTTTTTTTTCTCTTAAAAACAACTTGAATTAGACACAGAATTTAGATTCCAAGATATTGCCTTTAATGCTATTGAGAGTTGACATCCAGAAATCAAACTGGAAGAGAGCAGCATAAGAAAAGTTTAATAAATATTGTGTAGAAATTCTTGTTGAGGAAAAACAAAACAAAACAAAACAAAACAAAAATGTAGAATCAAAGGTAGAGCTTTACCAAGACAAAAATTTAGGGATGTTGCCAGTCATATAGGAAACTTAGGAGTATAGTGTTGGATTCCATTTTTTTTTTTTTTAGTTTTTTGTTTTTAATTTTTCCCCCTTCCACTTGGAGGAGAAACAATCCCTCTCCTGGTTGTAATATTGTGGGAAATGAATGGAGGGCACTCTTGACAGCACTCAATAAAAAGGAAAGAACATATTCTGGAGGGATGGGATAGTCAGAGAGTTTTTTACATCTATCTGCTAACATGTTAATTTATATGATAAAATAGCATACTGATGCATAGGGACAGAACTAGAAAGAACAACATACAGCCACAATATGATTTTTGTGTTTGTTTCATAGCTAAAACTTTTCTAACAATGTCATAATGTGTATGAGATATGGAGAAGAGACCCATTTACTTGGAACAATCTTCATGCCATCAGACTTTTCTTGAACCCCAATTCTCTCCAATGCAGCTGTTGCCCCTAAACAAGAATGAGGTCTGGAACAAGAAGAGCACCTCTACCAAATGGCAAAGGTCACTAGGCCAACTCAGTGGGCAAAAAACACATTAATGTGAAAAAGTGTCATAGTATCTACCAAGAATGGAGGCTGTTTTAAATATTTGGTGGATGAAGTGGTAGTTTGTGAAAGAGAAAACTCTTTGAGGAGAAAGTACATGTAGATGTAAAAACAAGATATTAAACTTGGCCAACCCCCTGAGGTTGATGGAAATTTGAACTAGTAATAATGTAGAACCAATTATTGAATTTCCCCACTATGTAAAACTTATATCCCAATTAACTGAATTATACATTTACCTCTGTAAAACTCAATTTCCTTACCAAAGCCAATAAATAATAAGACTATCTATTTAACAGATTTGGTGAGAAGAATATATACAGTAATGCATGTAACACCCTCACTACAGTATAATCCTTCTGTGTGTGTATGTGTGTGTGTTGCGTGTGTGATGGGCACTTGTGTTTATGTGCATATGTGTGTTTAGAATCAGCATATGATATCCTTAAATTCACAAAATAGGTACTTGGGTTTATTAAATTTAAAAGAAAAAGTTTAGCATTCTGTTTTAAAACTGGCACAATTGTAAAGAGCAGAGTGATAAAAAGTAACTCTATAAAATAGCATACAAAGACTTAATTTGTGTTATTGACTAAGATAAAGTTCCATGAACACTTTTGTTTTGAACAAGAAAGCATTCTGGAAAATACGTGAATATAGAGGGAATATGTATATGCACTGTCATAATGCTCAGTCAGAAGGCCTCAATTGGCTGAGAAACCTAGTCAGAGAACCAGGCTAACAGCAGGCTTATTGCACAAGAGCAGATATTTTGATCCAAACTTCTACAGCTTTGGCATGTAAAACATTTTAGATGCTAAGATGACAGAACTGCTCATAAAACCATCTGCTATTTACTGATCCATCTGTTGGTCAACAGAGAGCCATCATAACCCAAGAAATTGTTTGGTCTGAGAAACAGCACAATTTCCAGTTTTTTTTAAACTGAGAAATAGCTTTAATGACTTACAAATCCTGTGTTTTATTATAAAAGACCACAAAATATTGGTCTGTACTCATTATCATCATGATTAAGAATGAAGAGAACTTAACATCACATTTATGACTTCATATAAAAATCTATATGCATAAAGATATTAAATGAAAAGCTTATACACAAGTTCATTAGTTAAGCAGTCATGATATGTCAGAAAATAATATTTTTATTAAGCAATTTGTAAATAATTATGAGCTGCCTAAATAGCAGATGTAGTTAATATAAAAGCATTCTAATCTAAAGTATGTGGTTGATATAATTCAATAAAATAAACATCAGGGGGCGCCTGGGTGGCTCAGTGTGTTAAGCCGCTACCTTCGGCTCAGGTCATGATCTCAGGGTCCTGGGATCGAGTCCCACATCGGGCTCTCTGCTCAGCAGGGAGCTTGCTTCTCTCTCTGCCTGCCTCTCTGTCTACTTGTGATCTCTCTCTGTCAAATAAATAAATAAATAAAAATCTAAAAAAAAATAAAATTTTAAAATAAGCATCAGGTCTTCAATAGTTTTCACATATTTAAAAAAACTTACATGAAAGATCATAGCAACTTATTTATAAAACTATAAAACACTCAGTTATAAAATGAAGTTTAATTTTATGTGTAAATAGATATTCAAAGTCTACAGATCCTTATAATGTTTTAGAATAGATTATTAGTTTATAGTAATACAAAGTTACATTATGCATATTACAAAATTGAACTTATGGTACAAAGCTCAAAAAATTATAAAAATTAAACAGGCCCAAACACGGGCACACATGTAACCAAATGTTTGTATACTGTTTCTCTTTTTCTGCAACTAACACTGTCCAGAAGTTTATTCCAAATAAAGACATATAGAGTTGCCTCATTCTTTGAAAGTTGTCTAATATTCCATTATGTACAATAGCTACAAAGATTTAATCAGTTGTTAAAATCATTTAGATTGTTTACAATTTTACTGTTGCAGAAGAAGCTTCAATGAACACTCATGCACAAAGTTTGCACAACTACAAGCAAATTCTAAGATAAATTTCTTGAGATGTAATTGCTGGCATATTTCTATTTTAATAAGTATTACCAAACTGTCTTCCATAGAAGATGTACAAGTTTACCCTCTTACTGCTAACATGTAAAATTACTCTACATCAACACCAACAAATTCAGTTGTCAATGTTTTTATTTTCATCAGTTGGATAGCTTGAAAATGACATTTATTCTAATGTTATATGCATTTATGAGTAAGTTTATATGCATTTATACATTTATATGCATTGATGATTTTCTTCTATTCATGTCTTTCCTGATATTTTAAATTTCATTTTGTTAGCCTTTTACTCGATGATGTAAAAAAAAATATTTATATGTTAAATTGTCCTTTGTATTACTACTCATAAAGATTTTTTCTAAAAATTATTTTTTCCTTTGAGTTTTTTTCTATTTAGTTTCATATAGACACAATATAAAAACTTGATGTAATGAAACTGTTAATTTTTATTGTTTCCAGGTGTTGTTTTGGTCATGCTTTCAAAGATATAGCACATTTAAATTTCTTTTTCTGTGTTCTCTTCTAGTATATTCCTGCATTCATTTTAAGAAATAGATCTTTAATCCATTTAAAATGGTTTTAAGATATGTTGACTGAACATATTCAATATTTTTTCCAATATGGCTACCTGGTTGTCTCAAAAGGTTTTTGAAAAATCCATCTTTCCTCACTGTTTTGAGTTTCATCGTTTATGTATCTTGGCCTAATTCTATATTTTGGGTGTGTGTGACTCAGCTATTAATGCACTCTGATATATTTTAAAAACATTTAAATGCATAAGGTTTTTAAAATCTGGGAAAATTATCCCTTACCCATTATGTCTTTTTAATGAATTTTTCTGGTACTTAATTCTTGTCTATGAACTTTAAAATCTACTTTTAGAAAATCATGCTTTGATTATTGTTTTGAATATAAATAATAAATTAGAGAAATATAAAAATATTATTAATTAAAGTATTTTTATCCAAAAACATGGAGGCCTTTAAATTTGTTTGATTCTTTCTTAGCCACAAAAGTGCACCATATAGAAACCTGATGAAGTCTTAAGTCATTACAATTTTTCTTCTTTCCTCACGGGTTACTTTTTCAAAAGATTTATTTATTTATTTAATTGAGAGAGAAAAAGAGGGTGTGCATGTGCACAATGGGGAGGGGCAGAAGGAGAGGGAGAAACTTAAGCAGATTCTACTCTGAGAGGGGAAGCCTGGTAGAGATTGCTGAGCCCAATGTGCGACTGGATCTCACAACCCCGAGATCACAACCTGAGCTGAACCCAAGAGCCCACACTTAACCAAATGGACCACCCAGGCACCCCTTCTCTAGGGCTATTTTTAAATCATGATTTTATGTTTTCCTTTTTCCTTTGCAGATGCTTATTTTTAATAGGTATTTTCTCATAAGTTTTAAACTTTTATTTTGAGTGTAGAAATGAAAACAATTGATTTATTTATACATATTTTGTATCCAGGATTTAAGAGTTCTCTTGTTTCTGTATGTCTATATAACTTCACTATATATTTTTTCTCATTGCTATTATTTTATTTCTTAATTTTTAGAATTAACTATGAAATATATTTAAGAAGTAAACTTACTAAAAAATATTTTTTCTTCTGTTTATTTTATTTCCTTTCTTCTAACTATAAAAATCAGTCTTACATGAACTATTGGTCTTATATGAAACTTTTGTATGAGCTACCCATCATTAGGAAATTGTACTAGAATCAAAATTATAATTTAGCATGGATTCTAAGATTATACATTTTAATAGTATACTTTTCTTCTACTAAAATTCCAGAGGTTTGTATAATTTATTCCATCAATGGAGATCATTTTCTAAATTAAACTTTTAATCATTATTCTTAAAAAATGAGTACTATCTTCTTTCCTTTTACCAATAACTTTTAAATAATAAATTTAAAACAAAACTTTCATTGAATTTTGGCATGATTTGAAAATATTTAACATATTTAACCTGGGCCTATTACAAATTAATGTTAATTTTGCCCTTGAATCTATCAATCCCATTTTATTCTGTGGGGACTTAAACTTTTTTCTCAACCATTTCTTCCAAGATTTCAATCAAGGTTTTTGAGATTTGTGTGTACATCAGACAGCTAAAGAATATTCAAACATTTTATTTTAGAACACGGAAGAAAGTATCACTTTTTAAAAGTCTTAATTGTAATTCATTTTTGCTGTTATTTTGCATCAGCTTTTACATTTGTGGAAATTTAGTTTTCTCATGAATATTGTTTCCTGTTGTTGTTGTTGTTTTTTTTAAACTACAACAAATACTTCCTCTGTGTCCTTTTCTCACTACTCCCACTCATTTTCCCTCTGTCCCCTTTCCTCCCTATAGCTTGTCTTCTTAGTTTCCATTGGTATTTCAAGTGGTCACAGGTGTAGGACTGACTATACAGTTAGATGATATCAACAATCTGTTATATTGCCTTCTACCTCATGATCTTTTAGGTCCTTTTCTTTTTCTATATATTTTTTTCTCCTTGAAACTTGTTTGGCCTCAAATTCGAGACTACTTCACTGTATCACTTCTTGAGCAACTTCTGAGCACATAAATAATGAACTTCATTATATTCAATTTTCTAGAATATGAACCATCCCAGCTATGTACAGATGTAAATAAAATACTTCAAAGTGTAACTTTTAACAATACTTCTACTCCAGAACTGTCTTATAGATAACTACCACTGATGCAGAATTTCAGTGATAGCAGTGAAGTCCCTTTATACCTAACAACCTCTGTGGCTAGAGGCTCTTTTGTTGACTTTGCCCTTAGTCCATACCTTTTTTCAATACAGAAAAAAAAGCAATTCTAGTTCCAAGGTGAGATAAAGATGTTTTAATATATCAAAAATATCTGCTAATCAAGCTGCTACTTTGAAATTACAGCAAGTAATAGAGATTTCTACCTCTGTCTATAATATAGCCAAACATGACAAGGCAATGCTTTTCTGCAAAAATAAGGAAAAATTAGGCATGTTACAAAAATTGTATTTTAAATGTAGATTAGATTTGTGAAGCAATAAGAACTAAAGTTTCTCAGAGGAAATCACCTCTGAGAGAACTGACCTGCCCCATTTGCTTCCCTGATTTCATTTGCCAGTTATGGATGCCAGCTCAAGTTGGAGTTGGCCTTAAATGGAAGAAATACACTGAAGGAAATATAACCAACAAACTTCAGGAGTTACTTGAGACTGGCAGGAAATAAATTTGGAAATGAGAACCCCAAATCCATGGTTGTCTCATCTAAAATATTTGCCAGATTTTAAAGCTACATGGAGTCTGAGAATTGATTGCTGGCCCAGGAAACTCTGAAAAGCCTGCAAACTTTCAGGCTTGTATTTAGTAGTCATCTCTGTTTTTTTCTTAAGTTCATAATATTGTCAACACTTTCCATGTTATGCTAGTTACATTTTTAAGATAAAAAAATTAAATAAAAAATGATCAAGCCATTTTGTGTACTAACTTGCTTGCCTCTTTCATGGAGAATATTCCCTGTCCAATGTTAACATGCAGTACCAAGATTTTAACACTTTCTAATATATGTGCATATAAATTAGGTATTCTGTTTGCAATCTTTCTAATCTTCCTGTCTTTCTCCTTATGGTCTCTGACTATCCAGCCAAGATACTCACCAGTGACTTTAAAAGTTCTAAATTCCAGTGATTTCTCTTTCCACATCATCTAATGGCCAGGTTTACCATTTTCCCTTGCCACTGTCTTTCAATGTCATCCCTAAGTAGAGTAGTTGTACAGTTGTCTATTCGGCCTGCACCTTTATGTCAAATTGGCTTATTTGTGAACCAAGCTTGAACTTTCTCTCCTCCATAAATAAGTTGGAAAATACTTCCCATATAATTTTATTTGTAACAAGAAGCCATTAACATATTAATGGATCACATGAAGATGGGCTCCATACTCCAGGAGCTCACTTGCACCTTCTAGTTCTATTTATCTTGAAATTCCATAACTGTCACTTCTAACTTACAGTAAATTGCCACCAGGCTTGGCTGATTTTATGACTTGGTGAGTCTGACAGAGCTAAGTCATGATAAGCAATTGTGTCCACATGGTCAGTCACCTCATTTTCATTGAGACTCAATAGCAACTCTAGGGTTGTTTTTCAAAAAAATATGTAATTCTCTTCCATAGATGCATAGTATTTCCCTAGAAATCTAAATGTCTGGATTGTGATATTCCCCTAGAGGTTGCAGTTGCTTTCACATGGTGATTTTTCACACTGTAGATGCATCAAATACCATAGAATTTATCCTGCCTTATAGCTCAAGTCCAGGGATGTTTGCACTGGAGCGTAAATCTACTATAGAATACTTTCCTATCCTGGTTCCCATACAATTCAGGCAGCCTTTTGGGTCAGGCAGTACCTAAATCAAAGTAATATTCCCAGGTGTGGGATACTGCCTGCACAATCCAGAGACACCTACTAGGTACTATATTTCTGCCATAATGGTGAAAGCTGCAACATGTATTAATATATTCTATTCTTTCATTAGTTTGTCTTGCTATGCCCATAACCATTCAAACCCTAAACATTTTACAGAAATGTCAAGCTCCTAAATCTTATTGTTTGTATCCCATCATCTGGAGTACATGTGTATACCAAGGCCTGAGATGTAATAACCTCTTCTTCCTCTTCTAGTCCAACTAACATGATACAAAGTGATGTTCTTTGGGATATTCAAATGACTCATATCTCTTTAGGCTACTTATGAAAGAAAGAGAAAATGTCAATAAAACACATGAGGAAGACTATAAATAGGTATTGTCCCTTCCATGTAATTTGTACTGATTCTGAGCACTAACAGAAAAAAAGATCCAGGGTGCCTGGGTGTCTCGGTCAGTTAAGTGTCTGCCTTTAGCCTAGGTGATGATCCCAGGGTCCTGGAATCAAGTTTCAATTTGAGCTCCCTGCTCAGTGGGGAGACTGCTTCTCCCTCTCTCTCTGCCCTACCCTTTCTCATTCTCTATCTCAAATAAAGAAAATATTTAAGAAAAAAAGGAAAAGAATTCTTTCATCAAATCAATGGTGCAATATAATTTGTATGAGGCTTTATTAATTTGTTTTAGTAAAGGTACCATGTTGGCTACTATCTGGGTTATTTTTGGTTGAGCTTGGGGTAACCTACTTTCATTCACCAGAATCTTTTTGGATTTTGCTGAGGTCATGTTGGTGAATAAAAATGGCGTATGACAGTGGTTACCACCATGTCTCCTTTAGATCTTTAAAATTGGCCACACCTGGGTGCCTGGATGGCTCAGTGGGTTAAGTCTCTGCCTTCAGCAAAGTTCATGGTCCTGGGATCAAGCCCCACATTGGGTTCTCTGCTCAATAGGAAGGCTGCTTCCCCCTCTCTCTGCCTGCCTCTCTACCTACTTGTGATCTCTCTGTGTCAAATAAATAAATAAAATCTTTTTAAAAAATTGGCCAAACCTTAGGGATGATATATCGTTTTATTTACTCTTGGCTACTGAAGGGTTGAAAAGTGTCACAAATTTTCACTTGGAAATGCCAAATATGACTCTTTTTAAGAATTTGTATTTTGTTGTGGTAAGAACACTTAACTTGAGATCTACCCTATTAAATCTGTAACTGTACAACTCATTTTTGAGTGTAGGTATAATGTATAACAGATTTCTAGAGCTTATCCTTCTTGCTAAACTGAAACTTTTATCCTGTTGATTAGTAACTCCTCATTTCCTCCTCCCCCCAGCTTCTGGCAACCACCATTCTATTCTCCACTTTTATGAGATTGACTCTTTTAGATATCTCATATAAATGACATAATGCAGTATTTCTCTTTTTATAATTTATTTATTTCATTTAGCATAATGTCTTTAAGGTTTGACATGTGTCATATATTACAGGATTTTCTTTTTTAAGGCTGAACACTAGTTGTATGTATATACCACATTTCTTTTATGGATTTGTCTGTCGAAGGATACTTAAATTATTTCTACATTTTAGCTATTAGAGAGACTGCTGCAATGAACATGAGCTAATACATCTTTTTGAGATCCTCATTCAATTCTTTCAGATAAGTATTCAGAAGTGGGATGATGGATCATATAGTAATTCTATTTTTAATTTTTTGAGGACTCCCCATACTGTTTTGAATAACAGTTGCATCATTTTGCATTCTTACTGCCTATGTGGAAGGGTTCCTGTTTCTTCACCTTCTGTCAACTTTTGTTGTCTTTTGTCTTTTTTTTTTTTTTAAAGATTTTATTTATTTATTTGACAGAGAGAGAGAGATCACAAGTAGGCAGAGAGGCAGGCAGAGAGAGAGGAGGAAGCAGGCTCCCTGCGGAGCAGAGAGCCCGATGCGGGGCTCGATCCCAGGACCCTGAGATCATGACCTGAGCCGAAGGCAGCGGCTTAATCCACTGAGCCACCCAGGCGCCCCAGTCTTTTGTCTTTTTCAATAGTAGTAATCCTGACAGATGTGATAACTCATTGTGGTATTAAATTGTATTTTTCTGATTCTCAGTGATGTTGAGCATCATTCACATACCCACTGGCCATCCATAAGTCTTCTTTTGAAAAAAAGAATAAAACTGGACCCTTACCTTCTACCATACACAAAATAACTCAAAATGGTTTAAAAACTTAAGTTTAAGACCTGAAACTGTAAAACTTTAGAAGAACACACAAGGTAAAAATTTCATAATGTTGGTTTTGACAATAATTTCATGGATATAACACAAAAAGCATAAGAAACAAAAAAATAAAAAATGGGACTACATTAAACTAAAAGGAAAATAGTTGAGATAATAATAATCAAGAGTGAATAGTCAATCTTTTCACAAGAAAAATTGGCAAAACATATATCTGATAACATATATAACATATATGATATGATATATGTATAAATATATAACTATCTATAATGCAGAAGCAAATAAAGCTAATAACCTAATTTAAAGATTGGCTAATTATCAAAGTGAAATGACTCATTTTATAGAACAAGGACTCAGTATGAGGTTTTTACCAGTAACCAAGTATATGTTTCCTCTAGTTTTATATTTGAGGGAATATCCAATGGAATCACTGTGATGCCAGATCCTGACCAGAACTTTTTTTCCCTCCCACCCCCAAATTTATTCTGAGATGTTAATCATAATGACATTTTGAGTCTTTGGGCACAATGCTAATGTGAACTTGTTATCCAGAACTCCTTAAAATAATTGAATTACCCTGTTCCCTAGTGTTCTGCTACGTAAGCAAATGACTGTAGAGGCTTTTGGAGAAGGACTGGGTGATCATTATCATCTAGACTTAAATTGTAATTAAAAACTTCGTCTTGGAGACGAGGCTTTTTAATAAATCATTTTGTTTAAGGTTTTGAAACTGGTTCAGGTTTAACTGGGGAAGAGATTATGACTTTTTTTTAAATTTATTTATTTTCAGCGTAACAGTACTCATTGTTTTTGCACCACACCCAGTGCTCCATGCAATATGTGCCCTCTCTATTACCCTCCACCTGGTTCCCCAACCTCCCACCCCCTGCCCCTTCAAAACCCTCAGATTGTTTTTCAGAGTCCATAGTCTCTCATGGTTTATCTCCCCTTCCAATTTCCCTCAACTCCCTTCTCCTCTCCATCTCCCCATGTCCTCCATGTTCTTTGTTATGCTCCACAAATAAGTGAAACCATATGACACTTGACTCTCTCTGCTTGACTTATTTCGCTCAGCATAATCTCTTCCAGTCCCGTCCATGTTGCTACAAAAGTTGGGTATTCATCCTTTCTGATGGAGGCATAATACTCCATCGTGTATATGGACCACATCTTCCTTATCCATTCGTCCGTTGAAGGGCATCTTGGTTCTTTCCACAGTTTGGCGACCGTGGCCATTGCTGCTATAAACACTGGGGTACAGATGGCTCTTCTTTTCACTACATCTGTATCTTTGGGGTAAATACCCAGCAGTGCAATTGCAGGGTCATAGAGAAGCTCTATTTTTAATTTCTTGAAGAATCTCCACACTGTTCTCCAGAGTGGCTGCACCAACTTGCATTCCCACCAACAGTGTAAGAGGTTTCCCCTTTCTCCACATCCTCTCCAACACACGTTGTTTCCTGTCTTGCTAATTTTGGCCATTCTAACTGGTGTAAGGTGATATCTCAATGTGGTTTTAATTTGAATCTCCCTGATGGCTAAGGACGATGAGCGAGATTATGACTTTTTTATTGGAGCACTGTTCTCATTCTACTGAGCCTTCATCATGAATTTGCTTTGATGATACAAACTGTGTAGTCTCCTTGTCGTCCTTGTTGTCCATAAGATTTGCTTATAAGAATGCTAATTAGGGCTCTCTATACATATGTAGCAACCCCTACTCTTTGCCAACTTCTTATCTGATCTCACACACGATTATCCTCATTATATTTTTATATTTTCATTTACTCAGACAGTTAGGTGTCAACAATCTGACTTTCATAGTTTCAGTGTCCTTTTAGACCCACGGTTGTCTGTGAGCCTAGTTTTGCGGGGGTGTCTCCTACCTTTGGCCATGATCTATACAGGTGAGGCACCACTGAAATTCTTAGTAATGCTTATGCCCTTCTCAGTGTATTTCTTAAGACCTTCATAAACTGTGTATTGTTGGTAGTTTTGTGGGGAAAAGTCATCTTGTGGATTTTCCAATCTTACATAGACTATCACTCTATATTGACCACCACTTAATCCCTTTAATCCCTTCTTCCATTGACTGTTAGAGTAATTCACCACCACAAAGGGTGGCAGTCACTATTTTATGCACCTAAGAGGTACCCTAGTAATGAGTTCACACCACATTGAAAGGTCCTTATTGTAATGTTAAGTTCTGCAGCCCAGGAAATTACTCCAAATTCAATCAATTCTTGTTCATCTGTTGTTGGTTTTTTTTTTTTTTTTGTCTAAGAGCTTCCTTCATCAGTAAACCTCAAAATCAAATTGCGCATGCACTGTTCTAGTTCTTTGGTATATGCTTTTGGCTTTAGATTTTGTAACATCTTCAGAATATATCCTCTTTACCAGATCTAACACAAACCTGAGACTATGTTGTGACAGATTCAGGGACAGGAGAAGGGCATGCAAATGTCTTGAGGGGGAAAAAATTCAGTATTATTTCCAAGCAAGTGGTGATACTAGCTCTTAATATGAAAAAGTGGGTCACTTATGTATGTTCAGAGCATTTACAATAATCTGGAGATTCAGTGTTTTCTGAGTCATTGTGTCCATCCTACATTTAGCACCTCATTTGTTTCTAGGCAGAACTTGACCAGTAACTTGGCATAGCTGACCTTACTTAGTGGAATATTTAAACTTCTTTGAAACTTGGATATTCTGAAGATTATGAAGTGGACATGCATTATATTTCTTACTCAGTTGCAGTAGATGCAAGCTTATTTGGAAATTACCAGTATGGCTCACCACTTCTCACACTTAGCTTTTCATTATCATTTTCCAAAGCATCAGGCGAGATCAGTAATATCCAAATATTCCATTGTCCTCATAGTTCCTCATAGGTACTATTTCTCTCATATGCCTCAAAAGCCTAGACAATCACATCTGATAATGTATCCTTTTTACCAGTTTATCATTCCAGCTCACCAACAGTGAAAGTTTTTGTTACCACCTGTGCCAAAGAATATTTATGTTTCATCTATATCCAATGATGAAGTCCTCATTGTCAACCAGGTGTCAGATAATCCAGAACAAATATCCCATCCTTGTGCCTCCCTTCTCTGATCATTCCTGACCAAATGTCACAGGTTTATGAACCTGAAGTATAGAATCTAGGAAAAGTTTAGTGTACAGGATACTCTAATAGCATCTTTGGGACCAATACCTATGGAAAGGAAGGGAAGAAAGCAAAGTTGTAAAGGGGAAGAAGTTGAGCCAAAATTAAAATCTAAGGCACATAAGAGTATGGGTTGACTCCATGGAAGTTTTGGACTTTCTGGAGTTTCTCCTATTTGTGTATTCCTACATTGATCAGTCTTTGAACAGACGCTGTACTGAAAATGAACATGATTTTTTTTTTTATCTGACAGACAGAGATGACAAGTAGGCAGAGAGAGGAGGAAGCAGACTCCCTGCTGAGCAGAGAGAGGAGGAAGTGGACTCCCTGCTGAGCAGAGAGCCTGACTTGGGGATCGATCCCAGGACCCTGGGATCATAACTTGAGCCGAAGGCAGAGGCTTTAACCCACTGAGCCACCAAGGTGCCCCAATGAACATGATCTTGAAATGGGTCTCTATAGCTGAAGCAATTCCTGAAGAAGTTGACAACAAAGGCAGTGTGTTTATAGTAGCCTCAGAAATAATGTCAATAGACCTTAACAAAGAGGGATGAGTTGATCACCAGTATTATTATCCAAACTTATATCTAACAAAGGATTTCTACTCAGAACATACAAATAATTTCTAAAATCAAAAACAAAATTACATGGGGCATCTGGGTGGCTCAGTGGGTTAAAGCCTCTGCCTTCGGCTCGGGTCATGATCTCAGGGTCCTGGGATGGTGCCCCGCATCCGGCTCTCTGCTTAGCAGGGAACCTGCTTCCCCCCAGTCTCTGCCTGCCTCTCTGCCTACTTGTGATCTCTTTCTCTGTCAAATAAGTATATAAAATCTTTAAAAAAAGAAAGATTAAAAAAACAAAATTACAAACAACATTATTGAAACTGATCTTTAAAAATAGGAAAAGGCATGACCAATCATTTCACAAATGAAGAAGATATACAGAGGACCAAAAACCCATGAAAGAGTGGGTATTATTAATTATTAGGAAAATCCAAATTAAACCCACATCAACATAGATACCAACTGGAATGGCTAATACTGAAAGACACAAATACTAAGAACATCAATTATTGTCAAGGATGTTCACCAAAAGGAACTATCATACATTTCTCTTGGTTGTGTAAAATGTTATAAGAAATTATAGAAAACTTCTAAAGTCATTTTAATAAAGTTAAGCATTCACATACTGTATTATCCAGCAATTTCATTCCTAAAAAAATGAAGTCCACACAAAAACCTATAATGAATATTTATAATTGTTTTATTCATAATATTTAGAAAATGAGGAAAAAAGTATACACAAAAATAGATGTGTGGATCAACAAATTGCAGTGTATTAATACAATAGATTATTCTGCAATAAAACAGAGTAGATTATCAAACGTACAAAAAACATGAAATTCAGTGGTATTTTGTTGATTGAATTAATCCAGATACAGAAACATATGGATTATAGGATTTCATTTATATGTAATTCAAGAATAGTTAAGACTAATCTATGGTGATAGAAATCAGAAGAGAGGTTACCTGTGGTGTGGTGATTGGTATTATGGGAATGGGAATTAATTGGGAGGAGGCATACGATAATTTTCTCAGGTGATGGAAATGTTGTATATATTGATCAGGGTCTGTGTGAGGGGATGGGTATTGGCTACAGAGTATATATTTATCAAAACTATTTAGTTTTATAATTAATAATTGTACAATTTGCTGTATGAAAATTTTAGCATAATTTAAAATATTACCATATTGATCATCCTAGATATGCAACCACCTAGAGCAAAAAACTTGTATATATAAGTCAAGGGAAATTTTGTATTGCCACAGAATGAAAAGCACACAAAGGCACATGTATTAGGAGAAATAATGCTAGCTAATGTGATCAAAACCCATAAAATGTCAGTGACTTAACATAATAAAAGTTTATTTCTCATTTATATAACATCAAAAACAAACAAAAAAAGTTGGTGTGTCTCCTGAGGATTTTCATTCTAAGCTCTGCTTTAAGAATCATGGCTCCTGGGGCGCCTGGGTGGCTCAGTTGTTAAGCGTCTGCCTTCAGCTCAGGTCATGATCCCAGAGTCCTGGGATCAAGCCCCACAAGAGGCTCACTGCTCAGCAGAAAGCTTGCTTCTCCCTCTCCCACTCTCCCTGCTTGTGTTTCCTTGCTGTCTCCCTCTCTGTAAAAAAAAAAAAAATCATGGCTCCTTCCATCTTACAGTTCTAGTCCTGAAATGTATAAAAATCATTTCTGTAAATGTATATTGACTGGAATTAATTATATAATATCTAGATGATGTTGCTAGATATACAGTTATAGATGACTCAGCAAAGGAAGTTGGGATATAACCTTTCTGTTTACATTGGGAAGAGAAAGGGAGAAGTTAGTATCTAGCTCTTCTTTACCGAAGGATATATTATTGCTTTTTTTATAATATATTAGAGAGTAATAAAACACATATGTAGCCTCATGCAAACTGAGAGAGGTCTTTCTACAAATGTATAATTAGTAGCAAATATTTTGATTAATGTAATGGAAGAAAATAAACAAACTTAAAAACATTGTTTATGAAAAATTGGCAGTAAAAATGGTATTTAATGTGAAATTAGAGCAGTTAAAAGTGAAGAATGAATTTTAAAAAAAATAAGTAACTCAAGTTTCCTGTCATTATGAGTCTGTGGGTGGTAATGATTTCATATTAGTATTTATATCCTAAATCAGAAACAGGTGGCCACTGCTGTTTTACTGCCAGTTTTCTGATGGGCATTTATTTTATATCCTGGACACCGAAGTTTCCACTGCTACTCTCTCATTACTCTCATTACTTCCTCTAAATCAGCTATGCTGCCCAGAGTGCCACCTCTCAGGACCAATCTGCAAAAGATTTAAAGAATCAAAAATAATGTCTCATTTCTTTCTGTATTTAGAACCCTGGGACCACCCTGTATTTAACACAAGTATGTGTTTCTGTTCTGTCAAACTCAAAAGTCATAGGTCCATGATGTCAGGATAATTGTTGCATATCTGTTTCTTTCTTGTCTCTCACTCTCAGCACATGTATAACATACATTTTTTTCCTGGAAGATTTCTTCACTTTATGCAAATCAAACATACAAATAGATACTAGCAAGTTGATAACCAGTGTTAATCTAGGACCAGACAGTGCCATCTCTAGACTAATAAGGTCTCTGTCACAAGATATGGAATAGGATCAAAACATATGAGGGACATTTGTAAAATAAAAACAGACTGTGTCAAAATAGAAAATATTATTTTAGTTATATGGCTTTAAGGTTTTCACCAGTTATACAATGGAAAATAAATGAAATCTTATAGTGTCTCTGTCATTCATTTATGATGTGTGTATACTTAGTAGTATTATAATATTATTACAAATACTGATAGAAATAAGCACTTGGCCAGAAAGGACTTTGTTTTATAGCATTGTGGTCTGAAAATATGCATCTTATGATCTCAATCTTTTTGTACTTATTGAGGCTTGATTTGTGAACTAATATGTGATCTATTCTAGAGAATTTTCCATATGCACTAGAAATAAACATGTATTCTACTGCTTTAGGATGAAATGTTCTGAATATATCTGTTTGTATGTTATGGGGAAAATATTAAGGATCTTTCAAATTCTGGGCATCAGAATATTAATTTTAATAGTTATATACAAAGTCAACCACAGGAAAAAATTATGGAAAGATGTCAAATCCATGACGTTAAAGAACATCCTACTAAAGAATGAATGGGTTAACCAGGAATCAAAGAAGACATTGAAACACACACACACACACACACACACACAAATGAAAACACAACAGTCCCAAACCTTTGGGCTGCAGCAAAGCCAGTTCTGAGAGGAAAGTATATTGCAATACAGTCTTACTTCATAAAGGAAAAAGAAGTCTCCAATATGCAACCTAATCTTACACTTAAAGGAGCTAGAAAAGGAAAAGCAAATAAAGCCGACAGCCAAGAGAAGAAGGGAAATAATAAAGATTAGAGTAGAAATAAATGATATAGGAACAAACAAACAAACAAACAACAGTAGAATAGATCAATGAAACGCAGAGCTGGCCTTTGAAAAAATTAATAAAATTGTTAAAACTCTAGCCAGACTTATCAAAAAGAAAAGAGAAAGGTCCCAAATAAACAAAATCATGAACGAAAGAGGAGAAATCACAACCGACACCACAAAAATATAAACAATTATAAAAGAACATTATGAAAAATTATATACCAATGAATGGGACAATCTGGAAGAAATGGATAAATAGAAACATCAAAACTGAAATAGGAAGAAATAGAAAATTTGAATAGACCCATAACTCACAAAAAAATTGAATCAATAATTTAAAATTTACCAACAAACAAACGTCCAGGGCCAGATGTCTTCCCAGGGAAATTATACCAGACAATTAAAAAGGAATTAATACCTATTCTTCTCAAACTGTTAAAAAAAATAGAAATGAAAAAAAAAAAATAACCTCCAAACTTATTCTACGAGGCCCAAAGGACCTTGGTTCCAAAACCAGACAAAGACCCTACTAAAAAGAATTACAGGCCAATGTCCCTACATTATATCACTTAAATATGAGTAACACGTTCACTGTCTTCTTGTTTGGCATTGTACCAACCTGCCTATTCTTCAAGAGAGTACTGATTCAACTACTAATCTATAATACCTGATTTTCTTCCTCCAACATTTTATTGCTATTGTTTATGATCCAGGTCTAGTCACAGTTGAAATCTTACATTATAAATGGGACAATGACTTACCAGTGTCAACTTAGCTGTTCACTTCTTAATATATGCATGTGTCTTGGCCATCCCAAACTTACTTCACTTGCTTATATTATACCATACGGGAAATGGTTTTAGCTTGGCTCTCTGCATGTGTTCTAAAATGGAAAGACTAGTAGCCCTACAATAATTTTTTTGTTTTATTTTTAATCTAAAATATTAATGCTGGAAACAGTCAACAAAACAAAGATGCAACCCACAGAATGGGAGAAGATACTCATATATGACACTACAGACAAAGGGCTGATATCTAAGAACTATAAAGAACTCCTCAAACTCAACACTCAAAAAACAGATAATCATGTCAAAAAATGGGCAGAAGACATGAACAGACACTTCTCCAATGAAGACATACAAATGGCTAACAGATACGTGAAAAATGTACATCATTAGTCATCAGGGAAATTCAAATCAAAACCACATTGCGATATCACTTTACACTAGTTAGAACAGCCAGAATCAACAAGACAGTAAACAACAAGTGTTGGAGAGAAAGGGGAAACCTCTTACACTGTTGTGGGAATGCAAGTTGGTGCAGCACTTTGGAAAACAGTGTGGAGATTCCTGAAGAAATTACAAATAGAGCTTACCTATGACCCTGCAATTGCACTACTGTGTATTTCCCCAAAGACACAGATGTAGTGAAAAGAAGGGCCATCTGTAACTCAATGTTCATAGCAGCAATGGCTGCAGTCGCTAAACTGTGGAAAGAGCCAAGATTTCCTTCAACAGACGAATGGATAAAGAAGATATGGTCCATATATACAATGGAGTACTATGCCTCCATCAGAAAGGATGAATACCCAACTTCTGTATCAACATGGACGGGACTGAAAGCGTTTATGCTGAGTGAAATAAGTCAAGCAGAGAGAATCAAGTGTCATATGGTTTCACTTACTTGTGGAGCATAAGGAATAACATGGAGGACATTGGGAGGAGAGGAGAAGGGAGTTGGGGGAAAAATGGAGGGGGGAAAAAAAACCATGAGAGACTGTGAACACTGAGAAACAAACTGAGGGTTTTGGAAGGGGAGGGAGTGGGAGTTGGGTGAGCCTAGTGGTGGGAATTAAGGAGGGCACATATTACATAGAGCACTGGGTGTGGTGCATAAACAATGAATCTTGGAACACTGAAAAAATAAAATAAAAATATTTAAGAAAATAAAATATTAATGCTATTTTTACTCTTTCTTTTTTTTTTTACTTTTAATTTTTAATGCAGTAAATATCAATGAGTATAATCCACATAAACAAGTATAAAGGGGTCCTGAGATAAATAGGTTTTGTTTTTTTTTTTATTCAAGTTCAGAAATAGCCAGTAGAGTTAAGAGCTATAAATTATACTTGCCAAAGTTGGCAAACACAAACTGAGGTGTTACACCTCCCCCTTTTTTTTTTATTTGCAAAAGTGGGAATGATAAAGTTATTTACTCCCTTACAGACTAGGGTAAGGGATAGAGCAAGTAGGAAATTCTCTATATGAAGTGTGGTTCCCAGAAGTATAACGTCTACATCAGATTCTATAAGAAAACAAAGAAAAAATCAAGGAACCTGAATCCATATGATAGAAGGAGAATATGTACTAGGAAATTATTGATGAAGCAGATGAAAATATTGACCACAAACTTTAAATACAAAAACAAGAAACAAAAGACTTACTGAAATAATCATCTGTATGAAGCAGGAATACAAAGATTCAGGTCCTCAGGGAGTTGATAAGACAGTAAGAAAAGGTGAAACAAAAGTGGAAAAAGCTAAGGATAGAAGTTAAAAAGAATTACCATCATAACAGTGAAGGTAGGGTCACCTGGGTGGCTTAGCAGGTTAGGTGTCTGCCTTGGGCTGGGGTCATGGTCTCAGGGTCCTGGGATGGAGTCCCACATAGGGCTCCCTGCTCATTGGGAAGTCTGCTTGTCCCTCTGCTCCTCCCCCAGCTCCCATTCTATCTCTCTCAAATAAATAAATAAATAAATAAATCATTAAAAAAGTTACAGTGAAGGTAAAACTGGAAGGAGAACAAAAGAAATCAGTCACTACTCATTAATAATAATAATAAAGAGTCCATCAAGCACAGTGATTAATTAAGGCCAAAAAGAACTATAAATGATCAGAGAAAATGACAAATATAGAATTTAAATAAATCTATCATCTATCACATGTATGTATGTACACATACATATATATGAAAAATAGAAGAGACAGAAAGAATCAGAAAGATGGACAAAGATATTTACTATAGAGAATTGTCTTTCACAACAATTATGGGCCAGGTCAAGCAAGGCCAAAGCTGACAGGGCAGGCAATCTGGAAGGGAAGATGACATGCTGGGACCCCTTGAGAATGAACTTAGTGACAATTCTAAGCCTATTGAGAGTCTATGGTTATGGAAGTTGTTATTATTTTTTTTTAAAGATTTTATTTATTTGGCAGAGAGAGATCACAAGTTGGTAGAGAGGCAGGCAGAGAGAGAGAGAGAGGGAAGCAGGCTCCCTGCTGAGCAGAGAGCTGGATGCGGGACTCGATCCCAGGACCCTGAGATCATGACCTGAGCTGAAGGCAGCGGCTTAACCCACTGAGCCACCCAGGCGCCCGGAAGTTGTTATTATAAGGAAAATCTGGATGAAAGGCAATAATGACTGTGTATTATGTTTACAACCTTTCTATAGACCAAAAATTATATAAAAATAAAATTTAAAAAACAGAGCATATTGATTAAAGGATAATACAGGTATGGAAAAGGATAAGCCACATACACTATTGACCTAGATACACCTATTATTCAGAATCTGTTAAACTAAATCTTTCTAGTTCTTCTCAAATGGTACACTTTATATGGCATTTCATAAATTAAAAATCAGATGGAGAATAAAAGACACATTACATTCACTGAAACACAATAAAACTGAATTCTATGCCCTTAATAGACCTAATAGGTGGACAAAGGAAATAAAATAATATATTTAGAGTGCTGAAAGGTGATGGGAGATACAGGCTTCCAGGTATGGAATGAGTAAGTCATGGGAGTAAGAGTCACAAAGTAGGGAATATAGTCAATGGTATTGTAATAGCATTGTGTAGTAACAGATGGTAGCTACACTTGTGGGGAACTTAACATAACGTGTAGAGAAGTTGAATTGCTATGTCACACACCTGAAGCTAATGTAACATTATGTGCCAACTATACCCAAATAATAAATAAATAAAAATGGAAAAAACAAAGTACTGAAAAATCTTTTAATATTGACTACATAGTACAGTTAATAGAAATCTATGGAAACAAAGTGATGCAGATCAGTGATAGTGTCTACCACACATACGGTGAAAGGTATAGCCTCAAAAATGATTACCCAAAGTCAATCAACAATTACACATGAGTACATACACAAGGTGACTAAAATTAAAAGTGTTGGTGAAGGGTGCCTGACTGGCTTAGTTGGAAGAGCATGCAACTCTTGATTTCATGGTCATGAGTTTGAACCCCACGTTTAGTGTAGAGATTACTTGCATAAAAAAAAAATACATTTGAAAAGAAGTGTTGGTGAAGATGTAGAGAAGCAGAACCTTTAACATTTCTGGTTGGGGTACATAGTTGTATGCATCTTTTTGGAAAACAGTCCGACTTAATCAAATAATATGTACATATATACCATGTATGTTAATTATCTATTACTGCATAGTAAGTCTACCAGACTCTGTGGCCTAAAACAACAATATTCATTTATTTTCTTTTGTGTTTTTGTGGAGCAAGGGATTCAAGTGTGATTTAGCAGGATTTTAGAGACATACAGTGTCTGGATCATCTCAAGGTTCTCTTCACTCAAATGTTTTGTGCCTGGACTTCAAGTGATAAGAACTAGAAAATGAAGCATTTTTCTTTATCAACATAGGTTTTTATCTATAATCTCTTTAGCATGGTGACTGTAGAATAAGCAGACCTCTTACCCATCAGTTCAAAGTCTTCACACGTGTGGTCCAAGAGAACGAACAAGATGGATATCATATTGCCTTTTATGATCTAACTAAAGAAGTCACACAGCATAATTTCTAACACATTCTACTGGTTGAAAAAATTTCAAAGGTCTACTCATACTCAAGGGAAGAGAATATAGCCTTTGCTTCTAAAGGGGGATTGTCAATGTCATGTTTTGAAAATACAGTCTTCCACAACCTATAATCAAATAATTCACTCCTAAGTATGTCGTCATCAATAATCCATGACCATCATACCAAAAAAGAAGAAGAAGTGTATTTGTCATAGCATTTAAGTAGGAGAGCCATCTTGAAATAATATAAAAAGCACAATATATAGGTAATAATTCTAGCACACTTAGCTCCATTAAAACTATAACCTATGCCACTAAGGTAAATAATATTAGCTAAATAAGTCACATTAGAAAAGATACCTGGAAAACATTTAAGACCCTATTAATTAGAGTTGCAAAATTTTTATCTTTTATTCTTCCACACCCATTAATATAAAGGTTGGGTTATACCAAATTTTCAGAAAATATGTAGGAATGAGGTGTAGATTATTAATTTTGTGGTTTCTATTACATCTGCCAGAATTTACTGATATCATTGTTTAGTTAAATTAATTGAATTTTACTTCAAAAGTTTATTGCAACTTAAAGGATTAATTTTTGCTAGGGACTCCCTTTTGAGTCCCTGAAGTTAGTAAGTCAGTAATGGACATTTTGGACACATTCAGTCTCTAGAATCAATACTCAATCCTATAGCCTGTGAATAATAGCCACTATTCATTGTTCATTACACATGCATTCTCTCTCTGTGTCTATGATGTGTAGTGGTATTTGTTCTACTAATGCTACTATAAAATATGCATTTATCCCCAAGAGAGTATGTCCAGGTTTTATTTTTGAACTCTTGAGTTGATTTTATCACTGTTCTTGTCTATTTCCAGTCCCACTATAGTGTTCTGTAATAATGTTCTGTGTGCATATTGTGTGATTTCTTTCAGCTGTTTATTCATGGTTTTTCTCTTTTCCTTTTTTTTTTTTTTTTAATCTTTCAAGGACTTTCCCAATTCTCTGGACAATTACTGTATATTATGCTGTTATCCAAACATGTTGTTGACTTACCATTTATAAAAAATATACTTATTAATTTTATGAGGTTTGAGCTGACAGACCTGTGTTTAGTTGACCATGTTTTCTCAACCTCTGATTTAGAATTTATATGCTATAAAAATAACATATACATCCTCCATGTCATCAAAAGTTCTTATAGAATATGAATTTTAGACTATAAAATAACCAATTTTACTAAATAATACATATTTCAATTAATCAATTTTCCATTAGATTTAATATTCTATCTAAAGAATTTTATAAATAATGCTTCAAATAAATTATTCTATACAAAACTCTGTGAACATTTTAATTGTCCATCAGAATAAATGCTTAGCAGCAGAAATGCTGAATCAAGTACATAAGCATCCGAAAGTATTTAAATATATGTTAGATAGGCCTTTATGTTCTTATTTCTGAAGTTATCTCAAATGTTATAATTTTGTATAACATTTTAATTACTGCTATTAATCACTGCTATTTTATTCTTATCTCAGAAGATCTGATTAAATAAATACTTATAGGAATGTTTCCTTAACCATCTAGTTACTTTATGTGTTATTTTCTCACTTACACTATCTAATGCCCAAAAATATTGTAATACACACACACACACACACACACACACAGAGTGTTCTCAATGTTTGACATCAATTCTTCCATATTTAACTCAGTCCTATTTAGGAAAATAATAACTTCTTACTCTTTGGTTTAAAATGCCACATACAGAAGAATATGGGGTTTCACATTTTTTATAAAGATTTTATTTATTTATTTGACAGACAGATATCACAAGTAGGCAGGAAGAAGGGGGGGTGGAAGCAGGCTCTGATGCAGAGCTCAATCCCAGGACTCTGAGATCATGACCTGAGCTGAAGGCAGAGGCTTAACCCACTGAGCCAACCAGGCACCCCAGGGGTTTCACATTTTTTACCTCACTCTCTGTCAAAATAGCTCTCAAGTAATTATTCTTTTGTGAAAGTTACTAAAGCAAATTTTCAAGAACA
Organism: Meles meles; assembly: GCF_922984935.1. Lineage (NCBI taxonomy): Eukaryota > Metazoa > Chordata > Mammalia > Carnivora > Mustelidae > Meles > Meles meles. The sequence goes on from NC_060070.1 coordinate 29,704,324, forward strand.
GGAAAATAAACCCATGTGCTATTTTGGGTGCCCCCTCATATGCTATCTCTTTCCATTCTTCCTCTTTCTATATTTACACCACCACTATTGAGTACCCAATGGCTTCATGTTTCCTTCATCATAAAAATCTGTACTAACAGTTCCAAAACTCTTTAAGGCTGTGCCAACCTGCATATGTAACTCTTTAAGGCTGTGCCAACCTGCATATATAAGAGGAAATCTACCATATATCACGCTGAGACTCTACCACACACCACAGTTGATATACTAGGTGCTATATATATGAAGAAGAATAAGGTACAGTTCTTGTTCTTCAGAACTTCAAAGTTTCATAGAGGAAAAATAAAGCTTAAAAAATTCTATTGCCTCTGGATAGGTATGTATAAAGAAATCACATATGGAGTGCCTGTGAGTGCAAAAAGACTAGTTATCTACAGAAAGCCTCATTGTTTCACAAAGGAGCTACTAATCAAATAGATTTTAAACAAATGTAATTAATAGATTAATAGATTTTAAACGAATACTTAACCAGGAAAAGTGAAAGGAAAAAGATATTTCAACAAAATAAAAAATTTTGTCCAAGAGGAAAGAACTGTGATTTAGATCTGTGGTGTGGTTATTATAAATGTATATTTTGAGAGAAGACAGTATAATGAATATGAAAAGGTAAGTGAGAACTAATCTTTGTAAGGTCTTCTATATTAAATCAAAAAGTCTGGGCTTTGGGTGCCTGGGTGGCACAGTGGGTTAAGCCACTGCCTTCAGCTCGGGTCATGATCCCGAAGTCCTGGGATTGAGTCCCATATCAAGCTTCTGCTGCTCTTCAGGGAGTCTGCTTCTCCCTCTCCCTCTGCCTCTCCCCCTGCTTGTGCTCTCTCTCTACGTCAAATAAATAAATAAAATCTAAAAACAAACAAACAAAAAATCCCCCCTCAAAAAAGTTTGGGCAGGCAGTTGGAAAATGAGAGAACCCTTAAATAGAAAAGGAGCATATACTACACTTTGTTTTAGAAATATGTTGTTGAGTATATAGGCAGGAAGAATGAATGAAGCAGATATGATGCAATAACTGGGACCACTTAACAAATCTGACTGTAACAGTCAAAGGAAAAAAGATGATAATGGCTTGAACCAAGAGAACAGTAGGGAGTAAAGAGAGAAATTGTTTCTTCTATTTGTTTAACTTTTCATCTTAAATAACATTGTTGATTCATGAAGGTAATTAGATAGTCATTAGCAGTGAGGACAGAGATTTTACTGCTGTGGGTCTAGTGAGATCTTTCCAACACTGTGAATGGACAGCTGCTGACCATGCCTAAGAAAAGAACATTTTGAGGAGACTATCACTTGAGTACCACACCTTCAAGGAAGAAAGGAAATAAAACAACAGAAAGTTTATGAATATTATGCATTTGTATATGAAATAAAAAGGAGTAGGAATAGACATCAGTTTGCAAGCCTTCTTGGTGATTCCCTCCTCTCTATTTTATCCAATATTTTGCATAACAGGGTAGAAGGAAACAAAGAGAATGCACAAGGAAGTTAAGAAAACTCTGTTTAACATCACATCAAATTTAACAAAACTCTGATGTTTGTTCAACAGAGACATCAAATTCTAGATATTTTCAGTGAATGTTTTTGTAAAATTCTTATGCAACTAACCAAGAACTAATCCCTTCAAATTATGAGATTTGTTTTTCATTTATATTAACATATGAATTTTTCAATGGACCCTAAAAGCTTTTAACTTGGCTGGTGGTCAACAAGTCCGTCACCATGTATTTTTGGATAGATTTTCTTCTTGTGTCAATTAAAGAAAAAAAACAACATGAACTCACCTGGAACCAACTGATTACTGTCCATATGTATGCATGAATGTATTGGAATGCTTATTTTGATAAGTCTTTTTAAAATACAATTCAAATTATTTGGCTCCAAACCAGGACTAAGTGTTAAGGAAAGCTGTTAAGTTTTTAAGAGGGATTTTCCCTTTTGCAATTTGATAATTATAGATTTTTCTTTTAATTCCAAATACTTCCACATTGCTTTTTCTTGGCAGTGGAGATGTTAGCTACTTCTTAGGGGTACTGCTGTGCTCTTTTCCTGGAGCACTTTAAATAACAAAGACACAGTAACAGGTTAAAACTAGGGTTAGTCTCACTACTTTTCTGAATATATAATGTTCAAGACCCAGTTGTAGGAGTGAACTTCTGAAGTGCCAGCTTCTAAAATTAACTGATCTTTAGGATCCTGGCTTTAGGAATGCAACTCATATCCTCTTACAACCTCTGGAATATGATCAATCTAATTAATAGCTCATATAAATTGGAAGAGATTAGATACCCATTCTATTCACAATCTACTCACCATATGTGATGGTTTTGTTTTATTTATTTTTTTTAAATATTTTATTTATTTATTTGACAGAGAGAGATCACAAGTAGATAGAGAGGCAGGCAGAGAGAGACAGAGAGAGGGAAGCAGGCTCTCCGCAGAGCAGAGAGCCTGATGCGGGACTCGATCCCAGGACCCTGAGATCATGACCCGAGCCGAAGGCAGCGGCTTAACCCACTGAGCCACCCAGGCGCCCCTGTGATGGTTTTGTTTTAATCCCTTGATTGTACCCTGGTGTAATGTGAACTGCCTAAGGATGGAATTTTTTTTTCCCCCATGGTAGAATGTAGGAACAAGATAAAAACTAGGTGGTGTTTTACTACATCTAATTAAAGCACATAGTGTTTAGGCTGGCTTTAGAGAGAGAAAGAACATACATTATAAATTCAGTCATTATTTGTTTTCCCATTTTAATTGTATCAGAACAATATAGAAGATAGAGAATATATGGTTAAAGAGAAGATACCATAAATTTCAGTTAGAACATTTAGAAAACAAAAATAAAACTATTAAGGACTTTAAATTATTTGGGTGATTAATATAAAAAATATAAGACATTGTGCAAATTCATGGAAGAAAAATGAGAAAATTATCAGCTTTCATTAATATGTAAAGAAATATATCATAATTTGGAAGAAAAATGTCTATCAATCTGAAAAAATTCTGGAGAGTACTATGGAGGATTTAAAAATAATTATCCCCAAATTTCTCCAGAAGAAAATAGTCACACATTTTAGATGGTTTATCTCATGATTTAAATGAAAATAAAGCCAATTAACAGATGATTAGTGAAGGTTTCTATTATTTCTCTGATTTAATATATTACCAGTGGCATAATGAAAAAAATTTCTAGAAATTTAACATGATAGCATTGCTTGATTAAAGTCTTCTATTGGGGCACTACTAAACCACTTGTTTTTTGTTGTTGTTGTTTGTTGTTTTTTTTAATATTTTATTTATTTATCTGATAGACAGAGATCACAAGTAGGCAGAGAGGCAGGCAGAGAGAGAGGAGGAAGCAGGCTCCCCACTGAGCAGAGAGCCCAATGTGGGGCTCCATCCCGGGATGCTGGGATCATGACCTGAGCTGAAGGCAGAGGCTTTAACCCACTGAGCCACCCAGGTGCCCGTAAACCACTTGTTTTTTATTGGAAATAATAGCCAACCAAGTGTTGAGTGTTTATTGACCAAATTGCTACCCGAATGAGCAAATGGGGTCTACCCGATTTCTAACACTCACTCACAGAGGGCTTGAACAGAAGACCGAACCAGATGTATTTGCATATTGAAGAGGTTGCAACTATTTAATTTAGCTATAAATCTAAAAAAAAAAACAGAAAAAGGAAATCCAGAAATATTCCTGCAATATCTATTTTGTTCGTTCCTCAATAGTTATAATAAATTCTATAAAATAAATAAAATTTGAAGACTTGTAAAAACTTTTGACCCTTGCATATAGTAACATCATTGACTTACTACATTTCCAGTCACTTGGTAATCCAACAAACAATTGTTGAAAGCTACTGAGTAAGACGTTATGCTCTCCAAGTTGGGGCCATATTCTGAAGATTATTTCCATTTCAAAAAATCTGTAAGTTATGTATTCAATTACAAACAAATCGATATGAGCAATATTTTGAATAAACTGTAAATTCATAGAATTATGTTTTACAATAGAAATCCATATCTAGGAAGATTTTCATGACTGTATGATTAACCCATATATCACTTAAAAAATTATGGATATTGTGGACGTCTTCTTAGGGTAATTGCCAGTAGTTTTTTAGCCTATCTCCACCTGAAAGAAAATAGTTTTAACCATTTTTATTTATCAATAGATGTATATATATTTTAAAAAAATAGATATTATGGAAAGACTAATGCAAATAAAAATAAACTTCTCTCTCATCACCAAATCTAAGTTTAGTTGAACAATTTCTTCAGTGAATTGATGAGATCTCTAGAAATTATACTTATTCCAGAAATTTCTTAAACACTCAAACTTATGCATTTGTTTCTTTATTTTTATTAATGTAATGCGTATACACAATCAGAAAGAATCAAAGATTGGGATGCCTGGATGGATGAGTTGATTAGGTGTTTGCCTTCAGCTCAGGTCATGATTCCAGGGTTCTGAGGGAAATCCCTGCTCAGCAGGGAGTCTTGTTCTCCCCCTGCTCCTCCCCCCATGCTCACTCACTCACACGCTCTCTCTCAAATAAATAAAATCTTTAATTTTTTTGAAAGAAAAAATCAGAGATTAAGAAAAGCTCGTAATTAAAAATAAAACTCTGTCCTACCACTTCCCAATCAAATTTTCATGTCCTACATAATAGATTTCTAGGCATTTCTTTTGAGAGATAACTCCTGATATTATTCTCGTTTCTGGAATTTTTCTTGTCATATTAATAGAATTAATTCCTTTTCTCACCACTAGGTCTGTATGCTATATCATTTTCCATCTTTGTACTTTTAATTATTCTGTATAGCTGTCTTTTATAAATATTTCTTTAGGCAGTATTTAGCTTGCCAGTATTTTAGTATTTAATTATTTTAATTATAGTATTTAATCCATTTGCTTTCAACATCATTCATATTTCTTGCCTTTTTAATTAATTGCTCATTTTTCACTGTGTAGTTCTCCTATATTGAGTTAGTCAATATAACACTTTAATTTTTAATTTTTTGTGGTTTTCTAAGATTTTACTACATGAATCTTTAATTAACATGATCTACTCTAAAACAATTATCTAATATTTCCTTGTTTGTATTGTTTTTTTCCTTTTGTCCTCGGTGTTGTTTTAGTTTTAGGTTTCCTGTGTGATCACCTTTCCTGTTTTTATATTTTGACCTTTCTCTTTCACATTGTGAGGTCTCCTCAAGTATCTATGACTCTCAATTGCCTAAACATATTTAATGATGAGGCAATAGAAATTCTTCTGTAAACATTTGGTTAAAAGGGTTGGCCTTGTTGAATAGAAGGTTCTGCTTTTGATTGTGGTTAAGTGGTATTCAGTAAAGATTAAAAACTATTTGGGTTCATTTAGTTGCTACAATTATTGGAGAGCACTGTGAATAAAAACAGCCAACCCCATTTCAGTGCTTATAATGTTCCATTACAAATAATTGCCTTAGTATTTTAACTAATTTAATTCATACAACTGTCAAATAAGAAAGGTATCAATATTTTGCTCTTTTCTTTTCTTCTTATTATTAACGTATAATGTATTATTTGTTTCAGAGGTACAGGTCTGTAATTCATCAGCCTTACACAACACACAGTGCTCACCACAACACTTACCCACCCCAATGTCCATCACTGAACCACCCCATTCCCTCACCCCCTTTCCCTCCAGCAACCCTCAGTTTGTTTCCTGAGATTGAGTCTTTATGATTTGTCTCCCTCTCTGGTTTCATCTTGTTTCATTTTTTTTTCCCTGTTGCATTTTTTTCCCCTCTCTTCCCCTATGATCCTCTGTCTTATTTCTTGAATTATGCATATTAGTGATATCATATGACAACTATCTTTCTCTGATTGGCTTATTTTGCTTAGCATAATAACCTCTATTTCCATCCACATCATTGCAAGATTTCTTTTTTCGAAGGCTGCATAATATTCCATTGTATATATACCACATCTTCTTTATCCATTATTCTGTCAGTGGACATTTGGCTCTTTTAACAGTTTGGCTATTGTGGGCATTGCTGCTATAAACACTGTGTGGGGTGCAGGTGTCCCTTCAGATCATTCCATTTGTATCTTTGGGGTAAATATCCAGTAGTGCAATTGCTGGGGCATAAGGTAACTCTATGTTCAAGTTTTTGAGAAACCTCAATACTGTTTTCCAAAGTGTCTGCACCAGCTTGCATTCCTACCAACAGTGTAGGAGGGTTCACCTTTCTTCACATCCTCACCAACATCTGTTGTTTCCTGACTTGTTAATTTTAATCACTTTGACTGGTTTGAGGTGGTACCTCGTTGTGGTTTTGATTTGTATTTCCCTGATGCCAAGTGATGTTGAACACTTTTTCATGTGTCTTTTGACCATTTGGATGTCTTCTTTTCAGAAATGTCTGTTCATGTCTTCTGCTCATTTCTTGACTGGATTATTTGTTCATTGGGTGTTGAGTTTGTTAAGTTCTTTATAGATTTTGGATGCTAGCCCTTTATCTGATATGTCATTTGCAAGTAACTTCTCCCATTCTGTCGGTTGTCTTTTGGTTTTGTTGACTGTATTTTTGGTCTTTTCAATTAAGAACTTTTAGTCTAGTTTTGGTATGTAGTATGGCAGGTGCCAGACATTCTTACATATAGGAAAATCTTCCTCCCCTCTACCCAGTCTTTTAATTGGACTTCACATGCCAATTCCTTCTATGCAATTAAACATTTTTTGACAAAATAGACAAAGTTGGAAAGTTGAGAAAACTGATTAAAGTTTTTAAAAATATGCAACCCAAAATTTAATGTGCAGTGAATAAACACCAACAGCAAAAACAACCTTGAACAATATGAATTTGAGATGTGTGTGTCCATTTATGTGCAGATCTTTTTCTCTATAAATATGGCATAATACTATAAATGTATTTTCTCTTTTTATGATTTTAATAACATTTCTTTACCCTAGCTTACTTTATTGTAAGAATACAGTATATAATATATATAACACACAGAATATACGTTAATCAGCTGTTTATATTATTTTTAAGCCTCTGATGACCAGCATTTTGCATTTTTTAGCATAGAAGTTCTGTACATATTTTGTTATATTTGCACCAAAATATTCAACTTTTGAGATTTTGTAAATAGTATTATTTCTTTAATCTTGGTGTTCATGGGTTTGTTTCTACTATCTATAAATAGTATGTATATTTTTATCTCACAACTTGCCTAAATTACTTCTTAATTCCAGTTTTACTTTTTTTTTTTTTTAAATATTTTATTTATTTGACAGAGAGAAATCACAACTAGGCAGAGAGGCACGCAGAGAGAGAGGAGGAAGCAGGCTCCCCATGGAGCAGAGAGCCCGATGCAGGGCTCAGAGCCCGATGCGGGGCTCTATCCCAGGACCCTGGGATCATGACCTGAGCCAAAGGCAGAGGCTTTAACCCAATGAGCCACTCAGGCGCCCCTACATGTTAAATTTTTAAAAGCTTTTATTTATTTAACTTTTTAAAAAAATATTTTATTTATTTATTTGACAGAGATCACAAGTAGGCAGAGAGGCTGGCAGAGAAAGAGGAAGGGAAGCAGGCTCCCCGCTGAGCAGAGAGCCCCTTGTGGGGCTCCATCCCAGGACCCTGGGAACATGGCCTGAGCTGAAGGCAGAGGCTTTAACGCACTGAGCCACCCAGGCGCCCCTAAAAGTTTTTTTTTCCCCTTTTTATTAATTTTTTCAGCGTAACAGTATTCATTCTTTTTACACAACACCCAGGCCAGCATCACCTTGATCCCAAAACCGGACAAGGATCCCACCAAAAAAGAGAACTACAGACCAATATCCTTGATGAACACAGACGCAAAAATTCTCGCCAAAATACTAGCCAATAGGATTCAACAGTACATTAAAAGGATTATTCACCACGATCAAGTGGGATTTATTCCAGGGCTGCAGGGTTGGTTCAACATCCACAAATCAATCAATGTGATAGAACACATTAATAAAAGAAAGAACAAGAACCATATGATACTCTCAATAGATGCTGAAAAAGCATTTGACAAAGTACAGCATCCCTTCCTGATCAAAACTCTTCAAAGTGTAGGGATAGAGGGCACATACCTCAATATTATCAAAGCCATCTATGAAAAACCCACCGCAAATATCATTCTCAATGGAGAAAAACTGAAAGCTTTTCCATTAAGGTCAGGAACACGGCAGGGATGTCCATTATCACCACTGCTATTCAACATAGTACTAGAAGTCCTAGCCTCAGCAATCAGACAACAAAAAGAAATTAAAGGCATCCAAATTGGTAAAGAAGAAGTCAAACTATCACTCTTCGCAGATGATATGATACTATATGTGGAAAACCCAAAAGACTCCACTCCAAAACTGCTAGAACTTGTACAGGAATTCAGTAAAGTGTCAGGATATAAAATCAATGTACTTTTTTTTATAGATACCTTGGAATGGGCTATAGCAATAATAATGTCATCCTACAACTAGGGGTCATTGTCTTTATTTATTTTTTACTTCTGATCTATATACCTTTTTATTTCTTGTTTGCATCATCGCACTAGCTGGAACTTTTAGTAGCATATTTAGTAAGAGGGGTGAGAGTGAGCATCCTTGTCTTATTCCCAAACGTGGGGAGAAAGTGTTCAGTCTATCATCAATAAGTGAAATGTTGACTATAGATTGATGATAGATGTTCTTTATCAAATTTAGAAAGTCCCTTTCTCTTCCTACTTAACTGACAGTTTTTAATCATTAATTGGTATTGAATTTTGTCCAAAGTTTTAAAAAATTATTTTTAATTTTTATTTAAATTCAATTAATTAACATATAATGTATTATTAGTTTCAGAGGTAGAGTTTAGTGATTCATCAGTTGAATATAGTACCCGGTGCTCATTACATTAAGTGCCCTACTTAATGCCCATTACTCAGTTATCCCCTTCTCCCACCCACCTCCCCTGCAACAATCCTCAGCTTGTTTCCTATACTGAAGAGTCTCTTATGGTTTTTCTCCCTCTCTGATTTCATCTTACTTCATTTTTCCCTCCTTTCCCCTATGATCCTCTGTTTTGTTTCTTAAATTCCACATATTAGTGAAATCACATACTTATCTTTCTCTGATTGACTTATTTCACTTAGCATAATACCCTCTACTAATGGTAAGATTTCATTTTTTATTATTATTTATTTATTTGACAGAGAGAGCAAGGTCACAAGTAGGCAGTGAGGCAGACAGAGAGAGAGGGGGAAGCAGACTCCCCATTGAGCAGAGAGCCTGATGTGGGCCTCCATCCCAGGACCCCGAGATCATGACTTGAGCTGAAGGCAGAGGCTTAACCCATGGAGCCACCCAGGTGCCCCTAAGGTTTCATTTTATATGGCTAAGTAATATTCCATTGTGTATATTCATACCACATATTCTTTATCTATTCATCTGTTGATGGACATCTGAGCTCTTTCCATAGTTTGACTATTATAGACATTGCTGCTGTAAACATTGGGGTCCAGATTCCCCTTCAGATCACTATGTTTGCATCCTTTGGGTGAATACTTAGTAGTGCAATTGCTGGGTCATAGGATAGCCCTATTTTTAACTTTTTTGAGGAAGTTCTATATTGTTTTCCAGAATAACTGTACCAGTTTCCATTCCCACCAACAGTGTAAGAGGCTTCCTTTTACTCTGCATCCTCTTCAACATCTCTCATTTCCTGACTTGTTAATTTTGTCGAATGCTTTTTTCTCTATCAGTTGATATGATCAAATAATTTTTATAATTTTTATTCTTTAGCCTATTAATATTCTATTACATGGATTGATTTATTCTAGGAATAAATCCCACTTGTTCATGGTATATACTTCTTTTTATACCTTGCTGGATTCTATCTGCTAATATTTTTTTGTTATTTTTATTTATTTATTTATTTATTTATTTATTTAATTTTGTGTGTGTGTGTTTGAGGCACCTATGTGGCTCAGATGATTAAGTGTATGCCTTCAGTTCAGGCCTTGACCCCAGGGTACTGGAATCAAGCCCCATGTTGGGCTCCTTGATTGGCAGAGAGCCTACTTCTCCCTCTCCTCCCTGTTTGTGTTCTCTCTCTCTCTCTCTCTCTCTCTCAAATAAATAAATAAAATCTTTAAGAAAAAGAAGAATTTCTTGTGACTTTAAGTATGGAGGATAATGATCTGCAAGGGTTTTGCTTGTTTATTTGTCCTGCCTTTGTCTGTTTTGGTATCAAGGTAATTCTAGCTTCTTCAAATGATTTAGGAAGTTTTCCCTTCTCTACTGAGAGAGATTGTGTAGAAAAAAATGTTGATTCTCTTTAAGTGTTTGATAATATTCTCAAATCAGCGGGGATGGGATCCCAGCAATCTACCTGTCATTTTCTCAAATGCCTCCAGCTAGGTTGTTAGTAACTTTCTATAGTTTCACTCCACACTCAACTTATGATGGTATGAGTTGGGAGGTACCTTTCTGTTGTGTTTTGGTGGAGTAGAGTGCTTATATCTAAGTTTGTTGTTGTTGTTTTGATAGGTTGCTCCTTTTATTTTGCTGGAAGAAGCAGGCTTTGGCAGGTTGGGGGGGGTCTTCTTTTGTATCTCTTGGTGTTTCTTGTTTGTCAGCTTCTTTAGCTCCAACTTTGAGAACCATGAGGCAAAAAGAAAACCCAGGGGACTTAACATTGTTCTGTTCCTTAGGTCCTCACATCCCTAACCAGTGTAACTTCTTTCCTTATTTTTGAATCAATCTCTCTCTCTCTCTCTGTATGTGTGTGTGTGTGTGTGTGTGTGTGTGTGTGTGTGTGTATAAAATGTAAAATGTTGGGGGTTTTTCCATACATGATGAGTGGATGGGGAAAGTATGTCTATTCCATCTTTCTGTAATTGGAAATATCACTCTTTCCAGAGTTTTTAATGTGAAATTTTAAAACCAACAACAACAATCTGTTCTAACACATATGCTAATTTAACTCTCAAACCTTTCATCCTAATTATGATAAATGCTTGAGTCAAATTTAAACATAGATCACAATATTCAAAATAGGGAGTACTCAGCCAAAATATCAGTGAATTATGGTTAAGGGATTACATGGACAAATACTCCTGATACTTCCACACAATAAATAAATAAATAAATAAATAAATAAATAAAGTTGAGATTCAAGAAATAGAAGAATCGATTTAGGAGAGCCAGAGAAAAAAATATAAAAAGAAAGTCAAGCCTAATAATTAGGCACCATTAAGTTATTAATTTAAGAGTAAAACACAGTGTTAGATAACTATGTATACTCCCAACCTAAAAGAATGTAATCCCCATTTATATACTATAATAAATAACTTGAATGGTTTCATTGCAAAACTGGAGACATCATAATAATTGCACATTAAAAATTATGATATGTTTACTCATGTTCCTGCATTTTCCCTATATTTAAAGTTCTATTTTGTCCAAAAGTGTAGTTTTATGTCATACAATAACACCTTATTATGTAGTTTTATATGTATAATTAAATTTTACATATATTGTAGTATATGCATAATAGCATAAGCACTGATTATTGTAGAAATTATTTTAAAAACTGATTAAAATAAGCAAAATATGACACAAGAAAGTTAAAATGAAATATTGAAATAATTTTAGGCAAAAAAGGTTTCAAGTAATAAAATACTATAAAATTACATCATTAAATTTTTAATGTAGCAAATTATAAAATAATGCCTTAAAAATGTAAAATGCAAAGTGAAAGAAGAAATGGAAGAGGTAATTTGACTAATGGACGATAAAATAGTAGTAATAAAAAACATACCTTTATTCCACATCTGCAACAGTCCTGCATTATTAGAATTTTTTAAAGAATGGAGCTGCCATGTTTGCTTCAAAAGAAAATGTTGCCCCAAACTGTGCCAAGTCATGGAATAAGGTAAATTTTAGAACTCATTTAATAATAAGAAAAAAATACATAATTTATTTAAATCAGCATGAAGAAAAACTACATATACTATTGTAAAAAAATTATAGAGAAATATGCACATAGTTTGATTTAATTTATGTTTGAAGGCAATAACACATCTGTTTAACTATTTTATAAACAAAGAAATTAAACAAAAAATATAGGAAAGTTTTCTTCTAGTGACAAGATTAGGCAGGTAAATGTAGATATGTTCAGTTGCTTAAGCTGGGTGTTGGGTACATAGATATTGAATGCATTTGTGTTTTTTAATCCAAATATATATGTGTGTATATATACACACATATATATAATATGTACATTATATAGAGATGTATTATAAGAGGTAATTACTGAGAAGTTTGATTTCAAGAATAGAAAGATGATTACTTTTAACATAAAATTTAGTATGTATTTTTGCACCTTATATATGTGTGTATGTGTATGTGTGTGTGTGTGTATAGAAATACCTATATTGAACATGATGTTCAATATATACTGAAACAGATTTGGAAAGCTATACAGCAAATTCTGCCAGTGATATAACCAAGGTTTTGGAATGAACACTGGGGATTCAATGATGTCAGAGTTTTTGGTGGGTTTGTTTTTTTTTTTTTTTGTATTTTTTTTTAATTTCTTTTCAGCATAACAGCATTCATTGTTTTTGCACCACACCCAGTGATCCATGCAATACGTGCCCTCCCTATTACCCACCACCTGGTTCCCCAACCTCCCACCCCCTGCCCCTTCAAAACCCTCAGGTTGTTTTTCAGAGTCCATAGTCTCTCATGGTTCATCTCCCCTTCCAATTTCCCTCAACTCCCTTCTCCTCTCCATCTCCCCATGTCCTCCATGTTTTTTGTTATGCTCCACAAATAAGTGAAACCATATGACACTTGACTCTCTCTGCTTGACTTATTTCGCTCAGCATAATCTCTTCCAGTCCCGTCCATGTTGCTACAAAAGTTGGGTATTCATCCTTTCTGATGGAGGCATAATACTCCGTCGTGTATATGGACCACATCTTCCTTATCCATTCGTCCATTGAAGGGCATCTTGGTTCTTTCCACAATTTGGCGACCGTGGCCATTGCTGCTATAAACATTGGGGTACAAATGGCTCTTCTTTTCACTACATATGCATCTTTGGGGTAATACCCAGCAGTGCAATTGCAGGGTCATAGAGAAGCTCTATTTTTAATTTCTTGAAGAATCTCCACACTGTTCTCCAAAGTGGCTGCACCAACTTGCATTCCCACCAACAGTGTAATTTCTCCACATCCTCTCCAACACACGTTGTTTCCTGCCTTGTTAATTTTGGCCATTCTAACTGGTGTAAGGTGATATCTCAATGTGGTTTTAATTTGAGTCTCCCTGATGGCTAGTGATGATGAGCATGTTTTCATGTGTCTGATAGCCATTTGTATGTCTTCACTGGAGAAGTGTCTGTTCATTTCTTCTGCCCATTTTTTTGATATGATTATCTGTTTTGTGTGTGTTGAGTTTGAGGAGTTCTTTATAGATCCTGGATATCAACCTCTTGTCTGTACTGTCATTTCCAAATATCTTCTCCCATTCCGTGGGTTGCCTCTTGGTTTTGTTGATGGTTTCCTTTGCTGTGCAAAAGCTTTTGATTTTGATGAAGTCCCAAAGGTTCATTTTCGCTTTTGTTTCCTTTGCCTTTGGAGACATACCTTGAAAGAAGTTGCTGTGGCTGATATCGAAGAGGTTGCTGTCTATATTCTCCTCTAGGATTCTGATGGATTCCTGTCTCACGTTGAGGTCTTTTATCCATTTCAAGTTTATCTTTGTGTACGGTGTAAGAGAATGGTCGAGTTTCATTCTTCTACATATAGCTGTCCAGTTTTCCCAGCACCATTTATTGAAGAGACTGTCTTTTTTCCACTGTATATTTTTTCCTGTTTTGTCGAAGATTATTTGACCATAGAGTTGAGGATCCATATCTGTGTTCTCTACTCTGTTCCACTGGTCTATGTGTCTGTTTTTATGCCAGTACCACGCTGTCTTGGTGATCACAGCTTTGTAGTAAAGCTTGAAATCAGGTAACGTGATGCCGCCAGTTTTGTTTTTGTTTTTCAACATTTCCTTAGCCATCCAGGGTCTCTTCTGATTCCATACAAATTTTAGGATTATTTTCCCTACCTCTTTGAAAAATACTGGTGGAAATTTGATCAGAACGGCATTAAAAGTATAGATTGCTCTAGGCAGTAGAGACATTTTAACAATGTTTATTCTTCAAATCCAAGAGCATGGAATGGTCTTCCATCTTTTTGTGTCTTCTTCAATTTCTTTCATGAGTGTTCTGTAGTTCCTCGAGTACAGATCCTTTACCTCTTTGGTTAGGTTTATTCCCAGGTATCTTATGGTTCTTGGTGCTATTGTAAATGGAATCAATTATCTAATTTCTCTTTCTGTATTTTCATTCTTAGTGTATAAGAAAGTCACTGATTTCTGTACATTGACTTTGTATCCTGACACGTTACTGAATTGTTGTATGAGTTCTAGTAGTTTGGGGGTAGAGTCTTTGGGGTTACCATATAAAGAATCGTATCATCTGTGAAGAGAGAGAGTTTGACTTCTTCCTTGCCAATTTGGATACCTTTTATTTCTCTTTGTTGTCTGATTGCCATTGCTAGGACTTCTAATACTATGTTGAACAAGAGTGGTGAGAGGGGGCATCCTTGTCGTGTTCCTGATCTCAACAGCAAAACTGCCAGCTTTTTCCCATTGAGGATGATATTTGCTGTGGGTCTTTCTAGATTTCATGAAGTTCAGGAATGTTCCCTCTATCCCTATACTTTGAAGCGTTTTAATCAGGAACGGATGCTGGATTTTTTCAAACGCTTTTTCTGCATCAATTGAGAGGACCATGTGGTTCTCTCTTCTCTTATTGATTTGGTCTATCACAATGATTGATTTGCGAATGTTGAACCATCCTTGTAACCCAGGGGTGAATCCCACCTGGTCATGGTGGATAATCTTCTTAATGTGCTGTTGGATCCTGTTTCCTAGGATCTTGTTGAAAATCTTAGCATCCATATTCATCAGTGATATTGGTCTGAAATTCTCCTTTTTGGTAGGGTTTTTGCCTGCTTTGGGGATCAGGGTAATGCTGGTTTCATAAAAAGAGTCTGGAAATTTTCCTTCTGCTTAAATTTTTTGAAACAGCTTCAGGAGAATTGGTGTTATTTCTTCTTTGAAAGTTTGGTAGAACTCCCCAGGGAATCCATCAGGTCCTGGGCTCTTGTTTTGGGGGAGGTTTTTGATCACTGCTTCAATCTCGTTACTAGATATTGGTCTATTCAGGTTGTCAATTTCTTCCTGGTTCAATTTTGGGAGTTTATAGTTTTCCAGGAATGCATCCATTTCATCTAGGTTGCTTAGCTTATTGGCATATAATTGTTGGTAATAATTTCTGATGATTGTTTCTATTTCCTTGGTGTTAGTTGTAATCTCTCCTTTTCATTCATAATTTTATTAATTTGGGCTTTCTTTCTTTTCTTTTGGATTAGTGTGGCCAATGGTTTATCAATCTTATTGATTCTTTCAAAAAACCAGCTTCTAGTTTCATTGATACATTCTACTGTATCTCTGGTTTCTACCTCATTGATCTCTGTTCTAATCTTGATTATTTCCCTTCTTATGTGTGGAGTTGGTTTGATTTGTTGTTGATTCTCCAGTTCTTTAAGGTGTAGAGACAGCTGGTGTAGTCTGATTTTTTCCATTTTTTTTTTTTTTTGAGGGAGGCTTGGAAGGCTATGTATTTCCCCCTCAGAACCGCCTTTGCTGTATCCCATAGGTTTTGAACCAAAGTGTCTTCATTCTCATTGGTTTCCATGAATTGTTTAAGTTCATCTTTGATCTCCTGGTTGATCCAAGCATTCTTAAGCAAGGTGGTCTTTAGCTTCCACGTGTTTGGGGTCCTTCTGAACTTTTCCTTGTGATTGAGCTCCAGTTTCAAAGCATTGTGATCTGAGAAAATGCAGGGAATAATGTCAGTCTTTTGTTATTGGTTGATTCCTGCTTTGTGACCCAGTATGTGGTGTATTCTGGAGAAGGTTCCATGTGCACTTGAGAAGAATGAGTATTCTGTTGTTTTAGGGTGGAATGTTCTGTTTATGTCTACGAGGTCCATCTGGTCCAATATTTCATTCAATGCTCTTATTTCTTTATTGGTTTTCTGCTTCAGTGATCTGTCTATTACTGAGAGAGGCGTGTTAAGATCTCCTACTATTAATGTATTCATATCAATATGACTCTTTATCTTGATTAATAGTTTTCTTATGTAATTGGCTGCTCCCATATTGGGGGCATAGATATTTACAATTGTTAGATCATCTTGGTGGATAGTCCCTTTAAGAATTATGGAGTGTCCTTCTGTATCTCTGACTACAGTCTTTAGTTTAAAATCTAATTTATCTGATAGGAGAATCACTACCCTGGCCTTCTTTTGAGGCCCATTGGCATGAAAGATGCTTCTCCATCCCTTCATTTTTAGTCTGGGTGTATCTTTAGCTTCAAAATGGGTCTCTTGTAGACAACATATGGATGGGTCCTGTCGTCCTGTCGTTTTATCCAATCTGCAACCCTGTGTCATTTTGTGGGGCATTTAGGTCATTCACATTGAGAATGATTATTGATAGATCCTTTTTTATTGACATCGTGTTACCTTTGAAGTCTTTCTGTCTGTAGATTGTCTCTATATTTCTGTTGAATGGTATTCTTAGGATTTTTTCTCTTTTATAGAACCCCCCTTAATATTTCCTGCAGTGTCGGCTTGGTGGTTGCATAGTCTTTTAAGCCTTGCTGGTCTTGGAAACTCTTTATCTCTCCATCCATTTTGAATGTCAGTCTTGCTGGATAAAGTATTCTTGGCTGCATGTTCTTATCATTTAGTACTCTGAATATATTTTGTCAGCCCTTCCTGGCTTTCCAGGTCTCTATGGACAGGTCTGACGTTATTCTAATGGGCTTTCCTCTGTATGTAAGGAGCTTCTTTGTCCTAGTTGCTTTCAAGAGGTTCTGCCTAGAATTGTAATTCTTCATTCTAAATATCAGGTGATGCGAGGACTTTCGAGAATCTAAAATCTTGGGGGGGAACCTCTCTGCCTCTAGTACATGAACGTTGTTTCCATTTTTGAGATTGGGAAAATTTTCATAGACAACTTGTTCCACTATATCTTCTAGATTTCTTTCTTTCTCCTCCCCTTCAGGGATTCCAATAATTCTGACGTTGGAACGTTTCATGGCATCATTTATTTCCCTGATTCTGTTTTTGTGGCTTCTGAGCTATTTGTTCCAGGCTCCCTCCTGATCCTTTCTCTCTATCTGTTTGTCCTCCAGATCACTAATTCTATCTTCTGTCTCAGTTACCCTAGCTTTTAGAGAATTTAGATTAGATTGGAATTCATTGAGAGCATTGTGAACATCATCCCTGGTGGCTTTCAGTTCTGCCCTAACATTGTGAACATCATCCCTAGTGGCTTTCAGTTCTGCCCTAATCAATTCTGTTTGGTCATCCATGGCTTTCTCCAACCTAGCTATTGCCTGGATAATTGTTAGTCTGAATTCCTTTTCCGACATATTGTCTATGTCGATAGCCATTAGCTCTGTTGCCGAAGGTCCATCCTCTGTATTTTTCTTCTGTTGGGCATTCTTCCTCCTAGTCATTTTGGTAAGAGATGACTGAATGGATGCAGCTGGATGTATCGAGTGTGGTGCAGTCAAGGTACACCCTGGAACACTTCTGTGCAATCAGGATTCCCCACCCAAATGATAGATAAAAGAAAAGAAAAAGAAATAGAGAAAAGAGAGAGAGAGAGAGAGAGAGAGAGTGAGAGAGGGAATAAAGGGGAAGATAAAAGAGAAGGCTCAGCCCAAATGGGCCCCAAGGTAAGATTTATGAAGTATACAAACAAAAACAGATAAACAAAAAGACTGATAAAAGTATATGACAAGAAAAAATATATATATATAAAAGCAAAAAAGGGAAGAACCTTGTCAAAAAGAACCCCAAGTATAAGATTTATATACTATCAGGACAAATACAAATACACAGAAACACTGGCAGAAGGAAAAGATGGGAGAGTTGTTATAAATTCTCAGTGTGGGCAAGTAAGGTTATTTTGATTCTTCCTGGATGTATCTTGATGTCTTTGTTAAGCGACTCAACTTTCCTAAGATAAAGGGGGATTAAAAATTGGTTTGCCTATAGGGATAGCATTGATTGGGGAAAGGGGATTACCTTGAAGTTTAACTCTATACGCATATTAGAAAATAAAAATTAAAAAAGAATAAACTAGATTAAACTAAAATTTTTTAAAAAATTCAAAAAATAGAAAAGCAAAAGAAAAACACGGGTGTATGTTTCAAAAAGTTCAGGTTAGAAGGTTATTTTTTTTTTTTTGAAGATTGTATTTATTTGAAAGACAGAAATTACAAGTAGGCGGAGAGGCAGGCAGAGAGAGAAAGAGGAGGAAGCAGGCTCCCTGCTAAGCAGAGAGCCCGATGCGGGGCTCGATCCCAGGACTCTGGGATCATGACCTGAGCCGAAGGCAGAGGCTTTAACCCACTGAGCCACCCAGGCGCCCCACAGGTTAGAAGGTTATTAAGGAATTTGATGTACTAGACATCTCACTGTGATGGTAAATAGGTTAAAAAATTATCTATATTTAAAAAAGAATGAACCAGAATAGTGGTAACGAGTTAAAAATAAAAGTTGTATTTATGAAGTAGTGGTGGTTGTTCTCTTGTCATCTTTTTTTTTTTTTTTCTTCCTTCCTGGTTGGTTTTCTGGGGGAGGGGCCTGCCAGGTGGGTTTTCAGTCAATGATGTTGCCTGAGTTAAGTCCTCCCACCTCCCCTCAAGGGGATGGGCTCTGAGGAAACCATTTTTTTCAGGCTTCTGTTCTCTGGAGGTTTTTATGTTTGTTCATCTGTTTTCTCTCCCCCTTGACAGCTTTTGATGGTTTTGGAGGTTTAGAGGAGAGCAATTCGACCCCAACCTCCCTCTCAGAGAGAAGCCTCAGAATGCTCTGCAGCACTGCTGGCAGAGTAGGTTCCAAGTCGCGGTCCCTGGGGATGCAGGATCTCCTCCTTGTACCCAAAACCATGGCAGCGGTGGCTGTCTGGGCAGCTCCAGACTGCCAGAGAGGTTCCAAGCACAATCCCACACAGAGATTTTCCCGCTGGCCCGGACTGGGAGTGCCTGGTTTTTCCGGGTCCTAGAGCTCCCGGCTAGCGCCTGTGAGCACCTCTCCCAGGGGAGAGTGTGGGGTGCGTGCCTGTCTCTGGCTCTGATCCCTCTGTGGGGGTCTAAGATCGCCAGGCTAATGCCTGCCCGCACCTCTCTCAGGGAGGGTGTGGGGCGCGCACGTTTCAGGAACGCCATCTGGCCAGGCTCCCAACCCCTCTCGGGAGCCGGACCCCACTTGTTCTTGGGCGCTCTGGTGGCTCAGGGACCAAGACCTGGTTTCTCCGCCACACTCTCTCTGGCTCAGTGCCAAGGGAGGCTGTCCTGGGTCCAGGGAATTAAGCCCCTGTCCCTAACTGCCCTGATTCCCACAATTTCTCCCCGTGACCCTTTGCTCTTTTTTTTTTTTTTTTTTTTTTTTTGAGTGCTTTCAACCAGACTCCAAGTTAATGCTGGTCCCCAGACGCAGGGCACTCTCGCATTGGGGTATTACTTTCCAATTGGTCGCCTATGGTGGCTCCCTCCCCCTTTTGTTTATCTTCCGACATCAGTCCGACGTTCCCACTCCGCTTTACCTGCCCACTGGTGTCTTCTGCTCCTGTAGAGATCCAGACATGTATAATTCTGATCTCAGGCTGATTTCATGGGTGATCGGAGTTCTTTGGTAGGTAATCAGCTCACTTTAGGGTACAGGTTGAAACGGTGCCGCCTCCTACTTCCCCGCCATCTTGACTCCCCTCCAGAGTTTTATTTTTTTTAACTATTTACATATTGTTTAAATTATATTTATAATATTATAGTTCTTTCTAATTTAAAAAATGTTTTAAAGAAATTAATTTAAACTTAGAAAAGTTAAAAAAGGGGTGCCTGGGTGGCTGAGTGGGTTAAACATCTGCTTTTGGCTCAGGTCATTATCTCAGGGTCCTGGGATGGAGCCCCACATCCCTGCTTGGCAGGGAGTCTGCTTCTCCCTTTCTCTCTCTGCCTGCCTACTTGTGATCCCTCGCTGTCAAATAAATAAAATCTTTAAAACGAAAAAGTTAAAAAAAACAGGAAGCTTACTACCAAGCAGAGAAATTTTTCATTTTTTCTAGATCAAAGTAAAAGTCAATGATTTCTTAATTTTAAATAGAATGTTCAGTGTGTAATAATGTACTTTTCAGTTTTTCTAGTTCTTATGTAAACCTGAAATGATTTCTAAAGACCCTAATAAAGAGAAATGATTTTATTATTTATTTTTCCTTTGTTTTAGAGGAAACTCATGGGAACATTATAAATCACTGCCAGCCATATATATGTAATATAAAGACTGGCCATTTTCTGCTATATAATATCTTACAGTCATTCAGAATTCTAGCTACACTCCATGGTTCATGAGATATCTGTGTTACTAATTTACCTCTTTACCAGAACATCTTGAAAATCTTTTGTGACAACTACCACATACAGCTACTGCATAGTTTTAGCCCATTAAAAGGTATAATTCTTACTCTAGTCCTTACAGCCCTTGTAAACTAAGTGTACCTTCTTACATGTGTTTGCCTTTTTTTTCATTTAAGTCTACTCTATCCACTGTGTTCTTCATTTACATATTTAACAAGCATCTTATTCAGTCAAAATATCTGAATTACATAGAGCCTAATGTATTTTCAGTTCTGTTATTTTAAAAACGATATATGTTGCTTGTTTTATTATTATGTGTTAAGATCTAGTACTTTTATTTCTTAATTGCTTGTTTTTCCCTATTATTGTTTCTGACCAATAAAGGAATATTGATATTCATATGAAATATATTTTTAAAAAATAACATCTAATTATCATGCCAAACTTATTTTTCCAAATTCACATTTAATAAGTGAGGGAAAATATGTTATGGATTGTTTTACATTTTGAGATTAATAAATTAGAGAAAAATTATTTAAGAAGAAATAAGGATTTGGTCTGCAATCTGAAAAGGTTATAGCCATTGTTTTTATATCAGATTGTGCAGAGGGGAGCTAGAATCATATGGTCTTAAAGTGTAGGGAAGAAATAAACCAACAATTCAAGTTATATAAAAACACATGTAAACAGTTATAATTTGGAGGATGAATAAAGCAATTAAAACATATCTCTAAAATGTGTAGATTAGTCATAGTTCCCCTGGAGTTATTCTAATATATTTATTAAGCTAATTTTCAAAATTTTACTAAAAATTCCTAACATTTGTTGAAAGCTGCATTGTATTCTAAAGACACAAAATATTTTGTTGGATTACTATTGAAAAACTATTTTGTTACCCATGAACAATCTGGAGCAGAGCTAACTGATTATATTATGTAGGCACAATGACCTAAAAAACAGCAAACAGATACCAGATGGCAATAAAAGAGCAATTATCAATAACACAGCAAGAAAAAATTGTCCACATCAATTAAATCTATCAAACCAGTAGGAATTAAAATAAATAAGTTAATTTGCATGCATATTCTACTCTCAGAAACATAAAAAGGTTAGGAAAAATATCTATCAATAGACTTCTTGCAATACTCAAGATTGACAGTCCATTTTAATATTTTGTCTGGCAAAAAAGATTGTTCATAGATTAAAAGTGAGATCCCAATTAACATTTACTGTTTTTTCTATGTTATGACTGGCAGAAGGCTCCTTAGAAGAGAATATTTTACTGCGGTCAAAAGATAAAGATCCACATACTCAATATAATCTTAAGAATCTACTAAAAGGATGATTAAGACCATGGCACTGCTTCCCAGAAACCAAGTTTTCTCTCACTTAATGTCCACCTACTGCTATTTTCACAGTCTTCATCACAGTAGAAATAAATATTAAAAGATTCTAAATACTATTTTTGGACTGCAATTTTCTGTGAGCAAAGTAAAAGCCATTTTTAATAAGCTCATTTGGGAGGCATCTGGGTGGCTCAGTGGGTTAAGCCTCTGCCTTCTGCTCAGGTCATGATTTCAGGGTCTGGGATCCAGCCCTGCATCAGGCTTTCTGCTCAGCAGAGGACCTGCTTCCCCCGATCTCTCTGCCTATTTGTGATATCTGTCTGTCAAATAAATAAATATAGTCTGAAAAAAAAAGAAGAAGAAGAAGCAGCTCATTTGGCAGCAGTTGATTAAATTCTGTTCCAACCATTATTTTAACCTTGTAGACTCTGTTCTTTTTTGTGGTGTTAACAGCATCTTATAGTGGCTATACTTTCAGATTGATTGTTCTTTAGTTACTACTTTATTTTCTGCTCACTTTCATAGGACTTTTTCTTCATAGAATTGTGTTCTAACTAGTTGATCAAAAGAAGTTGAGCTAGAAAAAATATGAATGACATTGTGTCTGGCTGACTTGGCTTAATACCTGGTCATTAACTAGACAGTTTACATTGATATTCCAAGAATTATTATTTGGGAAAGAAATTTCCTTTCTCCCACCATCTGGTTTAGCATGATATTCCAGCAAAGCCAAAGCAACCTTAAAAAAAAAGTCTGTAATGTGGACAACCAATATTGAACATGATGAGGTCATGAACTTAGCTCTGATCTAAAGTTTAGAAAATGTTAAAAGCTGTTTTCTACAGGACATGGTAACCTGGCTCAACACTTAATAAATGCAATTGTTTCTAAGTTATTCTACTAGTCATTATGATGTGGTAGTTCCATTGAAATCCTATGTTATTGTGATATATGACATATTAGTGTAGTGTTGCCTCTACAAATAAAAGATTCATTCATATAATCTAAGCAAAATGCTTAAGGGCTATCACTAATCTACAGGATGGTTTAAATGTTTCTCTGCCTAAAATCCGAGATAAACCTTATGGACCAACTTTCCAGATGATTATTTTATAGACTTGTACATGGTTACTCCTAACTCAGAAAATATCTATGTTGCCTGAACAAGACATTTTACAAAGGATATTTATAAACATAATCTCATTTGGTTTCTTCAACGTCTCTTAGAAATAGTTTGTTTTAATCTAGTTTTAAAAAATTGAAGACTGAAGTTCATAAAATTTAAAGAATTATCCAAATGTGTTTAACTTCAACATGAGAAATCTAAGATTAAGCCATTAGACTTAAGACTGAAACACCATTAATTGCCATTTTTTGAAACTTTATTTGCATTTTAAAGTTTTGACAACAGAAAATAGGACACATTTAATTTTAGTTATTATTTATATTGTTATTTGCCCAATACAGAGACCTCTATGTGAATGTTTACAATAGCTTTATCTGTAATCACCAAAAACTAAAAACAACCCAAAGACCTATTAACTGGTGAATGGTCAACAAATTATAGTATATCCATTCAGTGGAATACTACTCAGCAATAAAAAAAGAACTACTGATTGACTCAATAAGGTGGATGACTCTCAAATTCAAGCCAGACTCAAAAGCCAAATGTAAAATCTTCACAGTATATGCAGTATATGTTCTATTTTTATTACATTTTAGAAACAGGCAAAATTATGGGAAGGAAAACAAATCAGTAGAGTTCAGAAGCTGGTATGGGAGAAAAAAAATAGAGTATAAAAAAGCAGAACGGAAAGTTGTTGCCATTATGGTAATATTCTAATTCTTGATTATTCTGTATGGGCATATAACTGTATATATTTGTGATGACTCTTAGAACTGTGCAACTAAAAATAGTGAAATTTTACTGTATCTAAATTATACCTTGATAAATCTGACTTAAAGGAGCGTCTGTGTAGCACAGTCAGTTAGATGTCTGATTCTTGGTTTTGGCTTGGATTGTGATCTCAGGGTGATGAGATCAAGCCCCATACTGAGCCTCACACTGAGTGTAGGGTCTGCTTGGGTTTCTCTCTCCCTCTGCCTCCTCCCTCAAATAAGCAAATAAATCTTTACAAAAATCTCACTTTAAAACATATATATTTGTAAATTTTCTGAATATATGAAGAGATACACAGTTTTCATAATTTTTCTTTCTGAGGTGGAGACACATGTATCAATTTGTTCTAAATAAATCAGTCTCAGGATTACACATAGATATTATTAGCATATTTTCATTTAATATTAACTGTGGGTTTGAAATACATTTTAATTTAAAAGTAGATGAGAGATAGAAAATGAAAACCTGGCTGAAATCAGTCAGAGCTGACAAATACAGTGCAGGGAAAATAGAAAACTCTTATATTTTTGTGTTTTCATAGTCCTTAATAAAGCCAACATCCTCAAGAAGTGATATTCACTGAAAACATAAATAAGAAAAATCTACTTATTGACAATAGTCTTTCACTGGAAAAACAGTCCTCTCCTGACACCCAGTATCCAAAAATCCCTAACTATAGCTTAAAGAGGTTTGTTGTTAAACTTCTATAACTCTTATAACTCAGAAAGTCATCAATATCAAAGAAAAAATGGGCAAGTTAAACAGGCAAGGAAGGACTTATTCAAGACTATTGCAATAAGGAAGAAAGATTAAACTCAATGGTACAGAAGAGGTTTTAAGCACTGGGAAGAGCTAGTGTCAAAGTACTGGAGGACATCAGTGGGAAGGTTGAAGAATGTGAATAGCAATCTGTGTTTGCTAATTGGGACCTATTGAGGTTGGACTCCCACCCTCCCACAAAGATAGGGAAATAGCAGTGCTCTCTTTCCTGGTGGTTACATTTCAAAAATATGGCTCTTGGGTCCCGGAGAAAGATATTTCTGGGTCATGAAACTTGCAGAAGTTTTGGAGGATATTTACATCTTCACAAGGCAGAGACAGAATTTACACCTGCAAGTTTTCTGTGGTAAATAGTCTAAAGGAGGTGAGGAGACTATAGCCAGGAAGAAACCTATCTAAGGAAAATGTTAAGGTAGTCTTAGTCAGCATAAGCTAGGTTCCAAGACTTTCAAAACTCTAGGAATTCCCCAAAGCACTTTATATAAGCATATCATTAGACTTGTTCCTAGAGAGTTCTTCACAAAAATACATGAGAAAAATGATCCTTAATAATTATTAGAAACAGAGAAAAAGTAAGAAGAGACCAGCTAGATGACAAAACAATATGTAAAATATTTGTAAAATATATACATTTGAAATGATGACATAAACCAAAAGAAATTGACACAACAAAAAAAGAGCAAGACAATGTAATATTTTAAAATTAAATTTTCAAAAGAACATTCTGATAATGAAAACATCCCTTCCATTATGTTCGGTGGTCACTTCTTACATCCCTCTTTTGCTGGACATCATCGTTATACCTCCACACTTATTATATTTTCTGCCCTGGCATTTCTTATCTTTCAGTAAACTATAAACAAAAAAATGGAATCAATACTTGTAGGATTTGTTTGCAACCCCCTTGAAACAGGACTTGGCATTTTGACCCACATCTAAAAAGTACAAAACAAAACTAAAAGAAACAAAGATTCAGACCCCAAAGAATAACCACCAAATGGATATTTTAAGAAAGTTGTCATGGATATATGAAGCAACATATACAAAACTCAATACCCAGTCAGTTCCCTTATCCTGCTCCTTCAGACAACTCATTTTCCCTTCCTACACTGAGTCTTTGAAATAGTACCCTCTATTGTCCTATTAATTAAGCTATCAACTTCATCTTGCATGTGTGACTTGGCAAAACAAAAGTCCAAATATTAGCCAAACTATCATCTGTCTTCCTTAGACACCTTTCCTGGGGTCTGCATTCTCACCCCATCTGACCAAGTTTGGCTTTTTCCTTTTATGTTCTATCTTATGTTGTTTTGTCTTGTTTTGTATTTTTCTCTAGAGGTGATTTTGATGCCTATGTGTGTATCTATGTCTATATATTAAATATTAGATGATATTAGATGATAGATATTAAATATTAGATGATAGATATTCTTTCCATATTTCTGAGTAGTTTGATTGTTACTCATACTTTTAGACTATTTGAATCTTGAAGAAAAATATTATTAATAAATAAATATACATCGATTACAGGAATGAATAAATATTGTAAGTATTATTTTTATTAAGATTTTATTTATTTATTTGACAGAGAGAGTCACAGTGAGAGAGAGGGAACACAAGCAGGTGGAGTGGGAGAGGGAGAAGCAGGCTTCCCACTGAGCAGAGAGCCCAGTGCGGCACTCCATCCCAGGACCCTGGGATCATGACCCGTGCCGAAGGCAGAAGCTTAACAACTGAGCCAACCAGGTGCCCCGTACATGTATTCTAAATAGAAACCAAACACTGAGAATAATGTTTGATATAGAGCCAACATTAGAGAAACTTTTTTTTGGATAGAAAACCTGGAGTAAGATTCAGTATGAAATTTTGGTTTAGAATATTGGAAATATTTGGGTTTATGAAACAGAGCAAATATATAATAAACATTTTGTACAGATACTGAAATGATAATTGTGTGTAGAATGAATTGAAGAGAGACACTTTGTTCAAGTTCCAGGAGGAAAGGGGGAATAAATATGTAAATGAAAATTTGTGACACACTTCAGAGACAGGTATTTTCTTTTGGAATTCTGAAATAAAGCTATATTATAATTATTATTATTATTTTTAAAAGATTTTTTTTTAATTTATTTGACATAGAAAGATCACAAGTAGGCAGAGAGGCAGGCAGAGAGAGAGAGAGAGAAGCAGGCTCCCTGCCGAGCAGAGAGCCCTATGCGGAACTCGATCCCAGGACCCTGAGATCATGACCTGAGCCGAAGGCAGTGGCTTAACCCACTGAGCCACCAGGTGCCCTATATTATAATTATTATCAGTAATAAAAAAGGAGAATGGAATGGTCAGTTGTAAGTGGTATTCAAATGTTAATTTCATGATGATCAATTTTTTTTTAATTTTATTTATTTATTCAAGAGAGACAGAGAGAGAGATAGAGAGAGGCAGAGGGAGAAGCAGGTCTCCACTGAGCAGGGAGCCCAATGCAGGATTCGATCCCAGGACCCGGGATCATGACCTGAGCCAAAGGCAGACACTCAATCATCTGAGCCACCCTGGTGCCGTGTGATGACCAATTTTTTAATTCAAATACTTATATTATTATTGTTACTGAATTACAGGGATTGAACATGAACCATTTTATGCTTTACATATAGAAGAATATGTATTAAAAGTGCACTAATAGTGTTCCACTACCACTGCAAAATAGTACATATAAAATCTGGTTTCTTGAAAGGTTTCAAGAGTGCACATGGCTTTTCAGAATGAAAACTGGATCATTTTGTTTGTTTGCTCAAAATCTTACATGTAATAAAAGGCCATTAGTGTGTCAATACAAATAACAGGCTTCCTGGCATAAATATAGAGGCATCTCCCACATAACTTCAGTAATCCATTACAGAAAAGCAGTAATTATGCCACAAGATGCTATCAGATGGTCTATTTCCCATTCTTCTAAATGGGACATGTATTACGAATTCCACATTAGCCTAAAATCCCCAACTAACTTCCTAAAATGTAATTAAATACAATAAAACACCTGTGTAGTAATTTATTATGTAAAATACTTAAAACTTAGTTTCCTGATGACTGATTAAAATGGGTTGTTAAACTTTTGGCTTGTGTGCTTTAACACATACAGTTTGCACACAGTGTCATAAACATCATCACACAGAGAATACATAAATACATTAGAAAGCAAGTCAAATACTTAAGTAAAAAGCAATGCAATTTATTGCTCCACACCAAGTTGGACAATAAAGCTGCAGTAAGTTGAGGAAAGAAGGGAGCAGAAGCAGTGATTGCCATGGGTGTGGAAGGTGATGCTGCGTTAGGAGCATACAGTGAAGGATTAATTTCAAGCAAACTCCCAGACTCAGAGGAATTAGTAGGTAATCTTTGTTGTTTTGATGCTGTTAAAAGGATGACTATGAAAAATCTTCTTTTAAGGTGACGTGTCATTTAGGATGAAAAATTCAAAAATGTTCTGTGTATGACCGTGTTTATGTTTGTAAATTCCTTACCTGATGAAAGGTCCCTTTTAAACAAAACTCATCTCAACAGATCACTTTCACATTCATGATAATTATTTGTGTCAACTTGACTCCATCATGGGGTGCCCAGGTATTCGGTTAAACATTATTTTTGGGTGTGTCTGTGAGGGTGTTTGCAGGTGTGATTAGCATTTTGAACTGTAAATGCATAAGGCAGATTGCCCTCCAAAGTGAGTATCCTCCAATCTGTTGTGGGTCCGAATAAAACAAAAAGGCAGAGGAAGGGAGAATTTAATCTCTTTGCCTGGTTGATTTAGCTTTTCATGGATCTTCTCCTGTCCTGAAACTTGGACTTACACCTTAGGTTGTCAGGCCTTTGGACTTGTACTAGTATGACACTACCAACTTTCCTGATCCTCTGGCTTGCAGATACCCTAATCCCATGAACCAATCCTTCATAATACATCTCTTTATACATATTGTATGTATATATACATCTACCCAATACACACATACATATTTAAAAAGGCACTTATGTGTGTATATGTATGTATGTATGTGTGTGTGTGTGTACATATATATACACATACATATGCATATACATATACATTTTCTGTTCCTCTGGAGAACCCTCGTGCAGATTTTGGCCAAGAATGGGTATCATTGAGCCTACGTAGTCCACTGTTCTGTGGTGTCTGTCTTACCACGAGCCAAATTCAAGAAGCACATTCATTTACTAGACATGCTAGTGGTCTTTTGGAATATCTACATTCATTTTTAGGATGACTCTTGAGAATTGTTTTGGCCATCATTTTGTTTGAAATGTATTAAATTGGCTAAATGCATATTTCTTCTTTTAAAAAATAAGATTTTATTTATTTATTTGAGAAAAGAGAGAGAGAGAGAGTATGAGGAGGGAAGAGCAGAGGGAGAGAGAGAAGTAGATTCTTCTTGGAGCAGGGAGCCCAATGTGGGACTAAATCCCATGATCCTGGGATCATGGCCTGACCCAAAGGCAGACACTTAACAAACTGAGACATGCAGGTGCCCCCATAATTTTTCTTATAACAATAGCCAGAATCAAACAGTTTATTTTTTAGTATTGGTTTTTAGAGATAAACATCTATAAAATGCGAGCATTAGGAACCAAGAATCTTTTTACCAAGAATCTTTTTACAGTACAGACCACTGTTTAAGGACTATTATTGATTATTGTTCTTGATTTAAATACACATTTTTCTTATTTATCTTGTACCTTCAGGTATATCCCACACAAATCAAGACTGTAGTTAGGCCATTAATAATTTTAATATCAATAGAAAGGATTAATTATTAACAAATTACACATTCATGAGGTATATTTAATACTTTTATTATAAAAATTAAATAAGAGCTATTATGTTTTAGAGATTAGTCATTTTAGTGACAGTTAAATATTACTTATCTTGAAGTGTAGGTCATTATAGAACTTAATTACCTATGTAGAGAATACCCTAATTTTAGAATGCTTTCAAATTGCTTGCATTCATCATTTCCATATAAATTAATAATCCAAAATTATTGTATGTATTTGTGTGGGATCTATTTTAAAAAATAAAGGGGTTGCTTTCTAAATCAAGTAGAAATCTTAATTTCTAAACAAGTTAATTCCAAAGATTTTAAAATAGAATTTCTTAATGAGGAGACTTACTAAAGTTTCAATTATTTTATCAGGTTGGTAGTGACTAGCTTATAATATCTATGGGAAACTGATAAATTTTATTATGACCATTTTCAGAAGTATTATCCCTTTATGAATCACGCTTGTGTCAGCGAAAGATCCAAAATCTTTAGCATGGCAGACAGGTTGTTAGTGTTTTGATCTTTCCTAACTTCTCAGCCTCATGGATTTAAGTTTGAATCACTCCCAAATGTGCTATGTTCTCTCTACCACTATATTCTATGCTAGGCTTCCTTGACTTTCCTCTCATCCCCTAGGCTTCCTGGATAACTTCCACTCATAACTCAAGATTCCACTGGTATCACTAACTCTGAGAAGCTTTTCTTTATAAATAAATAAATTTCTATCTAAATAAAGTTCTGTCTATACTGACAAACACTTTCCTTAATTAAATCACATAATGACTCATTTTCTTATCCCTCTAGCTTCCCACCAAAGATCATGAGCTCATTGAAATTCAGAAAAAATATTTTATTCATTTTCCTGTTTCAAAAGCTTGGTTTAGTATTAAATATTTAGAATTCCATGTTTATTTAGAAAGATCCAAATTAATGAACCAAAAGAGTATAGTACAAAAATAGTAAATTTCAAATTGAAGATTCATTGTGTGATCTAGAAAAAATAATTGAGATAAGTTGTCTTTCTTCTTAAGATTTTCAAAATTCCGATATGTCGTTTGCAAATATCTTCTCCCATTCTGTCAGTTGTCTTTTGGTTTTGTTAACTGTTTCCTTTGCTGTGCAAAAGCTTTTGATCTTGATGAAATCCCAACAGTTCATTTTTGCCCTTGCTTCCCTTGCCTTTGCTGTTGTTCCTAGGAAGATGTTGCTACGGCTGAGGTCGAAGAGGTTGCTGCCTGCATTCTCCTCAAGGATTTTGATGGATTCCTTTCTCACATTGAGGTCCTTCATCCATTTGGAGTCTATTTTTGTGTGTGGTGTAAGGAAGTGGTCCAATTTCATTTTTCTGCATGTGGCTGTCCAATTTTCCCAGCACCATTTATTGAAGAGGCTGTTTTTTTTCCATTGGACATTCTTTCCTGCTTTGTCGAAGATTAGTTGACCATAGAGTTGAGGGTCGATTTCTGGGCTCTCTATTCTGTTCCACTGATCTATGTGTCTGTTTTTGTGCCAGTACCATGCTGTCTTGATGATGACAGCTTTGTAATAGAGCTTGAAGTCCGGAATTGTAATGCCACCAACTTTGGCTTTGTTCTTCAATATTCCTTTGGCTATT
This sequence comes from Meles meles, assembly GCF_922984935.1. NCBI lineage: Eukaryota > Metazoa > Chordata > Mammalia > Carnivora > Mustelidae > Meles > Meles meles. The sequence goes on from NC_060070.1 coordinate 29,735,406, forward strand.
CGAGGTCTTTTCTGGTTCCATATAAATCCTTTATAGTATTTTAGGTTCACTGTCTTTAGGCATATGTGTTTATTTTGTTATATTATAAAGTAATATCTTTAACTTATTCTCTCCAAAGTTCAAAGTAGTAAACTCTATGTCATAGTTATACCATTAAATGAGGCATATTTAAAAACCTAAGACCCATTTACATTATTGAAGAATTGACAACCCAAGTATGATAAAGAGTTGATCTTGTTTACAACTTTAAAAATTTATGGATATTTAATATTTACAACTTATTTTATCATTTACCTTAAAACAGTAAGCAGTAGAGAAATATTAAAATCTAATCTTAAGATTCATGTAGGGTCAATTAAAATTATTATGTTATCATTAACACAGTGGGTCATCTACTTTTCTTTGGATATGTGATAAAATTTCTGACTATAGTATGTTATATTCTAAACCACATGTATTCTTAATATACAAACCACTATCACAAAAAATTAAATTTATTTTTCATATAGGATTTATAAAATAAATTAGTAAATATAGCTTAGGGATTCTGTAAACTCCTTTTTTAGTCCTTGTAAACATCCCTAGATTTGGCTAGGAATTCAGTTGGCTTCAGAATTGTACAACAAACCTCAATTTCAAGTAATCTCCAGAGAAGTCATACTTCTGGGAATATGTGTATAGTGTTTTAAATGTTTTGGAGACTTGCTACAGTGTTTTTCTCTGCTTTCCTTTACTTCCTTTCCTCTTTATATCCCCTAAGAAAACCTCAGGCACTAGATTTAGCAATAAATTGTTATGAGTGTTATGTCAGAAAAGAAAAGGTGCTCAGCGATATAGAACAGAGGCATATTGCCTATTCTGTGAGGTCAGGAATGTCCTCCTTGGGGAAGTTTTTTTTTTTTTTTTTTTTTCAGCTTGGGGAAGTTTTGAAGGAAGAGAATGAATAGTAATTATATGGGGCAGATTTTCCAGGCAAACATAATAGCATATTTAAGAGTTTGGGGGAAAATAAAGAAAAAAAAATCCATTTACCTATCTATATAGCTGTGTGTGTGTGTGCGCGCGCATGCGCGCACACATATGTGTATGTGTGTGAGACTGTCCCTATCATTAGCTGAGGTTACAATCGTCATTTACCCACAGATTAATCTAGATAATCTAAGCAGAATCTGCAAGGAAATGCCCTAAAACCAACTTTGTGGCCATTAGTTCACCCTACTCTAAAAAGGCTTATGTTGCAGAAGTTGGGAAATTTACATGGAAGATATTTTTGGAATGTTATAACATGTACTCTCCTCTCCCAGTGAAAAAAGGAGATGTTTGCCTCCCCCTCACCTCAAGTCTGATAAGCCATATTTCAAGGGACAACATATATAAGGATGAAGGAAAAGCACTTCATGGGCTCAGCTCTCTCCTGTTCATAATTTTCCATTTCAAAGTTAACCCTAAAAGTGAGTGAACTCACAGACACTTCCTCATTACCTCATTCTGACTTTCTGTAATTGCTCAGGAATACAGGTGAGATTCCCCAGAAAAATAGGCTCACAGGTGGAAATTTGAACACAGAAATTTTAGTCAATATGCTCCTTAGAAAAACTATGTAGGAGGAAGCAGAGCAGTGAAGCAGTTACAACAAAATGCTCAGCCCAGCTGCAGAGTCCCTTCATCAATCAATCACAGGCCAGGAAAAGGGACCAGACTCCTATTTCTGTATTAGCCAGTCTTTATAGGCAGGCCACATCCAGACTGATCGTGTAACCTAACAGGAACCATGTCTTTCTGCCAAAGCAACACCTAGAAAACTCTCAGCTGTGTAGCTAGGAAGCAATATTTCCTACCACTAAAGAAATAAGTTCCTTGTTTTGGAGGGGCATACGAGTGACTCATTGCACTGTCCACCATATACTATCTGGTGATATGCTTCTTATTCAGTGGCAGTGGAGAACTGATTCCATCCAGTTTATGGGACATGCCAGCTGGGGAAACTAGCTAGCTGGGATAGCTCAGCCAAGGTGAGACTCAGGCTATGCGTCTGGAATAATAACACAGTTGCTAAACCTGTGTGGGTATATAGCATTTGTGTCTAATTCAGTCAGTTCTTTGTATGTAGCAGTTATTACTCATAAGAACTCAGAGATTCACAGAGCATTCAGCTAATTGGAGGAAATTCAATATGATGAAAGGTTAAGTACCAGTGGGACAGAGGGAGACGAATTTGGAGAGTAAAGCAAGCACAAGTTCATATCCTGCCTAAGAAGCCACATTTGAAAGTTTGGACTTTATCCTAAGATAAACCAGAAAACATGTCTGAAGCAATAGGATCAGCTTTGAATTTCAGCATGCTTACAGAATAAAGAATGAAAAGAATAAATGTTTAAAAATCAGAAAATTGGGGCGCCTGGGTGGCTCAGTGGATTAAGCCGCTGCCTTCGGCTCAGGTCATGATCTCAGGGTCCTGGGATCGAGCCCCGCGTCAGGCTCTCTGCTCCGCAGGGAGCCTGCTTCCTCCTCTCTCTCTGCCTGCCTCTCTGCCTACTTATGATCTCTCTCTCTGTCAAATAAATAAATAAAATCTTTAAAAAAAAAATCAGAAAATTACCTGACCAGGGACTTTGCAAATAACATGTTCAAAACAACAGAAATCGTTATAAGCTACTGAGCCTAATTAGTCATTCAGGAAATGAAATTTTAACCAAAACAAGATGCCAGATAGTTATCATGAAAAAGAAAAGAAAAAAAAAAGTTTGGCTAGAGATATAGAAACCTAGGGCCTTTCATTACTGCTGGTATTTCGTATTACTGCTTTGAAAACCAGAAGCCTGTACAAAAGTGAAATATAGGACCTATGACCTAGAAATTCTACTCTTTGGAATATATTTAACAGAAATTCATTCATAGATCTATAAGGACAAAAATCACAAAAAAAGTTTATAGGAAGCTTATTCATGTTAACTAAAACTGGAATTAAGCAAAATGTCTGTCAAAAATAGTCACCAAAAATTTCTGGAATGTTCACTATGAAATACAATTTGTGGTGAAAAGAATGAACTATTAATACATGCAGCATGATGAAAGAATCTCCAAACATAATATTGAACCAAAGAAACAATACATGGAGTTCATTTGGCATAAAAACAGCAAAAATATTTGTTAAGAGAAAAAAGCTTTCAATGAAAAAGTTAGAAAAAATAAGAGCCATTATTATCATAGGACAGATATTAACTGGGGGAAAAGTTTGTGTAAATTTTAAGCAAATGTACTTATAAAATATGATTACACATTTTTCAATGTATGCAAAATTCAATATTCATAGAAATATGTATTATGAAAAAATCAGAAAGGATATCTATTGGTGAGAAATAAGACTAAAAATTGGCAACAAAGGGAGCACCTAATATAATAGTGTACAATGAATTAAGAATTAGTGCTGACTTTCCTGTACCTGACATACTATGTTAATGAAAAAATTTATATTATAGTTATTCATGTTACTGGGGAGATTTAGTAAGTGTACTGTCCTGTCCATGAAGATGAGTCCTGGTATTTATTCTGCAGAATGAACATTAAGTATACTTAGCTAAGTCTAGAGAAGGTACACCAATAAAAATATAAAAGCCAAACATAGTCCATCGAAAATTAAGAGTTTTGGGGGGCCTGGGTGGCTCAGTGGGTTAAGCCTCTGCCTTCGGCTCAGGTCATGGTCTCAGGGTCCTGGGATTGAGCCCTGCAAAGAGTTCTCTGCTCAGCAGAGAGCCTGTTTCCCCCTTTCTCTTTGCCTACTTGTGATCTCTCTCTCTGTGTCAAATAAATAAATAAAATCTTTTAAAATAATTAAGAGTTTCTCTGTATAGTTTGTGATTCTCTTTGAGGAATTATTACTTTAGTCCATCAGGACATACAACACTGTTGATTTATTCACTTGCATATTTAATCAATATAAATAATGTAAGACCAAGTACTTGAGAGGAAAAAGATTGTTCTGGACCCTAACAAATCAAGAGGAGGATATAGACAAGTGAATCATTTGCTACAATATGTTACACTATAATATGCTATTGTGTGACAGGAGGCATGAACAGAATGTTTTATAAGGTAAGGGAATGCATTACCCTGAAAATAAGAGAAAATAAACTAAATGTTGACTAGTCGTGGTTTTGGCAATGATTTTGGAGCTCCACAGTGTTAGAGCCTGTGAATACGTTTTTCCATTTTTTTTTCCCCTTGCTTCTGGTTTATAGTCACAAATTGATTGTTGCTGCTTCTCCAAGAGACACATATGGTTCCATATTCCAAAAAGAAGAAAACAGTTTCTACACCTTTATCTTAATATTTCTGAGGGAACAAGCCCTGTAATTTCTGATAACAGTTCATTGACAGGATTACTACATGCTCACTCTAACAGTAGAGTTGCTTGGTTAGTTAACACTTCAGTTTTCATCCTGTATAGCAGAGGAAGACAGAGAAAAAGTAACTGGGAATCGATGTGTATCAGAAGTTTTGAAGAAAACTTCGAAAAGCCAATAGAAGGTATTATTTGAGTTTCATTTTTAGTGTCAAGCAGGGTGTCATCTAAGTGTATACAGGGAGTGGAGAGAGAACAGCATTCCAGGAAGAGGGAACCACTTTTAAGAAAAACATGAGCCCTGGGTAAAGCTGTAATTAATTCTATGTAGGTGAACAGAGAGGAGATGTTTGGAGTGGTATAACTTGAGGCTAGAATGGTAAGCAGGAATTACTCCATGAGATGCTTTCTAGAGTAAGTTAAGGAATTTGAATTTTGGATGAAAAATACAACAAAACATTAAAATACCCTTGAGAATGCTATATAGTCTTTTTTTTTAAAGATTTTATTTATTTATTCGACAGAGAGAGATCACAAGTAGACAGAGAGGCAGGCAGAGAGAGTGAGAGGAAAGCAGGCTCCCTTCAGAGCAGAGAGCCAGACGTGGGACTCGATCCCAGGACCCTGAGATCATGACCCGAGCCGAAGGCAGTGGCTTAAACCACTGAGCCAACCAGGCGCCCCGAGAATGCTATATAGTCTTATTTGCATTACAGAAAGATCATTCTTATAGAACATAGAGGATGAAATAAAGGGATGCCAGACAGTTGCTAGGTGAGAAGTCATGAAAGAGAGAGGAATAGTAAAAATATGATTGAAGTCAGTGAAATATATTTAAGACATACTAAGGACATTATATCTATTGAATATATAAATGACCAGAGAATAAGTAGTAGATAAGGAGATAATAAGAAATCTAGAATGTTTGTCATGATTGTGGGTTGATAAATGAATGAGACTCAATCCATTTACAACGTAAAAAATACAAAAAGTTGAGCAGATACTGTGAGAAAGAAATCAAATTCCTTTTTGTATTTACTGAGTGTTCAGTGTCTCTGGACATCCAAATGTATGTATCAAGGTAGTGGATGGACAAGAGTAATAGATTGAGAATATGAGTAGTGGTTGGATGCTGATTATAGATGAAGTTTACGACAAGTTTTTATGGAGAGAGGTAAGAATAAGATCTTGGGAGGAAAATCAATATTCAAGGGCTATGTAAAGGGTGATGGCCCCATGAATGAAATTAAGAATAGGTAGCCCTCTAAAACGTTTGAAGAATACTTAAGGGATTTAGTGTCAGAAACTGGCAGCAGGTATGGTCAAGTGAAAGCAATGAAATAGAGAAGTCAATAAGGTAAGTACAGAAAAAAGAATGAAGTTTTTAAGAATGAAGTTGTGAATATATTAATGAGTGCTGTTTTACTAGACTGTTGATAGAAAAGATAAGCTAATCAGTGAGGAAGAGAAGTACCTGGAACAAAGAGTATAGAGTATGCTCTCAAGAACACTTTCAGAATCATCTATATGATCTGTGAGAGCCTATTCATCACATGATACTGACTTATTTGAAAGTATGCATTTTCAGTAAAAAAGCATAATGCAAAGGTTTTTAGTACTTTCAGTTCTTTTTATTTCCCTCTCCTACCCTGTATTTTTTCCAATTTTTTACTCCTCAACAGACTGCATCTGCAGCTTTAAAAAAGGCCTGTGTCTCGCTTGAACTTACCAATTGGTTATTTCTGATTTCAGTCTATCGTTAAGTAAATATTTATTAACCCATCCTACCCTACTCCAGGGACACGTTATCTCAAAACTGAATAAAGTAATTATATTAAAATAATTTAAATTAAATTATAAGTGTTCAAACTCTTACTCATGGTAGAGTTGCTTTTTCAGTGTTTTAATCTAATAAGATCTCTATAGGTGAAATACACAAGGGATGTATTTAAACATGAGACTTCTTGGACTTTGAAATTGACACATTTTTTTCAGTCCCATCCAGTTATCTTCCAGAACCCAGACATTTTATAATCTTTCTAAATGCCAAATTCATTATATTTTCCATTAATCCAAAGCACAGTAAAACACAGATATCAGCCAGTACAAGGTCTAAACCTAGAGAGCGGAGATGCCACAATTTATTTATTTTTATACCAATGTCCCTTCTTCAACTTAACACAGCACTTTGAATAAATCAGGAAAAATAATATGAGAATATAAAGTAATTAATTGCATAATCACACAATCACAAATATTTATTTTAGGATATAAGAAAGGACTTTACAAATGACCATGAATAGAGATTAAATGAAGAAGTATTCTTGAGTACATAATTACCTCCCATGAGTGCTAAGAGAATTAATGAGTTAATCTTTAAAAAGCAATTTCAATATTTTGATGAGAAATGCCATTAAATACTTTATAACCCCCACTTGTTAATTAAATTTCCTGAGGAATATCATTTTATTACTGTCAAATGAAAGTACAGGGTGTCCCCTTCAATGTGACTTGCAGTATAAAGTTATAGCTTTTAGCCTGGAAATTGCAAAGACAGTAGAGTGTCTTGTCAAACTTACATGTAGAGGGTTAAAATCTGGGGGAAAAAATAAAGGAGTCTCTTTTTATCCAGAAGGAAAAAAAAATGCTTTAGTCCATTTTAGAACATGGACCTTACCTGGAATGAGGCTTTTAAAATATAAAAGAACATCTATATTTTTGATAAAGTGGTTAATCATTTATAAAATGCCAATTCCTAGATGAAAGATAAATAAATATACGACACTCAGCAGAAGAAGTTGATGTGAAAACATTTTAAATTTGTGCAGTTAGAGGCTGAAAGAGATGGCAAGACAGGAAGCAGTTATTCAAACCTCTGCAAAAGAGATGTTTCCACATTAAAAAAATATATGCAGGGCAGAAAACCAGTTTCTGTGTGATTTTTGACTCAACACACATTTATGTGAATGGCACATCCAATGTTTATTTCAATCTGTAATTCTATAAAATTTACAAGAGAGAACTAAAATATGTATCATTAGTACTAGTTCTAATTTTCATAATTTATAGAATTCAGAACTCTAAGCAATAATAAAACAGCATTAAATAGTTTGGTTTATCTCATTTTGTGAGTTTCTTCTTTATATGATCATGGTTAATTCTTTCACTTAAAAGTGCTTCAGATCCTCTATTTAAAAAAAAAAAATCACCAAAGCAACATCACTAAATCAGGAATCAACTGAAATTAACAATATTTTTATCATTTACAATGTTACAAGGTTTTCAACTGATAGGGAGAGTAACACTAACTAGTGCTTGTACTTAGTAGATCTTGTTTCTATTAAGAAAACTCAATAACCTTTTTTTATTTACTTATTTATTTATTTATTTATAAAGATTTACTTTTTTGAGAGAGAAAGGAAGAGAGTGCACGTGTGCAGGGAGACAGGCAAAGTGAAAGGGAGAGAGAATCCACAAGCAGTCTCCCTGCTGAGCACAGAGAAGGACTGGATTCTCCATACCAGGACCCTGAGATCATGACCTGAGCCAAAAACAAGAGTTGGTAGATTAAGGGACTGCGCCACCCTGGCACCCCAGAAAAACTCAGTTTAAAAAATTGATACATTTCCTTTTTTTAAATGTTATTTGAAGTATATGCAGTCAGAAAAGTGAAATATTTCCTTAATGCCTCAGTTAGGAGGAAAATGTCTTCAAAAGTGCTAAACTGGTTAAACACTAAAACTTTGGCTTTATAGTAGTGTTAATGTGTTAATGGGTAACTTAATTATCTAATTTAAAAAAAAACTTATTTACCAAGTAACAGTTGAAATATTTAACCATGTAATATGAAGCAAATATACTTTAATGTTCTTGCTATTTATAGTCATTGATAAATATTAATTTCTGATCTATTAATGTATTATTATAAACATATGCTTTTATATAGTTTTATGTTAACTCTAGAAAAATCTGAAGATTTCCATGTTGTTTCTTTTTTCAGTAAGACTGAAAGTTTTCTATTACTAGAATTAGAATACTTTTGTAACATTTTCTTATCTTAAGAGAGTTTTAATGCATTTTTAAAGTAAATTTAAACAATGAATTATTACCTACAGTTAGAGGTGCTCAGGTATATTCTATGTGCTGTTGAGGATTTTAAAACTTTAGAATCACACCAACATACTAGGGGCAAAAAAAATCTGTAGTCATAATTTTTTCCCCCAGCTACATGATTTATTTTTCCCTTGTGAAGTTGTCAGAAGTCTCTCCTCTGATGCTCTGAAAGTGTTGGGTCATGGCCTGAGCCTGGGGCAAAGGAAGCAGAAAGATTCCTTAAGGCAAATACTCTCTGGAAGATTCTGGAAAAGTAAGCCTTGGGGTAGATTTAATTGACAATTATCCTTGTTAAAACAGATCACAGACAAAATATTTCTGTGCCTGGAAGGGAAATGTCCTCAAAGGAGATGAACTTTGAACTGGATTCCCAAGGGATTATAGAATTCAGTTAGGTAAAAATGTCTGTGGAAGGCTAATGTAAATGGGAAAATAATATGAGATATTAAAATCTTATAGAAAGAGTAGTGTATAAAGCATTATACGGGTGGCTAAAAGATGGAATATATGGGAAACAAAATAGGTTAGAGAAATAACTTGATATCTTTTATCTATCAACAAATGAGTGATATAATTTAATATCTCCTCCAGATTGTGGGGGCACTCAGTTCTAAGTTAGAGTATGGTATTATTCTATGGGTTAAAACTCACAAAAGTTTTGATCACAGAACACTTTAATTAAAAAGAAAAAAATCTAAACATGCACCTTTGTATGGTATCTATTTCTGTGTAGTGAACTACCCCAAAATGTTACTTCTTAAAACATTAAGCAAATTACGTCTTCACAATTTTCTGGTCAGCCATTTAGGATAAGTTCAGCTAAGTGCTCACTCATCTATCTATTTATCTATGATCTATCTATTTTTACTACATGCTGAGTACTCTTCTAAGAGCTTTGCAATGATTATAATTCTTCCTGAGAACTCTGACATAGTTTTATTATTATTCCTATTTAGAGCAATGGAAACTGAAACAGACATATTAGAGACATGCCCAAAGTCACAAAAGAAATAATGGGTATAACCTGTCTATAATTATATAAAAATGGGATTTCACCTTTCAATCATAAGTGATGGCAGAGGAATTGTCAAATAGTTCATAGAAAAAAGTAAACTGGGGGCTCAGAACAGAATCCTGAAGAATACCAACATAGAAAAGACAGGCAAAGGAAGGAAAGTATTTTAACAATGGTCATAAGCCTGGCAGTAAAGCTAAACAAATGAACAAATCCTGAGGAGTTTTAATGAACAAATCCTTATACCCCAGGACACAGTAAATATGACATGGAGCCATGGAACCTATATTTTCCCATACTCAAATTAGGTAATTCTAGTGCATCCACTTTGCAAATATGCACTTAGGTACTTAAGAGATTATCTAAAACTCTATATGAGGGGCTCCTGGGTGCCTGGGTGGCACAGTCAGGTAAGCCTCTGAGTCTTGGTTTCTGCAAAGGTCATGACCTCACGGTGGTGGGATAGAGCCCCATGTGGGGCTCGCACTGAACATGCAGTCTGCTCAAGATTCTCTCTCCCTCTTCATCTGTCCCTCCCACTCGTGCTCTCTCTCTCTCGAATAAATAAATAGATCTTAACAAAATTTTAAAAAAATGAAAACTATATATGAATAGCCAGAAACTTGGTAAAATAATCTGTGAGAGGTCAGAAACCGAAAAGAAATATTTCAGGTAAGATATGGTTGCTACAATGGTAGAGGACACTTGAGCATTTCAAAAATTCTAATGAAAAGAAATCAGTAGAAAAAGAGAAGTTGAAGACATAGGAGGGCAAGCTGATAGGTATAGAGTAAGAACCTAGAAAGATAAGAAAGGGTTAAAGCAGCAATTGAGAGTTTAGCTTTTAACAAGAGGCAAATTTCCCAAGTGTGCAGAGATGTGGGATGTTTCAGTATATAAAGTGTGAACAAATCAATTTACAACATATGAGAAATAATTGCCTAAGGATACAAGGGAAACTTATAGGAAGATTTCAAAGCCTAGTTAGAGGAGAGTATATTTTCTTTGTACTGCTGTGAAAACTTGTATATTTTCCCCATCAGCTCCCAGCAACCATTGTATAGTACAGATACATTAATCCAAGTTCAGTGTTTTGCCAGACATTTTATAATGAAAAGGAAGTGAAACTAATTGACTGCCCTTGGTTAGGGTGGAAACATCAAGTCTAGGTTGAATAAGGAAGGGAGTTGTCAGTGGGTAGCTGCCTCTTTGGAGATGTAGGGAGAGACAAGATTTAATGATTTTTTTTTTAGACCAAAGTATTTCAAGTACTCATGCCAGTTTTGTCATGATCTAGTTTGATGATCTTGAATATAGTTTTCTTCCTCACTGTCACTTCTCTGAGACTAAAATTCTACAACTTCATCTCTTTAGCAGAAAAACTCTGTCAAATTTATTCAATTGTTGTGCAATCAAAGCTTTCTCTCCAAGGTTTGTCCTCTCAGCTGGCAATCTGAGGAGAACTGACAAAGATCCCTAGCCTTGTTTTCACCTTGCTCCCTGGCACATTTTTCCTGATGTCTTTCTTTTACTCTGTCTGTCTTGTACAGGCTACACACCTGTACACGAATGTTGGTGGGCTATTCCTTTAAGTGGAAACTTAAGAGATCTCAGCAGAATTTGAAGGGAGGGGATTACTCTCTCCTTTTAACTTCAAAGCCTGGTGCTGCCACTTACATCCATCTGGATGTATGTGTACTTTATCTCTTAAAATTTGCTAAGTTCTCTTTTTTTCTGATACTATCATTCTCTACTTTCATTCACTTCTCAGTTAATTCCTTGCACAGTTTGAACCATTTCTTTCTTTCTTTCTCTCTTTCTTTCTCTCTTTCTCTAATTTATTTGACAGAGAGAGAGTGAACACAAGCAGGGGAGCAACAGAAGTAAAAAGAGATGCAGGCTCCCCACTGAGTAGGGAGGCCAGCATGGGGCTCCCTCCCAGGACTCTGAGTACCTGACCTAAGCCGAAGGTAGACACTTAACCGACTGAGCCACCCAAGTGCCCCAGTTTTGCACCATTTCAAAATGGTACGTTCTTGCTTGTGTCATTCAAATATGTCTTGCTATTACTTTATCCATCTGATTTAACTGTTATGCTTGATACATTTTCATTGATTTTATTTATATAAATCACTATTGAGATTAATGTGCTTTTTTAAGTTTGTTTAAGCAATCTCTACATGCAACATGGGCTCAAACTCATTACCCAAGATCAAGAGCTGCATATTCTACTGACTAAGCCAGCCAGGTGCTCCTGAAATTAATGTTTTTGATATAGTCAAGAAAATGTGTTTTCTCTTACTTATTTACTACCCAAATATCTACATAACCTTAGAAGGTATTATTTAATCTTTTATTATTATTTTTTCATTAGATGATTCAGATATATTACATCATTAAACTAAGTGTCCATCCTCATCTCATTGTTATCCATGGTCGCCACACAAGACAGAAGCCACCCTGGGCATGTGTCCCTTCATATACTCATTGCCATATTACTTTTTTACTACTTTTCTTCCAACCCAACCTTCCCTTGCTGCCCCATCACTGTCTAATGTGCTAGATAAAACCCATATTATTTTATAAACCAACACCTGGCATCCTCAGCCATTTTGTTGAAGACTTCACTTTACTACAACTTAATTGAAAATAATCTCCATTCTGAGGACAAAATTTTCATGCTTTTTCTTTCAGGAGGAAAAAAATTGCTTTTTCACAGACTATGAATCTCAGGAGTAGGATGTAAAGTACATGTCTTCTTCATTCTACCATGTTGAATTAAGATTTTCATTCATGGACTCTTATGGGGGAATAAATCCCATTGGCCCAATTCCTTTTATTTTCATACTATCTGGCTGTCCCAACATCTTTTCTTTTCACTTGCATTTATATGTTGCTTTGCTTGTTCATTTGTATACTTCCTAAGCATTGAGGTAGAACCGACAAAGTGATCAAGAAATCAAAAACCCATTTCCTCCTAAACACACAGGTAGGCATCATCTTTAAGCCTTCTTTGCAGTTAGCAGGTGCCATGTGATTGGGTTCTGACCAATAGAATTTAGGCAAAAGTGATATATGGCATTTCTGGGACCAAAATAAATCTCCAGTATTCTTCCATACTTTCTAACAATCTACAAACTAAATATGTAGATGGAAAAAGTATTTGGATTGGGTGTTTGGATTGGTCAGTTTGATTCAGATACTCCTCCCAGGATTGAGATAAGAGCAGTGTAGGTTGAAAGAGAGTCAATATCCCAACTAACTAAGAACTTTGGATATCATAAAAGGGAGAAAGTGACAATAAACAAAAACAGATACAATAAATGATGACAGTCCAATGACTTCTTGTTACTGATTAGTAAAAAAATAATTAAATTGAAATGAGCAATTCAACTAAAGACCACTGAATCTAACATAAATGGGAATTTTATCACACTTTTTAAAAAATTCATCTTACTGCAGTTTACAAATGTACCCAATTTCAATGGATTTCAGTCAAAGAATAAACACAGTCTTTCACCAGAGTAAGAGAAATCTTCACTATACCTTCCAAAATTTTCTCTCCTTGCAAAGAAAAGCTCTTGATGAAGCCATCAAAAGTCTTTTTAAACACTTTCAAACACTTTTAAAACACTGAACACCAAAATCCTGAAAAGGACTATTGTCCTTGCTTCAAGTGTTTAGTAGTGGGCTAGTCATGTTGCAAATGCTGGTTGAAAATAAATGAGCCAGGATGAGCAGAATGCTTAAGGGAACTCTAAATAGTAATAGGACTTTTTGTATTTTACATATATGAAAGGAAGAAAAGAAGGAAGGAAGAAGGGGGGAAGGAGGAAGACAGAGCCAGAGGGAGAGAAAGGGGGAGAAAAAGAAATTTAAAAAAAGAGGAAAACAAAAGAAGGAAGAGAAAGTGTCACATAATTTTTTGATAGGAGTGTATGATGGATATATTGCTCTGATGAAGATATCATAAGGATAGGTAAAATGATGTCATGACCCATTTGAATCTTTTTTAATCAAACATACAAATTATCTACTTTGTTACAGGCTAAATTTTTTTGGATCAAAACGCATGATTTATTTTAAAATATTTTAATGGATTAGTTCAACTTACCACATAACTTTGGTGTTCTTATTCCATTATATTATGGTAAATATATTGTATGTATTTACATAATTTTTATGTCACTCTACTTTCTTAAAATATTTAAGGTATTTTCAACTCAAAATAATTGCATTTGCACAAATTCAGTAAACATCTGTAAATAGGGTGAACTCAATTCCTTTCAAATGTGTGTTATCTATTCTCACATATTTAAAATAAGAATTGGATTACATATATTTGAACAAACTTTGTTTTCTTTATGATGCAATAATATACATTCTTATAAAATCCCCCAAAGGCAATTCACATCAAATAATTACTTAGTACAATTTTACTAAATCAAAGACCAATCATTTGGAAAAACTGGAGTATGTATAGGCTTCTAGAGATACCTAACTTTTTCTAAATTAAACTGTCAACTAAGAAAAAAGATTACAACAAAACTAATGCATTTAAAAGTTATCCTGGGGGGATAACTTTTATTTATCCCCTGGGTGGCTCAGTGGTTTAAGCCTCTGCCTTCGGCTCGGGTCGGGATCTCGGGGTCCTGGGATCGAGCCCCACATCGGGCTCTCTGCTCAGCGGGGAGCCTGCTTCCCTCTCTCTCTCTGCCTGCCTCTCTGCCTACTTGTGATCTCTGTCTGTCAAATAAATAAATAAAATATTTAAAAAAAAACAAAAACAAAAACAAATAAAAGTTATCCTGGAGGGGCACTTGGGTGGCTCAGCAGTAAAGCCTCTGCCTTTGGTTCAGGTCATGATCCCAGTGTCCTGGGATCCCACATAGGGCTCCCTGTTCAGCGGGATGCCCGCTTCTTCCTCTCACACTCCCTTGCTTGTGTTCCCTCTCTTGCTATCTCTCTTTCTCTGTCAAATAAATAATTAAAATCTTAAAAATTGTAAATAAATAAAATAAACTGTGTATTGGTTAGTTAGAGCTGCATAACCTATCTCCCCAAATTCTGTGGCTTAAAATAATAAGCACTGTTAATGTTTGGGAAATTACTTCTTGTCTGGGAGGTTTTGATAATGTGGGCCATTTTCCCTTGACTTTGGCCAGAGTTACTCATATGTCAACTGCTAACTTATCAGTTGGCTTGGGGGATAGATGGCTTATGATAACCTTACAGCTGTGTCTGTTGATTTGATTGACTTGAATAACTTAGCATATATCTCTTACTATCCAATAGGTTAGCCAGGCTTATCTGCAGGGTGGTAGATTTTTTAGAAGCTTTTATGCTTCTCTTGGGATTGAGTCCTGCATCAGGCTCCCTGCTCAGCAGGAGGCCTGCTTCTCCCTCTCCTACTCCCCCTGCTTGTTTTCCTCCTCTCTTTGTCTCTCTCTGTCTAATAACTAAATAAAATCTTAAAAAAAATAAGTAGAAAAAGTTCTTTCTGGCAAACTGAAAGAATGTTTTTAGCAGAAATAATTCACCAAAGATAATAACCAAATCCCTGTAAAAGGATTTAAATTGAGTTTAAAAACATGGGAACACAATCCATCACTTCAGCAATTTTCATCAAATTGTGTCAAGCAATATGCTGAGAATTGATAAGGAAATGAGTTAAAATAGAAAGCAAATAAGAGTACACATGCCTTTTAAATTCATTCTTATAAAACTAGCCCAAAATAATCATGACCTGAGAGTCCCTCGGGTGCCTTTATTTTTATAGGTATATAGGTAGTTTGAAAATGAGAGGTTTTGAGTGAGCCAGTGATAACCTGATTAGCAGAAAACTATTTCAATCATGGGAGAGTTCACCTGCTTTGAGCTTTAATTCCAGTAAATTTCCCTCAACAAAATAAAAATATGATACATTTTAAGATTTACATAAATTAATTTCCTTATCTATTCAAGTAGAGAAGTTCTTGATCCTAAGTCACATTGTGAATGAAATATAACACTCTAGAATGCCATATTAAGTAGAGGAGCTTATTTGTTTCATGAATCAAATAATCTATTACTTTAGAATTGTTGGGGCGCCTGGGTGGCTCAGTGGGTTAAAGCCTCTGCCTTTGGCTCAGGTCATGATCCCAGGGTCCTGGGATCGAGCCCCACATTGGGCTCTCTGCTCAGCAGGGAGCCTGCTTCCCCCTCTCTCTCTCCCTGCCTCTCTGCCTACTTGTGATCTCTGTCTCTGTCAAATAAATAATTAAAAAAAAAAAGAGTATAGAATTGTTTGTACTATTGCTATTCTCTTAAGAGAACCTATGCACAATTTAGCTGTGTTCATTCATGATGTTTATTCGGGGTTTATTTAAAAGTAAAATGTTATACCAGGGGGCTTCTGGGTGGCTCAGTCAGTTAAGTGGATGCCTTTGGTGTCTGCTTCCTTGCTCAGTAAGAAGTCTGCTTCTCCCTTTCTCCCTGCCTCTGCCCCACCCCCAGCTTGTTCTCTCTCTAATAATTAAATAAATTAAATAAAATCTTTACAAATAAATAAAAGTAAAATGTTATACTGAGCTCAAGATATGTTTTTGTGTGTAGTTTATCCAAATAAGTATCGCATTATGCAGGGGAAAAGCTTGAAAGTGCTTCCACTGCCCAGCAGGGAAAAGTATTAAAATTCTGATAATATTAGCTTACACTTTGTAATGTCTAATTCTCTGGTCAGAAGATCAGCAGCATTTTTAGCAATACCTCCTCACAGTGACAACAATCAATATAACTGAAATAAAAAGAGGTGCAGCACTTGTTTATTTATTTATTTTTGTATGTTAACATGAAACAGCTCTATTTCCTAACAGTCATATGTGCTTACAGTCTTCTACTTCACAGCAAACCACAAATTAGACCTATTCAAACTTCAAACCAACACATAAATCTTCACTGAATTATGCAATTGTCCAGTGCATTTTTAGAAGGAGTCTTATGACAAGAATAAGAGACTGGAAACCCTGCCCAAAGTTAATTTTCTGGCAGTTTTGCCAAAATGACAGAGAATATACAATAAGAAGGCCTGGGCTTAGTCTTGGTTCTGATACCTTAAAATGCTTTGGAATATTG
This sequence comes from Meles meles, assembly GCF_922984935.1. NCBI lineage: Eukaryota > Metazoa > Chordata > Mammalia > Carnivora > Mustelidae > Meles > Meles meles. The sequence continues at coordinate 29,751,989 of NC_060070.1, forward strand.
GGAAAATCACTTTATTGCCAACATTTGTCATAACCAAAAATGTAGGCAGAAAAAAAAAAATCTTATCTACCATATCTCCTCCCACAGAGTTTTTGTCAAAGTTGTTAAGATCTCTTTATAGCTGTGTGACTATAGCTGTGTGATCCTACCTTACTTCAGCCCTACTTTAAGACCCAATAAAACTTATTTATCACCCAACCAGGTTCTATCCCTATTCCAAAGTCTTTAATAATATGTATCATTAGAAATTATATCTCATGGAAAATATCTCGTTTTATTACAAATAATGTAAAAGGAGAAGGAGAGCCCAAAGGAAAGCATTAATAGAGAGTCATGATCTAAGTGTTTGATTTTTCAAATTTTTTAAATTTACGTTTTTCTTGTGAGCACATGACAAATTTTTCATGCAAGAAGAATTGAATGGGAAAAGAAAATCTTCAAACATCTCTAAGAAGGTTTAATAAAGAGACCTGAAATTTGTTCAATATATTAAAAATTTAAATTAAAAGAGACAGTCATATTAGATTTCATTAAGAGGGTAAATGAACACAAAGCCTACACACATATTCAATTGGTACTTCATGTCAAATAGCAAAATAAAATGTACTGGGATCTATGCACTTGTCAACAAAACAATAAAATGCATTTTGCTATAATCCCCAGTCAAAAAAGATTTTTTCAAATCAAGTTTGCATGCTGAATTGCTATTGTAATGTCCTAAGGTTATATTCCAGCATTCAAAATAAATACCCACTATTCTCTCTGTGGGATAATATAAATATAAATAAATGCAAATATAAATTCCTTAGTCTAACTCCACATGTTTACAATGAATCCGAAATGTCCCTCAAGGTTGTAAAAATGTTATGGCCTAAAACCAGAATTGGATTTGAACTTTGAAACTTTAATTTTTAAATATGCATGTTACCTAAGATTTTAAATTATACAAAGTTTTTTAAATTTAAAATTGTAAATTTTGTGGACTTATGAACATATGTAATTCAGTTCATTTTTTTCTCTTAGCATATACATTTAAAGAACAAAGAAATTCACAAAACAATTATTTTCATATTGCTTCATTCTTTCCATAGTGGATATACTACAGATCTCAAATCCTTTATTTACTATTCAGAAATTCAAAAAGCTTTGTTTCAAAGTTTTGTAGTACATTTATTTGATGGTAAATATGTCCTGCACTGGCTTAGATTATTTATAGTCTTTTGAAAATCTCATCAGCTATGAATATTCATCATTTTGTTGAAGAAATATTAAAGTGCTTGCTTATGGAGTACTGTTCCCTGGCAGTGTTACATAATCTATTCTATATCACCTTTCTTCACCTCTGAGATCTTTTGAATAACAAAACACATCATGCCCAAGGGTTTTTTTTTTAACATGATCTTTTCATTTTTTTTTAAGACTGTATTTATTTATTTGACAGACAAAGATCACAAGTAGGCAGAGAGGCAGGCAGAGAGAGAGAGAGGAGGAAGCAGGCTCCCTGAGGAGCGGAGAGCCCGATGAGGGGCTTGATCTCAGGACCCGGGATCATGACCTGAGCCGAAGGCAGAGGCTTTAACCTGCTGAGCCACCCAGGTGCCCTGCCCAAGGTTTTTTTTTTAAATAAGGGACCAAGGTAGTTCAGACTAAGATTACAGTACTTGGCTAATATATAAGGAATAATTTAGGTAGAAGTAGGATATCCATGCAGGTGAGAACATTTCAAAATATTATTAAGGTAAGTAACCTAAGTAAAAATATTTTAGAGTCTGATGACTCACTCCATCACCTGGAATCCCTTTAATTTTCTTTCTGTTGTCCTTACTTTTCCTTTGCTGCATTTATGTGTTCTTTCCACCTTTTGTGCCTGGTAATTTTTTATTGTGTTTTGGATATTGTTCATGAAATAACTATAAATATAATTTGAGGCCTAGAATTGTATTATCTCTCTCGAGAGGTTTTTGCTTGCATGCAGCAAGCCTCAAGGGAAGCTGGCACTCTTAGTCCCAAAGTGTTGCCCCTAATGGGATTCCAATTCAGAAGCAGGTTTGCAGGTATACCTCCTCATCTTAAAAGACCTCAAGTTCCGATGTTTTCCTGTCTGTCAATGAGATGCTTTTAAGTGTGTGATTTGACTTCTTTACCTCATCCAGAATTAAAAATAGCTCTAGAGGAAAAATAGCCCCACATTAGCCAACCTAACTCTCTGGATCACTGTCTTCTCTGGCTCTCGGTTCTGTAATTCCTCACCACTTTTAAAAAGCCAGTGCCTCCTTACATTTTTTTTTTTTTTAATTCTCATATTTTCATTTTTCTTATGTTAGTGGAAAGCCCTGTTCCCTGGCCTGGGTTCTTGAGTAAGAATTCAGAGCCAAATCTTAAGCAAGCAAGCATTTAATAGTGCTCAAAGCAAAAGTACACTTTCAAGGCAGGAGAGCCAGCAGGGCCAGAAGGCTGCCAGGGTCAGGGTTGTCTTGAGTGTTATATTTGCATGGGTTTTGGGTCATGGTTGGGTAGTTTCTGACTGAGGTTCAATCATCTAAAGAACTCCTCTTAACAGTGGGGAGAGGAGAGTTTTTGGCCCAATATGGTCCTTGTCAAAACTATTATGGTGGCCATCCGCCACAAGAAGGGCCAAAACCGAAATACAGATGTATTATAATGAAGCTATAGGTTACTTCAGGGCAATGGTTATAGGGAAGGCCTCATGAGTGTTCCCTGGGGTTTTCCCTGGCTGTTCATGTTTCAGAGTTGGTTGGCAATTTCCGTCTTTTCAGCAGTTAAAAAGTCCTGTTTCTTGCTCCTATCTAGCTAACTGGTTACTCTATCACTTAAAGGGAAGGTTGTAAAATTATCTAGTCTTCCATTTTCATAATCAGATATCCTTGCATAATATTGACTAATTATGTAAGAGAAAAAGGACAGATGGTTAAAATAGATTCCATGGTCCAGTTTGCCAATTGCTTACAAATAACTTAATTTTTGTTTTTCTTTTAAATGTATGTGAGCCATAAAGCCCATTGGAAAATTATATATCATATTTTGTATCATCTTCTGGTATCATTTTCCTTCTTAGATTATATTCCTTTGATTTATTTGTTTGTATATATATATATATATATATATATATATATAGGTCAGTTGGCAGAAATTTGCTTGATTTTATTTATCTGAAAAAGTCTATTTTGCTTCCATTCTTAAAAAAGACATTTTTTCTAAATATGAAATTCTAGGTTGGTGGTTATTTTTTCTCAGTACTTGAATATATTTCTACTTTCTGATAGCTTCCATATTGATAGTGAGAATTTAAATATCAATCTGATTATAACTTATCTTTAAGAAGTCTATTATCTTTAGGGAATCTATTATTTTCTCCAATAAATCTATTTTTGTTCCATTTTTGTTTTTGGAATTTGATGTTTTCATATATATGTGTAGGTGTGGATTTCTTTATATTACTGCTTCTGGATATTTACTGAGATTTTTGAACCTGAGAATTTTCAAAATACTCATTCATCATAATCTCAATTGCTGCTTCCCTTCTTTTCTTTATTATTTCCAAATGAAAATGTGGTTAGGTAGGTGTTGGGCCATTTCATTCTCTCCTCTAATCCCTTAACTTCTCAGACATATTTTGTCTTTTTTCCACTGTAGACCGAATTATCTGTACTTTGTTACAGTGTACCTTTAGTCTACTAATTCTCTTTTCTGATATTTCTAGTGTATGTTTTATGTTGTTTATTTCATTTATGACTTTTTTATCATATATTTATCTCTATAAAATTAGTTGCATTTTTGTATCTGCTTAATTCACTTTCATGGTACCTTGCTGCTTAATAATATCATGATATATTACATGTACTTAATAATCTGTAACTGATAATCTGGTAACAACAGTCTTGGCAAGCGTAATTCTAAATTCATTGTTTTTTCCATCTATAAATAGTGGCTTTGGGGCACCTGGGTGGCTCAGTGGGTTAAGTCTCTGCCTTCGGCTCAGGTCATGATCTCAGGGTCCTGGGATGGAGCCCCGCATCAGGCTCTCTGCTCAGCAGGGAGCCTGCTTCCTCCTCTCTCTCTGCCTGCCTCTCTGCCTACTTGTGATCTCTCTCTGTCAAATAAATAAATAAAATCTTTAAAAATATATATAAATAGTGGCTTGTTTTCTCATGAGCTTCGTATTTTATCATGAGCTCACATTACCTGCAGTTCTAACACAGCACATTTTTTGAGCTCCACCTATAAACTGTAATACTTCAGAGAGGATGTTTTGCTTCGGCCAGCTACTAGAGGAGAACTAAAAATCTATGACCAATTTAACCTAGTCAGAGGACCTTACAGGAGTAAGCTTTTTTTAGAAATTGTAAGGAGAGACTTATTTTTCCATCCTCACCCAGAGCCCAGTGTGAGACAGGTGTCACACTCAGCAAACCAGGGGTGTGTTTGTGTTTTGGTGGATTACATACCAAGGTAAGTTATGATTTGGGAACCTCAGAACCAAGTTCAGTTCTTGTTTTGGCCTAGGCCTTGTCTTCTGCTCCCAGTGAAAACAATGGTCTGGGATAGTCACCAGAAATTAGCAGATGCTCCCAGGGCAACTGCCAGATTCTTTGCAAGTTTCTTTCCATATAATCCTGGTTTCGTGCTGCTCTGGGGGCTCTGATTTCCTTGTGCTCTCTTTACAACACAGTTATACAGTCAAAACCAAGATTCTCATACTTTATCTAATGTGGTTGCAGAAGTCTTTCAGCACACCATTTAAGATTTAATTTAGCTGAATAATATGGATCCAGAATGCTTAGGTTTGAATCCTACCTCTTCCATTTATCAGTTGTAAGACCCTGAACAAGCTCTTAAAAATTCCAAGGTTCTCAGTTTTTTCGTCTATATATTGGAGAAAAATAATAACAGCATCATGGCTTACCTTGAAAAATGCATGATTTTAACTTATATACAATGTAAGTTAAAATCATGCATTTTTTTTAATCATGCATTTTTTGATATTGTTGGAATACTTGGTAATCCATAGTGCTGGAAATGGAAAGATTCGGGTTTTTTTTTTTTTTAATATAATAAAATGACCAGATTTCAGAACCAAAATTAGAAAATAAACTACTTGAATCCAACATGAGGTTTTTAGGAATTAGAAACAATTCTCCTGAGATTAAGGCAAGAATGATTTCAAATTGGTCCATTATGTAGAGTTGCCTTGATTTCAGAGAACATATTCATTTTAATCAGCAGGTATGGTGGAGAGTTGTCATATTACTATAGGAAATAACTCTGCCCTCAAATACATTTAAAGACATCAGACAAATGAGGACACGGAGAAGCAACATGGGGGGTTAGGGGGATAGGAGAAGAATAAATGAAACAAGATGGGATTGGGAGGGAGATAAACCATAAATGACTCTTAATCTCACAAAACAAACTGGGGGTTGCTGGGGGGAGGTGGGGTTGGGAGAGGGGGAGTGGGTTATGGATATTGGGGAGGGTATGTGCTATCGTGAGTGCTGTGAAGTGTGTAAACCTGGCGATTCACAGACCTGTACCCCTGGGGATAAAAATACATTATATGTTTATAAAAAAAAAAAAATGGAGGGGGAGGCGAACCATAAGAGACTACGGACTCTGAAAAACAACCTGAGGGTTTTGAAGGGTCAGGGGTGGGAGGTTGGGGGAACAGGTGGTGGGTAATAGGGAGGGCACGTTTTGCATGGAGCACTGGGTGTTGTGCAAAAACAATGAATACTGTTACGCTGAAAAAATAAATAAATTTAAAAAAAATGAGATGATAGGAAAAGCAAAAAATGTAAAAAAAATACAATTCTTAACTTCAAAGACTTAGGATGAAGCTTTCCAGGGTTAAATAATTATTAAGTTACTTATGACTTTGCAAAGTTTGGAATCAGAGCTCTTGGTTTATTTCTCAAAATGATTAGTTTATGTATTTTATACATATGAAAAAGCCTCAACTTCTATGACATATTTCTTAAATAGCACTTAAAAAAAAGAAAGCATTTTTGTGAATTTGATGCCGGGTTTAGAAAGTATGTTCTTATCTGGAAAGTTGTCACATGATACATGTCATAATAGAGCATTATGATGATATGGAACCAATTGATCTCCCAAGGTATCTTTTTGAGGTTTCAAGTCAAAGACATAGTTCAGGTAATTTTAAGAGAATAATAATGTAAAATGCAAATCTGAAAGCATCAGTTTATAGAAACCAAAGGAGGAAAAAATAGTTTATTATTTTCCATTTGGTTATGACTTATTTTGTCATTTAACAATAGCTACCTATCTTTACAAAAGTCTAAGTTTAAGAAACCTTGTCATCTAGAAGTAAAAAAAAAAATCATTTAACGTAGATTTACTTCAGGTCAGTCAATAAGATAACTCAATCACCAAGTTTGACATCTTCTAGGTGTTCATTAAATATTTCAGAAGGAATCTGTCAATAAATTATCATCAATGAATTGAAGAGCTAACTTTCTGAACTTTTCCATATTCATAAAATCTATGACATTCTGAATTTTACTGTTAATTTCATTCTAAATACTTTATTATTCTTGCATTTTATAAAATAAAATAGATATCTATTACCTTTATTTATTTCTTGGCTCTAGTTTTCCAACTAACCCTTTTTCTTCACTCATTTGACATCTTAAATGATTTATATCAGTTTCCAAATCACACAAATTTCACAAATAGTTGATGTCCTAAGTTATACCATTAGTTGTATCCTTCTCTTTTTAGCATGGTGTTTATATAATTCTATAATGCTAACATCCATTCCATATATTACCCATTTTTTCTAATTTTAATATAACATTAATAATTACACATTCGTCTGTGTAATATTTTTCTTTTCAACAGTCCCTTTAAATTCTTGATCAAATGTTTTAAACTCTAAGGAAATATTGTGTATTTATTTCATCAGCTTTTCAGAGGTGTCCATCTCAGCAACTTCATTAGATATGCAACAGTTAGGCCTATCTTTCTTAAACTATGCAATTACCTATGCTTCTATTTTTTCTAAAGTAGCTTTCACAGTGAAAGTCATTCTTTTTTATGGCATTAGGCCTGCAAGTGGCAGCAGATGCACTCACATGTAATGAAGCACAAGGCCCCAATTTGGCACTGCTAGTCAAGAGTTTCCTCTTATAGGAGATGTCACTTTTGCACTCAACAAGCTCTCCTGCTAAATTAATCTTTGGTTGGCATTTATGTCTACTTGAAACTAGCTTGCCACTTCCTCAGTATGGCACCATGACAACCTAACAGATGGGCCTAAGGACATTCATGCCAGATGATCTGAATGACGACCAGGTTTAAGTATTATGGGATAGATTCCCAACCTCAAATATTGAAATAACGATCCATATCAAATATGTGTATATTAAAAAAATTAGGAAGAATCTCATTTCAACCTTACATAAAATTATAAGTACTTTTTTTCAAGTACATGTGAAAATTAAAGATACATCACACCTTGTATTTACACCTATGTTTTCATACGTCCAGATACCACTTAAATGAAACTGAGGCCAAACTTGATCCTAAGCACTCTTAGAATTACAGAGGGTGTTAAAGGTAACTTCCCTCTGATGAAACATTGAAATGACTAAGGTCAGGTATCTGATTTCCTACTCAGCTTCTTAAATACCTTGTCTCGGTTACAAGCCAGTTTTCTGTCCATCTGCATCTTCTAGATACTAATCTACCATACTTTAAATTATTTACTTTTTCTTATTCTTTACTACCTGTCTCTTTTCATATTTTTCCCTCCCAGTGTAATTTTATTTATTGTTTTTACTCCAAACTCTAAAAACCTTGACTCTTTATTATCAATCTGGTTATACTTGCTATATTTATTACATTATTTATCATTGTCATTATCTTTATTATTTTGTGGCATTAATTTCCACTTTAAACTGTGATGCACCTTGCCACAGGATCCTGTGTTTGGCCAGCTTTCATTACCAGTACTTGTATGACTTTACCTCGTTTTTATCTTCCCTTTATTTGTTTTGTACTTCTTGTTATTCTTGGAAAGAAACCTCAGGTTTATATATCTCTAGTGCTTAGTGACAATATTAACAAAAGTGGTTCCAAAATGTGGATGGGTTATTATTTGAAAGTGATATGGTTGAATATGGCTATATTCTTCCAACAAAAATCATTTATTTTCCTGAGGGTAGGCTCTTTAATTTGGCTATGGTTGGCCCAATACAGGTTAAAACAGAAAACTAAGTCAATTAGACAATTTGGAACCAAAAATGTTTTTATTAAATCATTGTTTTAGGATAGTCTGATATATGTTAGAAATGCTTTGGTGTCCTAAATTTTCCCAACTATGAACTTGGATTTCCACTATACTTTCATAAAGTTTTATCATGTAGTTAGAAAAGAGTTTACATGAAAATTTAATCTAGCACTTTTAAGAAGTTAAGGCCTCATGTTATTTTAAGGTATATTAGTAACTCTCAGAGAGCTTAAATGTTTCCAGTAGTCATTCAAAGATTATAGCCCTTCTTTTTTCACATCTTTTGTAGATTCTCTCTAGCTCATTTATACCTACAGCTTATACTTTATTTAAAGTTATTATTATTACTATTTTAAAATAATTATTACTTTTCTCCAAATATACTTAAGATAATTCCATAAGTAGCAATTAAATAATTCTATTAGTAACAACTTAAAGTATACTGAACATTTAGAAAGAGAGAATGTCTAATAGAATTAGCTCAATGCAGTCTACTTTCAATGTAGACTAGCTAAGTTGAACTCTTGACTCCAGCATCAGGACTATTTCTTTCTGTGAATTTCTGGGATCTTTAGTGCTCAATTTTTCCTTCTTGAATTAGGTCTTTTTACAATAGCACACTGCATGACATTTTGCCTAGTCAAATTTTGTTATGCTGGGTTTTAGAACCACAGTTTTATTTGAAGATGATGTTTAACCAAGATGAGAGTGTTGCTTATAGGAGATTGCCCACTGGTCTAATTCAACCCTGTGACACCACCTTAGTGCTGAATTGGGCTGTTAAGAGTCCAGGAGCTGGACCTCATCGCTGGAGTCTCAAGATTTCTGTTATTATTATGTCAAGAGATTATTAGACTCTCATGGAGTATTCACCCATTTACATTAACAAAACTCAAAGAGCCTGATAAAAATTTAATAATGACTATGAATTTATATACAGTTAAACACGATAATCAAGTCGACTGGATATCCATGTTACCAACTTGTTTATTTTCTCCTTGTGAGCATATCCACATAGGAAGTCTAATTCTAATCAGATTTCTCGGTGAACTCGGAGGCAAAGGAATGGTTTTTGTGTTCTGTGTTCTTTTAGGTAAAGGCCAGTCAGGTACAGCTGCAAAAGGGAACCCAGAAGAGGCACAAGAAAACAGTTTATTCTATTCACAGATCCTAGAGAAGACGCAGAGCTACTGAAAGTGCCCCATACACATATTTAGAGCACCTTCCAACCAAGTCAGGGAGTAGAGCCACACTACCCTGTTTTTTGTTTGTTTGTTTGTTTTTTTAACTTACTTATTTATTTATTTTTACTTTTCTAACCCTCCTTTATCCGTGCCAGCATTGCTTCCTATGGTCTGTTTGTTTTAGATATGTTAGTAATTTTACTTAGAATATTATTAACTCTTAGGTTATGGACCTATCTATATCTTCTAACAATGCATATTTTGTCTCTCAAAAGGAAAAGCACCCCCTTCTCCAAGTATTTGGATTAGGAGACCTTTATTGATGAAAATAACTTAGCAGCAATGAAGAAAAGATATTTTTAATGTGTGTAGCTTGCACAGCTGTGCCAAGTAACTAAGGCTGAGCTTTCACCCTAAACTTTTAGTTCAGTGCTACCTCCTAGTTTCTGAAATTCTGAAATTGCCCTGAAGTGCAATGAATCACTGAAGCCTTTTAACTTCTCCAAGTCCTATCCTCTCTGGCTAGTTCACTGCAGGAGGCTAATAGCCTGGCCAAAACCCTGCAGATCAAAAACATCACATTTTTGAAAATTGGACCAAATATACTCCTTGATTTGCTACAAGTGTGAGTCTCAGATTAATCTCTTGAGACAGAGGTGCCTCAGGCTTATTACCATATATTTGTTATAAATTTCATCCTTTATATCCTACTTTTACTATATCAGCTCCCCAGCCACCTTCTTATATCCTAGTAAGGCAAGCACATTAGACACTTGTGGTTATGGTTTTTAAACAATTTCTAAAAACCAGTTACTGGTTTTTGCTTATAGTATCTACGGGCTAACCATGAACATGTATTTAATTAATCTCACCAACTTTGATCACTCTCTTATTTTCTTCAACCAAGCAAAATCTTCTTTATCATACTGCTACTGCTGACGGGTTCTCTTGGACAATGAAAGCATTTGTACACATAATCTGATCTTGGGCGCATCTTTTTTATTAATGCATTAGAAGCCTAAGAATATCTTTGACACCAAGGACAATATCTATTTGCTTTCCAGCCATCATCTCTTTTCTACAGCCTGAGCATGCCATGCCTAGAAATTATCTCCTGCTATGGAGAAATTTCTATTAGTGCATTCATTTCTTTGACCTTGACTATTGTCTAGATTTTCTTTATGGACTAAAACTGTGACAGCTCTTTTGACACTCATATGTTTGGTTGGCATTTGTCCCCTTCCTCACCTTTGTAACAGAACATTAGGAACTTTAGATAAAAGATAAAAATGCTGTATACAGACACATGTTATCTGAGTAATTTCTCACCCAGTGGGGAAAAGGAGACAATCAGAGTTTAGGATAATATTCCACACTGTATTTTCTACGGTAAGGATAATAGCACCTGTCTGCCACAATCTCATTTAGTAGCTGCAAAGGGAACAATACTTTTAAGAAACATATAAAAACTTTTGAAATTCTTAAAAGAAGAAAAACTTGAGGTAAATTCCAAGGAGATTTTTAACTTTACAGATAATGCAATGATGGTAGTATTTTTTTTTTAATCTTTGCCTTTGCTATATTCAGTTCTATATTTTTGTCAGCAGACTATCTTGATTTTCTTAGATGCTCCTCAAAAAAGAAAAGAAATAAACAAACAAAACAATGAAGGAAACTATACTAGACTCACATATATAAATTATTCTAATAATGAACTCTAAGATTGCTCTGTTCATATATTCTTATTTAGAATTAGCTGGATGCTATTATTTTAATAGACAATTAAAATATTCAAGGTAAAGTTCATATGAAATTGACATTATTAAAATTACAAATTGGTAACCTCTTTTTTTAAAAATTCTGAATAGCAAAATTAGACTGCGTATTTTAATTTAGACAGCTTATGGACAGATTAGTGATTTCTATCAAGAAAACTAAGAAGTGAGATTTTATTATTAGTAACACTAGAAGGAATTCCTGACTTGAAATCCATAGCAATATATTTGCAGCTTTATATTATTTTACTTTCTATATTAATAATGTGCCAATCTGATCTTTCTTATTAGATTGCATTCTTCTTGAATGTAGAGTCCACATCTAATCCAAATTAACATCACCTATGGTGCCTTACGCTTAGAATGAGTTCAATAAATATTTGCTGTATAAAATGTCTAAGAAGCAATAAGCAAGGATCATCTCTGGCTTGGGGTAAAACAAAAGAATAGCATAAACATGAAGCATAAAGTTGCCATGCCAACAATTACCCATCTGAAACTGAACATGCTCAAGTTTTAACAATCACTCAGGTTTTTAGTAAATAATATTTAGAAACATTTTATGTAACGGTATAAAAATCTAGCCAAGCAAATAGCTCTTAACTTTTCATAATTACATTATGGTCTAAACCTCAGTCAGTAGTGTGGCCATCCCATGTCTTGCCATTGTCCCCCAGTAATAAAGTGCATAAAGTGGGGATATAGGTTTATGATAACCATTTGGAGAGCGTATCATGGTGAAAGAGCAGGCAGTGAAATAAAATATGAGTTTTAAAGCAAGTGTTTAGTGCTTCGGCTAAGGTCCATGACAGGTTATCTCCTACATGGGATGGATTCAGGGCTCGTCATGTAAGTAAATTCAAGAAATATATTTAGGAAGACTTCTGAATTTGAAATTCAGTAGCTACAAGTTCTTTACATTTTTGGAGTGAGTTGGCCAAGTGTAGGTAGGACTAAGAATACAGAAAGCTTGGGACTTGGCAATATTCGTGGATTTCTAAGGTTTCTTAGCCTGGTATTCAGAGTTGCATGCTATGATCCAAGCTTACACTGCCTTGACTGGCTGCATTGGGCAGGGATGGTGTGTGGTTGGCACTGACTCAGGAATGTTTTCTGATATTTTGTTTCTGTGAGTAGGGACATGAGAGAGACTCTTAGACCTCGAAAAGCACAAGCTATACTTTTTTTTTTTTTTTTTTTTTTTTTCCTGGAGCTGAGGGCAACTATCTTTTCTTGGTGTCCCTTCAGAGAACATCATATAGTATTACTCCCAGAGCAAATGATTAATACATATTGGAGTTTCTTGAAAATATATTCTGTATTTAATACTTGGTCAGTTATAACTGAGATGAAATCTCATTCATGATTAACAGGAAGTTTTCCCAGAGGAACTGTCAAAAAACTGAGACCCAGAGAACAAAAGTTAGTGGCCTTAGACTTTTAAGAGGATTAGCCTTGTTTATGGCCTGGTTTTTTGAAGAACTAAAATATGCCAGAAAGACAAGAAAATGCTAAGGAATAAATAGGAGAAGGCTAAAAAAGATAAAGAATTTATTTCTTCTATTAAAAAAATATATATGATAGACAATTAGGGAGACTGGGAATAAAGTAGTGTGAGAGTTTTCTGAAAGGGTGGTGACTTTTATATGTTTAGGCAAAGAACATATTCCTCTTGGGGGTGGGTCAGACAACCCATTTGAGACCCAATGGTATGCAATTAATTAACATTAAAAATGAACTAGGGGGGCACCTGGGTGGCTCAGAGGGTTAAGCCTCTGCCTTTGGCTCAGGTCATGATCTCAGGGTCCTGGGATCAAGCCCCGCATTGGGCTCTCTGCTCGGCAGGGAGCCTGCTTCCCCCCTCTCTCTCTGCCTGTGTCTCTGCCTACTTGTGATCTCTCTCTCTCTCTCTCAGTGTCAAGTAAATAAATAAAATCTAAAAAAAAAAAAAAAAATGAACTAGGAAAATCCTATAACACATAGATAGCACCCAAGACACAGGGGGAAAATAAAAGATGGTACTGGTGGCTACTGGAAGGGGCAATAACAGGTAACCACTGCTAGGAGTAAGCAAGAAAAGCAAACTAGGAGATAGGAAATGATAGAAGAATTGGGAGACCCTGGTGGATATTGAATAAAAAATCCGCCTCACGTTATGCCGGGGTGAACTGTGTGTGTCACAGATCACAGTCACCAAAGTAAATGACCCAGTTGGGAAGTTTAACATTCCAAAAATAGAAAGCATGAGTCTTAAGCTCTGTTGGATTCTCTAAGTCAATGGCTTTGCCTCAGGGTCTCACATCTGCCAATCTTGGATCAAAAGATCAAGGGCAAAAAAGTGGAAAGTGTATTAGAGAAGGGAATGTTTCACTGACCTTTTTGATATAGTTAACTAACAAAGAGAAGAATACAGAAGAGTATTTTTTTAAAAAATGCTCTCATATGTACCTGGACAAGTTGCAAGCAATTTAATTTTCCTTACTTCTACGGGAATCTGCTTAAGAATGTGAATATAACTTTTTTTTTCCTTTGCCTTCATGGCAAAATATGTTTCTCTAAGAGAAACCCTAACTTTGAAAAAATCAAAATTTGTTCACAAAATCCAGTAGGAAGAGATCGCAGAGTTTAAAAAAGTTAATTTGGGGAAGTTACCTATAAACGAATGATTAACACTGCTTAACTGGAAAAAGAAAGTTTCATTGTTGAAATTGTAAGTTTCCTCGCTGTGAAACCTGAACTGTGCATGTGTTTGGTTCATGTGTTTCCTACTCAGAATCTTCTTCATGTTCTCCTCAGCTGTTTGTGTGCAGTTATAAATTCTCACTTTCTTCTCTGGGATAAGATGGGGCTATGTCTTACTTGATCAGTAAAAATTTACACAAACAAATAGGATTATTATAAATAGCAGATTCATTTAACTGGAGAAAACAACGGGCTTTCACCAAATTTTTATTAATTAAACATGCTTAATCACTCATTTATTTTCATATTAAATCATGATTTTCCTCTTCGGTGGCAATTTTTTTTTTTTTGTATTTCACACATAATTTCTTGATTTTTGATTGGTTTGTTGGTGCTGCTGCTGCCACTGTTGATACCAGCATCATCTGTGTTTCAAGAGTAATTTCTCCTGAAAAGAAATTTGTTTTCTTTTCATTTTAAAAACAGAGTTTATTGATCTGTAGAGTTGGAAAGCAAATACAGATAAAGAGTGGAAAATGTTAAATCCATTCTATCTGCTGTCTAACTGCTCTCTCTCAGTAGTTAAGTATATACTTTAACACCTCTTTGAATCTTGCAGAGCAGCTCAAGGAGGAAAGGATAGGAGACTAAACAACTTCCTTCCATATTTAGAAATAATACCTCAATAAGTGATTTTTTAAATTAAATTAAAAGATGAAAATAATGCAAAACATTTTTTTAATTTTTTATTTATTTCTTTTTTTTAAATAAACATATAATGTATTTTTATCCCCAGGGGTACAGGTCTGTGAATCGCCAGGTTTACACACTTCACAGCATTCACCATAGCACACGCCCTCCCCAATGTCCATAACCCCACTCCCCCTCTCCCAACTCCCCCTCCTCCCAGCAACCCTCAGTTTGTTTTGTGAGACTAAGAGTCACTTATGGTTTGTCTCCCTCCCAATCCCATCTTCTTTCATTTATTCTTCTCCTATCCCCCTAACCCCCCATGTTGCATCTCCACATCCTCCTATCAGGGAGATCATATGATAGTTGTCTTTCTCTGATTGACTTATTTCACTAAGCATGATACCCTCTAGTTCCATCCATGTCGTCGCAAATGGCAAGATTTCATTTCTTTTGATGGCTGCATAGTATTCCATTGTGTATATATACCACATCTTTTTTTTTTAACTTTTTTTATTTGTTTATTTTCAGCGTAACAGTATTCATTGTTTTTGCACCACACCCAGTGCTCCATGCAATACGTGCCCTTTCTATTACCCACCACCTGCTCCCCCAACCTCCCACCCACTGCTCCTTCAAAACCCTCAGGTTGTTTTTCAGAGTCCATAGTCTCTCATAGTTCATTAATTGGAAGGGGAGATGAACCACATCTTTATCCATTCATCTGTTGATGGACATCTAGGTTCTTTCCATAGTTTGGCTATCGTAGACATTGCTGCTATAAACATTAGGGTGCATGTGTCCCTTCGGATCACTATGTTTGTATCTTTAGGGTAAATACCCAGTAGTGCAATTGCTGGGTCATAGGGTAGTTCTATTTTCAACATTCTGAGGAAACTCCATGCTGTTTTCCAGAGTGGTTAATGCAAAACATTTTTAACCAAGAAAATTATTATTTGTAAATTTAGAATTTTTTTTTTACCTGGATATCTCAATTATAGTAACATAATTTTATACTTGAAAGTTGGACTTGTGTTTGTGTTTATATATAGGGGTGTTTAATGTTGTGTAAGTAAATACATACTTTTTTTTTAATCTCAGGGTGACAGTACTGTCACTGAAGAATGCTACATTATGGCCAGCAAAGATTTTGGAGAGCTCAGAAAAACAAATATGACAAACCTTCCCTGTCTATGTAAAGCACTTTGGGTATAGATTTAAAGTGTTTGAGGTTAAGAATGTATAAATATAAAAGAAATATTATGAATTCTCACATAACTAAACATATCATGTCACACATATAGTGTCCTCCAAAAAAAAAAAACCACAAGAATTGTTAATATTATCTTACTTTACTATGATTAAGAGTAATTCAGTTTACACATATTTGATACCTTGAGAGATGGTCCAAGTTTCCTCATTAAATTACTAGGAAAAAAGATTCTAAATTTATCATAGAAACATTTGGCCCAATTGAAAGGAGGGAAATTTGTGTTTCTGTTGCAAGGAATGTAAGCAACAGGAGGAGGGTGTGGAGAGATAATGCAAAATCACATAATGTTTTCAGTCTCCTACATATTTTATCATAGTTGCCATAATCTGTCAAATCACCCTTGATTGTAATCTTTAAACTTGTTCCTAAAAACTGTCTTTTCTTTAGCTTTGCTATTCTTGTGTATGATTTTTCCTACATAAAACTAGAAATAAATTAGTGATTTTCATGTCATTGATTTATAATATAATATTCATCTCTATATCTGGTTGTCTCAAAACTGCATAATGGGAAGTTTTCTCACATGACATAGTTATTTTATAGTTACCCTAACTCTAAGAAATAATCTCCAAAATATGGTTCCTCAAAACCTGTGCCCAAGATGATATTTATGCCAAGTACATAGAATTAATTCCATATCTCTGCCTCTACCAGTACTTTGCTGTATACTGTCTTATGAAACTGAAATAAACATAGGAAACACACAAGAAACACTTTATGCAACTTAAAGAATAATAACAGTTGGGACTCCTACTGTTTATATTCAGTTCATACACCTATGAACGAGAAATGTACCATATCTCAGAAGACCCCAAGGTGTCATCCCCATCAGGATAGCCTCTTTCTCCCTCAAATAGCAACTACTACTTTGAATTTTCTATGAATTATTTCCTTGCTTTCCATTATAGTGTTTACCATCACTGTGTATATTCCTTCCCAAGTATATTGTTTATAATAAAGTTCGTATAAATGAAATCTATGCCACGTATTTTTCTGACTTACATTTACTTTGTTTTGAGATTGATCGTTGTGGCCCATTTTTTTTTACTACTATAGATTACTCTCTCCTATAGATGCCCTAATTTATTCTTCCAGTCTACTATTGATGTCATCATTTCTAGTTTTTGCTATTTTACAATAGTGATATAAGTCCTTTTGAACATGTCTTCTTATGTCCATGTGTTACTACAGCTTTTAGAAGAAGCAAATGTTGGGGCGCCTGGGTGGCTCAGTGGTTTAAAGCCTCTGCCTTCGGCTCAGGTCATGATCCCAGGGTCCTGGGATCAAGCCCCACATCAGGCTCCCTGCTCAGCAGGAAGCCTGCTTCTCCCTCTCCCACTCCTCTGCTTCTGTTCCCTCTCTTGCTGTGTGTCTCTCTCTGTCAAATAAATAAATAAAATCTTTAAAAAAAAAGAAGAAGAAGCAAATGTTTAACTTTACTAGGGAATGACAAACTATTTTGTAAGATAAATATATCACTTTACACTTAGGCTAGAAAGGGAAGAAAATACACTAGTTTTCATTCTTACCATCATTCCGAATTATCTGGTTCCTTCTTATCATTTTCTTGCAAAATGTTGTTATATTATGACTTTATTTTGCATTTCCCTTTTCCAATACTTATTGGTAGTTTGCCTAGCTTTAAAAAAAAATGTGTGGTTCATTGGTTCACTTTCTATTATGTCATTTTTTAATTCATGTCTTCTGTATTTCCATATATTATAGACATTTATTATTTCTTGGTTATTTGTGGTTTTTTAAAAATTTATTTATTTATTTGAGAGAGAGAAAGTGTATGAATGGAGTGTAGGAACAGAGGGGTAAAGCAGACTCCCCACTGGGCAGGGAGCCTAACAAGGGGCTCAAACCCAGGACCCTGAGATCATGAACTGAACCAAAGTCAGATGTTTAACCAACTGAGCCACCCAGGTGTCCCATTTGTTGGTTACTCATATCACAAATATCTTTTCATTGTTTGAACAGGGATTTCGATTAACAGCATTTCATAATTAAATATTGTCTTTTTTTTTAAAGATTTTATTTATTTATTTGACAGAGAGAGATCACAAGTAGGCAGAGAGGCAAGCAGAGAGAGTGAGAGGGAAGCAGGCTCCCTGCCGAGCAGAGAGCCCGATGCGGGACTCGATCCCAGGACCCCGAGACCACGACCCGAGCCGAAGGCAGTGGCCTAAACCACTGAGCCACCAAAATCATCAATATTTCCCATTATCATTTACACTTTTGGATTTTATTTAAAAAAATAATTTCACATACCAATATCAAAAAGAAATTGTCCTATCTTCTAGACTTCTAATTTTTTAATATTTAGTCATATATTATCTATGAGATGTATTTGTTTTGAATAATGAGAGGTAGGGCTCTGTATTTTATTTTTCTACATCGCTATCCATTGTTCCATCACTTATTTAAAAGTTCATGTTTCCTGATTGATCTGCAACTCCATCTGTCACATAACAATTGTCCATATGTAGGTGGTTTTCTTCTGGCTTCATATTTTATTTAATTGTTCTATTTGCATAATAAATGCCATTTCTTTTTTATGCTATAGATTTCTAATACATCAGGATGTATGATAGAACTAATCCTTCAATTTCGTCTTCATAAACAATACTACAGAGTGATTACATTTTTTCTCACTCCATCATGAACAAAGAATGACTGTGTATGACATTGTTATTTTGTAAAATTGTTAGGGATTAGTAGGAAACTCCACAGCATTGCCTTTTTCCATCTTTTTTCTAATATTCCTAATTTTCATAGCTTCCTAAATAGTACAATACTTAGTAGAATTGATAATAGTGGAACACTTGTTTATTCTTGACCATAATGGTAATATTTCCAGTGGTTTTTTGGTTGGTTGTTTGTTTTTTTATCAAGCACTCTGCAGTGAGGGTTTTATAGACATCTTTTATCAGGGCAAAAATAAAGTTTCTATTTTCAAGATTTTCTATGAATCAGTTAAGATAACCATAGTTGTCATTTTTGTTTCCTAAGAAATATTTGTGGGTATAGATTTATAGATTTATTTATTTATTAATTTATAGAATTATTACAGTTTGATATTTTTGAGTCATATCTATTTTACATTTTGAGTTAAATTTTATGTTATATTTTCCTATATATTGATGCCCAATTGTTTCACTGCCATTTCCATTTATTGAGATTAACTTTTCTTCATTTAATTATCTTGGCACATTGTATACTATCAATTGTGTGCAGAGGTGTAATTTTGGATTCCCTCTGTCATCCATTGATATATATGTCCACTCTTTCAACAACACCAGACTATCTTGATCATATAACCTTTATAATGTCTTTAAATCAAGTTGTTTGAGTCCTTTATGTTACAATTTAATTACATTTTTTATAACAGTATATAATGCACAATACCAAATTTTATGAAGTGTGTGTGTGTCTATGTGTGTGTAAGGAGACATTATAAGTCAGTTGAGACCATCAATGTGATCTAATAACTAAAAATTTGTGAGAATACTCCATCAGTGACACAAGAAAATAGTTGCTGGAAATTCCTCTAGTTATTTTATCCATACATGTGTAGCAACCAGACCCTAGCAAACTCACTTTCACATCCTGATAGAAATCAGAGCTTGGTGGAATATTGGCATACCACTATAAATAAAAACAAAAGACGATGACTCTCAATTTTGTTGTGTCAGAAAACAAAATCATTTTCAAATATGTTTGAAATGTGTTGGAAATAAAAATAGGAGTCAACTTAGAGAGGACACCCACTGGAGAAGTAGTCACTAATTGAGAATTTTAAGTAAATAAATCTAGATACGTGTTACATATGCATAAACATATCTCTCCCCAGCCCCACACACCTTTTTTGTTGAAAATAGAGATATCACTACTGTTGTCTCACAGAGAGCCAGAGTGTAAAATTGAGAGGAGAGGCTATAGGCATACCATGCTGCAACCCATAAGTAGCATTTTATGAAATATTAATGGAATAAATCTAAGTAATGAGAAAATTATTAAAATAACATAAAACTGTAGTAAAAAATATTGATTTTCAATGTCTATGTAAATAGACTGTATATGAATTAATCTCTGCTCAGTAAAAATTTTTCTCTTGGCCTGACATCATTTCTACCAATTACTAAAAGTTAATGGAATGAGAAGGCATAAATAAAGTGTACCAGGAAACTTATAAAATGTAATGGAATATTGGAAGGATATTCATGTTGACATTTTAGAGTTTGAAACACTGTTATTATAAAGATCTTCACAGGGGTGCCTGGGTGGCTCAGTTGGTTAAGCGACTGCCTTCAGCTCAGGTCATGATCCGAGAGTCCTGGGATCGAGTCCCACATCGGGCTCCCTGCTCCTTGGAGAGTCTGCTTCTCCCTCAGACTTTCTCCCCTCTCATGCTCTCTCTCTGAAATAAATAAATAAAATCTTAAAAAAAAATAAAGATCTTCACAATTTTGTATCCATATTTTGTTCACAGAAATATTTTTCTCAACGTCTTTTCATATGCCTCTTTTATACTCACTCTTTCCTTAAAAGTGCTTATTTCCTCCTCTGCCCATTGTACTTTTGTCCTTTGTAAATCAATCCAGTGACCATCAGCGATGCTTCCTGTGGGAGTGTCCTGGAGTGTATAAAGTACACCAAGAGAGAAGAATCACAGGTGTTAATTACAGTGCAAAATCTCAAATTACTAATGGTCATAACCTACTGCAACATCTGGAGCTTATCTTTTAAAAATGATCCAAAAGGTTACTACTTTTAGATTTTAGCATCAGTACAGAAAAAAGTTAAATCACAGATGGCATAATTCTTTTTATATATCACCAGAGAGCTTTAATATGTCATATTACAATGCAATGCTTTAGACATATGAGCTTCTTAAGATATAAAATTTATCATATAGTTTCTTAAACATATTCTCTGAGGCCATAACATGGAGGTCAAGCATTATTAACCTTGAAAAATAGAGATAATATAAAATGGTAAAGAAAATAAAATTACAGTTCTTTTCAAGAATTGCAAAAACCTTATCTTCTGTTTTTTAAATAAATAGCAATGCCTCCTCTCTAATTATGTTTAATTCTAATTAATTTAAATATACTATCATTTTATTTAATTATATAGATTAGTAGATATATTTACTTTTAGCAAAGTAAATGATATGATATGACATAAAAAGACCTCTCTGAGTCTTTTTATATCATATGTTTATTAATGTTTATTAAGTGTACAGTCTTATAAATGTATAATGTGTGTGTATATATGAAAATAAAAAGAGAGACTAAGAATCTGTGATCTTATTTGACTAATAAGACAGTAGATGAAGAAACATAATAAATAAAATAATTACTAATAAAATAATAAACTAATAAGACAGTAGATGAAGAAACATAATAAATAAAATAAAATGGATAACATAAGGGAAATATAAGATATAAACAGAAATCAGTGAAACAGAAACATATATTCCTATACATAAAATCAACAAAACCACACTTACTTCTTTGAAAGGATTAATAAAATTCCCTAGATATATTACTTTAGAATGAAAACAATGATAAAATATTTTTATAATTAAGAACATAAAAGACAGGTACCACACAATCTATGGACATTAAAATGTTAATAAGATAAAATTATGAACTTGTTTTTGGCAACAAATTTGTCAATGAAGTTAAAATGGAAAATTTCTCCAAAGTATTTCAAAAAAGTGACAGAAAGAAAATTGAAAATCTGCGTATTCTACCATTTAAGGCAACTGAATAGATTCTTAAAAATTTATCCATAAACAAAATCCCTGATGAAATCATTTACCAAGAGTTATTCCAAATATTTAAGGAGAAAGTACTACTGATATTGTAGCCATTGAAAGGATAATAAGAGAATAGTACAACCAATTCTATGCCCATAAATTTAATCGTAGATGAAATGAGCAAATGTTTTGAAAGACACAAATTATACATATATATAATTTGTATTTATATAGTATATAATTTATATGTGTTTACATATATTTACATATTATATATCATATAATTAAAATATATATTTAATATTTATATATGACTAGGCTTGTATTTATTTTCTTTACTTTTTTTTTTAAGAGAAGGGGAAAGACAGAGGTGGTTGGCAGATAAAGAGGGAGAAAGAGAATCTTAGGCAAGTTTCATGCCCAGTGTGGAGCCTGATGCCAGAGTTCAATCTCATAACCCTGAGATCATTACCCGAGCCAAAATAAGAATCAGACGCTTAACTGACTGAACCACCCAGGCACCCCTGGACTTACATCTATTAAGAAAATAAAATTCACAGTTAAAATCCTTCCCCTCCAAAAAATTCTAGGTCTAGATTTTTCACTGGTGAATTGTACAAAGCACTAAAATATAGATATAACAGCAGTTCTATACAAGATTCACCAGAAAATAGAAAGAAGGGAATACTTTTTAACTCATTTTTTGAGGCCAGACTTATCTTGATACCAAATTCAGACAAAGAATGTATAAGAAAATAAAACCAAAGACCCATGTTCTTCACAAGTACAGACCAACAATTCTCAAATAGAGAATTAGTCCATCAAATCTAGCAGTATATAGTAAAATCTCACATTTAAGTAGGACTTATAACAGAAAGAAAGGCTAGTTTGATGTTCAAAAATTAAAATTAAAAAATCATTCTTCAGTAAAAGGAACCAAGGGTCTTTGAATAAATGGCTTATTCTAGGGCTGGGGTATGGACTATACAAAATGAGTTTGGACTTCTTGCATATACCAGAAAATAAAACAAAATAAAGCACAATAATCAGATTATGCCAAAGGGACACAAAGACAAATGATAGAGATACCAATGGCCAAATCTGGAACAATTTGATAAATAATATCAATAATGTGGTATTGTACTATACTACATTACTACATTACTATAAAATAAATATCCTGTGTTGATATTAATATAAAAATGATTAAATAAATAAAAGTCTGGAAAATACACAAATCTTTTGTGCAGAAAAATTCCAAATAATTTATGCAAATATCCCTCCCTCAGACTGGTGTAGCCTAACTTCCCATCCAATAATTGTGGACTGTGCATAGAAACTTCCTTCAAAAACAACAGTATGGGGGTGCCTGGGTGGCTCAGTGGGTTAAGCCGCTGCCTTCGGCTCAGGTCATGATCTCAGGGTCCTGGGATCGAGTCCCGCATCGGGCTCTCTGCTCCGCAGGGAGCCTGCTTCCCTCTCTCTCTCTCTGCCTGCCTCTCTGTCTACTTGTGATCTCTCTCTGTCAAATAAATAAATAAAAAATCTTAAAAAAAAAAAAAAACAGTATGGAAAGAGGTGAGGGAGAGAATAATTTTACAATGCAGAAATCTAATAAAATTAATTCAACCTGAAAGATCAGGATAACATGTACCTTGATAGGATATGATGAGAATAGAACTTAGTCTTTTGGTTGCTCTCCATTTACTTATGAAGAAATATAAGACAAATCCCAGGACATACTAGAAAATGTCTGATCAATACTCTTTAATACTACCAAGGTCATCAAAACAAGAAAAATCATAGCCAAATGGAGTCTAGGGAGCTACAATAACTAAATGTAATATGGAGATAAGATCCTATAACTGAAAAAGGATGTTAGATTAAAATTAAGGAAAATTGTAAAAAGATGGACTTTATTAAATAATAATGTATTTATATTGATTCATTAGCTGTGGTAAATTTAACAAACTAATGTAAGGTTAATAAAGGAAAATGAGTGTGGTCATCTAGAAAGTCTCTAATCTTCATAATATTTCTGTATGTCTCAAACTATGATCATATCATTTGGTCTAGAAAAAAGATGACAATATTCAATACATATTCATGTTAAAAATTCTCAGCAAATTTGGAATAGAAGAAACATTCTTATCCTGATAAAGGGTATATAAAAAATACTCTCACTCAACATCACACTGTATGATAAAAAATTGAACGTTTTAACTCTAAGATCAGCTACAAAGCACAAAGTTCAATCTCATCACTTCTTTTTTTTTTTCCCTTTTTATTAATTTTTTCAGCGTAACAGTATTCATTCTTTTTGCACAACACCCAGTGCTCCATGCAAAACGTGCCCTCCCCATCACCCACCACCTGTTCCCCCAACCTCCCACCCCTGACCCTTCAAAACCCTCAGGTTGTTTTTCAGAGTCCATAGTCTCTTATGGTTCGCCTCCCCTCCCCAATGTCCATAGCCCGCTCCCCCTCTCCTATTCAACATATGGAAAGTTTTAACAGTGCTCTAAGAAAATAAATGAAAATAAGTGAAAGAAAATAAATGAAGAAGTAAAAGAAAAAGAAAATAAATGACAGTAAATCGGAAAGGAAGGGAGAAATAAAACTGTCCCTATTTACAGATGGTAAGACTTACCTAAAAAATCCTAAATAATCTACAAAGTTCTTGAAATTATTAAATGAGTTTAGGAAAGTCATAAAATACAACTTACATATTTTAAAAACTTATTTCTGCATCTCACACTGAAAATGTAGAAACCACAATTTAAATAGATACTCATTATAATAGGTTAAAAAATTGAGATGCTGATTTATAAACCTTACAAAAATTGTGCAGGAAATGTGGGCCAAAAATAAAGACTCAAAGACCGAAATAAATAGATAAATATACTAGGTACATCGATTGAAAGACTCAGCACACTGAATAAGTCAATTGTCCCCAAACTGATCTATAAATTCAGTAGAATCACAATAAAAATCACCTAATTTTTTTTAAGTATCCACATACTAATTGCCAAAATTTATATGGAATTCATAGGAACCAATATTACTACAACAGTTTTGAAAAAGAAAAAATACTGTTGAATGACTCACACGAACCCATATAAAAAATTAAAAAAAAAAACTATAGTGCTACATGTTACAGTAATAGAGAAAGTGTGTTAGTGGCATGAGTGTGGTCAGAAAGATTGATGGGAGAAAATAGAGTCCAAAAATTAATCCACACAAATGTGGTCAGTTGGTTTTTGGCAAAAGGCAAAAACATGACAATGGAGAAGGTACAGTGTTTGTAATGAGTACAGCTGATTCCATTTAAATAAAATTCTAGAAATTACAAACTAATCTAGAGTTCCAAAAAAGAAATCAATCACTGTCTTATAATTAGGGGAAAAGAAAGAAAGTTCACATTTTTGGGAGAATAATGTAAACATTTGTTATTTGGGGACATGGCTTCTTGGGGCATATATACAGTTTATTGAATGTCAATTGTACTTATATCTATAAAAATTTTTTTAAATAATAATGGCAAAAAAAACCCTTCGTGTTATTATTTTAGTTCGTGGCATCTAGTAATCATCAATTATTGAAAGAGATATTTTAGCATATGAAAGATTTTTTTTAAAAAACCAGTTATTGAACAAATATCTGTCAGGTAGGGAATTAGTGCTTACACCACTTAATCTTTACTATTACACTTTAAGGGAGTAACTTTATTTTAGAAATAGAGTCAGAAGTTCAAAGAAATTTGTAATTGCAGGTAACACTGCAAATTACAAAACAATATCAGAGGAAAGGTTACAAAAATTGCTGAACTCGGGCACCTGGGTGGCTCAGTGGGTTAAAGCCTCTGCCTTAGGCTCAGGTCATGATCCCAGGGTTCTGGAATTGAGTCCCACATGGTGCTCTCTGCTCAGCAGGGAGCCTGCTTCCCTTCCTCTCTCTCTGCCTGCTTCTCTGCCTACTTGTGATCTCTGTCTGTCAAATAAATAAATAAAATCTTAAAAAAAAATTGCTGAACTAAAATTCTCTAATAAAATATGTATCTCCCTAAGAATGTACTTGGTATGTCTGGACATGACACCATCAGATGTGCAATTTGAAATATCACTCCAGAGATACCTGGGTGGCTCAGTAGGTTAATCCTGTATCAGCTCAGGTCATGATCTCAGGGTCCTGAGATGGAGCCCAGTGTTGGACTCTCTGCTCAGTGGAGAATCTTCCTGAGATTCTGTCCTTTGCTCCCTGCACCTACCCTGACTCATTCTCTGTCAAATGAATAAATAAATCTTTTAAAAAGGGGGAGAAAAATATCACTCTGACTTTAATGTGGAAAACAGGTAGAACGGATGTTTAGGACCAGATAGTTGTAAAAAGACAAGACAGTAGGCTAAATTCAGTATTCTATCCAGCAAACAATTACAGTCTGGACTAGGACAGTGGAAATGAAGATAAATGGACATTGCCAAAATATATTTGTAAGAAATCTCACTCATGCATATCCTAGTGACTCTGAGAACTTGAGAAAGTATTTTTATCATTTAGAGAAAATAAAAATTTTAATAAGAAAATTAAATTACCTTTGTCCAGTTTGGGGAGGGGCTCTTTGAATACACTAAAGTTATAGTCTCTAAATATCACTTAGTCTCAACTCTCATTAGAATTAATTTAAGTTATATTAAGATCCTACATTATTCATACTACATGGCTAAGAAAATGTAATGAAAGCCATGTTATTGGATATATGATCCTAAGAAATACCAAATCCAAACACATTTATTTCAGTTATCAACTTAGTGTCAACACCATCTGCTTTCAGGATCTACAATTCCCCATACCGCTTTTTGGTATGATTCCGGGATAGAGTCGCTAATGAGGAACTATTAGTATATACGTAAGGTGGAAGGAAAGGAGAGATCATTGTTCTCCAGAGGCAACTGCAGGCTTAGGGGATGTTCAAAGTGGCTCTGAGTAGACTTCTGTGAAGCATTTGCTTTGGTGCTGTAGCTGCTGGGGGCTCGCAGGAGCTCCCTCAGAATCACTGGTCTGCCAGTAATAGGGGGAGCTCCCAGTAGATTCTTGATATTTAAAACAGCTGCTGTGGAAGACCTCTTGTGACCACCTGATTTGTTGCTGCAGGAAGAATCCTTTAATGATAGCTTCTGCCTTCCTTGATCTGTACTCTACCCAATCCATGTAATGGGTGAGTTAAATTTCTAACCCCCTATAATGCAACCTGTATGCTTGAAATGCAAATAATGCTTTCTGCTCCTCCTGGTGGAACCCCAGTTTGAGATCTACTTCCAGACATTATCAGACTATGTAAGACTACTTCAGGTACATTCTTGGGTTTTTACTGCATTCCCCACACCTCTATCTACTTATATATATAGCTTCTTTTATTAGACTCACAATTTTTAAACACAGAGATCTTTACCTTTGGACCTCAGTCCCTGGATATGCTGGGCCTGTGCCTGGCACCAGTGAATGCTCATTTAGTCGCTATTGAATGATTATTGAAATGTTTATAGCATTAAGTGAATTTATTTTTACCCAGGGGTCAACTATTATGCTATATATTTTGAAAATAATAAAAAGGGCATTAAGACAGTATCCACATGGACTGGGGAAGTATAGAGATATGTTTCATATAAAATTTTATATTATCCTGCCCTCTGTATAGTAAAAGAATCTCTGTAACCAATATTGGAGAATTAATGGTGTGCAACCATAGTTTTATTATTTTTAACAAGTCTAAAGTTTGAGTAACCCATAATAGTTTTTGATAACTTAAAAAAGCAAGAAACTTATCTCATTCACTTAAAAGAGGAATGTGAAATGAATTTCATGAAGAAAAATTACCCAAGGGATAATCCAAATTTTGCAGTATAAAAGACTTACCCATTCTCCTTTTATTAGCTTTGTAGACATAACTGCAAAATTAACAAACCATGAAATTCAACACCACACCAAACAGTAACAGATGCCTGACTTTGCAGTTGCTAGAGCAAAAACCCACGAATATATTTCAAGAATTGGAAGAGAGATCGTTTTGCCTTCTTTGAACATTCAGACATTTTCATGCTTTATGCATACCCACTTAGAAAAGATTCTTATTAAATGTACACTCTAAATCGTTGGTGAGATAGAGGAAACATTTCAAAACTCACTGAAGCATTGCCGTCATGTGTCACACTTGCAAATATAAGTTGTAGACAACAGTGATAATCACAGATATTTTACAGAATAAAAATTAAATACTACATCTTTATATGTGTTATTGCAGACCTAGTCACATCTCTTACAGATGAGATATTAAAATTACAAACTAAATTTTAAAGTAATGTAATTATAGGTGGATTTTTCCTTCATACATTCATAGGATTACCAATATTAATTTTGTTGAGAATTTGGTTACTGTACAGGTTTCAGTTATTTAAAAAATCTTAAACTTTGTGTAAAATTACTTTGAAATTATTAAGATGAAATTTTGTCAATTTATAAATCAATTACTGCCTTTTAAAAATAAAATCATATGTCCCTTAAGTAATAATAAAATAAAATAAAATAAAACAAAATCTTACTTTGATCCTGATATTCAATTTTTAGGATTTTATCCTAAGGACAGAATCAGAGCTACACAAGAAGATTTATATACAAATACAGTAAGTCACATATTGATGATATTCCCAATAGTGAAAAATTGGAAATAAGCCAAATGGTTAAATACAATTACTCATACAAAGCACCATGTGCCCATATGTGTATTTTAGAAGAGTCTATTAAATCACACGGAGAAAATGTTTACATTGTGTTTTTTTAACTTTTTTAAATACTGAGTTTATTTCACAAGTAAATTTATGTGTCCCCACCATTTCCATTTGTCTGACCACCACTACTACTATGTCTTATCATAACATTCCATACATACTTAAAACCAAACAAAGAGTGGAGGAGTTCCATTTTTAAAACTAAACAGGCATTTTGTACAACACATTCTTGGCAATGGAACCCGGGCAACACTTATCAGACATGGTAGGGAAAGTTCTCACTCTGCATTTTAAAAAGAACAGCCAGATATCAACTGTTACAGATATGAAGACAAAATTTTAATAAACTGTTAAAACTATTTTCTTAAAGAGACTTCTTCCACTGCCAGAGATCTTGAAAAGGCTCTTGGTCAGTCATCTGGAAGCAATTCTTCACATAACTGATGGACTTGCCTTCCACTTTGGGAAAAAAATCACCTTTTTCTACACCGACTTGTGTTTTTGCTTCAATGTCTTCTATAGAACTCTGTCCTTTCAATGTTTTGGGAGTCTTTTCCTGTTTTTTGAAGGATTCATGACCTTTTGATCTTGGTGTTGATGTTTTTGAGTCTTTTCCATTCTGGTTTGATTTTCATGCATTTTTGGCTGGATGATCTCATATAGATTTCTTTACTGAAGACTTTCCTTCAACTTCTTCATCATCAAAATCATCATCATCTTCTTCTTCTTCATATCATCTTCATCAGCAGCGAGTTTTACTTTTTATCTATGGAACCTCGCTACCACTGCCAGGGGCAGAAAGCTTTCCAGATAAACTAAGGAGTTTCACATCCTCTTCCTCTTCATCTTCTGACTCTGCATCTTCTTCCACAGTTAATAATTGCAGTCTAGACAAACCATAAGTGACTCTTAATTGCACAAAACAAACTGGGGGTTGCTGGGGAGAGGTGGGGTTGGGAGAGGGGGAGTGGGGTTATGGACATTGGGGAGGGCGTGTGCTGTGGTGAGTGCTGTGAAGTGTGTAAACCTGGCGATTCACAGACCTGTACCCCTGGGGATAAAAATACATTATATGTTTATAAAAAGAAATAAAGTGCATAGGAAAAAAAATTAAGTGCAGTCTACTAATATGCAGGGGCCTTGAACCACATTTCAACCTAAGATCACAGGTGGAATTATTTCAAAGCCTACAAGGAAAACTGTTCAGACATTTTCAAAGTTGCCAGTGTGACTCTAATTGGACTCCCTTCCTAATTCATTGCCTCTGATTCAACAGTGTGCAATTCACCCTTTGCACCAGCTGCCAAACTGACCCGTCTTAAAGGTGTTCATTTTCATCATTATCCACCTTAAAGTTATCGTCTCTGCCAGCCCTTAGTTCCCAGCAGAAAAGATAGTTCTAGGGCCTCAGGGAGTTCATGTCCATGTCCATCAAATCTTCCATGGGGTGGTGGCACACTTAGTGATATAGAAATTGGACAGAGATAAATGAACTGTTCTAGAGAACTGCAGTGCTGGATGGAATCACACTATGAAAATGTTTATTGTAATGAGTAATTAAATTACAACAACAATTTTTTAAAGGTTATGAACTATCACCTCCCACTCAAGTGCACAGTGAGAAAACACAAGTACACAAATGAAATCTGTGGCTGATATATGTAAAGCAAAATATTAATAGTGTTTATATCTGAAAGGAGGACATAGGTAGGTCTTATCTCCTCCTCTGCACATTTCTATCTTTTAAAATGTTGTTTTTCTTGAGATTTTATGTATGTATTTGAAAGAGAGAGAATGCAAGAGAGTGAGCATGAGGCGGGGAAGGGGCATAGGGAGAGGGAGAAGCAGACTCCCTTTTAGGCAGGGGGACAGTACAAGGCTCAATCCCAGGAACCTGGGATCATGACCTGAGCCAAAGGCAGATGCTTAACAGACTGAACCAACCCAGATGCCCTACCTTTTAGAATTTTCTATCATAAACATTAGCAAAAATACAAGTAATTGCTGCTGCTTTAAAAACTGAATAACAGAACATAGTTTGACCTGTCAACAGCTTGTACAATAATCAAAGTATTTACATAATATGAATTTAGTATTATATGAACTTTGTAAATGACATTATGAGACCAGCAGATCTGTAAAGTCTTGAATTAGAAATTAAGAGATTGCACAACTTTTCACATAATGATCAGGTACGATGTTTCAGAATATTAAAATGTACTCAATCAAATTCAATACTAATCATGGAAATATTAATTTTTGATAACATGCTAAAGATAAGAATTCAGTGATTATTTTAAAAAAAGAAAAAACAGGCATATCCCATGTTATGTACCATGGTGAAAAGCAGACATTTTAGCTTAAAAATATTTTCAAGTATTCAAATTATTATTAAACAGTTTCAAGTACAGAAGAACTCATAACAAGTATACCTACCCATATCTGACAGAAAGGGTCTATTTTGTGATGCCTCAGAGAAAAATATTTGAGCTGAGAAAAAAAAATGAGTAGAATAGATGTAGGATAAAATAGCATTTTGAACACACGATATCTTTGGCGAAGATGCAAAATTAGAATGGTGAGCATTTAAAAAAATTGTAAAATCCCCACATTGGAATGAAGATGACATTCGCAGAGTGATACAATATATTTCTGGAAAGGTAGCTGGGCCTTGTTCAAGCAGTGTTTTCTACCATCTGAAACAGGTTGTTTTTTGTTCTGGGAACAATGAGAAGCCATGGCCTAGTTCTTAATAGAGAAATTCCATTATATTTTTTTGAAGTTTATTCTCTCTGCATTGTAGAGACTGGATTGAAAGATGTTGCTAGCAAATGGATGTTTGAAGATTACCAATAAATTGTGAATGATGGTGACCTGGACATGGTTGTGCCAATAGAGATGGACCCTATTAAGCAGATTTGTGAGATTTGGGGCTGATGGAGTAGAAGAAATCACGCGTGACTCACAAGTTTCAAGCTTGAGCAACTGGGTAAATGATGGTGCCATT
Organism: Meles meles; assembly: GCF_922984935.1. Classification (NCBI taxonomy): domain Eukaryota; kingdom Metazoa; phylum Chordata; class Mammalia; order Carnivora; family Mustelidae; genus Meles; species Meles meles. Next base: position 29,783,421 of record NC_060070.1, read on the forward strand.
TATTTAGACTGAACATTGGAAGTGGGGAAGATTTAGAACAAGGTGATAGCTCTAGTTTGACTTGTTTAATTTGAGGTATCTTTGTGAAATGTATGTGGAGATTTTGAGTGGATGGTTTGATATTTATGGATGGAGCTCAGGAAAAAAAAGTCCAGATATCAAATGTGTGAGTTTTACTGGAGATAGTTGGGCAAATTTCATTTTGTGGCCATGGGCATCTATCTCTTATCACTTGCTATTTAAATAATGACTTTTAATTTCTTATCTTTGAGGAAAATATAGGATTAATAAATTATACATATTAATTAAAATACACAAGTAATTGTGTAACAAGGAAAACAATTATAATAATGTCAAAATTCTGGTTAAAAATGTGTGTGTGTGTGTGTGTGTGTGTAGTAGGATAGTAGAGTAGGATGTTCCACTTAATCTTGCAAAGGATATAGTCAATTAGTGATAGGATGTCACTAATAAATCCATTCCAAATGTTAATGGAAGTATGTGATGCCTAGGATCTGCCATTTCTGTTTCGAGAATTATGATAAGAATGTATCAAAAACTTAGCAATTTGAAACAAACTCCCAGCCTTACCTTGAGGGATTGTCTACTAAAGGTAGATAAATCCTTCTTTGTCTACCTATTTATTAAAGTTATCTCTGATAATTTGGTTGCTATGAATACTTGGAAAATCTCTCCTATGGTGGAGGGCTAAAAGCAGTACTAATAACATCTAATTAGCATTTACATGAAGACGAAACAAGTGGGCTGTTTAAAACACTACAAACAGAAACCCCATCTCTTAGAATCCTGAAACATCCTTTACATTATGTATAAAACAAACAAGTCAGATTCTATGTCTTTACTGAGTTCTTTACTATTTCTGAGAAATCCTTATGAGTTCCACCTGTATTACCTGAGGTGCTAAACACATTAGAATATTTTTCTATGAATTTTAAGTTGGATAAATTATTAATTCCTTGGAAGTACACATTTTACTGCTCAAAAACTACATATACATGGCTCCACTATTTCCTAGCTTTAAATATAATCAACTTTGCTACCCTTGTCATGGGCATGCTTTTTCTTTTTCTTTTTTTTTTTTTTTTTACAATATGATTGTTAATATTTTTTTTCCATTTTATTTATTTTTTCAGCGTAACAGTATTCATTCTTTTTGCACAACACCCAGTGCTCCATGCAAAACCATGATCCTCCCCATTACCCACCACCTGTTCCCCCAGCCTCCCACCCCTGACCCTTCAAAACCCTCAGGTTGCCCCAACTTCCCACCCCTGACCCTTCAGAACCCTCAGGTTGTTTTTCAGAGTCCATAGTCTCTTATGGTTCGCCTCCCCTCCCCAATGTCCATAGCCCGCTCCCCCTCTCCCAATCCCACCTCCCCCCAGCAACCCCCAGTTTGTTTTGTGAGATTAAGAGTCATTTATGGTTTGTCTCCCTCCCAATCCCATCTTGTTTCATTTATTCTTCTCCTATCCCCCTACCCCCCCATGTTGCTTCTCTATGTCCTCATATCAGGGAGATCATATGATAGTTGTCTTTCTCCGATTGACTTATCTCACTAAGCATGATACGCTCTAGTTCCATCCACGTCGTCGCAAATGGCAAGATTTCATTTCTTTTGATGGCTGCATAGTATTCCATTGTGTATATATACCACATCTTCTTGATCCATTCATCTGTTGATGGACATCTAGGTTCTTTCCATAGTCTGGCTATTGTAGACATTGCTGCTATAAACATTCGGGTACACGTGCCCCTTCGGATCACTATGTTTGTATCTTTAGGGTAAATACCCAGTAGTGCAATTGCTGGGTCATAGGGTAGTTCTATTTTCAACATTTTGAGGAACCTCCATGCTGTTTTCCAGAGTGGTTGCACCAGCTTGCATTCCCACCAACAGTGGAGGAGGGTTCCCCTTTCTCCACATCCTCTCCAGCATCTGTCATTTCCTGACTTGTTCATTTTAGCCATTCTGACTGGTGTGAGGTGATATCTCATTGTGGTTTTGATTTGTATTTCCCTGATGCCGAGTGACGTGGAGCACTTTTTCATGTGTCTGTTGGCCATCTGGATGTCTTCTTTGCAGAAATGTCTGTTCATGTCCTCTGCCCATTTCTTGATTGGATTGTTTGTTCTTTGGGTGTTGAGTTTGCTAAGTTCCTTATAGATTTTGGATACTAGCCCTTTATCTGATATGTCGTTTGCAAATATCTTCTCCCATTCTGTCAGTTGTCTTTTGGTTTTGTTAACTGTTTCCTTTGCTGTGCAAAAGCTTTTGATCTTGATGAAATCCCAATAGTTCATTTTTGCCCTTGCTTCCCTTGCCTTTGCCGTTGTTCCTAGGAAGATGTTGCTATGGCTGAGGTCAAAGAGGTTGCTGCCTGCGTTCTCCTCAAGGATTTTGATGGATTCCTTTCTCACATTGAGGTCCTTCATCCATTTGGAGTCTATTTTCGTGTGTGGTGTAAGGAAGTGGTCCAATTTCGTTTTTTCTGCATGTGGCTGTCCAATTTTCCCAGCACCATTTATTGAAGAGGCTGTCTTTTTTCCATTGGACATTCTTTCCTGCTTTTTGAAGATTAGTTGACCATAGAGTTGAGGGTCGATTTCTGGGCTCTCTATTCTGTTCCACTGATCTATGTGTCTGTTTTTGTGCCAGTACCATGCTGTCTTGATGATGACAGCTTTGTAATAGAGCTTGAAGTCCGGAATTGTGATGCCACCAACTTTGGCTTTGTTCTTCAATATTCCTTTGGCTATTCGAGGTCTTTTCTGGTTCCATATAAATTTGAGGATTATTTGTTCCATTTCTTTGAAAAAAATGGATGGTATTTTGATAGGGATTGCATTAAATGTGTAGATTGCTTTAGGTAGCATAGACATTTTCACAATATTTATTCTTCCAATCCAGGAGCATGGAACATTTTTCCATTTTTTTGTGTCTTCCTCAATTTCTTTCATGAGTACTTTATAATTTTCTGTGTATAGATTCTTAGTCTCTTTGGTTAGGTTTATTCCTAGGTATCTTATAGTTTTGGGTACAATTGTAAATGGGATTGACTCCTTAATTTCTCTTTCTTCAGTCTTGTTGTTGGTGTACAGAAATGCAACTGATTTCTGTGCATTGATTTTATATCCTGACACTTTACTGAATTCCTGGACAAGTTCTAGCAGTTTTGGAGTGGAGTCTTTTGGGTTTTCCACATATAGTATCATATCATCTGCGAAGAGTGATAGTTTGACTTCTTCTTTACCAATTTGGATGCCTTTAATTTCTTTTTGTTGTCTGATTGCTGAGGCTAGGACTTCTAGTACTATGTTGAATAGCAGTGGTGATAATGGACATGCCTGCCGTGTTCCTGACCTTAACGGAAAAGCTTTCAGTTTTTCTCCATTGAGAATGATATTTGCGGTGGGTTTTTCATAGATGGCTTTGATAATATTGAGGTATGTGCCCTCTATCCCTACACTTTGAAGAGTTTTGATCAGGAAGGGATGCTGTACTTTATCAAATGCTTTTTCAGCATCTATTGAGAGTATCATATGGTTCTTGTTCTTTCTTTTATTAATGTGTTCTATCACATTGATTGATTTGCGGATGTTGAACCAACCCTGCAGCCCTGGAATAAATCCCACTTGATCGTGGTGAATAATCCTTTTAATGTACTGTTGAATCCTATTGGCTAGTATTTTGGTGAGAATTTTTGCGTCTGTGTTCATCAAGGATATTGGTCTGTAGTTCTCTTTTTTGGTGGGATCCTTGTCTGGTTTTGGGATCAAGGTGATGCTGGCCTCATAAAATGAGTTTGGAAGTTTTCCTTCCGTTTCTATTTTTTGGAACAGTTTCAGGAGAATAGGAATTAGTTCTTCTTTAAATGTTTGGTAGAATTCCCCTGGGAAGTCATCTGGCCCTGGGCTTTTGTTTGTTTGGAGATTTTTGATGACTGTTTCAATCTCCTTACTGGTTATGGGCCTGTTCAGGTTTTCTATTTCTTCCTGGTTCAGTTGTGGTAGTTTATATGTCTCTAGGAATGCATCCATTTCTTCCAGATTGTCCAGTTTGTTGGCGTAGAGTTGCTCATAGTATGTTTTTATAATTGTCTGTATTTCTTTGGTGTTAGTTGTGATCTCTCCTGTTTCATTCATGATTTTATTGATTTGGGTCCTTTCTCTTTTCTTTTTGATGAGTCTGGCCAGGGGTTTATCAATCTTATTGATTCTTTCAAAGAACCAGCTCCTAGTTTCATTGATTTTTTCTATTGTTTTTTTGGTTTCTATTTCGTTGATTTCTGCTCTGATCTTTATGATTTCTCTTCTCCTGCTGGGTTTAGGGTTTCTTTCTTGTTCTTTCTCCAGCTCCTTTACGCATAGGGTTAGGTTGTGTACTTGAGACCTTTCTTGTTTCTTGAGAAAGGCTTGTACCGCTATATATTTTCCTCTCAGGACTGCCTTTGCTGTGTCCCACAGATTTTGAACTGTTGTGTTTTCATTATCATTTGTTTCCATGAATTTTTTCAATTCTTCTTTAATTTCCTGGTTAACCCATTCATTCTTTAGAAGGATGCTGTTTAGTCTCCATGTATTTGGGTTCTTTCCAGCTTTCCTCTTGTGATTGAGTTCTAGCTTCAGAGCATTGTGGTCTGAAAATATGCAGGCAATAATCCCAATCTTTTGATACCGGTTGAGACCTGATTTGTGACCCAGGATGTGATCTATTCTGGAGAAGGTTCCATGTGCACTAGAGAAGAATGTGTATTCTGTTGCTTTGGGATGAAATGTTCTGAATATATCTGTGATGTCCATCTGCTCCAATGTGTCATTTAAGGCCTTTATTTCCTTGTTGATCTTTTGCTTGGATGATCTGTCCATTTCAGTGAGGGGAGTGTTCAAGTCCCCTACTATTATTGTATTATTATTGATGTGTTTCTTTAATTTTCTTATTAATTGGTTTATATAGTTGGCTGCTCCCACGTTAGGGGCATAAATATTTAAAATTGTTAGATCTTCTTGTTGGACAGACCCTTTGAGTAGGATATAGTGTCCTTCCTCATATCTTATTATAGTCTTTGGCTTAAAATCTAATTGATCTGATATAAGGATTGCCACCCCAGCTTTCTTCTGATGCCCATTAGCATGGTAAATTGTTTTCCACCCCCTCACTTTAAATCTGGAGGTGTCTTCGCGTCTAAAATGAGTTTCTTGTAGGCAACATACTGATGGGTTTTGTTTTTTTATCCATTCTGATACCCTGTGTCTTTTGATTGGGGCATTTAGCCCATTAACATTCAGGGTAACTATTGAGAGATATGAATTTAGTGCCATTATTAGCCTGTAAGGTGACTGTTACTGTATATTGTCTCTGTTCCTTTCTGATCTACTACTTTTAGGCTCTCTCTTTGCTTAGAGGACCCCTTTCAATATTTCCTGTAGAGCTGGTTTGGTGTTTGCAAATTCTTTCAGTTTTTGTTTGTCCTGGAAGCTTTTGATCTCTCCTTCTATTTTCAATGATAGCCTAGCTGGATAGAGTATTCTTGGCTGCATGTTTTTCTCCTTGAGTGCTCTGAATATATCATGCCAGCTCTTTCTGGCCTGCCAGGTCTCTGTGGATAAGTCTGCCGCCAATCTAATATTTTTACCATTGTATGTTACAGACTTCTTTTCTCGGGCTGCTTTCAGGATTTTCTCTTTGTCACTAAGACTTGTAAATTTTACTATTAGTGACGGGGTGTGGACCTATTCTTGTTGACTTTGAGGGGGGTTCTCTGCATCTCCTGGATTTTGATGCTTGTTCCCTTTTCCATATTAGGGAAATTCTCTCCAATGATTCTCTCCAATAGACCTTCCGCTCCCCTCTCTGTTTCTTCTTCTTCTGGAATCCCAATTATTCTAATGTTGTTTCGTCTTATGGTGTCACTTATCTCTCGAATTCTCCCCTCATTGTCCAGTAGCTGTTTGTCCCTCTTTTGCTCAGCTTCCTTATTCTCTGTCATTTGGTCTTCTATATCACTAATTCTTTCTTCTGCCTCATTTATCCTAGCAGTGAGAGCCTCCATTTTTGATTGCACCTCATTAATAGCTTGTTTGATTTCAACTTTGTTAGATTTTAGTTCTTTAATTTCTCCAGAAAGGGCTTTAATATCTCCAGAGAGGGTTTCTCTAATATCTTCCATGCCTTTTTCGAGCCCGGCTAGAATGTTCAGAATCGTCATTCTGAACTCTTGATCTGACATATTACCCATGTCTGTGTTGATTAGGTCCCTAGCCTTCGGTACTGTCTCTTGTTCTTTTGTTTGTGGTGATTTTTTCCGCCTTGTCATTTTGTCCAGATAAGAGGATATGAAGGAGCAAATAAAGTACTAAAAAGGTGGCAAAGACCCCGGAATAATGCGCTGTAACCAAATCAGAAGAGACCCCAAATTGTGGGGGGGAGAAAGGGGATAAAAACAGGTTCTGAAAAAAAAAGAAAAAAAAATTTTTAAAATAAAACAAATAAAAAAATATAAAAAAGAAAGAAAAATATATATATTTAGATGAACTAGTCAAAAAACGTTAAAAAAGGGTAAAAGTTTTAAAAAATTTAGCAGAAGAAGAAAAAAGTAAAAAGAAAAAAAATTGAAAAAAGAAAAAAAAAATTGAAAAAAAAAAAAAAAGAAAAAAAAATTGAAGTAGCCGCAAGACTAAAGAATCATGGGGGAAAAGCCATGAGTTCCGTGCTTTGCTTTCTCCTCCTCTGGAATTGCTCTGCTGTCTTAGGAATTGAATCTGCTTTCTCCTTGATAGATGAACTTCGTCCTGGCTGGATATTTTGTTGATCTTCTGGGGGAGGGGCCTGTTGTAGTGACTCTCAAGTGTCTTTGCCCGAGGCGGGATTGCACCGCCCTTACAGGCGGCCGGACTAAGTAATCGGCTCGGGTTCGCTTTTGGGAGCTTCTGTTCTTTGAACGCTTTCCGTAGAGTTCTGGAGGACGGGAATGAAAATGGCGGCCTCCCAGTCTCCAGCCCGGAGGAGCCGAGAGCCTGGGGCCCCACTCCTCAGTGCGCCCCCAGAGGACAGCATCCAATCACTCCCGTATCCCCAGCCTCTAGCCGCGCTCCGAGCTCACCCAGCCTGCGACCAGTTCAAGGTAACCCCGAGCTGAGAGTTCAGTCCTCGGCTCTGTCTCTGCAGCCGGCTTCTCCGTTCTAATACCTGCGAGCTCTCTGACACTCCGACACCCCCGATCCTTCTGTGACCCTGTGGGGCCTGGGGCCACGCTGGCCCCGCGTGGGCTTCGCCCCTGGAGCAATGTCCCTCAGTGGAACAGACTTTTAAAAGTCCTGATTTTGTCTCCGTTGCTCCGCCGCTTGCCGGGAGCCGGCCCCTCCCCCCGCGGTCTATCTTCCCATCGTTTTAGATTCACTTCTCCGCCAGTCCTACCTTTCAGAAAGTGGTTGATTTTCTGTTTCTAGAGTTGCTGTTCTTCTTCTCTTCGCTCTCCCTTTGGATTTGTAGGTGTTTGCAATGTTTAGATAAGCTATCGAGCTGATCTCCTGTTACCTGATGTAGTCTCAGGCTGCTACTTCTCCGCCATCTTAACTCCTCCCCCTCATATCATCTGCAAAGAGTGATAGTTTGAATTCTTCTTTGTCTATTTGGATGCCTTTAATTTCCTTTTGTTCTCTGATTGCTGAGACTAGGACTTCTAGTACTATGTTGAATATCAGTGGTGATAATGGACATCCCTGCCATGTTCCTGACCTTAACGGAAAAGCTTTCAGTTTTTCTCCATTGAGAATGATATTTGCAGTGAGTTTTTCATAGATGGCTTTGATGATATTGAGGTATGTGCCTTCTATGCCTACACTTTGAAAAGTTTTGATCAGGAAGGGATGCTGTACTTTGTCAAATGCTTTTTCAACATCTATTGAGAGTATCATGATTCTTGTTCTTTCTTTTATTAATGTGTTGTATCAAATTGATTGATTTGCAGATGTTGAACCAACCTTGCAGCCCTGGAATAAATCCCAATTGGTCGTGGTGAATTATCCTTTTAATGTACTGTTGAATCCTATTGGCTAGTATTTTGGTGAGAATTTTCGCATCTGTGTTCATCAAGGTTATTGGTCTGTAGTTCTCTTTTTTGATGAGATCCTTGTCTGGTTTTGGGATCAAGGTGATGCTGGCCTCATAAAATGAGTTTAGAAGTTTTCCTTCCATTTCTATTTTTTGGAACAGTTTCAGGAAATAGGAACTAGTTCTTCTTTAAATGTTTGGTAGAATTCCCCTGGGAAGTCATCTGGCCCTGGGCTTTTGTTTGTTTGAAGATTTTTGATGACTGTTTCAATCTCCTTACTGGTTATGGGCCTGTTCAGGTTTTCTGTTTCTTCCTGGTTCAGTTGTGGTAGTTTATATGTCTCTAGGAATGCATCCATTTCTTCCAGATTGTCTAATTTGTTGGTGTAGAGTTGCTCATAGTATGTTCTTATATTTGTCTTTATTTCTTTGGTGTTAGTTGTGATCTTCCTCTTTCACTCATGATTTTATTTAGTTGGGTCCTTTCTCTTTTCTTTTTGATAAGTCTGGCCAGGGATTTATCAATCTTATTAATTCTTTCAAAGAACCAGCTCCTAGATTCGTTGATTTATTCTATTGGGTTTTTTTTTTTTTTTTTTTTGGTTTCTATTTCATTGATGTCTGTTTTGATCTTTATGATTTCTCTTCTCCTGCTGGGTTTAGGGTTTCTTTTTTGTTCTTTCTCCAGCTCCTTTAGGTATAGGGTTAGGTTGTGTACTTGAGACCTTTCTTGTTTCTTGAGAAGAACTTATACCGCTATATATTTTCCTTTCAGGACTGCCTTTGCTGCGTCCCACAGATTTTGAACAGTTGTGTTTTCATTATTTGTTTCCATGAATTTTTTCAATTCTTCTTTAATTTCCTGGTTGGCCCATTCATTCTTTAGAAGGATGCTGTTTAGTCTCCATGTATTTGGATTCTTTCAAAATTTCCTCTTGTGATTGAGTTCTAGCTTCAGAGCATTGTGGTCTGAAAATATGCAGGGAATAATCCCAATCTTTTGATACCGGTTGAGACCCGATTTAGGACCCAGGATGTGATCTATTCTGGAGAGTGTTCCATGGGCACTAGAGAAGAATGTGTATTCTGTTGCTTTGGGATGAAATGTTCTGAATATATCTGTGATGTCCATCTGCTCCAATGTGTCATTTAAGGCCTTTATTTCCTTGTTGATCTTTTGCTTGGATGATCTGTCCATTTCAGTGAGGGGAGTGTTCAAGTCCCCTACTATTATTGTATTATTGTTGATGTGTTTCTTTGATTTTGTTATTAATTGGTTTATATAGTTGGCTGCTCCCACGTTAGGGGCATAAATATTTAAAATTGTTAGATCTTCTTGTTGGACAGACCCTTTGAGTACCATATAGTGTCCTTCCTCATCTCTTATTATAGTCCTTGTCTTAAAATCTAATTGAGCTGATATGAGGATTGCCACCCCAGCTTCCTTCTGATGCCCATTAGCATGGTAAATTGTTTTCCATCCCCTCATTTTAAATCTGGAGGTGTCTTCAGGTCTAAAATGAATTTCTTGTAGGCAATATATAGATGGGTTTTGTTTTTTTATCCATTCTGATACCCTGTGTCTTTTGATTGGGGCATTTAGCCCATTAACATTCAGGGTAACTATTGAGAGATATGAATTTAGTGCCATTATATTGCCTGCAAGGTGACTGTTACTGTATATTGTCTCTGTTCCTTTCTGATCTACTACTTTTAGGCTCTCTCTTTGCTTAGAGGACCCCTTTCAATATTTCCTGTAGAGCTGGTTTGGTGTTTGCAAATTCTTTCAGTTTTTGTTTGTCCTGGAAGCTTTTGATCTCTCCTTCTATTTTCAATGATAGCCTAGCTGGATAGAGTATTCTTGGCTGCATGTTTTTCTCGTTGAGTGCTCTGAATATATCATGCCAGCTCTTTCTGGCCTGCCAGGTCTCTGTGGATAATCTGCTGCCAATCTAATATTTTTACCATTGTAAGTTATAGACTTATATATAACATATATATATATATATATATGTATATATATATATATATATGTTATAGACTTATATATACCTTATATATAACTTATAAGTTATAGACTTATATATCCCCGGGCTGCTTTCAGGATATTCTCTTTGTCACTAAGACTTGTAAATTTTACTATTAGGTGACGGGGTGTGGACCTATTCTTGTTGATTTTGAGGGGAGTTCTCTGCACCTCCTGGATTTTGATGTTTGTTCCCTTTGCCATTTTAGGGAAATTCTCTCCAATAATTCTCTCCAATATACCTTCTGCTCCCCTCTCTCTTCTTCTTCTGGAATCCCAATTATTCTAATGTTGTTTCGTCTTATGGTGTCACTTATCTCTCGAATTCTCCCCTTTTGGTCCAGTAGCTGTTTGTCCCTCTTTTGCTCAGCTTCTTTATTCTCTGTCCTTTGGTCTTCTATATCACTAATTCTTTCTTCTGCCTCATTTACCCTAGCAGTGAGAGCCTCCATTTTTGTTTGCACCTCATTAATAGCTTTTTTGATTTCAACTTGGTTAGATTTTAGTTCTTTTATTTCTCCAGAAAGGGCTTTTATCTCTCCAGATAGGGTTTCTCTAATATCTTCCATGCCTTTTTCAAGCCCGGCTAGAACCTTGAGAATCGTCATTCTGAACTCTAGGTCTGACATATTACCAATGTTCGTATTGATTAGGTCCCTAGCCTTCGGTACTGCCTCCTGTTCTTTTTTTTTGTGGTGAATTTTTCCATCTTGTCATTTTCTCCAGATAAGAGTATATGAAGGAGCAAGTAAAATACCAAAAGTGTGGCAAAGACCCCAGAAAAATGCGCTTTATCCAATCAGAAGAGACCCCAAATCATGGGGGGTAAAAAGGGAATAAAAATAGGTTCAGAGAAAAAAGAAAAAATTAAAAAAAGAAAACAAAGAAAAAATATAAAAAAGAAATATATATATACATATATATATATATATTAGATAAACTAGTTTAAAAACGTTAAAAAAGAAAAGGTTAAAAGTTAAAAAAAATTAGCAGAATAAGAAAAACAAATTGAAAAAAAATTAAATTAACTGCAAGACTAAAGAATCATGGGGAGAAAGCCATGAGTTCTGTGCTTTGCTTTCTCCTCCTCTGGAAATCCGCTGCTGTCCTTGGTATTGAACCTGCTCTCCTTGGTAGGTGAACTTGGTCCTGGCTGGATTTCTTGTTGATCTTCTGGGGGAGGGGCCTGTTGTAGTGATTCTCAAGTGTCTTTTCCCAAGGCAGAGTTGTACCACCCTTACCAGGGGCCAGGCTACGTAATCTGCTCGGGTTTGCTTTCGGGAGCTTTTGTTCCCTGAGTGCTTTCCATAGAGTTCTGGATGACGGGATTGAAAATGGCAGCCTCCCAGTCTCCGGCCCGGAGGAGCCAAGAGCTCGGGGCCCCACTCCTCAGTGTGCCCTCAGAGAATAGCACTCAATCACTCCCGTCTCCCTGGCCTTCGGCCATGCTCTGAGCTCACCCAGCCTGCAACTGATTCAAGGTAATCCTGAGCTGAGAGTTCAGTCCTCAGCTCTGTCTCTGTAGCTGGCTTCCCTGCTCTAATACCTGTGAGCTCTGCGACACTCAGACACCCTGGATCTTTCTGTGACCCTGCGGGACCTGGGGCCACACTGACCCTGCGTGGGCTTCACCCTGGTTTAGCCTCTGGAGCAATGTCCCTCAGTGGAACAGACTTTTAAAAGTCCTGATTTAGTGCTCTGTTGCTCCGCCACTTGCCGGGAGCCGGTCCCTCCCCCTGCGGTCTATCTTCCTGTTGCTTTGGATTCACTTCTCCACCAGTCCTACCTTTCAGAAAATGGTTGATTTTCTGTTTCTAGAATTGCTGTTCTTCTTCTCTTTGATCTTCCATTGGATTTGTAGGTCTTTGCAATATTTAGATAAGCTATCTAGCTGATCTCCTGCTACCTGATGTAGTCTCAGCCTGCTACTTCTCCGCCATCTTGACTCCTCAGCCCTGTTTTTTTTTAAGCAGAGATTTTCCACTTGTTTTAATTTAATTCAATTTTTTTCTCACCAAATATATCTTTGTTGTATTCTCTTTCCTTGTGTTTACTATCATAACAAGTTGTTTTTTATACAATTACTTCAAAGCACCGGTTTGAAAATTGGGCTAATGGTCTTTATTATGTGTTTCTTTTCTTTCCTTTCTTTTTTTCTTTTTTTTAGATTTTGACAGAGCAAGCAAACAAGCAAGTATGAGCAGGGTGGGGGAAGGTTTACAATAGTTTTACAAGAAGAGGGTGGTTGGGCAGAGGAGAGGGAGAAGCAGACTTTCCATTGGACAAGGAGCCCAATGTGGGGCTTGATCCCAGAACCTCAGGATCATGACCTGAGCCAAAGGCAGGTGCTTAACTGAGTACGCCACCCAGGCACCCTTCTGTGTTTCCTTTCTATATGGCTAAGGGATATCAGGTCAGGGGATAGGGGCATATATGCTTATTTTAGTCTTCTCTCAACTGTCAGAATCCCTTGGAAAGGACACTGTGTTTTAGAATACACATTAATAGTGACTGCAACAATAAACTTTTACTTCTGCCAGAGACAACCAGTTCATTCCTCTAATCTACCTATCTCCTAGCTAAAAAGCTACTTTTCCCATTCTCTTTGCAGCTAGAATTACAGGAAATAGACAAAACCTAGGTACACTTTTTTTTTTTACTGTTACTTTTTTTTTCTTTACTTTATTGTAATTTCTATTATGCAAAAGCAGAAGCTTGACCAAAGTCACTCAGTTGGTGGGGACCATGGCTTATTTGAGGACATAAAAGTCCATTATAGATAGAAAGCAGAGAAAAAGACAGCATGGGTGAAATGGAAATGCTGAAGTTGAAAGAATATATAGTAGCCAGTCTACATAGTCTATGTATTAAATATTTACAAGGGTTTCAGCAGCTCAATGTTATGATGCCATGATTAGATCAGTATTTTTAAAAGCTATATCTTGTTACAGTATGGATAATGGATTAAAAGTGTTGTTTGGTGAATAAAGCAGTCAAGCCCAGGATGATAATCACTTTTATTTGATTGGTATAATGAAAATTGATAGAAGCACATGGATTTATAATTGATTTAGTTGTCAAAATGATGGAACCTAGAGAAGCTTAATTAGGAGGTATAAATTTGAGAAATACTGACATTCGTAAGTAATTAAGACTATAGGTATGGGCTCCTTCAGAAATCTAATATTGATTGAGGGAATCTAGGAACTTAGATCCAAGCCTTGCTAATTTCCACTATGCAAAGAGATGACAAAGAAAAATAGAGTGGGGTGGGTTAGGTAAAACTGCAAAAATTTGGTTGGGAATCTGGACAATGTCAACTATTTCCTTTGGAATACATGTTTCCCTTAGGCAAGACCTTTGTTATGCAGTAGTTTTACAAGAAGGCATTAGTCTGAAGTGGTTAAGAACATGAGTTCCAGCATCATATAACTGGGCTATTCTTAGATGTTGGCCCTACTAACTTCACTATGGGACCTTCTACAACTTATAAACCTCTCTATGGCTCCATTCCTCTTAAGTAAAATAATTACTTTTGGTGACACAGAGTTTTGAGAGTTAAAATATGCACCTGACATATAGTAATGCTAACAAAAGACAGTAGTTACAATGTCTGCCATAACTGAATTCTAGAATTATGTTACCAATCTCACTTTCTTCAAGAAAGAGCTTAACTACACAGTTATGAAGACAAAGATTATATTTGTGAAGTAAGTGTAATATTATAGAAAAAACCCTACATATTCAAAGATTATGCTAATCCATTTATTTTTATTATTTTTTTAAGATTGTAATTTTAAGTAACCTCTACACCCAACACGGGGCTTGAAACTGCAACTCTGAGATCAAGAGTCACATGTTCTACCAACTGAGCCAGCCAGGTGCCCCCCATATCAATCCATTGAAAGGAAAGTAGAGGTCTATAATAATTAGAAAAGTCTGCATGAAGTTTATCCATTCAAATAGCTTTAAATGGAATGCTATGTTTGGAGTATTAAAAGGAATGAAGTGGTACCAACTATCAATTCCTGAATAACAAAACACCCCAGGCTAAAAAGAAACCATTCAAATTATTCATGATTCGGTGAGTTACCAATTTGGATTGAGTTTAACTGGATGGTTCTTTGCCGATATCATCTAGTCACTTGTGTGGCTGCAGACATATGAAAGCTTGATTGCAGTTGGGTCATCTCAAATGTCCCCAGTCACATGTCTAATGCTTGGGGCTTCCTGTCAGATGGTTGATATAGGAAAGTTTATCTGGTTTGATTTGTCTCTGCTTCACTCAATTTCTCACCCTGTAGTACACTAGACCAGGCATCTGCAGCTAGTGTTTGGGGCAGCATTCTAAGAAAAAGAAAATAGAATCTGTAAGACTTTCAAAGACATAGGTTTGGTATTCCCTCAAATTTGCTTCCTCTAAATTTCATTGGTCAAAGAAAGTTGTAGTGCAAGAGAATGGAGAAATGGGTTCTGTGTTTCTTGAAGGGAAAAAATAACAAAAACTCATTGAAGAAATATATACATCCATATACGGATGAAAGGAAAGTGTATCCAATGGCTATTGCAGATGACAGATAAGGGGAACATACATGACAATAATATGAACCACCGCATGTTGAAATGTTAAGCCAGGCTGGTCTGCTTAGAGTGGAAATTTTTGTGTGAAGTCTTGAGCTATATAAAGTATTAACTCATGCAATTTCTAGAAAAACACTACCTGATAGAATTATATTCTAAACTACAATAGTGAGCCAAATACAAAATTTTAAATCATTAAACAAAGTAAAAAGGTGAAAAATATTTTCTTGACCCTATGTTAACATACATATATCATTATTTAAATGGGTAATCAAGCCTTTAAAGTCTTAGAGACATTTTGCTTTCTTTTTTTGTGCTAAGTATTTTAAATAGGGTATGATTTTAGGACATTTCAATTCAGGCAACTCACCTTTCACATGCACAGGAGCCAAATGTAGCAACTAGTCACTGATTAAAGAGTTCAGGTATATAATGCTGGATTTATAATTTTTTATTTGACCATTTTAGAAAAATATAGTTTCGGGGTGCCTGGGTGGCCCTGTCAGTTAAGCAGCTGACTCCTTGATTTCAGCTCAGATCATGATCTCAGGATTATGAGATTAAGCCCCATGTTGGTCTCTGCACTGGGCATGTAACCTGCTTAAGAGTCTTTCTCTCCCTTTCTCTTAGCCCCTTCCCCTCTCTTAAAATAAATAGAAAAATAAATAAATAGATAGATAAATAAATAGAAAAATATTGTTTCCAGTTTGTAGGAATAGAAAGATAATACCTTGGAATGATTGTAACTCTGTCTTCTAACTCTGGCTAAGGCACGTATGTGTATTTATAAAGTTAGTAAATGCTATTTTTATTTCCTTATCAAATAGTAAGGGTATTGGCTAATATATATATGTGTGTGTGTAAAATTGGTGATCTGGGTTCTTTCTGTCGTTTGGCTATTGTGGACATTGCTGTATCTTTGGGGTAAATCCCTAGGGATGCAATTGTTGGGTCATAGAGTAGCTGTATTTTCAACTTTCTGAGGAAACTCCAAACTGTTTTCAAATGTGGCTGCACCAGCTTGCATTCCTACCAACAATATAGGAAGGTTCCCCTTTCTCTGCATCCGCTCCAACATCTGTCTTCTTCTGACTTGCTAATTTTAACCATTCTGACTGTGTGAGGTGTTATCTCATTGTGATTTTGATTTGTATTTCCCTGATGCTGAGTGATGTTGAGCATTTTTTCACGTGTCTTTGGTCATTTGTATGTCTTCTTTGGAGAAATGTCTTCTGTCCATTTCTTGGTTGGACTATTTTGTTCTCTGGGTGTTGAGTTTGATAAATTCCTCATAAATTTGGATACTAGGGCACCTGGGTGGCTCAGTTGGTGGGGCGCCTGCCTTCAGCTCAAATCATGATCCCAGAGTCCTAGGATTGAGTCCTACATGGGGTTCCCAGCTGCATGGGGAGTCTGCTTCTCCCTCTGACCTTCTCCCCTCTCATGCTCTCTCTCTCTCAAATAAATAAATAAAATCTTAAAAAAAATTTGGATACTAGTCCTCTGATAACACATTATATATACATACACACACACATACACACAGAACAGAGTACTATTCAGCAATCAGAAAAATGAAACTTTGCCATTTGCAATTACATGGATGGAACTAGAGGATATTATGCTAAGTGAAATAAGTCAATCAGAGAAAGACAATTATCATATGATCTCCCTCATATGTAGAATTTAAGAGACAAAACAGAGGATTGTGGAGGAAGGGAGGGAAGAATAAAACAAGACAAAGTCAGAGAGGGAGACAACCCATAAGAGACTCTTGATCATAAGAAACAAACTGATGGTTACTGCAGGGGGTGGTGGGCAGGGGAAAGAATAATTGGGTAATGGATATTAAGTAGGGCACATGATGTAATGAGCACTGGGTGTTATATACAATTGATGAATCACGAACTCTACCTGCGAAACTAATAGTATGCTACATATAAATTAATTGAATTTAAGTAAAAAAAAAAGAAAAAAGAAAAAGAAAAGAAAAGTATATGGCTTTAAACTGTGGCAATGGAAAGACAGGAGAAAATGTCACACTGATTTGGGAAAGTATATTACTTCTAGAACTCATATGGTATTGCTCCTTATACCATTTGTTCCATCGTATTTAACTCAAGTTGTTCACAGGATTTCCATTAGGCATGTGGACACTTCTAATAACAAATCAACTGACTATGTAGATGTGGGGAAGGGAAATAATTTTTCCTTACTCTTCTGGGTTCTTGCCTGAGACCCAACCCTACAATAAAAGACCATTAATAGAAGAAAAACAAGTGTAACAACAGGTACACCTCCTATATACCTGAGCCATACCCAGAAAAACCGAGTTAGTCCCCAAGCCACCACTTTTAAAAACTATCTCCAGCTAAAGGCAAAGGATCTTTGTGGGGGGTGGGGCGATTAGAGAGGGCAGGGAGCCAGTCATGGCAAGCTATTGGGAAAAGCACAGAAAACAAAGATAAGGTTGTTACCCAGATTTAGGCCATTTCCTTCTCCATTAATAAGAGTTTCTATATATTTTTTTCCTGATACAGGGAGGGAGACACCCTTACAGATGGGGATTTCCTTTCTAAATGTAAAAGTCTCTTACAAAAGGATAGCTTATATACAGTTTTCAGAACTTTTCATATCTGCTGTTTTTTAAGTGGGCAGCCTTTAATAATCCATATGCCCAAGAGATATATTTTGTGTGGTAAATTTTGCTTCCATTCATAGATAAACTTTTCTATAAATGCAGTTGCTAAATTGCTAAATTAGAACTTAGATGTTTAAATAACCTCTAAGAACAGGTATATGGATTTGTATTTTGCTAAGTAATAAATACTATTAATTGAATCAGACTTATTCCTGGGAAGCTTCTCCACAAATTTCCTTTCTATACAACCACAAATTTTATAATAGTTTACTAATGTTTAAAACATTATCAGCACTATCTTGTCAAATAAAAACTGCAAAAAATTTAAGTGGCATATGGTAGCAATAATATATATTAATATAACTGACTAAAAAAAACCCTGAGGATCCCAATTTAGCAATTTGGAAAATTGAAGTAAAAAACAGAAAATGAGGTGAAGTAAGTGTGTCAGATACAATTAAAAGATTATATATACATATTTATAGTGTATATTATTATATTTTATAAATGTATATATGTTATATATAGTATATTATATATAGTATATTGTGTGTGTATATATACACACACATTAAAGAAAATTGAAATTGTTCTACTTTGCGTCAAAAGGTATTAAATAATGAAAATTCAACTTTGTAAATTTAAAAATCTGGTTGGTTTTAGTCAATGTCTTATGAATTGGGCAGCAATGCTTCTTACAAATAGAATGGTACTCTGAGGAGGTGTACAAAATGGAGGCTTTTATAGGCAGAAATGGGATAGGACAAGGAGGTTATTAGCTAAAGAAAAGAAAGGTCACCTACCCCTGGAGGGAAGGACAGAGGTCTTATCATGTGATTACCTTACTGTTGGGTCGTCCAGCTCCCGGAGTGCAGGAGGAACAATAGAAATGACCTCCATCTTCCAGCCTCCTCCCCCAACCCCTCTCCTTAACCCTTTACTCCCCTGCCAAAAGGATGTAGGCCCAGGTCACATCTCCATAGGTAACCCAATACCCATGCAGGAAACAGAAGTATCAGGACCCCCCACCCCTTACCCTCCAATCACCAAATACCCTACCATATATGGATGTGAGCCCATGCCCTACCTTGGCGTGATAAAAGACTCCCGCCAACTCCCTCCCAGTGCGACTTCCCCTACTCCTCTTTCCAGAATCTCGGAACCTCACCGGAGAGTGCCCACCTCTTCCCAGTGCGACTTTCCTGGCTCCCCTTCTCCTGAGCCCTGAAACTTCGTGGGAGAGTGCCTTTAATAAAGCTTGCCTTGTGCCTACCTCACCTGGTGTCGTGTTTATCTCACCTATAAAACCTTACACTTATGAGTGCTGATCACAAATTCCAGACTAATTGGTTTAAAATTCCACTCCTAGGAGAGACTGACACTGCAATTAGGTTAGGTATTAAATCTTGGTGGCCCTTATCCTAAGTGACTACATTTTAGACCTGTTGTTTCTTTTTAACAAGGATAAATTGTTAACATAAGAGAATTTAAAAGAAAAACTGGATTTAAAATATTTTCATATAGGTAAATTAGAATGTTAAGCAGCTCCCTGATAAAGCTATGTTTAAATCTTATTGTAGTTAAGTTAGTAGGCATTAGAACTTTGAAATTAGAGCAATCCTTAGAATTTTGAAAGCATATATATGGTGTACAGTCCAAGACAACTATATCATTTGGCCACAGGGAACCTGGTCAACTGTAAGAATAGTATTACAATACCATTTGGAATCTAATCCCAAATCCGCACCTACTTGGTTTGCTACACCTTAATATTCCTGCTAGCCCTCCAGCTAATTTTTCTTCACAGTGGGTCATAACTAACGTCTGCTCCTTGCTTATCTCTGACATTTTACTGCTGCTCATCTATCTTCTGCTGATGACAGAATGTGTGCCAATATAGCTCTATAACTTTGCTTCCTCTGCTTGGATGCACAGAACAACTATGTTTTTGCCACTTTACTGTCCTCTCTGCAATGCCTTAGAATTGGGAAAATGTCATTTGCTGTAATGATTGTAAGACTTTTAATCAAATCTGCATTGAGTTTTTCTTGTGATTATAGATCAGTAGGGAAGTGACTCTTGTTTTCAGTAAGCAAATAATCTTTTCTTCTCATTTTAAGATTCTGTTTATCGGGATACATTAAAAGATTTCCCTCGGATATATGAAGCACATCTGTTAGTCATGTCCCACACATTCCTCTTAGTTCTTAAATGATGTCCCAGGTTGAGTCACATGAGTTTGGACTAACAACAAGAGTAGTTGCTTTGCTACCCCTCCGTGAAACCAAGCAATTGTGTTCTCATCATTTTCGTGTTTTATTCCCCATGTTACTGGAAAATGCACTTGTCACCACTTGTCACTAAGGTCCTAGGTTTTGCTGCAAACAAGCCTCCTGGGGGGTGAAGGGGAAGAGAAGTAGCCAGTCAGATATATGAATCTTTGGCATAAGGATTATCTTGTGCTGTTTTGTTTTGTTTTGTCTTTTAATATTTTCTTTCTTTGAGAGAGAGAGCAAGAGCTGGGAGGAGAGGAAAGAGCAGGCTCTCTACTAAGCATGTACGTATCCTGACACGGAGCTGGATCCCAGGAACAGGGATAACGACCTGAGCCAAAGGCAAAAGTTTAACTGACTGAGCCACCCAGGTGCCCCTTGAGCTGGTTGTTTTTAAGAAATAGCAGACACAGGAAAATCTCTGAAAATCTACAAGTTACTCTTTTATAAGGGACATTTACATTTAAAAGGAAATCTCCATTTGTGAGGCTATCTCTGTACTAGGAAAAGGAAGATGATTAAATCTCTGGAAACTCTTACCAATGGAGAAGGCACAACATAAATCTGTGTAACATCTATAATCTTATTCACTGTGCTTTTCCCAGTAACTTCTTATAAGCAGCTCCCACATCCCCAATATCTTTCTTTTCCCTCTAGCTGAAGATGGTATTTAGGATGGTGACTTGGGCCATTTCAGGTAGTTACTCAGTTTTTCTGGACATCTCCTATGTATACAGGAAGTATTTGTATTATTAAACTTCTGTTTATATTTCTTCTATAATCTATATATTTTTTAATTTCTCCTATATATAAATTATATATATAATATATATATTATAATTATATTATATTATATTATAATTATATATTATATATAATATAATATAATATAATATAATATAATATAATATAATATATAATATATATATTATATATTATATATAATTATATTATAATATATATTATAATATAATTATATATATAATATAATTATATAATATAATATATACAATATACAATATATTGTATATATCATATACATTTATATTATATATATATAGATGTATATATATATATTATATATATACATCTATATTATATATAATATATTGTATATATAATATACAATATAATATATATTGATATATATAATATATGATATCATATATATAATTTATATTATATTATAATAATATATATAATATATTATATGTATGATTATATATATAATATAATTTATACATAATATATAATATAATATATATAATATTATATATATAATATAATATAATATAATATATTTCTTCTATAATTACAGGGTAGTCTTAGCAAGGAAGCTAAAGTAAAAGGAAATTTATTTTTTCCTCCCTTGCAGTGGCATACCTGGATCACAGTTTCTGAATTCTGAAATAAACATGTTGATTAATGTTATGCTTTCCATTCTTCTAGTCCTCTCTACTTGCTGCTGTCTCTAATGAGACTCTGACATGTTTTTTACCTCATAAAAACTTTAGCATATACAATAATCTATCCATTTAATAAAATTTTATTTCTTCCTTGAGGAAAATTTGACAGGGGACATTTTTTTTTTCTGTTTTTTTGAGAATCTCCATTTACATGATTTTTGTTTTAGATTGTATGGCTTTATAAAGGAGAGATTTATTAGACATTTTCTTTGGTAAATCGTTCTCTAGATTTGGAGATATAGTCAAATAAATTACTCTGACATAGTTATAGCTTAATGTATCTTCTCAAAATGATCAATTTGTCACAGATTTTTTAACAGAAGACTGTATTCTAAAATGTCCTTTCCAGAATTGTATTTTAAATACCAGTTTTACATGATATTTTCAAACTTGTAAAATTCTTGGTGACAATCTTAAGCTTCTCTGAGAGAGGAACTAATGATTTTCTAATTCAGTCTACATTGCATAAACAATGGGAAGTTATATATTTGAGAAAGACATTTATCATCTTCTGAAAACTGAAAATGACCCCGTTCAAAGTATGTTTATGATGTAACCTGACAAACATAATATTGAATAAAAACTATAGATTAATCTTATGTGTAGGGTAAACATATAACTTCTCATCCAAACTGATAATTTGAGAATAAAGTTATGTGCTATTACTGATTGTCGTAGGAAAACGGACATAAAATTCAGGGTTTCTGAGCAAAATAAAACATATGATCACCATACTAATGTAATTTTGAAATGTTAGAATATTAATTGAATGGATAAATTCATCACTTCCAGGCAAGGACTGTAAGAATAATTTTGTAACATTCCAGTTCAACCAAACTGTAATTTATGAGATACAGGATTGATTTAATAATATCATAAGTTATGAGAATAAAGAGAAAGAAAGAAAGTAAAATCTCCTATTGCAATTCTGTATCAATTATAAGATATACCTTAATAATTGAAACTTAAAAATGCTAAAAATGCACGTCTTATAGTTAAGGAAAGAAAATATGAAGATATTAATACAATAGGCCATATTGAGTTAGCAATAATTTAAGACTATGAAAATTGTAACAAACACTGAAAAGACAGTTAAAAATATATAATACTTTCATTACAAGGAAACAAGTTGAAGACAAATGTTTCCATGTTAAAATATATCTATTTCAAATCATCATCACATTTAAAATCTGATACTTAGCAATGTACTATGAAAAGTATAATAAGCCGCATCTTTAATTCTCATTTTATTAGGAATAGTAGTATGCTGGTGCAGTACACAATAAAAAGGCAGTGATAAATTTTCAAAACAATTAGAAAACGGTGGCCAAAATGTTCGTTATTGAAAGGTACATTTTTTACTGCACAGAGAACAAATCAGTCATACTTCTGGCGTTTGGAAGGCATCTTTAGGAGTACAAAGAAACTGCTAACAGACAGATTCCTCCCACTGAAAAAATAATAATGCTTACTGAAGATGCTTTTGAATATATAGAACATCTATTTGAAAACAGGCTCCATGACCAATTTTATAAATACCTTTTTTTTAACAGCGACATTTGATATAATGAAACTATCAATTATATACAAAGTTTGAAATATCAAATATATCAAGACCATGATAATGCTTGTTGGACTCAAACAATTGCAAGTCTTCAGATCTCCATTAACTTAGTTTTCTATGGTTGGTGCTGTGGATACTAATCACTTCCCCTCTACCTCTACAGGTTGTGATATAATTGTGAAATAGTCAAAGAATATATATAAGGATGAAAATGTCAGCTTTCCTAATTGTAACATTTGATTAGAAAATATCACCTGAGGGACGCCTGGGTGGCTCAGTTGGTTAAGCGGCTGCCTTCGGCTCAGGTCATGATCCTAGCATCCTGGGATCGAGTCCCATATCGGGCTCCTTGCTCGGCAGGGAGCCTGCTTCTCCCTCTGCCTCTGCCTACCTCTCTGCCTACTTGTGATCTTTCTCTCTCTGTCTCTCTCTCTCTCTCTCACAAATAAATAAATAAAATCTTAAAAAAAAAAAAAGAAAAGAAAAAAGAAAATATCACCTGAAATGAAATCAGATTCCTGTTATGGGTTGACTTGTGTGGGTTGAATTTATAAGTTGAAGTTCTTAACAACAGTACCTTGGAAATACTGCAGAAAGAATTAGTTGAGACCATACAAAAGTAGATAGACTTCTGGTTTGTGTCACTGGTGTCCTTGTATAAAGAATGCCATGTGAAGAAAAAAAGTCATACAAGAAAGATGATATACAAAATATAAGAAGAATGTCATCTACAAACCAAGGAATACCCAAGGCTACCAGAAGGTGGGAGAAAGGTATGGAACAGCATAGTTCTCAGAAGGAACCAGGCCTGCCAAAACCTTGATTTTGGAACTTTTAGCCTCTGGAACTGTAGGAAAAATAAATTTCTGTTGTTTTAGCCACCTAATATGTAGTTCTTCCTTATAGCAACCTTAGGAAACGAATGCAATTTCTTACTATTCTGCACTCACCCACTACTCCCAACTAAATTTAAAAAGTGGGTTCAGATTGTTTGGATTTTTGTTATGATTTGTATAAGTTAGTTATATATTTTGGATATTAGCCTCCCTCCAAAACCCTGTATGAGATATGATTTGCAAATACTTTTTCCCATCTAGTAGACCACATTTTCATTTTATTGATGGTTTCCTTTGCTCTGCAGAAATTTTTAGTTAGATGTAGTCTCACCTGTTGATTTTTGCTTTTGTTACCTTTGCTTTTGGAATTAGACACAAAAAAATCATTGCTAAGATCAAATGTCAAAGAGATTACTGCCTGTGTTTTCTTCAGGAAGTTTTGTGGTTTCAGGGCTTACTCTCAAGTCTTTAATCCTTTTTGAGTTAGTGTTTACAAGTGGTATGAGATAGTATTGTAGTTTCATTCTTTTTCATGGAGCTGCCTAATTTTCCCAACATCATTTATTGAAATACTACCCTTTCTTCATTGTGTATTTTTGGCTCCTTTGTCATAAATTAATTGACCATATACGTTTGAGTCTATTTCTGGGATATCTATTCTGTTCCATTAATTTATGTGTCTGTTTTTATGCCAATACCATGCTCTTTTGAGTACTACAGCTTTGTAATATACTTTGAAATCAGGAAGTGTGATATTTAGCTTTGTTCTTTCTCAAGATTGCTTTGGCTACTTGGGATCATTTGTGGTTCCATACAAATTTCAGAATTGTTTGTTCTGGTTCTGTGAAAAATGCCCTTTGAATTTTGATAGGGATTGCATTGATTTTGCAGATTGTTTTCAGTAGCATGAACATTTTAACAATATTAATTCATTTAATCCATGAACATAGAATAATATTTAACATTTTCTATAAAATAGGGTTATTGGCAATAAACTCCTTTAGCTTTTGGTTTTCTAGAAAACTAGTTATCCCTCATTCAATTCTGAATGAAAATCTTGCCAGGAGTTATTGCTGAATTTTTTTTTTTCCTTTCAGAACTTTGAATATACCATTCTACTCCTTTCTGACCTGCAAAAGTTTTTGCTGAAACATCTGTCTAAAGGGGGTTTGCTTGTATGCACACATTGTTTTTCTCTTGCTGCTTTTAAGATTCCCTCTTTATTTTCGCTTTTTAATTTTAATTATAATGTGTCTTAGTGTGGATCTCTTAAGCTTCATCTTAATTGAAACTCTCTAGGCTTCCTGATCTGGGTATCTATCTCCTTCCTCAGGTTAGGAAAGTTTTCAGTCATTATTCCCTCAAACTAGTTTTCTGCCTCTTTTCTCTCCCTTCTCATCCTGGGATCCTTAGAAAATGAATGTTATTCCACTTGATGATGGTCTATCATCCTGGGATCCTTAGAAAATGAATGCTATTCCACTTGATGGTGGTCTATATATGCCGTAAGCTATCTTCACTTTTTAAAGTTCTCTCTCTCTCACTCTCTCTCTTTTCCTATGTGTTTGGGTGAGTTCCACTGCTCTGTGTTCTGGACCACTAATCTTTTTTTGTGCTCCATCTAGTCTTCTGTCAAACCTCTTTACCTTATTTTTCAGTTCAGTTGTTGTATTCTTCAGCTATGTGACCTCCATTTGGCATTTGCTTATATTTTATATCTCTTTGTTGAAGTTCTCACTGTGCTCATCCATTTTCCTCCTGAGTTCAGTGAACATCTTTATGACCATTTCGTTGAATTCTTTATTAGGTAAATTACTTATCTCAGTTTCATGAAGGTATTTTTTTCTGAGGTTTTATCTGGCTCTTTTGTTTGACATATATGCCTGGTTTTTGTTTGTTTGTTTTTCATTTTGCTTATCTCTGTTTATTTTTTTGTAGGAAATGAAAGAATTATGTCTTCCAGTCATGAAGGACTGGCCTCATGTAGGAGATGGAATTTATTACTCAAGATGTTGTCTCCCAAACCTTCGTGATTGTCTAAGTAGCCCGATTTATTTTTGTTAGGCCCTAACTGTTGAAGGTACACCAAGATCTGTCAGTATTCTAAAGAGAAGGTTATCAATCAGCATCTCATTTCAAGCTGATTGGAAGCCAGAACTTCAGGCTAAAGCTTTTAAAGTGTACAAATGTAGAGTCCTGAGGGACAAAAAACTCTGCAGGTCTCCTAACCAGGCAATCTGAAAGCATCCCCTGGGCAATGGAGGCAAAAATTGCAGCTCCAGAGAAGTATATAAGCTCTTTTGGGGTAGGTACTGTGAGCTGCCGCAAGGCCAAGGGAGAGCACAGTGATGGCATCCATCAGCTTACAGACCCCCAAAGAAACTCTGTGGCCTCTAGATATGTGACAAACATGAAATCTCCTAGCCATTTAGCTAGTTTTCTAGTCTTTCTCAGAGGGAATTGTTCCTTATGTAACTGTAGATGTGGTTTGTCCATGGGATTTGGTGAGTTTGGTATCTTTCTATGCTGAAAATTTTTTTAACAATCCTAATTTAGATTTTTAAACAGGATGCCTGATCGGTTAAAATTCGATGATATGGCAAATGTTAACAAATATAACATTTAAATTATAACTTGAATAAACAACATCTTTCCAATAACTGGATTATAGGTTTCAAGCCCTAATTTAGGTTCTGAAATAACATTTATTGCTTGAATAATAACATTCAAAGCTATCAGAAATAACTAGAATTATGTGCAATCTATTTATGATTATCTGAAAAAATGAACCCTATTAAGCACATTTTTTTGTAGGAGTGCCTGTGTATTTATTATTAAAGTATATTTATTTTAAGGAAGATATCTTAAATGTAAAGTTTTTTTTAAGAAATTTCGGGTGATAATAGTGCAAATAGATAAGACTGACAATTTTTAAACAACCTTTCATGGTAAAAATGTTATTATATTTTCTCATCACAAAATATGAACATCTACAAGTACATTTTGAAAGAGTGGTTAGAGTGTTGTCATGGAAACATTCCTATGCTACCACTCTATGAGTCTGTGCAAAATTTTCCAGACTCTGCTCTTAATAATCTCAATACTATCCAATAATGCCATTGATGTGGTACATGCCTCTTGTACCACAGATATTGAAATTGATATAAAATCCTTTATTTTCCATCTAAAAGTGAAAAAATAAAATCTATCTAAATTGGCAGTAAAACATTTTTGATTTCTATATTAGTAACACCTTACTTAGAAACTAGAATAGTGATCCGAAGGGGCACGTGTACCCGAATGTTTATAGAAGCAATGTCTACAATAGCCAGACTATGGAAAGAACCTAGATGTCCATCAACAGATGAATGGATAAAGAAGAAGTGGTATATATACACAATGGAATACTATGCAGCCATCAAAAGAAATGAAATCATGCCATTTGCGACGACGTGGATGGAACTAGAGCGTATCATGCTTAGTGAAATAAGTCAATTGGAGAAAGACAACTATCATATGATCTCCCTGATATGAGGACATGGAGAAGCAACATGGGGGGTTAGGGGGATAGGAGAAGAGTAAATGAAACAAGATGGGATTGGGAGGGAGACAAACCATAAATGACTCTTAATCTCACAAAACAAACTGGGGGTTGATGGGGGGAGGTGGGATTGGGAGAGGGGGAGCGGGCTATGGACATTGGGGAGGGGAGGCGAACCATAAGAGACTATGTACTCTGAAAAACAACCTGAGGGTTTTGAAGGCTCAGGGGTGGGAGGTTGGGGCAACCTGAGGGTTTTGAAGGGTCAGGGGTGGGAGGTTGGGGGAACAGGTGGTGGGTAATGGGGAGGGCACGTTTTGCATGGAGCACTGGGTGTTGTGCAAAAAGAATGAATACTGTTACACTGAAAAAATAAATAAAATGAAAAAAAAAAGAAAAAAAAAAAAACAAAAAGATATATGGGGGCGCCTGGGTGGCTCAGTGGGTTAAAGCCTCTGCCTTCCGCTTGGGTCATGGTCCCAGGGTCCTGGGATTGAGCCCCACATCGGGCTCTCTGCTCAGCAGGGAGCCTACTTCCTCCTCTGTCTCTGCCTGCCTCTCTGCCTACTTGTGACCTCTGTCTGTCAAATAAATAAATAAATAATCTTTAAAAAAAAAAAAAAAAAAGAAACTAGAATATAGCAAAAATTTTTAAATTAGTATTTTCTGTTATATACTTTTAAAATGCTTTATATATATGAATATCTCTACAAATGCATATTTATGTATTTATATACATATAATATATTTGCTTTTGTTTATTTATTTATATTAAGACTTTTGTAGCAAGATGGCTCAAGCTACTGCAAAATTTGCGATCATGTTTTGAGATGGTTGTAATTCATGGTTGAATTTGAATCTGGGTGACATACATTAATAACTATTAGAATTAACTTTCATTATACTGGACTCAACTTATTGATTGTTTTCCAGACCATTTAACACTCAACTTGTTCTTTGGGAATGAAAATCATGTAAATAAGATTACAATGACATTGACAAGTTATGTGTACTTCATAGTGCAAGGAGAGGGAATAATAATAACAACAACAATAATAATAAGAGCTCTTGTATATTTTGTATTTTCTCCATTACAGACACTTTGGTTAGCACTTGAAAATCTGTTTAACTATGAGATTTTAATTCTATTTTATGAACTAGAAAATCTATGCTCAGAAAGATTGTGTAATTTGTCTAATATTGCAAAATTTTTAAGTGTTTGAATCTGGAACTAAAATACAAGTTTATTTGACATTAAAGCCAATTCTTTTTTTTTTTTTTTTAAGATTTTATTTATTTATTTGACAGATAGAGATCACAAGTAGGGAGAGAGGCAGGTAGAGAGAGTGGAGGAAGCAGGCTCCCTGCCAAGCAGAGAGCCCGATGCGGGGCTCGATCCCAGGACCCTGGGATCATGACCTGAGCGAAAGGCAGAGGCTTTAACCCACTGAGCCACCCAGGCGCCCCAAAGCCAGTTCTTGTAGCACTGATATATACTGTTTCTCAGAGCAATGGACTATGGTTATTATAGTGGAAGCTAGCTACAAACAAGATACAAACATTAATTTAGATTTTAAAAGATAAGTAAGAATTCATCAGAAAAACGGAATCATGAAAAGTAGAATAAAAAATGTTATGTTATAAATCTTGCCCCACTGTTTATTAGCATTATGATGTTTGTCCAGTTACTTAATGAGTAATTATATCAAAACAAGGAAAATAGCATTATGGAGTTATAGGCTCATTTTGATAATTACATAAAATTAATGTATAGGGGCACCTGGGTGACTCAGTGGGTTAAGGCCTCTGCCTTCAGCTCAGGCCATGGTCCTGGGGTCCTGGGATGGAGGTCCGCATCGGGCTCTCTGCTCAGCAGGGAGCCTGCTTCCTCCTCTCTCTCTGCCTTCCTCTCTGCCTACTTGTGATCTCTCTCTCTCTGTGTCAAATAAATAAATAAAATCTTAAAAAAAAATTAATGTATATAAAGAATGTAGCCTAATGCCCATCAAAAAAGATGTACTTAAAAAATAAGTATATAAAAGGTCCCATATTAGTAAACGACTTTAAAAATCCTGGAATTACTATTTTTTAAATACCACCAAAAAGAATGATGGTATAAATTAAATCTTTTAGGTCATAGGGTAGTTCTATTTTCAACATTTTGAGGAACCTCCATGCTGTTTTCCAGAGTGGTTGCACCAGCTTGCATTCCCACCAACAGTGGAGGAGGGTTCCCCTTTCTCCACATCCTCGCCAGCATCTGTCATTTCCTGACTTGTTAATTTTAGCCATTCTGACTGGTGTGAGGTGATATCTCATTGTGGTTTTGATTTGTATTTCCCTGATGCCGAGTGACGTGGAGCACTTTTTCATGTGTCTGTTGGCCATCTGGATGTCTTCTTTGCAGAAATGTCTGTTCATGTCCTCTGCCCATTTCTTGATTGGATTGTTTGTTCTTTGGGTGTTGAGTTTGCTAAGTTCCTTATAGATTTTGGATACTAGCCCTTTATCTGATATGTCGTTTGCAAATATCTTCTCCCATTCTGTCAGCTGTCTTTTGGTTTTGTTAACTGTTTCCTTTGCTGTGCAAAAGCTTTTGATCTTGATGAAATCCCAATAGTTCATTTTCGCCCTTGCTTCCCTTGCCTTTGCCGTTGTTCCTAGGAAGATGTTGCTGCGGCTGAGGTCGAAGAGGTTGCTGCCTGCATTCTCCTCAAGGATTTTGATGGATTCCTTTCTCACATTGAGGTCCTTCATCCATTTGGAGTCTATTTTCGTGTGTGGTGTAAGGAAGTGGTCCAGTTTCATTTTTCTGCATGTGGCTGTCCAATTTTCCCAGCACCATTTATTGAAGAGGCTGTCTTTTTTCCATTGGACATTCTTTCCTGCTTTGTCAAAGATGAGTTGACCATAGAGTTGAGGGTCGATTTCTGGGCTCTCTATTCTGTTCCACTGGTCTATGTGTCTGTTTTTGTGCCAGTACCATGCTGTCTTGATGATGACAGCTTTGTAATAGAGCTTGAAGTCCGGAATTGTGATGCCACCAACTTTGACTTTGTTCTTCAATATTCCTTTGGCTATTCGAGGTCTTTTCTGGTTCCATATAAATTTTAGGATTATTTGTTCCATTTCTTTGAAAAAAATGGATGGTATTTTGATAGGGATTGCATTAAATGTGTAGATTGCTTTAGGTAGCATAGACATTTTCACAATATTTATTCTTCCAATCCAGGAGCATGGAACATTTTTCCATTTTTTTGTGTCTTCCTCAATTTCTTTCATGAGTACTTTATAATTTTCTGTGTATAGATTCTTCGTCTCTTTGGTTAGGTTTATTCCTAGGTATCTTATAGTTTTGGGTACAATTGTAAATGGGATTGACTCCTTAATTTCTCTTTCTTCAGTCTTGTTGTTGGTGTACAGAAATGCAACTGATTTCTGTGCATTGATTTTATATCCTGACACTTTACTGAATTCCTGTACAAGTTCTAGCAGTTTTGGAGTGGAGTCTTTTGGGTTTTCCACATATAGTATCATATCATCTGCGAAGAGTGATAGTTTGACTGCTTCTTTACCAATTTGGATGCCTTTAATTTCTTTTTGTTGTCTGATTGCTGAGGCTAGGACTTCTAGTACTATGTTGAATAGCAGTGGTGATAATGGACATCCCTGCCGTGTTCCTGACCTTAACGGAAAAGCTTTCAGTTTTTCTCCATTGAGAATGATATTTGCGGTGGGTTTTTCATAGATGGCTTTGACAATATTGAGGTATGTGCCCTCTATCCCCACACTTTGAAGAGTTTTGATCAGGAAGGGATGCTGTACTTTGTCAAATGCTTTTTCAGCATCTATTGAGAGTATCATATGGTTCTTGTTCTTTCTTTTATTAATGTGTTCTATCACATTGATTGATTTGCGGATGTTGAACCAACCCTGCAGCCCTGGAATAAATCCCACTTGATCGTGGTGAATAATCCTTTTAATGTACTGTTGAATCCTATTGGCTAGTATTTTGGCGAGAATTTTTGCGTCTGTGTTCATCAAGGATATTGGTCTGTAGTTCTATGACCCAGCAATTGCACTACTGGGTATTTACCCTAAAGATACAAACATAGTGATCCGAAGGGGCACGTGTACCCGAATGTTTATAGCAGCAATGTCTACAATAGCCAGACTATGGAAAAAACCTAGATGTCCATCAACAGATGAATGGATCAAGAAGATGTGGTATATATACACAATGGAATACTATGCAGCCATCAAAAGAAATGAAATCTTGCCATTTGCGACGACGTGGATGGAACTAGAGCGTATCATGCTTAGTGAAATAAGTCAATCGGAGAAAGACAACTATCATATGATCTCCCTGATATGAGGACATGGAGAAGCAACATGGGGGGGTAGGGGGATAGGAGAAGAATACATGAAACAAGATGGGATTGGGAGGGAGACAAACCATAAATGACTCTTAATCTCACAAAACAAACTGGGGGTTGCTGGGGGGAAGTGGGATTGGGAGAGGGGGAGGGGGCTATGGACATTGGGGAGGGGAGGCGAACCATAAGAGACTATGGACTCTGAAAAACAACCTGAGGGTTTTGAAGGGTCAGGGGTGGGAGGTTGGGGGAACAGGTGGTGGGTGATGGGGAGGGCACGTTTTGCATGGAGCACTGGGTGTTGTGCAAAAAGAATGAATACTGTTACGCTGAAAAAAAATAAATAAAAAAAAAAAAAAAAAAAAAAAAAAAAAAAAAAAATCTTTTAGGAAGTCCAATTTTATTGAAGTAATCCATAAAAAATATTTCATGATGTTATAAACAATGAACTATTAACATGATTCACTCATTGATCCTACCAATAGTATGGTTCCTTCTATGGGAAGCCATAATCTACAAACTCTTATGGTGTTATGGGTTAAATTGTGTCTCCCCAAAAAGATAAGTTGAAGTCCTAAATAACCCAACGCCTTATAATGTGATCTCATTTGAAAATAGAGTTGTTGAAGATGTAATTAATTCAATTAAAATGAAGTAGTACGGGAGAGAGTAGTCACTTAATTCAATCACACATTAACTGAAGTAATAAGAAAAATTTTAAATAAGTTACATCATAGTAAATAACATATACACAGTAGAGAGAGGTAAAGTCACATGTTAGCTGAAGGGTGAACAGAAAGACCAAGCTAGAGAGGTATGTGGATAAAACAGCTGGATCACATTAAAAGCAGTATTGCTGGAGTGAACATTGTCAGATTTTAATTACTGAGGTTCCAGAATTTCTTCAGATTTTAGAATGACCCTTTTATCTGGTACTCCGTGGGGCATAAAGTTCTTGTTGAATTAGCCTGAGCTTGTTTTCATTACTGCTCCACATAAAACCTTTTGATAATTCTCCTCTTCATGACTTTTAGCCGAATAATCTACATTTCTTGTGGAATAGTTCCCACTAGCAAAAATTTAAAACAAAAATTTGCTAGTTCCCACTAGCAAAAGCAATTTTTCCCTCATAAATAAAGAAGTATTTTAAAAAATTGATTTGTCTTTGCTTTCTTAAATCTTCATATTTGTTCTTTCTTGACCACCTCTCCTTTTGTTTCTTCCTTAAATGTTTTGCTTACTTATAAGACAGAGAACAAAGGACTGAAAAAAACCTCACTTAATAAAGTGAACTAAGATGAATCCCATGCTTAAGAAACCACTAATGGGGGGTGCCTGAGTGGCTCTGTGGGTTAAAGCCTCTGCCTTCGGCTTGGGTCATGATCCCAGGGTCCTGGAATTGAGCCCCACATCAGGTTCTCTGCTCAGCAGGGAGCCTGCTTCCCCCTCTCTCTCTGCCTGCCTCTCTGCCTACCTGTGATCTCTGTCTGTCAAATAAATAAATAAATAAATAAATAAATCTTTTTAAAAAATTTGATATTAAGAAACCACTAATGGTAGGGACAGTGGAGAGTCAACAGGAGGCACACAAAGAATGAAGATGAACATGGGGAATGGAAGTATGAGAAGTAAGAGATTGGGAGAGTTTGAATGATAAGGGATTGTGATAAAAGAAAATGGGATATTGGTTTAGGGAGAAATAATTGCTCTTATAAAAGTAATAAAAGTGTGCCACAAACCAGAAGCTTATACTGTTAAAAAAATTTTTAAATTAATCTCTCCAGATTCCTTTATGGATATATTTTATAATACATGGATACATGGATATGGATAAGCAATATATATCATATTATGATATATATTGATATCATATATATGATATATATGGAATTACATGTGTGGACTGTATATGTGATTATATATTATAGATACACACACACGTACATATATAGAAAACATTTATCTGCCAATTGTAGTAGAGCAGAGTGTTATAAACATCTGTAGAATCAAAATGTATGAATTTGAATATTTTCTTCACAACTTTCTAGCTATATGATTTGGGATATTATGTACATTCTTGTTGCTTCAGTTTTCACATCTATAGAAATGATAAATAACATTATCTAAACAATCTGTACTAAAAATTTAAAACAATAAAGCATACAGTGTTCCTTAGTAATCATTCAACAAATCTCACTTCAGTTTTAACTAAATGTATCTGGACATGCTGCCATCTTTACACAGTAGTATAATGGAATTTAATGTAACATACTGTAAGCTGAAAGTTTAAAATCCATCTAAAATCTGATCTCCTAAGGTATTCTCTGATTAAGCCATTATGCTGCCCTCTATTTGATGTAATAATTCTTGACTGAAACTCTTAGACTTAACTGCTTAAGATGTAGAGTGACTTACGTTTTTTAGCACTTCCTTAGTTCATGTATGTTAATGAACTTCTGTTGAAGAGATACAATAGTAAAATACAATATAAGAAATCAAGTGGTTTTGCTTTTCTTTAGGGCTTAAAAGGGTACAAGGGAACAAAAGTTCTATCCTAAAATTCATTTGAAAAAAAACTAGAAAACCTTCAAAACCATAATTTTTTGAGCCCATTAGAGTGCTAAAATCACAAGTTTATTAGGTGAACTGAATTCCAAATGAGGACAAGCCTGTTTATGGAAAGAGACATGCAGACTCTTTCACTTTGGGAAGACCATGGAAGGAAGTTGATACCATAAAAAGTATGTAAGAATAAAATCAGTAAAAATTTAGCAAATTTTTAAGGGCTGAGTGGGCTGGTGTGATATTTCAGAATCTCTGGGAGTCCCAGACAGAAGAGAAGTCTGTCCCAATTGCCATCATTTGCAAGAACTTTCCTCTTAGGCTGTATTTACATCTGTGCCACTAAATAATCCCATTATTTCAAGTTGTAGCTTTTAGCTTCCTTCCCAAGGTTCACATTGCTGATCACTGAATCACAGAATATTTTCTTTTCTAATCATGCTCCAGTTACTTTTTACATCATCCTAGGTTGTGCTCCGAGGAGATTTTAGGAATTGAGCCTTAAACTTGAAGCATTATTAGCTTACAGCTAATAAACTCAAATGTTCATTTTTATCATTCACCAGGTAGTGAAATAAAAACACTGAAATTTTATGACAGTAGTTTGTAGGCCATAAGAGGAGAGCATAGTCTGATGGAAAGAGGACAGATTTTGGCATTAGACAGACCGGGTCTTACCCACATACTCACTGTGTGACCTTTAAAATATTACTTTAATTTTAGCTCTTAGTCTCTCATTTTCCCAATCTATAAAATGGGATTAATAAAATCTCACTTATCTATGTTGAGAATTTGAGGTAATATATGAAAAGTCATTCTATAAATAGTAGTAATTATAAACTCAAGTTTTATTTCTCAATACTCCAACCATTGTTAATAGTAACCCTTGGATTGTCAACAGTTTGTCTATATTAATGGGCTTGTGAGAGAGTTGGAGACGGTTATTTTTATAAAAATAAGATTATCTGTTAGTATTTTATATGTCAATTAACATTTCTAATATTGGTATAATTTTCTTTCAGTAACCTACATTATCATCATCATCAAATCTGTCCCCACTAATGAAATGGAAAATCCATAATGATCCATAAATCTACATGAAAGCCTAACTATGTAGAAGCTACTATTATTTTATTAGCAACATAGCTGCAGCTGTCCTTACAAAAATTTGATTTTAAGAAAAGTTTTTGAAAGATTTTTCTCCATTAAACAATTGAGGATATATCTATTTTCATTTTTTAAAATATGGCTTTTAACTTCAACTATGTCATTGGATTCAGAAAGGGACATTCAATCATGTTTAATGGAAATAACTTATTAAATATTGTAGAGAGATGACTTTGATGATACTTTCATTAATTGAAGGTTGCCATAACAACTGAAGGTCTGCATTCACCACCTCATAGTTACAAAGGGAACTAGCTGTCCTATATCACCTTTATTATAATTCTTAATACTTGCACATGTGTGGCATGCCTAATTTATCTCAAAATGATATTGAGGTGAAAAGGACATGAAAAAAATGCAAATACAGGGACTCATGTATATTTTTGTTAGCACAAAGTATCACAAGTTAACTAATGTTTTTCTGTCTCTGAATATCTTAGAATGTATTTACTGTTTTCAAACATGTAATTGTACCCAGGCAATACTCCACAAATTTGATCTTTATGAGATTTTCTAAATATGTCATATTTATATATATATAACTATATCTACATAGTTATATATATATAACCAGACATCTTTTTGCCCTATGTAACATTCACACTAGTTAAGCAGTGAATACATGCTTGTTGAATGAATATCACATTAGAAAGTAAATAAGGGATTTAGATGACGAAAAAATACAAAAAAATAATGTCTTCTGGAAAGCAACACAATGTAGGACTGCCATATAGGAGTATGCATGTAGCTCTGTCACATCTTTTGAGGCAAGAAATATGGCAATCCATATAAATCTATATAATTTCCATGAGATACAATATATTCTGAATCCAAATCCCCCATTTTGAACAAATCATTTAAGATTCATCTTCAGCCCTACCTAGGGTTCTTTCCCCCATCCTTAGGACTGATCATTATATTTGATTATACAAAAAACTAGCTAGTATTTTTATGGGATGAAAAAAAATTTTCTGTTCTATTTTAGAATGGTCAAAGACCTTCCTTTTACTCAAATTATTTACTAGCTGTTATTAGTTACCCAGAATTCTCCCTTACTATAATATTCAATTAGTTGGATTTTATTAATATTTTTAAAATTATGGGTAGGAAGGCAGTTTTAGTTAGTCACATCTTTGCTCAAATATTGTAACAGGACCTATATTCATTGAACCACGAGACCTACCTACCTACATAACTGGAATATTTGAGCTCATTTTCCTCTGCCAATATGGTTTCAGACATGCTAAAAAACATTGCTCTACTTTTTCCTGCCTTAAGTCCATCTTGCATGTTACTTTTTTTTTTTTTTTAAGATTTGTCTTATTTATTTGACAGACAGAGATCAGAAGTAAGCAGAGATGCAGGCAGAGAGAAAGGAGAAAGCAGGCTCCCTGCCAAGCAGAGAGCCCGATGCAGGGCTCAATCCCAGGACCCTGGGATCATGACCTGAGCCGAAGGCAGAGGCTTTAACCCACCGAGCCACCTAGGCACCCCACCTTTTTTTTAATTTTATTTTTTAATTTAATTTAATTTTATTTTTGCATGTTACTTCTTGATTTACACTGTACTCATCTCAGTGTGATGGAAAATTTACCCAGGCAGACTTAGCCAAGAATGTGAGGCTCCTTTCCCCTCACAGCTCCTAGTCTACAAGGATGGTTCTTATGGGGGGACAGGTAGCCACTATGTCTTATCATCCTCAGCCTCATGTTACAGAAGCATTATTTTAGGAAAGTACAGCTGAGATGTATTAGGCTTTCTTCTTTCACTCAGCTTCTACTTATAAGGTAGAAGCCCTAATCTGGACATGGCAGGCTGAGGACACCAGGCTTTGTTTGCTCTCAGTCTATGGGAGTTCCAATCCAGAAGGGGCAAGTTGAGATCAGGACTATTGTCACCACTCAGTGCCTCACTAGTGGAGTCAAATCATTATCCTGAGAGAAGCAAGCAAGAGGACAGAATCCTTAGTCCTGGGATTAGATACATCTGGAAATTTTTATAGCAAATTCTTATTTCTTTCTACTTGTTGCTTTCATTATGTCATTCAGCTTAGAACCACATAATCTGGATTTCCAGAAATGATACCTCTCAGTTTCTTTCTAGAACTCTAGCAATCTTTTTTATTTCTTGCTCCTTCATCCTGTTGCCATTTTTATTACTAATGAGAAAGAAAATTTCTCATTTTCTTTCTAAATTCATTGGTCCAGAACATCTATATATGTAGATAAATAATGTAACATTATTTTTTTAATGAAAAGAAGAAAAATTTGTTTGAAATACTTTTCAAAGTGCATGTAACAGATTAAGTAACGTTTGTTTAATTTTCTAGAATGGGTGGCACAAAAATTGAGTACACTTAATCTCACAAAACAAACTGGGGGTTGCTGGGGGGAGGTGGGATTGGGAGAGGGGGAGCGGGCTATGGACATTGGGGAGGGGAGGCGAACCATAAGAGACTATGGACTCTGAAAAACAACCTGAGGGTTTTGAAGGGTCAGGGGTGGGAGGTTGGGGGAACAGGTGGTGGGTGATGGGGAGGGCACGTTTTGCATGGAGCACTGGGTGTTGTGCAAAAAGAATGAATACTGTTACGCTGAAAAAAAAATAAATAAATAAATAAGGGAAAAAAAAAATTGAGTACATTTATTCTACCTGGAAATCAAGGCTGTGTTTGTTTTTGTTTTGCATACTAATGTGTTTAATTTTTTAAACTCAAGTTTTAGTATAATTTATTCTATTATTCTGCTCAGGCTGCCATAACAGAATACCACAGATGATGTGACTTAAACAGCAGAAATATTGTCTCACAGCTCTGCAAGCTGGGAAGTCCAAGATCAAGATGCTAGAAAACCTATTCGCTACAAGCCAAGAGGCCTGTCCTCTTGGTTTGTAGATGGCTGCCATCTTGCATTGTGCTCACATAGCCTTTTCTTTCTCAAGAGTGGAAAGAGAGAACTCTCTTCCTATAAAACCACCTAAATGATTAGAGCTCACTTTTATGACTTTATCTAAACTTAGTTATTTCTTAAAGGATCTATCTCCACATAAGGTCACATTGAGGTTATGGTATCAACAGATGAATCTGAGGGGAGGGGAGACACAATTCAGCATTTATATTGGGATTTTACTATGAATATGTACTGAAATATTCAGCCATTGAAGTAGTAGACGTCTATTTTAATACTTTATTTTCATATCCTTGAAAATGTTTATTGGTGAGATTTCCTAGCTTCATGCAGTTTAATATTTGACCTCACTTTCCTTTTAGGATGGTCGCCAAATGGTCTATAACCTCTGCTATGACTAATTTTATAGTTACTTTCATAGCAAAGTCATTATCTTCTAGCAGTTTCTGAATGATTTTCCAAGGATATTTCACAATGTTCAGCCTGTAAACATTCCAATGTGATATTTGTTTCCAATTTCTTTGTAGCATTTTCAAATATGCCTGCATAAAATAGATTGGCTAAGAATGAATTTAAACACAACTTCAATTTTTGCTTTGGAGAGGAGAATAGATCACAAATGGCAGAAATCTAAAATATATTTTCCAAATAGTGGGTGGTAGCCTAAGGATACTATGGAAATGATCTGAATTAAAATATTTAATTTGATGTTAACATAGTTTATATGTGCAAAATGTCAAATGTTTTAATGATGATAATAAATGCAATATTAAGTTGTTACCATTTTCCTCTAAACTGCTACAACTGATATTCACTGGAAATATCAACACGAAATTTTAGAAAATTGTTTCATTAAAAGAGTTTTATTACTACCACTAGGAAATAGAAATAAAAATAAGTAATAAAAAGACAACATGGTAAGGATATATAGGAGAACAAGCAGCTTCAAGAGCATTTTGGGGTAAATTAATTTATAAATAACATAAAGATAATAAATCTGTCTTTTGATCATTGTAATTGGTAAGATTTTTTATTAAAGATTGAATACATTGCTTAAATATTAAATAGTTGCAGCTAAGATATTTAGCATCTATAAATTTGAGATTCTAATACTTAAGGTTTCTTTTTTCCTTAACCAAATTTGTGATGCTAATTAGGAAGCAAGTGAGTTGCCATGAGTTACAAATGTTTTCAAGGAGATAATTAATGTTACCTGTCCGGGATAAGTGACAGCTCTTTAGTTTTGTCATTTAATTGTATCAAAATACATTCAGATTGATAAAAGTAATCCATTTTAACTTTACTTTGCTGTGGCATCTCAAAACTGTGTCCTCCATGGCAATGAATCAAAGTACATACTTTAATGTTAGAAGCAAAAGCATCTTCCCATGACTTGATGTTTTAAAACATTTTTATACATTCCTATTTTTAGTGTTTTCAACTTGTTTTTTATACTGATTTTTCTTAGCTTGGCTCATGCACATGACAAGCATAACTACAACTTGTTCTATATCGGAATATTCAAAGATACACAGATAGCCTGTTCTGATTAAATCAAATTTCAAGAAAACATTTCTCTTTGCTCTAAATCACATGTTTTTTTAAGTTCCCTTTGATTTCAAAAGTCATAATTTCTTATTCTGACTTTCAGTGAAGGGGGGTCTGAGTTGGAACCTAATTACTATTTACTTTCTGTGGTTTACTTTCAAGGTTAAGTGTAGGAGTCCCATACAGTCTATATTGAGACTTATATCCCTATACCAGGCCTTAATAGAAACAAACAGTTGTTCCAGAATAAAAGCAAAATATAGAGGAGCTGGAACTATATCACATGGGAAGAAGAAATAAAGGTCATACCCTCATAATTCTTCACAGATGAAGAAGTCAGCAGACTTCTAACAAAATGAATGTATTTTTAAAGGAGAGATTATTCTAAATCAAAACCCTGGTATTTTGTAGATACTGACATATGGATTCAAATGTGTATGAAAACACAAACATTTGAGAATGACCAACACAATACTGAAGAACTAATTTAGAGTACTAACACTACCTGCTTTTGATACTTATAAAGCCATAGTATATCCATACAACTTGGAATTGGTGAAAAAAAAATTGAAATACAGATGAATAGAATCAAATAAATAACCCAAAAGTTGAGTGGCACAAATTTAGTTACTTGATCTTTGGCAAAGTTGCGAAGACAATTCAATGGAGAAAGGAAACTCTTCCAACAAATGGTAATGGGGAAACTGGAGTCCAGGTTCAAGAATAAAAATGACATAGACATGAAATGCAGCTTATATGTCCATAAAAATTAACTTCAGTGTGTCGTAGCTGGAGTAAATGACAAATTCTAATAATGACAAAGTATTTACTGTTAAATAGTTAACTCAATTTTTTGTTTATTTATAATTATATATACCTAGTTATGCCTAATCTATGGATATTAAACAAAAAATCAGTGATTACGTTAGTTAATTCTATTGTTTTTACTAAATAATTGATTTGTCATTTATTTTTCAACATACATTTTTAAATCAAATTTACACATTTGCCTCTAAATATTTCTGACATCCCTTGAGTTTAGTTACTAGGCATTTTTTATTTAGTTTTAATAGTGTTTAATTTCCATTATGATATTTTTTTCTACCTATCACTGATTTTGTTATTTTTAAAATTTTACTTCTGTGTTTAACATTCTTTGCAATTTAATTGAAGTATTTTACAATTTATTTTCTTTGGCTTTTTTTCAGGTCCATGATAACTATGGTAATTATTATTTCTAAACTTCAAAATATGGAAGGTGTTTATTCACCTAGGATATGACTGTTTTGAAAAATTGTCAATGTAAATGTGATCAGGAATATAAAATCAATTTAACAAATATGGATTTATAAGCAAACATGTTAATATGTCATTTAAATTTCCTATACCTTTCATGATTTTTCTGTTAATACATAACAATAGAGCATGTTAAATGTTTTTATTACAGTCATGGACCTACCAACTCACTCTTTGCGATTTTAATTTTTCCCAGCTTTATTGAGATATAATTGACATATATCATCACTAATCATTAGAGAAATGCAAAATAAAATGACATTGAGATTTCATCTCACACTTATTAGAATGGTATCATCAAAAAGAGAAGGGATAACAGGTGTTAGCAAGGATGTAGAGAAAAGGGAACTCTTGTGCATATTGATAGGAATGAAAATGGAACCATCACTACAGAAAGAAGTGTGAAGTTTCCTCAAAAAAATTGAAAGTGTACCTACCATGTAACCCAGCAATTCCACTTTTGGGTATTTATCTGAAAGAAATAATATTACTATCTCAACAAGATATCTGCATCCCTATGTTCACTGCAGCATTATTTACAAAATCAAGACATAGAAAAAACCTAAAAGACCATCAAAGGATGAATGGATAAAGAAAATGATGATATGGGGGCACTAGGTTGGCTCAGTCTGTTAAATGTCTGACTCTCCATCTCAGCTGGTCTTGATCTCAGGGTTATGAGTTCAAGCCCTATCTGGGCTTCATGCTGGAAATAAAAGAAAAAAAATGGTGTGTATTTGCTTAATGATTAGTGATGTTGTGCATGTTCTTATGTACCTTTATTTCCTCTCTTTGAAATAGTAACATATAGTATTCCATATTTACTGTTTTGGATGCAAAAATATTTGTAGTAGAAGTTTTAGTAAGATTGGGAAGGAAGGAAGGAACATAAGATTTAGTATGTAGAAAGACTTTTCAGTGTGTGGAATTACATACTATCGAGTTCTAAGCAAAAAGGGATACACTCAGGTGATGAAGGTAGTGTAGTAAGAAGAGATTTTTATGTTGTGATAATTTGTACATCAGGTATGGATGTGAGTCTTCTTTGTACAGAGACCTATGAACAGTCTTCTCCCAATTCCTACACACCCACACAAAGGTAGCAGGACTGGGACAGAATAACCACAACACTCTCATTTATGGGAGATGGGACAGTTCTGAAATCCTCCTACTGAGAAAATATCATGAAGGCTGCAACCCTGTGGCAAAAAAGCAATCCTTAATTCCATTCAGCTTCCACTTCCTGCACTATTTTGTTCATGTTTCTCTGTGGTTCTTCTGGGAGAACTCCTTTTTCCATTAACTTTCTAAAATTTGGGATGACATAAGCACTGGGGAGTATGCTCTGAATGGCCTGCATATTTTTTTTTTTAAGACTTTATTTTTAAGATTACTTTAGCCTAAAGAAGATCTAAGGTCCAAAGTTCTAAATATCACAACCAAAAGTACAACTCAATTTTTCCTGGAAGTAAAACTCATGCCAGTAGTGTGGAATTTATGTCTCTTCTGATGCCCGGCATCTCCATTTGCCAGGAGCCATCCTTACAGTTGTTTTCACGCTTTTGTTCTTGAATATGCCTGCTGTGGTGGTGCTCCTCTTTTCTTGCTGGTGTTTTATTCTTTCTCAGTTTAAATAGGACTACCTTAAAGCTGTGGGATTCTGTGGGGGAGGTTTAATCAGGACTTTGCGCAGAAATATTTTACTCAATTAAAAAGATCTAATAGATCTCACACTTTTGGTCTGATACTAGCTCTGATTCAACTTTGTTTAAACTTTTACTGGTAGTTTGTCTCTCCAAGATTTTCTCAATAATTTGGGGGTAGATTAGGGGTTTCACATCAATTGGCTTTTTCAGCTTTGAAAAGCTCACAATTTCTATATTTTTCTATCCCATTTCATTTTTTCTTTCAAACCTACCAATTCTTTCCTAGATTTACTTTTACTTCCCTAACACCTTCCTGAGGACAGACAACAGTAAAAATATCACTGATATTCTGTTTTCTGAACCCTTTTCCAATAGTTAGAGTCAGAAGGTGAGATCTTACGACTTTCAAATTCTCTCAAGTAACAGTTTTCTAAAATGTTTTGCCATTGTGTTATGTGGGTTGCCTTTTTTCCCCATTTCCAAAATGTTTCTTAGCATCTATTTTCTTAATTATGACCCTTATTTCTTAAGAGTTATATTATTCAAATTACCTGATATTTTTGTAAGAAAACATATATGTTTAAAGATTTATTTAATAACAGCTGAATTTAAATTTAATACATTACAGAGAGACCATTACTTATCAAAATTGCAGTAAAGTAAGGTAACTTCTTCCTTAAACATTGGATGCCATGTATTTATCTTTGTTTTTTATGGAATGAACTAAGTTGAGAAAGTAATTTGATCATTTATACCTATAAGAATACAAAAGATAATTTATTTTTTAAAGGATTGTATTTATTTATTTGAGAGAGAGAGCACAAGCAAGGAGGAGGGACAGAAGGAGAAGCAGGCTCCCTGCTGAGCAGAGAGCTCAATGCGGAACTCAATCCCAGAACCCTGGGACCATGACCTGAACTGAAGGCAGACGCTTAACCAACTGAGCCACAGGTGCCTACAAAAGATAATTTTAAAACTTCTAGAAAATGGTTTAAAAAGATTAGATATAGGAAGAATAGCGAAGAAATTCCTTGAACATTTTTAACCTTTGTAATTACGTCTGCAACAGAGCTTGTGTAGTGAAAGTGAGAAATTGTATGTGCTTTTAACACCAATGAATTAGCAATCACTTACAGAGCCTGAACTCAAGTAGAAAGCTCTAGCATCCAAAAGGTTCTACAGACTGAGAGCCACAAGGATGGCAGGCAGAGAATCAGAGCCTGTGTTCAAGTAAGCAGGAATTACATAAGGCCGTAATCAATGAAGCTCATCTAGTGTATTTGTCATAAACAAGCAAATTAGTTACTATAACCAATGTAGGGAAAGGTAGCAAGGATAATTAAAAGCTAAGCTAATGATGAAACATTTAAAAATGCTCATTATCGGGGCACCTGGGTGGCTCAGTGGGTTAAGCTGCTGCCTTCGGCTCAGGTCATGATCTCGGGGGTCCTGGGATCGAGTCCCACATCGGGCTCTCTGCTTGGCAGGGAGCCTGCTTCCCTCTCTCTCTCTGCCTGCCTCTCTGCCTACTTGTGATATCTCTCTCTCTCTCTCTCTCTCTCTCTCGCTGTCAAATAAATAAATAAAAAAAAAATCTTTAAAAATGCTCATTATCTAATTTAAAATTATCATTGAACTCATAGATATAGAGAACAGATGGGTGGTTTCCAGAGCTGGAGGTGGGGCTAGGTGAAATGAGTGAAGGGGGGTC
Organism: Meles meles; assembly: GCF_922984935.1. NCBI lineage: Eukaryota > Metazoa > Chordata > Mammalia > Carnivora > Mustelidae > Meles > Meles meles. The sequence continues at coordinate 29,827,635 of NC_060070.1, forward strand.
AAAAGTACAAATTTCCAGTTATGAACTAATTATGTTCTGGGGTTGTAATGTAACATATGGTGCCTATAGTTAACAGTACTATATCGTGTGTTTGAAAGTTGCTAAGTGAGTAGATCTTAAAAGTTCTCATCACCAGAAAAAAAAAAAAAAGTAACTATGTGTATTGATAGATGGTAAGAAGAGTAATTGTAGTGATCACTTTACAATAGATACAAATATCAATTCTTTATGTTGTACACTTGAAACTAATAAAATGTTATATGTCAATTATATCTCAATTCATAAAAAAAAAAAAGGTATTGAAGTTTGGGATGCATGTCCGCTATAAATGGGTATTAAGTAGTCAAAAAAAAATTAGTAAGATGAAGAAACAATAAAGCAAAGATATCATTATAGAAGTCTCTAGGAAATACTACTTTTTATTTGTAGTATTCATCATTTTAAAATATTTTTTCTATAATAAATATTTTAAATGTCTCATAAATTGGGACATAAACCAACTGATCCATTAATTTGATTATTATAAATAAAACTGAAACACATGAAGTATTTTTTATTATTAAAGTATAATTGACATAGAATATCCTATTAGTGTCAGGTATATATTACCCTGATTTGATATTTGTATGCATTATGAAATGACTACACAATAAATTGTTACCATCTGTCATGATACAACATTATTACAATATTATTGACTATATTTTCTATGTTGTACATTCTATATTCATGGCTTACTTATTTTACAACTGGAAGTTTATACCTCTTAATTTCCTTTACCTATTTTACCTGACCCCGAGCCCTTTCCCCATCTGGTAAACAACAGTTTGGCTTTTTGTATCTATAAATCTGTTTCTGTATTGTCTTATCTGTTCATTTGTTTTGTTTTTAAAATTCCACATATCAGTGAAATCATACAGTATTTATCTTTCTCTTTCTGACTTATTTCACTTAGCATAATACTCCTTAGGTCCATCAATGTCATAAATGGCAAGATTTCATTCTTTTAAAGATTATTTCTTTCTTTATTTATTTGAGATGGAGAGAGTGTGCATGAACTGGGAGAGGGGTAGAGGGAGAGGCAGAGAATCCTAAGCAGTCTCCATGCTGAGCCGGAAGCCTGATTCAGGGTTTGAATCCATGACCCTGAGATCATCACCTGAGCCAAAACCAAGAGTCGGACACCTTACTGACTGAGACTCCCAGGAACCCCAAGATTTCATTCTTTTTATAGTTGAGTAATATTCTATTATAAAAATACATACCACATCTTCTTTATCCATTCAACTATTGATAGACACTTAGGTTGCTTCCATATCTTGACTATTGTAAATAATGCAGCAACATAGGTATACGTATATTTCTCTAGATTGGTGTTTCCATTTTCTTTGGATAAATGCCCAGAAGTGGAGTTGCTGGTTGTATAGTACTTCTATTTTTATATTTCTGAGGAAACTCCATACTACTTTCTATAGTAGTTGCACCATTTATTCACATGTTCCACTGATAATGTACAAGGATTTCCTTTTCTCTACATCATCCCGAACACTTGTGTTTTTTTTTTGTTTTTTCTTTTTTTTTTTTTTTGGTCATTTTGATAATGGCCAATTTGACAGGTATGAGGTGATATCTCATTGTGGTTTTGATATTTATTTCCCTGATGGTTAGTGATGTTGAGCATTTTTCATGTGCTCGTTGGACACGGGTATATCCTCTTTGGAAAAATGTCTAAGTCCTATGTCCATTTTGTAATCAGGTTGTTTGTTTTCAAAAGCAAGTTGTGTAAATTGTTTACATATTTTAGGTATTAACTCCTTATCGGACATATGGCTTGCAAATAGCTTCTCTCATTCAGTAGGCTACTTTTCCATTTTGTTGATGGTTTCCTTTTATGTGCAAATCTTTCTAGTTTGGTGTAATCCCATTTGTTTATTTTAGCTTTTGTTGCCCTTGAAAACACAGAAAGCTTGAACATTATAAAACACACTGGTGAAAAAGGTGGATCCTAAATGTATGCCAGGCACCACTAGATGTTTTATTCATATTACAGCATATAATCATGAATAATGACTTATTATTATTATTCTATAACATTTTTCATAAATACACTCAACCATAAATTAATTAAGTGCTAACACCTCTGGGAAAATTACTAAGAGTTATGATATGAAATCAAGTCACAAATACATATATTGTACAACTTAAAGTCTCTATTGTGAGCTTATAAAATATTTCCAGCTGGTAGATAATGGTTGTGTGCTATTATCAAACACTAATATATTAAACAATGACACCTTTAGTACATGTTCCAGTGGCACAATAAGCTACTCTTATATAATAAACCCCTCCAGTTTTATTGTAAAGCTGGGAGCTGTTTCACTATTGTGAAACACATGAAGTAGAACATTTATTGCTATTATGCCAAATAAATGAAGTGAAACAACAAAGAGGCCTTTAAATGAACTGTATTTTATGGCTAAAGCACAGAGAAGAATAAATGAAAAGCCAACTTGGAATTCATTCAGTCATTTTGCTTCTTCATTTGTCTGTGTGAGAGCACAGTCCATTCTGAACAGGAGGGGAAGCCCTAAATTCTAGTACTGTCTTATTATGGCAGAGTTACGAAAGAGCCTAAACCAAGAGTGAAGAAAATAGTCATAGTATATCATATCATATGATTTAAAATATGATTTTAATATGATTTATGATTTAAAACACAGAGATGGAAAGGAATAAAAACTGGTCATTTTCCAACTTCATGTGGATATGATAAAGCCAAAGGTGTTTAAATTTCATTGGGGAAAATGCTGATATTAAAGTTTATAGCACAACCACAAGTAACATTTTTTTTTTAGATTTTATTTATTTATTTATTATTTGAGAGAGAGAGAAAGCGCAATGGGGAGCAGAAACAGAGGGAGAGGAAAAAGGAGGAGGAAGGACTCTCAAGCAGACTCTGTGTTGAGCGCAGTGCCCAATGAGGCACATGATCTCAGAACCCTGAGATCATGATCTAAGCCAAAACCAAGAGTCAGACATGTAACTGACTGAGCCACCTTGGCACCACTCAAATAATATTTTTAAATACCCTATTTAACCAGGTGGTGGGTAATAGGGAGGGCACGTACTGCATGGAGCACTGGGTGTGGTGCAAAAACAATGAACACTGTTACGCTGAAAATAAACAAATAAAAAAAAAGGAAAAAAAATCTAAAAAAAAAAAAAAAACCCAGTTTTTGAAATTTTAGGTTCCAAACTTTAAGAAGTGTAATTTAAAAAAATCTAATTTTGTGGGGAGGGTAAGGTATGTATATGTTTTTCCATATCTTGATAAATATCTTCTGTCCTATTTCTTTAATTCATGTCCCATATTTTTTACATTATTCCTATTAGCTTAAAAGGTGCATGTTCCCATAAAACTAAATTTGCTGATATGGGAATATTAATTTGTGTGGACCTGTGTCAATGTTGACATTAAAGACAGCAGTGTTTACTGTCATAAGCAGTTGCATAAAATCAATTGTTGTACATATTTAAAATCAGTTTGATGTTGGAATGGTTTACAATGATATGTTATTGATCTCTCCTTAAAATATTATAACAACCATAAATCAGGTTTCTGGGACCATAGCATTATCTATATATGAGGACAGCAGCACTGCTCATTTTTATATCTTTGTTGATTTTTCTCTAATCCTTTTCTTTCATAATAGCAAAACTAAAGCAGAAATTTGCTGGCCATAAGGCAGTAAAAAATATGTGTTCCTCTCAGTGCTGCTGGAGTTTGTTCTGTCTGTTTAATCCCTCACTTTCCTGAGCCATCAGTCTTCATAAATGCACAAGAACTTGAAAGAAAAAGAAGAGGAAGAGGAAGAAGAAGGAGGAGGAGAAAGAGAGAGCAAAGGAGAAGGAGGAGGAAGTAGAGGAGGAAGGGAAAAGAAGAGGTAAGGGAAGAAGTGAGAGAGGGAAGAGAAGGGAAAAAAGGGAAAGAAAACAATGTACCTAATCTCATCACTAAGGGTATATTTTTCTTTTCTCACTGCTAATAGTTTTGGGGGATATGTGGTTTATTTTAAATATCTCCATTCTTCTTTCAATTTCTTTCCTCTTCCTCCTGTATACTTGTCCAGGAAATCTGTCAGCCTATCTCCCATGGAATTTATCATTACTTTGGCTTTGGGTACACCTTATTTTCCTAGGTCTTTGCTGTATTTACAGTAGATTCTTCTGTCTCACTCAGTGTTTCATATTCTGATCTAAAGTTGATCAAAATAGCTTTATTCTTACCAGTGTTTATATAGTCCAAATGAATAGTAAGCAGGTTTAAATCTTTCCCTTTTGTTCTCTCTCACACTTTTCTTATTAGCCTCCTCCTCGTCCTCCTCCTCCTCCTCCTCCTCCTTCTTTCCTAAAATAAAAAGAAAACATATCCTAAAAAGAGTAGTATAGTGGGATACCTGGGTGGCTCAGTCGATTAAGCAGCTGCCCTTGGCTCAGGTCATGACCCCAGGGTCCTGGGATTGAATCCTACATCAGCCTCCTTGCACAGCAGGAAACCTGCTTCTCCCTCTTCCTGTTCTGCCTGCTGCTTCCCCTGCTTATGCTCTCTGTCTCTGATTAAAAAAAAAAAAAAAAAAAAGTAAATAAAATCTTTAAAAAAAAGTAGTATAGTACTGGATAGTACTGGTATTATAGCTGGAATTTTGGAGTGGTAATTTAGCAAAAATAGTATGAGAATAATGTGTTTATCTCATAGGAACTAGAATTCAATCAGGTTTGTAGAGAGGTACCTTATCTTCTAGGTGACTACGAACATGTCGGTTGAATAATTTAAAAAAATAACTTGGCATTTTGCCCATCAAAAAATCTACCCTAACATGGATTCTATGTTCTCATTACCTGCCTGTGTGTTCTATATGAGTCCAAATCTTTCAAAATGATATAAATCATTTTGGAATAAAGACACTGCCTGTTTTCCAGGTCTCCCAGGGAGGGAATAAAAAGGGAGAGTAGAGGGAATTGACTACTTTTCTTTTATCTAGGTTGTTTGAAAATAGGTTATTTTAGAGGTCTCCACCCTAAAATGGTGTGAGTGTTGTCAGCTGAGCCTGATCCTTACAGCATACCATAAAGCGCTTCAGAAAAAAATGCAATGTGAATGTGTGTATGTATACACAGGTGCCAAGGAAAAGAACAAAAAAGAAAGAGCCATAGAGAGAATAAAAACAAAATGGTGCAAAATGAAGGCAACGTCTGAATCAGAGAAAGGGGGTATTGGAACTTCTTGCACTATTCTTGCAACTGTTCAATAAATTTTGAAATAAAATAATGACAAGGGGCGCCTGGGTGGCTCAGCGGGTTAAAGCCTCTGCCTTCGGCTCAGGTCATGATCCCAGGGTCCTGGGATCGAGCCCCGCATCGGGCTCTCTGGTGGCTGGGAGCCTGCTTCCTCCTCTCTCTCTCTCTGCCTGCCTCTCTGCCTACTTGTAATCTCTATCTGTCAAAAAAATAAATCTTTAAAAAAATAAAATAATGACAAAATTTGCAAACACATAAACATTTTTAAATATAGAAGGAAAAAGAAAGAGCAGGATGGAGAAGACCCAAGGTGACTTTGGAGAAATAAATAGGGACCAGATCATCTAGGGTTTTGTGGCCCATGGTCTGGGCTTAGATTTTACTCCAGCTGCATGAGAAGCATTAACTTATTTCTAGTAAAATCTGATTTGATGGTTTCAGATCATTGAGCTGCAGTTTGGATGAGATGGGGTTTTTGTTGTTTTTTATTATTTGTTTTGTTATTTTCATTTTTCTCTAATAACTGCTATCAGCTGTGTAATGTGCACTTTGCTGCCTAATGGAAAGCAGGTTAACTTACTGACATCCATCTAGTTCACAGCTTTTCAATTGCTTTTAGTTTTTACAGCTGTCCACTTAACAAAGCTTCTTCCTGCCTGAAGGACAATATAGGATTGTGACTCCAAAAGAGTGGAGTAGAGGATTGGAGAAGTCTCACATATTCCATCCTTCCCCTCTTTGTTTGATTCTCTGCTCTAATGTCTGAGAGAAAACATCAGAGAACAAAGGCAGTTCCTCCTTTGAGGCTTTAGGAAATACTTGTATTTGTTTTTTAGAATCAATGTTTCTAAATGAGAGCAACAATATATCCACGAGAGTGAACAAGCTGACCCCTTCATGCTACCTCTCATTATTCAACTTAGGTTTTAGCGCCTGGCTGAGAATTTGACTTTAGTTTGCATTGAAGTTGTCCTTTTTAAGCGAGCCCAATATTTTTGCTAATAGTTATATTTAAACATATTTACCATTTTTAACAGAAAAGTACTTCTTTAGAAAGTAGCATAATTAAAATAGACATTGGTTCACATAGATTTTTTTTTAAGTTCAAAAAAGCTTATTATATATAAAAACAGGAGTATGGCTAACCTATCATATATACAGTTGTGGAAATAACTGATAGAAACCAATTTAAATAGCAAGAAAAATAACAAAATGATGCTGAATTTTTATTATGAACCAACATATATAGATCATTGATTATTTTTCCCTAGAATTCTTCATTCAAAAAGAATGTCACAGGGAACTCAACATAAAATAGATGAAATCTACTATGTTCTGGTGAAAGCATTGGTATTTGTCCTAAAGTCCCACCTATTCAGCCCTTCCCAATTCCTATCACCTGCAGACTCTGCAAGTCACTTCAAAGCTCTCACAATAAACTTTAATACTTGCTTAAGTGATGGGGTTTTCCATAGATCTCATTTTTCCTGCTAAGAAAATATGTCTGAAGTCAGTGTAATAGTTTATTAAATGGTATATTATAATTAACATAGCATTTTTATAAAAACTAAAGTGCCATTGACATTATATTTAAGAAAACCATGATATAAAATGTCTTTGCAAGAGGACTCAATATTCTAAAAGAATGGATAGAAATATAAAATATATTGAAGTTGAGAAAAATGTAGTGTGTTTATCTCTGTGTTGTGGGATTTTGGAGGGAGTTTTACTGTATTTTGAAAATGTGTATGTTTTCTCAAGTATCTACACCACATAAGTATAATACCAGGAAAATATTTTAAACTTAGATCACTCTTTAAAGTCACTGTAAAACTTGTGTTTAAATTTTGTTTAAATTGTCTTTAATCCAAACGTTATCCTAATAGAATTGTTTTTGTAATTACAAAATATTATAGTTGAAGAAAACAGTATCGATCTTCTCCTTAAGTCCACATAAAATCAGTGTTCTTGAAAACACTGCTATGTCAGTATATAATGTAACACTTCAGGAAATACCACATAGTATCCTTTAACTTTAGAGATTTATAATTATATTAGAATTGTAAAAGCTAACAAATTGGAGATTTTTAACTTTGTTTTCTAAATTTATTTTCATTTAACATTATAATTTTTAGTAGCACAAGAGGTAGTATTAGCAATAGTACTATAAGCTATTCATTTTATAGGTGAAGTAACTTAAATCAAAGGATGAGGTTCCCTGCCTGAGATTATATTATCAGAGATGAAATAATAATAAGAACAGAGACTTTCATTTTTATCTTATTAGAGAAGGAGGGGAGGGCAGAGAGAGAATTTCAAGCAGGCTCCACCCCCAGCATTGAGCCTTGCGCTGCAAGTCACTTCAAAGCTCTCAGTCTCACAACCCTGAGATCCTGACCTGAGCTGGAATCTAGAGTTGGCCACTTACCTGAGCCACCCAGAGGCCCCATAGAACAGAAGCTTTTAAACTAGTGTTTATAGTCTGTAGATATAGTCCAGTGATTAGTGCTTGGCTCTAATAGTTACAAAAAAATCTAAATCCTGTATATTTAATCGAAGGCACACCAAAAGGTGTATTGTACTTAGACAAATAGTTAAATCTTTTTTTTTTAAAAAGTATTTATTATATTTGCTACAGGCCTCAGGAATAATCACAAATTCATAGACTATCATTATATTTCAAATATTAATCCTACAGAAATATCTTTCCTGCTAGATAAATAAGAGATGGAAGGGGGTAAAAAAGTGAGCAAGAAAAAAAGATGAATATAAAGAATTTATTAAAAAAAAATTATAAGGAAGTCTTACTATGTAGCTGCATATGTGTTTAATTCAAACGTAACTTTTTGTTTACCTTATTCACAATATTTCTCTACTCATATTTTTAACTCAAATTCTGGAAGGACACTCAAGAGTATGAAATGGTCACTATAATTTTTCTTTTCTTTTTGTTACATATGAATTTTTAATCACTGTTTGATTACATAGATACCATGATGTCCTAAGGAATTTTTTTTCTGACGTCTATTACTTTATGGAATGAAAATACCCACACGCTTATGAAGGATTCCATGGCTTATATTTCCCTGGAAAAAAATCACCATTTATATTCAGTTTTGTTTAATGTAAATAATGCTATCTTAATGATGTCTTTTATCTTCAAAAGAAATAGTTTTGAAAAATGAAAATATTATTTGAAAAGAAAAACGTTAGGTCAACAATTTAGGTAAAAAATGACTGTTAAGAATTAAATTGAATATAAACTGGCAAAGTCATTGTTAGAACAATCTTCAGTTTGTGTTATGGTTCAGTTATATTTTAGATAAAGTTACTATAACAAATAGACTCAAAATGTATATTGGCTAAATATAATACATTTTAATTTTTTACTGATAATGCCATTCAGTTTTGGTATTACTGATCAGTAGGTAGCTCTATTACACATGTTGACTCAGACATGGATATAGATTTTCTCCATGCAGTTTCTTATTCCCCAGGGCCTTATTATCAGCATACTGCTATGGAGAAGAGACAAAGCTGTCCCCTAAAAGCTTTACACTGGAAGAGCACATTATGACTTCTATTCATATTACAGTGATAAGAACTACTCACATGGGACAGGACTAGCCATGGGAAATGTAAGCTTGTTAATGTAGTCCTTGGCTGGACAGCCACTTTTTAGCTACAAATGTATACCATGAATGGAAGATTGCAAATTGATAGATAACAAGACACCTCTGCCATTTAAATATATATATACCAAGATGTGCATGATAATTGCAAACAACCCTTAACAAAATTTACTTTTTACTAATTATAGTGTATTTAAGTTCTAAAAAACTTAATTGAAACAAAGAAGCATTTTTTTAAATTTTCAGATTACCAGATAGTAATAACAACATCTACCTAAAGTGCATATACATATGAATCCTAGCATATCCAGACTAAAGTAGAAGTTATTGATTATTCTTTTAAATAGTGCTCAAATGAACTTATATGTGACCTTTCCAGCCTCATTTTTCTTTACTGTGGACACTCACCCTTCTCTGAACAGGCCATTACTCTCTCACACATATACAGGAAGATAGAATGAATTCATTTTCTTTACTTGATAAACTCTAAATTTCCCTTAAGTAGACCACTCAACTATTACCTACTCTAAAACATTCAATGACATTAGATAGACTGAATGCATTTCTACACTGCTCCTATAGCACAGAACATAAGTAACTAGCGGCAAAACCTCTGAGAATTTAACCTCTTAAAACACCTCATTCTGGGGCGCCTGGGTGGCTCGGTGGATTAAGCCGCTGCCTTCGGCTCAGGTCATGATCTCAGGGTCCTGGGATCGAGTCCCGCATCGGGCTCTCTGCTCAGCAGGGAGCCTGCGTCCTCCTCTCTCTCTGCCTGCCTCTCTGCCTGCTTGTGACCTCTCTCTCTGTCAAATAAATAAATAAAATCTTTAAAAAAAAAAAAAAAAAAAACACCTCATTCTAAGGAATACTGCTGGGGCCGATTATGTTTTTCAAAAATGGCCACAGGAATATTGCGATCTTACACGATCCTACAGAAATGGGGCAGAATCCATTTCCCTTTGAATCTGTGCAGAATTCTGTGCCTCAAGAAATACACAGAAATGATGTGGTATTACCTTCTAGTTTAGGTCATAAAGATGGTATGGCTACTCGCTCTCTCACTCTCTTTTGCTCTCTCTCACTCTCATGCTCTCTCCCTCTCCTTCTCTTATTCTCTTTATCTTTCTCAGGCCATTTGCCCCTGGGGAATAGCCACCATTCTCAAAGAAAGCACAAAGTAGCCCTTTCAAATAGAACACATGGAAAGAGAAGTGAGACCTCCAGCCAACAGCATCAACACCTGGAACTGCCAGTCAATTTGAAGCCACATGACTCCAGCTTCCAGGCTTTAAATCTTCAGTCTGTGCCCCCCGACCTTGTGGAACAGAGACTAGCGATTTTGCTGTCCTCTGTCTGAACTAATTCCCTCAAAAATCTGAACATAATAAAAGCTGGTTTTATGCCACTAAGTTTTGGAATAATTTGCCAAATAAATAAATAGCCGGTAAGACCGATATACCCATTTTAGACACAAAAAGCCAGGTAGGTTGACACACTTTAGATGCTTATTAAATATCAAGAAGAGATAAGAGAGATCATGGGATCAGTAAAGAGTGTAGTTGAGAACGACTAACACATACGATGGACTTGGGCTAGAAACACATTAGAATATCAATAATATAAGCATAAACATATCCGATTCAAAACCTTTATGTTCCGGGACACCTGGGTGGCTCAGTCCCTTAAGTGACTTCAGCCCAGATCACGATCCCAGGGTCCTGGGATTGAGCCTCATGTCAGGCTCTCTGCTCATTCAGCTTAGCCTGCTTCTCCCTCTCCCTCTGCCTGCCGTTCCCACTGCTGGGTTCTCTCTCTTTCTCTTTCTCTCTCTCTCCTTCTGTCAAATAAATAAATAAAATCTTAAAAAAAAAATCTTTGTGTTCTAATAATAATTTATAATTATTCTTCTCAATAAGGAATTAGCAAAGAATTCCCTAATGTACACCAAAGGAAAATGTCTTTATTCTGATCACATTCAAATATTTTTTCTGTTTTGTTCTTTTTCTTATCTTCATTCTTTGATTTTTTTTTTAACCACATGTAAATTTATACTGGGTTATCCCTTCAATGTCTAAGACCCATGTTCTCAGTCTTTGTTACTAAACATTGCAAAATTCACTAAAAATACAGTTTCAATCAATTAATTACAAACAGACTGACTGCCTCCAACACTTTCTGCGAAAGAGCTGGCCACTTACTACCAGTTAGCTTTGGAGTGGCTCTCCTTTGTATCTTTGTGACCTGGCAGCTTTCCGATGATCTTAGTTCTAAGCTCAGGGTCAGAATACTGTGCCCTGCCTGTGCTGTGGCAATGGTCGGGATTAACTCTCATTCTGGTCAGCCACGACACGTACTTCCCTGTGTTAGAAGCTAATGACTGACTTTCCCAATTGGACAGCACAGAAATGCTGACCCTGTCAGTATGGCATTGTTACATACCTGCTCTGGCGGAGGCAGCTTGGGAGCACTCTTGTTCACTGAGTCACCTCTGCAGTAGGGACTATCAAACCCAATTATTATTATTTTTTAAATTTTGTGTTATCTACCTGGCTAGAATCTCAGCTCCGTAAGAACAGAAAACCTGTCCCATCTTCATTTCTACAATCCTAAGAACAATTTCTCATGTAGGGCTGATGCTCAATAAGTGTTTTTGAGTCCATCTTTTACATAGAAATCTTAAAATTCGTATCTGGCAATAACACTGCTCTTTGCCATCTTACCAATTATTCACTCTACAGTGGTTCTTTAACTTTTTCAGACATCTGGATTTCAACTCCTCTCCTTTCTCTCAAACTATAAACCATGCCATGTGTTCTTTTTTAAATATAGGCTGTTCTCATGTGGGCCACTTCAACCAAACCCCTATCTATACCCACAACCTCAATATGCGAAACTGCAACGACAGAGTAACCAAGATATATGCCATTTTCACCCCTTACTACGGTAGCTAAACCTGAAGGGAAAAACATGTCATTGAATATGTAATGAATTGTTAGCTCCAAAAATTCTAAGTCTCCAATTTTCACGGCCCTTTCAAGCTGCCAGTCATTCGGTTTTCCCAATAAATCCAATCTCCCATTATTTCCAAGGCTACTTCAAACCTTCTTCACTTAATTCCTTTTGCACATTACATTTCTACTCACTCTGGATAAATGATTCCCTATTGACTAAAAAGAAAGACTGTCACACAGTTCATCATTCCTCTGTGCTCTTGTGGTCTTGTGGAAACTTGTCACTATCTTTTCATCCATCTGTCCACCCATCCTTTATTCAGACCTAACAGATGAAAAAGTGTCTCCCACCATTTGCTCCAGATCAAACCTACCGTGTATGCCAGCTCTTCAACACAAAAATCTGAGAAATTATTCCAAATTTCTCTTTTTGTTGGCTCATCTTTTTCACTTTCACTTTTTGTTGGCTCATCACTTCAACATTTAAACACAAAATTTCTTACAAATTTTGTGAAAAAACAGATTCTTCCTCTTGAAGTACCAGCCTATCTCTCTCCTTTCAGAAATTATCTTCTTTACCTGAGGTTTCCACTTCCACACTTCTAATGGACTCTTCAAACACTTCTTCTTTTTCTTCACTTCATTCTTCATCCAACCCCCTCTTCATTGAAAAAGTCACTTACTTATGGTAAATGTGATTGGCATTAATGTGTGTGTGCATAAAATTTATATAAATATGTAATTTATATATATTTTTTAAAGATTTATTTGTTGGAGAGGAACAGTGTGTGCACATGTGTGAGCAGAGGGAGGGTCAGAGGGAGAAGGAGAGAGCGTATCCCAAGCAAACTCCCTGATGAATGCAGAGCCCCACAGGGGGTTCCATCCCAGGATGCTGAGGGCATGACCTCAAGAGTCGGAGGGTTAACCGACTTTGTCACCCAGGCATCCCAGTATTTTTATACTTTATCACCAGACCAGATTCTTGCTTTTGATAGATTTAATTTTGCCTTGATGTTTTCACTTCCATTTACTCCATTTACAACACTGTTTTTCCTGTTTTTTCTCCAAGCACGTCTTAATTTCCTTAATGTTTGTTTTTCTCTCACCACACTTTCAGTGCTTGTGTGTTTTTTTGTGTAAAATACTGTTTTTCCTCTCTTCATGCTATATCATTTCTCTGGGTGATATTGTCTGTCTCTTGTTTTAATTATTATATCTGAATACTGTTAAATTCCAAATACACTTAATATATAAGATTTATTTAATGGGTTCCAGATCTATATATCCTACTACCCAATGGACATCTACACTTGGGTTTTCCATAGTTCTTACAATTCATCTCTGTTCTTATAAATTACAGTTATTATAAATACTAAAGCTATATTACATAGCTATTAAATTTTGTTCATGCCTGTATGCCTTAAATAGTTAAAGCAAATAAAAGACCTTCTTGTGCTTTTGATATTTCTAAACCAAACTTAACCACAGGAAATTTTGGCAAAATCATGCAAAATGCATTCTCTACATATGTTGCCAGGAATCAGGGCACAGACACTCCCCCCGCCGCCCTAAGAAGTCACTGATCTTGGACCAACTTTCAATTAGTGAGAACCTTTAGTTCTTACTTCTCAATTCTCAAAAGAAATCACTAGCAATTCCTTCACTATACACCTGGGATCTCCAGCATAATTCCAATGGTGTTTTACAAATGTAGAAAGTTTTTTTTTTTTTTTTTTTTAAGATTTTATTTACTTATTTGACAGAGAGAGAGATCACAAGCAGGCAGAGAGGCAGGCAGAGAGAGAGGAGGAAGCAGGCTCCCCACTGAGCAGAGAGCCTATGTGGGGCTGGATCCCAGGACCCTGAGATCATGACCTGAGCCGAAGACAGAGGCTTAGCCCACTGAGCCACCCAGGTGCCCCAATGCAGAAAGTTTCTTAAAAGCATCTTTTTGTCCAGTCCTACCATAGATTTCAGAGGAAATAATCTTGGTGAGGAAGAATACAGAAAGGAGAAAATAGAGGGGGACTAAGTAAAAATGTAATTTGACTTTTCTTTTAAAAAATTTTATTCATTTATTTGACAGAGAGAGCAAGAGAACACAAACGGGAAGCAGCAGAGGGAGAAGGAGAAGCAGGATCTCCACTGAGCAGGAAACCTGATGCAGGGCTCGATCCCAGGCCCCTGGGATCATGACCTGAACTGAAGGCAGATGCTTAACTGACTGAGCCACCCAGGCACCCCTAGTTTAACATTTTAATTAATTAAAATGTCATATTTACACAAACTTAATATTTTAACAAAAATATTTTAAGTTAACAGGGAAAGTCTACAATAATCTTATTGTTTCTCTAACAGGATCTTCTAATCACTTATGTGTGAGAAATACAAATATACTTTCTACTTCTCTCACATGAAAGGTTGTGGGGAAGGACTATAAACCATCAAAGACAGACTCTAGACCTCACTAATCTCCCACTCCAGGGCACATGAGCGAACTGCTTCTGTAGATTTGCTTTTCTAAGTCCATAAACCATTGTCCAAACCACATACAGAGAGATGTTTTGGAATTCAGATTTTTTTTCCAGATTTTATGAAGGTAATATGATACATGCACTAAATATTTTTGCTAAACAGCTCTGACAATCTCTGAAACACTCCATAATCATAAACATTCATATGACTTCAATCAAGGTAAGTGAAGACTTAAAGAGTCACATGTAAATATAGGTCAGGTTTTCTAACTAGACTTACACCAAACTCAAGCACGATGCCTGTTATATTTTTCGAGACTTTTAGATTTTGAGACTGCAGGGGAAAAATGTGGATCTGTATATCTTGAGAGTCAGACTGCAATGAACAATAATGAAAAATGAAGATCAAGAACTTCAACAGATAATTGGAAATATAAGTATATAATCCCTGGACTGCATAAAGTGTGTTAAATTGAACTAGAAATAGTTACTTTGCTGGAATTTACTTTTAAGAGCACAAGAAAATGGAACAAAGAAAAATGGAAGGGAACAACTAGCTAGAGTACATTCATAAAAGTTCAAGCCTCTTAGTTCTTGAGTATTACCCTGGTTTAGATAAAGTAATCAGCTATGTCCAATCCTAAAATGGAAAACTATCCCTGTTCTCTCTTACCTTGAAGAAAAATGACCGAATCTCAAAGTATGTATAATAGATTGTGAAATTCATGGACTAAGGATACAATTTTTTGTGATGATTCTGAAATATTTAATTAAAATATATTTCAGTACTTATTTGAAAGGAATTAAGCTTTAATGAGTTTATAATAAAAATAATTAAGAAATTCTTCTTCTCATGGAACATAATTGTTTTTATTAAAATATAGCATTAAAATGTTCTAAAATACACACTTCTCTACATTTTTTTCAAATTTTGGAGTCTTTCTTTAATTTTAGAATTTTATTTTTTCAGTGTTCCAAGATGCATTGTTTATGCACCACACCCAGTGCTCCATGCAATACGTGTCATATTAATACCCACCACCATGTCTTCCCAACCCCTCACCCCTCCTCCCCTCTAAAACCCTCAGTTAGTCAATTATCATATGGTTTCACTTCTCTACATTTTTAAATGTTTAGAAATGTTCAAAAGTTACAATGCCACACAAGGCTTAAAAGACTAATGAACATGACTAGCTTAAGTAGTGCTATCCATTTAGTTTTATATAGAAGAATTTGATTTAAAATGTCAAATTGATGTCTTTTTTACAGAGTATTAAAAAGATTTTAGTGTATTTTTTTTCTTTTGTTTCCTAGATGAAACTCTTAGACATCTCACCGATTTGTACATTAATTGAATGATAATTCCATTTCAATTCAAGATTTTACATGCCTTCATAAATTTTGCCCTACATTCCACATGTTCTTTGTAGTTTGAAACATTAGAGGCACAATTTTATACATCTTATTTTACCTCTAAAATAATCCTTAGGTCTGTTTTCATTTCTTCATTCAATCGTCCATTCCCATAGCACATGTCTTACCTCCTGTCTTTCGATTGCTGTGACCTTTACTGATTGAAATATTCTATAATTCTTAGAGACTTTTGCCTATGGAAAGAAATAACAACCCAAATGTGTGTTTTACTTAACATTCAATGATCAAAAATATTCATCCAAGAACAAAACTTTATGTATTTGTCAGGGTTCTTCAGAGAAATAGAATCATTAGGGTATTTTTAGTAGAAATATATGTAAGAGGAGGTTTACCACAGGAACTGGTTCATGAAGTTACAAAGGTTAACCTGCAGTCAGCCAGCTGGAGACACAGGAAATGTGGTATAATTGTCTGAGTCTGAAGGCTTGAAAACCAGGGAAACCAATGCTTTTTATCCCACTCCTGCACTGAAGGTCTAAGCACTAGCAGTTCTGATGGCTGAGCACAGAAAAGATGGAAATCCCAGCTCAAGAAGACAGAGAGAATTTGCCCCTCCTTTGCATTTTTGTTCTCTTCAGACCCCCAGTGGATTGGGTGATTCAGGTCCACATTGGTGAGAGAACATCTCTTCATTCAGTCTAAGGACTCAAATGCTCATCTGCTAGAAATACCCTCACATGCACACAGAAATAATGTCTTACCAGCTCTCTACACATCTCCTACACATCTCTTGGCCCAGTAACGTTCACACACAAAATTAAGCAACACAGGTTGAAAATTAAAAAAAGAAAAAGATTTATTTTGCTTTAAAACATTTAAATAAATTTGAAATTTAAAATATGAAAAATTTAATAAATTAAATTCTAATCAGATTAGTCTGAAATTGTAAGTTCATTCAGGTGATTATTTTGGATGGATCAAACACAATAAAAATTGTAAATATCAAAAAAAAGTGCATCATCACAAGAGAACCTACAGATGCTAACATGTTAATAAGGCAATATTATTATATTTATTTCAATAATTTTGACAACCTAGAACAAAGCTTATAGACCAAATGTGCCCACTGCCTATTTTCATACAGTTTATGAGCTCATTTGAAATGATTGAAATATAATCTACAGAAGAGTAATATTTTGACTCATGAAAATTACATGAAATTCCCATTACATTGCCCATACATACAGTTTCATGGAACTTAGCCACACATGTCCATCTCTGTATTGTTTACGGCTGCTTTTATGTTATAATGGCAGAGTTGAGTAGATGCTACAAAAAACTTATAGGATGCTCCCATTTTGTGCTCTTCTACACAACAAGAATTGTAGGGAAACAGTTGCCACTTTATAGTGTTTCAACTCAAACTCCAATTAGGTGAAATGTCATCTTTCGGAAAAAGACTTTACTACTTCTCATTAGTCAATTGTGTTAAAAAGGTAGTAGATCTGTATTATAAAATAATAACTATTATTAATATATTTTGATTTTTTTTCTTGTTATGAGAGTATTTAAGTACCTTGATGTTGAGTCTTGGCTTACACAGCCTAAAATATTTAAGATATGACCCCTTAGAGAAAAAAAATGTTGACTTCTGACAAAGATGAAATAAATTACTTAAAAAATACATATTACCCAAACAAGTGAATGCATATAAAATTGGAATAATCTTCTATAAAATAAAATGAATTTATAATTTAAAAATTTTCCACAGAGAAAACTTCAGACACAGATGGCTTCACTGATAAAAATTCCATGAAACACTTAAGGAAAAATACATGTATTTAAGAAAAAAACACATGTTTGTGTAGAATCATCTACACAAACTCTCATAAATTAGAAAAAGGGGGATCACTTCCCAACTCATGTTATGAGGTAGTAACTCTCTGGCCAGACAAAATATCACAAGAAAGGAAAACTACAGAAAATAGCCTTCATAAACCTCAACCAAGAAATCAAAATTGGCAAACCATATATAAATGGATCAGATATGATGACCAAGTGGGGTTTATTTAAGGAAAGCAAGTTTGGGTTAACTTAAAAAAAATTAAAGTAGTTCACCGTACTAAAAAATCAAAATAAATAAAAACCTATGCCCATATCAATAAATGAAAAAATCTTGATTAATTTAGTACTCATTCATTATAAAAATCTCAGCAAACTAGGAATAAAAGGGAGATTCTCAGTCTCATTAATGATGATCATACATAAAAATCTACCTTCATGGTGAATGGTGAAAAGGTGAATGCTTTCTCCTTAAGATAGAAAATAAATGAGAAAAGCCCACTCACACTTCTATGTGTTCTGATCTGTTGTATACATTTATATGATTGTTTTAATATCAGTAAAACACTGCCTTGATTGCTATACCTATGGTATAGCATAGGTATGGTATGCTTTCAAATCAAGTATTATGAATCCTCAAATTTGTTATTTTGTTGAGAGAGAGAGGGAAAGAACACACACACACAGGGTTAGAGTCAGAGGGAGAAACAGACTCCCTGCTGAGTGCAAAGTCCTATGCCAGGTTCCTTGCAGGGCTGTCTCTGACTGGGGACTGATCCTAAGAACCGGAGATCATGACCTGAGTTGAAGTCAGATGCTTAACCAACTGAGCCACCCAGGTGTCCTAAGATTCTTTGCCTTTCTATCTACATAAATTCTGAATAAGATGGTTAACTGCTTTAAAAAAAAAAAAAAGAAAGAAAGAAAGGAAGGAAAAGAAACGAAAAAGAAACCGATTGGAATTTTTACTCATCTTGTGTTAAATCTGTAGACGCATTTGGGGGAAACTGGCATCTTAACATTACTGAGTCTTCTGATTCATGAATGTAACATCTCTTTCCCCATATTTATCTGGCTTTTAAAACATATAATTCAGAAATATACAGTGTTCAGTATATAAGTCTTGCACATATATTTTTTAATTTAACCTTAAATATTTCATGTTTGGGTATTGCTGATGGTATGTTTGTTTTACATTTCATTTGCCAAATTTTTCATTGCTAGTATATAGAAATCGTGACCTTTGTGTAATAACCTTGTATTTTGCAGCCCTGCTAAATTCACTTGTTATTCTAGAGGCATTTTTTTAAGGTTAGTTAAGATTTTCTAAATGTAAAATTATATCCTCTGTGAAAAAAAACCAAGCAAACAGATTTTTACCTTGTTCCAATCTAACATTTTCATTTCTTTTGGTGTCTTATTGCATTGTCTATGATGATCATATGGCACATAGCAATACTGCATTCTACCTGTATTTCCATATAACATGCAAAATATTTTCTTATGTTTTTAGACTGCTGATCTCTAATCTGATCCTACCTACTTTCTCATTGTCTACTACTTTTACTTATTTTAACGACAATGCATACAATTAAGGAAGATTTGAACTCTCAAATTTTGTAATAGTACTTACTACAAACTTGCAAGGCACTCTCCTCATTCTGCGTCCTCCCCTTCACTGTTTCTTCTGCTTAGGACAAACTTACCCCAAATAGTTGAAGAGCACATTCCCTTCTCTCAGGTCTCTATTCCTGTTTCCTTATCAGTGAAATCTACCCTGACTATCTTATATAAACATAATAATCCCTTTCCAGAAGCTCACTGAGAGACCCCTGCCATGCCTTATTTTTCTAAATGCCACTTATTAACATTTAATGTGTTATGATATTATTTTCTCTCCATATTAGAATTTGAGCCTCATAATAGAGACAAAGTATATTTTGTTCCGTGGCATCCTCATCAATTATAACAGTGTCTGACAAATTATGGGTGCTCAATAAATATTTTGTGGAGGAATGATTGAAGGAATAATGAATCACTCCAATGGAAACTCAAAATGCTTTATGTGTGTTTGTTCAATATATTAACAAGTACTAGTTATTGTCAGTGCAAGGACAAGATAATTTGAGATTTATAGAAGCATTTAAATATATACATGTATATACATATATATATGTGAACATTAAACATGTACAGAAAGTATATAAACAAAATGTGGCATAGAACACTTGTTTTAAAAGTGGAATGAACAGCATGTGTTTCATGAATTAATAGAGGAAAATATGACCAAAGAAATTAGTTGTTTCCTAAGTCCTTCATGAAGCTCAAAGCTGTTGTTTTCTATGGGCCAGATTTTGGCATACAACAAATCATATTCCATGGGACGCCTGGGTGGCTCAGTTGGTTAAGCGGCTGCCTTCAGCTCAGGTCATGATCCCAGCGTCCTGGGATGGAGTCCCACATCAGGCTCCTTGCTCAGCGGGGAGCCTGCTTTGCCCTCTGACTCTGCCTGCTACTCTGTCTGCCTGTGCTCACTCTCTCTCTCTCTCTGACTAATAAATAAATAAAATCTTAAAAAAAAAAGAAAGAAATCATTTTCCATATTTTCCAATATTACATAAAGATTTATCTTACCTTTTCTAGACTGGAAAGAAAAAGACTCAGTTCTTTCAGTGAATAGCTGAATATGATACATCCCATTTTCATTTTTTACAATCCAGTTTAATTTAGAGACTGCAAAATGACCAGAGTCTCTAAATCATTGAAGTGATTATCTACGTGGTCATCAGCTGTGGAGGGGTAAGGATAGTGGGATACAAATGATTTAAAGGAGCTGGCATTACTCCATGGGGATGGATCCACTCAGTGGGAAACAACACCATACAGCCCTAGTCAGAGATGCACTTTGCATGTCCCCCAAGGTTTTTACAAGATCATACAGCTGCTGCATGCTGTGTGGTGAATTCCCTCCAAGCCCCAACATGAGATCTGGCTGTGTCATTGCCCTTTTATCAGTATTTTGGAAAAACTGACACTAACAATCTATATAATACTTTTTAAATAAAATGTTAATGAGAGTAGGAGCTTATCAGCAAGGACACATATTTTTCCCTGGGCATGGGAAGGAAGAGTGAGAAGAGTAGAGGCAAAATGCAAATATCCCTAAATAGATTCTTTGTCTTCTGTTTTATAGGATCCAAGAAAATCTACTTCCAAATAAAACATGTAAACGTACAAGAAGAAAGACACTGTAAATGATGGACCAACAGGAAGGTCTTTGCATATATGTTTGCTAAAAATTTAAAAATAGAAAAAGTTTTGTTTCATTTCTGTTTATATTTCAGAAAGAATGAACCTTATTAAAGGAAAAAGAAGCAAAAAGAAAGCAGGTTGTGAAATTTCTTACCACTGTTATTATGCTGTTTCTGACACCACAATTATTTCACCACTCTGTATATAAATAAATACTATAAATTATATCATTATAAAATATTATATAATCATATATAAATTTATACATTTTATATGTCTATTAATATAAATTTATATAAATGCATAATTATAATTTTATATTTATTATATATGTATATTTTGAGTAGGAAAAACATATACATACATGTGTATACACATGCACACATATTTACCAATATACAGTGGGTAAGAATATACAACAGAAGGTAAATTATTTTTTCTAAACACTGAGGAATTATTTAGCAAGTTGGAAAGTTCATTTATCATTTTCAAATATAATCACAGCTTTTTCTGTGAGTCAATCCACATGCTATTGTTCAGTGTAGCCTATACTATCATTATTCAGCACTTTTCTGGCTAATAATACTTCCAGGACAAATATGTAAACAGAGTACTTTTTTATTACAGGTTTTCTAGAATTTAGAATTCTCTCAATCATTTTCTATACTTTTTTTCATTGAGAAGTTCTAGCAATTCCAGGTTGGAACTGAGTAAAAACCAACGAAAATTGAAAATAAGTTAAATGTCAGACTGACAAGTGTCTGGCTTTCAAGAAATAAGTATTTTCAGGGAATTCAGGAAACATTTTTCTGAAGAGCACCTGAATGAAATTATCTAGTATTAAAAGATATTAATACAATTTTATGTAAATGAATTTTATCTTTACAAATAAACCCAAGGCTTTGACATAATTATTATATTCTTATAACACCAATGGTATATTTTTATGATTAACATTATTTGTGACTATTTTGTGGAAATTAGGAAGACTGGAAAAATGAGATAAATCTCAATGAAGAAGTTAGTAAATGCAGAAGCAGAAATATAAAGGTCAAAATTAGCATTTCTGGCTAGATATATTAAGATCTTTTATTCTTTTACTCAATTTGTTTAAATATTTTCATGTGAAAAAGTCAGAGTGATTCATATTAAAATTTTATAGTGGAGTTTGTCTTCTGCAAGCATGGGCTAACAAATCACCTAAACCGTAGAGAGTAACCAGAGTTGACAATGAAATTAGATTTTGTAAATCGACTATGACATGTTCATCTTTGATATTCTAGACTTAAATTTCAAGGAGCAGTCTCAAATGCCCAGTATGATAGGCATATTAATGGCCTCTCAGAAATGCCCACATCCAAATCCCTGGAACCTATATTACCTTACATAGCAAAAGAAGATAATGGTATCAGATAGAATTAAGGGTGCTAATCAATCGCTTAACACAGGGAAATTGTCCTTGTGGATCCAATAGAATTTAAGGGTCTTTATTGTAAAAAAGGATGGCAGAAGTTTCAGTATTTGAATAATGCTATAGGAGAAAAACTCCACCGGATATTATTGACTTTGGTGCTAGAAAGGGATCAGGAACCAAAGGTATGTGAGCAGCCTCTAAAACCTGGAAAATACAAAGAACTGATTCTCTCCTAGATTTTCCACAGTGAAATGTAGCCCTCCTGACACCTTGAGTTTAGCCCAGTAAAAAAGACCCATTTAAGGTTTCTAACCTACGTAAATGTAAGATAATGATGATAATAAATTTGTGTTGTTAAGTTTATGATAACTTGTTATAACAGAAGAAACTAATACATTTACCAAACACAGATGTTAAAGAAAAGAAAAAATGTTTGCTATGAGTTAAATTTATATTCTAATGTTTTTTTTGTCTAAATTATATATAATAAAGTATAAAAAATTAAGTCTATCAGGTTATTCCCAAATGTATTTTTATATCAAGTCATGTTTTAAGACTCTGACCTTCTCTATCAGATCATTCTTGAAACACTCGAGATAAACCTACTGTTTCACATTTTCTAGTTTACATGAAAGTAAAAAGAAAATTTTGAGGTGTAATACATAACATCAGCATAAATAATCACATAAATTTTAAGTGAACATTCAATCAATATTAAATTTTGAATCATTTAGAGCATAAACTGTTTTTTAGAATCTCAGCTAGATTTGGAATATTATCAGCAAACTCAGAAACCTTTTACATTCTTCTTCCCAGAAGATGCTCTTGCCAAATGTAAATAATATTCTGAATAGTACCTTTGATTTGTTTTTTGATAGATTTTGAGCCTTTTTTTTTTTTAAGATTTTATTTATTTTTTTTTTATTTTAGAGAGAGAGTAGTATAGGTGAGCTGGGGAGGGCCAAAGGGAGGAGAGAGAATCTCAAGGAGACTCCATGCTGAGCACAGAGCCTGAAGTGGCTCTTCCTGAGATCATGACCTCAGCCAAAATCAAGAGTCCAACATTCACTAACTGAGCCACCCAGATAGCACAGTTTTGAACCTTATTTGTGTAAACAGAATCATATAGTATGTACTTTTTTTTTTAACCTGGTATGTTTTAGTCAATATTATATCTGTATTAATCATCCATTCTGTGTTTCCTGTAGTTCATTTTTTTTGGTCATTGTATGTTATTTTGACATTTGTTTATGGCAGGTGCAGATGGAATTAAAGCTGCTAATCAATTAACTTTATCACAGAAGGATTATCCCAAATTATCCAGGTGAGCCCAGGATAATCGTGAGAGTCTTTAAATGTGGAAGAGGAAACACACACACATGGTTTATTGAAATAATTATTAATGAATTAATGAATCAAATCTTTACAACATTTTGGGGAGAACTGACATCTTTCACAATATTGAGTTTTTCTCTGTGCCTTCCAATCTATGAAACTCTCTAACCTCTAATTATTTGGGGTTTTAATTTATCTCAAGTAACTTTTGTATGTTTTCTTGTGCCTACTGTTCAAAAGAAGGAAACACAAAGACAAAAATTCATACTTAGAGATGACACCGATGCCTTGGACTTACAGATTATTTTTATTTGGATTGATGTATTCTGTCAAATTCTGTCAAATACCATTCCCTGAGGTAATAAGGAAACTACAAATAAACTGCAGTTGAGCAAATATCTATTTACCTATCTATCTATCTCTCAACTGGAAAATTAGTCTTTTGTGATATCCTTCTTTAAATGTAAAGGAAAAATAAATTATAGTATAAATTACATTTTCCCTTCTAGACTGTCTCAAACATCTGCAATGTAAAGTTCAACTTCTATGTTTGTAACTGTTGCTTGGCAAATAATGCCAACTTATTAAATATATTCTTGTTACATTAAATTATATAATAAAAAGATAAACAGTATAGGTTACTTGCTTTTTGCTTTCTGTTTTTGTTTTTCTAACTATGTATATGTGTATATATACCTTTTATGAAAAATATGTCAAGGATATTAATATTCATTTCTGAACTGATCTTTCCATTCTCAGCAACATATTTTTTTCCGGGAGGTAATAATTAAATAATCCATTTACTTAATTTTTATCAATTACTATTTTTTCCCTTAATTTGCTGCATCAGCTTTTCAAATACATAGATATATCTTACTTTTTCATAAATGTCTAAATTTATCAGATAATCTCTCAGTTGCAAGGCCCATGGGTGTCCTGTTGTAATCTGCAACAGGAAGTAGATTTACAAGTCTGATACTAAATTATGGTTCTGGGACTCCTATCTACTATTCATCTGTGTTGGATGCTTATTTCTTTTTAAATGCAATGTCCTAATTTTTTTCTTGGTTTCAAGCTTTCTTTTCTGAATGACTCCTTCAGTTGATTCACAAAGGAAGACTACATAGCATATGAAATTGTTAGTCTTTTTACATCTTAAAAATATTGTTATTCAACTCTTGCTATTCATTAAGTGTTTAGCCTAATATTTCAGTTTATGAAATATTTCTATTACATTCCCTATATATTAAATATAATAAGTGTCTTTATTTTTTGTTTCCTGTTTATGTTCCTGTAGGCCTTTTGTGTTTTTCTCTTGTTTATTTTCCATGTGTTTGACTCCTTGTTCTGTTATCTTTGAACCCTTCTGCTACTTTTACTTCCAAATTGTAGTTATCATATTTTAAATCCTTAAAGGTGTTTCTTATCCTCAAAACCTTCATCATAGCATGACTTCATGTCTTATAGCAGCAATATATCTTATCTCTCTGAATATGTTCAGTGCATTAAGTTTTGCTCTGCTCCCTGCACCTGCCTTCTTCCTTCTGAATCTGTGGTTTGTCTCTTTATTTTAGTTTGTTCTTCATCCCTAAGGATCTGCTTAAATATCTGGTGATCTTCGACCCTCCTTGTTTAAGATGAGGCAACAAGAGGTGAAGGAGCTTTGACCGTGTCTGTGAAAGAGTGTGTAAAGGACACGTTCAGGATTTTACATGTGATTCAGTCTTCTCATTTGGAGATTCCCTTGTCTCAGATGTGACAGACTTTTTCCTGGGGCAGTTCAGTTTTCAGCAAGATTTGGGGATGGGGACCATGAACTACCTGTGTCTGTCTACTTTCGTTAAGAATGTAAAATAGAAAAAAAAAAAAAAGAATGTAAAATAGAGAAGAGGATGATGAAAGTTAATAGCGACATTTGTATTGTATCTTTAACTATAGCTTCAAATCCTACGTCCCATCCCTGTATGTTTGGTGTCCTGTGATGTCTGGAGCCCTTCGTTCAATTTCCCCTGTGAGAAAGACCTCTGTTTTCTTATAGGGCATGGAAATTTAGGTATCTGGTTACTTGGTACGTGCTACTCTGTTTTCTTTAAGTTTTGAATATCTCAGGGATTCTATACAGAAACTGATTTTTATGTTAGTCTTTCCCTTTTCCTGCTTAGACTATAAATTCTATGGTTCCCAAAAGTCACTTCACATTCTTTTTCCTGGTTTTTGTCTTTCAAAGAATTTTAAATATTTTATTCACTTTTTTCCTCTCTCCAGTTCTCCTTGTCTTTGCAGTGTAACTCTTTTATTCCTCTAATACCACTTTATAAAACTGGAGAAAGAAGAGCATATAAAATAGGCTTTCCTGGAAGTCTTTCTTTCTGTTCTCCTTACAGAGAGAACCCAACCGTTATTACAACTTTAAAATTGTAGATATGCAGCTAACGGAAAAACAGCCACTTTATTTATAACATCACTACTATCTTGCAGCCTTCAATGTCTGTGGTATACCTGACATCTCATTGAATGGTTTATTGCCACTACAAATGCTACCAACTTTGACACAAATTTATTAATTCTCCAACTTTCCCCTCCTGTTCATATTTCTCCACATTAATGGACATTTGAGTTGTTTTGAATGAGTAGTATTACTATAAATATTTTTGTACATGTGTTTTGTGAGATATATATGTAATATCTTAGGAACTTACTTAGGTACGAGATCACTGATTTTAAATGTGTTGTTTGGTTATTGCTGCTGTCTTTAGATTGTGTCTTAGAATCATCTAAAGTTGTAACTGAACCAGAAATTGAAAATGACTCAATCCCTTAGCAGACAGTTAATGTTGTTTGTCATTTGGGAGTTACTTCAAATAAATCATTTACTCATTGCTTTTGCTTCTACATGTTGTTTGGGATTCTCAAAAATGGACAGTGGGGTCTATGAGGGAGTGTCAAAGGTGAGCATTCCAGGAGATCCAACAGGATGTTGCAAGACTTCTGATGGCCAAAACTGGATATCTCAAAATACCACATCTGCCTTATTTAATTGTTCCAGCCAGTTGCAAAGGGCAGACTGATTGAAAAAGCAATAAAGATAACTTTGGAATACTAGGGTAGAGAGGCCATCTTTGGAGACCAGCTACCAAATATACTACATTTTGTAAACATCCAAACACTTTTCCAACACAGATGCATCAATACAGGGGTGCTCCAGATTCTCCATACCTCATTACTACTTCAAACTTTTAGTACTTTTAATCGTAGTCATTCTGGTGAGTGTGTATAGGCATATTATTGAGATTTTAATTTACATTTTCCTAGTGAGTATGTTGCTGAGGAATTCCAAGTCTGATCACTTGAATGTTCTCCGGTATAAAGTGTCTACTTAAATTTGTGCCTGTTTTTTTATTATGTTAATTTACTTATTTTTCTTATTTGTAGGAAAATATTTAAATATTTGAAATACAGGGGTGCCTGGGTGGCTTAGTGGGTTAAAGCCTCTGCCTTTGGCTCAGGTCTTGATCCCAGGTCATGGGATCCAGCCCCACATCAGGCTCTCTGCTCAGCAAGGAGCCTGCTTCCCTTCCTCTCTCTCTGCCTGCCTCTCTGCCTACTTGTGATCTCTGTCTGTCAAATAAATAAATTAAAAAAATATATTTGAAATACATATTCTATGACAAATGTATTTGTCATTCATACACTCTTATATGTGGTTTGTCTTTGCATCCTGATAATGTCCATTTTTCAAAAAGCCCTGAATTACAATAAAATCCAAAATATTTTTTCTTTTATATCTAATGTTTTTATATTCTATCTAAGAAATTTTGTCTACTCCAAGGTCATACAAATATTTTAGAATTTAATTCTAGAAGCCATTATATTTTATGTTTACTTTATGAGGGTCTATAATCCACTTAAACTATGTTTTCTATTTAATTTGAGGTAGGAATGAAGGTTCATTTCATTTCATGCAAATCTTTAACTGATCCAAATTTCAGGGGAACTTCTGTCATAAATCTGGTGACTATGTATGTTCAGGTCTATTTCTAAAGTTTCAATTATCTTTCCCTAGTCTATTTGTCTATATGTTTTGCACATGTTTTGTTATATTGTATTTTTTCCTAGGTAACTATGTTGTTGGTATTTTAACCTCTAAGGAAAGTATAGATGATAAAGTCTGAGTAATTTGCACAAAATTAATAGCTCACAAGTGATGGAACAAGGATTCATGTCCCTGCCTGTTTCCCTAAATAATTTGTGTTATTGATACTTCATTATACGAATGTCTATGATAATAATATTACTTTCACAAAGAAGTACGGTGCAAATCAAAGAGAATAACAAAAGTGAATCCTCTTTACTAGCTGGAAAGCACTAAAAAAACCAAATAAATTATTAAGAGATAGATGTATTTTTTATTGGCTCAGAAGACATCAGTTCTGAGTCTTGTCTGTCTTAGTTTTATGGCATTGCATAAGGTACTTACACTTCCTGTGACATGCCTTCAAACTATCTTAAATCCGTGGCATAAAATTAGACTGCACATTTTCTAACATCCTTCATAGTTACTTATGACTATGTGGTTAAATTTTGGCCAGTGAAATATGGTCAGTGAGGCTCTTGGGTGGCTCAGTCGGTTGGGCAGCTGCCTTCAGCTCAGGTCATGATCCCAGGGTCCTGGATCTAACTACCCTCCTCCTGGATGGTGCTCACTCTTGCTATCTCTGTAGCTCTCGCTCAAATAAATAAACAAAGTCTTAAAAAAAAAAAACAACAACAATGACAAAAAACATGGACAGCAGTGATGTACAAGCTCTTCCAGTGCTACCCAGTAAATCTTCCCATGCATTTTCCTTCATCATCTACCTTGCCTAATGTCCTGGTTGGATATTAACACACACCAACAAATTCAGAAACCAAAGCTGAAAGAGGCAGAGCTTTCATCAGCTTGCACTCCAGAATGTCTATGTGAACCAGAAAACTTCCCCTCATATTGAATTCCTGCAAGCCTCTATCAGAAACAGCACAAGTAAAAAATAAGTGTCTGTCAAATTAACTCTCTTGGATTTCAGAGTTTACCTATTTTATAGTATATACTGTATAGTATTCACATTTAATCTGCATGGTATTTCACATTTGGTTTGGTACCCATATAGAACAATTTTGTAATATTTCTTAAAATGTAAAATTACCCTTTTGTGTAAATTTGTTTTTTTCTTGTACTAGTTACAACATTTATAAACAATATATTATAGCAGTAGCCAAACCCCCCTACAAAAAACAAAATAAAACCCCACAGCTCTGACACTATCTTTGTATCACAAAGAGAAAAAAACAAGCTCTTTTAATAAACAAGTAGGTGCTTGTAGTAAACTTTAGACAAAATGCATATTGAAAAATACTCCCTCCTCTCTAAGTCTATTGCCTTTTATTATATGCTGTAAATCCAAAAATTAATTAGAACTGCACAAATGGTAAAAATAAATCCCCAAACTACAAACATTGGTTTCGGTGCCAATCCAGATATCCAGATACACAAATATGGAATTTATTTTGCACTTTTAAGCTGGGAATAGCTTCTCTAGGACACTTATAATGGAGTGTTATATCGGGGCTCTTTTCTGGAATAAAAATATATATTGTTTATGGAAGTATTCATGTGTAAAACGTAGTTCAGGAAATATTCTATAAACTTAATCAAGCATACGATTTTCCATTTTAAAGTGACTGGCACTTTTTTTTTTTTACTTTGTGGAATAGTTAAATAGACAAGTATTCAAAAAAGACTAAGGAAAGTAGCATGTTAATTTCTTATTTATTTGCATCATTTTTTTCTTCTTTCTCACTATCAGTATAAGTTATAAAAAATAAAAAAGTAGCATATAAGACATAGTTCTCTGGCTGTTATAGCTCTCTCTTCAGGAGTACAATTGACAGTGGCGCCAACATCCCAGCCTTTGCCTGCGGGTCTGTCAAAGATTCATCTGTTGAAGGGCAAACTGTCTTTAATATATTGCTCTCTTATAATCTCTTAGATTTCTGTGATATTACATTATATTACAACTCCTATTTCAAAGATCTCAGAGTGTTTCACAGATGTCATGTATTTTAATCTCAAACTCCCTCCAAGGTCAAGTCTACAAAAAAAAAAAAATTCTCCTTTTCTGTAGTGGGATTTCTCTAAACATGTAACAATCATAATGAGGTGTTCAGCATAAATAACTCTCAACTGGCAATCGCAATTACGTGGAGGAATAGGCAAAAGTAAAAGTAATCATAGGATAACTGAATTTTTAGTTGTAACAAATTTTCCAGTTTAAATTATATCATCATGATTAACATAATTGATGAGAAAAATTTACAAAACCTTCATTATTCAGTTATATGCATCCTTTAAAATTAATTCTTACAATAATAATTTCGCTATTCTTTTTTTTTTCAAAACAAGGCAGTATGTTCTCCTGAAAAATATATTTGATTTGTTTTGAATTGAATCAGCTTTCTATTTTGATTCTGACACTAGCTATCTAACCTCATCAACTAAATACTGGGGATCATTAACTAAATATTGAGAATTTTGTGCACTGTAAACTATTAATGAAATTAATCCAATCCGATGGATAAAATGTGAGATAGGAAAATATTTGTGTATACATGTATATATTTTTTATTTAAAATTACAGAAAATTAAGAACAATATATAATAACTAACTTTTTTAAATAATAACTAACTTTTGAAGAGCATCTACTATGCATCAAAAAAATAAACTATTCACTAGCAAAAACAAAAGTAATATTTTGTAGGTCAGGATATTGAGAATCAAGTGGGCTTAGTGACTTTCGAATTCATCTAATAAACGGATTAGCTTAAATGTGAATCAAAGATCGTTAACCTTTGAAGTTTCTGTGATACTCCTAATGATATCTGTTATGCAGTGACTATTTCATATAGTTTAAGGGAGAAAGCCAGAAATATGTATAAAATTGCCTTCAAAACGAATGGGCATATATTCTGAAATGCCTACTATTCTCCACCACCAACAGTAGCCTTGGTCTTGAACAAATATTCGCACTCTTGGGACACAGTAGACCAGGTCTGTTTAGCTTTAATGAAACACAAATAACAGCCAATAGAGCACACACAATAGAATAGCAGATTCTCCTGACTTTCAGGGCAGCTTCTGATTGTCTTCATTACTGTACTGAGACACACATGATCAAAACAGACTCAGCCACGTAAATGAGGAACTCCTCAGTTTAAGGAATTGTTTCTGGCATTCTTTTAGGTCTTACTTTGCGGGTCACACAGTTCTGGGAATGACATGGGTAGCCCCTGCTCTCTAGCTTAACTACATTGCATCATCTAATGGTTACTAACCAATTCTATATTATAAATTATCAATCTGAGCAGGCAGCTGGCTACATGGCAACCTCAGCAGGATTATCATTTATTTTGTATCTGATACATTCCAATATATTGCATGAGTAAGGGATACAAAAAAGATTATACAGAAAGTCAAATTCTCAGGCATTCTTGAAGTTAGAGGAAAGACTACAGGACAGTTGTTTAACCATTCCTTTTCAGATCCTATCAGACTTATGCATTTGACTTAATTGGAAATACATAAAGCCAATTTCTTTCTGCCAAGGGCTCCAATAGGTCCTGCTTCTAATTTTCTACTGAGATGTTAGATTGTTTTCTCTTCATTTAAGGTCTATTCCCACATATGTATAATCTCTCTTTTCAGGTTGGAGAATGTTCTGAGGGTAAAGATCTCATGCAAAAGAAAAATAATAATAATAAAGTTAGAGACAGAGGACCTATGTTCTAGTCATACTATTCCTTAACTTTAGGACATCAAGGAAATATGTTGAACTCTCTGATTCTTAATCGGTATAATAAGTGGGATTGCCTATATGATATCAGAACCTATTTACAAATCAAATACTTTTTTTAAAAAAAGATTTATTTATTTATTTATTTATTTATTTATTTGAGAGAGAGAGCACAAGCAGAAGTGGCAGAGGGAAATGGAGAAAGAATCCCGAGCAGACTCTGAGCTAAGCGTAAAGCCCTAAGTGGGGCCTGATTGCATGACCCCGAGATCATGACCTGAGCCGAAAACAAGAGTTGGGTGTTCAACTAATTGTGTCATCCAGGCACCCTACAAATCAAATATTCTGTATATCTCTGAATCTACCAAAATAACTCACACAGACTATAACATTAGTTCGGAGGGAGATTTGGGATGCATTCCATATAATGGTGTATATTTTTTGCTGATAAGAGAAAGGGAAAATCTGGAAACAAGAGAGGCAGCTAGGCTATATTTTTACTTTCTGTTACTTTCATTCTGAGACTCTGTAATGATTGCACACCACTGCCCATTGTCACTTGCAGCAGTCTCCTGTGGGAAGAGTTAACCTTGCCTCTTTTGTTGTGCAGCTTGGCCATGTGAATTTTTCTGGAGGAAGAATTTGAGTACAAGTGACATGACAGTTTTGAGAAGAACCTTTAACAGCCACTACATTTTTCAGTAGCTTACTTGAACTTTTTCATCTGTTTCAAAGCCAGCATGTTTTAGTCGTGTTGATCCCACTGAAGACACAGAGCACAAAATCACAGCAAACTTGTAGCTTACATGTAATGAGAGAATATACATCTTTGTTTTGAAAGTCACTGATACTAGAGTTGTTATCAATTCATGAATTCCATATGGCTCAATAAGCAATATCAGAAACAAGATTTCTACATAGCAACATCTAAATAATTTATATCTCAAAGGAGATTCATGTGTGTATCGCCTTTTGTGGAAATGTTTAAGCCTATGTAATTTAACCTCCCACAAAATATATGTTTGCATGTGTCTAAACAAAATAAACTAATCCAGTCTGACAAAAGAACATAAAGTAAAATTAATATTTGATATTTTAATGCATCAGATGAAAGTAAGATGCACCAGCTGACTGTAATTAAATTTATACTACTTATTCTATTTGGGTTTGGTGATCGTCAAAATACCACATACTAAAGTGTTCAAATTAGATGGTTGAAATAAACTAATTTGACAATTTCTCTACTTCATGAACTCCTTCATATAATCTCCCCAAATTGTCATTAGCATTGTGATTGTCAGTGACTCATGATAAGAATTGATCAGTAGTAGATTGTAATAAAAAATAAGTGATACATTGAGTAATCAATTTCAGAATTCTTTCTATGACTTTAAACCTTACTCAGATGAAACACAGAAAGTAACATTGAGGAAATATTAACAATGATTTTGAAATAATTTAAAATTCATTTTTGGATATTTTTCCAGATTGGTTAGAAAAATATATGACCAAAATACTATTCTCAATGAGCTCTATAGATGTAGATTTAACCATTGTATTCATTTGCTTTATATAAAGAGAATTAATAAAAGAAACATTGAAATATTGCTAATTAGATTGGGCTCTGGCTTCAGGTCAGTGGAGGCGAGGCGGCCAGGACAGTAGCTCCCACCCTGCACCATGTAGGCCATCAAGTGTGTAGTAGTGGGAGACAGAAATATAGTTTGGCATTAAAACCTGCCTATTGATCAGTTACACAACCATGAATTTCCTAGAGAATATATCCCCACTGTGTTTGACAACTACTCTGCCAGTGCTATGGCAGATGGGAAACTGGTCAATCTGGGCTTTGGGGTTACAGCTGGACAAGAAGATTAACATATTCCATAGCCTGTCCCATTCACAAATAGATGTATTCTTAATTTGCTTTTCTCTTGTGAGTCCTGCACCATTTGAAAACATTGGAGCAAAGTGGTACCCTGAAGTAGGACACCACTGTCCCAAAACACTCATCATCTTAGTGAGGACTAAACTTGGTCTCAGGGAGGACGAAGCCACAATCGAGAAACTGAAGAAGAATCTGACTCCCATCACCTAGACGCAGGGTTTGGCCGTGGTAAGGAAGTTGGTGCTTTAAAATGCCTGGATCTCTCCCTTCTCACACAGGGAGGGCTCAAGACAGTGATGAAGCTATTAGAGGAGTTCTCTGCTCCACTCTCATCAAGAGGAGGAAAAGAAAATACCTACTGTTTAACTGTCTGGGGTCCTCTCCTGCCCTGTGCCCCTTGGAACCTTTGTACGCTTTGCTCAAAAATGGTGGAAACTGCACACTCAATTTCAAGTTTTTGTGACAGATTAGTTTTTCCATAAAACTACTTTGGACCAATCAGTAATTTTTAGGTTTTATCTGTTTAAAGTGTAAAACCTCAAACTTACCCATTATATTAAAATTTAGCTCTAAAATGACGAGATTTCTTAAAGCCATATTTTTCAAAAGCTCCTATTCTTGCTCACATTAAGAGTTGTCAAAATACTTTGTGAACTAAGTTGCATTTTGCTGAGAACAGTAAGCCCCAAACCATTCAAGACCTTTGTCTTTAAGAAGAGTCTGAAGTGTCTCTTTGGAAATACAGACACTTCCAAAGAAGTTTCTGACATGGAAAGCAGCACAGCCTCCTTCATGAAGCGTTGCTATCTACCACACCCCTAGTTTATCAACCCCTATCTGTTCCCTAACACTGTACTGAATGTCATAATGGAATGAGTGTAATGGCTCAACTCTTTGGATCAATGTTTTTAAATTTTGTAGTGAGATTTAAACAAACAAACAAACAAAAAACAGTGTATTCGCTTTTGCTGAGAGTTTGAACACACCTCTTACTCCTATGTCCCTCTGACAAAGTGTCTATTCTAACCGTGAGTGTACCAGGTGGGTGTGGGCAGCAGGTGTGGTGATCCGAGGTTGAAGAGACTATTTTGACAAAATATGGAGATTATTTTTACCATATTGTACATGCCATAATTAAAATGAGTGAAAGTGTCATGGGTGAAATTTTAAAAGGTTAATCACTAATGCAGTAAATGATGAAGAAAGGTCAGTGTTACCACTAAGTAGTTTTAAACTTTACCTTTATTCTCAGACTTGCCTTCCTTCCTGAAATTGGGCATTTAATTCATCTTTGAACTGGTCATGCCCATAGTTGCTAACTTAGTGCTTTTCTTATAGAACCCCTTCTTAATGAACAATATGCCTCCTTGTATTATAAAATCTTTCTGATAATGCATTAGACATTTTTGTGTAGGTTAGTAAAAGTGCATTCTTCTTTCTTTGTTACTTTATTCAATGCTAATAAGGGGTTTCTTTAGTTTTCTAGGAAATAGGTATAAAAATCACATGTGGCTGCTTTATAGTTTTTGAAATATTTTAGATATTCCTAAACTATAAACTTTCTTAACATCACTGTCTTGCCAGATTACCAACCATATACCTTGACTAACGCTGACCCTCCTCTTGGCTTAACCCCCATGGACACGCCCTTCCTATTGCTCTGCCTCACCATGTTCCTCTGGATCTGTGAGGTTCTGTAAGGCCCTGCTCAGGCTAACAAAGTTCTGTGCAACTTACTCACTGACAAGAAGACACCTTTCAACCAACAAAATTTTTTAAATCGACAGTTGTAGAATTGAGGGGTGTCTTTACATTGATTTTTTTGCTAATGCAATTAGCAATATGTTTTGCATGTATTACTTAATAAATCCTTGATTCATAAAAAATTATTGCTAATTTTAAAAATCCTAAGTAAACCTTTATACTTAGTAGTCTTCTAAATAGAAAAAATATATATATTTAATGTCTTAAAAATTTGTCAATGTTTTAAAGTTTTATAGGGATAATATAATCTTTCTTTTTTTCTTTTTTTAAGATTTTATTTATTTGACAGAGAGAGACACAGTAAGAGAGGAAACAAAAGCAGGGGGAGTAGGAGTGGAAGAAGCAGACTTCCTGCTTAGCATTGTGGGCTCAACACCAGGACCCTGGGATCATGACCTGAGTTGAAGGTAGACCCTTAACGACTGAGCCACCCAGGCACCTGGGACAACACAATCTTTCCCCCATATTGTGTTGCCATATCAAAGTATATTCTTCAGATATATTTCTAGTTTTTTTTATTCTTGTAAGAAAGAAATTCATGGAAAAGATAACTACTTACATTATTTATTATAGTAATATATAATAATACCTTAAAATAATAAAAATAATACCTTTTCCTTAAAGATGTCTCCTTAAAGATTCCTAGAATCTGTGAATATGTTAGGTTATTGGCAAAGTTTAATTAAGGCTGTAGGTGGAAGTAAAGTTGCTAATCAGCTAATCTGAAAATAGAGGTTATCTTGAATTATCTATGTGGGCTCAATGTAATCAAAAGAGTCCTTAAAAGTAGAAGATGGAATTAGAAGAAGAGTCAGAAAGATGGCAGCATGAAAACTGGCCCAATGTAGCTAACTTTGATGATGGAAGGACAGGGCCATGAGCCAAGGAAAATAGAATCATGAGAACAATAATAACAAAGAAAAGAAATGGATACTAGGGCCTCCCTCCAGAAAGTAGTACATCATGGCAATGCCTTAGTCTTAGCCAGTCAGATCTATATCAGACTTCTGATGTACAGAACTGTAAAATAATAAATCTGTGTTGCTTTAAGATACTAAATTTTTATAACTTATCACAATGACTATAAAAGTTAGTACATCTATCCAATAAATCTCATTATAGTTCTTGAGCAGTATGTAAACTTACTATATTCAAATTATGTTAGGAATGAAAATAGGAAAAGAAGAAAATGGAGAAAAAACTGATAAATGAATTCATTCACTTATTCAACACATATCTGTTTGGTAGTATAGATATATGATAGCATGTATCTATAAATAGTATGTCTATAGCATATCTCTATATCTGCATATATAGAATAAATGTATTGATAGCAGTAATACAGAGAATCGGTTGTTGTGAGGAACAGCCAAGACAGATACAAGAAACTGGTTAGGAGGCTGTTTTTCCAAAGAAAGGAAAATACATAAAGACCCATGCTTCTTTATTAGTGCATTTTGAAGTAGTGATGAGGGTAAATAATGTGTTTAGATATCTGCGACATATGTGTTGTGACATCCAAATACCTGTGATTTCTATTGGTGGCAAAGCGGTTAGGTTTTAAAAATACTACTGTAGCTTGTAACCATCACAATAAAGTGCTAAAATTTTGTTAAAGGTAGTGAAAATAAAAATATTATTTTCTCCAACTATGTTCAAGTATCTTTCAAGTTCTGTATATAGATATCTTTGGCTCAGTTCTAGGTCCAATGATCCAGGATTAACTTTCCTTAAATGCCTGCTAAAAGCAAATTTAATTTTTTCTCTGAAGGAATATATTATTCTTAGGTATCAAATCATGCAGGAAATTTTCCCTATTGCAAGTCTGAACAGAGGCGCCTGGGTGGCTCAGGCGGTTAAAGTCTCTGCCTTTGGCTCAGGTCATGATCCCAGGGTCCTGGGATCGAGCCCCGCATTGGGCTCCCTGCTCAGCTGGGAGCCTGCTTCCTCCTCTCTCTCTCTGCCTGCCTCTCTGCCTACTTGTGATCTCTGTCTGTCAAATAAATAAATAAAATCTTAAAAAAAAAAAGTCTGAACAAACAAAAAGAGAGCACTTCAGTCAACAGTTAGTAGAATGCATACTCTTCTCATGTGCACATGGGATACTCACCAAGATAAGCCATATTCTGAGCTATAAAATAAGCCTGAACAAATTTAAAAGAATATAGGTCTATGGACTCTG
The DNA here is from genome assembly GCF_922984935.1 of Meles meles. Taxonomy (NCBI): domain Eukaryota; kingdom Metazoa; phylum Chordata; class Mammalia; order Carnivora; family Mustelidae; genus Meles; species Meles meles. The sequence continues at coordinate 29,864,874 of NC_060070.1, forward strand.
AAAAACAACCTGAGGGTTTTGAAGGGGCAGGGGTGGGAAGTTGGGGGAACAGGTGGTGGGTAATAGGGAGGGCACGTATTGCATAGAGCACTGGGTGTTGTGCAAAAACAATGAATACTGTTACGCTGAAAAAATAAATAAAATGAAACTGAAAAAAAAAAAGTCAATGGAAGCAGAATCTAATTTTTTAAAAATAACTAAATTGATTATTTCTAGCCAGACTAACCAAGTAAAACAGATAGAAAATAAAAATACCAAGATCAAGAATGAAAGAAGTATATTACTACTAATCTCAAAGACATTCAAAAGATGATAGGAAATACAGTTAACAAATCTATGCTCATCAGTTTGAGCATTTAGCTATAATGAACTAATTCCTTGAAAAGTGAAAACTATCAAAACTCACAAAAAAGAAGTGAATAAACTGAGTAGTTCCATATCTGTTAAAGAAATTTTATTTTTATCTATCATAATCTGAAAAAGATAACTTCAATCTCAGATAACTGCACTGAAAAATACTGTTAAATATTTAAAAAATAAATAACACAAAATTTATATATTTTTCCTGAAAACAGATTGTATCAAAAGCAGATAAAATCACTAGAAGAAAACTACAGAACAATAACTTTTGTAAATATAGATACAAAAATCCTTCACAAAGTACTAGCAGAATAACTTATTTTTAATAGATTGATATGAAAAACAAATATATATATAGATATTTGCATATTTGCATACAATGAATGTACATGTATGTATACATGAATATATATATATATATATATGTATATGTCTGTATATATGATAGCTTTTTCTCTTGAGAAGGCCTCCAACAAGCAGTGACAACAAAATAGTGATGAACACATTGAACACATCTAGTTTTCAGATCTTGGTTTCTAAATGTTATTTTCCAACAAAAAGAACCAGGATTCCTTCATAAGATGACTGACTCTAGTTAGGAAAAGGAAAGGACAAGATGAACATGGAGCATCTTGTACTGTCATAAGGAAGTATTTGAAAAGATAAATAAATAAAAAAGGATTGGTGGCATATCATCAAAAGGACACAGGAGCCAATCTGGAAAGAACTCCCCATGGCCAAAGTTGGAACAACTAGAACAGCAAAATAAATGAAGTTCATTATAACTCAAAGAATCAAATAAATACACATATATTCATGTGTCCAAAATAATAAGATACACTATTGAAAAAGAAAGTGGAGAAAAGGGAAACTCTTCATTACAGAAAAATTTCAAGTAAATATGGAAGTTATGTGGTCATAGAAAATCAGTATGCATACTTCATAGTAGTGAGTACTGCAGGTATAATCCACTGATGAATACTATATTAGCAAGACTAAGAAGAGGTCTCCATTGCCTCAAATAATCTTAAAATATACATTAATTGATGTAATTTTAACATGTTTTACAAATTCATTAATACCCTTCTTTCTGGAGACAAATTTAAGTATCTTTTCTTTGAATATTGGCTGGATTTGGTGAATTGCACCAAGAAGTAAAGTATAAAAAGGAACAAAATGTAACTTTAAAGAGGAAAAATCTGGAAGACACCATCTTTTTTAATATTTTATTTCAGTATGGTTGACACACAATGTTAGATTAGTTTTAGGTGTTCAACTTGGTGATTTGAGAGGTTTATACGTTTCACTCTAAGTGTAGCTACCATCTGTCCAATTGCATTGCCATGACTTTATCACTGACTATATTCCTTATGATCCATTTTTTATTTTCATGACTTACTCATTCTATAACTGGATGCTTGTATATGTCTCTCCCTTTCACTCATTTGGCTCAACCCTCATCCCCTACCCCTCTGGCAACCATCAGTTTGTTCTCTGTATTTATAGTTCTGATTCTGCTTTTTGTTTATCATTTTTTAAGGATTCCATTTATGAATGGAATTATATAGTATTTGTCTTTCTCAGTTTGACTTATTTCATTTAGCATAACACCTTCAAGGTCCATCCATGCTGTCTCAAATGGCATGATCTCATCCTTTTTATGTCTGTGTAATATTGTAATATTGTGTGTGTGTGTGTACATACACACACACTAAAATATGACATTGCACATACTATATATATATATAATATATGAATATATATTTATATATATAATTTCTTAATTTTGATAAATGAAGTGTTTATGTAAGATGTTAACATTTGGAGAAACTGAGCAAGGAGTGTATAGAATCAGTCCTTACTATCTTTGCAATTTTTCTGCATATCTAAAATTATTTCAAAATGTTCAAACATAAGAACAATAACAGAAATAACTAGAAACGCAATAAGGCAAAACTATCTGACAAAAGAATATGAAGAATAACAGTCAATAAGAATAGATTTATAAGTAATCCAGATAATGTAATCATCATGTGCAGACTTTAGAGTAAGTATGGTTAAGATAACCAAGGAAATAAAGGACAATATAAAAATTTCACCAAAGGAGGGGCGCCTGGGTGGCTCAGTTGGTTAAGCGTCTGCTTTAGGCTCAGGTCATGATGCCAGGATCCTGGGATCGACCCCCACATCTGTCTCCCTGCTCGGCGGGGAGTCTGCTTCTCCCTCTGCCCCTCCCACTCTCTCTCTCTCTCTGTCAAATAAAAAAAAATTAAAAATCTTAAAAAAAATTCACCAAAGGACTGGAAAGTATAAAAGAAGTCTAAAAGAAGAAAGTATAAAACAAGAATGTATAAAAGAACTTGAAGTTACAGTAACTGAAATTAAAATCATCAAAGACCACATCACTTTATTGAAAACACTTTTCCGTTCCTATTTTATTTGAGTTTCCTGAGTATTTGAAATTGTTCACCAAATGTCTCTTTTAGCTCTTATTGCTTCTTGCTAATTTTCTTCCAAGTGTTCTTTGTCTGATCAGTCCCTAGAGTCTTCCTTCCTAAAAATCCTTCCATTATGTTACTTTAGCTCTATACACCCAAGATTTCCAGATTTGTGTTTTATGTCATCCTATACAATTTCTTATCAATTGTCTTTGAAAGTGTATAGTGTACACCTCAAATTTGACAAATATTTACTTATCAGCACTTTTTTTACTTTCTAAAAAATTGTTTTCCCAAAAAGAAATTAAGCTCTTTGAATATTTGTTTCTTTGAAACCCTAAAGTGTTTAATGTTGTGATTTGCACATAGAAGACACTAAAAATATATTAACAAATACAACTTTTACGAGGATTCTTATTACAGTTTAGTGTCACATTATTACAGTTCCAGAACAAATGCAAATATTCTTAGTATTTATGGCAGTATCAGGCTTTCAAAACTAATCTTTAATAATCTTTTTCATTATGATGACATCATTTAACTTGTTAATGTTTTAGAAATGACTTACTTGGAAAACTAAAATGTCAGTTTTAAAAATCCTCTGTGCAAAGCAGAATTTCTTTATTTATGTTTCTTAATTTTGAAGCTAAATAAATTATTTTTCTCATGTTATTACACTTCATCATTTTAATTATTAAATGTGCTCAAAGATGAAAATGACTATGAAAGGAAATGCCTTTTTTTTTCCACAAGCAGCATTTACTGATTATTTTGCTCTAACAGGTACTTTGGGAATGAAACACAGTTATTCTGTGCTTCCAGCCTATTTGTCTTCTGAATTATCAGACATAGTCACTAGGCATCCACTTACGCAGCAGAGGAACTAATATTCCTGATGAGGGCAATATATAAGTCAATCTGTGTTTCTGGTACAGAATGTGTATAAGCAAAACGCAAAAACTAATCAAGCTAACTAGACTGTGCATTGATGAAATGAGTGAGGTGTATGAGTTTGCTTTTTAACTGGGAAAGTAAGACACAAATGTAAAATAATAGAAGCATAATTATTCTCATAACTTCTGTTTAATGGCTTGTTGAATTTAAAAATATATACAAATTTCTTATTAGATTTATTTATTTTTTTAATTAATTATTTTTTTTTCAGCGTAACAGTATTCATTGTTTTTGCACAACACCCAGTGCTCCATGCAATACGTGCCCTCCCCATTACCCACCACCTGGTTCCCCCAACCTCCCACCCCCTGCCCCTTCAAAACCCTCAGGTTGTCTTTTATTAATGTGTTCTATCACATTGATTGATTTGCGGATGTTGAACCAACCCTGCAGCCCTGGAATAAATCCCACTTGATCGTGGTGAATAATCCTTTTAATGTACTGTTGAATCCTATTGGCTAGTATTTTGGCGAGAATTTTTGCGTCTGTGTTCATCAAGGATATTGGTCTGTAGTTCTCTTTTTTGGTGGGATCCTTGTCTGGTTTTGGGATCAAGGTGATGCTGGCCTCATAGAATGAGTTTGGAAGTTTTCCTTCCATTTCTATTTTTTGGAACAGTTTCAGGAGAATAGGAATGAGTTCTTCTTTAAATGTTTGGTAGAATTCCCCTGGGAAGCCGTCTGGCCCTGGGCTTTTGTTTGTTTGGAGATTTTTGATGACTGTTTCAATCTCCTTACTGGTTATGGGCCTGTTCAGGTTTTCTATTTCTTCCTGGTTCAGTTGTGGTAGTTTATATGTCTCTAGGAATGCATCCATTTCTTCCAGATTGGCCAATTTGTTGGCGTAGAGTTGCTCATAGTATGTTCTTATAATTGTCTGTATTTCTTTGGTGTTAGTTGTGATCTCTCCTCTTTCATTCATGATTTTATTGATTTGGGTCCTTTCTCTTTTCTTTTTGATGAGTCTGGCCAGGGGTTTATCAATCCTATTGATTCTTTCAAAGAACCAGCTCCTAGTTTCATTGATTTTTTCTATTGTTTTTTTGGTTTCTATTTCATTGATTTCTGCTCTGATCTTTATGATTTCTCTTCTCCTGCTGGGTTTAGGGTTTCTTTCTTGTTCTTTCTCCAGCTCCTTTACGCGTAGGGTTAGGTTGTGTACTTGAGACCTTTCTTGTTTCTTGAGAAAGGCTTGTACCGCTATATATTTTCCTCTCAGGACTGCCTTTGCTGTGTCCCACAGATTTTGAACTGTTGTGTTTTCATTATCATTTGTTTCCATGAACTTTTTCAATTCTTCTTTAATTTCCTGGTTGACCCATTCATTCTTTAGAAGGATGCTGTTTAGTCTCCATGTATTTGGGTTCTTTCCAGCTTTCGTCTTGTCTTTCAGAGTCCATAGTCTCTTATGGTTCGCCTCCCCTTCCAATTTTTTTTTTATAAACATATAATGTATTTTTATCCCCAGGGGTACAGGTCTTATTAGATTTATACATTGATAATAACTTTAAAAATATTTCACATGAGAAAAATGGCAGTTTAGAACATTTAGTGTCTCTAAGCCAAAAAAAAAAAAAAAAAAGTGGAGGAAGAGAGAATAAAGGAGGGAAGGGGAAATTCCCCCACAGGATAGTATGGCTGAAGTTGGAAAGCAAACTAGCACAAAAAAAAATTTCATTTATTATTATTATTATTATTATTATTATTATTATTAGATAAAGCAGTCAGTTGAGCTCTGATGAGCTTAATATGAATACATGTATTCTGTACAAATCCAGTGTACCACCGCACTCTAAGCAACCACATCACATTTGTTCATTAAAGGATGAACAGCATTTTCAAAGCTGTTTAAATTCTGGAAAAGAGGATGCAATGTTATAGATTGGTAGTTCATTATTCAGGATCATGAATTCAGAAGAAATCTTTTGAATGTATCTTGAGATCTGTGTTTGAGATTAGGTTTTGATGTGGTTTAGGGTCAACTAGCGTGTTTTGGAGAAATTGATCCAAAATGCAGGTGCTTTACTCTTATTTTCTCCATGTAAATTTCCCTGCATTAACTTCCATCAGATTGTTGATCTCTGTGTAGGCAGCTACTCTTCAATAGTTCTTTAAACGATATGATTATAGGAAGTGTATCAGTTTAAAACATGTCAACACAACTTTAATTTCCTCCACACATTACTCGTCCATTCATGTTGTTACACAATATTTAAAAATCCCAAAACCTTGTTTTATAATATGACCCAACTCAAAAGTACACAATGGATAAATGCATCCCTAGTCTTATATCAAGATTTTGCATGTTAGTCCTGATACTTGTTCATTATTTTATAATAGAGATCATGACAACAACAATTTTACTTTTATTTTCCTGGTGGTCTTCAAAGTTTGAAGCATTAAAAAAGCATATGAAACATTAATATTTCAACAAGTCTATTTTCTCCCTTCACCTAGATATTCTAAGATTTGTACATCCAAACTATTTTTTTACATTAATGTAGTGAATATATTTCAGCCATTTTAATAATATTTATTTGGGACTGGGGTCTAAAGTAAATACATCCAGCTGAAACAGCCCCAATATTGTATGTTACCATTGTCCTCAAACTTGTTCTTTTTTCATGTTTTAATTTTGAAAAGTCATTTCTCCTTGCACTGACAGGAACATTAGCTTTTTTTTTTTTAAGCTTTTTAAAATTTATTTGACAGGAAAGAAGAGAGAATACAAGCAAGGGGAGCTGCTGGCAGATAGAGAGGGAGAAGCAGGTTGCCCACTGAGCAGGGAGCCCTCCTCAGACATCAGTCTCAGGACCTTGGGATCATGACCTGAGCCCAAGGCAGATGCATAGCCAACTAAGCCACCGAGGGGGCCCCTAGCTTTTTTTTTTTTTTTTTAATATTAGTGATCTGTATGAGTGCTAAGGGGAGGAAAAGAGACACAATGCCCTATAGGAAAAGAGCCATACATTTGGAGTGAAATGTGTTTGCCTTTTAACTGTGAAATTCGAACAACATTAACTTATGTAATATACTTAAATTCTAAAAGAATCAACTTCCTTAGATAAGATATAATACAGTTTACATGTAAAAAATGTAATTATGACTTCTGTATAATCACTACTGTAATAAGCACATAAGGTTTATACATGAAGGCATTTTTAATTATAAAAGCCTAAAAGTACATAAAATCATATTTTAATTGACTAGGTTGTGGGGAATACATTTATATGTCCACAGTTTGTGCATTAAAAATAAAAGTGGATAAAATTGGGCATTAAATGTGAAATGATAAAATAGTTAAGACTCTTATATAAATTAGTTCATAATGAATTCACTGATAGACAATAAGCATATTAACCAAATTCCATTTTTTTAAGAGTACTAACCACCTTGCCAAGAGCTTTATTTTTAATTTGTAGTTAAAATAATGCAACTTTGCAGAATTTTATTTGAAATGTGAAGCAAGATACAATTAACAGGGGAAATGCAAATGCAAATTAATGGTTGTTTTCATAAGGGATTTAATCTTCATGCTCATTTAACAGTAGGTGATTATTGTGTGTTTAAAATTTTACTGTGATAAAATATTGGTTCTAGGTGTATAAAATAAAGAATTCATACTGTTTAAACTAAAATATTATGATTTGTTTTTACACTGACACTCTTCCATATTATATTCTCTGACTTTTGTGTGAAAAAGTGAAAATTCATTTGAGGCTTAAAAAAAATTCATGTGGTATTAAATACAATTTTAATATGTTCTAATATATGTTCGAGGTAGATTTGATTTAAAAAGAAAGAAATATTTAGCGAATTCAAGGAAATACATTGAGTTGATACACAGACACTGCATCAAAATTAATTCCATATAGTTACTGAATATTAAAAATACATGGAGAAAAAGAGGAATAAAATGAGATATGTGTAAATATCCCAGGTTAACTTACAGTAGATGTTGACTCTAATAATGTCTCTAAACTTTCTCTGGCTGTACCACTTGCTTTCTGTCTTCAAAAATTAAAGACAATAACATGATTAATTTAGAGGAGAGAGCGTAGACTGTCAAAATATATTAGAAGATAAAAGCATCTGCAATTGTGAAGCAAACTTCTTTCTCAACAACAACAACAAACATAATAAGTCAGTAACATCAATATTTTAAATCGTAGTTGTTAAATATTTGCTTTTACTAAAACAGTACAAAGATATACATGTGTTGTTGCTTCACTTGGAATGATTCCAATAAATTAGTCTCTGACCTCTTTCTCATAAACATTTCTAAGGTAATTAATAACTCTTGTTAATATGGTAAAAGTTTAGAAATTATTACATATTGGTAAATTCATCACTTAAACGTAATGGATGACATTTAAAATTATACGATACAATAAATTACCTGAATATTCTTTTTCACTGTAAACTAACTTTAAGCACACATTTTAAAGCATAAATATTTTATCACATTGCCATCAATGGAAGAGCCTCTTGATGTTGAAACGACTATTCGATGGCTATGGAGGATAGGAATACCACAGCATTCCCCATGGAGTAGGACATCAACATTTTTTTTTTTAAAGAACCAAATTATTTTTAATTTCTTGTATTCATATACATAGAAGAATGATGACTGATAATTCAGGAGAGCAAAATCAGTTTTCCTAATTCAGAGCGCATTCTATAGATGCATACAACATCTCTATTTAGAAGGAGAAGTTACTTAAACACTAAGACGAAAATATTCCTGCGTAACCTCCTGTTACAGTATCATAAGTAAAACCTTGATGAGAAAGTTTGGTAGAGTAAATGATAGGTGGATTAATAGGTAGATGCCATAGAGATTTATCTTCCATATTTTAGATTATTTAAGGAGTATTTCCTATGTATAGAAATTCTGGATAAATATATATGAAATATCTTAAATCTCTTCATAAAAATAATTTTAGAAGAGACATTGGAAGATTATCTCATGAAAAACACAACTAAAAAATAAAGACACTCAGACAATCAGAGAGAAATAATGAAATCCAGGGTGACATAGTGTACATATCCCTAAAACAATAAAGAACTTCCATAGGGCATGAGATAAGAAAACATAAGTCAGCTTAGGATACCATTTTTAAAGAACACAGAATTGGAATATAATAAGTAAGAGCAACCCTCATACATTTCAAGGATGAACATCCTTCAGCATTGAGGTAGAGAGTCAATACTTGGAATATAAATTTCTCTTCAAATGTCATCTTGGAAGATTCTCTTCAGCATTACATCTTGTCCTATTTCTTCTCATTTTGATGTGGTCCACTGTTGACATTGTTGCTGATCACTGCCTAGAATGATAGACTTCACCCCTCATAGGATTTTACTCCTCTCCACAAGTGTCTGAGAGAGTACTGTGAAAGGCAGTTTTCTCTTTTTTGTTCTTTTCCAAACTTTCTCAATCTTCTGTTTACTTTTCCAAATAATTTTATTTTTTATTCAAGATTCCATATGCATATTCATCATTTCCCCCCTGACATTCCTTGTTTTCTCTCACAGAAGTATTACTAATCTATAAACAAAAAAATAATTACCCAAAACTTTATTTCCTCTCACCAGTGTAGTTAATGGCACCAAATTTATCTGTGTATACTGACTTGCTAAGATTTCCTTCTAATTTTATTTTTGTTGTTGTTGTTGTTGTTTAAAGATTTTATTTATTTATTTGACAGAGAGAGATACAGCTGGAGAGGGAACACAAGGGGAGGTGGGAAAGGGAGAAGCAGTCTTCCCGCTAAGCAGAGAGCCCAATGTGGGGCTCCATCCCAGGACCCTGGGATCATGTCCTGAACCAAAGGCAGATGCTTAAGGACTGAGCCACCTAGGTGCCCTCTAATTTTAAAATAATAACAAAACCGTATCTCACTGTAACTAGGAAAGTGAACGTGACTTATAATCACAAATTTAAATATGAGATCCTTATTTCTGATGAAAGCAATATTGAACGATTCAAAAAATTTTCTAAGAAAACTAGTAAGTTTAGATGCAGCTCCACATAAAGAGAAGAAACCTGTTCTCTAGAAAGAAAAGAAATGTTTAAGTACAATCAGTAAGAACCACTAATATCTCAGGAAAAACAAAGCATTTAATTTTTTTTTCCTCTACACACTTAAAAAAAGAAAGAAGAATTTGGACTCTGGATGTTGTCCATTAATAAAATAAAAATGTAGAGCACTGATATAAAACTTTGGTTATTTAAATAAAATAAAATTGTAGAATTTCTAAATATTTCATAAAGCATTAAATTGTATAATTTTGAAAGTATAATGTATAAAAAACATATGTATCTGTATGAAAAACTAAAGTGGTTGAAATTTCTGAAAAGCAAATTAACATGGAAATACCATCTGGCTGAGTGATGATGTACTTCCTGTAATATGAATTCTAGAAAAATTAGAAAAGCTGACACTAAAATATGCATAATGCAATATTGTTTTGAATAATGACATTAGAAATGATAGTTAACACATTTTGACTGCTTTTTATATAGTGGGAACTGGGGTAAGTGTTTTTATATATAAGTATTGGAAATCAGAAGATTTTAGATTCAAACTTCACATGTGCCATTTATTATATGATCTGAGGCAATAACTTAATCCTTGTGAAATACATCTCTAAAGTGTGGTGATAATAGATAATAGATAGAAGTGTGGTGTCTAAATTAAATGACACAATACACATGGAAATGTCTGGTAAAAAATATGTTCTCTTTAATTAGCATTTCTAATTTGTGGGAATAGGTTGAATTCTGGTTAATTTTTAAAATTCAATAGTTTCAATATTTATATTTATTTTAAAATTTGCTGCTACTCTAATGTTAAAACTAAAATAGATTTCAAAAAACGAAAGCCAATTGCTAAAGTTTATCCAAAGGAAAATTATATAAGCAAGGATATTAGTTTATAGCTATGCTACACATATTAAGTCAATACTGAATGCCCACCTAAAGAGAAAAAAATAGCCAAATCTCAAAAAAAGGTCTCTTGTGATTAGGAATGTTCAAGACATAGATAAAACACTTCAAAAAGAAGTGAAGCCTGCAATTTCAAGTCTTTTTTTTTCTTTTTTCTTGATTCTCCAAAGCTTAGGCACTGGAAAGATGAAACATCATAACATGGGAAAATATAATTGAGACAACAGGCTTAGAAATATATTTAAAACAAGAAAAGATGATTTAGGTCAAATATAATTCTCTCTCTTTAGTAAGTAAGGTTGTTCAAGAACAGAAAGTTTGTGTGTGGAAACTCTTAACAGAGAAAATAAAAGGAGAAACCCTCTTTTAATTCATTATATCACTTTAATACTGCATCCAGACAAGAAAAATACAAGGAAGCAGTTTTAATGGCAGCAACAGATACTATTTATTTCAGTTTCTGGCTTAAAAATCATCCCAAAATGAGTGGCATAAAACAACCACCATTTTATTGTGTGGGACAGGAACTGTGATAGTGCACATTTGGGAAGACATCTCTACTTCATACCTGGGACTTCAGGTGGAGAGACTCGAAAGGCTGTGGATGACTTGTACAACAGAGGGCAAGAGTTACCATAATACTTCATTCACATTTCTGTCATTAGGCTGAGATGATCTACAGACCACAGTCAACTATGAATGGTGACGCACGTGTGGCCTCTCCATGTGACTTGAGTTTCCTCACAGCATGGTGACTGAGGGCTCCAAGAGTGGGTATTCATGCAAGCAATGCAAGGACTAAAGTTTCAGGTAAAAGGGACATAGAATATACCCCTTCTTAGAAGGAGAATAAAAGACGTAGTCATATGTTGAGCTCCTGTGTGGCCCAGTCGGTAAGGTATCTATCTTCAGCTCAGGACATGATCCCGGGGTCCTGGGATAGAACCCCATGTCATGCTCCCTGCTCAGTGGGGAGCCTGCTTCTCCTTCTCTTTCTGCCCCTTTCCCCTGTTTGTGCTCTCTCTCTGTCTCTCTCAAATAAATATGTTAAAAAGTAAAAAATTAAATAAAATATTGTTAAACATTTCAACATTTTATTTTTAAGCATTGAACAAACAAAAAATAATTTAATTAAAAGTCATTATTAGATATTGGTCAAATATGAAACATAAGTTTCATAATATATATTGAAAAATAAAAAATTCCTAAGAGTGTAATATATTATTTTAAATATTAGAAAGATCTACTCAAAATTACTATCAACATGATATAGCCTAATATATACATTTTGATGTAAGCTAAGGAAACTGACCCTCAGAGAAGTTTAAGCTTTTTTATTTCCAAATGCCTTGGTAATAATATAGATATTTTATGCTAAAACCATAAATATTTTGAAAGACTTCCTGGCAGTGTTTTCCTCCTGAGTTGTTTTTTAAAATAATGTATAATAGATGTGAGATAATATCCCTCAATAACAAAAGAAATTCTGGACACCTGAGCTCCTCTAATATTATTTCTGCATCTGGATCATTGATTCCGTTTCTGTTGGCTTCTTAGGTTGTTACTATTACTGACATTTTAATACCATCCTTTGTTGAGAGAAAATTTAGGTAATGAGAGTTTTGCATTTAATTAGCTCGCATGGATTTTATAGTCTGGATGACAAATCAATTCCCTTAATACACAAAACTAAATGAAAAACAAACACTACCTCATTTAGTCTATTGATTTCCCCCATGTTTTTGCTGTCTCACTTTTATTTATTTATTTTTTATATTTTTCTTGTCATGCTTGAATTGAAACCTAAGCTTCCAGGCACAGTTGCTACCGTTCAAGCTCATCCTAAAAGTGAAATGAAGTCCGCTCCTCTCGCTGACCTTCCTAGCCTTAGCTTAGAATTAGATCACATATTCCCTCTCCTAGAAGGATGGCAGTGCTCCTCCCTTCCTGCAAAGCTGCTCCGTCCATAATCATTAGATAAGGCATAAAGCACTGGGTGCTATGGAATGCTTTTCTAGCACAGAGAGCTTGCTTACTGCTTATGTCTCAGCTCAGGGGACAAACAAAAGGCTTAAGAAGTCTTCTATTTGTTCTGAAGTCTTAGTTTATTCTGCCAAGAACTACAAACGGTTTTATACTCCTCTATAGTTTTTGATGATGAGTCTACAAAGGAAATAATTTATATGGCTTCCTTCTTGATACAGTTCCTCTTACCAAAAAGAAATACACTTAAAAATAATTGACAAAATTAAAGTAAACACTCACATACACTCACAAATTCTAGCCTCTGCTTTATAGATGGACTCTGTCAGGATTCTATGGTGGGACAGCAGAAATAAATATTATTTTCTAAATTGATACTGAAACAAATGAGACTGCCATTGTCATTTTTCTTTTGTCACATTGTATTAGTCCACACTGAAGAATAGCGGCACAGCTATTCAAAAACATTCCCATGTTCTCAACCCACGTAACGACTGTAAAATGAAAACCTTTCCTGTAATCATGAACATTTACCGACATATGCTTTGGATTCTGTGATATGTATATGCATTTAATTTTACATTTATATTTGAAAGACCTCTTGGGTCAAGTATGTCTTCATTTATTTATGTCTGAATTGACAGGCCACTCTTTTCTATTCTGGATGCCATTTTCTAGAGGCAATATATCAGAGTGTTAAGGATTTGGATGTTGTTGTGGCCATTTCTTTTGGAAAATACAATTTGTGACAATGTAGAATATTCTCTTAATCTTGACACATTTTAGTAGTCTTAAATTCTGTTGTTTCCTAAAAGGATATTGTTAATTCTTCCCTAGTTATTAATACATGTAAAATGTATAAGACAAAGGTGATTTTTAACATATATTGAACATTTTTTTATTATAAAAGGTAATTATGTTGACAAACGATTTGAAAATGAGAGAAACTCATGAAAGTTCAGTGTTATTAAGGAGCATGATGACTGTTAAAAATGTGATAATAAAATACAGAAGTCTCTTTGCCATTAACTTCTTTGGCAGAATTTGTTAAGCTTTATAATTTTTCTTATAACCAGATAATAAAGGAGTCTTTCTTGAAATCTTTAATCGTCCATATTGAAGTTAATTACTTCAAACGAAGGATTAGCCGTGAGCTGGGTAAATGGTTTCAGAAGATAATAATATTATGAAACCACATAGTCATGGCAAGAGATACTTAAGATATTAAAGAAATTAATATGGTCTGTTCTTAGTGAATTAATAGAGATTCAAAGGATTTGAGTAATAAACACTTACATACTTGGAAACTTTACAAGATGGTAAAAGGAGCTGTGGCATACAAAATTAGACTTCTGGGTCAAAATGTTGCTACGTGATGTAGTCCTTTTGAAATTGAAAATTAAACAACCATATTTTCCCAGATGACACAGGCACATTTTCTATATGATGAAAGTTTATCTAGCTGTGAATTTTAACTGGAAATCATGAAAAAAATAATATGCTCTAATTGTTTAGAATGGTGTTTTATTTCAAATGGTAATGATTTCCCTCTCTAAACTAAAAACAGGAAGTTCTACGTGAACAGGCTGGCACTCTGTGGAAAAGTTGTAACTTTATCTTACATAGCATGGAAAAACACAACAGCAACAAAAAAGGAGATGCTTGCCTTTTATGATAGTTGAAACCCACAAGTGAGAAGAAACTGATTATAGATACCAAAGTTTAAAGCCGGGTAATGTGAGAAGTTGAACAGATGCCAGAGGTTTAAAAAATAAATTAAAAAGGCTGGAGAGATCATTTATTCTGAGAAAATTTAATAGCTGTTTGAGAGCCTTTAAAGCTCAGAATCAGCAGCAACGGTGTAATAATAAGTTACTTAATACCTTTATTCCAACTGTTAGCTGAGCATAAGCAAAAACAATGGCTAGAAAAGGAGAATGGGCTGATATTTATCACGGGTAATAGAAAAGATTTTTTAAAAACCCACAAAAATAAGCAATAAAAGAGATTAAATGGGAGTGAGAACTCTGGCTAATACAGTTCTTCCATTTCAAATTAGATTTGTGTTTCTTTTAATACTTAATTCTAACATCTTCCATTAGTTGCTTAAAAACAGAATTAAACAAGTAGGGAGACATTACCTAAAGAAAGGTTGTTATTTTTATGTATTAAAAGGCACAATTAAATAAGCAAACTCATATTTAATTAAGTTAGGTATCTCTCATTTCCACTTCTACCCGAGTTGGTATACATTCTTCTACTCATCCCAATTACTTGCACCAGACAGGACTGTTCAACTGCTGGCAAATTACAGAACCAAGCAGAGAAATTAAAAGAATTTGTCATTTGTGCCAGTAGCCAATGTTAGGTGTTTGGGTAACCTTCCTTATCCTACTTCCACATTCGTAGCTGGTTCTGTGAATTATCATGGAATTTATAACAAATAAATAAATATGTAAACACTTGTTACTTTCATATCACAGATTGTTTTTATTTTTATCTTTTTTTCACAGATTGTTTTTAAATATAGCAACCTCAAGAGCTAGGAAGGAAAACAGCACAAGGCAACAGTTTCATGAACTAGGTTCAAAAAAATCCATAATATCTTACATTATTACGGGCATGTAACAACACACGGGTAAGGTTCTTAGGCTCTGCTGAATGCCATTACAAGTTCTTTGAGTAGGTATATAATACGTCCCCTATAGCTGATCAATTTGTGGTTCCAGTAAGAG
Organism: Meles meles; assembly: GCF_922984935.1. Classification (NCBI taxonomy): domain Eukaryota; kingdom Metazoa; phylum Chordata; class Mammalia; order Carnivora; family Mustelidae; genus Meles; species Meles meles. The sequence goes on from NC_060070.1 coordinate 29,880,295, forward strand.
TTGCCTTAATTGTCCATCCCCAAACCTCCCAGCTATTTTAAGGCCTTTGGCTTTTCCTTTCCTCACACTGTGGCTTGTTAGAAATGAGGACGAGGATGAGGATGAGGTAGAAAAACGGATCACAGTAATTGCATGTGCCTCGAGCAGTTCGGTAGACCTCACACACCTCGGTGCCTCTAGCTCTAATTTCCCTACAGATTTTCCTGTCTAGTAAAGAAGTGGAATGTCCCACTCCTGATTTTTTAGACCTGTAATTTAACAATGCTGTCAGCTGTAGACAACTGAAAAAGCAAACAAACCAAAAAACACCTTACCTTTGTAAAATCCACTAATGGTGGTTACATCTGCAGATAACTCAAAAAATTAGCAATTCCTTTGTTTCCTTCCCCCTTTCTTCTTCCCTCCTTCCTCCCTCCTTTCCTTTTTCTTTCTTTCTCTCTTTTTCTCTTTCTTTCTTTCTCTCTTTTACTACCACTCTTCTTTCTTAGGACATATAAGTTAATAGAACTCCATTTTTTTCCCTACAACTATGAATCTGACGAACATGGCATATTCTTCTTTTTATCGATGACTCGCCATTTAATAATTTAATGACAGGTGTCTGAGGTTCTGTGTGTGTGGAGTGGGCTGGTGAGAGTATGAGAAATAGATGTGTAGAAAGAAAACAACTTTCAAAAGGCCGTTTTCATATCTCCAGGGAATGTGGAATGGTTGAAAAATTCACCTCACCTCCACCACCACCACCATCACAATGATGCTGATAAAGGTCCTTGGCTTAGACTCACTGATGAAAGGCAAAGGCAGAAGCATGAGGAGGGAGTTTTGAACCACCAGGAGGCTTCGTGCTCACCTTATGCAATATCTACAGCTGCATCTGGCCTGCTTCCTGCATGACACACAAATCATCTTCTGTCCTGTGTCCTGCTGCCTTTCACTGAAATTTGACTTCTATTGCCCTTCTCCAGTCTGTCTGTTTGTATGTCAAAACCAACTGTTCAATGAGAACATTTGACCAGATGCCCATTGAAATGTTTCAAGTACCCTGACAGTTAAGAAGGCTTTGTCTGTTCAGAACAGATGGAAACTCTGGGCAGGGCGAGATGGGATGTTACCTGATCCACATATTGGCACTTCAAAGCCTAAACTTCAGCCAAAAAACCCGAAGAAACATTGTTACAAATATATCAGACTCTTCAAACTTTTTAACCCCCCTTCAAAAAAGAAATCAGTTAAGTCCTGGATTAAGATCTAAAAAAAGTTCTTGCATAGAAGAAATCTATTTATAATTGCTGCACATAGACTAATAAGTTGAAAAGCAACTGAAGCATCTGCTTACACTAGCTGGCCAGCTCTTTAGGGACAAGAAACAAGGTTCTATCCATTTTTATACATCCAGAATTTATCTATCCAAAATTTTATGTCAAATATTTAAAGAGTATTGCATTAGGCACCTTCCTGGGAACTATTCCCTTCCATCTGGATGTAACGGTCTTCCTTCTCAAAGAAAGACAATTAAGCAACCAGTTTAATATCTTTTCATAACTACGGGGCTGGAGGTACAGACAATGTTCTGTGGCGGCACAAGGAATGTTGGGTGGCAAAGTCAAAGTTTCCTGGAGAAAGCCACACTTGAGATGAGCTGTGAAGGATGCCAGAACACAGACACAGTTTACAGAAAGGAGAGTTGAAGTGCCACCCAGAGAAATGTAACAACACCGTAACAAACTGGTATGTCTGGGGAAGTAAAGGTAGAAGCCGGGTTGAGCTTGAGAGAGAACACAGAAGGAAGGATTGTGTTCTTCTTTCTGAAACATATGGGACCACAGAAGGATTTTATTACAGAGACTGGTATGATCATATTTTGATTTTATAAATATCCCTTTTGCAGCAGCGAAATTTGTCGGAGTGGAACAGGACTGAAAGCAGAGGTACAAGTTATATTTTACTAAATATAAGATTCTTACATGGTTTAGATATTGCATCCAATACAGTTTTAAATTGGCTAAGTTTTTTTAAATTTTCTTATCAAAGCCTTATGATGAGTAGTTTTATTAAAATAAGCCTAGGATGGGTTTGGTAGTAGTTCCAGCTCTAACACGGTCTTGTCCAGTAATATGTGGGAATCGTATGCAATGAAGAGGCCTTGCACTTACACATGGTAAAATCAGAAAAACAGCCTTCTCTCTTACCCCTACACTTGTGACTCAGCATAAATCTACATTTTTCAAGAGCAGCTAGCAGGGCACACACTAATAAGCACGAAAGGAATTCAAATCTGAGCAGGTAGCAAGGACTTAGTGGCTGAATGAGTGGGAGATGGTGGTGGGAGAGGCAGCTTCATCCCTTGGTGGGACAGTAAGTTGTATGAGAGGGTCCAGTGACTTAAACTGCATGCGGTTCACCACTCATCAGGCTTGGCTTCGAGGGAGTCACTAGGAATGTGGAAAGTTATCCTAGAAGTACATGAAATATGTGCAGGAAATATAGACTGACGTTCCCTATCTGCACTATCAAGTATTTAAACATATGGGGAGAACTACAGTATGGCATTCTTATATTTAATTGGGTAAGTAAGGTACATTAACTAGACTATAAGTTTTCAACACTTGAATTTGGTAAACTCTTTAAGAGAAGCATAAAGTTAACAATTTGATTGTTTTGTTTCACAAAAAATATTTGTTGAAGAGAGCACTCTGGTTCTATCTTTTTGTGTCTTTTACGACAAAAATATCCTGGTTGTGCAAACATAGGATCTGAAATATTTATACACCTTAAAGAAAAATCTTAAATTGAGACTATCTTGCATACCGCAACACTGGCTCTGAGCTTATCAGGTGAACTTCCAACAGAAAAACAAAAGGAAGAAGCATGCCAATGCCTTAAATCAGCTTTCCTAAAAACAGAGGCTGTTCTTCTGGAGAAAGGGATTGATTGAGGGAGGGCTCTCAGGAGAGGAGAGTAGAAGGCAGGGAAGATCACAGGAAGAAAGGGAAACAAGGACTTTGTCTTGGCTGGGGATTAACCTCAGCTTGGTCCTAGGGGAAACTCAAATCACAGGGAAGAATCTGTCATGTAATGCCAGGGAGCTAGGTATTTTAATTCCTTTGGTGGAGAGGGTGATGTTCTCCAGCAAGACAGGCAGAGCTATTCTCTGCCAGTTGAGAGCTATTCTCTAGAAGGATGGAGCTGCTAGCAGTCTGAGCAGAAAGACCCACCAGAACCCCTAGGACCTGATAGATAATTGTCCTGCTGAGAGGATGGGGAGGAGGGGCTTAACAGGATCCCTTACAACTGCAACCAGATTTGTGCATTTATAAGTTAATTTTCTGTTCATTACATATGAATCTTCCAGAATTTTACTTATACTGTACATGTCCTGCTGCATTTAAAAATATATCAAATCTTCAAATGGTAGCTTAAAAATTACGAAAATACCTTCTTATTCCTAACTGGCTCATCGGTCTAAATTACTCTGTAATTTTTCTAATTTAATCGGAAAAAATACACAGTTACCCTTTAAACATTAAATGCCAATTTTCAAATTTTCATAGTACGATTTAAAATCCTTGAAAAATAGGGGTTACAGTGGAAGTGCCAAAACAGCCTTAATTACAGCACTGGGAAAAGTCATGCTCTAATAGCTAAATAGTGGATTGTATTTCAAGTGAAGAAACAATAAAATTGTAAACCATGAAGCGCAAGTGGGAGGATGAGACAAATGTCTCATGGATTCAGCCTCAACTAAAGTGACAATTTTGAGACCCAGTTGGATTCTTAATCAGGTAACTTTATCAGGTGCAAAGAGCTGTCATTCTCACTGGCCATTAAAAAATAGCTTTTAAAATGGTGTTAAAAGTGGATCCCTGTTTCTTTCCTTCAGTCACAGGCACTAGGGTCTGCCAGCAGCTTATACGTGCTCACTTCTAAGAACCTAACTCATCTCATTTAGGTCTTTTAAATTATTTTTTGGAAATAATGAAATGCTAAACACTACAGAGTATACCAGACAGCATCCACACCAAAAGAAATAACTAAAGCATTTTCACATTAGCCGTGATTTTTCTTTGAGGGCTAAGTCACAAGTTCTTCTTGAAAGGGATAATCTTGAAATTTCGATAAGGGTGGAAAGGCTTCTGAACAAAGGGTGAGGAAACCTATTTGTCCAGCATAGCTAAAACACTTTAGCTAAAACAACTATATTAAACTATTTCAATCTATTATATTCAGTGAAAAGTTTCCTCTAAAAATGAAATAAAATGCAAACATAAGAACAAAAAAAAATTTACTCATAAATTGATTACCCTTCCCTTTGGAAATAACACTTTTAGGAAAACTATCATATTTATTATTCTTTTATTACATCCTGTGGGCTTGTGGGAAAGATTGAATGATGAGTAAAGAGTGACATATGTGAGATTTGGTCTCTTAACCCCCCTGTTCTTGTTCAATTTGAGGTTTTAATTTCCGTTACATGGCTTCCTGTTTCCAAAATAAGATTGAAAGGAGGAAGCTTAAAAAAGAATGAATGACAGAATGAAGGAATATATATTTGTGTAGGTAACAGCCATGTATATACATGCATATGTACATAGATATCACATATTCCTACACACACCATTTTATATAAAACTTATTACCAACCACAGAAATCTGTTAATTATGTGTCCTCACTCTTCACAAACAATGAAATCCAAATTTATTTTCACAGTCACGTTCTATTTCCCCAATATTTACTAGTTTTTTCAACGTAATAAAGTATGATAGAAAATAGTACATTAATTAAAGTTTGACAAAGAGTGTTTCATGTCTGAGGCTTCCAGGGGTGAGATGAATTGCTTACATCACGTAGCCAGAAGTAGAAGAACTGGGTTTGCAATGCAGGGATCCTAACCTTATTATCACACAGAACTATTACACACTTAAGGGCAGGAAAAAACCTGAGAATTTTGGTAGGAGTTGAGACATGGTGCCTGGGTGCAGGGGATAGGGAACATCCCCAACCCCCGACTGCAGTGACAAACTATGGGGGGAGTGGGGGTTTGCAAATGGAGGTGGGCAACAATAAGGCTCTGGAAAACAATGACAAAAGCAAATATAAATATGAAAGTGAATATAAATGCAACAAAGATAAATATGACAGGTTGCATTTATTAGAATTGTTTCACAATTTAATATACATGAAGGCTGATAAGGAGAATAAAAAATAAAGCCAAGCCTAATTGATATAGAGCATCTGTGTTTGGATTATTGGTCCCCAGTCACATCAATGTGTGTATAGACTGACTATGCACATTCTTAGAAGCATGTTGATAAGAATTGCTATGGTCGTTAAGAAGCTTGTACTTCCTTCGAAGTTTGAATTCATATTAAAAAAAATTCTTTCCAGGAAAAAGCAATTGGCTACTAAGACACAGCCATACCTAGCTGCCAACTCCAAAGGACCAGTTCCTGTTTTTCTTGAAGAATGGGTTTCTGTTAATTCATCTGTTTCTGACTGCATATATGATTTTATATCTAAAAATCTTTACAGATAAACATTTTCATTCTTAAAAAAGAATACCAGTGATTTTCTAATTTATGACGTGAAAAAATAAAATAAATTTATGAAGATTACAGATTATCATAAAAATCTGCAATGCAAGGTCTTTCTTTTAGGGATTTTTTTAAAGATCAAAGGAGATTAAAGTTATAAAACAGGGAAAACAATTAGTTAGCAACCCACAGAACACTACCACAATTTGCATTATTCTTAAAACATTTAGAATTTAGTGAAGTAGAAAATGAGAAAAAAAAATAGTAAAGCAACCTACACAAAAACCAAATAACATAGGAAATTAAACTATTCATAAATGTGGCAAATCTTAATATAAGCCAAATGGGAATTGACTTTTAAAGCTCAATCTTCTGAAAAATTAAATATGCTTTAAAAAAATGGGTATCAATATGCACCATACACCAGTAGCTTTTCTTATTTATCCTGTTGCATTTGTCAATAGTCCCTTCATATTCAATAAATATTAACATATAGGAAAGAACTCTAAACACATTATTTTTCCTAAGTAATTATATAGTAAGGCTAAATGTGAATGTTTCATGTGTAATTCTTTCAATAAAAGGACAAACTTTTTAAAATATTTTTTAAAAGTTCAGTCATAGGGGCGCCTAGGTGGTTCAATGGGTTAAAGCCTCTGCCTTTGGCTCAGGTCATGATCCCAGGGTCCTGGGATCCAGCCCCACACTGGGCTCTCTGCTCTCAGGGAGCCTGCTTCTTCCTCTCTCTCTCTCTGCCTGCCTCTCTGCCTACTTGTGATCTCTCTCTGTCAAATAAATAAATAAAATCTTTAAAAAGAAGCTCACTCATAGAAACAAGATGAGATCAGGAGAGAGAAAAACCTAAGAGACTCTTAATCTCACAAAACAAACTGAGGGTTAGGGGGGTTATGGACATTGGGGATGGTGTATGCGACGGTGAGCGCTGTGAAGTGTGTAAACTCACAGACCTGTACCCCTGGGGCTAATAATACATTATATGTTTATTTAAAAAAATATTAAAAAAAAGTTCACTCATAGAATCTGAGTGAAAAACTTATTGAAGGCAAATAGGGGGATAAGTTTATGGTTCAGTTTTGTGATTCACTGATTATAAAAATTGTCTGTTAAGAAATATCCCACAGTATTATGCACAGACACTTATTTGGAACTAATTACATTATGTTGTGATTAATTCTTTATGTTTGTTTTATATAGGAGTCTGCATTAATATGAGGAGGAACATTTGGTACAAGGACATGGCCAATTTCTTAGACCAGATGAAGGAGGTACTTTCAGAAGAACCAAAAAATATATAAAACATACAGAATTGTGAGAAGAGTGATTGGTGAGTTTATAACAATGAAAATGCTATTTCTCTCTCCCTCTCCTTTTTTTCCTCAATCTATTTATGGAAACATAATAGCTTATTTAAGCAGTTATGTAGTATAGTAGTTACAAAGGCCTCTAAATACTTATATGTTAAATTAAATACTTACCTAAACATAGACATTTATTTTTTTTATTTTTAAGATTTTTTATTTATTTATTTGACAGAGAGAGACGGTGAGAGAGAGCATGAGCGAGGAGAAGGTCAGAGGGAGAAGCAGACTCCCCGTGGAGCTGGGAGTCCGATGCGGGACTCGATCCCTGGACTCTGGGATCATGACCTGAGCTGAAGGCAGTCGTCCAACAACTGAGCCACCGAGGCGTCCCTAAACAACATTTAATTTCAAAATGTAAGTGGTTAATTTCAAATTTTCACATGCTTTCAAAAGTTAATTATTTTGATGTTTAATACATTTTAGAGGAAAGTGCAAATTATAACATATTTGAAAATATTATAGATAAAATCTTATTTAGATCATTTGAAATTTATGTCTATGTTAAATATCAAATGACAGTACAATAGAATTAATTTTAAAAAGAAAGAGCATTTCAATATTTCCTCTCTTGGCATTATATTTTGCTCAGTTGAGGTCAAATTAAAAACACGAATACTAGCAAATCAGATTTTTCTACTAAGAAATATAAATAGGTCAGTTCTTTTTTACGGTGTCTATATGGTGAATCTGTGTTTCTGCAATTTGTATTTTAATTATTTTTTCTTTCTGAATATAATTTTTGCCACCTGAGTTTATACTTAGTTATTGCATGATGACTATAACTAAGAAAATAATCATATCAATATCTCTAGAAAATTCATTCATTTTCCCAAACTGAAACTCTGATTATAATTTGATCAGCCAATGACAATAATAAATCTATTCCAAAGAATATATCGTTTGCCATTGATTCTGAGACTATGCTTCTTATATGTTACAGTACTATGTTAGAAATAATGGAATACTGAGCTAAAAGAATACTTCATCAATTCAAGTAAAGTACTCTGAATACTAATCAGTATTATTATTATATGATCAGTATTACAGTTTTGAACTTAGAACATCATCCATTAACTCATTTAGCTTTTAAGACTTCCTTCAGATTATTAAGCAGTGACTCAATTCCAGAAAGTCACTAATATTATCTTTAAAAATTATTTTTTTAAAGATTTTATTTATTTATTTGACAGAGAGAGAGATCACAAATAGGCAGAGAGATAGGCAGAGAGAGAGAGGGGGAAGCAGGCTCCCCGCTGAGCAGAGAACCCAATGTGGGGCTCGATCCCAGGACCGTGAGATCATGACCTGAGCTGAAGACAGAGGCTTAACCCACTGAGCCACCCAGGTACCCCAATTGTTAAAAATTATTGAAAAAAAAAGGAAGCTTCCACTTAATTTTAGCAAAAAGAAAATCTTTCCAATGATAAACAATTATATCAATATAAAATATTAGAAAATTCTAATTCATAATTGAAGATAAAAAATAATACAATTAATTAAAATATCTTAATGAATTAAAAAAATCACCCATTGCAATTTATTCTTAAATCAATTTGAGGATATCCATTGCCAGCAGGAAATGGTACTTCAATGACCATATTCAATAAAAGGTGCCATGAATTCTATGCCCTTCTCAATCTATAGGTCAGCCCCCCACTAGTGTTTCAGGTTTGGACTGAATAATGCATGACTGCACATGTAGTACTGCTCCATTCAGTCTTAGTAGGAATATTTGTAATTAATTAGATGATATTTTTCCACTCCTAGCTGCCTTCATTTAGACATATTAATTCCAGATGAATTCTTAAGTTCAAGTTTGCTCAAGAACCACACAGTGAAAAGGAAAAAGTATAATGCTGGGGCACCTGGGTGGCTCAGTGGGTTGGGCCGCTGCCTTCGGCTCAGGTCATGATCTCAGGGTCCTGGGATCGAGTCCCGCATTGGGCTCTCTGCTCAGCAGGGAGCCTGCTTCCCTCTCTCTCTCTCCGCCTGCCTCTCTGCCTACTTGTGATCTCTCTCTGTCAAATAAATAAATAAAATCTTTAAAAAAAAAGTATAATACTAATTATCTCAAATCAACTTTTTTATATCTTATTATATATAATGATATAATATGTAATGTATATACATGATTTGATATATGATCTTACTATATGTAACTATTTATATTATATGTATATAATTATATATATATATAATATATATGATCTAAAAATATACAACACAATCTTTCTTCTTGGTTTTCTGTTCTGTCTGTTCTGTCAAGAGAAAAAGCAAAAGGAATCATTTCCATTACACATGACACAAAATATATTAGAGTAGGTAGATAAAAGACTCTTTTCAGAATAATAGGGAAGTGTTAAGGTGACATTTAATATCTTTGCTCCAATAATCACCTAGCAATACTTACAGATAACTCAAGATTTTAGAAGTCAAAGGTTTTAAAAATTAGACAGAAGCCTCAAGCAGATGTGTGAATAGACTTTATTAAAGTCTCAGAGTTTGAAAAATCTTTTAAAGGTTTTTAGTAAAAGTACTTACATGGTGTTTGAATTTCTTCCAATAGATTCCCACCATGTGGTTGCACAGACAATCTGTGACAGAGAAGCCATCATCCCTGTCCATCAAGACTACTATAAAGTTCATCTTTAGAAGCCAACATTTGCCTTCTTGTAGTTTTCAGTAATTGTACCTCATTGCACCATATAAACCAACATTTCGCTTGAGTATCTGTTATGTAATTGTATGCATCATATGTTCAACTGTTCTTTAATTCTTTGCCTCACCTCTATTTTATGAACTTCATGAATTATTTGATGCCTTAGTTGTAATTTGATAATCTTTGTATTCTTAGCCCTTAATATGGAGTTATGCATGTAGAGAATATGTAGAATAAATGATTGTTAAATGAATGAATTATATCTGAAATATAAGCTCATCTCAAAATCATTGTGAGAAATACAAGGAAGAAGTGAATTAAAGGACAGCTACCAAGAATCATGGTCAATATTTCCAAACATTTTCCAGATACTTGAATCCAAAGCAAGGTCTGGGATCCATACTATTTTTTTTAATATTTTATTTATTTGACAGAGAGAAATCACAACTAGGCAGAGAGGCAGGCAGAGAGAGAGGAGGAAGCAGGCTCCCTGCAGAGCAGAGAGCCCGACGCGGGGCTCAATCCCAGGAGCCTGAGATCATGACCTGAGCCAAAGGCAGAGGCTTAACCCACTGAGCCACCCAGGCGCCCCTGGGATCCATACTATTTGACTTGGACACAAGGAACACTGATGATATCCAAGCAGGAAAGAATGTTTTTAATACGGGTTAACATGTGTTTCAAGAAAAGTAATAATCAGAAATATGACATTTTAATATTATTTTTTTATATCACTGGAAAACTATAATCTTTTCAAAATCTAGTAATATTCAATGGTATTCAATGTATCTGTCTTTGGGAACACAGAATAAAATTTTAAATGTCAAAAATTTCTTAAAATACATTAAAAAATATTAAAAAATGGTCTATAAGGAATACCATGCAAAGATATCTTGTGTTCATGGATTGGAATGATTAATAGTGTTAGAATATCTAAAGTGATCTACAGACTCAGTGCAATCCCTATCAAAATTCCAATGGCATTTTTCAAAGAAATAGAAAATGAAATCTTAAAATTTGAATGGAACCACAAAAGACTTCAAATAGTCAATGCAATCATAAGAAAGGAATTAAGTTCTTGATTTTAAAATATGTTACAAATCTCTGATCATCAAAAAAATATGCACTGGCATGAAAACAGACACACAAGGCAAAGGAACAGAAATATACCCACCCACCCATATCCAGATGTTTGACAAGGGAATCAGGAGCATACAATGGAGACAGAAAAGTCTTTTCAATAAATGGTATCTGGTAAACTGGATATCCACATGCAGAAAATGAAATGGAACCCCTATCTTACACCAATTCCAAATATGAGCTTGAAATGGATTAAAAACTTAAATGTAAGCCATGACACCATAAACCTCCTAGAAAAGAACTTAAGGAGATAATGATCTTGGTAATGATTTCTGGATATGACACTAAAAGTACAGGTAACAAAAGCAAAAGTAAATAACTGGGATTGCGTCAAACTAAAAAGCTCTGCATAGCAAAAGAATCCATCAACAAATTGAAAAAAAATAGCCTATGGATTAGGTGAAAATATTTGCAAACCCATGTATCTGATAAGGTGTTAATAGCTAAAATATATAAGGAACACATACAAGAATTAGATTAAAAATAGGTAGAAGGGGTTCCTGAGTGGCTCAGTTAGTTGATTGACTGCCTTCAGCTCAGGTCATGATCCTTGAGTCCCGGAATCAAGTCCTGCCTCCCGCTTCCTGCTCAGCAGGAGGCCTGCTTCTCTCTCTGACCTTCCCCCTCTCACGCTCACTCTCTCTCATTCTCTCTCTTTCTTAAATAAAAAAATAAATTCTTTAAAAAAATGGGCAAAGGACCTGAATAGACATTTTTCTAAAGGAAACATCTAACTGGCCAACAAGGTACCTGGAAAGATAATCAAAATCACTAATTATCAGGGAAATGCAAATCAAAACCACAAATGAGATATCACCTTACATGTATTAGGATGGTTGTTATCAAAAAGTGTTGGTGAGGTTGTGGAGAAAAAGGAACCCTTGAACACAGTCAATGGAAACATGAATTGGTATAGTCATTATGGAAAACAAATTGGCATTTTCTCAAGAAATTAAAAACAAAATTAACACATGATCTAGTAATCCCACTTCTGAGTATACCTAAAGAAAACTCTATATCTAATGAAAACTCTGAGTGTATACCTAATGAAAACCCTAAATTGAAGATGAATGCACCCATATGTTCCTTGCAGCATTATTTACAATAACTAAGATATGGAATCAACTTAAGTGTCCACCAACGGATGAATGGACACAGAAAATGTGGCTTTACTCAGCCATAAGAAAAGAAGAAAATGACAAGAAGAAGAAGTGACAAGAGGGATAAACTGGGAGTGGGGGGACATTATACTAAATGAATAAGTCAGACAAAAAAAGACAAATACTGTATAATCTTACTCATACGTGGAATCTTAAAAAAAAAATAGGATTAAAAGAAACGGAGTAGAATGGAAATTGCCATGGGCTGAAGGGTGGAGGAAATGGGAAGATGTTGGTTAAAGAGCACAAACTTTCAATTATAGCATGAATATGTTCTTGGGACCTAATGGACAGCATGTGACTATAATTAACGATACTGCATTGTATACTTGAAATTGGCTAAGAGAGTGGATCTTAATCGTTCCCACCACACATACCAAAAAAACATGATAACTCTCTGAGGTGATGAATGGGTAAAATAAACTTAATTATAGTAATCATTTCACAATGTATACAAAAGCAAATACGTTGTACACATTAAATGTATACAACATTGTCAGTTATAACTCAATAAAGCTGGAAAAAGAAAAATATGCAAAAATACAAAAAAGACCCACAAAATAAAGTCACTACATGACATATAACTAAAATTTTAAAAATATTTTTAGACATGATCCTTGAAAAATGGACCAGAATTCTTTATCACACATGCTTGCACACACATTTTTAAATTTTTATTTAAAAAATATTTTACTGAGGCGCCTGAGTGGCTGGGTGGGTTAAAGCCTCTGCCTTCTGCTTAGGTCATGTTTCCAGGGTCCTCTGATGGAGCCCTGTATGGGGCTCTCTGCTCCGCAGGGAGCCTGCTTCCTCCCCTCTCTCTCTGTCTGTTTCTCTTCCTACTTGTGATATCTGTCTGTCAAATAAATAAATAAAATCTTAAAAAAAATTGTTTACTGTTTTAATTTTTAATTGAAATACAGTTCACATACAATATTAGTATCATAGGTACACGATAGTGATTGATAATTCTATACATTACACTCGCTTACATTCATTTTCCTTTGGATGCTGCCACAATTCTTTAAATACCTCCTGCTATACCACTGGCAGAAAGGGACATGCCTCGGTGATAGCCAGAGCTCTGAACCAGTGGTTGTCTACTGCCACGTCGACAGGTGTGCTGCGGAGGCTAAAAAGAAGAGGAGAGTTAGAACCGGCACAGCACTGCATGTGTCCGCCAGGTTCTCCCCGCTCCATCTGCTATCTCAGCAGTGCGCAACAGCCTCTGTGAGTAAGCTGTGCATTCAACAACATCCTGTAGGTATCAACATTCACATGGCTGATTCAGACATACCTTTCCCTTCACTGCCATGAAAATGGATTTAATAATTTGAGCAAAGGTGCTAATGTCTTTGTTACTTCTCAGTTCTCATGCCCTCAGATACATCTGCCATTAGATAAAATTGTGTGGTCTTCTTACTCAGTGCTTGTTTTAAAAAGGTTGAAGGAATTTTAACAAAATAAACTGGGCATCTGCTTCAAAACAAGAGTAAGGAAATATGTCCACCTTTCTCCAGGTGAATAAACCAACCACCCAACAAACTAATAACTTCTTGTAACAACAGGAAATGTTACAAACAGGGAAAAGTCCTGCAACATAACACATATGGGGGAAAATGCCATCAGCAGACTTCTCCACATAGACGATATATCAGATCATCACACTGATGGGTAAATTAATATTTGAAATTAGGAGGGAGAAAAGCGGGAAAGCAGTTTGTTTCATAAGGGAAATGCAGAAGTGCTATGTTTACAATATGCAGTCTTTCTAAAATTGGCACTCAGGATGAGTAGGTTCTCTTGCCTGCTTGCCTCTTCCCCCACCAAAGTATTTCAAAACGAGGATTGTAAGGCACTATTCCTTTTGCTTACAGTATGCCTTCTATTTGTAGAGAGACAGATTGGACATTTGGAGTTACAAAGAAAACACCTACTAGCTGTATATTAATGACATATCCCTTACTTAAATTTGGAGAAGCAAGAGGAATGAAAAAATAAGCATATCTAGGCATGTTTTGGTGAGATTTTGGGTAATTAAAATGAAGATTAGAATCTAATCGATTCCAGAGAGGAAAATACAGAACCAGGTGCATCAACAACATTGTGCAAAAGAGAGAGAAAGCACACATGCAAATGTCACTTAAATTTATGGGGAAAAATATCTCCAAGCTTGAATTCTATACCATGCAAAAATAAATGAAAGGGCATTTTTAGATACAAAATATCCCAGAGATTTTCAGAAATATGTTAGAAAATGTGCACTAGGGTCTTGAACAAAATATATCATAGATTTTCTGAAACCCTTATTAAAGAAAATACTCCAGCAGTATAATACAGAATACACAAAAAGGTGTTTTGAAAATTCTAAAAATCATGGTAGTGATATATAAATATAATATACATGGTATATATATTATATATACATAATATACTCAATATGGTATATGATAAATATATTTAATCAGTATGTATGTCACTATAGATGTTATTAATATGACAGAGAAAGATAAAGATAAAAATCCAGCCTAGGAAAAAATAGAGATAATTTAAAAACAAAAGAGAACTTTGCACAAATTCTAATTAATATACCCAGTGTCACATAAAAGCTTGCTTTAGGCCCCTAAGTTTTTCAATAATTAGATTTGTATAAATAGTATTGGAACATTCATTGTAAGGTAATAAACTACAGGTTTCCCCCACTAAGCAAAAATAGGATGTTTCTACAAAAACTTTCATAAGTTAATCATATAAAGCAAACAGGAAATTATCATTAATTTATTTGGAAGATTTTTCAGCACTGCCAGACCTAAAAAAAATAACCTCTTTTAGTTTTTTTTGATACGCTAGGATACATCTTGCTAATGGATGAACAAAGCAAATCAAGATAAAGCATATACATAGTGACATATAGAGTGATTTACATGGGTAATACATCAGCTGATTCTGGTAATATCATCAAGGTTGTGAATACAGATAGTAGGAAAGAGAGTGGAGTTGGGCTTCCTTCCTCTGCTGCTGGGTGACTAAACAGTGCTTTTTTAAAATTAATTAATTTATTTTTTAGATTATGTTCAATTAGTCAGCATATATTTGTTCTATCTCCCATCTGGTACCTCTCCTTAGGACAAAGTCTGAGTGATAAACATAGGAGTAGATTTTGTGTAACTGCTGTGTTCACGTGACAGTAGGTGATCTTGGATGTGCTGTAAGGTCTTCAAACACCGGGAAAGATGAATCTTGTTCTGAGGACTTCATAGTCACAAAAGAGCCATTTCTATAGAAAATTGTCTGTTTTTTCTTTTACATAAAGGGCATACAGATTTGGTCAGTTGATAAGCCTTGTACTAGCTCTCCTGTGGGGAGGAGATTTACCATGGCCAAGGAGCAAAGTTATACCATAAATAGAACTTGAAGCAACTTTCCTGAGCCAGTCCTATTTCTCATCCTCACTTTCAGCTGCTTCTACTGATGTTGGAAAAAATCACTGGGATTATGACTACCAGGACTCTTTTTGCTACTTCAAGACAATTTACCTCTTATTTTATTTAATAATATAGATTCTTACCATGAAAATGTAAATATACACTCGTCTAAACCATATAACTCTGACCACATTTGGATAAATTTCTAATTAACTACTCCTATACCTATGGAAGTTAAAAAAAGAAAAAAAAATTTTTAATTCTTAATGAGAAATATTTTACCCATTCCACTTCTGAGGTTAATAATTACATTTTTATTAGTATCTTTGATCATTTTAATAAAAATGTGCTATAGTGTAATAGATGTTTTAAGTATATTAAGCTAATATGATTCCTTTACCTTCAGGATAAATATTTTAGAATGGAGTTCAAAATGTATGTCTAATCATTTGAGTAGTGAAGTACCATTTTCATCTACATCAGAGCATAGATGGATTTTAGTTTGCTATAAATGTTTAACATCCTGGTTATTTTATAATTGCTTCACCTCCAGATCAATATGGTTTTTAAAACTTAACAATATCATTTGAAAATTAATTTAAAATAAGAACTATTTTGTCCAAGTAATTTGAAACTCTAAGACAATCAAACTTAATAATGACCTCTGAAGTAATCTCAAAAATGCCCTGACTTCTCATTTTCTGATGATTAAAAACTGTGGTGATACTATATTTCTTAAAACTACATACTTACTGTTCATTTGATTTGATTTGAATGATTTTTTTTTTTTTTGTACAAAATGTAGTTTGTCGATCTGAATCCAAAACAACTAAAGTTTTTGGTATAGCAGAGGGGATATTTCACCAAGCAAGGTTTTGTTTCACAGTTACCGTCTTTGTTCCAAGCGTAAAATAACACAGACATGTGTTTGTGCAAACATTACACCAAATCAAACAAAATAAAATAAAATACAACATGGGTGCACAAATCCACACACACACATGAAACATCATCATTTTAAAATATCAAATTCTTTTATGTTACTTGTAGGTATTCAATTGCTAAGTTCCACTAAATCTTTTGAAAACTGCAAAATGTAAGTTAAATCCACATCTAGCCAGACCAAGTCCATAGTAAAAGATACAAACTTTCTAAACAGCTTTGCTTTTAAAAGGGGACACCTGGATGGCTCAGTCAGTGGAACGTCCCACTATTGGTTTCAGCTCAGGTCATGATCTCAGGGTCCTGAGAGCAAGCCCCATGTCCAGCTCCCCTCTTAGTGGGGTATCTGCTGGATGGTCTCTCTCTCTGCCCCTTAACCAACATGTGCGCACATATGTGCACACATTATCTCTCTCAAATAAATAAATAAATCTTTAAAGAAATAGGAAAGTAGCATACTTAGTAAACTTAGGCAAAAATTATTCTCATCTAATGTTAGTTTTCAGACTATATACACTTCTATGCTTTTGCAAAGTAATAAAATGTCTCATGTTTGTTAGGCTAGCACTCATAATGCCAAAAAAAAGGTGATAATTTACAAAGAAAAAGCCATCAGCTATAATTAGCAGAAGTGTTAAATAAATAACTTATATGTTTGAATGAAATTTCATCTTAAACTAGGCACCTATGTTCTAATCTACATAGTTTAAGTATATCTTATTTAAGCTCTTATTTAAGCTCTTATTCATTGATCCACATATAAATTAAATATTCCTTATGAATACTCACCAAATTACAAGAGATTCAAATATAAATTTGATATTTAAGTGATTGATTTGCATAGAAAAGATATTTGAATGTAAGACTAGCTAAGTTCATCTTGAGTAGAAAACAATTCAACTAGAGGGATTTTGAACTTAGTGCATTTGGCCCAAAATTAATTCAGAATTTTAAAAAAAGGAAGAACCTATAATAAAAGTTCAAATTATTGAAAAATAAAATTAAAATATTTAGTCAATCAAAAATTTGGAAATAGGATTTTCAGAATTAGGTGTTCATTTCATAGAATTCAATTTTCTAAATTTCTCAAATTACTTCAAAAGCTTAAAGTTATGTATTTAGGAACAGATGTTGTATTAAATTATATGCTCTTGTGCCTGTATGAAACAAGAATTATAAGATATATAATAGGATTTTCATTTTCCAGATAATTAAGTCTGCCATGGGCCACAAGACAAAGCATTTTAGATTGCTGAATTCATTCATATGGAGTTTCAAAAGATGAAAATGGAAGTATTTCATTTATAAGGAGGAAGATTCATTTATTTTGAGGATTATAACATTATCAGAAACATAGCTTCTATAATGCCACAATAGTTGTTTTGCAAAGCTTAGGAACCCCAGGAAACATTCCTTAGACTATAAATAAAGAACACTTTTAGGTTTAACCAATATCTGAAATCACCCTCAGATTAAATAGTCAGTAACTATATTTCTTCTATGCTCTTCTTTTATTCTTCTCCTATCCCCCTATGCTCACTTTAAATTAGGAACATTTGAAGGAATTTTAGATATTCTGTGTTTCTTGGTGTCTTAGTAACGTTAAGTCATTCTGACTTTTTAGCAATGAAGTACTAAAGGAGACTGCTATTATATCTGAGAACTGATTGTTTTTTTGTTTTGTTGTTTCGTTTCATTTTGAGAACTGATTGTTAGTGATCGGAATCTTGTAAGCATGTGAGTAGTTTGGAATCAGCCATGGTACGAGTATTTACACCACATACTTGGCAAATGCAACAAATCAAGTTTTCTTTGTTCGTTTTTTTCTTTCTTCCTTCCTTCCTTTTTTTTTTTTTCCCCCCCTGTTATTCCCCTGGAGAACAGTTGTTAAATTTTTACTAGCAGAGTAGTGGTTTTATCATTCCCAATGCTCATACATGTGAGAAAATTTTTAAATAGCCCTGGCTATAAATACAATGACTGGTGGATTTCTTTGTGAATGAACCATTGGTTTCTCAGAAAATTCTACTCTTGCTTCTCTACTCCTGTCACTCTGTAGAAGGCCAATTCCCACATCCCAAAATATTATTCTTCACAGAGCTATCAAAAAAGTATTCCCAGATTTTCAGTATATAATTATATAATTATATAAATTTTATTTTTATATTATAAATTATATAATTTCAGTATATAATTTTTCTGTTCCTTTAACTGATACTTCTGTTTATCTTCATCCCTTCCTGAAACTCTATTCAATGTTCTGTTTCTTTGCATTCCACTCTCTACTCAAGTCAAGTGGGTCAGGTTGCCAGTGTTTTTTTTTTCTCTTTTCTTTGAAAGTTCTTCCTGTTGTCTGAATTTTTGAAATTCTACTCATTCTTCAAAACCCACATCTAGTGTTTTCCAATTTGTAGGAAGGAATATCAATATGATAGAAGTTTAATATTGCAAATCTAACTTCTTGCATAGTGGTTAACCAAGGTGTTATGGAATAAACCATATATGATGCAGGAGGTACTTTTAAGAAAAGAATGCAAATTTTAAATATTAATATTAGGTTATGGTGAACACGAAAACACACTGCTCAGATATTCTGTTGCAGGAAGCACAGATGATCTCAACGGGCAGCAAAGAAATTGTGTACCAAAAGACCTGTAAGAATTAACTACATTTAGTGACAGAAGCTAGGGAAAGATCCTGGGATTAAATTATGTGGGTGCTAGTTTAAAAGTGGTGTTTTAAATTTAAGAGTAGATAAGGAAGGTATTGTTTTAGGGATACATTTTCATGGCATGAGGTTAAATATTCTGGCAAGAATCCCAAGAGATGAGGCAAACTCATCACCAGCGTGACTCTTAGATCCCTTGAGAAAGGAATGGTGAATGCTGAGCAAAATAGAATGCCCAAGTTGCCCTAGAAGATGACATGGGAATGAATAAGGGGACATGCATATGCTGTAATGGGCATATGATGTCATGCCAGAGGACCCAAGAGGGAATTATGTTCCATGAGAGGGCCTGTGGACATGACACAAAGGCCATTAGGAATGAGTTGGTGAAAGTTTTATTAAACCATAAAAAGTTCCATCATGTCTCTTCTCTGCAGTAGGCTGATGACTAAAGGACAAGCAGTCACAGTGCTGGGCTGTATCTTGGGGGATGACAGAATCCTGAAGTAATAGAGACCATAAGCATCACTGAACCACCAGAAGCTAGGAAGCCACAATTGCAATAATATTGCAAATTCAAAGGGGGAAGAGGAGGGAGCTGGGTCTGGAGGAGTTTTCAGATACAGTTAACAGAGTCTGGTACCCTTAAAACAAATTAGATGAATAGAGAATAAGGATGCTACTTAAGATTCATAACCAGGAAATAAGAACAAAGGAACAAAAAGGCTGACAGCAATCATCTCAATAAAATGTCATGAATCCCTTTTTCATGCCTTAGATTTGAAACAGTTTTTAGATTTGAAATATATTGATTGAAGAAAAGGCCCAGGAAAAAAGGAGTCTTGCAACAGCAGAGTAACAATATAAAGTACTGCCCCCCCACCCCTGTCCTTCCCAAAAGGGACTACTATGACTACTGGGTGACTCTATACTCAAAGGAAAGGCAAATACTCAGATGAGTATGTAACAGACTATGGGACACAGCAACTGAGCTGACACCAGAAACTCAACTACCCTCATGGCCTACTTGGCAGAGCGGGGACTTATAGGCACCAAACAATACGTGCATTTCCTGTCAAAGTCAATCGCAGTCGGCCCACTTGTTCCATGAACTTGCTCTATGATCATTTTCGCAGTCTCTGAGTATAAAACTGGAACGGAAGTACTTGGCAATTTGAGTGGACTCTACATTGTTTCATTGACCTTTGGGTATAAGCTTGATAGTGGGAAAGGTCAAGTGAAAAACCTCTGAGACAAAATTAAAACTAAAATTACATTCCAGGAGGATGGATCATATCAGCACCACCATTAAAGACTTTAAGCATTCAGGATCAATGGCTCCTATTATGTGGCTGTTTAACTTCCATTCTGGCTCCTGCAGAAACAGAATGAACCTTGGAGAATCACTGTAGCCTATGACAGGCTCAACCAAGTGGAAACATGGACTGCAGCCACTGTGCCAGTTGTAGCATCATTGCTAGAAAGATTACTAAGGTACATAGTATACATAGGTGCAGGGCACACAGCCACTGATTTGGTCACTGCATTGTTTTCTATTCCACGTACCAAAGAGAATCAGAAATACCTTTCATTCATAAGGAGTGGAAAATAATAGCCATTTACTGATTTGCTTAAGGATTATATCACCTATTTTGCCTTCTATGATAATATAGTCTGGAGAAATCTGTACAAACTGGGTATCACATAAAGCATTACACTAACCCATTATATTTATTGATACCATGTTGATATGATATGTAATGCATGAGGTGATTAGTACACTGGGGAATTTGGTGAGATACTACCATCCAGAAGACACATGATAAATCTACAAAGTTTAGGAAGCATTCCAATTCTGCCAGTTTTTAGGAGTAGAATATTCAAGCATGCCAGATGGATATCTTTTTGATATAAAAACCAAATTAATAAGTGCTGCATTCTCTATTAAAAATAAGAAAAACATTTCAAAAATAGCATGATAAGTACATGAAAGGGTGACCACACTCAGAGAGATAAAGATTATGTATAGACCCAGCTCCAACTTACCAATACCGACATAACTACTATGGTCTATGAATGACCAAATTGGGAGCAACAGAGATGAATACTGAGCCCCCAATACAAAATTATTCAACTTGTAACTTGTCTAAATTGAGTCTTTTACAACTTGGAAGGCCAAAAGTTTGTCTTCATAAGGATAAATATCTATTCTAAGTATAGGTTTTCATTCTGGTCTTCAGAGCCTTACCAGGCAACCATTCAGGGTGCTTACAGAACCCCTAATTCACAGGTACAGGCATAGCATCTAAGTAGGCTTCTGACTTCACAGTGAAGGATGTGTGGGAGTCAGCCACGACCCATGAGCTCTTCCATCCCGAAGCAGCCAGTCACATAGAACCTTAGAATGACCTACTCAAGGCATAACTGAAGTGACAGTTTGAAGGCAATACTCTGAAAGGAAAAAGTGTCCCTTTTCAAGATGTTGTGTATTCGTTAAATCAGAGATCTTTGTACGGTGTTTTGTCCTTAGTAGGAATAAGACACTGGCCTAAGAACAAAGGGCTGAAAGCCTAAGTATCTTCTCTTACCATCCCTTCCTTTGAACCCATAGGAGAAATTTTTTTTTTTAAAGATTTTATTTATTTATTTGACAGAGAGAGATCACAAGTAGATAGAGAGGCAGGCAGAGAGAGAGAGAGGGAAGCAGGCTCCCCGCTGAGCAGAGAGCCTGATGCGGGACTCGATCCCAGTACCCTGAGATCATGACCCAAGCCGAAGGCAGCGGCCCAACCCACTGAGCCACCCAGGCGCCCCCCCATAGGAGAAATTTTGAGAGAATTCCAATCCCCATAACTCTGAACTCTGCAGCGTTGTAGTTTTGCCTCCAAAAAGGGAAAACTTCCTCCACGGAATATAGCAAGGAGTTTACATTAAAGTGGAAGCTGCAGCAACTACCAGGATACTTTGGATTTCTGAAATCCAGACCAGTAGATAGATAACAAAGTTGCCATCTTTGCAGGAGCAATTTATCTTGAACATCAAGAGGTAATAGAGCTGCTTTTATACAATGGGTACACAGAAGAATATGTGTGGAGCTCATGTGATTGATTTAGGTGCCTCCTGGTTCTTAATATCTATAAGTAGACAAGTCCACGATCTCCAGCATGAGAGGGTACGATTTGCCTCAGGCTTCCCAGGAATGTTGGTTTGGATCACATTACCAGATGGCAGCGAAAGCTCGGAGTAATTTTGAATGCATAGTCATGGAGGAAGAGGATGAGTACCAGTTGTACCCCAATGTCAACTACAGTATTAAGACCTATAATTCTTCCTATTAAACTCCCTCTTTTAAATTTCCACTGAGTAAGAGAGGTTCATGAGAAAATGGAGGAGCTATTCTTAAAACTCACATTGAACAGGAAATTCTGCCACGTTTGCTGTAGATGATAGTGTCCATAGAGTTGTGCCAATCAGACCTACTACTTTGAAGAGTATACTTGGCTAATAGATCCAATTCCCATCCCTCTAATTTATCACTTCATTTATGCTGAGGACACACTTTCCTTCAGATGGTCCTAGTCAGTGATAGAGCTTGGCAGAGGTATGGGTCTGACCCCTTCCAAAAGGACTCCTCTCATGGACAATTTCAGCATATACAATTTTTATTAGAATTTTAATACTAATTTTAGAAAATCTTTATCATTTCTTTCATTCACAAACTTACATAGAGATGAAACTTCTATCATAGGACTGCTACTGTTTGGTGCTCTATAAACACAAGAATTGCTTTCAATTTTGTATTTACCTACCAAGAAATAGAAAAGTATATGAAAATCAACATATTTATAGCTCTTATGCTACATTATTGAGTGTATTCCTGACATGAAAAGTGATACATTTTAATTAGGCATCAGTAAGAACAGAATTTTCAAATCACTATGTTGTATACTTGAAACTAATATATGTCAACTGTACTTTACCTAAAAATTTTTAAAATCCCTGAATCCCCCATTTATAATTTTGTATATCCCATGATTGGACAAATTTTCCATAGATTATCCTCTGACTCAGCACATCTCAAATCCTGTTTCTTCTCCATGACTATTTATTGCTGGTGCCAAACAACATAAACTATGTTAGTATAAGAGAGTCTTAATTCTATGATTTTAGGTCACATTGTGCGTGACTTGGCACACAGTGTACAGTAGAACTATTTCTGGAAGTTATTCCTGCAAGAGGGTGGTTCAGGCAAGTTTACCTGAACATAGAAGGTTATTCAAATACAGAAGTGTTACAAATCCCACTAAAAACAGAGTATCTACAACTCGAATTCCCCTAGGCCAAATCTCAATAATCTTCCAGGCTGTTCAATATGTGAGCACAAAAAGAAGCCAAGAAGTGTGATTGAGGGGAAGTTTGAGTTCAAAGAGATACCAATTACAACTAACGTGGACCTAAGTAAACAAGCAAATCTTACAAAAATAAGAAACTAAAAAACAAAACAAAACACTTTACATTCCTATGAATACATTGCTGCTAAGACCACTATCTAGTGTCTTGGGAAGGGTCTGGGAAAACATGTGGTGCTGAAGTTTACAGCTCATTAATTTCATTTGCCTTATTCTTTTGCTTCCAAAAAACATTAAATGTACTTCTATAAAACATTAAATGTACTTCTGCTTTTGTATTGTTTATCTTAGTTAATAAAACTATCTCAAGTTCAAGGTAGACCATCAAACCTATCTTTGATTTCTACCTGTCATTTTTTCTTTCACCCAGGCTGCCACAGAAGGATCCCAAATCTCTCACAAATATTTTATAAACTTTCTTCTTATCCATTCTTTTTGTACAACAGTATTCTAGGTCTTTCTCTTTGTTTGGGCTGTTACAAAATTGCCCCACCTTCACGATCTTACATGTTAATGCTCATGTCATCTGGCATAAAGGTAGAGGGGTGTACATCACTCCCTTACAAAGACTGGAAAGGGAATGAAGCTCAAACTATTCTGCAAGAAGTACTAAAAACATCTTGTGTCTCCACTTACATCTCCAGCTGCTTTGCCAAATGTGGCAGAGTAGCTTCTTTCAAATACCTGGGTCTTATGTTCACTTATCCATCCACATAAAGTATTCTCCCTTCATTTGACAAATCCCCAGACGTCTATCAAGAGCTAGATCTTAATGTCAACATCTGCTTTGTGAAGACCAATCGTTCCTCCTCTTCTTAGTAACAGATCTTAATCATTTTCCTAGGATGTGAATCCTCTGAATTCAAGTACTGCCTGGTTCACTTTTGTGTTTGAAGTAGCTAGTAAACAATTAATTAAATATGTATTAATTTGCCACTTTGAATGCCATTCAATTTGTCTATTGCTTGAATCATCTTGCTAATCAGATCCCAATTTTGTGTGTATGTCTGTAAAAATGTTCTGACCAAGCAAGTTTTTGTATCCCTATAGTTTTGGATTTCTTGCCATTTCTGCCTTTCTATTTCATTAATAAAGAAACAAGCATACAAACAACTATATAGGAATTAACAGAAGTTGGACACTCAAAAGGATGAATAGTGTGTACTAAATAACTTTTGATATTAATTACCTTATAGATCTATATGTAAGAAATTATTGTTACTCAACTTATTGTATAGTAAAAGTCTAAAATTACTCTATCACCTTTGATATGAAAAATAGGTCCAGTCTCATTAGACAAAAGGGACCACATTTTATTTAACAGCATATTTCCAGTAGCTGTTATAGAACTGTTTTCAATGGTGATATTCTTTAATGACATCAAAAAAATATTTTAAGTTACAACAGATGCTATTATAGATAATAAAAAATGAAAATAAGCAGGAGGCTCTAATGAGAGATGACAAATAATAAATACATACAGTGGAGGTGGGGGAAAGAAGATAATGACAAATATTTGAGAGGTAAGTTAGAGGGGAAATAATGCAGTACTCCACAATGGATCAGATGTAGCATCAATATAGACAGAAAGATAGAAAGGTAAATGTCACTGCCAAAGGACTCACTTTACTATTTATAAAAGAATGGAATTTAACACAAAACACTAATGGCATCTCCGAAGAGATAAAAAATGAAATGAATAATAGTGCTATCTCAGGGAAGAAATGGTTGAAGGAGCCACTTGCCTCTGTTCCTTTCAGAGTCATACTTTCTCCTCTTTGTTCTATGGACTCCCTTTTCTTCTCCAAGTTCAAAACTCACACAATGGCCCTAGACACATCAGTATGACTTCTTTGATTGAGATATCTTTAAGCCCCTCATTTTTATGTTGTAATAATTATTATATTTGCTTTGTTAATCTGAATTGACAAGCAGTTTCATTTTATACACGGGATAACACAAGCAAGCTGAAATACGGCATGAGTTGAGTTAGAACAGGTAAGCTATCCAATCATGATACATTAAAAAGAATCATAAAGAAAGACTGAGTCTACAATGGTAAAGCGCCAAATGGATTGGAGGTCAGGGAGATAGAAGTCTGAAGATAATTGATTTTTCTTTAATAGGAACTAGAAAGAGAACAAGGGATTAATGAAAAATCACAAGTGACAAATTTAGGAAATTATTTAAAGGGAGAGCAGACAGTAGTTAACGTGGTATCGGATTCATGAATCCCAAATGGGAAGTTCATTATCTGATAATACTGATTGCACCCAAAATCCCTTTCGAGTCATCAGTAGCCATAGCATATAGAAGTAACATTAATTGGCACCTGTACTGTTCTATGTTGACTTGACATCCAAAGTAACCATCCTGAGAGAATGACTCAGTGACACCAGAGAATTCTTTCAGGCACTGGAACAAAATACATACACATTTTGGGAAATGTTCTGTAACCTCAGAAAAACTCTAAATCCGAAGATATGGACTGAAATATATAGCAAAGCGCACATGTAATGTGGGAGGACTAAATAGAGAGCAAAACGTAAAGCAGAGTCACATTATATGTTCCTTAACTAAGAAAGTCAAGGAGACAACAAATATAAACAAATCCCATCATATTTTACATGTCCTATATAAGGAAAGGTTGTGTTACGCACATTTATTGCATTTTTTATACACTGAACCTGAGATAAATCTCCAGTGTAGAGATTTACCATCTACTTAAGGAAGAATGTGATTGTGATAACTATTTAAGTGTCAACTTGACTGGGCCAAAGGCTTCCCAGACACTTGTTCGCACATTATTCTGGGTGTATCTGTGTGTTTCCAGATGTCAAATAAATAAATAAAATCTTTAAAAAAATATATTTAAAAAAAATGCTTGCCTAGCTTCATAGGGATGGGCCTCATCCAATCTATTAAAGATTTAAGTACAACAAATAGTCTGAAAAGTGAACTTCTCCTGCCTGACTGACTTAAGCTGGGACATCTTTCTTTTATTGCCTTGGGTCTTAAGCCCTCTGATTTTCAGACTGGAGTTCATATCATCAGCTCTCGTGGTTCTCAGGCCTTCAGACAGACTGGAAACCACTATCAGTTCTCCTCTAGCTCACCAACTGCAGATCTTGGGGCTTCTCAGTCTCCATATTGCATGAGCCAATGATTTATAATAAACCGCTTTTGATGTATCTATATCTATATATCTATATCCATGTGAGTATTCTATTGGTTCTCGTTATCTAGAGAATTCTGACTAATACAATGATACTGCATGGTTCTAAGTGCTAAGTGTTCTGTAATTTTCCCTAAATCTTTTTTTTTGGCATATAGCTAGACAGATACCAAAAAATACTAAAAAAGTATATGAATCACTTTGGTACACACAATAACAAATTGGGAGAAATGTGGTATCTCTTTTTCTTAATTTGTTTTTAAATATTTATTTATTTGAGAGAGTGAGAGGGGGGAGGGGGCGGAAGGAGAAGAAGGGAGAGAATATTACGCAGCCTCCATGCTCAGGGCAGAGCCAGATGAGGCCCTCAATGTCAACCACACTGAGATCATGATCTGAGCGGAAATCAAGAGTTGGGCACTTAACTGACTGTGTCACCCAGATACCCCTTATTCTTAACTTTTTAATTGCCTATGCTCCTCTTTGCTTATACTCATTGTTTTACAAAGAAAACTTATTCTTTGTAAATAAGAATAAATTTTCTGCTTAATTCTTAATTTTTATTTAATTTTTATTTAAAACCACACCTATTTCACAATTCTTTATTTCATATCTCTCATGGTGAATGACTGCAAACCTTATTGCTTGTGATTTTTGTATAATGCTTAGCATTTGGAATCATACAATGTCACATTTCTTAGTAGATGGAAGTCTGTGTTGTGTATTTATCAACACCTATCTCTATCTCAATATACTGCAAATACAATAAATGAGAACAGTGTAACATTTTCCTCATTAAGGAATATTAAAAATAGTAAACCTCAATAATATTTTTGTTCTCTTGTTTGCTCATTTTGTTTTTAATCAGAAAGCAAATAGGATATTATTCTTATTAGTTCCTCACCCAATGCCATATATTACACATAATAACTATATATGCATATTTGTACACACATACCCTTCATGACCACACATATTGTTGCATGTCATATTATAATAGTTATTTCAGTTAAGTGTTACAAATATGGATCACTAGCCATGGAAAACAATGGTGATTAGCTAAGACAATTGCTATAATAACCAGCAATTTTTGCCTTGCCCATTTTTCTAATACACAGGTTACAAAAGGTCCGATAATTGCTTTCCTAGCTTCTCTTATAGCTTTAGGTGCCAGTGTGATACTTACCTCCACAATATGTAAAGAAAATTTATAATTTAATAAGGCAAACATTCCAATAAAGTGGTCAAAATATTTTAACACTTCATAAAAGAGGACATGCAAATGGCCAATAAACACATATATTTAGCCATCTGAGAAAGGCATATTAACACCAGGGGTACCTGGGTGGCTCAGTGAGTTAAACCACCACCTTCAGCTCACGTCACGATCTCAAGATCCTAGGATTGAGCCCAGCATTGGGCTCTCTGCTCAGCAGGGAGACTGCTTCCCCCCTCTCTCTGCCTGCCTCTCTGCCTACTTGCTATCTCTCTCTCTGTCAAATAAATAAATAAAATCTTTAAAAAAAACAAAAACAAAACAAACAAATAAAAAAACCTTCCCTCCTGGCCTTTAAAAAAAAAAAGACATATTAACACCAGAACAAAATATCACTACACACCCACTAGAACTGAATCTACTGTGTATTGGAAAGATTGTGAGGCAGCTGGAATTTCAATTAGTGATGGGACTAAAATTTTACAACTACTTTGTTTGGCAGTTTCTTATAATGTTAAACATAGATTTAATCATATGAACCAGCAATTTTATTCACAGGTATTTTCCCAAAAGAAATGAAAACACAGGCTCAATAGAAGACTTGATTGTGAATGTTGAAGACACTTTTATTATTAATAGTTCCAAACTGGAAACAATTAAAATCTTCATCAACAAATAAATGGATAAAAAAATAGTGGTAGAGTCATACAATTAAAATGAAAATGGAAAGGAATGACCTATTAACAAATACAGCATGAATAAAATCAAAAGCATTATGTTGAGAAACAAACTGAGGGTTTTGGAGGGGAAGGGGTTTGGGGGGATAGAGTGAGCCTGGTCAATGTTATATAGATATATAGGCTTACAATGGATATAGTTGAAATGTAACTTAGTTTTGATGCAGTTATCAGAGATATCAGATTATAGCTGGGTCTTCATACTTGGAACAGTGATTCTGATAGAAAGGGCCATGATGTGCATACATGGAACATATAATGTGGATGTTCTTGTCTAGTGAAGTGTCCAGAAAGGCTTCCTTGAGATGGTGGTGGGTATTAAGGAGGGCATGTATTGCACAGAGCACTGGGTGTAGTGCATAAACAATGAATCTTGGAACATGGAAAAAAAAATTAAAAGAAGAAAGAAAGAAAGAAAGAAGCCAACCCCAAAAGAGTGCCTACTCTTTTTTTTTAAGTTTTTTTTCTTTTATTTTTTAAAAGTATTTTATTTATTTATTTGTCAGAGAGAATGAGCACATGTAGGGGGAGTGGCAGGCAGAGGGAGAAGTAGGCTCCCTGTTGAGAAAGGAACTGGATGTTGGACTCAGTCCCAGGACCCTGGCATTATGACCTAAGCCAAAGGCAGAAGCTTAACCAACTGAGCCACCCAGGATCCCCATGTATGATTCCATTTCTATAAAATTCCAAAATCCACATAACTAAACCATGGTGATAGGAAATAGAGTAGTGGTGACTAAGACCCCGAGGCAGAAGTGGGATTGACTGCAAAGGGTCAAAAGGAATTTGCTTGGGTGATGGAAATACTCTATATTTTGCTGGTTATAAAATTGTATTCATTTACCAAAATGAATCAAACTATACATTTAAAATTGATGCATTTTGTTGCAAATAAATTATAGTTCAATGAAGTCAATTTAAAAGCTTAAAAATAATAAACAAAACACTGTTCGTCAGATTCTCTGTACTTTTCACTGACTATGTCATAAACTAGGCATTAGGTACTAAGATATCCTCCTTCAACCATAGTTCTAAGCATATATAGATTTTAATCTCTCTAGTTAAATATCCTTATAGTTAAATGGTACCATGAAATGTGTGCGTGTGTGTGTGTGTGTGTTGATTTTTACTATTTCCACTCAGAATTCAGTCAAAGATTTTGAGGATGAATATAAATTAATTTGACTATAGATTCTCATATTTTAAATTGTGTCAAATAAGACCATTACAATCCAATATGAACTTCAAGGATATTCATTCCCCCAGAAGCTTTTTAGTCTACTTCGGGAGGTGAATACCAATGCAGCAGTAATGTGATAATAATTGTGATCGAGGAGGTATGCACACTTCTGGAGCTGGGAGAAGAGTAAAACGCTTTACACTGATGCAACTACAGTAATTGGTTTGTTCTGCTCTGAGTTCAATTTAAAATGGCAATTATTTTTTGAATATGTGATTTAAATCTTTCAAGATATATTACAGTAAAAAAGAAAAAAAAAGCTTTAGAATTGAAATGTAGACTCACACAACTAGTTATGGCAGAGGAAATTAGTGTCCATGAGATAACATTTAAATTTTATGTTGTGACTTCAATCAAGAATGAATTTGAATTTTTAGGATGTATTATAAGAGCATATGAATATATAGGACTAACCATTTAAAAATGACTTTTAAACTTACAGTTAAGCCTAATTAAAGATATTAAATGAGGCCTCATTCAAGATGGCCAGCTGCGCCGTCGTCTGAGTATAAGAAAATCCATCTAAGGCTGTTCCACATCATCACATTCATGTTTCCACAATTACATGATATTATATTGCAGGTAAGTCTATCTAGGTTAAATGATCTCAGCTCACTAACTTTAAACTTTAGAACTGTTCAGGTCAAGGAATAATGATTTATTCCTTTTCATCACAAATGTTCATCTGCAAATAAATGCTGTAGAGTGAACATTGAGGAGTCCAATATTTGTGATTTTACAAAATGATGAAGCCTCCTTCCAATAATTCACAATGCAGTGTAAAGCGAAACATTATCATTATGATCAGAATTCAGTAAGCTAAGAATTTTCGGAGCTAATGAGTTACAGTGAAACTCATGATAGTAAAATTACACAAGAGTTACATCATTTTCATGCAAACCAGGATAACGTCATTTAATAACTCAAAAACATATTGAGGAATGTTCTTTCCTATGCATAAAAATAAGAGACTGGTCCAAGGAATTTCTTTACACTTATTACTGAAGAGATATATTATTATGATGATGATTATTCCATATCATTACTTTTTCTTTTTGTGATGCACTAGAATTTGTAATGTTTCTCACTTTCATTTTATAATGATGCATTTTCCTACCTAGTTTACTAATAGTTGGACAAATTAAACTAATCTATGGCTACCTTATTAGTATCAGTATTACTTCATATTTATTGTATGAAAGGGGAAATGAAAATTAAAATGCAAACTTAAAGAGTAACAAGTATACTTTTTTCGGTCCCCTTTCATACAATACAAATACATGCGCAATTCAAATACAGGATGATTTAACTAGCATAATTATTAATGCCACATTGCCAAAAGGATGAGGGAATGGAAGTATAGCATGTTTACAGGAGACAGTGGCAAAGAAACTGGCTTGGTGTCATTACAGGGACTCTAGCAAGGGAACATCTTCAAAACAAATAGGTCTTTTTTTGTTGTTAGAATTTAATTAGGAACAAAACCAGGGTAGTCTGGGTGGGGAGGGGCAATAATAATTCCATTTAATTAGTTTTTCTACACACTGTACTATGTATTTTATATTTATTCCATATATCC
Source organism: Meles meles (assembly GCF_922984935.1). Taxonomy (NCBI): domain Eukaryota; kingdom Metazoa; phylum Chordata; class Mammalia; order Carnivora; family Mustelidae; genus Meles; species Meles meles. The sequence goes on from NC_060070.1 coordinate 29,911,559, forward strand.
CCCCAAAATTTATTAGCTTGATTATTATTACCATCAGTTTGCAGACGAAAAAATTGAACAGGATGTTCAAATCATGTGCCAACTTGAGGACGGAAGTGTGAAGTGTGATATTTTACACATGTATACACATTTTCCAAAAAACTTAACTAGTTTTTCAAACACGTTTGTTTCTTTTAAAGATTTTTTACTTATTTATTTGAGAAAGAGAGTGAGAGAGCAGAGCAAGCAAGAGCAAGAGAATGAAGGGAAGGGCAGAAGAAAAGGGAGAAGCAGGCTCCCCACTGGGCAAGGAGCCAGATGTGGGGCCATTCCAGGACCCTGGCATCATGACCTGAGCTGAAGGCAGATGCTTAACTGCCTGAGTCACCCAGGAGCCCCAACACATCTGATTTTTAATTTTATATTTGGAAATTCTCTATGCCATATCTTTATAATGAGATACACATTATATCTTCCAGGTACAATCTTGCAGGCCCTTTGACGGAATTAGCTAAACTTTAAAAAAATATACCCAGCAATTCTAGACGAACTTCAATTGTATCAGTTTCTTGGGGCTGCCATAACCAAATATCACAGACTGAGTGCTTTAAACAACAGAAACTTATTTTCTTACAGTCCTCAAGGCCAGAAGTCCAAGATCAAAGTTTCAGCAGGTTTGATTTCTTCTGAAGCCTCTCTCCCTGACTGGGAGGAGGCCACCTCACATGGTCATCTTCCTATGCACATGAACACCTGTGTCTATCTCTTCTTCTAAGGATACCAGCCATGTTGGATTACCCACAGTAATGACCTCATTAACCTTAATTACTTCTTTAAAGGACAAACTGGAGGTTTCAGAGGGGAGGGGGGTTGTGTTAGCCTGGTGATGGGTATTAAGGAGGGCTAAGAATGTTAGGAGCTGGGACGCCTGGGTGGCTCAGTGGTTTAAGCCGCTGCCTTCAGCTCGGCTCATGATCTCAGGGTCCTGGGATCGAGTCCCGCATCGGGCTCTCTGCTAGGCAGGGAGCCTGCTTCCCTCTCACTCTCTCTGCCTGCCTCTCTGCCTACTTATGATCTCTCTCTGTCAAATAAATAAATAAAATCTTTAAAAAAAAAAAAGAATCTTAGGAGCTAATGGATTACAGTGAAACTCGTGATAGTAAAATTACACAAGAGTTACATCATTTCCATGCAAACCTGGATAACGACATTTAATAACTCAAAAACATATTGGGTGCCTGGCTGGTTCATCCAGTACAGCATGCAATTTTTGATCTTGGGGTGGTAAATTTGAACTCCATATTGGGCTTAGAGTTTACTTTTTAAAAAGTCACAAAAGGGGCACCTGGGTGGCTCAGTGGGTTAAAGCCTCTGCCTTCAGCTCAGGTCATGATCCCAGGGTCCTGGAATAGAGGCCTGCATTGGGCTCTCTACTCAGCAGGGAGCATGCTTCCCCCTCTCTCTCTCTCTGCCTGCCTCTCTGCCTACTTGTGATCTCTGTCAAATGAAAAAACAAACAAACAAAAACCTAAAAAGTCACAAAAGAAAGTAGTTACACACACACACAAACCCCGACACACACAACAATCACACAAAAAAGTCACAGAAAAACAGTCACACACACACACAAATTTTCTTTAAGAAATACCAAAGACTATACAGAGATAATTTCTAATTAACAATGTTTAAAAATGAGAGTTTCTCCCTGAATTCTACATGTTCCAGGCAAATATTTAATCTGACAGAATATAGGCCAACCTCGTATACATTTTATGTGGTATGTTATTTGCTTTTTTTTTTTGGAAGTGGAGTCACCTCTCTGTAACATTTTAAATTACCTTTATTTATTTTGTATTAAAATGTTTTAATTAAATTTAGACTTGGGCACCTGGGTAGCTCAGTGGGTTAAGCTGCTGCCTTCAGCTCAGGTCATGATCTCAGGGTCCTGGGATCGAGTCCTGCATCGGGCTCTCTGCTCAGCAGGGGCCTGCTTCCCTCTCTCTCTCTGCCTGCCTCTCTATCTACTTGTGATCTCTCTCTGTCAAATAAATAATTAAATTTAGACTTACAGTTAAATTGTGAATTTGGGGGGCATATGTTCATTATAAAATAAATATAGACTTCCTTTAGTTCAGAGTTTTTATCATAAAAGATTGTTGACTTTGGTCAAATGTTTTTTCTGCATCCACTGAGAGGATTATATAATTTCTATCCTTCATTATTTAAATTATACAATTCTATCTTACCCTTTTTAACAATTCTAATTAGCTTCAACAATTGATTACAGGAATTCTCAGGAATAAAATTACTAAGTTCAATAGTATGAAAACTTTTGTCCAACTAAACAGAATAAATTAATTAATTTTAATAGATCTGAAATTTCTGAGAGGATCTTACCAATATCATGTCTACCAAAATTGCTAAAGACTCTTTTTTTAAAACAATCTTAACTAAATTGAATATTGCAATATTAAAATGTTTTCAAAAATTGTTAATTTGTTAGACAAAGGAATTTTTGGTTGTTATGTATTTATATATTTATTTGTTTACACTGCAATTAAACATTGAAAAATATTTGGAAGTCCTTGTGGTTTTTTAAATCTAAGTGTTCTTTTGCTTTTTGCCATTTTTTTCAGTTGAGCCTATATTAGTAATTCTATTGATGGATATTACTTTTACTTAAGCGTATTGATCTGTTTTCATAGTTGTAGCAAATGTTTTCATCTAAATTAGTTTAGCCTTTTTATTTTAAGTTTGTTGTGGTTCTATGGTTTTTGTTTTGCAGAAACTTTTATGGTTTTATAGAGACAAATTTGTCAATGCCTTATTTTGAGATTGATTTTGCTTTTAAACAAAACATTTCTAAATTCATATATAGTATATATTCTAAGCTTAAATTTTCCCTATCCTGTATTTTGTCTGCACTTGTTTCTGTGTGTATGTTTTGGCCTGATTACCTGGATATCTATTTCCTTCTGAAATTACTGACTTACTTGTTCAATAATTATTCTCTTATTACCATGTTAAAATTTTATATGAATTAAGATTTATTTCTGGAATACTAAGCCAATCTATGCTGTCTATTACTGGACTATGACAATATATCATACTATGGGGACTTTTCTGAGAAGCTGTTTCTTTACTTCCTGTTACATAACATTGATTAGCACAATTAGAAAGTAAAAAGGAAATGTCTTTCTTACTCAGGTATGTTTATCAATCTCTTTTTTAATATACAGAAGTCATTTCTCTTCAGTTCTATTCATGTGGAAACCAAATCAGAGCAAAATGACCCCTGAAAAACCATTTGGCAGTGGATCAGTTGACTTTCCTTTACCTTCACACCATCAGTCCACAGCAGAAATGTAGTCAAAAGTACCCTGTTTATTTCATTTTTGTTGTTCTATAACCCCAAACTGAGCCAGATGAATGTAGGGAAAGAGAGGTCAAGAGACATAGTTGAAGAAGAATAACTACATATATTATTTATATTATATATGTATGTACACAGTATATTTATATGTTTATATATACATATATAATTTATATTTAGAAATTTATACACATCTATTTGTATGTCATAAACAACTATATGTATTAAGTTACATAATTGTAAAAGTTATATTACAATATATATTACTCTCTCTATATAAATTTATACCCATGATATTATTGTCTCTGTAGAATCCTCTTTTTCTCCTCTCATTTTTACTCAAATACTATATTATATAACTGTACTTAGGGAAGAAATTCATAAAAAAATAATCAAATTTCACAGCAAAAGTAGGTGATTACTTCAAAAAGAGAACGTAGGAAAAATGTACAGAAAAACATTTTTGCTCCTTCTGTTTCCATCAGATGCAATGAATGTTGTAACCTACAAATCCAGAAAGAGAAACCTGGGGTGAATGACAAATGTTTTCCTCTCCTAGCAACAGCAGATTTGTGGCAAAATGGATCATTTTAGAGCCACTACATAAGATTGTATATGTTCCCGGGGCACCTGGGTGGCTCAGTGGGTTAGAGCCTCTGCCTTCGGCTCGGGTCATGATCCCAGGGTCCTGGGATCGAGCCCCACATCGGGCTCTCTGCTCCGCAGGGAGCCTGCTTCCTCCTCTCTCTCTGCCTGCCTCTCTGCCTAGTTGTGATTTCTCTCTGTCAAATAAATAAAATAAAAAAAAAAAAAAAAAAGATTGTATATGTTCCCCAGAATTGTGAGATTTTGATATGTTCTTTTACATCTTAAATCAATCTTTTGTCATCTTACCTTTCTGTAGTATTTTGGTCATCTGATCATGTTTTCTCTTTTGCTATTCCCTGGTTATAAGAGTTTGGCATCTTTCAGATTCTTTAACCCCATAGATGGTGTTTTACCTATGGTCTCAGTTGTGCCATAGATAGAAGGGTCAGCACCCACGAGCTTCATAATTTAATGTCTCTGTGTACTCTAGGGTGTATTTCTTTCCTCGAATATTGTTTCTTTGATTGTTTTAACAGAATCCATATCTCTTCATAGGGCTCATCTATCACAAAACAATTTACAGTGCCTCACAAAAACCCACTACCTTGAAAAGAATGTATTTGTGTTTTTTTGGCTCAGAGTGAATGACTCAGGTAGTACTATATCCCTGAGGCCTAGTTCTTTAGGTTCTTTCTGTTTAAAGCAAATGCATTTAGGTCAGATACTGAAAAAGGAACTATGTTTAGATAGCTGTGAGAATTGGTGAAAAATTGCTTGACAAGCAAACTTAGCAAAAGTTTGCTGAACTTAAGTTTTAAAGAGCCTATAGTCTTAGAGTCTTTGCAATTGCAGGAAATTTTAAATTAGTGTTAAAGATAATACTGCAACCTTTAGTTAATAAAATAATAAGATATTGCTATGGTTTTCTATCCATGTCAATGATCTTTCTCCTCCTTGATTCTAAGGCAAAATGAAATATGTTGTTTTCGTTCCTTAGACAATTTTAATTGGCTTAGCATATAGTTATATACTTGACATGCACTACTCAGTCCACAGTATGAGAATTCATTCATACACAGAACTTCAGGGAATACTTTTTTTATTTTTTACCAATATAATTTTGCCAACCCACAGGCAGAGTAATATAATTATACAGTGCAGTGGTGTCTTTCAAGGAACCGTAAATTGTTTTATGATAAGTTGAAGCTAAGTTGGAAATATATTGCCTAGTTTTCCCTTCCTTGACCATTTCTGGGTTAAGCTTGGCCCTAAGAGAAATCTGTGCAAGATCGGAAAGGGAGAAGGAAAGCTGTAGCCGGTTCCCCTCGTGATCAACACAGAGCTACAGGCATCTTGTTGCTGATCTCCTTGCTCACAGCGCAGATGCCTTGATTATGGGTCCTTCTCCTAGGCAAGACGACCTCCTTTAGTTTGGGTCCTAGTCGACCCACATGTGTGAGTTTGTGAAATGCACACATTTTTCTTGCAGATTGTGTCAGGGTTAAATGTGAGAGTGAAGTCTGGTCCATTCTCACAGGTCCCACTACGACTTTGTGGGTCCCAGTTGATTCTTCTGGGTTCCTGTCTGTTCCAGGTTTTCTCTGTTTGGGTGGAGCATTTATTCATGTCTCCCTGTTCTGCTGATCTACAACATCAGGCCAACAGCCTTCTACAGACTTCTTCCCAGCAGCTCTCTCTAGTCCTTAATTAGTGTCTTTTCCCGTATCTGCTCAACGTTTCTTTTCAAGAGACTACTTTCTAACTATTCCAAAGATTGTGTAAGATTTAAATTCAATAATATACTTCTAATTCCATTTCACTCTCAGTGGTTCTCTTTTTCTGAACTAACCATACTGACACATCTGGTGTCAAGAAAGGGGAGCTGAGACAGAGGCAATCCTAGTTGTTTGCTCAATGTCTTTTCTCATGTTTCCAGGGTCCAAAGTTAGATTATATTCCCCAGACTTCTCTGCAGCTTGGTGGGGACACGTTCGTCTAATCCTTTTAAAAACTCTGTATTTTTCTCAGGGCACCTGGGTTGCTCAGTTGGTTAAACATCTGCCTTTGGCTCAGGTCATGATCCCAAGACCCTGGGATGGGGCCCTGCATTAGGCTCCCTGTTCAGCGAGGAGCCTGCTTCTCTCTCTCCCTCTGCCTCTCCACCGGTTTGTGCTCTCTCACTTGCTCACTTGCTCTCTCAAATAAATAAATAAAATCTTTTTTTAAAAAATCTGTATTATTCTCTAATGCTCTCTCCTTAACTCTTCTGCCTGCTGAATGCAAAGTGTCCCAGGAAGGCTTCTGAAGACCATAAAGAAGCCTGAACCAGTAGGAGAAAGGAGACTGGGTCCCTGAGTGATGACAAAAAGCAGAGTACTGGGGCGCCTGGGTGGCTCAGTGGGTTAAGCCTCAGCCTTCGGCTCGGGTGATGATCTCAGGGTCCTGGGGTCGAGCCCCGCATCGGGCTCTCCGCTCCACGGGGAGCCTGCTTCCCTCTCTCTCTGCCTGTTTCACTGCCTACTTGTGATCTCTGTCTGTCAAATAAATAAATAAAATCTTAAAAATAAATAAATAAATAAAAAGAAGCAAAGTACTCCAGCTCTTCAGTACTGCTGCCCTATGACATAGTATGAAATAAACCTTGTTTGAATAAAGCTTTGCGATTTCAGCATTGTTTGTTGTTCATAAAAGCTGTTAGCCCACCCTGACTAAAAGGTTTGGAATAAAAGAAGAACAGAGCTTACAGATAGACATTTTTAAGGTACTTCTGAAGTTAAAAAAGTAGATAAGTTTCCATAATGGAGCGGAAAGAAATAGAGAATCACACAACAGAAAGAATTTCCCAATTAGCTTGCTAAAACTGAGTGATAAGTGTTTGAATATATATCCCCTCAGTGACCTGGAGACATCTGACGTGGCTGGAAGTCTCAGGGAAGTCTTATTAGTGTATGCCATAGTTCACGATACATATCACTCTTAGCACTTATTATTATTGTGCTTATTATTAGTTTTCTCAGTATTAAGATTTAAATTTTTATTAATCATAGCATTTGCAATTAAAACTGATAAATCAAAAAAAATTAACCACACACTTTTTGATAACTGTATTTACCATATACCAACTTTATTTATTCCATTATGGGACCTAGATTTTGTATTTCGTCCTTAAAATAACAAATAAGCTAATGTCCATGTAAATTTGAAATCTAAACTTCCAAAATATTTTCTAACAGTAAATTATTTAGAATTCTTCAATCTTTTAAGATATTAATGTCTAGACTTTCTGAAGGTAACGCTTGGCATTTTACAAATTTTAACTCTGTATTTAAAGAAAACGGTTTATTCAAAGCCGTTGTGTTTCTGGAAGTTGAGTGCCCTATGTTCTTAAAATGTTTGAAGAATGCAAGTTGGTGCAGCCACTTTGGAAAACAGTGTGGAGATTCCTTAAGAAATTAAAAATAGAGCTTACCTATGACCCTGCGATTGCACTAGTAGGTATTTACCCCAAAGATACAGATGTAGTGAAAAGAAGGGTGATCTGTACCCCAATGTTCATAGCAGCAATGGCCACAGTTGCCAAACTGTGGAAAGAACCAAGATGCCCTTCAACGGATGAATGGATAAGGAAGATATGGTCCATATATGCTATGGAGTATTATGCCTCCATCAGAAAGGATGAATACCCAACTTTTGTATCAACATGGATGGGACTGGAACAGATGACACTGAGTGAAATAAGTCAAGCAGAGAAAGTCAATTATCATACAGTTTCACTTATTTGTGGAGCATAAGAAATAACATGGAGGACATGGGGAGATGGAGAGGAGAAGGGAGTTGGGGGAAATTGGAGGGGGAGACAAACCATGAGAGACTATGGACTCAGAAAATCAATCTGAGGGTTTTGGAGCAGCAGGCATAGGAGGCTGGGTGAGCCTGGTGGTGGTATTATGGAGGGCACATATTGCATGGAGCACTGGGTGTGGTACCTAAACAATGAATTCTGGTACACTGAAAAGAAATTTAAATAAATAAATTTTTAAAAATGTTTAAAATGTCTCTTCCTGTTTTGGATTATCAAATTAAGTAAGATTCTACAAACACTGGCAGTGTCTTATAGTCAGTACTCAATTTACCAGTTGTTAACATTAAAACTGCCTTTAGTGAAATTCATGCAAATACAAGTTTTCGAATCAGATATGTAATGGGTGCTTAGCCTGACACCAAGAATGCCTACTGGTTGCCTGATTTGCTCCAAGAGTAGAATATTGAATAAAAAACACATGTTTTGTGTTTTTCATCTCTAGAATCTGTACATGAACAGATAATTTCTCAGTTTTAATCAATGAAGAGGAAAGCAAACAAACAAAAGAACGAAAAGAAATATAAGCAAAAGAAAAAGACCTAGAAGAATATATTTGTAGAAAATCGAGAACAAAAACCTTTTGAACAAGATAATTTAATGTTAAGTGTATCTGTATTCTTATCTTTTGTGTCTTATTGTATTTTGTCTGTATCTTATCTTTTGAAAAACAAAATAATTTTTAGTAAATGTGAAATTTTTATTTTATAATTTTTAGGATTTTAATATTTCACAAATACTAAATCCTTTAGCGGATGTAGCAATTTATTAATCTCTTAGAAAAAGTAAAGTAGGGACACCTGGTGGCTCAGTGGGTTAAAGCCTCTGCCTTCGGCTCAGATCATGATCCCAGGGTCCTGGGATTGAGCCCTGCATCAGGCTCTCTGCTCAGCGGGGAGCCTGCTTCCCTTCCTCTCTCTCTGCCTGCCTCTCTGCCTACTTGTGACCTCTGTCTGTCAAATAAATAAATAAAATATTAAAAAAAAAAGAAAAAGTAAAGTAATACCGTGAAAAGAAAAATTTGAATATTATGTATTCTTTAAAGGGAATTTTAACATACTGACCATTGAAGAATTAAACAAATTGAATTTAAATACTTGGGCTTCTCCATAAAAATGATTTCATATCTTTTGTATTATATTCTAGAGAGGCTGTTAACTCATTTTGCCTCATTTGAACCTAAAAACAAGTCAGGGAAGTATGCTAAATGATAAATTTATTATTTGTGTTGCCTCAAATTCAACAAACCAAATTGCAAATATTTCATTTAAAAGAGTAGAGATGTACATGCTAGGATAAAACTAAATGAAGAAACAGCTACACGAATGTTCTGAAAGAGAAAGAATAAAGAGTTAATAATGAAATATTGACCAAAATTTAAATCAAAAATTAATTTTTGTGTATATAAGGAGTGAGACAAAATTTAGCAAAATCTCCACCTTTGCATTAATTTAAAGTTTTATGACATTTTAAAAACTTATTCAGATTTTCATATCTACGCTATCTTTTTGCAATTTTCCAAGCAATTTCCTTTTCATCATTTACTTGACATTTGAGTTACTTTCACAAAAAACTTTTTGCCAAATAAAAGCTGCTTTTCCTGCCAAAAGAAAAAAAAGATCTTTAAGACAATTTGAAAATCTGAACTGACATAGAGTCTACCTTTTCTACTCTTTACAATGTAACTCCAATACGAATCTCTCTCAGATACTTTACTTTGCTCACACAATGACCTTAGAGGGAATCCCTACTCCTTATTGTGTTCGTCTCAATTAAGGGAAGGGGGGGATCATTTTTATATCTTCAGTGTCTACCTGAAAAACAATGACTACAATGTTTATATCTGTATTTCATCAAGATTACTGCTATATCTACAGCATATTTTAGAGAAGAGTAAGAGACAAGATGCAGCAAAATAGGCAGAAATAGTGATTTAGACTTGGTGGGGGGTTGCTGAGAAATATGGGACATATGGACTGATCTGGGATATATTTAGAAGGAATATTTATTGGGAAATTTGGGAAATTTAAGAGATCAGTGACTGTGATGATCTGGATTTTCCACCTACTTAAGTAGACAAGGGGTGGAATCTGGAAGAAATGTGTATTTGCATAGAAGGAAGACTTTAGTCCTAAGTTGTTTTCAGGGATTCTAAGATGTAAGGCCAGGGAGGTTGCTGGGAGGTCTAGACCTGCACAGTCCAATCAGTGGCCACCAGCAACATGTGACTATTTAGGCAAAATGAAAAAATTTAGTCTTACTAGCCACATTTCAAGTCCTTGATAGTTACATGCCACTAGTGGCTACTGTTTGGTCAGTACAGATATAGAACAATTCCATGAATAGTGAACTATTCTGTGGAGCTGGACGGATCTAGATAAAAATTCACTTTGTGATTTGTCTGTAAAGAAGTGTAAATACAGACATTATGAAGATTAATAGGCTTACTGGTGACTTGCAGAATTCCACCCTCTAATCAGAGGAAACAATGCACAGAGCTAATTACAAAGGCCAGGAAACGCTGGCATCATAAATCTAAGGGAGAGAAAGCTTCAAAATACAGAAAAGTGTGAACAAGTTTGAGTGCTGTGGAGAAGCTAAGCAAGATGAGAGAAGTATTTTGATTCTGGATTGACTTACAGAGGGTTTAATAACAGAGGCCTTTGAAACAGTTACTGAGACTTCCCACTTTCAGGAGAGTGTTAATGGTGAAGACTAGAAAGGAGTTGTTTGCAGAGCTAATAATGGAAGGTAGGGGGAGGGACACAGTATTATGGGTAATTCCCTGAATGCTTGGTTGTGAAATCAAGGAAGACAATGTAGTCACTCCAAGACTCTGAGAGGTCAAGAGAGAGATTGATCTGTTTTTTGGGTGTTTGTTTTTTTTTTAATTTTTTAGAAAGAATAAAATGAATTTAGCTTGAAGGAAGATGACCTTATTGAGAAGATAACTTCAGAAGAATGAGAAAGAATAACTTATACTGTAGAATCCTGAGAAAATAAAGAGAAATAAAAAAAAAATGGAAAGATTAACCTGATACAGAGTCATATGATTTACCAGAGTTCCTGCAATTTAAAAGCCACCTGAGTCATCTTTGAATTCATTGGCCTTGTTTTGGTTTTTCTATCATGAAACAATCAGAACATCTGGATTCTAAACACAAAAAATTTTACTTACAGGTGTTTCTGGCACCATGCTGGCCTGTTATTTACATTTGTTTTTTCCTGTAACAAGTTCACCTAAATGAGTCAATGAAGTTTAATCCATGTAAGACTCCTCTGTATTTCTCTCCCATGGCAGTTACTACCAAATGTTTCCCTCAGAGAGGGAAAGGAACAATGTTAAGGAGTTAAATTTAATAACCCCATGGTCAGGTTTATGTTTTACGTAATTTCTTCCTCAGGTAGAGGAAATTTCTAAGCCAAGGGAAGACTACAATAGGCAGAATACAATAGTAGGTGACTGCAGTAAGCAAAAGAAATGACAAGAGTCAGTGTTATCAAGGATGGGAATGAGGGACAACAAGACAACAAGCAATAACAGATAGACACAGAATGACCTAGAGCAGAAAGCATTCCATTGGCTCCTGTGTAATTTCTTTAGTAAGTTAGTCCATAATTTAATACTAATTATAGGATTACAGTATGTATTAATTCTGTCTCAAGTTTGTACGCATCAATATATTATAGATACATAGTATATATCTAAATATTGAATATAGATTAGCTGTATATTTATAGCTATATTCATACATGTATATTAACTAAATTTGTATCAACTTTATATGCCAAATTCTCATTTCATGAATTTTTTTTTCACTTTTTGCCTTTATATAGTTTCAATTTTTCAGATAAATTCAAAAATTGATACATGCATGAGGTATACAAATTTCAGCTAATAAATAGAAAATATTTCAGGAACCTGGATAAACATAGATCTCATGTTGTATTTTCCTGAAGTGGAAACTCACGTCTTCCTTGGATATTCATGTACCTCTAGGATTTGGATAGGGCTTAAATTATTTCTCTTTTCTATATGTTCTCCTAATCATAAAGTTTAGTCTTTATTCTTGTCTAGCTTTGGGTTTATACATACAATTGAATGTCTCCATTTGACTGCCTCAAATTACTACCAATATCACAAAATATCACAAATGGAATCAATCAATTTTACAACAAAATATCTTGTTTCTGTCCATTTCTTAGCTTGGCTAATGTCTTCAGAACATACCCAGTCACTGTGTCCAGAAACCTGGATACCTTTTCTTTTCTCTGCTCTTTTAATCAGCGGTTCTGATTCACCTATTATTTCTTTTCTATGATAATCTTCACTTGACAATATTCCCTTTAACCACAATGACAACGACAACAAAAGAGAATTGTAAGCTCAGTTCACAGCTTGTGTAATATGTATTTTCACTATTTCGCACCCACAGCCTCCATCTTGCTCTGAATACCATGTTCTTGGAAATGGAGTATATCCTGAGCTCCTACTCAGTTTTTTGGTTCATTCTCATCTCCTCCATCACCATAATAAAATAGTTATGCTTTTGGAATTTTCATGGAGGAGTAATTTCCAGGTTAGTTCCAAACTAAAAATGTCTCTCAATATCATGAACTCTGTCAAATAATCTTCTACAATTTCTGAGATTATGTTAAATAAGTACTTCACGCCCACTACATTTTTTTAGCCTTCATTTTTTTCTTTAAAATTTAGCCCAGAAGTTTCAAAAATATATTTGTGCCATTCAAGAAGAGAACTACAAGCAGAACAACAACAACAAAGCTCAGCTAAATTATTGGAATCATAGACTAGCATAACTCAAAAGAGCATGTAGGAAACTGGCCCAACATACTACCAAAATCAAGGTTTCTTTATTTTGTTTCCATTTCCCTTTGGCTTTATTTCCTGTCATTTGACAATTCTCCAGACATGATAAAGATATTCTACATGGCTGTGGAACACTTTTTAGAATCTTGAGTTTACATTCTAAGAGCATTACAAAAAAGTTCGCTTCTTATCATCCATGCTTAGAAATATGCTAGAAGATCTTTGATTCACTGACTTAGGTTGTACAACCACATTGATAGGCTAATTAATAGGGCTATATGTATAAGTTTTGTTATATGAAGAAAGAATAAAAAAGGCAAACACTGTTACCAGCAACTCTGGTAGTTACATTAATTATGTTCTATAACGAAAACCTGCTCAACCTGTTTTGTGGTCTTTGATTTTAAGTATTATATTCAGTTGACACATTCACAAAATGTGTTGAGTTTTTCATGTATGTATTATAAACAGAAAGGAAAAATAATACCTTTCTTCTACGTCTTGGTACATTTAGTCCTCTTAGCAGAGAAAAGAAAAGTTCACCTTATTCTTCCTTGTTCTTCCATAGTGACTGGAGGCCATGTTGAACATGAATGGATATACACAGAAGGATGCTAGAGTCACCATGGCACAGAATTTAAAGATGTGAAATAAAAAGTCAAACAGGCCTGATTTTAAAATGCTAGCTCCACCACAAACTGAGTGTAATTAGAAAATAATAATGAAAGTATTCAGAGGTTATTTTACTCCAGGATTTGTTCTAAATGCTTTGGATATATGAGACCTAAGGGTTAACTTGTCTACGATGGATCCTCCATAGGTAGGTTGGTCTCCTACAAATTTCCATGGAAACTAACTACTGCAGAGCTCCTAGGGAGCCAACGCTGGATGAGGTTGAAATGCAGGAGCATGATGCTGGCCTGGCATGTGATACAGATGCAAACAGAAGGCTTGGAATCCAGCCCTCTGACACACCATGATGGTCTCCACACTGGTATTCCTCCAACCACAGATGCTGAGCTGGGACATCTGGACTGGAGCCAAGGTTCTGCTCTTCAGAGTGTTGTTCAATCTCAGCTCCTTGTCAGGCCAGGGAAGGGAGGTCAATTTCTTATCCTTGCAGTTTAAGTATCCTCACAGCACAATGTGTAAGTCCTCCCAGAGACTGGCAACTGGTCCTGTTCTATTCTTGGGCTCCACCTCAGAATGTAATGGGAGACAGGGGATCCACATTCTTGCCACTGATCCAGCTTCATTGTTTTTACCAATAATTTTTGTTCCACTACCCCTAATGTATGTGTTCTCTGACCATTTATTTGACCTTGTAGCTTGATATCATATTAACAGTTGTTATGTCCATTTTTTTAATGGAAAAACAAAAATTGATTTATTTTACTTTTAAATTCCACACCACAACATTTTACTGAAAATGAAGTGATTTTTAATCTATAAGTAAAGGACTCTTTAAATGATACTCAGGATATTTTACAAGTTTGGTTTCAGGATAGATTTGAATTCACAACAGGTCTTACGCACAATAATTTCAATTGGTCAGACACTCCAGAACACAATGTGGAGGCATAAGAAGTAGGTAATGACTTCTTGATAGTCCAAGGGGATAAAGACCTTTTCAAATATGGAAAGAAATTAGTCTTTCCACAATATCAATCCCTAAAAGCTATTTTCCTTTATAGACAATCATATTATTGTCAGTTTCATATACTTTTTTTTTTTTTTTTTTGCTGAGGAAATAGGTAACTTGATTTAATAAGATAATAAGCCTGTTGCATTGCTGTTGCATATGATTTGCTATTAAATAGAGTCAAACAGAAAGTACCCACATTTACTTAACTATGTTTAATGTTTGAAGACTGTTTTCGTTTGGGTACAAGTGTATTACTGGAATTTTTTTTTATTTATTTTTTCCATTTTATTTATTTTTTCAGCGTAACAGTATTCATTCTTTTTGCACAACACCCAGTGCTCCATGCAAAACGTGCCCTCCCCATTACCCACCACCTGTTCCCCCAACCTCCCACCCCTGACCCTTCAAAACTCTCAGGTTGCCCCAACCTCCCACCCCTGACCCTTCAAAACCCTCAGGTTGTTTTTCAGAGTCCATAGTCTCTTATGGTTCGCCTTGCCTCCCCAATGTCCATAGCCCGCTCCCCCTCTCCCAATCCCACCTCCCCCCAGAAACCCCCAGTTTGTTTTGTGAGATTAAGAGTCATTTATGGTTTGTCTCCCTCCCAATCCCATCTTGTTTCATTGATTCTTCTCCTATCCCCCTACCCCCCCATGTTGCTTCTCCATGTCCTCATATCAGGGAGATCATATGATAGTTGTCTTTCTCCGATTGACTTATTTCACTAAGCATGATACAAAGCCAAAGTTGGTGGCATCACAATTCCGGACTTCAAGCTCTATTACACAGCTGTCATCATCAAGACAGCATGGTACTGGCACAAAAACAGACACATAGATCAGTGGAACAGAATAGAGAGCCCAGAAATCGAACCTCAACTCTATGGTCAACTAATCTTCGACAAAGCAGGAAAGAATGTCCAATGGAAAAAAGACAGCCTCTTCAATAAATGGTGTTGGGAAAATTGGACAGCCACATGCAGAAAAATGAAATTGGACCACTTCCTTACACCACACACGAAAATAGACTCCAAATGGATGAAGGACCTCAATGTGAGAAAGGAATCCATCAAAATCCTTGAGGAGAATGCAGGCAGCAACCTCTTCGACCTCAGCCGTAGCAACATCTTCCTAGGAACAACGGCAAAGGCAAGGGAAGCAAGGGCAAAAATGAACTATTGGGATTTCATCAAGATCAAAAGCTTTTGCACAGCAAAGGAAACAGTTAACAAAACCAAAAGACAACTGACAGAATGGGAGAAGATATTTGCAAATGACATATCAGATAAAGGGCTAGTATCCAAAATCTATAAGGAACTTAGCAAACTCAACACCCAAAGAACAAACAATCCAATCAAGAAATGGGCAGAGGACATGAACAGACATTTCTGCAAAGAAGACATCCAGATGGCCAACAGACACATGAAAAAGTGCTCCACGTCACTCGGCATCAGGGAAGTTTCATATACTTTTATTTTATAAAGAACTCACAGAGGAAGAAATTTCTGGATGTTTTCCCAGATACATACAGCTACATTTTCTATTGTGCTTACAACTGCAAAGTATGGCACGTCCAGATCTAGATTCTTGTGATTAAAGGGCTTCATAATTTCCTCCTCCATAATATACTCTCTGAGGTCAGTCAAATTCATAATCATTCCTGTAATAGGATCAATCTCTCCATGCATCATCACCACAACTTTATTATTGTGTTCATGGCCATTTGGATTGTTGTATTTCCCAAACAGTTTTAAGTTTTCTTCATTATTCAGAGATTTGCTGTCGAGTAGGTGGATCGCGCTGACACTTGGGCCCAGAGTCCACCACCCTCACGGGAGCCCGCCAAGCTCATTGCAGCTCTTGCTATTTTCATAAAACATTTCTACATGTTAACTCAACCCAGCAATATAGTTTCTTTCTGCGGCTTTACACAAACATTCACCTCTATCCAAAGTATCCTTTCCCTTTGCTTAGTAAACACCTATTCCTTAGAACCCAAGTTAGATGTCATTTTCTCTTTATGCTTTACCCTCTTTCCATGACAGAAACAGATGGTGATAATCCTTATACCTTGCAACAATTCTATGGCTTCTACATATTTCTAGAAAAGCATAATAAAAGTCATTTGAATTATTTGTCTAAAAGTTTTGACTCCCCCAGCAAGATATGTTTTTCGAGGATAGGCAGGATTCATCTTTTTATCTCTATCTCTTAGCAACATGCCTCGGCTGGAGTAGAATTATGATAAATTTGTTTAAACTGAAATCTACATAAACCAACCCCCTCAGAATCCAAAGTTATGGAAATAACCAAAATATTTAGACAATAAAGTTTAAAGCTACATTTTGAATGAAAATGATGCCACCATCTGGCTCATCTCAAAGGAAAAGAACCACAAAAGTAATCTCTCAGAGTACTGATTACAAAGTCAAAATATATTTAATAACTGTCTGAGGAAATAAAACTTTACCGGTAACATTCTCTTAAAAATATCACTCATCATCTCCAAATTGAACAGGGAAACTTGAACAACTCTCAGGTTAAGTTTCCATGACAGTTGATGGAACATCTGTGCATACTGACAAAATGGTCTCGTCTGGTCACAATACCTGACCCACTGGTCAAAAAGAGAACCTGCTTTTCCTGTCACTTGTATCATTTATTTAGTGATGCGGTTGTATTTTATGCTGTTTTGGGTTTTTTCGGAAATTGGTAGCTTAATGATAATGGTTGACTTAAAAATATAATTTTTATCCAGTCAGTCATTCTAGCCAACAAAACATCTCCTGTAAATATATGTTACAATCATTTCTTAAGTTAGTGGCTAACTTATACTATATACCATAGATTTGATTTTTCATGAAGATTTATCTTTCTTCTAAACCATACAGCATTCTCTTGCATCTTGATAACAATTTACAAAGATATTTAGACATTTTGTTTTCTTATTTTGGAATGTAGATATGGATGGGTTCAAGCAAACACATGGAAGTTGTCTTTTATCACATGGGGATAATTATATAAGCACATATTCAGTGAAAATGCTTCCAGTGGGAAGAAAGCCCAGAGCAGTTGCAGAAACAATAAAAGGAAGGCAGCTGCCCAGTATTCCTGAGGGGCACTTAATCCCAGGTAATACATTCACCAAGCATTTTAAGTATTCACATTTTCAACAGTGGAGAAGTTGTTCTTAGACTGAAGTTAAAATGGCACAAGAAAACAAATAAGAGCAAATCTTTGTAGGGAAAACTCATTTCTGCCTGATTAATTTTGCGCTGAGCTACAAATTCTCAAATGAATTTTTAAACTAAATGTCATGTGGTAGACTTTAGTTAAACTGAAAAAGTGATCAGCCTTATTACTTAAATTATCGACATCTCTATTCTTCCAAAATATTATCTAAATTGAAATTTTTCTAAAGGAATCTAGAGAGAAAGCTAAACTATAGAAATTTAAAAATGTTCTATAGATTTTCTTAAAAACAAGAAATGTGGACAAGGAAGGTAATCTCCTTTTGTGCGTACTTTTCTTTATTAGAAAACAAACATGCCAATCCCACTAAACATTCATTAAGCGTGAGTTAACGTAGAGAATTCGATTGAAATCTAACTCACAAAAATCAGATATTTTATTCCATTTCAAAATTTATTAATAATTTCAAGTAAAGAAGCTTTTAAGAGGCACAGGCGATGCAGGAAGAGTCTCCGTGTTCGCAATGTGTTTTTCTACCCACATTGGTGTACCCTCCTGCCCACCTTAAAAGTCAATGTCTCAAATTAGGGAAGGGGGCGCCTGGGTGGCTCAGTGGGTTAAAGCCTCTGCCTTCAGCTCAGGTCATGGTCCCAGGGTCCTGGGATCGAGCCCCGCATCGGGCTCTCTGCTTGGCGGGGAGCCTGCTTCCTCCTCTCTCTCTGCCTGCCTCTCTGCCTAGTTGTGATTTCTCTCTGTCAAAGAAATAAAAGAAAAAAAAAAAAAAAATTAGGGAAGTGTGTAATCTCCTAGATAATAGGATCAAGTTCAGTTATAAAGGTGCCTGTTTTTTTTTCAGATAGTTTTATAGCCTGTGTGACATTTTTCGGGAGCTATGCTGTATTCATCTACAGATTCCAGGATTGTTTATCATAAGCAATCTTAGATCATGGGCATCCAGCATTCAATATACTTGAGGGAGCATATATTTTATGGTCATAGAGATCCTTTTTGCTGGCATATATCCTTGCTTTGTTTCCCAGAAGTCCAGTTTTTACTATGTTCATGAAGAAATTACACCAAGATCAACTGCTCTCTTTCTATTTGAGTGAGGCCCCCAGCCTCAGGAATGGGAGCAAAATGGATTGCAAGTTGCTCCTTAACCTCTTTCTTCCCAGCCTACATTTAACAAATGCAGTTTGAAGTAAGAGCAAGCCATTAACTTTCTCTGGTCCCTTCCCTGAACTTTATTGCTTTAGCCGTATAATACAGGGTGGGTGGAAGAGACAAAACATCATTGGATGAGCCCAGAGCAAGCGACTTATCAGGAGGAATTTCCAGGTACAAAATAGCAGCAGTGATGTTAAACTACTAACTTTAAGGAACCAATATTGCAAATATGGTAAGGTACAAAGTATCTTTCCTTTCACAGTGAACGCCTCAAAGATTTAGCACAAAAGAGGAGTGTAGTAAATATTTATGGAATTCGATTTTTTAAGCAGAGACATCTGTAACTTTTGAAACAAAAAAACTTCAGTTTAGATATTCAACTTAGCTTTTATGTATTCTAATTTAAACCTCTAAAAAGTTTTAATCACTTTCACATAGGTAAGTTAAATTTGGCCATTTCAAAATGATCAAATTTTGTATTTTAGCTCTAATGAAAATATATAAATTTTCCTTAGATAACAGTTAAAAATAAATGAAGCTGGCAGAAAAAGTAATGCTGTTTTCAAGCTTTCAGATGTATGTTACAAAAATTAATAGTGATAGTAAAATGTATACACTGTGATAAAAATAAATACCCTTAACAGAAGCGTTTAGTTGATTCCTACTATCTTTTATTAAACAACATAAGTATTAGCCATAATCAGTCATACTTTATACTATCAGTTTAGTTTATTAAGAAAAAGTTACTCTGATCATATTTGTTGATAGATTAAACAAATACATACAATTTTCATAAAAATATACATTGTGTCTTTCAGAATTAGGTTATTGCTTTGTAGAAGCAAAAACAACAGAAACACTCATCAACCCAAGTATCTATTTTAAAAAATGAATTTCTAAAAGTTCATTGTCTTCTAAAACTAACTATTATAAGGTGAAACTATAAAAAACAAAATGAGTATTTTGAATTATGAGAATTAGATGTTTCAAATTAAATTTGAAGTACTTTAATAAAAAGTATTCCCACCACTTATGAGCTAAATAAGTAAACAAAAATAAATAGGTAACTATAAATAAATAAATAAATGAAATATATAATAACTATAAATAAATAAGTAAATAAATTAAAATAAGTAAATACATGCATAATTATGACTAATATAAATTTCTACTTTACTTTCATCTACATTAAATTTATTTAAATATCTGTACCCTGCTTATAACCAAACTTGTCACAATATGTGATAACTTAAGAATGAGTAAATCTTTTTGGAAATAATTTGCCATGCAAATTTGTGTAAGAAAATGTCTTAAATGATGAAATTTTCACCATTATTTCATATTTGTTCACCTTTTGATTTGAGGCTATTTCCAGGCAAACCCAGATGAGACTATAAGACAGTAGACTGTCGTCTGCTTCTATGATTTTTTGGCACCAGTTTGAGAATTTGTATTTTTCTTTGAGCTAATGTATTGTGAAAATTTATCTTTTTTTTTTAAGATTTTATTTATTTATTTGATAGACAGAGATCACAAGTAGGCAGAGAGGCAGGCAGAGAGAGAGGGAGGCAGGCAGAGAGAGAGGGAAGAGGGCTCCCTGCTGAGCAGAGAGCCTGATGCAGGGCTTGATCCCAGGACCCTGAGATCATGACCTGAGCAGAAGGCAGAGGCTTTAACCTACTGAGCCACCCAAGGGCCCAGAAAATTTATCTTTTTTTTTTAAGATTTTATTTATTTGAGAGAGAGTGAGCGAGAAAAAGTATTATCTTTTTTAATTGAGGTATAATTAATGCTGAAATCTTATGAACATTCAGAGTTGAATTTGTTTTCACCAATTTGGCAGTAATACTAGAATGTCAGGATTGTTGAGGTTTATCTGCAACAAGAATTCATGACCTTTTTCATGTTAATGTTGATTATTTTATATTTTTACTTGCATTTAGATCTTTGTAGATATGATAATCTCAAATAATATATTTGTCTCCTTAATAATTGCTCTCTTTCATCTTAGTTGATATGGACTAGAGAAGAAGAATATTTATTCATATACATTAATTACTACTTACATTAAAATATAGTATAAGAAGTTATGACAGGAATTATCAGATCATTGTACAATTTATCTCTAATTTTCTATATATATACTGTGTTCAAAATAATTATAAAATGATGAACATGTTAACTTATCCTGTATATATGTATTATACATTTATTTTTAATGTTTTAATATTAGAAGACCAAAGAAACCTTTAAATTGGAATTAATTGACTCAGAGAAATTTTTTGGTCTATTCTTTAAGATCACAGAATAATTTTGTGATAGAAAGGCCTGATGATCCATGAATCCAAGCAGACGCTAAAGTTCCAGCAGTCTTTTGTTTTTTTATTTGCTTAGCTTTGAAACTGTATTATTAAAAGTTCAGAGAAGAAGTAATCTAAAAGGGAAAAAATTACATTCATTTTTAATATGTATGTATTGAAAAAAATATATTTTTTTCCCATTTTATTTATTTTTTCAGCGTAACAGTATTCATTCTTTTTGCACAACACCCAGTGCTCCATGCAAAACGTGCCCTCCCCATTACCCACCACCTGTTCCCCCAACCTCCCACCCCTGACCCTTCAAAACCCTCAGGTTGTTTTTCAGAGTCCATAGTCTCTTATGGTTCGCCTCCCCTTCCAAATTTTTTTTTTTTTAATAAACATATAATGTATTTTTATCCCCAGGGGTACAGGTCTGTGAATCGCCAGGTTTACACACTTCACAGCACTCACGATAGCACTTACCCTCCCCAATGTCCATAGCCCCCTCCCCCTCTCCCAATCCCACCTCCCCCCAGCAACCCCCAGTTTGTTTTGTGAGATTAAGAGTCATTTATGGTTTGTCTCCCTCCCAATCCCATCTTGTTTCATTTATTCTTCTCCTATCCCCCTACCCCCCCCATGTTGCTTCTCCATGTCCTCATATCAGGGAGATCATATGATAGTTGTCTTTCTCCGATTGACTTATTTCACTAAGCATGATACGCTCTAGTTCCATCCACGTCGTCGCAAATGGCATGATTTCATTTCATAACATTGTGGTTATGTCAAAAATATATTTTGACATAACCACAATACACACTAAGTTGTTAATTAAGACTAGTTCTAGGGGCACCTGGGTGGCTCAGTGGGTTAAAGCCTCTGCCTTCGGTTCAGGTCATGATCCCGGCGTCCTCAGATCGAGCCCCGCATCGGGCTCTCTGCTTAGTGGAGAGCCTGCTTCCCTTCCTCTCTCTCTGCCTACTTGTGATCTCTGTCTGTCAAATAAATAAATAAAATCTTTAAAAAAAAAAAAGACTAGTTCTAATATATACTGAAGTATAAAAATAGGTCAAGAGCAATGGCCCTTGTATTTCTGAGGAAGTGATTTTCTAGAATTTCAAATTGTTTGAGGTTTTAATAAATATACTTGAAAATGAGGTGATGAAGTATATACATATTAATGGCCATAATGATCATTTAAAACATTAATCAAGATATCCAAAGAAGTCCTTCCTTTTCACTCACCACTGTTTAGAAACCGTTGCCATAAAGAACACCAGAGGGGCTGGCATGGAGGCATGTGCAGTAGATGACCACTTACATTATCTGTTTTTCAGATGTTCTTATGAATTAAAAAGTAATAATAATTCTGGAAACTTAATGACTAGAAATTTGTTTCTTAACCGTAAGATTTATAACCAGATTAAAAAGAAATATACCTTAGTCAAATCACACCTCAAAAAAATTTTTTTATAGTTAGGAGTATGATTAAGTTTCTGTGGAAGAAACTAGAAAGATAGAAAGTGAAATTTTGCTGGGTTGGGGTCTAATAATCACAATTAGGCTCTGGCTTTTGTACAAATGTTAACTTGTAAATTTGAAAATGCAGAATATTGTTTTATCATAAAGGAACTGGCCTTCAAACAGACTGTGAAAGATTATATAATTTGCTTGTAATTCCTCCTCCTTTTTACCATTGATTAGTATGATTCACTGGGATTATAACAAAGTCCCACCTCATTGCTGTGGGTGAGTCCGTATGATTTGCTTTAGCCAATACAATGTGGGTAGAAGAGAGAAAACACTAGTAACAAACTGGGCATTTAATAACTATCACCTGTTCCCGCTTGCCCTTATAATGGTCCACCATCACTCTAAGAACACTTGTGCTGGAAAGTCTTGGATCCAAGAACAACAAAGACATGCTTTAGCATATACCTGAACCTACAGACCACCCCTGCTGCTTACCAGCTCTAGAGTAAGAAAATATTAATTTTTTTCATCAGAAGCCAATTGACTTTGGGGTTGTTATTAGCTGACCTCCAGTCAGTTTCTCTTTTAAAGCAATTAGCTAGCCATGATAATATGCTCTAGCTATACTTGAACATGGATATATTTAAAAACTTAGTGAGTTGATTTTTTTTTTTTTTTCTGTAAGGGAGAACAGAGTGTTGGTCCATACATTGCTCTGCTGTTCTTGCCTTCAGACACTGAGAATTCCCACATCTATGTTTGCAATGTCCCAGTTACACCCTTTAAACTATTTTGTAATCTATGCATACTTTTCCCCATATTTGCACCTGGGAAAACATTTTATTTAGTTGTTTGCTATAAACTCTAACCTGACATTCAGGACTCTTCACAGAATGGTTCCAACCTATGATTCTGTGCTCATCTTTGTTCTTTCCAAGACATGTAATGTAGGTCAGTCAGTTAAGAATGCCCTGATGTGTCCAAATTTCAGGCAATTGTGCCTTTATTTATATAATTTTCTCTACCTGGGAAACATTCCATGTTCTAGTTTTTGTATTCCCCATGCTAAATTCTTGTCCCAGCACCAAGATGAAGATCTCAAAATGAACTAGTTGTAGCAGTTTCTAACTGAAAAATAAAATAAAATAAATTAAAAAATAAAACCAACTCAGAAAATAATATATATAAAAAAGAGTGTAGGGGCACCTGGGTGGCGCAGTGGGCTAAAGCCTCTGCCTTCGGCTCAGGTCATGATCCCGGGGTACTGGGATCGAGTTCCGCATTGGGCTCTCTGCTCAGCGTGGAGACTGCCCCCCCCCCCGCCTCCCTCTCTGCCTACTTGTAATCTCTGTCTTGTCAAATAAATAAATAAAATCTTTTAAAAAAAAGAGTGTAGAAATTATTTTCCTATTGTTTTCTTTTGTAAAGAAAATATCAAAGAAAATAAAAGGTGATTTTAAGAAAGATATGATAAGTATGAAAAGATACTCAGAAATCCTGGCTTATTAGAAAAAAAGAGGGGCGCCTGGGTGGCTCAGTGGATTAAGCCGCTGCCTTCGGCTCAGGTCATGCTCTCAGGGTCCTGGGATCGAGCCCCGCATCGGGCTCTCTGCTCCGCGGGGAGCCTGCTTCCTCCTCTCTCTCTGCCTGCCTCTCTGCCTACTTGTGATCTCTCTCTCTGTCGAATAAATAAATAAAATCTTTAAAAAAAAAAAAAAGAAAAAAAGATAAAAGGAAAAGATATCAAAGCAGATATCTTCAAAACTCTACCAATGGAGCAGAAAATAGAGCAAAAGGGAAGGTCACTTCTGTGTGTAGTCTTGCCCAAAGCCAAGGAAGAAAACGATAACCCATTTTTGAGATTTTATTTTAAAGACCAAAATACAGCTATTATATTCTAGAACAAATACTTCTTTGAACTTTCTTTTAGAAAATTTTTCATGGTACATTTATTTACTTTTCTATGTATTAATGGTCATTATTTAGGAAAAAAAAAACAAATTTAATGCCTGTTAAAGACTGAGAATATAGAAAAATTAGTTCAGCAAGACCTGTTAAGAGTGATAAGTTTTATAAATCTTGCAGATTTGTTGTGGTTATGACAATAATAATAGACTAGTATAATTTTCCATATGAGAACTTGGGATTTGTTATATGATGTCCTTTATGAAAATATGTGAACATAAATACACGAATTACTCTTTTCTGGGGTGGTGCAATTTATATACTTGCCTCTGAAGAATCTAAATAATACTAATTATGTGATCATTGCTTATACTGCAAAAAATTTCCTGTAAGTTTCCCTTTCTTAACCCTTATGTCTATCCATAGCACTTTTTAAATTTATAAATTAAATATATGCTGAGAAACTGTAACCTCTTTTTCAAGTAAGATCCATTTTTTTAGTAAAATGCATTTTAATCTTATGTTAAATTGCAATGAAGTGAATAATTTAAAAAATTCTGTTATTTTTATTTCTGGTAAACTAAAGAAACATAATATTCTGTACAAAAGAGCAAGACATTTGTATGCCTTGGTTAAAGTTGTTAGAGTGCTCCATGACAGGGAACTCAAAGAAAAATGAAGGTTGACCTCAAGAAAATTTGACAGGATTATATAGAGTAACAGATATCTTTCTGATATTTTATAGGCTAAAAGCTTAAAAAAAGATATTTCCATTTAAAAGTATTATCCATAGGAAAACCCCAGATATGTCAGAATTTGAGGGAAATAGTTTGGTATTGTATAATTTTCAAAAGCTGATGCATTTTAGAAAATGACCACATTTCTTAATTAAGTAACCTTAAAAATACATAATAACAGGGATAAAAATCAGTCTAAGCATGTTTTTATTAAGTATGTGAGGTAAATTAAAATTGCCAATAATTTTGAGATCTTATAGGATAGCATCATTTGATCATTGGAATGATCCCATGAAAGGTACTATAATTATTTTCCAGAAGAAACTGAAGCTTTGGTCATCATTTACCTAAAATTGCAAAGTGATGGACCTGGAACTTAAACCTACATTTTTTTCAGGTTGAAATACTTAGCTATTATACTTTACCATTTATTCATTTACACTGTATCATTCACTCATTCATTCTATTAAGGTGAACTCAAAAAATAGTTACTGAACCACTTCTACGGTCTAGGCACAATTCTAGTTAACAGGACAGTAACAAGCAGAAAAAACAAACAAACAACAACAATAACAACAAAAACAAAAAACAAAAAACCAACCCTGCCTTCCTCATTGAAACAGGTCAGAAAAACCTAAGGAGAAGCTAACATGGGGAATGAGAAGAGGGCTAATGGGGTTGAGATATTTGTAGTTTTAGAGAGTTGGCTAGTGAAGTCCTAACTAAAAAGGAGATAGCTAAATAAAGCCTAAATATGGTGTAGAAAGAGGTTTTGTTAATATTTTGAGGGAGAGAATTCTACGCAGGGGGTAAGGGTGTGTAAAAAATCTTTGAGGCAGGAGCATGCCTGCTGTGTTCAAGGAATCGCAGAGTATAGTATGGTTGGAGCAGAGGAAAGAAATAACAGAGGAGCAACAGGAGATGTGTTCAGAGAGATAATGAAGGGCTGACCATGTATATCCCTGTAGTCTGTGGTGGTCCATCTAACGTTTCACTCAGAACGATTTGTGGAATATTGAGAGATTTATGCCGAAGATATCATGAACTGGCTTATGTTTACTAGGATCATGTGACTGCAGTGTTGAGAATAAAATGAAAGAGAGCATATACAAACACAGTTTACTACTTCAATTTAAAATAGTATTAATTTTTAATGAAATGCACAGTAAAAATGAAAGTGGAATGTGGACTGTGTGTTACGACAAAAATAGAGTAAATGCTGTAGAGTCGAGAATCTGGGTAGGCATTTTACCAAAGAAGACATGCAGATGATCACCAGGTACAGGAAAAGATGTTCAACATCATGAATTATCAGGGAACCACAAATCAAAACCACAATGTGCTATCACCTCATACCTGTTAGTATGGCTGTTATCAGAAAAACAATAAATAACAACCGTTGGCAGGGATGTGGAGAAAGGGAACCTTGTGCACTGTTGGTGAGAATGTAAATTGGTACAGCCATTATGGGAGAGGATATGGAGATACCTTAAAAAAATTATACATGGAAGTACCATATGATTCAGTATTTCCACTTCTGGGTATTTATCTGAAGAAAAAAAAAACAGTAATTTGAAAAGATATATATAGCTTCATGTTCATTGCAGCATTATTGACAATAACCAAGATTTGGAAGCAACCTAAGTGTCTTCTGATGAATGAATGGATAAAGATATGGCATACACACACACACACACACACACACACACACACACACATGAATACTATTCAGCCATAAAAAAATGAAATATTGCCATTTGCAACACCATAGATAGATTTTGAAGGCATTATGCTAAGTGAAATAAATTAGACAAAAACAAATATTCTAAGAGCTCATTTATATGTGGAATTAAAAAAAAAAAAAAAAACCAGCAAAAACAAGCTCATAGATACAGAAAATGGTAGTTGCCAGAGGTGGGAGATGGGGGAGAGTGGGCAAAATGGTGAAGGTGGTCAAAAGGTACAAACATCCAGTTATAAAATAAATAAGTCATGGATGCATTGTAAAGCATGGTGACTATAATTAGTAATACTGGATTGCATATTTGAAAGTGGTTAAGACAGTAAATTTTTCAAGACTTCATGACTAGGAAAAATTTTTGTAACCATGTATGGTGATAAATGCTAATTAGATTTATTCTGGTGACCATTTTTCAATATATACAAATGTCAAATCATAAAAAAAGAAGTTGTAGAGTCCAGGAAACTGTGATCCTTAGAAAAATATGTCATATGTTTTATTAAAAACTAGAGACACTAAAGCAAAAGTTATTAATACCTCTTGCCAATTCTTATTAAAATGATTGAAAAAGTATAAGATCCACAAGAAATTAAGTTTGAGTGAAGCACTGAGGAAATTACTGAAATAATGAAGGGGCTAGAGATCAGCTATTTGCATTAGGGTGGTAGACATGAAGAAATCTGAAAAGATTTTAAAAATAATTGGAGCATAAGGATTAACAGAATATAATGATGGACTACATATGAAACATCAAAGTGGAGAGGCAAGTGTCAAGAATGTATTGTCCTCTAAGTTTCTGTTTGTGAAATAAAAATGAAATTCAAAAAGAGAGAGAGAAAGAGGTGACTTGCACCATCCTTATTACATGGACATGGGGGAAAGGAAAATTAATAGGACGGGGGCAGAATAAATATGGTTCAAAACATAGACAGGTGTGTTGGTTTTAAAATGTGCAAAAATGGGGTATCTGAGTGGTTCAGTGGGTTAAGCGCCTGGCTCTTCATTTCAACTGAAGTCATGATCTTATGGGTCATGAGATTGGACCCCATGTCAAGCTCCACACTCAGTAGGGAATCTGCTTGAAGATTCTCTCTCTCTCCCCACCCACTTGCTCTCTCTCTCTCTCTTTCTCTCTCTCTCTCCCCCAAATAAATAAATAAATAAACAAATCTTTAAAAAAAAATTAGATGGGCAAAAGAATTGCCAAGTGTCAAGTCTTCATTCGTAAGAAAGGTATTGAACGAATGTAATAATTTATGGTTTGATTTGACTACGGGGGATAAAGCCACTGATGTGGATAAAATCACCTGAGGAGGAAATATAGAACAGAACCTGATGCAAGGAGGTCTATTCCAGTGTTTACTGAAACAGTAGAGCTAAGCCTAGAGTGGAGACGTACATAGAGAAGCAACTTGTAATGTATTTTTTATAGAAGCAGCGTGTCTTTCAGAGGAGCATAGGATATGCTTTAGGGCAGAATCACAGTCACCTTCCCTAATTTTGAACACATATGCCTGGAGGCGTGAGTAGACCACAGGCCATACAGGGAGCACAACAACTGGCATTTATTCCTCCTGCAGAGGAATTCGAGAGCC
Organism: Meles meles; assembly: GCF_922984935.1. Lineage (NCBI taxonomy): Eukaryota > Metazoa > Chordata > Mammalia > Carnivora > Mustelidae > Meles > Meles meles. The sequence continues at coordinate 29,939,946 of NC_060070.1, forward strand.
ACCAAATAGGGAAGAACCAAGATTATGCCACGACTGACAGAGTGGTCGGGGTTTTCCCTGATGCACCACAGTGGAGGCTGGACTTAGAAACAGATCCGGGGAGCTGGCAAGAAAGCCAGGTCAATCATAAAGCTAAATACAAAAGCCTTGCTCCCAGGGCAACCACCTCATTCACATAGCAAATAACAATCCAGAAATGAAGTTCCTCTGTTGGAACTGCCCAGAGCCATGGTTCCCTTGCTATTAGAGTCATTCTGCTAAACTGCTGTACAGGAAATGTAAGTTTATATCCACAAGCCCTCCAGCTTAAGATCTGAGGAGGGGACTAAAATAGCAACTAGGTAAACAGTGAGAAATTTCAATAAGAACACACCGTCACAAATTATTGATATAGGCAAGATGGGGTATATACACAAATTCAAGAGAAAATAAACAAAAATTGAAGAAGGGAAAAGAGGGAAAAGAGAAGGAAGACTAAAATAAATCTGTGAGCTTTTGTGCAGAATAGTTACAAAAATGCCAGTAATTTTTCCTGTCCCTATTTCCTATCCCTGTGTCCCTATCTACCCTTGTTATAAAACTTTGAGAGCCCTCTCCATCTGACCCTGCTCAGTCCTGGGATTTGCTCTACACTGGGACCCCAGCAAATGGCTAAGCACTTGAGAAGTGATTGTGCTTTGGGGCTTATCCTCTCTTGGAGCCCTGCTGCCTTATAAGAAGTATGGGCTAGCCTGCTGGATAAGAGAGACAAGTGATCCCAGACCTACTACATCCTAGAGCCAAGCAATTGCAAGTCACTGGGTAAGGCCATCTAGGACTAGCCATGTGAACAGCACAAGCCTAGATGAACTAAGCATGGCTCAGAGCAAAAGAAATGCCAGCACAACTGTGAGCTTAATAACTCATTGTTGTTTTAAGCCACTAAGTTTTGAAGTGATTTATGTGAAATAAAAGCTAATTGATGCAGATATTTACCATCCAAGAAAATTCTCTAATAAATTTTCAAAAAGAATATAATCTGACTCTGATTATGTGTCTATCTATGATCATGTGCCAGTAGATACAGATTTGAGCCAAATGAGATAAAATTAGGGAGTCAAGGCTCATCAAGAAGGACAGATATTTTCTAAACCACTGACAGTAAACTATACTTTTTAAGCAAGTTGAAAGTTAAAATAAATAACTCTTACAAACAAAATATCTAGCAATGAGAACATGAAAATAGTAATATAGTAATAAGGATCTGAAATCCCATATTATGTCAATAAAAAACAGAAAGTGGGGCTGTGATCAAGGAAAAAGAATAAGTATGATTAATATTTTGATTTATGCAGTAGAGACTCGGGATATCTTTTTGTTTTAATATTATTAACTAAAAAATAGGATCAACTATGTATATATTAAGTGCCATTACTAGTAGACTTAAAAATAGGATGAAAAGGGACACCTGGGTGGCCTAGTCAGTTAAGCATCCGCCTTTATCTCAGGTCATGATCCCAGAGTCCCTGGGTTCTGTCCTGCCCCAGGCTTCCTGCTCAATGGGAAGTCTGTTTCTCCCTCTCCCTCTGCTCCATCCCTGCTCACGCTCTCTCTCTCTTGCTCAGTCTGTCTCTAATAAATAAATAAAATCTTAAACAAAATAGGATGAAAACTTAAGGCATGCAGAATATATGTAAACTATATTTTAAAACCAGGCATATAAATTACATGATAATAAATATAAGATAAAACACAACAGTTTTTACAAAATACGTAAAAGGAATAAAATCAACAGTGTAAGATAAAGCCTCACAAATTAGTTTTAAAAATCCATATATTGGAGCACCTGGGTGGCTCAGTCAGTTAGGTGTCTGACTTCTGATTTCATCTCAGGTCCTCATCTTGGGTTCATGAGATTGAGCCCCAAGTTGGGTTCTGTTTTGGGCATGAGGTCTGCTTAAGATTCTCTCCCTCTCCCCTTCTCTCCACTCCTCCCCTATCCCGCATGTGCTCTGCCTCTCTCTCAAAAACAAAAATAATAATAATAGTAATAATAATAATAAGTAACTAATAGAAAATGAAAACCCAAATATTATTAGTTACAAGGGACCCACTTAAAACAAATTAAGTGATAAAGATTAAATATAAAATAATAGAAAATATATACTGGACAAATGCAACTGAAAGTAACTGGATTACTGAAATACCTTTGCAAGAAAAATAAAATGAAAACAAAACTCATTAAAAATTACAGTTGTTTGATATTTATAGAGGGTATAATCTACAATGCAGATATAACAGTCATCAGCCTTCACAAGCTGAACAAAGAACTGGCAGAATAAAGGCAAACAGCTAAAAAATAATAACCTTAGAAATATAATAAATTAGCATAAATCATGTGGTATAAGATTTCATCCCACTTCTCCTTCCCTCTGGATAAATGAATTAATAAATAACTAAATAAGAAGCCACCAAATCTGAATTATTCAAATAAAAAAACTAGTGTTATATCAAATTCTGAATCCTGCAAAAGTGAATATGGCTGCCTTTTCAATATTCTTAGCAATTTACAGAAATAATATTCACTTCAGGCTGCTAAATAATAAAAGCATTTCTTTTTTTTTTCCATTTTATTTATTTTTTCAGCGTAACAGTATTCATTCTTTTTGCACAACACCCAGTGCTCCATGCAAAACGTGCCCTCCCCATTACCCACCACCTGTTCCCCCAACCTCCCACCCCTGACCCTTCAAAACCCTCAGGTTGCCCCAACCTCCCACCCCTGACCCTTCAAAACCCTCAGGTTGTTTTTCAGAGTCCATAGTCTCTTATGGTTCGCCTCCCCTCCCCAATGTCCATAGCCCGCTCCCCCTCTCCCAATCCCACCTCCCCCCAGCAACCCCCAGTTTGTTTTGTGACCCCCAGTCATTTATGGTTTGTCTCCCTCCCAATCCCATCTTGTTTCATTTATTCTTAGTAGCAGAAAGTACATAGTTGTTTTTCATAACTAGAATGTATGAACATTAAAATGATTATTAAGCATATCAACAGAAAGAACCCAGTCACCGGAAAATATTTGACCTCTTTTAAATATTATTTCTTACCAAACCTCCCAGAAGATGTGATTGAACAATACTTACGAAAAATAAGGGCATGTCAAATTTTCTGAATTGAATCCAAAGCTATATTCAAACAAAACTGCTTAAATTAAAATACTTTCATCATTAAATTTAAAAGAACACATAAAGCTAGCAGTCAATTCAATAGTTATGACAACAAAGATGTCAAATAATATTTAGTAAACATATACACACAGACCTAAGAAGGACAAATGTCTCTTAGACTACAGACAGTGAGTGAAGAGAATGAGAAAGTGAAGAAGGCTCTTCCTTCTCACAAGACTCCTTCATCATAACATTCTCAAGATCGTCTCCTTTACCTGTTGGATTTCCTCAGAACATTTCATTGGAACAAAAATTTCAAAGACTAAGAAATGTTTAGAAAAGACTGTTTTAGAGCAATGCTATTTATGGATTTTGATGTAGTTGTTTTGTTTTTAAATTTCATTTTATATAAATTCAATTAACTAACACTAGTGCATTATTAGCTTCAGAGGTAGGGTCAGGGATCATCAGTTGCATATAACACACAGTGATTACTGTAATTGAATAGATGTCAATCAAATTACAAAAATAACATTTTATCAGCTATAGACATGGTAACTGTACTGCAATAGCTTAATAATATAAAATCTAAAAATAAAAAATGTAAATCATGTATTAGTTAAAGTCCAACAAGAAACAAAACAATCTTCATGGATATAAAAATGAACTTAATAAAATTCACCATGTATATTGATTAAAAAAAGAACTTTAGATTGAATAAGATACAGATAATTTTAAAATTAGGAATAAGACTAAGCTTTTGTATCATCACTATTATTTAAAATATTTCTTGGGGGGCCTGGGTGGCTCAGTGGGTTAAAGCCTCTGCCTTCGGCTCAGGTCATGATCTCAGGGTCTGGGATCAAGCCCTGCATCAGGCTCTCCGCAGAGAGCCTGCTTCCTCCTCTCTCTCTGCCTGCATCTTTTGCCTACTTGTCATCTCTGTCTGTCAAATAAATTTTTAAAAAATCTTAAAAAAAATTAACTCCAAAAAAAGTATTTCTAGTAGTTCTTCTTAATACAAATGGAGGAGGAAAATGACAATCTAAGTGTTAAGAAGGAAATAAAATTATCACTGTGTAGATTTTAACAGTATCTTTTGAGCAAACCCAGGAATATCAACTCTAAAACGAAGGAACCAGTTTAAGAGTTAAGTCCTATCGACAGCTGTACAATGGAGTTTAAACAGCTCATACCTATATTTCCCCACATAAAAATTATAAAGAGTTTAAAAACACTCATAGGAAAATTTAGGTCAGATACAATAGCACTACAATTTAAATACATTTAAAAAGATATATTAGAGCCTGTAGAGAAAACAACAAAGTTTTACGAGGGCTAATAAAAGAATGCTTAAATAAACATCAGAAGTTTCAAAGTTCTGCTTGGGAAAATTACATATCCTACAGATACAGATATGTATTGCCACACTTTTATGTGCACAGTTTACAAAATAATAATAACTGATTAGTGATAACTGAATAAACCTCAAAAGTTTCAAGGTTTGGCTTGGAAAATTACATATTCTATAGTTTATAATAAAAAATAATAATAACTGCTCATGAAGCTTCTGGTCACAAATACTCTTTTCTTTCATGGATTACCAATGTCAAAATGTTTCATAAAATGTAAGTCCAAGGTCTCCACCTCAGAAACTCCGAAGTTGGATACAAACAACAACTGGATAACAATAAAAATCCTTATTTGGGAACACAATTTAAGTTCAAGTCATTTTGGGATTTAAAAATGAGAATGTTATGGTTTAATGTAAAAGGAATTCTTGTAGATTCAGAGATTACCACTTTTTAATTTTTTTTTTTTTGAGTCTAGTTGACACATTACCTTCGTTTCTGGCATACATCATAGTGATTCAATTTTTTTCTAGAGTGTTTTATATTCACCACAGGTGTAGCTGCCATCTGTGACTACCATACACCACCCTTACGATAGCATTGACTATGTTCTCTGTACTGTGTCTTTTATTCCCGTGACTTCATTCTATAAATTGAAGCCTGTGTGAAGAGATTACTATTAATCTAAACAGTATCATTGTCTTAATTAATCTAAATAGTATCATTGTCTGTCAAGTGCAGAAATACATCTGATATAGGCGATAGTATTTCAATTCAATTACATAGTATTAGGTAAGCTTTTGTTACCACCCTCTTCACTATTTCCTAGCAGCACCAGTTCAAAGCAACCTTTTCAGCTCTTTCTTCGTGAAGGTAGTCTAATGACGGACATGTTTACTCCAGCTTTAGGAACTTCCGCACGTTAAAGGGACTCTGTGATAGATATGGAATATCTTAAATTTTACGTGGATTTGAACACTATGTGTTTTCTGAGAATACACCTAGACTTACAGGCTTACTTCTTTTTGCCCTTTGAGAATGGTGTATTTTTATGTAGTTCTCAATGAACATTAAACAATTTAACAAATCTAATTACACAGAATGTTCTCCATACTGAAATGACTAAAGGGATCTCTCCACATTGATGATCATAAGCTCGAATGCCTAGCCCCACCAGGAAATAGTGTCATTGTGTGAAAGGTCCAGGCTGGAGTAATGTCAAACAGGATAGCACATTCTTTCTCAAGGAGGGCAGCTGCCATTGAGCCTTGGCTCATTATTGTCTCTGGTGGATATAGCTTTTTGATTTTTCACATAAAATCTCCCTGTACTTAATTATTAGAAAATAGTTCAATTTTGTTCAAATGGCGTGCTTGTAATCTCAGTTTTACCCATGCAGAAATCAGTAAAAACTCAAGTATTTTTGGTAAGGTAACAAAGCAATAGAACTTAGAATGTGGCTCCTAAAACTTCTAGGACACAAAACAAGCATGAAAATACACAACATGTAATAAAACAAGCAATAAATATGTCAACACAAAGAGGAAGAAGCAGAGCTTCCAGAAAAAGGTGCTAACGTGAATATGAGAGTCATGCTGCCGTCTCGTTTTAATTGAATCAAACTGCAGACACTGCTGTGATTACGCCCATGCCAGGACGGGAAGGAGAAAGGGAACAGCCCAGATTCATAACATCCTCTGGCCATGGCCTGCTTTCTAGGATGTCTTTTTCTTAAAACTATGGGAAGAAAGTTCACCAACTTCGGGTGTCTGTGTGCCTGAAGCAAACCTTGAAAAATAGCACTCTCACTCTATCCTTTTGCTGGAGAAAAATCAGAAATCTGTCCAGTTAGAAGACCCAGAGGGAAGGATGTCCTAAAGATATAAAAGACATAGCACATTTATTATAAGGAAATCCTAATGATATAAGGGATAAAATACACTTACTGAATACTGCTATCTAATTACTAATACTACTAAATACTATCCCAGGTGCTTTATCTACATTCACTTCGTTTATTCATAGCAGCAACCAAGACAGTAGTGTTATTACCCATGCTTTTTTGTAAAACAATAGATGATGACAGAGGGTAATTCTTTCACCAAAGGACAAACAGCTAGAAAAGATGTAGATTTCAGAAAGAAATGTAGCTACATCTAGCTCCTTGAATACAACAGTACAATCAAAGCCCCTTCAATACAATCAAAGGAAAGGGGAAAACACTTCCTGGCCAAGTTACATTGTCTCCAAATAGTATGGAAGAAAAGAGGGGCATAATTAAATTGTACTCCATTATTGACTCTCTCACTGTCAATCTTCTTGTCCTTCTTGTTTGTGAAGATGAACATAAGTTTGTGATAAAGGGTCATCTAGGAATTTTAGATTAAATCCCTTTATCTCCCATAATCATAGGAGTCTCTGGTTTTTAAATATATATATATCATATATGATAAGTTAATGATATATTAATATATATAAATTAATGATGATTCCTTTAAAGTTAAGTTACATTACTTTATTTCAAAATAATATATAAAATAGGGACGCCTGGTTGGTGCAGTCAGTTAAATATTCAATTCTTGGTTTTGGCTCAGGTCATGATCTCATGGGTCAGGTGCCATGCTCAGCAGAAAGTCTGCTTGAGATTTTTTTTCCCTCTTCCTCTGTCCCTCTCTCTTCTCTAAAAAATGAATAAATAAATCTTCAAAAAAATAATAAAATGATATATAAAATATATAGCACACTATAAAAAAAATCCAAATACTAAGAAATACATAAGAGAAAAATTCTGCATTCCTAACTATAGAATCTGTTCTTTTTCCAGAAGTAACCATGTTTAATAGGTTTTTATGATCTCCCACAAATGATATATATAGAGTATGTGCATGTAGAGATATGTCTATCTATGTATGTAAATATATATGTGTACATATCTATATACGCATGTTATATGTTTATATGTGTATATATGCACATAAAAATTTAAATTCAGTGATTATTAAAGTAATTACCAAAGAAGACAAATTTCTCCTGAATTTTAAGCTTATTGTTATTTCATATATGAGCATTGCATCAACTAAATTTTATTGTGACTTCAAATATATCTATTTAAAAATAAGATTAAAAGTGTATCCACAGGTGCTTAGCAAAAAAAAAAAAAAAAAATGAAACCTCCTGTCTCAGTAGAAATAATGTAATGAAAATTTTCTGAACTATCCTTACTTTCCTTTTTAAATTTTATTTTATTTTATTTATTTATTTGGCAGAGAGAGAGAGGTCACAAGTAGGCAGAGAGGCAGGCAGAGAGAGAGGGAGAAACAGGCTCCCCACAGAGAGGCCAATGCAGGGCTAGATCCCAGGACCCTGAGATCATGACCTGATCGGAAGGCAGAGGCTTAAACCACTGAGCCACCCAGGCGCCCCCTATCCTTACTTTCTTATAAGTAGAGAAGAAAATATTTATATATATCGATGCCAAAGAGTTTTCAATAAAAATAAAACCAAGAAGTAATGTACAGGTGAGTATTCAACATGTTCTAGTATTTTTAATTCTTAATATAATTTCATCTACTTGGCATACTCACTTGGTTTTGTTTCATCTTTCTGTAATTTTGTATCCTTCTTAAAAGAGATTTCATGAAATAATAACAGATGCTATGACACAGAGTACAGAAAAAGACTTTTTTGAGATACAGAATATTAACACATGTGAAGAAAAAAATGCTTCTGTTGATATCAGAATATTAGTGTGTAGGGCACTTGACTGGCTCAGTCGGTAAGCAGCGACCTCTTGATTTCAGCTCAGGTCTTGATCTCAGGGTCCTAGAATCAAGCCCTGTGTAGGATTCTGTGCTCAGTGGGGAGTCTGGTCGAGATATTCTCTCTCTCTGTGTCTCCAAGCTCATGCTCTCTCTCTTTCTTTCTCTGAAAGAAAGGAGAGATGGAAGGAAGGAAGGGGAGAGGGAGAAAGAGCAAAGAAGGAAGGAAGGGAGAAAGAGAGAGAAGGAAGGAAAGAGAGAGAGAGAGAGAAAGAAAGTTCTGTAAGTTCTGCTAGAGATTTATTTTTAAAAATAAACTACTAATTTCTTTCTTTTTTTTTTTTTTTTTTTTCTCATTCACACAACAAGAATGTTTGAGATTTTGGTGGTTTATTTACAAAGGAAAAAGAATCATTCCAAAGCTTTTTGTTTTCCAGTCTGAAGTCACTAAGTCTTCAAACTAAAACTTCTAAAAATTAAAAACAAAACAAAAAAGCCAGCCTGGTCGTTGGCCTAAATGTAGACATTCTATAGTTGTTTACAGCATGGTCATTAGAAATCTTCATAACTGCCTTGTCTGTGAAAAGTTTGGAATCCATCACATTTTTGTGCTTGTAGCAATTTCAGTGAAAAAAAAAAAATCTCTGTTTTATGTTGATCCAAGTAATAAGGCCTAGGTTTTTAGAACTTCAGCTGGTTCTCTTTCAAAAGTATCCATCATAGAATGAGGGGCTTGTCTTAATTCCTCCACTAGGAAATTATGCTGGATTGCTAACCTCCACAATCAAGAGGAAAGGAAAAACAAACAAACAAACAAAACCCAGGAAAGATCTTTATAGTTTATCTTATAGTTGCCCCTACCTAAAAGAGATAGAAATCACCACAGAGGCTCATTCCCTTAGGGGAAACACTCAGTATTTTCACAGATGTTCTTCCTTCTACCTGGGATGTCATTCCTCCCTCCTTTGTCTAGCTAATGTTTATCAGGCATTTGTTTAAACTTCATTTCCTCAGGGATATCAGACTGTGTCAGTATTCTGTGCCATCTGTCCCAACCCTTCCCATCCCAGCAATGCTGACATGACGAGGCTCCGATGGACAGACCCACGTGTGTCTGCCTTTTTGCCATCACGTCCCTCACTAGGCTCGCTTTGACTCCCCACCAGCCACACTAGCCACCTGGCCCGTTCTGGAGCATGTCATAGAGTATACTCTTTTCGCAGAAAACAAGTGTGCCATCGATGCTCCATCTCCCAGTACACTCTAGTTGCCACAAATCTGGCCCCTTCACCTCATTCAAGTCTTTACTCATGTCATTTCCTCAGTTTGGTCTTCCCTGAGTATCCTTTTTAAAATTGAATTTCTCAGTTAGGCACCAAACTCCTTTCCTGTTTTATTTTCTTCTATAGAATCCACCATCTTATATACCATACTATATAATTTGCCCTGAAAACTTTAAGAAACCAGGGACTTTTGTCTGTTTCATTGACTGTTGAATCTCCCCCACACTGGAACAATGCCCAACTTTTAGGAGGTGCTCAATAAATATTTCCCGATAAACAAATGAATGCATGAAATACATTAGGGAATTTTAAACTGGGATCTATTGACCCAACTTGGGCACATAGATTGACTTCATGGGTTCAATGAACAGTTTGAAATTGATTACAAAATATGCATGGGTCTGTATGTATTCTGAAAAATGTGTGGTGAGCTATCATCATTCTGAGGTTTAAGAGATTACAATACTTCATACATATTAGGTGCTCAAATTAGTACTATAGTAAATGATAAATACCTATTTATACAGCTGTGTCTCATATTAGAGTACAAAGTTCTCAAAGAATTTAACACTCCTGATATCTAAGGTAATCTTTGAACTGTATTATCTCATATTTGAAATTATCATTGAGCTCATATTATCAAGCATAAAGCAGCTATTCTTACTTAATAAATATTTGATGAACTAGACAATTACATTAACAAAGTCTGTAGAGAAAAAAGAGAACTAAATCAAGTTGGTAGATTGAGTGAGCACACATGCCCATCTCCTCTCCTGCCTGAGACCCCATTGAAACAGGTTAATAGGGGCGCCTGGGTGGCTCAGTCCTTAACAACTGCCTTCAGTTCAGGTCATGATTCCAGGGTCCTGGGGTGGAGCCCCACATCAGGCTCCCTGCACAGCAGGAAGTCTGCTTCTCCTTCTCCTGCTTCCCCTACTTGTATCCCCCCTCTCTCTGTCTCTTTCTATGTCAAATGAATTTTTTTTTAATCTTAAAACAAAAAAAAAGTTAATAAAATGTGTAAGACAATCATAAAAATTAGAATATAACATGAAATCATTGAAAATGTAATTTTATTAAAATTGTTGAAGATGGAGAATGAATGGATATAGTTACTGATGAGCATGATTTCAAGAAATTGGAACCTCTAATGCCCAGAAAGGCTAAAATATACTTGAGATGCCTAGGACTTCAGAGGCAGTTGTCAGTAAGACAGGGAACTGAAATCTAAATATTATTTGAAAATCCATAGCTGAATAGTCACTTTAAGGGCACTCATACACTGAGAGTGAAGAAACAGAAAATTATATTTCAAGCACTTGGTAACCAAAAGATTGCTGGGGTAGACATTCTTAGACAAATGGACTTTCAGGGAAAAAGGACACAGGAGACAAAGCAGATCACTACATAATGATTAAAATGTCATTTCATCATGATGATATAACAATTGTAAATACTAATGGACTCAACACCGCAACACCTTTAAACATCTGTAAAGCAAAGTTAATACCTATAAACACTTATACCTAGAAAAAAGGAAGATCTAAAACCACCTAATATTACACTTGGAAGTCTATAAAAAGAACAAACTAAGCTAAAACTTACTAGAACAAATGAAACAATAAAGATTAGAGCAGAAATAAAAATAGAGCATACAAAAGAAATAAAAAATACTTGAAAAATGAAGATTTGGTTATTTAAAAAGATAAAATTGACCAACCTTTAGCTAGACTAACCAAGGAAAATACGAAGTACTCAAATAAATAAAATTATAAATAAAATGTTACAAAATATCCATAAAAATACAAAGAATCATAAGAGACTACTACCAGTAATAAACAAGTACCAACAAACTAAACATCCTAGAAGTTTTGGCTCATTCTTAGAAATGTATAACCTCTTAAGACTAAGTAATGAAGAATAGAAAATCTGAGAAGACCAGTCATGAATAAGGAGGTTGAATCAGTAATCAAAAACCTCTGAAAGAGGAAAAGTCCAGGACCAGATGGACTCACTGGTGAATTCTATCCAACATTTAAAGAAGAATAAACATTAATCATTAAACTCTTCCAAAAAGTTGAAAAGGAGGAAATAGTCCAATTTCATTTTAGAGACCATAGAATGATATTATCTGATATTTTTATAATATAAAAGCCCAATAAGGATACCACAAGAAAATAAAACTACAGGCCAATATCCCTTATGAATATTGATTCAAAAATTTTCAACAGGGGCACCTTGGTGGTGAAGTTGGTTAAGCTCCAGCTCTTGGTTTTGGCTCATGTTGTGATCTCAGGGTCCTGAAATTGAGGCTCATATCAGGCTCTGTGCTCAGTGTGGAGTGTGTTTGTGATTTTCTCTCCCTCTCCCTCAGCACCTCCTCACTGCTTGCTCTCTCTCTCACTCTCTCTCTCAAATAAATAAATAAATCTTTAAAAAAAGTTCTCAACAAATTCTAGCAAATCAAATTAAATAGCACGTTAAAAGGTTATACACCATAATCTTGTGTATATAATCTTGTGTATATATATAATCTTGATTATATACATAATCAAGTAGGAGTCACTCCTGGGTTGCAAAGATGGTTCAACATGTAAATCAATGAATGTTGTGTGTTGCATTAATAGAATGAAAGATAAAATTCAGACAATTATATCTCAAAAGATACAGAAACCAACTAACAAAATTCAACATCCATTCACAATAAAAACTCTAAGTTGAATATAGAGGAATGTACATGAACATAATAAAGGGTAGATATAGAAGTTTGTAGCTGACATCATACACAACAGTGAAAGATTGAATTCTTGTCCTCTAATACTAGGAGTAAGACAAGGGTGCCCATTCTAAACATTCCTATTTAACATAGTGCTGGAGTCCTAGCCAGAACAATCACGCAAGATGAAGAAATAAAAGGCAACTATCAGAAAAGAAGAAGTAAAATGATTTCTCTTTGCAGATTACATTATCTTATATAGAAAAACCTTAAGACTCAACAACAACAACAACAAAAGAAACCCCACAAACTATTGGAACTAATAATCAAAATTGCAGGATACAAAATTAGTATACAAAAGTCACTAACAATGTACTCTGTAAAAAGAAATAAAGAAACTATCCCACTTATAATGGCACCAAAATAATTTAAAAGCTTAGGAATAAATTTAACAATGGAGGTGAAAGAATTGTGCACCGAAAACTATAAGGCATTGATTAAAGAAATTGAAAATTCACAAAGATAGAAAGAGATCCTCAGTGTTCCTAATTCAGAAGAACTAATATTGTTAAAATGTCCATACCACCCAAAGTGATCAATAAATTCAACCCTACCAAAATTCCAGTGGCATATTTGTTTTTTGCTTTTTACAGAAATAGAAAAAACAAATGTGTTTGGATTTCCAAAAGACCCTAAATAGTCAAAGCAATCTTGAGAAAGAAGAATAAAGCTGGAAACATCACACTTCCTGATTTCAACCTAAAGTATAATGTTATAGTAATCAAATAGTGGGGTACTGACATTGAAAGAAAAAGGATGAATGAAACAGAATGAGAGTCCAGAATAAACCCACACATATATGGTCAATTAATATTTAGAAAATAAGCCAAGAATAGTTAATGGCGAAAGATATTCTTATCAACAACTGGTAATGGGAAAATTGGATGTTCACAGGCAAAAGAATAAAACTGTACCCCTACCTAACACCACTCACAAAAATAAAATAAAAATAAATTAAAAGCCTTGAATATAAACCTGAAACTAGACATTCCTAGAAGAAAAGAAAAAGGTAAAAAACGTCTTCATGTTGCTCTTGGCAATGATTTTTTGACTGTGACACCAGAACCACAAGGAACAAAAGCAAAAACAAACAAGTATGAACCTATCAAGCTAAATAACTCCTGCACAGGAAAAGGGAACAATCAACAAAAGGAAGAGGCAAACTATAGAAAGGGAAAAATATTTGCAAGTCATATACCTGACAAAGTGTCCACTTCCAAAATATATCAGAAATTCATACAACTCAATAGCAAATGAATAATTTGATTAAACTATGGGCAGAGAATTTGAATAGATATTTTTCCAAAAATATAGAAATGGCCAGCAGGCATATGAAAAGATGCTCCAGCATCAAGGACATGCAAATCAAAACCACAAGGTAACACTGCACACCTGTTAGGATGGCTATTATCAGAAAGAATACTATGCAGCCATCAAAAGAAATGAAATCTTGCCATTTGCGACGACGTGGATGGAACTAGAGCGTATCATGCTTAGTGAAATAAGTCAATCGGAGAAAGACAACTATCATATGATCTCCCTGATATGAGGACATGGAGAAGCAACATGGGGGGGTAGGGGGATAGGAGAAGAATAAATGAAACAAGATGGGATTGGGAGGGAGACAAACCATAAATGACTCTTAATCTCACAAAACAAACTGGGGGTTGCTGGGGGGAGGTGGGATTGGGAGAGGGGGAGCGGGCTATGGACATTGGGGAGGGGAGGCGAACCATAAGAGACTATGGACTCTGAAAAACAACCTGAGGGTTTTGAAGGGTCAGGGGTGGGAGGTTGGGGGAACAGGTGGTGGGTGATGGGGAGGGCACGTTTTACATGGAGCACTGGGTGTTGTGCAAAAAGAATGAATACTGTTACACTGAAAAATTAATAAAAAGGGAAAAAAAAAAAAAAAAAAACCCAAGTGTTAGAGTGCCTTGGCTGGCTCAGTTGGTTAAGTGTCTGCCTTCAGCTCAGATTATGATCCCAGAGTCCTGGGATGGAGCCCTGCATTGTGCTCCCTGCTTCTCCTCCCTCTGCCACTTTCCTGCTTGTACTCCCTGGCTCTATCTATCAAATAAACAAATAAAATCTTAAAAAAAAAAAAAAAGAAAGACAAGAGATGAAAAACAGAACTCTCCTATGATCCAAATATGGCCCTTCAGAGTATATATCTGAAGAAAGTGAAATCTCTACCTTGAAAAGTTATCGGTGCCCCCACGGTCATTACAGCACTATTTACAATAATCAAGGCATGGAAACAACCTACGTCAGTGTGTGTGTGTCTGTGTGTGTGTGTATGTGTGCTCATTTAGCCATAAAAAAAATTAAAGAAATCCTGACATTTACAACCACATGGATTTGGAGGGCATTATGCAAAGTAAAATAAGTTAGACCCCCCCCCCAAAAAAAGGACAAATGCTCTATGATCTCCTTTATATGTGAAATCTAAAAATATCAAACTCATAGAAACAGAGCAAATGGATTGTTGCCAGGGCTGGAAGTGGAGGAAAAGGATGAAGGTGGTCAAATGGTACAGACTTCCAGTTACAAGATGGACAAGTTGTAGGCATGAGTAACATAGAGCACAATGAACGTAGTTAACATTCTATATTTTACACTTGAAGTTGTTAAGAGAGTAGACCTTAAAATCCCTCACCACATACGCGCACACACACACACACACACACACATGAGGTGATGGATATGATGTGTTCACTAACCTCAGCGTGGCGATCGTTTCACAATATATTCATAACCATTCATCACTTCGTACAACCTTAAACTTACATGGTGTTATATGTCAGTTTTATCTCAATCAAGTTTGAAAAATTAATACAGCAAAAATAGCATTCTGGAGATATAAATTGGAAGAACTATATTCAAACAGGCCAGTGAGTTTATTTCAGATAAGTGGGTTGGTACTTCAGGTAATCCAGTGAGAATGGTGGGGAGTCAGAGGAAGGCAGAGCATGAGGGTCTTAGATTATACAGAAGTTCTTACGGCTATGATTTAATTTATTAGTATGTACATGTAACATACTAAGAGAATATGTAAAGTATTTTAGGTAAAAATAGCTGATTTTTTTCTGCAATACTTGCAGTAGAAAATGGGATATGGGAGACAGGAATTCTGTGATGTAAATATTCTATTCCTAGTTAAGAGAGATTTAAAAGACAGCAGGGATCAACCCATTTTGACACATGACACATTTATGTGAGTTTTTCTTTTAAAAAATCAATCAAAGGGGGTCAATAGCAATCCTTTTGTTTTGATGGTTGAAGAACCAGAAAATTATCTGTGGATACATCGAGGACAGAGCAGACAGAGGAGTCTTGATAATCTCTTCTGTCTAAGATGTACAAACCAGTTAAGGGAAATTGACGTAAGCATTGGTACTACCCTCCACAGAATCTTTAATACAGAAGTCTGTAAAAATACATACTCATTTCCTGGGAATAGATTCATGTAGATTCATAAATTGCTAATTAGCAGTTAACATTTAACAAATAGAGAAAGTACTATATTTTCTCTTATTCCTAATAACTGTGTGTATTCTAACTGTTCTATCTCTTTCAGAAATTTAATTCCATAATTTGTGGACTTTTCTTTTTTGAAAAAAAAAATCTAAAAAAAGAAAAAGAAATCTTTTAACTAGTCACAACTAATAAACTATTTCGTGTGGTTATATTTTCTTTCTGGACCATCTGCCTATGAAACAGGAATTCAGTGCTAAGCTGAGTTCAAAATAATAGGACTATCTCCAAAATCTCACATTCACCTTTCAACCTGAATGTCCAAAATTAAATATGGCTTCTTCCCACAGCACCCTCTTCTCCCTCACTGCCAGATCTTCAGACTGCTTTCCCTAGAGGTCTCCAAAAGCTAACCCCTTCATGTCCCACCTCTAACTCCATTCTGTCACTTTCTTTGCTACAGTGGTTCTCCCAACTTTAATTCTTATGCGTTGGTATCTAAAAAATTGCACCAGCTTAAAACCAGTCTTCTTTACACAGAGTTGTGCTCTTTGACAAGCCCTATGGATTATTCTAAAGCAATCTCAATTTTTAAACCACTGTCTTTGAATATTACAATCTTAGAACTATAGAAGACACTGTAGCGTTCATTTAGTATGATTTTCTTTTTTCACCAATAAAAAAACTAGAGGTTGGGGCGCCTGGCCCCAACTCAGGTTGGGGTGACTCAGTCCTTAAGCGTCTGCCATCAGCTCAGGTCATGATCCCAGGGCTCTGGGATGGAGCCCTGCATCAGGCTCCCTGCTCAGCAGGAAGCCTGCTTCTCCCTGTCTCACTCCCCCTGCTTGTGTTCCCTCTCTTGCTTGTCTCTCTCTGTCAAATAAATAAATGAAATCTTAAAAAAAAAAAAAGAAAGAAAAGAAAAGAAAGAAAAATTAGAGGTTTTGATTATGGTTGCCCTTTTGAAGTTCTTATAATTGACAAATGGCAAAGCAAAAACTAAAGTCAGGATATCCTGATTATCAGTTAAAATCTTTCATTGCATCTTAGTGAGAGATTTTTACTTATAGCACATGTCACATTTTGACTGTCAATTGCATATAAGTTTTGTTTCAAACAGAATCAAAAGTGTGTATACATGTATAAGCTTATCTGAATACACTGAAATGACAATTGCTCTTGTAAGGACACGTGCAGAGAATTGAATCTCAGCAGGCTAACAAATCCAGCTGGAGTAGGGCAACGACGAGTGAGGTTCACAAAAGAAACACGTTAAGGACACATTGAACCAGCATGGTTGATGAGGCATGATTATAGAGTGCTGAGACATAATCATAGCATAAGGAACAGGCTGGAGTACCAGAATCAGAAACGTGAGCAAGGGTTTCTGCAAACATCTGTTTCATCGCAACTCAAAATTACTATTCCCACTTACCCAGCGTAAGAAAATCAGCTGGTCACACTTTATCACATTTAAATGACAATTCTGAAACATGACAAGGCAAAGAAAATGTGTAGATGTGTGTGCGTTGTGTGTGTTCAAATGTACAGAAATAGGGGCGCCTGGGTGGCTCAGTGGATTAAGCCGCTGCCTTCGGCTCGGGTCATGATCTCAGGGTCCTGGAATCGAGCCCCGCATAGGGCTCTCTGCTCCGCGGGGAGCCTGCTTCCTCCTCCTTCTCTCTGCCTGCCTCTCTGCCTACTTGTGATCTCTCTCTGTCAAATAAATAAATAAAATCTTTAAAAAAAAAATGTACAGAAATACCCAGAAAACAAATTTTCAAAAATATTTGTTTTATATATATGTATGTACATATGTATTTATTATATATATATATACGCACCCACAGACTCACACACAGATATACATATGTGTATATATATATACATGTATATACAGATCTAAATATATCTGTGTGTGTATATATAGATGTATTTAGATACATGGCATTTTAATATTTCCAAAAACATATCTTTTAATACTTTGGTAGTTTTAGGAAAAAAATTAATTATCATAGTTTCTTCTTGGAGATTTATATGTATTTTAGTGTACAAATTATCCTTAAGGTGTCCTACAGAAAATAAAACCTGTCTTTTTTTTTGTTTTTTTTTTTTTAAGATTTATTTATTTATTTGATAGACAGAGATCACAAGTAGGCAGAGAGGCAGGCAGAGAGAGAGAGGAGGAAGCAAGCAGGCTCCCCACTGAGTGGAGAGCCTGATGTGAGGCTCGATCCCAGGACCCTGAGATCATGACCTGAGCTGAAGGCAGAGGCTTTTAACCCACTGAGACACCCAGGCGCCCCAAAAATAAAACCTGTCTTAAGCCTTCACTACCTGTTCTTATTTGAAGGAAGATTTTTTTTTGTTTTTGTTTTGTTTTTTTTTTTTAATTTACAGCAGGTATTTCATCTGCCACTAGAGGGACAGACACCTACCTCTTACTCTTTTGAGCTCAGTATTCCCTTTGCCTACCCTGCTGTGGGAGGAGAAGCAAGAACTCTATATGTCAAGTAGTATTAATGATCCTGTGGAAAAGAAATCACAGGTTGGATAGATTGTATGTAAAAATCCTGGAAAGAGGAATCTGGAAAATGGTGCTCACCTTCCTGCAAGGTGACAGTGAACTCTTGCCCATTAGTAGCTGCTATTTTGCAGAGGCAAGATGTCTTCTTTGGTCCACAGTGACCACCACAGCCTGATTCATGCCATTATTTTATCTGCTTGCCCCTGTAAGTTTCAGAAAGTGTAATCCTTGCTGTGGGACTTAGAGGGAAGAGTCATCCACTTCAGACGACAAGAAATTGTCAGTGATTTAGGTGGAGATTTGTCATTAATTACTTTGCAGCTTAGTGAATTTCACTTTTGCTTAAACTACTTGCTGGTGATAGCAGTAGGTCAGAATGCAAATAGTCACATTATTCTTCACCTGCATGCCCACTCCCATTGTGTCCTATTTTAGATGAAAATAATAAAGGAAATATTGATAATTTGTAGTCTGAAATATACATGTAAATCAAAATACTTTCCCCCAAGTTCTAATAAGATGATTTAAAAATCATATCATCTCTGCTCGTTGGAAACCTAACTTTAGTTAATTAATATCACAGGCAATGTTATTCCGATCATCGCCTTGTCCATGAGGGAATGAGAATGCCATTTGCTTTTATTCTATTTAAACATCTATGAGGAACCAGAGTAGAATGATAAATATGCTAAACTTCTTGTTTGAATTGCTATTGAATACAATGCCTGGATTTTATTGTTTGAAGAGTATTCCTTTGGCAATAAAATAATTATTATTTAAAACGAAATAGAGAAAGTGTGGGAATAATACACTGTATTCAGTTTTTCTCTCCCCTGGTTTCTGAAAGCTGCCTTTCTTCTTCCTTCTGGGCATGAAAAGAGGATAAGCCACTCTGACTTTCTCCTTCTGCTCATTTTTTTTCTTCTGGCTATGTCTGTTCCTGAAGGGAATAGAAAGTGTCAAGAAGCTTAGAAAGCAGATTATGTGTTATCTGGGCTGGTTTTTCCCATTCTCTGCCTGCTCAACAGGGAACCATGGAATAGCTGTCATCCTACTCAGTACTGCTGGGGACTTTTTGGACAAAGAAGACGGTAATAGGGAGCATTCTTTAAGACTTTCCGTGTGTAGATGATTCTACGTCCTTTTCAACCCACTTCCATTATGCTAACAATTTATAGAACCACAGACTATTTATCAAAATTAAGAAATTAACATCAATATGATGCCATTTAAACGAAAATACATAATTTATGTGAATTTCATCATTTTTTTCTACCACTGTGGTTTTTCTGTTCCAGAGCCAGTTTGGGTCTCACACTGCATTTGTTGGCATGTCTTCCCAGTCTTCTCCAATCTAGGAGAGTGCCTCAGTCTTCTCTTGTCTTTGGAATACTTGACACTCTGAAAAGGACTGATGGTTTTATAGAATGTCCTTCAGTCTGGGTTTGCCTGATGTTTTCTCTTTATTAGACTGAGGTTATGCATTACTAGGAATGATATCTCAGAGAGCATGTGAATTTCTCAGTGCATCATATCAGGGATACGAGATATCCATATGTCCTATTATTGGTGATGTTAACTTGACCACTTGGCAAGAGTGGTGTTTGCTAGGATTCTATACAGTTACTTTTCCGCTTTTTACTTACTAAATATTTCATAGATGATAACTTGAGGCTATACAAATATCCTGTTTCTACTAATTTCACTAAGTTTGTTCAATAATTTTGGCATCCATGGCTGGATTGGTGATTTTCCATTTACTGCTTTCCTTCCACTACTAATAGTTGAAATTCTTTTGTGAGGGGATATTTGTCTATTCTCCTCAACCTATTGGTTTTTATTTATTATATCATATAGACTCATTAATTTGTACTTTATTTGGGGGGTTAGAATTCAATACCATTTTTATTTATTTTGCTCTTCAAGGTCTATCTCTGGTCATTGAAATCTCTTTCAGGATGGCTTACGTGACCTTTTAATCAAGGGAAAAGAGATAAAAGAAATGGGGTTGGGGGAAGTTTCTATTTTAAATGAGATAGAGTAGCTCTCACTAAAAAGGGGATTTGGATGTCAGGGATAGATTTGAAAAAGGTGAGGGAACAAGGCTTGGAAAAAGCTGGGAACTCAGAGTCCCTGGGAGAAGTAAGAGGCAGTGTGAGATCTCTAAGGTCCTGAGGCCAGTGTGCCTGCAGCAGAGTAAGACTGACCCAAGTAGCAAAATGGAAGACAGAGGGAGGAAGTAGACTGTTTCAATTTAAATCTGTGGAGACAAATATCTTAGGTAAACAAATGAATGCCAAAGGTTAAGAGAAAAGAGGGAGGGAGGGAGGGAAGGAAGGAAGGAAGGAGAGAAAAGGAAGAAAGGAAGGAAGGAGAGGAGAGGGAGGGGAAGAAAGGAGAGGGGAGGAGAAGAAAGAGAAGGGGAGAGGAGGAATAGTAACAGAAAGGGAGAGAAAGGAGGAGGAGACAAAGAAAAAGAGAAGGAGAGGGGAAAGTGGAAAAATGTTAAAATAAAATAAAATGTAGATCAGGATTGAAAATCCCCCAAACAGACAAAACCATCTAAGCCATGTAAGCAAAATTAAATCTAATTTATTTTATGAACAAGCGAAACTTAGGTCATTTCTTCTAAATGCTGCTAATAATCATAAAAATAAAGTACATCAGGGGCGCCTGGGTGGCTCAGTGGATTAAGCCGCTGCCTTTGGCTCAGGTCATGATCTCAGGGTCCTGGGATCGAGCCCCGCATCGGGCTCTCTTCTCCGCAGGGAGCCTGCTTCCTCCTCTCTCTCTCTGCCTGCCTCTCTGCCAACTTGTGATCTCTCTCTCTATCAAATAAATAAATAAATAATCTTTAAAAAAATAAAGTACATCACCTTTAAAGTGGTATAAGGTAATCATTTTTAACAAATCCCCTAATTTCTAGAACCCCAACTCTAATAACCAAGCATTGACACAGTCAAATGATTTCCTCATTTTCACTTTATAAGCCATCCTGTAATGTTAAGGCTCAGCTTCATATCGGTTTGGGATTTGAAGGCTCCCAGTTGATGAACTGTTCTTACATGCACAACAGACTCTTACTAAGTACTATTTTACTGTTCTGGTTTTAAAACTTACTGTTTCTGGATTTTTGATAGAGGGAAAGAGGGATGGAGGAAGGGAACAAGGGAAGCAGTGAGTGAGAGAGGAAGAGAGGAAGTAAAGAAGGAAGCAAAGAAAGGAGGAACTAATGTACTACTTAAAAGAGGTTTAATATATATTAATATGAAATAACTTCAAGTAAAATCTCATAAACACAAACAGGAGTGTATTTTAGTGACATAATATTAATATAATATAATATATTTAAAAGAAGTAAACTTCATTATGAGTTTATTTTGTACCAAACATTGCATTAAGCATTTTCTACACATGTTCTCATTTAATCTGCACAAGGTAAGTAGAGAATCCTCATGGCATTGTTTTAAAACATCCATAGTTTGGAAGCTGGTGACTGATGACTGTATGTCCCTTCAGTGTCACACTGGAGTATTGTCTAACAGGACTAGCAGAACTGTAACTGTCTAGTGCTATACACATTTTATTTTATTTTACTTTATTCTATTTTTACTTGCTAATTAGTATTGATTGAGGATTTAAATACTCTGTAAGGTAACTATTGATTTGTATTAAATAGACAGTATTACAAGTATTTCATGTCAAATAACATACATTGACTTTGAGATGCGAATAGAGATTCAAGGATGGTAAAGGTTTCATCTTTTTTAACCAGTTTTATATATGATTAGAAATCTTATTCCAGCATTTATCTTTCTAAGTAGAAAATAAATACTTTGAATAGAAATACTTTATTTTTTCTTAAAGTTTTAAAAGCAATCTTACCATTCTGCAGGTTTCTCATTAAGAAGTTTATACCTTTGACATGTGTTTATTCTATACCTCTACGAGAATTATGCCTTCAATTTTTTGAAAAGCATACTTTGATCATTTAAAATACCTGCATCTGATAAACCTCAGTGATAGGAGAAACTCTCTAATGGCTGAAGCAGTTAGATTAAAAATTCTGGCATTGTTCTTGATTATGAGTACTTCTGTGGACCAAAATTTGGAAGGAGTGGGTTCTACAGAAAAAGAGTGAAAAAAATCAAGAGGCACAGGGAGGATAGAGACAAAAGGGGGAAAAAGTCTATAAACATTGTTCAAGTACTTGAGTCTACTCTTTCCTAAAAGCTAGGTCAGATTTCATTCTTAACTTCCATTAGACAGACTAGAAGCATTTTAAAATCATTATTTCTCAGGCTAACTAAGTGGTTATGTTACTTCGTTGTTTGTTGGTAATGCAACTCCAAATATAAGAAATTAAAGTATTTCAACTACGACAGATATCAAAATCTATAGCTGGTTATCTGGTGCATCCAAGAAAATATTCCTTTATAGTGGGTTGACAGACACCAGTCTTTTTGCTATTGCCTATTTTCTCTAAGGCATATGCTAGGAAACCTGAACTGAAGATTTATGTGATTGGTGGAAAATAGCAGGTTACCAGCTCATATATGTCAATTATCTGCTCTAAGGACTTGGAAAATACTAGTAAACTAAGCTGATTAAAAAAATATATTTCGCTTCAACGAGTAGCTTGTATTTTGGTAAAGAGTTGTTCTCAATGATCTTGTCCTTGTCCTATGGCCCATCCAAGAGCAATTAAGTACAAGCCACTTGTACTCCACAGTACAAGCTAACTTTGTAAAAAGAAGACCCTTTTTTCTGCCTTCAGATACATAGTGTGAGATTTCCAAGATCAGGAAAGACATTATAGGAAATGGGGGGGGGTGGATTCTAAGTTTAAAACCAATACGATCACTGTGAGTCCTTTCCAGGAGACAAATAACAACACATTTAAAGACAGAAAGACTGAGTCTCCACACCTGTTACTAAGAAACAGCCAAATAATGGGGCCCAAATTAAATAACAAGATTTCACAAGATTTCCGGATTGTGGTTACCAGCAAATGGACTCCTTCCGCAAACTTTTAAGGATCATAAAGTTAAAAATTAATTGATATAGATTATATCGGTTTTGAATGATTGCTATTCTACAGGAGCATCCTGAATTTACCAAAAGGTTTAATTAAAATATGGACATGATTCATATCTTTGAGGATCTCATAATTAGGCTATGTAAAACAGTAAGGAAATAAATAACAGAGCAGAGTAGAGGAAAAAAAATCCTGGAGGGATGAGCAAAATCATAGATACTACAACTGCCAAAGGGCCTAGATTTACTCTAAGCCTGAATCTATACACTTGACATTCAGACGAAAGCCAAATCGCACTTTAATGAGACTATTTTATCATCAGCTTCTGCTTTTCCTCATTTAAGTAGCTAGCTGGTAAGAGCAGTATGTTCATAATCTACTTTCAAAGCAAACTTTGAAATAAAAACTCCCCCAAAATATGTCCTTATTCATGCATCATTGCATTTATATAGCAGAACATTTTTAATCAGTGTCTAGGCTTTCTATTCGGAATATATTTTCAAATAGTGCCTTAGTGCCTTGCGGAAGGAAGAGACACATAACACATCAAAGAATAATAATAATAACAAAGGAATAGAATAGGATAAGGAGACCTAATCCCTGGACACTCGCATTTAGAGCAAGAAGAGAATTTAGAGATTGTTTCCCCCATTTTGAAGTTAAGAAAAGACCAGATAGGTTAATTCCATGGATGAAGGCAGGAAAAAACAAGGATATTCCAGTGAAAGTGGAAGCCAGAACCACAGAGGAGCGAGAGAGTTCAGTACAATCTTACAGCTAAAACACACACACACACACACACACACACACAGGTTCACATACACAGAGAGAAATGCACACACAAAAGATCCCCACTTTCTGTTGTTCTTTGTTCTCATTGTTCTTTAGTGTACCAAAATACCAAATTTCATTGATTCAGTAAATACGCATGAAGAATGTACCATACACCAGACACTCTTGTAAGTATTAGCTAATGCAGTGTCTGTTGAAGTATTTGTCTTCAAAAACAAACAAAACCTGCGTGACCATGCATTGGAACAAAGATTATGTTAATTAAGGCTTTACTTATACAATGAGGCTATGACTCCTAATTTTCACTAACGTTTAATTCTAAAGGCATAAATATTCCTCGCAATAATATATTCAGAAAACTGCAGCATATGACATAAATTGATAGCATGCCATGCTAAAACCTTTTTTAAGAAAGAGCAGATGAGGGGCACCTGGGTGGCACAGTGGGTTAAGCCTCTGCCTTCAGCTCAGGTCCTGATCTCAGGGTCCTGGGATGGAGCCCTTCATTGAGCTCTCTGCTCAGCAAACAGAGATCACAAGTAGGCAGAGAGAACCCTCTCTCTCTGCCTACTTGTGATTTCCTTCTCTGTCAAATAAATACATAAAATCTTGAAGGAAAAAAAAAAGAAAGAGCAGATGAAGTGATGATTACCACAGGATGGGAGTCAGAGAAAGTGAAAGAAGAATGCTAGTCTCCTGCAGGATCAGGCCATTAATTCAACAGGAAGACATAGAGAATTCAAATATCATCCAGGCTAACACCAGTGACCATCAATGTTCACTCTGAGAATGTAGAGAGTAACACACATGGAGAGATTACTGTAAGACAGCCATTTGCCACAACAGCAATTTTTCCAAGTTATAGGTTGGGGGTCTTATCTGCTTTAATTAGAGGGATACCAAAAGATGACAGTAACAATAGGAAAAGTCCCAGAAAGCAGAGAAGAGTGTGAGAAGGTCAAGTTTTCTAGATAAAATCTGCATTATGGTCAGGTCCCAATGACATGGAAGACAATTTCTAGGACATAGTGGACACCTCATAATCTTGTTGAATTAGTGAATAAATTAATCATGTCATCATTCGCCATTATAAGTAATCCATTACACTCAATCATTTTTTTTTAACATATGTTGCTTTGGTACATACAATATTCAAAGTATTTTGATCAGTTCTATTGATGACACAAAGTAAAATGGACACAACTCTGATCTCAGAGAGTACAGAATTCAACCAGAGAGCTTATGATTTCTAAATAGGCATAATAAATGCAAATAACTAACAGGATTAAGATTCAAAGGAAAGAGAACGCTCTCGAGGTCAAAAGGAAATGTGAAAGCAATCATGTGATTATGAGCAAGAGAGTAAGTGAGATGGAATAGGCAGATATCCACTGGCATCTATGGGTTCTAGTATGGGACTATGGTTGGGCAGAACATAAAGTATAGAAACAATGGGTAGAGTCATAAGGAAAAGCTTGTATAAGCTATAGTGGAGTCAAATTCTGAAGCATGTTGTAAATGATTCTTAATTTTCATTTTAATGGCATGAAAGATCTGAAGGACTATGAGCAGTAGCGTCAGATCCAAGTGGCTTTATAAGGTCATTTTGACAGTCATTAGTGGGTTAGGGAGAAACGAAAGAAACTGAATGCATATAAATCAATTTGATATCTACTAGAAAGGTCCAGATTAATAAAATTTTAAAAAATTATTATTTTTCATGAGTTTCAATGTAGGAGAATGTAATTTCATATAAAATAATACCCTGGTTCACATAAACTGGATATTTTATAGTAAACTCTAAAAGTCAAATACTGAGTGTTTTAGAAATGTCAGAAGAGGTAATAAAAAATCAATGTAATATTAGTTATTCTACTTTACATTATAGCAAACTCATAACCACTATCCACTAAAAGCTTTGAAATTTCTTTAAGGAACATTATAATAGAGTTTTTAATGGAAAAAAAGAAGGTCAGTTTCACAGCAAGAGAGGTCTCCATCAAATGAAAGGAGAAATTCACAGTTCACTGCCTTTTCTGGAGTGCATCTTCTGCTTCTGTTTCTTGCTTGAGTTTGGGGCCAATAACAATGGCATGTGGAGATGGCAAAGGTTGAATTGCTGTGGAGGTGATGAACTAAATCATTATAGAGAAAAAAAAAAGATAGAAAAATCATGAGCAGACTTCTCCAGGGAAAGAAATCTTAAAATAAAAACTATTTGCAGTTGTCCTACAAAAACCCAGATTTCTGTTCTCATAACGTTGTAATCAATTCTTGATTATCTACACTAATTGGGGAAGTAGGGCCACATTAATCTCAAATTCATTTATATGTGGTGACTGACTCAAGGACACTCGATAATATTCATAGCTTATTGAGATTCTCCAAGGACCAAGTTCTAATGATCTAATACCAGTATTCTAACACCAGTTCTTAGGAGTCTTCGAGCACCCTTGAGAAAACCATGAAAAAGAGTGAACAAAACAGAAAAATGAGTATTCCATTTTACTTCATTAACTGTAGAGAACAGGATGGGCATGACATCAACTAAAATAGAATTTTCACAAGGCTGTCCTGGGGTCCGCTACCTGGGCAATGTTGTGAATTCAGTTCCATAATGGAAACAGCTGCTTTTCTAAACACTCACACAAGATAAAATCCAAATCAACCTACTGTATGATGAAGCCTGAACTACTACATCAATTCAAAGTTTGACTCCAGAGACCAACAAATTCTGCCATTCTTCATAGTCAGTTGAGTTAGACTTTCAGGAATTAACCCAAAAGCAAATCTCTCTCTCCATGTACACACATGTATATGTTATTTACAAGTCAATTTGCTGAAATTCCTCTAGTGTTCGTTGTTAACCAGTTTGTAACCAGATGTTTCCTGAGCAACTGCCTTATAAGTTACAGGAATTTATTAGTCAAAGCAGACTCATAGAAACGTTTCCAGCTTAGTGTGGTTTCTTATAGCTGTTCTATGTTTATAAACAGATCATCGGCAATATTTGACATTAGAGATCTTCTGTAGCTACCTTGGAACTGAATCCATGCGATGTTTCAAGTGGGAAGTCGGTTACATGTTGGCGTTTTCTTACTGTATCAATGAAATCTATATTGCCATGTCAGTTCTTGACAGGAATTTCTCAACAAAATGGATTTTTTTTCAGTATTTCAATAAACATTGATATGCACCTCCCAAATAAATAACAAGTCAATTTGCAGTTCTGATGAAAGCTATATACACTAATTTTTTAAAAAATGTCAGCCATATAATTTGTGTGCGATTTGAGGAAGTTCAGCAATCCCTTAAAACTCTCTCCAGTCAAACAGTGAAGTTTTTTGTTTCAGGCACAAGGCCTTCGATCCCAGTCAACACACCCAGTGGTTAGTAATGCCTTGTGTTATTTGAGAGTCAGCTGTTCTGTAAGTTTGTCTGTGTTCCAATGTGGATGATCGGGAAATAAAAATAATCATAGTCCTACTCATAATTATAAAAGCAACATCAATGCCAATAGCAGTAGCTGAATATTTTATTTAAACTTCTCATTTTAAAACAAGCCTCTTATTTAAAATAACTAGGAGAAATGCATCATTTGTTTTTATAAGTGCTGATAAAGTAGGAAACTGCAAGGTTTTTAACGACTATTTAATCCTGGATTATAAACTCAGTCTAAATGTTCCCTTAGAATATGAAATTCTTAACACTGAACCTGCCTTCTTGGTGGCTCAGTTGGTTAAGCATCTGCCTTTGGCTCAGGTCATGATCCCAGGGTCCTGGTATTGAGTCCCGCATCCTGCTCCTTGCTCAGTGGGGAGCTGCTTCTTCTTCTCCCTCTGCTGCTCATGTTGCTTGTTCTCTCTCTTTCTCAAATAAATAAATATAATCTTAAATTTTTGAAAAAATGAATCTGTGTTAACTAAAGCAGAACTTTGTCCAGAATATAGTTCTTTAAAAGTCTTGCACTATTTTTCTTCTGATTTTAGGTACTATAGGGGCCAAAGCTGCCCCAGAATATGGCACTTGAGCAAATTATTTAAAATAAAGGTTTCTTAAGAGGCAGCCTGTGCACGAAAGACACTCAGACCTTCCTCTGTCCCCTGAAAGTGGAAAATGAAACTCCCATGTGAAAGGTGTCCTCCTTGTACTAGGGGTAAAGAGACAATCTTGTCACCGGAGATGGGAAATTTTGAGCCAAGTAACCTTGTTGCTTTTTACAAATTTACCATCCCCGCCCAAATTCTGTTTAGAATCCTTACTAACTGGAGCTCCCAAAGTTCAGTTTTCCTTGTCCTGTCAATTCCTCATAGATTTATTATTGCTCTAACTAAAAATATAAAAACTGCCTGCCGTGGGCATTTGCTTGGGTTTTAATTTCATTATTGGGCTTCTATGTGCATGTAAAAAAATTGTTTTTTTTTTTCTCTTGTTAATTTGTCTTATTTAAATTTAATTCTTAGTCTAACTGGAAGATGAAGGTGCAAAAGAATTTTTCCTTCCCTTCAATACTTTATCAATTTTATATCAGTCATTCTTTTTTTTTAAGATTTTATTTATTTATTTGACACACAGATAAAGAAATCACAAGTAGGCAGAGAGGCAAGCAGAGAGAGGGGGGGAAGCAGACTTTCTGCTGAGCAGAGAGCCAGATGTAGGACTTGATCCCAGAACACTGAAATCATGACCTGAGCTGAAGGCAGAGGCTTAACCTACTGAGCCACTCAGGTGCCCTATATCAGTCATTCTAATGGCTTTGTGATACACGGGACAATATTTAAGTTATTTTAAGAAGAGAACCAGACATTCCCTTTCTGGAAACCTAGAAGAATGGTAAATGTGAATATTTCACCAATAAGGAAAAATCATAGTATCTGTGGGGTTATAAGCACTGACTTGCCCAAGAGGTGGGCAGAGAGATGGAAAACCAGAGGCCTCAAAGCACTTGGAAGATCAGTGAAGGGTGGAAATTCCACTGTGAGAATGACAAAGGAAGGTGTTGCAGGTTAATTGGGATCCTTACTTGGATTAGGTGATATCAAAGGTAGTGGGATGTGGAGCCTAGGGAGCCTGTCCTTCCACCTGGAGCCCTGCTGTGTCCTCTGTGTTCTTTCCCAACAAAACACACATAATCAAAATATGCCTGGTGATTTTGGAATACTTTTGGAATACTTTTCTTAACCATTGACTTCTTCACGACCAACCCAGTTACACATCTATTTTAATGTGAATTAGAAAAACATGGGCATTCTATTCATATCAGTGATATGAAGTTCATTTTAAAATATGTCAACGTAAGAGTGCTTTTTGGGGTCATCCCAACACTCATATACACGTTGCTCTAGTTCCCTGATGATGACTTCCTTCTTTCACGGGTCTTTGTAAAGCATACTTCTCAAGGATGTACCTTTGGTTTTCTCTTCTGTTCCCCTTCTCCCCATATGTGGTGCCAAAGCAAAACATAAAAAAGAAAGAAAGAGGGGGGGAGGAGTCAAGATGGCGGAGAAGTAGCAGGCTGAGACTACATCAGGTAGCAGGAGATCAGCTCGATAGCTTATCTAAACATTGCAAACAACTACAAATCCAATGGGAGATCGAAGAGAAGAAGAACAGCAATTCTAGAAACAGAAAATCAACCACTTTCTGAAAGGTAGGACTGGCGGATAAGTGAATCTAAAACGACGGGAAGATAGACCGCGGGGGGTGGGGCCGGCTCCCGGCAAGCGGTGGAGGAACGGAGCACTCAATCAGGACTTTTAAAAGTCTGTTCCACTGAGGGACATTGCTCCAGAGGCTAAACCAGTGTGAAGACCACGCGTGGTCAGTGTGGTCCCAGGTCCCGCAGGGTCACAGAAGGATCGGGGGTGTCAGAGTGTCACAGAGCTTGCAGGTATTAGAACAGAGAAGCCGGCTACAGAGACAGAGCCAAGGACTGAACTCTCAGCTCGGGGTTACCTTGAACTGGTCGCGGGCTGGGTGAGCTCGGAGCGCGGCTAGAGGCTGGGGATACGGGAGTGATTGGGTGCTGTCCTCTGGGGGCGCACTGAGAAGTGGCCCCAGACTCTCGGCTCCTCTGGGCCGAAGACTGGGAGGCCGCCATTTTCTTTCCCGTCCTCCGGAACTCTGCGGAAAGCGTTCAGGGAACAGAAGCTCCCAAAAGTGAACCCGAGCCGATTACTTAGTCCGGCCCCCGGTAAGGGCAGTGCAATCCCGCCTCGGGCAAAGACACTTGAGAGTCACTACAACAGGCCCCTCCCCCAGAAGATCAACAAAATATCCAGCCAGGATGAAGTTCATCTATCAAGGAAAGCAGGTTCAATTCCTAAGACAGCAGCGCAATTCCAGAGGAGGAGAAAGCAAAGCACGGAACTCATGGCTTTATCCCCATGATTCTTTAGTCTTGCGGCTAATTCAATTTTTTTTTCTTTTTTCAATTTTTTTTTCTTTTTTTCTTTTTTCTTCTTCGGCTAAATTTTTTAAAACTTTTACCCTTTTCTTTTTTAACGTTTGTTGACTAGTTTATCTAAATATATATTTTTTTCTTTCTTTTTTATATTTTTTCTTTATTTGTTTTATTTTTTAAATTTTTTCCTTTTTTTTTTGAACCTCTTTTCATCCCCTTTCTCCCCCCCACAATTTGGGGTCTCTTCTGATTTAGTTACAGCTCCTTTTTCTGGGGTCTTTGCCACCCTTTTAGCATTTTATTTGATCCTTCATATCCTCTTAGCTGGACAAAATGACAAGGCGGAAAAAATCACCACAAACAAAAGAACAAGAAACTGTACCAAAGGCTAGGGACCTAATCAACACAGACATTGGTAATATGTCAGATCAAGAGTTCAGAATGACAATTCTGAATGTTACAGCCGGGCTCGAAAAAGGCATGGAAGATATTAGAGAAACCCTCTCTGGAGATATAAAAAACCTTTCTGGAGAAATTAAAGAACTAAAATCTAACCAAGTAGAAATCAAAAAAGCTATAAATGAGGTGCAATCAAAAATGGAGGCTCTCACTGCTAGGATCAATGAGGCAGAAGAAAGAATTAGTGATATAGAAGACCAAATGACAGAGAATAAAGAAGCCGAGCAAAAGAGGGACAAACAGCTATTGGACCACGAGGGGAGAATTTGAGAGATAAGTGACACCATAAGACGAAACAACATTAGAATAATTGGGATTCCAGAAGAAGAAGAAACAGAGAGGGGAGCAGAAGGTCTATTGGAGAGAATTATTGGAGAGAATTTCCCTAATATGGCAAAGGGAACAAGCATCAAAATCCAGGAGATGCAGAGAACCCCCCTCAAAGTCAACAAGAATAGATCCACACCCCGTCACATAATAGTAAAATTTACAAGTCTTAGTGACAAAGAGAAAATCCTGAAAGCAGCCCGGGAAAAGAAGTCTATAACATACAATGGTAAAAATATTAGATTGGCAGCAGACTTATCCACAGAGACCTGGCAGGCCAGAAAGAGCTGGCATGATATATTCAGAGCACTAAACGAGAAAAACATGCAGCCAAGAATACTCTATGCAGCTAGGCTATCATTGAAAATAGAAGGAGAGATAAAAAGCTTCCAGGACAAACAAAAACTGAAAGAATTTGCAAACACCAAACCAGCTCTACAGGAAATATTGAAAGGGGTCCTCTAAGCAAAGAGAGAGTCTAAAAGTAGTAGATCAGAAAGGTACAGAGACAATATACAGTAACAGTCATCTTACAGGCTAATAATGGCACTAAATTCATATCTCTCAATAGTTACCCTGAATGTTAATGGGCTAACTGCCCCAATCAAAAGACACAGGGTATCAGAATGGATAAAAAAACAAAACCCATCTATATGTTGCCTACAAGAAACTCATTTTAGACGTGAAGACACCTCCAGATTTAAAATGAGGGGGTGGAAAACAATTTACCATGCTAATGGGCATCAGAAGAAAGCTGGGGTGGCAATCCTTATATCAGATCAATTAGATTTTAAGCCAAAGACTATAATAAGAGATGAGGATGGACACTATATCCTACTCAAAGGGTTTGTCCAAAAAGAAGATCTAACAATTTTAAATATCTATGCCCCTAACGTGGGAGCAGCCAACCATATAAACCAATTAATAATAAAATCAAAGAAACACATCAATAATAATACAATAATAGTAGGGGACTTTAACACTCCCCTCACTGAAATGGACAGATCATCCAAGCAAAAGATCAACAAGGAAATAAAGGCCTTAAATGACACACTGGACCAGATGGACATCACAGATATATTCAGAACATTTCATCCCAAAGCAACAGAATACACATTCTTCTCTAGTGCACATGGAACCTTCTCCAGAATACATCACATCCTGGGTCACAAATCAGGTCTCAACCAGTATCAAAAGATTAGGATCATTCCCTGCATATTTTCAGACCACAATGCTCTGAAGCTAGAACTCAATCACAAGAGGAAACCTGGAAAGAACCCAAATACATGGAGACTAAACAGCATCCTTCTAAAGAATGAATGGGTCAACCAGGAAATTAAAGAAGAATTGAAAAAATTCATGGAAACAAATGATAATGAAAACACAACGGTTCAAAATCTGTGGGACACAGCAAAGGCAGTCCTGAGAGGAAAATATATAGCGGTACAAGCCTTTCTCAAGAAACAAGAAAGGTCTCAAGTACACAACCTAACCCTACACGTAAAGGAGCTGGAGAAAGAACAAGAAAGAAACCCTAAACCCAGTAGGAGAAGAGAAATCATAAAGATCAGAGCAGAAATCAATGAAATAGAAACCAAAAAAATAATAGAAAAAATCAATGAAACTAGGAGCTGGTTCTTTGAAAGAATCAATAAGATTGATAAACCCCTGGCCAGACTCATCAAAAAGAAAAGAGAAAGGACCCAAATTAATAAAATCATGAATGAAAGAGGAGAGATCACAACTAACACCAAAGAAATACAGACTATTATAAGAACATACTATGAGCAACTCTACGCCAACAAATTTGACAATCTGGAAAAATGGATGCATTCCTAGAGACATATAAACTACCACAACTGGACCAGGAAGAAATAGAAAACCTGAACAGGCCCATAACCAGTAAGGAGATTGAAACAGTCATCAAAAATCTCCAAACAAACAAAAGCCCAGGACCAGACGGCTTCCCAGGGGAATTCTACCAAACATTTAAAGAAGACCTAATTCCTATTCTCCTGAAACTGTTCCAAAAAATAGAAATGGAAGGAAAACTTCCAAACTCATTTTATGAGGCCAGCATCACCTTGATCCCAAAACCAGACAAGGATCCCACCAAAAAAGAGAACTACAGACCAATATCCTTGATGAACACAGATGCAAAAATTCTCACCAAAATACTAGCCAATAGGATTCAACAGTACATTAAAAAGATTATTCACCACGATCAAGTGGGATTTATTCCAGGGCTGCAGGGTTGGTTCAACATCTGCAAATCAATCAATGTGATAGAACACATTAATAAAAGAAAGAACAAGAACCATATGATACTCTCAATAGATGCTGAAAAAGCATTTGACAAAGTACAGCATCCCTTCCTGATCAAAACTCTTCAAAGTGTAGGGATAGAGGGCACATACTTCAATATTACCAAACCCATCTATGAAAAACCCACCACAAATATCATTCTCAATGGAGAAAAACTGAAAGCTTTTCCGCTAAGGTCAGGAACACGGCAGGGATGTCCATTATCACCACTGCTATTCAACATAGTACTAGAAGTCCTAGCCTCAGCAATCAGACAACAAAAGGAAATTAAAGGCATCCAAATTGGCAAAGAAGAAGTCAAACTATCAGTCTTCACAGATGATATGGTACTATATGTGGAAAATCCAAAAGACTCCCCTCCAAAACTACTAGAACTTGTACAGGAATTCAGTAAAGTGTCAGGATATAAAATTGATGCACATAAATCAGTTGCATTTCTGTACACCAACAACAAGACTGAAGAAAGAGAAATTAAGGAGTCAATCCCATTTACAATTACACCCAAAACTATAAGATACCTAGGAATAAACCTAACCAAAGAGGCTAAGAATCTATATGCAGGAAATTATAAAGTACTCATGAAAGAAATTGAGGAAGACACAAAGAAATGGAAAGATGTTCCATGCTCCTGGATTGGAAGAATAAATATTGTGAAAATGTCTATGCTACCTAAAGCAATCTACACATTTAATGTAATCCCTATCAAAATACCATCCATTTTTTTCAAAGAAATGGAACAAATAATCCTAAAATTTATATGGAACCAGAAAAGACCTTGAATAGCCAAAGGAATATTGAAAAAGAAAGCCAACGTTGGTGGCATCACAATTCCGGACTTCAAGCTCTATTACAAAGCTGTCATCATCAAGACAGCATGGTACTGGCACAAAAACAGACCCATAGATCAGTGGAACAGAATAGAGAGCCCAGGCTCTCAACTCTATGGTCAACTAATCTTTGACAAAGTAGGAAAGAATGTCCAATGGAAAAAAGACAGCCTCTTCAATAAATGGTACTGGGAAAATTGGACAGCCACATGCAGAAAAATGAAATTGGACCACTTCCTTACACCACACAAAAAATAGACTCAAAATGGATGAGGGACCTCAATGTGAGAAAGGAATCCATCAAAATCCTTGAGGAGAACGCAGGCAGCAACCTCTTCGACCTCAGCCGCAGCAACATCTTCCTAGGAACAACGGCAAAGGCAAGGGAAGCAAGGGCAAAAATGAACTATTGGGATTTCATCAAGATCAAAAGCTTTTGCACAGCAAAGGAAACAGTTAACAAAACCAAAAGGCAACTGACAGAATGGGAGAAGATATTTGCAAATGACATATCAGATAAAGGGCTAGTATCCAAAAATCTATAAGGAACTTAGCAAACTCAACACCCAAAGAACAAAGAATCCAATCAAGAAATGGGCAGAGGACATGAACAGACATTTCTGCAAAGAAGACATCCAGATGGCCAACAGACACATGAAAAAGTGCTCCACATCACTCGGCATCAGGGAAATACAAATCAAAACCACAATGAGATATCACCTCACACCAGTCAGAATGGCTAAAATTAACAAGTCAGGAAATGACAGATGCTGGCGAGGATGCGGAGAAAGGGGAACCCTCCTCCACTGTTGGTGGGAATGCAAGCTGGTGCAACCACTCTGGAAAACAGCATGGAGGTTCCTCAAAATGTTGAAAATAGAACTACCCTATGACCCAGCAATTGCACTACTGGGTATTTGCCCTAAAGATACAAACATAGTGATCCAAAGGGGCACGTGTACCCGAATGTTTATAGCAGCAATGTCTACAATAGCCAAACTATGGAAAGAACCTAGATGTCCATCAACAGATGAATGGATAAAGAAGAGGTGGTATATATACACAATGGAATACTATGCAGCCATCAAAAGAAATGAAATCTTGCCATTTGCGACGACGTGGATGGAACTAGAGGGTATCATGCTTAGTGAAATAAGTCAATCAGAGAAAGACAACTATCATATGATCTCCCTGATTTGAGGACATGGAGAAGCAACATGGGGGTTTAGGGGGATAGGAGAAGAATAAATGAAACAAGATGGGATTGGGAGGGAGACAAACCATAAATGACTCTTAATCTCACAAAACAAACTGGGGGTTGCTGGG
This sequence comes from Meles meles, assembly GCF_922984935.1. NCBI lineage: Eukaryota > Metazoa > Chordata > Mammalia > Carnivora > Mustelidae > Meles > Meles meles. The sequence continues at coordinate 29,975,759 of NC_060070.1, forward strand.
GGGAGGTGGGGTTGGGAAAGAGGGAGGGGTTTTTGGACATTGGGGAGTGTATGTGCTATGGTGAGTGCTGTGAAGTGTGTAAACCTGGCGATTCACAGACCTGTACCCCTGGGGATAAAAATACATTATATGTCTATTTAAAAAAAAAATTGGAAGGGGCGAACCATAAGAGACTATGGACCCTGAAAAACAACCTGAGGGTTTTGAAGGGTCAGGGGTGGGAGGTTGGGGGAACAGGTGGTGGGTAATAGGGAGGGCACGTTTTGCATGGAGCACTGGGTGTTGTGCAAAAACAATGAATTCTGTTAGGCTGAAAAAATAAATAAATTTAAAGAAACAGAATGTTTAGAACAAAAAAAAAGAAAGAAAAAGAAAGAAAAAAGAAGCAACAAAAAACATGGACTCTGTTTTCTCACAAACTGTGTGAATTGTTTCCCCCTTTGTGCTCCCCACTTCCTATTATAAGCATTCATCACCTCCCCGTCAGACCAAAGTACTAGACCTCCACTGGTGCCTGAAGGCATGCATCTCTCCCCACTCCAGGCTTCGAATCACTCCTTTGCACAAGAGCACTTATTAGGACAGAATAAATTCCAGAGGTTATTCTATAACATGAAAAATTTGTACCTAATCTTCCTTTCTATATATATTGCCAATCCTCTTGACATTTACCAAACTTCCTTCTCAGAATGTGTATTTTCAAACCTTTGCTTCTACTTAAATGCACAATCTCCTTCTTCTATCTTATTTGTTTATTTTTTCTTTCATAACCAATTTTTTCATGACCACTTCTCTTATTCCCTCACCTATGATTTTCTAGGACATAATATTTACCATTTCCTTAGGTGCTACAGGATTATAATTAGTTTTTCATTTCTATTTTTGTTTGCATTAAGTTTGCTTAGAATTCCTTGAAAAGGCTTTGCTTTTGGAAAAGGCTGCCCTTTTATAAATGTTTAAATTTGTGCCATTAAATTTACATTCACATTTCTCCACGGTTTCATGTTATTTTTTGTTCCTAACTTACCTTTTCCCATCCCACTCTTGGTCATCTTTTTCCATCTCAGAGTGCGTAAGAATCACTTACTTACAATGTTTTCTCTTCCCTGATATTTGAGGGAGGAAAGTTCCATTGTAGTGGGGATGAATATGGTCACATTGTTTTGTGATCAGACAGAATTATGTTTGAATTTTGCATTCAGTGCTGTCTAGCTAATTGGACTTAAGTTACCACTCTTATCAAAATTGCCTCATTTATAATAGTTACTATAGTGCTTGTCATTCAGGAATTTTTAATATATACAACATTTTATTTTATTATTATTTTTAACATCTTAATTTAATTTTATTTTTGTTCAGTGTTTTGATTCTGTTTATGCATCACACCCAGTGCTCCATGTAATACGTGCCTTCCTTAATACCTACCACCAGGCTTACCTGTCCCCCTACCTCCTCCCCTCCAAAACCCTCAGTTTGTTTCTCAGAGTCCACAGTCTCCGTGTCCTAGAGGCAGAGAGGACAACTCCCAAGATCAACAAGTCTAGAAAGACATCCAGACACTTAATTGTGAAATTCATGAACAACAAATTCAGACAGGTGGTCTTAAGGGCAGCTAGGGAGAAGAGATTCCTTACATACAGAGGAAGGACCATTCAGGAATTTTTAAAGGTAAATGCAAGAGTGTGTGTTAGTTGTTTACCCAGTAAAAAACATTGAAATATGTCACTTCATTTTTTCCTCTTGTTTATATCTCAGCACAAGTAAAGAAATGGGTAAACTTAATTATAAACCCCATAGAGCAAAATTCTCACACTGGGCTTTAATTATAGCACTAAGAATATTCTTTTATGCTTCATACTTAACAATGTCAATATCCCAAGTGTCCTGCTAATGAAAACAAGGTGATACAGTGAAAGAAGCCTGAGTTCCAATTCCAGCTGTGTCACTCACATGTTGTACGACTCTGGGCAAATTAATTAAACTGAGTTTCAGTTTACATATCTGTAAAAACTCTGTGTAATAATGCTTACCCCTCAAAGGATAGCTTGAGGATTAAATGAGTTTGATGCATGAGTTTGATACCAACGTGTGTTGTTAAAAAACAAAATTTCAATGAGTACATTTTAAAGATCTAATTGCCATTATTAGAAAATTCATGAATTAAGCAGTACCCCCGTTTAGCAGGTAGAGGGGAGCTCTGGAGAGTTGTGCAAAATGGAAGGTTTTTAGAGAAAGAAGGTGGAGCAAGAAAGTTATCAGCAAAAGAAAAAGATTGTCAAGGCCTCTAGGAAAAGCAAGAGGTCTTATCACACAGATTACCTCATCTTCCTTTTGGGGGAAGCCTAGGGCCCAAGTGGCAGACTCTGGCACTGATCTAAAAATTCCTGACTGGCTGGTTAAGAGTACACTTCTGGGGGAAGCTGGAACAGCAATTAGATTATGTATTAAGCCTGAATGTGGAAACTCAGTCTAAATGATGCTATTTTAGGCCTTCAGTTTTCTTTTTATCAATGTACAGATGATGATTGTCAGTGGAAATAGTCCTATTGTTTAACTGTTTCAGAAGTTGGATAATATGCCGTCAAGAATTGACATGAAATCTTATAGAATAATCAAGTCATTCCTAGTAGGAGGCTCTAGAAAACATGTCCCTCCATAATGAGCTCCTCTCTTCAGGATACAAAACAAACACACACACAAGAAAAGGCTTAGCGGAGTCAATATTTTACAATCTTACGTGCCTACTTTTTTTAAAGATTTTATTTATTTATTTGACAGACAGAGATCACAAGTAGGCAGAGAGGCAGGCAGAGAGAGAGAAGGAAGCAGGCTCCCTGCTGAGCTGAGAACCCGATGCGGGGCTCTATCCCAGGACCCGAGCCTAAGGCAGAGGCTTAACCCACTGAGCCCTCCAGGCGCCCCTTACATACCTACTTTTATCTTAATTTTATTTTCATCCATTCTGCTCTTGTTCCTTATGAATTTGACTCTCTATATGCACACATTTTTTCTTATTCTCTTCTGCTCTTTTCATGGTTCACAACTCGGGTTACATGTTAAAATCATTTGAAGAGCCCTAGAGCAAATATACTCAGGATCAATTGAATCAGAATTTCACAACCGTTCTTAAACTCTATCATGAGTTAGAATCATCAGGAGGGTTTCATCAAATGAAGTTTTCGGGGACTTATCCCCAACATTTCTGGTTTAATAAGTGTGTAGTAAAGCTCAAATATTTGCATTTCTAACAAATTCTCGTGTAATACTGATGCCACTGGCCCAGGGAACATTCTGAGAACCAGTGCACTCATAAATAAGACTCAGATGTCAGTTTTTGATAAAAAGTTCTCACATGATCCTGATTCATACCAAGGGTAGGGAACCCCTATGCTGTCCTTTCCTTGGCTTCAAAAGCTACTCACTGTACCCTTCATTCTGTGCCACCCTTTCAATCCACAGGCTATACCTGCTATCATTCATTGTCAAGGTAGTAGGGATAAGCACATCATCCATTCACTAATCATTTAACACTGAAAACTGAGATAAATTACTTGCATCAGGATTTCAGGGCCTATTGAGGAAGACTAACAGACACAAATTTCAGTATCATGTGATACTGAAAATATCTGTATTCTGATATTGATATGAAATATCAGTATCATGTGATATTTTATCAGTATCATGTGATATTTTATCAGTATCATGTGATTTTGATAATATGTGTTTAGCCTGGGGGCATAGGATTAGGGAAAAGGGCTTCTACTGACTTCCTATAGTACACAGTGTAAAAGTCAAATCTTCCATGTCAAGTACTAATTCAGTAAGTAAGCCAAGTAGGGAAGAAAATTCTAAAATACATCTTTGGTCTTGTTTTTTAGTATTTATTTTTCTTAGAAGGAGGGTGCAAGTCATAATTGCTTCATGTCTTAAAGACTTATTATAAGAGATGTTTATCACTAAGTGATCTAAACTGTGAGATACTTGGGTGGGCTGCGGGTGGAAAGAAGACAAATAAATTTGATCGAGCGATACTGAAATTTAGTACAAGTTTTAAAGTCAACATCAGCACAAATCCACATTCAATAACTCAGAATAATCCTTACTTAGCAGAAAGAGTAATAGGACAGAGGTGCAACAATTTTCATCTAAAAATTTATCACAGCTATTTATTGTTGAGCCCCTCCAATGCCCCCCGTGCACTTGGCATCTGGAGTTACTTATGCCTGGTCAGTAGTAGCCTAGCTAGGCTATAAATCAGGCTCTATTCCTTGACCTCTATTGATGCCATGGAAAAAATAATTAGCACCTGCACTGCAGACGCAGATTCCAACTTGCTGCCTGTTTATTCATCATTCCAAGTTAAAAAAAAAAAAAAAAAAAAAAAAAACTACTTCTGCTGCCTACTCTAACCACCTGCCATCCTGTTCTTTCCTCTTTTCTCTAAACATAACCTTCAGAAGTAGTCTGCGGTGTGACAGACAACCTAACAGCTTTTTTTGAAAGGCACAGTCCATGTGCCTGTTCATTTGAATGCTAAGTGCCAATTATGGGCTTCTTTGTACTACTGCCTACCTACGACATTGTTACTGCCATATTCCATATTCTTGCTATTAAAATTGCTGGTGTTGCCAGCTCTCCATTTAAATCTCTGAGGTGAGTATACAGTTCAAATACACTTGTGACAAACAAAAAAATGTTTAATTTGTTCCCGTGACTCCGGCCCTGAAGTAAATAATATCTGCTTTGCTCCAGTCTGACACCTGCAGTGAACGTTCAAATCTCACCTGTTTTAGTTTCTGATTCCACTTCCTTGAACTATTTCACTTGTCTGTATTTACCAAGCTGTTTCTATTAATAATTCAAATTAACCTCAACTAAATTACATTATGTGGAAATAATAATGTACACATTTTCGTAATGCATGCAAGGCTTAAAAAAGTAGTTTGGCATAGACATCCAATACAAATAGAATATTTACTGAACCAGAGACTCATAAAAGTTTCAAGAATCCTTGATATAATCTAGTCTTAATGTACACATAAAGAAGTCAAGAAATAAGTTTGTATAACACAGACCCTCAATGAAAGAACTAAAAGAACTAAAATCCCATATTTTCCAACTTTGAAATCAGGAATATTTTCATTAAACGTAATTTTCAAAATGTGTCTTAATAAAATGACTGTCTGATAATAGCAAAGTTGATGTATAGAACTAAGATAAAATGCTTTATTATTGAATCAAATAACTTTTTTTTAATTTTTAAAGTTGTACTTGTTCAAAATCATAAGTTCATACTTTAGCTGTTGTCTATGTTCATTTATTCAAGATGCTCTTATAGGACCATCATAATTTATTCGTTCTGCTTTAATGATGCCATTTTCTACGCTTTCAATTTGACAACAGTATTCACTTGTCTTTTCAGAGCATCACAGACAGCTGCAGAAGAGAGATCCAACTGCATATTGGCAGGAGCCCACAGACCTATAAGGCTGTTTGGGGTACAATTGCAGTTTAATTTAGGTTGATGAGAAAACATGCCAGAGTTTGCTCGTCAAGAATTTGGCCGCATCTTTTGCTGACTATTTATGTGCTTCTAGATTTCTACAGTTCTTTAAAAATACAAATTTTTTAATCTACTTAACAGTCTGTATATTGAAGACCTTAAAGTCTTCTCACAGTTCTTATAAACATTAGGCTCTAAAATTACTTAGTGTAAGCAGAAATTTCACAGATAAGAAAACAGATTCTGAGAGGTTAAGCGATATTCTCAAAATCACCCAGCTGGTTTATGGCAAAACTGAATTTCAGAATTCCCAGTATTCTAATGACCCCCAGACCATGGTTTGTCCATAGGCATTATTAAGCAAGCATCAGGTTTGAAAATGCTATTTTCTTGGGTGCCTGGGTGGCTCAGTCGTTAAGCGTCTGCCTTTGGTTCAAGACATGATCCCAGGGTCCTGGACTCTCTGAGCATTGGGCTCTCTGCTTAGCAGGGAGCCTGCTTCTCCCTCTCCCACTCTCCTTGTTTGTGTTGCCTCTCACTGTCTCTCTCTCTGTCAAATAAATAAATGAAATCTTTAAAAAGAAAAGAAAATGGTATTTTGTTAATACGGTTATGCAAAAGTGATGACTTCTCCTTACCTTTAAATCCCTCACCTCATCTAAATGACCATTGTGCCCTCATAATAAGTGAATAGCTGTCCAATAATTTTCTGTTCTATTTTGTTTAACTGTGGGTAGTTTTCAACATTTATCTGAGGGTCTTAGAATTAGGTTGTATCGAGAGTCATCTTGGGCTCTCATTCCTGTACTTTGTAACCCTACACATCCTTCCAGTGCATGAATTATCTACTCTCTCCTTGAACAGTTTTAGTTTATCTCACAAAGTTTCCCTTATTAGACAACTCTAAAACACTCAGTGGTTATGTTATTCAAGTTAGTATTTAATCTAGGTTTACCATGGGCAAAATGATGAGATATACATCACAACTGGTGACATCAGTAATTCATAGTCCAGAGGAGGAAAAAAAATAATGCTTGTATGCACATAAGCATAATGCAGATGAAAACTGATAAATTTGATAAAATTATCTAAACAAAGTAACATTTCTTGAGGCATTTCTCTCTGCCAGACACTGCCCATGGAAGAATGAAAAGTGCCCAAGGGATGCAGAGACTGTCATCCTCTAAATAGCACTCATGAAGATGTCAGAGCTTGGAATGTAGAAGGCTGAGTCAAAGCCACACAGTGAGTTAGTGGTGGATCCAGAGTTAAAATCAAAGTCTGTTTCAGACCAACACTTCCACACTATGACACTGGCAATCTTAAAGGAAAAGGGAGATTAGTAGAGTTAGAGGTGGGATAAAACAAATCATAAGAGAGTGAGAGAATAAAATGGACAAAAGCTGACAGAAAAAAAAAAAAAGCTTAGATCATGAACAATAAAAGTGTTCAGTTTCAAGGAAGGTGATGGAGAGGGGAGAAGGTAGGATACGTGCACTACAATCAGATTACAGAGAACGTGGAAAGCCAGCCTAAGATGTTTGTTAGCTATTGAGGAGCTGTTACAATTTTTGAGCATAAAAAATGACCTAATGAGAGTGAACTTCAGGGACATTCATTTTGAAGAAGTTTGAGAAAATATTGGATGAAGCAGAGTTGGAGAGGCAGAGCGGCTCGGTGATGTCAGAGACAATGAAAGTGTTGTTATTTTACCATGAGTCAGGATATTTTTCCATACATTTTTTATATTCTTTTTTAAATATTTTATTTATTTATTTGAGAGGGGGAGAGAGAGCAAGTGAGAGCCCAAGAGTAGGCGGAAGGAGAAGCAGATTCCCTGCTGAGCTGGGAGCCAGATGCTGGACTCCATCCCAGGACTCTGAGATCATGACTTGAGAAGAAGTCGATGCTTAACCAACTGAGCCACCCAGGCGACCCCATTTTCATCTTTATTCTATTTCTGCCTTCTGGAGTGACAGAGAATACATGCTCTGATTTTTTTTATACCCTAATATGAGATTACAACAAAAGAAATGTATATATTAATGTATTCAAATCACAACATATAAAAATTGTCTAATTCTTTACTTGCTAAATATTCCATTCTAGAAACTTAGCTTCTAAATGAATATGTGCTTCCAGCTCCCTTTAAAATATACAGGTGTTGTTTACACCAATAGCATCTAGACAGCAATCATATATCAGATTTATTAATGTTTTCAGGATTTATACAAATGTATTAGAAAAATTTCCTGAATATGTAATGCACAGTAGTACATGTTTGCATTTGATTAAGTGATTTATGAGAAAGATAAATACAGTGTTTATGGTCTGACAATAGGAGTACAGAAAATATATTTTTATGAGGTCCAGCATTATAGTGAAGTATATAGAAATTGATTATACCAATTATTAGATAACCTATAACATTAAAATAAACATAAACATTTATTCTCAACCTGTATTCTAAAACTCTTTGTCTTTGAGCAACAGAACAACAACAAAAACAAAACAAAACAAAACAGTACTTATATTTTGACTTCTTTTATACACCTATATTTATATTTCACATGAAAAGTGGATGCTTAGACAATCCTTTTTTAAAAAAATTGACCCATGTAAATATATTCAGGATTAATGTCAAAATCCCTACACTTGATCTCAGCCAAAAGACTGAGAAGTGATTGTCAAAATCCGTACAAATGCACATACAATATGAACTATTAATTTCAAATTATTCTAAGGATAGACTAATGGATAAATGCCAAAATACAACTACAAGAATGTCTACTATTTCTTTGTGTATATTAAAGAAAATCTGAGGATCCGTTAAATAAATAACACCCTAACAATTTAAAAATTATTTTTGTAAATGTATATTTAATAGACAGAAACATATTTTAAATTATTTAGGTAAAAATTCAGGCTGCAATACAATGAATAGGGAACGATAAATTATATGTATATCTAATATATGTAATATATTAAACTAGTTTTCACTGGGTAGTACTTCCATAGGTTTTTTTTTTTTTGCTTTTATCTATTTAGCACAATTTCTGTATTAAGACAGATTGAAAGGGTTATCTTTTAATAGTTTTTATGTGAGCTGCAGTCTTTTTAGTCTCCGTACTTTGAGGCGATTCATTTCACTGCAGTTTTCTTCAATTGTGTGTTTGACTATGGCTTCTAACCCAAATTTTCCTTTTCCACAGGAGCACACAGAATCCTCAGCTCAGATTTTTTTTTTTTTCCTTCAAGTGTACTAGCTTCTCACTGGTTATTTTTATTCATTCTTAAGCAATCTGTAAGAATCACTTTTACCTCCAAATAATCATTTTATTCTCTACATTGCTTACTTATCTGTATACTGCCATGATATTGGTATTTTTTTTTTTCATGGTAACATGCTCAGGGCAACATCATTTTATTTATTTTTTCAGCGTAACAGTATTCATTCTTTTTGCACAACACCCAGTGCTCCATGCAAAACGTGCCCTCCCCATTACCCACCACCTGTTCCCCCAACCTCCCACCCCTGACCCTTCAAAACCCTCAGGTTCTTTTTCAGAGTCCATAGTCTCTTATGGTTCGCCTCCCCTCCCCAATGTCCATAGCCCGCTCCCCCTCTCCCAATCCCACCTCCCCCCAGGAACCCCCAGTTTGTTTTGTGAGATTAAGAGTCATTTATGGTTTTTTTTAATCTCTTTTCAGTCATCCACTTCACACATAATATTTTAATAGTTTTTTTTAATCTGAATGTATATATTCTTCATGGTATTTGTTTTTCTCTCATGATACTCTGCTTACTAACAAGAGAGGAATGTGTACTTGACTTGTTCTGAGTCCTTTTCCAGATGAATCTTGATCAAGTCTCCTTCACACACACAGATTAAAAACCTGTTGAAGTGTATGACTCATAGCTTAATTTCTAGTATCTAGTAAGAGTTCTTGGACCAAGAATATCCTAGGGTAGTTATTAAAAGCATGGATTTTGAAACCAGAGCTTGAGTTCATTTACTATTTGAACTTGGACAAGTTATTTAAAACTGGTCACTCAGTCTCCTCATTAAAAACGAAAATAATACAACACTCTATTGGTTGTGGCAAAAGTTAACTAAGCTACCATGCATAAGGCGCTTAGAATAACGCTTCTTACATAGAAAGTTTTACAAAAGTATCAACTATGATTTCTGTATCTTTCCATTCCCATTCTTTCACTATCTGAAATTAATCAGAGAGAGAAAAAAAAAAGAAAATTATAGTCTCAACTGTGCCATATCACTTTGTTTGGACTTCTCTAACCTCTGTTCCACTTTATAGCATATAATTGCGGGTATCAAACCTTTGGAGAAGTGACTTACTCTCAGGCCACTTTACCCAACAATCTTTTATCCACTGTGCTGTCTTATCCAGGAGCGTTTTGTGACTTACCATTTCTAGGTGATTATTCAGAGATACAAATAGGAGTAGTGATAGTGGTATGAGGACAAAGCACTGGGGGTTACTCAAAATGAGGTTTATACACTATAGGAATACTATTCATGTTTTAATATTCATTCCCACTTTTTATTATTTTGAACCAAAGACTAGACATGAGGAAGAAATAGATCCACTTACTATTTATTAAGAAACCTAAATGCTACTTTTTTGCCCTTGTTGTATGCTTATATGATTGATATTTTTATGGTTATTTGTTAATTTTTGAAATGCAGACCATTATAGTTATCATTAGTAGAAATGTTTCCTGAATTTTATTAATAGGTTGAATTTAATATCTAGTTTCAGGTTGTATCCTGAGTTTTTAATTTTTTGTGTTTTTAAAGGGATTTTAATGGGAATTTGGAAGAGGCAGTGCAAGTGTAGCTAGTTAGATTCAACTTTGACCAAGATTCCTTAAAAGGAATAGTCCATTACGTAAGGGTTTGAGATAACAGGTTTTAGTTTTGTTTTGTTCCTTTTCTAAGGAGCAAGAATAATAAAAGGAAGTACAAATGATTTATAGTGCTAAACATTTTTAAAGATTTTATTTACTTATTTGACAGAGAGAGAGATATCACAAGTAGGCAGAGAGGCAGGCAGAGAGAGAGGGAGGGAGGAAGCAGGCTCCCTGCTGAGCAGAGCCCAATGTGGGGCTCGATCCCGGGACCCTGAGATCATGACCTGAGCCAAAGGCAGAGGCTTAACCCACTGAGCCACCCAGGTGCCGCTATAGTGCTAAACATTTAACACTCACTAGGAAGAGAGCAATTCTGATGCTTATTAACTTTCCTGCCAAGAGACCATTAATATACCCAGTCTGAATTTCACAGTGAACTAGATGAACTTAGAGATATATAGATGATATAGATACATAGATAAATAGATAGATAGATGATAGATAGCTAGATAGATATCCCTTCAGATAAAGCTCAGTTGATGAAATTTGTGACTAAATGAAGAAGGTTGCTAGGCTGGGGGAAGAGAGCTCTTGTGTTTTTAGTTTGAGCATCTGAGTTCTATGTTACCATTTAATAGGATAAAAAATCATGAAGGCACAGAGGTTTGGGGATTGATAATAAGTCAATTTGGGGAAATAGGGAACTTGATAAGCCAGTTGGCATCATATGGAAATAGGCAGTAAACTGCTAGAAAGAAGGTAAGGATTATGGCCATATTAATTTGCAATTTATTTAATGAGTATTTAATGTAACATACAGTGTGAAAGATACGGAACCAAGATCTGTGCTATGACAATGAGTAAGATGAAATCCACTCTCCCTCTCCTGCTAGCAGCTTACAATTTAGCAACATGAGCCAAAACAAACTCCACAGTCTATCACTGATAAAAATGACAGCTTTGGTTCTATTCATTGTTTTTGTTCTATTTTGTTACTCAGTTTTGTTTATTATTAAACCAGCGCCAGACATTACAAGAGGTCATAAAAGGATGTGTGAAAGAAAGTGACCATAAAAGCTTCCTTGTTTGTTACAGAGATGAGCTCAAACTTCTAAGTGTGTGGCTAAACGTGTGAGAAACTGACCAGACAGAGGAGCCGAAAACTGAGTACTCCCTGTCTCATACCCCTGAAGACTGAAGGACTTCATTAACACCCAAGAGCCTAAGGAAATTCTTTCTGTATCACAATTACACATTTGCATTCCATTTCTTAGCATGTCATCTTCTACTTGAGGTTTCAACAGAGAGACCTGGGTGATCTAGTCACAAATATGCCATAAATGATTGCATCCCACGAGGGTATATGCTTCATACAAAACAGAGAGAACAGAGAACTACAGTCTAGTGCCTGGATCCCTCACCTAATCTCACTGGGGAGAAACCACAATAACTTCCCTCAGGAATGTCTCAAAGATATGAAAATCTATCTTACCCTGGAGGAATTACGTTCTAGGAAAAAGAGATAGCATGAATGAATGAATAAATAAATAAATAAATAAAGGAAGGAAGGAAGGAAGGAAGCGTGTGGAGTGAATCAGGAAACTGCATAATATGACTATTACCTGGTCTTGCTTTCCTTGGATTTTCGGAGGTAGGTAATTTTAAAGGTGTATCCTAAACATTATAATCCAAGAAGTGAAATTAATTATTTTGATAATTGAACTCCTTAATAAACAATTTCAAGTGTTGAAGGAAAGACTAGCCAAGAATAATAATTAATGGACTGTGATATATTCTAATTTAGAGCTCAGCTCCTGGTTCCACACTGAGAAACTACTTTTACTACTCCTGACAATACTAGGTATGATTTATTAGATGTCTTTTTTATACCTCCATCCCATTAGCAATATTTTAGTATATCCAGGAGGAAGTTAGCATTTTCTATGACTTAGTGTTTTCCTTTAGCAATGATCATAATTATAGGCACTCAATCCTCAACATCTTTTCCTCCCAAATCTCCTGCACATCACTATAAGGAAAAACATGGACAAGGATGTCCGTCTCTATTTCTGAGATGATGTAACTGAAGTTCTGAGAGCCTAATTCACTTTCAAAGGTAACACATTAGCAGAGTCAGAGTTTGAACCCATTCCCCTGCCCAGCATTCATACCAGTTTCTCAGAACTGTAGAGGGGGTAAGATTATACAATGGCTTCTGAACATATCTGAGATGTCTTCGCTTTTAATATTTAAAATGTTTCCATGTCCTATATAAAGATGCCATTTGTGGTAGTTGAAAGGGACTGAATAAAGATTAGCCAGCTAGTGCCCATCATCCCATTTCAGTCTTTCTGATCCAATTGACGATACATGACTGTGCAGACCTTTCCAAAGTGCCATTTCATCCTTTAAATGCACATCATTCTTATAGTAGTTTGGTACAAAATAAACTTCTATAATAAGGAAATTGACCTGCGAAACACAATGTCTCAAAAAAACTAGAAGTTTCTTCTTGGTTTTCTGTGTGTGTGTGTGTGTGTGTGTGTGTGTGTGTTGTTTTGTTTTATATCAAACTCTATGGTTAGGTATACAGTCCAAGATAGTTAGACAACTTGGTTTCTCTAGTATTTTGTCAGGAATGAAGCTTAATTACACCTTGTTCTGTCATCTTCTAGTATGCTGTCTCTGTATGATCCAAGTTAGTTCCACTTCACCTTTGTGTTTCTATTCCAGGTAGTAGGTAGTGGGCGGGTAGAGGCCAGGTGAAGAAGTAAAGGGAGAGTATTTTCACATTAAAGTGGTGTATCCGTAATGTTTCATCCAGAGAAACAAAAGCAATATGGTACATGTATATACACATAAATACTCACACATACATATATATAATTTCTAATATAGTATATGTATTTATTATATACCATATACACAGCTTAAATTGCAAAGAAATTGCTAATGCAGTGTGGAGACTGGCTAAGCAAGTACAAAATCCATTGGGAGAAGAGTATCATGGGCAGGATGGAACTCTGTGGGTACGGGCTGAAGCTGAAATTCTTCATTCTGTCATCTCTTCTTTTCGTCCTCCTATTCTTCTTTCTTCTTCTTTTTCCTTTATCTCTTTCTCTCTCTCTCTCTCACATATAGGAAGACTCAGCTCTGCTTCAAGGCTTTCCAACTGGTTAACTCAGACCCACACAAATAATTCGGAATAATCCCCCTTACATAAAGTCAATAGATTAGGGACTTGACTTATATCTGCGAAGTCTCTTCACAATAGCACTTAGTGTTTGGTTAAGTAGTTGGGAATGATGACCTAAGCAATTTCATGTAACAAAAAGATCCATTATATATAGGTCTTTTTGTTACATGAAAAATTGTTCATATTAATTCCATTCACATTTCACTGGGAAAAAATATAATTGTGTAGCTCCACATTGTTGCAAAGGAAACTGAGAATGGTAGTCATTAACCAGGCAGTTGTTTATCCACTTAAAACTCCATTGGCTTCACTGGCTGCAAGGTCTCAAAATTGCATTTAAAGCACTTTTTAAATTCATATCACCTTGTCTAATAAAGATTAATCTCTTAACTTTTTTCTATTTGGCCCTTCAATTCCAATCATCCAGAATTTATCTTTTCTATATAATTTGCTTCTTTCCAACACCTATTCCAGCCTTCATCATATCCTTCTTTCCCTTTACCCCCCCCCCCCCCCCCGCCACTGTCTTCTGTCTCAGCAGTAATAAGAGAAAGGGTTTACACATCAAGCTGGTCTGGTTCAATGTTTTAACTGCCTTTTTTTTTTTTTTTCCTCAATCAACATACAGTGAGCTTTCATCTGTCTCCTGTTCTACCTTGTAATAAGTATCCCCTTCCTAGGGTCTGATTATTAGCTTCTCTTCCATGAGTAGAAGGACTTTAGGTTAGAGGAAGAAGGTAAGAGTGATCCTACTTACATTTCCGAGAATCCATCCCACTTCCCACAAAACCTTACCAGAGGAGGCCTTTAGTGGGAGAGGAGTAGAGTGCCTGCCTGAAGAAGACGTATCGATCGATGTTCCCCAGACATATTTTATTTCATATACTTCATGTTAGGATATATCTTTGAATATATATGGTAACCCTAGAGAAGCAGTCTAAGTGATTGGATAGGGAATTAATTCCCCACCCCTGACCCCTATTAGCAAGATAAATATAGAAAGCCTTTGTAACAGTTTACAAACTGTCAGAGACAATCGTCATCAATTTTTTATGGTCCTTTTTCTGATGAAATTTGACACAATTGTTCGCATATCGGAGGACTCAATTAAGACCCCAGCAAAACTGAGGTTATATTTATTCTTATTGACATGAGTCAAATACTTAATCTGATCGGTAGCACAAGGACCAGACACTTCTATCAGAATATCCACTGTCTGTGCCATACTCCTGTTTTACACTTGTGCACATATTCCTCTTATTCTTCTCATTCTCCCTCCCTCCCTTCATCTTGCTTTCTACAATATTCAGTTTATCCCTCCCCTGTGAGTATTTATGCCTTCATGGTGAAACCCAAGGGAACTGCTGCTAGCTCTTAAAATCAAGCAATTGTGTACTTACATTCAGCCAACTGTTAGCTGTACCTCACAATTCTCAACTAGATGATTTTAAATGTCATAAAACCACCTCAGACATTCTATTATTTGTTTTCCTTTTTATTAAGGCAACTACTAGGCAACAGAGTGGCTGTCTCTGTTCTATCTATACCTTCAGTGAGGCTGTTTTAACACCATGCATGAGTTGGCTGCACCTCAGGAGACCTGCTCTAGTGGTATTTTGCTGGGACATTATCAAGTCTTGTCCACTGAGACTGAAGAATTCTCCAGAAACATTGGCTGGAGAAAACTACACATGAACTAAGAACCCAGAGGACTGTGATATGTAAGGGCCCTGAAGTTACTTGGAAACTTAATTATGAAAAAGCATCAGATGATTCTAGGGCAGAAGGTCAACTTGCTTCTGATTTTTACTCCTATTAATGTGGAAAAAAGTCTTTTGACATGAAATAAAATTCGCTAGGCATCTCCATTAAGTTTCTTATTATATACTTACTAATTAAAAGTCTTTTGTAACCTTTAAATGATGAATTACTAGTAAATATTCCCCTAATATTCATGTACCTGATCTGATATAATTTCTTCTAGAGCAAGAAGAAGCAACATGGCATCATTTATTAAGAAGAGAAATTGAGTTCTTCACAAAGTACTGGGAATACATTCCTCTGGCATATTCTAAACACAGATCTTTGAAAACCCTCAATTAATAATGTTTTGAGATGTATCTGTGCCCTACCCACAAATCATAGGATGAAAATATACGTTCTTTCTGTTTTTTCATTTTTAACGCTTAATCTCAAAACGTAAATTTTCCCCTACAGAGAACATCTAAAGACAAATTCCCTTAGTGGCATTTTACAATTAATTTTAATATCCATGAACTAAGCACATAAATTCTTCTAGTCATAGCATATGCAAATGTATTTCTGCATATCTTTGAAGTAGCTGTTATTAAACGCAGATACCATCTCTGTTTGGGGCTGAGCATTAAAATAGCTTTTATAAAATAACAAAAGATGCTGTATGTTATTTTCTAGATGGTTTATTTTATTCAATAAATCTCTTCAGACAGAAAGCACAAAAATGCTGTAACTCAAATTTCATAACTTATAACTCATGGAATGTGATCTTAGTATGAATAAAGGTTTTGAAATCACTTACGTCCGTATTCTCAATCTAGAGAAGAAAGACATAATAAAGAGGAAAGCCTGGATAAACCCATTTCAAATAAAAATTCTACTCAGGAAATTTAAATTAGATACAAGATAAAATGAATTATCCCAAGTGATGAAGAGCTTACAGTATTTTCTGTATCTGTGTCCAATTTTGGCAATATCCTCAGCTATTAATCAGTGTTCAACAAAACAGAACCAAAATATGATATATACATGTATATTATATATTATAATATGTGTTTATATAATAAATAATATAAATATATATTTATATATTTATAATATATAATGTGTATATCCTTATGTATCTTGTGTATATACATACATATTTTTATATATATATATCTATATATATATATAAAATAAGAAATTGGTTCACACTTATGGAGGCTGGCAAGTCCAATCTGCCAGGTGGGCTAGGCAGGCTGCAGACCCAGGAGGAGCTGTTCCAGCTGGAAGGCCATTAGTAGGAGAGCCAGTGTTGTGGACGTCTGAATACAGTCGAATGGAGAATTCTCTCTTACTTCGGGGAGAGGAGGGCTTTTTGTTCAAGTCAGACTTTCAACCGATTAGATGAGACCCACTCATGTTGTGGAGAATAATCTGCTCTAATTAGCATTAGAATGCTAATTCCCTCCCAGAAACACCCAGAAGAATTTGACCAACTTTCTGGGCACCCCATAAACCAAACAAGTGGACATATAAAAAAAACCTATCACCCACTCTCAATCATTTCTTATCTTCATATAGCAAGCTGAAGATTGATCAGGGTTTGTTTTTTTTTAAGATTTTATTAATTTATTTGAGAGAGATAGAAAGCGAGAGACAGAACTGGAGCAAAAAGGAGCCAGGCAGAGGGAGAAAAAGACTTCCCGCTGAGCAGGGAGCCCAATGTAGGACTTGATCCCAGAACCCTCAGTTCATGACCTGAACTGAAGGCAGATGCTTAACTGACTGAGCCACCTAGGCACCCTGATCAGGTTTTCACATCAAAATATCCATTGGAGGGGCGCCTGGGTGGCTCAGTGGGTTAAAGCTGCCGCCTTCAGCTTGGGTCATGATCTCAGGGTCCTGGGATCGAGCCCCATGACCGGCTCTCTGCTCAGCGGGGAACCTGCCCCCCCTCCCGCCTGCCTCTCTGCCTACTTGTGATCTCTCTGTCAAATAAATAAAATCTTTAAAAAATATATCCATTGGAATAAAGAGAAATAGTTAAATATGTAGGCTTTATACATTCTATAAGGTATATTAAAAAAATCAAACTAAACTTGAAAGAAACAAATATTAACTTTATTCTATTTATTTACTTACTTGTTTATTTAAGTGGGCTTCATCCCCAATGAAGGGCTTGAACTCATGAGTTCAAGATCAAGAGTTGCATGCTCTACTGACTGAGCCAGGTGCCCCCAAATATTAATCTTAAAGTGAGAATCTCATATCATATTCAGTGCATAGAAGGGACTAAGAGTTTGGCAGTAAGATAGAACAGTGTTTCAGATGACAAGTGACTGCCATTAAATGTTACTGGATAGTTTTCAAGAAGTTGTGAAATCAAAACCTGGGACAATGAATTAACCCCAAGGGAACACATGGTGGATCTGGTTAATTTTCTTCTAGGCAAAGAGCCTTAAGATGGTAAGTGTTTCTCTTATCTTGAAAAAAAAAAAAACATGTAGATTAATGGAAGAAGAAATACCATGAATTTGGAAAACTGGTTCATCACCCAAAATTTCCAAAATTCTAGAACTTATTATTAAATAGATGCATTTAAGTCACACTAAAAGTTATTTAAGTAGAATTGAATCCCCTTGGTTTCTTAAAGATATAATGAATTTGTGTATCAAAATAATGACATCAATAAGTAAATCTCTATACAGAATAGGGCAAAAGTGTGTTAGACAGGTTGGAATTAAAGTGAGGAAACATTTTGATGATTCAGTTTCAACTCAGAGTAATATTTGGTGGAGTTACAAAGGCTTTTGCCATGTTTTTCCCCTGTTTAGTAATTTTCTAATGAATAGGATACAGTAGTAGATGGAATGTCTGATATAGAGGCAGTTTCCAAAAGGGTGGAAAGTATAGTTAATGAGCTGTGATTTTAAAAAATAATAATAACAACAAAGATTTCAAAATTATAGCAGATATTTTTTGTTATGGAACAAAACTAGGGAGATTTCATAGATATAACTCTGCTCTTGTATTTTGGTTTTTGAAAGTAATATTTCTTCAATAGCTCACAACTGAGATTCTGTGGAACAAAAATTTAGGAAGAGGCTTCCATTTCTGGCTATAGGACAGACCAGAAATCCTAAAAAAAAAAAAAAAACCTCATCACTAAAAAGCAATAAAAATAATGTCTTACCAGTTTTTAAGATTTATTTGTTTGTTTTCAAGATAGAGTGAAAGAGAGCATGCTTGCACACAGGGGCATGCTTGGGGTGGGGCAGAGGGAGAGGAGAGTCTCAAGCAAACTCCCAGAATCCAGCTGAGTGTGCGGAGCCCAAGGTAGGGCTCAGTCCCATGACCCATGAGATCACAACCTGAACCAAACCAATAGTCGGTCGCTTAATTGATTGTGCCACCCAGGTGCCCCATGGCTAAATATTTTTAAACATATTTTTAATTTAAAGACTGCAAGGCAAGAAATTCCCTCAGGAGCCAGACCCAGTTTTTCTTAAACAGTTTTACTGTGTTATAACTAACATTCAATAAACTGTACATATTTAAAGTACATGGTCTGGTAACTTTTAAAAAATGTATACATCACAAAAAACTCACCACATTTAAGAAAATGGATTTATCTATCTCCTCAAAATTTTCCCTGTAACCTTTTGGTAGTCCCTTCATTACATCTTTCCCCACATCCCAGGCAACCACTGATATGCCATCTGCCACTATAGATTAGTTCTCATTCCCTGGAATTTTAATATGTATCAAAACATACAATATGGTCACATTATTCAGTATTGACCAGAAGCAAAATTAGATGCATAAATTTTTAATGGATTAATTGAGGTGACAAAGGACAGAGACAAGGTCTTATACAAGGTGAAAAGTCAGAATGAAGACTTCTACATAAAACTGGGGCTGCCTAAATGCAAATCCTCTGTGGAAGGGTGAAGAAGAAAAAAAATATTATCCCAAAGGGAGATGGTATAGAAACTTGCCTCTACAGCTATTGTCTCTTCGGTGAAAAGGAAATAATTAGAACTGAGATTGTTTCCATTACCTAAAATTTATGGTTCAAAATAATCCAAGCTGAGAATTCAGTCTGAAATGATTGTCCAATGGTAGTGATTTCAGATACTTGGGAGAAATATAAGCAAATTCTCTCAGAAGGAACATAAGTTTCAGTTCATGACATCTGAGAAACGAACATCAAGACTAGATTAGATCAAGCAAGGGTTTGGTTTGAGAAAACACCTGTGAACTATAAAAGGCTTAGAGAAGAAGTGATTAAAAGTTTTCAAGTTGTCGTACAAGTCTGGCACCTGTGAAAAGTGAGAGTGAGAAGGGAAGATTGTGTAGAAAGAACACAGCACAATCAATTAGCCACTTCTTTTCTGACTGGTGTCCTCTGTGAGTAGGACCATGTTGGGCGCTAACACTGGTCTCTGTTGCTGGCGGTCTGTTGGGAGCAAGCAGTGGCTTCTCAGGGGCATATGGATTATCACATAGATCAAGAGAAAAGAATAGGGAAGTCAGAGACAAATTCAGACGTATATGGAAACTAGATATATAAAAAGGAAGTATTTATGATCACTAGCAAAGAAGGGTATTAAAAGAAACACTAACTCAAAAAGGCAAACGCACCCCTATGTTTACTGCAGCATTATTTACAATAGCCAAGATACAGAAGCAGCCTGAGTGTCCACTGATACATGAATGGATAAAGAAGATGCGGTATACATATTACGAATATTACTCAACCTTAAAATGAATAAGATCTTGCCATTTGGGACAACACAGATGGACCTAGAAGGTAATATAAATGAAATAAGTGAGACAGAGAAGGACAAATATGATCTGATTTCACTTATATAAAAAGCAAAACAAATAAATAAACAAACTAAAAGCAGAATCATGTCTGTAAATACAGAGAACAAATTGATGGTTACCAGAAGGAAGATGGGGAGGATGGGCAAAATGGGTGAAGGGGAGGGGGAGATACAGGCTTCCAGTTATCAAATGAATAAGTCATGGGAATAAAAGACTATAAAATATATAGGGAATATAGTCAGTGGTATTGTAATATGGTTGCAAGGTGATAGACAGTAGCTACAGTTGGGGTGAAAATAGCATAACCTATAGAGTTGTTGAATCACTATGTTGTACACCTGAAATTAATGTAATCTTGTGTGTCAACTACATGCAAATAAAACTTTAAAAGAAAGTACTGGAATACTTTTCTAATTAAGGTGTTTTCCTAATTAAAAAGAGAAAAAGGAAAATTATAAATTATTTTACAAGTACTTATAATTCAAAATAAATTTTGAGCTGAAGTGTGAAATGCAAATGTTTAAAATGCTTCAAATATTATAGGAAATATATTCATGATTCCAAGGAAATAAAAGATACTGGTTTTGCATTATTTTATAAATAAGATAGGCAAAATGTCATGGAAAAAGTGATAAATTAAATTACAATAAAATTACAAAATTCTGTTGTGTTAAAACACTATAAAGTAAGTGAAAGGGCAAGTCCCCAACCAAAAGACAATATTTCAGCAGATATAACAGTAAAGTATTAGTGTGGGGAACACATACAATTATTTGTAAATTGGCAACATAAAAATAATCAGTCCAGTAGAAAACTAAAGAAACCATATGAGAAAACATTTTACTCAAAAGAAAACACAGATGAACAATAAATATAAAGAATGATGCTCAACATCAGGAAATGCGTATTAAAACTGCAATGAAAAAATATTTGATAGTTAACAGATTTGCAGAATGTAAAATGTGTCACTGAGATTGCGGAGTAGGAAGAACTAATATACTGATAGTACAAGTGTGTAGTGCTGCAAACACTTAGGGAAATAATTTATCATTAGCTCTTAAAATGGACTATGTGTATATCCGGACAGGCAGCCATGTCGGTGCAGCACAATGGCTAGCAGAAGATTCCAGTTTGCAGGACATGTTTTTCAGGACTTGGTAAAAATTTAGAGAGAATAACAAATGTAGGCATAACAGCAATCTGTCACAGGTGCAGAAAAGGAGGAGCAACCTCCCTCCAGACCATCCGGGGAACAGTAACAAGACCTAAGGAAGGATTTTAAGATATAGATTTTTAAAAATTAATACAGTTGTCTGTGGAAGAATCATTTTTACTTGGCATGCTCACAGTAGCAAAAAAAAAAAAAATCCGGTTAATGATGAATGTTCAAAAATATTATGTGTGCCTAATTAGAAAAAGAATAATTTTTAAAAACTAGGTTAACTTGAGAAAATATTGCCTTTCAGAAGTAAAATGGAATATCTCCAACTTATTCCTAAATGATTGAATTACTGAGAGAAAAATATATATATACAGAGAGAGAGAGTGAGTGCAGGTGCTCAAATAGTCTCAAGATAATCCCCTCCCCACACACACACCCAGTGTGCACATCCCTGTATAATCCCACCACATGGGTACAGGCAGAGCCTGTGAATATAAGATATTACTCTCATAATTAGGCTATTTATCAATTAATTTTGACTTAATCAAAAGACAGATTATCTGGTTGTGCCTGATCTAATCAACTGAGCCCGTGAAGTCACTAAGATTGGAGGGAACCATGTTGCAAGGACCTAGGTGACAGCGATCCAAAGAGTGGAGGCATCTAACCACCTATGCCTTCAGGGAGATGAATTCTGCCAACAGCCATGTGAGCTTGAAAAAGAGTCCAACCTTGGGGCACCTGGGTGGCTCAGTACGTTAAGTGACTGCTTTCAACTCAGGTCATGTCCTGGGATTGAGCCCTGCGTCAGGCTCCCTGCCCAGTGGGGACTCTGCTTCTCCCTCTCCCTCTGCTGCTCCCCCTGCTTGTCCTCTCTCCCCCAGTCTCTCTCTCAAATAAATAAATAAAGTCTTAAAATAAAAAGAAAAGGAATCCAACCTTCAGAAAGGAAGGTTGTCCAAACAACTTAATTTCAGCCTTGTGAGACACTGAGCAGAGGACCCAATGAACGCAAGCCTAGACAGGAGACCCACAGAAACTGTGAAATAGCAAATTTGTGTAAGTCATCAGGTTTGTGATCATTTGTTATGCAGCAAAAGGAAGTCAATGCAATGTTAAACCTGAATAAGAAAGATGATCATACTGGTGATCTGGGTAATGTAGGAGGATAGGGTTTGCACACACACACACACACACACACACACACACCCTCGGCTTCTAGTTTGCTTAAGAGCCAGGTTTTTTGGTTTATTCTGTTTCATGTAGTGCTCATATTAATTGCAACATGTTCATGCAATTGACAAAGTCATTTAGAAAGTTTTGTTGCATTTCCATCACCTTTTCATTTATATGCAGTTTCTGAGTTCCATAAATCTTACCCACATAGACAGATCCTGAAGAAAATGAAAGAACATGCTAAATTCTTAAACCAAAAAAATAAAGATTATAGCTTTTCAAAAAAAGGAAGACTATTGAAATGGACGGTGTCTTTCTAACATTCTATATCTTAAGATTTTAAAATATTTCATGAAATTTAGATCTTGCAGCTCAATATTTCAGTAAATAAAAATATGCTTCTTAATACTTCCTCCCCCACAGATTTTTTTCATCTTTCTCTCTCACAAATATTAATGACTTATTCCAATATGGAGGAGTGTGAACACTTCAAAGGATTTATGGTACATAGTGTGCCATGCACAGCGTGGCAGGTGGTACAAGAAATCCAGCTACTTAAAAGACCTGGTTTGTCTTTCATGTTAGCGGAAAACAAATAATCTTAATATACCCCATGGTAACGCCACTGAGATTTTTATGATTATTGGTAAAGGCATCACACTCTCCATTACCATCGTTTCTTTACAAATGCTGTGTCTAATTCCTACCTCCTTTTTGTGGTGGTCCTTTGGTTACAATACAGAACAAATGAGCTTCTTGCTATCTTCCTCAACCATCATCTTTACAAGTAATCTCACACAGTAGTTGAGAAAGATCACTTTTGAACTGTTAATGCAATCTTCATAGAAAAGGAATATGGTTATATTTGGCTAAAAGAATCTTCCCAGAATTCTCTTGCCCTATTAAGATGACAGGATTATTGCATGTTCATTTTTAGTAAATATCAAAGTAAATATCTGCTAGGAACTGAGGACACAAAGTATTTCCAATTACTCTCGAGAAAGTTTGTACAAAAACTTTGTACAAAAACTCTCAAGAAAGTTTGAACTGTCTCCTGTACTGTCAGACAGAAATGTGTCACTCTCATAAATTTATAATAAATACGTTCATTATCATGTTAAAAATAATTTCCCATTTGATGACCAATACATTTCGATATTAAAATATTTTAATTATTTTTTCCTTTTTCATTATTAATAAGGCTGTTAGTTATTTTTTTCATGTAATTATTGGTCATTTATTGTTTCTTCTTCCCTGACTAAATTCATGTTTTCACTTAATTTAAAATATTTGCTTTTAATTACCTTGAGCTTCACACAGGATTCTCCAATTGCTCAAACAACCTCCTTTTGGTTTCTCTAATTCTTATAAAGGAAAATTTTTGGCTTTCTCAGTAGCATCCACATTAATATATTTGAAACAATAAAATGCTTTTTAAAAACTTTTGTATTATTAAATTAATTAGTGTTCAATATGGCAATTACCAATACACAAAATCTCATAATTTATTCTTTTAAAAATACTTATTAATTGAAAGTTATTGTTCAAAAGACAAAATGTATAATCAACCTTAGTAGAAAGAATTACTATATAATTTTAGCAATGTTAGAATTCAATATTATAAGATTTTTCCCATATCTTATTTTTGAGTTTTAATATTTGCTAATATATGATAACATTGATATATTTTATCATTAAGAAATTCATCATCTTCATATAGCTTCTATTATAATCTTTTTCTATGTTTCTTTCCTCTCCAGTTCAGACAAGCTTATAGTAAAAAAATAAAGATCGAGACAAAATTGAAATATTTGTAAACAAATTATTTCACTTTTTTTATCAAGATTAGTATATCTATATACTTCTAATCTATGAGATGACAAATCAAAATAGTTGCATGTTTCAATGAAAATGTTTATTAAAGGGTGCCTGGGTGGCTCAGTGGGTTAAAGCCTCTGCCTTCGGCTCAGGTCATGATCCCAGGGTCAGTAAAGCTTTATCTGCTCTTTGGAAGAGCAATCTATTTTCCCTACAATAAACCCATATGAGCTGTATATTGCACCAAGTAGAAATCTGTAACATGGGGCGCCTGGGTGGCTCAGTGGGTTCAGCCGCTGCCTTCAGCTCAGGTCATGATCTCGGAGTCCTGGGATCGAGTCCCGCATAGGGCTCTCTGCTCAGCAGGGAGCCTGCTTCCCTCTCTCTCTCTGCCTGCCTCTCTATCTACTTGTGATCTCTCTCTGTCAAATAAAAAAAAAAATCTGTAACATAACTTATTTTTTACCCACAAGCACAACTACCAAAGTATTATTAGTACCCTCAGAAGAGTTTGATAGATTTATAATTGATCTGTTTTTGTTCCGTGCTATTTTTTCTTTACTAAATATGAATTATTCTGTTCCATACATTCAAGTATACCAAAAAATAAGTTTAAGAAGTTTCAATAAGGAAATGAAGGAAATTTATCTTCAGCTTATAGTATACACTGATTTTCAACTTGAAGGCTATCTTTACTACCAGAAGGACTGTAAAGTGTACTTTAGAGAAGAGTTTATAGTCTATAGAGTTCATAAAGTGTGAGGAAAATACCTTAATCTAGAATTCAGGGATTTTCTACCTTCATGGATTTCCTCTGCTTATGCTTATCACTCCACTTGGCCTTGAAAGAAAATTATCAGCGGCCAACTGAGTGTTTTCCTATCCTGTTATTTAAATATTCTACTTTGCATTATTCTACTCTACCTCAGCTTCTGCTTGAAACCTGTAAATAAATACAATTAATCACATTTCACAGAACACAGTCCCCATTTTAACTCAATGACATGTATATTCTTGGTTTAAATCAATTGTCAACATATGCTCTGTCTCTTACTATTACTATTTACTCTGTACGGTGTAGAAATTCATATACTAAAATAGAGAAAGAAAATATTTCATTTTCTTAGACACACTCCAAGTTGGCAATACAAATAAATGAACTGTGAAAAGTGAGGTTGCTTTCTGATTCAGAAAAAGTTGAAAATTTTAAAGCATACATGTTTTTAAAACAATAGCTAATCAAATATGTTTAAACTAAATTACATACTAAATGCTTATACAAAATCTTGTTTACTCAGCCATATTCAAAAATTATTTATCAACTAAATGCTTAAATATAGTAACTGCTATTTTTATCCCATTCAGAAAATATTAATTAATCGCCACTGGGCATAAAACGACAAACAGATCAAATCTAAACCGAGTGGGTTAGCTTAGCTGGTGAGAACTGAGGGTTCCAGGGTCAGTGGAATCACATTGATTACTGTACACTAGCCACGACAGAAGTATGGACACCACAGAGAATAAATGTATGGATTCAGGTACATTGGGTAGATGCACATGGAAGTGGGAGATGATCAACTTTCTGTTGAGATTGCTTCTTTGTTTTTTTCAGAGAAGGAGGAAATAAAGTCATGAACTGGGGGTGAGGATAAAAAAATAATTACAGATCATTTGAGAAGAGATCATTTGAGAAAAGTCAGAAACTAATTGTATGAGAGTGGGAGAAAAGTATCATTGTCAAACAACATTCAGGATTTTTTTTTTTCCATTACAGATGGCCCAATCAAAGTAGGATGATTCAAAGCGAATTAACTTCCAATGAGATTATTTACAAAGGTGTAGGTATTAGTGCACTAGGTCAGGGCTAGTATCTGTCATGCATTCATCTCTAATCTGAAAGAGACAGAAAAAGTTATTAAAATCAGAATGAGAGAAATGGGTTTTTCATAGTACACTGCTTTGAAAGGTTCTACAACACACTCTTCTTTTCCCTGCAGTTGCCTGCTGGGCCAAATGCAAACAAGTTAAAAAGGGCGAGGGGCTCTGTTGATACAGTATGTGGTCTCCTAAAGCAGGGTTTAGAATGTGTGGATCTAGGAACAATGGGAAGATATATTTTAAAGCCCCACTGAGTTTAATAATCATAATTTTAAAGTTAGGAAAATCAATATTTTTCTTTATTTTTCCTAGTCATGTTTATATTCAAGCACAGAGTAGCAAAAAAGTTGGATTTCAGTGGGACCACAGGAACTCAAATCTGTAAGGAATGAAGACAATAATTCCATTGAAGTAGAAGACTGGAAAAAAAAAAAAGAGAGAGAGGTTTAGCAGGTGGCAGGTCTATAACAGGACTTTAAAATTTTGTTGCTAAGAATCTTAAATTAATATTTCTATGTGAGTGTGGTCAACCTGAAAAGGCTACAGACTGTCTGATTCTAGCTATATGACATTCTAGAAAAGGCAAAACTACAGAGACAGTAAAAAGATCAATGGTTGCCACAGGAGGAGAGGAGAAGAAATGAATAAACAGAACACAGAGAACTTGTAAGGCCATGAAAATACCCTATATAACATTATAATGATGGATATATATCATCATACTTTTACCCAAACCTATAGAATATACAACATCAAGAATGAACCCTAAGATAAACTGTGGACTTTGGTTGATTATCATGCATCAATGTAGTATCTGTACCATTTTAGTGAGTGGTATTAATAAGGGGGAAAACGGTGCATGTGAGGGTGCTAGGAATATACTGAGAAATGTTTGTACCTTCATCTCAATGTTGTTGCAAATCTAAAACTGCTCTTCAAAAATAAGTCTTAACAACACACAAACAAAAATCTGGGTGTTTTAAGAGAGAAGCACATGAGTATGATTTAGATTTAGAAGCAGGGAGAAGTAGGTCAGTTAGTTGAATAATACTCTGGGGTTTACAACATGCTTTAAATATTATCCCATTGAATTTAATTACCTGAACATTCCTAAAAGCTACATAGCTCATTCTTCACTCAATCACATAACATACTTATTGAGTGACTGACATGTGCCATTGTGTGCTCTCATGGAAGGTGCAGTGAAGGATAGTCTCTGCCTTCTTAAAGATTTTGGAGAAATTAACTGGTATATTGAGAGATGAAATGACAACTAAAAGGTTTTTCTAGAATTGAAAAGAATCTGTCTCCACTCATGAGGTGCTTTTATACATTATTGTTTCACCTTGTCCTATGTATTTTTGAGCCTGTTGATCTCCGGATGAAGAACTGAGATGTCCAGATTGTCACATTACAGACAGGCATTTTCAATTTACTAAACACTTTCCAATTTTATCCTCAAGGCCATGCTGTGAGATTATTTGAAAATTGGCAGAGAAAATTGCCTTAGGGATTCTAATAAAAGCTGAGGAATTAGAATTTGTTGTGATTATGATGTATTGAGAATGGTTTTATAATACAAAAAGATACAGTCATGCTCAAAGGAATTTTAACATTTAGCTTTATGTCTGTAAATTTTGAGTTACAACACCAGAGTTTACACACAATTTTGTAAAAATGTCTGTATGTTATTTTTAAATATACTTACGCTGTGGTTTGGAAGAACAAAAGGTAACCCAAGAGATTCCCTGAGTCTACTTAATTATTTTAAGGATTTAAAAGAAGCATAAACAAAATGTTTCCAGTTTGTATTAAAGAGTAGAAAAAGAATTTCTTCAAGATTACTCCCATATAGTGAAACTTATTCAAAATATGTATATATTCTTCATTCTCACTTTTTTCTTTGTATAGAAAGTACCAGAAAGAAACTAAGACAGTAATAAGTTAATACCAACATAATAAACTAAAAATTTAAAATTCAATATTTAGTTGAATCTTTTAAACATAGTCATAAAAATATTTTGGGGAAAATATTTGATTTTTTTGTTTTTGTGGCTTTTCTGCCAATTAAAGGACTGATGTTAGGACTTAATATTTCTCTGTTATTTAGGTTATGTAATTTTTATTGTTCTATCTTCTAGTTTATCATTTTTTTTCTTCTGTCTCCTCCATTCTACCATTGAGCCCACCCACTGAGTTTTTATTCAGTTGGTGTTTTTTTAGCTGTAAAATTTGGTTGTCCTTTATGTGTTCTATTTCTTTGCTGAGATTTTCTATTTCTTCACTGAGACCTTTATTTTTCTTAAATATCTTTTTTTTTTTTTTGAGAGAGAGAAAAAGAGAGCAAGCAAGAGAGAGAGAGACCACAAGCTGGGGGGAAAGGCAGAGGGATCCTGACACAGGACTTGATCTCAGGACCCTGAGATCATGACCTGAGCAAACAGCAGACATTTAACCAACTGAGCCATCCAGGTGCCCAGAGACTTTTATTTGAGACATTTGTTTCAAGAATGGTCATAATTGCTGTGAAAACATTTTTATCATGGCTGTTAATTTTTTTTTTAAGGTAATTCAAACATCTGTCACCTCGTTGTTGTCATCTACTGATTGTCTTTTCCCATTCAGCTTGAGGTCTTCCTGTTTCTGGATACAAGAGATGTATTTCAGTTAAAACATGCACATTTTCATATTATGTTATCAGACTCTGGGTCTTATTTAAACCTTTTATTTCCATTGGATTTCTCTTGGTACCATGCCCACAGGGGAAGGAGGACGATCATCTCAAAAATCTTCAAGAAGACCAATACCGTTTGTCCTCCACTCTATTTCTCATACTCGCACACGGAAGCCATTCAGCAAATGTGTGTTGTGTGACTGAGTGAAGAGTGAGCTATCCAGCTATTAGGAGTGTTCAGATGAGTAAATTGAAATGTCAAGTGAAGGTAAAAGTCCAGTTTGACCAATCAGCCTCCAGTGATACTCCGCAGTCAGGGACAAGGCAGAACTTGTAACTGTTAGCATAGTATGAAGGTTCCAGCTCTTCACGTGGTCTCCACTGACATTCTAGTGAAGGTCTCCTTATTACAACTGGACAGTGGTGAAAGTCCTAACTCTATAGGCCTCCTCTGATACCACCTCCATGAGGAAAGAGAAGAACCATCTTGAAACCACTAGGTGAGAGTGGAGATCCACATTCCTCATATAGTCTCTACCAATGTGAATAAGGTGGTCTTATTATCAATTGGCAGGGATGAAAGTCACAGATCCCTCTTTGGCCTTCTCTGACACTACCTTGTGGTTATGTTGGGAGACCCCATTATAACATTGCAAGGGTAGAAATCCAAACTCTCTACTCATCCTTTGCTGGCACTGTGAAACCACAGTTTTTTCCTGTGGTGTTTACCTGGAGTACAGAGGTAATTGTCTAAAAGGTTTCTGTTTTGTAAGGTTGAACCTTTCCTTGTCCTTTGACGAAAGAGCACAAGCTTTTATTTGGACTTTTTGTGTCAAGGTCTATTACAGTTTCTGGTATGCTAGATCTTTAAATCCAAGTCCAAGATATTTGAAGGAAAAAGAAAACCTGGGAAACTCACATTTTGTCATTTCCTGGCTCTCAAGTTCCCAAGCTAGTCTATCTTCTGCTCCCCATTTTTCAAAGTACTCTTTTTTTTAAATTAAATATGTAATGTTCAGGATTTTGTTTCATTAGTGGTTGGAATAGGGGAAAACACATCTTTCTTAATTTTTAAAAATATTTTTGATGTATGTTATTAATACAATAAATATAATTTAATTTACTTGTTTTGTTCTACATTGTCAATTCTTATTCTGCCTCTGTTTGTATGCAGAATGACAGGAAATCATCAGTTGCTGTGAAATTATTAAATCCTTACCAAAAAGAAAAGAAATGCTTGCTTGGTCCATCCAAAGGAAATTACTTAAGGATAATGTATTTGAACATCAAAACACTGGATAGATTTTTAACAAACACAAAACAGATAATCACGTCAAAAAAATGGGCAGAAGACATGAACAGACACTTCTCCAAAGAAGACATACAAATGGCTAACAGACACATGAAAAAATGCTCATCATCATTAGCAATCAGGGAGATTCAAATCAAAACCACATTGAGATACCACCTTACACCAGTCAGAATGGCCAAAATTAGCAAGACAGTAAACAGCATATATTGGAGAGGATGTGGAGAAAGGGGAACCCTCTTACATTGTTGGTAGGAATGCAAGTTGGTGTAGCCACTTTAGAAAACAGTGTGGAAATTCCTTGAGAAATTAAATATAGAGCTACCCCATGACCCTGCAATTGCACTACTGGGTATTTACCCCAAAGATACTGATGTAATGAAAAGAACGGCTATCTATACTCCAGTGTTCATAGTGGCAATGTCCACAGTTGCCAAACTGTGGAAAGAACCAAGATGCCCTCAACTGACGAATGGATAAAGAATATATGGTCCATATATACAATGGAGTGTTATGCCTCCATCAGAAAGTATGAATACCCAACTTTTGTATCAACATGGACGGGACTGGAAGCGATTACACTGAGTGAAATAAATCAAGCAGAGAGAGTCAATTATCATACAGCTTCACTTATTTGTGGAGCACAAGGAATAACATGGAGGACATTGGGAGATGGAGAGGGGAAGTGAGTTGGGTAAATTGGAGGGGGAGACAAACCATGAGAGACTGTGGACTCTAAGAAAGAAACTGAGGGTTTTGGAGGGGAGGGCAAGTAGGGGGTTGGGTGAGACTGGTGGTGGGTATTATGGAGGGCATGTATTGCATGGAGCACTGGGTGTGGTGCATAAACAATGAATTCTGGAATACTGAAAATAAATAATATAAAATAAAATGAAAAAAGATTTTCAGGCAACTATAGGAGAAATAAGTTAAAAACATTAAGCGTAAGATGATCTATTATTAGGAAAAACAAAAGTTAATAGGTTAAATAATAAAGTCCTTGCTTTTGACAGAGTTGTTAGAACCTATAAAAGTAAAGAAAAAATAAAATAAGCTCATTGCTATGATATAAAGCAAAAATGATTTCATATTCCAAATAAAATGATAATTAAATTCTTCAGAGAAGCCCTCAATGAAGAACCCCCAAATGTTTCCAAGGATACCTCATTAGGAGTATATAAATTTGGGGAAAATGTATTCAAAGGCAGCCAGCCTAGATAATAGATTCTGAATCCTAATGTAAATGATCATGTCAATTGCAAAAACAAAAACAAAGCTGTTCGCGTATACTCCCAAATGGAAAGGTGCAGTTCTATGGAGCCATTTTTAAATGTTTGTCAACTTTAATAGTCTGATGATTTGGTAAGCATCTGGGTTACATTCTGTCACTTACATATCTTTCATATTAGAAATTACATTTTAGTAAAGTTGCTCTGAAGGTCAGATTACAAAACAGACTTGACGTATATTCAGGATAAAATTTTGTCTCTTAGTAATCTGAAAGTGTCAAGGCAAAAATAGTCAAGGAAACAGGCTAAAGCTATTTTGTTTTGTTCTAAATACAAAACATAAGCATGCATTCAAGAACTTGTAGTCAAGAGAAAGTGGTTTTCGTTCTAGTTCTGTCATGGAACCATCACTCAGCCATTCTACAAGCCCATCTTCATTTGTGAAATAATTTTTACTGTGTGTCTGGTGAATCACATCAGTTGTGTCCCGAGAATCTCCATGATCGAGTGGGAGGAACAAATACATTCATTTACTTCATTCATTCAACACATAAAGATTATTTGCCCCTTACATGACAGACGCTGCAGAATCCAAAATGAGGGAAGCACAATCTGGGCTCTCGGGGTGATCTTGTTACCAGAAGCAATAACATCGAGAAATCAGTAAGACTCCTCAGGAGGGCAGCACCTCAGGCTAGGGGTAATTAAATAGAGGAGATGAACTTTTGAATGAGAGTAGATTTGGGGGCAAGGTGAAGGATCATTCTCCTTCTAAATGTTGAGCAACCTCTGGGGCTAATAATACATTATATGTTTATAAAAATATTAGAAAAACATAATAAAATAAATGTTGAGCAAAATGCATATGTATATTTTCTTTTGCTCTGTTTTGTTTTGAAAGAGTAATTCCATGGTTTTCACCTGAATTGCAAAAAGTAGATGACTCCCAACAGTTCAAGAACTGCTGCCTTAGAGGAAGAGTAGAATCTAACCCAAGTTAGAAGAGGGAAGGTGAGGTGTCCGAGGCAGAACAATGAGAAAAAGAAATACAGCTCAAAGCACTGTGCACTTACCTTAGAGATAAGATTTTATCTTATCATGGGGGGGGGGACATTAAAAGGTTTTAAAGTAAAAGGAAAGTATATTCAGTTAGATTAGAGAGATCATCCCACAGCTGCGTGGAGGATGAATCCAAGATTGGTAAATAGAAGCTTGATACTATATTCACTACTTAGGCAGTGCAGTAGGAATGTCGAAGAGATGGACTTCAGAAAAATTTAGAATAAAAAATGACCAAAAGTTGATATAACTGAATAAACGAAATTCATTGATATCTATAAAAATGCATATAAAAGTGAACTTCCATTTCTAGCAATATGAAAAAATAGAGATACACTGATTTAGGATGGTTTCCCTAGAAAATACAGCCAGATGCAAAGCGAAGCTTTTGT
This sequence comes from Meles meles, assembly GCF_922984935.1. NCBI lineage: Eukaryota > Metazoa > Chordata > Mammalia > Carnivora > Mustelidae > Meles > Meles meles. Next base: position 30,008,604 of record NC_060070.1, read on the forward strand.
TAGGAGGTGGGATCCTAGGCAAGAAAGACGATAATAGGAAAAAAGAGATTAGAAAGAAAACAAATGCAAAGTGTTAAGTTGCTAGCTGGCCCCAGTTATCACAGACCCATGGCTGGCTGCTCAGTCGCAGGGATATGTGGAGGAAAACACGGCACCTGAACATCTCGGTTGTGGGGCGAAGGAAAAGGGCTTATACTCTTTTTCCCAGCTTCTGCTTCTCATTGTGCAAAGCTTTCCCATGGAGCATTATCTCTCCACGCTTCCCAGAATTGTTTCCTGGATCCTTCAGTCAGCTCTTGGGTACATCAGATCCATGTCAGAATAAGGCACTTCACGGGGCACCTGGGTGGCTCAGTGGGTTAAGTCTCTGCCTTCAGCTCAGGTCATGATCTCGGGGTCCTGGGATCAGGCCCCGCTTCGGGCTCTCTGCTCAGCGGGGAGCCTGCTTCCTCCCCTCTCTCTGCCTGCCTCTCTGCCTACTTGTGCTCTCTGTCTTGTCAAATAAATAAATAAAATCTTTAAAAAAAAAAAAAAAAGAATAAGGCACTTCATGGAACTGGAAGGGATGGGCGAAATTCCTTTCCTCAAGTCCTATGAGGGCAGCCAGTAGGGACCCCCAAAGAGCAACTCTGGCCTCTATTACAGCAGGCAAAATGGGCCTCTGAGACGGCCCTGAGCATAGGAGATATGGCAAATTGGCTCTCAGATGATGAACAGTGTGGGCAACAGAAGTAGCTAAATCAAGTACCAGAGTCATGTCTTATACCCCAACATGAATACAAAAAATGGGGAGAAAGTCCAATTCTTCAGTGGGGTGGTCAACTACAATCTCCTGAAAGAACTATAAATATAAGTCAAACTGCCCCTACTTGTCATCTATGTTTTGGTGTTTTCTGTTTGTTTGTTTGTTTTTAGCCACTCTGACTTTAAGTATCAGTGTCCCTTAAAGGATTTCAACAAAAATGGACCCTAATTCTGTTTCCCTCTCCCCTTTGCTTGACCTCCTCTCTTCTCTTCTCTTTTCTCTCCCTTTGCTTTTCTTCTTCTTCCTTCTCCCTACCTCTTTCTCCCCCTCTTCCTTCCTTCCTTCTTTCCTTCCTTCCTTCTTATTCCTAATGGAAAATTGAGAAAGTCAAATTAAGCATCACTATTATACTGAATATTAGTCAACTAACTGAAAATATATAGATATAATCTTTACTCTTTCAAAAATTTATAATATTTATTTAGACATTTTTCTTTCCTTTTGACTTGATTTTTATTTTAATTTTTGGAAGTCAGTGAATTGGATATATTCCATGTAATTTCTCTCCATTTTGACTTGGTATTTTCACTCTCAATGCTTAATTACTTGAAGACAATTTTTTAAAAAAATTAATCTCAAACAGTGAAGAGAGATAAATACCTACTTATATAGAGGAGAGGAGTTGGAAATGCATGAGAGTATAGATGTTTACTTCTCTTGTGTGTGAGTGTCTCTGTATATATGTGGGGGGATAGGTTGCATTTGTTTGTTTTTCCCGAAGTGTAGGAAAGTAAAATCATAATAGTACAAGCGGAGGTGAACTAGAGGAAATTTAGAAACTGAATAATTTGAACTTCATAACGAAGAAGGAGAAAAAATCTCTTACAACAAAAGGTATTTTGAATTGATGGGAATCAGAGAAACACAAACTAGAGATCAGCGGAACTTGGAAAAATCACAAGTACAAACAGATCAGCACTCTGTCTCTATTTTCAATAGAATGTATAGCTTCATGCATGAGACATCCAAATAAGTTCAAAAAAAGAGGTTGCATTTTGTGTATTTGTTTATGATAGGATATCATTTGTCTCAGAGACATGTAGAGTTTAAGTGCTTAATATTACATTTACTTATTTTACTTTATTTGCCTATTCATATGTTCTATGATTTCTAAAGTTGTTGAACTAAAGTTCAGTTTTTATAATTGTCACCATCAACTCCCAAACACTCTGTCTTTTGTAGTAAGAAAAAAAATATATCTGCCTGCCCTTAGATTAGGGTTTTGGGCAGGGATTCAATTTGTACCATTGTGAATATCCTCTAAGAGACGAAAATAAGTAAGGTGACATCTCAGTTTGCCAACCAGTCCATAAACCATAAATAGACGTATGCCTATTTTTCTGTCATAATTATTAATAGTGCATCTGCTCACTCTCAAAAGCATGTTAGTTTGGATGATAAATAAAAGAACTAAAAAATGAGGGCAAGAAGATTGTCATCAGGGAGCTAAAGTACAAAATTAACAGAATGGATCAAATCAGAAATGGATAGGTACATCTTAAAGTTAGAAAAAAATTAATTAGAAGGTAATAGAATGTCTAAAGAAATTCAATTTCAATCAGGAAAGAATTACTGAATAATAGAAGCCTAGAAGAATCATTGTCACAGATTCTGTTCGTGCAAGCATGACCCAGGTGCCACAGTGCCTTGGATCAGGACATTTTTACAGAGTTTTAAACATACAGAGGTCCTCATGGTATTGTGAAGATGGATGTATATGACAATCACAACCCAATGATATTAATCATTTGGAGGCTAAAACTTCCTTTTCTTGCTCTAATTTTGTGTTTTTCAATCAGCCGTCTGGTTATCTTTGGATTTTTTTTGTGTAGAAATATGTATATTCCTTTTTTAATTCAACTTTTATTTAACACCTACTGTGTGTCAAGAATTGTGATGGACACTGGGACACCAAGATAGATCCTGTTCTCATACAGCTCACAGCCACATTGGGAGAGAGAAAAGAGATGAAAAAGGAAGAGGAAGAAGAAGGGAAGAGAGAGAGAAGAAAGGAGGGAGGGAGAGAGAGAGATAATTACTATTTGGGGTACTGTGGGAGCATCTAACTATGGGAGCTGGGAATAGGGAATAAAGACTGTCATGGGAGGCTTCCTGAAGGAGGTGACATTTAAGTGAAGTTAAAAATAAAACAAATGGAAACAGGATGGTCAGACAGAATAATAGAATGTATACTACAGGCAGAGGAGGACAAAAGAAGCAGTTAAGGGGTTTGAAATTTGCATTGCTACTTATAGTAGCAAGGATTTTTGTTGTTTTGTTTTTACTGTTTTAGATTTATTCCCTTACTGGTCTATGTAGTCCAAGAAGGCTAACAACCATATTTTTCAAGAAAAAAAAAAAACAAGTGAGTTGCATTCCTATAGAGGCTTGACTAAAGGGAGTGCCATCCCGATTAGAGTTTTATTAATAAAAGTATTTTGAATTTTATTCGCAAATAGGGTAAAAGCTAAATGTGAATATAATGGTTTTATTTTGGAAATATATCCAAATTTTAGAAGATTTTATTTGCTTATTTGAGAGAGAGAGAGAGCATGAGTAGAGGGGTAGAGGAAGGAAAGGGAGAAGCAGACACCCCACTGAGCATGGAGCTTGAGGCTGGATTCCTGGACCCTGGGATCATGACCTGAGCCTAAGTAAAACGCTTAACCGATTGAGCCACTCAGTTGCCCCTATCCATTTCTCTTACATATAGATCATGTTCCTTGGCAGCCATTCCAACATCATGGACCTAGAAAATGAGAGACACAAATAACATGCAAGAAAGGAGTATGAAATGTAGGCAAAATCACTGACTGGTAAGAAGGATAAATGTAAGGAAAATCCTGGGTCTGTGTAAAGAGGGGTTAAAAGCAAAACAAAGAGTGCCTGAATAGGCACATCCTTCCTGGCCTATCTGGGATGAACTTCTAGAGGTGGACTTGGTTCCAGAAAGGAGAAGCAAGATGTCTTTATTCCTGGTTCCCAATTTTGAATATCTGGGGACAGGAGAGTACAGAGTCACTTTGAATCAATACAGGGCAGTCACATTGGGGCAAAGGGACAACATGCCTTGATTTGACAGAGAGAAGAGCCAAAGCCCTCTAACTCCTACATTCTTATCACTCCTATAGCTCCTTTGGCTTCCAGGAGGTATGGAAGGGATTCAGATTTTGCAGAATCTCCATGAGGTTGTAAGAAAATAGCTAATAGAGAGAATAGTATTCCATCTGGTAGGGGAAAAGTGTTTCTGAAACCAGACTCAGGATGAGCATCAGACGGCAGTAAAACATGAAAAATTTCTATAGCATTCACAGCAGACAAGGTGGTACTGAGTGATCACAAAAGGACCAGTGAACTTTACCAAACCAGAACAACAACAAATTTCCCAGCTATGGTAATCCTGCAGAATAGACAAGCTACCTTACCCAGAGATCAGAGAAGATAAAAAGGGCAGAGGGCAGCTAACAGTCTCTGCCACAGCACCATCATACCTTCTTTCCCCTTAACTCACTGCCATCCTGGGGAAGAGGACATGAAAGAGAAGAGATGAAAAACTCAACATTTACCCAAAAGAAATCAAGGGATTCTAAAAGGCTCTTTAAGCCAGAAAGGTTCAAGAGTACATTGACAAGTACAAGTCAGGCAAATGGACTCCAGAAGTTGGGGCTTTTATGACCCTTCCATTCCATGAAGTGTGGAAGGAATCTAGAAGTTCCTCCATGTGGTGGTGGTACAGGGTTGAGTGTGGATTGTGGACAGTGGCAAATTGCAGAGCCGGTAAGACCATTATGGGTATCTCCACTGGGATTTATTGTTAGCTTTTGCTACATTTAAAAAATATGTAAGAGCTAAAGCCAACACTGTATTATTTTTACAGTCTGTAGGTTAAGATTACTTATGCATCTGTAGTCATCTGCCAGCTCTACTGGGGCTGAAGAGTTCAAGATGTTCTCATTTATGTGCCTGAAAATGGGTACTGGCTATCGATTAATTCTCTCCTACAATACTTCCCACTTTGTAGTGGGTTAACCTGGACTTCCTCACAGCATAGTGATCTTATGATCGCAAGAAAGAAACAAAATAAAATCTTAATTTTATGCAATTCAGGTAATCAGAGATTCCAAAAGAAATGTAGATTCTGTTGTAATAGTGAAATTTTCTTCTAATGATTACATTGTTCTCATCTTGTTCCCTGCTTGTTGGCTCTGAATGATTTAATTATTTTTCTGCAGTGAATTAACTGCAAGTAGGGTTTCTGGTGCTTGAATCTCTTTTTTTTTTTACTTTTTTTTTTCTGTTTCGGCCATCTCCCCCACCCACCTCCCCTCTGGCAACCACCAGTTTGTTCTCTGCTTCAGAGTCTAGTTTTTTGTTGTTGTTGTTTGTATCTTTTTTCCTTTGTTCATTTGCTTTGTTTCTTAAATTTCACATGAGTAAAATCATTTATTATTTGTCTTTCTCTGACTGACTTATTTCACTAATATCATACCTTCTAGATCCATCCACATTGTTAGAAATGACAAGATCTCATTCTTTTATCATGATTAATTTTCTTTATATTTTATATACTTGTGCACCAAATTTATATACCTGGCACCAAAACATCAAGTCAGAGGACGCGTGGCCTTCAGAGAATCCATATACCCACTGCAACTCTGATATGCAAGTTTCCTCATGTTTGCCTGTTGGCGGAGGTGCTTTTCAGAGTACCTTTAACCACAAGGTCAGAGGTATTTACTACCCACAAAGTTAAGATCACCGCATAAGTGAAGCAAGGCACGAGAGCTGATAATGCAAAGGAAAGTTGAAAGGGGTTATTGGTTAATGCTTAGTTCATACCCCAAGACCCAGCTCCGTTCTCATTTCCCTTTCCCATATTGTCTTATTTCTATGATTAGTTGTAAACTGCTCAAGATCTCCAGCCTGTCTCCTGGCAACCTCTATCAAGCTATCTGGCAAGGTTGAGGATCAGTAACAGATCACATGTACAGATGTATTTGTGACAAAACAACAACAACAACAAAAAAAAAAAACCTGTTCTTTATATGAAGAATGCCAGTTTTTGTTATTTATTTATTTATTTTTTTTTAATTTATTTATTTTTTTCAGCGTAAGAGTATTCATTGTTTTTGCACAACACCCAGTGCTCCATGCAATACATGCCCTCCTTATTACCCACTACCTGGTTCCCCCAACCTCCCACCCCCACCCCTTCAAAACCTTCAGGTTGTTTTTCAGAGTCCATAGTCTCTTATGGTTCGCCTCCTCTTCCAATTTTTTTTTTTTATAAACATATAATGTATTTTTATCCCCAGGGGTACAGGTCTGTGAATCGCCAGGTTTACACACTTCACAGCACTCACGATAGCACTTACCCTCCCCAATGTCCATAACCCTCTCCCCCTCTCCCAACCCCACCTCTCTCCAGCAACCCCCAGTTTGTTTTGTGAGATTAAGAGTCATTTATGGTTTGTCTCCCTCCCAATCCTTTATTTATTTTTTATTTACTCATTTGAGACAGAGACAGGGATAGCACAAGCAGGGTGAGAGACAGAGGGAGAGGGAGAAGCGCACTCCCACTGAGCTGGGAGCCTGACATGGGGCTCGATCGCAGGACCTGGAGATCATGACCTCAGCTGAAGGCAGACACTTAAACATCTGAGCCACCCAGGAGCCTCAAGAATGCCATTTTTAAAAAATGACATTTTGGGAATTCAACTAATTAGCAATGGATTTTGCTTTCATTCATTCTGATAGTTTCAAAGTGTTTGTTTATCTAACACCATATTCCTTCAGAGTTCCAAAATATTTGACTTCCTAAATTTACATATTTGTCTGTGATGGAATCATTAGTATGAAAAATATTTCTCAAAACTCCATGTAGGTCAACTATTATTCTTGATGAATTAAAAAATAAATTAATTAATGAAATTTAAAATAAATAAAATTAAATAAATAATAACAGGGACACAAAACATGTTTCTAACTGATCGCTTGTACACATATATTAAAGTATACATTCTTCCAACACTTTAATAGTTATTTTATTCACCTTATGACTAACTCTATATTAAATTTTTTTAATTTACAGAAAACAACTTTTCATACTTGATGATGATTTGAAAGTCACATTGTGTCTTCATGGTCACAAGATTGAATCCATAGCAAAGAAGAAGAATTTTAAAAATTCATGAATGGTTTCTACTTTCTCAAAGTTAATTGCTTAGGCAGAAGGTTTAATCTTTATTACAGATTGTTCAGTAATTGAAAGCTGTTTGTATTTCACACCAGAGAGGTCAGGTTTATGTTCACAGTACCACCTCAGATTAAGGAGTAGACTTCAACTAAAGAAAGAATTAACCTAGAAAATAGAAATCTATTCAAAAGCACAGTTTGTGATTTTTTTTTTTTTCCTTTCAGGTAGGCCTTACCTCTTAAAAAAAGAAGAAGAAGAGGAAAAGAAAAAAAAAATAAAGTAAAAAGAGAAAATAAAAAGAAAAATAAAAGGCTACAAAGTCTGCCAGAACACAAATTCTTCCAACCCACCACTCTGCATTACACACACACACACACACACACACACACACACACAGGCACCCACACGTGTACACACAAGCACACACACATCTGCATGCACGCACAGCATGCACACACACACGCTCTTACACTCTACTAATTTCCCCAGGGCTTCTCTGATATAAAAGCAATTTTCTTTCCTTTCCCTCATGAAGTTTGTATTTTCAAACTGCTGTGAAACCATGCATTTAGTATAGCTCTTCATTTCTTTTTCAATTACCTAAAAGAAATATCCATCTTTTAAGTGCATTTAGGAATGTGTTGTCATAGTTCTATAATTGGATAGCCTTTCTTATACTGACTCTACTTCTTACACTTACGGTTGTAATTGATAAGCCAATAGATTTACATTGAAATTAGATGCCCAAACACTGGCGGTTCCATACCGATGGTGATTTTACTTATCTTTACCTGGATGTTATTTGTTTCTGCTTAGATAGCATCAGCAACTTTAATATAGTGTTTACAAATAAATAATGACGATAATATTTTATCAATAAGTCCTCTTTTTAATCACATTAAGTGCACTAACATTTAATAGGATTAATATTTACTAAAGAATGTACATTTGTTGTGCAAGAAAATACTCTATTTTTTAAGCTTTGTGTAGGAAAATGTTTCAGTTAATCACATTAGAAGTTTATGTATAGCAATATTGTATTTATTTTATTTTATTTATTTTACTTATTTATTTTATTTTATTTAGTTATTTTTTTAGCTACGTATCTGGCACATTCTGCTCCTAGATGATAATTCCAAAGTAAATATTAGTGATCTGAAAGCAAAGTATAATTTCACTCATATTATTAGAAATTAGATACTGGTTGCAAATAATGCCCTACCTAAAGAGTAATGCAAACAAACTGGTGTTTAATTTATTAATTTTGTTTTTTTAATCAAGTAGCTAAAATCTGTCATTTAAAGTATACACTCTGTTTTTAAGTGAGAAAATTGGCAACTCTTACTGAGATAATGATAGCTAGTGCACTGTGTGTTAACTATATTCACTGTGTCAAGCACTTTATATCTATATCATATGATTTAATTATTACAAACAATAAGTAATGTTTTATTTATTATTATAAAGATGAAGAAAAATAGATATGAGGTGATTAATTAAATTCAGACCACAGCAAAGCCAAGATTAGACCCAGATTTCTAGCTATCACAAAATCTGTTCTTAACCACTAGGCCTATAGAAAAATCAATTCTGTCCTTCCTACGGCACATATTTGAATGCTTCACTATACACTAAGACTTCAAACAAAATAGCTAAATAGATGCAGGCCAAAAAACCCTGGTGAAATATGTGCTAAAACATATGTTAAAATACCAGTAGGATTTGTTTGAGGGACAAAAAATTTTGAATGATCTCAACTTTGGTGGTTATAAAAATGTGGTTGAAGATTACCCTTATACAAATCATCTGATGTGTTTTTGTTTTTGTTTTTTTAATCCGGACCCCTGGAACATATTATACAATTGACCCCAAATTGTGAAACAATATGTCAGAAATGGATAACTTAATAAATTGCCTAGGTAATTTTCAGGTGGGCAAATGTTTAGGAAAACTGCTTTTAAAAATGTTTGCATTCTTTAAAATTCCATAAAGGCTCTAAATATTTTAATCTGAGTAAAAAATACAAAATGTCTCTTGTGGATTTCTGCTTACCCTAAGATGTTATTTAACCACATTCTACATTTATTTCTTCATTACATGCTTCTAAATTAAAGAAGCAAATAAATAAATCTTTTTTAACTCATTTTTTTCAACTTCTTTTTTATTTGCTCAAAAATAAAGTTGAAATCTAATTATTTCAGTTTTTATTATGACTTTCCTTGCTTTGTATCTCTGATTTGTTACCTACAGTTTTTTGAGATGAATGGGAAGTCTTGAGCAGTAAAAGAATGTTACATCCGCTCATATTTAAGGATGCAAAAATATAGCTCCAGAGAGATTCTAAGCACTGAGTTCTCTGTTATTAATGGAAGTGAAAGAGATAAGTTTGGAGCTATCAAAATTTGGGATTTGGAGTCACCTTCAGAGTCATCTTAACCATCATTTGAATTATCTGAGCTAGTAGATGCTGTCTTTTATCATTTAAATAGTCAATGTCATTAAACTTTATACACAATTTCTTTTTTATTATGACTTTTATTATGTTTTGTTGGTCACCATACATACATCATTAGTTTTTGATGTAGTGTCCCAGGATTCATTGTTTGTGTATAACACCCAATGCTCCATGCAATCTGTGCTCTCCTTAATACCCATCACCGGGCTAACCCATCCCCCCAACCCTCATCCCCTCTAAAACCATCAGTTTGTTTCCCAGAGTCCATAGTCCTCATGGTTTGTCTCCCAGTCTGATTCCCCCACCTTCATTTTTCCCTTCCTTCTCCTAATGTCCTCCATGTCATTCCTTATGCACAATTTCTAATTCATAATCAGATGAGTGGGAATTGAAATTAAAATACTTCTTCCTTTTTTCTATTATTTTTTATTTAGTTCCCCCCCCCCCAATGCTGTCTAATGCTCTTGGTGCAAAATTATCTTTTGTGCATATAAATCTGACTATTCATTCCACTTAGCTAACATAGCAAAGGAATCTAATATAATCTGAAGGGTCAAAGTAGCTCTCTGGAGGAAGTATCAAGGACATGAACAAGGAAGATGAATTTCCAGGCAGATAAAAAGAATTTGAAAGAAACTAAAGAAAGAGATTGTGCAGGGTAATCTAAAATATATTCAAGCAACAAGTCGCTCAGCTTGCCATGGGTGGAGAGAAAGAATGGGATGGTTCAAAAATGGAATCACGATGCTACTGAGAGATAAAGACAGAGTTGTACAGAAACAATGGATGAATCTGTATGTCATTTTTAAGTGCTTTCTCATGTGGAGTCAAAGTAAAAGCTTTAATGTGGGAGCTGGAATGTTCAGATTAGCATTTAGAAAAACCACTCTGGTTCAGTGTTGTATTAGTCCATTCATGTTGGACTATATGTTCTAGCCTGGACTACACATATGCTGTAACAGGACACATTGAGTGAGTGGCTTCTGACTAGTGGAAATTTATTTCCCACAGTTCTAGAGGGTGGCAAGTCCAAGATCAAGGTGCTGGCAGATTCAGTATTTGGTGAGTGCCTCCTTCCCAGTTCATAATAGCTGTCTTCTCTCTATAAGGTATAACCTCACATGGTCGAAAGAACAAGCGAATTCTTTGAAACAGTGCTATCCGCATTCATGATATCTCCACCCACATGACCTAATCATCTCCCAAACGTCTCACCTCCAGATACCATCACATGGGGGATTTGGTTTAAACATATAAATTTGGGGGATATAGACTAAATGTATATAGCTAATGGTTGTGGGAAACTTTGGACTAGAATTAGACTTGATATTCTCCTCTTTTCCAAGCCATGTTATTTCTTCACTTCTTTGTGTAAAGTATGGAATAAAAATCTCAAAATCCCTGAGATAGAAATCACTCATACTATTTTTTCTAGTAATATTTTTATTATGATATAATTTAGATGCCATATGATACACAGATTTTGACAGTTTCCTTGAGGTATACCTGACATACAGGTTTGCAGGGTACAATTTGTCAAATTTTGACATATGTGAACACTTGCAAAACATTAGCTCAAACAAAATGGAGAACATATCTATCATCTTTGGAACAATGTAGTGTAGAAGTAGAAACAGCAGACGTCCTGGTCCTGTTCGAGGGGAAACATTTTAAGTATGATATTAGCTATAGTTTTTCAGACAACATTTACCAGGTTGAATAAATGTCCTTCCATTTACTTTTTGAGGAGAGTTTTTATCAGGAATGAATGTTGGGATAAATTTTTAATTTCACTTATTTTCTCCATTGTGTTTATTTTCCATTTCATTGATTTCCACTCTGACGTGTATTATGTTCTTTCTTGCACTTCATGTTTTTGTTTCCTTTTCCTTTTCTTGTTTCCTGAGGTGGAAACCATAGTCATTGATTTGAGATCTATTTCTTTCTAAAAAGGCATTTTGTAGTATAAGTTCCCTTTTGTGTTCTGCTGTAAGTGTACCCCACAAATGTTTACATATTGTGTTTCCTTTTCATTCAGTACTAAATATTTGAAATTTAGCTTTTGATTTCTTCTTGAGGTCATAAATTATTTAGAAGTATGGTGTTTTACCAAAATATTATAATATTTGGCCAAAAAAGTTATTCTTGATTTTTTTTTTTTTTTTTTTTTTTTTTTTTTTTCTCATTTTATTTATTTTTTCAGCGTAACAGTATTCATTCTTTTTGCACAACACCCAGTGCTCCATGCAAAACGTGCCCTCTCCATTACCCACCACCTGTTCCCCCAACCTCCCACCCCTGACCCTTCAAAACCCTCAGGTTGCCCCAACCTCCCACCCCTGACCCTTCAAAACCCTCAGGTTGTTTTTCAGAGTCCATAGTCTCTTATGGTTCGCTTCCCCTCCCCAATGTCCATAGCCCGCTCCCCCTCCCCCAATCCCACCTCCCCGCAGCAACCCCCAGTTTGTTTTGTGAGATTAGGAGAAGAATAAATGAAACAAGATGGGATTGGGAGGGAGACAAACCATAAATGACTCTTATTCTTGATTTTTAACTCAGTTCCACGTGGGCAGAGAATGCATTTTTCTTTTATTCAAACACATTTCAATTTAATAATACTGGTTTTATGGCCCAGGATATGATCTATCTTGGTAAATGTTCTATGTTTTTAGTATCACAGCATTAGAGTAGTTCAATTACATTTCTTCTCTCCAAGATTTGGCATTATTCATGTCATGCTTTTTACTTCTACATATGTTGTGTACTTTGAAATGTACTCATTATTTTTTGCTTTGATCAATTCATTTAAAGATGTTAAATAATAGTTATTTATATTTACTTATATAGTCACCATTTTTTAGTGTCCTTAATTATCTTTTGTAGAACTAGGATTCCTTTTACTATTATTTTCTTCTTTCAAAGGACACTTTAAAATTTCTTATAATGAATGTCTCCCTTTGTCTGCATAAGGCATTATTTTTTTTTGAAAGATGTTTCATTGGATAAAAATTCTAAATTGGTAGGTTTTTTTTTAATTATTACTTTAAAGATGTTGCTCCACTGTTCTCTATCTAGCATCACTTCTGAAGCAGTCCTTATTTTTTGTTGTTGTTATCCTTTTCCTTTTACCATTTTAAAGATTTTCTATCACTGCCTTGAAGCAATTTGGTTATAATGTACTTTGGTGTAGTTCTCTTCATATTTTTTGTTCTTATAGTTCTTTGAGTTGTTTGAATAATAGTTTCACTCAATTTGGATAATTTTCAAACTTTATTTCTTCAAATAACTTTGGTCCTCTTTCTTCAGGGACAATACTCATGTATCTACCCAACAGGTTAGAGTTGTTTCTTAGATCACTGCTTATCAGTTCTTTTTTTTTAAGTAAATTTTCCTCTTTGTATTTTATTTTGGAAACTTTTATATTGCTATATTCAAGTATACTAAACTTTTCTCCTGAAATGTCTAATTCAACATGGTTCCACCCAGGATATTTTATTTTTCATCTCAGATATTGCCATTTTACCTCTAGAATATCTTAAGATCTTCAACCTTTCTTCTAGTTTCTTTAACATATGGAATATAGTCATAAAAATGTTTTAAATGCCCTTTGTAATATTTTCATCATGTGAGTCACTTGTGCATCTAGTTATATGAGTCATTTTTCTTTTCACTTGGGTTGCATTTGGCTGCTTTATTTACATACGTACTAATTTTTTTATTGGATGCTGGACATTGCAAATTTTTCCTTTTTAGACATTGGCTATTTTTTATATTCTTATAAATGTTCTTGATATTTGTTCTAGGACAGTTAAGTTATTTGAAAATCATTTAACCTATTGAATGAGAATGTCTTACTCTTCATCTTTACCAACTATGAATTACTTCTCATTGCTACCAAATTTTAGATAAAGAAACATACAGAATACTATATTGTATTTTTGTGTCCAGTTTCTTTCGTTTGTTAGGCTTTTTCATTTCAACCATGTTTTCACACTATCAGTAGGTTTTGTTTGTTTGTTTTGTTTTTGTGTTTTTAGTGCTTTATAATCAATTGTATGAATACACGACACCTCATCTAACCATTCCCCGATTAAGGGATTTGAGTTTTTTCTAGTTTTGGACTATTCTGAATAAAGCTGCTACAAACATTCTTGTCCAAATATTTATTTGAACAGATGTTTTATGGTTTTATCCTTTATACCAGTGTGTGGAATCACTGCTTCATAGGGTAGAAGTGTAAGTACTTAAGAAACTGTCAGATACTTTCCTGAAGTAGTAATATTCTCTCTTTATTTTCATCCCTACTTTCAACCTCCCCCCCCTTTTTTTTACTTATAAAAAGTGTATCTTTGGGATTTGCTCTTTTATGTTATGATGATAGCTGTTAAATGAAAGAGTTGTCCATATTGGTATTTCCATACCCATCTCCTGAAAGTTCCCGATTTCTAATAGATATGTGCAGTTTCAAGCCACAGTTGTATCACAAGAACCTACCAAATCACTAAGTGATAGAAGCAAATCACTACTCAAATGGAATCTGATTTCATTTGTATGATCTGATTCACTGTGTATCTTCTAGAATCAACATAAGGAGGATGTTTTTGACCATCAACTAATATCTTTGTGCTGATATTAAGAAACATATTTTTCCCACATAGTAATACACTTTCTTATCAATGTCCTATCATAACCGATCATTGGTACCTTCACACATATACAATATAGCTTACAAAATCATCTCTATTTAGTAAAATCTATTTTCTTCTTTCCAAATTTTCAATATTAAATAAAGCAAAAAGTCAGAAAGCATTTCCCATTATATATGAATTATGAATATGCCAATAGTGAATTATTAATGAGTATATGATTTAAACCAATTAAAAAGCAAAATATTTTGTGGCATGTCAACGAGACAATAATTGCTTTTACACATATAATATTGTTGATACATGACAACCATAATATCTAATATTAGAATTTTCTCAATAACACATCTGCTTTATTTTCTGAGAAAGTTGTCATTAATTTAGGTAGCTGATTTCGTTAGTGGCTGACTAATAGTAGAATGTGAATATCATTATACATTTTTAATATTTTACTATAAGCAATATTAGTTTAAATAATGCTTTTTAAATTGTTTGTTAAATAATTTAAGATTTCTTGACAGGTCAGATGAATTAAATCTAATGATTGCTCTCTGATTTGATCAGTCAATTAAGTGAAAACAATTGAGAAATCTTATATACGTAAGCATGACAAAAGCCATTGAAAAGGTTAAGAACTTGGAATTTGTGAATAAAACTACCTTCTGACAGAGAAACTAGACTGGGACTATAACTAAAAAGAGGCAAAAATTGTTTTTCCTTGAAGGAGAAAGTTTAAGAGGGAGGAGTCTTGGTCCATCTGAAGCATGGAAAAAGAAGGTCTCCATTAAATTAAAATCCTAATGCCTCCAGCCTTCTCTCAAGAGATGTTCTCCCAGCAGAAGAGATATTTCCTTCTCAGGCAGGTACACGGAGTGGGATCCCTGATGATATTTCAGGAAAAAGATAACGTGAAGCTCCAAGCTGCTTAGAGTCATAAAACTCACTACCTATAGTCTGAGTTTCATATCACTAGCGAGTCTTAAACCACTTCTGAAAATAATAATTGATTTCCCATTTTTCTTCCCAATTCTCACCTTTCTTAAAGAGTAGAGAATACCTACAAACCAATATACATTTATAGTCGCCTATGGTAAGACTTACATTTTTTCATTCAGATTAAAACATAAGTATATGGTGATTTTTTTGGATAATGCTAATTGGCACAATCTGAATCTACATCTAGAAAAGACATGGCTGCCATAGGTAGAATGCTGTAGTTGAGAACCAGGTACAGAACCTCAGACTAGGCAGTACTTAAAGCCTGGGATTCTGTGCAACTGAGATTGGGAAAGGCAGTGAAAGAGATCCAGGTTAGGTTTCGCAGGTACAATAAAAGAAGGCAAGTTTACCATCAAGTCAGGCAAACCAAAAGCAGATGCAAAACCTAAAATAAAAATAATATATAATTATACACTAAAGTCAGTTAAGATTTAATAAACCAACATGGGAAAAAAATTCCCTTCCTTACTATGGAGTCACACTATGCAATAAAGTAGCTACTAGCTACATGTCACTATTCACACATAAATTTAAAATAATTAATTAGAATTCCATGTTCTGTTTATCAGTTGGTCATTTCCTTTCTCAAAAACCACATGTGGCTAGTGGCTACTTTGTTGGATAGAGCAAGTCTAGTGCATTTCCTTCATCACAGAGTGTTCTATTGGACAGTGCTTCTCTAAAGTAATGGCCTCATCCATTTGCATGGATAAATCATCTGGTTTAAATGTACAGCTTCCCAAAAGACAATTCTATAGAGGCCAGCAACTCAATACAGATGAAAAAAATAGTTATGGACCTTTTTAAGCTTGTGACTAGACAAACTGTGATGAAAACATCAAGGTCTTGTGGAAATACACATATGTCCTCTCTGACATCTCTTTCTAAAGCTTCAGCGCATAGTGTATTTTGGCAAGTTAGTCATAGTTTCATTCATTCGCTCACACATTCAGAAATCATTGAGTGTACTAAGCTATGGTAGGAGGTAGAAATACAAAAGAAAGAAAGAAAGAAGAAAGAAAAAAGGAAGATACACAGTGTTCCTATAAGAATCTGATAGCACAGAAGTGAAGGTATACATGCAAGAAAATCATTCCAGTATATTGTCATTAATGTTATAATGGAAACAGTTTCAGCTGATTTTGTTTTTTATTTTTTTAAAGACTTTATTTATTTATTTGACAGAGAAAGAAAGAGACAATGAGAGGCAACACAAGAAGGGGGAGTGGGAAAGGGAGAAGCAGGCTTCCCCTGGAGCAGGGAGCCCAATGCAGGGCTCGATCCCAGGACCCTGAGATCATAACCTGAGTCAAAGACAGATGCAACAACTGAGTGACCCAGGCGCCCCTCAGCTGATTTTAAAAAGGCAATTCTTTCAGCAATTTGAGGATGATTTAAGGGAAGATGAAGATTAGAGAAAATAAGTTTGTGTACCGAGTCTTAAGTAAGGCTGTAGAAGAGGTAATAGAAGAAAATAAATTCATAAATACTCGGGAGGACAGTTGACCATATAAAGTCCTTGACTATAGGTACTAACTCAGTATATTATTTAACTGAAGTTATTATTTTACTCATTATTTTTTTAACTAGTATATTATGTAACTAAATGATCACTCATTGAATGAAGAAAATGAGAGGAAAAGATGATACAATTTAATGATATCTTAGTGCAGATGTCATGGAGAATGAGGTGTGAAAGAATTCTCACTCATCTGTTCCATACCATGTTCTCTTACCCTATTATAAGACATACTGCCCCATACTGTTATAGGAAATTTTATCTCATGACTCTACCTCTTTCATTTCTCTCAAAGTTGTTCGAATTTCTTCATCCCCATTTCTATTGATTTAGTTTTTTCTTTTTGTTTTGTTTTTCTTTATAGGGAATTAAATAAAAGCTACCGTTTGTTTGTTTGTTTGTTTGTTTGTTTGTTTTTAGACTCTAATCTAGGTCTTCTCAAACTGATTCTCACCCGACCACTGAGGTAACTTTTGTTTTTAAAGATTTTGTTTATTTATTTGAGAGAGAGAGACACAGAGAACATGAATGGGGGGAGGGGCAGAGGAAGAGGGAGAAGCAGAGTCTGGGCTGAGCGCAGAACCCCACGTGGGGTTTGATCCCAGGACCCTGAGACTACCTAAGCCGAAGTTGGACACTTAACCCACTGAAAGACCCGGGTGTCTTTGAGGTGACGTTTTAAATCTAAAATATGAATATAATCAAATCACCCCCTTTAATTTCAATGAATATTCATTCCCTAATAGATAAATAGAAACTCCTAAGAACGGAATTACTTTAGAACATAGAATGTTTCCTTTCTCCTCCCCATGTATATTCACAACCTCAAATGTAAACTTTGAACCATATTTAAGCTGTCATAATTTTCATAATAAAGTGTGTTCTTGTTCTCTCTTCTGTCTTTCGACTTATCCCTTACTGTCAACACTCTCTACCTCAAACCCCACACTTTGCCTGGTTGTTTATGTTGGTCCTGCTGGGCTATTTTCTGTACCACATTTAGAGGCGGTTTTCCTTATTCATTTTCCTGCTCCCTCCACCTAGATTAGGTACCTTCTCCACGAAGTCATATAATCTTCTAAAAGCCTAGAAGAGTACTTTTCACAAAGGGTTTTGATCTCTTTATTGTAATATGCTTGCTTTACCTTCTTCAGCATCTAGAAGAGTGCTTAGCAGTGATTTTTAGCAGGAAATGGAATACAGAGAGAGAAGATTTGGGGGAAATTTACAAATTCTCAGTAGTTACACAGAGGTGTCTGGCAATCAGAGAAGTAATCTAGGCCCAAAATAAATGTGAAGTCACTGAAATCTAGTGAGTAGTTTAAGGAATGAGTTTATAGAAAATGTCCACGGAGAAAGGCAATGTCCCTAGATGTTTTCGTGATTTCCTCTTCGGTTCAAAGTTGTTGTTCTTTTAAGATTTTATTTATTTGAGAGAGAGAGAGAGAAAGAACATGAACAGAGGGGAGAGCCAGAGGGAGAGGGAGAAGCAGACACCTGGCTGAGCAGGGAGCCTGATAAGGAGTTCAATCCCAGGACCCTGGGATCATGACCTGAGCTGAAGACAGATGCTTAACTAACTGAACCACTCAGGCACCCCTCAAAGTTTAGTATTGTAAGCTGAATTTAAAAATTCATTTATACTGGTAACCCATGCTCTCTTCCATCTTTACACCTGCCTCTGTTACTAGTTTTGTAATATTAATGAAATTTTTCATATTGTATTTTCTTGGTACTATTTATCATAATTTCTTTAATTTTGAACTTGATTCTCCAAACACTTGAGTATCAGCAGATCACCGGGACAGTCTTCTCTGCTATTCTGCATTCACTTTTTGCTGACGAGTTTTAACTATTAATTGGTGACCTGTTAATTTCCTGAGACACCACTGCCCACTTTTTTAGCAAATATTTATAGAAAAATCTAATGATAAAAATAAGTCACATGAAGGAGAATGGGACATTGCCTCATAGCTACCTATTGAATCATCAAGAATGATTTTTCCCTACTAGTAGATGTAAGATTATTTTTCTTTTTTTTCTGGAAAATTCAGCAAAGTAAGTCTTTGCAAAAGTAGGTCCATATATTTCCAACATTGATTTTGAGATGACAGGCTCAGGAATGCCTTAAGGATTCTGGGTGCTCTTCTTAGAATCTCAATTGCAAAATTGCCTATGAAAATTGAATTTGATCACATAACTCCCTTAATTAAAATTGTTTAGTGCTTCTGACTGTACTAAAAATACAGAATTTTTTACAGAGTCAACAAAGGCCCCACTGATTCAGTCTATGGTTAAATGCTGATCTTACTCTCAGGTCATTTTGTCTTGCTCACTGTGTTTTGGCTATACCAGTCTTCACTCTTCCCTGGGTTTTCACACATATATTCTTTGAGTGGTTCTTCTCTAGAACTTTCATCCTTCTTGACTCTCTTCTGGTACAATTCCAATTTTTACAGTTTAACCTAAATTTTCATTTACTCAGTCACCCTTTACTCTTAAGTGTAAACTTTGTCCTCTGTAATGCTCTCTACTCACTATATTGGGTAGTTGGCTTAATATGTAACCATATCTTGACTTGTGTAATTATATGTGTAAGGTTTGCCTACCCATTATACTGCAAACTGTATCACAGGAAAACCCAGTCTGCTAGCTAATCATTCAGTCCTTAGCTAGTACCATAATATCTGGCTCACAAGAAGTGTTTAGGGAACATTTGTGGAATGAACATTCTTCAAGATATTTTCTTTAGAAGGAAGTTAATCATAATTCATAATTTATGGGCTTTCAACTAGTCTTAACAAAACTGTTACTGACACGTCCAAGAAATAAGGTTTACCTCCATAAAGATTGAATAATAAAACCGTAAACATGACAATGTAGGGGCAAATCTGTAAACATATCATTATAAATTTGAACCGGTCATAAATGAATCATGTATGATGTTCTATGTCAATTGCCATTGCAATCACAAGAATATTTTTCCTTAAATTCTATTTTCATTCTTCCCTTACTGGAATTTAACTAGTTTTAAAACTAACTTGCTTACATTCCCTTACTTCCCTTACTGGAATTTAACTAGTTTTAAAACTAACTTGCTTACATTTTTCAAGATATTAAAATTAGGTTCAAAAGAAAAATTCACATATCACAAATAAAGTGTACCTACTATATTATATAAAAGACTGTGCTGAGCCTGGAAGACTTCAAAAAGAGATCTTAGATGCATTTTCTACTTATGAGTTAGACCATGAAAACTGAGCAGAAAATTCTGATAGGGAGAGTCGGTGATGATAACCTTTCAGATATAGCAAGTGCACGAAATAAGAAAATTCTTTGCAAAATTATTCATCAGTTATATGTTATGTTTGAAATATAGAGTATATGAGTGCAGTAATGAAAATGAGGGCTAAAAAGACAGTTTGGAACCAGCAGGTGTGGAGTTCAAAGTGTCACTAAATGACATGTCAAAAGCTATTATTTATATTGCAGGTAACAGGAGGAAAAAAAAAAACGACAGCTAAAGACTATTTTGTTCTTTGCAGGAAACAAATGATTTATCAAGTTCCATTTTGTAAACAACTAGATTGGGGGTGTGAGGAGTAGATTAAAAAACCAAGTGTTGGAAACAGGAAAAGATAGAAAGTGCTCCAATTGGGATAGAAAAAGACAATGAGGGTCTGGCTCTGTATAGGTGTATAAAAACAATCCAAAATAGGTGAGGGTATGTACTTGTTTCCATATATATATATATACAGACACACATATATATCTATTCAACTTGGAGGTCAACAGTCTTGGAAATATAGTTGGAGATCTAGACAAGTGCTGAGGGGGAGTGGACCTGGTGATTTCAACAGTAAGTTCAAAAGAGGTAGGTGAAATGAGTAATGCCAAATAGGTTGGAAATAACTCCCTTAAAGTCATGAAAAAACAAAGAAGCACCTATTAGTTCAACATTGCATTAGGGGTCATAGACAGCTTTATAAGACAAGAAGAAACTTAAACACAAAAGATTGAAAGAAGAAATAAGACATTCATTATTTGATTATCATGTGATTGTTTACATAGAAAATCCAAATTAATCTAGAGACAAATGTGTAGAAATAAAAGGAGAGCTTAGCAAGGTGGCTTAATATATGATATCCTCATCTACATTTATATACAAGGAACCAACCATATAAAAACAGTATTTTAAGAAAGACACCATTTATAATAGCTACAAAAATTATAAATTACCTAGAAAAAAATGAAACAAATACATGTAAGAATTATATGCAAAATAAATTGTAAAGGACATTAAAGAAGGCAAGTAAGTGTTCATGAATAAGAAGGTAGTATTAAATAAATATAAAAATTATTTCCAAATTGATACAAAGATTTGACTTCATTCTGATTAAAATTCCAGCAGTTATGTTTTACTGTGTGTGTATCATTCAAACGACTGATTATGAAATTTATGTGATATAACAAGGTACTTCTGAAGACAGAGAATAAAATTAAATACAAAACCAGAAACAGACCCGTACATGTATGATAGGTCCCAGATGTAGCATAAGAGATAACTGAGAAAAGGAGATACCATTCAACAAATTAAGTGAGGGAGAAAAGATGTTTATACAGATGAGGGAAAAGGGAATGTACATATTCGAATTGTACTAAAATTATAAAATAAAACTTTAAAATTTTTAGAAAAACATATAGATGAATATCATTCTGCTATCAATAAAGGAGGCATCTCTTTTCTTTTTTTTTTTTTAAGATTTTATTTATTTACTTGACAGAGAGAGATCACAAGTAGGCAGAGTGGCAGCAGAGAGAGAGGGAGGAGGAAGTGGGCTCCCTGCAGAGCAGAAAGCCCGATGCAGGGCTCGATCCCAGGACCCCCGGATCATGACCTGAGCCGAAGGCAGAGGCTTTAACCCACTGAGCCACCCAGGTACCCCCAAGGAGGCATTTCTTAAACAGAATATCAAAAGTGTGAACAATAAAATCATGGAATGATACATTTGGCAACATTAAAATTAGCAACTTATATTCATCAAATAGACTTTTTAAAACATGAAAACACATGAGTAACACAGGAGAGGAGATGTTTGCAGCAAATAAAACCAAGTAACAGATTAGATAATATCAATACTATTTCGGTGCCTAGAAATCATTAAGAAAAAAAAGTCAATAGAAACCTAGGTAAAGGTCCTGAGTAGACTTTTGAAAGAATATGAAACACATGTAACTAATACACATGGAAGATGATCAATAACACTAGTCAACAGGAAAAGACAACTCAAGACCACAATGGCTTTTGACACATTTGATAAGAAAAAATTAGAAAAAATAAAAAAATCCAAGATCAAGAATTGGAGAGGAAAGGTTCTCCCACATATTGATGATTTAGGTGCTGACCAGTGCAGGTTTGGCAGTGTCAGAGAGTAGCACATTGACATATCCCAAGGCTCAGAGTATGTATATCTAATAAATATCTTAACATATGGATACCAGAAGACATATATGAAGATTTATATGTACTAGCACAATATATAACTTTAAAAAAATTGTTGTAGACACTGACTAGAGAACAAATAAAGAAGTAATGGTAGAGTTAGTCAGTAAATATTATACAGCAGTGAAAAATGGTGAACAAGAGCTATCAGGAAAAAACATTAATAAATCTAAGTAACATAATTTCAAATTAAGAGGAAGTTCCAGAAAACATAGAATATCATACTTTTTCTCTATATATATCTCTCTGTCTTTCTGGAAATTTTCATTTCCACTGTTTATCGTCTGGAGTTTGTAAGTAGAAGGAAGGAGAGATATAAGGAAACTACTGAAATTACCAAAAAGCTTGGGATGATGAGGATATAGGCAAAATGGGAGTAACAGAAGTCTCCATGGAAACAACGTGGGTGGGGCGAAGAGTTTTTGCTCAGAGACAGTAATTTCAGAGTTTGATACTTAGGAGTGAGGGTTTATTCCTAGTGTCACTGAAGGCAAGGATGCAGCTAGACGTGTGGGTTACGAAAATTACTTTGGAGTAAAGGGACTCAGGATTGTTATTGGGTCCCTATTGTAGATGAAGTTTATTCTTGTTGATGTCTTGCTGCTTTCAAAAAAAAAGGGGGGGGGAGGGAGGTATATTTTCTATCAATCTTATATCATAGTCTGTTTAAGAGCTTGTATGAGAACTCAAGAATGTGCTATGGCTATGTCCACTAACCGAAGACAAGTCTCCAATAGAACCCTCCCTGGGTTGCTTGGAAAGATTATAAAGTTGTGAAACATAATAGTCTCGTTTCTCTGGCAATGTATTCACTATCTCTTTTATAACCCCCCCCCCAATATCCAATAATTAAAGTTTAGAGCTGGGAGAAGCTTTGTCCCAGACCCTCATTTCTTCTTACTCAGTGCTCTTTACTGAGACTTTCTTGTTTACATTCACTATTTCAGTTAATATCTTTTTGATGCTGACTTTACTCTTTATGCATTTACTCCAGACTTTAATTCACACATATATAATGAATTGAAATTTCTTACAAAAATTTTCCATTTGGATCTTTCAAAGATATCTCTGCCTGTGTCAAAAATTACATGTATTTGCTTCTTCATAAACCTAGAAATTTCTTACACTTTCTTCTATTTGAGTTGATGACAGTTAGTTGGGAAAAACCATACATCTGACATAGATTTGCATAGCATAGTTGATATTATTAGTTCTCATAAAACCAATTTTGCTCTCCTTCTGGACTGCAACTCCCTACAGCACTTGGGAACCACTTAAAATAGGTCAGAACTCTGTGAATAGATACTACTAAGCCTTTCTGAACGTGTTGTAGGAGAAGGCTTCGTGAGGGTGCTAAAAGACTGAAGAATCTGGATTGTGAATTACCACAGGGAAGGTAATAGCCATGAAGAGACATGGAAAAACAAAAACAGAAACAAAACCAAAACAAAACCCACAACAGAGTTTTCATGAATGAGGGATAAACTTTTATTTAATAAGCCATTGAGGGGCACCTGGGCGGCTCAGTGGTTTAAAGCCTCTGCCTTCGGCTCAGGTCATGATCCCAGGATCCTGGAATCAAGCCCCGCATCGGGCTCTCTGATAAGCAGGGAGCCCGCTTCCATTCCTCTCTCTCTGCCTGCTTCTCTGTCTACTTGTGATCTCTGTCTGTCAAATAAATAAATAAAATCTTCAATAAATAAATAAATAAGCATTGAGATGTCACTGTTGCTTGTTACTATGACCAAATATAGTGGCAAACAACATTGCAATCATTCTGAGTTTCATAGCTGTAAGACTTTTAAATTAATTTAAGTTCTCTTGTCAGTAGTTTGCTTGTCCATAAAATGTGTGATAGTATTAATCCTAACCGCATAATATTGTTCAATGTACTAGAGGAGGTAATTCAAACATGGCGCTCTTTATAAATTACAACACAGCAAGGATTAACAACCTTTATATTATTGAATTCACCAGGAAACTATGTGAATTTTTGCCTGCTGAATATCTTTTGAATCTGTCTCTTTCTGTTCCTTTTTACTGTTACCAATTGGGTTTAATCTAAACTAACCAGACTACTTATTGATAGGGCTTCCTCACTAATCTCCCCATATCCACTCTGGTACATATTTAAACTGTGCTCCAAATTGCAGCCTGAATGGTTTTTACAAAATGAAGATCTTATCCAACAATCTTGTTTCTGCTTAAGAGATTTAAATAGTTTGCCATTGCTCTTTGGATAAAGATCAAATCATTAAGGTCACTTGCATCACCTTGCTAAGGTCTAGATCCTAGCTATAAGTGTATCCCAGTTATGTATTCCCATACCTTCTTTGCTCTCCAACAGTACCATCTGTTAGTACTTGTCATGGTCCCTCCTGTCACAGGACGTGTACATGTACTTTGTCACAGGTTTGTGATTTTTTTTCTCTTTACTGAGTGCCTACTGCTCATCATTCACTGTCTCAGTGCAAACATCACTAACTCAGAGAAGCTTACCCTGATCCTCAAGTCTAAAATAAGGTTTGTTTTTTTTTTTTATAAAAGACTGATAAAACACTGTATCTTTATTATCCACCACATGTGTGAGAAAAACTCCAATGCATTTTTTGGTAGACTTTATATAGGGGTTAGATAATGGGAATTTGACTCAGTTTCATCCTGTTTCAACAAGGATGTTGTCAGTGTTATAAACTCAGTTGTTGGGTCACTGTTTACTTCTACCTTGCAAGAAAAGTAGGGAGCTTTTTAAAAAAGGCGGGGGGTGGGGCGCCTGGGTGGCTCAGTGGATTAAGCCGCTGCCTTCAGCTCGGGTCATGATCTCGGGGTCCTGGGATCAAGCCCCGCATCGGGCTCTCTGCTCCGCGGGGAGCCTCTGCTCCGCGGGGAGCCTCTGCTCCGCGGGGAGCCTGCTTCCTCCTCTCTCTCTCTGCCTGCCTCTCTGCCTACTTGTGGTCTCTCTCTGTCAAATAAATAAATAAAATCTTTAAAAAAAAGGCGGGGGGTGCAGTGGTGAAATTTTTTCTTATACCTATGTGAGGACAAAGGGAAAAAATCAACACAAATGGGAATAGCATCTGTTCAAGAAAAATTTGGGTAAAGTTTTGATGTCATATTTTGCAGATATTGGGAAATTGCCACCCTGAGTAATAGAATGGCAGTAATGTTCTAATAATACAGTTAACATCTTAGTATATGTTCTCCACACCTGGAAGACTCCTACCCTGTGCCAGGGTTTGAAGTCAGTAGAAGTTATATACTCATGGGAAGAAGATACAAATCAATAATATGTCTCATTATGACAATATATGCTTATCTGTGAATCTTTTATACATATAAACCAATTTTTCATATATTTACCTCTTTAATTGTGCTGCCTGAGGGCTACTGAGGAAAGTCCCATCATTCATCAGAATCTAACAAAAGGAACACTTCTTTGAAATCATTTTATAATTTCTATTTATGTATTTAGCATTTTGATTAAGATCACCCTCCTCTAAATTATGACATCAAGCAAAACGTCTCCTTCTCGATCAGCACTGTACACAGAGTATCTAACACAAAGCTTGGTTTATAATGTAAATTCGTTGTTCTTTTTCATATAAACAAATAGGCACACATTTAATCGATTAATGTTGGCAAGGTAGAGACTAACAGGCCAATTCGAACCGAGGTGTCCAATTTTTTAAAGAATGAGAAAGAGTATCTTGGGAATCGAAGTAACAGTTACCGTAAGTGAAAGGTATTCTGCAGAGTGAAGAAACTGGGAACTACTTCTTTTGTTGTGTTTCAAACAAATAATGTTATAAAGGAAAACCCAGGTTTCCATGAGGGAAAAAGATATAGGAATGTAGAGGAAAACAGTAAGATATCAGAGTATCTGACAACGAGAGGGAGTGAGAAAGGTGGTGGCAGAGAGCATAAGAGTGGTAAGTGAGCAAAATAGGGGGTTAAAAGTACAAGGTCAGTTTTAGTGGGCTGGGTGAGAGACTATAAAACACCGGGGATGGCAGAGATTGTAGTCTATTTCCAATGCTTATTTATACATTTTCCTCCGTGGTCGAACCCTTGACTTTTTAGCTGACACATGGTTTCCTGATTCAAGTCTACATTTCCTAACCTACCTTACAACTACCTGTGGGCATATGACTAAGTTGACCAAGGTAACATACGACTTGTGTGTGATATGTTACCTTAAAAGAAAGAAACAAGACTTTTTTGTTTCCTTTTGTTCCTCCCTCCTTGTAGAAATGTGGATACAGGGGCTGGAGGTATAGCAACTATCCTAAACTATGTAAAAATCTTAAATTAGAAGCTGGGATATAGGTAAATGTCTTAAAAAAACATTTAAAATATTATAGAAGGAGCATATGTGCTGTGTGTCTTTTATTTCTGCTCTTACCGTATGCATTTTGATAAAAGTGAGTTAGATATATAATCTATGATAGATTTTTCAGTGTATTAATAATGTTGGATTAGGTACTAAACTCTACAGATTGACTTTAAGGTAAACTGTACTGGTAATTGAGAGTGTTATATTTTGGGAAGTATAATATTATAGAAATCTCCAGCTGAAATATAGGAAAACAGCAATTCTCCTTTGAAAGAGGAGGGATATATTTGGTTATAAACATTTTTTAAGTTACCCTCATAATAAATGTGAAAGCAAGATACAGTGTAAGGCAATACATTAAAGAGGAATTCTTAAAATCTTACAGTTCAGCATGGTTCACTAACAAAGTGTTTCTTATCTGCATTATAACACATGTTTCTTGAGCTTTATATAATAGAAATTGGAATGTTTTGAATTAGACCTAAGCCCTTAGAGTATAAATTACACTAGCTTCCAAATTTAGCATTATTTGACAGATACTAAAATAGAAGTATTCCCCATTTCAGAAATATTCTTGGACTCCATTTTGTGAAATTCATTTTTATGGTGAATGTATCCCCTTTAAATACAGAGTTAGATTATTTAGTAAAAAGAAAACATTGGCAATATTATGTCCTTTACAATTTGAAAAGCAAGGTCTGTTCTCTCTCTGTTGTATTCGAACCAGAGCATTCCTAGTTTTGATTTGCTCCCTATATTGTATTTCTGCATAATATTTTCTTTAACATGAAGTCTTGTTCCAGTGAAGAGTGAAGGATTGAATGGATGCATCACATTTGCTCCTTACTCAACCATAAAAATTACAGTAGACAGATTTTTTTAATGCATAAAACTCCAAGAATAAAAACAGAGAGGTGAAAATTTCACAAAATTTTAGAAGGAGATAGGCTTATGAACAAATGGTAGTTAACTAAGCAGATTCGAGAAAATAGAATTCAAAGTGGGCAGTGTGAAGAGCTGTCAACCAATCAGATTGTATAACAGAATTCTTTTTTTTTTAATATTTTGTTTATTTATTTGAGAGAGAGAGAATAAGAGAGAGAGAGAGCATGAAAGGGGGGAGGGTCAAGCAAACTCCTCACTGAGCAGGGAGCCCGACTCCCTCCTAGGATTCTACGATCATGACATGAGCGGACTGCAGTTGCTTAACTCACTGAACCACACAGGCATGCTGTATCACAGAATTCTTTAAGGCACAGGAACCAGCTGTGCTAACCACATTAATAACTAGTAATAGAGAAGAGAGAATACAATAAGGAGGACCTCCTAAATGTATTTTGAAAATGGTGGATCCCTGTATCCCTCCCCTCCCTCTTCTTCACCTCTGGGTGCCTGTTCTCCACCAATTCAGCAAAATGATAGTGTTATTCTCAAAAGAGAAAAAAACACAGTACTCCAGGCTAGAGGATGCCAGGTCCGGTTGAAAGCCCAATTACTAAATTTGAAACAGGTGGTTAAGTGACCTTAGTTCTGAATTCAGAGAGTGAAGAACTCCAGTTCTCTTAAACAATGCTTACCATGGTGCATAAACAATGAATCTTGAAACACTGAAAAAATAAAATTATATTAAAAAACAAAACAAAACAGGGGAGCCTGGGTGGCTCAGTGGTTTAAGCCTCTGCCTTCAGCTCAGGTCATGATCTCAGGGTCCTGGGATCGAGCCCCGCATCGGGCTCTCTGCTCAGCAGGGAGCCTGTTTCTCCCTCCTCCTTTCTGCCTGCCTCTCTGCCTACTTGTGATCTCTGTCTGTCAAATAAATAAATAAAGCCTTAAAAAACAACAACACAGACAACAAAAACAATGCTTACCAGAACACTGGCAGTCAGGGCCTTAATCTCTAGGCAAGAAACTAAAAGAAACTTTTCATGAGAATCTAACAGGCCCAAGAGGAAAGATCCAAAGATATGGACATTTTGAAGGATTCATCAACAAATAGCCCAATTAGATTAGTCTATAGAAAAGCTCAAATTAGATAAATATTCTTCCTTACACCTCTGTGCATATAGAACTTCCAACTCAGATTTTAGTCATTTTTTGTTAATCATTAACAGGTTGCTAAGAATTAAACATTTGAAGAAAACCTCTAAAACAGAAGATAGGAATCCAAACAAGCAAGTAGGACAAATGCAACTAGGTAGAAACAGAATTATTCTCAGGAAGAAGGGAATGTCATAGGATTGCTATTAATGTTTTCTGTGATATGAGAAGATATTATGGCCATAAAATAAGAACTCATAAAAATCAAAATAATTTCATGTTAAAAGAAGTTGTCAGAGTGAACACAGGAAGCAGAGAAAAGCAAATCCTCAAAGTGATGGTTCAGAAAGTTTTCTCGAATCTCAAGGACAACAAGACTAAACTGAAAAAATTATCAAGAGCCCAGCACAATGGATAAAAGTAGATATATGCCTATTACTTGGGTATTTCACGATGCTGAGAATACAAACCTAAAAGAGAGCTTGAAAAATTACAAAACATCAGGGATCTGAATGATTTTAAGGTTTTCCACAGTAGTCTAGAAGTAAGAAAGCAATGAAAGGATATCTTGAAATTTATCTAGGAAAATTATTTTCAATTTAGAAATTTATACCCAGCAAAACCAACAATTATTCATGAGCATAGAATAAAAGCATTCAGACATATACAGCCTTTTTCAGAAATATCTCAAAAAAAAAAAAAATATCGCAAAAAATGGACCTGTCCTGGAATTCTCAAGAAGCCACCAAAACCAGAGAAAAAACCTAGAAAAGAGAGGACATATATTAGAAGCAACAGAAGATTCAATACACTTGAGATTAAGGGGATCCTGAGGAGGCAAATGAAGGTAGGAATCTCACAATAATAATTATGCTGCAGACATAGACAGCCAATCATCAGTCCACAGTCATCAGTGTGATTCAAATTACAGATACATTCAGTATTGTCATGATCAAAATCCTCACTGTCATTGTACCACCTTTTAAAGCTGAAAAGATAATCTCAGGTGAGCCTATTCCATATTGTCATTCATACTTTGCCTTCCTTAATCAGACACAGATGAAGTTCTTCTTGTATATTCTGTGACCTGTTTGAAACAACCAGGCACTCTCTTCTATGACAGTACTCTGCTTAAATTTACCTTTCAGAGTTGGAGGTGAACAGCAGTAAGCCTACAGCCTATGTCCGGGGAACAATTTTTGGTGCACCCAACAACCAAATGCTGTGATACTGTGATGTTGCTGTACAATTGTATACAATTTGTTGTATGCATATTTCATAATAAACAAATATTAAAAAGTATCATTGTGCTAAAATACTTTTAAATCATTAGTGTTTAATATATATGCCCATTCAATAATAACAAGAAACTTGTATAAAAATGTAACTGAGTTGCAAAATTTAGAAACATTTTAATTAATAAAATATCCTTATCCAAGTTACTGTATTTGTTAGATAAAATATAACCACTTGATGTTCTCATAGTGGTTAGGGTTGTTCATCTGTAAATATGTGAAAAGTTCCTTGGTATTCTCCTAGTTGTTAGGGTTATTCAGCTGTAATATATATATATGTTACAAATACAGATTTGTGTGTGTATATACATATACTAATATAAATCATTGGTATTTTCATCTGGTTAGGGTCATTTAGTTATGGCATATGTAAATATATCCCCCCTCATCTTTCTTAATTGCTAGAGTTATTTGTGGTATATGTACCTCCGTTGATTACCTGAAGTTGTCACATTATGTTCTTCATTGTAACACATGTTCTCAACCTTCTCTTCTTATAATTTAAGTGTTTTGCTAGAGAATAATGCTTACTTCAATATACTACCTTCCCAGAAAGTGGACACATTTTTTTTTACTGGTTGAATTTATTTTGAAAGTAATAAAGATTTTATTAAGATTAAGAACAGTATCTCAAAAAAAAAATATAGTATCTCATATATGCCTAAGCACCTATTAAGTAGGGAATTATCTGTTTTGGCTTTAACGTAGAAACCATTTAGGAAATGAATAAAAATTAAAATTACACAGTGTTTATATATCCTAGATTACCATTAGAGTAAAAATACAGCAGTTTTTTTTACACTTTTCAAAATGGTTAAATTTAATATTTGAATAAAATAATTGCCACATTTTACAATTGAAATAATTATTTCTTGACTACTTAAAAAAATTAAAGTTGTCATTTCTGGCCTATTATTAAGTTTGTTTAATATAATGAAGAATTGAACTTTAAAAATGCTTTAAAATATGATTAGAGTCTGATTGATAAAAACAATATCATACAAAATTTGAACATTTTTATGAGCTATGTTGAAGTTATTTACCATGTAAAAAAAAAACAATGCTGAGATTTTTAGTAGTGGCTATGTAACTCTCTAAAATTAAATCTGGGGACAAATTATCATTGAAATACACATTTTAATCAAAAAAAGCTGACACTAGAAATTTTGAAAATACTTGGGCATTTAATTTTTAATTTAATCAGATATTAGCAACTTGATTATGCAACTTCTATGAGTTTAAAAAATACAGAGCTTTTTCTTATTTATTTATTTATTTGTTTATTTATTGGGTCATCTGTCATTAAAATGGTTACCTTTTTTTGCTTTAAAGAAATTCTGATAGGATGTTAACATCTAACCCACACCATTACTAAATATTGATATTATCTCTCCTTTTGCTGAGTTACACTGAATTATCGATGCACAAAGGAATTCTCAACTTGGACATAAGTTGAACTTCAAATATCATATAAGTAAACACCATACAGTCTTAAATAACCCTATTGAATATAGTCAATATCCACTCATAGAAGAAGCAAGATCATGACTGCTGCTTCTGGAACTGCCATTTTTCTCATTTAAACTATCCTAAACTGAAAGATTCCAAGTTCCATCCCAGTCCAGCTTTTCCTACATCTGTTGTAGTTCATCACTGAGCCTTTTTCTTCTTTTCTCCAGGCGGTTCAAAAGCGGCCATCCTTGATGACCTAGAAGACTTCAGGAAATGGTCTTCCCCTCGAGCAATGAACATATTGTGCATTCTTATACATATACAAGAGAAAAATGAAAGTCAAAGCTGAAAGTAAAATGGACATAATTTTAATGATTTTTTTTTAATTTTGTGCATTGGATTCAAACAGCAAACTGTGTGCACTCAACTGTTATCACAATGTTGTCAAGAGGTCTGTGTCTTTACCATTTTACACACAATTGTTCATTACAGTATGTTTTCAGCCTCGTGGAAACCCGGGGTGTGGCATGGTAAGCAATGGTGGTAGTGCACCTAGCTTTTATATTATCTAACTTGAAAATATTTCTCTTCTATGATTCCTTTTTTTCTTGATAAAAATAGTTTTCACCAAACGTTGGTGGTGCACACGCACTACCATTCATGCTTGACATCACACCCCTGACAGGAACACATGTTCTTATTTTGTTGATAAAAAGTATTACAAAAATTTCCATACAAAAACTATTTTCATAGAAATCTTGCATTTCCACAAATAAACCTGAACATTTTTTTGAAAAAAACTGCTCAAGAATTTTGTTCATTTAACATTGTGACTGTATTGATAAATGCAGTCCACTTCAAAGTTCTCCACACATACTTTTCTATGGTTG
Source organism: Meles meles (assembly GCF_922984935.1). Classification (NCBI taxonomy): domain Eukaryota; kingdom Metazoa; phylum Chordata; class Mammalia; order Carnivora; family Mustelidae; genus Meles; species Meles meles. The sequence goes on from NC_060070.1 coordinate 30,040,734, forward strand.
ACCAGTCCCCTTTCTCCTTTCACCAAGATCTGCCCAGGCTCCATCAAGTTCGTTTATAACAGGAACGAGGGTTTAGGTTAACATATCTGAATGTTAGAATGAAAGCTTCAGTCTTCCACAGAACCATCGATACTCAGCCCTCTTTACAACTTACGACAAAGATTGCAAAACATCGTCCTTATTAATTCAGAATCTCTGAACCAACTGTTGCTTTTTTATTCTTGGGATGGGGTTGGGGAAAAGGTGTAAAGGGATAGGTAGGGATCTGGTAGAGTTGTATGTTAAATCTCCTGCCTTAGTAAATTTAAGAAAAAACATTATTGCCTTAGTAATTGACATTTCTCTCTTTATCAGTGACACAGACTGTCAAAAGAAAGAAAAAAAGAAAAACACTGATGAATATTTGCTTTATATTCCACTTGCCATGAAATTCAGATTTGTTTCTCATTACATTTTTTTTCACATCCTATAAAAACATATCGTCTATTCAGATGATCATTATACTGAGTAGCTGGGAGCTAGGAACATCACCACCTCTATTACCTGGGTGTCAGAAGACTGTACTGTTTCTTCTAACACTACAGTTTTTGCTGATTCCAAGTATTTTTATGCTTAATGATTTTTTTTTTTTTTTTTTTTTTTTTTTTACCGGTTACCCTTGGGCATTGATATTCCACCTCCTGGCAACAGTTGGATTTCAAAAGGAACCTGTAATTTCTCACTGGACTGCATTTGAAACCAGCCACAAAATGCGCATGTAACATTCACTCAAAAGAAGGGAGGAACCCATGATAAACAGTGTAACCCAGTGTAACTTGGTTGATCCATGATGCTTGTAAATCAAGTCTGATCATTGCAACTGCTAGGATCACAGAGTCTCTAGTTCATAGACACAGCGGCATGAGGTAACTCATTTTATTTTGCACAGGTTGCATATTTCCACAGGAAACATTCTCGCTAAATTGTTTGGAAAAAAAAAAGACGACAGTTTGTGCTTGGGTGTTGGGCCTCCCAGCTTTATGCCATGGTTTCTTTACCTGGCAACCTTCTGTCGTTAAATGTGTGCATGTTGATGACTTCTTCTGTTTTCACAATAACCGGGGCCTGTGGCTTGTGTTTCAGCCGGCGCTGACACTTCAGGGACATTCTCAGCTCTTCCACCATGGCGCTACAGAAGGACCTCTAAGAATAACACAGAGAATGAGATATTACAAAACAGATCAGCTGCAACTGCTCAACAACAATACAAAAATCACTTTCAAGAGACTTGTCAACATAGCAGCCTTGAAGGTTTGAAAACTTTCATTATAAAAGTGATAGCGGTTGTTGCACTTATAACATACAACGGGTGATCATTAAAGTATCTTAGTAAAGTGGGCTAGTTTAAAGAAAATCTCCACCTGATAGTGAAATAAACTGCCAACAAGGAATGCATAGAATATGTCTATGTTGAATAGGATTTTCAGATGTAAAATTGATTAACTTCGTAAAATATAGATCTACCTTAAAATTTAAATACAAACACATATACACAAATCAAGCAGAAATCCATTCTTGATCTTTTAACAGATTAGAAGAAATGTCCTTCTTTTTTAGATCACAACATGACATATGAAAATTTTCTTTAAACATGGATTCTTCATTGTGCATCTCAAAACAGAACAAAAATAGTACTCACACATTTAGACATAAAAACATGGAAAATTTCTGGTATTCAGTATATCTTTGTGGGATTGTGCCTACAAAACTATTGATGATGATTACAAACAAATATGATTTAATCATGAAATGACAAACTGCAGCACATTAAAAGTACATGAACAGGTATTAACTGTTTTTGGTCAACATCAGCTTGATAACCAAAAGCTGGCAAATAATTTATCCCATCAAGAAAAAAATGACCCTATAAATATTATTTTTAATTTCCATTTCATTGGCAATAGATTTGCTAGAAATTCTGTGTATCTGGGGCTCATTATTACACATTCCTCATGATTCCTATTACAGACTCATATATGTGAGACAGAATTTTATTAGTCTTCTTCCCCAACTAATCGAGATACACGTGTGTTAGTTACATATAAATCAGATTCATGAACCAGTTGCATATTGTAGTTGTAATTCAGATGGGCTGAGACTTAGGCTCTTTCTGTGCAAGAACTAAAAATGTGGACAATGACCAAAAATGTGGACAAATATGAAAAATTTACACAATTCCAAAAAGAGATATGAAAACATAATGAAATAAACCTAATCAAATTAGCATGTGTAGACTTATTTTTTGCTTTAGGTGTTGCTGCTTTATCGTTTATCAGTTTAGGCTAATTCCAAATAATATTTAATAACATATATGTGGTTTATTTTTTAATATTTTGCATGCATAATCTTTTGTGACACTCAAACTAATACTTCGAGTTAAAGTAAGCATCTCTGTGACAGAAAACTGATTCAGAGAAAAGGGAAGCCACTTTCTACAGTTCATACCTGAGATGCCAGTAAGATATCCTGATAACCCAGTTTTGTGATTTTTGACCCTGTCTTTGTATCTTCTTGTCCATTCCTGGCCTTATCCTCATTTCTGTTTTATGGGTTCCTGAACAGTTTCCTTAGTGGTCTTCTCAACTCTCTATCTGGAATATTCCTTTCCAAAAGGCTCACAGACACAGAAAAATCTATTTTTAAACCTGTTATTAATAGCATTTCTTTGTTTAAGAAACAAGTAAAATCTAAATCTGCTCCCCCACCCCCATTATGACTTCTCTGATTTAGATTTCCTCCTTCCTCTCCACCCTCCCCATTTCTTTTCTCTATACACACACTCTTTCTCTGCAAGCAAGGTGTTTCTCCTTTGCTTTTCCTTGCTCTAGGAGCCTGCAGAGTTCTTTCATCCTTCATATCAATCCAACTTTACCCCTTTACCTCAGGACTTGTGTCCCTTTTTAACTTATTCAGCAATCACTTTCCAACTGACCAGGCTCATTATTTTCACTCAGTTTGGCTTTGTCCCTTTAGTATTTGGCACTCATTATCATGTTTTTCTATCTGGCCTCAGGGACTTCAATGTATCCCTCTCACTAAATTGTAAAGAGCAGAAATCAAGTTTTCATGGCACTGACTGAACATACGTGTATTCTTTAAACTTTGACTGGATTTTAACTATAGCTACACATGACCCTAATATTTGAATTCTTACTTAACAATCCGTTTAATTCAATTGCTTAAGAAAGTTTTTTCAGAAGCTCGGTAAAATGCATGTATACAAGAGACCTGACTAATCAAGGTAAAACTTTTGGTATTTGTTTAATAATATTAAATTAGTAAAGATATTAATTTATTAGTACTTATAATGGGTGATGATTAAATGCTACACATGAATTCCCCATTAACTTCAGTTACTGCCATGCATTATTTATAATGTGTTAAATTATACAGTTCAGAAGCTCATGAACTATATTTTTATTAAAGGATTTATATGACACCTGACAGCCAGTATATGGACACAGTGTTTCTCATTGCTTAATACCTACTATTAGATGTACTTATTAAGAACATGATGATAATGATGATGAAGATGGTGATGATGACAACACTGTAGAAATGGAAAAATCTGACTCCAAAAGGGGGAAGAATACATAGTCTTGAGGTAACTTAGTCTTGGCTCTCTGTTGAAACATTTAACAGAAGAATTGATTAGATAATATAACAAGGTCAGAACTTGATGCCAATGACACTTTAAAATGTTATAGGATGTGTATAATGTTGAATTGTTTGAAATAAGCCTTCGTTTAAAATGAATAAATTTCCCATATGTTAAATAATTGATCACACCCTCTTCTTGGAAAACTCGATTTATAGATATTTTGAATATTATTAGTTCCAAAAAATAATGGCATAGATATATTAATTAATTTTTTGTCCATACTAAGAGAGTGGCCTACACAACTGATTTCCTTTGGATAAAAAGTCTTATATATATTTGCATCCAATGATGAAATGACTCAATTTTATTTCTAGTAAGTTAAAGAGTAAACTGAACTTAGTACCCTACAATTAACTTCACACTACAAATAAAATCATATGAAGTTCTTTTTAGACAATTTTATATATTACATAACATTTATAATGCTGCATAATATAAAATGTAGGTAAGAAACCTACATCAAAGATCACAATACTTTCATCTTTTATAAATTAAATTATCTTAAATGAATTATATTTACAAATTTAGAAACTCTGGAGATTATAAACATGTAACCCCACCATTACCGTTTAAGCTTTATCTATTCTACAAAGCTATTAGAAAGTGAACATTTTAATCAGACAGCCTTTAATCAACCAAACAATAGCTTTGGTTATTTAATGTCAAATTACTACTTTTATTACATTTTTTTTCTCTGAATGAGCTGAATTTTACCAGTTCTTTTGATATATCACTGTCCATTTACCTAAGAAATAGTTTTATTTTAGGTTACTAATAAAGTCACTGGGAGACCACAGGTTCTCTTTTCACATGTAGAATTATTTCTAATCCTTCACAAAACCATGAAAACCTTAAGACCCAAGCAAGAGTTTAACAACAACATGGGAAATTTAAAGAATTTAATGATATTATAAAATACTGTTCATTTGTGACACCAGGCAAATACATGTTCTTTACTTTTTTTAAGCTTTACAATGCAGATTGCATATTGTAATCTAGGTAAGAATCTAAAGTTGAAACCATAGATATGCTTGTGGATTATAGTTGTTTCTCTGTGCTGTGTGTGGCCAAAAATTACTATGTCTAACTTTTAAATGAAGTTCTAATGTTGTTATTCAAGAGACAATGTCTTTCCTACTTCATATAATAATTGGAATTTTGAAAAAACGTCTCTTTGTTGAACTATGAAATAAGGCTTTGAAAAACCCAAGGACATTTAACAGGAGTCTCCTGACTTGTAATAAAAAAGAAGGAAAAGCAGGAGGGGGTGGAAGGGGGAAGGGAGGAGGAAAAGAGAAGGGAGAGCAGAAGAAAGAATTAAAAAAAAAATGAGAGAGCAACAGAAAGAGAAGAAATGAAGAAGGGAATATAGGAGGGAGGGAGAAAGTCAGGCAAAGGCAAAGGAGGGAGGGGGGTGCGGGGAGGAAGAAAAAGAAACTATGTTGCTTTTTTTTTAAAGTCACTTTTCCTTAAGAATGGAAAACCACAAGTTGTGTCATTAAATAAGGTAAGTTTCTTAGGGTGAAAACAACCACAAAAATGTTTCTCCACATTAATATAACAGACTACAAAAAGAAAAAAGAAAGGCACAAGGATACTAACCATTATTAAAAACCTCTTTTAGTAAGTTTCAAAAGTTTACTAAACAGTGTCTGGATGGTAGGGTGGCACTAACCATATAGAAGATTCCTGAAAATGAAAATTTAAATCTTTGAGCTGTTAGCATGTATAATTGCATTGAAATTAGTAAAACTCATTATCAAATTTACTATATTTAATGAGGCAACCTGTATTTACACATCACTAATTCTAGAAATGATGAAGGTCTGGAAAACTTAAAAAGTATAGATTTGGCTATATTTACATTGTTTTTTTAACAAAGCTGTATTTTTATTTTGAGTATAATAAGACAATAATCCACAGGAAAATATTCTCAAGAATATCATTACTGGTGTATAGAATAATTTATTCTTAATAGCTTAACTTTCTAATTTATAGATGTGTTTATATGATCACATGATGTGACAGCACTTGGCAAAGCACATGACTTTTTAAAAAGTACAAATCTAGGTGTAAATATGTTCCACACTGAACACTGACATAAACTACGTTTTTAAGTTAAGATCTTTATATTTAGCGGTCTCTTTTAAAAAGCAGCAACTGATGAAAAATAACCAATTTGAATTTTTAAACTCTGAAACTCGTCACTTTCATGTTGAATATATGTAGTCATTTATCTCCCAAAGGCAAAATAATCATAAGATATTATGCACTGTGTATTTATATTTTTAAGGAGGAAACTATTTTATATGTCTTGCTATTCTATTCTTTGATAGTATAAAATGAACTAAATGAGACTCCAATATCCATTCAGAATCATTTCTAACCATTTTTGCATACAGTTCCTATTGGAAATCCCACCAAAATATCTTCAAGCTACTTTTATCAGATTGTAGCTCAATATTCTAATATACACTAGCATATATTAACTAAACTCGTTTTGTGTTTGTCCTTTAAATTGTTAACTGAGTATGGATAGCCAGTCCATTCTCAGATATTTTTCTAATTAATTTCTGAAGCCTTAGGCCATTTGACCAAGAATTCCAAGTCACATGTCATAAAGACAAATCGGAACAGTCACTGAGGATCCCTGAATAAAATTATCCCACATTACGTAATAACTAAATCAACTAAATAATAACTAAAATGGCATAAAACTATATAGAACATAATCATGATATTTTGTATAAATATTGCTGAATTAAATGAGGAAAATACTTGTCATTTAATATGATACATTCCTTTTGATTTATACTCTTTTTAAATGACAAGATTTTTAAAATATCAAAGAACTAATGCTATACATCAGAAGCATAAATTGACCTCAGGCTAAATGAATGTAACAGTGAAGCAATGAGAGATGGAAAATGACTAGTTAAGACACTCATGTCAAAAATGTATATAGCAACTTTGATCTTGATACTCAGTTCCAGAGAGGCTCTCATTTTGGGGAAAAAAATGTTATTTAGATTAGCTGTGCGCAGTCAGACGGGACCTTTTACCATCAGGTTTGGCCTGATGATTATTACATCATCACTTTAATTTTACAGCTAGAGAAACTCAAACTCAAGAAGTCAAGTTATCTACCCAAGGTTATGCATATAACTGATATCAGAGCTCAAAGAAGAGTGCTGTCCTCCTGATTAACATTCTATGAATGCTTTTATTATATCAGCCCACCTCCTGAACAGTGACTTGAATTTCAGTGGAGCCTTTTACCTGGACTCTGTTCTTAATCAATGTTAATTTTTGAATAGTAAGTAATAAATCAGACAGAAAAAAATACGGGGCACAAAGAAATACATTTTTTAATGAATAAAATAACAAAGCATCCTATGCTTTAGGTGGGGTTATTTTGCAATGATAAACTTAACAAAAGATGAAAATATTCTCAGAAACCTTGATTCTTACAGAAACGGTTTACTGAATATCTTTATATTGCATTTAGCAAATACAGTGAGTCAGAGAAAAATGAAGCATCATTACACATTTTTATACTTTCCCCTACTTAAACTCGAAAAATCAATGAATAAAATCTGACAAGATTCAACACCACTTTAGTCAATACAGCTATGGAATGCATTTTAAGCAAAAGCAATGTTAATCATCACTTTCTTGCTAGCAGTCATAATGATACAATTTTCAACAAAACATATAACATCCAAATATCTAATGTTGAATTCCAGGAAACTCTCTCTTTTTAAGATCCAGCAGTTAAAATGCATCAGCTTTGTGAATAATAAGTATATTATAGCAATAGCTACTTATTACACACCAGACATATGCAAAAGACTCAATGTATGTTAACTATCTTAATTTTAAAACACTTTCCTTTATGGTGTATTCAAAACCCATTTATTTGTTTATTTTAAGAGATGTATAGAAAGGTTAAGTCATTTTATCCAAAGTTGACCAAAGTTGAGAAAGGAGCCCCCAATTTTTTTTTTAATTCTAAAACTCATGCATAATTGTCTGGGAAAGTGAAATAACTAGACAGTGCTTAAGATCAAAGCTCACAATCTGTTTATCTAATTCAAACTCTCACTCTACATATTGCATTGATGCAACTTCAGGAAGAAAAATAATCAGGAAAAATAGTTAAATATTCTACATCCATTCTGTGCAATATGATATAGCTTAAAAAGTGTGAGAGTAGACATCTCTGACTTTGGGAAACACTTGACCCTTGAGACATTTATCCTAATGTGCACAATATGGATAATGATATTTGCATCGTTCTCAGGGTAACTTTGTATTCAAATGAGATAGTACTCTTTAGAAACTCTTAAGTCATTTATAAAAATAAGGTCGTAAAATTATTATTCATTTAGCTACAATCTTAATTTTAAAACATCATTTATGCACATAAATAGAGACTGGCATAATCACAAACTAATGACTTAAAAATCCTTTAGATGATTTGGAACTAGATTAGTGAATAACATAAAGATTGGCATCTCACTTTTAAGTATGATTTGATATTTATATTTAAAAACATTTTAAAAACCATCCAGGTAATCCTTATATAGGTCATTGGTAGAAATTAAGAGACGCTTTGCTCTCAGACAAAGGCAGTAACATAAAAACAATACAAAATGGACTATTTGTCTAAAGTCTATTTTCAACTTTTAATTTCTGAATAGCAACATTCTTGGTGGCTAAATTTTATTATACTGAAAATAGAACTTCTAACTTCTAAAAAGTTAAATGCAGTTAACTTTCCAAAGCACAGCTGTTCTGTGGTTTGTTGATAGGCATTACTTGCAAAAGGTAAATATGAAATAAAATCTTTACTGATGATTTATAACCGTGTTTGCCTTCCTATGCCTTGTCCAATAAATGGTCTCTTTTAAAAAGCATTGCTCCTGATAAAACAAATTCTTTAGCATTCTGAAAGTGACAACCTGTTTTCATTCTTCTGGTTCCATGAAATACAGATCCAACAAGCTTTGAAAAGTGTTTTCCTTGTAAGTATCTTTCGCCCAGGATCCCTAGTCTTACAGCATTAAACTAACCCACTCTGACTTTTTCTTTGTTTTTCCTCCAAATTGTTCTGTTTTCATTTGCTGGTCCTTCTAGTATGAGTTACAGCTTCTTTCTATATTTGTTATTCAACTATAGACTGAAGAATATTCTATGTGCCCTTCAAATTTTTTTTTTTTAAATTTTCAGCATCTGGAAAAACATCATTATTTAGAGATTATTTGGAATATGACATACCAGCGTTCTGTAATACAAATAACAACATTGACTAAAATGTACTACATTCTGGCAAACAACAATACCAAGTAGTTCTTAAAATGTCTTCAATCATCTTAAAGGAAAGTTCAAATCAATACAAATTCAATATCTGAGCAATAAATTTTCTATTTTTCTAATTCTCAGACATTTTGACTAAATATTGTTAAAACCTAAGTAATAAGAAAGAATATGTTTGCTGCTAAGTCTGTGTCAGGAAACTCAGAGATTCTTGTTCAAACTGTTCAATAAAAACCATTTTTACAAGCAAATCCATTTTAAATTGCAGGGAAAGAAAATATTTCTGTATATAAATCGACAAAAAATTAAACTGTGTAAGTTACATTATTATTCTTTCTGGAAATCAGAAGTCAGAAATAAGTACATCTTTAAAAAGAGGACATGTTAAAATATTTAAGAAATGGTGAATGATTTTAAACATGAATTGAACCATAATTCTGTCATAAAATAGTTTAGTTAAAATTAAAATAATTACTATCACTTCGAATTACAAAACCAATATATTATCATACATATGATCATAGAAAATAAAACTTTGTATCTTAAGTAGCTTTCTTCAGTTTAAGTAGACTTAGCGGGGGAAGGGGGTCGTGGCAGGGGAGAATAGGACCTTTCAAGCAAATCCACGTGACCTGAAATTCACTGACAATTGTCTCAGACGTATAATAGTTTCTTGGATTGTTGCTGAATGAAACTTAAATACTAATATTTTTTAAATCAGGGAACAGGAAAGCAAGAAGAAAATCAATTAGAAAATGTATGTATTGATTAGTTACTTTTTCAGACACATTCAGAAAGGAAAAACATTTTGAGGATCTTTCCAAATGGTCAAGTTATATTTTGGAAAAATCAGAAAAATAAATACCTACTTATTTTAAAAGTTCAAATAAATGAAAGGCAACGTATCTTTGATGTATTAATATTTGCATCAAATAAAAACCATGAAGTATTATCAAAATTGTAATACACCATCTTGTGGTTATCTGAAAGGAATGCAATTTATGGTTTTTGAAGTTTTAGGGACCATCTAATTCAGCATTTTCTTCTGCTTTCAGTTTTAACCTTTCTTCATTTAAAAATGATACTTTCTTACACTACTCCTAATTATCAAAAATATAAAAAAGTTATAGTCATCAAGATCTATTTGTTCCCCTAACATTTTACAAAATGCATGTAATTCATTAGTCATAAATTTTATCCATAAGGTTCATATTCAACTAGAACTGTGTGTATCTGGCAGCCTATTTAGATAAAGATGGGAAATTTCATTTTTTTTCTAAATCCTGTAACAGTATAGCCTAAAGAAAGAAGGAAGAGAATAGAGAAAGAGAACGGAAGAGAGATAGCAAAGTATATTCGGGCCAGGATTATGAATAATGTATCATTGCTTACGTTCAATGTGCAAAGTATAATTCCTTGCATGTTCAGTTCTCAATAAATAATTATTGAGTAAATGAATGATCACAAATATTTACCCCACTTTTAAAATTTAACAAATGTAATTAAAGTCACAATTGTAAGTATAAATAAACTGTGAATTTTATATGTCCTCATGCATATCCTGTGATAAATCTAGGAATATTTTATGGTTAATTTTAATAAATTAAGTAATGTGTTAAACAAACTATAGAGTTCAACTAAATAAAGTGTTTTCCTTAAGAAAAATAAAAAAGAATTGAGTCTGGGGCGCCTGGGTGGCTGAGTGGGTTAAAGCCTCTGCTTTCGGCTCAGGTCATGATCCCAGAGTCCTGGGATCAAGCCCCACATCGCATCTGGCTCTCTGCTCAGCAGGGAGCCTGCTTCCTCCTCTCTCTCTGCCTGCTTCTCTGCCTACTTGTGATCTCTGTCTGTCAAATAAATAAATAAAATCTTTAAAAAAAATGAATTGAGTCCAAGAACTGGACTTACCACAATAAATAAAAATGGGTCACTTCTAATAAATCCATAAGTATTTATTTTATAAACACAGTTCATTTGAACTATATAGAAACATAGTTCTTTTTTATTCTTTATGATATACTTTTCTAAATCGTTTCCTGGCATCAACTTCATTATTAATCTGAATAGATAGAAGTAAATATATAAATAAGTAAATAGATGATAGAGATAGATCATCCCTTTGGGACCTTGGAGATACAAACCAACAACACTATGCGTCTTTGTCCTAAAGGAACTGAGAGTCTCATACGGAGAGAGGCACCCACACAGAGAAACCAATATGAATAAAATAGTGTGCTAAGGGAGAATAGAGATATGCATAGACTTCACAGAGAAAAGGTATCTAGACTTAATAATTTATGTGGTTTAAAAGGGACAAAATGCCTTCCTAACTTTCTCAAAGGGGTAAGAAATGTTTGTGGAATGATGATGGTACCTGAAATCACCTAAGTTAAAAAAAAAAAAAGTAAGATGCACATCATGGTTTTTTCCACTGGAATAGGAAATGAAAACCCAACACCACCTTCTGGAATTAGCTGTGTCCTATACTCACAGCCATTACATCTATTGATTAAGGAAAGCTTTCTGGGCAAGTTGATACCTAGTCTTGAATGACACCAGTCTAAAATGACTAGTGGGAGTTTGCCAGACAGAAAAATGGTCAAGATTTGTTTAAGTCAAGTGGAAGAAGATTTGAAAAAGCCAAAAGACCTTGGAAAATTGGAAGTAATTTAGTTTGACTAGAATAAAGGTACAAATTGGGGAAAAACAAAAAATTGAACTATAATGGTAGACAGGGACATCCTAACATGCCTCATCTGCTAAGCTGGGGAATTTGGATTTCATTATGAAACTATGTGGAGACAGAGTGTGAAAGCATTGGAGAATGTGACTAATAATCCTCACGTAATATCAACACAGTTGTTTATTTGCTTCATCTGCTTCAGTCAAGAAAGACACATTAATTTCCTTTTCCTAATTGTTTTAGGTCATGCAGGTCCATAAAAATTCAAGAAAGCTCAATTTCAACCAAACTAGGTTTTTATAGTAAGTATGCAGAAGGTTATTTTAGAGAATTAAATCTCTACATTCTTTGTTTTTGGGTTGTTTTATTTTGTTTTTAGCAGAAAGCTTATAGACTAATTGTGCATAAAGACACAGCCTAGGTAAATCATATGACTAGGGCACAAAGTGACAAGGGCAATAGGATACCACATGTATCAAGAGAGTAATTCATTGGTTTTAACACTGAGCTCTAACTGAAAGAAAATGATTGTATATGGAGATTAGAGGTTCCAATTAGAAAACCCAAATTCCTTCTGTAATTTTTGGACTAATTTTAAGTATTAAATAACCAAATGACACAAATATTGCCAAATTATAGTAAAAATGGAAATTGATGAGTTAATGTTACTTTGTCTTTGATTCGTTCTTTGAATTTGATTTCAAAACTGATTTTGACACTACAGAAAGGATCATAACATAAAAAACATATCTCCCTGATAAGAGGAATTTGAGAGGCAGAGTGGGGGGTTTGAGGGGTAGGGAAGGAAAAAATGAAACAAGATGGGATTGGGAGGGGGACAAATCATAAAAGACTATTAATCTTACAAAACAAACTGATGGTTACTGGGGGGAGGGGGTGTGGAGAAGGTGGTTGGGTTATGGACATTGGGGAGGGTATGTGATATGGTGAGTGCTGTGAAGTGTGTAACCTGATGATTCATAGACTGTACCCCAAGGCAAATAATAGTTTATATGTTGATTTAAAAAAATATTGAGACTTATTCGTTGATCACACCAGTGCAACAAATATTTGATTTAGCCCAAGTCATCAGATACAACCATCTTGAATGTTGTGGGGAAATAAATCATATGATTTTCTAAATTCTTCAAACTTTTGAGTTGGTAATTTTATTCAAGGGCAAAAAGAGACCTTCAAACTACTCATTTATAAAAATATTATTTCTAAGTGTTAAATACTATAGTCAAGGAAAAATATACAAATATTGTATCCAAAATTTTGATTCCAGAAAGGAGAAGTAATTGCAACTAAATTACCAAATGCAGAGGAAAATGTTTTTGTTTTTCAAAAATAGTTTTAATGTTGTCCGTGTTCAAAGAATATTAGCAAAATATATTTACATTATATTAATATATGATATTATCTTTAATTTCATATGTTTTCTCTTCATATTTACCAGTAACAGTTCATAAACCTCTTAAATATGAAAGAGAATATAATCTCACTGTGACACAGGGTCTAAAGGTTAAACCCTAAAAAACTTTTTTTTATTAAAAAAAAACAAAAGAGATGTTTATATAAAAAAAAATGAGGTGCTAGAAGATTTAAAAATGGCAAAGCAGTATTTCATGTTCAGAGCTATCAATTTACATACAAAAAGTTCCATGTACCATCTGAGAGCTTTTTCTATAAATATTCCTTATATTTATAGAACGGAAGAAATTATAGCACTAGAAATATATAATTTGAATGAGATTCACAAATTTTTCAAGAACGGAACATAAAGACATTTGTACAAAAGACTAAGTATATTAAAATCTCGAGAAAAAAATGTCATAGTCTCAGTATATTTGAGGTTTATAAATATTCTTCTAAAGATTCTGGTGCCAAGGAATAAAGGACTTACTAAATGGCAAGAAAGGAACGACAGTATTTCCACACATTCACTAATTTAGAAAATTAACTGTAATTTCCACCATGCAAGTTACAATTCTTTTTTCAATTAGAAAATTATTGGACTAAAAATCTTCAAATAAAAATCTCATCTACCCTCCAACTTGAAACCTTCTTCCAGATTGTACCTTAAAACATGTTTTATCTATAGAGAAGTATTCTTTCCTTCATGTTACAATTTTCGATTTTTGCTTCCTTCATTAATTGCATTTCCCCATTGAACTAACTGCAATGAACTTCAAGCAGCAGAAGTTTCTCTTTTTCTCTATTTCTTTTTCAAGAAATAGTCACTTGTTCTGAAGCTGGCTTTAATTTAATCATATTCTTTTAAAATAAAAATCACAAGGGTGTTCCTGATTCTTTCTGGGAACCTTCGTTAGCTAACGATTGGCAGAAGACAATTAGCGGTCACCGTTCTAAGCATCACCCTTGCTTGGAAAGATCAAAAAGAGTTTGTTTTATTATAACAACAACTGCTTTAAATCGTAAAAAAGTGACATTTACCTTTTCCAATTGAGCGTTTTTTTTGGATTTGTATAAAAACTCTCCCACCGCCACAAAAACTGAGAGCACCAAGCCGGCTGCCAGAACAATGAAGATGCCACCAATATTTTGAACCCCCAGGGCACTGGCCTCCTTGCTCTCCTCCTCAGGACAGCCATTGCCTCTCCACCACTTCTCCTTCATCATGTGCAGCTTGCCTTCCTCTTGCAGCTGAAGAATTGCTATGGTGATTTTGTCTCTATATGGAGAACCTAAGAAAAGAGAGGGTATGTTAACTCTTTCAAGGAACCCAGAGTTTTATAATTAAAGGTTAACATGATGAGAAGAGGACAGAGCTTTGTTCAAACACTCCAGAGCATGCAATTATTTATTTTCGGTAGAGAAAAACAACTGACCAAGGATAGAAATTTACTTTTTTTTTAATATTTTTTATTTATTTATTTGACAGAGAGAGAGATCACAAGTAGGCAGAGAGGCAGGCAGAGAGAGAGGGGAAGCAGGCTCCCCGCTGAGCAGAGAGCCTGATGTGGGGCTTGATCCCAGGACCCTGGGATCATGACCTGAGCCAAAGGCAGAGGTTTAACCCACTGAGCCACCCAGGCGCCCCAAGGATAGGAATTTAATGAAAGAAGTAATTAACAACACAAAGTAATGCCTTTCTGATTTTGAAGGATAAAAATCATCTCCTTTTAAAAGGCAGGAAATTCAGAGCACTGGAAATTAAGTAAAACCAAAGTAGAAACCTAACAAAGAAATTGATAAAGTGCAAGTATATTTAGCTAATATATAGGAATCACTCCACACTGAAACAGAGTATTGATAAACCAGAAATCTCTCTTTTCAGGAATGTTGTGGGAAAAGTTGTGTTTCCCAGGATCAACAGGCTAATACTTTGGGAGTGATAGGTACTCACTCCTATTTTTTCTTTAATCTGAATAACAGAAATAACGGTCTTCTACAGACTTGGATCCTTCAAAAATCATCATGGTAATACACTGTCAGTTTTTTTTTTTGTAGCTTATTTATTATTTTATGTTTTTTGGGGGAAATGTTCTCTCCAATGGAGGTAACAGTATCAATGAAATTTATTATTTATGTTGATGGGGGCAGATATTCATCTGTATTAGCTGTTATATGATAAGTAATAACTTTTCTAATTAGTTGCCCAAAAGCATAGAATAAGACTCAACGACAAGCATCTTTCAACACCTATCCCAAGGGACTAGTGTTACCTTTTTTTCCCACCCAGAAATAGCCGTATCTAAAGTTTCATCTTCTTTCCTAAAACGCTATACTGCACATTCCATTTTTCTGCATCTCCTCATTCATAAGTTCTTCTGTTTGCAGAAAAATACTAATTTTCAAATTTTGCAACTTTGGTCAAAATGCAGAACAGTAGATTTCAGCCACTTGTGGGCATTCCTAAGTACGCTGACACGACAGATCGTTCTGGTACATACCTGGTGTAAGAGTGTCAGGAAAAAGTAAGTAAAACGTGTACACACATACGGGTGTGTACCTCTGTATGTATGGAGAAGCCACCCAGTTACATCCCACTGTTGCAAGTGTTGCAAAGTAACCGGAACCTCAAGTAATTTAAATTCAGTAACAAGTAGAATCCAGAACCAAATATTAACTAATAACAAACATCAACAATAATAACAATATAATAATAATTCAACAAATCATTAGAACAGGAAAATCACACTTCAGGGTTTGTGTGCGTGCACGCACATGTGTTTAAACAGATATTTGTATCAGAAGTCCATTTTCTACCAAAAAACTGTGCTGATCCAATATTGTATTAAGTAAACTGTTGTTCTCACCAGTATTAAAGGTTAGGATAATTTCTGTACATGTAAAATTATTGCTTTTTTTGAAAAATATATTTAACATGTTCATTTTTAATCCATTTCCTGCCTTTACAAAATGTCACAATTAAAAAAGAAAACTAGTAAAGCTTTTGCAAAAAAATTCACAGAACATTGTCATTCAAGGCAGCAGTAACTTTTGATAATGCATAAAATCATATATGCAAAAATCTGAAACTCTCAGAAATATTACCATCACATAGTGCCACAGTTATAGGAAAAGAAAATATTTTTTATCTGTGGAATACAATTTTAGCTGTGTACACTGCATGGTTAAGATCAATATTGCCTGCAATTTTTTTTTTTTTTTACTTAAATATACCTACTGGGACCTATACTAAAACTTTATCTTTGTTAAGAGTGATTAAAAACTTCATCAAGAAACTTTTCTGCCTCATAAAGGACACCACTGTATATTTTGTTTTAACTTGTTTAATATAACAAGACCAATATAGCATCATTCTCTTAGAAAGAATAGTCACGCTAAAAGCAGAAAGACAAGGGGAATCATAGAAACTAAGTAATTTGATGAAAAAGTTGGAGGGATGGTCTACCTAATCCAGGGATAGCTGTTTCTTAACATAATCCTTAATCTTACTCAGAAGAAATGTGTAGGTATATGGCTTCTCTACATTTTTCCAGTTTTCCTTAAAAGAACCATTATCCATTCCTATATTTAGAACTCAACATTTTATTTCCATTATACAACTAATTCCTCATGATAATAGAAGAATTTCTGCTTTTTGGCTTCTTTGCTGTACTCTCTTCCATATGCTACTCAGGTGAAAATATTAAATTTAAAATCAATTTAAAACTTTTAAAATCAGTTTAAGAGACTTCAGGTCTCTTGCTCAGTCTACCTTCTAACTTGTTCACTAACTGGACACTCAGTCTAGGTCATCTAGTATTTTATTATTACTATTATTTACCTTTTAGGATGTGACTTATTTTCTTATGTACATTATAAACTCTGGAATAGATGATGTTTATCCATGTGTATCTATCATTTATCTCTAACATCTATCATCTTGATATTTTTTTACATGATTCTCATTTCTGAATATTTTTTTCACATAATAGGCTCTCAACAAACGTTTCATGTTATGAGGAGCGTATCTGACTGAGGCATTCTTACCATGATGGAAGAGTAACAACCTAGTCCTTTTGGTTTGTCGGATGTGTATTTCAAAACCATAAATTAAGGCCATCTGTTGGGCTATCCAGTTTTCATTAATTCACTTCATCTAACCTAACACCAGTTTCAAGGTCACTCTTACTTTGAATTACCATTCTGATTAACCATGCATATTCTCTGCAAAATAAATATTTGATCGAGGGAAAAAAATCCCCTTTAAGCAGAATTGCAGTTCATCAAATACATCTTTTAATTGGAAATACAGCAGCTGAAGCAAATTTTGTGCTGATAGTACTTGTGAAAATGGCCACATGTGACAAATATAAAATGTGGCTTCTCTTTTAGAAGTACAATTGTAAGCAAAATTAGGGGTGATAGTGACTTGAAAAGTAGACTTCAAATATGGAAAATTCTTGATACAGCTAAGTAATATTTTATTTCAGCTAAGTATTACTTTGGGTCAGCTTATTTCTCAACCTGAACAATACTGAAAAAATATTATTTTATTACCAACCCACCATTACCATTAAACTGCATTAGGATGTTTATTCTAATATCTTCAAATACAATATTCTCCCCTACATTCTTAAAATAAGAAACAGACAAACAGAAGCAACCCACTTTTCAACAAATGATAGATACACCTTGATTTTTTGCATGGCTGAGCTTCCTAATTCTAGCACTTAACAGGAAGCATAAAAATTTCCCATTACTAGCAAACCTCCCCAAAGTTGTTTTCCAATATAAATATAGTAGTGTGTGTATGGAATTTGGTTTAAATCAAAGCTACAAAATTAATATGCCTCATTTTGAGGTTTTAGCAAGATAAAATAATATAGGAAATAGTTGATGACAGTAAATCTTTGCCATGTTTTACTTGTCATTTTGTCATTGATTTAGTTTAAGTAATTATTTTTGTTAAAGAAACAGCAATTCAACGCCAAATTATTACTTCTTTGGTACATCATTTGATAATTCTGGGAAAACATTTCTATAAAGATACTAGTTGAAATCCAACATGGGCTGAAATTTCATCTCATTGAAAAATCTCAAGGACACGTTGAGAGCAAAGAACAAAAATATCTTTCGTCCTCCTTGTGACATGAATAGCCATGCGCTTAGCTCCAATGAGGTGAACAGCCACTAGCTAGATAGATACAGCTTGTGTTTTGCCCAGACCCCAACGCAGCTTCAATCCATATGCTGGCAAGCGAGGAACCCTGAGAGCACTGAGCAGCAATGAGAGAAGCTGCCTCTGAGGAAGGTGTGTATTTTTGCAAGAGGACTCTAAGATTGATTGGAGAACTACTGAGGAAATTGTAAATATGTCTATTATAACACGTACTCTTGTACCTAAAAGTCAATCCTCAAATGCTTAAGGGACAGACAGATAGCCACAAATGAATGAAGAAGCACTTTAGACAAAAATATCTGAAAAATTATAACATCCACAGTGGATAACCTTCAGTTCCACTTTAAAAATTTCAACACAGGGCTACCAGATATTTTATTTCATTTTTTGTGAGAACACATGAACCATGTTGCCTAAAATTCTCTACATTAAAATATTGGCAAATAAATCATTTTTTGAAAAAATCTTGCAGGATATGCCAAATACCTCGTAGAGCTGAATTTAGCCTTTTGATTTTCACTATGCAATCTCCAATTATTGGTTCCTTTATATTCTTGCTCACAATGAGATTTTCTTTGCATATTTAAAAATGTAGTCCTGGGGCACCTGGGTGGCTCAGTGGGTTAAAGCCTCTGCCTTCGGCTCAGGTCATGATCTCAGGGTCCTGGGATCGAGCCCCGCATCGGGCTCTCTGCTCCATGGGGAGCCTGCTTCCACCTCTCTCTCTGCCTACCTCTCTGCCTGCTTGTGATCTCTGTCTGTCAAATAAACAAATAAATAAATCTTTTAAAAATAATAAAATAAAAATGTAGTCCATACTGACAGAACAGGACTATTATGTTAAAAAAAATTTTTTTTTTACAAGTTGCCAAAAACCCATAAGTTAGGGCAACAGAGAAGTTTACAAATTCTTATGCAGTCCTTGCATTTAATCACCAGTCATCAGTTTCCTTTGGTCAGTGCTTTAATAAGTAAAAGACTGGTTAGCCCAAAAGATTTGAGGGTGTCTGCTGGAAGCCTCAACTTCCATTCTTAAATTATTGTGCTGCTGGCAATGTTAAATTTTACAAAATGGCTCCCTGCTTCCTATGCTGAGATGAGTGCAAGGTTGCCATAAATGCACAATAAATTTCAGGTGCTTTTAGAGCTGTATCTCTTTTTACCATTCTTTCCATGATAAAATCTTCCAATAAAGAAAGAACCAAATCACACTCTCTTAGAGCTTTTGCCTCAGTAGAATTTGGGTTTTATTGCCTCAAAGGACACTTTCCCTCCCATATTTGTTTTTAAGAAGTCCTAGGACAAATTTTACATTTACATTTCAGATTTAATTTTATATTGCTGTATCTGCAGATTTATGTTTTTATTGAATCAATAATGTTCTTATACAGTATCACAGCATCATTGTTCATTTTCTCTTAGAACTTGTTTCTGTTTGTAACTAAAAAATAACTTCTGTGATTGTTTAATACCCATTGACCCTAACAAGCTATAACTTTCTTTTTTCTTAAGATTTTATTTATTTATTCGACAGAGAGAGATCACAAGTAGGCAGAGAGGCAGGCAGAGAGAGAGGAGGAAGCAGGCTCCCCGCTGAACAGAGAGCCCGATGCGGGGCCCGATCCCAGGACCCTAAGATCATGACCTGAGCCGAAGGCAGAGGCTTAACCCACTGAGTCACCCAGGTGCCCCCAACCTATAAATTTCATAAGGACAGGTATAACACCTGACAGAGTAAGAACACCATATTTGTTAAGTAAACACATGCATAAATGAAGGAATGTATTAATTACTAAATAATTGGTCATTTATGTTTGCAATGTTATCTTTAGTATTTCTTATGAATCCAAACTATGTTTAGATCTTTAATCTATATGTGATAATTATATTATATTTATTTCAAATGAAGCATTTAATATATGTAGCAGCTAAACACTTTCATGGGACCCATTTCACACTTCCTGTTAGATAATAGCTAAATTGGTTACTGTCTCCCTCTTTGCATTTTCTTTTGAAGATCTCCCATCAAAAGTCTTCAGTTTGATAGGACTATAAGAAGTCCATTAATGAGAATCACAGAAATAGAAGAGTAATCTTATCTTGAAATCTAATTACCAACATTTTAATCACAGAATAGTAAGTGACAGATAAAAGTGATCCATTCTCCATGATACCTTGCAATCTTTCCACACTGGAAATCTAGGAACATCATTTCCTTTTTTAAAATTTTTCAGTGGTTCAGTGGTATAGCTCTTTCAGAGCTATAGAATAAAATATCCACTCCTAAATGTGTCATGCAACCCGCTTCTTCAATCTATCACAGGCTTCCTCTCTGATTTTACCTCTTCTACTTATAGCTAAACTGCAATACACACTAGTTGTACCTCCCATTGCCTGGAGAGCCCCGTTTTCACACTTCCTCCAATTTTCTGGCTGAACTTCCCCTAATTCAGATAAACGTCTGCTCACTCTTCCCTATATTTGCACACTTTTTCTTGAGTACCATAGATATACACAGGATCCCTCTTTGGTGCCATAACACATTGCAAATATTCTAAAACAACATTTGGTGCATCATATTCTAATGTTTTTCCATACTTCTTTCCTTTCTAGATGATGATATGAATGCCCTGGGGGCAAGGACCATGTCAGAATCATGTGTTTTTGTTGTTGTTGTTGTTTGTTTGTTTGTTGTTTCTTTACTATATGACCCTCATAAATACCACGTAGCACGGGTGCTAGATTCCAGGCATAAAATGATGGACAATGCCCACATGAGTCCTATCCTTGAGTTTTCACTGCAACAAAAACAACAACAAAAAACCACACACACATTGGATATATAGAGAATAGAGGGTATAAAAGTACGATACAAATTACTTAAAAACCACAGATACATCCTTAGTAATTCTCTGTGGTACATGTTTTCTGATACAAATACTATAAATATAATATGGTTAATCCTTATTTCACCCCAATTGTGTAGACGTGATTCTTCCATTTATAGATAAGGATGCTGAGTCTTAGAGAGACTCAGTAACTTCAACCAAGACACCAGCAACACTCAGGTGAAATGAGGATTTGTACATAAGTCATCTGACTAAAAGTGCACACATTCTATATAGCATGCAAAGAAAACGCCTTTCACATGAGAGCCAGCAGATGCAAGGCAGTCATCTTTGGAATTTAATATTTACACATTTCACCTCCGTGCTTTGACTTTGATCTTACTTAGTCCTATTAACCAAAGGATAACAATCTGGCATAGTCAGTCTGGTTAACTAACCCATACTAGAGTTTGAACCCATGACCTTGGACTAATCAGAATAAGACGCCAACTAAATGAATGAAATGATCTTGCACATAAAACCTATCAGAACTAACTCTGGTTTCATAAAAATTATCCACTTATTGGTTGGGCACCATTTGGTCAGCATTTACAATATTAATGAGGATGGCTCACACTGGTGCTTATAAATCATCAAATTCCCCCTGGAAGCCTCCTAGATTCTAGCACGTGGGGTCTGTTGAGGATGTCTGTGGAGCAGGCATAGTTTACTGAGACTCTCACCTGTTTTCAGTGACATGAAATCTAGACTTTAACAATATGCCAGGTGATATACAACTTATACAAGTAAAATTTGACTTTTTTTTGTTTAATTCGTGATCTGAAAATTATTAGATCTTGATTTAGCCTTGCAAAATCACTTCACCAACATTAAAATTATGCTGCTTATGCAATGAAAAAATAGAATGCATTTTAATGGAAGGTTTGACCTGCAGAAAGATGAATAATTTGCATCAATTTTTGTGCATTATGTTCAACTAATGAAGACAAATGTATTCATTCATTTCAGTAAAGCTGAAGAACTGAAGGCCAGCTATTTTATGCATCTATAATGATGAATATTACAGTACTTATTATGTGATGAATTGGGAATTCTAGAAATGGATGGTGAGCAAAACAGGGAAAAAACATGCTTCTCATACTGATTTCTATTTTTATAAACATTGGCATTTGCCTTAAACAAACAACATGCCTCCCCTAGTACCAATTCTATATCTCTCACTTCATCAAAGAATAAGAAATAAAGAAGCAGTGAGATATCATGGATTTAACATTAGAAGAGGGAAGTGAAGAAAGAAATTTCACATTGTTCACATGTCAAGGTAGTCTACTTCTACCATAAAGAGTTCAATAATACAACCTATCACAACATTTTTTACTTTAGGCTAATTATGTATAAGAACATTATAAGGAGATTAATGTTACTTGAGAATCATTCATAGGACTACTACTATTTTGTATTCATTAACATAAAATGTTATAGAACAGTTTATAAAGGTAACTTAAAAATCCTATTATGAAATAAGAATATATCCTAACATTTATAATTAAATAAGTAAATACAACAGAAATAAAATATATATAATAATTTTGTGTGTGATAAAATTATCTTTAGGGGTGCCTGGGTGGCTCAGTCATTAAGCATCTGATTCTAGTTTTGACCTAGGTCATGATCTCATAGGTTGTGGGATCAAGTCCTGCATTGGGCTCCCTGCTCAGCAGGGAGTTTGCAGAAAGATTCTCTCCTTTTGCCCCTCTCTACTCTCTTTCTCCTTCAAAAATAAATAAATAAATCTTTTAAAAAATT
The DNA here is from genome assembly GCF_922984935.1 of Meles meles. Classification (NCBI taxonomy): domain Eukaryota; kingdom Metazoa; phylum Chordata; class Mammalia; order Carnivora; family Mustelidae; genus Meles; species Meles meles. The sequence continues at coordinate 30,063,686 of NC_060070.1, forward strand.
ATTTTTAAGTCTTACCTTAGTATCAAAAATCACTATAAATATATCCACTTTACATTAATCTCTACTTCATTTTTATATTTCTGCTTTATATTCTTCATGTATTACATATGTCAGTAGGTTGTATAATTATGATTTAACTAAGTTAATTTGCATTTCATTTACAGAAATAACTATACTGACTGCATGAAAATTACTATTGATTTAACCCAACAAGTAAAATGGGAACAAATGATATTATAGAATATTTTTAGCATCAACAGTATGCATAGAAAATGAACACAATCCCTCTATCCCCCTGTCAGCTGACACATATTTCATATGTTATTAAAGTGATGAGGAACTAGCGAATGAAGCATGCCACTAGCTTGTTGTTAAAAATAGAAATAGTTTTAATGACACCCTTCAGTCACTTTACAATATTTCTACCAAATTGAACATAGCAAAGTAAAATAACCCCAACTGGCATAATGGATTTTTTCTAGACTTGCTTTTCTACCAGCTCATGGACCACTGAGTCAGCCTAGTCCTCAAAGTGCAATGTGCACTCACCATTCGAAAGAGAGAAGCCAAGAAGGCTTTTAGTCTGGGCAGTAAGAAGGGAGGTAATGCAATAGAAAATGCCATTAAGCAGAAATGCTCCCTTTTCAGATAAATAGATTATTACCTATGGTGAATTAAAAGGCAAGAGACTGCAACTGCTCACACATTTTAAATATTCCCTAATGAAAACGGCAGTGATTTGCTTTTATGCTTTACCTCATCTAGGGTTCTTTTTTCTTTTTTTCAAATTCTTTTAAATGAAATAGGAAGTTCCGTTAAGAGTAAGAACACCTACAGCTTCAAAAATCTACGATACAGTACATATCACATTGAAATAACACTGCTGCAGTCAGGAAAACGGAAAGGGATATAATGTCACCCCAAGCTTAATTAAGCCAGCTTATGCTTATTTAGCATTTATCTTCACATCATTGTTGATTGCTCCACTAAAGTTATTTTTGTGTAAACAGAGCTTCTTTAATTAAATAGCTTATATTGGAGTCATTCAGCGATTTCACAACACGCTTTGGGCAGTTCTCATCATACTCAGAATGATGAATGGTGATGGCAGGCCCCTAGATGAGTCATGCTGGAGGAGGCCTAGAAGGCTAACAAGAAACTACATGGGCTTTTGGGGGGTTAAGGAAAATACACACAATTTTTTACATATTTCTGATTTCCCACTCCAAAAAAGACAAAGTATTTTCCATTTTAATCTTCTCCACTTAACCACATGTGCCTCCATGACAATATCTGACAATCTGAACAATAAAAGCAAAAGGATTTTTCTCTTTAATCACATTTACAGTATTAGTAAAGATGAAATTTTCACTATGGACTATGGCTCCTGCAGGATACAAACTCAAAATCTTGGGGAATTTCTGGTACTGATCTGAATTCACAGAACTTGAGCCCATAGTCCTCTGCTGTGAATATATTTATCTCATTAACTCTTACTGCAAAAGAACAAGAGCCTCAAATAATACTTTTTTCACACCTGAACACATTTTTTTTGTTTGTGATTAAACAAAATTTTGAAACTAAGTAAATATGTTGTATTACAAATAATCTTCAATATGCTTGAACAACAACGACACAAATTAACTCATTGAAAAATACAGATTATGATATTGGTTGAAAGTTTATGGCAAGTCAGATTCTCATTCAAGTACTAGAGTTACGTGTCCTTGTGTTTACTAATAAATAAATAAATAAATAAAAATATTTATATTTAAATATATATAAATAAATATAAATAATTCACAAAGCCATATTTCCAGTAGAGGTAATGATAGAGCAAATCATAAATTACTGCCTGGACTCTTTTCCTCAGAAGTCAAGTATTTAAGGAAGTGAAGTATGAGATGCCTCTTTCTAGATTATACTTCTTTGGTGAAGTTATATTTAAGACTCAGTCATAACAGACTGAGTCTCAAAAGTAATTTTGAGGGGCGCCTGGGTGGCTCAGTGGATTAAGCCGCTGCCTTCGGCTCAGGTCATGATCTCAGGGTCCTGGGATCGAGCCCCGCATCGGGCTCTCTGCTCCACGGGGAGCCTGCTTCCTCCTCTCTCTCTCTGCCTGCCTCTCTGCCTACTTGTGATCTCTCTCTCTGTCAAATAAATAAATAAAAAAAAATCTTTAAAAAAAATTAAAAAAAAAGTAATTTTGATTTTATGCCATGTTATGAATGAATAAAATATAATTTGTTAAAGAACTTAATGTTATCATGTCAAAGTAATGACAAGTTCTCTGAATAAGAAAAACAAGATATATATTGCGATACTTCCAGGTGACTGATTTGACTATTATTTCTTTACATTATTGTTTTCAAATTTATCTCATTCAGAGTTAGGATAAAAATAAAATATATGCTACATGAATTAAATAACCTTTCGTGATATTGAGAGTTTACTAAATTTAAATTAATATTTGGCAGTGAAAATAAAGAAGAATGTGCTAAAATAGTCTTGGTCTATCATTTTTCTGTATCATAGTAATTTTTCAGATTTTTAAAACTTTTATTCCTATGTACTGATAATTTTACATTCAAATTCCAAGAATGTCCTTACAAAAGGTGGAAATTTATCATATGCTATTGCCTTATTTAAAAAAAATTTACTGGGGCACCTGGGTGGCTCAGTGGATTAAGCCGATGCCTTCGGCTCAGGTCATGATCTCAGGGTCCTGGGATCGAGCCCCACATCGGGCTCTCTGCTCTGCAGGGAGCCTGCTTCCTCCTCTCTCTCTCTCTGCCTCTCTGCCTACTTGTGATCTCTCTCTCTGTCAAATAAATAAATAAAAAATCTTTATAAAAAAAATTTACTTTGATGAAAACAATAATATACTACTATTCCCCATTAATCCATACACTACAAAAAATGATTCATTCCACTTAGATATATAATGCAACATATCTCATGCATTGCTCTTGCCAATATCAATGAATATTTTCCACAATAACTCAGGTTTCTTCAGAAGGACAAAAGTTGATCTGATCAGCTAAGTTGAAAAGATACCGGAAAAAAAATCTACATCCTAAGGCTTATAGTTTAATTTGTGTTTTTTTTTTTTCCATCTTATGTATAAGATAAGCTTAAAATTAGAGGAAATAGAAATTCTAGGTACTATGCCTGGTATTTTCCTCAATTTAAAAAGTACATTAAAAATATACCTTATATATATATCAATATTTTTAATTGTTTTATATTTTATTAATAAGCCTCTATCTTTTAGTAAAGATGTGTCAGGGGTAGGGTGTGACTGAAAACTTCTTTTTGTATGTTTGTTTTGTGTATCTATAAGTCTGTTTCTGTTTTGTTTTCCTTCTTCATTTTGTTTTTTTGATTCCACATATAAGTGAAATCACACAGTATTTGTTTTTCTCTGCCTGACTTACTTCACTTAGCATAATACCCTATAGAGAATTGCAAGATTGTTGCAAATGGTGATACTTTCTAATAGCACATTATCAGTCTATAGTCTTAAATATAAATTTGCTTATACTCCAATTCATAAATAAGTATACTTGAAAAAATGTCACTCATCACAAATTCCAAATAAATGGTACATGAACTCATGAAGTTTTTGAGTTCATTATGCAATTCTTACTGAGGGAAAGAATCATACCAGACCTAACCATGGCGAATGCCACAGTTGGAGCACTCCATTAACAAAAAACTTTACTCCTCAAGTAATAATTAAGAATACTCAACCATGAATAAATATTTATCATATATTAGAGTTAATTATAAAACTTCTGAATTAATACATACATTGGAATAACAACAACAACAAGGCTTTGTTTGGGAGCTTTTTCCCTGGTTCAGGCAATAAAGGTGTTCATGTTGTGTGCAGAATTTAAAAACAACAATAACATCCACTATTACACACACTAGCGAGGCAAACATGTCAAAAATAAAAATATTCCACCTCAAAAATATCTTCTGTACATCTAAGTTCTAAATTATTACTGTTGAGTTTTAATAACACAACTTTTATTAAGCTTTGAATTAACATACATTTAATTTCATAATCTTTCATAAAACATTGTATTCCACTTGGAAACTAATTTGGAGAATGTCCTTTATATTGTTTAACCACCTCCCCAACAGGTGATCTCAGCTACACTTGCATAACTGGGAATAAGAATCCAAGGTTTTGTGGATTTTTTTTGTTTGCTTGTTTTCACTTCTACAGTGACTGTGGAATCATTATTTGGGTCTACAATATAAATATAGAAATATGTTGGGGCATCTGGGTGGTTCAGATGGTTAAGCATCTGCCTTTGCTCAGGTCATGATCTCTAGGTCCTAGGATTGAGCCCCATGTTGGGCTCCCAGCTCAGTGGAGAATCTATTTCTCCCTCTCTCTCTGCTTGTGCTCTCTCTGTCTCTCTCTCAAATGAATAAATAAAACCTTCAAAAAATATATATGGCAATATGCAGTATAATAGGAGCTAGTGTCTCAAAGCTCTCTCAAAACCAGTCCAAATTACTTTGAACTAATGATAAAATTTGAGAAAACTTTACCAGATATAGTAAAATTTAGTGCAGAAAATTTTTGGTGAAGTCATTATGGTGGAAAAGTTTTTGATTTTCCAGACATTTGAAAGCTGCTAGAAATGATCTCAAAGAAACAAAGACATTTATAGTATTGTCATTTCTGGAATTGTTCATGGAATTAGATTTCCACAAATCTATGCCTAACTTTTTAACTATTGTATATATGTTCATTTGAAAGAAATTTTTCACAATTAAAACTAATTAAATTTATGAGTAAAGCTAAATTAACAAGTAAATATGGCCATGCTATTTATTAAATAAGAATACATGAAGATCAGTTGTGACCAGTCAATAAAAAATTTGCAGAAGTCAAGACTCAGAAAAATTATAATGTTATTAGTACTTACTGTGATGGGCCAGTGAATAGCTGTTTTCCCCTTCATTTCAAAAAACACATTGATGTAATTAAAACATGTTAATATGTTTTTTTTTTCTTTTATATAGTTTCCTGTTTCTGTTATAACAAATCATCTCAGAACACCTGGATGGCTCAGTTGGTTAAGCATGTGCCTTGGGCTCAGGTCATGATCCTGGGGTCCTGGGACTGAGCCCTACCCTGTCTCCCTGCTCAGCAGGGAACCTGCTGCTCCCTCTCTCTCTGCCCTTCCCCCCACTCCTGTGAGTGTGCACATGCTCACTCTCTCTAATAAAGAAATAAAATCTTAAAAAAAAAAAAAACACCACAAATTTAGTGGCTTAAAAAAATACAAATAAATTATCTGATAGTTTTGAAGGTCAGAAGTTCTAAAAATGATATGTCTGCAAGGCTGCATTCCTTCTTCAACCTCTAGGAAATAATTTGTTTCCTTGCATTCTAAACTAACTTCAAGAGGTCATCTGCATTCCTTGGCTTGTGGCCCTTTCCTCCATGTTCAGTTCAGCAGGTAGCATTTTCAAATCTCTCTCAGTTTCTTTTTCCTGTCAACTCCCCAATACCATGGTCTGAATGTTTGTGACCATCCAAATTCCTATACTGAAACCTAATCTTCAATATGATGGTATTTGGGGGTGGGGCCCAATTAGTCATTAGATGGTGCCCTCATGAATGAGATTAGTGCTTTTATAAAAGGGACTCCAGGGGCGCCTGGGTGGCTCAGTGGGTTAAAGCCTCTGCCTTCGGCTCGGGTCATGATCCCAGGGTCCTGGGATCTTCTCTGCTCCGCAGGGAGCCTGCTTCCTCCTCTCTCTCTGCCTGCCTCTGTGCCTCATTGTGATTTCTCTCTGTCGAATAAATAAAATATTAAAAAAATATATTTAAAAAAAAAAAAGGGGGACTCCGGAGAGATCCCTGACCATTCTGCCATGTGAGGACACAGTGAGAAGATGGTTGTCTATTAAACAAGAAGCAAGTCTTACGACAAGGAGTCAGCTGGCACTCAGATCATGGACTTCCAGTTTACAAAACTGTGAAAAATAAATTTCTGTTGTTTATGTGCCACCCCATCTCTGGTATTTTGGTATAGGTGTCCAAATGGATTAAGATATTCTTCCTTTCACTTCTTCCATCATCATGCTTCCTTAACTGTGACTTCCTTAACTTGTTTCTCTTTCTTATAAGGACCCACCTAGTTAAACCAGGGTAGTCTCCCCAACTCGAGATCCTTACCTTAATCACATTTGCAAAGTACCTTTTGTCATATAAGGTAACATATTCACATGTTTTGGGGATTAGGTTGTAGACATTTTGGGGGAGCCATTATTATGCCCACCACATGTACATGTGTGTACCTGTGAACTGTAATGTTATATATGAATACATTTGTCATAAATATGTATATACATGGACATATTCATATACATTATACACATAGATGAACTTCAGTAAATCAGAATTTTCATTGTCTCTTCTGGCAATTATTATCCTTTATCTTTTTACTTCTTTTTTTATACTTTATTTCATTTCATGATTATCATTGAAAATAACTTTGCCATATGAAAGAAAAGGTTGTTAAAAATAATTAATCCTGGTGTCAAATATTCTAGATATGTTACTGGTAAACAGCCTGCTATTTCTCTTAAATAAAACAAATATCTTCTCTAATATAAAACAGGAAAATAAATATCCACAGAAATTAATGAACCATTTGTGGCCCATTCTTTTCATTAACTTTCTAATACTGTACTCAGTATTATACTATATTAACTTTCAAATACTATATCATAAACTGCAAATCTGAAAAAATAAAATGCAAAAGCTTTTATTCATAAAATATATATATATTTTTTTTTTAATTGGAAGAGCATGGCTTTATTTTGTCTCTTCTCTTAGCATATCAATTATACTTCTTTTAAAAAATAACTTTAGTAGTTTCCCTGGGGCTTTCCAATATATATTTTTTTCAGGGGTGGGAGGTTGGGGGAACAGGTGGTGGGTAATGGGGAGGGCACGTTTTGCATGGAGCACTGGGTGTTGTGCAAAAAGAATGAATACTGTTACGCTGAAAAAATAAATAAAATGGAAAAAAAATAAAAACATAAAATATTTTTTAAATGTGGAATTTACATTTAAATTCTTTTACATTGATATGGGTTTTTCTACAGTGATACGCAGACATGTCTGCTGACCATTTTGGTAGAAATAAATTTTTCTTCTGTTACTTACCTGTTTAGAAGCAGATGTCCAAATTGCTTCCTGGTTTTGTACCGTAACAGAACATAACAAGATAGATTTGTTAAAAACAGAATTCCTAATGGCATTTGGAGGCACTGTTTTCCTTTCTCACAGCGACTAAGATTAATGAACAAAGAACCAGTGACTGACATAAAACCTACCCATGGGGGTGCCAACGCCATAACCTTTGGAGTCTATGAGGCCGCCAATCTGTGTCAGGTTACAGTTCCGCTGGGTAACAAACTCAATGGTTGTGGACTCCATTAGGAAAGCATAATCAGAGGTGAGGACTCTCTGGATTCCTTCTTCGTTACTTTTGACGAGTACTGACTGCCTCCTGCTACTCATAAATGCCCACATTTTGTCATATGTAGATATTTTTGATTTCTAGGGAAAAATAAAATAGGTAAGAAAGATATTTCTTAGTTTTCATGTGATCCTACAATATTTAGATGGAATTGACTGTATTTCATTTACTCATACTTCTCTAATTGTCTTACTAATAATAGTAATATCTACACAATTCCTCATCTCATATGTCCAGGTTTAACACTGAATTGTTTAGCAAACATATCAAAAGTAACTTATGTTAAAAATGCACAGCTGGTAAATCGTAGAAGGCAATAAAAAAGAGCATATCAATGTTAATAGGAGGAATTTTTTGCTTGTATTTCACATGCGTATCTCAGGTGTATAATTTTATCTTTCACCATAACTGTTAACATCAAATTTGGAAGACATAGACACTGGACAACAACTGACAATGCAAAAGCTTGAGTTTTTGTTTGTTTTTGTTTTTCCCTGCATGGTGACTATAAGACCAATGTCACATTATGCTCCAAATATACACAAAGATATAAGCTGAACAAATAAAAGCAATTTGTTACAAATAAAAATTTCCACTGGGACACATTCTGGACACCACAGAACCTCTTTTAGCCTGACTCAGGACAATAAGAAATCTACCAGTCAGATCTACTAACTAAAGATTCCTGGACCAATAAAATTGAATAGATCTTATGTCCATCTGAAAATCCTCGATAAGGCTTCACTACGATTTCATTCGTGAAGGAAAGAAATTGGTTTTGTTCAGAAGGCACTGGTAAAACATAACTATGGAAAAGGTTAACATCTACTTATGAAAAGCTCATCTGTAAATCCTAACCCTAGTTAAATTCTTACACAAATACAAAAAACAAACAAACAAACAAACAAAAATGAAGCTATAAACACAAGGACGATATTCACTATATTCATTGCACTGGCATAAAAAGTTAAAACTGTTTCAAATAAATAGGCAATCTTTCTACACCTTAAGCATGTATTTAGTCTTACATGTGCTAGGTCATAAATGGGATATTACCACTTCTTCCACCAGAAGGCAGGTGCACAATAATACTTTGAAAAATGCAGACACTGTTCCACTGACGATAAAAGAAAAACCTTATACGTACTGGGAGGAAAAACCTAAATGTAAAATGAGTGCCTTCTAAAAACAAGTACAGCATTAGGGCTAAGAGAGGGTAGAAATGCAAACCTTTGTTCTCTTGAAGATGGCACACATTGGCTGAAACAAAGGAATTAAAATGAAAAGCCTAGTATTTAGGATTTACAAAACTGGGTAGGTTTACAAGAAATAATTAAACTTTCAAATGGTGTTTTATCACTGTGTGGCATTCATCCTTCCACAGGTATCAAAGCTTAAAAATGCACTAAGACTAGAGGGATGCCTTGTACCTTCATAGATGCGCCCTCCCCTTTTTAAAATCGTTCTTTGCAGGGCTGCGCTGCTTACCTGCTTTGGTCACCAGAATTTCTTTTTCCTACATTTGTAAAGAGTATGAAGAGCAGTGATAATTCACATGTAACAAACCAAAAGGAACTGGACTCTAATAGTAGTCATCTGAAAGTAGGTGATCTGGAACAGCTCCTCTAGCCTACCTGGTAACCTGGCTGGAGGGGGGTCTCATTTCGAGTCCTGCTGTTTAAGAGGAACCCTCACCTCAGGCTTTAAAGGGCAGGGAGTTAAGTAACCAATCTTTTAGGAGATTGGTAATGATGTCACTTAAACTTGAAATGTTAAAAAAAAAAAAGTGTTCTTAACTATGTGAAATCTTTCTCCTACCTTCTCAAATGTAATCCTAGGAATTTTGCCTGTAAACATAGCATTTCTGGGTCAGGAATACTTTCTCCATATAGCAAGTCTTCATTATTATATTGAGTGCTGCAGGTTCCGTCATTTTTAAAGGACAGACATACAAATGATGATAAATAACAGTATATAAAATATTACAATCTACCACCTCAAAAAGCATTGTTTATGGAGTTCAGAGCTTGGAGATTCAAGTATTGATTGCAGTTTTATTTTGAAAAGAATGCTACAACTTATGTGGTTTTTCTTCCTCATGTTTATATTAAAAGCTAATAAACTCTATTTTAATTTAAAAAAAAATTAAAAAAAAAAAGCACTAAAGCATACTAAAAACACTAAAGCATACTAAAGGCCAACAGCTTGAAGTTTAAAAGATAGCAGCTAGAACATCTTGAATAAAATTGATAGGATTACAAATATGAGAAACTATGGTGGCATGTCAATTATTTTAAAGTAAAATAATCGTATGTTGGAAATAAGAAAAATGAAAGGAATATTTAAGGTTATGATGAAATCCTTATTGGAATAGTTAAAACTGATAGTGAGAGTTTGCACAGATGCATTTGACTTTCCAAATCAGTAACATAATGAGGATAGCCAGAATAAATTCACTTCCTTTCAAAGGTACAGAACTTGTCTCCTAAGGCTTTGCATTAAGAGAGGCCTAAATACAAAATAAAATTAAAATTAAAGCTCACCTGCAGATTGAGATTTTATATAAAAAATTAAATTGCACATAGTTTTTGATTTAGTTTTTGATAGTAGATACAAAATCTCATAAATAATAATTCTAATAATGTATGTTATCAAAACTGCATACTCATCAGTTGACAATACAAAATGTAACTCTTTAACAGAGAGTGATAGAGTGGTATCATAACATGGGCATACTCTCCGAGGCCAAAACCAAGCAGAGAGAAAAGAAAGCGTACAAAAAGTGTACAAGAAGTTATTTTTACTTGTATTGACCATAAATTGCCGAAATTCTCTCTTTTGTTTCAGCTATAAGAGCATTAACAATCGATGTTTTATTGCTTTAGTTACATGATTTCCAATTTCTGATAACACATTCTATTCATTGATAAAAGTTAATTTAATAAAACTTGAACATTAGTATTTTTGTCTCAAAGAGGGAGGGAACAGAATATTTACAATGGCACTAATCATTTACATATGCCTATATACTTGTAAAATAATACATAATTATGTCTTTCTTTTTTATAATATTTTGTTATATATTAGAATTTCATAATATTATGTATTATAAAAATTTTATATTAGAAGTAGCATTTTCTGTTTTAAAGACTATCACAGGAAATTTTAAAGAATAGAATTACATTTTTAACAGTATAACATATTCATTATTAATGTTGTTATGTAAACAGATCCAACTTTTTAACAACTGAAAATCAAGAAATTAAAAACTAATCCCAAGCTATCTATTACTGATATATATAGTTTAATTTTAAATTAATGTGAATGTAGAATTATTTTACATTAGAAATATCTTACCTATGACCTTTAATTGAAATAAGGATTTTACAAAATGCATTTGCATATAAAATTCTTTGAAGCTTTGCTGCACTGATATTTTATTTCTATGAGTACTTCCTTGAATTACTATTGATACTAATTTTGAAAATAATCATTTTGAATAATCCATTGCTACACAAGTATCTCCTACTGAGTTACTTCAGACTTTCAGAAATCTGTTGTGTATGATTTTTTTAAAAGATTTTACTTATTTATTTGATAGATAGAGATTACAAGTAGTCAGAGAGGCAGGCAGGGAGAAAGAGGAGGAAGCAGGCTCACCGCTGAGCAGAGAGTCCGATGTGGGGCCCTATCCCAGGACCCCAGGATCATGACCCGAGCAGATGTGGGGCCCTATCCCAGGACCCCGGGATCATGACCCGAGCAGAAGGCAGAGGCTTTAACCCACTGAGCCACCCAGGCTCCCCTGTTGTCAATGATTTTTGTACAACTTTACTCATCTTTCCTACCTGCAGAAGCTATAAATATTTCTATTATTCCTAAAACTGTTAAATAGGTGTAGATAGAAAAGTCACCCAAATTGTTTTATTTCTCCTAATAAAATTTTAAAAATCCAAATAAGAAATATTTCAATTTAGAGATACTGACTATCTGCTGGTCACACAAATTCTATGTGGCTTGTTTGCTTGATTTGTTGCCATTCTTGACCTCAATTTCCAATTTAGCACAGTCACTTGTTTGCACCTCCCATTTATGGCTATTAAGAGATATTATTAAAAATCGTCACTGCCTCTGTGACTCTGTATGCGTGGGGCAGGGAGATGATATTCAATTCTTTCCTATTTCTACAGAAAGTTGAAAAGGTGGACTAATCTTTAGCATTTTCTGACAATCTTATTACTTCTATTACATATAGTAGTGAAGAGAATCTAAAGTATCAGGTTTAAAAACAAAAGGTCTGCACAACATGAATTTGATGGAAACCCTCAAATTTAAAGAAGATAAGAAATTTACAAAGTATTTGAACAAAGTATCAGAACAAACTCATAGCCTGAATATGAAGTTTAGGATGCTTTTTTTTCTCTATAAACCTGACCATTCAGAAATAGTTGGTCACCTATTACTTAAGTAATTTATAGATCTATCTGAATAATGTAGGCTGAGTCAGAAGTAATGATCACTAGCTGTATATCTCTTATTAATGGAATCTATGTTCTTATGCAAGCCACTTAATATCTTTGAATTTCAGTTTGCATAATAGTCAAATATCTTTGCCAACTTCTTAGTGTTTTTTGAAAAAAATCACAAAATATAAAAAGATACTATGTGTAAGCACAAATATAATAAGACACTATGTGCAAGCACACTATGTAATAGTGAGATATTTTTATAATTTCTATTATTTTTTAAAAACAAAGCATACCACTAAATGCTTTATGTTAGTTTTCTTAAAAAAAAAAAAAAAGACCAAAAACTGTGACAGAATGTCAAGTTGAATATCATCTCTGAGTACATGTTTCTCCCATGGTAAGAAACCACAAGATGAAGAAGAATGGGAAAATGTACAACTGGAAACAAAATTTTGGAAGCTGGAAAGAAGATAGATGAATTATAACTCAAGTAAATTTAGAACCCTCTACTGCCCACAAAACTTAGAGAAATTGGCATTTCTATATCTCTCTCAAAGCCAGAATGATCAAAGATCTAACAAAAGTAAAATTTATTGAAAGAATGTCTTTTAAAAAAAAGTTAGATGCTTGATTCCCCTTCTTTCTCTGAGCAGCATAGTGACTGCTCCATTCCAGCCAAGCAGAGGACTAGAGGTTTTATTCTCTGGAGACAAAACAAGAGCACACTGGACACAGATTAGCCAGGGCAGGCCATGTTAAAACCAGAAGAAATAAGTTGGAGTCTACACCCAACGTTGAGGTCAGTTAGCCCTGTGTCTGCCCTGCTCCTTAGAATTCCTCCAGTAGAGACAATGGAAGATTTTTTTTTTTTCAAGCAAAACTAGACTGCACCAGAGAGATAATAATGACCAGTTAATACAGCAAAAGTTCAGCATGTGTGAAGCATCCTTCTAAATTACATAAATATTAAGTCATTTTAATTTTACAAGATTTCTATTAGGTGATAAGTATCTTTTCAGCCATCCTTCAAATGAGGAAAATAGAAAACAGAGAGGTTAATAATTTGCCCAAATTCATGTGGCTACTTAGTGGCAACACCAGGAATCAAACATTGACAAACTAGCTACCAAATTCATGTTCCTAATCATTACACTACATTGATTCTATGCAAAGACACATATCCTGGATTCCCAACAAAATGACCCAACACATCACCCTCTAGCAAAGCTCATAGTTTTTCAGCCTTGAGCAAGCTACCAGAGTTTCCAGTGAGCCTTTATCATCAAACACCAAAGATAACCAGATATTTGAAAGGAGCCTCTAATATGAAATATAAAGGAAAAAAAAAAAGGTATACATGCCTTCAGAGAGGTAAAAGATACTGCACAGATGAAAATTAAATAAATAAATAAATAAATAAATAAATGGATTCAGTTGAAAGAAAACACATTCGGGGAACAAATACATATTAAAAATCTCATATCAAAAATGAAAGCCTCAAGTGAAATATTAGAAAGTAAAATCTGAACAAAGTTAAAGAAATCTCCAGAGAAGTAGGAAAAAGTTAAAAAGACAGAAAGAAGGAAAGAATGCCCTGAAGAAGGATCATGAACTGAGAAAGGCTGAGTCTATGTAAGTTCATAATGAAAAGTGAAGAACTTTCTAGACAGAGGGAAAAGCAGTTAAGGGATGTCATTTTGGACATGAAATTGATGGGCTGGCGTACTTGATGGAAGCATGCTTTGGCTGGGGCATATAGAGTCAAAGAACATGGTACCTGAAGATGACAGAGATATATGACTAGAAAGATGACAGAGAAAGGGGTGACCAAGGTGACCTTACTGTTTCCTTCAGCTTTGTCAGCTCTAGATGAGTTTTTTCCTGTGTCCAGGCCCCTAACCTCATTTCTATCCTGGCCTTTCCAGAAACCAGATGGTCCAAACATTGAGGTCCCTTTACCCTTTTTCTTAGATTATTCACTTTAGAAAATATGTAATTGTAAATTCTTCTTTTGCATCTTTCAAATGCAAATCTTTTTAAAAGCCTCTCATCAGCTTTACAGTTCAGGACCATCTTTCTCAAGAACCCAGGTGCCATCCTTGAAATATAATCATCAAAGAAGAGAAGTGCATCTACCATGCAGTCTCTCTGGGAAGAAAAGAGCTTAATTTATGTGGGCACTTTAAGTTATAAAACAATTCCTGTCATGAAGACACTAAAAGTTTCTTTTTCCTTTGGGTAAGACCAGTTAACAAATACAGATGGCTATGATGCCCCCACCACAGCTCTTAGGAATACACAGCAACAATCTAGGTGGGAAACAGTACTACACTAAGGGAAGTGGTGTTGGAGATAAAGAGAAAACTAAGACTTCAAGGTGTGGACATGTGCGCGCACGTGTGTGTGTGTGTGTGTGTGTGTGTGTGTGTGTTATGGCTAGGGCTTGGTCATTATTAAACTACAGGTAGTAAGAAAAGGTTTAGATTGAGTGATTAATTGGTTTCTGGTTTAAACTAAGAAAGAAAAGAATATCAAAACAAGGTTGGGGGATTTGTTATAAACTTCATACTTTCTAAAACAGTGCTACAAAACAAAAGAATAAAACCCATTCTGTATGCTTCTAAAATTCAGATTCATTGCTTAGATAAAAGACAGGTTATTAAAAGGTATATATTCTCCATGTGAGAAGGGGAAAAAGAAAGAAAGCAAGAGGCAAACCATAGAGGGTCTTTTTTTTTTTTTTTTCTTAAGAAAGGAAGAGAGACAGAGAGAAGGGGGTTGTTGGAAGGGGCAGAAGGAGAGAGAAAGAGAGAATCCCAAGCAGGCTCCACACCAAGCACAGAGCCCAATGCAGGGCTTGATCTTACAACCCTGAGATCATGACCTGACCTGAAATCAAGATTTGGATGCTTAATCAACCCAGGTGCCCCAAACTGTAAAAGACTCTTAACAACAAAGAATAAGCAGGGTTGATGAAGAGAAGTTGGTGGGGGGATGGGCTCGATGGGTGATGGGTATTAAGAAGGGTACTTGTGACGAGCACTGGGTGTTCTATGTAAGTGATGAATCACTAAATTCTACTCCTGAAACCAATACTGCCCAGTATGTTAACTAACTAGAATTTAAATAAATATTTGAAGATAAAACAAACAAACAAACAAACAAGGTTGGGGGAAAAGATTATACCTAGTAGGTTGGAGGTATTTAAGAAACATCTAAATAGGTCTGCCATGTGAAGTTAGATATCTAAGTTTGGAGCACAGGAGAAAGGTAAAGGCTGAAAATACAGATTCTGGTCCTCTTGGACAAAGTAGTGGATAGATGAGGAAAGAAGATCACAGAAGAACTCTAGGATCAAACTTAGTGCAATTTTGAATTTCAGTGGCTGGCAGAGAAAACTGAGCCTGCAAATGAGACACACAAAAAAGTGAACAAAGATAAAGGAAGAAAATAAGGAAATTGTGGGGCTGCAGAAATCAAGGCAAGAAGATGTTTAGTGAACGAATGATCACTTGTAGTGATTTGTGGGGGGAAAAAATGTATTCCTTGGACTTGGCAAGAGAAAGTTCCTTAGTTATTTAGCAAGAGATAATTTTGGAGTCAAGTATTTAGAAGTCACATAAAAGTGGATTAAGGAAGGATTTGGAGAAAGTTAATGAAAGTTAAATGGAGCCAGTAAGTGTCAAAAAAGAAACTATATCTATCTATCTATCTATCTATCTGTCTATCTATATATATTGATATATATACGATCTCCACAATAATCAGTAAATACATATATGTGTGTGTGTATCCAAAGATAAACTATATATTTACATTTACTGATTATTTATATATTTTTTATTTTTATAAATATTTTTATATATCAGTAAGTAGGACTCTGAAGAATAGGAGATCCATGGCAGTAGATAGAAGAATATTTTGGTTTAAGTAAGACTTTCAAAGATTAAAGAGATTGAACATGTTTAAATGTCAGTGGGGCGGTTCCAGGAGAAAAGAGAGGTTTACATAGCCAGAGAAAGAAAGACAATTAATAACACAAAGTTTCTAATAAGATGAATCTCAAGTAGAATAACAGAGGATTTAAAACACTGCAATTAGCTTGACCTTTGATTTTAAAATATTAAAATTAAACACATGTGGAATTTTATTGATACTCTAAGACGTACTGTGTAAGGAGAAAACAAGAAGTCTCTGCTAGATTTATTTTTAATAAATTAGAAAATTGTTGAACATTTTCAAAGTAAAATAGACTGTAGATCTTTGAGGTTAAAATCAATAGGTGGAAGCTGTACAAATGAAAGATTAGGAATAAAAATTCATTTAAAGTCAGTAAGCAAGTAATTCAAACTGAAATTAACAATATTTGTATATTGAGTGTGAAAGTTGCCTGTAAACTTGCTCAGAGGAAAGGACATACCAAGTTGCAATGTGAACTAAAGATTAGAGGTGAAAGATGGGACATGTTGAAAGAACCCCATATACGATGTTTTGCCTAACCTGGTGTGCTTAAGATTGGTTTCATTCAATGAAGTAGCTACCGACCATCATCAAGGGACAAGATAAAATCATGGATGGGAACTAAGCTGCTGAACTAAAATGTACAGTCTGTGAAGGTTTTCTAGCTTTGGGGCTACAGAGAAGTAAGCACCTACATAGAACACCAGGAAAGTCTCAGGAATTGGGATATAGCTTGGCTCTCTGCATCACTGCTACCAACCTGGTGAGGAAAGACTTTCCAAAAGAATGCATTATTTAAGAGAAATATGAAAAATGAAAGTCAGATAATGAGCTAAGCATAAACAATGTAATTCTCTGTAAGAAAAGCATTGAGATAATGACAAATTAGAGCATAATTTTCCTGTTCAGGTAGAGGTTAGCCAAATAAGATAAATATTCAATTAGTGAAAAAAGAAATCTTATTTTACTCCTTCACTACACAGATGAGAGAACTAAGGCTACTTCATAAGAAAAAAAAAATTGCCAGTGAAGATAGATTTGTAAAGAGAAAAGTGATGATAGTATTTATAAGATCATGATTTTATAGAAGAATTTTAATTACATAATAAGATGATTAACAAAAATGAGAAACATTCTTAAGTATTATCCTTACAGTTGTGTTGTACATAATAATTTAGATAAATAAAGTTGAGCAAATAAATGAAATCTTGACTCAAACACATTTCTTGAAATGCAAGGAAAGTCAAAGCACTACAGAGAAAAAGCTTATTTAAAATTTTCCAAATAGAATCTTATTTTCTCAAGCAATATACCCTGTCATTCTGAACACTAGAGATCAATTTCTTTTTTGTTGTGTTTTTGTGCCTCACATTAAAGACACTTTTTCTTCTATGTTAAATTGGATGGATTTAGGGTGTCAACGTTTAGCAGTGTTTATTTTATCAAAATGCTGAGGTTTGTAAGCTGACTTGGTTTTTGCTACATCAGCACAAAACAAATAAAACTAGTTCATAAGGCACTATCTTTTCATAATAGTTTTCAACAAAGCATAAAAGAAAAGAGTCTTGTCAAGAATAAACTTACAAAAAATAAGAAATACAACACTTTTTAAAAAAATTCCCAGATGCCAAATGATTTGTGCTTTAAAAAGAGCATTCGGTTTAAATACTTGGAATATTTTAAACATACAGCTAATGATTTAAATTTAAGGATATATTAGTTTGGGTTTCTGGCAGAACTCTAAATTTGCAACCTGAAATTATTTGGGTCTTTGCAGATCTCAAATAACTAATGGTTTTATGCAATGCTTTTCCTGAGCATTTTAGAGAGATTTTTAGAACTGTTAAGATGTTAATGTAAGGATAGTGCTTTGAAATTTTGTTTCTGGGGGCGCCTGGGTGGCTCAGTGGATTAAGCCGCTGCCTTCGGCTCAGGTCATGATCTCAGGGTCCTGGGATCGAGCCCCGCATCGGGCTCTCTGCTCCACGGGGAGCCTGCTTCCTCCTCTCTCTCTCTCTGCCTGCCTCTCTGCCTACTTGTGATCTCTCTCTCTCTGTCAAATAAATAAATAAAATCTTTAAAAAAAAAAAAAGAAATTTTGTTTCTGTATGTTAGAAAATGTTATGAAATAACATGAACTAAAATCTTATGAAAGCTACTAAAGTAAGGATTACTCTTTACCATTTGTATAGATCTTTTCTTATTGGGAAAAATATATTTTACAAATACAAAGTCATCTTCTAATATATTAGCATATATTTTTTAAAAAATATATCCTTAGCTTTAATTCTTTAGTACACAAATGAAATTTTTTTCACAAATGAACTCTTCATATTCATTTGTTTTGCCTCCTGTCAAATGCAAATTAAAATTTAGAAACCATATTGTGATCATTAACCCTGTCAGTGTAAAAATGATAAGAAAATAACATATCAATATTTATGTGACCTCCAGAAGCAAGAATTTAAAATTAACTTTTTAAGTACATTCTAGAAGAAAGTTTATCTTTACAAATGAAATGACAAATCTTAAACATTAATCTTGTTTGAACTATCATAGCCATGAAGTATCAAGAACGCAGACAATCCAGTACTATTTTTGATAAGGTCTATTATATATAATATTAGAAGTATTGACTACAACTCAGATTCTTTAAAAATGTTAATTGAATGGTACGACATCCAAAACATCTTGAAATAACCTAAAAAAGACACCCTGTTAAGAATTCACTTATTTTGATTTAAAAAGAAATTCAGGAAAAAATTTTTGCCTTCTAAATCATAATGTCCGGGCAGAACTCGCTGGACTTTAGTGCATGATGAATATGGTGAAATTACCAAAATAAGAGACAGGAATTTCTGACCATTTTTCATAATTACCAAAGTAAATTTGTTGGTATTGGACACTTACTCAAATTATTCCCTCTCAATAAATTCCACATGATGAATTCTGTTTCTAATATTAACCTTAATATGTGGATATAAATGTTATAATAATATTTATTATTTTGTTAGGAAAAATCACATGTAATAGTCCCTAATGCATGGTTTGAAAATGACCCTGACCAAGGTCTCCCTTGATAAAGGAGAATTTGGCTGAGATTTGCATTTTAATTTTTTATTACAGTAAATAAATTACCAACAATACTGGAACATATGTGCTAGGTAAGAACAGCTGAGCCCTATCTGGACTCATCTGACCTCGGTCACTAGGAAATTAGAGTTAATTCGGGAAAACAGGACTGAAGCCATATGTGGTTCATATCAAAGATGGATCTGAGGCTAGTGCAGTGATCTGAAAACATTTGGCTGTTAGTGAACCTGTCAGTTCTTGGAATAATTCTGGCAGTTTTATCTCAAGGCATCTGCAATCCCTTAAAACAGGATATTTGAAGAGAAGGACAATGAAATAGCATGCTTTTCTCAGTGCTGCGAAGAGCTAATAGAGGAATAAGAGACAGCTTTATGACTGAGCATAATATGATGGGCAGCAAGTTTAAAACAATCTGGTGCAGTTAAAGGCAGTTATTATTTTTAGGTAGCTGAACCAGTATTTGGTAACTCATTCTGCACTATTCAGAATCCCTGATATAATGAGCCTTCTGGTTATGGCATTTTATTCTTTAAATGGGATATCTTGAACTCTGGTTAAATGCTTTCTTTCCTTATAAATAATAATAATCAACAATATATTTTATGGTCATTTGGCTAGACTTGAATAAAATTAGGAAACTTGACTTCACCAGGTCAATAAAGGACCTTGAATAAATCACAATTTCGTGGCATTGTCTAATAAAAAGCTACCCTACCAATTTCACAGAAATGTTATGATGAATAAATGAAAAAAAATATGAAGTCACTTTGACAAGCTATCAAGCTCTCTAGAGATATCGGGATATCACTATTTTATTCTAATCTCAAGTTTCACATAATCAATCAATGGAGAAACATAGTAACTCTATACTATGACTGCCTTATACAATGACTGCAGCATTTTCCCACCATGTTTTTTCTATTTATGCCTTTACCTTTAGAATAATTTGTAATTTTTAGAGGTATGGAAGCACTCACCTGCTTACTCATTTACTCAGTTGTTCTTTCATTCTGATATTTATTGAGAACCTGATGGGTCAGGCCAAGTCATTGTGTATGTAGAGATAGCCAAAAACAAAGCATGGTCCCTGTCCTAGTAAAGCTTAAAGTCTCATAATACATGACAAGTAAACTAAAAATTATGAAATTGTGGATAAATGCCATAACAAATGACAGATACAGTGTAACCTAAATTGATGAAGGAAGACGTGACGGAAAGTCAGAGGAAGTAATTTTCTTTCTTTTAAGATTCAAATCAGTCATAGTTTTTCTGGGTCCTTACTCTCCTCTAGTTGAAACTCTGAGCTTTGAATAGTTGTGGGAAACACACACACACACACACACACACACACACACACACCCACAAAAAAATCCCCGAACATTTGAAACTCTTTTTTTAAAAAGACATATTTATTTGAAAGAGAAAGAGAATGAGAGAAAGTGAGCCGGTGTAGAGAGGCAGAAGGAAAGACTCTTCAAGCAGATTTCCTGTTGAGCATGCAGCCCAACACAGGGCTAGATCCCATGACCCTGAGATCATGACCCTGAGATCATGACCCGAGCTGAAACCAAGAGCTGAGGCCCAACTGACTGAGCCACCTGGGCTGCCCAACATTTGAAGCTCTTAAAAGAGTTGTCATTCTCACTTTTAGGCAGCCCCTCTCCTAGGGTTTCTTAATTTTATTGGGAGATAATATAAATCTCACCAAAATATTTTAAAGTTATGTGTAATAATGTCTGTATTGCTATAATCTTTATATATTAAACTATATCCCCTCAAAAGAGTGTTTGATTTCTAAATAGTAAATAAATGGTCTCAGTTGGATCCCAGGGACTTAAGGGAGAAGAGATGAACAACCTTATCACCATTTCCACTCACTGACTGGACAAGCCTATTTGAATGACTAAATGAGTCCTTAATCTCAGATACATTTTTTTTTCCCCTGAGATACATTTTAATTACAAGAACCACACTCTGACCTAGGGGCTTGAACTTCCCATTTTCTTCAACTGGAACCCACTTTCCTTGCATATTTGGTTGCCTCAGTCCTTCATTTTCTTCGGATCTTTACTCAAATATCACCTTTCCAAGGGAACTTTCACCATTTATCTTATTTATAATTCCCACTGTTGGCTTACCACAGATATGTCTCCTGCTTTATTTTTATCCATAGCACTTAATAACTATGTAGTATATTATTTATTTCCTATTTTTACTTATGCATCTATTCAATTTCTATCTCCATCTACTATGAGATAAACTCCATAAAGATGGAGATCTTTGTCTCGTTTTGTTCATCCTGATGCCCTAGACCTAGAACAAGGCCTTGTATACACCAATGGGTACCTTTTTGGATAAATGAGCCAAAAATGCTTAGATGGATGAATATATGCATACAGTGGAATTATTTCCACTGGGCTAAAATTTAAAAGACAAGAATGTTAGTCTCAGCTCTGGTGTTAACAAGCTAAGTGATATTTGGTGAATAACTTCCTCTCTCTAGAACTCAATTTGCTCATATGCAAAATAAATGGGTTAAACCATATAAATGCTAAGATATCTTCCATCAAAGAAGGTCTATATAACTATGCATATTTAGAAGAATAACTAGGTAGATTTACTTCTTTCATTTTCTATTCATGCCTCAATTTAATAAAGAAAAGACTACCACTGGCCTAGTTTTAAAGCAAAGCATAAAGAAATCCCCATCATTGCACTGCATACAGAAATCTAAGTTCCTTGGGGCACCTGGGTGGCTCAGTGGGTTAAGCCGCTGCCTTCGGCTCAGGTCATGATCTCAGGGTCCTGGGATCGAGTCCTGCATCGGGCTCTCTGCTCAGCAGCGAGTCTGCTTCCCTCTCTCTCTCTCTCTGCCTGCCTCTCTGTCTACTTATGATCTCTCTCTGTCAAATAAATAAATAAAATCTTAAAAAAAAAAGAAATCTAAGTTCCATTTCAATGTTAAAATGTAGCTTTAATGTATTAACAAAAAAATTTCTAGAATGTATTTCACATTCCACATATCTCAAGGATGGGAAGTAGGATTACTAACTTCTTTGTTCTTAACTCGGTTTTAAGTCATCATTGTCCCAACCCCTTTTGAAAACAAACCAAGGTACAAAACTCTATTCTTTTAAAACTCACACCCTACAATGTTACTACCTAATCCCTTTACTATAGTCTTCCACTCCTGTCTGGGTATTGCCATCATTCTTATAATATTGCAGGACCCAGATGTTTGTTTCTATCACTGATGAACTAGCAAACATAACTGTCTTCCTGCCAAAGGAGAAAAGGCCCAGATTTATAATGTTTCCTGGTTTTTATAGTTTAAACATACCCACTATTGACATTTTAAGCTGAAGGCATGATATCAACCAAGCTATAAAATTCTTGAAAAGTTAATACAAGTCAGTACAAGCCAGCTCCAGTACCCCACTGTTCATCCCTCACTGGAAGTTCTGAGTGACTTCACAGTTATTTGACAATCACTTCCAATGGCTTACTTAGTCGAGCCTCAGCCACCCAAATTCATGGTCATATATTTATTTATCAACACCTGAATTTTCTTTACTTTTAAAAGCAATTACTCAAATATCCTACTCCATGATTATTCCTTTCCTAGAGTGCTTATTTAATTTCTTTAGCTTGCATTTTCCAAGTTCATTGGTGCTTCCTGTCATTAATGGTCTACATTGCAATTCATTAGTGCTTTCTACTTCTTTATATTCCATGTTGTTCAAGTGATTACTCACGATCCGTAGTTTCAAAATTAACGTTGCTAATTTGGATCATGTTGCTTCTTTGGATCACCTAATCTAACCTCAATCCTGAGTAAACCAAACTATCTACTTTTTCGAAATCTGTATCAAAGCAGCACAGCATTGCTGGAAAAAGTCATACTACCAAGTGTGACTCTAAAATAGGTGCTCAATACTGTCCAAAGTTTAAGACTTCTCAACAATTCTCTATAATGCCGATTTCAACATTTTCTCCTTTCCTGAAACTCAAAACCTTTTGTGGATTCATTCGCTTTTGGCAGTTGACTTTGCCTTTACTTCATAATGAAAAGTGACACCACACATGGGACCAATCTCCCTTATAGCAAAAATATTATATCTTATTATATCTTATATTGCAATCTCTCCTCTTCTCTTTCTGTTCTGTTCCCCTTTCTCCCATTTTGTGGTTTAGATTCCTCCAACATGCAATGCTCTTAACCATTCCCGCATTCCTACATCCACTCCCAACAGCTCTATTCACATCCATTGCTGTGCCTTTCAACCTGTTCTCTCACGCAGCCAGAATGATCTTTCTAAATCTCAAACTTGGTCATGTCAACTTAACACTTCATTAACTGACTGGCAGGGTTCTTTGTTACTCCCATGCTGAAAAGATAATAATAACATAGGCTATAAGTCTAACAGGCAAAACTAATTGTCTAGTATTTTCTCCTTACTCCTTTCTAACAGAATATACATTTCCTATCCCGTCATTCATTGCAAGTTAGCTATGTGAGCCAATTTTGCCCAGTGGTATAATCAGAAGTTGTTAATGGAGATTCTGGTGAATTCTTCTCAATAGGGCCAATTCAGTTGGCATCTTCCCCATGCCTTTCTAGACTAAATATGTGTTCTCATAATATATTGAAGGCAACATTTGTAGATTTTATTTATATATTCTATTTAATGATTATTTGGTTAATTTCTGTATTCTTCATGACTCTTAGTGAGTTATGGTGTCTAGGCATATCTTTACACCTATTACAAATACTGACAAAAAGAGACTCCATAAATATTTGAAAGAATGAATGGAATGCACTAATGAAATGATAGACAATTAACTATAAAACTTACTAAAATACATCCTAAGGAAAAATCCAATAATGCAATTTTATTAATTGTAAAATTTAATTTTCTAAGTTCTAAAAGTTATTAATGATGCATAAAGTTATAGAATAGCTGAAGAAAATATGCAGAGCAATGGTGAGAATTTATTAAATCTCATTTTCATGCAGATAAATTTGAATAATAGGCTAATTACTGTTAGAATCCTAAAAGGGAGACTTGGGTCAATATTGCTACTGATAATATCTCCACCATATATTTTAGTTGCTTTTCTTAAGACTTAATTGTGAATGGATACACAAAATGCTCCGGTAAGCATGTTAAGAAACGGGTGTTATTTAAATTCTTACATCCCTATGAGATAAGTTTTGTGATATCCATCACAAAAATAAGCAAATTGAGATGAGGGTAATTAAACATCTACTCTAAAGTTTAAGGTAGATTCTTAAGTTATATGCGAGAGTAAGCTGCTATGAGTTACAACAGGTGGCACCATTTTTGCTGAAATTGCTTTTCTGTAATTAGTCTTTGGTACTATCTAAGGCAGTGATTTAGAGATAGGACAAAATATGTTTCCAAAAAAACTACTATAAGAGGAAATAAAATAGATTCAAAACAATAGTTTCTGGCTAACAGTAAACAACAGTAAGATTAGAACGAAACACCCTAAATACTTATGCTGAAGAATAGAATATGTAATGAAACCCAAAGAAATATCAAAGGAAAAAATCCAGTAGATATATCAAAACAAAAAACAAAACCCAGAATTATATGTATAGTACAACTGAGTTGATAGCTTTTAAAAACCATCCTCTGAAGTTAATTCCAAAAATCCCTAGTATGTGTTAAATGATTCCTAAGTAAAGCTAAATTTAATCTTTAGGGCATGGTAAGAATAGTTTGGGTGTGTGAGTGGGTGTGTGAGTGTGCGCATGATATGTTGACAACCTGTTCAACTCCCTTTATATCCCCTGAACAGGATTAAATCCACTGGAGAGTGCATGAAGACTATTTTAAGAAGCTAGAGGTTAAAATTGATCCAATTCCAGGCCAACTTATAAGAAACATGAGAAAATATCCTTTTGCCAGCATGGGGTTTCTCCCAAGCAGCAGTGCCAATGAGAACAGGTGAGGCAGTGGATATACAATTATATGGTTTATCACTCTGTACTGGTATCCATCAAAGACTGTAAGAGAAACAATTTGCATGCATTCTACTCTTAACACTTTTGTATTTAACTAAAATTACCTTCTTCATGACTTCGTCTTTTCTTCCAACACAAACTAGACTACTAGAATCTTCTCCCATCTGTACCGTAGGGTGGAGGGTGGAGACAGCTAGATCATATGTGGCTATGCCTCTAATTAACATTCACTACCTATCGTCCAATCATCATTACAGTTTGGTAACCAGACTTTTGTGTTGTCTTTTATGTACTGCCTCAATCATATTGGCAATTAATTTTGGTTCTTCTTCTATCCAGGTATTCAGTTTGGTATATACCTATTAAAAAAACAAAACAAAACAAACAAACAAACAAACAAACAAAAAAACTTCCCATCTCTGAGTTAGAATCCCATACTTGAGTGACTATAGGTTTTACTCCAGTTGTTCCTATTTACAAAAACTTAAGCTCTCTTTATGTCAGTAGGTTCCATAATAGGGATTTCTATGCCAGACCTCTATTTTTCCACACCAGTCATTCAAGAAGAGTGAACCAAACCAAACCAAACCAAACCAAACCAGTACCTATGTTGTTTTCCAAATAGGCCCAAACTTGAACTTATTTGATCACAGATAGTCTTCTATGTAATGCACTGAACTTTCACCTTTTCTTCCAGATGGGGTGTCTGCATTTTTGAACAAATTATAAAAGTACAAGATACAATAGTATTTAAAAAAAAAAAAACATAAAACAGAGGCACATGGGTGGCTCAGTTGGTTAAGCATCTGCCTTCTGCTCAGGTTATGATCTCAGGTTCCTGGGACCAAGTCCCACATTGGGCTCCCTGTTCAGTGGGGAGTCTGCTTGTCCCTCTGCTCTTCCCCTTGCTCATGTTCTCATTAATAAATAAATAAATAAATCTTAAATTTAAAAACCCATAAAACAAATAAGCAAGGCTTATAAAGTATAGCTCAGTAAATATGTGTGATGTGTGTATGTTATTTAATCAGTCTATTTTATGAAATTTTTGAATGAAAAATCCATAATTGAAAAATCCATCTTCCTTCTAATTCATTAACAAAGTACATAAAGCTTTGTATCATACTTTAATGGACTTTATTTTGAAATGTTACCTAGCTAAGTGAGAAGTGATATGTCAAATTATAACCAAAACAAAAATATTAAAAGGAAAAGGAAAAGAAAGATTAATTTTACAAATTAGAAAGGAGTATTATTCTTTCTCTCTCTCTCTCTCTCCCTCTCTCTCTCTCTCTTCAACCTCACAACAATACAATAAGGATACTATTTAACTTCAGTCAAAACTGAGAAACCTGACTTGTCAAAGGTCACATAGTAAGGGGTGGAACCAAATAATTACTCTTGACAATGATAATGAACTTAAAAAACAGTATGGATTGCTTGGATGAATATCTAAATCCATCTATACTTATTAAAAAAGAAGATAATTTTCTGACATACTTATATCCATAAATTTCATCTTTAAATGTGTCATCATCAGCCTGACCATATTGTGGTTAAAACTAATGAAGAAAGGCATAATCAACTATTTAAACCACAAGCTAATCCACACTCACAAAATTACCTTTTTGCAATTCAGAAATCATTTCAGATTGGGTAGAACTTTCAAGGTCACTTTAAAAAAATTATAACCCTAATTCAAACTTCTTAATCCTGTGGGAGCTCAGTTATGACTCAAAATACATTACATTAGACTTAGATGAATTTAGTTAAATAAAAGAAACAACTGCAAATATGGTACAAAATGAAAAAAACAAACAAACCTAGGAATATGAATAAAAATACCAATAAATCTCTAAAGAGTTAAAACAGTAAAATTCTAGGTCATCACCTCTGTTATTAATATTATAATTCTATAAAAACATAAATGAAAAAATTCATAACTGAAAGCTAATGAATAGCATTAGTGAAAATTACATTATAAATAAAATCTGAAAAGAAACTAAAATTCAATAAACATAGATGGACTTTTATTTGTAATAAAGTTACATAATCATTCATCCTGTTAAGAGCATAATTCTAACCATTTAGTTACTATCAGAAAAAGTAAAAATGAAAGATTATTTTACCCTCAGTATTTCTATGTAAAACCAATTTGGTACTCACTTATGCATTTAAGAATTTTATGAAAACAAAGTACTTCTCTACTCTGATACTTAGTAAACAGCCAATAAGAACAGTACTTAAGACTATTATGGAATATTTGTTGAACTTTTACTATTAAGTTAGCTGTATTTACCTCCCAGATTTGCTATCCTGCCTAAGATAACAAACAAAAAAGGAAAAGTCTTTCTTAAAAAAGCATTAGTCTTTTCACTAGAATGTATGTTACATTCTTTACTTCACATGTGACTGCTTGGGACCATGTCTAGAAAGCACATAGTTCTCTGTAAAGAGAAAATGAAACAATAACAACTTTTTATATGGATATTGTCAAATTCACACATGCAAATGATTGATGCCTCTTTAAAACAGTCACTTTAATTTAAATTCACTGCATTTTTAGAAATACTTTTTCTGGAATTGCCTTCAGATGTTATACTATTTTGACTATCTTTATTATTAACAATTTTAATCATATTAGATTTTCTTTTTGAAGATAAGTCAAAGCATTTGGAGTAAAATAATACACGTGGAATCCATTCACTATTTTTGTTGTTATTGTTCTAAAAGCTGAGATAACTATAAAGTAAAGGAGTTGGTTTTCTTGTGTTGTAAGTGTATCCTAACACCAATTTCAAAATGAAAGTTCTAAAAAATTTTCTTAGCAGTCACAGCATAAAGAGAGTCTCCTGAGGTGTTTCTTCAGTGCAACAGTATTCATTTCCTGTACGTGATCTACAGGCTTTGCACAGGATGTAGTTTTTTTTTAACCTAAATATTTTTTTTTATTTTAAACATTTTTTTTTAATCTAGCAAAAAATATGCTTATAAAAAAGCCAATCAGCCTGTAATCTCTTTAACATCTGTAAGGGTAACATAATGTCAAACTGGACATTTCACTTTAAGTGCCAAAAAAAAAAAAGGACATAAAGTACTAAGTATGAAATGGACAACCATGAAGACATTTCATAGGCCATCTAGGAACAACTGATGATTGATCCACCAGGGGAGTAAAAAGTTAAGGAAAGATTAAGAATGGATATTTTTTCCCCATTTTATTTATTTTTTTCAGCGTAACAGTATTCATTGTTTTTGCACAACACCCAGTGCTCCGTGCAAAACGTGCCCTCCCTATTACCCACCACCTGTTCCCCCAACCTCCCACCCCTGACCCTTCAAAACCCTCAGGTTGTTTTTCAGAGTCCATAGTCTCTTATGGTTCGCCTCCCCTCCCCAATGGATATTTTAAGGACATTTAAGAAAGAGCTCTTCTCTGGCTATGATTCTCAACACTTCTGCCTCGGTTCAGGTGGGCATGTTCGCATGGCATGTACCTCATAATCCCAAAATGTTTGAGAGGCATCCACTTGAAGAAATTCATCCAAATCCCATTCATTGGTTAACATGGACAACTGGTGAGCCTCACACAGTTAGGAAAGCTAAAAAGCAAATGCCTAATTGAGAAGTAACTGCATCCATTTCCAGGATGGCAGAGACGCATTTGAACCCCCAGGATGAAATACAGGCGTCTGAGTAAGAACGCTAGTCTGGGGCCAGTGTGATAGTAAGCTTGCCCAAGAAGGCAGTTGCCATGGGAAGAGGCAAGTTTGCTTTCCAGTTAGCGAAAGTCAGTGTTTCCTGAGGTAGATGTCACATCTCCTTCACCGTAATCCTGTTGTTGATTCTAAAGAAGTCACAGATGTTGAGGAATGCTATCTTTGCTGATGGAGAGTTTTCTCTTACACCATCCATCAAAAAGATATTATGTCAAGAAGGCATCAAACCAGATGGTAAAGACAAGTTTTGAGATGGCAGTTTGACTAACTCCAGCCCTAAATTTTGGCTGATAACATCTTTTTGCCTTGATAGAAGTAAGCAGAACTGCTAGCATAACCAATTAATTTGCCTAAGTAAGTGCTACTAACAAAATACCTATTTAAATGAAATCAAGTCAAATATTACTTGTTTGAAAAAAAAATAGGTAGTCAACTGAAAACCATGAAAAATGATTTCTTAAAATCCTTTTATAAGGAAAAAAAAACCAAAATGTTTGGAAATTTATTTCAAGCAACAAAAGATACCATTAGAATGCCTCACAGAATATTTTTAAGTGTTGCTTACTTTTAGAAAACAAGTTGCACTGTTATTCAAATAATTAGTTGAAATAAAGTTTTCCTCAGTATCTTTCCTGGCAAGATTGCCATTTAAAAAAATATTGCTTGTCATAAAGTTATAGTTAATTATTCCACTCGAGTTAAGCAAATATATCTTACTCTTACATTTCACGATTTCCAATGTGTCCAAAATAATAATTTTTGTCATTTTTCTATTCAGAGGTTGCACACTATTATTTGACTATGCATCTGACACTCAGGGATAGGATTCCCTACCCAAATAATATTCAGTGTTCTTCAGTGCATCCATGTAGCTGATACATAGCAGATATTAGTTATACAGAAAAAGTTCAGAGAAGTGAAGTCAAGGACAGAGGGATATGTGGGCAAGAGGATGCTCATTGGACACCTCAGTCAGTTAAGTGTCTGCCTCCCACCTAGGTCATGATCCTAGTGGGGTCCTGTGATTACGTTATACATCCACCTCTCTGGTCAGCAGGGAATCTCCTTCTCCCCCTGCTCCTCCTCCCTACTTGTGCTCTCTCTCTCCCTCAAATAAATAAAACCTTAAACAAAGAAAAGGAGGATTCTCATTAATTCAACAAAGGAAATTAGGATATCAAACACTTACAAATTTTCTGTATATGATGTTTTAGGTAGTAATCTAAAGTCATTGTCTTCCATTCAATGACCTCCTCAATTTATAACTTTCCTTTACTGTGTCACATGGGGAACGAGAATATCTCTTTAACAATGTCTGTTGAAAGCATTTCACAGATTGTGAAATGTAAATAAATTGAGAACTTTAAACTTTAAAAAAAATCACATTGACCTAAGCTTTAGGAAGCTAGGAATAGCAATAATATAGAATTATAGAATTACAGTTTCTGGAGATGCACACAATCTCTTAAATTTAAATAACTGTAAGTAGAGATGGAATAAACTTGGATTTTATATAAAAGCCCTGCCAGAAATAACCATTTCAATAAATGTAGGGTGGAACAATGTTCAAAATGGGGCAAACAAAAATAAGATCATGGTACTAAACCACACACACACACACACACACACACACACACACATAAAGATTTCATTAGTTGAATCTGTCAATTCTTTTTCATTTTTTTTATGATTAGAGAACATAGAGAATTTTCTGCATGAGCAGGATATAATCAAAACAAAAACCAATGCAATAAATATTTAGATTTTTCAAAATCTAAATTTTTCAAAATAACTAGTCAGACTAATTTATTTCAAATAATTTAAATAAGTAAACACTTGTGAGGTCAGTTTTAGACAATTTTATCTAAACCTGCTCTTCCATAATTTACATTAGTAGAGAATTAGTTTTTCTGAACTTCATGACTTATTCTCTGTCATCAGATGACCCTGGCTCCAACCTTGCTGAAGCCATTTAAGTTAATATCTTCAAATTCCTTATGTCCACCTTGTGCATTATCAGAATTATTCCCTCCTGCATGTTTTAACCTTCTGTGCTGTTGCTTTATCACGGTTCTTCTGCCTCTCCAAGTCTTCATTCCAAAGAGCATGCCTTCTCTACCTTGTCTTTTCCATAACTACCTTTGACTCCTTCCTTTTTGCACACTGAGCCTTTAAAGCAGACAAATTGTTTTCCTATATTCTTCACCATGTCTTCTTGACATTGTACACTCTTCTCTCTGGCATTATATAACACTTTATTTTCCTGGTTCCACCTTTCCAATCCACTTTAAGGTGTGGGGTTTTTTTTTCCTTCTTCTTCTTCCTTTTCTTCTTCTTCCTCCTCCTCCTCCTTCTTCCCCTCTCCTTTCTTTTTCTTTTCCTCCTCCTCCTCCTTCTTCTTTTTCTTTTTCCTCTTCCTCTTCCAACTAAGATTTCATTTACTTATTTAGAGAGAAAGCATACAAGCAAGGGGAGGGACTGGGGAAAAAGTAGAGAGAGAATCTCAAGTAGACTCCTTGCTGAGTTAGAGCCCTATATGGGCTCTATCTCACAACACTGAGATCATGACCTGAGCCCAAACCAAGAGTCAGACCCTTAACTGACTGACCCACCCAGGTGCCCCTTTTCTTTTTTCCTTCTTTCTAACATTAGATTTCTCTGTTCTGCCATCACCTCTGCCCCCCGCCCAACCTCACCTTTAATGAAACTATTAACTTAAATTTTGAATAATAATATGCTAATGGCATTGGTTTTCTCATCTAAGTCCCCCTTAGAAGGCAAGAAAACATGTCTAATAATTTATTTAACACTGCCATCTACCTGTAATTCCAGCCCCTTAAACTTGAATTGGCTCAGAGTGAATTCATCTACTCCAAGAAAATTTTAGTTCCAACTTGTGTTTACATAAATGATAGTAACTTTACTTTTCTCCCTCACTATCACCAAGAAGTAAAATTGTGGATTCCATCCATTTCACTGCAATACAATTTTTAAAGTTTTCTAAGAATGCTTTTTTTGGTAAATTCTTTCATACTATTTTCTGTGAGAGAAACGAAAAATGTGCTACAATATTCTGTCTCCATGCAGCTTAGATTCTAATAGGAAGGCAAGCCAAAAGAGGAATGCAAATATTGGTGATATGAAGAAGGTTTTGAATCACAAAGTGAAGGTGGCAGGAAAATAACATTCTAACAGATTGGAAACCCTGTTTCTAAGTGTTTCTATCATTTACTTTTCCCTTATCTATTCCTGAATATTACTTTATTTCAGGACCTTATTACCTCTCACTCAAACTCATATTATGATTTCTTAAATATAGTTTCCTCCAATTTCTCTCCTTTTCAATTACCTTCCTAAAATATATTTTCTGATCACCCACTCTACCCCAAACAGTTAAAATCACGCATTTCTACAAAACCTCATATGATGTAATCACACTCCATAAAGTGTTACCTTTAGGGAAATTTCCATATTCAAACTGGCATACAAGCTTTATTAGAAACAACTATCTTAAATGCTGAATTTAAGTTTTGCTCACATTTTACCATGCATAGCACCCAAGGTAGTATTTTATATATAAAAGTCACTCAACAAATATTCACTGATTACCACAGAATTCAAATATGGTAAAATTTTGAAATTATTGACAACTATAAATTTTACCCCAAAATTAATACTAAGTATTTTTAATTAAAATGACATAAAAAATATATATTCATTATTTTTTTCTCAAAAAAGTACTAAGAGAAAATTATGAACAAATTTATGCCAATAATTTAAATTTCAATAAAATAGACAATTTCCTTGAAAAGGAAAATTAACAAAGAGGGCTCAAAGAAAACCAAAGTTGGTGGCATCACAATTCCAGACTTCAAGCTCTACTACAAAGCTGTCATCATCAAGACAGTAAGGTACTGGCACAAAAACAGACACATAGATCAATGAAACAAATAGAGGGCCCAGAAATAGACCCTCAACTCTATGTCAACTAATCTTCGACAAAGCAGGAAAGAATGTCCAATGGAAAAAAGACAGCCTCTTCAACAAAGGGTGTTGGGAAAATTGGACAGCCACATGCAGAAAAATGAAACTGGACCATTTCCTTATACCACACACGAAAATAGACTCAAAATGGATGAAGGACCTCAATGTGAGAAAGGAATCCATCAAAATCCTTGAGGAGAACACAGGTAGCAACCTCTTCGACCTCAGCCGCAGCAACATCTTCCTAGGAACATCGGCAAAGGCAAGGGAAGCAAGGGCAAAAATGAACTATTCGGATTTCATCAAGATCAAAAGCTTTTGCACAGCAAAGGAAACAGTTAACAAAACAAAAGACAACTGACAGAATGGGAGAAGATATTTGCAAACGACATATCAGATAAAGGGCTAGTATCCAAAATCTAAAAAGAGCTTATCAAACTCAACACCCAAAGAACAAATAATCCAATCAAGAAATGGACAGAGGATATGAACAAACATTTCTGCAAAGAAGACATCCAGATGCCAGCAGACACATGAAAAGGTGCTCTACATCACTTGGCATCAGGGAAATACAAATCAAACCATAATGAGATACCACCTCACACCAGTCAGAATGGCTAAAATGTTGTCAGGAAATGACAGATGCTGGAGAGGATGCAGAGAAAGGGGAACCCTCCTTCACTGTTGGTGGGAATGCAAGCTGGTGCAACCACTCTGGAAAACAGCATGGAGGTTCCTCAAAAAGTTGACAATAGAGTACCTCACGATCCAGCAATTGCACTACTGGGTATTTACCCTAAAGATACAAACATAGTGATCTGAAGGGGCACATGCACCCAAATGTTTATAGCAGCAATGTCCACAATAGCCAAACTATGGAAAGAACCTAGATGTCCATCAACAGATGAGTGGAAGAAGAAGTGGTATATATACAATGGAATACTATGCACCCATCAAAAGAAATGAAATCTTGCCATTTGTGATGACGCAGGTGGAACTAGAGGGTATTATGCTTAGCGAAATAAGTTAGTCGGAGAAAGACAACTATCATATGATCTCCCTGATATGAGGAAGTGGAGATGCAACATGGGGGGATTGGGGGGTAGGAAAAGAATAAATGAAACAAGATGGGATCAGGAGGGAGACAAACCATAAGAGACTCTTAATCTCATAAAACAAACTGAGGGTTGCTAGGGGGAGGGGGAGTTGAGGGGGAGGTATGGACATTGGGGAGGGTATGTGCTATGGAGAGTGCTGTGAATTGTGTAAACCTGGCGATTCACAGACCTATACCCCTGGGGCTAATAATACATTATATGTTTATAAAAAATTTTAAAAATATATTTAAAAAACAAACAAACAAAACAAAACAAAGTGGGCTCAAGAAGAAATACAAGACCTGAATATCTTATGTAAATTTAACAAATTTAATTCCTAATTCAATGCCTGTGAAAGGTAACTCCAGGCCCAGATGAGTTCATCGGTAATTTAATCAAATATTTAAAGAAGAAATAAAGCCCTACTTTGAGAAGTCTCTTACAGATTAGTAGTTACCACAGATAGGGTGCCTGAGATGGGGATGGGAAAAAGGGGTAAAGATGGTCAAAAGGTACAAATTTTTAGTTATGAGTAAGTTCTTACTCCTGAAACAAATATTACACTATGTGTTAACTAACTGGAATTTAAATAAAAACTTGAAACAACAGCAAAAAAGGGAAAAATATATTGCACAAACATGAAGATACTTCTAATTATGACATTAACATCAAATGATAATATATAATTCTTTATAATTATAATTTGCATATACATAACTCATTTGTTCTTCTCAAACATTGTTTTACTGAACATACTATGGAAAAGAATGATAAGACTTGGAGATGTTAGGGGAATTAATAAGGAGCATTAGTCTACAGAAATGATAGTGTGTCTAGGAGCCTTATTATTGAGTATAAATCAAACATTCTTTCTATCAAAATCTCCCAACTGATTGCTCCAGAAAATAATAAAAATAGATTCCTCTATTTATATGGAATATTCAATACCAAAAAACATTAATTTTGTAGATTTTGTGGTTTTCCTTATGACATAATTCTTTTTATTTTATAATAATGTTATGCAAAATCTTCTAGTAGCAACTTTGATACTATGAATTGGATCATGTCCTGTCAAAATTTTTTTTAACACTAACCCTGAGTACCTCAAAATTTGAATGTGTTTGGCAATAGGTGCCTTTAAACAGTTGATTAAATTAAAATGAGACCACCAAAGTGAGCCCTAATTTAATCTGACGAGTGTTCTTATAAGAAGAGGGAATCTGGACACAGAAGGAGACACCAGGGGTCATAGGCACAGAGGGAAAACCACGTGAACACAATAAGAAGACAGCTAAGGAGAAAGACTTCAGGAGAAATCAGCCTATTAGCACCTTGACCTTGGACTTCAATCTCCAGAACTGTGAGTAAATAAACTTCCTTTTCTTAAGCCACTCAGTTTGTGGTATTTTATTGCGATAGCCCTAGCAAACTAATACACTTGGGTAAGATACAACGCATGTTTTCACTTACTGTATCTGAAGCCTTGATTAAAATCAATTTATTGGACAAAATACTATTTTTAGCATTCTAAGCCATGATCCAATAAAAAAAATTAATGCACCAGGGAAGTCTAATACAAAAATAATAAATATTATTTACCTAAAAAAATTGGGTCAGTGAAGACATTTATTCCTTTGAGTTATGCAAAAGACGAAGTAATTGTTGATGTGAAAAAAGCAAAGGAAGATTGATCAAGTATAATGCAAAGATAAAAGAGATAGGAGGTGCTCTATAATAACACCTGATAGTTAAAGTAATGACTAAAATAAATGTGTACCTACAACTTAAAGAAAGCTTATATGATTAGAACTCATCTAGAAAAAGTTGGTTGAAATAAAAGTAGTAGGGGCAGGAAATAAGAGAAACAAAAACAAAATTTTAATACCTTGCCATTGGATAATATAGTAAGTCAGACTGATAGAGCTTTTAGAATGCAAAGTATTATAGAAATTTAAAAATTGTCCTCTCACTGTGTAGATTTCTGAAAATCAAATCAAATTAAGTGAATGGAAAAGTATTACCATTTATCGGTCTTCAAAAAAGCAACCTTAGATATAAGAAGCCGAAGGAGTAAAATGTTAAACCATTGACAGAAAAAAATATATAACCTAAAAATTTTGTCCAGCAAATTAGCAGATAAATACCATGACAAAACAAAAGTCTTTGATATATAAGGCACTCTTAATGAACTTGAGCAATGTACTATATAAAAGAAATTGCATCAGTGTTTCATTGATTTGGAATATGAACAATAAGGATCAGTACATTATGGAAGAGATTAATACTGTCAAAATGAACAGAAATAAAAAACAGTGTCTTATAGTATATCCATTAGAGTAGAGAATTAAATTTTAATAATATCAATAAGATACATGTTTTTTTAATGGTATGGCATTTAAGAACCAGAGTTCTAATATGATGTTAAGCAATGAATAAAACACATAACTATGAATATATAGACATGCATTCATAAATATAAGAAGCATATATATCAAAGCAATTAAAAAATCTCTTTACACTTTCCATATAAGGATAAAAAAAGAAGGAAAAAGATAACAGTGATAAATGAATATAAAATGAAAAAGCAATGGTAATCATCACTTAACAGTAATTAAAGTAAATCTAAATAGGGTAAAGTTATGATCAAGGTGTTAACTTCAGATTGGATAAGAAAATAAATTGTAGGTATCTATTGCCTGTAAGGAAAGATTAAAAATAAGAGAATAGCAATTCAAATATAAGACAGTCATGAAGGAGCCTATGTCAGCTATTTTAAAATTTAAAATAGAATTTATGTATGCAAATCATAAAAGAGGAACTTGCAAGTTATGTAGTAAAGAGAAAATAGATCAAAAGAATATAATGAGTATAATCCTACATATGTATCTAAGAATATAGCCTCCATATTAAAGGAAAATTGGTAGAACTATCTATCTACCTATAGAACTTTTACTATATTACATATAATAACTATTAAGTGCTATCATAGCATATAAGTAAAGTGTAAGTTGAAAATCTCCAAAAGCAATACCTGACA
Source organism: Meles meles (assembly GCF_922984935.1). NCBI lineage: Eukaryota > Metazoa > Chordata > Mammalia > Carnivora > Mustelidae > Meles > Meles meles. The sequence continues at coordinate 30,100,557 of NC_060070.1, forward strand.
AATATAATTAAGTTAGAAATCAAATTAACAGAAAGATTAAAATCATCAAATATTTAACAAGGAACAGGGGCGCCTGGGTGGCTCAGTGGGTTAAAGCCTCTGCCTTCGGCTCAGGTCATGATCCCAGGGCCCTGGGATCAAGCCCCACGTCGTCGTCGGCCTCTCTGCTCCGCAGGGAGCCTGCTTCCTCCTCTCTCTCTGTCTGCCTCTCTGCCTAGTTGTGATTTCTCTCTGTCAAATAAATAAAATATTTAAAAAAAAAATATTTAACAAGGAACAAATCCATAAAGCCCATGAGTGAAAGAAAAAATCAAGGAATGAAGGAGGTGGGATTGGGAGAGGGGGAGCGGGCTATGGACATTGGGGAGGGGAGGCGAACCATAAGAGACTATGTACTCTGAAAAACAACCTGAGGGTTTTGAAGGGTCAGGGGTGGGAGGTTGGGGCAACCTGAGGGTTTTGAACGGTCAGGGGTGGGAGGTTGGGGGAACAGGTGGTGGGTAATGGGGAGGGCACGTTTTGCATGGAGCACTGGGTGTTGTGCAAAAAGAATGAATACTGTTACACTGAAAAAATAAATAAAATGAAAAAATGAAAAAAAAAAAAAGAAATTGAAAACTATATTAGTTGAATGAAAATGAAAATAAAGGGCGCCTGGGTGGCTCAGTGGTTTAAGCCGCTGCCTTCAGCTCAGGTCATGATCTCAGGGTCCTGGGATCGAGTCCCGCATCTGGCTCTCTGCTCGGCAGGGAGCCTGCTTCCCTCTCACTCTCTCTGCCTGCCTCTCTGCCTACTTGTGATCTCTCTCTGTCAAATAAATAAATAAAAAATCTTAAAAAAAAAAGAAAATGAAAATAAAATGTATGAAAATGTATTAGTTGGAGATAAAGTAAAACTACATATACATATTTTAGAAAAGAAAAAATAATCAAATTAATTACTGCAATTTCCATTTTAAGAACGAGAGAAAGAAGAGCAGATGAAACCACAGTAAGCAAAGTCAGAAAATAATATAAATAAGAGTGGAAATCAGTGAACTAGAAAAGGCAAAAATAACAGATAAAGTCAATGAAATCAAATTAGTCTCTTTCAAAGGTCAATAAAATGTGTAAACTTCAAACCAGCTGATTAGAATAAGAGAAAAGACAAATCATCAAGAATGAGAGGACTGACATTGCCACAGTTTTTATTGATGTAAACAAATAATAATAAAACAATACTGTGAACAAATTTTTACCAATAATTTCAACAACATAAATGAAATGGATAAATTTCATGAAAGACACAAATTACCAAAGCTCATTAAAAATAAAATAGATAACCCGAGTAAATCATATCTATGAAAATAACAGAATCTGTCATTATAAGTCTCCAAAAATTTATTTCCATAAAGAAAACTCTACGCCTACAGATTTCTATTAGAGAATTCTGCCAAATATTTAAGAAAGAATACAAATTATAAACAAACTCTTCAGAAAAGAGATGATGCTATACTTCTAACTTATTCTATGAGGTCATCATTACTCTGATACTAAAACCAGAGAAAATATAAGATGAAAACAGTAGACCAATATCTGTCATGAACATATATGCAAAAGTTCTTCTGAAATTTTAGCAAACAGAATTCAATAATATATAAAAAGGATGAAGTAGAGTTTATCCCAAGGATAAAAGTAGAAAATAATATCATTTACCATATACACATATGATCATCTCGACAGATGCAAAAAGATCATTTGGAAAAATTCAATTTCCACTCCTATTTTAAAGAGAAAATTTCAATAAATTAGGAAAAAGGTAAATTCCTCACCCCAATAAAAGGTTTCTATAAAACCCAGAGCTAATGTCATATTTGATGAAAAACAAAATGTTTTCCCTTAAGTAGGGGGCAAGAAAAAGACACCTTTTCTCACTACTCTTAGTCAACACTTTAGTGAAGATTCCAGCCAATAGAGTAAAGCACAAAACAAAACAATGTTATTTATTTGGGTTAGAATACGAAAGTAAAATTCTATTCACAGACCATATAGCTATCTATGTAGAAAACTCTATGGATTCTACAAAAAATATACTAGAACTAATAAGTGAGTTTACTAAATATCTTAGAATACAGAGATGCTATAAAATAATTTTGTCTCTTCATGCTAACAATGGAAAATAAAATTTTAAAAAATACTATTTACAACAGTATTAAAATTATGAAATACTTAGTGATAATTTTGACAAAATTTATAAAAGATCCAGACACTGAAACTAAAAAGTATTCCTGACAATAATTAAATTAAACATTAATAGAAAAATATACTGTATTTATCAAAAGTCCCAATTATTTTAAAATCAATTCTTTCCACTCCTTACCAAATTATCTGTAGATTTAGTGCGAGCCCAAAAAGATTATCAGTAAACATTTTTGTAGAATTTGCCATGCTGATCCTAAAATTCATATATAAATGTAAGTACCTGAAATAATCAAAATAGTTTCAAAGGAGAACAAAGTTAGAGGGCTTACACTATCTGATTTTAAGACTTACTATAAACTTATGGTGATCAAGAGAGTGTAGCATTGGCATAGACAAATAGAACAGAGTGGAGAGTACAGAAAAAAATCTCACATGTATGGTCAACAGATTTTTAAACTAGGTACAAAGGAAGCGAGCCTGCTTCCCTTCCTTTCTCTCTGCCTGCCACTCTGCCTACTTGTGATCTCTGTCTGTCAAATAAATAATAAATTTTAAAAATCTTTAAAAAAATAGTATGGAAAAAAAGCACAATTGACTATACTTAGTATTTTTTTAAGGGAGCAAACAAAAATATGGAGAAACAAAAATATATCTAAAAATAATATTTTTAACAGCGTTAAATCCAGGGCTTAAAATAATTAAAGTTATTTGAAAAAATGAGAAATTCTACCATTGGCAACACTCATCAAAATAGGCCTATGGTGGAGAAAACCCAGTTTCTAAGTAATGATTCAATGCAACAAATCCATGACCATGCCTAGATGAAGATGTGTAAGGGGCCCAGATCTGTGGGGGAGCATCTCCAAGCAACCAAAAGAACATGAAGGCCAACTAAAGAATTCTAGTCCTCTGTGTCTTCTTTCTGAAGCAAGGGCATTCTCTAGAGGGCATAAGCAGATGCAAACTATGATGCCTAATCTTCAGCAATAATAACCTCTTTCTTGTCACTGGTGAGGCTCCATTTTATATTGGCAATTACAAAAAATAGTGCTGTCAAGTTAACCCTCAAAACAAATGAAAATAGCTTTCTGCTCATCCTGCACATGAAGATTGTCCACTGAAAGATTTCAGTGGAAACAGAACACTTTTTGCCATTTTTTTGGCTGCATACAAAAATAACTAGTGAATAACTGGACCATAATTATGAAATACAGTAAGAAAGAAAGAAACCTGATTGTAGTAGATGTAAAAAATTACTTTTCACCATTTGAAATATTTAGCCTTACCCACTCTGTTGTCAAGCATTTTCCCTCAAACTATAATGACCTCTCTTGATACAAAATCTAATGTAATAAAAAGGAGAGAATGAGAACAATTTTTAAAATAATTTTACCAAACTTCTCACTGCCTCTATTATACTAGATTTTGAACTTCAACACAGTGGGAAATTTCCAATAATTTTAAGGACACAATTAATCAAGTAGTATTTTGTATTGTATATGGTAGAATCTCCAGTAATAGTTGAGGGAATCAATGTTAAAAAAATTTAGTCAAGGAGCTCAAGATTTTCACTCCAGTCACATTCAGTAATACTATATGGACCCTACAGTTCACATCTCCTTGAAATAACTCCAGTTTAAACATACTACAAAATTATCTAAATAGATGTATAAATTTTAAGCCAAAATTGTTACTGGAGATGATACAATAGTTATATTGGTGTTTTGTTTTAAACCAAACTTATTCAGGGGCGCCTGGGTGGCTCAGTGGATTAAGCCGCTGCCTTCGGCTCAGGTCATGATCTCAGGGTCCTGGGATCGAGCCCCGCATCGGGCTCTCTGCTCCGCAGGGAGCCTGCTTCCTCCTCTCTCTCTGCCTGCCTCTCTGCCTACTTGTGATCTCTCTCTCTGTCAAATAAATAAATAAAATCTTAAAAAAAAAAAAAACAAACTTATTTAAATGATTTTGTGAATAGACATGTTCATAGATTTTTCATTCTTGTCCTATGTTTTTCATAATAAGATTTTCAAGAACAATTTTCTCTAGGTTCTTTGGAAGGGTTACATTCCCTTCTCCCACACACAAACACACACACACATGCATGCACATACACTCCTCTTAAATCTGACATACGTATCACCTGCATATTGTGGGCTTAATAAATTAGAACATATCTCAAACTCTGTCAAATCTTTTCATATTTGGAAATAGATTTTTTTTTAAGATTTTATTTATTTATTTGACAGACAGAGATCACAAGTAGGCAGAGAGAGGGGGAAGCAGGCTCCCCAGCAAGCAGAGAGTCCGATGGGGGACTCGATCCCAGCACTCTGGGATCACTACCCGAGCCGAAGGCAGAGGCCCCAACCCACTGAACCACCCAGATGCTCTGGAAATAGATTTTTAAAACAACCTATTTTGAAAAGATATTGAAAGCATTAAAGTAGTCTGCTATTTGCTATGGAATTGTAACAACAATTACAACTTTCTAAACAAAATTGATTTTTGGAACTGGACAAAAGAGCCAAAATCATTAATATCAAGAGTTCATTTCTGAAGAGAAATACATGAACTACAAAAGAAAATAAGCAACTGTCAAAATACACTCAGTTTTCACACCAGCAGTTTTAAAGTTACTAGAAAAAAAACTGGAAAAATGTTAGTTGTTTTGTTAGCCAGTTATCAATTTATATAGGGAACACAACTTAAGGCCCATTATAACTTGTGTTCCTCTGATCAGACTGACATACTGATTAATCAGAAGTAGCCTCTTTCATTTCACTCAACCTGCCTCAGCTTTTAGAAAGCAAGTGTCAGATTTCCCAACCCATCGGATGGGTGGCATGTTAAACTGGACTACTTTGGATCTAGTATGGGTCCACATTCACAGATTGTAGTATCTTAAAATTGTTTAGACAATATTTACAGATACTCATAATTTTATTTCCACATAATTTTTCCAAATAATAAATAAAATAAGGATCTATATCACAATAGTTACGTGTTTATATGCTAAGTTTTCTATCCTATCAGTCCTTTAAAGAAGATTATTACATCATTAATGGTCATAAACATGATCTGATCAACACTGACATCAAAGTATCTTATCTTTGGCACAATCTATTTCCAATTTTTTCCCTTTCTTCTCACTGTGAGCTGTAGTTAAGGTGACCATATCATTTATTGATGCTATTGAGAGGGGAAAAAAAAAAAGACAATGATTAGTTCAGGATACCAAGTACTAAGTGAGACTTTCCTGGGAAAATTGTGGCATATTTACATCCTATCTCTTACAGAAAAAAATGAAGGATTCATGGTCAGGGGTGCCAGATGGCATTACTAGTTTATCATTCACTAGGGGAGAAGTATTGGAGAAGTCGCTTTGTCATAAAGTTTCCCCTCTGTAAATTAGAATATTTATTCAACTGTATTTAATTTTCAAGAGTACAGTGAATATTTAATACATATTGAGCTCTTCCATGTTCCAAACAAACCAAAAATGCATTAAAAATATTAGGTCATTTTTACTGCAATTTTGTGTGATTTTGAAATGAGAATGATGCATATTTCATAACCACTATTTTAAAACTATAGATATGCATAAGTAGAATAAAACATCTTTTCATCTTTATGAATTGTTTTATCTAATAAGCTATCTAAAATATTATGCACTAATAATGCAAAAGCAAATAATTGAGGCTAGAAATGTAATTAAATTTACAAAACTGGATATTGAACCTGAAATCTCTGAGAAGTTGGGAAGGACTCTGACCGGAAAGTCCAATAGAAGACTAAAATAATCCAGGACGCTCGATTGAACTAATTAGTTAGTATGGTGAAATGTACAGATTGCGGGGTGCCTGGGTGGCTCAGTGTGTTAAAGTCTCTGCCTTTGGCTCAGGTCATGATCCCAGAGTCCTGGGATCAAGCCCCGCATTGGGCTCTCTGCTCAGCAGGGAGCCTGTTTCCCCGCCCCCGCCCCCCCCACCTGCCTCTCTGCCACTTTGTGATCTCTGCCTGTCAAGTAAATAAATAAAATCTTTAAGGAAAAAAAAAAAAAAGAAATGTACAGATTGCAACATTAGCTTGGTAAAAATAAGACAATAAATACCTATGTATTAGTTCCTAATATGATCCAAGCACATGAACAATAGATTAAATTACAGTTCAAGAAACACTAAAAACAAACAAAACAAAACAAACAAAAAGAAATACTGCCTATGTATAGATAAATAAAAGTGTTCCCATTGCTAGAAGAAAAAGACCAGGATTTGTTAAGATATTTTAGCACAGAACTATGGTATTAACCTTTAAGTATAGTTTGCATAATCAAATTTGCACATTTTATTCAAGTTACCCAAAATGTCCAAATTTATGGCTACTTAAGATTGTAAAGTTTGGAATATATATTTTATGATTTTGGAGTCCTTTAGTCCTTGAAAGAAACTTTACCAGGTAAGCATTCAATAAACAACTGAATTAAATAATTGCAAATATATTTGAAAAGAAATCCTGAGAAAAACAGAGCTTGTTTAATGCCAGAGGAGAACTAACAAATAAGCATTTGTGTTATGCACAATAGGATTTCGTGTTCCTGTTTCTGTTTTCCTCCTGGTCCTCCTAGTCCTCTTTCTCCTCCTTGTCTTTAAATGTAGAGTATAAACTTATAAACTTATGGTGATCAAGAGAGTTTGATCAATTGAATGGGGTTACGGGATGAACTTCATTGACTCTCTCATTCAGCATTTACCAAAAAGGGATTTAGCAAGCTCAAGGATACAATTTACAGAAATATTTTAAAATACTTACAAATATGGAAAGTACTTATATTTGATTATGGAAACTATCTCATAAGTACATTTTTAAAATTATATATGCACACATATGTACCTATTGCTCTTCTGTGATATAAAGCAGTATCTAAATTGTGTATGCTGAATAAAACCTGCACACATTTTAAATTCTTTTTTAAAAGAAGCGACTTTAATCATCCAAAGTAGTAACATTCCCTCAATAAAAGCAACTTTTATTATTTCCTTTAATCTTTAGAATATTCCATCTCTTTTCCTGTTGATTAAAAAAAAAAGTTTAGTTTGTCTGAATAATTCAAACTTGAGTGCTTTTCTTAAAAAGCTCTGCTGAGAAGTCATTAAAACTTGCCCACTGTGCTTCTGCAAACTGAATCTGATTTTGTGACCTTTATGTCTCACTTTTAAAATTTCAATCTGTCTGAAATCACTAGCTTAGTTTTTCTTTTTGCCTTTACCAAAATCCTCTCTATTGACCTAAGCTGCTTTGACCCTCACCCACATACAGTATGATTAATACCAAAGTGGAGCTGCATTAAGCATTTGCTTTGACGGGCTCATTATCTTTCCTCTTTGTTATTTTTCTTGGAGTCCTTTTTGATATGTATGAATTCATTGGAAACTGACAAGAGGCTTATGGTGATCTTATGCCCTCCTAAATAGGCTTTTATCTACACCATTTCAAATGCTACAGCAACATTAGAATGCATCACCCCTTTTACTCTGAGAACATAGAGCAATCTATTTATTCAAAAAAATCAAGTAATAGGGAAGAGACTAATCTGAGGTCATGAAACTGTGTCTTTCCTTGGGAACAACATCCTGAATCTCTGTATAAATCTGTTTACAGCTGATTTCTGCCACTAACTGATCTTTATTTTTATCTCGATTAACATAAATATTACCACTATTAACTCTAAGGACACCTGCACAAAAAAATTTAAAAATTTCCAATTATTGCAATTATTGCAAATAGTATGGATATATTACACAGTAACCCAGCTTTAATTGATTTAACTGGAAACAAATTTTACCATTTCTACAAATTCAAAAGCAGCATAATTTTTATTGATAAATGTAAAATTAAATATGTAAATATGGCACACATTATATTAAATATATTTATACTGTATTTATACTAAAAGTAAATCTATTAATAAATGTAAATTTTTATATATAAATATGTATATATACACTTTGTATATATATTTTGTATACATAAATATATTTATACTTACACCAAATCCATTACATTTATACTACAAATCAAATTCTTGGCTCTGGCACTTTATACCTATATGAACTTCAACAAGACTTTTGATTCCAGAAATTTTAATACCCTTACTTTTATATGTGGATAATAAGAACATTCAGATCATAGTTTGGTTGTGAGAATTTTATAACAAAAATGCATGAAAAGTGCTTAACATGGTGTCTGGTATACAGTGAACACTCACTGCTGAAATGTGAACACTCACTCATATCAGGGTGGCAGAAATAAATCATTCTTCCAAATAAAAGAAAATGTATATATTGGTGACCCCATATAATTAGAATATTGCCATTGCTTAATTTACTACACACTTTAAAATGAAATTTTAAAGTTCTTATTAGATCTATATAAGACAAATATAGAGAAGAACAAATATCTATATATTTAGAAGAATGTTCTTTGAAAATGGTTTATTTCTTTGAATCAGTCTCAGATTTCATCTAATGACTCAGGAGCATTCATGAAGCAAACTCTAAGACTGTATTAACTATTTTGCTGTAATCATATTTAGTAAATGTTTATTTTTACAATCTAATACTATTAAAATGCCCTAAAATAGTAAAATACTTTTTTCTTTAAATTTCATGGTTTCCACTAAAGAAATAATGAAATTAACATTTATTGTGGAGGCACCTGGGTGGCTCACTGGGTTAAACTTCTGCCTTCAGCTCAGGTCATGATCTCTGAGTCCTGGAATGGTGCTCTGCCATGGCTCCCTGCTCAGCAGAGAGTCCGCTTCTCCCTCTCCACATTCCCCACCCCCCACTCATGTGTATGCATGCTCTTTCTCTCAAATAATAAGAATCTTTAAAAAAAAAAAACAATGATAACAATGAAAACCACTTATCATGTGTCAATGAGAAGTGTAGCCTTCTGCTGTATGTTTTATAACTGCCAGGTACGTTTTATCCTGCAAGGTTGCGCTGTGGTGTACTGAGGAAGCTCAGGTTTAGGTGAAGCAAATTTTTAAGGCAGCACAAGTGATAAATAAAGACTTGCAAGTTCTTTATAGAAAGTACTTCCTTAGGTAATTTTTTTTTAATTTGGACAAAACCATTGCTAGTCCCAAACTGTATTACCTATGAATTTTCCACCTCACAATTCATTTGCTTTTCTCTCCCAAATGAAGTAACTGGAAGATGTGATATTTAAAAAAAAAAAAAATCCTAAGTGATATGACAAGTTAAAAATCTAATGTTCTATCCAAGCATGCATGTCTCTATCCATAATGTAGATAACATACTCTAAGACTCTAACTTAATTAATAAATGTCTTTGATAAAGCAAGAATCTGAAAACATCAAAACCACTGTGAAGTATTCATGTAGAAAAAGCTTTGAGGTGTGCAATGGAAATGGAATGTTTGCAAGGACATCCAAAAATAATTAACAAGCTCCTTTAAGGTTCTTTTATAAAAACTACATAAATTCGATATACTTTGACTTTGACATTGGGGCTAAAAAATAAATATATGGTATTTATGCAGTTCAGTATCAGATTTTATTGACATTTAACACTCAGATTATGAATTTAGAGATGTAAATTAAATTTCTTTTTAGATCTCAGCAATGTATTACCAAAGGGTTTTTTTTTTAAAGATTTTATTTATTTATTCATGAGAGACAGAGAGAGAGAGAGGCATAGGGAGAAGGAGACTCCCTGCTGAGCAGAGAGCCCAGGGCAGATGCAGGACTTATTCCCAAGATGTGGGGATCACGACCTGAGCCAAAGGCAGATTCTTAACTGATTGAGCCACCCAGACACCCGTTAACATAGGTTTAAATTAAGTTTAAGATCAATTATTTTCAAGCTAGTTGGTTCGCTCTATAACGTGCATGAGCCATATATTCTAGGTACTATTTTTTTTTTAAAGATTTATTTATTTGGGAGAGAGAGAATGAGAGAGAGAGCATAGAGGAGAAAGGTCAGCAGGAGAAGCAGATTCCCCTCCGAGCAGGAAGCCCCATGAGGGACTTGATCCCAGGACTCCAGGATCATGACCTGAGCCGAAGGCAGTCACCCAACCAATTCAGCCACCCAGGCACCCCTATTCTAGGTACTTTTAAGAATTAACTCATACTAACTCTAGGAGGTGGGGTCTTTTATTATCCCCATTTTTTTTTTAAGATTTTATTTATATATTTGGCAGATAGAGATCACAAGTAGGGAGCGAGGCAGGCAGAGAGAGAGAGAGGAGGAAGCAGGCTCCCTGCCAAGCAGAGAGCCCGATGCGGGGCTCGATCCCAGGACCCTGGGATCATGACCCGAGCGAAAGGCAGAGGCTTTAACCAACTGAGCCACCCAGGCGCCCCTATTATCCCCATTTTGAAGATAAGTTACAAAGCACTAAGTAGCTTGTTCAAGGTCAAACAGCTACTAATGTGGTAGGAATGGGTTTCAAATTTAGGCAGTGAAATCCCACAACCTCTCTTCTTTGTTATTAAATTGTTTTGCAATCTCTTTTGCAATCTGTGATTTCAGTCTGCAGTCCTTCATGGAATGGATTAGAGTTAAAAATAACCTGAAACAGACTGTCTAATGCAAACTATTAAAATATTGTATATATAGTACTGGTGAAATACCATATACAACAGATTCAGATATTAGAATACTCATAGAAGAAATAATCTCAGAATCCAATTTTTAGTCACACAGGTAACCTCCCCCCTAAATTATAATAGTATGAAGCAATGTACAAGATCATTATGATTAAGTTTTTATGAATCATTCACAAATACGCACATACACATACACACAGAGTCCTAACACTGGCATAAACCCTGAGCTTATCAGTTCCCACAGCACTGAGCTATTTGAAGCAGCAGATGAAGGAGAGAAGGCAGTTTTAAGATCTGATAAAACAAACAGTAAAGTGAAGATGTTCTTTAAATAGTTTCCAAGGTAACTGGTTATGGACTTGGAATCTATAAATAGAGGTAAGGAGGATTTTAAGCCCAAGGAAAAAAGGGAAATTAATACTATCATTTCATAAAAATGAATCCAAATCAAATGAGAGATGAAGCCGGCAGAAAACAGGAAAAAAAAAGTTATAGAAAATGTATTTATGTTGATTATATATGGACCACATTATATATACTTCACAACCTACACTTATTAAAATTTAGAAAAATGAAGATACTAAAATATAAATCTAAGTATCATCTGATCAGTATAAATATATTCATGTAACTAAATATATATTATATTTAGTTACATTTTAAAGATTTATTTATTTGAGAGACAGAGAGAGAGAATGAGAGAGAGAGCGTGAGAGGAGAAAGGTCAGCAGGAGAAGCAGACTCTATATTATATATAGAATTATATATATTTGTGCTAATAATTAATATATATCTAATTAATTATAATAGAGGCAACTAATGAAGTTTAATTGAAATTCATTTATAGGACTTAAAACAATTTAATTAACCCCATATGTCTTATATTAACTATCACACACCTAATAGGAATTTAATAAGCAGTTACATTTTCATTACATTTATACAAATGTAAAGTTACTGTTAAAAATAGTCAAAGATCTAGCAGCATTAGGGTTTAAAATGTAAACATAATACAATTAGTAAGGCAAAATAAGGTAATTACTTCTGGAATTAATAAAGGATTACTGCCTATCTTTTTTGGTTTTGTTGTGTTTGCTTATTATTAGGAGTTCATTTGCTATGATTTTAAAGAACCACTAATGTAACTATTCTGAATGTAAGCCATCCATGCCTTCACTAATGCCTTATGCATATAAAGTGTTCCAAAAATTTAGTGTAAGGTGAATAACAATATAATTCTCATATAGTGATATGTAGACTATAGTTCTTAAGCGGAGTGGCTTGTAAATTTTTTCATACATGTAGTAGGTTTTGTTTTTTGTTTTTTGAACAATTCATTCATCTAACAAGTGCTAGGTGCTGTTCCAGGCATGAATTATAAGAGAATGATTCTTTGCTAATGGTCTGGTGTAATACCATACTTGTGTCTAGACTTCCACAGCCTCACCAGTTCATGCAGGAAGTGAAGCACCAAAGCATCAAAACAAGATGGAAAATATCCATGCTCAAGGTTACCTACTAGAAAAAGCAAATAATCCCCCAAATGTTTCATTGTGACATCATTTAAGATCCTTTACTTTCTGGGGCACCCAGGTGGCTCAGTTGGTTAAGTGTTTGCCTTCAGCCTGGGTCATTATCCCAGGGTACTGGGATTGAACCCCATGTCAGGCTCCCAGCTCATTGGAGAGCTTGCTTCTTCTCTCTCCCTTTGTCCCTACCCCGCCCCTCCACCCCCACGTGTACTGTCTGTCTCTATTGCTCTATCTCACATAATTAAAATCTTTGAAAAAAAGAAAAAGTAAAGAAAAGAAAAGGAAAGAAAAGATGCGGGCACCTGGATGGCTCAGTCTGTTAAGTGGCTGCCTTGGGATCAGGTCATGATCCCAGGGTCCTGGATGGAGTTCTGCATCAGGCTCTCTTCTCAGTGGGAATCCTGCTTCTCCCTCTATCCCCACCCTGCTTGCACACTGGCACTCTGTTTCTCTCTTTTGCAAAAAATAATAAATCTTTAAAAAAATAAATAAAAATAAAAATTTTAAAGAAGATGCTTTTATCTCCTTATGACTTTTATCAGGGATGTTGTAATGACAGAAGGGAGCTGTCAAGGTCAAACTATGCAGAAGAAAATATGACTAACTAATGTGTGGTTAGTTCAGGTAAAGTATCCAGACAATCCACACCAATATATTCACCAATTGCTAAATCACTCTTCTCTGATTGAGTGTCAGACATAGCTTTTACATACACTAAAATATAATGAATTTAAAATTAAAAGAATACTTTAAAGATAAATCTTCATTATTCGGATTCTGAGTTCAGTATTCCTTTGTCACTTGAAACAATAAAAATAAGTTTTCATTTTTTTGAACTCATAATTGTAGCTCACTAAAATAAAATCATCATATTTATGAGTGCTTTGAAAAAGAATCAAATGGCATTTAAATCATATCAAAAGTGCATTTAGTTCAATTTAATTGCTAATTTGAAAGAGATTGAAATCCAGACATTGAGATAAAAGTGCATAAATTCATATTCAAATGCAGTTCTTCATACTATAAAATGCATATCGCATGAACTTTGTAAGAGAGACACGATTTCTCAATAGCATGAGTATAAAATATGCCATAGGTTTTATATCTTCTCTTTTTTGACAGAAAAAATATGATGTAACTATACAATGAGGGCAAAAATACTACATATACCACACACTTTTTTATAAATTAAGTTTCAAACCTACATGAACCTCTCATTGAATTCGTTTTGTTCTCCATTCTATTCCTTTACCACTTTTTTCCTCTCTTCCACACCTTTGTATTACAATGTATGCTCTCTGCTACAATCCTAAGAACTTCCTTTCAAGGTCATCCTGAACTATTCACATTTTTTTGCCACCCAATGATTACATTTTGGCTTCCTTTTTAAAGGGCTAAGAATCGAATGCCTATTTATCGTCCCAGAGTTTGTCTAATAGAAATAAACCTCCTTTATTTTTAATTTTTTAATTTTATTTTTTTTAAGATTTTATTTATTTGTTTGAGAGAGAGACAATGAGAGAGAGCATGAGCAAGGAGAAGGTCAGAGGGAGACGCAGATTCCCCATGGAGCTGGGATCCTGATGAGGGACTCAATCCCGGGACTCCAGGATCGTTACCTGAGCTGAAGGCAGTCACTTAACCAACTGAGCCACCCAGGCACCCTATTTTTTTTCTTATTTTATTGTTTTCAGTGTTCCAAGATTCATTGTTTATGCGTCACACCCAGTACTCCATGCAATACGTGCCCTCCTTAATACCCACCACCAGGTTTACCTATCACCTCTACTCCCCTCCCCTCCAAAACCCTCAGTTTGTTTCTCAGAGTCCACAGTCTCTCATGTTTCCTCTCTCCCTCTGATTTACCCCAATTCACTTTTCCTTTCCTTCTCCTAATGTCCTCCATGTTATTCCTTATGCTCCACAAGTAAGTGAAACCATATGATAATTGACTTTCTCTGCTTGACTTATTTCAGTTAGCAAATCTCCTCCAGTCCCGTCCATGTTGATACAAAAGTTGGGTTAAAAAATTAAACCTCCTTTATTGACCACTTCTCCTCTACTAAACATAGCTAACACAGGGGCGCCTGGGTGGCTCAGTGGATTAAGCCACTGCCTTCGGCTCAGGTCATGATCTCAGGGTCCTGGGATCGAGTCCCGTATCCGGCTCTCTGCTCAGCAGGGAGCCTGCTTCCCTCTCTCTCTCTCTCTCTCTCTGCCTGCCTCTCTGTCTACTTGTGATCTCTGTCTGTCAAATAAATAAATAAAATCTTTACAAAAATAAAATATAAAAAAAATAAATAAGCATAGCTAACATAGACACATTCAGGATAAGGTCCAAGACATGCAGATTTATATCAGAAGGCAAACACTCTCCAAAATCATGGAATATTTCACACTCTGTGTTCAGAGAGCATACAAAAAACACAGAATGTCACTGAGAGAGATGTGGAACTACTTCTCCAGACAGCTTGAAAAGAGTTTGGACTTTATCATAATATTGGGCCTCAAATATTAAAGAACATAATAGCTTTTTGGATATATGTCCTACTTACAATAAATGAGAAAAGTTCTTCTAACAGTTTAATAATGTCTGGTCTAGAATATATCACAAAAGTACCCCTCAGGAACAAAATATGGTTTATAAAACTATTTTCTCAGACCTGCAAAATTTTTTCACTGAATTTGAATGCTTTCGAGGATAGTACAAATCCCAAATTCTCTTCAGTCTTACCATTGCTGATTGTCCAGGCCTGGCATATTGACTTAATTTAATTACTATCTTACCATTCACTGAGTTTGTTGACTTCTAATTCACAGCAGTATTCTATGGAGTCCCAGGATTTAATATAGAGGTCCCTGGAGTTTCTGGAGAGGAAGGTAGGGTGTGGAGAAGGTAGAAACCATGGGACAATTGAAGAGCTCAACTTCCACACATTTTATATGTTGGATATCTATGTATTATTTCATTTGAGAAGAATATATTGCTTCTTGAAAGAAAAAAATATGTTTTAAAAATCACTGCTCTAAAAACACAGTTTATTTTCATTACTGGGGTCTGATTTGTGAATAATCTTCCTGGAAAATAATTTTATGAGAAGGTCCTTTTCTGCTTCTATAACTAATTGTCCTTGGGTGATTCTGAAATGGAACACTTTTTTACCAAATGCCATTACAGAGAGGATACTGTTAAAAATGAAGACGTGTGTGTGTGTGTGTGTGTGTGTGTGTGTGTGTGGTGTATTTGTATATGTATAAACCACAAATATATCTATGATTCTACTAGGGTAACTATTTCAATTGAATTCTTCCTAAATAACTGCTAAAGTATTGCAGAACTGGAAATATCCTTGAAGTTTCACTGAGGTCCAGAGAAAATAAATGAATTTGAATTCCAATGTTCCAGCCAAGGGAAAGGCTATTAAAGATATGTTTTGCTTGGGACAGTTCTTTGTTGGGCAGGCACTACTCCACACACAAGTAACACGGAGTGTAGCATCCCTAGTACACTGTGGTATGATGACTGCCAAATAATAAATCTCATTGCATACATTTCCAACTGACTTTTCTACTGGGGAGGGTAAACTCTCCAGTTTACAATGACAGAATATCACTTAAAATTTAACATGAGCCAAAGCTCTGTGTTCTTATTTCTGTTCTTTCCCCTACCTAACCCTCCCTTTACATAAACACCTATCAATTATTTTTTTAAAGATTTTATATATTTATTTTTGCAAGAGAGAGAGAAAGAGAGAGAGCATACACACGAGTCAGGGTGGGAGGCAAAGGGAGAAGCAGACTCCTGGCTGAGCAGGGAGCCCAATGGCAGGACTCAATTCCAGGACCGTGGGTCATGATCTGAGCAGAAGGCAGGCACTTAACCAACTGAACCATCCAGGTGCTCCTAATTAATTA
This sequence comes from Meles meles, assembly GCF_922984935.1. Taxonomy (NCBI): domain Eukaryota; kingdom Metazoa; phylum Chordata; class Mammalia; order Carnivora; family Mustelidae; genus Meles; species Meles meles. The sequence goes on from NC_060070.1 coordinate 30,116,822, forward strand.
TAACTTTAAACATGTTGGGCCTTTTTAGTAATTTTACCTATTTGCCATATGGATTATTAAATCTAACTTATGAAGGGTTACTTTCATGTAGCTATACTATATGTAGATCATATAAGATTTTTGTAAAGCCCCGTTTTGTTCTGTCTGCAAAAATATTTAATTTGCTTTTATTTTGCTCATAATAATGACAACAGATTTCTGTTACAAGCAATCTAGCAAACATGTTTTCCAAATTTTCAAAAACTATGGAGATTCTCAAGCTCACCTTCTGAAAATAAAACCAGGATATGGATTTCAAGAATTCAAAACCAAGGTTTTAAAAAAATTAACAAACCTAGTTTAAGGAATTATAGGTAAGTGGTAACTATACTTTGCTCACATAGTCTTATTCAAACATAATATATTCTCTTTAAGACTGATAGGAAATTGTAGGGTACTCTCAGGTGAAAAAAATTAGTATCTCTGCACATACTTTATATGACATGAAAGAGGGATTTCAAGTAAATTTCATGTCAGGCAAAATATTTTGATCATTAAACCAACAATTACATTAATATACAAGATAGTAATAATTTAAGCCAATGTGCCATGTAATGTTGGAAATTCAGTAAGATTTTGACAGAACACTTATTAATGCACAAATGTGTTTAAGCGATACAGGGAAACTCTACGTTTATGGTTGCACTAAAGATTTTGTGCTCTAGAAGATGATGACAAGAAAACAGCAATTAGAGACATAGCAGCAATACCGTCCTTTCACCTCACGCTGACCTATCTATCCAAGATTGATGTAGCAGGGATGAATTTTACTAAATACTTAAACCGATGTGCAAAAATAACCATGGTTTTCTTTAGCTAACTTCATTATGCTGAGAGTTTGAGTTTCTTGTAGTAGTGGGGTAAGCAGGAAATTTTAGAGGAGGGATAGAAAACCAACCAAAAGCCAATTGCTGACTAAATTTGCCAACTTTACTCTTTTCTAGGTGAATACCATCATTTTAGTGTATGTATTAAACCAATTAAAAGTTCAAGATCTGTTATCAAGGTGGTCATTTATTGTCCAAATTGGAACAATTTAGAGAATGAAGAGAGGGTGCTAAAATAATTTAAAGAACTTAATTGATTTAAACAGGTGAAAATCAGGACTATCTTAAGAAAACTGGATACCTGGATTCTCCCCATATTTTTCATTTCTTTTCTTTCTTTTTTTTTTTTTTTTTTTTTTTTTTTTGAGAGAGAGAGAGAGAAAGAGAGAGGGAGAGAACATGCACTTGCATGTGGGACAGAGGAAGGGAGAATGTGCTGAGGGGCAGAGGAAGAGAGAGAATCTCAAGCAGGCTCCACGCCCAGCACAGAGCCTGACACAGGGCTTGATGTCACGACCCTGAGATCATGACCTGAGCCAAAATCAAGAGTCAGACACTTCACCAATGGAGCCACTGGGGTGCCCTGGGACTCCACTTTTTCAAAGGTATGTCTCTCCTCCCAAGAGAACTTTACTCTTCTTCCTTTTTTCTGAATCCAGCGTTTGAGTGTAGAAGGAAGCAAATTTATCTCTCTGGGAATGAAATTCGAGGTCTGTTTTTCCTACTGTCTCTGGGCTCTTACATGCCATGATTGAGATGCCATTCATTTGGTAAGTCAGGCTGTGTGAAAATGGTGCCATTTGTACCTTTTGGAGCATTTACTATAGTCTGCAATTTTTGTCTAATCCAGCCACCATTTTTACCCTGATGTGACGCTGAAAAAGTTCTGGGTTCACACAACACAAGGTGTGATTGTATCAGTTAATGATGAGAAATAGCTATGGCTTTTGCATTTCCATTTCTGCTTTTTCATTTTCTTAAGTTTTACTATCCAGGATCAGAAAAGCATTCCTCCCTTCTGCTTTAACTTACGTTTACAATTTAGATGAAACAGAAGAGGAGGCACCCTTTAGCTTGTCTTCCTTTACCTTTAGATTAAATGGCTGATTACTGTCTACCATCCAGGTTAAATCCAATAGCTTAGCTGCCACATATGCTTGGTAGAGTGACCGTAAATGCAAACATCGTGATGTTTTAGCTTAAGTCCACACTAGAAAGTTTTATTTCTGAAGAGACCATTTAGGAAACAGAGTAATTAAAGAAAGACATGGGGAAATAGCATGAATTATTTACCTCTTAAAAGAGGAAAATACTAGGGCCAAAATATCTGAACAGTCAAGGTTAAAGATCAAAAAGACTACCAACCAATTCTCTTTGCTTAAATCTGATGACAAATTAATACAAATGGATCTTCCTAACTACTCCAAAATTGTAAGATTTCGGTCTCCTGTTATCTTCAGTTTGGTTTGAAATAGTGGATGTGAAAATATACTGCCTGGCAGAGACTAAGAATTCAATAAATGTTAGTTTCCATTTTTTCTGTATTTTTGTTCCATCTGTCCATCAACCTTCGCATCCACTCAACTATCTTCCTATTTTTGATTCCCTATCTCATTCTCACTGATCATACAATTCTGCCGTCCATCTGCTCATCTAATAAAACCAAGGTTATCTAAGTGAATTCTACTTTCTCATTTCCATTAAAATACTTTTTTTCTTTTTCTTTTCTTTTCTTTTTTCAGTGTTCTAAGATTCATTGTTTATGCAACACACCCAGTGCTCCATGCAATACGTGCCCTCCTTAATTTTAACTTCACTTAACTTCTCTGCTTCCCATTTCATCTCAAAAGAAGAAAAATCATTTTTCTTTTTCATTATTGTTTCCTTGAAAATTTTCTCTTCTTCTTCTTCTCTCTCTCTCTCTCTTTTTTTTTTTTTTTTAAGATTTTTATTTATTTGACAGAGAGAGAAACAGCGAGAGAGGGAACACAAGCAGAGAGAGAGGGAGAAGCAGGCTTCCCATCCAGCAGAGAGGCCAATGCTGGGCTTAATCCCAGGAGCCTGGTATCATGACCTGAGCCAAAGGCAGACGCTTAACAACTGAGCCACCCAGGAGCCCCAAACTTTTCTCTTCTTCAAGGCATTGTTCAAATGACAGCTCCTCTGTAAATGTACTCCAGTCTCCCTCCTTTGCTGATTTCCCATGTTAGACTTAATCACCATTTCTCCGAATTCCTAGAGAAATTTGAGTGCATTATCATTGTAGTAACTATTTTTTCCCTCATAGTATTATATCTACATAGCCGACACCTCTATAAACTGTAAAATCTTTGACATCAAGGATCATTCACCTTTTTAAATTGGCTATTAATATCCAATAGATTTTGAGCATCAAAGATGCCTAGTCAATGATATTTGAGCTGAATGATGTTGATGATGTAGACAATGCACTATATGACCTTTTAACTTTCCATATCTTTGTGCTTCTAAGTCAATGTTTGTGCTAGTTTTTCCCAGGTTTCTAAGATGTTAAACTTTAGTCAACTTGTCTTTTTTTTTTTTTTTTTTTTTCAGATTTTATTTATTTGGGATAGAGTGAGTGAGTGTGTGAGAGAGAGAGAGCAGAAACGGGGGGAAGGGTAGAGGGAGAGGGAGAAGCAATCTCTCTCGTGAGCAGGGAACCAACACAGGGCTTGATTCCAAAACCCTGGGATCATGACCTGAGCTGAAGGCAGATGCTTAAACAAATGAGCCACCCAGAGACCTCTCGAATTGTCTTATATCATGTATTGTCCCTAGATTAATTCATAAGAATTATATCAGAATTTCTGATAAAGGCAGCTTATAAAAAGAGAAAATTTTAAATCCATGATGTTAAGAAAAGAGGAATATATTTATAAACTTGAAATGAACAAAATAAAACAAAAACAACGTATGAAAGGTGGATGGAATGATGTGACCCACCTGCTTGGGTCTATATCAGGAATCAAGCATGGATAGCTGAGAATTCAAACTCATGTTGTAAACAGAACACATGTCTTCCAGGACAGGTGGCAGAATGGAGCCTGGCTCACTGTTCTACATGACAGATTGAAACAGAATTCTATTGCCTGGGGATATGGTTTATAAAAAGCTGCCCGAGTGGGGACTCAGGAAGACAGAGAGACAACGGACTGACCAGGAACAGAATCAAGCTGCCTGTTCTTAAAAAAAAAAAAAAAAAAAGAAAAGAAAAGAAAGAAAGAAAGAAAAAGAAAAGAAAAGAAAAGAAAAATTAGGACACCTGGGTGGCTCAGTGAGTTAAGCTTCTGCTTTCGGCTCAGGACATGATCTCAGGGTCCTGGGATGGAGTCCCACCTGGGGCTCTCTGCTCATCAGGGAGCCTGCTTCCCTCTCTCTCTCTCTGTCTTCTTCTCTGCCTACCTGTGATCTCTCTCTCTCCATCAAAAAAAAAAAATTTTTTTTTGGTTTTTTTTTTTTTTCCCTTTTTATTTATTTATTTTTTTTTCAGCGTAACAGTATTCATTCTTTTTGCACAACACCCAGTGCTCCATGCAAAACGTGCCCTCCCCATCACCCACCACCTGTTCCCCCAACCTCCCACCCCTGACCCTTCAAAACCCTCAGGTTGTTTTTCAGAGTCCATAGTCTCTTATGGTTCGCCTCCCCTCCCCAATGTCCATAGCCCGCACCCCCTCTCCCAATCCCACCTCCCCCCAGCAACCCCCAGTTTGTTTTGTGAGATTAAGAGTCATTTATGGTTTGTCTCCCTCCCAATCCCATCATGGAGAAGCAACATGGGGGGGTAGGGGGATAGGAGAAGAAAAAAAAATTTTTTAATTTAAAAAATTATTAAAATTTAAAAAAAGGGGGTGTGGGTCATGATTAATTTGCTACTTTTAATCTTCTACTTCAAAGAAAATTAATTTTCATTTGTTTACTATATGTTCTGTATTGTGGACTAAATGTTTGTGTCCCTCTAAAGTTCACAGACTGAAGCCTTGACCCCCAGTGTGATGGTATTTGGAATTAAGGCCTTTGGGATGTAATTAGGCTTAGATGAGATCAACCAGGTGAGGTCCCCATGACAGGATTAGTGCCCTTAAAAAAGAGGAAGAGAGGTAAGAGCTCTATGTTTTTTCTTCCGGACAGCTGTCTACAAGCCAGGAAGAGAGCTTTCACCAGGAACTGAAATGGCCAGCACATTGATCTTGTTTAAGCCACCCAGTCTATGATATTTTGTTATAGCAGCCCAAGCCAACTAAGATACTCTGCTTACCTTCTTGTCACTAATGCAAGCCTTTTAAACAACTCCAGGTGGCATTATAATTAAAACATCAATAAACTATCGGAGACATGAAAGATTGTGTTTATATACTTAGGAATCCAAATGAGGTAATCCCAAAAATCCTAACATTATTTAAGTATACATAGCATGTCTTTTAAAAGGTGATATTGATCAAAGTAATATACATATTTTGGTGGCACAGAGTTAGGAAGTAGTAAATATTGCTCACTTACAAAATCCTTAAAGATCATTTACTCTATAAAGTCTATTATAAAAAAAGAGAAAATAGTTTTTAAAAGGCTTTGAGTAAGTCATAGTACTGCTCTTACATCCCTTCCATGCCCTTCAATCCTTCTGCCACTAACATAAGAAATTACTTTAGAAATATAGCAATCTCCAGTTCTACTTGGGGACCTCTAAAATACTACTTCATTCAAAAAGAATTTTCCCTTTTCTTCAGACTCAGGAAAAGCAGTTGGAAAAATATGAATGATGGTAAAATATTCTTCCTTCATTCTGCTGAAAGTAATCATTTTTACTTGGTCAAGTTTTCTTAAAAACTTTCAAAGGGCTTTTGCTCTTTTTCCTAATCTCAGCAGCTGTGTGTATTGGGGACAGTATGAGATTTAATGGAAGTGGTGGAGAATTATGTAGAATGCATGAGAAACACCAAGTTTAAAGCTACTTCAGTTCCTTATCTATGGATGTTCTTCTTCCTGACCTGCTTGTTTATTTACCTTACCATCATCCTTTCAAAAAATGTTAAACCCCACTTCTTCAAAGAAGCCCTTCTGACAACAAAAACAAATTTAGATCCCTCATTATATCCTTTCCTGACAAATGCAATTGGCCTCTGTTGGAATTCCCAAAGCTTTAATTGGTCATTATTTGTGAAATAATGGGCTTTGTCTCTTTCCTATTTTCTTGGCTGTAGCAGGGCAGAGATTAAGCACTCACTACAGCACTTAAAATTTAGGAAAGATTAAATGAATATTTACTGAGTGAATAAGGACAGGGTGAATTACTTAGGGGGTTAAAATATAAAGAATATAACTTCAAAAAGAAATTATACTCTTTAAGGTCCTTCTATCACCAAGGTGATGAGGGAGCTCATGTGCTGGAAGTAAGAACCAGGTTCACCAGAACCTCACATGCAGTATTAATCCATCCCTTCCCAAAGCAAATGTGAATCCTGGACAACTTTATTTCTATCAAGAAGGACAAAGAGGGAGCCGCTTCTTACCCAGCCCTTCTTATATCCCAACACTCATATGAGCCTTCCACTGTGCCCTGTGGCACTCAGCAAATGCCCCTCCAAGCGCCATTACTTCCATGAATATTCTATTTACCTTCTGGCTTTAACAGAATTCTAGTTCTCTCCTAAAGATGGATCTTCCCCCATGCTCATCTCCAGTAGTAGCTGTTATTCCCAACACTCCTGAGGCCACAGGGGTGGACTTTTGGCTCTCTTTACCTATTGACCCTTTCCACCCTATTTTTGTTATTCCTCCCTAATTATGCCATGCTTTAAGATCTCACATGACCAGATCATCTCACCTCCTCTGTCTTGTTGCCACCTTTTACCAACTCCCACTTTTCAATGAGTTGGCCTCCCTGTTCTAAGCCACTTTCCCTTATGTTACTCCTATCTCAACTCTTGGTATATTCACTCATAGTTGGTAATACCCATATCCTGTCCTCAAAGTTCCTGAACTTGTCTTTTTTTTTTTCCCCTGCAACTTAACCATTCTCTCCCATAATCATTTCATAAGCCTTGTCATCACTAAAAAACGAAATCCTTCCATAATCAGATTCCTGCATGGTACCCTTATATTGATACTTCTAATTTTTCTAACAGTCCTTCAACCCTAACACTTTCTTACTGTGTCTTATCCTTTAATACATTCTCTTTCCTCCTTACCCAACATAAATTTCTGGCTCAATTATAAAATTTACTTCCTATTTATGGACCACAGTTGACTTACCCTTTTTATACTTCTTCATGTGTCTTGGCAAAAACACAACCCAGGTTATATCTAGCTTTCTGCCTAACCACTTGCACCCACACAGCTGAACATGGTTAGAGAAAAATTCACGACCACAAGAGCAAGTCTCATTTTAAATTAATAACCAAAAAAACCTCAGGCAAACTTTACTTCATCTACCTATTTGCATCTACTCCAACATACTCTGCCTTCTCTTCCTTTACCAGCTCCCAAAGAAAGTCAGTCACTCCACTTGTTCTAGACATTATCCCATTTTGCCCACTCAAGGACAGTATTTCAAAAGTTCATCCCACTTCTACATCATCTCATCCTTTCTACTAGATTATTTCCATTAGCATACACATGATATTTCTTCCAATGGAAAACAAACATAACAAAATAAAGCTATTCTTTATCTTTACTGTGCCAATAAATTATGTAATGTTATGTCAATAAGTTATAATAACACAAAACAACTTATGTTTGTGACCTCACTGAAGTTTGGGTATCCAGCTATGGTGGGTATGTATATATGTGTCTTTATTTTAACCCCTCTTCACCATTATTCAAGGAAAAATAAAAATGTCAATGTTATTTCCAGCCAATACAATCTTGCCAAAAAAGCCAGTTCTTTCTGTGTGGCTACTTGTTCTCATCTTAGTCAGTCATTTCCCAATCTTTCTATCCTCAGTCTGTTGATATTCTAACTGTGGATACCAAAAATGGGAGCAATGTGGAGAGTAGAAGGAATGGTTTATATGGAAACAAGGGCCATGGATGGGGGCGGGGAGTTGTCTGCTGGATTTGATAGTTACTGATGAGGTTTTTCATCCTTTGATTACCTCTGACCCAGAATTATACTTGTAATCCATCCACTTTATTTGAACATTTTAAATAAGAGCATATATCAAAAGACTTTTCAAAGAGTATAAATTTAGTTTCAATGGAATAAATTTGAATTTAAACTTCACTTTACTAAACTTCATAATTCCTAAATGGTATTCAGGAGAAGTAAAATTTTGCTCATGCTAACTGAATTTGGAGAGTATAACTGCTTGATTGGGGAAAGTATTGCTGTTTTTTTACAACACAAATATCTGCTTACATGACTATTGGATACAACTAATTGGTTGAAAATATGATATTATCTAAGACTGACCATGGGGAATGAGATGTTTTGACTCATGATTAACATATAGAAGTAAGAACAAAGTAGCATTTGGTATATATCCATAGTTATACCATTAAGTGGTCTAAGAAAATAGAAGGGAGGGGCGCCTAGGTGGCGCAGTGGGTTAAAGCCTCTGCCTTCGGCTCAGGTCATGATCCGAGGGTCCTGGGTGCGAGCCCCGCATTGGCCTCTCAGCTCTACAGGGACCCTGCTTCCTCCTCTCTCTCTGCCTGTCTCTCTGCCTAGTTGTGATTTCTCTCTGTCAAATAAATAAAATATTAAAAAAAAAATAGAAGGGAGGAGAACTTTAGTCAACAGCTAATACTAAAAAAAATTTGTCATTTATTTGCTAACAGTAAATAAATAGTTTTCTAATGAATAAAAAACTGGTGACTAGTAAATGACTCTAAATATTATGTACATGCTTTCCATACAAGTGAACTGCTTATTAATATTTATGTCCCATTGACACAGTTTAATTCAATCATTCTTTCATAACATTTATATGGCTGAAGAAGTATCAGCAATAGCACCAGGAAAAAAAAAAAAAAAAAACTGAGGGAAATTGGCTTCTATATTCTAACTTCTTTCTGTCAGGGACTGCCAGATTGCTTCAACTCTTTGACATAAAGATATTGAAGATATAATGAGTTTAAAGTGAGCAGTATTCAAAGAGAAAAAGTAAGATGAGTGTAAATACCCAGCAGCTGTCAATCAAATTAAAAAAATACCATGAGGTTACTATCTGACAGTCAAAAAAGGGACAACTTCTAGATTCAGTCATTTTGTAACAAATGCCATTTTTAAAAGATCCAGGTAATACCTGACAGAGGTATGGATAGACACTTCTTAAACTCCTCACAATTGGGGTAGAAATATACAATTGAGTAGATACATCAACCAACATTTCTCTGATTGGGAACACCCCCCACACACTTTAATTTTGAAAAACCTGGATGTATAGAATTTTGACCCAGTAGATTTGATCCTTAACACCTTGACATCTAAGCCATACTCTGATGAAGATGAGAAGCTACCTGGTAGTTAAGCTTATGGTCTTAAGTCTCTGAGACAAATATATTTGGGGCTCAGAAAAAAAGTTGCATCAGCCGGAAGGCAGCTGTCACCATTTTTAAAAAGATGTTTATATTCAGAATGGAATTAAAATCACTTCCTTCTACAAATAACCAAATACATTGCTGCATCTAACTTACAAGAATAACTGTTTGAGCCATTTCAAGTGTGTTTTTCATGTAGTCCACCTCCAGGAAAGTCACTCAAAGATTTTTACTTAACAGATTTTTTTTTTTTCTGGATAGAGTATTTCTAGAAAATTAATGCAATGAGGAAAGACATAAGAGCTAAAGTTGTGTTTGGATGTAGTGGGATGCCCAAGAGGACAGAGTGTACAGAGTGTAGAGGTCTTCTGTTCAGATCTCTCTTCCAGAGAACTCTGAGGAAGCACAGTTGGCTGACAGCCTCCAGTTGCTACACCTCAAGATCCACCATGGTCTTCACACCAAAACCACATTTCCTAGGCATTGCTCATAATCAGTGACTGAACAGAGTGAGGCTTCTATTTCTGAATCCTGCCTGCCTGATGTGGGACCCTTCCAATGAGCAGCATTGGCTTGGGGACTGTCCCCTGGCCAGCCTGTGGCTTTTGCAGAATTGCTGAGTGGTCATAAATTCTCCCCATTCAGTTCTCCCCCCTCATTTTTATCCTTTCCCAGGTGTCAGGCCAGAATTGCTGTCTGACGGCATTTCTTGCCCACCTTTGCTCCTCTCCTCTTTTATCCCTCACAGACATTTCCAAACAAATCTTGGCTTCTCTAATTCCATCTTGGTGTCCTTTACAGGGGACTTAAATTCACCCACACAATACATGTACAAATTAATAGGAATGCACTCACTCCTCATTGCACCCTCTCTTATGAAAAGTCCCTTTTCTATTTAGTTCACCCCATATTGCTTTACAATTCTCTGTTCCTCTTATTACTGTCATACTTACTGTACAGCTCCTTCACTCATTTAAGATGTTAGCAACTGGGTCACAGTGTTTTCCACTCCAATTTTTGATACAATATTGGCAATATTACGTCCATACAGACAACTGGTTAAAGGCCTAATCTCTTTGTCTTCTATAGGAATCCTCTGCTATTCCACAGCACTCCTCCTTCCTGTAGTAAGACATCCCACTGTACAAATACAAACTCTGATCCTTCTTACATATTTGCTCAGTTTATTCTACTTCACTTTTGTTTTGGAGAGGGCATCAGTCTGTCCACCAGCCTTTCTGGTGGACATCTCATGTCTTCTCTATCTTCTAAGATTACTTAACTTTATTCCAAATTCAGATTCGACAAACCATTTTGCAACTACTTTTTTTTTTCTAGAAGAACCTAAACTCCTCTGCTTCATTATCCTCTCAAAACAGTCATCTAAAAACCTTCATAAATCCATGACTGTTTATTCCATGACTATATTTAAGCTCCTTAATTCCACTGCGAAAAAAACATCCTGGAACAGGAGATGATAGATGCCTTCAATGTCACCCATCACCCCAGTGTTCAAAATTGCCTTATTTGCTGTTACTCAATCAGTTCTTCTGCAATTCTTCACAGTGGATCTTAACCCAATTTCCCTTTCCCTGAAATCTCTGATCTTCTTACCCTCCACCTCACCTTGACCTCTTTTCCCTCTTTTTCTAGTATGGTGAGAGAGACCCCTACCCCTGCCCTCTGTTCAAAGTGAAATAATTCTTTTCTGTTCTGTATATCGTTGTCTTCAGCTTTTGGGGGGATCTTATGTTATCAAATATTTCCCTGTATTTCTATTTTTTATTTTTTTTAAGGTTTTATTCATTTATTTGAGACAGAGAGAGGAAATGAGAGAGAGCATGAGCGGAGGGAGTGGCAAATGGAGAAGCAGACTCCCCACTGAGCAGGGAGCCTGATGTGGGGCTCAGTCCAAAACTCCTGGGATTTCTATCTGAGCTGAAGGCAGACACTTAACCAACTGAGTCACCCAGACACCCTGTCTCTACTCCTTCAATCGCTTTTCTACTTTTGCTTTCATCATTTAACCCAAGAGAAAAAATACAGTAGATAAAAACATAGATAATACAATTAATTGTAATTAAAAAACCGAATAACTAATCCTTCTTCCCCTCATCACTGACGCTCTTTTCCCACTATTTGGCAGTTAACCAAATCAGTTCGCCACTCATACTATTTTCTATTTCTTTCTATGTCTCTGTTTTCTCAGCTCCAGTTTTTCCTCCCTCACCTCCAGCTGTGCTTCTGAAATGGGCTCCTCATCACAAAGTCCAATGGATTCTTCCATATCTCTATCTTGTTTGATCTCTAAGCAGCACTTTACACAGTTAATCACAACTTCTTTCTTAAGACAAGCTCTTTTGGTTTCCCAAACACCAAATATTCCACATTATCTTCCTACCTCTCTGATTGTTTTCTCAAAATTTCCTTTGTGGTGTCATTTTTCTCTGAAATACTGGCTTGTAAATTGCCACAGATCATTGCCTAAACACTTGTCTCTCTACCCTACAGCTCTTTAGGTGATATTATCTATTCCTAAAGTTTTAATTACATGAGTTGATAGTTACCACACTTGGGCTCCCTGGACCCCAGTTTTACCTTCTTTTTATACATCTCCATATGCAAGTCTCAAAAACATTTTAAAGTTAATATATCCCACATTTAAGTAATGACTTTTTCCTACTCTATCTCTTTGGGTTTCCATAAATTAATGTACAGAACCAAGACATAATCCATGACTCCTCCTTTTTTTCACTTCCTATGTAAAAACAAGCAAACAATAGAATCAGCACTATTCTTTCCACTTTGGACTATTTCCACCTCAAATTTCCTTTCTTCTTGAACCAACCTTATCCTATCCTACACTTAACACTTAATTTTTTCTTAGCTAACTCTATTTTTGACGCGTTTCAATTTAAATGACTATTTTTAAAGGAAGCCTATCTTAGACCACCCAGACGGACTGGGTTAACTGTTACATATATACAGATTCAATTACTAACCCTAACTTTCAGAATTTGAATTATTGTAATTTAATATAGAATATCTAGATTGCCAATTAAAAAAACACTAAATCTATGATTCACACAATTTAATGCATCCAAAAGTATATTTCCTCATTGCATAACATATTACTTATGGCCAAATGCCTTATTTAAGCTAAACAATATTGGAACAGAATGCAGCACTCTAAGACTTCTCAGAGCCTTGATATGGTAATGTGCATTGTGACTCACCCTACTGAGATGTGCTGTACAATGCAACATTTCTCATAGTGCTTGATCACCCTACAGTTTTTGGTTCATACTATATCCTAAGGAATAGTGTTCCAAGGATTTGCTTTGGAAAACATTGATAATTTGATGATTTACAAGACTCTGAGAGATGATTTTATATATGTCAATATTATTGCATACGTGATCCTTTAAAATTATTACTTAATACAATTTTATAATAGGTAAATATGTTTAAAAAGAGATAAAAAATGACACATTTTGAGTCTGCCAAACCTTTTGAAAAATCTCTGAGAAACAAACAGGGTTTAGGAGGGGAGAGGAATGGGGTGATAGGTGAGCCTGGTGGTGGGTATTAAGGGGGGCACATATTGCACAGAGCACTGAGTATGGTGCATAAACAATGAATCTTGGAACACTGAAAAAATTTAATTTAAATAAATAAATAAATAAATAAAAGCATCAAATAAAAATGCACAGGAAAATACTGGGAGAAAATTTAAGACAAAGAAACAAAAAAAAGATTCTAAATTTCAAAGAAAAAGTCAACAAAAGATCTTTTCTAGAAAGGTGATGACAGTAGGAATATTTCTGAATATATGGATTTTTAGATTAATAGTGAGAGTGAATGTTTATTGTATAATGCATATTTGCAATGATAAGCATAAATGCATTTATGCTTATCTATTATGCATCTATTAAAGAGTTCTGGTTTTAAAATATAGCATTCATAACCAACATTTGGAGAGTTTGCTAAAGATGGAGACTTGTAGACCCAATGGTAGAATCTGAATCAGTAAATTGGAGAAAAGGCAAAGATTTTTAAATTTTAAACAAAAATTCTGATAATTTTGTGGCCTGTGAACCTTTTTTATGCCCTAAGAAGATGATTATAAGCATAGAGTTATTGTTATAACTAAAATCTTTCTCTTTCCATTCTCAAATGAAGCAGTTACTGGTCAAACCCTTTTTATTGTTCTTTACCATTATTCTAATTTATACTTTATGTGGGCTTATCTGAGAAATGCATTAAATTTTTATCTGCAAAGATTATTTTTCTAAATTAAATATTTTATATTAAGGCCAAATATATCCTATAGACAAAGAAAAGAAATAATTCCATGAGAAGAACTGAAATTATCTTTTTGGAAATGATTCTTTATGCCACTGAAGTTATAATATTCTCTACCATAGATTTCAAATACTGACAATTATCTCAATATTACCCCTTAGATTTCAAATATTGACAATTATCTCAACATTACCCTTAATTCTGTCTTTCAGCACTTTTCTGGTTCCAAATGAACTATTGAGGCCATTGTTAATATTCTCATAGATCTTTCTCTTAAAAATAGCACATAACAACTTATGAGAAAATTCAGATAAAATCAGAAGTATGCTTTTGAGAAATAACCTATAAATATAAATATGGGCTACAAAGTAAGTATTTTAGAAAATACAAAAATCTAAAATTTATTTTTATTTTTTATTTACTTTTTAAATTTCTTTTCAGTGTTCCAGAATTCATTGTTTATGAACCACACTCAGTGCTCCATGCAATATGTGCCCTCCAGAACACCTACCACCAGACTCACCCAACCTCCAACCCCCTCCCCTCCAAAACCCTCAGTTTTATCATGGGATTAAAAAATTACATTTAATAAAAATTCCAGCATCTTATAATTATTTATATTTTAAAGAAAAGTATTATGTTTTAAATGCATGATGTGAAATATTAATACTATGGCAACTTGCCATCCATAATAATATGCTTTGAAAATACATGATCAAACACCCAAAATACATGATCAAACTCCTTTTTTAACAGTTAGAAATTATATATAGTTCCTTCTTTCTTTGCAATCCACATCTGCCATAAGATTTTATCCTAAAGAAATATACTTAAAGTTCTAGAAGTGCAAGGGTGAAAGGGAAGAAAGAAGAAAGAATAAACATAAAGGTTGTACCTATAGGTTTGTTTTCAGGTAGATCAATGTTAGGAAATGCACATTGAGGAGCTAGAAATATTAAAATTATTGTTTTCTATTAAGGAGGGCTAGATGTTATCTGGGAGACCCTCTAAGAATTATCTAATTCTATCTGGTATCCTCCTTTGACTGATTTTCTATTGACCATATTATGAGCAATTTTGTAGGGACAGAAGCTATCTTATAAAAAACTAATAGTAATGCAAATGATTCTTGTCCATATCAATGCAAATTTGTTTTATGTCCTGGAGAAAAATTGGTTTCCACCCTGTAGATAAGTTAACCCCATTTAAATTTATTGCTTTGATGGATTTTAACCAGTTTTACATTTATTAGCAAATGCATTTCAGCATTCCTAATTGTGAGTACCTATGTTTGTGTATTTTTCAAGTCCTTTTTTGAATAATTAATAGGTGAGTAAAGTCTTCATCATGTGTTCTGTTTCTATTTACATGAGACTCATGTTTTTAACTTTTTGGAAATGATACTTTAGTATTTTTGTAGTTCATTTACCAAGATACCCAAGTGGATTCACCTGACAGTCAAATAAATTTTATTGCTGGAGAAGTGTACCTATGGGGCTACTTAAACTAAGGCACATCTTTTCTTGGCTACCAGAGTGAATCCCAAGTGTCAACAGAGCTTTAACTTTTCTGAGTCTTCCCATTTCCCAAAAATTCCCATTTTTTTTTCTTTCTTTCCCTCTACTGTTTTAACGTCTTGTTTCTGTTTCTAGATCTTGCCTGACCAGAAAATCATTCCCCCATTGATGACAGTAATGATTGCCAATTTGGTTTTCTGCTTTGTCCATTTGATGATCTCTTTCATATGGATAAAGCAAATCTATTCTCAATTAGGTGAAAGATGACTCAGAATCTGGTTTATCTGCTTTTTATCTGTGTGCTTATGAGTTCAAATTTGTCTGCTTATGAGTTCAAATTCATTAGGAAAATGTTTTATGCCCACTGGGGAAGAAAACACTTAGTTGATATCTGAACCAGGGATTTTTTATTTTTCTGAGTTTACTTTTGACCATTGACTGAGGTAGTAGAACTGTAGCTATATGGGATCTTTTTTTTTTTTAGGTACATTTTGAATATGTATCT
This sequence comes from Meles meles, assembly GCF_922984935.1. Taxonomy (NCBI): domain Eukaryota; kingdom Metazoa; phylum Chordata; class Mammalia; order Carnivora; family Mustelidae; genus Meles; species Meles meles. The sequence goes on from NC_060070.1 coordinate 30,132,517, forward strand.
CTGTGCCTGCAATTGAGAAAGTTCTTCAATTCTACTTCCAGAGGGTATTAATAAATTATAGCATCTTTTACATTTAAAAAAATCAGTCCTAATTAGTTTATAAAAATACATACATGCTTCTTTAAGCTTAATATCTCAAATACTCAGAAAACACAATAAAATTTCTAATAAGCGAATTATGATAACCACTAAAAGATGCTTGTACACAGTCTATTTTTTATAAAAATTAAAATCAGCCTGGTTTAATAATTATGATTTAAAGAATAAAAAGTAGTTACATGACTTTATATAAATTATCAATGTTATATGATACACAACAGCATATAAAAATTTAAGTTTTATAAAATTTAGATTTGGTTTCTCATGCAAAATGTATTTAATGTAAATTTATGAAAGTTATTATGCTGGTTTACTGATAAACTAAAATTACCTCTATATAATTATTAAAATATAATTTTTAAAAGATTTTATTTTAAAAAAAGATTTTATTTATTTATTTGTTTATTTTTATTTATGTGGGTGGGGAGGGGCAGAGGGAGAGAGAGAATCTTAAGTAAGCTCCATACCCAGCACAGAGATCAACATGGGGCTTGATCTCACAGCCCTGGGATCATGACCTGAGTTTAAATCAAGAGTTGGATGTTGAACCAACTGAACCCTTCAGGCACCCCTAAAGATTTTATTTGTATGTAATCTCTATACCCAATTAGGGGCTTGAATTCACAACCCTAAGATTAAGAGTCATGAGCTCTACCAACTGAAACAGCCAGGCACCCAAAAAATCATTTTAAAAATAAATTGAATTAAAATTTTCTCAAACTTTTTGTATCAACAATAATTTTGTTTTGTAGTGTGTAGCATGTCAGCTACAATCTACCTTATTAGTGACACTAGTGGTAGGGGACCACTTTTTTCACTTTTCTTAACCTGCTAGTGCCAGTGGGCACACATCAATCCCACGTCATCCCTGCTACCTTGCCAAAACCAGTAGTTGAGTGTCCTGCTCCTGTGGCACTCCTGCAGCCCCACCAAAGCCAGTGGTACACACAGCCCACACCAGGGAAACCCCTGAGTGCCTGGCTCTGGGGGCCAGGGGATTGCATTTCTAGGCCTCACAGGTCTAAAATAATTAGAGAGATAATACTTGGGAGACTACAACCCCAAGGATACTGAATAGACTGCAGACTAAAATATAACCCAGTCTTCGTGTAAAAAAAAAAAAAAAAAAAAAGTCCTCTTTACTTGTTCTGTAGCTTCAGCCTGAGAAGCAGGCTTCAAATTTATCATAAATCAAGAGTCTACAGAAGTGCTCTCAGGTAACAGCGTTAAAGTTACACCATTTGAGTTCTCCTGGGCCTCACTGTAGCTCACTAGTACCTCAGAAAGGAGCCAATACATTCATTTGGAAACCCAATTCTTACAGCAGTCACCAAAGGGATACCTCTAGATCACTTGGCCTGGGGGTCAACAAGGTTTACAGTTGGGTCCCCAAAGGACTAGATATATTTGCATATCTTAAAAACTGTTTCCTGAAGGACTAGGCAGACTGAATATAGGTGCTGATTGAGATCCCTCTGTCTAGAATAACAACAGGTCTTGGCCAACCCTAAACTGAGACCTATCAAGAAAAAATCAGGCTGCCTAGATAACCACAAAGGTTCAAGAGACAACCAAGAGCTAGGGCAAGGTTCAGTAATAAAGTTTATCTCCTACACAAGGCCACTCTTTCAAAATTGGAAGAGCTAGCTGTTTTGCATCATACGTAGAAATGAATGCAGAGGGTCAGCAAATAGAAAAAGAAAAAAAAAAAACAAAACAAAACAGAGGAATGTATTGCAAATGAAAGAACAAGATAAACCCCTGGGCTGTGGGGGGAGGGCTGGAAAACTTAATTAAATGGAGAAAATGCAACTCCATTTAAAATGATCTCTATGATCCATTTTTTTAAAAAAAAGATTTTACTTATTTGTCAGAGACACAGAGGGAGAGAGAGCACAAGCAGGGGGACAGGCAGGCAGAAGAAGAAGCAGGCTTCCTGCAGAGCAAGGAGCCCAATGTGGGACTTGATGCCAGAACCCGGGATCATGACTTGAGCTGAAGGCAAATGCTTAACTGACTGGTTCACCCAGACATCCCCCTTTTTCTTTTATAAAAAAACAGTATCTTAAAAGCATTTTACTATGGGGTAATCTGTACTGAAAGAAAGCACATTTATATCTTGATATTACTCCTTAACATCTGCCATGATTTCAAATCATTCGCAAATTTCTTATTTTCCAGAACTAGAGACTAGGAGTGCCAGAGAAGAGAATAAACGTAAGCACAAACTAAATTATAACTAGAGCATCATTAGAAAGCCATGAATCTAAGCTAACTTAATATTCTAATTGTTTTGATTCTCTGTAACTAAGGCTCAGATCATATTCATTAGGCATTTTTACAGTTTAGGCATTTTACAACTTCAGCCAGTTTTAAACAAATACAGTTGTACTGTTCCATGTTTTCTTTTATTTTGTTTAAGCCAGCCTATTACACTTGAAACAAAAACCTAAATAGTTTGCAAAAGTACATTAAGTACATTAGCATGGAGGAGGAGGTTTAGAAGAGCACACAATCATTTAAAATGATCTCTATGAACCATTTACAAATAACTACAGAAGGAACTCTAGAGTCTAAAAATGTATCAGAGACTAGCACTGAACTGGTTTGTCCTGTGGTCCTGGCTGGCTCTTATTTTTTTTACAGCACATTAGCTAAAAATAATTAGCCATTTTTAAATGGCTTAAAAAATCAAAAGGATAAATTTTCATGACATATGAAAATTATATGAAATTTAAATTTTAGTTTATTAGGTTCTACTGTAACTCAGCCATGCTTATTCATTTATGTATTGTCTATGGCTACTTTTGTGTTACAAAAGCAGAGTTGAATGTTAGTAACAGAAATTATGTGGCCCAGAAAGCCTATAATATTTGTTGTCTGGTATTTTACACAAAAGTTTGCCAACACTTTTTCTAGAAGAATCTAACTGTGTGAACTTAAACAAGGTATTTAAGCTCATTCTGCCTTAGCTTTTTCATCTGCAAAATGGAGATTATAATAACTTCCTCAGAGAACTATCTGGAGGATTAAAAGAATTCAATGTAATGTTGGGTTTTGGGTTTTAAATCTGACTGCAACCCACAAGAAGAAATATATACACACATACATAAAATGGAAACAAGTGTTACAAAATAATATCTATTCATATATTTATGTTCTCTGGGGGTTACTTCACCTAGTGCCCTTTGTTAGCATTTTACATAATCACGGCATACTAAACTCTGATATTTTTCAGAGATAATGTAACTCCTTACCTGAAAAAATTTCCAAGTCATGGTCATAAACACTCTCACTGAACTCAGAAAAATGGATAAACAGAGTATGAAATTCAATAAAGAGATATAAAATATTTAAAAATATGACACAGAAGTCATAGAGCTGAGGAATACAATAATTGAACTAAAAAAATATGCTAGAGGGGTTCAATATCAGACTAGATGAAGCAGAAGAAAGAGTAAATGAATTAGAAGACAGATCAGGGACTTCACCTAAACAGTATGGCCAAAAAAAAAAAAGAAAAAAGAAAAAAAAGAATTTTAAGAAATGAAGATAGATTAAGGGACCAACAGAACAACATGAAATGAAATAACATTCCCATTATTAGAGTCCCAGAAAGAGAAGATGGAAAAAAAGGGCAGAAAACTTATTTATAGAAATCAGGACTAAAAACTTCCCTAACCTGAGTAAGGAAACAGACATCCTGATCCAGGAAGCTCAGAGAGTTCTAAAGAAGATCAATCCCAAAAGACTACACCAGGACACACTATAATTAAAATTTCAAAAGTTTAAGACAAAGAGAGAGTCTTAAAAGCAGAGAACAAAGAAAACAGATATGTTATGTACAAGGAAACTCCCATAAGAAAATAAGCAGATTTCTCAGCAGAAACTTTGCAGGCCAGAAATGAGTGGTATGATATATTCAAAGTGCTGACTGTTAAAAACTTCCAACTAAGAATACTCTATTTGGCAAGGTTAACATTCTAAACTGAAGGAGGGATAAAGAGTTTTTCATTACCACTAAACTGGTCTTACAGGAAATATTAAAGGGACTTCATTAAGCTAAAAGGAAAGGGCAGTAATTGGCAACAACAACAATGAAAAAACATAAAAGTATAATCTCACTAGCAAAGGTAAATATATGTTAAAGGTAGATTACTTATAAAGCTATTATCAAGGTTAAAAGACAAAAGTAGTGAAAATAGCTACAACTACAAAAATTAGTTAAGGTATATTAAATATAAAGATGAAAAATGTGACATTGAAAACAGAAAAAAGGATGCTGGGAGTAAACACATACAGTTTTAGAATGCATTCAAATTTAACTTGCTATCAACTTAAAATAGACACATATACATATATGTATGTATGTGTGTATATACATAGGTATACTGTACATATATACAGTATGTATATACACTATTATATGTGGTAACCACAAAGTAAAAACCTATAGTAGACACACAAAAGATAACAAGAAAGAAACTTTAACATATCATTACAGAAAGTTAACCACAAAGGAAGAGTGCAAGAGAAAAAGAAAGGAACAGAAAGGAATTACAAAACAGCAAACAAGTAACAGAATGGCAATAAGCCCATAGCTATCAATGATTACTTTAAAGACAAATGGACTAAAATCTCCATTCAAAGGCAGAATGTCTAAATAGATAAAAAGTGAGATCCATCTATATACTGTCTAGAAGAGACTCACATGAGAAGTAAGAACAGACAGAAAGTAAAAGGATAGGAAAAAAATGTTTTGTTCAAATGGAAACCAAAAGAAAGCTGGGGAAGCTATACTTATATCAGACAAAATGGACTTTTAAAATAAAGCTTAATAAGAGAAAAAGATGGAAAAAAAGAGAGAGAGACAAAGATGGGCATTACATAATGATACAGGGGTCAATCCAACAAGAAGATATAACACCTGTAAACATTTATGCATCCAACATGGGAGCATCAAAATTAGGGGGGAAAGGAAATAAGAAAAATCAGAAGAAATAAATGGAATAGAGAAAAAAAGACAAAAGAAAAGATCAAGGAATGCCTCAGTGGCTCAGTCATTAAGCATCTGCCTTGGGCTCAGGTCATGATCCCAGCATCCTGGGATCAAGCCCCACATCAGACTGCCTGCTCAGCGGAAAGCCTGCTTCTCCCTCTCCCCCTGGTTTTATTCCCTCTCTCACTCTCTGTCAAATAAATAAATAAAATCTTTTTAAAAAAAAGAAAAGAAAAGATCAATAAAATTAAATGCTGGTTCTTCTAAAAAAGAAACAAAATTGGTAAGTCTCTAACTAGATTTACCAAAAGAAAAAGAAAAAGGGCTCAAATAAATAAAATAATGAAGGAGACAATACAAATGATACCAAATAAATACAAAGGATCATAAGAGACTATTGTGAACAATTATACCAAGAAATTAGACAACCTAGGAGAACTGGACATATTCCTAGAAACATACATTGCTTCCAAGATCTAATTATTAAAAAATACAAAATCTGAATAGAGTGATCACTAATAAGGAAAATGAATAAGTAATTAAAATCCTCTGAACAAACAAAAATCTAGGAGCAGAGAGCTTCAGAGGTGAATTCTACCAAACATTTAAAGATGTAATACTTACCCTTCTCAAACTCTTCCAAAAAATTTTAGAGCAAGGAATGCTTCTAAACTCATTTTATGAAATCAGTATGTATACTAATATCAAAACTAAACAAGGACACTATACACACGAAATATTACAGGCCAATATTCCCATACACATCTTACAACATAGATGTAAAAATCCTCAACAAAATTTTGACAAACATAATTCAACAGTACACTAAAAGGATCATATATCATTATCAAGTGGAATATAATCCAGGGAGCAAGAATAGTTCAACTTTTGCAAATCAACATGCTATACGGCATTAACAAAATGAAAGATAAAAATCATATGATCATCTCAACAGACGCAGAAAAAGTACTTGACAAAATTCAATACCTATTTATGATGGGAACTCTCAACAAAATGAGTATAGATGTAAAGTACCTATACACAACAAAAGCCATATATGATGAGCCCACAACTAACATACCCAACAGTGAAAAGCTGAAAGCTTTTCCTTTAAGATCAGGAACAAGATAAGCATACCCATTCTCATTACTTTTATTCAACATACTATTGGGAGCCTTAGTCAGAACAATTAGGGAAGAAAAAGAAGCTAAAACATCTAAATCAGAAAGAAATAAGTCAAGCTGTCCCTATTTGCAGATGACATGATACTATCTGTAGAAAACCCTAAAGACTCTACCAAAAACTATTAGAACTAATAAATGAATTCAGTAAAGTTCTATGTACAAAAATCAATATACAAAACTCTGTTGAATTTTTATATACTAGTAATGAACTATCAGAAAGAAAAGTTGAGAAAACAATCCCATAAGAATAAAATACCTAGGGATATAGGGATGCCCAGTTGGCTCAGTTGGTTAAACATCTGCCTTCAGTCCAGGTCATGGTCTCAGGATCCTGGGATTGAGGCCTGTTGTCAGGTTCTCTGTTCAGCAGGGAAACTGCTTCTTCCACTCCCTGTGACTACCTCTCCCTCTGCCTGTCACTCCCCCTACTTGTGCTAGCTCTCTCTTTCTCTGGCAAATAAATAAATACAGTCTTTAAAAAAATACCTAGGGATAAATTTAACAAAAGAGGTGAAGGCATAAAGGAAAGAAATTAAAGAATACACAAATAAGTGGAAAGATATTCCATGCTCACAGATTGAGAAAATTGATATTATTCAAATATTTACATTACCTAGAGTGATCTACAAATTCAATGCAATTCCTATAAAAATTCCAATGGAACCTTTCACTGAACTAGAACAATGAAAATTTGTATGGAATCACAAAGACCCCAAATAGCCAAAACAAGCTTGAGAAAAAATAACAAAGTCAGAGGCATTATATTCTATAATTTCAAACTACACTACAAAGGTATGGTACTCAAAACAGGAAGGTTATCGGCATAAAAACAGACACACAGATCAATGCAACAGTAGAGAGCCCAAAAGTAAACCCATTCATTTATGGTCATTTAAATTATTACAAAGGAGGCAAGAATATATAGTGGGGAAACAACAGTCTTTATTGAAGAATAAATAATGTTAAAAATGGGACTGCCATATGCAAAAGAATCAGTTTGGGTCTCTACCTTATATCCTGTACAAAATGAGCTCAAAATGGATTAACAATTTTAATTTAAGACTTGAAACTATAAAATTCCTAGAAGAAAACATATAAGCTTCTTGACTTTGGTGGCAATCATTTTTTGGACCTAACTCCAAAGGCAAATATAACAAAAACAAGAATAAACAAATGGGACTACATGAAACTAAAAAGCTTCTACACAGTAAAGGAAACCATTGCCAAATGAAAAGTTTTAACTATCAAATGGGAGAAGACATTTGCAACTAATATAGCTGATTAGGGACTAATACTCAAAATATATAAAAGAACCCATACAACTCAATGACCAAAAAAACAAACAATCCAATTTAAAAAGGACAGAGATCCTGAATAGACATTTTTCCAAAGAACACATACAGATGTCCAACAGACACAAATTCATTTTATAGTTCTAAAAAAGATAGAAAAGATTGTTCTTCAGATGTATAATCTGCCTAATTAATAGAGATTCTGTATCTTTTTTTTTTTAAAGATTTATTTATTTGACAGATAGAGATTACAAGTAGGCAGAGAGGCAGGCAGAGAGAGAGAGAGGAGGAAGCAGGCTCCCCGCTAAGCAGAGAGCCCGATGCGGGGCTCGATCCCAGGACCCTGGGATCATGACCTGAGCTGAAGGCAGAGGCTTTAACCCGCTGAGCCACCCAGGCGCCCCGAGATTCTGTATCTTATAAGAGTAACTTTCTTAGCTTCATTTTGATTTTAACATGTCCTTATTTTAAAAAATAGAAAAAAGAGAGTCCTTATTAAAGAGTTAAGATACAATGATATTTTAGGTTCATTTAAAATAAACTATTATTAAATAGATAATTAGGTACTGTTGTTCAGATATCTATGATCCTATCTTTATCAAGAGACCAAATCTTTTCTGATAACTTTTAATTCTGACTTTGTTAGGAGATATTGTAAACTCTAAAAAGATGTTTTAATAAATAATCAGAATATCTTTTATAAGAAAATTATCTTTCAGAGTTCCCAAACAATTCCTAGAAAACCTGAAAGATTTGCTCTTTACATTATTTTTTAAAATGTGAGGAATGATTTAGTTCACTTATATACTCTATATTAGTTAAAAAGCACTGAGTTCATTGGGAAGAGCTGAATGTGAAGGGTTTCAAATTACAGATACTCTTCCTTAGTTAGTTTGTATAGGTTACATATTATCAGTATAACTACTAAGGTAATTTTAAATTTTACTAAAAGCCCTAGAGATTTTACAGTACCCTCATTATCTACATAATATTCTTACCTTCAAGGGAAATCTTGATCAAATTTTCATGAAACAGTTAGGTATTATACTCTAATAGAGAATTCCATACTTCTTTTCTATATTACTGATTAACTGAAACAAATTATTCAGACTCTGATGCATGTCTAAAGCCTCTATTGTAAGTTACAGGACAGGATTTGTATCTTCAACAAAGCCTTCTCAAAGTCTTATGAAAAGTTTCTACCAAGTACTTTGAATTCCTCATACTTTAAAGAACAGAATCTAGGATTTGAGGTGACATTACTTGGAAAATATTCAGACTGTGGGGTGCCTGGATGGCTCAGTTGGTTAAGCAGCAGACTCTGGTTTGTCTCAAGTCATGATCTTATAGATCATGGGATTGAACCCCTCATCAGTCTCTGGCAGGAAGTCCAGGGAGTCTGCTTGAAGATTCTGTCCCTCTTCCTCTCCCACCACTCACACACACAGTGCCCCACCCCCTGCCAATAAATAAATACATAACCAACCAAACAAATAATTAAATCTCAAAAAAAAAAAAAGAAAGAAAGAAAGAAAGAGAAAATATTCAGACTGTAACAATGGACTGAATCAGAATTTCCAGGTTTCTTTCACCCAAAACCAGACATACTTCATGGAAATAGATTGTTGTTTCTTGATTAAAAGAACAAGAATCAGGGGGTGGCTGAGTTGATTAAGTGACACATTCTTGATCTCAGCTCACGTCTTGATTCCAGGGTCATGAGTTTATGACCCGCATTGGGCTCCACACTGGGCATGGAGCGTATTCAAAACAACAACAAAAACAAAACCAAGAATTAATTATAGATGAATGAAGGAAATTTAATTGTGACTATTTGTTCAGAATATTGTCAATATTGCTTTTTATATTCTATTTTCACGGCCATACAAAGATACTCTTTTCTTTCATGAATATTGCTAACATTCAATTTTGTAGACTTTGGTTTTGTAAATGGAAATTAACATGTTTAATATACTTTCATTTTTACTAGTATGTAATTGGACAAATCAATTTTGCAAACAAGACCATACCTAGAGTGTCACATTTGATAATAATTTTCACTTAATCAGGGATGAAAGCTTATTATTTTAAAATAGGGTTGATTTTAAATGTGCAGCCAATAGCTACAAAACCCTGCCTAGGAAAACAGGCCTATTCTTTAGCTTAAAATTTCTAGCCTTACCGGTGGAAAGGAAAATTACTTCCTCCTAGGGCAGGAGTCTTAAAAATTCAGAGAACCATAAGAACAAAAGAATTCATCTACATTCAGTGAGATAGTAAGTGAAATTTGGAGGGAAATTTTCCTAATTTGGTCAAATAATAGCAGCTTTTAAAACTGTGATACAAGGCTATTTATAGAAAGTTGCAGTTAAAAGTTAATTCTATGATTTAGCAGCTGGAAAATAATGCCTAGCTTTAGATTTGCAAAGCAAAATCAAGGAGGCCTACATAGTTAATTAAGACTTTTGTTATATCTATATAAGTAATACAGTCTAATCTAAGAGACCAGTGTTTTTGTGATCAAGAACAATCTTTAGGATTTGTGTAGAATAATAATGAGGGAGACATTCAGAAAATACTGTTAAGATTTAGAAATGGATAAAAGGATTCTTAGGTGTTCTTTCAGTGGAAGGTTGGATATTGTCTAATGGATTACCTAGAGATTATCTGATTCTACGAGTGTGCCCTGACTGAATTTATACTAAGTAAGCTATTAACAACCCTATAGACATAAACATTATCTTATAGAAAACTGATAGTGATAATAAACAGTTCTTGTCCATAACAATGCAAATTAATTTTATATGTTAGAGTTAAAATGATTTACAACCTTTAGAAAGGTTACTCCAAACATATTTTATTAGACTAGAAGAAATCAACTAGTATTACACATATTAGCAAATTCATTTTTGTATTCCCAATTGCTTCAAATTCTCTTTTGAATGAGTTTTTTTTTTTTTTTTTTAATTTATTAGAGAGAGAGAGATTGAGCACAGGTAGGCAGAGAGAGAGAGGAGGAAGCAGGCAGAGAGCCTGATGTGGGGCTCGATCCCAGGACCCTGGGATCACGACCTGAGCCGAAGGCAGAGGCTTAACCCACTGAGCCACCCAGGTGCCCCTGAATGAGTTTTAATAAAATCTTTGATACATGTTCATTTATATTCTCATAAAAGTCACATTTTTAACTTTAAAAAATTATTCTTTAGCACCACAAATATTTGGGTAAGTGGCTATGTACCCCCAAGTATATACTTCCCCAAATTTGGAAACTGAAAATGCATAAGTCACTTTTCAACAGTGCCTCACTATACCTTATGAAATGGTTTTCAATCTTTATATGTTTTTCAGAATCATTGGCAGATTAAAATATGAACAAAAATAAGCAAAACTGTTTTGGCTTCACTCCTAGAGATTGTGTTTCAATTGGTCTGAGCATTTATATTTTTTAAAAGCTGCCCTTGTGATTTTAAGGCATAGCTGGGATTGAGGAATTTCCTTCAAGCATCATCTTGACTACAGATGAGAAAAGAGGGGAAGGAGACAGACGTGTCAAATACTAGTTTCTCTCTCCTGTTTCAACTCAAATTGCTCTGCTTTTAGGAATTTTATATTTAGACACCTTTTAAAGAAAGGGGTTCACAGCTCTAAGTTTGAAAATCGCTCCCCTTACCTAAAGCCACCCAACTGTAATTCTTACTGTTGCTCCCAAATTCAACACTTAATCCAAACTGAACCATGCATTCCTGATGACATGTGCTCTATTTTCCTCTTACCTTACTCTCAGGACAGTGTTCCCCTCATCCCCACATTTCCAAATCTTGTATATCTGTTGCTATTCACCTTGAAAGAAAGTCATATTCTACCCATGAAGATTGTGTAAATTTTTATTTTTTAAAAAGTGGACTTATTCAATTTTCATGGTTTCTAACAGTTTATCTTGCATTTATATCGATTATAACATTACTTTCTATCATGACAATACATTTTAACAATAACAGGGTCAAATACTCTGCATCTATTCCTCAACCCACAGTCTCACATTCCTACCTCAAAAAATATATAAAATACAATGTCAGTAGGAGAGCTCACACAGGCAAACATTGTCCCTTCCCTTGTGATATAAGTTGATGAAAGAATAAAAGTGGTATAATGTTCTATTAAAACATCAATCCAGTACTGCTATATGCTTTTCTTCTATAAATATCAAACAAACTCATATAACAGAAGATTTATTCAATGCATTAGGTATTGAATTAATCTCTTGAATTTTTTTTACTATTTCACTTGCCTATCTCAGTTGAATATTAGTTGTAAATCACTTATCTCAATCTCTCATTCATTGACTCATTTATACACTGGTAGTTTCTTGAGAACCTATGATATGTCATTGGTTCCATACGTGCTCAGGAAAATCAGATGACTAGAACATCCATACCCTCAAAATATCTTGTTGGAGGAGTTAGGGTCCAAACAAAAAATTAAAATAGAGTGGATTTAGTAATATGCTTATCTTCTTCCATAAACTCCCTTCAGTCCTGTCAAATCCCTGTTCATTCTGTCAATCTAAAAATCTATTTGGGCATCACTTCTTTAAAATTTTCTAATTCTTTCCCAGCCTTTGGCATTTATCCAGGAATATAAGATTGTTTTAAAATACAAAAACCAACTGATGCTGTTCATCATATCAATAGAATAAAGGAGAAAAGCAACACGACCACCTCAAAGACTCAGAAAAAGCATTTGACAAATCCAGCTCTTCCTCAAGATAAAAAAAAATTCAAAAAATAGGAAAAAATAGGAAATGTGTGTGTGTGTGTGTGTGTGTGTGTACAGGCACACATGGTTATGGATGCTGAGAACTCCCATGATCTGCCATCTGCAAGATGGAGAATCAGGAAAGCCAATGGTATAATTCAGTCTGAGTCTAAAGGTCTGAGAACAAGGTAAACTGATAGTGTTAATCCTAGTCTAAGAGCAAAAGACCAATGTCTTAGCTCAAATACCCAGACAGAGATAATTCAACCTTTCTCTGCCTTTTTGTTCTATTTGGGCTCCCAACAGATAGGATTGTACCCACCCACCCTGGGGAAGGCAATTGCTTCCCCAGTCTCCCAATTCTTATATTAATCTCTTCCAGAAACACATTCACAGACACACCCAGAAATAATATGCAACCAGATATCTTGGCACTCTGTGTCCCAGTCAAGATGACCCATAAAATTAACTATCATAGATTGTCTTCATTCTGATATGGAACAACTATTAAAAAAATCTATACCTAATAATACAATAATAGTGAAAACTTGAATGCTTTCTCCCTAAGATCAGCAACAAGACAAAAATGTACACTCTTGTCAATTCTAATCAACATTATACTGGATTTTTTTTATATTGCCAGGACAATAAGGCAAGAAAAAAATAAAAGGCATTCAGATTGGAAAGGAAGAATTAAAACTCTCTCTCTTTTTTGGTGACATAATCTTACACATAGAAAATTCAAAGTGGTCTAGTAAAAAAATATTAGAAGTAATAAATGAGTTTAAGCAAGTTGCAGTATATAAGATCAGTATACAAAAATCAATTCTATTTCTGGAAACTTGCAATGAACAGAAAATAAAATTCTAAAAGCAATTCTATTTATAATAGCATTGAAAAGAAAATACATGGGGGAACAGGTGGTGGGTAATGGGGAGGGCACGTTTTGCATGGAGCACTGGGTGTTGTGCAAAAACAATGAATACTGTTACGCTGAAAAAATAAATAAAATGGAAAAAAAATTACTACTACCAAAAAAAAAAAAAAAAGAAAATACAGAGGAATACATTTTTAAAAGAAGCACAAGATTTATATAATAAAGCTTCAATACATTGCTCAAAGACATTTAAGGACCTAAATAAATGGAAGAACATTCCATGTCAAGGACCAGGAGACTTAACATTATTAGGATAACTTTACTTCCCAAATAGATATACAAACTCAACTCAATCTCTATTATTATTCCACCAGGCTTTTTGCAGAAATTGACCAGAAAATGTATATGGAAATACAAGAAGCCCAAGTAGTCAAATAATCTTGAAAAGAAAAAAAACACTAGGCTCACACTCTTAATTTCAAAATATAGATCAATGGAATAGACTTAACATTCCAGATATAAACCATTACATTTATGAATATTTGGTTTTTCATAAGAGTGTCAGAACAATTCAATGGGGGAAGGATAGTTTTTTTTTTTAAGATTTTATTTATTCATGAGAGACAGAAAGAGAGAGAGGCAGAGGGAGAAGTGGGTTCCCTGCTGAACAGGAAGCCCAATGCAGAACTCAATCCCAGACCTTGGGTTCATGACCTGAGCCAAAAGCAGATACTTAACCATCTGAGCTACCTAGGTGCCTGGGAAGGATTATCTTTTTAACAAATGGTGCTGAGACACTGGGTGTTGACATGCAAAGGAGTAAAGTTGTCCCTGTTCCTCACATCACACACAAGAGTTAATCAAAGTGGTCATAGACTTAAGTGTATGAGCTAAAATTATAAAGCTCTCAGAAGAAAATATAGTAGTAAATCTTTAGGACCTTAGATTAGGAAAAGTCTTCTTGGATATAATACTCAGAACACAAGCAAATAAGAAAAGACATATAAATCAGAATTCATCAAAATTAAAAACTTTGTACATCAGCAGACATAATCAAGATAGACAAAAGACAACCCAAGAATAAAAATATTTGTAAATCATATTTCTGTTGAGGGATTTGTATCTAAAAAGTGTGAAGAACTCTTTAAATTCAATAAAAAGATAACTCAATTTAAAATTGAGCAAAAAATATGACTAGATATTTCTCCAAAGATATACAGATGGTCAATGAGCACATAAAAATGCTCAGTATCATTAGTATCAGAGAAATGCAAATCAAAACCACAATGAGACACCACTTCATTCTCAATAAATGGTTATAATCAAAAAGATAAAAAGTGTTTGTGAGGATGTAAAGAGATTAGAATCCTCTATACACTGCTGCTGTAATATAAAAATGTGCAGCCATTTGGAAATCTGTCTAGGAATTCCTCGGTTTGTCAAATGTAACATTATCATATGATACAGCAATTCCATTTCTAGGTATCTACCCAAGAAATGTGAAAACCTATGTCCACTCAAAAACACGTACATAAATATATATATTTTATATATATATATAGGAGATTTTATATACATATATATATATATAGGAAAGCATCACTCTTATTTTAAAATTCTATATGTATGTGTGTATATATATTTCTCTCCCAAAAGTGTGGTAAGAACTTATAAGATCTCTACTTTCAGCAACTCTCAAGTATATATGACAGCATTGTTTGCCATAATATGAATCATATATTCAAAACTTTTAAATATCTTATATCCATCATATTGAAGAACATCAGATAGGAGATGTAGGAAGTTTCCTTCACAGTTCAAGGGTTATAATGACTATAGTTTAGAAGACAGTTTCATGTATATACAGAATATAACATTTAAAAGTAAATAAAGATTATGGATTTCCCAGTTTTAAAAAGCATTTGAATAACTGCACTGAATGATTTCTCTAGTAACATCACAGTACAATATATTAATATGGTAAAATACCCCAAAAGATGACTCTTCACAACATGGAAAATTAACACAGATAGACATCTTATGGCTGGAGTCTGAGAGACTTCTTTTAACTATAATGATGTTTCAACTGTATTAAAAATAACATAAAATCAGTGACCCACTCTTGCTAGAATAAATGCTACTGCTGGGTTGAAAGGACATAGGCACACTAGGTTCCACCTGTACGCTATGCTCCTTTTAAATTCTCTTTGTCCAGTAAACTTAGCTGCCATTCTCTGCCTTTGTAGATACTAATTTTAGACAGGAAGAGTGTTTCCTGGTTCTCACTACTGTCTGGACTTGTGTGTTAATTTAGGGGCTACAGGTGCTAGGAAAAAACTGGCAAGCAGTGTAAGAGGAGATTATCTGTAGAAGATAAGGGTGTGGGAGATTGGGGGTGTGACAGACTCTATAGAACAGTCCGCATTTGTCATAGAAATGTTGGGGAGATAAGAAAAGCAGAAAGCAGAGCTACTTCTCTGTTCAGAGCATCAGAAAACTAGAGACCCTGGCAGAAAAGAACATCCATTCTGTCTTAGGTAAGGTCATAAGAATGCTGTAAGAAAAAGAAAGAAAGAAAAAAAAAAAAAAAAACTTTGGATACTGAGAATTGGGCTACAAATTATGCATGCAATCCTGCTTTCAAGCTGTAATGGATATAGAGATTTATTTATTCAGCTGGTTTGTGGTCAACATCAAATCTCCATCAAATTCTTCTCACTTAAGAGTGAGAAAAACCTAGAACTGTCAAAGTAGGATCAATTAATATAGAAAAAGTATCATCTTGATAACTCAAAGGGAAAAACATATTTCTGTGACTTACCACTATCAACAGAAAGAAATTTGGAAATATTTTTTCAGTCTCAATGTGATGTGAGACTATAATATTTGATAAAAACAGGTGGAAACTCAAGGTGAAACAGGTTAGGAATTTTGGGGTGTTTTTGTAATGTGAGATATTAGTGAAAAACTAAAACATACTGCCATTTTCTTAATCTTTGATTACTGAAATCTGACAATCATTTCTTTAATTTTATGACAATTTTAAGTTGAGGTTACCGCTTCAGTACATGTTTGTATGACTTCCTTGACTCAAAGAACATTAGCCAAAAAACTGCAGTCATCACTAAGTTACAAAATTGTTGTATTTCTTTCAACAGTTCTATAAATTGCAGTGAGTCATAGCATCTAAACACATATGCTAAAACATACTATCAACTGTGCCGTAACACTTGTCATAGAGTCTGCTTCAAAACCAAGCACAAACAATTTTAATATCAAAAAGCAAAAGGAAAGCATCACTCTTATTTTAAAATTCTAATAAATCAGGGTTGTTTTACCTAACATAGCTGATGTATCGATCATTGTGAAAGAAACTAAATTTCTTACTTTTAGCTGAAATTTTTCTTTGATAGCCATAAAATTTTCAAAAATACCTTTACTACTAGTTCTTTTTTTCAGTTTGAAACTCAACATGTCTTCCTAAATTTGGAAGTCCTTTCAGAAAAAATGTACCCAAAGTAGTAATTAAACAGTGTCCTTACATTGCATAATTCATCTACATCTACAAAAAAGTGCTTGCAATTTTAAAAAATTTAAATCAACTAATATTTACTATTGTTAGAAAGCTCATATACTATAGGCAATTTTTGCTGGTTTAATTGAAGATCTTTTGCTTATTGCACAATATTCCTTTTAATCTTTCCTTCTTAATTTTCTAAAATTTCCACAGTTGAAATAATATCCTTTATCATCTTCTCATCTACTTTTTTCCTATGTTTAATTATCCATGTTGTTCAATACCAGTCCAAAGGTATAAGCTCAGATCCTATTAAAAATCATTTTAAAATTCTTGGAAGAGTTGGCTCTAATTTCAGGCAACTAATTTCATTTATTCTTTTATGGTCAAGAGAGACTGTTTATCAAATTCACTATGTATTTTCTGAGAACATTTCCTGATAACGACTTTATTATTGTTAAAAATCTGTTTATGCAATAAACAGCTTTTCACCGTTGCCTGAGCAAGTTGCAATTGCCGTTTATGGTGAACTCTGTAACACATCCTCTTCTAGACTCTTATTCTTTACTCTTCCAGTTATATTACTAGCTTTTCCACTTCTACTCAATTCTGCTTCAATAGTATACCTTCATTTTAAATTTGAAAATTTGCCCATATGTACTTTTTAAATTAGAAAAATAATGTAATTATATTTTGTTTAAAATAATAGGATATATTTCAATTTATATAATTTTTTAAAGATTTTTATTTATTTATTTGAGAGAAAGAGAGAGAGAGAGAAAGCACGCATAAGCAGGAGAATGGGCAGAGGATGAGAGAGAAGCAAACTTCCTACTGACTGGGGAGCCTGACACTGGGCTCAATCCCAAGACCCTGGGATCATAACCTGAGCTGAAGGCAGATGTTTAACAACTGAGCCACTCAGCCCCTATATTTCAGATTAATTGCCAGTTATGGCTTAACATAGTTACTACTGTAACTTAGGTCAGTGCATAAACTGCTAAACAAACACATTACAATGTTACACCTGTACACAGAAGAAATCACTTGAACTGGGTCAATCCATTGCAACTGCAATCACTGATTTGTTTGTGAATCATACTAAAAATGACACGGGCACTGATCACATGCTCTACAATACAACATTAACATGATGAAAAATTTAAAATGAATACATAATTTCGTGTTTAATGGGAATATGTCCACACTGCCTCGAGTTCAAATTTTCAATTAAATTAATTAAATAAAATTTAAAATTTTGTTCTAGTTTCATATAGAATAAATAATGGAGATAAAGGTACAGCATAGGGAGTATAGTCAATGGTGCTGTAATAGCATTGTATGGCGACGGGGATAGCTGGACTTGTGTTGAGCACAGCATTATGCATACACGAATCTAATCACTATGTCGTACATCTGAAACTACTACAACATTTTGGGTCAACTATACTCACTTAAAAAAAGAAAAAAGAATTGTTCCTCAGTTGCACTAGCCACATTGTATGTATTTAACAGCCATGCACATTTTATAAAAGCCATAACAAAACAGAACTCCAGTCTTAGTTCTTAGCCTGAGAGAGTGATATTTATTTTTATTTTATTATTATTATTTTTGATAGAGAGAGATCACAAGTAGGCAGAGAGTCAGGCAGAGAGAGAGGGAGAAGCAAGCTTCCTCCTGAGCAGAGAGCCTGATGCATGGCTCCATCTCAGGACCCTGAGACCATGACCCGAGCCCAAGGCAGAGGCTTAACCCACTGCACCAGCCAGGCACCCCGAGAGTGATATTTCTTTGAAGAATTTTGTAGCAAGCTACTGATCTTGACACTGTTAAAAGTGTTCCCAAATCAAAGAAAGAAGTACAAGTAAAATGCTCAAGTGTTTCTTGAGGTAGTCACGGCAAATCACTGCAACCTTATTTTCAAGATAAAGCAGGGACAATAAATTAGGCCTGAGATTTGGAAAGAAATCATTGCTAATAAGGATGAGTAAGAAGGATGGTAAGATAGCTATTGCATGTCTACTGACAATACACGCAGAAATATATAGGAAGAGTTTAGCTACCCTTATTATTTTTAACATATAATTAATTTTGTTCTTCTCGCTGTAAGAGTGTTACTCTAAGAATTATGCATGTTACGGCATCAGGGTAAAGTAAATGGAAGTGGCAACTTGCAATGACTGGACCCCAGAGAGAAAGCAGCTCTGAAAGTGACCTAGCAGGCTTGATACTCATGCACGAGTTTCTTCATTATGACAAAGGTTACATCCCATGATCTCAGGATTCCTGTTGCCACCAAATTAGTTTTCAGACACCTTCAAATAAAGATGTCTTTCTGACTTTGGAAGTTATCCTCTTGCTAATGCTAACTTATTTGATTCCTTGTGAATAAATTTTGCTGACTTTCTTAAAGTAACCTCTATTGTTTTTAATTCACAGACTTAAATAGCTCTAGTGTTTTTCCTGGATTCCAGGGGGGGTCTGTGTCATGAACATCAACTTCTTCAATATCATCATCATCATCATTGTCATCATCAAATGGGAGTCCTTTATGAAACATCTTCCTAAAGGTATCAGGTAGAACTAAAAATCATTGTTTTTAAACATGATTATTTCTTGATCATGGCCATCTTAGTCACTTCCTTTCACTTTGACAATATGGATACCCAATTCACCCCACTAAATTCTATTTCTTAAAGTTAGGCAGGGTTATTTTCTTCCAGTGTTGGAGAGAAGGCCGATATAACAAAAACATCTATATAAGAATACTTAAAGAATTGAACTAACATAGATTTCCCTGATACCAGTGTAGGTCTTGGGCATCCCAGTATAACTGAGAAACTGAATTCCAACCTCAAAGCATTCAATGTCAATTCTTAATGAAAGTACAACCATGCAAATGTTCTTTCTCATTTATAGACATGGCAAGGCTAAACTGCAGCTAATGTAGATAAAGAAAGATATTTCTATAATCATTATTCTAAATATATACCAATAGAGCTTAACTGAAAAAGGTTAATGGTTACTCCTATATATTTTTAATACCAGATTTTTTTTCTTTTTCACTTAAAGACAAGATTGTACTAGGAAACCTAACAGATAACCTTAGTATCATCTACCAATTATTCTTCAAGGTTTGATTAAAAACATCCATTAAATTTAATATTTTAAAACACTGAATTTTTGATATTTTAGTGCAATGAACATTAAAAATGAATATCTCAATTGATATCTTAAGTATTTAAGTTATAAGTTATTTCTTTGCTATGTGTGTGAGTTTATATATAAACATACTTTGAAAGTTTGCAGTGACTAGGTGAATGGGTTTGGAAATTAGCAAAAGGCTTTTTGTTGTAGACTTTATCTCAAGAAAAAAAACTATTCTGAAAGTATCATAAGAACATTCTTATAATCCTATTTTACTGATAATGAATCTGTAAAGCATACTTCTGAAAAAAGCATCAGTACCTGTGTTCAGTGAAAATATATTTGTAAAACTATATAAAGCCTTGAAGTCTTTAACACTGAAACAAGAAAGAAAAAAAAAAAAAACCAATGAGATAAAAGTATAGCCAGAGAGAGCGGCACCTCAGTGGCAGAGTTGGTTAAAGGACCAACTCTTGATTTAGGCTTAGGTCATGATCTCAGGGTTGTGAGATTAAGCCCTGTGATGTGCTCCCCGCTCAGCAGGGTGTCTTGCTTTCCCTCTCCTTTTGCCCCTCCCCCTGCTCCACCACTGCTTGCTCCTGCTCTCTCTCTCTCTCAAATAAATAAATAATCTTTTAAAAATATATATAGCCACAGAGAAAACACTGGAGACTTTTGTTACAGGATATTAAGATTTACCTTTGCAGGTTAGACTTTGGCATTTTTTTCTTTGTTTTCCTAAAATTCTATAGTTCTGATGAGTATATGCATTATTTTTTAAAAAGATTTTACTCATTTATTTGACAGAGAGAGACACAGCAAAAGAGGGAACACAAGCAGGGGGAATGTGAGAGGGAGAAGCCGGCTTCCCACTAAGCAGGGAGCCCCATTCAGGGCCCAACTCAAGACCCTGGGATCATGACCTGAGCAGAAGGCAAACGCTTAATGACTGAGCCACCCCAGTGCCCCCAGTCATATGCATTGGAGAAAAAGAAACTTGCTAAAATTACAATGGTTAATGGGAGTTTCTCTTCTTTCAGGCATTAATTCTGAGCGTGAATTGTTTGTCAAAGTAAATCTCACGTGTTAATAGAAAGACCATTAATAAAAAGATCATTAACTAAAAGATGATACATAATAAATGGATGTGACTGGATTCATGATACATTTTATCTTTTCAGCAGTACAAGAGAGTAATCTAGAATATTTTTTTAAAAATCTACAGTAAGGATCAAATCACAAATCAATCATAAATGCAACTGAGTGTAAGATTTTGGCATTGACCATAGGTAAACTAGATGTATTTCAAGGAATGCAGGCTTCATAGTGAGGGAAATGGTTTCATCTGCTACAGAACTTAATGATTCAGCTATTAAGGTCCTTAAAACAAGGATAGCAGTAAGTACATACTGGGAGTTTATCACATGTTTAGTGCTTTATGTGAACAATCTATAAGACATAAAAATCACACCACAGTTTACCTATAAAAAGTCTGGAGAGGTTAAATAAATCCCCAGTGAGTGACAGATGTATGATTTCACGACACAACCTAGCTTACACTTTTTTTTTTTTTTAAAGATTTTATTTATTTATTTGACAGAGAGAAATCACAAGAGAGGCAGGCAGAGAGAGAGGAAGGGAAGCAGGCTCTCTGCTGAGCAGGGAGCCCGATGTGGGACTCGATCCCAGGACCCTGAGATCATGACCTGAGCTGAAGGCAGCTGCTTAATCCACTGAGCCACCCAGGCGCCCCCCTAGCTTACACTTTTAAACATTTTGTTAAGCTGCATTGTATTGACTCAACAATCTTTATAACCATTATGAATTATCCTTTCTAATTATTTGGTCTTTATTTAATTGTTTTTGTACTAAATTAAAATGAAACATAAACTCATTGTGTTCTGAAAACAGTCAAGGGACCTACAAAGCAAACTAATTTATTGTGTAACCTCTAATTAGCTGTAATTACAATATTTAATAAAGAAAACACCTACTTTTAGAGATAATCAAATCTTTTCACTGAACTCCACTAGTGTTATGGTATATACAATAGGCTAATAATAATCAAAAGTATTATTCAAATGCTGTCAGGAAAAATAAATTACAATTTATTGCCAACCCTGAACTATTCTTCCACTAAAACAGATTTAATATGGAAACTGGGTATAAGAAAGATAAATTATGTAATCATTCATAATTTAATTCCAATTAAGGTAACATATCTTTTTCCTATAGGACACACTCGCTCATGTACATGGATACACATGCAGACGCATTCACTCATCTGGAAAGTTCTTTACTTATGAAACTGTTAAGGAATTTCTCTGAATACAGGAGGTCAATGAAAGTGCTCACCAGTATACACTAGACATTAGCAACAGCTTCAGTCAATAATATCAGCGTAAAGAGCCTGAATTATTTCAGAATAGGACTTCTTTATGACTAAGACATTTAGCATTAATATTTAATCTTGTCATTCTTTATTAACATATAATGTATTATTTGTTTCAGGGGTACAGATCTGTGATTCATCAGTCTTATACAAGTCACAGCATTCTAGTCATATTTTTAAAAGGAATATTTTTGAAGAATCTATTATATTCAGTTTGCACTCAGTTTATCAGCACCTATGAATAAGCTCTAAAGTTTATTTTGTCCTTTTTCCAATCTCTGTCACAGTAGGGTAAGGGTATAAAAAAGAAAGGATGCTTTATGGGTTATGTTTGTTACTTGTGACTACGTGGGATGAAGTAATGAGGTCTTTGACTATTAGAAGGGCTGATGACCCTATATTTTGCTTGCTGCCAAGGTGGAAAAATTGTTCTGTTTTGCCTTTAAATGAAAGTTTGAACATCAAAGATGGCAGCAGCAGTAAGTAATAGTATGCTTCATTTTGCTTTATGGTATAATGGAAGAACCAAGTCAATGACCATTTGATGTCTTTAATCAGCTCTTAATATCAAAGAACAAAGTGGTATTATTGCCATTAGCACTTTTGGAAAAGAAGTAGGAAAACAAATGAACAGAAGAATACTCAGCTGACCGAAGACGCTAATTAGTTTAAAGTGCATTTGCAACAACAACAAAAAATAGCTCCCCCCCAAAAGACATCATAGTGCATGAAAAATCAACAACATTAACTCCCAAGGGTATTCTGGATTAAATACAAGTTCTACAGTATTCAATCTAATTAACTGACAATTTAGAAAGAGAATATGTTTTTATTGATACTCTAAAGTTGGATTCCCCCACCCAAAAAAAACCTCACTAAGCATGATTAATAGATACTTCTTAGCCACAATTCGAATTAATATACTTTTCTCAAAGACTTTACAAAGCAGAGAAACTGGGTTTTGGAAATACCAAATGATGCTTTTATGTTATAATTTCTATAGAAGAAGAGGAATTTTGATTTTAATTATTTTTATCTGAGAAATAAAACATTTTAAGTTTTAAGTAACAATTTTTCTATTTATCTAAGCCTATATTTTTTTAAGCCTATATTTTTATGTCCAAAAATATGCCTTTCTCAAATCCCCTTCAAATTGTTGCCTAACCAGTGGCTATAAACTCTTACAGTGACAACTATTATCCATTATCCAGTACTTGACATGCCAGCTCAACATTGCTGTATTAACTGACTTTTCGAGTTTTCTCACTCCCTGTGGGGCCCTCTCCCCTAAGATTGATGAGGTGCAACGTGGTGTTTGAGCTGCCATGCCGACTTGACAAACAGCAAGAGTGGTCCCCGCACAGAGCGGAGGAGGGAAGGCAAAAGAGAGACAGAATCACAGTGTATCCTGGAATGACAACAGCCTCGTGCACTTGCCTTTCAAGGCAATTAAAACATTGTTTTTCATATTTTACAGTTCAGCCAAACACAAAATTTCTTTCTTTTATTAAAGTCCTCCAAAGCTTCATTGGTACATATTGAAAATTAGAGAGGGATTAAACTTTTGTCCCTCAGATATTTTAGAGAAGCTAAGGTAAAAGTTGCTGCTCTTTCCAACTTTAAATACTTTGAAACTCTAATCACTTCTTAAAATTCCCAAAATGGTGTTACCGCTTACTCTTTATCTATTGAATTCACTCTGGCAGAGCTAAGGTAATAAAACCCATCATCGTCTAATTTTCAGACAGCTTGATAGAACCAATGTTCTTAGTATAGATAAAGTGTAATGAAGCACTTTCTTTCCCATAGGAAAGTCTTTGACTCATATGCTTTGATGCCAACTAGCCTTCACATCTGCTGTTTCACCATTGATAGCTGTAACTTGGCATGCTAAACTAGTGACTGATGAAGCAGCTTTACTCAAAGGCACCATTTTATTTCTTGCAATGGGAACATAGTAAAACGGTGTTGGTTTCCTGTAGGCCTTATGCAAATCCCTGTAATAAACATAGGATCAGGCCTCACATATAATAAATTGTGTGTTAGATGAGAATGGGGGGAGGGAGACAATCTCCATGGGTGAAAATAACCCCCTTACTATGCCAATAAATTAAATGTATTATAAAGAATTATTTTAAATATTTCAAGACTAATATTAGATACTAATAAAATACAATAATAGTTTTAAAATATCAACTTTATTTTAGTAAATAAAATATTGCTACTTAACTTGATGTCAACATTAGTCCATTATCAACAACCAATATCTTAAAACCATTAATGAAGGAAAAAAATTATTTGGGAGAAAAAGAGAAATGGTACAACTACAAAAATCTTTGCTGAGATATTTCTTTTAGATTTCTAGAAAAGTTGCTTAATTAAAAATGAAGAAAATATTAATTTGTACAGATGAAAATTATAATAACAGTATTAATCACTAATCTAAACTGACTGCCCAGATACACTGGTGTTCAATCACATAAAGATTTCAGGTTTTGTTTTATTTATTTAAGCATGCAAACAAAGAAACAAACAAACAAGCAGATTATACACAAACTTGAAACATGAAATAAAAAATTCACAATAAAGTTTCTATTGATTCTACATAATCACTGAATTATTACTTAACTGGTAACTTGCAAGCAAGTTATTTGAAGATATTTTTAATTACTTAGCCTGGAGAGAAACCTGGGCCTCAGTATTCTCTAAAAGTCCCCAAATGATTCTAATGTTCTAATGGGCAGACAAGTTGAGATGACTGATTTAAACATATGGATGGGGCATCTGGGTGGCTCAGTGGGTTAAAGCCTCTGCCTTCAGCTCAGGTCACGATCCCAGGATTCTGGGATTGAGCCCCGCATTGGGCTCTCTACTCGGCAGGGAGCCTGCTTCCCTTCCTCTCTCTCTGCCTGCTTGTGATCTCTGTCTGTCAAATAAATAAAATCTTTTAAAAAAAATTAAAAACAAACATATGGATATTTTAAGGATTTTTAAAACTTAGTGAATGATATACCAGAACAGGACAACACAATGGCTCCATCCCTTGAAAAAGAAAAACTGATGTAAAAACCGAGGCTGTCTTCTTGCTTGTGAGAATAATGTGATTGCCTATCACAGACAAGACCAAATTCCCATGTAGCACCCATGCCATCCAGTCCCACTGGTTGCAGCACACCTACATCTACCATTTTGATAGATAAAAGACTAGTGCTTAAGTTGAAGTAGGGATTTAACTGGGGATCCTGATAAAATAGCATCACTAATTGTTCTGGGCTATGGTCTAGAATTTAAGTTGCAAACATAGGGAGGTACAACCTATCAACAAATAAAAAATTTTCGTCACAAAATTTTCATGCCAGTATACATATGCTCATATTACTACTCCATTTTAAACTGGTTTTTAGGCACAGAGACAATATCTCCCAGGTGAGACCCAAAGCTGAAATTTGAGATCTAAATTATTGAGGAGAAAAAGGCAGTGTCATTACTAAGCATAAATTGACCCCAAATAAATAAAAATGACTTGAAAGCAAAACTTTGTGGCAAGGTAGACATGGCAACTCTTATACAAGCAAGTAATTAAGAAAGAATCCCTGTACTTACTGAGGTAGTAGCATAATGAATTTCTAATTATTATATTGTCAAAGACTCCCTGCTGGATATGTGGTAGAAAATGATTAGACAATGTATAACAATAAATTGAGTACACAGTGAAAGACATACCCAATTACTATCCATGGGCAGATAAATAGTTATTCAACACTTTCTTTGTGATGACCATACTTAACTGGGAATTTGTCACATAGAATATGAAAGGCATTTAAAGAATAAGTTCTGGAGATCTAAAGTTCAGCATCGTGAATATAGTCAGCAATACTGTACTATAAACTTTAAAATTACTAAGAGGCTAGATTTTAATTGTTATCACTACAAAAAGGAAATGACAATTATGTGATGTGACGGAAGGGTCAGCAATGCTATAGTGATAATCATACTGCAATACATAAATTTATCAAATCAACATGTACCCCTTAAATTTACATAAGTTGATGCCAATTATATCTCAATAAAAAATAAAGTGATTTCAAGTCATTTCAGATTATTTTTCTCATCTTCGTAAACTAATAGTTCAGTTTCATGCATACATATATGGACTTTCAGAATGTTTTACCACCAATATAGCAAGAGGAAACGAAACACTCCTTTTGGAAAACCCTTTTTCAATGTGTAAAGTAACTATAGATCTCATTTTGAAAATTTACTTCTCCAATGTGTAAAACTCTTCACAGTAAATATATTTTCACAACTAACCACTGCTCTAATTAAAAACAACAAATATAAATTATGGTTTGTGCAAATAAAGAAAAATATGAGAAAGTCTAATGAATGGTATATGTTTCTAAATCCATTTATAAAGTATATGCCGTAAACTGCCAAATTTTTTTACATTCTGTCTCTCAACTCGAAAATTACTTATGTTCTTTTGTCATTTAAGAAGCAAAAATCACTCAAGCTTTCAAAAAATCATTACAGGCATGCCACACAAGCAACTCAGGCTTAAAAACCTATACTGTCACCCTAGCATAATTTAATTTTAGAAGACCATTGAACTGATAAGCTCAGAATAAGTAGCAGATTATAAAGAACATGTGACAGTTATATCTGCCCCAATGGCTTAATGCAAGTGTTTTAGAAATTTAATATGATCAAACAGTTGAGGTCATGTGGATGAACCAAAATGACTAATGCATTTAGCTCTTCTGAGTAATGATGTTATGCCATGATATCTTTAGCTATTACTTTTATTGTTGAAACTACGAGTCCCTTGGTTATTGCTTTCATAATTAATAAGTCACTTAACCTCTCTATGGCCCAGTTTCCTCATCTGTTAAATGAGCATAATGATAACTGCTTCCCACCTTCCTCAGGGGTTGCAGTAAAGATTAATGAGCTGGCATTTAGAATGTACTTTGAGTTCTCCCAAAGAGGGAGACTATGCACAAAGAAAAACAAAACAAAACCCTCTCTGTGGCTAAGTACCAAAAGATAAAATTTCCCTCCAAATGGATTAATCCACTTGCTTGCATTCCTAACACTATAATCTACATTTCCAAATAAACTGACATTTAATCTAAAGTTCAAAGGAAATGCCACAGAGGGCTACACATTTTGAAAAAAAACAAAAACAAAAAAACCCTTTTAGTTCTCTGCAGATTAGCAAAATTTTGAAGATAATCACATGTTCTATCTAAAACCCTTTGTCATAGGTTTTCCATCAATAAATGCAATAGTCATTGTGCCAAGGGACAACTGGACAGAACTGGTAAAAGAAGTGAGTTTCTGACATAAAGAGAACCTAAACATGTAACACTGATGTAGGGTCACATGGTAGAGTGCAACGAAATGATTAGTGGAAAATGGGAATCTGCGAATATAGTAATATTCTTAAAGTGTGCCTTAGAACAAGTTGGAAGATGGAAATGCATTAATAATCTTTTGACTTGGCCAAAGAAAGTCTAGACAAAGTGACAAAATATTCAAGGTATCAGCTAGTTACTTTTAGCTACATAGGATAATAAGGTAGCACAAGAAAGATATGGAGTATAAACAATCATAAGAACAAGGAAGAGAAGAAGAGGGGGAAGAAATAATTTAAAAGAACTGGGTTCTTTGTAAACATTACTTAGAGGTGATACAGCAGAGTTAGAATTTGCATCATTGGGTACTTTCAAGTGTTCCTAATCTTCAGTGTCTCAAGCCAGTAAAAGTTCTCCAGATTGTTTCAACATGGTGCCAGTCTGTAATTAAAGAACAAATTAAGTATGTTGCTTGAGGTATTAAGACCTCCGAAAAAGTTAGAGCATTGCCTTTAGATTATAAGTGGACTCAATTGGATATATTTAAAGGTCACAAATGTTTAGCAGAAAGTATATTGGCAAAAGTACTGTCATGCTGGTGTAAAAGAATTTAATTTTAGAAGACCAATGAACTGATAAACTCAGAATAAGTAGCAGATCATAAAGAACACATGGTAGTTATATCTGCCCCAATGGCTTAAACCAAACATTTTAGAAATTTAATGTGATCAAACAGCTGAGGGCATGTGCGTGAGCCAAAATGACTAATGCACTGAGGTCTTCTAAGTAATGATGGTTATACCATGATACCTTTAGCTACGACTTTTATTGTTGATACTACAAATCCCTTGGTTATTGCTTTCATAATTCTGTTCAAAATGTACCAAGTCTCTGGGCTTCCAAGTTTCTAGAAATAGGACTGCAGACTTGTAAGCTAAATAAAGGTTGATGTTACATGCCACCAAGTTTTTCATTGCCTTTTAAGCAACATTTTTGTGGCAATCAGTAACTAATAAAGCCCAAACCATATGCAAAGTCTGTACAGGGAACAGGAGATCCCAATGTGAGGGATACAGAGTCAGTCCCTGCCCCACTGCTGTGCTGGATAGTGTAGAAAAAGGAACCAAGCAGACAGCTTAGATTGAAGATTTAATGAGAACTGAAGTAAAAAGTACTCAGAAAATAGAAAGGAGGATTGCCTTACCAGAATTGGGTAGATTTGGGTACAGGAAGGATCACGAAAATTTGCCTGGGATAAATGAAGTACAAATTAGGGCTTAAGGAATAAAGAGAATACAACCAATAAGGTTGATAGAAAGGGACAAGTGTAAAAAAAATAAAATGCATAGCAGGGACTGGAGAAGCAGGTGCATCATGTACTTGTGGCACAACCTGGGGCTAAAAATTCAACAGTTTGGCTATAGTTTCAAGTGTGAGTGCCTATGAAATAAGAAGTTGTCCACACATGAGGTGTCTTTTAAACACACTGAGGAGTTAGGTTTATATCCTAAAGCAAAGGGGAGAAGGTAATTTTTGGAGGACTTTAAGTCACTCCGGTAGCACCAGAGAGAACAATAGGGACAAAACTGGGGGGGGGGGGGGGGTAGCAGTTAAATGGTTCTATAAGACACTGGTCAGAGATGACACTAGTCTTCTGAACCAGGACAGTAGTGAAGGAAGTAGATATGTAGGAAATAGAATGGACAGGTGTCAGGAGGTGCCTGGAGATGTAGGACATATGTCTAAGATTTAACACAATTTTTACCACATAAGAGATGATCAGTAAGTGTTTCTGGAATAAAAACTTGATATCTTACAAATAAACATCCATATGACGTCATTGAGAACATCAGATGTATGGCAACACTGGCTAATGTAGAACATCTTGATCATTGGGTTAAAAGAAAAGTTAAAAATAAGGATAAACAAAAAAAATTAAGGATAAACATTTTTTATATTAAACATTTTTACAGTTCCCTTTTTCTACGATTTGCAATAAACTCCACAAAGAATTGCCACATGCACCTCAATATACCATTTCAAAATACACAGTCTAGAAAAGAGCTTCCAATAGTTTCTTTTTATTTCACTTATGAAATTACATCTTCTTCATGAGAACAATAATTAGAAGACTGAAGCAATTTCAATTAGATAAATATGATGGGATCGCTTTTTGAAATGATTGATCCTACTGTGGGTCATAGAAATGTAATTGACCTCACTATGTATAAAATCACCCTAAATTCTGAATATTTTTAATTAGCCATGTATTTTAGTAATGCTAATATATAACATCTGTCAAGCTTTAACTAGATGGTTAGCATATCATGTAGAGCTTTCATTTAATATTCAAAAAATACTGTAAGAATGGTCCTGTTAGTCATTTCAGCTTAGGGATGAGGAGTCGTGGTTTACAAGGAACAGTATTTTATCAAAACACAGCCAATAGGCGGTGAAACCGGAATTAAGTCCCAGTTTTTCTGATTCTACAGTTTTTCTTTCATAGGTAGAAACTATTCTAAATTATAGCCTATGTTTTTAGAAGTATTGAGGAATTTACATTAGATATTTAATACTATTCAAATGTACTTTTAATATGTGGCAGAGCTTTTTAATAATAACCATAAAAGAAAACATGTATCTCCTTTATATGACCTTTTTCGGAAGGACAGACTGTATTAGTACATGCAACAAGCCAGAGACTTCAGCTGATCAAAGTCAGAGAGAGAATTTGTAAAAATTGGAAAACATGAATCATGGGTTGCAGAGAAATATAAGTGATTCAGCATCATTTTGTAAAACATATGACTCACTTTGAAAACCCAGGGATTCTCAAAAGAAGTCATCACATCTACAGGCTCTAGCTGAATTATTTTTGAACATGTACTCTATATGTATTCATTCTTTTAATCTTTATACTTCAGGGAGAAAAGAATGTGCTTGTCTCTTGATAACATCCTGTATAGTGTTTAGCCTTGGGCAAGATTTCAGTTGTACTCCACCCAAGTTCCCAGATTCTAAGAAGGAAGCTTTGACAACTCCTTTATTGTTTTTCAATAAAATCCCTGGGCCTTCGGTTAGTTTATCATTTAATTTATGATTAAGCACGTACTGGTGATGTCATACAGTTTTCTATTGTTCACATGGAATAACGCTGAAGAACTACCAATCTGCTTGAGTTATTTTACCAGTCATAGCTTTACATTCATCCTTGGGAAGAATGTATGTGGCGTGTAATGGATATAAAAGAAAAGAAGAAAGAACTCTTCTGGAAGACAATATACATATAAGCTCAATAAACAAAGTCAAGCATGTTCTTTAGAAAAATAATTATTTAAGTTGTAGAATGGCACGACTCTCAGTTTTTGCAATACTGAGGACTTACCCCTTTTCCACCAGGTATCTTGAGCCAGCTCTTCTTGCTTGTAGTAACAAAACTATACCATTCTTTAAAATAATTTTCTGGAACTGAGCATTCCAGAACAATTAACTAACAGCAGGGTCTTGTTAAATTTGTAAAAACAAGATGGAAATTCCTTTAGAAATCAATGCCTTAAGGGTGCTTCCTAGAGTGTTTGCATGCATTGCCGTTAATTAAGAAATAAAAGAATGGTATCAAATGTAAAAAGAATACAGACTACTCCCTGGTTCATTGCAGAGTTGAGAAATGAGCACGCAATTACTTCAATTCCAGATTGCTAGGGAATATTTTTTTAAAATTTTATGCCCATGGCTGGTATAAGTGTATAATTTCATAAACTAAAACATGAGGTTGAAATTAGTATCATTTAAGGGTATACTAAAATAACTAAAGAAAAGTCAACATCTAACGATTCTTTTAAAATCTCTTTTTTCTGATTTCAACAGTAAGAATTCAATATGTGGTCGGTCAAGCTATCAACATAAGGTAATTGTCAACTTAGTGATTAACACTGTGTGGTTTTTACTGTGACTACTGTAGATTTCAGAAGGCCTTAATTCTACAGAAAAAAGTCTGTGCTGTTGGAAACAGAAAACTCCTCTATGTCAATTTTCTCTTGGTGCTAGAGGCAGCCCTGCATGTGAGAGCGAAAACAAGAGATGAAAGAGGGAGAAGAGAAGTCAATAGCAAGGAGAAGGGTAAGTAGGGGAAATGATGCTAACACTGAAGAGTAATTGAACTAAAGAAATTAAAATTTAAAAAATTTAAAAAGAAAGAGGAGAAAATTGAAAAGTTTGAAAAGACAAAAAAGGGAGAAAATAAACCTAAAGCTAAGAAAAAAAAGAATTTTTTTCAAATTGATTTTCCAGAGATAAACGTCATAGAATAAAAGAGCTTCAGAACAAGATATTTGAGGCTTCTGGAAAATAAAAATGAAAAGAAAACTCTGATGTATTTTTGGTATTTTTTTTCTGATGTATTTTTGAAACAGAAATACTCACTTCTGGTATCAAATCACTGGTTTTAGGCACTTTGTGTTATTTTACAAACTCTTCTTCCAAAATCTTAGATGCTGTAATAATTTTAATGCATCGTATTTTCACTCCCTACAAGTTTATTGACAGTGACAATGTGCATTAGCATTTTCAACGGCTCATTTCTTTTAAAAAAAAAAGTTATATAAGAAAAGCTATCTCTATCAATTCTGAATATCCAATCAGAGAAAAATTGATTAATTCCAATTAATATAGTCAAATAGCATTATACTGATCATAATACTGTGGTCATATTAGGTTATTCAATAAATGTGATTAAATAATAATGATTTTGCAGTTAAATGTAAAATACACATTCAAGTTTTCATCTAGTCATATGAGAAATTCACTTTGAAAATAATTAAATATTAAGAATTATATAGATTTGATTAAACACTCAATCTATCTCATTCTTTGGATATTCAGTGTCCTCCAGAACTCCAAAATAAAATCTGATTTAGTTTAATAGGAATTTTTATAATGAAAACTACATAATTATTTGGCAAAGTTGCTGTTTTAAGTCACATAAAACCCAGTTCCATGGTTGTTGATTTAGTACTCCGTGTGTCCAACTAAACTATAATCTTCTTGAAAGTGAGAAATAGATGTTCTTTGCTCATGAATACCAACATGTAGTGCCATTTCTGGTATTCAGTAGGCACTTGATGAACATTTGATGAAATAATTTATTTTATAGCTTGAGTCAATTATTTTAAAAAAACTGTACCACTTCTGCATACTTAAATGGCCAATCCCTTATACGAACAGTGAAGGAAAATACCAATGCTTACAATTTTTGCCCAACCTACAAAGAACTTAAAAAGACTTGGTAAAATATAAAAAGACTTAGGAAGTGAGACTGACTCCTTGAAGTGAAATCTCCCCATTTAAACTACTTTGGGCCAGTGAGATCAGCTGGAGTAAGAAAAAGGGAATAATAGAAAGGAGGGGAAGGCACTCTACATGCCTGGAATTTGGTAAAGGACACTTTCCATTTAAGTGTCCTACAGGGCTGTCCCTCCGGAAACCATTGATAACCATCAGTTTAGGGGCAGAGCCCATTTTCAAACTCTGTGCCTTACAGAGTATTAGGCAGATGAATATATGGGAAACAAGAATTATTTCTGCTTGTTTCTATCATTTATTTTCCTTCTTTTCCATAGGCTTCCGGACAAGTAAAACTTGTCTCACCTTAACAGAAAGAAATGTATGTATGAGAAATACTCTTGCAAATAATCATTCTATTCTGGAATAGCTAAGCCTCATGGAGTTTGAATCTACTAGTACTTAATATATTATATTAGTAAATATATTAATATATAACTAATACACTACATTAATATACTCATCATATTAATTCTATGTTAATATATTTTATATTTATATGTACTTATATATATTTATATATATTTACAGTCAAAGATAAAACCTTGTTGAGAGAAAAACATGTTACTGTGGACAGATTTTCCTTTGAACGAAAAGGAAATCCTTGTAAAGCAAAAACTCCTTGAAAGTACAGAATTTCTTTTTTAAGTATTGAAATGTTTTGCCTTGATAACCATGTATTTGGCTGCATACCTCTCTATGCCCCGAAGTACACATTATTGATTATTCGACACAAATAACAGTATTGCTACACACATTCATTAAGAGAAAAGGTTTATTTTCACTCTATTTTAATACATAAATTGTAGACAATCAGAAGGACTTACCTTGAAAAAAGTCATGGTTGCACCGTCCTCCACCGCACCATACTCTATCTTGGTTTGTTTAGCTAAATCATCAGCAGAGTCAATAGGGGATTCCATGCGCTCCACTGTCAGAAAGGCGGCTAAGTTAGCAGTATACGAAGAAATGATGATAAGTGTGAAAAACCACCAAATGCCTCCCACTATCCTGGTGGAGAGCGCTTTGGGCATGAGCTCAGAACCTAACAGAGATTGGGGTGGGGGGGAGGTGAAACGAATACAGAGAATTCAATCAGCAGTCAGATACTTTTGGTCACAGTGGCAGAATGGAATCACTGTGTAGTAAAAGCTTAAATCACAGGTTCACATAGTGCTTTAGTAAGCAAGCAACAACCACTGGGAGAGCAGAGGCTACTTTCAGATAACAAACAGTCTCTTAGGACACTTAAAGTATAGTGGCAGGAGACTGAGACAGTACAAACTAATTCGTAATAATGTTTATAAAAAGTAACACTGGAAGGGAGAAAATAATCTCTCTAGTTTATAAACTACTTGTATACTTTTTCATATTCTTGTTAGTTACTTCAGTTTTAGAAGAAATGATTTAACATATGTTCAAATCCATTTCTTAACAAGCTTTATGTAAAGTTTCATTTTTCTTTTGTATGAAAGCTCATAAATTTTATCTTGCCATTTTAAAAAGTTATGTTTACAAAAACGCATTTCAATTACCTACATTCCTTGAGATATGGGGTTTTGGTCCAGGTTTGTTTTAAAATAAGGTAGTAAATTATTTCCTTTTGTATAAACAAATGTCTCCCATCACTATAGTTAGCCTCAATGAGAAGAATCAGAATAAGAATAAACAGTTAAATTGTCACAAACTTATTTTTACATATATATAAGTATTTCATAAATATATTACAAACATGGCTGGAGTTGCCTGCTCATGGTATTAATAAGAGCATGGGATCTGAGAGTTCTATTTTACTTTTGATTATTATTATTTATAATACTTTATATTATAAAATAAAATCCTAACAATTTTCAAATCAAGTCTTATGGTTTTACCACATTGTTTACATTAAACACACTATTTACAGTCAAAATGTTGAAATCAATCCACAACAGCATGTGTGATTTTTTTATAAGGGAAGTATACAAAATGTATGGATTTATGTAATATATTGCTATACACTTTTAATCATTTTGAATCTGTAATCAAGAAAGCACTGGCTACCGGTTACTTAATTTTGAATAGGGTTTGAGTAAAATGGAATGAAGCAAAGATGGACTGCTTTTGATGGTTTGTTTTATAGTCACATCTTCAACATAATCACTGATGCAATACCATAACACATGTTTAGACAGAAGGAAAACTACAACCAATCATTCATGTTAGCATTGAAGAGAAGTGGTATCAGAACTGAAATATATCAAAACAGCCCACCTTACACTGCAGTTCATCTTACTCTTGTAATTTCAAACAAACAGACAAAATCTTAAAAAGCAGACAGACTTGGACATGACAGCCAACTCCAGCTCCAGACTCTGCCTACCACTCTGTGAGGAAGAAAGAACAAAAACAAAACAAAACAGAAAAGTACCTTTCTGATGTGGGTTGCTCCTAGGCCCTGTCAGACACACACTCCAACACTGAAATACTAAAATTCTCCCAAGATGGTCAACAGCAGCTTTGGCTGCCCATTCTACATTTTTCTTTCTTTCTTTCTTTCTTTTTTTTTTTTTTTTAAACAACACCACCAATAAAGTCAAACAAGACTGGGAAAGAAAAGAACAGTGGAGACATTCGACAAAAATGGCCCAATTACCACAAGTTCATATCTTACCCAAGGACTTAAAGCGAGTACCTCCTAGGCTTGTGAATCAGAGCCTGGTTAAGGGCTGGCTGTCATGTACTCAAGGTAACGTCATGTCCAGCACTATATCCCACTAATTCCTGGGGAGCTGGGCATCAGCCAGTTTAGTATGGGTTCCTCTTTCATGTATCCACCAGCAGTGAAGTAGTTATGTGGCAAAGCAAATGTATATTTGAATTTTTCATTGCTTGGATTACTTGGCATCAATTTCATATATCAAATATTGTCTTATTTCTAATTGCTAGATTGTATAGATATGAAGTTAATCTTATCAGTACATAAATCTCAAAAACCTCTAAATATTTTAGAAAATAGAAGTGGAAAAAAAGAATTTTAGTTTTTCAAAGTGGAAGCAAACATAATTTAAAAAAAAAAAATCTTTGTCATGTTTGGGTCTTTCTTATCAGGATAATTTACTCCAGACTAATAAGGTTAGTTATTGGCATGTGACTAGCAGTTTGCATGGCTGAACCCAATACTGCTTATAAGAGAAGTCTGTCTCCTATGACAGGGTTTTATTCACTTCTAATATTTCATAAGAACTCCAGTATTGTCTTCCAAGTGTTGAGTAGGCCTAAGAAGAAAAAAACACTGGACCTAAAATGTAGGAAAGGGAAAATATAACTACTGACTATTCATTTTATTTAGAAACAGATGCCACAAACTTAGATTAGTTCAGGTAAGAGTTCTCTGAGTTTTCAAGTTTTAGGTTTAAATATTTATAAAGCTATAAATATGGGTGTCATATTTTTATTTATTTTATTTTTTTAAAGATGTATTTATTTGTGAGAGAGAGCATGCACAGGTGTGCAAGTGGGGGGAGGGGCAGAAGGAGAGGGAGAGAAGACTCCACGCTGAGGGCAGAACCCCATGCAGGGCTGGATCTCACCACCCTGAGGTCATGACCTGAGTGGAAATCAAGAGTCGCTTAACTGACCAAGCTACCCAGGCACCCTGGACACTCATATTTTTAAAAGAAAAAAAATTATTTCAACTTAGTAGGCCTTGCTTACAACATGTATTTGTTAAATTAATTTTTCTCTTTCGATGTGTAGTTATTTATTCTCACTTTAGGAAATAGCTTATAAATGCAATAGTAATGAATTAATGGCCTTATGTAGAATACTAAACATGCAAGAACAAAGTACCTTTTTATAAACAGCCTTTTATAAATTAACCATAAATTTTCACTTCTTCAGATCTGTAATGCAACTACTAAAATAATTTCTTCAAAGTGGATAATAAAGTACACAACTAAAACTTAAGGTAAACCCTCATAACAGGTGCAATAACTCTTATGAAGGAGTATGTTTTCCTCCCTACTCCAGTCATAGTCACTTCTTCAAATTTGGGGGATTTTGCTTTATCTGCTAATTTTAAATGCATTGAATAGTCTTAGATCTTGGCTAATGAAATCTTTTGAGTAGTTGGTCAGAAGTATCACTTCATTGAGCTTTATCTAAATATTAAAAGATTAATGAAAAAAAAGTAGCAGCAGGGTGCCTGGGTGGCTCAGTTGGTTAAAGCCTCTGCCTTTGGCTCAAGTCATGATCTCAGCGTCCTGGGATCAAGTCCCCCATCAGTCTCTCTGCTCAGCGAGGAGCCTGTTTTCCCCCCACCCCCGCCCATCCCTGCCTCTCTGCTTACATGTGATCTCTGTCTGTCAAATAAATAAATAAAATCTTAAAAAAAAAAAGTAGCAGCAAAACTAAAAATAAATTCAACTTGGGAGAACTGAGACTAAAATAAGGAATTCATAGTTACATATAAACCTTTAAGACATATTGCATGTATTATGTCATTTTCTAAGAAGTATATAGCCTTTGACTTTTAACATTAGTATTATAAATTTTAAATAATTATGAAAGTATTTTTGCATGCACTTCTGAGCAGGCATTATCTTCTATTATTATATGCTATCAGATGCAGCTAATATTTTACTCATAAAGGAAACTAAATGGTTAAATATTTTAATTTTGCAAATTTATATACAGATTTATTAGTCATGCAACACAAATGCATCTAATCATCAAGAATTCATATAAAATAATTTTTTTACATCAAAATGAGTCAGGAAACAGAAGCATTACCCTGTATTCTTGTCTCAAGGAGATGTAATCTTAGTAGTACTTTAAATGCAGCTACTAGCTAATGGATCAGGTTAGCTTGGTTATCTATGAAATAATGTACCTACTGTGGGTTAAGAAAAAAACATTAGATGAGTATACTGTATGTGCATTTACAAAAGCTAGTTATTTTCTCAGAATCTCTCTTGGATGGGATTTGAGAAGGCCTAAATGCATTAGGTAGATGGAGAAGCTGGGTTATGGTTACATGCACAGAGGCACCCATGCAAGCGACTTGTGCCAGCGAGATCTGTCACCCCCAGCAAAGAGTGGGACATGGTGCCCAAGGGAAATAGCAGGCTGAATCGTATACCTTGCTGCATGAGAGCTCCAACTCCAAACCAGAAACTATTTAGCAAGGTAAAATTGTTTTCCACCACGTCTGAGTCGGGATTGCAAGGGTGTGGATTATACCACTCATAGGGACTAAACCTGTGGTAATTGACAGAAGAAAAGAATATATTTAAATGGCAGTGAGAAGAAATTCTACCCAGCATTTTTGCTGCAAAAGAAACAGAAAGACAGGTAAGATTAAGTAGAAACCAGAAATAAACATTTCTATAGTACAATTTCATAAGCACGACAGCAAGTGTGAAGTTCTGAAGATCCCTGTTCTTACCAGCTAATTTCCGTACTAAGATGATAGATTGCATTTCTTTAGAATATAGTACTTGTGAGAGGAAAATATGTTTATCAGTAAACCAAGATTATTTTTTAAAACAGGTTTTTTTCAAGTACAGAATAAAAATAAAAAGTCTGAAGAATCATTAAAGAAGAAAACAAACTTAGTTATGAAATAAACATTTTTAAAACTGTGGAAAAATTGTTAAAGACAGAAGAAACAATACAAAAATCAGCTTAAGATATTTTTTTAGGATATAACAGAAGCTACCAAAGTGACAGAGTTTAAAATAATCAGTGAATAATTATATATCTAAGAAAATAGTACTATGGATTTACATCTTTCTGTTTTAACAAACTCAACTCTAAACAGAAAACCAAATCAGAGTGAACTGCATTCTAATACATGCTTCTGACATAATTACACGTTTTCTGAGCGTATGGAAATATGCATGATATCAAAGCAGTGTTAGAAGCAGGAATACACATTGAGGCTGATTGGTTTCCACTTATTATTTGGTTTCAAGTCTATAATTCATTTGAATCACTGTTTTAAGACAAAGAAAATCAAATCTAATTTTTGAGGCTAGTTCTAGATGGTTTTAGAAATATTGGTAACATCTCTCAACTCAAACTGTGGAACTGCTAAATTGTACACATAGAGTAATTTATTCTAATTATAATCCAGATATATTTATTAATTAATGGTACTATCCAAAAATATCACCACCACAATTAAAAATACTTAGTCTAATTACTAAACTAACAAAATATTTTCCCTAATATCTCAAAATTTAAAGCCACTCTTTTATAAACCAAATTAGTGTGCGTGTCCTTTATGAAAGCATTAAAAAATCTTACATTCAATCAAAGTTATTTGAATAATGTATCTGTCACTTCAGAGAGCCCAATTTTCTTCACAATAATCTTTCTGACGTATTAAAATTCAGAGGATCAAACAAACCATTTTCATCTTTCTAATGAAATTTTAGAACACCCTTGTTTTAATAGCCTACCCTTGACAAACAGAGAAATGTTTTGTTTGGTTCTCTAAGTTAAACTGACACACTGAAGAGAAAGGTTGATTGGATAGTAATTAAACATTCTGATCTGATTTGTTGTGTCTGACACAACAGGAGAGCTAGCTTTGGTTGTAGACATTATATTTTTATTTAAATTCCCTTATTATTTTTACCCTAGTGAAAATAATTATATACATCTTTAAAAGTAGTTCCAAGTATCAGAATGTTAGCCATCAATCCTCACACAATGTCTTCTTTCAAATATTACCCAGTTTAATTAACTATCGAAAGACTGCATTGTTTATCAGAGACAATGCAATCTTGCCATATCACCCAGCTCCATGCCCTTGACAAACTGCCTAACCTCCCTGTACTACTTCCTCACCTGAAAAAGAAAGACAGTAGTAAGACCTAAGTTTTCTAGGTGTTGTAAGGACTGCATAAGTTAATAGTGCTGGTAGAGAGCAATCATTCAATAGTTTGACACGATATTGTGGAATATTGTTAAATGTTGTGACTTTGCCTGTAAGCTACATACTCATCCTCCTACTTTTATTTCCTAATACTTAAACCATTCTTTCCCTACTCCTGCAAGTGTATTAGCATAAACACAGAGTTGGTCTGTAAAAGCTGGGTTTAGTTTTCTCACATGGCAGATCATAGAAACTGAGTGAGAGCACATAATTTGATTGATTGACATCTCTAGTTTTCATAGAATTCCATGAGCCACTGAGTTTTATAGAAGTGCTTCAAGGGATTCTATGACGAGAAATGGGGTGGTAAGGATTGGGGAAGTGGAAATATAAATATGGAACATTCTGTCCTCCCATCCCAAATTCATATATGTATTTTTTTAATTTTGAGAAGGAAAGAGGAAGGAAGGTGGGAAGGAAGGGAAGAGGAAGAGAAGGAAGGAGAAAATAAAAGGAGTTAGGGAGAAGGAATCTTGAAATGACGGCACTGATTTCAAAGGACTAATATCTACTTCAGTGAGGGGGTCTCGCATAATTTATTTGTATGGTAAACTAATACTTAAATTTGAATTACGTGCACTTCTCACATCCTCCACTTCCTTCCTCTGTTTTTTCCCTTAGGATGGACAAAGTCTCCAAAAGATGCAAATCTAGCCAAGACTGCTGTCTAACTTGAATTTACAATTTTGCTCCTCATGGTGACCTCCAGGAAGCTTTTCCTCAGCCTCCATTTAACTCATTAGCATATCCTAATGGTGGATCCTAATGTAAATCACTCCTTTCCTCCTTAAATTCCTACTCCTAAATAATATCCTCACCCCCAAACATACACACACACACACACACACACACACATACACACACACACACTCATACTCTCTCACTGGCCTTGCACTGTTTAGTCTGGGGTCAGCTTTATCTCCTTCACATTTAAGTAACACAGCTCTGATTCTAGTTTCATTCTCTATCATTTTCTAAACTAAATTACCTCTTGCCTCAAAGAGTAAATGCCATGCTCAACTCTATCCTCTCTATTTCCAACAGGTCTTCTTTCAGTATATGTCCCTACCTCCCAACGCCTTCAGATTCAATTTTAAAAATTCTAAGGGCACCCATAATATTTTTTTCTGCTCATAAAATAATTTCAGTCCCCGTAAGTCCATATATTTAACCCTAATCACTCTCTTGACCTGATGTGAATTTCCAATGGCCTGAGAGTAGACTTTTCAATATAATATGCCCAATGTGAACATGCAAATCTTTCTCCTAATCCTGCCCTCTTACTGTCTTTTCCATCTCTGTCAATAGTATCACCTGCCAGCATTCCTCAGTTAAACTGCAGTAGTCCTCTCGAAAGCTCTTAGCTCACTAGGCTTCTTACTTTTTAAGTCAACATCAGTTCTTTACATTCCTTTGCCTAAAACCCTGACCTCCAAACATTTGTCAAATTTTATTAGTCTGCCTCCAGAACGTGCCTTTCATTTCTTGCCTCCTCTTTCCCTGTTCATTGCCACTGTCATTAGGCTAGTTCAATCCTCATATCCAATAGCAGCCATCTCCTAACTGGTCTTCCCACCTCTTATTCTAAATTTATCATCTCAACATAATTCTTCCCAGTTACTTTTCATGTAGAATAATTCCCATAATGCCACATCTCTATTAAAAACAAATTTTTAATCATGCCAAAATCATGTACAAAATATTTAGACTTTTAAACATGGAATTCAAGATTCTCTATACCATGCCCCAAAATACCACTCCATGATTATGTTCCATTACTTTTTCTCCTAACCCTTGGGCGACTGAACACTTCACAGGGGGAAAAAAAAAAAAAGGTCCTATATTGATTTTTAACCATTTCTTTGCTCATATTGTCCTTCGGTCTCTTATTCCCTCCTCTCCACTCCATAGATATTTAAATCCTATACCCATCCTTCAATTCCAACACAGGACCACCACCTGGTTGTAATTTTCTTGATTCTTTTGTGGAGGCTATCTAAGGTGGAGACCGAGGACTATCTCTAGGATTCACCATCCTGCCTTGGTTTTAGCAGGAATATTGCTGTCCTCCTAATAAAACTATACCACTTATTTGCCCTTGAATGCAACGGAATTTGAGCCACTGGGATTTGAGCAGAAGTAATGTGTACAACTTCTCAAAATTCTCCATAAGGATATTTGCCCTGGACTTTCCTTTCCCTCTCCATCTTTTAGAAGATGGTGATGACTATAGATGTATTAGTAGCCCTACGTGGAGAATGATAGAGCTGTTCCACCAGCTTTGGATTGTACTCCTCTGGATGGTAAAGTAAGAGAGTGACATGTTTTCTGATTCAAAGCACTGAGTTTTTTTGTTTTGTTTTGGCTATCTTCATTAAAGAAGCTTGGCCAGTATTTGAATGACTTAGGTTACTCTTTCGTTTCTTCTTATCTATAGCACTAAGAGTGTCAAGTCATACTTATGGTAGCCTCGCTTCTTCACTACAAATTAGTGCACCTGTATCTCCCTTCTTCTATTAGACTGTAAATGAATACATCCAAATACAGTTTCTGATTTATCTTGTGTATCTTACAATATCTAGCACAAGATTTTAAACCGAGTTTGTATATAAAGCATTTGAATTATTCTGATACTCCTACTTCTTTCTTTTTCAGTTTCTGGCTATACATATAAAATGATAATCCTAGTTCTCCATACCTAATTCCTCCTTAACCAAGCTCCCATCTCTGTAAAAATCTTGGTTTTAAACACATTGCATTTTTTAAATGCCATCTTTTCATTATTTTGCAGGTTCTAATAAAATTATAATTAAACACAAGCCCTATGATATCTTCCTTTTAACTTCTGTGACATGCACTCAGCCTTCTCTACCCTATGCCTCACTAACAGGAGATCCCTTTTGGCTATGTTTTGGCTCTTAGATCTTTCCTCCCCCTTTTTTTCTTTAAGATTTTATTCATTTATTTGACAGACAGAGATCACAAGTAGGCAGAGAAGCAGGCAGAGAGAGAGGAGGAAGCAGGCTCCCTGCTGAGCAGAGAGCTGGATGCGGGACTTGATCCCAGGACCCTGGGATCATGACCTGAGCCAAAGGCAGGGGTTTAACCCACTGATCCACCGAGGCGCCTGTCCTCCCTTTTTGATGACCCAGCACACTCATGGTTTTAGCCTTTGTGCTGATAATTCCAAGACCCTCTCAATTTATAGCTATCAATTCTTTTCAAAGTCTTTCAATCCATCTTTGTATATTCCTACTTAGGCAGTTCACCATTACCTCATTCTTCAAAGTCTTAAACACTGAACCCAACAACTTCTCCCATACTAGCTGTCCTTCCCAATGTCTTCATTTCTAAAATAACATGGCACTTCTCTAAGTTCTAGAGGCCTAATATTTATTTCCATTTTCTTTTAATCTCCTCCCTTAAGTACAAACAAATATGATATGCATAAGCCATATCAACATTTGTTTGATGATGCCTCTTTGCTGTGTCCCATCAACTTCCAGTGCATTTTCCTCTCAGTTCTGAATCATCTGTTTTCAGAATCAATTTCTACTTGGCTCCCCTTTTTTTTCCATTTTGTCTTGCAAACTATCTTCATATTTAGGTTTGTATCATGCAACTTCTCGTCTCTAGAACCAATCAATTTCTTTTAGCTATTGAACTGGTTTAACATTCTATGCTTCTGGATTTCCAGATTCTATATGATATGACT
This sequence comes from Meles meles, assembly GCF_922984935.1. Lineage (NCBI taxonomy): Eukaryota > Metazoa > Chordata > Mammalia > Carnivora > Mustelidae > Meles > Meles meles. The sequence goes on from NC_060070.1 coordinate 30,176,117, forward strand.
CAATATTTTTAATATTTTTCAGAATGTTATGTAAACCGGCCAATTGGTTCATTATGTCTTTGCTTATGCTGTTCCTAAGTGAGAAGTCATCTTCTCTTCAGCTGTTTTACCCAACAAGTGTAGCTACTGTCCTACACCTTTCTAAAATTCCATAGTGTTTACTTTTCCTCAAAGCTTGCTTTGCTTGTTTCAAATCTCTATATATGATCTACTGCTTTGGGCTCTATAATTGATATTTTATGTACCAATTTTGTATTCCCAAAGTTTTACGAGGTCCTTGAGATAATAATAATAATGTCATTATTATTATCATTATTAATATATTTGTATTACTTCATGTGCCTAAAAACCGCATAATAAAATGACTACATGTTTGGGGACTAGAGGACTTAAGCTCTAGCCACATTATGTTTTGTACTTGGTGACAGATAGCTAATCTCATTCTGGAATTTTTTGTCACTTTCCACTTCAGCCATGCTGAACTCTTCATTATTACTTAAATGGGCTGTAGAATTTCTCAGCATACTGATCATGCCAGGTTAGTGCTAATGCAGGTGAGCATGGAACCACTGGCATGTTGAGCACTTACTTGAGAAGCAGAGCACAAGAGTGGGTGTTATAACCAACTCCAGCATAAAAGCACATAGCTGGAAATGTCAGAGTATTTCTAGAAATTGGATCTAAATGCACTGAGAGTCACAAGGGTAACTACTTCTAGAAGAAGAAGGTACTACTAGTTTAATTCAGGAATGCCCTGAAAAAAGCTAGCTATAAGAGCTATCATACTTGGGTAGAACAGTAGATTAAAGTCCAGAAGGAGAAAGGATAAAGTATGCATGTTCTGCTAAAATTATACCATTCTGATGGCATCACTTGTGGGAGCAGACATAAAGTGGGAACTTCTCAAGCCTTTAAAAAAACAGGTTGCCTTCTTCTAAAAGAAGTTTTAAAACAAGGCATGAAAAGACCAGTTGAGGTACTCCAGGTAAGGCAAGTGTAAATAATTGCCTATTGAAAATGAGGCATACAATTAAAAATTATGCTATTTCCTTATGTTTGTGTCATACTTGCCAATTATAAAAAAAAAAAATGTTATATAGGATCACAGCTATAGGATCTATATAGGATCTCATTTTGACCTGCAACAAATAACCCAAGATAAGCGCAATACTGTTATTATTAAAAACTGAGATTGAACGAAATTCAGATGACTCAGGAATCTGCTCAATTTCATAGAAGGTTGGAGCCGGGTGTGCAATGAGGTGTCTTGCAAGCAAATCCCTGCTCTCTTATTGCTACCCATTCCAGACAGCATTCAGTCTTATGATCTTCATATAAAAAAGAAAAAGAAAGAAAAGGGAATTTCTATGATCTAATTCAGTTCCTAGTGATAGAAGAATATTATTTCTAGTTTGCCTGTTCTCTGATCAATGAGGAATTGCTTGACTCTCATGCAGAATAAAACAGACTCTGTTTTTGGCACACTTACACCCTGAGCTCCATAGGATTAAATTTTGCACATTGAAAGCATTTAAAAATTAAGATTTGGTCTTGACTTGATGTCGTTGGAGAACAAAAAAATATTTACAAATGTTCAACAAAAGACCATGTTTTGGTTAAAAATGTATTAACTATTGGGGTGTCCGGGTGGCTCAGCTGCTTAAGCAGCTGCCTTCGGCTCAGGTCACAGTCCCAGGTTCTGGGATTGAGCCCGGCATCAGGCTCCCTGCTCAGTGGAGTACCTGCTTCTCCCTCTCCCACTTCCCTGCTTGTGTTCCCCCTTTCACTGTTTCTCTCTCTGTCAAACAAATAAGTAAAATCTTTGAAAAAATGTATTACGTGCCATCTGATTTCTATTCAGAAATATTGCAAAATTAATGTTCTTTTTTTTACCATCATACCAAGCCTAGTAATATAAACATTTAAATGTCAAAATCAAATAATATATGCTTAGATATAAAATCCTTAAAGGATGTTCAAATTTATCTGAAGTCTGAACTATTTTTACACTGTTATCTTTGCTCTATATTTTTCCATTGCCACTTCAATTCTAACTATTTTGCACATGGAATATAATATTGCTTCTCTTACAATGTCAGGAAAAGTTATTCTTTTTGAATCCATGAAAGAGGCTAAAAAGCAAGAGTGTCAGCAATTTTTGTGAACCATCACAGTATCTTTGAGCTGAAATAAATCAAGTTAAAGGAATTTAACTCAACATATTGGAAAAAGAAAAAAAAACACCTCAGGTAGACTGCTTGTTTTTCACAACTGTTCATTTTTAATTATCTCTGATTTCAGAAAAGGAAATATCAAGAAGTAGCCTTAAAATATTTTTATGTGCCTATTAAAAATAATAATCAAAGATAATGCGGTATGACTTTGGGAAATGCACCATGTCAAACACAGTGTTGTTCACCTCTCTTCCTAACACCTGTATAAGACACAGGGGTTCATGACGAGAAATTTCTGTAAAAATGCCCTTGCAATTCCAAAGCTTAGTCTGTCCAATTATCTTATGTGATGTTACTCAAGGTCTAAGAAATGCAGACATTTCCTCCAGTCCTTTAACTCGATAGCAAACAAAATAGTACTGTCTTCAGCAGCATGTTTCAGCAAAATACAAAACCTGACTTTTAGCAATTGTTTTATGGGTATGTTCTACTTATATTCAGCAAGTATCATTTAATTTTTAGTTTTTCTTCATTTGATTGCTTTTTACTTTCTGAATCTACACTACCCAACAGACTACTTTCCGTGCATAATTAATGCTAACAGCTATTCTTAGCCAGAAACTTAGTATTATGATCATTTCAAATAAAGTTTCTCTAATTTTAGTAACAATTGTTTTTGGAAATAAAGGTGGTTGATATTCTGTGGCATTTGATATTATGTATTTTATGTTGCTTGTTATCAATAAAAACATATATCTCAAAATAATTTCAATTGTTCTGTAAGTTAAATTCACTTTCCTTAAAAAGTAATTGTTTGTGCATCAGAATATAAGTCACACCAGCCCACACTGGAATTCTTTTAATCGAGCATATATTAAGTACTTTGAGAATTGGCTTCTAAGAAAAAGAATTCCCTAGGTATAGTTAATTTTAGTTACCTTCCAAATCATTAATGAGCAGGATATTAGTTAAGGTTGTATTGTGTTTTCTATGCTCAAATGTAAAAGGCTTCATAATGTAAAAATAATGTGGTGAGGTTTCGAAGGTGGATGAAGTTAAACTGTGGTTAAGAAAGAAATGAAAGGAACAAAACATTTGGAAAAATTGCTATATAAACTAGGAAGTAATACACAAGTTTACAATTTAGAAAGATAAATTTTTTAAAAGAACAAACATAATTTAACATAAATATATTTAGTTCAATTAAATAGAGTTCAAAGCTTAAGAATAATCTATCATATCCTCATGACCCCACTTGATAAGAGTAGATAAACTCCAATGCACTGTATTAGCTAGTTAGCACTATATCAAAAGATGGCCAAATAGAGTAACCGTTGAAAAAAATTTCGTTGAGAGAAATAACATGACTTCACACTTCAAATCAAAATAATGCTAATACTGCAAAAACTATGGTGGCATCAATAGTTTCTTCATGCTGTTATCATTCTTCATATCACTGTAAAACTAGTTCTATGCTCTTTTTTTAGTATAGTCCCTAGCTGACATTTAATTAACTTGAACATTTTTGTATCTGAATCTCACTAGTGCCCCCATCCTATATTTTCAGCTCCCTACAAGAGTTTCCACCTAGATGGACAGCCAAACCTCAAGCTCAGCATGACCAAAACCAAATTGGCCATCCACCCCATATCAAATTGACCCCATGTCTGCACATGACCAATTTCACAGATAATCTAGGCATTTTCTGACAATTGAGATGAGAATTCTTGAAGTCACCTGTCTTCCCTCTCCTTCAATGTCAGCAAGGTTCATTATATTTTTTCCTCAAAATAGTCATTGGATTTGCCTTTAAATTCTCACTTTACAATCCTCTATTACTGTAATTGTAGTTTGGGCTTTGTTTACCTCTAACTCAACAAGTCTCTTTGCCTTTTGATTCTCCCAACCTCATCTCTTTCATCTATCCTACTTACTTCCTTACATGTAGGATGTAGATCCATCCTACATGTAACTATTGGTACATGTAAATCTTCCCATACTGTAATGCTGTTTATTCCTTCATTAAGTTCCTATAAGAAAATAGCATTTCTTTCCAATAGACTACTCAGTAGTCTCAATTTTCAAAGCTTTAGAAAGCTGAGTCATCTCACCATGTTTCCTACTGTGCCCCCCCAAATCTTCTAATTTATGCTAACAGACCATTAAATATCTCTTACATGATATTCATATTAACATTTCTATACTTTTGCTAATGCTGTTCTTTATAGCTAAAATATTCTTTATTACAGTATATTAATTAATATCCTATTTATATTTTAAAGCATAATTTACCTACTGGATGATAAGCCCTTCGACAGGAAGGAATATGCCATGCTTATTTTAATCTCCTCCACCCAAAATGCTCTCTCCATTTTCCTCTACTTAATATAATTCCCGTCATCTTCTACAGCCAAATTCACTTATTGGGATAATAGACTTTTTTAAAGGAAACAAGTATGTCATTTTAATTTTATATTTCCTTAGCTGTAGAACAATACTGGAAATAGAATAAGCACTCAATAAACACTACCATTTTATTGGCTCTATATATAGAGAATAATAAAATCCTTTAGAACTTTGTTCATTGTTATTCGAATGTGTGATGTAACTGGATGTAGAAGATATAGTACAGTTTCTTCCTTTCTGAATAATTAGCATAACAATGCTTCTCAATTAATAGCAGAAGGAAATTTCTTAGTTACAACTAAGGTATAAAGGTATTCTGGAGTTTACAAAACAGTTGCTAAGAATTATCTGGTCTTCAATCTCCATGATATCAAGCAAGTGCAATGTAGTAATATTGATGGGTGGTAACAACTTTGGACAAACAGTATTTGTCTTAATTCCATTTACTCCGCCCTCCTGTGTCTTTGTGACATGCTTCCAGAAAAGGATTGCTTCACATTTAAACTACTTGATGGAATTATTCCTACTGCCTTAAACCCAGAGATAATAATACTATATATTCTCCATTTTATTCAGTTAACTTTTTCTCTGAACAATAAGCAAAACACTAGAATGACTAAGTTTATGCATGCAAAAAAATTAGTAAACTTTAAAAAAAAAAGGAAAAGAGCTGTTACTCTCATCATAAGCTTGAGTTTCCTCAAAAGAGTGCTTGATGGGACTTAAGATATGACTTGTTTTGAAACACTACCTCATAAAACTCACTTTCTCTTAAAAGTAAAGAATAATGAGATCTCCAGGCAGCTGCTAGATGGCTAGCCCCGTAGAAACGGCACACCAAAAAAGTGGGCACGAGAAGTTTTTTATTGACACAAGAGAAAACAACATGAAACTAGAAGAGGTAGCTCAGAAATACCAAGCAACAATAGATCTCTTCAGGAAGCTGAAGTCTAGGCACAATAATCCCCCCTCCCCCGTTAGCAGGATTTTTGGCTATGAATGAAAGCACTGCTTTTAAATGTGCACAGAAAGAAGTCTTAGCCATTTATTCAGCCCTTTCAAGCACAGCTTTCCCACCACTGGTGATCATTGTTGATAACATAATCCTTGAGCATGACTTAAAAGAGGTCCATGTAAATACTGAGTGCTGACAGGGAAGTAAGATTGAAACTGGGAATCCCTTCTGCACTTAGTAATTCTAAGTACTCCGAGCTAAAAGTACTTGTTTAGAAAGCTATTTTTTTTTTGCTGCCCTGAAAATGACTTAAAAAAAAAATCCTAAACTTTCTCTGATTATCTTATATAAGGTTACCTTTTTGTTATATTTGCTTGGCATTTTTTGAAATAATGCTTCAGGATAGCTGTGCAAGCTAGGTGGATGCCCAATGGAGAATGTAACTGATTACCGTCTTGGTAAAGCAGATTACGTAGTTTTGTCTATGGTGCCCTCTGTTTCCCTCCCTTTCTCTCTCTCTCATTCTCTCTCTGATTGTGTAATAAGACAAGTCAGTTTGCCTCCTTCATTTCTCTTGTACTCAATTAAATGTTCTCAAGTTCTCTCTACTTCCTGAATGTCATGATTTCTAAATATGGAACAAAGAATGCTTTGTGAAAAGCTTGGATGGGACCATTGTTTGTGCTCCTTTTAATGTCAGATTCTGAAGAATAAGGAGTTCCATTGGGTTAGATTTAAGATAAGGTAGAAGAAGGTCAGTGTTAAAATATGTAATTATCTAACAATATTTAAACATTAAAATGAATAAATGTAAGAGTTACAAATAATGACTGCCTATAAAGTTTAAGGAGTGTCTAGATTAATTTCAATTTAAAATCTCATAAAATAAAACATTCTAAACCAGCAGCAGATGCTCTAAATCTACCTGGATACTTTTTATTATATTTCTAGAAATAGATTTTTTCCCCTGAACTCCTTAAACTTTTAAAGAAAATTTTATATATATTTATAGGTCTTTCCTTCATTCATTATAGCTAGTGCTTTTCTATTTTACATTACATTAAACTATTCATTGAAATATTTATAAGACACTGAAACAAGAGTACAAAACCTTATGTATATTAACACCTTAAAGAATCATCATTATTTAACATCTTCTGCAACTTTGAAAGTATGCTGTTGATTTCCCATAGCAAAATATAAGAAAAACCTAAAAATTAGTCAATTGGCATTCAGTTTTATCAACCTCAAATATTTTGTCCATCAAATATGGACAAATACATGAAGATTCTAAATTTAAAATATATTTCATATGCATAAAATATGTATATATATATATGTGTAGACACTGTTATACACAAAAATTTAAGAATTAATTTGAGCAAAGTTTAAGAAAAAAACTAAAAAGTAATTTGTCACTTTGCATTCAATTTTATCATCCTCAAATATTTTGTCTATCAAATATGGACAAATCCATGAAGGCTCTAAATTTCAAATGTACTTTGTATGCATAGAATATATATGTTTGTCCATTGTTGAATAAATAAAGAAATAATTCACAAGAGGTGTTTTCCATTACTATTAGTATTCTCATCTGCCCCCACTCCCATCTCCTCTCTCATCCTCAGTTTCTGGTCTGTAGAGGGAGGAGGCTGCCCCTGGGCATCACTAAAGCTTCCTTCTAACATGGTCAATTCAAGATTTCATTTATATGGCTAATTACTTAAACAGTATAACAGGACAAAATTTACATTTGTAAGTAAGTCCTTGTAAAAATTTAATGAAATACTGCAATTAAGTATCTCTTTAAATATACCGATTCAAGTTATGATTGAAAAAGATGATAGTGGTATATACTTGCCCCTAGTAAGAACTTAGAAAACTTTGTCACTCTCAGAGCATAATTTAGTGCAGATTTGTCATTTACTCCTTACTATTATATTTTAGAGAACTGGAAAATGGTTTAGCTTTCAAAATTTTTCATTGGAACCAAAGTGTGTTGATTTTCTTTTGTTTACTTAGTGGCAATACACACGCACACACGCACACACACACACATATGGTGTGTGTGTGTGTGTGTGTGTGTGTGTGTGTGTGATGGAGACATAGATACAAAAAGAATAATCACTAAATTCTACTCCTGAAACAAAAAATCAGTCAATAAAATAAAATAAGTTTTATTTTTAAAAAAGATGCGAATATATAAAAAGGATATAGGACACTTCTTGCTACAATAATGAAACATGTTGTTCAACCAAATAAATACAAATCAAGAATCTACTGATGAAATGTAATAATCAATTAGGTCTGAACATTTGACCCATATATAAAGAGGCAGATGGTTCTGGATTGTGGCAGGTATCCCATGCTGGGGAGTGAGGAAGTTGTATTTAAAGTACTTGTCTGTAGCTCTAACTTCCAGACAGGCATAAATTATTTCTTCTATTTTCCTTTCTATCTTCCTTGTATGTTCAATGTCTCCCCAACCCCTACCCCGCCAACTGGCTGTGATTTTTTTCCAGTTTATTGTCTCCTTTTTAGCTCATTTCTTCTTTATTTACTATATCCTTGTCAGAAGATAAAAGAGCCCTTATATTTAAATTACAGTGACAAAAAAGCAATAACATAAATACAGTGATTAGCTGCCTCTCTCTAAGGGACCACTACACATACATGTGAATTAAGTGCCTTGAAGGGCAAAACAAACATTACATCTGACAATGCACACAGTTACTTGAAGAATTATTAGCCAAACCAACTGTGTGTGTGTGTGTGTGTGTCTGTGTGTCTGTGTGTCTGTGTGTCTGTGTGTAGTATTTACTATGAAGCCCTTTGGGTAAGATCATCTTTATTTTAGTAAGATGTCTACAGCATTGTTTATCACGCTATCTTATTTGTTTCAATTTCAAGATAAATTGTAAAATCTAACATCTAAAAAACACAGCATGTTTTAGTAGCTAGTCACTGTAATTTTTACAAAGTGGAAAAAAAAAGGGAATACATATGAAAGCCATATGATTTAAATATACCACATGCTCAAATATATAATATGATTAGAACTTTGTGCCTTATTTATAAGTACGTTATGTGCGACATATTCACCACCAAAAACACCTCACAAAATTACACACTGTTTAAATTTGATTTGAATTGATGATAATCTACTTTATCTACTTAGTTCCTAACACTCTATCAATTTAAGGTTGGAAGAATAAATTGTGTTTGTTATGTTTTAACTTACGGCCAAAACAAAGTAAACATTAGATTAGCCTGGATTTTGCACTTGGTTAAATAATTTCAAAGCTCTAATGCATGAATCACTAATACATTTAGAGCTTTTACTTTCACTGTAAAACAGATTGGTTTTGATTCAATTAAAATTCCTTTTTGCAAATATGAATTAAAAGTTCCTCATATTAGAACAAAGTTAGTTAAGAACTTAGGACTAGCAGTACAGAGCAACTTTGATTCATAGCCACAGTGAAGATTATCTGAATACTATAAAAATGGGGGAAAATAATGGATTTGTGTGCAAATGGTTTAGAAAACTTAAAACATTAATGATTTGACTTGTTATGTGGTTTGATTATCAGTAAGTAAAAATAGCATTTGGCATATTTCCTTAACACCAGAAAAAGAATTATTTCCTGAGATTATTTTACTAACATTGGTACAAGCCCTAACTTGTAATGATATACTTTGTTTGGTACCGGTATTTAAAAATTGACATATTTTTGGAAGAAAACTTGTCATTTTAATTATTTTTACACATATGACATCCTGTGAACCTCACCATCAATAAAAAGCATTGTAATAGCATTTAAAATTTTACCCTGCAGCTCTTCCCACCACCCAAGCTTACCGATTCCCCAAAGCTTGCTTCCCATCTTAGAAATTACAATAAGCTATATTGATCTGGAAGATCACATGTGGGTATCTATCATTTTTAAAATCTATGCAAAGTATGATCATGCAATTATTTTAATGATTTCTTATGATTTGTCATGGGTAATAAACAGGAGGGACAATTTCAGGTTGCAGATATATTTCATTTGGTCAAATCCACGCCTTAATCATTTTATTAAATTCAAAACCAAGATTGTCCAGTTGTTCCCTAAAATCTTTTTCTTTCACCTGTACTATCAGAAAATAACTATGTCTAATTTTATACTTGAATGCATATTTTATTTCCACTACATTTTTCTTCTTTTTGCATCTTTAGCAAAGCAACTTTTGTTGATGGAAATAAGTTACACAAAATACAACCATATATAATTAGATGCATTTTGACAAAGCCCACACAGACTCTGTGATCACCTACCCAGTATGCAATATTTGGTTTATTGGATGCACAAAGAAAGCAGCTTTAATTTCTCAAACTGTATAATCTAGACTGGAAACTTGGGGTCTGGAAGATAAAGTGGAATACTAGTTATCTTTAACCATGAAAGCTAATACTTAAAGGATATTTTATACTTAAAAGTCAATAAATGATTCCACGATTTCATTTTATTCAGTCAACCAAATCAACTGATAATCATGACAGACAAATTTATAGGGAAATTGTGAAGTAGCTTTAAAAAGTTATCTAACACTTACTTAGATTAACAAAAATATAGAAAAGTAGATGATTCAAAGAGCTGCAGTTTTATGGCTCAAAAAGATTAGTAGATAGATAGTAGTAAGCAGAAAAATAGATTAGAAATTTGCTAAAACTTAAATCAAGACATGAATTCTCTATCATTTTAACCCATGAAATTATTTTAATTTGTATTATTTCCTTCTACATAAAATTTTAGAATGCAGTTAATAATTTAAGGGAAAAATTAAGATTTTCTAAATTATACCATTTTTTTAAAATTTATTTATTTTTTCAGCATAACAGTATTCATTGTTTTGAAAATGGCATGGAATTATATTGGTCAATTGTCATGAAATTACAGTATTTTACTTTGCAAGTAACAGTTTAGAGTAGAAATAATGACTTTAAACTAGTGTATATGACATGTTTATGCATTAGATTATAATCACATCCTTTTTTCTTTTTTTTTTTACTTCTTAGATTCTTTTCCCCCCAGTTTTATTGAGTAATAATTGACACACACCACTGTATAAGTCTAAGACATACAGCATGATGGTGTGATTTACATGTATTGAGAAATGGTTGCCACAATATGTTCAGCTAATATCCCCCTTCTCATACAGATTCAATAAGAAATGAAGAAAAGAAAAAAGAAAAAATATTCTCCTTGTGATGGGAACTTTTAGTATTTACTCTCTTAACCACTTTCCTGTATATCATACAGCAGTGGTAGCTATAGTCATCATGTTACATGTAACATCCCTAGTACTGATTCCTCTTATAATAGGAAGTCTGTACCTTTCCATCACTTTCCTCTAATTCCCTTCCCCCTGCCCCCCACATTCTGCCTCAGGTAACCACAAACCTGATCTCCTTTCCAGAGTTCGGTGGCAGGTTTTTCAGATTGCATACATAAGTAGTTCTTATAGTATGTATCTTTTGTTCTTTAATATAGAAAAATATACCACTGATCAATGTTTCTCTTATTCTTCACAAAATATTAACAATAACTTTAAGTGATTTTGTTTAATGCCCAAGTTCTTAAACTGTATATAACAAAAAAGTTTTAGAATATATGCTTTTGTAGAATAATTATTAAATAAGAACTTAAGTATATTATGACATTTATATTAGCTTGTGTTCTCAAAACTCGAAGCATTTCCAATTTTATCCTACTGTTTATCCTTCCATCACTGCTACTTTACATTACGTTTATATAATTGAGTTCTTTCTTATTATGGAATTAAGACTTGACTTCTGGTCAATGAGAGCTCATATATAGTGTGTGTATGTGTGTTTGTACATATGTGTATATACATACGTACACACACACGTGTATATATTTACTTTTTCAAAGAGGCAAAGAACATATTTTATGCATTTCTAAAAGATGCATTTTTCTTCTGTATTTTGATTCTTTAAATAGATTTACTTATCCTAAGCCAATAAAGTAGGAAATGTGCTCATGAAAGAAGGCCAAGAAGTCCATCTGTGTCTGTTCATTTCTCTGAGCTATCAGTTCCTTAATTTCTCAAAATATTTTTTCATCTCAAGCTTGCCTATCTGCTTCGCTAAACAGAGACTGTTCCAACTTCTAGTAGTGGGAACCTTTTCTCTAAATTCCAAATGAACTTATTTATAAAAGAAATTATCCTCTTCCTTCAGTATCCAAAAATTCTCCATTCATTCTGAAACTATCTTAGTATGTATTGAAAACATTTATATTACTACTTCCTGTCTCTCTTTATAGGGATTTCCAGGACATTATCTCAATAACCATGCTTATAAAAAGTTATTTTATCATTCAACGTACTTCAATAGAATTTCTCATGACATTTCACATCAAAATTCCTTCTGCATTTATGACAGAGCCAATGGTTCAATAAAATTCTTATTAGTGATGTTTTATCCCCTGTGTAACACCTCAGGGTTATTTAATAAACTTCTAAGCTTTGAATTTGGTTGTACTGATAATTTAAAACATACTTCATAATCTTTTTGAAGACAGCACTTTAATTTCTAAAGCATATTCTAGATACCAATTCTAGTCTTGTTAAGTCTTTCCCTCTGTGACTTCCATTAAGTCTGTTAACCAGTCAGTGCCTCAATTTCCTTATGTATAAAATAAGGGGATCATGTATAATCATCTTATCATTTCAAAATAATTTATAATGCTATTAGTATGGCTGTTTCATTTTATTCACCTTCATGGTCTGTATCTGCAACATTTTGGGAAGGTTAAGTCTCCATTTCTATTCTTTTTCTCTTAGCTCTGTCTTTACATAGGAATGCTTCTACTTGAATGAATGTTCTCTGGTTAAATATAGTCTCTTATGCAAATGTATTAATTGAATAACAGTGAATTTAATAAATTATTCTATACCTTTTATATAATTATTTGTTATTTCTACTAAATCCTATTATCTGTTTTTCTTGTGCTCCTCCCCTGACCTCTCCCGAGGTAACACAGACTTATAGATCTTGAAATCTTTACAAAAATGTCATGTTATAGCTAAGCAATATTTACTTTAAGTCATATTCAAACATACTGAAAACAGATGATAATCAAGGAATAAGTAAACTGGAGGAAACAAAATCTTTCCTCTTTTCAATTACCTTAGATAGGGCATGCACACACCCTCAAAACTACATGAAAGATAATAAAGAACAAACGTAATAAATATTGGCATGCAAGGAAGCTGCATATAAGATGACCCAACGATTTCCTGAGGATTCTAGCCTCACTGCATATATTTTGTTGAATTTTAAAATGATCAAAGATAATGTAATAAATTAAATTGCCAGAGGATTTTAAATTAGATCTGTAGCAAGCAACTCTTTGGACCAAACAATAAGACTAAGCAAAGGTAGTCAAAGGGTGCTGAAAAGCTCTGACCAATGAATGACTAAGAGTCAGGAAGGGAAGAAAGAGGGGAGAAATTCAGAATTGTGTGCTTTATATTAAATGGAAGACAAAGAAGGCAGAAGAAGGTGGGGAGAGGAGGAGAAGAAAATTCCAATGACCCTGGGCACAACTAAAATGCACATTTGATTGTGATGTATTTAATGACCGCAAAAACAAATGAAGGACTAAGTAACAAGCTAAAATGTAACCTTTTGCCTAATGCTATATAGCTGATAGAACTCTGGCTTTATGCCACAGTCATGTGTCAAAGATTAGAAACATGTTAACCTCTAGAGCAAGAAAATGTGACCAAAATGTAATAACTTAAAATATTAATTTTTCAGGAAACAAATTTCTATTAAGAACTGCAAAACAAATTGCTAGCTATACCACCTCTTAAAGGCTTGCGGGCTTGAGATTTTAAACTCTGAACTTTAATTATAATTGTGAAAGTGAAGTTCTGTTTACAGGTGCTTCAATTTTGTCCTGGTGCTCAGGGGCCCTGCATGCTGTTAACACTCTGGCTCCAGTTCTGTGATTAACTGTGATTAACCACCGGACCTTTGTCAGGTTGCTTTGCTTCTTTAGACTTCCATGTCTTCAGTTATGGGCATGGAGTTCTACTAATTATATGTTAAAATTCTGTTTACGGGTGACAGACCCAGATTTTATAGAAGGCTATTTTATTTAAAATGGTGTTTGTACTTTTCTCGCTATTAAACATATAATTCAGTTTTCCTAAATGTCATCATGCATTTAAATGACACAGATAATTCCTGTCATTCTACTAATCTAATTTGTTCTAAAGTCCTTCAAGTGTTTATGACTTTGTACTATAAAAATGACACACATGTGTCCCAAAGTCTTATTTACAAATATATCTGAATTAAATTTCTTAATATTTTTATATTGTGACATTTCCTTTATACTGTAAGTCTCTGGCAAACTCTTAGCAAGCGTTTTAAGATAGTCATTTTATTGCTTTGTTCATGATGCTTTGTGTCACTGTTCATAACTTGTTTGGCTTTTAAAACAATAAATGAGGGAAAAATAACAATCAAAAGCAATGTATTATTGTTCATTATGCTACCACCTCCTAGCAAGGACTAACACAGTCACTAATATTTATTGGGCCAGTAAATCAAATCTCAGGTAGGTAACAGGTGGTTCATAGAGCCGGAGACTGCAAATACAACCGTCATTTGTTGTAGTCTGGCATGTGGTTACAGACAATCATATCTTCTACGGACATCTTCTATAGGCAATGCTTAACACTAAAGCACCACTTATTCTTTTCTAACTTCTTGAGTCTACAGTGCAGATGTTGTGCGTTTTTGGAATGTGCCTCACCTTTCATGCCTTTTAGAGTACAGTCTCTGGATGGACTAATTTCTTATTATCTCATAGCTTACTACGTATGTTTGTCCTTTTGGAACGTTAAATTTTAAATCTTTCCATATAGACTGAACACATATTAAGTCTGCATTTCTCCACATTGCTTAGTCAATATTCTAGAAATAGTGGGTGCTCAAAAATTGGGGGATGGATTTATGTCTCTGGAGTTTATGGCCTTTACCCTAGGGTTTAAAAAAGATACACAAACACACACAAGATTTTGCTTTCTGGGTAAAATTCGAAAGCTAAAGCATCTGTAGGAAAGCCTTCTACACAAAATTCCTTTCTAATACCCTGGTTAAAAAGAAAAAGGACTATGGTGAGTGCTGTGAAGTGTGTAAACCCAGCGATTCACAGACCTGTACCCCAGGGATAAAAATACATTATATGTTTATAAAAAAATTTAAAAAATTTAAAAAAAGAAAAAGGAAAAATATATAATATATACAGCTTTTCTAACAAACTGGATTTTTGAAATAATATTTTGTGTATATTTTATTCTACAACAGAGTTTCTGAATAGGTTTTCATATTTGAATCAAGGAGCTCCAATTATTGTCTCCAGATGCTGTGTTTTGTATTAAAAATCTTTTTTATCATCTAGAATGTTCATCCGCATAACTGTAACTGTCTTATGTAATACTTTTTTACTTAAGCAAACTTGAAAAATACAAATTCTACCTTTATATTTCAGAAATAGCTTAAGTATAGTTTCTTAGGTTATCTCAAATATATACTAGGTTTTATGAATGGGAAACACATAAGGAAATATATTTATCATATTGTGATTTATATAGCTAATACTTACTGATATGTTGATGGGCGGATGGGGAGAGAAAGAGAGAGAGAACTGATAGACCCAGCTGGAATAAATTTCAAACAACAAACAACGACAAAAAAATCATGATGCATTATCATTTAGGACCCAATGAGAATTTATATAATCTCAATCTTGTTATAAGCCATGATCATTGACAACACTCTTGGTGCATATTATCTTATGATCACAAAGAAATAAATAATATACCTTCATTGATTCTAAGAAAGAATTAAGCAACACTTGGTCTAAATTTGAGAAAGAGTAGCTGCCATTTATGAAGCTTTTATCTAACAGCATTTTTTATTTGCAATAGGCTAAGACCTAGGCTATAATATTTTCCATTAACTACAAATGAGAATGTGTAAGAGGAGCTGGAAGGCTGCAAACAAAAGATTAAAATGAGTGACTGCCTTGCAGGATGGACCATAAAATCCTTTGATAATTGCATTCATTTTAGGATGAGCCATTCAAAATTGCTACCTGTCTAACCTGCATAAGATGAACAAACTAGAAGCATGGAGATAAAAATGCTGGTTGTCTCTAAACAGGCCATTTTAATATCACTATAGTTGAGCTTTAGACACTCTAGTCTTACATGTGTGTCGAATATGCTTATTTTCTGGCTTTTTGCACTTACGCTACTTGCACTCTACATAGAACTAGAACATTAATAACTATCATTTGATGTTGTCCAATATGTAAATGAGATTTAAAATGCAGTGACCTCCTTTAGCCCTGATTACAGAGTGTGGGCCATAACGTAGACAAATATGGCTCTAACAGAAAAGATTACCACCTCATAAAATATGTAGCTTCAAAATATATATGATTAAAATCTACATAATTCATTTACCTAGAATGTTGATCATTTATAGAAGAAAAGATAACTAATTTCATCATTACAGTAAATGCAAAATAAAGTATCAACCATTTTATAAAATACTACTTCCTTTAACAAATAAGGTAAAATTACCAATAAAACTGGAATTTATTTAAGCCATGTGCTTGCTTTCAAATCAGTATGAAGTCAGTATGAAGAAAGCTTTATTGCTAGGTTTATCATTATTCCAAAATTAGGTATTTTGCTTTTTCCAAATACCTAATTCTTTTTAAACTTTCAGTGAATGTAGGGAACTTTTAAAATATTTAGTGAATGTCTTTCTGACAATAACAAATCTTGATTTTATAACTAAGTTCACAAATAAATAATAATGAGTTGCCCTGAGACCAGGCATTTTTAAATGAAAGTTAATTTTTTAAATTCCATAACTGAATTAAAATTTTTCACATTCACTATTTTATTTTTAAATAAAGAGGAAAGAATGCCTCATGGCCAAAAATGTTTAGAAAATGCTAAGTTAAACAAACATACCCAAATTTCCTTACTACAGGGCTTTTCAGAGCCTTTAATCTGCTAATAGTGAATTTTCGAGAGGAGGATCTGGTATGAAGTTCTCCTGCCTTTCTTTGATCATAGAACTCTCTTGGATTCATTTTTCCTCCCTAGAAATAATTTAGCATTTGATGTTTTGTAAATACTGCCCTATGATATGCTATCATACATGTATCTTGTGTAAGCATTATGGAGCCTACCACATTTAACAATTTTTTGCACCAATTTCTTCATTACTTTATAAAAGTTAGGGAAAACATTGATGTATTGGATATTCCACATCAAAAATAAACCAGAATTGCTTTCTATGGGATTGAAAATTAATATTTTGATAGCATCATTTAAGATATATTAGAATAACAATTCATGTTTCCTGCACAAAACTAATTTGGTAAATTCATGTCTTAAGACTACAGTCAGTATTCTAGAAATGGTGGGTATGCAAAAAGAAAAGTGACCAGAAAGGAATAAGAATGTACCTCTAATGTATGAAATAACTAACTTACTTTTCATATATTTTTAAACAAGCACCATTGACTTGTTTTAAAGAGAATGCCAGTTGAAAATCACAAACAGGAAGGAGTCAGGCTACTTAGAAACAGGCACCCTGATAACAAATGAGAAAAAGGGAGAAAGAAAACTTCAGAAGTGTACATTTGAAATAAGAAATGTGAGAGAATTGTTTGCATGGGTAAACATCACTTCACAATATAATAAACCCTGTGGCAGGCACAGCTAATTCATATCTGATTTAAAAAAGAACCGAGGTGGTAAAATACCCAGATAAAAGAAACATATCCACGTCCTCTTTTGCAGCTAGGAAGTAAAATAATTCTAGCCAATAAGATGTTGAGAAGAGGACGCTTTTCCTTTCTGAGGCAAAGGCACTGACTTTTGTCTTTTGCTTCTGTTTTCTACCTTCTTCCTGCCTGAGTCACAGATAGGATGCCTGGCATTGCAGTGACCATTCTGCAGTCTTGAAGATAAAAGCCTCAGTCTAGGAAGAGCATAGCGCACACATAGAAGGTGCCAAGCTCCTCAACCTCACCTTTCAGCAGTGGTTTCAGTCTTGCCCTGCCCATGTTTGGCCTCCATGAGAACAGCAAAGCTCCTATGTATTTAATAACTATTTAGTCAGGTTTTCTATTACCTACATGTGAAACTATTCCTACTAACATAGACTCTGAGCCTATTACTGAAATTTCAGGGGTCATTAATTCATGTATAAAATATTATTACTGAATGATCTTGGACAACTTTATCCCTTTCAGTATCTCTAATTAAAAAATTGTAAGCAAGGAAAACCACTTCATAGTTAAAAACTTTCTATGTAAAGAGTTGAAGATTCCAAATTTAATGATAACATCTCAATAATTCAGAAAATACCAGAATCCACAAAGACTCATTCCATGAGATTTTCTCTTAGCTAAAGATTTTCTTAGTGTTTTTTCTTTTCTTTTCCCTAGAAACTTTAATACGCAGTTAACTTCAAAAATAGTCATGCTAATTTTTAGATATGAAATTATTTTCATGAATGAAAGGATTAATTGGTATTTTCTTTAAGTTTAGAATTACTTCAAAGTTTCTAATTGTATTAATAAAAATCCAACTCTGTTATTCTGCGAAACTTTCAAGGCTCCATCACCTTGCCATTACCATCCACATATTTTTCTGATACACCCCACATATCTGTGCAAGCAAATCCACTGGGCTACCTGGTATTCACTTTTACAATCTATGCTTATCCTTTCATTTCCATATGTTATATATTAGCTGTATTCCAGAGCAGGCTCATAATTTTGCACCTATCTCTCCAACTCCAGATTCAGTAAGGTTCCATTGGTAGCTCAATCCTAGTTATACTGGTAATATTTATATCACAGAAATTGTCGATTGCTGCAAATCAGATTCTCTCCTTGCTATAGCAGTTGCTAAGCCAGAACCATCACATCACTGAACAATATACACCATTATATTAAAATGTCATGCCATATGTTGCTCACTAATTAACCTTAGCATTGTTTAATTGCAGCTTTAGTACCATAAAGTCATCAGATTTACACAGAATGAAGTACAAGAATTATCCGTATATGAATGCTACAATAATATGCTATTGAACATATTATTTAGTAGATCTAAATGGGTTGAAAGGGTTTAATGAGATGATAACAATGATCAGTTCCACTAATTTGTAAATTTATTAACGGCAAATTTAAACTGTGATCAATTTTTGTTAAAAATATAATCTTGAGGAAAAATAAACATTACTATCAGCTATAGATGTATAACTAGAAATAATAAATAATGTCTTTTCAAAATGTAAGACTTACCCTCCATTCCCATTTAAAATTTATATTTGACATAGGAAATTAACTTCAACAATAGGCTGATTTTAGATCCTTATGACCTATTTTTAATCCTAAGTGATTTTTTTAAATAGTCATAATGGTATACTGTAATTCATCCAAATTTTAAATTACCCAGGATTGTTTTTATTGTAATGGAATAAAAAAGTCCTTATTATAATTGTCTGCTGATCATTTTAAGACTCCTGAAGGAAAGGCATTATTTTGGTTGCCCTAATATTTGGATTTAGTTTTACAAAGGTAAAATAAAAATACATAACTCTACACTTAACTAGAATCTATTTTTTAAGTATGCAGTAGATTTTACATAATCTCATTAAATAGCTACTAATGCAATTTTTTAAAACCTAATTGTCCAGATTAAATTAAGAGTGGCTTTAAATTGGGAATAATAAGGAAAATGTCCCACATAGCAACATTGCATGCAAGAAAGCATAGATTTGTCCTATCAATAATTTCTTACCAACATAGCTATTTGTTTGCAAGTGAAGAAACAAACATTAGAAAACAGTTTATTTTTAAATCGGTTGGAACATGATATATATTTAAAAGAATTCTTTCTTAGACTTAAATATCAGAAGTGTTTAGCTTGCAGCACACTTGCTAAGTATTTTTAAGTAATAAGTCCAGTATTAAAAGCTCAAGGCAGACTGTCTTAGATCAGTCAGATGGTTATGTGGTTTCTAATACTGGAAAATGAAACAAATTATACTTTTAGAAAAATGGATGCTCAATAATAAATGATGTTATCAACAAGAACCTGAAGCTAGCATTGGAAAGGTAGCATCTGATTTTCTAACATCACTTGGATGTTTAAATTGATTTAGCTAATATGCAAATATCTGGATTATAAAAAAATATCAAACCAGCTACCATGAACATACAAGGCACATTAGGCTTTTTTTCCTCATTGAATTTTTAACTATAAAATTAATTTTAATAAGTTTCATGAGGTTTAATGACTTTTGGGCTTTCTTTTTTTCCAAATAAATATCTTCTGAAATTATACTCTACTGTATCAAATATACCAATAAAATATTTAAAAATTAAGTGTATGCACTTCATATGCAGTTTAGTATCTAAAACAACTGAAGTATGTTTGGAAAGCATTCATCATTTTTGTTTTCAACTCAAATATCTGAATTAAGAAATACCAACATGAATGTTTTAAAATTTGGGACAGAAGGAATATTTTAAATATATTTTTAAACATCTTCATGATTGAGAAAATTTGAAGCCCTAATTGAAAATTGTAGTGATATGAAAAAAAAAAAAAACAAAATCAACATACATTTCCCCGAATGTCAATATTGATTTTGTAGCTCCTTCTACAATAAAAATTTTCACTATTTTTTTTTGAAATTTCACTTTAGTAATACCATTCCAAAACATATCTTCAGTCAGTCTAGTGAATTGCTAAACTCATATTGAAACACACCTCCCAGCACCCCCTTTCTCAGTACCAGTAATAGTAAGGGAAGCAGGGAAACACTTACCTAATTTTATTATGTTAAAATAATATTCAGGTGCATATTCTGAACCAACTTAGATGACAGTTGTAGCCCTATTCTGTTTATAATGTTTATCATGCCAGTAACATTCAAACCCTACAATTTCACCTTTGCTTCAAATATTAAGTCCATTAATTTAATAGGAAAATCTATTATAAATCCATTCACTTCATTTTATCATTTCAGGAGTAGTCAGACAGGGGCACATGAAAATGGGAAATATTTTAAAATAATTAATTAAAGATTAAGCATCTTTCATAAAGAATAACAGGAAACTAAGTTATATCCAGGCTGGGGAATGGCAGAGAGGGTTACCGTCTACATATTTTTTAAAGTATTAAAACTAAAATTATGTTTCCATCCAATATACATTCGAATGAAAAGAATACTATAGTTTTAAAATGCAGGTGTGCATAATTACTTCATTAATAAGGTTTTTGTCATAAAGTTTGTCAGGTTAATTTCTGGGCTTCCAAACAAAACTCCAAAAGTATTTCTAGCAGAGATAACTTCACATTTTAAGAGTGTCTTCTTTATGTAAGAGTTAACCAGAATTATTTAAAACTATAGGTTTTAAAAAATCAATAGAATAGTTTGTATTGTCATTTATTTTGCTAATTCTATTTACATATAAAACAGATATCAAGCACTTACTATTCAAATATAATATTGAAATTCCTATAGCAATTTGAAAGACAGATGATATTTTTCCTAAAAACCATATATGTATATATACCCAACAGGATTGATATGAAAACAATTTTACTTGAATGATGTAATTATGTAATGGAATGTAAAAAATTATAGCAATTAAGGTGCTGTGACATGCTCTAATGAATGAAGTTACACTGGTTGATGACACTGTGTCTCCTACTCATTAATTATTTAGATAGAGTGTATTATTTTACATAACATGATGAAATAAGTCATAAATTATCACTAAAAATTACATCCATACATTTTCATTTAATATTAATGATATTTCCCCATATCTATGAATTATAAAAAAATCAAAAAAATATCAATAGCATTTCAGTCTCTAGAAAAGTTCATAATGTGGTAGAATTCTTTGACTATATGCAGCTAATAATTTTCAGGGTATGAAAGTAAGCATCCCTAGAGAAATGGCTTAGAAAGCAAATAGGTTTATATGTTGATGAGGCAAATCTGCTCATGTGTGCCTTGCTAATGTGTCCTGTTGTGGTGCCTAAGTGATTGGAAATATTTTTTAAGGTTTCTTATTTGCAAATCTAAAGAAAAAAGACATATTTCTTAAGTGCGGCTAACTGAGGTAATTCTTTCAAAATATTATAAAACAACATACTGCTAACATGCAGTACAAATATTTTATAGGGGATTCTTTTTTAAAATATTACTTAAAAAGGTAGGCTCTTGTTTTTCCTAAAATCTTAGAAGGAAACATGAAAGGTGAATTTAACATGATAGTCAAAGGAATCAAGTGATATAAATTCCTTTTCTGTTTTCTTCTAAATCTGTTTTATTTAAAGCTTCCTCCCTATAATAAATTAGAATTTTAAAAGTAGAATGCTAGCATTAAACAAAAGGAAAATATTTCTAACCTCATTTTCTAAGAGTAAGGGAGTGCGGTTATGTATACCTATTCATGCTTTACATCAAAATGTAAAAACACACAGTTACTAAAAAAAGAAACTAATAAATTAATCTCTCCATGGTTCTCAGATAAAACCTGGCCACTGTTGACATGCAGTTTGTATTGGTTTCCTTCCTTTTCTCTCTCAATGGCTTCTTCCACGTAACCCACCAGCCCAGTACAAAACTATATAGGAAAACATCCCTCTGACAGAACTCTTACAGCAAAGAGTCTATTGCAAAAGAACAGCTTTATCTGGGTAAAAATGTTACTAATTTAGGTGTCAAGCTTACTATTAAATTTTTACTATTAAAAAAATTTTTACTAAAAAAAATTGACCTATTTCTCTATATTTTTCAAGACACCTCTTTTTTGTTTTAACAGAATACCCTTAATCATTGAGCAATGACAAACATACACACACATATATATGTTTTATATATGTGTTACATTTATATGTGTGTATATACGTGTATATACATATATGTATATAACATATACGTATGTTTATATATGAGTATGAGTGAATATATATGTATCCACTCATATTCATATGTGTATATAGATACACTATACAAATATCATATATATACACATATATGTGTGTGTGCATATATATATATCTCCCCTAGTTTCAGATTTTAAACACCTTTCTTAGGTGACTGAGAGCCCCCCAATGTCTGAGGGGGACTATTTTTCTGGGGACTATTGACAAGTAGAAGCACAATTTTGTTTTGAGAATTAACACACAAAAAACAAGCTGGGAATATAGCTTCTTAACAAGGAATTCTAGCTACAGTACCCTGCAGCTATGGAAGAGGTAGCTATCCAGAGACTACAAAATTGGGAAGAGTAACTGTATCATTTGATAAAAAATACTTGGTTCTCTTTATCTTGTTGGTTCTTAAGAGTCATCTCAAAGAATTTCTTTCTTATGGTTAAAAAGAGAACCCTAAAAAAAAGAAAGAAAAAGAATAGAGTAAGAGAAATAGCCATTCACAGTACCATTCTTATTAGCGTTTCAATCTGAATTAGCTAATAAGAAATGTATGAGACGTGGTGGTAACTGTCGAAGATGCCACCACACTGCTTTTCCAAATCTTTCAAAGAAAAAAAAGTAATTTCTTACAAGACCACCACTTCTCAACAGGACATCTGTGCGTGCATGCGTGCGTGTGTGTGTGTGTGTGTGTGTGTGTGTGTAAAAAACGGAATTACATATTCCGTAAAGGATTCATTAAAAACTGAGATATATTTTTTGTTAGCAAATATAATAAGTTAATAAACATTCATCTTCAAGATTTTAGCATTCTTGAGATTCTGACCATGACTCTATATACTGCAATTTATTAAGATTTGTATCTGTTATTTACTGAGCTAGATACTGTGGAACTCCTAAATTGAGACAAATTGTAATTCTCAGAAGCTCATTGGCAAATATATTTATTGAGTGAACAGACTTGCAATGACTAGACAGACAGCTTTTTTGCCTCTATAAGTCTTTGAATTCAATTCGGTGATGGAGGTGAGGAAAGACAAATAGGGAAATAATTTATCCACAGTGTATGAAAAATAAAAATGGACTATCAGGCTTCCGCTTTTGTGCTTGTATTTACTTTTGCCTTAACAATCAAAAAAATTATGTCAAAAAATAATTTTGGAAAGGAGATCAAAACTTCTAAAAGATACTCAAGCACAACCAATCGTCTAAGAGAAAATGTCAACAAGCATCTGATCACAGAACACTACCCCAAAATAAAAAAAAAAAATCACTTCAATTTTAAATTGTTTTTTTCTCACTCAATTATTTTTAAATCTTTATTCTTGTAAATGTCTCTCATAATTACAAAACTGAGAGGTGTAAAATATGTCATGCTTAAGGTTTTGTTCTTTTTCCTATGTAGATAATTTTAGTCAAAATCTCCACTGCCTTATCTAGATACGATATTCTCCATAAGCTGAAAAGAAGTAACCAATTCAAATACTTTCAATTAGATTGGTTCTACTAATTATACAAATGGAATTTTTTTTTTCTGGGTTGGTGACTCCATGTCCATTTCACAACTATGAACATCATTGGAACCATTAGAAATAAAGAATTAAATTATTTTATAATAGATTTACCAAGAAAGTGCCTTTAGTTTTAATCAATGGTGATTTTTAGGTCCATAATTGAGGTAGTTGTTAATACAATCAATTTTAATAATCACTTTCATATGTGTGAAAGGCACACCAGCAAAACAGCACTATTTCAAACCAAATTTTCATTAAATTCTAGGAAAATTGCTACATGGAAAGAGGAATAACAGATAGGGTTTCCTGTAGTTTACTTAAGTAAACAAAATGACTAAAAAAAGTAAAATCAATCTAAAA
This sequence comes from Meles meles, assembly GCF_922984935.1. Taxonomy (NCBI): domain Eukaryota; kingdom Metazoa; phylum Chordata; class Mammalia; order Carnivora; family Mustelidae; genus Meles; species Meles meles. The sequence goes on from NC_060070.1 coordinate 30,200,608, forward strand.
TTGTGTTATAGAAAGGTGAATCTGAAATGGTTTTCTAGTAAAAGGTGGGCAAGTTGGTGACAAAGGCACACAACAAAATTGGCATTTCATTTCATTGTGACAACAGTCTTTTTGACAGCATATTAGTGTAACATTGAACATCCCACCAAAACAGTTATCCATTTCCAAGTGCATAATAATTCAGTGTTGCCCTTCACTGTACATTAAATGTCACCCATCACTGTGACAAGAATATAAAAGCTGTTGCACGCTGGTCAGGAACCTAGATCAAAGCTGTTTATGCAAGCACTTTGGACATGGTTTTCTACACTCAGTTAAACCATCAAAAACACTATGTTTAGAACACCTTTACCTCTGAGTACCAAGAGAAAACAGAAAATTTTTATAAGTAGAACTTTCAGTAAGGCAATAGCCTTGTCATCTTGTGACCACAGACCACGTTACTGTGAAAATGTATGTCAAGACAGTCCTGATGGTCACTGTATTAATAAACCCTTGAGCAGATTCTAGGGAGACCATCGCTTGCTCTCTAATCCAATAATACATAGATGATATTTTAATATTCTAAAAAATCATGCAAAGTCAGTCAACCCCACAATGTACAAGAAACTCCTATATTCTTTTTAACTCAGAAAAACTAATGTTATGTACTTAACACATTGAATAATCTTTAATTTGTTATCTTTGCTAAGAAAGCCAGGTTAGTCAATATCACTTGCCTTCTTTTCCTCTTTTTCCTATATTTGATCACATTCATTTATTTATTTAAGTAACCTGAGAAATTTCTCTGTAATAATATTCTTACTAAAATATATATATATAGTTTTACTTTTCTCCTCCAGTTTATTTTTGTTTAATTTTAAAATGTCAACCTCAGAATAAAATATGCAATATTATTTTAAGCTTAGTGAATTATTACTAAGGTTCCATCAATCCTGTTGGAGGGAAATGTGTATGGCATTGTGCTCTTCTTTTAAGTTTGGTCCTCAGTTATTTACCTCTACACCAAACTACTAAGAACCCTAGACCAAGATTTACATGCTGAATTTCAAAATAGCTCTGTTAAAAGGAAAAAAACAAAAACAAAAAACAAAAAACAAACAAACAACAAAAAAAAAACCAACCGAAAACTCCAACATTATGGGCATTTAAATTGACTCATTTTATAAATAACATCTACTGCATCAGTATTATCTGTTGTTTAATAAAGGAAATATTTGAAGCAAGGTGAAAATTACCTATCCTCTGAGTATAAAGGGTGGATGTCCTAACCAGACTCTTTATATGACTAACTGCTATCTCTGTACTAATACACTTAGGTCAAAAGAAAATATAATGTAAAGAAAGAGGGAAAAGGTTTAGGGACAAATATGATTAAGTACAAGTTTGTCATGTACAAGATTTCTTCCTGCTTCTCTGTCAGCCAAGAGCTATGGTTAGGATATCCAGAATAAGGCCATTCCATGTCCAGAATGCCAAACCTCAGGCTCATCCTTACTGTCAAATAATCATTTTCCACTAATTCAGATAAGCATGCTGATTATGTCATTATGCTATAAACAATAATGCAAGTGTTTGCATTATAAAACCATACCAAGACAAATAAGACCACATATCTCTTAATACTGGTTAAAAAAATTTTAAAATATGTGTTAAGTATTTGTTAGATAAATCTTTTTCTTATATAATAAGGGTGAAGGGAAATTTTATTTTTTTTGAAGATTTTATTTATTCATTTATTTATTTAGACTTCATTTATTTATTTACAGAGAGAGAAACAGTGACAGAAGGAACATAAGCAGGGGGAGTGGGTGAGGGCGAAGCAGGTTTCCCATTTAGTAGGCAGCCCAACATGGGGCTCGATTCCAGGACCCTGGGATCATGACCTGAGCCAAAGGCAGAGGCTTAATGATGGAGCCACCCAAACAGCATCACAATAATACTCTACTTTTAAATTTAACTTTAGAAAAAATAAATTCCAACAATTGATCAGTACTTTATAATAAAATTTTGTTGTTGGCATAGTATTTAGAACTTTGTGATTTTCAGTGAGAAGGAAACATATATCTGAGAATTTTTTAAATGTAATTTGTCTTTCTTTTTTCCCATGATCATTATGGAGATAAAGACAAAAAATATACATGAAGATAAATACAATGCCATATTTATTTTGATATCAATAATAATGTTATTAAGTTCATCAGTGATCTCTATATGACATAAGACATAGCCTTCAAGCATATATTAAAAATCAAAATACTACATTTATTATGAACTGTTAACAAATATCATAATACCATTTAAATTAGGAAGATAATTAAGCTCTGCAATTGAAACATGGCCATTTTGTCTGCATTTGCACATCATGAACTGCTTTCATGGTAACAAGACTTCAATACTGTATCAGAGTGGATTTTTTTTTATTGCAGTGAAGTAGATTTCAATTTTATAAATTAATTTGGCTTTGGTGTTTCAGTTTAGAAGTTAAATGAGTTCTATTTGAAAAATTTTCTTTAAAAAAAGAAATTTTCTTTTAATCTGAGTTTTTAGTGTGCTTTCAATTTAGTAATATTTATACAAGATTATTTTAATATTGAGAATTGAACAAAATATTTCAGAGACAATCTGCAAATAATCTATTTTCATATTATGCATATTTACCAAGATATCTAATATTATTTATTACTTAATATAGGATATCTAACATTGTTTATTATTTAATAGAATATATGTTCTTTCATCCATAAATGAATATATCATACTTAATTTTTGAAATTGTGTGAGACTGTTCTCACATTGTTGAATAAGATGTTGAAATAGAATCACTTTCAAATTCAATCATTAATAACTATTAATAAAATATAACGGTAGTATTCCAGAATTTAATGACACTAAAAAATGGCACACAAGCTAATGTTGTGTTCTCAAAAAGAATGACATGGGTTTATCCATTCTGAGTAAAATTAGCACGGGTTACAATAATTACACAGGTGTTATATTGTTATTTTGTTTGATGGTTTATCAAACTGAGAGTTAAAGAAATATTTTGAAAATTAGATGAGTGCATAACCAAACCCCATGCCTTTATTTGCAAATGTACTTTTCAGCTGGAAAAGAATTCAGATGTTTCAGTATTTGGTTTTGAATGTAATCTCAGAAGATTTGAGCTCAGGAAATTAGTAATATCTGAAATTCCTAATACGAATTTGAGGTAACTCAATAGTCTCTATCTAAGGTCCCCTGGAAACTACAGTAGACTTAACTCAGTTTAATTGATGCCCACACAATTGCCTCAGAATGGTCTCAAGACATTTACCTCTCGGTTCTGATTTTTCCTTCCTGGGAACTTTCTTTAATTTGATTAAGAAGGAGCAGGTGTACCTGCAGAGAGCAAGAAAGGCTTTCTCTATACTTTGGAGTATTTATTTTTCTATCTGCCCGTGGGCAGGCTGTAGAGTTCTCCAGCCACTGAATTATTTACACTGTAATCCTTGAACTTGTTTCTCTGAAGACATGTAAAACAGGATGGTTTGTATTGGTCACTATAAAAATAAATGTAACTGATGCAATGATGCTCAAAATGAAAAGGTTGTTTTGTCTTCACAAGACATGGAGAAAGCTGGAGCTAAAAATTTATGAACTTCATACTTCAAATTCTCTTTTTGGGGGAGAACTTTAAACTTCAAATCAAAATTATAACATGATCTACCATACAGCTATAAATGCTGTATGTACACATGGTTCCAATACAAATTTCACCCCAATGCAAATGATAATTGTCTCAAGGACTCATGTGTTAATATTAAACCAGTTAGGTAGAAAATTATAAATTTTTTATGGCATTTATACATAAATATCAAAAAAACTGTGTATAACTATAAAAAAGTACATATATCAAAATATTGTGCTACTTCCAGAAGTGATTTCATTCCTTTTTTTAATTGAATGAACTAAGTGTTTTTTTACTGCTAGGAACAAATACATGATTTCATTGAGAAAAGAATAAGTTCAAGAAAGGATAAATATCCTTAGTGATAAATTTGTCAGAAGAACCTATACAATTGAAAAAAATAGCCCTCATACTTAATATTCAATTTTGATGACAGAGCCAAAAATATTTGTAGTTATACATTAAATTTATTTTGTGAAAAAATGAGAAATTTTATGTGGAAAATAATTGTAGTCTTTTTATAGTTAAAATGCGTATTTTTAATTAGTCATGGTTCATTTAAAAAAGCCTCCTTTTACATTTTACCACTTTGGTTTTTTTCTTATGACTGATTTATTAGTTCAAATTAATAAAATATATTATTTTGTTCTCTGGCACAAGAAATCTTCAAAATGAGGAAATAATTTTTATGTCCTAATGATTTAGACTGCTTTTAGATTCCAATTAAGAAGAGTAAACTCTACCAAACTTATAGCTTACTGACACAACCAGCATGCTTTCTGCCAAAAAGGCAGCATAGAATATTTTAACAAGTTCTGGGATTCTTCAGAGTTCATTATTCTTCAGCACCCCAAGGGAAATAAAGAAAAAGAAAAGTAAAATTATTGTGACTTTTGACAATCATTAGTTAGAAAAAGGAGGTAACAATTGCCAAAAAAATCACAAAAGTGAGCATGTTACCTGGCTATGACAAAGAGCACACAACTGACACCCAAGTAAGCCAGCAGAATATACATCCAGATATCAGGGGAGAGAGGATTCAGGAAGGAGAAGACGCCTGGGTTTGTACCATTGGGTTTGCGGTACAAAATACTTATTCCAAGTGTCATAAAGGGCTTGGAAAAGTCGATGACCTTCTCTCGAACGTAGGTAATAGCCAGTGGGGCAACTGCAAGGTCAGCTTTCTGTATAGAGAAACAGAAGAAAGGAGGGGGAAATTGGTTCTAAGTCTCGAGAAAGAAGTCAGTATCCAAATCAAACAAAACAAACAATTCACATTTGAGAATTGTCTGAGTAAGAATTACATTAACATTTAAAGCATTCTTGACTCTAAATGGAAGCATCTGTTTTTTCTGCTACTCATCTCTATGTCCTTCTAGATTAGCAAACCAACACTTACTGCACATAATAAAGAGAAAAACTGTACAGAATGAAAAAACTGAAGAGACTATTGTACATTCAGTACTGAATTATTATGCTATGGGATCGTCTCATAATTATTTTTAATCTAAACTAAAAAAAAAAACACGTAGTATCAGTTATGACTTCCTAAGTACCTTGGTCAGATTCTAAATAGTAGTAATAATAATATCTACTTCAAATTATTTAACTGATAATCAAGAATCATGTTTTCCTGGTTATAGGTACAGTTAAAAGATTTTAGTCTTTAAATAATTAACATTTTGTAAATCATCTTTTAATGTGATTGTGTTTAGTGCCCCCGAGTTTTGTTTTTATCCCTCTAATTTGTTTTATATTATTTAATGAAAATCCTTGCAGCCTTGCCTAAATCACATCAGGAAATGAGTTTTTCAATTTTCACAAAGTTGCTAATTTTCCACGGTAGCTTAAATATGTTAAATTGCTAGTGCTCTTCACTCATCATGCTATAACCATCTGTCAGGATGAACTTCAGCTCTAATATATTGAAAGAAATAATTATAATATTTTGAAATAATAAAGGCACCTATTCCCATACATGACAGGAAGCTATATTTCTACATTCATTTTATTTTCATAAACTCACTGGGCTTTCAGAGAATAAGAAAGAAGTTCTCCTAGTAGTGAGCTACAGAGAGATGTATGAAATAATGAAACTGGGCATCCACAGGTTCCTTACCTCAAGGATTGTTGGAGAACTTAAAGAAACTTCTCTAAGAAGATACCTTTGTTGACAATATTATTGTGGGTATGTGTGCGCATCTGTGTGCTAGGTGTGTGTGGGGAAGAAGGAGCAGTCAGATGCTTGAATAGAGTATCTTTGAGTAGCAATGGAGAGAGAAAAAGATTTCTCTAAAAACTAGAGTGAGGGGGAAACAGGGTCTTAAGGGCCCTGGAGAAGGTATCATCATATTTCAAATTCATAAATCAAAAAAAAAAAATCAACTTAGCAATAATAGCTAATGTCCTTTTTTTTTTTTAAAGATTTTATTTATTTATTTGACAGAGAGAGATCACAAGTAGGCAGAGAGGCAGGCAAAGAGAGAGGGGGGAAGGAAGCAGGCTCCCTGCTGAGCAGAGAGCCCTATGCGGGGCTCGATCCCAGGACCCTGGGATCATGACCTGAGCCTAAGGCAGAGGCTTTAACCCACTGAGCCACCCAGGCGCCCCTAGCTAATGTCCTTTAAGCATCTGCTATGCAATAGGCACTGTGCTAAGAACTTTACATGAATTGTTATATTTAATCCTTACGTAATCCCACTATTATTCCCATTTTCAGATAAGAAAACTGAATCCATGAGAAGTCAAAAACTTGTTCATGGTCATAGAGCTAATTGAGCATTGGAACTAAAACATAAACCCCAAGCTTTTGGAACCTCTGCCCAAAACTAATCGTGATATGCACCTCAGAAGCCAGAAATGGAATCATGGAGACATTCCTTAATTCATTTATCAAGGAGTTTATAGAGATGGAAAGGGAAATACATGGAAGTAAGGAGCGTGATCACCAGATTACAATTAACGACAATTTAGAAGGTGAGGTGAAGAGTTTAGGCTGATGGAATATTTTCCACAAGGAAGAGAGCATTTCCTCTAAGACAGAAGGGAAGGACATACAGATGGTTTGAAAAGTAAACAAGTTTCTTAGGGAAATAAAATAATCATTTAAGAAACAAAGATCTAGTAAAAAATGGACAACATGAAATTGTGGTTCACTCGTGCTAAAGGGGTTGATTATATAGCCCAGGGTATCTATGTGCCACTTTGCTTTGTAACCTCCCTCATCCTAGGCACAAAAAAAGTAGAATTTCACCACATATCAGGCATATAAGTGCATATACTTTAAATGGATAAAATATTTTTAAATCCGTGATAGGTACCAACAAAACTTAGGAAAAGAATTAAAATAACATATGCTAAGATAAAACTACTACACTGTTCCAAAAAAAGTTGTTCAATAGGCATATATTAATATAACTGGCTAGACAGTCACCAAATTTCATTTTGTGTTATTTTTTAAAGATTTTATCTATTTATTTGACAGAGCGAGAGAGAATACAAGCAGGGGGAGCAGTAGAAGAAGAGGCCAATTTGGGATTTGATCCTAGGACCCTGGGATCATGACCTGAGCCAAAGGCAGAGACTTTACCCACTGAGCCACCCAGGCACCCCAACATATACCAAATTTTAAATATTTTTATTTATTTATTTAGAGAGAGAGCACACACTCATGCATGAACAGGGCACGGGGGAGGGAAGAAAGGGAGAGAGAGAGAATTTCAAGCAGACTGTGCTGAGTGCAAACACCAACACCGAGCTCCATCTCAGGATCCTGAGGTCACGACCTGAGCCAAAACCAAGAGCCAGGCACTCAAACAACTGGGCCACCCTGGTGCCCTGACATACACCAAATTTTAAAATTTACTTAGCATTGCCTAAAATACAATTTCTATTCCAAATACAAAACGGAAAAAAGACAAAACATTACACAGTAAAATATTTTCAATGACAAAAGAATCAGTTATTTGAAACCAAAGATACAGACAGTTTTAGACATTTAGTTAAAAAAAATAAACGCATCGACACACTCTGGTACATCCATATGACAGAATATTATCCAGCAATAAAATGAAATTAACTATCAAGGCACAAAAAGACCTGGAAGAAATTTAAATGCATATTGCTAAGTGAAAGATGCCAGTCTGAAAATGTTCCAGTCATATGATATGATTCCAATTATATGACATTTTGGAAAAGGCAGAACTATACAGGCAATGGAAAGATTTGTGGTTGCCCCAAGGACTCGGGAGCAGAGTGACAAATAGGTGGAATGAGAACATGTTTACGACAGGGAAACTATTCTGTAAGAAATAATAATGGTGGGTACATGACACCATGCATTTATCAAAAACCATAAAACTGTACAACACAAAGAGTGAACCCTGATGTAAACTCTGGACTTTAGCTAATGTCTCAATACTGGTTCAGCTTTAACAAATGTACTACACTGATGGAAGCCGTTAATAATAAGGGGAATTGTGGGGGTGGGTAGAATCGGAGAAGATATAGAAACTCTGCTTTCTGTAAAAATTTTCTATAAACCTAAAACTGCTCCAAAAATATCTATTTTTTTTAAATAACAGGTTGTTTCAATCACATCCTCGATTAGTACTATTTAATTTTATGTTGATTAAATTAATTAGAACTTAGTTGTTACTACTAATAGTACAAATACAAAACTTATCAAACATCAATTGTCAAAAATAACCAGTCTCTAATTACACACCAAATATATTTCTTAAATTCATTTAAACAATCAGACCTCCGGATTATCTCGTAGCAGTAAAGAACATTATTGATACATAATAGCATTGTCAATGAATACAATCTAACTTCATTACAAGTCTATTAATAATATAATAGTTTTGAAATATAATCAAGATGATGTATTAAAAATGTTTAAAATGACAGATGTGGTATTTTCCCATCAACTGGCATGTTATTAAAGACTAAGCCTTTGTAGAAAAGAGCCTGATGGTTAATTGCATAATCCAAGAATTTTATCTCTGTATGTAAAGGTTATGATTCCATGAACATAGATTTGGTAATTGGCATTTCATTTTATTTTAAGACTTTAAGTTTTTATTTAAGTTCCAGTTAACATCCAGTGTAATATTAGTTTCCGGTGTACAATATAGAGATTCAACAGTTCCATCCAACATCCGGTGCTCATCACAACAAGAGCACTCCTTATCCCCATGGGTGTTTTATTTTAAAGAATAAAATAAAGATGAAAGTAATAAATTCATCTTGCAATAAGAGAAGCTAATGGTCAAAATTGTTTGAAAAAACCTATTCAGCCAAAGAAAAATAAATCAGTTAGCTGTTATGTGTCATATGAATAGCACAAAGGAAAGGAAGAGCTCACTTCTAACTGATCGGGTTGGTGAAGGCTTTACCAAATGATTACACTTGTGTTGTGTTTTGAAGAAAGAGTCTGAGATGACAAAGGTCTGAATTGAGAAGGTGGCAACAGCAGGGGAAAAAAGTCTCATGGAAGTGACTTAAATTAAATGTGTCCATTACGGGCCAAGACGACATTCTTTGCTCCTGTCATTTCCATTAATCCTTACAACAGTTCTACCAAATTTCTAGTGTGATTTTCTTTTTATAGATGAAAAATCCAGAGTTGTGAGAGTATAAGGAATGTGTATTTCCAAAGACGACTTAACCATATTCATTTCTCACTTTTTTTCTGTGCAATCAAATTCATCATAACTATTTCTTCTGCTATATTGTTTCTGTATTTCCTGACCAAAATGATCTTCCTTATCCTCTATTATACACATTGTATAGAACATGCTCTGGTCCTTTTCCTCTTATGTAGCCCTCTTTGAATAATCCATACACATTAATTTCTCCTGAGTGAATTTTTATAGCACTTGCAAGCTTAAACATGTAATTTAATTGTGACTATATTTATATTGTGTTGTTTCTAATGTTTTCACATACAAGTCAACTAATATGAGAGACCTGAACATAAATATTATAATTGTGTTGTCCCTGTTCTGGAGAGTGCAGGCACTTGGGAACCTGCAGCCGTGCCCTTCAATCAAAGCACATAACTCTGAACTAAGAAAATGGTGAAGAATCCCTCTCTGGAAATTTCACAAGGACGCCTGGGCTGCAGCTATCTTATTAATATATTTTTATTTAATATTCTATCATTCTATGTGAAACTCTTAAAATTGTTTTATGATCATAATAATCAATCTAGGGGTGTCTGGGTGGCTCAGTCAGTTAAATATCTGCCTTTGACTCAGGTCATGATCCTGGAGTCCCAGGATTGAGTTCCCAGTCAGGCTCCCTGCTCAGTAGGAGTTTGTTGTTCCCTCTGACCTTACTCCCTCTCATCCTCTCTCTCTCTCTCTCACTCTCAAATAAATAAATAAAATATTTAAGAAAAATAATCAATCTAACATCCCTAGGGCATTGGACAAAATCTGACACCAAGGAATTGCTTGGTAAATGTTTGCTAAGTATAGTTTCAACTTACTAAAATACAATTTAACTTACTAAAATATTCAAAGAAAAATCACTCAGAGAATTTCAAAGTAAACTTTTTTTCCTGATCTCACTCTAGAAATGAGATTTATTTGTTCATTAATGCAATTTGTAGTGGACTAACCCATCTGGGAGAGAACAGAATAATTCTTTTTATGGAGTTATATAGCTAATAGCAAACCTTTGATTAAAGTTTTATAGAATAATGATGACATTTATTGGTCTAATTCTAATTACCTAATACAAAAATTAGATAACAAAGCATATCTTCATGAATGTCACAATGACTCCAAATTTGATCATGTTGAGAAAAATCTTCTTTACGAAGTCGTAAAAAGAACATAATATGATATTATTTTATAATACAAGCTCTGGGCAGCAAAATGTCTTATGCATGCTTCTGAAAGTTCCTGTAATTTAACAATGGAAAACCAGTTCTAAACACTTTTCATTTCCACGTGTTGTGAAGTGCTCAGGAAAATGGGTAAAATGGTGCATTTGAATAAGTTGTAAATATTTTAACTGATTTAGTTAAGACATTTAGGCCAGTTAATTATGATTTTAATTTTATGGAACTTACAAGGGACACCACACTCTCCTAAACTCTTCATAGGGCATAATGTGGACACATGCTTTCGCTTCTGTGTGCACTTTTAGGGAAAAATTGTTCATTTTCTGTACACACGGTGTTCCATCTCCACCAGTCTCCACCTGGTCACACCACCTGCACTCCTGCAGCGGCCATGCTTTCATTCTTGCCCAACTAGAGTCTGTTCTTCCTCCAAAGGCAAGTTCTTTTTACAACACATGCCAGATTATCGCTTGTGGCTCAAAATACTCCAATTACTTCTAGCACACATAGAATAAAACCTAATCTTGTCCTACAAAGCACTAGGAGAAATGGTCGCTGATTATTGAATCAACATCAGTTCCTATCACTCTTCTGGTCTTCGTGGGATCACTATTGTTTCAGCAACTCTGGTCGCATGGCTAATCTTTACATGTGCACACACTTCTGTCTCAAAGACTTTATACCTGTTTTTCCTTTTGCCTGGAAAGCTTGCCCCTCATCTACATGCTTTATTCACTCAATTGAATGTTCTGATGTGTCTGTTCTCGTATCAATCACTCAAAGGGATCTTTGCCAACCATTCAGTCTATCACTCTTTATCTTCTTACCATGTTTTCAGTTTCTTCATTAAACTTATCATGACCTGAAATTATGTTATTTCTTGTTGGCCTACTTCCAATAGAATGTATGTCTCTTTTGAGTAAGGAGTTTCTCCATTTTGTCCCCTTCTGCATCTCCAGTGCCTACTATAGTGTCTGGGTCATTAAATATTTTTAAATGATTGAGTGAATGCATTAAACCATCATTATTGCAGATTCTTTCCCCAGTACTTCCCTAAACTTCTTTCTTATACTAAAAAAGAAGTTACCTCATTCCATTATGTTAGTTAGTATTCATTAGGTTGTGTTTAAGAAAAAAATGTAATGAGATTAAAATTACACATTTCATATATGTGAAAACTTAACTTGAAACTTCTATAAATTATGTTATATACAGTATATAAGCTAATATCTACTTGTAGTTCTGTAAATTATATTTATTTATTATATTTTAGAAATATGCCTTCGGTTGCTTTTCATCAAACCAAGTACTAACAACATTGTGCACAGTGTACAGTGGACAATTTAGTTATAAAATACAGAGATGTCTTTCACACATGAAAGACCTGAATAGCGACAAATAAGAAAGAATTAAACACAAGCCACATCTGTGACTTTATTCATGCTTAAGTAAGCCTCCTGATAATTTCAAACAATATTGACTACATATACCAAGCTTGCCAAAAATGCCGGAATGAAAAATAAACTTCTCAACTGGTAATTCTTAAGAAGAGCCATGGCTCCAAAATATTTCTAGAGTTTGATGGGTTTTTTTTTTTTGTGCGGGTAGTGAGGGTTGAAGGGGATCTGATTGCTTTTGTGTGTGTGTGTGTGTGTGTGTGTGTGTGTTGTATTCTTCACGTTCAGTTTTGATTTTGTTGTGAATTCTCAACTGGATGGCTTATAAATACTAATATTTCTGTGCTAGAATTGTTATGGTATCTTCCTTTCTCACTTCAGTATTTCCAGGGACTCACTTGTTTTTTAATGGAGTAGTTTAATTGATTTAGCTTGCTTGAAAAAAATGGGTACACAGAAATTGAGGATTGTTTTCCATATCGACAATTTCAAGAAAATTAAATTTCAATTAAAAATAATCTGAAGGGGCGCCTGGGTGACTCAATTGGTTAAGCAGCTGCCTTGGGCACAGGTCATGATCCCAGGGTCCTGGAATTGAGCCCCACATCAGGCTCCCTGCTCAGTGGAGAGCCTGCTTCTCCCTCTCCGTCTGCCTGCTGCTCTGCCTACTTGTACTCTCTATCACTCTGTCAAAAAATAAAACCTTTAAAAAAATAATCTGAAATCATTCATATCAATAAATTGAAAGTATTATTTAGTATATCCGTTATTCATGAGCAAAACACTGAATGATGGAGTCTCTGACATTTTTGTTCTGCATTTTGGGTATATAGATTTCTTGATTTTAAAATAAGTAATACTTTTTAAAATTATAATATAAATGAAAACACTTTATTCTAAGACAATCACTCAAATGCAAAAAATATTCTATTATATCCTATAATCTTTATAGTTATACATTTAAACATACATAAAAAAGGAAAAATCTACAATATTACTCAAACTTAATGTTATTATATATTTATCAATCAAATAAGAATCTCTTGAAAAGACAGAGAGAATGAATGGCTTCTTCGAAACAAATTTATATTGAACGTTTCAAAATAGGGTGCCTGGGTGGCTCAGTGGGTTAAGCCTCTGCCTTCGGCTTAGATCATGATCTTAGAGTCCTGGGATTGCACCACATGTGGGCTCTCTGCTCAGCAGGGAGCCTTCTTCCTCCTCTCTCTCAGCCTGCCTCTTTGTCTACTTGTGATCTCTGTCTGTCAAATAAATAAATACAATCTTTTTTTAAAAGTTTCAAAATAGAAAATAGAAGTAACTCAAAATAGTATTTAAAATCTCATGTTATTTCTTGAACCTAGAAAACATTTACACAATTTCTTGTTATTGATTGAAGGTATTATTTCACCTATATATTTTCTGCTAAACGTTTTTTCATTTCCCACTTTACATGGTATGGGATCATAACGAGTGGACTAAGAAAAAACTACTGGCACTAAGATGAATGACTGTGAACTATAGGGAATCTTTCTAATGGAATTGTGAACTTGTAATTCTACTCTGTGAACTGTCTTCAGGGGATAAAGGATTAAGCACACTGAATTCTTAGGGTCTGTTTTAAAATAATAGGTAAGTTATAACAACTGTAAATAATCTATGATATAAAATGTTTTAGTATGATCAGTAATCAATAATCATATAATCAAATCAGTAATCAATCGGTAATAAAATCTTTTTTAAAAAGTATTTATATTGATGTAACAGCTAGTAATTATTGGTGTTGCATGTGTATATCTTTACAATTTATTCTCTAGCAAAAAATATTTTGCAACGTCTTCTTTGGGTCCCATGATTAAAAAAATTCCCTGAGTCTATATTGTTATTTTTTTTTAAGATTTCATTTATTTATTTGACAAAGAGAAACACAGCAAGAAAGGGAACACAAGCAGGGGGAGTGGGAGAGGGAGAAGAAGGCTTCCCACTGAGCAAGGAGACCGATGTGGGGCTTGATCCCAGGACCCCGGAACTATAACCTGAGCCAAAGGCAGATGCCCAACGACTGAGCCACCCAGGTGCCCCAGTCTCTACTATTTAATAATTCAGTTTTGTAAAGGTTTAACTATAGTGGTTTATTTAATATCTGTTAAAAATTTTGAGGTATGAAGGAAGTAAATCCTGCCATCTATCTTGAGTCATTCATTCACGAATTTATTAAACAATTTGTTATTAAACAATTCACTAAATTATTCAACAAATATTTCTCTTGAGTGACAGTTCTATGAGAGTTGCTGTTCTGATGTTCATAGCACGGGCCGAGCCAGACAAAGTGAACAAGAAGACAGACACGAAGCATGAAAAATTTAGAGGATGTAATTTCAGGAAGTAAAGAATGTTAATGAGTGAAGGTAAAGCCTGATAAGAGAATCAGAGTATGACTAAGAAGAAAGGCGGGCACTCTTTTTTATAAAATGGTCAGAGGAGCCTGACATTTAAAACATCAAGGTCCTGACATTTGAGTCCAGATTTCAGTCAAGTCAGAGATAAAGCCCTAGGAGGGTCTGAGCAGAATTCTCCTGGTGGAGGAGATTATGAGTCACAAAATCTCTGGGGTGGAAGCAAGCTGGTTAGGGAGCAGCAAACAGTGTCTCTAACTCTCCTGACCTCCTCCCACATTAATCATTCTGCTGACCCTCTCCAGAAAATCCCACTGATTATAGAAACATCAAATGAAAAGATACTCCAACCATAAACAAAAGGTGTCAGATTTAAGAAGAGAAAATTTGTGTCACTGTACTTCTCATGGCATTCTCCGTGTGTTTCTTCCACTAAAATAAAATACCATTTTGATTTATTCTCTTATCTTTATTCTATAAATGTGATCTCTACAAATTATTGTGTTCAAATTCAACTGCAAGAAAACTACTTGTGCCTTAGAATTGTTAACATACCTACCTACCTACCAGCTAAAAGTTTAATCAAAACACTGATCCCATGATGTTGTAACTCAGCATCACACAATAATAACAGAAGAAAAAGAAGATTATACTGGCAAAATATTTCTGAACCTGTGACTTGACCTTGTTCTTACAATACCTATGTGATCTCCTGCCTGTACAAAAATCTGCTGTTGATTAATAAGAACAACTTCATGCCTTTCTGTATCACTGGGGAACAGCAATTTCTTTCCTGAATATTTGATTTTTCTAAATAATTCAGGTATAAAAACTGAACTTAGACCACTTCCTCAATTTTTTTTTTTATTTATTTGACAGAGAGAGATCACAAGTAGGCAGAGAGGCAGGCAGAGAGAGAGAGGAGGAGGAAGCAGGCTCCCTGCCGAGCAAAGAGCCCGATGTGGGACTCGATCCCAGGACCCTGAGATCATGACCTGAGCTGAAAGCAGAGGCTTAAAACCATGCAACCACCCAGGTGCCCTTCCTCATGTTTGTTAACAAAAATTGAGGTCATTCTCATATTTGCTCATGAGATTTTAGCAATATATCATCACCATGTATTTAAGGATGCTTGGGCAACTCACAGGTAAATTTGAATACAAAAGTTAAGCAAAAAAGAAAAACAACAACAAACAAACAAAAAAAAAATCGGCAAAATAGCAAACAAAAGCCTTTCCAATAGTAAGTACTTGCAGTTCCAATAGTGTTTGATAGTAGGAAACTGGATGCAAATAACAATAAAAAGTTCTAAGAAAAAGGTTGGAATATTCTATTATTTTATCCAAACTGCCCTTCCTTCCTTCTTTCCTTTTTTCCATTTTTTTTTCTTTCTTCTAAAATCAGAGAGAATGAGTTTTTTTTGTTTTTTTTTTTAAAGAGCATGTACAATAAAATTAAGTGTTAAATAGCAGGATTTTATAGAAGAATCAAATAAAAGGATTTAGGGCAGAGATCGTAAGCAAAGAAATTCTTCTACTGAATGGAAGTGGACCACCAATTCCAGACTGTGAGAGCCTTAAATATAACTCTAATACTTAACCATGGAATGTCATACCTAGAATTATTTTTAGGAAATAATTCTAAATTCAGAAACAGGATAATATACAAAGGTATTCCTCCAAGATCACCTGTAATCTGGAACTGTAAATAGCCTACATGACTCAAAAAGGATATGCTTAAAATATCAGGGCATAACAATAAAGAATTACTATCCATTGTTAAATAGAATTTTATGATGTCTTCAATAAAAGAGAATGGACACTGATAATGTCAGTGAATACAGAAACATACAATATTAAACATGAATTCAACTAAATAAATATATAATAAGAGGAGGAATCTACAAGTTAAATGGGTCTTGAGATATATCAACCAATCACAGAGAATTTTTTTTTTAAAGACTTTATTTATTTATTCGACAGAGAGAGATCACAAGCAGACAGAGAGGCAGGCAGAGAGAGAGAGGGAAGCAGGCTCGCTGCTGAGCAGAAAGCCTGATGCGGGACTCGATCCCAGGACCCTGAGACCATGACCTGAGCCGAAGGCAGCGGCTTAACCCACTAAGCCACTCAGGCGCCCACAAAGAGAATTTTTAGATCCCAATTTAAACAAGTAATTTGTAATGAATGAGTAAATCAATACTATGAAGCAATCAGAATCAGAAAAGTGTAAATAAATACTGTTGGTTGAATACTTGGTTTCATTAGGAGTCGCATTTTTTCCCCTGTGGGATAATGACAATGTGGCCATTTAAAAAAAAATTTAGTCCCTTTTTTAGTGATATATGCTATTTATATATGAACATATGAAAAAATATCACATGACATGAAGTTTAAGAATTGCTACAAAATAACACAGGTGGCAAGAAAATTGGTGAGAGTTGAGATAAAATGAGATTAGTGAAAAGTTTCTAAGACTCGAGGGTTGGTGATATGTACCTTGCCTCCCACTTTAATTTTCTATTTGCTCATGTTTGAAAAGTTCTATAATATAACCAACCTTTTAAAAGTATAAAATCAATAATGGAAAGAAATTGAGCAAACTCAATTTAGTAGTGTATTAGATAGTAGATAGTGTTTATCCATAGTTGTAGAATTATGGTTTTACATTATTTCTAAATTTTATAATTTTTGTATAAGGAAATATATATGAAATATATCACTAATCAAATAAAACAAAATTACAATAAAATAAATCCATACAATTTTTGTAGTCATTATGTTTAAGAATATAAAGATCGAGATACATGTG
This sequence comes from Meles meles, assembly GCF_922984935.1. Classification (NCBI taxonomy): domain Eukaryota; kingdom Metazoa; phylum Chordata; class Mammalia; order Carnivora; family Mustelidae; genus Meles; species Meles meles. Next base: position 30,217,738 of record NC_060070.1, read on the forward strand.
CAAAGAGCTTTATTTGACTTAAACTTACAGATTAACTTCAGTACAAATACAACTATTCTCTGAAAATAAACTATTAAATCATGAAATAGGGAAATAAAGTACTGCTTTACTTTAATTTCTGAAATTAAAGATGATATATTTTTGCATTTTGAGGATAAGGAAAAATAAGCTCCCCTACTTTTTTTTTTTTAAGATTTTATTTATTTATTTGACAGAGAGAGACAGCAAAAGAGGGAACACAAACAGTGGGAGGGGGAGAAGCAGGCTCCCTGCTGAGTAGGGAGCCTGATGCAGGGCTTGATCCCAGGACCCTGAGATCATGACCTGAGCCAAACGTAGATGCTTAGAGTCACCCAGTTGCCCCAAGTTCCCCTTTCAAAGATATTTCAGTCTGAATGATTCAAATGGAACCTCTGATATCAAATACTAAATAACATGTTGGAGAAAATTCTACCATATTTCAAGACTACTGATAACTGTATTTTTCATACATTCATGTAGTTTTACCATGTAGGATTAAGAGGAATCAATAATCAATCAGATTATCTTTCTGTAGATGTAAAAAAGAAAAAAAAAAGGTGGAACAAAGAGTAAATAATAAAGTAACAAATACCCATGATTTTAGAAGGTAATTACTATTCCTTCAGTGGTTTAAAAATTTCACATAAATATATCCCATAGTAAAGTAAAATCAGCTTTTATTTTCTCAGCTGTGAAATAATATGACAGGATCTATCAATCAGTATTTACTGGTAGACTAGACAGAATGGGGATGCAAAAACAGTTAGGCGTGATCCCTCACAGAGCTTATATGAGTCCTTGAAGCAAAAAATATTCAAAGGAACTACAAGAATGCAATGAATTATACGAGGAAGAGATCAATGGAGTGGATAGAAGAAGACTCACAGGAGATTTGAGACTTACACTATGAATGAGAAAAACTAATATAGCAGTTAATAGGCTTAGATTCTGAATCCATTAGCAATCCAAACTTCCAATCAAGAACCACAACTTGTTTCCATAGTTAGTGGCCCAAAAAAGGGCTATATTTAATCTACCAGTCTAGCTTTCCAAAGGGAAGACTAAAACCCAAGCCATTGGCAACAGCTCAAATCACAACTAGAGTTATAACTAATGACCTTGATCGAGCTCTGCCCACCTATAAGAATGATCCTGTCGAGTTTTGGTTTGGTATAGCTAGCACTGATGCTGGATAGCCATAGGAGCCATCATGTTTCAACTTGTCAGGGAACCAAGTCCAGGCCTTTAGAAGAACCTCTATGAATCAAGGTTCCTACTGAGTTCTATTGAGTCAGCAGCTGTTTATTTCATGCTGTGCGTTGGGGGATAAAATCACCATGAAGACATAGTTAACCTTTTCATGTAAAGTCAAGATGTCACAGCTGCCTAGCTGGTTTGAGTTCTTGAATACACTATTTCATTTTGATAAGAGAAACTTTTGAGATCTTGCCCACCTTATTAGTTATAAAGTCAAAGTTGCCCTACCTCAAAATAGGCTCATGAGGCCATGGAATCACAAGATTTCTATGGATCAGTCTTTCGGGGTAGCAGCAAACTAATAGCTGCTTTTTAAAATGGTTTACATGGTAGCTGTGTCTAAAAAGTGATTATTAGTACAGAATCTGAAGGAGAACTTCAGGTACAGGATAACAAAAGGCAGATCATCACAAAAGGGTCCTTAGAGCCATGGGGTCCCAAAAGTACTAGAACTTTTCTACCTGCAACTGTTTATGATTAAGAGGATCTTCTCTGAGCAAATTCCAGCAAATCCTCAGCTATCATCTTCTTAAATATACCTCCTTCCATTTTCTTCTGGAACTCCTGCTAGAGACATGATGGAATTTTTTTTTTTTTTTTTTTTTGGAGTTGGAATTCTTTTTTTTTTTTTTCCATTTTATTTATTTTTTTAGCGTAACAGTATTCATTCTTTTTGCACAACACCCAGTGCTCCATGCAAAACGTGCCCTCCCCATTACCCACCACCTGTTCCCCCAACCTCCCACCCCTGACCCTTCAAAACCCTCAGGTTGTTTTTCAGAGTCCATAGGCTCTTATGGTTCGCCTCCCCTCCCCAATGTCCATAGCCTGCTCCCCCTCTCCCAATCCCACCTCCCCCCAGCAACCCCCAGTTTGTTTTGTGAGATTAAGAGTCATTTATGGTTTGTCTCCCTCCCAATCCCATCTTGTTTCATTTATTCTTCTCCTATCCCCCTACCCCCCCATGTTGCTTCCCCACCACCCTGAACGCGCCCGATCTCGTCTTTCTCTTTTTTAATAAAATAAATCATGTTCTCTGCATTTGAAAAAAAAAATCTTATTTTGATTGTTATAATCTTAAACAACTTAGTTATCCCAACTGATTCAGTAAATAAACATCCATAACTTAACCTTACTTGAAGCTTCTTAACAATACTTGACCATAGAGAGCCCTTAAATTGTACTACTTACGAACGCAAAATGGAACCAAATTTGGAAAACCTACACATAAAAAAATGAATTAAAAATTTTGTCCTATTAAAAAAAAGAGATGGGAATAGCATTAAATATGTAGAATCCTTTGGATAAAATAGATATTTTAACAATATTTGTTCTTTGTGAGCAGGGAATATCTTTCCATTTCTTTGTGTCCTCTTCAATTTCTTTCATCAGTGCTTTATAGTTATCAGAGTACAGGTTTTTCACCTCTTCAGTTAACTTTATTTGTAAATATCTTATTGTTTTTGGTGCAATTGTAAATGGGATTGGTTCCTTATTTATTTTCTACTCCTTCATTATTGGTTTATAGAAATGCAAGGGATTCCCATATGACGATTTTGTATCCTGTGACTTAATTAAATTTTATTAAATCATTTCTAGCAATTTTTTGAGGTTTCTTTTTAATACCTTTTCATGATACTTTAAATTTTTTCATTATTTCATTATTTTTCAAACTTTTGTATTTCACTAGTTTTACTACATACTTTTCTTTTTTTACAAATATTTTATAGAATTTTAAACAATATTTTGCCTTTAGTTCTTATTTTAAAGTCTTTATCAGATAAAGGGTACTTGGATGGCTGTCAGTGACGCATGTACTCTTGATCTCAGGGTTGTGGGTTCAGGCCTCATGTTGGGTTTAAGATTACTTAAAAAAATAAAAATTTTTTTAAAACAAATAAATAAAAAATTAAGTCTGTCAAATAGTTCTATAAAATGTATTTCATTAGGATAAATTCATGTTCAATTATATTTTTCAATACATGCTTGTTTTCTTATTTTTCTCTACCTCTCTATCCCTCTCTCTCTCATATATTCTTATAGGTACATTTCTAGGGGTTTTGTTATTCCCCAGCCTTCCAATCCATAGCTATGTTTTATATGGATGACTTCAGGTTCACATCTGATGATATTGGTGGTATTTTGAATCTAATTCCTAAACAGTTAGGTAGCTTGAGAGAGTTCCTAGTTACCTGGCTGAATCTGTGCCCTTACATTTAACCAGGTCCAGAAAACTCAAATAAACCAAAGCCTCAGACACCAGTATTTTCATGCTGCTTTCTCAAGTGAGGAAACCACATTCAAGGCCCTAGTGTCAAGCAATAAGCCTGTCTTCAGACTTGGATTTTACACAGAGCATTTTTAATCCATGGATAATTCTAGACCAACATGCCCTACTTTGGGATCAGAAGCCCTGAGTCCCATAGCTTTAGTCAGGCTTACTCTGCTTATTTTGCATGGATTTTTTTAAATGGATATTAATCAAAGAGGGGTCTGTCAAAACTTGATGTTATTACACAATCCAGACAAGAAATAAAGTACTTTTTCTTAGTTTATTATAATATACACTCTTTCTAGTAGCACTTAAAATTTAGTCAGAAGAGGTAAAAATAGCAAATAGAACTAGAAAGTTGTTACCTAAGAGAAGCAATTGGAAAAATGAAGAGAATGTTCTAGGGGCACCTGGGTGGCTCAGTCTGGTAAAGACTGGACTCTTGGTTTCCTCAGGTTATGATTTTATGGGTCATGAGATCTAGCCCTGCTTCAGGCTCCGTGTTCAGCAAGAAGTCTGAAGATTCTGTACCCCTGTCCTTTCTCTCTCTCTCTCTCTCTCTCTCTCTCTCTCTCTCTCCCCCTCTTGCCCTCCCTTTCTTTGTCTAAAATAAATAAATAAATAAATAAATAAATCTAAAAAGAAAAAAAAGATAGAGGATGTTATGGAAGCCAATAGAAAAGAGTGCTTCAATAACTCAGAAATTCAGTTCTTTTCCTTTTTGCTTATAAATTCATTTGACTCCACTACATTTGTTTTTGACCCTACTGGACCTGAGAGTTGATTATCTGTTTATTTCCATATATTAATTATCTTCTCTCCTCACATTTCTCCATATCCACCATAGTTTCTATGATTTAGTCTTATATGAAAAAAATATATTTAGTATATTAGTTTTTTAATATATTTTTCTAGTCATATTTTTATTATTAAAAATATTATTAATATTATTAAATATAATAAAATTATTAAATAATATTATATTATTTATAATATAATATTATTAATATTATTAAAATATTATTTTATTAATTATTTAGTATATTAGTATTTTTTAGTGTACATTGGACCATGATAATGATTATGATGTAATTATAAGCATCTCTAAGTGTTATGTGGCTTTGAGACCCCTAAAAATGAATAACTCAAGAAGCTTAGAGCCCATGGTGATGGATGAGTCTTCTGTAAGGACAATGAATTTATCTAGGATCATGAAGTCAACCATCTTAAAGAGCAAGACTATGATCCAGTGGCTAAAGTCAACATTGGAAGAGTAACTGTGATTTAAAAGTGAGTAGAGAACAACATAAACAGAGAAAGAATATCCAGAGACATGAACCACAAAGAAGTATTTTTTTTTTCCCCAGGAGCTTAGAGAATTCATGAACTAAGAACAGAAATGGGGAGTATAGTAGTAGGGCTATTCAACTGCATTCCAGTCTGTCTTTTTCTGAGCACATGGTTGGCTGCACCCTCCCTCTCCTTTGAAGTTGAACACAGTCATATGATATATTTTGGACAATAGAATATAAGCAGACATGGTATGCTTTCCTTTCTGGGAAGAATCTTCTAAAAGTGAATGTCCAGGTCACCATGTTCCCCTCTCTTTCCCCAGTGTGATAATCAGCAATGCTCCAGTGGGGCATCCCCATCAGCTTGATTTCTTGAGTGAGAAAACATGAAACAGAGCCCTCAAGAAAAATCTCTGTAGGTATAAATTACTAAAATATTTGAACCTAGTTCATGTTGCATAATCCATGCAGCCAAAAAGATATGATCCAGGCTTTGAAGTAAGTGGAAGTGAAAGAGACAGAGTAGCCATAATGGATTGAGAGGGAGAGCAATTTGGTAGTAGAGAGGCCAACGAGAATAAAAAATAATCAAGGGAGAGATTAGAAATGAAAGGAGATCATCAGTGATGGAAGGAGGAGGAATCCAGAAGGTGTAATGAATGGTTTATAAGAAAGGTAAAGAGTGGTAACTTGGATTAGAGCAAAGTCAACAGAATTTAGCACATTCTGGAAGTAGATACAAGTAGAATTACATGGACTGAATAGTCTTAAAATTTTTACATTGCCCAAATAATAATAAGGTGTAAGATACAATTTGTTTAGATTAACTAAAATCTCATTTTCATGTTTAAAATACGCTACTGAAGATACAAATTGCAATTTCATGGCTTTCCACTAAATTCTAAAACACATAGCTATTTTGTGAGAGTGGGTTCTGGTGTCAACCTTCTACTTTTTCTTCTCTTTGGTCTCCTATACAAGAAGGCTAAGAAGAAAAAAGAATGTCTTTTGGGTGGTCCCATCCCTACATTCTAAAGTAAGTGCAGGCTTTTCCTTATTTGTTTATTCTCTTGATAATTTCAATGAGAAGTAGGGTGAGTGGAAGAGGAAATGAGATGTCTGAGTTTGGGCTTTCATTCATTTCAGATATATTGTTTCTATTTCCATCGGAAAAAAATACTAATGACAACTTATATTTATCAAACGTTTATAATACACTTCATATTTTTCTAGAACTTCATATGTTTTATGTTATATAATCTTCAGCATGAAGTGCATGCTTTTGTCGGTGCTCTTTATAGTTATGAAAAATGAGACCCAGGAAACTTACAAGGTGCCCAAAATCACATTTCTGATTAAGAATGGAGGAGGATCTCTCTCTGCCTGCCTCTCTGCCTACTTGTGATCTCTCTCTCTGTCAAATGAATAAATAAAATCTTTAAAAAAAAAAAGAATGGAGGAGGATTTACAAATTTGGCTGAACTCCAAAGTTAGTCTACTGGTTACAACTATAAAGCTTTATTAATATCAAAATATACCAGTGGCCTGATTATCTTTCAACATAGAATAAAAATGTATTAAGGAATAATGAACTGAAAGTAAATTTCAGTGAGAATAGCAAATAAATCTGTGATCAAGTCTTCACTAAATTATCCAAGTTTATATTGATATTTTAACAAGAAGCATTGTCCTTGACAACATGAGGAATCTCAGCTCTTTCAAGCAATACCTGTTTTTTTACTCAGTTTTATTCTTTTAAAACTTCTTTAGTATACACATACACATCTGTATATGGTTTGTATGCATTCATAGACATATATATACAATATGTGCATACATATGTGTGTATACATATGTATATGTATACACACACATATACACACACACACCAGGAGTATATATAAACATGTATAAACACGTATTTGGGTATGTACTTGTAATATTCTATCAATTACTTTAAAAATTTTGAAAGCCAAGTTTATTTACCTTTTAAGTGTACCATGATTTATATAGAGGCAATAAGAGAGTGTTAACAGAACTCTGGTATTATTTATATGCATATTACATATTCTGTTTTAATTAAAAAATTCAACCTCACCTGTTATGACAAACCATAATATAAATAATTTATGCAAAGAGATGTATGGGAATGAATCCATCTATGAGGGCATAGAAGTAACATCCTTCACTTAGGGATTTGGAATGACCTACAAATACTAACTGGCAGCAAGATTCATCATAATTCAAAAAATTCTTTACACAATGACAGACTGAATTGAAAACAGAAGGACACTGGTTGTTTTGTTACTATGGCTATTCCTGGCAGTTATCCAGGGATTACAACAGCACAACCTTACAAACAGCATAGAAATGGACTGTTTAACAAAGGGTCTCAGCAGGGTAATGAGCGGTGCACATTAATTCTCACTGTGCATTGATGAGCTCTCTCTGAACTTTGCCAAGGTTTAGACAATGGTGACAGGACTCTGGCACTGGTAGAAAATTTAGGCCTTGAAGAGTGCTTCAGGGGTGAGGTTTTTTTGTTTGTTTGTTTTTGTTTTTGTAGGAAACCGCATTTTAATCATTTAGACTAGTTACTGGTTTTAATTAGAACTAGAGTTTTAAAAAAGCTTGTGAAATATCAGAAAAAAAATCTTTGCTGTGACTGTCCTCTAAAGATAAGGATCTAGAAGTGATCTTAGATTAATCTTTAAGAATTATACATTTATTCAAGGCAGGAAAAACCTCTGCAAACTTTTAAATGGTATCATGAATAGGAAAAATGTATAGGATGGAGCATGGGCAATTGTTGATATTTATCTTACTCTACAAAAATGACAGTTTTAAAAATCTTTCAATCTAATATTATTATTTACATAATTAGCTGATTTGCCTACACATTTTCTTAAATTTTGACTTCTCAAAAACTGACTTCAGATTTTACATGTGTTTCAAATGACATTTTCATTTGTGATGTTGATCCCAAGGTGAGAGATCATTACCCTATATTTTTAAACACTAATTTGCCTTTTTAAGCCATACAAATTGAATATAATGAAATATTTGCGTGTGTGTGCATATATGTGTGCTTGTTCACACACATGCATATTCCTGCAATTGGTTCATCACAGTTGTTGACTGATAGCCGCTCTGAACCACTGAATAGTACCTTAGGAGAAAGTGATTAGAAAGCATTTACACTAATCTCAATGCAGTGCCTTCTTCTATGGCCTTGACTGGTTCTTATAAAAGAACAGTTCGCAGGGGTACAAGTCTGTGAATCGCCAGGTTTACACACTTCACAGCACTCACGATAGCATGTTTATAAAAAAAAAAATTGGAAGGGGAGGTGAACCATAAGAGACTATGGACTCTGAAAAACAACCTGAGGGTTTTGAAGGGTCGGGGGTGGGAGGTTGGGGGAACAGGTGGTGGGTAATAGGGAGGGCACGTTTTGCATGGAGCACTGGGTGTTGTGCAAAAACAATGAATACTGTTATGCTGAAAAAAAAAATAAATATAGAAATCTTAAAAAAAAAAAAGAACAGTTCGTCTGAGCATATTTTTCTGATATATAACTTTGTTCATGTTAGATCAGCCTCTCAAGGTCCACTCAGTGTCACCTTCCCACAGAGCTTTTCACATGCCTCCAATCTACCTATATACTCCCCTTGCTTGAGATTCACTCTCTGTCCCTCTTGTGCACATCATAATACTTCCATCAATCTGTTAGGGTGATTCTATATTCATACTTAGTTTCTGTACTGTATTAAATACACGGAAGGAGGAGTCCAAGTCTAAGTGGTCTTTATGTCATTGTCAGGGACTTGCTCAGAACATTGCACGAAGTAGTCCTTTCAATAAATGAATGAAATAAAGGTATTTTGGGCTTCTTGTTTAATTATTTATACTATGATATTTACCATACTGCTCCTTTTTATTCCCATGTTTTCATTTAATAAATTAAATGCTAAATTTTTAATTTTCATGTCCTCCCACTTAGGGGTTGGGGCTGGGTAAATGTCATTTCCCTGAAAAGGAAACTGACAATACCAAAATCCAATATATAATGTGAAGAACTAAGTATTTGTAGAAACATCCCACCAGACACATTTCCAGAAAGATTAAATGATTAGAAAAACACTTTTAATTCATAACAACTCAAAAGAAGAAGATATAAATCCAGGGATTTTGAGCTGACATTTGCCCTGAGGGCATCTGAATTCCTGTAATCCTCAGAAGCTTGAGTTTGACATGTGATGGGCCAAAAGCCCAAAACAGGAGGTAAATCCTGGGTCCCATGCAAAATGAATGATCAGATTCGAAACTTCATTATATAAAGCCAAAACATCCTAGCATACCCATACTCACTGGTCAACTAGAATAAAGCACACCCCACAGAGATAGATGATGGGGATGCATTCCTGATTTTAGTATTGGCTTTAATTAAATGTGAGTAAGAAGGAGGGAAAAATGCCTGCTATGGGAATTCTTAACCACTTATCCACGCAGATGTGGTGATCTCCCAAATAAAAGCCAAATACAAAATTTCTTTTAATAGGTTCTGTTTGGTTGTGTCTGTTTGGTTGTGTCACTAAAGACCTAACAGAAACTCATATAAAATTTCTCTGAAGAAATTCATATCAACGAAAATCTCAAATGTTTCAACAAACGATGTTTCAAGGATTACGTGTACTCCAATGATAAAATATCAGAAAATACCCAGTAAAACAAATTACTCTGGGCAGAGTCAGGAGAAATAATAAATTGCAGGATCAGATATTCAAGTATTCAGATATTAAAGTTATCTATATATAAGATAAACATAAAATAAATATTATATATCACATTTAAAGGATGAGAAGATATATGAAACACAAAGAACAAAAACAATAAAAAAAAACTATTAGAAATTACAAGGGAGGTTTGCAGACAAAAAAACCAGTATGTCTTTTTAAAATAAAGATTATAATAAAATCAGAAATTCAATGGATTAATTATACTACAGATTGGAAAAGCTTTAGTATAAACTAGTGAAAAAGCAGGTATGTCAGAACTAATTATTTGGAAACCAGTGTGGAGAGAATGCAATGGGAAAATAGAGTTGAAATGCCATGGAAGTTCTAAAATAAATCTAATCAGATTTCTAAAAAGGGATAACATAAATGATGAGTAATGGCTGAGAATCTTCCTGGAATTGATAGAGGCCTTAATCCTCATGTGCTCTGTCAATGTAAATTAAGCAAGGTAAATGGGAACCAAGATTCATCCAAATGAAGCTAAAAATACCAAAGACAGGGAGAAGATTTTAAAAGAAGCCAGAGGGAAAAGATGGGGAAATATGATGGAATAATGATCATATAGGAAACCTCACAAGAACAACAATAAAAGTCAGAAAAGAGTGGGCTGATAAGCTCAAAACTCTGAGAAAAAAATAACTGTTAGATTAAAATTGCATAGCAGCAATACCATCTGTCAAGAACGAGGGCAAAATGAAGACATTTCCAATTAAAAAAAAAAAAAAAGAAAAGAGAGTTGTTAAGAGAAGAATTTACTACCAACAGAAAGACATTACTCAAGTGTATTATTCTAGAAGAAAATATGATCCCACAGAAAGAATGTCTATATTGATATAGGGGAAAAAATGGGAGTAGAGCAAATCATTATGTTAAAATATGTTCATGCTAAACAAATACCAGTTATATGAAATAATAGAATTAATGGAGTATTTTTAATATTAAATAAAAATCAAGTTAGAACTAAAATAGTAATAGATGTCAGCAGGGAGTTGATCAGTTTAGTTTTCTAAGGTCCTTGTATTGTTTGGGAGAAAAGACAAAGTATTGATTAATTGGTATCTTACTAAGTATGCTTGTTAAAATAGCCACTTAGTTTAGTGAATAAAATAAATGAGTAAAATAAGTAAATAAGTAAGAGAAGAGAGAAAAAATAGAAGGAAGTGAATTTAGATGATAAAAATGAAACTGTTTTAAGACATTAATAATGTGTTACCACTCTCTTATTAATCTAATCAGACAAGCAGTTGTTTCTTTAAAAAATGACAGCCCACTTAATTGTATTGTAACATCCTTGAGATAAGGTAGTTTATCCAAGCAGATGTGTGATGGTCTGCCTAGCCAAATGAGAGATAAAATAGTATGTCTAGATTTTTATCACCAAAAAAGATGCTCTGATTCTCAAAGTCCTGCATTAGTAATTAGAAAGAGACATCACCAGAATACAGGACAAGAGATCTGATTACCAGGGCTTTGTCCTTTGTCTCTTTGTCCACTGGTTTGTAAGTTGGCTTCTAATTGCATCTCTGGAATAGGAGTAAGAACTCTGCAAAGCACTCACATGAAAACAAATAATTTATATTTAAAATCAGTTCTGGGGCAACTGGGTGGCTCTGTCGTTAAGCGGCTGCCTACCGCTCAGATCATGATCCCAGGGTCCTGGGACTGAGCCCCACATCAGGCTCCCTGCTCACTCCCCCTGCTTGTGTTCCCTCTCTGGGTATGTGTCTCTCTGTCAAATAAATAAACAAAATCTTTTTTTTTAAAAAATCAGTTCTGTGTGTTTAGTTAGCTCAATAATTCCTGAATAACTATGTAATAAATACTGGGGACTTGCATACCTATGGTCCAGACCCAGAATCAAGAGATCTCTGCTATGGAATCCTTACTGTGTGTGGGTAGCCCTGCAGAGCCATCAATGCCAGTTTTAAACATATTTAACCCAATCTTACCCTCGGTTCACAAGGCACGGCTCATCAATCAGTTTATTATCAACACATTTTTTAAAAGACTAACCTTCAATTATTTACATGCTGGTTAAAAATAGACAGAAAAGTTACCTAGTCTGTGTAACAGCTTGTATAGGAAAGCAGATAAAGTGTATATGAGGAAGTTTGGAATAAATTTCATATTCATGGGTGATGATAGTGTGAAGTACAAAATTGTCACAGAAGCACCAAGACAAATGTGAAGTTTTCAACTGGAATTTGAAAAAGTGCACTGCAGTTTCAAAGAGTGAAATACTTGTAATGCAGTCAAAAAAAGGTTTCCATCGGAAAAGATTGAATTAAGGTGCTGAAAAGATAAACTTTTAGATGACCAGGATGACTTGGTTTCTTAAGGTGCGGATAACTAAAATTGTGACCTTTATACTGATGACCCTTTGATTACAGAATACACATTTCTCCTCTGTTCCTGCCCTAAAGACAAGCTATCTTTCAATAGTGTCAGATGCAATCAAGGCTCATTTGACTTTTACAAATATAATTGTGACAATTTTGACCTTTGTGTCCTATTATTTGGGGGAACTTAAGGACAAAGTCACTTTAAGTGTCTTACCCTGAGTGTTTTCCATAACTCATGTTCTCCTGCTGTCTCATTGTTTACTGTTTGATATATCTGATAGTATCTGTGTAAGAAACCTTGGAAAATGACTTTCCTAGGGGGTCTACATTAGGAATAGTAAGTGTTTCAGAATGCCTTAATCTTTTATTCCACAGGTATGAATCATTTCTCTACTTTAAAATTCAAACTTCTAGTAAGTTCAACAATCTTACCTGAATTTACTTTTTTCAAGAAGGAATCTACAATGATATCATAGCTATGGTTTAGAGTTATCACAGGTATAATGTAAGTTTTACTGTACTTCCTTACTGTGGAGAGTAGGAGAGCATGGGTGGATAACTTATACTCATCTGTTTATTTTACAGACATTTACTAATCATCTCCACCATGTGTGGGCCCCTCTGGTGGGTATTGTGGGAGATACCAAGAATTAGAAATCATTTCTGCCTCAGTCAAGACACTGACATTTGCACAGAGGAGACAAGGCATGTGTGTTAATAGCTAGAATATAATGGTTGGGGAAATTCATTTGAGACTTATCTCTATTTATAAGTGGTTTTTTTAACTGGAGTTAGCCAAATTGGCATAGATTTAAAAAATAGTTAATTTATTTAACAAACCCTCATTAGTGTCTATCATGTGTTGTTAGCCAGTGTTAAGTCTTACTAGAGATGCAGTTTCCTGTGGACTTTATACTCTGATTCAAAAAAAAGTCTGAATATGTATGCATTGAAAAACAACAGTGACATTAGAGAGAATATTTTTTAATCTAAATGTTGGTAAAAATTAATCTATGGTGAACAAAGGTAGCTTAGTGTCTTGTCAGGTATCAGAATTAATCACTTATGAAGAGAAGAAAATACAAGGGTATAAATGATAGTTTTGTATTGTCTAATACTAAGTTAAATACTGTCACATAAACAAGTAAATAAATTTGTACTTGAATAAATCCCACAGACAATACATGTGATCATCCAATGGTCCAAGCTGGATAATGCTTAAAAACAAAACTTGATCAGAAATATCATCATAATTAAACATGTTAAAAAAGCAAAGACAAACAAAAAAACTCCGGTTCAGGGACTATATCTTTAGCAAAGACTAAAAGTCTTAGAGGGCCAGGAAACCTTAAAATATATTTAGAAATGATCAGGAAATTATATGGGTGAAAACACATGATTTTGGCATAAAACAAAAGTGCCTAATGTTAGTATAATGGTATACTGTCAAACAAATGCTTTTGTAATAGATTGTTCTTAGTTAATAAAAATAAATATTTTAGGAAAAAAAGATGTAGAAACCTTTTTTTTTTACTTTATGTTAATCTTGAACAATTTTTTGAATCAGATCAGAGTCTGTCTTAAATTGAATTGTTTTTCAATATATTTAAATGAACCTGATCAGTTATAGTTCACTCCTTACTCACCTGTGATGTTATAGAAAATAATATCCTTCAGGTAAAACTTCAAGCTGAAATTAAATAAACTGCCACACTAAAAATAGTACATTGGAAAAAAATCTGTCATTTTCTTAGAATTAAATCTTAATGACATTTTTTATCCTTTTCCTTCCAGGCAAGATTAGATATATAACCCTCAGGTTTCCCAAAATACTTTGGGAATATCTCTATTATTGTACTGAAGTATATAAAAAGTACATAAAAAAGTATATTCCTTAAGTATATAAAAATTACTTAAGTGCCTATCTCACCTGGGATTAAAGTTTATATTTTCAGTGCCTAAATTTGAGTTAGGCAAAAAAATGCTGAACTAATAATATTGTATTATACTTCCATAAGGAGACATCATGAAGAATATCTTATTTTAGAAATTACATGTTCCATTATTCAAATTTATTTTTATTTATTTTTTTAAAAGATTTATTTATTTATTTATTTATTTGACAGAGAGAGAGCACAAGTAGACAGAGAGCAGGCAGGGAGGGGGGAAGCAGGCTCCTTGCCAAGCAGAGAGCCCAATGCGGGGCTCGATCCCAGGACCCTGAGATCATGACCTGAACCAAAGGCAGAGGCTTAACCCAATGAGCCACCCAGGCACTTCTCAAATTTACTTTTAAAAGAAACCTCACATTAATTTCATGTGATAGGAAAACTCAATCACAATTAACAAAGAAATGATATCTGTTCAATCAAGAAAATTCATGGTATGGTTTGCCTTTTTAAAAATTTATTTTTTATTTAGCGTAACAGTATTCATTCTTTATTTAGGACTTGGTTTTGTTTCTGTTTTGATTTGTTTTGTGTTCTAAAGCAAATGTCATTTTTGAAAAACCACATTTGTTTATATCTGTTTTCAATTCATTTATTTTGTTTTCTGGGAATAATAGATGCAGATCAGTGTTTATTATTTAATAACACACAGATGTTCCATATACCACAGATAAACAAACTTTCAGCCCACTGCTTCAATAGTGCCACTGTAAATTAATCCTCTGAATCAAATGCAAACTTTTTATTGTTGAACTCATGTAATTCTAGATTTTAGATCTGCTTATGTGGGTAATTTTCTCCCAGAATACCCTTGCCCTTAATTTATATTTCTACTTTCGTTTTTATGTAACAATTTGAGTTTTCAAATTCCCAACTCAAGCCTTCTCCATTCCACTCTGTTTCCTCTGTTCATTTATGAAACTTCTGACAAGCTACTTTTGGGGGGGTTTCCAAAAAATTTTATTATTTTTTAAATATTTATTTATTTGAAAGAGAGTGTGTACACACACACGAGTGCACTTGAGGTTGCTGTTTAAATCTGCTTTGAGGCACTTGAGCACCTGGGGGAGGGGTTAAGTAAGTGGGAGAGAGAGTCTTAAGCAAACTCCATGCTCTGTGTGAACCCCGGGGGGCTCAAACTTACTACATGAGATCATTATCTGAAAGGAAACCAAGAGTCCTATGCTTAATCAACTTTGCCACTCTGGTGCCCCTAAAAGTTTTTAAGTAATCTCTACCACCAACGTGGGGCTCAGATTTACAATCCTTAGATCAAGAGTTGCATGCTCTATGGATTGAGCCAGCCAAGTACCACCCCCATCCTCCATCCTATTTTTTTTAATAAATCTTGCCTAAGGGTTAGGGGAAAACTTAAGGAAAAGTTTCAATGCCTAGTAGTGTGAGACTGATCTGTCATATACTGTTTTGTAGGAGGCAAAATTATGCATAGAATGTACAGGAGTAGATAAGAATATCTCTGTATCTATAGAAGTCTCTGTAATATCAACTTTAGCATTGAACTTCCTCTTAGTCTTCAATTTATGTTTTTGTACTATATTTTTCTGATAATATTTATGTCCAAAACATTACTTTACTGATATTTTAAAGTATCTTAAATTCAAGAATCATATTTGAAGAATGTAAGTAGTATCCATGAGAGATGTTTATTCAGCAATTTATTATATAATTGCAAAAATAAAACAATCCTTAGCTCCATTTGTTTTGCTAACAATTACAATTAAAGAAGAAATTAGCAAAAGATTGTGATTAGGGAATAAATTCTTTTAAAAATCTTGAAACTGTTGGGGAGCTTGGCAGGCTCAGTCAGTTAAGCGTCTGACTATTGATTTCAGCTCAGGCCATGACCTCAGGGTCCTGGAATCGAGTCCCATGTCAGGTTCTGTGCTAACTCCCCGCTCTCTCTCACTCTCCCTCCAAAGATAAATAAATGAATGAATGAATAAATAAAATTAAAATCTTGAGAGTGCATGTTAGAAAAAAATGTTAAAAAACCAAGTATTTCTCAACATAACTTCAATGTTACTATACAATTGAAGAAAAAATTCTTTCTACACTAGTATGAAAAGAAATATTTAACATTTATCATGTCTTATTTTCTTTTTAAGAAATATAATCATTATTTTTGAGAGATATTCTTAATCCTATAGTTAACACTGTCTTTCTCAGAATAAGCCTTCAATAAATTGTTGTTGAGTATCAATTGTAGGATAATTTCCAATGAATCATCATCTCTTATATGGTACAAATCAGAATTATACTGGTCTATGATATCCTACCTCTGTATTAACTCTCTCTTCTTTGCCTCTGAACTATCTGACGGTACATTTTAACTATGACAACTTCCTGTTTAAATCTGTTTTGAGGAAAAAGTTCAGTCAGAAAGAAGGGATTAACCCTTCTTAACATGTCATGTGGTTTTCCTAATCCCTTGCCTCTAATACTTGAGATAATAGATAGTTATAAGATTTCTCATTAAAAGTAAAAATCATTTGCTTTCCAAAGTGCTTTTTTTTTTTTTTAACAAAGAAAGGAAAATTATTAACAAATATGTTGTGGCTTAGAGTATTTTGGGGGGGGGTCTCTCTTTCATGAAGGGAGCAGAAGAAATTGAGACCTTTACTTAAGTTGAAGTCCAACCCATGTGGACTTAATGAACAAATTGCAGGTGGGCAGAAGAGCTAAATTTGAAAGACAAAAACCTTAGACTCTTAAGTATTAAAAAAATAATTATAATAACTTCATGAGCTCCAATTAAGGAAGAATTTTTCCAACAATGCACAAAAACATCACAAGCCATAAGGAAAAATTAATAAATTTGAGAGACTCAAATTTTAAAACTTCGATACCCCAACACACACACGTATACCTATTTTAAACAAATCAAAAAACAAGATCCTAACTGGGATAAATATTTGCCTTATTAATATTCAAAAAATATAACAAATTACTATGTATCATTCATAAAAGTCAAAGGAAGTAAATGGGAAATTCAGAGGAGAAACTAGTCTATAAATGTAAGGGGAGGAGAAAGAGGCTAACAGGGAATTGCAAATTAAAGCAATGAGATTTCATTTGCATGCAGATTAACCAAATTAAGATAGTGAGAACCTGAAGTTAGTGATTTTGCAGACAAACAGAAACTTTATACTCTTGGTGGAAATGTAAATTAATAAAATAATTTGGAGAACAGTATTTTCTTTTTTTTTTTTCTTTTTAAAGATTTATTTATTGGACAGATAGAGATTACAAGTAGGCAGAGAGGCAGGCAGAGAGAGAGAAGGAAGCAGGCTCCCAGCTAAGCAGAGAGCCCGATGCGGGGCTCGATCCCAGGACCCTGGGATCATGACCTGAGCTGAAGGCAGAGGTTTTAACCCACTGAGCCACCCAGGCGCCCCAGAACAGTATTTTCAATATCTGGTGAAATACATATAAACTCAGAACAATTCCTTTCTCAGTAAGCCACATAGAGAAGCTCTTACATAGGTGCTCTAGGAGACAAGACAGCAAGACTGGATCTTCATAAAAATATTGGTTTTTGTTAACATAACAATGGAATTAACTTGAGTGTCTCTCAGCAGAAGACTAGTTAAATAAAAGTGGCATATTCCTATTTTAGAGTACTAGTGAGTGATTTAAGTAAAAAGGGCCAGAAAAGCACTGAACTTAAGATAGCTGTTATATGTGGAGACGGAAGAGCTAAATGTAATTCCACCTTTTGTGTTTGACTTAGGTTATTACTAGACTGAGAAACTAATTATGGTAAATAAGGGACTTCAACATGGTCTGAAATATATTAAAAGAGAAACTTGAAACAAAGGAAACAGATATGCTAACAGTTGTCACTTTTGGGTCATGGGGAATTAAAAATAAATTTGCATGTTTATTTTTTAGTTCTTTCTCTTAAAATTAAAAAAAATCATGATCATAATATCACTACTCTTCAATGTTTTTAACTGAAAATACTAGGATGCTTCCACTAGAGTGCAAAATTACGACAACGTTACTATCAAAATTCAGAGCTACACTGCAAGTCAATTCCCATTTATTTGAAACTGTTTTTTGATTTAGGCTTTCCATTTTTGTGATAATACCTGGAGCAGTTTTAAGTTCCCTGAAAAACAAATATTTGATTTCCTCCCTAGAATATAATAAAAGAGCAATCAGGAGGCAAAACAAAGTATAGTGAGGTCCTGTTAGGCTCATTTATGAATCATAAAAGGCTTGATAATGTTAAATACCAAGTGCAATGCTAGGACAGCATGCTGGGAAGCATTCATGCAGTTGGAAATCCATAGCATCACTGGTCTTCTTCAAAATAATGTAAAATAAGGGTGAATTAGATCCCAATAGACTTTCCACTTCACCATTGTTGTGTTATAAACTGAAACTGAATCTCTTTCCCACTGTTTTTTATAAGAAATCTGCCAAATGGTCAAGCTTTTGTTTGTTTTTAAAATTTCAACAGCACTTGATGCTAGAAAAAGAAGCCTCATTAAAAAGAAAAAGCTTTTATTGACCAATACACTCTAACCAAACACAAATGGTTAATGTTATCAAAATACAAGCCTCTTTAAGCACAGAGAAGTTGTAACAACCTTTGGAAAATAAGTTGGCCCCTCCGGAAGATATAAGTTTAAAATGTTATTTAAAAGAAAACATACACTTTTAATAGACTAAAACTTCAACCTACGCAATTTTTTTTTAAAGATTTTTATTTATTTATTTGAGAGGGAGAGCATGCAGGGGGATGTGGCAGAGGGAAGGAGACAGAAACTCAAGCAGACTCCCTACTGAGGGCAGAAACCCCTCTGAGGCTCAATCTCACTACCCTGATACAGACCTCAGTAGAAAACAAGAGTGGGGGGCACCTGGGTGGCTCAGGGGTTTCGGCTCAGGTCATCATCTCAGGGTCCTGGGATCGAGCCCCGCATCGGGCTCTCTGCTCAGTGGGGAGCCTGTTTCTCCCTCTCTCTCTGCCTGCCTCTCTGCCTAATTGTGACCTCTCTCTCTGTCAAATAAATAAATAAAATAAAATAAAATAAAGAAAAGAAAACAAGAGTGGGTTGCTCAACCAACTGCACACCCAGGTGTCCTTCATCTATACAATTCTAATGAGGTAAAGGGACTGTGAATATGGTTTTAAGACCCTCTCATTTTTTAGTTGTAATTATAAAAAATAGATAGCATCCAAATTCCCAAATTGCTCAGGTAAGAAATAACTGTGGATTTGCAGACATAATATTCCATCACACAGTTTATCAGCATTATGACACTAAGTCAGAAAAGGCCCGGAAGATCACTGGTTTAAGAGTGTGCTGAAATTTGCCTCCAGCTGAGGCATATTCTGCTGGAAAGACGAAAAAGCAAAGAATTTCAAATAACAAGGAGTGTCTCTGATCTCTGGTCCATTTTTAACCTGCACATACAGAGACTTTGCATACCGCTGTATTAACTTATGTATGGATGTTTACAAGTATAAATTTTCCCGAAGTTTTCCACTGCCAAGGCAAACATCACCAGAGATTTGAAAATAATTTTACTGCCCTTGTCTCCTTTAAGTAGTCCCATAATAATATGTGCTGCTAGCTTATTGCAGCTTAGGTGTTTTCCCTCATGCTTATGAATAACTCTAGTTGGCTTTATGAATAACATACTCACAACAGTAGTCTCATGAGCCCATAAATGAGTTATTAGCCATAAAGAATACACAACCCAAAGCTACAAGTAAAATTTATGCCTAGCTTAATACAATGGTTGCATTAACAAGTTGTGTTCTCACCTCTACTCAGTCAGGCTCCAACAGAGTCGGCAGTTACTTAGACATAAGCTGGAAACAAGGGGGGTGGGGGGCGGGTGATAAACAGGCTACACATTAGAAACCTGAGGGTACAATACGCCCATTTTGTGCCTTTCAACATCTTGGCCTAGGGGCTTCCAGTACCCTGGGGTTGACAGACCAAGAGTCACAAGTGTAGAACATGTGTTCTGCTCTTCAGCCTCTGCCCCCTGGGTAACCTAGAGCTTCACTGTAATACCTTTACATTGGGGTTTCAACCCCTTCCCCTCAGGGAGGGAAGATGGCCAGGACAGTTTAGGCAAGAACTTTATGGGGGAAAAACTACCCCTCCAGGCCAGGAGGTAGGAGGAGTCTCTTAGATGATTGGAAACAAAGTCACTGGGAGACAACCTCCAGCTATGACCCCAACAGACAGAAAAAGAAACGACCCCCCTGACTGCCACCGCCCCCACCCCCTGCTCCCACATTTGCCACCTCCAGACCTGCCCACTCTCCCATCTTAAGCGTGTATTGTCCTTAATAAACTGCTTTGTGCTTGCTACCTTCCTTATTGGCTGTATTTATTCAAGCATGGGTCCTTGGGTAAATCTTTTGTGGGAAATCCAAGAAACAGAGATCTCCATTCACAAAATACAGACTCTGCCACTTAGAATAGCTCAATAGCTAACCTTGGTTTAAGACGGAAAAACTTTATAACATATTACATAGAATATTATATAAAAACTTAGAATGCTTTAATTTCAAAAAGGAAAGGACATCACAATGCATTTCTTTACTTGGTCCTTGAATAGAAACTTTCACTGGGGCCTTCAAAGGCAACATAAAAACAAAAGCATTTGGAAAATATGTAGCATTTTCTCTAAGAAGAGTGGTGCTTGAGTTTAACATTTGTTGTGGAACACTGTCCAACATTTGCGTCATTCTTTCAATAAATATTCTTTAATGCTGAACACTTTCTACAATTGTATCATTTGTGTCTCCTGATTATTTTCAGTATAGAAAGCAAATGAATACTACTAAGTATATAACACAATACAGAGGACTACAGATGCAGTGAACTGATACGGTAAAATAGTGCTCTTATTTAGATTTTAATTAGCCTGATGACTCACAAAAAATATCAACTTTTATAGCTGCCCAACAAACTTCAAATAGAATGGCTCATGGCACCAATCATCATTAAAACTCAATAGATAGCCTGCCTGATGGAAAGACCTAAAAAGGCAGGTTACCTATATAAAGGAAAACTGCCTAGATTGCTCTTCTCTTTCCTCTGTAGTAGGACATATGCCATCAACATTTTTGAAATTTACCAAATCATTTGTTTCTGAGTAATTTTTATTTTAAAAATGTATTTAAGTAGTGCTAGGTTGAAATTTTAGAACATTTAGGCAAGGACAATATAGCTCTTTACTTTCAGTTTTAATAGAATTCAAATTTGACACATTACCAAAGCATAAAATAAATCAAAGAGGTCCAAACATGTTTTGATTTTACCTCTAATGATTACTTTGATTTTAAAAATATACATATTAAATAGTAATTTTTTAAACTGGGTGTCTCTCCTTTGCTGGTATCCTAAATATCATCCCTCCCCACCAATTATCTTGCCTATTGCTAATCTCACACTGAATTTGACTTTCTATTAATTTTTCCCTATATTTAATTCTAAGATAAAACCACCAGACATAGATCATTTAGGTAGAATGAGATAACTGAACATCAAAAGTTCTCATTAACAAACAGCTTTATTATTAAAACTTAATGCTGATATTATGGACTCTGATACAAAATTAATATCAATAGCAACCCTAATCCCTACATTTTTCACATTGTAATAGTGTCTACATGTTTTACGTTTTAGTTCTTAGCAAACATGCTCATTAACAATATAGTAGAAAGAATAAGTAAGAAAACACAAATTTCATACTTAATGTGTCTGTATTGTTTATCAACTACATGTCAAGCACTGCACTAGGGAATATATATATATAAAATACTAATTATTAATATGACATTATCCCTACTTTATTTTTGAGAACACTAAGGTTCAAAGAGTTTAAGGCAATGTGCCCAAGGCATAAAACTACATAGCAGAAGAATTAGGATTTGAACTCACATCTGCCTTAACAGGGCCTTACTAGTGTGCCGTGTTGTGCAGGCTTACCATGGAGATGATGGAAGGGGAAGGTGCTTTCAGGGGAAGGCTTGTGACTTTTTAAGGACTAACTGCCTCAGGGAGCCATGTTCTCCTAATATCTTCCTTGTATCTTCATGTTACATCACCAAGGAATCATCTCTCATTAGATCATAATATATTTGAGAGATTATACCAAGCCCTGTACTTTGAGGGTCTTCTCAAAAAAGAGATATGGAGGGGCTACTGGGTGGCTCAGTGGGTTAAGCCTCTGCCTTCAGCTCAGGTCATGGTCTCAGGGTCCTGGGATCGAGCCCCACATCAGGCTCTCTGCTCAGCAGGGAGCCTGCTTCCCTTCCTCTCTCTCTGCCTGCCTCTCTGCCTACTTGTGATCTCTGTCTGTCAAATAAATTAATAATAAAATATTTTTTTAAAAAGTTAAAAGAAAAAAAGAGATATGGAGAAGAAGGTGGTTAAGACAGGTTTTAGTAAAATAACAAAGATTCAGAACTGTAAAGGCAAATACAAATTAAACACAGGAGGCTCAATTCTCCCTATTGAAAATAAAAGAATAAATACCCTCCCCTTTTCTTAGAACATTTACTTTAGAAACCTTGTAAGTCCTTTCTCTCTTTGAAATACATATAAATCTTCAAAAAGTTAATTAAGCCTCTTTCCAGCTTTATGACCTAGGAATGCCTTTCCCAAGGATCTGGGGGGTATCTTTTTGAAATGTAATCACCATAGAAGATAACACCCTATTTCCAAATTTTTGTGGGAGAGGAGGAGCCTAATTTTCGTGGGTGGGAGCCTAAGACCTACCTTTCTCATAAAGACTTGAAAGTTTATTTTTCCATTGTATAAAACCAGTCAGTAAACACAGATGTTCATCCCAGTTTCCAAATAAATTTAGGAGGAACCGTATTAATAAATGGTGTTTTTAAGCCTTCTTACTTGAGGACTAGGTATTGTTTATCTTGAGGACATATATGCAATGGGTTGTGTCTTCCTGGCTATTAAAAAAGGTGAGATTTCTTTGTTTTTCAATCTCTTAGTGAATTGCTTTTGGTGTGCACTCCATTCTGGTGTCATGCCTATTCATTAATAAAATTATTTTATTTTTCATCTACCTTTATGAAAAGGTTTTCTAGGTTGGAAAGAGGTTTTATTTTTAATTGTATTTCCCCATCACCACACTTGTGTAAATACAGCCTCTTGATGGCTATCTCCCTTCTACTTAACCTAGTAAAGCCTAAACAAAAAAAAAACAAAAATAAAACAAAAAATTGAAAATGATTTAGCACATAGTTCATATAAAAGAAATATTAGTTGCCTCTGCACCCAAATTTATATAAAAATAAGTAGTGTAATTTAGATGGGCTCCAGCCCATAGTTTCAGGTATGGACACATGACCCAAGTCTGGCTACTCCCACTACCACTTCCCTAATTTTAGCCTTTTGGATTAGTTCAGAGAATGAGCACCTTATCCAAACTGACCCAACTGATACCCATCCCACCTTACCCTAAACCCCCACCATGGGTTTTGCTGGAACTTTGGCAAAAGAAGATCTCTATCTCTTTCAAAAGGAGGGCTTTAAGGACCAGGTAAGCCCAGAGTAGAGTTTCTTTAGTTCAGCATGACTGATGATTAGGGCCAAATAATTCTTTTTGTGTTGAAGGGCTGTCTTGCACATTGTTTCGAGGTTAGCGGCAATAGCTTCTACCTTTAGACAGTAGTAGCAAACCCCACCCCCCACCTCCTTAAGATAGTAAAAATGTCTTTGTGGGCAAAAACAAACAAACAAACAAACAAAAAACCTAAAGAACAAAAAAACTCCCTGAGGTTGATAACCATTGGCCTAGAGCCACCATAGTTCACCTTTGTCACCCTATGGAAGATAGTACTTAAGAATAAAACATACGGAGAGGAGAGTAAAGCCAGGAGACAATAAGGTAGCAAAAGAGAGGTCAGTCATTAATGACATACTTTAAGACCCTGGAGCCAACTATACTTGAAGTAAGAACCACCACTGGAGTTTTTAGTGTCATGGGGCTTTTAAAAAATTATATTTGTATAAGCTATTTCTAGCCATGTTTCTGACATTTGCACCTAAAATAGTTCTGATTGATTGTATAACTATCATACAACTTACATTTAAACAAGTATGACAGATATTGAGCTGCTAATTAAAGTGTGACAGGTGTTATGCAAGAAGGTTAGTGTGAAAACTCATTGCAGGTGGGTTTTGTGGGGTGGGGTGGGGTGGGATGGGGAAACATCACTGGGGAAGAGTTTCTGAAGTTAAACAGAAGTAATTCAGGTGAAGTGATTGAGGTGGAGGTTGAGGGCAGTGGTACACAGAGAGCTAAGCTGGAAGCAAAAGAGAACAAGATTGGGAAAAGTTCACATGGCTTTGGCTAGATAGAGCAGAATAGAATAAAATATAGAAAGGTGTGCCTATTAGAGCACACATTGATTCTCAAATTTCAGAGAATATCAGAATCACCACTGAGGCTTGTTAAAAGAAAGACTACCAGTCTCTACTCCAGAGTTTTAGATCTAGTAATTCTAGGGTACGGCCTGAAAATTTGCATTTCTAGCAGATTTGAAACTGATATTGATTCTGCAGGTCTGTGGAACATACTTCAAAGACCTCTGGTGTCAGGAAATTTTAAGGGATAGTGCAGGATCCCAAGGCTAACAGTAGCTGAACTGTAACTACCCCTAAGATCCGAAGAAATAAAGCTATGTAGGGTATAAATTGGAACTGAGAACAGGAGAGAGATTTGTGAAGAGCAGGGATCATAATGAGAAAGTGAGGTGCCTTGTAAGGATGCAGCCAGCTAAGGCAACAGCTCAGGGAGTGAGGAAGGAAATAAATATTCTGACCTCACTCTCTTTCCCTCCCTTGGATCTCTTTCTGGGAGCCCTATTGATTTACTCCAGGTAAGGCAACCTTCCAATACAGAAAGCACGGTGGAGAAGATCTGAGACTAGTTCTGAATAGTAAAAAGAAGATTTCCATAACAGATAAACAATGACCAAATACGAAAGGTTTATAAATATATAGTCAGTCCTATATCCTTAGAATAATGGAAACTACTGGAGGATTTTATGCAAGAAAAGGGCACGATAAGGGGCACCTGGGTGGCTCAGTGGGTTAAAGCCTCTGCCTTCGGCTCAGGTCATGATCCCAGGGTCCTGAGATTGAGCCCCGCATCGGGCTCTCTGCTCCGTGGGAAGCCTGCTTCCTCCTCTTTCTCTCTGCCTGCCTCTCTGCCTACTTGTGATCTCTGTCTGTCAAGTGAATAAATAAAATCTTTAAAAAAAAAGAAAGAAAAGGGCACGATAAGATTTTCCTTCTGAAACATGCCTTTTTCTTGCATAAAATCTTCCAGTAATACACACACATACAACCCCTCACAGAGATAATGGATTAGACGGAGAAGGACCTCATATTGGGATATTATTCCAGATGACAGTGGAGATGGAGCTAAGTAGGCAGGTTTTGGAATTATTTAAGGAGCACACTCAATAGAACATGGTGGAGTGAGAAATGATTTAAAAATGACTACTAAAAATATGACTACTAAATTTTGGCTTGGGAAACCTATTGACTCATTGCTCCATGTACTGATATAGGAAACTCGTCAAAAAGGAAGGCTCAAGAAAGAGAAATAATAAATTCAGTCTGGAATATGCTACCTTTGAGATGCTTATGAAAAATTTAAGCCAAAAATATAACAGAAGTGGGTTGATATATGGGTCTAAGGCACAGGGCTGAAGACATAGAATGGTAAAATTTCAGCAGAAGAAAGGTTATCAAGCTACAAGACAAGGTAAGCTTATCCAAGGAAAGCAAGAAGTTTAGGGTATTTATCTGGTTATCAGTAAGAGTTACTATTTTTTTTTGTTGTTGTTGAAATTAGCATATTTATAAATATGCAAACCGGGTTGAGTTTGTACAAAGAAAAATATACTGACTATAATCATCATTCTATTTTAATATGACTAGTGCTAAATATTAAAAACCAAGGCTATGTCGACAATATGAGACATGAGGAGGGTACCAAGAAAGGGAATACTAGTAAGGGAGAAAAGGAAGGTGAAGTGACAGATTTGGCACCAAGAAGAATAAAATGACTCAATGACTTGAAGCCCTCATCAGTGGTCTCAACTCAATACCACAGGTAATTTTCTGGAGAAACAAGTATTAACTGATAATATCCCCCTTACTAGTCCCTTACTTGGTGTATCATCTTTAAAACCATAGATTGAAATCATTATTTCCTAACCTCATTTTCTACTTTTAATTTCCTTGAAGAAACATAGATAATAAGTCAAAAAGAAACAAATTCTAGAAAACAAAAACCTTCAATCCATTTTGAATCTCAAAAATCTTAAAGGGCATTAATTGAGCACCTCTGACAAATATATACATAAAAACATTGATGATCTAAAACTCCCGAGCTCTGACTCAAATAAAAGCTTTATATAAGCTACTTATTCCAAGGTCTGATAGTGAATATCCATTGTATTGTTCTGTGCAGCATCTATTCTTCTTTCCTCAGGTATAAAAATCCTAATTTTCCTTTAAAATTCCACAGTTCCTCAAATCTAAATCTACATTGTTTTAAAAGAGGTTGATCCCCAACTCCTAGTTTCTTAAATGAATATACATACTCCCAAGCTATCCAGTGAGAATGGCACTTCCTGCTGAATGGGATAATTGGTTCAGGATTTAGTTTATGACCTACCTCAGGCCAATGAAAACAAATTTGTGGTCTCTTGATGAAACACCATCCAGGTGTTTTACTTCTACCTGGATGTTTGATCTAGAACTGCTGGTGGCAATTGTTCTTGACACTTGTTGGGAGGCACATGTCCAAGAGTAAAACAAATACAAGGAAGCAAGGACTAAACTGAGGCAAAATTCAGACATACCACCTCTGGACTTGTCAAAGATGCAAACATACGAGTTAACACTTTTGCTAAAGCAGCTGGAATTGGATTTTTGATGGTTACTGCTATATTAATAGAAATGAACAGGGTGCCTGGGTGGCTCAGTGAGTTAAGCTTCTGCCTTTCGCTCAGGTCATGATCCCAGTGTCCTGGGATCGAGCCCCGCATCGGGCTCTCTGCTTGGCAGGGAGCCTGCTTCCTCCTCTCTCTCTCTCTATGCCTGCCTCTCCCTACTTGTGATCTCTATCTGTCAAATAAATAAAATCTTTTTTTTTTAAAAAAAAGAAGTGAACATAAAGTTTAAAGTTTTATATTTGGTTCCAAATCATATATTGTCATCATCTTTAATGGATTTTACAAAGTTAAAATATAAATGGACCATTTAAGCAGAATTTTTTAAAAATAATTGATCGAGTCTGGAACTTTAGGACCTTATTGAGTAAATTTCAAGTCATTAAAAGAAGTATGTGGAAGATTTAAATAAAAATATATTTTAGGGGTGCCTGGGTGGCTCAGTGGGTTAAGCCTCTGCCTTTGGCTCAGGTCATGATCTCAGGGTCCTGGGGTTGAGCCCCACATTGGGCTCTCTGCCCGGCAGGGAGCCTGCTTCCCCCTCTCTCTCTTTCTGCCTCTCTGCCTATTTGTGATTTCTCTCTCTCTGTCAAATAAATAAATAAAATCTTAAAAAAGAAAAATATGTTTAAAAATGATTGTTTATTTATTGTTATTCTGCTTCTAACCAAAGCCCAATATCTCCTTCTTGATAGATGAAATATAGTTAGATAGATAGATACATACATACACATATACAGATAGATTCAGATCTCTCTTATTCCCTTACTCTTGATAATAAGTTTTGTAATTAATAGCAATGAAGTATTTCAAAATGCTGCAAAAATTGCCTATATTTGCTACTTCCATTAATGAGAACTTTTATTTAGGGTACAGTTCATATTGTATTTTAACATATATTTTGTTATTTTATAGAATATTTAGCAAGAATTACATGACTTAATATTACCGAAAATGTCAAAATAAACTTAAATGTTACAAAACACAAAACCAAATGCAAAGTTATTATTTTTTAAGATAAAAGAGCATATTTCAAAGGGATGAATTAATTGACACTACTGACTGAGAAATTATGAAATAATGCCTTCATTATAAACGAAAATTATCAATTATAAAATTAAAAGTTATGAAATAATGCCAAAGAAGGAATGTCTGGCTTATTCAACTAAATAAATAAATAAATAAAATGTTTATCCTCCTGCTTCCATAAGCTTAATACATTTGCATTATTTTTATACAGTATCATATTCCATCCTTTTGGATTGCTTTCATTTCTACTCTAAAGTAAGAACTATCCTATCCTCTAAAGATAAGAAGTATCAAAAATAAAAAATAAAAAAAATAAAGATAAGAAGTATCCTATCCTAGTTTAGGAAATTTTTATCACAAAATTTGGAGTTTGCATCACTCATTCTTATTGTTGATTATGAACTTAGCATTATAAAGGTGAAAAAGAAATAAATTGTTGGGCACCCACATTATAATTTGCAAATTAGGACTAAATATTTTAAGGTACTAAATCACTACATACTCGTTAATTTATGACAGACACCTCTTTCTAATAGAACCAAACATCCCTCTTGATTCTTTATATTTAAGGGCAAAAACAATATCTACTTTATTATTTAAGAAAATACATACTTGAAATATATTATTGCTCTTTGTCATTAACCCCTGACCCTCAAAAAAATTTTTAAAAGTAAATCTTTTAGCAAACTACCAGAGGTAAAGACAATGATGAGAAAAGACACTTACATGATCAATCAGTTCACGGACCATTCCATTCCACTGTCCATTGGCATCATCCTGAGCTCCATATTTCCCATCCTCCACAAGTCTAATTTCATACGTAAAGCCAAGGATTGTCGATAACTCTCTGAGGAGGTCAATGCAGTAGCCTTCAAATCGATCATTCCCATAGAGAGGCTTGTCAGATTTCTTAAACAGGACATAGGGTTCCTCCTGGAAATAGTAAACATGAAGATAGGAGGTATTAATTAATCATAAAACTATGAGAATTGTAGCTTTCCTTAGAAGACAGAATATTTCACATTAATTTAGATAACAGTCAATTTTATTTTCTGTTAATTGTAATTAATATAAGGTGAAATCTTAAGAAGACAGACTACTTTGGGAATATTTGTGCTTCAAAAGAGAATATGTGACTATAATAATTTTACCATGACTATATAATAAAAATATGATATTACTGATCTTCTATCATATGTGAAAAATAACATATAATGTGATATATGCTATAAAATAAGTAAACATAAGATTGAATTTCACATGATTGCAATACCCCAACTTGAATCACATCATTTATTCAATATCTACTGTTCTATTTCAAGGGGGTGTATCAATGGAAGAATGGTAAAAACTCACTGCCTAATTGCCTACTATGTTCTAAAAACTGGAGTAGGGACTCTTACATATTACCACATTTTGTCCTAACAAATATGAAAATTATAACTGAAAAAAATAGTAACTTACTTTGGAATATAGAAAAAGAAACAACATTTATCATGGGTTTCTGCATTCATACAACAACATTTTAGGGAACACCTACTATGAGCCAGCCCTCCTCTATATAAAAGAGAAATTTTTGAGTCATGAAGTTCATGATATAGATGAAGAAATCAATAATAAATGTCTAAAGAAATAGAACACATGACTTCTGATGTTGATAAATGACATAAAAGCATAAAATAGGGCAATAGGATACAGAACAACTTCAAGGTACTTGGCAAGATAAAAGAGGACAAGACAAAATTGAGTAATATGTCTGGAAGTCTTTACTGAGGAGAGGAGAGATGAGGTAGAGCCTAAAAGATGAGAACCAGTTTAGCCATTTGAAAATTTGAAAGAAGAGAATTTCAGGTCAAGGACAGTAAGTAAAATCCCCAAGGCCAATATGATACTGGAGTGTTCCAGAAAGAGGACTACTGCCATCAGTGTGACTGAAGTCACATCCAGGAGGTGAGGGAATCAGTTGAATAAGGTCAGGATGAATAGAGAGTGAGGAGACTTACAGGCTCTGCACAACAGGTCCTGTTAAAAATTCATATGTTTAATTAAGTACTAAGAGAATCCATGCGTTAACATATTTTTGTGGGGCAGGAAGAGCATGGTATCCTGCGAATAAACCAGAGTGGAACTGGCTCTACTACTTACTCTCTGACCAGGGGTAAAGGCTCTGGAAGGCGCTTTCTTAGGGAGAGACACTGTGGGGTGGAAAATTTAGAGGAGGTTGCCATGTCAGTCTGTCTAGAAAGGTGATTACCCTCTTCCCAACCTCTGGAGAACAGCAATCATCCCCGGACGGTCATTACATCTCATTTTGGATATGATCGTAATGTGTCCTCTTGCCCGTACACATCTCAGAAACAAGACAAATTCCATCTTTCTTCCCAACCCTGTTGACCTGGCTTATCCCTCTACTGTTTCATAGATGCTCTAGCCTGACCAGTTGCTATTCTTCTCATGTTCCCACACACTGTCATGTATGACAGAACTCCTGCTTAGAGATCAGCACATTGTTCCACATTTTCAACTAATTTTTGGAATGCCCTTTCATCTTTCTGCTTTATTGGACCATATCCCAATAACAGTGCTTCTCCTTCAGCCCTCTTTCATGGAGATCATCTTTAGTGTCACCTCCCATCCTTCAGGTACAAAGGCACATTTGGTGTCCTCCTTGCCCCTCATTGCTACCCCAGATCATTTCTTCCCTCCTTCATGCTTCTATTCCTCTAAGCCTCATGCCATTTTACTATACCATGCTCTCTCTTTACAGTTGCTGTTATCCAATGAAATCTGAACCAGAAGATGTACTAAATATTTACCTACTGGATGACAATTTTGCTTTCTTTACCAACTCTTATCATTATTCTTTATGTATTCAAAATCCACCTACATGAAGCATCCAGTATGCTGTCTCAGTCCTTTTACCCCCTCATTGCCAAATCCTTTCCCTCACTGGAATTAGCCTCCTTCTCCCATGACCACAGCTACATTCTGCAATGGTCAGAAAATGATCTATCTCTATATTAAGATTTTTTAAAGCCCATTCATCTAGCTCATTGTTCAATCACATGCATGCCTACCATTCTTTGGTCCTATAAAGATCTCTAACTCAGCGACCCCCATACTTTCCCACTATCCATCAATCCCCTTTTAACCTCACTTCTGACTTCCAAACCTTGTCTGGCCTAGGTCTCATGGTCCATTAGCATAATTTCTATGCTATACACATCTTCAAGACTTTCACCACTTTTGTGCTAGAGTGCTTGGCCTTATAAAAAATATGTCTTACATGACATTTCTTTTCCTCTATGCCTACTCCCGAAGAGCTAAACAATGCTAATGGTTTATACTCACAATTAATATCCTCAAACGTTTTATGGTAGTATCTATTTCCAACTCTATGAGGTGAACATTTTATCCATTTTTCTTTAACCTCACAATCCTCGACTCTAATACTTAGTTGATTACTTCAGTAAGAAAACAAAAGCAATCGCATGCCAGGCCCTTACATGCCCACAGCAAACCCCACCAAACTCATCTACCTGTATTCATTTTCTTTCTTTGTCCCTGCTATAGAGGAACTAGAATTCTGCTTATTGGGCCAGTCCTAATAATTATATTCTGATTTTTGTATTAGTCAGGGTTCCAAAACAGGATGCCACTTTGATCAGAGTAGTGATTTCAGCTGAGAAACCTTACAGAATGCTTCCATGGAGATAGAAACCATGACCTCATTTGTCTCCCTCCCTTTGATCTCTTGCTGGGGCTTCCCACTGGTTAAACTGAATCAAAAGCCAGGGGATACATGAGTCTATTGATGTAATCCACACAAATCAGACACTTGGGACAGACCATAGAGTGAAGAAAGTGGAGGATGGATCTGGGCACAAAAAGGATGGTACATAGTATATTCCCACCACATTTCACTTGCTCCAAGTCCTGATCAGCTGAGTTATCTTGTATCTCCTTCATAACCAATCTGTCCCTTCGCATAGAATCATTTTCAAAGTATATATACTTGTTCCAATAACCTTCACTTAGTCCTGTGACCCCCTTCTGCCATAGCTTAATTTTTCTGTTTCTCTTTATAGACAACTATCCAGAAAGATTTGTCTATACATGCTACCTTAATGTTCCAGTTATCTGTCCATCCACTGGAGTGACTTCTAGACTCACTCCACTTACCTGATCTTGACACAAAACTAATGACCTCCCGTTTGCTGAATCCAAGAGATGTAGCTCTATTCGATTTTTACTCAGCCTCTCAGCTGCATTTGCAAAATGAACCATCACCCTCCCCACTCACCCACACACACATTTTAACACTCTCCTCTCTAAGCATGTCATTCTTCCTTGGCATCCCCCCCTACCACAATGGGAACTCCTCTCAGGATCTTTTGCTACTGTCTTTTGTTTTGGTTTTTTTTTTTGTTTGTTTGTTTGTTTGTTTTTCTACCTTATTTTAAATGTTGATGATCCTCTGTGCTTGGTTATAGCCCCTTTTCCTTTTTTTAAAAAATTTGTCCCTAAATGACCTTACCCACACATATTAAATTCAATAACATCTTTTTTTAAAAGATTTTTTTTAAGATTTTATTTATTTATTTGAGAGATAGAGATCACAAGGAGGCAGAGAGGCAGGCAGAGAGAGAGAGAGAGAGAGGAGGAAGCAGGCTCCCCGCTGAGCAGAGAGCCCGATGCGGGGCTCGATCCCAGGACCCTGGGACCATGACCCGAGCCGAAGGCAGAGGCCTCAACCCACTGAGCCACCCAGGCGCCTTTATTTATTGATTTGACAGAGAGAGAGCAATCACAAGCAGAGAGGCAGGCAGAGAGAGAGGGGGAAGCAGGCTCCCCACTGAGCAGAGAGCCCGATCTGGGGCTCAATCCCAGGACCCTGAGATCATGACCCGAGCAGAAGGCAGAGGCTTAACCCACTGAGCCACCCAGGTGCCCCTAAATTCAATAACATCTTAAGCTGATGACTCCAAAATTTATATACCTGACCCAGACCTCTCCTAGTAAGCGTTAGGCACACATATGCAGCAAGCACTTGTCAGTAACACTTATCTCACATTTAGTGTGCCCCAAAAGGAATTCATCTTTTTCTTAAAACTTGTATACCTTTTCTCTGATTTCAAAAAAAATGACACCATCACCTACCCAGTTACTCAAACCAGTTACTGAGGCATCATACTTGCTTCCCTTTCTTTAGTTCATTCACTAAAGAGCAACAAAAGATCTTAAAGTATATATTTAATTATATCCCCACCACTACTTCAAACCAACTAATAGATGACCCAAAGCATTTAGAATAATATTCAACTTCCTTGCCATGACCCCTGAAATCTGTTTTACCCCTTGTTTTCACATTGGCAAATGAGTCCAGCACTCATAAAATTGATCAAGTCAAAAGCCAGGAAATCACTGTCCATTCTATCCTTTGGAAATCCTGAAAACTTATTAAATTCCTTCCATTTCCCCTGCTTTCAACATGGTTCATGTAACCTTTAATTCCCCTGTAAGGGGGCGCCTGGGTGGCTCAGTGGATTAAGCCGCTGCCTTCGGCTCAGGTCATGATCTCAGGGTCCTGGGATCGAGCTCCGCAGGGAGCCTGCTTCCCTTCCTCTCTCTCTGCCTGCCTCTCTGCCTACTTGTGATCTCTCTGTCAAATAAATAAATAAATTCTTTAAAAAAAAAAATAATAATTCCCCTGTAAGCCGTTTTGTAGTCTCTTACTTCTACTTTCCATTTCTATGTTCCCATACTCAATTTTCCATAGAAAGTCATAGTGATCTTTTAAATAATTAAATATGATTTCATCATACATCTGCTTAAAAACCAATAGTGGCTTTTTATTGAAACTTGGAAAAAAAAAAAAGCAAAACTGCTTACCCTGGTGGTCACAGTGCTACACACTTTCCTCTCTGACCCTAGCTTTTCATTCCTCTCTCATTATATTATATATTAGTTTTCCTTCTGCTCCTCAAACTTGCCAAGCTCATTCCTGACTTGAGGTCTTTGCCTTGCCTTCCTTGCCCCCAATTTCTGACTAGAAAGATCATTCCTAAGATCATTCTCATCATTCAGGTCTCTGGTCAAATATTGCTTCTTCAGCACTAGATATAAATAGTGTGTGTGTATATACATATATATGTATATATAATATGCATATTTATAATATGTAAATATATTTCCTTATAAGTTATTGCTTTGTTTGCAAATGTTTTGTTTTTCCCATTGCATTTACTTTAATATGAAGTTTTATTATTTATTTATCTGTTTATTATTATTTAAATTAACTTTTTGGGGGTGTGTATTTCTTTCATGAGTGCAAGGACATTAGAGATAGCATTCATTAATATATGTCATTGCCTATAAAAATGGTAACCACACTCAGGAAATGAGTTCAATGAATAAAATATTCACTATGAAGGTTTATAGTCTACATTTCCCTCTTCAATCTCATCTTTTCCTTAAATTCTAAATATTGTTTTCTTTCAGTTTCTCAAATAAAAAGCAAGTTTCTGCCTCAGAGCCTTTTAACATATTGTACTATGTGCCTATAATGTTCTTCAAATGGTGAGCTCCCTTCCTTCCTTTAAGGTTCGAATTAAATGTGAAACCTTTCCTGAACTAATTTAAAGAGATTCCTGTTATTCCCTATCTCAACGCTTTATCTCCTCAATTAATTCCTTTTTAAGTTATTTTATTTGTTGACTTACTTTTTGTTTGTCTCACTTCCTTGGAATATAACATCCATACTGATTCATTTTAGTATCTCCCATGCTTAACACTGCCTGGTACATAATAAATGCTAAGTAAATATTAGGGGAATAAATGATTGATAAATTACTGAATTCTCTGACTGAATTTTCTCATCTCTAAGTAGATTTAACAATGCTTTTATAATTATTTTGAGAATTAAATAAATGGAAATTAGTAATAACATCTTCTTAATATTATTTTATTATTTTTAGCTTCCCAATAATTTTCAATGGATTTTTAATAGACTTTTTTTTTTAAATTTTTTAGAGTGGGAGGATGGAGGGGCACAGGGAGAGGGAGAGAGAGAATCCCAAGTGGGTTCCGTGCCCAGCACAGAGCCTGACACAAGGTTCAATCCCCCAATCCCAAGATCATAAGCAGAAATCAAAATTCGAACACTTAACCAGCTGAGCCACCCAGCCAGGTGCCCTGACATTGACGCATCATTACCACTCAAATACTATACCTTCCATAGGGTTCATTCTTGGTGTTAGACTTTCAATGGGTTTTGACAGATATAGAATGATATACTGTAGTCCGTCATTGAGGCATCACACAAAAGAGTTCTACAGCCCTAAAAACCTTTGCACTCTATTCATGCTTCTCTCCCCTCTAACATCTGATAACCACTGATCTTTTTAGTGTCACTATAATTTTCTTTCACAGAATTCATATAGTTGGATTCAAGCAGTATGCAGCCTTTTCATATTGACTTCTTTTACTTAGTAATATACATTAAAGTTTCCTCCATATCTTCTCATAGCTGATACCTCATTTCTTTTTAGTGCCGAATGACAGTCCATTGTCTAGATGTACCATGTTTTATTTATCCATTCACCATTCACCTACTAAAGTATATCTTGGCTGCTTCCAAGTTTTGTCAATTATGAATAAAGCTATTATAATCATCCATGTGCTGGTATTTGTACAGACATAAATTTGGTAAAAATTGTTTGGAAAAATACCAATGCATTACATTATTAGATCATATGATAAAAGTATGTTTACATTTGTAAGAAATCACCAAAATGTCTTACAAAGTGGCTGTACTGTTTTGAATTTCCATTAGCCATGAAGGAGAGTTCCTATTGCTCCACCTCCTCACCAGCATTTGGTGTTTTCAGTGTTCTGGATTTTGGCCATTCTAATAGGTATGTAGTGGTTTTTCATTGTTGCTTTAATTAAAAAATCCTAAGGACATATGATATTGAGCATCTTTTCATACGCTTGAATGGAGTTTTATTAGAACTATTTTACTATTTCAACTGTTTTACTAGTTGGAATATTTTATTTACTAGCAGGACTATTTCACTAGCTTCTTTTATTAGTTGTCATTTTTCAGAGAGGCTACATAATTTTCCCAGGTCACATAGCTAAGAAGAGATAAAAGGAAGCTAAAAAGAGACAAAGCTAAGAACTCAGGTTTTCTAAATTTCAAAATACATACTCTCCCCATTATTTTATGTTGCTTTCTATACCATAAGAGCATTTTTTTCCCTTTTTATTAATTTTTTCAGCGTAACAGTATTCATTCTTTTTGCACAACACCCAGTGCTCCATGCAAAACGTGCCCTCCCCATCACCCACCACCTGTTCCCCCAACCTCCCACCCCTGACCCTTCAAAACCCTCAGGTTGTTTTTCAGAGTCCATAGTCTCTTATGGTTCGCCTCCCCTCCCCAATGTCCATAGTAGAAAATCTACATATGCTGGATTTTTAAATGGATTTATGTCAAGCACATAGGTATCAGAAATTAATTTATAGCTGTAAATTCACAGCTGGGTATTTGGGTTTACCTAAGGTAAAGGACAGTAAGAATCCTGTCTAATTTTTAAGTACTATATAATTACATACAAAATTAATTCCCTAGGGACACAGAAAGTATTACTAACGTGATAAATATGGTTTTCTTCCTCCCCTACAGTTGTTATTTGGATGATAATACTATTATTCCTCTCTACTCTTAGTGGAATGCTAGTCTTTTAAGTTAGATAACACATTTCCATGGATGACAATTTAAATGCCCTGGTTACCTTGGAAGAGGAAGAAGCCTTGCAGTTAAACAGCTTTCTTTGCTGGGTATTTACATTTTAGGGATATTCAGGTGTCTCTTTTTCTGGTTCCTCCACAGAAAATTTTTGAAAACTTTTGAATACTTTAACTATAATATTTATCTTACTGAGTAGTAATTGCTGATATATACATATATGTATAGTTCAGAAGATATTTCTTGAGCAATTTATATGGCATGGTAATTACTTAAATTTCCATCAAAAACACCAAAATCATCACCAGGCACAAAGCAGGCTTACAAATAAAATGACTACTATACTGAACTGAGTGGAAATAGATTACTCTGTTCAACTGGGGAAGCCAAGGGAACTTAACCTTGAAACAAAATATGATAAAACAGATACATTCTCCTATGAGGATTGGGTACAGGTGGTCACATATCCTCAGGTTCCTAATGCATGGGCAGAAAGTTAGAGATCTGAGAAGAACTTAGCATATGCCCCTACAGAAGAGGGGATAGCCTGAGTATTTGGGGCTAATGGAATGGGAATCAAAATAAAC
The DNA here is from genome assembly GCF_922984935.1 of Meles meles. Taxonomy (NCBI): domain Eukaryota; kingdom Metazoa; phylum Chordata; class Mammalia; order Carnivora; family Mustelidae; genus Meles; species Meles meles. The sequence goes on from NC_060070.1 coordinate 30,255,029, forward strand.
ATGTTGGTATAATACGTTAATCCTTTTGAATTCATTCTTGATTTCATTTAGTTTCTGATTTATAAATAAATGGATGTGTTGGTGTTTTTTTTAAGTCACAAAAATTGACCATTTATCAAGCTCTGTACACTAAGTAATAGAACTATCTAATATTTTCCAAGAACCAGTTTTGTTCCAGACCCTGTTCTGGGTGCTTTCCTTGGATAAACTTGTTTATTTCTCACTATAACAATATGAAATCATTAATATTATTTCTATTTTACAGATGAAGAAACTGAGGGTAAAAGTGCTTGTGCCCAAGGTCAATAGCCAGCATACAACCCAGGGAGTCAGACTATTTTACTATTTACCACCACACTATACTTTCCAGATTAAACTGCTTCTAGTGATCATTACCAAACTCCATGTGAATGCATAATTGCACATAGCTCGCTAGATAACTTGATATATATCGTATGACTTTATTATTTTATCAATCAACTGAGATTAGCTACTAGGTTAATGTCATGCATGCAAACTGGTAATACACTTACTAATTGAACAATGCAGTCAAAACAATATTGCAGAAAAGAAGTAAATATATAATCCAAAAAATTCATTTTCTTCATAATAACGATCTCTTGTCCAAGTAAGAACACATTTCTAAAATAAAAGTTCTCCAAGAATTTGTAAAAATAGCATATTTTAAGCCCAACAGATTTAGGTAGTAATATACGAGTATCTAAAAAAATGCTTTCTCCCCATTTGCATTATCAAGTCATCATTGTCTCTATTTAAAATTTTGTTCCAAAATATTTATGGTATATTTTTCACATAAACTCACTTGAACATTAGGAAAAATATGATGGAAGTTAATGATTACTGAAGTATATTTGAGGCATGTGAAGGATTTTTGTGCAAAAGGAACAAAAGCAGAGCAAAAAAAAATTTTTTTTTAATTATGTTATTTAAATCTCATTAATTCGGGTTTTCCTAGTAACTAGCCGACCTATTAAATTGATTTTAATCACATATAAGCCAGTAAGGAAATTTCTGTCATGGGCAAATAAGTTTGTTGATCCCTGTGAGATTGAAGTGTATTTAGGTATATATTTTACACAGCTTTTCATACCACTAGAAAAAAAAATGCAGTCTGAGTGCATCTTTCTAGTATTTATGGATCTCCACAATGTCAAATATCATTCTTCCCATATTTAATTCTGATAACTAAGACACCATTTTCCAGTTGTGATTCCTATCTTCAGCTACACTGTGTCACAAGATAGTTTACATCGAGTTATGACTCTCCTTTAGACTCTCTTTCTGTTTCATACAGCACAAGGATAAATAATAACCTCATGTAGGAAAAGAAAAATGGTACCAGAAGCAATTACTGTACCACATACTGAGTTCAATGAATAATATGATAAAACTCTCCTGGGCAACTTTACTGATTTCTCATATAGTCTTAAATCTCCACATCAGCATTTGCTAGAGGTAAAGGCACTTCATTCCACTGGCATCTGTAATAAGGATTTGTCAGCATTTCCACTATCAACCCCAGTTTTAAGGAACCCAATAACTCATGTATTTTATCTGCATTAGACTGGGAGTTGGCAAAGAATATAACCAAAATGAAGTTCTAAAAAAGTGAAATATGTCTTAAGGTTGAGGGGAACAAAATGTTTTATTTAAATATAATAAAACTTCATAATTTTTAAGTTAGAGCTCACATATCCCTCAGCCCTTACCTAGAGCTAAATTATTTTTTCATATGTTAATCCCTGAACTATCCCTGTCTTCCTCATGATATTCAAAAGATAGGGTCATGAAAATGCAATTTAATTTTAGAAATGTATAAAATATCCCTTGTCATTTCAAGGATAAGGCTAACTTAACTAATTTATTTATTTATTCCAGCGTGTATTGAACTATTATGTGCCATTTTAGGCATGAGATATGCAACAATGAAAAACAAATGAACACAGAAAAGTTTCTGCCCTTCTGGAACTCCCAATCTAGCGGTGAATTTGGATTCTCATCTATTTTACAGTTTTCTGTATTATTCACTTGGCTATTTTGTTTCATTAATTACCAGAAGGGAAATATTGCCATTTAGTACATTTTTGAGACATATGATTATGTCTTATTTTAGAATAGGACCTATGACATGGTGACCCTCAAATAATTTATTTGGGAAAACAGAAATGAATATTCAGTTAGCCTTAGTCTCCTTCTGAATTTACCCTTATGACAAGAAAACTTTTAAATGGCAACGAGCTAAAACTCCAGTTGCTTTAGGCAACAATATTCTCAACTAAGAAGAGTATCAAAACATTTAAAAGATATTTTTAATGGTTCTTGATTTTTCCTTAATGAAGATAGGGTTCTTTCTCTCTCTCTCTCTTTCTCTCTCTCTCACACACACACACACACACACACACCCCTTTTAAAAAAAAATAGCATTCCTATGGCTTAAATGAAAAAGACACTATGGTCACAATAATACCAGATTAAAATGAAATTATGTAGATTAAGTTTAAAACTGAGCAGTTCATGTATTCCTGAGAATCACTTCTCTCCCTTAATCTTCTTAGTCTTGTATACATACTCCGTGTATCCTAACACTGTCTTCACACTGAAAGAATTACATCATAAATAATACTATCATAGAGCATCTTGGTTCTCAAGGAGATCAACGCGGGTGAAGTTGATTGGAAGTGGAAGGCTAATGAATGGGCGGCATGAAGGGCAGGGGCAGCTGTGCTGCTGACATTGGTCCCTGAGGAAGGGGAGTCAGCTCTGTAAAACTGTAGAACTTAACACATTAACATGAGAAGGGGAAAAAAAAAAAAAAAGACCTCAACCTCTTGCCCTGGCATACTCAAAAGAATGCAAAGTGGAAAATTATACTTTTAAAAGGAAGATTAAGGATGAAAGGACATTACCATGGAGAGCAATACTAGATGGGTAGTTCTTCAGCATACAAGGTATCAAGTCACTGTATCTGACCATGGCCTATCTATTGCTCTAAAAAGCAATACTTCTGGGTAGATTAAGAATACATAATGCTTGATGTGATCTACGAACAAAAGAAACAAGCTTATGATAACAACCGGATGCTTCCCCAATACTAATACATATTTCCAATTGGCATGTTTTAATTTTAAGAGGCCATCACCATTTCTGTATGGAATAGTGACCTATAGGTAAAAACAGCAACTCTAAAAATGGTCGATGAATTACCATTCTCTTAAGAGTACAATTCTAAATTTTTATCTGATGCTTCACAAGCATCAGATAAAACTCTATAAATATCTACATTTGATAACTTCATGATAAAACATAAATGTAAAATATTTTTGTTTTCTAGTTAATATTTCATCCACCATTCCATCAATCCATGCATTCATTAAACAAATATTTTTATGTGAATTCTGTATAAAGCAAATTTTCTCTTAAAGACTAGATAGTGAATATTTTTGTGGTTGCAAAAGTTGCAACCACCCAGCTGCCACTGTAGAGCAAAAGCAAACCCAGAAACAGTGAAGAGGCTGAAAAGACTGTTAGAGCTTAGGAATGTACTTTTTAGGAACTCTGGAATTTAATAAAAAACAAACAAGCAAATAAAGAACTTACAAGAACCAGCAAGATGCTTTATAAAGAGAAAAGCTATGGAATTTTGATCAGAGAGCTCTGTGTCATATCAATTTACCCTGTTAGGACTATCTTCCACTCCCAGTTCAGTAGCAGCTTTGAAGATGGCAGCCTGCATTCCTGGTGCAGATTGTAGGTATCGGGGAACAGTACGGGCCGAATTCTCAAAGAAGGTAATTCTGTGTTTTGACCTGTGTCATGACTCCCTGAAGATATTGGCTCAAGGGTTTGCCTTTGTTTCAACGACATAGGCGCTTCCTCAGGGTGGAAGCCACTTTACAGATACAAGATACAGCAAAGACAAGAAACAGACCAAAATGCCTGGACAGAAGAGGTTGGGGAAAGAAATACTTACCATTAGGGCTATAAAATGCTCCGCATATTCAAGGGATTCTAGAAGCCCATGCACAGGCCTATGGCAAGAAGTATGCTCAGAGAAGATCTGGAAGGACCCTAAGCATTTACCTCTGGCAGGACTTCAGGCTCTATGCAAGCAGGAAAGGAGGGATGGGGCATAACTATAAACTGCCTGCCTAAACAGTGGAAACTAAAAACATTAATGAAAAAAGCTAAAGAAGACATAAATAAATAGAAAGACATTCTGTGCTCATGGACTGGAAGAATTAATATTGTTAAAATACTTATACTCCCCAAAGCAAGCCACAGATTCAGTGTAATCTCTACCAAAATTCCTATGACACTTTTCACAGAAGTAGAATAAATACTTCTAAAATTTGTGTGGAACCAAAAACTACCGCAAAGAGCCCCATAATCTTGAGAAAGATCAAGGCCAGAAGTAGCACAGTCCCTGATTTAAAATGATATAGTAATTAAAACAGTCTGGTATTAGCATAAAACCAAACATAGGTTGCTGGGACAGAATAGAGTTCAGAAATAAACTCCTACATGTATGGTCTATTAATTTATGACAAAGGAGGAAAGAATATACAATGGAGAAGACAGGGCCCAACAGTGTGATGGAAGCCTTGCTAGGTTTAGTACTGTGCTTGTGTCCTTTTAAAATTCTTAAAAACTTTTTAACACGACATCCTTATTTTCATTTCACACTGGGGGCAGAAATTATGGAGCCAGTCCCATATGTCGTCGGGAATGAGAACTACTGACTTAAACAAAGAGTAGAGTAAATGAAAATATCTTGGAGAGAGAAAATGATTCATATGGATGCTGGAACGAATGAATAGCTCTGTATGATTTAAATGAAAAAAAAACTGTGGAACAAAAAGAAGATAGGGAGTGATAATATCATGGGGATCTAAGTTAGGAAACAAACTTTATTCCTATTAAAGTCTGAGGAAACTATCTAGATGTAATCACTGTGGATCATCAGTGCTTGAATTAATATCCTGCTTAGAATGACATTCTCTTTCTTAAGATTATTTTAAGCATCTACCTAAAAATCAGTTTTGGTGTAGGAAATGAGGTTTAGAATTTCTTTCTCCAATATTCTCCCTTTAGGTATTTTCTCACGACTTAGATATTGGATAAATCTGAATGCAAGCTTGAGAAAGTGAGAAAACAAACCAAAAGGAGGAGGACATGATTTATCACATGAGTGCAAAGTGAAGTTTTAATCATTAGGATTCTGTTTCTTATAATGAAGTGCAAAATTTTGAGTTTGAAGTTTCTTTGCCTTAGAAAGGACCCAATATTACCTGTCCTCAAGCTCTAATTACATTTCTCCAAAAGGAGTGGAAATATGGCGATTAAAAAGGGATTAGAACCCTAACTTGTGGGGCACTTGGGTGGCTCAGTCGATTAAGCATCTACCTTGGGCTCAGGTCATGATCCCAGGGTCCTGGGATTGAGCCCCGCAGCAGGCTCGTCTGCTTCTCCCTCTCTGCCCCTGGTCCTGTTCTTTCTCTCCCTAGCTCTTTCTCTCAAATAAATAAATAAACCTTAAAAAAAAAAAATACTAACTGACTTTCTACCCTCATGCCTCCGCCAAACTGAACAGATACTGGCAACTTCTTCAAGACTCCTGGATATACCTGTAAAGCAGTCATAAGAGAAAGTCCTTGTACAAAGAGAATTATCCATCAATGGTTGGTGGTAGTTAGCAACATGTCTCTGCTGAAAATTCTTTTTATATAATTGATGGTGAGCTTTTAGCTGCTGCCCTTTCATAATCAATAGACTCAACCAACGTTTACTGAGTACCTTTTTTTTAAATTTATTTATTTATTTTTAGCGTAACAGTACACTGAGTACCTTTCTTTAAAATACCTACTGTAAAACAGAGTTGCTTCTCCTAAACACCTTTTACTCTAGTGGAAAATAGAGAATTTGCACAAAAAAATGCAAACTGATACAAGATGGTAATGATAGAAGTTTTCATGTAAGTGCCCAAGGAATAAATTGCATAGGTAAAAGGACCATTAGATGCCAGCAAAAGTAAAAATGTCCCAAGAAAGTTAGATAAATCATCCTAGAGAAAAGGCCACCCAAAAAAATGGATTGTAGAATGAGTACAAATTAGATAAATGGGGAGAAGTAAGAGTTGCTCAGGCAAGAGAAATGAAGTGAGAAAAGTCATAGAAAAGAATCTTACTGGTGCATGGCCTGAAGAAGGAAAATGATGGTTCATAAGAAGAAGATGTTATAAAGCCTTAGGGAAAAATAGTAAATGTGAGCACCATTCATTGCTTCTTATTTTTTAGATTACTTTGTACCCATTTAATATTATCATTCGCTGATAATTTTGTATCAGGAACTATGTTATATATTTTTCAAGTTTTTATTTCTAATACTTCAAGTTGCACAATATTATTTCCCTTATAATAAAGTTATGGTAATTTGTCCAAGGTAAATCATTACTAAGGCAGACTCAAGATTCAAACCCAGATTTTCTGACTTCCATTTTTATCCCTTCAACCTGCAGAGAAGCCCTTTCTCAATTAGGTATTAAATTCAGATATGAATTTCAAATATGAACTCAACGTAAAAATGGTCTGCTCCTCTGATGTCCATTAGTAGGTTAAGCAGTTCATGGATTTGCATATGTAAGTAAATTTCACCCTATTTATCAATGTTGTCCATAGTATATTGTTCTGGGAAATTGTTCCACAAGTTTTATTTACAAGAAAATATTCTGCAATTAAAAATATTTGGAAATTCTACATATTTTCATTCCTTTGAGATATCCACAATACATATGGATTTACTAAAGACTCAGTGATAAAGAAACCCTATGAATTTATCTTAACTCAATATTTTCCAAAAGCCATTTAACCACACAATCGTTGTAGTGTGTCCCTCATTACATACCTATCAGAACAGTGGAGCATACTATGAAATTCTGATGGAACTGAATGATGAACGCTGCTACAGGGCATAGAAAGCACTCACAGTATTATGGAAGCAGCGTTTTGTCTGTAATGTTAGAAAACATCATATTTGCTGAAGACTGCAAATTTAGAAGTTCAAAAGGCAAGATATAAATTTGATTATTTTTAAAGAATGCAAAGCTGTGACATATCATAAGCAAATATTTTATGGTCAGTGGTTCTAGTCACATTTGAATGAAGTATAAAATATTCTGCATATCAAATGAAATGTTGTCCAAACAGGCATGTGGCAAAGACATTTCTTTTCTATTAGTTCTCAGATGAAATGGTAAAAAACATTTTGTTTCTTTGTTTGTCCAATATTGGTTTATTCTAACAAGATGGTGAAAACAAACTCGTGAGTTGTTTTTTTTTTTAATCAATTACTACATAGACCCAAAACTGAGAACTCAGAACATAAAATTTATAGGACTCAACTCAATAATACATTCTCGTTTAGGCATCTAATTAATGACATAAATAAATGGCATAAATGTCTTATGAGGAATGCCCTTAATGAAATACATTGAGGAATGGATAAGGACCTGGGGACTCATCTGTTATTCTGGATTTCTAGAGGAAATCACTTTAGTGATGCCAGTAAAGCAAAACATGCATACATGTTCTACCAGGAGAAGAGTTCTTCTGTACCTTCCTTTTGGAATTATTGTGGTGAGGTTAGGATAAAGTCTGCCATTAAAAGTACCAGTTAAATCTCAAATAAAAAGAAGCAATTGGGAATCAATGTCCAGTAATCAAGTTGTGATTTAAAATGCAAAGATCAGAACCTGATAATCAGATATTGATCAGAAAGTAAAATTAGGTTGGGGGTACCTGACATAATTCAGGACTTATGGGTCTTGAAAATCTCACAATTGTCCCCCTTACCAATATGGACAAAGGACTCTTGAGCCTCACTCAAAAGACAGTGTGTTTTTGGCACGCCTGGGTGGCTCAGTGGGTTAAAGCCTCTGCCTTCGGCTCAGGTCATGATCCCAGGGTCCTGGGATCGAGCCCCGCATCGGGTTCTCTGCTCAGCAGGAAGCCTGCTTCCTCCTCTCTCTCTCTGCCTGCCTCTCTGCCTACTTGAAATCTCTGTCTGTCAAATAAATAAATAAAAATCTTTAAAAAAAAAAAAGACAGTGTGTTTTTGTGGGGTTTTTTGCTTTTTTTTTTTTTTTTTTCCTATCCCAGACTCTTTATCTTGCTGGGAAGCTCTAAATGCATAGTTGTTTGTTTAGCCAAATAGAATAGAACAAGTTTTAGGAGATAATCCACAGAAATATCAGGAAAGAAAATAAATGTGCAGTGGTGTAGAATCACTGATAATCATCAAGTGCTCCCCAAGTGAACAGTATCCCCTCTATTCATGATGCCAACCATGATCTATCTTGATAACTCCAAATCTCATCTCCAGTCTAGATCATTCTCTTCAGCTATGGAACTATATGTTTAACTGCCAACCCAATAGATACACCACAGGAAATTTAAATGTAACCTGTTCATCTTTTATTACCCCAATTCTGCTTTTTTACATTGATTATGTTTCCAGCAATGTTTGTTAGGAAAATAAAAGTCTTCCTAACCTCTGATCTCCTTTTAAACTTCAATTTGTAAACTGTTACTATATATCCCCCATTCTCCACCCTGTATATCTTGTGACCCTGATGTCCTTCCCTTCCAACCCTTCAGATATTGCCATAGTTTGGACCTTATCAGCTCTCACTCTTGCAAAATTATCTTGGTTAGTCTCACCAAATCGTATCTCCTAAACTACAATTCTATCCCTAATTCTAAGGGAGATTTTTTAAAGTCCTGATTGATCATATTGTTTAGGTACTTAAAATCTTCCAAATTGTCCCATTCTGAATAGATTAAAATCTCATTTTCTTTATAAGAGTTATAAAACTTCCACACTTCTATTCTGTTGTCTGTCTGCTCACCCGCATCCATCATCTCTCTTCCACATTCTTTGCTCTCCATCTGTAGTGGACTACTGACAGTTGTTATATAGCTCAAAGATTTGTGAGCAGCAAGCCCTGGCTCCGTCTCTCCTAACTCCTTACCAAAGTAGTTCTAAGGCTATGGACAAATACAAAAACTCACAACAGTGAACAGTCTTGCCAATAGTTGAGGGCATGGAATCATGTATGTACAGACAATTATATGTGGAGGATCACTGGTAGTGTAGGAATGTTGTCAAAACACTGGAACAAAGGTATAACCACGTCATCAAAAATGGCTTCACTGTACTTAAGAGAGAAAGCTTCTTATATTCAGGTCTTGAGAAATACATTGTCAAGCAAAGTGAAAAAGGAGGGCTGAATATTGTAATGAATTCTATTGAAAAAAGAAGAATGGCCTCTTCCAATAGAAAACTACAGATCTAGAATTCAGCCTGCTTTCTTGTCAGACGTAAGTGGCACCACTGTTCCCTCACTGTAATAGTGTATTTGACAATGGCAGGGAAGGGTAGTCAAGTTGGCTACTCATTTAGCTGGAATTCATGACCTGTTTAATTTTAATTCTTGAGAATATATGGAGTTATAATGCAGTCAATGAAAAAACTTCACCTGTCATTTTGAAAGAATTGGCATTAAATATAAGACAACAGGAAACCAAGAAGTCTTGGTCTCCTGGAGGCAGCTGAAAAAATGTTTTATTCATTTCTCCATTAAAAGTCTTTGCTCAGAGATCTATACCCTGTACCAACTAGAAAACTAGGTGAATTCTCCAATACATTTTGGAAATTATTCACCTTACCATACCCTGCCCCTTGCAAAAAACTGAAGGAGAAATTGAGTCCAAGTGATTCCAGATTCAGAGAGAACAAGTACCATGTTAAAATTTAGAGAAATAAATTAAAGTTTGCATCAGTCAAAAGTAAGTTTTCCAGCCTGTTTTCCTTCTTAATCGAGAATGCTAGCTGCCAATCTGTAGGATTCCTTTCAGAAATTATGCAACATAGAGAAGAGATATGTGGATTTATGTATCTGTCAGACCCTCCAGATGGAAGGCCAGATCCCCTCCCAAAACACTCCTTGGTGTAATTCACCTATTGCACAGAGCTTCCATTCCCCTTTATAGTGCCTTATTCTAAAGTGTGAATAGACATCTGAAAAAATTTGAGTAGAGCCTCTAACATCAAGACAGAAATAAAACAGAAAAATAAAAACACAAATAAAGGAACAAAATAAGAATAGAAAAAACTTCAAAAAAAAAAAGGAAATATAATGAATCAATGTTACTAAAAGATCAGAATGTCTAAAAGCTCTTCAAAATTAAAAATAGAGGTAAACAGGGGCACCTGGTTGGCTCAGATGGTTAAGCATCTGCCTTCAGCCCAGGTCATGGTCTCAGGGTCCTGGGATCAAGCCCAGCATTGGGCTCTCTGCTCAGCAGGAAGCTTGCTTCCCCCCCTTCTCTCTCTGCCTGCCTCTCTGCCTTCTGTGATCTCTCTCTCTCTGTCAAATAAACAAATAAAATCTTTTAAAAAAATAGAGATAAACATAAATAACGTGCACTAAAAAGAAATGAGGTACCGAGCTCTGAAAGACATGGAAGAATCATAAAAGGAAAATCAGTAAGTGAAAGAAGCCAACCTGAAAAGACCACATACTGCATGTGACATTCTGGAAAAGACAAAACTATGGGGGAAATAAAAAGATCAATCATTGCCAGGAGTTAGGGAAGGGGGTTAACAGGCAAAGCATTATTTTCAGGAAAGTGAAAACACTCTATATGATACTCATAATGATGGATACATGTCATTATACATTTGTCCAGACCCACAGAATGTGCGACACCAAGAAAGAACTGAAATGTAAGCTATGTACTTGGGTAATGGTGATGGGTCAGTGAAGGTTCATCAATTGCAACAGATGTACCACTCTGGTGGGGGATGTTGATAATGGGAGAGGTTGTGCATGTGTTGGGGCAGGAAGTGTATAGGAAATCTCTGTACCTTCCTCTCAATTTTGCTATGAACCTAAAACTGCTCTAAAAAATTGTCTTAAAAATATCAACAGGACTGTCTGAATGGCTCAGTCGGTTAAGCATCTGACCCTTGATTTGTCTCTGGGTTGTGAGATTGAGACCCACAAGGAACTCTGCTCTGGGTGTGGAACCTGCTTAAGATTCTCTCTCTCCTTCTGCTCCACTCAGGCTCTAAATAAATAAATAAATAAATATTAATTAGTTAATTAAAATTCACATATACATGCTATATATATAGTATGTATATATATTTATATATGTTTTATATATATTTATATGCATATGTTTTTATTTATATATATAAACAGTTGATGGGCTAAAGTTGAGGAACTCTTTCAGAAAATAGAATCTGAAAAAAAAAAAACAAGATAAAACAAGATGAAATTACATGATAAAATTAGAGGATTATTATCATCTGGGGAGATTCCAAACAATACTAATGTTTGATGAGCTCAACAATTAAATTAGAATGTCTGGTATGGGACCTATGCACTAACATATAAAACGAAAAATGGGGACACCTGGGTGGCTCAGTTGGCTTAGTGCCTGAGAGGATCAGGGCCCTGGGACGGAGTGCCACATCTGGCTCCCTGTTCAGTGGGGGGTCTGAGTCTCCCTCTGCCCTGCTGAACCCCTACTTGTGCTCTCTCTCTGACAAATAAATTAAAAAATCTTAAAAAAAATAATTAAAACAAAAAACCAGAAACTGTCATTTACGTGGTGCTGAAATGTGTAATACTCAGTTCAGAGGGAGAGAGATGAGAAAAAGGCAAAGAGGAAATTATTAAATAAATAATATTTTAAAAAATATCTGAGATCTGAAGAATATGTGTTTCCAGATTGAATTATCCCAGAGAGATACTGGACTAGCACCGTTGAATAGAAATATAATGCATGCCACAAATAGGAGTCACATATGTAATTTAGAATTTTCTAGTAGCTGCATTAAAAAAAATTAAACTAACAAGTAAAGTTAATTTTAATAGTATATGTTATTTACCCTAATATATCCAAAGTATTATATTTCAATATATAATCAATATAAAATTGAGATATTTTCCTTCTCTTTTAAATATCAAATCTTTGAAAGCCAGTGTTTATTCTGTACAAACAGCACATCTTTATCCAATCTAGCTAAATTTCAAATGTTCAACATCCACATGTGACTCTTAGCTACTATAATTGGGCAGCATGGATCTAAACTCTAGACAATGTTCAAATATTAATTTTAAAAAGTTCCACACACCAGAGCATATCATTCATGACATTTCCGAATTTCAGGAATAAAAAGATGATCCTAAAATTACCCACAGGATAGAAAAATACAGTGCAGATCCAAAGGATCGGGAATCAGAATGACCATCCACGTCTGATTGATTGCAAAAGGAGGAGAAGACAAATGGAGCAATGGCTTCCACAGAATTCAACCTGTGATTCCACCCAGGAGGCAGTATTTTTCAGTATACAAAGGTCTAAAATGTTTGTCTTTCATGTGACCTTTCTCAGAATGCTATTACAGCTTAAATTTTCTAACAAAATTAAAAAAAAAATTAAAAAAATAAGACTCCTAGAATCCAGGAAGTGGGGCTCTAGTAAAGAATAACGGCAATTAGAATTCGCAGGATGGTGGTGAAAGGAAGTCCAGGATGACAGCTGAGTAAAAGGCCTAATGCAGAAGGAGACCAGTTCGCAGTAGAGCCCATGGCTTCAAAGTCTGCCTCTACAGACATAGAAGAAACTCACAGAGTATACCTCTGCCTATACTGAGAAGTTTTTTAAAGCTTGGTAAGAGCATCTGAAGATGAATTAGTGATATTTTCATAGAAAGCTGCAAATTGATTTTTAAAAAATTTAAAGGTTTTATTTATTTATTTGAGAGTGAGAGAGAGAGAAAAAGAGAAAAAGCAGGGGTAGGCGCAGAGGAGAAGCCGAATCCCCACTGAGCAGAGAACCCAATGCAGGGTTCAGTCCCAGGACCCTGAGATCATGACCTGAGCTGAAGGCAGACACTTAACCAACTGAGCCACACAGGTGCCCCTAAAAATATTTTTTTACCGAGGCCCACCCTGGCCAAAATAAATATATAAAAATAAGTCACAAAGATAAAGGAAGAAATAGTTTCATAAGCATTAATTAGTGGAAAATAAAACTGGTTAAATAGAAAAGGAGAACTATACCAATGAAAAAAATATCAAAAATGTTTCAAGAAAAAAGTCTTGAAAAATTTAAGAATTTTGTATTCTAGCCATTTTGCCCTGTAATTTATGAAAGGAATGAAAATTAGTAAACATACACTCTTCATCAAAACAGGGAAAAAGTACTTTCTGGCACCAATCAAATAACAACCCTAAGAACGGCAAAGTTGACATTTTAAAAGACCATCAAGACTACATTTAGTAGAACTAAGTTAAGTCTAAATTTTTCTCAAGACAGTTAAAGAAATGTGTAGAATTTAAAAAGAATTTTCAGAAAATACATATTATTAAAGGCATTATTTAATGACTATTACCTGAATTTCAAAGCCTGGTGCAGTTTGAGAGACGAAAGTTCTGCCTGACTCCATAGCACTCTGCTAACCATAAAGCTATGCTACTTTCATTTAATAAAAAAGAAGGAGGAGGAGGAAAAGGAGGAGAAGGAGAAAAGTCTTCAAAGCACTTTTCAGAGAAAAATTAGCCCTAATATGAAATGATCATTAAATAATTAAAAAATGAAATAAATAAATGGAACATTTAGGTAATAAATAGCTAGAAATTTGACAGTTAAAAAAACACAAGAAAAGCAGAGGGAGGAAAACAAGGCAATAGAAAAAAGTCAGTAAAGTGAAGAATAGGAAAGAAGGAAATGACTGAATCATAGACATCTTTTAGTAAAAGTAACCATAATAAAATAAGTTCTCTTACTTAACCAACTCTAAGGAAAAAGAAAAACTTTAAAAACACAGAATTTCCCATGAGAAAGGGACTCAGTAGAGATTATAAAACTTGTATAACATTGATTCAAAAAGTAGTCATAAAATGAACAGGTCAATGGCTATAAAAGAAATTCCAATATTTCAGAAATCTTTCCAGAAAATATGTAAATAGTGTGGAATTTTTATTTTATTTTTTTAAAAGATTTTATTTATTTATTTGACAGACAGAGATCACAATTAGGCAGAGAGGTAGGCAGAGAGAGAGAGAGGAGGAAGCAGGCTCCCCATGGAGCAGAGAGCCTGATGTGGGGCTCTATCCCAGGACCCTGGGATCATGACCTGAGCCGAAGGCAGAGGCTTTAACCCACTGAGCCACCCAGGCGCCTCGGAATTTTTATTTTTAACCTAATATGAAACAAATAATCTCATGATACCCAGTCTGCTTCAGAACATAGGAAATGCCATGAAACCAGTTCCAGTCTTCCTAAATGAAGTTAGCATAACACTGACATAACTAGCTAACAAAATAGTCAGATGCTGTTAGCTATGGAGCAGTTACTACCAAATAGTACTTATAAATAATATAGCAAATAAAACATAGCTATTCACTGAAATATGTTTTAATCACAACAAATAATAGTTTATTTCTGGAATACAACTGTGATTACCATTCAGAAATTAATACATTCATCTGAATAATAAGTACAACTAGAAAAATTCATGATAACCTGTATAGATGACCCATGTATTCAATAATTCCTGAAAAATAATGAATTTGAAAACTAGGTATGGAAAGTCTTCTTGAGAATAAATCTATTATCATAAAATAAAAAAGGAAAAATACCACTAAAATGAGGAAAACAGGCTCAGAGAATGAAGATCTCATCAAATGCAAATAAAAAAAACAGACAAAAATAATTAAATATTAGTAAAGGGATAGATGAAATTTAGCTATCTATAAAAGGTATGATTAAATTCCTAAACAATCAAAGACAATTAATTATGGATCTCTAAATAAGAAATATTTCCACAAAGTGACTCGAGGTAAGGGAAATGTAAAATAAACTATTTTCCTATATTTTTGGCATAAAAACATAAAATCACATCATTTGAACTCATAAGTAGGATCCACAAACACGCTATTTTAAAAAATGATCAACAATCTGTCCCCATAAACTCTACGTGATGGATGTTCTACGGGAATTACGGCATGTCTCCTTTTAACTTTAGCTTATGTATCACTATGTTTTTGTCGCTTTTATGTTGAGTTTTTTTTTGTTTTTTTTTCCCTGAATCTTTCTGAGACTTTTATTGGAAAGTTAAGAGAAGGTATATCTTTTACAATGATGATGAAGATAGCTTCCATTATAAACATGTAGTGAGTACTTTGATTACAAATCAGCAGACAATTCGAATAATTTACACTATAAAAAAATATAAAATATATAAAAGCAATACCGGAATTTAGAAAATGAACTCTGGTACCCGACGGAGTAAATTAAAGATGAAAAATAGAGGACAAGCCTGTACAGAAAATGAGGTTCTTAATGAAGGGAAAGGTTACGTTTTTGTCCTTCTGCTTCTTTTTTGCTTTATTTAGATCTGACCTGGGAACATTTTAAGTAGCTCTTCTAAAGTAACCGTCCAGCCCTTGTGTCCTGCTCGACAGCTGGCATAGGTATGCCTGGCCATCTGCCAGGTAAGAAGCCAGCCATAGTCAAACACCTCCAAGCAGAAAAAAGAAGCAATATTCCCATGTTCTAACTTTAAACGGTTCACATGTTTTTCCTCTGAAAATGGTTGTTATATTTACCCTAAATTGCTTCAAATATATATATAAATATATATATTACACATACAGTTTTTATTTAAGAAAACTTCACAGAAACATTTATTATGATGGTGAAAAATAATAGAGATTTCTGGAAACTTATTTTGAATTTGCTAACTTTTGATTAATGAGGATAAAGGAAACTGAATCTTATAATTGGAAGATGATTAAAAATAAAAGAATTTTCTATCAAACTTATGGAATAAAATTTAAGTGCTTATTTAGTAGGTCATGTTTTAAAAAGTACTTTTTAAAGAATCAGAAGTGAAAATTGTTATACATAAATGATTCATTTATAAGGTATTCATTTGCATTAATTTAAAATGGTATTTTTAAGCCTGATGACATTTAACAAGCATCTAGTATCATTAACATTTGTAAAGATCAATGACTATTTGATTTTATATCTTCTTAGACTATCCAAGGTCTGCAGACAATTCAAGCTTGTAATTTTACTTCTTCACCACCCCTGTCCAAACTACATTTTAATCGTTCTAAAATAGTCTTATATTTTTTTTCTTAACTATATTAAGGAAGTTTCATAAAATCTAGGTAGTAAACTTTGATCTTAAAAATGGAAACGGATCATAGATTTAAGAGAATTAGTTTAAGTATTAGCATTTCAATACATGTTAATGATTTATACTCCTGTAAATATTGGGGAAATATGTAGACACTTACCTGGACAGACCAACAGTATTTTCCAATTCATAGTCACAAGAAACGACCAACAAAAATAAACAAAAGATCAGCACAAATAAAGCACAGTTGATTGTTATTACATAGACAGGACAGTGTTATTTATTTCTTCCCTGAGCCTCTGCCATTCCAACTGTTGTGCTTTTACTGCTATAAAGTTAAGAAAGGACTTGCCATTGTCTGAATCCTGGTCTTTCAAATTCCTTCTATTCACTATGGCTCTTAAAGTCTGAGTTCTGTCATCCCTAATTAACATTCATGTCAGAAGCCTAGGGTGCACTACAGGTTATCATGGTAGGAAGAGAGAATACCAGGAGAAAAAAGTGGAAAAACACCTAGCAGCTACCATCAGAACAACTTCATATTTTCAAGAAAAGGCAATATTAAGAATGACTGGTTTGTTAGGATCAAAAACTACCGAGAAGGAATCTCCACATGTGCTTATCTATTGTTCTTTTGAATAGAAAACAAACCCCATTTCAATATATCAAGACTTTATTAAAAAGGGACTTTCATGTGAACTTCCTGGATAAAAAATGAATAACTTTTAGAATCTGGAACTTAGGTTTTAAAGCACCAACAAAATAGCATAGGAGACCTGTAGAGCAAAGTTGTACCTTAATAAGTTTTTAATACACTGTGTTTATTATTTACCTCTTACTTTTTCTTTCTTTCTTTTTTTTTTTTTTTTTTTCAGGATTTAGGTGCAATCTGAGGCAATCTACAAAGTTCCATTCCCTTTCTTTGATTTTGTTTTGCAAGATTAACAAGCAAACACATTCTTCTGAATACCTGATTCACACACACACACACAGATCCTTTAGTATGCTACTGAAGACATAACCACCGCATTTGTAGTTGCAGCAAACTGTGTTTACCTACTTTCAGGAGTATAACTACAGAGAATTTTCATGACATACAAATATAAATAAATCTAAGCCTTTATTGGCCATAATTATTATTCCAAGAAAAGTTTCTGTTTTTACTCTGTATCTACAGAAAATCTGCTGGGATTTGGGGAGGTAAAAGGACAACTTTCTCCCTGAAATGTAATA
Organism: Meles meles; assembly: GCF_922984935.1. Classification (NCBI taxonomy): domain Eukaryota; kingdom Metazoa; phylum Chordata; class Mammalia; order Carnivora; family Mustelidae; genus Meles; species Meles meles. Next base: position 30,272,504 of record NC_060070.1, read on the forward strand.
TAATCATTTAAAATTACAGCAAATCCTATAAAAATAATAACTCTATAGAAATAATAGTAATATGTTGAAGTTAACTTTAAAGGAAAGGGTTAAAAATTTGCTAGTTGTGCTGTCACCAATATTTCAGGAAAGATACTGATGTCAGAGCAATAGGGTTTAAGGGAAGAGTTGGGTTATGATTATCATTCATATTTTTGTAATTACTGATCTGCTATTTAATCCTGCCACTTCACTGAATTACCTGTTTAGATCAGAGATTTTAGTTGTCACTGTCTTTATACTGGTATTTGTAATTTGGCCATTAAATATTTCATTAACTTAATTCCTAAGTGAAAGTAGAAAGAGGAAAAGAAAAGAAAAGAAAAGAAAAAACCCTCAAGCACAAATCAATCAAATGTGCCATTTCACTGCCCTTCCAGTAAAAGCTTTGATGGGAAAGGAGACTGTACCTATTAGCTAATCTCTAAACTGCATCTCATTTCTGAATCTAATTTATTAGCTCCTTACATGAATAATCAAGGTTTGACTACACCAAAGTTATTGCCAACATCTCCATTCATTGATGACTAAATAGAGCTCACTGTCTCCCTTCCCAACATCTATGACAAGGCTAATGCCCCATCCCTTAGCTTTTAACCTGAAGTCCTCATCTACATTCCTCAGTTGGTTTTGCCCCTCATGTAATCCACCCCCAATAAATCTCATACTTGAGTTTATAATGTTCTCATCTCTTCGTCTTCCCCGTAGGTGCAATGTCTCTCAAATCAGACTCTACAAATCTCCCATTCCATACTATCCATGAACAGACCATATCTCACTAGTTCAAAATGTTCCTTGACTCACTTTTTGTTAAACAGTCTCAGAATAATCCATCTTTTTATTTGTAATAATAAATAATTTATTATAATATATATGTATTTATTATTACATTCATTTATTTTTATATTTTATAAATAGATATTTACATATATTTAATATATTTATTATTATTGATATCTAAATTGTGAATATGGGGTTTAAAGAGACTGAGGTTTCTAAGAAGCAAATCACTGGTTTGAGTGAATAGAAAAGCACTGGAAACATAAACAGTTTGGAAATAGAGGAGGAAGAGGTATGGTAAAACCTGAATTGAAGAAGGAGGTTTGATGCATGCTGAGTTTGATATTGGACATCCACTCAGATCAAAGCTGCTGCTAAAATTGAGATTGTATAATTTTACGTGGCTCTATCATGATAGTGTCTTTGACAATGGGAAAACTAGAGCAAAAATACTGCATTTCCATGACGTTTGCTGTAGTTAAGCTGAACCAAAGATTCAGAATTCTGTATTCATTCTTCCATACCAAACTTAATACATTGTTCATAATAATATAAGCTTTGACAAAATTACAGTATCGACAATAATGTTGGCAATGAAAAAGAATTTAACAACAAAATAAAAATACTTGAGAATCTTTATTATGGTGACATTTGTGAAGCAGATTTAATAAAGAAGGATTAAAGGAGCATGTATGTGAGTGTACTGGATATTATGTGGTTAAAAAAAGGAGAAGCTGGCCCTTTATAAAACCTTTAAAGACTAAGACCCTAAGTTTTAAACATAATGCTTTGAGGTGTCTGGCCCCAGTTGGTAGAGCATGCAACTCTAGATCTCAGCATTGTGAGTTTGAGCTCTACGTTCGTTGTTTACTTTAAAATAAAGTCTTTAAAAAAATCACGTCTAATTTCACTTTAAAACACAACTTTCTTTCTCTACGGCAGCACCAGCAGTAGTCTTACGTTTATCTAGCTGATGTGGACGTCTAAGAGAATATTAATAGTGATTTGAAATAAAATGCATTGAGCTATTAAAGGAAGAATGAGAGAGAGAAATGTGATGCCAGCAGGATCCCTGAAACAGAAGAAAAAATACCATGAGAAAAGGTTCAGTTGCCTTTGAACAAACCAGTTGTAGGAGTAGGGTCAGAGGAGTCTGAGTTTGATGAGGCACTCTCATCTCAGACGTTAACACTTAAGTAGTTCTTGCCTGTGGATATTTACTATATCTTTCTTAAATTATTTTGATCTTATTATCTCCACAATACACGTTTAAAATGGCTTAGAAATGGTGGAAGGGTTGCTAAGAATGAAAATCTTTGTGAAGCTGCAGTGTCTGGGTTCCCAAGCCCTGATGCTGGCAACTTAAACAACAACTCCGTACTTGACAGTCCTTCTGTAACAATGGGCAGAGAAGACTCCAAGGGAAAATGTATTGCAGTGGCAGATACGAAGCCCTAGAAATCTGCTTTTGTTGCTATTATAGAAGAAGCTGCAGAACCATTTAGAGGATGATTCGGTCACTTCATCTTTTGTACCGTAAAACCTTCCCATTGTCCTTGGAAGCTTGCTCCCAGATAAGCCTTCTGTATCTGTGGGCTGCAACAATAAAGCTTTACAAGCCTAAGCAAGTAAACTAGACACTGAACTATATAACCCTCCAGGAAATACTATGAACATTTAAAAAAATAAAATTTAGAAAAATAAGACTAAGTTGCAGATGCAAGCACTTTTTTTTTTAAATTCATTGAGTAACCAGGCAGAAAGAACCCCTAATAAAATAAGTGATTTTTCTAAAAAAAAAGAAAAAAAGAAAAAAATCAAATTCATAGTCATTTGTACGCTGAAGGGCTACTAGGCACCCTGGGAAAGAACACGTACAGTGACATTTAAGTGTTAGTATTTTTTGATGGACAAAAATCAATTGCTATACAGGGACAGCACAGTGGGAAGGCCTCAACTTATTTAGACAGGCCCCCCAAAAATCTGCTGCAAACCAAGAACTCAGAGGGAAAACAGGCCCTCCCTGTCTGAAATTAAATACCCAGGCACCTGATACTGCCCCCAGCTAACAGTAAGGACAACAGGATCAATTATAAACTGAAGATAAGAGCACATACTATTCTTTAAAAGCACTCTATGTAAAAATAGATAGATAATTTTAAAAAATAAATAAGAGCACTCTTTGTGCTGTTCAGAATCATTTTTTTTGTGTGTTATTTTTGGCAATTAGGAATTTATATATTAACATTGTTATGAAATAAATAAAATCCTCATAAATGAAAAGATGATTCTAAGATTAAATTTTTAGTTCCATTAATAAAAACAAACAAAAAGCAAGAGAATTTTAATTGCAACTGAACTTATTTCACTTAATATAATCTCTTCCAGTCACATTCACGTTGATGCAAAAGTTGGGTATTCTGTATGGTGAGTAACATAACGTAATTAAAAAAAAAATAATAGCAACTGAACTTGAAATCTGAAGATCAGAGAGATAATATGAAGTACACTAAAGAGAGGGCATAAGAAGACAAAAGATTTAGGTCCAGGCCTGCAAGCGAAGTTACAAAAATTTCCAAACTATGTGATATCATAAATCTTACTCAAAATTAAAAAAAAAAATTTTTTTAAATGTTTAAGGCTTTCTAAAATGAGTTATTCCATGATAGAACTATATGCTGCACCCATACAAAGTATTGGGCACAGGTTTTGTTGTGAAGGGAAGTCAAAGATATTTATAAACAAGGTCCTTAATCTCAAGTCTGAAGAGAAAAAAAAAATAAGATGGGTCCCAATACTATTTTGATTGTCTGGAAAAATCTGAAATTATGGTTTAAAGAGGCTGGAAGAAAAACAAGCGCTACATTAAAAGAGAAGAGAAGTGAGAGGTCCAAAATATCCAAGGAAGCATAGTCTAATCTTGGCCTCTACTGAGGGAAATGTCTAACTGGAGACACCTTTGACAGCAATAGTGCTCTAGCATATGTGGGATTTCTGGATGAGAAGTGTTGTTTTAGGGGAACAATTCTCAATCAAGATGTTATTTTGGTCATTAACTATAGTTGCTAGACTTTTTCAAGGTTGGTCAATGGAGTTTTCATTTCATAGTACTGGTTGTTCAAATTGACTAAACGCATTGGTTGAAGTCCCACTACTACACTTCTTGGCTGTGTGCCCATGACTGGTTCTTTCAGCAATCAAGACATGAGCCTTATCAATTGTAATAGTATTAATAATGGTATCTACCTCCAAAGTTTACTGTGACAATTAACCGAGTAAATACATGAGTAGTGCTTTGGACAGGGTCTAGCACATAGCAGGCATTCAATAAATGTCTGCCATATGTATGTATATGTGTGCGTGTGTGTGTGTGTGTGTGTGTGTGTGTGTATTTTTTTTTTTTTTTTTTTTTTTGTAATGGTCTATGTAATCTTATTCTGTAAAGCTGAGAAACAGACCAACGCACCAGCCCCAGTCATCCTGGTCTTCTTTCCATTTTGCAAATTTTCCAAGATCCTTCCTGATTTAGGGCTCTTGCTTACCCCGTTTTCCCTGCCAAGAACACTCTTCTTCTCTTTCTTCACCTTGCCAATTCCTTCTCAAGCTTCAGGTATCCTGTTGTCTACTCCTCTACAGGGAGGCTTACCTGACTTGTCCTTTCCCTTCTGACTCCGAGTTTAACTCGGGATTATCCTGTAAAAAGCATTAACCCATTTATCTTTTTCTTCTATCCTAATCACAAGGTTTGGGATGTGTGTGTGCGTGTGTGTGTGTGCGTGCATGCATGTGTGTAAATCTGTGTCTAATCCTCCCTATGCATCCTTACCATTTTCTAAGCTCCCTGAGGGCAGACACTGTGTCTATTTTGTTCATCAAACAAAGCTCATCATCTTCCAATACATATTTGTTAAATAAAAGAATGAATAAAAATAAATTCAAGAGAAATGGAACTGATTATGATTAGCACACTGATAATGTCACATCCTAGAATACTTCACTGTTTTTTCTTAAGACACACAATAAATATATTGAACAAGAAGCGTAAGTGATGAAGTTCTCTTTGCTATCTCCACAACTTCTCTCTGTGGAGATATCATTATTCACAACACAGGCAGAAGTCTCCTCTGAGATTTTTCCAAGAGAGAAAAGAACAAAATAACCAAATATAAATCAAATGATCATAGCCTCCTTATAAAATATAAACATCAGTAAACTACATCAAGAATAACACTTACTAAGTAAGATAATTAATTTCTTAAAATCTGTTTTTTCTCGAGTGTGGATATTTTGTAATCAGAGTATCCAGAAGAAGACTTTTTCACTAAGTGATATAAAAATAAAATGACTTTCCTTTTAATAAATATCAAATTCACTTAAAGACCAAGAGAGGGACATACTCTAAAACAGAAATAATTTATCTTTCCAAATGTAAGCCTAGTGTGTGGCTCCATAGTTGATCTTACATCTTAGTTATACAGAGTCATGATCTGAGCAGTTGTTCTCAATCATTGTTATAGATCAGAATTAACTGTGGATTTTTTTTAAAAAATGAAGATTTCCAAAGTCCAAAGCTCAGAAATACTGTATCAAAAGATATGAAATGTGTTTTGGGTACATGTGCATTTTTTAAAACTTTATGCCTGGCTTGGAAAATAAGGTTAAATACCACTTGTTAATCAATAGATGCAAAATTGTTCATGATTGAGAAAAATATCTGAATACTTCTTATAAAACAACCCTGAGTAATTAAGATTGAGAAATTATATGGGTAGTCTTAATCACCTGTTTTGTTTGGACAAGAAGTTTGCACTAACCTTCACAGATGAAAAATATTTAAATATAATTCAAAAGTTGATTACTTCTAATTTTCCATTTAATTAAATACTGTTTATCTAATTTAATTTGACAAATATTTGAGTATTTGTTATGTCTAGAGCACTTTTCTCTGACATTGAAATATCAAAAATGTGCAAAATTTGATCATTGGCCCTATATAGATTCATGTCAAATGGTCACATAGATATATACACACACACACACACACACACACACACATTTTCTAAGATAAAAAAACAGTGCATAGTAAGCATAGTAAGTGCCATAATAGAGTATTATGATACATAACGCGTACATCTCCCCACCCTTGACACCCCCCATGACAACACACAACTTAATGTTAACCTTAATAGGTTGTCATTTGAGATGGGTCTGGAAGGATGGGAGTTTGAGTTGGGAGTTTGGCTAGGTCAAGGAGAACACAGAAAGAAGGGCCAACTATTGAAGACTACAGATGTCTCTTATATAGCACTCATTATGAGCATTGTAGAGACACATATGAGGTAAAAAATGTGCAGTGATGTTTGGCGAAATATTGCCACAGGAACTAGGCAAAGAATAGTGTAATATTAACTCTAAATAATATAAAGTACTGACAAGTACAAAACTATCTCAGAAATGGAGAGAAACATATTACAGACAAAAGGAACAGGGCAAACACAATCATGGGAGTGGGTTAACTTAAAGGGAATAATAGGAAACAAGGAAGGAAAGGTGGGAGAAGACAAGATTATAGAAGGTCTTGAACATCAGGTCAAAATTTGGGGCATTTTTAAATTGTAGGGATTCACTATACTTAAAGAAGGGAAACAGGAAAACAACAGATCATTATGATGAAGAGTGGGTTGCATTGTGGTGGGAGAAGGATGTCAGCAGTAGAGGTGGTTGTATGGTTACTGAAATAGTCCTAACAAAAGGAAATGCGATCCAGGACATACAGGCAGAAAAAAAGATGTCTTAGCAACTTGTGTGAGCATTTCAACTGAAGCACAAGGCCAATAAATTGGTGGGTGTGAGAGTACCTTTGAAAAAAGAGGGAGATATAAAGAGAATTTAGGAAGTTTGGATATGATGGATAGAAGTATTCACTGAGGTTCTCAGCAAGGGAGTGATTAAAAAAACCTCATGAACTTCCAACACTGTCATTTCATGATTACCAGCTTTGCTTCATTATCAGGAGTCTTTAACCCAAGTTATTTTATTTTGACATGCCTAAAGATCTGACATCCCTCATTGTTAATAAAAGGACTAGATTATGAATTCCTCCTGGCTTGATTTGACACCATAAATCAAATTTAGATTTTAAACAAAAGCTAAGTGTGTGGTAGTTTCTTCTGAACATTAATCTCACATTCCTATTGACTACCTGGAAAGACACAAGAACTAGCGTTGATAAGTTTATTTTGTCAGAAGAAAGCACTGACTTAATAATATAAGGGCTCCCTGATTATTTTAAAATAAAAATTCCCATTTCAAATGGTATTGTAGGAGTACATAAATATTACTATGTGATCTAAAAAAAATATAGAATTATAAGAGGCATATAAACACCCAGTGCATCAGTTTTAAGCCTGTTACAGGTGAAAATTTTTCTGGCTTAGAAAAGCACTTGTTATATTTAATTTTATTAAGGAGATAAATAAACTAAAAGTGATTTTCTATGATGAAAACAGTTGAAAGCAAGGTTAAAATACAGCTATAATAGAAAAAAAATCCTGAAAAATAAATGGCATGCCCTCTAAAATATATCTGCAGGAGATGAAAGCAGAAGAAAAGTTCACATGCTGTCCCTCACATAACTTACTTATAATCTGCATCTCAATACATTTTTCAAATCTTAACACTGAAAATTCTTGCATGGAGTTTCCTCAAAAAGTTGAAAATAGAGCTATCCTATGACCCAGCAATTGTACTACCCTAAATATGTAATGATCCGAAGGGGCACATGCACCCGAATGTTTATAGCAGCAATGTCCACAATAGCCAAACTATGGAAAGAACCTAGATGTCCATCAACAGATGAAAGGATAAAGAAGAAGTGGTATATATATACAATGGAATACTATGCAGCCATCAAAAGAAATGAAATCTTGCCATTTGCGATGACATGGATGGAACTAGAGGGTATTATGCTTAGCGAAATAAGTCAATCGGAGAAAGACAATTTTCATATTATCTCCCTGAAATGAGGAAGTGGAGATGCAACGTGGGGGGCTTGGGGATAGGAAAAGAATAAATGAAACAAATTGGGATCAGGAGGGAGACAAACCATAAGAGACTCTTAATCTCACAAAACAAACTGAGGGTGGCTGGGGGAAGGGGTTAGAAAGAGGGTGGTTGGGGGTGCCTGGGTGGCTCAGTGGATTAAGCCGTTGCCTTCACCTCAGGCCATGATCTCAGGGTCCTGGGATCGAGGCCCGCATTAGGCTCTCTGCTCGGCAGGGAGCCTGCTTCCTCCTCTCTCTCTGCCTGCCTCTCTGCCTACTTGTGATCTCTCTCTCTGTCAAATAAATAAATAAAATCTTAAAAAAAAAAAAAAAAAGAAAGAGGGTGGTTGGGTTGTGGACATTGGGCAGGGTATGTGCTATGGTGAGTGCTGCGAAGTGTGTAAACCTGGCGATTCACAGACCTGTACCCCTGGGGCTAGTAATAAATTATATGTTAATAAAAATTTTTTTTTAATTAATAAAAAAACAAACACTGAAAATTCTTCAATGATCCCTAATTTCGTAGGCATGTCATTACATTATGTTTCTAGTTATATACAAAGCTGTATTATTAATCAATATAAACAGCCCAAACATTAATACACCATTAAAAACTACTGTCATAAAACTGTGGCTAGATTAATCTTGACTCCTTTGTTACCCAGGAGTTGCTAAATAACTACAAAATACATTACATTTTATTCTCCACTGTTCAAATTATAATGCCCTTCTTAATCCACTTCCATGTTTATCTACATTTATCTGAAAAAAATGGAAAAACAAATACTTACCAAAATGGTGGTAACGATCAAAGAACGATTGGATAACGAATCTGTGATGTTGGCTGGCTTTCCCTTTTGACTTTCTGTCATATTCAGACCACTGGCTGGATCCCAAGTTCCAATCTATAAAATAGCATATGGACTTTGTAAATTGTCCATCAGGCACCTGGGAGAAAGTACTGCAGGAGAAAGTTAAGACAGCTAACACTTATTATTCACCTCTGCTGCATTATCTGCTGTCGTTAAAGTAAAGGCTGCTTGTTTTAAGCATGATTCACTGCTCTGTGAAGTGTGTCCAGTGAAGTGTGACATTAAAGAACAAAATGATCCACTGCACTTCTACAGTCAGTATGGGAGCTTAATTTTCCATTCAAACTTTCATTCACCAAGATAAACCACATTTGATGATACCTTGATAGCTGGCTAGAAACTCATTAATAGTGCATATCTTTTACTGTAATGGATCTATCTCATCCTCTCATTACAAAGATAACATGCCATGTTATACAAATGAAGCTAAAAGACAGCAAAATCTGGGGATCCAGGATAAATTAATAGGTGAAGGCAAACTTACGAGCTGCATTGATTGTTTTTTTGTTGTTGTTGTTTTTTGTGTTTGTTTTTTTTTGTTTGTTTGTTTTGGTTTGTTTTTTTTTTTGCATGACCTCCTCTAGGGCAAATTCTAACCAGAATTACCTTTGGAGCCTTTATAAATACACCTTTGAGCATTCAAAAATACTCCAAGGAAAGTTACAGCACAATCTCATCTGAGCAATGCATTCCAATACTTCCACTTGTATGCTATTTAATATGTACTTTAATTTAACTAATACTCTCTAATAATTCAGCCATATACTCGCAGTGTTCAGACATTTTATACCCCCTTGAACACAGCCTATGAGACGATACAGCACACCTCTGGGAGACATATCTAAGCAAAAGATGTCACTGAATGCATACATTGGGTGGTGTATGTGCTCTGTCACCACTGCCCTGCCATATAATGGTGGTCAGCACTGAAGAAGGACAGAGGCAAAAGAAGATTGGAGCCAGTAGTTCTTTTCTCCACCCTCTCCAAACTAGGAGTGATGGATAATAAACTTTGTTTTCCATATCCTCTAGCCAATTACCCACTGTGTTCATTCAAAGGGAAGGAGAACTATCAATTATCTGTTTATCTTTAAAATAAAGCTTTGTTGTATATCAATTAAATAATTTTAAAGTGACATTAATTTATCAGGTAATATTTACCCTGGTCTACCTAAATATGCTAACAAAGGTCTAATCCAACTTAAATATTATGATTCTTTTTATCTTTACTTTTTTATATTTCATGACATTTACTCTTTTCGATCCTTTTTTCCGTTTGCATAGTCTTCTTAGTAACCTATTAAGATGTCTCTCTCCCTCTGATTGGAGAAGCACAAAAGTAGAAACATTAGTAATTTCTGTACTCCATAAGAAGAATAGATATGCCATTCTAATAGTTGTATGTAAGTGCAAACCCAAGTATATTTTTTTTCAAAAATGCATTAACTATATCGGGGATTCCATATAATTTTTTTTTAGTGAAGTCTAAAAAATAACCTCTTGGGGCATCTGGGTGGCTCAGTCGATTAAGCATCTACCTTTAGCTCAGGTCATGATCTCAGGATACTGGGATCATGCCCTACAGTCAGGATTCCTGCTCCGTGAGGAATCTGCTTCTCCCTCTCCCTCTGCTCTTCCTCGTTGCTCGCGTGTACTCTCTCTCTCTCAAATAAATAAAGAGAATATTTAAAAAAAAAAAATCCCTTGTCATATTTTCTTATATTGAGTTTATTTTCCTCTTACCATTAAAAGCTATATACTCTTGATGTTTGTGTCAATACAGGAAAAAGTCAGATAATATAGTGAGAAAAAAAAGAAAAAAAATACTGATTTTAGCATTTTCTCCAAAGTAAATTATTTACTTTCAATTAAATTTCTTTACTTTCGACAATGACTACCATGATGTCATAAAGACAGAGTCTAATTGTAATTTAGCACCAATAATGAAAGGCCTTCGTCGGCGAGAGATGTAACTAACATCCATGTGTGAAGAAAGAGGGCATAAGCCAGAAGTAAGAATTTCTAGGCAAAGGTATGCAGTTTTTAAATATTACAAAACTTCAAGGCAGAATAGCAAGTAATTGCTATAATCCAGACCCTGCTCTTCTCACAGCTGTGTACCTTGGGGCTGCATGCAGATGATTTTTTCAAGTTCTTAGTAAGGCATCACTAGGGCTAATAGAGGCCCTATTAGGAACTTGGACAGGGAAGGACAGAGAGGATATTGTAAAACCTTGAATGCCTGCTGACCTGCTCAAAGTGTTTCAAATTCAAAATCATTAAAAAAACACTGTTGGCTAAACAAGATATATCTGCAGATCGGATTTTTCAGTGGCTGTCACTTTTCTGCTCCCAGTCTATAATTAATACCTATTACACATTTGTCCCCTTAGATTTTCTTTATTTCTTTTTTTTTTTTTTCCCCACCATAGCTAAATAGCTAGATTTTTTCAGACGTGTAATTCTACCAGCCAAAGCCCTGGCAAACACCATTGCCCACTGTCATCTGCCTAATGACATCCTCAAGCTTGATCAATTAGTTTTTCAACTTTCTACCCAAATCACTAATATAAAATTTTGCCAATTTCGTTTACCATCATCCTCCATGATTACTTTTATAAAAATAATTTAGCTAAATGTCCACTCATCTAAATATATTTATCTGGTTTCATTCTCTGTCAGTTGCTTTTCTAGTATTATTTGGGTGGAGGGGTTCCGGTTCATAGTATATGAATCGATAATTTCCCATAATCATAAATATTAAATATCCCCTTTTATAAGCTTAGATTTCTAAATAGAATATTATAAAATTTCAGAAATCTTAGCGACATGAAATTTTAAATCAAAAAATTTGTATGATCCCTAGATTTTAAGTCTACAGGAAATGTGTAATTCAAACTTTTTAGCGATTGAGGGATTGTCAGAAGTGGGTCTTTTGGTTTGGTTTGTTTTAATCATAAGTACCATAAGCTAAGTCAAGACAATCTTTTTTTTCTTTTAACCTATTTTCAGAACCATAATTTTTTTCATTATGTGATTTAATCAAAATTTTACAGTACTTTTCTCAGCTCTAAAATGGAATAAAGATATCTAAGTACTCTTGACCTCACAGAGTTGTTTTAAGTAGCATTATAACTCGCAGTGAGGTGGTATAAGGTGAATGTATCTCAATATAAAAAAAGGTCATATATGACAAGCTTACAGCTAATGCTATACTAAATGCTGAAAAGCTAAAAGCCTTTCTTTTAAGATGAGGAACAAAGCAAGGATGACCACTCTTCCCCCTTTTATTCTACACAGTATTGGAAGTCCTCCTCATGGCAATTAGGTAAGAAAAAAAATAATCTGGATTGGAAGGGAAGAGGTAAAACTCTATTTGCAAATGACATGATATTATATACAGAAAACTCTAAAGATAGATATATATATCTTTATATATATATATATATATATACACACACACACATATTACACAGCCATAAAAAAAAGACATCTTGCAACAACATGGATGGACCTAGAAGGTATTATGCTAAGTGAAATAAGTTAGACTGAAAAAGACAAATATCATATGATTTCACTCACATGTGGAATCTTAAAAACAAAATAAATGAATAAAGAAACAAAAAGTAGAATCTGACCTATAAATATTGAGAAGTGATGGTTGCCAGAGGTAAAGGGGTAGCAAAATGGGTGAAAGGGACTGGCAGAAACAGGCTTCCAGTTATAGAGTGAATAGGTCATAGGTATAAAAGGCACAGCATAGAGAATATAATCAATGATACGGTAATAGTGTCGTATGACGACGGGTGGTGGCTACACTTGTGGTGAGCATAACATAATGTATACAGAAGTTGAAGCACTGTGTTGTACACCTGAAACTAATGTAACATTGTACACCAAGTATACTCAATCCCTCTCCACCCCCCCCAAAAGAACCCTACAAGGCATTAATGAAAGAAATTAAAGAAACCACAGATAAATGACAAGATATTCCATGATCATGGCTTAGAAGAATCAATATTGTTAAAATCCTTACCCTTAATCAATATTCTTAAAATCCCTACTACCCAAAGCTATTAATAGATTCAAATGCAATCCCTATCACAATTCCAATGACATTTTGCAAAGAAATAGAATAAATAACGCTCAAATTTTTATGGAACCACACATACATACACACACACACACAAGCCCAAATAGCCAAAGCAATCTTGAGAAAAAAGAACAAGGCTGGAGGCATCACACTCCCTGAATTCAAACTATACTACAAAGTTATAATAATTAAAACAGTATTGTATTGGCATAAAAACAGACACATGGATCAATGGAACAAAACAGAGAGTCCAGAAATACGTCCGTATATATATAGCCAATTAATTTATGACAAAGGGGCCAAGAATATACAATTGGGAAAATACAGTCTCTTCAATAAGAACTGGAGAGCCACATGCAAAAGAATGAAACTGAGCCACTATCTTACTTCATACATATAAATTAACTCAAAATGGACTAAAGACTTGAATTTAAAACCTGAAACCCTAAAACTCCAAGAAGAAAACATAGGCAATAAAATGCCTGACATAAGACTTGGTGATGATTTTTTTTTTCTTAAAATCTGATGCCAAAAGCAAAAGCAATAAAAGTAAAGTTAAAAGTAAAGTAAAGTAAAAGTAAAGTTAAAGTTAACAAGACTAAATCATTTTTAAAAACTTCTGCAAGGCCAAGGAAATCATCAATAAAATTAAAAGGCAACCTACTGACCGAGAGAAGATATTTTGAAATCATACATCTGATAAGGGGTTAATATCCAAAATATACAAAGAACTCATAAATTCAACAGCAAAAAGTAGCCCTACAAACAATCCAAATAAAAATGGGCAGAAAATCTGAATAGTCGTTTTTCTAAAGAAGATAGAGAAATGCCAACAGGTACATGAGAGTATTCTCAACATCATCAATCACCAGCGATATGCAAGTCACAACCACAGTGAGCTATCTTACACCTGTTAGAATAGTTATTGTCCAAAAGATGAGAAATTACAAGTATTCGTAAGGATGTGGAGAAAAGGGAAGACTTGTGCACTCTTGGTAGGAATATAAATTAGTGTAACAACTATGGAAAACAGTACGGGGTTCCTCAAAAAATTAAAAATAGAACTAGTATAGCATCCAGCAATTCCACTTCTGGTTTTTACCCAAAAACAAACATGAAAACAAAACAACAGATATGACTTAGAAGATATATATGCCCCCATGTTCCTTGCAGCTTTATTTATGATATCCAAAATACAAAAACAATCTAAGTGTCTGTCAATGTATGATAAAGTAATTGTGGCACAGATCTGTCTTGATTAAAGAGGCTCAGTGTACTTTTCTAAAGAAGATCTGGATGGCGATCACAAGAAACCACTCTGTATATTATGTTTAAAACAGTCTTAGCGCAATGTGGAGTCTACTTCATAAGTGTTCAAAAAAATATTCCCAATAATTAGTTACCTCCGATCATATGACACATTAAGTATAGTTTGTTTGAAGGGTATTTACAACTTCTTTTAGAAGAGAGGACATCGCTGGTAGTACTATTTGAAGGTATTGAGAAATGGAAACCATACAGAAGATATTGATGTTAAATGCTAACTCATATCTAAGAGATGAGTTATCTCTCCAATTGATCAAATGTACACTGGTGGAATGTATCTTTTTCCATTAACTAGCATACCCATTCTTTCTTGATAATTTACAAAGTCAGGTTTCAAGCCTATATAGTGTGATGTATAAAAACAGAACCTTTTCAACACCATAGTTGTTTTGCTAAGTATTGGGAGCAAATTAGAAACTTCTTTCTCTTTAATAACCTCCCCCCTTCCAATGATCAATTTTTAAATGAAAAGTAGAGAAAGTTATTTGTATTGCTGTCCAATAACAGTATTGTCTAATAATAATTAATTGTTTATTTACCCTGGATCACATATTAACAGTTCACTTTAGAAAGAATTCACACACGATGCCCCAGAGATAAGCATGAATCATTTCATAGTAATTCCTACCTGCTAGGTATTGCTACATGAGAGGAAGAATTCATAATAAAGAACAATTACCTGTGAACTGAGCTACCTTCATATGTTAAGTAATTTGGCCTGGGAGGACCATGCAAAGAACCCCTCAGTCAATTACTTTCCTAAAACTAGCTATCCACCAATTTCTGCAGGGTCTGGAATTTCACCATTTGAGAACTCTAGTGTTAATATAAGAACAATAAATCAGTAAGTATATAATCATTTAACAAGAAGGGATGACCAGTCAAAACATAAATTTTTCACCTTTAGGATTTTTATTTTTGTCTAGGACAAAGTCAACTCTAAATATTAGGAAAGAGTTAGAGACAGGTGGTAATTTTGATTTTTTAAATAAAATTTGAATCATTGAATTAACTGTTCTCAAATATAATACCTTGGCAACATTCAATGAATTAAGGGTCATTTTTCCAAGATTAAAAATGTAGTTCAGATATTACTTTAAAATCAAGGCAATGCTGGGGTGCCTGGGTGGCTCAGGCTTTAAGTGGCTGCCTTTGGCTCAGGTCATGATCTCAGGGTCCTCGGATTGAGTCCCACATTGGGTTTCTTACTCCCTGCTCCCTGTTGCCTGTTGCCTTCTCTGCGGGAAGCCTGCTTCTCCCTCTCTCCCTTCCCCTGCTCATGTTCCCTCTCTAGCTGTCCCTTTCTGTCATATAAATAAATAAAATCTTAAAAATAAAATAAAAGCAATGCTTTAAAAAGTTATATTTAGTATACATGTTTAATTCAAATTCAGGAGTCGAACGGAAAATGGCAGTATTTGTTATTCTCTGATGGGCCAAAATAGGAAATTGTATGCTCTCAAATTTACATAATGTCATCTGTAAAGAGCTTTCTTAACTATTTCATCATTGTGAAGGTTAAAAATTATCAAGCAAAATCACAATTATAAACATACTGACACACAACCCAAAAATGTCAGTGCAGTTCTAAGACAGGGCATATAATGAATTCTATGTAAGAGTTAGACAAATTAAATGGTTAATATCTCCAAAGAAAAACACTAGGCTTGGATCTCAACCAGGATGCATTTTTGCTTTTTAAGAAGCAAACAACACATTTCTGACTAGTCAACATGACCATTAGCATTGCTTTCCTACAGAGAAGCAAAAGAAATCTCAGTTCCTGGGAAAGTTGGGGGTCATTGTTGTCATGGGGACCAGAATACAAATATCAAATGCCATCAAAGAGAGAAAGATTTAAAACTGCTATTCATCCGATATCTAGAAATCTATCAAAGAAATAGTTCTCACCTATCTAGTTTGGATTTTCACACTTAGATAAATTTTGAAGACTGTAAATTCCATTCAGACACCTTTTTCTTAGGGAGTTAATGAGTGCAGGATTCTACAAGCTAGAGAAAGGTCAATAGTAAAGACTTTTATAGAAATTACCACTTGTTCTAAAAATATGTATGGTCTACAAAAAGTTTTTCAGAAAGCAATTTGAAACATGTTCTGATCCTAGAACATCTATGCTTGTAAATTCAGGCAGGCAGGATTTCACCACTAATTCTCACCCTCTCCATACATTATAAAAATATTTGAGTTTTCTGTAAGAAGCCTATGGATTATTGGTATCAGTTTCTACTAGTGGGTCCAAATGCCTGCAGTAAATACTCAGAAGAAAAGATGACATCAAAAGTTGAAAGGAAGCTTCACTTGAAAATAAACTATGACAAAGTTACACTTTAGAAAAGTTTGCAAATATGAATTATCTTGCTTTATATCGTATATATAATTTCTTAACTTTGTAGAAATTGGCAAACATGTATTCCATAAAATTGTTTTTTGTAGTCACTTTTCTTTTTCAAAACTTCCCCTAAGGAACTGTAAGTTAGAAGCTGATTTTATTATAAAAACATCCCAAGGCATGTACAGAGAAATGTACTGGTTTTATCCTTACTTTTTTTTTTTTCAAAATTAATATAATATTAACACACAAAGTCAACTCATATAAAGACTAATTAGATAATTTCCATTGAGGAGACAGAAAATTCTATTTTCCAAGTTCTATTTTAATATAGGTAACACATTCAAAAAAACTACCGGCAATATAACCAAAACAAATAGCGAACTTTGTTGCTAGAAAAAAGATAGGAGAGGTACACAAGAATGATTTTAGTTTAATACCTCTACTTCGAAGCTAATATTCCTAATACGATAGAAATCCATTTGAGCAGAGACTTTTGTTGTGGTTTTTGGGAAGCACATGACATACATAGTGGTTGCAAAGCACATTTGGTAAGAAAACTCAATCATCTGGAAGGAATACGTGATTTTATTATTATTTTATTTTTTATTCAGGTATAATTAATATATAGTGTTATATTAGTTTCAGATGTATAAGCGATTTTATTATTGCATTATAGTTTCTTTAAAAAAATTCTTTTTTAAGTATAAAGTGTTATTTTCCCCAAAATGGCCTCTAGATAATTCACCTTGCAGTGGAAATACACCATTATCATGGAGTGTCATTACTCAACTCAAACCTCTCTTATGTAAAAGGTTCCAACTGTTTTTACTTTACTCAGAATCCTTGTGAAGTTACATTCTGAGCATCTTCTCAATGTTTCTTAACATCTCATGCCATTTAATCAAGTGTTTATTTCCAACTGAAGCTGGTCTTTCCTAAGCACATAGTTAAGCTTCAGAGGACTAGGTAAGTAAGGTTAAACCACTTCCAGTGGTAAGTCATATCCTAGTTACATATTCAAAGAAAAAAATATAAACTAAAAAATTTCATTATTGTCAGTTATGATGACACTTTTACTTTCCTCATGTCAATTTTTCTTGACCTTATTATTTGTGCTATTTCTTTCTCTCCCTCCAAGTGACTTCAGTAATTCCATTGACAGACTGAGTATACAAACAGACAACAGTCTGACCATGTATGAAATAGAACTTGACCCAGAGCCTCTGGAGTAAACTATCTGGGAAGCCAAACCACAATCTCTGTGGCAATCTGCCCCAAATGGTCAAGATCTGTTCAATTACACACAGCTTCCCTATTTTTTGCCAGCAGTCCACGTTTCCTCCTGCCAAGACTCTCCAATCAGAGTGCATAGGAGGCCTTTCCTTTTTTCCACTGTAAAGCTTTCCACTGACCTGTCCGTCTTTGCATCTCTGCCAAATGCCAAGTGCTACAGCAAGCTCTGAATAATAACTTGTGTGTCCTCATTTAAGTGGTCTACATTTATTTCCATACCATAAACTTAGATGATGAAAAAAGGGGAACTTTATAAATAGAAGAATTATTTTTCCTCTTTAATGCAGAATCGGGGCATCAGGATTACAGTGCTCTATGCAGGGTGCATTGGGCATTCTTGTAAGTTCAGACTTCAGTGTTGCCTTCACGGGAACTCTAAAATCCTGTACCCCTTGAAGCCTTGACTCACAATCCCAGCCCACTGACTAACCACTGGAGTTCTCTGTGTCCATTGTGTAAGTAGGGGGCAAACTGGGAAAAATTTAAAAAAAAAATGCTGCGTCATAGGAAAATTAATTTACACCAGACACTTGAAAAAGCATTCTATTTCTTGTGATTCTTATGAACTATTTCTTATGGTTCTTATAGTGACCCTTCCTTCATTCAATAGTCAATAACTATGTCTTGAGGATATACTTGTGCCAGAAACTTTTCTAGGTCTTGAATACGTAACCAGTGGGACTGGGAGCATACATAATTACACATTGTGGTAAGTGCCAGGAAGGAAAAGCACAGGGCACTATGAGGTTAAATTTGGTCAAGGTTACAGGACACCTAAGGAAGAAAGACTTAATCTGTGACCCCACGCCCAGGATGAGTAAGAGTTATATGGGCAAAGGTCTAGTGGTGAGTTTTCCAGGCTGGGAAAACTCTACAGGCGAAGTAATAGAAAAAGCTTTGTGTCTATGAAAAAATGAACAAAAGCCAGTGTTACTAAAGCATAGAAAACATCTGAGGGGCACCTGGGTGGCTCAGTGGGTTAAAGCCTTTGCCTTCAGCTCAGGTCATGGTCTCAGGGTCCTGGGATCGAGCCCCACATCAGGCTCTCTGCTCTGCGAGGAGCCTGCTTCCTCCTCTCTCACTGCCTGCCTCTCTGACTACTTGTGATCTCTGTCTATCAAATACATAAATAAAATCTTTAAAAAAAAAAAAGAATAGAAAACATCTGAGATGGTAGTGAGAGTTGAGGGGGAAGGGAGGCAATACTTTGTACATCATGTTTGGATTTGAATGAAAATACACTGCGAATAAGTGAAAGGATTTAAACAGAGCAATAACATGGATTGATTTGTTTTAAAAGACACTGGTCTGGCTGCTGACATCTGGGGAATGAATTGTAAGGGGGAATAGAACAGACAGGTTCTGTTGGGGCTCCAATACAGATGTTCAGGTGAAAGGTACCCTAGCTACAATTACAACAATGGATGTGGAGAGATATTTTGGAAGTAGAATACAAAATATGGTCTTCGAACTGAACAGAAGAATTGAAGCTGGGAAAACCACATATTCTTTTTTTTTTTTTTAAAGATTTGTTTCATTTATTTGACAGAGATCACAAGTAGGCAGAGAGGCAGGCAGAGAGAGAGGAGGAAGCAGGCTCCCTGCCGAGCAGAGAGCCCGATGCGGGGCTCGATCCCAGACCTTGGGATCATGACCTGAGCTGAAGGCAGAGGCTTTAACCCACTGAGCCACCCAGGTGCCCCAAAACCATGTATTCTTATTTTCTTATTCCTAGTCTGTAGTACTGAAAAACAAACTGTCCTGTTGCCTAAGGAAGACAAAATCTGGAATGGCACCTACAGTTCACCCCACCCCATTATTTCTCCCCCTCTGCTCAAGAGAAAGCGCTGCCACAGCCTGGAGGGCTTTTTTGGACAGATGTGACTGGCTGTGTCTGCAGTATTAGTAACCCTTCTTGGACAATGGCTAAATGGGCTGCATTCCAACCAAGGTTCTTGTCAAGATAGAATGGAAAAGATTCAATATGATCTCTGGGTGCTAAGTGGGAAAGATGGGTTCATAGTCTCATTCCAACCCCAAACTCCTTTCCCTGAACATATAAACAGGTCATCTTTCTTTTTAGGACTTACTATTGCCTAATCCTATATTGTACATTTGTGCATCCATTTATTATTGGCAGGTTTCCTTCAATAGAGTATAACCTTCCTAAGGGCACAAAATAGAGGTTCATTCTATATTTGTTAGAGGATCAAGTGAATAAACGAAGTGTGCTGGACAAAGATGACCATGATAAAGCAAGGAAAAGGTAGTAGGCATGAGAAGTAATGGATAAAACTATCACTTTACACATTTTTTTCATTTTCCTCACCTTGTCCTGATAAAATAGAATTGAGGATACTCAAATTCTTAGCCTTGACATCTATAAAGATTGTATCTCTAGGTTCTCTTAAAGGCCATGATATTCTCACTTTTGCCTGTTCCAGAGGAAAGTCCTTTGCACTCTACATTTTTTGAGATGAGGAATTTGGCACAGAGAACTTGGGTGGAAGGGTGAAGTTCACACACTTGTGACAGATTTGGAATTGTAATTTAAGTCTCTTGGATCGGTATTGGTTGAGCCTTCCAAACTGTGAACTCTACCTATCAAGGTCGGAGCTCTGTTTTTACATCTCTGGGTTGGTAGCTACATTTTTGAGAACAAAGTAAAAGTAAAGTTGGCAAGACTCATTAGTCTTCATGAATTAGATACTGCTATCACTGCCTGATGCAGCTGAATACACTGTGTGTTAGAGAAGGTAGGAAAGTTGTCCATAAATAGTAAGTGGCAGAGCAAGGATTTGAGTCCAATTTGGTCTGAATCCATACCTGGATCTGCTAACCATTCTACTGGATTTTAAAAAATGAGTACATTTTGCTACTTAGAAGCACTTTATTCCCACTACTCAAAGTCAAATCTGTCACAATGGCATTGCCAAAAAATTCCCATTATTCTTAAGAGCCAACTAAACTAAATTCAACTGCCCTCTTTTAGTGACTTACATATTATTATTTATTATTATTATTATTATTATTATTATTATTGAGTTAGAGAATGCGATGAGGCATAGGGAGGGACAGAAGAAGAGGGAGGGAGAGAGAAAGAATCTGAAGTAGACTTGCTGCCCAGTGCAGAGCGCCATGCGGGGTTGGATCTCACAATGCTGAGATCATGACCTGAGAAGAAATCAAGAGTTGGACGCTTAACTGACTGAGCCACCCAGGCATTCCCTTATATACTAATTTCTGAAGATCCTTGAATCATTTGATTTGAGCTTTTAATTCCCCTTTTTTCTAATTTACCTTCACCCAACCTCAGCACTTTATGTGCCTCTATATATTTGTTCCAATTTACTTCTTTTTTTTTGTTTGTTTTCTTTCTTTCTTTCTTTTTTCTTTTTTAAGATTTTATGTATTTATTTGACAGAGAAAGAGAGCACAACAGGGGAGCAGCAGAGCGAGATGAAGAACCAGGCTTCCCATTGACCAGGGAGCTGGATGCGGGTCTTGATCCCAGGTTTCTGGGATCATGACCTAAGCCGAAGGCAGACACTTAATGGACTGAGCTACCCAGGCGCCCCTCCAATTTCTTTCTGATGACAATTTTCCTCACTAATTTCTTCACCAGCCTTTGACTGATGCCTTTATCACTGGCTTCTACTTTTATCACCTGGTTCCTTCATTACTCCTTAAAAGCACAATCCCAATGCTCTGCTCTTCCTTGAACTAACAACGCTGCTGAAGATTCAGTTACTGCCTCTGTCACCGTTTATTCATCTCTCACTCCCAACCAGAATAGTTTGATATTCATGACTCCATATTAAAATTATTCCAAACTACAATATCTTTCCACACATCCCATAGACCTCCAGGCTATTCTCTCTTCGAATTCATATTATATACTAATACATTGCAAATATCTCTACATCATGTTCACTTTATGACTTAAATCTAGCACTTTATCTCTGTCTCCTACTTCTGTGAGTGTGTCTCTGTGTGTGTGTGTGTGTGTGTATAAAATGATCAAATCAAACAGTAGCTATGTCTTTCCCCATATTGCTACCTTTTTCTGCAATGACTTAATCTCTACCAATCAATACTTCTCCATTATTCAAAGGGTAGTTCTAGGCACCTCATATACCGTGACTCTACTTAATTATATCCTTTTTCAGAAATGCTCTTTTATAGCTCTTTTAAAGCTTGAAGCAGTTTCCATTAGTGTGTTATCTGATCACTCTCTATAAAAACCCCTTGAAGATAAAGATTGTGTGTAATTAATTTATCAAAACAAAATTTCAAATTTCAGAGGCATATATAAACTATTTTTGAAATCTCAAGGCAACAGTATAACTCACATTGTTGTACCTTGCTTATCACTCTGGTTGATGACCCCATGTACTTTGTAACCATTATATTCAGGGTCTTTCTATAATCCCCACTATTGCCTAGAGAAAGGTTTTCTATTGTTTCCTTTACAGGGGCCACAGTAACAAGAAAGACATTGCCATTTCTCTATTGATGTGTTGAAATACTAACAATGGCCAGAGTGCATCCTAGTGACTTGCAAACTTCAAAAAATAAATAAATAAATAAATAAATAAGATAACAACATCTCCAGGAAATATTGGAATAAAACCCATAGGAGCTGATGAAACCACACCATTATCAATTCCAGTCTTGGGTATAGAATAATATTCTCATTGTGGGAGCCAGGCAGTTAGAAAGTGACTGCCTCATGAATATTTGTTTTGCAGTTTGTTATGAAAGATTCCTGACTTTGCATGGTCTTTCAAAGGGTACAATCTGAAACTCTCAGTAGGCAGAGGTAATATTCCTGTCAACTTTAGTCATCAGTTAGCCATGATGTATTTCTTCCTATCTTGGTAACATTATCAAAAATGTATGTTTTCTGGGGCACCTGGATGGCTCAGTGGGTTAAGCCTCTGCCTTCGGCTCAGGTCATGATCCCAGAGTCCTGGGATCGAGCCCCGCATCAGGCTCTCTGCTCAGCTAGGAGCCTGCTTCTCCCTATCTCTCTGCCTGCCTCACTGCCTACTTGTGATCTCTCTCTGTCAAATAAATAAATAAAATCTTTAAAAAAAATGTATGTTTTCTGTTTCTAAAATTATTTGAATCAACATTCAAATATGTTATTGTTTTTTAGGTTAAAAGAGCCCTTCTTCAGATTCAATTTCCTTCTTCAGTTTCCATTTGTAAGTAATGCTTCATGTTTAATAGATAAATGAAACATAAAACACCTTACTATCTTGAAAACAATATTATCTCAAATATAATTTTTTCTTAAGTTCTTTCTTTTTTAAAAAAGTATTTTTTTAAAGATTTTATTTTATTATTTATCTGTGAGAGATAGCACGAGAGAGAGAGAGCACGAGCTGAGTGAAGGGCAGAGTGAGAATCAGACTCTCAGTGGGAGCCCCATGTGGGACTCAATCCGTGAATTCTGGGATCATGATCTGAGCTGAAGGCAGATGTCTAACTGATTGAGTCACCCAGGCACCCTTTTTTAAGGATTTTATTTATTTATATTAGAGAGAGTGAAAGCAAGAGAGATCACACAAGGAGAAGGAGAAGTAGATTTGCTGCTAAGTGGAGAGCCCGATGTGGGCCTTGATCCCAGGACCCCAAGATTATGACCTGAGCCAAAGGCAGTCACTTAACCAACTGAGCCACCCCAATTTTTTTGGGGTGTCCCAATTTTTTTCTTAAGTTCTTACCAAAATATCTTTTCAATAAACTTTCAATGACTCTATCAGAAAAAAACACATTAATGCATATATTACAGATATAAACAACTTACACTAAAATATTTCTAAAGGAAGCATATACCCAAATTCTGTAATCATTGTCTGACTTTACCCTAGGAATAGAATCAAATAAGATAGACCAGTGTAATGTATTTATGTATATACCTAATTTACTTTGTGTACATTAAGTGAGACATTTCATTTGAATATGACCCAGTAATGGAAATAATGCTTCTATATTTAATTTATCTTAATGCTCCAAACAGGAAAGCCTATGCAAACATAAGTATAAATATTTTTAATTAGTATATTAAATTTCAAGACTAATAAAGATTACATGCATTTCAAAGCATAAGAAAAACTTGGTGAGAAAATAAAATACTTATTTGTCTTAGGACACTTTTTATCCTTGAATGCTAATCCTCAATTATTATATTCAACATAATGAATCAAGTATGTATTTTAAGAGTTATTCAATAAAGTTAAATGTTAATGAAATGTGGCTACAAGAGGAACTATTTCCCTATTTCTTCATTAGGATCTGTTGCATTTAATAATTAAAGTAAGTAAGATGAATGTCTCAAGTACCTTTTCCAAACCTTCTTCCTTGAGGCTGATCACATCCAAATCAAAATCTGTTCGTAAGCCATTGGTTTTGTTGAAAGTTATTCTGCCTGTGAGACCTTCCCAATGTGCCTATAGGAAAATATATAAATAAATAAATAGGATTCACAAACAAGTAAAGGAAGATAAAACATTTTTTTCACACAAAAAATACAAAAAATTATTTCCATTACTTCTCATAAATTTATCACTACTGATTTTTAAGACTTTTTTTTTCCTTTTTTAAACTTTGGAAGATTTTTTTCTATAGATGTTGCCTTAGTCTCAGTATAAAACTTATTATAAATTTTCATTTTAAATAATGCATTTTCTATGAATAAATTTTATGAGAAATTTGAAGATTGTTTTAAATAGTAAAGCTCTTTTGCAAACAGAATAATTTAGTTACTTATTATAATACATGAGATAGTGAATATCTCACTAGAGATTGCAAATAGAATTACTGTTATAAAGTATCACTCCTAACTTCATATTAATATGAACATAAACTTATTTTATTTATAAGATAAAGAAAGAAACTGAATTTAGGAAAACCTATGTTATACAACTTCAATTATACACTTTCCTCTTAGAATAATTAACTTATTACTTTATTTTCCCTTAAGTGGGACTGGGAGAAATACATCAAAATTATTCATGTCAAGCAATACTTCCTGTAAAAGGAGCTTTCCATGTAGAAGGAAGTGAAATGTAATAATCTAATTACATAATGAGTTAAACCCATCACAGGTGAGCAAATTACTGAGGTTTTTTTGTTTTGTTTTGTTTTTGTTTGTTTGTTTGTTTGTTTTTAATACAGAAAGTTTTCTCATTCTGCTGGCTATATAGAAAAAAATGTTTTCCATTATTTGCCATTTGGAAATAGCTTGGAAAAAAAGTTACATATGAAAAATTTCAAGTAATGTTACATATACTCACAGCTATAATGTTCAAAAGAATATACACCAAGATCCAAAGAAATGAAACCAAATAGATTGTGGGTAACCTTTCAATAAGGACTACAAATGGATATCATTATGACTACACTAGTTAGGCTCCATGTATTTCTATACTTATGTATAGGGATTCTAAAATAGTTTTAGGCTAATAAATTACAAATAAAACAGAAACAATTATAATACATGTCTATATACATATTCAACATGTCATCACTGAATTTAAACATGTGTTAAGTGGTCTCCAATAAGGAAGAAAAAGATATTTAACCTATCCTTTTCCAATGAGAATACTTTTAGGTGTTTGACAAAAATGCATCTTAGTACAAAAATAGTCAATTTGATCAAGAAGTACAGAAGCAGAAGTAGAGAATAGTTAAAAACAACAATCTGGGATAGAGGCAGCATAAAGAAATGTTTATTGGGTAAGAATGTACAACCAATAAAATACAATCACAAATCTAATTCTGAACTACATAGCAACCAAACCAATAAGGAATGTGTGATATAAACACAATATACAGGGTCCATAATGTCAGACATACCACTACGCAGGAGAAGCTCAGCTCTTCCTGGCACTGAAACATTAGAGAAATGTCTCTTGTTGGTCCTCATAAAAAGGCTCACCATGTGATTTAATGGACAAGGGCCTTGACAACACCTTACAATAAATACAATAGTGAGTTTCATACAACTGTTTGTTATAGGACCATGTGACACACACCTGAACGCTTAGGAGCTGCATTCAGAAAGCAATTCCTTAACCACCTGAACCTGTGCACTATGTCTGCAGCTCTCTGATGCTCAGTTTTAAACCAGACATAAACGTAGAATGCGAAACACATAAAGAACTACATATGCCTCAGGGAGTGTCATTTCACCCATCTGAGAATACATTAAAAATCACAAAAGGAAAACTCATGGGTATTCTTTGCCAAGGACCTGGCATATTCTTAAATATGACCCTATTTTCACTTTTATTTTTGAGATGAATAATTTATTATATGTTGAATTGATGGTATCTTTAAAGCCCATTAAGAAAAATCTTATGTGGGGGTCATTTCACCCATCTGAGAATACATTAAAAATCACAAAAGGAAAACTCATGGGTATTCTTTGCCAAGGACCTGGCATATTCTTAAACATGACCCTATTTTCACTTTTATTTTTGAGATGAATAATTTATTATATGTTGAATTGATGGTATCTTTAAAGCCCATTAAGAAAAATCTTATGTGGGGATAATTCCTGTGATTTTTCCTAGCAAAGATTAAATTTTCCTAGTTACACTTTCATATAAAAACTCCTGTTATACTCAAATGAAACGTATCCCAAGTTGATAGTCATGATGGGACAACTAGGAAGTGTGTGTGTGTGTGTGTGTGTGATCTTCAGAATTTTGCCTTTGTTTTCCCTCACTGTGGGCATTCTTGGTCTATAACCGTAACAGTTTAATTAGAAATGGTATGTGACCATAAGAATGATTGTATTACACAACACGAAGTAAACTTGGCACTTTTCCGAATGCAGATATTCTGTTTTATGTTAACTGCTAATATAATGACAATAACTAGACATTATATTTAGGAACCATAGATCTAAATAACAATTCTTTAAGACGCGGGACTCAGTGGAGTGCAAATGGCATTCATGTTAAAAATTGTTGCATAAAATACATTCTTTAAACTGTATCTCCACATAAATTAAAAGTAATACCTATAAAGATTCAGGGAGGTGAAAACTAACAATGTCATAAATCATAGGTCACAAATTTTCATCTGTTTACACAATCATCGATATCTTGAAAGATATTTATTTATTTGCTATGTAATTTTTCCCCCTTTTCTTCCATATTTTTTAGTAGAAGTGTTAATTTTGCCTGTATGGAGGAAGAAAGAAAGTTGAATTCAAAATATAAAAGCAAAATGTCACCTGTGAGGAAAACTAAAATAATCTCAACGCATTCACTTTGAGGACAAAAGAGACTAGGCAGATGTGCTTCTCCCGACATACCCGACATACCTCTTTAATTAGGCTCATAAAACGGGTCCCGAAGCGCCAGGGTTTGTGTCTATTACACTGTAAGGAACTGACTGTCATCTGGGGAAACTGCTGGACGCCCACAGACACCACGTGCACGGCATCATACATTAGAGCAGCATCAGTCTGAAAGCCAAGAACAAGGAAATATGGAGTCAGTACAACAAGTGAAACCCACAGGAGGAGGTTTGGAAGGGGACTGAAGGAGTGAGACAAATATATACTCATTTTACCTTCACATAAGGGAGACAACAGTTCTGTGCTCTGGTTGTCTTAAATAAGATGCTGTGTTCCAATTACTACATCAGCTCCATTAGAACATTTGACCTACGTTCCCTTTCCTGAAGTGATAACTCAGTTTCATATTGTCCTAGTATCTCCGCTAAAGTAGGAAATGTGTGAAGACATTCATTGTTTTATTTTTTTTTGTCATCCCCTCTGTTTGATTGTCTCACGACACAGACATAGACACACATCGTATGCACACACACAGGATGAATGCAACTGAGAACATTTTGAATGGTTACGTAAATGACATACTGTATATAAAATAAATAAACAATTTCCTTGCATAGGAAGAGCGAAAGAGATTTGAAAGGAGATTCACCTAAAAAGCTTAAATATAATCCCCAATCTTTTCTTCAACTTAATTTTTCAAAAGGTTCAATCTCAGAAATGATGCTACAGTTTTTGAATCTCAATACATGTATTAATCCCTTTTTAAGAAACTAAGCTTAATCCCCTGTACTGTTTTCTTTTCCCCAAATTTCCATATGAATAAAAGTTCCTTTTGTCTTCTCAAGTAAAACGGATATGAATTCTACTGTGTTTGCACCTGCTCAAATGACTGACCACTTTAGAAGTTGATGATAAAAAATAAAATGTTTGTAAGTCATAACAAACCAGAGGCTCAGTGACGTTCAAGTGCTGTGTTAAATGGAGCCTCGCATTGTGTCTGACAGATCTATGCCAGGCTCACTACCTACGGACGAGGGCCACACTGACTGTAATGCTAGCAATGAACTTTGGGCCATCTGCTTGGCATGCCTTGGAATAAAAGCATATATTTCCTCTTCTCATTCACACAATTAGTGAGCTGTGAAATGAATTCCAAAATGAATAGGAACCCTGTAGATTATAGCGTTTGCCACAATACAATACAAAATGAGTACACACAGTTGCTTTCATGCAAATGGATCCTAAGGAGCTTTACCACATAAAATGGAAGACAGCTAAAGAGCACAATGAAATGACAGAACATAATAATAATGCCATTTTATAGTCCATAAATCTTTGGGGAATATAACTTGCATTCCTAACCTTCACTTTGTAAATACCAGCTGACTACTTCTGCATCCTCTGATGGCTGTGGCGTGAAACTAGGAATCATGGAGTTGATACGGGCATACGTCATGAGCCTGAGGATTAGACTGATATTTGTCTTTGACCTGAGGTAACATTCAGGAGACAGATCTCAGATACCACACGGGTGGCCGCAAAAACAGTTACCAAGATATGAAAGACAGATTTGATTCCAAAATAAAATGCATTTTTAAAAAAATATCACTGTGAACAAAGGTATGGAGTCATGAACACTTTCACACACTACTCGAGGGAAGAGAAAGGACAATTTTGCAATTTGCACCACAAAAGAGCCTTAAAAAAATCTACATTCTTTTTAACCCAGTAATTTCTCTCTTGAATTTGCCCTAAGCAAATTAGAGATAAGAACAAATGCTACATACATGATTTATTTTTTTAAAAAAGTGGAAACCTACCAAATGATCAAACGAAGGAAATACACTAAAATCACAACAGTATTGTATATAACCACTAAATCCATGTTTTGAAAAATAATCAGTTAGATGAGAAATTGCATGTGATACGATCCTAAATGTAAAAATAGATTATACAGAGCGGTATGTCTAGCATAAGCCATTATATGTCTTTATGGGTACTTCAAACATACTACATAATTTATTTAACTCTCACAATAAGGGTTTAATAAAAGCGCTACTATTGTTCTCATTTTACAAATGATGAAACCAAGTTTGAGAGACAATGAGTAACTAAGCAATGTCACACAGTTAACAAGGGGAGAGGTCCCAGACTCAGCCTCTCTGCTCATAGCTAGTATTCTTAACCACCATATAACATGTTATATGAATAGCAACAGTAGGTTAAAGAGAAGAAAATACACTAAAATTAAACCAATGATCACTCCTGAAAGTTAGTAATTAAAGGAATTTAAACTTTTTATTTATTTTCCACAGTTTAAGACAGAAGTTTGCTAAATACCATTTGATAATTTTCAAGATGAAAATTTTTATCTATTTCCACAAAATAACTAAAATAATGTAAATATGATATTGCTGCTATATGCCATGATTTACTTACATAAGACTTACATGAAAATCCTAGAATAGTAATCTTATCTAAAATGACAATTTAAGAAGGAATTTTGCCAAATTAAGAGTTTGAAAAATTGTTCTTGGTACATAGTTTCAGCATCAAGATCAGAGGACACACTAGTTGATAATAAAACTATTTGAGGGGCACCTGGGTGGTTCAGTTGGTTAAATCCTCTGCCTTTGGCTTGGGTCATGATCCCAGGGTCCTGGGATAGAGCCCTGAGCCCGGCATCAGGCTCCCTGCTGAGAGCTTCCCCACCTCCCTTTCTCTCTGTCTGCCTCTCTGCCTACTTGTGATCTCCATCTGTCAAATAAATAAATAAAATCTTTAAAAAAAAACTATTTAGATCTTGTGATTTTAAATATAATCATAAAAGAAAGATAGTATTTATTAAATAGAAGATAAATACTAGAAAAAAATTGTAAGTAGATAAAAAGTTGCTGATCAAATTACTTCTTGAATTTCCAGTTTAAAATATGTTGATTTATGATAAAGAGATACACAGAACTTCTGAAACTACTCTATGATATTTTCATCAGTTTAGAGTGTTATTTTTTGTTCTACTTTTAGACTGGTTGTTTTATGTAATAATATGGAGTTATTTTCCATTTATACTCGCTATCCTGTCAGACTCAACTTTACTGTCTTCTTCGCAAAATCATGCATATGCAAAATTTTCCACCTTTGAAAAGTTGTGAGAAAACTTGTGTTTCAAAAGTGTTTTTCTTATTTTCACAAGAATGCATATGCTTGAAAATCTGTCTTATACTAGTAATAGTATTACTTAACACTCATTTAGTATTTACTATGGAGAAGACATTCTCTTTAAATCATTCCCTTTAAATTCTCACAACCAATCTGTAGTTGAAAATCCACTGAATTTGTACCAAGTAGAAAACTGAGGCCGAGAACAGTTCAGTAACTGGCACGTAGAGGTGGGGCTGGATTTGAAGCCAGACAACCTATGCAGAGTTCACAGCTCATTCTCCGGTTTTTGCTCAGAGTTCCATGTTTAATAAAGCAAAATAGATTAAATAATTTTAAAGTTACAAAATATAAGTAAGTATTTGAATGTATTAATCTAGGTCATGTTTTGATAAGTGGTAAATACATAATAAAAATGGGCTGCCAGGTAAGGAAATGTATAGATTGTGGAGAAGGGATAAACACAACCTCACAAACAAAGGAAGACATCAATGTACCAGGTTAGGTCAATACTAGGTTAGTCAGGAAGTAACATTAACCAGGAATGACTTCATGAAAGTAGATTTCTTCTATGCAGTTGCTGCTCAGACTGTTCTCAAAAAGGAAAGGTCCTAGAATGTCTTTCAAGATCAGGCTTAAGCGGCATCTCTCACTCCCGACTCTAAATTGTAGAGATTTGAATGAGCTGCTCTTGCTAAGTCTCTTACCCTCTCATATTGACTTATAATCCCTTGCCTAGGTTTTTCTCTTGATGGAAAATAGGAGGAAAATAAAAAGGGAGGGGTAGAAGAGAGGAGGAAAAAATTCCAGGAGACACACAAGTTAATTACTTTATCATTTTTATAATATTATTATTACTATCAAGCTACATTGCATGCTTACACTATACTACACAGCCGTGTCAATTTCTTTACCTGCGTTGGCTCATTTAATTCCACCGAGACCATATATTTTAGGTGATATTACTATTGTGATTTTTAGAAAGAAGGAAACTGAAGCTTAGTAAGGTTGAAGTAATTTTCTCAAGGTTTTGTCACCTTGAGAAGAAGACTCAGAAAACAAGACTCATGCAAAGCTTAGGTTTTTGAACTACTGTCCAAACTATCATAACATGACTGGCAGAAATAAGACTTAGAAACAAGACTTAAGAGAGACCTAATTCTTCGACCCACTATCTGAACTATCATAACCAACAACATCTCTTAAGCTTATGCCTACCAAAACCATGAAAGGCAATGGAGGATAAATGATGGTGGATAAATGATGGCAGCAAGTCTCATTTTTTGGAGGCTCTGCTGAACACCAGATAATTATGTCCCCAGGTCCCAAAAAGAGTAGGTCTCTGAATTGAGATACAAATAAAAGTTTCTTTGGCTCCCAAGTCAGATTTTTTTCATTTACAGCATAGCTACTTCTAAAGAAAGCTTCAGGATTAAACATAACTGTAATTTAACCAGTTAAATTAAAATGGAATATGTGTACAATTTGGTCATTAAAATCTACATGAGAGGTTTAGATAAAATTGTCATCATGCACATTCTAAATTACAAAGACAAAAGTTAAGCAGAGGGAAAAAAATTTTTTAAAAATCTGTCCTATTTTCTCTCTTTTAAGAATAATTACTCTCGGGGCACCTGGGTGGCTCGGTGGGTTAAAGCCTCTGACTTAGGCTCAGGTCATGATCTCAGGGTCCTGGAATCGAGCCCCACATCGGGCTTTCTATTCAGCGAGGAGCCTGCATCCCCCTCTCTCTCTCTGCCTACTTGTGATCTCTCTGTCAAATAAATAAATAAAATCTTAAAAAAAAAAAAGAAGAATTACTCTCTTATATATAAATAGATAATTCTTATTGAAAAGCTAGCTTATTTCTTTGCCCTGGGAATAGAGTTCAGAAGGAAGGGCAGACCAGGTAGGTATAGACCGACGTAAGTGCAAACTTCCATGCTTCACTGCTAGGTCAGGTATCTATCGATAGTAATAGGGGCACACTTGAGAGACTACCTCAGACTAGATGGAATTGGAACTTTTTTTTTTCTTTCCAAAATAAGTTAGTTAACCTACAAAGAATGTCTGTCAGCCAAAAACTTCCTTTGCGAACCTTTACAATTGTGTGATATAGTTCTACATATTTCAATAAAACTGTAGTGACCCAGACTGGTGGCTTGAAAAGATCATGAGAAGTGCCTTCATGTACATTTTAAATATGCAATAACCATCTCCCTAACTTATTGCTGGGGTTATCTGATACCTAGTCTAATTACTTTTAGGCATGGAGTGTGTACAGGGAGCACAGGTGGAAGAATGACAAATGCTAATTTCTGTGGTTGAATTATTGCCACAGAAATTAGTTTAGTCACCCAGTATGATTCCATCTATCTCAAGTAACCTCCAGTCTGATGAGACTTTTAAGTACTGAACAGTTTACATTTCTTTTATGCTCTGGAAAAGTCCACTATGCATTTTTAAATAATTGAAGATTCAGGGGAATTAGATACTCTCAAAAGTTTCAAATGACAAAAATTACCGTTGTTTAATATTTTTGATTTGGTTAAGTATAATTGAAACATTTCACAACATATAAAAGCAGGAATAATCATAGATGCTGTGAATGGTCAAAATGTTTCTATATATTTAGATTTCATTTACAGAAGCGTTTAATACGAAGCATTGTTACCAAGCATGTCCATGTTGATTGCATATGTTATTTCTGGTTCTGATCACTATAATCATTATCATTAAACTTCTCCTTTGTAAAGTTCTGAGAGAGACAGGCGCTACAACAAATTTAAACATGGGTTTTATTTACGTGATGTATGAAGCAAATAGCTAGAAATGAACAATCCTGAACTCCATGTAGACATACAAGGGAATATTGGTACATAAAATCCCTCAGAAATACTAAAGACTTCTCTTAGGAAAAAAAAAAAGCTATCAGAAGTATTTATTTTTCTTTCCAATGAGAAGAGCATTCTTAAGTTCCCCAAGTAGTGTGGGTTTTGGGTACCCCCACTGAATTTTCACAGGGGGAACACGAAACATAACCTCTCACGATTTATTTTCTCTGTTGTGCCAAGTGGAGTTACATTTGTGGCAGTGTCATTCTGCTCAAGCACTTTTTGCATATTTGGGCTCTTGGCGTGGGTTCCAAACACACCCAATGTTGTATGCAATAATTTACATTTAAATGTAATCACTCTCTCTTTAAAAAAAAAAAAACATTTTATTTATTTATTCATGAGAGACAGAGAGAAAGGTAAAGGGAGAAGCAGGCTCCCCACTGAGCAGGGAGCCCAATGAGGGACTTGATCCCAGGACCCCAGGATCATGACTTGAGCCAAAGGCAGACACTTAACCATCTGGGCACCCGAAATATAATCACTCTTAAGAGTGATGTGATATATGTTTTTATCTTGATTTAGGGATGTTTTCGTTGGTACAAACATATGTCAAAACATATAAATTATACAATTCAAATATGGGAAATTTATAGTATGCCGATTTTACTCCAGCAGAGCTATTTAAAATTGAAGAATGATCATGCAGTTTTCTGAAAAGATGGTTCTTAGATTTCATTTTATTCTAGAAGTATCTAGACTCCTCCCAAACTAAGCACCACTGATCTGTATCTTCTTTCTTCATTGCACATTCTAGTTTCAATAAAACTGTTTATGCTTCCTCACTTCTTTTCTTTCCATCTAGACTACAAGCATCTTTTGGGTAATTACCATGCCTATCTTTGTAATACCCTGCACAGTACTCCAAACATCGCCCTGCCCATAGTAAGTACATAAAAGCATTTTTCAACAAATTGACAAAGTCAAACCAAAAGTTCCTTTGAACTGTAAAAGAAATAGGTATTAGGAAGCTCTGAATAACAATCACACTTTGCCACCTAGCTCGAATGTATTACCTCCCAGAGGTACTATGAACCAAATCTGCCAGTAGCTCAGACCTGGGAGGAATGTGAGCGCAGCCTCTGTCCCGTTTCTAAATGAATTTATAGTAACAGTTCCGTGAACACATTTATCTTTCCATTAAATAAGTGCAGGCAGGTCCCCTCTGAGATCTGAATGCTAGCTGGCAGGTGGCACATCCATTCTGGAACCCCTATGTCTCAGATTTTGCTCATTTCCTGAATTCCCATCTGAAGTATAGTGCACAGCACAAAGAGTAGCATGGTCTAACAAACGGAATTTAAATTTATGAATTCTGGCCCTTTCATTGACTCAATCCTTTATCTAAAACAAATAATTTAAAAAAAAATTAAATCCCCCTTGCCTTGTTTGCACATTTTATAATTGGACACAAAAAATGAGGATCTGCCCTATTTCGTCCTTGTTGGAAAATCACTTTTAAAAACCCAATAGTTCCAAGAGAAAAACAATTACAAAGATGATTCTTCAATTAGAAGATATTAAGGACGTTAAGGGCAGGGGAGAAAGGGTGGATTCTGACCTCTGGAGCTCCCTTGTGCAGTCAGCACAAGCCGAAATGGGACAGAGAATCACCCACCCCTCTGAGCAAGGGTGAGGATCACACATGGAAGGCAGGCTGGTGTTCAGTCATTCAGCTGGCACACTGCACCCAGCACTCTGCCCGGCTCAGAGCAGGTGCGCAGTGGCTGCTAACTGAACGGAGGGGACTGAAGAAGAAATGCCCTCAGACCCAGTCGGGAGCCAATTGTCAGAGACAATTCTCCCAGTTACACTGCAGCTGCCATCATGCTTTCTCTGTTGCCGGCTCTTTGTACTGAAACAGAGTTCTTTACCAGCAGCTGCGTGGACCGCACAGACTGCATGAGATAATACATTAAAGCAGTGTGCACAGTCTCTGGCACATGGTGCATAGGCAGGTGTTAGACGATGATGATGATGATCACCAGAAGAGCCGTAATCTCTTCAAGATGGCCACGAGCCAAAACAAGGAACTGGTTTAGAAAGTATAATGTTTCAACCCTTCTGCACCCACTGTTACCCTAAATGAGGGAACAGAACTCATGCTGTTCAGGAAAGCAGACCAAGTTCTGAAAGGGAATGGAGCAAGAAGGAAATCATACAACAACAACAACGTGATCCCTGTAAAATGTGGTGTGCACACAATGCCACAATTCAAACCTATAAAAAGACACACAAAGAAACCTATGTACACACATGTTGCCTGACAAATTTAGAATTTAAGAATAAATATAAGTGGTAAAGTATTATGGTGTCTTCCATTTGTTACTAAAGGAAGGGCTGCTGTTGGACGGACACTTACACAGCAGACGAATCTGCCTCATATTTTTTCTTCTCTTCGGGTTCTTCATCTGTAAGAAGAGGGGCTGGAGCCAGGTGGATTTTAAGGTGTTTTGTGGCTTACGTTCCTTTTCCTAGGAATCTTACATTTCATTCCAATTGTATTTGGGCCTTTGTAATACAATCATAATCTTAATTTATCTTTCTTCTTCCCATCATTATTCATGTGCTTGTTTGATAAACTTTGGTATCAATACTTCATATGAATTAATAAATAAGGGAAACCAAAGTCACTTTTCTTTATCCATTGTCTGTGCTCAATACTCTACCCAATTCCCGTGTGGTCCATTAAAGTCTTCTAATACTTGTATTATATTTTCTTTCTTGATTTAACTTCACAGTTAAAGTATCCACCCTAAAGCCCATCCTGGCTTCCCAATACTCTGCAGAGGACAACTAAAACCCTTTCTCTCTTACCCAAATTCATTCACTAAGATCCCAGGATCTTATCTTCTTTTGTGTCCTCTTACACCCTGAGAATACTGATATGCCTATACCTCACATGTTTTAGCTGACCAGAGAGATTCTTCCGTTGTGGATTAGCTGAATAAGGGGAGATGCCAAAAACTGCAAGATGAGAGATCTTTAAAAGGAATATGAAAAAAAAAAAAAAAAGGAATATGAACTTTTGTAGCTACCCGTATGGCATTCAGCACCTATGAAGGCTAAAAAGGATAAGAGTTTATGGGGAAGATATAAAGAAGAGAAGAGTAAAGAATAGAATGGGTTTCAGCTTCACAGCCAAATTGATGAGTTACAAAACTCAAGTTTCAGCAACGTTCTGAAGCTGAAGTGATGAAGACCGCACTGGATTACAGTGTTGCTGGGTTTCTGCAAAGAAATGGGTCTGGGCCAGGAGTAATGCCCTGAGGGATTAACAGATTCATTTGCTTGATGTCCCTGCGAATCTGTGAATTCGAATAAATGTCTATGTCTCTTCAAACCAGTGCTCTCTGGCTTAAGCTAAAAGCTACCAGAAAGTAATGACAGTTAATTAACCTATTTTGAATAGCAACTGGTAAAATACAATCTAAAAGGGGATCTATGCTAATTCTGACAGTAAGAGTTTTCATTGGCCCTTGATGTTTATATTATTCAATTTTTGGCCATTAATTTTGCAAGAACTCTTGCTCCATGACATTTTCCTTAACGACATGGAACAAAAATAATTTTACAAACAATATTTTTCTGTGAGCTTTTAGAGCATTATAAGGTCTGAAATTCGGTCCATGGAGTTTTAACATTACAATTGTGAAAGCTTCAGGAGATGACTATTTTGCATTATTTCCAATAATCATATGGATTTACCATGAACATTTCTATATAATTTTCTTTCTTTCCTAAATATATCCTTAAAATACACCATTTCCCAAGCAGAAAATCCTTTTTTTTTTTTTATTTATTTTTTTTTTTTTACTGCTACACGTTCTAAATTCCTTTAAACTTTTATATACAATTCCCGGATGTTTAGATGTTTCTCAAATGCCATGTAGAGAAACTCTTTACTTCTTAAATATAAATGATTAGGGAAAGCTGTGAAGCAGGTTAGAAAATGCCAACAAGTTTTCAATTAAAAGTTTCATTTAACTAATGTAATTATTCTTACCTAATTAAATTTTTTCAACTAAGATCAGTCCTTTGAGATATCTCATTCTCTTTTAAAATGTTCCATGAAGCTCTTACTAACGTCCATGAAGAACGCTGTATTGATGGGATTGTTAATGAACTCTCTAGCAATAAGGCACTAGCCTTAATAATTTAGGCCCTGTTAAATCTCGTCTGCTTTTTACTACATTTGGAACTACTATTGATCTAGAGAAGAGTCAATATCAAGGGGAAGTATTCTTTGTCCTTCCAGCTGGTCTCCAATATATCCAATTATTTTGATATTCAGAGCTCAATTAGTTTCTTGCACTTAAAAATTTATATTCATCAACATTGTTTATATTTTCTCCTTTCAATATGATGAAGTAAAATTGATTTCTATGTTAATAGACTAATTATTTCTAATTTGAGATCTAGAAATATGCAAACCAAAAATACACCAGAAATTTGGGTTCATAAGTTTAAATGTTCACGTAAATACTAAATCCAAATGCCTATAAAAATTAAGAACCTAAAACTTTATATATCATTTACTCAAACCAAAAATCAAATTGTAGTAATGATCTATTTTAAGCATGACTTGAAGTATAGGGAAGAAATTAATAAAGACATTTCTGGAAAAATAAAACAACAGATATGCACATCAATCATATTCATATATACCCTTTATAACTTTACATGTTCTTATTGTATTTTTTTGTATTGTGCTTATTAATCTATAAAAAATTGTAATAGTAACTTCTCACAGAAATGTGAAAAAATAAAATTTTCATAGAAAGCTAATGGGACTTAGTACTTTAATTCTATAACTTAATAGCCATTATGGGAAGTCATGTTATCTTTCTTAGTGTCATTTCTTCATCTTTAAAATAAATAGAATAATAATCTACCTCATAGAGTTGTGAAGATTGAATTGGATAAATTTACAAAAGTGTAAAAAACTGTAAAGCTCTTTATGTCTTAATTTATAGAGAAGAGTGAGACTCTCAAGTATGTTAGCAGTTCATATCAGTTTAGATGACACAAAAATCTTTGAGGAAAACAATAAGGATTGATTTGCATACTCATATTTTACAGTATACCCTAGGTCCCTAATTTGAAGACTTTCCATCTCTTCACTGTTTTAGTTAACATTATTATTTTCTACACTGGAAAATACATTGATTTAACTAATTATTGTTTTAGTACCATGAAGAAATGCCTTTGTTTACTCATTCTTAGGTCTCTTGAATCTCTTCTCCCATATGAATATATACTCTTCAAACTCTCTTTTCATTTGTCTCCAAGTGCTTTACAGTTTGATTCACTCATTCAACAGCATTTATTAATGTTATTATTGTGTTACTGACAGCAAACACAATTATAAAGCTTGAGCAATACAACTGAGAAATCAAAGATGATTTAGACCCTTGGGGTATTCGTCATAGGTGAGTGGAACAAACAAGTAAACCAAAATTCTTAATAATGGCATATGCAGGTCAATATGGGGGTATTTAGTTTTATCTGCAGTAGTACCAACTATGGTCAAAATTAGCCATCATTTGAAAGAGTTTTCTATTAATATCCATAGCTTCAAAAAACAAAGGAGTGGGAAAAAGCTAAGAAAACAAAAGTTGGAAGGAATGGTGAGATCAGGGGAAAAGGTCAATCAGAATTCTCACAATTTTTTTTTTTAAGATTATCCTTTGTTCACATTCTGAGATTCTTAACATCTCCTTTCAGACATTAGAATATGTTTGTCCTTTTACTGGATAAATATTAAAGGATTTCCCTAATGTTGAGTATATATCATTTCATCTTAGAACTGATCTAAATGGAAGACTAAAAGAATAACATGGAGCTGAAGACCAAAAATAGGACTCCAATTAAGTCATGCAACATCTTTGAGGGAATCTATTGTTTCTCTTCTTCGAGAAACGATCTCTTCTATTGAAGCAGAACCTCTTCCCCTCAGTCCATTCCCTGACCCAGTATCTTAGCTCCAAGTGTTCCAGACCTGGTAACAAGCACTGTTTCAGGCATAGCCAGGTGACAAGGCTTTTTGAGGGAGCCATTTGGGAAAAAGGTACATTCTTTCTCTTGGAGTTTTATACTCATGGTTGTGAACCTTGATGCCACCTCTGCATTGTTGCCTGAGAATGAAGCCAATATAAACAAAGAGGGAGTGAGAGATGGAGAGGAACCTGTTTATGACTCTCTTTGTGCACCTGAATCCAAAGGTCATTGAAGACGGTTATCCTGTACGTTACAAGCTAGAAGACCAATGTGCTTCCTTTTTGCTCTCAACTAAAGGAATTTTAGACAACTGGAATTAGAAGAATCATGAATAATACAGCCTTAGGCTTTGGTTTGCCTCTGGGCAAAATACGATTATGTTTTTTTTTATCTCCCCACAGAGTTGTGATACATATTTTAAAAAATCTGAAAATATGTGTAAAAACATGCGATATACAATTATACATATGAAAACACTAAAAGGATCTGTTATATTAAATAAATTTACCAAATATATCATTATTATTTCTAAATATTAAGACACTT
Source organism: Meles meles (assembly GCF_922984935.1). NCBI lineage: Eukaryota > Metazoa > Chordata > Mammalia > Carnivora > Mustelidae > Meles > Meles meles. The sequence continues at coordinate 30,312,221 of NC_060070.1, forward strand.
AATTCTTTGTAGAAAGACATTTAATACGGTAGGAAATTTTTGGATAACTGCTAAGATACCTGTATAGTATTGTCAACTGGTTCCACGTACCAAAACACAAAATGGGGCAACTGTGACATGATACAGAAGTATACACAATGCCTGCCAAAATGCATGGATCAAAATTTTGTCTGAATCAACACTACCGTTCCCACTGTGAATTACACAGGTTGAGGGACAATCAGAATGTGAACTGAAGCAAAAAACTGTAATGGTACACTGCTGTGAACATTATTAAGGAAGAAATCATAGAGGACTCTAAAACCAAATGCAAACTAATACTCTACGATGCCCTTTTAGTCAGCAGGTTAATAGACTGACATCAAAATTGGAAATGACCGATTAAGCAGTATCAGTTAACTCTTGACATTTAAACTTTTGAGTTTTATACTTGATCAAACAAATTATAAATCACAAACCAGGACATAAAAAACTTTCATTACAACATTTTTTTTTTAACTGAATCCCCCTGCCATTCAGGAAATTAATTCAAAGGAGGCAAAGAACAGGAAGTGAGGGGGATGTAACTTTACTCAGGAGAGAAAATAGTTGGATAATCTTCACCTACTGGATTTGACAACTGAACAGCTGCAGCCAAAGGAAGAACGGAGGGTGATATATGGCAGGAACTCAGGGAAAAGCCAGAAGGAATAACAATTCCACAGAGAAATTAGCAGCAAAAGGATGTTAAAAATGCTTTAAAAGACATTAAAAAAAAATCACCAGAAGAAACAAAAAACCATATAAGGAATGATGAGACAGTATTCTTTCCTTGTTTGTTAAAACACAGACATTTGATAAAATTTGTAACAAAAAAGAAAGAAAGAAAGAAAAGAAATTCAAATTAAAACACATTCAGAATGTGTTCAACTTGATCCTTGAGGTTTTTGCTTATGAGCTAGATTTGGGGGGTCTCATAGAAAGGAGTCTTATAAAGTACGCATTGACTCAAATCCTACTAATGATGCCCGAGTATGTCCAAGGAACCTCAGTACAAGGCTATAAACTTGAGTAGACACCAGTGTTTCCAGAGTTTGGGGCATCAGGTGATATTTCTTCTGCTACTTTGCATTCCAGATCTTAACTCTCTCCATTTCTCTCTTACACAACTGTATATCCTTTACTGTCTTCTCTTTCCTTTCTCTCCATTTCAATATAGGCCCAAAGGAAGAGTCACATTTGGTTGCATTTTGAAGGAAAAATAACTGCAAATATAAGAATCATTTTATGTTAAGTGCTGAACAAAAATTCAACACATTTTATACATAGGCATTTGCACCTACTTCTGCTCCCAAGGAAACCAGTACAAAGGTTTTGCACATACCCATCATGTAAAGAATAGTGAAGTTTACTTTAATTTCATTATTCTTTGAAATTAGCTGAATCACAAGGACTATCCTTGATCATAAGTTAAGAGTGAAGTTTCAAAACAGTTATCAAAAACCAGAGTAATAAGCACATCTGCTATAACTTTAGCTGGTCAGATCTGTTTTTAACTTTATGGATAATTTTGCCTCCTTTTTTCTTAAATCAGAAAGGAAATGAATATTTCACAAAGAAGTTATTTGGTCAAAGGATTGGTTTCTATAACAACTACCAAATGGCATGGTGGTAGAAACTTTACAGATACTATTTAATTTAATTTTCTTTAATAATCTAGTAATAGAAGTAATAGATCCCAAGGAGCTGAGGTTTAAATCAACCCAGTGAAGGAAAAACCTGAGGTCTGAACCCAAGCTTATCAAATTTCAAAGATTCTATTTTTTCTACTAACCATGATAATTTAAGCTAACATAAACTGCTGCTACATACAGCATGCTTAAAAACATTAATTAGGCATCTATTTTAGAGATTACCTCCACCTATGTTACGATAATGCAGAGTACTCTATAAAATAAAGATCACTGAGGGATATCTGAGAGGCTCAGTCAGTTAAGTGTTTGCTTTTGGCTCAGGTCATGATCCCAGGGTTCTGTGATCAAGTCCTGAGTTGGGCTCCCTACTCAGTAGATTCTCCCTACTCAGTCTGATTCTTGCTCTCCAGTGCCTTTTCCCCTGCTTGTGCTCTCTCTCAAATAAATAATTATTATTTTTTTTTAATATTGAAAAGACAACCTTCATTTTTTAATAACATGCATTAACTTTCCTGATCCAGAGGTGAGAGAGAATCAGTAAAATTTCTATGTAAGAAAAATCCTAATTTCCTCACCAGATGTAGGTCAGTAATGGCATGCTAACATCCACAGTTGGGTACTGGAAATAATTGGTACAACTATTCTGGAGAACATTCTGGAAATATGTGGCAAACACAAACTGGGACACTCTAATTTTACTTGGAGAATTTACTTCATGGAAATAAAAAGACAAGTGCACATAGATTTATTTACAAATATGTGCATTATAATGCAGTTTATATTTTTACAACAATACAGCAACCTAAAGGTTCCTCAAAGTTAAGTAAATTACATTATACTTAAATAACTGAATATATTGTAACACTATTAAAATTATTGTCCAGAGGTATATTTATTGACACGTAAAGATGGATATTAAAATTTACATATTCACATTACAAAATAATATATTCCTTTTACAATAGTACAGCATTACATCCAGTAAAATATTTTAGAGTGCACCATCTGTGCTCCAAACTTCCTAAGAGGTAATTATTCTCAACAACATATATCTAAAAAGATGCATACACATAGATACTGTGTTTATTTTTATATAGATCTAAAAGGACACATATAGATACTGTATTTATTTTTATTCTTTTAATCAAAAATGTGATCTACTACAATTTGCTTTAAAAAAACACAACAAACCTTAGGAATATGCCCTTTCGAGTTAATATAATAGATCCACCTTACTTTTAACAACTGAATAAATTTCAATTATGAACCTTAAGATACACGTTGTTTCAGTATAAAATAGAATGTAGTTTATCCCCTAGTTTTAATTTTACTGTATCTAAAGCTGTCTAACTTCATAAATACTTACAGAGAGAAATAATGAGATCATAGAAAAGTTTACCTTTCTTCTTTATATTTTTATATTGTATGAAAATACTCTGTTAGGTAGAAAAGAAGTTACAATTATTATTCTTCGGCATGACATAAAAATAAATGAAGCACAATGTTACTCATGCTTGATACCTAAGTATTATGTGTTGTGCTTATAAACAACAGAATTAATGGACCAAAGGCAAATTTGAATTTCTAATTAAAAGTAGCAGTTATTTGTTTTGAATTCTAGGTAAACTCATGTTCACCTGAGTCATTTCTAATTTCTCTGAGGTTAAACTATAAATTATCCAACTTCTCATACATAAACCTAATCAGAAGTAAGAATCAGGCCCCAAGATTACCAGGTGAGTTTAAAAACATGCTTGGATGACACAGTAGTCTTGAAGACTGCCCCTTTGGGATGTCTACAACCAGCCAGGACATCTTCTGCATCAGGGGACATAGAGAATTATTTTCTAAACAGGGGCATCAAAAGGAATAAGTGATTAATCAAGCAGTATCTTAAAGCTTTTCTGCAAGCATTGTTCTGTTAATTAACATGGTGCCTGCTTCCTGCAAATGAAGCCCTGAGCTATTACATAAAATTACAGCAGTGCTCACTAAGAATGGGGCTCATTTGGAAAGGCACTAATATGCTTGCTTTCTGTCTTGAGCACTGTCCTTAGCAGGCAGCTCAGTTCTAGAGGATGACACTCCCAGAAGTCATTTGGTTATAAAGACATGCTGTGTTTACCTAAAACACAGTTTGACAATTACATGTCATGACTAGATGTTTTCAAACATAGTGGTCTGATGTATCTTTTTTATACCCAACTTTATTAAAAAAAGGAATCTGCGATAAACATAACATCTTATTCTCTCAACTGAATGCTATAGAATTCCAAAATGTGTTCATTTATGTCAAACATGACTCTGAGGGAGGTTTAAACCATTTCAGGAACTGTTAAGGATATCATTTTGATAACCTCAATGATACTAAATTGCCAGCCACAAGAATTAGAAAAAAATACTCATGAGCAATTATTAGAAATATGAAATTAATGATGTGGCTGTTTCACTTTCTAAAAACATCTGTTAAATACTAAGATTGATTTTCTCAGTCTTTAAAAGCAAGTCTCCAAATTATGAACAGCTATATAAGAATAAGTGGAATAAATACAGAGTATATCAGGCAAATATTGATCTAATGACAACTGTGTGTTTTATCAGTTTCTTAAACAAACAATCTCTTCAAGTTGAAAGTATTTTAAATGGATATTTGGCTCATTATTCTAATCACTGCACCTTGCAAAACAAAGGTAATTTCAAATATTGTTTTAATCAAGAAATGTTTAATTTAAATTTTGATAGGATTAAATTTTTATACATTTTAAGATTTAGACTATTTGTGGTGCAAAAAGAATGAATTTATAAAAATGACTCATAGCATTTTCTTGAGAAACTAACTTTCAGTAGATGCATAGGAAAATCCAAATTTGCCATGTTCTTAATTTTCAAAAAAAGGGCCATTTAATTATATGCACCCAAAACAACTTCATTTAAAGATAGTGTCTGCCATTCCTATAGATTTTCAAGAATAGGTTACAAATTGAGTTTCTGCTTCGTGGAGAGAGAGAAGCTAATTTCATAAGAAAACACTTCCTGAAGGACAAAATATCTTTTTTGTTTGTTTGTTTTCTTGTGCCCTTTCTAAGTAGCAATATCAAATCTCTGCCTCTGTGTTAGGCTGATTAACTTCAAGACTAACCCAGGTAGCTCTTGCAAAAGAGGGAGTAAATGTACCCCCTAAAACTGAAATGCAACTGGATCATTTCACTGTTCTTCCCAGAAAAAAATACCAATGATGAAAAAGCCAATTTGATGTGCCCAACTGCTGTCAGCATTTGTATTTAGATAAGACTACATTAACATATATATAACATCATTTAGATTCAGAAAGAAATCCAAGATAGACACAAATAAATGGCATACATACAATCCATAATGAGCTGCCCCATGCTAGGCACTGTGCTAATGCTAGAGACAAAAATAGAAGCAAGATGGGGCGCCTGGGTGGCTCAGTTGTTAAGCTGCTGCCTGCGGCTCCGGTTATGATCAGGTCAGGTCAGGGTCCTGGAATCAAGCCCCAATCCAGCTCCCTGCTCAGCAGGAATCCTGCTTCTCCCTCTCCCACTCCCCCTGCTTGAGTTCCCTATCTCCTTGTGACTCTCTCTTTAAAAAAAAAATCTTAAAAATGGGGCGCCTGGGTGGCTCAGTGGATTAAGCCGCTGCCTTCGGCTCAGGTCATGATCTCAGGGTCCTGGGATCGAGCCCCGCGTCGGACTCTCTGCTCCGCGGGGAGCCTGCTTCCTCCTCTCTCTCTGCCTGTCTCTCTGCCTACTTGTGATCTCTCTCTCTGTCAAATAAATAAATAGAATCTTAAAAAAAAAATCTTAAAATTAAAATGGGGGGACAGGGTGCTATAGCAGCCACATACAAGAAACCCTAATTTACATTGGGTGACTCAGAGAAGGTTTTCAGAAGAAAGTGATATTGACACTAAGGAGGTGTAAGAGTCAGAGGAAGAGGGAAAAGGATGTATGATGGCTCAAATGAGAGACAGCAAGACAGTTCTGAGGAACCTGAGGAAAATTCCCTATGGTTGAAGCACCATGAGGATGGGGGTTTCTAGTGATGAGGAAGAGATGGAGGTACTGGCAAAAATCAGAAAATAGAGGATTTTTTTCAGTCATGCTCACGAATCTAGATGTTATCTGTAGGCTACGGGAAGCCATTAAAGTGCTTTGAGGAGAGACACATGATCAGATCTACTTTCAGACAGGACTACTCTTGTGTCCTTCGGTGTAAACCTTTGGTGCAAAACTAGAGACAAGGGGATCTTCAGACTTGTTAAAATAAATCCAGTGAGGGAGACAGTTGTTCAGATGAGCGTATTAAGAACAAGGAGAAAAAAAAAATGGGTGAATTCAGGAAATATTTATGAGTAGACTTGTTCGTTGATTTTTGGGGAGATGAAGGGAGTGGTGACAAACAGAAAGGAGGCCGCAGTAATTCAGGTTTATTATTGTTTGGGCTCATGAGAAGATGGTCATGATATTCATGGAGATAAAATAATGTACATCAATGTTACCAATAATATGTCTTCAACTGCTCTTTATTCTCTTACTTTTCTTCAGAGCACTTATCACATTCAAGGATTATTATCTTTCCCCTCCTTTAGAGCATAATCTCCAGGTGTATAGGGACTTTTCCAATTGCTGTATTCCCATCAGTAGACAAGAGGTTCCAGGAAGGAAGATGATGATAGGTTTGAGTTATCTCTGAAACTTCCAAGTAGAAGTGTCTGGTAGACGGGGCTGAATGTATAACTTCAATAACTTCATGTCTTAGGAGACAGGAGTGGGCCAGGGATATTAAGTTGGAAATTATAGTCAGGGAGAAGGACTAAAGCAGAGGAGCAAAGGTAGAATGAGAAGAGAGCCAACACATAAGGACTGACAGGAAGAGGGACCACAAAGCAGGGGACCATGAACACAGAGAACCAGGAGATGGTGGTGTCAGAGAAACCAAGGCACAGGAATTAATTTTTTTTTAAATTTTCTGAATTTGTGTTGACCTTCCTTAAAGGCAAATGTTTAACTGCTTCACTGTCAAGTCAGACAAAAAATCTGTAACTTTTTCCTCTTCAACTGAGGTAACTGTGCAAATGATAGTTCTATGTAAATACTAGCAGCAGTCAGGACTGGTTATATAATAATTTGCAGGGTCTAGTGGAAAAGAAAAACGCATAGCTATTCAAATGTTAAGAATTTCAGGATGGTAACAGCACAGCATTAAAACGAACATGGGTCCTTTCTAAGCCTGGGATCCTATGTTACTGCACAAATCCAAGTGGGACTGGGATCCAAGTTACTGGGATCCAAGTTACTGCCTATGAAGTCAGCCCTTGATACAACATTCACTTTTCAGTTTCATTCATGTTTAAATCAATTAAGGGGGATAAATCAATCAAGTTTGAATCAGTTAAACCAATCAACATGTTATTTTCTATAAAATACTTATACTATTTCATCTGGCCAAATTTCCTAAACCTTGTGTGAAAAAAAGGGAAAAGAATTCCCCCTGGTTACTTTAAAGTTGATAGCAGCACAGGGAATTGATTTGAGGAGAAAATACCTATGATTTTTTTAAAGATTTTTTTTATTATTTTTTATTTATTTATTTGACAGAGAGAGAGATCACAAGTAGACAGAGAGGCAGGTAGAGAGAGAGAGAGGGAAGCAGGCTCCCTGCTGAGCAGAGAGCCCGATGTGGGACTTGATCCCAGGACCCTGAGATCATGACCTGAGCAGAAGGCAGCGGCTTAACCCACTGCGCCTTGATTGGCTGAATAAACTGGACATGATTAAAAGATGGCAACTTCCTTATATTGGGGGGAGGGGAAGGGGAAAAGGAATGTTTATCTTCTGGGATATATAGCATTTATAATATATCCACAATGCCAGTTAATTTGAATTGTTTAGCCAGATAACTGGCAGTGAGCAAATAATGGACAGTGACTAAGTAAGGCCAATATTTCATTTCTAGAAAACTCCAACTTAGAGTCATTTTCTCTCACTCTACATTAGAGTGAATTAGGACAATTACACCCGCCCAGAGCCCTGGCGCCGGGGGAATCATTCAGTTGTTAAAAACAAATCCTGCAACTCCAATGTTCTTACCACACTGTCACTGAATCGAAGCAGGAGGGAGAGCCCCTTTGATTTTCTGCCAAGACCCTCGATCTGTACATTGTCCTTTTGTCATTACTTGTTCCTCTGGAGGATGGCCTCGATGTTCTTTGGAACATAATTTCATTTGTACGTGAGTGTCTCCAAGGAACATGCAACATGATTTGTCCTGACGCTGCAGACAGCCCTGGGATCGGTACCTGCAGCTGACATGGGCCAGTCTGACTCTGGGAGATGCAAAGTTAAAAGCAAGCCCTTCGTGTCTGATGATTCAGTCATAACAAAGTTTCTCAGCCAAACGATTACCCAAATAAGAAAAGGAGAATGTATTAAAAACATTACACTTTGATAGTGACTTTGGTTTGCTTCTGGATTAACCTCATGGTATCTGAAACTGACCCCTATGACATATCTACTTTTTAGCTGAATATTAACTGGACAAGAAAGTTGTAATTAGCATCTTGAATTTGGACAAACTTCAAATCCTGTCAAGGCATGTACCTAATGACACCATTTTAGACTAAGTCATTTATCAAACTAGACTAGGAAAATGCTGCTCCTGTCACCCTGAATAGCCAGATTCAGAGGCAAATGTGAACCCAAGTCATCCCCTCTAATTCTGAGGTGGATTAGGAGGTACCTAATTAAAACAGGAAATGGGGACATTATGGGAAGATGTGATTAAGTAAAACCTTTGCATCTGATTTTGTTAAAAATATAACCCTGAAATATCCTGGCCATAAAAGCTTTTACTATGAGGATGAGGAAAGGCAAAAGCTTAAGGTCATATTCTAGTGAATGATTTTCTAAGGTATAAGTTTGCTGCTACAATATGGAGTTTTGCTGTAGTCAGGAAAGGAATGTCACAGAATGAGGGGGGAAAAGAAGCCCAACCAATAGGAGTAGAGCATGTGGGCTATCAGGAACCCTCTGGAAAAATGCGGGGACCACAATTAACACAATTTTGTTTTCTATTCTATTTTCTAATGGGCCTGTTATATTTGTCTTGAGGGTACCTATTTTAACTTAAATTGCTACTAAAAAGAAAAAAAAAAAAAAGAATGGTAGATATAACCACAAGAGTCTGACAGATGTTAAATGCTCCTGCTTCCCTTTATTTTTTCCTCTATAAGTGATCAATACAAGATGTAACCAAAAGACTGTCCAACAATTGATACTATTTCTGTTTATGGCCATGGAATACAACAATGCTGGCCCTGGAGACAACTTCCGTGTGCCGGTATGTTTTAACGAGTAATGTTTGATCTGCACTCCTCTCCTGCCCTCCATGATCTCTCTAAGTGAAGTCAAAGAGGACACTTAATATGCGCGTTCTTGGGAACATTTGATTGGCTTTGGACAGTTCGTTCAGATGCACTACTCAAGTTACCACTGAGACTTTCATTGTCCATCAACTAACACCTCATATTTGATTCTCATTATTGTTTGACATGTATTAAGTATCTCATGTGGGACAAATATTGTACCGATAATGTAAAACACGATTGTCAATCAAGAGATAAAAAATTAATTTTGTCTGTGTTAACTTTCTCAAAAATTGCACCTCCTAAGGAAAAATCTCAAAATGATACAAAGCACCATCATAATTTGTGTTAACCTTTCTAACATTTCACTTGTGTAATTAAGCTAGGTAAATTCATATTCAGGTAGCTTACTTTCACAGGTGTATCATCAACTCAAGAATGTTAAACAATTTAAAATATGTTTTTGTTTTAAAGTAAAGTTCTGTGGTTATCTAGCTAGTGATCACTGAAAGACAAATCTTTTTCTAATAAAGTGATTATCGGAATTGCTCAAGAGGTTTGAATAATTACAAATACAATTATAACTCAATTAAAATGATTTAAATCCTCAAAAACTAATGATTTTAAATGTTGCTATGTAATATGCAGCAAAGAGCCTTGATAATGTTTTCATAACTTGAATTCAAATGACCAGGACAAAATCTATTCTGCACTTAAACACCACATGTCCTCTGGTAAATCATAACCTCTCCAAACCCCATTTTTTTCAGCTATAAAATAGGGGCAATGATACCTGCCCTACTTACTGCACCACGGTGTAATGAGGCTCAAATGACACAATGTGTGCAAAAACACAGTTAAATCTTTACACAGACATTAGCTGCTATTTTTGTTATGCAAATCAGGAGACATCCAGCTTTGGGAAAGCCTTCTTTTAATCAGAAAAAGTTTTTTCAACTCCCCAAAATGAAAAAAAAAGTAGCAATTTTCGATGTTATATAGGAGGAGATCTTCTAATTATAACTTACTATATTTTTCATAGCATGTTTAAACCACTTAATACTTCTTTAAATAATATGAAAGGTAGGGGAAAACAAAACAAGCTTTAAAAATACGGTATTGTCAATTTCTAGCAAAGCTTTAATAGACTTGATCATTATAGGTGCAGAGAATGTGCCTAAGAATTTTTTAATATGCTACTTGATATGCAAAAATGACACTATGCGAAACTGCGATGTTGTCAGGCATCATTTAGTTTGGGGGCACTGTAAATGGATTTTAAAAAAAAGGAAAATTGAGCAGTTCTCCTTGAATACAAAATACTTTAACTTGCAGTTTAAAATATTTCAGCCATAGTCTCATAAGATTTCAGTAGGGCAGTTTTACGCTTTTGAAATTAAACAAATAAAGTTAAACAAAAGCTTTCAGCTTTTTTCTAACTTATTTATTTTGTTTGGAAAAAGCCTTCCTATGTAAGCCGATTATTTCCAAACAATGAATTAAGAAGAAATAGCTTGAAAAAAAGAGAATGATTTCCCTACTTTATCAGGTAATAAAATCTATTACCCCTGAAATCATTTCACTTAATTCTCACTTGCTCTCATATCCCATACTCCATTTTGCTGAGTGAAATTTAATAAATCTCTCAGTCCAGGATTAAATTTTACTGTTTTATGAACTGTTAAATTGCATTGTATGCTTATTAAAGCTGGTGTTCTCTCACTTCTAGACACATTCCCATCTCTACCCTGGGGCACAATTAAACAAACAGCAGAGATTTTGTTTTCACCACTGGAGTGTCTTCCAACAGGGAGCAATACATGAACAACAGCAAGTCATTTAACTATAAACAATGTGCACCTAATAATCTGCGTATGCCTTATACTATCCTCTTTAAAATATGGTGCATGTAGTTCATAAAATGAATAATAATACCCACATCACAGGCTCTGACTTAGTTAAAATACGATAGTTACTGAAATGCATTGTAATATATTAAAATACTTTACATCACTTAAACTTTCATGTAAATGTAACCTACTGTGGTTTAATTACTTTTTCAAACTCATACAATGTGTTTGGCTTTTAATGCCAGGAATGAAGCTAACATTTTTAATTCAGAGGCCAATAATAAAGGAAATTCTATGAAAGATACAGACCTGAGTGAATAAAAGACAAAACGTTTAAAGGAAATGCATTTGAAAAAGAAAATGCATGAAAATATTATTTTCCATCTGCAGACCATTTGGGTAGACTTTCCAATCTGTACCCAGGAGTATCATAATTCTGTTATAGCAAGGTCTCCACAACAGATGCCTAGCCTTATAAGAAAGGGTCCTTAGGAAGTCAGGTTGTGAGACAGGAGGGAAGACAGGTTTCATTGTTTAAATCTCGGGTTTTGTGTCTTAGGCAAACTGCTCATGCCTTCTGAACCTCAGATGAGCTGACCCATGAAATAAAACTAACAACTGTATTTTCCTCTACTTGGATGAGGAGAAATAAGTGAAATTTACTCCCCATTTGAAAATTTAAATGAAATAACGCATTTAGGATGCTTCACTGGACCATCCACTCAAGAAAAGTTAGCTATAATTACTGTCATTATGTGTAATAGAAGAATTATTTGATTTTTATTTAATATTTATATTTTAATAATTCTACATATTCCTGCCTGTATATACTTATGATATTGTATGTTCAAGGAAGAACTTTTTTATTTATTTATTTCTCCCATAACACATTAAATACTATATATTTATTGATTTAACTAGAAAACAGTGGCCTAAGCCTCAGTTTCCCAGTTTAAAAATATATTTCTTTTGATTGGTAATGTAACATATGTTGATTCAATGTCCACAAAAGCATGAGAACTCAACATGGTATCAATAACCGAACAAGTGTTTTCTATTTTCCTTCCCTGCCAACCCTCTAAGTCTCATCAGCTATTTAAGGCAATTTTGTTGGAAACTTGAATCTCAGCCACTGGAGTTCTTAGCAAGTAATTATTTACAAGATTTGGGAAGATCAAAATTCAATGTGCATATATACATTATATTTCATTATATGTAAATATATATTATATATTACATTAATTTTATACATTATATAGTAATATTATATATCAGAGACATCTTTGCCTTTAAGAAACTTCCATTTTGTTTAAGAATTATAAGAATTAATTATTAGTAAGTGCAATAGCAAAAAATTAATGTCAGTTGGTCGACTAAGCTTCATGAAAATCAGATAAACTCATGAATAGTGACTGTCAGACAAGTCCACTCTGTATTTTAAATTAATGCTATGACCAAGCCTTCTTGTCTTATAAACTCTAGTACTCTGGTATTTTCAATTAACTCAGAATTGAAAAGAAAGACAACTCTTAAAATTCAAACGTTGGCCAACTAAAGAAATTGTTTTCCAAGAGGTCTGAGTATTTTTTTTTTAAAGACTTTATTTATTTGACAGAGAGAGATACAAGTAGGCAGAGAGGCAGGCAGAGGAGAGAGTGAGAGGGAAGCAGGCTCCCTGCCGAGCAGAGAGCCTGATGCGGGACTCGATTCCAGGACCCTGAGATCATGACCTAAGCCGAAGGCAGCGGCCTAAACCACTGAGCCACCCAGGCACCCAAGGTCTGAGTATTTACTTTAATACCAAGCCTCCTAAACCTGTCCTTTGTCAAGAGTCTGTAACAACCTTCCAAATAAGGATTAGAGCAGCCTCTGAGATTCATGACTGGCATGAAGCCTTTGCTTAGGTGAGAACATATCTTATAAGCTATACCGAATAAAATGTTTACATTTTATAAATGTAGCTATTTTTAAAATGTACATTACTGTGGGAAAAGGAAATTTATTTTCCTAAGAAAAATTATCATCCATGTTTCTTTTAGAACAGTGGTGGGAAGGCCATACAGCAATCTTAGCTCTCCCATGATTCTTTATTGCTCGTTTTTGTTCCTGCCTGTATTTGGTCTTGACTCTAATTTGTTTTCTAAATATCCCAGTGCCTCCCTCCATTTAATTAATTTCCTAACTACTCCCTTAGGGAAACTTACCTCTTCTGCTAGTCTTGTCTAAACGGTGCAGCAGTAGTACTAACAAGGAATGGCATCGCAGTGGCCTCAGATGTTATTAAGGAACACAAAACCTGGGGGGAGGGAGTTTTACATCTCCTATAAAAGTCCTCTAGTATAAAACCTTTCAAATAAAGTGCCTACAGGTCCTCTCTTAACAGAAAATATTCCATATAAACATTTTTCCCCAAGTGTTAAAATCTTTGTATTCAACAACTAATTGAAAAAACACAATTTCATTATAATAATGTTTCATAAATTGCTTTCCTAGGGTGAAATGCACTATATAAATCAGTTTTGCCAATAAGCTGGATATTCTTATAGGTATAAGAAAACATTTCACAATATTTAGATGTTATTTTGTCGTATTTTATTAATGTTATTCTAGTGTTATCTCTGCTACTACTCTGCTCCAAATGACTGAAAACTTATCATACTCACTTGGTAGATAATATTTTCGAATTAGGTTTTTATTAGTGTGCAGTGTGATTTCTGATATATCTGTCAAGCGAGGGCAGATAACACACTAGTTTATCTGGAAGATAGAATTAATTTCTTCTCATCATGTCTCTATGAAGAAAAACTTCCTGAACATTCTCTAGCGTCTACACTAGTTAGAAGAGATTTTGGATTCATAGAGTGTTAGGAAAAATTTCAGACATGATTTATGCCAACCCTGTTGTGAGGCACAGCAAGTTTAAATGACAGGTTGCCCCTTGCTTCTGGTATCAATTTGCTAGAATCCATTCTCCACACGTTCAAGCCTGAGTGAATCTTAAAACTCTTCAGAAGTTCGTCCTCGCTAACAGGCTCAGGTCCATATTCTTCCATGTGGCTTAGGAGGCACTTCACAGTCTCACTCCTCCTCATCTGGCCATTTTCATGTCACACTGCCCCATCCACTTGACTTCTATGAGGCAGCCATAGTGAACAATGTTTCACTTCCTAACAGGACCCACATTTTCTGACCTCTGAGCCTCTGCATATGCTGTTCCTGCTACATGGATCACTCCTTTCTCCCTACAGCCTGATTCCTAGGTAGCACAGGCCTCACCTCCCTGACCACTCAGAATGCGGAATAGGAGACTCTGCTATGTGTTCACCTGGTTCACCTGGCACCCTGTCCTTCCTTTTCACAGCACTCATCACACTACATAGCGATTAATCACATATGTGTCTGTTTCCTTCGTGAGACCTTAAGTGCTCTAAGGAGAAGGGTGATGGCTTCTTTGATTAATTTTATATCATGAGTTATGGAATGAGGGGTAATGATAGAAGAAAATACCCAACTCAGCTCACATAATTTTTAATAATATTTGATAGCCTCAATTTATGAAAGCAAACGTATTAATTGAAAGTTAGAAAGGTACCTTGCAGAACATTCTTAAAAATTAATAAAATTTTAATTAATAAAATTACTCTATCCAATAACATAGGGCTATTTTTCAATTGATTTTACTGTTCTAATATTTTAATAGATTCTACATTATCAATATTCTATATCACTTTACATAGCAGAAACTCCCAGCAATACTCAATATGTAAGGAAGCTATCAACTATCATGCAGTAGAAATACAAGCCACAAATTTTCAATAGAGTTCTGGTCCCTCTCTTTTTTTCTTTCTGTCATATAAATACAAAACTAACTGATTTATAATTATTAATGGTCAAAGTCTTCTAAAAGCAAATACATAGAAAGAAAATAAGTATTATAAAGTATTATATCTGAAAACAAATATTTATCTTTTATGGGTGGATTCATAATTATATACCAAGGTCAGTTTCCCCAAAGACTTTAGACCATCATTAGAAGCAATCAAACAGTAAGTACCTTCTATAGGAGAACACAATACCATCTAAAAAGCAGTTTTGCCCAAAAAACAAACAAGTAAAACCTATAGGTAATTAAGTCTAGAACTAACCACCAATTTACAGAAAATACAGAGGTCAGAGGAACATATTGAAGAGTACCATGGGGATTCAGCAAAATCCAGACAGTGGAATAACATCAGCCTATTGTAATGAGCAATTGGATCCCAATTTAAAAAACCAATGATAAAGAAAAAAAAAAGAAATCTATGAGATGACTGAAATTAAAACACTGTATATATGATGATAAATAATTATTAGTTAATGTTAGGTACTGTATTGTTATTTTAGTTATTTTTTTTAAAGTCACTTTTCAGTGATACATAATGTAATATTGAGGAATAAAATGATATGATATCTTGGATTTACTATGATATTAAATGGAGAGGAAAACAAGAGGCAATAGAAATAAAATGAAATGACACGGTGAGCTGATAATTTTTGAAGATGGGTAGAATACATAAGGGTTTGCTATGAATATTGTCTTCTTTTATACCTATTAAAAATTCATCATAATAAAAAACTAAAAATGAAAAATAGAAGAACAAAAGATGTTTATGACGTTAGAGATTTACAGTTAGTAATGGTAGAAGAGAATCTCATTGTTTTGCTTCCCAACCCAATACCTTTTTCCCTGTACCACAACAGTCCATCATGTTCAGAGAACCTGACATTAAATGACAGTATCCTTTCAAAGGAATAGCCTTGAATCAGTGGCCCTGTTTAGTTTAGAAAAGACATGAAAAGTAAATGAAAAAATAGCCAGCAGGCCTGTGTGAAAAAAACATGGAGAGTCTACCATTCTTCCACCGATCCTATGTCCAGCAGCAACTAATCCACAAGCCTTGACCCAATTATATGCAGTTGCAATACTTCTCTCCCTCTGACCATTCAGCTGCTAAGCGTCCAAAAACAAGAAGCTTGGAACTACAGGAAAATAATTGGATCATTCTTTGTGAATGTTTTTTCTTGCCATAGCATCAAGACATTGATGAATCTTGTAACTATAGCTGGTGCTATAGATATGTGCAATAGCACTGAAACTTCGGGTGTCATTAATCAGCACCCATGGAAGAAATACTGGTCATGCCATCGAGAGCAGAGAGGAATCTGCTACAAGGTTTGATATTTTTATTTCTATCCAATTTCCAATGGATATGATGGAGCAGTTTTCAAACACATTTATCTGAGCTTCTGTGAGCAGGGTAAAAAAAGAAAGTATCATGTATACATCACAAAATCTGGCTCTTAGGAAAAGGAAAGTAGCATTTATTGTGATTACTAAATATGGGTTTTGAATTTCAGGAAACTTATGTTCAAATCCCGGCCCTGCCACTTACCTACTGTGTGAAACTAGCCAACTTAGTCTCTCCAAGCCTAAGTATATACAGATGCAAAATGACAAAAAATCATACCTCAACCAGGAAATTATGAATTGAACGAGGCCACTTTTGGTAAAATATTTATCATAAAACCTGGCATACATAACTATCCAATAAGTAATTGTTGTCTTGTCTTGCTATTGCTATTGCTCTAGAAAGAAACCCAGAAGTAAATACACATTGAACAATTGCTTTCATTAGTCTTGTTTTTTCACCATGAAAGGAAAACCATTTTTCTTTATATAGGTCATAGATATAAGATGCCTAAATATATGAAACAAGTCCAATTTTTAAGCCTATTGATAGACAACTGTGAACAAATATTATCATCATTCTCAGTTGAAGGGAAGCCACCTTAGGGGCTGTATTATCAGGCAGGTTTTAGGTCGGGCTCTGGAGCTAACTTCTCAGAGATTCTGCTTTGAAATCTGTTTAGCAAAAATAATACTTCTTTTGTGACATGTAAATTTATAAACTTAGCCTTTCTTATCTAGCCACTTGGTAAACATTGGTCCCTTTCCTTTGCCCTCATTCAGGTTCTTTAAAATAAAGTGCAAAAAGCAAAATGATCAGATTTAAATTAGGTCAATGGTTCTTTTCAAGCACTTGTTACAAATGTAATAATTATTTTTAGACTAAATTTGGGAGTTTTTCTAAGTCATTTTCCTCTTCTTAGATCAGTAAAAAATTAAAATTTTCAATACTCGCATGTACATTTTATTATATACATAGCATTCTAATGAATTAGAACATAATTCATAACTAAATATACATACATTTAATCCACAGTCTATCAAAATGCAGGAGATGATTATCCTGGAAAATAGTGTCAGGTTCTTTTTTTAAGCAACCACTAGGTACCAAGTATAGTAATGTATCCTGGTGGGACATACCTCAATAAACCCTGCCCTAGCTGAACTCACAGTCTGGTGAAATGGGAGAAATTTATATAAATATTTATATTTATATTTAGTATAATTTATATAAATATTCATATTTATATTTAGTATGCATTATATGTATTAAAATGTATTAAAACTATTTAAAACTATTATTATTTTAAAAGCATTTGAAATTATAGAAACCAACCATTTTTTACTTATAAAAATGGCAATTTCATATGGTTTAATGAATATATTTAATGTCCTTCTTAAAATCTTTAGTTGTACCAGAGTTCCCTAACATTAATTTGTCCTTTAATTGAACAAGGATGATTAGCTCCCAGAATACAAATTTTATCACCACTAAATAATTTTTATTCAATTATCTGCTTGGTGCTAAATTGATCAAAGAAATGGTAGAACAAAATTATGACTGCATTCTATGACTTTCACTCATAGATAATACATTTTGGTCAACTTTATTTCTAACAACTCTTAGAATAAGAAATAGCTAATTCCAAAGTATTCATTTATTTTGTCTGAATGAATATTTTTCATTTATATGCTTTCCATTTCTACATCATGCTACAACTTACATTAATTCAAGAAGGATTTGTCCCTGGTTTTTTATGGTAGGTACTATGGTAACATCATTTTGTTTATTTTTGCCCAAAATATGAACATTTTCAGGAGAAATTCTAGCAATTGCAATGCCAGATCCCCTTGGCTGGTGTCTCCTTCTGATTTGGCAGTATCTGCAATCCTCCTGCAGAGACTCTGGCTGTGGTCTCTACAGCACATGGCCTGCCAGCCACAGAACAAAGTAAGATATAATTGTTGTTTAATAATATCCAAAGATAAATTCTGTATTGCAGTTTTCTCTCTTAAATGCACTAGAGATGGTCTTTCTCTCTACTTTCAACTGAATCTAATTAGCATTCAGATATAATTTAAACAACCCAAATAACAGTGAATGATATGTCTACCAATATTAATGTCTATATTGTTATTACAAAACAGTATTTTTCATCTTTGAATTATGTTTTTGAAATATATTACTATTGGCTCAATGAATTAGGATATCCATATGTATATGAATTTACAGAAGCACAGACATTCCAAAAGATCTAAGAAACCAAAAGTTAATGACTTGGAAGTAACTGTCTACTTTTCAAGGAAGAAAGAAGGCCATCTAATTGGATAAAACCTATCATTCACCAAGAAGGAAGAATGAATTTTATGTAAACTTGATATGGCCAAATAGAAAGTGCAGTGTCTTTCTGGAATATACATCAGGGACATAATGGAAAAAAAAAAACACAAGGACTATCTATCACACCTACTAACAACTACTCATGCCTGCTGGTTCATGCAGATTTGAATGATGCCATTGTGATAAACATATGAACAGTTTCTAGAAGCTATGATGTCCTCAGCAAGAAACTAAAGGTCTCCCAGGACCCAGGTGCTCTTTTAAACTCTTTCTCTGATGTAACATGTAATTTAGGAAAGGAACAAATGCAAAGCTGCTAATTAAATAAGTGGCAGCAAATTCATGATTTAAGATACCAAAATAGATGGGCATTGGCTAAGTATGCAATACATTTTCATACGAAAGAATATTAACTCTCTGATGATCTGCTGATCTAATTCAGAGTATTTGAAAATAAAATTTATGGAGAGAAAATATACATAAAATATTAACACAGCTTATAAAAATTATATTAGAGAAGACAGAAAGAAAAACATTAGGAAATTTCCTAAGGTATTCATAGGAGAACATCACTATATATAAAAAATATCTGTGTCCTCGGGGCGCCTGAGTGGCTCAGGTGGTTAAGCGTCTGCCTTCGGGTCATCTCGTGATCTCCAGGTCCTGGGATCGAGCCCCATGTAGGACTCCCTGCTCAGTGGAGGTCTGCTTCTCCCTTGCCCTCTGCCTCTCCCCCTGCTTGTACTCTCTCTGTCTCTCTCTCTCAAATGAATAAACAGAATCTTAAAAACAACAATAACAACTGTGTCCTCAGATGACTATATATGAATAGCCAGAGGATTACAATAAATAGGATATGTGTGTGCATGTCCATTCACTTGAGTGCATGTGTATTTGCCAAGGGCAATTGAGAGATTCAATATTAGAATGCAGCAGTGCAAGTGGATAGTTTAACTGAAGAAAAAAGTCTGTTAGAAGGAAGGATAGCAGAATGAAATCTATCTTACCTGCTGAGCTAGAAATCTGAAGGTGGTAGGACGGTGACAATAAAAGAAGACAGGATTGTAAGTGGAGCCATTTGTGAGGATAATATGGATAATACACAGGCACATGATTGAAATGGATGATTATTCCATGTTCACATACAAAAACGCTAGAATGATGAGTTATACAAATGATAGGAAGGAGGGAGGAAAAAGAGCACTCAGCTCTCCTTGGAGTGTTATTCAACTAAAGAAGTAATTGCTTTGCTTGCCTTGCTGGCTGGCAGTTTAATACCTCAGATGCTAGAGGAAGCAGTACAATGACTTTGAATCAGTAAGAAGAAACGGGTGGCCAAGTTGGAACGATGGAACTCCATATGACTTGCCACCAAATATTCAGGGTAATCTTGAGGAAAGGTAGTTAAGAAATGAGAATTTGGGGATTAAATTATAACTTAGTCCATGTTTTAAGAAGTCAGATTTCAAAACTTTCAAAAAAACAGAAAAATCTAAGATTCTGATGATAAGATAACTCAGAAAGAAATAAAAAGAAGTCCTCTGAAAATCTAAATTAAAATGTTACAAATGGCAAGATTTCATTTCTTTTGATGGCTGCATAGTATTCCATTGTGTATATATACCACATCTTCTTTATCCATTCATCTGTTGATGGACATCTAGGTTCTTTCCATAGTCTGGCTATTGTAGACATTGCTGCTATAAACATTCGGGTACACGTGCCCCTTCGGATCACTATGTTTGTATCTTTAGGGTAAATACCCAGTAGTGCAATTGCTGGGTCATAGGGTAGTTCTATTCGACGACGTGGATGGAACTAGAGCGTATCATGCTTAGTGAAATAAGTCAATCGGAGAAAGACAACTATCATATGATCTCCCTGATATGAGGACATGGAGAAGCAACATGGGGGGGTAGGGAGATAGGAGAAGAATAAATGAAACAAGATGGGATTGGGAGGGAGACAAACCATAAATGACTCTTAATCTCACAAAACAAACTGGGGGTTGCTGGGGGGAGGTGGGATTGGGAGAGGGGGAGCGGGCTATGGACATTGGGGAGGGGAGGCGAACCATAAGAGACTATGGACTCTGAAAAACAACCTGAGGGTTTTGAAGGGTCAGGGGTGGGAGGTTGGGGCAACCTGAGGGTTTTGAAGGGTCAAGGGTGGGAGGTGGGGGGAACAGGTGGTGGGTAATGGGGAGGGCACGTTTTGCATGGAGTACTGGGTGTTGTGCAAAAAGAATGAATACTGTTACGCTGAAAAAATAAATAAAATGGAAAAAAAAATGTTACAATGGTAAGTGATTCTGATGAGGAAGGATATTGAGGAAACATCTAAAAATGTAGCTGCATGGGAATCACTCGGAACAGCTAAATTTTTTGTTTTTTCCTAGATTTTTTATTTATTTATTTGAGAGAGAGAGTGAAAGCACATGTGCACAGGAAGGGGGGAGGGGCAGAGGGAAAAGCAGATTCCCTGCTGAGCAGGGAGCCAGGACCCTGGGATCATGATCCAAGCCAAGGCAGATGCTCAACCAGATGGGCCACCCAGGCACCCAACAACTAAGGTTTTAAAAAGAAATTTAGAAGAGACAGAAAAGAGAGGACAGGACGAAGAAATTTTTTCCCCTTATTTTTAGTTTCGTAAGTGGCATCAAACTTTGAGATTCATTAATAAAAACAAACACTAAATTTTGTACTATAACCTCATACATCTATTCGTAAGTAAATTGTTCCTCTGTCCATTTGGTTAAGAATACCAATCAGCCTTTATAAGTGCCTAACTTTGCCAGGTACTTTTTAAGCATGGACCCAATAGGGTAATCAGTACTTGAATAGCAGACCCCCCATATTCAGCTGTTTGCTATGCTGGTGCTCTCAAATGGAGAGAGCATAGGGATATTGCAGTTACTCACTCTGATGAAATCCCTAAGTAGTGTATATCCAAAATTAAATCTCCAAAATCTAGTCTTATTTATAATACTCTTTGCTATCAGAAGATATTCTTTCACCAAATAATATGTTGATATTATACCCTCAGCTTTTACCAAAAGCTGAAAAAAATGAAATAACTCTGAAGAATGTAATACGCAGTCTTTTAAGATCATGTTATTTAATGTTCCTTATATAAGAATTAACAATAAATTTCTCTTAAAATGTGAAAAAAAACCTTTGCAAACGAACTAATAAAATATTTTTTCCATCAGCTGTGGGAATTGCATAAATCATTTTGCTTGTTTTTTCGCCTTACCTACAAGGAGACTCAAAATTAACTCAGTTCCAGATAAAGCAACTATAATGTCTACTCTAATATTTCCTTAAGTAGCTCTTACCTTTTAATTATTTCTTGAGAAAGGACAAAAAATAGAAATGATAGAACCTACCATATAGGGTACGTAGTATCCTATGTTGAAGGTTGGTGTTGATGAGGTTCAGGTCATACCACCCTAAAATATGGCAGCTCGTCATACTGTAGAGTTTAAGCTGAAGGAGCTTAGAAAAATGGCAGAGGCAAGATCACTTTGACTTCCTCCCCTCAACTCCCCATCTTTCTTTTCTGAAACACCTCATAAAACCCTCATGTGAGAGGAGTGCTCCCTACACCTGAAGGAAAGAAGCATCCTTATCTCAGAAGCCAAACGGACGTCAAGAAAACCCTAACAAACAGGCTTTGCTAAATTTCCCCCAGTTTATTACAATAACCTCATACTTCTTAACCTATCATCTTCCTTCACAATTGTCCCCACTTCATCAAACTTAGCATAAACATACTCAGGTCTGCTTCTTCTGGTCTTTATTTCTTTATGAAGACTGCTATACAACACAAAATTTATATTAAATATATTTGTATGCTTTTCTTAATCTGTCTTTATCAGTTTAATTTTCAGACCCAACCAAGGACCCTGAGACAACTGGATAAAATTTTTTCCTCCCCCACAGTGTGTATGTTAGGTACCAGAAGGAAAATAAGAAACCACACAACTCCAATTTTAATTCTTTTTTTGTGGCAAAGAGAACACAGATGGGAAGGGAGGAAAAGATAAGGAAAGAGGTCTCTGAAGGCCAAAATAACATCAGAAAGACAGCTTTTAAATTTCTATACTCAAGCGAATTGCATTCTGGTGTGCTGAGAAAATTTTCAAATAAATGATCAAGCCCCTCTAAAATGCTAAAAACTGTAAAGAGGCCTAAATTTTCTATTTCCAGATGTAGGAGAAGGTCTTGTCCGATAATCATCCCTAGTAAAGTTTTACGATAGCTTATTAAATTGACCAGAACTCTAAGGAGAGCAGTGATCACTAGGGATCAGCAGGGGATGATGGAACGTTCACCTTGGAGTCAGATAAACCTGGTTTTAATCCTGGCCCTGCTATTTAACAGCTATTGATGATGGGCAAATTATTTGGTCTAGCTGAACAAAATTAGGACACAGTGAGCACTCAGTTATGCCATACAAATATAATTTGCTTTTTGGATGCAGTTATGGGTCATTCTATACTTACGAGTTTTAAAAGTTTCAGGTGAAGGGAGCACAGTTTTGATGTACAAATAATTTTAAAACGATACATCTGAACTATAGAACATACAGAAAGAAATCTGAATCTGCCTCATCTGACTAAAACAGAGTCTACTGAAAACCCAGCTGCCATTAATTCCCCTCTAAGGAAGTTTCTTAGGAATTCAGCTGCTGTGGAGAAATCCTACCCATTCTATTAACTTCAGAAAGTCCAATAGAGTCTTTGATAGTTTCCCACTGAAGCCTGAAACCTCCCCTCCCTTCTTTGTAAGGACGTTGTATAACCTTTACTTCTGGCTATTTTTCGTTACTCATCACTGTGTACTAGTGCATGCTCATACACAGGTCAGAGACCTTTCTCCTGTTAAGATATCTATTGTCAGTTAATTTGCAGGGCCCAACCACTTGAACCTAAAAGATGGCAGAGGAAAATGTTTCCCTTCGAATAGATGAATTGTGCGGAAAAGGTATATCTGGATTTCAAAAGGGTACGAGGTGAAAAGTCTAGTAATATCTTTGTAAATTTGGGAGAGGTGGTCTATTTTAATAGATTCTTTACTATTTGAATATACAGTAGATGTTGACAACTCCACATTATAATCACCTGGTGAATTTTTTAAAATGCCAACACCTAATTCATTCCTCAGTCTAATTTATACAGTCAAGGTTGAGAACCACGGTTCTAAGCAGAAATCACCAGTTGCATACGGGCATACTTGTGGCTCTCCCCAATCTTGTCCTCCCCAGTGTAATAGCTGGTTTATTTTATTTATTTTTCTTTTTTTCATCTGGGATGAGAACCCTAAAAGCCAAATAAATTTGCAGATGACAGGCTGAAACATGGAGTCAACTCTAACATTGTAAAAGAGAAACAGAAGCAAAGGTCAAGCTCTGACTATAGCTTAAAAAATAAAAGGAAAATAATCACTAAGTACAAAGCACAGTGGCGTGACTTAAGAGCAGTAGTCCCCCCACCCTCCTTGTCCTTTTCTATTTTTGCCTGCTGCTATTAGGTATCAATAATAAAGAACACACATATTTATCACATACATGCATGGCGCTAAGTGCCTTCTAGGTATCCCCTCGCTTAATCCTCCCAGCATTAAGAACAGCCAATAAAATGTCTTATGGCCAAAGAGCTGTTCAGATATCAGGTGACTTCAGAAGAATAAACTAGTCTGGAGAGCAGGGGCTTACCATGAGATCCCGCTAGCTGAGTCACGGTCTCACCCCACACGACCAGAGTAGATCTGGACTGGAGGAATCTGCCAAAAAGCTGTTGGTAATGTAGACTCCAACTTAAGAGTCTAGAGACATTAAAGCTTGCATTCTCAATGACGGTGGGGGTAGGGGTGGGAGATGGTGGGGTAGGGGGAGGCTTTGCCACATCACTCTCAGAGGGCAAAATTGGTTCTTGAGCAGGAACAAATGTGTGGCATTTAACATTTCCTGGGGTGAGCAATTAGGAAAACAATGTCTAAACAGGCTCCTTGGGGGTTGGCGAGTAATAATGAAAAAGAGAATCACTGCTCTAGAACGAAAGCTTTAAGAATCTCACCAGTTTTCTGGGTAAGCTACACCGTACAGAAAATTATGTTAAACTTTCAATAGAACATGCTAAATACGTTAAACTGGAGGGAAATTTACCAGAGTAGCACAGGAACATAAAAGGCTAAGCAGGTTGGATGAGAAAAAAACCACGGAGCCATGGAACAGTGACGATTGCTCTCCCTCAGTTTCAAGAGTATCTGAGAAATACAAAATGGTCCTTAATAGGTTTACCTACTTACAAAATACATAGATACACATAAATTATTAATTCATAGTATTTTTTTAAATGCTCTTACATTTACTACATCATTTTTCTTCATATAAAATTGTGAAGGAATAAAGTGTAATAGTCCCCTTAGAAGATGCCCGAGGGTAAAATGATTTGTCCCCTTCCCTCCACCAGTCAATAACCGAGCCTGAACTAGAATCCACATCCACTGTTCTTTGATTTATTGAGCTATGACAGCCGCTCCCACTCAGAGTTCTGACAATCCTGAAATCAAAAACTGGCAGACCTGCTTTCAGATAGATGAAGTAATGGAATAAACAAAAATTAACGAAGTGGTTTTAAATAAATATACCTTCCAGCCACCCACTAAGGGCCTATGTGACTTATTGATCCTCATGTTTCTCAGTGGCAGAAACAGGACAGCAAAATCAATAGCAGGCGATAGTCCATTTGAAGTTATAAATGCTCTATTCAGCTGAGGTACTTACTTGACATATTCAAAAAACATCTTACTGTGACTATGGCCTTTTGTAAATAGTCAAGAACCAGAAATAATTTAATCATATAAATAATATAGCAGGCTCTTGCCTTAATTGACAATTTCATAGACAGGCTCTCAGTGAATGATAAGCATCTGTGAAGAGAGATACAGGGCTTTCTCTGTCTGTGCGCTCTGGACTGCTGTCCTTGATGAGAAATCTTCAGAGCTCTTGCCCCTGCTACCTCTCATACCACAGTCCTGGTTTCTATGTTACTTCATGGAACTTATCATCATTGATATTATGTTTCTTTACTGTCTGTTTCCTCCCTGTAGAACAGTGGTTCTCTACAGGGGTGTTTTTGCCAAGAAGAGGACATTTGGCACTGTCTGAGGGGTGCTAGAGGAATCTCTTGGGTAGAGGCCAAGGATACTACTAAACATCTGATATTTCACAGGACACCCTCAACAATAAAGAATTATCTAGCCCAAACTGTCAATTTGGGAAACCTTGTTCTAAAATTCAAGCTCTGGGCATGCCTGGGTGGCTCAGTGGATTAAGCCTCTGCCTTAAGCTCAGGTCATGATCTCAGAGTCCTGGGATTGAGTTCTGCATCCTGCTCTCTGCTCAGCAGGGAACCTGCTCCCCCCCACCCCTCTCCCTGCCTGCCTCTCTGCCTACTTGTGATCTCTGTCAAAAAAAAAAAAAAGATTCTTTTTCTCTACCTCTTCCAGCTATCTCTCTCTCTAAGAAAAAAAAAAATAATAATAAAATAAAATAAAATGCAAGCTTTGTGAGAGTGCAGACTTTCCCTTTTGCTTAATAAATATTTACCACATGAATGAATGCCTGGGTGAATGACTGAATGGTGCCAGTGTCTCAGAGGGTAAAAAAGGTAGGAGGTAAAAGGGCTGTGAAGATAGAGCAGGTGGGAACACCAGAACAATTCTCAGGGAAAAAATACAAAACCGAAATTTGTACTACATCATCAAAGTAAATTCTAAAGAGGAAAAAAAAAAAAAACAAAAAAACCAAAAAACCAGTGTTATCAATCTCTTAAAAATTGACCTAACATAATTTTAAATTAATTCTGAAAGTAATTAAAGAGATGATTTTTTTGAATATATACATACATATATTTTCAAAATACCAATTGTATTGTATTTTGCCTATAATGTTATGATTTTCCAATTCTTTCACCCAACAGCTTATTTCTAAACTTCAAATGAGAAGAGTTGTCTGTTTCTTTCTCACTAGGAGGGGGAAGAGGAAGTCATACATTTCAACCTCTATCTTCTTGGACCTGATATTTCTGAGTAATCAATAATTCATTTGCTTCTAAAGCTCATTTAATTATTCTCATCCTAAATACCCTGTTGACATTGGAAAATTTTCCTGATTTTAATCGATTCTGAGGTAGATTGATTTTTGCTCAACCTCTTCCACAGCATGCATGCCATCTACTTTCACATCTACAGGCAAAGTAGACCTTCGGTCTATAAAACCCTTTTTCTAACAGGTGCAAAAAAAATCAATGTAACAGCCATAAAAGTAGAAACTCATTAAAACATCACCCAAACCTAGAGCAAATGAAGTCGTGATTTCTATACATTTTTGAACATGATACCATTGTTTTTTCCAGACTCTAGTATTTCTGAGGTATGAATGTATGAATGTTGACATATGGAAGGACAACTGAGGGTGCCTCCAATGCCCCCCTGCTCTGTCCATTAAGTACGGTGTACTTTTTCATTAAACACTCTTTTTTATCTCCACATCCCCTCCACAGTGAATAAGAGCACTCCAGACTACACTTCTGGACCTCACAACTGCACCACTCCAATGTGATCACCCACTCCTCAAAATTCATCTATCAAAAACTAGTATTAGCATTTTTCCCTCAAAACTTACTCCTTCCTTCATTTTCTCTTTTCTGGTAAATGGCACACCATAAATATATTTGCTAAAACTGAAAACTTGGCAGCCATTGTTGACTCCTCTCATACTCCACATCAAGTCAATCTTTCAAAACTTCAAAACCTTCTACTCACTTCAGAGAGACAACTTGAGACCAAACCACAATTTTCAAGTATAGTATTTACTACCTTGTTCCCTGTCTTTCTTTACAACAACCCCACTCCACCTCACGATATGATATTTCGCTATTTTAATCAGATTACATCTCTCTCTCTTCCTTAAAATTCTCCCGTGACAAAAATCAATTCTTTAATGTGTACTTTAAAGCTCTGTAAAATCTGCTCCAACCTCCTTCTACAATTTTCCCTCAGGAACTTTATCTCTAGTCTCCCTGTGATGGTTAATTTTACGTATCAAATGTGACTGGGCCACAGAGTGCTCAGATATTTGTTCCAACATTACTCTGAGTATGTCTGTGAGGGTATCTGCAGATGAGATTAACATGTAAACCAATCAGAAGACGGAATAAAGCAAATTACCCTCCCTAAGGTAGGTGGCCCTAGAATCAGTCAAAAGCCTGAATAGAACAAAAAGATAGACCTACCTTTGAATAAGAGGGAACTCCTCTTGACTCACTGTCTTAAGCTGGGACTTCAGTTTTTTCCTGCCTTTGGACTTTGGACTTTGAACTGAAATACCAGCTTTTCTTAAGGCTTGATTCTGCTGGCTTTTTGACTAGAAATATACATATGGACTCTCCTGGGTTTCCAGTTTACTTAGCACAGATAGATCCTAGGAACATCTCAGCTTCTGTAATCACATAACCTATTCTTTATAATTAATCTCTCTCCATATATGTATACATGTGTGTATATAGATAGATATACATATATAAAACATACATTATGTATATTAAATATTTTAATATTTTACATATTATATATACTCTGTTTCTCTGGAGAACCCTGACTAATACAGATGATTTTGGTACTGAGAGTGCTACTTTAAGAAATACGTAAGCATGTTCCTTAAGATATACTTAAGGAACCAGACCTTGAAGTTGTGAGAAATTCTCAGTCTACCCATACTGCAAAAAAAGTGAGAAAGCTTGTTCCAAAGAAAACACTATAGGTGTGGCTGAACAACCATCTGATAAAAAGATCATGAATGGAACTCAGGGACTTAATCAGCCACCTCAGCAGAGACCAGGAATGGAGATAAAATTATACCAGCCAAGACACTGCTAGTTTGAACTGAAAAGGAAAGAGAACCTGAGAGAGACTCAAGTATAGTTGTTGGACTTCTTGGATTATACACATCTGGACCACAAAGCCATTTGGCTACTACAGAGGGCTATTTTCCAAGAAAAGGCAAGAATGATCCCAAAGAGAATTCAGAGATCATCAGGGCTTCCTCCTCAGTTTCAGAGGGTAGAACCATCACCTCAAAGTCAAAGGCCAGAGGGCTTATACCTATAGCCTTGGGAGCGGGGCTGCCCAGAGCCTTGGAAATAGGACGCCTGCCTGGAATAGCTTTGTGGGAGGGATCCCCACCTTGCAGAACCTTGGGAGAGTGACCTTCACCCAGTAGAGCTGCAGGGGCAAGACAACTGCTCCACTGAGTCTGGAAGACAAGACATTGAACCAAAGATGATTATTTATTCTCAAGCCTTAAGATCTAATGGAATTTGCCCCTATTAGGTTTTGGTCTTAAGACCTGTCGCTTCTTTCTTTTGTAGTTCTTCTTTTTGGAATGGGAATGCCTATCCTATGTCTGACTCATTATGGAATTTTGGAAGCCTATAACTTGTCGTTTCACAGGTTCACAGCTAGAGAGAAATTGTTCCTCAGGATGAATCAGACTTTGTCTCACCCAAATCTGATTTAGATATTTAGATGAGATTTTGGAGTTTAGCCTTTAGAGTTGATGCTAAAATGAGTTAAGACTTTTGGGACTTTGGGGATAGAATGAATGTAAGAAAGTTCTTACATGCAAGAAGAACCAGAATTGGGGGGAGGTGGGACTAGAGAGGAATGCTGTGGACAGGACTGTGTCCCCCCCAAATTCATATATTGAAGCCCTAACCTCTAATGTCATAGTATTTGGAGATGGGGCCTTCGGGAAGGAATTAGGTTTAGATGAGGTCATGAGGGTGGGGAAATCATGATAAAATTAGTGTCTTAATAAGTGAAGACTCCAGAAAATTTGTTCCCTCTTGCCCTTCCCCACCCCATTCTCTCTTATTCTCTCCCCACCACGTGAGAACACAGAAAGAAGATGGCCATCTGCCAGCAAGCCAGGAAGAGGGCTCTTACTAAAATCCAGCTGATCTTGAACTTACAGTTGCCACAATTTTGAGAAAATAAATATCTGTTAAGTCACTCAGTATTTTGTTAAATCATCTAATAGGGGCCAAGGGCAAGCCTCCCCAAGATGGGCTCCTTTGGCGTGAAGATTATTCCAAGTTAAAAAGCAATCAAAATCCTGCAGATTCAGAAAAAGCTCTTTACCTTCCCTGCTCAATGCCTAAAAAGAATTTAGAGTACCTGCTCCAGGAGGAGAGTTATCACCACAGATACCTACATTATGATATGAACTAGGTATAATAGACAGGGAGGAACGTAGCAAGGCCTCTATGTCCCACTGTTTCCAAGGCCCTGCAAACACCTGTTTACCAGTCAATCCTTTCCATCTTCCTGTGAACTACATTCCTGCTCTTTGAAGTCCCATACCCCTACTCCTTCTCCTTAGTTCAGAATGACATATATACACCTCATCTTGCCTGACTGTCTCTGGAATTTCTGCATCTGTGTGGATTCCCTTTACATATGAAATTACATTTGATTTTCTCCTGTTAACCTGTCACATGTCAATTTGATTCTTAGTGGACTTATAAAGACCCTTGAAAGGGACAAGAATTTCTTAGATTAGGACATTCCCCAGATTAGGACATTCCCCAATTACATTAAATCTCTATTTTCTCAAAAACCTAAATTCTTAACTACCTCAAAAAAATTGATTTCCTCCTTTTAGATTGCCAACTTCAACCTACTATTCATGATGTAGCCTAAATACTAAGTATTGTTTCTTCCCTCTTCATTTAAATGGGATCAAATACCAATAACTGCATCCCTTTTGGAAAAAAAAAAAAAGTATAATCTAAATAGAGAAAAAGACACATGTTATTCAAATAAATTGCCAAAACACAACTGGGAATCATTTAAATAAAAGAAATTGAACTGAATTTCATGCAAAGAAGTATGAACTTAAACATGTCACAGGCAGATTACTGTTTGTAGAGATTTTATATATACCATTGCTCTTCTTACTCAAAGGTAATTAGACAATTTAAAGGTAAAAAAGTATAATAATACAGGAGCCATGGTGCTTCTGTATGGAATTTCCCCCCACTTAATTTATTTCGATTCACTTGAGATATATTTTTTTAAAGATTTATTTATTTTGGGGAGAGAGAACACATTCAAGAGCATTGGGGGGTGGGGGCAAAGGGAAAGGGAGAGAGAGAATCTCAAGCAGGATTCCTGCTGAGTGAGGAGCTGGAAGTGGGGATCCAGCTCATGACCCTGAGATCAAGACCTGAGCAGAAATCAAGAGTCGTGAGCTTAACTGACTGAGCCAACCAGGGCTCCTCACTTGCGATATTTTTATTTGTTTCTAAATACTAAATTTAAAATACATCTATAACTAATCCATTATATAAAAATGATAACTTTAAAAGCTCATCTTGTTCATTTTTCAAAACCTTTAGTATCATTTTCTTCCAAATGGTCAACATGCTACTGAATTTTTAATATAAAATAAGCAAATAATTTGTAGATAAAATAGGTAGAAAATACTTTGGTATAAAAGATATAAAGAATACTGGTAAAAGTTTTCAGAAATTAGTTATTCCACAGAAATAGTTCACCTGGTGAAATAGTTAAAAACAAACATTAATATAAGTCAATAAAAGTCTTTCAATTAGTAATCACTAGTTATTTTAATTAATACCATGTATTCCAAAGGGGGTAATGAAAACAACTCTTTCAATAATTTTCTTTTGTGGGAGAGTAACAGTCATTACTTTGGACATGAAATTACTAATAGACATTTTAATTGTCATATCACATTCAGAAAGGGAATTAATGTCAAACACTACATTCATTTATTGAACAAATATTTATTAAATACCTACTATATGGCATACATCGCATTACGCACTGAAGATAGAAATGTAAGAGGAACAGATAAAGTGTCTACTCTCCATGTAGTTTATAGTCCAATGGAGAGAGTAAAGAATTATCAAGTAATCTAACAAGTGGATATAATTACAAGCTGCAGTAAGGGCTAGGAAGGAAAGGTCAATATATTGTGACTGGGATGACTGATCTAGATTGAGACATCAGGGGGGTTATGACCTTAGGAAATAACTTCTGAAAGTTAAAATGAAGGATGAATAGTTGACTGGGTAAGTAAAGGGTGTGGGCCAAGATTAGGTGAGAGAAGAAACTTTAAACAGCTAGAAGACAGACAGTATTTCTGCAGGACAAAAGCAAGGAAAGGATGAGGAGATGGGGAACCAGAGTTTGCAGAAGTCAGAGGAAGCAGAGCCTGGTACACCTCGGTAAGGCAGGTGACTTAAGGATTTTAGCAGGGAATTGAATGCTGAGATTGGCTTGACTTCTTTTAAAAAAGAATTTAAGAGATATGTTTGGATTTAGATATGTTTCTTTCCAAAATTCAAAAATGAACTATTATATTCTAATTAGAATCCCATTATAAAGATAATGAAAACACAGAGACCATCAGAATATGAGTATTCACAATTCTCTGTAATATGTGATTATTATTATTATTATTTTTTTTTTTTTGGTCTTGGGAAAATTCCATAGAGAATTATCTGACTTGGAAGTTAAATTGAACCACAAGATGACATATGTGTAGTTATTGTATTGACAGAAAATTGGACACTTAATAGTATCTTTAAAATATTAGGGGGAAATAACCAAGTTTCTTCTCTGTAAAAAAGTGAAGAAATAAGATTATAATTATTTAATGCAGTCTCAACAAATGATACTTCCCCAAAAGAGAGCCTAATTAACTGAGTAATTATACCACTTCCTCTACTTCAAAAAGGATCCTCTAACTCTACCATTAATCAAACCTTTACACATTTCTTTTAAAGATCCAGACAGGAGGTTAATTTGTTTTATCCACAGAAGAGAGAAAATACATCATCCCCGAGGACTAGATCAATTGATTGGAATAAGTGAAATGTTAAGTTCCCCATAAAAGGCATAACAAAAATATAAAGCAATTATCACATTAGGGGAAAAAAAAGTGTGGTGTGAGAAAAAATGTGTTATATAATCCAATAATTTATATAATCAAGGTTTCTGTCTTTCGTAATGTTCATGAGATGCTGTTCATATTCACTTAGAGGTGATGCAATGAGTATTATTAAGGTTCTCTAGGTTCTTGATCTTACAATTTGAGAGAAAGCATTTGTAATTCAAAGGAAAATTATGTATGGACTATAGCACCCTTGACATTGGCAGGCCAAGATTATGATTCTATGGAATATAGTTTAAAAGTCAGTAAATTGTAGGAATCTGAGAGACATACAAATTCTGTCTTGTCTGGTAGAGGATTCATTTGACTTTCTTCCCCTGTTTGTGGAAAAAAAAAAGTTTTGCCTCATTTTTTATATTATTTTTTTATTATAAAAATTTTTATTTATTTGACAGAGAGAGATCACAAGTAGGCAGAGAGGCAGGCAGAAAGAGAGGGGGAAGCAGGTTCCCTGCAGAGCAGAGAGCCGGATGTGGGGCTCGATCCCAGGACCCTGAGACCATGACCTGAGCTGAAGGCAGAGGCTTAACCCACTGAGCCACTCAGGCGCCCCTCATTTTTTATATTCTTGAAATGGTGCCACATAGGGTTGAAACTAGCAGAAAGTTTAAAGCTTGTTTTTCAGAGAGTTATTTTCTCCTAATCAGCAACTAGGTCTTCCCGAAACCCACTAACAAATCTACTAGCTCTCTCGACAGAAGCCTGGATTCCAGATTCCAACCTAGGAATAAGCGACACCCTGCATTCCTTACCAGAGATAACAAGACCGAGATGCCACCCAGTTTGTACCAGCTCGCAGCGCTTGCTGGTAGTGCCTTCTTCTTGTCCTGACAGAACCCCCTGACATCAGAGGCTGAATTCTATGCAGTTCTGAGGCTAAGTTTCCACCCCAAAGTGAACATGGGATTTATGTTCCCTGGATGAATGCCTCATAGGCATGCTCTTTCCCCTTGAAGAGTTGTAAATTTCCCAACCCTTTTCACCAGTATGTATGAAATCTCAATGATTATATGATTATGAAACTCTGTTCTCTCCCTCTTTAGAAAGACAAGGCAATTTGGGGTACCTCTGGAATAAACCCTTTCCTCACTGCATACTTGATACTCAGTGATTGGCTCGGCTGCACATGGAGCAAATGGACTTGGGTTTGGTTACATTTCTAGTCTATAAAGCTGTCCCTTGGCTTCTCTTTCTAACCGGTATTAACATCTGCCTGGCTCTTCTGTGAGCTAAATGATATGTGTAACATGTATTCATTTTGTATCTGTGTGAGGCTCTGATTTTTACCTTTTTATTTAAACACCATTATCTATTTTGCTGCTTATATAAAACATGGGTTTAGGTTCTTTTTTACCAAACTCCCTGAAAGAACCCTTAAGTGTGAATTTTTGTCATGAGTCTCTCCAGTTTTTTTCATTCTCAAATTTACACAGGATTTAACTTTTTTTTTTTTACAGTCTTTGAAATGATTCATGAGTTTTACCATTGTGTCTATCTTGTTTTCCCAATTATAGTGAACTTAGTAGACTTTGGGCACTCCTGCTGTTCAGTCCTTCATAAAGTTCTTAGTACAAAGAGATTTTTCTGGTGGTCCCCTTGCCTCACTCATCAGAAAAGCAATAAAGTAACTGAGGGCAGAGATGAGAATTAAGTGAAGGAAGCAGAACAGTTCCTTTGGCAACCGAGTTAGGGTGGGAATTGCCTATTTATAAAAGAGTCACATTTCACTTGTAGTTTAAACCCATTCCTTAAGATGTGTAATGCTCTCTTCACTCTTCACTGCTGAGATAATTTCTAAGACTTGTTAGCTACTGGGACTGAAACCACATAGAAGTACTTGAAGATCTGCTTGTAAAGAAAGTTGAAGAACTGTGAATAGTAATCAATCATCTACTTTGCATTTCAAAGCAGTGATAAGATATGATAACACTTTGAAGAAGAACACTGAAGTAAATTGCAGTATGTGAGAAGCATGGTTTACTAACACTTCAGATTCCAACTGCTTTTTCCCCCTCTCTATTTCCCTCACTCTTTTAACTATTCAGTATCAACTGCCTGTCTTTTCTCTCAAGTTCTAGGGGATCCTCTCATCCTTGTTTCTTTTTATGTGGCCCTTTCCCCTCCGTGGGGTAGCTGTTTTTCTCTCCTTTTTCTTGCTGCTCCTTTCTGTTCTCTTTCCCCCTCTTGTTTTTCCTCTCTCCTGGCTCTCATTTTCACTAGCTTCTGATTCACATTAAGAATGGGGGGGGGGGACCTGGAATGTGGTGAAAGGCAACTACTACCGAACTGTACCTATGAAGGGCTGAGTGTATGTTAGTGACAATTATTTTTAACAACTCTTTTTTGTTGGGTGGCAAATAGCACACCTCTAAGCACCTTTTACACTTTCCAGGAGTGCTTGTGGGAGAAGAGAAAATGCAATTAAAACATCCAGGGGGGAGGCAAATAAACTCTGGTCAAGATAGACCAATCTTGACTTCATGAGGCTACCTCTGGCTGCCTCAAAAGAGAGACTTGGAGCAGGCTTTCTATTCTGTATTTTCAATTTATAGTCTCCATCACATTCTCACATACATGTTAAATATGTTTCAACATGTGAGTTTCACTCCAGTGTGACTGTGGATTTATTCTGTTCTTTAAAGATCAAGAGTTCTCAGGAAAAAATGTTTCACTACCTCAGATTTAGACATGATCTGGTGCATTTGCACATCTAGATTCTGCAGGAGTAAAAACAGTTTTTTATTTCTTGTAATGAAATGAAAAAGAAGGTAATAAAAGATAGCTTAGTTTATCCTTAGCTATTCTTATGAAGCCTCTGTCATTTCATTTATTAAAATTTATGGATCCAAAAAACCTAAGGCTATTTACAAATAACTTGCAAGTAATTATGTAAACATTGACTGCATAGTCAACCAGTTGCAATCCATATAGTTCATCACAGCTGAGAGTAAAATTAAAATATAATGCCTGTCTTCTTCCAATGGTTTTTAAAATACCATTATTATTATATTAAAAGTAAAATGACTATAAATTTCAAATGTCCTATTACTGAGCAAATGTCATTAGATAAACTTATTTTTACAGTATGAAAAACAGAACATATCATCACATCAAAACTATGCCTCAATGATTGATCTTTTATGCATGAAAAAGTTCAGAATTGTTTTTTGTTTTGTTTTGTTTTGTCTTCTCTTTTCACAATCTTCATTCATTGGTAAACACAGTAGTTCAGGATCTGACAAATGGTATCTTTCCATTTTTCAATTCTTTGGAATGATAATCAATAAATAATATCTTAGTATCTTGAATACATTTACTAATATAAAATATAATACATCTAGAAAAGCCAACAAAACAGGAAACTGGTTCCTAGGTTATTCCTAATATAAATTCTGTAATTTTATAATTATTACTTTCTGCACATACTCAATGGAACAATACCCAAGGAATTTTAACTTTTTCAAAGCAATAAAATTAATATCTAAGGAATGCTTTGTATAATTCTGTAGGAGTGTCTGTGTGTGTGTGTGTGTGTGTGTGTGTGTGTGTGTGTGTAGATAGAAAGGTACATAGATAGATCAATAGAAAAATTAGAAAAGTAAGGAAAAGCATACTTTAATTAAATGCATAATCATGGATGCTGATCCATGTTACTGATGCTAAATGGTTTTCACTTTAATGAGCCATTTTAAATGAAATGGTTGCCTGCAATTAGACATCTGCAATCCAAGGAAAGCAAGCCAACTCTGTAGTCTGGCTGCCAGAATTACAGTGCATTCCTCAGCAGGACAATGAAGAGAAAGGATAATTGTAATTATAACATATACATCTTTAGTGTTCTGTGGTTGAAAGAGTGTGCAAAACAAGGCTTCTTAATATATTTAATTGCTAAGTATTAATAAAGGGTTGTCAAAAAGAGTTGCTTTTAATGTATCCATATTCCATTAGCAGTATTACTACCCCATAGTCACAAAGTACATATTTCAACACAGGAATCTGCATAAAAGGAAATAACAATGGGCTCTCACATTTTATGAGTCTCAGCTATATGTTTGGGGTCACAATTAAGAGATTGGGTAGGTTTGGGACACCTCAGTGGCTCAATTGGTTAAGCATTTGCCTTTGGTTCAGGTCATGATCCAAGGGTCTTGGGATGGAGTCCCACACTGGGCTCAGTGGGGAGCCTGCTTCTCCCTCTCCCTCTGCCCCTTCCCCTGTTCACACTCTCTCTCTCACTCACTCTCTCAGATAAATAAATAAAAACTTAAAAAAAAAAAAGGTTGGATGGGTTATCATGTTCCTAATTGAAGACAAGTAAAATAGCTCTTAAAATATTTGGATGAATACCAACTGTTGTATTTGTCATGGATAACTGAGTCAGTAAGGGCAACATATCCATCCTAAGTAAAGATACTGCATGCTCACTGTATGTACTATTATCTACATGTTCACAAATGAGGGAACTCAGGCACAGCTGGGGTAACCAATACACCAAGTCCACACTTGTACTACCCACCAGTGCTAGTCAGAATTCAATCCCAGGTCTGGGACATCAGGGTGGCTCCGTCAGTTAAGCATCTGCCTTTGGCTCAGGTCGTGAGCCAAGGGTCCTCTCCCTGCTGCTCTTGATCTCTCCCTTTCTCATTCTCTCTCTATTTCGTGCACGCATGCTCTCTCTCCCTCAAATACATGAATAAAATCTTTAAAAAAAACAGGACACAAACAACAGAAAACAAAACCCAAATCTGGCTTTCCTTAAAGACCTATACTGTCAACCACTTTAATTAATTAACTTATTTTCATTTTCTTTTTAAAAACAACTCCTGGTTTCAGAATTATGGATGCAGATCTTGGCTGTGCCACTTCACTGTGTGATTTGCATAAGTTGTTTTACCTTTTAAATGTCAGCTTCCTCGCATATTGAATGGAAATGCAAATACTTACGAAGGGGAGTTGTTTATATAATTCAGTGGAAATAAGGGGCATACTGTATGTAGCACATGGTATGTACTCAATGGGCTGATCTATTATTATTAACTGATGACAGCTATCTGATTCGCATCATTTAATCCTTATACCTGCCATATCTGTGGTAAATTAATCCTAGTAATTTCAAATATCTTTGGCTTTCAGATTAGATGCTTTTTATTACCTCAACAACATAATTTATCGAAATTATTTTTAAACCTAATGTTACTGCATTTGGGCAAGTACTATTTGGTAATTTATTCACAACCATCTGCACATTTTATCATTTCTGTTTTAGTTATTCCTTTGTGTACAGTTCTTAACCTCTAAAATATACCTATCCGCTTCATGTGCACATAGGTAACTTTGAATTATCTATAAGCTGTAACTTTGCTTTCCATTTTTAAGCCCTCACCTCTAAAGGTGGAGCCGCAGGACCTTTTCCCCTTCCTATCTCACTTCACATTCTCATCTCCTCTCCAGTCCTGTGTATTTTGTATTCTTTGCACAGCTCCATGGGAAACGGACTGGGCCCTCATTAGAGGGCAGTCACAAGGAAGAGCTTTAAAACCAAGATTTCAAATAGTTTCTCTTTCCTCTCAGGAAAAGTAGAAATCAGCCAGACAAATCATTAAAAGATAAAGAGTTGAAAGAGAGCTTGCAACAAGTGATGTGCCTATCGTGTACCGGTTTGGTGAGCAACACCAGGCGAGCTGCATGGAAGGGGGAACAGCTACAAAAGAGAACCAGGCCAGGCCACCCACAAGGGAGCTTTCCTGACTCACGTTCCTAGTGAGGTTTCTATGCACTCCAAGAACATCAGATGTACCGGTATTGGGCTTTATTCTTTAAAATACATTCTCCTATCAAATATCCTGTTCTATTTTCTACTAGCTCTGCATCATTCAGGACAGTATTACCTGAAATATGAAATAATATTCATTTTTCTGTGATATTTCCCCCAAAGGGTTGTCTATTGCCACGTATTAATATAAAAAGCATGTAAATCAGAATTAGTTGTCTCATATTGTTAAATCAGGCATATTTGGAAAGAATTTATGTTTCAGTTGTTAAATATAGCTTAGTGTCTGATGTTCAGTAAATATTTAAGTAATTGGATATATGTGAATGAATTGATTAAAAAATGATTATATTTTACTATGTATAATATTTAATATTTAATATAAAATGTGAGATACTGCAAACAAAGACCAAAATACAGTTTAGGGCAAATATTATTAAAAATTAATATCTTGATACTTTCAAGTAGGTAGTAAGTTTCCATTTAGGCAAGGTGGTGGGCAGTCCAATAAAGAAAACAAATTCAAAATCTAGTATTACTTTGCTTTTCAGACTTGGTTCCTATGCTGTGGAAATGTTATGAATATAAAATGACCAACAAGTATAGCCTTCCATTTCAAAACACAAACGTGTTTTGTTTTACCTGTATATTTTGTTTTTAAAATATGTAAAAGATATACAATTCAACCAAAGAGAAGACAGTTGTGCACAGAAAATGCTGAAAATACATGGCACTCACGTAATTTTATAGTCCCTTTATGTACATTTTTTCAAACATGTAATCATTATTTGGTATTTTTGACAATATGCTGCTTTGGATATATGATGTAATTTCCACCAATATAAATTCCTGTCTTCATTTGTAAGACTGCAGTCATCAATTAAACTGTCACAGGTTTGGTTCCTACCAAAGCCAAGTGATTATAAATGTTTATGCTCCTCGCTGTCACAGTTGATTCCTGCTTGTATGCATATCTGAATTATAAGTTTATTATCAAATCAGAACTATAACCAATTCACAAGGATATTATGCATTCAAGTTTTCTTTAAGCATTTAAAAAATGCACTAGTTAGATTATTGATTCGTTTTAGTACCTTTCCTTGGCTTCTAGAAAATCACTGCTATAATCTTCTGAGTCAACAGACACTATCTTTGCACTAGCAAGTCTTGATTTTCTAATAAACATAGAGGCTA
The DNA here is from genome assembly GCF_922984935.1 of Meles meles. Classification (NCBI taxonomy): domain Eukaryota; kingdom Metazoa; phylum Chordata; class Mammalia; order Carnivora; family Mustelidae; genus Meles; species Meles meles. The sequence goes on from NC_060070.1 coordinate 30,351,712, forward strand.
ACCAAGCATAACCACTTTTAATGAGGATTAGATCTTTTCTCTAGACACTGTTGGCATAAGAGGCTATCCAATACACGATCTTTTCTCTAGACACTGTTGGCATAAGAGGCTATCCAATACACGAGGATTATTCTTCGAATCCTCTATGAAGAGAAAATTACAATAATTATCTTAATTTTATCATAATAATTATTTAATTCAATTTAATTATTAAATTTAATTATTGTAAATAATTTTAAAAATTTTATTGTAATAACTATCTAAGGACTGTCTTAGTGTTATTATGTATATAAGTGCATTTTTCAATCTTTAGGAGGTTTTAAAAAATCCTAAAAAACCAAAGGCTGTATTTAAAATTGAGTGGTTGACGTTAAGATTTTGATAATTTCATTAATCAAATTCTCACAAAAGTATTGCTGCAAATAAACTTCAATAAAAATGGGTTATGTAATCATCATGTAATTTACATTATGAAAACCAAAGATGAATAATCATTTATCTTAAGAATGTATAAAATAAAATTCATTTTCCTTGTTGGGTGGAGCAATCAGGTGAGTACAATGTGCCATGCTAAATGTAGGAAAATCTAAGAAGTCTTTGGGCTGTCAGTGAGCAGTGTGAAGTGATGATCTCTTGAATTATGTCCAGAGAGCTGGGAACTTTATAAACATAGAAGATGAAAATTGTACATTTAAGAAATAATGGTTTGGCTAAGGTAAACATGTATTAAAGCCAAAACTAGCCACTGAGTCATTCATCTGATTATACTACTTATATAACAACATAAAAATATTATAACTTTTCCCAGATGATTCATTTATGAACATAAAAGAGAAAATGTCTTCTGAACAGAAATAAGTAAAAGATAATCAACATGTCTAATGTCCACAGATGTCAGCTCAGATTCAGTAGAGATAATTTAGATAAAATATTTAGATATTTTGATAAAATATTTAGATAATGTAGATAAAATATTTCAAATTAAAATCGTGATGATTCTAGGTTTCACATTTATGGAATCCCATGGAACTAAAATCAGACAACCTTCAAAATATGGGACAATCAGCCACTCAATGTTGTTCCTAATGTTGATTCTTTTGGGAAATCCTGCTTTGGAAAAAGGTCAGACAAAGGGAAAGAAATCTATAGCTGTACAAGTTCACTTTGAAGAGCCACATGTGTTGGGTATAAGAGCAGCCATTTAATATATGAATAATTGTTATCTGTGAAAACCATAAGCCTGGATCACCATCTCAAAATAACTACTTGATACACTGAATTCACAAAGGTGAAAATAGCTTTTATGGAGGTTAAAGCTGAAGGCGATGGGAGCATAGCAGAGACACCAATATAGAGAGAGAAATAAAATAAAGATAAGATAGAAAAGCCATGTCCAGATTGTAGGAGTCCCTCAATGCAATACCTATGGGATAAGGAAATGTCAGAATAGAGATAAGGGGGGAACTTCTCATAATTTCAGTTCCCAAATTTCCTACTTCCCTGAGCTCTTATATAAATTGATCATATCGCTTACTCTGTCACCTCATTAGGTTTGTCTTAAGCGTTTAAAGTGTCTCCTCTTCCCCCAACTAGGTTCCACTTTCTAAATACAGGAATTATGACTTGATCATCTTTCATTAATGCCTTCTCACCTAACCAAATTCTTCTATGCACATTTTATGTGCCCCCAAAATCCATTTTGACTGCATGTCAGAAAATAAGACTGTACCTAAGATAAGAATGACTATATAATCTTTTCTCCAAGCTGAAGCTTTTTTGAGATTGGGGTAAGAGGATGGATACATGATTAACCATTACTCTCTGACAGTCAGGATTGTCCAAGACACAACAAACTGTATGACCACCTAACCTAAGATAAATATGGCCACTGTGCAACTTCATTGAAGGTTAATATAAAGTCAAGACAATATAAATAAGCAACATTTACTGACCTATGTGAAGGGTACATATGCTTTCAATATTTCTAAGACCACATCATTCTCAACTTCAGTGGGAATATCATCTTCCAATGGCAGGAAGATTTTCTCCACTGAATACCATCTGAATACCATGGCACTGATTCTCCCACTCCTAGAACATATTAAGTACTAAATGATCCTAGAACTGTATTTAAGCTGTCCCAGTTTTTTCAAGGTTGACATTGGCTCAGTCCTGGTTTTTCTCAAGAGAATCAAAGTATTGTAAATGAGTTTTTGCAACAGACATGGTAATGAACTTCATGGTTGCTATAAGTTCCTTTCAAGCATTTAAGCTTGAAATAATTAGTGAAATTAAAATGTTAATTTAACAGAAAATAATATCATTTCTATTTTTAAAAAGCAAAGACTAAATTGTAAGTTAAGTCAATAATGACCATGTCCTTAGAAAATTATAAATAAATGATGCAGGTAGTTGAAATATAATTTAGAAAAGTCTACTGAAAGTCAATTTACAGTATTAATTTTAATATGAACATTAAGTAATTATTCAGTTTTTTCCCGTTTTTAACCAATTTGGCTTCCTCCTTTCAATTTCATCCACACTATCTCTTCTTAAATTATACCAATTCTCTGTGGTATATTCAGTGTTTTGTCTTTAATAAGTCAAAGTTTAACTTAAAATGTGACACATTCACTCAATTCCCACACATAAACACACAATTGGGCAAAGTAATAAAAATAATAATAATAATAAAGGAATAATGTTGAAAGAGGAGAGATCACATTAGAAAGTATTTAAAATATATCAGTGGTGGTATAGATACATTTAGTAACTCTATACGATGTAAAATAAGAAAATGACAGCAAGAAGAGTTAAAGGAGAGAGACTTTATAATAATAAATATTACAATCATCTGTGGGAATTTTCTCCATAAGATATGAAATTCACATAGAAAGGGAGAAATCTAACTTCTCTCCTTAGTTCTCTTTGTTGTCCAACTGTGAAGTCATATTTTGAATTTATGTCTAATTATTATTTATTGTATAAGGACTGTTGAGTTTCTCACGTGTTTCACTGGATTTCACTTATTATTTATGCAGTTAAATACCTTAGTGTTTAGAATCCTCAGCTGTAAAAAGAAGGGATCACACCAATCAATCACTAAGGTTTCATTCAGCTCTAGAATTATGATCTTATAATTACAGATATTCAGTATGGTACAAAATGTATCTGTAGCCACAGAGGCAGGCACTTGCAAGATATTCATGAGATAAATGTATTCTCAAGTTTCTAGCAATTGGCTTACTCAAAAAAATGTTGCTTGGCATTTTGCAACCTATTCTTATTTTCGAGATTTCTAAAATAATTTTCTATCTTAGATGCTACAGTGGAAAATTTTGTCACTTTGTTGATATGACTCACAGTTGAGTTCTATTATGTCTAGAACAGAATAATAAACACTTTCTCTTATTTGTATGTATGTGAAAATTTTACTTTTGCAGTTTATAGAGTTAGTTTCTGTGAAACAATAGACTTGTAAAGAAAAAGATAAATGTTGAGCATGAGTCACTTCTATTTCAATCTTAGCTATCTTGTTATCCTTCATATTTGAGATGACACTACTGACCCACTCAAAGTAGTGAGTCCATTTTTTTGTTTTTAAGTGGCTATGGATTTAACTACTTATCCATTCTTCCTGTCTTACCTATATCCAGACATGACAAAGTATACCTTTCTGGAAGATGTTTGGTATCAGGATACAGTTTCTGAAGATGATGTCTTTAAAATGACCAAATTGTATGTATTCCTGAGTAAAAAGCTCTGATCCCTTAAGAGAAGAGTTAAGAAAACAACTGGCCCCCATCCAGATTATTCTATAATGATCACATCTTATATAACTAGCTCCCACATCTTGTCTGTTTGTTCTGTCCTGTCAACTTTGGACTCAGATTTTCTTGGTCTCTGACTGATGCCATCATCCTCTACTTACTTCCTTGTACCAGGAATTAGGAGTTTCCCTTCTCATCACCATCTCATAGCATTTCATTCCTTTGGTCCTCAACTTGCCTACCAAGGACCAATCCAAAAGTAGCTCTACAGTTGGCATCCATTCTACCATGCATATGATCCATTTGGGCTATCTGGTCGAGGAGAAGACAGAAATCCAATAAAATGGAACTAAAAAGTGGAGTTTCAGTCACTGTACTTGTACTCATTAACGTCACCTGCAAATTCTAGAGGCACAGATCTAGTCACTCTAACTATATACAAACAATTTCATCAGTGATAAAAATGGTGAAAGACATATAAATAAATATAAGGACAACAGATTATGTAGAGTCAAATACATAGATTTACTTGGATCTGAAAGTAAAAAAAAGAAAAAATAGGAAGAAATAGTACATTTCAAATGTAGCACTATAAAGTTGAATCACAAAAGTTATTTTTAAAATGGACTACTAGAGAGATTTACTAGACATATGTTCTAGTCTAGTTCTGCCATAACCAGTAAAATCTTGAGATAGTCACTAACCTCCTCATACTATAATTTGTTTTGTTTATTTAAAGGGAAAACTACTACTAATGATTATATATTTTTCAGAAATACCTGAGATGTGGATGTAAATAATAATAGCAACTACAACACCCCCATATTTGATCCTCACTACTGGTGCTTTTAATAATAAAGTGGAAACATTACTGACCCTCCTGATAGTATACTACAGTTTAAAATAATATTTTTAGGGTTTATACAGACTAAATTTTTGTGAAAATGTAAATCTGGAGAAAAGAGTTGAGTGAAAAGATTGAATTCCTTGAGAAGCATGCAATATTGGGATTTGGAAATAATTTCTTTAAGGCTAGTAAAATAGATGACATATGCATGTTGTATATTTGACAATATATGCCTTGCATATAAAAATGTCAGAATTCCATAGTGATTTACAAAAAGTTAAGGAAGCATGAAATGAAAATAATGGAAAGACCAGAGTAAAGAAGTATAATTTAAAAAGGAAATGATAAAGAAAACTAAAATGTAGAATAACATTGAATAATGAAGAAGAGAATACACAAAATATTAACAAATGTTAAGTTTATTTCCATGTAAGTCGTTGCTATAAAACCCCGATGCAGGGCTCAATCCCAGGACCCTGAGACCATGATCCGAGCCAAAGGCAGAGGCCCAACCCACTGAGAAACTCAGGTGCCCCCTGGCCCTAAAGGTTTTATAAAGTTATCTGAAAATAATTCTTCTTAAATTTTTCCAGTTATATTGAGATGTAATTGACATATTGCACTGTGTAACTTTATAAAAATAATTCCTAATAGAATGGTTTCATCCAGTAGTAAAGATGAAATTACAGTTTTGAGGGTTTCCTGGGTAGCTCAGTCAGTTAAGCATTCAACTCTTCATCTGGGCTCAGGTCGTGACCTCAGAGTCATGAGATCAAGCCCTGCATTGGGCATCTCGCTCAGCAGGCAGTCTGTCTGAGATCTTCCCTTTCTCTCTGCCACTCCCCCTACTCTTTCCCTCTCTCTCTAAAATAAATAAATAAAATCTTTTTTAAAAGGAAAGTAAAATTTTGAATTTCAATTATTCTTTTATTTTTTTTTTTAACCAGTGTGTAAAGTGAGTTCAACTCAAACTTGTTATTTTTTTCATCCAGGCTCTTTTAATTTTTTTTTTTTACTATAATTTTTTTTTACTATAAGGGTATTTCAAAATTGACATTTCCATATCTAATCTTAGATGACTGAATTATTATTTGTTTGATTATTTTCAAAAGTACTAAAGATATGTGTCATATGAGAAACGTGATGCTAGTAAATAAACAAAGATGAAGAGTCTAGAATGTTTTAGTGGAAAAAATACTGGTGTCCCAACTTGCTTTTAAGACCTAGGGCAGAAACACCAGGAATTATTAATAGATAATGGCAAATGTGTATTTTTATTTAAATCGAAATTAAGCAAAATTCTGTTAGCCAAGTAGAATATTTGTTTAAGAGAGAAAAATTAACTGTTATGCTTAAATAAATGATGAACTAATAAGATATTCAGGTATATTCAACCGGCTTACTATGAGAATATAGAACATATAGAACATAAGAAAGAGAACTATAATACAAAAATGCTTTCAATGTAAAAATTCATTAGTTATTTAGTATACAGTGTATTTAGTATTTAGTATTTAGTATGACAGTCTGAGTTGACAGAACACGAACTCTTTGAGTGGGAACACATTGAAGATACAATACTCTTTTCTGAAATTTTGCTCTAACTCCATAGATGACAAATGACCCAGGTGGGGTAGGGGAGGGGAAAGAGAAAGGGGAAAAAATCATTTTGAGCTATGGTGAATATTCAGTAAAAATAAAAACATCTTTTAAAAAATGAATAACTGAATTAATTGCACCTATCTTTAATGCGAAACTTAGAGTTCTTGCTTCTCCTCTCTCTCTCTTTTGGAAAATGTATGAGCTCAAAAATATCACAACTTGTGCTTCTTTGTGAAATGAAAAATAAAGAGCAATGCCATCACCACGGTGGCTCTAGGAGGAGAGTCAATGGACTATTAAATGGGAAATCATCTGTTTTCAGACTTTGCTTTGCCACTATTACATTCCTCCAGTGAGCTGTTATCTGGTAAAGGGGGCCTTAATCGCCTCCTGTGCTGGCAGAAAACCTCCATGCATTTAGTACAGTTATTCATATAGTAATGTGCAATCACCTCCACATAAGAATTCCAACTAAAATATATGCTTTCTCAGCAAAGCACTGCCATTAGTACATCTAACTCCCCACTGAACTCCAAAGACTTAATATTATTCTATCTCAGCCTATCGGAGGCTCATTGTTTAATCTGGACCTATTTATGGTTCACAGTTACTTAGCTAATTTCTCCCTTTTTTCTTTCTTGTTTTGGGTATTAGTTCCTTGTTGTAAGACATACACAGACCTAAGTAAATGATATAAAATCAAATATTACCACTAGGTCATGTATATGTTTGGCTAGCGATGAAAGTGTATTTTGCTCTAGCTGCTAGATAAGTTAATGGTGAGATGAAATGAAAAGCATAATAGCAACCAATGGGCCTGAAGAGAATGTGCCCGGTACTTTCCCCAAACAGCTGCTATTTGATTCAGAGAATCTGCCATGCAACAAATTAAAGCACTTAGGATAATTATGTAGTCATGAAAAGAAAGCCCTTGCAGTATGTTGCACATTCAGAACATATATTTATATGGCTTCTTTAAAATATATTAAAAGAAAAATATTTCATACATATTGTTCTTGGGAAGTAGAATGAGAAAATCACAAATTTGAGGGAGTGGGAATGCAAATATTGAAGGAAACATGCTTTGCAGAGAGTTAAGCTTGTATTTTGCATGCTTAATAATTGCAGAAATTTTCATCAATTTGTATTTTCTTCAGCGATAGATAGGACTGAGCAAGTTATATACTAAAGTGATGACTATATTCAGAACATGAACACAGTATGTCAGCATTGAAAACCCTCCCTTGGGTGAGGATCACATCTAAGATTTGGTATCAAATCTCCACTTCTAAGAACAGTACAACAGGATAAACTAAACTAACCCCTATGGGCCTCAGTGTCTTCACCTAAAAGCAAAAGTGATAAATTAAATAATCTCAAAGTCCCCCTTCCTATTACAAGAGTAGAGTCTTCTTCATTTTGGCAGCATGATCTCACAAGGATTTTTCACAATATGCTAAGAGAGTCACAACCTAAATATGGGAGGAATGGCCATAGTTAGGGATATAAAATTTATAATATTTTCTTTCTTCCTAAAAATCTTATAGTATAGAGATAATCTGCAGTACTGTATATCTTCAATTGTTCTTAGAATATCAGTATTCAGTAATAGTAAAAAGACTTTTTTACATCCAAATTAAGACTTGAATATCTGACCTTTTTCCTCTGATGTGTGATATTTGTCACTATTATCCATAAAAATATTTATAATGAAATGGTTCTTCTAATCCCTATCATAATCATGCATCTGACACTCAGTTGTTTCCCAGTTATTTTCTGGCATATTCTCCCTCCCCCAATATATTATAATCTCCTAAAAAATAACAAATATTATTTCTCTTCATTTTTCTTAAAGGGCACCTAAAATAAGATAAGTGAATTTGCCAATAGCAGAATTGAGTCTTGTTAGGGAACTCAGTTAATATCAGTGTGCAGTTTTTATTTTATTTTAATAAAATATATAAAAGCAAACATTGTGAATTAAAAAATAACTTGGGGTATAGGTAATATAATAATACCTCGTAAACCAACATTGACAGGAGGGTAAATAATACTTTATTAATAAATATGTTTTCACTATTAAGAAGAATGGTAAATATAATTTAATATGACACTATGTAATTTATAGAAACCAGCTATTTATGAACTTGGGCAGAACACTTTAACAAAGACTAAATAAAGACTTTCTCCCAAATACATACAACATTTTGCTAAATTCAAAAATCAGTTTTGGAGGATTCATATGGATTCAGTATATTATTGTGAATGTCAATTGCCTTAGTTTCAAAGATATATTTAAATTGGTACGATTTATTCATATACTTATACATTCATCACATGTGTGCCAAAGTACCTTTCAGTATCAAGTAGTGAAGATAAACATTCAGGCAACTGTGTTGTTTCCATCATGGAAGGAAGTACACACACACACACACACACACACACACATACACACACACATTCTCTCTCTCTCTCTCTCTTTTTCCCTAATCACACTAAACATACGTAAAGGCAGAGGTTTATCCCATTAATTCTGCTAAAAATAAGATGATAGGCCTCAAATGGAGTTGCTTATGCTAAGTGCCACCCCACCAAACCAAGACTTAAATTACAGTTTTGGCTCTTCCAAAAATGGAATCTTAAACTAGTCAGTCAGGAATCCGCTGATCAGCACAAACTGGTTCAGTAACCACCCTCAGACAATGCCATCCCATAAAGTAATCTTGAAACTCCCAACCCATTTCTTTGGCCTAGTATAACTTTCTTGTTCTCATTCCCTTCTGCTTTTTTTTTTTTTTTGAAAGATTTTTTTATTTATGTATTTGACAGAGAGAGATACAAGTAGGCAGAGAGGCAGGCAGAGAGAGTGAGAGGGAAGCAGGTTCCCTGCCGAGCAGAGAGCCCGATGCGGGACTCGATCCCAGGACCCTGAGATCATGACCTGAGCCGAAGGCAGCGGCTTAAACCACTGAGCCACCCAGGCGCCCCCCCCCTTCTGCTTTTAAACATCTCTTTTATACAGCTTCTTGGTGCTCCTTTCTACCTGCTAGACTGGATGCTGTCCAGCCAATGTGAGTCAATTTTTGCTCCAATGAACTCTTAAAAATTTTTAATATGCCTCAGTTTATCTTTTGACAATACTCATCACAACGAGTGACTTTTTTCCCAAGGAAACTTCTTGTAACACAATTCCAGGAGTCAATTTTTTTCCTAATTAAAAGCATGTCCTGTAAGTTCTGAATCCTCAATGAAGTTAGTAATTTAATTTGAATATATCCATTTCCAATGAATACTATGTCAACGTTAATACTCAGAAGTATGAAAGGAAACAAGACCTTTCTCATTATTAAAGTTTTATTTTACTTTTAAAAAATGCATTACCATTCAGGAAAGAATGAAAGATGAAAAGTGATTTACTTTCCCATGAAGGTTTGTCAGTCAGTACACTTGAATTTTCTCATCTATGCCACCCCCTTGCCTTTTTTCTCTGCTTTTATTGTTTGCTCCCACTCACAACTCCTTTTTCTATACTTCATTCACAGGGCTTGCTAAACCAGAAACACCCCCTAGAACAAATCCAAACACTTTCCATTCTTCTTTCAAAAATCCATTTCCTCCACAAAGCTACTTAATTAGATGGAAGTAAAGTGCTAATTTGCTAAGGGGAAAAGATCATTTGCATATCAATTTACACACTTTTCTCCAAGTATTTATAATTAGAGAGCAATCAACAAGCTTTTGAAGGCTGATAGAAAGGGGAAAATGATTCCTGTGGAGATTAAGGAGGCAGTAAAGTATGGAGATGAAGGGGCATTGGAGAAGGAGCCAGACATCCTCACATTGAGCAATAAATTTAACCTTTTGGGATATCAATTTTTTTAGTTATAAAATGGGAATAATTTTGCCTATTCTAAGAGTTCATAGGCTTTAAGAATTAAGTTCACTATGCATGAGGGTCCAATACAAGAGGACTGCCTGTCTATTGTTGGTTAATGGAGTCAATAAGAAGCCATTATTTAACCTTTTTTATTAGAATTACTTTCTCTGCAAAGAGGAATTAATGTATCTACCTTGGGGCAGTTGGATATTTAAATAAGTCCAAAATATTTAAAATATCTGGAACATAATAAAGAATCAATGAACACATATTTATAATTACTTTTTTTTTTTAAGATTTATTTATTTATTTATTTATTTGACAGAGAGAGAGGTCACAAGTAGGCAGAGAGGCAGGCAGAGAGAGAGGAGGAAGCAGGCTCCCCGCGGAGCAGAGAGCCTGATGCGGGGCTCGATCCCAGGACCCTGAGATCATGACCTGAGCCGAAGGCAGTGGCTTAATCCACTGAGCCACCCAGGCGCCCCTATAATTACTTTTTTAGCTCCATATTTTATGGTATCTTAATGATTTTTAATCAGTCAGAGAGCATCAGAACTTTTAGAACCTTCTCTGGCTATTGCTTTCTTCCATTATATAATACCTGTACTGTTCATTAGATCCTGCCTCTGGCAAAGGAACTTTGAATCCAATTGTATTTTTTGCCACTGCCCCTCTTTGTTCTGCTCCTTCTCTCCTTTTTACTATTAATTTTTTTTTTCTTTTTAAGTAGGCTCTGCACCCAGTATGGACCTCAACGCAACCCTGAGATCAAGACCTGACCTGAGCTGAGATCGAGTTGGACGTTTAACTGACTGAGCCACCCAGGTGCCCCTATTTTTAATTATTAATTGAACACCATTCAGGTATGAAAAAATACTGTCTAAAAGAGTATTAGAAATTATCTGAGCAAATAATTTTCTTTCCTTTTAAAGGATTTTATTTATTTATTTATTTGACAGACAGATCACAAGTAGGCAGAGAGGCAGACAGAGAGAGGGGGAAGCAGGCTCCCGGCTGAGCGGAGATCTCAAAGCAGGGCTCCACCCTAGGATTCTGAGATCATGACCTGGGCCAAGGCAGAGGCTTTAACCCACTGAGCCACCCAGGTGCCCCTGGGCAAACAATTTTCAAACTGTATTCATGAAGCCTTAGGTTTATCCATAGATACTCAAGAGTTGACATAGGAAAGAAAAGGTAGAAGGGGGGGCACCTGAACTGAACGGGTATTAAAACAAAGTACAAGGGGACACCTGGGTGGCTCAATTAGTTAAGCCTCTGACTCTTGGTTTCAGCTCAGGTCATGATCTCCATGACGTGAGATAAAGCCCAATGTCTGGGGTTGGGGCTCAAGTCTGCTTGAGATTCTCTTTCCTCCTCTGCTCCTCCCCCTGCTCACGTGCGCTCTCTCCCTCAATCTGTCTTAAATAAATAAATAAATAAATAAAGTCTTTGGGGACGGGAGGAAGTACCAGCATTCCCGTTCAATGGTTCTTCCACGTTTGTTACTAAATCTCAAGTTTCTCTTCAGCTTTCTTCCTTCTTCCTTCTTCCACTTGCAAGCATGCTAGTTTGGCAGCTATGTCAGAAATAATTCTCTTCCATAAAGAGATAAGGAAAATCACTAAAAACAAACAAACAAACAAACAAAACACCCTCCCATGTAACTTCAACATGTATAGGTAGTTTTTGGATTATATTTTACTCTTGGCATAGATGATGTTGGTTTGTTTTGTTTTGTTTTTTTTGAATTAATTTTTTTTCTTTAATTTATTTATTTTTTCAGCGTAACAGTATTCATTGTTTTTGCACAACACCCAGTGCTCCATGCAATACGTGCCCTCCCTATTACCCACCACCTGTTCCCCAACCTCCCACCCCCGCCCTTTCAAAACCCTCAGGTTGTTTTTCAGCGTCCATAGTCTCTTATGGTTCGCCTCCCCTTCCAATTTTTTTTTTTTATAAACATATAATGTATTTTTATCCCCGGGGTACAGGTCTGTGAATCGCCAGGTTTACACACTTCACAGCATTCACCATAGCACATACCCTCCCCAATGGCCATAACCCTCTCCCCTTCTCCCAACCCCACCTCCCCCCAGCAACCCCCAGTTTGTTTTGTGAGATTAAGAGTCATTTATGGTTTGTCTCCCTCCCAATCCCATTTTGTTTCATTTATTCTTCTCCTATCCCCCTAACCCCCCATGTTGCATCTCCATGTCCTCATATCAGGGAGATCATATGACAGTTTTCTTTCTCCGATTGACTTACTTCACTAAGCATGATACCCTCTAGTTCCATCCATGTCGACACAAATGGCAAGATTTCATTTCTTTTGATGGCTGCATAGTATTCCATTGTGTATATATACCACATCTTCTTTATCCATTCATCTGTTGATGGACATCTAGGTTCTTTCCATAGTTTGGCTATTGTAGACATTGCAGCTATAAACATTCGGGTACACGTGCCCCTTCGGATCACTGCGTTTGTATCTTTAGGGTAAATACCCAGTAGTGCAATTGCTGGGTCATAGGGTAGCTCTATTTTCAACATTTTGAGGAACCTCCATGCTGTTTTCCAGTGGTTGCACCAGCTTGCATTCCCACCAACAGTGTAGGAGAGTTCCCCTTTCTCCGCATCCTCGCCAGCATCTGTCATTTCCTGACTTGTTAATTTTAGCCATTCTGACTGGTGTGAGGTGATCCACCCTGAACGCGTCTGATCTCGTCTGATCTCGGAAGCTAAGCAGGGTCGGGCCTTGTTAGTACTTGGATGGGAGACGATGTTGGTTTGATCTTTAAATTCCTAGATGTAAACTTGAGTGAACTATTCATAGTTTCCTAAGTATTCTGTACTGTTGTGTATTTCCATGACTTTGGAGAAATCAGTTTCTCTGACTAAAAAGCTCCCCATCAGTCTTGCCTTCCACCTCTTCTACCAGTGATTTCATCCTCCAGGGATGAGCTTAGCCTCACATGCTCTGAGAGGACGTCCTTTAGACACAACTACATGCTCTAGACATGCTCCTTATTTCTTGCTCAATTTCCCTAAGCACTTAGTGCCCTGAGTGACATTTATTTGTTTACAGGACTGTTTACTCACTAGTCTGTGGCACAAGATATGCACTATATTATTTCCTCTTCATTTAATCTGTGCCTACCAAAGAAGCTAGCAAAAGGCAGATTTTCAATGATGCTTTGAAGTTGAAAAGAAATTAAACACAAAACTTATAATCTTAATGAAATTTTCTAAATTTCTGCTTTAACATCTCAAGGCCCATATTTGTGGTGTTTTTATCTGAATTCATTTTATGTGATTTATTTCCTGAACCTGTAAGTGAATTTGAACAGTTTTTTTAGTACACTAACATTAGTCAATACTGAAACCATTCGAAGCATGCTCTTCATATTAGAGTCACACAGTTTATACATTTGTATATTAATGTATTTCTTTATATTTTAATTTTTTTACATTTTAATTGTTATTTAGACTTTGGCAACACTTTGTGATACCTTAGCCTGTTTAATATAATATTTTTTGTTTGCTTTATATTATAGATTATTTTAAAATCAATTCTTCTGATTTGGAATGCAAAATGAAAATCTTTTTTTAAAAATATTATATTTATTTATTTGAGAGAGAGAACACGTGCATGTGTGCATGAGTCGGGGGAAGGGGCAGAGGGAGAAGCAGACTCTCTGATGAGTAGAGAGTCCAACATGGGGGTCTAGATCTCAGGACCCTGAGATCATGAGCTGGGGCAGACACTTAACAAACTGAGCCATCCAGGCACGCCAAAATGACACTCATTTTTAAGAAATTCAAGTGGATAAAAGGTAAAAAGAAATAAAATGGCTACAAAAAAAGGACTTGTGACAGAGCAAAAGAATTAAGAAGTCTTAAAAGTGAAATTAGACATTGTATACGATAAAACTTAAACATGAGAACAGCTACTGTTTCAAAAACAAATGAGCATAGGTGTGATCATCTCTAAAGTGAGTCTCCAAAGAGAAAAACCAAATGGGTAATTCAAAAGAAAACATTAACATTTTAAAAGTTAATTTCAAAATAGAATTTTTGAAAGAATTTCTCTAGGATAAAGTCTTAAAGTCAGATTTTTAACTCAAAAATTAATTTTTGTTAAATTATTTTTAAAAAATTTTGTTGTATTTTTAATTGAACATAAAACTCGTGTGGATAGTATTTCTAATAGTTACTGTAAAACTTGATTTGTTAATTCATTTAAATGTTATTTTTGCAGGTATGAGTGAAATTTAAAAAATTTTTGTTGTATTATTAATTGAACATAAAACTCATGTGGATAGTGTTTCTAATAGTTACTGTAAAACTTGATTTGTTAATTCATTTAAATGTTATTTTTGCAGGTATGAGTGAAATTTTAATTTTAGAGGTATGATCATTTTGGTTCTCCTCATATTAAAAAAGAACTTTCCAAGGGTGCTTAGAGGCTCAGTGGGTTAAGCTTCTGGCTTCGGCTCAGGTCATGATCCCAGTGTCCCGGGATTGAGCCACATATTGAGCTCCCTGCTTGGCAGGAAGCCTGCTTCTCCCTCTCCCACTCCCCCTGCTTGTATTCCCTTTCTCACTGTGTCTCTCCCTGTCAAATAAATAAATAAAATCTTAAAAAAAAAAAAAAGAACTTTCCAAGAGTTAAGAGAAATACTTCCTATAAATGCATAATATTAAAGTGTTTATCAGCTCAGGAGGAATGCTCTGGCAATCTACCTCCATTCTGCATGACCCCCTTAAATAACAAGTGAATATACTACTCTAAAATGCATTAGATATTTTTTTGTGTTTCAATTTAAGAAAGAAGGAGGGGGGGATTTATTTCACTAAGAAGAAAGCTTATTTTGAAAGCAATAAACTTCATCTGACAGCTTAAATAAAAAAGGTTTTTTACTTTTAACTTAATGTAATATAAATGAAAGAAAGCAATCCAAAGGCAAGCTTAGGGTTTTAGGATACTATACTTATCCCATTTTCACTTTTTAGAGAATAGACGACAAGGAGACAAAGGACAGTTAGGCTGTTTTCTTTGCTTCGAAATGGAGAGATATTTCAAAAGACAAGGATTAGAAAGTTTAAGTTTCTCTGTCACAAATATAGCCATATTTGCTTATTTCTAATCATAGTCATTGGCAAAAGCAAAGTTTTAAAGGTCTTGATTGATCAAAGAGATTAAACACCAGTACAGAAACTAGCAAGAAATAGTTGCTCATCATGTAGACTTTGACTAAAGAGTAGCTGGAATGGAAATGTCAAAATAGCTACAGTGAAAAGAAACTGATTTGTCATTATCTTTCACTGAATATCTTTATAGCTTAATAGACCTCCTTCTAGAGGATGATAAAGCTCCCTTTGAGTCTTTCCTTTGATAAATATATTTCTTGAATAACATCTATTTATTTTTGTTAAACAGAACTCATATTATGATGTTATTATTTATAAACAAAGTATCTAATTGACTTGGGTCTCCTCTAGCCCAATTACCTAAAGGAAATTTCAGCATTCTGAATTTTCAGGAAAGCAATAGCACCATTTAATAAGTCCTTCAGGAACACTACTCATACGTTATAAATTTAAAGAAAAAAAGGTCAGGAGGTTGTTGTTTCATGTATATAAATCAGTTCTGGTGACAGACATCATGGATCTAGGTAGAATACTGGTACAATTTTTATTTTTAAAGTGAGCAGTCTCACACCCTCAAGGACACAGGGCGTTTAGTTATAGCGTCTTCTTTCTGACAGCCTTCCCTCCTACACTTACAAAGAGGACTGCATTAATGCTTTCTTTTATCTTTATTCTTTGTGACAAGTTTCTATTGTAAAAGGAAAAACTGGAGGGTTTTGTTTTGTTTTGTTTTTCTGATCTCGACCAAACATCTTAGAAGTATATTTTCACTTATATTTGTGCCCCAAAATTAGCATAGATAGGCCTCATCTTGAAGAACTCTACTTTTATTGAGGAAGCATATAAGATATCTGAGAAAAAAGAGTTCTGATTATATGAGTATTTAATTATTGTGCCTGCTGTGTGAATTTTAAAACATACAAGAGCCCTTTACCTAAAATCCAATTGGAAACTATAAATAAGGTCTAAACAGTGTGTTGTTGAGCACTGTGGTTTGAGTAGGGATTTTCTGGTTAATGATATTGGATGCCTATGAGAATATTGTATCTCTCAATGGTGATAAAAGTGAAAATTTAGCTCTGATACTTTATTGCCCACAAACACTTTGTCACCTGAATGAAGCATTTAGATAGTTTTAAATCTTTACTAGTAACAAAATATCGATACCTAGTTAGCAGAAAATAAGATACATATTGCATAGGTCACTCTTGGGAATCTGGTCTTTCTCATGCTCAGATAGATATAGAAAGCCTAATGCGTATTTGACATTTTATGCCAAAATTAATATTTTTACTGCAATCCACCTTAGTAAGTGGTTTACATCCATTATTGTAAGGGAAAAAATAAGGAAATATAGAGTGATGTTCTAAATCATTGCTTCTCCAACTTTAACAGGCATACAAATCACTGGAGATCTTGTTAGGAGGCAGATTTTGATTCGGTAGGTCTGAATGGAACCTGATATTCTGTATTTCTGCATTGATACTGATGCTGCTGTTCAGTGGGCCACACATAGAATAAAAAGGTTCTAAATGACAGCAGTCAACTATAATCCTACGGTCTAAACAAAAGAACTTTAAAGTGTTGAGAAGCTAAATATAATTTTTTCTATGATTGACTCCATTCAATTTTAATTATGTTTCTAATCATGATTGAAAATTCTAATTTCAGCTTGGCTGCAAATTTACTCAGTCAATTGGAGTGATTAATTTGACCTAAGTAGGGGATAATTTATAGTTCATATTTTAGCAGTTGAAGGAAATTTGGAAAGCAAAATAAATATAATTTTAGTATCAAATTGCAGTAGAAATATTGATAGAAACAACTACTATAAGATGCTTTTCTAAATGTCAAGTATAATGCCACAGTCTAGCATTTTTGAGAAAAAAATCCTGCTTGCTAGCTTTTATCATGTAATATTTTGGCCAACTGTTGCTGATCTGTGTGCCCAGAATACGTGAAAATGCCACTGTATGTTTTTAGTCAGGATACTTTGAGTTCAGACGTGAGATGGGAATTCTCTAACTGATTCATCTAACATAACACACTTTCTCTTTTGATCTTACATGTAAGTCAATAGTGCTCTTTGACATTCAAATTCTCGTCACATCATTAAAGAAATTTTATCTTGATGCTTTGCTTCAGAGTGTTTGGATGTAAGTCACTGTCTTCCCAAGGAAAGTATAAGTAATGAAAAAGCTATTTAAATTCAATTGTCTCTTTTAATGCAAATTACTGCATCATGTAGTTTATTAATAGTTAATATTACTACCACATATTTAGAAAGAACATGTATAAGCATATGGTCATGAATATTACTCTCTGAAATTTATATTAAAATTACAAACTTCTTGTATCTCAAATTATGGAACCAAATTTAGGACACAGATGGACAAAATGTGAGCTCAGGATGAATTTAAAAATATTCTTTATGGGATTTTTAAAATATATTTGGCAATGTATTTACTATCTAGTCAGAGAATTTCATCATCACAGTGAATTTATCTTGAAGAATGTTTTAAGTTTTCTAATTTTAGTCATAACATTCACAGTTTATCTTCTAAAATTCAGCAGCCAATTAAGTTGACAATGTGAAACACAGCAAATGTTAACAGGGATAGACAGGTGTAATCATAAAAGCTGGCTTAGAAGAGGTGTGTGTGTTTTCCTTTATCATTGTCTCAGTGATTCCTACTGCTCCAGAGAATCCGTACCAATGTAACACCCCCAAAGGGGCAGGTGGCTATCTGAAAGTGTCCACACAACTATATCAGCAATGTTCCATCTATTGAACAAAAACTTCAAGATTATTAAAAGCCTAAGTGGGTGGCAGAGTATAGCAAGATACAGTCCAAGCAAAATAAGATAGTTCTTTGCAACAATTATTCTAAGGTTAAGAAACGAGATTATGTATCTAAATACACTTATTTAAATTACACTTTCTCTTTCTATCTCAGTTTCCTGGATCTCTCCCACAGAAAATAATATAATGTTTTTACCCTGGTGCTACAACTTTTCTCCTCTGGATAGGCATTTTATTTTTTCAAAGTAGACTCCATGCCCAGCAGGGAGCACAATGTGGCAGCACTTGACGTCATGACCCTAAGATCAAGACCTTAGCTTAAATCCAGAGTCAGATGCTTAATAGACTGAGCCACGAAGGAGCTACCCGGATTAGGATTTTTAAAATATAAGTATTCATTTCCCTCAACAATCAGTATTTATAGAGTCCTTACTAAGTTAAGCACTGTGGTAAATTCTTTATACATGTTTACATTCATTGTTTCACATAATTATTTCAAGAATCCTATGAAGTAAATGTTAAATGTTATGATATGCATTTTCCAGAGGACGAAACCAAAGTTCACTCACTTATTCACTTAGTAATGAGTTTGTTCTAGAGGCCGGGGCTACTGTGGTAACCGTGCCAGGCAATATCTCTGCTTTTATGGACCTTACATTGGAAGAAGCGCCATTAGACAGTTAACACATAAAGAGAAATGAAAACTGTGAGGGTAGGAAAGCAGGTGTCTCAGGGTGTGTGTGTCTGCAATAAATTAGATGGACATTCCCTGACATTCACCTCCCTGAGGAAGTGCGATAATGAATCCTGAACACAAGAAGGGGTCCACCAAAAAAAATGTGGAAGCAAGAGAGTAGTAATACTCCAATATTTCATCCCAGGAAGGCATCTCCAGAGAGAAGAAATATTCTTCTGAAATATTCTGAGCCAAATGCCAGAGACTGATCATTTACTTGTATGACAAAAAGGAAGAAAGAACATAAAGTAGTAGATTTCCTAAAATATAAAAATTAATGGTTTACCAGTGTTTCATTCTGGTTTCCAGGTTAGGGAAATAGATAAAGTCTCAGTGATTTTCATTGAAAGAGTTAAATGATACAGAGTCTTGGTAATTGTTACAGTAATAAGTACACTATCATCAGGAAATTTTTTTATTATCTCTCCTATTCACAACTAACCTGAGCTCTCACCCTCATAAACACAGCTGAGCCTCCATTTGAAGTCTACATCTGTTATGGCTCTGAGTTATTTCTTTTCTTCCTGGTTTAACATAGGAAGAGAAGGTGAAGTGTCACCAGAATTGTTTTGAAGGGTCAGCTCAGCTGTCAAAATGCCTTTCAGTTTTCAAGCAGTGCGTAGGGTGAGCCCTAGTCGAAAAGAGGTGGATCAAGGCAGATTTATATCTTACAGAGTTTTTCCAAATACTAACTATGCAAAGATAATTTATCAAGATTATTAGTTATGGGATGCCTGGGTGGCTCAGTGGGTTAATCCTCTGCTTTCAGCTCAGGTCATGATCTCAGGGTCCTGTGACTGGACCCCACATTGAGCTCTCTGCTCAGCAGGGAGTCTGCTTTTCCTCCCCGTCCCCCCACCTTCCTCTCTGTCAACTTGTGATCTCTCTGTCAAATAAATAAAATCTTTTTTTAAAAAAAGAGATTATTAGTTATCAGTTTGTCTCTTTCAGAAGATTTATAAACCTGAGATTTATAATGGGCCCACATAGAAAGTAAGAATTTCTTAGGATTAGGAAATTGAATGAGCCACTGGAAGGACTATGGGCAATTTTCAATGACCATCTTCTTTTGCTAGAGCCAGCCCCAATGACACAAAATTTTACTTATCATAGTTTTTATTTTGTTTTTAGTCTGCAGATGAAATATGACTCAAAGATTTATTTTAAAAAGGAGAAATAGGGGCGCCTGGGTGGCTCAGCGGTTTAAGCCTCTGCCTTCGGCTCAGGTCATGATCTCAGGGTCCTGGGATCGAGCCCCGCATCGGGCTCTCTGCTCAGTGGGGAGCCTGTTTCTCTCTCTCTGCCTGCCTCTCTGCCTACTGTGACCTCTCTCTGTCAGATAAACAAATAAAATATTTAAAAAAAAAAGGAGAAATAATTTATATCACAAAATCCAGTCACTCTTGATTCAAACCAAAATGCTACATATGACAACATTTTACATACATTCAATACTAGGCATTTCCAAAACATTTGCATACATGTGGTCTCGTTTGATCTTCACAATCACCTTTTGTGGTATAACTTTGTAAGCCCATATAATTGGCGAGAAAACAGAGGTTCAAGTCATTTTTCCGAAGATGCGTAGCAAGTTAGCAGCAAAGTCAGGACTCAAAGGCAGGTCTGCAAGAGACTACAAAACCCCTGCTCTCCCATTTCACCATTGGTGCCTTTCACACTGCAGCTAGTTCATCGTCCCAGGAGATGATATTTTAAATGCTTCTTATTTGAAAAGAGAGAACTCATCAGTGGATTCCTCTTTTACTTAAAACGTAGTAAATGTCATCCTGATCAAAATCAATGAGAGACCAGTTATCTCTGACAGTGGCACTGATGAATGTTTTGTGCATGAAACAATCCCCAGGGGCTAAGGGTAAACCAGAACATCCCTGCACTGACACTGTTAAGAAGCTCTCTCTCATCCAGAACCAAATCTTGCTATTCCAGCCGCATAGACAAACTCCTAAGAGAACAAGGCTAAACATTAATGGCAAGAATTCTCTGCCTTCTATCCCATAGAAAAAGCAGATGATCCTCTGCCATCCTAGGTCTGTGCCAAAACCTGAAGCTAAGAGATAAAAGGCTGGCCAGAAATCACAAACACAAGGTTTTAACCCAGCAACCCAGTTACCACTAGAGCCATCAGCTTAAATACTTAGACCTTACGAAGCCCAGTTATTCAGCTTGGGAGGATGACACCTTAGCTAAGCTATCTATCTACTTAATGGAAATGTCCCTTCTTCAACTTTAGAGCATTTTTCTTTTCTTTGTTTGTTTGTCTGACAGAGAGATAGCAAGAGCGCATAAGCAGGGGGATCAGGAGTGGGAGGAGAAGCAGTCTCCCCACTAAGCAGGGACCTGGATGCCGGGCTGGATCCCAGGATCCTGGGATCATGACCTGAGCAGAAGGCAGTTGCTTAACCAACTGAGCCACCCAGGCGCCCCTTGGAGTATCTTTCTAAACTAGCAGAGAAGAGTTGCTTAAATCCCTTGATAAAACAAAGTTAAAAAAAAAAAAAAAAGAAACAACTGATAGGTAGTGAAATTTTAACTAACCATCAAAGGGAGAACACCTGATTTGTTTGCTGCATATATGAGCATTACCCAGGACATGCCTGAAACATGATAAACACTCACTATACTCTGTTATTGAGTTCTAAGCTGTATTAATATAAAATAATAATTAATTTAAAAATAGATACAATGATTTATGACAATCCAGAAATACTGAAAAATCCAACAATCTTTGCGAATCAAAGATTTTGTAGTCAAAGGACTAAATTATGATTTATTAATTAATAAGGTAAGTTGAGCACCCTTCAGAGCTCAGAGTAGGCGATTCTATTTCCTGCCTCTGCTGTAGGGTTTTAGTCTCCGTAGAAGTATATTATCACAATTCTTTAAAACTATATAATGCCTGTGTAGGTCATATGACTAGTCTCAGTTAACTCAATTATTAAATCTAGGTGCTTTGTTGTCTGACTATATGATTTTCCATGCTTACTTCTAAGTTTTTCTCCCTGTTCTGCTGGACACTGCTAGGCATTCCTCACTGGACTGTAATACCATCCTACAGTTTTGGATTAGTGTCTTAATCATATTTTGTGTCAAATGAAAACATGTTTATTCATCTGTAAATCCATATAAGCCTATACTGTCCCATAATCAGGACATACATTTTGAGATTGATTAATTGATTTGCTGTTTTTGTTTTTTTTTTTAATCCAGAGCCTGTGATGCAGTGATACAGTGCCTCTTTTTCTCACCTGATAACACTATAGTACCTGCTAAGTTAAAGGCAAGAATTATAAACTAAGGAAACCAAGGAAGAAAATCTGTATCTTTTGACAATAGTTCCACTAAAAGGCCCAGAATATGCATGTGTGTTGGCCATGGAGATGACCCACTGCTTGAATCTTCCTTCAAGACAAACTGCTACAGGAAATTTAGCTGATTAAGAGCCTCCAGCCTCTACACCTTCATAGACACCACTGTGTCTATGACTGAGCTTGGTAGGCTTGCTAGAACCAGGGCAATCCTTCCTGAAAAAGAATGTCTTTAGTGGGAAGCTCTGGTTCAAGGAATCCCCTTCAGCACGGTTAAGAATTTCTGCATTGCCGTCCAAGGCTTCTCCTATCCAAATTTAACCCTCCTCTCTCCTCCTGTATCAGATATCAGACCTGCGTCTTAGACTGAAGACTCTACATGTTCTAGCTTCCTCCTTCTTTATCCATCACAGGCACGTCTGCCAATAAATCTTTTGCACATCTAATTCCATTTTGGGATTTGGTTCATGGAGGACCAAAACAGACACTATATTTTATATATTCTGAATTATAAAAATTTTTTAAAGATTTTATTTATTTATTTGACAGAGAGCACAAGTAAGCAGAGCAGCAGGCAGCGGGGGAGAGAGAAGTAGGCTCTCCACTGAGCAGGGAGCCAGATGCGGAGCTTGATCCCAGGACCCTGGAATCATGACCTGAGCCGAAGGCAGCCACTTAACCAACTGAGCCACCCAGACGCCCCCTGAATTATAAAATTTAAAACAAATTAATGTACTGCATAGTATACAAAATGTTTGTGAATACGTAATATGAGAAAATCAAGTTTTTGAATAATAAATATGCCAATAGGCATGTCTTGGGGCGGTATTACATGTTTTAAAGGGTGGGGAAACCTACTTTAATTTTATCTTCTGTTGGTTAATATTCTCTAATGTATTTTTTAAAACAGCTTATTTTTTAAAATTATGATATGCATAGAAGATATTTGGTAGAACAAAGGCAAGAAAATTCAGTTTTTACTATAAGAGATCTGAAATAAAACATGATAAATCTCTCTCTGGGTGGTGCCCTCATGATGTTCATCTTTGAACTAAAAACAAAAATCAAAGCCTGAAGCACATTCACTGATTCATAGCTGAGTCATTTATGGGGCAGCACAGAGCTACTAAAGATCACAGAAAGATATTCTGTCCAACTGTGTTCCTGTGGGTATGTGTCGATCAAGGCAAAATACTGAACACAATACCAGCAAGAAGATTAGAATTCTGCATGTCTCCTTACATATTTCCTAACACTGTTGATGTATTCTGTATCATTGCACTTCTTAAGGAATTTATTTTAAATAACTCATTAAAGACACAAAAACAATGCCATTTAAAAAAAACTGTATGTTCAATATTTAATATTTAAAAAGCATCAAAGCAGATGGAGAAATTAATTGCTATGCAAAATATTTTTTTACCACATTTAACTTTGTCATTTGCTGGCAATTATAAATGATTACTGTCTTACGTTGGTAGCATATTAAAACAGAGAATTCTTACTTTAATTGTCATTGGTTTTATTTCTCATACAATTTAATATACTTACCAAACATATGTTTCTTTCAATTCATCACCACTTGAAACATATGTACACTGTTCATAAAGATTTTTCTATTCCTTCTGAAGTAATATTGTTCTATTATACAAAGAGATGGACATAAAAAGAAAATGTCCTAACAACCAATGACAAGTTAAGTCTTATATTCATTTGTAAAATCCCTCCAGGGCTTTCACTGCATTTTGATCAAAATCCAAATTTAAATGTCCTTCAAAGATCTAAATCTCGTATCTCATGACTACTTTCTGTTCTATCATTTTCCCTCTTATTCCAAATTATTTAGTACACTGATAAACTCAACTCACCTGTGTCCATTTCAGGGATTTTGCACTTGTTCCTTCTGCTTAGATGTTCTCCTAATAAATCTTTTCATGGCTACCTATTTCTCATTATATGGACCTATCCCACACATCAGCTCCTGGCAACACTCTAGCTAAAGAGACTTCCCCACTCCTAATCACTCTCTTATCTTCTTAATCTAACTAGTTTTCTTTAACTTATTCTTCTATTTCCCATAGAAGGTGAACTCCATCCTTACCACTATATCTCTATAGCAAGAACAGTGTCTAACACATAGCAGATTTTTTAAAATGTTAGTTTAACTTTAAGAAAACATCATGCAAACTATATACCACAAGATCCCATTTCTAATGAAACATGTACAAGTGCACAAAAAATTAATAGAAATAAATGCATGGATGACCTCTTTTCTAAAGCAACCAAAGCTAACATTTGGCCAGTTAATTAAGATGGTTGGTTAAAGCATATATACTTTAAAATTTTTATTTTAGTGTAAAATATCTAACTGTAAATCTATCTCTAAATATGTTAATGTAGAGGCAAGACCCTTTTCATGGGTCTGCTGCTTAGAATCCCTCTCCTGTTTTGCATAAATCCCAAACATAATGGATTAGCCATGATTTTCAGCTTTGGTTTCTTTCCGTTGAAAGAAGAAGAAAGAGACTTGCAGAACAAACTATGTGCAGAATCCACCTTTTAGAGAGGTCTTGCTCATGCTAATATTAAAAAAAATAGACCTAGATGGCTTGCCTGTGCCAAGTTTTTCAATGTAATCAACTTAGTTTTCCTGGAAACAATTCTGATTTACCCTTGTAGTTCATTATTTTATATAATATTTAACTTAATTATGTCATTAATAAATACCACAAGCATAAAATGGTTTGGGAAGAATCATTACTGACCTTTTTAGAGAATATACAACTGTGAGAGAAAAATACAGAAACCTGATTGAGTAGAGTAGACTGCTAGCAGTGATTTCTCAGGCTGTTATGGACATCAATTAGTTTATTTTAAATAGTGGATAGAAAGCAAGGTTTGGTTACTCTTATGAATCAGTTAAGGCAATGCAAGTTAAGAGAGCTTCTACTAGTTCCTAAAATGTTAATTGACATTCTCTTGACTTGTCATGTTAATAATAAACAGAAAATTTTAATTTTCCTCCACAATTTTTAAAAGATTTTATTTATTTCTTTGACAGAGAGAGATCACAAGTAGGCAGAGGAGCAGGCAGAGAGAGGGGAGAAACAGGCTCCCCGCCAAGCAGAGAGCCCGATGCGGGGCTCGATCCCAGGACCCTGGGATCATGACCTGAGTCGAAGGCAGAGGCTTTTACCCACTGAGCCACCCAGGTGCCCCAACGCAATTTTTTTTGTTTAGTTTACCAATTTTCTACAGTATCATCCATAAAATAAAATTTAAATAATATTAAATATTCAACATATATATGATAATTTTAAAAGTGACCAAATGAGTAACATCCATTTCTACTTTATTATCATTTTGATTATTTCAAATTATTTAAAATGAAATTTTAAGTAGTCTAGCAAACTCTCAAATCTATGCATGGTTTTGTTAGTTAAATCTACGTGCACCTTCCTTAGGGGCTAGAGAATTTCATATTTTAAAGGTATTTCACTATCTTTAATTTTTCACTTACTCATCTCCCTTTTCCCTTTGGTAAAGGATTTTTAAAGCCTAAGAATGGAGTCTGAGAAGTTGATTTTTGAAAGCAATATTTAGCAGGAGTAATATTTTCCTTAAAAGACAGCACCAGAATTCAAGGGAACATCTCTTTTCCCGAGGCATATTCCCGAGACCCAGGACACATTTGGTGGATCCTCAGGCTGTTCGGTACAACTGCCCAAAACCAAAGACACTAAGATTCAGTAATTCCTTAACCAATATTCAGTATGGCTTAAATTTTCTCACTTTCAGGGTTGTTTAGTCTAGGGGCCAAAGAGGTTGGCTAGATCCTTTTCTATGAAGGATTGTAAACATATACCCATTGGATTTGGGGTGTTTCCCCCTGTTTCTGACAAGGAAACTGAGACATTATTGCAATGAGAAGCAATATTCCACCTTCCAACTTTTTTGTCCTTCCAACTTTTTTGGTATTACCATCTCCAATCCTACATGTCTGTAATCAACACTGTCCCCTTTCCAAGCCACCTCCTCCTCCAGATGGGCCCATTTTTATTAAAAGTATTACGGTCTTCCCAGTTACCTAAGCTGGAAAGTTCAAAGGCCTCTCTTGTTTCTTATTCTTCTTTCCCATCTCAAAAAAGTCTTCCTGCTCAATGATCCCTTTGAGCCCTCTCTACTCTACTTCCAGTCATTATTCTTCTATGTTTGAATTACAGCTTCCTGCCTCCATTGGAGTGAGTCTAATGCACCTGCAGAGAGTCACTTTCTGGGGGACGAGGGTTTCTGGGAGTAGCGTGAAGCAGGAAGAGACCAGGGTATCAAATTAGAAAGGCCTAGATATGAAGCTCAGCTCCACCTCCTGATTTGAATATGCTGGGACAACATACTAAAACACATTTGAGCCTCAGTTCCATCATTTATAGTGAGAAATAATATTCACCTTGCACCATTTTTGTGATAATCAGAAGTAATGTAAGGCAAGTGCATCTTCATGTGACTACCACAAATGGCATAATGTTTAGTAAAAGGTGGATACACAGTAAATGGTAAATATTACTTTTATTGCACTTTCCTCTTCTTAAACATTTAATAATCTCTTTCCATTCTCTTCTTTCCACATGGCCTTCCTGTTCTCACCTAGTCTTATTCAAAATATTATTTTATGTTTGAATTCAATTTCAAGATCCAGCTCAAGCACTACCTCCTCCAAAATTCCTTTCCCAATCACACCAAACTGTCCAATTCTTGTAACACTGTGGTGCATGTGTCCAGGACTTGGTAATGCTGAAATAATAAAAACCATCAAAATAATAATAATGATTGTTTGTTTAGCTCTGTATCGGAAGATAGAAACATCAAAGTGTCTGGGTATAGGTTTTCTTGTTCTGAAGAGATCCATCAAAATGACCTTATTTATTCATTCATTTAAGTAGATGAGTGCTAGTTCTGGACCATCTCTGTTGTGGCCACAGCAGCCATGCATAGAGAACACTCTTTCTTGCTTAGTATCAGGGGTTTGAGAGTTGATGGGAGGTAAAGGATACATTTGCAAAAGAGTCAACTTTTTGACTCTTTCTCCAGCTCCTTGGAGAACAGGAGTCAAAACCCCAATTCAGAATGCCCCAGCTGAGAGAGGGCACAGTTCAGACAAGGCCTGAGAACACTCTGAGGGGCTGGTCTGCAAACAGCCTGGGACTATAGTGGGGCTCCTAACTCCATCTCACTGGTGTGATGGGCAGGCCCCCAGTTGCCTGTTTTCTTGTGTGAACAAAATTGCTAGGTAACTGAGAGCTGGAACAGTGGGGACCCAGGCCAGTCTGAGAATGAATTTGAGCCCTAGCCCCAGTGCTGAATGACCAGATAGAATGTGGAGAGACTATTGGCAAAAAGAGCCTCTACCACCAGAGGCAACAGAAGCATGGGTACCTAAACATGACCATTCACCTACCACTTTTTCAGCAGAAATGCCAGGACCCCGTGTCTGGCCACATCCCAGGACAGTATTACCACTTTCTAGAGGGCTTCAGACCTGGGAGCAGCTATGGAATTCTCTGGCCAAAATATGCTATGTCTCAGTGGAGCATCTACAGTGGAACTCATGGTCCCATCAACTGGCCTGATCAACCTGATCATATCCCCGAGTTTCTTGAACTTGTCACAGGGTGTTGGATTTTTGACCATGTCCAGTGAGGAGGGAACTACCAAGAAAGAGAACTGTTCTTCCTGTTAATTTGGACATGTAACATTCTCAAGCTGTGATTTTACGTGAAGTTGCAATTACATCCTAAACAAAAAGTGGGTAAATGCCCATCTAAACACACTATTTTCTACATATATTCCTTATCACATGTGGGGTTTTTTTATTATTATTTAAGGATGTATTTTACTATTCTTATTAAATTGATAATTCATCATGTTAATATATATGTATTTTCTTATCATCCATATGATCTAATACCACACACTGCATATAATAGGTATTCAATAAATATTTGGAGAATGAATTAATGAGTAACAATACACGGGGATTTTTCATGAAGGGTTGATATGGTACCATTTCAACATCTGTGTCTGTTTAATAACTTTGCTTTTCCCTTCTGGTTCAATTTGGTCACAGGGTATTCTGAAGATTAATGAATGAAATATTTATGAACCTTTTAGAAAGGCAAATGAAAGATCAACATAATATTTCCTCTCTGCATAATGAAGAAAGAGAATTCCTAATATCCTTTAGGCAAATTCACCTTAAAACTCTTCATTTCATTTTGTCTGAAATATTCTTTTGATTTATTAATGTGGATTTAGAGAGTACTGGCTAAGCATATCTTGGATATTAGTGCCTCAGAGTTGGTCTTTGACCATTACTTAAAACTTTATATCACAAAACTGCACAGGCCACACTTAAAAAAAAATTGTCTTTCTAATGTAAATGTAGTTACTTATGTACCAATGTTATGAAACTAACATCAGCAATTTGATAGTAAAACTAGCAATGATTCTTGTTCTTTCATTCACTTAATCTCATCCAGGCATCAGAGGAAGCAACTACCTATTCTACGAAGCTATATATATGTGTGCTTAGTCACTTGTCATATTTGCATAAACAGGGTATCATAAGACTCTGAGAGAGATGAAGTTTACTCTGAACAGAAATATCATCTACACTAAAAGGCAAAATGATATTTGCCTTGAAGTAAATGGATACCATTTTTGGAGGACTTACTATGTGCCAGACATTGTCTTTGAGGAGTAGCAAAGTTATGTATTTAATCTTCATAGTGACACCTTGATGTAGCCATTACTATTTCCACTAAATAGATGAGGTAATTGAGGTTCAGAGATGTTAAGTAATTAGCAGAAGTTTATAAAGGAAGTAATAAGTAGATCTCAGGTGACTCTGATTTCAAAGTTCTTGCTCTATGATAGAATTAGATTTAACAGTCTTTGATAACTGACATAAAAAAATAGCAAAAATCCAACCTTTAATTCTTTGCCAACAAGCCATCTTTTTAATCTAAAAAAGGAGGGGTCTGACATCGGGAGGAAATAAATGACATATACAAACAGAAGTTTTTGTAAACATCTAACTAGATTTAAAACCTTGCTCAGTAGGGATATGTCATTCTAATAGCACATTTCAACTTACTGTATTTGGGCCCATTTTTTAAAAAGACTACTAGATTCAAGTACTTTGTAGATTCTATATGAATCTTCCTAAGTTTTCTATGTCGATTAACCATCCAGTACATACACACACACATCTACTATGGTGTGAACACATACAACAAGAGGTAACAAATGATGTTGGAATAATTGAACTGAATTTTTTTTCCCTAAGTAATCACCTGCAACATAGGGCTCAAACTCACAATCCTGAACCCAACATTCACATATGTTACTAACTGAACCAGGCAGGCACCTCATGATTGAATTAATTAAATTATAAGCACCATATCAAAATTTATTCTATATTTGGAAGGCACCAGGAGCTTAAGAGGAATAAATAATATAATTTATAATTATAAAAATCCAGGTATGTTTCCAATATTTTTATATGTTAATTCATTATCCTTTTCAATCTTTGTGAAAACACACTAAAATTTATTATTTCTATTTGACAAACGAGGCCAAAGGGGTTAAATAACTTGCCTAAGATAACAGCATTGGAAAGGGTTGAAAATGGGATTTAGGTGCTGGCTTCTGATCCCTATTTATTAGTTGAATTTATCTGGGAAGAATATAGGAGGGTTTAGTAGACCAACTATCCACAAGCTTACCCCAAATTGGTGTGAAACCCTACACATTAAAGTTGAAGAAGAAACAATGAATGTAACATTTTTTGCTGGTTTCTATTTCATTGTACCTAATTTTTACCTATGGAGGCTTAAGGGTTCCTTTAAATTTGCTTTGGGCTATAGTCCAGAGATCTTTCTTTGTATATAATCTAACCTATTCTATGTGCCTGCATCTATAAAATGAGGATTATAACTGCCCCATAATGTTGTCATGAGCCAACAATAGGACTAGGATGCAGTTAAGTGTTAAATACATTTCACAGTAGGTCATTTCATAGTAGAGATTGTCAATAAAAACAGTAACAGGTATCAGGAGCAAGATTCAAAATTTATATACAAAGGCAATGTTTGGATCAGAGTTCCTAGGGCTATTATACACTCAAAGGCCCTCAATATTCACACTTCAAATCTGTGTATGCTCCTACTTCTAATAACGGAGTCAGATAATTTTTGGATCACACAGGCAAGAAAATTTCTGTATCAGTAAAATACAGAAGTAGGAAACATCTACTGTTGCATATATTTACATGAAAAAAAGCTCAGTTATGACTCTTGTTTATTATATATAACATAAATTTCATTATATACCATGTTCTTGATTTATTTGCAATATTATCTATCTTAATAATTCTTCTGAAATTGAGCATGATAAAACAAGCTGAAATTTGTTACAAATTACAGTACTGAAGAATGAAAATTTGTTAAAATTCGATAGATATATTGAGTCCAAAATTAACAATATCTACAGTTAAATGTTACATTTATATATATTTTAAGAGTTAAGAGTTACTATTTAATAAAAAATCTACAAAAATCTTATGTATGTTTAGTGTCCTGAGGCCATGTATTATAAATGCTAATTGTCTTAATAATATTATGGCACTAACATTGTCCTTCTGGTAAATAAATAAGGCTATACCTTAACTTTCATTATAGCATCTAAAAGCAATATTAATCTATATAAATATAAATAATAAACATTATATGCTTTTATATTATTTGTTTTTATGTAAAACTGTATATAAATGTAAATATTTAAATGGAAACTTATGTTATTCTTTATTATTTAAAAATGTAGGGTGCCTGTGGTGTGGCTCAGTCAGAAGAGCATGCGACTTTGATCTAAGGGTCCTAATTTCAAGCCCCATGTTGGGTGTAGAAATAATAAATTAATAAATAAATGAACTTTCTTTCTTTTTCTTCCTTCCTTCCTTCCTTTCTTTCTTATTGTGGAGCATAAAGAATAACATGGAGGACACTAGGAGAAGGAAAGGAAAAGGCGATTAGGGAAAATCAGAGGGGGAGATGAACCATGAGAGACTGGACTCTGAGAAACAAACTGAGGGTTTTGGAGGGGAGGGGTTTGGGGAAGGGTGAGCATGGTGGTGGGTATTAAGGAGCGCACTTATTGCATAGAGTACTGGGTGTGGTACATAAACAATGAATCTTAGAACACTGAAAAAATAAAATAAAATTTAAAAAAACAAAAAATTCCTAGATCATATTAATTAAAGAAAATAAATGAACTTTAAAAACACTAAAAATGTATTTTATTTAAAGACTATAGTGAGGCCAAGATATCTTTTATCAGGTGTTATGTTTCAATATTTTTAATATAAATTCCAAATTATAAAAATAATAAAATTCCTAAAATAAATTCCTAAAATTATGAATAAAATAGAATAATACAAAACAATATAGTTTTGATAGAATTATCACTCCCTATCAGTCCATCCCTTATTTCCAAATATAGAATGTAACTTAGCTCTGTGTATTTTATTCTGAATGTAAACAGTCAAAAAACACGTTTTGTGCATTTTAGATAGATCCACTCTTTCTTTTTATTTTAGAAATAGATCTTATAAAGAGAAAAAGCTATGGTTTATTGCAATTGTTCATCTTTTTTAGCCAGAATTTTTCTGTAGTTCATTATGAAACCATATCTAAGTAATATTTCTTATAATTTATATGCCTCAGTGCCATCACTTACTCTGTGTTTTTAATGATTTCAGTCACCTGACTTAAAACTATTCTGAGTTACTATATGTTAAGTATTGCACATTTATAATTGTCTATTAATGATACACAAAAATTTTATCCCACATTTTCCCATTGTTCCCACATTTCCCATTGTTTCCCAATCCAATTTCTTCTAATTCAGGAGAGCGAACATTATGTCAAACTTGATCTTAGCCCCCTTCTAACCTGAGTGCCTGTTCTAAGTAAAAGAATCTACTGCTTATTTTCTTAACCACCTTGTATTCCTTTTATTTTGTGCCCTGTACTTAACTTTCCTTATGTCATTTGTGATTGGTTCTATCTATATGTAACCACATGGCTAGTAAATACAAAATAAGAAGCCGAGGGAAATTGTGAACAGAAAAATATTAATGCATTGCAAGTGAATGTCGTATGATCTCAGATCAGGGCTTCTCAGTATCAGATCAGATACATTTTGCTCTTGAGGGTGGAAGGGGTAAAAAAATATCTCCTGATTCAACCTTCTTTTTTCCAAGTGAAAAGTTTAAAAATTGGCCTAAAAAATAGCATGATTATGAAGGAAACGATTCATTGCAACTGCCATTTTTCATGTGAGGAACGATTACTTAAAATGGAAATTCCAACTCTTTATCAGCTTTAGATAAATGCTGATTATTTAATCTGTCAATGAGCAAAGGCAATTAAATGGAATGTTGTATGTTAATGAAACAATGGAGGTTGTTAGGTCATCTCAATTATTTATATTCAGATTTAACTTGCAGCCTAGTACATCATGGGAGATTAATAGGTATATAAAGTAAAGGAATATAGCGCCATTCCGTTATTCATGCCACAAACTCCATGTCCTTTTACTATTCATTAAACCAGTCATGTACAAATGTAATGAGTATTGTGCTTATGACTTCACAACATACTCTGAAATATCTTATACAAATACTTCTGTCACATTTGATTATGATATAGACTCCTAAATATTTCTTCTGTGGTAAAGACAAGAATAAAACTAGCAGTTATGGTGATAAATATTGTGAAATGTTGCACATTTTTCAGAAGAATACTAAGAAATTATGCAAAACTCCTGATAAATATATGTTTGTCTCTTGCTATCACAAAATAAAATAGAAAACAGGGAATTCTAACAATTTTGAAGGAAGACTTAGGAAACTCAATCAACCAAAGAAACACAAAATTAGGAAGAAGGCAACAATTAAAGTTTGAATGTTTTTTGTACTACTAAGATGTAAGATGTGATCAGTAAGACACTCTTCTGATTTTGTCAATTCCCTAAGCTCTGTGAGGAAATAGATATATTATCTTCATCACCAAATCCTGAGTGCCTGGTATCAAGTCCTGAGTACACAGCATATGCACAATTAAAACTGATCAAAGAAAAAGTAATTGATTCATCATTTTGTTACTTTTTATACCTTTGGTGTTTTAGTGGGATTTAAGATAAAGTCAACATTTTCAAATGACTCTATTGATTAAAATGTGGAGAGTTAGTTTGATCCGCTGTCTGACAGAGTCTTATATTTTCTTTTCAATGGAATTGAAGAAAATAGCTCCAGCTAATTAAGAAGACAGTGGCAAGGATAGGCTTGTAGTTCCAGGAGTAAATGAAAATCTACCTGGTCATACTTTATTCCTCTGTGATTCTATTTCCTAAAGGTATACCTTTGTGTAGTAGCAGAGTGATCACTAGTGTCCTCTTAGTACATAAGCTCCCTGTCATGAATTGGGTATATAAGACATTTATCTTTAAAGTTAAACGAATGATGAAAGAAATTATAAAATTTCTGGGCTATGGCCTGTTGTTACAAAAAATAATTTTTAAGAGGACATAGAAGTTAAATACATAAAGACTCATCACATAAACATTTTCACTTTTTTTGTAAAGGAGAAGAGAAACTCCTTTTCTAACTCATTAAAATTTCACTATTTAATCAAAAGTGTTTCTTCTTTTGCCTTTTAAGATATTTTTCTAACAAATTTTTGACACTAGCCTAATTGCATTTTCCAAATGATTAGATATCTTGACAATAAAGTGTAAGTACATAAATTTTAAAAAAGCTCCCCAGAGCTTATTTGGGAAAAAGAGAGAACCTAGTGATTAGAGCACAGATGTAATGTGATCAAAATAAATTAACAAACACATTTCTTCAGTCAGACAGTCCTTTCATTATAAACACCCTCATAATACATTCACTTTACATCAGACACCTAACTAGGTACAGGGCCTTCAAGGATGAAGAAACCTAGGTCCTGCCTCCAAAGAGCTACAGTCTTTTGGAAAAGAGACATGAGATATATCTCGAAAGAAGTTAGGGTTTTGGAGGGGCAAGGGGTGGGAGGTTGGGTGAGCCTGGTGGTGGGTGTTATGAGGGCACGTGTTGCATGGAGCACTGGGTGTGGTGCATAAACAATGAATTCTAGAACACTGAAAAGAAATTTAAAAAATAAATAAAAATTTTAAAAAGAGAGAGAGAGACATGAGAACAAAACTACCAGTGTTAAACTTCAACACGCGGTTAAAAAAACATGCCCAAATGAAAGAGCACACAGGTAAAATCACAAGGAAGGTAACAGATGACCTGAAAATTAAAGCACAAGTAGGAATATGCCATGCATTCAGACAGTGGGAACAGCCTGTGCTAAAATGAGGAGGACAGAGCAGTGTGGTGAGATAGGTGGCTTCAAAAAGCTGGGAGCAGGCAAATAGGAGGTTGGGCAAGCAGCAAAAGCTAGATTATGGAGGGCCTTGCAGGCTTGGCAAATGGATACAAATTTTATCTAGTAAATGACAAGGAGTCATTAGCAATGTTCACATAGAAGGTAAGCATAGAGGAAGGATGTTAGGAGTGGGACTTCAAGGAAACTATTATAATAGCTAGAGGAGAGATCATGGGGTTCTTAACTAAGGCATGGGACATGGGATGAAAAGAAGAATGTAGTGAAGAAAAATATTGAGACTATAGACTTGAAAAGTGTTTGATGATTGACTGATGGATGTGAAGAGAGAGAAGGAAATGGAGACAGCAGTTGTCATCCAAAGTTTATATTTCCAAAATAGTAACCTCCCTGTAGAAATCTAAATAATATAGCCAACCAACACAGTTATTATTGACTTGTGTTTTAAATATGTGTGATATTACATTCAATATAAGAATAAATGATACAAATACCAAATAAAATACAGGTCCATTAATATTAATATATATGGGCATAATGGGGCAACTAGGAAGATTTCTAGGACACAGCTAGACTGTTTAAAACTGACCTTTATGTATTTCCACTGGATTTCATTCTCTTGAATTGAGATTATTACAAACTCAGTATATCAATAATAAATACAACCATCATCAGCTCTGATGGATTCAAAAAAGAGAATCTCTGCCCTTGGGAACTATGATTGGGGAAGTCAGATGTCTGGGCAGAAGACTAGGAGCAATGTCAACTGATCATGCAGTAAAGAACAGTGGTCCCCTTAGAGGACTTCCATACTCCCAGAAGCATGGAAATATGTATATGTTTATACTCAGGAGACAATGCACAGTAAAGAAAGTGTTCTACAGTAAGGGCTCATGTCTGGAGAGGAGTCTAGTACATTGACTGGATGCAGGCATTGGGGAAAGTGTGAGAAAGGTGACATCAAAAGTTAGGAAAAGAAAACCCTTATTTGTGAAAGTTGTTGAGCTTTTATTTTTAACTTCTTCCTTAAAGGCATTAGGCTTGGATATACTCTAGAACTTGGGTTTCTTGGTTGGATTGATACCAAATGGAGATAAAATTTTTACTGAGCTAATCAGATTAATACATTTATTATGATGACCTCAAATCATAGAAGAAACCACAAGTACAAGAGAAATGGTCTTGTATTCAATAGTCATTTAGTAGATAAACACTTAACCCAGGGGTCAGTTAAGATGCTAACTCAACCAGAAAAATTCTTATGAATCCAATTCATTGTTTCCTTTTATAGTTCCACATGAAGAAAGAATGTGAAAGTCTAAGCACTATGATCTTACATACTGACAAATGACTACGATACTGATAATAATAGGTCTTGCTCCAAGCACCAGGGACTTTGCTGATAATCCCATTTCTTCATGGGACCATAGGGAGAAAAAAGAACAAGAGATAAATAAACACTGAGATCTCATGAACTGACTGAAGGGAATGTTGCCAACATCACAAAGCCAGGCTGTAATTCTTTTCTTTTCTAACTAGACTCCTCTTAATTTCCTGACTCTATTCATGGTGGAAATGGCCTATTAATTCCTTTTCCTAAACAATGCCTGGGGAAATGCTTACAATCTGATCTTAAATGAGTAATAAAAATAATACTCATGTAAGGCATAAATATACTGACATTCTTATACAGATCCTATGTGAGTTTTATATTTATAATTATAAATGTGTATTTTATAATTAAGAATTAATGGTTTATAATGAAAATATTTTGAATATAATATTTTATGTCATTATATAATGCTATATAATGAGATTTTGAAAGATATTACTTTCCAAAAGAGAATTTTTAAAAAGTAATCAATCTGTATCCATTTTTGAAGACATTTTTATTTTAATAGCAAACTTCATGTCTACTTCCAAAATAGTTGGTGTTCCATGCTCTATTTATAAATAAGATATATAATTAGTACATATTTTTAGATAAGAAATACTATTTAAAAAGTGCTCATAGGGGCGCCTGGGTGGCTCAGTGGTTAAGCCGCTGCCTTCGGCTCAGGTCATGATCTCAGGGTCCTGGGATCTAGCCCCGCATCGGGCTCTCTGCTCAGCAGGGAGCCTGCTTCCTTCCCCTCTCTCTGCCTGCCTCTCTGCCTACTTGTGATCTCTCTCTCTCTGTCAAATAAATAAATAAATTAAAAAAAAAAAAATAAAAATAAAAAGTGCTCATACAAGTAAATTTAACTTCAGCTCACTCATTTTTAAAATGTTCTCACTTTTAAATCTTATTTCAAGTTTTCTGGTGAAATCTTTATGTCTTGCAGTAACTTAAAAATATGCAAATGAAGGGGTAATTATCTTTTATATGTGAACATTTTCATTTTTTAAATTTAATATGCCACTTGGAAAACACTTTATCACTGTAACAAAGGTAAGAGTGTTGGCATTGAGTATTCTTCTAAAGATTTCAAAATATGTTCTATACACAATGCCCAGAATTTTCAACAAACAGGCTAATTTTCTTTTTTTTCTTATCAGTGCATTTTTATTCCATCACTCAACCACTCCGACTAAATCACCTGCTAGCTCAGCGAGACAGAATTGAGAAAGAACGGACTCATGGCTAGGAAAAAAAAGAACCCAAACCTGTATTCCTCCTAAAACCCTTTTTGTTCTATCTTCTGAAGGTTAATTCCCTCTAAGAGTCCCTGCCTCCTGGACAAGAAATTTATAACCTTTCCTTTATACTTATTTGTCTTTCAATAGTCTCTATAAGTTACTTAGAAGTTAGCACTTTGTTTCAGGCGATGACATGTAGTGTTATATAGGGAATCATACAGAAATACAGAGAATACCTAAATACAGTTGGATATTTTTTGTGGTTTTGTTATATAAAGAAGAACAGTAATCCTTGAACGTATTAGTAGAAGTTTTAGATTTAAGTGCTAAGTAAAAGTGTTAATATTGTCATGATACCTATTGATTTACTTTTCTTAAAATCATTCAAAAATGGTTTTGAGTAACAAATAATAAGATATCCATATGGAAATCAAAGAATGATAAAGACAGCTATATAACATACATTGAAAAAATATATATATACATGATTAAAATAATAACTTAAAGAATAACATATACTTTATTTTAAGAAATAACATTTTCATATTAAGTTCCAAAAGTTTAATTTAACATCTTCACACTGAGAAAAAAGCATAATATTTGTAATTTTTTTAGGTTGTATTTCATTTTTAATCTGGATATAATTTAGAGAAAAATATCTTCATTTTAAAATTATTTAAATATTTTCCTCCCAAAAAAGTTTCTCAAATATATCTTAGGTTAATACCAAAATATCTTAGGTTAATAGAGTCGATGATCTCTATTTTTATGCAAAAGGGTAAAATTCCTTTTATATCTTTTTTTATATTATATCTTTAAAAATATTAATGTGGATATAAGACATTTTCAAATTCTAGGAGGTTGTTTTTCTCACTAAAAGAAAGCAAATGTCTTTTTTCTTTCCATTAGAAGTTTGGTACCATGAGGGCGACTATGATTTCAGTCTCTATGAAGATAGTTAATTTGTATGATTGAATTTACTTTTAAGGAAAAAATAATAGAAGTTTTCCTTTATTTTGTTATATGAAAAACATACTTTGAACCTTTATTAAAGCAACTAAGGAAAAAATTATCATCCTAACAGAAAAAGATTTCCACACATCAGAATAAAGAATGTTATGTTTATAAAATTTCCATTTAGACTGACACTTAATAAAAGATGTTGTAATGACCTAGGAAATGTAAATATTGCCAAAGTGCTTAGTTATTTCCTAAAATGTAGCAATAATTAGAATAAAAATAGAAAGAGTAAACAGATTCAATGAAAATGTATCAAACATTTATAATTTGCTTAAATAACTATAGCATAAAAATAGTACAGTATAAACCTACCTGGTCTTGTAAGGTACCCAGTACTAATATTTAGCTATTGAACACTTGAAATGTAACTATTCTGAATTAATATGTATGGTGTCAAAGACAACTTTCAAAGACTTAGTAGCAAAAAGAAAATGCAAAATATCTGTCCTAACTTTTATACTAATTATCTGTTCAAGTAATAGTATTTTTAATATAATCAGTTAAGTAAAATAAATTAATAATATTGATTTTTTACTTGTTTTTATTATTTTTTATAGAGATATCAGAAAATTTTAAATTATATGTGTCTTCTATTAGGTTTTCATTGGCAGCAATGGTTTAAAGAGCTAAACTTATACCAGAATGATCCCTTCTTTTGTAGTTTCTCCATAAATCCAGTTTCAAAGCTTAAACAAGGATTTGAAAATAACAGGTGTGATTATTGTTAGTCTTAAGCCTTAAAGAGTGACTAACTCAAAGGAGATTTTTGTATGATGTAGGTCATTCATATGACATCACAAACCAACATGATGAAGAATAATCATGTATTGGTAGTTAAGATCAACAGTATAACTATCAGGTTAACATCTTCTTCTCAGTCTTTAATTTATCCTATATATGGCACTCATTAAACTTAGAGAAATCCCCACATTGTAGTATTCTAACAATAGCTGTAATGTCTTTTGAGATACTTGAATAAAAGTACAAATTTGTCACATAAAATTAACGTAGGAAATCATTAATAGGATTATCAGAACTAATAGATATTAGTTCTGAGAACATGCCTATAATGTCAAACAGTTAAACCCAAGTTTTTATCCAGCAGATTAAATAATTTGTGCAAAATTACTTAGAAATACACAAACTAATCTGGAAGTGGGAATTCATACCGTCATAAATCCATCCAGCAAACCTGAATCGGGCTTCGGTGGTGCCTGCAACCGTTCCATTGACCACTTTTCAATGATGGAGGAGACTTGTGTGTTTTCTGTATTTAATATTCTGAACCCTGTCATGTTAACACCACTGTATCGATAGGGCTCTACATCAAGAGCAAAGAGATCCTGAAAGATAAATTTCTTTGTGTTAGCATCAATAGAGTATATTCACACAAATGTAAAATTAAAATAGTCAATTATTCTTACTTCCCTTAGATAGTTAACATGATTGTTTCTCAAATGACATTAAACATCACAAATCACCAAGATACAAATTGACTATTTTCATGCTTTTCTAATGCAAACATGCATATTCTAAATAAATATGTATGTATATATCATATTCTAATTCTACCAATGAAATGACAGGTTTTTCTGCAACCTACAGTTAAGATTTACATAAGCTTTCTTCTCCATATTTAGGATAGATTGCCCTTAAATTTTATGTACTATCTTTTTTTAACTGACTAGAATTTTTTTTTTGTATGCCCTGCTTCCTTGACTGGTTACTGGCACTTATTATTTTTTTATTTTGTCTTATCTTTTTTTTTAAAGAAACAGTTCATGAAATATGGCTTCTAACTAATGAAAATTATATTAAAGCTGAGGGTAACAAAACCGGCTTTTTTGGTTGTGGAAACTTTGCAGTTCCTTTGTGAGGTTTTTTGTTGTTGTTTTTTTGTTTGTTTGTTTGTTTGTTTGTTTTTACCTTACCCAACCAGTTCACCATAGGGAACCTTTAGATTTTGGTTATTGGTTCCAGGCTGTAGTGAATACTTTAACTTTTGGTTTTCCCAGGAGAGAGGAGGCCATAGCATTCAGAAGAGTTGAATGTCCCCATAAGAACATGCAACATGTGGGACCCCTGCCCTCTTTCAAGTTGGCATTAACTAATCTTAGGTCTTATAGATAATACTAGGAACCAGAGCAACAGTAATGCTGTTGGTCCTGTGAAGCTTGTTTTGGAGTTATACAGTGACATAGGCTACAAAATAGAAATAAATTCAGGGAAGAGCAGATGATATTGGTCTGAACTATGCTCTGTGCTGTGAAAAAATATAAGGAATTTTTAGGTTTTTATTTTCAATATTAGCAATCCAGCCAAAGAGACACATGCTCACACACCCTAAGGGGTGAAAGAGTAGATGTGGTAAGTGCAAGGAGTCAAAAGCAAGACAAAAAACTTTCAGTTTTTGTAGTCAAGAATAACTTCATAGAGCAGATGGGATCTAAGCTCCCATTAAAGAATGACCAGGCTTTTGATAGGCAAAAGAAAAAAGGATGTCATTCAAAGTGTCAGTAAAGGGACAAAAATTTGAAAACATAAAACCTATTCAGGAGACTGATCTAGATCAGTTTTTCTATAAAAGAGGATTGATGAAGGAGAATAGCAACAAAAGAAAATAAGAAAGTTAGGTTAAAATCAAACTAAAAAAATTGCCTTCAATTATGGGTTAATGAGTTCTATATATCTTACTTTTTTAAAAATTTCTTTTTCTTTATTAAGAGATACTTTTGATTCCTCTAAAATCTTGTGATTATGGTGAAACTAAGTTGTAACTGTATTGACAAATAATTTGCTGATAAGTAAAGTTTTCCAATCCCTCCCCTCCAGCCTATCACTAAGTTTCTTATGGGCTGCAAAAAGTCACCTGGTGGGAAGTAATACCCCTATTAGAGTGAACCACAGTATTTACCAGTAAAATATAAACTACCCTGTGAAGAATCTCTGTTGGAGGAGAGTGTTCCAGGAAGCTATTGTAATCAAATACATTTTAGTAGCTTCAAGACTCCTAAAATCAAGGAGACCAATCTGAATACCTCTGAGTTAACAGTAAGCATTGGTTAGACTGGTCATTGTGGGAATGGAGATGCATGCTAGAGACAGTATGGAGGAAAAAAACAGTCAGATTTTGGTGATGATGTCGGAGTCAGAGAATGGAGGCTTTGAAGGAAGTCAGAAGAGGGGCTGATTTAGAGGTTCAAATAATTTGAAATTAATGTGACAACAGTTAGACTTGTTCTGTAATGTAACAGTAAATAACAACTCAGAAATATTACAAAGGGAAATTTAGATTTCATTTCAACAAAGGTAATAACTGAAGTTCTAAATACATACCGGTTCTGAAGAAAATACAGAAGAGGAAAAAGAAAAATAGAATAAAGGCTCAAACTTGGAGGTAACTCTCACACTTGAGGTAACAGGCAATAAAGGGAAATATAAAATGCCACTCCCAAATATGGCACTTTGGCATGTGGATTACTGATCGGAAGGCAATCAAGACCCAGTAGACTCAGGAAAAACTTTTATGTTGCCTTAACTACCTGAAAGAATTTATATAGGGGGCCGGTATCATAAAAAAAAAGCTATTACTAGAGTTAAATTTTTATCTGAAAGATCTTTCTGCATGGCAGGGCAAACTTCTAATTACCAAATATCTGCTTCTTATCGGTCTGTGAATTACCCTCCTCTCCCTTGAAGCCACAGGCCCTCATTCTATTCCTTAACTCAATTACCTGACCTGACCTTGGTCTCATATCTTTGGGGTTCCTTACATATGAAATTAAATTTGTTTTTTTCCTCCCATTAATCTGTTTTATGTCAATTTAATCATTAGACCAGTCAAAGAACCTAGAAGGGAAGAAGGACAAATTTTCTACCCTTACAGCGGGAAAAAAGTGACAGAGACAGTCATTTCACAGAAGAAGAAAATCGGGATACTATATTAGTAAAGAAATAGAACCAAGGGTAAGTAAGTTTGACAGAAGGGTAAGGTCATATTTTCATGCAAATTTAAGAAAAAAACTGTGTGGTGAATATGTAAAAATAAAAGATAAAGGTAACATTCAATTTGCTAATAGTAAATTCAGTAAGACTGACATTTAAAAATCCGACTAAACATAAGCAAAAATAGGATAGAAAATGTAGTGTACTAAAAGAATGGTTTCAATGAATCTACTTTTTGTAAAGTAAACAGAAGCAAAATAACAATAGAAAAATGCGTGCATTTTTAAAAAAACACTGATTTTTTTCAGCAAACTAATTTTAAAATCTATTATGTTCTGAAAGTTCTCTAAAGCAATATATAAATAAGATATGATATTTTGAATTGAAATCTGAAATAATATTATTTCAAAATCATCAGCTTTCCACCAAAAATTATTCCCCATGAGGATCAATTCCTCCTGAGTTCTATCAAAATAAAATAAATGATAACTACAAAGGTGCTAATCATCATTTCTCACTCAAAAGCCCATTTTCCATACTGAAAAGTTGTAATAATAAAATTTAAAGCATTAACTTTATGCTTTAATAAGTTACTTACCAGAGTGGTAAAGATATAATGATAGTATTCTGTCATCATTCCCATAGCTAAAGCCTAGGAAGTAAAAAAAAAATAATAATAATAATATTTAAGGTACACATCATATGAAATATGTCAATAACAAAATAGTAGGATGTAATGAAGAATCTGGGTATAATATTCAGTTTACATTAAAACAGGTCAAACTAAATCTTTTCCCCATAGTTAAGGAAGATTAGTGGTTACTGAAGGAATTTCTGAACCAATTCTCTTGATAGAAAAGCTATTAGTTGAAAGTTTGCAATGTAAAGCTTATGGCTTTACTAAAAGGAGGCATTAAAATTGACACAAACCTGAAATTAGCACATCTTAGGTGATTATATTTGTAATGTCTCCACTACAAATACCCTAAAGAGGAACACCACTTTATTTTGATGATAACTATTACTCAATTAGGGGGAGAAAATGCTATAAAGTACAATGCCAGTAGGAATTTTTTTTTAGCACTTTAGAGACTTCCCTTAGCATTGATGAAGCAACTGTAAATCACCACTGTTATTCAAAAAGTACAAAGAGGGGCGCCTGGGTGGCTCAGCGGATTAAAGCCTCTGCCTTTGGCTCAGGTCATGATCCCAGGGTCCTGGGATCGAGCCCCGCATCGGGCTCTCTGCTTGGCTGGGAGCCTGCTTCCTCCTCTCTCTCTCTCTGCCTGCCTCTCTGCCTACTTGTAATCTCTATCTGTCAAAAAAAATAAATCTTTAAAAAAAAAAAAGTACAAAGAAATGTTTTTTTTACTTTTACTAATACACCAATTGCAAATTACTGTTTTATTTCATACTTCTACAGTCCTCGTCAATTTTCAACAATCGATCTTAAAATAAGGACTTTGGGATTAGAACTTGCAGTCACTGAACTGTCAATTTTTCTTCTGAAAATTAGAACACTTTTGAAATAGCTGTTTATCAATGAACAGTAGTTGGTGATGATGATTGAAAAATGATGCGTTTTTGAGCTGAATGAAGAGCTCTTAGTAGGAAACAAGTATTCTCAGGTGCACCTAATACTCTTCCATAAAATACTAACTACATGAATTCGTTTGCTAAATAGCTGCCCCAGCTCTACACCATGTATTCTATACTCACAGGTAGGTATTAACCAATTAGCTAAAATAAAATTTGCATATCTAGAAGCAAGTTGTTCAGTTAAGAAAGAATAGATATTCGTGAAGACTTCGGAAAAATAAAATACATTTATTAAAAGGGAGGAACATTTGTTAATGAAAGGCAGCAGCGAAGAATTAAGCAGGTGAACCGAATTTAGAGATTGTGATACTGCAATTTATAATAAGAGTACATATTTGGTCTTCATTGGTGAATTCCCCTGCCTGACACACACAGTGGAATTTTGTGCGCAACACCTAGGAACCAAATTATCAAATCATATTTCCTGAATGGACAGAGATTGTGTGAGCCAATAATGCTCTGATGAAATCTGAATCTTAACTGAAATGAGAGAAAATTTCTCTTAGGTTTATAAGATAATCTTTGTAAAGGTATTCATTGTTCCTGATGGATATGTATCAAAGGTTTCTCAACTCCAGAACTGTGCAATGACAGCTCAGCATTATCCTTGTCAATAGTTTTTATCGACTCAACAAGTATATAGATATAGATTTAAAAAATTGAAGATAATTGAAAGAAACAGTAATTCAAATCCACAACTATAATTAACATATAATGCCTAAAATGTGTTTAGTACTATTCTAAGCGCATTGTATATTAGTCAGTTTAAGCCTTGTAGAGCCTGAAGGCAAGCAGACACAAGATGGGTCATTTTAGCATGAACATTATTCCAAGCTGAAGGCAATGGATATCCTGTGGGCTCAAGAGAAACTTTTGCCCCTCCCTTAACTACTTTGAAAAATCTAAATTGGGGATCTTTCCCATAATAAGGGTTATTAGCAGAGATAAATTTTAACTGAGTGGTCCATCAGTATGGCAAGACAAACAGCTAATTACCAAACATCTGCTTTTCTTACACCCTGTGAATTGGATTCCTTTCCTCTGAAGTCCC
The DNA here is from genome assembly GCF_922984935.1 of Meles meles. Lineage (NCBI taxonomy): Eukaryota > Metazoa > Chordata > Mammalia > Carnivora > Mustelidae > Meles > Meles meles. The sequence goes on from NC_060070.1 coordinate 30,396,552, forward strand.
CCTTCTCCTTATTTCATCATGACTCATGTAACTCATTTTGCCAGACTGTCTTGGAATTTCCATGTCCATGTAGATACCCTATATGTATGCTATTAAATTTGCTTTTTTCCTATTAATCTCTCTCCTGTCCATTTGATTCTTAGTCCAGCTAGAAAGACCCTTGAAGGGGAAGGAATTCTTGCTTCCCAATAGTTTCATTAAAAACCTTATGAGGGGGGCGCTTGGGTGGCTCAGTGGGTTAAAGCCTCTGCCTTCTGCTCAGGTCATGGTCCCAGGGTCCTGGGATTGAGCCCCACATCGAGCTCTCTGCTCGGCCAGGAGCCTGCTTCCTCCTCTCTCTCTGCCTGCCTCTCTGCCTACTTGTGATCTCTGTCTGTCAAATAAAAATTTAAAAAATAAATTTAAAAAAAATCTTAAAAAAAACACCTTATGAGGTAGGTCCTATTACTACACTTATTTTATAGGTAGGAAAGTAAGACAAAATAAGAATGAATAAATTGGCTAACCAATTGAGATAGTGAGTAAACATAAACTCTACATCTCTAACTCTTGAAGTTTGGGTATAATATGCCATTTTATAAAATGGCATATTTTAGGGGCACCTGGGTGGCTCAGATGATTAAGCTTATGCCTTCATCTGAGGTCATGATCCCAGAGTCCTGGGATTGAGCCCCACGTCAGGGTATTTTACATTCCCAAAGATGTAGCTTCATTGTAGGATCTATATAATCTAAAAATTTTGGACTGTTTTTTTCTTTGATAGTTTGAAAACTTCAAGTATCTCAATCCAATGTTGAAAATTGTGTTCTAGAGATGGAGATAGCAGGGGTTAAGGAGATGGTGGTAGGGAGAGTGGTTTGCTTCTGACTGGGTATTCTGCACTCCATCACCTTGAGGAGAAATCTGTAGGGGATAACTAAGGGCTGCTTATGCTTTTCATTGACCCTCCTTCAGCCTTTGATTTTGAAAACAAGAATCAATTATGGACTATGATGTGTGATCTAAATAGAAAAGGATAGTTATTTTTAATTGAGTACTTACACTGTAACATTAACAAAAATGGACAACAGGGATACTCTCTTGAAAGATAAATAAATAATTTTCAGGACAATTAAAAAAAGAACTTTGTGGAATTTAGACAATAGGCTTGAACAATGCAAACTTGATCAAGGCAAAGGTGCCCACAGAGATGATCACCAGAATGAATATGGATATGCCTGACAGGCAACTCACCTCAAGATATCCATAGTCCCCAACTGATTAAGGGGCTATCTACAACTAGGCCCAGTTACCAAAAAGGAGAAAATTCCATGTATCACTGTACCTCCTCACCTTCCCTCTTTAAAAACAGCTTCTACCTACTGCCTCATAGAAGACAGCCTCTCTTTTGCTGTCCTGCCTACCTCTCCTTTGAGGTGTATTCGATAAACTTCTATCTTCTTTGTTCTGGCTTAGGTGAATTATTTTCACTGCCCCCCCCAGGTCACTGGCTTTTAACCAACTGTTGCCCCACATATGGGGCCCCCATCTAATCTGGTGAGGAGCCAAATTTAGACACGGCTAACTTGTTCTGGATGTTTTTTAAACTATAACATTTATGTCTTGCCATTATGTCCTCTCAAGACAACATAATGTCTTGCCATTTTTTTTTCCATTTTATTTATTTTTTCAGCGTAACAGTATTCATTCTTTTTGCACAACACCCAGTGCTCCATGCAAAACGTGCCCTCCCCATTACCCACCACCTGTTCCCCCAACCTCCCACCCCTGATCCTTCAAAACCCTCAGGTTGTTTTTCAGAGTCCATAGTCTCTTATGGTTCGCCTCCCCTCCCCAATGTCCATAGCCCGCTCCCCCTCTCCCAATCCCACCTCCCCCCAGCAACCCCCAGTTTGTTTTGTGAGATTAAGAGTCATTTATGGTTTGTCTCCCTCCCAATCCCATCTTGTTTCATTTATTCTTCTCCTATCCCCCTACCCCCCCATGTTGCTTCTCCATGTCCTCATATCAGGGAGATCATATGATAGTTGTCTTTCTCCGATTGACTTATTTCACTAAGCATGATACGCTCTAGTTCCATCCACGTCGTCGCAAATGCCAAGATTTCATTTCTTTTGATGGCTGCATAGTATTCCATTGTGTATATATACCACATCTTCTTTATCCATTCATCTGTTGATGGACATCTAGGTTCTTTCCATAGTCTGGCTATTGTAGACATTGCTGCTATAAACATTCGGGTACACGTGCCCCTTCGGATCACTATGTTTGTATCTTTAGGGTAAATACCCAGTAGTGCAATTGCTGGGTCATAGGGTAGTTCTATTTTCAACATTTTGAGGAACCTCCATGCTGTTTTCCAGAGTGGTTGGACCAGCTTGCATTCCCACCAACAGTGGAGGAGGGTTCCCCTTTCTCCACATCCTCTCCAGCATCTGTCATTTCCTGACTTGTTAATTTTAGCCATTCTGACTGGTGTGAGGTGATATCTCATTGTGGTTTTGATTTGTATTTCCCTGATGCCGAGTGAAGTGGAGCACTTTTTCATGTGTCTGTTGGCCATCTGGATGTCTTCTTTGCAGAAATGTCTGTTCATGTCCTCTGCCCATTTCTTGATTGGATTGTTTGTTCTTTGGGTGTTGAGTTTGCTAAGTTCCTTATAGATTTTGGATACTAGCCCTTTATCTGATATGTCGTTTGCAAATATCTTCTCCCATTCTGTCAGCTGTCTTTTGGTTTTGTTAACTGTTTCCTTTGCTGTGCAAAAGCTTTTGATCTTGATGAAATCCCAATAGTTCATTTTTGCCCTTGCTTCCCTTGCCTTTGCCGTTGTTCCTAGGAAGATGTTGCTGCGGCTGAGGTCGAAGAGGTTGCTGCCTGCATTCTCCTCAAGGATTTTGATGGATTCCTTTCTCACATTGAGGTCCTTCATCCATTTGGAGTCTATTTTCGTGTGTGGTGTAAGGAAGTGGTCCAATTTCATTTTTCTGCATGTGGCTGTCCAATTTTCCCAGCACCATTTATTGAAGAGGCTGTCTTTTTTCCATTGGACATTCTTTCCTGCTTTGTCGAAGATGAGTTGGCCATAGAGTTGAGGGTCGATTTCTGGGCTCTCTATTCTGTTCCACTGATCTATGTGTCTGTTTTTGTGCCAGTACCATGCTGTCTTGATGATGACAGCTTTGTAATAGAGCTTGAAGTCCGGAATTGTGATGCCACCAACTTTGGCTTTGTTCTTCAATATTCCTTTGGCTATTCGGGGTCTTTTCTGGTTCCATATAAATTTTAGGATTATTTGTTCCATTTCTTTGAAAAAAATGGGTGGTATTTTGATAGGGATTGCATTAAATGTGTAGATTGCTTTAGGTAGCATAGACATTTTCACAATATTTATTCTTCCAATCCAGGAGCATGGAACATTTTTCCATTTTTTTGTGTCTTCCTCAATTTCTTTCATGAGTACTTTATAATTTTCTGTGTATAGATTCTTAGTCTCTTTGGTTAGGTTTATTCCTAGGTATCTTATAGTTTTGGGTACAATTGTGAATGGGATTGACTCCTTAATTTCTCTTTCTTCAGTCTTGTTGTTGGTGTACAGAAATGCAACTGATTTCTGTGCATTGATTTTATATCCTGACACTTTACTGAATTCCTGTACAAGTTCTAGCAGTTTTGGAGTGGAGTCTTTTGGGTTTTCCACATATAGTATCATATCATCTGCGAAGAGTGATAGTTTGACTTCTTCTTTACCAATTTGGATGCCTTTAATTTCTTTTTGTTGTCTGATTGCTGAGGCTAGGACTTCTAATACTATGTTGAATAGCAGTGGTGATAATGGACATCCCTGCCGTGTTCCTGACCTTAATGGAAAAGCTTTCAGTTTTTCTCCATTGAGAATGATATTTGCGGTGGGTTTTTCATAGATGGCTTTGATAATATTGAGGTATGTGCCCTCTATCCCTACACTTTGAAGAGTTTTGATCAGGAAGGGATGCTGTACTTTGTCAAATGCTTTTTCAGCATCTATTGAGAGTATCATATGGTTCTTGTTCTTTCTTTTATTAATGTGTTCTATCACATTGATTGATTTGCGGATGTTGAACCAACCCTGCAGCCCTGGAATAAATCCCACTTGATCGTGGTGAATAATCCTTTTAATGTACTGTTGAATCCTATTGGCTAGTATTTTGGCGAGAATTTTTGCGTCTGTGTTCATCAAGGATATTGGTCTGTAGTTCTCTTTTTTGGTGGGATCCTTGTCTGGTTTTGGGATCAAGGTGATGCTGGCCTCATAGAATGAGTTTGGAAGTTTTCCTTCCATTTCTATTTTTTGGAACAGTTTCAGGAGAATAGGAATGAGTTCTTCTTTAAATGTTTGGTAGAATTCCCCTGGGAAGCCATCTGGCCCTGGGCTTTTGTTTGTTTGGAGATTTTTGATGATTGTTTCAATCTCCTTACTGGTTATGGGCCTGTTCAGGTTTTCTATTTCTTCCTGGTTCAGTTGTGGTAGTTTATATGTCTCTAGGAATGCATCCATTTCTTCCAGATTGTCCAATTTGTTGGCGTAGAGTTGCTCATAGTATGTTCTTATAATTGTCTGTATTTCTTTGGTGTTAGTTGTGATCTCTCCTCTTTCATTCATGATTTTATTGATTTGGGTCCTTTCTCTTTTCTTTTTGATGAGTCTGGCCAGGGGTTTATCAATCCTATTGATTCTTTCAAAGAACCAGCTCCTAGTTTCATTGATTTTTTCTATTGTTTTTTTGGTTTCTATTTCATTGATTTCTGCTCTGATCTTTATGATTTCTCTTCTCCTGCTGGGTTTAGGGTTTCTTTCTTGTTCTTTCTCCAGCTCCTTTACGCGTAGGGTTAGGTTGTGTACTTGAGACCTTTCTTGTTTCTTGAGAAAGGCTTGTACCGCTATATATTTTCCTCTCAGGACTGCCTTTGCTGTGTCCCACAGATTTTGAACTGTTGTGTTTTCATTATCATTTGTTTCCATGAATTTTTTCAATTCTTCTTTAATTTCCTGGTTAGCCCATTCATTCTTTAGAAGGATGCTGTTTAGTCTCCATGTATTTGGGTTCTTTCCAGCTTTCGTCTTGTGATTGAGTTCTAGCATCAGAGCATTGTGGTCTGAAAATATGCAGGGAATAATCCTAATCTTTTGATACCGGTTGAGACCTGATTTGTGACCCAGGATGTGATCTATTCTGGAGAAGGTTCCATGTGCACTAGAGAAGAATGTGTATTCTGTTGCTTTGGGATGAAATGTTCTGAATATATCTGTGATGTCCATCTGGTCCAGTGTGTCATTTAAGGCCTTTATTTCCTTGTTGATCTTTTGCTTGGATGATCTGTCCATTTCAGTGAGGGGAGTGTTAAAGTCCCCTACTATTATTGTATTATTATTGATGTGTTTCTTTGATTTTGTTATTAATTGGTTGATATAGTTGGCTGCTCCCATGTTAGGGGCATAGATATTTAAAATTGTTAGATCTTCTTGTTGGACAGACCCTTTGAGTAGGATATAGTGTCCTTCCTCATCTCTTATTATAGTCTTTGGCTTAAAATCTAATTGATCTGCTATAAGGATTGCCACCCCAGCTTTCTTCTGATGCCCATTAGCATGGTAAATTGTTTTCCACCCCCTCACTTTCAATCTGGAGGTGTCTTCGCGTCTAAAATGAGTTTCTTGTAGGCAACATACTGATGGGTTTTGTTTTTTTATCCATTCTGATACCCTGTGTCTTTTGATTGGGGCATTTAGCCCATTAACATTCAGGGTAACTATTGAGAGATATGAATTTAGTGCCATTAGTAGCTTGTAAGGTGACTGTTACTGTATATTGTCTCTGTACCTTTCTGATCTACTACTTTTAGGCTCTCTCTTTGCTTAGAGGACCCCTTTCAATATTTCCTGGAGACCTGGTTTGGTGTTTGCAAATTCTTTCAGTTTTTGTTTGTCCTGGAAGATTTTGATCTCTCCTTCTATTTTCAATGATAGCCTAGCTGGATAGAGTATTCTTGGTTGCATGTTTTTCTCGTTGAGTGCTCTGAATATATCATGCCAGCTCTTCCTGGCCTGCCAGGTCTCTGTGGATAAGTCTGCTGCCAATCTAATATTTTTACCATTGTATGTTACAGACTTCTTTTCTCGGGCTGCTTTCAGGATTTTCTCTTTGTCACTAAGACTTGTCAATTTTACTATTAGGTGACGGGGTGTGGACCTATTCTTGTTGACTTTGAGGGGGGTTCTCTGCATCTCCTGGATTTTGATGCTTGTTCCCTTTGCCTGTCTTGCCATTTTTAAGTGAACTGTATGTATACTTCAAGCCACATTAATAATAATAAAATTAATACCTTCCTATGTAAAAATAATATGAGAGTAGCCACCATAGGAAACTTGGGTGTACAACAGAAAAATTGATTGTACTGTATTATCCCACTTGAAAAGAAATACCACAGATACATTTTTCCAAAATCAAAATATTATTAGAAATTTCCAACATTTAACTAGTGTAAACAATGCCACGTGACAAATTAACACATCTAGGCATATAATTTGCAGTCAGTTTATCCTTTAGGTTATATCAAGAAGTTATATTGCTCAAAGTTAACAACTGAAGAGGTGAACTTTATACATATTTTTAAAAATTTAACTTAATTTGCTTCTTGTTGCTTTCTGTTTATATCCACCTATTTTATATTTTTTCAATCTAAAAAATATAATCCCATATTTATATATATAACATATATATAAATATAAAAAATATAGTCTCTAAGCTAGACTTTCCAGGTCTTAATTAATACTTTTACTCTGTGATAGAATGACCTATGAGGTTTAATTGCAGATCATTTTAAGCCTGCCATAGGGAATTATCTTTGACAAATTTGGGTGGAAGTGGAATCTTTTGTTATTAAGGCATCTATGCCCGTTCGTGCACTCAAAGAGCCAGCCCCATGCTTCACTCACTTTTAAAGTTTTCAGGGAAGAAAACTTCAAATTCTCTTTTGTTCAGTATTTAGGAAGAGGTGATTTAGTTTAAATAAATAAAACAATGAAACAAATAAGGCTAACCTGATAAACTGATCCTTATTTCTGGATACTCCTAATATTTGTTCTTAGATTAAGCCAGACAAGCTGAAAGCCCATCTATGCCTGTTTTCCATCTCTTTTACCATTTCTTTGGACTTCTGTCATTAACCAGTATTGAGAAATCTCAGAAAAAATTTCCTACGTCATAAAATAAAGTCCTATTAAATGGATTGCTTCATTTAATTTACAAGAAGGAAGCTATTTGCTTTCTTCTTGCATTGGTTTCTAGAATAACTGAGATCCAAATGGGAACAAATGCTGTCTGGACCAGGTAAATTAAAAAACAAACACCATATATGTGGTTAGTTAGTGTTACAGAATTTAAAAACATGCATTCTTTGTAATAATGTTACTTTGAATTCATCTTAACTCTCATATTGTCACTTTACATTTGCTCTGGTTTTTCATTTACTAAACTTGCTAAAATTATTAACTTTTTCTACTGTATATATTTTATTTTTTTTAAGATTATTTATTTATTTGAGAGAGAGCACATACATAGAGGGAGAGGGAGAAGCAGGCTCCCCACTGAGCAAGGAGCTCCATCCCAGGATCCAGAAATCAAGACGGGAGCTGAAGGGAGATGCTTAAATGACTGAGCCTCCCAGGTGTCCCTGTATATATTTTAAATTTATCTTAATTCTGTTTTCATTTTGCAAACAGAGCAGGTTATGATATAAGAAAACGATTATAAAACAATACATATATCAAATAGAAGGCAGGATGGCAATTCTATTATTAAAGTTGATAGATACTATAACATTTCAGATATGCAAAATAAGTCAGTTACTCTAGAGACAATACAACTGATCCTTTATATACTTGCTGGAAGCCTAGAAAAAACTACCAAAGCGCTGTCCCTGACAAATCATAGCCCTGATCCATCATAGAGTGCTTCTCACTCTGAGCATAAAGGAAAGCTCTCCTTGCCAAGTCTGTATATTTTAAATATGACCAAGAATTGTTTTGGTATATATGAAAAATAAATCCCTATTCCAGATTTCACTGTTTACTTTATTGCACTACTTTATTCCCTACCAAAAAAGACCCAAGAAACAAAAAAACACACCCAAATTTCATACGCTTTACTACCCAAATATAACACTAGAGCAATCTTCCAGATCCAATTAAAGATTTTACTGTAGTGAAACCGACATTCACATTGGAAGATTGGACAAACATCTGCTTAATAAACTAACCATGTTATAACAGGCATTTACTGTTTATAGTTTTATTTTATGGGATATAATTTGACATCTGAATCTACATAATTCTCTAGTAGAGATATTTTATCTTATACATGAGAGGTTTTAGGACAGTTGACTAATCCCAAACCACTAAGATATTAGCCAGTATGTATAAAAGAGCTTAAAAATCAAGGTCCAAAATACTTGAGTCCAAATCTAGGCTTTACTGCTTAGTAAGTATATGGGCTCATACTAGCCATTTAACCCCCAACATCCAAGTCTTGCCTCATCTGTAATATATAGGAGAATAATAATTATTGCTTTGCAGTGGGCTGTTAGGTTAGAATAGTGCTGAAGCAACATTAAAAGACTTCACTGCTATGAATTATTTCATTTGATTGATTTAGTATTATCTTTTGAGTCAGGCGATGTTTTATTTTGGAATGAATACTTCACATCGCTAGGAGAAATATGAATCCCTCTGCTATTTCTTGCTTCTGGTCAGTGATCAAGTTACTCAACCTTTCCAAGACTCAGTTTCTTCATCTCTGTAGTGAAGACAGTCTCTACTTCCTGGGGTCGCAGTCAGGATTAAATAAGATTAAATGTATAAGGCATCTCCTAGAAGATACCAGCTAAATAGCAAATGTTTTCTCTCTTCTTTCAATGAGTTTATTGTAATGGTTGAGATGCTCAATCACTGACTCTCAGTTTATTCCTTCATTTCAGTACAAAACAGAAATATCTATCTCAATAACCAACATATATAATAGCAAATAGCATTGCAGCCATTTGAAAGTAACCTCAGAACTTCAAACAATGTGTTTTGAAGAGCATCAATATTTGCATTACTTTTCCTTTAAGACAATTAATTAAAAGCAAATGTCAGACTTTTTAATCAGAAAATTACATCAAGGCAACGTCTTTTGCAGATTTTAACTGTGTGACAATAACACTTCGATTTAAAAAGAGGGGGGTGCCTGAGTGTCTCAGTGGCTTAAGGGTCCAACTCCTGATTTTGGCTCCAGTCGTGGTCTCAGGGTCCCACTATCTAGCTTCTCAGGATTTCTCTCCCTTTTCTTCTGCCCCTCCCAGGCTTGTGGTCACTCTTCCACCCCCACAAAAACCAAAGGACCAAGCAAACAAAAACCCCTGCTTTAAATGCAAATGTAATAAAGAAACCAAGAATTTAAGTAAGTTAAAGAGTACCTGTTTCAAAATGCCTGCTGCCATTTCATGGCTACAGTCAAAGATTACATGGAACTCCTTGCCTCTTTTCATTTCCTTTAGTAACGGTTTTGCATCCTTTGTATCAGCAGGTAGTTGACGGATTTTAAGCCGAAGATTGTACCTTGATGGAGCTTTGATGAGCTCCTGCAAACGAATGAGACCTTTAATGAAAAAGGGGGAGAAAAATCATTAGAGAAAAAGCAGAGTAGGTCATAGAATCATAGAACTTGTTCACTACAATGCCTGATTTTCTTGACCATGTATATGTGTATTTCATGGTGTGACCACTGAAATTCCTACTTCATAACTACTTCATAACTTCATAACAGTTATTTTTGTTAAAATGATCATTTCTCTAATTCTTTAAGAAATTCTTTTACAAATTATGAAAGACATACATGATTATAAGTTGATGTAAATAATTTAAATAAATAAAAGTATATAGAGCAAAATAGCTCCCTCTGTACCCCAATTCTGCTCCCAAAGTGTTGTCACAGTTAATAGCTTACAAATATTATTCCTCCATACATTCCCTACGCATTTTCACATATGCACATAGAGTTTTGTTTTGTTTTGTGTTTTACAATAATAGTGGTTTGTGACGTCTTAAAGGTTGTTGTAAGTCAGTGACAATTATTCTAGTTCATCCACTTCATACTGTATTTTAGTATATGTGCTGCCGAAGCGAGCACCGCTTCATACTGTATTTTATAGCAGATGTAATTTATGTTATTTTCTCCAGTGTTGGAAACTCTGGTTGCTTTTTTTGTTTTATTTATAAGTAACAGGCTAGTAATTTGATATGTAGGTAAGAGTAAAATAACTTTCTTTAATAAAATCAACTCTATGTAGTGGTCTGAACCATAAATAAAGAAATAAATTTTTTTGTATTATTTGCTAGATATCACATTAATTTCAGAAACAAATATAACCACACACATTATTAGTAAAATAAATATATTTTCCTAGGGAAGCAGCTCCTGAGTACGTGTTTCAAAAATATATCAAATTAGTAGATATGTGTTCAATATGTCATGGAACTGTTAGGCATTTTTAAGTAATGGAGACAAATCATCAAATTTATTCTTTCATACAAACTTCAGTAATTAAACCCCTTCAAGAACCCATATAAAAGATCCAATATATAAAAAAGTGTGATAAGAAAAAGAGGATCATCCAATTCTGTTCTAGCTTGGATCAAATTAAACAATTTTTTTGTCTTCTCTTCCAACTCTTCTTTCTTATTTACCTCTTTCCATCTCATCTCTGTATTTCTCTAGATTTCTATCTTCCCTGAGGAAATACCTTCATAAATATTAGTAGAACAAATAATAATAGACGAATATACTTGTAAATAACTAATCAGTAGATTTCTCTTTGTGAATGTGTGTGTGTGTGTTACTTTACTTGGAAACTGGAATAACATGAATAAAAACATATCTTATTATGAGTAAAAAATCTGTGTATTAAAATAACGTATGCTCCAGAGAGTAAAATCTAATTCAAGGAATTCTTTCATTCAATTTTTAAATAAATAGACCCTAATACATATAATGGTACACTTCAATATGTTGCAACATAGTTAATAAAATTAACATGACTAGTTTTTGTATTTTCATCCTAAAATGAGACATACAGTTTAAAAAATATGTATATTCACAAATATACCTAGTATCTTTTGTTTTTAAAATATTGTTCCATAAAATTTACTTCATTTAAGATTATTTTAGGGGCGCCTGGGTGGCTCAGTGGGTTAAAGCCTCTGCAATTCGCTCAGGTCATGATCCCAGAGTTCTCGGATCGAGCCCCGCATCGGGCTCTCTGCTTGGCAGGGAGCCTGCTTCCTCCTCTCTCTCTCTCTCTGCCTGCCTCTCTCCCTACTTGAGATCTCTATCTGTCAAATAAATAAATAAAATCTTTAAAAAAAAAAAAAAAAAAGATTATTTTAGAATTTTGCCACTTAGAATTCTATAAATAATGGTTGTATAAATTACACAGTATATTACAACTGTCTCATTTTGTTTTATAAATTTAAACATTCACTAACTATAGTAAAATAAATATTACATGATTGACATTAAATGCACCCATTAAACATAATACAATTCAGTCTAGAGATTAAATGTATATAATGTATATAGATGTTAACAGGCTAAACAAACACAAAAACAAATATTTGAATTTATAACACCTGTAGTAGTTTAACACTGAGCTTATAAAATCCTCCAAAACATGTATAAAAGTGTATATATATATACTTTATATATAAAGTATATATACACTTTATATATATATGTATATATATATACTATATATATAAAGTATATAAAGTATATATATACACTTATATATAAGTGTATATATACACTTATATATAAGTGTATATATATGTATATATATATATAAAAGTGTATGTATATATATATATATATATATATATACCGACACATGGGAATGCATTGTTTAACTACTTTTTATAAATAAACCAGAGTATAATTGCAATATTTTTTATAAATAAAACCAGAGTATAATTGCAGTTTACAATTGGTTTATTTTACAAATAAACCAGAGTATAATTGCAGTATAAGACAATGATTCCCAAACTTTGGAAGGTACAACAGTAATCTATGAAGATGTTTACAACCTGAGGAGGATATGACTCATGGACATGCGTTTTTATCAATCTTTCCAGGTGATTTTCCTGGTCATCAAAAAACAAGGCCAATTTCCAAAGATAAGTCTGGTTTCAGGGAAGTGTCATAATGGGAGTCACTTTTTAAACCACTTGGCATAACGATATTATAGGGTAATAACTGTATTATATTAGCTAGTAGCATAAGACAATAAAATAATTAATTCAATTAATGAATTCCAACTTCATTAGGAAAAGTGAATCAGAAAACTACAGCTGACTGTAGAAATAAGAGGAGGAAAAGAAGACAACATTCATTCACTCCCACATCAAACATATGTTTATTAAATTCTTTCTATGGATCAAGCATTGTTCTAGATATTGGTAATACAATAAAAAGTAAATTAGAAAAATTTCCTGCCCATACTATAATAAAAAACATATGGAGGAAGACAGGTAAAGTTTATTAAACAGGCAATTATGAATGAAAAATGGCAAATAATATTTTGGTGGGGAAAGGGCAATTATTGAGGAAGAATACAGCAGAATCATCTAACTTGAAATGAGAGTACTCATGAAAATTACTCAACAGAAGTGACATCTAAGTTAACACCTGAATAAAAAGAGTAGGAGTTGAAGGAATAGATAGAAAAAAAAAAAAAGTCTTTTATGCTGACAGGGAGATGAGAGAGGGTGGCCAAAGAATCTTAAGAATCAAGGAAGAAGTGGTGATGAGTGTAATTTAAGAGGACATGGGCTGCTTAAGCCCATGTAAATTACTTTAGAGTTAAGGTCTTAAGGGTAGTGGAGAGTGTCCAGTTGGAATCCATATTTCAAAAGAATCACTGGGATGCCTGGGTGGTTTGGTTGGTTGAGTGTCTAACTCTTGGTTTCGTCTCAGGTCATGATCTCAGGTCATGATTGAGCCCCATGTTGGGCTCCACATTGGCGTGGAGCCTGCTTAGGATTCCCTCTCTCCCTCTCCATCTAACCCTTTCCTGTTACCCCCTACACCCCACCTCTCTCTAAAAAGAGAGAGAGAGAGAGAGAGGAAGGAAAGAAAGAAAAGAAAAAAAGAATCACTCAGATTTTCAGTATGGAAGACACACCGGAAGAGCTAAAACTGGAGGAAGAAAGGGCTGCAAGGCAATTACAATAAAGCAGGTTAGGAAAGTCCAAGATGTGTCTGCAGGGCAACGTGGTAGGATGGTACCAAGAGATAGAAGTGGAAGGACCAGAGAGAGATTTTTGAGAAACTACTGACAGTACTTGGTGAGGACGAGGGCTAAGTCAGGGAAGTTTCCCAGGTTTCTGATTTGGGCAGCTAGGGGGAGACCATGCTTCCACTGAGCAGGAGATCATGGGAGGATCAGGTCAACTGAGGGTTCAAAGTGAAGGGAGTGATAAGCCATGTCAAGGGTTGCTAGTTAACAACAACAACAACAACAACAACAACAACAACAAAAAAGTAAATACTTTACAAATGTTTATTAAATTTAACTACAAAATCATTGATGACATAGGTAAGGACAGTTCTATTAGGGTGGTCTGGGTAGATTGTTGTGACATTAGTAGGAGTAAGAGGGAGGTGAAAAATAGACCCTCTTAAAACCATCTCTCTATATTTCCATAATGTAACTTAGTGCCTATCCTAATCGTATCTAATATCCTTTAAGAAAAGTACCAACCCCTTCCTAACCCACCACCAGACTTGAGCTCCAGAATAGATGGACAGGACACTTCAGTTTCCTATTTATTGAGTTTTATCTAGATCAGTAGTTCTCAAAGTGTGGTCCACATACCTTTGCACTCTTTCAGGGGAATCCTTGAGGTTCAACTATTTTCATAATAATACTAAGAAGTTACTTGATTTTTTTTTTTTTTTTTTTTTTTTGCTTTCATTCTTTCACATGTGGGGAAGAGTGTCCTAGAGGTTATAAGACACAGATGATGTCACAGTACACTGAGTGAAGAAACAGAGAAGAAAATCCCACTTCCTCCCATTAAATCAAATATTAAATATTAAAGAAACCTATGAAAATATCTTAAATGCTTTCAGAGATCTTCAATTATTATTAAGATTAAGATGATGTAAAAATCAAAATGAGAATTACCAAATTGGATTATCTTTAAACTTTTCCTAGCTCTGGATTTCTATTACTTTCATAAAATTACTTATATAGATGCAGAATGTTCTAATACCAACCTCTGCCAAATAAAGGAAAAAGAAAGCTATCTTTGGCTTACTTATCTCATAAGATTTTATGCAAATTAAATATAAATTTGGGAGATAATTCTATCATTGTAGAAATAGCCTGGGCGTTGGGTTTGAATCCAGTTCAAGAATGTATGATCTGCATGACTTTGTGTAAGACTTTATATCTCTCTTTGCTTTGCCTTCATTTTTTCTATAATGAGGTAAAATCATATATGTATTAATATGTAAAACACCGAAAAAGGAACTGTCACATATGGGACTCTCAAAACATGGCAGTTGTCAATGTTTTTGTTATTTTTGTTAAGATTAGGAAGAATATAGTTTTTTTTTTTAAGTGGTAGTTATTATATCTGTCCTTGGAAGTTATTTTGACACTGATTTTGACTGAAACCTAACAACATCAAAATTTTAATAAAAATTTTAATCAAATCAAAATCAAATTTTAATCAAAAATTTAAGAGACTAAATCATTACCAAAGAAAAAGGAGCTACACAGTTACAGATTAGTCCAACGGTTTTGAACTGAAAAATCTCAAGTGAATCAAAAATAGAAATTTTCAAAAGATAAAATCCACAAATAGTATTTGCAGAGTCCACCCCAAGTATAAATACTGCCAAGTATTTTCAAGTCTCTTAAGAGCTCATATGGATGGTCCATTGAGCCATCAGGTACAATAAATGTTTACTTATTCTCTTCACACACATATATCCCTGCTGGCATTAATGTAACAGATTTCAGTCTGCCAGCTTCCCTGAGTAATAATATTGAAGAGCTAAAACAGAAAAAAAATAAAAAAAATAAAAACAACTGCTGCTAGTAGGAACTGCCACTTCCTACTTGAGAATTAGAGTAAAATGTTACTTTTTTTCATTCATTCAACATGTATTTACTGCATGTCTACTATGTGCAATGCATTGTTTCATGGATAGATATAATGATTGGAATCATAGCATTTATTCAGTCTTGAACTGCATGAGATGTAGTTTGACTTTGGCACTTATTTTTAAAGATTTTGTTACTTATTTGCCAGAAAGAGAGAGAGCACAACCGGGGCAGGGTGGGGGAGCGGTGCTGGAGGCAGAGGGAGAAAATGCTTAGGGCTGAGCAAGGACCCATCCAAAGGCAGATAAATGTTTAACCAAATGAGCCGCCTAGAAGTCCCAACACTTTTTTTTTTTTTGACACAAAATTTATTTCTGTAATGCTTTTCACCTTCAGTTTTTAGAATAAAATTAGTTCCGCTTTCCAATCAGAGGAAAGAAATCCAGAGAGCTGTTTTGGATACTGAAAGTAGAAACATGATTCGTAAATTTCGCTTTTCACCATCTCCTGCAGCAGGTGCTCAGACTTCTCTCTTGGCTCCCAAGTCTTCCTTGCTCTGTTCTGCGATATTGTTTCTCTTTTATCCATATTTCCATTCTAGATCATTTGCCTTCCCCATTATCTGGCAATTACAATACAAATCTCTTGAGTTTTGTTATTTAGAACAACTTGGAAGAGTAAGAGAGGGTTGACAATAAGGAAGATGCATTCAAAATAATCAAAGAATAAATGTTTACCCACTTTATTTAATAAGTTATTTGATGGCATCCTTGCAATTTAATATATGTGGTTGCGGTTTTATCCAAAGGGAAATGGGCTTAAAGAGCAGGAATGCCTAATTACAATACCGGGTATTTATTTTCCTCTGTGGCTCTCTGTCAATCTTCCTACCTCCCCCCAGTATTCCTCTGCAAATTATTGTTCTAAAAAATTGTTATCTCAGAGAAGATTACCCTAATCAAATTCATCATATATGCTTAAATATGCATGCTCTGTAAAATAAAATTGGAAAAAATATAAACTTCTTAAAATAATTGGGATGATTTACATGTGGTCATTTCCTATGATTCTTTGGAATGGAAAAATAAAAGGACCCATCTATGAGATGAGATAAAAGGGTGAAATTTATTTTGTTGAAAATGTGGTTAATACAAATAATTTCCAAACAACAGTTTCCAGAAATGTAGTATACTTTAACAAATTTGGCACCCAGTTAAGTTATTTAATGAGAGAGTAGAATTATAACTCCTTAAAACAATCTTTTAATTAAAATGCCCCCTCTTTCCCTAATGTAATTAGTTGATGTAATGATAATAAAAGAGAAACAATCTGCACAGATGGGTTCCTGAAAATCTTCTAACAAAAAAGAGCACCACATTGCAATTATCCCTTTATTTTGGTAGATGAGTAACATTCTATTCCCTCTAATTCCTTCACTGAGGGTACTTTTTTTTAACCTTTTTCTGCTTTCAGATATTGTACAGTAGCTGAAATCAAGGTTTATCTTCAGCTTACAGGAGACAGGGTCCTGAGCTGCTCTTTTCAGAAGGTGCCATCAATTCAGCTTTTAAGGAAAACCCAGAAGGAGCCATTTATGCACACTCCAGCTGGCACTTTCTTCTAAAGAGATCAATCACACCGCCTCTTTGCAGGCCCAGCCTCCCCTAGCCCCAGGAAGGGAGTCCCAAGTTCCTCCTATACCCAGGTATCCACTTCAGCAGCTACACAAACTAGAGTTTTGCCACCTGGCTCACTCATCAGGTCTATTTATCATTTCAGTGAATGGGGTCTTTGTGCAGGCCAGACCTCTCCCCTGCCCTCCAAATGCATTGTATAATAGACTATACAAAAATGACTCATCCACATTCAGTGTTTCACCATCAACCCCACCCCCTTTTTTTCAGTTGAGAAAAGCGAATTCATTGAGAGACAGAACATCTCAAGGAGTTGTTTTTATTAAAATGTTTTATTTGCACCACAGAGTGTTTTAGACTTTTTATTTTTCTTTTTTAAAGTAGGCTCCATGTGCAGCATGGAGCCCAACGTGGGGCTTGAACTCATGACCCTGAGATCAAGACCTGAGCTGAGATCAAGAGTCAGATGCTTAGCTAACTGAGCCACCTGGGCACCACTGTGCAGCAGTGTTTTAAAGAAAACTGAATAAAATATCTACACCAGTTATGTATTTTGCAATCTATCATAATGCATTAAATACAGACAAGGGAGGTAATCATATTAATAAAATCAAAAGTAGCTTAGATAAGAGAGGTAGATTGCCATTGAAAAACAATTTCTGTCTCCAAATTTCTGTCTTCCCTCCTCCCTTTGGGAATGAGGTAGACTTGCTCATCAGTACACGAAATAGAAAATAAAGGAAATTGGGGTCTAGCATAAAAAGGGAGAAAAAGGACGGGAACATGAGAAGAGATTTCCAAAGTGGTTTTCATCTTCTTAGAAGAGGGAGAGAAAGCTATGTGTTGTAAAATTAGAGGGCTGGTCTCCTGGGAAAATCTTCAAATTCTAAGAATAACCTTATAGAGAGGGAATAACTTCTCTGTTTTTGACATTGGCTGTATCTTTAAAGTAAGACAGAGCCTATTACATTCAAAACTCAAAACACATAAAAACACTTTAGCATGATATATTAGAAACCAGGTAGCAAACGAGTTTCAATTCACATGCCAAGGTGAGTTGATTGTCTGTGGCTCCCCCAAGCACTGTGTAGAAAAATGTTTTTGAGACTAGTTCTGTGTTCAGGGGCATGTTTCAATGAGGGATTTGAACCTGAGTGATGGGATAGGCATAGTGGGGTCATGTATTGGTCATCCTTCCATTAAAACCTCCTCCTTAGTCATTAGTGTCATCAGAGCCTATCCATGAAGTTGTTTTATTGATGGCAAAGCCTTTCTATGCTTCAGAATGGAAAATAATACAGTGTAGACCATATATTTCAGACACCATGCTGTTTATGTGAAGGCAAGACCCACGGTTCAACACTGAACCATGATGCATTCAAGTAAGCAGAATCCAAACAGGAATTCTGACTCTTACTGTCTTCTGAAAACATTAAAAAAGTGTATAAATTGTCTGGAGCAACTTATTAAAGTTCTATATTGCTTCCTTTTCTCAGACACCCTCATATTCTGAAAACTTGCTTTGACACATAATACACATACATATGTACATCTGTGCACACACGTACATGCGCACACTCAGGTGTGCACACACACACACACACACCCCTCTTTATTTCCCTGGGAAATCTGACTTCTGTCTGCCCTGACTTCTCCCCACAGGATAACCTGGCCATCATGTTTCTTTTCTTTTTGTTCTGTTTCCATTTCTAAAGTCCATAGCACACATGTTCACAGAACTGATCTAGCAAAGCAGAAGCCTCCTGGGAAGGCCTAAGAGGGGAAGGCATAAACTAGCAGTACCTGAACAACCTTTAGCAGGTCAGTCATGGAGAAAGGCTGAGACTTTTCAAACACATCTCAACCTTTTCATGTCATTCTTATATGTTGCATCATGATGCCAGATTTCTGAACCATATTGTGTGGCATGGTAGTCTGCATCAATCCCAACTCATTAACTTTCTACTGAAAGACTACAGACAATATTTAAATTATCCAAATTTTAGTTTTCTCATCTCTAAAAATATGATCTTAATAATTATTACCATACAGAAAAAAAGCAAATGAGCTAATGCATATGAGTCAGTACTGTGCCTGGCATAGATTCACTCTCCTTTCTGGTTTCTGGAAATTACTTCTCCCCTTGAACTAAAAAATCACTGGTGTGTGTGTGTGTGTGTGTGTGTGTGTGTGTGTGTGTGTGTGTCTTTTCTCCCCAAACTCTGCCTGCAATCTTATGGGTGGTCTCTATCAAAATCTCTTCATTTCAAACATCTAAGTAAATCCTGCTTCCTGCTAGAAACCTAATTAATACTTCATCTATATGCCGATAACTCCTAAATTTATATCTCTTGCCAGATATTTCCCTGACCTCTAGAGTCTAAAATTCATTTTCCCATTTGGTAACTGTGTAGTAAAATATTAACCCTGTCAAAGAGAGGTCTGGCCTTTGCTATTGGCTCCTGGGAGGTAATCTCTAAGCGCTTGGACTATCTTGTCTGATCAGGGTGTCTCTGTTTATCTGGGAGCCTTGGTCCACACAGGATAGTCTAACAATGTGATTTATGGAAGGGGCTTTGGGTCATGAAGTATTGGAGGAGCTAGAAACTACAGGTCAGCCAAGCTCATGGTCTGCCATGTTTATATGATCAACCCCCAATAAAAACTCTGGACACCCCAATGATCACATGAGCTTTCCTAGTTGGCATTACTCCATGCATAGCATTGCTCACTATTGTCCAGGAAAGTTAGCACTATCCATAAGTTGAGTTGTAGGGAGAAGACAATTGGAACCTCTGAGTGTGGACCTCTCCTGGATTCTGGTCATGTGCTTCTTCTCTTGACTGATCTCAATCTATATCCTTCTGTTATGAATTATAACAGAGAATATAATATCTTTCAGTTAATCTGTGAGCTATTCTAGTGAATTATCAAACTTGAAGGTGATATTGGGGACATTTGAATTGCAATCATTTCAGAAATGAGGGTGCTTTTGGGGACTCCTGAAAAATGCAACATCTCTACTTTGATGTACGGGGAATACTACATAGAATTCCAAAGTTGGCTCTTCATGTCCCCAACCTCCAAAATTGCTACCCACTCAGTTTTCCCCACATAGTATAATGGCAACTCTCATAATTCCAGTTACTCAGGCCAAAAACCTTGGTATCACTTTTGATCGGCTCTTGCTAGAATACCTGACATCCAGACTATTAGAAAAACTTTTCTACCAACTCTTACTGCTTCTAACACACTGGATTGAGCTTTATGATCTCACAAATGGATTACTGTAAAAGCCTCCTAACTAGCACTGCCCTCACACATTTTTATGTCCACATATATCTAGTAGCAATTCCTAGCCCATTAGGCTTATTTCATAAGTCCAGTGAGTGCAGTGATTGGGAGCTTTTAAGATAGTAAGGTGGTGGGGGTGGGGGGATGGAGAGGGCAGGAGGACGCAGAAGAATTTTAGTACAGGCTTGGATACAATAAGAGTAGTTAGGTGGAACTATGTTTAGTGGCCCCTGAAATATGGAGTCCTGAGGCTCAACTCAATTCAAAAGAATTGAGTCAATTCACAACGAATTCTTCAGCATGACACACATTATAACAGTGGTTCATGGTTCTCTAGGACAAGTCAGGGAGACACTGTGCTTTCAGATAACAAATCCATCTAAGCTTATTCCAATAACAATACAGAGATCACAATGCAGTCCTGCTGGGTAGGGTCTCCCAGAGCTCTTGAGTCCAGAATGGGGGAAGCAACAGGGATAATAGGGACAAAGTAGAATGCCAGACCTCCTTCCAGGTGCTTAAAGCCGGGTTCCTACCTGGTAACAGCGTGCCTCAGAAAATGGACCGAATTGAGGTGTTACATGGTGTGTCTACGAGCCCTGGAAGGCAGAGGCTGCCAGGCTGATTACTACTCCTGAAGTCAATACCAAAATATGTTGTCCCCATTTCTTTCCTCACTGTTATGAGAAAAAGCAATTATGTTATTATTAGAAAGCAAATAGAGCTTCTGACCATGCCAAGGCTAAAACTCTTTGGCTGCTATAGCCTCGGGGTCTAAGTTCCATATGAGCTAAGGTCAATTTTCTATTTAGAATGCTTCCATTTGTGAGGAGCCAACAGAATAAATGTTGTATTTGTATTTGCTTACTGTAATTACAACCTGCTCACATCTGATTCAGGAGAGGGTAAGCACGTTAGTGACTGGTTTCCAGGCGAGGTGACTTAAGTGCTGTGCATTCGAGGGGTGCCACAGTCATAGTAAGTGGCTTGTTCTAGGCTGACCCAGCCCCAGGTCCACCTTAAAATCTAATTTCTCTTTGTCTCCTTCATATAGCTGCTGAATATAGGTCTATGCGTGGTGTAATGGGAGAGGGCAAGTGAAAAGCAGGACAGTTTAATAAGAGGCCAGTTGTATTTGTCAGAAGTCTTCTGGTAACATGTGCAGACCTTAATCACACTGCACTGAACAAAAATGGAACTCACCACCTCCTATAACTGAAAGTAAAGCCCAGGCATGGTTGGAGACAAGAATACTTTCTCTGTCACTGTTCTCTCTTCCTCTGGGTTGTCTTTGTTACCCCTCAATATTTTCCTACTTGATGGCACAGATGACCTATAGAGTCTCATTCATAACAGGGATTTTTTTGCCCCAAATTCTGTCAAAATGCTAAGAAGGGCTCTGTCTGGCCCAGATTGGGATTATCTGGTGAGAGTAGAAGTGTTGACGTTAGATGCATTAGTGGGTTGTGAGAGATGAAAGTTGCCTGAACATAGAGACTCAAAAGATTCCCTCAAAGAGATTCTAGACAGACATAAACGCCACCGAGAAATGTATCACAACAAAGTTTTAGAAACACTCTACAAAGACTGTCCTTTGATTTGTGCCCAGAATTTGGTTATATTTTGATTTAATGGTTGTTTTCCATTAATGTTACTTCACTAATTTTCATCAAACTGGGGCCCTTTTAAGAGTCTAAGAGAGACAGTAAGTACATAGTAATTAGACCAGGACAGCAAGCATGACTCAGGAACAATCTAGGCAAACCAGGAGTTCTGTCCCATCCTCCTACTTCACAGCATTCTTTGTCCTTCATCACAGCCCATTCATCACCTGCTGTCTGGGCAATATTACGGATCCACCCCTAGTGGGACTGGCCCACCCCATTGTTCAATTCTGATGGCCACACTGCAGGCTCTTTGTCTCAAGACAGTCCTGCTTGGGTGCACACCTGTCTTTCTATCACTCTACCTGCCCTCTCAGCTTGCAGTAACCCAAATGCCACCCTCCAGACAGGGGCTAATTAGCCAGCCTGCTGTTGTTTAATCCCCACTTGTGTCCAGGTCAGTGCAGTTATGAAGCTGCAAATAATCCTTCACAGCTTTTATTTTGGCTCTATCCCAGGATGCTGCTGTTACTGGGTTTATCCTGCCACTTAATACCTCAAATACAATTTAAAATTGGTGCTGATAAAACAGCATAAGAAGTTTTATGTGGTGGGCCCATCACTAACAATGAAGACCAGAACTACTACATGCTGGTGGGAATGCTGGGGAAAACATAACCCTTCAGGAGCTCAGATTTTATGTCATATTTTTGTCCCAGAAAAGAATACCATTAACCCCAAGGCCTTCAGCAATTATGCTCATTGAGCATATATGAATGGTTGAAAGGAGTGAATATATCAGAAATATGTGGCAGCACATAACATAGGCTTTATATTGCGAATGCAGAAGTAAAATATGAAACAAACAGTAGAGGTTTGCCATCGATGAGATATAGCATAGTGGGGACATAGGCATATGCAAATCATTTTCTGCAATGAATTCCATGTAATAGTGTGAGTGTCTCTAAAATGTTACGGAAGTGGTAGGAATAGAATGCCTAAGGAGGGGTAACCATTTGGTAGGTGGAACAAGATGGATGCACCTGGAAAAAAAGAAGAAAGTGCATGTACAAAACATAAAGATATGAGAGTACAGAAGTTCCAAAATGTTGTGAACTGTTTGGTTGGTACTGCTGGACAATCAAGTGTAAGCTGTGATGAGGTGGGAGGCGAAGCTAGACCAGCAGCAGGCGAGAATTGGTTATGAAGGGCGGCTCCTTAAATCTAAGGATCTTTGTAAGTGAAGGAACTTTGTAGTTGCAAGTACTTAAAGAATTCAGGCTGGCTTACGTGGAAAGAGAGACTTGATTAGAAACATCCAGGTAGTTTCATGAAACCCTAGCATGGGAATTCAGTCATTCCTTAGAGACCAGAAACAAGTAGGAACAAGGTTATAAAGATATCGCTATCTTTCACTTCTGTTCTTTTTTGTGTGCTGGCATCATTCTTATATTCCTAATGAGGCCGGTTTTCTCTGCTTCACAGTTCAAATAGGAGACATGGACATCTTTCAAATACACTCCTGAATTTACTTGTTAGAGGTCCAGCAGTTGGCAGAAACCAACTCATCTCTATTGGTTCCAATTCCAAATTCCTGGATAGGGAATCTAATTGGCTCATCTATGTTAACTCTTGGTCTACTCAACTGTAACCAGAGATAAACAGATTTAGCTTCGACTATGAGCATCAGCCTGGGCCCCTCCTGTGAGGGTGAGGAAGCTAGAGGATTTAGGAATTTAGACATGCTTCCCCTGCACAGTGTGACATCCCTAAGGAAGTTAAGGCAAGTGAGATGAATAAATTTTTGTGTTAAAATGTCACTCTTATGGTATTTCTGAGGATGGATTTGTAGATACTAAACTAGGGGGCATTGACAGTGAAAGATATTAAGGAAAAGGAGGTTGCCTTGTGTTTTAGCCTCCATCAGCTTAAGTGAGAGAATAGCAGGAGGCATTTCCTTTACACACTGCTTCATCCTTGGTTTGACTAATGTCCTACCACATGTCTGCATGCATTCTCTATTATTTAGTTCTCTGGAAACAGATTTTGTATAAAGAATTGTCACTATCGGGGCGCCTGGGTGGCTCAGTGGGTTAAACCTCTGCCTTCAGCTCAGGTCACATTCTCAGGGTCCTGGGATGGAGCCCTGCATCAGGCTCTCTGCTCAGCGGGGAGCTTGCTTCCCCCTCTCCCTCTGCCTGCCTCTCTTCCTATTTGTGATCTCTGTCTGTTGAATGAATAAATAAAATCTTTAAAAAAAATGAATTGTCACTATAAGAACTCTGTGAAGAAGGACTATTGTCAACCCCAATTTGCAGATGACATGAAGACACTGATATCTTGGTTATTATGTTCAAGGTCCCATGGCTAGAACATCACAAAGCCACATTCAAACTCTGGGAATCTTTCTCTAAATCCAGTACTCAGTCTTAGCATCCCGAATCAAATAACTTTGGTTTTATTGGTAGTCTATCAGCTAAGAATCCATTTTTTGTTAACAATTTTTGGATGTGTCATCTGGGTTTTCCTGTGTAAATCTCTATTTTTAAGAAACTCAAATATCCAACCAATCCTCTTTTGATGATCTTTTTCTTATATTGGTACTTCAAACAGGATATAATCACATTGTGCTTAACTGGAAAACATTCTTTTAAGGTAGTTTTGCAACTTTTCATTCTCATTCCTTATGTTTTGATTTTGCTATTTTAACTCTCAGAGGGTAACTTAATTTCCGGGTGTTTCCAGAGTACTTTACTCCAGCTTCCAACAGTGACAATGGCACCTATAGAGTGCCCTGAATTGTGCTGTAGGTTATAGTTTATCCATTCATGATGAGTTTGGGAAGTAAAATTATTCTATTTGTTATCTATTTGTTATAAAAACATAAATTTTGTCATTGTGTTTAAGCATAAATCTTATTTCTAAATTTCTATTCTAAAATATTTTTAGAGATTAAACATATAATGTATATATCTTGTATATGTCTTGCATATTTTCCTTTTTTACTTCTGATTAACATTTTCCATATCTATGGCTTTTCAAGCCCTTCCTACTTTCCCATAAGTCAACTAAGAATATTTCAGTCTTAGTAAGATGAAGGAGGAATTCCTTCTCTATTAAATCCTTCTCAAGCAATAAACTATGCATTTCATGGTATCATTCAAACTAATATTAAGCAATAGTTCCTAATTGTCATTCCATGTGGAACTCCTGAATATAAAGTCTAGATGGAAACCCTCTGCCTCCCTCCACAATGCATTGTTCCTTGCTCCTGTTGCTTACCACTAACCCATTAATTAGTCCCTTAATTGTATATCCATGCTCCCTTGAAATTCATTCTAAATTCTTTCATTAAAAAGAAAGTAAAAACAAGCTGTTCATTATTTTTATTCTTTTGCAACCCAGAGGATTTTTTAAATGCCATTTGATAATATTTAGATCATTTACTATACACAAAATTTGTTTTACTAATTCTTCACAAAACTTCTAACAGATATTTTTTTCTCTTTATATAGGAAAAAGAGGCACAGGAATTTGAGCTAACTGAAAATGGCTTAAATCTAATAAGTGGCAGAACTGGAACTTATTATCATTGGTACTCCTAAGTTTTGCTTATGAGCAAGTGTTCTTAAGAAAAAAGATGAGCTCAATTCAGTTGGGCTGTCCTATTTCTTTTTGCCAAACATTTGTACAGATAACGATTTGCCGGAAGAATATTTATCTACTTAAATGACAGGTAGAATAAGTTTATACAAAAAATTCCTATGCCACCAGAAACCCATCTGTCAGACTTTTGGGCAGAACACAGACTCTGCAGTCCATGTGCTCAAACTTAATAGTTTTGTTATATGAAAATGCGTTTGGACCTCCCTGGACAATTGAAGGGAACCCATGAACTTAAGACTTAGGGGAAAAAATGGGCATGAAATAAATACCTTAAAGTCAGAGGCACCCTGAAAACTGTTAACTTTTCATTAGAACTAGGAGTCAGAACCACTGATTTATCATCCTTAGCTATAGTTTTTTATAGTACACAAAGGTCAAAATTAGTAACAATAGGACATTCAATCCCTATACATGTGCCATGTGCAATTCCAACTTCTGGATAAAATTTAATAATGCAGGGGTGCCTGGGTGGCTCAGTGGGTTAAGCTTCTGCCTTCGGCTCAGGTCATGGTCTCAGGGTCCTGGCATTGAGCCCTGCATCGGGCTCCCTGCTCAAAGGGGAGCCTGCTTCTCCCTCTCTCTCTGCCTGCCTCTCTGCTTACTTGTGATCTCTCTCTCTCTGTCAAAAAAATAAATAGAATTTTTTAAAAATTTTAAAAATGAAATAGAAAGCAAGACATTGTCAAGGAAGTGCTGAGAGTACTACATGCCAGGTGAAGAGTAGAAATGGGAAAGATTTCAGAGAAGAGGTCAATAGAGGAGTGGGCTGTACATGGAGAATGGTTCAGAAAGCAGAAGGGATGGCAGAGTCATTGTAGGTCACGTGGTATAGAAGCTTGAGTGACTCTATAACCAGCCCTCATCCACGAGGCATAATGACACCATAGGCGGGTGGAAAGGAAGCAAAGTGTGTGTTAGAAGTAGCATGGCTGAGGTAATACTGCAGTGGGACAGTACTTCTTTCCAACTTGAAACCTAAATCCAAATCATAAACTTTGTTTTAATGTGGGCTGGTGTTGATCTTACATGTGTCGCAGAGTTGAGTGAGAAAGAGGGGTGAGAAGAGTCCAGTAGTGGTGAGGGATATATGATTTCACTCTCTCAGCCATTCAGGCATTAGAGATCCTAGGCCAGCTACCCAACCTGTGGAAAGGCTCTTTTAGCTGGGGATATAGAAGTAGACATCAGAGAGAATAAAGCTTGAGGTTAGTACCCTAGTCAAATTAGTTGTAATTTAGAAGCAATCAGTCCTTAATTCCAGCAGAAAGTTGGCAAAAAATGTAAAAATAACAAAATAAACAAACAAACATCAGGATCCCATTGTAACTTGGCATAGTTGTACATGCCAGAGAGTCACCATTGGATACAAAGACCTTGGTTTATTTATTTATTTTTTAAAAAGACAAAAAAATGAAAACGAAAACCTTGATTTAAAATAGAAGATGAACTCTAAACTCAACTTGTATGAGGTCTAGGTTTATGTTCAGCTGCTAGGCTTTCTATATACAAATTTTAATATGAGATACTCAATTTATGATAAGCATTTATTAAGCAGCTGCTGTGTAACCGACTTTATCCTAAGTGCACAGACTCCCATGAACTGAGGATCATTGAGACCTCCCAGTTTAACAGGGGAGATGCACAATACACCATCAGTTACAATGCACTGTGGTAAGTACTACCAATTAGGAAACGGAGAGGCAGAGACAATTTTCTAGTAGAAAGATGTTTTAAAAGATATTTAAAGAACCATGAGTTAAACAGGCAACGAGGGCCGCTAGACTCTTGGAGAAGAAGAAAAATATTTTAGGCGGAGGTAATTTAATGCAAAAACGGTATTGGTAAGAGCATGGTGAGTCTGGAGAACTTCAAATAGTTCAGTCTGCCCGGCATTGAACAAGGAGGAAATAAGGTGGTGAGAGATGAGGAGGGCAAGGTAAGCAGAGGCTGTGCTCCTAGGTAGGCCAGGATGACAGCTCAGAAAATCAGAACCAGGTAAGTAAGTAAATGAGTATTCTGGGGTATATGTTGCCAGACGAAACTTTGAAGAATGAAGCAGGTATAATGTTCTGAGTGGGTGATTTGGTATAAAATAAATGAGAGCTGGGGCACCTGGGTGGCTCAGTGGGTTAAGCCTCTGCCTTCGGCTCAGGTCATGATCTCAGGGTCCTGGGATCGAGCCCCACATTGGGCTCTCTGCTCAGCGGGGAGCCTGCTTCCTCCTCTCTCTCTGCCTGCCTCTCTGCTTACTCGTGATCTCTCTCTGTCAAATAAATAAATCTTAAAAAAATAAAAATAAAAAAAAAATAAATGAGAGCTGCCTGGGGCAAGCAAGGATGACAGAGGTCTGGTGGAGGGAGTCAGTTACATAATCTCAGTGTGGTGTTCTTCCTCGGGCAGGCTCTACTTTCAGTCTTTAAATTTGTTTACAATCTTCAGGCAACTTTCAGCACATTTTGACACTTTCCAAAAGAAAACCTACAAGTGGAGAGTCTACTGAAAAGTTAGTGGCAGAGATAGGAGAGGAGGTTATATCAAAAGACATACCTAAGTCTCTCTTCTTGGTTATGTGACATATAATCTCTTTCTAAAACATGTTTGTCTCTTCACTGCATATGATGTCTAAGTCCCTCCCTCATTCTTGTGGCAAACATGAACTCCACCTTACCTCTCTCAGACTTAAGAACCCGCTGCAGAGAAGCCCCAAAGTTCTAGCCACCAAGTGGGCTTATTAGAGTAATCACAAACTGGGTCTCTCCTTCAAGGAGATTGCTATGCTACCTGCTATGAAAAATTGCATTTCCTTCATATTATTAGAATTCACCACAATTCTCTCAGTTCTGCACTATCAAGTCTTTCTTCTCTACTGAATTATTTTCTTCAGAATACAAGCATAGTATTATTTAATTTAATTTAATTTTTTTTAAAGATTTTATTTATTTACTTGACAGACAGATCACAAGTAGGCAGAGAGGCAGGCAGAGAGAGGAAGGGAAGCCGGCTCTCCCTGTTGAGCAGAGAGCCCGATGTGGATGTGGATGTGGGGCTCGATCCCAGGACCCTGACCTGAGCCGAAGGCAGAGGCTTTAACCCACTGAGCCACCCAGGTGTCCCGTATTATTTAATTTTAAATAAATTTTCTCTTGACATTAATTTTCCCACCAGCTATCCCTTCATCCCTCTGTTTTAAGAAAGTTCTAGAAAGAGTTACCTGTAGCCAGTCTGATTCCTCACCTCCCATTCTCACTTAAGCTCACTCTAATCAGGATTTTGGCCTCACCACTCACTCCCCTGAAACTGCTCAACATCACCAATGATCTCCAGGATGCTAAATTCCATGGTCAAGTCTCAGCCTTCATTTCACTTGACATATCAGCAATACAGTTCCCTGCTTCCTTGACAGGATTTCTTCACCGATTTCCAGAATACCCCATACTCTTGTTTTTCACTTTCTTTTACAGTCATCTCATCTCTCAAACTCCTTTTAATTATTTACACTTATTCCTATGGTGATCTCACCCAGTTTCATGCTTTTAATACTACTCTCAAATGAATATTTCAACCCAGACTCTACTGGATCTACTGGATCCAACTACTATCTCCAACTGCTTATTCCATCACATCTCTATTTGAGTGTTCATATACACCCAAAAGTTAACATCTCCAAAGCTGTACATTCTGTTGCATTCCCAGTTCCCTGATCCCACGTTGGGAACAGAGTCAGTTGGTGGCAACTCCTTTATTCAGGTTCTACCGCAGAACGTTTTCTTCGCTTGTAATGCTCTTCTCCACATGCCCAGCTCTCTCATCTACTTTGACGATCCTATTTAAAATTGTAGCCTTCTCCTTTTCTACTTCATATTCCTCTTATATTGTTTCATTATTTTTTTCTGTTGCACCTTCACCCTCCAACATACTCTATGTTTTACATGTTTATAACATTGCTTACTTATTCTCTGTCTTCTTCCACTAGAATATAAACTCCATGGAGGCAGGGCTTTTTGTCATTATTTCTTGGATGCATCTCAAATGACTAGAGCACATCTAGTACCTGATAGATGTTCAAAAACATTTGTTGAACGGATGAATGAATTACATGATCTTTAATCCCAAGAAGCTTGCAGTCCATTTGGGGAAATAAATTATATGTTGGAGAAAAGAATGGTTGCCAGGCAGAATGTGCCAAGTGATAAGTGAGTAGAATAGACCCAAAGTGCTAAGACATTGTTTTTTCTTAGGATTCAGAAGATTGGGCTCAATTTGAATAATTCATTCTGGGGGAAAATTGATCATAATCTAGGGAAGTGAGGATAGGAGTAAAACATTTTAGATGAGAGCAATTTAGGGCCTCAATGCTATTGCATTTCTGAATTTAAAAGGAAGCTATTTGTTGCAAAAAAAAAAAATACAAAAAGAGTTTGTTCCAACTGGAGGTCTCTTTCCTTTTTGTCTACAAAACTGCAAAACAATACCCCACTAATGGGTCTTTTGGTTAATGCATATGCAGTGGCTGTTAGTAGGTGCTGGGGGTGAGTGTACAGAAGGAAAGAAAAAACTGGTCTGTAATCCCCATTTCAAATCATATTTTTTTAAGTCAGTTAACTGCAAAATAAAGAGGAAAGGGAATTAAATAGTTACTTAGAAACAAAAGAAAAAATGTAAGTGAGCCAAGGGAAAAGCTTTTAGCAAATGCGAAAAAAAAATCATGCTGGCACTGATGATGGGCCACTTAGGAGTGATTATTTCTAATGGAGCAAAGAGGGGCAGTGGGTGCGATGAGGTGCAGGCTAGAGTCTCCTCAAAGAGACCCTGGGCTTCCTGACTGTCACTTTCTCCTGGGGCCAGGGCTGACTTTCTATCAATGCACCCACACCCCTGCATCAGTTGTTCCTAGGCACAGCCAATTATGAAATGAAACCATTTGGGGTACAGCTTTTCTTTGTCCACTGAGTATTTTTTTCAGGGGCAGTAGAGGGCTAAACTGAAATGGAAGTAGATAAAATTTATCTTTGCCTCAAGACTCCCCTCTTGTCCTCCTTTCTCATCCGTGACCCCTCTAATGCTTCAGGAACCAAGTGGACTGCAGAGTTTTCCCTCTCCTAGCCAACGAGAGGAAGATATGTTTCTGATCATTTAGACTGACATCTTTACTAATTGGTTCTAATCTTTCCTCTCTTGGGGATTATTAGTGTTTTAAACCTTTGCTCTTCAGTTGTGAGATCTAAAACAATTCTGCCTACACTGGAAGGTTAAAGAAAATTTAAGCATATCAATTAATTCTAAGAATAGAGTCCAACCTTCTTTTAGGTTGCTTTGGTCAAAGGAAAAGGTAATTTGTCTGGATCGCCCAAGAAGGCCTTTTGTAAAGAATTTGTCAAGGAGTACTGAATCAGTTTAAATAGCATGAGACATCCCTGAAAGATCTAGAGAGGGCAGAAAAGCTCTTCTGGACTTTACTGCTCTCATTTGTAGCCCTCAGGTGTAGTCTGTGCTCAGACTTGGTACAGAGGACCCCCTGCACCCTCTTCCTCCTCTTATTTCTTCCCTTCCTCAGCCGCATGGTATCAGCCATCAATGAGCTTGGGCTTTCTCCCTTGACTCTTGGCTGATACCTGGTCTGATTTCTTTGACCTTATCCTGAGGCACAGTGACCCTGCTTCTACCTTGAACATTTTTTTTTTAAGATTATTTATTTATTTTGATAGAGAGAGATCACAAGTAGATAGAGAGGCAGGCAGAGAGAGAGAGAGAAGCAGGCTCCCTGCCGAGCAGAGAGCCCGACGTGGGACTCGATCCCAGGACCCCGAGATCATGACCTGAGCCGAAGGCAGCGGCTTAACCCACTGAGCCACCCAGGCGCCCCCTACCTTGAACAATTTGTAAACTCATTTGCCCATTTGCCATAAAGCTTCAGTCTCCAAGTTCATTATAGGGAGGATGTCCAGAGTAGTTTAGGAGGGAGACACAGTTCTAATAATTTATGAGAATACAGGTAGAAGCTCAAGTTAGCTTACATTTATATGTGGACTAGAGTGATCTCTGAAAGTCAGGGCTGATCATCAGCTAGTAAACATCTTTTAGTTGTATCAGCTATTGGTGGATGCCTATAAGGAAATTGGTAGTGAAAAAAATTTTTTAAAGATGTTATTTATTTATTTGACAGAGATCTCAAGTAGGCAGAGAGGCTGGCAGAAAGGCGGCAGGGTGGGGGCGGGGAGGTAGGCTCCTGCTAAGCAGAGAACCCCACGCATGGCTTGATCCCAGAACCCTGGGATCATGAGCTGAGCCGAAGGCAGAGGCTTTAACTCACCAAGGCACCACAAGTGCTCATTTTAATATGAGTTATTTATGATTATGGTCTAAAGCAATGATCCCTAAAAAAGACAGCATTCGTTTTAATTTGCAATGAGACTTGAAGTAAAGAAACAGAGAAATAAGTCTAGCATGTATCCATTTCTGCAAGATGTTATGGATCATTTATTGAAAACTTGATTAAAAATGAATTGACCCTCTATCAGAAACATTTTTTAAAAATTTAGATCCTGAATGGATTAACACAACTGCTTTCTAAAACAGTTTTCTGTTTCCTACTCAACATTGTTTAAATGTTTATCCTGTTTTAAATGTGAGGTATGTAAAGTATATTTGGGGAAAAATTATCTACACTGCAAATGAGTAATCCAAACATTCTCACCAATACTCATTATCTCTGGTCTTCTTGGTGATGGCCCTTTTAATAGGTATAAGGTGATAAAATTGTGATTTTGACTTGCATTTTTCTGATGATTAGGGACATTGAACATTTTATCATGTGCCTGTTGCCATCTGTATGTCATCTTTGAAAACTGTATGTTCAGGTCCTCTGCCCATTTTTTAATTGAATTATTTGTGTTTTTGCTGTTGTCATGTTACTTCTTAATATGTAATAAGTATCGTTTCCTTTAAGAATAGATAAAAGTGAAGTTTAAAGATTACACTTAAAACATTAATTTAGGGGACACCTGGGTAGCACAGTCGGTTGAGCATCTGACTCTTGGTTTCGGTTCAGGTCATGATCTCAGGGTCGTGAGACTGAGCCCTGTGTAGGGCTGCACGCTCAGCCATAGCAGAGTCTGCTTGAGTTTCTCTACCCCCCCCCCCCCACCAACTGCCTGTCCCTGCTGCGGTCTCTCAGTCTCTTGAAAATAAATAAATCAATCTTAAATCAAAAACAAGAAACTCATTTATGGTTTGTCTCCCTCCCAATCCCATCTTGTTTCATTTATTCTTCTCCTATCTCCCTACCCCCCCATGTTGCTTCTCCATGTCCTCATATCAGGGAGATCATATGATAGTTGTCTTTCTCCGATTGACTTATTTCACTAAGCATGATACGCTCTAGTTCCATCCACGTCGTCGCAAACAAACTGGGGGTTGCTGGGGGGAGGTGGGATTGGGAGAGGGGGAGCGGGCTATGGACATTGGGGAGGGGAGGCGAACCATAAGAGACTATGGACTCTGAAAAACAACCTGAGGGTTTTGAAGGGTCAGGGGTGGGAGGTTGGGGCAACCTGAGGGTTTTGAAGGGTCAAGGGTGGGAGGTAGGGGGAACAGGTGGTGGGTAATGGGGAGGGCACGTTTTGCATGGAGCACTGGGTGTTGTGCAAAAGAATGAATACTGTTACGCTGAAAAAAATAAATAAAATGGAAAAAAAAAAACACAAGAAACTCACATTAATTTAGTTCCTTGGTTGAGCTTCCAATGAAATCTGATAGTTAAAAAAAAAAATTTTGCATCACTTGCTTTGGTCTTTCAATATGCCAATAAGATAGCTCTCTGACCTTCAGCCATACTTTAGGAAAGGGAATTATTGCTTGTCATTCCTCATTGTGTAATTAATGGGGGTAATTAACAAGTTAGTGTTAAGATTTCAAGGGTTGACTTAATTTTCTTTCTTTAATGCCAACCCAATTATTTCAATTGGATAAAAGGATAAAAAGTTCACTGTAAAAATGGGACAGGAAATTTTTTTACAAATCAGAATCATTAGTCATGCAATTAATACTTTTTGCAAAATTCTTTAAAGTTAAATTAAAAAGTAAAACTATTTATAAATTTGCTGAAACAGATATTATAAAACATTATATCAATGCTGATGATTTTAAATCTTATTAATTTATACTTGACAATTTTTACTTTATTTATGGTATAATGTTCTTCCTCCATATTAAATCTAATTTGAGACTGTTTAAAATGCTTTAGGACAAGAATATTCAGCAGAATTAAAACTACTCAGTGTGGAAATGTTCAGAGAACTGAATAAATATTTTTCATAAGTGACTGATAATTTTATCTTATTAAAGTTAAATCTCTATAAAACCATTTTAGGTTTGTTTAAAAATTTTATATTTTTATTTATAAATGTATGCTTTTGTCTGTTACATTGACAAGTTTGAGTTACCATCAAGTATTTTTCAAAATGTGATAAGTTGCTTATTATTTAAGATTTGATGGTTCAGTGATTCTGAAAGTGCGGTCACTAGACTAGCAACATCATGATCACTTGGGAAATTATTAGAAAGAAAAACTCTCAGGCTGCATCCCACACCTACTAAATCAGAAACTGGGAGTAAGGCCAGCAAGCAATGTTTTAACACATATTCCCAATGATTTCAAAGTACACTGAAGTTTGAGAAATATAAGACAAGGTTATGCTATAGGAAAAATCATTCCCCAAATCACAGCAACTCAATAGAACAAGATTTTACATCTCTAAAAGTAAGGTCTACTGTAAGTCTAAATAATTCTCCAGGGTAGCTATTTTTGATATTTTGACTCAACATTTTAAGATGCATTGAACTTATAGCACAATTACTATGGCAGAGAATGAGTAAGCTGGAGAATTAAGTGCCAGGCAATATAATTTTTCCACCTAAAAATGAGCAGCACTATTGCTTACATTTCATCAACCAAAGCAGTTCACAGAGTCACACCTAAATTTGTGATCTCTTGAAATTCTGAAGGAATATTAGGATGGATTTTTCTATTTTTGCAAAAAATGCCATTCAGATTTTAGCAGGGATCGCCTCAAATCTGTAGATTGCTTTGGATGATGTGTTCAGATTTTCTAAATCCATGCAAATTTAAGTTATATTAAAGTATACACTGTAAATAATGCAACATTGATTTTTAAGTTTCTTAGCCTAGTTGTTTTAGCTTGATGTAAGACATTATGTAAATAAGTATCCCATGGTTAGCTAAACAATAAAAGCTAAACGGTCTGTTTTGTCTTTAAGGCCTGCTTATCAAAATTTTTAAACATTTGATACCTTTAAGATATAAACCACTTTTGATCAACAAAAATGGAGCATTGTATCGTGGGTAATGGGGAGGGCACGTTTTGCATGGAGCACTGGGTGTTGTGCAAAAAGAATGAATACTGTTACGCTGAAAAAATAAATAAAATGGAAAAAAAAAAACTGCCCATCTCCCCTGAACAAGTAAACATTATGCTGTTATTTTTAGAAAAATATGGACTTGCTTAACTGGTTGCAGATTTTCTTTATAGAACTGATTTTATAAGTTGATGAATTTTTATTACACTATTATCTAAAAATTCCTGAACTTCTTTGCTTTTGATAAGTCCTATTGTCCCTGTAAGAAGTTTGATGTTAATATGACATTTTAAAATTTGTTGCTGTATTTGAAGATGAGTAGCACTTTTGCTCTCTACCGTGTCTCTAACACTAGGGTCCAGTATAAAAATCTGGCTTTGTTATTGAAGCCTGATTACAAACAAATGATATTTAAGAACTCTTTTTGTGTGTGTGTGATAAAACCTATCACAATTTAGTGTTTGGGGGAGTATTTTGTCTTTCTACCATTTCTTTTTTCATTACATTTGAGAAAGAAATAGTCTGGAGCTTTCTACTCTTAGCATAAGACTTCTAGTTTATTGCTTCTCTCCCCAGTAAGCCATTCCAGGCATCTTCTTTAGCACTCTGTCCTCACCTTCCGGAACAATACCTGGTTCATAGTAGATGCTTGATGCATATTTGTTGAGTAAATAAATGAGTAAATATTAAATAGTTATGGGTCCAAGAACCTGTGCTCTGATACAATTACATGTCCCACTTGAATTTCAAAAGAACAGTTTTTGTTATTTTCATGGTGATTTAATTATAACTATAATTAAACTGTAATTCTGTATATCTAATGGAGAAAGTGCAAGATTTACTTGTGTGGATCTGAATCTAATTAATTTTTACCTCTTGACTTTACGATAAAATAAAAAGTAAACATAATTACAAAGAGGCATAAGGAAATCTTAGTGGGTGTTGGAAATATTTATTATCTTGATTGTAGTAATAATTTCCTGATGTCAAACCCCATCAAATTTTGCACTTTAAATATGTGCACTTTATACAGAAAAAAAAGAAACAAAATACCTATCAAATTGCTTTCTATTACAACATTTCTGTAAATATTTTGCTCCTACATCACCACATATCACTAATGAATATCACTAGATATCACTACAGAAATTTGAGGATGTCTTGTGAGATTCTTAGGTAACAGGCTACATTAAATTTCCTGCCAGGTAATTAAAACTGCTACACTTCTGTCTCTATCAGCACAACCTTAAAGTTTTCAATCTTCAACCAGGAATATATGGGAAGGAGAGAACAGAGATATTTGGAGAGGAAATCATCCCATTACTTATAACACAGAGAAGAGAGAAAGGAAAGATACGAATAATGAGTGTGGGTTAAATACTAATATTGATTATGGTGACAATAATGGCTATTGAGAACGTGCTGCATGACAGCTATGATCTAAGCACTTAGCACATTCCTCATTTTTCAATTTTCACACCAACCCTGTTATTGTTCCCATATAAACAAATTTGGAACTAAGTTGTAAAGAACCATTCCAAAGTAGAATACTACTAAGTGTCAGAATCAGAATCTGAACCCCAAATGCTGAATCTGGCACTCATGGTCTTCATTACAACTCTCTACATTCTCACAACAGACACAAGTAGGGAAAATCCAACAAACCTCAAGTAAGAGGGGATGACAAAAATACATAGACTCCTATATGTATTGACAGGTAAGGAGGGACCTGGCATCTGAAGATAAAATAGGATCCAGGGTCTTTGTTTATCTGTGCGCATCTCTGCATAACTATGCTCTGATGTGGACAGTTTACTCTAGGTGGAGAAGTGCTAATGCCTGCAGAAAGCATTAAACAGAAGTAATAGTATGATATGATCTTTGCAACTTTTGCACCATATGTGTTTTTGAAGATTTCTCCTGGGCTACAAAAGTGCACATTAAGCCAGGGTTTTGTTTTATGAGATTGCAAAACTCCAGCCAGACAAACAAATATAGGAGATAAACAGAGGTAAGTAAATGGCATATAGGATCTCCACTTTTACAGAGATAAAGATTATATCAGAACCAGCAGACAGTCCCTGTGAAAAGGATGCATAATGCCCCTCATACAACTCACTCGATCATTTGCTTTTTTTTGCTAGAGATGAATAGCTTCTGCCATATTGTAAAAGAGAAGGCAAATTAAAGTTAGATAATAGAAAATATACCTGAATGGCTGGAATACACATCTTCTGGATGAGTATATAAAGCATTTGGCATGGGAAGTAGAAAGCAGAATTATATGTAACAGTGATGTGCTAAATGCGTCTCAAATATCCTTAGCTTAGGTCGGAGTTTTTTGCCCTTGATACATTGGGACCAGATAATTCTTTCCTGTGGGGAGCTGTCCTGTACATTGTAATATGTTTAGCAGCATCCCTGGCCTCTACTCACCAAATCCCAGTAGCATTCCTCACTCCTAGTTCTGATGAAAATATCTCTAGACATTGCCAGATGTCCCCTGGAGGCAATATCAGCCCGGATGAAGACCCACTGGCTTCTCCTAGTATGTTCCTAGGCATTTTTAAAAAATTAATTATTTTTATTAACATATAATGTATTACTTGTCCTAGGGGCACAGGTCTGTGAATCGTCAGGCTTACACACTTCACAGCGCTCACCATATCACATACCCTCCCCAGTGTCCATAACCCAACCACCCCCTCCCTGTCCCCCTTCCGCCCAGATGGAATCCATAGGCATTGTTTTTTGTTAACTATGTTGCATATTTAAGATAAAGATACACTATAGCTTTAGATAAGTATGGTTTAGAGGTCTATCTGTAGCTTATAAATTGATATACATAGGCTCAGTACAATTAGGATTGGGTAGCAGTATCTCTGTTTATTGGTCATATGAGCATTTTTTAGTCACCTACTAAATGCCTCCAGGTTCTGGAGGTACAAATATGAAGAACATATTACAGATTTGTATTAGACCAAAGATACTATTCACTCAGATTCTTAAAGATCCACTCTAGTATTCTGTTGGATCATCAGAAACCACAAATTGCAGGCCTTATTACTTCGTACCTGCATAGAATAGTTTCACTGAGTTATCATGATTTCCCTGTAGGTAGATACGAACATTTCCTTTAAAGTGATTTTTTAGGTTTTGTTTTGTTTGCTTTTTTAAGTTAGAAGTCAAGACACTGTGGTCCATTGCTATTCGATGTCCTCAATGCAGAGATTCACATGATAAACTAAGGCTTGAGCTCAAAGTTATAAGGGTTGTTTATCAACCTATGAGTCTGCATATTTACTGTTTGAGATAATAGTAATTATACTTTTATAATTATAGGAATTAAAGGGACTACACATTCTGAATAATCACCAGAACCACCCTCTATCCAGAGGTTCCTTTTAACTACTTTCTCCCCTTACTTCTCTCCAAAGAGATAGTTCAGGTTCTGGAATAAAAACAAACAAATAAATAAGCGAAATAGTAACAGCTCCAGAAACTGGGATATATATATATTTTTGATTCCTGTGATGTTATTTAATCCTTGCAAGAGGCACAGAAAAACCATAAAGAGCATAGAAGTAAGGAAGTTTTGTAACTTGGCCAATGTCACACATTTCATTATTGCCATGCCTGGCTGAATCTAAAGTCCACGCTTTCCCATTCTACCACCTTGCTTCTGGGCCACAGTAGGCTGGGGAAATATTAAAAATATTTCACAACCTGGGTGCCTGGGTGGCTCAGTAGGTTAAAGCCTCTGCCTTCGGCTCAGGTCATGATCCCAGGGTCCTGGGATCAAGCCCCACATTGGGCTCTCTGCCCAGAAGAGAGCCTGCTTCTCCCTCTCTCTCTGCCTACTTGTGATCTCTGTCTGTCAAATAAATAAATAAAATCTTTAAAACAAATAAGCACCTATGTTGAAGTGTTTACAGTGAGGTATTTTTAAAGAAATAACATTGTTGTCATTTTGTTATAAATTTCTAAGGCATCCTAGAATAGTCAATAATGGAACATATACATATAAAACTACATATGCACATATACAAATATAAACACATATACACATATAAAACAAGTGCTAAATATCTCAAAAATCTTCAGTTTCCCAAAAATCCTTCTCTAAACTAAAAACAAACAAACAACAACAAGAAATAACGAACGACAATGAAAATCTTCCTTGACTTGAAATTCTTTATTTCTTTCTCCCCTGATGTTTTTTTCTCCTTGCTTTTTGTCTGGAACACCCTTAGCTTCAGATATTCCCATGGCATATTTCCTCAGCTCATTAAAGTCTTAACTG
This sequence comes from Meles meles, assembly GCF_922984935.1. Classification (NCBI taxonomy): domain Eukaryota; kingdom Metazoa; phylum Chordata; class Mammalia; order Carnivora; family Mustelidae; genus Meles; species Meles meles. The sequence goes on from NC_060070.1 coordinate 30,435,617, forward strand.
AAGTGTCACCTTCTGAGTAAGTTCTCTTCTGACAAAGCAACTTAATATTGTAATACGCACTCCCTTGCACTCCCTATATATTTCCTTGCTTTATTTCTCTCCATAGCACCTACCACATTTGATACAATGTAATATACGTGTTTATTTTGTTATTGTTTATCACCCTTTACCAGAATACAAACTCCAGAAGTCAAAGAATTTTTATCTGTTTTGTTCACGCTTGTATCTCCAGTATCTAGAACAATGACAACACATAATAAATATTTGATTAGTTTTTGTAAACTAAATAAAGGAATAAACTTAAAATAAAACAAAAAGAGAAAAATAAATAGATGAATTAATTATAAAATAGTTAACATTCTCATGCAAAGGAAAGCATCATTCCTGCTAAATGGGTGACATGAATATGCCGAAAATAAGACTTACTACAGAATTAATGATGAATTATTTCATCAATCAAAGTCTTGCATCATACAAAGAACAGAATTATCAACTCACATGGATAAGAGTCAGGGAAGGTTACTTCACATTTATATTTTGTAAGAATATTTTAAGGTGCATCCTGAAGGTGAGGAATAGATCACCAAATGGCAAGGGCATATCAGGTAAAGAGAACAGTTTGTGCACAGCAAAGAGACTTGAAAGAGCAGAACATGATTGGTAAGGGGGAATTAAAGTACTCAAGGAAGGCTGTGGCGTAAGTATCAAGAGAAGAAATACCAGGAAAGCAAAATCAAAGAGGCATGAGAATGACAGTGACAGAGGCTGCATGTGTCATGCTGAGAAATTAGAACTCATTCTTCCAAGAACGGAGGAGTCACCAGACAGTGTTAAGACTGGGAATGACATCACCAGATTGTCATTGCAAAAAAAGACCATTTTGTCTGCATCAGATAGATGAACTTAAATAGGGTACCAGGTGGAACATGGTCAAGGCTGTATGCAGGTGTGTTAACTAAGACAGGGGTGGGAATAGAGAATAGAGCCAAATCTGGGAATTGCAAGATAAAAATGAGAACATTTCAGGGCACCTGGGTGGCTCAGTGGGTTGGGGCCTCTGCCTTCAGCTCGGGTCATGGTCCCGGGTCCTGGGATGGAGCCCCACGCCAGGCTCTCTGTTCAGTGGGGGGCCTGCTTCCTCCTTTCTCTCTGCCTGCTTGTGATCTCTGTCTGTCAAATAAATAAATAAAATCTTAAAAAAAAAATGAGAATGTTTAAGTCATCTATTGAAAATGAGGGATGACAGAAAGACAAGAATCTAGCCTGATCACTGTGGATATGGCTGGGAAACCCAAGAAATAGAGAAAAACCGGGAGAAAAAGAAAGTTCGGAATAAAGACAATGAGTCTGGTTTTTGTCACGTTGGGTTCGATGTGCCTCTAAGACATCCAAATAAAGATGATCAGTCGGGGCTAGATCTATGAGTATGGAACATGGTAGAAACAATTGAAGGTGTAGACAAATTATCTATAGAATTAGAGGCAGAGGAAGGTATGGGGCAGAGGAAAATTTTGGGGGGAAATGAAATAAGCAGAGAACAAGACTAAAAAAACTTGAATATCAGATTTTAAGGAGCAGTTTTAAATATCAGTTTTTCATTACCATGTTATGAATATAAAAATGGAATATATGGCTGAAAGGAAGGGGGTAACAAGGAGAGAGTGATGGCACAGAGACCAAAGTAGGAGAGTTATTTTTTCTCTTGAAGATGGAGTAGTCAGAATTGTCAAGGGCATCAGAGAGGGAATACAAGCCCTCCCCTTCTCCCTATCCTGCATAGAGAAGGAGACAAACAGCAGGAAAAAGCTAGGGGAAAAGTAACTACCAAGAGGCTCATGCCAAATTTATCATGTTCCAGATTTAAATTTAGGAAAACTGGTAGTGTCTGACTGTCACCAGGGAATTATTCTCACTTTATTATTTTCTTCTCTTCCAATGAAAACAAATTCTGCTGATCACTGGGTCTGGTATAAGACGTGTCCCTTCTATTTTGTTAGACCCGCAGATAGGCAGGAATATGACTTGTGTGATTATTGTGGATTAGAAATTTTATTTTCATGTTTTAGGGTTGGCATAAATTTTAAAGATTTTAAAACTGAAGAAAAATTAGCTCTTTGAATATGTTTAAAAATATTCACTGTCGTGTAATCAGAGCTGAAGTAATAATATTCCAAATAATTTTTATGCTAGCTTAAAAAGGAATAAAGAAACTATGTTCAAGCAAAACCAACTTTGTAGAAACACTAATATACCAAGCTATGTAATCAACTATATCCAAATAATTAGGCTTAACTCATAATTGCTTATTGTATGTGCTCTTGGAATTAAAGAACTTGGAGCTTTGTACTTAGATTGTACAACATATAATCATCTTAGATCCAAATTACCCTACTTCCTGAAATAAAATTGAAATTATTTGGTTATAAATTTTATAATACAAAAAGTGCCATAGTATTGAAAATTAGTGTCTTCCAGGAATATATATTTTCATATTAACTTATCTTCTTAAATTATTTTATTTATCCTATTTAAACACAGGTCCAAGATAAAAAAAATTACTATTACTTAATTGTGCATTTTTAAATCAACTCCAAAAGCACAGACAGATGTGTGTGGAATGTAATCTATACATATACTTCATTGAAGTTAAAAAAGTTCGTGAAGAAAGCATTTCTGCTTTTCTTTAGTATATAGACCTTCTTTTTTATATTCATATCATAGAAATTACTCAAAGATCAGCCTGTTAAATATTATAATCCCTTAAAAAAGTGACTTCGCGGGGCGCCTGGGTGGCTCAGTGGGTTAAAGCCTCTGCCTTCGGCTCAGGTCATGATCCCGGGGTCCTGGGATTGAGCCCCGCATCGGGCTCTCTGCTTGGCGGGGAGCCTGCTTCCTCCTCTCTCTCTCTCTCTCTCTCTGCCTGCCTCTCTCCCTACTTGTGATCTCTATCTGTCAAATAAATAAAATCTTTAAAAAAAAAAAAAGTGACTTCGGGGCATCTGGATGGTTCAAGCCCCACGTCAGGCTTCCTGCTCTCCCCTTCTCCCCCGCTCATGTGTGCGCGTTCTCTCTCTCTCTCTCTGAAATAAATAAAAAATCTTTAAAAAATTAAGACACTTTAAAAGAAAAGTCTATATTGATTTCCATGACTGCCTACTCACTAAAATAACTGAATTTTCTTGTCCCATGACCTTGTTTTTTGGCAATTTTTAAAATTTCCTCATACCACAAAGAATTACAAATGAAGGGCAGAACAAATGGCAATGAAAGTACCATAAGCTCATTTTTAAAATTTTTTATTTATTCATATAATGTTTAAAAGATTTTATTTATTTACTTGACAGAGAGAGAGAGAGAACACAAGCAGGAGGAATAGCAGGCAGAGGGAGAAGCAGGCTCCCTGTCTAGTAAGGAGCCTGATGCAGGGCTTCATCCCAGGACTCTGGGATCATGACCTGAGCGAAAGGCAGACACTTAACAAACTGAGCCACCCAAGCACCCCTATGCCCATTTTTTAGAAGATTTATTTATTTATTTTAGACAGGGGCAGGGAGGGGCAGAGACACAGAGAGAATCTCAAGCATTTACTCCCTGCTAAGCACGGAGTCAGATGCCAGGCTTGATCTCAAGACCCCCAGATCATGACCTGAGCTGAAATCAAGAGTTGAATGCTTAACCAACTGAGCCACCAAGGCACTCCTATATGCCCATTTGAAAATTCCTGTAAACCCTACAATCTGTATCTTCTATAGTTTCCTAGAATTCTCTACCTCAATAGCATTCCACCAAAACTTCTTTCTTAAGTGAGATTGTCATCTTTTTTTCAACCTGATTAATTTAGAAATTCTCTTGTTTCTGGTCTTGCCTTGTTCCCTACCATATCCCAATAGCCCTGATATGTTCTCCACACTAAAGGCAGAGAGCCCTTACCAAAAATAGTTCTGTGTCATTCCTTTGTTTAAAATAATGACAACAAAATGAACCAAACCAAACCAACTAACATTATATAACAGTATTTAATTAAACAGAGTATGTTCTGAAGTTGACTGCCTGGGGTCAAAACCCAGATCTACAATTTACTTGCTGTGTAACCTTGGGCAAATTATCCCAATTCTCTGCATCTAAATTTTCTCATGTTAAAAAAAAAAAAGTAGGATGAATAATTCCTTTTTCCTAGAGTATAGTAAGGCATAAATAGCACAAAGCCATCCATTTCATGAAAAAAAAAAAAACCTCAATGGTAACTTGCTGTATTTGAATTTTTTATAGATGTATATACCGGGGTGGGAGGGTGGGGGGTTCTCATTAAACGTCACCATTTGATGAAAATAGAACAAAGCCATGAAATTTGCATTATTATGAGTTTTAAGCCACTACTATATGGGCTCTATGAGGCAGGACAATAGTCCTCTAAAGTATGTATTATCTTTACTTTACAAATGCATCAACTCAGACTTTTAAAATCAAGTAACTTGCTGAAAAGTATACAACAGAGCCCGGATTTCAATACAGAATGTTTTGACATTGAAGACCATAGTAACCATGATAGACCAGTCTACCAGATGTCCCTGTCTCTATGTTCTTTTTCAAGCTCATAGGAAGAAAACTAAATGCGTATATGCCCATCTCATTGACACGCTCAATGGTGGTTTGGGAAGCAGGATCGTATCGTGCAAACATGATAGGTATTGCTATAGACGTGCAGATATGGCAGAAGGAGAAATTTTTAAGGTAGATCCATGAGTCAGGTAATACCCAGGTGCTGATGACAGAATAGTTCATAGCCTTAGGGCTCATTCTGCTCTAGTGTGTATTTGATCCGGTGTAAAATATAGCCAAGAAAACTCACTCATAATGTGATGAATGTTCTCATGGGTGAGGGTCAGGAGTAGTACCAGGTGCTGGGATGTGCTGGAGTAAACTTTCTTTGTGACAGCTAAGCCGGACAGTATGTGTAAGCACGTATGTGTAAATGTGCATGAGCACATGTGTATGCATTTAGTGGATGGGAGGAGTGGAGGCCAGAATGAGAAATTTCTAGGTGAACAGAAATAGGATATTGGGCAACTTGAAAGAAGTTCAATGGCTCATCTGAAAAGACGTAGTGAGGAATTCAGACTCAAAGGTCACTGGAAAGTTACAGGAGCTAGATCATGTCAGGTCTTAGAAGGCTCTTTAAAAAGTTTTGACTTTATCCTTACAGCAATGAGAAGCTATTATTAAGGAGAATGGATCACAATTGCATTTTTAAAGAAATACTCTAACTGCAGAGTGGAGACTGGATTTTAGTGGAAAAGGATTTGAAGTAGGGGGTCAGTTAGAAAGCTGTTAATAATAATCCAGGTTAGAAATAATGGTGATCTTGACCCGAGAAGTACCAGAGAGGATGGAAAAAAAAAGATTTGAGAGATCATACAGGTGTAGCATTGACAACTGTTATAGCCTGATTGAGGGGCCTGAAAAAGGGAAAAACGAAGGGAGATGTTCACATTTCTGTCTTCGGCTGTTGGTGGGCAGAAAAGCCAGTCACTGAAGGAAGCAGGAATGGTGTGATAATAACCTATTTCCTTTGGGACTTATAGAACTGTTTTGATGATGAAGTGAAATAGTTTATATAATAACAACTATCACAATGCCTAGGGCCTTATAGCTCTTTTCTATAGTTATTTTCATTCTCATCTCCTCATTTCCAAAGTTGTTCCAGTGTTCAGTAGCAAAATTGGGGATAGAATTCCAGGCTTCTGTTTACCAGTCCAGAGTTCATTGTTAATGGACTGCTGGTCTATAAACAAAGATGAAACACAGGGATTTTAAAGCAAATATTCAGAACTTATCCTGGAATTGCTTACGAGCTGACAGCTATCCAACTTATTTTTAGTTTATATTTAAAGTGAATCATATGTTCCAAAATGACTGACAGAAACACAGCTTTGTTTCTGAAGCCAATTCTTTTCCATCATTTTTGGACATCATTCAGAGCTATAACAGACTTTCAGGGTGTTTAAAAGCATTCATCCACGACAACAACAAATGCTAATTATCATAAAAAATAAACAGCTCCTGTTAACATCATTCTAAGAATTTTTCCTACTCCAGCACTATATTTCATCTATCATCCCATCTGTTTTGGGGGTGGGAACAAAGAATGGATGAAAGTATAATTATCATGTATCAAACTGGACAACACAACAAAACAGAAATGAATATAAATGGGAGGGATAGCATACATAATAAATAAATCTGGAAAGGGAAAAAAGAAATGTAAATAAAATGGCACAGTGTGTCCTGCAGTAAACAGCAGATACGTAAGTCCATAATGGAGTCAATAATGTTTATCTTGCTAAGTATGAGGTGGATTTTTCCCCATTTCAGTTCATAATCCTTGTTATAATCAGATTTCCTCCCACATGATCAAATAGGCATCTTGTTCACTTGGGAAGTTTACAAATCCTCTCTGTTGAATTCTCTCATTAAAATTCCACCTTGAGACTTTTAAAAATAATTGGAAAAAAAAAGTCTACTTCCAAATATTTATGAATACATTTCAAAGGGAATCTTAGGGTCAGTTCTATCTTATAAAAATATCAAGAACAGCCACTTTCTCAAAAGTTTGTTAAATTAAAAGGGACCAGGGCTCCTGGGTGGCTCAGTCAATTAAGGGTCTGCCTTCAGCTCAGGACCTGATCCCAGCGTCCTGGGATAGAGTCCCTGCATTGGGCTCCCTGCTTAGCAGGGGTGTGGGGGCAAGGGGCTACTCCTCCCTCTCTCTCTGCCCCTCCCCTAGTTTGTGCTCTCTCTCGCTTACTCACTCTCTCTCAAATAAATAAATAAAATCTTTTTAAAAGAAATAATTTATTTCTCTATTTAAATTGCTTCCATGATATAAATGCTTAGAATATTATTTAAAGCAAAAGATCAATTACATATGAAGCTTTGCTTTACTGAATTGCGATTTGATCTTGGTCACAAATCCCATTATCATTTTAGTCAATCACTCAAGAGCTACATATGTGAAATAAAAATGTCACAATACACACACACACACACACACACACACAGAGAGAGAGAATAGTGAAGAAGGTGTACTATCCAGAAACATTTTGAACATTTGCCAATATCCTTTCTACCATGAGGAGTTTTAAGATAATAAGAAATAAATAGAAATATCACATGTACAACATATACCTATATGCACTCATATATGTGTGTATATACCATGTATACATGTATATATGAAGATATGTGATGTTTGGATAGCATTCACCTGAATTAAATCAGAGGGAACAGAGAAGTAAATAACTCACAGATTCACAATGTGTATGTATTCATATTTATATACTTCTGTATATGACCATAAAGAGTTATGGACCAATTTGTAACTGAGGTTTCCCTGGACCATCACATTATAACACCCCAGAAAAACCATTCACATGGAATCTACCATTTATAACTTGACATAAAGAAACTTATCAATGACAGAAAAGTAATGATTTGGGAGTAAAACATCATACAACAAACTTAGTAAGTCTAATTTCAGTTAAAAGACACATCAAATGTACTTACTAAGTTGTTTTTTGAAGGACTTTTATTTATATTTCTAAGTTAAAATTATTCATGAACATTTCACTTTTTAAAATCAGAAAAGTGAAATTACTCTTTTTTTTTTTTGAAATTACTCTCTTAATGGGTATTGAGACTCATTCTTTCTTACCCTAATGAAAATGTTTTTCAAGTTATATTCATTGTTTTCTCAACCCTATAATTCTCTCTTCCGTTGTCTTCCTGGGAGAATTCCTATCTGTCTAGTTGGTCAATTTTATGGGCAAAGGGACTTAGTATTGCACATAGTTCTAAATCTTGCATGCATGAACAAAGTGTGCTACTAGATTACTTTGGGAGAATTTAATTCAAATGAATTTCAATTTTTATGTAAACATGAAGGTATAGTGAAATGTCTTACAATAAATATTATAATCACGTCCTATTTTAAGAGCACTATTTGGACCATTGATAAACATCTTAATGTAAAATTCCTGTCACTATAAAATAATCAATAAAGTATGAACTTCTACCAGTATAGCTGCCAAGGAAAATAAAATACATTTATTTTCCATGCTTTACTTTCATATATTTATCTATGAGACTTTTTTTAATTGCTACTTCAAAACAACAATTCATATATAAAAATAATAATATACATTAGAACAAGAAAGTACAAACAACCTCTAGCCAGCAAACACTCATTAAATACTCATCAAAGACACTGTAATTTTCCCAAATCCCTAAACTATGTCTACACATAGTTCTAAAAACTCTGAGTATTTCAATGGGTATTACATTGTTTCAAATTTGAAAAAAAAAAAAACTTTTCTTAAACTTCAAACATGCTATACAGATATAAAAGTTATTATTTATCATACACATTTTTGGCACATAAATGGCCAAAGAAAATGTTAAGACAAATCCTGAATTTCTTGATAAGTTCCACTAACAGTCAATTGTAAGACTTTACTGTAGGAAACTATCCTGAATCTAGCAGAAGAATTCTTTGAATAAAATTTCAATATTGTTTTATATTCTCTCTATCCTTCATCCAATATTATAGTTCATGCTAACTGATCCTTCACAGGAAAGAAAAGTGCTTATCTCACAAATACAGAGAGGAAGTATGGGATTTAGCTGTTCTTTGGATGTGTGAAATTAGTGTTGATGTTTGATTCCAAATGTCTTTCTATCCCTCACCTTAATTAGAACACCGAAGAAGAACATAGTAAGAATCTTGAATAAGTTTCAGAACGTTGCACATACTTAAAACATAGCCCTGAAGGCTACTGATTTTTCTTACCAGTGCTGTCATCATACACGACTGTGACAGTTTTCCACTTGAAGAACTGCACCAAATCCAAAATGGCACGGCTGAGTGAAGAGAAGTCTGGGTAAAGACTGACATAGAAGGAATCTTTGTTGTCTGACACCTGGTGCTTCCAGCGGGTCTGTATGTGGGGAACCCCCAGAGCATTGCAGATAGACTGCACAGCATTTGCTGAAGAGCTGTGTGAAGGCCCGAAGATGGCAGCTACCCCAAGAGACAGCTGATCGCAGGCTGAAGAGGAGATAGAAGTCGGTCAGTAATGAGGAGAGATGCCAGCTTGCCAACGTTACCACATTATTATCCTAAGCCTGAAGGTTTATCCTGAAGAAAGATTTTGTTTTCCTTATAAACAACATCTACATTTAGAAAATTTCCATATTTTGTTGAACTCCAAACATTATGTTTGTTAGAAGGGAAATTCTTCCAGACATCTGCAGCTCAGTGTTCAAATAATTTTACAAATAATGTCAAAAGAGGGAAAGGAGAAGGGTATTCTAGAATTTAAGAAGGAAGGGGTATGAATGAATATAAACTTCAATGGATTTTAGTGGGTTACAAAATTTGTAAACCCCTTTTAATATTTTGTAAACCGAATGAGATTAACACCTCATAATTCCTAAGACAGTAACCTGTTTGTTGCTAGAACATGGTAGTCTCTGGGCACTTGGGTGGTTCAGTTAGTTAAGTGTCTGCCTTCAGCTCAGTTCCTGATACCAGGATTCTGGGATCTAGTCCCAAGTCAGGCCCTCTGCTCAGCAGGGAGTCTGTTTCTCCCTCTCCCTCTTCTGGCCACCCTACCCCAACTAGTGTTTGTGCATGCTCCCTCTCTCAAATAAATAAATAAAATCTTTAAAAAATGTTTAAAAAGAACATGCTAGTCTGTTATTTTTACATTACTCCTTTGAATTTCTCATTAAGAAACCTATTAATATTTTTTTTATGCTTCACCCATATTCCATATTCTTTGGTCTAAATTATTTCATTTGAGACAGAGCTTCTTCTTCCTAATGGAAATAATCATGAACTATGTCACTAATCAAATGCACTTGTCTTGCAGTTAATGACTTATTTTGCAATTATGATGACAAATGTAGTATTTCACAATAACCTTTACCCTTTTTTTCCAGCCTTTAAAACCTTTCATCACCCTGACATGGTTCTGAAATGTGGAAACTTATTTGTATTCATAAAGATATGAATTCAAAGGGCAGGCAGAATATAGGCTTTGATAAACACTAGTTAGCTGGGGGATAAAAAGGGTACTTTCATCTCACGGAATATTGTACCTTATCAGTTGCCATTAATATTAATGAAATTAGAAGAAATACAGACCAGTTTAGAATTATAAATAATTATGTACATTTCCATCAGGTTAAGATAGCTAATAAAACAATATTAGAATTACAGAAAAGTAAATGTTGTTTTAAAAATATGAATTTAGAGCAAATGCTTTCTAAGTCCACTCCTTTGAGAAAAATCTATATTATGAAATTTAATTCCTGTTAATGCTAACTATGCAAAATAATGCTAACTATGCAAAGAAAAGATGACCCACTTAGACAAGTAAGACTATGGAAACCTCTCGCAAAACACGCTTACTACCAAGATTGTTGTTTGGTTAAAATAATGTGTTGATAATAGTTCTCTATTACCTTCCTTACTTTATAAATGTTAAAGTCATATCCACAAAGTTATTTTTCTATTCTTACCATTAAAAACACAGTCTAACAACATAATGAAATAACAAAATTTATAAATATTCTAATATATCTTCTTAAAATGCAATTTTCCAATATTTTCCATTTATTTTCAGTCATAAGAAGATACATCCACTAGTTTAAAAATAGGCATGGAGTACACATAAATGAAAGTTTTTTGAAAATTTTCCAATAAAGTTTTAAGATTGTGCTGACATTATGAAGTCACTTGGAACTACAGAACTTTCAAGAGAGTCAGTAAATTGAGACAATAATAATAATGTAGTAGAAGACAAGTAATAGAAATAAAAATGTAAGAATGGATTCCAAAACTTGGTAAAATCCACTGATGTATCATTTTATTTAGTGGTTTCTTAAAAATAGGAATACTTTACTAAGAAAACAGGATTATTGGGGAAAAAATCAATTTCACAACACTCATAGACCTAATTGTATTTCATGTTATAAGCTCTTTTTTTTGTAATAGGTAACCATATCACCTTACTGTCCCTGATAAAATTTACATGCATTTTAAAAAGAAATATTTGCATGAAAATATTCCTAATAACTTATTAATTACATTTGGAATTAAGAATTCTCTCAAGAATAGCTGGAAATTTGAATTCCAGAAAATATAATGTTAAATATTTGTCAATTACCTTTTTTGGATGCTTCAAAACTGTCATAGAGGTTTATCTTTTGGGTGTCATAAGTTAGGGTGGTATTGGGTAACAACGTTCTATTTCTATTGATTGTATTCACAGCAAATCTGAATGCAAGCTCTTCAGCTCCCATTGGGCCAGATTCCACATATTCAAAAATGCCACCTGGAAAAAAAGAAAGAATAGTCATACAGTTCTTAGAAGATAAAGAAAATGTATGAAGTTTTCTTTACTTTTATGTATGTATGCACTTATGTGTGTGTGTGTGTGTGTGTGATTTGCTTAAATACATGGAATTTGTGCTTACTTGAATATTTGAGAATGCCCTTTTAGATAAATCTATATCATAAAAATTTCTTTGCTTATTGTTATCATAATTTATCATAATTTAAATATGATTTTGCTTTTCTCTTTCAATAATTCCTTCTTTCAGAGCCTAGGTATATATAGATCTTGCCTTAAGTACCGAGCATTATCCCTCAAACTTTTGCACAGTTCCAGAATAATAAATACTCTATGTGGATATAAAGCTATGAAGTTAAGCATCAGGAAAATAATATTAAATTTGTCTCCATTAATTGACAAATCAGAAATCTTTAGCATAATTTCTATGGCACATACTGTGCTAAATGCCAAAAATACAAATTCACTTGCAAATTCTAATGAATGAGCTTGCAAGAAAAGACAGCAAAGTAGCATTTCTCTATTTGTTCTACTCTAAGTCTTTTTTAGAAGATACTTGGACATTTGTGAAAGATAACTCTCCCCAAGGGTGCCAACCCCTTCATCAGTAAATAATAAGGAAGCATATAATTTAGGCCATAAAATATAAAGTACAATTCAAAAACATGTCTTTTCCATTTGTCACCTTTCACCAGTTATGTCTTAATCCAGTTTCCTCATTCTTGTCTCAGCCTTGCTGCTTCTTAATATTCTCTCTATTCAGTTATGAGTGACCTATGGGACCTTTGCCGCTAACAGAATCTCTTCTTTATTGTTACTTTGGTAATGGAATGAAAGTGTGAGCATCTGATATTTGACACTGCCCAACCACTGTCTTTGGGAAACTAGTATTAGTTTAACAATAGAGAGCATTTATTTTTCTCCCTTTCAAATTTCATTCCATATACTCTCTGAACAGTCATTCACAAACTAAACTCCCTTGAATAATCCATTTCCAAAGTTTGCAATTCATACCTCATCAAAAGTCTTCTGACACATAAACCACAAACTACCTATTCTAAAGTAGTAAGAAGTTATGGTATGGTAACAATTCTAAATTAGCAAGAATCCATGGTATGGTAATAATTCCTATAAACATGAGGAATTAGGAGTCAACAAAACACAGTACTCAGACAAATTCATACTCAGAAAGAATTAGAAAATTTGTTATTTGACCCCATATTAGTTTGAAATATTTCTCTTATTCTTTCAACTAAATTAATGGTATAGTTACCAGAGCAATCAACTTACTGTGAAATAGTTCTCTGAATACAGTTAAAGTCTTTAGAGACTTAGGCCAAGCAGAACAATAACAATTTACATGCCTAAATGGTGTCAAGAACCAAGTCAGATGTCACATATATATGGAGGAGAACAGTGGTGTGAGCCTAGACTCTGAAGCCAAACTGGATATACAATCTTTGTCGCCATTTGCCATCCATGTAAAATTGGTCATTGCTTAAATCCTCAGTCTAAATTTCATCATCTCTAAAAAGAGGATGATAATGAAGGTGACTGCATAGAGTTGTTATAAAAATTAAATGTTATCTTATTACAAAGCACTTAATTAGACTGGTGGCTGCGCTAAAGTAAGCACTCCATAAGTGTCTAAGGTTTCACTGAATCTTCAAAGTAATCCCAAGTAGTATTATTTTATAAGAAAGAACCCTTTTGGCCAAAGATCCTATAGCTATCAAGAGATAGAGCCAACATTACAATCTGTTCATTCAAAAACTTCAAAGCCCTTGCATATTCTAGTACAAACTAGTATTTTTCTTCAAAGTTTTATTCAGGTAAAATATACAAAACCTCATAAAGGCAAAACATAATGACTTTAATAATATGTAATTAGAAATGTAAGATTCTATATATGGAACAGGAAAATAATTGAGCAATTATAAAGTACTTCTTAAATTTAATTAGAAATAAAGTTTCAATTATAGAAATGCAAACCTGAAGTTATTTCTTAATGGCAAAATAAAATGAAAAACTAAATCTTCTACTTTCCTCAGTTCAAATTATAGTTTCTATGTGATATAAATACAAAAGACAAAAGAAGGAAACAGAAATGATCAATATTTGATGACTGTGGGATAAAATATTCCTATTCTTTATCTCTCTTGAAAACAAATAATTCAAATTTAAGTTTACATATTTATTACTGCTTTGAATATTTAAGGAAATCTTTGTAATTCCTCAAGATAACCCATTTTTATCTTAATTAAATAAAATAATTAAATTTTATTGATCCAAAGCCAGAATTGAAAATTTTGTATATAAAAATCAAAAATATCCATGTAAGTTTCATAAGCACAATATCTTCTATAACACCTTCTGGCCATGTTAACTCAAAGGAGGGAAGGAAGGAAGAAAAAGAAAGACCACTACTCCTGTTTTGTGGAGGGTAAGTATGGACAGTGCAGTAAAAGAATTTAGCAAAGAATTACTTTCAAAAAAATATTGGGTGGGTGCCTTAAATTTATGTGGGAAACAAACAGAGCTTTTGTAATTCTATTTAAAATTTTGGAAAGTTTAGTAACATCTAACATAATAATTGATCAAAGAAGAAAAAAGTACTGTCACCATATTAGATGGTTTAATGACACCTGATAGATATCATTAGTTATTCTTGATTAAGAAAATATTATCAGGGGCGCCTGGGTGGCTCAGTGGGCTAAAGCCTCTGCCTTCGGCTCAGGTCATGATCCCAGGATCCTGGGATCTAGCCCCATATCCGGCTCTCTGCTCAGCAGGGAGCCTGCTTCCTTCCCCTCTCTCTCTCTGCCTGCCTCTCTGCCTACTTGTGATCTCGCTCTCTGTCAAATAAATAAACAAAATCTTTAAAAAAAATTTTTTTTTCAGAAAAAAATAATGGAGTCATAATGAAGCTTTACTAAGATAAAAATCACACATTAATAGAAATATTATATTTAAGAGTAAAACAGAAACAAAGTCCCAGTAATGTCAGGAAAAAGATAAGAATGTCTACAATATCCACTTTTACTATTATTTTGGAAATTTTAATAAATGTAATTAGAAATAAAAATTACTTATTAGAACATAGAGTCCATTTTAATTTCATTCTATATATAGAAGAGACACAAATATCATTTGCCAATGGCATTTAATCATAACGATGAAAATAAAAAAATTGAGAGAATTTATCATGGAAAAAACCTCTCCTAAAGCAAATATTAAACAAATGAGTTCTTTAGGTAGAGGAAAAATGATCCCAGAGGGAACCACTACACTGCTTAAATGTATGAAGTATAAAGAAAGGATAAATATGTGGGTGAAAGCAATAAATTTTAACTAAACAAGCAGGAACAGTAACATCTTATGATGTTTGTAATGAATTTAAATCAAAGCGAACCATAAGAGACTATGGACTCTGAAAAACAACCTGAGGGTTTTGAAGGGTCAGGGGTGGGAGGTTGGGGCAACCTGAGGGTTTTGAAGGGTCAGGGGTGGGAGGTTGGGGGAACAGGTGGTGGGTAATGGAGAGGGCACGTTTTGCATGGAGCACTGGGTGTTGTGCAAAAAGAATGAATACTGTTACGCTGAAAAAATAAATAAAATGAGAAAAAAAAAATCAAAGTACATTCTAATAACAACACAAAAGTTGAGAAAATCATAAATAAAATTAAAGAATGTTAATGTTCCAGCAATATTGGGAGGATGATAAAGATAATTATTTTAGACTGTAATAATGCACCAATACATATTTAAATTTCTAAGATAAAGACGAAAGTAATGAAATAACATATGATCAAAAATTTTAAAAGAAAAATGACCTAATAAAAAACATTTTATTTGTCCAAAAAGAATCAGAAACATAAGTAAAATAGAAAAAACACTAAAAGAATTAGTAAGATGACATAAGTGATCCAAAAGAAATGTATCAGTAATTACATTAAAAGTAAATGAAATAGATTCACATTTTAAAGTTTAAGATTATCCAACAGAATAAAAAGGCACAAAACTGTAAGCTACCTTTAAGAGTAATGGTGAAAAATAAGAAAAGAGATGGGTAAAAATTGGTTCTAAAAACACACTAACCAAATAAAACCTGGGGAAGCTATTCCAATGTTAGATAAAGTAGACTTGAAGAGAATAAAGGATGTCTATCATAATGATAAAGACGTCAATACACCAGAATGATAAAATTCAGACTCTATATACACTAACAAAAAAACAAACAAACAAACAAAAAAACCTCCCACATACTGACAGGGCTAGAAGGAGATACAGATCATAGTGAGAAACATTAAAACACCACTCTTAGTAGCTCACAGAAGAAGCAGACAAAAAAAAAAAAAAAGAGTTAAAATTTAGATGATCTAAAAATATTTGACTTAATTAACAAAGATGAAACACACTACCTCATAATGATAAAATAATTTTTTTCAAGTGAATGTTTACCAAAATTGATCATAAGCTAGGCCATATACTAAATCTCAACACATTTAAAAGGACTGAAATAATTCAGAGCGTGTTCCCTCATCATAGTGATATTAAACTAGAAATAAATAACAGAAAGATAACTTGGAAATCCCAAATTTAGAAATTAAAGAACATATGCCTCAGTAACCCATGGGTCAACAATGAAATCATAATGGTTATTACCAAATCGGGGAGCAAAATAAAACCGAAAATTTGGCACTTAAAACTTGTAGAATACAACTAAGTCCATGCTTAAAAGAAAATTTAAGACTAAAAATCAAAACAAAAATTTAAAAAATAGAAGACTAAAAATCAATGATCTAAGTGCCATCTCAAGTATCTAGGAAAAAAAAGAACAAATCAAATCCAAAGGAAATAGAAGAAAAAAATAATAAAGATCA
Organism: Meles meles; assembly: GCF_922984935.1. Lineage (NCBI taxonomy): Eukaryota > Metazoa > Chordata > Mammalia > Carnivora > Mustelidae > Meles > Meles meles. The sequence goes on from NC_060070.1 coordinate 30,451,914, forward strand.
GAGCAGAAATAAATAAAATAGTAGATAAAATAATGCAATAGAAAACATACATACAAAGCCAAACTTTGGTTATTTAAAATATTATTAAAATTTCTAAAATTTTAATGAGTCTAATCAAAAATAAGAAGATAGAACTTAAAAAAAAGTTGCACACCAACTCTTCATGAACATATAGATGCAAAAATCCTAAATACAGCAAATTGAATCTAGCAAAATATAAAGACAATAATACATCAAACCAAATGGGTATGGAGGTTCCTCTAAAAGTTAAAAACAGAACTACCCTAGGATCCAGCAATTGCACAATTTATACAAAATTGTGTATATAAAAGAATACAAAAACATTAATTCAAGGGGTTACATGCACCCTCTTGTTCATGGCAGCAAATAATGATTATTAGCCAAATTATGGAAACAGCCCAAGTGTCCACTGACTGATGAATGGATAAAGAAGATGTGGTATATGTATACAATGGAATATTAACCATAAAAAAGAATGAAATCTTGCCATTTGCAATGATAGGGATAGAACTAGAGAATATTATGCTAAAGGAAATAAGTCATTCAAGGAAAGACAAATACCATACCACCACATTCATATGTGGAATTTAAGAAACAAAACAAACAAGCGAAAGAAGAAAAGAAAAGAGAGAAGTAAACCAAGAAACAGACTCTTAACTATAGAGAACAAACTGATGGTTACCAGAGGGAAGGGGGTGAGAGGAAAGGTGAGATTAAGGAGTGCCCTTGTGATGAGCACCAGGTGATGTATGGAAGTGTTGAATCACTATATTTAGTGAAACTACACTGTATGTCACTACACTGTATGCTAACTGAAATCTAAATAAAAATTTAAAAAGAAAAAAAATAAGTGGGGTTTATTTTAGGAATTCAAGATGTGCTTAACATTTGAAAATAATTCTATATAGTTTAAAATATTAAGAGAAAATGGAACGATCTTTTTGATAATTATGACAGTATCATTGATAAATTTCAGCTTCAAGTCACGATTAAAAGCTCTGAGCAGAGTCCATAGTCTCTTATGGTTCGCCTCCCCTTTCAATTTTTTTTTTTTTTTTATAAACATATAATGTAGGGTTTTGAAGGGTCGGGGGTGGGAGGTTGGGGGAACAGGTGGTGGGCAATAGGGAGGGCACGTATTGCATGGAGCACTGGGTGTTGTGCAAAAACAATGAATACTGTTACGCTGAAAAAATAAATAAATTTAAATACTGAAAAAAAAAGCTCTGAGCAATTTAGAGATAGAAGAGAACTTCTAAGCAGATACAGAGTATCTATAAACAACCTACATCAACCATCACACTTACTGTATAATGCTGAAATCTTTCCACTTAAGACTGGAAATGAAATAAAGTGCTCACTATGACCACTTTTATTTAGCATTGCAATGTAGGTCCTCTTTAGGGCAATGAGTAATTAAACTAAAATAAGTAAATAAATAAATATAGTAAGTTTTGAAAAGGAAGAAAAAAATTATGGTTATTCCTGGATGAAATGATTGTATATGTAGAAAATAATACAGATAAATTACTAGAATTAAAAGAACGAATTTAGGGGCGCCTGGGTGGCTCAGTGGGTTAAAGCCTCTGCCTTGGGCTCAGGTCATGATTCCAGGGTCCTGGGATCCATCCCTGCGTCGGGCTCTCTGCTCAGCAGGAAACCTGTTTCCTCCTCTCTCTCTCTCTCTGACTGCCTCTCTGCCTACTTGTGATCTCTATCTGTCAAATAAATAAATAAAATCTTTAAAAAAATAAAATAAAATAAAAGAATGAATTTAGCAAGATTTTATTGGATATAAGATTAATGTACAAAAATATATTTCTACATATCAACAACAAAGCAAAATGAAAAAATTATAAGTATCATTTTCAATAGCATCAAAAACTTTAGATATGTTGAAATATAACATAGGATGTGCAAAATATTGTGGTGAAAAGTATAAAACATTATTGAGAGAAAATAAGAACTAACTAAACAGGGATATACTAAACTTATGAAATAAAGAACTCAAGATTTTAAAGATGCTAATTCTCCACAAATTGTTCTATAGTTTAGTATAATCCCAATCAAAATCAGAGCAGATTCAAATACATACAGAAATGCAAAGGGCCTAAAATAATAAAAGCAATCTTAAGAGAAACAAACACTGGAGGGCTTATGCTACCATATTTCAAGAATTGTAATAATTAATTCAACTATAAATTACATATAAGTGATAATGTTATAGTGCCAAAGAAAAAGAATTGTATTTTCAATAAATATGTCTGGATCAATTCAATAATCACACTTAAAAAATCATTTCAATCACATGGCTGAGTGTGAAAGTTAAACAATAATGTTAAAAACAAGCTACGAAAAGATTTCTTAACAAAAAAAAAAGAAGACAAAAACTATTAACTATAAGGTAGAAATATGATATATAACACATTAAAATTAAGAATTTCCAAGTTCAAGAAACAATTCAGAGGATGTGTCTGTGTGTGTGCGTATGTAAGACAGAGAATCATCTCTTGAAAATATTCATAAAAAGAAAACAGCAGTCAAATCAATAGAAATGTGGGTAGGAAACTTGAACAATCACTCTCCCCTATAAAATTCAAAGGGACAGTAAACATACAAAAAGGAGTTCAATTTCATAGTACTCTGGACAATAAAAATTAAAATTATAGTTCAAAACAATTTTACAGACACTCAAATGATTATGATGAAAAAGACAAGTATTATCAAGTGTTGTTGAAAATGTGGAGCAAGTAGACCTCCCATGCATTTCTGGTCTCTCTAGAAGTGGGTACAACCTACTTTGAAAATTGTGCTTCAGGGTCTTCTAACATTGAAAATCCACAAACCCTCTGGCCAAAATTGTACTCTGGGATACACACCCAACAAAAAGTGCATGCATGTCCATCAAAGATCATGTATTCGGTAATCACATGCAAAAACATAAGATGAATCTCATAAACAAAATATTGAGTGAGGGCGCCTGGTTGGCTCAGTGGGTTAAGCCGCTGCCTTCGGCTCAGGTCATGATCTCAGGGTCCTGGGATCGAGTCCGCATCCGGCTCTCTGCTCAGCGGAGAGCCTGCTTCCTTTCCTCTCTCTCTGCCTGCCTCTCTTGTGATTTCTCTCTATCAAAATATTGAGTGAAAGAAGTCAGACACACACACAAAAAAATACTGCTGTCTGAAATCATTTTTCAAAAACTTCAAAAAATAGAGGTGGGGTAAGGAGGGTACATGATGTGCTTCTGAGGTGCTGCTGATGTTCTGTTTCTTAACCTCAGTGTTTGGATATGTATTATTAAAGCTCTAATACTCTATAATTTGTGCACTTTGGTACATATGAATCATCTTTTAATAAAATTTTATTTTAAAAAACAATTGCATGAGATGCCTGGGTGGTTCAGTTGGTTAAGCAACTGCCTTCGGCTCAGGTCATGATCCCGGGTCCTGGGATAGAGCCCCACATCAGGCTCCCTGCTGATCAGGGAGTCTGCTTCTTCTCCCTCCCCCTTTGCTACTCCCCTGCTTGTTCTCTCTCTCTGTCAAATAAATAAAATCTTAAGAAAAAAAAAAATGCATAAAAGCACTAAGGCTTTTCTAAGTTTGATAGCACAAGCAATAAAAATAAATTCAATATTGCTAAATGTAACTGGAGTGTTTGAAAAATAATCATAATCGAACACATATGATTAAAGAAAGGCAAATAAGAAGATATACAAAAGTATATTAACAGAATAGAAACATAACATTAAAAAACAGAAGAGAGAGGTGCCTGGGTGGCTCAGTCAATTAGGCATCTGTCTTCAGCTCAGGTGATGATCCCAGGGTTCTGGGATTGAGCCCCACATCTGGCTCCCTGTTCAGTAGGAAACCTGCTTCTCCCTCTGCAGCTCCCCCTGCTTGTGCTTGCTCTCTCTCTCTCAAATAAATAAATAAATATTTTTTAAAAAAGATTAGTATCTTCAATATATAAATAACACTAACAATAAAAATATGATCACTGCAACAGAAAAATTGGCAAAGAATATGAATAGATAATTTATAAGCAATATATGCAAATAACTACTGAACATATTAAAATGCTCAAAAATAGGAAAGACTAAAACAAAGAATTTTTAGGATTAAATTTGTTTAGGTGTGTGAGAAAAGCACAGTTGAAAAGAAAAAGAAATTGATAAACTTTTTTGAAAACCTTTATTTAAATCTATCAGGCTTTAAAAACATCATACACTTAAGTCTGCTAATTCTACCTGTAGGATGCAACCTGAAGAAAAACGTGGCTCATTTAGTTGTGAGGATGTTCACTTTGTTCGTAAGAACAATATGATTAGAGGGGCACCTGGGTGAGTCAGTGGGTTAAGCCTCTGCCTTCAGCTTGGGTCATGGTCTCAGGGTCCTGGGATCGAGCCCCGCATTGGGCTCTCTGCTCTGTAGGGAGCCTGCTTCCCTCCCTCTCTGCCTGCTTCTTTGCCTACTTGTGATCTCGGTCTGTCAAATAAATAAATAAATAAAATCTTTAAAAAAAAAGAATATGATTAGAAATGCTCTAACCATCCAATGGTAGACACAAATTATGGTACATTTAATTAATTAATATGTATCTAGCCATTTTTATATTCGATAGAAGTTATTCGATGACAAAAATGCTTTATAAGTAGTTACAATATATACTTATGCATAGTAAGTATTAAGTATGGTTTATTTCAGATGACAGGCATTTGATTAATTTTCTTCTTTCCACTTGTTTGTACATTTTATGTATGTATTTATTTGCTTACTTATTTATGAAAGAGAGAGAGACTGTGAGAGCAGGAAGGGGCAGAGGGAGAGGGAGAGAATCCTAAGCAGTGTCCGCACCCAGCCCAGAGCCAGATACGGGACTCCTTACCATGACCCTGAGATCATGACCCCAGCCAAAATCAAGAGTCAGATGCTTAACCGGCTGAGCCACCCAGATTACCCTTATTTATACATTTGAAATTGTTAACAATGAATCTGTGCTTTTATACTTTTTAAAAAAATGAATAAAATATGTTTTAAAATGAAGTTAGACTATTATTAAGGGGTAGCAGAAAACAGGAGAGTAGCTAGAGGACACTATGAAATCTCTGGGTGTTTATGCATTTTTCTTTTATGATGAGAAAGACAGCAAGTTTATATGATGGGGAGAGAACGATAGAAAGAGAAAGGTAACAGGTAGAAAAGAAGGTTTTACTGATGAAGCGAGGTGGCTCAGGAGCAAGACAAGATCAAATCCAAAGGAAATGGTAGGTAAACCTGGGGAGAAGGACACTTCATTCATTGAATCAAGAGGCAATTATCTGCGATCTGCTGATGTGAAGATGGGCAGGACACTGAAAGAATTCATGTTTTATCTATTTTCTTTGTGAAGTAGAAAATAAGGGCCTACAAATTTGATTCTCTAAGGAAGAAATCAGCTATTTTTTTCCCCTAAAAGTATATCTTTGGCTTTAAAAATTGCTAATAAAAAATTGAAAGGCAAAGCATTTTGTATATCTGTTCATAAACCTACAAAAGGATAATTGTTCACCTGATTTTGAACAGATCCTTTTCTCTTTACATAGCTTGAGAAAAATAATACCCATTTTGCACTATGTACCTTCTATAAAAAGTGCTTCCAGACTTATTAATTTTATTATGAAGTGTCAGAAGTGTACATAGCATTTCATAAGCATGTGGTACATGAAAAGAGAATTGCTACCCTAAGGAGTTCAAAAATCATGTTTGGTAGGTAAAGTACATCCCGGAGTAATAAAGAGCACAGAAGAACTATACGATCCTAAAGAAGCATTTTAGTAACTTATAATTATGGGCTTTCCTGAGACTTGTACCAAGATTCACCCAATTTCACATTTTCAAGAACCTAAAGCCTACTTTCTCATTATCATCAAATTCCCTATTCTCTATTGGATACAAGCAACACTCCACTGCTTTCTTATACTTACCTTCGGCTTTTGAAAATTTAAAAAAAAAATCAGCTACAATAATCATTCTCACAGCTTTATTTTTGTTTAGTTTTGTTGTTTTGTTTTTGTGTGTGTGCTTTAATTCAGAAAGAGTCACCATATCTCACATAACCCCTATATCAAACAATAAAATGCCTCCAGTTCTTTCTCCAAGCTTATTGTAAAAGTTAATAGCTCTTGTCACTCTATAATAGGCTTGATTAAGAAAGAAGAAAAGAAACAGATGAGAATAGCCTTCCTTTCCATAGGTCTATTTGCCCTACCTTGTTTTGTAGATATGAAAGAACATATGGCAAGGAATCCTTTGTTTACACAAAACTCCCCCAAACTGAAACTTTTACTATTTCATAAAAGCAATATAAAGCAAGACTTGAAATAAAAAGTTTTATATTAGCTAATTGCTGAAGCCTCTCCAAATCTTTTCTCTTTTAGATATATTTAATCTACTCCTGAGGACTGTATGACTCATAAACCTGTGACAAATGTGCCAACCAACATCACATGTAATTTCTGAGGTGGTTCAAATAGGTCTTTTCTTAAAGTAGGTAAAAATCATCATTTTATAGATGTTTAATTTAATAAAGAAATCAATGCTATGAATGCTATTCTCTCAGAAGACGGGCTAGTTTTTTCCCCATCAACTGTTAAAATAATGTTATTTTCTATCTAAATAAATGCAAAACATGTTCTCTTCACTTTAATTTTGTACAAATCCTTATCCAAAGGATAAAATCAGCATGCTTTTTTGTAAATGTGAAAGGCTATTTTTAAAAATGGCCTAGATATTAAATGGCATTAAGAAATTGTTTCTTTTTCTCCTTAGGCAAAATGATGCTATAGTGGTTGTATAAGAAAAAACTCTTGTTAATAGGAGATCCATGATGAAGAGTTTGGGTGTCATAAAAACAAAGATGGAAAAATGTTAACAATTAATTAATTAATCAAGGTGGCAAGCATATGAGCATATATGTTACCATCTGATCTTTTCTGTGTATTTTTAAAGTTCATAACAAAAGTTTGGGCAGGGGGAATAAAAAGAGGAAGAAGAAATCAAACTCCTATATTTACCATTTTGTTATTACTGCCTGTTTTTAAACAGATTTTTCATTAAATTAATCTGCAAGCAGTTATAAAAATACTATATGGTCAAATTGTACTATTACTGTAAGTGTAATAGAGAGAGGAGTCTAAGAATGACATAATCAATAAATCACCTGGTCTACACATCCTTTGGATACTTAGATTGCTTCTACTACTGCATATGGCTCTCCTGGAAAGGTTAATTTGCTGCCATTTGATGTTTTCTCTTATTTCCTGGGAAAGCTCTAGCACTGAGTGTCTCTTACTTCCTAGGAAAACTCAAGCACCAAGTTCTTCTACATATTAATCCATCATCTGTTCCCCTGATCGTTCTGATCATTTGCTCTGATTAGAATAAATTTAAGCCCAACTTTCATACAGTCATAATCCAAAATTTGAAAACAGATAGCATCTTCCTGCTGTATTTTTTTTTCCAGGTTAAAAGTTTCAAATCTTTTGCTTATCACATGAGTATTCTGATCTTTCATTTTTCCAGTCATTTCTTCTCCGAAAATACTCCAGTGTATCTGCAGCTTATTGTGGGTCCGTTTTTTAACCATATTCCAAGTGGGTCCAAGCAAAGCAAAGTACAAAGAGGTTGTCAATTTCCTAAACTCATGTAGCATACATAACATAAATAGATTCTTTTTAGAACACAATATCATAATATTGATTCCTCTTAAGCTATATATTGTTAAGAGTTTGTTTCTAATGTACTATTTTTTAATTTTTCATATATGTCTCTGATAAGTATTATCTATTTATTGTTGCCTAATTTTCTAATTAAGATTATTTGGATTCTGACTTTATCATCAACTCTTTATTAATATTAGTGTATTCAAAATTCTAATGCATCCAGATCAGTTTCTAATAGTACAGAGATATAAGAAATGTTTCTTTTTACTTTGCTATTAGAATGGTCACATTCAATTTTATTTCTAAGTCCAAGTCAGTGATAAAAATGATGAGCAAGACAGAGTTAAAGACAAAACCTCAAATCTTAACCCCAAGAACACCCCACTGGAGGCTTCTCCTACTATTAAACTAGCTAGTAATCTTAATTATTCTAGCTAACAGTTCATTGGTTTCCACCATTTCTGCTGGAACATCACTGTAAACCTTTCCACATGCATGACTAGGTCCAAATACTTGGAAGTACATCTTCCATGCTGTAGTAATGCATCTCTAGTGGATTTTTCAGACTTGTCCCTACTCTGTCTTCCTTCTGCAACTGAAGTAATATTTCTAAAATGCAACTTGTCATTTAATTTCTTAAGATCTTTCAATAACTGCCTAATTTTTAAGCTTAGGGCCATTTACAAAGTTCTTCACAGTCTATCTTCTGTCTCTTTCTCCAGTCTCCTTTCTTGCCATTCCCACTTTCCCAGTGCTTTCCCATTATATTAAACCATCTACCTTTCTCTGAGTGAACCAGAATCAAATGCCACCATTTCTTCCAAGTGATGTTCCTCTGCCCAGGAACCTAGCTCCTACCACAGATACACACACACACACACACACACACACACACACACCCCACATACACATCTGTAACATTTCCTCTCTCCTAATGTATCATGAGCCTTTGGCATAGTCACTTTCTCTGGGACAACATTCCTCATTGTCCCTTACCCCCACCTGGCTAAATTGTGTCTCTGATTTGCATTCCCTTGGTTCCAGATCACTTCCAAACATCATAATGTATAGTCCTACACTCTGAAGCTTAAGAAAGTTAAGTCAATATGAAACATGTTTAAATTTGAGCTCACTCTGAAGAATGAAATCTTCTAATAGTCAACATTTATTGAGAGCACACTGTATATCAGGCATTGTGATAAACATTTTACAAGCATTAATAGAAAGTCATCAAAAAAGGTAATTGAATCACTTTTTCTTTAATTAATATATTTCCCATTGTTGTAATATTTTATTTTTTTTTTAAGATTTTATTTATTTATTTGACAGACAGAGAGCACAAGTAGGCAGAGAGGCAGGCAGAGAGAGAGAGGAGGAAGCAGGCTGTCCGCAGAGCAGAGAGCCCGATGCGGGGCTCGATCCCAGAACCCTGGGATCACGACCCGAGCCGAAGGCAGAGGCCTTAACCCACTGAGCCACCCAGGCGCCCCCATTGTTGTAATATTTTATATTTTAGTTCTGAATATAACGCTGACATTTAAGTAGTCTACGTTGTTGAGTCTAAGAATTGCTTTCCTCCTTTATGCTCCATAGTCTCTAAGGCAGATTAAATCTTAGAGCAAAGGACTTGCTTTACTGAGTCTATTGTGTTCTGCTTCAGCAAGATCTTGGAGCTTGTTCAGCACCCTAAGTATCTTGCCTTAGGACAGTTACACAATCAGTAGGTGATGGATGCTGGATTAGGACCCAGGAGACCACAATCCAGGCCTCGTCTTTTAATGACTATACTGTACTGCTTCCTGCTAAGTGATACTGCCACTCTGTTTTCAATCTCTTGTTCTTTTCACAGCCACTTTCCTTTTTCTGGATGGTAAGCATTTTGAAAAAGATTCTTAAAGTTTTATATCAATATGAAGTATGGCTATAACATTCAGAAGCTGATTTTGTGTGAATTTGATGGATGCCATCCTACTGACCTATGTATATGCAAGCAGAAAATCGCATGTGCACAGGGGCCTGGTTGCTTGACACACCATGAAAAAACGAATTAGCAGGCCATAGCTCCTCAAAGTGGGATGGTGTGGGAAGCACATACTATGAGGGGTGAATTTTCCAAGGGAAGAAGTAGTGACCCATCTCTACTGCATACTGAGAGACACCTCCTACCCTCCCCACTTGCTTCTGAATCTTCTCAGCCATGAAGCAAAGTGTATTTTTAATTTAATGAATAGACTGACTCCAGTCTTTTGAGCCATATTTCTAGTAACAATAATGTTCTTCACCCCAATGTTACTAAGTCTCATCTAGACATACGAGCTTGCAGCTCTATAAATATTTCAAGTAAACAAAATACTATACAAACAGGTGGCTAATGAAAAGTTTGTCTGTAGAATGTCCTGGAGTTTTCTGAAGTTCTAGCACTCTGCAATTCTTCACTATAAAAGGTATGAAAGCTACTCTTGCATACATCCTCCCCCATCTATCATACTCCATTCAACTCAAACTTGTGCTAGGCCTTTGGAAAAAGGAAGCTGCTGATGCAGTCTAAAATAGAGACTATCTATCTGTTAGAAGGCATTATACAAACCAAAATCAAGTTGTAGGAAATAATGTCATAGTATCCCACTAAATAAAGATTGGCTAGGCTCAGGCATATAAATGTGCTTTCTTATTATAAAAATAAATAAGCTTTTAACTTTACAAACCTCCTATTGTTTACAACATATATTTTGCCAGTAGACAGATTTATTTATTTATTTTTCCAGTGGATTTTTCCTTCTACAAATGGACCCTTGAAATCATACACAGAACTATGGAGTTACACATTCAAATAATATTACTTTTAAAGCAGATGCACTACATACTGTGAGGAAAATTGGGAAATGGGTACTTAAATGTTAGCAATTTAAGACCTAGAAGGAATGCATACTGATTGGGAAGGCAGATGCTTGAATAATATCAAGATATAAATAGGACAGATCAAACTGAGATAACAGGGAAGGCAGCCACATGAATAATCACCATAAGCAGTATAAATAACATCAACTATTTGAGGCCAAGAGCACACACTTTAATTATATTGATTTTTAAAAAAATAGGTCAGCTAAATAAAAAGAAAAGGCAAAAAGTGATTGAATGAGCAAGTCCATTTGCAATCCAGACCTCTGTGTTTTGTTTTGTTTTTTCCTTCTGCAAAATGTAGGGAATGGGTGAAATGATCTTGAAGATCAGAGAGTCAGAAAACTTTCATGATTCTAAGGCTGCTTGAGAACTGCAAAGTAAATTGAGGAGCATAACTGATTATGTCAGAATTTAAAATGTGGTTAACTGCCAATCTCCTGCAAATGTGGAACACTCTAACACCCTAACATCAATTTCCAAAAAAAAAAAAATTGACTTGAAAAACCAAGTGTCCAAATATTACCAAGTTCAATCAATAAAAATATAGATGGAAATTCATTTTGAGTTTGCAAAGAGCTACACAAAGACGTTAGGAGGGTATATTAGAGACATTAAAATAAACTTTAGGTTTTAATCCAGAAAGATTAATTAAAAAGATGGCTAGCAAATTGATGTTTTAAAAAATCCAAAATCAATTTAATAGCAATAGTGCAATCCATAAAGCAGTTTAAATATGTAATTTGATATTACATATAATATAATTTACAATACTTATATGGACTATTACTTCAAGAAAGTCTTTTAATTCCCTCTTATATAATTATTTTGCTAAGTTTCTTTTAAAAATAATCCTTAGGCTATCTGCTGGAGCCATGTATTTTTGTGTTTATTATTTTGTTTTAACTAAGGAGATAAAAGGAAATTTTAAAAGTAACTGCTTGCTTTCACCTTTTCAGGCAAGGTTTCTTAAAACACTAAAAAATATTTTTGTTTAATAATCTAATCGAGAAATGGGAAGAAGACATAAACAGAAATTTCTCCAAAGAAGACATACAAATGGTCAATAGACACATGGAAAAATGCTCAACATCACTCAGCATCACGGAAAAACTAATCAAAACCACAATGAGATACCATCTCACACCAATCAGAAAGGCTAAAATTAACAAGTCAGGAAACAATGATGTTGGTGAGGATGCAGAGAAAGGGGAACCTCTTACATTGCTGGGGGGAATGCAAGCTGGTGCAGCCACACTGGAAAACAGTATGGAGGTTCCTCAAAGAGTTGAAAACAGAGCTACCCTATGACCCAGCAATTGCACTAATGGGGTATTTACCCCAAAGATACAAAGAAGTGATCTGAACGGGCAACTGCACCCCAGTTTTTATAGCAGGAATGTCCAAATAGCCCAACTATGGAAAGAGGCCAGATGTCCATGGACAGATGGATGGATAAAGAAGATGTGGTGTATATATGCAATGGAATACCCCCCATCCCTCGAAAGAATGAAATCTTGGGACGTTGAGTGACTCAGTCAGTTAAACATCTGCCTTCGGCTCAGATCACACAATTAAGAATAAGGTCTCTGTTGTTGAATCACTATGTTATATACCTGAAACTAATATAACACTGTATGTTGACTAACTGGAATTAAAATAAATACTTTAAAAAAAAGAGAGAGAGAGAGAGAAGATCTCTGAAGTTGGCCTGCTTGAGATCATAGTCCACTTCAGCCTTTATACTGAGCAGCCTTAAAAAAATCACTTAATTTATTTTATACCTCAGTTTCCTATTGGATTGTTATTTGTGTTACTAAGTACCAACTTCATAGGATTGTTGTGAAGTTTAAAAGAAAGAATAAATTAAAATTCCTAGAACAACAGGCTATTTCAATAAAACTTAGCTATTTCATTTTAGTTATGTCTAAATATTTATTTATAGATATATAAATATAAAATAAATATACATATATAGAAATATGTCAGACAGGACAGACATTAAAGTATTAATGGAGGACAGCTATGAATAACTGAATTATAGATAATTACTATTTTCTAAACATCTTGGAGTAAAAAGAATTTTATATATCTGAGATACTTTTACAAGCAGAAAACGTTTGATAATGGAGTAATTTGAGACAGAACATTATACCATTTTAGATTCTTAGTATAAGACAGAACCTAAGCAAAAGGCAGAATATTTCCAATCTTAGGGAAATATCCAAATATAGATTCAGCAAATTTGGCTCATCACTATAGAAATGAACCACTTTAGTTTGGGATAATCCCATTTGTTTATTTTAGCTTTTGTTGCCTTGCCACCAGGAGAGTGGTCCAAAAAAATACTGCTAAAAGTACTGTTAGGGAGCTGTCCATGTTTTCTTCTAGAAGCTTTACAGTTTTGAGGTCTCACATTCAGGTGTTTAATCCATTTTAAATTTATTTTTGTTATGGTGTAAGATAGTTTTCTAGTTTCATTCTTTTGCATGTAGCTGTCCAGTTTTCCCAAAATCACTCTTTGAAGAGATTATCTATTCCTTATTATGTATTCTTGTCTCCTTTGTTATATATTTGACCATATGTGTGTGGGTTTATTTCTGGACTCTTTATTCTTATTCTAGCGATCTATATAATTTTTCATGGCAGTACCATACTGTTTTGATTACTATATCTTTGTACTATAGTTTGAAATCAGGAAGCATGATACCTCTGTCTTTGTTCTTCTTTCTTAAGATTGTTTTGGCTATTTGGAATCTTTTAATATTATTTTTTATTTTTTTTTATTTTTATTTATTTGACAGAGAGAGAGATCACAAGTAGTTGAGAGGCAGGCAGAGAGAGAGGAGGAAGCAGGCTCCCCTCTGAGCAGAGAGCCCGATGCGGGGCTAGATCCCAGGACCCTGAGATCATGACCTGAGCCGAAGGCAGAGGCTTTAACCCACTGAGCCACCCAGGCGCCCCTATTTGGAATCTTTTATGGCTCCATACAAATTTTAAGATAAGGATGTAGAGAAAAGGGAACCCCCTTGCACTTTTGGTGGGTGTGTGAATTGGTGCAGCCTCTATGGAAAACAATATGGAGATTCCTTAAAAACTTAAACATAGAACCATCATATGATACATTTTAAGTACTGACCCAAAGAAAATGAAAACAATTAGAAGAGATAGATGCACCCGTATGTTCACTGCAGCATTATTTATAATAATTAAACATTGGAAGCAACCTATATGTCCAGTGATAGATGAATAAAGGAGATGTGGCATATTATTGTGTGGTATCTATATACACACACAATGGAATATTGCACAGCCATAAAAAAGAATGAAATACTGCTATTTGTGACAATATGGATAGACTTAGAGGATATTATCCTAATGAAACAAGTCAGATGAAAAAAGGTAAATACCATATGGTTTCACTGATGTGTGAAATCTAAGAAATGAAACAGATGAACAAATAAAGCAAAACAGAAACACTCATAGATAAAAGAAACAAACTTCTGGTTACCAGAAGAGGGAGGGGGTTGGGGGATGGGTAGACTGGTGAAGGGGATTAGGAAGTACACACCTAAAGTTATAGAAAAAATAAGTCATGGGGATGTAATGTACAGCATAGGGAATATAGTCAATAATATAGTAATAACTTTGTATGGTGACAGATAACAACTAGACATCATGAGGATCACTGCACACATATTAAAAAGATACTGAATCACTATGAGGTACACTTGAAACTAATAGAATATTGTATGTCAATTATACTTCAATTAAAAAAGAAAGAAATGAATCACTTTACCTTTATGGAATAATGATCTTGTAAGCTGAACAAAAAAATTACCTAGTTTGAGAGAAGCAATTCAGATCAGGCAGAGATGTCAATTTAGCATCTCCTCCCAGAACACCACTTCTCAATATTCATTGAAATGTGAGTAACATGGTTATAATTTTCTCCCAAGTTTCAGATGTGCTAAGCAACTCAAAATCAAAATTGTTGCTGTTTAAATTAGAAACCAACTATAAGTTGAGTGAAATATATATATATATTTATATTTATATGACATATGATATATATATTTAAAAATAAATACCTGAAAAGTAATTTTAAAATAGTATGTAAAAATGTCTTCTGCTTACACCCAAGCTTATAATGGGAAAGGTCACAGCTAATTCTCCTGAGACTGGCAATGATGCTGCAGTGAAGAGGGTTTTCGAGAAACCAGAAGAATGGGCAAAGGTTCTCATGCAAGGTGAGGTCATCATCTGCTCCTGGATCTAGGTCTGCAACTAATCATTTATTTTGGGAGAAGGATGGTAAGTATTATTCATTTTATCAATTCTTACGCCATGGCTCTTGGCTTCTTAGCCCAAAATTTACCAAGGACATATGGAGTTGATGCTGACTGCATACTGAAGAACCTTTGCTGATGTCCTGACCTCATCCTGACAATATCGGTTACATTCTATACTGGGGCTTTCCTGCAGGATCTAGAGTACTTAAATTGCTACTCAAATTGCTATAAAAGTTAACTTAATTTTTTCCAAGAAAGACTGATAACTCCCTAGCTGGGCAGCACCCATGCCAGAACAATAAAAACAAGCTCTCTTTCTAACTCTAGTAAGTTAAAGAATGACAGGTTTCAGCAACATTTTCAAACACTCTGATTTGCATAAAGCCACAGATCAGAAGAGTGACTTTTAGTACTTTACAATGCAAAAATCAACTCTCATTCACTGTTCCGTTTATCATAACAGATGTTCTGATCAGCATTCCCAGGTCACGATGTACAGTGTACATGTTTATATAATTACAAGAGAAAAGAGGTTAAAATGCTGTGCCTCATCCAATACTGTCAAAATGAACCCTTACAACAATTCACACAGGGGAACAGCAAGAGAGTAAATGTAAGCTCTATAAATATACATTAGCCACAACCTAAACTGTTTCCCAGCCTAACCTCCAGAAATGGATTTCTCCCAATAGACATATAAGAACCAATATATATCCCTAACTGCCTCATGTGACCTAGCCAAAGGCAGCCTAGAGGCAGAGATGGAATTTCCACTACATTTGTAGGATTCTATGAATATGTATTTAGCTTTTGTCAAAGGACAACAAATATCCCATAGTTGTAACGTGAGTAAAAGTGCCATTTGTTTTCCTCCTCACATACCTGCTTGTGACACAGAAAATGTGGTACAAGGTACACTTTAAAGGAAAGAGAGAGAGGTTTATTTATGGACAGATTCACAGAATGGAGATACAAATGTACACAAAAGTAAAGATACAAATCTAGGCAAAGATATTCTTCCTCTAAAGCGAAGAGTTTTGCTTGGCTGTGATTTACACTACCTGCATCTAAACCACCTGAGTTTTCTTTGGCATCTGTTGTTTAACTTAGATATATATTTAAGTGCTGACACAAATAAATGATGCTCAGTTGTACTACACCATGCTTATGTGAATTAATAGGAAAAAATTAAAAAGCATCATACTTATGGTAAGTGCCAAGCAGGGTGTGTAGAGCTTGAGATTTTAGTCCTGGCTTGGCCATTAACTAACTCTGAACCTTAAGAAAGTCAATTAAGTGTTCTGGGCTTCAGTTAACCTTGCTGCGAACTGAGGACCTTGAAGGACTCAAGTGATGTCAAGGTTCATGCTGTTTTTTTTCACCTCCTAAACTCGAATACCCAACTTGGCACTTAGCACACTGGAGATACTCCGTGAGTATTTGTGGAAATGGATGGATGAATTATTTAATGAGTCAATGAATAAAGGCACCCATAAAATCCTTGCCAATCTAAACCACCATGATATTATGTAGTTAATTTGCAGGACAAACAAAACCTTCAAAATTAAATCCTGGTTCACAGACGAATGTGTGTTTTCAGAAATGGGTGATGGCATCTAGAAAGTAATATTAGAGCATCACAACCTAAATCCCCTGTCAATCCAGTCTGAATCATGCACCTGTCTGGAGGAAGCATAGTTAATATAATGACTTAGCTGAGTCATCTAGTGTGAGCCCAGTGATACAGGCAAAGTGGAAGACCTCATCCGTGATCAAATTTCCACTAATGGTGGCTTAATTAACCACTGACCTTGCACCGAACAGCGGAAATCATAACTGTGGATTCTGTCAGCCTACTGCCTTTTCTATTCATGCCACATCCACTAGAAAATTATCATCTTATCCAAGAATAGGAAGTGGTCTCTACTTTCTAGAAATAGGTTATGTATTTGAAATAATCCAATCATTATATTTCTACTCTATGAAATTATTATGCTAATGAGATACTTTCTATAAAACCATTTTCTATGACTTTTATTCAAGCTTGGAAGAAAAGGTTAGGAAGAAATAACACTGATTTTAGCTTACACCAAGGTAATCACAGAAGGTATTTAGTCACCTTGAACCTACAGGACACTGAAATAACATATAAAAAGCCCAAAATTGAGTTTAAATATTTTAAAAATCATACCCAACTTTTAGCAATTTAGAGAGAAAGTATTTAAGTTTTATTTCTTGTTACTGCTATTGTTGTCATTTTTAGACACCTTCCCTCATATGGATTGGAAGGAAAAATGGAAGAGAGGGATGCAGGGAGGAAGGGAAGAAGAATGCAAGGAAGGGAAAGGAATAGAAATACAAGAATTGATGACTTCAAAATACCTGGTAATGAACACAGCAAGAAGGTGATACCGGTAGGACTCATGTCTTATGCATATAAGCGTTAAACTTTTCCACTACGCTTCAGCCATAACATATGTATTTTGTTGAGAGGTAGTAGAAAGCAGGAATTTAATAAAAAATGTAAATAGTGACAATTTGTCTCTCATAGAATGGTATCTGATGTAAAGGGAAAGGTATAAATCAGTGGGATTGTTTCCTCCAATAACTGTGTAAGATTTGAAAAATTATTAACAATTGTGAACCCCCTCATCTCACAGTCTTGTTCTTGTTATTTCTACAGATTTGTAGGCCTGCTTTAAATCTCAAGGGTCAAGCCATCTGCCATTTTGAGGACTTAGTACATTTGACTGTAACCAAAAAGGAAGCTACTCATATGATTTTTTAAATGTTATGCATTACCATAAAGAAATTAAAATATCATATCCTGTTTGGTAAAGAGCAGAAAGAAGTGTTCATCATCAAATGGGTCATTACATATTTAAATAAATTATTGGCTTTTTAAACTATCATTACGTGGATAATTAATCAGTCTTCTTATCTTCTAACAGCCCGTCAAACAGCACAGTTTATCATTCTTGGGTCTGAAACTTCCTTTTGGTCATTGATTAAAATGAGTAAAATGAGTGTTACAAAACCTGGAAAATGTCCATTTTATGTACTTCTTAAAGGCAGTATGCACTTCTGCTAAACCCTAGCAGTGCTTTGGGCTGCGCCGTTTATCACTTAATTATACATTGTCTTGCCTTGTTCTTTATTTCCATCATAGTTTTGTATATACTCAGCTAGGCTCCCATGAAATCTCATGGATCCAGAAGGGCCAATGGGAAGATGTCTGGATTTTTTTAAGCTGACTTATTGTTATGGGGCACCTGGATGGCTCAGTCAGTTGAGCATCTGCATTCAGCTTGGGTCACAGTCCCGGGCTCCTGGGATCGAGCCCCAAATTTGGCTCCTTGCTCAGTGGGAAGCCTGCTTCTCCCTCTCCCTCTACCTGGCCCTCCCCCTGCTTATGCTCTCTCTCTCTCTCTCTCAAATAAATAAATAAATAAATAAATCCTAAAAATTGACTTATTGTTAGTTACTAATACCATCCATTGGCTCTAACCATATGCATGCCTCTTATCATATTACAATTGCACATTACATATAACAATACATTTTTAAATTACAATTGAACATTACATATAACAATACATTTTTACTTTAAATACTTTATATACTTTATGAGCAAGGAGATTTTTAAGCCAAGTTTTCAAATGGGAACTATTAACCTTTTAATGAGAAGCAAGGGATACAATCTGCTTTTTAATTTTCTTGAGATCATTTGTAACTAACCTTTTCTACTCCTAACAAAGATAAATCCTTAAAAGAATTTCAATTCTAATTCTAGTACATTGCAACTATGCTACTATATACTTTCAGAACACTTATAGACAAACTTTTATACTTTACATAAGCATTACAGAAGTAATTATTACACTTTATATTTTATATGACATAGTATCTCCTTACACCTAAAATCCAATCTGAATAGAAACTACAGTTGTAAAATTTAAAGAAAATGCATGCACACAGTTCTTTTTTTCTTATTCTTAGCAATTATAAAAGTAATTATGAACAAGATTGCTGGTCAGATGTGTGAAATTCCTGGTTGTTAAAACCCCAGCTCATAGCCTCTGCTTTAATGAAATATGTCATACAATGCATAGTTCTCTAATATCATTTAACCTATAAATTGTGCTTCTGACCCTTTCATCACTCAAACAGAGAATACAAAGGATAGAATTCATTATAAATTCATGGAGCTTCTAAAACATGAAGAGATACTGGTTATAATTCATTCACGAGTTATTTTCAGTTTATGAAGGAAGGTCTTGCCAAAAGAGAGTAAAAAGCAAAGCATGTTAAATCATAAAATTAAATGCAGACTTTGCTGAGCATGGTTTTTAAGTTCCTCCACAAATAGTTCTAGCCCCAATCTCAGTCCACCCCTGAAATTAAATAACTCTCTCTCCCCATGTGAACTTCAGTAACCCAACCGTAAATCCAGCTTGCCAAAATGGTGGTTATGTTATTCTCCACCCATATAATGATCTACAAGACCATGTCTCATCCAGAAGCGCAAACTCCTAACCATTTCCTTCAAACATTTAATAAAATATTCACCTGCTAGCTATGATTAAGCCAGCCAAGCCAACTACTCTATCCACCTTGGCTTGACGTGAACACATTCGAATTTATGAAATTTCTCCTCTATTCAATTGACACTGATGATGTATTCATTGACTATTTGCCCTTTTATATCTATTTTACATCCATTATTTTCAGTTGATTGGTTAAGGTCTTTGAGACCAGGGATTATGTCTTTGATACACTGGCTAAAAGGAAGTTAATATATTAAAATAGTTTGGAATCTATTACATAAATGAATGCATCAGTAGAATGTTTTCAACAAGAAATAGACTGAGAGCTGCGTAAGATCCTTGTAAAAGAAAATAAAAAGGAATATAGGAAATACAAAGATGTCAATCTTACCCTTAAAGATAATCTTCTTTGATTAAGGCTTAAACCAATGTGGCGTGACTCACTTAACAATTCAAATGAGTGATGGATCCACATTATTGTTGACCATTCATCTTGAAAAAGTATGAAATGCTGATTCAAGGTAAACACTACTGATGTTGAATTTTGTTCTAGAGTTATGCTAACACCAACATGGAAGAGGGCAGGAATAGTAGTGCTTAGAGTTGCTTGGCTCCAATCCTGACATTGAGACACAAGACTCTCTCTCCAAGTCATCTAACTAAATGGGCACAAAGTCCTCTTTGTTAAAATGTAGGGAGATATACTGTGCTATCTGCAGTTATACTCCATCTCTAAAAAAACCTGTCATTCACTGAATCTCCCCCTCTGAGAATCCATGCCATTCAATTTTTTCAATGAGAAAAAGCATGAAATAATTTCTGTTTAAGACGTATTGTCTGGTATCTTAATCATTGTTAGAATAATTGCAAAAAGAATCCTTATTCTATTCAGTTGTCGCTAAAATCCTAGAAGCTACATTTTTACAACAAAAGTGAGGCTACAAAATTATACCATATCATAGCCAAAAAAACAGTGAACTCACCATAAAAAATAAAAGTATGATGATCACTTTTCATAGTTGGAGAGAAAAACAACTGACCAAAATGAGGGTATATGGCTTCTAGTTTTTGAGTAAAGAACTGCAACTTGCGGGCTCCTGGGTGGCTCAGTGGTTTAAGCCGCTGCCTTCGGCTCAGGTCATGATCCCAGGGTCCTGGGATCGAGTCCCGCATCGGGCTCTCTGCTTGGCAGGGAGCCTGCTTCCCTCTCACTCTCTCTGCCTGCCTCTCTGCCTACTTGTGATCTCTCTCTGTCAAATAAATAAATAAAATCTTAAAAAAAAAAAAAAAAGAACTGCAACTTGCTTTCTTTAGCCAGGCAGAAATAATTTTACTTTAATATTGACTATTGAATTCCTTGTGATGAGCATATTTATCTCCATTTAGTGAAACAATGATAGGGTACTTTTTTTTTTTAATGTTTTCTTGTTTTCTTTTAAGAAGAGAATCCTTGAAGGAAGATAATACTAATAATTATCATTTAATGAGAAATTTCTTCCATACTATACTTTTCTAGGTGTTTTACATTTATCAATTCATTGTATTATTCCTGCAAAAATGCATAAAAAATGAAATCAGGACACAGAAAAGTTAAGTAAATTTACTAGGGCCACATAGCTAATAAAAAGCAGAGGAGAGTGAGTACCAATGAGGACTCGGTCCAGAGCTCACACACTTAAACACTGAACTTTGTTGCCCTGAGTCTATGTTGAGACAAAGGAAAGACACACTGTTCTGCTTAAGAAGGAGTAAAGCAACCCCCAGTTTGTTTTGTGAGATTAAGAGTCATTTATGGTTTGTCTCCCTCCCAATCCCATCTTGTTTCATTTATTCTTCTCCTATCTCCTACCCCCCCATGTTGCTTCTCCATGTCCTCATATCAGGGAGATCATATGATAGTTGTCTTTCTCCGATTGACTTATTTCACTAAGCATGATACGCTCTAGACATTGGGGAGGGGAAGCGAACCATAAGAGACTATGGACTCTGAAAAACAATCTGAGGGTTTTGAAGGGTCAGGGGTGGGAGGTTGGGGCAACCTGAGGGTTTTGAAGGGTCAGGGGTGGGAGGTTGGGGGAACAGGTGGTGGGTAATGGGGAGGGCACGTTTTGCATGGAGCACTGGGTGTTGTGCAAAAAGAATGAATACTGTTACGCTGAAAAAATAAATAAAATGAGAAAAAAAAAAAAAAAAAAAAAGAAGGAGTAAAGCAGGTTGGAGACAGGGTCAAGTAAACTAGGGAAAAGAGTTGTAGAGGGCGTTTACAGTGACTGGGAAGTCCAGCAACAAGACAGGTTGATGTCATACAAACAGGAGAGAAAAAGTGAAAATATGGGAGTAGAAAAAAGGAGCACTGTCCAAATAACTAGGTAGGTTTAATATTCAATTGAATTTTAAAAGTTACTACACGTGTTCTAGCCATTCAACCACTCAGTAAATTCTGTCCTACTTCCTGTCTTAACGTGGATGGTATTTGGGGACACCAAGGAGCAGAGACTTTGTTTCATATTTTGAGGGATATGAAAACAGCTGCAAGGGCTGAGCAAGATTGAAAAATTCAGAGGAAACAATTACAGCCACAGGTGACTGGGTAAAATGCCAATCCCACCCCTGCCAAAGGATCCTCAAAGGACTGGAAAGGGTCAAATAGCCCGATGACATCTTGGTTTGACTTCAGTGCTCTCTTGAGAAGCTCTTTAACAATTCATACTAAAAACAAAGAAAATCCTTGCTATGATACTAAAAACCCTTGCTATGATATAATGATGCCAAGGGAACAGCAGACAGACACACATGGAAATCATGCAGGAACCAAACTCACTCTGAAACTGGAACCTAACTTAGAATGTTTCCTGATGCTTCTAACAAAATAGATACCATTAACTCACAATTGTTTTAGAAATGATAATGCTCTAAAATAAGTAATTCAATAAATTAGGATGCAGGATCTACTTATTGCCAGGGAATAGAGCATTGTACGAGAAATCCTATGCTCATGTGGTTTACATTCCAATGGGTTCTGATTCAGTATTTACTGCTGGCCAGCTTAAATGATAGTGATACAACCATTGTCTTTTTTACATATACTGAAATCAACACAAAGGTACAGATACAGATTTGTTCAAATTTAACATAAGGACATTTTTGTTAAAGATAATCACTTTGGCTATACTATCTCAGGGATCACCTGAATTTTTATTAAAATAATGTCTCCTGGAATCTAGAAGAGCCTTAATTATTCTTCCTAACTCTCCATGCAGTTAAAACCTTGCCTCTATTCAGGGGTTTCTATGATTATTTTAATGGGAAGGTGATAGAAGATCAATCAGGTGTTATTAAGTATCTCTCATCTTAACCTACAATATTATCAAGCCCACCTCCCAAAGACACCATATTCTAAGTCCCCTCACTCATTCCTAAAGAAACTCCTTTTGTCTTCATTTTTACTTCATTTCTTTCTGTCATCTCTTTAAGTAGAAAAGACAATACAACCATACAGAGTTGTAATCACACAAAGTAACATAAATGAAATGATCTAGCAATCTAGGCCTTAGTTAAAAAACAACTAAATACACAAACAAACAAAAAACTGATATTGCTTAGAACAAATCAGGCCTCTTAGGTAAAAAGTTGAATTTCTAGAAGAAAGATGCTGGTAGAAATGGAAATAATGAAAAAGATAACTGAATATCTCTCTGTGACACACTATCCATTCAGTTATTCTGTCTGGATTGGGAAAAAGAAAAGGACACAGACAGAAAAATAAATATCAGTTTAAAAGCAATTCTGTGTGGATCGGTTGACCACTGACCTGAGAATTTCCTGGTGGCATGATGACTGAAAGGCTTTGTAAGAAGATAAATGTCTAAAATCTGTGTAAACTTTGAAGTTGTTTGCTACGTAATTCATAATGTGATGACTTTCAGAGACCAGAATACCTTTAATAAAAGAAACATAGTGTTCCATACAACATTTTTACCTTTGTGGTTTAGAATTGAGGTGTGGAAACACAAGGACAAGAAGTTGTAAAACATAGTTAGGCTACATTGGGGCAGAGGTAGAGAAAGGGGTGCAAAACATGGAGAAAAATATCGGTAGAAATAAAAAATCAAAATCAGAAATGACCAAGAGAACATAAGGCCCAGAAAAATTGGGTATGTGACAGGCTGATCTTACTCAAACTCAAGAAGTTAGAGATTTTGGATGACTTCTGGTATGTGTATATATGTATGAAAATATACACATATATACATATAAATATTGCCATAATATACATATGCATGTGTGTGTGTGTGTGTGTGTGTGTGTGTGTGTGTGTGTACATAATGACTGTTCTTATATTTAGGAAAGTCATAAAGCCATGCTAGTCTGGTTCATCTATAACCAAATAGATTCTGGCATCATCTGGATCAGGCATCAGCAAACTATTCCCTTAGGTCAAGTCTGATCAGCCACCTATTTTTGTAAATAAAGTTTTATTGGAACAAAATACCACCCATTGGCTTATATAATGTCTAAAACTACTTCTGTGATACAAAACAGAGTGAGATAATTCATGGCACTCAAATTCTAAAATATTTATTCTCTGGCTCTTAATAGAAAAAGTTTGCTTACCTTTGACCTGGACCATCACCCTCCCAATCTCCTGACTTGCTGCCTTCTGTCTGTCCCTCCTCTCCCACTTCTCTTCTCTCTCTCTTGTCCTGCCTCTCTCCTTTCCTTCCTTCCTACTAGGTTTGTTTGTTTGTTTTTAAAGAACATTCATTTATTGTGTGCCTATTATTATTTTGTCATTATATTTAAAAACTACTTTTAGAGCAGTTTTAGGTTCACAGCAAAACTGAAAGAAAGGTGCAGATATCTTCCATATCCCCCATGTCCCCACACAGGCACAGCCTCTCCCATTATTAATATCCCTTACCAGAGTGGTATTTTTTTTAATAATTGATAAACCTGCACTAACACATCAAAATCACTCAAACTCTATTGTTTACATAAGTATTCACTTTTAGCTGTACAAGGGTTTGGACAAATGTGTAATGACATAAATCCATCATTACAGTATCAAACAAAATATTTTCACTGCCCTAAAAATCCTCAGTGTTCCATCTACTTATCCTTCTCTGCCCCCCAACCCTGGCAATCAGTTTTACTGTCATGGTTTTACCCTTTCCAGAATGTCCATATAATTGAAAGGAAACTGGATGTAGGTTTTTCAGACTGGCTTCTGTCATTTATTAATAGACATTTGAGTGTACTTCTTGTCTTTCCATGGCTTGATAGACCATTTGTTTTTAAAACTGACTACTACTCTATTGCCCAGGGGTACCATGGTTTATTCATCTCTTCACCTACAGAAGGGCATCTTGGTTGCTTCTAAGTTATGACAATTATGAAGAAAGCTGCTATTGTTATCCACATGCAAGTTTTTATGTAGACATAAATTCTCAACTTCTTTGGGTAAACACCAGGGAGTGTGGATGCTGGATTATATACTAAGAGCATGTTGAGTTCTGAAGGAAACCATCAAACCGTCTTTCAACGTGGCTGTATATTTTACATACCCACCAGCAATGAATTTGATTTCCCATTGTTCCACAACCACATCAGCATTTAGTATTGTCAGTGTTCTGGATTTTGGCCATTCTAATTGGTATGTTGTGGCATTTCACTGTTGTTTTAATTTGCATTTCTCTGATGGTATATTATGTGAAGGAACTTCTCACACTTGGCATCTGCACATTTTCTTTGGTGAGGTGTCTGTTAAAGTCTTTGGCCCTCTTAACTGAGTTGTTTTCTTATTGTTAAGTTTTAAGAGTTCTTTTTATATTTTGGAAACAGTCCTTTATCTGATGTATCTTTTGCAAATATTTTCTCCCAGACTGTGGCTTATCTTCTCACTCTCTTGAGTTTCTTTTTCCCTTTCATTTTCATGTTTTTGACTCCCCATCATGTTCTTTAAAATAACTATTCCAAACTTTTCAGGATTTTGGACAGTCTGAATGTTCAACTTGTTTCTCTGTATCGATTCTTCCTTCCTTTCACTTCTGTGTTCCTCAAGCTTAAATCACCCAACTCTGCCCTGATCCAATAGCTTTCAGACTTCATTATCTTGCCCAAAGTTATTCCCATGTGCTTGTCTACTAATATTCTCTGTTCTCCATTAAAGTCAACATAAAAACATTCCTCCAATTCTTATTCCCCATAATTCACCACCCTATCTACCTTTACCCATGTCTTTAAACTACAAATATTTCTTTAAACATTACCCATATATCACTGCCTCTACTTTATTACCACCCACCCACACCATAAATTCCTTCAATCCCACTTTGCTGGACTACTCTATTGAATTTTACTTGGAAGTCATGAAAGACCAACTGATAATCAGTTTTCTGTTTACTTCCTCCTTAAGATCTCTTTGGAATTGGATTTTGTCATATCTTTATTGAAACTCTTTCTTCACATGGTTTCTGAAACTAAAATCCCATTAATACCCAAGTAAAATGCATTCTTTTTTTTTTTCCCTTTTTATTAATTTTTTCAGCGTAACAGTATTCATTCTTTTTGCACAACACCCAGTGCTCCATGCAAAACGTGCCCTCCCCATTACCATTACTGTTCCCCCAACCTCCCACCCCTGACCCTTCAAAACCCTCAGGTTGTTTTTCAGAGTCCATAGTCTCTTATGGTTCGCCTCCCCTCCCCAATGTCCATAGCCCCCTCCTCCTCTCCCAATCCCACCTCCCCCCAGCAACCCCCAGTTCTTAACTTTTCCTCAAACATAAGCTGTATTTTACAACCTCAGGCCAATTTTTTTTTAGTTCTGCTTTCTTTGAAATAAACATGCTTTTTGGGTAATATAAGCTCAAGAGTAAAGACATACTGAATTAAGAAAATCACCTACTGTGACTATCAAAAATTGTGAACTTAATGTAGTATTCAGCACCCAACACATCATCATTTTACTCTTCTATATATATATATATTTTTCCCCGTGATTTGGTGTAGGTGATGTTAGTATATCCAAATATACAAACATTTTTGACTGGGGGTATATTCACTTTAGAGAAATACTTACAACACATTCCATCTGAAAATTCTGTAGCTTTTTTAATAGCATGAGACAAAGGTTCCCCAAATATGATATTACACCTACAGTAATGTATGAAGCTGTCATCTATTCAAAAACTAAATCTTGCTCATTTGGAAGAAAAAAATGAAAAAGTCAACTTTAATATTACTTGGAGTCATCTGTTGGCAGCATAATCTATAACACCTAATTTTATGAGTTTGAGCTCAAATATAAGCTCCCACTCATCCCACTAAAATTTGTTGACTGCTTTTCATATTCAAGGCACTATTCTAGGTTCTGTAAGGATAGAAATAAACTCTGTATCTTGAAGAAGTTATAATGAAGGGAATAATAACATTACGCAACCGGGCTTTTGCTTTCATATCTAAAAATGATGATAAAAATTCCAGTCTTGTCCAGCTCCCTGTATACTTGGAAGACTCATGAGCAGTGAAAGCACTCTGTAAAATGCAAATAATTACACAACTCTTAATTATTATTTTTATGCTGACTACATGATAGCAAATTATCAAAGACCAAAAATCTGTGACAGATATGAAGAGGAGGACTCAGCATGGAGAAGAAGGTTAGGGATGTCTTTATGGAGGAGGCTGCTTCCTTCCATCATCACCCCTGCCACCTCGCCTAGACTCTGGAAATTGTCTATGAGGGCCCGACTTTCCTCCAGTCTCTTCTTACTCCAATCCATTGCTACCACTCCCAAAAAAGTTCTTACCAAGTTTTCATGATCCTTTTGTCAACACCTTCAAAAACTCACAGCATTTGGGAAGAAATTCCTTTTTTGGAATTGTATCAGCCTTATTTCCAACTGCTCAGTTTTCCTTAGTTTCCATGCTAACTAAACTCTTGCAACAACTATTGCCTATATCATTAATTTGGTAATTTATTTTTATTTGTTCCAGCATAGATTTAACATGGCTCATTTGGCAATTAATCACATAATATAATTCCCTGTGGCATCTGTTCTGCTGTTCTATCAAACTGTTACTTATATTTTCTTTTTCATTTACACAGTTTCCAGTTTCCTTTTTTAAACTACCCCCCGCCCCTCGCAGGGGAAGATGGCAGAAGTGTGTCTTCTGGGCAGACACTATCTGCTGGTAAAAACTGACACCATGTTTTAATCTTCCTTCCATACCACACCCCTAGAGCCCTACATACAGTTTTGCTTAGACCTACAAATTTATTGATGGACAATGCTGCAAAGCTCAGTCCTTCCTTCTAAATAGAAATGATACAGTTCTTGTCTATGAAAAGCAAAAAATATAAGATATTAGCACTTCTCTTCTTTGCCTTTCAGATTCCTTTTCAAGACTGAAGGATTAATTCTCTCAGTTGCTAGGAAGGTTGCCTGCTGGCCTTCCCAGGAGTAGTCCCTGCTGAAAAGTCCCTCTCCCAATGCACATCTCCTTCCCAGGGCACAACATATCCAAGAACTCATCAATGCCAACAAACAAGGTCCCAGCACCTCTCCCCAACCTGGGGTGTCTCTGAAAGCCACCTCAGCTTCATAGCACCCCTGAGGGGTCAGCTGAGTCCTTCTTCTGACTCTATTGCAGCCAAATTTCCCTCCTTCCTAATCCCACTTCCTCTCTCATTTTTTCTATAGAACTTGTTGTGTGTGAATATACATTTTCTCCTTCCCAAAGAATCCAACCTCTGACCAAAAATATGAAATAAACACAGTTGAACACAAAGCTCATCATGTTGCCTTTTTCATTCATTCAAGAGTTCTGACCAAGAACTTTTAGCTAAATTTAATGCTCAATTAAGGTAACTTATCATGTTTAGTTTATAGTCTGTCCCACCCAACCCCATGCTTCCATTTCTTATATTTTAACAAGTATTTATTGTATATCTTTCTTATCAAAATCAGTTGTTAAAACACTTTTTAAAGTATATAAAAGAAAAAAATAATATTAAGAGAAGAAAAGGAGAAAAAATTTCCCTATGAGTGAAGTGCAAAATTCTATAGAATTTCAAGAAAGGAATATTTAATGTTTGGTTGAGTCATCAGGACAATAACAAAACCAAAATTTTTAAATAAGTTGAATTTGACATGGATTTTAAGACTGGAATTGGTACATAAAGGAGTAGCAGATAGTCTGCATGAGAAGGGGAGGGGTAGGTAAGCCTAGAAAGATTGGTGGCCCCTGAGCATGAGCTATACCAAAAAGGATGACTAGAATTAGAAGAGTATAAAAGGAGAGAGAGAAGTACTAAGTTGTATTATAGAAAATCTATGTTAGAGGGATAAATACTATGTAGACTTATGTCAAAGAATTTTTAAAAAAAGAAGACATCTTATCTAGAACAATAAGATCGACCATTGCTTCTGAAATCAGTGCCACATCTGAAAGTCAGAGAATAGAACCTGATAAAGAATTCTAAAGTACAATTTTTTTTAAAAAATGAAAGTCAGCAAAAATGTCACGGGAAGGCACCATTATTTTAACAGATGTCAGATCATCATTTTTGTTTCCTACAAAAGGATAATGTTCTATTTCTCTGCTTAGGAAAATTTCTGCTTTCCAATTAACTTCTGTAGTCCATTTATTTGTCAGGGTCCAGTAAAGGGACACAAACTGCACTGATAATTTAAACAGGAAAAATTTTAGCATAAAGGATTATTATCTAATAAAAGATAGTTAATGTCTAAAAGGGGTAAGACAATTCTTTAAAAACTACAGGAATAGCAAATTCAGAGAGAAAGCTCTATCTCTAGGGCTAACAGGGAAAACCTAGGAAAGGGACAAATTTTAAGTTCTCCCATCCCCTTCTCACAAAGTTGAGATTCAGACTTTGTTGGAAAGGGTTTGATAGGAGCCCAGTGGATAGCCAAAACCTTTCCCCAGGTATTGGCTCAGAGCTGGTTCACA
The DNA here is from genome assembly GCF_922984935.1 of Meles meles. Taxonomy (NCBI): domain Eukaryota; kingdom Metazoa; phylum Chordata; class Mammalia; order Carnivora; family Mustelidae; genus Meles; species Meles meles. Next base: position 30,481,349 of record NC_060070.1, read on the forward strand.
GAAAGCCCCCCTCTGGCTTCACTGGAGCACTTTGGCCTGGAGCTAGTACACAGGGAGCTACCTGATGGGAGGCATGGGCTGGGGTCAGTCTACAACTATTGGGGTGCTGCAGAAAGCCTCCAGGAGTTGAGTGGAGAAAATCCCTGAAGGGCCAGCATCACAGGGTTCTTACCTACCTATCCCCGTGCTAAAAGGAAGTCACACCAGAACTGGAGAAGTTCTGAATTAGTTCAGAACTGGAGAAGCCCTTTCTTCAGCTATAACTTACACTGCCCTCCAGTGTCCTCTGTTGACAAAACCTAACATTGAGTCGTCTAACAAAGGAGAAATGTCTATAGGGTCCAGCTCCAGTATGTCAAAGTGGGAAAAAGAAGGCTGGATTTAGACCTGAGAGAAAATAAACTGAGAGTAGGTGCAGTCAATCACAGAATTAACTTTGTTAAATGAGATAATACGAAACAGAAGCACACATCGAGGAAAAATGAACCAGAGCTTTTTCAAATACACTGTTGTAAAAATGAAGAATGATGCCCAATTGCATCCTACGTATGTTATTTAGACAGAAAAGTCCATTTAGTTCTATATACAATATATATTTCAAAGCCAGCAAAAATCAATCCACTTTTCAGAAGTACTTCAGAATATTTATTTAAAAAATTATCATTATCCAGGTTATTATGAATATTCTTTCCAAATATGTAAATAAATTGAGTTAATAAATAAATAATTCAGCTACCCAAAATACCTAAGACCAAATTTTCTAACTCCAAACAACCTTTCTCTTGAGCTCTAAATACCTTCAATCTATTATCTACTAAACATCACTATTTGGATGTCCAATCAGTACTTCTAAAACTGACATCCAAATCTCAGTTATATGTTGGTAAACTAGGACTCAAAAATAAAAACCAACTCTGAATGTATCATTTGGCAATTTCTGCAGTGCAAATACTCCCAACATGGCCTCTTTCAAGCTTCTGACAACTTTACAACCTTTAAAACTATCACCTGTTCAGTGTCTCAGTGAATCTCAGCTCATTTCACCACTCCAATATCCAAGCCCGAAACCTTAGTTTCATTTCTCCTCCCCTTTCATCACTCACACACTTTTTCTAAATTACACCAATTTTTTGGCTTTGTTTCTCCAGTCTGTCACTGCCTTTGTTCCTGCTGCCACCATCTTATATCATGCAATTTATGGGTTTCATTAGCCTATCTCTCAAGTCTGTCTTTCCCACATATTGTTCACTGCAGGCAAAATCATCCTTCCTTTTTTTTTTTTAAAAAAAACTGAGATATAATTGACATAAAACATTGTATGAGTTTAAGATGTACAACTTCTGATTTGATACGTTTATATATTATGATATGATTACCAAAATAGCCTTAGCCAACACCTGTATCATGTTACATAATTATTATGTGTGTGTGTGGTGTGAGAACATTAAAGAACTGGTCTCTAAGCAACTCTGAAGTTTATAAGAAGTACTGCTGACTACAGTAACAATGCTGTGCTTTAGATCTCCAGAACTCATCCAAGTTCTAGTTGTGTCTTTATACATTTAACGTCTTCCCCATTCCCCTTCCCTCAGCCCCTGGTAACTACCATCCTCTGCTGTTTCTACGAGATCTGCTTTTTTAGATTTGACATATTAGCAAGATCATATGGAATTTGTCCTACTCTGGCTCATCTCACTTAACATAACATCTTCAAGGTCCATCTGTGTTGTTGTACACGGCAGCGTTGATGTTTTAGTGCACGTAAGTCTGGCTGCTCCCCTTCTCTTAAAACACTTTTGCAGCTTCTGGTATGAAATATGATGGGGTGTGTGTGTGTGTGTGTGTGTGTGTGTGTGTGTCTGGCTCCTCATCTCCTTTCTAGCCTCATCTTGCATCTTGCATTACACCCTAATTTTTCATCTTAATGACACCCCTTGCACACTGCAGCTTGTCTCCTCTTAAGCCACCTTGAACTACTTGCAGCTCTCAATGTGATTGCTTTCCCTGGCTTTCAGGTATTGACATATAATGTAGAGTTTTCTGTGCTTAGACTGTACTTTTTGCTTTTAATTTATACTTTTTATACCTTTTTTCTTATCAATGATCTAATCAATTTTTAATTCTCCCATTGCTCATCTATCAGCTTCAAAGTAGTTTGAATTATGTTTGACTAGATGAGGAAAACAACTGAGAGGAGAAATTTCAATTTATTTTAATATTGTGTTTAAGTGACCTGCTTTGTTTCACTAAGTCCAGGAAAGTAAAAGTAAGCATTACAAATGAAGTAGGCTTAAAATATCCCTCTACCTTATAAATACAAATTTATGTCAAAATATGACAATATTTAAAATTTTTTTCTTTAAGAGAAAATTTAGAATAGTATACACATGCAAAACATGATCCATTTATCATTGTATTCATCCACATAACAACATCAACTGCAGCCATCATGCCAATAGTCAATGACAGATGGCATGTGATATAAAGAAATCTAGTTATATACTTCTATATCATATAAAATCTGCCATATTAAAAAGATTTTGCTCATATTAAAGCTACTTCTAATTTTCTCTGCCAGAGCAAGCAATTTATTTGGCAGCATGTTTGATGAGAGCAATTAAATTCCCATCTTTCCAGGATGGTAGCATCTTTCATGGACAAGACATACAGCTTCAAACAAAAGCACCAAATGAAATGAAAGGAGAGGGGGAAAAAAAAGTCAGTTGCGTAAGTTTTCACCAAACTAGCTTTTTGTCTCCAGCTGTCAAAATATAACAATGTGTTACTTTCTGAGAATACCACTCTACATGGAAAACAGACAAGCCAACATCCAATAGGGAAAAAAAAATCGTAGTCATTTTCATTTCTATAGAGATCCTTGAAGGATATCTAGCAAGCCCACTTTATCTGTTACATCAAAGGTCAGAAGGCAGATGGCTAATGACAAGAGGGCAAATGATTTGTACAAGGATCTTTGAATTGCAAGTATCAGCAACTCACTTAGGCAGTCTTAAATGATGGGGATATGTGATATAGCTGCAATGCTCATAAGGCGGGAGACGCTCATAGGAACCAAAACAATAAATTTTAAATTATCTAAGATCCATGTAGCTCTCATCTTTTTGCTCCAAAACAGTAAGAGCAGGAGTTTGTAAATCTTGATTTTAATGCACCTCCATTAGCATGGCTTAGGTATTCACTAAGTCCTGGCTTCTCTCAGGGTGTTTTTTGACCTGTTATCCTTCTACCAGCAAGAAAGGCTACCCTTTATTCTGTGTATTATTTTCTCTCCTCCATCAGTTTCTTCTTAAACATGCACTAGCCATTTGCTTCCTCTGAGCTTCTTTATATTCTAAGTATCAACAGTCTCTGCCTAACTAATGTTTCCTCATGCTCTCTCTCTGCCTGATGACCTTTCCATTATGTTCCCATAGCTTTTGCCTGATTGTTTCCTTATTTCATCATTCAAGTTCCCAAGAGACAAAACCTGATTTACCTGAGTGATCCCTACTCTTTAGAGAACAGGGTTCCCATACCAATTCATAGGCCTCTGCCCACTACTGACTTCACTGGCTATGACAAAGGAGAGGTTAGAAATGGGGATGAGTAACATGGAAACCAAAGTTTCCCCTACCTAGGGAATGTGTGCACAGAAGCTTCCATTTGTTAGGAACTATATGTGAAGGTACAAAACCAACATCTTCTACTCCCTTTATGTGTATGATCCATACTCTTTCTAAACTGTAATGGACACTATTCTCTCTACATAATCTACCTTTTCCATTTCTACATAGATTTCCTTCCTATTCCTTCTGTTTTAGCAATCTTCAATTCTCATTTCATCTCCCCTGGTTGAAATCCAATTATAATTCAGTGTCCATTCCTTTTTTTTTTTTAAGATTTTATTTATTTATTTGACAGAGATCACAGGTAGGCAGAGAGGCAGGCAGAGAGAGAGGGGAAGTAGGCTCCCTGCTGAGCAGAGAGCTGGATTCGGGGCTCGATCCCAGGACCTTGGGATCATGACCTGAGCCAAAGGCAGAGGCTTTAACCCCCTGAGTCAGCCAGACACCCCTCAGTGTCCATTCTTAAAGTCCATTCTCAATGAAGTCCACCTTATTTCTCTTAACATTTACTTCTAATTTTTTGCCATTTATATTCTTATACTGCAGATATTTGTGTACTTCATTTCCTAATTTATATTTTAACCTTTTTTTAAAGGTATGGAGAATGTTTATCCACTCTTTATATCCCAAGCACCACCTAATCAAATGCTGTATATTCAGTTTCCAGAAAATCCTTACAGAATAAATTCATTCAACCAGACCAAAAAAAAAAAAAAAAAAAATTTATTACACTACTGTTAACTCTGTGGGCACAGCAGTGAGCAAAAGAGGCAAAAATCCCTCCTTTCTTGGAAGTGACATTCTATTAGAGAAAATAGGTAAGTAATGGGTAGTATGAGAGTGGTGGTTATTGTTATGCAGAAAAATCAAGCAGGGAAGAAAAGTGCTAGGAGTTAGGTGGTAATTTTAATAGAGTGGCCAGGGAACTGCTCACTGAGAAGGTGACCTTTTTGCACAGATCTGATGGAGGGAGTTCAAGGGGGCTCTATCTAAAGGAAGAGCACTCCAGGTAGAGGAAATAGGAAGGTGCAAATATTCACAGGCAGAAGCATGCCTGACACATCCAAGAAAGAGCAAAAGATCATGGAGGTGGAAGGAGGGAAAGAGTTTTGTAGGAGCTGAGAACAGGGAGGTCAGTGTAGGGGATGAGGTTCGGGTAGGGCCTTAGAAGAGGTGGTAAGGTTTTTGGTTTTTCCCAGCAGAGGAGTGTTAAGATTTTACTCACAAGATTCACTTTGTTACATTCAAAAGAGACTAAATGGGGCCAAAAATAGATGCTAGTGGGAGGCTCCTGTTAACAATCAAGTTGAGAGATGATGTGGCTTAGACTAGGAAAGTATCAGTAGAAATGGGGAGAAGTGCTCAGATTCCGGATATAATTTAAAGGTAGAGTTGACAGATTCAGCTGACAGATCACATAGTCGGTGTAAGAGAAAAGAAGATTTAAAAAATTATTTCCAAATATAATGGCCTATGTAACTGGTGGGAACGGAGTTGCTATTTGCTGAGTCAGGGAAAATTACAAAAAAAAAAAAAAAAAAAAAACAGGTTTGTTGGGAGCATAAAGTCAGGATTTCAGTATGAGCTGGGTGTAAGAATGTACATTTCAGAGTAGAGAGCCAAACATTGAAATATAAATTCGGGAGTTATCAGATTATAGATAATATTTAAAGTCACAAGGATTAGATAAAATCACCTGAGAAAAGAATGTAGAGAAAAAATTAAGGAATCTAAGACTTTCCAAAATGCAGAGATGTGTGTTCATTCATTTAACAGTACTCATCATACTAACCTCTATTAAACTTCCCATTTTACAGGTGAGGAAAATGAAGTACATAAAACATAGATGCCTGTTGTCTAACTGCATTTCCTACACTCGAAAATAGCTGGAGCTGAAATTCAAACCTGTGTGATCTGGCTTCAGAGCTGCTCTTTTTTTTTTTTTTTTTTTTAAAGATTTTATTTATTTATTTGACAGAGAGAGATCACAAGTAGACAGAGAGGCAGGCAGAGAGAGAGAGAGGGAAGCAGGCTCGCTGCCGAGCAGAGAGCCCAATGCGGGACTCGATCCCAGGACCCTGAGATCATGACCTGAGCCGAAGGCAGCGGCTTAACCCACTGAGCCACCCAGGCGCCCATTTCAGAGCTGCTCTTAACCACCATTTTATTTTATATCTCCATGAGTATAATCTACACATTGCCCAATGCATAGTAGATATTCAGTAGTTTTCGCTGAATTGGAATGTAGTACATCAGCAACAATTTTACTCCTAAATCTAGAAGTAAGCCTTCATCAAACAGCACTTAAGCAGTTTGGAAAAGCATCCACAAAACCAAAAAGGAATTTTCATGTGGGCAAGGTGGGAAGGTCAAGGGAGTAATTTAGACCACTTACAGGTAGAGTAGTCACAGCTGTTGTATCCCCTCCTGGCTACTCTAAGATTACCAAGCAAAACCCACATGCTTCAGAAACAGTCCAAACACAGACCAGATACTTAACACCCATTTCCTTGTTCAAATGCCCCATATGCTGGACTCTGATTAGCTCTTTGGCACCAACACACAAACTAATCCAGGCTAGTCGCTTTCTGGCTTGTTATGTTCTGTAACAGAGCAGAGACTCAAACAAAATGAACTAGTTCAATGCCAAAACTATTCTGATCTTCCCATTTTAGTCAACAATATAGAAAATACAGAGACCAAGTTTAGATTTCACTGGGTGCGGCAGAATGGTTCCTGGGATGCTTTTACTAACTCTTAGAGGCTTAGAGGTCATAAGTACTTTAGTTTCTTTTTTCTAAATTAGGCATAATTTTATATAAGTCAGGAAGAGAAGAAAGGATACCACTTAGTGGGGATTCCTGGGTGGCTCAGTCCTCTGCCTTGAGCTCAGGTCAAGTTCTCAGAGTCCTGAGATGGAGCCCACATCTCACTCCCTGCTCAGCAGGGAGTCTGCTTCTCCCTCTGCCTCACCCCCCAGCCCCGCTTGTGTTCTCACTCTCTCATTCTCTCTCTCTTTCAAATAAATACATAAAATCTTAAAAAAAAAAAAAAAAAAGGTGGGGGGAAGACCATTTAGTGTTGTGAGGAAATGAAACAGTGTATTCCTGGCCCTAGTGAAATCCACTGTTGTATATAAATAGCCAGTGGTTACTGGGATATTGGTGCTTCCTCCTGGATCAAAACTCACAGGTCCCTGAGGTGCACAGTGGGGTTTTAAGGTGTTACTTATCCATACTGCATGGATGTGTCAGCTTCAGCAAGAGACCAAAACACAGACCTTTTATAAGTGTCCCCACTCTACCTTTCCCCCTCTGCCCCCACTCCCACAACAGGGGCTCTTTGTCCATTCATCAGATTAATAGTAGCTTCCATGTGCTTCTTCTCTCTCAAGGCTGTTACATTAGAAGAGATTATATATATTACATTGGCTTAAGTCAGTCAGAGTAATGAGAGATTTAATTAATACTTTATTAACTGCTTTATCACACTAAGGAAAATAAGTTTAATAAGTCATACGTTCTTCTGATTAGTTGCCCCGACCTATGTTTTTAATTCACAATGTGACTTAAGACAAACATATTTACTTTCATGCACTCTAGCCAATGCTCCTGTTTTATTAAATGTTTTTATAAAACATTTGGTTTTATTCTGTGGTTTAAAACTTTAACATGTAGGTTTAGTTAAGATTTTTTTTTCTTATTTAAAAGAAAAATTATGGTTTCTGTGAATATGTGGGATTACTTTGAATACTTCCTAAATAATATTCATGATTTGGTGATTGTTTTCATAAAAATGTTGTGCTCAGAGACACCATTCAAAAGCATTCTGGGTGTGGGGTGCCTGGGTGGCTCAGTCATTAAGTACCTGCCTTGGGCTCAGGTCATGATCCCAGGGTCCTGGGATTGAGCCCCGCATCTGGCTCCCTGCTCGGTTTGGGGGGGGGTTGCTTTTCCCTCTCCCACTCCCCCTACTTATGTTCCCTCTCTCCTTGTCAAATAAGTAAAGAAAATCTTTAAAATAAAATAAACAGGGGTGCCTGGGTGGCTCAGTGGGCTAAAGCCTCTGCCTTCAGCTCAGGTCATGATCCCAGGGTCCTGGGATCGAGCCCCATATCAGGCTCTCTGCTCGGCCTTCCTTCTTCCTTCCCCTCTCTCTCTCTGCCTGCCTCTCTGCCTACTTGTGATCTCTCTCTGTCAAATAAATAAATAAAATCTTTAAAAAAAATAAAATAAACAAGCATTCAGGAAATGTTGTTATTGTGTTACTATCATTTATATAGATTTTTAAATGACATATTCCTGACCTAGAAACCAAATATATCAGTATACAGTCATTCCTTTACAGTGCAAAATGGCCATTAATTAGTTTCCTTTAAGAACGCCTGTGTCATCTGTTGATGGACATCTAGGTTCTTTCCATAGTTTGGCTATTGTAGACATTGCTGCTATAAACATTCGGGTACACGTGCCCCTTCGGATCACTATGTTTGTATCTTTAGGGTAAATACCCAGTAGTGCAATTGCTGGGTCATAGGGTAGTTCTATTTTCAACATTTTGAAGAACCTCCATGCTGTTTTCCAGAGTGGTTGCACCAGCTTGCATTCCCACCAACAGTGGAGGAGGGTTCCCCTTTCTCCGCATCCTCTCCAGCATCTGTCATTTCCTGACTTGTTAATTTTAGCCATTCTGACTGGTGTGAGGTGATATCTCATTGTGGTTTTGATTTGTATTTCCCTGATGCCGAGTGACGTGGAGCACTTTTTCATGTGTCTGTTGGCCAGATGAATGGATAAAGAAGATGTGGTATATATACACAATGGAATACTATGCAGCCATCAAAAGAAATGAAATCTTGCCATTTGCGATGACGTGGATGGAACTAGAGCATATCATGCTTAGTGAAATAAGTCAATCGGAGAAAGACAACTATCATATGATCTCCCTGATATGAGGACATGGAGAAGCAACATGGGGGGGTAGGGGGATAGGAGAAGAATAAATGAAACAAGATGGGATTGGGAGGGAGACAAACCATAAATGACTCTTAATCTCACAAAACAAACTGGGGGTTGCTGGAGGGAGGTGGGATTGGGAGAGGGGGAGCGGGCTATGGACATTGGGGAGGGGAGGCGAACCATAAGAGACTATGGACTCTGAAAAACAACCTGAGGGTTTTGAAGGGTCAGGGGTGGGAGGTTGGGGCAACCTGAGGGTTTTGAAGGGTCAGGGGTGGGAGGTTGGGGGAACAGGTGGTGGGTAATGGGGAGGGGACGTTTTGCATGGAGCACTGGGTGTTGTGCAAAAAGAATGAATACTGTTACGCTGAAAAAATAAATAAAATGGAAAAAAAAAAAAAAGAACACCTGTGTCAGATGCAGAGTTACATTTAGCCTGATGTTGATTTTTTTGACCCATATGTAACCAACCATAACCTAGCTGTCAAAGAAAGCAAACCATATACAAACAACGATTACTTAATTTCTAATGATATCTTTAAAACATTTAACTTCCAACACCTAAACACAACTGTAAAGACCTTTTTTTTTTTTTTTTAACGATTTTATTTATTTATTTGACAGAGAGAGATCACAAGTAGGTAGAGAGGCAGGCAGAGAGAGAGGAGGAAGCAGGCTCGCTGCGGAGCAGAGAACCCGATGCGGGGCTCGACCCGATGCGGACCCGATGCAGGGCTCGACCCGATGCGGACCCGATGCGGGGCTCGACCCGATGCGGACCCGATGCGGGGCTCGACCCGATGCGGACCCGATGCGGGGCTCGACCCGATGCGGGGCTCGACCCGATGCGGGGCTCGACCCGATGCGGGGCTCGACCCGATGCGGGGCTCGACCCGATGCGGGGCTCGACCCCAGGACCCTGAGATCATGACCTGAGCCGAAGGCAGCGGCTTAATCCACTGAGCCACCCAGGCGCCCCTGTAAAGACCTTTCTTAAGCAGTGTTGAAATCCTCATTATTTGCTTCTAAAAACAAGCTGGTTAGATTGCCAGATAGTAAAAACACAATGTGCTCATTATATATTTATAGAATGTAGCTTCATTTATATATCAGAAGAGCTTCCCCCCCACCTCGAAATGGCTCTCTAGTACTTGTGACAACACAATTCTTAGATAAAAGCATACCCTTAAGACAGATGAGCCAGTAGTCAAAAATTTGAAGTTCAGGTATCCTATATCTTGCAGCAAGTCCCCTCATTTGCATATGGAAGTAATATGTCAATGCTGTTTTTATAAAATAATCAGATACTTAGATATGTTTATGCTCTGATAGGAAATAGCAGGAGATTAATTTAGCTTTGGAAGTCAATATAAAAATTCATTTTGCTACATAATGTGATATTATTTGCCCAATGTGTAGCACCCTCAATATTGATAAAAATCTTGATTAAATATGTCCATTTTCTACACACACACATGAGGTAGAACATACTTACCTACCCATCCCTGAAAGAAATTTTTTTTTTCTTCTGGACAAAAATAAGAAAAAAGGGGGAAAAAGGTGATTTTTAAAATTGTTTAATTCATTCTAAACCTAGAGATATATCAGCTTTAGAGAGCTTGACAATTATCACTGCCTAAACATAATAAATACTACCTTGATTATAGTAGTGACTCAGACTGAAGCGACTGCTAAAGTTCCTTCAGGCTCAAAAAGTTTAGAGTAAGAAGCATGGTTTGAAGTGCCCCCTAGAATTAGTGATTCCCCTGCAACCCCTGCCAATGCTTGGTGACAATGCAAGTGTTTAGAGACATGTTTCTTATTCCTTATTGGTGGTAGCTAAGCATCTTACAGATCATGTGCAGAAATCTGATATACTCAAAGAACCACCTATGTTTATCACACCATAATTTGTCTTACTAAAGACACAAATTTTAGATTCAAATACAAAAATTGTTCAACTGAATGACAATTGTTTACTAATTACGTTTTATAGAAAAAAATTTCTAGATTGAAAGTATAGGACATAGAAACATAGAAATTCTCATATCGGTTACACAGAAAAGAAATATTTAATAGCAGGTAGGGTCATGAAATAGAAATGATGATGAGAGGACATGCAAATGAGTCTACAGATGTTAATCTAAGACAATATAATGCAAAACGTGACCACTTACAAAAGCCCATGAATTAATCACCTACCTTACTATGTAAAGCTTATAAAGCTAGAGTTTAATGGTTTCAGTAAAAACAAAAATGAAATTCCATGTCTTTGAGAGAGCCTCAGAATTATATTCAATTAAGGGAATTAAGCAACAGAAAGTCATTTATATTTTCTATGTGAAATCATGGTTCAACTAAACACAAATGATGCAATATGCAAAAGAAGAAAATGATGACATCTTCAGGTATGTTTGCTTTCAGGTAAATAAAAGATATATATTGCCTGATGTGCAATGGTTGCCCCCAAATGTCTCAAAAACTATTAAACAGAAATAACATAAAGCTTATGGATATAGTATGCAATTATTTACACCTGATACTATCACATACACTTATTTTTTCTTAAATTTTAATTTATTGAATCACATTTTCAGAAATTCATGTCTAATTTTTGTGCCTGTATTTAATTAAAATTCTGGTCTACGAGCAAAAAAGAGTAGACTAGCATTACACTAATGAATTATATATATTGGATTAAGGTAATATTACCTAGTACAATGCTATTGCAATGTTACCATGTGATATAATAGGAGAACTTAATTGGTTGAGGCTTGGGGATAGTTTCATTGTGTTCCATCTCTTATCTTTGAAAATAATGAAAATAAAGTGACATATATTGCAAGCAAGAAATAGTAAAATTATTCTAAAATATGAATAAAATATGTGATAATATTAAATAATATCAGGTGCAACATATTTGCATTTGGAAAAGTCAACTCTTCATAATTTTATAGAAGTGCTTATTTCAATCTATTTTTCCCCAGCAAATAATAAAGAACATCATTCCTCAAAATATGAATATAGGAATTATTTATTAAATATAAATATTATCTTAAATTACCAGTCTAAAATCCTAACATTAGCTAATAGCTGAGTTTTGAAAAAAGATACTATTCTAATACAATTATCTGATATTGTACATCTTAAATTTAAAAAAATGTAGTCTTAAACTCAGTGTTCCAGATTCACACTTTTCTCCATTGAAACATCCAGTAAACCAGGTGTTATAACACATTATATTAGCAGTCTGCTTTGCTTTGTGTTTACAAAAATAACCCTGAATATCTACAGTGAGAAGCAACTCTAAGACATGGAGACGAAAGTTTAAAAATGATCAGTGAAACAGTGAAAGCACTAATTGGCTATTTTCCAATTTTTCATTTTTCTGCCATAGCATAATCTTATGCCCAAAAATTGGGTATGGAACTCTTCACTTACATGTCTTCCTTTTCTTCTTAAAAAAGTAAGTAAGTTATATTACATTAGAGCTCTTCAGAAATACACATATTAACAACTTACTCACACCACAATTGCTTCAATTGGAATTGAAACTCATCTTTGCTGTTTTTAAATCTGCAGTTACTCTTTATCACCCCTTATTTTTAAATAAATGGTTTGTATAACACCTGCAATTTATCCTCAAAAATAGTATTTCCTTCCATTTTATGTACTATGGTCACCATAAGAAGTGAAATAAAGACTAAAATCTTTTCACGGTATAAACTAAAACTTAGACTTCATTACAGAGAAGCAACACAACATGTTGGGAAGCACATGTAAGTTACATAGATTTTCTTGGGGGCAGTGGGAGGGAGTCAGCTAACTAGAATCTAGTTAGCATTTACTATTATTGCATAATATTTTTTATAAATTAAAGGACATTCCCTCTAGAATAACCTCTTAAACTCTACCAGAAAAATGAGCAAAAAAAAAAAAAAAAATTCCTTAGCTTTTTGTATTTCCTAATTTCCAATTTAAAATTTGATAAATACTGATTGCTAATTTGTCTATATTACTTAAACATACCTGACAGAAAGGTTTTAAGTGGCATATAAAAAATGAACACTCCTCCAAAAATAAATATATAACATGAAGAAGTCACATTTGGCAAAACAGATCTATCACAAGTTTATTACATACTATGGCACAATGTGCCAGGCACTGTCAGCCCCAGAGATTTAGAAATAAATAAAACTTTGTCTGCAATTAGCTCACATATGAGTGAAGATGATAGAAATGCTCTAGAAGAAGGAAAAAAAAATGGATCGTTGAACAGAGTGAATACTAGGGCTGATTCTCAGCACATTTTTTAAAGACAAACATACATCTTCGGAACAGTGGCTTCTTTTAACAATTAACTTTGTTTCCTTGGACTATCTTTGTCCCCATCAACATGCTGCTTCCTTGTTATTAATATGAAGAGCTGGACTATCTCTGACCAAAAATCCCACCATCCCTGAACCCATCAGCGTAAATTTTACAGTGGGAAAATATGCTACAGAACAGGGTAAGAACAAATTCTTACTTCTTCCTATACCCTTTCATGCCAAAGAACTTTAGTAGACAACACATCCACCACCACCTACCAGAACATCCCCTCTAAAACACAACAATTATCTGACTTAAAATGATTCTAAAGACAAACTGAGGCCAAGTACAAGGATGAAGTATCTACACTAGAAAATAATGCAGATGCTTTGGGACAGAAAATATCTTATAATAAATTTTGAATTATATTTAAAGAATCTCTACCTCTGTTTATTCTTGAGTAACTCTAAAGGAGACATATACTTACAATAGATTTTCACGTCTAAGAAAAAAATAAAATAATTAACTTTAGCCTCATTTTGATGGAAAGCATTCCTATTCTATTCTTAGTTTCTACCTTTTTAATCATAAAATGAATTCAGCTTTAGTTTAGCAAAAATATTTAAAATGTTTATAACATGTTGTATTATGAAAACTTTAAGTCAAATATTGGCTACAAAGAAAAAAAAACCCCACACAACTAGATATTAGAATGATCTCAAACTCAGGAATATCTGTGGTAATAAAGAAGACTGTTGGTATGGGGCAGGGGAAAAATATACTCTTTCAGAGTTAAATATGAGAAAAATAAAACCACCTAGACAAACCACTTAGCTATACTAACCAGGAAAGAAGAGAGAGGATTTGAATAAATAAAATCATAAATGTAGATATTATAACTGATAACACACAAATACAAAGGATCATAAGAAACTATGGTAAACAATTATATATCTACAAACTGGGCAACCTAGTGGAATGGATAAATTCCCAGAAACATACTAACTTATCAAGACTGAATCATGAAAAAGTAGAAAATCTTAACAGACTAATTACTAATAAGGAGGTTGAATCAGTTATCAAAACCTCCCAACAAAGAAAAGTCCAGGACTAGAGGGTTTCACTGCTGAATTCTACCAAATATTTAGAAAAGAATGAATACCAATTCTTCTAAAACTCTTCCAAAGAAGAGAAGAGAGAAAATTTCCAAACTCATTCTATAAGGCTAACAATAACCTGATAGCAAAATCAGACAAACCCACTATCAGAAAAGAAAATTACGGACAATATCCCTGATGAACACAGATGCAAAAGTCCTCAACAAAATACAAGCAAACTAAACTCAACAGTATACCAAAAGGATCACATACCATGATCAAGTGGAATTTATGTAAGAATCGTTCAATGCTGCAAATCAATGTGACACACCATATTAACAAAATGAATGATAAAAACCATACAATTATTTCAATAGATCCATAAAAATCATTTGACAAAATTCAGCATCCTTTCATGATAAAAACTCTCAGCAAACTGGGTATAGAGGGGATATACCTCACCATAATAAAGGTAATATATGACAAGACCACCTCTAACATCGTACTCAATGGTGAAAGGCCAAAGCTTTCCCCTAAGATCAGAAATAAAATAAGAATTCCCACTCTCACTACTTTTTTCAACACAGTCCTGGAAGTTCTAGCCAGTGATTAGCCAAGAAAAACAAAACAAACAAACAAACAAACAAACAAATAATAGCATCCAAATTGGAAAGAAAAAAGTCTGCATTTGCACGTAACATGATATGAAATATAGAAAACCCTAAAGGCCATCAAAAAAACCTGTTAGGACTAATAAAGTTTTAGGATACAAAACCAAAAAACCAGTTGCGTTTCTCTACACTAACAGCAAATGATTAGAAAAATAAATTAAGAAAATAATCCCATTTGCATTGCATTAAAAAAGAATAAAATACCTAGCAATAAATTTAACCAAGGAGGTGAAAGACTTGTATATTGAAAACTATTAAGACATTTATGAAAGAAATTGAGGAAGACACAAAGTGAAAATACATTCCACACTCATGGAACAGAAGTATTAATATTGATAAAATGTCCACACTACCTAAAGTGATCTGTAGATTAAGTGCATCCCCTTCAAAATTCCAATAGGATTTTTCACAGGTTTTTATTTTTAAATGTAGGTTCCTTTCAAAAAAAAATTATTTATTTGAGAGAGAGAAAGCACAAGAGTGGGGAGGGTCAGAGAATCAGACTCTCTGCTGAGCAGAGAGCCTAATGTGAGACTTAATCCTGGGACTCTGGAATCATGACCCGAGGTGAAGGCAAACACCCAACTGACCAAGACACCCTTTTCACAGAAATTTTTAAAAAGCCCTAAAATTTGTATTGAACCACAGAAGACCCTGAAATCCAAAGCAATCATGAGAAGAACGAAGTTGGAGACATCATACCTCTTGATTTCAAAATTGATTATGAAATTAGAGTAATCAAAACAGTATGATATTGGCATAAAAACAGATACATGATTCATGGAAGAGAATAGAAATAAGCCCGTGCATATCTGGTCAATTGATTTACAACAAAGGAACTAAGAATACATAGTGGGGACTAAGAATACCTTCAAAAAGGTGCTGAGAGAACTGAAGGGCTGCATGCGAAACAATAAAACAATGCGGGAATGTTCCTTGACATCAGTTTAACTAATGATTTTTTTATTTTGACACCAAAGGCAAAGGCAAGAGCAAAAATAAACAAATGGGACTATATCAAATTAAAAAATTTATACACAGTAAAGAAAACCATCAACAAAATGAAAAAGCAACTTACAGAATAGGGAAAAATATTGGCAAATCATGTATCTGATAAAAGCTTACATCCAAAGTATGTAAATAACTCATATAACACAACAGCAAAATATATACCCAATTTTAAAATGGGAGATGAACCAAATAGATATTTTTTTTCCCAAAGAAGACATACACATGCCCAGGGATACATAAAAAGTTGTTCATTACTAACCATCAAGGAAATGCAAATCAAAAACACAAAAAGATATCACATCACACCCATTATAATGGCTATTATCGAAAACATAAGCAATAACAAGGGTTGGCAAATATGTGAAGAAAAGGGAACCTCTGTGCACTGTTGGTAGAAATATAAATTGGTGCAGTCACCATGAAAACAATATGGAGGTTCTTCAAAAAATTAAACATAGAGCTAATACATCATACAGTAATCCCGCTTCTGGGAATACATGCAGAGTAAGTAAAAACAGAATTTCAAAGAGATACCTCCAACCTTATGTTCATTGCAGCATTATTCACAATAACCAAGACATAATAATCAGGTAAGGATTCTTCTATGGATGAATAAAGAAGCTTTGAAACACACACCCATGCACACACACAGACAATGGAATATTATTTAGTCATAAGGAAGAAGGAAATCCTGCCATTTAGAAAAATATGGATGGACCTGGAGAAAATTATGCTAAATGAAGTAAGTCAGACAGAGAACAACAAATACTGTTTGATATCGCTGATAGGTGGAATCTAAGGGAGCAGAACATACACATAGACTAGAATAGTGTTTACCAGGCTGAGGTGTGGGGAAATAGAGGAGATACTAGTCTAAGAGTACAAACTCTTAGAAAAAAAATAATAATATAAATAAAATAACACCATAGAGGAGAAAAAAAGTATCTAGAAAGAACGTGCTACTAAGTATGATGACTTGCTTGCTGAATAGAAGGTTTAAGTGCTCTCCTTGGCTAATAAGACTCACTTTTATAATTTTTTTTTAAAAAGTAACTTCTAGATGCCTGGGTGGCTCAGTCAGTTAAGCTGCTGCCTTTGGCTCAGGTGATATCCCAGGGCCCAAAGATAGAGCCCTGCATTGGGCTCCCTGGGTGGGGAGTCTGTTTCTCCTTTTCCCCCTCCTAATGAGCTCTCTTTCTCTCAAATCAATCTATCAATCTTTTTACAAAAGTAACTTCTAAAAATAAATGAATCTAGAAGGGAATAGAAAGCATGAAAATAAGTATAGATTAGTAATCAAGTAGCAGTATTAAGAACTACTATTGGAAGTAAAGTTTGATGTGGTAACAATATACAGTCTGGCATCATAAAAAAAGAAAACCAGATACAGAGAAGACAATAACAGACTTTTAAACATCTAAGTATAAATTTATCCTGATTTGTCCTTTCCCAATTTTCGCACTGCTGTCATTATCTGCTGCTTGTAGAGCATCACCACAATTTGTTGAGTACTTATTACATTGCCAGGGGTGTTTAAGTGATTTACACAGATCATTTAATTTATTCCTTATATCTAGTTTATGTGGTTGATACTATAATCCTATGTTCACCATTCAGAAAACTAAATTTTGCAGAGGTTGAATAACCTTTCCCAAACCACAATAGATTGTAGAAGAGGAAAGTCTAGGATTCAAGCTCTAGGATTCAAGGTCTAGGATTCAGTATCTTTTCAAAGGTTGTGCTCTGAACCACTACACTGTTTTCAATGACCAAGGAAGAACATGATTAAGCTGTTTCTACAAGTTCTGGGCATCAGATCCATTTGGCTCCTTTTCTTATTTCATCAGTATCACTATCTGTAGTTGAAACTTCAGTGATTCACGATAAACAAAGTTCGTGAAGATTACTCTGAATTGGTAGACATGTTTGCATCAAGCTTTAAGTATTATTTATTTAAGAAGGTAAAAAAGAAAGTAATTTAAAAAGATTTTAAGCAGTGGTATTTAAAACACGTATATCCAGGCTTAAGGGATTACACCTTTAACTATCTAGGATTTACTCATCTTTCTAGAATTATTCTTTCCACAAGAATACAGTTGGTTAAAGATTTACTCTTACATCAGTTTTTTTAAAAACATAAACAATTAGTGCTTTTGTTTAAACGCATGAATATTTGATGATTCTTTAGCTAGAATACCAACATACAACAGAAATACAAGGAATTCACCAGACTATTACTTTTGAGTAACATATATGGGATATACTCAGAATATATATATATATAAATTAGATCAATGTGGTTGTATATCACTATATATCATCTATAAACACACTAAATATCTTTATAAGAAATCAGCAATAAAGTTAAGCCACTCAGTTGTATTTCATTTGTATTTTACGAATTTACTAAGGAGACTACCTGCTATATATTTCAAGTTAGTATCCATAAAATAAATTTTGATTGCAATGTAATTCCATTTGAATCATAAAGTTTAACATCTACTTAATTACTTTTAAAAGTTTTATTTAAAATAATAATTTCAGAGTGTAACTTTAAAAAAGTACCTTATTATGAGCTTTGACCAGTTTGCTTAATTTTATTTTTCCCTTATATAATTTAAATGATTTAAATATTTTTCTTTAATAAGAAATGCCCAAAAGTAGATTTTTTAAGGAAAAATTAAAACTATATTGAGTGACTAATTCATGTAAGGTATAACTATTACAAAAGTCTCAGAAATAGCAAAGCCATATTATATAGCTTTATATAGAGAGTATATATATAGAGTATATAGGTATATACTCTCTCTCTATATATATATATAGGTATATATATAGTATATATTCTATATACTATATATACATAGACACTCTATGTATACAGTATATATATAGAGTATATAGGTATATACTCTATACCTATACATATACACTCTATGTATACAGTATATATATAGTATATAGAATATGCACATACAGAATATGTGTTCCTTTCAAATTTCAGAAGCTTCTCCTTCATTGGTGTACACTCATAGCTAGGAATAGATATGAATGTTCAGGCTCTCAGTACAAGGCCTTTTCCACAGAGGGTCCTTGTCTTTGTAACTACCTCCTACTCCAGCTCTGTAAGAGTCTGTTGAAACACAGGATTCTAGGCAAATTGATTTTCATTGTGAGAAGGAACATAGTTTATGTACAAGGACTTCTGTTGCTGTAGAATAATGGATTTTCATGCTGCACCATTTTTTGTAGACTTTCATATGGGAATGAACAGGGTAGAAATCAAACAAATCAAACAAATCTTTATCAGGGTAGAAATCAAACAAATCTTTAAAAATAATTTTAAGTGATTGAAAGAAATCACCTAAACAAAAATGTCCTGAAGGCAAATTCTAATATCCTTCGAACTGTTCATAAGGTTATAAAACAAACTTATGGTGGGCATTTGCATTGCATTTGAAGATTCCCAGAAGATTAAAATCCCCAGTAGCATCATTTACATCTTCAATTACATTTATTAGGCATCTACTTACAAATATATGCAATGCTAAGAATTCTGTGTAATAAGGGGCATAGGTGTAGCCTATGTTTTAGAGAAGATTGTTTGATAAAGTACATGAACAAAAGAAAGTCATATAAACAGGGCTGGGCTCAAATCAGGATTTTTTACTACAGCCAGTATTTCTTAATAAATAGTTAAAAACAATGTCTATGTAGGAGTGAGTTATAGGACAGATGGCCTAGTGACAAATAATAATAATATAATAATAATAATAAATAATAATGTTAGGAGTTGGCCAATAACAAATATAACCTTACATATTTGTTTTAAACCTAGCCCTGTATGTAAGTAATAAAACTAACAAGTACAAATAATAGTGGGCACTGTACTAAAGAAACATTTTTAGCAATTATACCTTTTTCTAGCTTTTTATTGAGTACGGTTCCTTTAAACAGCATAGAAATATCATTATGCTTCATATACTCATGAAATTATAATTTAGGTACTTCTGGAATTTGCAGTAACTCAAGGACATTAAATACCATTCATATGCATCTGATGAACTACTTTTTTTCTCTTATAAAGATTAAAAAATTAGATACCTTCATCTTAAATGAAAAAACTGCTTTTGGATTTCATACTCATGAGAAAGTCTTCCTTCAAAGAAAACCTATTTCCATAATTATTATATATGATCTATAGTAGAAGGAGGGGAAAAGATGATCTGGAATTTCATTGGACGTATCTCTTTTACTGTGTCAGAAGTGAAGAGATACAAATGTTTGTTAAAGAAATGAATGGAAGAAAAGGAAGGAAGGGGAAGAGAAGAAGGGAGAGAGGGAGGGAATGAAATAAAAAACTAAAAAGCTAACAGACTTCAAGGAACAGTAAAACTCATAATCTTTAGGGCTAATATCAATCTCTGACTCCAGTCTCATCCACCAATATTGTATCTTACACCAATGCCATAAAAGGAGAAAGGTCTGGTTTACAATTTTTCACTGAAAGGTTAAAAACTTTTTAAAATGTGAAATTTGAGGGACGCCTGGGTGGCTCAGTTGGTTAAGCAGCTGCCTTCGGCTCAGGTCATGATCCCAGCGTCCTGGGATCGAGTCCCACATCGGGCTCCTTGCTCTGCAGGGAGCCTGCTTCGCCCTCTGCCTCTGCCTGCAACTCTGTCTGCCTGTGCTCGCTCTCTCTCTCTCTCTACTAAATAAATAAAATCTTTAAAAATATATATATATAAATAAATAAATAAAATGTGAAATTTGATTACATCTGCATATTTCAATCATCAGATTCTTCACAACTTTTGCAATTAAATAAATCTAACAGAAATGGCAGTCAGTATTGTAGGTATGTTTATTGTGCAGAGAACCACAAAGGATTTAGATAACCTTGGAGTTAGTCCTTGCTTCTGCCAAATTCATGTTAGAATGTTGAGCAGCAGCATGCCTCACAATACAGTACAGGTATATGAAACTTTTAATGCCATTCCGATCAAAATTCCACCAGTATTTTTCAAAGAGCTGGAGCAAATAATCCTAAAATTTGTATGGAATCAGAAGAGACCCCGAATTGCTAAGGAAATGTTGAAAAACAAAAACAAAACTGGCGGCATCACGTTACCCGATTTCAAGCTTTACTACAAAGCTGTGATCACCAAGACAGCGTGGTACTGGCATAAAAACAGACACATAGACCAGTGGAATAGAGTGGAGAGCCCAGATATGGACCCTCAAACTCTATGGTGAAATAATCTTCGACAAAACAGGAAAAAATATTCAATGGAAAAAAGACAGTCTCTTCAATAAAGGGTGCTGGGAAAACTGGACAGCGATATGTAGAAGAATGAAACTCGACCATTCTCTTACACCGTACACAAAGATAAACTTGAAATGGATAAAAGACCTCAACGTGAGACAGGAATCTATCAGAATCCTAGAGGAGAACATAGGTAGTAACTTCTTCGATATCAGCCACAGCAACTTCTTTCAAGATATGTCTCCAAAGGCCAAGGAAACAAAAGCAAAAATGAACTTTTGGGACTTCATCAAGATCAAAAGCTTCTGCACAGCAAAGGAAACAGTCAACAAAACAAAAAGGCAACCCACGGAATGGGAGAAGATATTTGCAGATGACAGTACAGACAAAAGGTTGATATCCAGGATCTATAAAGAACTTCTCAAACTCAACACACACAAAACAGATAATCATATCAAAAAATGGGCAGAAGATATGAACAGACACTTCTCCAACGAAGACATACAAATGGCTATCAGACACATGAAAAAATGTTCATCATCCCTAGCCATCAGGGAGATTCAAATTAAAAACAACATTGAGATACCACCTGACACCAGTTAGAATGGCCAAAATTAGCAAGACAGGAAACACGTGTGTTGGAGAGGATGTGGAGAAAGGGGAACCCTCTTACACTGTTGGTGGGAATGCAAGTTAGTGCAGCCACTTTGGAGAACAGTGTGGAGATTCCTCAAGAAATTAAGAATAGAGCTTCCCTATGACTCTGCAATTGCACTGCTGGGTATTTACCCCAAAGATACAGATGTAGTGAAAAGAAGGGCCATCTGTACCCCAATGTTTATTGCAGCAATGGCCACGGTCGCCAAACTGTGGAAAGAACCAAGATGCCCTTCAATGGATGAATGGATAAGGAAGATGTGGTCCATATACACGATGGAGTATTATGCCTCCATCAGAAAGGATGAATACCCAACTTTTGTAGCAACATGGACGGGACTGGAAGAAATTATGCTGAGCGAAATAAGTCAAGCAGAGAGAGTCAAGTATCATATGGTCTCACTTATTTGTGGAGCATAACAAAGAACATGGAGGACATGGGGAGATGGAGAGGAGAGGGAGTTGAGGGAAATTGGAAGGGGAGATGAACCATGAGAGACTATGGACTCTGAAAAACAACCAGAGGGTTTTGAAGGGGTTGGGGGGGGGGGGGGGTGGGAGGTTGAGGAACCAGGTGGTGGGTAATAGGGAGGGCACGTACTGCATGGAGCACTGGGTGTGATGCCAAAACAATAAACACTGTTATGTTGTAAATAAACAAATAAACGAATAAAAAAAAAAGAAAAGTAGATTTAAAAGTACAAAATAGTTTGAAAAATTAACATGTATGTATTAGCTTTCTTAATTTGATCAGAAATGAAACTTAGATACAAAGTACTTCTTTTTTGGTTTGCTAAGATAATGTATATTCTATAAAATTCTCTCTAGATTTCTTTGCAATTTTCAGTAACAAGAACATAAAAGTTGAAACCTCTAAGACAAACAGATTCTTTTTAAATTATGCTTCACAGTAACTATTTGCATTTGTTTTCTGCATCTGTAAATAATAACTTATTTTTAATAACTTTATAACTTTAATAAGTTATAAGTTGGATTAGTTTTCTTCTATTCACTTCATCTATTATCTTATAATTGCAATTAACTGAATTCCATTAGGAAATATCATTTTCAAAAAATAAAGAACAAAGTGACAACTGTAGAAGCAAATTCAGAAGGAACTAGAGCAAACACGTAATTGGTGAGTTAACAATTGATTTAGAATGGTGTGCAAAACAAGTTGATGTTATGGAAAGAACCAACCTTGCCCTCCCACAAAATATCTCTGCGTACCTTTCTAAGAGGTGGAATTGTAACTCTGTTGAATAAGGTTTTCATTCCAAACAGATAGCCACTCAAACATCTGCTATGTTTCTAAATTGTGATAAATGCAATGAAACAAATACATTTGCAGTTCAGGAGGGATTGAGTGGTATGGTTTGAATCCTACTTAAAAAATTCAGATATTCCCTGTTTATAGCAGCAATGTCTACAATAGCCAAACTATGGAAAGAACCTAGATGTCCATCAACAGATGAATGGACAATGAAGATGTGGTATATATACACAATGGAATACTATGCAGCCGTCAAAAGAAATGAAATCTTGCCATTTGCGACGACATGGATGGAACTAGAGGGTATCATGCTTACTTAGTGCAATAAGTCAATCGGAGAAAGACAACTATCATATGATCTCCCTGATATGAGGACGTGAAGATGCAACATGGGGGGTTAGGGGGATAGGAGAAGAATAAATGAAACAAGATGGGATTGGGAGGGAGATAAACCATAAGTGACTCTTAATCTCACAAAACAAACTTAGGATTCCTGGGTGGAGGGGGGCTTGAGAGAGGGGGAGGGGGGTTATGGACATTGGGAAGGGTATGTGCTATGGAGAGTGCTGTGAAGTGTGTAACCCTAGCGATTCACAGACCTGTACCCCTGGGGATAAAAATACATTTTATGTTTATAAAAAAAATAAGAAATAAATAAAATTTTTTTAAAAAAGAATATTATAATGAAAAAAAAAAATTCAGATATTCCCTCAAGATGGCAGCAGTAGAGCTAGACTTAAAATGATTCCAGAGAATAAGATGAAAGAAGTTATTCCATTTGCCCAGAATATGAGGTTGGTGAAGAAAACACATGTTATAAGAAGGAAAACAGAAAGCCACTAAACAATAAAAAAGTAACACGAGTGTGGAGATTAGAGATAAATTTAGAAAACAATGAAGAGCTCCTGGAATCTCTTGAGAAAGGCAGTAACACGATAGAGGCATATTTATGAACTTTAATGAAGCTTGAAATAAGATAGAATATGAATGAACAAGAATAGGTATAAGGAAGGTGTAAAATAAACAGATCCCATCACTATTATTATCAACAAATATTTAAGGTGCCTACTACTACAATACGCAGGGCACCATGCCCATTCAGAAAATACAATGAAATACACGTTCATAGGTAAAACAATTTCTGCCCTTCAAATTGACAATACACTAAAAATCACAGAACTACAGTTTGTTTTTTTTAAAAAAAAAAAACCTCCCAAGGCAACTTTTATATAATAAACATATATACATGTTCACAAATCTACAATAATTTTTTTTCTTGTGCTACTTATTCTCATTGATAGATAAATAGAATGATTTTGAAGTGGCAGATAAGAACAGAGGACAAGGGGCGCCTGGGTGGCTCAGTGGGTTAAAGCCTCTGCCTTCGGCTCAGGTCATGATCTCAGGGTCCTGGGATCGAGCCCCGCATCGGGCTCTCTGCTCAGCCGGGAGCCTGCTTCTTCCTCTCTCTGCCTGCCTCTGCCTACTTGTGATTTCTCTCTCTCTCTGTCAAATAAATAAAATCTAAAAAAAAAAAAAAAAAAGAACAGAGGACAAAAGTAGCAGAAGGTCTTTTGGTTATGCTGAAGATAATTGAAATTCTTTCATTTTTAGGGGGAAACACTATTCTGTAGAAAGATATCTTAGTAAAGTTTCTGTTTGTTTTTTAGTGAGAGAGAACTAAATCAGAAAAGCAGTCCTCTGGAGGTCACTGATAGTGGAGGCAGCATTTTTGTAGCTATATAAGAAAGATACTGAATACCTACATCAAGGATACATGAAGCAGAAAACTGGAAAGAAACCTCAAAAAGAGCTTAGGGGTGACTCAAGGGGATTTAATTAGCCCAGTGAGGGGTAAGCCTTAATAATATGAATATATAAATAAATATGTCTTATTTTGTGTTTAGGCTGGAAGGGATTCAAGATATATATGTTCAAGTAACATACATATATCAGATATATATATATAATGATATATATATATATGGATATATATATTGAAGTAATTTAGGGCAACATTCATAAATAGCATATTAAAACAGAAATATTGAATATTACATCCCCTGCATTACAATTTTTAGATCATTGGTTGTACTTTTAATTGTTAAAGCTTATGCTTTGTGCCTTTGGTAAAAGGAAATAATGGAAGACTAAAATATGTTTAAATCAGAAAGTAAAAAATAATAGCTGTTCAAGTCAGTCTCACAGAGTTTGTGGAAAGGGTGTTTGGATAATGTAGGTAAATAGGTATTCTAAAACTTAAAAATCATAAAATACAAGATTGTCCTATCATTTTAAAATTCTAATTTTAAAAAATTTATTATTTAATGCCTTATATTTTTATAATTTATAAAGCTTCTTTTAACTTTAGAAATTTAGATCCTTAGCCTTTCTTCTTAATTTTAAAATGAAAAGACTATGTGGAAGAAAATTATGTGGGGGAGATAGGTTTAAAAAAAAAACCACTGCTTTTGGGACGCCTGGGTGGCTCAGTGGGTTAAGCCTCTGCCTTCGGCTCAGGTCATGGTCTCAGGGTCCTGGAATCGAGCTCTGCTCAGCAGGGAACTTGCTTCCTCCTCTCTCTCTGCCTGCCTCTCTGCCTACTTGTGATCTCTGTCTGTCAAATAAATAAACAAAATCTTAAAAAAAAAACAAAACCTGCTTTTTCTGATAATGTAAGTACCTAAGTAAAGCATTGGAAAGCATCCAATTGAAGTTAAATTATTAAAACTAATGGTCTACATGTTACAATATAGAACACAATGTTTCAACAAATCTAAATAGAATTAACAAAATGTTTGTTGGAAACATGCTCTTCCTTTCATTTATAAATAAAATTATCGTGTCAATCAAAAACAAATTACATTTTCTTCTCTCGGAACATGTGTTTTAAGCTTTTAAAAATCAGCAATGATTTGTTATTGACATTTTAAGATATTTAATGGAACCAAAAAGTACAATTAACAAAAGATGTCTTGTTTACTAATGCACTATCCTATCTCTCATGCCTAAATTGCTAATGTCTAGTTTATAGTGTTTAAAAGTATATCTACCCTATGACCCAGCAATTGCACTACTAGGTATTTACCCTAAAGATACAAATGTAGTGATCCTAAGGGGCACATGCACTTGAATGTTTATAGCATCAGTGTCCACAATAGCCAAAGTATGGAAAGAACCTAGATGTCCATGAACAGACAAACGGATAAAGAAGATGTGGTATATATATACAATGGAATACAATGCAGCCATCAAAGAAAATGAAATCTTGCCATTTGCAACGATGTGGATGAAACTAGAGTGTATTATGCTGAGCAAAATAAGTCTATCAGTGAAAGACAATTATCATATGATCTCCCTGATATAAGGAATTTGAGAGGCAAAATGGGGGGCTTGGGGGCAGGGACGGAAAAAATGAAACAAGATGGGATCAGGAGGGAGACAAACTGTAAGAGACTCTTAATCTCACAAAACAAACTGAGGGTTGCTGGGGAAAGGGGGTGGGGAGAGGGTGGATGGGTTATGGACATTGGGGAGGTTATGTGCTATGGTGAGTGCTGGGAAGTGTGTAAGCCTGTCGATTCACAGACCTGTACCACTGGGGCTAATAATACATTATACATTAATAAAAAAGGTAAAAAAAATAGTATATGTATTCTATATAAATAGATGAAAATTAGGAATATGGTATTGTTTGGGGAGGAGGAAAGGACCAAGGATGAAAATTGATGTAAGCTTTGGAGATGTGGTAAGAGCAGCTCCCTATTAAATATATTTTATTTTTAAAAGATTTATTTATTTGTCAGAGAGAACGAGTGCACACACAAACAGGGGAAGCAGCAAGCTTCGGTGGGAGAGAGAGGCTCCCCACCGAACAAGGAGACCCATGCAGGACTCAATACCAGGACCCTGGCGTCATAACCTGAGCCAAAGGCAGACGCTTAACCAAATAAGGCACCCAGGCTTCCTATATTCTTGGTGTATTTACAACTCGGGCAGTTCATAAAGCTTCAGTCACCTTTTCTTGTTTCTACTAGTTATTTTTTGTTTCTTTGTTTTTAGTCATCATTACACAAAATCAAAAAGAAAAGTACAGACCACAGACTGATATTTGAATTCAAACAAATGAAAAGGAAGTTATTCATTTGCTACAAAAAGCACTGAACAAGATGGAAAATAGCATTTATTGGGTATAAATTTATAGTATTAAGGCATTCGCCTTAACATTTTACATATATGATTTCATTTAATCACTAAAACAACCCAGAAAGACAGATATGATGATTCCCACTTAACAGATGAAAAAATGGTCTTAGAGAAGAAACCTGCCCCAAATCAAGCAGCTGTTAAGTACTCGAGTTGTATGATGTTCTCTCCCTTATGCCAGAGCTCTCCTGCTAAAGAAGGCACTATGCATCAAATAAAAATCAGAATAATAGCCTCCATTAATGTTTTTCTGAGGGAATTATGGCAAATCTAAATCATTTTAGTTTGTGGATATTTCTGAAAACTGTCTTGCTAGGAACATGAGAAAATACATTAGATTTTCCCCCTTTCCACAGACATACATTGAGCTGAAATTAGAACAAGAACAGGCACAAAGCTATGGTATGGCCTTCTGCACTTCCCAGGCTAGTGGGAATGATCTCCACTAGCTTCAAGGTAAGGTTAACCCCTACCAGTGTAACTTAGTTCAGCAACAGTTAAAATAACTAACAAAAGAAAACAATACACACACAAACAACATATCTTTAAAAAATGACTTCCTTCACCATTCACCCTTCTATAACTACCACTTAATTTCTCTCTCTTTCACAGCCAAAGGTCTTCTAACAATATCCCGGATATATTGCAGTCTGATTTCTTTTTCCCTACACTTCAGATTCATCTTCACTATGATTACTAATGTCTACCAAGCTGCTAGCCATTGGATAATTTTCAGGTCTCTTTTTTGACTGTACAGCAGCATATGTTGTTGTTGATAGTACTTTCTTTCATGAAAATACTGTAATATCTCATTCACCTTACACCCTGTCTTCGATGGCAAAGTCTCACTCACCATAACATCTCCTCAAAAATAACCAATGCCACAGGTTCTCAAGGCTTCATCTTAGGGTCTCATCTGTCGTTTACACCAAGACAATCTAATCAACACCCATAGATTCACAACTGAAAAGTTACCAAACCAGTATGTCAAACTGTCTATGCAAATTGTGTAGCACAGAGGCACCAAAAATTCTGTCAGAAAATGAATTCACTATCTTCTTCCAAAAGTTTGGTCCACTTTTAAAACTTGACTGGTTGTGCTGGTGAGAAACCTGGGAGTCATCCCTAATATTTCTTGCCCCAGTCACTCTTAGTAAGTCACTAAGTTCTATGGATTTGTCTCCTAAAATATATCTTGAATCTTTCAACGTGTCCCCAATTCTTCCACCACCACCCAGTACAACCTACCATCACCTTTCACCTGGAATACTTTAATTGCCTCTAAGCTGGCTTCCTCACATCTATCCTTCCACCTTCCTATATTATCTTCAAAATGCAGCCAGAATGATCATTTCAAAATGCAATATAATCATGTCACTCTATTGTTTAAATCTTTCATTGTCACCTCACTGATCTTAGGATAGAAGACTGATTTCTTGACATCAATCACATTCTGAATAATTTGACCTATCTTGTCTCTGATTCACACCACCCCCTCCTCAGGCTCATTGTTTCAGCTCCCAGGCTTGCTTCCAGTTCCTCAAATGTGCCAAAGTCCTTCTCTTAGAGCCACTGTGCAAGCTATGTTTTTTGCCCAGCATTCTCTCCTCTTGCTCCTTTATAGAGTTAACCCCAATTCCAACTTTCCTTTTAGTGCTCAGCTCTTAAAGTTTTCTTCAGGTTAGGCATTCCTCATCCCTAAGACTAGATCAGGACCTGGGATACCCACTCTCATGGTGCCAGGCAATTCTCTTTTATAACATTAAATTTATAATTGAAATTACATGGGCAAGCAGTTATTTAATGACTTTCATCCCTGCCAAACTAAAAGCTCCATGCCTGCAGGGACTAGATTATCCTCATGGCTATATCCCAGACACAGTGTTCTGAAAATCATAAGTTTACAACAAATGTATGTTGAAGGAATGAATTAGTCCATAGTTGAAAATCATCTTTACTCTTTCCCTTCTAATCCATTCCCCCAACATACCTTACTCTGGTTTCTAGTCTCGACCTTCCAATTAAATTATTTTTATTCCAAGAATTCACCAATGACATCTAACTGTCAAATCTGGTAGATATACTACATGCTTATAATACTGAATTTCCCAAATTTTTTAGCCTTCTTGATCATTGTCTTATTTTTGAAATAATCTTCTACCTTGTGCTCCATGGTATGACATAGTTACCTTCTGTTTTTCTCAGAAAATGTAGATACTATTTCTTAAATCTTCACAAGTTTTTATTATTATACCATACCTATTTTACTAATGAAGAAAATTAGATATTAAAAGGTTAATTGACTTTCTAATGTTACATAGTTAGTAACTGAGAAACTTGAGATTTGAATCCAATCACTATGGTTCAAGAATATTTCCTGACATTTTTGTATTGCAACAAATTTAAACTAATCTAAAGTCATTGCTTTGAAGGTCTCTTTACAAGGGTGACTCTCAGATCTTTTTTGGCTCAAATAACTCTAACATGTTCTGATCATTAAAAAAAAAAAAAAAAAAAAGCAAGCATAGACATTAATTAGCATCACTTAGGTTAAGGCCCCAAGTCAGTAAACCAGGGCTTAACATATAATCTAACTGCAGTTTTAATCTGCCCTAGAAATGTAGTCTCACCTGGTCAATGAGAAATATTCTGGTGGGCAGAAATACTCCAATGAGTTTGTCACATGGCCTTCTCCATCCTCCAAAGGAGGTGATCTGCATAAGACTCCCTGAGCTTCCCTCTAAAGGAAAGTGACCATGTGTAGAACAATCCTTTTTTTTTTTTTTTTTGCTTATAAATTTCTTGTCTCACCCTCCTTCCTATAAAACCTTCCATTTTGTACAATTCCTCAAGCCCCCCTCCTATTTGCCAGATGAGATGCTGCCTGATTCATGAATTATTTAATTAAGCCAATCAAATCTTCAAATTTACTCAGTTGAATTTTGTTTTTATTTTTGTTTTTGTTTTTAACATTGTTAATATTTATCTGCCCACTGTACATCTCCACCTCGTATCCCACAGCCGTGTTGAGGGATACGGGAACCCAAAATTGAACTCTCACTTTTGCTCAAAACATTTTTCTTCTAAATTCCTTGCATAATAAAGTATCACCACAACCCCCATTTAAGTCCCACATATCCAGTCCAATTCCTCTGACTCTCCCTCTTCCCTACTTATCTCACTTTTAGTACCCAAATTCAGGAGGTTTTTCCATCTGTGTGTTTGTATACAGATCCTTTATTTATTTTGTATTCTCATCACTTCTCTCATAGTCTATGTGCTCATTATTATTTGTCTGTATAATACTGGCTTCCCAACTGGTCTGTCCAAACCATCTTACTGCTCTTTTTATACCTTTCTTAATGCTACCCATGTGAAATTTCTAAAATATAAATCTGACTGTGACATTTACCTGTTTTTCAGCATTTAATGCCTCCCTGAAGTTTTCAAAATCAGGGTTTAATTATTTAGGAGAAAGTGCAAGGGTCTACATCTCTGTCTGCCCCTTGTTTACATATTCATTCTCACCTTCCATCTCTTTACTTGCATCCTACGTTCCAGCCACACTAGCCACTTAGAGTTCCTCTAATGTGCCTTCCTTTGGATGGAACCCATTTAATCGCATCACAAACTATCCATACTTTAAGTCTGAACTGAGATGTTGCATCTCTTAAATGAGCTTTCCTTGACCTTCACCCAGGGCCTAGTTATCTCAAATACACAACGAAAACCTCCCTTAGAGTTTTCATGTTCTGTGGCAAAAAAAACCCCACTCTAAACCTTATTGAAATTATATATAAACAACTTCTTTCTAGGGCCCATGGTTGCTATCTCAGTTCTTCCATCACCTAGCCTGATGCCTAGCCCATAGCTGAGGTCCTCAATGAATGATAAAGATATAACTAAAGCCTACATTTATTTCCCATTTTCTGTAGTATAGACATTATCATTTAACATTTATGTTCCCAAGTCTACATTCTTCAGAACATTAACTATGTTAGATTTGTGCAAATATCTTTACCATTTTTATTTAAAAAATAAAATAGTGCATCCTTCGAACAGTACTTTCTCTTAAAAAGCATTACTGAACAGCATCCAAACATCATTCTATTTTTTTTAATCATAAAAAGTCCTATCTTCCAATTGCTACCACACTGATAAGAAATGAATAGAAATGCTAAGTTTGGGACTGTTAGTAATAACAACATGACTTAAACTTTTACAAATAGTGAAATTTCATGGTATATTTTTACCGTTTAAGAAGTATACTTTTTTCCTTTCAGAAAATAAATGTGTTTACTGCTACAGAGGTCATCAAGTTATCTTACAGAATTCAGAGATGCCTGAATGACTTATATTAGCATTAAATAATGTCTTCTAAATTATTTATCAATAATCACAGTGTTCAGTTTTAAAAGTATAGCTGGTTGTTTAATTTCCCCTAAGACATTTTGGTTTTTAATAGCCAGTTTCTACTTATCTACAGTATGCATCCAACCAACCAACTTGTCAAGATCATGGAAATGCTGCTCTTGCATTGGATACAATAACATATGACCTTTAATTTTAAGCCCTAAAATACTTAATAGCTATACTCAGATGGAATTTTTTTAGTGACCCTAAAGCCCTAAAAGATATTTTTTACTAAAATGAAAGTGAGTATAATTTGTCCATAAGTTATTAATTTCTAAAATCCAATTCATCAACATGTAGTACTTACTGTAAGTTAAAGAAATATTTTGAAGATAAAATTCATATTGGACTAGTAAAGTAAAATTATTATAGAATATTGAAGGAATACTCAGTCTCTCGATACTCATCTGATGTAGGTGAACCATGCTATCTCACAAACTATTATTGGCACTATTGCAGATATCAGGTTGTGAGGGCTACACTTTCACAGTAAAGTAACAGTTCTTAAGCATCTTTTCTAACAGCACAACTACTAACTTTAGTGACTTCATAGTTTAATGAAGAAGGCTTGGAAGTAAACAGGTAAATACAAATGCAAATTCTGAAATGAATGTGATACCAAAAGAAAGTCCAGAGTTTTTTGTAAGCCTGTAGTAGAGTCGGCTAAATCAGGCACATTATTTGGTAGAAAGAGGGAAGGAGATTCAAAGGAATTATAAATACACATGGCTTACATAGATGCTGTCTCTCATTATTATTAAAATTATAAGGCAGTTAAGCACGTAGGCATTAAACAATAAATATTTGAATATAATTATGTGTCCAACATTGTTGGGAGTAATTGATTGTAAATATGGCTAAATTCTTGTCCTTCAGATACTTACAGTCAAATAAATATATCACATACAATCTTAATCTCCAAATAATTGACATGCCTATGGTCAACACAAAGTGTACTAAAACTTGAATAGGAGATTGACTTGAACTCATATTGCAATGTTCAAGTTGTACAAGTACAAAATACTATTCTAATAATAAAAATTGATGAAAAAACATATAAAGTGTTTTAAAAAATACAAATCTAATTTGAGAAATAGATAAATTAATTACTTTGTCTAGGTAGAATAGAAACAAGATAGAACACAAGGGCATTATTAGAGGTCTAAATCATGCTAAGAAAACACCAAAGACCAGATCGTTTCCATTGTAGCTACACAATAAAGTACATGGAAGAGGTCTTAGAAACACTGAGACTGAGGAAAATGGGAGTTCATTTCATGAAAAGGAAGTGAGGCGAAGAGATGGACCTACGATATTGAATGAATCCTCAGAAGAATGTATAGCATATTTTGTGAACTGATAGAACACAGAGTAGGGGTAGTCATGCAGGGGATTTCAGGAAGATGTAGCAATATTGTTGCAGCAAGATTGTAAAGCTCCTCTGAACTGGAATGTCAAAACAGGTTTTATTTTGTACATAATCGAATAATAGAGAAGGTTTTAGAAAAAAAAAAAGCTAATTGTTTTACTAATTTTGATGCAAAAGACAAATTGAAGAAGAGGCTCCACATAGTGAAATAACCATTAAAATACTCGAATAGTTTAGGTCAAAGTTATGATGGCATGAACTAGGTGAGTATAAAAATGAGTGAGACACAGCAAGTATTTTAGTAGAATATTATTGGATGTCAGTGTAGGGGTCGAGGACAAGCTGCCCCAGAATGTGCCACTTGGAATATTGATTATTTAAACTACAAGTTACTTGAGAGGCAGCCTATGTAAGGAGGACACTTGGATCTTCCTCTGTCCCCCTAAAAGTAGGAAAAAAATCTCCCATGTGAAAGGTACCCTCCCTCATAGTTGGAGGTAAATAGACATACTTATCCCCCCAAATGGGAAATTTAGGGGCACCTGGGTGGTTCAGTGGGTTAAGTCTCTGCCTTCAGCTCGGGTCATGATCCCGGGGTCCTGGGATTGAGCCCCCCATTGGGCTCTCTGCTCAGCAGGGAGTCTGCATTCCCCTCTCTCTTCCTGCCTCTTTGCCTACTTGTCATCTCTCTCTCTCTGTCAAATAAATAAATAAAATCTTTTTTAAAAAATGGGAAATTTATAGCCAAGAAGTCTATATAAACAACCCTGTCACTTCTTACTAATTTAATACCCCAGACCAAATTCTGTTTAGAATCCT
The DNA here is from genome assembly GCF_922984935.1 of Meles meles. Classification (NCBI taxonomy): domain Eukaryota; kingdom Metazoa; phylum Chordata; class Mammalia; order Carnivora; family Mustelidae; genus Meles; species Meles meles. The sequence continues at coordinate 30,515,026 of NC_060070.1, forward strand.
TACTAACTGACGTTCCCAAACTTAAATTTTCTTTGTCCTGTCAATTTCTCACAAATTTATTGTCTCTTTATCTAAAAAGTATAAAAACTGCCTGCTTGGTAATTTTTTTAGGTCTCAATTTCATAATTGTACCTTCATGTGCAAAAATAAAAATTTGCTTTTCTTTTTTTGTCTCATTAATCTGTCTCATGTAAATTTAATTTTTAGTCCAGCTGGAAGACTTTGAAGGGTAAAAAAGAATTTTCATCAGGGTTATCCAGAGGGAGGAAGGAAAAACCTCACATAATACCTTCTTCCCTTAGTAACCAAAATCTCGGTGGCAATCCCTGAATAGATAAAGAATTCTAAAGAAACACAAGAAGATTTAAGATTAAATATTCTTTGACTTTGACCATATTTGTTACTAGGTGAACTGACATACAGCAAAAGTTGAAAACTCACATCTGTAGTTCAAAAGAAAGGTTAGGGACAGAGATTTATAGATGATAGTAAATTGCAGGTGCCTAATACAATGTTTGAAGACGTGAAGTAGATAACATCACCCAGGACTGGGTGTAAAATGCCATATCATGGAAAAGCAATTTTTGAGGGGCAGCCTGAAAAAAAAATGGGAATAAACCAAGAAAAACAAGAATTAAATGGGAGGAACAGGGGCAATGGGCAAAAAATTTCTATTCTCTGATCTGGCCCTAAATTGTTTCCAATTTCCCGTTATACTTAACTTCCATCTCATCCTCGGGCATTGTAAGCTTGAACCACACTTACTATTTCCAAAACATGCTGTTCTGGTTCTCAACTCTGTCTTGCCTTGCACCTTTTAATCTGCCTGGAATTCCCACACACCAGTCCTTTCAGATGCCACTTCCTCTGTGGAATTTCCCCACTGTTGGCCCCACTGATGTCTTCCTTGACAAACAGTTGCATTAGACCTGACATCTCCCTACTTGGTAATTGTTTTTGCATCAGTCTTTCATTTAAATGGGAGCTCCAGGTGGGCATATATTGCCTTAATCCATCTTCTAAAGCCAAGGCCTGGCACATAATGGGCACTTAAGAAACGTTTATTGAAGATGGAAGGCTTGGGTACGTAGGAACACTACAGGTTTCTAAGTGGTTGAGCACAGAGAATAGGAAGTTGGATTTGACTATTTAGAGGAAGTGATGACCTTTGCAAGAATGATTTCGCTGCAGTGCTGTGGGTAGAAACCAGATAATAAAGGATTAAGGAAGGAGTGGGTGGTAATTAGATAGGAAAACTACACTTTCACTACACTTTGCTACTAAAGGGCAATTAAGAGTTTAGAGAGTAACTTGAGGGTGAAGCAATGATGAGGGAAGGAATTTAAGGAGAAGGAAATTTTGAGTAAATTTATAAGCTGGAAGCAGTTAGTTAAACCAAGTAACAGGAATACACATTGTTCGAGGTAGAGAAAGATGAAGAGAAGAGATGCCAAGTGCACAGGTAGCTGAAAGTGAGTAGGAACTGTCCCTCCTCTGAGATTGGAAGGCAAAAGAAAGAAAATGCCACACTAGAAGTTTTCCGTTGTAGATAAGAAAAAATAAAGAGCCTTCATTTCTTATTGAGTAGCTTCTGTGGATAGGTAGTGATGATTCTGGCATCTTCCATGAACAGGTGTTAGGAATGGAAATATTAAAAAAAAAAGAACAGTAGATGCATAATTAAGGAAGGCTACATGACTATATAATAATCAAACAAACAAAAAACACTTTATTGAGCTGAGGCTAAATATTTAAACTCCCATAGTTAAGTAGCAACTTAAAAAACCTTAACATGTTTGATACACATAATAAATAGGAGTCTGGTTAACAAAACACCTAGTTAATAGAGAGTTATATAAATCATGAGCTGGTTTGAAAATTATTACTGACATATATATTTTTAATTGCTCTTAGCACCAAAACTAGATGAACTTTAATTTTGACTTTGTAGTAGACAACACTTAAGGATCTTAATCAGAGAATCAGGGATATCACTTTTAATTTTTATGGTACTTGAATTGTCTAAAAACATAATTCAAGAAATTTCCAGTCAGTAGAAATCTAGAAAAATAATTAACAGTGCATGTCATGTTATACTATATACATAAGTCTACTAGTTTACTATATTAGACTGTATTAACTCCAAAGCCAATTTTACAAGAATTTAAATCTACCTCCTCTAGAAAAAAAATGCAGCTTAAATATACAGTACAAAGATTAAACATATAAGTGCTTATACGAAGTCAAAAATAATTTCAAAATTCTACAGAACTTCTTTTCAACCTCTAGTGATATTTTAAAAATGTTTTTATCCTAACCCACTGAAAAGTACCACAAATTCATCATATTGTTCATCTTCCTCAAAATATCATCATGAAGCAGGTTCCTATTGTATAGTATTTGAGAGCTTGAGGCTTGGCGTTAAACAGACCCATTTAAATACTCAATCCGCCATCTACTAGCTAAGTGATCTTGGCAAGAGGCTTACACTGTCCACACCTGTTACCTCTTTTGTGCAATGGGGATAATAGCACCAATCTCACAGGTTTGTTGTGAAGAGAAAACAACCTGCTGCACGTAAACCATTTAATAAGGTGCCTGGCACAGAGTGAGCTCTGAATAAATGGCAGCTATTGGGATGACTTCCTATAGTTCAATCATTTTCCTTCTGACACATTTCTTCTGTAATTGAATTTTTTTAAAAAAGAGCAAATGAATATGAAGGAAGAGCTGTTAAATTGTGAAACAATCTTAAAATATGTCCAATACCTATCACAGAGTGATAGTAGCTTTTTGCGACAAATCAACTTTTAAAAAAATGAATTATATTAGCTCAATCTGCTAATGAAAGTAGGAAAACTAAATGAAGAGATTATACCATTACTATTGTAATGTTTTATAGAAAAAAAGGCCTTTGAATGACTTTCAAAAGTGTCATGTCCTTATGATTAGCATTTATGGAGATACACCTGCAATATACATATCATTAAAAATAAAAATGCACTTGTTCCAGCACCTTCTGATTAAACGCTAACATTAAATAGTGTAATCAATTACTGAAAGCTTAAATGTTTAATACTCCATTCATGACATTGTTCCTATTGTTCTCCTTCTACTTCATCACTAATTAATTTATTTTGTTTCTCTTTCTCATATTAATACATAGTGTTCCAGTGGTTAGCTACATATTTATTACTCATATAAAGGACTTTTTTTTTTCAAAATTCCCCATTCATTACCAATGTTTATATTTGTATTTACCTCAGCAGAAGTAGGTAAAAAAAAATAAATCAAATAATGCTGTCAAAATGGCCAAGATTTTAAGTGTTTGTTTCCACATACATGAAAATGGAATTTAAAAAATAACAATTACTGAAATAATTCATATTTAAAAGTTTTACAAAATATTATAATTGTGGGTTAAATAAGTGCTTATTATAAATGTTTCTTGTAACTGAAAAATGTACGCAACAGAAAGACATAAAATTATGGATCAAAATGTTCTGTTACGGATGTGTCTTTCTCTTGACTCAGCTTGAAGGCCCAATATCTCTGGAAATCAAAGTTACTCTAAAATACCTGCATGTCTCTTAATGTAAATATGTTAAACTTAACATTGAAAAGAAGAGCCAAGAAGTACCATCAGCCATTTTCTAAAAATCAAGAGAGCCATGGTATGCATGCTGCTTGCAATAAAGGTCTGTGTTCCACTAACCTTCCCTAGTAGTAGTAGAAACTAATAGTAGTAGTAGTAGTAGTAGAAACTAATTCTACTTAAAGCACAGCACACCTCTGCATACCCAATCACTGTGTGAAAGCCTTATTTATTTTGAAGACTAACACCACTTTTGTTTTTAGTCACTAGCATAAAAAGCATTGTCACAACAGAAGCAGGAAAATCCAAATATCAAACCCTAGTGTGGAAGGAAACTCCAAAACTAATTAGTGAATTGTAGGATATCTAAACAGCATACTTTCAGTATTCAGTATTTAAATTTTTCTCAATAATATTTCAACTATCAATATAAAATGATGATCAGGAGCGATGTAGAAATTAAATATAATTGCAACTCACTGTTGTATTCTTTTCCTGTCTTTTCTATCCAGTTACAAGATGACCCAGTTACACTGTAACCCTATCATATATTACCCCTTCACTTTTGAGTGGTTATATATAAATACGGTTAATTTGGAAAAAGATTCAAAATTTAAATCAGTATATTTAATAACAAAGGATATCCTTTTAATGTACAGGTACAGATTTTTTTTTCCCATTTTATTTATTTTTTTAGCGTAACAGTATTCATTGTTTTTGCACAACACCCAGTGCTCCATGCAAAACGTGCCCTCCCCATTACCCACCACCTGTTCCCCCAACCTCCCACCCCTGACCCTTCAAAACCCTCAGGTTGTTTTCCAGAGTTCATAGTCTCTTATGGTTCGCCTCCCCTTCCAAATTTTTTTTTTTTAAATAAACATATAATGTATTTTTATCCCCAGCGGTACAGATTTTTTTTAGCAAATATGTATCAAAAACATACTCAGCGCTGGGCACTTTTGTAGCACTATGGTGGGCACTAAAATAGGAAAAACAAATAATTCACAGTCTTACTCCCAGGAGATCCCCTCTAGGGGAGGATAGAGACACAGAGTTCAACCAAGAGAGCATTTCAAAGCTATATTGATGGCTGTGACAGTGGTATATACAGAGTTCAATGCATAGCTCTGGAAGGCTACCTAACCCAAACAGGGGTAGATATGGGGGCAGTCAGAAGAGATTCAAATTTTCTTCCAAATAAAATGATTGAAATGGTCTGACCCACACAATTCTCTCTCTTTTTTTTTTATTTGTTTAGTTTCAGCGTAACAGTGTTCATTGTTTTTGCACCACACCCAGTGCTCCATGCAGTACCTGCCCTCCCTATTACCCACCACCTGGTTCCTCAACCTCCCACCCGCCCCCTCCGCCCCTTCAAAACCCTCTGGTTGTTTTTCAGAGTCCATAGTCTCTCATGGTTCATCTCCCCTTCCAGTTTCCCTCAACTCCCTCTCCTCTCCATCTCCCCATGTCCTCCATGTTATTTGTTATGCTCCACAAGTAAGTGAGACCATATGATACTTGACTCTCTCTGCTTGACTTATTTCGCTCAGCATAATCTCTTCCAGTCCCGTCCATGTTGCTACAAAAGTTGGGTATTCATCCTTTCTGATGGAGGCATAATACTCCATTGTGTATATGGACCACATCTTCCTTATCCATTCATCCGTTGAAGGGCATCTTGGTTCTTTCCACAGTTTGGCGACCGTAGCCATTGTTGCAATAAACACTGGGGTACAGATGGCCCTTCTTTTCACTACATCTGTGTCTTTGGGGTAAATACCCAGCAGTGCAATTGCAGGGGCATAGGGAAGCTCTATTCTTAATTTCTTCAGGAGTCTCCACACTGTTCTCCAAAGTGGCTGCACTAACTTGCATTCCCACCAACAGTGTAAGAGGGTTCCCCTTTCTCCACATCCTCTCCAACACACGTTGTTTCCTGTCTTGCTAATTTTGGCCATTCTAACTGGTGTCAGGTGGTATCTCAATGTGGTTTTAATTTGAATCTCCCTGATGGCTAGTGATGATGAACATTTTTTCATGTGTCTGATAGCCATTTGTATGTCTTCGTTGGAGAAGTGTCTGTTCATATCTTCTGCCCATTTTTTGATATGATTATCTGTTTTGTGTGTGTTGAGTTTGAGAAGTTCTTTATAGATCCTGGATATCAACCTTTTGTCTGTACTGTCATTTGCAAATACCTTCTCCCATTCCGTGGGTTGCCTTTTTGTTTTGTTGACTGTTTCCTTTGCTGTGCAGAAGCTTTTGATCTTGATGAAGTCCCAAAAGTTCATTTTCGCTTTTGTTTCCTTGGCCTTTGGAGACATATCTTGAAAGAAGTTGCTGTGGCTGATAACGAAGAGGTTACTGCCTATGTTCTCCTCTAGGATTCTGATAGATTCCTGTCTCACGTTGAGGTCTTTATCCATTTCGAGTTTATCTTTGTGTACGGTGTCAGAGAATGGTCGAGTTTCATTCTTCTACATATCGCTGTCCAGTTTTCCCAGCACCATTTATTGAAGAGACTGTCTTTTTTCCATTGAATATTTTTTCCTGTTTTGTCAAAGATTATTTCACCATAGAGTTGAGGGTCCACATCTGGGCTCTCCACTCTGTTCCACTGGTCTATGTGTCTGTTTTTATGCCAGTACCACGCTGTCTTGGTGATCACAGCTTTGTAGTAAAGCTTGAAATCGTGACCCACACAATTCTCTTGATTAATTCCACCTAATATTCCATCAGCAACAAATCAGCATGTGAATATTTTAATCAGCTTTGTGGATGGATTGCAAAGAACGAATCTTATGTGTGGCTGTCTAAATGTGTCGGGATTATGGGGTGGTGAATTCTAAGGACATGGATATAGGGAATAAAAAGTCTTCAGCTGACTTGGCAACCTCTCCCTCTTGTCCCTCTGAGGCTGACTGGTGTCTCTTTCACTTGGTGTCTCCTCTCATCCTGTGTAACTATGTTATTTTCCTTCTGACTTTTGCTCCCTCATAAGTTTATCTATGACTTTCCTAATTCCATTCACACACTAATAGTTTTAGCCTCTGCTTACAGAGAGAAACCCACCTCAAATTCTGATGCCAGATCAGGCATACAAGAGTGGGTTAGTTGTCAGAAGCCCATCCAGATCTCACCACATATGGACAGGAAAGTGGACCAAACAATACCAGTCCACTGAGGCAGCTATCCCTATCTGTAGGCGGCTTTTTGGAAGGCAGTATAGAAAAGGAAGCATGGACTGAGCACTGAAATTTAAGATGTCTCTTGATAAGGTTTAAAGCATAGTCTGGGCTCTTTTTTATTTTAGCTCTCATTTCTATTACTTTGACTTTGGACTATTGTGGCTCCTTCCAGTTCTCTAAAATTTCATCTGTGGTCTGCAGAAACTGGTTGCTTTACTGAATCCCCAAATATCTTTCTCTGCTGTCTTCCATGATATAAATTCAACTTGCTCATACAGAGAAGGAAACCGACTTTGGTCTTATTGGTTCTCTGCACAGGCTCAGCCCTTGAGTGTAATCTCCCTGTGGTCATTTCTGGTATGAATCTATAATAAAATTCTGATGGTGATACCTTTTTCATTTAAGGATCATTCACTTATTCATCAGATGTTTAGTTCGCTTGTATTATGTGCCAGAAACTGTTGTCAACGCCGAGGTTATAGCAGGGTACAAATAAAGTAGGTCTTTTCTGATCAGAAATTACTAGAAAATAAAATATTTTAAATAATGACAGCTTCCAGAACTGAAACATATCCCTTTAATAAACACATTTTGCATTAACTCTTTCTACGATTAATTTGATAAATTTCAACCTTTTCATCTAGAATCTTGGAAACATTTTAAGTACATCCTAATGACAAAGGCAAATCATTTTGAATACCTATTAGTATATCATATAATGCCTATGGTACTCTGTATATAACTTTCTTATGATGTTTATGATCTTGTATGTCAAATTGTTTTTTCTGTCTACTTTCCAAAATATGAGTTCCTGGAAAACATTTTATATTTTTTCTCAGTGCCTCACCTAGAGAATGAGTGAGGATGAAACAGTCACAGGGATAGCACTGAGGGATGCGTAATTCGATCATGTACATTTCCAATATGATTATAAGCAGGAGTTAAAGAGCAAGCTGTTGTGCAGAACTGCCAAAACTTATCAGAGTCCAATAGTTTCAACTTCAGACAGAGTGTTTTGAGAGTATTTCCCATTGATCATCTCTGAACACCAATGAAAGAGTAAAAGGAAGCCTCAGGTGGGAGAGGACGCTTTTTCATTAGTGGCTTTTGAAGTGCCTCGAGAAATAAGCTTATAATAGAATCCTGAGCACATTACCTTTCTAATTCTCAGGTGTACAGACAGCAGGTTAGACACATCTGTGCTGAGCACAGTATCATGATTAGTGCCACGCTGTGTGCAGTGAACTGTCCCAAAGGCCAGTGGAGCTAATGCACACACTGAGATTTCCCACCCATACATAATGCCAAAAAGAAGCAGGGCCAAATTTTGGAGGAGTGGGAAGCATTGTTCAAGAACTTCTAATGATTATCTTCTCTAACACTTTTATTGTTTGTTCCTATAGAAAATGAGGAGATAATGTGGGGATGGGAGAGAATCCATAAGTTTTACTCAAAAAAATCCAGCCAGAGCATAAGCAGGAGACTATATAGCATGAGACCCATAATATATTTCCAGGTAAAAAAGGCAAGGAATAGAGATCCTTTGGGTAGAAGCTCAGGATTGTCCTCTTAAAAGTAGAAAGTAGAGAATGCTAAATTCACCACCTCAACCCTTCAGCATCAAAAACTTCTGAGTAACTTTCTTTATAATTCTGACAATACATTTGAAATCTTTCAGTTCAAATTTCCTCAACTGCCAGGAGGAAATGACAGGAATATGTGATTTGCACATTATGCCTGTAAGTTTACTCCCACTTCCAAGGTCTTCTCTTTCCTAAAATACAAGTAGATCAATAGTGTTCTCTCCTACCCCCCAGGAATGGCACTGGGAGAAAACCACGTATGACTCCCTCTCTTCCAATTATTCCCCACCATGACCAAACCTGATGACAGACCAAATTAAAATTCACCCAACATTTCTTATTTATGATTGACTGGTTACCATAGGTCAGCACTGTACTTGATGCTGAAGCTTTATGCCAACCTTCCCATCTCAGAGTCCTTGCTACAGATCCAAAAGTGAGAGACCATTATATAATCACACTACACAATCACATAGTCTATTACACTAATAGTTCACTGTTTCCTAGTACTGTCTGGGTTTTGTGACAAGATAGAATTCCAACAGCCAAAAAAGAAGCAGACTGAAGGGAAGAATTACATAAGTGCATAAAGATGATACTTGGGTGAAAATCAACTCCCATCCCAGAGCCAAACTCTTCTTGGCATATAAAGTCTTAAGGTGTTAAAGGTTTTGTCTGTCTGTGTTCCCAAGGTCTAGAAAAATGCCCGACACATGCTAGGTGCACAACAAATTCTTGTTCTTAGATGAATGAATGAACATATTTGGGATTTGGCCAGATCCAGATATGGCCATATCCAATAACTAACTGAAAAGAGATGTAGGCTTCTGATCACAAATGCCCCACAGTGTCATCTTAACCCCTAAAATTTTGTTTCTTTTAACCCTATATCCTAAGTCTCCCATACCTAGGGGTGGTAGTAAAATGAATAGTATTATAAATTATGCATAACCTAACATGGCATTCAAAGATGAACTAGAACACTCTTTAGGGGCTCAAAAAAGTGACCACCACACTTCAATTCTTTACAGCCAGGCATAGCACCTAAGCCACCTACTTAAAAATGCTGTATGAAACAATTCTAAATTAAAACAAACACTCTGAAGAGCTGGCTGGAAGCTTACTAAGCCCTCGGCTCAAAAAGAAAAATCCCAGGGGCCCCGGGTGGCTCTGTCAGTTAAATGTCTGACTTCAGCTCAGGTCATGATTTCAGGGTCCTGGGATCGAGCCCTGTGTGGCAGGGGTTTCCGTGCTCAGCAGGGAGTCTGCCTGTCCCTCTCTACTCCCCAGTTGTGTGTACATGTTCTCTCTCTCAAATAAATAAAAATAAAATCTTTAAAGAAAAACCCCATACTCATAAATTTCAATCTCAGTGTTTTTGGGACAAGCTTTCAGGAAACATGCATCTCTAAGGGTAATAAAGTAGGAGGAAGTTTGAGATCACAGTGATTTGCTTATAGATTTGTCTGAGATCATAGTCATTTGTCCCTCATTCTTAGGGAAACTAAAGTCAAGAGCTGTGCCCTACCTGGATGCTGACCTGAGACTTCTTCAGGTTGTGAAGAAGCACAGAGGTAAGAATAACAAAATTCTCAAGGTCACAAAACATTCATGATTCTATCTCAAATGGCTTCCAAAAAGATTATAATAACCTTTTTATTTTACAGTTAAGGAAATAGAAACCCAGGAAGATAAAGAAATGAACCCAAGGTTACTCAACTTATTAGCGGCATATGGGTGCTCTCTCTGAATCATAAATGCTTTGAAAGGGAAATTGTACCCACAGCATATTTGCACATGCTACATCTGTCTACTTTCACTGAATATGCAGGCACATGCTATTCACTTTTGACTAGAAAGGTAAAATTGGGCCAAATAATATTTAATTCCCCACTGTAATAGTAGTTTTACATTCCACATTCAGACAGCTGGCATAATTGAAGACAGCTCGGAACCCCTGAGGATATCCAAACTGTCGCAATTGGAGAAAAGATTTAAGTATCCTGCAGTGTAAGACCTACTCAATGACATTACAAAGCTGATTCAAAATATCATCTTTGTTGGATCCTCAATATCCAATCTATGAACAATAGACATAATTAAACATAAAAAGCTGTAAATTAAGCAAACTAAATGATGGAGCAAATCATTTCGTCTTTGCACCTGTGAAGTACAGTATGCCATTGTTATTTTCCCAAAGAAGAGAGAACAGACTCTTGCAGGACAATTATCTAAAGAGTTCAGAGCAGTAGCAGCTATAATGGACAATAGATTTCTTTCCAAAGACTAAAAAGATATCAATGAATGTAGTTTTCAAGTCAAAGTGAGAATACACAGCTGCTGCCATAGATTCTATTTAATGTATTTCAATGTTACTAATTAAAATAAAAACTTAGGTCTCCTATATGCGAGTTGAGAAAAACCAGAAAACACAGAAAAACAACTTCAACTTGTAATTTTGTATGTCTCCATAAAATAGATTTTAGGTCATTTTGTGCTTAACAGATATAGGTAAAGTCTGTGCAATGAAGTTCCCTGCTTAAGGATGGCTCTTAAGCATCTCTTAAGGACCTCTTAAGGACCGCTCTTAAGCAGGTGGTGTCAGGTTAAAAATCTGGGTTCTGGAGACAGAAGCCTGGGGGCAGTATCTTACTCAGCTGCCTCCTGAGTAACCTTAGACTTAACCCATCCATATTTTGTTTTCCTCATGGGTAACATGGGAATAGGTATAGCTCCTACCTCACTGGACCATTGTGAGAATTAAAAGCTACAATCCAGGTAAAGCTGCTGAAACACTGACACACTGCAAGTGCCAGTTTTCATTATTTCAGTCCAAAATATTGCATATGAGATTTTTAAATAAGTCAACAAGAACAGATATCTAAGAAGGTATTCTTAACCTGCATTTTAATGACAGACTCATAACAGCAATCAAGGAAATTTCATCCATAACATGGCTTTCTAAAAACCTAAAAACAAAACAAAACAAAACAAAAACAACAACAAAAAACACCTGCTGCATTGAAGTTGGATGAAAATAGAAATATATTCTAATGTGAATTGGTAAAATATTGGCAAGGTCATTGCATGTGTATCACCAGCAGAGATAAACAGCGTCACCTCAAGCCGGGATTGAACTAAAAGAGCCAAGGGAAAGATCTGCCAATGAGCCCACCATGAACTAACATAAAACTACCTCAAAATCCATTCAAGCATCTGTCTCTGTGAAGTGCCAAGCCTTCCCCTCCCACCCCACTAAGCTGGCCCCATCTAACACAGAGCAATACTAGAGGCCATTTTTTTGAATTTATTATTGTTAGACCTCCATTTTATCATTTGAAGAGGCATGACACACAACCCCACACAGCAATTCATTCTCATTCTGTGTCACAATTTATGCTGTACATGCTTAGCACTAGTCATACTAATCCATGTGTTCCAGTATTGGATATTTAATCTCCAAAATAACCTTCAAAATAATCTTCAAAATTGTCATGGGGAAAATGATGAACATAGTATCATCCATTGAATGGCTTTGCGTCATCTTCAGTAGGGACAGGACCATAGATCATCTATAAGGGAATGTTTCAGCTATAACCCTTCTCAGAGTCAGTACAAAGGTAAGACTTAGAAGAAAGAAGAGAAACTACACTCCTTCTACATTTCTACATGTATAATTGAGGATACTATTACCTACTTTATGTGATTTTTGTGAAGATTAAATGATTTAATAAATGTAAAGTGCTTAAACTAGTTCCTCACAGGTCCTAAGCACTCAACAAATGTTAGATATGATGAGATCATAATCATGATCAAGTGATGGTGATGACTGTGATGATGATGATGATGATGAAAGAAATTATTAATTGGCAATGAATCTAACATCATGTATTGGACTAATAACACCATGCATTGGACTAATAAATGCAATTCGGAGAGGAGAGTTAAAATATTTATCTCATCCTCTGCTTTCACTGATTTCACACGTTGTAGGAGTATTGTATTTCACACTGGAAATACAATACTACAGAAGACAAACACTTATTTCATAATGAGACATGAGCTAGAGGAGCGAAATAGATGATAGTTACAGGAAAGCAGAAAAGCCACAGGGTATGAAAGGTGCTTTAAAATTAGGGCATTATTAACAGTTTAATTCAAGAGATAATAAAGTAATATCATAGAACAATATTAATTAATATGCACCCAGCACTTGCAATGTGTCAGGCACTGTTCTATATTCTTTAATGTGTATCATTAATGTAATCCACACAACAATACTGTGTGCAAGAATTCTTATTATCCTCTGAAACTAGGGCACAGGATTAATTTGCTCAAGGTATCATAGATGATAGGTGGTGAAATCAGGATTTAATACCTTCAGTTTGTCTCTGATGTTTGCTTTTAACTGCTCTACTATAATGGCCCTCATTATATGAAGGAGAAGATCTTTCAAGAACCTTAACACTTAATAGAAAAATTATTGGTAGAAATATGGAAATTTTTTAACAAAATGCCAACATAAAATTTTTAACATTCCCAAGGGTATCAGGTTAATCTTTAGAGGTGATTATTATGCAATATTTTAAGTAAGCAGTTTTCTGAAGTCATTTTTGAGAGAATTTCAGTTATTCTCATTTTAACAATAAAGTTGCTTTAGCCCAGAAAAGATTCCTCTTGGTTCATTACTTGTCAACACAACTTACAATAATATAAGTGAATGAAAATCATCCATGTCCTTTGAGGGCCTGCAATCCAAAAGTGAAAAAGCATAGTGTGCCTGTAATACATTTAAATAAGTATCATAGAGATTGTAGTCCATTCAACTGCATGGGAAAGAGGGATGGGGCAGTGACTGCAGAGGAATAAGAAAGCTCAAGGGATTGGTTTAGAAAATAATATTGAGAATTAAATGGCAGCAAGGAGATACAAGAATTCTGATCTTTTGGAACTAGGAAAGAAGTGGTAAAGGAGTGAAAAATTCAGACATGTAATAAGGCTAACTATAAAAAGGAAAACTAATTATAAAATCTAAATACATCTTTAGGAAGTCTCTGTGAGAAAGGCGTAAAGGTTTGTTGCTTAAGAAGTGAGTGGTATAATTACGGTTCTAGTACCTCAAATTAACTCAAAATTAACATCTTAGCCAGGAAAACTGTTGCTTTTATGAAAGAAGAGTATATACATATTGGCACTATATTGGCTTATTTAACAAATTCATAGTCTAGTTTTTATATCCTCCAAAACCAAGCCAAGTATCTATGAAACACAAATAGGCACACTTACATATTTTATAATTATACACTGTCATGTGTTCTCAGAAAGGCTTCCATAGTATAATTGTGCACGTTCTGAGATGAAACATAGTTCTTCTTGAGGTCTGTGTTTCTGAGTGGGGTACTTCTATTCCTTAGAACAACCAGCCTAGTGCTGGGATACATAAATCCACAGGAAAAAACATCATACACTAATGTGGTTAGGAAGATTTCCTTGAAGATTGGAGGAATGCCCTATTTTTATATTTCAACAAAAACTTCTGTATTACATAGGAAAATGCAAAACGTATATAAAATTTGAAAAAAGAAAACAGTGGATTCCCAAGAAATTTGCTCTTAAAATAAGTCTGAAAATATGCACACAGCTTACTAGACCTTTAGGGACTCTTAGAAGACAAAGCTAAGAAGCACTGTTGGCTTTGTTTTGTGAGAAAGAAACATTAGTGAGGTGGTATACTGGAGCCTTCTCTACACCTGGGAGGCAGAAGATCAGACAAGATCTGTTAATTGCTTCAAGAGTTAGGAAAAAAGGTCAGCTTCCTGTGAGCATGTCCCCAGGGACATGACTAAATTTTCCCAGAGAAGTATTAAGAAGTCAGGAACACAATCTAAAACTAAGGAACAATTAGGAAGTGTGCTTCAAAAGGTTCAAGAGAAGAGAAACTTCGGGAGGAAAGGAGGAAAGAATGTCAAGGATGAAGAAATAAATGTTTGTTCAGCTTTGAATATATTACTTAAAGACACAGAAAACCTAGGGTGGCTATAGTATTCTACAAAAGAGCAGACAAACACTCTATTTGGAGTTACTTTTCCATATTTACTACTTGAGTGCAACTCACCATGAGGCTCAGAAGAAATCTGCAGATTGTAGAGAAAACCAGGGTTTGAATTTCAGCTCCATCACTCTCTAGGTGGAGGACCTGAAGCATGTTCACTTTTCTGAGTCTCAGTTTCCCCAACTGAATAATGAGTGGCATAATAATTGTAGCAAAGTGCTATTTGGGAGATAAAATTGTGTAAAAGCACAGAGGAAGGATTGAAGAGGCCTTCAAAGAAGGTTAGTTCACTTGAAAAAAAAAAGTATTGAGGTAGCATAAGAAGGAGGAAGGAATATCAGAGGGACGAAATCCAAAATAAAATAATAATGGGGGAGGGGAGGCGAACCATAAGAGACTATGGACTCTGAAAAACAACCTGAGGGTTTTGAAGGGTCAGGGGTGGGAGGTTGGGGCAACCTGAGGGTTTTGAAGGGTCAGGGGTGGGAGGTTGGGGGAACAGGTGGTGGGTAATGGGGAGGGCACGTTTTGCATGGAGCACTGGGTGTTGTGCAAAAAGAATGAATACTGTTACAATGAAAAAATAAATAAAGTGAAAAAAAAATTTAAAAAAATAATAATAATGGGAAGAAAATAAAATAAATACATACATACATACATACATACATACATACATACATACAAAGTGGAAAGGATAGGCAATAGTGAGAAGGACTATAGTGATGATTTACATAGGATTCACAGCAATGGCACAGGTCTTACAGCACACTGAGTCACACACACTTCCAAGGCAGCACCAGGGTCTGGTTTGCATTCTACGAGCACTGAAGGCGGAGCCTAACTGGCAACAGGCTCAGTGAATCCAAAAGCACGGGCCATCTTGCTTTGTCCGAAATGATGATATGTGACAAGAATGCCTTAAAATTCTGTTTAGAAGATATTCTACAGAGATAATCTGTCAGTCTAAACTCTTAGTTTTCTCCAGAATGTTTTTCAATAATAAAAACATGGTTATTGGTTTTCCCTTGGTAATACCCTTTTCCTCTATTTTTTTAAAAATGCAAGGAAAAAGGAGGAACGGAAGAAGGGGAGGGAGAGGGGATTAAAAAGAGGAGAAAAATTAAATTGGTTATAATGACTGGAAAGAGGTGAAAGTGCTAAACCCAGTATCAGTGCTGTTTTTGACACTCTTCCATCAACACAATCTACTGTTTATTTTAAGTAATTATAGCACTATGTTCTTGACATATGCTCCACCAGTGTCCCACTGAGATCACAGCACTTATTCTGCTTTATTATACTCTGCTTGCTCAATTATTTTCTATCACTGGGCATTGTGTGAAAATCATCATTAAAGCAATATTTTGGCCAACTCCTTAGTAAGCGTTATGCTGTAATTGACAATTTATTGTTTCAATTGCATTTTAGTTATCTAACAAAATGTTTGTAGTATTGGCTGAAGGCCAGCCACTGTTAAAGTATTTTATAAATAATAGCTCATTTAATTCTCATAAAACTCTAAGGGCTAAGGATTGTTATTCCCATTTTATACATAAAGAAACCTAGGCACACAGAGGTTCACTAACTTGCACAAAGACAAAAGCTAAGTGATAATGCTGGTGTTGGAACCCAAGTTTGGGAGTCCATACTTTAAGCAATACCTAAAGCTGCTCTTCATTTGGAATAAATGAGCTAATTCAGAGAGATACTATAGAATAATGCGTGGCACATAATAAGGGCTAAATAACTGTCAGGTGCTCCTTTTTGTTTTTATGATGGAGCTGTTGAGATCATGCATAAACATATTGGGTATTAATTCACCTAGGGCTTATTTGAAATATCCCTGCTGGCCCAAGTTATGGCCCACCTTTTGTGTATTGGTAGAAAGGTTTACATTTCCCGGGTAGTTAACTGGGATGTAGTTCAAAATCGAAGAAAAGCCTCACTAAGTCAAGTTATATTACTTCAGATGGATCTACTAAGTTGGTCACACTGGCACAGAAGGAAATTAGATAAACCCAACAAGAAGTGTTCCTCATGGAGTCACATTGATTTCTGCCTGCATTAGATGTTCTTCCATGCGCTTACAAAATTGATCTATTCCAGGTGAGCAGAAAATCTACCATTTCAGGGTCTGTCCTTTTGTTTGTCTGTTGCTTGTTTTTTTAATGGCTTTGAGTTTACCTGTCCTTAAGATATATTTCAAAAGTACAGACAGAAGATAATCCAATTTCCCTGAAAGATAATTTTTTCCCCTTATATAGCTTAACTCCTAGGTGGTTATCCATTAACAGAAGTTACCTTCCTCATAATTATTGCATTCTCTTACACTCCCTGATAACGATGGGTTTGGAATAAATCAGTAGTAATCTAAACCCATGACGGTCTTTAAATCAAATAGCCATTGATGACATTCTAAAAGTAGAATGGGCCATAGTTAACTAATGTAGCATTCTTACTATCACTGAATTTTCATTTTACGTGGAAACATTAATGTTTCATAGTTTAGTTAATTTCCTGCTTGAGCTGTGAGGTCATTTATGCTTTTACAGTTATTATATAATAACATAACTATAAAAAAGCTCGAATGCCTCATGGTCTTCCCAAATAGCTACTTGTAAGTAGGGTCTAAAATTGCTGACTGTAAATGCTTTGAACTTATGTATAATACTTGCAATAGTATAAGCTATCATATTTATGTACATTTGATGAGAGAAAGAAATGCATTTTAAAGGAAGATGCTACTGCTTCTTCTAGCTTCTGTGCATCAAACACAATCTTGGTATGGTGACTACTCTTTAGGTATGTTTGTTACTGATATGGAAGTATTTATATATATTATGTACCTATAAAATGCAAAGAACCCAGACTTGCTAGGGGTATTTATCAAACATGGGTACAATGAATATGATACATATGCAATTGTTAAAAGATAGTTATTATCTGATTTCAACAATAATTTTGGCCTTGTTAACAACATTTGGAATTCTCTTACAATTCTACTTTATTCTTCAAATTCATAAGAAAACTCTCTCACAGCTCATTATAAACTATGATTAGTTCTACCTTTAAACTGGATTTCATCAAGCTTAAAAAGATGAGAAACTTTATTATTACAGTTTCCTTAGAAACACAGGAAACAGTAATACACCTTGGGATCCAAGACTTTTTGGCAGAGTCTTATAGTCCATCTGCTGTGTTCAACTATTGTGAGAATACAAACAAAATAGCTAACATTCAAATATCATTGTATATAATTGTATTTTCTTAATAAAAGATAGATTTTACATTATCTTTATGACCTATAACTATGTAAGTAATACATATTAAAACAAAGCAAGAAAGGAAGAAACAAAGGAGAAGGGAGGGAGGGGAGATGGAAACGAATGGAAAAAGAAGAAAAAGATGGAAGCTTGCACCTCCTTCACTACCAAATCATGGGCATGTATTTTGATAGCTTCTGGGGGTCACTGGGCCAACAGTTTACTAAATTGTATTCTTTATATCTATTGAACATGGTCCTGTAAACTTTTAAATTATGTCACTTAAATTTATTTAGTTCTTTATTCATTTGTTTGATCATTGAATATTTACTACACTAAAGCTATGTGCGAATGACTGCCATAGAGGCTGCAGTCCTAACAGCAAGCAAGATACATCTTTGACTTCAAGGAGATGAGAGACCACTGGGGAGAAAGAAATAGAATACAAAATTACAAACTGTTTCATGTTCCCAGCACCCCCCATTACCTCCATCCCATTCTTTTTGTAATTCCTAACCTATCCCTTCTTCACAATACCACTCTTAATCAATATTCTTCCTGGACCTTGATTCTGGTGGGGCTGGAGGTCACAGTATGCAAGGGCTCCTCTCCTACCAACCTCCTTTCATACTCCTTGCTTTGGCCATAGGAGTATTATTACTTGATGTAGGTCCAACAGATTTTTTTTTTTTTTTTGAAATTTGAATACTGAACACAAACAACCAGGAATAGAAGGGCTTTGAAACTGAGTCATCAACTCACAGTCCACAAATTCTGCTGGAGAGATTTAGGGCTGCCATGTTCCCATCTTTGTTCAAAGCTTGATTTCAATTGTTTATTCAATTCTGCAAACTATGAATATCCTCCAAAGTTTCTCTTTTTCTCTTTTTCTTGCTTATGCTAATCAGATTGGGGTTGAAATCCAGGCTTAATGGCTCTAATATTTCACTGTAAAATATTGAGACTTCCTTCCTCTGCATTAGCTGAGAAAGACAGATGTTCTGAGTCTAATTCTTCATGGAATCCTTACTCAAGCAAATTTCCAAAAATCGATATGATAATATTTTATTTGGCACTCATAGAAACTTAAAATGAGAAAAAACCTTGAGACAAGGTCAACCAGTCACAGGTTTTGAAAATCTCCATGGTAGAACAATACAACTACTCTTTGAATACACCCATTGATGGAGAACTCACACTACGCAAGGAATTTAGATTCCTTTTGGGTTGATTTTAGTTGTCAGAAAGACTTGGCATTTAGTTAAAGTTTGCCTCTCATAAATTTTCATCATAACTTTTCAATGAACATTAGATTCTTTGCCATTTCCTACAAAGGGCTAAACTTTAATTTGACACTTGCACCATCAACCAGCTTCTTACATGTTTCAATATAAATGGTCAGAATAGACTCAAAATCCTAGAAAATGGAATTGCGAAAGAATGTACATCTTCACAGACCACAAATTGGAACACAGAAAAACAGCCATGCTTGAATGAATATTAAAAGATCAGGTGAAAAAATGCCAAAAGCTCTGACCTTTCATGACAAGCTGCCAAGAAAATAATTATTTCTTGGCAGATAGACCAGATCCAAAGGCCAAATATCAATGGACGCACACTCATCCTCCAATCTTTAATATGATTCAATGAATCTAGAGTTGGCAAAAACTTTAGACATCATGTAGCTAAATTTACTTTTAAGAAACTGAGGCATGGAAATTAACTTCTGTTCTGTAAATAAATTTACTGCCACCTTTTGAAAAATCAGAGCTCTAAGGTAGAACTCTGGTGTTTTAAGATGTAAGAAAAACCTACAACTAAAATTTTTTTTTTGGCAAACATGACTTGGGTCATTGAAAATTGGGTTTATGACTTACTCATCTAGAATGCAAAATAGGAGACAAAAAAATTAATGTACTGAGAGATATCATATTAGCAAAGAAAACAAGAGAATGTCCATTAAAAACCCACACAAAGAAATGGAGAGTACTTATCACTCAGTACTACCTCTCCTAAGCAGATGACTTGCTACAGACACCAAAAATTAATTTTAAAACCCATGGTAATTAATCTGAGATAATAATAAATTAGTCATTTCAAAATTTTAATTTTCTGTTTAATTTTAATTTTAATCACTTAAAATTTTTAAAAGAAAAGCTTGCAAATAATCCAGTTATTTTCTTTCCTCCATTTCCATGATAGCTTCACTAATGTCCTGGAATTTGAGGTAAGTTTACAGTAATTTAGATTTATTATATGTGCCCATTAGGGATATATATTTCTTAAAAACCTATTTCACCAAATATTTATGTGTCTTTACTATGTATGGTCACTATGTACAATCTGATACATTATGATCCTTTTTTTTTAAGAATTATTTCTTTATTTGGGGGGGGGGGCAGACGCAGACAGAGAGGGAGAGGAAGAAAGAGAATCTTCAAGTGAATCCCTGCTGAACACAGAGCCTGACACAGGGCTTGATGCCGACCCTGAAATTATGACTGAGCTGAATCCAAGAGTCAGAGTCTTAACTGACTGAATGACCCAAGTGACCCTCTATCTTTATAAAAATGTATGTAAAACCAAAAAAGGTTACGTTTACTCTCTGTATCAGAAGAGAACTATCATTCAGAAATGCTATTTTTTTACTTTAAGAGTCTGTGTTGGGGCACTTGGGGGGGATCAGTGGGTTAAAGCCTCTGCCTTTGGCTCAGGTCATGATCCCAGGGTCCTGGGATCGAGCTCCGCATCAGGCTCTCTCCTTGGCAGGGAGCCTGCTTCCTCCTCTCTCTCTCTGCCTGCCTCTCTACCTACTTGCGATCTCTCTCTGTCAAATAAATAAATAAAATCTTAAAAAAAAAAAAAAAAAGTCTGTGTTAATCATTATCTAACCAATGGTATGAAGTGACAGTTCAACCTTTGCCTCTAAGTAATGATTATTTGTTGATTGGTTCAATATTATTTAATTGACTTGCTAGATGAACCCTGAAACTCTCTTTTTTTCCCTACATGACAGATTTTTTTATTTGTGCATACTTTATGTAATAATTTCAAAATGGAATAATAATTCCAGTTATCATTAAGTTAGCTATCTAGCTTTGCAATCGCATGAAATTTGGCTAGAATAAGATGTTGATAAAAGCTTTAGGTAGCAGAAATTAATTTCATAAAACATTCATAAAGGCACCCACATTTTAATCATAAGAAAAGTCTCATATGTTTACTCAAGTCTGTTTGTTCTTGTTCTGTAGACATTGTTAACCTATTCACATTGATAGGAAATCATAACTAAAGGAATAACATGAAGAAGGAGCACAAACACCAGTGAAGTTATAGGTGGTAGGCAGGACAGACCATATTAGATTGGAGTCTTTGGGGGTGCATACAAGTAGGGCTAAATAAACAAAAGTTACTGAGGATATCTATGGGTCACAGAAAAATACCATAATTAATAATTCTAATCATGAGCCCAGAGTACCTAGAAAAATTTTAAATGTTCTTAATGTACTATGTATAAGAAAGTTAAGAATATACTACCTGTAATAAAATTTTCTATTATAAGTGGTAAAAACTTTAAAAAATTACTAATGCTTAAAATGGTAATTTTAATTATATGAAGAATTAGGCTGGGGAGATGCCACTCCCTAGCACTCTCAAATAGACAATGCCACAATAAAAACACAGACCAATGTAATTTTTACTCTCTAATTTATTTCTTTATCTGGGAGTCCAGTTGGTATTACTATTCTCAGATTAATTCATTCTATATTCTGAATATAGAATATATTCTGATTAATCCCATTGAACATCATAGCACCTTGAGACAGTGCTGGTCCTGCAAATATAAGCCGCAGGTATGCTTTATAGTAAAAACACAAAACCAAAATTATTTGGTAAGCAAAAGATGATAGGTTATAATGTGTTGTTATCAAGAGTCATGTTGGTTTCAAATGTTGTTGACATTGTGCATACATTTTTTTAAATTGAGATATAATTGGCACGTTAGTTTTAGGTGTACAGCATAGTGCTTTGATATTTGTATACATTCTGAAAAGTTTACCACAATAAATCTGGTTACCATTGGTCATCTTATAAAATTAATAAAATGTTATTGACTATAAACCCCAGGCTATACATTATATCCCCATGACCTACTATTTTATAAGTGGAAGTTTGTACTATTTAATCCCTTTCACCCAATTTGCCCTTGCTCCCAACCCCCCTCTCCCTCTGGCAATCACCTATCTGTCTCTGTATCTGAATCTGGGCTTTGTTTTGTTTTGTTTGTCACCATGTTAGTTTGCTTTGTTTTTTAGATTCCACATATACATGAAATCATGCCATATTTGTCTTTCTCTGCCTGACTTCAGTTAGCATAATATCTCCAAGGTTTAGCCATGTCACTGTAAATGATAAGATTTTCTTTTTTATGGCTGAGTAGTATTCCACAACACTATCTATATCTATCTATATATATGACAGAAAAGATAAGAAATAACAAATGTTGGAGAGGATGTGGTGAACAGGTAGTACAGAGATTTCCTCAAAAAAATTAAAAATATATGAAATTAAAATACATAAAAAATATATAAAATATATAAAGTATATTTATATATAAAGCAATATAATGTATATTATTTGTGTATAAAATATATAAATATAATACATATTATATTGTTTATATATAAATATAAAATATATAGAAATGTATAAAATTTAAATATATATATATATTACATTTTCTTTATCCATTCATCCATTGATGGACACTTGAATTGTTTGCGTATCTTGGCTATTATAAATAATGCTACAATTAACATCCTGTTGTATATACCTTTTCAAATTAGTGTTTTCATTTTCTCAGATAGATGCCCAGTAGTGGAATTGCTGGATCATCTGGTAGCTCTATTTTTAATTTTTTTGAGGAAATCTCTGTGCTGCTTTCCATAGTAGCTGTACCAATTCACATTCTCATCAACAGTGCATAAGGGTAGTTCTCAGTCAATTGAGCAACTGGCTCTTTTTTTTTTTTTTTTTTTTTTTTTTTTTTTAAGATTTTATTTATTCATTTGACAGAGAGATCACAAGTAGGCAGAGAGGCAGGCAGAGAGAGAGGAGGAAGCAGGCTAAGGGTAGTTCTCTATTTGCCACATCCTCTCCAACATTTGTTATTTCTTGTCTTTTCAGTCATTTATTTCTTGTCTTTGTCATTCTGACAGATGTAAGGTAATATTTCATTGTGGTTTTTATTTGCATTTCCCTGATAATAAGTGATGTTAGACATCTTTTCATGTACCTGTTGGCCATTTTTATGCCTTCTTTGGAAAAAAAAATGGCTATTTAGATCCTGTGCCTATTTTTTAATTATATTATTTGTGGGATATTTGTTGTTGTTATTAAGTTGTACAGGATCTTTATATATTTGGATATTAACCCTTTACAGAAACATGACTTGCAAATCTCTTCTTTCACTCAGTAGGTTGCCTTTTTGTTTTGTTGATGGTTTCCTTCACTGTGTAGAAGTTTTTTAGTTTTATGTAGTCTATTTTTGCTTTTTATCTTTGGAATCAGATTAAAAAAATCACTAAGATCAATGTCAAGTAGTTTACCACTTATATTTTCTCCTAGGGATTTTACGGTTTACATTCAAGTTTTTAATCTTTTTTGAGTTTATTTTTGTGTCTGGAATAAGGTAGGGTCCAGTTTCATTCTTTTGCATGTAGCTGCCTGGTTTTCCCAACACCATTTAAGTCCTTTCCCCATTGTATATTCTTTATACCTTTGTTGCAACTAAACTGACCATATATAAATGGAATTATTTCTAGGCTTTCCATTTGGTTGCATTGATCAATGTGTCTGTTTTTATGTTAATACCATACTATTTTGATTACTATAGCTTCATAGTATAGTTTGAAATCATGTAGCTTGAGATCTCCAGCTTTGTTCTTTTTTCTTAAGATTGCTTATGGCTATTCAGGATCTTTTGTTGTCCACATAAATTTTAGGATTATTTGTTTTATTTCTGTGAAAAATCATTGGAATTTTAGTAGAGATTACACTGAATCCGTAGATTGCTTTGAGTAATGTGGACATTTTAACAAGATTTTTTCCAATCCATGAACACAGTATATCTTTCAACTTCTTTGTATCTTCAATTTCTTTTACCAATGTCTTTAAGTTTTTAGTGTATGGGTCTTTCACCCTCTTGCTTAAATTTATTCTTAGGTATTTTATTCTTTTTGCTGCAATTGTAAATGGGATTATTTTCTTGATTTCACTTTCTGATAATTTGTTATCAGTGTATAGAAATGCAACGGACTTTTGTATATTAACTTTGTATCCTGAAACTTTAGTGAATTTGTTTATTTGTTCTAACAGTTCTGGGTCATACTTTCTTGCTTCTGTAGTAATAAGTAGTTCCCATTACTACAGTTTCCACTGCAGTCAGTCCAATCTTGGATATTTCATCTCCATTATATTTTAGACTTCTTTAAGCAAATAGTTCTATGTAGATGGTTTTAGGAAAATCTTAGTGTGACAGGGATGTGCTAAAAGATAACCACTCACACCACTCACCCCTCTGGCATTGCTAAATTGTTTTTTTTCAATGGCGGGGCATATGTAAAGCAGTGCACTTGAAAAGAGGAGTCTTTTGTTCCCATTCCAGATGTGTCACTGATGATTTGGGAAGGTCAACTGATGACTCTATGCATGTTTCTTTAATTAAATAGCAAATTAATACTTTTTCTAAGTTTACGGGACAATCTGAAAGCCTCTAAAGCCATTCCACCTTGCCAAATGATCACCTGCTCTCTGTGGCACAGAGGCCCATCTGGTCGCAAATACTGTAACACAGATGAAGAAATCACTAAAAAGTCATTGCTTTCTGCCTCTGTCACTCCCTGAAATATTGTCTCCCCAATCTGCTTAAAAACAAAAACAAACCAAAACCAAACCAAATCAAAACAACTGCTGCTCTCATTTTGTAGCATAAAACAATTGATTAAAATGCTCATTAGTTTTTATCAACTGGCTTTGGAGGTCATAGCAATGGGCCTACTCTGGCTGGAACCAATACTCACCAAACAAAATAAGATTATCTCTTGATTTGTCAACAAAATAGAAATAAAGTATATTTTAAATTAATTTTTATTCTTTATTGAAAAGAATGTTTCATATTTAATATGAATTATAAATAACAAGGAGCAAACATGGAGAGCCAAAAGTGCTCCATGGGAGTAAGAGGACTGGTTTCAGAAGTACTTTAACTTCTCTTGCCTATTTGAATATCATTTCATGTTCTATGAGAATAATATACTAAGTAAAACTCCAGGGACCTAAAGGAGCTAAAGGAGCATGCCTCAATGTATTTTGATCCACTTTCACAACAGACCAACAGCATACCACTCATTTCAAAAGCCACATTTTTAGAATTTTTATCTTTTTGCTCCTCATTATGAAGATAAAAATTGACAATATTAAGCTCATTTAGATAGCAATAATGTGACATTGATTAAAACTAGGATAAATCTGGCCTTTTAAGTAAGAATTATTACCCATTGGTCTGGATGAATGTGTATGAACAACATTTCACTAAGGGAAATTTTAATGTTGAAAATAATAATAATCTGCTTATAACCCAAATTGGTTGGCAAATACATATCTAAAAATCTTATAGGCAATTCTGGAGCCAGAGGAAAGTCATGTTGTATCTAAAAGCATAACATAAATCAGAACAAAAATAACAATATGCAGATAATTAGAATTAAAGGGATGTAATTCCTCTAAGTACCTTTTCTAAGTATTTTCTTATTTGTTTGTGTGCTGCTCATCCCTACTATCAGCCTGCTGGATTCTGCTCCTGGAAAAAAATTGAATGTACAGATGTCCTTTAGATAAAATCTAACATATAGGGTGAATTAGAAGAAGATGGACATGCTGGAATGAAAAGATGTGCGTGATATGCCTAAGATCATTCTTGAAAATTGAATGCATTTTTTCCTGGCTTAATAGCATTCTATCTAAGGTATTGCAAAAACCAGGTCATTCTAATGCACAACATGAATAGAGTATGTTGGAGCGATGTACATCATTCCTGAGCACCCTTCAGTAGCAAAAAGAGTGGGGGTTTAAAAACAAGTTCAGAAAAACAATTTCCTTTATCTTTTCAAAATGTCAAGGAAACAAATGGAAAATGGAATTAATAATAGTTAATTAGCACAATAATTATCTTAGATGACTATAAAATTATAGTTTATCCCTTGGGATTTTTCTATCATGCAACTAGGCAAAATTAAATCCATAATGCAACTAGAGAAAAAATGCATTAAAACCTGTTAGCAGTCTGTATACTTTAGCTTAGAAGCATGGCTTGCTAATTGGTTTGATGTTTTGCTTAAACACGAAAGTGTGTGTGACCAAAACATTTGCATGGTACTTCATTTAGGTGCTTACTCTCAGTAAAAGCAGCATTTTGCAGAAATGAGATGTGCTGTCTTCGTGAAATATGTCAAAATTATAA
Organism: Meles meles; assembly: GCF_922984935.1. Classification (NCBI taxonomy): domain Eukaryota; kingdom Metazoa; phylum Chordata; class Mammalia; order Carnivora; family Mustelidae; genus Meles; species Meles meles. The sequence continues at coordinate 30,541,234 of NC_060070.1, forward strand.
AAGAAAAGAGGAAAATCACAGCAAGAGAATTGTTCAACATAGCTCATCCATATCATCTACAAGGATAGTACCACAATTGCTTTTTAAATAGAAAGGAGCCAACAAGTGTACAATGTGGCTTCATTTATTTTATAGAGTAGAGTTAACTCGGTGTCTAAGTTGGACACTGGGATGGGATGTGAGAAAATATATTAAGAACTCAAATAACAGCACTGGTAATTATTTAATCACCACTTCAATTAAAAAATGATCAGCAGTTTGTTATTCCTTTGGTTTTCCAAACAAAGCCATCTTGTAGTATAGTTGCCTGGTTCTTATTTTCTTTACATTAAAAACAAAAAGTTATCCAACATGGACAGGAAAAGAATTATAACTTCGATTAAAAAGTGAATTTTCATTTTCATGTGGTACAACCAGGCAGCTATATTCCGTTAGTTGACAAGTGCGATATTGCTACCATACTGATGTGATCTCAGTTTAAGCCCAATATTTCATGAATGTTTCTCATTTCTAGCCAAGATTTAGAGATATCAACAGTAAACACATCATGCCTTTATGGGGGTTTTCATTCCCCTCTGACATACCATTTTAGTGAGACATTTTGTTACATTAATAGAATCCTGGGTTTTTTTTTATAAGACTGGAGTGATACCTAGTTATTTTCAGAGAAATCCTACTTTTTACTACTTGTAGAAAATGTAGAGTATTATGTCACAAAATGAAACTACTTTGTGTTTAGTCATAAGCAATATGTTAATGATGTAGCTCAGAACCCAGCAAAATAATGTCAAACTAATCCACAATCTGCCCAGAAAAAATGAAATGTCAGCCAATTCTACCAAATGGCAAATGGTTTTGCTGTTCAAGTACATGGCTTATAAATCTGCTGGTTTAGAGTAAGAAAAAAAAAGGGGGGGGGGGATCGAAAGCCTTGACAAAAATCACTCTGATAGTAATCTTTTATTCTTCCTTAGAGAAAAATACTAAAATTTTGTTGATGTTTTAATTGGCAAGTTTTGTTTTGTTTTCAGTGCTATTAGAATGATTTAGTAGCTCAAAGATATAAGTTATCATTTTTCTGGTTTTGTAGGATAACATTCTTCAAAAAGGAATTATAAACAAAGAAAGACTGTGTTCCTCAAACATTATTTATTAAAACTCGCCATTATAACTAAAACCATTAAGTGGAATTTTATATAAAAATCGTCTCTCTGTGACAATGTTCACAAAGCTTTCCACCAATTGCACTGTGAGTGCATTTTATATAAAAGTAAGAACAGCATAAAATACAGATCTTTCACACATGGTTTAGATAATTTGAGATGCCTTCAAAATAACGCACTATAGTATTAGCATGTAGATTTAATATTTGTGGAGCAAGAAAACAAAATAGTATATCCAGAAAAAGCATATCTTAAAAATGATTTCTTTCTCAAATATGTGAACACCACAACCTTGCTGAAGCTTTTCCATACTGGAAGCAGAAACTAAAAGCACTCAGTAGTACCCTTTAATTCTAGTATCTAATCAACAAATATCAAACAAATTAAAGTCATTAATAACAAGAGACGCAAAGTTGTGAGAATGTTTCTCAACTCACATTACTTTCTGAAGACCTGAAATATAGCTAAGTTGTGTAAATTATACATTTTTTTAAAAAGCTAAAATTTGACTTATAGAACAGCTTTTGCTTCTGATTGGTTTACCACCATCATTTTTTTTTTTTTTTTTAGATAATCAGGAAAACTGTGTTTATTTTCTTGGTCTCTGTGCACTGTTTTTGTAAGGATTGTTTCTTGAATCTGTAAATTCTTTTCTCTTAATGACAATGAGTCGAGAAGGTATGAAAGAAAAGAAGATCTATGATACTAAAAATCAGAACTTCATAAGCAGGAAAGGACAAATGCAAAATAAGTGTAGAAATGCTATAAAACTATGATAAGTTCCAGTGGCAGCAACAACTGGATAGTCATGGACTATGATTAACTATGGGGGCAGATGTTTAATTTCCTTCATAATGAAAATAAGTGGTTCAACAGCTGTCATGTAGTAAAATCACTGAACTCTTGTAGCTAGGAACTCATACTCAAAACAAGAGCACAATTCACATTGCTTCTACAGTGCCCTATTAGCATGAATGGTCTAATAGCATTGTCAACATGCAAGGTGTGACAGCCTTGCAAGGCATTTCAGCTATTTTTTAAAAATCTTCAAATAGTCTTGCCTTCTCTGGATAGTTGTGCAGACTAAAAATCCTTTCAAAGACACAATGATACCTTTCAGAATAGAATAAAGGTTGTTCCAAAGAAAATATAACAGGTACAAAAGGTACCATTCTCTCCTTCTCCCAGACTTTTCTGAGCCTCTTCTCTAGCTCCCAAGTGAACTGATCTGCAATTTCTGCCAGAATATATTCTGAGGAATATATTCCTCAGATATACTTCACATCGGTGCTTCTTTTTGTTCTCACTGGTAAGGTAATCCCTACACTGTTATTTCTGCTTGGATACTTGGATGAGCTTCATAACTGCTCTTCTTGGAGACTTTCTTGCTTCTTCTAGCCAGGTAAACTTAATTGAACTAAAGCACCACTTCCAAAAAAACAAAACAAAACAAAACAAACAAAAAAAAGAAAGAAAAACAGGGGCACCTCGGTGGCTCAGTGGGTTAAAGCCTCTGCTTTCGGCTCCGGTCATGATCCCAGGGTCCTGGGATTGAGCCCCACATCTGGCTCTCTGCTCAGCGGGGAGCCTGTTTCCCTTCCTCTCTCTCTGGCTGCCTCTCTGCCTACCTGTGATCTCTCTCTGTCAAATAAATAAAGAAAATCTTTTAAAAAAAAAAGAAAGAAAAACAGACATAGAAAAAGCTTTCCTCTGCATAAAAGACCAAAGTTGAAGTGCTTACCAAGGCATTAAAACCTTCTACACCCTGGCCTCAAGTTAGTTTTCCAATGTGGCTATGGATAGTTAGTGCTAAAAGACAAAGATGAGGAAAAGACTTATGTTGACAATTAAATGTAAAAGTTTAAGATAAGCTGGACCTAATTGTTCATTTTGTCTTAAATATTAATTTACTCAACTTACCCACTTTCAAAATCTCTTCCCTATGTTTTTCCATGCTTTCTTCTTCTCCTCATATATACCCTTACTCCTTTCCTGAAGTTCTATATAAACATATTGAATAACCTTATGTGAAAAACACTGAATATACAAAGACACATAGGACAAAGTCCTCTCCCCATTCACCTTCATCCCCTCTTCCTCATAGAGGACCTCACAGATCCTCTCTTCCTTTATAGAATCATATTCTTTAAACTCAAATCTGTTTGTTTCTTTGCACTGGTTCCTTTTTTGCCCACACTCTTCCTTAGGTCTCTTCCCATCCAAAATCTCTTGGGTCTCTGATATGCCTTTGGAATAGCATACATTTTTCTTTATCCACATTCACTGAATCAATTCTCTACTGTCTAATTCCTTAAACTTCTGAAATCTGTCCTTATTCTTACCTCTCTCCTAGAAGTGTTTTAGGGAGGTCACAAATAAGAACCCAACTAAAAAGAAAGAATTTCTTCTCAGTCATCAGTCCTCTTCTGTGCAGAATTTGATATATATTTATTCAGTGTTTACCAACTGCCAGGCACTGCATCCGGGGCCAGACTAAAAGATGGCTCAGACAGTCCCTACTTTCTTGGAATTCTTAGCCTAAACCCCTTTTTTATAGGCATGTATACGCAATAATGTGTGACAGGAACTATACACAACATAAGGTCTATTCAGGGCATAATAAAAGGAGTAGTCAATTCAATCAGAAGTCAGAGAATGCTACTCAAATGAGGTAGTAATTGATTATGTTCTTAAAAGATGAACAAGAGTTATTCAGAGGAGAAAAAAAAAGGGGATTCCAAAGAGAAAATTAACCACGTACAAAATGGTATGGATTGTTTGAAGAGTTGTGATTAGGTTGGTATGGCTGAAGCAGTGAGTAGAGGACAGCAATGAAAATAGAGAGTTCAAAACACAGCAGGCCCCTGCCACACCCCCTCATGTGATCTGTAACTTGAGCAATTGAGAGCCATTACGGCATTTTTAAAGAAATAAATAAAATTATATTTTGTTTTATAAAGGTAATTCTGTTCTCTAATGTTGAGGACACAGGTAAACCTGGAACAAAGGCACAAGTTGGTAAGTTATCACAATGTTCCTAGTTGAACAATTATGAGAAGAGCAATCATGAGAAGCAGTGGCAGAATGCAGGCACAGAGCAGGGCATACATATATGAGATGCTCAGGAAGTAAATTCCTTTTTTTAAAGATTTTATTTATTTGTCAGAAAGAGAGAGAGCCCAAGCAGGGGGAGTAGCAGACGGAGAGGGAGAAGCAGACTCCCCACTGAGCAGGGAGCTTGAGGAGGGACTCAATCCCATGACCTTGGGATCATGACCTGAGCCAAAGGCAGACCCTTAACCGACTGAGCCCCCCAGGAGTCCCAGAAAGCAAATTTAATAGAACAACAATCAGATTTGGAGCACTAGAAAATCTCAAATCCCAGATTTCTGATATACTAGATAATGGCACAATTAACCAAAATAGGACTTAAAGAGGAGAAAAAGACTACGTGGGGAGAGCCATGATTCACTCAATGTCACAATCCTTGATTTTAACAGAATGGTTCAGGATGTTGGCTTATCTGTAACGCAGGAGAGAGTTTAGAGCTTGAAATATGTATTTGGAAGTCTTCAGTAAAGACGTAGTATTCCTTTATACCCATACCTATGTCTATACCTTATGTGGGTGAATGAGCTCAACTGAGGGCAGCCCTTTTACATTATATAGTCTCCCTTGAGGACTTGCAGCCCCATACATTCATTACAAGTTCTAGGAAGATTCTTAAATCTGTATGTTCCTTGCCACCTTTCTTATTTATCCACTTAAACAATTTTGAGTGCCTACAGTACTGGCACTGGACTAAGCATTGTATACATATTTTTTTAAATGAAAGTCATGTCCCTTTCCTTCCCAAGGTATCTGTAGAGACAAAAAGAAAAATCAAAGGCCTTGAGCATGTATATTATAAGCATGTATAATTCTTTGGGACCACAGAGAATTATTAATTTTGACTAAAGGGCAAGATGGGGCTTGACAGAGCTCTCATCTCATATTTCTGATGGGTTTAATCAGATATCCCAATGAACTATTCTATCACACTTCAAGCACAATGTATTTACACTCAACATTTAACTGTAAAACTTGATAAGTCACCTAACTTATCTCTCATTTTCCTACATACAATGAGAGGAAAAAAATAAATGGTCACTTCTAAATCTAACACACTCTGATTTCTCTGAACTTTTCTTACAAGCCTGTAGCTCAAATATAACTGGTTTATTTAGGTTAACATCACAGGTATTAGTCAGTGGTTCCTTCCTCTCCCTTGCTTTCCTTACTCTGAAAATGTGTAAGTTCCATTTATCCTCCCTCAAAAAAAAAAAAAAAAAAAAAATTGTTTTCTATTTCTCTACTGCCACTGTCAAATTCCATGTCTTCTCTGCCTCTTGCAGATTATTGCATTAACCTCTTAAATATTACCCTTACTTCCCGTCTTGGTCACCAAAAATCTCTTCCAAAGATCATTTCTAAGACAACTTCTATTGGAGGATATTTTTAGTAAGCAGGACTCAGCTGAAAAACTTCTACTGCCTCTCTTTGCATTTGTCAATCACATAAGGTCAAATTTATATTTTTTAAGACTTTCCAAGATTTTCTAACAATGAGTTTTCCAACTTTATTTCATCTGTTTTTCTCATTTTTTTCACCTATTCCCTGCCCCTGCCCAATTACATTATTTTCATGAATACACAAGCATAGATATAATTTCCTAATAACTGTCATGTCCTTCATTAATTTATGACTAATAGTTAAAATATTGTTCACAATGACTTTTGACATAATGATTTTTAAATTACTTGATTTCTTTTGTAAAATTGACTCAGCCACTATAAATAATTCAAATAAAATAGAAAAATACAAAGAAGGAGGTAAAAATCACGTAGAATGCCATTCAACTTATGTTGAAAATCTTTTCAGGCAATTCTTTATACATATAATTTTATACACATAGATCATATTATACATGAGGCTGTTGAACTTGTTTTTTAAAAATATAGTAGCATGTTCCATGTATAGAAATGTAGGTTTGTATATAGGTAGAGTTCATATTCAGCCAGTGTGTACCAGTATAGTGCACAGGCCTCCATCTGTTCATTCTGAAAAGTCAGACATCTATTGATTTTTAATATCAACCTAATTTTAAAAGTGTACCATTATTTACCTAGCTAGTCTTTTCCTGATCAACATAAAGGGTAATATTTAAATCAATTTTTAATAAAAGATGAATTTCATTTATCCTTTATATACTACTTAAAGCACTTTCCACCATTAAACCAATTTTTAAATCCCCAGCAGTAAGTGATCTCCATCCTTCTGAGTTCCCATAGGGCTTTGTCTACTTCTCTGCATTTATCACTTCAACCTTGAATTCTTTTCATTTCTTTTCCTAATAGAATATAAGCTCCTTTAGGACAATAACCCTTTTATAAATTCCACAGTATTCGGATTAATGCCTGGCTCATCATAAACATTCAAAACTTGTTTGTGGAATAAATGGTTGAATTAATGGATGTCAAAAATAGAACAACAGAGAACATCATATCACAAGGGCAATTCAGAATTCACTATGTTGAAATTATTTGCAAATGCTCAAATAAATTATGTAACTTATCCTAAATTATCTAGTAAGCAAATTAGCAACTGTCAATGACTTTAGACAGTAAAAAGAAGAAAAACCTATCAAATAGCAATTTCTCATAAAGCAATTAGCAAAGCAATTAATGAGTGGTGAGCCTTGGAGACTATAATGGAATTACTGGGTGGGAAGGCATTCATTTAGACATCATTTTTCTAAATGTCAAGCGAAATTCTACAAAGTTAATTCGCTGATGGTGTTACACTGTAAGGAAGCTAAAAAACAGAAGGAGATAGATAAATTGAATTGTATGAACTGTATTTTGAGTTTTGCCATTATCAGTATACCCCAAAAGAATTTTGAAATCTATAAAGAAACAAGGTATATGAATAGTAATGCAAGTTTAATTTCTGTAGACATAGGGCTCCTAGGCACTCCAGCTTTTTGTTGATGAGAAAGAAATCTAGCTTAACACTCCATTTGGACCACTAATCAGATGGAGTGAAAGGCATGGATTTTGCCCTTAAGAGAAGATATTCATAGAGTAAGTCTAGCATCAGTCAACCTCATATTTTAGCAAGTTAACTTTTCTCAGGGCCAGTTAAGTTGTATAAAAAGGTCTTTTCTCATCTTATCTTAAATTTCACAACCAAAAAAAAAAAAAATGCCACAGGGTGAATGGGATAAAAATAAACAAAAATAAAAATAAAAAAGAATGCCATGAACTTGTAGCACCATCATGTAGTGAGTATACACCATGGGGGAAATACACAAAATGAGTTGTGCTTTCTGGACATACATAATTATGTAGATGGTCTGGCATTTTCTTATCTAGAACTTGATTTAAAGTCTTGATTTAAAATCAACCTTTCAATGAAACCTCATTGTCCACATAGGTATTACTCTAACCTACTGAGAGCAAACAGAGAAATGTGGGACCTTTGGAACCTTGGAGGTCAGCCTCTGCCTCTGGGCATCAGTAGAGCCCTGGAGCTTTCTGAAAGAAAATGGGATGATCCAAAGCTAGAGATTGAATGTCTCCTATAGAGTAAAATTTCCGAAGTAGTGAAGCAAGACCAAATTATGAAAATACGTTTTCTGAAAATGAAGCAGAGTGATTTTAGTAAGGAATCATTTCATTCCCTGTGTGATGTCTGTTAGTCCTAACTGAATAATAGGACCCCCAAATGAAGCCAACCTCCTCTATAGTGAGAGCTGAGTCACCAATACTTTGAGAACCACAAAGAATGGGTCTGCCGCTATTGTTTCCAGGTTTCTTGCCATTCTATTGTAGGGTCCAGTTTGCCTTAGGCACATAAGAAAATATAACAGAGATTTGCAATTCCTTTTCTGAAATTTAAAAATCTAAAAATCTCTAACAAAAAAAAGGTTTTGTTTTGTTTTGTTTCATTAGTCACATATTTGACAGCAAAAGCTTACCTGAACTGATTGAGGCTATTTACAATTTTTATTCATCCTTTATAGTGTATTTTCTAGATTTGACTATAGAAATATCAAAGTGTTTGATTAAGACTTTCTGCCCTATGGGCACCTGGGTGGCTCAGTTGGTCAAGCTTCCAACTCTCCATTTCAGCTCAGGTCATGATCTCATGGGTTCTGCTAAAATTCTCTCCCTCTGCCCCTCTCCCCTACTCATACACATGCATGCTCTCTCTTAAAGAAATCTTTTTTAAAAGTTTCTGCCCTAGACCCTAAAATAGGTATTACAAAATATAGAGTACAGATGACTTCTAAAATCTGAAATAGTCACAGTTTAAGATTTTATTTATTTATTTGAGAGAGAGAGACAGAGAATAAGTAGGGAGAGTGGCAGAGGGAGAGGGAGAGGCAGACTCACCACTGAGCAGGGAGCCTGATGCGGGCTCAATCCCAGGACTCTGGGATCATGACCAGAGCTGAAGGCAGACGCTCAACCAACTGAACCACCCAGACACCCCATAAAATCTGAAATATTCTTAATTCCAGAAGCTATGGCACCACAGGTTTCAAATGTAGTTAGTTAGTATTATCATAGTTAATATTTACTAGGTACTAACTGAGTACCACACACTTTTCTCCCCATTCTATATGAACTAAAAATATTTAATTCTCCTTGCAGGAACTCTATGATTATCCACATATTACAGCTGAAGAAACTGAAGTCAAGGTGGGTTCAGAAACCTGCCCAGCATTACCCATTACGCTAGGTGGTCCAGCCGGGACAGACACCGTGCAGTCTGACTCCATTGCCCATGCACCTTCCAACTCCACGTCACGCCACCAAGACATCTTGATTTAACCTGCTCTTGAAAAGAATTAACTATTTGAGGGACTCTGTGATAAAGCCTTACACTACAGGGAAGGATTAAATATATAATCGCCCACTAGTCATCACTTGCCAAAATTTCCTTAGAGAAGAGTGGGTGGACAAGAAAAGAGCACCTATTTTTATAATGTGTTTTTACAGAATGTTACTAAAGTGTGCATACTAGACTGTGCCTCTATTGTATGAGATGTCATTCCCTTAAATCAACTGTTAAGATGGTCACTGCTGGCGTCTGCTCCTAATGGGAGCTGAAGAGCACCAGGAATACCTCTCTGCACAGCTGGATGTAACCGTGAAAGTGGTGGAAAAAGCAGGCAAGACTGGCCTTCATCAAAATTGCAAAATCAAAAAGTGGCTGACATGTTCTGAAAAAAAAAAAAAAAAATCCCTTCTGGCAACTGAAAACTGATTTTTTAATTGGAAATTGACTTTTTAGTCGATTTTTCTTCCAAATTTTAGTTCTAACCATGTTATCACCATAATACATCTGTCTTGATAAGAGGTCCTGGAGGCTATCCTCTTTGGCTGAGCTTTAAGGGATTCTTAAGCAAATACCATTTTGTAAAGAGCCTTCCTTTCTTTTGTTCCTGAAGGAGATAAAGCCTAGGGGCCTCTAATCTGAAATTAGCTAATGGAGCTTGATCCGAATGGGGCCATTCTAATTTGGATGGCAGTACTCTGTGTGTAGGCTAACAGTTAACTTTCCTAAAAGGACAAGCGGGTGGTTTCTGCTTGGGGGAATGGGGGCACTGACTTAGGCTACCTGCCATCTTTGAGCAAAGTGCTGCCTTTGATCTGTCTACTCTGAAGAACAGAGGCCATATTCTGTTGGACCCAAGAGAAAGAGAATCTGAAGACTTCACTCTGGGACAGCCTGAGGCTACCGGACACAGGTCAGATGGGTGACACTGGTGTTTACTCACTGGAACCTCTGAACCCCAGCAAAACTTGGTTTTCTTAAGGACCCATGTCCTGAGGGGTCACTCCATTTGCCCCCTCTATGCCATCAGTTTGTAGTAAAGCTGTGTGCAGGGATGAGAAATTGCCTTCCTCTCTGACTAGTGCCTTCCTCTCTCGGTGTCATGAGAAGCTGCAGGCAGCATTGAACTTTGAGACTATGTCCCCTACATGAAGCCCCACCCATCTAGAGAAAAGTGACTTTCTCCAACTACACATCTGGAATTAGAAAATTAGTACTAGTCAATATATAGGCCATTATTTAATCTTCCATATCTAAGGTGAGAGAATGTAATCTAGCAGTTACTTTTGTATTTTTCAATTATCCAACAAGTATCTATCTCAGCAAACAAAGTGAAACACACTGATTTATGTTTTTCTTTAACATTTAAGAACAAGCAATTTTGTATAGTTTTACATATCTACTTTAATTATTAAAAATTCTAACAACTCTCCCATTCAATTTTCTATTTTTTTAAAAATCTGTCGATAAGTACCAGTTTTTAAAAGTATCATATATTTACTAAATCATGAAATGCATCATAAGGGTGAAAATTAAAGCAAATTTTTAACTTATTAAGAATATTAATAATGAAAAAAAAAGAATGTTAATAATGATCACGGTGTCAAAGTTCTCTTTTCTGAAGTTAAGTGTGATTGTAGAGAATAATGCAAAGTGAGCCATTTGCAGAGACCAACCAGACAGGATCCCAGAGAGCATAGTTGATCTGTGCACACATCTAAGGAATTTCTTCTACTCGACTATTTTTCCAGAGAGCATCGGCTTTTTTGGTTTATGCACACTAACTCCAGGGTCTCAGTGTATCCCCCTGTGTTTCACTCCCATTTTATTCTTTACTATATCACACTTTCTATAGCACTGGTGCTGTTTGTTTTCCTCTCTTTTTATTTGTCACATTATATGATCCTTAAAACAGCGCTGATACTCAGAGGAGGAAAGTGGGAAACTGTGCCTGATTAATATGCAAAGTTGATCATTCTCCTCATATAATGGAATTGACATGTAGAATTGCACATGCACATTATTTTCATGAAGTTGCTCACTCAGGTCATTTCTTAAATTCACAGTAAACTTCCTAGTTTTTATAGAGTGGGTGCTGGACAATAGGGAATTTTGACTTACCGTGAAGCACAAGAAATTAAAACCAGAATATCAAAGTATATGAATGATTTCAATAGCTTGCTCTTCTTTGAATTCAGGAATTGGTTCTTTAAAGGCATCAGATCTTTAAAAAGTAAGGGAAGAATTATTATCTAAGCTTCTATAGATTTCTGTATTAGAAGAGTTTTTCTGGGGCACGTGGGTAACTCAGTAGGTTAAGAGTCTACCTTTACCTCAGGTCATGATCCTGGGGTGCTAGGATCCAGTCCCACATGGGGCTCCTTGCTCAATAGGGAGTCTGCCTCTCCCTCTCTGTCTGCCACTCCTCTTTCTTGTGTGCTCTCACTCTCCCTCAAATAAATAAATAAAATCTTAAAAAACAAAAACATGTTTTTCCCTATTTTTACTGTTTCCTACATATCTGGTAGTAGGACTCAATCTTCCAAAAGGTGAAGAGGTTCTAATTATTTGTCATTAACAGGAATCTACATACTATCATAATTGGACTATTGAAACCCCAGGATCAGTAACTCATGGGGCTGACTTAAGTGCTGGAGCTGACCATAAAAACAATCCTAACCTCCAGAACAAACATTCATTCCACTGATATAGACCTATATAGACCTGCCCTCAACATAAACTATCATTTCTGCATGATTGAATATGTAAAAGATAAAAAGTAAATAATTCTATCAAAAGCAATTAAACTGGGGCACCTGGGTAGCTCAGTCAGTTAAGCCTTTGCCTTCGACTCAGGTCATGATCCCACAGTCCTGGGATAGAGCCCCAGCATCAGGCTCTCTGCTCAGTGGGGTGAGGGGAGGTGGGACTGCCTCTCCCTGTCCCTTCCCTCCCACTCATGCTTGCTCTCTCTCTCAAATAAATAAACAAAATCTTTTTTTTAAAAAAACAAAGTGTGTTCTTGGGTTAAAGTGAATATATATGCATAGCCTTCTTTAAATAACCTAACTTCTCATCAGTTTTTTGTCAAGACTCATTTCAGTGTCTTTTCAGTTTTTGAAAGCTATCAAGTTACACACTTGGCATCATGTGAACAAAGCAAATAAACAAACAAACAAACAAACAAAACATTCTAACTGATGAGATAAATTTTTCCCCCAGAGGGGGAGAGTAAATCTTAAGCAGGCTCCATGCATGCATGGAACCTGCTGTAAGGCTCAGTCTCACAACGCTAAGATCATGACCTGAGCCAAAATCAAAAGCTGGACATCCAATCAGTTGAGTTACCCAGGCACCCCTAATGAGCTAAAATTTTTATACTGCCTTCAAGAGCCTGCAACTCTTAAGCTTCCTACTAATGTGAAGAGGAATTAATTTGTATAATATGATATGAGGTTGTCAATTGCTAGCCAAAATATTGGCAGTCTACTTACTGCCCACTACTGTCTGCATTTAGGAATTACACTATACAGGCCTTGGGCTTTTTCTAAGTATCTCATTTATTAAACCCCATAATCTTGGATTTAAAGTTGACGAGAGGGACATGAACATGAAGTGCCAGCCACACCTCTAGTAGATAAAATTGATTGCTATCTTAATTTTCTAATACCACTCTCTTGGAAACTTAAATATTTGTTACATACATACGCACATATATATATGTATATATGTTATCTATGCACATAAATCAAGCACTGCCTCTTCAGGAATTTGGACCAGAATAACAAATATCACTTCCGATTACAGTCCATTGACCTAATTAGCCTGTGGGCCCACCTAACATTAAAAGAGTAGGGAAAAATTGTCTTCTGTTTTTATAAGTAGAAAAGAACTGAGAATATTGATGAGCACTCCCCAAAACTACTTAATCAATGTGCATTCAGTGGAGGGTCCTTTTCCAATCAGTTTGAAATGAACTTCTGCCCTTCTCAACTTCTCAAGAATTTAAGACCCAGATCCAATGCCATTTTCTCCACAAAACTCTCCCTGATATTACTAGCTTGAAGCTATTGTTGATGGTTGATCTAGGAATCATTGCCCCAGATCTTACACTTAACATTTTACTGTTTTCTGCAACAGTCATGATTATATGTACATCTTATCCTCAGGAGATGTGAACTCTTTGAGGTCAGACATTGTGCCTCATTCACCCCTTCTCCTATATCCCCTCCATCAAGTTCTTACCATAGTGTTTCTCTTTGTAGCTCTAGAATAAGTGTTTTCTTAATTGGGTGGGGGAGTAAGTTGACAGAAATATCTTATGAAGAACTTATTTCTGGCTACCAAATTTTTCTCCTATGCACACTGTAATATAATCATTCCCTAACACAGATTTTCTCAGTGTCACAAATACAATATGTACTAAACAAACAACTGTTTCATTCATTAAGAAAGAATTCACTTATTGCATATCATGTGCACATCATACATGAAACCATGAAAGAGTCAAGAGCAATCAACATAGATCCAACTTAATTACTTAGTATTCTGGTTCATTAATTCAACAGATATATATCTAGCTGCTTATTGTATGCTAGTTATTGTGAATAAAATTGTGAGCCAAAATGGTTGTAGATCTAGAAGTAATGGAGCTTACTGTCCAGATGTAAAAAAAAATAAGACAATAAAAAAATTCATTATGATAATGATTATGAAAAGAGAGAACAAGACATTAAGAGAGTTTCTGGAGAAAATCAGGAGAGAGGGCAGTTTTCAAAAAAAGATACACAAATGTTTTATTTAAGCTGAGTTTGGTGGACATTACTAATGCCTACAAGCATTTTCTTTCCTATCCATTAGGCAAATTATACTTCCAGAAAGAAGTACTTAAAAAGTGTTGTACGATTTTTCATGCTCTCTTCCTCCATATTCTTCCTGTCACAGAATCACATGTTACAAGATAAAACATACCAAATAAAGGACATGACAGCCAATGACAGCCACCTCCATCTACAGTAGACTTGTGTGAGTGAGAAATAATGTGTTGTGCTAAACCATGGAGATTTGGTCTTTTCTCATAGTGCATCATAACCTAGCCTATCTGGACTAATACACAGACACCAAAATGATGAACAGTGATTAGGTAAATGAAAGGGGCAAGAAAGAGGAAAGGACCTGGTGTCAAGCAAAAATCAATCAATCAATCAATCAGGAAGGGCAAAACCCTGATTTTAGAGATAACAGGTGCTTTTGAGAAACTAAAATTAACTTCGTGGTTTAAATTGTTGCAAAAGAACCTAAGTGATTAGTTTCTAAGGAATTGTTGAAAGTGGTCATTTAGCATTAAAATTCTAATAACTTTTAAGGAGATATGATGCACATATCTAACCTACAGTAATTCAGTTTCTAAGGAGACACTATCTCCATAATACTTTTGAAACATTCAAGAAAACAAATGCCCAAAATAGTCATTGAAACTTGCTTAAATATAAACAAATACTCTGTCCTACTTTTGATTGAAATTCATGAAATCTAAACAATGCATTTTCCAGAAAGTTAAACCTTCTTTTTTTTCATCTGTGTATTAAAATAAAGTTGAACTCCTTATATTTGGTTATTTCCTATCTTCTCTATGGAATGCATAAAATAGGAAAAAGGAGAAAGAGAGAGTAGTTATCTTATTCCAAATTACAACTTATTCCAAATAACTCTAATTTACTATTAAGAAAACTAGACAGCATTTATCCCTTGTATAATAATAATTCTAAGTTAAAAGTACCCTGCTACTTTATTTCACTTTATCTTATTTTAAAATAAAATAATTCTATTCTAATTTCTGATTAATACATTGTTATTTTTTTACCGATATTTTAACCTTGGACAAAACTTCAATTTGAATAATTGAAGATCAAAAATTTCAATCATTTGGGAACACAGTTTTATGCTAATTAATGCAATATAAAATTCAAGAACACAAAGATAGTAACAACAAAAACACACAAATAAAATTTTGCATGAAGATGCTTTAAATGGCCGGTCCCCTGAATGAATGATTCCATAAAATAATACTTCTGAAAACATACAGAAAAATAAAGCTTGTTAGGTATTGATTTTCTAGTAAAATTAATGATTTATCTCAATATTTTCATTGTTAATGAATTCTAAGAAAATGGCCTGCCATAAACATAACTCAAAGTCTATTAAAATCTGTTGGAGTTTATTCTATACGGTAGTTTACTCTCTCAGACAGAATAGATATGGCAATTTTAGTTACTAAACATTGAAATTGGCATTTATCTTTGAAATAGTAATTTTTATGTTTTCGTTTCTTTGGAAAAATTAATTATAGAAATTGCTTGTAAGCCTTTTAATCTAGAAATCTTATTTTTTCTGGAAAAACATATGATAATTATGTGAGTGATGAAAGCTACCATGGTCAAACATTACAATTTTGTTTCTTTTATTTGATAAACTTCCTTTTTTTTTTTTATTTGTTTAGTTTCAGCGTAACAGTGTTCATTGTTTTTGCACCACACCCAGTGCTCCATGCAGTACTTGCCCTCCCTATTACCCACCACCTGGTTCCTCAACCTCCCACCCCCCCGCCCCTTCAAAACCCTCTGTTTGTTTTTCAGAGTCCATAGTCTCTCATGGTTCATCTCTCCTTCCAGTTTCCCTCAACTCCCTCTCCTCTCCATCTCCCCATGTCCTCTGTGTTCTTTGTTATGCTCCACAAATAAGTGAGACCATATGATACTTGACTCTCTCTGCTTGACTTATTTCGCTCAGCATAATCTCTTGCAGTGTCTTCCATGTTGCTACAAAAGTTGGGTATTCATCCTTTCTGATGGAGGCATAATACTCCATTGTGTATATGGACCACATCTTCCTTATCCATTCATCCATTGAAGGGCATCTTGTTTCTTTCCACAGTTTGGCGACCGTGGCCATTGTTGCAATAAACATTGGGGTGCAGATGGCTCTTCTTTTCACTACATCTGTATTTTTGGGGTAAATACCCAGCAGTGCAATTGCAGAGTCATAGGGAAGCTCTATTCTTAATTTCTTGAGGAATCTCCACACTGTTCTCCAAAGTGGCTGCACTAACTTGCATTCCCACCAACAGTGTAAGAGGGTTCCCCTTTCTCCACATCCTCTCCAACACACGTTGTTTCCTGTCTTGCTAATTTTGGCCATTCTAACTGGTGTCAGGTGGTATCTCAATGTAGTTTTAGTTTGAATCTCCCTGATGGCTAGTGATGATGAACATTTTTTCATGTGTCTGATAGCCATTTGTATGTCTTCATTGGAAAAGTGTCTGTTCATATCTTCTGCCCATTTTTTGATATGATTATCTGTTTTGTGTGTGTTGAGTTTGAGGAGTTCTTTATAGATCCTGTATATCAACCTTTTGTCTGTACTGTCATCTGCAAATATCTTCTCCCATTCCGTGGGTTGCCTTTTTGTTTTGTTGACTGTTTCCTTTGCTGTGCAGAAGCTTTTGATCTTGATGAAGTCCCAAAAGTTCATTTTCACTTTTGTTTCCTTTGCCTTTGGAGACATATCTTCAAAGAAGTTGCTGTGGCTGATATCAAAGAGGGTACTGCCTATGTTCTCCTCTAGGATTCTGATGGATTCCTGTCTCACATTGAGGTCTTTATCCATTTCGAGTTTATCTTTGTGTACGGTATAAGAGAATGGTCGAGTTTCATTCTTCTACATATCGCTGTCTAGTTTTCCCAGCACCATTTATTGAAGAGACTGTCTTTTTTCCATTGAATATTTTTTCCTGTTTTGTCAAAGATTATTTCACCATAGAATTGAGGGTCCATATCTGGGCTCTCCACTCTGTTCCACTGGTCAATGTGTCTGGATAAACTTCCTTTTAATTTAATTTCTAGAAACTGGATTTCTTGTGTATGTAAATACATGGTATGTCAATGCATATATAAACTCATAATTCTGAAAGCTTTAATGTAATTGGATAGATTTTCTATAAAAACAACCATAAACAAAACTAATTTTTTCTCTGAGACCTTAAGACATTACTCTGCTTCATGGTGCTGTAATGGTGTCATTTCTCATTGCACAGTATATACACTGAGAATATTTAGGAGGTTGTGCTTTACTGTCTACATGATCACTTTTTTTTAATAACTCTCATTCATATTATTTATTATCACATACACTTTACACATACACAGAGTTGCAAACAAAATGCCAAATGAAAATAGATACCAGATAAAAAAAAAGTACCTGGTCCTTTGACTATATAAGATCTGAGGGATGCCTAGGTGGCTCAGTCAGTTAAGCTTCTGCCTTCAGCTCAGGTCATGATCCCAGAGTCCTGGGATCAAGCCCCACATGGGGTTCTGTGCTCAGCATGGAGTCTCCTTCTCCTTCAGCCCTTCTCTCCCTGCTTGTGCCCTCTCTCTATCTCTCTCTCAGATAGATAAAAATCTTAAAAAAATATATAAGAATATTTGGAATGTAAAATAATCAGTGTTTTGAATGTAATCTCTTCCTTAAGTACTTTTTTCTTCCTGTTCTTACTTGACTATTCAATATCTATATTATTAAATATATAATAGTTGCTTATTAATAGCTACTCTATCCTCTGTACATTATTATTTCTGATGCTTATTGAGCTCTATCAAACATCTCACATACTAGTTTGATGTAGGAAAGAATATATGAACAAAAAAGAAAGTGCTTAATGCTAGAGAAAATAAATTCCCCGGAGAATAGGAGTTTACTATGAAAATTCAGAAAAAGTGTGAAAAATATAGATAGTTATTTAGAATTTTATAGGATGGGAAATATTTCTCTTTCTTTATAATAATGTATAAAATAACAACTTTCAGGATTCTCACTACTTTGGTATTCTAAACACAATCCCCATTAATAACAGTTTATAAGTGAGCTGGACTTTAAAGTTAGAATACCTTTGGAATCCTATAGGTTCCCTGCAATTTTTGAGGCAGTCTATGTCTTCCAGTCAATATTTGCAGGTAGGTACATTTCTCATAATTCTGCTATGAATACTGCATAGATGAGCTCATTTAAAAACCAAGCTCCAGTCTTAACTCTGTCTGATTGTACTAAAAGAAAAAAAAAAGGCAACTTATCAAAACTGTCCCATACGAACACTACAGAAATTAGAATTTATAAAATTTCTTAAGAGAATCAAATATTAGGCCCAAATAAGCAATTTGATTGGTTTCATTTCAAATCAAGAGAGGTTTAAAATTTATGTAAATAGTTGGTTTTTTATTTTGTTTTGTTTTGCATATATACAATTGCAACTCAACACAAGTGGTGGTTCATATCTTTTCTATTTTAGTATCTCATCAGTAATTTAATCAAAGAATGGGGGTTTCAGTATGATAAAGAAGAAATCACATTTTCCTCAAGAGTGAGATAGAAAAGGTATTTTGTACTTGAGGAGTTAATGAGATGATCCTCCTACAACAAGGTAAGTTAGTGGCTAAAATACAGGCTCTAATATGGGGATATGAATCTCCAACATCCCCTAGCAGTATAACCCAGGAAGATAACATGAAATCTCAGTCTCTCCATGACCAGAAAAGAGGAAGAGAATAATATTCATATAATGGAATGGTTTTGCAGACCAAGTGAGATAAAATAAAGTACTTAGAACACTGCCTGACATAACAGCACCACTAGCCAAAAAAAAAAAAAAAAGTCAATGAGAGTGTGTGTGTGTGTGTGTGTGTGTGTGTGTATTAGTCTTTAATTAACTCTACAATGTGCCAAGTGCTCATTTTGGACTTAGAATTTGGAGTATCAAGTGTAGAATGATGTCTATTCTCCCATCAAAATATTGCCCATCCACTGAGGCTGATTTAAGTCCCTCCTACTCCATGAATCTTTCCCCAACCTTTCAGACCTCCATAAATCTGTCTCTATTTTTCATCTCCGCAACATACATTGTATATCTCAAGGTGTACTGGGAAATGTTGCTGTGGATATTGCATGGCATGCTGATGAGAATATCCTTAGTTCAGAGGCAAGGCTTAGCCATTAAAAGCTTTGGAACGTGGGTAATTTCTAGAAGTATGATTTCTAAGCCAAAGAGCATTTATATTTTTTTATATTTTTGCATGTTTTGCCAAACTTTCTTCCTGAAAAGTTTTAATAGTCTCCACTGCCCTCAATAATGTATTTTTTAAAGTGACGCTATTATTAAATCAGCATTTTATCATAGAAAGGAAGCTTCCACATCCTTTAAAAGGATGCTCAGTTGGATTAATTAGATTTTAAATCAAGGAGCATTTCTAAAAGTGGGTTCATTCTATGGGAGATACTAAGGACATAGAAAAAGCCTGGAAATTTACTTGTCCAAACAGTTCTTACTGGCGTCATTATTGCAGCCCTTCTCAGACTCTTTAATATGCTAGAGTGTACTGTAAATCTCTAAAAGAAATATATATCAGACCACATTTCCCAAACACATTTGGCCATAGAATATTTTTCTCAGAGCATTTCAAAGAAATAATGTTTCATACATACTTTGGGAAATACTGTTTGTCGCTTACTCATATATCAGCAAATATTACTATCTGTTTCAGGTAGACAATTTATTATCCCTTCCATGTGATGGGAAGCTACTTACCTTGTCTTACAATCTCTGTATTTAGCATAACCACCACAACATCCACCACAAAAAAGGTGTGAAATAAATCTGTGCTGATTAGCTGACAATTTATGTATTTAACAAAAGGAAATTATATATGCTTGAAGTTCAAACAGAGTACAGGAGAAAGTAATGCTCCTAAGTAAGTAGGACCCAAAGTCATTTCCATCTTTTTAACTAATGAAAGCATTTGTGTTTTTATTATACACAGAAGTGTCATTAAAGGCTGCAGTATATTAACAGTGACTGTATTCTCTCTAACTACAATTAAACAAACACTCGCTATGCACTTTTTAAAAACTTTAACACCAACAGATTCGTCTTAATAAGACACTCCAATAAACACTTCATCTTACAGGCTTAATAACTCCAAACACTTGGGATCCAAAACATTCACAATGGCTCTTTTTTGTGAGGAAAAAAAAATTTTTTTCCGTGTCTAAAGAAGATTATCTTTAGGTTGAAAAGTCTACAGTTTAAAATAATTACATAATCATATGGTGACACCAGAGAGTCAATTCCTAACTATGAGAAGTGTAAGACAAAAACAGTGACTATGCATTATAGCCATTAGAACCAACATTTGCTCTCTCTGTACACATATTTCTCAAAATAACTTCAGCCTACTAATATGATTCTTTATTAAGTAACCAAATATTGCTTGAGGAACAGAAAGGCACTGAGTAAAATCACAAATGTTGATTTTAAATATTCAATATCTGCTCAGAAGGCAACACATTTTCAATTATTAAAAAAATTGAGGGGCGCCTGGGTGGCTCAGTGGGTTAAAGCCTCTGCCTTCGGCTCAGGTCATGATCCCAGGGTCCTGGGATCGAGCCCCACATCGGGCTCTCTGCTCCGCGGGGAGCCTGCTTCCTCCTCTCTCTCTGTCTGCCTCTCTGCCTAGTTGTGATTTCTTTCTGTCAAATAAATAAAATATTAAAAAAAAAATTGAGGTTGAAAAGTCAAAACCGTGTTTTCCCACTTCACTGTTGCCTGACTAAAATACATCAAGCTACCTGTTTTAAAGTATAATATATTACATTTGGAGACCATTTGGGGATGCTTGGACTCCCTACACAATATAAATATCACATTTAATATTTTACTGAAAGTAAAAAAAAAATAAACTTGCTCAAATTTTCTTTGGCTCTTGTCTAACAGTAATGTCTTCATATAAAATACTTATCTACTATGTTATACAGTACATTTTAGTTCTTTTAACACTTAAGCTCCCTTCTCAGATCTGCAAACTGAGACTCACACAAGGTAAGCAACTTGCCTAAAGTTTCACAGCTAGCAAGTGGTAAGATCGGGTTTCAAGCTCAGAGTCTGCCTGGTTTTAAACTAGGCAGAAAGCCCTCTTTACTCTACAACATGCTGGCTCTCCTCCAGATTTTCATATCCTTGCACAAAGTCTCCCATTTAGTATTTTAACATGTCCTATAAAACATACAGATTTGTTAAATGAAAAGTAAAAATGATGAAGATAAGCACCTTAATTTAACTTATTCAATAAGAAAGGGCAGAGGACAGAAAATGTACTCCAGAAAAAAGCAACTGACCAATGCTTATATAGTGAACTGAAAACCTCACCAATTTGTTCAATAAATGAAGCCTAACTTGGAAAACAAGACTACCTTTTGTTAACTACCAGAGTCAAAAACACAGATTGTTTTTCTGCTTGGAAATTTACGAAACATAGTAAAGAGATGTCATGTTATCACTAAATATATCTATATATTAAGGACCAAAGAGGCCAACTTGTTTAACAGATGATGATATTCAGTTTTTATATACTTGCCTTTTGCTGGGAAGGCAGCCAAATTTCTAACTGAATCTAAGAAAGTCTATATTTTATATAGCTATGTGCATGTAAATGAACAGTATATAAAATATAGGCAGCCTCCTTTCAGGTTATTTAAACTATAAGGGATCAGTATACCATTAAGAAGACTTTCTCTGTTCTACCTTTTTCAGGACATAAGGATTTGAAGATGTCTTCAAAAATTATGTATGTCACTTCAGAATTTCAATGTTTCTATGACTCTAGACAAAGAGTTGACTTTATTCTCTAAAAAATACTGAAAATGTTATTTGATCATTATTTATATGTTTCCATACTGCATACCTTTTGTTAGGATTATAGTGTACCATCATAAATTTGCCCCACTGACAAAGACTTTTATTCCATCATCATCACTTTCATTCTTTTGTAAGCAATAGGATTGCTACACAACTGACTGAAACATAAGTATCTCTAATATGTCTCAGATTGGAGTATTAGACTGTTTCAATAAAATAAACATGTTCTACTTTTTTATTAATAATACATTAAGGGAAAATTGCATTAAATAATTTGTAACCTTAACATTAAATGAGTTCCTTAAAAAATAATATGTAATGGAAAGACTATATAACAAATGATTGTTTATAAATTTGACTGGAATTTTAAAAATACCAAATCAAAGATAAAGTAATACTACCATACATGAAAATCACTATTTTTATTAAACATAAGCAAAATATTATGACAAAGAATTTGAAGCCACAAGGTTTCCAAGTGTGAGAGGATATTGTAAAAGTAATTATTTGAGGGGCATCTCTGTGGCTCAGCAGGTTAATTGTCAGACTCCTGATTTCAGCTCAGGTCATGATTCCAAGGTTGTGTGATGGAGCCCTGCATAGGGCTCCATGCTGGGTATGGAGCCTGCCTAAGATTGTCTCTCCCTTGGCCCCTTCCCCACCTCTCCCTCCCTAAAACAAAACAAATGCAGTTAATCATATGAAAAGAAGACTTTTAAAACACAGTGAATCTTCATAATACTTTGTATTGAGATGGGAATGACCATAAATGTCATTTGTGTAACATAAGTTTTGCTGATTATATTATAGCAAAATGAAAAAGTGCCTTATTGAAAAAATATAAATACTATTAAGAGAATATGGTCAAAATTGATGTTTACAAATATTTTCCTTATGAAATTGTTTTGCAGAATTTAAGTGCATCTGTTAAAAATGTATGTTTAATACCTTATGATTAGTTTATTAGAATATCTAATTGATTTCAATTGAGATGGAAATTCATCAACTGAATTTCAATAAAATATTTGTCATAATTTTTGGATGACAATTTGCCTCCAACATTTGGATCTATATACTTTTGTGAGGAATCATTTTTCAGTTATGATAGCAATTAAAACCAATAAACCAAACTTTAGAATCAGACTTTCAATTCCTGCAAGTCAAAGTGTTAAGCCAATTTATTATTTTTTTAATTTTTATTTTTCTAAAGGTTTATTTATTTATTTGAGAGAGAGAGAGAGCAGGGGAAGGGGCAGAAGGAGAAGGAGAGAATCCCAAGCAGGCTCCCTCCTGAGCACTGAGCCCCCTGCAGGGCTCAATTTCACAACCCACGAGATCATGACCTGAACCAAAATCACAAGTTAGATACTTAACCAACTGAGCCACCCAAGCACCCCAGTGTTAAGCCAGTTTAATAAAAATAAATATTCATATCCAATTGCCTTACCTCATAAAAAATGTTAGCATTATTCTGTTTCTATATTTTAGCCAGAACAAAATGTTTCTACCACGAATGAAAATAAATACTTTTCTTTTAAAAATATCAATTATTCCATCATTATCTTATCCTTTTAAATTTCTACCTTGCATATTTTATAAAACATATAATATAGGATATGTATACATAACTCATAAATAAATATAATAGATATGTCTTTAAAGATATTGTATGCATGTATTTTTTACAAATAGACATATTAAACAAAAATATTTTTAAAAACTGTAGCTTTTGCAAATGACACTTTAAGGGACCAACTTTGTATAAACTTATTTTTTTTAAAGATTGTGTTTATTTATTTGGCAGATAGAGATCACAAGCAGGCAGAGGGGCAGGCAGAGAGAGGAGGAAGCAGGCTTCCCGCTGAGCAGAGAGCCCGATGCGGGGCTCGATCCTAGAATCCTGGGATCATGACCAGAGCTGAAGGCAGAGGCTTTAACCCACTGAGCCACCCAGGCGCCCCTAAACTTATTTTTTTGAGTAGTTATCTAGTTGTCCTTTATTGTTCAACCAAAAAGTGTTATGTACCAGTCTGTGTTCTATGTGTTCAAAATACCAAGAACTACGATACAAATCCAGTCATTGATCAGAGGTAGTTCCAGAAAAGATTCGGTACGTTTTCTAAACTGATCATTTTTTAAAGATTTTATTTATTTATTTGATGGAGAGAGAAAACACAAGCAGGCAGAGCAGTAGACACAGTGAGAGGGAGAAGCAGGGACTCTATTCTAGGACCCTGGGATCATGACCTGAGCCAAAGGCAGATGTTTAACCAACTGAACCACCCAATGTCCTTAAACTGATTATTTTTAACCAATATATAAACCAATCATAACTAAGATTCCTTTAAAATATCTCGATTGTTTTATATAATTATGATTAAAATCAGCCTCATAAATGAATATTGCTACTTTCTATTTTGTATTTTCTAATGTTCTAAGAGAGAAACCTTGAGAAAACAACTTGTTTTATATGTTTGTATCTTTCTAATAATTGAATTATTTGAAAGTTTATATATATTATAAACTTCTTAAGATCCAAAATGCTTAATAAAATGAGCAATGTACAATTGCACATTGTACTAATAAATTTAAAATAAACATTAAATAATAGTCACATTAATAATTCTATATAGAGGATTTTGCTGTACTTAATATTCATTTTATATGTGCCATTGTTATTCTACAGAATTGGGAGGGATACTGAAGATCTTCCTATTAGCTTCACTTAACAAATAAGGGAGCAGGAATGAAGAAATTTGCTAATCAAGGATAAAGAAGTCAAGACATGAAAATCTTTATCCAGTACTTTCCCAATTAAAGTGCATGAACACACGGGGCCCACTAGTGAATTAAATTATAATAATCTGTTATTGGGATAGAGAGCTTCTGATGATAAATAAATTCTTAAAATACTCCCTTTGTTATAAGGTATTTATAATGAGTATTCCCAGTCCCATAAGATATTTACTTGGTGACATAGCAACTCTCTCTCATAAAGCCCACGTAACTGGATGTTCACAAGTTTATTGTAATCACTTAGTGTGATAGCTGATTTGATAAGGTTTCTAACATGATTTCCACCATAAAAAGAATATATCATATCATCTGGGGCACCTGGGTGGCTCAGTGGGTTAAAGCCTCTGCCTTCAGCTCAGGTCATGATCCCAGTGTCCTGGGAGCGAGCCCTACATCGGGCTCTCTGCTCGGCAGGGAGCCTGCTTCCCCATCTCTCTCTCTGCCTGCCTCTCTGCCTACTTGTGATCTCTGTCTGTCAAATAAATAAATAAAATTTTAAAAAAAGAATATATCATCTTTTGGTCAAAAATTTTGTTCTGTTTTGGGGGCCTGGGTGGTTCAGTCGTTAAGCGTCTGCCTTTGGCTCAGGTCATGATCCCAGAGTCCTGGGATCGAGACTGGCATCTGGCTCCTTGCTCCACAGGAAGCCTGCTTCTCTTTCTCCCACTCCCCCTGCTTGTATTCCCTCTCTCACTGTGTCTCTGTCAAATAAATAAAATCTTTAAAAAATTTGTTCCATTTTTATGAATCTTGCTCTACTGGATATTTTTTGTTGATTGCCTGCATGCATTATACCTTCTTTTGGCAATAGTTACCCTATTTTTTGTTTTGTTTAAAGATCTACTCCTCCCCAACTCTCAGACCATGTTCTTACCTGGCTAAAGAAAAAGACACAACATTGTCTTCTGCTACAAACATGAGAACAAAGGCAGCTCAAGACCTTGAGAAGGATAATGGGATTGGCCCTGTGGCAGCAACATTACCACCACCTAAAGCCTGAGAACACTCACCACCCTCCATCCTCACACCACCTCCTTCATCCCTTCCTGATATGCCACAAGTCTCCTCCCATGGCACAATCCATGGGATTTAACAGGAAAATATTTCCTGTTAAATCTGAAAAAAAGCACTCTCTGACATGCCAGGGATTGAATAAATTACAAATGTTAGTGATGTTCACCTCTTTCTTTATGTGCACAATTTCTTTCAGTTCCATATAAAACCAGCCCGGTTTTCTCATTTCCTTATTATATAATTAGATGAAATGATACCATTTCAATTGTTGCAGCAAGTCTTTCCATCTCTCCTCACAGACACTGCTTCATCAATAAGTTAAATTTTTACCTTTCAATTTTGGCTAAAATATACTAAAACAAAGAGGTACCATGCTGAATGATTTTGGTTTTCATATCTGGAATGATTATTGAATGAAAAATAAATAATTTATTATTGGTTTTTCATATAGCCCATTGTCTGTCCTTAGAAATTTTAGCAGAATTTATTTTTGAATAAATGGATACATTTTTATTATACAGTATCAATTTTTTTAAAAGTTTGTTCATATAGCCCATCTTATGTAATTTTCCAGTTTGTAAACTGTTTGTAAAAAAATAAATGTAGATTTTTTTAATGTGAATATTATACTTTCATCATTTATACAAGCTTCACATGTTGAGTTAGTAACAATTTGGGACCACAGGACCTCTAAGTACCTATTAGACCAGTGCTTCTTCATTTTCATTGCACATATGCATTACCTGGGGATCTAGTTAAAATGTAGATTCTGATTTAGTAAATCTGGATTAGAGCCAGAGAATCTGCATTTCTCACAACCTCTAAGAAAATATTCATACTGCTTGTTCTTGGAACACACTCTGAACAGTAAGTTAGTAAACTATGAAACTACTATTAGTTGTACTTCTTGAGAACTTTACTATCATAATTGTGTTTGGAATCTAGAGCTGAACTAAATATTCCTTCTGTAAGAAGCATAGATATATGTACAAGTTTCCTCAAGTAGGAAATGCTTAATACCATATATTATATTAATTGGGCCAATGGCCTGATAAATACATTAAAAATTGATTTCAACACACATTTTTTTTTTCTATACACATGCACAAGTCCATAGATCATGAATTGCCTGGTGACATCTAAATGTCATTTTCTCCAGGCCAAGGTAAGTGATCTACAGCAAATAACATAGGATTAAAAATGAAAGTTTGAAACCCAAAGGAATCCTATAAGCCAGCATAGCAATTCTAAGGTAATCATGTTTCTTTTATAAAGAAATAATATTTAATACAATTTCCTAAATTCAGCTAAGATGGACCTGAAAATAGAAAAAAAAAAAAGTCCAGTTTTGTATTTCTACTACTCAGTGGTGATCTGAGTCTCTTCTTGCTCCTAGAAAACAGGTTCAAAGAGCAAAGATTTAAACCACTCCTCAGGATATGTAAGTGTGCACATTTGGCTAAGTTCAGGATAACTGCAGAATCACTTTCTTTCATTGAAATCCCAGTTTGCCTTCCATCAATGTTCCTTTAAAATGTTTAGATGCTTGCTTACCAAATGACCTAAGATTAAGATGTCTAGGTCTGCCTGAGCACCTCTGAAATAATTTTGCTGTTAAAAAAATCAAACCATTTTCAAAAACTAAGATGTATCTATTTAATAATTGGAATTAAAACTCTTGTTTAACTTGTAAAAAAAAAAGACAATGAATTCATTTTAAACAACTTTACCTCTCATCCTCACCCTCCCTTCCAAAAAAAAAAAACTAAAATGCTTTTTTAGCTTTTAGCGTTCATGCTTGAACACATGCTTATTAGAATCAAAACCTTCCAATCTTTTATTTACAAAGACTCAAAATAACCTTACAAACTGCTGCTGCTGCTGCTTCTTCTTCTTTTCTTTTTGAGAAAGAGAGAGCAAGGTGGGGGTGGGGTGGGGGCAGAGGGAGTGGAAATCTTCAGCAGACGCCACACCCAGCTTGGAGTCTCATGTGGAGCTTGATCTCAGGACCCTGAGATCATGACCTGAGCTGAAGTCAAGAGGCAGACGCTCAATCACTGAGCCACCCAGGTGTCCCTATACTTGTAAGCATCTAATTACTAGGTTATGGGTATTGATTTTATTTAAGAAAAAGTAAATGAAATCCCATTTCAATGTCATTGAAATAAGTTTACTTATACCTCTTTAAAAACTGAGATAACCACGTATTTAAATGGAATTAAATATATATTTCTATATTAATTAAAAATATATTACAGAAAATTTGGTGAGTTAATTATAATTAATTAACAAACATCTGGAAGAGATTTACATACATTTCTAAATAAGTAGCAAAACACTGCATATTTATTTATTTATTTTTCATTGCATATTTAAAATACCTCATGAATGTTTAGTTCTTTCTTGGAAAGAAGCTTGAGCAGAATAGATGAAAGAGATTGAAATGTAAACTACATTCTTTGCACTGCGCTGTGCACATAGTAGTGACATTTCAACAGTCAATGCCAATGATTAGGCTAAGAGAGCAAAGCAATAGAGCAGAAAATACCAAACTGCAAATAATACAAATATCATTTGGAATGCATGTGTTGCTTTCTATTTGATTATAAATACTCTTGATATTTTGGAATTTATAAGCAGACTTCAAACTAAATTACAAAGCCAAGGTTAATATCTAATTCAGAAGCAAATGGAGAGTTTCCCAGATTCTTCATTCACTACCCGGATCATTCCCTCTTCCTTCTCTGTGGCCATTCCATCCCAAGCTACAGAGACAAGGTAGTCAGCTTCTCTGTAACTTCTTCCTAAGCTTTCAGTTCACGGCAGAAAGATAACTGCTCATTTGTGGTTTTTGTCTTTTTTGGTGATATTTTTTGTTTTTTATTTTAGATGTTATTTTTTCTGTGACAGAGAGAGAGCATGAGCAGGGGGGAGGGGCAAAGGGAGAGGGAGAGGGAGAAGCAAACTCCCTGATGAGCAGGGAGCCTGACACAGGGCTGGATCCCAGGAGCCCTGGATCACGACATGACCGGCAGCCACTTAACTGACTGGGCCATCCAGGTGGCCCTCCTCATTTGTGTTTTGAAAGGTATTTGCTGGTAGCTGAATTAGAGTAGCCTTCAAACATCCTCTACTGTCAGCTTTTAATGGTTAAGTTATTTATATATTCAGTCACTCAACACATACAACCTTCTAGAACTAGGGAATTAATAGTTCAGTGTTTTAAAAAAATCCAATTTACATGTACTGAAGGCCTGATCTTTAAGTGACCTCTAATCTTATCTGGCACTACTGTGTATAGAAACAAATAACATCCACTATGGTTAGGTTGGTTAGGTGCTTTGTATACATCATAAAATTTCATCCTCACATCTCTGTCTAGTAGGTATTACCAAATGCAAAGGTGAAGAAATTGAGGCTTAAAGAAGTTAAATAATTTACCTAAAGTCATATAGACAGAAAAAATCAGAGATGGAATTCAAAGTCTCTCTAAAACTCAATGCTCTTTTCAATGGATAAACTGATTCCAATTGAAGGTACAGGACTTAATAAATAAAAATAAATTTTAGGGGCGCCTGGGTGGCTCAGTGGGTTAAAGCCTCTGCCTTCGGCTCAGGTCATGATCTGATCCCAGGGTCCTGGGATCAAGCCCTGCATCAGGCTCTCTGCTCAGTGGGCAGCCTGCTTTCCTCTCTGCCTGCCTCTCTGCCTACTTGTGATCTCTCTCTGTCGAATAAACACTAAAAAAAATAATAATAATAATAATAAAATAAAAATAAAAATAAATTTTATCACCATACAGGCTGAGTCTCTGATAGAAACATATCTTTGAAGTAAGTTGTTCCATGAAACTCATGGAACTGAGACATTTGCTTTATATGTTGATATCTTGAAAAGGAAACTCCTAAGGATGGGGATACACAAACTTATCAAGTAATCAAAGCAAAGAGTTGACAGAACTGAGAAGTCTCATGTTTTTCTATATAAGCTGTGACATAAAGCTTTGCTTTACTCTATTTTCTTAAAATATTAAGGGATAGATTAGTCTCGAGTACTTTCTTCATTTAAATTCACCTAACATTTTATATGTTCAGAATTTGTATTAACTGGAATTATGGTCTCTTGTCTGCATTGAACTTCAAGATCCTGAAGAGCAGAAATTCATCTTATTCTTTCCAGGACTTGAGCAGCGCCCAGCATGCCACCTAACAAGTTTTGAGTACTCAATAAATCTTTGTTAAATTTAATTTTTTATATGTTTTAATTTGCTCTAAAATGATTCTCCCATTGAAATGAAGATTAAATAGTGAAACAAAATATGAAGCTTTCAGACAGGATGATTTAGTCCTACCTATAATATATATATTATACACATGTGTATATTATATGATTATATATTAAACTATATTAAATAGTTTCACATTTGTTTCACTTTAATATGTATATGTATATGTATATAATATTTAATATGCATATTATATAATATATATTATACACATGTGTATATATATTATATATTATATTATATATATATTACACACATGTGTATAATATATATATATGTATCAGTAAGCTGATGTTATATATATATATAATACACATGTGTATGTATCAGTAAGCTCATTATTTGATCCCATGTGGACATAACACCTACTTAGTTGCCTAAATTTCCCACTTCTTTAGTTTCTTTGAAAGTATATGAAATGATAAACAGAAAATTAACTATTGTCTTCCAGCTTTTTCTATTATTGTAATATGTGGTAAATTCAAAATAATGTATGTTTATGTGAGTTATTAACCATGATGCTAAAACTAACACTTGTGAACTCTTCATTAATCTAAGCCTTAGAATTTATTACCATCACCTTCTCCCCTTATCTTCCCGCTAGGGGCATTATCCTGACTTTCACATTTACCATTCTTCTTGCCTCCTTTTATATATATATTTATTTATTTATTTTGAAAGATTTTATTTATTTATTTGACAGAGATACACAGCAAGAGACAGAACATAAGCATGGAGAAGCAGGCTTCCCACAGATCAGGGATCCCGATGCGGGGCTCTATCCCAGGACACTGGGATCATGATCCGAGCTGAAGGGAGATGCTCAATGACTGAGCCATCCAGACAACCCTTTTGCCTCCTTTTAAAAATCGTTTGAACACATATTTTTATATTGCTAAGTATCACATAGCTTAGTTTTTTATTCTATTTGAGCTTTGTAAAAATGGGACTTTTCTAAAGTGGTCCTTTACAACTTGTATTTTTCATTCCACATTATGATTCTATAATTCACTTTCTTTAATTTAGCCTTAACCCACTCATACTTACACCCACTGACTAATATCCCATTGTGCAAATTATACATCTTCATCTTTTTTAACTTTGAAGCTTTTGGATTTTTTCTTTAAACCCGAGTTCTCAAAATTCTGATGAAAATGTAAAGCAGTAGGAAATATTTCTAACATATGCATAAAATTAAGTCATTGATATGTGTAAGCATACATACAACAAATAGATACATCTCTAAGGCAATGGCCAATTCCCTCTCTAAAAACAATTAAGTCTTCTCTTTGGAGTAGCACAATTTATTAAAATAAAGTGCTCTATAATTAAAGCAACAATTATATGTAGCTTTAAAGGACAGACTTTCCAGCTAATAGTAATTATATATGTAAAGAATGTAAATTTCTGAATGGGGTTCTATGACTCAGTATATGATTTCAAGATTCCTAAAACAGCCAATCAAATTTTCAAAGGACATGAAAAATAAAACACCTCACCCTAAGTGTCGTGTTCAATTAAATATACGAAAGAACTCATGTGAGCACGGTGGTCCTAACTGTTTCTAAGTTTTGTGGAAAGACGTGGTTATCCTTCCCACTTTCCAGAGAGAATAGTCTGAACAATTCAAGAGAACATCACTCTAATAATACTAAGAACAGAGGATTTTCATCAGTGAAGCATCTCCAACCTAATTTAGATAAATTTCAGATTAGCATAATGGTTTATTTGGTATGAAAACCTAAAATGTGCTTTGTATCAGATTAATTTTTGCAAAATGTCCCTGATATCTTTATCCAATTCATAGCTCACAATATGCACATAGCTGTTCAATTTGAAGACCTTTGAAAGTACAAAACTCTTAATCTTTTAAAGTACATTAGGAGCTAACAATATTTGCAGCTGATTTACAAATTAGAAAGAAAAGCTTTATTGATCTTTCTCAATCACTAGTCTACCCAGTCATGAAATGAAAACAAAAACACCTGTAAATGATGACTTTAATTGCATTTTCAGGTAACTCTAATCTTTCTAAACTATGTATTCATCTAGTATACATAAAGCCAAGTATAGAAGTGGAAGTTGAAAATTTCATTCCTAAAACCACATGTTTAGAAATACCCGTATTTGTACTTTAAAAAAATCATTTTAAATAAATATGTTTGGAGTAATTCAGGCACAGAACACATATTCTCCATACTTCTATATTATGTTGAAGGATTAAGGCAATGGAAAGGATATGGATAGTTAAATTTCATGTGAAAATAAAAAATTAAAAAAAGGAAACATTTGGCCCAACTTTTTTTCATTTAGAAAGAAATCACCCTCTCTGAAATGAGTCCTAAATCCCAAGAAGAATGTTCCTAATTAGAGAGTGGCCCAGTACGGGTGCTGTGGGTGCTAGGGTTAACTGCTGGGGTTGGAAGCCAGCTTCACAGTCACAGCTGTGTGACTGTGGATAAGGTAATGAATCTCAGTATGCATTATCTTCCTCATCTGAAGAATGAGAATAATTAGAGTATTTATTTCTCTGAATGGGGGCACCTGGGCAGCTCATTGGGTTAAGCCTCTGCCTTCAGCTCAGGTCATGGTCTAGAGGCATAGAGGCCTGCATCTGGGCTCTCTGCTCAGCAGGGAGCATGCTTATCTCCCCCCACCCCCGCCTCCTCTCTGCCTACTTGTGATCTCTGTCAAATAAATAAATAAAATCTTAAAAAAATAAATAAAATATTTCATTGAATGATAATAAGCATTAAATTGGTTAATTTATGCAAAGCCCTATAGTGATGCCTAATACATAGTGAGCACTCAAAAAAGTTTGTATTTGGAATATTTGTTTGTAATTTCTTAGCCTACTCAGTATATTCTATCCTAATTTAAAACTTTTGGGGGCGCCTGGGTGGCTCAGTGGGTTAAAGCCTCTGCCTTCAGCTCAGGTCATGGTCCCAGGGTCCTGGGATGGAGCCCCGCATCGGGCTCTCTGCTTGGCAGAGAGCCTGCTTCCTCCTCTCTCTCTGCCTGCCTCTCTGCCTAGTTGTGATTTCTCTCTGTCAAAGAAATAAAAAATTTAAAAAAAAAACAAAAACTTTTGTATGCCTTTTTAAATTTTATTTTTAATATATTTTAGTATTTTTTTCTAATTTATTTTTTCAGCGTAACAGTATTCATTGTTTTTACTATATTTTAGTATTTTAAAAAACTTTATCAAGGGAATAGTTAGAGATTGCTACTCCTTTTGCTCTACTTTTCAGACAAAAAATAAAATGTCTTCGGCTTTTTAAGTTTTTCAAGTAGTTGCCGGTACAAGAGACCATTTAAGTTTACTCTGCTTTAGAGTCTTGGAATTGAGAGTTAACTGTCCTTCTTCCCTCCCTTACTTCTCAATTTAAATTGGTACATTAGCTAAACACTTGGGACTTTGTGAAACTTCGACTGAGGGGACTCCTATGCATTCACTAAGGAAATGCCTATGCAATATGAGTGGTATTGTTCTAGTGTTATTATCTCACTTTTCCACGCCTCGTACAATAGGACCAGTCACGTTTTTAGTTTAGTGTTGCTCCTAATAACTACAGAAGTCACAGAGAACTGAAGCACTAAAGGACAGTCAGCCTGAGACAAGGTATGGAAACACTCTTCACTTTTCTCCCAAGGAAGTACCAGGCTAGAGCCAGCTGATTAGTATATGAAAACTTCCATAAGTCATTGGCAAAGGACATCAGCTGAGCGACATTTTTAAAGTAACCAACAAATGAACTTCTCTTAGCACAAACAAGCCAGGTCCTAGAAGACGGAAAAGCAGTGTCATGGAACACTCATAAAGGAAATGAAACACAGAAATGTATGTTAACGGAACAATGTGGAAAATAAAAACGATGCAATCCTTGACAATCTAAGACATCAAATCCACCAAAGACTAAATAAACATAGTATTTTTTAAACAATGGCAGAGCTGCCCTTTACCAAGTAAGGCTTTTCCTTAAAACAAAAATTATTTACGTAGTACACCTATCTCAAAAAATACTGACCAAACAAATAGGACATTTGAATTGCAAAAACCAACTATTTCTCATGCCTCTCTACAACTCACCACGGTTGTGTCCAGGAACACATTCTTTCATGCAAATTCTGGTGGGATGTGGGAAATATACAGCTCACAACAAGGGGTATTCTGGGCTACAAAACTAAGAAGTGACTTCTCGCTTGAATAAGATTTTGCCTTATTTCTCACAAACCCCACAAAAATTTAAAATAATTTACAATGAATGCAATAATCAATAAAACAGAGTATTTTATATAATACCTGTTTAACTAAAGATTCTATTGTTAAATACAAGCTGTCAATTCCTAATCCTGGATATAATAATCAACCCAGTATAATTTACATTGTTCTTATCCTGTGTATCACCAACACAAAATTTAGTTTAAAATATTTCAAATGAAAAAATAAGTCTGAAAGAAAAAGAAATACTAAAAATTTTATAATGGCAAAATCTAAATTATGGTAGTGGGTTTTTCTTTTTTTTTTAAGATTTTATTTATTTATTTATTTGACAGAGATCACAAGTAGGCAGAGAGGCAGGCTGGGGTGGGGATTGGGGGAAGCAGGCTCCCCACTGAGCAGAGAGCCCGATGCGGAACTCGATCCCAGGACCCCGAGACCATGACCTGAGCCGAAGGTAGAGGCTTTAACCCACTGAGCCACTCAGGCGCCCCTGGTTTTTTCTTAATTTTCCATAGTTTCCACATTCTTCTACAGTAATGTTTTAAATTTTAAAAAAAATCAAAATGTAGCTTACTGATCTGGTAACACGATTACCTTTGTACCTGAGTATTATTAATGACAAATGATCCCTTGTAAAGCACAATATTTTAAATATATTTTATCTATATCTCAGGAAAGTATATAAAAGGCCAGGCAATACTTAGGCTGTTTCACAGATAAATGCAATTTATCTGAGAGGGATCAAAGATAAATATGTAATTAATTATTACCCACTTTCCAATTTCTATGATATAGATATATAGCCTCAGTCTGTCTATAAAATAAAAGGAATACTATTTAGAGAAGTCTCTTAGTTAAACCATAATGCTACAAGTTAAGCAACTTCATGGTTTGTATCTTCCTGATAACTTCCACAGAGCATTTATTAGATAAGCCTATCCTCTCCCTTCCTTCCTCCACCCACCTGTTCCACTATCTTGCCTGCTTTTTTTTTTTTTAAGATTTTATTTATTTATTTATTTGACAGAGAGAGAAACAGCAAGAGAGGGAATACAAGCAGGGGGAGTGGGAGAGGGAGAAGCCGGCTTCCCATGGAGCAGGGACTCTTGGGATCATGACTCTTGGGGCCCAGGACTCTTGGGATCATGACCTGAGCTGAAGACAGACTCTTACTGACTGAGCCACAGAGGCGTCCCATCTTGCCTGCTTCTAAATCCAACCTAGAATATGAGGAGGCATTAAACTGGATTAAAAGAAAGCCCTAAGCAAGACCAAAATTTTACTTATTAAAAACCAAGGAGAGCATCAAAGCACATGAGTTTTTTTCAAGCCATAGAAAGAGTGGAGAGGAACACTCCAAAACTTACATCATAAAACATAAATATAATAAATTTAGACTGGGAAATTTGTAAGGGTACTAAACACCTCCTTTGACCATCAAAAATATCAGCGAAGTATCAAGAAAAATGTCAAAATTAGAATAATATAAATTCTTTGGGTCTCTTCCAAGAAAAACCAGTTACAAAATGTATGCCTAGGGAATGGAATTAATTGCTTTTCAGTTAATCATTTGATTCTGAGATGTCCACCAAAAATGATGACTTTGGATAAATGACGTTTTTTAAATTTCCCTCAAAAACTCAGTAAGATTTAGGAGATCAAAGAGCCTCTCCTCATTTTTCCCTCACTCTTTCCTACCATTCGTAGTTATATGTCTTGAAAAAGAATAGTCTACTATACCTGTGGTCTCATCTCCTACTTATCAATTCACTCTGGACTGATCTTAACTCCCCTCCCTGCACTTCCACTGAAACTGTTCTCACCAAGGTCAACAAGGAATACTCTGTGCTAAAAACAAACAAACACACACTCTTTTTCAATACCCAATGTATTTGATTTCTCTACAGATTTTGACATGGTTGACCTCTCCTTTCCTTCTGAAAACTGCCTTTTCCAGGCTCCAATCTCTTGATTTTTTCCTATCCTTTTGTTTACTCCTTCTTAGTCTTCTTTGGGGATCTTTTCCTCTGCTTTTCTCTTGGATGCTGGGTTTTAATTTTTTGTAGGCCTCCTTCTCCTCTGTTAGCATTATCATCTAAAGCACACAAGCCTTCCTGTCAACCACACCTCACTGGCGCAGTCATCCCCGGCTGTAAGAAGGCAGGCCACAAATAGGGAAGGACATGGAAAATGTAGATTGAAAAAGCCCTATGTCCTACACAGAATTTGGTTTACACTCAAGTGTATCTATCTTTCCCACTTTGGGTGAGAATCTAGTAATATAATGAAAATCTTGAACTATAATGATGTCAAGTGGATTAATAACAATGGAAAGAAGGCATTACACCATTTATAAAAATAATCATAATTATTTGTTTTACTTTAGTGTTTCAAATCACACATTACATATGAATGTACTCACCAGACCCCAACATCCAACTGTCCTACCACTCTCTCTACAAAAGAAACTACTGTCGTCTACGGCCATACCACCCTGAACGCGCCCGATCTCGTCTGATCTCGGAAGCTAAGCAGGGTCGGGCCTGGTTAGTACTTGGATGGGAGAAACTACTGTCACTAATTGTGTATCATTTTAGTGCTCTTCAATGTAATTACAATAGTACAGAAAAATACATATTGAGTAAATCAATCACATATAACATGTAATTACATATTAATTACCTTTATTGTTACATTTTTGCATAAAAATGTCATGCTTTCCATAACCTGAGATTTATTTTCCTTTATTCCATTTCAGAGATCTTTTCATTTCAGTCTATTCTTTTTTTGTGCTGCATTACTATACCATGATTCATTTACTTTCCCCTAATAATGGATATTTAAGTGTTTCTAAATTTAACTATTATAATGTTGCAATGAATATCCTTGTTACATGGCTATTTGTACCAATGCATTTCTGTAGATCATACTCTAAGAAATATTGCTAAGCCAAAGGGAAGGGATATACTTTTTAATGTCTAATAGGTAATGCCAAATTGTCCTATAGATATGTTTTAATAATGAATATTCTCACCAACAGTAAATGAGAGTGTCTACTTTCCTATATCAATTTCATTATGTTTTGCCAATAAGTAATACTTTATTATTATATTATTATCTCAATATTACAGATGAGGAAACTAAAATTCAGAGATGCTCAGAAACTTTCCCAAGGTCCCAGTATTAGTAAGCAATAGAGCCAGGTTTCAAATGAGATTACTCAAGTTCTTTCTATAGACTTTGCTGCTTTTGAAAAAATACAAGTGGATAAGCCAGATATAGAATGTACAGGATATGTCGACTCATAATTGCCTCACTTGTCAATATGAATGTAAAGCCCATCAGAATATGTCTAGACACAAGGAAGTCTGGTCATTGAAAAGATAAATGTGACATATTTTGCCACTGAAATATCTGTGCAACAATTATGCTATCTAAAATTATAAAGCACAATAATTGGTATAAGTAATTTGATAAAAAAATCACTGCTTGCTGTAATTATTTCAAACTTTTTATTATGTGGATAATATTAATTGATCTTGAAATTTTTAATTAATGGCTTATTCTAGAAAAAAAATAAAACTATCTTAGTTCTCAGCCTCCCCAGTTAGTTTTAAAAATTGTTTTAGAACAGATGTCTAGAAAAGTAGTCCTCCCTATTTCATGGAATAAAAAATCTGAAATATGTTTATGTAGAATCACATATTAATGATAAAATACAGAGTGAAGTGCTTAAGAGTTTTTCCCAGATCATTCTTTTAGTCAAGATGCTTTTTGTGACTCTGAATACGTTCTGAAAGCTTTGTTTACCTCTAACTCTGTACTTACATGATTGTCAAGGCAGTTGGTCTTTAGTCTGGGAAAACGTTATAATTATCTCAAGATATATGGCATGCTACATTTTTTGATAAAAGAACACTCTAGAAGAAAGTTATCAAAGTTTATATAAAGTATTGATGACAATAATCAGCATTTATCAAGTACCACACTAGGCAGTGATCTAAACATTTGACATACTTTGTATTATTCTACATTAAAATGCTGAAAAGTGGGGCGCCTGGGTGGCTCAGTGGGTTAAAGCCTCTGCCTTCGGCTCGGGTCGTGATCCCAGGATCTTGGGATCGAGCCCCAAATCCGTCTCCCTGCTCAGCGGGGAGCCTGCTTCCTCCTCTCTCTCTTTCTCTGTCTCTCTCTAGCCTGCCTCTCTGCCTGCTTGTGATCTCTGTCAAACAAATAAAATCTTTTGAAAAAATAAAGTGCTGAAAAGTAGATACAGTTTATAGATATAGATATAGACATATATAGATATAGATATATGACTATAGATATAGTCAACCTGATGAAATTGGAGAGCTGACTTGTGATCCACTCTAGTTTTGGTTTTGGTAGTGGACATGTCCCACGATGCTATACTGATTAAAGATGAAGAATGAGTTATTATCAATATCATTAACTGCTAATAAATATGAGTATGTCTTTGAGAGATAATGGTTTTCAAACAATAATTTTAGTCTTCCAGAGATGTGCTTTTGTGTTTACTTTCCATCAATCATGTTGGACAAGAGTACTAGCAGAAGAAGAAAATTCACACTTTTCCTAACATCTAGTTTACCTGTTTAAATTCATGCAATAGGGGGGCCTGGGTGGCTCAGTGGGTTAAGCTGCTGCCTTCGGCTCAGGTCATGATCCCAGGGTCCTGGGATCGAGCCCTGCTTCGGGCTCTCTGCTTGGTGGGGAGCCTGTTTCCCCCTCTCTGCCTGCCTCTCTGCCTGCCTCTCTGCCTACTTGTGATCTCTGTCTGTCAAATAAATAAATAAAATCTTAAAAATAAATAAATAAATAAATAAATAAATTCATGCAATATTACACAGAGGAAAAGTCATCAAGTATATTAAAACTCATCAAGATCAGGTTGAAAACCATTCACCAAAAGTAGTTTTCTGCAGTCACCTTAACCTAAAAATTAATCAATTGTCTTTTCCAACAAATTTAGTTCAATATAAGAACAGTATGGTGATCTAGAAAACTTAACAGATCACTCCAAATCTCAGCAATCCAAGTAAGAATTTAAACAAAAATTAAAAACCAGAAAACCTCTTATTCCTACTGAGCCACCCAGGCGCCCCGAAAACCTCTTATTCCTAATGTAAATCCCATATATCTGTGAGTCATAAATTTTGACTTATCATTATAGTGATAGGCTTAAACTTAGTTGACAATTTATAATTCCTAGACTCATCTGAATTTTTTTTAAGATTTTATTTATTTATTTGACAGAGATCACAAGTAGACAGAGAGGCAGGCAGAGAGAGAGGGGGAAGCAGGCTCCCTGCTGAGCAGAGAGCCCAATGTGGGGCTCGATCCCAGGACTCTGGGATCACGACTTGAGCTGAAGGAGAGGCTTTAACCCACTGAGCCACCCTGGCGCCCCGACTCATCTGATTTTTTAAAAATTCACTAGGGAGGGACACCGGGGTGGCTCAATCATTTAGCGTCTGCCTTCAGCTCAGGTCATGATCCCAGGATTCTGGGATCAAGTCCTGCATCGGGCTCCCTGCTTGGCGGGAAGCCTGC
Source organism: Meles meles (assembly GCF_922984935.1). Classification (NCBI taxonomy): domain Eukaryota; kingdom Metazoa; phylum Chordata; class Mammalia; order Carnivora; family Mustelidae; genus Meles; species Meles meles. The sequence continues at coordinate 30,580,917 of NC_060070.1, forward strand.
TTCTCTCTCTCCCACTCCCACTGCTTGTGTTCCTTCTCTCCCTGTGCCTCTGTCTAACCAATAAATAAATAAAATCTTTTTAAAAAATTCACTATCAAAGATAATTGATTTTCTTGGGGAAAAAAAACACAACTCTTTCTATGCATATATAGATAATCAATATTGACAGTTTGATAAAGGACAGAATTTACTTTAAGAACTTTGATCTAGAATCTACCACTATTTAATTAATTCCTAGGTCAAATTATTTCACTTCCCAGTGTTTCAGGTTCCTATATTCTTAAGTGAGGATGACATTGTCTTCCAACAGTATTCTAGAAAATCAAAGAGCCAAAAATTATATATTATATAGTAAATGAATGTTTTAGAAATAGAGATTATCTATGCAATACTGAAAACCTAGAATACTCAGTCTGGTCCTTCCCTGTTACCTGAAGGAAATTATCAGTTCACTTTGTCTCTTCATCAATTAATTAAATAAGGAAGTAAACAAGTATTCACTGACCACTAAGCAAGTGCCAAGCACGGTCACAGGCTTTGCAGTACAGTTGTTGCCCTAAAACACTCCTAAAATAAAGTATCTGCTCATTCTATACCTATAAACAAACCTACAAGTAGCATGAAAACAGTCCAGTTTGAAGACATAAATTTTAGTGACAGAAACCCATGGCAAACATACATTTCTGCAAAATTAATAATTTTCTTCAAAAGGACAAGAAATATGTGTTGGTGAGAATGTGGAGAAAAGGAAACCCTTGTGCATTCTTGGTATGGTAGGTCTGTAAATTGGTGCAGCCACTATGGAAGACAGTATGGAGATTCCTCAAAAAATTAAAAATAAGAGTAGCATAGAGTCCAACAATTCCAGTACTATATATTTATCCAAACAAAACAAAATAGTAATTCAAAAGGATAAGCACTCCCGTGTTCACTGCAGCATTATTTACAATAGCTAAGACAGAGAAGCAACTTAAATCTCCATCAATTGATAAACGGATAAAAAAGATATTATGTATAAATATATACCATGCAATGTTACTCAGTCATAAAGGAATGAAATCTTGCCTTTTGTGACAACATGGATGGACCTAGAAGGTCTTATCCTAAGTGAAATAGGTCAAAAAAAGACAAATGCCATAAAATTTCACTTATTTGTAGAAGCTGAAATATGAAATAAACAGAACAGAAAGATACTCATAAATACAGAGAAGAAGTTGGTGTTGCCGGAGGGGAGGGCGGTTGGAGAAGAGCAAATAGGTAAAAGGGGTTAAGAGGTACAAACTTCTGATTATAAAATAAATAAGTCACAAGGATGAAAATACATCATAGGGAATATAGTCAATAATATTTGTAATAACTTTGTATGATGACAAATGGTAACCAGATTTACCATGTTCATCATTTTATAATGTATAGAAATGTCAATTCACTATGTTATACACCTGAAACTAATATTGTATGTCAACTATACTTCAATTAAGAGAGGAACAAAAAGAAAAACATAAAAATAAAGCAGGTATTTAAAGGAATCACAAAATCAGAGTATGTTAAAATATACTTAAGTATCATTGCCACTTCATAACCCAATATAACCCCAAGATTTAGGGGCACCTGGGTGGCTCAGTGGATTAAGCCACTGCCTTCGGCTCAGGTCATGATCTCAGGGTCCTGGGATCGAGCCCCACGTCGGGCTCTCTGCTCCGCAGGGAGCCTGCTTCCTCCTCTCTCTCTGCCTGCCTCTCTGCCTAGTTGTGATTTCTCTCTGTTAAATAAATAAAATATTAAAAAAAAATAATAACCCCAAGATTTATTTGCTAAAGAATTGAATGCTCTAAAACAGTCTTTACATTATGACAGCTATAAAATATACTCAAATATCAATAAAAAGCATGAAGTTTGCTAAAGAAAATAGAATATTTTTTAATTGACCAAGCTATTTGTACTTAGTAAGCAAAAGAAAATAGCATTGATACATTATCAACTTTTTCTAAAGTAAAGTTTATCATTGTGTATATTTTGTAAATATATCCCATCTTTAAAGTATTTATGTGTTTACCAATAAAAAATGAGTTTGTAAAAATAATGTTTAACATTTAAATTGGCATCTTTAGCATAATTTAGAAGATTTTAAACTAAATTTCTCTTATTTTAAAGTAAAATTTCATAACATGTTAAAAATGCAGAATACAAAGTTAACTTTAAATTAGCTATGAATGTGAACATATGGGACTTTTAAGATAAAGATAAATCTTATGTACTAAGTATGACATTTTACGATATTAGTTACATAAAAAAAAGAATAAACGACAGATTCAGCACTCTTTTTAACTTCATACTCCCATCTGATGGAACAAAAATGTTATTACTTCATTTTAAAATGTGAAAATCAAAGGTGTAAAATATCATATTTCAACAAAGCTCAATAAAAACTGAATAGATTCAACCCCTCAACCTGTGCATATTTATGATTCACTCACTTAGTCATTCATTTTACACAAAATCAACAAAATATTTATTGAGCATACTATGTGCCTGACACTATGGCAGGCATTGGAATCAGACGGCTAAAAAATTAGACATGATCTCTAACATTGCAGAGCTTATTATCTAACACGGAAGATAAGGGTTAAATAAGCAAAGATGACTACAGAATCCCAGCTTATTATAACACTATAAGGAAGAAAAAAAGTGTGACGAGAAAAAAACAGAAAACATACCTTTAAGTTAGTTTACTCAAAGAAGGAAAATTGTTGAGAATCAAAAAGAGTAACTAAAAGAGAATACATCAAGAAGGAAACAGCAGGTACAAAAGCCTGGAGGTAGAAAGGAATGTAATGTGTTTGGAAACACCAGAGTGGCTGGAACAGTGAGTAAGAAGGGCAGAGAAGCTAAGAGTACATTAGATCTATTGAGCCTCATGAAAAGTGTGTGTTTTTTTAATTTAAAAACTTTTTAGCCTACTTTGTCCCTCTTACCAAACAAAACCAGGAGCCATCAAGTCACAAAGTTATTTCTCAAACCAAGATCAAAGCTATTTCCATGGTTTACTGTATCAGTCTCTCTTCAAATCCTTAGGTTACCAGCTAACCTGAGTTAATTAATGTGGGCCCAAAATAAAAGTGACCTTCAAGATCAGGTTAACTACAGATTTGTTTTTTTAATCAAAAGCTCACTCTAACTCATTATTTGGGACTAACATTAATAAATGATCACTTAAATTTCAAAAAATCCAAAAACACGTTCTTCTTCATTAAATGCGAAAGCAATAAATTCTATTTCACGGGTGCTTAGTTATTCTCCAAACCTTGTTACTTTAAAAGGCACAGATTTTGTTTTTCTTGGGCGCTGAAAATGAAGCATTTTTCTAGATGCCAAGTTAATCCTTGTTGGCAAAATACATACCATGCATAGTGTTTGTGCAATTTGTAATTACAAACTGACACCCACTGACAATACAGAATAGCTTCTACCCCAGTAAGTAGTTACAAATATTGAAGACCATTGTCTGATCCCATAAGGCACGTCATTAAGTTTCATTATTACTAATGGGAGTTATGGGCATATTTCCAAAGTAAATCACAGGCATTATGTCACATCACTGCTCCTAAAAAAGGCTTTATTTTCAGGTTGGATATTTTCGGTCATGCAGACATTTGGTTATTTTATTTTTCTCCTTAGAAAACTCCAGATACGTAAAACACCAGCACTTATCTTTCATTTTTCATCTTTTTTTCCTCTCTTAGTATATAATTTTGGAAAAAATATAAAATCAGTGTAAATGTTTATTTAGAAAAGTCTGATGTTATATATATATATTCCTATATACAGGCATTTGTATAATAGCGCCAAGTATTGGTAAGTGAAATGTATATTCCATACACTCTGTTTGACATATAAATTGGTAAGACCTTTATGGTAACTGGCAATGTGAATCAGAAGTCTTAAAAACATTCCTAACATTTTATTGAATAATTCCATTTTAAGATATTGTCATAAAAAATAACCAGAGATGTCTATGAGCCCAAGAATTCAAACATCTTGGGGAAGTCAATGAATTCTCCATAATGTATGGAAAGCAGTCCAATCCTACCTGTATGTTAAAGCCTGAATGACACAATTAATAAATGAGAATTTAGACAGTTATATAGGTAGGCAGGTAACATGCAAACATAGATAATATATTATATAATATGTAGCATACACAATTATATTAATAGAAGTTTATATATTATAGATAACATAGTAAATAAAATAGACAAAAGGCTAAAGAGGATGCAACAAAATACTGACAATCTCTAAATGAAGGAATTATAATTTTATTTATTATATCTACATACATATATTTATAAAGTATTAAATGATGTATTATTTGTTTTTAAATGTATTAGGATATATATTTACTGTAAACTATATAATTTGCTATTCCAAAATCTCTATAACAAATAGTTCTAGTTTTATAAGCAGTATAATCAGTAAAATAATAATTGTTAAAGCTTTTTTTTAATTTTCCATCATCTTTAATTTCAATTTTTCAATTTAAATTCCAATTAGTCAACATACAGTGTAATATTAGTTTCGGGTGTATAATATAGTGATTCAACACTTCCACACATCACTGTGCTCATCACAAGTGTGCTTCCTTAACCCCATTATCTATGTAACCCCCCTCAGCTTCCTCTCTGGCAACCATCAGTCTGTTTTTTATGGATAAGAGACTGTTTCCTCTTTCTCTCTCTCTCTTTCCCCCTTTGCTTGTTTATTTTGTTTCTTAAATCACATGGTATTTGTCTTTCTCTGACTGACATATTTTTCTTAGCATAATACTCTCTAGATCTATTCATGCTTTTGCCAATGGCAAGATTTCTTTCTTTTTTTTATGGCTGAGTAAAATTCCACTGTTTATATATCACATCTTCTTAATCCATTCATCAATCCATGAACACTGGGCTATTTCCACAATTTGGCTATTGTAGATAATGCTCCTATAGGCATTAGGGTGCATGAATCCCTTTGCATTAGTATTTTTGTATTCTTTGGGTAAATACCTAGTAGTGTGTTTGCTGGATCATAAGGTAGTTCTATTATTAGCTTTTTGAGGAACCTCCATACTGTTTTCCAGGGTGACTACACAGTTTGCATTCCCACCAAAAATATAAGAGGGTTCCCCTCTCCACATTCTTGCCAACACCTGTTGTTTCTTGTGTTGCTGATTTCAGCCATTCTGACAGGTGTGAGGTGATATCTCATTGTAACTTTAATTTGCATTTCCCTGATGGTAAATGATGCTGAGTATCTTTTCATGTGCTTTTTGGCCATCTGGATATCTCCTTTGGAAAAATTCTATTCATGTCTCCTGCCAATTTTTTTTTTAAAGATTTTATTTTTTTATTTAACAGACAGAGATCACAAGTAGGCAGAGAGGCAGGCAGAGAGAGAGGGGAGGAAGCAGGCTCCCCGCTGAGCAGAGAGCCCGATGCGGGGCTCGATCCCAGGACCCTGGGATCATGACCTGAGCCGAAGGCAGAGGCTTTAACCCTGAGCCACCCAGGCGCCCCTCTCCTGCGAATTTTTAATCAAGATAATCTTTTTTAAGGTGTGAATTTTGTAAGCTCTTTATATATTTTGGATATGAACATTTTATCAGATATGTCATCTACAAATATCTTCTCCCACTCCATAGGTTGCCTTTTAGTTTTATTGATTTTTTTTCCTTCACTGTGCAGAAAGTTTTTTTTGTTTTTGTTTTTGTTTTTGTTCTTTTTAAGTCCTAACAGTTTATTTTTGCTTTTGTTTCCTTTGCCTCAAGAGACATATATAGGAAGAAGTGGCTATGACCAATGTCAAAGAAGTTATCACCTATGTTATCTTCTAGAATATTGATGGCTTCAGGTATACATTTAGATCTTTCCATTTTGAGTTTATTTTTGTGTATGGTGTAAGAAAGTGGCCCAGTTTCATTCTTTTGCATGTCCAGTTTTCCCAATACCATTTGTTGAAGAGACAGTCTTTTTCCCATTGGGTACTCTTCCTTGCTTTGTCAAATATTGACTATACAATTACGGGTTCATTTTTGGATTTTCTATTCCATTCTATTGATCTATGTGTCTACTTTTGTGCCAGTACCATACTATTTTGATTACTACAACTTTGTAATAGAATTTGAAGTCTGGAAATGTTATGCCTCCAGATTTTTCTTTTTCAAGATTGCTTTGGGTCTTTTGTGGTTCCATACAAATATTAGGATAGTTTGTTCTACTTCTGTGAAAAACGTTGTTGGTATTTTGACAGGGATTATATTAAATATGTAGATTGCTTTGGGTAGTACAGACATTTTAACAACATCTGTTCTTCCAATTCGTGAACATGGAATGTCTTTTCATTTCTTTGTGTCATCTTCAGTTACTTTGACTTTTATTGTTTTCAGATTAGGTCTTTCGCCTCCTTGGTTAGGTTTAATCCTAGGTATCCTGTGTTTTTTGGTGCAATTATAAATGGGATCAACTCCTTGATTTCTCTTTCTAGTGCTTCATTATTGGTGGATAGAATGCAACAGATTTCTATACATTAGTTTTGTATCCTGCAACTTTACTGAATATGTTTGTTAGTTGTAGCAGTTTTTACTGGAGTCTTTCAAGTTTTCTATATATAGTATCATGTCCTCTTCAAATAGTAAAAATTATACTTCTTCCTTACCAGTTCAGATGCCTTTTATCTCTTTTTGTTGTCTGATTGCTGTGGCTAGGATTTCCAGTACTATGTTAAATAAAAGTGGTGAGAGTGGACATTCTGTCTTGCTCCTAACCATAAAGGAAAAACTCTCAGGTTTTCCCTATTGAGGATGATATTTGCTATGGGTTTTTCATATAGGTTTTTGTATTCTTTGGGTAAAATTATGTTGAGGTATGTTTCCTCTAAAGCCACACTGTTGACAATTTTTATATGAATGGGTGCTATTGTCAAATGCTTTTTTCTGCATCTATTGACATGATCATATGGTTGATATCCTTTCCTTTATTAATGTGATGTATCACATTGATTTACAAATATTGAACCACACTTGCAACCCAGGAATAAATCCTACTTGATAGTGATGAATGATTTTTTAAATGTATTATTGAATTCAGTTTGCTAGTATTTTACTGAGGATTTTTGTATATGTGTTCATCAGAGACACTGGTCTATGGTTCTCTTTGTTTATGGTGTCTTTATCTGGTTTTGGATTAGAGTGATAATGACCCCATAGAATGAATCTGGCAGTTTCCCTTCCTTTTCTGATTTTTTGGAATAGTTTGAGAAGAAAATGTATTTACTCATATGTTTGGTAGAATTCACCTGTGAAGAAATCCAATTTTGAACTTTTGTTTAGAGTTTTTTTTATTAATGATTCAATTTCTTTGTTGGTTATTGGTTTGTTCAAATTTTCTATTTCTTCCTTTTTTAGTTTTGGTAATTCAGATGTTTCCAGGGATTTATCCACTTCTAGGTTGTCCAATTTGTTGGCATATAGTTTTCCCAATATTCTCTTATAATTCTTTGTATTTCTGTGGTATTGCTTGTGATTCTCCTCTCTCAGTTGTAATATTATGTATTTGGGTCTTTTTCCTGCCTATAGGTTTATCAAGTTTGTTAATTTTTTCAAAGAACCAGCTCCTGGTTTCATGGATCTGTTCTATTGCATTTTTTTAGTTAATATTTAATTTAGTTAATAAATATCATTTATTTCTACTCTAATCTTTATTATTTCCTTCCTTCTGCTGGATTTAGGCTTTGTTTGTTGTTCTTTTTCTAGATCCTTTAGGTGTTCTTTTCTAGTTCTAAGTGTAAAGTTAGATTGAGATATTTTTGCTTCTATCTAGGCCATATTGCTATATACTTTCTTCTTAGGACAGCTTTTGCTGTATTCTAAAGGTTTTAGACTGTTGTGCTTTTGTTTTTTTTCCACATCTTTTTAAATTTCTTCTTTAATTTCCTGGTTTGCCTATTCATTGTTTAGTTCCATGTTATCTAATATCCATATATCTATGGTCTTTCCATATTTTTCTTGTAGTTGACTTCTATTTTCATAGCATTGTGGTCAGAAGACATTCATGGTATGACTTCAGCCTTCTTGTCAAGGTCTGTTTTGTAGCCTAATATGTGATCTATTCTGGAAAATGTTCCATGTGCACTTGAAAAGATGTGTATTTTGCTCTTTTAGGATGGAACATTCTGATTGTATCTGTTAAGTCTATCTGGTGATGGTCCTCATTCAAAGCCAATGTTTTCTTGTTGATTTTCTATTTAGATGACCTGTCTATTGATGCAAATGGAGTATTAAAGTCCCCTACTATTATTTTGTTATAATCTATTAGTTCCTTTATTTTTTTATTAGTTGTTTTATATATGTGGGTGCTCCCAGGTTGGGTGCATAAATATTTACAATTGTTATATCTTCTTGTTGGGTTGTCTCCTTTATTTTTATATAGTGCCCTTCTTTGTTTCCTATTACAGTCTTTGTTTTAAAGTCTATTTTGTCCAATACACTCGTATTGTTCCTCTGGCTTTCTTTTGACATCCATTTATATGATAAATATTTCTCCATCCCCTCACTTCCAATCCACAGGTAACTTGAGGTCTAAAATGAGTCTCCTGTAGGCAGCCTATAGGTGGGTGTTGGTTTTTTATGCATTCTGATACCCTGTGTCTTTTGATTGGTGCATTTACATTAACAACAATTATTGAAGATACATGTTTATTGCTCTTTTATTATTTGTTTTGTGGTTACTTCCAGAGATTTTCTCTGATCCTTTCTTGTCTTTCTCTCTTTCATATTTTGCTGATTTTTTTAGTGACATGTGGATTTCTTTCTCTTTATTCTTTGCTTTATTAGTGATTTTTGATATGTGATTATCACATATAATTTGCTTTATTCTTTGTTTATTAGTGGTTTTTGATATGTGATTATCACTGGGTTTGTATATAACCTCTTCTGCAAATAGCAGTCTATATTAGGTTGATGGTTGTTCTTGTTTGAATCCATTCTTTTCTCCTGACTTCCCCACATTTTAGGTATATCTTACTATATTGCTTTTGTGAGTTCCTTGATTTATTATTTACAGAAATACTCTTTTACCTGCTCTTATGTTTTCTGCCTTTATGCTGTCATTTTTAGTCTCTCCTTTCTACTTAAATAATTCCCTTTAGTATTTCTTTGCAAGGCTGGTTTAGTGGTCACAAACTTCTTTAATTTTTGTTTGTGTGGGGAACTTTTTTATCTCTCCTTCCATTCTGAATGATAGCCTTCCTGGAGATAGAGTATTTTGGGCTGCAGATTTTTCCGATTCAGCACTTTGAATCTATCATGCCACCTTCTTATGGCTTGCCAAGTTTCTGTTGAAAATTCTGCTATCCTTTAGAATTTCCCTTGTAAGTTAAGGACTTCTTTTGTCTTGCTGCTTTTTTTCTAAGATCTTTTGTCGTTTTCACTATATTTTGCACATTTAATTACAATATGTCTTGGTGTTGGCTTGCTTTTGCTGATTTTGATGGGAGTTCTCTGTGCCTCCTGGATCTGGATATCTGTTTCCTTCCCCAGATTAGGGGAGTTTTCAGTTATTATTTCTTCATATAAGTATTATGCCCACTATTGTCTCTCTCCTTCTTCTGGGATACCTATAATTTGAATGTTACTATGTTTGATGGAGTCACTGAGTTCCCTAAGTCTATCTTCATGTTGGATAATTCTTTTTTCTTTCCTTTGTTCAACTTCATTGCCTTCCATTACTTTGTCTTCTAGGTCATTAATTCATTCTTCTGTTTCTTCCACCCTGTGGTTCATTGTATCAAGCATGTCTCTAATTTTGTGCTTTACACCCTTCATCTCTGATTGATTCTTCTTTAACTCTTCTATCTCTGTGGTAATGGTCTCACTGATGTCTTTCTTCCATTCTTTTCTAAAGCCCAGTGAATATCTTTATGATTATTGCTTTAAATTTTCCATCAGGCAAGTTACTTACATCTGTTCTGCTTAGTTAGATCTCTGGCTGTGACCTTATTCTATTCTTTCATTTGACATAAACTCCTCTATCTTCTCATTTTATCTAAATCTCTGCCTTCTTCTCTGTGTTAAAATAGTCTGTTATGTCCCCTGCTCCTAAAAGTTATGGCCTTATGAAGAAGAGGTCCTGTAGTGCCCAGGGCCTGGTACTTCAGGGAGTGCCTCCAGTGAGTGTTGCATCTTCTCTGCTGTTGTGTTCTGGCTGTTCTATCCTTCAGGCCACTCATTTGCAGAGGTTCCCCTTGCCTGCTGTGGGCAGTGCTTGGTCCCTTCCCTAAGTTTTAACTGGTGAGTTTTATGGTGAGTTTTAACTAGGTGCTTTGATCTGCTTGTGAAATGAGACCTGTCACCACCTCCATAAGAATTGAGGCCCTGCAAAATTCTCTGGTTAGGAGATGTAGTGGTTTGGGCTGATCTTCTGTGGGAGTTCAGGGGGGTGGGGCTTAGGGTAAGCAAGTTAGGCAGCCAGTGTTGGTGTTGCACTGCTTCCTGCCTATGGCTTTGTATTAAAACTGAGGAATGGGGGCACCTGGGTGGCTCAGTGGGTTAAAGCCTCTGCCTTCAGCTCAGGTCATGATCCCAGGGTCCTGGGATCGAGCCCCATATCGGGCTCTCTGCTCTGCGGGAAGCCTGCTTTCTCCTCTCTCTCTGCCTGCTTGTGATCTCTGTCTGTCAAATAAATAAATAAAATCTTTAAAAAAAAAAACAAACTGAGGAATGTGGGAGGGAAATGGCAGTCATCCAGCTCCTTTGTTCCTAGAAATGTCTCTGTTAGTGTGGCCTCTCAGGGGCATGCTCTAAGAAGAGCAAATAAACTCCCTACTGTGGGTCCCAGGCACTCTTCAGATTGTTGTTTCTACACTATCCCCAAGTTTTTTGCCACCATTCTCTCCAGGGGCAGCCCAGTATCCTCTGGGCTCTATTCCATCCAAGCTTGCTGACCTTTAAGACTCCAGGCTTTAAGGCGAGACTGGTTGGCTTAGTCAGTTAAGTGCCTGCCTTTAGCTCAGATCATGATCTCGGGGTCCTGGGGTCAGGCTCCCTGCCCAACTGGGAGCCTGCTTCCCCCCTCCTTCTGCCCCTCCACCCCTCACTTGTGTGTGTGTGTGCATGCACACACACACACACACACACACACACTCTCTCTCTCTCTCTCTTTCTCAAATAAATAAATAATCTTTGGGATGTCTGGGTGGCTCAGTTGGTTAAGTGTCTGCCTTCGGCTCAGGTCATGATCCCTGGGTCCTGGGATCAAGCCCTTCATTGGGCTCCCTGCTCAGTCAGGAGTTTGCTTCTCCCTCTCTTTCTGATTCTCCCCTGGCTTGTGCATGCATGTTCTCTCTCACTCAATCTCTCTCTCTCTCAAATAAATAAATAAAACCTTTAAAACTCCAGGCTTTGGGGCACCTGGGTGGCTCAGTTGGTTAAGCAACTGCCTTCAGCTCAGGTCATGATCCTGGAGTCCCGGGATTGAGTCCTGCATTGGGCTCACAGCTCCACGGGAAGTCTGCTTCTCTCTCTGACCTTCTCCTCAATCATACTCTCTCTCACTGTCTCTCTCTCAAATAAATAAATAAAATATTAAAACAAAACAAAACAAAAAACTCCAGGCTTTAAGCTTCTCTAGCTGCCAGAACTCATGAAATTCAGTCCCCCTCATTTCCCAAGCCAACAGCTATGGGGAAATAGCATCTTGTGTGTTCCCTTTGTGCTCCACTCTCTGTTTCCTTCTACACAACCACGTCCTCCTCCCCTCCACAGCAACCAGGATCCATTTCTCCCCATACCATATACCCACACTTTCTACCTTCTTCAGTGTGGCCTCTTTTCTACCTTTAGTTATGAAGTTTGTTCTTTCAATCTTCAGGTCAGTTTCTGGTGTATTTATGATGATTTGATAGTTCTCTAGTCGTTTTCATGGGATGAAGCAGGCTAGGGTCCTCCTACTCTTCCACCATCTTCTTCACCACTGCAATAATCACTATAGTTTTTAAAACTCAAGTGTCTAATATAGATATTTTTAAAGAATATATTCTTATATGAGCAAGAACTGCATCCTGCTCAAGCTCTTTGCTTGGACTTCTGATTACTGTTGCAGGTCCACTCTGTTCATTTTTCCCTAAATACTTATTTCTATTCTTTTCATGGTTACTCTAAAAATTATAGTATGTACATTAACTTAACATTATCTAACTTTAACCAAAAGAATGCAAAGATAACAGACTGCTATAATTTCAATCATTATGCTTCAGATCTACATAATACCTTTGTCTAGTATTTTAGTTCTCATTTATAACTTCATAAATGAGACATCATTTCAATTTTCTACAATCCATGATTGTTTATATTCACACATATATTGATCATTTTCTTTGATAATTCTTTTTGTATCCCTGACTTCACTTCAGGGCTCTTTTTTCTTCTTCCTAAATTATATTCATTAAAACTTCATTTAGTGATGATTCATTGGTTAGTAAATATTTCTGATTTTTTTGTGGCCTGAGAATGGGTTTTTCTTTTTGCCCATGTTTTGGAAAGTAATATTACTGAATATATAATTCTTAGAAGTCTGATGATATTATGTCACTAACTTCTGGTTTCCATTGTTGCTATTCAAAAGTTAGCTGCAACTCAAATTTTGTTCCTTTGTAGGTAATCTATATTTTCTGTCTGGCTGCTCTTAAGACTCTTCTGTCTGTTCTTAACATTATGAAGTTTCACTACAATGTAGTTAGGTACGAATTTCTCTTTTGATTTGTTGGATTTCCCTAACCTGAGAACTGATGTCTTTAATATTTCTAGAAACCTCTTAGACATTACCTCTTTGACAGTTGCCTTTCTTATACTCTCTCTAATCTCACCTTCTAGCAGCCTGGTTAAAGGTACATTATAGTTCTTCCACTATCTTCTGTACCTAAAACTTTTCTCTTTCACATCTGTTCTTTCCTGTGAGTATTCTGCAGATCTTTGAGTTCACTAATTGTCTTAGCTACGTCTAATCTACTATTAAAGCAATCTAAAATCAATGTAACTGTGATCTTGTTTATCAACAATTTATCCTATAGTAATGACCTCTTTAAGATAAGCTAAAGGTCTGTGCTCCCCCAAGATTTTATGTTTAAGCTCCCCAATATGATGCTATTTAGATATATGATATGGTGCCTTGGGAGGTAATTAGGTTCAGATGAGGTTATGAGAATGGTCATGCAACAAGTATTCTTATAAAAAGAAGAAGACAGAGCAAAGCTCTCCTACTCTCCCCTCCATGTGTGGACACAGTGAGAAAATAGCTGTCTACAAGTCAGGAATAGGGTTCTCACCAGGAACTAAATCTGCCAGAATCTTGATTTTGGCCTTTCTAGTCTCAGAACTGTAAAAAATAAATGTCTGTTGTTTAAGCCACCCAGTCTATGGCATTTTGTTATGGCCACATGAGCTAATATAAGACACATTTCTGAACACAGTCAAAGTCCCTTTCCTCCACCATCTCTTCCTTAAGGATCACTGCCACCTCTGGACGCCTATGACCATTCTTGTCTAGACCATAGCCCTTGATGAATTCAGGTTCATGGGGAGGTTAAAAGCATAGACCGTAATCAGATTTCCTAGGTTTTTTACTCTCTCAGCAATGTGCATAGACCCTACGACTTTGGAGATATTTCTTAAGCTTTCTATGTCTATCTTAACAATTGCAAGCTAGAAATATCAGTAGTCCCACTTCATAGGACCCTTTTGATTACTTAATGAGATGACTCATGAAAGATATTTAGCATAGCACCTAGCATGTAGTAAGTTCTAAGTGTATTATTATTCAATGCCTATAGTTACCTCTGTATACATACATGTTTGATTCTTCTATGCAAAGCAAATAGTCCTTATAAATAAAGACCACTGCTACTGCTCCATCTCTTGACAGGAGAGCATAATGCTGAATATGCTCTTTACCAGATTAAGTCATATTTATATCCAGTTAACAACTATAGTTATTTAAGAATATCATCACCAAGCGCCTGGGTGGCTCAGTTGGTTAAGCAACTGCCTTTGGCTCAGGTCATGATCCTGGAGTCCCAGGATTGAGTCCTGCATCAAGTTCCCAGCTCCACAGGGAGCCTGCTGCTCCTTCTCACCTTCTCCCCTCTCATGCTCTCTCTCAATCTCTCTCAAATAAATAAATAAAATCTTTAAAAAAAAGAATATCACCACCATATTAACACTTCCCTTTCCCTAATAACTATATTATAATATTGAACCTGAATCTGTCTTTCAGAGGAAAAGATATCATAGTTTTAAAATTGATAAAATATACTTGTGGAGCCACCTCTCTCCTCAGAGAATTTGTTCCAGAGATGGAACAAATTCTCTAAGGATGAGATTTCCATAATACATGTCAGAGAAGTATTGATGGATACTTGGGCTTATCTGGAATCCTCTAAAATCATATCACACACTTAGAAAATGAAAATTCCATTGAAGAGCACCACTTGCCTGGAGAAACCCAGCTAGACAATTGAGCAGCCTCTAAGAAGGTTTCTTTGACTTCTACTGTTCAATTACAAAAGAGAATAAATTTGGTAAATTTGCCATGAAAATCAAATACTATGTCACCGCAATAGGCAAAATGGTGATTTCACAAATTCAGCTTCTTACAGATGTGCTTAAAATACCACCACTTTCTCAAGAAAAAAAAAAAATGAATAAACCAATGTTGGGGAAACAAAAATGCTGACTGGATTTTACCTGTGTTTTAAACGAATGGGTTTTCATAGTAGAATACTCAATTGGCCTCCAGGCATTTCCTTGGCTCTTGTAGAGTTCCCATGGAACATAAAGTTCCCTACTCCTACTTTTCATGGCTCTCTAGTGATAGTCACTTAATGGAAAATAGTGTTTATCTAGGAGGATATTCATGGTGATTTTTACTCCTGAAATAAAAGCTAATGGTGTATCACCTTCTTATGCAAATAAGGTACACGCTTCCTTGAGTATTACGCATTTTGGCAATATCTGGACCCACAGATGAATGGGGGCATTTCTAGAGGTGGGTTTATGTTCAAAAATTAAATCTAGTGGTCACAAATATTCAAAGAGAAACAGTATTAGAATTCTAATCAAAATATAGATGTTCAACTCTATCATTACTTTGGACAAAACTGTTTTAAGCAGAACTGAATTTATTTTTCTAAAAAATAATCACCTTTTGAAATACTATTTAGCTTCTCTTTCCTATAGCCTGCCAATTCTTCCTGTAACTCTCAGCATTATAAAGGAAACTCCAATAATTATATTTACATATTTTCTATAAATATAAATTCACCCCCTGTAATAAAGATAAATCTACCTGTTATCAGGAATGCAAAATCAAGAAAATCATTTTTAAAAATTAAGGCAGAACTATAACAAAGCAAATCAAAAAACAAAAACTGTGTGCATGTGGAAATGTAAGAATCTCAACAAAATAATTTAGATATCATTTGGTCTGGCCACTTTATTTTAGATGAGGAAACACAAGCCCAGAGGAAAAAAAGTAGCTTCTAAATCACATATGGTAAAGCTAAATTAGAACTCTGGTTTCCCCAAAATGAACAGAGATGTACATCCATATTACTTAAAATAACTCAAAAAAGCCACTTAAGTGAAAATGACTTCAACAACCTCTCAGATTAACTCCACACCAAATTCACCCTACACTGTGAGAACTTTCAATGTGTTCATACTATAACAAAAGGCACTGTTTTCTTCTGTTGATAAAGCTATTCACCCACAGAATGCAATCAAAGGTTTTTACAAAAATCACAATCCATGACCGCTTTCATAACCTCTACCCACAAGGCCTGTGAAGAGATTGCATTAATTTGAGGATCACAGACTATGGAAGTTATACTTCTACTGATAGGACTTCTAAGATTCTCATAGGCACTCTTTACATTCTTCAGTAACAGTTACACAGGTCAGAATAACTTGGTTAAATATAGGAGAGGAGATTACTTATAAGAAAAGTAGGAGATGTTATAAAAATATCATTAGAAGCATTAATAATTTTAAGACTCTTTAGAGTGTCCTTATATTTAGTTTTTAAATAGAGTCTAAATAAAAAGAAGGGCAAAGATTAGAATTTATACTTTATAGTTAATATCCATTTTCATCAAAAATCAAAAGAATTAGACTTTGTATTTTTTACCCTTAGCGAGATTAGAGTGGTTGTACCCTTCTTGATAGTTAAAAAATAATACAGATTTGGGGCGCTTGCGTGGTTCAGTCAGTTAAGCATCTAACTCTTAATTTTGATCCAGTCATGAACTCAGGTCATAGTCTCAGGGTCGTGAGATTGAGCCCCACAAGGGCTCCCCAATCAGTAGGGAGTCTGCTTCTCTTCCTCTCCCTCTACCTCTCTCCCCACTACACACTTTCTCTCTAAAACTAATAAATCTTTAAAAAAAAATAATACTAAATAAGTCAAGCAGAGAGAGTCAAGTATCATATGGTCTCACTTATTTGTGGAGCATAACAAAGAACACAGAGGACATGGGGAGATGGAGAGGAGAGGGAGTTGAGGGAAACTGGAAGGGGAGATGAACCATGAGAGACTATGGACTCTGAAAAACAACCAGAGGGTTTTGAAGGGGCGGGGGGGGTGGGAGGTTGAGGAACCAGGTGGTGGGTAATAGGTAGGGCAGGTACTGCATGGAGCACTGGGTGTGGTGCAAAAACAATGAACACTGTTACGCTGAAAATAAACAAATAAAAAAAATAATAATAATAATACAGATTTTCCTTTTAATGGGTAGTACTTCTCCTACTGACTAATGAAATGATATAATAAAACTTACTCAGTTTTAATGTGTCATTTCCTATATAACCCTGAGAAAGTTCTCCCTAATTTTGCTATTTCCCTGCAAAAAGGCAAGTTCCATGAAACCAAATATTTTATCTTTTTTGTTTCCCAACACCTAAAACACTATATAGTATAATTATTATATAGTATTAATAAATATTTGTTAACTGATTCACAAAGTACAAAATAGCATAACTGTACCTACTAAATACATTTTCTACCAACAAGAAAAACAGCAAATATATATATATATAAAGATATATTCTTTGTATCACATATCACAGTTCAAAAGAACTATAGCTTTTCTTTGCCTATTATGCAGAAATGTAGCTGTAATTGTGTTATTTTTCTAAACAAATATTCATATTAAAGACTTTCATTTATATTCATGTTTTATCATCTAAGTATATTTCAATATAATTGCCCTTATCCCTATAAAACCTCCCTGTTATAATCAAATCTAATAATATTTACGGTGCAAATACTTCTCTAAATTCCATAAGAATTACTTTTCAGAATTAATGACTGAAACAAAATGACTAACAGACAAAGTTATCACCATATTTCATGTAAATATCATAGAGCAAGTTCCCCCAAAATGTCACAAGTATATTTTTCACCTAATAATTTAGGAGTTTTCAAAGCTACAGAAAATTCCCATAAAATATATATGTTGGAAAGGCTAAAGAAAAATTGCTAATCATTCATATTAGTTTATTATGGTTAAAAAATAAATATAATGCAATGCAAAAAGGATACTGTACTGGTATGAGATTGTGAGTCCTGCATTATATTTCTACTAAGCCACAAACCAGCTGTTTGATCTTAGGAAACTCTTTAACCTCTAAGGGTCTTGAATGTTCTCATCTATAAAATGAAGAAACCAAATTATCTCATTGCTAAGGTACTATCAGTATAAATGATTCTAAAACTATGAGTAGTTTCATAATTGGGAGTAAGACACAGGATTTAGTATACAGATCTTTAGACCTATTCTTTTTGCTGTAGCAGATGATCTGTGTTTAATCAAGGTTGTTGTCACCACGCTATGTAAAGTCAAGGGTATTTGATGCTATTTAGTTTTCCTGATAGGAGAAATGTGTTTCAATTGAATTATGACATGCTTCTGCAGACTGATTCCTGCAAGACAGCAGCAGTCTGCTGTCTGTCAGTTACGCCAATAAAAGTGATAAATGTTTCCAGTGATTAAGTTATTTGTCAATAACAGAAGAAGCATTTTGAACTCCTAAATTCTACACTTATAATTTCATACTTGTCTAAAAATGTATAATCTATTTAACGATTGAAATATAACAGAAATAATTCAGGAAAAAAACCTATATTTTCTAGGTTAAAGAAATATACTTTGCCACAAACTTCTCTACTGTCTGAGAAAAATCCCAATAATCCCTAACAATAATAATTATTATTATTATTATTGAGGCTTTCAATGCCCCTTTAAGACAATGGCTTGAATATCATCTTAATATTATCCAGACATCATTTCCTCATATTAATGATATAAACATGAACTTACCAATATATGAATATATATTCATATATAAATATATATTCATATATTGGTAAGTTCATGTTTATATGTTTATAAATTAAAAATTTATATACATATTTATGTACATATATATTCATATATAAATATATATTCATATATATGTACATAAATATGTATATAAATTTTTAATATATAACAGTGTAAGAATCAATTAGAAAACTTTCAAAATAGAATGTTATTTAAATTTTTTAAAAAATCTGATTGGATTCCCCAGGAAATCTTTTCAGAAAACACAATGGAGGATAAAATGCTAAAGTAGTAATATTCAGGCTATAGTGGGTCTTTGGGGAAATATTCAATGTTCTCTTCAGCTTTCAATGAAAAACTAAACAACCACAAGCAGCAGGACAGTTTTCCCTCTGGAAGTGGATGGTTATAGATGTATTAAGGAGTAAAACATATGCTATTAAATATGGATGGTGAATAATTCATATGTGTTATCAAAAGAGCCAAGCAACTGGGACTAATATCTGATTTGCTGAAATTCTCATTTTGTTCTTTGTTGTCTTTTGCAATCAGTAGACTCACAGAATATCTGGTGTAAATGAAAATAAGGTTGACTGCAAAGTTATAATAAAATAAATGAATTAAACTCAGGTTATAAGCCAATGCTGACACATTTCCCTTCACTTGAAAAAATCTGCAAAATACTGTAAATAGCTGTCCAGTATTTTTCATTGTAATCTAAGTAATATGTTGGCAAAATGTTCATATTAATTTTAAATAACTTAAATAAATAATTTTAAATAACTCTTTGGTTGAGGAGATAGGAAAAGTAAGCCAACAAAAGTTGACACAGGGCAATAATAGAATTAACAGTCTAGAAATTATGTTATTTAGGGCAATGTTTTTATTTTTTAATTTATTTTAAATATTTATTAATTTATTTGAGAGAGAGAAAGAGCATGAGTTCGGGGAGGGGCAAAGGGAGAAAGAGAGAATCTGAAGCAGACTCCCCAGTGAGCATGGAGCCTGATGAAGGGCTCTATCTCATGACCCTGAGATCACGACCATATCCCAAATCAAGAGTTGGATGCTTAACTGACTGAGCCACTCAGGCACTCCAAGGGCTACTTTTTTTTTTTTTTTTAAGATTTTATTTCTTTGTTTGAAAAAGAGAAAGTTAGAGGGAGGGAGAGTGAGCATGAACACAGGGGAGGGGCAGAAGTAGATGGACAAGCACTCTCCCCATTAAGCAAGGATCCCTACATGGAACTCCATCCCAGGACCCCAGGATCATGACCTGAGCCACAGGTAAACACTTAACCGATTGAGCCAACCAGGTGCCCCAGTAAGGATGACATTTTCAAAGGTGATTGTTTAAAGGTAACATTCTGCTTAAAAGAAATATCTGTACAAGCAAGAATGTGGTTCAAGAAAGCATTTACATTGACACAGACTCAAGAGAGTCAGAAGTGGCATTTCTGCACCCGCTACTAATTACACTACAGAAGATCTAAAAGAAGTAGAAGCTGCTTATTTAATAAATATCCTTTGATGGGGCACCTGGGTGGCTCAGTGGGTTAAAGCCTCTGCCTTCAGCTCAGGTCATGATCCCAGGGTCCTGGGATCAAGCCCCACATCGGGCTTTCTGCTCAGTGGGGAGCCTGCTTCTCCCTCTCTCTCTGCCTGCCTCTCTGCCCTCTGTGATCTCTGTCTGTCAAATAAATGGATAAAATCTTTAAAAAAAATAAAATAAAATAAATATCCTTTGATAATAAAAATTGCTGTAAGTTACAACATTGCCCCTTTGCCCAGCATAACCTCTGTCACAATGAAAACCCTAAGGAGGACCGGTATCATAAAGTAGAATGTCATAAAAAATTTAACACTGACTACGAATTCTGCAACATTTTAAGATCTATTTAAAAAAAAAAGAAATGTAAAAATGATGATTACTGCTTTTTAAAGATCAAAACAAAGGGAATAATATAACACTGTTATGACTCATTCGTAAACCCATTTTCATTTAAGCATCTTTCTATCACGCAGTTAATACATTAAAAAATTACATATTGGATGCAAATAAGTTCTTATAAAAACTATCAGATATAAAATTATTCTTGGTTTTACATTGTACAATCTGTTAAAATATCAAGCAAAAATATCCTCAGGTGGACACTGAGAAAAGATTTATACAAGTCTTAGATAATGAAGGAGATGATTTTAAAGTTCTCTTTTCCCATCATTTATCACTTTCACTTGGTCCCTAAATCTTATTGAGTCAATCATCTATTCATCACTTCTTCTCTATTTCTACTGCTTTGGTCCAAACCTTTCATTTCTTATCTATATTACTCTAAAATAGTCTCTTAACAGGTCTCTCATTTTGCTTCTGTATTTCAAATCTACCTAAACTCCCCAGCCTGCCCCCCACACATCTTACATTCCAACCATTTCCAGAGTCACCCTCCTAAAATACAAACCTGATGCCATTCCTTTGCTCAAAAGACTTCAAAGATCTGTTATTTTTATGCTTTTATTCACAGTCTTTAGTTTAAATCATAAAGCCTTTCCTGATCTCATTTCTGCTTATCTCCATAACCCCATCTTTAACTGTGGTCTCACATGTACATTTTTCTCCTAGAAAAATTGAATGACTTGATAACACCCTGACAATGCAGAGCTGTATCCCACCCAATCTTTCTCACTATGATTTCTCTGCATAAAAGCCCCTTTCTCTTTTCTTGCATTCACAGTGACACATCCTTTAATGTCCAGTGGTGTCACTTGCTTTGGAAAGCGTGAACTGTCCAATCTGTTGTGGATCTCCATCTTTTGTGCCCCCATTTAATCAGGGCAGCATATCCCAATCCGAGACATATCACTGACACCCCATCTTGCCTATTGATAAAGCTGGGAAAGCCATTGAGAAAGGAGAGAATGGTTGATTTTATTCTACCAGCGCTGAACATAGACCCGACAAGAGAAGGTATTCAATAGTGTTTGTTACATGAATGAATCTAAGGGAGAAAATTTACTGAGGGGAATAAAAATATTAGTACTTTGGTGACACTGGTGTACATAATAATCATTGGCATATGTCTGTACTCATTCACCTATTAAATCCAAAACCAAGTACTTTTAAATTGCAGAATGATTTAGAAATACTTGTTAGGTTAATCTGTTACTTGTAATTCAAAGAAATAAAATTGTATTGACCTGAAAATGTTATGTGTTTAATACTCAAAAATAATCTGAAATGATCTTTTCAAATGGTATAGTAACAAACTTTAACTGAATACCAAATGATTTTTTATATAAATTATAACAAAGCACTGTTTTATAAATACTGTCTTCTATGAAGTATCAAGTAAGGCCTTCTAAAGTTTAGTTTTATCAATAGTTAGAGAAATACCTCTTTAGCTTCAAGGGTACACTCCAAGCTTCCACACGTGGGATGGGAACTAATTAATTGTTAATTGAAAATTATGACTCTAATGATAGCAAAATCTGAAGAGTCCTTTAAGATCTGCTCAGAGTTTATTTGCTAAAATGGCATTCTGCATTGATTCCAAATATCAAAAACAGCCTATATATTCTTTTTTGGAAAAAAAAAAAGGTTTCAAAAATTATGCTATTAGTTTCTAATCCCAAATAAAAAGAGTCCTTGAAAAATGCAAGAACAATGTATTTCCTCAGTTACATTAAAAAAAAAATCTATGTATCACTAAGTTTAATTTTCAATTACATGAACTTTAGAATAAGAAGAATCAGGCACAAAGTTATTTTGACATCAAATTATCCTTGGGTTTAAAAATCAGCTTTGTCTTCTGAGTTCCCATATACATTGTCTTTCTTCCTTCCTCTTTTTCTTCCTTTTCTTTCTTTCTTCCCTTCCTTCCTTTCTTTCTTTCTCTCTCTCAAGATTGTTTAAGTAATATCTATCCCTAATGTGGGACTCGAACTTATAACCTCAAGATCAAGAGTCACATGCTCTACCAACTGAGCCAGCCAGGTGCCTTCCACAAAGTACATTTTCACAGAAAATCCATTGTATGCTTGGCTGTCATTCCTGTTTGTCAACACACTCTTTACGGTCTATTTCCTTTCATTACCTACTTACTTTATGCTCACTCATGCTTTTACTTGCTTTCAAGCTCTCAATAATTAATTCTATATTTACCAATATCTGTAATTACAGAATATTCCTACCTTTTTGAATAGGCTAATATTTCCAAGATTAACAAAATGACTGAGGGAAAAGCAAAAGTAGGGACCACGAATCAGAGCATTTTCCATGAAACCCAGTTGTTTACACCATCTCTTAGTAACAAAGTAAAAAATAAATAAATAAAATGTTATCTTAAAAGTTGGCACCAAAAATTCCATTAGGAATGAAATTTTCTTTATCTGGAAAAGAGGTCTTACCAGGTTATAGAAAACATCACTTTGCAGAGGTGAAAGCAAAGCAACAAAGCAATAGCAAGACTTTGTAAGAAGTAGAAAAAATAAGATTTCCTTTATAGTATGAAAATGGTATTTGTTTTCCTCCTAGTGAAAGAGGAAGAGAACATTAGATAGGATGGTAAGAGGAAGAGGAGGGGAGCCAGAGAAATGCTATGAAACTGGGACCAACATAGGAGATTTACTTAAGCTCCAATTTAAAGTCATTTGCATTGATACGATATAACCTGCCCCCCAACTTATCTCTCCTAAAATTATCAGCAAGGTTTGCTGCTCTTGGGAATAATTGGTTTCACTGGTTGTTTTGTGGATGTTCACAAAGAGGCTTGGTTTCTTCTGTGAAGTGATGCTTTGCAGAACAGAAACTTCCCCCAGAATAAGCAGAAATTATTTTGGCAGGATAACCTAACCACACAATCTTCCACCACCACAAGCCTTTATAGATGAGCAGAAACCCCTGGAAGGAAGGGGATTGGATTTGCCTGGAGCACAGTAGGGGAGGCTAAAACTAATATGTTTTGCATTTTCTGCTGATATCTGTGCTGCTTTACAAATTTATAGGCTTGGCAAGTCCCACAATACTTTGTATTGAATGTAGTATGATTTTGCCTTTCAAAATTGGAATATTTTCCAGTAAAACAATTCAGAATATACAATTAAAAGTACTGCCCTAATAAAATAACAAAAAAAAAAAACAAGAAAAATTCTAAAAGAAAAACATTTGAGTTTCATTCACTTTCATTCACAAAGTAAAGCATTTTCAGAGTCTAAATGTAAAGAGTAAAAGGACATCTAAGTGATGACATTTGATATTTGGTGTGTACAAATACCAATAACAGAACCCATTTCATTAAATAGGTTATTAATATATTAATGTTAATAACTTTTTATTGTTCTAACAGGTAAGAAAAGAGTTAAAGTTAACCAATGATAAAATATGTTGAGAATAAAAATTCCAACAGTAAAAGGTTTTAGAAAACTCAAAAATACAAGCATTTATCTTTTCAACTAATTTTTTAAAATCTGTTAAAAAGAAAGCCACAGGTCCAAGGTGGAGTCACTTGCCCCTGGGACAGCAGATCAAAACTTAATTGAAGTTTAAACCAATCAACCTGGAATTTTCTGGTCAGCACCAATGAGGTAATCCATCACAGGGACTCTCCATTCCCTAAAGGAAGAGGAAATTCACCTAATAAGATCCTCTGCCCTTCCCCCTAAGAGAAGGTGATCTCACCTATAACAATACAATGATACTTTATTCTCTTTTACTAATAACTTCTTGCCCTTTCCTCCTTCCCATAAAAATCTTCCATTTTTGTACAACTTCTCAAAGTTCCTCTCTACTTGCTGGATAGGATGCTGCCTAATTCAGAAATTGCTTAATAAAGCCAATGAAATCTTTAAATTTCCTCAGTTGACTTTTGTTTTTTAACAAATCAAAACATTATCTGGTAACTCCAAACTTTTTGTCTTCTGATCTTGCTGCAAGCCTCTGTATAAACACACATGGTAAATAGCCATAATGACAGATGAGTTGGCGGGTTTTTCAACTATGCCAAAGTCACGTCAATCTTAAACCACAAGGACAAAAATTCTCACTCACTGAGAAGAAGTAAGACTTATTCAATGTAACTATTCATACAGCACATTTGAAACAGATAATTCTCATAAGTACTGCTAATAAAGTTAGAATAAGTAGTACAGACTGCTAGGAAACAAATGTTACAGAAAAAGAATGATCAAAGAGGGGCGCCTGGGTGGCTCAGTGGTTAAGCCGCTGCCTTCGGCTCAGGTCATGATCTCAGAGTCCTGGGATCCAGCCCCGCATCGGGCTCTCTGCTCAGCAGGGAGCCTGCTTCCTCCTCTCTCTCTGCCTGCCTCTCTGCCTACTCGTGATCTCTCTCTGTCAAATAAAAAAAAAAAAAAAATCTAAAAAAGAATGATCAAAGAAAGGACATTAGTGACCATAGTAATACCAATGAGAGCTTAGATCTGTCTAGACATTTCCTATTTAATTGTATAATTGTGTAGGATTAATTTTTGAAAACCAAAATAAAATGAGAACAAGTTACTATCAACTTCCATGTTCATTATACATTCTTTTTGTGTTTGTGTTTTGACATTCACATGCCTCTTGCATCTCATTTTCCCCTAAACTGAAAAAGTCCGCTGATTTTGTAGCTATGAAGAGCAGGATCTATTTCAGTAAAAATGCCCTTTCATGTTTGAATATTGAAAACATACTGCTATAAGTAATGTACAAAAGGCTAAATACAACTAAACCAGGTAAAAGTGGTTGAATGAGGGAAAATATATGTTATATTTATTAACATTAGATCCAGGCTTCAATTTTTAGCTCTACCTTTTAAAGCAGATGCTATAAAAACACAGATAAAATATAGTTCATTCTTTTGCATATAATACATTTTTTAACAATCTCAACATTCTGATTTTATTTAAAACCATTTTTAAATCATTCGTCCAGTCACCATTGTGAGTTGTTTAAGAACATTCTGAACAAAGCGAACATTCACTAGAAGAAACAGGATGCAGATATAACAAGAGTGTCATGTAGATATCTTTGATATCTGCTCATAAAGAAATCTGATTTTTGAGGTACCCAGTTATTTTTCAAGGACTCAAAAAAACCCACTCAAGTGAAAATTTAGGGTTAAGAACTATATTAAGTCTACTATTTTCTTTTTTTAGATTTTTTTTTTAATTTGATAGACAGAGATCACAAGCAGGCAGAGAGTCAGGCAGAGAGAGAGGAAGGCAGGCTCCCCACTGAGCAGAGAGCCCGATGCAGGGCTTGACCCCAGGACCCTAGGATCATGACCTGAGCCTAAGGCAGAGGCCTTAACCCACTGAGCCACCCAGGTGCCCATAAGTCTACTATTTTCAATGAAGTTCTATTAATTATAAAATACCACTCATATTATACATCCCCATTTAAAAATGTACTTTTTGGGATGCCTGGGTGGCATCAGTCATTAAGCATCTGCCTTAGGCTCTGGTCATGGTTCCAGGGTCATGGGATTGAACCCTGCATCTAGCTCTCTGCTCTGAGGAAGCCTACTTCTCCCTCTCCTGCTCCCCCTGCTGGTGTTCCCTCTCTCGCTGTGTCTCTCTCTGTGAAAGAAAGAAAGAAAATCATTTTTAAAAAATAAAAATAAAAATAAAAATGTATTTTTTCATAAAGATAGTTCATAGTCCATAATCTACATAACCTTTGTTTTAAAAAATCAAAGATGCTCGCTCAGCTGTCTCAGTCTAAGTTTCAAGCAGTGTCTGGCACCAACACTAGATATTTGATTTTAAAGACATTCATATTTTTAAAAGCTACCTGTAGTGCTATTCCTAGGAATGGCAAGCATGATACACTGGTAGATTCCACAGCTGTTACAATGCAATTGACAATATAAAATGTAACTTATGGTCTAAACTGGTGAAGAGAGGAATCAATTAGTACTTAATCTATTTGAAGTTCTTTCTAAAAGTCCCTAAGAATGAAAGACACCTTCCTCCTGTTGCTCATTTAATATTGGCATTTCTATGTGGCAGATGGTGACCTTATCCCTGTGCTTCAGCTAAAAAGATTTTTATTAAGGCTAAACAAGTGTGAACAGTGCTAATTTCTTGCAGCAGGCAGATATGAATAAACTTCTAGAATGAATAGAAGTGCCCTGCCTCACCATATGGTTAAAGGCCCACAGCCTGCCAATAGAATGGACTGAAAAGTAGCCAACATGTTTGAATCCTGCCCCAAGCCCCATGTTTCATCATTAGCCATCCAATCAAAGAATAGCTACAAAGGAAAGGAGATCATAATGAATGAGAAACATAATCTATTGAACTGTTTGGTGAGCTAAGCTCTGAAGAAAGGCTGGTCAAGAGTAAATTCTGAAATATGAAACATTCGCCTTTCAGCCCCCCTCACTATACTTGTGATGCTCTGGCCACTTTTCTCCCTAATACAGACCTACTACCCCCTTCTATCAACCCAGAGCCCAATGATGCCTGATACTTTAATCACAGCTCTGAGCATATCACCCTAAACAGCTCCCTTCAATTTATGTTCCAAACTCTTAAGGTATGTCTCAAACTTAAAAACTATAGGCACCTTCTTCAAAGAAAATGTATTTCCAGAGAGACTCCTTGTCTTGACTTATTTTATAGTCTCTTTTACATAAACAGAAAATAAGTCTAATCATTTTTACTTTAGTCCATAGGGAGTTTAAAAATGATGGGTATTAAGGAGGGCATGTATTGCATGGAGCACTGGGTGTGGTACATAAAGAATCTTGGAACACTGAAAAAATAAAATTAAATTAAAAATAAATTAAGTAAATAAATAAATAAAATCTTCAAGAAAATTTATAAAATAACATTTAGAAACTTCTACAACTAATAAATTTGAATTACCTATAGTTTCCTGCTTTGCTATGATAAATTGCTTGATATTTGAGCATGGGGTAATTTCCGATTATCTAAAATCCTAACTTGTTTTCTTCCTGTAACCATTGTAAAACTTACTTGTGGATCCTTGATTTAACATCACTTGGTTTGAATATGATGCAAATGAGATAGTACATGCTGAACATCTGATCATCTCAGTGGTTAACGACATAAGGCAAAATGATTTTTGTATAGACCATTAAAATGAACATTAAAAACATTAACATTCTCATGAGAAACTTGAGTATTTTAAGAACCACCACTCAAAAATTTCACCTCTTCTTTCCCCTACCAAAGAATAATTGCTATATAGTAAGATTCAGTGAATACTTTCATGTGCCCATTTTATGTGTCTTATCGCTATGATTCTCCCAACAAGCCCCAAAAATGGATATCATAATCAGTCACATATTATGGACTAAAAAAGCAAGATCATATGATCAAGATGCAAACCAGTCTTAATGGACCCCAGAAACTTTTTCCTTAATTACTACAATATACACTATCCGCCAACTTGTCTCAGCTAGTTGTCCATTGCAAAGTTCTTACCAGTTAGCTATCCTTAAAGCACTGACTACCTCTCCTGAGAATATTTGCATTTCTCCACTTCTTATCACACCAAAATGAATAAAAATAAAAGTAAAAATAGTAGAAGATTGATGCAGAGATAAACAAACAATTCCATAACTGTGGAATATTTCAAAAGCAGGACTGATGAAGACCAAATAACGATATAGATAGCTACTTGTTCTCTAGTAGTTTAATCTGCACTGGAGAACACATGATGGCTGAACCCATTAACAGTTACGTTCTGAATCAATTGTACTGTGTTTTCTGGGGGCTAGTTGTATATTCGCTTGAATGAAAGAAAAAGAAGGCATAAACCTTTTAATATTTTTCAACATCTTACAACAAAGAAAACTGAAATGTTTTGTCTTATGAGATGCTTGTATGCATTTTGTCCTTCCACAAAATTTCCCCGATTAAGCAGATCAAATGTGACATTTTCCTGACTCTTTTCTGTATATGTCACTGTACATCTAAAAGTATCTATTTTTTATATGCTCCTATAACATTCAACTACTCTTCTACTCTTAATCTGTGTCAGTTATAAAATTTTATTCTATTTGTATAGATACTAATGATTTTCATTCCCATCTATCTTTTCCTTGGGTTGCATTCATGCACATAAATATTGCCTTTTGCCATTTAAATTCCAAGGCTATATAACTTTTATGTCATTAAGACATTTAAATCTATCAAATAGTGCCATACATCATCTACAGAAGATATAAGCAACTCTGTTTCTTTTTGCTATGGGAAGAGAGAAGAATTGTAGTATACCCTGAACTCTTCAAAAAAAAAAAAAAAAAAAAAACCCACACAACACAAAATCTAATGGAAACAAAACAAACCAGCCAAAAACACAAGTAAAAGTTCTTATTAAAGAAAAAAAACATTAAAGTGATAAAACAGCTATTTATTTTCTTTTAAAAACTTGATCCAACTTTTAAACTGATTAAAGTTTCAAGTCTACTATACAACTTTTAACTTAGTCAAAATAATTTCTTTTAACTACATCTCTAGAACACATTTCACATGCAATTTTAATATACCATTCAGATGGACTCTGACAAATACAATATTTGTGATGTTAAAAAATATAACAAATTCAGGGGCAACTCAGTGACTCACAAAGGTGTCTGCCTTTGGCTCAGGTCATGATCCCAGGGTCCTGTGATAGAGCCCATGGAGGGCATCCTGCTCAGCTGGGAATTTGATCTCCCTCTTCCACTGACCCTTCCCATCTGACCATCCCCCCTGCTCTTGCTCTCATTCGCTCTCGCAATCTCTTTTTCTTTAAGATGAATAAATAAAAAAATCTTTTAAAAAATATAACAAATTCACTTACATGTTTGCCCACCAAGTTGACTTTTCTAAATTCACTAGGCACAAGAGGATGATAGAATTCTAGTCAGTGAAGGAAAGCATCAGATCTCTAGGGCACAATACACCTTTCCTAAATGTGTGTCAGCTTCTAACACATATTAGCCTTTAGATGTGTTATCAGTCATCAGGGAGAGAGTCAGGCAAAGCAGATAAGAATTTCTTTCAAGAATTCTTTTCCTAAGGCTTCAAGGGAAGTCTCCTATAATTGATCAACACAAGTGTTACACCTTCTGGTTCTCTGGGAAGCACAAATGATCCATGTAATGAAGCATTCAAGTGTTTGCTTGCATGGGACCACCGGAAAAAGAAAAATTTGTCTGCTAGAAGAGTAGAGATCACTGATGTAAAGATTCACATTTCAGATTTCCTAAAAATTTATAATTGTAGATATTGTGATAAATAGTATTTTGTGAATTTTTTTTAAATGTGAGCTTCCTTTTAAATAGTATCTATCATATATAATCAAATACTTACACTACCCATAAAAGTTACATAATATCCAATATGCACAGTGTAATTTGAGTAGTGAAAGTACAAAGTGAAGAAAACATGCCACTTCTCTATTTTTCTCTTATGGAATCTTAATTTATTTCACTGACTTAGATATAACAGTGATACATGTAACAGCTTAATGGGAATATGAAATAGAGGGTAAGGGTCTTGGAATATGATTATCATAGAAATAAGATTTTTAGAGGCATAGTGCTTTTATAACATATTAGTAGAAAAATCTGTAGCAACAATGCAAAGCACAATATTTAAGTCTGAACTTCTCATAATAAGCCAAACATTTTAATTGACCAAATAAATCTTCAGGACATTTATTATATTAAAAATAAATAAGACTGACATTAGGTAAGAAATATATGCTAAAGTTTTCCCATATTCTGGCTGTTTTGGCCCTCTTCAAATAAGCATAACATTTAATACTCTGTGACTTAAGAAATAATGCCTTTGCAATTTTAAACCGTCAGTCCAAATGATTAGAATATTTCCTTTCTAATGGTAAATAAATTTTAAAGTCTTTCTCCCAAGCTTTTTTATTATTTACTCAATTCAATTATTTTAAATGAACAGAGCGATAGTAACATTTGATTCGGTCCCAAATGATCAAAGCTTTCTGACCCAGTGAAGGAGAGTTTTAGTTCTTTTTCATTATCCCCTGACCCCAAATCCACTCTGCACCACTTCTCTGAAAGCATCCACACAGGATTCATTAATAGGACAATGTCGGGGAGAGGAGACATTACATTAAAAAGAACTGGGCAGGAGGGCTTGTTTGTTTTGTTTTGTTAGCTAACAGTGAGAGATGTTCAATATTCCTACAAAATTTCATCTGAGTTTCATTTGTGATATGTAAAACAAGGCAAAATGAGAAAAAGTAACATCTGCTGCTCGTTTTTTGTGCTTTCCGTTTTGTGATCGATCATTATATCTATTCCTCAAAGCTATGAACATAAGTGTTTTACTTTATGACAGAGCAGATAAATACAATGTGCTACAAACCTAAGGGCATCCAATATGTTGAAAATATAGGCAAAAACAGGCCCATGACTAGTAATATAACCAATTGATTAAGTTATTATTTGGTTCTGGAACAAAAATATGGAGTATCTCAAAGGTGGGATGTGTAGTCTCTTAGAACTAGTCACTGAAAAGTTTTAGTTCAGCTTCAATTCCTGTTTTGTTTGCTGGAAGAAAGTATCTGTTTTCTAATAAGTAGTGTCAG
Organism: Meles meles; assembly: GCF_922984935.1. NCBI lineage: Eukaryota > Metazoa > Chordata > Mammalia > Carnivora > Mustelidae > Meles > Meles meles. The sequence goes on from NC_060070.1 coordinate 30,611,902, forward strand.
GCCAAATAAAGCACAAATTATTAGCACTGTAAATTAAACCCAGCCAAATTTTTTACATGACTGCTATCTACGTTGTTCAGTAACAAAGAATGACGTTCTAATTGTTTACAAAATCTGGGTTGTGTCTATAGAACATACAAAGAAAATCCATGTGCCACCTGTCTTAAAGCCTTAAAATTCCCAAAAGAAACAATGAATGAATGAAACCTCAAAGCTGAAATAAATTATTTAATACACTTTCCTAAAACAGCATATCAGATTCTGAATTAAACATAAGGGGCTTTAAAAAAAAACAAAAGACAAAAAGCCAATTTTATTTTCCCCTGAAACTTAAAAAAATAAAAAATAAAAAAAGCATTCTCTTACTATAGGGCTGAAGTCTCAGAAATAAAAGAAAAAGATGTATTATTAAAAAAACATCATACAGAAATGAGAGCATTTCCTTGAAATGGGCTGAATAATAAACACAGCAAGATATGATCAATTAGAGACAGTCTCAATTTTAGTTATTAAACCTCTTTTTCTTCCCTGCTCACATCTATTCTAAAGTTTCTGTTAAACTAAAAAATTGAAAATGAATACAATTTGTTGCTTTCCAATTCTGAATATATAACATTTCTCTCATTTTGAAATGAATATCATTCTTTAAAATTAGCAATCAAAGAACTTTGAAAGCGGACAGTGCAACAAACTGCATAATGATTTTAAATCACTGGAAGGAATAGCTGCCAATCAGCTAATTGTAATTATGTATTGTGTCTGCTCAAAAAGAACCTGAAATGGAAATTGTTTCTTATTCACACACTTAAAATAAATTTCAGTCTGCATAAACTTCATGAATTTTGAATAATCTTTAGGCTGTACATTTTATCTGTCAAGCCATAAAAGCCTGTCTTGATTTTAAGGGTAGAGAAAAAAAAGAACCCGACACTTTTATATTTCTGTAAATATGTTGTGGATATATTTACTTTAAATGCATATATTCAGTATGGGAAATCTATGATGTGTCTCTTAGGACTCTATATGAATACTGAAGTCAAAATAAATAATCTTCCATATTTTGAAAAATACCAAAACAAAAGGTAATCTTCAATATCACAGGTTCTAAATAGTATTATATCTCCATAAAGAAAACAAATTCAAACAAAAAATTAGGCACAAAGGAAAGGATGTCTTTGAAAAGGTAATCTTTATGGTGCCAAAATTCCCAAAAGGTAAGCTATCCCAAAAGAGGAAACTGTTGAGAAATCCATATACCTTGAATCATATACTACTTAAAAAAAAATTTATGAAGACATATTTTTTAGAAAGATTATTGCTCTACAGCAAACAAATGCTAAATGCTGTAACTAAGTAATCTATACTAAATAATAATAAAATGCTTAAAAATACAAATCCAACATCCAAGTATCTTGAAAGAACTATATTTCATATGTGGCATGATAAATAGGAAAACATTTATTGAAGAAAATTTCTGTATGGACATGATTATATAGAACTGATATTTTATAGATGTGTGTGTGTGTGTGTGTGTGTGTGTGTGTGTATGTATTCCAACTTGTGGTATTAACAAAGGAAAAGCACACTAAGGGGAAAATAATACCTCAATATACCAACTTGCCGATATGTTTATGGTTTGGTTACATATGCATGTTTAAAGGTTTAATGATCTTTAAGCTATCCAGTTCATGGATTAGGAAACTAAGTAACTTTTTTTATTTTGAAATATTTTATTTAAAAAAGGAAACTTTTTTAAAGAAACAGATCACATTTCTCAAATAAATAACGATAAGACTAAAATGCCAGTATCAAGCTTAGTTTTAAAAAAGAGATAGATCCTGCACAAAAATTAAAACATCTCGGTTTTATGTTAGCTACTATTTATATGCTTAAAGTCATTTCATGACCTTGGTGTTTAGCTGTAAGACATGTTTATTACTTTGTCTCTAAATTGTTATATGGCAGTAATCAAAATAAATAAGTCAAAATATCTAAAGATTTACTTGAAGGAGATTATATGGGGCACCTGGGTGGCTCAGTTGGTTAAGCATCTGCCTTCAGCTCACCCAGGTCATCATCACACCATCCTGGGATGGAGCCCTGAGCCAGCCAGTTAGGTGGGCTCTCTGCTCGGGAGGGGCCTGCTTCTCCCTTTCCTCCTGCTCCCCTGCTTCTCCCTTTCTGCTAGCTCTTGCTCTCTCTCACTATCTCTGTCTCTCTCAAATAAATAAACTCTTTAAAAGTAAAAAAAAAATTAAAAAATTTTAAAAAATCCATTTAACAGGATCATGTAAAAGTTATAGATACCAAATCATCCTGGAATATCAGGTTACTGGGGGCATGGTAAAATCAGGTGACACTTGGCAAACATCGAGCAAACACATTAAGTCATTGACTCAATGGAATTTTCTAAAGAATATCAGGATTAGAATATGAGGCATAATACAAGAGATAACCTATCAAAGTATACATAAGGATCCTAAATACTAAAACCCAAAGAAGATAAAGGATTGCCCAAAGTCACAGCAATGCAGTTACCCAGAATAGGCTAGATCTGAAGTCGGGTTTTTCAAGTGTCAAGTCCAGACCTCTTCCCAATGTATGTGCAAATAAAAAATGCTAATTGCACATTAAGAGAAGAAAGTGAAAATATGGGGCTGATGCAACTGTGGTTATCACTTTGCTTCATAACACAAAATGAGTATATCAAAAGGTAGCATTTATGTTTGAGTTACTGTATTTGCCTTAAAAATTTATCCCCAAATGTGTGTACTGGGGTTTCTAATATCATGGTTATACTGTAAATCATGCAATCTGCTGAGTGTTTTCACACATGTAAAATATCTGATGGACAAAAGTGTAGAGTATTGGCTATTAGGCTTTCAAATATTAGCTAAGAATCTGGTAGGTTGGCTTCTTGCTACTTTCCTTGTACAGTCTACTACCAATGTGGAGAACAATAGTGAGCAGGGAATTTCCTGTTTCTCAGTAATTGGTGACTAAGCTCACAGACCAAGGAAAAAGACTCAGTAAGTCTCTGAAGATAATGACCTTCATACAGAGCTTGAGCCCACCCTTCCAAGACAGACCACCCCCCTTCCCTTCCCTTATCCTCAAGGTATAAAAAGAGACCTCCTGGGAGGAAGAGAGAGGGTTTTCACAATCAACACGGTAAGAGGGCTTCTAAGGGAAAGAAAAAGAAAATCCACTCTCATAGCTAAGTGCTTATATATATAAGCGCTTATATATATATAAGTGCTTATATATGGGGAGTATAGAATGATATCTAAAAATTGAAGTCTCTAAGAAGGGGAGACTAGTATTTTCCTCCTCATTTAGAAAGCTGCTTGGAGAATGAACTTCCTGACTGCCCCCATATGAAGTAAGAGGATTGGAAAGAGATGGCAGACAGCTCACACTCCACCAACAGCCATGCAAGCACATTAAGAGTGTCCCTCAGATGAGAAGGAAAGGACCACATTCAAGTCATTTTAGGGATATGCCAAGAGAATTATCCACCAGTAAGGAGACCCCAGAACCAAGCTGCTTAACTGGCAGAGAGAGAGATAAAGAGGAATTGCAGAAAAGTCAGGTCAATCCTCACTTGTCAAGGGCCTGTCCTGGGGGAAGGCCCCACAGAGCCTCTGAAGAACTTGCATGTGCCCACAGCAGCCACGTATCAGGCATCAGCATCTGGGTAGTGTTAGCCAGAGAATCTCTGACCACCAACACAAAGACCTACAACAGCAGTGATGTAAGTACATAGTGCTTATTCTTCTGCCTCTTGCTCCTCTGCATCCTGGAGGAGCCAGGTCCTGAAGAAAAGAAAAGAAGAGATGTCTAGGAGCACAGTATACCCTCAACACATGCATCACTCCAAGAAATCATGCCCCCCCCACAATGCTTCAGGCATGCAGTTGCAAGATGGCACGGGATGAAATCAAAATGAAGTATTAAATTGGACCAATTTTTAAAAATTAAAGTGACTATAAAGTTATGAAATGTGTTCAAGGTGTTATTAAAGGATGAGAAGGGAATGCTCAATACAGCATAATTAAAACACAGACTGGAGAAAAACAGGACTATTTAGGGTCAATACACCACCACCTACTGAACTCAGATAGTTAAATGAACCTGGTTTTATGAATGTGTAAACCATTGGTGTTTACTTATCAATATCAGTTCTTCATCAATAATAACAGAAATTCTTATTTTATTTTTTTTATTTTTTTATTATGTTCAGTTAGCCAGTATATAGTACATCATAAGTTTTTGTTGTAGTGTTCAACAATTCATTAAGTATATGCAACTAAAAACAGAAATTCTATTTGGACAGACTATTAACTGAACAGACCTCATGGATTAACATCCTCCAGAAGAAAGGGGAAAAGGAATGCTATTTTCTATGTTAAATAATTTCTTTCGACGGGAGTTGAGTCATGCATTAAGGACTGTGAGGAAGAAAGTTGTCCTGTCTTGCATGCCAGAAACAGCTTCCCCTTTTCTCATTTGCACCTAGTTCAATCTTATAAAAATGGTAAATAGTATCCCATGTGTTAAAATAGCTTAGCTCATTGATCAAGAAATCTGAAACCATAAGATCCAACAGTCTTGAACAAACTCCTTTGCTTATGCTAGAAAGAGGTTATTAACTATGGAATGTTCGAATTTTCTAGTTGGTAAGTATTAGAGATCACATAGTAAACTCAGTCACACTGAGATGCTCCCTTCAACAGTTCTGAAAAATGGCCACCTAAATACTATTTAAATATTTCCAGTGATTTCCACCCCAATAGCTTCACTGGAACTGTAGTCCTCTGGGCTACTCACTTCTCCGCAGGGTCCACAGTCAATGCTGTCCGAACAAAATGAATGTGAGTTATTTATGTTGTGAGGGAAGGAAAGAGAGGATTGGGTGAGAAAACACAGGGTTGATAGGACACCTAATAAAAATTGGCGAAGCTTCTTCTCTCAAAGCTGGATTTGGATTTCTGTGGTTTATTAGATTATTATGGTTCAAGAAAATCTCTACCTGCTCTATTTCCTGGTAAGTTATATAAGGATCCAGTAAGGATCGTCGTACAGGGGAATGTGTCCCAGTATGTTTCCAAAGCGAATGGGTTCTTGCAGCTGTTTCAAAAGCAAACCAAAACTGCAAGAGGAAGCCACCCATCTTTCACAAGTTACTGGCTAAGAACGCTCCAACTTTTTTTTTAATTATTGAACTAAAATCTGCCTAGAGTGTTCCATTGTATTCCATATGGATAACAACTGAAGTTCTTGGCCCTTCCCAAAGGGAAAGCATACTATAAATAGACATGCAGGATAACTGGAATTAGAACTGCTGTTCCTATCTGATCGAGGCCCCCAGTATATTCGAACACTGAATCTTTTTATCTGAAATTAAGCTTTAGTAGAGGAATAGAAAGTGAAACAGACTGATGGGAATCTAGAGGGAAAAAAAGAAAGAAAGAAAGAAAGAACAAAAAAACGAACAAACTATGGGAGCAGCACATATTGAATGTTTATAAGTGAAATATAATCTAGGTTACCTTTCACAGTAGGAGGTTTCATGTGTGTATTCAGTACATAAGCTAAAACTTAGCACAATGAACATATGTTGATGTTTTGCATGTTGCTGAACTTGGAAAATACAAGAAGGTCGGGATGGAGTAGGAAGGTATTATTAAATGTTATACTCAGGTATAAAAAGTATTCCCTTAGCAGTGTCCTATCGGGATCCTCCCCCCCCCCTTTGTTCTCACTACATCATGTAAAGGCAATACTGGGTATTGGGAGCTAGAGTTCAAGTTCATTCAACTGGTAAAAATAAGGACGAAAGACTAGCTTGCCATACTCTGCATCTGCATCACTGTGCACATTTACCAAGCTATATAGAGGCACTGAAAACCTTCATCTCTGATCCACACATTGAAAGCTTTTTATCTTTTATAAAATTTCTGATTATGTTCATAAAACACAATCCATAATTGGCCTATCTATGTTACTTTAGCATCTGGCAGTTTCACAGACTTGACTAAAAATATATATTTAAGGCCCACTACTGTATAATTAAATGAAATTTTGGCTTTATTAAAAAATGCAAATGAATTCTTGGCTTTTCTCTTATACACTTTTCAATTATTTATATGTATTCCCCATTCATAGTACTTTCTCTCATCCAGAAACAATTCAATTTCAACAAATTTCCAATTCATTTAAAATTTTACAATAGAAAATGGCTTTAAATTATATAATAAATTCATATTTCTGTTTCTGGAAAAGAGTATGAAATGTGTCTTGTAATATGCAACTTGCCAAGCCAGAAATGACTGAATAGACATTTCATTTTCTTGTGTCAACTGATAGAACCACTGTTTATGCATATTAGCAGATACTTAAATCTCAGAAGAAAGGAAATTATTTTTACAACTTATTTGAAAGCAATAAATGAACACCTTCAAATTTCACCCACCCTCTGAAATCTAATCAATGAAGAAGTAAATGTTTGGGTTTTTTTAAGATTTTATTTATTTACTTGGCAGAGAGTGGGAGAGAGAGAGTGAGAGAAAGCAAAAGCAGGGGGAGCAGCAGAGGGAGAGAGAGAAACAGGGTCCCTGCTAAGCAAGGAGCTGGATACGAGGGATGCAGGGCTCAATCCCAGGACCCCAGGATCATGACCTGAGTTGAAGGAAGACACTTAACCAACGGAGCCACCCAGGCAGACAAGAAGTAAAAGATTCTAATATAATTTTTTAAATAGTTCACAGCAAACATTTCGAGAGTAATCCTTCATCATCTGCAAGGTTTCCCAGCTAAACCTCATGAAAACACATGAATTCTTTCGAAATACACCACAGGGGCTTCTGGGTGGCTCGATCGGTTAAGCATCAGCCTTTGGCGCAGGTCATGAACCTGGAATCCTGGAATCGAGCCCCTCGTTGGGCTCTCTGCTCAGTGGGAAGCCTGCTGCTCCCCATTCCTTGTACTCTCTCTCTGTGTGTGTCAAAAAAATAAAGTCTTAAAAAAAAATAAAACAAAATATACCAGAGATTTGGAGTTGCCTGAAATAGCTGATGCCTCCTTTGCTCAAAGAAAGGTTTACTTCTCAAGAGAGATATTTTTGCCCTGAAAAATGGATAAATGAAGTAAGATATATGCTACATGACAAGTTTAAGTACAGAGAAGCTTTTATTTTAGAAATATTAATATTTTGAAGTAACAAACATGTTTTCACCAAATCAAAATGATTTGATTTACACAGCAACTGACTCCTAATTATGAAGTAAAAATACAGTGCAAGCTGCAACAAAGAACTTCTTATTGAGAATTGGTCATTTTCAGAGCAATTCAACTCACTGAAATGTTATGAACAATAGTAAGATACCAATACTAATCTAAGGCATAAAAATGGCACAAATTGTATATTAATTGTTTTACTTCGTATATAAAATAAAATTCATAAAATGGAAGCATCTTAATGAATATTGTGTCAAATCTTATAAATTCATAGACTAAACTGTGCTTCTCTGAGGTAAATGGAATAAGTTTAATAATAAGTCAGTTTAGATTCAATGAATGGATGAAGGTTGAAGAGTTTCAAGGTGATGAAACCATGACCCAGAAAGAAATCCTCTGACAAATTAAGAACACTGGAATGACAGAAGGAAATATTTTGGAAACAACTGAATAAGTGTGAACCAAAACAGCCTAGAGTGTCAATGACAACAACATTGACTGGAGGCCAAGATCTAAATAAACCTGTCTTTGATTTATTGTTGTTCTTGTTGTTCTTGTTTTTGAACTCATGTGGGAAGATCATCTTACCTCATGCTTTTAGACAGTGCCGCCCTCTACTCAAAACAGCACTCAACCTCTGTAAGAATTGAATTAATCTAATCTTATTCTCCAAATTGAAGATAATGTTCTTTCTGAGAAAGGCTGCTAAATACTTGACCTGACTGAAGTCTTAATATATCTGAATTCCTTTGATTTAAATAACACAAGTATTCCGTTTGCTATTCCCCAGTAAAGGAGGGATATTCTGGCTACCACTGAGGTCTCAGGATATTTCTCTCAGGGTGGTCCCTGGGCCTCCTAGCTCAGAACCACCTAGACAGCTCACCAAAAATTGAGAGCCCTGGGTTCCCTGACCTGCTGGGTCAGACACTCTAAATCTGCAGTCTACGAACATGCTTTTATAATAAGCTCTCCAAGAAAAGTCAGGATCCATTGTTCTCAGATGTCACCTCCTTGGCCACACTGCATTTTAGGACTATTCAAGTGCTACAGGTCACGAGACAGTGGAGCAAGATTTAGGAGTCCTGTTATTAAGATTGGCTTACAAAGAACTATGGATCTATGCTCCACATACTCTAACTCTACGAGGTATAATCCCTTTTAAAAGCTTATACTGTTAAAAAATTAATTTAATTAATTAAAAGCTTATACTGTTCTATCTAGAAGAATCCACCACAAAATATTTTTATAAGAAGTTATAATAAAAATTAGAAAAAAAAATTAGAATAAAACTCAGTGCAATTGCCTTTAACCACAGGATACGTTTATACCTGTGCCACTGAGATTGTCTCCTGCTCAAGAGGAACCAAATCAAAATAAAACAAAACAAAATGAAAAGTGTGAAATCCAGAGTAGTAAGTTCCTTCATTAATCATGTTGCTTAATTAATTAAGCAACGTGATTGCTTCATGCATTTATCCCTGTGCTGTACACCACTTACTAAACTCTATCATTGCTAAGGACACTGGCCCTCTCTTTAGGTTAACTGAATCTTGTACAGATTATCCCATTTTCCCGTCAGTCTGCTTTCTGCTTTTGTCTTCATTGCCAGCTTCCAAGCTTGTGCTGATATCTGTTCGACATGTTCCTTTGTTAATCCTACCCACAGCCACTTCACCTGAGTGGGTTCCCAGCAATTAAGAAAATATGCCACAAAATCTTATATTAATATATAGTCAAGTAATATAATAATCAAAATAATCAAGTAATTTTTTGTAAAGGTTTATTTACTTCAGAGAAAGAAAGAGGGACAGAGGAAGAGGAACAAGCAGATTCCCTACTGATCGGGAAGCCCCATGTAGGGCTTGATCCAGGACCCTGAGATCATGACCTCAGTCAAAATCAAGAGTTAACTGACCCACCCAGGCACCCCTAATCAAGTAACTTTGAGAAACACTATACACCTTATATTCTATCTTCTCTTAGAATTTTACTATATATATTAGGGCATTGAAAGAGCTGAGAATGCTTGCAGTAAAGAAAATATAATATGTTCTAATCCAGAATTCCAAGTAAACCCTTCACCCCCTTAGGTGAATGTAAACTTTTCCTGAAAAATGGGAAATATGCTGTCAAATTTAATACAATAATTTCTAACAATACCCACCTAATTGACCATCAGTTTAAGAAAAGAGGGGCACCTAGGTGGCTCAGTGGGTTAAAGCCTCTGCCTTCGGCTCAGGTCATGATCCCAGGGTCCTGGAATCGAGCCCCACATCAGGCTCACTGCTCAGCAGGGAGCCTGCTTCCTCCCCTCTCTCTGGCCCCCCTCCAGGCCTCTCAGCCTGCTTGTAATCTCTGTCTGTCAAATAAATAAATAAATAAAATCTTTTAAAAAATTAAGAAAAGAATATAAAAGAAAGATATGAGGTCCAGGTTCAGATGAAACAATGTTTTACTAGAAAAGATTTAATAAGTGAAGAACATTGGGGGTACTTTGTGGCAATGTATGGTTCTACAATAATTATACATAAGTTATGCAGTGCCAGGCACTAGTAATTCTAACTGAAATACATATTAACATTTAACATCTTGAAATAGATTACTATTAGTATTTCTATTTTACCTAGGCAAAATTAGCCCCAGAAAGGTTACATGATTTCCCCAAGATCACACAGCAAGTAAGACAAGACTGAGATTTAAGAGTAGACAGCCCTATGAAGACATTCTCCACTCCATGTCTCTTAAAATAGCTAAGAATTTCAGAGAATATAATGTGCTGGCTCTTTAGAAAAGCTACTGGAAGTCAAAAGACTAGGGTTTTAGAATTTACAAAACTCTTTCTACTCAATGCTTTTCATTAGCCTAATTTAACCCAAAATGATCTTCACCAGGTAATCCCTAACGCTACATAGTTTTTGGCAACTGAGAACTATTAAGATTATTTTCCTCAGCAATGTAGTAGATAGAAGTATATCTGTTTATCTCCCAAGTCTATCCATGTCTTAAACCTGGAATCTGTGACTATATTATGTTACACTGAAGATGTGATTAAGAGTATGGCCTAGGAGATGAAGAGATTATCATGGATCATCCTAGTAGACTAGCTGATAGTCAGCAGGTGAGCAGGAAATCAGTCCTACAACCACAAGGAACAGAATATGGCCAACAACTAGATAAGCAGGAAAAGGATTCTCCCCTAAAGCCTTGAGAAGAAATTCAGCTCTGCTGACACTTTGATTTTAATCTCGTGAGACCAATAGCAGTTCTGACCTACAGAACTGGAAAAACTTCAAGCCATAAAGTTTGTGATAATAGATCAGCAAGAGAAAACTAATAAAAATGAAGTCTCAAAAGTTCATTTTCACTTTTGTTTAACCCAGAGCCAACACTTGTAAGTGTCTACATGGCCTCATCTCCAGGACTTAGGAACTAGAAAATTAGCTAACCCTTCTGTGTTATCATTTGTCTCCACATTGTATCATCCTTTTATATCTCCATGTTGTATCATCCTATTATCTGTCTAGGGCAATGCCACACACACGTGGGGCACACACACACACTGCTACTAAAAATCATTATATGTCACCTCTAACTTATCATAAAATGACTACCTACATAAACTCCATTACAAGGGGTCAATTTGTTATAAAGCCAAAATAAAAAAAGACAACTTTTCATCAAACTGAAAAAATTGACTTGTCAAGAATGTCCTTCTGCTTTCCCTTTAGGCTTCTAAGGACGCACAATTTGATATTTGAGAGCCCATGTTTAATTCTTCCAGGTGTCCTTCCAGAGAAAATGAAGAAATTGCATAGTGAAAATTGAACTTTCTCTATATGGAGATAACCCCCTGCTGTTCAAAGATTAAATGCTAATTTCTCCAGGATGGGATTGTAAATGTCCTCTCTACACAAAATGGGCCAAAGGGTTAATGTGCTGTATCATTCCTACTATATTTAAAAAGTAATCCAAACTGCAAAGGACCATTCCAGTTTATTTGCAACAGCTTCTGTCCACATTAAGAATACATGTTGCTACATTAGATTTTTAAACCACTGTCACATTACTAATGAAAGTTTACTTGAGGAGCTATTCTTCTAGTCAAGAAGAAACAAACTTCTAATTGAGGAGTAACAACGATTAGAATGTTCTATACTAGCTCTTAGGTCTATAAAATAGTTACTCTTGAGGAATGCTTTTACTTGTTTGAACATCTGTCCGTGTGTAAACAGACCTAAATGGCTCCAAGGACAGCACACTGGCACACTTCTTGGATGACAAATTGGGAGAAGCTAGGAAAGGCTTCACAGAGGAGGGGCTATTTACACCGTGGCTTCCCAATTGTCACAGCACATCTAGAAAACTGGGAGAGAGATGGGTGTGGCAGAAGTAGGGGCAGATTTTGGAGGACATAGTTAAGATTAGAGCAAGTGGTGTGCAATTTCAATGTTACCAAGCAGAATACCCTCTATAATATAAGAATATAAGAAGCATGCATTGAGGATGCCCTACGGTGAGCCTCTATATTTTGAGACTTGCTCATTGGCCACCACAAATGGTCCAATATATCTGAAAAACTTTAAATCTCAAATTTCATATATAGATAGATAAATTTTTTTGCATACTTAAGATACACTTACAGGAAGAATCATCACCACCATGTTGAAATAAATTATGCCTTCTACAAAAAAGCGTTTAGTCCTCTATGTCTATGAATATGTTAACAAAGATTGGGAAAGTTATTTCAGTAAGAGTATATCATGATAAATTTTCTTAAACTTCATGGCAAATGCATTTGTGCTTTCTAAATGGAAGACTAAATGGTTTCTTCCACATCAACAGAAATTGTATTATATGGCTATAACTCTTTATTCTTTAGACTGATTCGTACATGCTTTAAAATGACAACATTCAAAGGTTCAGTTCAATTTAGGTAATCATCAGAAATGTCAGCTGCCTTTCAAAGGACCCTTGGTGTTTGCCAAATTGGGCTAGAAATCATGCATGGATAGTTTTCATTACATGTGAGCTGACAGTTCCTGCTTCTGGTCAGAGAAGAAAAAAAACCTTTCTTGCAAAGAAGGTATGCTGAATGTCTTAGCCCCTACCCAGGTGGCAGACCAGGAAGGTGGTTTTTTTTTTTGTTTTTTACCTTGTCATCAAGACTCCAATTTTGCAAAAATAAGAATTTTGATACTTTATACTTTCAGCAAATATTAAAGTTAAAAAAAATGGGGATCATAATCACACAAAAAAAGATGCATTTTAATTTTTTAGGCAATACTGACCATATACTTTTAGATTCAAAATTATTTTTAGATCAATAAATCTGGCTTCCTGGAATGAGAATTCCTACGTTTTGAAATAAATTTAAAATAGTAATACTCCATGTGGATAAATGAGCTTCTTCAGAAGGAGCTCTGGCAGAGAATTGGCAAAAGTGCCTCCTTTTGGCTAAAGAGCTGCTGCTGTAGGGTTAGACGCAGCTGCAAAGCAAAGGTGAGCCAGGTTTCACCGAGTGAACGTCTCTGTGGCAGACACAGGCTACAGAGAAGGTCCTTACTTTGATGGAGCTTTGTATCTGAAGTGCCTCGAACTGAGGCTGAGTCAGTGCTCAGTGTCAATTACATCAGAGCTTCCCAAACAGAGCACACGTTGGGGGTGCACAGCTGGAGGCTGGAGTGGCCCAAGCCTGGGCCAGCAACTTGCACTACCAGCATCCTCATTCCTGTTTACCCTCGCTTGGCCAGAGATAAACTGATCATTTTCTACCTGTGCCAAAATGTGAAAAATACTGGGAACACTGAACTAAATATATGAATTTCCCCATTAAGGACATATTTAACAAACTGGCCAAAAAGAGAGATTGGGTCATAGCTGTTCACAAACATACCATGATGGGATAATTCAGTTGCATAAAGTTCCTGAAGTAACACCAGGGACTCTCTCTATTTATATGTTAAAATTTTTCCGGAAATTTTCTTCAACAGTTGTAGAACAGAGAACAAAAATAATTTCATCTGATATCAGTACAATAATACTGTCTACCTTAACTGAAATCTATATTTTTAAAATACATACAGTATGTTTTTATGGAATACTTACTTTCCACAAAAGAGTCTTTTTAAATGATGGTTTGAGTGCTTTGACTTTTGCCTTTCAAAATAAATTACTTTCAAGGCCCAATATTATTTTCATAATTTAAATAAAGTCAATATAAAAAGGCTTAATGATCTTAAATCTACTGTAAAACACTTCACTCACATTGAATGCTTTTTGCCTTTGCTTTTCTTTTCCCTTTGCTGTATCATTCCAGCTTTAGTATATATGCTGCCAAAGTGAGCCCTTACCTTTGCTTTTATTCAGAGTAACAGCCATAGGGTTTTGTGACATCCCAGGAGTTGTCTAATCAAGCAGTTATAATTTATAATTCCAGGACAACTTTCTCATGTTGGAGAAAACACACAAAGGAATAACATTCTGTGAAGCACTAAAACCCTAAGCATTGATATAGTTGAAACTCCTAATTTGATAAAAGGGATAAAAGAACCCACTGGAGCAGTTAGCAAATAACTATTACTTGGCTAAGTCCAGAGACCAAAGATTATGTTTAGAAACTAAAATGGACATCTATTTCTACAAATAGAAAGGCAAGATGTTAATTAAGTCAGACTTAGCCATGAAAAAAATTAAATACCCCATAAGAGTGAAACATGGCTAATTAGCATCTTGGCTAATCAAGGTTATATACACGTGCAACAAAATGAAAACCCAGGGTTGCTAAATGTCATATAGCCATACGGTTAATTTATATATATTTTTAAAGATTTTATTTACTTGAGAGAGGCAGAGATATGAGAGAGAGAGAGCACAAGCAGGGAGGAGAGGGAGAAGCAAACTCCCTGCTGAGCAGGGAGCATGGCGTGGGGCTCGATCCCAGGACCCTGGGATCATGACCTGAATCAAAGTCCAGACACCCAGTCACCCCATTAATTTAATCTGATACCACGCTACTAGAATTTCCAAAAGAATTATTCCATTAAATACACATTAAAGATATTGAGATTTATTTTTAATCAATATGTAACTGCAAGAAGTACAAACTGATTAACATATGCTTATGCCTCACCAAGTTTCCCATACTCTGTTATGATTACCCAGTTTATAATACTGATGCTGATATTAAAATGATGTACACAATAAAAAAACAGATGTGCACTCAGAATTTGTTCAAAATCCCTATGCAATGGCTTGATTGCTGACAGTTACATATCTGCAGCCGAATCAGGATGTCATTTTTAACTCATTCAGTACTTAACTTCACCTAAGCATATATGCATACAAAAAAGATCATAGTTCTCCCTTTAGAATTGTTTAGCAGTCAGTCCAACAATTCAACTAAACCAAACGTTACATTTTTTTGTCATAGCTTCCTTTATTTAGATGAACTTCATTCCATTTTGGTTGTCCCCCAAATAATCCAGGAATAATCACCTAAACTCTGGGTTTGTCCTCTAGCATTGTGTCTTTTTAGTATATGTTTTTGAAGATTTTTAAAAATTAAAGTATAATTAACATATAGCAGTATATTAGTTCCAGGTATATAATATGATTCAATAATTCTATACATTTAATCAGTGCTCGCCATGATAAGCGTACTCTTAACCCCTTTTATCTATTTTACCCATTCCCCCACCCACTTCCCATCTGGCAACCAGCAGGTTGTTCTTCTTATTTAAGAGTCTGGTATTTTTTTTGCCTCGTTTTCCTTTGTTTCTTCATTTGTTTTCTTAATTTCCACCTATGAGTGAAATCATATGGTACTTGCCTTTCTCTGTCTGACTTATTTCAGTCAGCATTACATCTTCCAGATCCATCCAAGTTGTTGCAATTGACAAGAGCTCACTTTCTTTTTATGGCTGAGTAATATTCCACGGGTGTGTGTGTGTGTGTGTGTGTGTGTGTGTGTGTGTGTGTGTGTATCTCATCCTCTTTATCCATTCCTCTATAGATAGACATGGGTTGCTTCCATATCTTGTCTATTGTTAACAATTCTGCAATAAACAGAGGGATGCATATATCTTTTCAAATTAGTGTTTTCATTTTCTTTGGGTAAATACCCAGTAGTGGAATTACTGGATCCTATGGGGATTCTATTTTTAATTTTTTGAGGAACCTCCATACTGTTTTCCTCAGTGGCTGCACCAATCTGCATTCTTACCAATAGCACGTGAGGGTTCCTTTTTCTCCACATCCTTGCTAACATTTGTTATTATTTGTTTTTTTAATCGTAGCCATTCTGACAGGTGTGAGGTGATATCTCATTGTGGTTTTGGTCTGCATTCCCCTGATGATTAGTGACACTGAGAATTTTTTCATTTACCTGCTAGCCATTTTTCTTCTTTGGAAAAATGTTTTGATATATTTTTATCTATGAATGTTATTTTTTTTGCCTTTTTTTGTTATATTTTTTATAACATCTGAAAAGACAAAAAAAAAAAACCTTTTGAGATTTAGATATACAAATATACATGGCTAAAAATAAAAGTCTCAATATTGCCAGAACCCAAAAAAAAAAAAAATATTGCCAGAACCCAAGATTTACAAAGTAAGAAATATGGTATATAACTTACATTCCTCTTTAACCTCTTGATTTTTTTCAAAATTAAGTTTGTATTCACATACAAATGCATGCATGCACATACCAAATATACATCTGAAGTTGACTCATTATTTCCATTCTTTAAAAAAAATTTTCAAGCATTTATTATGTACCAAAATTGTTCTCTAGGTAGAATATATACAATGTTTATTTCAAATAATTACTGGTTATTTGGCTAAACTTAACCACTCTGATATTTAGAAGTTGATTTTCAGAACAACTCTACCTGGGGGATCCTATATCTCTCCTCCCCTAAGTCCCACCACCAAGTAGCTTCCTGGACAAGCAATATTCTGCCTAATCAAGTTTGAGTATAAATCATCTAAAGGAAAGCATCCCACCTCAAATTGAAAATATTTCAATACCTCCTTCTGGATTCGAGGCATTCATAATATCCTTTCCTATCAATTTAGGCCATATGCAAATCAAAATTCATTGTGTTAATTAAGTTTTCCTTCAGTGTGTTCTAAAACTCTTTTCAATATACCTCTGTTCCTTTTAAAATCTGCTCTTATTCCTGCCTGTGCCTAACCACCTTAAGGTATCTAGACTCTACCTGCCCCCAATGACAAGCTCTATGTTAGAACTATCTTGTATTCCAGATCGAGTTCATGAATCAAACATGCAAAATTATCTCCTTTTTCAAATAACATGAGTGTCTATTGTGGGCCTATTCTGTGTCAGGTCCCACACAAACACCCCTTTGAGACATTTTCTCTGATGAATGCCGGTCAGCTCATCTCATAAGCTGACCTAATGTGTTAGTGAGTCCTACTGGGATAATGGATTACTTTCACAGTAACATTACATGTTAATAAAAGGTTCCTGCAAATAGTGCCTTGATCTGCAGAAACTATTGCAGTAGCTGAAATTTCAGGAACCAGAACAAGGCAATATTTAAAAGTCATTTCAGATCTGGAATGGACTTTCAAGACTATCTAGTCAAAATCCATTTACAGAAACCCAAAAGTGTTAAATGATCTCCCTAAAATTTTACATTTGACTCCTAGAAAAAACAATATTTATGTTTCCTTGTACCCCAGTCTTTCAATTTGCCATTTCTAATTCAAGGTAAACTACCAGGTGTGCAATTCAATTATATATTGAGCAGACCCTCTTCTTATGGAGCAATTCTGATTATGATGACATCCACCAAAAGATGTGAAAGCAGATCACACACTGGCATAAAACAAACTACCCTAGCAAGTCATAAATAGCACTATTCTCTCTCCTACTAAACCTTTAACATATCTAAGTGAGGCCACAGCATCGATACAGGTTTACCATGTTTATATGAAGATTTCCAAATCAAACCAGTATCTATCCATATTATTCCGGCAGTAAGACCACTGTAGAACATTTTAGGAAAATTATTGAACCCTCCATTTATAGACTCCCTGACTCCCCAAAATGTCTACATTCTATTGAAATTAACTTGAGCAGTATAAATCTACCCTAGGTCTAGTTGTTTTATGGCACAGCACCTACAACCCTGCATTAACAATGGAGACACGTCCATGGCGTGCTAGAGGGAGGGAGACAGGAACAATTCAGCAGCGAATTGGGGCAATGAGAAAATAAATTTATAAAGGACTCCCCAGGGCGCCTTGGTGGCTCAGTGGGTTAAAGCCTCTGCCTTTGGCTCAGGTCATGATCTTAGGGTCCTGGGATGGACCCCGCATTGGGCTCTCTGCTCAGCAGGGAGCCTGCTTCCTCCTCTCTCTCTGCCTGCCTCTTTGCCTACTTGTGATTTCTGTCTCTGTCAAATAAATGAATAAAATCTTTAAAAAAAAAAAAAAAAAGGACTCCCATTCTCTTGAGAAGAATTTTGCTTTCCTCCCATTCTAGGCACATCAAAAGCATAGTCTTGAATATTGGAATACAGTTTCAAAAAAAGTGTCCAACATATAAAATGCAATCTATTGCTAAAATCACTGAGACTAAACAAACATTTCTGAAAACATGACCCACTATTGGTTTGTTCTTCTTTTTCAGACATATAAAACACAGCAAAAATCAATTCATCCTACTTTGCCAGAAAGTTTCTGTCCCCTTTTCTTACTCCAGCTTGCCATACCCTATCAAGTCTGATGGCCCCCTATACAGCACCTCCCACAAATGATAGTTGTATTCCTGTTATCACTAAATCCAGCAGGTAAAATACAGAAGACAAAATGGAAGGTAAATTAGGGAATCTTATGAAATTGTTTCAAATGGTAGCAGAAATGCAGTATTATATGAAAAGAGAAAGAAAGAACACTTAAAAGTAATACATTTGCTACTTATAAAATTGCGAATGCACAGGTATGTGTAAAGGAATTCTAGGATCCTGGTGTAATTTGAGGCATTTTTAAGAAAAGAATCTCCATAGTTTAGGTCTATAGAAAAGTCTAACAGAGTATAACCGAGGCTAAAACAAATCATTTAGTTAGTCAGACATCCTTGAATATCTGGGGGATCCAATAACCTTATTTTGGAGAAATAATGTTTAATATTAAAATATTGATTCCAGTCACCACTGGTACCTGCTTACTGATGGACTGACTTGCTGCCCTTTCTTTATGTATTAGTTTCCTGTCAGCTTTATAGCCAGCTTCCTTCATCATGCTTTTTTGGGGGGCTGGGGGGAGGTTTCACAATTACAAGCCAAATCCTAACCTGGGAGTAGATTCTGGATTTCTAATCAATTAGAACTGATCATAATTTTAAAAAACCACAATATCTTTTTTAACAACCACAATATTTTTAACCTAAAAAGTAAAAACAAAAACAAAAACCTAATGGTTATAAAGATAGTCACATGGAAAATATATACAATTTGATCTTATGTGAAAAAGCCAGACACACAATTGTTTATGAAAAACATAAATGCATAAAAACCTGAAAGAAAATAAACTAGACTGCTACTAAATATGTTAGGGGCAGTTATAAGTAAAATCTTTTTCTTGTTCCTATTTTTCAATTTTTCTGTGATACCGTTGTTTAACTTCTATAATGAAAATGTTTAATTAGAATAGTAGACTTATTAGTATGTTATCAAAACCAAATTTTTCTTTAGGTTACCTTAAAGTGAACATTCTTTTTTCTCAAAACACCATCCATATAATAAGCAGAATATTTTTATTCTGACTTAGCAAAGTCACCATATCATCTTAAGAGCAAATAGATTGTTCACTCTTTCATAAATGGTACACAGTTCAGAACCTAAAAACAGATTTATCTAATTCAAAAGGTGGAAAGTTAGTTTGATTTTGCATTGCTGATCTAATTTAGAATCCTCAGGTAGAGCAAACACTGAATTTCACAAAATACAGCTACTCTTGTATGAAGATTATGCACATGATCATGATCAATGTCTGAAAATCTTGAGAACCCATCAAATTTATACCAATAGGGTTTAACTTCTTCTCTTAGCAAAGACTAAGGCTGATGCTTCTGTAATCCTCACAAGCTTTGGCTTACGTCTCACTGAAGCAAAAAGCTACCTGTGGTTTCCACACAGAGAAATGTATCAGAACTTCTCTCTAGCACTACAACATAGAGAGTGGAATTTGTAGAAGCTAATGGATGGATTGATTGGACCCTCCAAAGGTTTTATTTTAGAAATTATTTTTAAAAAGCTCAGAATAGGGCATGTTATACCATACGGTCTCATGGCCAGGCCTACCGCTGTGACTCATCAGTCTCCTATGTTGAAATGTGAACACTGAAACAGAAGGCATAAAACAGAACCAGCATCTTGTCTGGGATGGCTGCACTGGCCTTCCAGGTTCTTTCCCTGATGGGAAGGTCTAGCATGCTTGGCCATCCTCATGTGAGGGCTGGAGGTTGGACGATAGCAATTCCCACCGGTATCTCATGAATTTATATTGAATCCTTCAGAATGCTTTAAGAAATGCTCCATCGCATAAATCACGGATCATTCTACTGTCATTAGAATCTATGATTAAAAATAAATAGATTTTGCTATTCTGGAACTTTAAAATTCTGACTAGTTTGTCTTGAAGGAAAGTAAAGGGAACAAACCTGTTTTATACAAAGTCAGATGCTTTAAATCTTCAACTGCTAATGCTACCAATCGAAAAAGAAGACTGAGGAGAAGGAGAAGGGGCAGAGGAAGGAGACAGCGACAAAACAGGGCTGCTTGCTTTTCTGCAATAGGAAGGCTCAATTTTGCCCCTTGTAGTAACAGTATGAGTTCCGTTTCTCTACTTTTGCTTTTCCTTTATTGTTTCATGTACTGATTATCTAATGCTTGGCTTTCTTGATTATGTCTTTTTCTGATTACTATGCTTTGTTCAAGCAGTTGGGAATCCTCAAAGCCTGCCACTGGGAAGTAATTTGATGTTTTATATAAAATTTAAAATGTGTGCAATTTTAAAGAACCATGCCAATGAAGTAAGAAGGGAATATTAATACAATAAAATTCAATGTATATGTGTTAGAGGGTGCTTATAAAATCAAAGTATAGATATAAAGCACATGGAATGGAAGAGTCTATCCATTTAATAACATAACATTCTGGGAAGGGGGTATCATTTCCAATAGATAATTCAGAAGAAAAATATTACACTTGTATTGCTCTAGTGACTGGAAAATCACAAACAAATTAAACATTTTGAATGCATCACGACTAATAAGACTGTGGAAACCTTTCCTTATTAAACTAGGTTAATGTTATCAATTTAAAGCATATTTTTGACAGTTCAAATACATTTTTTGGCCATGTAACAGGTTTGCGAATCTTAAATGGTTTCACATTTCTCTAAACCATAATAAGAGCATAACATGAATATTTAAGCAGCTTAGCTTTGATTTAAATATATTTGCTCAGGATATGCTGGCAGCAACCCAAAATGTAGTGTAATACCCTCAAAGCTGGCAATTCCAAACTCATTTAAGAAAGCAGATAATATGGGCTGGCAGCATTAAAGCAAATAAAGTCAATTAATTTTTTTTTCTTAATTTGTTTCTTCTAGCTCGAAATTGCCAAGGATGGATAAATCTGAAGATGAATATAAAAAGAAATTACTGGGAATGGAACAAAAACAAACAAACAAAAAAAGATGAAAAACCCAAAGTTGCTATTTCTTATTCTGATCTTAATGGCAGGTTACAGTTGAATAATAATATTATCTATTGGAGGTCACTGAAATGTAGAGAGGGAAATCCATTTTGAAAACTTTCATATGTGGAAAGTCAATATATCATTTTCACAAGCAATACCCTAACCAGGAAAAATCTTTTAGCACTATCATGTTACAAAAACCTGCTTTTTTATAGTAATCAAAGATGTAAACTTACTGCAAAAATAAAATTGTTGTTTTCTTTAATTACCATTAATCACATGGATTGAGTTTTGATGCCTTGTTGAAGTCAAGACTACGGCGTGGTGAGATATTCCCCCGACCACATTCAGACAGTACTCCCAGTGTTTTACTACCCCTTTTAAACCCACATGGTTTACACCGAACTATAATACTACTTTTTTAAAGATGGGAAAGCAATAAAGGAGCACATTGAAATGGAAACCTAACTTGCTCTCCAATAAAGATACCATTTGCATTATTTAGTTTTTTTTCCAAGGCACTTCAATTTTTGATGCTTAGAACTGACTTAACCTAAGTGTTGAGCAAACATATCTTTCATACTATCATTGCCACCTTTTTAGGGGGAAAAAAATCATAGAATGGAGTGGTTTTAAAGGAACTTGAAAGCAGTGTCTTACTTGATATTTTGAGAGCAATAGTTTTCAATCTTAACTGAATTATTTAAAAAAAGAAAACAAAAACAAGAACAAAAACAAACAAAACCCCTCAAGCTTGCATTGCAACCCCAGAGCAATTAAATAACAATGTCTTTGGGTGAGACCTCAGGCATTAATAGTTTTTAGAAGCCCCCAGCTGATTCTAAAATGTGGCCAGACTTGAGAACCACTGCTCTGAGGGTAAGTTATTCTTAAAATGTTAGCAGGGTTTTTCTACTACTAAATGGACTCTAATCTTTAATTAAATCAGGGTACGATACCATACTGATTATCAATAGTATAGCCATGTTTCTTGAAGAAAGTGTTTAACATATGGAGATCCGTATGCTTCTCTTGCAAATCCATATGCTCTGTTTCTATGTATGTTTTTTAAAATACCATTTTAGCCTTTGTGTGACTTTCATAAGAAATGTGCCCTCCAAAAAAAAGTGCCCTCCGTATTTTATGAATTGATTACAGAAGAGTATCTAAACTATGTATATGTATGTAAATATACACACACACATACACATATATAGTGATTTAAATTAATTAAAATATTATTTCAAGTTATAATCCACTGAAAACTATTTATTGGGTAAGGTATTCGATATTAGCTGGTATTTCTTTTTGCCCCTTAATAGATAATATTAAATATCAAGAGTGCCTCCTTAGAAAGGGTGAAATAACAGAACAAAATAAGCAGTTCAAAACAAAGTTTCTAATAGTTACTTAAAAAAGTATAAAAAGGAAACTGACATTTAGAGGGCACATCCTCTGGCCAGTTACATTAAATGTATTATTTCATCTATCTTTAAAAAGTAAATAATACTAATACTAATAATAATGCTAATAATAAGCCCTGAGAGGTAGACAGCACCCACCATCAGAGTTAATTTAATCTTAGAAAAATTAATAATTTGTTGTCCAGGTTCACACAATAATTAAGTTCAAAATGGGATGCAAATGCAGATTTTATTCTGTACTTTTTCTGACCAGTCCATTCTGTGTCCCAGAAAGGGGGCTTTTGTATGGGTAATTTATTTAAGACATCATAAACAAGTAGGAAGGAAATGTCACAATCAACCCAATTCTGTTCAACTAGTTTATCAACTGCCTAATATAATCAGGGACTGCTGGTACCTATGAAATTTATAAGAATGCAAACCCAGATGACCCTTGCCTTCGAAGATACTACCATATAAATAATAATTGATGATAAAATATCAAGGACAGTACGAGAGGTATAAACCAAGAAGTGCTACATCAATACAGAGGCAGGAGAAATTAATTTCAGGATTGGGAATCAAGGAGGCTATAGGAATGACAATGGAGCTCACCATGAAGATTCACTAGAATTGCCATAAGACAAAGAGTGTGAGAAAACTGTGCAGTGAATAATCCACAAAAGGGGAAGAATAGTTTAGGACTGGTAAAAAGTAGTAAAATCAGGCTAAAGTATACAATACATGAAAAGATGGAATGGGAAAGGAGACTCAGGCAATCTAACAGTATCAAACCCAAAAGACCTGAGGCCACCTTAAAGATTACCAAGTGGATGTTCTCTGATTACACTGAGGAAATTGAGTCCCACTAATAACTGACAGGGCTTTACACACACAGAAAATACTTAATTGCCTTTTTGTGTGTGCACTCCCCACAATTATTCCCCTTCCCTCCCTCCCTTCCCTTTCCTTCCCTCCCCCACTTCCTCTTTCTCTTTCCCTCTTTTCTTCAGTATTTTATATTTTTCTTTTTTCTTCCATTTCATTTCTTTTGGGTTTGTCTGTTCCTTTGGGGGATATTTTTAACAATACTCTATATTAAATAAATACCATAATAAAAAAGTTAAACTAATTTATGCAGGCAATCATGAAAAATAAGGAGTAGGGTGCCTGGGTGGCTCAGTGGGTTAAAGCCTCTGCCTTGGACTCATGTCAAGATCCCAGCGTCTTAGGATCCAGCCCCACGTCGGGCTCTCTGCTCAGCAGGGAGCCTGCTTCCTCTCTCTTTGCAGGCCTCTCTGCCTGCTTGTGATCTCTGTCTGTCAAAGAAATAAATAAAAATCTTTAAAAGAAAGAAAGAAAGAAAGAAAAATAAGGTGTAGTTTCTGCCACACTCACAGGTGCCATTTACTTACTAGCAAAATAAATATTTACTCTTGTATACACCACACCATAAGCCAGTTAGGGTCTGGACAATAAATCCTGACGTTAACTCTGAAATTGTCTCTGGTCCAGAATCACATCCTTGATGTGGTCTTGAGACGACAAAATCTCTGGCATATTCATTGTTTTCAATCTGTCACATTTCTGAAACTCCACAGAATCAATAATAGTAACAGAGAGGGCAATGTTACCATAATATATTACCATATTGCAATAAGGTTAATCCATCAACTTACTATGAATTCATTTAAACAGACTCTATTATGGTTCTTGTCATGTTTTACTTTCACTCTCTGAATCTATTATTACTAGAGCTACAAAATTTCATGCCATCTGGATACAACTTGTGATTTCCCAGATTTCTCTGTCGTGTGTGTGTGGGGGGGGTGGTTAGGTTTTTGTTTTGCTTTGTTTTATTTTGGGTTTTTGGGGGGATGGGGTTGTTGTTTGTTTTTATATTAGAATGCCATGATCCATATACTCATGAAGTTGTTATGTACCTTATCTGAACTCTGGAATGGTTTTCAACAGACTCAGTAATATTTTTGTGTCTATTAGTCAATGTACTGAAGAGTAAATTTACAAGAGCAATTTATAAAGAACAAAGAGTAAAAATTTTATACTTTGGGAAGTCATGATGTTTTTTACTTTTCTCACTCTTCTGAAATTGGAAGATGTTCACAGTGTTCAACTTTTTTCCAGTTTTATTTTGTATTATAGTCTCTGTACTTGAAAAAAATCACATTCAATGTCTTCTTATCAGATTGTCCTCCTCCGTTATATTTTGAAATATTTACTAAAGGTATCTGAAATATCTTGAAAGAACTTACAACTACAAGTTTAAGGTATTCTACTATTAACACTAGCATTATAAATTTTCAAACAAAAATGCTTTTAGAACCTCTCAGTATAAATAATTTAACTAAAAGAGGTGTAATTTTTATAGATTAATTATACTTTTCAGTAAAATTATTAGATACTTTTATTCATTCGAAGAATATTGACTAAATTAACTTATCCTAAATCAAAGTTGTAATCAATGTTGTAATCCATGTTAATGAGTAACATAATTCCTAAAATTTGCTCCCTTTGGCATTGTCGGTATGCCAAACATACAGATAAAAACAGAAAAGTTCAACTACCTAAGGAGCTCAAAATACTCAAATGTGAGATATCATGTTGATGAAATATTTCCATGTGTGGTATATCTTTTTTGTACAAGCCTTAAAGTGAAAATTAAGAAATTCTGAATACTGTGTATATAAATAATACACGTATACACATACACATACACATTCAGTACTTAATATCAAAATTCTTATTAAGTAAATTTTCACCATATTGTTAAGAAACACATTTGTGTAAGACCGAATACAAATTCATAATGCAGGACTAGACAGATATGTCAGCTCATCTGTAATCGTAATGGAATTAAAACACCCTCATCCTGGGGTGCCTGGATGGCTCAGTCCCAGGGTCCTGGGATCAAGTCCTGCATTGGGCTCCCCACTCGGTGAGCCTGCTTCTCCATCTCCCTCTGCCTGCAGCTCCCCCATTGCTGTGCTCTCTCTCTCCCTGTCAAATAAATAAATAAAATCTTAAAAAAAAAAAAATCCTCCTCCTGCTCAAGCAAATTGGTCTTCTTTTAATATCAGAATATCTGTATTACAGGCACACACCAGAAGATTTACCCCTAAACTGATTACTATTCAAGCTTTGTCAAAAGTGCAGCTGAAATAGTTGGCATGTCAAAGGGGTGGGCAAGTCACCTCTTAATTGATAATTAGCATTATATTGTCAGATAATTAATATTGCTCTCACAGAGGCCCAACCATGTTGCATTTTAATATAAAGTCTTTGGATTATTAAAGGGAAAGATCTAGAAATAGCCACAAGTGTTCCCAAAAAAAGACATTGTTAAGGCCATTAACCATTCTGCTGTTACTGTTCCTTATGTACACCCTTTATATGTACATATATACCAAAAAAGATGTGTTCATTTATCAGATTATTGTATATAGTGCTAAGTGTTTCATATTACCCTGGCTTCCAGAAAATCTAGAGCTAAACTGTGTTTTATGTTCATTTCAAATGTAAAGTAATATATTTATTTAAAAAAATGAAAAACAGAGTAATATAAAATAGAAGGTAAAAATCATTTTGTTCTTTTGAAAACAAAGAATACACTCCTTACCAGTTTTTTTATTCAAATAACTATTTCAATTTTGTTATTGCCTTATTCAACTACAGATGAGATTTAAAATACTGTAGTAAATCTATGTCCTTTTTACTTCTTATTTAGAAAATTTACATTTCTTGGTATGTGAATTCTTTTACTTCATGTCCTTTTTCAACTTTTCCATTAATATTTAAAGATTTTTTATAAACTCACAAAAACTCCACATACAATGGTATTTCATATGTTTCTTTCAAATATTTTCTCTATTTGTTTTCTATCTAATAGGCATTCGGATATCCCATGAACAATTATTTAATAAACAAGCCTCCTTTTTCCCACTAGATGGATGATACAACTTTCTTATACATTAAATTTTTTTTCTAAAACCAAAATGAATTTTGATTTTCTATACGGTTATGTTGACTCAGCAGTAAATCAAATGTTATTACTATAACTATGTATTACCATAACTATGTAAGCAGAGATGGTTAAGATACTTGTTCCTTTTATTTCTATATATTTTAATGCTTATTTCTATTTTTCAAAAGTTATCATAAGAAAGCCAAATTCATATTAAAATATTCTATTAGAATACAAATATTTCAATACATTTGTTACTATTATTATTGCTATTACTACTGTTAAATCTTGGGTGTTTTTTTGCCAACAACTTTACAAAGATTCTTTTTTTAGTTACTTATAAAATTTAAATAACTTATATTTTAGTTACTTATAAAATTTAGTTACTTATAAAATTACTCTATCTTGAGGTTGTGACTACATTAATGGATGAAACCCAAATAATAATCCAGAAAGTAAATAATGAAGACAAACTTATTACTCATAACTTTCTATTTCTACATATGACCTACTATTTTGGTTTTTTTCCTTCTTATATCATGTATCTAAGTAAGAACTGCACATTTTCTTTTTCTTTTCTATTTTCTTGAGCAAACTCCAAAACCTATTGCTTTATTTTTTTTACAGTTCATAATGTTTTATTATTATTATGTTCAGTAGCCAATGTATAAGTGCATCATTAGTTTTTGATGTAGTGTTCAATGATTCATTAGTTGTGTATAACACCCAGTGCTCATCACAACACGTGCCTTCCTTGATATCCAGCACTGGGTTAACCCATCCCTCTCCTTAATATCCAGCACTTGGTTAACCTATCCCTCCACTCTCTT
The DNA here is from genome assembly GCF_922984935.1 of Meles meles. Classification (NCBI taxonomy): domain Eukaryota; kingdom Metazoa; phylum Chordata; class Mammalia; order Carnivora; family Mustelidae; genus Meles; species Meles meles. Next base: position 30,639,089 of record NC_060070.1, read on the forward strand.
CCCTCTGTACCTTCAGTTTTCCTCCCTTTCCCTATGGTTCTCTGTGCTATTCCTTATGTTCCACATTATGTGTGAAACCATATGATAATTGTCTTTCTATGCTTGAGTTATTTCACTTAGCATAATCTCTAAGTGGGTACTCTGGTAGAATAATTTCTGAAACAGAACCACTTTTTTAGACTCAGTATTTTCCCCATTCTACCATAAGCCTTTTTGAATTTTATAAAAGAAAAACAAAACTTGATTTCATGTATTAGATTTCTAATGGAATCATTTAAGTTATCAATTTATATATAATTTCTCTGCTGATGTATGAGTTGTGATTGAAGTCACTAATATAAAGATGTTATCTTTCTCAATAAATAGGTATGAGTCTCTGCATGTCAAAAATGATATTTATTTTAACCAGGTAAAAAATATTCGTGTATCAGCAAACTATTCTGGCCTAAGGGATATATCAGTTTCAGGTTTCTTCAGGTAGACCCTGACTGTCAATGTCATATATATAATACACAACCACCTGTATGTATCATCAAAAAGTCCAGATGAATTAATATGTAACAGATATGGCCATTATGGTCATAAAGTTAAGCATATTATTTATCTATTATATTGGACATCATAGTTTATATATGTGAAATTTATAAAATATAGTCTTTCAGACAAAAAGACACACACATACACACATACACATGCACATATAAACTTTTTAAAACTGAGGGTTGCTGGAGGGGAGGTGGGCAGGGGGATGGGTTAAATGGGTGATGGGTATTAAGGAGGTTATTTGTGATGAGAACTGGGTGTTATATGTAAGTGAAGAATCACTAAATTCTACTCCTGAAACAAATATCACATTATATGTTAACTAACTTTAAAAAGAATTTAAATAAAACATTGAAATAAAAAATTTTTTAGTAAAACTCAATTAAAATAAAACAGCAAAGACTGAGAAGAATCCCATCTTATATATATGGAACACAACTTTAAAAACTTACAAATAATACGCTCTAGTTCCATCCACGTCGTCGCAAATGGCAAGATTTCATTTCTTTTGATGGCTGCATAGTATTCCATTGTGTATATATACCACATCTTCTTGATCCATTCATCTGTTGATGGACATCTAGGTTCTTTCCATAGTCTGGCTATTGTAGACATTGCTGCTATAAACATTCGGGTACACGTGCCCCTTCGGATCACTATGTTTGTATCTTTAGGGTAAATACCCAGGAGTGCAATTGCTGGGTCATAGGGTAGTTCTATTCGACGACGTGGATGGAACTAGAGCGTATCATGCTTAGTGAAATAAGTCAATCGGAGAAAGACAACTATCATATGATCTCCCTGATATGAGGACATGGAGAAGCAACATGGGGGGGTAGGAGATAGGAGAAGAATAAATGAAACAAGATGGGATTGGGAGGGAGACAAACCATAAATGACTCTTAATCTCACAAAACAAACTGGGGGTTGCTGCGGGGAGGTGGGATTGGGGGAGGGGGAGCGGGCTATGGACATTGGGGCGGGGAAGCGAACCATAAGAGACTATGGACTCTGAAAAACAACCTGAGGGTTTTGAAGGGTCAGGGGTGGGAGGTTGGGGCAACCTGAGGGTTTTGAAGGGTCAGGGGTGGGAGGTTGGGGGAACAGGTGGTGGGTAATGGAGAGGGCACGTTTTGCATGGAGCACTGGGTGTTGTGCAAAAAGAATGAATACTGTTACGCTGAAAAAATAAATAAAATGAGAAAAAAAAAAAAAAAAAAAAAAAAAAAAAAACTTACAAATAAGATTTTTAAAAGAACCTAAAATATGAGAAAAAGCATTGACACATCCTTCTTCATTTGTTAATAGTAGAGATTAATTCCCATTCCCATCATTGCTCACTGGGACTAGGCTTTCAACTAAGCTACATGTTTCCACTATTTCTCCTTCATTATCTATCCTCCATACAACAGAGAGGGATGTCGCCTGGGTGGCTCAGTGGATTAAGCCGCTGCCTTCGGCTCAGGTCATGGTCTCGGGGTCCTGGGATCGAGCCCCGCATCGGGCTCTCTGCTCCGCAGGGAGCCTGCTTCCTCCTCTCTCTCTGCCTGCCTCTCTGCCTACTTGTGATCTCTCTCTCTGTCAAATAAATAAAAATAAAGTCTTTAAAAAAAAAAAAATCAGTTTATATAACTCTCTGCTCACAACCTCCCACTGACTTTCCGTCTCCCTTTGAATAGTATCCCAAATTGTCTCAAGCCTCTGTATGACCTTGTTCCTGACTATTTTTCCTAATCTTCTATTAATGTCCTCCTTGCTCAATAAATTTTAGTTACATTAGCTTTCCTACAATTCCTCAAACACTCAAGTTCCTTCTGGGCTCAATCTTTGCACTTGTTTCCCGTGTCAGAAATGTTCTTGCCCAATGTAGTCAGGCAGATATCTCCCTCATGCGTTCAGGTCTCTGTTCCAAAACCCTATCCTCAGAGAGGCTTGCACTGACATCCCTATATAAGGGAGCCCAAACCCTTAGCTTTGATCTTATGCTAACTTTTTCCTTCCCCTTTACCTCTTCATTTTTCTTGATAGACAGGATTTAATCAAATTCGACATTACACTTCAGTTATTTTAATTCTATATTCACTAGAAAATAAACTCTATAAGAACAGGGGATCAGAACATATCTGACTTGTTTCCTACTGTATTCTCAATAACTAGAATCATGCATGTGGCACACAACAGGTGCTCCCTAAGTATTTACTGAATGAATTGTTAGTATTCTGATTTTTATGTAAGTCAGTTTTTTCTCCATAAGAAACATAATTTAATAAAAAATTCATTTCTCGGGGCACCTGGGTGGCTCAGTGGGTTAAGCCTCTGCCTTCAACTCAGTCATGATCTCAGGGTCCTGGGATCAAGCCCCACATCGGGCTCTCTGCTCAGTGGGGAGCCTGCTTCCTCCTCTCTCTCTGCCTACCTCTCTGATTACTCGTGATCTCTCTCTGTCAAATAAATAAATCTTTAAAAAAAAAAAAAACTTCATTTCTCTAGTCTGAACCCTGTAAAATTATCTTTTTGTATGTCAAAATGACCAAATATTAGTTATTACCCATGGTTCAGTCTAATACAAAAGAATCCTTAAAAACCGATTAAAATTTTTGGTACTCTTTAGGTAAGGAAAAATCTAGTTATTTGTCAGATATTTGGGGGACTAAGCATAACTGAAAATCAAACTATTTCAAATCCAGTTTTTTGATTTGTTATTTGTGTTGCTTTGGGGATGTGTGTGTGTGTGTGTGTGTGTGTGTGTGTGTGTGTTGGACCAATACAGAAGGAAGGAAGAAGGAAGGAAGGAAGGAAGGAAGGAAGGAAGGAAGGAAGGAAAGGAGGAAGAGAGAAAGGGAAGGAGGGAAAAAGGGAGAAAGAGAGGGAGTTCAATTATCTGCATAAATAAGAAAGCTATATACCTAAGACTACCAAAGCTTTAAAAAGCTTTACTCAGCTTCAATTCTTAGAAAATGAAACTTTAAAATAATAAATAAAATGTATCATTTAAATGATAATCTTTTTATAATGTAGATTCCACTTTCCATTGCACCTGGATAATCTATTGGCCCCAGCTTACTTTGTTTATTTGGAGCACTCATGAGGAACTGAAAGGTTGGACCATATCAAAACCTTGGTAAATTCTCAGGGCCTCCAGAAATTACAAAGAGATTTCTAATATTACAGTGCTAGTCAAAGTCCAAGCTATTGAGTCTTATGTCTGTTTTTTTGTTTGTTTTTGTTTTTGTTTTTAGTGTGTGGTTACATGTTTTGGGAAAGAGAAGTATGTATCCTCCGTTTTCTCAGGATGTATCTGTGAATTCTTGCAATCCTTTTGTGGCTCTGTAAAACCTGCTTCCTCCCTTCCCTTCCCATAGTTCAAAATGGCTCATAAACCAGAAAAATCAGATTTATTAGAATTACATATATATGAGTGAATACATGCTGGAAATATTTAATGTAAAAAATTTATGTCTAACTGTATGATTGTGCCATAGGTACTCACTAAGTATTTGTTGAATAAATTTTTGGTTTATTTATATTATCTATATATAGATATCTATATATAGATATATATATAGATATATATAGATATCTAATATATCTATATTTATCTAGAAAGAAATCAAATTTATAGCTTATTGTCCTCTATTGGATATTTGTGCAAAGGGGCACAACTTCCTAGGAGAACATACTTATAAATCTTAGGGGACTATTTCAAACAATTTCCCTCCAAGTCTCCAAAATTCTGATTTTCCCTCCGTTCTCTGCCATGGCAAAAGCAAAATTTATAGAAGAAAATGGGTTAGACCACACAGATGAATTGAAGGGGGGGGGGGAGAGAAACATTGTGGTATCTGCATAAAGTCCCTTCCATGTTCACTGTGTCTTAGAAGCAACCAGAAAAAGGGATTCAAGTGGCTCTAGCTGGTAATGCAGACATGGCACTTCCATAAATTCTCTCACAAAAATACTACCGAAGTCATGATTGTAGACTTTTTTTTAATTGTTTTGATATTTAATCCAGTTGTCCTTCAAGATTCAGAACTCTTAAGAACAATTTTGAAAATATAAGGTTAGTTTGAAAGTAATTCTCCCAAAGAATTTAAAAGTGATCTATCAATCTGTCTTCCTTTCTCAGGGATGTTCTGAAATAACATCTTACTACTAAGAGCATGATTCGCAAATGTGATTAAGCTTTTACAAAACGACCATCTTATGCAACTAAAACCATAAAGTTAGTATATAAAAGAAAGATATTACCAATAAAGAGGCACCAATGCCACTTTAAATCTGTTTCGTTAACGCTGTATGATTTTATTCTACTCAATAAGGATTTTACTCTTTGTTATGGAGTGTAAGCAATGAACTACATAGACATGAAGGATGAAAAATTCACAAAAATCCTATGAATAACCCATAAACTTACTCAAACTTTGCTATCAGAAACATGCTTCTAAATTTGCAAAGTTTATATTTCTACTGAACTTGGTTCAGCAAATATATATTCTGTCCAACTGATACAGACTGTGTTAACTACTACCAGAGACGCTAGGACCACAGAGTCCTGTAGGCAGGGTTATCAAAAAGATAAAGATTCTACTCAGCAAAACCAACAGGAACAAGCTGAATGCTGACTGTGAAGAGGTCACAAAGAAGAGAATAACATTTAAGTCTTGAAGTTTGGAGAAAGATATCACAGGCAGAGATCAAGACGAATGATAGAGGTGGTAAAGCATGAGCTGTACCCATGGAATGACAATGATGTCAAGCCCTTATAGATGCAAAACTATATGCTTATATATATATTATCTCACTAAGTTCTTACAATGTCCATTAACGTAAATAAGGCAAATATCTCAGTCTCACTGATAAGCAAAGAGTCATATAGACATAGTTTATATGTGGGCCGTGACAGGAAAAATCCTGCAGGCCCTGAAATCTGGAGAGGTTTATCACAGCTACATTAGTAAATGAGTCAACCAGAGATAGGAAACGTGGTTACGACTATATGGCCGTAAAATTGCAAGAATTTGTCATAGAGCTAGCATTCATTTTGTTCCACAGCCCACATCAACTAAATTTTCTGGCCCATTACAAAAGAGAAAACAGACACAGAAGAGTAAGTAGGGCTACGGAAGGATGAAAGGAAATTGGTAGAAGATCAAAGAAGCAATGGATTCTAAAGTGGTATCAAGTATGCTTTTTGAAATGGCTGTCCCTGGAGTACAAGCTGAACACTGAAGCAGATGAACCAGAATGAACAAGATGTAGAAGGCATATGAGGACAGAAGGACTCGGGGGAGGAGATAAATAAGAAGTTCATTATGGGGGTGGAGGGGGGAGTAGAGAATGGAAAAGAGGATGGGATAAGATGTAATGTTCACAGAACGTATGTTCAGAGTCAGAAATTTTGGAAATAGAATACTCTCAAATAATGACAGAGAATGTAATCACGATGACAGGGGGCACTCAAACTGGCTGAAACTGAAGAGACAAACACAACTAGGCTTCAGGAGGTAGAAACAATGAGAGATGGAGTGGTCAAAGGTCATGAACATGAGTACTGTCTCCAAATGCAATGTCAAGAGAAAGCCACCAAGGGAGATCAACCCAAAACTTAAATTATTAAGGAAGAGGAGAATAACATAGTAGAGATCAAGTCATATGCTGAGCCTGTCTCTTGGTTCCAAGATTTTTAGGGAATTGAAAGAGAGTCAATAGGGAGGGCACGTACTGCATGGAGCACTGGGTGTGATGCCAAAACAATGAACACTGTTATGCTGTAAATAAACAAATAAAAAAAAAAAAAAAGAGAGTCAATCTATACTGGAAAGGAATCCCAAGGATGTTGTCATATTTTGAGTAATATAAAGAAGAGAAAGAAAAATGCCTGAGAGGAAGTTCAAGTCTGAGGATTAGTTCATTCAAAACCGAATGAAACATGCATACAGCAAAGTAGAGGTAACTAATTAAGAGCAGATGGGCGGAGTGACACTGAGGGTAGATAGGGCAGAACTGGTAAGAAGAAGGAGGATATGGTAATAAAACAGAGAAGCTTTCATCCACGAGGAAAAGTGCTCATGGTTCAGTAATGATACAGGCAGTGGTGAGTAGACAAAGAAGTTAATAAAGAAAGAGTTAGTAACATCAACCACGTGGGTCAAGTTGGTATCTTTTTTATTTTTTTAATCTAAAAAAGGTACAGATTTTCAATAAGAAAGAAGAATAGCAATTCCCAAATTGGAAATTCTTTCTTAGTGAGTAAATTGTATGGTTCTATAACAAAATGCAATTAAGGTGAATTCAGCATATATATAGAGCAGATTTTGTTAAATTTGGATAATTACCACCTTTTTAAGAAAACTAGAATCAAAAGTCACCACAGACTAATATAAAACAATGTTTTCTTTTCTAATTCAGAAACTTGATGCATTTTACAAATAGTATTTTAATAATCATATTGTCAAATTGACAAGACTTAGAGATAAAACATTTTGACTAAATTGGGTATAATATTTAATATAAACCTAAAAGATTTCTAAAAATTATTGATGTCACAACTATATAAAAAATAGAAGAAAAAATTCCATCCATACTTTATCTCAACACATAGGACATATTCTTCCTTGAGAAGGAAAGAAAGTAATTTAAGAATGAATATAATTTTAGACTGAGATATTACAAATTACACTTAATACAGTGCAAATGAGTTCAGGTAGTAATCATATTTCTAGAGTAAGTAATCAAGAAAAAGAGAAAACTATCATCTGGCTTTAGTTTAGAGTCTCCAAAGTACATGCACATATTGAAAATACCCACTAAAAGTTTCAGAAATAATTTTCACTGATATGTAATAAATGATAATTACTTTTAAAGTGATTTTTAAAAAAAAATATTCCCTTGCATCCAAAATTTACTCACCAAGTTTAACTTTATTGTTGCCTTGGAAGGTAAGGCTGAACAAAATTGAATTCCCTGATTAATACTTAGAAACATGTGTCCACTCACTTGTCTTGAGGAATAATCACAATACAATGACATAATTTATTTTGACATTTAATGTATTCTGCTTTTTCCATCAGTCACCAGATATTTTCAGTGCTTTTCTATATGACGGTACACAGCTGGCTCTGAATAACACAGGTCTGAACTAACTGTGTGGGTCCACTTATACAAAGATTTTTCTTTCTTTTTTTTTAAGATTTTTTAAATTTATTCATGAGAGACCAACAGAGAGGTAGAGGGAGAAGCAGGCTCCCTGCAGAACAGGGTGCCCAATGAGGGACTCAATCCCAGGACCCTGAGATCATGACCTGAGCCAAAGGCAGACGCTTAACCAACTGAGCCACCCATGTGCCCACAAGGATTTTTTTTTTCAATAAATATATGTACAGTACTATAAGTGTATTTTCTCTTCTTTATGATTTTCTTTTTTCTAGCTTCCTTAATTATAAGCATACAGTATATATGTAACATATAAAGTATGTGTCAATTAATTATTCGTGTTTTGGTAAGGCTTCCTGTCAACAGTAGGCTATTATTAGTTAAGTTTTTGGGGAGTCAAAATTATATGCCAATTTTCAGCAGCATGGGGGTTGGTACCCTTAACTCCCACATTGTTCAAGGGTCAATTGTATTTCCCTATGTAAATTGGAATTTAATTATGTAGTTTTTGAGATATGTATTTTCCACAAATAGAGATATTTTCCTCCATTTATTTTCTCTCAAGTGATCTGTTTGATTCTTGAAAAGAAAAGGCAGTACTGTATGTTATTCACTTTAGAATGTTATTAGTTTCCACATAGAATGTTATTAGTTTCCCCGTTCCATAAGTATGTATATCTTTACCTTTTCTTGAAGACCCCTTTCCTATTTTGGATATTTAAAAGAGGGAATCAGCAAACCTTAGCGTGATCACTCTGTGATGCATTCTATTACATTGAAAAAAGTGATGAAAATGAAAGAGTCTAATGCAAAGAGAGGTGGTAATAGAATTGAAAGTATTCATATCTAGTCTTATTGTAAACACTATAAGAAAAAGAGTGAAACTGGAAAAATACCTTGTGTTGTTTCTTTGCTAGTTCACTCATGATTTGCTAACATGAGGCACAGTACTAAACTGATTTGTAGAAATCTAGGAAAAGTCTAGACAGGAGATGAAAACTACCATCCTTGGATCAAATCTATCTACCGCCTGCTTTTATAAATAAAGCTTTATTGAAAACTCAGCCATGCCTGTTCATTTATGTATTGGCTAGTTTCATGGTACAAAGGTAGGGTTGAGTAGTTACTACAGATACCATATGTCTTACAAAATTGAAAATGTTTACTATCTGGCCTTGTAGAGAACAAGTTTGCCAACTCCAGGTATAGTTCAAAGGGGCTCTTCATTAATTTGTCCTTCTATCACTCTTTGAATCCTATATTCCCTTCTAAACCCATTGTCAACATATAGAAAACAAAAGTTTCTGGTGAGTCTTTCAAGAAATCTGGCAGCATGTAAGGCAACTATCTGGCTTCAGGACACATCTGTGGCCAAAGCCAGAACTCCATGCTATCCTTTCCTGCCAGCTAGCAGACCTTGTAATCTCAGCCAATGTTTCTTCCTTCTTTAAAATTATTATCACCCACGCTTAACCCTTGAAATCTAATCCCTTATCTCTCACTCTTAAGAATTAAGAAAACCTGCTCTGCCCATCCTTTTCTTGCATCTCCCAAAAGTGTACAAATCCTTTCACTACAGGAGTTCCCCAAGCCCTTTTCTTGTACTTTGTGGCTCCAGCAACAAAATGAGGCAATATAGATTCTTTACTTCACAAAGCTTTTCCCAGGCCTTAGAGCCAATCAAAGTAGAATTACTGGTGATCTATCATCACAAGCAGGTAGATCACCTTCTAGAGTGGTTAACACCATCTTTTGGGTAGCACGGGCATTTCCAGTGTCAAAGCAAAAACAAAATGACCAAACCAACAACAGAAACGGTTCTTTCATTGGAAGAACAACTTTAAGACCGTCTAAAGAAAAAGAAAAGAAAAGAAAAACCTAGAAAACTGTGACCATTTTTTTGTTCTTAATCTCTCATATGGAAATAATACCTGATTCACCCATATCCTAGGAAGTATAGGCTGGTCTGGCAGGGGCAATCCCCTTAAAAGCAGGAATCCCACAGTGGCAGGAGAGAGCAACTAGACTACAAAGAAAGTATCCCTCAGTGAGGAGTGATACATGTGGAGATGCTGGCTTTTGGAAAGGACTGAGGCTAGAGAGAATATAAAAGTTATTAAGGCCTGTAAAATGGAAGATAGCTACACAGTCTAACACTCTCCTCTTTGTGAGTCTTCAGTAAAATTGAAGTATGTATACATATACAAAAGCAAATAAAACATAGCATGTCCTGTGGCATCTGGCAAACAGGAAGAGTCTTTAGGTCTGATTCAGAAGCAGGGGACAGACAACAGGAGGAAATAATACATTGTCAACCTAAGGAAAGGGGTTTGAGCTGCTCTCCACCCTCAGATAGAAATAAGAATAAATGTGTCCATCTATCCCAGGGCAGAGAGGGGCCCTCAGTTGGAATCTGGTCATAAATTTAAATTTCTTAAGCTGAAAAGAACTAGGTAGGAAATAGAGTTGTTGGACAGCCTGAATGGTTTCAGGTTCTATTACACAGGAAGAAAGATGTACAGCTTTCAGTTCCTCAGTCCAGTTATTTCCAACTGGGCATAATAATCTTCTTCAAATGATTTTCCTTCAAAGTTGACCAGTCTTAGAATTGGCTGATTAACCAGATCGACAGTGCAAGCATTTGTCCTACGGTTCTTGAGGATCCAAACCATTGGGTAAAAAAATAGAGATTCAAGTGCCTCAGCAGGATTATCTTAATTACTGATTAAGTTAATGCACTGAGCCAAATTGCAACTTTGTTCATTTCTACATAAAATCTAGTATTTCCCTCTAGTTTTTGTTGACATCAATCGACCTTTGTTAAAGAAGATTTGGTCCATGCTGTGTCTTATACCTATTTCTGTTGAATTCCCTCTATCTAATTTTACCTTGATTATTTCCTGGTGGTTTATTATTTTAATAGATTCTTTTTCAAGGACTTTGCCATGGAAAGGTTATTTTTATTTGATATTCCATCATTTTTTTCTGCAACTACGTGTAAGGGATCTTGTATATATTTCTTGAAAAATTATCTTTTCCACTGGCATCCACTAATATTTGTTCATTCCATAGCATTTTCATAATTTTATTGAGATGGCTATCTGCTAATAGAAATATTATTAACATGATTTCAGTTTTTAATCCCAGATTCTCACTAATTGTCATGAACAATATAAATACTCCCTTAGGAATCTTTTCAAGAGTTTTTTTTTTTCACTAGGCAGAACATCGTTTTTCTTTACAAAATGTAAAGTTCAAGCAATGATATATACCCATATAACACAAAATTCCAAACCAAATGTTCATCTCAATAGAACCTTACAATAGATAACTACCTATAATGCTTAAATCTCAGAGACATTTTCTTTCTTCTGTTATTTCAGCTACAGTGCATTTCACTTCCATTTTTAAATTAATGTTCAATATACATATTCATACGTATGATAATGACTTTAACAAAGGAAGTGGATAAAAACATGAATATTTATTGGAGTCACTAGAGTATAATGGGGAAAACCCCATATCTTTTGGAATCGGAAAATCCTGGGGTCAAATGTCCATTTGTGTGAACTCAGGCAACTTAGCTTTAAAATTCAATTTCTTCATCTAAAATGTGAGGTATGGCTTAATTTTCTTAAAGGGTTGTTAGGAGGTTTAGATGAGATAATATATGTGTAATAGAGCCTATGAAGCATTAAGTAGTTGCCAGACTTATGCCTTCCTTCTAAAGCTAAATGTCCTGAGATTTTTGTTGTTGTTGTTTTGGTTTGGTTTGGTTTTTTTGCATGAAGTTGTTACTTTGATCCATGGGCTTCCAGTGAAAACATATACCATCACTGCTTTCTAGAACAACATTAACTGGGCAAGTAATTGGTAGCCAAAGTACAAGCAAATATAAATAAGCTTATCTCTGAGAAGAGTTCCATGGAATAATGAGCTGTAGGAATAATCCACATAAATATATAATGGACTAAATGGGACCTACTTTCAGGAAGTAATCAAGCTGAGTGCACCCAACAAAATGGTAACCAAGCTCCAAATATGCTAGGAGCAGCTGAGCAATTGTTTAAGATACATATGAACCTATTTTACATCCCAGGCTTAGAAATTCTGAGGTAAAATTGGGACTCAAGCTTGGTAAATGAAATCAGGAAGACCTAAAATATGCCAAACTTCATTAGTTCTATATACTCATCAAAAACTTCAATAGTCAGGATGTCTAGGTGGCTCAGTCAGTTAAGCCGCTGCCTTCGGCTCAAGCCATTATCCCAAGGTCCTGGGATCGAGTCCCGCATCGGGCTCCTTGCTCAGTGGGGAGCCTGCTTCTCTCTCTGTCTCTGCCTGCCATTGTGCTTGCTCATGTTTTCTCTCTCTCTCTCTCTCTAACAAATAAATAAATAAATAAAATCTTAAAAAAAAAACTTCAATAGTCATTGCTCCTATTATCATAAAAATCAATAGAGTTTACGAAAGTGCATGTAGTCTTGTAGATGTGAATGTGTCCTCTAGACCATCAAATCTATTCCCTGGGATTCAATTGCCATCTATATGGTGATGACTCTTAGAGTCCCCTTATTTGTGACTTTGTTTTAAAGCATCCTGTTCTCTGTCAGTTTACCGAACAAAAAAAAAAAAAAAAAAAACCTAATCCTATTTGGCATGTCACTTTTGAATGTTACTTTATATATATTTACTGGAAAGTAATGATGTCACACATTTATTAATTACAAATAGGTACTCATTGGAAGAGTGTGCCAGGGACAAAAAAGATGTTGAGCACATGTTTGTTGATGGTGATCTCACAATGAGACTGCATTATTTTGGTCTTTCCAGAGGACCGTATATTAGAAAGATCTATGTTCCATTCAGGAGTTCCTCACAAACATTTATTTATAAGTGCAATAATGGAGCTATTCACAGGACGCATTATCCTTTGTGATTTTAAATCTCTCAAATACAACTCATCTAAAGAATGAAAGCAATTAAGTTAATGGCCAGTGTCACTTCAGAACAAATTGTTCTGGTCAATTATGTCATTCTGTGAAAAATTAAAACATTTCAGCTGGCTGAGATCAAAACAACAACAAATGAATTCCTTCCCCCGAACTAACCAAATCTTAGTCAACCTCTAAAGCCCATTTCAAGTCCCCCTTCTTCCATGATATCTTTCTAATCACTTACTTCAATCCATGAGGACCACTAACCTAGTAGAATTACAATGAGCCTATTGCCTATATAACAAATTTGGCATTTAATCAAAGAATACCCACTTAAACTTTCATCTGATGGATAAATGGAGACACAAAAAGACTTTGTGATCAAACCAAGGTTTTAGAGCTGTTTGGTGGCAAAATAAGGACTCCTGGAGCTTAGGGGGTTTCATGCCAAGTTTTGTTTCCACTATATTCTATGTTATCTGCCCACTGCTTTACCTATTATTTCCTTTGATGTACTTTTTTGTCTGTCAAAATGAAAACATAAGCTCTTTGAGGGAAGATGGGTGGAATGTGAAGGGAATGTGAAGGTGAGATGGAAAGGAAACACAGCAGGAATCATCAGGCACCTTCTTAGGTTCTTTACCTACATCATTTATTATATGCATTTCAGTATTCCTGTAAATATCTCTCCAGATTTCACAGGTGAGGATCTGAGGTTCAGAGACATTTTGTTAGTAGCCCAAGGTCACTCAGATGGCAAGCTGGACAGTTTAGACACTATGGGAAAGATGAGTACTATTATACTCTATGTACTGTAAGGATATAACTATGGTACTCTTTTCCCTACTCTCTCAGATATTAAGAATGTACCCCCATTTATTTAAGACACCCTCTTTTTCCTAAGAAATCCACAAAATTACAAGTTCTTAAAGGCATAAAAACAGAAATAACGGAGAAACAGAGTAGGAAAATTTTAATCATAATATTTACTGCATAGCAACAAAAAATATAACAAGGGTCTCTGAAATAAATGGAAATAGAACAATCCTTTCTGTCCTAATTGGCACCGTTTTTGGCAGTTGTGAAGTACATTAGATGCTCACTACATTATGTTTCTATTATGTAGCTAGACCATTATCAATAAAAGAAAAAAATATTTGCTAAGATTTCCATTAAGTAAATAGGTTTCATGAAGGAATGCAAAGCGACATTTTTGCTAATGCTTTTCCCTTTGTGAGAATTGAAAACTGAAGATTTTTCTGAGTATGGAAATGAGCCAGCAATGTGGTCTGTTGACTGCTTACTAGCATCAAGTGACAGGAGTTTTATGTCTCTCCTTCCATCCTTGGTAAATTTGAGGGATTTCTTTGCCAATTATTGGCTGCAAAAGGACACTACGAGGTGTTGTTTTTATTTTGTTTACAAATACTATATATATATATATCCATATAGGTAGTTAAATTTACAAGTATTTTAGCAATTACATCAATGTATTACACAATTATGAAGCAGATAAAAATCTTTACTTTAAAACCATGATATAGGACATTTCTAATCTTAATTTAGAAGAAATTTACAATATAATTTTAAATAATCTATTACCTTTTTTTTTACTTTATATCATTATTGATTTTTACCAAAAAAAAAAAAAGCCCCTAATTATAAACAAACAAAAAAGTTTGAGATCTTAAGTCTACTGATTTAGTTCTAGGAAAATATTATACATGATGAACCAAAAAGAACCTAAAAATTTGAAGAAAATACCAATTCCCCAAATTATATATTCTTTATCCAGACTAGTGCTTCCTCCCACATAAAAATCTTGCTCCAGTAAAAGCAGGGGTAACATAAATCATAGGATCTAAATATGGAAGAAACCTAATTATTCACCACACCCCCACTCTATTCAAACTTTGCCACAGAACATTTTCTCACAAGGCAAATGCTAAATGTCTCCGTACATAGCCTTGCAGCTGAAAAAAAAAAAAAAAAAGAAAGAAAGAAAAAAAGAAAAGAAAGTAACAATGTCACTAAGAGTTCAGTACCAAAAAGGAAAGAAAGAAAAAAAAAAAACCTGTCATCATCTCAATCAAGCTTTCTGTTTTGTGGAATATTCTGAGATACTCAAAAAACATATTGTAAGACTATAATATACATGAATCTCCAAAAACACAGTTTGGGGGGAAAAAAAACTCATTGCCTATTTCGCTCATAGAACTAAAAATTAGCAAAATGCAGGTATATAAATAGTTAAATATATATAGATAGATACATATACATGTATCTATACTATATATATTGATACACACATATATATGTATATAGATACATTAACTTGTTCAAAGATTTATTCCTGAAGACTTCTGAACAGAATCTATTAACCAAATTTATCTTAAATGCACTAAGCAATGTTACACTTACAGAAATGCTCAAACTGAATTTTAAAAAGGATAAACAATAGATCCTAACTTAAAAAATTATGTGCACAGGGATGCCTGGGTTGCTCAGTGGGTTAAGCCTCTGCCTTCGGCTCTGGTCATGATCTCAGGATCCTGGGATCAAGCCCCACATCAGGCTCTCTGCTCAGCAAGGTGCGTGTTTCCCCTCCCCGCTGCCTGCCTTTCTGACCACTTGTGATCTCTCTTTCTCTGTCAAGTAAATAAATAAAATCTTTAAAAAAATTATGTGCACATTTTAATATTTCCACATGAAACAAAAGGGAAGAATGAAAACAGACACATAACTGATGCAGGCCACTGGAATCATCCATGTAGAAAAATGAGTACCTAGTTATGAACAGAAGAATAAGCCAGATCCAGATTCTCTGAGACTGAAGAGTTTCCAAGTCTTGGGAAATGTTTAGCCATGAGGATAAGGAGAGGAAAAAGTCAAAGACAAAGCCAAGATTCTGAGTTTAAGTAACTGAAGACTTTCTTTGGTATTAGTAGGAATAAAAGCATGGATTCTAGGAAGAAGAAAATGAGACCTCTTTGGGCACATGATTCTTGAGATGACAAAGGAAATTTTGATGGCATGAAAAGAGCACAGGATTAGAGACAGATTTAAAAACCACGTGCGTAAAGGAAATTGCTTGAGCCATTGGTACAGAGGAAATGGCAGAGGGAGAATGTAGAAAGAGAGGCCTAGAGGTGTTAACAGAAAACTGGGAGAGACAGAGTTTAAAAAGGAATAAACTAGCGCTGTGGCTTATCTGGGGAAGGGAAAGCCGAGCCATAGCTGCATCCTGCTTTAAAATGTCTGTTTTAAACCCTCATTGGTTAAAACAAACAAACAAACAAAGTCAGTTGCAGGTCTTTATAATGGAGTAGCTAATTGGGGAATTGTCTAATTCTTGGCACAGTTCAAATAGTGTAGGCAGAGACTGAGTCCTGAGGGCAATGATCTCTGCTCTGAACAGTAGAACCTGAACCAGCAGAACTGAACCCACATCAGACTAAGGTCAGAGTTATACCATGGCTCACCACAGCTACTGCGAAATAAAGTACAAGACATCATTACTGCTGCTGAGTCACACACTACATTAAAAAGGAAGACCAGAAAAGGACACTCGTGGTACTGGATGAAAGCGTTCAAAAATTTGATCTAGAAATTGTTACATAGTAAAGAAAAAAAAAATGGTGCCAATGAAAAAGAAAAAACAATTTTAACTCTAAGAGCTGGGACTATGTGATCTATTATTTTCTTTGAAAATGCAAGCTCAGTTTGAACAACCTAAAATCTCTATGGACACAATTTTCT
Organism: Meles meles; assembly: GCF_922984935.1. Classification (NCBI taxonomy): domain Eukaryota; kingdom Metazoa; phylum Chordata; class Mammalia; order Carnivora; family Mustelidae; genus Meles; species Meles meles. The sequence continues at coordinate 30,655,480 of NC_060070.1, forward strand.
TTTTCTCCTCAGACTCCTCCTCAGGAACAAAAACAAATTTGCCAAGTATCCGGAGTCCTCACAGGGTAGCTACAAGGAAATAAGAAAAAATATTCTTTGTTTTTTGTGGTTTTTGTTTTCCCTTCAGGGATTACGGCGACCAGCTGGGAAGAGAAATGTCCCATCTGGAGTGGTGTCTTCACTAACATGTCTGACAGATCCTTGAGAAAAAAGGGCAGCCCTCCATCAGGATCAGGTATGTGACATATTAGATAACCACAGAAACATTAGGAAATCTTCCCTACCTATAGAAAGCTTTATTTTGTTCCAGAAAGTAGTAGGAAAAGTGAACATTTTCAATCTCCTTGTCCAGAAGGTGATATTTCAACCATTAAATTAAACTCAATAGAGCTATAAAATTTTACCCAAGATTCACAAACGTCTCAGGGGGGAAGATATATAAATGGCTTGTCCTTCTCTTGCCTCTTCCAATAAATTAAAAAAAAAAAAAAAAAGGATTCAAATTAGTGAGAAAAGTCTACATGTCAGCCCTTCTGTTCACTGAATCAGACTCCGAAGTCGGCTGATATTCAAAACCCCTTCCATTTCTGAGATTCTACTATTTTGACTTTGCCTGAGAAGAGGGAAACTTTCTGAGAATCCATTTCTCAGGAGGTGACCAGGGCCATACCCCCACTGAGGCTGAAGTACAGAAATCTTCCGTCAGGAAGGATCCCAGGACACATATATGGCGCATCAGCCTTTTTTCGCCTCCAGGGGGAGCTTCTGGGGCAAGTCTCTAGAATTCTACCTCCAGTGGTTCCACCTTACCCACAGGAATAAATAGCAAGCATGGAAAACCTCTTTGCACTATTTGCCTGTCTTAAAGAAAGACCCATGGTCAGACGTTATTCTATACTTAAGGATGATCTATAAAGCACATATATACACCTGTACCAATGAGCCACAGTGAAATTTGGGGCCACCATGTGACTGTGACTAGCCACGCACTATTTATCCTAGCATAGTAAACGGGGACTTTGAATCCCTAGTCACTATTTTAAGATCTATTCCTGGTCTGCAAGACTCATAAAGTGTTCCTTAAGCTAGTCTTGGGAGTAATTTGCACAGGCAACTGATGATCATTAACTGGGTGACTGCAAATGTGGGCAATAGGGGATAAATACATGTAGGGCTTTTTTTTTTTTTTTTACGATTTTATTTATTTATCTGATAGAGAGGTCACAAGCAGGCAGAGAGGCAGGCAGAGAGAGGGGGAAGCAGGCTCCACACTGAGCAGAGAGCCCGATGTGGGGCTCGATCCCAGGACCCTGAGATCATTACCTGAGCGGAAGGCAGAGGCTTAACCCACTGAGCCACCCAGGTGCCCCAGGGCTTTCTTTTTTAATCACACTGCTCACCTGTAGGTTCAGAGCAAAAAAGAAGTTCTTATCCTCATGAACCACCTACTCTGTTGTGGAATACTAAATACAAAACTATGTACCTTGCTCTTTAGCATACATAACATGGAGTTAAAACAATAAAAATAAATAAGTACCTGAAGTAGGTAACTTTCAATGAAGAAAAAAATTGAGACTAAGTTTTAGGGACATAAGACTGGAAGAAGGAATAAAAAGTGTAAATCTCTATTGTCAGAGACCTAGTAAACATTTATTATACCTTTACCACATGCAAGATATGGAGTAAACCCATTTTAAAAAATTTATTATTTTTTTAATAAGCTCTATATGCAACGTAGGGCTTGAACTCATGACTCGCATGTTCCACCAACTAAGCCAGCCAGATGCCCCAGGCACATTTTTATATGATATCTCTTTTAAACCATATAACCGTCCTACAAAGCAGTTACTAACATTATCTTCATTTTATAGATGAGGAGATTGAGGCTAAAAGAGCTTAAGCAATATGCTCAAGGTCACACAGCTAGAAAAGTATCAAGTCAGGCCAGTTTTTGTTTTTTGAATCTTTTCAAACATTGAGGAAGTTACTTTATTCAGTCCTTCCAGAAAGAAAACTGAAAAGAAATGGAAGCAACTTGTATTTCTCAGGTTTTCCAGATGCCAAGCACTTTACTGGACATTTTATGTACTTTTTTTTTTTCTTCTTAAAGTAGGCCCATGCTTGGCATGGAGCCTAATGTAGGGCCTGAATTCATGACCCTGAGATCAAGACCTGAGCCAAGATCGAGTTGGATATTTAACTGACTGAGCCACCCAGGTGCCCCTTCAAATAATTTTTCTGTGTTCTCTACACAACAACTCCCAGGCTAGGTATTATCTCCTCCAATTTATAGAAAAGATCACATGGGATTCTGCCAGTCCCAAAGCCCTCTACGGCTTCTGTCTTAGGTGACTTCCTCCTCTTGGAAAATACCCACAGTTCTCACCTCAGTGTCTGTGCCTCAGACACTCTACCTTGGAGTCCACTCAGGCCTAACCACATTGTGTCGCCCAGATTTATCTCTCCTCCTCCTTCTTAAAGTCATAGTCTGGAATGGGGGGAGGGGTTCTTTCTCTGTTTCATATCTTTTTTTCCTCTGGCTCTATAAAGCCATAATAGTGGAGAAAGTTTTTCCCTTCTACATGTAATTGTCTTTTGTTGATTTGCCAAAAGGAAAGAAAAAGATATTTAGAAGATCTCTTCTCAAGAAAATAGCCCAGTTTATAAGCATATTATTGTGCTCTTTAATTCTACCTGAGTGACAGAAACTGAATATTATCATGCATGGTCTTTTCTTAAGTAATTCTAATCATCACCCCTGCCCATTCCCAAGCAGATGGGTGCCTTGAGAGACTAGGATAAATTTGTTCCAAAAAGGCAAAAAAGAAGTACACAATTATTTTTAATTATCATCCTTAATACATAGGCATCAATCTCCTTCTCTAGGCTACTAGAATACAGAAGTGAACCTTATTCACCTTTCTATGTCCACTACCACATTAGGTGTTCAATAAATGTTTACAGAGTAGATTTCTGTTGAGTGGTATCTGGGTAGGAAATATCACTTTAATCCAATGTTTAAAACTGATACCACAGTACAAATTAGCTTAGTAGGATAATTACCCCAAGAAAGGTCCAAGGAACTAGGACACTAGAAAATAAATTCCTTTAGAATGGGGATCTTGTCTTCTTAGTAAGCACCTAGGGAGGAGCCAGACATAGAGCAGGATCCCAGTAAAGATTAGCTGAATGAATGACTCATGAAGCAATACTTCCTAGGGGAAGCAGAAGAGAAAACTCTAAAATATGATAAACTATTCAAACAAGAACATGATAGGATCATAGGTAGGGAGACCTAGAAGGAAATTCTGAGAACATGGGGAGAAATATGAGGGCTTGGGGTATCTGGGGAAGAGCACAACAGGATCTAATGAAAAATACAATTACATAATCACGAGATTCTTAATTGTGAATAAAAGTATTCATTTCTTTCCAATTGCTCAAAATGGATTATTAGCTTTCTGTATATGAAAAGTAGAAAAGAATAGAGATTCTTGCTTTCTAATAAGGAATTATTTTTTTTTAAGATTTTATTTATTTATTTGACAGAGAGAGATCACAAGTAGACAGAGAGGCAGGCAGAGAGAGAGAGAGGGAAGCAGGCTCGCTGCTGAGCAGAGAGCCCAATGCGGGACTCGATCCCAGGACCCTGAGATCATGACCTGAGCCGAAGGCAGCGGCTTAACCCACTGAGCCACCCAGGCGCCCAGGAATTATATTTTTTTAGGAAGCTAGAACATGGAACATTTACATGATTCCTACTACCAATTGTCCATGTCTGAAAAAAATTTGCATGTGACTCTACCAAAGGAGCGCAGTCATGGTCATATGTAGGAAGCCTCATGCCTCTCAGCCTAATTCAGTGTTGGACATTATTTCTCTGTACAAAGAATTATGGGTTATAAAGGTATTCATGGAAGCTCATGTAACAAACCGATAACATGTAGCCTTATTTTTCAAATGGCCAAACTGATGTTAGACACCAATCCTGCTCCGGTAACTAATAGGGTAAATTAAGTTTGTTTAGGTCACACATTATCCTTCACACATACACAAACACAGCAGGCACACACACAAGGTAAAACCCTTCCTTCCATGTAGAAATCTGTTCTTTTTCTCCCTTCTTATTGGCTTGAGACCTTTTCATGGCTCCTGACCAAGAACTTTCCCAGGTTGCCACTGAGAAGAAAGATGTTAATTATCTACTTAGCACTTTCTTTTTAGGCTCTCAGTAGTAACTGCTCTTCGTTTCTCTGCCAAGATAATTCTTGGTCTATTATCAGAGCTCTGAGTTCCTTATGCCATCATTCTGACTCACAGCTGTGAATTGCCCTGCTCAAAACATAAGAGAAGAAGGACAATGCATATATAGTTAGGGTGTGCACTACATCTCTTTTTAGTTACATGTTAATGAAACATTTAGAAATGACAAGGTTACCATTTCTCTTGGTCTTATGTGAATTCTTTCATCTGCAAAATTGTTCTCCTCTTAACATGCTACTGACAGTATCAAGGTTCTTGTGGTACTCGAATTAGGAATAACAAATAACTACTTTTGAAGCATTTTGACTGAAAAAGATCTGGCCCTGTTCACACGAGTTACTCCCACTAGATGCTGCCGGAGAGACCAAGATAGCCAAGACTCTTACTGTTCTCAAGAGAACTGAAAATGAAATGGCAACACACATACACAGAATAGTATTTTTGACTCAGGCTAAGATGCAAATATAAATATTTTACTTTTTGGTGAATAAGAACCCATTTGATTTTTCACAAGGCTTTATCTTAGAACTCTAATGTAGCAAATTCTACTAAGAACCCTAAGAACTTGAAAGGAGAGGGAATAATAAAATAAACTTGAAAGAATGACAATGTGATACAGTAGAAGAGCACAGGGCTAGGAGTCAGAAGACATGGGTGGGAGGAAAATCCCTACCCCACCTGCAGACTGAGCTGGTAAGTGACTACTCTGACACATTCCTTATGAGAGGGAATGAGGGTATTTAATGTAATGATGTTTAGGTTACTCTCTGCTTTTACATTCTATGGCTTTATAGATTCTCATTGCATTTGCTTTTTTAAAAAAACAAATACAAGAGGGGCACCTGGGTGGCTCAGTGGGTTAAAGCCTCTGCCTTCGGCTCAGGTCATGATCCCAGGGTCCTGGGATGAAGCCCCAAATCGGGCTCTCTGCTCAGCAGGGAGCCTGCTTCCCTTCCTCTCTCTCTGCCTGCCTCTCTGCCTACTTGTGATCGCTGTCTGTCAAATAAATAAATAAAATCTTAAAAAAAAAACAAAACAAAACAAATACAAGAATTTTCATTCATGTTTGATTCTTTATAAAAGTAGAAGTTTTCAAAATGGCTTAATAATGTTAACAATTTCCTTATGTAACTAAGAAGCCCTTTTGATTTCAATACAGTTTTTCTTGTTTCTTATCAAAGTCACCCTGGGTCTTTTAAAACTCAAATAAGAAATAATATAAAGTGATATTCTCATCCTACCAAGAATTTAAAATTCATTTCACGAATGTTAATTTTTTTTTTTTTTTTAAGGATCAAAGCTTTAAGCTTTTTCGTTCAAGTTGACAACAGACCAACCAAACACATTCTCATTTTTGTTCTTCTCATTTAATGCTATAAAAATAGCTACCATTGGTGAAATGTATTTTCCTCACTGGGATATGGAGGGCAACATAAAAAAGTTGTATGTTAACAAATCAAAGCTATACTAAAGAATTCTCAGGGGATAACTAGCCAACAGAGTTGACAACAAGGCAATCACCAGGCTCAAGAGAACTCCAGATTTTTTGTTTTATTTTTAGTGTCTATGATTTATATTCAGAAATTATCATTGGTAGTTGGTTTGGTTCACAGGAAAGAAAAATCATTGACATTTTTGTTTACAAATAAAAAATGTGGACTGAGCATTACTTCCAACAGAAGTACTAATTCCTAACAAGATAACTAAAGAAAAACCTCACAGAGGATATTTTGAGGAAAAAAAAAAAAAAAAGGCTCCAGAACCACTTTCTAAGTAGATAACTCTGAAGGTTAAATATTAGAAAAGCACTTAAAACTTATTCTTAAAAAAAGGTAACACACATACCTCTGTGATGCATTAGATTATCCCAGAAATTTTACAACATCTTAGAGACCACCAATATCTTTTAGTGATGAATTGTTGACATTCACTGGATAAATGAATAATGAATAAGTATACAATAGACAACCTGACAGACTGACAAGCTAAAGGCAGAATAACCAAAAGACTGATCAATTCAATCAATTTAAATGATTATATAAATCATTTAATTTTATAAAATATTTCAGATTTTTATTTCCTCCCAGAATTTGCAGGTACTAAATACTACCATAATTCAAACCTGGTAATTCGTACTCAGTATGCAAAAGTGCTAGTGAGCCCAAGTATATTCCCTGGCAGGAAAAAAAAATAGTGTATTAAACAGTGTTGGTTCAAAGTTATTCACTCAGCAAATACTGACTGATGAGAGCACCAGGGTATGGATACAGAGATGAAACATTTACAGTCTCTGCCTTCAAGCAGGTTTTCTAGCTACTTAAATAATCATACATAATTATATGTGTTCATGTATAAAATAACTACAAAAGAGGCAGACAAATGTGTAACTTCCAAAGTAGAGTTATTTAGATATGCTCTGGGATTTCAGAAAGGTAAAGCAATAAGAAAGAAGGTGGCATTTCATCCACGTCTTCTTGAATATGTTGGGATTTCAACAAAAGCTCAATTAAGCAAGAGGAAGGCATTCAAAAGGTAGGCACCTGGCCTGGGCTGATATTTTATTGATCTGCCTCACTTTCCCATAGCAGTTGTTAAAATATTGACATATCTATATCTGAGGGTATAGAGGGAACCAGCCTCTGTCCCAGTTTTCCCCAGAACCCTCCCACCATTCCAGCAGCAGAGAACTCTCTCATGGGACCTCCTGAAATTGAGAAACCAAAATTTTAATTTGGGACACAGCAAGGCTCCCTAAGATCCTGCTTCAGTTTTCAGTCTATGCTTTTGTTTTATAAAATTTTAAATATATTATATATCAACCTTATACTGGGCATTTTGAGGGGGAAAAAAAGAAAGGAACCCCAGTTTGGATTGTCTAGCATGCAGGGGACTACTGGAAAGGGATCTTGAAACCTGATTATGTAGGACGGTTTTGTTTTGTTTTTTTTTTAAGTTTTCGTTTATTAATGAGAGCGAGAGAGCAAGGGGAGGGGCAGAAAGAAAGGGAGAGAATTTCAAGCAGACTCCCCATTGAGGGGGGAGCCTGATGTAGGACTCGATCTCAAGACCCTGAAATCAGGACCTGAACCAAAATCAAGAGGTGGGATGCTTAATCAACTGAGCCACCAGGCACACCTACGTAGGACTTTAAATACCAGGCTGCGAAGTTTGGATTTCATTTTGGAAAGCATGAGAGGCTAAGAGGGAAGAAGGAGGCAGTCGGTAGAAGTAAAACTGAATTTTAAGAAAACTGATCTGGAAGTAGTACATAGGATAGACGAGAGAGGAAGAGGCAGGAATCAAATAGAACAGACACTATACTCTTTCAGTACCTACTTGCTAATAGGCATTCTGTAATCCTTACCACCTTGTACAGTAAATACTATCATGTCACAGACCAGAGACAAGAAGAGGCATTAAGACTCTTGCCCAGACTCATACAGTTACTACACAGCAGAGCTGGGATTTTACCCCAGGCCATCTAGCTCCAGAGCCCATCTCTTTAAGCAAAATGCTACACTATCTCTCAACAAAGCAGAAGATAGTGAGGACTTGAATTAGGAATTAGACCACAGTTGACCCTTGAACAATGCAGGGGGTGGGGTGTTAACTCCCACACAGTCAAAAATCCATGTATATTGAAAATCCCCCAAAATTTAACTAGTAGCCTTTTGTTGACCAGCAGCCTTACTGATAACATAGTCAAATAACATGTATTTTTATGTTACATGCATAATATACTATGTTCTTACAATAAAGCAAGCTAAAGAAAAAGTATTATTAAAATCGTAAGGAAATTACATTTACAGTATTAGACTGTATTTATTTTTTAAAATCTGTGTATAAGTGGACTTGCACAGCTTAAACCCATGCTATTCAAAGGTCAAATGTGCTTAAAGAAAATATTTTTAATGAGTGCAATATGACATGTGCATTAAAAAAAGAGAAAGAAATTAAAAATGCCTCTAAGCTTCAACGTCTGATAGAATTCAAGGTCCATCAGGAAAAAAAAAAAAAAAAAGGAAACTCAGGTGTAAAAACTAGCTTGGGAATAACAGGTGATGATTTCAGTGCCCGTGCCGACTGGAGAGGGACACTGATGTTCAGAAGATAGGATTATACTCTCTTCTGGAATAATTTTCAAGGAGAGTTAGTAGAAGCCAGGAGAGTGCTGGTCAGAAAGAGAGCAGAATGAAAACTTTGGAAGACAATTAGATTTAAAGGTCTAGAAGAGGAGTGAACAAGGATCTTAAATCTGAATTTGCCTGTGATATATAGGATAGATTGCAGGAAAAGTTAACTATTTATAAATAAGAATACTGTGCTATCTTTAATGTTTTTATCTTATACTTCATGTTAATGAATGCTTTAAATTAATGACACAAAATAAAAAGAAAAGTAGCATAAAATTGTCTATAGTCAGGGTAAAAATTTAGGGGAAAAGATACATATTGGAAAAGAAAAAAAAGGAATGGAATGTGCTGAAATTCTTTCCAGTGGTTGTGTGAGGTATTGCTGTTATGAAAAATTTAATTTACTATTTTGATCTTCCATGCATATGCAATATGATCATATAAGTTACATAATAAAATACATTTATTAAAACATAGTTACACTGGCACAAACCAGCACTGGTCAACATTAATATAGCTAATTGTTCCACTAATAATATAATCAATTGTATTGATTGCATTTAATATTTATATTAATTTTTATGCTTGACCAGTAAAATTTGGGTACAGTAAAATTTATAGCACTTGCTATTAATTCTAAATACTTTATGCAAGTTGGAGATCCAGGGTTGTTTATTTTTTGTTTGTTTTATTTTTTCAGAAAATAGTAGAAACCACCATATGCATGTATTTTCTGAGGGGGAAACCAATCCCCATGAGTAATCTGTATAATCTTTCCTCAGGCTCTAGACATTTTCCACTCCCACAGCCACCCAAAGCTGTGCTCCAAATTTTGGGAAACTTCCCATAGAAAGAAACCCAAACTGCCCAAGTGGTCAAAGCTTTAATAAGTGCTTTATTAAAGATAAATAATAGCTTAGTGCTGTCCTATTCTGTAAAGAACCCAATTCCCTAGAAATGTCAAGGATAACATGGATTTGTGAGCCGTTCTACAAAAATGGGAATAAGCTATGTAAGTCAGGATTTCTTCAACTTGACTTGGAGCCAGCTCCTTTCTGTTCCTAAAGGCACAAATCTCAATTAAGTGCCAAAATAGAGAAAAGGTATCTATTTACTTTCCATCTCATGGTCTCTTCAGGATTCAAAAGCCCATATGCTTCCAAATTCCACTTAATCTACACTCCCTTTCTCTTCCAATGCCCCATCCCTGAAAATCACCTCTCTTTCCTCCTACATCCTCTGTCAAAATCAGAGGAAATTGGATTAAACTAATATGTACTAAGCTTTGAATAACTGGGAGTTTTCCGAGAATAGTTTAACTTCCACATGTAATGACACATCTATACAGTTGTTCACACAGGTGTGTTAAGTATTTTCATACGTCTTCTTCCTTGCCCCCATTTATCTTTTTTGTTTGATTCCTCCCTTTGGTCTCTCCATTTACACCCACATTTTTCATACATATCTATGCCTCTTCTCTTCCAGTCAGCTATGTAAACAATCAATGGGTTTTTCTCTGTATTTATGTAACCTCACACACAGCTACACTACCAACACATGAGCAAAAATACACACACAGAATACACAGTACACTGATATATACAACATAAGCATATACATTTATAGAGGGATTTTTTTTTTGAGTTTTTTTTTTTTTTTTTTACTTTCTAGTTTCTTCTTTTTTTTTTTTTAATTTATTTTTATTTGTTTATTTACAGCATAACAGTGTTTACTGTTTTGGAATCACACCCAGTGCTCCATGCAGTACGTGCCCTCCCTATTACCCGCCACCTGGTTCCTCAACCTCCCACCCCCCCCACCCCCCTGCCGCCCCTTCATAACCCTCTGGTTGTTTTTCAGAGTCCATAGTCTCTCATGGTTCATCTCCCCTTCCAGTTTCGCTCAACTCCCTCTCCTCTCCATCTCCCCATATCCTCCATGTTATTTGTTATGCTCCACAAATAAGTGAGACCATATGATACTTGACTCTCTCTGCTTGACTTATTTCGCTCAGCATAATCTCTTCCAGTCCCGTCCATGTTGCTACAAAAGTTGGGTATTCGTCCTTTCTGATGGAGGCATAATACTCCATTGTGTATATGGACCACATCTTCCTTATCCATTCATCCGTTGAAGGGCATCTTGGTTCTTTCCACAGTTTGGCGACCGTAGCCATTGCTGCAATAAACATTGGGGTACAAATGGCCCTTCTTTTCACTACATCTGTATCTTTGGGGTAAATACCCAGCAGTGCAATTGCAGGGTCATAGGGAAGCTCTATTTTTAATTTCTTAAGGAATCTCCACACTGTTTATAGAGGGATTTTTTATCACTATTTTACTGAAAAAAGGAGGAAAATATTATACATATTATACTTTATTAGATATTACATGTTATTATACAGCACATTACATATTGTTATGTAGGTATGTGTTTTGTTTTTGTTTTTTGTTTTGTTTTATTTATTGCTTTTCTCATCTAACAATATCTTCTGGAAAGCTCTCTAAGTCATCTGGTGTAGTACTAATTTGTTCTTTTTAATAGTAGTATAATATTACATAAGAATGACATAACTTATTCCATGATTTTCATATTAATGGAAATTTACTATATTTCCATTTTTTTGCCATAACAAACAACATTGAAATAAACATCCATTTACTTGTATCTTTATACATTGTGCTTTTATTTCTATGGAATAGGATCTTATGAGTATAAAGATTTCATGCATATATTTAATTTTAATAGATGCTGCCAGATTGCTTTGCAAACAGGCTGTATGCTTCACATTTCCAGCAGGATTGTATGAAGTACCCTTTCCCCCACATCCCAGTCAGCATTAGATTCTACAATTCTATTCTGGTTCTGTCAGGCTGATGAGTGTGAAGTGATATATCACTTACTTCCAATTTGCCTTTCCCTTACTGCTAGTAAACTGAACATCTTTTCATATGCATATTGGCCAAGTGCCCCGAAAAATAAAGAAGTTTTTTTTTTTTTTTTCCTTTTTGGGGGATAACCTACTAGCGTTTTTTAAAGTATACCTAAGAAAAATCTTACCTGACCCATCCACGCGAGTAAAACGGGGTTCTGTGTAGAAAGCTGAAACAAAGTCAGTCTAGAAAAGATACTCAGCTGTGTGCTATAGAGAATCATTGAGGAATTCCTTCATTCTAGCCTAAAGTACCTAAGAGTGTTCAAATTGGCCAAGGGTTTGTGTTGTGTGGTTGTGGATTGATAGAGAAAGAAAGTAAAGGCACAAGGACTGAAGTTCATGGGTGGACAGCCAAGTAGTCAACATTGCCTTTGGATTTCTTGTATTTCTACAAGTGCTACAATGCACAGGCCCATCTGCTCTCCGGTAGGACACATCCCATTGGGTAATAAATTATAGCGCTGAGATATTATGGCAACATGAACCTTCCTATGAATTCCCACAAGAGCCATAAGACGGAAATGTACTATAAATCAAGGAACATACACAAAAGATTCCATAGAGAGTTCTAAGAGATGTCTACATATACATATATATTCACATAATTAGTTTTCCTGGTCATGTTCCAATGTTGAATAGTTCGGGAGAAATATACATATAACATTAAAATCATCCCATTTGATTTTCAATGGTAAGGAAAAATTTGTGAGTAGCAGATTGAATGTATATTCAAAAGTGTCTCTTTGTTTATTTTTTTCTTTTTCTTTTTTCATCTTACTTGAGAGTAGTGGTGGAGTAAATATGAAAGTCTGGGATTATTTCCTTCCAAGAATGTACTCAGTGAAATTTTAAATTTGAAGTATTTCTCCAAAAGGACTGAAGAATAAAGGAGGACTTCATCAGGTAGGTCATAAAACCACTAAACATTGTGAAATCAGAGCTGTAATGATGCTCCAAATTAGCTTCCCTGAGGAGGGGATTCTAGCCGCAGCCTTTGTTAAGTGCTGTAATGTGTAGTGAGTAAAATGAATTATTCATGTCATACTTGAACATACTCTGGGAATTTCTGAAGGACTCCAGGAGAAAAATATGATTTGTCTTTCAGGGAATGAGAAGAATCTGGATCCTGATTTCAAGCAAAGGATACAATCTAAGAGCGGCTTGCATTCATTTCACAACCTTTAGAATTTCTCCCCACTTTGTAAAAGCAGAGGAAGTATAAGTTAATCAATTGGGTGAAAACCCGCACTATTTATGTAGAGCATTCTTCTGAATTCTCAGAAGTGGGACTTCCATTCCTGATGCGTGAGTTGCATTCTGCTTGCCTTGCTAAGTACACAATTGCTGCTATTTGTGTAGATGAATTATTTCTCCTATAACAAGGCTGGAATTACATTTGGGAATTTAATTCAAATTAAGTATTAATAATAGGAGCAACCTTCTTAATGTCATTAAAAAAAAGTGCCATCAGTACTTAAAACGTAAGTCATCGCAAAGCATCCTCCCTTCCCCTGCATACCTTCAGGTTCTAATTCCATCATGAAATAGTCTGTCAAATTATTTTCTAAGTTGTTACCCATGGAAGGAAGGGAATGCAAGTGAGATTCAATGTTCATTTACTTGAGATTGCTTTAAAATACTGGTTTGTTTTGTTTTGTTAAAAAGAGAATATACATCAGATGTTTATTCTCTTGGGGGGAGGAGGGGGTGTGGTGGCACAAATGACCTAGAAATGCTTTCAAAACCAAAACAAACAAACAAACAAAAAATAAAATTTACTCTAGCTGCATTACTTGTGCTTAAGTGTTGTTTATAAAAAGTTGACTAGTAAAGAATTAAGAAAATATGAACCCAGAATGCTTCTAAATTTAAAATATTACTCAGCAAAGTAATGTTCTTTAAACTTTCAAGACCCATGCCTTGGTTAATAGAAAAGAATTAGGAATGTCTCCCTTTGGGATAACAAAGTATTAATAAGCATATACTAAGGAACAGACCCTTCAGACTGGCGGAGACCCAGACAATGGAAAGGTCCCAGTCTCTGCTCTTCATACCCACTGACCCCTGCCTTCTCCTCTTCCTTCTGTGTGACTGTATCCTAGACCAGCCCCTAGACTGCTAAAGGCCACCCATCCCATATATCATGCTGATAGCTTACTGAAGAGAGAAACACTAATTGTGGAATGAAGTCTTTTCTGAGACCTTGCCATTTGCCCACAAAATGAAGCTCCCCAGAGCAAGAGGCAGGCAGATCTGTAGCTTGATGAAGCAGATGGCTGGAGTTTGACCAAGTCCTACTTCAAACATTCTTAGTTGTCCTGTGGTGAAAAGAGGACTTAGTGTACTTCTCCTACCCCCAAAAGGGCCTCAAAATGCAACAGAGCACCCCTAGAAGCAGAGTAAGAAAGAGGGCAGAGAAGGGGCCCAAGCTGTCTAGATAGTGCTGAGCACGGCCTCACCTTTGTTCCCACACCTTCCACCTGGATCTGTGTTGGTCTTTCTTGACCTTACCTTCCCGTGTCATGGGAAGATAACCGTTTTTTCACTTTAATTTTGCCTCTGAAGATTCTGGTCATTTGGCAGAGATCTAGAAATCTTAATAAAAATATAAATATCATCAAAATATCATCAAATATCATCAAATATAAATATCATCAAAAAGAATAATATGATATGATACTCAAAACTTTGTCCCTTTACAGTAGAGTATAAATTATCTGAGGGCAAGAAACCATGTCCATTTCTGTTCATGCTATAAACACAACGACTAATACAGCACCTGGCATGGAGCAGCTGCTCAATAAATATATTAACTAGTAGTTCTCAAATTTTAGTGGGTATCAGAATCACTGGAAGTTTTGTTAAACCACAGATTACTAAACCCCATCCTCAGTTTCTGATGCAGCAGATCTGACGTGGGATCTGAGATTTGTATTTTTTTTTTTAAGATTTATTTTTTTTTGAGAGAGAGAGAAAGAGAGAGCACAGGTCGGGGGTAGTGGTGAGGGGGGCAGAGGGAGAGGGAGAGAGAAACTCCAAGCAGACTGAGCACAGAGCTCGAGGCAGGGTTAGGTCTCACAACCCCGAAGCTCAGCAGACTTCAGACGAGGCCACCCAGGCACCCCTGAGAATGTGCATTTCTAACAAGTTCCCAGACGCCATTGCTGCTAGTAGTCCCGAGACCACATTTTAAGAAACACTGTATTAAACCACACAAAATTACCATTTTTCTTGGTCCAAAATGGCCAAATATTAGCATTGTATGTGACTTGACTTAATGTTTTTATGAGTTAATATGTATAAATGAATGGATAAATATAATGTAGGCATTTAAATTCTTTGAGTTTATTCATATCCAGAAGCCATAACAAGTGCATATGACAAACTAGGGAAATGGGCTCTGGAATGAGACAGACCCACATTTAAATTCTTACCCCAACACTTAACTAGGTGCGGAGCCCCAGATAAATCACCTATCTTCTAAGTTTTCTTGTCTCTAAAATGGGGGTGATGCACTGGTTGTGAAGACTGAATGAAATAATATATGAAAAAAATAAAAAACAAAAAAACAACGCAAAAAAACCCTGCATCGTATCTGGCATGTTGTAGATATTCAATGAAAAGTAACCAACATCATTATTGTTAGTTTCACCATTATTATTATCATCTTAACTTTGTCTCACTCTAGAAATTAGAATAACTCGTGTTCTTCCATGTGATTTCTCTACGTAGCGAGTAAACCAAAATTGGGAAAGGTTACGTAAGAATCATTTCAAAACACCAATGGTTCTTGCCCCTGACAATGTTTTTGTTCTAACAGGTTAACACCTGCTCTAATTCCAACAGTACACTCGGGAACCTCACATGTCAATCTAATAATAGCAAAATTCCACAAAATTCAACTAAAAGTTGTTGAGATGAAAGGGTCAGAAAACAGTGTTGGAGGTCTAAAACAGCTTCAAACTCAACATCTGGGATAGTTGGGGGAAACTACTTAAACTTTCTCAGCCCGTTCTCTCAAATGGGAAAGGAAATCAACAGCACTTACTTCTCGGGCATATTACGGGGATTAAATATTGTATGCACAGATGCATATAAAATGCAAAACACACATAAGTATTCTTTATGTAGTATGTAGTGAACAGTCTCAGTTTCAACCACACTATTCTACTGTCCCTAAAAGTCTACCCCTACATGTCACACCTGTGTGTTAACTAAGAGTTTATAAAATGTGGTCACTGTAGCCGCACAGTCCATGTCAGGACCACAGCCATCCCTCTACATTACCAGATGGCCCAGATACCTCAACCACCAACACCCCAGCCTCTCTGCATAGGCCTCCATAAGATTTTGGTTATATAACAAAGCCACTAGCTACACAAAGAGGGAAAGAGATGGACTGAGAATAGGATAATTATGGGCAGAAGGAAATGGAAGTGAATCCTGGAATGGCAGAATGGTGATGGGAAAAGACCCTATACCCACAAGAAGAATAGATCATGTGCTAGAACAGGGTAAGAAAAGTAATTAAAGCCAGGCTGCTGCCTAGATTAAGGAAGGGAAAAGAAAAAAAAAAAAAAAAAAAAAAGACAGGGCATCATAGCTGTTCACGATAGGGAAGGAATGAGTCAGGGAAGGGAGGAGAGAAAATAATGTAAGCAGTATAAGAGGCTCTCTTTATTCCTATCTTGGGCACAGATAGTTGAAACTCATCTCTGCTCTTAAAGGCAAGGGGAGTCTTGTAGACATGACCATATTAAAATAGCACACTTGATAAGTTCCAGTAAAGATTTTAAATTCCTTTGGCATGTCAAGGTGACCCAGTTACTGGGGCTATCCAATAAATGAGAGAAAATGGTAAATTACCTGGGTTTGAGGGCTCATTTTCTTTTAGATTTCATAAACATCATTTTGCAGATGCTGTTTAGAATAGCTATTTCTCATTCAATTGATGTTGAGAACATCAATGTTCTATTATGAGAATTTGGGGAAAGAGGAACAAACAGAGTGATTAATGAAAGGGGATTAGCAAAGGGAACATAGGAGCCCCCCTCCCACCTTACCTCACCTGCCCAACTATCACCCTCATAGAAAATCCAACCACCCCATCATACCTCTTTGTAAAGATCTAATGTGAGCTGCCTTCTTGACCCATCACAATGAAGAAAGCAAATGAAGAAAAAAGAGACAAGCATTTGCAAGGCTTGGAGTCTCAAACTTCTGTAGAGTAGTATTTGTTTCATGGAAATTTGAATCTAAGATTTTACAAACATCAGTGCAAAAACTGTGTTCACTCTACCCTTCCATATGTAATCTAGTGCCAGTCCCTAAAAGGGCTGTGAAGCTCTGCACAGACCACTTTATCATAATAGGCTCTTTTATCTGCTGCCAGAGAGCAACAAAAGAACACTTGCATGTCTGTAGAGATTCTAGGATTATGTTAGGATGGAAAATAGAAAGACAAATACTTCCTAAAATACTGTCTGTTACTCCCAGAATCACTATAGCAATACCCAAGCCAAGCAGCAGAGAAAAGCCTTAACACACTATGCAATTCAGCTACAACTCATCACTGCTGCTATAATTACAGGTGCCTGCCTTCCTCCTCTCAGATCCGGGTATAAAAGCCTAGGGCAGAATTTGTTTCTCAGCTGCAAAGAAGCTGAAGCTAGCAGTCAATAAACACACAGAACTCAGCATTTGACAGACAGGCTCTTACAGAATATAGAGCTACCCTGTTTATTGTTCAACAGCTCTTCCACACTCAGATTTTCAGGATAACAAAGAGGAGATATTTCTGGATGCTTCCCAAGTACAAGGACCAATTTCATTTTAAGACTCATAAGAATCCTGTAAGTGAGGTGTTATTATCCTTAATTTTTAAATAAGAAAATTGAGACTCAAAGGTTGAGCGAGTTGCCCTAGGTTATATACCTTGTAAGTGATGGAATTGGTTCTGGATTCCCAATCTTTCAGACCCATTATCCATGCTTTTTCCAGATCAGTCTGGAATCAAGCTCCTGGCAAAAGGAGGTTATTGGCAATGGGTTGTGGCTCTCATAACTTGGAAACAACACTTAAAAGCTGATGTGTGACAATATTCAAAGAAGAATTCTCTACCCAGATCCTTTTATGGGGAGATGGAGTGATTGGGATATAAGATTCCACTGTGGATGTATCCAGTTATGAGCAAATCAGAAAATACTGATTTTAAAGACACCATAACTATGATGAGCACTGGGTATTATACTTAACTAATGAATCACTGAACACTGCATCAAGGACTAATTATGTATTATACACTGGTTAACTGAACACAATAAAAAAATAAAATAAAAATAAATAAAGGCAACTCAAAAGATTAGGAAGAACACATCAGGGTAGCTAGAAAAGGGATGTTTAGGGGAACACAGAGTACCAACACACAGAATATCTAGAATTTCTGTCTTATTAAAATGGGATTGAAAACATTAGTGCTGAGGGTTCACAGACTATTAAAGAAAGGGGATAGTGTCCACAAGCCACATGAAAATTTGCCTTCTGATGCCTTTGGAAGTCACCCTCAGACACTGCTTCTGTACTGACAGTGAAACCACTCCCTTCTGAGCAGGCCAATAGATACCTCCTTCTAGTGATATGGATGCCTCTCAAATATAGAACCCAGACAGTCACCTACAATTTCCCACTCTGTAGATCACAGCATTATTCTGGCTTACCATTTTATCAGGGATTTAAGAAACCTTAGCATGTCCAGTTTTTAAAAATATCATCTCAAATAAATAGAACAAATAAATCTACTATTTAAGAGAATACCCTTTAAAGAAAATCTAGGTAAAACTAACCTAGCAATAAACCCTGAGGAACTACCCATTTCCAAATGTTAATTGTTATGTGGAAGTAGGCTTTTGAAGTTCAATTTAATTTCCTGAAAGCCCCAAACAACTCTATTTCCCTATAGAAAATAATGAAGCATCAGGGATGATAATATCATTAGCAAGTAAAACACCTGGAATTTGCTTAGCAAATCAAAAGGCAAAGAGAGGAGTGCTGTGCAACCATCGCTCCTCCTTCCCTAGTGATATCCCTAGTGAATCCTTCCCTAGCCCCAGCTCATCATAGATGCTACAGGGCCTCATCCTTGGAAGCAGGCAGAGAGGGCCAGGTCTACAGCTGCAGAGAAACATCATGATATTTATATGTCAGCCTTCTAATGGTCTACTGGGTTCTGGTCAACCATCCGGCCCCTCATGTTCCTAAAGGGCAACCCATTGACCTGAGTGAGGGACATCCCAGGACTTTTGTGGGGTCCAAATGCCCTTGTGAGGACAGCATAAGATCCACAAGTATCTGATCTAAATGAGCCTGAACCAATTACCAAAATCAAGTACTCTGTGTGGCAAAATCAACTGAATGATTGACAGATTATAACACTTGTTAGGTACTTACATGCCAGGCACATCACTAAGCACTATATGTGTTTACCTGTTTTAATCCCGAGAATAACCGCGTATGGTAGATAATATTAATATTCCCATTTTACAGGTAAGGAAACTTAGGAAGACTCAGCAACATGTGCCAGTCATACTGCTCATAGAAGCAGAGCCAAGTTCAAACTCATGTATGTCTAAACCCAAAACCCAAGTTCATGATCCTATAATAGAGGGACTGGTTGATAAATGACAAACATCTCTATGATGGAAAGCCACACACTGTTAAAAATTGTTATGGAAAAATACTTGGTGGGGCGCCTGGAGGGCTCAGTGGTTAAAGCCTCTGCCTTAGGCTCAGGTCGTGATCCCAGGGTCCAGGGATGGAGCCCCAAGTCAGGCTCTCTGCTCAGCAGGGAGCCTGCTTCCTCCTCTCTCTCTGCCTGCCTCTCTGCCTACTTGTGATCTGTCAGATAAATAAATAAATAAATAAATAAATAAATAAATAAATAAAATTAAAAAAAAAGAAAAATACTTGATGACAGAAAAATATCCCAATAAACTGTTGAGTGAAAAAAGTAACAAACATGTACAGTAAGATTCAAGAATAAACCTCAAAATGTCACCTATGGTGAGGTCACAGGTGATATATACTTACATTATGATTTTCTATATATTTTCTATTTTCTGCAATAAATATGTATTACCCTGATACTCAACCAAAGTATTTTGCTTTAATTTTTTTAAAAAGCTAGTAAATAGAAATAAAATGATAACAGTGTTTTTGCCTCAATGTCATAATTATGAGAAGTTTTATTTTCATTTTTATACTCCTCTATATTCTCCAAATGTGCTACAAAGCATTACTTCATGACTACACACACACACAGACACACACACATTAAAAATTCTAAAAAGTTCCTTCCTAACGTGTTTACTTGGTTGCTCAGGGCAGAGAATAGCAGCGGTACTTTAGTATTCACTCTCCATGACTTCTGTAGGAATAGACCCTGGAATCTTTAGCTGAGCACGTTTCACACTATAGGACTTCAATTCTCAGCCTCCTATTTGCTCAGCTGTAGCCACATGATGTTAGGTAAAAGCTCTGTACAACATCCAGGAGGTGTCCATCCATCTTGCTACGAAGAAGTTGCATGAGATCACTAAAACTCCACTTTAGCCTATGAGAAAGGCCACACCAAATGACAGACCCAGATGCTAGAATAGAGAACTGGAAACACCATGAACCTCAGAAAGCTGTAGAACCAGTACACCACCCCTACACTGCCCACATCTAGACTCGTGTGCAAAGAGAGGTGAACATCTATCTTGTCTTGTTTTGATTTTCCAGGGTGTAAAGGGATATTTCCATGATATGTCACTGAGTCTACATCCTAACTAATACAGTACTCAAATACTTTAAATAATTTAGACTAGTTCCCTTTCTCTCTCTTCACCTGTGTGTGTGTATGTATGTTCCATGATGCAGGGACCTTGTTCTTTCTACTCTCAAATTCTTAGTGTCCTAGAACCCACCACAGTATCTGGCATATGGTAATCAATTAAACATTTGTTAAATGGATAATTAAAGAATGAATGAATAGATAGATAATGAAATGAAGTAGTAGTTGCTTGCACAGAGATGTAAATATTATAGATATGTATATATTAGAAAAAATGCAGTATATTATATGGTATATATTAGAGTTAACATATTTCCTCTAAATATTAGAGGAAAGTTATTTCCATATATGTACATTTTAAAATATTATATCAAACTAAATGTAAATTCCTTAAAAGTCAATAAGATGAGTCTTCATTCTAACAATGTACTGAAATAAAATATTGAAAAAGAACCTATTGAATGGGGAATTGAGAACAACACATCTTGGGCACTTGGGTGGCTCAGTGGGTAAAGTGGCCAAATCTTGATCAGGTCATAATCTCAGAGTTTTGGGATTGAGCCCCAAGTTGGACTCTGCACCCAAGAAGTCTGTTTGAAGGTTCTCTCTCTGCCCCCTCCCTGCTTATGCTCTCTCTCTCTCTCTCTCTCTCAAATAAACAAATAATCTTTAAAAAAAAAAAAAAAGAAAGAAAAGAGGAACATACATCTTGCTGCCTGTTAGTTAAAAAACAGCACCATTAGGAATCTTCATATAATGTATTTTTTTAAATAATCAACCATATTTTCAGGAAACTTTCATATTTACTGGAACTTTACTTATATCTTGCTTCTCAAATATTGTTTTATGTCAATAATCAAAGAGATGAACCAGATATCAATGCTGAAGTTATTGAACATGCTCAGTATTGAGAGTGTTCAATAATTTCAGCATTGGTATCTGGTAAATTCACCAGTACCTGGTGAATTGAATGGCAATTTAATTTTTAATTAAATGTTTAATTTAAATTAAAAATGGAATCAAAATTGAGAGTTGACAGGATGCTTTCAGCATCCTCCTTACAACCATGGTACAAAGCATTATTTTATCTTCTAATAAACAATTTAGCTTTATCACTCCTCCTTGAAGAATAATTTTAATAAAAGAGAGGAAGAGAGATTACTTACACTAAATAGGGCTTTTTCTTATTAATATGCAGGGATATTTTATATTCAAGTTTAGCAGCCTTATAATAGATACAATAGAGAAGAACAATAAACAAATTGGACAGTTAAAACTCTCTTCACAGTTTGCTTATAAACTATGGCACTTTGAAATCCTAGCTAAGATTCTATCCTTGTTTGTACTGAAAATGCCGATGTAGTCTGGCTACCTGCTAGGAAATAAAAGATGTATAAAATTCAACAAAGTTAGAGAAATTCACTTCCATTAATATTTACTTGTGGCTATCAAGTTTAATAAAGTCAGAGACTCCAACCTAACACCAATAAATGAATACCCTTGAGCAAATGTGAATTTATTAATTTTTCTTCTATTGTGAGCATTTTGTGTATCCTACATATATACAAATTCATCCTACACAAATGGAGAGGTTAAAAACATAGTAATTCTGGAACTACAATTAGATGAATATATGTGAATAAAATGTACTGTGAAATCATGTCATATAAAATAATTTTTCATGATTTGCCTTCCAAAGAACTGCACACCAGCAGATACATTTTCTGAAATTAAATATTTACAAGTTCTCAATTGTTAAATGCCCTCTGAACTGTTTTAATTAAAAGACTTTATAACATTTGAACACAAATTGGCAAACACTGTTTAGCCCAATTAAAAAAAAGAAACTTCTGAGGAATGGCAAACTTACTCTGATGAATTCCTTCAATATTTGTCTTAAAATTATGATTATCATGTGATTATGATGCTTTTAATACATTAGACTATCTAACCAATCTACATATACTAAAATCGTACCATCAATGAAGTGTCTTGTCTATATAATTCTGTATAGTCTCCCAAAGGGCAAGTTAAATTATAGGAATATATTTAACAAACTAATGTTTAAACCTAGTAGGCAGCAAATATGACAAATGTATTTACCAATAATTTGGACCAAATATTATCAGTTTTAATGTTGAAGTGGCATATGGAATTATTGACAATGTCTATCTTAAACAAATACCTAAGAGCGTTCTGGTTTCAATTCAAACATCATGTCCAGATTTCAACTCTTGGCACCATAACTTAACAATGACCCAGAGACTGTCATCAGAGCAATGAAGTTGGGAGTAGGGGTGAGCATACAATCATCCAAGAGGTTTCTAATGAACACAACCTAGGTTAGACTCTATTTTTAGCCTAGATTCCAGGCTATTTACATGTATTCTTGGCAGCCAAGTCAGTGTCCTACAGCAACTGTCTACCAGAATTATTTTCTGATAGATTTGGGGGAAACTAAATTTTAAATTGATATATTTGGGGCTCCCTGGGTAGGAGGTTAGGAGGGAAAGGTCCCACAACTATACAACATCTTAGACATTATTTGGAAAATAACCCCTGTTTAATGTCTCTTTGGGCTGTGAGCTCAGTTATATCAATATGACTATTCAAATGCTTAGGTTTAAAAGAATCAGTCAGCTTTCCCAGGGGTATGTTGTGAGACCAACACCATGTATGTTATGAGAGGTAATAAAATATCTAAGCCACAATCATCACCTATAAAATTTACTCATGGTTATATACAATCTAGTCATGATCATCAACTGCTAATCCAGAAAACTGAACCATCTGCCCATCATAAACAGATGAAGTATAAATTATAAGGTCAAAACACTTTGGAGCATCTATCTCAGTAATTGATCCTCAACCTGCCTTTAGAGTTTGTTTCTTTTATGTATATTACATAGGAGTTAAAAAAAAAAAAAAAGCAAAGGTACTACAACCATGCAGCTGTAAAAAATGAAACACTTTAAATAGGTTAATAACAGAGAGGGAGACAAGCTGTAAGAGACTCTGAACTAGAGAGAACAAACTGAGGGTTGCTGGAGGGGTGGTGAGGGCGGGTATGGGTTAACTGGGTGATGGGCATTAAGGAGGGCACTTCATATAATGAGCACTGGGTGTTATATGCAACTGATGAGTCACTAAATTCTATTTCTGAAACTAATAACATGCTATATGTTAACTAACTTGAATTTAAATAAAACAAAAAAAATGAAACATTTTTTCCACAAAATACTTAGGTTTGGGAACCAGGGATTTAAATTATTTAAAGCTCCTTCCATTCTGAGTGAAACAAGGTTTGGGAGCCACTGGTCTGATCAAAGTCTGTTCGCAATGCTTGAATTTAACCTACAGAATCCCTGTCTAAACACAGACCTTTCAGAAGAAGCAAAACTCAGTCCAGATTGTAAAAGACAATCAATGTATGGAACAGCAAAAGGAAAAGAAGTCTATCTTACATAACAAGATGATGGTGAGTGACTGGAATATTACCCCTGATCTCTAGGAAGGCTTTGTGAGGGATCAAACTAGAATTCTCATGGAAAAAACGACTGAATGGAAAACTGCTCTTTCCTTCATGTCCTGGAGGCAGAATTCAACTGTATTTTCACCTGCTCTAGCATCAGTTCTGCTATGATGGGCAGGCTGCTTCCAGGAAACCCAAAAACTAGGCTTAAGATCGAAAAGTGTTTTTCAAGGTGTATTTAATCCATTCCTCCTATAGATTATCATAAAAATCTTGAGGCTGCCTCTCCTTGATCCCACTCTTGATGGTTGAGAATCACTGATCTAAAACCTCATTATCTTCAACATCCAAGAAACTTTCCTAATAAACTTAATTTTTTGAAGTTTGAAAACTTAAAAATAAATTCCAAACATTAAAGTGTATTATAAGTTGAATACAATTTTCCAAATGGTCCTCTGGATTTTCCAATGTGGCAGGTGGGAGAGAAGGAGGCACCTTCACCTGTCTTTACCCACCTCTATGCTGAGCCCCCTACCACTGGGTATATCTTGGGAAAAAAGAGCCAAATGTAAGTCAGAAATACTTTGGGAAAGATAGTGAGGTTAATGGTATAGGGGTAGCACCAAAGTCTATATTATGCCTTAAACAGTAAGCTCCACAAAGACTGCCTAGCACAGCTCCTTGATAAAGATGCCAGTGTAATCATAGAAAAGTCCCACTTATCTATCCCAAATAACTGTATCAAATCTGTTTATGTAACTTTCCTGAATCGACCCAAATGGATCAAATACAGTCAATTGCATGACTTGAAATACAAAACTTGAATAACAGCTAAAAGTTCACCATGGGCAGATGGATGAAGAATGAAGTATATATGAAATCACACACAGCTTTCCAGAAAATTTTTGTGGCCACAAACTAGAAAAACTATGCAGTTGTGAAAAATCTTAAATGAAAGGACTTAGCATGATGTCTTTGCATATTATTTTTTATGTTAGCTATGGCTTGTTTCCTACTTGTATTCTGCATATTTGATAATGCCAATCAAACTCCCAATGTTAAAGAAGAAACAGAAATTATGGCCCTGCTCTTCTATAAAGCTACCGACTCAGAATAAGTTTGTTCTATTAGATGATAAATGCTTTTCAATGTGTTTATAATAGTTTCAAGTGCATTGCGAAGAAGAATATTTGCGAGTAATTTAGAAAAGACGGACTATTTTAATGTTTATGCACAGTTTAAGTTTATGCATTAAATGTACATGTAATTAACAAGTATTACTTTCCTTCAAACATACACGGTAAATAAGCAATTATACTTTCAATTCTAAAAGACATTTTCTGCTATTAAGCAGAATGTTCTATGCATTTTCCTATTAATTCCAATATTATCCTTGAAAGACAGACACATAGCAAGTAACATCAATTCTATAGACATGGAAACCAAGGTCCAGTATAATTTAATTATTTTTCCTAATTTATGATCACTAGATGACAAAACTAAGAGTAACATTCATAACTCAAACAACTAAACTCAGAGTTCTGGGTGCTGAGTGCATGTAGAATTAGAAAATATTATTAACAATGAACTTACTCTACTAAAATTATTTTTAATTTAAAATGATTTTATTACATAATATATATATAACTGCAACATAGTGACATATATATAACTACATAGATATACATATATAATGCTTCAGGGAATGAAGAGCTCTTCAAGTCAGACAATAAACATTGAGAATTTCTTGGAGGCCATTTTTTTTTTTTTTTTTTTTTTTTTGACAGAAAGAGAGATCACAAGTAGACAGAGAGGCAGGCAGAGAGAGAGAGAGGGAAGCAGGCTCACCGCTGAGCAGAGAGCCCGATGCGGGGCTCGATCCCAGGACCCTGAGATCATGACCTGAGCCAAAGGCAGCGGCTTGACCCACTGAGCCACCCAGGCGCCCCTGGAGGCCATTTATTTTTATTCCTCAAAGAAGCTAAGAGTACTTTTAAATTGTCCTCCAATGCATTTTTCCTTAGATTAACAGGAAACTTTTCTTTGCTTAATCATGTCATCTGGCCACATGTTAAAAGGACATTGCTTTATTTCATTTCAGGGTTTCACTTCAAAGGTATCTGCAATCCCAGACCAAGAACTTCTTAAAGGCTTCAATAATGGAGGACAAGGATGGGTCCTTTGCTTTCATTTCAGTAAGACAGAGAAGGGATATCCACTTATTCTTCATAAAACACAAGCAGCAGCCTAAGAAACCACTTGACTGCTTGTTGCACACTAAGTAAAGCTCATCCTTTCACCTTCAACGGCTTTCCAGAGGCTACATACAGAAGTTGAAGTCCTGCGACGTAAATATTAAAGTTCTGAAAAAGCAAGGCCTTCTCTATCTTCCATAGATAGAAAGACAGATAGGAGGACAGAGCTGGTCCATTCCCTCTCCCAAAGCTCAACTTCTTAACTTCTGACTAGATTTCCTCTCTTGTGCTGAGTCTTTTGTCAGTGATATACTCCGTTCCTCCCGCAACTTCCCTATCACATAGGTTTTATAGGCCCCAGGGAGAGTCACATCTCTTCCATAAAAATTCAAATCCACAATAATCTCCTTTAAACAACTATTATATATCTTTTCAGCACCTCTCCCTCTATATATAAAATTTTTTAAAATATTTTATTTATTTGACAGAGAGAAATCACAACTAGGCAGAGAGGCAGGTGGAGAGAGAAGAGGAAGCAGGCTCCCTATGGATCAGAGAGCCCGATGTGGGGCTCCATCCCAGGACTCTGGGATCATGACCTGAACCAAAGGCAGAGACTTCAACCCACTGAGCCACCCAGGCACCCCTCTATATAAAATATTTTTAATTAGACTACAAACTCCTTAAGGCAGAAGCTAGGTCTTAGATTTCTATTGGCCTGACACATAATATGTACTCAATTACTATTTATTGTATGAGTAGAAGAGGTTAAGCTATGGACCCAGGGGAAAGAGGACCTTGGCAGGCACAGAAGAGGAGAAAGGAGAATGACAAAAAAGAAGGAGAAAAAGAGAAAAGGGATAATCTATGAGATAATTTTTTTTAATGTTATGTTAGTCACCATACAGTACATCACTAATTTTTGATGTAGTGTTCCATGATTCATTGTTTGTATATAACACCCAGTGCTCCATGCAATCCATGCCCTCCTTAATACCCAACCCAACTGGGCCAACCCATCCCTCCCAACCCCCTCCCCTATGAGATAATGTTCTAGGAAAGAAAGATGAAAAAAATGAAGTAGGCAAATGTCTAGGGGAGCTACCTAGAACCAAGGCCTTTTCCTAAAATGGATGCAAAGCACAGAGTGAGAGCCTACACTGGAAAATAATATAATTCACTGAAAAAAAAAATCACTAGACTAACAGTCAGGATATTCATGTTTGGGTGTAAAATCTGAAACTAATTATCTGTGACCTTAAAAGCTATTTAACTGCTTTTGGCAATTCATCAGCAAATGGAGGATACTAGATTTGATGCTTTCTAAAGCCCGCTTCATCTTGAGAGAATATTCATTTCTTCTGGGCAAGGAAGGGCCTCCATTACAAGCTATGATAATCTGATACAGAAGCTTCAGTTGGTAAAGAGAAAGGCAATATTAAAAAGACAACATAAAATAGATCAAATGCCTATGACCATACTGAAGCAGGACATTTCTTTAATATTTGCTTTGCTTGTTTGATCATTTAAGCTGAGAAATATTCCCATCGTGATCGGTTAAGGACTCAAAGTAGGAAGACTGAGATAGACACTGAAATGGGAATTAGAGGCAACACTTTACAAATACTTGTTCTAGTTCAGTGATGGAAAAGTCATTTGTTGATTTTAAAGAGTATGCAAAGTATTCAAAGAACTTTTTGATTGGGAAGAGATATGTCAATGTAAGACTATCACTGATATCTTATTTAAAATAATCACATATCCTCAAAGATTTGGACCAATACAAGCAAAAAGATCAATTTACAAAGCACTGAGATGTCTGGTAAATCTAGAAAAGACTGTATCCAGTGGCATTTGGTTTCTCTGTTTTCTCAGTCTCCCCTTCACATCAGTGCTAGTCACTCAGCACTCCCTTAGGGATGGGGTAGTCTCTTCTGTATCTCAGCATCTCTGTCACAGACAGAATCAATCAGTATAATAACCTTAGCCTAACTTTAAGGTCTAGGGACTATGTGTTTTCCCTTCCAGAATATACTTGTCTTACAACAAGGCCATGGAAGAGGGCAAATGTGTAACTAAAAAGGAAGACTGACAGAATTACATGTGTCCATGGGGAGAATAATTGAAAGCCACAGCTTCCCAGACTCTTTCGTTTTGTTTTGTTGTTGTTGTTGTTGTTGTTGTTGTTTTTAAGAAGATTTTATTTATTTGTTTGAGAGCAAGAGAGACAGAGAAAGCACAGAGGGAGAGGGAGAAGCAGGGAGCTGAGCAGGGAGCCCAATGCAAGGGCTCCATCCCAGGACCGTGAGATCATGATCTGAGCCAAAGGCAGACATAACCAACTGCACCACCCGGGGCCCCTCCCCGGACTTTTTCAGATCTTCACACATAAGCCCTGCTGCTGTCTAGTGACCTGGCTTTCCACTAAATCCAGAGAAGAATGTTGAGTTGTTAGTTCAGAAAATAAATGGTTGAAATCAATCTATAAGCAAATACTATATTTGAATGCTGCCATAAATGCAGAGGTACATCAAAGGCCAAATACAAAAATAAGATGAAAAATTTAAAAAAATCTTACGGATAGATTTTGATGGTCATCTCTAATCTCCTATTCATATTGGTTTTATCAGATTGGTTTTATTAAACCAATTGCTTTAAAACTTGTTGCTTTGAAATACAACAATATGAAATGTTTGGCCCTAAATTTGTGAGGCGTGAGTCGAAGGAGACTTATTTGTCTGGGGATCAACAGGGAGTGAGAAAAGTCTGTGCTCCTTATAGAACCTATGGAATGTGGGACGGGCTGGAAGGTGAAAACTGGTGACTTCTAGGCTGCTTGTTGCTTTCGATTTTGTCAACTCAGATTTTTTAAAACAGATTTTTAAATTGTGTACAATTAAAATCTTGAAGATTTTCATACGAAAACTTGGGTTTGGGGTTTTTCTTTTTTAATTATCGAAGAACTGGACAGCTTTCAGTAGACAATTCCACAAGGAAAGAAACAGCTGGAAGTGTGTGAATAATCTCATAATAGATGGAACCTTGACTTTCATGTTGGGACTGGCTGTTCTTCAGAGTTTCCAGTGTAAAGTAGGAAACCACCCCTTTTTGAGGGAGAAGGGACCTAAGTGGGCTAAAATGTGGTAATCCAAATGCAGAATTTTCAGAAAGAGAGAGAGAGAGAAAAAAAGGACAGGATTAAAAAGACAACATAAAAGATCAAAAACCTAGGACTATACTGAGAACTTCTTTATTACCTCTGTAGTTTTTCTACTACAGATAAGCTTTGTTTATAAGTAAAACAACGATGAAACTTTAAACAAAAAGTCAAATCTTTTCATTTACAGAAAAGAATTCATTATCAACACTTACCCTCAATACCCTGTATACTCTCAAAGAATTTTAAATGCCTTTTGTGTTTGAAGTAAGAGACATATAATTCAATTTATTAGGTCAGTTCTTAAAAATATTTCCTTATTGAGGGGCGCCTGGGTGGCTCAGTGGGTTAAAGCCTCTGCCTTTGGCTCGGGTCATGATCCCAGGGTCCTGGGATCGAGCCCCGCATCGGGCTCTCTGCTCAGCAGGGAGCCTGCTTCCTCCTCTCTCTCTGCCTGCCTCTCTGCCTACTTGAGATTTCTGTCTGTCAAATAAATAAATAAAATCTTAAAAAAAAAAAAATTTCCTTATTGAAACTTGCTCCTAAACCTAGGTTCACATATATGATGAAAATCTAAAGAAAGCTTATTTAACCTACATTAAATCTTGATAATGCATTAATGAGTCTTTTAAAGGGATAATTTTAATTCCCCAATCTTCAACCATAAAGACTGGATAGTGCTAATCTGCCTTGCCCTTTCGATTAAACTTGTTAAGGGCATTCTATTTAGTCAGCACCCAGAATGGGCCATTAAAATTCTTGTTCGGTAAGAGTTGTGTTCAGTGCTCTGTTGTTTTAAATTCCATTAAATCCAAATGGTCCTTATCACCCCATGACCACCATGACTTCAATCAGCCAATTTAATTACCTTACAAAATTGTCAGCAGAAGCAGCAAAGAAAAACAGGAAGCCCTATGACGTTATCAGATTGAAATCTTCCTCTTTGGTGTTTAATCTAGGCCAGTCAATAATGATGATGTGCACCTACTTCCTTCCCTTTCAGGGGCTTTTGACCTGACCTTTCATGCTAAGATTTAGGGTTTAAGGTTCATTTGAAGCATTTCTAGTACTTCGATAACTACACTATGAATTGAATGCCTGTAGGAGATAATGCTACAATGTCACCCAAATATAAGATAATCAACAATTCCATTTCAACACATCAGATCATTCTACCGGGGGAAAACTTAAGGTCTCCCACAAACCCCGGGTATGATGGAGGCAGTGGACTGATGATTTCAATACAGTGCAGCTGAAAACAGTGAACTGCTTTCTATTCTGATGTGGAAAATGGATATTGATAATTTTCAGGCAACAAGTGTAAGTGGACCTACAATAACACAATAAAATCTCAAGAACAGAAAGAGAAAATTAGTTCCTCTCCCTTTAATTTGTACTACAAAAGAGCAAGGCATCTTCTGTATCAGAAATTTTGACAATTAAAAGAAAATCAAAGATTATGTCATCTATATCACAGGCAACACTTTATTTAATGGTGAATAGACTTGAAAAGGCTCTGATAATCAATGATACATCCTGTGTTTGGTCTATGGTATGTTCCTCCTTTGTGTGGGAGCAAGTCACATTAACTTTCCTGTGCTGAGTAAATGTTGAAACAGTGTCATTTGAGAATTCAGGGAATGAACACACTGCAATAATCATTTGAATTAAACTAAAAAGCAGAAGGTGTCTGTCTAAAGAAATGTCTACTGACATATAAACCCCTGTTCACTTCCGAAAGACAACCTCACAAAGCCTGAAAATGTGTTGAGTTGCATACGTCTGGGTGGAGAAGGGGTGCTATTTCTAAAGGACGAAAAGATCATTTTTCAAAGTCATTTTCTGAAATGAATGTGCCTCTGTTGATGGATCACATCAGAGTTAGTCTTTGAAGCTTTAAGAATAAGTGAGAACTTCAGTAAAAAACAGATATATATATATATTAGTGGCCATTGTATTGACAATTTCTTGGAAAGATTTCCCTGCCCTGCTTTCCAGAGCTCAGCTGAGCAGGTGTTCCCAGCTTTATCTGTTTCAAACAGTAGCCGCTATTACTCCCCCATCCCCGCCTCTCAAGAGCCAGTTTTCCTGCTCCCAGATGTAAGGCCACTCCTCCCTCCCGCCCACCTCACCTCCCAAAAGAAGAAAAATCTCTTTCAAAGAACTTGTAGAGAGTGGCGGCTTCTAAGCTCAGTCAATTCACTCACCCTCCTTGATGTCGTAGTACAGCAGCTACTAATTATTATATGTGGGAGCACATGGGATGTCCAGCAAATAGGGGGATTTCCAGAGGAACTCTTTCCACTCCTTCTCACGTGGTGGGTTTTATTATCTGAGCTGTCCCTGAGCTAGCTGTCTTCACATTCGGCATGTGTGCTGGGAGGTGGCTACGTGCTGCGCCACAGTGTTGGCCAGTGCGCAGTAGCAAAGAGGTCTGAGCGCATCTGGGGGAAGACCTTGCCTGCGAAGCCTTTAAAGAAAGCCGTTCTACCGGCAAGCTTAAAAGAAAAGGTAGGTCAAAGCAGCTGGAGGAAAGAAGTGGCCTATATCACACGCTCAGCTTCTCGGACAGGACTAGTTTGGAGAAGCTGCCCAAGAGTTTGGGAAAGTTTGGGTTGATGTCTTTGCTCCTGGCATTCTAAATGCCAATTCAGATCAGGACTGTAAAATAACCCGACCTCGAAGATCGGCAAGGATCAGCAGCTGGAGGAGTGACTGCTCAAAGGAGATGCCCACACCCCCAAACTACAAAAGGGATTTGTAGCCCAGTACAGCACCCCAGGCAGAGCCACTTTCTACACCCACGCTTAATCCACTGAGCCACCCAGGCGCCCCTCTACACCCACGCTTTTCCAGAAGCAGAGGTCTGAACGGAACAGGAAGGAAGGGAGGCTCCTGTAACAGAAGCAGTGTTCAAGTACCGAGAGCTGCAGTAGTTCAGCAGGGAGACTGTGGTATTGGGGGTAGCCCCCGAGAACGGAAGGATCCTGCCTTTGCCCTCTCCAACTACACGCAGGGCCAGGCGGCAGCTGCTGAGACACAAAGGTGCCTCATTTACATGGCCCTGGGACCCGCAGTGCCTGGTAGCAGCCAGAGTGGGGGTTTCTCGGGCACCTGGAAAAGCTGGCTCTGAGAACGTTTGACCTGACCTGGAGTGGGGAAACTGACTCTAACTGTCCGGGATCCACTTTGTCCCCTGATATCCTCTCACTAGGTGGGCGCTGTGGAGAAGCCAAGATGTGCACAGCTAGGATCAAAGACAGAAACAGCCCAACCCATGGAGAGGTGCCAGCCCTCTCGCTTTGGAGGAGCTGACTCTTGGCTGACCATACGTCCCTTTCCTCACGGTCCTGGGCTTTCTTAAAGCTTAGGGAAACCGCCCTAGAGTCAATGTTCTAGACAAGTTCTCTCAGAGTTGTTTGCTAAGCCAAGGAGGAACAGGCCGGGGTGTGAAGCTCAGTGGGAGCCAGCCAGAGTGGGAGGGGTGTGTGCAGGGACATAGGCGCTCCCAGGCATAGCTGCCTACATTTGGGGGGCACTAAAGAGGAGTCATTGTACCAAAGTGTCAGACTTGCATTGCGAGAGTGCATTTGCCTGAGGGTGTGTGTGTGTGTGTGTGTGTGTGTGTGTGTGTGTATGAGAGAGAGAGAGAGAGAGAGAGAGCGCGTTGGAACCAGAGAGAGAGAAAGAGAGGAAGAGGGACAGAGAGATGAGAGAGCGTGAGCAAGAAAGCCCCGGTGCAAGCGAGTCAAATTTGTGCCCAGAAGGGATGGGGGGAGGATGCAAGGGATGAGGCAAGGGTCAGCACCCAGGGCAGACAGCTCCCCAATCCAGACTTTGATAGGAGGACACAGGGTCAGGGCCCTTGGGTGGGGGGAAGGGGACGTGGAGGGTGGGGTTTAAGAGATCTGGGGGGCAGGGGTTAGGGGTAGAAAAGAGAGCATAGAGCCCTTGAGGGTGGTTTTCCACCACCTGAGGGGAAGGGGGGCTGGGGTAGCTTCCTAGCAAGGCTCAGGAGTTGCTATAGCACTGAGATGGAGTCGCTGGGTGGCTGGCAGCTCCTAGTCAAGCCTAGCCTGTGGGGGAATTGGGGAAAGGACTAATTGCCACCTCTTTAGCAGAGGCAGCTTTTCTCACCTGCACACGGCAGGCTACTGCCCAGGTGTAGCCGTTTCAGCAGCAAATCCAAACCCTACCAGTACAAGACAGGAGCTAAGGATGAGGTTTTGGTTGGTCCTTTGAGTCAAAGTTGAAATTAACCTTTCTCAAGAATGGCTTATACACTCTCAACCAACCATCCAGTCCATTCAAAACAAGTTTCCCCAGAAGGAAACAAACAAACAAACAAACAAACCCCTCCAAAAAACTCATTGCATCCAAACAGTCCCAACAGGGGAAATGGTCTACTGATTACAATGTACACAATCTTTCCCCATAACTCAGGTCAGAAATCAGAGAAAATAGATCTCCATGTGGAAGATGTTTAAAGTTAATGGAGAAAATAACAGGTTATCTAAAAACTGAGCTGTTGGTTTAGGGTATCAAGACACTGTGAGAAGGTCTTTGCCTACTCTCCTATTTCTTAAGGACATTCTTAGTAAGCATTGGTCTAGGAACATATATTTTTGTGTGTGTGTCAGCTCTTTTAGAAAGCTGCTACACACTCTGCAACAGTCGCCAAGATTTTTAATATGAAGATATGAAATGATCAGCGAATGTAACAATCTAATGATTCAGCAAATATTGTGCTGCAAGACCAGACCAGCAATAATTAAATCTTTAGATTACTGGTGGCAGTTTTTTGGTTCCAAGTCTTCTTTTTTTTCCCCCACCCAGGCTGAAAGCAAACACACTAAGGCACACTCATTCCCAAACACATTTCAGAAGATACCTCAGTATTCCAAATAAGTAGGTTGTACTACTCAAAATATTGGGCAAAACTACCATACTGTAGCATTTACTATGCTTGAAGGACAGCTGAAAGCACACACATTTTCAATGATACAGGGACCTGTTTAATCTCATCCAAAGAACAGGCATTCCTGTGGACGCTTGTTGCTAAGAGCAACGTACTTAAGTACCATCTAAAGGCATGAAGAAAGAAAAAAAATGCTACAGTGGGAATTTAGATATAACCTGTTGTCTCTCTTTGTCATTACCAGCCTTCTGGACTCCAGGTGTTTACGTGCTGAATGGGGGAGGGGAAGGTAGGATTCCCTTTTTAATATGTGAAAAGCATTCCTACCCTGGTTTCGCAAAGCCTTATAAAGATGATTTTATCATTACAGAAAAAGCACATGGGAAAAAGGAAAGAGAGAAGATGCTGTGGATATGATAGGAGATGCAGGCAATCACTTCAATTTAAATTTGACTGACTTAATGGATCTGTTTTTACTTCAAAAACACATGCTCAGGATTATATGGTTACTTGCACTCTTTGGTCTAAATCCACTTGAACAGTCAAAGGAGGCGCCCACAGTGGGAGCATTTACCTGGTTGGCTTTCTCCTCTCTCCTTCTTATCTACTTAAGGGAACTTTCCCTCACTAGTTCTGCTCCTACTAAAACTCCATTGGCCATCCACAGCAGCTGAGTTTGCCCACGCTTCATTTCCTCCAAGCAAACCTTCTGACCAGCGTTTCCACGGAATCCCACGTTTAGATTTCCCTTCGCGCTCTACAGGAACCCTGATTCCTTAGGAAAGTGATAGATTCCTCTAGTATGTAACTGCCACTCGACTCTTTTATCATGCCACGATGAAATGAAGATGCATACTTAGATTCCCATGCACGACTACTCTCCGCCCCAATCACCACTGTTAATCATCCATTAGATCAGGACGCGCGCCGTCAGAAAGCTGTGAGAGGAGGACTCACAAGTTAAAAACAAGACAAAACAAAACAAAAACCCAAAACAAAAAAGCCTCCTCTTGCTAAGTAGAGGCTTTTACCTTACAACACTATTTTTAAAAGCGCCGTGTCCCCGTAACGGCGCTAGGGGCTGGGAAAGCGGGGAAATTCACCTAAAAGGCTCTCTGTTCACAAAAGAAATCCAAAGGGTTAGCGCCTTTCACTTGCGGACCTGTCCGCGTCCCAGACCGAAGCGGACAGACGCCAACTTGCCAACTTGCCGAAGAGTTACCAGGTACTGACTCTCGAGCTCCGCAAACTGAGAGGCGTGGAGCCCTGGCGCGCGCTTCCCGCCGGCCAAGCCCGCAAGGCTCCCGGGGAGACCGGCGGGCGCAAGCGCCGGCCGTGCCCCCAGCGTCATCACCATCTCCGGCTGCTGTGTGGAGGTAACGCAGCGACCACTACCACACACACTGGCACTCATTCATCCTCCCGGGGCTTTTTTTTTTTTTTTTTTTTTAAATAAAGAAAGAGAAAAGGAAATGAAATGACACGCGGGGGTTCTTTAAAACCCCGGGAGGTTCCGGAGCTGCAAACAGGTCGGAATGCCTTGAGCCCACCCGCCTGTCAGAGGGAGCCCGCCTGTTTACATCCGGCTGCCTGGGAGCCGGATACCAGGCAGCAGAGGGAGATGGGGAATCTTACCAAATCTTAATACATGTGTGGTTCCTTGGGAATATCCAATCCACAGTAAGCAGAGCAGGAGTTTAATGGTGCGCCTGAAGACTGGATTACTTAGAATCGGGGAAATAATCTTCATGGTGTTTCTGTGTCCACACGCGCGGCACCCACTTCCCCGATCTAGCGTTAGGCTCCCGGTTCGGGTAGGAATGAGGATGCGTCGAGTGGTGGCCGCAGACACGATCACGGCATGGTCACAGAGAGAGGAAGGATTCTCCGCTTCCCAACCCCATTAGCAATCGCTGCATGTTCCTCACTCACTGCGCCAAGGAGCAACCTTCCACTGCAAGGGATGGTAGGACATCCATGTTAGTCGGGGAGCATCCGGGAGAAATCCAGCACGCACACCCACAATGTCCGGCCGCGCGAGCCTGGGGAAGCAAAGGAGGGGGAAATCAATAGGAAATCCAGCCTTGGAAACCTCCGAGGCGTCGGTAGCGAACCACAGTCCCAGCACAAAAGGCGCTTTGCTCGCAAAGGTTTTGCCAGGCCCTATTCTACTGCACTGCTGCACAGCTTCTGACGTGAAGCCAAGATTAAGTGAGAAAAATTGAGATAGCTGCTTGCCTGTTAAGGCTCCCTGCCAGCGAGCTTCCCAATATCTCTTATGCAACCGATCTCATCGCCCGCCTTGAGTTTCAAGAAAGAAGTCGGATTGATTTACGCGGAAGAAACTGCTTTTATTTTCCGTAAGAGCCTTTGCTAAGAGAGTAACTGGTGTATGCAAACAGACTTCTTACAATCAGCTGATGAATTTTAATAAATGACAAGCTAAACCAAAGTCACTTTGCCTAGGAGTTGTAAAAAAGGAAATGGTCTAAGGCAAAGGAATTTACTACAAATATAACCTATGTTTAGGTTAAAAGAAAGTCTTGTTTATATTCTGAAAATTTAGTCCAGGAGTGAATATAGATAGGAGTGCAATTGCAGAAGTTAAGATAGTCTTTAAAAACTTGAGTGGACATTCCTTGATTACTACCCAGGGGTTAAAAAAAAAAAAAAATAGATGTCTTCAAGTGGTCTTTTAGGAGGAAAAGTGTTGAGTTAAAATGAAGGAATCATACTTTTCCACACTTTTTTTTTTTAGCTGACCTAAAATAATTGTGCCTGTGTATAAAGACAATGATGTTTAATTTGGTATAACAAACTCCAAAGGCTTCAATAATTTATGCCCAAATTTCTTCTCATTTTGTTTTTTTGAGTATGTTTTTCTTTTAGAGGCATAATATGGGATCATAGTTTGGGCAACATTGAATGTCACAGTTTTGCCTAAAAATGCCTTATTATTGTCTGGTGTTCTGGTCAGAATATTTAGTCTTCAAGCAGTGACTGACTTGGCTTTCATCAGGTGTAATTTATCCAAGGAAAAGAAAGTACACAAGTATATATTCTTTTAACATGAAAATACATTTTGCTGTTGAAATAAGTAATATGCTGTCATGCAGGCATAGAGATTAAAATACCCAGTCCTAATATTTTACATTCATAAATGAAACTGAGATAGTTAGTAATAAGTATATTACTACATATTAATATTTTAAGTGATCAAGTAGCACAAAAGTAGCAAAAAAGGCTAGACCTGTTTCTTAAAATTAATCTTCTTTTCATAACCAAATA
Source organism: Meles meles (assembly GCF_922984935.1). Classification (NCBI taxonomy): domain Eukaryota; kingdom Metazoa; phylum Chordata; class Mammalia; order Carnivora; family Mustelidae; genus Meles; species Meles meles. Next base: position 30,692,671 of record NC_060070.1, read on the forward strand.
ACAGGGCATAGGTTAAACCTTATGAAAAAATTATAAGATTCTACCTTATTTGAGGAATATCTAATCTTTTAATAAGGAGGGATATGAGTACTATTTATTCCAGATAGCAAGAAAACAATGTAATGTTTTCATTCCATCACAGTGATTTTCTTATTCTATTTTTTTCTTAAGGTATTATAAAATACTGATTTGAAAATAAAGCTACATTTTGCAAAAGCATTAAGTGGGCATTGACTTTTAAAAAAAAAGATGGAGGCATAACTGCAGTGTCAAAAATAAGTATCATGAATGACTAGTTCTGCAGTGTAGCAGGCAATTCAATCAAATAATCTGACTATTTGAGCACTTTAAAAGGAACACCTTGTGCTAAAACCAAGGGTTTCTAGCGACTCCTTCAGTCCATGTTTAAAATATCTCTTGTAAGACATGTATAGTCCAATACGTTCTGTATTTGTTGTTTCATTTATCCTATTCTATTTGTTCTTTCTCTTTTTGATCCTAGCAGATATAATAATGACAGCCAGAGCAAGAGTAAATATTCTTAGTTTTTTCATCTGTCAATATGATTGTTATACACTACATGAAAATACATGGTCTATTGTGACTAATCAAAATACTGCAGTTTTGCAGTTTAGTTAGCATTTAATAAAACCTGAGAAAACAAAATGTACCGTAAGTCATTGTTCACATATTCTGTTAACATAATGGAATTTGACATTACAGTTGTAACTTCTCTACTTAAAACTAACATTGTAAACTATTTGGCTTTTGTGGGATTATTTATTGGATATCTAGTTGGAAAAGTGAAAGATCAAGCTTCCAGATTCATGAAGTTCTTACTCAGTATATTAAACAGTAAAAAGTCTACATAAATTTTTCTTACTATTAATTGGTCCCCAAAGAACCAATTTTGCACATATGCTAAATTAGGTTCATTTACATCCATCAACTAATCTGAAAGACTTCAGCATCACAAAGAGCAAGTCCACCTGTCTAATTGAACTTCTGCAAGATAGGAGACGACCTTTCTTCAGAACCGCGGACAGCGCTCCAGGCATTGATTTATTCTGAAGTAGTACACTGAAAGTAGTACATTGAATGGGTAATGTGCCATTTGAAGTGACAATGTGAATATTTCTACTACACAGAGTCTGGGAATCTGAGTTATTGCATTGTTCACATTGTCAAGAAGACTATTTTTTCAACTGTGTTGTATGTATATTTCAGTGTGAATTACTGGGATTGCTTAGCTTACCCAGGATGTGCTAATAGTCATCCTTTCCAGGGCATACTACTACAAAAGCCATCTACATTAACTGTGAGTTCCCTCATGAGCACTAAACTACTGTTTCTCAGTATTTAAAAAAATGCCTGAAAGACCACTAAGATTTCAGAATACTGAAAAACATCCTGCCAATGTTCAGTGGCTAAAGACATTTCTAAAATATACAATTAGTTATTGGTTGAATTCTCCACCTTCAGCTTTTCATCTATTACAAGGCTAATCAGATCAATTCTCATTCTTTTTCATTAAACTTTGCTCACTCCTAGGACAAAAACAACAACAACCCGAAAACAAAACAAAACAAACAAACAAAAAACCTGCTGAAACCTAAATCAAAACAACAAAATCCCAAGATTACCACCCCAATAATAGAATGGAAGGACTTGATAGTAGAGAAGATACCTCAGAGTAGGGCAATTTTGAAGTTATTGCAAGTTTCTCCCCAATGCCGATACCTTCATATAGCTAAGGCTATGTGAAGGATTGATAGTCATTATATAGTGGTCACTAACCATATTGAACTCTTTTGAAAATTGTCCCAGTTTTGTAATTTTCTTCTTTCACAAAGGGAAAAAAATATGATTTGGTGTCAGACAATCATATATTTAGCAACAGTGAGATTTACACACCTTATTGCATAGCTTCATTTGCTTTTTGTCTATTTTAACCATATGGCAACCTTGATTTCTAAGAGCCAAAGCTCTGTAGGCTCCAAGGTCAAAGCAGAGATGACAAACTGCAAATGCACACATACATGCACACAGAGAGAGAAGCTGTATCTAAAGTAAGCCTGTACACACACACACACACACACACACACACACACACACACAGAAGGCTGACATGAAGAGATATCAAGCCTATGATAAATTAGCAAAGAACAAAATGCACATCATGTTTATGTAAAGCTTGTTCCAACAACAACAACAAAATGCCATTAGCTTCATCTGTCACTGTGTTTTTATATTTACTGACACTAATGACCTCTTATTCTTGGGCACTATTACTTGAGAAGCAATTTTAGTTTTCTATTCTCCCAGTGAAAATGAATCTTATTCTAGTTAGCTGCCACCTGCTGGGGCGTGTACAAATGTGTAATAATCCCTACAGCATAACGTTTACAAAGACAATGCTGATACCTTCTGCAAGAAACAGCAAATACATATCCCAGGACAACGTGAATTTCAAAGGTGTTTCAAAGGTTCTTCCACACCATATCTATATTTAAATTTTTCCACATGGAATTCTTTCTAAGGATTCCACTTGACTTGTCACCAAAGTCCTGCTGCTACATGACATTTGGGAAACCTCATCTTACAGTAATACCTGACCTATTCTTCCATGCGTGTGGCCTGTTGTACATAAGCTAAACTAAAATAAACAGGCTGTTCATCCGTGGCATTAGAGGTGCCAGAGAATAAAGTCAGAGCTGGTATCAGTTAAAAACACACTGTTGCATACTTGCACTTCACTCTTTCTAACTATGAATGCTATGCTATGCAATCCTTGTGATTCTGATCACATTATCAGCTGTTCCACCAACATTCTGCTGCATTGATGATTAATGACACTTAGAGTTTTAATTAATTTTTAGATGCCAAAAATAAGTGTATCTTAATTAAGAAATTGAATTGGAATAGCTTTACATGCCGTGAAATCATTTTCTTTTCTTTTTAGAAATTTTAGTCTGTGCAATCCCCAGTGGGTTTTAAATAGATGAAAACAAACAGGTAAGACTTCCAGGCATTACTTATTTCTCAATCACCTTCCTTCTGTGTGTTTCATTTTGTTTGTTTGTTTGTTTAATAAGTTTCTAAGGCCACTGAAAGCTGTCTTGATGGTTACAGGAATGGTTCCTATAAAAAGTTAGGCAATGGAACTAGAGCGTATCATGCTTAGTGAAATAAGTCAATCGGAGAAAGACAACTATCATATGATCTCCCTGATATGAGGACATGGAGAAGCAACATGGGGGGTTAGGGGGATAGGAGAAGAATAAATGAAACAAGATGGGATTGGGAGGGAGACAAACCATAAATGACTCTTAATCTCACAAAACAAACTGGGGGTTGCTGGGGGGAGGTGGGATTGGGAGAGGAGGAGGGGGCTATGGACATTGGGGAGGGGAGGCGAACCATAAGAGACTATGGACTCTGAAAAACAACCTGAGGGTTTTGAAGGGTCAGGGGTGGGAGGTTGGGGGAACAGGTGGTGGGTAATAGGGAGGGCACGTTTTGCATGGAGCACTGGGTGTTGTGCAAAAACAATGAATACTGTTACGCTGAAAAAAATAAATAAAATGGAAAAAAAAAGTTAGGCAAATCAAAATTGAAACATTATTACCTATCTTCCAGTAACTAAACTACAAGCTAATTGATTCAAACGAATCAATCATCTCTTTTGAAATAAAAATAATCATCCATCCATAAGGTAATTTCTCATGACAGAATACTTACAGTATGAAGATGCAGAAATGCTAGAAGGTGGCCTGTGTGTTACCGAAAGGATAGTAGTAGTAAGTTTTCTAACGTCCCCTGTTCCCTAAACTGGAAATCATTATCTAGGGAGTCTCAGCTAGGTCGTGGTGTTTACTAAAGAACTCCTTGAAGGTAAAGATGTCAGGGGATGAGAGTCATTCAAAGTTTTTAGCGTTTATGATCCACCCTGGTGGGTGACTCCCCCTACCCTAATGGGACACCCTCCGAGTTTTTTTCGGAAGCCCTCAATACTGGCGTTGGTTAAAATCAATGTCTGTACTTCAGCACAGAACTAAAGAGCAGGGTTCATGGAAAATTGGGCGGATGGAAGGAAGGCTGGGGAGTTCTTCAGACCCGCAGGCAGATACACAGATTCTTGCCATCTGTCTCTCTTCGCCTCGCGTGAGTCCCAGTAGCTGAGGCCACTTCCTGACACGTCCACTTATTAAATTATTTTCTGTGGAGAACGCGAGCGCCCGCAGCCAACCGAGCCAGTTGTATCCTTGACGGGAATTGGCTGAGGCGAGCGGGACAAAGCCACTCGCAGCGAATCGGTCCAGCGGGTGCCCTGAGCGCACCGGGCTCCGAGGCGCGGCTGTTCGCCTTCTTCCTCTCCAGGCGTTAAAAGCCCCTCGCCCACCCCCGGTCCCTCCTGTGGGAACTTACACCACGGGAGGCAGCCCCGAGCAGAGCCCACCGGGGGGAGTCCTTACCTCTCGCTGCGGGTGAGGTAGGCAGGGAGGGGGAGGGGTGGTCCTCGGGGAGGAGCAGGCGGAGGAGGTCGGGCGGGAAGTCTGCGGCTCCCGGACAGAGGAGCGCAGCCGCGGGCGCCGAGCGCGAGTGACGGCGGCGGCGGAGACGGAGACCGTGGAGCAGCGGCGGCGGCGGCGGCGGAGACAGACACGCCTCCTGGCGGGGGTTCCTCGCCTCTTGCTTTAAAGGCGCCGCGCTCCTTTCCCCGCGGCCCCTGCACACTCCCGGCGGCTGCGGCCACCAGGGCGCAGCTCTAGCCCCTGGACAGCAGGAGGGAAAGTGCGAGAATTCTGGGCGCCTCCAGGCTCGGACGTTAAAAATCCTCTGGCCGGGATTTCATCTCTTGCGCACAACCCCCGCCTGCTCCGGGATGGAGGGACCAGGACTGAGATGTTCGGTCAGAGAGTGATGCAAACCCCCAAGGAATTCGCCGGGCCCTGGGTTGTGACAACACGTACAAGGAGCCTGAGCACGTTTAGTTCTGGGTGGTGGATTTTATACCTCTTCGAAACCATAGCAACGAAACTTCTCTGCCGCCAGGATTTGGGGAGCAGCTGGTAGTCTCCAAAGTGGCCCTTTTAGTCCAACTACTGTCATTTCCCTTTGAGGTTTGCGGTAAAGATTTTGACCTGCGACTTACCCCCACCTACTCCTCCTGTGTACACTACTAATGCTCTCCCCCAGCGCTGCCCTTACCCCCTTAGACGCCTGGAGTCCGTGCACCTCACCTCGCCTCGCCTCCGTTGCTGAAAGCAGAGACTTCCCCCGAGTGTCAAGGAGAGGGGGGTTTGGCGAGAAGTCTCTGTGAGGGTCCGGTGCTTAATGACAAACGGCTACGCGCCACCCGCCCTGCCCAGGTCTTTGAACTACCGACCCAAGCAAATTGCCGAAAGAAGTTGGGTTTCCGATCTGGTGGGCGCCGAACCTGAGGTCGCAAATTCAAACGATGGAGAAAGGAGCCAGGAGAGCAGTCCCGGCCAGGCGGCCGCCTGTCTAAATTCCCTGGAGGATTTTTTATTGGGCCGGAGGTGGGGAGGAGCACCTAAGACCCGGAGTCTTCCCGTGGCTTGGTTTGGGGAGGAGCCGCTGACGGCGAGCCCTACAGGCTTCCCCTGCTTCTCAGCAGAAACGATTAGCTTCTGCAAACAATCTCTGATTTCTGCTCCTCTGGGTCGGATAAGTCAACATCCATTCAATACCATTGCTATTTTATCCTCGGCCCTACAGTATTAACTAGAGCAGAGATTTAGCAAGTTGCCACGGGAGGAAGTTGGCGAGCGGCGATTTGAGAGAAGATTTAAGTGAGGCTGGGCGGGAGCAGGCCGCCCCTGAGCAGGGAGACAATTTGCAAAGGGGCCGGGTGAGATCCCGCGGCTCTGTGGAGTCCCCCAGCAGCCCTGATCCCCAGCGGCGCTCAAATCTGTAATTTTGAAGGCCCGGAAGGAGGGAGGCTCTGCGTCTCCAGGCACTGATTGTCTTGGCTGAAGAACAAGAGTTTGTCCTTTGGTTGCATCTTTCTTTGCAACCCCCTTAAAATTAAGCCCCAACCAGAGCCTGGCTCAGCATTGCCACCGCGCACGCCCTGGGGTTAGCGCCTGATTCAGCCTAGTCCTGCAACACACCGAAACAGTCCTGCCAAAGCCCACCTGGCTCTCAAGCAAAACCACCAGTCTCTAACTTCTGGGACACCACTGCGGAATCTCTGTGCCTCCTATCTACCTACTGCGCCTACCCAGGTTGGGGAGACTCAGGACTCACAGAGGTTAAGGAGAGATTAGTTAGCGGCAATGGAGAGTCCGTTAGTCATTTAAAGATCCAGGGGGTGGCAGGGAGGCTCCCGTAATTAAGTCAACAGCAGCCTTGTTGTAAGGAGTAAATAAATAGTCAATGACTCCATTGTGCCTCGTGGAGCGGGCAGCACAGACGCGTGACTGGCTCTGGGCGCCTGGGCTCCAGCTGCTGTGACCTGCAGCCTAATGGGCCCTCGAGGCACAGCCCAGTTTGGGCCAGGCCCGGAAAAAATACCCTATTCAGTCCCATTCCCCAGCAGGAGGAATGGAGACAACTTGTCTACTGGCCAAAGACACTGTCCTTGTCATCATACAATCCTGCCTCCCCACTTCCAGGGAGGGAGGAGCAACAAGGCTTCACAGAGTAGATTCCAGAGCAAATCCCTAGGTGAGGGCATCCCACTCTGTTTTACCGTGGCTGTGAGAGAGTAGAACAGGGAGTGTGTCTCATTTGATTTTAAGTGTTCAGCTTAGTGTTTGGCATGCAACCGGTACTGAATGAAAGAATGAGGGGATTACTGGATCAACCTTCCACATTCCACACTATTGTCCCCAACCTCCTTTTGTATGGGAAAGGAGAGGCTTCAAACAACTTCCTCTAAAGGCCATGTGTATTCTTAGAACCTAGTCATAAATTTCTTTTCCAGAGCAACCAGGACACATTATAAAGAAAGAAATAGCAGGCACTAGCAAGGGCTTGGAGGGCAGGGCGAAAGAGCTAAGAGAAAGAAACAAATCAAAATTATGCATGTTGTGACAAATTCATTTCCTCAATAACAAAATGTTATCTGAATTCTAATGAGAAAAGTAGAATAACAAGGGAGCATTAGACTACACACACCCATTTAACCCTTCAAAATAAAATTCTTCAACACTATAAAGAATATTTTCCAGAATTTATTCCAGCATTTATGAGGTTATACTTTAAGGAATCAGATTCCACATCTCTTTAGGGGCAACAGGAAAGCATTTTCTTCTCCATTCCCAGTCATCCACCCATAAGAATTAATCTTCTGACTCTGAGGAGGTCACTGAGTCCCTCAGCTGGAGTCGTAGGCAGGAACCACCTCTCTATCTTCCATTTCTTACTTACCTCAAAGTACTCTTAGAACTTTAGCAGATTTACAATTCTGCCTCCTGATGGCCCAGCAAGGACCTATCTGAATTCCCAAGCTGAATACAGGTTTTGTTTGTTTGTTTGTTTTTGTCAGTTTTGTCTATACTGAATTACAGTCAAAAGGTATAACTTTGGATCATTTAGTCCCAACCCTTTATCTTAAAAGTCACATAATACAAAGCAAGAGAAGAGGAGTGACTTGCTCAGGATGTGGTAGAATGAAAACTGCCTTCTACCTGTGTAGAGCAGCATCAGGCTGCCTCCTGTCATCCTCTTTCAAAACTTAGAATCATATGAAGTTAAGACGAAAAGAGACTTCAAGGACTTCTACTCTATTTCAGAGTCACATAACTTTCTCTTATCTGGAAAAAAAAAGTACACGTTTACATGGCCTTGAAATTTTTCATACAGCAATAGAAGATGCTCATATCCCCTAAAACTCATTGTGGGGAGATCCAGTCCCTAGATCCTAGGCTAAAAACCTCCAATCTAGTCCCAACATCATTTTACAGCTGATGAAATGTAAGCAACAACAACGACGACAAGAACTTTAGGGTCAGAGTGCATTAGGGACAATTCCTGGATGCTGGGTGTCCTGATTCCCACCTGTTCCCACTCCCTCGGGTCTTCTTAGCTGTAGTTGGACATAAATTACACTGAGGTATGAATAACTCATAATGACTTAATGGATTTTTCTCTCAGAATAATTAATATCTGACCTTGAAGAATGGGATCTATTATTCATTTCTGAAACCTCTCAATATATTTACTGAGTTCATACTATCTGTCAGGCAGTGCTCTACTGCTAGCAAAATGGCAATAAACAAATTAAACAGGACCCCTGCCCTCACTGAAGGCAGTTTAGTGCCAGGAAGATAGATAATAAACAAATAGATGAGCAAATATATAAGACATCAGATGGCAAGGAGTGTTATAGAAAAAACTAAGGCAAAGTGAGCAGAATAGGGCATGTTGGGAACAGGGGCACGGGGGAAGGTGTTATTTTCATAGGGTGGTTAGGGAAAGTCTCCCTGAGTAGTAGATACTGGAGTAGAACTCTGAAGGAAGTAAGGGAAAGATCTATGTACATAGTTGGAAGAAGAAGAAACAGTGTCAATGTCCTATGGTTCAAACAAGTATAAAATCAGTGAGGACAATTCCTAGAGATGAGACAGGAGATTGATAGAAAATCCTGTCAGAGAGGTGCAGAGGGTTGGGTCCTAGAGGATTCTGGATTTTCCTCTAAAAACAATACCGAAGCCTTGGGAAGGGTTTGACCAGAAGAGAAGTACTATCTGACATAAATCTAAAAGGATATCTCTGGCTGTGCTATTAAGATTGCCTAGACTTAATAAAGGGCAGCATGCAAGCAAGACAACCATCTAGGAGGCTACTATAATAATCCGGGGAAGAGCCAACTGTGGACAGCACCAGGACAGTAGTGGTCAAATTACAGATTGTTCTTAGGTAAAGCTGAGAGAAGCAAGATTTTCCCCAAAAGCCTAGTGAACAAAGTAATCCCCCAAATGAGTGATTGTTTAGCTCTGCTAAATGCTGCTGAGAGGTGAAATGAGTGAGCACTAAGAATTGGCCACTTGATTTGATGATGTGGAAGCCACTAGTGAGCTTGATGAGAGCATGCTAGAATAGTGGTAGAGATTAAAGTGTGCCTGAAATAAGTTCAAGAGAGAACAAGAGGAGAGGAATTGAAGATGGAGAATAAAACCATTTTCCTCCAAGGAATTTTGCTCTAAAGTAGAGAGGAGAAACAGGACAGTATCTAAAGAACAAGGTGGAGTCAAGGGATTTTATTTTATTTTATTTTATTTTTATTTATTTATTTTTTTTTCAGCGTAACAGTATTCATTCTTTTTGCACAACACCCAGTGCTCCATGCAAAACGTGCCCTCCCCATCACCCACCACCTGTTCCCCCAACCTCCCACCCCTGACCCTTCAAAACCCTCAGGTTGTTTTTCAGAGTCCATAGTCTCTTATGGTTCGCCTCCCCTCCCCAATGTCCATAGCCCGCACCCCCTCTCCCAATCCCACCTCCCCCCAGCAACCCCCAGTTTGTTTTGTGAGATTAAGAGTCATTTATGGTTTGTCTCCCTCCCAATCCCATCTATGCAGCCATCAAAAGAAATGAAATCTTGCCATTTGCGACGACGTGGATGGAACTAGAGCGTATCATGCTTAGTGAAATAAGTCAATCGGAGAAAGACAACTATCATATGATCTCCCTGATATGAGGACATGGAGAAGCAACATGGGGGGGTAGGGGGATAGGAGAAGAATAAATGAAACAAGAAGGGATTTTATTTTTAAACAGAAGACAATACAGAATATTAGTATTCTGATGGGAGTAAATCAACGGATGGAGAAGAGAAGATGGATGTCCTTAACTAGTCAAGAGAGGGTGGGATTGAGTAGACAGGCAGAGGGGTTAGTCTAGAATTAGAAGGGTCCATTAATTCATAACTGATGATGATTGATAACAAAGAAAGTGGTGTGTAAGTATGGTGTTGAAGACCTACTTTTCCAATGTGAGCTCTAAAGCCCCATGCCAGGCTGCCTTACTCCATAGACACCTTCCTTACTATTCTCAGCCTCCTACCATCTTAACTCTCATAAAGTTACCTGCTTGCTTGGTCCTAACCCAATAGCTTACATATTGGATTTTTCAGAAAGGGCACAGAAAGGAAAGAGAAAACAAGAAGTGGAAGATGGTGTGAGGTCCTCTTCTTATTCTTTGCATTTTCTTTATGAAATAATCATTAAAAAAAAATAAGCCAAGGGTCTTGGAAAGGAGAGAACATATTAGATGTTTAGGGAGAATAGAAAAAGTGTGAAAATTTTTATTTAGGAGAATAGAAGAGTAAAAAGATAACGAAATGCAGTTGGATACTTGACCAACACTCAGAGCCCCTTAAAATTAATGATCAAGAATCTAACCAGTGAGCATGATCATGTACTTTTCTTTTAAAGTTTTATTTTTATTTAACCTCTACACCCAACATGGAGCTTGAACTCAAGACCCTGAGATCAAGAGTCACATACTTCTCTGAGTGAGCCAGCCAAGCCCCTCCTGGTACTTTTCTTTAGGTGTGTTTAAGGTACAAGTGAAAGTTTGGAGTAGGTGAAGAGTTGCAGTTAAAGGGTTGAGAATTTGCCCGGCAAGTGTGATGATGAGATAGGGAGATAATGGAGTTAAACATGTATGTAAGATTGCTCTTGTGTTGATAAACCCTGGAGACCAAGAGTAAAGTAAGGATACAAAGAAGCAATATGGAATCAAGAAAGCGGATAGAATTAGAGTGGTCACTCTTTGATAGACATTTTGCTATAACTGGGGTAGTGAAGAGAGTGAATGAGTTGAAAAGGTAGGAGGTAATGGTTTAAAAGTTGTTAGTGATACTTGAATTTAAAATTATAGAGAGGATATAGCTTTGGATAATGATAAAGTCTTGTAAAAGATAGCAACTAGTCACATGTGACTATTCAAATTAAATATTGATTAATTAAAATTAGCTATCATGGTGAGTTTATTTGAAAAGACCACTAGCCCTGTGGGACTGGCTATATGTGTGATTACACACAAAAGGTTAAGAATATTGTATACAAAGATTCTTCTTTAAAAAAAAAAGTAAGATTTACTTACTTATTTTAGAGAGAAAGAGAGAGAGAGAGTGTGTGTGTGTGTGTGAGCACCTGGGGAAAAGCAGACGGAGACAGAGAGAGAGGATCCTGAAGCAGACTCTCTGTTGAGCAGGAAGCCAAATGCAGGGCTGATCCCAGGACCCTAAGATCATGACCTGAGCTGAAATCAAGACTTCACTACTTAACTGATTGAACCACACAGGCGCCCCCGTACACAAAGATTCTTGATCTTGAGCAAATTCTTAAAAAATCAGCATATAGAAAGTATACAGAACAGATTACAAATGAAAAGCTAATTATGGTTAAAGCAGAACCCCCACCCCCTGCATTGGGCTCCACGCTCAACATAGATGCTAAGAAATCAGAAGACTAACTTCAGGATGGCCACTAGAATAGGTAATTCTTCAGGCTAAAAATGAACTAGTCTGGCAATAAAAAAATGATACGGAAGAAACCATGGGACTCTTGGCAGAAGAGCCTCCTGCCAACCAATGGAAAGGTCCAATATAATCATTATTAAATGAATAGTGTGTTGATGGGAAACTGATGTAATTAAATGTTCTGTTACATTTAAAAAAATACAGTTCCTCAGTCACATCAGCCACTTTTCTAATAGTCGATAGTCACATGTGTCTGATGGCTACTGTATTGGGCCAGCAGACACATCAGATACAGAATATTTCCACCATTACAGGAAGTTCTGGTAGGATAGTTATGGAGGAAGTCTGGGAGTGGGTGATGGAGGTAGGCAGAGGAGTAATATTCTAGGGAGAGAGGCCAGGGTATTAGAAGTATCATTGATTTGGATATTGAAATCATCAATAATGATCACAGGAATAGTTCTGGTGAGAGTGACAATCAGATGTCTTCAACAAGGAATGGACTAAGAGTGACATAGGTACAGAAAGGAAGGTTAAAAAGTGGTAAAGTCTGTTGGCATTAACTTTAAAGTTCAAGGGTTTTAAGAAGGAAGAGTGAACAGTGATATCTGGAAGCAGCAAGAACACCTACTCCATCTCCAGGTCCAGTGGAGGTGAGGAAGAAAAACAGCCATCACATGAGAGATCTGCAATTCTCTGAAGGAGAAATTCACAGAAGAAGCTGGTAATAGACTAAAAATTCACAGGGTACAGGGTTTTGATTTGGGAATCTACATAGCAATTTGGAGATGAGAAGTGATCTGGGATGATCTCCAAGCCCCATGCTTCCTTGTAAGGGCTGATATAAATAGAGATGAAGGTCAAGTTGGGTTAAGCCTAATGGTCTCCAAGGCATATTGCTGTGCTGAGATTGCATTAGTGTGGGGTAGATGAGTGGGATTATTCTGGGATCCTCTTTTTACTTCTGCCTGTGAAGGTATGGGTCAGGGAAGATCATTGTTGCCAGACCTCAGAACTTGTGAGGCTTTTGCCTGCTATTATTCCTAAAGGAGATATCCATCCACTATCTGGAGAGGAAGAGAAGGCAGGGAGAGATATGAGCACCTCCTCCAATGTACTTTCTCCCTCTCACCATGAATGTAGAACATAAGTTGCTCTTCTTGATCTTGGAAAACACCATTTCCAGACTCAACAAGTCTATGAGACCTCCAGGCCACCTAAAATTACTAAATCATTAGCTTATATAGTCAGTCCATTGCTTCATATGTAAACCTGTTTCCACTCAGTATATTTTTTGCATATTTACTCCATCCCAACTTTATCAGTGTCAAAAAATTTGGTCACTTAGTAACTTTATTTTTGCCTGGATTCCTGCGATCATACCAAGACCTAAATACTCTTCAAGCACTCTACTTTGAAGACTTATAAGTCTTTAAATTTTCCTATGATTCTCACTCACTCTTTCTACCAGTATAAATTTTAGATTCCTGAGGTTACTTTGTACTGTCTTCCCTCAACCACCTTATTACTACTGTCCCTTCTCTCACTAATACTTATACCTCCAAGTCCTTCTCAACCCCTAGCTAACTAATTAATTCTTTTAGCAACTATTTATTGGTTATATACTGTATTTCAGGAAAATGAGAACAAAACAGTGAAAAAAAAATATAAGTAATAAACTTTGTAAGGTATTTCTAAAGACAAATGGTTACTTCTATTAGCAAGACTAGGACATTCTTGCTTCTCCCTTTGTAGGAAGCACTGATATAAAGGCAGAAATGGGGTACCTGAGTGGCTCAGTCAGTTAATGTCAGACTCTTGATTTCAGCTCAGATCATGATCTCAGGGTCATGGGAGCGATCCCCCCCACCCCCTGCATTGGGCTCCATGCTCAACATAGAGTCTGCTTGTCCCTCTCCCTCTGCTCCCCTCCCCCTGCCAACTCAAATACATACATACATAAATACAATCTTTTAAAAATAATAAAGACAGGAATGTATCAGCAGTATATACCTAAGTGGCATCTTTTAGAGAGGCATTACCAGAAAATATTTCTTACTGGACTCCCCATCTCACCCTTAACAAAGAAGAAGATAAGCCATACAAAGACAGTGAAGACCATTAGGAGTATGAAAAAAATGGAGAAGGATTTCCATTCTGGGGGTGGATAAGAAGGCATGCAGGGACAGAAGTACTTGTTTCCCCAAAGTAAAGGAACTAATTTGCCAGATCAAGAGGGAATTGCCAAATATAAAGCCTCAGGGTTATACTCCAGCTACCCTGATTGATCTCAATTCTTTCTTGGAGGCTTAATGCCAGGTTTCAGGGGAAGAAAATATTTACATAAGTCCTACTCTATACTAGGAGCATTTTCACATAAAATATCACATTTAATTCTTTGAACAGTCTTATCAAAAGCATAATTCCTATTTTAAGGATGATAAAACTAATACAGAGAGAGGTCATGTAACTTGCCTATGGGCATACAACTAGCAAACACAAAACTAGGATTCAAACCTTTGTAGTTTATTGTTCTTGCAAGCACATCAGAGAAAGCAGGTAGAATACAGTGGTATCTGCCCCAGCTCTCTGCCTCCTTCCCCAAAGGTTGTCAGATATTGCTTACAAACTGTTAGGGATAAAGCCCTACAGATTAGGTTGAGGATGCCCAGAACTGGAGAATATGGAGCAACTAGGATTGAGCAGATTTGCTCCCTCAGCAAACCCCTGAGAAAAGGCTTTGTCTGGAGCCCCAAAATCAGAAACAGCTGCGTCTCAGAGGGGATGCCAGCTTAAAAGCAAGAAGAAGGCTCTTCCTCTTAGACTTTATCAGAGTCCAAGGAAAACCCCAGAACCTGATCTGATCATTTGAGTGTTCTCAAACAACCCAAAGGATATTCATTCTTTGCCAAAAGCTCATTTCTTGCAGTAAGTCAGAACTAAAGACAAAAACTTTTAGTAATGACCCTTGATCCATAATGGTAATATCTTCCTAGTTATTCCTTCCCTGGGAGAATCTATACCTGCTAGCTATAATCTTACTTTCTGACTATACAACTGTTTGGTGCCTTCCAAAGTGGGAACAGGAGATTATTTCAAAGAACACTGTGTTCATGGGTTGTTTCAATCAATGATAGGGTAGAGTTCACTTATCTATGTCACAGGATTCAAGCAAACTTTGCAAACTGGTTCAGAATGTCAAGTAGGGTTTTATAGTTATTTTTTCATTCAGCACTGAAACATTCTGATTGATTCCCTTCATCATAAAAGAAGTTGCTGGATACAAAATTAAGGCTGTTTTCTTAATGGGCTCTGCCTGGAGAAGTCATCTGTACTAGAGAAAGCTGCTAGGTAGGAACTTTAGAAACTGACCAGGGTGCCAATAGATTTTCCTCCTTTACTTTAAAGTGGTGATTCTAATTAGCAAAGTTTTTCAAATTTCTTATTACAGGTGAGCCCAGCTTCAAGGGCTGACATTCATTAAGGATATGGACACTGCCGACCACCTACCTTTCATATTCCTTCCCACGGAAGGATCACATGGGCTACTGGAGCGGGGCTGTCATGGCCTTGTTTGGATGTGCACTGTTGGAAAGCACACAACAGAGGTAATAGAATTCAGTTATGTTTTTTAATTCTGTAAATTAATGGATGAGGCAGTAAGTTTAAAATGAAGAGGAAAGGAAAGGAGGTTAAAATGGAAATGTAGGCCCATATTCTGTACACTAAAGGAAAGTATAAGAAGCAGGAAATAAACTTTTATTTTGCAACCTGTTGTCCTGACAAACTTTTTAATATGTAACTGTTTTAATCTGCTGACAGATCAGTATCCCTTTGTAAACATATGTTAAATTTGAGTGCAAAGAGATGAACAGTAGCAATGCATCACTTAACCGCATCAACATTTTATGTAATTGATCATGTAAAAATCAGAAGCTGATTTAGCCTTTTCTGTGGACTGTAGGGACTAAGGGTCTGTTGACCACATTTCCACTTTGCAAACAGAGCTACCCAACCAAGACCTGTTTACAAACTGCAAATGTGGTCAAACACACTGTCCTTGATATTTTATTTGCTCTTCTAGAGTGACAAATTGATAACTTTGGAGTTATTGCTACAAAGCTAGATACATATATAATTAGGAAAATAGAAGGAAAGAATCCGTGATATGGAAATGAAAGATATCTCATATTTAGAAATTGTTATTTTGGTGAGTAAAACAGAAGGAATGTAATAATTTCCACATTTTCCAATATTTACTCCCTTTAAAGCAAAACATAGTTTTCATATTTACATGCACTTCATTATACTTATAATGTTACAATAAGGGAATTAGGAATTAAGATCCAATTGTCAGAAGCCAGAATTATGGAAATTGGTCTCAATTACAAGAGGGTGAATACAGGATTTGCAGATCTTTTTTCACTTATTTCTCCTCATTCTATACTTATAATAACCATTATGCAGAGTCAAGGGATATATTCTCCTCACTTTATAAATGAAGAACAAAAGGTTCAGAACAATTTTTATGGCACAGCAAAAATAACACTACACTAAGAGTTCCACCAACTGAATTTCTATTTAAATATAATGCCTTTGGTAATTCAGTTAACACCTATATGCCTCAGTTTTCTCCTTTGTAAAATCAGGAGCAGGAATTCATTTTTAAATCGATGAGGTCCTTGCAATTAAAACAAACAAACAAAAAAGAACCAGGATCTCATTAAAGTCACTGGTGGAATAGGGGCAATACTCAGGCCACCAGACTGACTATTATCCAGATAATAAAACATATCTGAAATCAAAAGCCAAGCTGCAAAAGATGTATAGTTCTCAGCTTTTTTCCCCTTCATTTAAGGTCATCAGAAACACGCAAAACTTACAATCTAACTTAAAAATATATCTTCCTACCAAAGAAAGATACATTTTGTTCACTTAGCAAAACCCACTACCAATACTAATCTGATAAAATTTGCCTAAAGTTAACATATACAGGAAATGACAACATAAACATTTTTATAAACATCACCCTGATTAAACTCACTCATTATTTCGACCCAAGCAGCTAAACATATCTAAAGAAAGTACACAGCTGAAGGTACTGGGTTGAAATTCATGTCCACCTAATATTTGTGTCCACCTAGAACCTATAAGTGGGACCTTATTTGGAAAGAAAACCTTTGTAGGTGTAATCAAATTAAGATGAGGTCACACTGGAGGCACCTGGGTGGCTCAGTGGGTTAAAACCTCTGCCTTCGGCTCAGGTCATGATCTGAGGGTCCTGGGATTGAGCCCCACATTGGGCTCTTTGCTCAGCAGGGAGCGTGCTTCTCTTCCTCTCTCTCTGCCGCCTCTCTGCCTACTTGTGATCTCTGTCAAATAAATAAATAAAATCTTTAAAAAAAAAAAAAAAGATGAGGTCACACTGGATTAGTGGGCCCTAAATCCAATATGGCTGGTAACTTAGAAGAAAAGAGAAATTTGGACACAGATACACACACAGAAGGAGGTATGCCATGAGAAAATGGAGGCAGAGATTGGAGCAATTTATCTACATACCAAGGAATATCAAGGATTGCCAGCAACCACCAATAGCTAAGGGTGAGGCATGGAATAATTTCTCCCTCAGAAATCCCAGAAGGAACCAACACTGCCAACACCTCCATTTTGGATTTCTGACTTCCAGGACTGCAAGAGAATAAATTGCTGTTGTTTTAAGTCACTCATGTTGTGGTACTTTGTCATGGCAGCCCCAGGAAACTTATACATGGACAGTCTGACCAAGCAATATTACTAACTACTCATTTCATTTGAGCTCTCAACACAGACCTGTAATTTTGCTCTTCAACTGTTCTATAAAATTATTTCACATCTCTTGCTTTCCCCCTCCAAACCCTCTTATAACATGTTTCATTTCTACTCAAGACAAAAGCTACTATCAGACAGGAATTCTCTCCTCACCCACCAGCAAGTATATGTTGTCACCAGTTTCCATATCATGGCATATACTTGACCTTCCAAAAGATGGCATGATCCCACTTTATCTTTTGAAGGTCATCCTTTATGGAATCTCTCTTGTGTTGCTGACTTCTAATGTTTGAGTGATTCAGTTTTAGATCTTCTCTTATGCTTCCAAATGAATTAATCCAGTGCCATGGCTTTAAAACATTATCTATAGGTTAAAGACCTAAAATATTTTATCTTCAATTCTTACTTCTCTCATAAGCTCTAGACTCATACTCAATTCCATTTGAATGTCTAATAGGACCATGTCCCCAAAAGCACTCCAGATCCACCTGAAATCTGTTACTTTTAGTCTATCCCATATCATAACCAGCAGCAACATCTACTCCATTGTTTGAGTCAAAACCATGAGTCACTCATGAATCTCCTCTTCTCTTACTAAGCACCACCCCCATTGCAAATTCATCACCAATTCCTATTAGCTCTCCCTTCAGAATCTTTCAAAAATCCATCTACCTTTTCATGTTCATTTCCATGACCTTGACCCAAGTCACCATCATGTCTCATCTAGCCCACTGCCATAACAAGTTAAATTATATCCTTACTTTCTGCTCTTGTCCCCTAAAATCTATTCCACACATAGCACCAGTTGTTGTACATGACATCTCCCTGCTTGAAACTCTCTGATACCTGCTCCATTCAATTAAGTTTATAATACTCAACTCCTTACCATGGTCCTACAAAACCTACTCATCTCTCTACTTAATTTCCTATCAAGTTCACCCTCTGTCATAACGGCCCCAGCTACACTCTTTGTTTTCCCCTTTTCTCTGAACAAAGACCTCATGGTCTTTGTGCTCATTTGCTCACTTTGCCACACTTCCTGTTCCTTCTGCCTAGAGTTCTCTTGCCATAGATCTTCATGTGGGTGAATTTTCCTCATCTTTCAGGTCTTAGTTTAGTAGTTACCTTCTCCAAGATGGCTTTCCTAACCATTCAACCCCACTTGCGATAGTCCATCCTGTTTCCTTTTCTTCTTAGCATGTATCACTATCTGCTTCTCTGTAATATAAGCCCCATAAAAATAGCGACCATGGTTTCTTTATTTATCACTCTCTCCCCAGGACCTGACATAGATTAAGTAGACAACAAATATTTATTGATGATACTTATTATCTCACAAGTACTATGCAAAATGCAGCTGACTTAGATACAGAGAGGTTATAACTTCTTACATGTGAGACACCACATTATATTTATCTCATATTTTCATATCATATGTGATTTAAATTATGAATTATGTCCATTTAGAATTACTAGTAAAAATATTATAATAATTATTTCTCTAAACTTACAAACTTCAGACCATTTTTTCTCTCACAAAAATAGAATTTCACAATTAAATACAAGGAATAGAGTAATCACAGCAGATGACCAATTTTCAGAGTAACCCTCTGTTGTTTTTCTGGTCATTGGATAGCAATTCCAGAAGACAGCAATTCCATCTATGCTCAAAAGGACTAGGGCTTTTAGGGCATATCCCAACAGTGCCTTGGCCTTTTTACTGTCACCAAGACAAAATTATTGGTAATGTCCCTTATATTCTAATTATTTCTTCTTTTCCCAAAATTACTTGTTTGTGATTGTTTAAGGCTCTGTCAGATGATCTATACTCAACTTTCTCCTGTACTATCTAATGAACGCATAGGAAAGAGAAAACTATGTGTTGTTTTTTCTGGGTTCTTATACCACTTTGAGGATCGAAGAAGGAACACATCTTTAATGAAAACTGTTATATGCAGACAGTCTCTTGGGTGTTTTACATATTTTATCTCATTAAATTCTGTTAAAACACTCCTTCAAGGACAGGGTGGAGATTAACTCTGAGTGGTCTTCAGATGTTAGGTCTACTCAGTGAGTGTTGAGCCTAGTTCTGCTTAGTTCCTAAGTTCATACTCTTTCCACTCCACTCTCTGAGAACGACATTGATAACAAACAAATAGCATTTTTTTAAATTAATTTATGTATTTTTTCAGCTTAACAGTATTCATTGTTTTTGTACCACACCCAGTGCTCCATGCAATACATGCCCTCCCTATTACCCACCACCTGGTTCCCCCAACCTCCCACCCCCACCCCTTCAAAACCCTCAGGTTGTCTTTCAGAGTCCATAGTCTCTTATGGTTCGCCTCCCCTTCCAATTTCCCTCAACTTCCTTCTCCTCTCCATCTCCCAATGTCCTCCATGTCAAACAAATAGCATTTTTAAAGTGATATGTATTAGGTCAGATAGGAGGCCTTCTCCTGGCAGAATGTATTCTTCGATAATATGCTTGGTTTCACATCAGTACCATCAAGGAATTTTTAAAATAGTATTCCCTATTTTCTATAAGGGTGGTTTTATTCCAGGACAACTCTGAAATATTTTGAAAATAAACTAATTTTCCTGGCCTTATCTTAGCATATTGTTGAAATATCTCATTTATATGTCAGTTTTCTTATACTGTTTCATACAGACAACAACAACAATTTTAAAAAATTTGGGGTTTTTTTTCCTGGTTGAAATACCTTTTAAATAGAAAAGAATCCTAACTTCCAACTCCATTGACCCTATATAAACTCTTCAAGTTCAAAACTGATTTTAAGTCTGGCAGTTTCTATTGCCTACAGTATAAAGGTGAAGGAAATCTAAGATTAGACCTTCAAATGTGGGAAAGAAAGATGTAATTGGTAGAAAACAGGAAAAGATGTGTGCCCCAGCTCACTTCAACTGCAAAATGAGGACTACCTCACCTTGGGTAAAAATGTGTTTGAAGATTGGAGAATAATGATGAAAAAACATTCTCAGACTATGGTAAAATCTTCTTATATAGTAATTATATTAATTAATTTATATACATCTTGTATACTCCTTAATGCAGGTTTGGAACACATGGTCTGAATATAGAACAAAATAATTGAAATCAGAAACTTTTGAGAATATTTTACCTATATTTACAGGTGAATGCATGTTTTCTAATTAAAAAACAAGCATACACATGAAAATATAACATGGATGCTTATTTACAATTACAGAACTTCTGCCTTTACTTTTTAACCTCCTCTATCTCCCTGAGGACTACACAGACATACAGTGATTTTTGTCTTTGTCAAAGAAAGTGCTACAATTTCTAAAGCTGCCCATTGAGTGTTTCTGAGCCATAGCCAAGAGCTATTTCAAAATGAGGACAGATTTCTTTTCTCTCTGGGGACAGACAGCATGATGCTTCTTCAGCCCTGCATTCTAAACCTTTTTTCCCTCAGATCTTGTCCAATCCCAGGCACAAAAAGACACTTCTTCCACTATTAAAATGCTGACAGCAATCAAGGTGGGAGTAAGCCCATTTTTTATTCATTTCATGTTAAATTAAATCATCTGTAATTCTGTAACCAAGAATTTAGCCATTCACTTAAAGAGAAACAAAAGAGATTTCAACCACTCCATTGGAAAAGAAACAACTACCAAATTGTTCTCACATATGGGGTCAAGAACAGGTCAGTGTGAATGAAGTTAAGCATAATTATGACATACATTCATAATTCATGGCATTGTTTCCATTCTCTTCAAAGACCATGCAAAGAGGGTGCTTTAGGTACCAGTGGTAACAACCATCTTATCTATCTGACCCATTGCTGTGTTTTCTCAAGCTTGGCTTCCTCTCCTCCAACTTATTTGCATTTACTATTGTAAAACAACCATGCATTTTGTTAATGTTGCATTGTTTTTCCAATAATGCGGCTTTTTCATATTTTCATAGGGCTTGAACAACCTGCATATAAATTCTCACAACATCGCTTCAGACTTCCCACATGGATTCAAACACAATATGCAATTATGCCATTTATATCAGTACAGAGAAACCAAGAAAGGTTAATGTTCCAATGCTTTTAACAAAGTTCTTTCTGCATCGTACCATTTTATTTCTCTGTGAGGAAAAAAAAATGCAGTTATAGATGGTGATAAAAGAGTTGAACCAAATAAGTCAGTATTACATTAGTGATACTGAGTCAAACCCTGGCTCTCAGATTCTAACTTGCTACAATACCAGCCCACATGAAGCTACAACATCCTTCTCCACTATTTGGATTTTCTACCTGTTTAACTTCAGGATGGGAGGGGGAATGGGAGAAGAGAAGTAATACATTTTGCATGTGAATCATTTGCTTTATAAAGAACAGGGAAAGAAAAATAAAATAAGATAAAAATAGAGAGGGAGGCAAACCGTGAGAGACTCTTAACTATAGGAAACAAACTGAGGGTTACTGAAGGGTAGGCAGGTAGGCGGATGAAGTAAGTGGGGGATGGGCGTGAAGGAAGGCCCTTGATGAAATGAGCACTGGGTGTTATATGCACCTGATGAATCACTACATTCTATCCCTGAAACTAATATTACACTACATGTTAGTTAAATTACATTTAAATAAAAACAACAGCAACAACACAAAAATGTTTCTATCGTCGTAAAAAAAAATAGTGTTAATTGGTAAGTTTCAAAAAAAATCCCTAATATCAATCTCAGTTAGAAATGACAAGAAAAAAGATATTTTAATAACTCATCTCAACTACTATTTCAGTGTTTTTGTTTGTTAGTTTAGTGGGGAGGAGGTATGCCCATGTGTGAATTTTTTACTGAATGCATGTGACCACTGCAGAATTCTCTCATCAGGACCAAAATTCTAGTTTGTTGCTTGGAACAGACTTACATTTAACCAGGAACAAGTGCACAAACATTTCTATAGCATTACTGTTGTCCCCTACCTATTAACTGCCATACCAGGAGAGTTCCAGCAAAACTGAGACTTCGCACAAGAGAAGGCTAAACAAATTTTGGGTTGAACAGAAAGCCAGGGACTTCTCTCAAAGAACATTTGCCAGTGAACTACCAGGCTATGCTCATGAAGAAACATGGATCTAAGATGAGAGATGAATGAAAAAAAGAGGGATAGCAAATAGAACTTGGGTTCCACAAGCTGAGGATCAAAATCTAAGCAGCAGAGACTCAGACTCTTGGTGGAAGCACAAGGGGCCAAATCTAGGTACCAAGAGACTTGAAGTCAAGGGCAGGAATCCAGACAATTAAAGACAGTGCCATTTTCATCCAAAAAATAAAATAAAATAAATAAGTAAAAAAAGAAAATAAATGAGCTATCTAACCATAATAAGGCACAGAAGAATCTTAAATGTCTATTAGTAAATGAATGAAGCCAACCTGGAAAGGCTACACATTTCATGGTTCCAACTAAATGACAAGCTGGACAAGGCAAAACTATGGACACAGTAAAAACATCAGGTCACCAGGGCTTAGAAGCGAGAAATGAATAAACAAGGTACAGAGGATTTTTAGGGCAGTAAAACTCTTCTGTATGATATTACAATGGTGGATATATGTCATTATGCATTTGTCAAAACCCATAGGATGTACAACAGCAAGGTTGAATCCTAGTGTAAACTATGAGCTTTGGGTGATAATGATATGTCAATGTAGGTTCATCAGTTGTGACAAATGTACCACTCTGGGGCAGGATGTTGATACTGGGAAAAGCTGTGGGTGTTGTGTGTGTGGAGGGAAGTGGTGGTGTACCAAGATATATGGGAACTTTACTTTCCACTCCATTTTTCTATGAATGTGGAATTGTTCCAAAAAATAAAATCTTAAAAAAAAAAAAAAAGATGATACCATTAAGTTCAGAGTACAACCACTAGTAAAACAGCTTTAGCACTGACTCAGATCATCAGGCGGAAAGAATCCCAAGCATCTTGTTGTCCAGAGCTAGGCCCAACATTAGGAATTAAAAAATAAAACAAGATTGAACCTATGGTTAGATGAAGCTGTAAACTGAATTGTGTCCCCCCAAAATTCATATTTTGAAGCCCTAACTCTCAATGTGATGGTATTTGGAGATGGGACCTCTAGGAGATAATTAATTTAGATGAGGTCATGAGAGTTAGACCCTCATGATGAAATTAGTGTCTTTATAAGGAAAGATACCAGAACACACACACATACACACACACACACACACACATACACACACACACACACAAATGCACACGTGCACACATTCTCACTCTCTCTCTCTGCCATGTGAGGACACAGTGAGAAGTTGGCCACGTGAAACCTGGGATGAGAGCTCTCAGCAGAACCCAACCTTGCTGGCACCCTGATCTCAGAATTCCAGCCTTCAGAACTATGAGAAAGCAAGCTTCTGTTGGTTAAGCCACCAAGTCTATGGTATTTTGTTATGGTAGTCTGAGCAGACTAATACAGCTGTTACCTACCAAGTCTAAAGCCCAACCTAAAAGTCTTGATGTGGCAGATAGTGACTGTAGTGTTCCATACCTGCAAACTTCAGGCCTTTCTATCTTTGCTTAGTAGCCAGATGCATTTAAATCTTTCACTAAGATGTAGAAAAAAAATTCCTAAAAGCTAGAAAAAGTATTTAGATACCTACAATCCAATTTGCTTTGCAAAGGAATGCTGTGTTACTCTAGATGAATACCTATTCTTCAGTATAAAAATGTGAAAAACATTTAAGAATATAAAAGTAAGTATGGTGGTAAAGGTACCCACAAGATCTGTTAGCCTTTCTGTGTGAAATGTAAAAGAAAAAAAAAAAGGAGGAACTATGAATAAATATGCTTTATTTTATTGTTTTTAAAAACCTGTCATTAAGATCACTTCAAAGGAGTGACTCTCTTTTTCTTTTTCTTATTTGTGGATTTCTTGAATAATTCCATATTCAGCAGAGCCATTCCTTACTTATTCTGACTCTTATTTCCAGAGTACCACAGCCTTATCACTTCAATCTATATTCAGAATTTGCCCTGGTGTTTTTTCTTTTCTTATTTTTGCTCATCCCTCAAGGGACAATGATCAGAATCTGGTGATAAGCCCCAGGCAATGGCACACTGAGGCTTTGTGAAGGGTCACTGGTTAGAGTTGTCTATACCCCTTGTGACTGTGGTCAGAGACTGATGGTGGGTTGTGGGGTCAAGACCCTGCTTCTGTGAAGCCATCCATATGTACAGAGATCGACATGTAAGGTAATCACACCCTGTGCTTTCATCAGCCACAGTAAGAAAATAAAACTGAAAATTCATTTTTATTTGATGTCTGAGAGACCATAACAATACTGGAAACTAAAAATGACTCAATCTCAACTAAAGAATTGCAACATTTCCATAGACATTAAAAGAAGGAAGTCTGAGGACCTTTTCCTAAAGAAGGGGGAGGGGAAGAAATCACATTCAGGGGCAAAGGCAGCAGTCAGTGGTCACCTGTCCCCCTCAGTAGCCTATTACGATATGATATGATAGGATATGATATGATAGGATAGGATAGGATATGATATGATATGATATGATATGATATGATATGATATGATGTTACTAAAGTGCCAGACGTAAATGTGTGGCTATCACAGCTCTTCCTGGCTCTACATTTGCTCCCTCCCAGGAAAGGCTATGGCTCCACATGCTTGGTCTCCATAGGCACTCTGCCCTCTCAAGACACCTTCTTCTGGACGCATCTACTTCTCCAGTCCAACAATTCATTAAAATGACAAAAAACCCACTACCATGTATTGAAGGCCTACTAAGGACACAGTCTCTCATTTAATACTTAGAGCAAATTCTATAAGTGTTTTTCTCTCCACATTCTACAAAGGACATAGAGATTCAGAGCTGGGGAGTAACTTGATGAAGGCCACAATGCCAGCAAGATGAGAGACATAAACTTAATCCGTGCTTCTCAAACTATAGCCCGTTTAGCCAGAGTATGTGGTGCTGTATTAGGGTTTTAATTAGAAAGCAATTTGACACATCATTATATTAAAATAAGGATGCATGACTTTTTATATAACACACTGTCAATTTTACAAGGATTTTAGGAAGGCATGAGACATCAAAGATTCTCTAGGTGCATTAGGCTATGCCGGGCCACATCCCAAATCCACCTCCGGTTTTATTCTCCTGCGTTATTAGATGTTTGGGGGGTAAAACGTGGGGAGTATGCTTCTTCCACGCAACTACTTTTACAGCAGGCAGAATTTCAGCTTTTATATATAAATTTTCTGAGAACAAATGTAAGAAAGCATGCACTACAAAACCACAGGAGTTCTGACATACAATAAATAAAATTTAGAATCCATTGTGTTTGGGTTGACATGAACTTTAAGTTCCCACTTCACTCCTATGTCACTGGGCGCTAGACCAAACTATGAGGACAGCCAGCCTGATGTGGACTTGAGTTGCCACTGTGCTTAGATTTGGACAGTCTACGGTTCTCCCCACAGCCTCATCCCTTCCCCCCTTTCAGGGACACTTGCCACAAGGGGTCCTGGTGCTTTTCCACTTCAGCTCCACAGCCATCCTGACCTGAGGGAACAGTGCCCTATCTGGCTCCAAATATCCCTCCAGCAACCCATTTGACACTAAGTCTAAAGATGCCTCTCCATCTGAGAGCCAGGGACATGTGCTTATGGATTCCTCCCCGATTGTGCTTCCTTGTCACAGTATTCCTGGAACAGGACCTGCCTACCCCTACCCACCTTCTTCATTCCTTTGAACCCTAAGAATTCTCCCCACTATTCTTTTAAGATGGGCTCACCTTCCAGTCTACATGAGTACAAGAACCTGGCCTCAATATCTGTTGATATCATCCAAGCAGAATCTCTATCTCATGATACTTCCAACCAGTTTGAGGTCATCACTACCTGAGAGTGTTTTCCCAAGGTGGGAAAATTTGGCAATGACAGCTTAGAAATCCTGGAGTCTTACCCTAGGTTTCTGTAACCCAAAACTAAGTAAAAGCCTATTATATACAGTAGACATAGGGTTTTAAAAATGGAGGCAAGACCTTGGAACGCATATCCGAGCTACATGTCTCCAGAGGCGCCATCTCATTTACTTCATTTTCTTTTCTACCCACTGTGCTCCCATCACAATGTCCAATCACTGGAACAGATCCTCCGGCAGTTTATAGGAAGTGGTAAATGAGCAGGAAGCCTAAACTTCCTTCCCCAGATGAAAACTTACTGACTCAAATGAATCTCCCCTCTAGTGGGTGGGAGAATTCCTGCTGCAGGCAGGTGGCCGTTGCTGTTTCCATCACCACCTTACAAACTAGGAGAGCTGGCAGCCAAATTCATGAAATCACATGGCCTAATGCCATTCCCCTGCTGTCCTTTTACCTTTGAAAACAGCTTCGTTCCCCCTTAGTAAAACAGTAAAAACAGTCTTTCAATTGCAAAGAATATATTTTAGAAGCGTATGATGGAAAGTATCCAAATATAGAGATTTCCTATCCTGCTTTTCCTATTTTTGCTTTGCAGCAAATTCTATAATGAAAAACTGGAAAGAAATAACTCTTCATTGTCCCATCCCTTTCTAAATGAATTTGCAAATCTTCTGGTTTGCCCTTCCATCAAAAAATTACGAGTTTTGAAAGCCTGCAAGATATGACCCAAATTCACCCCATTCTGCCTCTAATCACAAAAGCATAATAGTCTTTCATTTTTTAACAGAACATGACTTTGGTGTAGAAGTTCTTTATTTTGATACAAATCTCATTCTGGAAGAAAACATGAATAGTCAATATTTCCTCATGTATCATGCTGTTCATCTACAATAACCAATTTATTCAAAGAGATTTATTACCTTGCCCCAGCCCACTGCTTAGCACTGACAAAGCTGATAAGAAATCCACTATATTTATGAAACTACAACATTTTTGCTTAGGTAAAAAGGACGTACACATAAAGATGTGTAATGAGTATGCTCTTACATAACTAGAGATAGAATCACAGGGTGTTGAAACCAACAGAGCTATCTTAAAGAGCCAAGGGCTGGCAAACCCGACTGAGCGTCCCCTGGGCTCCCACTTAGAAGCACTTCTATTAAGCAGAAACCGTATGTACGAAAATGCCAGCTCCTCCATATCTTGACAAGTATGTGTCAGTGTTAAGTTTCCATTAAATGCAAATTTGATCTTTTATAAAATCATGCTTAAAACTAATATCACAGAGCATCAATTAGACTTCTGTGTGCTTTTAGAAGGCTGAATAATTGCATTCATTTAGAGGCTACCTTACTATATGTATAAAACCAAAATTTTGTCAAGTTTAAACTAATTACAACGTAAGTCAAATTCCATGCTCAAATGTAAATAAAGCCATCTTACTGTTTGTTTACTTACTAGGTTTCTTTTTCTTCTGAAGAATTCTGGTCCTTGAAATCAATAGTAACTGATTTATTCTGCACTGATGTTTTCTTTACCAGGCATGAGATTTTGGAAAATGGAGGATTGTAGCTCCTTTAGACAATATTTTTAAACATTAAAAATTTTAATCATAATAGCATAATCTTATATATTTTATATATTTAAATTACCCAAAGAACATACATCTATTCAGTTAGATCTTAATACTTTTTTTACTCTGCAAAGCATGGAAAACAAGTGCTTTTACTGAACAGAGGGAAAAAACTGAAACTCAGAGAAGCTAAATGACTTTTTTCAAAGTCACTTAGTGAAAGAACACAATATCGAAATCTTCAGACTCAACAAAAGTGCTCTTTTTGTCAATAAAGACTTTTGAAAGTATATTTAGTTCTCTGCTTTATAAAATAGAAGTTTCTCAAAATATTTCAAAATTTTCTTGATGAATCAAAATTTTTTATGAATAACTGACAAATTGAACCATGCAGTAATATATTGCTATTTTCTGCTCTTTGGAGTATGAAAGATTGCTTTCCCCAACACTGTATAATTCCAGAATGCTGTGCTGTTCTAATTGGTGAGCTTTGGTCTTAAATTGGCACTAAGAATCCCTAGAGGGTTACTGAGTTGTACAGAACTTGCCCTTATATTAAATGTCCTCGGAAAGCTGTAGTGCTCTAACGGATGTTTCTCTCCCTCTCTCCATTGTCATCCGCAGATACTCCCACCATGGTTCAGGTGTCAGCAAGTTGTCCCACCACCATTTTTAATCCCCAAAGGTACTTCCAATATCACTTTTGCTGCTCCTATTTTTCCCTGTCTCTGTCTCCTTTAGTCTTGCTCAGATTTGAGTTATCATATTCAATGAGACTGTTGCCACATTTTTATGTTTGTATCAGTTTCTTTTCGGCATTTTTTTTGCTGTTCTTTATTTATCATCTATCTATCTATGTATCTATCTATCATCTATCATCTATCTATCTACCTATGTATTTGAATTTGTGGTTGCTTAAAACTGATTATAAATAAGTGAGAACATGGTTGTTCTAAATAGAATAAATTATTCAGAATATGTAATACTTAAATTATCATTGAATTGCTAAAAGGAGAGAAAATGATAACTCTTAGTGTAGTAGATGAATAACTCAAAGAATATTTTGGATCCTTTTGTCCCTGATATAGAGAATGAGGGATATCTCAAATGGAAAAATGAGAACATGGAATAGCATGGAGTACAGAGCCTAGTGACCATGTGAATTAGGCCCTGGAGTTCTCAACCTCTTTTTCTGAATCCACATATAAAATGATTCTCACAAGCATGAACTACTTTCTGAGTTTATTCCTGATACACAAACGACAAATCTATCCCTTTTCCTCCCACTCAAAATTACATATAGGAATAAAAATTAGTGTGAATGATATTATTCTAGGGAAAGCCACCCTAAAATAAAATGTAAATCCTTCTTGGCAAATTTGGCACTTCATCTATTAGTAGGAACATATTAACCACAAAACATAAATTACATACTGCTATAGCAAAGTGTCAGATTGAGAGTCCAAGTCTTTACGCAGAAACTAAGTTCCAGAGAGGCAGAGGGACTTACCTAAGATCACACTGTCGGTGGTGGTAGTGCCAAGGTTGCAGACTGCATCTTTAAGTCTGCTGATATTCAGAGCATATCGTGCAGCCTCATAATTAAAATGTAAGACCTATATGTCAATTATTTGTTGATAACAAAATTTAAAAAACAGGACAAAATGTAATAAAATGATACAATATAAAATAAAATGATTTTATATAAATATAAAATATTAAATGTAAATTTTAAATATAATATAAAATGATACTAAAACACCAGAGAAAGGCAGCATAATGATTTTCAAACTACATTATAATATTAGGGCAGAATGTTATTTTTTAATAATGTAAGCCATTATAATTATTAAAAAAGTCTTAGCAGTGATAATTTAACAGCCAATGAGAAATTTTTGGCATATAAAAAATACCTAAAGGACAAAAAAAAAAAAGTCCACACAATCTTTTAAAGTGAAACTAGTTAGCCCATTGGTTATCACAAATATCCTATTTCTTTGCCATATTAGTAAAAAAAAAAAGTTCCAAAGCAATAGCACCATATAATCAATAAATATGTCTGTGATACAAGATGCAATTTTGATACTGAACAAAGCAGTTTCTAGTAAGCTTGTATCTACATGGTGGAAAAGTAAAACTGTCACCCAATTATTTCATGTATCTGACTTAATTCATTTTTTAAAAATTTTATTTTATTTTTTCAGTGTTCCAAGATTCATTGTTTATGCACCACACCCAGTGACTTAATTCATTTTTAACCATATTGGCAGATGGAGTTGGAATCAGGTGGAGTCCTTGCCCTTTCAGCATTTATAGTCAAAAGGAGACAACATCTTTGTTGATACTGACAGTAACCTGTGAACTAAAGAATGTACCTCAATCACATAGTTACAAAAGTTAGTATACATTTTATCACAGTGATGTAAAACTAATCTAAAGGGAAAATGTGCAAAGGAACTATGGCTTTGTCTTAGTTCAGGATGCTATAACAAAATACCATACACTGAGTGGCTTAAATAACAGATATTTATGTCTCACACTCCTGGAGGCCTGCCCGGTCAGCTTCTGAAGAGCCTCCTCTTGCTGCCTGATAGACTAGGGCTTTCTTGCTGTATGTAGCCTCACGTGGCAGAAAGAGAGAACACTCTCTGTGTCTCTTCTTTAAGGGCACTAATCCCAGCATGAGGACTTCCCACCCTCATGACTTCCTCTAAACTTAAGTACCTCCCAAAGGCCCCATCTCCTAATACCATCATGTTGAGAGTTAGAGCTTCAACATAAAAATTTGGGGAGGGACACAAACATTCATTCCCTAACAAGATCAAAGTGTTAGGTTTTGTGATTTAATGGCAGAAGATTTTTTTTTATTGTCCAATAAGTAGCATACATATAGTATCTTTTTAAAAAATTTATACATTCGAAACCACTACTTGTGATTTAATAGCCTATGTCTTGCTGACATAATGATTTTAATTCCATTAGGCTAACTGCGGACAATCTGCTTGTCAGATACATGAAATATCCCATCTATTTCACACCCAGTTCACTTATCTGCAGTGATAAAACTGCATTCCACATATTCTTTGGGAGTGAAAAAAGTTCACATCTTACTCTTTGCTTGATCCTGAACCACTTCTTCTATGCTCTGTCATTGACTATTCCCCTTTATGGGTGATAATGTAAATTCTACAGAATAAGATGCCCTTGACTTAAAACCATTCTGGCATCAAAGCAGTGCTTAATGCTGCCCACCTCTCTGCTTTTTTGACACAGGATAAAAAAAAATCCTCTACCTAAGTTTAGCACCCTTTTAAAGTATAGCAAACCAACAGACCAATGGAAAACAATCAGGACAGAACGGTGAAACTGCCCATTGTCAATTAGAAGCTTATGATTTGTCTTGAACAAAGATCCTGGAAAACCAAAACAAAAAACAAATTGAAAGAACCACAGACTAATGGTTGCTTGAATTGTACTCTCACATTGCAAGAATAAAACAGTCTTTAGACATAAATAAAAATTTTCTCCAGAAATCTTGTAAAGATAGTTAAATAGTTAAATAATTTTTGTAAAACCTGGGAAACAGATTCAATCTTTTTCTCCCAGTGCACATTAGGGAATTCAGAATGTGCTTAGTATAAATAGATTTAAATGTGGAATGATTTCAAGTCACAAATATGCATCTAAAGTATTTAATGCCTCACAGACTATATATGTCAAGTGCTTTGAACTTACAGACAACCATGGACAAACAATCATGAGCCATCCAGTGCAGGGTGGGATGGGGAGAGAGAAGGAGGGGGGAGGAAAAAAAAATCTAGGCTATTCAACTTCTTAAGGACACAAATCTATTTTAGAAAGAGTTGAGGCTAGGGGCGCCTGGGTGGCTCAGTGGGTTAAGCCGCTGCCTTCGGCTCAGGTCATGATCCCAGGGTCCTGGGATCAAGTTCCGCATCGGGCTCTCTGCTCCGCAGGGAGCCTGCTTCCCTCTCTCTCTCTCTGCCTGCCTCTCTATCTACTTGTGATCTCTCTCTCTGTCAAATAAATAAATAAAAAATCTTTAAAAAAAAAAAAGAAAGAGTTGAGGCTAATTAAGGACATCAAATAAGTGGTAAGAAAAAAAATGAGTCTCAGTTAAATCATTTTGTTCCAAAGTTTAGTAGAATAGGTTTTATTCTTCAACTATCAGCTTAATACCCATAAACTTGTGTTAATTTAATTATGAAAAGAAAATTAAAAAAAAAATCTCTACATAGAAACATGAGAAATTCAGTTATAGTTATATAAAGTAATTCGAAGAATATTAACCAAAATGGATATATTAGAAAATAAATAAAACTCTATTCTAAATACCTTTGAATTCTAAATTCCAACCTTAATATAAAAACTCAATACATCAAGGAAATTTGAGGAGTAATGAATCAAAACTATTTTAAAGTACTTTAAAGGTATTAATTTCATAATTAATTTCATATACATGCAACAAACTTAACATGTCAGTTAACCCTATACAGATTCTACTTTTAATCATCAGATTCATTTCCTGTATATTACACTTAGGTTCATAAATTGTTTATGAATGTGCATTTCTAAAACATTTAAGAAACTAATTCCAGAGTAGTTCAAACATCACTCAAGTCCCAGTTAATTAACTTGTATCTTTAATAGGAAGATATTTCTAAGCAAAACAGGACAAAACTAGCTCTTATCCAATTGTCTTAAACTAAAATTAATTTAGATTTTAGGAATCGGTACTGATGTGGTTTTATTTTCAAGAGTGTAAACTCCAAGAGGGTATCTTTGTCTGTTTTGCTCAGAACTTGGTATCTCAGGTACCCAGAAAAATGTTGAGCATATGATGAGTACTAAAGTCTTTGCTGAACGTTAAATGAACACTTTGTATTCCTTTTCCTACTCTTACTCCTGGAGAGTATTTCTCATTCCTTTTTCTGATACAGCAAGGTTTTCAGGAGAGAGGCTCTACAATTGGACTTTTTCATGTGGTCCAGACTTGTCTCAGTCCCAGAGTTAATATTTTCTCCAATAATTCTGTGCTGTTATTTTTAGAAATAAGATTTTATTATATGATGTTACTTTTAATCATATTGAATTGCAGTATCTTTTCGAATGTATAAGATATACTTAAGGAAAAAGCTCATTGCTAAGCTTCCTCCTCAAGGAAGTTAACTGACTAAGTGTAAATGTTCCAATTTATTCAATCTAACCAGGAGACTGATGTGAGCTGGAAATTTTTAAATGTTCGAAGGATTAGCATTTCAAAAAGACATATTACTAAATCCTTTTCTTAAAACTCCTCATACTCAATTTACTCTGAGAACATTTCTCAAACATTAGTAGAAATGTTTCAATAATGTTTCGAAAGATAAAATAAGGAAAATCACAAAGATTGGGAAAAGATTCCTTTTTTTTTTTTAAACATACCCATTGTCAAAACTTAATAAGTAAAACACTGCATGGAGTTCGTCTCCTTTAAAGTAATATATTTCAGAACTCATATAAGAGAGATCGGATTGAATATTTTGCTATCTATTACCTAGAAATAATCCATCATTTTTTTATTTCTCAGAAACTATGTTTAGAGATACTGTATACATCCTTCAGCTTGACTTGTAGTCTTGGATCTGTTAG
Organism: Meles meles; assembly: GCF_922984935.1. Classification (NCBI taxonomy): domain Eukaryota; kingdom Metazoa; phylum Chordata; class Mammalia; order Carnivora; family Mustelidae; genus Meles; species Meles meles. Next base: position 30,726,094 of record NC_060070.1, read on the forward strand.
ATGAAGCAAAGACCCAAAATATGTTTCAGAGATGTCTTTACATTTACTGCTTCCTTTTAGTCTTTTCAAAGCTCTCTTTTTACTTATGTTTAAAAAAACACACTCACTAAAAAAATGCAAACATTAGCAAAACGCATGCCTTAAGAACTGAAAATAACCAAGCCCAAAACTAATGACTATTAGTAGGTAATGTTCATTACCTACTATTTTTTTCACTCTGTGTACTAAAATGTGTGTGGTGTATCAGATAGCTATGCTTATATGTTTTTACAAAAATGTAATCATACAAAATATAGTGTATATTATGCCTCTTTTTGGCTAACAACATATCTTGTAAACCCTCATCTGTTAGTAAAAGTAGATAAATCCATTATATAAAACAGCATCACTTTATGACTCTACTATAAAATGTTTATCTAATATCAGACTTGTGGACATGTAATTTCTTTCTTTTTTCCCTTTTACAAGTAAATATTATTGCCCTCAGATCTTTCTTGTGCATTTCTGTAAGATGAATTTTCTAGAAGTGGAATTTCTGGATCAAAGTATATATATTAAAAATTTTAATAGCCAAATTTCTCTAGAAAAAGATTATATCAATTTACTTTTTCACCAATATAAATTAGAACGACTTCACTACACTTTTGCCAACACTAAGTACTAATGTTTTCAATAGCTGAAAATATTTTAGATAATAAATATTTTAATTTACATTTTAATTATTGCTAAAATTAGTGGGTAGTTTATATAGTTTATTTCTTTGTGGATTATTCAAGAACTCTTTTTATATTAGGAATATTTGCCTTTAGCCAGTCTTACTGTTGCAAATTTTTCCCATGTTTTTGCTCATTTTTTAGTTTGATCATGATATTTATGTTTTTGCCACAAAGATGGCTTGTGTCATGCTTAGTAAGATCTTCCTTAAATATAAACATATACAACATAAGTATATTCGAAGGTGGGAGAATGGCCTCGAAATATTTAACACTATCCCAACTTGAGTTTAGATTTATGCACTAAAAAGGTAGAGATAGATACTGAGATAGATATGTATATATCCTATGCTACTACTATGCTTGTACTGGTTTTGCACAAACTGAATATCGGTCCTGCTTCTATGTTTTCCTTTATTTCTTTTAAAGTTCAAATTTTTACATTTAAGGCTTTCATTCACATGGTATTAATTTAGCATTAAAAATGAGTGGGAAATATAACCAAATCCCCCAAAAGGCTAAATAATTATTCCATTGTCATCTGTTGGATAATTCATTTTACTCCCGTGAGGTGAAATGCAATCTTTATTTCGAATACATTGTACCAACATTTCAGGGGAAGGGTATTCCAGGAAGAAAAAGTAGCTATTGCAAAGGCTCTAGCAGAAGAGGCCTGGAGTGTTCAGAAAAGAACAAGGAAGACTGTGACTGGAGAGGAGCGAGCTGGAGTGAAAGGAGTGGAGAGGAAGGGTTACATTGGAAGGGGGAGGACTCACGTCATGTGGGGCCTCCTAACCCACTCTGCATTTGAAGGATTTTTACTGGTTTCCTTTGCTTAGACTAGCTAATTGGTTTGATTGTTGGTAATTAGGGATGGGATTAGATTTCTTTTTAAATCTTATAATTTATCTTTTTTTTCAGTTAAATTTTCTTTCCTTTTCAGATCAAATTTGATTGTTTATTTTCTTCAAAAACATGTTTTATCTAAGATTTTCCCCAAATTCATTAACATGGAAAGGTGCAAAGAAACTTTTTAACATTTAAATAATATATTTTCCCTCAATTCATAAGTAAGGTGTTTTCTTTCTTTCCCTATTTATGCTTCCCTTTCAATTTTTTTCATTAAGCTATCTCATAGCTTAGTTTTTTCCTGAACTAGCTCTCACATTTATCTGTGTTGCTATTTTCCATTTCTTTAATTCTTAATTATTTACGCTTTTACTGTTTTCTATCTTTGAGTTAATTTTTTTCTTAATTTCTTGAATTTGATATTCAAGTGATTCATTTTTATTCTTTTATGTTCAATTAATTAAATGTTTAATGCTTAGAATTTTTTTCTGGATAAATTCTAACCATATCCTATAGCTTTTGATTTATAATGTGGCATCTTTAGGTCCTCGAAATTCTATGTTTTGATCTTTTCTTTCATCAATTGAATTGTGTAGGAGAGAGGTTTGTGTGTGTGTCTGTGTGTGTATTTATCAGTTTCAATATTTTCATTTCCTATTTTTGCTATGACTTCTTATTTTATTATAAAAAATATTGTTTCTACTGCTTTTATGCCTTAAGACCTTTAAGTTTTACATTTGTAGTCAGTATGAGATTCTTAAAAAAAAAACTAATAGGTACATTTATACTTACTAGTAAGGCTGAATTCAGCATTTGAATTCTATTCAAAATATTTTTCACTTTTTCTCTGACCTGAAAAGAATCATAGAATAAATTGAAATCACTTTAGTATTCAAAGAATAACCTGAAATTACTACTTGGCATTAATATATTGATCCTATCAATTCAATCAAATCCATTCAACCAATCCAACCAATCCAATAATGTGTTAGGTTCTGTACTAGTATGTGGGATAGAATCATAAATGAGCCACAGCTCTTTCTCTCTGACTGGAAATGGTTTAGCCATTAAGAAAACTGTGGGCAATTACCAAAAAAAAAAAAAAAAAAAAAAAAAAAAAAAAAAAAAAGGAAAGAAAGAAAAAAGACAAAAGGTCACACACAAAGTCTGGTAAGGGAACACAGTAGGGGGAAAGTAATTCTAAAGAGAATCAATGAAGGCAATAATGAATCATTGCCTTCCTCTACCAGGGTCTCTAATTTCTATTACTCAGCACACCCTATGACAGAGATCAGAAAAGATAGATTATCATAATACATGAATTTGGTCTCAAAATACCATGAAGTCTGTGCTATAGATGTCATGGTTTGGATCATAAACCTAAAGTCAGAAATATTTCATTACATATCTTCAAATGCAGATTTTCTGGCAAGACTTACCAAACTATTTCTCAGATTAGAGCAACCCCCTACCTTGCTTCAACCCACACAATTGAAAAAATATATGTCTTAAAGGAATTTATATTTGAAAGCATGAATCTCTGAGTCCATACTCAAAGCTAGTAAGAAAAAGATTGTCAGAAAGGAAAAACAAGGTTTTATAAAACAAAACGGGACATTTCTCTTATTATTAAAAGATGCCAAAGAACTCTAGGGATTGTGGAGCTCAGGTGCAGAATAATGAGCCTTGATTTGGCAACGGAAAATTCTATGAAGGGTCCAACATGTTATGCTTTGTTACTATAAAAATTTTTACATTTATATTGTGATTTTCATTCTTCGTTATCCTAAAATGCTTTATTAACTGAAGCTACTATGAAGAAAACCTCACCACTAGCTTGGGAGAAATTCCTAGTATATATTTTGAAATTAAAATATCAAAAACAATTTTGTTTAAGGAACAGAGAGCAAAATGATACCTAAATGGAAATTCCAGAAATAACCTAAAGTTAGCAAATATTAGCACCATTCATTACATTTTAAGTTTAGATTCTTTTTTTTTTTTTTGCACTGGAAGTAAGGGCAAAGGACTGGCCCAAGGTGATAGTCCATCCACCCTCTGCCTGGCAAAATCCTTGAGTGACAATCTCTGGAACACTTGTGTTCACAGAACTTGTGACAAGAAATTCTGTCCAATCCCCTGCCCCTGAGAAATATGATTTAATCCTCACTTGGCACTTTCACTTCTATCTAAGGCTTTCTCTGACATTCTTAACAGAAGAAGTGTGGAGAGATAACACAGGTAGAAGTGGAGGCCTTTCCCTAGACTAGCTAGTAAAGGGGAGCTCTCCCACCCACTACAAAAACACACATTCCCTGGACAGAAATTGGCATTTCTTCTTCTAGTTTGGAGCAGCCAGAGTCAGGGAGTCATACTAGTGTGCTTGGTTCAGGTTCACTGAGGAGTGCATGGGCTACTTCCAAAGCACCTTCCCTAGGATAGAACCAGCAGCCTCATCCCTAGCAAATTGGCAGGGCATGGCCAATACTCAGTAGTGGCAGGGGAAGGTGGTCAGAAGGAACAAATTGAGTCTCTCTTCTCTGACAATGTCCCCATGATCATGTCACCTCTGTAGACTTCTGCTTTGAAGAAGGATAATAGATGAAATAATTTTTCAGCAAAACCAATGTACATTTTTATGCATCAGAAAAACAGATTAGACTTGATCTCTAAAAGCCTTCTACTGTCAAAAAATTCTAATTCTTTCAGACCTTGGGTCTGCTCTCCCCAATATGTAATCTTTAATGCTTACTGACTCAGAGCTTAAAACTATTTCCTATGTTGACTCCCCCCCCCCCCCCCCCCCCCCCGCCGATAGTGTAGAAGCATGGAATCTTGAGCTTGGGATTTGGGTGACCTTGGGAAAATCACTGATTCATTACTTACCTACACATCCCCACATATAAAATAGGAAAAATAATCCTACTTACTATCATAGGTTAACAAGGAAAGCACTTAGAATAGTACTTAACATTAGAATCTACCTTATTCAAACTGTTACTTTTAATGGTCAGGTTATACAAGGTATAATCAAATACAAAATTTTGAAAATACAGAACAACAAACTACATAAAAATTAGAAATCAAATTAACCACCAAAGGAAAATTTCACACATGTACATATTTTTCAAAGATTTTATTTATTTATTTGACAGAGAGAGAGAAAGAGAGAGAGAGATCACAAGTAGGCAGAGAGACAGGCAGAGAGAAAGGGGGAAGCAGGCTCCCTGCTGAGTGGAGAGCCCAGTGCAGGGCTTGATTCCAGGACCCTGAGATCATGACCTGGGCCGAAGGTAGAGGCTTAACCCACTGAACCACCCAAGGGCCCCACACATTTAAAGGCAGAGTGTTCCACATTTTATCACGCTGCTCATTTCCCTTAACATTATAATGGGACCATTTCTCCTGTCATTAATAATGCCAATCCTTGTTTTAATGGTTTTATTATAGTATCTCATATGAAGATTTATTGTGATAAATTTACATTTCTTTCTTTAAAAAACAGGCTGTTTCCAATCTTTACTATTTGAAAATGCTACAATAAATATTCTTGCCTGCAAACATTAGACTAAATAATTGATTTTTATTTCCTCAGGATGTATTCTGTGAATGGGATTTCTTGGTCAATAGGAATTAATATCCTCAGGCCTCTCTATATGTAGCTCTCAATTGCTTTCCCAACTATCTTGTCACTGCAACTGCTGAAGTTTCAGTGTCCTTGTTGAATTATACCTTACTCAGTATTAACTGTTACCTTTAAGTAATCTTTGACAATTTGATAGATAAAAATTGTATGTTAATTAATATGCTCCTTTGAACGTCTGTTGTATTTTTTCTGTCAATTGTTTATTCATGTCTTTTTTCTTTTCTTTTTAAGATTTATTTGAGAGAGTGAGAGTGTGTGAGTGAGTGGAAGGGCAGAGGGAGAAGAAGACGAGCAGACTCACAACAGAGCAGGGAGCCTGCATGGGGCTCCATCCCAGGACCCTGAGATCATGGCCTGAGCTGAAAGCAAGAAAGCAAGAGTCAGATATTTAACCTATCTGAGCCAGCCAGACGGCCCTGCTCACATCTTTTAATCATCATTTTATTATACTATTTGTGTTTTATTATATAACATTTTGTCATATTTCACAGTTTTTTCTTCACAGTTCCTATTTATGTCTTACTTCTGTTTCCAGTGATATTTTATTTGTTCAACATTTATTTATTGAGTACCAACTATGTGTTGGGCCCTGTTCCAGGCTCTGGAAATATAAGACAATGTACTCCACAAAGTAAAGACAGAAAAGTCCTTGATTTCATGGAACTTACAGTTTAGTTAGGGAAATAGATATTAAATAAGAAAATAAACAATTAAATAATATAATAAACAATGTAATAAAATTGATCTTCAAATGGTGCTGATCATTTCCAATCTGCTGGAAGGCTGCAATATATGTGTCATTCATTGATTATAAAGTTAAAGGAGTATTTCCCAGCACACAAAAACTGGAGGGTTTTTTTCCCATGACAGGTGACAGGGTAATAAAAGCTTTCCTTCACTTCCCAAAAGAGGATTCTCAACTCTATCTGCACACTAGAAGCACCAGCTTATTATATATCCATGCCTATCTACCCCTCTTAGCCCATGAATTTGCTTTGGATAAGGGTTGGGCATAGATATTTCTTTAAAGCTTGAGGGGATGATTCTAATCAGCTTGAATACAAAAAGACTAAGAACCGGCTTTTATGTTGAAACAAAAGATACCAATCTGGGTCACCTTGGGATCTGATGAGAGATACAAATCTCCTTACTCCTGGGAGAAATCCAGATGACTGGAAAACAGATCTTAAATCATCCGCTAATAGTTAAAGGGAAGGAGTTTGGGAATATAACTAATGCTATAACTAAAGATAAAACTAATAGAAACACATTATATGAAAGGAAAATTGAATAGCAGTAAAACATATGTATTAGGATAGGATTACGCTACAGCATTCATGATAATTTTTAGTGGTTAAAAACCATGGAAATTTATTTCTTGTTCAGGGTAAATATCCTGCAAGAGTTGGCAGGGAGCTCTGCTTCATAGTTACACTCAGAATTGTAGGCTAACGCATGACTTTAAACACAAAGAAATTAAAGAAAATGAAAATCAAAGTACTGTATCTTTCTAAGTTGCCATGCCATAAAAATACTGCTTTTTGCCCTACATTCTCAAAAAGAATGGCAGCTGGGAGCTACTCCAGTACCTGGTTTGGAGTGCTCCATAGACATTTATTATTATTAATGGCCAGATTATCCCTCAAGGCAAAACAGGGCTTAAAATTCTTTATTCAAAGCTGAACTCAGCATCGTGCAGGAAGAAAATAAATGTGAGTTAATGAATTTGTAACACATGTTGCCCCTGTCCACCAGGGGTATGGTTTAAAGATGTGACCAGCTAGATTAGTAACTCCTCCTCACATCTGGATGGGTGTAAGGGTGGCTGGTGGATGGAGCTAAGGAAGAAGGTAGACACACCAAGCTGTTCACTGCTCCTACATGGTGCTTTACCATTATGAATAACAAAGTGAGTGGAATGTATGCTATTTTTCTAAACTGCTAATAGCATAGTGAAGTAGGTGAAAAAGAATCCCAAGACCTGTCAAAGCCAAGAAACAAAGGGCATCCTTCCTCCAAAAGAAAACATCAAGGAACACTGACACAATCTATTTTTTAATATCATCATCTGACACATGCTCACTCAAGTGAATGTTGTTGTATGGGGCATTACTTCAGTCTGCTGGACGCTGTGTTCCCGAAAAATCAGTCAACAGTGTGATCCAAAGAAACCTCTTCCCCAGATCCCGATGTGACCATTCACCTCTTAGAAATATGAAAGTATAATATGAAAAAAGTTTAGATGGATCAGTTTAATAATTCCCCATAGTCAGGGCAAGAAGTCAGAGTGTGGGTATGGGTCTCTTTAAATCTTAAATACAACACTAAGGAGTGAACCCCCCAGCTTCCACTATGTTCTTGGAATATTCTGCTGTAAAAAAAAAAAAAAAATCACTACTGAGGAATTGAAGTGGAAATGGGTTTAGGGAATTGATGACATAAGGAGACTGTGAAAGCCCTATAGATATTTTTATATTAACCAAAATAAAAGGAAAATATAGTAGATCAAGTAGAATAACAAGAATGCATTAAATATCCTTACATGAATAACTAATACTTAGTTTCTATTTTCTGTTCCTTCCCTCCCCATTTTTTTAGTAAATGACTTATAAATTGTCTTTGTTTTGTTATACTTTATAAATTTACTGAAGAAGAGACTGGTATCTTTTAAAATTTTCGATCTCCTTCTGCTCTTATGACCTAAAATTGTTACGTTCTGCTTCCAGAGATCCAAGAAAGCCAAAATAATGTCTATACTTGTTACATGAGATTAAGGGGGAAAAGGTGATGACAATAGCAAAATTGGGGTAATCTTGTAACCTTTCAGTGTATTACAGAAAAGTAGATCTTATCAAGGCTAACTCCCACACCTTGAATATGCCCCAAAGACCAAAGACAGTGTTATTTAAGACTAGCTTCATCTGTGAACCTAATCAAAGCCAGGATAAATTAGAACACAGCAATAGATTTGGATCAGGCTCTGTGAAAACCTCAGACATTTTTTAACAGCTTCCCACCTAACAGAGAAGGTTTAGAGTTACTCTTTATTTGCTTTCTCTCATGTCGCATTGCAAAACCATCAATCACACATTGCTGACCACCATTCAAAACCATCAATCACACATTGCTGACCACCATTGTTTTATCTATCATTATGTCCCCTTCCTGGAGTGTGGTGTTAGGTGCATCCCACATTTGATGGACTAGTCAATCTCTGTTTTTATCTTCTCCCTTGACCAAAAAAAAGAAATAAATAAACAACAAGGGGAAAAAGGCAAAAAAAAAAAAAGAAGAAGAAGAAGCTTACCCTGTCTGTTATGGACTGGAAGACTGGAATGTTTCACTCCCACCCCCAAATTAGTATATCAAGTTTTACTCCCTTGTGTGATGGTATTTGAAGATGGGGTCTTTGGGAGGTAATTAGGTCATGAGGGTGGAGCCCCCACAATGGAATTAGTGCTCTTATAAGGAAAGACATAAATTTCATTCAGTCATCCTTTCCCTCTCCCTCTTCTTCTCTTCTCCACTCTGTATCTCTCTTGCCACGTGAGCGTACAGCAAGAAGATGGTCTTCTGAAAGCCAGGAAGAAAGTCTTTATCAGGAACTTAATTGGCTGACATCTTGATCTTGTATTACCCAACCTCCAGAACTGCGAGAAATAAATTTCTGTTGTTTAAGCCCCCCAGTCTATGGAATTTTGTTATTACATCCAGAGTAGACTAAGACACTGTTCCAGATGATTTATTTTTCATAGTTGAAGGTACTGTGGATAATTCTAGTATGTTTCTCAGAGTTACCATTTTTTCTTATTCAGAACCTGGGACACTATACTGTGATACTGGGGAGAGACAACCAGGCTATCCTCTACCTCTGATCTCTCCCTGCTCTTCCCCCAGCTCCTTTTCTCTCCCAAGTGTCACTCCTTCCCTAATTCCCCACCACAAAATTGCTTCAAGACCTACATCTACTAAAACTGAAATTCTCTGTGTTGATGAAGTACTTTTTGAACCAAATTTTCAAGAGAAAGAAACATATATGAGGACAGACTAAATTAAGAAGTTGCAACTTGAAAATCTGTTATTGTGTTTTTTGCATTACACATATGGTACTGTACATTAATAAGGTAAATTTTAATTTAACAGATTAGCCTCAAATGGAAGCATTTGTTCTTTCCCTAGCTTTAAGCAGACTTTAAAATTATGACTGATTCCTTGTCAATGTTATCTGTAAGAGGGTGAGGATATAAAAATAACCTGACATTTTGATTTTAGGAGAAAAAAATATTATTTTGTGTATAAAGCCCTGTAGCTATGATGTTCAAGGCCTTCTTAGACACAATTTGGTGAACACAAGTATGTTAGAGATGTGATCTCTTTTGGGGCTGGACCTCATTACTGACCCTAGGGAGAGGTGGACTATTTTAGGATCCCCTTATGTGGTTCTGATCTATGCTGCTATACTAACCTTGGTGCCTTAGTTCTTTCTCTTCAAAGGACAGTCTAGGTCTCAAAGGACTTCAGTGTTGTCCTCATGTTTTATGGGTTCTTTGGACTATAATATCCAAGGTGGACTTATAATGGAATTCCTAGAGGGGTTTAAAGAAAGTCTAAAGCATGTGTGGGAAACTCAAAAAATTAACATACATTTATTAAAGACCTACTCAGTTTCCCCCACATTTTTTTTCTTTCCTTCTCTATTTGCAGGTAAAGGTTCAGTTTACCAATTCATAGCTGCATTTCTCTTCAAAGGGAAATGTTTTCATGAAATCATTTTTGTATTCTTCCACTTCTAATAAAATAAGGCAGCATGATTTGGAACCTCTAAACCCACTGCAAGAGTTTCAGAAGATACTAAACTTATAAATAACCACTACTACTAATCATTTCAAACTCTAAGGACTGCCATTATATTTCGTCTGTATTTTCCTTTATGTTTGTTTTCCATGTGTTTAAAGTGCTAATGACATTCATTGCTTTTGAGATTTATCATATTAACACCACTGTAACAGTTTATGGTGTTACATTTTACAAGTTTCACTTAATATAATTTTAATTATCACTGAAAAATGGCTTTTAGTCATAAAAGTACTTTAAAAATTACAAGCTAAACCCACCTTAAATGAAAAGTCAGGGCTTGTGCTTTTACTAATAATTTTATTAAATGAGAAAATCACAGGACATGGTAGCTCAAAATTAAAATATCCATATTTTAAATAACAAAAACATTTTGAAATATAAAACTGCCAGATAAAATTGTTTCTTTGTGGTCATATTTTATAGCATTGTAGAAAATTATTAGTATGATAATTACAGATTAACAATGCATATTATTTAGAAAAAACAAGATTTAGTTTGAAATCTTGGTATTCTCTCACCATATGGTGGCTACAATATATTATAATGTGATGGTGAAAACAGTGTAAGGAGCCATTGGATACTAAGCACCATGAAGATTATTCTTGCATAAAAGCTACATCTAGTTTTGAATCATCTTCAAATAGAAACTCAATAAAAGCTGTAAATAATGATTCAGAGAAACGAACATTGCCAAGGAGCTCTAATAATTTTGCAAAATTTTTTAAATCTAGAAGTTCCATTTTAGAAGATACTATAAACAGAAGTATCAAAACTCTTCATTCATAAAAAAGCCACTATTTAAATTCGGACATTTATTATTTCACATAATTACTTCTTCCTCCCTAAACTTGCTAGAGGAGTTCAACCACTCTACTTTGGCTTATATTAGTTTCTTATCTCTTACTAGGATGTTTCCTCTATTTCTCACTAATTCCCTACTACCCATCTCAATTTGTATCAGGTCTTTTAAAATTTTGCTCAAATTTGAGAACTATAAAAAATTTCAGGATTATACATAATTCCTGTCAAGGGCTAGGCAATTGTTGGGTCCTGAAAGTTTGGTCAACAATGGCAGGAATTAAGGATATTAGTAACTTAAAGCATGAGATCGTGGGTCTGAGGACAGTTATGAAAATTGGAAATGAGTTAATCAGGGAGAAAAACACATAGGATCAAAACATGACTTGTCTAAGATTCTCTCCCTGTCTGAAATTCAAGTCATCCATAAAGTCAGGACATTTAGTAATAGCAAAAAAAGAGCAGGGAGATAAATAACTAGCATTTGGAAATCTTGCAACAGATACTGGAAAACCAGTTCTGAGAAGTTGGCTCAAAGACAGAATATTAATTCTCTGGGAGGTCTGGGGCCATAGGTAAGGACTCAGCTACAGTAGCCCACTGGAGGCTTGATTACCAGGAACTTGAGACATAAGACAAGAATTTATTTACAGTTTCACGATACAGGAACTCAAATAATGGGGTGTGGAGATCAGAGAGGAAGCAAAACACCTAAGAACCAGACTGGCCAAAGGTTTTAGGCAGAAGACAGATGACTGGAAGTCAGGAGCCTCAGCCATGATAAGGAAAAAAGCTGACTCCCCTGTGAAAAATAAGGACATAAAATCAGAACTTCTAATGCCATTTCAAGATGTTCTTGCCATTTATGAATTCCATCTGTGCTCCTTTGGTGGTACACAGATCACTCCACAAACAATTGGGTCTCAAAATATGGGACTGAAACATAGAAGACCATTGCCCTACTCAATGGAACTTCCTACCTGCTCCAACTTTGACTTTTGAACTCCTGTGGAAATATTATTTCCCTTATTTATCTGACATTTGGGATATTCTACCAGTGCACGGTTTTAAGATATATATTCATATTTATAATCTGTCTTTCCCCTAAAGTCTGAGATAATATTTTTAATCTCTTTGCCATTTATTTCCCAGGAGGCTGACACACTCCGTACCTATAAAAGTTTGTAGTTGATGGTGAGTTTATAAGACAGGATGAGAAGAGCTGGCAAAGACATTGATTTTGGACACTGAAAATGTCTAACAATTTTGAGGGAAAGGGGTAAATTTATTTACCTTGAAAACTGGATATGCTTTAGTGAGCTTCCAAATATCAGATAAACAGCTGTTCAGATTAGCCAAATAAACTTCACATCCTTGCCAGGGGAATCTCACACTACTCAATATTATGAGAAAAGGAGGGAGTGTAAGGAGAGAGAGACAGGGAGGGAGGATGGGAGAGAGAAAGGGTGTGGTATGATTAACTTAAAATTATTGAAATGAGTAGAATTTTTATGATTATCTTTCAAACACTTAAGAAAAAATTGATTAAATACATAGAAAAGAGAAAATGTTAAGAGGATTTACAAGTATATGATTAAGATGAAATGAATGGAAAGAAGAAAAAGAAAATGAGGCTCAAAATCAGGAAAGATTTGGGGAGCAGAGCCATTATCCTAAAGTATCCAGAAGCACATAGTAGGATTAAAGATACTGTGAATAGACAAAACTTCTCATCACCGTAGAGAACAGACTAGATTTCTGAGATAATCTTTTCCCATCAAGTAGTGAGATGCTTTGTGAATTAATTGGTACTATTGTTGTTCTGAAAATTGTACTCTCATTTTGCTTATAAGAGTGTTTGTGTTTATGAAAGGATTGACGGTTTTCTATCTCAGGATCATATCTTGTTTTGTGCTGCTGAAGGCTCATATATACAGATTTGTTCAACAATCTCACACACACACACACACACACACACACACACCAGTTACAGAGAAACCTGTGTTCCATGTAGCTTTGAGAGATGAACATAGAGATTTCTTATTTGAATCTTCTTGAGTACTGGCATGACTTACGAGTCCTACCTAAGTCAATTCCCCAGTACAGGAGGGACAGAATTGTGGCAATGGTAAGTTATTAAGAGCAAAAGGGAGCCGGAGACATACCTTTAAAATGCACTGAAGTGTTAGATTGCCACATACTATAGGCTGCAAGCAGCAGTCAAGGTAGATCTTAGACTGTAAATGCATAGGTTATTGCTTCGGAAGGTACCAATAAGCTGTCCCAGAACAGCCTAAAACGTGGTCCTTAGATGAAGAAATTCACGCATGATGAAGCAAGGTTATTTGTCTTAGGTCCTATGCCTGGTTAGCAATGGCAGATAGACCAACATTTCAGACTTTTGGAGCCAAGGCTTTGGCAGTTTGCTAGCCAATGCCTGCAAAAGATTTTCATTTAGAAAACAAAGGCGAGTCTCTATGTACAAATAATGGAAAAATGCATTGGCTGTCATAATTTAAAAAACTCCTTCCGATTATATAGATATCCATTTCTGTTAGTAGTGATGTCTTCAAAGAAGAAAGAGCATCAAGCAACCATCCATAAACATAATAAGCAGTATCATCTTCACTCAAATCTCTCACTTAGCAACAGTAGCCTTAACAATGGAATTCAGTAGTTTTGCTCTACTCAGGGAAAGCCCCTACAAATGTAGTACATTTTCTGGCTTAAAAAAATGTGTGCTCATTTTATTTCTCTAGACTCCTAAGCACACATTCATTCCTTCATTCACTCTGTCATTCAATAAATACTTGTGTGTGCCTGCTATATTCCAGACACCCCTCTAGGTTACAGAAATAAGTACCGTGACAAAGTAGAAAAGTCCCTTTTATCGTTGAACTTAAATTCTGGTGGATACAATAAAATAGAACAGACAAAAATACTATGTGATTTCTATGAGGATGCACATTTATAATTTAAACTATTTCTTACAAACGGAAAGAGAGATTTACCTAAATAATTCTCTACTATCTTTTTCAGCTTTACCATTTTAGACCTGTCACAGTACACAGTAATTGCTAGATATTAGAAGAGCAGTAACAACTGAGAATTACAAACTCCCATTCAAAGTACAAAACCACTATGTCCAAATATGTTGCTTTCCCTCTCTCTCTCTCTCTCTCTCTCTCTCTCTTTCCCAATTGGGCAGTCCCATTTATATATTCTATGGATAATCACCAGTCCTGTCCCTTGCTTCAGAGTAATAAATTATACCAGGGAAAAGTTTAAAAATTCTTACCTAGTTATCTAGGAACCTGAAAATCCGAGCCAAGTTCAAGGCAACCCCAGCTCCCTTTTAACCCTCTTTCTTTCACTTCCTCTTGCTCTTCCTCCCCAGCACTGGTGTGATACCCAGGGCTCCATAAATAGAACACTCACTGTGATGAAGACAAGAAGTCACTTTCCCCTTGATCCCTTCTGTGAGCCCAGCAGAGAGTAAATGTACCAGTTTTGTTTTCTGAAGCTAATCAGTGTAGCTCCATATGCTGAATGTAACTCAGATCACGTACATGTGGGGAAAAATGAGAAAATAAAATACCACAACCTCAAATATGCCGTTCCTTTCTATTTTGATATAAGTGCTCTGATGTACAAAAGATTTAACATAGAAAAAAAAACTAAAATAAAACCTTGTGATATAATCAACAAATAGTTTGCTTTGCATTTATTAGCTTTGTTCTTAAAAATACAATTACTAGCATTTCTATGTTCTCTAATTCCACTCTCCTCAACTTGATTTCCTAAGGAATATTAATATTAAATCACTGTGAAGTGGTGTATTATTCATAGGAAATGTAGTTGCCAACTAAACAATGTATCAAAATTCAAGTTTGATTTTTTAAAATTTCATGTTTTTATTTATTGCTCCTGAGAAATGCTTGTGTGCCTCTGAAACCCTAGGAGAGTGTAGGGTCCTTGCTTTTCTTAATCAACAAATATTTATGTGGTAAATAGAATGCCTTTGGCCAAGAATTCGCGTGTCGACTTGCATCTTGATGAAAATTTAAATAGCTGATTAAACTTCTCAAACACAGGCTTTATAATGGATGCCACTATCATTTTGCAAAGTAATTTAATGCATATTTAGTGCAATTATTATGTGCTCTCTTTTCGTAAGGAGACCCAGCTGTGATTCTGCAAGTGCAAGAAAGAGAGCAATTGGTATAAGGACAGCAGTTTTGTTGAGATTAGTGTGAAGAAGGTCTCCTGAGCCTCACTTCACTGGAGATACACAATCATAACTTTGAAAAAAAAGAACTTCATGATATTGTTACTATGTATTGTATACATTTTGAGTGAAGGAGATAAATAATGTAATATTCAACACAAGGATTGGAAAAAATCTATTTGGAAGTTCCTATTGCTAATCAGATAAAGACATTTAAATGAGCGCACTCCTATGGTATATCCCTTCTTAGATTGTAGAGGACCAAGTGAGCCCAAGACTCAGGCAGGTTAGCAGAGTAATGCCTTATAATGTGTGTGTGCGTGCGCACACACACACACACACAAACAGAACAAAGACAACTAACATCAATGAACCATAAACACGAAACTCTATCTTAATTAAGCCAAACAAAAATTCCTCTCCCAGTTTTCAAAGATTTTACTTTACCCAGAAATTGTCACTGGATTTCCTTTCAAATTGAGTACTGATTTATTAAAATTATTATTATTATGAACTCCTCATGTGCTTTTAGAGTCATAGAATGTTCTTTGGAGAGAGACTATTGAATCAGTTTTTGCAAAGAAACCAGAGAAAACATGGTGCTTCACAGATAAAGAAAAGAAGGGAGAGAAGCCCAAGAAATGATGGGAAATAAATTTTCAGATGAGAGTTAAAATGAACCTAACCATGTAGTTCCATAATTTATTTCTAAGTTGTCTGGAGTCTTCCCATTAATGTATTCTCAATTTATACCCTTTTATGAGAAGGGAAAAAAGGGCTTCTTCAGTGTACCACATTTTGCATGTTTTCTTTCTGTTGCTTTTAATAAAAATGTTACCAAATCTTTCCAGTGCATTTTGGCACCACTGAATCACAGTATTCGACCTGTATGTGCATGCCTGATGCAGCCTTCTTCCTGTAAGCACCTGAAATCTGTTATCAGCTCCCTTTCTCCACCCAAGAAGCATAATAAATACGTTGGTTCTCTGAACCTCACTTAAATTGACATGTTTAAACTATTAACTAAAAATATGTCAATTTTCCCCTCTCTTTAAGTTAAATCCAGGGTTAGCTATAGAACCTGAAAATAACTGGGAAAACTGGTCTAGAAAATAATATTCTTTAATACAAAGTAATATTCTTTAAGAAACATGATGAGTATTTTGCTGTAAGGAAATGTAATAAAGGTGCCATTTGCCATTCCTTCAGTGTGATACTCTTGGGGGGGGATACAGTTGGGAGGAAGGAGAATCCTTCTACATTTTAAAATGGAAGAATAAGCAATAGACAATATATACATATTATATATGTTACATATACACACACACACACACACACACATATATATATATATATTCAAATTGGGTTTACATTAATATAAGGGAATGCACTAGGTAGGGCCTTGGGAGCCTCTGCCACATTTAGTCAGTTTAGTTGTTTGGATTTCTATGAATCCATCCTCTCAATTTAGTGTTTAAAACCAAAATGTTAATGAAGGGGAACCTGGGAAACGACACTCATCCAGAGGTTCATTTATCATGATTTCTCTTAACTAAATTTGCAAGGGAGTTCCAATTTTAATAATTTTGAGTCTATATCTAATAACCACTGTCGAATTTTTCAGTAAATATTTATGTTCTTGTTTATGCTTTTCAGAAACATCTGGAAAGGAAGGAAAACATTCTTTCAATAAAATAGCTTAGCTCTAATGGGAAGGAGATGGGGAGTAGTAGGGAGTAAAGAGGAGAGACAGATTTAACTGACTTTTCTTCTAGAGAACTCAGTAAACTGAGACAGAATTTAGAGGGTTTTGTTCAAAGTACGACAACTTTTAGAGATCTGAACTCAGCATTGAGAGGGAAAGAAAGAGGTTAAAGGCTTTTCAAAGCACTGGGGTAAGAAACTGAAGGTTTGTGGTTTTTTTTTTTCCCCAACGCCCTCTGCATTATGTTTTCACAGAATAATTTAATATATGCTCTTAAAATGTATATATTACAGAAGTGTCAGATACAATCATATGCAAAACCAAAAATAACATTAAATTATTTGGCAGTCAATATTTGCAATCTTGCATTACAAGCTTCACTGCTCCATTTCACCAGCCAACTTCAACCCACAGTTTAACAAGTCTGTCTTAAAGCTCTACTGTACACGTAGCCTTGAGCTACAAATGTAGGGGAGGAATTAAGAACGAAAGGAAAGACAACAAACAAGCAAAAACCCTGGGACCTGCGAGATGGTCTCAGCCCTAGAGAAACTTACAGTTTTGCTGAGGTGTCTGCATGCATGGCTTTGATACTGACTGCAAGAAGGTTTGTGTGCACTAGAAAGAAAGCTTAGTTGAGGGATTTGGGATGAAGTGTGCAATTCACTGGCAGGCTGGATCTGTTCAATCGACTTTTCTAGTTTTGAATTCATGTTAATAAAAAGGGCTTTTATAGTTATTTAGAACTAGCATGACAGATTGTTCTGTGCTCTCTTGAGCTGCAGATTCAGCCAGTGAATTTCCTACAGCCTATCCTAAATTGACTTGAGTTCTACAACCTACACTATTTTCTCTGCTGTTACCCCTGCTCCTGTCATTTACTTTGTTCCCTGGCGAAGGATTTTGACTGATAAGGCAGTTAATGGGTGTGTAAGTTACAGTGCTGGAACTGCTGCGCCAACACGAGGGAGGTTTTTCAAAGTAGAACTTGTGACATAAGTTTTGGAGCAGCTTGAGGAATCTTCAAGGAGAAAGATCAAAGAAACAGGTAGTGAAGATCAACAGGCATTTAGGAATTAACATACAAAGGGTGTCACGTAATTATTGCAACTGGGGAGGCCCCACTGACAAATGCACTGATAAAGCTGGAAGAGGGTGCGATGGGTTAGCCGGCTGATGGGCATCACGGAGGGCACGTGTTGTGATGAGCACTAGGTGTTATAAGCAACTAATGAATCATTGAGCACTATATCAAAAGCTCATGATGTACTACATGCAGGCTAACAGAACATAATTGAAAAAAAAGTAAGAAAATGTGGTCAGAGTGTTATCGTGACATCAGGGATTTGAAAAGAGGAGTGATTACTAACATGAGCTTCTAGGAGCAAGAGTCAGCCCAGCTACAATATGATAATCCTGCAGAGACATGATCTAATTATGTTCCCACTGATCTTAAGTCCAATTTGTTTGAATACATGACTTTATTTGCAATCATAATTGAAAAGAAGCTGGAAAATATACTGAGTTTCAAACACAAGTATGTCACTAGCTATGCCTACAAAATCATGAAACTCATGCTTCAGTCCCATTTATTCAGTCTACCAATTATTCAAAACTTTTTGCCAAAATTCAGATAGCAAATTTCCATCTTCCCTGATATTAATCAGTTGTTCTTTTTTTTTTTTAAGACTTTATTTATTTATTTGACAGAGAGAGAGAGAGATCACAAGCAGGCAGGCAGAGAGAGAGGGGGAAGCAGGCTCCCCGCTGAGCAGAGAGCCTGATTCCCAGGACCCTGAGATCATGACCTGAGCTGAAGGCAAAGGCTTAACCCTCTGAGCCACCCAGGTGCCCCCAGCTGTTTTTTTTTTTTTTTTTAAGATTTTATTTATTTATTTGTCAGAGAGAGAAAGACAGAGAGAGAAAGATCACAGGTAGGCAGAGAGGTAGGCAGAGGCAGAGAGAGAAGCAGGCTCCCTGCCGCGCAAGGAGCCCGATATGGGACTCTATCCCAGGACACTGGGATCATGACCTGAGCCGAAGGCAGCCGCTTAACCAACTGAGCCACCCAGGCATCCCAACCCCCAGCTGTTCTTAACACATACATTGTAAGGCAGTTTTTCTGATTTCCTCCCCATCTCTGCTCCAATTTTTCTGATTTTTAAAATAAATTAGTTCAAAATTCACTGACTAACTTCAGATTTTTAAAAAACGTTTAAGAACTTTAGTTTCTGAGTTTTTTAAGTATGTAGAGTTTGTAAGCATAAGACTATTTATAGGTGACACATTATTTTCAGCAATAAAATTACACAGCAATGGAAACATTTCCAAATATCCACTTTTGAAATGCTCTCTCTGTAGAAGAGATTTATTTTTTAATGTAGCATTTATTTTCTCACTTATTGCTTAAATGTCACCTTTACCTTTGAGAGAGACAGACTTAGGAGGAATTTTTAAAAAAATATCTTCTAGGTAGCTTACTGTTGAATCTATTTCCCTCACAAAAGTATTTAGTAAATTTAAAATATTTGTTTTTTTATGAAATAAAAACACATACCTTTGAAATTTCAGCAATTGTTTTAAATATTTTGTCACAGGACAAATGGCAAACCTCTGCGTGGAACAGATTGTCAAAGTCATTCTACCTCTTATTACAAAGCATTTAAAAATTATAGTATTTCCAGGATGCGTCTTTAACCATCTCTCACACAGCTTCTGCAGTGGAGGTTGGGAATGTCCCACTGGCCTGTCCCATTCACCCACACGTGTATAAGACAACAAAGACACTAGAGAACCATCTCCTAAGAACTTAGGCTTCAAGAGGAACCCAGACAGCTTGCTTCTACCCATGGCCACAGAGACTGACAACCATTTGTAGAGAGACCATTGAGTCTCCCAAACTTTGACCAAAATATCATGTTCTTTCTTGGGTAGAACAACCAAAAGGAGAAGTAATGAAGGGCCAAATAATTCCACTGACACTTCCAAATTGAAAATAGCAAAGCGGCAAACCTTCCCTGGTTAGTGGTTAGTTTGTGGGTTAGTTTCCACAACCCTTCTCAGCAGTTAAGAGAATTCATCTTTGAGCCTTTGTGTTCCCCTCCTCTGCAAAACAAAGACTAGAATTCCTGCTTCTGGGGTTAAATAAATGTGTTTAATAAAGTAAAAAATACTATAAATGTGAGATGGATCAGCTACAGAGAAATGGCAGAGTACCCTCACTGTCCTCACTAGTTTTCAGAAGCTGAAAACATCCAGTTCCTACAGCTAAGGGATAGGTGAGAGAGGAAGAGAATACTTTCTAAGACAATTTGAAAGACATTTTTTTTTTTAAATTCACAGCTTGGATGGGTACAACTCTTCCACCCACAGCCAGCTGTGCCCAGAGAAAACCTAGTCCTGTATTGGTGGCACCTGTCTGCTTAGAAAGTTTGAGAAACCGTTCTATTTCTGGCCATCTCAATACTTCCAAGCACTCCTCCACAGCATGCAATTTAATCAGTGGTTTCCCTGGACAGCCTATTTTCTCTTTATTCATATGATGCATTATAAGCCTTTGGAGACTCAAAGAACTCTCTCATCAACACCTCTCTTTGTCTTCCCAAAAGAATTAATCCAAAACATGACTCCCTTTCCTCAAGGTTTCTCGTGGAAACCTCATTCAGCAAAGAAAAACAAACAAACAAAAAATGATATCCTTGTCTTAAAACGCTGTTTTTTGTTCTACAAATCCCAGAGTTTCACTCTTATAGAATTGCTTATGAAAGCTTCTTTCAATCCAGTATTGGGTATAAATGATAAATGAAATGAATAGCATAATTCATAATGAGATATTTCATTGGTCTCTTGCCTTTGCTAAAAGTCAGAACCCTTCAATGCTTCCCTTTTTTAAAGGCTCCAAAGTAACCCAACTTACCATGTGATGCTCTTATGTTATACATCTGAAAGGCATATATTATATAATAGATCAGAAAATAAACTTCAGATACAATTATGAATCCATTTTCTTTCTTCCAAAGCTACTATCCCAAGTTTCTCTTTCTCTTTGCCATGATACTTCTACAATGAGCTCTCAGTCTCATTCCACACCACGGAACATGTCTTTTCACCCCATCACTAGACTAGAGCTAGAGCTGCTCTCTTGGAGATTATCAGCTGGAACCTCATCCATCTTAAAGTCAGGAAATATTTGACACTAACATCCTCTCCTAGAAATCCTCTCCTACATTGATTTCAAATTTGTTCCTCAATTCCCTCTCACCCCTCCAGTGGTTGGCACACAGTAGCCTTTGCGTGCTCTTCTCCCTCGGCTACCAGCCTTAGATGATCTCGCCTTGTTTGCTTTTGGTTAACTTTACAAATGCATCTGTTGCACAGCCCTCTTCATCTCAGACTCACAGGAAGTGAGTTAGGTTAGGTTAGGACTGCCTTGTGGGTTAGATGTAGTTCTTCATCTCTAAATGTGTCTTTCTGACTTGTCAGCTTTCAGGTTGTATTTTATTTTAACTCCTTATTTTTTTTTTTTTTTTTGAGCTATCTACCCCAATACAGGTTACATCATATCATTCACCTCCTTAGAAAACTCTGTGGTTTCCCATTACTTTTACAATATTATGTAAACTCCTTAGTGCTGATGGCTGATAGCGTTTAGCACTCGGCCAAGATCTGATTCCAGCCATGCTTCGAGCCTCACTTTGCAGACACCCCTGTGAGAATTCTTCTCTCAGGAGAGGCCAGATGTTTTATTGCTCTCTGAGTACACTGAGCAGCTTTCATATCTCTGTTCCCTGGATGTTCTACTTGAAGAATGAATGGGATTTCAATAAAAAGCCCAGCACAAAAGGCCCCACCTCTGAGAAGCCTGCCAGAAGACCAATGAGATTCCATCTCTCCTTTCTTTGGCCCTTCCCCTTCCTCCCTCTCCATACACAGCATGGAGCCAGTTGCTTCTGCTAGAGCATTAGGAGGATTCTAGTTTGTTGGTTGTCTACACACACGTTTAGCAAAGAGATTTGAAGATAGACAGAAGATGCCCAGTTAATATCTAAGCAGAATTTGAAGACTTATTAGAAATCTTTATTTTTAAAAGATTTTATTTATTTATTTATTTGAGAGAGAGAGTGCAAGCCAGAGAGGAGAAGCAGAGGGAGCAACAGAGGGAGAGGGAGAAGCAGATTCACTGCTGAACAGAGAGCCTGGCGCCAGGCTGGATCCCAGGATCCCTGGGATCATGACCTGAGGTGAAGGGAGACATTTAACTGAATGAGCCACCCAGGTGCTCCAGGACTTATTTGAAATCTTATATTGAATTGCTCTAGGTGAGTGGGGGAGGGAAGTAAATTTTAAAAAATTATATAAAATTCTAAAATAAAGGGCAGAAAATATTATAACAATATGGACCATCCAGAAATAATTAATAGCAAATGTTGACATTTTGTTTTATTTGCTACAATTTTTTTTTAATTTAACAAAGCATTTCTGATATAGCTGTGACTGTATCAATCTCAGTATTCAATCTGTAGGTGCTCTTTCTTCTCTCTCTCACTAGAGGCAACCTCTCATGGAATTTTTCTGTATCCTATCCATTCGAGCTTTTATTTTTCTTTAATTTAAATTCAATTAGCCAACATACAGTACATCATTAATTTCAGATGTAGTGTTCATTGATTCGTCAGTTGTGCATAACGCCCAGTGCTCATCACATCACGTGCCCTCCTTCATGCCCGTCACCCAGTTACCCCATCTCCCACCCACCTCCTCTCCAACAACCCTCAGTTTCTTTCCCATACTAAAGAGTCTCTCATGGTTTGTCAATTTTTTTATTTTTAATACTTTTTAAACATTCAATAACCTAATGTTAGTATTGTTTTGTGCATTAAAAAGTTTAAGTAAATGGCATCACTGTGTGATTGCTTTTTCCACTCAATTATTATGCTCTTGAGATCTGACCATATTAGTACATGAGGATCCAGTTCATTCATTTGAACTTACTGCTATATATGTCACGTTATAAGTAGACCACAATTTATTTATTCATTCTCTTATTACTGGATATTAAAAAGTTCCCCAGCTTTTTGGTGGGGAAATAGTGAGCACACTTGTATCTATCTCCTCTGCATCTGTTCTAGTGTTTCTCTAGAGTATACGCATAAAGCAGTATTGTTGGTTCATGGGTGTTTTTTGTTCCTTTACATTTTCAACCTTAATGGATACTGCTAAGTTGATCCCCAAAATGGTGGGTAAGGATAGAGAAGTTTTAATGAAATTTGAATGTGACTGACCAAACAAAGACTTATTTGTGTCATCAATGATGTTCTGAGCTAACTAAAATGCCAGGAGGTTAAGGAATACATTTTATCAATTGACAATTCACTTATTGCCAGCTGATAATCAAGTAGGCCTAATTCATAAAGCTACTAGTGTCAGCAGTTTCTATGCTCATTTCTAGTATATAAATTTTACCATTCTTTGGCAGATATGAATCTTGACGAAGAGCTCAAGTATGCAAAAACTGGAACATTTCTCTTCTTTTTTCCTTAAATCAACTAAATTTTGACCAATAGCTCTACTCTTTTTTGTTGTTTTTGTTTCCCCTCCCACCACACAGACATGCAATGTTTCCAGCAACTCACATAGTACCAAGACTTCCCCCAGCTCCCTCCAGGGACTACTCCTGGCTTATCTTTGAAACCTCTTATTCCCAGGCGTTGTGGTCCATCCCCATCTGGCAGCTTTCCTTTTCATTTGTCATAGGTAGAACCCCTGAGTCCCTGTGCTCAGAGTCCGGCAGACTCAGAATGCTATCCAGACTTTGGAGGTCTTTGCCCCCTCTCTGGACCACTCTTAGGGACTAAGAATCACCTAATCTTGAGACTTTCCTACTTTTGTTCTTTTCTCCACTCTCCTGGAATCCAATCTCTCTGTCTGCCCTCTCCCCCACCTCTCTCTCTCTCTCTCACACGCATACACAATCTTTCTCCCTTTCCATTATCTTCACCAGTCTTCCTCTCTCTTTCCTCTCTACTCAAAAATAATTAGGAAAATACCCATGCCTTTCAAGCAGAGAGAATTTATATCCTGTGATCTGTGGGATTCTATCAATTTAAAAGTAAAGTCCAGGGTATTTTGGGGACAACTGCCACTTTTCATTGATTAACAAAAAAGGTAATTAGGGATACCAATTAGCCAGAAGTATTGTTTTAATTAGTTGAAATAATTATTTTCTGCAGGACTTAGAAGAAACATGAATAACCAGTTCTTAAACTACTGAAGAGTTTTAGAGGACAGATCTGAAATTACCAGTTCCAAATTCTTCCCAACTTTTCTCAAATACGTTGGGCACAGAGTGTTCAAGTACAGAATGAGTATCAGTGCTGGAAAGTTACCAGCTAACATCAGTAGGCAATAACCTGCCAATTATAAAGGAATAAAAATTATTGGAAGCTTAGCAGTAAGTAACCTTAGCTCTGTGAAGAACTGTTCCCAGGGAGTTCTTGGGTGGCTCAGTAAGTTAAGTGTCTGCCTTTGGCTCAGGCATGATCTGAGTCTTGAGATCAAGCCCCCCGCTTGGGGCTCCCTGATCAGCAGGGTGTCTGCTTCTCTGCTTTCCCCTCCCCCTCTCCCTGTTCCTCCTATTTCCCCCTCCCCCTCTTTCCCTTGTGCTTTCGCTGTCTGTCAAATAAATACATAAAGTCTTAAAAAAAAAAAAAAAGAAAGAAACTGTTCCTAGATTACTGAACTGCTTAATACTCTCTCTTTTTTTCTTTTTTTAAAAGATTGTATGTATTTATTTGACAGAGAGAGATACAGAGAGACAGGGAACACAAGCAGGGGGAGAGGGAGAGGGAGAAGCAGGCTCCCCAGCAAGCAGGGAGCATGATTGGGGGCTCAATCCCATGATCCCAGAACAATGACCTGAGTGGAAGGCAGACACTTACCCAACTGAGCCACCCAGGCACCCCAAACTACTTAATAATCTAACTCTATTTTGTAAAGGTGTAGTTGAAGAAAGTCAGGAAAATCAGGAAAAACTCATTTGATGATTGGATTCCCAGCCAACTCATCCCCAGACTGCCATGAGCTCTTGGTGGACGCTGAACAGATTGTAAGAACTTGAAAATGGTCTAATGTGAGCTTCATCTTAACCTTTGCTGACCATGCTCTGTAATTCCTTATTCATCCAGGTCCTAACTTTGAGGGTTTAGAGATTGAGCTATACTAAGACACAGAATATGGAATAAATGTCAAAAGCTTGTGTGAGCCTGTCTGACTGAAAGTAAAAACCTGTATTCTACTCACAGATTAGGACTTCTGTGTTAAATGTAGTTGTCACTAATAAGGAATAGACATTTGGCTGACCAGAATCTGCTCACAACCTGCACAGCAGAGCCTAATTCTAGATACCAAGTAGCAATAGTGGTGACCAGACCAAATAACTATAGTTTCACTGTTCATCTCGCATTAAGTTTTAGTAACAAAGATGCAGATACACTTTCCAGTTGCTTTGTTTGCAGACCATTGAAAGTATACCCCTAGAGGGAGTCGATGGAATTTGGTATGGAATAGAGCTGAATTATGACCCAGAATTGGCTTCATTTCTCTTGCCAAGGTGGTTACCTTGGGTAACCATACACACATGACAGTAGAGGTATTGACTGACAGAGGAAGTATTGATTTGTCTACCTCCTCTGTTGGTGAGGAAGTCTAGAAGGATTGAACCAAAGGAAGGTCTCACAATCCTTGCTCTGTGAGTTATTTTTCAGCATATGGTCTTTCATTAGGAGTTAAATTTAAAACCTTTCAGCAGCAGAATTATTTGAGCTTGCTGGAGTAAAGTAATCAAGGACTAGCCTTTTATTTATTTATTTTTTCCCAAGATGATCATTCAAATAGATATAACTAAATTCTGTTAAATGTGATAGGGAAACATACCTGTGAACAGAAGACACAATGAATCTAATACATGCCTTTTTTAGGATTTGATGACTATAAACCTCAAATGCCTTTAAATATTAAATACTTTGAAGAATGGAAAAGGAGTCAAGAACAGGGATCACTGTTCAGCATTTCACTAAGTATTTAACTAAGACAAAGGAAAAAAAGTAAGGGAGTCACCATTGTTTCTCAGTCTATAGGCTAGAATAAGCAATAGTATGAGGCCAGTTAAGATGGCTACCAAAGGGGAGGTGGGTGGGTGGGGGGATGGGTGAAATAGGTGATGGGGATTAAGAAGTGCACTTGTGATCAGCACTGGATATTATATGTGAGTGCTGAATCACTAAATTGCATACCTGAAACTAATATTATACTGTATGTTAACTATTATTTAAATCAAAACTTAAAAAAGAAAGATGATAAGAGCTGTTAAAAGAGAAATCCACAGGACTAGAAAATTCCTGGAAAGTGGATAATAGCTGACCTCTGACAAGCCAATCTCCTGTCTATTAGTAGAGTATCCTAGGATTGTTCATTGGTATAAAGAGAAGACAGAGATGTAGAGCAGTCAGAAGAAAAGACTTATGCCCAAGGAGTAAGAGCAGGAATGATGGAAACCAGTAACCAAATAGATTGGAGTGAAGAGAAGAAATCACTGAGGCCCAGTGGAAGATAAGAAAGTGTACATGGACACAGGTTTCAAAATCTGTGCAAAACTAGTTAAACTGGAGAAATTATAAAGATGACTGGGAGACTGATGGGTACAGAAGAAGTAGAAGATCTAATTCTGTATGGAGGAGAAACTCTCACGGGAGGCATGAACTTGGAAGAATGAGTGAATAACAAGTATCAGATGAGCAAGATACTGTAAATTTAAAAATAATGACAATCTTACATAATTTGTGAACCAAAAAGGAAAGAAATTGGACTGGAAATTAGACAATATCTGAAAAAAATTATAATAAGCTTACAACATAGCAAAAACATAGTACAGAATATAAGGGTTCCTTAAAGGGTTACTGATCACCTAACTACTTAGAAAAACAAATCAGAATGAAAATTATTGAGTTAAGAGTTATAGTTCTAAAGTTAGAAAAATCACAATAGACAAAATTCAAAGAACATATACAAAATGAAATATGATGCTAAACACCATAAAATGGAAAAATAAAGATGAAATAGAATCAATGGACCCAAAATATGGATTTTTTAAGAAAGCCTAAGGAAGTTTATAATAAGATTTATTAAGAAAAGACAACATTAACAATGATAGAAGTATCATAACCATAGATAAAGCAAACAATTTAAGTATAAACAATACTATTAATGACTTAATTTTGATAAATGTGAAACTGTGAACAAAATAGTTTTTCTAGAAAAAGACCTTACTAAAGCTGAATCAAAATGAAGGAGAAACAAGAATAAAACAAACCATTAAATCAGTCATTAAAAACATACAAACTTATGCTTTGAGAGAAATAGGGACCGACTTTATCCTATTTTCTAAAGTAAATCATGAAATGAAAAGAATGATAAGGTAATAAAATGAGCAATTGTATTCCAAATTTAGATAATCTAGATAAGATGGACAAATTCTTAGAAAGACACAAGCTATCAATATTACCCAAAAAGGAATACAGAATCTGAATAGACCTGTAACCAAAAGAGGAGTTGGAATTATGACCAAGAGGGTCTTAACATTTCCCTCAGCGTACCTAAACTTTAGACATGCTTCTGCATCCCTGTAGTCTCCTAACATCCCTTACTTAGAGCGTTTACTTTGTATAATTTAAAACTGCAGATTCTTCCTCTGTACCTTTGAGGTGTAACTTTTCCCCAGCCTCCTACAGGTTTTATAACCCAGGAATGGCTTTTTCAAAGTATAAAACTCAAAATTTAGGTGCAGATCTTTGTGACCTTGGATTATTAACATTTCATCTGCTTATCAAATTTTGATTGACCTATCAACACTTTTAACTATATTCCATTCAGTGTATTCTAACTTCAGAATCTATCCCTAACCCTGTCCATAACTCTGGCACTATTGTCCCAGGTACAGATTTATTTCTGACTATTATCCCTTGCTCCCAGACTTAACTGTGATAGCTACTTTCTAACTGGTGCCAATAATTTAATCTATTCCAGTCACTGACTTTTACTCAGTAACCTTTGGGACCTGAAGCCTCAGGTCCCAAAGTCCACTATGAAATGCACATTTTAGTCCCTCTCCAGAATATACTCTTCTGGCCTTCAGCTTTATTTAAATTTGTCTGACCATAACTGATTATTCATTACATAAAATAATACTCCAGGCTTAAGTTAAGACACACAAGCATATTATAAAATGAATCAAAAGGTATTACTTTTTCAAATTATTGTTATTTCAGAAAAAAATATACTACCTCATCTTTCAGGTGACTGGTTTGCTAATTATAAAAGTAAATAAAAGTTTTATTAAACATTTCCTAAAATTAAGACCTATCAATGGGAAGAAATTGAATATTGATATTATATTACATTTCCTCACTTAATACATGAACTTTTCTTACCTAATTCATCATATTTCCTAGATTGCAAATGTGCAGTGTTTTCACCATCTTCAATTTACATTGCAGTTTGAAGAACTGTATTGAATATTTAGAAATACTATTAAATTAAATTAAATACAAATAAATTTCCTTTTGGTTGAAAGATTAGCCATGAAAGAAAGAATCAGAATTCTCATTCAAGAGGATAGCCATCTTTGTTCAATATTTCTTTCATGAGTCAGAGAGCCAAGAAATTCTATGGTAGATATTTGATACCAATTTTAGAGATCTGTTCTAGGCTGAAGAGTGCTAACAATAAAATGAATTTTTTTTTTTGAGAACAGTCCATTAAACAATCCATATATTAATCCACATATCGTTAGTTTCATTTTTGTAAGTAAGAACTTAGTCTTTGACAGCTAAAGTACCTACTCTTTCATTTTTTTTTTTTTTTTTTTTTTAATCAGAGGGAGAGTGAGTGAGCACAAGCAAGGAGAGCAGCAGGCAGAGGGAGAAGTAGCCTCCCCACTGAACAAGAAGCCTGATGTGGGACTCAATTCCAGGACCTTAGGATCATGACCTGAGCTGAATGCAACTGCTTAACCAGCTGAACCACCCAGGTGCCCCCTACACTTTTATTTTTAACATGAAGAAAATTTTACCTTTCTAATTGGTAAACTGAGACCTAAATGACATATCAAGATGTTATATTTTATTCTCATTTGTCTCTAAGTATTCCTAGTTTTCCTTATGATTTCTTTTTTGACTTTTTGGTCTATTTTTTCTTACCATTTTTTGACCTTTTTTCTTGATTAAAAGTGCATTTTTAATTCCATATATTTGTGACTTTCCTGTTTCCCATTAGTTATTGATTTCTAACTATTTTATTTGTGGTCAGAAAAGATACTTTGTATAATTTCAGTCTTTTAAAATTTATTAAGACTTTTTTTGTTGTCTAACATATGGTCTATCTTAGAGAATGTTTCATGTATACTTAAGAATATCTATTCTGTGGGACAAGATATTTGCAAATGACATATACGATAAAGGGTTAGTACCCAAAATCTATAAAGAACTTATCAAACTCAACGCCCAGAGAATAAATAATCCAATCAAGAAATGGGCAGAAGACATGAACAGACATTTCTGCAAAGAAGACATCCAGATGGCCAAAAGACTCATGACAAAGTGCTTTATATCACTCAGCATCAGGGAAATACAAATCAAAACCACAGTAAGATATTACATCACACCAGTCAGAATGGCTAAAATTAACAAGTCAGGAAATGACAGATGTTGCAAGGATGCGGAAAAAGGGGAACCCTCCTATGCTGTTGATGGGAATGCACAATGGTACAGCCAGCCACTCTGGAAAACAGTATGGAGGTTCCTCAAAAAATTGAAATAGAGCTACCCTATGATCCAGCATCACACTACCGGGTATTTACCCTAGAGATACAAATGTAGTGATCCGAAGGGGCACATGCACCTGAATGTGTATAGCAGCAATGTCCACAATAGGCAAACTATGGAAAGAGCCTAGATGTCCATCAACAGAAGAAAGGATAAAGAAGATGTGGCATACACACACACACACACACACACACACACACACACACACACACGCTGGAATACTACATAACCATGAAAAAAATTGAAATCATGCCATTTGCAACAACGTGGATGGAACTAGAGGATATTACATTGAGATAAATAAGTCAGTCAGAGAAAGACAATTATCATATGATCTCTCTGATATGAGGAATTTGAAAGGCAGGGTGGGGAAGTTTGAGGGAGAAGGGAGGGAGGAAATGAAACAAGATGGGACTAGGGAGTGATACAAACCATAAGAGGTTCTTAAACTCAGGAAACAAACTGAGGATTGCTGGAGAGGTGGAGGGTGGAATGGATGAGGTGGCTGAGTTATGGACATATGTGCTATGGTGAGTGCTGTGAATTGTGTAAGACTGATGATTCACAGACCTGTACCCTGAAGCAAATAATACATTATATGTTAATTAAAAAACACACACACACACAACAACAACAAAAAGTCTATTCTGGTTTTCCTGGGTGGCTCAGTTGGTTGAGCATTGGACTCTTGGTTTCGGCTCCAGTCGTGAGCTCAGGATCTTGATGTTGAGGCCAGTGGTGGGCTCTGTGCTCAGCACAGAGTCTGCTTGAGATTCTTTCCTTTTTCCTACTCCTCTGCCCCTCTCCCTACTTGTGTGTACACACTCTCTCTCTCAAATAAATAAATAAAATCCTAAAAAAATAAAAGAGAAAGCATATCTCTTCTGTTGTTGGTGTTTAAAGTGTCCATATATATGTCTGTTTAATCTGTCTAGTGGTTTTCTTTTGTTGCTGTTGTTCAAGTCACCTATTTCTTCACTTCTCTCCAGTTGATCTACCCATTATTGAGAGTGGGGTTGGATACTTTTCTTAAAAGCTTGTCAGGTGGTTCTTATGTGTTTCCAGGTTTGAGAACAGCAATAGTATATGAATGATTTGAAATTATGGTTAGAGACAAAAGCCTTCTTATTCAGCAATCATTGTTGAGTGTCTCAAGTCATTTATTTTTGTCCAGAATGGGATGTTTCCTCATTTAGATGAAAGAGTTACTAATTGATGTATTTATATGGTAGTACAATCCATTGCTGTTAATTTTTAGTGGGTAATATCTCACTAGAACCTCCTCAATAGGCAAATGGATTTATTGATGTATTTTTTTCTTAGAAACAGATTTATGGATAAAAAATGATCATCAAATTCACATGGAATTGGAAAGAATTCCAAAGAGCCAATACAATCTTGAAAAAGAAAAGTAAAATTTGCAGTTAGAGGATTCACATTTCCCAATTGTGAAACTTACCTACAATACCATCGTAATCAATGGCACTGGCATATGGATAGACATATAAACAAACAGAACTGAATAGAGAGCCCAAAAGTAACATATATGGTCAGTGGTTTTTGACAAGAGTGCCAAGACCATTCAATGGGAAAAGGACAATCTTTTCAACAAATGGTGGTAGTAAAACTGGATATCTATAGGCAAAAGAAAGAAATTGGACCCTTAACTAATACCATACACAAAATTTACCTCAAACTAAGATGACCTGAATTTAGGAACTAAAACCATAAATTTCTTACAGGAAAACACTGGAGGAAATCTTCATGGTGTCAGTTTGAAAACGACTTTAAGGATATGACACCAAAAGTTCAGGCAACAAAAGAAAAAATAAACTGGACTTTATCAAAATTAAGAATTTTTGTGGTTCAAAGAATACTATCAAGAAGATAAAAGACAATTTACTGAGTGGGAGAAAGTATTTGTAAATTCTCTACCTGATAAGGGGTTGATATTCACAATATGTAAACAAGTCTTAAAAACAATAACAACAAGCAACTCAATTTAAAAATGGGCAAAGAACTTGAATAGACATTTTGCAAAGCATATGGCCACTAAGTACATGAAAAGACGTTCAACGTCATTAGTTATTAGGGGAATACAAATCAAAACCACAATCAGAAACCACTTCATATCTATTAGGACGGTTATAAGTAAACAGAAAATAACAAATGTTGGTGAGCATATAGAAAAATTGGAACTCTTGTGCACTGTTGGTAAGAATGTAATATCATGCATCCACTGTCAAAAACAGTAGTTTTTCAAAAGGTAAAATATAGAACTACCATAGACTTAGCAATTCTATTCTTATACACTCCAAAGAACTGAAATAAAGATCTTGAACAGATATTTGAACACAAATACTTATAGTAGCGTTATTCAAAATAGCCAAAATATGCAAACAACTCAAGTGTCCATCAACAGATAATGGGAAACAAAATGTGCTCTCATGTACTGTATAAGGAAATATTGAATAATGAAATATTATTCAGACATAAAGAATGACTTTTTGATATACACCTTAACATGGATTGACTTAGAAAACATTATGCCCAGGAAAATTAGGCAGAACAAGTAGTGTACATAAAATGATAGAATACACAGGTAAGGTACCAAGAACAAAGTTATAAAAAGACACAGAGTAGAATAGAGGTTGCCAGAGTTGGTGAGAGGAAGTAGGGGAGTACTATTGCTTAATGAGTACAGAAATATTTTTCAGGTATGATGAAAAGTTTTTATAGATACTGGTGATAGTTATGCAGTATTATGAATATATTTAATTTCACTGAATTATACACTTTAATGGTTAATATGATCAATATTCTGTGATGCATATTTTGTCACAATAAAATATATATTAATGCAAAACCCAAACTAAAACCAAAAACGTTGCCAAAAAGAATAACTATAGCCAAATATCTCTTATGAACAAAGTACAAAACTCCTCAACAACATATTAAAATTCAATCACTAGTTATAATGACAACCAGGTGAGATTTATTCCAGCTTTGCAAGGCTGGTTCAACATTAGAAAATCAATGAATGTATTTACCACACCAACAGGCTAAATCATAAAAATCACATAATCATAACAATTGATATAGAAGTATTTGATGAAATCCAAAACTGTGATAAAAAAAACAACAACAAAACTCTCAGCAAGCTAGGAATAAAGCAAAATTTCCTCAACTTGATAGAGAATATTTACCAAAAATACCTAAATTTAACATCATACTTAATTGTGAGAAACTGGATGTTTTCCCTCCGAGATTGGGAAAAAAAGCAAAAATGTCCCCTCTCTCTACTTCTATTAGATATCAGATTATAAATCATAAATAGTGAAGTAAGATAACAAAATAAAATGTGTAAAGACTGGGAAGAAAAAAAAATCTATCTTTGCAGATGGCATGACAATCTATGTGAAAATTCTAAAGAATCTACCAAAAAAACCCCTGAAATTAATAAGCAATTCTGTTGTCAAATAATACAAGGTAGATACATAGAAATCAATTGTTTTCCTTTATGCCAGCAAAGAATAATTAGAATTTTTAAATAGAACTTTTTTTTAAAGATTTTATTTATTTATTTGACAGACAGAATCACAAGTAGGCAGAGAGGCAGGCAGAGAGAGGAGGAAGCAGGCTCCCTGCCCAGCAGAGAGCCCGATGCGGGGCTCGATCCCAGGACCCTGGGATCATGACCTGAGCCGAAGGCAGAGGCTTTAACCCACTGAGCCACCCAGGCGCCCCAAGAATAATTAGAATTTTTAAAGATTTTATTTATTTATTTACTTATTTGAGAAAGAGTGAGAGAACGAGAGAGAGGGTGAAGAAGAGGGAGAGAGAGGGCGCCTGGGTGGCTCAGTGGTTTAAGCCTCTGCCTTTGGCTCAGGTCACGATCTCAGAGTCCTGGGATCAAGTCCCGCATTGGGCTCTCTGCTCGGCGGGGAGCCTGCTTCCTCCTCTCTCTCTCTCAGCCTGCCTCTCTGCCTACTTGTGATCTTTCTCTGTCAAATAAATAAATAAAATCTTTAAAAAAAAAAAGAAGAGGGAGAGAGAATCTCAGACAGATTCTGTGCTGACCACATATTCTGAGGTGGGTCTGATCCCACGACCCTGAGAGCATGACTTGAGCTGAAATCAAGAGTTGAACACTCAACTGAATGAGCCACCCAAGTGCCCCAATAATGAGAATTCTAAGTTTTAAAAATACCATTTAACTTAACACCAAAAAGATTAAATATTTCCATATAAATCTAAAAAGAAAATATGTGCAGCATGTATATGCAGAAAACCACACAACTCTGGTGAAAAAATTCAAAGGAAGTCTAAACTAATAGAGATACATTCTGTGTTCACGGATTAGAAGACTCCGTATCATTAAAATGTCATTCTTTCTAACTTGATCAATAGATTCAATGCGATCCAATCAAAATCCCAGCAAGTGATTTTGTGGAGATTGCTAAAGTGATTACAAAGTTTATACGAAAGGCACAAAATGCAGAATAGTCAACACAATACTGAAGGAGTAAAAATTGGAGAATTGATATTACCAGATCTCAAAACATATGGTAAAGCTACAATGTTCAAGACAGTATGGTACTGACAAAGTTAAAAAAAAAAAAAAAAGATATGTAAACAATGGAAGACAATAGAAAGCCCATAAACAGATCACACAAATACAGTCAGCTAATTCATGACAAAGGAGCAAAGGAAATTCAGTGGAGAAAAGATAGTCTTCTCAATAAACGGTGATGGGACAATTTAATTGGACATCTAAATGCAAAAAGAATCTGGACATAGCCCTTACACTTTACATATAAATTAACTCAAAATGTAAATGTAAATAGAATCCTACATGTAACATGAAAACTATAAAACATCTAGGGAAAAAATAGGAGGTGACTTTGGGTTTGGTGATGTTTATAAATACAACACCAAAAGTAGGATCCATGAAAGAAAAATTGATATTGGACTTTATTAAAATAAAAGCTGCTCTGCAAAAGACATCAATTAAGAGAATAAAAGGACAAGTCACAGACGAGGAGAAATTATTTGCAAAACACATTATCTGCTAAAAGATTTCTATTTCAAAAATACAAAAACTCTTAACTACCACCCACCCAAAATTAAAAATGGTGAAAGATTTGTATAGACACCTCAACAAAGAAGAAACACAAGTAGAAAATAGCATTTGAAAAGATGATCAACACCATTTGTCATTAGAGAAATGCAAATCAAAACAACAATAAGATATCATTACACACCTATTAAAATGGCTAAAATCCAAAGAAACTGAAATACCAGATCCTAGCAAGGACTCAGAGCCATAGAAACTTTTATTTATTGCTGATGGGAATATGAATTTGTACAACCATTTTGGAGAACAGATTGACAAAGTTCAACAGTCCTGTCATGCGACCCAGTGATCATGCTTCTGGGTATTTAGAGACACAATTGAATTAAACAGTATGTCCAAAATAGAACAAAACAAAGCAAAACCTGTGCATGAGGGTCTATAGCAGCTGTATTTATAATCACCAAAAGCTGGAAGCAGTCAAGATGTCCTTAAATAGGTGAATGAATAAAGAAAGTGTGATTCAGTTCTACAATGGAATATTACTCAGCAATAAAAAACAATGGACTGTCAAGCAGTTAAAAGATAGGGAGAAAACTCGAGTGTTTATTGTTAAGTTAAATGTCTACGTATCATGTGATTCCAACTATATGACATTTTGGAAAAGGCAAAACTGCAGAGAGTAGAAAGACTGGTGGTTGTTAAGGGTTCAGGAAGATGGGTCGGGATAAATAGATGAAGCACAGCGGTGAAACTACTCCAGATGTACTTTAATAGTGGAGACTTGACATGCATTTGTCAAAACCAATAAACTTCACAACACGAAGAATGAACTTTAGTGTATGCAAATTTTGGGAAGTCATTTATATCATTTTCACAAGAGTCTAGATTATTGACAAGAATTTTAGAATTCCATGCTTTCAGCAGTACTAATTACTGCTCATTATTAATTTTGCTAATTATTCATGATGACAAGGAAATTAAAAATGGTTGATCAGAATTCCTTATGAAAATTCTGATTTGGAGACTGTGGTAGGCAGAATGATCCCCTAAAGATGTCCCTATCTTGATCCTGGAACACAGGGAAATGTTACACTGTGTGGTAAAATAATTTTTTTTTAATATATTTTTTTATTTATGTGAGAAAGAGAGAATGAGTTGGGGGGAAGGGGAGAGGGAACACCAGGCTTTCCACCAAGCAGGGAGTTGGACGCAGGGCTCAATCCCAGGACTCTGAGCTCATGACCTGAGTCAAAGGCAGATGCTTAAATGATTGAGCCGCCCAGGAGCCCCATGTGTGGTCAAAGAAATTTAGAGGTAATTAAGATACAGACTTTAAAATAGATAGATTATTCTGGGTTATCTAAGTGGGTTCAATCTAATGATATAAGTTGGTAAAAACAGAAAATTTTCTCTGGCTGAGGCAGAAGAGAAGTCAGAAATTCAAAGTGTGAGGAGGACTGGGCATGCAGCTGCCAGCTTGAAGACAGAAGGGTGACAAGGAATTCAGGCCACCTGACGGAGGTTTGGGAGGCTCCAGCTGACATTGTTCAAAGAAACAGGTACCTCATTTCTACAGTCGCACAGACCTGAATGCTACCAATAACCTGAGCGAACCCGAAAGCAGATTCTCCCTGAGAGCATCTCAGTAAGAATTCAAGGGCCAACACCTTGACCTCAGCTTTGCGAGACCCAGAGTGGAGGACCAAGCTGAACCCACTGGGTCATCTGATTTCCAGCACTGTGAGATAGTGAATTCGTGTCATTTTAAGCCACCGATTTTGTGGTTTACAGGAGCAATTTGTGATTTTGCCAAACTTGAATACAGCTTTTAGTTTAATACAAGAAAATGTTAAGAAATACTCATGGTATGCCCTTCAATCAATGTAAAACTGAGCACATCTAAGAAAATACCAGCCCAAAGAGCATTATATCCATATTCCTAGACACCGCACTACCACTGCTATCCTGCTGTCATTCCATTCCATTCACTCGTTCATTCACTCGGCAGGTATTTTGAAATGGAAGAGCCAAAAAGTCTTGAAAGAGAAAAACATGGAAAGAAAACAGCAATATGAATTGAAGTGAAATAAGAAATAATCAGCCTCAGTGGGTTAAAGAAGAAAAGAACAAAAGCATAGAGAAGAAACAATAAGAAAAGCTAAAACTCGTGGAAGTAGAGATGTGAAATTAACAATTAGTCACCTGACAGGCAGCCTAATGAGGAGAGTGGTCGAGGTCTGTGCTGTGGTGTCAACTCTGCCTCTGGCTGGAACCAGAACCTCATTACCTCATTAACTTCACTGGACCCTCAATGACCTGATAGAAATTTTCTAGGCCCTTCCAGATGGCAAACTAATTTGGGGGGGGGGGGGTAGGGGGGAGTGGTTCAGGAAGAATGTGCTTATATTCACGAAACCTTCCCCTCTGACATCATTACTGTGGACTCTAAAGTATTTCAGATCCCCAAATGGTGCCGTGACTTCCTCTAGTGGAAGAACGTACTCTGAGAAGGCAATTAAGGAAAAGCCAGAGAACACTAAGCTGGTAGGAAAACAGAAAGGGACTGTTTCTCTTTTTTTTTTTTTTTTTTAAAGATTTTATTTATTTATTTGACAGAGAGATCACAAGTAGGCAGAGAGGCAGGCAGAGAGAGAGGAGGAAGCGGGCTGAGCAGAGAGCCCGATGCGGGGCTCGATCCCAGGACCCTGAGATCATGGCCTGAGCTGAAGGCAGCAGCTTAATCCACTGAGCCACCCAGGCAACGGACTGAAGTGGTAAATGAAAACGAACTACACAATCATGAATATGATTTTTTTTTTTTTAACCAAGCTGATATAGCTCTGAAGACTTAAGGACTTGGCAGACTATTGAAAATTGAGTTTAAATAGAAAGTTTCACCAGTTTGTTCTTCTGTACTGACATCTCATTCAATTACACTTCTAATTTAGCTGTTATTGAGATAGTCTTATGCTAGCAAGTTGACAGTTTAGTGGGGTATTAAGGGAAATTCATTTTGGCCATTAACTATTCCCTAAAGGTTCCCATCTGCGTGTGTATCTCATTGAAGCAGAAACTAAGGTTGTACAAAAAAAATTCCCGTAAGTAGTTGTTGCAGATTCTCCGTTTCTCCTTTTCTGTGAGAATTTGGTTAAGGTAACATTGGCAATGATAGGGAAACTATTAAAATAAAGCCATTTTTACCTAAGTACTACCATTACAAGCTTTAAACGAGAAACTTGAGTGGTAGACAGGATGTTGAAAGCAAGGTTGTGTGAGTTGTTGTTTGAAGACCTGCAGACTCCAGGGGAAAGGGCTCTCTCAGGCTGGCGGCGGGGGGGGGGGGGGGGGGGTGTAAATGGGGTGAGTTTTCTGCAACCATCTGGGTGGGAAGGGGTGACAGGGTCTTCACAGAATCCCTTATGCTAATATAAACTGTGGTTGAATAAGATTGTAATTTGTATGCACGATACAAATTAAGAATGTCTGGTTTCCTTCGTATCATTTGGGTGTTTGAGGAAAAAGTGAATAAGAGATTGAGGGAAAGCCCAGGTCAAGGAAACTGAATAGAGAAAAGGAGGGGGTCAAGGGGGAAGCAACTGAAGTTATTTCATAGAATTTCCAATTATCCTGATTTCTCTGACTTGGCAATTTTCTAAGATATAGCTTTCGTTTACATTCGAATGGTGTCACTTAGGGTCAAGAGAATCTGTTCACATAAGGAAAACCATCTTTTAAATGCTCAGTCTCATGAAAAACAGGACGATCAAATAAGTAACAAATATTCATGATGAAATTCCTTATAAAATATCCAATACTTGGGTCACATGTATACCATAAGAATATTTTTAAAGATCTTAATTTCAGCCTTAACAGGCTTTTTTTTTTCCCCAGCCAAGAAGACACGGTGAAACCAGTTTGAATATCTGTCACCACCATCGGTGTCACAGGGCTCAGCTTCCTGGCGCTACACAATCTCTTACTCTTCTCTTGGCACAGCCTTTTGAAATGGAGCCCTCTCCTCAGACAGAGTGGAAGTACTGAACACTAGATTTAGGAATTTTAGTAGAGAAATCAGCTCCTCCCGCCCCCCAGCTTTACTTGACGTATACCTAGCAAATAAAATTATAAGATATTTAAAAGGTACGATGTGATGATTTAACAGGTATATATATTGGGAAAGATCCCCTCCATTGAGTTCATGAACACATCCATCACCTCACATATTGATCTTTTTTCTTCTCCTTCTTCTCTTTCTTCTTTTGAGATTTTATTTATTTGACAAAGAGAGAGCACAAGCAGGGGCAGCAGCAGAGGGAGAGGGAGAAGCAGGCTCTCCGCTGGGCAGGGAGTCTGATGAGGGACTTGATCTGAGCTGAAGGCAGACTCCTTAATCGACCGAGCCACCAGGTGCCCCTGACTTTTTTTCTTAAGTTCTATTGTCTTAGCAAATTTCAATCATATGATACAGTGCTATCAACTGCAGTCACCACGTTACACATTAGGTCCTCAGAACTTACTCATCTTACAACTGAAAGTTGTATCCTTTTACCAACTTCACCTTATTTCCCCTAACCCCCAGTCCCTGACAACCACATTTTTACTCTGTTTCAATGAATTTGACTTTTTTTTTTTAAGATCTCACATGTAAGTGATACCATGAAGCAGAATGATATTTCTCTGTCTGATTTATTTCACTTAACATAATGCCCTCTGGGATCACCCATATTACAATTAACAGTATTTTTTTTTCTTTTTAAAGGCTGAATAATATTCCATTTATACCACATTTTCTTTACCCATTCATCTGCCGACAGACACTTAGGTTGTTTTCATACCTTGGCTACTGTGATTAATGCTGCTATGAACACAAAAGTGCAGATATCTCTTTGAGATCCTGGTATCATTTCCTTTGGATACACACCCAGAAGTAGGATTGCTGGATCATATATTAGTTCCATTTTTAATTTCTTAAAGAACGTCCATACTGTTTTCCACGATGGCTGTAGCAGTTTACGTTCTCATAAACAATTATAAGGCTTCCCTTTACTCCATATCCTCACCAACATTTGCTATCTCTTACTTTTTAAAATGGATATCCTAAAAAGTGTGAGACAATATTTCATTGTGGTCTTGATTCCCCTGATGATTAGCGATGCTGAGCATCCTGTCATATCTGGCCATCTGTATGTCTTTTTCAAAAAAAGATCTATTCAGGTCCTTGGCCTTTTTAAAATCGGGTTATTTTTCTATTGTTAAATTGTATAAGTCCCTTATATAATCTGGATATTAACCCTTATTGTATGTGTGGTTTGCAAATATTTTCTTCCATTCCAAAAGCTGCTTTTCATTTTGTTAATGATTTCCTTTGCAATGCAGAAGTTTTTTACTTTGATGTAATCCTCTTGGATGTTTTTGCTTGTTTTGCCCTTGCTTTTTGTATTGAATCCAAAAAAAATCACTGCCAAGACCGATGTTAAATTCCTTACCCCCTATGTTTTCTTCTGGGAGTTTTATGGTTTCAGGTCTTATATTTGAGTCTTTCATCCATTTTGAGTTAATTTTTGTGTGTGATGTAAGATAGTGGTCCAATCGTTTTCTTACGCAAGCAGCTGTCCAAGCTTCCCAATACTATCTATTAAAGAGACTGTCCTTTCCCCATTGTATATTGTTGGCTCCCTTTTCAGAAGTCAACTGAGGATATTTGGCAGGTTTGATATCTGGGATTTCTATACTGCTCCACTGATCTATGTCTCTATTTTTATGACTATACCACACTGTTTTGATTTATTATAGCTTTGTATCATGGTTTGAAGTCAAGAAGTATGATGCCTCTAGCTTTGCTCTTCTTTCTCAAGATGGTTTTGACTATCCAGTCTTTTGTGATTCCATACAAAAATTAGAATATTTTTTCTATTTCTGTGAAAAATTCCATTAGAATTTTCTTGATTGCATTGAATAGTACATATAAGTTTAATATTCTTTAGAGTCCTAAATTCAATAATATTAGCATGCAAATCAGCAACAATAAACACTCGATGTTCATACAGTATCTATAAAAATTTTCATGTACAATATATTATTTCATCTTCACAGTAAACTTGGGAGCTATTGTAATGCCCATTTAACTAGTAGCCCATAATTAGCCTTCTCAATTACTGAATGCATGATCAAGCATTGGAGTGAAGCAAAACAATAAAAACATTTCCTTTTTTTTTTTTTTTAAAGATTTTATTTATTTATTTGAGAGAGAGGACATAGAGAGAGAGACCAAAAGCTGGAGGGAGGGGCAGAGGGAGAGTGAGAAGCCCACACCTCACTCAGCAGGGAGCCGTACTTGGTGGCTCCACCTCAGGGGCCTGGGATCATGAACTGAGCTGAAGGCAGATGCTTAACAACCCAGGCCACCCCCAAAACAAAACACTTCAATCAACTCAAATCAAGGTTTAGAACAGCCATAAAATAAAATGTATTTGGGGTGCCTGGGTGGCTCAGTGGGTTAAGTCTCTGCCTTAGGCTCAGGTCATGATCCCAGGGTCCTGGGATTAAGCCCTTCATCTGGGCTCTCTGCTCCTCGGGGAGCCTGCTTCTCCTCTGTCTCTGCCTGCCTCTCTGCCTACTTGTGATCTCTGTTTGTCAAATAAATAAATAAAATAAATAAAATCTTTAAAAAAAAAGAAAATATATTCATTTTACTATTAGGATAATGCCTCAGTTTTACTCTGAGCCAACTTATTTTTTATATCAGCACAACTTCTAGAAAACAACTAGAAGAGGTGTGGGGAAAAGAGATGGACACATTAGGGATAGTACAAGAAGTATCTGATCTTTGAAATACTGATACATGGCTTTTATTTTAAAGCAGTCTTAGGAACTCAAAATGGGATCATTTATTGGAGGCATAGATGCCTCTGAGTTATTTTACCAAGTATAATATATTTATTATAGTTATTCACACATATTGACTAATACTATTTAAATTAGTTTTTTTTTTTTAAGATTTTATTTATTTACTTGACAGAGAAAGAGGCAATGAGAGAGGGAACACAAGCAGGGGGAGTGGGGGAGGGAGAAGCAGGCTTCCTGCTGAGCAGGGCTGGATCCCAGGACCTTGGGATCATGTGGGAGGCCGCGATAAGGCTTGAGATGAGGACCAAACCAGGCCCTGACTTGTGTCTCCTTTAAAGTCTGAAGAGCCTAACAAAATGTTTAGGATGGAAAAGTTGAGTAGCACTGAGAAAGGGTCTGTGCTATGTGTTGTGCGCTCGCCTACGCGATTTCCCACACGCTTACTTGTTAGATAAGAGCAATTTGGTTGGGGTCATAAATTCATAACTGGTCCTTGCTGTTCCAGCACAGCTTATGAATCACTCTCATGTTTGTTGTTACTTCTTGTATGTTTTGAGTTACTTTGGAGTCAGTGCAACTGGTTAAGGAATTATCTGAAGACAGAGACCACTGTCCTTGGAGAGTCTGCATTTAGACCGTGAGAAGTAGATAATTGGGAAGTCTGGAGGGGTTTTTGTGCATGTAGTAAATTCTTTTGTAATCAGTTAAAAGTAGTTATTGTTGGCTATATAATGCCTTGCTGCCTTGAATAAACTCGGCGTTGGTGGAAATCATCCCCTATGCTCCTCCTGCCCCCATCTCTTTTTCTCTTTAATTTCTTTTCACCATCCTCTTACCCTCACGTTCCTGGTCAATTTGTCACGTGGGCTGTGGCAGGATCATGACCTGAGCTGAAGGCAGACACTTAAGGACTGAGCCACCCAGGCATCCCTACTTAAATTATTCTAAATATATATAATAGCATACAATGCTCACCATAACACTATGATGTGGAACTGTTAATATTCCCATTTTACAGATAACGACCCTGAGGCACAGAGAATTTAAGAGACTTATCCAAGGTCTCACAGCTAAGCAAGGATTCCAATCCAGGTCCATTAGCTTCAGAGCCTATGTTTTTAACTGCTCTATTCTAATTCATATGATAGCCCTGCATAACAAAAGAACAAATGTTTATAGACATTATAGTGTACATGTTTTTAGGAAATGGAAATTTTTTTTAAGAAACACGTTCTTCAAAACTATTTTCACATTTTTTTAGTTTGTTCTTAAGTTCCTACATTTGTTATATGAAAAAAAAATTACACTTAAAAATTCCATTCCTCCATAATATGAGCACTTTTTGTTGTGGTGGTGGTTTGTTTTGGTCTTGTACCATGTTTAAACATTCTGGCTACCTATAGCCAATTATCTGTCTGGGAAATTAAATAGCTAGAAAAACCAAAATGAGAGACAATCTTTGATCACTTCATTAGAAGCAGAAAGGGAAAAAGATAATAGGCAGTTCAGACTAATTTGAATTGATTATCTTCTCTAGGCCCAGGTTTTATTTGTCACTTTGCAGAGAGGAGTTTCCCTAAGCCTATAGAGAGGCTGGAAATGTGCGGGTTCTACTGAGGAGAGAAATCCCATCCCAGTCCTCCATGGCACCAGGGACCTGGAGACTAGAGGACGAAGTGTCTTTATGAGGATGACTATGCCTCCTCCCAGCTTGCCTGGGCAGACCTATTTCAGGTCAGTTGGGTCAGTGTGGACCCTGTTCACTGACAAAATATGTTGATTTGGATTATAAATGTGTCGCTGGAAAGGTTGAATGGTAGGCACCAAGCTCCTGTCCAGGCTTCCAGGACCCTAGCAACAGAGGCAAAATAGTGGCTTTAAACTTGCGGCATTTTGATGGCAACCAGAGCAGACAAAGACCTGGAGCCCTCGGTGTTTGTAAGCCTCAGACCTCTAAGACAGGAGGCTTAAAAATGGGAACATGTCTGTCAGTGTAGTAGAATGGGATTTGGATAGTTATTTTAATTTAAAAAGTAGTAGTAACATAATGTGGGATTTCTACACTCGGTGCTTGCAAGCCGGGCTGGCTTCACAAGCACGCAGCTGGACAGCTGCACAGGGACTCAAGGTCAAAAAGGCCTTGTGCTTGGCTTAATGCTCTGCTGTGGCCATATTGAAATTCTTAGTTTTTGTGCAAGAGACTCCACACTGTCATTTTGTACCAGGTCCTGCAAATTATATAAGCAGTCTCTGTTTATGAACATGCAGAATTGAACTCACACTTACTATATAGAATTTGGGATACTTTTTATATCTCCATGCCACCTGACTTGAAACTCAGAGTAAGTCATTAAGTCTTAGGGCTGAGTTAAAATTGCACACCAAATGCAAATGCACATAAAATCTCACACCAAAGATAATTTTTCTTTGTTTCACAATTTAGTAATCTTGTTATCAAATTAAATTTTAGAACACAATCCTCCCAAGCAAAGTAGGTTGAAAAAAAAATCCTTGTAGAAATGTATATTTTAAAGCCAAGTAATAATTGAATCCCTGCAGACTAAACAATATCATTTAGCAGCCTGCACAATGTGAAAGACTAAAAGCTTTTAATTAGACTTTTACTCAATAGGGGAGGAAAAAATAATTTAAAAGACTCAGGGCTAAAGCTGAATTGTTAGTTTTAACTTTGAACACAATGAAGGAACGATTTGACTAAATTAGTTTAGCTGTGTATTCATTAGCCTTTAATAGAAATGTGAATGCAAATTGACTCCAGGTTATTGTACTTAGAGCCAGCTTTTTAATTAGTGATTGGCAAAATGTTTATCTAGTTTGTTGTGGGAATGTTGAACCGTTTACACAACAGGACTGTTGTAAACCTTTATATAATCTTAATTGGAGCTTTCAAAAGAACAAGATTTCATGTACATAAAACTGCAAACTATAATAATAAAGGTAGCTATTTTATATCAAACTTGGCACTTAAAAAGAAAAAGTTGTGCTATGTGACTTAATGAGGTAGAGAAATGGTTAACATCTATTTAAACTTAGTTAAATGTGATGCTCAGTTGAACTTGGTCAAACCTTGGATATCTCTGGCTTTGAAGTTAGACACACCTGATTTCCAGATGGTAAGTGAGCTATCAATTCTATATTGAACACACTAATTAGCCTCTCTGAGCCTCTGTTTCTTTATCTTTAAAATGGGAATTATATAGTAGGTCTTGAATAATG
Source organism: Meles meles (assembly GCF_922984935.1). Taxonomy (NCBI): domain Eukaryota; kingdom Metazoa; phylum Chordata; class Mammalia; order Carnivora; family Mustelidae; genus Meles; species Meles meles. The sequence goes on from NC_060070.1 coordinate 30,770,925, forward strand.
AGACCTATGAGCATTGATAACATATAAAAGAAAATATGTGGGTGCCTGTGTGGCTCAGTTGGTGAGCATCTGACTCTTGGTTTCAGCTGAGGTCATGATCTCAGGGTCAGGGTCCTGAGACTGAGCCGCCTAGGGCTCAGCCTCAAGCTCCAAGCTCAGTGGAGTTGGCGTTAATCCCGCTGCCCCCCCCCCACCCCAACTAGAGGGTGTGAGTGCTCTCACTCTCAAATAAATATAAATCTCTGTGATAATATGTAAAAGGCCCTATTTGAGGAATTCAATATATGGTAGCTATCATCAATATAATCATCATCAGGATTTTTTATTTTTAATACATTTAGGTTAAATAATTTTGAATAAAATTAATCACATGTTGCAGAATCCAAATGCTACAAAATGTCACAGAGAAAAGTGTCTCTCATTCACCATGAAGAAGTGGCATTATTTGCACAGATCTAGAGGTTTCTATTTTCTTATAGTATTACATGATTACGTAATATGATAGTAACTTCTAGAGGTCATTCTATACAATATATAAAAACTTCCTCATCTTTTTTAAAGGCCACATGAATATGCATAATTAAATTAAGTAGTGCCTTATTGTTGGAAAATTAGTTTATTTCCACACTTTTTGCAGGTGTAAGTATCAATAAAGTAAATATCCTCATGCATAGATTATTTTGCACCTGTGCGAGTAGACTTTTAGGATGAATTCCTAGAAGTAATATTGGTAGTGAAAGCATATGTGTATTTGTTTTCATTTTGATAAATACTACAAATTGCCCTCCACAGAATTATAACAATTTACATTTCCACCAATACCTATGAGTGCTTATTTTCCATCACCTTCACCAGGAGTGCATCAACTTTTAAACATCTCTGACAATCGGGGCGCCTGGGTGGCTCAGTGGGTTAAAGCCTCTGCCTTCAGCTCAGGTCATGATCTCAGGGTTCTGGGATCGAGTTCCTCATCGGGCTCTCTGCTCCGCAGGGAACCTGCTTCCTCCTCTCTCTCTGCCTGCTTGTGATTTCTCTCTGTCAAATAAATAAAATAAAATAAAAATATCTCTGACAATCTTACATGTGAACATTCTTTGTAGTTTCAATGTTTTTATCTTTTATTGTGAAGTTGAGACTCTTTTTATACATTTCAGAGTAATTTATATTTTCCCTTCTATGTACTATTTCTTCATGGTCTCATCTCACATTTGTTGGATTACTGGTCTTTTTCTAAAATTTATTTTTGGGAAAACTATGTATAATCTGAATACCCATCCTTTGTCAATTGTATTTATTTCCCCCATTTATCTTCTCATATTTCTTTTATTTTTATGTAAAGTTGTCCATCTTTTGTTTTATAGCTTAAGTGTTTTATATTATCTGTAGAAAAACTATTTATCTCCAAGAACAATTTTTTAAGTCTTTCATGATTTCTTCTAGTATATTTACACTTTCACTTTTTACATTTAAATCTTTGAATTTGTTTTAGTACCCATTTAGCTGTTTCATCCTTATTTGCTGAATAATTTATCTGCTCACCATTAGAGTATAATATAATTTTCATCGGATGCCAAAGTTCTTTATTAATAAATTGTATATTTTTCTGGATTCTCTATTTAGTTCTGTTGATCTATTTGCCTGTCCAAGCAGTTGCTGTTTTAAATTCTGTAGTATTTTTTTTAAGATTTTTATTATTATTTATTTATTTGACAGACAGAGATCACAAATAGGCAGAGAGGCAGGCAGAGAGAGAGGGGGAAGCAGGCTCCCTGCTGAGCAGAGAGCCAGACGTGGGGCTCGATCCCAGGACCCTGGGATCATAAACCTGAGCCGAAGGCAGAAGCTTTAACCCACTGAGCTACCCAGGTGTCCCTAAATTCTGTAGTATTTATACTGTTCCAATATCTGTAACATAAGCAATTTATTGCAACTCTTTTTTTCCACATAAAACTTAGAATCAGATTATTTAGTTCTAAAAAACACTTACTAGTATTTTTATTGAGACTGAATTAAGTTTTCAGATTTAGAGAAAATTATGTTTTATGATATTACATCTTCCCACTCAAGAATAGAATATGCTTTTTTCTTTTTTCAGAAAGAAAGAAAGAAAGAAAGGCCCACTAGGCAAATTTCAGAGGAGTGTAGGAGACAAGAGAAAACTTGCTTTGTGATTGAACCTCTAATCACAACTTTCCCTTCCAGGCTGAGGAAGAGTTTGTAGCATTTCAAAGTATTTTTGTTGGTGTGCCTGGGTGCTCAGTCAGTTAAGCATCTGCTTTCATCTCAGGTCCTGGTCTCAGTGTCCTGGGATGGAGCCAGGCATCTGTCTCCCTGCTGAGCAGGAAGTCTGCTTCTCCCTCTCCCTCTCTATCCGCCACTTCCCCTACTTGTGCTCTCTCTCTGTCAAAAAAATAAATAAAATCTTTTTAAAAAGGTGTTTTTATTTAGTGATCCAATAGAAGTCACATGTAATATATCTTATCCTGATACATTTTGTCATAATGTTCTTCAATTACTTTCTTTCTTTCTATTACAGCAATTGGTTTGTTTAGAATTTCCTTTAAATTAATTTTTTAAAGATTTATACTTATAAATTATATTCATATTTTCCTCCATTTATATTTTCATACAGTCTCATGTTCATCATAGTCTCTATGACTCTAATTTCCTCTAGAGCTCTGGTTATTCTTTTATTCTTATTTATTGATTGATTAGCTAAAAGTTATCTCTTTTATTATCTTTTTTTTAATTTTTCAGGACTATGATGAGGCAGTTTATTACCCCAGCATGTGTTCTAATGCTTTTTGTTGGCAACTGCTACCTGTCCAGTGATTCTGTCCAGATTCCTCTGTTCCTAAAGTGTCAGTTTGCAGCTTCCATCTTGGTCCTTTTCCACCATTTTCAGCCGTGGTAGGGCTTGGAGAACCCTATGCGCCATGCTGTTGGAGCCCTTGCTGAAGTTGTTGGGCAGGACCCCCTTTCTCTGATGTTCTCTGCTGGTCTTGACCTTGGAGGCGACCTTGGGCTGTGCGGTGCCATGGAAGCAGGTCCTGCATAGAGCCAGTTCTCATCACAACGAGCAAGCTCTGCGCTTGTTCGGCTTGACAGTGCCCACCCTTCAGGGAACGTCCCGCTTCCCAGACTTTTTGAGGAAGGCTGCCAGAGCCTTCATGGACTCCCGCTACTTCAGGTCATCCCCAGGAACTCGAAGCATCCTGCAGCCTCCTTGCTGCCCCTCAGGGGACCCTTTCTTTGTCTTCTTTTCCTGACAATGATATGGTTGTTTTTACTAAAACAGCTCTTGAGTTTGTTTACTTATGGAATTTTTTGTGATCCAATTTTCAGTCTTTTTTGTCAATTCCTTTTTTCTGCTTTCATTTAACCAGTTCTTTCTTGTTTTCATAATTGAGTTGGGTGTTTAGTTTTATCCTTACTGGTTTACTTATACAGGTCCTCAAGTATATGTATTTTCCATGAGTAACATTTTAGCTAGATAAAATTGGTTCTGCTAGGTAGAGATACAATTACAATTTTCTAAATATTCTTTTTTTTTTAAGATTTTTTATTTATTTATTTGACAGACAGAGATCACAAGTAGGCAGAGAGAGAGACTGAGAGAGAGGGGGAAGCAGCCCCTTTGCTGAGCAGAGAGCCCGATGTGGGCTCATGGGAGCCTGGGATCATGACATGAGCTGAAGACAGAGGCTTTAACCCACTGAGCCACCCAGGTGCCCAAATTTTCTAAATATTCTTAATTTTTTGGTTAGGAGTTCCTCCAATCATACGTTTGTTGTTTTTTAACGATTATTTATTTATTTATGTTTGAGAGAGAGAGAGGGAGGGAGAGCATGAGCAGGGGGAGAGCAGAAGGAGAAGCAGTAGGGAGTTGAAAGCCAGGCTCCATCTCAAGCTGAGTAGGGAATTAAAACCCGGGCTCCATCTCAAGACCCTGGGATCATGACCTAAGCCGAAGGCAGACACTCAACCCACTGAGTCACCTAGATGACCCCCCCTCCCCACTTTCTTTTAATCACAAGTTTTTTAAATGAGTTTTTAATTTTCAGGTAACAGGATTTTTATTCTCTAGTTTTATTTACCTCCGAGCAGAAAATATTACCATCACACTTTCTATTTTTAAATATTTGTTTAGTTCTTGATGTGTATAATATGTACCCATTTTTCTTATGTGCTATGAGCACCTTAAAAGAAGGTATACGCTGTTTTCTTTAAAGAGTTTGATATTTATCTATTTATACCCAATTAAATATAACACTATTATCTATTTATATCCAATTAAATATAACACTATTATTTAGTTCTATGCCTCTCCTTATTTTTCATCCTTTGTAATTTTGAGAAATAAATTAAAGCTTCCTTCTCCCAATACAATTCTGTCTATATCATATCATTTTTAAATTTTTGAATTTTGAATCTTGTATTTAATGAAATAAAAAATAAATAAAAGGGAAAAATCATAAATCAAAAGCTGTTTAAAGAAGGATAAAATTGATCAACTCTCAGTATACTAAGACACACTGAGAGACATCTAAAGACAGACAGAGACATAGAGTGCAAAGTTACCTATTTCAAGTATAAAAAAGGGATTATCACTTTAGGTGCGAGAGGTAATAAAAGAATAATAAATACCAGGAGTATATTTATGCCAATAGATTTGGCAACTCAGATCAAGTAGACAAACTACTTGAAAGACAAAAAATTATTTAAAGTGATTCAGGAGAAAAAGAGAAAATCTGAGATCCTCTGAAAGTATTAAAGCATTTCAATTTATGGTATAATAAAGAAAATCCCAGGCCCGAATAGCTTCAATAGTGAATTCCATCAATCATTACAAGAAGAAATAATACAAAAACTACATAAACTCCTTTAGGAAATAGAAGTATGGACATGTCTGAACTTCTTTTATAAAACTAGTATTGCCCTAGTACCAAAATAAGACACAGACATTATAAGAATCTCCTATGAATAGAGATGCAAAGACCCTCAGCAAAATATTATCAATTCAAATCCAACAATCTCTAAAAAAGGTTTTTACATCATGACCATCTACATTTTTCCCCCTTCAGGAATCAATGGTTGGTTCAAGATTTGAAAATCAGTCAAATATAAGTTTAACATATTAACAAAGGAGGAAAACCACAAAATTATCTCAATAGATGTAAAGGAAGCATTTAACAAATTTGACTTTCACTTATAATTTAGTAATAGAAATGAGCTTCTTCAATCTAATAAATAATATAAATAAATAATATAAATAAATAATAAATCATAATATAAATAAATAATAATAATAAATAATATTAAAAATATTAAATATTTTTATATTATAAATATAAATATTAAATATTAAATATTAAAATAAATAATAATATAAATAAATAATAATAATAATACCTACAGCTCACATCATCTTTAGTGATTAAAGATTAAAAACCTTTTCCCTGAGATCGGGGGGGAAAAAGAATGTTCTCTCAGAGCTGTTCTATTTCACAATGCAAAGGAAGTTGTAGCCAGTGCAATAAGGCAAACAAGGAAATAAGGAAAGGAACAAAAGGCAGGGAGAGATCAGAGGAAGAATGGAAAAAACCATTCTTACTCTAAGATAATGTTATCATGATCATGTACAATGAAAATCCTAAGGAATCTACAAAAACTCTTATCATTTGTAAGCACATTAGCAAGTCCACAGGATCTAAAGAGACAATAAAAATCAATTGCATTTGTACTCTGACATTGAAAAATTAGAACTTGAAATTATAATTACTACCAGTTTAATTGTATTCTAATGTGAGATAATCAGGGATAAATTTAATAAAATACATGCCAGATCTGTACACTATAAATTGCAAAATATTGCTGAGAGAAACTAATGATCCAAATTGATAGAAAGGTTATGTCATATTCATGGGTCAAGACATAATATTGTTAAGATGTAATTTCTACCCAAATTGGCCTATATATCAACATAAAATCAATCAGAACCTCAGAAACATCATTGTAGAACTTGGCAATCTGACTCTATAATCTGTACTGAAAAGAAAGGACCTCGAAAAGCCAAACATTGGAGTGTCCTGTTCAAAGTTAATGCTGTTCCGTTATCAAGAAGGGGATAGACTGAAGATGGTAGGTCCATACACAAAGAGTTGTGAATGGGTTATATAACAAGTTCAAAATTGAGGATTTAACTATAGAAGTAAAATAATTAAGACAATATGGTATTTGCATAAGAATAAATATATAGAATAATATAACAATACAGAAATACATTTATTAACACCAAATGATTTTGAATAAAAGGAGCCAAGATAACTGAATAGAGAATGGATACTATTTAACAAACAGTAAGGAAAACCAGATAACCATATAGAAAGATAGGGACCTCGACCTTTATGTCACAATACACAGGAAAATTAACTAAAATAGCTATAAACATAAAAACTAAGCATTTAAAAATTCTACAAGAAAGAGAGGAGAAAATATTTGTGGCCTTGGTGTAGGCAAATATTTCTTACATCACAAAAGAAAAATCAATACTTGGACTTCATCGAAATTAAAAACTTTGGCTTTTCAAAAGTCACCATTAAGATAATAAGAAGGTTAATTACAGATTGGCCAATTTAAATTTTTTAAGTTTTTACTTAAGTTCCAGTTAGTTAAAATACGGTGTAATATTACTTTCGGATGTACAATATAGTGAAGATTGGTATATTTAAATGCACACATGTGCATGGATGTGCACACACATACACACACAAAATATATATTATATATATGTGTAAAGATTTGTACCCATAATGTATATCAATAACTCTTATAACTTGTCAATTAATAGGATACACACATACACACACACACACACATGCACACACACACATATTCATCTCTGCCCCAAGTTCCTGCTAATACTTGGTTTTCAACCCCAGTTCCTGACACAGAGCTCCGAAATCTTTGGAATTTCCTGGGTTATAGGAGCATCTTTTGTTCTAATAAGGTAACTCTTGGTGGCCTTCATAAATATTCCAAAAGTACAGAACAAGTTGGTGAACATGACCATGCACCAGGAAGGTAGAGTACCCCAACTCCACAGAGAGAGAAGCTCCTGTATTCAGGACACATCCAGACCTTGCCCTCTGTATCTCTTCATTTGGGTATTCATTTGTTTCTTTTAAAACATCCTTTGTTACTATATGGTGACTAACATAAATAAATAAATAAATAAATAAATTGATTAATTAATAAAACATCCTTTGTAATAAATCAGCAATAGTAAGTAAACTATTCTTCTGGGCCCTGTGAGGCAATCTAGCAAATTATCAAACCTAAAAAGGGGCCATGGGAACTTTGAATTTACAGCCAAATCAGACAGAAATTGTGGGTAACCTGGAGACCCACTACTTGCAATTGGCGTCTAAAGTGGGAGGCAGTCTTGTGGGATTGAACCCTCAATCTATTGGTCTGCACAAACTCTGGTTAATGTCAGAAGTGGACTTAATTATTAGGACACCCGGCATCAGAGAATTTGTCAATATGGGAAGAATACTCATAGAATCTGGTCTCAGAAGGGTTATGAGTAAAGGAAATAAGTGTTTTTTTTTTAAATATAACTTAATAAGAAAACAACCTAATAAAAGATAAGTGAATGGTCAATAAGCACCATAAAGATGCTTAACATCATTAATCATCAGGGAAATACAAATTAAAGCTACAATGAAATCTAATACATACCCACCAAGATGGCTAAAATAAAAAAGACTGACTCTACCAGCTTTTGGGGAAGCTGTGGATTAACTGGAACTCAAATATTGTTACTATAATGTAAAATGATACAACCACTTTAGAAAAGAGTTGGGAAGTTTCTCAAAATTTAAACATAACATAAAATACAAAAAATCCATCCCTAGATATTTACCTAAGAGAGATGAAAATATATGCCCATAAAAAATCCTGTTCAAGAATATTCATATAGCTTTATTCATATTAAACAAAATGTTGGAATAACATAAACATCCATCAATAGGTGAATGGGTAAGCATACTGTGGTAATACCTACAATGGAGGTATTTAATGAGAAAAACTAGCTACTGATTATCATGCCACAATATAACTGAATCCTAAAAAGCAGTATGTTAAGCAAAAAAAAAAAAATATATAAGAGAATAAATACTATATGATTCCATTTATATGATTGCATTTAATCTATAGTGACAGAAATTAGGTTAGTTGTTGTCAGGGGTCAGGGTGGGGGTGGGGACTGACAGTAAAGGGGCAGAAGAAAACCTCTTGAGATGACTAAAATCTTCTATATTGTGATAATGGTTATGTTTGTCAAAATTCACGAATGCTTATAATGGAAGTTTTTCACATAAAATACTAGATTTTTTTAAAAGTGAAAGTGGGTTTTTTATATTGGAATTGGTGGTGATTCTGTATGTGAGTGATGGATTTTATATAAGGCACTTGATTTACAATGGGAGATATTATCAAGGAAGCTCTGTAAGGTGATAGATTCTGCACTTTGGATTCAGATGTTTGAGTGTAGAGTACTCAGCTGGTCCTGATGATGTTCACTGATTTCCTCTCCCCACACTGGTGAAGATGAGCATAAGAGGGCCAAGCTTTGGGGTGCCTAGGTGGTGCAGTCGCTTATGTATCTGACCCTTGGTTTCACTCAGGTGGTGATCTCAGGGTCATGAGATTGAGCCCTGTATCAGGCTCCACGCTCAGCATGGAGTCTGCTTAAGATTCTTTCTCCCTCTTCCACTGCCCCTCCCCACCATCTCTCTTTTTCTTTCTCAAATAAATAAAATCTTTAAATAAAAAATAAAAGAGGGCCAAGCATTAACATAAGCCAGAGAGATTGTTCTGAGGTATTCTCTCTCAGAGATCTTTAAATAGTGCCTCATTTCTCTTAAAGATTGTTATGGTTAAGATTGTGATTGGGCTAAGCGATGCCCAGACAGCCTGCAAAATACTATTTCTGGGTGTGCCCATGAGGGTGTGTCCACGAGTGAAGAAGATTGCCTTTACCAGTGCAGGTGGGCAGTATCCAAGCTGTTGAAGGCTGAGTAGAACAAAAAAGGAAAGGAAAGGTAAATTTGCTCACTTGCTCGAGCTGAACAAAAAAAGACAGAGGGATGGTGAATTTGTGCTCTTGCTTGAACTGGGACACCGATCTCCTGCCCTTAGAAACTGGCGCTCCTGATTCTCAGGCTTTTGAGTTTGCACTATAACTACAACATCACTTTCCTGGGCCTCCAGCTTGCAGAGGGCAAACCATGGGCTTCTCAGCATCCATAATCATTTAAGCTAATCCTTCATAATAAATTTCTTTCTGTATATATCTGTATATATACTATTGTTTCTGCTTCTCTGGAGAACACTGATGAATACAGACATACAGGAAACCGACTGTTTGTTGCAATTCAAAGGGTCCTATTTATTCCTATGGAAAAATGGAGTTGTACGTTGTATAATGTCATCCTTTATACAGGTTTATATGTATATATCCATATATAATTTCCCCTTTCACTATGTTTTCATTTTATCCTTTTAGGTGTCCTTTAATTTTTATTTTACTTTTTAATTAGCCAAGCCTATTGTGGGTAACATGGTTGAATGTAATTTTCTATACTATGTAGATAAGAATGGTGCGGTGTCCAGATATGTAAAATACATTAAATCTGGGGGTTCTAAGTTCTCCTCCTGGTAAATGATAAGTCACCCAGTTGAAAATAGAATATCTTAGATTATTTCACTTTAAGTGGATATGGAAGTTAAATAAAGTTATTTCTAGGTTTCTACTTCTACAACAAGAGAGCAGAGCCTTGAACTTTTCTTCTTAGTTGTTCTCCACAGCATTTTCCTTACAATTCTTGCATAATTAAATGTATTATTTCAAGTAAGCCAGATCTGGGCTCAGATTCTGACTTTATCCCTTGTTCTGGCCCTTGAGAGACAACTCTCTAATTTCTCAACTCTCTCTTTTATTAGATGGAAATGATAATGTTACCTTTCATGAGTGAGAGAGAATCCATAGAGGTTGGGCATATCAGTAAGGTTTCATGGAGTTAATGGCATTTAAAATTCCTTTATTCATAGGTAGGTTATCAACAAATAGGATGCAGAATGTAGCATTTGAAGCAGAACACTGTTCTCAGCAAAGGAACAGAGGTAAGAAGTCACAGGGTATATTTGACAGCTATTCCGGTTTGTACATGGAGTGAGAAAAATTTTCAAAGATTATTCATTTATTTTGAGAGATGGGGTGGGGAGAGCAGCGGGAGGGACAGAGAAAGAGAGAGAGAGAGAGACTTTCAAGCAGACTCCCTGCTGAGCACAGAGACTGATGTGGGGCTCTACCCTATGACCCTCAGATTATGACCTAAGCTAAAATCAAGAGTCAGACGTGCAACCAACTGAGCCACCCAGGTGCCCCTGGAATGGGAAATTTTTAGGGGAGTTGTGAGAGATAAAACTATAGGAAGGCATTGAATGCTAAATCACAAGAATGGGGATCAACAAAAGTTCTTGCCCAGGACAGGGATTGATCAGAATTCTCCTTTAAGAAAAATATTCTCGTAATGATGAAAGGAGTACCTGGAGCTTGAGAACGCAATTATCAAAGTCAAAGAGTGTGGCAGTTAGGAGTTTACATAAAACAGAACATCAAATGTAAGACACCATCAGTTGTAAGATGCATCATTAGTCTATTTACTAAAATGAAAGAACAGGAAGAACTGCTAATTAAACTGTGACACAATCCTAATATATCACTGATTATGAGACATATTCCAGTTTCAGAGATGTTACTATTGGAACAAATATGTATGTTAGAATTGATAAAATATGGTATAATGGTTGTAATGAAAAGGAAGAAGAGATTAAAAGTTTTGACAGAATCTGCTAACTGAATTACCAAAAATAGAGTGGGCATAGAAGGAATCAAACGTGGAACTGAGATTTTTAGTTTTACTTCTTAAAGCTAGTATCAAAAAATGGGAATGATGTTATTGTGGTACCATGAGAACCTCTGGGATTTTGTCAATCAAAGGGCTGGGATTGTGAAACAGAACTTGTAGGCATAGTCGTTATTTGAGAGTGATATTTGAAAATCACATACTTAGGAATGATCATTGAAGTCATGTGAATATGTGAGCTCACTAAAGAACAAAGAATAAAGAATGGAACTAAGGACAGAAAGGTACATTTTTGCAGGAAAAAAAAAACAAAGAAAACATAAAGAAAAAGAATTAAAGAATAGAAAAATAGTCATTCTAGGATAGGAAACCCAAGTTAGGGAAGAAAAACATTTCCAGAAGAATGTATGTTGGTCATTAGAGTTAGAGGCTGTAGAGTGGTTAAGGACAAAGGAAGCCAACCATTGGGAACAAAAAAACATGGTTCTGTTTCAAAGTTAATTAAGTGAAGTTAAGATTTTACGTGCTGAAAAATATTCTCAAAGAAGCATGCTGAACAGATTTTATGTTCTTTTCTTTTTTGAGAACTTTCCAGCATTTAAGAGGGACACATTTTGTTTTAAAAGCTAGTATATAGGTGTTTAGAATCTGCCCCACATTTTTAAAAGCTAATGCATGCAATTTACCAGTAATCTTAACCAAATCTGAAACATAGCTGTCATAATAACTTCTCCACTTCCCAGTACTGCAGATGGTCATTAGAATTTTCAAAGAGAAAAATAAATGTAGCATCCAGAAATATAAAAACAGAGAGCAAAACATTTCTCCAAATGAATAAATAAATATTAATATGACTCATATTACAAATACTTTCTAGTAGAGGATAAGGATATATGGCAAATATTCTACCAGAGCCACAAGCTCTACTTCACCACACCTTCTCATAGGGAACATATTTTCACTGGAAGGGAATCCCTCATCTCCTCACTTATCCCCAATAAAACCTGTTAGATCACATGAAGGAAGATTGGAACTTTCTGGGTCCCCACGTGCATGGATCTCTCTTCTTCCATGTCAGTTTTTTGTTTGTTTTGCTTGTTTTTTTGTTTTGCAGCTTGTGTTGTATTTCTCAGTGAGAAGAATAACCCAGCATCCCAACTCATCTATTGTTGGACATCATGGCCTCTGAGGAAATTGTCAAACTAAATACATTTCTAGGACCATGCCTGGGAAAAGGGAAGGGGCTAAGAAGAAACAAATCACTGTATTCAACGACTTCTACTTTGAACATTTTTATGCTAGCAAAATCATAGTAAAATGAGCAACAAGGAAAGCCTCGATGTAGAAAATTTAGGCTCAAAAGTAGGGATGAAAACTAATACTTGTTGAACCTTTAAATATGAGCCAAATCCTCTACTAAGTGTTCTAGAGATATTCTTTTATTTTATTCTCAAAACTATATTATGAGATGTATCTTATTGGTCCCATTCTCCAGGTTCTGATACTGAAGATGCAAGAGATTATTTGTCTACTGTGTGACAAATCAGGATTCAAATCCAAGTCTCACTCCAAAATTCATGACTTTTCTAAAACACAGTGTTACCTGCTTGAATAATGGGGGGAAGTAAGGACTGAGACTCAAAGCTGTGTTTGGAACATATTAACAATCAGTTTTTCTGAGCTGATTATGTATTGAGTGCTCAGTTTTCATTTATTTTTTTGCCATCAGTTTAAATAAATATCACCTTCCCACCATGTGCTTCTGTGTCAGCATTCACCTCTCTGCAGTAGGGAGACACCAAAGTAGCCAACCTAGGATTTAAAGCTAGTGCACACTTTTATTTTTATTTTTTAAAAAGATTTTATTTATTAAAAAAAAAGTTTTCATTTATTTATTTGTCAGTGAGAGAGAGAGAACACAAGCAGGGGGAGCAGCAGTTTCCCCACTGAGCAGGGAGCCTGATGCAGGACTCGATGCCAGGACCCCAAGACTATGACCTGAGCAGAGCTGAAGACAGACACTTAGCCGACTGAGCCACCCAGGCATCCCTTGTCCACACTTTTAAATAGTATAAGCTGCTTCTGTAAGTTAGATAAAAGTGGTTTCTTGTTAGCTATTTCTATTTGCACATAAATAATAGCCTAAAACTTCTTCAAATTATATATATATATATATATATATTTTTTAAAGATTTTATTTATTTATTTGACAGACAGAGATCACAAGTAGGCAGAGAGGCAGGCAGAGAGAGGGGGGAGGAAGCAGACTCCCTGTGGAGCAGAGAGCTCGATGCGGGGCTCGATTCCAAGACCCCGGGACCATGACTGGAGCTGAAGGCAGAGGCTTTAACTCACTGAGACACCCAGGTGTCTTCAAATTATATTTTTAATGGGGCAGATGTGCCCTAGCACACAGTTTTTCTTACATGAACTCTTTGACTTTTTCTGTTCTTTATGCTGCACATTAACTTTTGACAAAGAACTATTAAAATACAGCTATCGTATCTCAAATGCCCACCAAAAATAATATGGGAAAGCGGGCCCCTAATCTGTGACACAAAGGCAAAAAAATCTAACTCCTAATATTTTTTTTTTTTTTAAAGATTTTATTTATTTATTTGACAGAGAGAGATCACAAGTAGACAGAGAGGTAGGCAGAGAGAGAGAGAGGGAAGCAGGCTCCCCGCCGAGCAGAGAACCCGATGCGGGACTCGATCCCAGGACCCCGAGATCATGACCTGAGCCGAAGGCAGCGGCTTAACCCACTGAGCCACCCAGGCGCCCCCTAACTCCTAATATTATTGTGAATATTAAAGATGATTTATTCATTCAAAAATGGTTTGTCGCTTACCTGCGATGAGCCAAGAATAGCTCTATTTAGGTAAATTGCCCAACAACATGCATACAGACCCCGTGCAGAGTAAATAAGGGCACAGTCCTCACCTCGTAGGACCCCAAGAGAATAGCCATGCAACTATTAAAGGGACTGTTCATGACTTCTGAGCGGTGTCCTTTCTCCTTTGGCCCCTGGCAGCACAGTGACCACTGAAGGGCAGTGGCTCTCTCATCAGCAGAGGCCCTGCCCTGTCTCCTTGCCCTGTAGCTACTCAGCTGGGTCACGCAGTGCTGTGTGAAGGACCAGCATATTGGCTTTTATGTTATTTACTTCTTCACAGCAGGCTAGGATTTTTATGCCAAAGCCCACCAAACTTAAGTTCTTACACATGCAGTGGCTTTTAAATATAACCCAAACAAGAATATTTTTAGCCATTTAGAGCCTGCCTGCTTTGCTTACCCCGGGAAACAGTACCCAACATCTGCTAATCATAGATAAGTCAAACTAAGTACGCATAAACAACAACAAAAAAAACCACTCTTAAGAAACTAGAAAGTTGCTGTTCAAGGAATATGAAGTTTCAATTATACAAGAGGAAAAGTTTGAGGGTATTATTTACATGCACATAGAAATGCCTAATAATCAACTGTGTTTATCTAGTTTATAGCAGCAGTGTTTTATTTTGTATTTAAAAATGAGAACTGGGTTTAAATCCCAGGTGGCCACTTAGTAACTAAGGACTTGGCCAAGTTACTTACCTTCTCTAGGCCTCAGTGTTTTGATCTGTGAAATAGAATAACATTTAGGATAACCCATACAAAATTGCTGATATTTGACAGTTTTTGAACTAGAAAGAGGGCAATTTCATGTGGTTTCATCTAAAAACTAACTCTAATATGTATGCCAAGGGGATTATAGAAATAATATGCGGAGAGCATCTAGCACACTTCCTGGAATATATTCAAACCATGATAATGTTCTCTCATATTTCCCCTCAATTCTCCATGGATGATGCTGACCTTTACATATAATCTGGTCTTAATTTTCTGTGTTAGTGAAGATAGCCAGGGGATGGAAAACCAAATACTGCAAGTGATAATCATAATCTCTAAGAGCTAAATTGGACCTTAGGTGTGAATTACTCCAGCGTACTAATTTTTTAGGTGAAGAATATGAACTTGGACACTAACAGAGAACCCCTTCACTATCCTAGATTGGGATCATGATCTATAAACCCCCAATTTTTCTTATAGAACCAGTCCATCTGCTTGTCACAGAATAATTCTTAACTCAAAATTTAAATGCCAAAACATGTAAGAGGGACTTTTGGTGATCATTTTAAAGTTTGAAATACAATTTAACATCATTGGCAGTTTAGACTAATATGAATATGGTGAACATTATGAACTGCAACCATTTCACAAGGTTTAAGTCAAGAACATTTATTAAAACACTTAGAGAAAAAAATCCCTAAAATAGAGCTAAAACATTAAATTAGCTCCAATTAAACAATATAGACCTTAATATATTATCCATGCTACATCCTTCCCCTAATTTCTTCCCCTTCTGTCAACTCTTCATACACCTTTAGGACCCCCTAGGTAAACTTAGTCCATGTAAACTTTAACATAATAATATAATATTATTCACAAAATCTTTAAAATCCCCTTTTGATTGTAGGCATGCTATTGGTTTATACTCTGCTACAGTGTATATACAGGCTATCTCTAAAATAAGAATACCAGCTGCAGGAAATAGCAGAGTGTCATGACCACTTCAATTAAGAAGTATAGTCATTTGTTAGCTTAATTAAAACTCCAGGCTTTGATTCAGAAAAGTGTTGACTAAAATTCAGCCTCAACTAGACTCCAAATTGGCAAAAAAGCAAACATGTTTATATATGGTCAGTAATGGCAGACAGCCTTGGAAAAATTGAGTTGAAAAACAAGGAATTATTTCCTGGGTGTGAAATGTAAGCATACTATAATCCATTTTTCCTCTGCTTATACCCATCCCTGGTATTATTGTATAGCCTATGGAATTCAAATTGCATTGCAATCTGTTTTTTGCTAATGTACTGTGCCAAATAGGCCAACAACTCAGAAACATAAAACTACAACTATAGCCCATTTTTAATAAAGAGTAAGTCATTGGCTAGGTATTTATCCAGAGTAGTAGTGCTGGTGTGCGTAGACAAGGGGACAAGTTAAATAGAACAAATTAAGAGAGAAAAAAGAAACAAGTAAAAGATTGCCTCAGAGATGACTGAACAAGGCCACCAAAGATTCATGAGCATAGCACTACTCTGTCATTTGTTTTCCTACAGTATATTCAAAGGTTGTTCCTAAGCAATCCTGGCAGTAGTCATCTTTGCTTCCACTACACTGTACTCACTGCCTTGCCTAGCCGGGGATCAGTTCATTTTTTTTCTGATTGAATTTACAAGAATCATGCAAAAACAACTGCACTGTGAGTTTTGCCTCTGATACTCCAGTCAACCAAATGTAAAAGTGGCATATGGCACAAAAGCAAGCTGCAGATGGCCCAACAGCAGCCGTGCACATCTGGCACGAGGCTGTTTGAGTTTGTATTTGCCAACTTGCCAGATGACTCTTTCTGGAGAAGAGCCCAATAAGAAAAATTCACTCATCTTCTTTCTTCTACGGGCTCAATGCTTTAGCCACTCTTCTCAGCCTCATCTGTATAGCCCAAATAATCACACATTCTCAGCCCTTCTAAAAAAGAAAGAGAAAGGGGGCAACAAATAGAAAAAAGAAAGAGAGAGAGAGAGAGAGAAAGAGAGAGAGAGAAAGAAAAACCTACCACCAACAACTCCATTTCAGTTTGATTGTAAGTAGTACCCAGGTTTTCTGATTTTACAACCTCTGTGTAACCACTTCAGAGCTTTATCTTTGGGAGCTAGTTAGATAGCCTGTAAAATGGAAGAACATTTGGTGCAAATGATTATGCAGTGGTAAGAATACGTTGATAGAAACTCAGGAATATCAATCTCCCTCCAAAAGCTTTTCAGCTAGATATTGGAATCAAGCTGTCAAGATATTTTCAATCTAACCCAATTTGATACCAGGGGTCCAACTGGAATAGACTGTAAAGAAATCACTCTTGCTACAAAAATTATTTTATCTTGTAGGTAATTTACATGTTCTAGGGAAAGTGTACATGCTCTCTTTAAGTATGAACTATCTGTTAAGATGTCAGCAGGAGTCATTTTTGCTAATCTCCTCACATTTCTAACTCTCTCAAATAATTTGCATTTACCTAAACATACCATGAGGTAGCCTATTTTCCTACAGTTGCATATGCTTTTCGCTCTATTTGAAATATTCTTTTACTTTTTGACTTAACACTGTCTTATTCATCAATCAAAATTCAAAATGTTACCATCTCTAAAAAGATTTCGCTGCTTCTTCCTTTTCACCAGCTCCCCAAAATACCACCTTTGTGTTTTCATAGTGTTTTGAATATGACTTTTTTTTTTAATGTACTCTCCTAGTTTATCTCCTTGATTAGTGTGTTGGTTTGTGATGGCTTCCATAACAGAGTCTCACAGACTAGGTGGTTTAAACAACAAAAATTCATTTTCTTATAGTTCTGGAGGCTAGAAGTCAGAGATCAAGATGTCATCATGGTTGTTTTAATGAGGTCCTTCTCTTTGGGTTTTAGATGGCCATCTTCTCCCTGTGTTTTCACAGTTTTCCCTCCATACATGTTAACATCCTAATCTTTTCTTCTTACAAGTACACCAATCATATTGGCTTAGGGCCCACCCTAATTACCTCATTTAAATTAATTAACTCCTTAAAGAAACTCTCCCCAAATACAGTCACGTTTTAGGGTTGGGACTTCAACATATGAATTTAGGGAATACACAGTTCAGCATGTAATAAGTAGGTTATGAATACTTTGAAAGTAAGATTGTTTTAGTTAGTTATACATTTCCAGTTTCTAGCACAACCTGCATTGGGTACCTTGAGAGTAAGATCTCAGATAATTTCTTTAGGAACAATGGAAGAAATGGAACTTGAAGGTAGGTCCAAATCCATAGGGAGGATAGGTCTTAGGGTGGACATGTAAATAGCATTAGTGCACAAGATTCAATTAATGACCTAGGAGGCCTCTTCACTCGTGCTATTAGCTGGACAAAGGGTAATCATAAAAGGTAAATGTGAAGAAATTATGGTCACTGGGGGGTAGAGTGGGTTCAGCCACAACTACTGGGAAACCAGGACACAAACTAGCAAATGCAGTTCCTGACAGAAAAGAAGAGTGAGTCAGGAATCCTAACACTGAAATTTAATACTGTCATTGGTGCCAATGTCTCAGGACGTGTGGTCTTCATCAGTCAGCTATTACCATAGGATGCTGTGTAACAAATCACTCAAAATTCATTGGCTTAAAACAGCAATCATTTGTTCTTACTCAGGTATCTGTGGTTCAACTAGGGTTTTGGTGATCTACTGTGGCTAAATTGACTATACTGTGGCTATATTTGCTTCAAGTTATTATTGTGTCTAGATTTATTTCCCCATTGTGGGAAGGATCAGGTCAGCTCTGCATATGTGGAGCTCAGGCTGTACAGGCACCATTCACCCAAGTTCTTCTCATGGTGATAGCAGAAGTACAAGAATGCAAGCTCAATCATTTTAGGATTTTGTTTGCATTTTGTTCAACATCTCATTGGTCCAAGCAAGTCACACAGTTGAGCACAAAGTCAAGATGAGGAGGGAGTTCTCTCCACCTTTAGTGGAAAGATAACAATGTCACATGGAAAAAAACCACAGATATGAGAGTGGTAAACAATTGGGGCCAAAATGCAATCTACCATAAGCCCTTTGAGGTCTTGTGTATAACTTTACAAAAGAAAATGAAGAAGCTGACTCTCATTCACTTTGTCGATTGTTTTACCTTTATCTAAATAACCCTCATTTTTTAATTTTTTATTTTTTTATATATTTTTTAATTTACTTTCAGCGTAACAGTATTTATTGTTTTTGCACCACACCCAGTGCTCCATGCAATACGTGCCCTCTCTATTATCCTCCACCTGGTTCCCCAACCTCCCACCCCCCGCCCCTGCAAAACCCTTAGGTTGTTTTTCAGAGCCCATAGTCTCTCATGGTTCATCTCCCCTTCCACTTTCCTTCAACTCCCTTCTCCTCTCCATCTCCCCATGTCCTCCATGTTCTTTGTTATGCTCCACAAATAAGTGAAACCATATGATACTTGACTCTCTCTGCTTGACTTATTTCACTCAGCATAATCTCCTCCAGTCCCATCCCTGTTGCTACAAAAGTTGGGTATTCATCCTTTCTGATGGAGGCATAATACTCCATCGTGTATATAGACCACATCTTCCTTATCCATTTGTCCGTTGAAGGGCATCTTGGTTCTTTCCACAGTTTGGTGACCATTAAATAACCCTCATTTTAAAGAAGGAGAAAAACCATAATTTTTCAGATAGTATATGAAGAGATTTATATAGTCATTAACACAGAATTATACAATCTCTCCTCGATTTTAGCTCCTTCCCAAAACAATACCTTGCATGTGGCTAAATCCTTTGCCACATACAGATCTCAGAATAGTTATACTGTCTGTGTTGGATATGCTACTGTGTGCTCTCACTGCACTCTGAACTGTCCTGGTCTTTGAAAATCTCCTGCTTGTTTCACTGCAGAGACAACCAGGTCCATGGCTAGGTTGTTAAGTGCTATGACCTGAACATCTAACAGTATCTGGCACAGAGCATGTATCAGGTACATTTGTGTTGAATGAGAAGGAATGATGTCCTTGACTTAGAGATAGGCTTCTCAGAGTTAAGAAGTAACTAATTATGGAGGACCAAGGTGAAAAACTTGAATATGGATTCAAAAATTTTTATGAGAAAGAATATTACTGTATCTTAGAAGGGCCCAAGCTTAAGTTCTGCATCTCAGTCAAAAGGACTCCTAAAGGGTAGATCACAAGGCCTCTGGATACAAAGTGAATGCAGTGACTTTTAAGTTCACATTTTAAGTTCACATTTGGGCCCTTCTGGTCTACAGAATAATGCTTTTTTTCATCATTATACTTCTTTACTATGGCATGTAAGTGTTCCTTTAGTATGAATTTTTGGATCTAGATTCTTGGGATCAGAACATATAGGTTAAACTCACTTTGGGGAGGTCAGGAGAATGTCTGAAATTGAATTCAGGTATCTTGTTAATAACAGAAATCCTTCTGGCACTAGGAACTAACTGAGGTCTATGTCTGCCGCTTGAGTGAAAACCCCAGATGATGTGTGTGTATGATGAACCAGTGGAGGCAGCAGCCAATTTCAAAGGTGCAGAGGCTGAGGCATTGGGCCCCTTGGGAGAGATTAATAGGGATTCTGGAAAACTAGTAAAGCTTCTAAATTCATTACCTTTTAATATAATAGGTTGTTGAAAAGCACTAAAATAAAATAATGAAGGTTATATGCTAAAACAACAATGGTATTCCAGTTTTTATCCCCCAAAATATTGTTAAAGGCTTGTTTAAAGATAATGCCCAGTTTGAGTTGCTTTTGAAGTGACCAGGCAGCAGTGTTAATTGGGCAACTGAATAGAAACCAACAAGACAGAGGATCATAGGGGAAGGGAGGGAAAATGAAACAAGATGAAACCAGAGAGGGAGACAAACCATAAGAGACTCCTAATCTCAGGAAAGAAACTGAGGGCTGCTGGAGGGGGGTGGGAGGGATGGGCTGGCTCGGAGATGGACACTGGGGAGGGTATGTGCTATGGTGAGCGCTGTGAATTGTGTAAGACTAATGAATCACAGACCTGTACCCCTGAAACAAATAATACATTATACCTTGAAAGAACGAAAGAAAGAAAGAAAGAGGAAGAAGGGAAGAAAGAAACCATCCAAACCTCTCACCACAGCTTTTCAGGGCCTCGGTGATCTGCCCTCTTGGCCTCACCAGCCCATTCTTATCCCAGAAATATTTGTGTTCTCTATGGTCTGAGACACAAGTATTGATCTGATCCCCTGAAATTCAAATATACCAAACTCTTTCTTATCTCCCCTTTATCATTACTGTTTCCTCTACCTGGAATGTTTTCCTAAGATATCTTCCAGTGGTGTCTCCATCTCTCCATTCATATTTCTGTCCAAATGCCACCTGCTGAGAAAGGCCTTCCCTGACCACACTACCTGGCACAGCTTCTCTATCGCAGCCACCCTTGGTTCCTTCACTGGATTTTTCCTCAAAGTACCCATTGTTCTCCAAAGTTCTCTTGTTTATTGATATATTTCTTGTTTATTATAACATTCCCTACTAGAATAGAAGTCCCTTGAGAGCAGAGAGCCAGTAAATATCTGTTGCGTGAATATATGCCTGAATGAACAGAATGACGTAAGCAGACTCTGCTATAACCCTGCACTGAACTTGAGATCATTGGTAGAAGGTCCCATATCAGACTACCGCCATACCCTGTTATAGGTTTGATCTCAAAGTTTAGAAGAATTTGTTAGAATAGTTGTTAATAAAATATTGATCCACATATACAGAACATTTACATGGGTCAAGTACTATATGAAGCACTTTACATACATTAACATTAAAGATTAAATAATCTTCAGATAAAACTATAAGTTAAGGTACCACTTTTACCTCTATTTTATAGGTAAAAAACACTGGTGGTTCCAGTGATGAACCTACTTGCTGAAGGACTTTTGGTAAGTAAAATGTGCAAAGATAGGATCCAGAGATATTTTACTTAAACTATAAGCCCAATACTGGGCTGCCTCACTACCCACAGGTAGCTCCTCTTGGTATGTTGCTTTTCTAACAGCTATTCTGGTAGAGGATGTATGTAATTACCTCATAGTTTTCCTTTTCCTTCCTTCCCACTCTTCCTTTTCCTCATGCTGCAGAGGACTTGCAATCTAGAATAAATCTTACTTCATATTTCCCTTTCTGTCCTGGCTCATTATGACCTTGAAGGCCCATGGAGTTTCTGCAGATCTCTCCTTATAGGTCCCTAAATCCTTGCAACATACATATCCTTTTCTGTCTGTCTATTTTGGTTACTTCTTGGCAGTCATGCTTTCCTTGCCCATTACTCATCTTCTGCTGTCACCAACTATTGCATTTCATAGAACATTCTAACTAAATTTATAATCTCTTTAGTACATAAAACTAGATTGTCCATATACAAATTGAAAATTCCAATTTACTAGTGCATTTACTTTCTGTTTTGAAGACTTTAGTATTCCCATCAGAGTTAGAGCAGTTCAAACAATGAGAAACGTCTCCCAGGTAACCTCCAAGTTTCTAATTTTCTGTTGTGATTATTATACTTGGCATATCCTTGGACATTTCAAATTCCTAAAGTTTACATGAAACAAGCATGTCCGTGATGACAGGCTTGGGGCCCAAATAGTTTTTTCTTTTCAGTTATGTCTTTTCAGTTATGTTCATTATGTCCACAGAAACATAATGATGAGCAAAGCAGTAACTAGCGTACCAATTATCTAACCAGACATAGGAATTAGGCTCAGAGTCAACAGCTACAGTAAAACAGCTGGATCTGGTCACAGCTAGGCTATATTCCTAGAAATTATGAATCGTGGCCTTGGAAATGGTACCACGGAATAGTTTTTTTGTTTGTTTCTTTTCCTCTAGGAGTTCACTTTTTTTCTTTATTTTAGAGAGAGAGAGAGAGCATGAGAGAGTGCACAGCAGAGAGCAAGGGGGAGGGGCAGGGGGAGAGGGAGAGAGAGAATCTCAAGCAGGCTCTACGCAGGGCAGAGAGGTGAGGCAGGGCTCAATCTCACAATCCTGAGATCATGACCTGAGCCAAAATCAAGAGTCAGATGCGCAACCAACTAAGCCACCCAGGCTGCCCCTCAAGAGTTCAGTGTCTAGTGCAGTGT
Organism: Meles meles; assembly: GCF_922984935.1. Classification (NCBI taxonomy): domain Eukaryota; kingdom Metazoa; phylum Chordata; class Mammalia; order Carnivora; family Mustelidae; genus Meles; species Meles meles. The sequence continues at coordinate 30,793,617 of NC_060070.1, forward strand.
TCTTTATACTCAGCATATCCCAGTTTATGCAATAAAAATATATTGTTTGCCAGGTGATACAATTGAGATTCAGCTGCATGTTAGTGGGTTTGTTCAGCAACTGGTCCCTCATTATGACAGAAGTTAAAATAAATACTTGCTCCAATCTATGTATTCTCGAATTCACAACACTAAAAGCGTATCTATTCATTTACTTTTGGCATATTTTCACATGGTTGCTTTGGCTTGTATTTTTTACATGTGGCTGGTTAAATATAAAGTGGCATGAAACTCAGAATTAAATAAATAACAATCGAAAGGGCAAATCAAAAACAGTTCACAACAACAGGGCTTTGTAAGGAGGTGGCTTAGTGGTAATTGAGACATGGGTTAGAGAACTGCTTCAGCAACCACTGCCTCTGGAGACCTATCTATGTTCTAATCAGATTTGATCTTAATACAAAATGCCATACAGGAAATACCACGTGTAGGAAGGGCTAAGTTCATGACTTTGGAATTAATCCCATACTAAACCCACGCATCAAACTCTATGAACTTTAACTGAAATGGGGAAAGACAATTTCAGAACCTGCCTGTAGGTGGGTAATTTATGATGTAGTGAGAAATAGAGGACTTCCTATACCTGAGCAACACAAAGGGCCACCTTTACTGTCATCAGTTACTTTTAATACAACACTGGGGTCAGCCTCTGCCCCCAATTACTCAAGTGCAAGAACAGAACTGGTAGCAAGAAAATCAACAGATCCTCGGAGGTTGGAAAGCAAACCTGGAAGGGGACTAAGCTGTTAACACTGGTCTCTCTATCCTCTGCCCTGCATACCAGGAAAGCTCTGCAACCTTAAGAAACTTGCAGACAGATTTTCTAAAATTCTGATCCTAACAGAAGGCTCTGAGTTCAGTTCTCCTTATAGTATGCAGACATCTGGGGAGCAAGCACAGCCTACTTGGAGTATCGCACACCTCCCTTTTTTTCCTTCACCTGAAGCAGGACTGAGGCAGGCCAGGAGTGTCTACCAAAGCAGCTGCTGAATGAAGAAATTCTTTTCAGAGGGGAGAAGTTTCCCCCACCAGCTCAACAGGACTTAGCTTTTCCCTACAGTGAGAGGGGCAGCTTGTGAGTAAGACTAAGTGAATAAGACAAAAGTTAGTTATGACTCTGCCAAAGCACAAGCCCAGTCTTTTGCCCATCGCCATGGCTGGTTTTCTATCTGCATTGCAAGGGCTTGGTCCTGGATCAGGAGATACTGACCACATCTTCTAACCTCCAAGTCATTTGTTGCTCACAGTGCTCCAACATCTATGGTGTCTCCTACTCCTCGATTCAACCAGAGAATCTTTGAACTTGTTAGGTTTACATAAACAGCATCCCAGGTAAACTTTTATTAGAATCGGAGTTGTATGGCTTAAGATTTTGAAAATCATTGCAGAAGTGGGAGCTCAAATTTTTCTTTACTCCTCACATGCGTTCCTCTTGAAGAAATGGCCAAATGTGGTTCTAACGAGGCAGTGAAGCCAGTTTGTAGGGAAGTGCAGCTCGTAGTAAATGGAATTATACATTGAACTTGAATGAAACCACTCTTTTGGGGGAACAGCTCTCCCTTTTACATTTAAAATGGAGTCGAGGAGGTTAAGAAGGAAGATGAGATAAGGGTACCTTCTACTGAAGAAGACTTATGGGACCAGGGTGGGGTTAAAGGCAGGAGACACAATCAGGGCACTCCAACCTATGTGAGATGAAGGTCCCTTGTCTTCTTTCCCATTTTTTTCTTCCTGATTTTAGGGTGGAAACTAAGGGAAAAATCATATGCATATTTAGTGAACAAAGGAAAGACTTTTTCTGCCTTTCGGCTGGGCCATTCTGTAATGGAGGTAAAAGTGCAGTTGAGGCTCACTTGTGATTTAGTCCAGCTTCATTGGATAAAAGATAAGATATGGATTGGAGTTCAATGTTCTAGCTAGTGAAAATGTGAATGCACACTGCTGGAGTGTCTCCTGAGGATATAGCTCACAGGTAACAGCAACTATGATAAGTTCAAGATTCAGACTGCAGTTTCACAGCCCTAGGGATCTTTCCTTCTAAGAAATATGAATAGAGTGTTTTAAGAGGCAGAGATCAGGATTTTACAGAAGTGAGTTACACTCTTTCTGAAATGTCCACAATGGTTAAAGACCTCCCCAAGGGACAAACCTAAGAGGGTAGTCCCCAAGCAGATGTATTTTTAGGAAGGATAGATATCTAAATATGTTTTCTTGCCTTCAGCAATTTCTTCTGTGCCTCATAAAAGATTTAAATGCATCTGGCTGTGATACAAAGATAGAAAAGCCTGGAAGTCTGCAAGGATTGAAGACTATGGTCAACATCTACCATATCCAAATTTTAGTCTGGGCTTTTAGTTACCTTGGTTTAGGAGAAGCAGGACCTGGAAGATATCACTGCCATAGTCTGCTCAGGCCACCATAACAAAATAGTAGAGACTAGGTGGTATAAACAACAGAAATTAATTTTCTCACATTTCTGGAGGCTGGAAGTCTGAGATCAGTGTGCCAGCACCGTTGGGTTCTGGTGATAGCTTTCATTCTGGCTTATAGACAGCTACCTTCTCACTGTGACCTCTCAAAGCAGGGCTGGGGGTGGGGGTGAGAGGGAGAGAAAAGAAGTAGGAGAGAGAGCAGCCCCAGCAGGAGCAGGGGAAGGAGATAGAACTCTGTCTGGTGTCTCTTCTTAGAGGACACCAATTTTATCATGAGGATCCTGCCCTTGTGACCTCATCTAAACCTAACGGTGTCCCAAGTGTCCCATCTCTAAATATGATCATCTCGAGACTCAGGGTTTCAACATATAAATTTGGGAGAGAGACAATCCATAGCAGAGGGTTTCTGAATATAATATTGCTCTGTATCTATAAGCACAAAAATGCCAAATTTATTATAATGAGGCAGTAGGAAGGTCCTTAGAAACAGGATTACACCTTTAAGAGATGCAGCATAATGCAGTGAATTAAACATGGGTATTGGAGCTAGATATATTTGTCTTGAAATCCTATTCTGGCACTTGTAATCTCTGGGATGGGAGAACTCTGGATTAGGGTAATACTAATTCCTACTTAACAGAATTATTGTGAAGATTAGTGAAATAAAATACAAAACCTCTAGCACCACGGCAGGTACTGTTACTACTCATAAATATTAATTCATCCTTTCTCCTTACGTCAGTTAGAAATGTTTTAACACAAATAACAGTAGCCTTTTCACTAAATACACTTTGTCTCTCAAAATTAACAAAAAGTCTGGAAGTAAAAAGATCCAAGCTTAGAACAGTACCTCAATAATACCCTCGAGGACTTTTTATATTTTCTTCACCCACTTTAGTGTTGTTTTATCAAACAAGAGCATCATCAACTGCCCCAACAGAAATGTGTATGCGCTTGTACCCAGGTGGCTTGGTATACTGTTTGTCACCTCTTGGTCACCAGATGGCCAGTGCAACCCCAAACATGATACCTATATTCCATAAAAGAAGGAAAAACACCAGGACTACCTGTTTATCAGTAAAGCAAAAGTTTCTCAGGAACCTTCCAGTGAATTTCCTCTTAATGCTTCCTTTGTCAATTAGTGACCCTCCCTGGAAAGGAGCCCGAAAAGCAGTAATGCAGCTCTCCAGCTTCTGTACTGGACGTGGTATAGGAGAAGGAAATTAACAGTGGCTGATAGGTTAGCTCTCTGTGGTAGGCAGAATTCGAAGGTGCCTCCCACCCCCAGTTCTGGTATACAGCCTCTAGCAGATACAAACCTCTCAGTTATACTATGAAACTCTAATATAAGTACTGCTATGAAGGGATTTTTACAGATGAAATTAAGGACCCACGTCGTCCGACTTTAACAAAGGGAAATCATCTGGGTGATTTTTGATTTAATCACATGGCCCTTTAAATAGGAGTCTAGATGTCAGGGATAAAGAAACCAAGGAGAATGCAAGGCACCTTTGCTTGTGGGATGATAGAGGAGGCCACGTGACAAGGAATGTGGCAACCTCTAGGAGTTGAGAATGGCCCCAGCTAACAGCAAGCAAGAAAATGGAGACCTCAGGCTATAAACACAGGAAGTGAATTCTGCCAGTAACAAGAATGAGTTTAGAAGAAGATTGTTTTTCCCCCAGAGCCTCCAGGCAGGAACTCAATTCATCTGCTGTCTTGATCTCAGCCTTGAGAGACCCTGAGCACAGCCATGCTGTGTTGTACTTCTGACCTACAGAACTAGGAGCTAATAAATGGGTGCTAGTTCCAAAGCCACCAAGTTTGTGGTGATTTGTTACACAGTTTTAAAAAACAAACACACCATCCAACAACTGCCCACCACATCTCCTGATTTTACTTTTAAAGTATTTGTATAAAACATATAACAAGTTATAGTTATTTAATTGAAGTAATTTAGGAAAATAGTGTGTGGTGGAGAGACGAGAAATACTTTGAGGAAAAAGATTTGTTTAAATAAGCATAATAAAAAGAGGCAGAAGTAAGCTGTAGTGAGTTTTGACTGAAGTCTCAAGTTTGGAACAGTTTGAGCCTTAAACTTGAAAGTGACAGGAAAATTAGGTATTTAGCAAATAAATTAAATTTTCCCAGAAATAAGGAAGTTTTAAAATTTAATCCAAAGGATGGCATTGTTTTCTAAAGCGACTACACCATCATTTGTCCCAAGAGACACTCAGACATTAAACAAAGATATGAACTTGGCCATTCTGGCTTCACTAAAAAGGCCTTCTCCATGCCTGCATCTTGAAAGGCACTTTTATTAATTACATTTGCTTAGATTTTGAACAAAAAAGAGCTTCGAAAGTCATAATTGATTACCTGACACAACCTCCTCCTGATATCATATCTATACAGAATAAAATACTGAGTGAGAAAATTGTTGAAAAGCCACCAAGATAAACAGGCAGTACCTGTATCTATGTCAGATAAGTAGATCACCATGGGAGTCTCCGACGTTTATTCAGAAATGGAAAGTCACACCTTGATCCCATAGGGTCAACGAGAACACTGACTCCATAACACCCGGGGCAGATGAGAGTTAGGTAAGCCTTCCCTTTCATTGAAAAAAAGAAAATTAGCCAGATATGCCCACCACCCAAACCCTGACATCTTACAGAAGACATGGTCATTTGTCAGAATGACATCAGGATACTTTGAGGAGAGTGTGAAGCCTAAATATCATTCAGCACATTAGGATTCTGGAAGAGAAAAGTAAAAATCACCCTGTCACTTGGTGGAACTGAAGGCTAGAAAAATTAGACTTCCTGATGATTAATGTTAGAACCTTCAGCTTCCACTCTGTCACCTACTTCTGTGGAATCTGGGTTTACACCGTGGGCAGGAAGAAGCAGTTAAAGCATGCATCAAGGCAAAAACAGAACCAGCTTTTAAAGAAAGATTGCTTTAACTCTTCAAAGAACCTCCCCTTTCACATACATCATGTCTCTTTCTGTGGCTGGCTCAGATCAGCGAGTATAATTAGACTGAATCTCTGGTGGCAGGGCAGGTGGCAGCTGAATGGCTAGAAAATTACACACTTTGCCTTTACACGCCAGAAGCTCCCTTTTCCCTGTTTCTGACTTTGTTCTTTGGAAAAAAACAAAAGTTTTCTTCGAAAAACAAATTTAAGTAGAGCTGCTTTCAAAATCATTATAAAATAGCTATTATTGTGGGAAGGCAGTCCACAATATAAAGCCTTGTTGAATATGATCAGTGACTTAATAAAATGTAATATTAATACCAGCTAGACAGGGTAAGGAAGAAAAGTAGTGATATCAATTATACATGAATTATCTCAAGTTCATTTAAAAGTCTAATCACCCTTCTTCCTTGTATAAGTTGAAGGTAAGATCTTGATTTTTAGGACCTTAAGTAAGCATGTTTATTTTTATTGTGGGGAACTTTAAGAATTAACTAAAATTATGTATCCTCTCCAGAAGAAAAATGCATGCACACCTATGGTATATAGTACCAGGACCTAGAGAATTCTGGAAACATTGCTTTCAAATCTTTCTCAATTTGACTTATATTCATTATAGATTAATAGATTTTAGAAATCCAAAAATATGGGAAAGATATAACTATGAAAGAACAACCTCTTCCTTCAAGAAGCGTATATCACAAGGTGGACAGATGTTCAAATGTGATGGTTCCTTTCTCAGAAGTAGAATCTAAGGTTGTTGAAGGTGGGCCATGAGATAAATTAAGGAAGGACTTTTTTTTTTTTTTTTTAAGCAAGCTTTAAATTTAAAAAGTATTGAGAGACCAGGAAATTACTTAAGCAAAGCGTTAGATAAGGCTTTATTAAATGAAGCAAGCAGACAGAGAGGATGGTTATTTGGATGGAGCCAAGGGAAAGAACAAAGGATATATAAAGATATACAAAAGGGCACTAAAAGGGTACTCTGAAACCAGGAAAGGAATTTATTGTAAAGAGCAACAGATGGACATGTGAAAACTATAAAGGGTGAGGATCATTTTCAAAGTGTTGTCCAAAGAAAAAAGCAGAGGAGTTAGAAGAAATGAAGTTGATGGAAAGAAACTTTATGACTTGACTAAACAAAATTAAGAAACACAAGGCATGGAATTAAAAAGCACATGACAAATCTAGAAAATAGTAAGAAATAAGTGTCAGAGGCCTGATGGTATGATGGATTAATAGCTATCATGATGATTTTTACAACTGCAGTCATTATACTTCTTGACTCAGGGATGCCAAGACCATGGCCCAGACATGACCCAGGGGTTGGGGGATGGGAGTTGGAGAGTCCCTTTACTGATTGTTCCTGCTTACCTGGAAAGCTTACCTTTCAACAGAACACTTTCAGGGATTTCCAGAAAACCTGTGTTGCCATAAATATTCCCTAATATCCATGAGATAGCCTCAGGTCTCTCAGTTCTTTCCCAAACAAGGATCCATGTACCACACCAAAGGAAGGATTCTTGTCCCTGAACCTATTACTTCTCCTCTTAATCTACTGACTCACTCTCTGGTTGAAGTTAGTTTCAGTGGTCTGTGATCTCTCCCAAACCCATGTCTTCAGCTCTGTCTTCCTCGCAGACTCTAGCCCTATATTTGCAATTTCTTCCATTTGTCTATAAGAAGTGAAGATTCTTCATCAGCATAGGGAAGATCTTTCAGAATCCCCTGTTGAGGGGCGCCTGGGTGGCTCAGTGGGTTAAGCCTCTGCCTTCGGCTCGGGTCATGACCTCAGGGGCCTGGGATTGAGTCCCACACCCAGCTCTCTGCTCAGTGGGGAGCCTGCTTCCCCCTCTCTCTGCTTGCCTCTCTGCCTACTTGTGATCTCTGTCAAATAAACAAATAAAATATTAAAAAAAAAAAAAAGAATCCCCTGTTGATTTCTCTAGCTTCATCACCTTCACCTCTGGCTCTGTATTCCATTTACTGTCAAACTGAACTTCCCCAAACACATGAACGGTGTGCTCCTTTAGCCTGACCAGGAAAATCCTACTGACTTTTCACAAAATCTCAAATATTACTTCTCAAAAGTCCCTGCCCTCCCTATACATAGCCATTCTTTTGCCCCTCCCAGGATACTTTGAGTGCCTAGAGACATATATGATGATATTCTCATCTCTGGTTCTAGTACAGTGTCTGCTATGTCTTGTGTCTAAAAAATACATTTTAGAAATTACTATAAATGTTGTGGCTTTATGTTGTTATTTCAACATACAGTTCTCCTTAAATATACTGAATATTTTTCTCCAATGTACAGGGCATATCTATACCACTGGAAAAAAATGACTTAGAATATGATAGGACAGAATATTTTCCCAGGTGCTTAGAAGTAGCTAGGTGAGGAATTAATGCACGGATATAGCTTTGCCATATGGTTTTCAGGGCCAGATATCCAAATGTAATAGTTTGGATATAGCATAATACAAATACAAATACAAATCTGTATGTAATCAAATGGGTGATTATCACAGACATTAAAGACAATGAGGAAAATTAGAACCATTGGGATTTTCTTCCAATGAGTAAACTAAGAGAGCAAACAATAGATATAAAGAAACTCTTTGGTCAGCAAGAATTGACCATGACCTAATCAACATTATTGATATAACTAAGAATATGTCATTCAAAGGAAAGATTGTGTGGCTATTAAAAACAACAAGAGCAAAAACAGAAACAAAAAAACTGACAGAGGCAGACACCCACAATGATAATATAGGTATTACCTAGGAGAGAAAACACCTTTTCCAGGCAGGCACAGGCATAAACCTGTTTGGTTGGAATATTTCTGTTATATGGCTGGATACAGTAAGCTATCAAAGATAGCTGCTATTAACTGTGGAAAGAACCAAGATGCCCTTCAACGGATGAATGGATAAGGAAGATGTGGTCCATATACACAATGGAGTATTATGCCTCCATCAGAAAGGACGAATACCCAACTTTTGTAGCAACATGGACGGGACTGGAAGAAATTATGCTGAGCGAAATAAGTCAAGCAGAGAGAGTCAAGTATCATATGGTCTCACTTATTTGTGGAGCATAACAAATAACATGGAGGACATGGGGAGATGGAGAGGAGAGGGAGTTGAGGGAAACTGGAAGGGGAGATGAACCATGAGAGACTATGGACTCTGAAAAACAACTAGAGGGTTATGAAGGGGAGGCGGGGGAGTGGGGGGGTTGGGAGGTTGAGGGACCAGGTGGTGGGTAATGAGGAGGGCACGTACTGCATGGAGCACTGGGTGTGATGCCAAAACAATGAACACTGTTATGCTGTAAGTAAACAAATAAAAATTAAAAAAAAAAAAAAAAAAAGATAGCTGCTATTACACATCGAGCACATTTAACTAAGACACCTCATTCTAATTATATCGTCACTAATCCCAAGTAGTTTGTCCACAGAGAGAGAGGGGCAGATCAGGCAAAGAGAAATACTTGACCTTTCTAACAGTTACATTTCTCATTATAAATTAATAAACTGCATTCTTGTTTTATACGCTGATCTTTTGTGAGATCCGTTTGCATGATTCAACATGCCAACATCTTATCACTCTGGAATACAGATGCAATTAGATTTCTGACTTTAGAATGCTGAGCACCAGATTCACCAGTCATCTGTGATATACCCTTTATAATTATATACTTTCTCTCAACACAAGTTTTCCCAATACAAAGAAGGGAAATATAGAACAATTGGTTTCAACCTTAAGAAAACACTCTCCCAGAAAATGCTGGTAATTGAGATAAGTAAAAGGGAAAAAAATAAATAAATAAACAGAAAACAAAAAACTTGTCACAAAGGCCAAAAGATCCGTCTAAAATAAAGAACTAGAATGGAGGGGGAAAAATTATACATCTGGATCCCGAAGTGTGATTTCAAGGAGGAAACAGAAAGAAAGGCAATGATGAACTCCAGAAGGATAAGTAATGAGATCATACACTTAGAATTGGTAATAAGGACGTGATTTTAATGGACCAGAAACTAGACTGCTGAGAGTCAAGGAGAAAGCAAGAGGAAGAAAAGTAAAGGCAGCAATAGAAATCTTGTCCTGCACAAGGAAAAGTGACACAGTAAGATTTACACCTACACAAATCTGGGAGCTCTGGAGTTTTGCTCTCAGACCTCCAGCAAACGATTCTGCTCATGTAACTGCGGAAGTGTCTGGAAGCAGGAGATTTCAGAAAGGCAGTCACTAAGAAAAGAAGATGGTGATCAACGCCGATTACATAAAATAAAAATGAAAGTGGCTCTGCAATCCTTGCTTCTCATATCAAACCAGACCCAAGAGGGAAGGATCAAAGTTCCCGTGGCAATGCAGAAGACGTCCCATCCAGTATACATACCAACATTAGGCTCCTATTCTTTTACAACAAAATCAAGAGCACTGTGGCCTGTTTGGTGCTCAAGCACAGACACTGGCACCAATTCACAGGAAACTGAGAGGAGGCGCTCAAGCCCAGTTCTATAAAGTCAAGAAACTTTTATTTTACTGTAAACACAAGTGAACTCCTCTGACACAGAGGGATAAATTTTCACTATTTTCTGAAATGGAAACTTGAAAAATAGAGGATTAGTAACATGTACTTGTCAGACCCCATCTAAACCACTGCCTTTTGTCAGGATTTATCTAGCTTTCAGTGCTTAGAACGCTTTATATTTAAATCTGAACCTAGAACGGGATAAGCCCAAGCAGTTATTTTCTTTCTTCTGAAATGGTCTCCTATAGCACGTAGTTCATGTTCAATAACTGCAAATTTCTAAAGTTAAACTGAAAATTACATACACGGCTATTGAGAAGGTAATCCTTCACTGGCACAGGACCAGGCCACCAAATGGGTCTTTCCATCTCCTCTTTCTGCATGGAGAGTAAAAATTCTAAGACCTTTTAACTCTCATGGGATCAGACAAACAGAAACAGTCAGCTTTCTCAACTTGATGAAACCGCCCTTAGAGCAAGGCTTTCTGTTCTAACACATTATAGCAGCTGAGCAAAACTTAAGCGTTGGAGCAAATTGTGTGATATTGAGCAGGATCAGTGCTTTTCTTGAGTTCTGCAGGGAGCTGGGATGATGAGAAAGGAAGGGCATGGGCATGAAATGTAGAACAAGTGTGTTGTATTTATTTTAATTCTTACCAATATTAATAAATTGCTCATGTAATATTAAAAATGTATGTAGAAAAATTTGGAAACAGTATTCCCAGGTACCATTTATATACTTAATTATTTCTTCCTGTAGATTATGGATCACTTTTAGAATTTCATGGCTCTTTCTACAGTGAAAATTGCATACACACACACTCATATATAGACATACATCCACATAAACTGACACACCTCACAATACTCCAAAGAATTTCATAGGCTTCACAGATCCTTTGAAGCAAGAACCACTGTGTGTATCCTGACCCACCCAACCCCCTCTTGTGATAAAATTTTGTTCTCTGTTCTCATTATGTGCCAAACTTACTCTGTTCTCATTATGTGCCGGGCCATCAAGGGCTTGCAAAATCTAACACAATTGTAGTTTGCAGAGGTAAAAACCCTATGAATTTTGCAAATTTATGAAAAAAATGTCTGTTTAGTGAAACCTAATGGTATACCAAATGAGATACCACTTCACAACTAAAATTGAAAATACTAATAATATAAAATGTTGGCAAGGATGTGAAGTAACTGGAACTCTCCCACATTGCTGTGGGATTGTAAATACTACAGCAACTTTAGAAAACTTCTAGGCTTTTTCCTCCGTTAAAGAGGCCCTCACACAATGACCCAATAAATTCCTTGCTTGATCTTTACTCTAAAGGAATGAAAATAAATGCCCACACAAAAACTTGTTTTAGAAATGTCCATAATAGCTTTATTTTCAATATCTGAAAAGAAGAAAACAACCCCAAAATTCATCATTTGGAGAATGGATAAACTAAATGTGTTATGCAAACAAAATGGAAAATTACTCAGCAATAAAAAATGGATCACTAAAAAAACACTGGCTGTGAAGGCCGAGAAAAACAAGGCTGTACCCACCTCGAGTCTAGCCCTGACATAAGTACAGCCATCTTGACAAAGCAAAAGCTGGCACCTTGCACCTCCTCTCCACCCACTCCTCTCCCCTCGGTAGTATGTGTAAACAAATAGTTAACTTGTAGAAATCACAATCCTGCAAGACAGGAGTCTCCCTCAGTTTACAAATGTCCCAGTGCTAAATCTCACTAACAAGGACACTTGATAGGAGAATGTGACATTCCACCAGGAAACTCCCAACTGTCTTCATGTTACTGCCTCATTAGAGGGAAAAACGGCCTTGGCTTGATAATAACCAGGCCTCCAATATCCTGACAGTCTTCTTTACCCTGATAGCCCTTCTGAACACCTCCTTTGTCCTCACCCACCACTGAGTCCACCCCTACTCTGCCTTTAAAATCCTTGACTGTAATCTGGTTCAGGGTCCAAGTCCCTACTCTGCTGTGTTGGGTATACTTGGGCCCAAGCTTAAGCTTGTCAAATAAACCTTCATGTGATTGCATCGGTGTTGGCTCCTTGTGGTCTCTCAGACGTGGAAACTAGGGCATAACACTGGGTAAAAAGTCAGATACAAAAGAATGCATCTTGTGTAAATACCTTTATATGAAGAATAGAATAATCCATGAATAAAAATCAGGACCGTGGTTATTTTTGAGGAAAGAGAATGAATGGAAAGGAATCCAAGGGAACTTTCTTAAGTATTGGAAATGTTTTAGATCATGAGCGAGGTATAGGTTAAATGGGTGCATTCATCTTTCAAAATTCATTGAGGTTTAGGTTTAAAATCTGTTCATATCAGTGTGTATAAATTACATGTCAATTTAAACACTTAAAAAGGACCTTTAGGAAAAGGATAGACATGAAGTTTATCTCCAAAGAAAGAGAAATAGTAGGAAATAGGAAGGGCTGAATGAAACCAGAAGGAAAGTTCTAGAATGAGGATAGCTAGGATCCTACTACAGGGATGTTCTCTGGATAAATATAGTCATAAACCATAGAATCTGCATGTTAGACTCCACCACACATATCAACAAGCCATTACCTCTTTAGTCATAATATTTCTTAGCATTTGCCTCTCTGGAATTTAATTCCTGACTCTTTGGTTCTGCCCTATAATAGTCACAGATTAAAACAAGCCCTTTCTCAATGTGATAGCATTTAAACTATTTACTGAGAATAATTATGTCTCCAGAGTTCATCTATACCCAACATGAAATTGGAGGCCCTTCTCCACACTGATTGCACCCTTCTTAACAGATCTTCATTGGTTAATGGGCTGTGCCTTTTATTAATCTATCAAAGTTTACATTAGCATTTTAAAACTTTTTAATTTAAATTCTAGTCAGTTAAAATACAGTGCAGTATTGGCTTCAGGAGTAGCATTCAGAGATTCATCACTTACATACAACACCCAGGGCTCATCAGAACCAGGGCCCTTCTTACTACCCATGGCCCATCTACCCATCCAGCCACAGTTTGTTCTCTATCTTTAAGAGTCTCTTATGGTTTGCTTCCCTCTCTCCTTTTCTGTTTTTCTTTTTCCTCTCCTCCCATATATTCCTCTATTTTGTTTCTTAAATTCCACATATGAGTGAAATCATAGGATATTTTACTTTCTCTGAATGACTTATTTTGCTTAGCATACTACACTCTAGTTCCTTCTGCATCACTGCAAATGGCAAGACTTCATTCTTTTTGATGGCTGAGTAATATTCCTGTGTGTGTGTGTATGTGTGTGTGTGTGTGTGTGCACGTGTGCATGTGCACACACATGTGCACATCTTCTTTCTCCACTCATCACTCAATGGACATTTGGGCTTACATTAGCATTTCTGGAAGTCATGTCACTTGTTCAAATGAACTGTTATTAAGTCAAATTTCTACTATCCTATACAAGAACAGTGGAGTAAAATTACAGAATGTTAAAGAAGGCATCTCAAGAATTGCCTGGTCAAAACCATTCCTTCTATGCCTGAAGAAATTGAGACTCAGAGATTGATCAACTCAAATCCTTCAGCAACTTTATGAGAAAATTACATCAATGTCTTGTTGTTGTATCCCTATACCAGAACATTTACTACTACTGCATTTGGAGTCTTAGGTCTCTGAGACCAAAAAGGATCTCTGAGATCTAAGGCTCAAGTGAAAACCTAAATTGAAACTTCACATTAAAAATATTAACAGGAACTAGGTAGATACGAACCAAGTTATTATATTAAAAAATATTACCTGTTTCTCATCAACATAATCATCATCACCACCATAACAGTATGCTGGGTGGGTACCTTAGGCCTGGAGAGTTACTAGAGTCAAAGTGTGTATTCAATTTCTAGCTGTATGCTGAAAACTTGATTTATGATTTTATTTAATTTTCCAAAGTGCTTTAACAGGTAGATGTCATTTTATCCTTATTTATTGGATGAATTTGAAAAAACTGAGGTCCAAAGAAAGTTAAATATTTTTAAAAACTTAAATGTTCTCATCAAAAAAAAGAGAGGGGGATAAATATGTGAGGTGATGATTAATTAACTCAATGGGGGTGGGGGTAAAATAAAAAGAAAAAAAAATTAAGATCATATAAGTAGCAAAACCTGACTTGCACCCTTCTGACCGTATCTACTTAATTCCAAAGTATAAATCACAGTCTTACTCTGAGGCACAAGAACACTGTATCCTTGTTATATGGTTTGAGGAGAAGCAAGGATTATTCTTTTTCCATACCATATGGGCAGGTGAATTTTTTTTTAAAGGCATTACTTTTTTTAAAGATTTTATTTATTTATTTGACAGACGGAGATCACAAGTAGGCAGAGAAGCAGGCAGAGAGAGAGGAAGCAGGCTCCCTGCTGAGCAGAAAGCCCGATGTGGGGCTCAATCCCAGGGCCCTGGGATCATGACCTGAGCCGAAGGCAGAGGCTTTAACCCACTGAGCCACCCAGGCGCCCTCGGCAGGTGAATTTCTAAATAACTTACTTTTATTAGTATTCTTAACATTGTGTTAACATTGGAATTAAGCAATTGCCATAAATCTCTGTATGCTTGTCATTAATAGTACATCTCCCAAACAAGATACCAGATATTGGCCATTTTATAAGTCATATGGGCTTGTCCGTTTCCTTCAAGTATACTATAATCTTTTCAAAGGTGGAGAGTATGTCCTCAACATCCATGACAGTGCCTGTAACCTGTGCCCAACACCGGTAGCCTATAAAGTGTACACAGTTAATACTGTATCCCATTACATATGTGATTGTTTAATGTACATCAGCTGGTAACCACAATAATTTACACATCTGTTAACCAGCGGAACTAACAAATACTTTGAATTGTTTCATACTGAACTGTGGTTTGATTTAGTGAGTCCATACAAAAGATTATATTCTGTAAAATGAATTTTCTTTCTGGAGTTTATGGTTTGCTTAAGGAACAAAGATACATGGGAAACCAACAGATATTTTAGTTGCTAATTAATATTAACTGAAGGTTGAATATGTGAGATAGGAAACACAAGAGACAGAAAGAAAGGAGAAATAAAGGGGAAGTCTGGGTCGGTGGGGAGGATTTCGTGGAAGAGCAGTCCAACTGCTAAGTAGCAGCTGAATGTGGACAGAGCAGAAAACAAGGCCTATTATGTGGGGGGAATAAACTGACTACAAGCAAAGACGGTGGGCTGGGTCAGCGTAGTGAAGGAAGAGGTGGAAATACATGTGGAAGAAATAAGAAACTAAATGCAGAAAACCTTCATAGCATGCCATTTGATGCTAGCCCATACACATGTTCCTGAACGAAGATCTGAGAGAGCAGAAGGGTTGTCTGGTTTGGAAAAATAAACAGAAGGGACTCAAAAGGTCCTGCCATAGGGAAGAAAGCACAACAGTACCACAAAACTAAGAAAGGTCAAAAGCCAGCTGGCCTCACATCTTGTTAGTTATCAGAGCTCAGGCTGATGTGAGTCCTGAGAGTAGGACTGGGCTCAGGAGACTAGACCTCAGGTGACAGGCGAGAAAGGGCTATCCGGTGTATGGAGAGAGTGGTCAGAGCAGAGAGCTAAGCCAATGTGAGGCAGCGGAACATTTTGTACCAAGAAAGAAGCTAGACTGGTCTCAGCACCAAGAAGCTGTTTAATAAGACTCAGCAATGAAACGGTGCTTCTTTATGTTCTAACGAGCTCTTCTCCAGAATAAAACCTGGGCCTAGACAAATCTAAACAAGGATGTCCTTAGAATTAGGATTCATCAATATAGAAGATTTCTGACTGAACTGAGAGTCATAACTGGGCAGATTGTTTCTCAAATTTCCACTGGGACAGACTGTGGGAGGAGGGGAAGGAATCTTGAAAAGCAGGGTCACATCTTTTCAGCATTGAATTCTCTTTCTTATTGTCCCTTGTCTGTTACCATGGCAAGTATTCAGAAAGTAGGGAAACTAGATCTTGACAGCGTGGAAGAAAGGTTAGTTTGGCAATTAGCAGGATAAAGCACAGAAACTCAGTTGCTGCTCTCCTACAAAATATTAGCTCTTGGGTGATAAAGCCAGGGATTAGAGTAATTAAATATATAAACAAACAAACAAACAAATTGCAATAAGAGATCAATGCAAAAAAGCAACTCAAAGAAATGTGTATCTACCTAAGGCTGGGGAATGAGTACAAGGAGTAACGTAAAGATTATCCCCTCAGTTTTGAAGATGAGAATAAAAAAGTGGGATGATTACAAGAGGACTTGGTTTAGTAAAATCAGAGTTTTGTTTGGGACATGTTAATGTACGAAGGAAGTCCCTAGGGGAGTGAGTTAAAGGTAGGAGACTTAATATCAGACTTGCCACGAAGGCCAAAGATCTGGATTTAGGAGTAAGTATAATGTGGAACCTTGGGAAAACAGGGAACACAGAGGCCAACCGGAGAGTGGAGATGAAATGGAAATATCCACAGAAACAACATCAGTTAAAGTGCCAGGTACGCTTCAGTCTTCTGACAAGCTGCCCATTCAAGTAGAATCTCCTCTAGAGCAGAACTGCTGTGTCTCATTTATCTTCATGTGCCAAGCACCTAACACAGCGCCTGGTCTATAGGAGATCATCAACGAGGTGTACTGCACTTAAATCAACAGAAAAAAAAAAGGGGGGGGACGTGGGGTTGTATTGTGTTCCATCTCACAAAACTCCTTTTCAGGGTTCAATCCTCATCCCAGCGCACAAAGAATGTCCTCTTCTCTGGCTTCACCTGCCACTGTTCCCCAAGGCCCATGTTATGCTGTGGCTACACAAGTTCATATAGATAAATCACTTTGTTTCAAACTGCATGTTATCTATATGGTGTTTCTGCTAACAGAATCTATGTCCCTGCCCATTCTTTTATGTATTAACTCCCATTTTCCCATCAGTTTCATCTCAAATATGACTCCTTCAGGAAGACGTCCTTATTGTACCCCTAGTCTGACTTAAAAGTAGTGTTATGCTGGAGCAGCTTCATACAGGCTGTGCCAGCCAATTGTTCATGTTTCTTTCCAGGTCTATGTTCAGTGGTGTCAGGCTGACAGACTGAAATCATCCATGGTAGAAGTATTTGCACCATAAGAATAATCAACTGCTACAAATTGGGGTTAGGGGGTTAGGTTTTTTCCTCCATAGAACTAATTGTTACATTTACCAGCACATGTTGCTTAAAATTCATTTTCTCTATTATCTTAACTTCCCATAAATCATCTTACCATAAATATTATCCCACTGTCCTAAAATAATTTATTTACTTCTCTTTCTAAATCTTAAGTTTCTTATAGATGTTGTATCCTCAGCTTCCATCACATATACTAAGCACTCAAAAATGTCTATTAAATAAATCATAAGAATATGATTGGTTCTATTTTATTGATGATCTGGAATTTTTTAGCTCTGAGTTATATCCTAATTCTGATTAAGCTTACTATAGAGCCTCAGGACAAACAGTCCAAGTGGCTTGGTCCATTTTCCTACAGGTAAGAGTTACAGCTATGAGAGTAAATGAGTTATTTTCAGAAAGATCGTATATTGAGAATAGCAAAAATCCAAGGATTGAACATTAGAAAACATCCAGATCAGGGGGCATTGGTGGGGTGAAGAAAAATAGAGATGGGGAAAGCAGAAATCAGGGAACAGAGAAGGCAATAAAAAGTATATTCAGAGACATCAGTATGACACATCTGGTGGGAGAGAAAAGATTCACGAAGATGGGGCTAGTCAATTATTGAGTACTACCAGCTGTAACTGACAACCCTCAATGAGGAATAACTCACCCAATTTTCAGCACCAACACTGAAGACAGACCAGGATCACATGATCACAAACAGGTTTTAAGGTTATACACAGTGGTTTTCATTATTTTATTAAATAGAAATGAAGGACTTAAGAACTGTTCCTGAGAAACAGTTTTATTCTTAAATAAGTAGCACAGATATTGGTGGGATTATAAAATAAGTACAAGCATACACACACATATACATTCACATATTCACACATACACACACATACATACATGGAAAGTTTGCTTCACTGGGAAAATCATTTATCTTCTCATGATATTTTAGTGATAGAAAGAAATTTAACATTGATATTTATTTTAAAATTTCATAAAATATCAAAGTAATAAACTAATTTAACTTTCAAATGATTTTTCTTCATTTTTAATTGTGGTAAAATACACATAACAAATTTACCTCTTATAATTTTTAAGTGTACAGCTTAGTAGCATTAAGCGTATTTATATTGTTGAGCAACAAATTTTTAGAACTTTTTGATCTTGCACAACTGAAATCCTTACCCATTAAATAACAATTGCCCATTTCCCCTCCCCCAGAAACCACTATTCTACTTTGTTTCTATGAGTTTCACTTCTCTTGGTCCCACATATAAGTGGAATCAGACAGTATTTTTTTTTTTTAAAGATTTTATTTATTTGACAGACAGAGATCACAAGTAGGCAGAGAGGCAGGCAGAGAGAGAGAGGAAGAGAAGCGGGTCTCCGGCTGAGCAGAGAGCCCGATGTGGGGCTCGATCCCAGGACCCTGGGACCATGACCTGAGCCGAAAGCAGAGGCTTTAACCCACTGAGCCACCCAGGTGCCCCCAGACAGTATTTTTTTGTGACTATTTCACTTAGCATACTGTCCTCAAGGTTCAGCCATGTTGTAGCATGTATCAAAATTTTCTTCCCTTTTAAGACTGAAGAATATTCCATGTTATGTTTATATACTACATTTCGTTTATCTGTTCATCTGTCGATGGACTCTTGGGTTGTTTCCACTTTTTGGCTATTGTGAATAATGCTGCTATGAATAAGTGTATGCTCAAATGGAAATTTTAAATTATTTTTCTTTGTAGTTATAAGTGATAATTATAAGTCGGCAAAACCAGAAACCAATAAATCAAACATTATGCTCTTGGCAATAGACTAATAAAAGTTTCTATATAAAGTAAAAACAGTTTAAGAGTCTTTACCAAGTTCAGTATGAAATACCATGTACTTGCCAGAAATATAATTAGAAGAAACTTTTAGAAAATGAAAATAATATGCGTTGGTTTTACATACATTATATTTGTAGAGACTCTAAATTTCACTAAATTAGTTGAATAATTAAAAGCTAAAAGCTAAAAGCAGATATAAAGCCATTGCTTTAAAATTACTCAGTGTAACACAAGGAGATATTTCCTATTGATCACTATAACTAAATTGCCTCAAAATAAATGACCTGAAAATACCTTGAGAAGCATTCCGTAGGGTTTTTGGACAATAGAAGTTGAAGACTTTTTTTTTTTAACTGTATATATTGAATAATAGAAATGATTTAAACATATGGTTAGTTCTGCAGCTTATAAGTTTTATAACTTAGCAGATGGTTAATACTAGGTTTGAAAAACTGAAATGACATTTCTCAACAGCTTAAGATATCATATGATCTTATTTACCTGTTCAATGATTGCTGTGTCTTTCTAGAATGTAAAGTGCACACGTCTTGGCTATAAGAGGCAAGACTATGGAAAATACTTATTAAATATAAGAAAAGGGAGTGAAACAACCATAATGATTTACCACAAGAATAATAAACACTGGTTACCATAAGGTCTTTAAATAAAAGTATAGTAACACACCAGTCTAATTACCTTACAGATCCTATTAACTCTTGTCCCTCCTGTCCTGTGTGTGTGTTAAGTCTTCCTCTAAGGCAAGGAGACTCTAACACTAGTGTTCATTATTCTGGTTCTCCCAGCCCCACATGCATGATAGAGTTCTATGCCTCTAAAAACAATGAAATGTCTAAGAAGACAAACACCCTGCCTTAAGCCCGGCTCATGTGCATACTAGAAAATTATCTGGCTGGATTTTGATATGGCCACAGAGAAAAAAATCTTTTAAAATCTTAACCACCCATAGTCCGCATATTTTAATTTTTTAGGCATAGAGTCTTAAATGCAGATTTTTTTCTTACAAGGACTAGACAAGAGGTGCACAAAAATCAATTGCATTGTTCAGAGAAATGAATAATAGTTATAAAAAGGATTACTCACTGATATAAATTAGCAAAGAAATTCAATTTGATAGAGGAAAAAAAATCAAGGTTATTAAATATGTAAGTCTATTCTCCCTATCTGTCGTAGTTATGTTCTATAAAATTGTTATGAACTCCAAACTATTGCTCTTAGGAAAAAGACGAGGCTTCTATGAGCCTCTGCCACAAAATTTCCTTCAACCAAAATGCCCCTTGCTTTATAAAGGTTCGTTTGTCAATGTCTCATCAGTATTGAAAACCTGTTCTACATAACTCTTTTCCTGTGTACCACTTCGCAGGTAGCTTTTACATTCTTCTGCAGCATCCTCATCTGCAAGTTTAACGTTTTCCCATCCTATCGTCTTTTGAAATGTGGGAGCCAGCCAGCATTAGGCAAGAATGGTTAAACATTTTCCTGACCCTGAGTAATGGGACCATAAATGTCTTTGGCTTTCAGCCTCACAACAATACTATCCACTACATTTTTTAACTCAGTTGGTATCTCGTGAGTCCACAAACACAGCCACTTTGCATGGTTTCTTTGCATTCCGTAGATGTTACTTTAGCGCTTTCTGGAGCAGCCTAGCATCAGATTGGAGAATTTCTTCTTCCTTTTTCTGACTATAAACTGTTGTCGATCCATTAATATTGAACTCCTCGGGCGCCTGGATGGCTCAGTGGGTTAAGCCGCTGCCTTCAGCTCAGGTCATGATCTCAGGATCCTGGGATCGAGTCCCACATCAGGCTCTCTGCTCGGCGGCGAGCCTGCTTCCCTCTTTCTCTCTCTGCCTGCCTCTCTATCTACTTGTGGTCTCTCTCTGTCAAATAAATAAATAAATAAAATCTTCAAAAAAAAATATTGAACTCCTGCCTAAACACAGGTTATCTAACACCCACATTATCTCCATAAGGCACACCACTGACTACTTGCATGAGACAGTCTTCGGCACTACATCTGGGGACCATTTTAAACAATGAAATCATCACCAAAAAGTGTAAAATACAAAACCAAAACAAAATATCCTGTTTGACAGACTACAGGAAGGATACCTATTTACAGGGAGAATGGGAAAAAGAAGGAAGACCATCCTCATTTTCAACACCTGCTGGGAATGTGTAAGTCAGGTGGGCCACTCAGATTTCCTGCAGCTCTGCTCATGTCTGGGAATGATGGTGAAAGCCCTGGAGTATTAATTTTGGGGCTACAAGTAAAGCTTAACGTGTAGGTGAATTCAAAAATATGGAATTAAAAAAGAACAAGAAATCGACTGCATCTCATAAAGAAAAATTGTAAGCCTGCCTTTGGGAGCAGGGCTGACAGAATTACAGAAAGCCCTAAAGCAAAATTGAGCACTTAAAGAGATGAGAGTATCTAGATGTGGTTCTAAGACACCATTCACTTACCACAAGGATCTGCCTTCTTTAGCGTTTTTTCCCATTGTGATTACCTATACGTTAATTAATTTAACATCCATCAATTGAAAAATCAAAGTCAGTCACAATGTCCTGATATATGGACAGAACAGTGGCACAAATTAATGTTCATTTCAATTCTAGTTCTCTTGCAGTAAATTCACCTAAAAACAGAGTGATAAACACTAGTACCATTTGGCAAAATCTCTTGGAAATGAACACCACCACACAAGAAACAGAAGCAGAAAAAGAAAAAATGTATGTATTTGCCATTTGTCAGAGCTGAGAATCTAAGAGAAAGGGGAAAGGAGAGCTAACGTTTATCAAATCCTGTCTTATCTGTCAGGGATTTCAATATTCCCATTTTACAAAGGAAGAAAGTTAAAGTCAGGGAATAGTGTGCTCAAGCACACAGCTCAAACCACTATTCGAACCTGTAGTTACATGAGTCCAACACACGGGGAAGTTCTTTCCAAACAATAGCTTAAGACTGATCTAATTTAAGAGACAAATTAGCTTCTGCTCAGGAGTATGTAGAAGGATCTAGGATTGTAAGTAGGAGTTGGGAAATGGACTTATTCGCTGGCCCCACCCTTATTCCATCCTGCCTCTACCTTTATTTTTTGTGAGCCCTGACTCCCTGACTCGTGGAAGCTACATTATCAGGACTCTTGCCCTCTGTCTGCCACTTGGGTTTAGCTTATGGGAGGTACCAGCAGAAGAGGCCAAGGTGATCCTCGTAAGTATTAAGTCGGCTAAATTGTTCATAGTTCAAAGAGGTGGGTACAATGAGCAGTCTCCAGCTGAATGAGTAAACGGGGACAAAGATACCTTGCAACATTGTTCTGAGGGTTAAATATTAAAATACTATATATAAAATGGACTGTGGAATTCATCAAAACTAAGTAATTGCATAGTAATTTTTTTCCCTTTTTATTTATTTTTTTTTTCAGCGTAACAGTATTCATTCTTTTTGCACAACACCCAGTGCTCCATTTGCATAGTAATTTTTATTTTTATTTAAAAATTAGGACAAAAAAAACTTTACAATAGGAAAAGCTAAATGACATAAGATCAACAACAAATTGCAAAATTGTGAGTGAACTGGAAACTTCTCCTGTCTACTTTTTTTCCACTACACGAAGTTAGTAGAGTCTCATCAAAAATGACAGTTCAGTCAGTCCTGTGAAGTCTTCCCACCCCAGGTTCTGCCAGACCCCAGGCCGAGGTCACTTTAGTCTAGCTACAGACCCCAGGTTAAGTGTGAGTCTGAGGAACTTGAGCTCTGTGGCCTTTAATCTCCCTGACAGGAGGAGAAGCTCTTCTTGCTCTTTTCTCTCCCCATGTATCTATAATCCAGAAACTCAAAGAAATAATTTTTAAAGTCTAGAGGGGTTTTTTCTGTTTTTTTTTCTTTTTAAACAGCAGTGTCATGGTAAAACTGATGTCAAATAAACGACATACTTAGGTGTACAGTTTTCTAGGTTTTGACATATGTATAAACCCATGAAACCATCAACACAATCAAGATAATGAGTATATACACACAAGTTTCCTTGTACGAGAAAAAAAAAAAAGCTTCCTTGTACACTTTTATCTTTCCCTCCTACCCACCCCTATCCTTCCCTACACTGTCTCCATGCAAACACTGATCTGCTGCTTTTTGTCACTAAAAATTAACTTCCGTTTTCTAGAATTTTATATGAATGAAATCATCCAGTATGATTTTTTTTGGGGGGGGGGAGTCTGCATTTCTCATTCAGTACAATTTTTTGAGATTCATCCATGTGGTTGTGTGTTTCATTAGTGCATTACTTTTTATTGCTGGGTGGTATTCGATTGCATGGACTTAACATGATTGTTCATTGTATTTCATATTAGGTTTCTGAGCAAAGAACACTAGCTTTTGGGTTTGGAGATAACTAAGTAGCGAGGCTAAAGATAGAGACAACCAGAGAGATAGGAAGTCTTATCTCTCCCTTAGGCCATCGTTCCGTTCATTTCTATTTCAAAGAGTAATGTACCTAGAGGCTTTCTTTCCCTTTCCCTGAGAGAATTTGCTTACGTTTCTATACACTCCAGAGAAAAGCTTGCTCTCTCTCCAGAGGAGAAAAAGGGGTATATTTGCCCACTGTTCTGTGTAAAATCTGAGATTCATAACTTCCAAGTTCCTCTCCTGTGATGCAAATCCCTGTCCATGCACAGAAACTTTAAGTCTTCATTTTGTTAGTTCATGAAATATTGGGGTATGGAGCAACGGCACTGAGATGCTCTGTGAGTAAATCATTGTTTTGTCTTTTGACTCAGCAACTTTGTATTTCCCAACAGCATAAATAAATATCAATATACAAATTTAATTGACATGTGCATTTATTTCTCTTGGATAAACAGCTGGAAGTGGAATAGCTCTACCACATGGTAGGTACGTATTAAACTTTTAAATAAATGCCCAAGTGTCTTACCAAATGAATATACCATTTTACATTCTCACCAGCAAGCAGTGTATCAGGCTTCTCGTTTCTTATCATCTTCTCCAACACTTGATACTGCCAATCTCTTACTTCACTCACTCTAGTAGATGGGTAGTATCATCTTGTGATTTGCATTTCCCTAATGGTTAATGATATGAAATATCTTTTCATGTGCTTTCTTGTCATCTGTAAATCTTTTTGATGATATGTCTGTTCAAGTGCTTAGCGCTTTTCAAAATTTAATTGAGTGGTTTGCCTTCTCATTTTTGTACATACTCTAAGATACAAGTCCCTTGTTAGATGTGTGTATTTTGCAAATATTTTCTCATTAAGGGGCTTGTTCATAACAGAGTCTTTAAGTTAAACAAAAAATTAATTTGGAGTCCAATTTATTGGCTTTTCTTTTATAGTTTGAGTTTTGGCCCTGTTTAAAATATCTTTGCCAAACTCAAGATCACGATTTTCTACTATATCTTCTTCTAGAAGTTTTACAGAATTATATTTTAAATTTAGGCATATGATTAATGGTGAGCTAATTTTTATGTACATGTAATGTATTTATGTCTAACATATGGATCCCTAAGTTCTTTTTTTTTTCTTACTATTTTGCAAACGCATATCCTATTATTCCAGGACCATTTATGGAAAAGACTACTTATCCTGCATTGCATCTTTGTTAAACATGTTATCCATACATGTAGGATCTATTTCTTAACTCTATTCTCTTTCATTAATCCAGTTGTCCACCTTTATATCCCAATGCTACATTATCTTGATAATAGTTACATTACAATAAGTCTCCAAACTAGTTAGTGTTAGCTCATTAACTTGTGTGTGTGTGTAACTTGTTTTGCTTATTCTGGATCTTGGCAACCAAAGGAATTTTAGAATTAGCTTGTATTATTTATTAAAAAAAAAAGACAGATTATATTTTGACTGGGACTACATTGGAACTATACACCAATTTGTGGAGAATTGACATCTTAGCAATATTAAGTCTTCTGACCCATCAACACATTGTGTCTCTGCAATGTTTAAGTCTTATGCTTTCTCTCAATAGTGTTTTCAGTTTTCAGTATCTAGGCCTACACAACCTTTATTAGCTTTATCTCTAAGTAATTTGTATTCTGGTGCTATTATATTGTCTTCCAATTTTAATTTTTTGTTGCTAGTATATAGAAACAAAACTGATATTTGTATATCAATCACAGATCCTGTAACCTAGATAAACATACTCCTTGTTGATTAGTTACATTTTTATAACTTTTTAGTTACTTCTTTATAGATTTCATAGCTTGCTGATGCCCTTTTCTTTTTTTCCTATTTCCTCCTCATTTTCATTTTGGGTAGTTTCTAGGGTGAAGTCTTCAAATCATTCATCTCATCTTCCTCAACGTCTAACCTGTGTATATTTATCTCAATGTATTAATTACATGGTGTATTTTTCATCTCAGACACTGTAGTTTTCATCTCTGGATATTCAATTTGGGTCTTTTTGATATCTTCATGTTTCTACTTAAACTTTTGAAGATAAGGTATACAGTTATAATTGGCCAATGTTCTTGTCTGTTAATTCTAATATCTGTGTTATTTCTGAGTCAGTTGCTATTGTTTAATTTTCCTTATTATGAGTTGTATTTTCTTGCTGCTTTGCTTGCCTGCTAATTTTTAATTGGATAACATAGATGGTGAATTTTACCTTGTTAGACGCAGGATATTTTTGTACTCACTTGAATATTTTTGAGCTTTTGGGTGGGGGGGGGATGCAGTTAAGTTGTTGGGCAACAGTTTGATTCTTGCAGGTCTTGCTTTTTTGAGATTTGTAAGGTAGAGCCAGAGTCATATTTAGTTTAAAATAATTTCCCTCTACTGAGTCAAGACTATTCTGGGTACTCTATCCAGTTCTCTGTGAATTGTGAAATCTAGTCTGGTTTGTAGCTGGTTCTTCCACAGCTATGACACTTCTCTTGCATGTATGTACTTATCATTATGCCACTGAATACTCAAGAGGTACACAGATGATCTCTGGAGCTATCTGTACACATCTCAGAGATTTGGCATTCTCTCCTACAAACTCAAATTTTCTTGGTGTCCTTTAGTCAGCAGCCTGCCAGCCTCTGTTTTTTTGTTTTTTTTTTTTCCTTCTCTGTGAGTCCCAGTCTGGAAATCATTGTAGGACAATAGCCTAGAACAATTGTAGGACACCTCGTTGTTTTCCCCACATATCTCAGGGATTATTGTACTTTTTGCCTGATGTTCTGTATCTTGAAAAAAATCACTGTTTCACATATTATGTCCAGTTTTTTGTTGTTACGGTTTCTCATAAGGTCAGTCTGGTCCTTTTCCCTTGTCATAAGTCAAAAGTCCTCTCAGTTCTGTTTTTTGCTGGGGGAGTTAAGTAACATTGCCAGAAAGCCCTTCCTTTGTTTTTATGAGAATTTCCAGCAGTTTTAGACTTACGTCTTCATAGATTTAAACCTAGAAGAAAAGATTCAACTCTTTTCCTAGTGACTGAAATAAAGATAGCTTTAGTAGCTACTATCCCCAGTAGATTGAACTTAAATTGAACTTGGCATCAGTCAGGTAACTATCTTGAGGCAATCACTGTGACTTAGGGGTTGCTGTATTCTGCTTGGGACAGCCTGCATCCCTGTCAACCCTGGGTTCAGGGTGCACATAATAACACCTCACCACATGGGTTGACAGGCAGGTAGAAATTCCTCCCCAGAAGATAATCAGGGTGCCATTGTAAGAAGGGCAGATGGATGGCTATGTGGAGAAAAGCAAAATACAACAACAACAACAACAACAACAAATGTTGTCTATTATACTTACACTTATTATGAGAAGGTAAATAGAGGAAGCTTACTTTAGTCATTTGAATAAAAAGTTCTAGGTCTTTGTTTTATTTTTTGTTTTGCTTTTGAGTCATTTTGTTAACAGTTATAGCTTCATAATAATTCGACTGACCTAAATTAATTCTCTGGTTCAACATTATAAATGCTCTCTGCTCAAGACCATAAATTAAGTAAACTTTTATTAATAAAATATTCTTAGTGCAGGGGCACCTGGGTGACTCAGTTGTTAAGTGTCTGTGTTTGGCTCAGATAATGATTTTAGGGTCCTGGGATAGAGCCCTGCATTGAGCTTCCTGCTCGGTTGGAAGCTTCCTTCTCCCTCTCCCACTCCCCTGCTTGAGTTCCCTCTCTCGTTGTGTCTCCCTCTGTCAAATACATAGGTGAAATCTTTAAAAAAAAATCCTAACTAGTTGAAATCTTTTAAAAAAATATTCTTAGTGCTGTGAAAATAATACTGAAAACAATGAGTCCTTGCCTTTGTTTAGTCTATACTACATGTTTGCATCCTTAAAAAATTACTTAACTTCTCAAGATTTCTGTTTTCAATTCCATAAAATAAAAACTCATGATTTGCTTTGTATTAAAGATGAAAGATATCCAAATATATAGCCATTGCTAGTAAGGATTTTGAACATTTATCTTCTCTTAAAGTCACCTATCTTTTGTTGACTAATGGATTTCACACTGCTTCTTGTGATTACAGCAAATAAGGTGAAAATGCATATACCCCATCCCTAATTTGTATTTCTAAGGAACATATGAGTAGGTAGATGTATCCTATGGAAAATAACATTATCATCCAAGTATATATTACTTATTTTTCAATGATCTTTTCTACATTTTCTAAAGTTGCTTTAAAAGCATGATCACCATTAAAATACAGCTTAAAAAGTGTTATTCAATACATTTTTTCTTTTTTTATCATGAATGAGTAACAAGTAATCAAGCAGCTTATATTAGAATCTTTTCCATCTTCCAACTCCAGCTGTTAAAAGTGGCATGAAATTCATTTGGAAACTTTCAGAAGTATAGGACTAAGTGTTCTCTAAATCAAAATTTTGCGACATAAATAAAGGTATCTCTGCCTGGCCTTCCAAACAAAGCAATACCCACCTACTGGGAAGTGCTAGTAGGGAGTTACCACACTGGATGCACTTAATTTACACCTGGCCTGCTTCGCCTCACAAACCACCCCTGATTGCAGGCAGGTATAGTTACATAAAGTTTGAATGACCTTTTTTTTTAAATGCATCAGTGCATCATCTCACATATGCTTAAGCTTTCTGTTTGTCCTCTATTATTTTCCTAAAATGTTAGTTCTTTGAAGAAAATGATATGGTAGCTCATCAAGTTAAATTGAATAATCCTTTTCATACTGATGACTACATCAATGCAATCTAAATGATTTTATTATTTCTCATTTTAATTGGATAGTGTTGATTTGCCTCTACTTAAATTTTAAAACTACCTAAAACTCTTTTCAAAGTTTTATAAAAGAGTTCTTAATTATAGGACTATTACCGACTCAATTTACAAAGACAATGAGTCAGAATGATGGTTGGTAAAACAATTAGTACTATTTTCTGGTTTCTCTTAGCTAGCTACATGATGTGATTTTATTTTTCAAGATATTTTTGCAAACTTTCCTTATTTACTTTATCTGACCACAGTGTCAGCTGAGCTGAGTAGTTGCAATTCAGGGACTAACAGATAACCTTAAAAAGACTGTGTTTATTTGTTTTACAAAGTTATCACTTGGCATATTTGAAATAACCAGTCATTAAAATATTAATAGGTTATAATTTAGTAAATTCACTTAAAATTAAAAATTAAGCTCTCAGAGTTGACATTAGAGACCCCAAACTTCCTTCACAATAGATTAAATCTATACTTTGTTAAAAAACAATCATAGAAATGACCAGGAATTCCAATTATGGCCATGGTGAAAACACAAAGACCAGATTTACACTGACACTTGAAATAGTTAAAAAACAGATCTCAACCAAAGAAGGACAGTGATGCCTAAGAGTCAGGAAACAAATAAGGTAAGCCCTACTATTGCTCCAAACCACTGCCTTGAGAACATTTCTAGACTGTGATCATAGAAGGGGAACACAGGCAGAGTCTAGAAGAGTCTGTAATTGAAGAGATGGAACTGAGAGTCTTTGGAGACCAAGGAAGCTAGAGTTCTAAGGACAGAGAACCAGAGATGAGAGAGCTATAAAACAAACAAAGAAACAAGAGCTCTGAAGGGAAGGCTTCCCTCTAGTACTCAAAAACTAAAAAAGAAAAGTGATACGATCATTATTTCTTTATGCATAAAAAAATCATTTGACAATACTCAACCACCATTCATCATCAAAAAAATAAATAAATCCTCCAACAAACTAACATAGAAGGGGGGTTCCTTACCATTGACAAAGAGCATCTACAAATAATCCTAGAAGTAGCATCATGATTATGGATGAAAGACTAAATGCTTCCTCTCTAATATCAAAAACAAGACAAAGAAGTCTGCTCTCTCAGGAAAAAGAAAGACACAGTATCCATATTTGAAAACAAATATAAGTAAAGCTGTCTTCATACAGAGATGCCATTGTTATGTATGTAAAAATTCCATAGGGTCTATCAAAAAACAAAACAAACAAACAAAACAAAATAAACAGAATTAATAGGTGAGTTTATCAAGGTTGGAAGATAAAAAATAAACATAAAGTACCATTCTGTATGTCTATATACTAGCAATGAACAAACAAAAATTGAAAGTGGAAGGGATACAAGACAACTGTTATGTTCCTCAGAACATGCATGAGCTTCAAAATAATAAGCATTGTTGTTTTTATAGTTCAAAATAGAAGAGATGCATATTGGAAAAAACTCTGAAATTAGAAATCAATACCATAGCATCAAATGTGAAATAATTAGGGACGAATCTAACAAACAGTATGTAAAGTCTATACCCTGAAAACTAAAACACACAGCTTTGGGAGCTCAGAGAAGATGAATGTAAATGTAATGGTACAGCATGTTGGTGGATCATCAGACTCACTATTGTTAAGACATCAGTTTTCTACAAATTGACAAGTAGATTTGATGCCATACCAATTAAAATCTCTGCAAGCTTTGTTTTAGAACTTGACAACCTAAATTTACAATCACATAAAAATACAAAGGACTTAAAATGAACAAAACCAAACTTGATAAAGAAAAACAAAGTTGGAGGACCAACACTATCTAATTTCAAGACTTAGTTTAAAGCTATAATAATCAAGACAATCAAATAATTAAGATTTGGTATACATATAGAGAAATAGATGAATAGAACAGAATAGAGAATGCGGCAATAGACTGACATATATATGGACACCCGATTTTGGACAAATATTCAGAGTCAATCATTAGAGAAAATATAGTGATTTCAACAACGGTGTTGAGCAAGTAGATATCCATATGCAACAAACAAACAAACAAGCAAACAAACTTTGATCCATAACTTGCACCATATACAGAAGTTAGCTTAAAATGGACCATACTCCTAATACATTAAACCATAAACCTCTAGAATAAAACATAAAATAATACTTTTGTGACTTTAGGCAAAGATTAGATTAGATACAACATCGAAAGCATGACCCATTAAAAAAAACTTGATAAATTGGACTTTCTAAAATTAAAATCTCCTGCTCTTTGAAAGACACTGGGAGTAAGAATGTAAAAACAGGGTATGTGCTATTGTGAGTGCTGTGAAGTGTGTAAGCCTGACGATTCACAGACCTGTACCCCTGGGGCAAATAATACATTATATGTTAATAAATTTTTTTTTAAAAAAAAGAATGTAAAAACAAATCACAGGGGCACCTGGGTGGTTCAGTCAGTTAACCAACTGACTCTTGGTTTCAGCTCTGGTCATCATCTAAGGGTCATGAGATCAAGCTCCACCTCGGCTTCTGAGATCAGTGTGGAGTCTGCTGGAAATTCTCTCTGTCTCTCTCCCTCTGCCCCTTGCCTGGCTCATGCATGTGCTCTCTCTCTTAAACAAGTAAATAAATAAATAAAATCTTTAAAAAGTAAAAAATAAAAACAAATCACAGACAAAAGAACATATTTAAAAATTACATATCTGATGGAAAAAACTTGCAGCTATAATATACAAGACCTCTCAAAATTCAATAATAGGAAATTCCACATCAATAATCAGTAAGAAAATACCACATCAAGGGTGCCAAGTACACTGCTGGTGAAAATGTACAATAATACAACCATTTGGGAAAATAGTTTGGCAATTTATTAAGAAGGTAAAAATATATCTATCTCACGATCCAGTTAGTCTACTAATAAGTATTTTCTTAAGACAAACGAAAGCATATGATCATACAAAGGCATGTATATAAATGCTCATAGTGCTTTTTTTTTTCTTTTCCTTTTCCCCCCCCTGCAATAGTCTGAACTGGTTACTACCCTTGGATCCAACAATTAAATGGATAAGCAAACTGTGGTGTATCTGTTCAATGGGATACTTAGAACAATAACAAAGAATTAACAATTGATACACATATACTGTGGGTGAATTTCAAAATAACTATACTGAGTAAAAGAAGCTAGACAAAAAAGAGTACACAATTCCTTTTAATGTCCAAT
Source organism: Meles meles (assembly GCF_922984935.1). NCBI lineage: Eukaryota > Metazoa > Chordata > Mammalia > Carnivora > Mustelidae > Meles > Meles meles. Next base: position 30,825,052 of record NC_060070.1, read on the forward strand.
TAAGGAATGTCCAATTCCTTTTAAACAAAATCTAGAAAATAGAAACTAACCTCAGTGACAAAAAGAATAGTGGTTGTCTGCAAATAGAGAGGGAGGTGCAGGGCTGCAAAGAAGCAAAAAGAAAATTTGGGGGATGATAGATATGTTTACTGGTTATATACATACATCAAAAATATCAAATTACACAGTTTTGATATGTGCTTTTTATAGTATGTCAGTTTTACATTAATAAACTGTTTTTAAAATTAAATAAAACAAACAAATGAAAAAGCAGGTAGAGACAGGAAATTACCAGGTCCAGATAACATGTTGGAGCTAGCAGAACCTGAAGCTGGATCTACCCAGCACGTTTTACTTAAGTGAGTTAACAAACTTAATCTTTGGGCAGGTTGTTTCAGATTGGACTTCTTGTCAATAGAAAAAAAAAAACTTAATTGATGAAAAATGTCCTTTTTTCTTATGTTCTGGGGTGAATCGTCTATAGTTGAAAATTATACCAATTACATTGAAAACTGACATAACCAAATGCCACTTGGTATCCCAAAGCCTTGCCTTTGTATCTGCTTCATTGCTAGCAACCACAGGGATTCATTTCCCCTGCATCCCTGAGCTGGCAGTATCTACTTGTGATGAATCATTACCACTTTTGTCCTAACTAGGTTTGATTAGGGTTGACAGATTTAGCAAATAAAAATACAAATATTGCATGGAATGTACTTATGCTAAAATATTATTCATTCTTTATCTGAAATTCAAAATAACTGAGCACTCTATTATTTATCTGGGATCTGTGGGTGAGATAAATAATCCCAGATGTGTATCTTTGACAGTCTATATTCTGCAACCATTTTAGTTACCAAACAGAAATCATTTTAGATAGTTCAAGCGGAAGGAGATTGAATAAAGAGAATTCTATACCCACAAATATGTTGGCAGGAGGAAGAATAAAAGGTCAGGAACAGCCCCCTTCTGTATCTCAACTGTTCCACTAGATTTCAGGAAAACTAGTACTCAGGTCTGCAACTGCGAGCAACAAATTGCATTGGTCATGGCTACCTAAAGGCAACTAATGGATTAGGAGAAAATATTTGCAAACCACCTATCTGATAAGGAGTTAATATCCAAAACATACAAGGAATTTATTCAACTGAGTAGCCAAAAAATAAATATACAAATTTAAAAAATGGGCAGAGGACACGAATAGAAATTTTTCCAAAGAAGACATACAAATTGCCAACAGATGCATGCTCGTCACTTATCATCAGGGAAATGAAAATCAAAACTGGAATTAGCTATCACCTCATACCCGTTAAACTGTTTACTGTCAAAAAAAAAAAAAAAAGACAGGAGATAGCAAGTACTGGCAAGGATGTCAAGGAAAGGGAACCTTCATGCAATGTTGGTGGGAATGTAAACCAGAAGATCCCCTATGGAAAACAGTATGGTGTTTCCTCAAGGGGTTAAAAATAGAACTACTACTATATGAACCAACATCTCACTTCTGGGTATATATCCAAAGGATGTAAAACCAGAATCTTGAAGAGATACCTGCGCTCCCATGTTCACTGCAGCTTTCATTATTCACAGTAGTCAAGATACGGGAACAACTTAAGTGTCCATTGATGGGTGAATGGGTAAAGAAAATGTGGCGTGTATGTGACACATATACACAATGGAATGTCATTCACTTTTTTTTAGTTTGATTTTTTAATTTTTTGATTATAGTTGACACACAATGTTACAGATTTACAACTTAGTGATTTAACAAGTTTATATATTATGCTATGTTCACCATAGGAGTATCATTCACTCTTAAGAAAGAAGGAAATCCTGTCATCTGCTACGACATGGATGAAACTGGAGGCATTATGCTAAGTGAAATAAGTCAAATAGAGAAAGAAATAGGCTCTCTGAACTCACCTACAGGTAGAATCTATAGAACAGTTGAACTAATAGAAACGTAGAAAAGTGGTTGCCAGGGGTTGGCAGGTGAGGCAAATAGGGAGAAGTTGGTAAAAAGGTACAAAATTTCAGTTGTAATAAGAATAAGGTCTGAGGAGCTAATATTTAACTTGGTGACTATAATTTATGATACTGTATTATACAATTGAAATTTCCTGTAAGAGTAGAAGATATGTGTTTTCACTAAGAAAAATGGGGCAAATATATGAGATGATGGATGTGTTAGTTACCTCAATGGGAGGGGGATATTCTTTTCACAATATATACATATATCAGATCATGCGTACACTTTAAATATATTAGTTTTTTCAATTATACGTCAATAAAGCTAAGGGGGAGCAAAGCACATGCTGAGCACATCATTTTACATGAATTCCAAAAACAAGCAGAGCAGATCTAAGGTGCTAGAAGTCAGAAGAGGGGTTACCTCTGAGGTTAGAGGATCAGAATTGATTGACACTTGATAAGAAACAGTGTTCTTCCGTGCTGAAAATATTCTGTGCCTTTATCAGGATGTTGGTTACATAGATGCACAGATAAATATTCATCAAGTTGTGAACTTAATATTATGGCATATTTTATAGGATACATGTTATATCTTAATAGAAAGGTTTTTCAAAACTCATGTTTGTTGAAGACCACATTCTTATTCACCACCACTGCAGGAAGAACAATATTCCCTTCTTTCCTTACAACTTTCAAATTTCATGAAGTACTTCTTATTTGTGAAAATTGAATCATACCCAGCAACAGATTCTGGGAAATTCAGTTCCTAGAATTCTGACCCCACAGAACAGGGGATGGTGTAAAAGGTAATAGAAATAAATGCTGAGTACTCCTCACAGTGTTTTTGTCTTGTGGAAAGTTAATAAAAAGCAAAGAATAAAAAATGTTCTAGAATATGGTACTATAGATGATATTTTTAAAATATTCCTTTTGTAATGTCCTAGGATCTATAACTCAGATCGAAGAAAGGTAGATGTGTTTGTGTGTGTGTGTGTGTGTGTGTGTGCGTGTATTTTAATCAGGATAGCAATGTGAAGGAAACATTATAACACATGGTTAGCTAGGAACTAGGATACTAAAATTATGAGTCCCTATACAATTGCATGATTAAAATTTAAATATTCTTAGACTGTGGGAACAACAATTCTAATTATACTTTGAGCAAAACACTAATGTTGATTCTCTAACAAGATTTTTATTGAAATGATAGAAAATGAAATGAAATAAAAATAACGCATTTCAACAACTTTCCTAACATGACCCATGATATAAAATATATATATACCAGATTTTTTTTTACTTTCCTTGTTTTGTTTACTTTGTGAATGTACCATGTTTAGTTTCAAGCCTATCAATTTAGTTTTATGACCATTTTAATTAGCATGTTTTACTAGAGTGAAATATTTTGCATATTATAAAGTGTATTGCCTTTAACGATATACTTTCAGGCTTTTCTTTAATTAAAAAAAATCTGTGATTATATATGCCACAAACCAATAGTTCAATAGTTCAATGTTCTATCACACCATATTACAATTATAAACTATATTCTATCACATAGAATCATAAGTGTTACAAGCCTTACAAAATACAATGAGAGTATTTTTTAAAGAGCTGTTGCTACTCCCCTGCTAATTTTCATCTTTCATAGACCACCCCTACCGTTGCAATTTGTCATGTGTTCTCTGTCATCCTCCTGTTATGGCCTAGACAACATTATCTGACAATCAAAAGCTATCTAGCTCTTTTTCATTCAGAAGCCTCCACTTATAGTCTTAACTTGGTACAAATTTGGCATGTCTCCTTATGAGGAGGGACATAGGATTACCCATATAATAAAGACACTGTAATTCACCCCACCTGTCATTTCATCTTTCCCCACCTCGCCTGAGTGTGGGCACACGTTCATGAGAATGCTGCGTTTTTACAGATCTCAGCATGGTCCTAAAGAGAAGAACACAGTCTCTCTAATCTAAACCAAAGCATCCTCCCCACCTTCCTCAAATAGCGTATTTTGTGATTTCAAGTTCGCTGGTCATTTCCTTCTGACTTACAGTAAACCACTGTGCTGTATGTGTCATCCAATAAACTCTTTATGAGAACATTTGCAGCAAGATTATAGGGGGAAGAAAAGGCAAACTGAAAACTGCATTTACCAACGTCAAGGTCCTCTCTCTATCTTCTTAAAAACACGAACAAGAAAGTGGGCACCACCTACACATCACTAGCACCTTATTATAATACTGCAGTCATCTGACATTTTCCATACATCACTAAGGACTTTTTTCTGAGTTCAATGAGAGCATTTTCAAACACCATCTAGAATGCAACACTGCATGTCTCAGAGCCACTACAATAATATCTGTAACTTTTCTATCTAAACTTTTCTCTCGCTTCTTGGGCCATGTGATATTTGCCATTCTTTCCCTAATTCTGTTTCTTTAGCAATCTCTAAATTACTTTTGCAAAATATTCCTAATTCTACCCCTCTTCTCTGACACAGTTCTCTTGAAACATTCAACCCATGTTCCTTGAATGTTTTAGTATGTGTAGGTCATACCCACTTTCTTATTTGTGTTTTCTTTTTCTCCTTTTCTCACTTACTTGACCATATTCTTTCTTTTGTGAGAAGGATGGAAGAGGGAAGAAATCTAGGGTTAATTCTGGCATATTAAGTCTTTCTTTGACCCTGGACTAACCACTGTACCTCTCTGGGCCTCAACTTCCTCACCTGTAAGTAAGAAAGGTAGTTGGGTTGTCCTGTGATGTTATTGCTAGTTCTAGAAATTCTATGGTTGCAAGAATCGGTAGCTATATCCATACCATATGTCTATATCTATACCTATTTCCCTATTGCATTCTATTTCTTAAACTAGAATCAAACTTTTTTCCTCCCAGTTTCCAGTTGAAAATTCTATAATATAATATTGCTTATTTTCCTTTTACTTATACTTTTCAAATCTATTTTCTGTTTGTCTGAACTCCAGAGAATTCATATTGTGAAATTTGTAAATAGCCTGCTTTGTAAATCTCAAACCTGGGACTTCATTAACCTTCTCAGTTTGTGAGCACATATGCATATATATATATATATATACACACACACACATGCATATTTTGATTATGTATACACACTTTGGTGTCTCTGGACTCATAGTCGTCTATGTTCAAAGTCTAGCCATATACTTCCCTCTCTGAACCATGGTTTCATCAAATGTGAAAATAGTGTTCCTACCTTAGAGCTCTGTTCTGAGGAATAAATCAAATAATTATGTACAGTGTTCAACGGAGTCCGAGTACGTAGTAGCTCTTAAACTATTCCCTTTCCCCTCCTACTCATTATTTAAATACTATTTCAAATGGAACATGTAACCAAGCTCCTGTGGCAAGCTGACTTCCTTTGTCTTCCACACTGGGCACTAGAACTGTGACTCTGGTGGAAAGATGGCGTCCTTCAAATCCCTGAATCTATTTTTAATAACACCTGGAAGAGTTCTTTATTTGAAGATTTTCTGACAATGATAAAAGATTTATGGCAATGAGTAAATCTACTCTCTGTAAAGAAAACTACATAAAGTTTATTATTTCATGGGCACATCAGTTCCAGCTCACTTCCTCTTCAGTGAGGAACTGGTACATCACATAGTCAGCGTAATTGAGGGGATAATACTTGTTTTGGCTCTGTATGGAACCTCTTCTTGATTTTGTCTCATGCAGATTCCCCCTTCTTGGCCAAGACAGGACTCCTTCATCTTCTCACCATGAAGTTGATAAGCCTATCTCCTTATTTTTATTTTTTGTCTTCTCTTCTGTTGTAACGGAAGACATGCCCTGCTAGCCCGCCATTTCCCCCCTGCATCATCAATCCCTTCTCTGCCTTGTTAATCCATCTTCTATTGACATGTTCTAGGATATACTCTTCCTAAAATAGAAATCTCATGTCTCCATCCTAAATCCTCCTATAGTTAATATTCTGTCTCTGATCCTTTTCACAGCAAAATGTCTCAAAAATCTGTTATCATGGTCCTCATGTCTTCACTTCCCATTCATTCTTCAATCACGTTGCCTTTTTTCACTTTTGAAATAAAACTGTTCTCTGTATGGCAACCAATAAACTATCACCTGGTCAAATTTATGCTTAATTCATTGGTCTTCTCTGCCTTGGCTTCTGACCAGCATTCACAGTGCACTCACGTTTTCCTAAAATACTTTCTACCTTCACTTCCATGATAATCACACAATCTTGGTTTTCCTTTTATTCTATCTTCTATGTCCTTTGCAGGATCATCCTCCTCTCCAGCTTCTAAATATTGGAGAACCTTAAGACTTAATCTGTATTTAATGTCTCCATCTGCAATCTCTTCCAGTTCCATGGATTGAATTTCTATTTCTGAAATGACTTCCAAAATCTTATCTCTAGCACCCAAGCTCTACTCTAATATATCCTGCATCTATACCTAGATATCCAATAGGCATCTCATACTTGACATACTCTAAATCAATCTCTTAATATAACCTCTTCATTCTTCTAATCTTCCCCATCTCATTAAGTGGCACCATCATCTTTCTTGTTATACAAGTTAAATACATCTTACCCTTGACTCCTCTATCTTCTCCTTCCCCACTCAAATTTAATCTACTTGAGTTCTACACATTACCTATACCTATTAAATATTTCAAAATATCCATTCTTCTCTTCCTCAGATGCCACAATGCCCAGTTAAGCCATCATCATCCTTTCATATTACTGGAGGAGAGAACTTGGAGTAAAAAGGGATTAAGTCATGTGCTGATATGTTTATATGGCAAAGAGTTCCCCATTCTTCAGCCTGGCTTTTCAAGAAGGAATTTTAATGAATAATAGAATGATAAGAAGTATGACATTTATTCCATTAGAAGAAGGACTGAAGTGAGGAAAAAATGGGAATATAAATATATGGAGTATAGGGAGCAAATATATGTGACATTCCTTTTTTGGAAGATCCCTAAGGCCCAACCAAGAGGAAAGCATAAAGGGAGTATTTTAAAAATTAAAAATAAATCCATTTTAATATGTTAATCCAAAATGACTACGAAATGCATCAGTTTAGTCTTTCTATTTTGAATATGTTAAATCAGCAACTTTTTTTTTTTGAAGGACTAGAATCTTTGTATTTTTAATATGCTGTGGTAATAAATGAGATTTAAAATATCCTTTGAAAGAAAATATCTCTTCATGTGTGAAGTTAGAACTTTGAATAATTCTCATTTGTTCCTCTTGTATCCTTATGTCTCCAACTCTCACTCTCACTAAGAAATAGTCATTTGGGACATCACTCTGTAATTCCCTCATGCTCTAGAGTATACATTGGTGGCACATAAACACAATGTATATTGACTCAGTTTTTATCGTGGAATGTAGCAAATATCTCTTACCATTTTTCTTAGTCTTGCAATTCTCCTAGGGTCACTTCACTCTGGGGAACAAGGAGCTTCTATTTTTGTTGTTGTTGTTCATTTATTTTGCTTATTCCTATGCCACCTTTATGGAGCCTGGCATGAACAAGTGATGCAATGTAATGAAGGAAAGACACACACAGAATCCTCTGCTCATGTGTATACATTATGACCCTGAGTGGCTGAGAAGGCTGACTCTGCCTTTTGGAGAAGACAGAAACTGTACTGTGATCTTTCCAAATATCTTAAGATAACTAAAATTTTACTTGGTTTTCTCCCATCACCATCTTTATTTCCTAGTTTCTAACAACCAATAATTTTTCTCCTATCCTCCACCTCCCAAGAGGACTTTATTTTCCTGTTATTTTTCAAATATCTGTCAATCAGAACTCTAATGCATGCTCTCACTATAAGTTCACTGAAAACATTTGTGTACTTTACTCTCAAGATTTCCTCTGAGTTCCTGCTTACCTACTGTCATTGAGTCTGACTGTATTTTCCTATATTTCTCTCCTATTTTATAGTTTCACTTCTGCTATTTTTTTCACTGCTAATCACAGTTTCACTGTATTTACTGTGTATTAACTGCTATTACAGTTTCACTTTCTGCTATATTTTTACCTCTATCACAGCATCTCCTAACCATAACTTTTTTGACCTTTACTTTTTTGTGCAATATTCTTTATTCTTGGCTTATTCAGAAGAATCACTAAAATCATTTCAAAGTCCTAGCTTCTTGTTTTTCCTCATGTATTCTCCAAAGTCTGATCCATTTCTTTCCCAACCCAATCTGAAGCTAACAGCAAATTCATTATTAACAAGGATTTTAATTATCTCAACATGCCTCTTGTGTTCAGTCCAACTGAGTCTCTAATCAATGTTCCCTGGTTGAACAACTCTGCTCAGACCCCCTCTGGCAAATCTTCACTGTGATTCTTTGAAAGCATCACCAGCAGCCTTCACATCCTTTTAGAGACTGAACAACTTCTTTCAAGCTTACTCTTAAGCTCCTCCTTAAACTAGTTCTTATTAAAAAAAAAAAAAGGTAGTTAACCCAACAGGACGAATTTGCTTTCCTTTTCCTTTCCCTTCATTTCTCTTTTCCATGCTAAATCAGCTTCTCACCATTGCTTCTCTTTTACAGAGTCCACATTTGCAGGTAGTCTGGATACTGAGAGTGAGCTTGGCTGGAATACCACTGGGCTCATCACAAGTGAACTCTGTCTGGAGGGCACCTGCTGTGGCTCTCCTTCTCCACAAGGACCACAGTAGTACGAGCACATACTGAACTGTTAGTTTCCCTGACTCCTCCAACACCTGTTAAGAGTACTGTACACTTTGGTTCTGACGTTTTCTTTAAATTAAATGTGTTTTGCTTTCCTCACTCTTTGTTATTCCTCTACCCCTCATCCCAGGGGAAGTCATGCTGCCTCATCAGAAATACAAACCTCTTACACAAAACCCACAAACTAAATTCAGTAGGAACTCTATTTGAACTACATTTGCTCTAGTACTTGTAATTAATTTCTACCTGGAAATTACAGAGGTCTGCTGTGATCTAGTCTGGCAGGGCATCACAATCAAAGAAATATAGTCAAACAAAAGTAAATAGAAATTATTTCAAACCTGTACTTATCTCTTAAGAAAGCCCAAAAGGCACAGTGAAATACCTTTAAAATCCTTTCTAGCCATCATTGCCACATTCTCAGTACTCGCCACATAGATGGAAATTCTCACAAAATCTCAATCCACATGGCTCGTCTCTCTTTCCATATTTTCTCTTTTATGTTAATGGCTAAAAATCGCTTTTTTAGTTCACCACTACAGCTCTCTTTGTCTACATACTACTTCCAAATTTTCCTTCCTGCATACACGTGCCATCACTTCATCCACACTATGCCTCCCCCAGAAGCCCAAGCTCTCCATTTCTGAACACCCCACCGTACAGAAGAAAGAAGTGTAGTCAATCCACTTCTCTGTCCAGACTCAGAACATCACCCAAACTCTATACCAAAAAGGAGAGCCCATGAAATGACCCATCAATCTGGAACTGACTCCTCTCTCCTTTGAAAGGGGCACAAGAGTGAGAAAACACGAATATGGTAAATATATTACGATATTTCCTTTCTAAAAGTGGAAATCCATATTAGTTGACAATCTCTTGCACAAAAGAGAGCTAGGAAAGATATTTTCTGGCTGTACTCGACCTTCACGATGTGTTTAATACGACCTCTCGATATAAAAGTGTAGAATCCTAGCTTAGAAAACTTCTGGAATGTGGGAGTGACAAGAACACTGGTTTAAGAGTTGGAAAACCTGGAATTAAACTCTTCACTATCACAGGCTGGATGACCTTAAATAAGCCACTTGCTTACTTAGTTTAGGTTCCCCAGAAGCAGATCTAAGACAAATATTTAAGTACAATTAGTTGACTTGAAAGATGACTCCAAAAAACGTGAGTGTTGACAGGGAAATGAGATAGAAAAAGGAAAGCAGTCAGCAACAGAGGTATTACAAGTTACCACCATGGGTAACCGAAGTTTATTTTGCTGGAACTCTAACTGTATAGGAGATACCCTTCAAAGTTATCCCACTCCAGGATGAGGCAGATGGGGTATTTAAACATACATCCATTTGTCAAAACCTTTTTTGGGGGTATGGGATGATATTAATTCCAGCCTACCCTTAGAACAGATAGGGAAGGATCTATTGATCAGAGTAAACACTCAAAGTATCACAGATTCTATTAGTTATACGATTTGGCAGGGTGCATGGAAATAATAAATATCAAAGAACTATGGGAAGGACACTTGTAGTGTCTTGCTACATTCTTCCCTTGCACTTAGATTCACTTATACCACATATGAAGGTCACTCCATCCTGTCACTGATTCACAATTTCTTCTGTAAAATTACACTAGGTGTACTAGTGGAATAAGCCACAATACCCTCTGTTTCACTGATTCTGAGACCATAATTAATAGGCATTATGTCCTTCCTTTATCACACATGCTTGCCTTTCCTTTATCCTTAACTAGTGCTTTAGCTTCTCTAGATTGCTTGCCTGGTATGGTAAATCAGGCTCTAATCCTGGATCTGAGCTCCTGTACTACATCCTTGTCAGGTATGGCTGCTGCAGCGCCCACTCAAAGTTATTATCAGGCATGCAAGCATTTAGAGGGACATCACTGGACCTCTTGTACTCCAAACATCCTCTTTCTTGCTCCCATTCAGTAATAACAACTCTTATCTCCTCTTAAAAACCAGGGTCAACCATCCTGCCAATATGGTCACTTCTTCCTTTGACTGTTTGTCTGCTATTATGAGAAGCACAAAATTACCAGTTGGCAGCCCTAGCTAAGGTTTAATGGAACGTTTTTCCATGTCCCTTGACAGATTTACTTCCTATTCCTGAGAACTTCTAAATTAGCAGAATTTAAAGTTGTGGTTCCAGAAATCACAAATCCCCTAATCAGACTGACTTTAAGACGGGCCACCACTCTTACTTTTGATCCTTGGGTTTTTTCTATATATCAGGAACACAGTTTGACATTATATGGTGATCAATTCAAAATATATAACACCTCTTAAGCAGAGCCTTACCTCCTCAGAGCTTCTTCAACCCAGTTAGGTCTCTGTGCTTTTAAGAACTAAAGTTCACAACATTTCATCAGGCCAGCAGCTTCTGGGTGGGTGATGCACAAAATGGTTGGACTAATGGGTCCTACCAAGAACATGTCCATTGTTGAAATTTTATGCCTATAAATGGTTCCCTTAATTTAAGCAACATTATGGGGAATTCCATTATGATAAATGAGGTACTTTGTGGACCCTCTGACTGAGGGGCTGGAAAGGTAAAAGGTCACATTTACTGGCAGTTTGAAAGCAAGTTTACAGGCACAGAGATAATAAATATCAAAGAGATATGGGTGGGACATTGACATTATCTACTGACTTCCTGAAACTCAGTTTCTTCATCTATAAATTGGACCCAATCTATGGGAATCTGCTTTTAAAATATTATAGAAATGTAAGCTATAAATATTGCTTTCTGTTAGAATCTACAAAAGAAATATCATTGCTCCAACCTCTAGAAAATGAGAACATATTTTGAGTTTTCTTTTACATTTCATTTCATACTTAGCTACCTGTGGTTAATATGTGACTTTAAATCTAAGCTATAAAAATTAGGCAACTAAAAAGAAAATCCATCTTAACAGATAACAAAAAAGAGAAAATTAAGGTTTCCATTTCCAAATAAGACTGCTGCTCTTAATAACACATATGAAAGAAACTAAGAATAATTAATTTTTTAAAATAAAATCTGTAATTAAGTACTTGGAGAGTTGGTGGAGGGGAAGGTCCTTTACCTGTTAATGTTTGATTGACATTTTAATCTAGTACATTAAATCAAAGAATTCATTTATTTTAGAAAATAAGATCACTGGATGATACCCTTGATTTTTAAGATTAATAAAAGTCATCCTTCGAGGAGAATTTTCAAAGCTTTCTGAGTTGCTCTGAAAGTCTTACCAGTATTTTCTCCCCATGAACAGCAACTAACATTACTTTATGTTCAGTAAGCACACATTCATTTTTGTTAAAATCCAGTTTCTGCTAAGCTGTATTAATTTTTGTGGGAATTTATAGGGAGGAAATGATGGGATAGCCTTAGGACCATGAGGCCACATAATGAAATGCAAGAGCCAGTCTAGTATAAAGAAAAAGTCTACTAGGAAAGAAAAGGCAGTGGGCTGAGGGTATAAGGAAGAAAGGAAGTTTAATGGCACAGAGAGTGCATTTTTTTTATACCAAGAAGTTATTTTTATATAAGAAAGAACAGATCCAACCTAGTAGGTTCAAATGGTAATGTTCATGAGTGAGATATCCTTGGGGAGACAGAGTTCTCAGAAGAATGAGAATGCCAACTGACTGTCAGATTTGGTTATCAATTACATCTTTGGAAATACTATTTTCCAACAGAGATAGTTTCCATTTTAATAAATTTGTTATCATGGTTAATTGTGATTATTTTAACTGAAAATATATTTCTTATTATAAATAAATATCCATAGTAACTTTTAGGATACTGCTGTAAAAACTGTTTGCACATTCCTGAGGCTATTCTCCAATAGCAAAGAACTATCTATTATCTCTCCTCTTGCTATGTGCCAGCAACATAGGAATGAATAGAAAATCTTAGTTGAGTCTGAGAAGTCTAGTTAGAACAGCCTCAAACCTCAAAACAATAAGAGAAAATAATGCACAATGTCACACTTGGTAAAAAAACATGGTGAGATCATTCACAACCTTTTACAAAGGACAAACATGAAAAGCAAAAATTCATTAGTGACAACAAATACCTGTCCCAAGGTTTAGTGCTTGACGAACTAGGACTTATGACTACACCATTCAAGATTAATGTTCTCTTTTGTTCACATAGAGAACCATAGACATGATTAAAGGTCTGCTTCTCCATCACATCCTCTCTTATGTTCTTCCCACAAACAAAGAAATGTTTTCTTTCTCATCAGCCTTGAAAATAGTGATACCATATTTTTATCCCCACACTCAGGAAAAATTTATATAATATAATAAAGCAGATTGACATTATGTATCTTACCACCTGTAGCAAAAAAGCTGGCGTGCGAGCACTCTCTCTCTCTCTCTCTCTCTATATATATATATATACACATATGCATATATATATATATACACATATGCATATATATGTGTGTGTATGTGTGTGTGTTGTGTGTATATATTTTATATCCTCAATAAATTTTACTCTTAATTTCTTGAGTAGTCATGCTTTTCTTTTACCAACATGTAAGTAGTTCCATGTAGTAACTTAAACTGATGTTCCAGAGGAAATATTTTTGCAATAACTCAGGGACAGGAGGGTTTTTTTTCCATCAAAATGCACAAATGCAAAAAGTCTTGTTTTCTTTGTACTTTTACACTTAGGTGATATTTCCAATATTATTTTTCACAGTATTTTAAAATAAATGTTCATCTCAGAGTATTTAGTGATGGGTGCAATCCCTCCCTAAAACAAAGAAATATGCAAAAAAAAAAGGAAAAAAATAAAATGTTTAAGAAGAGAAAAAAATATGATTACCAGGACAAGAATTATTTTTGATTACAAGTTTATGACTAGAATCAGGATTCTAAACTCCTGATCTCGAGGTGACTGGGTGGTACAGTTCATCAAGCAACCAACTCTTGGTTTTGGCTCAGGTCGTAATCTCAAGGTCAGGAGATTGAGCCTTGCTTAAGGCTGGGCACTTAGCACAGAGTCTGCTTCCAGTTTCTCACTCCCTTTCTCTCTGCCCCTGCCTACCATGCTTGCACTCTTTCTCTCTCAAATAAATAAAGAAATCTTAAAAAAAAAAAACAAAAAACTCCTGGTCTTATAGTTTGTAGTAACATGATTTCTGTAAAATTTAAATAGGTAGAAATTCGATTTAAGTTTTGTTAAGATGGAAAACTAGATCAAATTCTTTGTCATAAAATGGATGTTCAAACAAAACAAAACAAAACAAAAATGGATGTTCAACTCAATTTGAAATTTTTAGACTGACTACCAATTAAATTATAGAAATAAAAACACTTTTGTTCTATTCAAAGGATAATACAAAATAATTTAAAGACATGCTTTCTATATTTATGGTGTTTGGAGAACTATTATTTTATATATTTATCTATTATGCTAACTTAACAATTTGATTTAGACAATTTATATAACTGACAAGATATTCAAACTAACCTGCTCACCATACCACAGTTCTTAATATTATATATAAACAGATACAAGGCAAAGTTCCTTTCCCTATTTGCTTCAAATACTTGGGTTTTGGGGCGCCTGGGTGGCTCAGTGGGTTAAAGCCTCTGCCTTCGGCTCAGGTCATGATCCCAGAGTTCTGGGATCGAGTCCCACATCGGGCTCTCTGCCGCAGGGAGCCTGCTTCCTCCTCTCTCTCTGCCTTCTTCTCTGCCTAGTTGTGGTTTCGCTCTGTCAAATAAATAAAATATAAAAAAAAAATACTTGGGTTTTCAAAGACAGCAAATTTTAATGCAAGGGAAATTTTGTAGATGAAAGATGTCACCTTTATATAATACTGCCATTAAAATCCACTACAATCATCTTATAAATTTATAGTAATCTATTTTAAAATCCTTTAATTAATGTATACTTACAATGTTTAAGAAAAAATTGTCATTTCAATCTAAATTCAAATATATGTAGCTATCATCATAAGTCGCCCTAATAAGTAAACGTATTTGGGTTTAACAGTGTGAATTGCTCTAAATGTTTTATTCTCCTAAATGACTACATAAAAACCTGAAAAAAATGGGGGAAAGGATGAGAATGAACTAATATTTATCGGATGCTTTCCTCTGTGTCTGTCTCTGTTTTCAGCATATTACATATATCCTCTTAAATAGCAATTGGTTTTCCTTCTATTCTTTAAATCAAACGTTGGGGATTTTTTTCTGTTGAGGGCTAAGGAAGGACTATTTTAGCCTCACAGGTCTCTGGGGCAACTGCTAAGTCTGTCAGTCTGTGTCAGGAATGGGTAGCATTGAGCTTCTCCTTCCATAGAGCTGAGTTGCTCCTGGAAAATGGCTACTCTTAATTAGAGGGGATGACATTAAATTTTTATGTTTCTTTTTATCTCATCCTGTCAAAATTTACTCCTGAATTCGTTTATTTTACACACTTGGTATATTAGTAAAGTAGTACACGCATGCAATGTATAAATAAATATGCATGTGATAATGGTATGTTTGCAAATATTTTTCCTAACAGAGCTATGCAATCAAACAAGTTTAAAAAAAACACTGCACCAGACCATAAACACCACAAGAAGAGGGATTATGTTTGTCTCTGCACCCTTCACGGGGCCTTGAACATGATTACCCCTCAATAAATTCTTGTTTAATAGGTAAATGAATAATAAGTATTTCCAACTCAGTCTTTAATAATTAGTTGGAATTATTATATGTATGCTAGAGTAACTAAAACTGTATTTGTAAAAACAAATTATTCTAGGCTTGCTTTCATAAATAGGCAAAAATCAATTCATAAATAATAGCATCCATTTGCATGTAAACAATGTTCTAAAGTCTTCTAAAATTATGTTGTCTCTTTATAAAGGTTAAACACCCCCCACCATCTTCTTTAAGCTATTCGTCTATTCAGTTAAAACTTTCTTCAAGATAACACAAAGGGAAATGTCAGCCTTGGCAAATGATCAGAAATTCCAAAATAAGTAGAATCTGAATTAATAAGGTTTTATGGTATCTTCAAACCAACAAAAATCATTTCCTATGTTCAAGGTCATTACTTCCATTTTTAAAGGGTAAATTTAACTTTTAAGTAAATGTGTGCTCAATAGTGATTCTCTAAGCTCTGTCGTGTATTCATATCTAGAAAATCATGTCTTGGGAAACATTAAAATAATTATTGCTACTTAAACTTCATGTCTTCAGTATAACCAACACCGTATTTTTACAATTTTTCCAAATCATGTGGCTGCCTTATCATTTCTTTTACTTCAGCCTTCCTACATACTAAAAACATAAAAACATTTCCCGTTTTTAAAGTAATCTTTTGTATACAATAGTTTTTTGTTTAAAGCATTCCGATTACCTACTTTCGGCTCCACCCCCGCTTTTTTTCGTCCTGCCTCTACTGTACTTCTCTTTCATCTGTAAGAAACTTCCCCTTGCTCGGAAGCAACCAGAATAAAGTGACAGAAAGTTTAGCAGACCTTGGTCTCTGACATCCCCCAGTTAGGTTCTCTGCAATGAAAGTAGCTGGTGACAGACACTAACCTTCACAGGCAATTTCTAGTAGGGTTTCCTCTAATTCGTTTATTCGTTCAATAGCCCGTATTTACTACATATACTTATATGCAAGTGTTACAGATTTGCAGGTGAATGGAACAGACCCTGCCTTCATGACGCTCACTACTGTCCACTAGGGGAGTTTTATACCTCTGAGCAGGTATAAATATATGAATTTATATATTTTCATATTTATATGAATTTATTCATATAAACATATGAATATATGAGTATATTCTTGCAAATTGTGACAAATGCTAAAAATCAAAAGAACAAGTATTTCGATCACTTTCTACCCACAAATTGATGATTTAATAAGGACAACCAACCATAATAGAGATCTTTTCTTTTCCTTTAAAGTCCTTTCTGGAGTTGGTAAATAGATGAGAACTGGCTGAGACTTTGCTGGTTAGAGTCCGAATAATGCTATGCTGATTCACTCTCAGTCTTGTAACCATGCCACGCTTTGCTTTTCCTGCCAGCCTTTATCTCGGTAATCTTGAATCTTTTATAGTTACTCTATCTAAGAAAGTTTCCAAGGATAAGGTAGAATGTGGAGGTTAGAGGAAGTTCAGGGCTTATTTTTTTATTGTGTGTATAAAAAGAAATAAAGTGTTTACCATGGTAAACATTGAGGAACATTAGGATAAAGGTAGGAAAAAACCCAATGCAGTTAAAATGCTGATAATGCAATGGTTAAGCTGAGACACTAGCCAGAAAAAATATGTATATATAGCCTGATTGCATTTGCTATGGAATATATTTATATATGGTAAGCATATATGTGTGCATATATATATATATATGTGTGTGTGTGTGTATATATATATACATATGTATTTTTTTTCATTTATTTTTTCAGTGTAACAGTATTCATTCTTTTTGCACATATGTATATTGATAAGGAGTATATCCCTTAGCCAAATGCAATCAGGCCATTTCTAACGAAATGAATATATTGTCCCAAGTACAACCACATTGGGATGACCAACATACTCTTAATGCACACACATTCCAGGCCCAAATAGTATCTTTAGTTGTATGTCTGATGTATTTAACATCATCTGAGGAATACTTTCTTTTCAATTTCTGCTGTAACTGAAATACATTATCTCTTTTTTTCCTCCTGAGTTTCCAGAACAATGATCAATTTAAACCTACAAGGCAGGTAAGAATACAGTTTAATTATTACCATTAGTTGATTTATAACCTTGGGAATTTTCTGAGTGAAGTCTGAAACCGACCCCCATTCATGGAGGGCCAAGAGAGACTGAGAAGAGGCAAGTCCCTCCAGATTGGTAGATGACAGGTTTACTAAGCAAAAGAACTTACGTAAGTGGCTTGTCTCCAGTGGCCGTAAGATGAATAAATCTCCACACCTGCTTGCCAGAATCTTGAAAGTTTATACAGAGGCCTTAATGGGGTTCAGTCACACATACCATCTAGATGGTCTCAACAACACATTGCTCTCTCAAGGCTGCATCCTTGAAAATAACTCCCACTGTGGGAATGGCTGGCGGAATGTACATCCCAAGTACAGAGGAGAGGGTGAAGAGCCTCTGATTGCCTGGGTCCAGCTTGCAGGTCAACCAGAGGTTACATTGTCTCCATGACCTCCTCCAATACCATTAGCTCAGGAAATGTCCTGTAGCAATTCCCTGAAGAGGGGAAGCTCTTAAGGAGAACATTCTGTGTGGAACAACAGTATTAAACACTGTACTTTCAACCCTCTTCCTCTTGTCTTTTCCTTTTTAGTGGTCATTCTTCTTATTAATATTAATATTATCTGGAGTTTCTTTTATCCAACACATAGGGAAACAAAATATATCCTTCTATAAAAACGCAGGTCCACCAATAAATTATTTCTCCATGCTAGCTTTCCTAAGGTAATGTTCCTGGGTCATATTAGGGACATTTTTAGTAATAATTATTTATTGATATAATTAGCATTATAAGAGTATGCCACTTTCTCACATCTAGAAAGAACTTAATATTTTCTCTAATTCAAGTTTGTGATGGTATAAACACAACATTTTTGCACATACTATAAATGTCTGCATTTTAGAGTTTTAGAACTGTTGTATTTCTTCTATCATGTATTGTCTAATCTGATTTTCTGGCATTTTTTTTCTTGTTATTTACCTTTTACTTATGTGGGAGGATAACTTTTGTCTGTGTCACTACCACCATTGGTATTCTTCCTCTCTCCTACCAAGTCAGGAGAGGATATTTAACTGCTAAAGATTTCAACCCTTAATCATATTTTACATTCTTTATAGGGTTATAGATTTTTCTTATATTTAAGGTCTAAAATACATTTCAATTCCATGGCATCTTGGATTTCAGTATTGTTGGAAGGATATTCTCTACCTCTTCAAGGTGAAAGAAACATTTCTTTCCATTCCTTCTTTTTCATCAGGTAATTTTTTTCCATTGAACTAACAGCTAACTAGCAGCAAACTCCTGAGGGAACTGCTGCTGTATTCAGAGTTGCTGAATCCACAGCAATGTTTAAAAATCAATAAATAAAAGCAACTGGGACCAAATACACCTCACTCTTTGGCCAACTCCAAATGTATTATGGTTCTGAGCTCCAACACGAGCTTCTTCAGTCCCTTTAGGAAGGACTTCAGACTCAGAGTGAGACCAAGACTTGAAGTTGATTTTTCCTCTAAAACAGTTCTATCCATGAGGTTGCCTGAGACAGGGCTCCCTCAGCTATCTTTACCTTGTTCCACCGTCTTCAAAGTGATCTTCCACAACTGCACACTCTATTTGAAGCAAGTTCTAATTCATTTCAAGAAAATGGCATTTTCCCCCCCATCAGAAGAGGAAGGTAATGGATAAATGAATCTTGAGTAAAAAAGAGATAAAGGAAACAAATACAAGAAAATGAACTGAAAATAACAATATAATCATTACTACATTGTTACTATATATTGTTACATTAGGAAGAGAGGGGACATAAGATGGAGAGATGGTATAAATGAGTTAAGTCCATGTCTTGCTTAAATAGATGATGTTTAAAGTTGATAAGTCAAGAAAGAATACTACAAGCATGCAACTGGAGGGCTAGATGCAGTGATAAGAAGAACTAAAAATGGAAATAGTTAAATTTGGGACTGGGAATAGTGCAGGGTAGAGTAGATGACAGGAAAGATAGAACCATATAAGACCTCTGCTCTGTACAATTTCATATTTTAACCATGTACTACTTCAATAAAAATGAAATATATGTACATAAAGGCAAAACAAGCTCAATGATCAGTCTTAGCATTCAATAATTAAGCATTATCTCCTCATAATAAAATGAAATAACAAGATATATCAATGGTTATGCATTATTTTTGCTTTGAAAACAACCTAAATGCAATAGAATGTTTGCTGTAATTGGATAGTTTATTGAAGATACATAGAAAAAAATTTTTTTAAGAAAGCTAAATAAGACAAGAAAGAAACAATCAACCAAATTCCAAAACGCTGCACATTCTAAAGGACAAATGATCTACTTTTATAACAAATAATGACAAATAAATAAATGACTTATAGCATAAAAATGACTGAAGAGACATAAAACACAAACTCTATATGTGAAACACAATTGATTCCTGATATGAACACACCAACTATAAAATACATCTTTGAGAAATAGGAAAATTTGAATAAATACTGAATATTAGGTGACATTAAGAAAAAATTAATTAGAAAAGGCGTAATAATGGCACAATGTTAAAAATGTCTTTGCAGGCAAAGAAGAATATGAAAGTACTTAGAGGTAAAATGACATGATACATTGGATTTGCTTTAAAAATACCTTAGCAAAATAAAATGTTGGCAGTAATAGTGACAAATGAAAAATGATGATAAATGATGCTTGTTGTCTCCAGGTGATGGGCACATTAGGGTTCATGATATAGTACTATGCTGTTTACTTTTAATATATTTGAAATTTCCTATAATAAAGAGATTTTTAAATTTTAAGAAGTGGATAGGCTCAGAGTTACTAGGAGATTTTCTTTAGTAATCAATGAATGTGTAGGAAAATAAAATTAGATAAGCAAAATTAAGACTGAGATCAAGCAATGTCATTATGACACATAACATTCCAAATATTTTTATATATATTTTTTATAAATATGTGGGTATATAAGAAAGTGATGCTTTCCACTGAAAGAAAAATGATTTATAGAGAGAGACAGGAACTGGGAATGAGGCTAAGCACTGAGCTGCTTTAGGATTGGTTTGTGACAACTTGGAAAACACTGGACTCAGCTTCTATAGACTTGCCTTGGGAACAGGTGATGAGTAGCAATAAAAGAAACATACATTTGGGGCACCTGGGTGGCTCAGTGGGTTAAAGCCTCAGCCTTTGGCTCAGGTCATGATCCCTGGGTCTTGGGATTGAGCCCCACATCGGGCTCTCTGCTCTGCAGGGAGCCTGCTTCCTCCTCTCTCTCTGCCTGCCTCTCTGCCAAGCTGTGATTTCTCTCTGTCAAATAAATAAAATATTAAAAAAAAAAGAAACATACATTTAAGAGAACAGCCAATCTTAATGCTGAGTATTTCTGGTGAGAAAACAAATGAACTGCAGCAATGGCTACGGTCGCCAAACTGTGGAAAGAACCAAGATGCCCTTCAACGGATGAATGGATAAGGAAGATGTGGTCCATATACACAATGGAGTATTATGCCTCCATCAGAAAGGATGAATACCCAACTTTTGTAGCAACATGGACGGGACTGGAAGAGATTATGCTGAGCGAAATAAGTCAAGCAGAGAGAGTCAAGTATCATATGGTCTCACTTATTTGTGGAGCATAACAAATAACATGGAGGACATGGGGAGATGGAGAGGAGAGGGAGTTGAGGGAAACTGGAAGGGGAGATGAACCATGAGAGACTATGGACTCTGAAAAACAACCAGAGGGTTTTGAAGGGGTGGGGGGGTGGGAGGTTGAGGAACCAGGTGGTGGGTAATAGGGAGGGCACGTACTGCATGGAGCACTGGGTGTGATGCCAAAACAATGAACACTGTTATGCTGTAAATAAACAAATAAAAAAAAATAAATTAAAAAAAAAGAAAACAAATCAAAACACTGAACATGGGATTTTCCTCCCTTATACCTTGAGGTATAACCCCCCTGGGCTGGGCAAAATTATTCACTAACTGACTGAGCAGGCTGTAAAACAGAGCAGGAACTTAAGCCCAAAATTTACCTTTTCAGGCTGTAAAGTATGGGGCAACAACTTTCTCCTGCCTTGGAAACCTAGGGGTACGGTGACATCTTATGCAGCAACCAGCATTCAGACGTAACAGACAGTTCTGCCCTTAAGGGAGAACATCTCAATTCTGGGTCTTACAAAATGTCTAGGAAAACCAGGATGGTCCTTCAGACATGAGAGAACAGTTTTAAGTATTCGTGGAAATATCACTGAAGAAGGAACCCAAGGAGAGGGAAACATTTTATTGGTTTTTGTAGGAAGAGGCTCTACTGCTATGCTTTGGAAATTATCGAAAAGCCATTATTTGGTTCTTAAACAGTTAAGCAATGTATCTCAGTGAAATACATATTTACATAAATATAATCATAAGTACATATCATTTGCTTTATTCCACTTACTAAATTGTAAACATGTCAATGAATAAACTGTAATGTTATCTTGCTATACAAGTATTCCGTTAAATCACTACTCTTCAATTTGTTCAATCTAACCTCTACATCTAGATAGTTAGATCTTTATAAATAAATATTTATATTTCGATATTTGTATTTAAATATTTAGGTATTTCCCAATTTTTATTATTATAAAAATAACCCAATGAACATTTTGTAGTTAAATCATTATGTAACCTTTATTTTCCTAAGATGAATTTCAAGCAGTGGAATTTCTGAGTCAAAGTGATACTGTGAATGAGCAAAACAAAATGAATTGCCCCCAAACAGAGCTGAGTATATGTAAATTACATATATGATAAAGCAGACCTCATGGATTAGTGTAGAATAAAACTGTTTTACAATTAATGTTCCTAGGCCAATTGCTTAGCTATTCATCAGACTTATTTTTAACATCCCTCTTTGTTACAGAAATAGTTTAAGATGGCTTACTAAGATATGTATCATAGAGCAAGATATGGTAAATTCCACAAGGAAGAAATGAAGTAAGGGGAAAACAAAGCTATAAGAAGAGAGGTTTTGGGTTTTTGTTTGGTTTTGTTTTTTAATATGTATGCCTTCAAATACTATCTACTTGCTGGACATAAGCCACAAACTTCTTCTAGCATCAAATGAGAAGACAGGAGTAGCAGTTATTGAATTCACATAGATAATGAGATAAAGGCAAAGTTGTTGCTAGGAGGAAGCACAAATACTTGTATGTTAACCCCTGAAAGAAATTCTCCCTAGGTTCTCTTGGAAAACAAGGTGTAAATGTAATGGACAACACCCTTACTGTATTATGGTATTCACCACAGTGCATTTCCTCAGCCTGTTTGCTGCAACATCCTTCAAAATAAGTTAATGGGATTGTGTCAAGATACAAGTCAATACAAACTCCACAAGGGAAGCTGAGCAATAACATGCAGTCCACACAGGCAGCAACCTATTGTACTGATTCCATCCAGGGTCAGAGCGTCTGAAGAAGGTTGAATTGCAGATCTTTAAATCAATCCTTCTTAAATATGATTTCTCTCAACAAAAGCTTTGATAGATGTTAAGCAGCAGTGAGTTGATACTTCCTGAAATGTACTATGAGTGTAGTCATGTTAAAAGCAGTAAACAAAATAATGAAACCCTTTACAAGTATACATAAATCTTGGTAGGAATCTATCTCATCTCTCTGAAGTAAGCCGGGCAAGTAACTACACAGTTTAGATGAAATAACTAGTCAGCTAATGGATTCATACTGTTTATATCATGGTTGTCATTAAATACTCATCTAATGATATATTTAATTCATAATCTCCCTGCTAGACTATAAACCCTGAGGGCAGGAATCACAGATACATCATCACAGAAACGAAGTATTATAGACATTACAACTCACCACCACCACATCTATGCATCTTGCATGGAATATTGTCCTATAAATTCAGGCATGTAATTTATAAGCCAAAGAGTGGTACACATTTTGGACAGAATGTCCAGTAAATTAATCGTCGGTAATTTGGGGGGATTAAAAGAGCTTCTGTTTTATGAAAAGGAGTACATGGAAAGGGGATGTCACATAAATTCTGTCTGTTGAGTTGATAAAGTTGAGCATACAAGTAAGAGCAAAAGGCCAAAATTCAGGGAGATTCTTGACAATGTTATCATCAAGAATTTCTCCCCAGTTGCTTCATTTAGCTAAAATTCTAATCATATTTTATCTGAGTTCTGCAAAGTTTGAAGCAGGTGTCTTTGGTTTATATACTGGGAAAAGTTAATCTCCCAGGTGGTAATTTCTCAGAGGTATTTTACTCATTAAACAAATGAATCTCTAATTAATAGAAATGTAGGCATCTGTGGAGTTCGTATTCCACAGCTTGCTTTCTTATGAGGCACTCTGCCTATTGGTGGAGTGAGGAAAGGTGCACGGGGGAGGAAGAAGCATGTGAACACTCTTCTCATCCCTCTCGGACCTTGTTTTCTTCACAGATGGTTTTCTAGCATGAATGTCACTTTATATATATATTATGGAGCACATAAATTCTACCTTGCACATCCTCTATATTTTTATAGAATTGTCACATATGTTGAAGTTTTAATAATGTATCCAATAAATTTTTCTAAATAAACTAGCAAAAAATAACTCTCTTTGAGATTCTAACATGTCCCACTCATTAGTTCAGAGAAAGATATGATAATATTATAGTGAATTTTATGTTTAGACTTGGCTCTATGGAAATGTTGTGGGGGTTTGTTCTGACAAAACATGTAAAAATAAATAACCTTATTAAAATAACGGTGAAACATACATGAGTGGAAGTCTTATTTTTTTGCTAATATTACTTTAGATAATATGCATAATAAAACTAAAAATTTTAAGTCAAATATTTAAATAGTTTTAAAATCTGTCCTTGATCTTCATATTATGGTAAAAAAGAAGTTATATAATTATGGTTGAATTTAGCAAACTTAACATCTAATCCAGGAAGTCAAACTAAACTCAACTAATATTTGCTTATACCTCCATGATCAAAACAGTAAATTTTTATTGAAAATAGACAAAATGGAATTCATTATTGAAACAAAAGTTTGCATAATTACTTGTAATTAAAAACAAATAAGCAAACAGTAAAGCCTTATGTTAAATCAGAGGGCGGCATATCTGTGTGACTACAAACAGGCCTAAATCAACGGTGGCCATCCCCAGGACCCTGATGATTGGTGTACTACCTCTCCAGAATATTCCAAAGGAGGAGAGGAGTGTATAGTGATGGCAGAGTAGAGGAGACAGAAGGAGACTCAGTGGTCTAAGACTTAAGGAGAGGCAGGCAGGACCCCTGGATAAAAGGTAATTGAGTCAACAGATGCACAATTTGATACACTGAGTCAACAAACATCTGGATACTTACAATGCCCCCAAATAATGTGGTAGGCATTACTGTGACTTCAATTTCAAATAATTGAAATAATACTTCCAAAGACATAGGCCACAGACTGAAGCAGAGTAAGAAATGTGTGCACCGAGGAATGCAGAAAAAATGGAGAGAGTCTACGAGAGCAAATGAACAAGGACAACATCTGCCAACTTCAACTGTCATGACTGAAACATGGCTTCAACTGAGGGATGCCAAAGGACATGTTTCTTTGCTCTTATTTTCTATCTTGATAGAGAAATGTGTTTGTTTGTTTGTTTGTTTGTTTTACCAACTTGTATATTATAACATGACTACATTTCACAATTTAAAGAGACCATTTTAAATCTATGGCAGCAACGATTTTTTTTTTTCTGGTAGCATACATGGAATGCATGTGATCTCCTGAAACCTGGCACACACACTTCTGAGGTTCTTTTTATTTGGACTTATTTGCAAATTGGAACAAGATTTGTAACAGCAAGAGCCCTAAGTGTAATGGTGGCTAAATTTTTATTTGCTTGACAAAATTAACAGTATTGTACAAAGTCTAAGACAAGAGCTTACTTTGAACATATAATATTTCAAGATTCTAGGGCCATATATGCCCTGACAGTGTCAGCTACTCTCTTTTGACCCAACTGTATTTGAAAAACTGCTGTGATGTCTTCTCTCTTTATCTGAGTTAAGTATCACATTTATCCTCTGGCCTTGTCCTCACTGAGAGTCACTAAAGACCTGGTGTCCTCCCTCTGTCAGCCCCTTGTTACTCATTGCTCACTAAAATAACAAGACTCTGATAAAACAGCTTTACCCCCATTTATCTGAGGGGAAACGTCTTAGGAAAATAACAGGTGCCAAGTATAATTTTATAAATGTAATGCAATTTAAAAAAAAAACACTAATCACAAACATCCAAAAGATATACTCTAACATCTTAAAACATAATAGAAGTTTAAAAAATATGTTGAGTCAATAAACAGATTAATGATAAACATTGTCTGATAGACGATGAAAAATCAATCTGCCTTCATCTAGTGACACAATGTTCTATTTACTTATTTAACATAATACTTTCCACAATTTTGATATCATTGTTTTCTTTTCTAACTTGTGAAATGCTGTGTTAATTTGAAAAGAAAATATATACATGGTATATGTTTTAATTGCAAGTGACAAATCTGTAACTTGGGGTCTTTTCTCCTCAGTAAATCTATTTGACCCTGAAGATAACAGATCCAAGACGTTAATATATTTAGTCTATAACTGATCTAAAATGTCTTAAATTAGATCATAGAACAGGAGACTATATTAGCTGAAATAAGTCACTAAGCTGTTTCAAGTTCTGATTTCTTTGAATTTTTCTAGATAATTATAAGGATATAATTTTTTAAAGGAAGAAACACTTTTACACAGACATGACATTCAGACCTTCATAGTTCATAATTTCCACAAAAGCCAAATGGCTGTTACCAGTCACCTAGAGCTGTCATAGGTTATAAAGCAATTAGGACCTTTTCAAGAGTTCATAATGATTATTTTTTTCTTAAAATACTATGGCAAGCAACAAATGACATTCAGCTTCATTTAAGTCATTTTAATGGTTTGATTGGATCACATTTATCATTAGGACAAAAAACTCAGAGGGCACATTTTTCATAATCTCTCTGTACAAATTATTGCTGCACATGCATTATTTAACAGACTGTTCTCAATTCCTAGGTGCAAGGGCATTAAAGATAGTCTTGAAATTTTAGTTTAACTTCTATTACCTTGAGTTGGCACATTAACACTAGATGCATCCTCACTATTTTATGGAAACTCTTTCTGTTACCACAGGGTCTTCATGCCTACATATTTTTATGCATGAGAAAATATATACAGCTATGACCTGAAGGAAGCATTTTTGAAAGCAATCCATAACCATAGCTAAGTCTTTTAAATGATATGGAAGACAAGTGTAATAAGCAAATCTGTGTACTGGCTAGAGTGACAGGTGCAGATAAAGTCAAGTCCTGGTTATCACGAAAGGACAGAATGAAACTCAATGCTTAAGAAAAGTGAACAGAAATGTGCTGCCTGAAGGCTCTGAAGCAAACCCTGAGGTCTGGATGACAGCTTCTATTTTCACTTACTGCTTGCAAAAGATTGATGACAAGTGGTAGACAATGAAAAAAAGATAGCCCCAATTCTCTCTCTCTCTTTCCCTACACACACACACACACACACACACACACACACACACACACACACTATATTTCAACAGCTTTCTTGGGAATATTAAAGTTATTGCTTTCACATCCTAAACCCAGATATAGTTCTAAAGAGTAATCAAGAATCTAATCAAATTTACATTAACCCAGGGGAATTGAAAGCATGAAATAATGAAAACTAAAAACACATTTAAGAAAAGAGGTCTGGGGCACCTGGGTGGCTCAGTGGGTTAAGCTGCATGATCTCAGGGTCCTGGGATCGAGTCCCACGTCGGGCCCTCTGCTCAGCGGAGAGCCTGCTTCCCTTCCTCTCTCTCTGCCTGCCTCTCTTGTGATTTCTCTCTGTCAAATAAATAAATAAAATCTTTAAAAAAAAAGAAAGAAAAGAGGTCTGAAATTTAAACTAGTATTATATAATATTTAATATATAATTGATATTATGTATGTACTTTACTTCATGGGGATGTAAATTTTTATGCAGTGACATTTTATTTCTATCAAACTTAGGTGACCACACTTTTTCTGGATGTCATCCATGAGTCATGGTATGTGTTGAAGTCATTCCTCTTTGGTAGCATGAATACACATGTCAATAATGAGGCAAGGGGCACCTGGATGGCTCAGTCCTTAAGCATCTTCCTTCAGCTCAGGTCATGATCTCAGGGTCCTGGGATTGAGCCCTGCACTGGGCTCCCTGATCAGTAGGGAGCCTGCTTCTTTCCTCCCACTCCCCTTGCTTGGGTTCCCTCTCTCACTGTTTCTCTCTCTGCCAAAAAAAAATCTTAAAAAGAAATCAGTCAAAATTAAGCTATCTCCTATAATTTCTGAAATACAATGGAGAAGACTGAATGACAGAACTGGTTATAACTTGCTGATTTTCTATTTGTCGACTTCTTGATGTATCCTTTCTTCAATTATAGTGTCATCATCATCATCATCACCATTATCCTCATCCACTAAAATGATAGCATATTGGGGTGCCTGGGTGGCTCAGTCAATTAAGCATCCATCTCTTGGTTTTGGCTCAGGTCGCCATTTCAGTGTCCGGAGATCAAGCCCCACAATTGGGCTCCCCACTCAGCGGAGAGTCTGGTTCCTCTCTCTCTCTCTCTCTCTCCTGCCCCTCCCTCTGCTCATGCACACACACACACACACACACACACACACACACACACACTCTCAAATAAGTACATAAATCTTTAATAAAAATAAAAATAAACTGATAGAATATTAGTACTCCAGCTTTAGGAACAAAGTTGCCAAGCTGCTTAATTTTTAAGAAATTAAGGTCTAAAGAATTTAAATAATACAAAACAATCTGGCAAAGGAGTAAAGATTTAAATATCCCTACACATACAACAATGCTTTGCTACTAATTTTGCACTACTCTGAATGGTAGCTTCTATCATACTGTATTGCACTGAATGTGAGGCACTATCAAGCACACGAAATCATTATTTTATATGCCATTTGAAAAACCAATAATTGACCTTAAACTATAAGCCAACAACTGTATGCCACATCTTCATTTCAAAGACATTATATAAAAGATAGAAATCTTAGAATTGCTGAAACATGGTATCACATTATACATAAAGAAGGTCTCAAAAAAAAAAAAAAAAAAGAAGGTCCCCATCTTATCCCGATTTCAGTAGGAAAGCTATAACATAAAAGTTCAAAATGTTTATGATCTGATTCTCACCCATGGCTTCTAGAAATAATACTTATCATTATTTTATTATATGTACTTTAACCACTTCCTAAAGTAATTTGAGAGAGCCTAAAGAAATAGATAAATCTATTTTAAAAAATCAATAACATACATTAAAAGAATAAGAACTAAAAATAAGGGATAGAAGATGGCTATATGATAAAACCCAGACCAACAAGAGCTGCAGAAATCTAACCAAAACAGAAATTACTTCTGAAATTTGTTGAAATTAAACAAAATAAAAATACATAAAATGATCAAAAGAACAAGTTTATGATTTATTACAGTACATATTTTCTAAGGGGAAAATTACAAAGGAGGACACTGATGTTTCTGGACAGAGTCTTATACCAAATTAATAAGAGATTCCTAACTTTTATTGCATCATCGACCCCTTTAACATTTGATAAAGCCCTGCCCCAAATTTCCATAAGTATATACACCTAAAATATGCATGCAATTTCAGGGAGCTCCTGAATGTGTAATTAAGAATCCTTCCTTGATTTCTAATCTTCCTGTCTTGTGTTACCGATTCTGGTCTTCATTCAAGGTTTGAAATATTGGGTTTTCTTTCCCCCAACAATGAATTCTCCTGAAATCTCTCCACTCCTGGGGAGGTCACATGCTCTACACAGATACCACTGAGGTGTTTTTCAGCTTTGTTGAAGAAAGCGTTCCTATTTTTGAAGTGAAGTCTCCCACCTCCCCATTTCTCTTCCTGTCCGTCTACATCTCACTGCTGAGAAGAATCTATAATGTTAATGCTTTTAGTTTTAGAAATATGCTTCATTTACCTCTATTTAAATAAATCTTGACTGCTACATCAAAATTGCTTTTTTTAAATTAAAAAAGTAATATAACCTATCACAGAATATTCCATTAAGAGGTATAGAAAGTATGAAATCATGTAGAAAGTCCTTGACCTGTGTCTTCCCCTGCCTTAAATTTGGGTACATTTTTCCAGAAATTTATCCATGTCTTAAATTAGCATATTTCTGTGCACTCAAATATACAGATAAAGATATATGGCTTTACTATTACAAGATACATGAAACTATCTTCACTGTTTTGTATTTATTTACCTAACTCCATAATACAATGTGTATGTGCACATGGTCAAATAGGAGTTTGGCCCAAATATAGGGCAGATCTTCATTTGCCTTATGAGAAGAACCAATATTTTTGTATAAAATACACATGAATTTGGCCGGCTTTACATTCAAACATTTAGAGATGTAGATAAAATATTCAATGTCTATTTATAATATTGAATTAGTTTTGGAATGATACATGCTTTAAGTAGTTATTTAAAATATCATTATCCACCCTCCAACTTCATGAAAAAAGTTTGTTGAAACTTTTCACATATATGTTGGCTATCCATATCTTTGTGATCACTAGAGCCAGTTTTGGAGTCTTTAACATAATTTTCCAAAGCCCTTCATCTTTGACTCCACCTAGTTGTTTGCGATGCCATTACTGTAAACTTAGTCAAAACCTTAAGGGCCCATTCACAAAATACTAGGACAATGATTTTTATTATGTTGCTTTTTTGCATTTATCCAATAGATAGTGATTTACCAAAGTGTGAATCTGGGCCAGCAACATCAGTATCACCTGGAAACTTGTTAAAAAATGAAAAATGTCAGATCTCTTAGCTGACATACAAATCTGAGATCCTAAGGTTGGGGCCAAATAATCTGTATTTTAACAAGCCCCCCAGATGCTTTTGATGTACCCTGAAATTTAAAAGTAGGAATTTACTTCATTTTCCGTAACAATCACTTACTACATTGTTTATAAAATTGTAACTTAAAAAATGTTTACAAACATTTCCTAACACTTCTGTTTGTGAAGGAATATGCACAGGATAAATAATCAAATCTACACTAAATTTCTGTGAAATCTTTTTTATTAATTACATCAGGTGATATTGACAAGAAACACAAATGACACTGATTGAAATTGTTTCAAGCCAAGGTCGTCCCCAAACAGTATTTCTTTGATTTAAACAGAATAAGGGAGAGAAATATCCTATAATCCTATATCCTATAGTTAAAAGATCTCAAATACAAATTAATTATGTCTATTTGAGGAATAATTTGGGGGAGAAAAATGTCTTTCCTTATGTCTTCCCATGTGTATGGCTTCATAAGTTTTACCTGCTGTGGAGGATTTTATACCTATGGATTGAAACTAAGTTCTGGCCACAGCACCTTATCAGCACTTTATCACACCACAAGAACTCACTGTGTCTAGTGAAGAATACCCAATTTACATATTTATAATATCTAATGTCAGATGGAAGTTTATAGCAGAATCTAGTGTTCACTATTCATATATAGACCAAGATTTTAGGGTCTGTTAAGCATAAGATCTTCAGTTTTCACCACTCATGACACTTGCTACCTCTTCAGGACTGCCTGTTGCCCTTCCACTCTCCTAAGGTTGGAAGATTGACTCTCTAGACACAGGCTCTGGACCTTACGCTGACAAGAGATCCCAGTACAAGATCTTACCCACAGTGATAATCTAGTCAGCTACCCAGGGGGAAACACTACATAGTGACTGACGGCCTACTAACAGACACCACATAAAGGTTGGTGTACTCTAGAGGATGTTTTAGTATCCCATCCAGATTCCCTATTAAGGACCAAGGCACTTATTTTTCTAGTTGTCTAGAGTGTACATCAACAATAGTTCACAGCGGAGTCCTGTTATAGGCATTGCCTTAACCAGAGAGTTTCTTCACCCAAGTTGCCTTCCTTGGGGGCAACCTATACCCAGTGACTGGTCAGTATGGGGATACAAAAGCCCAGTACCCTTATCTTGAGTAGAACAACTCTGAAGATCCATGCCATTCCCCAGAGATTCCCCATGGGGGTCAACTGAGTATTGCATCTACGTGCAGTTCAGCTTCTCCCCCTACCAATCCATCTTCCTTCTCTCCCTTACAGGCATTATTCCCAAAAGCACAGTTGTCAGTCCATCACCTGCATGCAAATCTCTGTCCCAGGGTCTGATTCCCAGGGAAATTGACATAAGACAGGAATTGCAGCCTTATTCAATCTCCCCCCCCAAAAAAAATGTAGGGAAGGGAGGTTTAATTTATATAAATCAGATTATTTTATATTGAATAATCTCTGTTGCATTAAAAATTCCATAATAAATATAAGTATTTTCAAAAGGTTTTTAGATTTTAGTTTTAATGTTTTTACATTAAATCCAATATGTACAATATTTTACACAATGGGCTTTAGATTAATAGTTGTTTTATTACTGTCATTACACATTTGTTTAAACCAATTGTTGAATGCTATTCTAATATATAGAAATATTACAATTTATTTAAGAAGTCACTATTCATATGTATGTTTTTTAGACTAGCTTATATATAATGTAAGTAATTTTCTATATAACATTTAAAAAATAACCATACAAAGAGCATAATATAAATAACATCTTCCTTACCCTTCCCTCTGATTTCTAGGTCCCAAGACAACCACTTTATAATGTCTGGTTTTTGGTCTCTTGGGACCACTATTACAATTGAATAATATAATATATTATTCAATATAACTGAACTTATTTTTCACAGTTTATCAATTTAAATGGTGTCTATTAATACCTTTTATTAAAGAAGAATATTTATACTATATTTATACTATACTATACCACTCCTGCCACTTATTTCTTTTGTTTCATATATTGTTATTTTTTTGTTTCATATATTAGTATATACAACTCTTCTAATCACTTCCCTTTCAAGTTTAAATATTACACTGATTTAAATTCAAATTTAAATTCAATTTCTTGATTTATCATCATGAGACATAACCTATTAACTCCCCCCATTTATGACAATAGTAAGTAGTATAACTGAACCTAAAATTAAATAGTTATAATTATCTTCCCCTTAAAAGAAAAAATAACTATGCATCTAATTCTTGTGGATTCTCTTTTATTTATTTTTCCTGGATTTCTTCACTTTTCTTAGGAATATTCAGCTACCTTTGTTTATTGTACCCTGTTCCACCTTTCCTGTATTTATTTAGTTTATTATTTAGCTATTTATTATTTATTATTATTTAGTTGTTTATTATTTATTATTTAGTTTATTATTTAGTTATTTCATTTTACTGAAGTAGTCTCTGAATATACTTTACACATAGAATGTATACATGGTAAATGTTCTAAGTATTATGGTGTTCAAATTTTTAAATATCAATATCAATATCAACATATAATTGATAACAGCCAGACACAGAATTCTGAGTTTAAAGTCTTTGAAACTTTTCTGACTGCAATGGTAAGAAACTAGAAATCAATTACAAGAAAAAAAAAACTAGAAAAAAAAGCACATGGTAGCTAAAGAATAGGATATTAAACAACCAATAGGTCAATGAAGAAATCAAAGAAGAAATAAAAAAACACATGGGAACAAGTGAAATCACAATGGTTCAAAAATCTCTGCGACATAGCAAAAGCAGTTCTAGGAGGGAAGTTCATAACAATACAGGTACACCTCAGGAAACGAGAAATCTCAAACAGCCTAATCTTACACATAAATGAGCTATAAAAAGAAAAACAAACAAAGCTTGAAACTAATGCAAGAAAGGAAATAATAAAGATTAGAGTAGAAATAAATGAAATAGAGACGACAAAAACAATAAACAAATCAATAAAATCAAGAGCTAGTTATTTGCAAAGGTAACCAAAATTGATAAACCATTAGCCCAATTCATGAAGGAAAAAAAGGATTTAAAGAACTAAAATAAGAATAAAAGAGGCAAAATAACAACTGATGCCATAGAAATACATCAGATTATAAGAAATATTATGAAAAATCTATGCCCATAAATTAGACAACCTAGAAAAAATAAATTATTAGAAACACAAAATCTTCCAACAGCAAATTGAAAAGTTGAACAGACCAATTTTTAGCAATAAAGTTAAATCTGTACCCAAAAAATCCCAACAAACAAGAGTCCAGGACCACCTTCAAAAGTGAAGTCTATCAAACATTTAAAGAAGAATTAATACCTATTCTTCTTAAATTATTCCAAAAACTACAAGAGGAAGGAAAATTTTCACATTCATTCTATGAGGACAGCATTACACTGATACCAAAACCAGACAAAGATACTCCAAAAAAAAAAAAAAAGAGAGAGAGAGAGAGAGAGAGAAAACTACAGACCAATATCTCTGATGAATTTTGATGCAAAAATCCTCAACAAAATATTAACAAACCAAATTCAATAGTACATTGAAAAAAATCATTCACCACAGTCAAGTGGGATTTACTCCATAGATGTAAGGGTGGTTCAATATTTGCAAATAAATCATCATGATACATCACACTAATAAGAGAAAGCATAAAAATCATAAAACCATCTCACTAGATGCAGAAAAAGCATTTGACAAAATACAACATTCATTCATGATATTTTGTTCACTCTCAACAAAGTAAGTTTAGAGGGAATATACCTCAATATAATAAAGGCCATATATGAAAAACCCACAAGTAACATTATACTAAATGGTGCAAAACTGAAAGCTTTTCCCCTAAGATCAGGAAGAAGACAAGATGTCCACCAACTATGGTACTGAAAGTCCTAACTGCAGCAATTAGAAAAGAAAAAGAAACAAAATGCATATAAATTAGTAAGGGAGAAGTAAAACTGTTACTATTTACAGATAACATGATAATATATATTAAAAATAACCCTGAAGATTCCACCAAAATCTATTAGAATTGATAAATGAATTCAGTAAAGTTGCAGGATACAAAATTAATATATAGAAATCTGTTGCCTTTTTTTACATGAATAACAAGATAGCAGAAAAAGAAATTGAGAAAATAATCTCATTTCCAACTGCACCAAAATGAATAAAATACCTAGGAGTAAATTTAACCAAGGAGGTAAAAGGACTGTACATTGAAAACTGTAATACACTGATGAAAGAAATTGAAAATGACCTAAACAAATGGAAAGATACACCATGCTCAAAGACTGAAAGAAGTAATATCATTACTTCTTTCATTATCATTATCATATTGATATCATATCAATATCATTAATGTCCATACTATCCAAAGCAATCTACATATTCAATACAATTTCTATCAAAATACCCATAGCATTTTTCACAGAACTAGAATGCATAATCCTAAAATTTATACAAAACAAAAAAAGACCTCTAATAGCCAAAAAATTCTTGAGAAAGAAGAACAAAGCTAGAGGTATCACAGCCCCAGATTTCAAGATATTTTACTACAAAGCTATAGTAATCAAAACAGAATGGTACTAACACAAAATTGGACACACAGATCAATGGAACAGGATAGAGGGCCCAGAAATAAACCTAAACCTATCTGGTCAATTAATCCACAACAAAGAAGGCATACTACAATGGAAAAAATACCAACTTTTTAATAAATAATGTTGGGAAAACTGTATAGCTATATGCAAAAGGATGAAACTGGCTGCTTTCTTACACCATGCACACAAATAAATTCAGGATTGATTAAAGACCTAAATGTTAGACCTGAAACCATAAAACTTCTAAAAGAAAACATAGGCAGT
This sequence comes from Meles meles, assembly GCF_922984935.1. NCBI lineage: Eukaryota > Metazoa > Chordata > Mammalia > Carnivora > Mustelidae > Meles > Meles meles. The sequence continues at coordinate 30,860,376 of NC_060070.1, forward strand.
AATTTCTTGGACGTTGGCTTTAGCAACATATTTAAGGCTATGTCTCCTCAGGTAAGGGAAATGAAAGCAAAAATAAACTATTAGGACTCTACCACAGCTAAGGAAATCATCAACAAAACAAAAAGACAATCTACTGAATGGAAGAAGATATTTACAAGTGATACATCCAATAAGGGTTTAATATCCAAACTATATATAAAGAACTTACACAACTCAGCATCAAAAACATAAACAATCCAATTAAAAAATGGGCAGAGGACTCGAATAGATGTTTTTCCAAAGGAGATCTTTTTCAAAAGTTAAATGATTGTCTTTCTTCTCAAAGAAGATAGCCAACAGACACATGAAAGTATGCTAAACATCACGAATCATCAGGGAAATGTAAATCAAAACCACAATGGCTAGTATCAAAAGGACAAGAAATAGTGATTATTGGCTAAAATGTAGAGAAAAGGGAACACCTGTGCACTGTTGGTGGGAATACAATTGTGCAACCATTGTGGAAGACAGTATGGAGTTTTTGCAAAAAAATACAGAAATAACATATGATCCAGTAATTCCACTAGCAGGTATTTATCCAAAGAAAACAAAAAATCTAATTTGAAAAGATATATGTACAACTATGTTTATAGCAGCATTATTTATAGTAGCCAAATTATGGAAGCAACCCAATGTCCATCCATAGAAGAATGAATAAAGAAAATGTGACAAACACACACACACACGAGTCTTTAATTAGCCATAAAAAAGGAGATCTTGCCATTTGTGACAACATAGATGGACCTATAGGGTATTATGCTAAGTGAAGTAAGTCCATGAAAGACAAATACCATATAATTTCACTTTTATGTAGAATTAAAAAACAAAACAAACAAAAAAGTAGACACTCAAATACAGAGAATAAACTGGTGGTTGCCAAAAAGGGGTGGGTGGAGGGATGGGCAAAATAAGGGGATTAAGATGTCCAGTTATAAAACAAGTCACAAAGATACAAAGTACAGCATAGGAGATACAGTCAATAATATCGTAATAACATTGTATGATAACAGGTAGTGATTTAAACTTAAAATGGTAAGCACTGAGTAATGTATAGAATTGTTGAATCAATATATTGTATACCTGAAATTAATATAACATTGTATGTCAATTGTACTTCAATAGTAAGAAAAAGAAAAAAATCTTCAAAACTTAGAAGAAATTGTTCTATGATCCTTAAATATTCGTTGATGCCAGAGCAATTCTTATCCCATTATAGTGCCCTGCTTTTTTTTTTTTTATGCTGTTTTTCTTCTTTAGAATTTTCTTTGTCTTATGAGTCTTGAATTTCACAGGATTGTATCTAGGAGTGATTTTTTTGGCTTCTGTTTAGTTTTTATTTTTCTTTTTATTAAACACACTTGGCATTTAGTGGACCATTCCATTTAAAGACTATTTCTTCAGATCTGGGTTGGTGGTTAGTCTGTCTGTTTCTCTCTCTCCCTCTTCTTCTTCCTCTTCTTGATTTTGCTTCCTGCTTCTAGACCTAACATTAGAAGAATATTGTACCTCTCAAAACTTTTATCCATGTATTTTAGTTCCTCTCATTTTTTTTTTTTTTATCTCCTTATTGCTTAACTCTGTGTTCTCAATTATAGCTTCCAAATATCAAGCTTGGTACTCAGACAGGCCTGTTTTATTTCTCTATCATGTTTATTCAAGTAAACATTTTTAAGTTCTTTATTGCTCTCTGTTTCCTTTTCATTGAAGCTTATTCTTAATTTATGGGCACAGATTCTTCAATATGTATTTTTTTCTTTAACTGAATGTCCTGTTTCTAACAGAGTTTTTGAGTCTTCATTGTTACTATGTTATGCTTCCCTAATTCCAATAAAAGAAAAGCCTGTTACTCTAATTCTGAGAATGTTGTCAGCAGGCAGCTCTTCAGCTGTCAGCCCCATGAGTTGCAGAGAGCCCCTTTCCACAAGGTCATGCCCCTTCCCGAGATTAACGATATCTCATGAGTATTTAATGTGGCCCAACCTGAAACAACTATGAAGACTACTTCAGTTCCAGGGCCTCCCCTTAAGTTTGGCTGAGGCTCTCATTAGGTTTACATCACAGCTCATCTTCTAATCTTGCCACTTATTCCCTTCCTTCTATAGGTGTAAATCTCAGAGACATACCTTAATAATATGATACCTGTTACCCTTGTTCCAGAGTCTGCTTCTCAGGGAATCCAACCTGCAACATCGTTGCAAAATAAACATACTTGTTTATTTTGTATTTTTCTTTCAACCTGTTGGATTTCCTCAGATATCTTGCAATACTTTGTTTGTAGTTTATATTTAAAAATGACTCTTTGGTTTAATTTGGAAACCAATTGGTCAATGATTTCTTGGAGCACTGTATATCTGGAAGAAATTATCCCAAACTCTGAATAAGTAGCTAGAGGATGTCTGCAGGCTTGTGTTTCATTTGAGAAAATTCAATTCGTGAAAAAAGAAGACCAAGCTACAGAATAATGTTAGTGAATATACAAATAGTGAATTAATAATAATCCCAGGCTTGGTAGGCAAAGCTAAATTCCTATGACATAGTTTCCAACTTAAATGAATAAATACAGTTTTTTTTCAACAGACATTTTAACAACATAGAAGTGAAATGTATTTTCCCATAACAAATATTTCTAGTCTCAAGTTTGTAAGTCAGGAGTCCTTAGAACTAATAAAACAAAGTTTTCATGCTTCAGAATGGATGTTACTCAAGATCTCTCAGAGGAGGTGATATTTGAGCAGTAACCTTGGAAGAATGAAGAAGTGAACCATGCAAAAATATAAAGTAAAAATATATCAGGCTGAGAAAACAAGTGTAAAGTCTGTGAAGTAGAAATGAACTTGGCATGATCAAGAAATAAGACCGCCAGCATGGCAGAAGTGATACAAGTGAGGGGAATAGGTGAAGGAGGAAAGTCTGAAAGGAAGGCAAGGGTAAGATCCTATTTGATCTGGCAGACTCTACTAAGTGGGATCACCAGTGAATATTTTGAGTCTTAGAGTAAAAGGATATGGTATACATGTTAAAAGATCACTCTGACTGTGGTTGGGAAAATAGATGCCAGAACAGGAATACCAGTAAGGAGGCTATTGCAATGGTCCAGCCTAAGGTGGCAGAGGTATATATGGTCCCTGATCAGATCGAGATATGTTTTGAAGGTTCAACTGGTGTACATGATAGGGGATTGGACACAGATGGTGAAAAAAAGAAGCAGAAAAAAGAAGAAAAAAAAAAGATCTGAAAGAATGTTGAAGCCAATAAATGAGATGGGCTTTGAGGGAATTATGCTTGTGAGACAAGTGAAACAGAGAAAGACAAATATTGTCTGACATCACTTATATATAGAAACTAAAGAAACCCAGCTCATAGAAATAGAACAAAATGGTGGTTTCCAGGTGCTGGGAGGAGGGGTGGTTGGGGAGGTCTTATTGGAGGGTATAAACTTGCAAGTAGGTAAATAAGTTCTGGAGATCTGATGCACAACATAGTAATTATAGCCAACAATACTGTATTATAAACTTCAAATTGTTAAAAATAATCATTCTTAATTGTTCTTACCATAAAAAAATAAATCATAATTATGTGATGTGACAGAGATGTGAACTAATTCTAGAGCAGTAATCATATTGCAATATATAAATGTATCAAAACAATACTCAGTATACCTTAAAACTTACACACTGATATAGGTCAATTATATCAGAGTCTTTAAAAAAGAATGTATGTGTCAGTTTTGTTTCTTAATTGGTCAAAGAATTCAGAGAGGAGATGAGATTTAATGGATGCCAATAAAAGACGATATTTACTTTTTCTCTTCTATGCATTCTGAAAAAGTTGGATAATAACAGATCTCAATGCATATTGTGTACATTGCAGTGATATTAAATGAAAGTAACAGTATCTACTTATACCACCAAGAACATCTCTTTTCAGAGAGTGACTTTGAAATAAGTATCACTAACTGACAAAGCCAAAGAAAATTTTAAATATTTTAAACCATTGCTTCATTTCCATTTTTAAAAATTAGAGCTTATTGAGCTCCTCTGAAGTCAAAGCAGCTTGGAAAGTATGCAAGAGTTTGAGGGCACGCCAACAACCCAATCCAAAACATTTCATATGCTTAGAATAGATATAAAGTGCATCTCTACACTATAAAGGCATGATTAATCCCTCTCATATGGAGGGGGAAATGTGAGATAAAATTTACTATAAACTGATTATCTTCCTTCCTTTCCTAAATTCAGGTTTTCTAAATTTCAAGCTATGAGTAATGACAAAGAAACGAACTAAACCCTATGTTGTCTGAATCTAACCATCTGCTATTCAAAATTGTGCTTAAAAAAGGACACATAGGGACAAAGCAATCAAAATCTCTTTTACTAAAAGCATTCTTTAATTAAAAAAAAACTATTTCCCTTAAATAGCAAGAAACTTTGATGAAAATAAATCTTGAAAACTTAATTATCCACTTGATCATGAAAACAAAGCATTGAGACATTTTTTAATAAAAATGCCATATCAGTTTCAGATATGAACCTAATGCCTTTGAAATATAAAGTACTTAAAACTGTTTATAGTGTTTTTTGTTTGTTTTAACAAGACTGATTCCATATATATTCCTTTTTTAAAAAGTCAGTCATGAGAGTAGTGAAAATTTGGTACTTCTACTCTTTAAAACACACAGACACACACACACACACATACACACATAGTAGTAGCAGCAGCAACAACAACTTTGCAGCTATGTACAGACAAAAATTAAATTTTAAACACAGTTTTTCCAGTGTTTATCTCTTCTAAATAAAGATTTTCTAGGTATTCCTATAATTATGTAGCTGTATTTCTATGCCTAGTTTAATCAGTTCTTATTTTTCATATTAATAAAGTAAATCACAATCACAGATAAACCAAAATAACATGTAATTCTGCCCCCCATAAAACAACAAAAACTTTTTTTGAAATATAATTCTGTCCCCTGGTATCAAGAGGCAGAATGTGAAATGTTTGAAAATGTGTGTTTAGAGATAGCCCACTCAGTGATGGATTCCAAACCTTACTACATATGACCCTGTAATTTAGAGCAGCTACCCTAATCTAAGCCCTCATATCCTCATCTACAAAGCTGGAGATACTGAATAGTACTTACCTATTATCTTATCAACTTATCAACTAACTTACCAACTAATTACATTAGTTGATGCATACAAAATCCTTTAAATAGCTTCTAGCATGTAATTGATTAATAAATGTTAGCTGGTAGTAATAGATAGAGTAGTAGTAGCATTCTGGAAATTTGCTGCAAACAAAATTATAAAATCACAAAGAGGAACACTGACTCAGAAGGTTTTAAAATCCGATATTTACCATGAGTATATCTCAGAGAAAATAACCACACTATAATTTAAAAGTTGAACATCAAAATCTGACAGCCAAAAGGCTGCCTGCAGACACCACTTCACAATTAGGGTAATAAGCTTTTCTTTGAGGGGTATCTGGGCAGTATACCATAGGACACCACAGGAGCCACCTTAAAGAATCAAAGACCCTGTTAGAATCAGGGATATTTCAATAAAACCACGTATGTGTGTGTGTGTGTGTGTGTGTGTGTGTGTATAATTATTATCCTCAGAAGAGTTCGTACCCATAAATCAAAAATAAGCTTTAATGAGAAAAGAGCAATCAGAGGACAAGAAAGAACTTTAAAAATATGCTTATTTACCTAGGGGCGCCTGGGTGGCTCAGTGGGTTAAAGCCTCTGCCTTCGACTCAGGTCATGATCCCAGGGTCCTGGGATCAAGTCCCGCATTGGGCTCTCTGCTCCTCGGGGAGCCTGCTTCCTTCTCTCTCTCTGCCGGCCTCTCTGCCTGCTTATGTTCTCTGTCCCTCACATAAATAAATAAAATCTTTAAAAAATGTATGCTTATTTACCTAAAGAAATTCAGTAGACGATTGGAAAGAAATCAATGATGAAAATTTGCTGAGAGTCCTAAAAATGGCTATAAAATACCGAAAATCAAAAAAAAATTCCGAGTTTACCAGAAGCAATAGTCTGATTTAATCCTAAAGAATCTATTTCACTAAAAAGCAGGTAAACCTAGAAGCCTACACAGTGATAACAAAGTGAGGAAATAACATCTATAACAATGTGAGGCTAGGTTTTTGTTTTGTTTTGTTTTTTGTTTTTATCATTCCTGTAACTCTCCTTGTTTGAAAGATGAATCCATGGAGTTTTAGCAAAACGTAAAAAGGAGAGAGCCCCTGCAGGACTTTTCTACATCTTTCCTGCCTGACTTAACTAACTAGGAAGTAGAAAATATTAAATGATAATGAGAAGCTAAAAGGTAATTTGAAAACTCCCCTAAACATAAATATGTAATGAGCAATGAGACAAACATATGATGTCCCATCACTGGCTGTCTCAAAGAACAGAACCTAAGGGTCGAAGTGAGAGCTTCCTTCATAATGAGGCAGCAGTTCAGGGAGAAAGTCTGCAGGGATTCTGGGCCAAGGCACTCAGCTGCCAAACAGAGCAGAGGTGCCTGCCACAGATGACCCCAAAGAGTTCAGCAGAGAAAAAAAGCTGTTTCAGAATAAATGCCTTAACACAGTTAATTGAAAGGGAGTGAGAATGAGTGGTACTGAAAAGAGAAGGCACTAAGTTGAATCTAGTTTTTTGTTTCTTTTAACTCTTGCCCTTTTTAATTGACTATATTTACCAGCTTCATGTAACAGTATTTATTAGTAGTTAGTCCACAAGTTCTTTTTTGAAAATGTTGTCTGTATCTGTTCCTAATATGCTTCCGTCTTTCTGCTTGTAAGCCCCGGTCTGTACTCTACCACAAAACACCTTTTCCACCTTGTACCAGTTCCTTCAATCTGCAGAAATGAGCCTGAATACTTTGCCAATAGAGTATGATTTCAGTGAAAGCTCATAGGATTTGGAACTGAAAAAGACATTAGCAATTCCTCATTTTAGGTAAGAATTCTGCTGCCAGAAAGGATTAAAAACAAATGAGCAAAGGTGTCTAAGGTCGTATAGCTAGCCACTATCTTTTGGGGACACATAGACTCTGGCCTCCCACCAGCACTAACATCCAGTGGTTTATAGAATACCTGACCCTTCAACATGATACTCATACATTTCTTTATACTAGGAGACTCATTTTTTTAAATTGTGTTATGTTACTCACCATATAGTACACCATTAGCTTTTGATGTAGTGTTCCAAGACTCATTGTTTATGTATAAACAATGCCCTCATGCCATACATGTCCTCCTTAATACCAACCACCAGGCTCCCCCATCCCCCCACGCCTCTTCCCTCTAAAACCCTCAGTTTATTTCTCAGAGACTCATTTTTTAAAAATATGAGTTAAGACAATGGGCTCATGACTACAAAAGCTTTGTCAGAAGCCTGGTCTGGAAATGAAGCAGTCTCTTAAAAGCTTACCTAAAGTACTAACTTGGGGAAAACACATTTCAGAATGATGACACTGTCCTCCACAGACAATAGCTGCACTTAAACAATATGTAATTTTATTTTCTAATAGCTGGAATGTGTGGGGATGGGGTTAGGAGGTACCCTTTCTTCCATCTCTCCCAATGACCCCCTGAGAAAATTTGTGGTTTCTTAAATGGAAAGCATAAGATTTACTGGCTAGGAATCCTGGACCTAGGAGTGGAGGTGGTTCCCACTTTCGCGGGAGGATATATTAAGATTTCCATTGAATCTGAGGCTATTATAACCACCTAGCCATTGTAATTCTCATGTCAATGGACAAGCAGGGGGATAAAGGAGTATAGCATTTTGGGATTTAATTAATACTTATTACTATAGCAAGCCAGAATCATAACACAATAGGCCAGAGAGAAGTATGTTTAAATTATTGTCTAAATTATGTCTAAAACCTAGAGAATACTGGAGATTCCTACTACTCTCACCCCAGTAACAACTGCCAGTAGGCAAACAACAACTACATCCCAACAAAGTCAAGGCAATTCAGGACTCAGACTCCCTTTTAGAAGAAGAAGAAGAAACCCATAAGAAGCATGATGATTATCAATTACAGTAGGAAGATAAATAACAACAAAGGAGGCTGCAGTTTGACCTGTTAAGACTCCTTAAACCTTTTTCAGACATTGGTTACCATCTTCAAGGAAAATCTGTGATTGGCTGGATTGATACCTCCTTTCTTGGGCATTTCCTCTTAAAATGAGGGCATTTTGTTCTTATAAAAATGGAGGTCTCGGGCGCCTGGGTGGCTCAGTGGGTTAAGCCGCTGCCTTCGGCTCAGGTCATGATCTCGGGGTCCTGGGATCGAGTCCCGCATCAGGCTCTCTGCTCGGCAGGGAGCCTGCTTCCCTCTCTCTCTCTCTGCCTGCCTCTCTATCTACTTGTGATCTCTCTCTATCAAATAAATAAATAATCTTTAAAAAAAAATGGAGGTCTCACATCATAGTTTCACAAAAGGGTATGAGCAAACTGAATCATACCCTGGGAATATGATACTGGACCTGATTTATGTCTCTTCCTAGATTTGCACAAACTTCTCTACCTTCTGGTCCCTCAGCTAGAGAACCTTGTTTTCTCACCTTCTAACACTACCAGCTGTCTCTGCCACAACTCCAGGTTAGGGCTATGCTGTTCCAGCATCTATTACACCTGCAGGGGCAGGAGTTACCAGAGCTCCAGACCCCAACCCAACCCAAGATTCTGGCTTCTCCAACTCTCCATATTCAGAAGATGTGCTGTGCCATGGCATGTAAGATGGGGGTTTTACAGGGGCTGTCCAAAGGTCTCAAGTGGCAAAATCCAGAAGTGTAGGAAATGATGATGAGAGGGAACCAATAGGAGCTTCCTTTCTCCATCTGCAAGACTGTTCCAAAGGGCAGTTGTTCACTACAGCTTACCTCATTCACATGAGCAAGCAACTAGATGTGGTTTTCATGAAGTCATGTCAGTTTGGTAATGAACCACCTCATTCATATTCGTTAGTTCTTCTTCCCTGCCACTCCTTCCATTTTCCCTCACTATCGCCACCCTTGGATTATACTTCCCAATATGACATCATCATGAAAAGTGTTGCCTTGGACTTTGTTTTTCGGAGAACCCTAAAACTAAATATTTTGATTCATTCTTCCGAGAGATACTCCACAAACTGAAAAGACATTGCATGTGCTGCTTTCCCCAAGTATACTGCCATGAAAAGGATTTTACTACCATATACCTAAGAATTATATTTCAATAGATGAGCAGTTTCAATTCACACTTGCAACGAAATTTTAAAAAATAATGTTTTAGTGTTTTTCTAATGTCCATTGTCCTTTCACAATTCTCAGAGATATGTGTTCCACTAAAATGTTGGTCTAAGTGTACTTAAGAGTCTTTTTCTTCTAGTTATTTTACTTTACCAAGCATCTTTTCATAAACTTTAATTTGGAAGTATATTGTTAGAGCTTGAAATATTTCTATACTTTAAAAAAGCTTTGATGGTACATTGTTATAATAAAATGTATTTTTTAAAAATTCTTTTCATAAGTCAAACATTTTAAAAGGGAGGAGTATTGTTCTTAAAATTGCAGAGTATGAATATATAAAATAAGAGAATTTGTAATATTTTATCAATTCTTCCTCTACCAAACATGGACACATAAGATGCACTTTTTTTTTGGAGGGTAAAATATAAAAAGAAGTGATAGTTGTTAGAATACTGCTCCATCATCTGTACATTATGAGTAGAGGGAAGGTCACACTGTCAAAAGAAGGAAATTAATACATTAACAGGGAGGACTGAAGAAGTATCAGATTATAAATACCTCACTTGTAAGAAGTATTTAGGAAGTCTTATTTCCATTGATTCAATTGAAGTTGTCAGACATTTTTACTAATTAAACTATTCAATAATAGTAGTATGCTAGAGAGGAATTATATCTTCATTAGTAGGATGTTCAAAGAATCCAGAGGGACTAGGTAGGTCCTAAAGGGCATTATAATAGATATGCAGTTTTCACTTGAGGACAGGATGTTCAAGAAATGGGAGCTTGTCATAGGTCATTACAACATGAATAAATGAAGAATTCATAACAGTATAGGGTCTCAGTGAAAAAATGTATTACGCCCCCCTTCTTTTAAAAATAAGTTCTCTATGACCTTTTTGAAGTATTTCTTTCATGAGATATAACAAAAATCTAACAAATGCTTTCATTAAGCAGGTTCCAACACAACAAAAGAAAACACGTCACTCAGAGAATATCCGTTAAAATCTCAGCACAGAGGTGGTGATATCTTTTCAACAACAAACGATAGGCCTATGTGAACTTGGGTTAGACTAAGTGAGCAGATGTCTAATGCTTTAGGGAAGTAGCTGCACATCCATCTTGTTCTCCTCTGTGGAAAGTTGGGGAGATTATGGTTAGTGCTTCTTTTCAGTTTTGACACACTGACCTCTGAGAAAGTCGCCAAATCCCTGAGAACATGAATTTCCTTTCTGTCAGTTCAGCCTTCATTTATATGAAGCAACCATAGTAGAAACTTATAAAACTCATCTAAATGTAATGGTCACTTGTTTGCTTGAATCAAGTAAAATTACACAAGTTCATATACTTTTTTCAGAAAGTTAGGTAAAAGTGGTCCATACAATTTGTCAATAGTGATCCTGAAGAAAGCGTTTTGAAAGTCATACTTTCTTACTCAATGTGTTTGTTATATTGAAAATATGTCAGACAGGGTAGGAAAAAAAGAGCAACTTTGAAATAAGTGGTCTATTTGCTTTGGTAAAGAATACAAGTGTATCTTTAGAAGCTAATGATTAGGAAGGAAAGGAAAAGAGAAGGGAGGAACTGGGTAGGGCTTGGTCAGAATAAAAATAGAAATAGTCTGTGATAGAAGCTTGGAAACATATAACTATTGCTGATTGGATGTTTGGCATCATGGGGAGGCAAGAGAGAAAGAGAGAGAGAAGGAGTAGCATATTTGCTATTTTTATCTGAAATAGGCAACTTCAAGCAGTAGCCTTTCTAAGATCTGTGCTATAAACTAGCCTCCTAGGCTGTGAGCTCCTGCAGAACTAGGTCTGTGTCTTCTTTCTATCTTTATTCCCAGCCCATCACACAGCATGTGGCAGATAGAAGATGTGCGATAGATGTTTACTGAATGAATAAATGACCATGCAGCTATTTAGTAAGAGGGAAGCACAAGCAAGCATGATAGAGAAACACAAGGAAGTGAGAACACAAAGGATGTTATCTGTCAGTGACTGCCACATACAGAGGAGTAGAGAAACAGATGCAGCCCGAGAGAGCCCTTATTTTTTATCTACTGTTTCTACCATTCAAGCTTTATGAGATTCTTAATGGAAACCTCCTTGTGCAAAGACATCAAAGGTGTCTTGGTATTTTTTTTTTTATTTTAATCACTGCTGAAACCTCAGATTCTTTCTTGAAATACTACGTTATCTTTTGCGATGGTACTATAAGAGAATAGGAAATCCATACCCAAACCATGGTCTCACTCTCCTTTCCTTGACCCCTCTATGAGCAGTTTGGTTTTACTTCTATATCAGAGACATGCATATTCACAATAACATTTACTTTATTTACTTGCACAGCTCACAATTCATTGCCCCCATTTGATCGTGGAATGGCTTGGGAATGTATTCCAGTCATATTTTATGTTTATAATTAAGAAAAATATTGGCTCAAATCCCAATATATAGAAATAACTTTTCCCCATCTACCACAAAATGTATTCAGTGGTTATTTGTTTGGGATGTTTTTATGCCCTCAAACACCAATTCAGAAAAGAACGCAAGGTAAGTCATTACTTAAAGCGCAGCTATCCTTTAAATTGAGTGTTTAAATGACCTTACGAATTTCTGTTTTCTCTAGGTGACATTCACACTAAGTTTATGGTTTAACACACCAGCATGTGATTTCCCTGAATACTAGCCTGAAAAATAACTGCTCACACTAGAGGATACTCTCCATGATGTCCCCCTATAGCAACTGTGCCTGTCCCAGGATTACACTCCACTCAGCACATACAGGGGTATCCAGACCCAAGTCCTCATTTATAGCTGACTCCAAGCTAGCTGACACCTTGTTTTGACACACAATCCCATCACTCTTAATTCTAACCTTGGCTACTTTCTTGTTTCTGGTTCTATCTCTCCACTTCATCAAACACTACCATTAACAAAGCCTTTTTATTTCTACCCAAACCAGAACCCTTGAACCTATATATCACCCCAGGAGGCAGTATTCATCTGGTTTTCTGCTGACAGAAACAAGTTGTGCATTATTTTGTGCTACAATGGAATATACCATACAAAACATGCATCATTGCCTGTGTTGATAGATGATTTATTTATTTATTAATATTTTATTTATTTATTTGACAGGGAGAGAGAGAGAAAACAAGCAAGCAGAGAGGCAAGCAGAGAGAGGGGGAAGGCAGGCTCTCCACTGAGCAGAGAGCCCGACGGGGCTCAATCCCAGGACCCTGAGATCATGACCTGAGGTGAAGGAAAAGGCTTAACCCAGAGAGCCACCCAGGCGCCCCAGGTATATTATGTTCAATTACAGACTCTCAGCATGACAAATCATCAACCAAATAGATACAAACATTCTTTCAGTTCTCACCTTTTGACAGCTTCATCAACAAAATACATAGTTACAAAAATGTATACACTAGCTGTTACCACGCCCATTGTGATTTCCTGTTGTTCAAGGATTAGCAGACCTCAATCCAAGCAATGACCTCATGGCACAATTCTTTTTTTGTCAAATCCCCACTCTTGAGCCCCATCTCCCCTTTACATTCCCTTATGCTTCATTTTGATCACCCTTGTCTCATTGTTCTACTGACACCTATTATCTTCTCAAGGATACACTTCCTTCCCAAACTCATACAAACTAAGTTGCTATTACTGGTAAAGTTTATTAGGAAATCACATCTAGAGTGGCTTCATTCTAGTGATGGACAATTGTTTTTTTTGTTTTTTTTTTGACAATTATTTATTAATGGTGAGATCTCAGTCATCAACAACAAAATTAAGAAGACATATGGCAAGGAAGAATCCTTTTCACAAGAAACTACTTACCCCCTCTACTTAAAACAGACCCACCTTCTACCCTTAGTCCTCAGCTTTCCAAAATGTAAATGGTCAATATTATGAAACCTTAAACATTCCTGAAAGAATAATTTAGTGATTGCCTCACCTATCACTGCCAATAATTAGATTTCCTATCAAGTCCTACTGTTTCTTGTTAACCAAGTATCAATTTAATCAATTCAATAAAAAGTTAAAACATCCCTAGAATGTATCTGATGGATTCTACACTGTTCTGTATTCAATCAAATTCTTGATTCTAGAGTCAATTATTTAAAAAAAGAAAACCTATGATTTAACTGAGCAAAATTTAGCAAATTCCATTGCTAAGAGCTTTATCTATGTGTCACTAACTGATTAGGCCCTCATAGTAAACTTAAAGATCTTTGTCCAGATTTGACATCCATACCACAGACCACAAAACATCTCTTAAGATAAAAATAATAGGGGCGCCTGGGTGGCTCAGTGGGTTGGGGCCCTTGCCTTCGGCTCAGGTCATGATCTCAGGGTCCTGGGATAGAGCACTGCATCGGGCTCTTTGCTTGGCAGGGAGCCTGCTTTCTCCCCTCTCTCTGCTTACTGCTCTGCCTACTTGTGACTTCTCTCTCTGTCAAATAAATAAATTTAAAAAAAAAAGATAAAAATAATAAACCTTTTCCGTTAGGTAAGATAAAAGAAAACTTGATTGGTAAGAGTGACTTAAATAACAAAACCTATGTTTAGCAGGAATGTAGAATGACCCAGTCTCAAAAGTAATTATCCTAAAAGTAATGGTGAGTGAAATTGAGTTTAAAATTCAATCCTCACATTGAAGGGCATTATCAATTCTAAATCTGAGATTACAAAGAAAAACAAAACTTGCTCATTTTCATATCATGCTTTTGTATGATGATTCTTGGTGTTCCCTCCTCATCCCAACTGGAATGCACCATTCTCCTTGACCACTTGACAAGGTTCTTTCAAAACCCTATTCAAATGCTACCACTTCACTAAAGTCCTTCCAAATTATGATGGCACACTAATGATGGGACAATTGGACATTATGTGCTTCATGATATGGATGTGATACATTGGAAAATATCCACTTCTACCTATAAATTATTATTGTGAAAAAAGTTAGAGCTTCCATCTAATGAAGCTACTCAATCTCATAATTAGTTTATAGGAAGCAGTTAAATCACACCCAAGAGAGGCAATTAGTCAAATCCAGAATATGGGACATTCTCTGGGGCCAATTAGCAAGATTAAAGAAAAAAGTTAGGATGACTATCACAAAATAAAAATTATTGATTAGACATAGTAACAAATTGTAATGAGTAGCTCTTGTTTTGGTCCTGATTTCCAACAAATCTTTAAAAAACATTTTAGAACAATTAGGCAAATTTGAATATGGGCTGTGTATTAAACAATATTAGAAAATGATATTTAGTTAGTTACATGTTATAATAAGAAGCGTTATATTAGAAATTATTGAGGCTGGTGGTAGGTATGGGAGGGTTCATTAAACACCACTCACTACTTTTGCATATGTTTAAAAATTTACATAATAAAAAGATTTAATATGCCAAATATCTACAGAGGGAAACAAAGCCACAGAACTCTGTGCACAATTTGGTGAACAAGAACCCCATCGGAGCTTACTTTCCCAAGAAGAAAATGCAATATAAATCATTTTGAAACAAATAATTAACACATTATAATCTCTTAGTACTCCAGAAGAAAAGTACAATGTGTCATGAGAGTGTACTGTAATTGGTATTGTGCCTGGCTGCCTACAGGCCCCTACATGCCTCTCAATACTCATCTCTAGCATCACCTTAGCTCTCTGAGTTATCTTGTCCTCTCTAGGACATTTAGTCACTTTCTCTTTTGTCCCATAACTCTTATATCACATGCATTTTTATCTGTAACATCTATTATAATTTACTGTATATATCTGTTGGCATGTCCGCCCAAACCATGCCCACCTGCCCTTGCACCCCAACAAGTTTATAAGATCCTTAGTATCTGGGACACTATCTGATCCAGTTCTGTGTTCCCTGTACTCAGTTAACTATGGGCCCATGGAGACAGTACCTGATCCCACTATAACAAACTTTTCACCTATTGGTATGGGTACCCATTGGTAAACATCCCCAGAATAAATTTTTTGAAAAGAAAAGTTTGTGAGGGACACAGCCTTTTGACAGGCATTCCTGCCTGCCCCTATGCTAAAGCCACCACATCAGGCCAGATGCTAGAACTCAGATGGATAAATGCACCTTAATCTGGTTCTTGACACCTCTACTACCTAACTTCACTGTTTGTGTCCCTTCACCTCTTTCACTGCAGGTTGGTGTGTGGATCCTTTCTCTGTCCCTTAGAAAACTTCTCATTGGAGGTAGAAGAACCTAGACTCAAAGTAGAAAGCAGCTAAACTCCAGCAAGAAAACAAAGTATCTCCCTTCTCTCTAATGTGCACAGGGTTTTCTGTACCTTACAGAATTTGTCTTATCTGATAATCAAAGGACCCATCTAATGCTGGGATTGTGATCACAACCAAAAGTAACTTTTCATTTTATTTTTTTTTATACACCGTGTATGCAGATAATATGCACATAGGCTTTGGAGAGATGGAAAGGACAGTAAGTAAAAACAAGGAGTCTGACCTCAAACTTTACTATGCTTGTGGGAAAGCATTGTCCCAGTCTCATTAAAAACAAACAAACAAACAAACAAACAAAAACTTTCAACTGGGTCCAGCAACAGGGTCTATGATTTAGTAATTTCATTTGAACTCAGCCTATAACTTAATAATTCCTACTGATAAAAGGAGGGTGTGTTTGGGTTAGACTCAGAAATGCCTCCTGGTGTAAAGCCTGGCCATTGGATATGGTTAAAGAGAAACTTGGAAAAATATTACTGTGGCAGTCAGCTCTCCCCCTTCATGCAAGCTAAGATGAGGAACAAGGCAAGGGTATCTATTCTCTTACCACATCTGCTCAACATTTTGCTGGAGGTTCTGGGGGGGGGGGGGGTGGGACTAAAGATAACAAGAAACAGAAAGCAGTGGTATCCAGACTGGAAAGGAAGAAATAAAATTGTCTTTTTCATATACAACAAGATGTCTTATAAAGGAAATACTATGGAATCTATAAGAAAGTGCCTAGGATTAAGAAGTGAGTTTAGAAATTTATGGATACAATGTCAATACATAAAGTCAATCATATTGTCATACATTAACATCAGAAGTTGAAATTTTAAAAATAACAACACCATCTAAAATAGCATGAAAATAAAAAACTTAGAGAAAAATTGGACAAAAAGTATATAAAATGTATAAATGAAAAATTGCAAGGCACTGTTAAAAACAATAAGGAGGTCTTGCATAAATGAAAAGTACATTGGATTCATAGATCAGAATCCTCAATCTGGCTAAGAATCCATTTCCCACAATCTGGCCTATATAGTAAACGCCAATCCATTCAAAATCCTAGCAGTCTTTTTTATTTAATTTTACATGACTATTCTAAAATTCATACAAAATGCAAAGGATAGAGAATGGTCAAAATAACTTCAAAAAGAACAAAGTTGGAAGATTTATAGTACCTGAATTTGAAGCAATATAAAAGTACATTAATCAGAAGTATGATATGGCCATTAAAATAGAGAAATTAGACTTTATTAATAGAGTCTGAAATAGACCCACACATATGTGCTCAGCTGATTTTTGACAAAAATGCAAAACAATTCAGTGAAAAGAAAATAATCTTTCAACAAATGGTCCTTAAATTATTAGCATCCATATGAAAACTGATAAACTGCCATCCACACCTCTCCATGCAAACAAAAGTTAACTCCATGTGGATCACAGGCCTAAAGGCAAAGTCTAAAACCATAAAACTCCTATAAGAAAACATGGGAGAAAATGTTCATAATGCTGAATTAGGCAGAGATTTCTTACAGGCATCAAAAGGATGGAGGTTGTTGGGGGGAGGTGGGGTTGGGAGAGGGGGAGGGGGTTATGGACATTGGGGAGGGTATATGCTATCGTGAGTGCTGTGAAGTGTGTAAACCTGGTGATTCACAGACCTGTACCCCTGGGGATAAAAAATACATTATATGTTTATAAAAAAAAAAATTGGAAGGGAGGCGAACCATAAGAGACTATGGACTCTGAAAAACAACCTGAGGGTTTTGAAGGGTCGGGGGTGGGAGGTTGGGGGAACAGGTGGCGGGTAATAGGGAGGGCACGTATTGCATGGAGCACTGGGTGTTGTGAAAAAACAATGAGTACTGTTATGCTGAAAAAATAAATAAATTTAAGAATTGAAAAAAAAAGGATAATGCATAAAAGATCAAATTAACAAACTGAACTACATCAAAATTAAGAACCTCTGCTCTTTCAAAGACTCTTTTAAGAATATGAAAGACAAGCCACAGACTAAAATAAAATATTAGAAAATCAAGCATCTGGTAAAGAACTTAAAACAATATATTATTTAAAATTCTTAAAAATACTCAACAATAAGAAAACAAACAAAATACACAAAATATTTGAGAAGACATTTGGCCAAATAAAATATATGGATGACAAATGAGCCATCTGAATGTGAAAAAATAGCCAATATCATTAGTGATTAGGGAAATGCAAATTAAAATCACAGATACCACTACACACATAAGGAATGGCTAAAATTAAAAACAAAAAAACCTGCTAACACCAAATGCTGAAAAGGATGTGGAACAACTGCTTGTGGTAGTGTAAAAGGGGACAACTTTTTTGGAAAACACTTTGGCAGTTTCTTATTAAATTAAAGATGCAATAACCATATGACTCAGATATTCCATTCCTAGGCATTTGGCCAAGAGATATGAAAGCATAGGTCCATGCAAATTATTGTATGCTAATACTCTTAGCAGCTGTATTGGTAATAACCTAAACTTGGAAACAATCTAAATGTTCACCAAAAGGTGACTAGATAAACAAATCGTGATATATCCATGAAATGAAAAACTAATCAGTAATAAGAGAAAATAAAGTATTGATACATTCAGCAGCATGGATGAATCTTAGGTATGCTGAGTGAAACAATGCAAGTTAATAATGTATACTTTCATTTATATAAAATTTTAGTTTTCCTCCAATAACCAAAAGAAGTTGTCAGCTTGCAACAATCTGTTTGAGATAAATGGGCTAAAATAGAGGATTATCCCAAAGATCTGGAATTAGAAAGAAAAAGAGTGATCTGAATGTTACTAGCATTAAGAGCCCAATAATTACTACATAAGCAAAACATCATTTTAAACTCATCACTTGCTTGGTGTACAGTGAAAAAAATCAGATCACTGGTTGCTTATATATGGGGAAGGGTGGGAGAAGGGTATAAGAGGGGAGAATACAAAGGGGCATAAGAAAGATTTGGAGTGTTGATGAAGGATGGGTTTATTATCTTGATTATGATGTCATAATTATGTCATTTGTTACGTCATTATGTCATTTGTTAATAATGATGTCATGATTATGATTATGATTATGATTGTGGTTTCACAAATGTGTGTGTGTGAAAACTTATAAAATTATACACATTAAATACTGTATGTCAATTACACCTTCATAAAGTTTTTTAAAAAGCTTACAGTAAACATTATACTTAAAACAGAAATACTGTGGGGGAGGGGCAAGATAGCGGAGAAGTAGGAGACCCTATTTCAAGCGGTTCCCTAAAGTGAGCTAATTATCTACCAGAACATACTGAATACCCATGAAATCAGCCCGAAATGTAGGATTATACACTTCTCGACCTCTATGGGGGCAGAAGACACCAGTGGAGAGGTAAAGCAGAGTGGGAATGCTCAGACTGATAGACTGATACCAGAGGATAAACAGAAGGGGGAGGAAGCCATCAGAAGTGACCCATTGGAAAGTAATACTCCAAAACAAATACAAATACCACAATACAAAAGTGCCCTGTGATTGGGGACTAGCATTAATTTGGAGACCGAAGTCTGGGTGCAATTTGCTTTCCACTCAACCTCTGAAAAGCCACAAAAAGCTGTCAAAGAACAAAAACCTCCAGAGAACAAAAGTCTGAAAAACCGATTTCCACAGAGCCCAGCCCCTTGGTAGGGGACAGGAGGATTCAACCCAAGCAAGACTGACTGAAAAACAACATGGCAGGCCCATCCCCCAGAAAGCCAAAAGAATGAGAAGACAACCACCACAGGGTCCCCATAAAACTGTAAAACCCCAATTTCAGGGGAAAACAATATATTAACCTCTCAGTATTGCCCTAAAACCTGTATATTTCATAGATTCAACTTTTATTTTTAATTCATTCTCACTATTCTTGTTTTTCTAATTTTTTTAATTACTTACCATTACAACTAGAGGTTTAATATAACATATTCCATAATAACCTTTTAACTTGAACTTTTTTTCAAACATATGCATGTGTTTTTCTTTTCTATTTTTTAAAATATACATATAGATATAAACTTCAAGGTAATCCTTTTTCCCTAATCAATACTACCCCTATATATAAGCCAGTTTTAATCCCCCTTTATCTCTGGAAAGTTGAGTCCTTTAACAAAGATATCAAGATATACCCAGGGAGAATCAAAATAACCTTGTTCACCCACATCAAGGATTTATAACCACCCTCCTATCTTTTTCTTCTGTCAGTGTTTCTGTGTATTTGTTTTTGTTCTGGTATTATATAAATCCTATCCTTGGGATTCATTTTGGCTGGGTTCTTTTTTTTTTTTTTTCTTGTCATTTACTTTTGTCAGTCTTTTTGTTCGCTTGTTTTTATTTGTTTACCTTATAAATCTTACCTTTGGGGCCTATTCTGGCTGGATCTTCTCTCTCTCTCTTTTCTTTTTTCTTTCCTTTTGGTGGTGACTTCCAACTACTCAGAAGCATTCCAGAGTGCACCTTGCCTGGGTTGTGGATGATATATTCAGCTAATACATTCTCTCAACCACCTCTCACTAAAATGAGTAGGAGGAACACCCAACAGAGGAAAAATTCAGAGACTGTGTCCTCTCCATCAGAACTATTGGATATGGACATAAACGGTATGTTGGAAAGGGAATTCAGGGTAACAATTATCTAGGCAATGGTTAGGATGGAGAAAACCATTAGTGAAAACATAGAATCTCTAAGGGCAGATGTGAAAGCCACCTGGGAAGAAGTTAAAAATGTTATCAATGAGATCCAACATAACCTAAATACTCTAACAGCTAGAGTAACTGAGGCAGAAGTTAGAATAAGTGATCTAGAGGACAAACTGATAGAGAAAAGAATCAGGAGGAGGAATGGAAGAAACAGTTTAGAAGCCATGAAAACAGAATTAGGGAAATAAATGATGCCATGAAATGTTCCATGCCAGAATAATTGGGATCCCTGAGGGAGTGGAGAAAGAGAGAAGACTAGAAGATATAGTTGAACAAATTCTTGATGAAAATTTTCCTAATCTGGGGAATGGAACCAGCATTCATGTTTTAGAGACAGAAAGAACACCCCCAAGATCAACAAATCTAGAAAGACACTTGATTGTAAGGCTGGTGAATCATAATTTTAGACAAGAGCTTCTTGTCTAAAGAAGCTGGGGGAAGAGATTCTTTATGTACAGAGGAAGGTCCATCGAATAATGTCAGACCTGTCTACAGAATACAGAATAATGTCAGATCTGTCTACAGAAACCTGACAAGTCAGAAAGGGCAGGCAAGACATATTCAGGGCACTAAATGAGAAGAACATGCAGCAAAGAATACTTTATCCAGCAAGACTGACATTTAGAATATATGGAGAGATAAAGAGCTTCCAAGACCTGCAAGGTTTAAAAAAGTATGTGACCACCAAGCTGGCACTACAAGAAATATTAAGGGGGAGTCCTATAAAAGAAGAAAGAACCGAAGACTGACAAAGAACAGAAATTCACAGAGACAATCTATAAAAATAAAGACTTTACAAGCAACATGATGTCAATAAAAACCTATCTTTCAATAAATTACTCTCAACGTGAATGGCCTAAACACCCCCATCAAATGGCACAGGGTTACAGATTGGATAAAACAATAGGACCCATCCATATGTTGTCTACAAGAGACCCGCTTTGAACCTAAGGATACATCCAGACTGAAAGTGAAAGGATGGAGAACAATCTTTCATGCCAATGGGACTCAAAAGAAAGCTGGGGTAGTGATTCTTATATCAGATAGATTAGATTTTAAACTAAAGACTGTAGTCAGAGATAAAGAAGGACACGATATCATTCTCAAAGGGTCTATTCACCAAGAAGTTCTAACAATTGTAAATATTTATGCCCCAATATGGGAGCAGCCAACTATATAAGACAACTGTTAATCAAGATAAAAGAGTCATACTGATATGAATACATTAATAGTAGGGGGATCTTAACATGCCCCTCTCAGTAACAGATCATCCAAGCAGAAAATCAATAAAGAAACAAGAGCATTGAATGACACATTGAACCAGATGGACCTCATACACATATACAGAACATTCCACCCTAAAACAACAGAATACTCATTCTTATCAACAACACATGGAACTTTTTCCAGAACACACCACATACTGGGTCAAAAATCAGGGCTCAACTCATACCAAAATATTGAGATTATTCCCTGCATATTCTCAGACCATAATGCTTTGAAACTGGAACTCAACCACAAGAAAACGTTTGGAAGGAATTCAAACACTTGGAAGCTAAAGACCACCCTGCTTAAGAATGTTTGGATCAACCAGGAAATCAAAGAAGAACTTAATTCATGGAAACCAATGAGAATGAAGACACATTGGTCCAAAACCTACAGCGGTCCTAAGGAAGAAATACACAGCCATCCAAGCCTCATTCAAAAAAATGAAAAATCCAGAATATACCAGCTCTCTTTACACCTTAAAGAATTGGATAATCAACAACAAATTAAGCCAACCCCATACACAAGAAGGGAAATAATCAAGATTAGAGCAGAGATCAATGAGAAAGAAACTAGAGATACAGTAGAACACATCAAGAAAGTAGAAGCTGTTTTTTTGAAAGAATCAATAAGATCAATAATCGACTGGCTAAACTAATCCAGAAGAAAAGAGAGAGGACCCAAATTAATAAAATTATGAATGAAAAGGGAGAGATCACAACTAACACCAAGGAAATAGAAACAATCATCAGAAATTATTATCAACAGTTATATGCCAATAAGTTAGACATCCTAGAGGAAATGGATGCATTCCTGGAAACTTATAAACTTCCAAAACTGAATCAGGAAGAAATTGACAACCTGAATAGACCAGTATCTAGTAACCAGATTGAAGCAGTGATCAACCCCCCCCCCCCAAAAAGAGCCCAGGACCTGATGGATTCCCTAGAGAACTCTACCAAACACTCAAAGAAGAAATAATACCTACTCTCCTGAAGCATTTCAAAAAATAGAAACATGGGTGCCTGGGTGGCTCAGTGGGTTAAAGCTTCTGCCCTCAGTTCAGGTCATGATCCCAGGGTCCTGGGATCGAGCCTCTCATCAGGCTCTCTGCTCAGCAGGGAGCCGGCTTCTCTCTCTCTCTCTCTCTGCCTGCCTCTCTGCCTACTTGTGATCTCTGTCAAATAAATAAATAAAATCTTTTAAAAAATATATAAACAGAAGGAAAACTTTCAGACTCTTTTTATGAAGCCAGCATTGCCCTGATCCCTAAACCAGGTGAAGACCCCACCAAAAAGGAGAATTTCAGACCAATATCCCTGATGAATATGGATGCCAAGATTCTCAACAAGTCCTAGCTAATAGGATCCAACAGTACATTAAAAGATTATCCACCAAGATCAGGTGGGATTTATCCGTGGGATGCAAGTGTGGTTCAACATCTGCAAATCAATCAATGTGATAGAACAAATCAATAAGAGAAGAGAGAAGAACCACATCGTCCTCTCAAATGATGTAGAAAAAGCATTTGACAAGATACAGCATCCATTTCTGATTAGAAAGCTTCAAACTATAGGGGTAGAGGGAACATTCCTCAATTTCACAAAATCTATCTATGTAAAACCCACAGCAAATATCGTCCTCAATGGGGAAAAGCTGACAGCCTTCCCTTTGAGATCAGGAACATGACAAGGATGTCCACTCTTGCCACAGTTGTTCAACATAGTACTAGAAGTCCTAGCAACAGCAATCAGACAACAAAAAGAAATAAGAGGTATTCAAATTGACAAAGAAGAAGTCAAACTCTCTCTCTCTCTTTGCAGATGGCATGATACTTTATATGGATAATCCAAAAGACTCTGCCCCCAAACTACTAGAACTCATACAGCAATTCAGTAATGTGGCAGGATACAAAATCAATGTACAGAAATCAGTTGCTTTCTTATACACTAATAATGAAAATATAGAAAGGGAAATTAGAGAATTTATTCCATTTACTGTAGCACCAAGAACAATAAGATACCTGGGAATAAACCTAACCAAAGAGGTAAAGGATCTGTACTCGAGGAACTACAGAACACTCATGAAAGAAATTGAAGAAGACATAAAAAGATGGAAGACCATTCCATGCTCATGGATCAGAAGAATAAACATTGTTAAAATATCTATACTGCTTAGAGCAACCAATACTTTCAATGCCATCCTGATCAAAATTCCACTGGCATTTTTCAAAGAGCTGGAACAAGCAACCCTAAAATTGGTATGGAAGCAGAAGAGACCCCAAATTGCTAAGGAAATGTTAAAAAAGAAAAACAAAACTGGGGCATCATGTGGCCTGATTTCAAGCTTTACTACAAAGCTGTGATCACCAAGACAGCATGGTACTGGCACAAAAACAGACACATAGACCTGTGGAACAGAGTAGAGAGCCCAGATATGGACCCTCAACTCTATGGTCAACTAATATTTGACAAAGCAGGAAAAGATATACAATGGAAAAATGACTGTCTCTTCAATAAATGTTGTGGGGAAAATTGGACAGCCATGTATAGAAGAATGAAACTCGGTCATTCTCTTACATCATACACAAAGATAAACTCGAAAAGGATAAAAGGCCTCAATGTGAGGCCAGAATCTATCAAAATCCTAGAGGAGAACATAGGCAGTAACCTCTTTGACATCGGCCACAACAACTTCTTTCAAGACATGTCTCCAAAGGTAAAGGAAACAAAAGGGAAAATGAACTTTTGGAACTTCACCAAGATCAAAAGCTTCTGAACAGCAAAGGAAACAGTCAACAAAACAAAGAGGCAATCCATGGAATGGGAGAAGGTATTCTCAAATGACACTATAGACAAAGGGCTGATATCCAAGATCTTTAAAGAACTCTCAAACTCAACACACACAAAACAGATAATCATGTCAAAAAGTGGGCAGAAGACATGAACAGACACTTCTCCAAAGAAGACATACAAATAGCTAACAGACACGTGAAAAAAGGTTCATCAGTAACCATCAGAAAGATTCAAACTGAAACCACATCGAGACACCAGCTTACACCAGTTAGAATGGCTAAAATCAACAAGACAGTAAACAACAAGTATTGGAGAGGATGTTGAGAAAGGGGAACTTTCTTACACTGTTGGTGGGAATGCAAATTTATGCAGCCACTTTGGAAAACATTGTGGAGATTCCTTAAGAAATTAAAAATAGAGCTACCTTATGACCCTGCAATTGCACTACTGGGTATTTACCCCAAAGATACAGATGTAGTGAAAGGAAGGGCCATCTGTACCCCAGTGTTCATAGCACCAATGGCCACAGTCACCAAACTGTGGAAAGAACCAAGATGCCCTTCAACGGATGAATGGATAAAGAAGATATGGTCCATATATACAATGGGGTATTATGCCTCCATCAGAAAGGATGAATACCCAACTTTTGTATCAACAAGGACAGGACTGGAAGAGATTATGCTGAGTGAAATAAGTCAAGCAGAGAGAGTCAAGTATCATATGGTTTCACTTACTTGTGGAGCATAAGGAATAACATGGAGGACATTGGGAGATGGAGAGGAGAAGTGAGTTGGGGGAAACTGGAGGGGGAGAAAAACCATAAGAGACTGTGGACTCTAAGAAATAAACTGAGGGTTTTGGAGGGAAGGGCAGTGGGAGGTTGGGTGAGCCTGGTAGTGGGTATTAAGGAGGGCACATATTGCATGGAGCACTGGGTGTGATGCATAAACAATGACTTTTGGAACACTGAAAAAAATAAAATTAAATTTTAAAAAGAGAGAAACACTGCATGCTTCCTCTTTAGGGATCAGGAAAGAAATATAATGCCCCTATCACTATCACTGCCACTGATTCAAAATCATGGGATGTCTTAGAAAACTCTTTAAGAAATAAAAAGGAATAAGAAATGCATAATTGAAAAAGGAAATATAAATGTTCCTTTATTTGTAAAAGATGTCATTGTTTAACTAGGGAGAAATAAGAAGACTCAAAAGAATCATCAGAGAAGGAAGATGGCAAGAAATATACAAGACTTAAAAGTTCTGATAAATAACCAGAAGATGATCTAAATAAAATAGAATCTTTCCATGCTCTAGAAGGGACATCTTAATAGTATGTAGATATTAGTTTTTGCAAGATTTATCTATATGTTCATTGCAGTCCCAATCAAAATCCCAGTTGTATTTTTACCTAATTAATAAATATATTATAAAGTTTTCATGGAAGAATAAAATTCCATAAATAGCATCATTTGTGATGTCAGGGATCTGAAGAAGCCCTGGTATCCCATGCAGTGGAGCAGGTAAATTAGATAGAGTGATGCGCACAATGGAGTCCTTTGTGGCTTTTGGCACAAAGAACTTGATATATACATAGTAATATGTTGGACCTTAAGTACACAGTGTTTAAAGGAAAAAGTAAGAAAATGAACAAGATCTATAATTTAATGCACCATGAGGCAATAAAATATATATTCACCCAAAACATCAATTCTTGTTTTTCTGGAACACATGTAAAAAAAAAAAAAAGCTATATATTGAATACATTAGAACAGTTGCCTGTAGTAGGGAGAACATGGCAGTGAGAAATGAGGAATAAAAGCAATGAAGAAATAAAGAACAGTCATGACTGAGCAATATGAGTAATTAACTCCACTGCACCTGAGGTGTTACTAAAATGAAATAAAGTAATTAAGAACAAACAGTCCTTAATATTTGGATGTTCTTTCTATAGTCAGTATAAATGTAGTGACAAAAAATTACATTGCCTTCATTATGGAAAAAATAATTCTACTTTGTATTTGTTTTCTACTACTTCATAACAAGTTATGACTATTTCCACGGTCAGGAGTTCAGGCCCAGATAAGTTCCCTGCTGTGTCCCCTGATCAAGGTATCACAAGACTACAATCCAGATTTTGGCTGGCTACATTCTCATCTGGAGGTTGGACTGGGGAAGAACCCACTTTCAAGCTCATTCAAGTTGTTGACAGAATTCATCTTGTTGTGGCTGAAAGACTGGGGTTCCCATTTTTATGATGGCTATCAGTCAGAGCCCACAGAAACACACAAAAGTACACACACACACACACACACACACACACACACACACCCCATAATGTGATCGTGGGAGTAACAGCCCATCACCTTTGCCATATTCTATTGTTGAAAGCAAGACAAAGTTTTCACTCAAACTTAAGGGCAGGACATATGCATAGGGGCTACCCAAGAGTCTATCTGTCACATGTATGAACAATATTTACATAATCATATTACCATAAATGCTGTTTATTAGCTTTTTAATTTTTAAAATCAACCTACAAAGGCAGTGTTAATAGTTATTAAAAGTTTCATAACAGGAGAAATAAAAAATATAAAAAGATATGTTCTAAAGTAGATATATAAACAAAGGGAGAGTATGCTTTTTTAAAATCATAAAGGTAACCTCCAGAAAAGCAAAATAAGATATAACTAAAAGGAAAATGTTAAGGGAATGAAGAATTTGCTGGTAGTTTAGATGGAATAAATTCTTCATCTTTTATAAAGGGAGTCAATATTTTCTAGTGGCAAATCTGGAAATCAAGTCACAAGTACAGTGTTTAAATGGGAATTAGAAGTAAAAAACAGAAACCATTAATTCTTGCTTGTGCGGACAGGCCAGGGGTGGGAGCAGGGAAGAAAGAAGATTTTTAATTTTTCCTTAGATCCTTATGTACCACTTGATTTTTTCCTGCCATAGGATAATTTTCATATTAATTTTAAACTTGTTTTAAAAATAAGATTTTAGGAAATGGGTGACAATATTCATATCAAATATAAAAGCTAGAAAGGAATGTAAAAATTATAAATACCATCTCTCTCTTTTTTTATAGCCACAGAAACTAAAGCACAGAGAAATGCAGTTGTGTACTCTGGATCATATCTGGCTGAATCTAGATAAAGCCTTGAGTAGAACTTCCACCTCCTGATTCCTATATAACACATTGCTCAAGTAGTTTTCATCCAAAGGCATAAAAGCTGGGCTGTGGGTTCCACTTCTAAATCTGTCAATAATTTGCATGGGGCAAGTCATTAATTGAACTTCACTTTCTTCATGTATAAACCTCATGATCATGTGTAGATCAGTGGTTTTCAACTTCGTTTTTTTAAAGCAGCAAAATTTAGTCATTAAATGAAATACTGGACTCTCAGATTTTTTTTTAAAGATTTTTTATTTATTTATTTGACAGACAGAGATCACAAGTGGGCAGAGAGGCAGGCAGAGAGAGGGGGAAGCAGGCTCCCTGCTGAGCAGAGAGCCTGATGCAGGGCTCGATCCCAGGACTCTGGGATCATGACCTGAGCTGAAGGCAGAGGCTTTAATCCACTGAGCCACTCAGGCACCCCTGGAGTCTCAGATTTGACAACAATTCAAAATGAAGAGGAAAAAAGTCAAACCTGAGCTTCTCTGGTTGAAGGGGGTCATATGAACACTTCAGGCTCTCTGCAGCCCTGACAGACCCTCTTCCAGATGTCTAGAGCTCTTTGGTGAATGCTCTCTGGCTATCCTCTAATTGAGGAGCTGGGTGAAGGGGAGGCCGAGAGTACATTTCTAACAAGCTCCCAGGCAGTGCTAATGTTGCTATCTCTTGGCAAGTCACTAGATGATCTCAATGCCTCCTCTAATGGCCCTCCTGAGATTTTACCTTTGCTTTACTCCTTAATACCCATTTCTATGAACCTATTGACAACAGAGGCCAATCACAAAGAGCACTGCTACCTCCCAGTTACTAGTGAAGGAGCCGATGTGAACCATGGAATTAGCATCAAGGCACCAGAGTGCAGTGATGGAGAATATAACTTCTGAGTATGACTGACCTGGACTAGAGTATCAGCTGTCCCACTTACTGGTTGGGTGACCATGGCAATTAACTTCATTTCTGTGAGCATCAGGTTTCTTATTTGTAAAATGGAGATAAAATTAGGTGCCCTCAAGGTTGTTGTGAGGATTAGAAATGACATTATGCTTCAAGGTCCCTAGCACAGTGCCTTGAGTATAATAAACAGTCAATAAATGTTAGGTATTGGAGGGACACAGAGGATATTTTAAAGAATTGTTTATAAGACTTTGGTATCAAAGCATCTATGTATAAGAAATCCCAACCTGTGGTTGGAAGACTCGAAGCAAATTTATAATGTCAAAGTAGGAGCACAGGGAAGTTTAAGCAGCAGAAATAAGCTACATAACTCTCACTAGGGTCCTACTGACTATAGGTGATCAGGACACCTGTATCATCATACTATGATAGTTACTCAGTGTATTGCCAGAAGGGATTGTTCATCTAAAATGTCTTTAGAAGAATAAGTAATAAATAAAATATGAAGCAAGAACAATTTTTTCTGAGTCATAACTAATTAAATCTTACCTAAAACATTGATTCCATCTCCCCAGTTTTCTGTGATTTTTTTCTGCTAAAACTTTACTATTGTAAGAAAAAAATATATTTCACAGTTATCCTCCAAACCAAGTATCAACATTTTTTCTGTCATACCATGTAATTCTTTGATATCTCCCTGCAGCTCACGATACATAAATTATCAAAATACATTTTTGAATATTCTATACTACAGAATTCTAGATTTAAAGAAAGACTATATCACTTTCCTGGGAAACATACCCAAACACTCTGGTTCTTTCTGATTTCCTTTGAAGTGGCACTTCCCAAGACAGTATAATTGATTATATGGGGTAGCCGAGAAATAAGTGATTTGGGGCCAAGGCATTTTGGCAGATTATTGTGCAAAGATAATCTATCAAAAGGTATTTTTACATTAACCTGCAATGACCCTAGTATTCCAGCTGCAACCAAAATGTACTTTCAGGAAGTTTAGCTGTGAATAGACAGCTAATTTAGGCAATAAACATAAAAAACTTTATCTGGGGGGCGCCTGGGTGGCTCAGTGGATTAAGCCGCTGCCTTTGGCTCAGGTCATGATCTCAGGGTCCTGGGATCAAGCCCCGCATCGGGCTTTCTGCTCCGCAGGGAGCCTGCTTCCTCCTCTCTCTCTGCCTGCCTCTCTGCCTACTTGTGATCTCTCTCTCTGTCAAATAAATAAAATAAAATCTTAAAAAAAAAAAAACTTTATCTGGTAGTAGAATGCGAAAGAATAAAGAAACAAAATGCTACAACTTCATCAAGTGACTATTGACTAAAAGCTTCACATATTTTCAAAAATAAAGATTAATTTATTAAAAGCATATAAGTAGCAGAAGGGCAACAATGCAGGCAAAAGAGTTTCCCAGATAATACTAAAGAGGACCCAAAAGATGAAGCTAACCCACACTTTTCCATAAAATGTATTTTGTTTCTTATATTCAAAGATTAACATATTTCCATTTTTATAATCATTAGATTATAAGGCATGTGAACTGATTTTGTCCCCAATTTTACTTCTGAGTTGTATGACCTTGGATAAGTCATTTAATTCTCTGAATTTTGACTTCTTCATTTATTTAATGAAGGGACTGACCAATGCAATTATAACTCTTAGTATAAATATATTTATTATAAAGTAATATATTATTTATTTTGTGAACATGTAATATTTATGATATAAATATAGAAAAGTTATAAACATAAATTTTCCTTATTTGTTCTGTGTTTATTTTTTAACCCTTTCCATATCCATTTTTATTTGGCACCAACCTTATACAAACCTAGAGTAATAAAATTTTATTTTATTTTTTTTAAGATTTTATTTATTTATTTTACAGGCAGAGATCACAAGCAAGCAGAGAGGCAGGCAGAAAGAAAGGGGGAAGCAGGCTCCCTGCTGAGCAGAGAGCCAGATGTGGGGCGTGATCCCAGGACTCTGAGATCATGACCTGAGCTGAAGGCAGAGGCTTTAACCCACTGAGCCACCCAGGTGCCCCAAGAAATAAAATTTTAAATGGTTAACATAAACTGTGTTTGAGAAGGAGGCATGTGTGGGTGAGAGAGAGCAAGAGATATTAAGTTCACACCTGAGAGAACACATATGTATTTAGGATACAGGGAATATGCCTCCTTATAAAACAAACCTAGGATGAGTTTTATTTAGCTGTGTATTTCATACTGCCACTTCCTAAAGGAGAAAGAATGCAGCTTTGGAATAGCCTGTACAGTGCCTGTCATGGTCTCACAGGCATTTAGGGGATTATGAGGCATCATGCCCATTGGAATTGTTTCTCCTCTAAAGAATACCTCTTCCTTCTCTTCCATGACATGTCTTCTTATTTATTTCCCAAAAGGCATAGTGTCTTACCTATGGTGGCACTCAATAAACATTGTGGATTGGAAGTAAATGCAAGCCAAAATGTAAGAAGAGCAAAATGTGGTTTCTCCCGCAGAAATTCTCCTCCTTTGGTAAGCTCCTTTCTCTTACTTTGATGTCTCAGTGTCCATCGTACCTACAAAGTCTGCCCTGTCTCTAGTTGTCAGCCTGCAAAGCTCCTGCAGCTTAGCCACCTGCTTCCTGATAACAGTTCACCAGCACACACCTCCCACACCAGATGGCTCCCTTCTCCTGCGTTTGCTTGGCAAGAATTTTCATTTCCACGTGTCCAGACTGGGACATGGGTGGGCACATCCAAGCATTGAGGCTCTGTACGAGCCGCAGCAAAAGAGGCCCAAACAGCCTAAATGAACTTGGAAGAGCTGTCTTTCTACACCATTTTGCAACCTTTTTTTTTTTGTTGTTATTTCCTTTTGGCGGGAAGGGGAGACATAAAAATATTTTGTCCTAGAAGCTTTGTTTCCCTCAATCGCCTATAGAATTCCTCACAAATTTTCCAGGTCTACTCAACAAGGCCATATTAGAGAATTGAGAAGATTTCTTTAATCTAAGTTTCACATTTGACCTTACAATTCTGTGTAACCTGATTCCAATACCACCATGATTGTGATTGTGAGATTAAGAATGGTATGCTTCTCAGGTGCCTGGGTGGCTCAGTGGGTTAAAACCTCTGCCTTTGGCTCGGGTCATGATCTCAGGGCCCTGGGATCGAGCCCCGCAACAGGCTCTCTGCTCAGCAGGGAGCCTGCTTCCCCTTCTTTCTCTGCCTGCCTCTCTGCCTCTCTCTCTCTCTCTCTCTGTCAAATAAATAAATAAAATCTTAAAAAAAAAGAAGAATGGTGTGATTCTTTAGGGCAGCTAGAATTACAGGTTTGGGAAGGAAGAATGTGTGGAAAAGGTAGACTTTACAAACTGCATGGAAACCAACTAGCAGATCATTTATATGAGCTATCAAAGGAAGTTTTCCTATCCATGTTTCAGAGATGCCCATCACCTCTTTCTTTATTTTGATTAAAATTGTTCAAAAGTAAATACAGTCAAAATGAGAGTCTAAACACTATAGAGTTGTGTTTACTTCCTCTTGGTGCATCTGTTATGGAGATAAAGGAAGGAATCCAGTCTTATTTCTATGCCCATTCCTCCTATTACATTTTATAAATTAAGGTACAAAATTGAGCTGGAAGTGGAACATAATACTCTTGGAAAAAACAAAAACAAGAATTTAATTCAATCTCTACCAACCACTTTTGTTCACTGAAAAATCATGATATATCTGAGTTAGTTAGCTCATTTTGTTAGATCCATGATCTCAAAACATAGCCAGAGAATAGTGAATCCTTAAGGTACACCAGGTAAACTCAGGTGTGGTCTTAGATCATGAGGTCATGATAGTCATAATATTGTGGAGCCTAAGCTAATGACTGCAGAGTAAACTAGTAATTTGTCTATAATTCTGGGGTAGAAACCTTTACTGATAACATTCAAAAATTGTGAACTTACCCTCACTGTCCAGTAGAGTAACTTTGGTTGTTCAGTTGGGTAGGTGGTTGATTATAGTAGACGTCAAAAGTGGGTTTAGATAATCCTTGCTGGTTTCTTGACATTACGAGGGCCAGTGTATATAAATACCACCTACAACATATTTACTCACAAATCCTACAATTCCATAAAATTATCCTCTCACCTGGAAAAGGAAATGAAAAAATCAGGAAAGATGATATCCTTGAATAATTTCCACCCCTACACATATTTTTCTCTCCTTGAAGCAATAACTATGGCAAAAACTTTAGGGCCAGCCAGTTTCATAACTAGCAGAAGGAAGGAAATCTTGTACATCCATCATCTTCTTAAAAAAAAAAAAAAATCTCCGTTAAGTCAAGGAGATGCCTCTATTCAGGAGAGTCGCCATGGAGCCTCAGAGGGTTAAAACAAACACTGTGAAGGTTCTTAATATTTGTAGCTGCTTCACCCCTGCCCTTCAGTTTTTGTCTGTTTCCATTACTCCTCACTTGAACTAGTCTAGCACAATGCTCTTCCTGTAGATCAAAGGTCCTGAAGCCAAAACCCAAAAGCTTGAAGAAAAAGAAAGTAATGAATATAAACATCACTTTTCAATCACTTTGCTTGTTTCCCAAAGCGTTGGTGTATTCATTTTTATTACTTTCCTAAAATGCTCTCAAGAAATAGTGAGAAAAGAAGTTAGGTAAGAAGAGAAAGAGAGAAAGAAATAAAAGGCCAAGGTTAGAGGCTGGTGTTTGGAGTAAGTAGTAAGTATGGCTGCTTACCCTGTGTCTTTCAGAAAGATTCCCCTGCCCCCAGAAATCTGCTGATCCCACCAGCTTTCTAAAATTTAAAATACCGTCATTTGGCTTACACAAATTTGAATTAAAATGCTGGCTCCTATTAAAATACAGTTGCAAATCTTGAGAAACCTTACATAAATGATTCATGAGACCCTTCATAAAAGTTGATTTTGATGGCAGTAATGGAGAAAAAACCTGAGCAACCTGAGAATGGGCTTAATAAAAAATAAAATAGAAATAGAAAAAAAAAGGACACCTGGGTGGCTCGGTTGTTAAGCGTCTGCCTTCAGCTCAGGTCTTGATCCCAGAGTCCTGGGATCAAGCCCCGAATCTGACTCTCTGCTTGGCGGGGAGCCTGCTTCTCCCTCTCCCACTCCTCCTGCTTGTGTACCCTCTTTCGCTGTGTCTCTCTCTCTGTCAAATAAATAAATACAATCTTAAAAAAAAAAAAGAAATAGAAAAAAAAGAGGGAAGAAAACATACAGAAAACGTATTGGTTGGCCTACTATAGATAAACTGTTACTGCCTGACTACAGGTCATTAGGTTTAGCAACAGAAATAGAATCACAGGTCATTTTCATTCACTGACATTATTTTCCTTCTCTCTCACAGAGTCATGGTGAAATGCGTAGACTCTGGCATCAAAATAGCTGCCTTGAAGCCTGGCTCTACCGCTTAAACTCTGTCTCACTTTAGGTATATCACATAATCCTTTCTAGTCTCAATTTCTTCATCTGTAAAATGAGTATAAGAGTGCCTATGCATGTGAAGATTAGTGATACGTACCACAAAAAATTCATAATTCAGTGTCTGCTTTAAAAAGTGTTTATCATCATCATTATCCTATGGGAATATCATGAAGAAACACAGAAATTGTGTAAGAAAATTAGGTAGTGAAAAGGTTACTTTTCTAAGGAAAATATTCTCATTTGATAATAATACTCCTTATAATTAAGCTCAAGGACAAATTGTGGTTTGCCTGTCCTGGATAATAACAGTCATCATTTACTGAGAAACCACTGAATGTGAGGCACAGGGTTATTTACTCCATGCATTCACGTTTAATGTAAGACAAAGTATCCCTTACAAAGTTTCAGTTATACGAGATGAATAAGCTATATATAACAAAGTAACAATACTGTATTGTAAACTTAAAATTTTGCTAAAAAGGCAAATATTACTTTATGTGATCTTACCACAAAAGAAAAGAATGGATATAAAGATATAAATAGATACAAACAAACATAATTAAATACATACTTTTGGAAGTGATAAGTTTATAGCCATGATTATAATGATAATTTCATTACTGTATACTTGTCTTCAAACACATCTAGTAGCATATGTTAAATATGTACAAACATCCCTCAAAAAAGTGGTATAGAAAAAAACAAAAAAAAAGCTAATTTTTCTAAATAATCAGGTTTTTAAAATTCCACTTAATACAGCAATTTTCTAGGAATTTTCCTAAGGAAAAAAGCCAGACCCATGCCCAGAAATTTATGTACAATGTTCATAGGCTTACATATAATTACCAAAACAATGAGAAGAAAACCTGGGTACCCAACAATGTAGACTTGAGTAAACACAGAATGTTCACCCTTCTAATGAAATACAATTAAGCTATTTCAAAGAGAAATATTTAATGCCATGGGAAATTATTCAAAATGTGTAAGCAAGGAAAACATTTTATAAAACATTGTTTACAGTATTATTTCACCTGTATAAATATTGATACAAAGTATCTAACACAGAGCCTAAATCAAAAGATACTTGATAAACATATGTAAATCCATAGAACAAATGCAGTAAGGATAATGCTTTCAGTGATTATGTAGGGGGTGAAGGGATTAAAAATGATCCTCGATTTCTTCTTTATGTTTCTCTGGCTTCTCCAAATTTTATATAATGAACAAATATTACTTTTCTTAAAAAAAAGAAAGAAAGAAAGAAAGAACGAAAGAAAGAAATTTTGACCATTCCAGTAAGTAAAAAATTCTAGGAAGCTCAGCAGAAGGGAAGCATTTATAGGAGACGAGAATGAAAATCCTACAAAGCAGGTAAGTGAGAGCTTTCAAAATTGAGCACAAGAAGCAGAACATGGGCTGGGCACCTGGGTGGCTCAGTGGGTTGAAGCCTCTCCTTTCACCTCAGGCCATGATCTCAGGGTCCTGGGATCGAGCCCCGCATTAGGCTCTCTGCTCGACAGGGAGCCTGTTTCCTCCTCTCTCTCTGCCTGCCTCTCTGCCTACTTGCGATCTCTGTCTGTCAAATAAATAAATAAAATCTTAAAAAAAAAAAAAAAAGAAGCAGAACTTGGGTAAATTCCCTTAGCAGGAGAAAGGGCTGCTGCAGCTGTTAGGATATGCAGCAGTCGTGAACCAAGAAGTAGGTACTCAAGATTCCCACCATTTGCAATGATGTGAATGAAGCCAGAGAGTTTTATGCTAAGTGAAATAAGTCAGTCAGAGAAAGACAAATACCATACGATTCTACTCCTACGTGGAAATTAAGAAACAAAACAAATGCGCATTGGGAAAAAATAGAGAGAGAGAGAGAGAGAAAAACCAAGAATCAGACTCAACCACAGAGAGCAAATTGCTGGTTACCAGAGAGGATAAAGATGGGGGGTTGAGTTAAATAGGTGATGGGGATTAAGGAGCACACTTGTTTTGATGAGCACTGGGTGATGTATGTTTAATCGCTATATTGTACACCTGAAGCTAATACTACACTGTATGTTAACTAACTGGAATTTAAATAAAAACTTGAAAAAATAAAATATTATGAGACCAAAAAAAAAAGATATCCACCTCCCTGAACATTCATTGGTAACATCAATGGCTACCACACCTGCTTAAAGCATGTAGACATTTTCCAGCATGTTGTGCAATAACCCCTATACAAGATCCCATGTGACCAATTCATTTTAGAGTTTGGTACAAAAAGAAACTGTCTTCTCTGAAGAGTCACTATAAATGAAAGCCACATACCTTAATTTTGAAAGGGTGTGGGTCTGACTCAGAGGGCCCAAATCTAAGCAGCCCTCTGCCAGTCATTACCTTTGTGATCTCAGCCCAGCTACTTACCCTCTTTAGCCTAGGTACCCTCATGTGAAAAATACATTGTAGAATAGTAACTACTTCATGGGCTTTAATGAGGACTAAATGAGATACTACATGTATAATAGAAATCATCCATTAATATCACCTATCTTTATTATTTCTATCAGATAAAAGAATTTATATGAT
Organism: Meles meles; assembly: GCF_922984935.1. Lineage (NCBI taxonomy): Eukaryota > Metazoa > Chordata > Mammalia > Carnivora > Mustelidae > Meles > Meles meles. The sequence continues at coordinate 30,896,823 of NC_060070.1, forward strand.
GCTCATTCTTTCCCTATTTGCCTGGCCTCCAGGGAGTCCCAAATAAAATTTAATCTTCAAAGATTCCTTATTTTAAATATTTTATTTATTTGTCAGAGAGAGAGCGAACACAAGCAAGGGGAGCAGAGGGAGAGGGAGAAGCAAGCTCCCTACTAAGCAAGGAGTCTGATGTGGGACTCAATCCCAGGAACCTAGGGTCATGTCCTGAGCCAAAGGCAAACACGTAATCAATGAGCCATCCAGGCATCCCTAATTTTCAATGATTCTAACTAAATTAGTCCTCATGAATATTTATTTACTTTGCTTTGGCAAGATTTTACTTACTTATTTCTATGTTTAGACAGTATCATACATTTAATATTTTTCACAAGGTGACGAAATATTTTCTGAAGGAAGTAACTCCATTAAAAAAAATCTCTTTATTAAACTTCTTTTTCTGGCTACCTATCTCATCTCCTTCATACTCAAACTTCTGAGGGTTTCCTATGCTCACTGCCTACTCTTCTTTCTCTTCAAACCTCTCTAATCTGATCCTAAATCCCATGGATATATTCAGTGCTCCTCGTTTCTGCCAGAAACATTGAAACATTTGAAACATTCTCTTTCATTTACTTCCATGATGCCCCTCACTTCGTTTTCTCCCCAAATCTCTGTCCCTTCTTTCCCTGTCTTCTTTACTGTCTCACTTTCCTCTAGTTGGCCACTAAACATGGAATAGAGATCTTCAAGTGCCAGACTTAGTGCCTCTTCTCTTTGTATGCTATACATTATACATTCATTCATCTCCCTGGTGATTTCATCTTACCCATGTTATAATCCACCTGATGATTCCCAAATTGCCTATAGCTTTAGGTGGGTACACCCCGTGGACTTCTCCACCAGATTTCTCCACTTAACATGTCTTAAAGACAACTTAAGTCCAGTTTTCTTAAAATTAAAACTATAGTTTTCCCCTTAATTTTTGCATAGCTTTATAAACCACCACCACCAACAACAACAACAACAAAAACAACAACAAATTCTCACTCTTCAACCCCACATGTTGTCTATTATTCAGTCTTATATAATTAACATCTCTCTCTTCCTCTGAAACCAACTTAGTCCAAGCTACTATCATCTTACACCTGTGTACCATACTAGTGTATCAGCCTTTTAATCAGTCTCTCAGATCCATTTTGCCCATCTCAAAATGATCCTCCGTGAATCTGCCAGAGTATTCTACTTAACTTGTAAGTAACTGTCTCTCCACTGTTTTAAATCCATTCATCTTAGATGAAGTACAAAGGCTTTAACTGACTCAGAAGACCCTGAGTGCTTTTGCCCCTACTTATGGTCTCAGTCTCATTTCATATTGCTCTCTTCTCTTTTTCCCCCAACTGTCTCAACTTCACTGGTCTCCTCCCAGTTGCTTGAACCTAACACCAAGTTCTTTCTCACCTCAAGGCTTTTGAATATCTGGTCCTTCTGCCTAGAATGCTGCTCCATTTCTCTCCCTTCCTATATTTAATTCTTACCTATCCTGATTTTATACCAAATAAACCTTCTTCTGAGACCCCTTCCCTGCCTCCTCAAGTTTGGGTCAGATCTTCCACCACATGCTCTTCTAGAATCAAGCACGTTCTCGTCATAAACCATTCTGTTTGCATTTACATGATTTTGAGATTATGTGAATAGTTTCCTGCCTGCTACTATACTGTAAATCTTATACAGGCAAAGACTATTTCTCTCTTGCTCAGCAGTGTTAATTCACAACCCAGCAGAGTCCAGGGTATCCAATACCTATCAACTGAAGGAATGCACAGCATATTTTATGCATGCACTCCTTTCCAGTCCTACTGCTTCTCTAAACTCACATCTGCATCATCACATTCCTGGGTTACTGCAATAACCCCTTAACTGGAATCCTTATCCACCTCCTATATTCTTCTCCCTCTAGCACACTTTATAACTCACTGCCAGATTAATCTTTTAAAACCACAACTCTGATAATTTCATTCCCAGTTCAAGAACATTGAGTAGTTTCCCACCATGAACAGAAAAAAAAATCAAAATTCCTTTTGGCCTCCAGCCAACCTTTCCAATCATACTTTTCCACTAGTGTTCACACACCCTATGCTCTGATTAAACTGAGACGCATATAATCTGTGACTCATATATATATATATATATATATATATGTTCATATATATATATATATGAAATGTATATTCTTTTTGCCACATACTGGATATCCTTTGCCACATACTATATATCATTTTCTCATACAGTTTTCTCCATGTAAAATATTTTATTAATGTTTCCACTATTTTTGCACAGCAAAATCTATGATCTTCCAAATGTAGCCAAAATTTAGCTCCTTCAAGAAGCTCTCTTTGATTTCCTCCAACTAGATATCACCACTCTTGCTTCTGAATCCTCATCCTTTCTTTTCTCTATCTCTAGAATTAAGGTTGTCATTTTCCATAATTCATCATAGCTATTTATTATGTGCAAGCCACACTAGACCGCAAACTCTTTGACAAACTGGGACACCCAGTCTTGCCTTATATATTGGAAGATCTTGCCTTATATATTGGAAGATCTACATGAACATTCATTGAATTTTTGGCTTGTGCAAATATGTGAATTATTTTAGTAATATGCTCCTTAAAGATTTCTTAATTAAAAAGGGAGAAAGTCCATCTACATTACTTCTCTTTTGTGGACAGAAGCTGGTTTTCATTGACCCAGTAGGTAATTTTCTTTGTGCACTCACTTAATTTCTTCTAATCACTAAAGTGGCAAAACGATACAGGAGAAAATTATACTCTTAGCCATTTCCTTCTCTTTTGATAGTAACTTCAGAAAGAGTCTGCTAGAGTCCCTTTGACAGAATATAATTACAGTGTATAGTTTTTATCTGTTTCTTATTAATCCCATTTTGGGGCTCATGCTGGCAATTGAAATTCTGTTTTTCTTTTTGCCTGTGCTACTACTTCCAGCCAGCTTGGACAGCTCATGCTGAGTACCCAAGCCACCTCTCTCAATGGGTTCCTGCCTCCTCTTTTGAAGTAAGGAGGCAAACCAGAGAGAGAAAGTGCCCTTTTTTGACAAATTTAAAGCATTTGAAGGTGGAAAGGAGAAAATTAACCCATCAGCATAGCAATGTGGACTGCAATCACAACTTTATCCTTGAAAATTCAGAATGAAGTGAATCCCAGGGAAAAGCATTCAGATTAAGAGATCTCATAATTAAGGTTTTAAATTTGTTTTATACATATAATATAGTTATGCAAATATAACCTATTATTAATAATAACTAGATGTGATCCAAAAGCCCAATATTTAATTTTGCTTGAGGTTGGATTACATATTATTTGAGAACCTGGAATTTTTAGGAAGTGACTCCATTTTTACTTCTGAGGTAGGATGTCCTAAGGCAGGACATTACAGTAGAAGTCAGGAAGCCTGTATTCTGGTACCAATTATCACTTATTGGTCATGAGTCCCTGGAAAAAATCTTAAATTTCTCTGCAAAGTTATTTTCCTTGAAATGAAAAGAATATCTACTCCACTTGCCTCTCTAGATACTTGTGAGAATCAAATGAGAACAAATGAAATCATGTATATGAAATCATGTTGTAAACTGAAAGCACATGATTTTATAGTTTTCAGACTAATCTAGTTAATATAGGATATGAAATTAAAATATTTCCAAACATTAACTTTAGAAATATTTGAATATTTAAACCAAATTTTAGCTTTGTCCACCTTATGAAAGAAGGTGATAATAGCATACCTCTATATATATTGATTGTAGTCTGTCCTTACTTCTTCCTTATAATCTATTCTTTCTTAAGTGAGTAAAACTACTCTTGAATCTTTTCTTCCTAAGACCTATGTCCTCAAAGTTGAAATCAATCCCTTTTTTCTCTTTGCTTTTTCCAAATTTAAAAATTGGATTTAAAATACTGATGATCTTAGGGGAAGACTGACAGAGCCAATGGATATCAGCTTACAATTGACCTTACTACCCCACAGTTCTTCTTCATGGTGTATCTCAACATTTATTCAGTTTTATTTGCCTCATTTATTCTATGCATTTATTGAACATATCTTATTTGAAAGGCAGTAGAGAATGTATTCAATGTAGAGTATACAAAGTTGTATTTGATTCTATCTTCGCTTTCCAGGAGTTTACACTTCTACTAGGGAAGATAAAACATGCAGACAGGAAATATTGTCAGGAAATGGTTCAGTATTAACAAGGAACTGATTTTTTTTTTAATCTGTTGAAGCTTTGTTTTAAGAAAGTAACTTTAACACGTGCTGTCCCAGGAATCTCACTTGTGAGGATATTTTCAATTCTCAGGAGCAATCATATACTTAAGTGCTAAAAATCCTAGGCTACCAGCATTTTTGTTAAATATTTTCACAGAAGATGTTTAAACAAATTTCCCAAGACCAAAGTATCTCCTGAATCTAATCAAGGCCCTCCCAGACTGTATTGCTAGTTCTTTTAAGCATGAGACAATGGCGTTTTTTTGTATCATCAAAATGTCCAACATCACTGGCTCCAAATGAAAATATAGCCCAATATGGTATTTTAAAGTGAAATAGTATATTAGGAATCTGATTCAAACTCTTATTTTACAGATTTGGAAAAACTGAAGCCCAAAGGATTTGGGCACAAGCCTAAGGTTCCACAAGTGATTTATAACTAATCTATGATTTTCTCTCTCTCCTCCTAGGTCTGTGTCTGTTATGCTATACTTTAAAAGTTAGAACTTTTGAACGGTACAGAAAACCATCAACAAAATGATAAGGCAATCTACTGAATGGGATAAAATATTTGCAAGTCATATATCTGATAAGGGATTAATATCCAAAGTATACAAAGAATTCCTACAACTCAATAGCAAAAAACCCATAAATAATTCAATTGAAAAATGTGCAGATCTGAAGATATTTGTCTGAAGAAGACACTTAAAATCTGAATATTTTTCCAAAGAAACATACAGATGGCCAATACGTATTTGAAAGATGTGCAATATCATTCACCATCAGGGAAATGCAAATCAAAACTTCAATGAGATATCGCCCACTAGAACAGCTATTATGAAAAAGACGGGTGATAACAAGTGTTGGTGAGGATGTAGAGAAAAAGGAACCTTCATGCACTGTTGGTGGGAATGCAAACTGGTGAAGTCACTATGGAAAATAATATGGAGATTCCTCAAAAAAAATTAAAAATAGAACTACACTATAACCCAAATCCCACTTTTTGGCATATATCCAAAGGAAATGAAATCAGGAATTTGAAGAGATGTCTGCATTCCCATGTTCATTGAAACATTCACAATAGCCAATATATGGAATAACATAAGTGTCTATCAATAGATAAATTGATAAAGAAGTTGTAGATACATATAATGGAATACTACTCAGCCATAAAAAAGAATAAAATCTTGCCATTTGTGACAACATGGATGGACCTTGAGGACATTATGCTAAGTGAAACAAGTCAGAGAAAGACAATTCATGATATCACTTAAATGTGGAATCTAAAACAAAAACATTAAAAAATAAAAAATAAATAAACACAAACCTAGCTGATAGAGACAGGGAACAGATTGGTAGTTGTGAGAGGCAGGGGTTGAGGGACAGTGTGAGGTGTGCAAAATAGGTGAAGAGGATCAAAAGATAAAAACTTTCAGTTATGAAATAAATAAGTCATGGGAATATAATGTACAGCATGGTAACTATAGTTAATAATACTGTATTGTACAATTAAAAGTTGCTAAGAGAGCAGATCTTAAAAGTTCTCAGTATAAGAAAAAAATTTCTCCCAGTCAAGTATGGTGATAAATTCTTACTAGACTTCTTGTAGTGATCACTTTGCAATATATACAAATATCAAATCATTGTCACACAGGAAACTAATATACTGTTATGTGTCAATTATACAACAATTAAAAGAAAAAAAAAGTCTGTCTCTGAGAGGTGAAGATAGGGTAAGAAGAGATATTCTGTAGAAGGATGGTAGAAAGGAACACTGGGCTCCATGTCCCTACCTATTTAAATCTTCTTTTCTCAACATGCTTTTGCGGATCATTATAAAGGGTGGTACAGTCCCGGAACAGGCACTGATTTCTCATTTAATGCCAACACCCTTCCATCTCCATTTAATTAGCTCTGACCAAAAACATGTTGCCCTCATATGTAAAAATTAAAAGCAAAACCAAACAAAACAAGAACAGAATAACTTTAAATACCCATAAAGTTCCAAACTATGACATTTTTTTCTTCCCTTGCCAACTTAACCCTATTCACAAATGTAAATCTTAGTTATAGAGATGTGCTTTAGGTTGGTTCACTAACTCTGGGATGGAATGCCAGTAATCTAGGTGGCTAGTGCTTTTACAGCATATTCACTCACATTCCCTCCCCTGATACTGAAGTTAAAGAGGCAAGCATTGCTATTGCAGAAATTATGCAGAAAAAAAAATGTATAAAGCATACTTCCAGACTCTTTCAACCCCAACTCAAATGTGATTATCTCAGAATTATTCCAATTGCAGGAACCGTGAAACTTAAGAACAGGGAAATCCAAATAAACTTCCTCTTAAACTTTAGGGGGAAAAGAGCATTTCAGATAAAATCATAAATATTTTTCTTATTCCCCATTTCTTTTACAATTCAACCCCTTTCTATCAAAACTTACACTGGGGGCGCCTGGGTGGCTCAGTGGGTTAAAGCCTCTTCCTTCGACTCAGGTCATGATCCCAGGGTCCTGGGAACCAGGGTCCTGGGATCCAGGGTCCTGGGATCAAGCCCCATGTCGGGCTCTCTGCTCAGCAGGGAGCCTGCTTCCTCCTCTCTCTGCCTGCCTTTCTGCCTAATTGTGATCTCTGTCTGTCAAATAAATAAATAAAATCTTTAAAAAAAAAAACTTACACTGTATTGTATCTTTTCTACAAAGCTCTAGAGATGTTAGTTCATGAAGGCTAATACCATTATTGAATCTTAGTGCTTAACATAGTGAGTGGACATAGAAGGCACTATAATTGTTTAATATATCAGATAACAGCTTCAAAAAGATAATGGTCATTATTTTCAGATAATGCAAAACAGCTGAGAGAAATCATCCACTTTTTAATTCAATTTACTTATATGATCATAATGAACTTGATATATTAAGAAAATTATGTTGACTCATTAAGAGATAGCAGTGGCTGGGGCACCTGGGTGGCTCAGTGGGTTAAACCTCTGCCTTCGGCTCAGTCATGATCTCAGGGTCCTGGGATCGAGTCCCACTTCAGGCTCTCTGCTCGGCGGGAAGCCTGCTTCCCGCCCCTCTCTGCCTGCTGCTCTGGCTACTTGTAATATCCCTCTCTTTCTCTCTCTGTCAAATAAATAAATAAAACTTTAAAAAAAATAGAAATAGCAGTGATATCACTATGCTCACCTTACAATTCATTTTCCAATTTTAGGATGGATTTTTCCTTTTGTCTGGATCCCAAATAACTATCAAGTACACCATTTCTGTGTTGGGTACTATATTAAATAATTATAGATTCTCACTGAAGATGAAAGATCCCATCTCTTTAAGTTCTTTTAAAAATATTCTTACTGGATAAATAAGTTGACTGATTACTGAAGGTATCCATGTGGATAATTTAAAAAACTATGAAGTCAGGAGAAAAGTAGACAAAATTTTATATATTCTAAAACTTTCAAAATTAATATCTTTGATCGAATCTATGCATTCCTTTGTCATGAAATGAATTTAGGATCTACAACTTCAAAAGGAATAATTTTCTTTTTCCCTTGCTATTTTAATATTCCATTAAATTTGCCATAATCTTTCAGACTTTCTTTGTATTTTCATTTTTCAATCATACATGACCATTATTTGCTTGAAAAATTCACTTTCACTTGACTCTTAACATTTTCTCAAAACACATCATAGACAAAAAGTTCTAAGGTAATACTGAATTCTTCATTTTTAACAATATGTAAGAATGACTTCAGTCTTCTCCTGAAGAAGCTTCTTAGAGGTCAAGAAGAGATTTGCAATAGAAGAAACAGAAGGAAATTAAAATCTCTTAGTGTGGAGAGTCAAGATGGAGGAGTAGCAGGCTGAGATGACGTCAGGTAGCAGGAGATCAGCTAGATAGTTTATCAAACCATTCTGAAGACCTACAAATCCAACAGGGGATTAAAGAGAAGAATAGCAGCAATTCTAGAAACAGAAAATCAACCACTTTCTGAAAGGTAGGAGCTGAGGAGAAGTGAATCCAAAGTGACGGGAAGATAGACTGCGGGGGGAAGGGGCGGCTTCTGGTAAATTGCGGAGCAAGAGAGAACAAAATCTGAACTTTTGAAAGTCTGCTCCACTGAGGGACATTACTCCAGAGTCCTCGCAGGGACAGCATGGTATCAGGTCCCATGGGGTCACCGAAGAATTGGGGGTGTCTGAGTATCACAGAGCTCACAGGTATTAGAGTGGGGAAGCCAGCTAGAGAGACTGAGCTGAGGAGTGAGCTCTCAGCTTGGGGTTAATTTAAACTGTGATCTGTGGCACAGTCAGATCACTTCTCTTTGAGCAGGGACCCCACAAGCAGCAGATACGGGGAGACCTCCCTGGAAGAATGGCAGTGATCTACTGGGTTTGGAGACTCCAGGCAGGGCTGTGTGCCAGAGGCAGAGACACTCAGTCACAGGCCAGGTGAGCTCAGTGCAAAGCCGGAGGCCAGGGAGACGGAAGTGATTGAGTGCTTTTCTCCAAGGGCGCATTGAGGAATGGGGCCCTGAGCTCTCCAATACTCTGGGCTGGAGATTGGGAGGATGCCATTTTCATTCCCGTCCTCTAGAACTCTACAGAAAGCGATCAGGGAACAAAAGCTCCTGAGAGCAAACCTGAGCAGATTACTTAGCCCGGCCCGTGGCAAGGGGCGTGCAATTTTGCCTTGGGCAGACACTTGAGAATCACTACAACAGGCCCCTCCCTCAGAAGACTGGCAAGAAATCCCACCCAGACCAAGCTCACTTATCAAGGAGAACAGCAGAATTCCAGAGGAGGGGAAAGCAAAGCATGGAATTCATGGCGTTCTCTCCATGATTCTTGAGTCTTGCAAAGTTAATTAAGTATTTTTTTAATTTTATTTTTTTCTTATTCTAATTTTTTAACTTTTACTCTTTGCTCTTTTAACATTTTTAAACTAGTTTATCTTAACAACACCTTTCATTAAAAAAAATCATTTTGAACGTTCATTATTATAGACATATTTTATCCTTCAATGTATCTAACTTTATTTTTTGTATACACGTAGGGTTTTTTCTTCTAAAAAATTCTGGGGTGCAACTTCTTCTAATAGATCAAAATATACCCTAAATCTAGCACAGGGCTTTGTTCTAGCATCCAGCCTGAGCAAATTCTCTCTACTTTCTTTTTCTTTATTTTTCTAACCAACTTATCTTATCAACTCCTTTTTTAGAATTTTTTAAAAAATTTTCATCTTTACAGTTATATTCCATCCCTTCATCATGTTTAGCCTTGTTTGTGTGTGTGTGTGTGTGTGTATATATGTGTGTGTGTGTATATATACACATATATATAAAACATATATTTTTATAAACTATATATATATTTTTGCGTGTGTATGTATATATTATATATATATATATATTTTTTTCTTTCTTTAAAATTTTGGGAGGTAGTTTCTTCTAAGAGACCAAAGTACTCCCAAAATTAAGTGGGTGGATCTGTTCTATTCATCAATCTAATATCTATATTTTCTTTTTTCTTCTTTTATTTTTTAATTTTTTTTGAACTTCCTTTTATCCCCTTTCTTCCTCCCACGATTTGGGGTCTCTTCTGATTTGGTAAACACACATTTTTCTGGGGCCTTTGCCACCCTTTTAGTACTTTATTTGCTCATTCATATATTCTTTTTTATTATTATTATTTAAGACCTTTATTAATGGGTGCTTGCCGTTTGTTGACTTTTTTGAAAAAATAAAGTTGTAAACTTTTATTACAAATTAAAATTGAGGTTCTTAAAAATCTCAACTTGACCAGATATGAAACAATTTAAAAACCTTTAAAGGTGTATTGAGAAAAACCAGGCTTTTTTTTTTTTTTGTCTTAAAAAACACATTTGTCATTACCAAAAAGAGACGTCTTTAGGTAAAAATAATAAAAACTCCATGCTGCATAGATAATGCAGATAGTTCTTTTTATCTGGTCAATGGGCAAAAGGCAAGCACTTAAGGTCTTGAGCTCCAATCTTTGTTCATTTCTTATTTCTGGAATTTCATCTTCATTTCTTCATGTTGGATGACTAAACCGGATGATGGTAGAGATGGTAAGCCGGCATTTACTCAGCCCCGCCCTGCTCAGCCTCGGGAGCGGACGAATTCTCAGCTGGTGGATCGGCTGCTTTTGTCTCTTTGGCATCTTGTGGTTTAGGGTTTTCTGGGCATCTGCGTCGGTAATTGAAGTTGCGGCGGTACCAACGTTGAGGTGGCTGCTGACCCTGGGTCTCATCTCCTTGATTTTCCTTATCTTCCTCGTTGCCATCCTCCCTAGGTTATCTTTGGCGAGGAGGACCCCTGCGGAATCGTGGTCTATAACCCCGATACATATTCTGTCTCACTGGTCTACCTTGTTCTCCTGCACCCTGGTTGTCAGCACCTTCCATCACTTCTCCCTGCACAGGAGGGTTGGAATACTGTGGTCGACGTCCATAGGGTCTCCGCATGTATTAAGGTGGGAACCATCGCCTGCGGTAGGGCCGGCGCTGTTGGGCCTGGCCTTCGGGAGCACTTTACGATCCCTCGTTCTTTTCCCCACTCTCACTATTCTGGTAATTTTGCTGGTAATTGCGTGGAGGACCCCTGCGACGTGGATAGCATCTATAATGGTTACGGTCTGCTGCATATCTACTGCCTTGCACTGGAACTCCACCAGGGCCTGTCACATTTGCTGCCTCCGCACCCTTTTCTCCTTCAACAACATCAAACTCCACAGTCTCTCCATCTCCTACACTGCGAAGGTACTTCCTGGGGTTATTCTTCTTTATGGCAGTCTGGTGTACAAATACATCTTCCTTGGTGTCATTCCTGTTGATGAAACCATATCCGTTTCTTACATTGAACCATTTTACTGTTCCCAAAACCTTCGTTGCAATGGCCTTTTTGTCCCTGCCGGCAGGCGCCGCCGATGTGAGGCCACCGGGCCGCCGCTCCCTGCTGCTGCTGCCCGTGGTGCTGGGCTTGGTGTCTGCAGCACTGAGGGCGGGGGTGGCGAGCGGCTGCTGGGTCTTGGCCTCGCTGCTCATGGTTGCGGTGATGGTGACTGGGGCCGGCTGCGGCAGCTGCAGCTCCTCCTGGGGTGTGATGGTAACAAGGCCGGCAGCGGCGGTGGGGCTGCTCAGGGCTCTCTGGGGTCCGCTCTCCGCTCCCGCTACCGATCGAACTGTCATTCATATATTCTTATCTGGATAAAATGACAAGGCTGAAAAACTCACCACCACCACCACCACAACCACAACCACAACCACAACCACAACAAAGAAGAGACAGTAATGAAGGCTAGGGACCTAATCTATATGGACATTGGTAATATGTCAGATCGAGAGTTCAAAATGATGACTCTCAAGGTGCTCCTGGGCTCAAAAAAGGCATGGAAGATATTAGAGAAACCCTGTCTGGAGAAATAAAAGAACTAAAATCTAACCAAGCTGAAATTAAAAAAGCTATTAATGAGGTGCAATAAAAAACGGAGGCTTTTACTGCTAGGATAAATGAGGCAGAAGAGAGAATTAGTGATATAGGAGACCAAATGATGGAGAATAAAGAAGCTGAGCAACAGAGAGACAAACAACTACTGGACCACGAGGAGAGAATTTGAGAGATAAGCGATACCACAAGATGAAACATTAGAATAATTGGGATTCCAGAAGAAGAAGAAAGAGAGAGGGGAGAAGAAGGTATATTGGAGCAAATTATTATAGAGAATTTCCTTAATATGGCAAAGGGAACAAGCATCAAAATCAATAAGAATAGGTCCATACCCCATCATCTAATAGTAAAACTTACAAGTCTTAGTGACAGAGAGAAAATCCTGAAAGCAGTCCAGGACAAGAAGACTATAACATACAATGGTCAATATATTAGATTGGCAGCAGACTTATCCACAGAAATCTGGCAGGCCAGAAAAAACTGGCATGCTATATTCAAAGTGCTAAATGAGAAAAACATGCAGCCAAGAATACTATATCCAGCTAGGCCATCACTGAAAATAGAAGGAGAGATAAAAAGCTTCCAGGACAAACAAAAACTAAAAGAATTTGTAAACACCAAACCAGTCCTACAGGAAATATTGAAAGGGGTCCTCTAAGCAAAGAGAGCCTAAAAGTAGTAGTCAGAAAGGAGCAGAGACAATATACAGTTATAGTCACCTTACAGACAATACAATGGCACTAAATTCATATCTCTCAATAGTTACCCTGAATGTAAATGGGCTAAATGCCCCAATCAAAAGATACAGGGTATCAGAATGGATAAAAAACAAAACTCATCAATATGCTGTCTACAAGAAACTCATTTTAGACCCAAAGACACCTCCAGATTTAAACTGAGGGGGTGGAAAATAATTCACCATGCAAATGGACATCAAAAGAAAGCTGGGGCGGCAATCCTTATATCAGATCAATTAGATTTTAAGTCAAAGACTATAATAAGAGATGAGGAAGGATACTATATCATACTCAAAGGGTCTGTCCAACAAGATGAACTAACAATTTTATTTTAATTTTTTTTTAGATTTTTTTTTAATTTATTTATTTGACAGAGAGAGATCACAAGTAGGCAGAGAGGCAGGCAGAGAGAAAGAGAGGAGGAAGCAGACTCCCTGCCGAGCAGAGAGCCCAATGCGGGACTCGATCCCAGGACCCTGAGATCATGACCCAAGCCGAAGGCAGTGGCTTAACCCACTGAGCCACCCAGGCGCCCCCTGATCTAACAATTTTAAATATCTATGCCCCTAACATGGGAGCAGCCAACTACACAAACCAATTAATAACAAAATTAAAGAAACACATTCACAATAATATAATAATAGTAGGGAAATTTAACACCCCTCACTGAAATGGACAGATCATCCAAGCAAAAGATCAACAAGGAAATAAAGGCCTTAAATGACACACTGGACCAGATGGACATCACAGATACATTCAGAACATTCCATCCCAAAGCAACAGAATATATATTCTGTTGCTTTGTGCACTAGTTCTGTTGCTCTAGTGCACACAGAACATTTTCCAGAATAGATCACATCCTGGGTCACAAATCAGGTCTCAACTGGTATCAAAAGATTGGCACAATTCCTTGCATATTCTCAGACCACAATGCTCTGAAGCTAGAACTCAATCACTAGAGGAAATTTGGAAAGAACCCAAATACATGGACGCTAAAGAGCATCCTTCTAAAGAACAAATGGGCCAACCAGGAAATTAAAGAAGAATTGAAAAAATTCATGGAAACATATGATAATTAAAACACAATGGTTCAAAATCTGTGTGACGTAGTAAATGAAGTTCTGAGAAGAAAATATATAGTGATACAGCCTTTCTCAAGAAACAAGAAATGTCTCAAATACACGTCCTAGCCCTACACCTAAAGGAGTTGAAGAACAACAAAGAAAGACTAAACCCAGCAGGAAAAGATAACTAATAAAGATCAGAGCAGAATAAAATCAACAAATCAATCAACAAATCAATGAAATAGAAACTGAAAGAACAGTAGAACCACTCAATGAAACTAGGAGCTGGTTCTTTGAAAGAATTAATAAGATTGATAAACCCCTGGCCAGACTTATGAAAAAGAAAAGAGAAAGGACCCAAATAAATAAAATCATGAATGAAAGAGGAGAGATCACAACCAACACCAAAGAAATACAAACAATTTTAAGAACATATTATGAGCAACTATATGCTAGCAAATTTGGCAATCTGGAAGAAATGGATGCATTCCTAGAGACATATAAACCACCACAACTGAACCAGTAAGAAATAGAAAACTTGAACAGACCCATAACCAGTAAGGAGATTGAAACAGCCATCAAAAATCTCCCAAAAAACAAGAACCCAGGGTCAGACGGCTTCCCAGGGGAATTCTACCAAACATTTAAAGAACTAATTCCTATTCTCCTGAAACTGTTCTAAGAAATAGACATGGAAGGAAAACTTCCAACCTCATTTTATGAGGCCAGCATCACCTTATCCCAAAACCAAAGACCCCATCAAAAAAGAGAATTACAGACCAATATCCTTGATGAACACAGATGTGAAAATTCCCACCAAAATACTAGCCAATAGGATCCAACATTACATTAAAAAGATTACTCACCACGACCAATTGGGATTTATTCCAGGGCTGCAAGGTTGGTTCAACATCCACAAATCAATCAATGTGATACAATACATTAATAAAAGAATGAACAAGAACCATATGATACTCTCAATAGATGCTGAAAAAGCATTTGACAAAGTACAGCATCCTTTCTTGATCAGGACTCTTCAAAGTGTAGGGATAGTGGGTATATACCTCAATATTATCAAAGCCATCTATGAAAAACCCACCGCAAATATCATTCACAATGGAGAAAAACTGAGAGCTTTTCCGCTAAGGTCAGGAACACGGCAGAAATGTCCATTATTACCACTGCTATTCAACATAGTACTAGAAGTCCTAGTCTCAGCAATCACCAACAAAAAGAATTTAAAGACATCCAAATTGGCAAAGAAGAAGTCAAACTCTCACTCTTTGCAGATGATATGATACTTTATGTAGAAAATCCAAAAGACTCCACTCCAAATCTGCTAGAACTTGTACAGGAATGCACAAAAATCAGTTGCATTCCTATACACCAACAACAAGATAGAAGAAAGAGAAATTAAGGAGTCAATCCCATTTAAAATTGCACCCAAAAGCATAAGATACCTAGGAATAAACCAAACCAAAGAGACAAAGAATCTGTACTCAGAAAACTATAAAGTACTCAGGAAAGAAATTGAGGAAGACATAAAGAAATGGAAAAATGTTCCATGCTCATGGATTGGAAGGACAAATATTGTGAAAATGTCTATGCTACCTAAAGCAATCTACACATTTAATGCAATCCCTATCAAAACCCCATCAATTTTTTTTTCAAAGAAATGGAAAAAAATAATCCTAAAATTTATATGGAATCAGAAAAGACCTCAAGTAACCAGAGGAATGTTGAAAAAGAAAGCCAATGTTGGTGGCATCACAATTCCAGACTTCAAGCTCTACTACAAAGCTGTCATCATCAAGACAGTATGGTAGTGGCACAAAAACAGACACATAGATCAATGGAACAGAAGAGAGAGCTCAGAAATAGACCCTCAACTCTATGGTCAACTAATCTTCGACGAAGCAGGAAAGAATGTCCAAAGGAAAAAAGACAGTCTCTTCAACAAATGGTGTTGGGAAAATTGGACAACCACATGCAGAAAAATGAAACTGGACTACTTCCTTACACCACACATGAAAAGAGACCAAAATGGATGAAAGACCTCAATGTGAGAAAGGAATCCATCAAAATCCTTGAGGAGAATATAGGCGGCAACCTCTTTGACCTCAACCGCAGCAACGTCTTCTTAGGAACATCACCAAAGGCAAGGGAAGCAAGGGAAAAAATGAACTATTGGGATTTCATCAAGATCAAAAGCTTTTGCACAGCAAAGGAAACAGTTAACAAAACCAAAAAGCAACTGACAAAATGGGAGAAGATATTTGCAAATGACATCAGATAAAGCACTAGTATCCAAAATCTACAAAGAACTTATCAAACTCAACACTCAAAGAACAAATAATACAATCAAGAAATGGGCAGAGGACATGAACAGACATATCTGCAAAGAAGACATCCAGATGGCCAACAGACACATGAAAAAGTGCTCCACATCACTTGGCATCAGGGAAATACAAATCAAAACCACAATGAGATATCACCTCACACCAGTCAGAATGGCTAAAGTTAGCAAGTCAGGGAATGACATGCTGGTGAGGATGCGGAGAAAGGTGAACACTCCTACACTGTTGGTGGGAATGCAAGCTGGTGCAACTACTCTGGAAAACAGCATGGAGGTTCCTCAAAAAGTTGAAAATAGAGCTCCCCTATAACCCAGCAATTGCACTACTGTGTATTTACCCTAAAGATACAAATGTAGTGATCTGAAGGGGCATGTGCACCCGAATGTTTATAGCAGCAATGTCCACAACAGCCAAATTATTGAAAGAACCTAGATGTCCATCAACAGATGAATGGATAAAGAAGATGTGGTATATATACACAATGAATAATATGCAGTCATCAAAGAAATGAAATCTTGCCATTTGCGTCGACATGGATGGAACTAGAGGGTATTATGCTTAGCGAAATAAGTCAGTCAGAGAAAGACAATTATCATGCGATCTCTCTAATCTGAGGAAGTTGAGAGGCAACATGGGGGGTTTGGGGTAGGAAAGGAATAAATGAAACAAGATGGGATTGGGAGGGATACAAGCCACAATAAACTCTTAATTTCACAAAACAAACTGAGGGTTGCTAGTGGGAGGGGGGTTGGGAGAGGGTGGTTGGGTTATGGACATCGGGGAAGGTATGTGCTATGATGAGTGCTGTGAAGTGCAAACCTGGCAATTCACAGACCTATACCCCTGGGCTAATAATACATTATATGTTAATTTAAAAAAATTTTAAAAAGTATAGGCCACAATATGCCATAAACAGAAGAGAAAAATCTTGTCTAGGAAAAAAGTTTT
The DNA here is from genome assembly GCF_922984935.1 of Meles meles. NCBI lineage: Eukaryota > Metazoa > Chordata > Mammalia > Carnivora > Mustelidae > Meles > Meles meles. Next base: position 30,913,656 of record NC_060070.1, read on the forward strand.
CATTATAAATGAGAAGGCATTAATAGCCTTAATAAATGCAGAATCTTAAAAAGAGTAAGAAAAACAAACAGCTCATTAGAAAAGTAGTTTATTATAGATAAGAAAAACTTTGGGACAATAAAGATATGACTTGACACTTCATTTATGATCAGGGATTATGAATAAAATAAGAATGGGTTGCATTGTATCACCACTTAGTTGAACAAAAATGGGGAGAAATTGATAGTATCCTCTTATCGACTACATGTAAAATAGATTTTTATATTGAAAATAAAAAAATATCTCTTAGTATCTATAAATGAACACCAAAATAAGATTAGAGATCTAAAAGACCTTGGGCCTTTCTCTACAACTCTACCAGTTTTAATACAGGTATTCATCAGTATATGCAAAGGTGGGGGTGGAGATTATTTTATTTCAATGCTCTGAACACAGTCTGCCTAATTGGTGAATTGCAGACACTGAACTTGTTATCTGAACACTGGGTCGTTCTATGGCCCTGCTAATTCCACACTTATCTCAATGGTAAATCAATTAACATTTTCTGGGTGTCACTTTTCTGATTGTGCTGGAGGAACATAAAATGTGTCACTTTTCTACTTTACAAATGTGAGCAGATGTTAATTATCTACAATATGTCCCAAGTAGTCTAAGGACAGCACTATGTAGAACAACACAGAACTAAAGGAATTTCTAAAGAGAAGCAGAGTAAAGGAAGAAAAAAAATGAGGAAATCTGTGTACTAGTTGAACTGAACGTTTTAAAAGATGGCAAAGATATTTATCCAATAATTGCTGTAATTTCAATGCAGTTGCTACCAAAAAAAAAAAAAAAAAACCCATTAAATCATTACTAAATGTTACATGGTAGACAGATGGTATTCTCTTAACAGTATAGCAAAAGTTCATGAATGGAAGACTAAGTGTTATTTATGTTGGCGGGGATACTAAAAAAAATATGGACACTTCCTATTTAAGGCAAACATTTCAAGAGCAGACCAGATTGCTCAGTTCTGATTTTTCAACCACAATGAAGATGAACTGTGGGTGTTTTCATTTTTCCTTTGGGGAAGGGCATAGGTCAGAGGGCTCCAATCATTCCTTATTTGCACAGGATTTTGATTTACCTTCTGGCCTGAACTCTTAGATGTCATTGATTTCACAACAACTTACTATGATCACATTGTGAGTAATTGGCAATATCTTGATTTATATACTGTAAACTGAACAATGAGCATGGCACATCATAAAGCATCTAGAATTATGTCATCCATTTCCTTGGGGCAAAATCAGTAACAACGACATAATAAAAATATTCTACTCTAAGGATCTTACAAAGAAGATATTTCATTTGATTCCAACATTTGCATTATGGAAAATATTCATGATTCATCCAATATTTATATAGTACCTTTATCTAAGGAAAGTGTTTTCATGACATAATTATTTTCAGAACAATTAAAAGCAAGTTTTATTAATAGAGAGTTCACATTGTATTTGATAGCAAGGCTAACACTGGAGCCCAGGCTGCTGGTGTCTTGAGCAGTATTCTATGCCACACTTAATTCATTCCTTCTTCAAGTAGATGATAAATACTATGTGCCAAACACTGCGAAAAGAGTACACAGCCTTGGAGTCTAAGAGTTCTGGTTTTGAAATGAGCCTAATCCTTACTAAATGTATGACCAAACTTTCTTTCACATGAGTATTTACCATCCTGGGTTGTTTTGAAATGGAATGCTGTAACTAGGCACAATGTCTAGTATATTATAGATGTTAATAAATGCAAAGGAGGAAGAAGAAAGGAGAAGCAAGATGACTAGCCAAAGAAAATAAAACTAAATGGAAAAGTAAGGATGAGATTATGTGTTCCTGGCCTCAACTTCACTATAACTGCATTTATCTTTCCTATTTCCCCAATTCCAAAACACAACCATAACAGAAGGCCACATTGGTATTGATAAAACCATTTATTCTAAGTTGGCAAAGAGCCAGTGACAGTCTATTCAACCCTTCTTAAAATGATGTTTTGCCTGAGATTTCTCTGTGTCCTTCCTGATGCTGGCTGTTGCCTTCATTTCCATCATTCTTTGCTCCTGGTATTGTTTCCTTCCATTCCTCCTTATCTTCTTGGACATCTCCTCTTTGTTCTCCTGTCTTTTTCTGTTTTCCTGTCTGAAAGTTCTATCCTATCAATTTACTCTTTTCTCTATGTATGTATTTTCCCCATGATCTCATCCATTCATATAACTTCAGCAGTTTAAAATTCCTCATCTTTAATTCATCATTCACACAGCACTCCATTTCCAACTTTCTCATGGTATCTCACCTAAAGTAACCTATATTGGTCTATGACTGCACAGGATAGCTTTCATTTTCCCTCCAGATCACTCTCCACTCTGCTAAGTGCCCTGGGAAGCAGACCTAAATGGATGACCTGAAAAGCTCTCTTGACATCTGGCTACTGGTTGTATCTGGCCAATGGGGAACCCCAGCAAAAAACCAGAAGGAGGAGAATAATGCCATAATACTTCCCCTGGGGTTGTTACAAACTGGCTCTCCCTCTCTACTAAAGACTCTCTGATCAAACAATTCTCCCCTGAGATATGATAAAGTCTCTGCCCCACATCATTTTAGACCTAGGGGTGGTGATATTCCTAGTTCTAATAAATCCCAAGTAACTGCATTATGTATTCCTTGTGATTTCTACCCCACCAACTATTCAGAGCTTTGAAAATAGTCCCTTTATTAAACTCTCCTCAAATTATTCAAATCGAATGTGCCATTTGCTTCCCATATAAACCCTGGCTAACACTTCTCCAACCCCCTCTCATTAACCCAGGGACTAGAGAATTGTAATAAAAACAGAACTCATCTTCCCTCTTATTTCTCTCTGCCTAATTTCTGTCAGACCACATTTCCTAAACCATTGTGCCAAACCTATTCTTCTTTCCCTCAAACTCTTTTAGAGGTACCCCTTTGCCAGCCAAATGAGTCTGGGTATTTCACCTAATATTTAGCCACTTCTGCAGTAAGACCTCCCTATCTTTCTAACTTTATTTCCCACTACTTCTCCAAGTGTACCTTAGTATCTGGAGGCATTTAACTATTTGCTATTCCAAAATATAGACCACTTTCCATGGTCACAGCTTTGTTCATGCTCTTCTTTCTCCAGTACATTTATTTCCACCAAATAAAATCATATCTCCTCACATCCGTCTTAAATGCCATCTTTTTCATTAATCTCAGTTACATGAACTACTTTCTGCTTTTTAAACTCCATTTAAATTATTTGTACTTTTCTTATTTATTTGGTCTTAGTTACAATTATTTGTGTTCTTATGAAATCTTTGCTATGGGTTTCTTGAAGTTAAGGTCCATATTGTGCCCCATTATTTTAGGGAAGGGGTGGTGGGGCAGAAGGAAAGAGAGAATCTTAAGCAGATTCCACACCCACTGTGGAGCTCAGTGCAGGGATAAATCTCACAGCCCTGAGTTCATGACCTGAGCTGAAATGAGCTGAAATCCAAGAGTTGGATGCTTAACCAACTGCTTCTGACCCATTTTTTTTTAAAGATTTTATTTATTTATTTATTTGACAGAGAGAGATCACAGGTAGAGAGGCAGGCAGAGAGAGAGAGAGAGAGGGAAGCAGGCTCCCCGCTGAGCAGAGAGCCCAACGCGGGACTTGATCCCAGGACCCCGAGATCATGACCTGAGCCAAAGGCAGCGGATTAACCCACTGAGCCACCCAGTTGCCCCTTGACCCATTTTTAATATCTGTTGTATACATAGTACTATGTTAAATAACTGTTGAATTGAAACAGAAAGTTAAAATTTTTCATAATATTATCATATGTTACATATATATCTCTAAGTCCTCATGCTACTAGCCAAAAATTATGGAAAATATGTTAAAATACATTATATAAATATGTCTCCTTATATTCTTGACCTGGCTCTTGATAAAATACGTATCTCTTTAGCAGTTGCATGATTGCATGATTGTGTCATACTTTATTTCTCTATTTGTAGTTTTGCATCTATGTATATAGTGGAAAAAAAAAGAAATTTACTCATCCAATCTATTATTGCATATCACATGCAGCAAGAAATCATATGGAACTTTGCTATACCGGATTTCATCCCACATGTCATGTAGGAAGCTGGGGAGAGTGCTGTCATAAAGACTTAGCTAAATGTCAAAAATCCAAAATGCCAACTTTTATGACTCAAGATGAAAGGGTAGTATCTGCTGGCCTACTTGCTACCCAATGTATACTAGGTCATTGCTGCTCAGAATCAGGGCAGAACAAGAATAGAACTTCTAACTTCCCAACAAAGAAGGGGAAAGCTATACTCAGTCCACTTCTAATGTAACTCTTTCATTTCCATGTCAGCCATCTTGTCCAAAGTCAGGTTGTTGGAAGCTGGTCTGGCATAACAAAACAGAGTATTGGAGGATCTTAGAGATAAGATGGTTAATTTCTCTGTTTATTGGCTCATTCACCAATTCATTCAATTACTCATTTAATAAGAATTTGTGGAGTGCCTACGATGTGCCAGTCATGGCAAATCAGCAACTACTAATGAAATAAAGTAAAAAAATCATTAAAAAATGCTTCATGGAACTCACAATCTAGTTGGGAAGGAACAGGGTTCAAATCTTTTCTTTTAAAAAAGAAGTCTAGGGGCGCCTGGGTGGCTCAGTGGGTTAAAGCCTGTCTTTGGCTCAGGTCATGATCCCAGAGTCCTGGGATCGAGCCCTGCATCGGGCTCTCTGCTCTGCGGGGAGCCTGCTTCCTCCTCTCTCTCTGCCTGCCTCTCTGCCTAGTTGTGATTTCTCTCTGTCAAATTAATAAAATATTAAAAAAAAAGTCTAGAAGACAACATTGTTTCTCACCCCTACTTGCTTTTTATTTTTTTTTTTAAAGATTTATTTATTTGACAGATAGAGATCACAAGTAGGCAGAGAGGCAGGCAGAGAGAGAGGAGGAAGCAGGCTCCCAGCTAAGCAGAGAGCCCGAAGCGGGGCTCGATCCCAGGACCCTGGGATCATGACCCGAGCCGAAGGCAGAGGCTTTAACCCGCTGAGCCACCCAGGCGCCCCCCTACTTGCTTTTTATTAATAACCAAGTATGTTAAGGTACATATATGATATAAACATTCTTACCTGTTCATATTTTAAATTACATTTTATATAATGGGATTTTATGTAAGATAAATTTTATATAGAGATATAACTTAATATCATATATTCGATATTATGTATATCATTATATAAAATGATAAAATGATGAATGAGTTTCTTAGGAAATTACAATTTTGACTGTTCGGTAGTAAATAATTTGCTGCTTCATCATCTAAAGCATCTTCATGGGGCTCTTGTGTTCCCAAGAGCAGAGTTTAGAAACCTGTTCCACTACTTCATGTGCCTCTTTGATCACATTAGTAATATCCTTCTGAGAGTGAGGATATTACTTATGACTTTTTCATGACTACAGGAAATCTTCACTAACTTCAGTGTTTCTGTTTTTGTTTTTTTTTTAAACCAAGACATAAAATCTGGGAGGGATCTTGGATAAATATTTCTGCTGAGTCTACATGAATGTGGAATCTAGTGGTCCAGAAGGATGTGAATTCAAGAAGCAATGGTTAATTGTTTGATCTGGTCCTTAGAGAAGGCTCACAATGCAATGGTTTAGGTGCCACATCGAATTAGAAATTGCATGGTTCTTGTTATCTAGAAAACTAAAGTTCTCTATTGGTCTTTGTTTAGAAACAGAGTACCAGATCCTCAAGTGTACCAGATTTCATTTACTTTCACTGTTTTACACAGAAGCAATACAAAGCTTCTCTTCACAGGGTGGACACCCCGAATAACTTAATTGAATGTCAGGAGCAGTGACTCCCCAGAGAGGACTCTATTTCAGTTGAATGACCTTTAGAGACTTCATGGCTGCCTGAGGGCCAGACCTAAAACAGCAAAAGATCCTGTTTGTGCCTGGTTTCTGAAAATAGCTTACCTGAACCCTCAGTTTTGATCTAATAGAGAGAGTAATCATTCCTGTCTATGAAGTTACATTGTCACCAAAAGCAGAGTTCAGTTTCAAAGAGTTCAAAAGTCTGAAAGGAGAAAAAGAAGGAAAAGGAAAGAGAATAACATAAATGATGAGAGATATTAAAAAATTCTAAGAAAAGAAGAATAAGTAGAGAAACAATGTCATTTCTAAATATTGTATGAGGAGAATAAAGAGATAATAATGCCTACTGTATATGAACATAAATCAAAGGAAAATAAAGCAGTAAGTAACACTCAGCATATTGGCTGAAAAGTGACAACCATAGCAAGAGGAACAAACACTTGTTGACATTTTATATCTGGCACATAGACTTTCCAAAATTCCCTTTCCTATATAGTTTTTCATCAAACATTTGTAGTCAAGGACCATGGCAGCATCATGCTATGAAAACAAGATAGGAGAAAAATTTCAGCTAATAATAATAACTGCATGGAAGGAAAAGTGTTTAGGCAAAGCAAACTGTTCTGTTGCAGAAGCATCTTTTAAAGGTGTAAATTAATCTTTTTCATCATTTTATGGAGACAAAGAAAAGGTTGAAACATAAGCAATGGCTACTGATCTTTCATCTTAAAGCTCTGATCTGTTTCTGTAACTGCTTCAAAACAGCTTAATGCAAAGAGAAACAGAAGTAGGAATATACTATCACTAATGACAAATATCAAAATGTCTTATTTGTTAAGCAGGTATCACATAAGAAATTTGAAGGCCTCTTCTAAATGCTAAAGTCAGTGGCTTGGTCTGCTTCTAATGTTCTTAGTTTTTACAGTAGTCTGCAACCATGCCATGGAAATCATATGTCAGAAGAGTTGGCTGTCCTTAGCTGAAGCCTCTGACTCAGCTGACTCTGACTCTGACTCTGAAGCATTAGACAAGTGTGAATACAGGTATATATGTTGATTGTATCTCCCCACAAAATTCATATGTGGAGGTCCTAACCCCCAGTACTTTAAAATGTGACCTTACTTGGTAATAGGTGAGACTGTGCTGGAATAGGGTGGGCCCCTAATCCAATATGACTGATACTCATATAAAATGAGGAAATTTGAACACAGACATGCACACAGGGAAAACACTATGTGAAAATAAGAGTTAATGAGGTCACAAGCCATGGAAACGACCAGAAACTAGGAAAGAGGTCTGGTACCGATCCTTCCAGGGAGCCTTTAGAGTAGAGCATAAATCTGCCAATACCTTTATCTTGGATTTCTACCCTCCAGAACTGTGAGACAATAAATTTATTTTGCTTAAACTACTCAGTTTATGGTACTACAAACTTAAATATAATGGGATTATATATACTCAGTTATATAAATAAATTACTATGGTTTGTTTACCAACAGTCTCATTCCCATGGTAGGAAAATCATGAGAACTGGTTAAGTTCATTGTAAGGATAATTAGCCTCTCCATCAAAACCTGTGGGTGAAGAATTGTCTAATGACCAAACCACTCAAGATGAACAGAACTGCTGGGTTATAATATTACTGGGAGATATAGCCTTGCACAACTCTTAAAATACCTCAGAATCATAGAGAATGGAATATCTAAGTTGCTATAATCTTTAACTAGAATATAGAATATGCATTTTTCCCCTAGAGAAAGATCCATCATTGGATCATCAACTTTGAGAGTTGAAAAAGTAAATTAAAATGTCCAACTAGCTTCTATTGTGCCTTCCCAGACCCCTAGGTAATAATTGTGATTAAAAGATTCTACACGTGATTCTACTATCTTATATAGTAGAAGCAAAATAAATATACATTCTCAAAGTGGCAGGTAGTAGACACACAGAAGAAAGCATGTCTATTTTTATGGTTAATTTGAAATTATAAACTTTGAAAACCCTGTAGTACCATCATTATTGTTTAGATGTAGTAGAATATAGCAGATAATATCCTTTAGAAGATATCGACTAGGGGTCCTTGGTTGTCTTGGTTGGAAAGTATGCAACTCTTGATCTTGGGGTCATGAGTTCAAGCCCCACATTGGGTATAGAGATTACTTAAATAAAAAATAAACTTTAAAAAAAGATATTGACTAAAAGCCTCATTAATAAATATGAAAAGAACCTTATATTCTATATCAACAGTCATTTAGTAAATATTGTCTCTTTAAATATGAAAGTTGGTGGCATTACAAAGGGTGAAAAAAACCTCATGAAATAACATGTACCAAATTTGCCCTAAGGGCAATATTTAGAAAATTAAAAAGAAAATAGAATATTACACACACACACACACACATATAAAAATATAAATACATATATATTATGCTAACATTTTTGCTAACTCTTGATTTTTAACTTAACAGATTATCTATTGATTTTTTTTTAATTAATGCACAATTTACATAAACAATAAACTTCACATTTTTTATTTGAAGACAGAGATCACAAGTAGGCAGAGAGGCAGGCAGGGAGAGAAAGGAGGAGGAAGCAGGCTCCCTGCAGAGCAGAGAACCCAATGCTAGGCTCGATGCGGGGCTCGATGCGGGGCTCGATCCCAGATTACTGGGATCATGACCCAAGCCGAAGGCAGAGGCCTTAACCCACTGAGCCACCGAGGCTCCCCCAAAACTTCACATTTTTTAGTGTTTGTTCTATGTGCAGTTCTATGGGTTCTGTTAACTGTATAGAATTATGTGACCTTCACTAAAACCCAACAAACATGACAGGCCCATCATTCCATAAAATCTTCTTGTGTCTCTTTGTAATCAAGTCCTCCCCTCTACAGATTGAATGTTTGTGTCCCCCACTCCCAGAATTCATATGCTGAAACCCAATGTCCAATGTGATTATATTAGGAGATGGGTGTTGAGGCCATGAAGATAGAACCTTCACTGGTGGAACCAGTGCCCTTAAAAAAGAGACCCCATAGAGCACCTACCACCATGTGAAGGAAAGGCAAAAAGATTGCCATCTATGAACCAGAAATTGGGCTCTCACCAGATACTGAATTTTCCAGTACCCTGATCTTAGACTCCTAGCTTTTAGAACTGTGAGAAATAAGTATTGCATTTAAGCCATCCAGTCTTACAGCATTTTTGCTGTAGCAGCCCAAGACATCACTTTACATCTATTATCTGAACCACTGATGTTTTCTCTCCTATTTTTTTTTTTTTTTTGCCTTTTCCAGAATGTTATACATCCATTTTATGGATGGATCACGGTTGGTATATACATTCACCAGCTGCTAGACATTTTAGTTACCAGTTTGGAGCTATTACAGATAAAACTGCTATAAATGTTAAGGTAAAGATATTTCACTTCTTTTAAGTTACCTAAGAGTGGTAATGCTATAGCTAATGGTAAGCATATGTTTAACTTCATAAGAAACAAGTTGAACTATTTCCCACAGTAGTTACACTATTTTCCATTCCCATCAACAATATAGGAGCATTCCAGTTGCTCTACATCTTTGCTAGTACTGGATACTAGCAGTTTTGTTTTTGTATTTTAACTATTCTAGCAGTGTGTAGTAGTATTCATTGTGGATTTAATTTGCATTTTCTTAATGACAAATGATATTTAAAATTGCATGCATTTATTTGCTATTCAAATCTCTTCTTGGTGAATTGTATATTTAAATATTTTAATTCTTTAAAATCTGTTCCATTTTTAATGATTGTGCTTTGAGAATTATTTTTAAATTCTGGACACTAGTCCTTTAAAAAAGATATGAAGATTTGAAAATATTTTTACGCAGTTGACTTGTTTTTTGATTTTTCTAAACTGTGCCTTAGGAAGAACAGGTATATTTAATCTTGATGAGATCAAATTGATCACATTTTTCTTTTATGGATCACATTTTCAGTGTCATATCTAAGAGAGCTTTGCCTAAACCAAGATCACAAAGATTCTCTTCTGTGTTTTCCTCTAGAAGTTTTATAGTTTTAGGCTTCACATTAAGGTCTACGTTCCATTTTGAGTGATTTTTTTTAAAAAAATGATGCAAGGCACAGATGGAGATCCCTTTTTGTTTTGTATAGATATCCAGTACCCTCCAATACCATGTGTTGTAAAACAATTTTGAATTTCTGGTTCCATCTCCACATATAAAGACCTTGGAAATTAAAAAAAAAAAATAGCTAAACAAACTGAAAATTAATGACTTTTGTTTGACTCAGTCGAGAACCGAAGGACAAATCACTGCCCCTAAAATTTGGAGAGACCAGTGAAGACAGAGAATCATGGCACAATCTTTTTAATTGCAGAAGAAGCTGCAGAACAAAAACTAGCAATATTAAATGGTAATTGAATGATAATTTGGAAGTTGAGTATTGACTTGCATGAAAGTGAGAAATTCCTCAGGACCACAGTCTCAGGAAGGCCCCTTCCAACATGGTGGGTTTTACCTCCAGAAACACCACGAGGTTCTCACAATGAAGAGCCAGGAAAGAATAGCACTGGGGTTGAAAGAATATGTTGGCCTAGTACATTTTCTTCTGGATATCTTCTTTACATCTAGGGTGTTTTTTGCATTTCCCAAACTTGAAATTTTATTGTTTCCTTTTTATTCACAGCTGTTTCTTCTAATTAAGGGTACCAAGTAATTAGAATTTTAACTATATCTATTTGGTTACAACCATAAGTCTAATATCTATCACCAGTTATGACTAAAATATATATGAAGTAAATAGAGAAATAGAAGTATAAACTACCATATTTGCTAGAGTTTATCAAATAACAAGCCATCTTTTAAAGAAGTGTGTTAAAACTTAAAAATACTAACTTAATAATGATAACTTACTAAATGGTTGTTCAAGCTAAATTGTTTGTTTCTGAAATATTTTGTGTAGAGAAAATTAGAATGGATTGGTTTAGGTTAAGACCAGATTAGGTAAATGCAGTAGCATATTAAAATGGTATAAGCAACAAAAGAAAAATTGAATCGCTGTCACCTTTCAATTAAAGCACCTTTTAATAATGTAACTTGAAAATATAGAAGGAAAAAAAATGGCACTACAATGCTACAAAACCGATAAGAATAACATGTAATAATGCACAAGAAGTAGCTTGATTAATGGAGGAAACGTCTGCATCTTTCCCAATGGAAAAAGAAGCCAAGCAGAAAAATAGCAAAAGTGTTTCCTGATTGTAGAATTCATGAATAAGATCAAGAAATTCCACAAAGAAGGAGATAGGGTAAGAATGAGCAACGGGATTTGGAGGAAAATAAGCATTCAGGTACTAACAAGCCTGATTACACACACGGAAAAAAGAAAAAATAAATTTTAGCAGAAATAAAAGATTTGGAAAAGGTCACAGAGATAAGGGGATAGACCAAAGGTAAAAATTAACAAAGGCAAATATGTTTCAAAGCAAAGAAACAAAGGCCAATCTCATGCCAAGAAAATAAAAGAGAGAGGTTTAAACAATAAAATTCTCACTTGAAATGACAAGGAAAGCCCCCAAAACTAAACAGAACACCTAACGGTCATAAACGTATATAATCAAAATGGATTGCCCCACAGTAAATTATCACAACATTTAGTTTCCAACACAGTTGTTTAAATCAGTTGCACCAAATTCTTTTATAGATTTGAAAGATGAAAAATACTACACAAAGGCCAGTGGTCTGGAATGTAACCAATTTTAAAATGACTACAATAAACAATGTAAAAAAGTACAATGAGAGAATTAACATCTATTTCGTGTCTATTCTACATCTAAGCTGTCATTTGATCTTGAAAGCAACACTTCAAAGTCTGTATTAGCATTCACATTTTACAGATAAAGAAACTAAAATCAAGGAGTTTAAGAAATCAACCCTAGTAAAGGGTTGTTTTATGTGTTTACAACAGTGTCTGCAATATAGTAAGCTCTATAGCCAGGAAAAGGGACTCAAATGCAGACCTCTGAACATAAAGCCCCTGTTCTTTGCACTTTCTGTGTTGCTTCCCTACTACAACTAAGTCTAGTGATACATACATTAGGGGGAAAAAATGACAGTGTAGTTCTAGGAATCTACAGTAGAAGTAAGAGCATTCACTGGGAAATTCATTCAACTTTGTTGTAATCTTTGAAAATTTTCAGAATAAAATGTTGGAAGTCTGGAGTAGGAGAAGATACATAAGGGTTTAAAAGATCTAATTAGAAGGGAAACTCTAGAGATTAAAGTTGTAGTGTTATCTACATTGAATATCAAAAAGCTCAGAGGCCCATTTTCTAAATAGACACCTTCACCAGGGTGCCAAAAAGACATTAACACCTCTTTTGGTTAAGACATTTGTGGTTCTATAAACCTCATGTTGAAATAGAGATATGTTGCCTGGATTGAGATCATATCTTAAAGCATTTAAATCCATGAACATATTATGCTGATTACATCACCTTAACACTTTAGAAATAGAAGAGGGCCCTGGAATAATGGGACAAGGAGTGGATATAATTTAACAGAGAAAACAGTAATAATAAGGATAGCTTCCCATCTGCACTTTGCTTACTATATTGCAGACACTGTTGTAAACACATAAAATAATTTATTTAAACTTGTAAACAAGTCAGTGAAGTAGGCATTATTACTATATAATATAATTGATAATAGCGGTTTGAATCCAGAGGACACACCCTCAGCCATTATACTGCACTGCCTTTCCCAGGTCCATTGCTGTCTCTTTGGTATATGTGGGGACCTCAGATACCTAGGAAATGGTAGAAAACTGAAAGTGATGGTAGTCAGGGTCATGGGGGTGGGGGAGAGGAGCTAATGATAAAGGTTTGAAAATAAACAGAACCTACATAACTTTGCTTAGGTTCTAACCATCACATTTCTTATAATTAGAGAAGAAAGAAAAAAACAAGAAAAAAAAACAAGTTTTTTTAACAAGTAAAAAAATATAAAATCAAATAAAAAAGGCAAAAAAAAAAAAAAAAAAAGAAAGAAAGAAAGAAAAAGGAAGAGAAAAAAAAAGGATACTTACGCCCTGGAAGAAATAAAAATTGAGTAAGAAGAGGAAGGAAATGATAAATAGGGAAGAATTCATAAAAGTTATTTTTTTTTAAAGGAGAAATTTCCAGGTTAGTACTATTAACATGTTAAACAGAAAAGTATCTGAGGCAAAAGCATGGAGTGAGACCAGTAGGGCAAATGCAAGGTATATGCAAATTGTTATGTTGTTCAAAGCAAAGGTGATTCCTTTCAAATGTTTCCAGTTGCATTATTTAGTTTTAATATGGCTGCCACATTTTGCTACTTAGCATCCAAATATTTTCTTCTAGAAGACAATCCTCCTTTGTATATTGCAAAGGAAGTTTACCTCCCTGATTTCCAAGAACTCCCTCTCCTTGCAAACTGAAGGTATGTAACGTAGGATTAGCCAAATAGATGCTCGCACCAGGGACTGAAGGTCTTGCAGCCACAATGCAAACATTCAGTGATTAGAGTCTGGGGTAGAGGCCAGACCAGAGCCACATCATCTCCAATTAGCAAGCAGAGGCTGGAAGCCTCCAGCAGTCATCAAACAGGCTGCTCTGATGCATGACCAAATGCCTGCTCCAAGTGGACCTACTTGTAGCCCTTCCTGAACTTAACCCTTCCGTGTGTCTGTCAGTTCTATGAGCTACCTTCCAATAAATTTATTTGCAGCTTAAATTAGTCAATCAGATTTGGCTTTGTGCTTGCAACCACAAAAACTAACAAATAAAAATAAGTCCTCAGGAGGAGGCTGTAGCACAGAGGGCAAGACGTGGAAAGCCACACGGCAACAAAGAAATTGTAAGAGTCAAGACCTGTTGTTGGCACTTCTTTTAGTGACATTAAACAGATTGAAGAGAGAACAACAAGTTATATCCCTAAATGTTTGGCTTAAGGAACAACCTGATACCTAGCGCCTTCCTCTGAAGATACTAACAAATTCATTAAGTCCTAAAATGTCAGGGCCAAAGTGACCAAAAACCACACGTAACGTTAAGGCAAATAATTTGTTGAATTAAGTCTACTGAAGTTCACAGCCTCAAAAACTATACATTCAGGGATCATCTCTATAGTATGAAGTTCATAGCCTCACCAGTCTCCTTTTAAGGAAGTTGTGGTATTGAAGAAGAAAGAGCAAGACCTTATAAACTGGGATAGGAATAAATAAAAGTCTTCAGAGGACACAAACTACCCTGAATCCTAATCTCTCATTCCCAACCCTGAGAGCCTTCCTTTGTCAGCTATCACTACCTCATTGTCTGTGAGACTCTTTGTCCCTTACCCAGGGCATTACCTTACAAGAAGATGTCAATGTTCAAACCCTTTCTGCCTCAGTCCCAGTGTGTCTGGAAGGTCAAATTTGTCACTGCATGATTCAGTGTGCTGCCTTGAGAAACTGGAAGGGATTGTAACGGTTTGCTCAGCTAATTATTAGAAATTTGGAATAAGTGATTCACAACACTAAAATGAAGTTGACATGCCCAAAAGTCCTTGTTAGTTTCTATTAGGAAATCCTGTTGACTCTACATTCAAAATATATTGAGGATACAACACTTCTAACCATCTCTACCGTTACCCTCCTGGTCTGAGACACCATCATCCCTGCCAGGATTACTACAAAAGCTTCCTACTTGGTTTATGGGCTTCGGCCCTTGTCTCCCCCAACCCCATCCTCCTGGATTATTTCCCATTCAGCAGCCAGATGGATCTTTTTAAAACCTCACGCAATGTCACTTTCTGTAAAACACTACAAAGGCTCTCCATCTCACACACAGCAAATCCAAACCCTTATAATGACCCACAGATCTTAACAGTTTCCCCTCTGACCCTCCCTCCTACCACCACATCCTCACCTAGTCAACTTTAGCCAAAGCGGCCTCTACCCAACACAGAACTTGCTAAACACACTCCCCCTTAGGGCCTTTGAACCTGCTGTCCCTTCTGCTTAAACGGCTCTGTTTCTGAATGTTGGTATGGTTGGTTTCCCGACCTCTTTGCTCTCCTTCACCATAAAACATACCCCAATCATCCCATTTCAATCTGCAACTGCACCCTTCCTCTGCTCATCTCTAGATCTATGAGAGGCTAACCCTATGGTATGCATTCCTAGGTGTCCAGGTCAGGTACCTTGGGCCTTTCAAAGGGAATAAAGAAACCTGACTGAAATTGGTAGGTCAGGCAAATTTATCTTTCATTTCTACTATACCATGGCCCTCCAGAATCCTGAGGTTTCTAAAAAGATTTTTAAGGCTATGAGTCTACTAGGATTCCATTAGTTGAAGTGAAGGTACAGTTTACTAAATACTAACCTGAAGACTTTAAAGAGTTAATGCCACTTTAAAGTAGGTTGAACATAATTAGGCCATGTCTTTAGAGTAGGGGAAGGAATGGAGTTTTGTTCAATTTGTGCTTAGATATTTGTTTTTGCTTTGTATAGTTATCCTTGAAATCCTAAAAAGATTATATTCATTTGAAAAAGCATATAAGTTGAAATTATTATAGAACATTTCTAAAGCTAATTTATCTTCTCTTGATTATTTTCCATAAATATTCCCCGATGTTTCCTTCTGTCTTTTATGTTTTTTGGAGTAATTTTGAAGTGTTTCAGAAACAGTCATGGTGAGCTAGCTGCATGCTAGCATTCCAAAGTCTGTTTCCATATTTCCATCCGACAGTAGGCTATTTGTTCTTGGATATGTCCTCAGGCAATCTTGACACAGAAATGCAAAGTAATCACAGTTATCTGGAATCTTTGATTAAAACTTACAGTGATAGCTTTGGCAGCAGAAATATTTTCATACACCAAGGTGTCATAAGGCTTGATTTTTAGGCTGTGATTATATAATTAATCCACATAACCCTGCAAAAGTACACTTAAATTTATTTGTAAGGATTACCATTTATTCAGCCTAGGTATGTGCTGGGCATTTTATAAACATTATCCCTTTGAATTCTTACAACCTTTCTAAGACTATATTATTAGCCCCATTTTACAGATGAAAAACTGAAATTTAGAGCTGTATAGCTCTAAGTGACAGTGGTTGGATTTCTATCCAGGTCTTGCTGATCCCAAATCCTCAGTTGTTTCCATTAAACCTGCCACCTTGGACTTTATAAAAGACATAGGAACACACAAACATCTATAAAATGTTTATGATCCCCAAGTAATGTCAATTCATTGGAATTGTTAGGAAATTAGGAAATTGGAATTGTTAGGAAATTAGGAAATGTAAGGAGAACCAAGTGGATGCAAGCCAACAGATTCACGTGGAAATGGAACTTAATGGGGATATAACTACTTGTCTTCTGTGGTGGTGGTGCCTTCACATAATATATAATAATGACTTAATTATTTTTAACTTAGAAAGACTGATCAGATATTTGTATGAAGAATAATTGAAGAATCTAGGAAGAATACACAGAGAAATTTTTCTCTAATTAAATAATAATACTAGACCATGTTTTCTCAGGGTTTAATATGAGCCTGTCATGGGAAAAGGTGTATAAATGTCCGTCAAACTCTTGCTATCAATATTTATAGCTGAGGAAATGGAGACAGAGAGGTTTAGCATTTGTCCAAGACAGCAAGTGGCAGGGTTGGCAAATAAAGTGCATGCTTTCAACCAAAATTCTCTTCAGCACTGTAAAGCACTGATGGTACTGCTTCTGAATTGTAATGTAGCTTCCCTACGTGTTCCCTACCCTCATGCAAGGCTATGACATCTTAGGAAAACAACTGTAATTGCTTAAAATGTCATAGCACAGAACATTAAACATAGTAATACTGGAAATAAGCTATATAAAGTTGTGAAACATGCATTATGGATCTATTTGTTTTGTGATTAAAAAAAAAAGATACCTTTTCAGCTTAATATTTTGGAGGGAGATCTTATAACCATAACTTTACTCCCAAATGAATCACCCCACCTGGTATCCACATCTCTGTGTAGTCCTCTTCGTATTGCTCATCATATCCACATGCCTTGCTTTGGCCAGTAGATATTACAAGTATGACATAAGCAGGGGCTTAATAAATACTAAAAACACTGGGCATGTTCTTTTAGAATACTACCACCACCATATAAGAAACTCAGACTACCCTTCTGGAGACACTATACGAAGAAGAACTAAGCACTCTCCGTCAAGAGCCCCAGATAACCCTTATTCATGTAAATGATGTTATCATGGGCCAGCCTGCCACAACTGAGCCACTAGATGACCACAGGCACAGGAGTGACTCCATGTAAGATCAGCAGAAAATCACCAGCTAAACCTAGCTTAGATTGCAGAATCATCAGCATGTGAATGGTTATTACTTTAATCCACTAGGTTTGGGGGTAGTCTGTTACAACAATAGATAACTGATACACTGTCCCTTTTCTATAGTTATACAAGTACCCATCAAAGTGTGTACACTCACTCTCTCTTCACACACACACATGCTACCCTCTTTTCAGTATATTTTCACATATTCTACTCTTGACACTGGAAAAGAGAATGCTCCAAAATGTCTAGGGCATATTTCTCTATACTGTGTTGTTGTCTTTGGGGTTATACTTTTACTGAGCTTAAAAATACTTCACAAATACAAACTTACTGCTCTGTGATATAAAACTACCTAGAAAATATAATGCATACTAAAATAGAAACATTTCATTGAAACAGTTAGATATGCAGTTATTTAGGCCTTGCTTTACTCTTTTCATTATTAAAAAGTAAGATTCCACCAAGGTGGATTAAAGTTCACCAGTAAACTGAGTAATACTTTAAAATTCAGGAACATTAAAGTCAATTTTATGAGCAGATATAAAATATGGTCATCTGTTTATGGAAACCAAAAATATTCTTCCCATCTGCATTACTCATAGATAACAGAAATAGCAATAAGATATTAAATATTGTGGTATAGGGCTTGGTCCTCAGTAAAACTGCAAATCCTTGGGAAGGATAACATCTTTCTCTTTATTTATTAACAATTTATATAATAATATTGGATTTCTCATTGAATATGGCTTTCCCAGGGTATTAGGGAGAATGTGAAGACTGTAAGAACGTAAGGGTACTTGACTAACAAGAGAGAAGGGATGGGAGATACACTTAATCTATTTCACTATTGCTCTGAAGGTCTGGGATGAAATCAGCCTATATAGGTTTGCTTTCAGGGAGGCTGGGTTGTACCAGCCACATGAATCCCCAGATCCAGAGAGGAGAAGATTTTATAGACAGGATTTTAAAATATATAGGTGTCATTTACCCTGGAAGCTCCCCAAGCCCCCAACTTACCACACAACATTGCTCTTTTTGTCCCTGTTCCACCTAGAAACTTGCACCAGAGAGAAAGGGAGAAACAGATAGGCTTTTGTAAAATAAGAGAAAGAATTTTAGAAATGTATTGAAACCTCTGCTATTTTGACCCAAGTTCTTCTAGTCCATTCCTTCTGAAAACTGAGATTAATAACTCATTCTTACAAGATTGTTTTAAGGCAGGGGTTAGCAAATTCCAGCCCATGAACAAAATTTAACCCATCTCCTCTTTTTGTATAGCTTGTAAGCAATTTCTAGTCTACCCTACAAGATAACCTATGATATCTACCCTACAAGATAGTCTTGATAGTCAAGATAGTCAAGATAACCTATGATAGTCTACCCTACAAGATAACCTATGATATGAAGATACCCTACAACATAACCCATGATGTGGCAAATTCTTCTTGTGATTCAACAAAATAATTCATGCCAAAACTGAATAATGATAATGATGTCATTAATAAATATTGATTTTAGCAAACTCTTGAAAGCACAAAATATGTGTTTTTGTTAACTACTGTGAAAGAAAAATAGTGTTCAGTATTTAGATAATATTCATGGAAAATTTTGTATAAATAAATCCATTATGCATTTTTATCCATTACTAACAATCTAATTAGCTATCTTATTTGCTTATGTACAGTAGGCAAAATCCCCCCCAAATCAGAGTATATCGGGTAAATAAGAATGATAAAGACAAGACAACCAATTTGCAGGATGGAATTATTCAGACTGGCTGCCTTTACCACTCTAATTACATATAATAGCTCTGTTCCTGCCTGCTTTGACTTATTTGTGTGGACCTTGTCTTAAATGACAAACCAGAATTTTTGAGGCTAAAGAAAGCAGAAGAGGGAATATTTCTAAGGGAAACAGAGGAATCCTGGGAGCAGATGGGCAGATTAGAGAAAGAACAGCAGAGCCATGGCAGTAGCTGCACCTGTCAAAATTTGGCTGGAAAGTATGTTCCCAGTTGATCTGATTTTAGAGAAACAGGATGGATCCATGAAATACTTATCCTGACACTTTAAAATTGTGGATTTTACGGTTTGCTGCTGCTCCTGCTGGGCTGCCTGTTCCATTCAGCTATGCTGAATCCACAGATCTGGAAATTGCATATCTTGACAGAGGGAGGACTGCTTCCAAAAAGGCCAGTTTAGCCCAAAGAGACCTAAGACTGACAGTGAGCTCACACAGTAATATAAGACTCAGAATATAATGAAGATAATCAGAGAATATTGAGGAAAATATCATAGCATTCCAGTAATTAGTAGAATCAGTAAATCATATAAAGATTTATTACCTGGCTCTGAATCTTGAACAGAATAAAATTTGGTTTCAATGGGCTCTAAGAGGCTGTTAGTGTTTTAATCCATAATGAATAAAGGCTAAAATTACAGATAATGTAGTATCTGGTAGACTTTTGAAGTATGGACTTTGTGGATGCAAAAGAGAAAAAAGGAGCCTAGAATGGGTCCACGTATAGACTAGCAGCCCCAAACCCCTTCCTTTACCACCACATAGCCTCACTCCCTCTCCCTTCTCAGCCTACTACCATCTTACTTAAACCACCTACCAATCCTCTGAAATACTGCATCAAGATTTCCCAGGGGCATGGATAAGGCCAACTTATTTTTCAGAAACCTGGTAAACTAAGTGCCCTGACTGAATCTTAAATAATTCTTACAAAAAACAAACAGAAAAAAAGACCAAATAAAAATTTTAATTTATTTGTGAGTTGACGAGAAAGTAAGAACTACTGAGTGGAGGCAAAAACCCAAAAGGTAAAATTGGCTTTTACCTTGTGAGCATTTGCCAAACCTTGATACATTTTCAGTTGTTTTTTTATAGCTTTAAAATTGAAGAGGGTGGATAAGAGGAGGGAAAAATCCCAGTATCTCCTTATTCAGAGAATATGATGAGATATTCTCCATAAAACTGGGGTTCAAAAGGCTATGATCACAGCAGAATGGTGAAAATGAGGTTAAGATAATTCTATCCAAATGCCCACCCTTCAAAATGGGACTGCAAAGAACACTACCTTGGTTCTGAACACTCTTGACAATTTTTAACTGCAATCTAGACTTCACAGGGATTTTATGTAAATTTATACACTTATTTAATTTGAAAAAATATCAAGCTAAGAATTTCAAGTGTTTCTGGACTACAACTAGCAGAAAAAAATGAAACTCTTCACAAGAGCTTAGCTTTGAATTATTCCTATAGCTCAAACTCCAGGAAATAGTTTCTTCTAGCCAAAATTACAAAACATAAATAAATCACCAAATGCAACACAAAAACAATAAAGAACAGAATCAGACATGCAAGTAGTTCAGATATTGAAATTATCAAACAGAATATAAGTATTTTTAACCCCTGAAACAAATAATACATTGCACGTTAATTAATCAAATTTAAATTAAAAATGAATGTTAAAAAGGATGTAAGTATTTTTATTATGTTTTAAAAAAATAATGAAAGGATCAGTAATGTAAATAAAGATCAAGGGACTTTAAAATTGCCAGCCATATTTGAGAAATAATCAAGCAATTTCTATAAATGAAAAATACAATGATTGAAATTAGAAACTTAAACAGTGAAAGAGATCTGAAAACTGTAGCACAGAAACACAGAAACATGAGGAAATGTTGAAACATGGAAGAGGAGAAAGTGTAACATTTTAATCAGTTAAATTCTCTGTCTTAAGAAATATTAAGCAAGATGAATAAAAAGACATCCATCCCCTACTCAAATCACAGTAAAACTACAGAAACTAAGATAAAGACTATCTTAAAAAAGAATTAAAATAACAGATTTACTTTTAAAGAAGCTATAATTATACTGACAGCAGACTTTTCAATGGCAGCAATGCAAGCCAGAAGCAAGTGGAATCTTTTCAATGTGTTAAGAAAAAAAAATCTTCAATCTAGTATTCTGTATCAAGTAAAAATATCTTACCAAAAAAGGACAAAACAAGACATTGCTATCTAATGAAAACATTAGGGTTGGCTCACAGAGAGGCCCTCACTAAAATGAAATTAAATGATATACGTCAGGCAAAAAAGAACATGATCCTGACAGAAGATCAAGAAGCAAGAGGAAACAAAATGCAGGGGGTACTAGGAATAATTTATAGTAGGATAAAATGTAAAACAAAAATATATGGTAATAATAACAAAGTTGGGGGGCAGTAATTGCATTTAAAGATTTTAAGGACTTTACATTGTTTTAGAAGAGGATAAAAATAATTAAATTTATCTTGGAAAAATAAACATGCTGAATTTTCTAGAATAATTATTTTTAAAAATATGGAAAAGAAACTACATTTTACAAACTGGCCAATGAAAAAACTAAACGAGAAGAGTAATCAATTAATCCAAAAGATGATAAGAACAGAGAAAAAAGAAGTATAGAATAAGTAGGATGATCAAAAAGCAAAAATCATTTCTGGGCTCTCTATTCTGTTCCACTGATCTATGTGTCTGTTTTTGTGCCAGTACCATGCTGTCTTGATGATGACAGCTTTGTAATAGAGCTTGAAGTCCGGAATTGTGATGCCACCAACTTTGGCTTTGTTCTTCAATATTCCTTTGGCAATTCGAGGTCTTTTCTGGTTCCATATAAATTTTAGGATTATTTGTTCCATTTCTTTGAAAAAAATGGATGGTATTTTGATAGGGATTGCATTAAATGTGTAGATTGCTTTAGGTAGCATAGACATTTTCACAATATTTATTCTTCCAATCCAGGAGCATGGAACATTTTTCCATTTTTTTGTGTCTTCCTCAATTTCTTTCATGAGTACTTTATAATTTTCTGTGTATAGATTCTTAGTCTCTTTGGTTAGGTTTATTCCTAGGTATCTTATAGTTTTGGGTACAATTGTGAATGGGATTGACTCCTTAATTTCTCTTTCTTCAGTCTTGTTGTTGGTGTACAGAAATGCAACTGATTTCTGTGCATTGATTTTATATCCTGACACTTTACTGAATTCCTGTACAAGTTCTAGCAGTTTTGGAGTGGAGTCTTTTGGGTTTTCCACATATAGTATCATATCATCTGCGAAGAGTGATAGTTTGACTTCTTCTTTACCAATTTGGATGCCTTTAATTTCTTTTTGTTGTCTGATTGCTGAGGCTAGGACTTCTAATACTATGTTGAATAGCAGTGGTGATAATGGACATCCCTGCTGTGTTCCTGACCTTAATGGAAAAGCTTTCAGTTTTTCTCCATTGAGAATGATACCCTCAACTCTATGGCCAACTCATCTTCGACAAAGCAGGAAAGAATGTCCAATGGAAAAAAGACAGCCTCTTCAATAAATGGTGCTGGGAAAATTGGACAGCCACATGCAGAAAAATGAAATTGGACCACTTCCTTACACCACACACGAAAATAGACTCCAAATGGATGAAGGACCTCAATGTGAGAAAGGAATCCATCAAAATCCTTGAGGAGAATGCAGGCAGCAACCTCTTCGACCTCAGCCGCAGCAACATCTTCCTAGGAACAACGGCAAAGGCAAGGGAAGCAAGGGCAAAAATGAACTATTGGGATTTCATCAAGATCAAAAGCTTTTGCACAGCAAAGGAAACAGTTAACAAAACCAAAAGACAGCTGACAGAATGGGAGAAGATATTTGCAAACGACATATCAGATAAAGGGCTAGTATCCAAAATCTATAAGGAACTTAGCAAACTCAACACCCAAAGAACAAACAATCCAATCAAGAAATGGGCAGAGGACATGAACAGACATTTCTGCAAAGAAGACATCCAGATGGCCAACAGACACATGAAAAAGTGCTCCACGTCACTCGGCATCAGGGAAATACAAATCAAAACCACAATGAGATATCACCTCACACCAGTCAGAATGGCTAAAATGAACAAGTCAGGAAATGACAGATGCTGGAGAGGATGTGGAGAAAGGGGAACCCTCCTCCACTGTTGGTGGGAATGCAAGCTGGTCCAACCACTCTGGAAAACAGCATGGAGGTTCCTCAAAATGTTGAAAATAGAACTACCCTATGACCCAGCAATTGCACTACTGGGTATTTACCCTAAAGATACAAACATAGTGATCCGAAGGGGCACGTGTACCCGAATGTTTATAGCAGCAATGTCTACAATAGCCAGACTATGGAAAGAACCTAGATGTCCATCAACAGATGAATGGATCAAGAAGATGTGGTATATATACACAATGGAATACTATGCAGCCATCAAAAGAAATGAAATCTTGCCATTTGCGACGACGTGGATGGAACTAGAGCGTATCATGCTTAGTGAAATAAGTCAATCGGAGAAAGACAACTATCATATGATCTCCCTGATATGAGGACATGGAGAAGCAACATGGGGGGGTAGGGGGATAGGAGAAGAATAAATGAAACAAGATGGGATTGGGAGGGAGACAAACCATAAATGACTCTTAATCTCACAAAACAAACTGGGGGTTCCTGGGGGGAGGTGGGATTGGGAGAGGGGGAGCGGGCTATGGACATTGGGGAGGGGAGGCGAACCATAAGAGACTATGGACTCTGAAAAACAACCTGAGGGTTTTGAAGGGTCAGGGGTGGGAGGTTGGGGGAACAGGTGGTGGGTAATGGGGAGGGCACGTTTTGCATGGAGCACTGGGTGTTGTGCAAAAAGAATGAATACTGTTACGCTGAAAAAATAAATAAAATGGAAAAAAAAACAAAACAAAACAAAACAAAAAAGCAAAAATCATGACTATAGAAATAAATCCAAATATTTCAGTTATTACAATAAGCATACATTTTTAAATGTTCTGTTAAGAAGTCAGAGATGATGAATTTCTTGGATTTCTGTCATAGGATTTCTTCCTAAGTACTATTTACAAAAGACACATATAAGATACAGAATTCAGAAATATTGAAGGTAAAATGATGGAAAAAGATGAATCAGTAAAACACTAACCAAAAGAGAGTGGTGTCACTCTCTTAGTATCTAACAAAATAAATCCCAAGCCAAAACAACAACAACAACAAAAAACAATTAAAGAGGTCACTGCATAACCACAAAAATTCCAGAAAAATATAGAAATTTTGAACACATATTCATATACTGGCATTGCCTTAAAATATAAAGAGCAAAATCGTAAAACTACAGGAGGAAATTATTGTATGCAAAGTGACATAATAGTGAA
Source organism: Meles meles (assembly GCF_922984935.1). Classification (NCBI taxonomy): domain Eukaryota; kingdom Metazoa; phylum Chordata; class Mammalia; order Carnivora; family Mustelidae; genus Meles; species Meles meles. The sequence continues at coordinate 30,938,129 of NC_060070.1, forward strand.
AATTTAAATTGATGCAATTAATAAGCTTTATTATGCTTAAACATATATAAATAATTGGGTTCAGAAATTACAGAATACTTTATTTTCAAGTTCACAGAGAACAATTACAAAATTCACTAAATAAATGTTTAGTGAAATTTAGTGAATACTAGTCTTAATAAATTTCAAAGGACTGATATAACCATTTCATTTTCTTTTTTTTTTAATATTTTATTTATTTATTTGACAGAGAGAGAGATAACAAGCAGGTAGAGAGGCAGGCAGAGAGAGAGGAGGAAGCAGGCTCCCTGCAGAGCAGAGAGGCTGATGCGGGGCTCGATCCCAGGACCCTGAGATCATGACCTGAGCCGAAGGCAGCAGCTCAATCCACTGAGCCACCCAGGCACCCCACCATTTCATTTTCTAATTCAAATAAATTTAGAAGTCAATTTAAAAATCATAACTCTTAATAATTCCATACACTTGTAAATTAACATGTACTTCTAAATCATCAAGGGGTAAAACAAAAGTCATAAGGAAAATATGTTTTTCAAGTGAAAAATAGAAATACTGTATATTAAACTGGGTAGAATGCATCTGAAACCGTATTTGCAACCTTACACATATTAGTAAAGAAGAAAGAATAAAAATTAATGAGGTAAGCATGCAACTTGTTACTATCTGTGTGACCATGAGCAAATCCCTTAACTCCGAGTGTCTCAGTTTCCTCATCTGTAGAATCACAAAAATAATGGCATTTATCTAAGATTGTTGTGAAGATCAAATGGGTGTGCTGGACATTTCACATTTCCTTCTCCAGATCTCCTGCCTTCTCCACTCTGATCTGTGTTTCAGGAGGCTGACCTGCATGGACTATACAACTATAAGGCATTCTTGCTCCCTGTGGGGTTTCAAGCAGCAACAGGAGGTTGGTTGGTTCATCAGAAAAGAAAGAATAAGGGTATTTATTCACATGGCTCCTCCACTTGAGCCCAACCACTGTCTTCTGCACATTAAGGCTAAGGGGTATAACAGTTTCCTATTGCTGTTAGCCCCCAAATTTTTCACAAAAGGAAACCATTGCTTTCCTTTATTCTTGACCATAGCATCATAAATAGTCCTTTAATTAAATTCTCTTCAATTACCCATATTGTGATACTTCAGTTGACACAATGAGTTAAAATATGAAGCATTCATATATAATGCTTAGCACATAGTAAGCTTTTTATAAGAAGTAGTCAATATTATTGTTTTTGTTGTTGTATGAGCATAGGCAGAAAAAAAAAGCATTAGGTAAGTTAACACTTACCAATCACTTTTTAAAAACCTACTAACAATGTAAGAATAAAAAGGATCTTCCTTAAATACAATAGACAATTTCCAATTCTTACCTTACTTGGTGCTCTTGGGAATTCAATTCCAGTAATCACAATGTATTTTGAAATCCTCCCTGCCCTTGGCTTTCATGATAAGGAAGATTAGCCTGATCTTCTTTATATTTTTATGATCATTCCTTCTACCTTTATAGGTTCCTTTTCCTCTACTTATTCCCTAAATGTTGGTATTTCTAAAGTTCTGTTCCCTGTTTTCTTCTCTTTTTATTATACATATTCTCCCTGATTTAATCAAGACATGTTGCTGATAACTCCCAATTCTCTACCCCAACCCCAGACATCTGAGTTTTGAACCCATATACAACTACTCTAAATGACCTACAAGTACCTCCAACTCAATCTATCCAGAGAGCTCCTCATAATTTCCTCAAGTTTGCTCTTCATCTGATGTTCCCTATTTCAGTAATGCCTCACTAATGACCCAGCCATCGAAGCCTGAAACCTAGGAAATCACCTCTGATCCCTTTTCCTGCACATCTTTCATATCTACTTCTTCATATCTCTCAACTCCATCTGCTTTCCATCTCATCTGCCATCTCCTCCCTACACCATTCCAACAGTCTAACAACTTCATAGTTTCTCTCTAGGTTCCTTCAAAATCATTTTCAAGGCTATAATCATTTTTAAGGCTACTAATTAGGTTAGTTCTGCTTAGGATGTTTCAATGGTTTATTATTGCCCTAAGGATAGTATCCAAACTTTTAATGTGGCTTTCAAGATCCTTCATGAATGGATGCCTCCCATTTTGCAACTTGTGTTTTTTCTGTCTCATTCTTCCCATACTGAATTCTTCAGTTCCTTGAAAATGGCATTCTCCTTTACTTCTGGCTAAACATCTATGTATAATGTTTACTCTGCCAGAGATACTTTGCCTCTCCGCATGGTTAATTTTTAAACCTTGAGATACATGACTTTTACCTTTTTAATCAACTTTTAATAGTAAATTTTAAACATACACAGAATTTGACAAAATAGTTTAATAAAGCCCTATTTTCCATTTTTCAATTTCAAATATCATTAACTCACACTGACCTTGTTTTACACATACCTCCGTCTACTTACCCCTTCCTATATTATTTCAACACATATTATTTTATCTCTAAAATCTTCAATATGTATCTCCAAATTATAAGGACTATTTTCACCATAACTATAATTTTCATATTTTTAAATATTAATTAAAACCTTTATCCAGTAGTGTTCAAATATCCAACTGCCTCATGAGTTCCATATATAAGAAATTATTTATACTTATAATTTCTTTATGTGACTCAAGATCCAAATAAGTTTAGTACATTGTGATGATAATGTTCTTAAGTCTCCTTTAATCTCAAATTCCTCTTCCATGCTTAGCAATTTATTAATTGAAGGAAATGGATTGGCTGTTCTACAGAGTTCCCCACATCCCGGATGATTCTGATCGCATTCCTGTTTTACCATGTTCCTCTGTCCTCCACCACAGTTGCTATAATTTGTTAACTAGATCCAGAGATTTAATCTGAATCGTTTTTTTTTTTTCTTTCCAAGACTGTATCATACATCATACATTGTATAGTGTTCTTGTATCAGGGAGTATATAATGCATGCTTGTCTCTGTTATTGTAATGTAAGCAGTCAGTGATGATCAATGCTTAAATCCACTAATTGATTAAGGGTTGGTAAACTGCTAATGTCTAAACCTCTTATTCAACGTTTATGTCTGAATTAGTACATTCCTCTTTTTGGAAATTCTTCCCTGGCTCTCCCTATCAGTATCTACTTTCATACTAGACATGTTGTCCTATATATATCTCCTAACATACTCTTTACTTCACACTGCTGTTAAATTGAGCATCTGCCCCTCAAAATGGAAGTCTCATGTGGTAGGGAACACAACAGCTTATTTACTATTAAATCCTCGATACCTAGCATGATGTCAGGCATACATACCTAGCATGATATCAAGCATATAGTAAGGGCATGAGCAGTACAGAAGGAAAAAAGGAAGGAAGGAAGGAAAGAAGAGAGGAGAAAAGGAAGGAAGGATGGGAGAGAGGGAGGTAGGGAGGAAGGGAGGAAGAACGTTGGTGAGAGGAATGGGTTTTAAACATATGGATTATTGACAATAGATGTCGTCAAACATGAATATAATGGCAGTAGAAAAGGGGAGCAAATGCAGGGTTACCTGGATTTATTTTTCTGACTAGAATTAGGCCATTTAACAAGCATGTCTCAGTAACTTTCAGGTATAGATACATGGATTTAAAGTTTTAAGTTCTCTCAGATAAGAATAGCACAGAAAATAACATATTAAGAGGAAGATGAGATACGACGAAATACTCTGGAATCCCTACAGTGATTAAAAAATAACAACAAAACAACCCAAAACAAAACAAACAAGCAAACAAATCTGAATGGTAATGGACAGATAGGTCAGAAATGTTTTGCCCAGTGTCCTTCCTATACCAACCACTGCGTTGGCTTCCCTCTTTGATAAGTATTTTCAAAGTCGGTTTTTTGGGGTGGGGGGAACTCCTCTCCTCTCTCTCTATCCCTGTTTTACACTCTGAAAAATAGAGATACTTGTAGTAGTTCTGAGAATTGAATGTAAGTAGGAGTCACCAGTAGTTTGTGCTTCTGTAGGTAAGTAGTTAACTTAATTGTGCCTGGTTACAGTACTTTATTTGAAATGTGAACAAAGAATTGATAAGTAAAACAAATAAGATACCATCCCTATTTATACAGAATAAAAAATAAAATAAAATGGCATGTAACCAAAACAACCATCTTTGTTGATGAGAAAGTTTCCCTTTATGATATTTCAAAACTCAGATGTTCAAGAAGACTACCTGAAACCTCAGACTGGCTAGTGTCCCATCTTCCTATTCTGACAGTGCTGTACGTATACCTTCAACAATCTGCCTAATAAACTGAAATGTTCTGACAGCTTATTTATGAGTTATTCCAGGCAATGATAATATTTCTTTCATCATTATATCCCTGCCCTGTAACATGTGCATGCATAGCACAGAATATGCATTTGATAAATATTTTTGGAACAATGATAGCAAGGTGATCTCATATGAAATAACATACATACTCCCTTTAATCCAATTACTATAAAAAGTAGTTCTCCAATACAAGAACATATTTAATCTGATTTTACAATAAAAGATTAAATCCAATAATCTTAATATAAACAAGAAAATTTTCTTCATATAGGTTTTATCTCAACTAAAGGTAAAACTGTAACTGATGGGGTTGATAAGTAATGCAGATACCCCATGCCAGGTGAAGTATTTGAAGAAAAGGGAAAATAGTGAATATGACTGTTCACATTCAGCTTTGAAAACAAATATATTCTCTCAGTGCTGAGCTTTTATACAATCCTTCCTTTTCTTTCTTGGTAAAATTATCTCATCTCCTCAAAACACTTTCAAACATTTAATAATGTAATATGATGTAATGCAATGGCCTTAAATAATCTCACAGTATATGAAAGTCAGAATAACCCAGTGCAGGAGTCTGTAACAACTTCAGCCCTGATTGTTTTATAGCCTAGGTATATAATTATTTATATCAAATATAATCTATTTGTCCTACATATTAGTTTCCCAAGCTTCATGAGAAAACCTTATAATATCTCTATAAAAATATCCCTTTTTCATTAAGAATATTTGCACTAGAAAAATTAATAATGTGTTTCTATGAACTGATTTTTTTTTTAAACAAACAGATTGAGAGAGTTGGATGGTGGAAATGTGAGTTTTTCTTGGTCAATTGTGAGCTAAAACAAATGAAGTAACTCATCCCTGTACTCAAGTAGAAGTATCAGTTGTGGACTAGGGAAGAAAGACAAACAACATCTAGGTCAAGGTGAAGCATATTAGGGAAATAGGCATCACTTCTTATGTCCCATTCTACCAACACATCTCAATGGTATGGAATGTGCTTATGTGTAGATCCCCATTGGAAAATAAAATTTTTGTTCAACATTTTAGAAAGCAGTTCATCATTTGGATGCAATATTTTTTTTTTCATCCCCTATGGAGAAGGGTCTCAAGTGTGACCTCATAATTATAATAGTCCATCAAAACCTGTACTTGCTCCCTATTGAGGTTGCCTAAACTATCTAATTGCAAAGTTGAGCCTCAAATCTAATTTTTTAGAAGCTTGAACTTCACTGTAGAGATACTCTAATGATTATAACTGGGAGTTTATTGCAAGGCTGGTAAAATCAATAACTTCATAATTTCAACTGTTTTCAGAGAGCCTCAAAAGCACTGTCCTAGGTAAGCATGGTGTAGAAAAAATGTCAATATGATTCCAGTCTTCAAGTAGCCCATAGTAAGGCTTATAGCATGACTTTGAGAATTCCATGAGCATTAAAGGAAGTGGGATACTCAAAGGCAGTAGTACATCCAGGGACAAAGAGTGTGGAAGCCGAGGTAGGGTCAAATGCTAATTACTTTTTTCTTCTTAACTTCTTGAAGCCTCAGTTTCCTTTACTCCAAGATGCAGCTAATGATACATATCTCATGGAGCTACTGAGACATTAAACTGGATAAGGTATACAAAATGCTCAGCACAATGTCTGGCATGTGAAAAGTACTAAAATAGGAGAGTTAGTATAAAGCCAAGAACCAATAACTAATTAGTATGTAGAGAAAGAGCAAAATATTTATTTTAACACTCTTTTTTTACTTCCTTTCCAATGAAAACACTTTTTCAGAAACATCCACAGCTATGAATTTCTTTACTTGAATTTTGTATTCCCTTCTTTGTATACATTAATCCTATATTTTTTGTTTTCCTCTAATTTGTACTATACTTTGCTTCTTTTCCAAAGATCTATTTGAGATTGACTCTTTGGGTTCCCTGTACAGTATATTGACAAGCTACAAAAATAAATTCAGATTGTTATGTAGGTGTTGAAGGAAGAAAGACTGAGGAATTTTGGATATTATTTTATTATCACATAATAAAATATTTTATTATCTTATTATTATTTTGGATATTATTTTAGGATCACATAAATTTCATGGATTTTGCAATTGAGTGGGGCATAAGTGATTTATGAATCAAATCCCACTGTATCTAGACTATACTGAGTGTCCCTGTTAGGACAAGATTAATGCTTGGTTGCTTTGAGTAGCTTTTTTTTCTTTCTTTCTTTCTTTTTTTTTTAATTCTATTATAGTTCCCATAATGCCTTGTGCTGACAGTTGCAGTTTCCATAACATTTAGCCTGTTAATTTTATTTTGTCTGTATTTTAATAATCCTATTTTATTCATTTTTAATAGATCCGATTCAACTAGGCTCCTACCACATCAGAGTAAAACTGCAGCATAATGGAAGGAAACATGCTACATTAAAGATCTCATATGGCCTTTTGCATGTCCTCTGGTCACTTTGCTTTTAAAGCTAGGGGGATAAACAGTAAAACCATCGTGTGAATTAAAACACTGCCACATCAATTTTGTTGTGGTACTAACAGGTTGGCAGGGTACATTTCAGGTACGGTGATACAAATGCTTAATCTCTGAGCAAAACAATAAAATTCAAAAACATAACATTCCTTCGAGGGGAGGAGTTGCTTTTGAATGAGCTCAATTAAAAAAAAAAAATGCCAGCTGATTACTCCAAGAACATTGAAAATCAGACATCGCCAGAAGGAACGTGTAAAAGCCTTTCTGATGGCTTGGATTAGAGACAAACTGTTCCCACAAAGCCTATCAGAGATAAATGAAATAAATGGAAGGAAGACGCAAACTCGGTCTTTGTTCCAATAACTGCCGAATGTCATATTGGAATTCTCAACACAGAACCAAATGGCTTGGCAAGATCATCTGTATGCAAATGTAGAGTAAGTGACCCCTCCCCAGCTCAGTAGCTATTTTGAGATAATTGAAGTCTATACTATGGGAAAGTAGTTTCTTTCCAGAATTTTGTTGCCTTTTCAAGAAACCTGAAAAATTCTGTGAGCACTTAATGCTTAAAAATATGTTATTTTCTCCATGTCCTCATATCAGAAGCAACATGGGGGGGTAGGGGGATAGGAGAAGAATAAATGAAACAAGATGGGATTGGGAGGGAGACAAACCATAAATGACTCTTAATCTCACAAAACAAACTGGGGGTTGCTGGAGGGAGGTGGGATTGGGAGAGGGGGAGCGGGCTATGGACATTGGGGAGGGGAGGCGAACCATAAGAGACTATGGACTCTGAAAAACAACCTGAGGGTTTTGAAGGGTCAGGGGTGGGAGGCTGGGGCAACCTGAGGGTTTTGAAGGGTCAGGGGTGGGAGGTTGGGGGAACAGGTGGTGGGTAATGGGGAGGGCACGTTTTGCATGGAGCACTGGGTGTTGTGCAAAAAGAATGAATACTGTTACGCTGAAAAAATAAATAAAATGGAAAAAAATATGTTATTTTTATAGTTTAATAGACATGTGCCATTCCTTTAATTGCCTAGCATCTGAAATCCCTTCCTACCTGGTGAAAAGTAAGGCTTCATCTCTCTCTGAAAAGTGAGGTGTGTCACAGGCTACTTCTCCCTGCCACGGACAGGTAGGGCAGGTGACCCAGGCTTAGCCAAACTGATGATCCTGCCTGCCCCATATGAACTGTAGGTAAGTCAGAGAGAAAGGCAGGGACAGTTTGGAATTCACTCCAAGAAGCATCTCCCAGTGCCAGCGGCAGAATCCAATTTCCAGGAGAAGGACAGGGAGGTGCGGTAGCTGCAGAGGCTGAGAGGGGTGTCCTCACTGGGCCATCCCTGCCGCATGACCTCCGCTGTGGTTCTTGCTGCAGAACCTGCCTGCATTCCTGCCAGTTTACAGAGTCTCCAGGCTCCTCAGCAAACAAGTGAGCTTCCTGATAGGCTGCCAGCACATTTCTCTTTGCTGAAGTGAAGGAGAGTCGGCTTCTGGTGCTTGCAACCTAATACACAGAGGGTTATCTTACTGCTCAGTGTTGCCAGCACTGTTGGAATATGTTGTTCTATGAAAAGAAGCATAGTTACGTATGAAGGGAAGAATAGTTGGTGGGGATATACCCAGTCTTCCACATGTCTGTTTGTATAGTGAAAAGCCTCATAATTCTATGGGTTCATCAGATAAAAATATTGCTTAAGAGACAGATTAGGGGGGCACCTGGGTGGCTCAGTGGGCTAAGCCTTTGCCTTCGACTCAGGTCATGATCTCGGGGTCCTGGGATCGAGCCCCACATCGGGCTCCCTGCTTAGAAGGGAGGCTGCTTCTCCCACTGTCTCTCTACCTGCTTGTGATCTCTCTCTCTCTCTCTCTCTGTCAAATAAATAAATAAAATCTTTAAAAAAAAAAAGACAGATTAGGGTAGTTAGAATTCTTAAAGATTAATATTGTGGTTGTATTATTGTACATCATATAAGTACAACAAAGGATTGTTTACTAAAAATGATAGAGATGTCCTTCTTGCTCTTAAAAATGTTCTTTATAAAGAGTAAACAGGCTGGGTGATGGACATTGGGGAGGGCATGTGCTATGGTGAGTGCTGTGAATTGTGTAAGACTGATGACTCACAGACCTGTACCCCTGATGCAAATAACACACTATATGTCAATTAAAAAGAGTAAACAGATAAAAACTTTACAAACAGCCAACTCTGTGTAAGTAAAAAATGTCACTTTGGAAATATGTAACTAGCAAGAGACTTTGGGAGGCAGCACGGCATAATTACTAAAACTGCAGGTCCGGGTTTCAATCCCTATTTGCCTACTTACTTACTAGCCATGTGGTGTCACCTATTTTAGATCTCACCTTCCTCATCTATGAAATGTGTACACTGACATCACGTAGTTTATGGGACTAACATGGTGACTGATTACGGTACAAGATATGAATCCGGGAGTAGAGTACTAACAGATAGTAAGAGTTTATAAATGGAGGCCCATTCGCCTAGCAAGTGCATTATACAGTGATACATCTGTCCCGACTTACGTGTGTGGGTGTGCAGACACAAGCACAACCACCACCAGTCCCAGTCCCTCCCATGTTCCCACACACAGACTTGTTGGAATTTATGTTGTAAAGGTTAAAATAGCTCAAATTAGTTCTCTCTCCCCTGGCCTCTCGGGAATTTCATCAAAAGACAGTCCTTGTCCTATACCTCAGCACCTAGGAATCTGCTGGTGCTACTAGCATGGTTGTTTTTGGCCTGTGTCATATTTAATAAAAGGCAAAACACACACACACACACACACACACACACACACAATCTCAACTTCATCCTAAGAATAATATTAGCAAGTTTTCTCTAGAATGAAATATACTAATGATTTAGACAATGAGAGCAGTGATTAGAGAAATACTTTGTGAAATCTCCCCTGCCCTTTTCAGATTAGTTCCTTATCTCTTTCTTCTGCTGCTGCTGCCACTGACCACCCTTCCCCCCATTCCTCACCTAAGACTAATCATCAACTGATGAAAAAGCATCCTGAAATGTCATATATAGACTTGAAAGTAGGCTTGATGGTTCAAAGCTGTCTGTTGTTAAAAGACGGACCTCAAATCTTCGCCCTCACCAGCCTGACTCAACCCCCTGCCTCTCCCCCTGCACCACTGCTCTTGCCTCCTACCTGATCTTCTTGCTCTCTACTCTGACCCCTACCAGTTCTTTAGTCAATGTCCTGAATGATTCTGTTACAAACATAAACCAAATCACCTCACAACTCACAAAACCTTCAGTCATCCACCTCTAGACTAACAGTCAAATCTAAACCAAGTACATGGGACCCACAATGTGCTCTACAGTCTATACTTCAACCTCTACTTCTCTGTCTTCACTTCAAACACTGTGCTTGCCCATTGTGTGCTGGCCTGTCCAGTCTTCATTCCCTTCCTTGAACAAGCCATGGACTTCCTGACATAGGACCTTGGTGTCAGCTTTCCCTCTGCACAAACCAGTCCCCTCCCCCACATGATCTCTTAGTTCAGTCTTATCACTCAGGTCTCAGCCTGGATGTCACCACCACCCACATGCTCTCTATCCCATCACAATATTTTACTTTCTGCAAAGCTGTTTTTCAGGGAAAAAAAAAATGCACATTTATTTCTGTCTCTCCCATGTGCCAATGGAATTAAGCTCTATGCAAGTGGGAATCAATTCAGTTTTGTTTACCAGCATGTCTCCAGTACTTCAAGCTATACTTACACATGGTAGTTACGCAATAAATATTGGTTACATCACTGACTGAATAAATATTTGGTTTTCTTTTGAAACTCCAAAAGATAATGGTCTCTCCAACCTGCCCCTCACTATCCTTTCTGAAATTTCCTCTCATTTCATGAGTAGGATGCTACGAGGAAGGAAAAAAAAAAAAAAAGTGACTCCATGGCTACTGGCAATTTCTGGTTATGTTTCTGGTCATTGTGGTAGTGGTAGTCTTTGCCAGTTTTGCAAACAGCCTGGACTTTTTCCTTTGCTCACAGCGTCTTCCACACTCATCTCTGGACTAAGGAACCAACCATCTGGTGCTGTGCCCCTAGATCAGAAACCAGAAGTAGACAACCTCATGTGGTAACAGCATACCCGAGCTCAGCCCAGGAAATTTCTTCACCACACAGCAAGAATACCAAGGTACCTAAGTGCAATTTCACATCAGGCTTCCTGCTCCCCGTAACAGAGGGTGAGGAGGCAGCCCATTAACTAAGTTTGAATTTAAGTGTAAAATGCCATATTTTCACAGAAAGAAGGAGATGTGAATTCTTCTGTGAAGAATTCCAGTCTTGAGTTCTCACTCAGTCTTTTAATTCCTAAATGCAGACAAAAACTAAATAAGCTTCACAGAATATACACATAAGAAGCTCTGTTTAACCCTAGGCGATTTAACACCTCAGTGGTTTTATAAGCGTCAGAATCTCATTAAATCTTGAGTGTGTGTGTCTTTGTGTGGGTAAGGCAAAGGGTGGCCCCCGGAGCGATCAGCGCCACGCAGAACAGTCACAATGAATAAGCTATGGAAGGACTGAAATTAGGAGGCAAGCAACAGTGACATCTAGTGTGGGTGAGAAATGCTGAGAAGGGCAAACTCCTGTTCTTCCTTTAGCAAAGCTGAGAATATAATAGAGAAATGGATGGCAAGTTCGGGTCAGGAAAGTAATGATGAGGGTAAGCATGCAACCAGAATGCAAATATAATAGATGACTATAGAAAAAGACTGCTCAAATGACATTGCCGCTAAATTTTCTTCTCAATTATATATTATTGTGCACTTTTGCACCCCACAGAAATGTCTAAGCTGTCCCAGTCTCCCCCACCTCTGTTCCTCACCCATCCTCCTCATCCTAAACCCTTCTATTGTGCCCACTGGAATTAGCAAACTCTTTATTTTAAAGAGATCTTTTTGGATACCATCTGTTCTGAGATCTTGAGGAAAACTTCTTCTGTTTTTCACCTTAAAATCACACCCTGACAGTCTTGCTAATCCCCAGCTTTTTCTCCCTCCTGCTCACAAAAACCCCTGTTCTTTCGAGCTCCTGCTCACAGGACATATTACTCCAACCTCACACTGGTTGCAATCATCTGCCAAACTCTGCTCATTCACAATCACTTATTGAATATTTTAACTCCTGCTTCACAATTTTCCCTAGACCATAGTATCACCGCTTCACCTTCTGTGAGTCCTTCCTGGGTTCCCTGCCCTCCTACCCGGCCCATATAGTCAAGGTCCAATATTTTATTCCCTGCCTTGCAGATACTCTCAGTTCCCTTCCTGCTTTCTCCCTCCATCAAAGTGATGGATAAAATGGGGTATCCATGCCTACGGTTACACAGCTGAACATTCCTGAAGAAAAATTGCCCAACCTGGCTGACTGGTTTCACTTTAAATTCATGACTGCAAAGTTAAATAGATGCTCACTACTGCCTCGTAATCCTACTATGTTTCTCAAGTAGCATAACTTCTAACTCACCAAGAACTAGTGTATACATACTTCATCCTCACTCGAGTATAAAGGTCTCATCTCATTACTCTCTGAAAATAAGAAAGTCAGTGACCTGCTTTATATTCTCGGCATCTACAGCCATTTTCCCCTTCTCTGCTCCTTCTATTAAAGCCTAACCCCTCCTGTGTGCTCAGGTTCCCACCTTCTCGCACCTTCTCACACATGTCACTACTTTAGTCAAGTGCCCCCCCCGCCCCGCCCCTGATTAGCAATTCTCCCCTCCACCGAAGCAGTTCTATATTTATTCAAATACACTGCAGTATCACAGATCTAAAACAAATTTAAAAACCTCTCTCAACCCCAAAATATTCCGTTCTCTCCTTCATAGCCGAATTCCTCAAAAGAGGCATTACTTGTGCTGCCTCCACTTTTCTCACCTCCCATTCGCTCTTCAACCCACTTCAGTCTGGTTTCTGCCTGCACCGCTCTGGGGAGCGCTTCTCTATCCCAGCCTCTCAGATGGGCTTATCACGGAGTGCAGGACTCCACTCACTGAGTTCTCTTTCTACTCCTCTGGTCACTCCTCCTCATTCTCCTTTTCAGGTTCCTTCTTCCCCCACACTAAATCTCTCTATATTGGCAATTCTCCGTGCTCAATCCTGGCCCAACTTTCCTCCTCACCTTATGGGATCTTACCCATTCTGACTAAAAATACTATTTATATGTTTATCTCCCAGAAGCTTAGCTCTCCAGCACAAATCTTTACTTTGAATCCCAGGCTCACATATCCAGCTGCCTATTTAACATCTTTACTTGGCTATTTCACACATATCTCAGTCTCCAAATGTGTGAAGCTAAACGTGTTTGTCCTTTCAACCTGCCCCACCTCCTTCGGTTTTTCCCCATCTCAAAACAGCGATACAGGGGTGCCTGGGGAGCGGGGTACAGTCAGTTGAGTGTCCAACTCTTGGTTTTGGCTCAAGTCATGATCTCAAGGTCATGGGAGTGAGCCCCAGGATGGGCTCAGTGTGAAGTCTGCTTGGATTCTCTTTCCCCTCTCCCTCTCCTTCTGCCCCTCCTCTGGCACTGGTGCATGCTCTCGCACTCTCTCTCTGAAATAAATAAGTCTTTTCAAAAATAAACATCAGTACTACACAACCTGAGACTCATCCTTGATTATTACTTTCCTTCCCTCCCCACATCCAAGTAGTGGCAGCAATTCCTATATGCTTTTTATCCTCGGTGTATATCTTGACTTAGATATTTCCTACATGTTTACTGCTATTAACCTATTCATGACCACCACTGTCTTACTAGGTTTCCACAAAAACCTCCAAAATTAGTCAAGATTGGTTGGGCAATAGTACAGCAACAGTTGTGAAATCTGATTTCCCAAGAAAGGAGAAGAACTAGAAAGAGTTGGCATTCCGCATTGATTACTGCCACAGTCTGCCCTTCTGCTCATCAAATATTCCATTCAGCATCTTTCCTACAGGCCTGATATCCACCCCCACTCTATGGAAGTTACCCAATTTTTTATACGGTCATGGTATTAAGTCCAATGTCCCGGACTTCTTGATGATGTCTGTGATAGGCTCTAAAAACTGAAAAATAAACTATATTTCCCACAAACATTTTGAATAGCTGAAAGGGGACAGGATAACTGCAATAAACATCCCCATTCAAAGAGCAGGAGAATGAAAAGAAGAGACAGAGTTGTAAACATTCCATAATAATTATGAAATCCTACCTGGGTTGGATTGATGTTCTTTGATTGGATCCAGATTCTTCTTCTGGAAAGGGGTTCCCCAGTCCATTGTTCTTCATGACCTTGGCTCTGAACTTGGGGACTCTTTCCCATCATCCAACTTGACCACTTCTAAAATGGTCATTGAAGCCTATATCCTTCCCCTCTTTCCCTGCCTCACCATTGGGCACTGAGTCTGCTCCCTACCTTTAGAGATTTGGGGACCCAACGATTATTCTAGGTCTCATCAGTCACTAACACATTTAGTTCTTCAAAATACAATGCTCTCTCAAAGTTTGTTTCTCATCTCTTGGATTCCAGTTAGCTCTCTGCATGCCATTTACTATAACCACAATTCTTTCAAGAATTTCCCTTCCTCTCCTTCTCTATCCTGCTCTCTCTCTCCCTCTCTTTCCTTCACTAAAATTTTAGCTCCATGAGATCAGCAACTCTGACTTTATTGTTTTCTGCCGTATCTGTAATACCAAGCTCAGTGCCAGGGCTATAGTGGGTACGAGTAAATTGTTAAGCAAATAATTAAATAAAGCTTACTTAAAATCCAAATGATCATTCTGCTTTCAGCTCCACATCCTATTTCCCTTCACTATTTCACTCTTCTTTCTTATTTTTCCTTCGTAAAAATGTTAACACCTGCTGGGCTGAGTGTAAGTGACTTATAATTCTAGTCTTCTATCTCCTTCTCTGAAAGTTCTCACTTTCCCCTCTCAACTACCTTTGAATCCTGATAAGGCACTGAATTTTATCTCATTCTTCAGCTGTTTCCCTAAAATATTAATGTTCATCTTTTCTAATTCTAGAGCAGTGATTCTAGAGCAATCTTGGCTACATGTTAGAATTAGCTAGAGAGTTTTTTGAAACTCTCACTAGCCCACACTAAACCAATTAAATTAGACTCTCTGGGGGTCAAATGCAGACATCAGTATTTTTTATAGCTCCCAGGTTATCCCAATATGCAACCAAGGTTGCAAACCACTGTTCCAAAGTGAGCTTTCTCTCTATCTCCTTCTTTCCTCCATAACTCTGAACCCTAATACTGATTGCTCAACCTATAAATCTACCGTCATTCCAAACAGCAAATCAACAAGTATTGAATTCCCTAACTACTCACATCTGTGACTAATTTTACTTCCTTCTCACTCTTTTCCCCCCTCCCAGCTGCATCGCTCCATCTCTATTCATGGCACTAAATTCTTGATTTTAACAATTGCACTTTAATTTCCTTTTAGATTTCATCCCATATCTTCTCTCCTCTCCTTAAGATTTCAACTAAAGCTTCTACATTTTCTCATCCAACGTGTGTGCAAATTTTCTCTTGCTTTCACTTATTCCCACCCACCTGTTTTGTTTTAATCATAAAAAAGGGGGATTATATTTAGGTTTTAGTAACTTGGCTTGTCTCTGTTATGTGCCCTGTCCTTCAGTCTGTTCTGATTCTTTTTTTAATTTTTTTACTGTAATTACTGATCATCACATCCCCCTGCAGATATCTTCTTAAATACAACATTCTCCAAGAACACATTCTTATTTACTGTCTCAATGTCTAAAAAAATCCATTAAAATGCAGCTACTATTTCATATGCTTTGGTATGGGCCCAATAATTAACAAATAGATAATATTTTTAAAAGAGATAAAAATGGATATTGGAAAATCCATAATTTTAAAATATACACAATAAACACAAAAATATATGATGAAGAATGGAAACATTTTTTGACATCCCAACAGCCTTTCAAATGTTCCTGAGAATATATATGTAGAATGTCAGACTCTTGCAGGGCCTACAGCTGGGACTGGAAGGTGTCATCTCTGATCAGCCAGCATTTAAACTTCTGTAGGTGCCATCGTACTCTAAATGGAATAGGACAAACTATTAGAAACCTTACTGAAGAAATGTTTCTAGTATAGAGTATAGTTTAGGCAGGTCACAAGTACATGGAGGAGTTGAGTTCAATCCAGACCCAGCTAGAAGCAGAAGGCTAGCAGTAGAAATAATCCTGATCAGACAGCAAGAAATGATATCCATTGATGTGCTCAATAAATGCTTGTTGACTTCCTAAACTGGCCCAGGCGTAGAGCCAGGCACTGAAATTAAGAAAATCAAGGACAAGTGAAGGAGGTAAATATACTAAAACGATGATACTACAATATAAAAATTGAGATGTGAACTAAGCAGAAACATGATATGAAGAAGTGTTTGATTAGGTCCCTAAATTTGCTGGGAACCAGGAGATAGAAATTACATAATCAAATATATAGAAAAACATTGCAACAATTAATTTACTGAAAAAAATGTAGTGGGTTATTTTGATTAGTAATGAGCTTCCTTCCCATCAAAAGGAGGCTGATCACATCTGACAGAGATGCTGGAAATTTCTTCACCTAGAGGTGAACACAACCAGGGTACTTTATTTAGTACTTACTCCCTTACTCCTCTCTTTCCAATCCTGGGCTTCAAGATGGAGAGTTAAAAATAGAATTAATTTAGGTAATAAAGATATTCTATATAAGATGAGGGCGAGAGAGGAAAAGTAACACAAACTCTACAGAATAGAACTGGAAAATTTAAAAAGGAAATCACTATTAGCAAAATCAATGAAGTCAAATGGAACAACTTTACTCACAAAATTTTTCCAAATATACTATCTTAAAATAATTTTGAGATTGCCATGATTGAGACCCAGGGCTGCCATGTTAAAGCATACAAACACTTTGGACATTTTTAGTCATTCTGTAATAAACTGTACTCTGGGATCCACATTTTATAGACCTCCCAAATGCTTCTTATAATTTTATAGATTGCATCGTTAATAATGTCTTTGAATATGTTTTAAACACCTTAATCTACTGTATAATATTGGGTTGGTCATATTAGCAGAGTATGATCAGAAAGCCCAAATCCCATAACATTTTATAACACCAATGAAGAAGGGGTTAATGATTTTTCAGCTGCATTTCTTGCTGGTGAATATGCCACAGATGAATATTTTCAAAATGAATATGAACGGTTTTAGATGAGTGCTTCGTAAATGTCACTGTGTATTAGTCATGCAAGGATCATTAAGGGATATGAGAGGTAGACTTGCACATTTCATCCAAGACATAGATTCTCGCTGTAGACTGTTACTGTCAGAGTTGCCAGGTTAGACTCTGCTGGTAATAATTATTAATGTAGCTGAAGCATTAAATGGTTCATTTTTCTCCATATACAACCATATTTCCAAAATAATTCAGAAAAAAAGAATCATCTTTCTGCATAAGTCCTTTGGGGTAGCAAAGAATATAAGGTAAATGAAATGCTACACATTCCAAAATGAATTGATGAATGGAAAATATCTATCTTATCTTATTAGAATTAATTAATCTTATCTTATTAAAACTTAATGATATACTAATATGCCTATTTATAGGAAGAAAGCACATTCCTGCAAATGAAACACCTTAGTTCCCTAGGGAAATATGAATCATTGAGTGTCTTGCATGCTTAAATGCCAGTAGATGACTGTAGGTCTTCTTCCTTTTGACACTTTTACGTCAGATATCAATCCCTACTTTATAAGTTTGTAAGTATAGTTAACCTTGAGGTGACATTTGGTACCACCTCAAATATTTATATGACAAATGAGAAACACTTCACAATCTCTCTCCCAAACACATTGGGTGACCTATTATTTAGATTTTGTCAGAGTATCAATCGCTTCAAAGAGTTTTGAGATTGATCACCAAAGAAGAGATTCTTTGAAATTCATCTGATTGTACCAGACAGGCTATATGGGCGATAGACAATGTTCTCACTACAGGAGGTGGAACAGGAAGGTGGGGCAGGTCTGGCCCACTGGTCTAAGTAAAGCCCTAGAAGCTTTTCTAAGAAATAATACTTTTTTTCAATACCAGGTCTCACATAACCATTTTCTTTGACTCTGAGCAAATCATTTAACTTCAGTTTCTCCATCCATAAAGTGAGATCCTCCTAAGGATGACAAAACCGCTTAGGGCCTTTAAATAATGTTCTTTGAAGAAAGCTAACGCAAGTTGCTTGTAATTATAATACAGCAATTTGAATTTAAAGATTTTTTTTTCTCCTGAGTAATTCTAGTTACTGAGTACTCTTTGTCAGTATAGTTAATTATTCTTCACCTAGGTAAAGCTAGCTGGCAATGTATGAAAAGTTGTTATCAGCATCTTAGTTCTATGCAAAAAACAAGCTATTGCTATAAAATAGCAAAGTCTTTTATCTGGGTGAAATATGAGTAAGGAAGCAAATACATGTGATTTAAGCCTTAGTTGTTAAACAATGAGTTCTTAAATTGGGTAGAAATCCCTATGCAAAAAAATGAATTCAATGGTGTCTATTGTTATTACTATTATGTTTTCAGAACTCAAAGCTTTATATTAAAAGCTATAATTAAATTTCTAAAAATTAAATCATATCATAAACAAGACATTTTTCTCTCAGTAGAATAAAAATGATTTTCATTTCCTGACAAAAATGTGATTTATCTCAAAGAGGTCTTTCTAGTCTACCTAACTCTATTCATCTCTGCACTGTGTATAATCAAGTAACAAGGCAAATAAAATGATTAAATAAATCAGCCCTAGATATCGCAACCACATTATATGAGCTTGGGATAGAAGTAGCAGGACACCTGTGCATCATAAATGTACACAAGCCAAACAGGAGGGGAAAACTATAACTTCGCTATTATTTCAGACATTTTCACGAAATATTATGTTCCATTCCCATTCCCATTAAGTCCTATACAAGGAATGTAATTGTGAACATAATCATCTTATCAAATAGAATGCCCAAGGAATTAAATGGCATGTCCAGAATCCTTAAGAATCAGAAACACACACATACATACACACATGGATTTGGGACCAGCCCCTCACTTACTGCAGAACTATAAACACGGCTTCCCGGCATCCCTGTCTCAGTCAATCTACCCTCCATACTCCTAGTATCTGGACATAGCCTAAATGTTTTAGCAGCAACTATATGACCCTTGGGCTTTGTTCTCTTTCTTCCAACCTCTCCACGCTCATTTCTTGCTACTCCTCCATGTACATTTCAAGTTCTTTCCCTGACATGTTACAGATGCACAAATGTACATATATGCTTACAACATGCAGACTCTCCAATGTCTTCACCTACTTATCCTTTACTACTCAGGACACTTATTCATCCTTCAAACCCTCCCTTGAGGATCTCTTTCCAGGAAGACTTCCCTAGCATCAAATCCCCAGTCTATTTAGTGCTGTTACAGTGCATTTCATAGGATGCTTATTCTTTGTCTTCTCTACAAAGTGTTGCAGCTTGACAGCAAGAGCTGTGTGTGCTTTATTCCTGTATCCTTGGGACTAGCACAGTGATGAGACATGATGATTCTTTGGATCTGGGCTCTAGTAGTGCTAATAAGCTGGTCAGACTGCAAAGACATGCATATATGATGCAATTAAATACAACATAAGGACATGATAAACTGTGAAAGGTGGAATTTGACGCTAATTGACGTAGGAGAGATTTTTAGAGAAATAAGAATTTGAGTTGATCCTGCATGAGCAAAAAAAATGGAGGTGGGCAAAGTAGTATGATAACCCGAAAGCCAAAAATAAGGGGTTGGGCCTAGCAGGGAAAATGAAAAGAGACAAAACAAAACACTATAAGAATATAGTATAATAATGTATTGTATATTTCACCTGTTAAGAGGATAGATCTCACACTTTGCTCTTAAGATGAGAAGATACCTAATGTCACTCTTATGTGCCACTGTTGAGAATGTAAAGTTGCATGGCCTTTCTAAATGTCTGTTCAGCACCAAATCCTTAAAATATACATCAGTTACCACTATTACCACAGCCCTGAACCTATGTCTTTCCAAACCTATTAATACAATAATACCACATCTAACAACTTTCCCAAAGAAACCATTAAGAATGTGTGAAAAGATACATGTAGAAAGTTGTTCATTAGCTTATCCTGAAAATTAGCCAAAAAAAAAAAAAAAAAAAAAGAGGAAACTAATAGTTTCCCATTACTAGGGGACTTCTTAAATAAAATACCACATTGCCTTTTAATGAAACACCAATCTTATCCAGCTAGTACTTGAATAGAGAAAATAGAATATTTCTACAAAAACTTCCATAAGCTGAAATGGTATAAAGCAAAGAAAAAATTACCAATAACATATGGACACATTTGAGTGTTCCCAGACCCACAAAAAAACCTCTTAGGCTTTTCTGAGACCTTAGGACACATCTTGCTAACAGATGCACAAAACAAATGAAGATAAAGCACAGATGCCTGCAGACACAGTTCAAAGCTACAGAGGCCTGATGCTGAGATGGTGAGTGTAGTTGACCTGGAAAGGGCTTGGTGGCGGCTTGGTGGCGCCACTCACTGCTCCAAACACACACTGCTTCTATAATGGCTCACTGCAAAACAAATGAACACTATTTTTGCCTTTTGTCTTTTATTACAAAAGCAAAATCTCTTTGAATTTCCTTCAGTTTGCGAAAATAGCTACTAATGCAGGTCTTTCGCAAAAGCAAAGTCGCCTATCCTAAACCTTTGAAAAGTAGGAGATAATTGTATTCATTTGTTATTATGATACTGTAATAATAGTATTAAAATGCTAGAATGTTAAATTTATTAACTAAAAAGAATCCAAGTTTATAAAAAGAATTTATAATGTTACTTTATTTTATTTTTCTTAAAGATTTATTTATTTGAGAGAGAGAGAGAGAGAGAGAGAGTAAGTATAAGTGGGAGGGGCAAGGGAGAGGGAGAGAGAATCCCAGGCAGACTCTGCACTGAGTGCAGAGACTCATGCAGGGCTCCATCCCACAACCCTGAGATCACAGCCTGAGCTGAAACCAAGAATCAGACACTTAACTGACTTTGTAACCCAAGTGCCCATAATGTTATTTTGTTATTTTCAAATATATTGACAGGAATAAATTTTGAAAATATTACAATATGCTAACAATTGGAAGAGCTATGAAATTTTTTGTTTTGTTACTTACATTTTATACATTATCTAAAAGAGTAGTCTATTTTTGCAAAAAGAAAATTAATAAATTCATCTTAATTGACAGAAAAATCCTTACTGGCTCTAGGAAATGAACAAAGAAGAATAATTTAGAATAGAAAGGTTATTTGGAAGAAATGCTGAGGTTAGTTTAGGATTTTATCTTAAGGAATGATTGATAGAATCCAATGAGATAAACTATAAAAGGGCTTTGACAACCATAAAGCATAGCAACAGCATTTCTTGAAGCCTCTTTCCAGGAATATTTTTAGAGGCTATGTCAAAATGTTATATGATATAACAAAGATAGAATATTCTGGAATAAGCGACATTAAGCGAATTTTTACTGCAGGACATATCAGAGACTTTAAGATGCTGGTTTTTCACTGTGGATTTCCAAGAGAACAATATAATCTGCATTGTTTCTCAAGCACATTTGACTATCTTCTTGCAGAATATGTGATAAGACTTATGTTTCATAGAACACACCTTGGGAAATGTTACATTCAAAATATATGTAATATTCATTTTAAAGTGATTATAAGCAACTCTAAGTACAGGACTGGCACAATCAATTTAAGAGTCATCACCTTTGGTTGAGTTTTCTCAATCTTGGCATTATTGATAGTTGGGGCCAGATAATTCTCTATTGTTGAGGGTTGCCCAGTGCATTCTAGCACATGCAGCAGCATCCCTGGCCTCCACTCACTACATGCCAGTAGGAACCGCCACCTCTCCCCACCCAGCTGTGACAACCACAAATGTCTACAGACATTGCTAAATGTCCTAGCCATGATAAAGAATATTTATTTGAGGAATTAAGCTGGCAAGCTGGCTGATGTCAGAATTGCCAGCCCTGGTTCTCCAGGCTTTTTAAATATAAGCAGCCATAACATCTTGCAAAATGTCTGTCTGCTCTAGCAAATGCAGAATTGTCATCATGTTACTTTTCTAAAACACTATGTCAAAAGAGCCATCTGTTAAAATGCTGCATTGTGCATCATCATTTTGTCTATATAACATTTTGATGAATGCTTAATTTTAAAAAAAGTTGTAACTTACTAACAAATGAAAATTTCCTTTTTTTTAATGTTAACTGCAACAAATAGTTTTGTTATTGGATAAACCACTTACTTGGAGCCTTAGTTTACACACACACACACACACACACACACACACACACACACACACACACAATCTGAGACCATAGGTCCAAAGTAATTTCTAGAGGTCCTCCTAACACTAAAAATCAAAAATATCATATTTCATTCATGATGTAAAAGATTTTACACATTAGGGCATCTGGGTGGCTTGGTCAGTTAAGTGTCTGCCTTCAGCTCAGGTTATGATCTAAGGTTCCTGGGATCAAGTCCCACACCAGGCTCTCTGCTCAGCAGGGAGTCTGCTTCTCCCTCTCCCTCTGCACTCTCTCTCCCTCACTCTCAAATAAAAAAATAAGTCTTAAAAATGTTTTAAACTTACTCTCTGTTTTTTATAATAATTTCAACTAGAAAAGTGCTACATTCAGACATTGGAACAAATTATATTCAAAAGAAGCCAGGAGTTGTAACCTTTATTATACTTTGGAAGTCCAATGTAAAAACTAGGCAAATAAGCCCTGAGTTTATCAAAAACAATAACACAAATACATAACATGAGGGATAAGAAAGATATAAATTCAGAAAGAGAGTTTTTTTTTAAATTAGGAACAAATGCTATACTCATATTAAAATAAGAGTTACTGGGATGTCTGGGTGTCACAGTCACTTAAGTGTCCAACTCTTGGTTTTAGCTCAGATCATGACCTCAGGGTCATGAGATCCAGCACCAACTGGGGCTCCACACACAGCATGGAGTCTGCTTGAGTTACTCTCTCCCTCCATGCAGCCCCTCCTCCCCTCAAATAAATAAGTAAATCTTTAAAAAAAAAAAAGAATTATTGATGAAAATAATTTTCTAGAAAATGATGAAAGAGGGCAGATGAGTGATCATTTAGCTAAGCGGCTGACTCTTCACTTTGGTTCAAGTCATGATCTTGGGGTCCTGGTATCCATCCCCATGTAAGGCTCCAGGTTCAAGATAGAGTCTGCTCCAGATTCTCTCTCCCTCTCTCCCTCTACCCCTCCCCCTTCTTGTGCACATATGTGCACGTGTGCACTCTCTCTCTCTCTCAAATAAATAAACAAATAAATAAAACTTTTTTAAAAATAGGAAATAAATTGAATAAGTTACTTCAAGAGAAAGCCAGTATCAGTTCTACGGCAGAATTATTTCTTCAAAACACAAATCATTCCTATGCTATTTTAATGCTTCTAGTGTAGGGAAATCTTAAAAACTTGTTGTTTTTTAAAATCTATCATAACCCCAATACTAAAAGCAGACTAATATATGACCAAAAAAGAAAAAAAATCCTAAAATAATAATCTTACTAACATGAATTCTATAAATTCAAAAATCCTAAGCAAAAAGTAAATCATATCCAGTAATAAATTAAAGGAAATATCTCACATAATCAAGTAGGAGTCAATGCATCCATTAATTTATTCAACAATGTTGAATGTTTATTAAGTATCTATAATACAAATCATAATTCTCAGTACTTAGGATATATCAACAAGCAAAACAAAGATCACTGCCTCATAGAAAATATAGCAGGAAATGAAGACAATAAACAATTGGTAGCATAAATAAGTAAATTACACAGTAAATTAGAGAGTGACAAATGAGATAGAAAAAGAAAAACCAGAGCAGGATAAGAGGATCAGGGATAATGAAAACAGGAAGTGGGTTGCAATTTTAAATAAGAAGTTCAGGAAGAGATATCCATTGAGTTGATAGCATTTGAACAAAAACATGAAGATATAGGAGTCAGGCTTATGGATACTTTGAGGAATAGCATTCTAGGCAAAGGATATAGTCAGTGCAAAGGCCCTTATGGCCAGATTATGTTCCAAGAACAATAAAGAGGCTAGTGGGGTGGGTGCCATGAGGTATGGGAAGACTAGGGATGGAGTCAGAGAAATAATGGCACCAGATCTTCTAGGGATACCTATACACTGAGTGAAATAGGGAGACCTGGGGATTTTGAGCAGAGCAATAACATAAATGATCTACATTGTAAAATAATCACTCTAGCAGCTGTGCTGAGAATAGACTGTAGTGGGAAAGGGCGGGATCAGGAAAAGCAGGAGAATATTGTGTGTTCCAGGCAAGTGGATAACCTAGACCAGTGTGATATCTATGGAAGTAGTAAGAAGTGGCTGGTTGCTGGATATATTTTGAAAATACAGACATCACGAATTCTTATATATTGGAGGGAGAGGAGGCAATGATGATTCCATAGTTTTTTCCCCAATAACTATTAAGATGAAGCTGTCATCAGCTGTAACTGGGAAGGCTATAAGTTGAGCAATGTGGAAGGAGAAAGATCAAGAAATGTTCTAACATATTGTATTTAAAAGGAATTCATATATCCAAAAGAAGACATCAAGTAGGCAGCTAGATAAACATGCGTGGAGCTTTGGAAAGAGATAAAACAGAGATATAAATATGTAAGTCTTCAGCATACAGATAATAATTAAAGATATGAGACACGATAATTTAAAGAGTAGAAAGAAATCAAAGATTTCTTTGGGGCACTTGAACATTAAAAGATCAGAGAGAAGAAGCCAGCAAAGGAGACTGAGAGGGAGAGGGAGAAAGCAAGCTAGAAGAGAATGGTGTTCTACAATGGTGTACAAGTATGGCCAAGTCCTGTGGAATGGATGGTTTAACATAATGAAATATATTAATATAATCATATTAACATAATTATTTGATATCATTAATAAAATACTAGTAACTCAAAAAAAAGAATTGAATCATCACCTTAACAACTGCCAGAATGTTATTGGGTAAAACCAAAGGCTATTTAGAAAGATATGTGATCAACTAATAACCGACAACAGTGAAATAGTGAAGACATTCTCATTGAAGCCAGCCATAAGAATGGGATGCCTGCAAGGATTACCTTACTCATTGTTTTTCTGTGAATTCTCTTGAATGACATAAGATGTGCCTCTCTATAGGAAAAAAAGAAAGAAAGAATGAATTGTATATATAAGAACATAGGACACTATGGTTGTCTACTTAAGAATCTTCAGAAATTTCAACTCCAAAATCCTAATAATTAATGAAAAAATTGAGAGGATCCCCATTACAAAGAAATAAAAAAAATCACTATAAAAAACAATAACTAGTCGAAAAATCTAAAGGTCCCGTTTTCTTTTTTTTTATTTTTAATTTTTTATTTATTTATTTTTTGACACAGAGAGAGATCACAAGCAGGCAGAGGCAGGCAGAGAGAGAGGAGGAAGCAGGCTCCCTGCTGAGCAGAGAGCTCGAAGCGGGGCTTAATCCCAAGACCCTGAGATCATGACCCGGGCCGAAGGCAGAGGCTTAACCCACTGAGCCACCCAGGTGCCCCCAAAGGTCCCATTTTCAATAAGAGCAAAGAGATAAAATATTTAGAAGTAGAAGTTAATATGATAAAAATGTGGTTACTGGAAGTATCAGTTATGATGCATGTAACTTTGGCCAGAAAGAATATGACACTAACCTGTGTCATACAAGAGATCAAGCATAAAGGCCTGCTTTAGTCATCTTCTCAGCATCTTTGTAAACCCATAACTGGAGTCACCTGCCTTTTTAACTTTCCCTTAGGCTATGGGACTAATTTTATTTTTGGTTATCTCCAGCCCAGGCAGTAGTCATTTCTTAGATTTAACTTGGTATATGCTATTGTCACCATTATTTCCCAACAAGAATATACGGCTTTATATAATAACCATGCATTTTCAAAGCCTCAAATTTGCTTACCCCTTGACTCTTTTCTATTTAGTGTATATTCATTGTTTTAGCTAGGATAGCAAAAGGAAATCTCTAGGGCCATTGAAATGATATGGAACTTTTCATTTTGGTGCAAAAAAAGTATAAAAATCACCCAATAACCTTTACATGATAACAAGCCATATTTGGAAGAGTGGGCCTTAGAGAACATCAGAAGTTTTATTTCAGACCCAAATAGACATATGAAACTCTGAAAATATTTCCAGGAATTGTGATGGAGTTCTATCAGAACACTGGATCTAGATATATAGTTTTTCGAGATCTCTTCGCCATGAAGAATGTGTCATGGTCATGCATTACATTTCAGAGAACAAACTGAGCATTCATGAGCAGAAGAGAAAACAAGCAAAAAGGATTCAGGTTGGAGACCTGAATTCTAGTTCGGCCTGTGGATCGTCATGCCTTACAGTTAGTTGGGTAGTACCTTCAGAGAGAATCTTGATTTTCTTATCAGTCATATAAGGTTGCACAGAAGCAGAGTGAGTGCTACTATCCTGACTTGTTGCAGAAGAGGAAACCTAGCTTTTTAGAGATTAAAAGACTTGCCCAAGGTCAAAAAGCCAATGAAGAGCCAAGACCAAGGTTGAAGAAGGCCTCCTGACACCAAATTCAGGATTTTATCACTACATCTGCAGACCCATGGACCATCCATTTCACCTCTCTATAGATTCAGTTTCCTCATCTCTATACTATACATACATACATACATACATATATATATGTATGTATATATACATATATATATACACATATATATACACATATATATATACACACATATATATGTATATATATATTATACCAGTCTTTCTGGGTCTAAATTCTCTGCTTTACAGAAGTTAGAAAAGGAGGTTTATATCTTATGTCTGGTCAGTGGAAAAAAAAAATGTCCTGACTCTTTTTTAGGTCTCCTATATATCCTTTCTTAATTTTTGGCATCACAAGCCTAATCCTGATCCTCTAATTATAATTTTATATTACCAAAACCTAGCTGGTTTTGCTGAAGAACTAATTGCATGGTGTGGATGGTACCAATCATCACAACATTATCTGCTCAAACACTTTGTGATGTTTCCCCACATGCTACCACCGAGCCACCAATGCTTCCTGTCTCACTACATCTGAATCTCATCTCTTCTGTTTGGTGTTTTGAAACACCAATGGTTCCCGTCTGCTTCACCACATCTCCTCTGTTTGGTGTTCAAACTCCCTGTGATCTGGCCCCATCCCATTTATCTAATTTTACTTCCCAACTGTACTGCCTTCAGTTATTAGACTGGTATCCTTGCCAACCAAAGAAGCCAGAGTTCATTTCCACATTGCTGTCTTTGGTCACATTGCTCCCTCGCCTGGAACCATTTCCCTGGCATTCCACATACTTCAGTACTACACCTTCTTAAGGACAGCTTGGTTTTTGCTATCACCTCAAAAACTCTTCCTACTACAAAACTAAAACCTCTTTAGCCAGCTTCTCCCCTTAAAGTTTTAAAATGCCCCGAGAACTCATGGTCTTCTCCTTAAGGTCCTAATTATATTTATACATAAAGTAGATATTTTTCTATTTACGACTACAGAGAACTATTTATGTAAATAGGTGTTTAAAGGTAAAGAAAGTTCCAGTTGTGTTCAATGTGCTACTATGTCGTGACCAATCCTTGAACTCCCAATGAGACATTATTGAACATATTATAAACTATGCACTCAAACTATTTTATAGAAATCCTATTATTTTATATTGCCCTGTATGAACTACCTTGGGAAATATTTCCTCAAGTACAGTCCTTAAAGAAAATTAAGCAAGTTGACTAACCAAATTTCTCACACACTGCTATAGTTTAATGCATATAACTACTTAAAGATAAAACATCATTTTAGTATAAAATTATGTTAGCATAAGACATATTAAGGGAACATAAAATTTATACAGAAAATATTAATAAGTAGAGATTCTTAAATTCTTTAATATTATGGGCAAGATATAAAATTCAAAATATTCTAATATAGGAAATATAACTTATGGTCCTAAAAAAACTTAACCTCATACTTTCCTGAAAGCTTATATCTGAGCAATTAACTTGAAAAAGAGTCAGTGGAATTTAATGAATATTCTTTCCTGAATAATTTTCTGCTGACTGCTAGAATCATAGACTCTTTTCCTTTGAATTTTTTAAGTAGGGAAAAGATAGCTATACTACATACAAAACAAACCAAGAAGACCGTATATGTATGAAAAATATAATCAATTGTTAAAATAAATAAGCATAGTAATCACTACAATGCATGATAATTGGTAGAAAAAAGGACATGGTCCTTCTGGAAAAAACTCTGGCTTTGGACCTATATGATGCAAGTTGTAGGATAGACCCTAACAACATAATACCTGTGTGAATTTCTTTGAAGAATCAGTTCTCACACCTAAAATAATTCCTATAAGACCTTCTATCACCCGACATGGTAAAAAGGTAAATGTAAGTATTACATGTAATATTGTATGTGAAAGCATTTTGTATACTGTGAAGAATTATATAATTTTTCAAAAACTTGCCTTATTTATTTATGATTATTTTAAAATTCTGTCAAAAAATAAGAAATGCAAAACTTTATCAAAAAAGAAAAACCTCAAGTCATTGATAATTTTATCATACAAGAATAATCACTACTATTTCACTGTGTAACTTGCCAGCTTTTCTTCTAGGTGTATTATATGTACATATTCATACAACTATCTTTTTAAATCCCGAATTATGTTACACTTATGCTTTAAAAGCTACTTTTCTCATGTAAAAAAAAAAAAACAGAACATAACTTTGGGACTCAGATAAATAAAACAAAAATAAAAAGTGTGTAGTGAGGAAGGAACGTGACATTGAAAATCTCTCTGGGAAAACTTGATTGTACACAAAATACCTTCAAGATTAGAGTCTTCAAGATTGGAGTCTGCTTTTCCAACGGGATATACCCCAAACGCCCTGCCATTGGAAGCACTATGTTTTCATAGGCAAGGGCAGCTCACATCTCAAATTTCATATTGGAATCAGTTGGGGGATGGGAACGTATGATGGGTGCTGTGATGCTCTGACCAGACCCACTCTGTGGATCAGAGACACACAAGCGCCAGTTGCTGGAGCTATCTGTTATTAATGGTAGTAGTTGCCTGCTTACTCAGGATGCCCTTTACAGGGAACTTCCTCGCTCAGAGCTGGCACCCAACCAGTGACTGACTGATGCTGGGACCAAGGCTTGGCCTATTTCCTCAATTGAAAACAATTGTAAGGACCTTTTTCAATTCCTTGTAAGGGTATCTCCAGAAATCCTTCCCCCATAAGTCAACTTTTTCCCAATATACTTGACTTCCCACCTCAGAATCTGTTTGCGGAGAGCCCATGCAGCTCCCTTCCTAGCAAAATAAATTAAAAAATAAATAGAAGAAGGAGGAGAAGGAAAAGAAGGAAGAGGAGGGGAAGAGGAGGAAGAGGAGAAGATGAAGAGGAAGGAGAAGAAGAAAAGAAAAAAAAGAAAGGAAAAATAATTTCATTGCAAGTAGAAGAAGGTTGGGATCCAGGGTCACTTTAAATAAAATACCATTGGTAGGTAACACTTTGCCTGTTACTAAAGACTTTGATATATATTATCTTATTTGATCCTATAATCGATCCTACAATAGCCCAGTGAGATGTGTTTTATTACCTCCATTTTAAAACTTAAACATATGTGAAAAGTATACTGAATAGTGTGATTTATGGAGAGATATTACTACTCAAAGATGACTCCTTTAACTCATCAACTCTGAAACTCTAGATTAATCAAATACCTATATAAGAGTTAAGGAAATTTCTATAAATTTCACTAGTGATTATTGCATTGCTTTTCCCACAGCTTTAGAGATGTGGTTTTTATGGGAATTTTTGGGAGATGAAAAGGTGGAGGAAGAGATCAGGAACAAAGACAATCATAGAAGATAACCCTCTGTCCCCAATCCCCATATCCTATAGACTATACTTTACATACCTTACATCTTCAGTCTCAATCTCCTACTATTCCTCATCTCATAGCATGCCCTTTTGCTCAAAATTTTCATTTCCCAAACAGGCCCAGATCCTCTAGATTTTATACAGGAGTTTGATTTTCTGTGCCTGGGATGCATGTCATACCTCCTGGTGTGTGGAAAATTCCTATTTACCCTCCAGGATCTATTTTGAATTTATTGGAGTACTCCTTCGATTCCCCAGATAGAGTTGATCTCTTATTTCACCACTCCACAGCCCTTATGTTCTCTCTTTGCTCTTCCTCGTTCATGCTCTATTAGGGCTCTGAAAACATGATTCTGTAATTATCTGCTTACATGTCTAAGCTGATCATTAGGCTCTAAAGACAGAACTGCATCTGATTCATCTTTGAGTTCTCAGAGATTTGTTCAGTTTCTGGTAGGTAGCAGGTTCTCAATAAATGTTTATAGACACATGAAGGATTACGGACTGAGCTGGGTAAAAAGTCACAGAAGGACTGAAAGGAGGCACTTGGAAAGTTTAAACTGCGTTTTTAAAAGGTAAGTAGAAGTGTTAGGGTGGCTTAGATAATTTTTATCAAATAGTTTATCTCACTACCTTTTAATTTACTAATTTTAATAGATTTATAATTAGAAAATATGATGCATCTGAATTTCATAAAAGTAAACAGGAGAAGGAAAGAGGGACATGGAATGCTAAGTCAGAGAGCAAAAGATGCTTCTGTCCATAGGACTATAGAAGTTCCATCTCAAATATCCGTAGTAGGACAAGAGCAGTGACTAATTTACAAGAAATCACTTCACGTAAAAGCGATTGTTTAAAAAGTTTTACCATAAGTTTGGATACTTATGGTTAAAACCAAAGAAAGAAGTTAGGTGGTACAATATTCAAAGTTGATGTCAGAGGAAAAAATGTTTGTACTCAAAGGAAAGTAAAGAAAAATCAAATAGAATCTTTTAGGAAAGAGTTTTAAGGGTTTTCTCTTAGAGTCAAAGAAAAAGGAAAAACAGTTATCATTAACTCTGAAGAGAAAATTATGCTTTTGATAGGTTTTAAAAGTATTTTAAAGTGTTTAATATTGCTAGATTCTACAGATAAAAAGAAGCCTCATATTTTAATGTATAACACATATGTGCAATTCCTTGGAATATCTGAATAACATGTGCAGTGTTTTTCTATTCAAATAAATCAACCTGTTTAGAAAAACACCAGGGAAATTCAACAGTTGTGTATTATTATTTTCTCTGGAATCTTGCTTTAAATGTTGCTTGGATAATACTTTGTTTTATGAGTATTTCAGTAATCAAATTATTGCTAATTATTCACATTAAAAACATAAAAGCTAAGTAAAATATGCATTTACTGCATATAAATTAATGGTTTCTAAGTAACATTTAATTTGAAGTTCTAAAATTAAATTACTTACAGAAGGAATATATTCAATAATTAAAGAAACATTTTAAAAGTAATTATATTACTCTAGTTCTCTTGAACATAGCACTGACTTATTTCTATAACCTAAGATTTCTTGCTGTGTTTTATCTTTTGCCCTGTGCAATTTAAGACTGCCACTATCTATACATGAGCCAAACCAAAAGAAGCAGAAGTTTTCTGCACAACACTGCATAATGATTAAGGCATGGCAAGCAAAACTACTGACCTTAGAAATAGTACAGGAGACTGGTATAAAACATGTTACCTATTATACTTCATCTTAGCTACTATTACCCTAACCACTTTACCTAATCACTCCCCTACTGAATCTGAAGAGCTTGGTATGAGTCTACGTCCAACATGCTATGGTTTTTAAGCTAAAAATCACAGTGACTCATGAGAACTGAGGATGGATCATGTACTAAGGATCACGTGCTATTCCACTGACCATGTAAAATGCAATTTATTTGTCTTTAGGACCTTATTCCAAAACTGCTCCAATATTGTTTTGGCAACTTAATATTAAGCCACCTGCATTTCAAGTGCTTAAACTTGTCAAATTCACCTCGTTTTCTTCCTGTAACACTAAAGAACTATGCTACATCTGTACTACCTCAAAATTTATGGTCAAATGCTAAATGTGGTGCTGAATCTCCTCCAGATATGTTCTCCATCCTTCTCCACTGTGTTCTGTAACCAGGAGGTTAACCTGTACACTTTGCCTTCTGCATTTGGCTTGGGTCTAGCCAGTGAAAGTCTCCAGTAGCCAATCACAAGAGAGAAGGAAAGAGAGATGGTGGTATTTATTCCCCTTGCTCCCTCTTTGCCAGGTGCAGGTTAGCAATGGCTACACATCTACCTACACCCACAGCTCAGGCCTGGTCCCCTGGCCTGGTCCTTCAGCTACAACTCTCTCAGGATTCGAGTAACTGCTCGTTTCCCTTTCTAATGCAGTTCTCCTATAGATCTTCCATGGTGGTTAGTCTTGATGATTTACCTTAATTCTGCCCACATACTACAAATAGCCCATTCATTGACCGAGCCTAATTACCAGAGTGGAGCGTGCCATTTGATTCCTTCCAGAGCCTAAATGATATAAGTGATAAAGCCAAATGCTATTTTGGAAAAAAGAAACACTTTCTTCTCTCTAAACTGAGTTACCTCTTTTTATATTATTTCAGTTGATTGGGGAAAAACACTTCTTTTGAGAAAAAACTATATTTCTCAAACACAAGGGACATAAATTCTATTTCTCTGGCACCCATCAAGCATCCTAGTCCCCTGATTCCTAGAAATAGGTATAGTAATGTGCATTTATTAGGCAATCAGCAAACTTGTTTCAAACACTGAAATCTAACCTAAATAATATCTATAAGTGAGTATTTAATGATCACAACTATCAGTAATATCAGTAATATCACCTGAGACAAAAATAACTCATTTAGAAAAAAAAATTATATCACTAATCAAATAGAAAAGAGCATACAGTAATTTCAAACTCACGATTTTTTTTTAAACTCAAAAGTTTTTGAAATTTCTAGGACCACCCCTGGGGATTGTCGATGGAACTGAGTAAGGCAGTTGTATAGGAAAGAGATCACACTTTTTAATCAAATACAAGTCTAGTCACTGCATATGTTTACTAATGGACAGAAGAATTTAATCTTTACTTGTTTAAGGTATAAATTAACTTTACATGTGTTTTTAAGAAAATTTCTTAAGAAACAGGTAGACTGAATTAAAACAGACTTTCCATCTCCTGAATTTTCATTATCATTACAAAATTACACATGGCCATCTTATAAGATTTCAGTAATTGCTATAGATAAATTGGAAGAGAAAAGAATATATAAATAAGGCAAATAATGTTATTTTCCAGCAGATTCAAATAAACACTGAACTATTTTTCTTACTTACTCTTACCAACTAAGTTATAAAAACTTCTTTGCACAACTTAAAAATAGAAAATTTGCAGAAATTGAATCTTGCAGAAATTTATTTAACTTTTTTATTATGTAAATCGAAGCAGCAGCACACCCACAGCTTTGACAAATGAAGATTAAGTACACTATTTGTGTTGGTTAGTTTACTCTCTTTCAGAAACCACCATCCTAGAAGAAGTCAGAAGAACCCCATTTCAAGTCAAAAGACAAATCCTTTTAAGTCCAGAACAAGTTAATCTACCTGTCAGCAACCCTGTCTCACTAAGGAAACTAAGAAAGGGATCAGTAACCCTAGGCTATCCCGGACACTGACGAGAAAGTCAAGGACATACACCATCTGAGACTATGGAGAAAGTTTGTAACCTGCTTTGTGTGTCATTAGTTATACTTAATTATTTTATGGCAAAATACTCAAGCCTCAGTACTTCAGAAACATGATATTCTAGTTTGTATTGTGCTATGAAAATTAAAAATACAATCAAAATCTTCAGAATGATAAACATTGTCCATTTTGGAGTCACTAACAAAGGCTTTCCCTATAAAGTAGATTCTAACTCATACAAAAACAAACAAAACAAAACAAAATAAAAAACCCACAATAATTTCCTAAATTAAAAAAAGTTATAGTAATTCTCAGAATTTTATAATATAAAATTTTAAAGGTAGATAATTAAAATCAATACTGAGCTTTGGGAAAAGACAAACATTTCGAATACCGAGTTGGAATGGCATTTATTCTAAGATGTTTTTTAATTCTAATTATGATGCATTGTTCTTTTTCCCCCCTCAATCTACGATCTTGAAAAGCAAAGTTCTTGGTTAATGTCTTTTCAGAAGTTTGAGAGTCAATAAAATAGTTTTATGGTGACATTTTCAAATAATATTTATTTTTGTATAAAGTAAATGGTTTTAAATATAAATTCATTTAAATAAAATTTAAAATATAGAAAAATATAAAGAAGAAAATAAAAAATCATTTATGATCAACCAACCAAAGAGAGAAGAGAGGTTTTTGTTTTGTTTTGTTTTGTTTTGTTTTTTATTTCAGACAGAGAGCAAAACGGGAGAGAGGAGAGAAAGAGAAGCAGGGTCCCAGCTAATACGGGGCTGGAGCTCAATGTGGAGCTGGATCCCAGGATTCTGGGGTCATGACCTGAGCTGAAAGCAGACGTTTAACCTATTGAGCCACCCAGGTGCCCCAAAGACAGGTACTATTTAAATTTTGGTACTGGTTATGCCATTTGATTCCTATCTTATTATTAAACACCATATCATCAGTGTTTTTCTATGTGTTAAACGTATTATAATTTAGCTACAGAAATAACACCTTAATTTGAACACATTTTGATAAATCTTTGCATTTTGAAAATCTCCTTAGGATTGAGTTGTAATACCGAAGGAAAGAAAATTAACATTTTATTTTCAGACCAACAACTTTATTGAGGCTTGACAGCAGAGCTCCCCTTCCCTCCACAATCCAGATGGCATGGGACTCCCTTTGGGCACCGATGGCCTGTCAGCAGAACTACTGCCCTTAGAAATAGTACAAGAGGAGACTGGTATAAAACATGTTACCTGTAATACTTCATCTTAGCTACTATTACCCTAACCCACTTTACCTAATCACTCCCCTACTGAATCTGAAGAGCTTGGTATGGGTCTACGTCCAACATGCTATGGTTTTCAAGCTAAAAATCACAGTGACTCATGAGAACTGAGGATGGATCATGTACTAACAGATCACGTACTACTCCACTGATTGTACAAAATGCAATTTATTTGTCTTTAGGACCTTATTCCAAAACATTCTTTGTGCTCACCCATTCTTTATTTTCTTTCTTTTGTCAATTTTTTTTCTGTCTTAATTTCTTCATCCATTTACCAGTTGTTTTGTATAGTTTCCCCATATACACCATTGCAATCTATTTGTACATTAAGGTATTTGTACAAATAAGGTTAAAGTAGTTTTTTATTTTTGTTGGAAATTTTTAAAATAATTTTAAAAGATACGGTCAGATTCAGAGAAAAACTAGTAAATTAAATGTTATACACTAAGCAAAAATTTTATTTCTACTTTGAATAGATTTTAAAAACTTGTTTTTTTATGGACTTTTTAAAAGAAGATTCAGTATTTGTCATTATTGTGAATGTCCTAGCTTCTATTTTATTCATATGAATATAAGAATTATTCATATAAATCTTTCATCATTTAGTCTTGACTCTAATCCTCATAAGATAAGGTGAATAAATATATAGAAGATTGGTGACCCAGAAGCAAATGCCTATAAACAACCTACTTAATTTGTCCTTTTTACTTTTAATGTGAAGCACAAAGCATCTTTCAAAGCTGGAATACAATATCAAATAATTTTCACTGTCATAATATACTTATTCATTAGTTTGAACTATATGTGTTGAAAGTAAGTTGAACAATGTTACACATATCAATTCCCCTGTGACAGGAAATCAAATAACATATGCTTTACTGTGGTGGGATAATACAGGATAATTTTTTTCTGTCAACACATCCACTGAAAAGAATGGACTTCAGTTATAGTACTTACTTTGACTGCTTTTGTTTGTAATGAATCATTTTGAAAGTGTTATGATGTTTTGTTCCGTCAAATAATTAATCTGTACTTTTCTTTAATATTCATTGTAACTCTATGAGTCATGTTATAGCTAATAAAAGACACCCTGTAACAAAAAGTACAGAAAGTGTGAAGATATGTGGTGTATGTGATGACCTCAAGTTGAAGTTAAGGCCAGACATTCAGCAGGTTTCCTTCACGTCTCCTCTGTACACCAGGGACCATGCTGGTGCTGTGAGAGAAAACTGAAAGAGAAGCAACTGTCTCTTCTTAAGGAGACAACAGCCCAGGTCATGAATAATAAATTACAGAAAAATGAGAAAGTTCTCTAAGGGTTACTTATTGTGGTACCTCAGAGCAAAGACTGATTAACTTGGAGGATGTGAGAATTCACTGGATGTGAGTTGGGTCCTACGAGCTGGTCCTACAGGATTGACTACAGTCCTTAGAATAGATCCTCTCTTGCTAAGAAAGGAACAGAGATTCCAACCAAAGGAAAGGCAAGATGGACCGCCCCAAAACACGGCATCTCCAGATAAAAAGGTTATTTTGTTTTGACAGCAAATATCCCACGAAGGATTATACTCTTTTCAGTTTGTAAATCGAATAATGGCATCAGGGCACTCCAGTAATTCTGCATTTATTTGGATTGGTGAAACATTCTAAAGGAATTTATCTCCTGCCAGAAAACTGAATTTATTGTTAAAGCCATTAAGGCGAGGCATTTAAGCAGAATACTTGCAGAATGTATTTGTCAGGGCACTCTGAAAGCTGCTAAAGGGCCTTTTCCTCTCTTTGAAACAATCCAATAAAAGCCTACAGAGTTAGACCCTATGGAAGGAAAAAAAAAATACTTCTTTTTGCTCCAGTTTTTTTGTTTTGTTTTGTTTTGTTTTGTTTTCCCCGTAGTGGTATTTCAAGTCCATTTATGTCAGATGCAGTGTGGTCTTACTCTTCAACTGTGTTATCTGGCTTGACCAAAGAGTGAGATGAGGGTGAATGAGAGTGAGGGGAAGAGAAGGTATTCCTAGTAACATTGTCATTCACTTTTTTTTTTTTTTTTACTTAGACTGATTTTTTTTTTTTTTTAACTTAGAGTGATTTTTTTTTTTTTTTTTGTAAGTAGCAGATGTTATTCAGAATAAGTTTTTAGTAATCTCCCATGGTTTGTGTTCAGATCTGGTTATCTTCAAATCCTCAGCATATCATGCCAGGTAATACCTCATCCACTGACATTTCAGTAGTGGCTGCAAAAATATTGTGTATGCTAGTGAAGCTGGAGATCATTAGTATAATGAAGGACTAGATAATTTGCCCAATACAGTATACTCAGAAAGTTCTTTATTGTTCTTAAATGTAAAGTTATTTTTCAATTCTAAAAATCAGAATGTACATCATGATAAATGTTTAATGAACAGTTTTTACATATGTTCACAAAGAGAACATCCCTAAGTCTAATAAATTGTGTCCTCTTCTTCAGGATCCTTATGTAGGAAATACTCACACACATGGGGTTACTCCAACCAACACATTAGCTGGCAACTGTCACAATACTGTTTACTGATTGAAAATTGAAATGCTCCTACCTGTTTCTTCTAATCAGTTCCACCTTTTTCTTGTACCACTGTGTCCCCCATTCAGTCTCACTGCCCTCTGTTCTCTCTCTTGAACACATGAAATAATTCCCACCTCAGAACACTTGCACTTGCTGTTTCCTCTGCTGGAATAGTTTTCCATCAGATTGATCTCTCTCTCTCTCTCTTTTTCTCTGTGTGTGTTTGGATGTGGGGGAGGGGCGAGGCATGTGGGTGTTAAGCAGCTCTTCTTGGAACCCAGTTGCCATATGGAATAAAGTATTCTAGTCAACATCTCAAGCAAAGGTTTCAGCCAACAGCCAGCATCAAGTGCCAGACATACGAGCAAGCCTCCAGATGATTCTAGTTCCTAGCCTTTGAGCCACTTATAGAGCTGATACCAACTGAAGCAGAAATAAGCCACTCGGCCAATAACCTGTCCAAGATCAGCAAAATATACACTGTAATTATTTGTTTTTAAAGATTTTATTTATTTATTTGTCAGAAAGAGAGAAAGAGCGCTTGTAAGTGCACAAGCAGGCAGAGTGGCAGGCAGAGGCAGAGAGAGAAGCAGGATCCCTGACAAGCAGGGAGCCTGATGCGGGACTTGACCCCAGGATGCTGGGATCATGACCTGAGCCAAAGGCAGCAGCTTGACGGACAAAGCCACCCAGGCGTCCCTACATTGTAATTATTTTAAGCCATAAAATTTTGAAGTAATTTGTTACACAGACATAGTAACTGGAACACAGTTTTGTTACACACATTGTACAGTATATACAGTTATTAAATTGCACAAGAAATATATTATTGTTTTTATGCTTTCTAAAACAATGTTATTTTGTCTGGTCAATACTCATATTCTCATTTATCTTCCCTTTCCAGTGTTCTTCATTCTTTTTTGCACTCCTATCCTTCCACCTGTGATCATTTCCTTTGCTTAAAGTATACCCTTGAGTGTTTCTTTAGTTTGATTCTACTGGTGACAATTTTTTTCATTTTTTATTTGAAGATATCTTAATTGCCTTAATTTTTGAAATACATTTTCACTGAGTATAGAATTATGAATTAGATGTTATTTTCCTTTGGCACTTGAAGAGCTCATTTTTTTGTCAGTCTATTGCTTTGTAGAAGAAAATAGGCCTTTTTTTCTCTCACTGCTTATATATTTCTTCTTTGTTTTTGAGTTTCAGCGGTTTAATTCTGCCGTCCCTATGTATGGATTTCTTTGTATTCATACTGCTTGGAATTACTAGAGGCTTCCCAAATGTGGTTTAAATCTTTCTGAGCCATTATCTCTTTAAATGTAGTTTCTGTCATATCTGTCTCTGCTCAGTCTGGGACTATATATATATATATTTTTTTTTTCTACTCTAAACCATATAAAATGTATTTTATGTATGTGTTTTCCATTCTTTTGCCTCTCTGTGCTTCGGGCTGGATATTTTCTTCTGACCTATATTCCAGTTCACCAATTCTCTCTTCAGTTTTGATTAATCTGGTGAAAAACTATTTATTCAATTACTAATTTCAGTTATCTTTTCAGTTCTAGAAATTCTACCTTTCTTTTTCTTATACTTTCCACTTCTCTATCTAAATATCTTCATATTTAACTTATAAAGCATCTTAATCATATTACTTTAAATTCCAAGTCTGATAATTTCATAATCCCAGTATATGACTCTTCTGTATATTCTGTTGCTTAGATTTTTTTTCCTCTTGGCTTTCATCCAGTTCTGATATTTTTATACATCCAGTTACTTTAGAGTGAGTGCCAAATACTGTGAAAGCTCTAAATGATGTTATCTTCCATCAGAGAGGATTTACAATTGCTCTTGGCAGGCAGCTAGGTTAGGCGGGGATTACCATAATCTAATCAGGCACTGAGCTAATTTAAAATTGGGCCTCCATTATTTTGAGGGATAGTTTATTACTAATATACCCTTTCTCCTAGAGATCAGTCCTTTGGGGGATCAACTAATATCTCCAGGTGTTTACCAGGGACACTTCTCAGAAAGCTCCATACTCTGGCAGCATCCAGAGACTGCTAAAATTTCAGCTCAGTTTGTCCTCTAAGCCAAGGTTTTAACTTCAGTTTCTCAGTTGCCACTTTTGAGTCAGCAAATGCCTCAAGGGGAAAACTGATGCCAAATGTTGGATTCATTTCTATGTATTTCCTCACACATCCTCACTGTCTTGATATCCCTCTGAAGCCATCAAATACATTGTTTTATTTATTTCAGCTTTATAGTTATTCCCAGTGGGAAGTTTGGTAGGAAACAAAATAGTCTGCCAATTATGGAAAACTGATCTCTGGTTGGCTTGTTCTTAAGCATTAGATGACTGCAAAAATAGTACTCTGTTCAGAGACGCCTTGATTCACCATCGATTAGCCAGCTCATCCTGACTCTTATTCCTTTACCTTTCTTCCTTTTCCTTAATAATATCTTATTTATTCATCACTATTATTTGTGTAAGTACTAATGATTTTTAAAATCATTTCTCCCAACAAGAATATAAGTTTCATGATAACAGGAACATAACGTTCTTCATCATTAATATACCCCACAACCCAACACTATACTGAAAACACTCAATAAATATTACTTAAGTGAATAAATAAATGAATAAATTGCTTTTAGTCAGTCAGAAGATTCAAGAGGTGCTTTTCAAAAAGAAATAACTAAAACAAGAAATAACTAAATAGGTAACATTAGTTGCAATGAACATTTCATTCTATGTATTTATTACTAATGTAAATAGTTAGGATGTTGGGGTAAAGTTTAGAGAAATCGTATCTGAATTCTATGACAAATTATCAGCCTTGTCAATCACTTAACAACTATTTATTGAATGGCTATTACATGCTGTGTTAATAACATCCTATCTCTGAAAATTACGAGAAGCCATGGGAGAACTGGGAAACAAGCATCCCTTTATGTTCTTCTTTTTTTAAAAAAAATATGAGACCATGACCTGAGCTGAAGGCAGAGACTTAATCCACTGAGCCACCCCGGTGGCCCCCTTCATGTTCTTTCTTTACTTAAATCAGTAGGTGTTATGATTACCAATATTCCTCTCTTTAGATTACTCTATAATTACTACTACTACTATAATTACAAGACAATTTTCTTCTTCCTGTATTTTTTTTCTCCATCTTTCTACTTTTTATACTGAAAGCATTTCTTAGGGAATGGACTTTTTATTTATTTATTTTTATTTATTATTTATTATTTTTTATTTTAAAATATTTTATTTATTTATTTGACAGACAGAAATCACAAGTAGACAGAGAGGCAGGCAGAGAGGGTGAAGCAGGCTCCCTGCTGAGCAGAGAGCCCGATGCGGGGCTCGATCCCAGGACCCTGGGACCATGACCTGAGCCGAAGGCAGAGGCTTTAACCCACTGAGCCACCCAAGTGCCCCAATTTATTTCTTTTTATAGACTTCTCTTACTGTAGAGTTATTGTATGTGTGCATATACATGCATGTATATGTGCAGGGAGTAAGGAGAGAGATAGAGAAAATCAAATGATGGCAGAGACTCTGAAATATATTGTTAATGAATTCACTCTAAATAAGCTAGGTATTCAATTTGCCTGAATCTCTGAACCATGCTCAAGAGGACAAGGACATTTTAATAGAAATTTGTTTTTATCTCTTCTAATATTCAGGGAGAAATATGCCCCGCAGCTAACCCGAAACTTTGTGTGTGTGAAAAACATAAAGAACCAATTTTTGGAATCTGCTTACAAGATCCATGTCAGGGTTGGTTGTGGCAGCTGGTGATAAAGCACTGCAAGTTTCTTGCATGTTGATACCTCAGCGAACCTCTTCACACCAAAGAGATGACCTTTAAATACACCACAGCTACAATAATTCTTTCCAGGTACTAGTCACAGACAGATCTTCCAGAATGGGGATGTTTTACGTACTTTTCCAGAAGAGGTAGTTCTCTCCTATTACATCTCAATGGGTAACAAAAAGGAAAGGTGCTGAAACCAGTCTTTCATGTGTTGATTACTATGGAAGGCTGATGGAGGATGTAAAGGACATAAAACATTTCATCCTTCCTTCATGCTCTTCTAGTCATAAAATTGGTCTTCAAAACTATTAAAAATAAATTGTGAGCTAATATTTAAACATAGGTCGGAAATCAAAATTTTAGAATAGAGGCTGTAAACTGGCAACCTATGGACTAAATTGACTCTCACATATGTGTTTCCTGGCATAATCATCTTAAAGATTTAAATTTAATGCCTCTGGATTGGAAATGTGTCCTTCGCTTTGCCAGTTGTTCCCTACTGCCTGGTATTTTATATCAAGCATGAATCATTCAATTATACGGCATGCCTGGCCTCTATAGGCATTTCAGACTGCAATCTCAATTTTAGAATGTATATATTCAGGTTTTTAAAATAAGTAAAATTATCTTTAAAAATTGGAAGTATGAAATTAGTTTGCAGAGTCTTCAAGGATCTTAAATAATGATCATTATAATTTTTATTTTAAAGTCAATATTCCATATATTCAATCACTCAGATTCAATCAGGAGCTAAAACTCTCAATCTAGAGTTGAAGGAGTCAGAACACTTGGGTTCCACTTCTTGGCCCATATTCCCTACCCCCCATTACACCAGTTATATATTTTTATAATGTTCAATTTATCTGTAAAATAGAAATAACAACCACAACACCTTACTGGCCTGGTGATATATAGGAAATATTTGTGCTCAGAAGTCTGTGGGTTGGCTGGATGATTTTGTTGATTTGAGTTGGGCTCAATGAAGCTCAACCATGTGTCTGTTGGACGTCAAGTAGGGATAGGCTGGTCTAAGGTAATCTTAGTTAAGACACTGATGTCTGACACACCAACAGACCAACCTATGGTAGCAGCTCCCAAAAGAGAGAACAGAAGAGCACAAGACTTCAAGATCTGGGCTCAAAGCTGGCCCACCATCACATCATGAAACTGGTAGAAATAAGCCTCAAGGAGAGGCTAGATTCACAGGGTGGGGAATAGACACCATCCTTTGGTATCAAGTCACATCTAAGAGATCATATCACAAAGAGGGGTAGAAAATTGAGGCCATTTTAAAAATCAATCTACTGGGCGCCTGGGTGGCTCAGTGGTTTAAGCCGCTGCCTTCGGCTCAGGTCATGATCTCAGGGTCCTGGGATCGAGTCCCGCATCGGGCTCTCTGCTCGGCAGGGAGCCTGCTTCCCTCTCACTCTCTCTGCCTGCCTCTCTGCCTACTTGTGATCTCTCTCTGTCAAATAAATAAATAAAATCTTTAAAAAAAAAAATCAATCTACTTTAGTAGCATTTTTAAATCTTTTTTTTAAATATACCATAAGATCCTCTGAAATAATTAATACCCTCAGCCAATTTCTTAGGAATGCTTTCACATTTAATGTTGCCTTGGGGTCTGAGGATTTATAACTTTGAAATCACATAATACAAAGACTAAAGAGGCTAAAAAAAAAAACAAAATAATTTAAATTTAGTAAAAGAACTAGAAATATGTATTTTCACAGCTACCATTCTGATTATCCTTAAACCTTGGTTTTTTTCTTTTGTTTTTCTTTTCTTTTGTTGTTAAGGTTCTCT
Source organism: Meles meles (assembly GCF_922984935.1). NCBI lineage: Eukaryota > Metazoa > Chordata > Mammalia > Carnivora > Mustelidae > Meles > Meles meles. The sequence continues at coordinate 30,981,248 of NC_060070.1, forward strand.
CTTATCTGGAATATAATAATAATTCCTAAGAGTTTTCCCTGCTTCCAGTCTGGAAACCCTCCAACACACCTTGCTCACAAACTGCCAAAATGACCATTTAAAAAATATCTAATCATATAACTCCACTCTGTAAAACCCTTCAATAATTTCCTTATTCCCTCAGGATAAAGTCCAAATCCTTGGTTCAGCACCATACATGCACATGCATCACACACCACCCAGAACATCTGTTTTCTTCCCATTTCTAACCTCATCTCTTACCTCCACACACTCCTTATGTTCTAACTGCACCTCAACATCCTAAGAATGTACTGTGTTATTTCATATCTTTGATTCTTTGAAATCCTAGTTGTGTATGACATTGATGAAAATATAAAAGATAATTAAGGTGTAAAAAACATACTTAAATACACTATGGTAAGAGTCTAAACTATTGCCAACTTTCTGGAAAATATCAAAATCTTTATTTTATATTAAAAAATACAGTATTTCCATGTTAAGGGAAAAACATATTAATCCTTAATTTTCCTTCTTTAGTTTCTATTCCAAAGTTGAATATTAGAATAAGAATGAGAGAGGTGCCTGGGTTGCTCAGTCTTTAAGCATCTGCTTTTCCCACTCAGGTCATGATCCCAGGAGCCCACATCGGGCTTTCTCCTCAGTGGGAAGCCTGCTTCTCCCTCTCCCACTCTCCCTGCTCCTGTCCCTTCTCTTGCGTCTCTCTCTCTCCCTCTTGGTCAAATAAATAAATAAAATCTTAAAAAAAAAAAAAGAATAAGAATGAGAACCAGGAAGTGAAATTTAACAGAAATTTACTGGCAAGAAGCATCGTTAAGTGAGATTCTAAGTAATTAATATCATGTATCATATTAATATATCCCATATATTAATATCACATATTAATATATGTCATATGTATATTATATATCATATATTTCTCATATATTAATATCATATAGACTAAAAATCCAGAAACACATATTTATAACCACTGAAATTTGAAGTCTTTTTCCTAAGAGTGAAGTTTTTCTTTCAGCATTTCTTCTAAGCCTTGGAACATATATTAAAAGAAAACTAAAAGCTTGTAACCTACATGAGAAAGAACTGGCTCAAAAAGGCAAGTTATTACCAGAGATGGCCTTCAAGCAATCCTGTACCTCTTTCGGCCCTCGTTAAAGTTTATTTTTTTTAAGATACACATTGAAGTTCAGTCTGCTATACTGAGTAAATTGAATGTGAGTGCTCCTTTGAGTTTGGTTATGAGGAAGACTTGGACCTTTCCCAACAATGAAATAAGCTCACTGTTTTTGAAAGTGAAAAGAATGCTGCTAGCATTTTAGTGAAGTTTACAGTTTTGCTATCAAGTCCCTTCTGATGGGTCAGGTGGAGAGCACAAGCTGAAAAAGGGTGAGTGATAAACAGATGATGGACCAATATGACCAGAGTGTTCAGAGAGAGAGGCAGTGAGGCATATGCTGACCCCCTAGCTCACTGCATACAAATCTGTGTGTCATCAGCTAAATGGGGGAGAAAAAGAGCTGACTCTGCCTGCTTTTTGGAAATGACCCTACACATCCTCATTCACCCACCTCATGGGCTGACCTACTTACCAATCCTTAAAACATGTCTCTTAAATGAAGCCTTTGGATGATGCACTAACATAAGCCACTTTTAAGTAAGGTTTATGTAAAGTACATACTGCAAAGTTTATCCCAAGCAAATAGAAATAAATTGCAGACCAACAACTGGCATTGATTTTTTTCTATGTTTTCATAGTTTTACTATGCACTTTTCATAAATATAACTAAATAATTCATGTCAAGCTTACAAACAAATACAATTTGGCTATGAAGTATGGGTATTTGAGACAGATAAATACTAACAAATAACTAATTTTTTACTATTAGCTAATGTGTTCAATAGACTTGAGAACTAGAAGTTAGCCCAGGAACTAAATGTGAGTAGCAAATTCCTTATCTAGAACCTAACTTCAGATACCCACAAAGAAAATCATATACCAATTAAATGGAAAATGTTAGTTTTATGAAAGAATATTAAAAAAGGGAAACAAAACTCCTTTCTACTCTGAGAAAGATGCACCAGCACATATAGACACTGACCTAAAATAGCATGAATTTTATTTAATAAATCACAGAATGGTGTTTTAGGGGAAAAAAGTAAAATCTATTTTTTCCGTGTATATTTCATTATCATTTCTATTTTTTGGAATAAAATAGATTGTTTCATTACTAGTACAATTTAGGAGTCATGTGATTTTTTTTAAACTAGGATGATAATCTATCAAGTATCTTAACTGGAGTTGAAAACAGAGCCATTCCCAAAGCCTTAACAAATATTCCATAAACTTGAGCAATGCAGATGACCTCAGCTTACTTACTTTGGCTGCAGTGTGTTTTTCTCCATTTCTGAATTTCTGAGACTGTTTCTTTATTTCATATAAGGAAAAATAACATCATTTAAAAATTATTTGAATGGGATAAAAGTTTACAAACTAAACTAGGAAAATACATTCTTCTAGATATAATGTTTGCTATTTTCAATACTTTAACACAAATTAGGACTCTACTATTTCCCAGGGTGGTAGGCAGAATTCTAAAATAATCCCCAAGATTCCCACATCCTAGTGTGTAAACACACTGTACAACCCCTTTGAGTGGGAAAGGACCTATTAATATGATAGGATATCACTCCTGTAACTAGGTTATGCTACTTGGAAAAAAGTGAAGGGATTTTACATATGTGATTAAGCCCCATGGGTTACTTAAGTTCATTAAAGAGATCATCCTAGGTGGGCCTGACCTAGTCAGGTAAGGCTTTTATTTAAAAAAAGGGGAGTCTAGAGATGAGAAACAGGAGAAACAAGGGATGCCTGGGTGGCTCAGCTGGTTAAGCGTCTGCTTTCGGCTCAGGTCATGATCTCAGGGTCCTGGGACTGGGTCCCACATTGTATTCCCTGCTCCATGGGAAGCCTGCTTCTCCCTCTCCCACTGCTGCTCTCCCTCTCTCTCTGTCAAATAAATAAACAAAATCTTACAAAAAAAACAAAAACATAAAACCAAAACAAGAACAACAAACAAAACTGGAGAAATGAGAGGGGTTCTTCAGCCACGATGTGAATTCCACATGGAGAGAGACAGTCTCTGGGAGCTGAATTCCGCTGTCCTACAACTGCAAGAAACTGAATTCTGCCTGGAACCTGAATAAGCTTTGAATGGTACTCCAAATCTGACATGAGATTATAGCCCCAGCTAACACCTTAATTTTAACTGAGTGACCTAAACAAAGATATTTCATACCTGGACTCCTAACTGTGAAACTGTGAAATAATGTTTATTGTTTGAGGTCACCAAGTTTGTAAGTAGTGTATTATGGAGCATTAAGGACTAATGCAACCAATAAGCTATTGGTCAGGTTTTGTGGTATCTTTGCAAGTAGAAAGGACATTAAAAGTCATATGGTCCAACTATTTATCCAAGTAGATACATACATACTTTCCTGATTAGAGAAATTAATCTCTCCTCATTTCTTTCACTACATCCTTTATATTACATTGAAGGACTGTGTGTAGCTTCTAGAAACTGATCTCATAATCAATTCATTTCCTCAGACATCCTTTACATGCTTACCTATGTGGCTAGAACCAACTTGGGCAGAAATCATTATGATGCTGAAAAGTGGTCCACTTAGCACTGCACACAGCTACATGGTGCTTAGTTAAATTTAACTGGTCCAAAAACAGGTTTGAGATTTAGCCATCTAAATTAGCTCATTAGGATGTGAACCACTGACCAGGATCAAAAAACTGAATGTGGACACATTCTAGACAGTCAATTCTAAATGGAAGAGAATTTATAAATTTATAAACATATAAGTGTTTATAAACATAACTTTAAAATGGGATTCTGAAGATTTAGATATGGATTCTACCTCCAAGACTAATTCATCATGTCATTTTATACAAGGCCTGAACTTCCATACATAATTTGTGAAGTTATCTTAATTATTAGAGAAACTCTAATGGCCCTTCTAGCAGAAATGTTCTAAGATCATGTTGGTTCATTCCTTTAAGTAGGGCTGAGCCTGCATTAGTTCAGATGATTGTTTTGGTCTACCACCTGAAAATTCTTTTATTTCCTCTAAACGAAGAATAGCAATGATATGGCATAGTAGAATCTTTGCCATCTACCCAACCAGTTCACAGTAGAAAGAAAAGATGGGAGGATATGAAGGAGAGGGACAGAAGGCACTAACATGAGAAAGAGAAAATAGGATAAAGAGCAGAGAGGTTGTAGAAAGAAATTATAAATGTTATAGGCATTGATTACCAATTTCTGTAACCTCCCCTCTTTCCAGAAAAGAAATTCCAGAGACAAAATTATTCAAGAGTTCCATATAAGGGGTCTTTATGTAGATCCCAGAATCTAAAAGAACAAACAAATGAACAAACAAACAAAAGATTAGGAACCAGCCTCTAGCCTACCTATAATATGAATTCAGAATGTCCCTAGAAACAACTATAGGATACACTGAATCTTTAAGGCATCTCATATTTCCCTTACAAATCTCTATGCATATTAGAGAGGATGTAGTCTCTGTGAGGTGCCCTGAAATTATGATATCACTAAGATCCTATAAGATGGAGTAAATGTTTAATAATGTTCTGCATTATCTAGAACCTTGCTGCATAAAATATCAGTTCCCATTAAATGCTTTTCAAATCCTACTAGGAACACTGTATGTTCTAATAAGAGATTTTAAAATAATATCACCCAGAAAAGAATAATTCAACCATCTGTTCCTTTTAAACATCAATAAATACATATTTAAAAATCTTAAAATAAATTGGCACTGGATGCATAGGGGATCATATAATAACTATAATGTCCCCTAAAGAAATCTTACCCAGGAATTGGATCTAGGGTATGTGAATCAAATGGATCTAGGGTATGTGAATCAAAAGCATACTACCTGGATCTTTCACAGGTATTAATTTAAAATGATCTGGTAACTAAAAGGGAAACAAATGTATTCTTATTAACAAATGTTTCCATATCAAGTCCATGGAAGACACGATTCATACAATATATATCTGTAGGATTCTTATTAGATAAATAAATGGCAAAGGGTGAGTTTAGGCACAGATATTAACAATATTATGAAGAACTAAGACAAAAAATTTTGAATTTTATAGTGCTAATCAAAAAATAATTCAATAGAAGGAAAGCTGTTATTTCTGTCAGATTTCACCTAGGTTTCCATAGACGATAAAAGTAAATGTTATATTGAGAAACCCTTTTGTGGAAGAAAGTGCTAAATCTCCAATTACATCTCAGAAAGAAAAAAAAATCTCAATAGTCACTCATCATAGAAAATGACATGTATTTTGAGATCAAGAGTTAGCCACCTGCCTGGTACATAGAGGGCAAGAAAGATTAAAATAAAAACTATCCTATAGTCTGTGATAATATAAGTTTGATAAGAAAAATGATAGGGAAGATTAATACATAGCATAGCTGCATGCACATAGTTAAAATTAATGGCCTTCAGAATTCTTTTCTGACTCTACCATGAGTGTCAAAAAAAAGTCCTTTTGAAATTTTTAAGGTTTCATGTTGCATTTGGGGGGTCACAAGGTAAAAATCAATTATGAAATAGTTTTGCAGGCTGTTTTTAATTTTTGTATGGTAAAAATTACATGTACCTATGCATACACATATGTGTGTAAGCATATATGTATGTATACATATATAATTTTCTATGAAATGCTTATACCTTTCATACCCCCAGTCTTTTAATCTTTGTGGTGTTAAGCTTTGAATAACATTGTAACCAAAAATTCAGAGTTCTACCTATGAAATACTTCCTTCTCAGATAGAGACATAGAAACCCAATGCCAAAGAAAAATAAACCACAGGCAAACTAGAGGATAGAAAGCTATTTTGAAAGCAAAATTTAAAGTTCCATACAGGACTTCTTGGGAAGACAGCAGAGTAGGAGGAATTTAAGCTTACCTTGTCCCACTGATACAACTAGATAACAGCCACATCAGTGTAAATAACCTAGAAAATAACCTGAAGACTGGCAGGATAAACTCTCCACAGCTTAATATAGAGAGAGACCACATCAAAGAGGGTAGAAAGGGTGAGGACACAGTTAGGAGCTAAAGGGACTGCAGGACTGTCCCCAGTAGGGAGGGAACATGTGGGCATTGAAAAGAAAAAGAAACAGACTCACACCAGGGCACACACACAGGGAAGATGAGTCCCCATAACATTTGGCTTTGACAACCAGAGGGAGGGGAAATATTTTATAAGTTCTTACAATCAGCAGGGCTTAAAACCTGGAACTTTAAAAATCAGCTGGCTGGTGGGAAACCTGGGAGGATGAGAGTAAATGGAATTCGCCCCATCCCCTTAAAGAGACAGCACAAAAACAGCCCCCTTAAAATACAATATAGAAGCAGCACTTTGAAAAACACCTAGAGTAAATAGGAAGGAAATATGTTTACTAATCTCAGAATACGTGCTGGAGTGGCAGGTGTCATTGGGAGACTTTTCCAGAAACAAAGGAGCTGGTGGGCACCATTTACCTCCCCTGCTCCCCATTATAAACACATAGACACCTATGGGCAGCAGTAGCAACAATAATCCCTATCTTACTTGATAATAGCATACCCCACCCTCATGTTCCCCTATGGATATGTCCTGTCCAGTAAGGCCTCAACATCAAATTCTTTCCCATAGCATACTTGCACAAACCTTGCTAATACCACGCATTGCCTATATGGTCCTGAAGATTCTCCAGCTCCAACCAACATGCCTGCATCCCAGTAGCTACAGGTCCCCTCCCTGCCAGCACAATGCTGGCACTGCATGCCCAGCCCCACATTCTCCTGCCATCTCTGCATCTCTGGAAAACACCTGTTCTGACTCAACTTAAGCTCAAGGTAGCCCCAGACTGGCCTTTTAACAACACAGGGACCACACACTTCCCACAACAGGCAAAAGAGCTATTGAAGATTACTGGACTGAAGGCAAATAAATGCAGCTTAGTCAGAACCATAGTGCAGATACAACATACATAGGAGATATCCCTGAAGAACCAGGTTCTGGTGAACAAAGGACACTGCACTGTAGGGCACTAGGGGACCCATTCTTCATAACGCCACCCTTTTCTTTTTCTTTTAAAAAATATTTTTATTTATTGAGAGAGAGAAAGACAACACAAGCAGGGGAAGTAGCAGAGAGAGAAACAGCCTCTCCACTGAGCAGGGAGCCCACTGTGGGGTTTAATCCCAGGACCTGGGGATCATGATATGAGCCAATGTCAGACACTTAACCTGCTGAGCCAACCAGGTGCCCCCTTAAGGCCACTCTTTAAAGAGCAGGAAACACAGCTGACTTTCCTAACACATAGAAACAGACGCAGAGAGTTAGACAAAGTGAAGAGAAAGAGGACTATGTCCCAAGTGAAAAAACAGAACAAAAATCACAAAAAACCTAAACAAATCCAAGATAAGTAATATGCCTAATAGAGAATTTAAAGTAATGGTCATAACAATACTCATTGGACTTGAGAAAACAGTGAAAGACCTCAATGAGACCCTCAACAAAGAGATAGAAAACATAAACAAACAAACAAAACAGGGGAACCTGGGTGGCACAGTCAGTTGAGTGTCTGACTCTTGGTTTCAGCTTAAGTCATGATCTCGGGGTCCTGGGATTGATCCCCACATCAGGCTCCACACTTAATGTGGAATCTGCTTGGATTCTCTCTTCCTCTCCCTCTGACCCTCCCCACTGTGCTTTCTCTTAAAAAAAAAAAAAAAAAAAACTAAGAACAATCAGAGACGAAAAACTCAATAACTGAAATTAGAAATACACTAGATGGAATAAATAGTACACGAGAGGAAGCAGAAGAAGACTTGAAGGAGAGTAAATGATGCCTACCATGGACTTCTTTCAGCCTTAAAGACACATGACAATTGAAAGTGAAGGGATGAAAAAGCATTTTATCATCCAAATGGAAATGAAAAGAAAACAGAAATAGCAATACTTATATTCAACAAAACAGACTTTAAAAGAAAGACTGTAACAAGAGCAAGAGACAAGTACACTATATAATCATAAATGGAACAAACCAGTAAGAATATATAACAATTTTAAATATTTATGCACCCAACATGGAAGTACCCAAATACATAAAACAGCTAATAACAAACATAAAGGAAGTAATCAATAGAATAAAATAATAGTAGGTGGGATTTAACACCCCACTTACATTGATGAACAAATCATTCAAATAGAAACATCAACAAGGAAACAGTGGCTTTGAATGATACCTTGGACCAGATGGATCTAACAGATACATTCAGAACATTCTATACTAAAACAGCAGAATATACATTCTTCTTGAGTGCAAATGGAACAGTCTCTAGAACAGATCACTTATTAAGCCACAAAACAAGTCTCATAAATTAAAAGAGATAAAGTCATACCATGAATCTTTTCTGACCACAAGAAATCAACCACAAGAAAAAAATCTGGAAAAAATCCAAGTACATGGAAATTAAATAAATAACATGCTACTAAAGAATGAATGGGTCAACCAAGAAATAAAGAGGAAATAAAAAATACATGAATATAAATCAAAATAAAAACACAGCAGTCCCAAATCTTTGGGATGCAGCAAAAGATGTTCTACAAGGGAAGTGTATAGCAATACAGGCCTAACTCAAGAAGCAAGAAAAATCTCAAATAAAAACTTAGCTTTACACCTAAAGGAGCAAAAAAAAGGAGAACAAACAAAACCTAAAATCAGTAGAAGGAAGGAAATAATTGAGATTAGAGCAGAAATAAATGAAATAGAAACTAAAAAAAACAACAGAATAAATCAATGAAACCAGGCACTGATTATTAGAAAAGATCAACAAAATTGATAAACCTTTAGCCAGACTCATTTAAAAAAAACAAAAACAGAGAAAGAGAGACAGAGAGAGAGAGCAGAGGAGGACTCAAATAAACAAAATCAGAAATGAAAGAAGAGAAATAATCTACACCATAGAAATACAAACAATTTTAAGAGAATATTACAAAAAATTATATGTCAACAAAACTGGACAATCCATAAGAAATGAATAAATTCCTAGAAACATATAATCTCCCAAAACTGAATCAGAAGGAAAAAGAAAATTTTAAACACCAATTACCAGCAATGAAATTGAATGAGCAGTCAAAAACTCCCAACAAACAAAAGTCCAAGGCCAGATGGCTTCCCAAGTAAATTCTACCAAACACTTAAAGAAGAGTTAGTACCAGTGAACATGATCCATCACATGAATGAGAGAAAGGTTAAAAACCATATAATCATTTTAATAGATACAGGAAAAATATTTGACAAAATACAGTATCCATTCATGATAAAAACCCTCAACAAAGTAGGTTTAGAGAACACACTGCAACACAAGAAAAGTCTTATATGAAAACGCATAGGTAACACCATACTCAAAAGTGAAAAACTGAGAGATTTCCTGGTGGGATAAGGAACAATCTGGAGGGTGCCTGGGAGGCTCAGTTGGTTAAGCATCTGCCTTTGGCTCAGGTCATGATTCCAGGATCCTGGGATCAAGCCCCGCATCAGGCTTCTGGGATTGAGCCCTGTGTAAGGCTCCCTGCTCAGCCGGGGAAGCTTGTTGCTCTTTCTCCTTCTGCCACTCTCCTTGCTCTCCCTCTCTTCTCTCCCTCTCTTTCTCTCAAATATATAAGTAAAAACTATTTATTTTTATTTTTTATTATTATGTTCTAACCTCTTCGACACTGACCGCAGCTACATCTTTTAAGACATGTCTCTAAAGACAAGGCAAACAAAAGCAAAAATGAACTTTTGGAACTTCATCAAGATAAAAAGCCTTTGCACAGTAAAGGAAACAGTCAACAAAACTACGAAGCAACACACGGAATGGGAGAAGGTATTTGCAAATGACATTACAGACCAAGGGCTGGTATTCAAGATCTATAAAGAACTTCTCAAACTCAACACCCAAAAAACAAATACTTCAGTCAATAAATGGGCAGAAGTAAAAAAAAATTACAAAAAAAAAAAAAGAAAAGGAACAAGACAAGGATGGCCACTCTCACCACTTCTATTCAATATAATACTGGAAGCCCTTGCCATGGCAATCAGACGACAAAAAGAAATAAAAGCATTCAAACCAGTGAGGAAGAAGTAAAACTTTCACTGTTTGCAGAAGACATGATATTATATATAGAAAACCTTAGAGACTCCACCAAAAAACTGCTAGAACTGATAAATGAATTCAGTAATATCACAGGATACAAAGTCAATATAGAGAAATCTGTTCCATTCTATACACTAATGCAGTAGCTGAAAGAGAAATTAAGACAATAATCACTTTTATAATTGCTCCAAAAATTATAAACTATCTAAGAATAAACTTAACCAAGGAGGTAAAAGACCCGTACTCTGAAAACTGTAAGACACTGATGAGAGAAACTGACAACACAAAGAAATGGAAAGATATTTCATGCTCATGGATTATCAGAACAAATACTGTTAAAATGTCCATACTATGCAAAGCAATCTACAGCTTTAATGCAATCCCTATCAAAATACCAATAGCATTTTTCACAGAACTAAAACAAATATTCCTAAACTTTGTATGGAACCACAAAAACCCCCAAATAGCCAAAGCAATCTTGAAAAAGAAAAACAAAACTGGAGGTATCACAATCCCAGATTTCAAGATATACAAAGCTGTAGTAATCAAAACAGTATTATACTGGCACAAAAACAAACATATAGATCAACAGAACAGAATAGAGAGCCCAGATATAGACCCACAAGTACATGGTTAATTAATATTTGACTAAGGAGGCAAGAAGGTGCAATGGAAAAAAGACAGTCTCTTCAACAAATGGTGTTGGGAAAACTGGATAGCTACATGCAAAACAAGGAAATAGACCCACTTTTTTACACCATACACAAAAATAAACTCAAAATGGATTAAGAACCTAAACCATACAAGAAGATATAATAATTGTAAATATTTATGCATCCAAAATGGGGGCACCCAAATACATAAAATGACTAATAATAAACATAAAGGAAGTAATCAATAGTTGTACAATAATAGCAGGAGGACTTTAAAATCCTGAAATCATACAAATCCTAGGAAATTGGCAGTAATGAACAGAGGCAGTAATCTTTCTGACAGGCAATAATTTATCTGACATCTAGCAACATTTTTCTAGATATGTCACCTGAGGCAAGGGAAACAAAAGCAAAATTAAACTCTTGGGACTACGTCAAAATAAAAAGCTTCTGTGCAGCAAAAGAAACAATCAACAAAACTAAAAGACAACCTACTGAATGGGAAAATGTATTTGCAAATGACATATCCAGTACGGGGTTAGTATTCAGAATATATAAAGAACTTATAGGACTCAATGCAAAAGACAAAAAAATCCCATTAAAAATGGTAATTATCTTTCTCTACTTGACTTATTTCACTTAGCATAATCCCCTCCAGTTCCATCCATGTCAATGTAATAGTGGGTATTCATCATTTCTGATGGCTGAGTAATATTCCATTGTATATATGAACCACATCTCCTTTATCCACTCATTTGTTGAAGGACACCTTGGCTCCTTCCATAGTCTGGCTATTGTGGACATTGATGATATGAACATTGGGGTGCACGTGCCCCTTCTGGGCTAGGGGAGGATAACTGAATGAGAAAAAATCAGAGAGAGAGACAAATCATGAGAGACACTGAACTCTGGAAAACAAACTGAGGGTTACAGAAGGGAGGGGGTGGAGGGATGGGGTAACTGAGTGATGGGTATTAAGGAGGGTCCATAATGTGATGAGCAATGGGTGTTAATACACAACCAATGAATCATTGAACACTACATCAAAAACTAATGATGTACTATGTTTGGCTATCTGCATGTAATAATAAAACAACCTAAAATGACTGGGAGTGACCATCTTAAAATAAAGGGATAGAGGTGCCTGGGTGGCTCAGTGGGTTAAAGCCTCTGCCTTCGGCTCAGGTCATGATCTCAGGGTCCCGGGATCAAGCCCTGCATCGGGCTCTCTGCTCGGCAGGGAGCCTGCTTCCTCCGCTCTGTCTCTCTGCCTGCCTCTCTGCCTCCTTGTGATCTCTCTCTGTCAAATAAATAAGTAAATAAAATCTTTACCAAAAAAATAGAACACAGAAAAAAAATAAATAAAGGGATAGAGAAAGACAGATATCATATAATTTCACTCATGCAGAATTTAGGTAACAGAAAAAATAAACAAAGAAAAAAGGAGACAAACCAAAAAAAGAGACTCTTATCTATAGAGAACAAACTGATGGTTACCAGAGAGGAGATAGATGGGAGGGGATGGATGAAATAGGTGATGGAGATTAAGAGTATATCGGAGTGCCTGGGTGGCTCAGTGGGTTAAAGTCTCTGCCTTCAGCTCAGATCATGATCCCAGGGTCCTGGGATCAAGTCCTGCATCCGGCTCTCTGCTCAGCAGGGAGCCTGCTTCCTCCTCTCTCTCTGCCTGCTTCTCTGCCTACTTGTGATCTCTGTCTGTCAAATAAATAAATAAAATCTTAAAAAAAAAAAGAGTATACTTACCACCATGAGCACTAAGTACAGAATTTCTAAATCACTATATTGTACATGTGAAACTATTATAACACTGTATGTTAACTCCACTGAAATTAAAAAGTATAAATAAATATAGATCTACAAACGTATCTACATGCATACATACCTCAGTGTCACACCGATACCAGACAGGAAAAGAAAGTGATCATTGTAAAAATGTAGCAGAAGCAAAATGAAGATGATATTTGCTCCTAAAAAATCTGAACTCTAGGAAAAATACAAAGAAATCTGGGGACTGAATGGCAAGGATTAGCTGTTCCTAAAACACACTTCCTTGCCAGTAGAGAACCATCTGTAAATGAATAGAATTATTGATGAGTCACAGCCCAAGCTCTTGATTGAAACTTACTTGAAGTATGAAAAAATAGTTTTGTGACTTCTTGCAAAACCCACTTTAACCTTACACACATGTAAAGTTGTTCCTCATTTGCAAGGTATGTTCATTCTTTTGATACTTATCAAGTAAGTACTGATTTATTTACTATATTGACAGGGAATTTTACTCAAGAAAAATTCATTGGAAAGGAAAAGGTTAGAAACAAAGTATAGAGTATAGGATCCTTTGTGGAAAGGAAGCAGGGCATCTATTGAAATGTATATAGACTATCCCAGGAAAAGTTCATGAAAAACTAGTTGCCTCCTATGTGGGAGTCTAAGGAATTAGGGATAAAAGTTGCAGGAAGACTTACTTTGATTATATACATTTACCATAAGCACATGTTATTTTTTTAAAACAAGTAAAAATAAGTAAAAATGGTATGTACTTGCCATCTATGACAAGTGGTGGGGATTACAAAGAAAGCAGAGTATATAGAGCCACTCCACAGACAACTGTAGAATTACATCCCCTATTCCCAAGGTGAGCAAGGCAGAAAAGGGGTCTAGATTTAGTTGTCGTTTCATCATAACAAGCCATTAGATCATTAGGTCTTCACCAGGTGCCCCGTCAACCCTGAATGCTGAAGTGATGACCACTGAACACTTACAGACATCATCTATCTCATTATCACAATGGCCCTGCCGGGCTGATATTCTTTTCTGCTTTTTAAACTAAAGTTTGTTGAGGTAAAGACACTTGCCCAAGGTCTCACAGATCCCAAGTAGCAAAGTGAGGAAGAACCACTCAGGGTATGTGGCCCCTAGCTACATGCTGCCCTGTGCTCAATAGTTGAGGGTGCAAATATGAGAAGCAGGATGATAACAAAAGCAAGGATGGCAGCTGACAGACAGCCTATGGGCTGGAGGGGATACAGAAGGCAATTTCAGAGCTGTATCATTCATCCTTCAACTCTCTGATGAGACTCCAGAGTTAATGCTCATGGTTAAAAGCAGTGAAGTATGTTACACTGCATTAGTTTCCTACTGTCGTTGTGATGAATTATCACAAATTTGGTGGCTGAAATCAACACACATTTGTCTTACATTTCTAGAAGTCAGTCCAAAATGAATCTCATCAGGCTAAACTCAAGGTGTGAGCAGGGATATATTTGTTCTGGAGGCTCCAGGGGAGAACACATTTTCTTCCTAGGCTTGCAGCCCCATTTCATCTCTGAAGGCAGCAATGGTCAGAAAGAAGTCTTTCTCCTGCTGCATAATTCTGACATCAACTCTCCTGCTTCCTGGATTCCTCTTATCATTGTTTTGGGCCCACTTGGATAATCCAGGACAATTTCTTTAACTTAAAATCAGCTGGGGAACAACCTTAATTCTATCAGCAGCCTTATTTCTCCCTTGCTACAAAAATAATATACTTAACAGGTTCCAGGGATTAGAATATGGACAGCTTCAAGAAGCCACTCTTCTGCCTACCAGATAGACTTTTTAGGAAAAATTTTCATCAATAATATTAAAATAAAGTGGCTCTGGGGGGCACCTGGGTGGATCAGTTGGTTAAATGTCTGACTGTTGATCTTGGCTCAGATCTTGATTTCAGAGTCATGCAAGCTCCACCCGGGGTCCATGTTGGGTGTGGAGACTACTTTAAAAAAAAAGTGGCTTTGACATTTTAATTTCTGCAAAATTTATATATATGGTAGCTTGATAGTCCTGGGGATAAATGCATTCTTCTCCTTGGAAGTTAGTTTATTTCAAAAAGAAAAGCCATATTGTATACATAAGTACTTATACATTTAGGAGTTTGGATAAATTACATAAATCATTAAAAATAATAATGCGCAACTGTGTTGTAAATTTTTAACTTCACACTACCCTGCTTCTTCAACATCCCACAAATAGGTTGTGAGTGCCCTGCGGGATGACCAGGTGCACCACTGTGACAAGCTGGCTGGCCCCTGACACAAGTTCCCCTTCTTGACTGTCCTGATTGTGGCCTAGTAACATTCAAACACAATAAAAGACTCGCATCTTTTACATATGTACTCTCCTGACCCCCCCCCCCCAACACACCTGCTCTGTAATAAAGGTACTTTCTCTGGGCTCACTTTTTCACAACTCCCCACCTCCTTGCTTGAGCCCCCTCCCTTGGCCTCTCCCCATGTGGCCTCCTGTGTGGTGCAATGCTTCCCTCTTCTAGGACCTGTGAGTATGATGAATCTTCTAATTTCATATCCTTCTCCAAGTATAATTCCCACAAACAAGCTGCAGTGGTCCTAAAAGAGCTCACAGGGGTCTTACTCTCCCATTTATACAGTGACTACTTCATAACTTGCTTATAATGTTCATAATATTCAGTACAAGAATTCATGAAATAACCAGTACTGATCTTGTAATTTTGTATATAATTTTACCTATGTATATCAGACATATTCATGTGGCTGAGAAGGCCCTGCCAGGCTCATCCACCATGAATGTTCCACAAGTACACAGCTGTCATTCACATATCCCCGTGTCCCCACATCATCAGTCTAAGACTTACCTTCTAACATCCCCTTACTAGACCCAGCAAATCCAACAGTTTTCACATATGTAGTAAAGGAGATCAAATATTTTAAGTGCCCAACTGGCCTATAGTTCCATATTTACTTAACTGGCCATCTGCCCTTATAGCCATCTGCTGAAAAGCCAAATGGTGCCAAAGAAAAAAGAAGAATCTGACTAGTGGAAAAATTATAGAATCCTTAAAGAATCTAGATTCTATTAGAGATCGTAATTGAAATTATTTTTAAAGACATAATAAAATCTAATAAAATCACCCAAACTTGTATTTTTCTAAGAACATTGTTGACTAAAGAAATGGCAGATGATTTGATTCCAAAACAGGTGAAAGAAAATATCTAACTTGAGAATTTAGTGTATGTGCGTATGTATGCATGTTCTAGTTGCAGCAGGTTTGCCCAAACACTAAGTTATGCAGCAAATCACAATTTGTCAGGTGTGGCACTGAGTAGCTTACAGTTATTAGTTTTGGTTCAATGCCTGTAGCCTTAGGAACATAGGCGTAACATTCTATGCACATTTGAAAAGCAATTTCATAAACTTAAAATGCCAACAGTTTCCCATAAATGTTGCTATGATTATTTTAAATCATCTAATAATATTCCAGGAAAAAAAGTGATTTAACTGTGCTATGCCCAAGTTCATTTCACAGAAAACAATCGCTTGTCCCAGGGCTGGGAGATTTTTTTCTTTGTTTTCTTTTTTAATCAAGATGTCTATTGTAGTTCAATTGTTAATATGGTTTTCAAGAAGTCGTCTTTAAGGAGGCATAAAAATGATTCAGTTGATTTTAAAACTCTGACTAATGTCGAAGATTAATAGACCAGGGAGATATACAAAAGGTTTCTTTTGTGGACTAAAAATCTCCCAACTTGATCCATTATCTACCAGCATAGGAAAGTCATAAGAGGTCATTTTATATTCAACTCAGTTACCATTTCATTGTTAGCTTGTATACCATTTCCTTCAGAAACCCTATTTTCACTAGTAATAATAATGAGAAAATACGACTTACACAAACATGAAGGAAAGTCTGAAATAATAATCTGTTAAAGATTTTTTTTTTCATAAAAGCTTCAGAACTTCTGAATAAGCCATCATATTTTCCACTCCAAACAATCAAGTTTGTTGTTGTTGTTGTTGGTTTGTATTTTATTCTTTATACACCTGGGTTTATCGTGACAGTGGATGAAATATTTGGATAGCTTTCCATGCTGTGCATCAGGATCTCATCTACAACCTTCTTAGTACTTTCCATAGTCAGGAATATCCAAAGGTACTAGCTGTGATACTTGAGTTTGTAGGGTTCAGAAGGCCAAAGAACATACCACTTCAGCCTTCATCTTAAGCTCACCTGTCAAGGTATACTAAGTAAACAAAATGAAGTTGCTGTTTTATAGTTGATAAAGAATTGAGTACTATTCCCTAAAATATTCTTCAAATTTCACTATGTATTTGGAATTTTTTCATAATAAAAATGTTGGAGAAAAAAAGGACAAAATGTAAGCAATTTCATATATGTAGCCTATTGGTATTCCCTAATCCCGTATCTTTGAATTTCTGAAAGTAGAGTCCTAAACCTTCTGTACCATGATCCTTAAGTTCTGGCTACTTGTACTTAATTTGTCCATGTCTCAAATCCTATCTGGTGGCATCTATGCATCCTGCCACCCAAAATCTAAGTAAAACAAAGTTGTGAAGTTGAGTGTCTGAAAATAGGCCACCAAAAAGTTTCCTGTGCTCAAGCTGCCCCTAGTCATTAACACAGAGGCCATCAGGCTTTTGTTAAGTGCCAGCTCCCTCTGGGAGTTCCTTCACACAATCATCTAAATGTGTTTTATCCACCTGGTTCTCAGTGTGTGCTTCCTCTTCAGCTTGCCACCCGCACTCCGTGCAGTCCCAACAGCACCATCCTCCAACATTTTCCCAACTCAGTCTTTCCTTTTGAAGTAGCGCTGGTTTAAAGATTCTCTCAGGCATGTCCGTTGATTATGAGGACTTGCTCAGTGCATCTCTGATGTAGATACAAAACAGTCAGTCGTATAACCTATTTTGAGTGGTTATAGTCTGTACTTTCAAAGTGGCTGCACACAGTGGAATAGGGTACCACAAGGAAGTTGAGCCGGCCAACTGGACTATTTATTAAACATTCAACAAACATTTATTGAGACAGTGATCTAACATGATGGCCTGACCAAAAACAAACAAACAAAAAACAAAAAATCCTTGCAAAGGTATAAATTTCAACTTGTAATTTTTACTTGTTCCCATTTTTACTTTTATGCAAGTACTAAATTCATATAGCTTTAAAATCTAATGGTACTATAAGCCTAATAATAAAAATTAGCGAATCCCTATCCAACACCTTCTCCTGCTTAAAATTTCCAACAAAAAGGAGACACCCCTGTCAATTCTCTTAGTGAAATAGTTTATAAGAATTATATAATAATAACTTAAGAACATATAATTTATTTTAGTGAACAAATACTTTTATGGGGTATATTATGTGCCAGGAACCTTCTAACATTAACTTATTGTTTCTTATACAAGGCAGCTATTCATACTTTCTAGATAGGAAATTGAGACAGAGAAAGGTAAGTAACTTTTGCCCAAGGTTATACAGCCAGTAAGGCATGGAGCGAAAAGTCTAACCTAAGCAAGTAGGTTTAAACTCATCATTACAGCCACATTGATGTGTGTGTGTGTGTGTGTGTGTGTGTGTGTGTATTATAAGTATATATACTTATATATATGTATATAACATATATGTGTTTCTAAGTGATCATCTTTGACTGCTTTTTTAAAATTTTTCAATTTTTGACAATATTGATTTCCTATGATGAAAACTTGGGATAATTTTCTACACAAAATACAAAAGCATGCTCACACACACACACACACACACACACACATATTTCTTCCCCACCTTCACCCAATATACTTATGATATTTTTGTGAAATTAGCATCCAGTTTACACTTTTGTAATAGCTGACTCATTCAGTACACTTTGACTACATTTTCTTTCTTGTACAGGTTTTGTTTTTAAGATTTTGTTTTGAAGAAAATTCTTGTATCTTGGACATCACATCTTGAAATACTTGATTTGTTTGTTTTGTTAGTCCTCTAAAGCAGATGATACCCCTGTGATCTTAACAGGTTTAGATTATCCCTATTTCCCAACCTAAACAGTTTTTAGAAGATTCATTAATTATATATGAAGAAGAGGTTAACCGTCCAGAATCTCCTACATCGTAATTGACACATACAATGCTGGTAAATAAATATATTTAATTAAAGGGCTATATACATTGCCTTATTTATGTATTTTCTTCCTTTTATCAATAGATATTTTGTTGCTAAACTTACTAAAATTGAAATTATGCATATTTCCCAGACTAATGCTGAGCACGCACCTAGGAAACACTAGAATTTCCACAATTCTACTTTGAAGAATATCTCCACCCCTACACTCAATATCACACAGAGAAGCCCCAGAATGCTTGGAAAAAACAACTAACAAGTACTTACCTCCTTTCACTTTTACCCTCCCTCCCACAAAAAAGGTCAAATTTATTTAATGGTACTTATCAAGATTTGAAAGTCACAGAAAACGACAAGGAGAATTATGGAGGAAAATTCAGATACTTCATTCAAAATTTTGGATGATAACACATAAGGAAACATTACATCACTAAAATTAGAGGTACATTCAATAATTAAATACTATAATTAAATAAATTATAGTATTTTTTAGCACTGATTCATGCACAGTAAGTGCCGTTTATTTTTATTTTTTATTGTGTTATGCATAAAAAACACATTCATTAGTTTTTGTATTTCTAAAAGAATTTCCAAATTTCTTAAACGTTAACTGTACTATTTTAAGTGTACATCATTTGAACTGGGTTTAACTGTTTTGACAAATAAATACATTTTTAATGAAAATTAATAATTATAAAACAAATCTTCAAATTTGTTGAAAAGTCCTTTGTAAATAAAGTTCTCCTTGTTTATGTTATTCATTTCCTTAAAAACCTACGTTTCAAATAATGAAAAGTAAACATTAACTAGATTGCTTCTTTAATAAATAAAAACCTGAATTGGTGAAGTCTATATTCATAACTCTAAATTGAAATCACTATATGGTGTTAAAATAAAATATTTTAACAAGCTTGCATATCAACTATCCAATGTTTCTCCTTTTTCAAAATCACCTTTCAATTTTCAAATTGAAAGAAAAACACAAAGTAAATTTAACTATATTCTGATAAGAAAGAAGTTTGAAAATATATTTCCAATCATGTCAGAAATTATTAGAATTACAAATTCCAACATTTCATTTCTAGATAATTGTTTTCTAGACTATATTATTGTAAGCATCTCACCCACTGTGGAAACGTTTGGTAGAATTTAATCTTGTATTCAAAACCCAATCTTCCTACGGTGCAAGCTTTGAAAATATTAACATTTTCCCCCCAGTATCAGCTCAACACAGTAAGAGAAAATAAACCACATGGCATAATTCATTCTGTCAGGAAGGAATCCATCAAATCATCATAGACAGCAGAAACTCAGCAAAAAGACATGAGTAATAGATCAGGCTTAGGAACCTACAAATAAGTTTCTAATCATCGTACACAGAGCAAATTGGCATTTAAAAAAAAAAAAGGCAGCAGGTTTCTGACAAGCCGTCTACACTTGTATTCTGTATCTTCTATACAGACTAGAACTTTTAGATATAAAGAGAGTAAATTTAACAAAATTATCAAAAAAGGAAAAAAAATCAGCGGATTTAATTCAATAAATTTTCAGCAACTAAACAAATAATTTTAAAGTTTAGTCATTGGCTCTTCCTTCCTCAGAACTATCTAAACCTGATCCCTAAAATTAAATAGGTTTTCTACACTTCAATAACAGACACAGGCTAATGCCCAGTCCTATATCTAACCTGAAAGGAGCAGATACTATATTTTGTGAAGATGGTACACTTGGTGAAGATACAATTCCAAGTTTAGATCCAGTGACCCAGCAACAGTTACAAGACTTCTGGTCATTTTGTTGCTCTGGCCCCACCCAATGTCAGGTTCAGTTTTCTTTTTAGATAACAGACTTTGGATCTGGGACACACATCTGAGTGAAGTTGCTCTGTCCTACATACAGTGGATAGGATGTTGACAAGCTTTATGACACTATGCTGCAAATTCCAGCTTGGCAATAAATGGAAGAGGCAATAGTTCAAATGTCTGTTCTATGAATTTCATGCAATTACTCTGTGGGAGACTATACACACACACACACACACACACACACACACACACATATATACATATAAATTAAAAAATATATATATAAATATATATAAAAAGATACATAAATTTTTTGAGGAATTGTATGTAGCTTACCATAAAACTCATATAAAATGTAAAGATAGATAAAGAATCCACTAAAAAGGTATGAATGAGGTCTCTCTACTCTGGCTATAATGTAGTAACACAGTCTAAATTCACCTTTCTAATGTAAACAACTAGAAAATGGTACAACATACTTAAGATAATTTTTATTAAATAATAGGCAGCACAGACTATAAGAAATCCACTTTAAATATGAAGACATGAGTAAACTGAAATAAATATATAGAGAAAGATAATGCAAAAAGTGGAGAGACTGTTTTAATATCAGATGTAGAGTTAAGAATAATGACTTTTACTTTTTTTTTTAAGATCTTATTTATTTATTAGTCAGAGAGAGAGAGAGCACAGGCAGACAGAGTAGCAGGCAGAGTCAGAGGGCAAAGCAGGCTCCCTGCCTAGCAAGGAGCCCCATGTGGGGGATAATGACCTGAGCCGAAGGCAGCCGCTTAACCAACTGAGCCACCCAGGCGTCCCTAATGACTTTTATTTTAAGTGAAGAGTAACAATGATGCAAATTATACAAAATAGAATCTTTGGCATCTACCCAGCTAGTAACCTAGGTTATGGTAGGAAAAAAAATAGGAAGCTAAAAGAGAATATAAAACACTAATAGGAGAGAGGAAATAGGGATAAGGAGAACACAGACTGTCGAGAGGAATTATAAATGTTAGAGGCAGTGAGTACAACTTCCCCAACCTCCTCTCTTCCTAGGAAAGGAATTACAGAGATGAAATTATTCAAGAATCCCATATAGAAAATGTTTTTATGTAGATTCCCAGAATCTAAGAAAGCTATAAAGAGCCTCTTGCCTACCTATAATATGAATTCATAATATGTCTCCCTAGAAACTATAGAACACACAGAATCTTTTTTCTTAAATAGGAGAAAATCAAATTTAATAGGTGTTATTAGTCCACATAGTCATGGAAATTCCAAAGGCAGTCAGGCAAAATGAGGTATATTTGTCATTCTGAACTAAGGAGAAGGGGATGGGGTCTGGGATTTCAGAGGAAAGGAATGAAATTCACAGAGTGATAAGAGGAGCAGATGTTTGGCAATTAGATGTTTCATCTACCATACAGATGGGTCATTCAGATAAAATTTAACTCTGTTAATAATCCTCATTTTGGGAAAGTCAGCCCTCCCCCCAATTTAGATTCTTCTCTTCAAAACTTTCTCTTGAGCCTCAAAGATTTCAAGTGCTTTCAGCTCAAAAAAATAGTCTACATGTCAAAGTAGTATATTCTTGGTGGGGGAGGGGGGGGACGGTGAGATGGACTGTCCTGAACCCTTTCTGTTCCCCCACTAAATACCTGCTTGGGAGTAGGACACACAGAATCTTAAACATACCTCAGATTTCACTTAAAATCCTACCCATATTAAAGAAAAACTATAAAACCAACATATCAAAAGGTAGAGGATGCCTTTTAAGCAGTGTTTAAAGGGAAACTTACAGCTTTATGTGATTATATTAGAAAAAAGAAGGTCCAAAACACATTATTTAAGCTCTCACCTTAATAAATGAGAAAAAGAAACCAAATTAAACAGGAAACAAGTAAAGACAGAAATAATATAAATAAAGTCAGAAATCAAGAAAATAGAAAATATACAAAAGATAAATTTAAAGGACCAAAAATTAATTTTTAAAATATTCAATAAAAGTTGACAAACATCTAGCAAGATTAATCAAGAAAAAAGAAATAGGGGCGCCTGGGTGGCTCAGTGGTTTAAGCCTCTGCCTTCGGCTCAGGTCATGATCTCGGGGTCCTGGGATCGAGCCCCGCATCGGGCTCTCTGCTCAGTGGCGAGCCTGTTTCTCCCTCTCTCTCTGCCTGCCTCTCTGCCTACTTGTGACCTCTCTCTCTGTCAAATAAATAAATAAAATATTAAAAAAAAAGAAAAAAGAAATAGACAATTTATCAATAACAGGGAGAAGAGAAGGGACATTCACTACAGATTCCACAGTCATCAAAAAGGATAATAACATTATGAACAATGTCATGACACTAAATTAATAATTTACATAAAATGGAAAAATTAATTAAAAGCACAAGTAACTAAAACTGATATAAGAAAAAGTAAATACTAAATAGTTTGATAGGTATTGAAGAAATTAAAATTATAAAACTTGTCACAAAGAAAATCCAGGTCTATTGGAATTTATGGAAAAAAATAATACAAATGTCAAATGAAATATTTGGGAAAGAAGATGAGGAGAAATTTTCCAATTCATTTTATAAGGCCAACATTACCCTGACACCAAAAGCAGATAAAACATTTCAAGAAAAGGACTATACAAATCAATACTGCTCTTAAAATCGAAACAAAAATCACTTATAAAATTATAGCAATTCAAAATGCAGCAATATATTAGACCAATTGTGGTTTATCTGCAGAATTATTAATTTAAATATTAAAAATCTGTCAAGGCAATTCATTACACTAATGAGAAGAGCCATGTTTATATGCAGTATTTGACACAATTCAACAACCACCCACTTGTGATAAAAGCGCTCAGTAAGCTATGACATCAGTAAAAACCTACAACTGACTCTGTACTTAAAGATTAAAGAATAGGACCTCTCTTAAAATCAGAAATAAGACAGAGACCTATGCTCACATCACTTCCGTTTAAATTAGTCTCGAGAGCCTCACTTGTGAAATAATCTAAGAAAAGCAAGTAAAATGTATTTGCTTGTAAATTTAGCAAGTCACATGATACAAAATCAATATACAAAAATCAATTACATTTTTATCTATTCAGAATTAATGCCATTCAAAATAATATCAATGATATGAGCTCTAGGAGTTAACACATGTGGAATATAAGAAACAAAACAGGAGGGTAGAGGAAGGGAGAGAAAAATAAAATAAGACAAAATCAGAGAAGGAGACAAACCATGAGACTGTTACTCATAGGAAACAAACTGAGGGTTGCTGGAGGGGAGGTGAGGGGGAGCATGGGGTAACTGGATAACAGGCATTAAGGAGAGCGTATGATGTAATGAGCACTGGGTATTATATACAACTGATGAATCACTGAACTCTACCTCTGAAACTAATAATACATTATATGTTAATTAATTGAATTTAAATAAAAATTAAATTAAATTAAAGAACTAGGAGTTGAGATGGCAGAGGAGTAGGGGGACCCCAAGTTTGTCTCATTCCTTGAATACAAATAGATAGCTATCAAATCAGTCTGAACTCCCCAGAAATCAACTGGACATCTGAGAAAACAATGATGCAATTCTACAAGTAGAAAAGCAACCACCATTTGGAAGACAGGAGGTGAGAGACTTGAATCCTATATGACATAGCTGAGGATATGGTGCAGGAAAGGGAGCCTCCTTAAGGAGGCAACCATAAAATATTATAAGCTGTAGAGTATAAAGTCAGAACTCTTAGAAGTCTGCTACAGAGGAGAATGTCCCTGGCTTAAAGGTACTCAAATAGTGAAGTGGTGCACAATCCCATGTGTGACAATGTGGGCTGAGGATCCCTGAGTTTGCAAAAGGAATGGATGGTGCCCCAGTGCAGCAGAGTTCCCAGGCAAAGGAGCAGGGAAGCCAACTAAGAACAGTGAGACTAGGTGTCAGCTTTCTATTCTGTGTTGTCATAAACTGTGACCTGATTCGCAGCTCTGTGACTGCTTTCCGAGAGGGGTCCAGCAAAAGGCAGAAGTGGAGCTCCTTCCAGGAGGAATAGTGAAGTCCACATTGTGGGAGCCCCCAAAATTTGGAGTTTTGAAATTCAGTCACATGGCTGAGATAAAAAAGCTCAGTCACAAATCAGCTGAACAGAGTTTTGAAAGAAACTGGGGAAGCAAGAATGACTGATTGCTTTTCTGTGAAAGCTCACTGAAGAGTTGAGGGGTTGTGAATTTCCAGCTCCAGGGCTAGAGAGCAGGGTGCAACCATATTCATCCTGCCCATCAGAGCTTAAATCCTTTGGGGAGCAAAAGAGAGCCACCTAGTGGAGTCTGGAATGCTTAACTGAGCCCAGCCATCCTGTGCACTGGAGACCCATTTCCACTAGTCCACCTGAGATTCACTGCAGTAGGCCCTCGCTTACAAGGCCAGAATAGACAACTGGCTCACAACAAGTTTACTGATCATAGAAGGCTGCAAAGCTTCAGCTCTTGGGGAAAATAGTATATAACGTTCCTTTTTAATTTTAATTACTATATATACTTAACATATTTTTTAATTTTTAAAAAATTTTCCTTCATTTCATTTTATATACATATAATTTTATATATAATAAAACATATATCTACACATATATACATATGTATGTGTAGATATATGTTTTTCTTTCTTTCTGATTATGGAATCTAGTATCTTTTTTTTTTTTTTTAAGATTTTATTTATCTATTTGACAGAGATAGATCACAAGTAGGCAGAGAGAGAGAGGGAAGCAGGCTCCCTGCTGAGCAGAGAGCCTGACGTGGGGCTCGATCCCAGGACCCGGAGATCATGACCTGAGCCGAAGGCAGTGGCTTAACCCACTGAGTCACCCAGGTGCCCCAGGAATCTAGTATCTTTTAACAAGGAGACCAAAAATACTCAGGATCTAGTTTGCTGTTGTTGTTGTTATTGTTGTTTCTATTTTTTTCCTCTGTTTTTTTCTAGACAAAATGACAAGATGGAGAAATTCACTCTAAAAAAAAGAACAAGAGGGAGTACACAACCAGGATTTAATCAATACAGATATAAGGAAGATGTCTGAATTAGAATTTAAAATAATTATAAAGATACTAGCTGGGCTTGAAAAAAGCATAGAAGACTCTAGAATTCCCTTATTTTAGAGACAAAAGTTAAAATCTGATCAGGCTGAAATTAAAAATGCTATGACTGAGATACCATAAAAACAAGGATGGACAAAGCAGAAGAATGAACCACTGATATAGAAGATAAAATTATGGAAAATAAGGAAGCTGAAAAGAAGAAGGGAAGAAAACTATTAGATCATAAAGGTAGACTTATGGAAAACAGCAATTCCATAAAGTGAAATAATATCCATATTAGGAGAGTTCCAGAAAATGAAGAAAAAAGAAGAAGCAGGCTTATTTGAACAAAATATAGCAGAGAACTTTCCTAACCTGGGTAAGGAAACAGTCATTCAACTCACACAGAATTGAGCCACAGAGAACTTCCCTCAAAATCAATAAAAATAGGTCAACACCTTCACATATTACAGTGAAACTTGCAAATTACAAAGATATAGAGAAAATCCTGAAATCAGCTCAAGACAAGAGGTTCTTAACCTCCAAGGGTAGACACATAAGGCTGGCAACAGACCTGTCCAAAGAGACATGGCAGCCTAAAAAGTACTGACATGATATATTTAACATGCTAAATGGGAAAAATATGTAGCCAAGAATACTTTATCCAGTAAGGCTGTCATTTGGAATAGAAGGAGAAATAAAAACAAAATAAACTAGAGGAAGTTGTGTACACTAAACAGCCCTGAAAGATATATTAAAGAGGATCCTCTGAGTGGAAAGAGAGGCCAAAAGTAACAAAGACCAGAAAGGAACAGAGATAATCTACAGGAATAGTGACTATACATGTAATACAATGGCACTACACTCATATCTTTCAATAATTACTCTGAATGTAAATGGACTAAATGCTCCAATCAAAAGACAGAGGGTATCAGAATAGATTAAAAAAACAAGACCCACAGATATGTTGCCTACAAGAAGCTCATTTTAAACCCAAAGATACTTCCAGATTGAATGTGAGGAAGTAGAGAACCAATAATCATGCTAAGAAAGCTGGAGTAGCCATAATTATATCAGAAAATCTGTATTTTTAAACCAAAGACTGTAACAAGAGATGAAGAAGGGCACTATATCATAATAAAGGTCTATCTAACAAGAAGATCTAACAATTGCAAATATTTATGCCCCCAACTTGGGAGTACCCAAATATATAAAACAATAACAAACATAAAGGAAGTCATTTATAATAATACAGTAATAGTAGGGGACTTTAACACCACCTTCACTGAAATGGACAGACCATCTAAGCAGAAGATCACAAAGGAAACAAGGGCTTTGAATGACACACTGGACCAGATGGACTTCACAGATATATTCAGAGCATTTCATCCCAAAGCACCAGAACACACATTCTTTTTGAGTGCACATGGAACATTCTCCAGAATAGATCACATGCTGGGTCAAAAATCAGGTCTCGACCAGTACAAAAAGACCGAGATCATACCATGCATATTTTCAGACCACAATGCTATGAACTTTGAAGTCAACCACAGGAAAAAAATTAGAAGGACTACAGATATAGGGAGGTTAAAGAATATCCTACTAAAGAATGAATGCGTAAAATAGGAAATTAAAGAAGGATTTTAAAAATACATGGAAGCAGCTCCTGTGGTGCAATCGTTTATTGCACAGTTTTCATAAAAATACATGGAAGCAAATGAAAATAAAAACACAACAGTTCAAAGTCTTTGGGATGCAACAAAGGAATTCCTAAGAAGGAAGTCTATTGCAATACAGACCTTCCTTACGAAGAAAGAAAAGTCTCAAATACACAACATATCTTTACACCTAAGGGAGCTGGAAAAAGAACAAATAAAGCCTAAACCCAGCAGGGGAAGAGAAATAATAAAGATTAGAAAAGAAATCAATGTTGTGGGGGGGGGGAAACATTAGAAGGGATCAATGGAACTAAGAGCTTGTTCTTGGAAAGAATTAACAAGATTGATAAACCCTAGGCAGACTTATCAAAAAGAAAAGAATAAGGACCCAAATAAATAAAATCATGAATATAAGAGGAGAAATGACAACCAATGCCAAAGAATGCAAGCAATTATAAGAGAATATTATGAGCAATTATATGCCAACAATTTAGGCAATCTGGAAGAAATGGATGCATTCCTAGAAACATATAACTACTAAAACTGATACAGGAAGAAATGGAAAACTTGAACAGAATCATAACCAGCAAAGAAATTGAATCAGTATTAAAAAAATCTCCCAATAAACAAGAGTCCAGGGCCAGACAGCTTCCCAAGGGAATTCTACCAAATATTTATAGAAGAATTCATAACTATTCTTCTGAAACTGGTCCAAAAAAATAGAAATGGAAGGAAAACTTCCAAAGTCAATGTAGGAGGTCAGCATTACCTTGATCCTAAAACCAAACAAAGACCCCAGTAAAAAGAAGAATTACAGACCAATATCCCTGATGGAATGGATGCAAAAATTCTCACCAAGATACCGCCTAGTAGGATCCAACCATACATAAAAGGATTACTCACCCAACCAAGGGGATTCATTCCTGGGCTGCATGGGTGGTTCAACATTCACAAGTCAATCAACGTGATAAGCCACATTAATAAAAGAAAGGATGAGAACCATATGATCCTCTCAATAGGTGCAGAAAAAGCATCTGACAAAATACGATCACACCAAAATCCATAAAATACCTAGGAATAAACCTAATCAAAGAGGTAAAAGATCTGTACTCTGAAAACTATAGAACACTTATAAAAGAAATTGAGGAAGACACAAAGAAATGGAAAAAAAATTCCATGCTCATGAATTGGAAGAACAACTATTATTAAAATGTCTATGCTACCCAAAGCAATCTACACATTCAAAGCAATCCCTATCAAAATACCATCATTTTTCACAAAAGCTGGAACAAACAATTCTAAAATTTGTATGGAACCAGAAAAACCCCAAATAGTTGAAGAAATGCTGAAAAAGAAAACCAAAGCTGGAGACATCACAATTTCAGATTTCAATTTGTATTACAAGTTTGTAACAATCAAAACAGTGTGGTACTGGCACAAAACAGACACATATATCAATGGAACAGAATAGAGAACCCAGAAATGGACCCTCAGTTCTATGGTCAACTAATCTTCAACAGGCTGGAAAGAATAGCCAATGCAAAAAAGTCTCTTCAACAAATGGTGTTGGGAAAATTTGGACAGCCACATACAGAAGAATTTAAACTAGACCACATTCTTATACCATACACAAAAATAAATTCAAAATAGATGAAAGACCTAAACGTGAGCCTGGAATCCATCAAAATCCTAGAGGAGAACACAGACAGGATCCCTTTGACCTCAGTGGCAGCAACCTCTTTGACCAACCACAACAACTTCTTCCTAGATAGTTCTCCAAAGGCAAGGGAAATAAAAGTAAAAATGAACTATTGGGACTTAATCAGGATAAAAAGTTTTTGCATAGGAAATGAAATAACAAAACTAAAAGGCAACCAGTATCATGGGAGAGGATATTTGCAAATGACATGTCTGATAAAGGGCTAATATCCAAAATCTATAAAGAACTTATCAAATTCAACACCCCAAAAAACTAAAAAAATGCAGTCAAGAAATGGGCAGAAGACATGAACAGACATTTCTCCAAAGATATATAAATGGCTAACAGACTCATGAAAAAAATGCTCAACATTACTCAGCATCAGGAAAACATAAATCAAAATTACAAGGAGATAACACCTCCTACTGGTCAGAACTAACAACTCGGGAAACAACAGATGTTGGCAAAGACATAGAGAAAAGGGGACCCTCTTACGCTCTTGGTGGAAATGCAAATTGGTGCAGCCACTCTGGAAAACAGTATGGAGGTTCTCAAAAAGTTAAAAATAGAACTGTCTTATGACCCCACAATTGTACTACTAGGTATTTATTCAAAGGATATAAAAATAAAATAAAAATAGTGATTCAAAGAGGCACATGCACCCCAATGTTAATAGCAGCAATGTCCACAGTAGCCAAAATATAGAAAGAGCCCAGATGTTCATCTATAGATGAATGGATAAAGAAGATGTGTGTTGTGTGTTTGTGTGAAACACACACGCACACACGCACACAACGGAATAGTACTTAGCCATCAAAAAGAATGAAATCTTGCCATTTGTAATGACACGGATGGAACTAGAGAGTATTATGCTAAGCCAAATAAGTCAGTCAGAGAAAGACAAATATCATGATTTTAATCATATGTGGAATTTAAGAAACAAAACATGAAAAGAGGTGAAGGAAAGGGAAAAAAAATAAGATAAAAACAGAGAGGGAGGCAAACCATAGGCAACTCTTAACTCTAGGAAACAAACTGAGGTTTGCTCGGGGAGTGGGTGGGGGAGGGATAATTGGTAATAGGCATTAAGGAGGGCACTTCACGTAGTGAGTTTCGGGTGTTACACGCAACTGATGAATCACTAAATTCTGCCCCTGAAACTAATAATACACTATATGTTAACTAAGTTGCATTTAAATAAAAAGTTTTTCAATTTAAAAATAAATAAATAAATGATTTGATAAAACATAAACAAGATCTAGATGTTAAAAATTACAACATATTTATGAGAAAAATTATAGAAGATATAAATAAAAAGTTTGTTAATTGGAAGATTTGTTATTGTTAAGATGTCAACTTTCTCTAAATTAAACTGTAGATTCAATGCAAAATTACAGTCAGTTTTTTCATTAAAAATCATCAAGCTAATTATCAAATTTATGTAAGGCATGCAAATGATCTAGAAAAGCACAACTTAGAAAAGACAAGGGTTAAGGATTCTTTACAAGGAGAGGTACTGTATCCACAAAAATATCAGATAAAATGAACTTCAGGCTAAATGCATTACTAGAGTTAAACTGGATTTTAGAATGATGGTCAACTCACCAGTAAAATGTACCAATTTAATTTATAATCATGATGACTTCAAAATATACAAAGCAAAAATTCATAGAAGTATAAGAAAATGTAGACAAATCGATACTGGTAAAAGATTTTAATCCATCTCTCTCAGTAATTGAGAAAACAAATAAACCCAAAAACTAAGCATAGAAAATTTCATCAATATTAATAACAAATGATCTAGCAAACATGTACAGAACATTTTAACCAATTTTCACAAAACACATATTCTTCTCAAACACATAGGAAACTTTTACAAAAACTGACCATATTCTGGCCATCTACGGATATATATGACACAGGTAGCATTGAAAATAAGTGGATAACCTATCAATACGTAAGAAGACTAAAACCTCAACAGCAAGTAGGGTTTATCTTGGGAATGAATGCAAGGCTGGTTTGAGATTCAAAAATCAATCAATGTAATACATCATATTTACATATAGAGAAGAAAAAACATTTGGCCACCTGAACTGATACCAAAAATTTGACAAAATTCACCCTCCATTCATGACCATTTTATGCCCAGTATCAGATGGGAACTTTCTTAGCCTGATTAAGGGAAACTTATAGCTAACAACATACTTAATGGTTAGAATACTAAATTCTTTCCCACTAAGATCGGAAACAAGTCTTGAATGACTTTTTCCAGAAAGATAACATAAACGGTAAGCTTTCCAAGTTCTTGCCTATATTCAACTGTTTATTTTGCTCTTACCCATCATGTTTGATTTGTTGAATTATATTTCAGCAGTTTTAGGAGAAACACTCATCTCCACATATCAACTTACAGAACGCTCTTCTCCTTTGAGGGTTCCATCTTTGAGCCTTTTCTCATTTTCCCATGCAGAAAAGATTTCATGTAGAGATTCCCCCCACCCTCTTTTTAATTATTTGATACCCAGCATATTCTGTAGTACATATTATCTACTTTTGCAATTCCTTCTTCTTGCTGGTCAGTTAGAATCTCCTTGAAGAGACTTTATCTTTCCTCTTTTCTTGGCGGCAGCCACCAGAACCCTCTGTGTGAAGATGGTGATCAATTAATATTTTTTAAACAGAACAGAAAATTGCTGCTAAACATTGGAGAAGAACTGGTGAAACATTTCACCTTACTTGTCATCTGAAAGCACTGAAACTTGCTCATTTCATTCATTTAGGGCATCTCTTGCTATTTAGTGTGCCTTCTGCTGACATAGTTGTTAAAATTCAAATGAGGCACTAATTAACTTATACACATTCCCTTTTTACAAGCATCTAGTGCTTTGGTGGCTTCACATTACCAAAGAACTATAGCAGTTAAGTTAAGCAAATAGAACATTTTCCAAATAGAAAAATACAATTAACAGTATTTTTCTTTTCCAACTAAAAGAAAAAGAAAAAAAAAATAAACAAACCCTCCCAGTCTCCTACCAAGGGAAATTACTAAACTTATGCTTCACAAAGTTGTGCAATATCAGAGGCCAAAACAAAATTATGGAAGTGTAGAGACAGGTAATATAATTGTGTTCTCCACTCATGTCACAGATGGTGAGGTAGATAACTTTGAGAAGTCTATCAGAAATGGAACTGGCTCTTTCAGGTCCTAGGAAAAAATAGATCATTTATTTATGAGGAACTTCAGATAAAAACTCAGTGACTTGTGCCAAACACATTTCAAAATATGCTTTTTTAAATCACTATTCTGAAGCACAGACTTTTTGGAAAGATGAAAAAAAATGCATGAAAAGATCAAGCCTTTCACCAATAACATGACATTTTTTTTTAAGTAGTGATATCCATACACATTATTAGCAAATACTCATTTTCTTTACTTTTGATATTGGAATCCTTCTGACTTATGTAGATAGTACATGTGTTTAGAACTAGTTAAATATATGAAATTTGTGTGTTCCATGTCTTTATCATTATACTTTATATATACACTTTTGGCAAGATTATATAACAGTAGTTTCTTGTTAAAAAGAACAGAATATTTTCTGGAAGAGGAAAATGCAGAGATCTACTACTTAGTACAATGCATTGTACATAGCAATCACTCAGTAAATATTTGTAGAAGGAAGGAAGGAAGAAAAGAAGCAAGGAACCAAGCAAGAAAAAAAAAATGGAAAGGAGTAAAGTGCATCTTTCTACTCCCATTCAAAATAGATGTTTTGCACTTATAATCATAAATAAAGATGAGTAATTAAAAATGAAAGCAACTTGCCCCTTCGGATCACTATGTTTGTATCTTTAGGGTAAATACCCAGTAGTGCAATTGCTGGGTCATAGGGTAGTTCTATTTTCAACATTTTGAGGAACCTCCATGCTGTTTTCCAGAGTGGTTGCACCAGCTTGCATTCCCACCAACAGTGGAGGAGGGTTCCCCTTTCTCCACATCCTCTCCAGCATCTGTCATTTCCTGACTTGTTAATTTTAGCCATTCTGACTGGTGTGAGGTGATATCTCATTGTGGTTTTGATTTGTATTTCCCTGATGCCGAGTGACGTGGAGCACTTTTTCATGTGTCTGTTGGCCATCTGGATGTCTTCTTTGCAGAAATGTCTGTTCATGTCCTCTGCCCATTTCTTGATTGGATTGTTTGTTCTTTGGGTGTTGAGTTTGCTAAGTTCCTTATAGATTTTGGATACTAGCCCTTTATCTGATATGTCGTTTGCAAATATCTTCTCCCATTCTATCAGTTGTCTTTTGGTTTTGTTAACTGTTTCCTTTGCTGTGCAAAAGCTTTTGATCTTGATGAAATCCCAATAGTTCATTTTTGCCCTTGCTTCCCTTGCCTTTGCCGTTGTTCCTAGGAAGATGTTGCTACGGCTGAGGTCGAAGAGGTTGCTGCCTGCATTCTCCTCAAGGATTTTGATGGATTCCTTTCTCACATTGAGGTCCTTCATCCATTTGGAGTCTATTTTCGTGTGTGGTGTAAGGAAGTGGTCCAATTTCATTTTTCTGCATGTGGCTGTCCAATTTTCCCAGCACCATTTATTGAAGAATGTTTATAGCAGCAATGTCTACAATAGCCAGACTATGGAAAGAACCTAGATGTCCATCAACAGATGAATGGATAAAGAAGATGTGGTATATATACACAATGGAATACTATGCAGCCATCAAAAGAAATGAAATCATGCCATTTGCGACGACGTGGATGGAACTAGAGCGTATCATGCTTAGTGAAATAAGTCAATCGGAGAAAGACAACTATCATATGATCTCCCTGATATGAGGACATGGAGAAGCAACATGGGGGGTTAGGGGGATAGGAGAAGAATAAATGAAACAAGATGGGATTGGGAAGGAGACAAACCATAAATGACTCTTAATCTCACAAATAAACTGGGGGTTGCTGGGGGGAGGTGGGATTGGGAGAGGGGGAGCGGGCTATGGACATTGGGGAGGGGAGGCGAACCATAAGAGACTATGGACTCTGAAAAACAACCTGAGGGTTTTGAAGGGTCAGGGGTGGGAGGTTGGGGCAACCTGAGGGTTTTGAAGGGTCAGGGGTGGGAGGTTGGGGGAACAGGTGGTGGGTAATGGGGAGGGCACGTTTTGCATGGAGCACTGGGTGTTGTGCAAAAAGAATGAATAATGTTACACTGAAAAAATAAATAAAATGAAAAAAAAATGAAAGCAACTATTTAGAGTGAAGGCAAATTCCTCACTGAAAGCACAAATTAATTACCGCAATTTTATTTCAGATTCCTCTAAATGATTTCTTTTCCAATCTCAAACAACCTCCATGGGCTTAATTAAGGGTTTTTTAGTTTTTTTGTTTTCATTTTTTAGACTTCTTCCCTTAATTATAGTATTTTCCTTGGTTTGTCTTATAGGTATTTCTGGAATTGCAAAATTTTGGATTCACGCTTTGCTTATCATAGCTACACAAAATAAATGGTGTTTTTTGAGAAGACTTCATCTTTAAATAACAGATCATTTTATTTGACTGAGATTTTAAAGTTCTCTTTGCCTCAACTTGCCTCAAGCTTTTAAGGCAATCAAGAATAAATTTATGTGAGCTGCAGTGTTACCAGAAGTTAAAGGGAAATTGTCATATAGGCAGAGGTTAGGGAGAAATGAGGGCATTCTGTCTACACATTCAAGAAGGTAGTTTTCCTCTTAGACAGGAGGACTGGTCCTCCAGGAAAAGGAAAGTTTATCTCTGTGTTCTTCTATCTATAACTCTGAGATTACAGGTTCCCATAGCTGCATTCCAGTCTCAATGTGATTTCCCAAAGTGTCTCCTTTACAGCAAAGACAATGCACTTTAGTAAAAGCAACAGCAATAACAATCATATCTCTTATTGTAAAGGACGACATTTGCTTTCCAGTGCATGTTATCTTATTGTAAGCTTGCGGGTCTATCAATTTGCTCAGGGACTGCTCATTCCAATTTCGGAAGGGAGATAGATGAAAGGAAACCCTGATGTACACAGAAGTAACAACCAGGCTTTCTTGTCCATCAACCTATTTCCCACTAGAACATTTGGGAGGGGGGAGAGCAAGTTGACTCTAAAGTTGGCAGGTATGGCAAAATCAGTTATTCAAAATCATATATGAAAATTCTCTTAGATTTGGTCTAGTATATGGTTGAGTCGTAATGAATGAGAAAAAGACAACTTCAAAGATATTAGATAAAAGTCAAAGTTCCTAGAATGGCCAGGTGCATTGTCCAAAATCAACATCCTTTTGAAATACTTCATATATACGAAGTAAACAATATGCAGCTGCAACTCTTGCTACTCTCTTTACTTAACCAGGAAATATGCAAATTTTCAGGTGTATCAACTCTTTATTGTGTCATTATCTATAGTAGTAAAATATTGCAAGTAACTTTTGCAAATAAATAGAGGACTATTTGAATAAGCTAGGGCACATCTTTAAAATTAAGTACTATGTGGCCATACATTGGAGGAAGAACCCCATTTTGATCTGAAGAGGTTAAGATACACTATTTGAGAAAAAAACTAAGTACATTACTCTTTTGTGTAAGAAAGGAGGAAAATTCAAATATGTGTGTTCAGATATGTATATTTGCTTATATTTTTCAAAAGAAAACACTAGGAAGATAAGTGATGGCAATTATAGGGAGAGAGAGAGATGGAAAAGGGAAGGTACAATTGTAGCTTCTGTCAATATTCCCTGTTATATAGTTTGACTATGGGATCATGTAAATGGTTTACATATTTTAAAAGTAAAATTAAATAAAAAGAACAAGTAGTCCATAAAGAGATGGAAGCAAACAACAATAAACCCATGTCAACTTAGCAGAGTAACGATGTGAAAGAAGATTTGTATCAAGTGACTTTAAAAGGCAATACTTTTGGGGCGCCTGGGTGGCTCAGTGGATTAAGCCACTGCCTTCGGCTCAGGTCATGATCTCAGGGTCCTGGGATCGAGCCCTGCATCGAGCCCTGCATCGGGCTCTCTGCTCCACAGGGAGCCTGCTTCCTCCTCTCTCTCTGCCTGCCTCTCTGACTACTTGTGATATCTCTCTCTGTCAAATAAATAAATAAAATCTTAAAAAAAAAGGCAATACTTTCGCTGCATACTCTTAATGGAATATAGACAAAAGACAAAATTTCCTTTTTTAAATTTTTTTTGTTTGCCTCACAAATTTCATAGTAAAGTTTTTAAAGACTTTTAAAAATAATAGCTGTATCACATTTTCTGGCCAAAACCCATCACATTCTATAAAAGTAAAAATAAATTTGTGCAAATAAGAAAGTAAACTATAATTCTGTTCAGAAGCAAATTTCAATGAGAAACCTGCTGTTTTCGATCACTGTATGGCATCTTTTCAATTTTTTTTTCTGATGAAGGGATCCCAGATATCTAGAGCATTTTCAGGATATACAAATACAGTGTGTAGCTTCAGCCTTTTTAGATTCCTTCTTTCCCTAGAAAGAACTTGCCATCTACAAAGAACTACAACTTTTGAGTTCTACCCTGTTTATGGAAACAAACAAGCAAACAAACAAAAAATTGTCTAAGGATCAATCATAATGGAAAGAAATAAAAGAACTATAAAATCAGTATCTGGCATGTTCAACAAAATTTTAAATGCCATATTAAATCTCTTACAGTCAGACCTTTACAAAAGAAGAATGAGGTCATTTTTTCACAAGTTTGAGTAAGAATAAAGCAGGCTTAGGGCACCTGTGTGGCTCAGTGGGTTAAGCGGCTGCCTTCATCTCAGTCCATGATCCCAGGGTCCTGGAATCGAGCGTCGCATTGAGCTCCCTGCTCAGCAGAGAGCCTTCTTCTCCCTCTCCCTCTGCCTGCTGTTTTGCCTACTTGTGCCCTCTCTCTCTGTCAAATAAATAAATAAAATCTTTTTTTAAAAAGAGAATAAAGCAGGCTTGCCTCTGAGTCTTTGCAGGAATCCTTCAAAATGATATTTATTTTCAGAGTAAAAAGAAATATCTATCTATCTATCTATCTATCTATCATCTATCTATCTTCTACTTGGCACAGAATATTAACAGAGAAGCTGCTTCAAATCTACTATGGCCATCAATTGAACATTATAATTTCATAATGACTTTAGCTCCATTTTATGTCATATCCTAGAAATAATAGTATAAAAGCCAGGATGCCACCCAAAAGGAAGAAGGCTCAAATATGGCCAAGAGGAAGGTTGTCCAAATTAGTCATTGGACATCCTGCCAGAACAGAAAAAGTCAAACTGTAGCAAAAAAAAACCTGCCCTGAATTCAAGATACAAGGATGAGACAGGATGTGATGGAATAAGAGGCAATATCCTAAGTGGCTGAGAGAATGTGGAAGAACAGGTGAAGGAAAATAGTTGGGATTGACTTGCATTGTTAAGGAGTTGGCTCCCAGTTTGACATCATTTACAAGTGCCTATAAGCACTTAAGTCAGTGAAACATCATAAGTGAGGTTTCTTTTCCAGAACTTTTAAAAAAGTTATCATTCAAATAAATATATTGTAGGAAAAGGAAGGAAACAACTGCGGAATTGTAAGCATGCAATCTGTTGCCAGCATGGCTATCTCTCCAGATTTGAAGCCTAGCATTTCCATGGTTCTATCAATAATATTAACTAAGTATCTACTTTAGGAAACTATTTATAATTGAGTATCCACTCTATTTGGCACTGTGGGGAATAACATGATGAACATGACATAGTACTCGACACCAAGAATTTATGGTTATTGATATCTGGGAAGGGCATTCTCTCCACTTTATAGTCTTTTCCTTTACACTCCTGCAACCCAAACTCTCCTATTCCCATGCTCTTTCTTCAGAGAAAGAAATACTAATCTAATTGAACAGTTTCCAAGATTCCAACTGAGCCAGCTTTGCCAATATGCAGATTAAATATTTTCTTTACACGTGAGAACTGCCTCCCACACACCCATTCTTGAGGTTATACTTTTAACAAAACAAAGGCGAAAAAACAAGCAATTCAGAAGATGGTGCATTCAACTGAGGAAGTAGCAAAAGGAAACTCAAGGACAGATTATCTCAGGGCTTGCAAGCAAACATGTAAATTATGACTAAAAGGCCCTAAGAAAGAGAGATCTTCCAGAAAAATGGAGACTCCATGCAATAAGCGCTAAAACTGAGAGGTTATGTAAATGAGGATATGGCAAAGATTCATTTTTCTTAAATCAATAAAAAAGTTGAGTAGATTTCAGAGGGAAAAATAAAAAGGTGCACAAGAAAATAAAACATGACGTGAGATTAAACAATTATTTGACGTGTAAGAAAAAATAATCCATTTTGACTGTTGCAGGAAACATCCTTTTTGAGTCATGCAAGAGTCATCATTTTTGATTAATGATAAAGGAAACATATTTGTTAGCAATGTTTACATTACTAAAAATGTAAACACTGTCTATTAGGTTTTTAGTTTTATTCGTTCATTGGCTCTATTCCAGGCACTACTCTAGGAACTGATTATAATTTATTTAAACAAAACTTTAGAGAAAGAACAGACTACTTATTTTGATTATGGAACAGAATTAAATGTAATAGTGCCACAGCAGTTATGACTCAGAGACAATGAGATATAGATGATGGGAAGGGAAGGTATAGAAAAAATAGAAAGGCCTAATTGTATCACACTATATAAATAAGAGTTGACAGTGATTAAGCTAGAGAAACAAGAAATGGAAGTAAAAATATGTTGTTTAAAATTCCAGTAAATTATAACATTTGGAGTAGGAGAAATAAGAGAATGTAGAATTTGGTGAATCATGCATTGTAGGGATTCTATAGCTACTGTCTTGATGGAGTTGATTATCAAGGAAAAGAAACCTGAGCATGTTATGCAGAGGTTTAATTGAAGGTTATCTAATTTCCTCTGAAAGGACTGCTACATTTTTCGCTCATTTTTGGATTAAATTTATACAATTAGCTAAGACTAACTGACATTGTTTTCAATATTAATTATGTATCCATGAGAAAGATATATATTTACAATGATTCAGATACATTTATGTTCTTTTATAATGTTTTAAAATCTTCTCCATAAAATTCTTATGTATTTATTCTTTCAACCACTGAATAAATATTTATTGAGCATCTCCAATGTTCCATACTACTTGCAAGGCACTGAGGATACAGGAGTGAAAAAGACACATGTTTTGAAAGAAACTAGCATTTTTCATGGTGATTTTTCTTTAATAAGTTCCTAACAGTTTATAGTTCTTGGGTGATTTTAAATTATGTTTTATTTTATGGACTTAATAGTTTATTATTGCTATTATGGGAACATTACTGGTCTTTGTATATTGATTTTCATTTGGCATATTTTCTGAACTCCCCTATTTTAATACTTGGTCTATCAATTCTCTTGGGTTTTTATGTAAAGGCTTTATCATTATTTATCAGTAAACAATGACAGTTTTCTCTTTCCTTTTAATCTGTATACATCTTTTTGTTTCTTGTTGCATTATATCATCTGCCTTTTCAATATTTACATC
This sequence comes from Meles meles, assembly GCF_922984935.1. Lineage (NCBI taxonomy): Eukaryota > Metazoa > Chordata > Mammalia > Carnivora > Mustelidae > Meles > Meles meles. Next base: position 31,020,914 of record NC_060070.1, read on the forward strand.
ATATTATTTCCCTACTTAAACATAAATGGTTTTCTATTGCCCCAACATTAAAAAAAAAAAAATTGACCCTCTTTTTCCAGTTTCATCTCATACCCTATACATCCCTCACTTTCCCCACTCCAGATTCATTTCTGATATCTCCAGATTCAGTTCGATATACTCTGACCCCTTCCAACAGAGTATTGTCCAGTGGTCTCCTCTTTGCCCAGAAAGCTCTTCCCTTCATTTAATCTGGTTCACATCCTATGTATCAATTGCACAATCGCAGATCAAGGATCTCACTTTTTCAAAGACTTTCTCCCTGATCAGACCAAATCTTTTTCTAATAGGAATTTATTTTACGTTTGTTTATAAGATTGTCTTATTAATGCCTATATCCTTTTATCTAGCAGGCTGTAAGCAGTGCAGGAACATTCTAAGAGAGGAAAAATAACTTCCCTCCCCCTACCACCAATTTATCCCAATATCTTTGCATTATTCCTAGCACATGGCAATAATTCAGCAAGCATGAGCTTCTTCTTTTTTTTTTCTTTTAAGATTTTATTTATTTATTTATTTGAGAGAGAGAGCAAGCTGAAGCAGGAAAGTGGCAGGAGAGGGTGAAGCAGCCTCCCCACTGAGCATGGAGCACCACACAGGGCTCGATTCCAGGACCCTGGAATTATGACCTGAGCCAAAGGCAGATGTTTAATGGACTGAGCCACCCAGGCACCCCTGACCTTGAGTGAATTAATTAAAGTCAGGAATTTTGTACTTTATGAGAGTTTGGATGAGTTTCATGAGATATTATCTAAGAAAACTTAAAAATTTCAAGGCCACAATTTTTGTCATTATAAATAGAATGCATTTTACTAAATCCCATATAAAAAGATTTTTTAAACTTAGAAAATCTCCATTACTAAATAGAAAAATATTAATAAGAAATATACCACTTTTGTTTTTCAACTAATGTTTCAATATGGAGGACTCTTTCTATCTGAGAGGAAAAAACATGGAGAGAACTTTCTGTCAGTTCTTTTATGTTTATAGTATCTTAATGTTTACACATTTTCTCATTTCTTTTTTAAAACAACCCCACAGACCTGCATTTATTATGTCTACTTTTAGATGTAAGAAATGAGGTACAGGGAAGATGTATGATTGGCTTCCACTGCAGCATTGCCTGAGGGCCTTTCTTGAGGGAGAAGCTAATCACTGGGCTGAGAGCTAAATAAAACCTAGTATCTTCCACGATCACTTCCCAGATAATGGTAGGATCTCCTGACTAGCTGCATGGCCAGGGCAGAGTAACTTTAATATATATATATTATATAATGAATATACATATATATTCATTAATATATATAATATTAATAAGTGTCACTAAGCCTACTGTCAAAGCACAAACCCATTGTGTCTCTCCTCTTGGCACAAAGGCAACAAGGAATTAGAAATCTGCACCCAAAGTGACAGCAGAAAACAGCTGTAATAAAACAACAGTACACTCTTAGGGTGGGAGAGTAGGCAAGGTTTCAGGTGGTGTAGTTTCTGGACCTAGGTTGTTTCGGCTTTGGATATTTGTTGTACCTCTCTGGGTTGGGAGGGGCTGTGATGTACTGTGGGATGGTCTCTAATGGAGGCTGCTTCTAATCATTTGGGGCACTCCTCCCACAGGTGTCCTATGATGTTTCTACCAGAACGGTAAAGGCAGCCTTTCTCCATGGGTGGGTGTGCGGGTTCGGGGCGGGGGGGGGGGGGGGGGGGGGCTACAACTATAGTGCAAATTGGTCTGTTAGCCCCAGGGTCTTTGAAGATACAAGTTCAGGATGTTGTGTTCCTTGGGCTTCTAATGTGTAACCTATTTATCACCCTCCTTCACTCCTGCTAATATCTCTATCTCCTCCCCCAAACCTAGGTCATACCTGCATTGACCAATGGCAATCACTATTCGTTGCTTGTTCTGGAGGAATTTTTCACTTTAAATTCAATGCTTTAAATAAGTTGAAAATTGGCTTTGAAAGTAGCTCAAAACCATATTTTGAAGTTAGACCAGCTAGAGTGCACTAACAGCTGTGGGCTGTTTATGTCCACCTCAGCATAAACTGAAATTCAAGTTAAATGCTAAGGTCACCCTGACTCTGAGACCTTGAAACCCAGCTCTACATTCTATTCCAAACATGCCTTTCACACTAGCTAAACTTTTGTAGCACCTGGAACTATACAGAATGACCATTATTATAAACAATTTAAAAATATTTTAAGCAAATTATATTGAATAATCTAGAATGTATCATTATGTATTTTTGTTCAGTAATATGGGGTGGGGCATATCATTATACAAATTATATACAATATAATAATTTATATTACTAATATCATAATTTATATTATGAACGTTTTGTTCCATTCTGATAAAGCATCTTCAGTCTCTGGCCTCTGAGTAGAAAATTAAAAAATAAATTCTTCAAATATTACAACAATAGAATTAAGAACATGTAGAATAATGTAAGAGATGAGAAAAAAATTAAACAGGTAAGTGAATGAAAGTAAGAAATGAGAAGAACTGAAGAGATAGTCAAGAGATTTTCAAAAGATATAGTCAACAATTGGCAACTTGGGTAGAGAGATAACAAGTAGTGTAGAAAGAATCCAATATTTTTGGTTTGAGCAAATTTCAGTCTGGCAATTTCTGAACTCAGTTCAGAAACATAATTTGGAGTGATAAAGAAAATACATCATTTACTTTTGTATAATTTTGAAAAGTTTGTGAACTATCTAGGCAGAAATATCTAATAGGTAGATATATATCTATAACTCAGAGAAAAATTGGGCCTAGGTATATTTTTTTCAGTTTTATTGATATAGAATTTATAAACCATAAATCCATTCACTGCAAATGTATAGTTTGATAGATTTTAGTAAATTTTGTAGTTGTGCCAACCATTGTGACATTCTACTTTTAGAACACTCCTATGTCCAACCTCATGCAGACACTGAACCACATTCTCTCTGTATGGTTTAGAAATTTCATACAAATGGGGTAATTCAAGATGTATACTTTTGTGTCTGGCTTCTTTCATTCAGCATAATGAGTTTGAGATTCATCCATTCTGTTGCATGTATCAGTAGTCCATTCCTTTTCATTGGGGTATAGTATTCCATTCTACGGATATACACTAATTTTGCTTAGCTATTCACATGTAACTGGAAATAGAATAAATGTTTGGTTATTATGGACATTTGCAAAAGGTCTTTGTGTGAACATGTTTTCATTTCTCTTAGGTAAATATGTAGGAATAAAATTGCTATGTTACATAATCGGTATATATTTGACTTTTTAAAAAAACTCCCAAATTGCTTCATTAAGTGACACTCCCACTAGCAATACATGAGGATAGAGATATACATTTGATTTTTAGTTAGTGGTAATAGAAACATGGATGTGATCACCCAGCATACTGATCAGATTAGGCTAAAGAATACTGCATCAGCAAACAGTCTAAAACCTCAGTGGTTTATAATAACAAAGGTTTTCTTCCTGGTTATACAACATATTCATGAAGAATTGGTTGCAACTCTACCCTAATTGTTCCGTATTCTGGAATTCTGGCTGATGGAGGAGACCCTATGTGGAGCCTTTGTCTTTTGTAATGGTGAGAAAAAAAAAGAATATAGCAAAGCAAAAACTGGTTCTTAGAGCTTGAAAGTAACACATTGCCAGTTCCACTGATATTTCTTTGGTCAATTTAGTCACATAGATAAGCCTAACTTTAATGAGTAGGAACAGTATATTGCTTCTCCAGGGAAGGGAGAGGCAGATATTGGTGAAACTTAAGCTTATAATCTATCACACTTCAGAGAGAAAATAAGTGGCCAGAAATGGACAAGGACAAAACTGTGGAATGCGAGAATTCATATCTTTTTAATCACATTTTAATGAGCATCTACTATGTGTCAGTGATAATATGTCTCTCATTATCCAGCAAGTGAGCCTGAGCTTGCTCATATGGTGGTGGCAGGGGACCAAAAGGACAAGTTGAAGCATTTAAGACCCCTTGAGGCCTATGCTTGAAATCGGCAGTTTTACTACATTATCTGAAGCAATGCATGAGACCTACCCAGTTTAAAGAGATGAAGACATAGACTCTTATCTCTTGATGTGAGGAGCAAATTCACACACTGCAAATGGCATAAATACAAAGAAGACAAATAACTGTGATCATTTTTACAACCAGTTTACCATACATCAAAATGACAGGTGTTACTGAAAATTATCCATATTGAAAACTTTCATTGGAAATGGATTGTTGAGATTCACCCAAGATAATGGTGATTGTAAATTACAGTTTAAAAGTTTATTACTGGTCAAGTCTCAAAAATTCATGCTGTTTTCCTCTGGGGTGGGGTTTCTCCCCCCAGAGGCTCCTCTGTTGTCTCTCTGAGTGTTAGTCCCATCCTTTGAAAACAGGTTCCTCCCCACCTCCACTGCATCCTGGGCTTGTTGTAGGAGTGACAGTCTCCTACGACAGATATTCAGAATCACCTTTGGGCATCCTTCTTTCCTTGTCTTTAACAATAGCACAGTTCACTACTAAATAATTACGGTCCAGTCCTATAAGGTCTAAGAAGCTCAAATGTCTCCTGTTTTCTCTTTCTTTTGGTCTCAGCCAGCAATGTTTCCACTGACATAATCACAACTCTATTTCTGGCTTTTGTTGAGATGGTTCACACCCATACCAATCTCCTTACTCAATGCTTGCTTGGTTTGTTACATCCTTAGTGTTGTCTTCTGAACAGCTTTCTCATTTTTTGTGTGTGTTGTTGTTGTTGTTGTTTTAATATGGACAGGTTGAGAATTTTCAAATTTTTAAGGATCTGTTTCCTTTTTTGCTTAATAATTTCATCTTCAGTTCATTTCTCTTCTCTTGCATTTGACAATAAGCAGTAAAGAGGAACCAAGCTCCTTCTTTATCATATTTCTTAGGAATTTCCTATGCTAAATATTCAATTTCATCACCTGTAAGTTCTACCTTCCACAAAACACTAAAAAAAAATGAGAACAATTCAGCCAGGTTCTTTGCCTCTTTGTGAAAGTATGACTTTCTTCCAGTTTCCAGTGTCATATTCTTCATTTCCATCTGAGATTTCATCAGAATGTCCCTTACTGTCCATATTTCTACTAATATTCTGCTCATAGTTACCTGGGTTTTCTAAGAAGATGGAAACTTTCTCTATAGCTCTCCTCTTTTCTCTCTGAGCTCTTACCAAAATCTCCTTTAAAAATCTGCTTATGGCAATTCAGGCTTTTTCTAACATGCACCTCAACATTCTTTCAGTCTCTACTCATTACCCAGTCCCAAAGATATTCCACATTTTAGGTATCTGTTATAGCAGCATTCCCAAATCTAAGTACAATGTCTGTTTTAGCCCATTCGGGCTGTTATAACAGAGTACCATAGAGTGGGTGGTTTATAAACAACAGAAATTTATTTCTTACAGTTCTGGATACTTTAAGTCTAAGACCAGGGTTCTGGTGAGAGTCTTCCTTGGGACTACAAACTGCCAACTTCTCATTATATAATCACTTGGCAAAAAGGAAGAAATCTCTGGGGTCTTTTATAAAAGCATGAATTTTATTCATAAGGGCTCTAACTTCATGACCTAATCATCCCCCCAAAACCCCTTCTCCTAATACCATCACACTGGGGGTTAGAATTTCAACATATGAATTTCACCTATAACACCACTGAATTGTTTCCTCCCTTTATAGTAATAAAGAAATTTCTACTATCTTGTGAGACCCAGAAATGATCAGTATGGGAACTATGATCAAAATCCCATATGCCAGAGGATTTAAAGTATGCTTTTTTTTTTTTTTAATGCAGTATGAAAGCAGTTTGGCTATGGTCTTATTTAAATTTGCAGATTTGTGTGGAATTGCTCAAACTTCAAAATAAACCAGAATATAGTCCTAATGTATTGTGATACAGAGGTACATGATTTCTGGAATATATCATGTATATATTCATATACATGATATATATGCATATATCATGTATATGCAGAAGATTTGACTGGGATCTGAATAAGCTAAAGACTAATTTCTGGTTGGAAAATTTGTCTTCCATTTAGTTTTCCTCCAATAACCAAAAGAGTTGTCAGCTTGCAACAATCTGTTTGAGATAAATGGGTTAAAATAGAGGATTATCCCAAAGATCTGGAATTAGAAAGACAAAGAGTGATCTGAATGTTACTAGCATTAAGAGCCCAATAATTACTACGTAAGCAAAACATCATTTTAAACTCATCACTTGCTTGGTGAAATACTCTTAAGAATAGTCTCTTACACTGGGGCACTTGGGTGGTACAGTCAGTTAAGTGTCCAACTTATGGTTTCACTCAGGTCATGATCTCAGGGTTGTGAGATCGAATTCCATGTTGGGCTCTGCACCAAGCACTGAGCTTACTTAAGACTCTTTCTCCCTCTCGCTCTGCCCCTCCCATGCCCTCTCTCTCTTTCGCTCAAATAAATAAATCTTTTTTAAAATGAATAGTTTTCTGGGGCACCTGGGTGTCTCAGTGGGTTAAGTCTCTGCCTTCAGATCAGGTCATGATCTCAGGGTCCTGGGATCGAGACCCACATCAGGTTCTCTGCTCAGCGGGGAGCCTGCTTCCCACCCCACCCCCCGCCAGCCTCTCTACCTACTTGTGATCTCTCACTCTCTGTCAAATAAATAAATAAAATCTTAAAAAAAAAAAAAAGAATAGTTTTCTGCACTACTCATGACTGAACCTACCAGCAAGCTACAGGGACCTCCTTTCCCATTACCTCTCACCTATACAGGCACAGTTAGCCACTGATGCTAGACTGAAGAAGACATTTTGGTTTGAAAACTTGGAAGGTGCCATTTTGAGTATCACTTGAATTTAGAAACAGAACAAACTGAAATGAAATCAAATGTCTGAATTTGAAAAATTCATCTTCCATTTTTGATGAAAGAATTATGAGTCATTTGCAAAACAATTACCATGCTAGGCAATTTCAAAATGAATAAATTAATGTTTTATATCAAACTAACTTTATAAATATATACTCAAATATGTTTTATATACCTAAAATATATCAAATATATTTTATACATTTTATATAAACTGACTTTATAAATATATACTCAAATATATTTTTCATACCTAAAGTCTTGGCAGTTGTTAGCCAAAGAGTTGGGGAAGAGATGTCCACATGAGTGATATCCTTTGATAATGTACGCAGTAAGATGCAAAAAGACACAGCTCCACTTTTCTACTGATTTACTACCACTTGAAGGCTGACAGAACATTGCACCCAAGGCATTAATATTAATCATCCCACAGCTGTTCTCAATTTACCTCTTGACCTTCCCAAATGTTAATAACATATACTAGTCCAGAATAGCAAAAAGTTTTAAGTTAAGATTTAAATATTTATTAGGAAAGATATAGATGACATTAAAAGTTACAAATTAAAGCAAATAGATGGCCTTATATTTGAAAAAGGGCTTTGCACAACATTTCTGTTTTCAAATTTGTCATAAACTACATATAAGACTATAGGACTATAGTGTTTAAATAGAATTCTTGTATGTTTTGGATGCTGCTTATATGAATTTGTATAAGCATTTCCAAAAGACGAGAAATTCCTTGACAATTAGACATCACAAGAACAGGTTTTCCAAACAAGTGTAAGTTTATTATTGTACAGGCTAAGGAAAAAGAGCTTGGTTTGTGGGCTTAGACTTTTCCTATATATAAGCAGTCAAGTGGGAAAGTGGAAAGTTACTTTTTTTTTTTTTTGAAAATGAGATAATTTGTTCCTATCTCTACTTGTTTGTTGACTTAAATTTCCTTTAGGAAAAGTGAGTAAGAGGTTAAAAAAATTATTTTAACATGAATTCCTTTGAATAAAGACTGTGAAAGAAAATTCAACACTGACCTCTGTCTCTCATCTATTGGGAGTTTACAAGGCTCTAAATTAATTTTAGATACAAAATTGATTGTCTTCCAAAGGGGCTTTAAAAAGCCTTAGGGGAAAATAAAACCTTGGGTGGTAGATAACTTACTTAATCTCTCTCTGAACTTTTTGTTTTCCCAGTCTATAAAATAAAAATTGTATCACCTTCCTCATAAGAGTTGTTGTAGGATTGGGGCGCCTGGGTGGCTCAGTGGGTTAAAGCCTCTGCCTTCACCTCAGGTCATGATCCTGGGGTCCTGGGATTGAGCCCCGCATCGGGCTCTCTACTCTGCAGGGAGCCTGCTTCCTCCTCTCTCTCTGCCTGCCTCTCTGCTTAGTTGTGATTTCTCTCTGTCAAATAAATAAAATATTTAAAAAAAAAAGAGTTGCTGTAGGATTAAATAGGATAATTTAATTTTTAAAACATGGATAAATAATGGTCAAGTTGTCTGGAATAAAAAGTATGGAATTGGAAATCAGAGTAATTCCGAGGAAGAACGTATACAATGACGGTCTATGTTCTTTGCTTGTTGGCTGGCTGAATAACTGATGGGAAATAAATACTCCAAGCTCACTCTCTTCACTCCTGATGTCCTGCAAGTCTCCTATTGCCCAACCAGAAGCCAGTGGAAAAATTGTCCATGGAGGTGATTCATATTTGATCAGACTTGTGTAGAAGAAAAGGATTAAGAATGAATTTGGAAGGGCAAATAGAAGATACCTGGCACATTACATTTTTCATTGATGTCTCTTGAATACCATGAAGGTTGGATATAACCCTTTGCAACTTTTATAAAATTCTTTATTTCTTCTACCATCAACTTCTCACATCACAACTCCTACACCACACTACCTTCTTCCCAATTTACCAGAACCAAACAAAAAATTGCTCTGGAAATCAGCCCTAGCCTTTCCTTCTTCCTATTCATGACAGTCCAGTAATGGCAGAAATCTCCCCAGAGGTGATGGGTAGAGAAGAAAATAAGTCAACAATTTTGATATCCTCTTTTCCTGTTAAGGGATAAAGGAAGGCTTAGAATATTCATATGATATTTTTTCCCCAGTACAATTGCATAAGTCTTCTCACAGCTATTTTGCTTTTTGTCTGCCCACTGTTTTTTCCCACTGCTGTTAGAGTGATTATCTTAAATACAAACTTTATCTTATCATTTATTACAAAAAAATTTCAATAATTTTTGCCATAAAATAAAACAAGAACAAAAACACATACATATGCAATTCTCCACCCAGGCCCCCTTTATATGGTGATATTGCTGGTCTGTTATCAAGAAGTATAGTCTAATTCCTCCTGCTCTTAGGAACCCTGTCATCTGCCATGAATAAGCCGAAATTGTCCTGCTGGGTAATGAGAGACCCTTGGCTTAACAATCTTTGTTTCTCCACCTAATAGTCAGTCAACCACCAGAGGTGTGTAAGGCCATCCCTTCCAGACAACCACATACCATTGAGCAAGTCTAGCCAAGCTCAGTGGGGCCTAGCACAGATCAATATTACTAGCTAGTAAACCCTTTGGCTCATATTAATAAGTGGTTATTTGTCTAAGCCATGAAGTTTTGGGAGTCTCTGTTATGTAACAACTGATAACTGATTAGTCCCCACCATGCATATTAAAAACCTGAACTTCTTATATGATAGTAAGACCCTTCACAAAGCTTAGTATAAATGTCCAGCTTTATAGTCTGATCTCTAAACCTATCTGAATTATAGTTTAAACCTTAGAGTCTAATCAGTGTTCTGAAATCAAGGGTATACTTTCATATCTCTGTGCTTTGCACGTAAGCTAGAAAACAGAAAAGAAAACTGGAACTAACATGTACAGAATACCTACAATTTCCCAAGATTTTTGTAAGTACCTGCTCATTATACCTTATCAACAACCCTGTAAAGTTGTAGGTATCACCATTTTATAGATTGGAACACTGTGACACAAAAAGGTGAGATTTCTCAAGGCTATACAACTAATAAATAATAAATCTGTATGATTTCAAAGTCCATGATCTTCCTATTGCAAAACTGATTCTCAGTTTTGTAGCCAGATGGGGAATGAGCTGGAATAGAATTCATTTCAGAATTATCTGATGGTCAAAATAAATGAAATCTTGCATTTGCGACGACGTGGATGTAACTAGAGGGCATTATGCTTAGCAAAATAAGTCAATCGGAGAAAGACAACTATCATATGATCTCCCTGATATGAGGAAGTGGAGATGCAATGTGGGGGGTTTGGGGGGTAGGAAAAGAATAAATGAAACAAGATGGGATCAGGAGGGAAACAAATCATAAGAGCCTCTTGATGTCACAAAACAAATTGAGGGTGGCCGGGGTGGGGGGGTAGGGAGATGGGGGTGGAATTATGGACACTGGGGAAGGTATAGGCTATGGTGAGTGCTGTGAAGTGTGTAAACCTGGTGATTCACAGACCTGTACCCCTGGGGCTAATAATACATTATATGTTTAGAAATATATATATATTATATGTGTGTGTGTGTGTATATATATATATGTTATTCTTACAGAAAGATTCCTCTAGAACTCTAAATGTGATCCAATGAGCTTTAAGTTATTCAACTTTCAAACTTACCACACATTAAAAAATAAATAAATAAAATAATCTTAAAAAAAAAAAAAAGAATTGTTTGATGGTGCTTTCAAAAATGATTTGCCTACTATATTTACCCTGTTGGACACAAGAATTTTAGCAGGGATGGAAAGAAGCTCCTCTAATTCAGTTCTCTCTTTCCAGCACATTCCTCTTTTGGAAAACTACCATATTTGCTTTTTCTATATTCTTATCTCAGGCTGGAAAAGCTCTACTTTCTTTTCCTTTTTGGATAAATCATACTCACCCCTCAAGGTCCAGTTAAAAATTTAATCTTCTTAATGAAAGTTAAATAGAAATACCGAAATGAAAGCCCACTCCTCATAGCTTCAAAACCATTCTGTCAATATCTTTATCATAGTACATTGTACTTACCTGTCTACTCTTCCTTTCTCCCTTATGGACTAACTGAGGACAAGAACCATGTTTTATTCATTTGCATCCCTGAAACTTAGCATTATATCTAGTGTATAGCAAATGCTCACGAAATATTTGTGGAATTATAGTGACTGGCTTTCCATGTCATTAACAAGAGATGGAGGAAATATGTTGCTTTTTCAATATTTAAAGTAAGAGAGGTGATTTTGACAAGGAAAGAGATCTTCACTGGAACCCCAAATTCTGCTGCTATTCTTAAATAAGAAAATTTATTTTTTCCAGAGTCCTTTTACTAGGTAATTTACAGTACAATTAATGCTAATAATTAAATCTTAAGCCCTCCAGAGAAGAAAAAACGACAACAGTGTCTGGAGTAATTGGGAAATGTAATCATGAATTTACACAATAGACAAATAGAAGTATGGAAGAGATCCATCCTACTAAATGTAGTAATTAGCAAAGCAGATATTCATCTTCTCATGCCAGATAAAACTTTGTACTTAAACTTTTACCTAGTTGATTTCTTAGCTGACAAAATGGTAATTACGGCTGCAGATTTTAAAAGAAATGTCAACTTATTGAAGTAGCCTGGTCTAGAATTGTGAAAGTTATTGGTTTGTGTTAAGCCATTTTGTTGGATAATATCCTTTTCAGAGAAAAAGAATGAGAATGAAAAGAGTACATATTATAACTAAATGTTGGGAATCTTACCAAATTTCCCCCAACCTACATCTAAACTTCCAAAGGAAAGGGCCTCTTGAACTAGGCTTTCTAAGCAACTGGGACTCCCTAATGATTTAGTCCCATTCTGACATGGTGATATATATTTCAGAGTTCAATGAAATAAACATATGAGTTGGAAAGGAAATTTCCACTTAGACTAACCACAAAAATCTCCAAAATGTAACCTTCAATTGTCTAGGGTTATGATGGGATCTATAACTGTGAACTTTTTTTTAAGCAAAAATATGAAAACAACATCATCTTCAAACTTATTTTGTTAACACTAGTGAAAGCTATATAATGAGAAATTTCACCCTAAATCATATTTTTTATGTCTCTGATACCTCATAGGGAAATATAATTAAAACATAATTTTGAAAAAAAAAACATAATTTTGAAACATAATTGAAAACTTGGGACTGATTCTACATGTTTTCTTGTATTTTTTCCCACTAAAGATTTTGGTTTGAGTTCTATTTTCCTTGTTACTTTCACCTGCCTGAAGTCATAATCTTCCAATTGTAACATAAAAAACCTTTTCTGTAACAACCAGCTGAGATACCTCAAACAGAGGACTATACTTTGAGATTCGAAAAAGCAGCAGGAAATGACTGTCAAAAGTTTAAAAAAAAAAAAAAAACTCCCAGCAAAGAACTAAGCAAGAGAAGTTCAGAGAACATAATGTAGAAACAGAAATGACCTTCCAGAGACTGTCTAATTTTCCCAGAGAGATTTCATAGATTCTGTTAGGCCCTTTCACAAAATACAGTCAGGATTCATCTTGGAAATAATGACAAAGCTTCAGAATGCAGAGAATTTAAGGCCCAGGAATTGCTTAAAACTAACAGTTCTAAAGAATCTTACTATCCCAAATAGAAATCTCTTGGAACTAATTTCTTAAAAATGATTGGCTAAATATTATTAAGTCAAACTGTGAGATAAATATTAAAGAAATAGACTACAACAATAGAAATGTTATAATATTTCAGTAAGTTAATGTTCTGCCTCTATTTATTAAAAGAATTTTTAACAATCATAGAATTGGCACACTAGGTTAAAAAAAAAGTTGACCTCTATTGAAACATGAGATAATTTTGAAATAAAGAAGCATTTAAATTATGTTCTTTGGAAGACATACTTAAATTATAAAAAGAAAATCCTAAATTAATAGCTATGTGACATCTATTGCTCAAAAAAAAAAAATACCACGAGCTATTGTGTGACCTAAAATTACTATAACACTAAAAACAAACAAAAAAAACCCATAAAAAAACAAAAACTTACGAGATACTATACATGAAAGTACTTTATAAATATGGTGTATTCAGCATGTGAAATGAATTTTAATAATCATTTTTGGAGGGTTGACATAAATGATCACAAATGAAGATTTTGGAATATTTTATACAATCACCAGATTTTTACTCTTTCAATATAAATGTATTATTCTCTTCTTCTGATTTGCTCAGTGAACATTTTCTTTTTATGTACATCTCTTCGTAATATTTTTAGGACATTATACCAGAGGAGGTAAGTATACTACTTGCTTCTGATCTAGCTTATCTAAAGGCTAATAATTAATTCTCAGTTTGGATTTCCCTGTAAACAGAGTCTAACGTGAGAACCTGTATGAAGGTGAGTTTACTGTGGCAAGAAAGTAAGACTAAGAAGGAAAAGCTAACAAAATAGTGAGTTGTTGAGGTTACTGCTGTAGGCATTAGAGGCTTGCTTCTACCAGGACTTCTGTGAAATACATGTAATTGTCCACCTGAAGAGCACTAGACTGGAACTTTTATTTACTGATTCTAGTCTCCACTGGGTTAGCGGTTCCCCCAGAGCACTAAGACTCTTATACTTCCAACCTGTGTTTACACAGAGCCAAAGAAGGCCTTGGTGATTAAAAAGGATGGCTGCACCAGTGTTCTCTTGAGATAGGTTGCTGCCATTGTGAGCTATGTTTGGGCTTACACAGAACTATGCACAGCAGTTAAGGCTATGTTAGTTTTCTATTACTGTGTGTTAAATTACCACAACCAGCAGCTTAAGACAATACCCACTCATTAGTCTACAGTTTCTGAAGGTCAGAAGTCCAGGCATAACTAGATTTTCTGCTTAGGATTTCACTGGACTGAAATCAAGATTGGCTGGGACTGTGGTTCTCCTCTGGACCCCGGGCCCTATTCCAAGCTCACTGGATATTATCAGAATCCTCTTCTTTATGGCTGTAGGACTGAAGTCCCTGTTTTCCTGCTAGCTGTCAGCTAGAGACTGCTGTTGGCTCCTAGAATCTGCCTACATTTCCTTGCCATGTGAACCACCTTAGGTAGTTCACAAGAGGGATGCCTGCTTTCTTCCCAGCCAGTAGGAGTGTATATCTCTGACTCCCCTTCTGTCACCAGGGGAGGAAACTCTAATTTTAAAAAGTTCATGTGATGTGCCAAATAATATCTTATTTTAAGGTCAACCAATTAAGATTTTAACTGCAATGGCGAAATCCCTTCACAGCAGTATTAGAGATTGATTGAATAATTGGGAAAAGGTGTATGCACCAGGAACCAGGAACTCGGGAAGCATGTTAGCATTCTGCCCACCCCAGAGTGAAATCACAGTTTGGTTGACGGGATGTGATATGGGACACCAAAAGCATTTGCTGCAGATCTCAACATGCATCACAACACAGGCTTTCAATTATTTTCTATGATGTCTTCTACATGAGATGCATAAATAGGTGCGTCTGTTAAGAACTATGCCATAAAACTGATTGCTCTGAGGAGCTGTGCAACAACTGAAAGAGGTAAAATGAGAGATTTTTAAAGATTTACTTCCCATTTATCCTGTATTGTAAGCATTATTTGAGTGAATTACAGCAGACTCAATTAATTTTTTCATACATAATTGTTACATTTTATCTAGCCTATTAAATCTAACATTTAAATTAAAAAACCTAGTTACTATAAATTAAATATCTGCCAATTTTATGGCTATGAGCACATGCTAATCTTCATGCTGGAAGATGAGCCATGCAGATTGCAAGCATCCAAGCTATATTTAGAAGCACATTACTAGAGCTGGGTATTCAAATTTGAGCTCTGCTTGATCTTGTATGAAGTTCTTCTCCATTTTGTAAAAAGTACATTCAACAGTGCTTCTAATTGTGTAATTTAACTACTGAAGAGCCTAGGTGGCATTACCTATTGCTATGCAGACAATGGTGCTGTGTTTGTGGTTATTGCCACACAAAAGCAGCACTCTGATTTTTCCGAATGCATTTCCAGTATTATATGGCATCCCTAGTAACCTGTCCTGTCGCTTCCTAAGCAGCTCTCTGAGGTAGTGATGAGCAAGAGAGAAGCAAATAGAAATATAAACCACAGGGGCACCACCCTGACTCTCAGTGCACTCTGCTCATTCTACTCCCTGCCAGGCTTGAAAGAGGGACTATCACACAATCCTGTGAAGACTTACTATATGCCAAGTGCTATGGTGAAAACTTGATTTATATGCTTTATTCTCATTTAATCTTCATAAAAACTTTAGGAAATAGGCACTAGTGATACCCTTATTTTATAGATGAGGTTACAGAGGAGCTTATGTGGCTTGCATATAGCTAATAAGGTTGCATAGCTAATAATAAGCTAATAAGGTTTCAAGCCTAGGCAGCCTAATTCCACAGCCAGTGTTCTGAACCTTTATGTTATAACATCACAGAGGTGGTGAATAAATTTTCTAAAATTAGATATTCTACAATTGAGAGGAAAGCAGGTTTTGACAATGACACCCCTTACCTTTTTAAAGTCTAATCACTGGAAGAAACACCATGTTTCAAAAAGCATTATGAATACATTTTTAAAATTCACTTTCTCTAATGTTTTAAAAATTACAGCATGTGACCTTAAATTTTCTAAAATTGCTACTCAAGGTCTCAGAAAACTAGTAAATTTTCCCTCAGATCCTTAAAACCAAGTTGACTAGAGGATTCAGATTCATGAAGTACTATAAAATGCTGCACATAAATATGCCATCAAATATAACTTGATATGAAGCATTTGAAGATCCCAAGGCTTCTTTTCCTTTTATACAATATACCACTCACTGAGCCGTACACAGAACTACTATCAAATGTTGATTTCCAAAAAGAAACATAACAGAATTATTTTCTATTTTAAAATTTTAAGATTTAAAAAATGTGACTACCAGAGCAACTGTCTCACAATTAGAAATTATTTTCTATTCATTTTTTTCTTAAATGTCAGTCACCTTTGAAAAATAAGGCAAAACATATCTCATATTCCATATACTCCTACCTGATGAGCACTCAGACCTCTCGGTTCTATTTTCTCAAAATCACCAGCCAGTTCTCACTGCCTTCACTCAGGCAGGATGCATGATGGATTTTAAGAGTAATCATTTACAAAGGCAAAAGACATAAAACTACTAACATGCACTTACTATTATTTCTCAGAGAAATTATCCTCTTGAAGGTTGATGCTTATTTAAAGGGAACAAAGTGTCTTCAAAAATGAAAAGACTACCAAATGGTGATTCATAGCTCAAATGCCTTGGTTCCATGCTCTAAAAGCAGAATGTTAAGCAAAGTCTTTAAATTGCCCATGTGGATTTTACAGACTAAATGAGGCTAAGAACTGAACCACGGAAATATAGCATGGATAAATTTCACCAAACTGCTTCCAAATTTAGCGTCATAAATTTCCAATCCACATCTTACAGAATTTTGTATAATATTAGAGAACCAACATGTAAGCTTATGCAGCTCATCTTTTAAAGGGTCCTGATATTTCTGAGATCGAAAATAATGTTCCATGGCTGGAGAGATCACCCACATTCCATGTTGGTATTAATACATAATCATAATGTAAGAATAAAACTAAGGGTTTTTCCTAGTTTGCTGAGTAAAACATTTACATATTCAAAATAAGAATTACAGAATCAGTGAAAGAAATACAATATTTTAAGATACTTGCAATTAAATGCTTAGCATAAGTGATCCACACTAACAGAAAACCTTATTATGCACATAATTTGTGAAGTCCCTATTATAGATTCTACAAAGAGAGACAATGAGTACAAGATATGATCTTTTAAGAGTATAATCTACTAAAAAACAATTAATACAATAGTGCCATGAAAGTTATATATAAGAAAATTATCTCATTAAATGAAGCATAAAAGTTATTTTGTTTTAATTTTTACAGTATTTTTTCTTTAGAGCAGCAATTAATTCCAAAGTACAAACTCCAAAATATTATACTCAGCTATTATAATGATATGACAAATAAGCATATCAAATTTTAAATCATAGAGGGATGCCTAATATATCATAATTTTTTGCATTTTCAGAAAGAGCAAAAGTCTTTTCCCGTGAAAGACAATTGAGGGGTGATTTTCCCATTCAGTTTAATATTTATATATTAGGTATAATTCTGATACCTTTGTTATTTAATGCCATGTTAAGATTTTTTAAATCATTTTGCTGGAGATACCTGAATCATGAAGGAGTCATACTTCCGATTCAAGCTCCCATCCAGAAACCAAGGAAACAAGCCCAGTAAGTCAGTCCAAATCAGAATGTAGAATGAAAAAATTTAAAAATATAGTAAAGTTATATACATAGAGAGAGAGACAGAGAGAGACAGAGAGAGACAGAGAGATGGGGGTGCAGAAATACACATATGTTTAAAGTTGATAAAAAGCAAACACAACAGATATTACATGTCCTTTGCTAGGTAGACAGACAACCCAGGAAGGTGGGAGGTGTAGTGTTTGTGACCCTGGGCTTAGATGACAGGCCTGTGTTTAAAAAAGTGCTTACCAGATCCATGAACCTAACCATTTTTCCATAAATGGAAGTAATACCGTAACTCACTGGTTTGTTGTGAATTAACATGTATCAAACAGTGAATGGGAGAAAATACACTTTTGAAACCATAATTAAAATAGCAGCACTATTATTTAATCATTACTACAGCCAAACAAATTACTATCCTCATTTTTGAGATAAAGATACTGAGGCTCAGAGAAGCTAAATAACTTGCTCATAGATGCCTACACAGAACATGACAAAGCTAACATTTGAAACAAGAGCTGTCTGATTTTTCACTTACATCATACTGCTAACTGTATTCTACAATTCTCAAAATCGCCCAGGGAAGTTTTTTTTTTAAATTTTTTATTGTTCTCACTGTCATTTATAGTATCTGCCTTAATTTGCTAGGACTATTGTGGCAAAGTACTAAAACCTGGGTGTCTGAGAATAACAGATACTTACTGTCTCTCAGTTATGGAGGCTACGATTCCTAAGTAGTGTTGGTTACCAAGGTAACATATTCCTGCTTCAGGATGTTTGTTTGTGTTTATGCTGCTTTTCACAGTATCATCACTGATTGACTCTTGAGCTAGTTAGTCAGTTAACCTATCCTCATCAAAGCCATCCCAAAAGATGATAGCGCATTCTTCCTGCAAATGGCCAAACCTATCTTTTCAGGTGCCACCAAACTAACTCAATTTGTCCTTAGTTTCCAAGATCCTTTACAATATAGCAACTATGGGCATGTGTTACTTATGTGTTAAACTTCTCTTGATATTAAGGGGGCACAATATCTAGACCTGAAATGTTTGGGGTTTTTTTTTTTCAGATATGGGAAATTTAAAAATCCAATATTATAGCATTTATAAATATATATCGTATACGTGTAAAATAACATAATAATAATATGATACAATATAATATATATAAAACACCTGGAGTTCCATGGGTTCCCTCAATGAATAATTCCAGTTAAAATAGATTCTCATGGAGAAGTAGGATAAAGGTTTAAGTGCTCAGGGTATAAGGTTTGGCAAGACCTAGTTCAAGTCTTATTTCTGCCACTATCCAGTTCTAGGACCTTGAGCAAATTAATCAACCTCAATAACTTCATGTGTCAAATGAGAAATAAAAATAGCCCCCAAACATAAGCTTGTATTTGTGTAAAGCAGTGTTTCAAGAACTTGCTTAGAGATAAAAATCATCTGGAACACATTAAAAACACAAATTCGAAGACCTTCTCCTCCAGGGAATAGGATTCAAAAGATTTGGGTACAGGGCTCCGAAATCAATATTTTCAGGAAGTACCCCAAAATCATCAGTATCATCAGGCAAGTTTAGGAAATATTACTGGTTTGCACAGTTCATATCCTACTCAGTAAATGTTAGTGTTATTTCCATTTATCAAAATTCATTACTGAGAGACCCACAGGAAGGAAACTGGCTCCTCCATGTTGAATATGGAGGCCATGTCTCACATCTCCCATCCTGATTCTATAGCCTGTGTAAGCCCAATTCACTCTTTAGATTTTCTGCAAAAACAAAAGAAAATAAAAACCGTGCATTCTCTGCATTCCTATAGATGGAGCCTGTTTTCCTCCTCAGTAAACTAAAAATGAAATTCAACAGCCCCTTTATGTATTTCCACAAAAGCTACATCAAATTGTTAATGAGAATAGAACTCCTAACTAAAGAGCAGGGATCATGAGAAGGAATCCAAAGATCCTTACTAGACATTCCATACATATTTTCTCATCTCAGAGAGAGAAATTCAGTCTTCTGTTCTAAAATTTTCCTCAATTCTCAGGGTCTTGGGTCTCACTTTTTGACACTAAAGCCTAATAAGATATTTTTTCCTAACAAATTTCTCTCTTCTCTAAGTCAGGATTCTTTTTGTTGAACGTTACTAAAGCCAACAAATTAATTTAAATCACAAAGAGGGACTTACTGGCTCATGTAACTGGGAAGTTGGGGATAGATCAAGACTCTCACTGACTGACCTGCTTCTCTCTGGATGTTGGCTCTTCTCTCAGACCTATCTGTGTTGTAAGAAGTATGGCAACTGGCAGCCAGAAGTCATATCATTAGAACTCACAATTCAATGGAAAAAGACTATGTAACTGTCACTTACTATGTTATTGGCATTCTTTAGAAGGAGGATGGATCCTTATTGAAAATTTGGATCAGATGTCAAACTTATGACAAAACACACATATACCATGAGATTATGAAAAAGTCTTATTACTTACATATAAGGTTTTCTTGGGAGACCAGGGCAGTCCTGCCAAGCTAGTCAAAAAATAGCTTGGGGAGCCTGGATGGCTCTGTCAATTAAGCTGTCTGTCTTCAGGTCAGGTCATGATCCAGGGGTCCCGGGATTGAGCCCCATGTCGGGCTCCCTGCTTGGTGAGGAGCCTGCGTCTTCCTCTTCCTTTGCTGCTCCTTCTGCTTGTGCTCTCCCTCTCTCTCTGCCAAATAAATAAATAAAATCTTTAAAGAAAAAAATTTTTTAATGGCTTGAGAGAGCAGAGAGGAGACTGGCTTGAGGCTTTTATTGCGATTAGAAGGTGGGGTCAGAATGAGATTTCCTGTGCCTGGGCAGGAGCTTATGTGGTGTGAATCTCCCACATGCACCAAAGGAGAAGCACTGGGCTTTCTTAGCTTGCCCAGGTGTGATGCAGGAGGGAGAAGGGAGAAGTGAGGCCTAACACTTTTCAGCAAACACCAAAAGATGAAGTCAGACTCTATTTTAATATCGTGATTTGGGTTACATGTTTGCATGTCAGAATCATCATTGCCTCTAGAAGAATACAATACTATGACAGATGTTGTGTTCATATCCATACCCATAGGGATAAGATCCTGGAATTGGTGCCCCACCAGATCAAATGAAATGGTGGGGAGAAAATAGTGGATCCTCAAGGAAAAAGATGTTAATTGCTAGAAGTTGAGGGAGCACACTGTGCAGAAAATTAAACAAACAAACAAACAAACAAATAACATTCATACCATACCTCAATAAAAAGATTATAGAGCTACACAGTAAGATTAAAAAAAATGTTTGTACTTTGTCATGTGTGGTTGGTAGACAAGTAATCAACAGAGGTGTATAATACAAAAAGTCCTGGGATTTGGATTCAAAATAAAGTAGGAAAGAATGTAAGCCCTTTCTCTAGCTCTGGGAACTTGGTAAAAGGAAGGAAAACAAAGGGGGAAAAAAGAAGAAAATAAAGACTTTCAAAGAGTGCCTTACTTAAGTGCTAAATAGCATACTAACTGGTTTACCTGGGTTATCCCATTTAAACTCCCATAAGCATCTTATGGTTTCAGTACAGTAATAACTTCCATTTTATACATATGAAACTGAAGATTAGACAAGTTAAATAACTTCCCTAAATGTTGCCTCTAGAAAGTTACGGATCCTGAATTCAACTCAAGTGCAAAGCCTACATGATTGACCACCACGGCTTAACTTCTACAAACCTAAGTTTATTCCAATGCAAAACCAAGATAATACCTACTGTATAGATTTGTTGTGAAGAGTACATTATACAGACAGCATTTCATCAGCATCTAACACATGGTAAATACTCCACAGCCATTCATAAATTTAATCTTCTCCATATATATATATATATATATATATATATATATATATATATATGATGATAGTTGAGGTTGAGAGAAACAGTATTTGCTAAGGTTGAAGTAAACTGCATACTTAGTTGAATGTCAGATAATGAAGTGTTCATATTTGGCCAAAAACAATTATCACCATGATAGGTTACATTTCTTTGATATAATAATACATGTAAAATATTGTTATAAAATTTTAGATAATGCTTACAAATTTATTAATAAAAATTTTAGCAGCCAAAAATTAAAACTTTGACATTTTTTAATCAAAATAGCAATCCCTATCAGCTTCCTGATTGCTCCAGAGGTCACTGTGCTGTATATTTTTGATAACTTGAGAGAGGAGAAATTTACTTTATAAGTTGCTCATTTTTTCTCTAAATCTTTCTTCTTTCCTTCATGCTTTTCTACTTTGTCTAATTTTAAAATGATTAGTCAATACTTTGTAGGCTATGCTATGCTGCAGTAAAAAATTAGCTCTGAAATCTCTGCTTCTCAACCAATCTTCCCAACTTCAACTCTAATTTTATTTTCATTATATTATATAAAGTGTATTCCATCTCCTTTTCATCTATTCCAGCTTTAACCTAGTTCTCAAAGAGCTCATTTTCAGGCCCAAACATTTCTCAAAGTCTTTTCAAATTAAGATAATTCTCTTCCTGAGATGAATTTTTGTGGTAACTGTTAAGGAGATATAATTTTTCTATCTCTTTAAAAATAAAAATAAAAATGGTAAAGAACAACAATACCATCATTATTTCACATGTAGAAGTTGAATCAAGTTTTACCAGGGTGTTAGTAAAAATCAGATAAAGTCAAGATTGCCTTTAAAAGTCCATTCAGGCCCCTACTTAAGACCAACATTTAATTCATAATTTATTAAGTCCAACAGAGCCAGATCTTCTTCTGGCACTGAAGAATATCACTCTTTGTGACTGAGCCTCATAAAATATTGAACTTGTGTTTAAGAATTTACATATGAAAAATTTATACCTTTAATCACTAGAATTACATTCAATAAGATAAGAAACTCACACTATAAAAGGTGTAAGAAATTAGGGTTAGTTGTGGTAAGAGTAGAAACAATGTGTTTTAGAATAAACATGAAAGAGACAATATCATATTGGCATTTAAGGGAAATTATTCTTGTTTCAATGTAGAAAATAACTGAGAGAAAAGAGACCAGCATGAAGACTACTGCAGGACTTCCAAAAGAAAAATGATGGTAGTGAAAACTCAGGTAGTTTCAGTATGTTGGAAAGAAGGAACTGATTCAAGTGTTAGTTATTTAGGTTAGGAGGTAGACATAATAGAAGTTGGTATTTGATTGGAGGCAGAAGTTGAAGAAAAAGTCAAGAAAAAAGACTAGGTATTAAGATGATTTATGTATGATACTAGCAACATGAAAACACTGAAACAATTCCTTTTCATCAAATAGGATACTGTCTTTCCATTAAAGCAGCATAAGATAATTGCTCTTTCAATATCATATTAATCTTTTAGTCAACTAAATTCCCAGGTCTTCTTTTTATATATAAACTTCTGCCAAGCTAATGTTCCCCAATCTTATATTTTGTATGCATTTTTTTAACCCACTGTTCCAACTTGGGGCAATTCTCAGTTTTGATGCTTTCGTTTGAAAATGTGTGAACTATATTTAAATATAAGAAACATGATTAAATCAATGGATAAATTAAAAATTGTGCACTCAGTTCTTTTTGCTCTTTTACTATCTGTGAGATATGTCTAGCTGTCATGTGCAAGATGGAACAGAAATTTTTATGTGATTCCATGAGATAGAAATAATGCTATATGGGTTATGTCCTCCAGGAAGATAAATTTTAGCTCTATATAAGGAAAGTCTTCCAAAAACTTGTAGTTGTACAATGATGGAATGAGATAGTAAATGTTCTGTCTCTGATGGTGTTTAAGAGGATTCAAGCATTACTAGCATTTGGCCAGATGAGCCTTCTAATAGAAATAATGATGATGATGATGTCAAAAAATACTATACTGAAGCTAAAATATATGCTATTATGCATATATTTATATGCATGATGCAAAAAAACAAGAAGTCTTTATTTACTATTTATACCCAACTAAAGTTGCCAACCCCTTCTCAACCATTATCACATAATAATTCATAGCAAGTATTGCTATATAAAACTACCTTTCATTTGTTTATTATTTATTGTCTACATTTATTTTCTAGAATAGAAATTCTATGAAACAATGACCTATATCGCTTGCTCACCTTTGTATACCAGAGTCTAGGTCAATGCCTGGTACATAACATGAAAAATAGTATTTTGAACTGAGGATAGTTTTGCAGAAAAAGTGAGCAGAGGGCATAAAACTCACTCAGCCATTTTATGAACTGCTTACAAAAAGAAAAACTTGATTTTATAGCTTACATATTATGCACATTAGAAGGAGAGAGTGGAAGATATTTATATAGATGATTTCAGTCAGAGAAAGAGAGCTGAGCACCTATTTGGGTGTGAAGATAACAGTAAGGGAGCTCAGAATTCAATTAACTTGAATCATTGCTGTTGTCATTACTGATATCACACCTTGTGATAGTAATAACTTATGGTGGCAGATTTGGGGACTTCTTCTGGTAGTTTATGGTTTGTGTGTGCATCTTTCAGAAGGACCTTTTGTTATTTGTTTCACACAAGTACGTTTCATTCCTGATCTGTTAGTGCTAGGACTTCTGCCCCTATTGCTCTTATTGATTTTTTTCAAATTAAGATATAAAGTTACCATGACAGATAGCAATGCCTTATATCTGGAGACTAGATGATGCTAAATAATGAGATGTCCTAGTTTCTGACTCAAGAACCATGAATTTTGGAGACAAATATGAGGTCACTAAGCAAAACAAATTATTGGCATGCCAATGACCACTAAGAAAATATGATGAATGCTCACTGAAACAGTAAGTCTATAGGAAATGTTAAAATTTAGCCATAAAATTCTAATAAACTTAGTGTTCTCTTATTGGTATACTTTCAGAGATTATAAAGTATTTTGCTAGCTTTCTTTGCTGAACTTGAGTTCTTATTGATGATACATTATTGTGTCATACAGAACTGAGTTTGAGTTTTGTCTCTTTCATTTGCTTGTATGACCTTGGTCAAGTTTTTGAACTTTATAATTGTCTGTAGTTTTAAAATAGGGACTAATAAATTGTTACACTAATGACTTAAATTAGTAAAGGGCTTACTATAGGACTTAACTAAATGATATTAACAGTCATTTTGAGGATAATATATTTGAAATAGTATTCAATGTTTTTCTCTTTCCAACAATCTGATGGAATCCTTACATAGGAAGGTAAATGGCAGCATCAATGTCACCTGTCTCTTCCTGTCAAACAAAAAGAAGAAATAGAGAACTTTTTTGGTGCTGGAAAGAGGTTTATTAGATAATCATTCACATATATTCACCTGCTTCTTCCTCATCTCAGTGGATGGAGTATACATCACTATCTCACGTACATTAGATTTGGCCATGTTACTTGCTTTGCCCTCATAGTACATGGAAAGTACTTGGCCCCTGGGAGGCTAATATATGACATAAATACAAGCTTCAATGTGATCATGTCATTGAGCTTGACCTCTTGTACCCCCTAGACCCATGAGGGTAATAAACAGAAGTTGGCTTGGATCCAAACATCAACTTGGAACTAAGCCAAACAAGCCTGCCTGGGTTCATCAATCCCCAACTCCCAGCTTCAGATGTATGAATAAGAATATAGGTTGGTTGTTTTAAGGCACTTAATTTCAGAGTGACTTGTTACACAGCATTACTGTTGCAATAGATGACTGATAAAAAGAAGCAGAAAATGAAACTCTAAAAAAAGCAAACAGTAAGAGGCAAGGTCTTGGTCATCTTTTTCTTTGGGAGAGAAACCTTGGAAATGAGAAGAGGCAAGTAAAAATATCAGCCCATTGGCCAGAATCAGTCACACAGCCATCAATACCAACCATCCATTGGTACTCTGCCCTTGATGTGTCCTTAAACTTAGTATATAAGGACCATTTTGACTTGAGCACTCCATTGTTCATCTCCCCAGCCTCTGCCCCTCTTAAAGCTATGTAGGGTGTGTTCACTTGATACACTGGATTCCAAATTCTGAGAAACTCTTCCTGATACCATTTACATCCCTCATTTTCTCTGGGATAATTTATACTTGTATTTTATAACCCAAGATACTTGCCATCTCCTTCAGAAACTCTTCTGTTATGCCCCAAACCTGGGTTACTCTCCTATTCTATACTCTTAGACTACCTACACTTAACTCTGTACTTGTCACTACATTACTTATTTCTCTGCCAGGCTCTCCATTACAATGCTGTGGGGATTCACAGTGCCTGAATAGACAGCATCTGATTTGTATGTGCCTCCCTGGATGAGACTAATTGAAAACTAAAGGAGGAGTGTCTGGAACACAGGAAACTTCCTTTGTAGTTTCTCAGCTGAAAATGGCTAGATTTCTACTGCAGCTCACAGTCCTCACCTAGGGAGTCAATGCTTAAGTTTTGAAGAAAAACAGGCACCTGTGGTGGTCACGCACTTCATGGACTCCTTGCCTCCTTGCCCTTTTTACACACTGTCCCATATATTTTTATCCTGACCATTAAAGTTACATTTTCCCCCTTGCTTTGTGTTTGTGCCTAATATATTGTTAAGACCCCAATAAAAGTGGAGACAAAACTTGGCACAGGGCCTTTCACTGCTAGAGGGGCTGGTCCCCCGGACTCTCCATTCTCCTACTAAGGTGTCTGGAGTGATCTTTTCATTCACCATCTCAGGGGTTGACGGCCAAACCCAATACACTGCAAATTTATAGAGGGTGTAACTGTGTCCTCTTAATTACTGTAAACCAAAATAGGTTCTAAAAAACATAAGAGATAGTTAAATATCTGTTGAAAGAAAAAATGGGGAGAAAAAGATAAACTAGAAGAAAGATACTAGCTTTTTAAGTGTAATTGACTAAGAATATAGTAACTTTCATTAAAAAAGTGGAATCATGAGAACAAGCAGGTTTGATACAAGAAGAAAACTATAATATTTTTGAGTACTTGTAATATGTCAAGTACTGAGCTGGAAGTATAGTAGACATTCAATTAAGGTTTGGACATAATGAATTTGAGATATTATTGGTATGAATACATGTCCAAAAGATAGTTTAGACTGAAGTCCAGTTGTCATGGATGAAAACTCAGATTTGGGTCATCCATATGGGTGATGAATGTTGCATCATGTGTATCTCTACATTCTAAACTCTGCATGAAAATACTTAATAAAAATGGCGAAGTCAACAGCCAGCAAGCATTGGATAATAGTGAAGAAAAAGAACATTTGACATCCTGAAGCAAGATATAGCTGGGAATTATAAAGGGTCTATTCTAGGGTAAGTGGGAGTTAATGAAAAAGCATGGGGCTCAGGTTAATTCCATTAGGTTTTTTTGGTGTTCAGCTTGATTTTGCTGTCCTAACTATGTGCCATATCAATTTTACATTCTCCACAATTCCATTCTGTATTAAAGGTATCACTATTTCTGAAAACAGTTCAACAATATCTTTAGGATGAAGAGAGAAAGAACCATGAGGATTGAGAGAGACAAGGGAGGAGTGAAAGTGGAGAAGGAAGCAGGCAGGACAAGAAATTTGGCATGAATCTTAAAGGGCAAATAATATTTCAAAACAAGAGAAAAATAGCCAAAGGGCTAGAGAAGAAACAGTTATGCAGATGTTGAGTATAGTCAGGGAGTATTTCTAGTGATTATTTCCAAATTCATTAAATAAAGGAAGGAGTTTGAGGAAGAGCAAGGAAGAGGAAAAGCCAATAGGAATAAATGTAAATTAGTTATTACTTGCTTAATGATGAAACAAATACTTTTCAATTTACAATTAGCCACTGGGATTTCTCTGAAAAGAAAATTGTTTTATTTACTAGTTGAAATGCTGCTTCCCTGATTTTATTTTTCACATCACTCATCTTCAATGCAATGACTATTTAAGTATTAACACAAACCTGGGAAATGTAACATATTTTCTGGATCTGCCTGACTGCAGAAGAATGACGTGTGACTGGAACAGTTCAGTTTATAGTCTTTCAGTTTGTGATGACAGTCCTTTTAAATTGGTGCTTGAAATCTCTCTGTTTCATGCCATTTGTACAATATATAGTGTGTAATCACCCACAGGCCAGAAATCTTTTGTCCATGTCAACTGAACTTTGTCCTATAAATACTGCTTCCATGCAGTTGTCCTGTAGGTCTCTTTGCTTTTCATTTCACTCATCCAGAATTTGCATATATTGACTCATTCCAGGATGAAGTTCATTTTTTTCTCTAAAAGCTAATAACTCTCTTGAGTTTACATTTATAGAAAGTATGTAACCAAATTATCTTTGAAGTACATTCTGCAGAATAGTCAGAGTTTTTGTTTTTGTTTTTAAACTCAGGAATAAGCAAACTCAAACAGCTCCATCTTTTTAAATTTTTTAATTTATTTTACTTCTTTTCAGTGTTCCAGAATTCATTGTTTATGCACCACACCCAATGCTCCATGCATTATGTGCCCTCCATAATACCCACCACCAGGCTCATCAAACCCCTGCCCCCTCCAAAACCCTCAGTTTGTTTCTCAGAGTCCATAGTCTCTCATGGTTTGTCTCCCCCTCCGATTTCCCCCAACTCACTTCTCCTTTCCATCTCCCCATGTCCTCCGTGTTATTCCTTGTGCTCCACAGGTAAGTGAAACCATA
The DNA here is from genome assembly GCF_922984935.1 of Meles meles. Taxonomy (NCBI): domain Eukaryota; kingdom Metazoa; phylum Chordata; class Mammalia; order Carnivora; family Mustelidae; genus Meles; species Meles meles. The sequence continues at coordinate 31,048,842 of NC_060070.1, forward strand.
TGATACTTGACTCTCTCTGCTTGACTTATTTCACTCAGCATAATCTCTCCTAGTCCTGTCCATGTTGATAAAAAGCTGGGTGTTCATCCTTTCTGATGGAGGCATAATACTCCATAGTATATATGGACCAAATCCTCTTTATCCAAATCCTCTTTTTTCGTCTGTGAAGGGTATCTTGGTTCTTTCCACAGTTTGGCGATTGTGGCCATTGCTGCTATGAACACTGGGGTACAGGTGGCCCTTCTGTTCACTACATCTGTATCTTTGGGGTAAATACCCAGTAGTGCAATTGCAGGATCATAGGGAAGCTCTATTTTTAATTTATTTAGGAATATCCACACTGTTTTTCAAAATGACTGCACCAACTTGCATTCCCACCAATAGTCTCTCATACTCTCAATTCTCTACATACTCTTCAACACTTGTTTACTGTCTTGTTGATTTTGGCCATTCTCACTGGTATAAAGTGGGTATCTCAATGTGGTTTTGATTTGAAACTCTCTGATGGTTAATGATGATGAACATTTTTCATGTGTCTATTAGCCATTTGTATGTCTTCTTCGGAGGAGTGTCTGTTCATGTCTTCTGCCCATTTTTTTTAAAGATTTTATTCATTTATTTGACAGAGATCACAAGTAGGCAGAGAGGCAGGCAGAGAGAAAGAGGAAGGGAAGCAGGCTCCCCGTTGAGCAGAGAGTCCGATGTGGGGCTCGATCCCAGGACCCTGGGATCATGACCTGAGCTGAAGGCAGAGGCTTTAACCCACTGAGCCACCCAGGTGCCCCCTTCTGCCCATTTTTTGATGTGACTATCTGTTTTGTGTGTGTTGAGTTTGAGGAGTTCTTTATAGATCTTGGATATCAGCCCTTTGTCTGTAGTATCATTTGAGAATGAATATCTTTTCCTATTCCATGGGCTGCCTCTTTGTTTTGTTGACTATTTCCTTTGCTGTGCAGAAGCTTTTGATCTTGATGAAGTCCCAAAAGTTCATTTTCGCTTTTGTTTCCTCTGCTTTGGAGACATATCTTGAAAGAAGTTGTTGTGGCTGATGTTGAAGAGGTACTGCCTATGTTCTCCTCTAGGATTTTGATAGATTCCTGCTCACCTGGAGGTCTTTTATCCTTTTCAAGTTTATCTTTGTGTATGGTGTAAGAGAATGGTCGAGTTTCATTCTTCTACACATAGCTGTCCAATTTTCCGAGCACCATTTTTTGAAGAAACTGTCTTTTTTCCACTGTATATTTTTTCCTGTTTTGTTGAAGATTATTTGACCATAGAGTTGAGGGTCCATATCTGGGCTCTCTTCTCTGTTTCACTGGTCTGTGTGTCTGTTTTTGTGCCAGTACCATGCTGTCTTGGTAAACACAGCTTTGTAGTAAAGCTTGAAATCCGCAACTTGATGTTCCCAGCTTTGTTTTTATTTTTCAACATTTCCTTAGCAATTCGGGGTCTCTTCTGATTCCATACAAATTTTAGGATTATTTGTTCCAGCTTTTTGAAAAATGCCAGTGGAATTTTGATTGGAATGGCATTGAAAGTATACATTGTTCTAGGCAGTATAGACATTTTAACAATGTTTATTCTTCGAATCCATGAGCATGGAATGTTCTTCCATCTTTTTGTGTCTTCTTCATTTTCTTTCATAAATTGTTCTGTAGTTCCTCAAGTATAGATCCTTTACTTCTCTGGTTAGGTTTATTCCCAGGAATCTTACGGTTCTTGGTGCTATAGTAAATGGAATTGATTCTCTAATCCAAATGAGGTTTTCGGGCAGAAGAATAAATGGATGGAAGCAACAGAAATGACAAAGAGAATGAAAACTAATGGGAAGGATAAATGTGTAGGTAAATATAAATAAAAATTGGTAGAATTAAACAAAAATGATGACTTGAGGTTATATATATATAAACATATAAATATGTATAAACATATGTGTATGTGTGTGTATGCATGTGTATATAAACATAGGGCAAAAATAGTACAAAAATCTAGGGAACTTAAAGAAAATGTTCTAAGTTTCTTGCATTACCCAGGAAATGATAAAGTAATAAGTTTATACTACACATTACAATTCAAGAATGCATGTTGTAAAATGTATGGTAATTCTAAAGAAAAATAAAAGAGCACATAATTAGGAAATGGCAAGGAAATACCGAATTGAAATTCTTAATTGAAATTTTGCTTCAATTACATACAGAACTTGCCCAACCACCATAAACAATTAGAAACTGGACAAATTACATGAAACAACAATTTTAAGACATTAGAATAAAAGCAACACTATATTATGATCCCCAAGAAAAAGAAAATAAATGAGGTAGGACTTACTAGTCCTAGCATTCCATATGGAGTCGTTTTAAGACTACGACACAGAAAGATTTAACAAAACAGCATATGGATGTCTCACTGAATTTGGAACTACAAATCAGAGTATGAAGTGACTGACATGGCTAACAGTAGGGGACAAACGACTAGAGAAAAGGAAGATATGCAGAAAAAGAGATCCAGAAATCTGAATAGGGATCTCTTGAATTGGTTGCTAAATAACAAGCTTTGTACAGATAGGGTAAGACTGGCCAAGAACAAGCAAAAAGCTATTAAGAACAAGCTGAGCAATTCCAAAGCTTGGGCAGGCTGGGAGACACACTAGTTCCAACCAGTCAGTGTAAAGAAGCTCTTTTGATTATCCAGAGCATTCAGTAAGATCCCAGAAGGGTCATACCTTAGCAGGAGAACTAAACTGGCCTTAGAATAAAGACTACTCTCAATCTACTTTCTTTTAAAAAAGATGAAAAGAAATAAAGGGGAAGAAAAGTGGGAGGAACTTGAAAGGACCAAGACAATATACAAAAGTCAGCACAAGAAAAGACACAAATCTCACTCAGAAAGCTGTGCCAACACCAAGGCTCCCTGCTGAACATGCACTCTGGGTCCTTCTTCTAGGACAAGGTGAAAGCAATATTACTGGTAGGAAAATAAACTTTGCTTAGAGCACTACTATCAAATTGAAATTTAGTTCACACCACATATGTAATTTTAAACTGTCTAAGTGGCTACATTAAAAAAACATAAAATTAATTTTAATAATATATTTTATTTAACTTGGTATTTCCAAAATATTATCATCTCAGCATGTACCCAATGGAAAATAAATTATTATTGAGGTATTTTACTTTTTTTCATGAAATCTCTATAAAATACAGCACATATTTAGACTTCCAGCAACCTCAATTCAGACTAACTTCATTTCAAATGCTCTAAAGTCATAGTAGCTAATGGCTACTGTTTTGAACAGCACAGACCTAAAGCTGAGAAATCTGGAATTGTTCACTGTATATAGGAGTTGTTTAGGAAAGCTCGTTGCTGAGGACCTTGAGGTAATAGGAAGTTGTAGCCCCTCCATCTGGGAATACAAAGTCATGATTCTCTTGAGAAAGTAACCATATCTCTTGGGAAAGTAACCATATGAACCGAGTTTAGATTCAGCTTCTTGTGATTTTTCAGGGTTATATGTGGGCAATACTGTTTGTGTACCATAGATAATATTGTTAATATCCAAAATAGTTAATGTGCCTATCCTCTTTCATTAAAATAATGTAGCTCTTCCATGAACTTCATTAGACCATGAGAAAAACAGGAATAACCCACTGCAAGAATGTTCAGTCTTTCAGAGTCATTGACTACCAGATGTCACCAATGGGAATCATATGCAAACTAATGAAGATCATTTCTGTAATGGATCATATTTAAAAGGCATACTTTTCAGTGGGAAAAATTTACCTAATTTACTACTGTTTATAGTCAGTATGCTATAGACAGTAGTAAAATAGTGGTTTAAGGAGGAGTCATGATGGTGGAGGAGTGGCAGACTGAGATGACATCAGGTCCAGGAGTACAGCTAAATAGTTATCAAACCATTCTAAACACCTACAGACTCAACAGGAGATTGAAGAGAAGAAGAGAAGCAATTCTAGAAACAGAAAATCAACCACTTTCTGAAAGGTAGGACATGTGGAGAAGGGAATCTGAAGAGATGGAAAGACAGACTGCAGGGGGAGGGGCCGGCTCCTCACAAGTAGTAGAGCAGTGGAGCACTGAACCAGAACTTTTAGAAGTCTGCTTCACTGAGGGACGTCACTCCAGAGGCTAAGCGGGGGTAGAGCCTTCGTGGTGACAGTGTGGTCTCATGTCCTGTGGGGTCACAGAAGGATCAGGGGTGTCTGAGTGTACTAGAGCTTGCAGGTATCAGAGCGGGGAAGCCAATTACAGCGACAGAGCCGAGGAGTGAGCTCTCAGCTTGGGGTTACTTTAAACTGTAATCTGCGGCACAGTCAGACCACTACTCTTTGAGCAGGGACCCCACAGGTGGCAGACTCAGGGAGACCCACCTTCCTCCGCCAAAGACCAGAGTGGCAGGAATCTGCTGGGGTTGGAGACTCCAAACGGGGCAGTGCGCCAGAGACAGAAACACTCAGTCATAGGCCGGTTAAGCTCCGAGCACTGCCAGAGACCAGGGAGATGGGAGTGATTGAAAGCTTTTCTTCAAGGGTGCACTGAGGAGTGGGGCACCAAACTCTCAGCTCCTGTGGGCTGGAGACAGGGAGGCCACCATTTTCATTTCTGTCCTCCAGAGCTCTACAGAAAGTGTTCAGGGAACAAAAGTTCCCAAGAGCAAACCAGAGCAGATTACTTAGCCCCCACCGCTGGCAAAGACATTTGAGAATCACCTCAACAGGCCCCTCCCCCAGAAGAACAGCAAGACCATCTAGCCAAAATCAAGCTCACTGATGTAGGAGAACAGAGGAATTCCAGAGGAAGAAAAACAAAGCATGGAATTCATGTCTTTCTCCCCATGATTCTTTACTCTTGCGAAGTTAATTAAATCCTTTTAATTTTATTTTTTTCTTATTCTAATTTTTTAAACTTCTCTTCTTTCTTCTTTCAATGTTTTTAAACTAGTTTATCTTCACAGTACCTTCCTTTAAAAAAAAACTTTTTGAAACTTCATTATTATAGTCATATTTTATCCTTCATTGTATCTAACTTTATTTTTTGTATACATATAGGATTTTTTTATTCTAAAAAATATTGGGATACCATTTCTTCTAATAGATCAAAATATACCCTAAATCTAGCACAGGGCTTTGTTCTAGTCTCCAGCCTGAGCAAATTCTATCCACTTTCTTTTTCTAACCAACTTATCAATTATTTTTTTAGAATTTTTTTTAAATTTTCATCTTTATAGTCATATTCCATATCTTTATACTGTTTACATATATATATATAAAAGTTATATATATATATATAAATATATATATATATAAAAGTTTTTCTTTCTTTAAAATTTTGGGAGGTAGTTTCTTCTAAGAGACCAAAATACACCCAGAATCAAGTGGGTGGCTCTGTTCTATTCATGAGTCTAATATATGTATATATATATATTTTTTTTTTTTAATTAAAAAAATTTTTAGTTTATTTTCACCTCCTTTCTTCTCCCCCTGATTTGGGGTCTCTTCTGATTTGGTTAGCATACATTTTTCTAGGGTCTTTGCCACCCTTTTAGTATTTTATTTTCTCGGTCATATATTCTTATCTGGATAAAATGACAAGGTGTAAAACTCACCACAAAAACAAAAACAAAACAAACAACAACAACAAAAACAAGAGATAGTACCGAAGGCTAAGGACTTAATCAATATGGACATTGGTAATAGGTCAGATCTAGAGTTCAGAATGATGATTCTCAAGGTTCTAGCTGGGCACGAAAAAAGCATGGAAGATATTAGAGAAACCCTAACTGGAGAAATAAAAGCCCTTTCTGGATAAATAAAAGAACTAAAATCTAACCAAGCTGAAATCAAAAAAGCGATTAATGAGGTGCAATAAAAAATGGAGGCTTTTACTACTAGGATATATGAGGAAGAAAAGAGAATTAGTAATATAGAAGACCAAATGATGGAGAATAAAGAAGCTGAGCAAAAGAGAGACAAACAATTAATGGACCATGAGAAGAGAATTTGAGAGATAACTGATACCATAAGATGAAACAACATTAGAATAATTGGGATTCCAGAAGAAGAAGAAAGAGGGAGGGAGGCAGAAGGCATATTGGAGCAAATTATTGTAGAGAATTAACCTAACATGGCAAAGGGAACAATCTTCAAAATCCAGGAGGCACAGAGAACACCCCTTGAAATCAATAACAATAGGTCTAAACCCCATCATCTAATAGTAAAACTTACAGTCTTAGTGACAAAGAGAAAATCCTGAAAGCAGCTCGGGACAAGAAGTCTATAACATACAATGGTAAAAATATTAGATTGGCAGCAGACTTATCCACAGAAACCTGGCAGGCCAGAAAGAACTGGCATGAGCTATTCAGAGCACTAAACGAGAAAAACATGCAGCCAAGAATCCTATATTCAGATAGGCTATCACTGAAAATAGATGGAGAGATAAAAAGCTTCCAGGACAAACAAAAACTAAAAGAATTTGTAAACACCAAACCAGTCCTACAGGAAATATTGAAAGGTGTCCTCTAAGCAAAGAGAGAGCCTAAAAGTAGTAGACAAGAAAGGAGCAGAGACAATATACACCTTAGTGTAGTCACCTTACAGGCAATACAATGGCACTAAATTCATATCTCTCAATAGTTACCCTGAAATGTTGACTAAATGCCCCAATCAAAAGACACAGGGTATCAGAATGGATAAAAACCAAAACCCATCACCCTCCTACACTGTTGGTGGGAATGCAAGCTGGTGCAACCACTCTGGAAAACAGCATGGAGGTTCCTCAAAATGTTGAAAATAGAACTACCCTATGACACAGCAATTGCACTACTGGGTATTTACCCTAAAGATACAAACGTAGTAATCCGAAGGGGCACGTGCACCTGAATGTTTATAGCAGCAATATCTACAATAGCCAAACTATGGAAAGAACCTAGATGTCCATCAACAGATGAATGGATAAAGAAGAGGTGGTATATATACACAATGGAATACTATGCAGCCATCAAAAGAAATGAAATCTTGCCATTTGTGATGACGTGGATGGAACTAGAGGGTATCATGCTTAGTGAAATAAGTCAATCAGAGAAAGACAACTATCATATCATCTCCCTGATATGAGGATGTGGAGATGCAACATGGGGGGTTAAGGGGATAGGAGAAGAATAAATGAAACAAAATGGGATTGGGTGGGAGACAAACCATAAGTGACTCTTAATTTCACAAAACAAACTGAGGGTTGCTGGGGGGAGGGGGGTTGGGAGAGGGGGGAGGGGGATTATGGACATTAGGGAGGGTATGTGCTATGGTGAGTGCTGTGAAGTGTGTAAACCTGGCGATTCACAGACCTGTACCCCTGGGGATAAAAACACATTATATGTTTATAAAAAAATAAGAAATAAATAAAAAATTAAAAAACAAAACAAAACCCATCAATTTGCTGTCTACAAGAAAATCATTTTAGACCCAAAGACACCTCCAGATTTAAAGTGAGGGGCTGGAAAACAATTTACCATGCTAATGGACATCAAAAGAAAGCTGGAGTGTCAATCCTTATATCAGATCAATTAGATTTTAAGCCAAAGACTATAATAAGAGTGGAGGAAGGACATTATGTCATACTCAAAGGGTCTGTCCAACAAGAAGATCTAACAATTTTAAATATCTATGCCCCTAACATGGGAGCAGCCAACTATATAAACCAATGAAAAACAAAATCAAAGAAACACATCGACAATAATACAATAATAGTAGGGGACTTTAACACTCCCCTCACTGAAATGGACAGATCATCCAAGCAAAAGATAACAATGACACACTGGAGCAGATGGGCATCACAGATATATTCAGAATATTCCATCCCAAAGCAACAGAATACACATTCTTCTCTAGTGCACATGGAACATTCTCCAGAATAGATCATATCCTGGGTCACAAATCAGGTTTCAACTGGTATCAAAAGATTGGGATCATTCCCTGCATATTTTCGGACAATGAAGCTTTGAAATTAGACCTCAACCACAAGAGGAAAGTTGGAAAGAACTCAAACACATAGAAGCTAAAGAGCACCCTACTAAAGAATGAATGGGTCAACCAGGAAATTAAAGAAGAATTTTAAAAATTAATGGAAACAAATGAAAATGAAAACACAACTGTTCAAAATCTTTGGGACACAGCAAAGGTGTTCCTGAGAGGAAAGTATATAGCAATACAAGACTTTCTCAAGAATCAAGAAAGGTCTCAAGTATGCAACATAACCCTACACCTGAAAGAGCTGGAGAAAGAACAACAAAGAGAGCCTCAATGTGGGAGAAGAGAAATAATAAAGATAAGAGTGGAAATCAATGGAATAGAAACCAAAGGAACAGTGAACAGATCAATGAAACTAGGAGCTTATTCTTTGAAAGAATTAATAAGATTGATAAACCCCTGGCCAGACTTATCAAAAAGAAAAGAGAAAGGACCCAAATAAATAAAATCATGAATGAAAGAGGAGAGATCACAACCAACACCAAAGAAATACAAACAATTATGATAACATAATATGGGCAACTATATGCCAGCAAATTTGACAATCTGGAAAAAATGGATGCATTCTTAGAGACGTATAAACTACCAAAACTGAACCAAGAAGAAATAAAAAACCTGAACGGACCTATAACCAGTAAGGAGATTGAAGCAGTCATCAAAACCTCCCAACAAACAAGAGCCCAGGACCAGACGGCTTCCCAGGGGAATTCTACTAAACATTTAAAGAAGAATTATACCTATTCTCCTGAAAAGGTTCTAAAAAATAGAAATGGAAGGAAAACTTCCAAACTCATTTTATGAGGCCAGCATTACCTTGATCCCAAAACCAAAGACCCCATCAAAAAAGAGAATTATACACCAATATCCTTGATGAAAACAGATGCGAAAATTCTCACCAAAATACTAGCCAATAGGATCCAACAGTACATTAAAAGGATTATTCACCATGACCAAGTGGGATTTTTTCCAGGGCTACATGGTTAGTTCAACATCTGCAAATCAATCAGTGTGATACAATACATTAATAAAAGAATGAACAAGAACCATACGTACACATACATACATAGATGCTGAAAAAGCATTTGACAAGTACAGCATCCTTTCTTGATCAAAACTCTTCAAAGTGTAGGGTACATACCTCAATATCATCAAAGCCATCTATGAAAAACCCACAGCAAATATCATTCTCAATGGAGAAAAACTGAGAGCTTTTCCACTAAGGCCAGGAACACGGCAGGGATGTCTATTGTCACCACTGCTATTCAACATAGTACTAGAAGTCCTAGCCTCAGCATCAGACAACAAAAAGAAATTATAGGCATCCAAATCAGCAAAGAAGCAAAGAAGAAGTCAAACTCTCACTCTTTGCAGATGATATGATACTTTATGTGGAAAAGCCAAAGGACTCCACTCCAAATCTGCTAGAACTTGTACAGGAATTCAGTAAAGTGTCAGGATATAAAATCAATGCACAAAAGTCAGTTGCATTTCTATACACCAACAACAAGACAGAAGAAAAAGAAATTAAGGAGTCAATCCCATTTAAAATTGCACCCAAAACCGTAAGATACCTAGGAATAAACCTATCCAAAGAGGCAAGGAATCTGTACTCAGAAAACTATAAAGTACTCAGGAAAGAAATTGAGGAAGACACAAAGAAATGGAAAAATGTTTCATGCTCATGGATCGGAAGAACAAATATTATGAAAATGTCTATGCTACCTGAAGCAATCTACACATTTAATGCAATCCCTATCAAAATACCATCCATTTTTTTCAAAGAAATGGAACAAATTAAAAAAAAAAAAAAAAAGAAAAAAAAAAAGAAAAAAAAAAAAAGAAATGGAACAAATAATCCTAAAATTTATATGGAACCAGAAAAGACCTTGAATAGCCAGAGGAATGCTCAAAAAAAAGGCCAACATTGGTGGCATCACAATTCCAGACTTCAACTCTATTACAAAGTTGTCATCATCAAGACAGTATGGTAGTGGCACAAAAACAGACACATAGATCAATGGAACAGAATAGAGAGCCCAGAAATACACCCTCAACTCTATGGTCAACTAATCTTCGACAAAGCAGGAAAGAACGTCCAATGGGAAAAAGACAGCCTCTTCAACATATGGTGCTGGGAAAATTGGACAGCCACATGCAGAAAAATGAAACTGGACCATTTCCTTACACCACACATGAAAATATACTCAAAATGGATGAAAGACCTCAATGTGAGAAAGGAATTCATCAAAATCCTTGAGGAGAACACGGGAGCAACCTCTTCAACCTCAGCCACAGCAACTTCTTCCTAGGAACATTGCCAAAGGCAAGGGAAGCAAGGGCAAAAATAAACTCTTGATCAAAAGATCAAAAGCTTTTGCACAGCAAAGGAAACAGTTAACAAAACAAAAGACAACTGACAGAATGGGAGAAGATATTTGCAAATGACATATCAGATTAAGGGCTAGTATCCAAAATCTATAAAGAACTTATCAAACTCGACACCCAAAGAATAAATAATCCAATCAAGAAATGGGCAGAGGACATGAACAGACATTTCTGCAAAGAACACATCCAGATGGCCAACAGACACATGAAAACGTGCTCCACATCACTGAGCATCAGGGAAATACAAATCAAACCACATGAGATACCACCTCATACCAGTCAGAATGGCTAAAATTAACAAGTCAGTAAATGACAGATGCTGGCGAGGATGCGAGGAAAGGGGAACCCTCCTACGCTTTGGTGGGAATGCAAGCTGGTGCAACCACTCTGGGAAACAGCATGGAGGTTCCTCAAAAAGTTGAAAATAGAGCTACCCTATGACCCAGCAATTGCACTACTGGGTATTTACCCTAAAGATATAAATGTAGTGATCTGAAGGGGCACGTGTACCCGAATGTTTATAGCAGCAATGTCCACAAAAGCCAAACTATGGAAAGAATCTAGATGTCCATCAATAGATGAATGGATAAAGAAGTTGTGAAATACATACATACATACATACATATATATATAATATATATATATAAAATGGAATACTATGCAGCAGCCATCAAAAGAAATGAAATCTTGCCATTTGCAACAATGTGGATGAAACTAGAGGGTATTATGCTTAGCAAAATAAATCAACCAGAAAAATACAATTACCATATGATCTCCCTGATATGAAGAAGCTGAGAGGCCACATGGCAGGTGGGGGGGACTTGGGGTGTAGGCAAAGAATAAATGTAACAAGACGGGATTGGGAGGGACTCTTAATCTTATAAAATCTTATATAAGAGACTCTTAATCTTATAAAACAATCTGAGGGTTGCTGGAGGGAGAGGGGTATGGAAAGTGTGGTTGGGTTATGGACATTGGGGAGGGTATGTGCTATGGTGAGTGCTGTGAAGTGTGTAAACCTGACGATACACAGACCTGTACCCCTGGGGCAAAAAATACATTATATGTTAATTAAAAATAAATAAGTAAATAGAAAAAAGAAAAAAAATAGTGGTTTAAGAACTATAAATAGAAAATGAAAGGGAGTAAGTAACTCTTGGGTATAAAACTGCTTGTTGTAGAAATTCATAGACCTTAGTCACAAAAAGGAGATAGATCTCCTTTGGTCTCTAATAGCAATTGGCCACATTTCAGCTGAAAGCCACAGAGACAGAAATACTCAGAAGTCTTGTGTGGTCTTGTGAGTACGAGGTGGATATTGTCTGGCTCCGTGATTATAGAGGTCCTGAAGACTATGGTTAAGTCTTACCAGTATATGTGCTTAATGAGTCTCTGAATTTCTCCTTTCAGTTTGATATTCAGGACTTCATTAGCAATTTTCAGATTCCTTAGAATGCTTCTTTAATCTATCTTAGGACTGTATAAGAAAAATAAAACAGCATTTCTTTAAAATGAGCATCTAAAACTTCCTCAGTAACTCTCACAGCATTCTTTCCTATAGCCAGGATCCCCAACTGAAGGTTTTGGCAAATGCTCCTTTCTAAACGGCTTTCCTGTTGGGAAGTTTATGCCGCTGAGAGCCTAAGCCCACCCTCCAGGTGCACCCCCAAATATGACTATGTAACTTTGAGCTAGAGGACTTGCTATCTGCACACTTTTGATTTCTATGCAATAGCATCAGAATCTACCTAATGAGGGAATTTCTGCAAAATTATTAACAACAAAGACAACAACAATACTGGTTTCCAGTATCTAGTGAATGCTTATTACATATAGGCATTGATCTAAATATGTCACATTTTTACCAATTCCATATGCATAACCACCTTTAAAGGAGGTACTCTCATAACTTTTCCTTGAGGAAATATTAGAGGCAAATATAAATTATCTAAACTCACCACACTAGTAATGGTGGAGCTGGGGTTTGGGCCTAGACAGTCTGTTTTTTAGATCTTAGGCCACTTCTTGCTACATACACTATACTTGGTAACTCACTTGTGAAGATGCTAAATCCCAGTAGACCCTTGAACAATGCCAGGGTTAGGGGCTCTGGCCCCTGTGCAGTGAAAATTGTTTGTATAGTTTTTGACTTGCCTAAAACTTAACTACTAGTAGCCTATTGTTGACCAGAAGACTTGACAATAACATAAAGTCAATTAATACACATTTTGTATGTTGTATGTATTGTACACTGTGTTCTTACAATAAAGTAAGCTACAGAAAAGAAAATGTTATTATGAAGATCAAAAGGAAGAGAAAATACAATTATAGTACTACATTGTAAAAACTCTGTGTATAGGCAGTACTCCCAGTGGTCCCAGGAATCTGCCTCTTGCTTCAAACGGTGTTCAAACAGAACAGACTCAAGAATACCCCTTCTTCTAGCCTCCTACCACCCTCCAACCTCTTTCCAAGTTGCAAGTTTTAGAACCATCTTCTCAGCCATCCTCTACCTCAGAACCAGCTAACACCATTTTTTGAGCATAGATCCTTATTGCCAATCAACTGTGAGCTCTCAGATTCATCAGAATTATTCCAGGGAGGTGAAGACCACCATCAACCAATGATCAGCATGCATCTATGGGCCTCCTACACCTACCTCTCTCTGTGGTTCTATTTCCACAGTGATAGTATGGCTCTGGAGGGCATGGGCCACTTCCAGAGTCAGCTGAAGAGAAATACAGGGCACCAAGCAAAATCAAAGCAGTAACAGCACCATTCTTCAGGATGTGCAGACACCATCCCAAGATGAGTGGGTAGAACTCCAGAAGCCATGGAAGCTGCCATGGTCCTGGAGATGACCTCAACTAAGCCTTTTAGGAGCTACACTCCCTTGGTTCTGCCGGCACAGACCTCATCTCTATGACTTCCTGGAGACCCATTTCGTAGATGAAGATGTGAAACTCATCAAGAAGATTGCAACCACTTGGTTAATCTCTACCCGGTAGCTGGCTCCCAGGCTGAGCTGGGTATCTCTTCAAAATGCTCAACCTTAAGTACTACTAGGCATCTCCAGAGCCCAGCAAGCCTGTCTGGCATCACCTTGATGTCATGGCTTCTGCCTAATCCTCGCCCTGCAGCCATTAGGCAGCTTTTTAACCTAGACCTGGCCAAATGGAACTTAAGCTTTCTGCAGGAAAAAAAAAAAATCCACATACAAGTGGATTTGCACAGTTCAAATCTGCTTTATTTAAGGTTCAATAGTACTTCAAAATGAATTCAGATTTCTCCAGTAACCCTCTCTGTACCCCATTCTGGGTCTAAAACAAAGTTAACTATTCTTCTTTTCTCCCAAAGCATTACCCATTCACCACACTTGTAGTATTTAAATTATCTATTTACTCCTCAGTGTCTCCCACTAGATTTAAATTTCCTTTAAGGCAATGGTTTTAAACTGAAAGTGATTTTTGCTTGCCAGGACACACTTGGTAATATCTGGAGACCCTCTGAGTTCTCACAGCTGGCAAAAGAGTGCTACAACTATGTAGTAAGTAAGGACCTATGATGCAAATAAACTTTTTACAGTGCACAGGACAGTTTCCTATTAGAAAGAAATATCTGGCCCAAAATTTCAGCAGTGCTGAGGTTAAGAAACCCTTCTTAAAGGCAAGACCACTACAATCTTTATATTCAGCACCCATGGCAATATCTGGTACATAGTAAGTGCTATTGAACAGACTCAAAAGATATTGTAGGTTAGAAAATTATGCTCCATTTTCTATTAATTTGAAAATTGCTTCCCTAATCTTCCCAGGTTGAATTTGCTTCTCCATTGTCTATGAGCTATATTCCCTTAAGTCATCCATCAGACTGCAGAAAACCTCTCTGCTTTAATATGTTTTTTAGATGGTCACCTCTACAAGGCTTAAATATCTTTGCATCTCAGTGAGTTCTTAAAGATATTTTAAAAGCATACATAGAGAAATACCATAATTGGGTGACTTGTTAGGAATGCATAGTTTCTCTTAGCTCCAAATCCTGTAAGTCATGTAGCCACAAGGGGACCTATAAGCAGCAAAGTGTAAAATCAGCTGGGGGTGGGGGGTGAAGACTGGTGATGTACACCACTATTTTTTATTGTCTCGTTTTCTATTAGGTAAGCCTGTAATATTCCATTGTATATAAAATACTACAGCTGTTCCTACTCAAGTTTCTCCTAAACTTAGGTTTTCCCATTAAGGTTGTGATTTTATTTTCATCCGTCTTTCACAATTCTGAAAAAGCTTGTTGCCAAAACTGGTGTCAGGACACTCTACAGTAAGGACTTTCTTGCTTTTCTTGCAGAGGTATAAGCAAACATTCTCCTGTGAACTTGCTTCAGAAAGAGCTGTGATTTTTTTCTCATTGAAAACAGATGAAAGAGCATCAAGGGCCATAATTGGTTGCTCACATTCAAGAGCAAGAAAGTGAAAGTCTTTCTCATAAAAGGCATTTAAAAATGTCTGTTAAGTTTTATCAGGTTATTAAGAACATAGTCAGCTTCTTTTCATTAATATTTTGGTTTTATAGCAGTCTAATACTCTACTACTGATAGAATAATAATAATCCTCATGTCCCCCAAATTTTTGATGAATTGTAACTTGTACTCTTTTCTTAAGTTAGTATCTCAGCCTTTCTTAGACTGCTCAATCCTTCTTTCTAGTTTAAGATTTAATTAAGATGTTACCCTCACATTTTTTAAGCACTAGATTAATGATCATTTGTCATTAGATCATTCTTTACATAGAAGAAAATGTCAATACAACTTCCACCTTTAATGTGGAAAAAGGGGAACCCTCCCACATTGTTGGTGGGAATGCAAACTGGTTCAGCCACTCTGGAAAGCAGCATGGAGATTCTTCAAAAAGTTGAAAATAGAGCTACCCTATTACCCACCAATTGCACTACGGAGTATTTACCCTAAAGATACAAATGTAGTGATCCAAAGGGGCACGAGCACCTGAATGTTTATAGCAGCAATGTCCACAATAGCCAAACTATGGAAAGAGCCTAGACGTCCATCAACAGATGAATAAAGAAGATCTGTTTTACACACACACACCACACACACACACACACACACACACACACACACACACACACACGGGAATACTATGCAGCTATCAAAAAATACAAAATCTTGCCATTTGCAATAATGTGGATAGAACTCAAGGGATTATGCCAAGTGAAATAAGTCAATCAGAGAAAGACAAATATCATATGTTCTCACTGATATGAGGAATTTGAGAAACAAAGCAGAGGATCATAGGAGAAGGGAGGGAAAAATGAAACAAGACAAAACCAGAGAGGGAGACAAACCATAAGAGACTCTCAATCTCAGGAAACAAACAGAGAGTTGCTGGAGGGGAGGAAGGTGGCAGGGATGGGGTGACAGGGCAATGGACATTAGGGAAGGGTATGTGCTATGGTGAGCACTGTGAATTGTATAAGACTGATGATTCACAGACCTGTACCCCTGAAACAAATAATACATTATACGTTAATTTTAAAAATGAGCTTTAAAAAAAAACAACTTCCACCTTTAGCTATGAAAGAATAGCTACTAGCAGTTCAAAATTTGCACCAAAAACAACTAGAAAACATAGATATTTTTATTTATTTGACAGAGAGAGAGAGAGAGAGAGAGAGAGAGGGAATACAAGCAGGGTAAGCAGGAGAGGGAGAAGCAGGTTTCCTGCGGAGCAGAGGACCTGATATGGGGCTCCATCCCAGGACCCTGGGATCATGACCTGAGCCAAAGGCAGACGCTTAACCACTGAGCCACCCAGGTGGCCCCAGAAAAGATAGATATTTTTAAAAAATCATTTTAGAGATGTTAGAAAGCTTCAAAGCAGTCAGGATTTGAAAGCCCAAGCACTCAAAGAAACAAAACGGTTATTGGAATGAGCTTGACATCTAACATTCCAGTTTTCCCCTTTGAGACATTTGCTAAATCTTTAGGATTTGGTCAATATAGACAAGAGGCTGGTCAATAAAAGAAGGAGTAATTTCTCCTTCAGATGCAGATGAATGGAGCACTCAGTGGTTTCAAATTGATGGTGAAATAATTTGAATTCCAACCTGACAGAGGCAGCCAGGACTTGAGAGACCAAGAACCTGTACTGAAGAAAGGAAATTTTTTAATAAGTGGGTTATATAACACTTGCATGAGGAAAAAAAAATCTTGACTTTTATATCACATCGCCAAAAAAAAAAATCTTTTCCAGGTATATTTTAAGTTTTAGAGTAAAGTTCATAAGTGAAAACATCTACAAGATATCATGGGAAATTATATTAAGGTTGACAAAAAATTTTTGAATAGGATCTCAAAAGCACTAACCATAAAAGAAAAGATTGATCAACTGGGTTACATTAAAATTGAGAATTTTTTTCCAGAGGACAGCTTTACGAGAATTTAAAAAGTAAGCCATAGAGTGAAAGAAAGAAAGCAGTTTCAAATTCATATATCCAGCAAAGGACTTGTATCTAGAACATATAAAGAGCTCCTACAAATCAGTAATAAAAAAAATAGGCAACCCAGTTTACAAACTGAATAAAAGAGGGGCACCTGGGTGGCTCAGTGAGTTAAGCCTCTGCCTTCAGCTCCGGTCATGATCTCAGGGTCCTGGGATCAAGCCCCACATCCAGTTTTCTGCTCGGAGGGAAGCCTACTTCCCCTTCTCTCTCTGCCTGTCTCTCTGCCTGCTTGTGATCTCTCTCTGTGTCAAATAAATAAATAAAGTCTTCAAAAAAAAAAAAAAAGAAAAAGAATAGAATACTTTTACAGGAACTTTATAAAAGATGATATCAAATGGATAGTAAACATGAATATGTGCTAAAAATCATTACTCATCATGGAAATGCAAAGTAAAACTATAATGAAATAATACAATAATGACTAAAATTAAAGAAGGATAGCACCAAGTGTTCATGAGATTTTAGAAAACTCAAGCTCCTATAAAGTATTATGAAAATGGGAATTGGTACAACCATTCGGCAATACTGCTAAAATTAAATACATGCATAACTTTTGATCAAGCTCTTCTATTCCTATGTATCTACACTGCAGAGATATAAAAATATGCTCATCAGAAATACATGCTCGGGGAGCGGGCCAAGGACATTGGGGAGGGGAAGCGAACCATAAGAGACTATGGACTCTGAAAAACAACCTGAGGGTTTTGAAGGGTCAGGGGTGGGAGGTTGGGGCAACCTGAGGGTTTTGAAGGGTCAGGGGTGGGAGGTTGGGGGAACAGGTGGTGGGTAATGGAGAGGGCACGTTTTGCATGGAGCACTGGGTGTTGTGCAAAAAGAATGAATACTGTTACGCTGAAAAAATAAATAAAATGAGAAAAAAAAAAAAAAGAAATACATGCTCATCAAAAGACATTTTAGAGAATGTACATTGTAACACTGTTTGTGATACCCCCAAACTGTAAACGATACAAATGTCTTTTAACAGTAGAATGGATTAATAAACTATAATATATATATATTTAATAAACATATAATGTATTTTTATCCCCAGGGGTACAGGTCTGTGAATCGCCAGTAAACCATAATATGTTTTTATACCAAGTAATATTAACTAGTAATGAGAATGAAGTATTATTACCCAAAACAATATAATTCTTTGATAATCTCAAAGATTCTTTGATAATCTCAAAGAAGGAAAGCAAGCAAAAAGGAATACAGACTATACAACTTCATTTATTTAAAGTTCAAAAACACAGAATTAACTGGTGGCAAAGAAGTCAAGATAGTAGGCAACATCTCCTGCCTTTGGGAAGGGATGTTAAGAAGTAGAAAAGGCATGAAGGAGGATTCTGAGCTTCTGATAATATTCCATTTCTTGATCTGAGTAGTGGCAATGTAACCACGAGTGAAAAAATTCTCTGGGCTATACTCTTAGGATTTGGCATAATGTTATATTTTACACATGTATATTTTAGCATAAAGTTTATGCTTTAAAAATTCCATTACAAATCACATGACAAAACACTGTTCACGTCTTAGGAAAAGCCCATAGAAGTTATATTTAGTAGTCAGGTTGCAAAAAGGAATGTTGATCTCCACATATTATTTATTTTGATTAAGGTATCCTTTTCTTCTTCTTACCACATATTTTTACCACTTGACATTACATTATATAATAAATTGTTTATTGCTTGTCCTCCCTAACTCACAAGTTAATTACGTGAAGGCAAAGAGTCTATTTTATTCACTGTCTATTTACGCATACTTAGCATCTAAAATAATACATTTTAAAAATCCTTTTCAATATTTACTGGAGGAAGGAAGGAAGCAAGCAAGCAAGCTAGTTATGGCCATTAGTGGTCATTGATCCTTTCGTTTAAATTTTATTTGAACTTCTCATACACTAAACCGTATAGAAAGTCCTCAATAATTCCAGATCTTAAGCAACCTGCATGAGGTGAGCAATAAATAATTAAAAATGTTAAAATTCTTGAAGATGACCCCTTTACTCTGCTTAATAGCTACAATGAAGACACATAGGGAGAAAACCAGAAAGCATTATAAGGGAATTTTTTTAATTTAAGGGAATTCCTTGCCTGTCAGATTTCTCTCTACAAAATATTTAGTTTCTCAAAGGGAGAAAATAGTTTTCCCCTATCATTCAGAGAAGAAGAGGGATGAAAATATGGCTCAATGGCTATAGTATAATGACAGGACTAATGTCCAGAGTAATGTGACCATATGCGGATTGGTGTATACCTCTAACTGAACCACAGAGCAAAGGTAAAGTACTGGTGGATTATGAGCCCAACCTTATAGGCCTGGTGGCCCCAGAGCATGTGACCTCTAAGCCCGGATGAGCAGCACAGATGGAAAGCCAGAGAACTCAGGAAAAATCTGTGCAGCCTCCCTGGCATGGGGTGAGACTGTAAATGTGGCCCTGAAAAAGTGGGCAGAGAGAAGCAGCAGCAGTGGCCATTACAGGGCCTTATAGGGAAAGAGTGGGTCAATTAATACAAAGAATAAAGGAGAGAGAAACTGGAGCAGAAAGAAAAAGCTAACAATTAGAGCATTTTCAGGAGAAAGGGAAAATTAACATGTGCCCATCTGTATCCAGGGAAGAAAAGCTCACTTACATAACTGAGCACTAAGTAAAGACTGAATCACTTTACACAGAAAGATATAGGAAGAGGAAAGAGGAGGATGAGTGATAAAGGCAGTAAATCAAATGCTCAGGTACTTTTCCTCATTCAGAGGGCAAAGCTAAATGCACATTTGTGGTGCACTGTAACATCACTGATGTTCAATTTAGCTACTTAGTAAATTATTATTTCATTTTAAACCTAATTTTAAAAAATTAGTAAGTCTTCAAAAAGAATTCTAAAAGACTATTAGTTTAATACATATTTTTTTAAATTTCCAAATTCCAGAGGGGACCGATGCCCAGTAAGCCTGGACAGAACAGAGGCATGTACCCTCCCTAACCAGTAGAGAGGAAATGGGAGTGTTATGTGACAAATTCCCTAAGTAAGGGTGATTAGAGGGATGCCCATGGTCAAGATCATATTTGAAGGAGCAGAGTGAAACCTGGTACACAAATCTTCTTCTTTTGTACCCTTATTCTATGCAGTTAGGGTTTGGTCTTTCTTCATAAATATGGCTAAAACTGAGTGCTGAAATTTTCATTGGGTCAATAGACACTGCTAAAAATTCAAAATTAAAACTAATATTAGAACCTGTTAGAAGCTTCTTTTTTAAAAATGCAGGCTCACATAAAACATACCCTAGGTAGGTTATTAAAGCTTTAAGCTGAAATAAGTTTCTTTCCATAGAAGTTAAAATGTTAATGAAATGTCATTACCAGGGGCAAGGGGAAGGGAAGGATTAAACAAACTACTGTTGTGTAACTCCGACTTAAGGGACAATATCCATGATGAACCTATTATCTCTGTTTCCAGGCAAGATATTTACTGAATCTACTTTTTAAACCAGCCAAAATTGCAAAATGCAATTCACTCTTTAAATAATTGGAAATCAGTATTGTGAATAGGTTTTGATTGCTAGAAAAAAAATGTTAGCTTTTTCTTATTAGCAAGGCACAGCCGAAATGAAGATGGAAGACAAATAAAATATGGACTTGTTAATGGACCCTGGAAAAATAAATGAGGTTTTCTTAATTTCTTAGTGACTGTGGAGAGAGTATTTATGTCAAAATGAAGAAGACAGCTCTGTCACAGCTCTGAAAAGTAAGTAGGAAGCATATAGAAATGAATATTGAATTAGGTCTTGTCTTTCCTCTCTAGCAACTTTTTAAAGACTTTAAAAATTAAAAAAAAAACCCACTAAATACTAAATCACTTATTCAGGATTTATTTTTCTTATATTTGTTGAAGTCTTAAATATCTAAGAAATACGTTGATTCCAGAGGTCAACAGTCTTTTAAGGTATGTAATTTGGTATAAAAAGTCTTGGGGCGTTTGGGTGGCTCAGTGGGTTAAAGCCTCTGCCTTTGGCTCAGGTCATGATCCCAGGGTCCTGGGATCGAGCCCCGCATTGGGCTCTCTGCTTGGCGGGGAGCCTGCTTCCCCCCTTCTCTCTGCCTGCTTCTTGGCCTACTTGTGATCTCTGTCTGTCAAATAAATAAATAAAATCTTAAAAAAAAAAAAGTTGAGTGTTAAATCTGGAAATAGATGGAATAAAAGGCTCTACTCCAGAATGAACCTGTAACTGGTTGGAGTTGTTCGCTTAACTTCTGAGTGTTCATTTACTTATTTGTAAAGTAGAGAAAATAGTATCATCCAAGAGATCTCAGTACTCATTGTGAAAATCAAATTACATAACAGAAGGAACAGGTTATTGAAAGTCATTCTTCCTGTTTCTAGCATCTCATTTCTTGGCTGGACATTTGCTAACTTACAGATGCTTGTATGTCCACTACAGGGCTGCCACTTGAGTGAAGAATGATGAGACAGTGTATCAGGCTTTTCTAGAGAAACAGAACCAATAAGAGATAGATCAATCAATCCATCTATCTATTTATCTAACCACCCATCTAGAGATTTACTATGAGGAATTAGCTCACACAATTATGGAGGCTAAGCCCCGTTATCTGCCATCTGCAAGATGGCACCCAGGAAATTGGGTGGTATAAATTCTGTCTAAAGACAGAAAAAGATGAGATGTCCCAGCTCAATCAGTGAAGCAGGTAAAGGGATAAACATCTCCTTCCTCAGCCCTTTGTTTTAATCAGACCCTCAACAGTTTGGATGATGCCCTCCCACATTGTGTATGGCAATCTACAAAGTTTACCAACTCAGATACTACTGTCATCAGGAAACACTCCCACAGATACACACGGAAACAATGGTTAATCTGGGAACCTGTGGCCCACTCAAGTTGACACATAAAATTAACCATCACAGGCTGACATTAAAAGAACTTGGCAATAGTCCTTTAAGAGACTAGGACACACTTAAACAGAGACTAATACTTACTTCCTGCCTGGAGAACTAAGAATACAAAAGTCTGGCTAGAGCACCATAATGTCAAGGAAAGAAGAGAAGGTGCAATGGGCAGCTTCCTGTAAACTAACTGGACACACAAAGCTCACCAGAATTAAGCTATATTTAAGTTATACTCTTCCAAGTGGTACCTTGTGTCAAAATGCTATGAAGTATTGCCAAAGGTAAGAGCTTGGGAGTTAAGGAAATGCTTCACAAAAGGTCAGCAAGGGAATTCATTTCAGCTTCAAGGAATGATACTTAGTCCATTTGGGCTTCTGTAACAAAAATACCATAGACTGAGTTGCTTATAAACAACAAGCATTTATTTCTTACATTTCTGGAGGCTAGAAGTCCAAGATCAAGGTGCCAGAAGATTCACCATCTGGTATAAGCCCACTTTCTTCTAAGGGTAGGCAGGACTGCCATCACTCTCCAAGTCTAGTGCCAAAACTAAAGCTAAAGGGCCACATGGAAAGGTCCACTGAGAAGCAACACTAGAAGTCCATGGATTGAGAAGCAGCACTACAAGTCCATGGATTGAGAAGCAGGGGTAAATTATAATAGCATATTCTTATTGTCTTGAATTTATTTCCTTTTCAGAGTGTTAGCTAAACCGCATTCCAGTAATTGATCCTATCTAATAAAAAAACCAATGTGGTGTCAATTTGTTTTGGCATTTTTCAGTGTTCCTACCCACCTAGAGTTGGATAAAATATTTTCAAGTGTATCATTTTGTAAAGCTCTCCAGAGTGAAAAATGAGTTTGGTATAAGGTCATAATTTTGACGATGAAAATATTAGTCTTACACTTATGTTCCAAATTTCTATAATGATCTGAGGGGGAAAAAAAAAAAGAGAAAACTCTTGTCATTACAAACTGTGATCAATGAAAAATCTCATCCAAACTTTAAAACTAAATTGATTAGGTTGGTTAATTGATAATCTCTATTTTGTTCTCACGTGGCTTCTGTTAAATTTTCAAACCCATCTCTAAAAAAGATCTGTGTGGTACTTACTAGCCAGTCTCCCTGTCAGTGCACTCTTGTTTTAGGAAATGTGAGCCCCAGAGTCCCTACTGAGTGGGCAGGAAACTATGTGCCCCTGGGTCTAGTTCACTGGATGAGGGCAATTACCTGACCTAAATTGGACCAGTTGTAATTTCTGTCAAAAATAATCCAAGGACTTGGGGGCACCTGGGTGGCTCAGTGGATTAAGCTGCTGCCTTCGGCTCAGGTCATGATCTCAGGGTCCTGAGATCGAGCCCCACATCGGGCTCTCTGCTCAGCAAGGAGCTTGCTTCCGCCCCTCTCTCCCTGACTCTCTGCTTACTTGTGATCTCTCTTTCTCTGTCAAATAAATAAATAAAATCTTAAAAAAAAATAATCCAAGGACTCAAAAACGCTTGTCAATCTCTGTTGGGCATTTGACCCAATACAGTTGCAATACCAAGGTGGGGAGATAACTATGTTAGGCTTATAAGCAAATGGGGCAGAGGAGGTCTATCTGAAAAAATAGAATTATGAAGCAGACACACACAGAGGTTACCTTAGCAGAGAGATCTCACAGCCTACAAGACAGAAAGAGGGAAGAAGACTGCCTTGATTTCTGTTTTCTCTATTCTGCTTCCAAACCAAGTGACTGACAGCTAATTTATTCCTTTTATTCTAAAAAGATGTTCTTGCATACTTATAAGTTAGACATTTTAATTATATTTACTTAAGTGGTATCTAAGAGCAATCATTTTGCAATAAAGAATAGATTTTACCATCTCTAATTCTGTAATTCTGTGATGACATTTTGTATACAATCCATATTTAGAAATGAAGTTAAACCAAACCCTCATAAAGATCCTATGATATAGGTACTATTGTAATCACCACTTTATAAATGATAAAACTGAGTAACAAGAACTAACTTGTCCAATGTCATTCAACTAGTGTTTAAGGTCATTCAGTTAGGAATCAAACACAGACTTTGCGGCTCCAGGTTTCACACTCCTAAGAAGTATATAATTTACAGCATATTAATTGTTTTTCTATGATCCAAATAATAATATTTTAGAGAAGGCTTGTGGTAACTCATAATCTATCTAGAAATTGCATTAGGCAGAATAAATTTTTAAAAATATAGCCATTAGAACAAGCCTAAGAAAACTCTACGTATTTGGAATTATGAGTTTTACATGCAGATTAAAGTCATAAAACCTTTTAACCTTCCTTTATAGAATGCCTCATTGACCAACATTCCTCAGAAGAGTTACAAAGAAGACTGATATATGATAAAAATCATTATGAAAATTAGGAGATTTATTTTAATTTTCCAATGAATAAGCAAACATGAACTACCGAGTAATAAGACCAAATATTTATTAAGCACTCAAGAGAGTTTGAGTACAGTCGTGCATGGCTGAGAACCTCTTTCTCTTAAAATAATTTCTGTATATAGACTTCCTTCCTCTATAACACATATTTACTTAACATGAGACATCTGAAGCTAAGGCTATTGTGTGATTGAAATGACGTTTTAAAGTTTGGGGATTTTTTTGTTCTTGTTTTTGTTTTTAGTAAATCAGTACCATCTTAAGATAAAACCAAATATAAATTTTAAAAGTAAGTTTGAAAATGTTAATGACCAAAACATAACAACAATAAGCAATGCTGTGTTTTGGATCATTAAGAATTAGACAATAGTAATCTTCTGTGTATTCTCTGAATCCAAATCTATGAGGCCAGGAAAAATAAAGGGCAATTCCTGCCATGAAGAGCATACAATCCAGTTTGGAACATGAAAGGGGCCAACATGAAACAAGTGCACATTGACAAATGAGAATATGTTTTCCCCAACCCATTAAAAAGAGAGTGAGAGAGAAAGAGAGAGATCTGGTCAACTTTAAATAGAAGCATGCAATCCCGCCATACATTATGTGGTACAAAAATAAAAGTCTAGCAGGGAAAGGAGAGTGGTGATGTGCAGCAGGAAGATAAGTCCTTACCTTATCCTTACAAGATGAGAGTATTTCAATAAGCAGAAAGAAGGAAGGAGTCCACATTTAGTTCCAGAGAAGCAGCATTAACATAAGCTTAGAGACAGGCAGCATTATATTGTGATTATCTTTCCAACATCCATTCTTGCAACCATGTGGTTTATAAGATAATGGCCCTAGCTCCCCGCAATGAACTGGTCCTCAGGCAATTAGGGTAAATCCACCCTTCTTTCCATAGTGACTGGTCCAAACTGTCCAGATGTAAGCCAATCAGTAAATGGTATCCACTTGTTTCCCTGGTTCAAGGGAGGACTCTTGATTTTGTTTTGGGAAGGGATGCTTTCTCTCACATTGGTTATAATGAAGTTTGTGTTTCTCGTTATCATGGTATTCTTGAGTATTAAAACACAAAAAGTATGATTCTTCATAATGATGAGAAACAGATACTTTCTACTAAGGAAATATCATCATCATGTAATACCACTGATTTGTTATTCTAGTCACATCTTAAAATGGGGCATATATAAAGAAGAGTTTGTTTTGATAACATATCAACAATGAAAAAAAGTACAGAAAGGATTTGTAAAACATTTCAACTGTGTATAATATTGTCCAATCTACTTGACTTCAGTGATGACCACTTTATTAAGAGTGAAACATATTTTTTAAGTCTATCCTACAGAGATATTTTGAGAGCCAGTGTTTATGAAAGGAGTATGTTGTGATGCACAAGTTTAAGAAGAATATAAGCATAATTGCAGTAAAGATGGGATCGGGAGGGAGACAAACCATAAGAGACTCTTAATCTCACAAAACAAACTGAAGGTTGCTGGAGGGTGAGGTGGGTAGGGATAGGGTGGTAGGGTTATGGACATTGGGGAGGGTATGGGCTATGATGAGTGCTGTGAAATGTGTAAGCCGGATGATTCACAGACCTCTATGCCTGGGGCAAATAATACATTATATGTTAATAAAAATAATTTTTAAAAAATGAAAATCACTGCTAAGACATTCAATGGCCAAATTTATATTTCTTTTCAATAAATAAGTTTTTACTAAGGTGTTCTGGTTCCCAATACACCCAGAATACTAGTATAAAGCTTCTTTAATCAGTAGGAGTTTCTCTGAATCATTTTCTTTTCCTGCATAGTTGAATAGCATAACAAAGACAAAGTAAAAATAAAAGACTAACTTTATGTAACTCTTACTTCCAATAAGGAAAAGTACAATGCAACTAATTTGAAATTTGAAGAGATTAAAATTTCCTTGAAGTCAGTTACAATATTATTTCAAACAGCTAAATTTCTTATTTTTCTTATTGATATCTAACGTTCTTTCATATCTTGAAGTCAGTGATTTTTAATTAGAATTTGAGTCACTTACCTGTACTCTTTCTTCCCCATCCTGGTTCCCTAATCTCTAGTTTCATCATTTCACTTCCAGTCAGCACAATATATAAATACACAAAATCAATACTCAATTTGATAGATATAGGGCTAATTTTAATGAACTTTATATCAATCAAAACTTAAACCTTATTCCAAATGTTACCCGTATTTAAATGTCTTATACTACTTAGTGTCTAAAGTTCTTTGCATTTCACTCTCAATACGTCTCTCTCTTCACACTGCAAATGATAGCTTATTTTTGATTGGGAAACGTATGCCACTGAGTAAGCAGCAGCAATTGATTTTTTTTTCACCTCCATTACATCTTTCAAAATGTTTTTAATGTATGGAAGTGCCTTCATACCTACCGAAAAGAATACTAATTAACCCTTATAGACTAACAATTCTGGTTTATTAGACTTTCATAATATGTTCAGTTTTTGAACAGATTTTAAAAGACAAAATTTTATAAGTCAATAATGGTTTTTGGTTTTTTGTTTTGTTTTTTTTCTTTTTTACTACAGAACACTCATGAAAGAAATTGAAGAAGACACAAAAAGATGGAAGACCATTCCATGCTCTTGGATCAGAAGAATAAACATTGTTAAAATGTCTATACTGCCTAGAGCAATCTATACTTTTAATGCCATTCCAATCAAAATTCCACCGGTATTTTTCAAAGAGCTGGAGCAAATAATCCTAAAATTTGTATGGAATCAGAAGAGACCCCGAATTGCTAAGGAAATGTTGAAAAACAAAAACAAAACTGGCGGCATCACGTTGCCCGATTTCAAGCTTTACTACAAAGCTGTGATCACCAAGACAGCGTGGTACTGGCATAAAAAACAGACACATAGTCCAGTGAAACAGAGTGGAGAGCCCAGATATGGACCCTCAACTCTATGGTCAAATAATCTTCGACAAAACAGGAAAAAATATAGAGTGGAAAAAAGACAGTCTCTTCAATAAATGGTGCTGGGAAAATTGGACAGCGATATGTAGAAGAATGAAACTTGACCATTCTCTTACACCGTACACAAAGATAAACTCGAAATGGATAAAAGACCTCAACGTGAGACAGGAATCTATCAGAATCCTAGAGGAGAACATAGGCAGTAACCTCTTCGATATCAGCCACAGCAACCCTTTCAAGATATGTCTCCAAAGGCCAAGGAAACAAAAGCGAAAATGAACTTTTGGGACTTCATCAAGATCAAAAGCTTCTGCACAGCAAAGGAAACAGTCAACAAAACCAAAAGGCAACCCACGGAATGGGAGAAGATATTTGCAAATGACAGTACAGACAAAAGGTTGATATCCAGGATCTATAAAGAACTTCTCAAACTCAACACACACAAAACAGATAATCATATCAAAAAATGGGCAGAAGATATGAACAGACACTTCTCCAATGAAGACATACAAATGGCTATCAGACACATGAAAAAATGTTCATCATCACTAGCCATCAGGGAGATTCAAATTAAAACAACATTGAGATACCACCTGACACCAGTTAGAATGGCCAAAATTAGCAAGACAGGAAACAACGTGTGTTGGAGAGGATGTGGAGAAAGGGGAACCCTCTTACACTGTTGGTGGGAATGCAAGTTAGTGCAGCCACTTTGGAGAACAGTGTGGAGATTCCTGAAGAAATTAAGAATAGAGCTTCCCTATGACCCTGCAATTGCACTGCTGGGTATTTACCCCAAAGATACAGATGTAGTGAAAAGAAGGGCCAGCTGTACCCCAATGTTTATTGAAGCAATGGCTATGGTCGCCAAACTGTGGAAAGAACCAAGATGCCCTTCAACAGACGAATGGATAAGGAAGATGTGGTCCATATACACGATGGAGTATTATGCTTCCATCAGAAAGGATGAATACCCAACTTTTATAGAAACATGGACAGGACTGGAAGAGATTATGCTGAGTGAAATAAGTCAAGCAGAGAGAGTCAAGTATCATATGGTCTCACTTATTTGTGGAGCATAACAAAGAACATGGAGGACATGGGGAGATGGAGAGGAGAAGGGAGTTGAGGGAAACTGGAAGGGGAGATGAACAATAATGGTTTTTTATCTGTAAAAAATAGTTCTCTAAACTCCTAAAATAATCGCTTTTACAAAAACATGAAATCTAAAACTTTGAGAAACAGAAATTCCATCTCTTTCAAAAGTATTTGTATAACTTTTTGCTGAAATCCTCAAAATATTACCCAATAGTTTGTTAACAAAGCCAAACCAAGTCTATGTGGACTCACTGTGTTGAGGGAGAGTGCCTCCTTGATCGAGTCTTAGCAGTGTCTTAGAAGAATAATGGCAGAAATTAGATATTTATAAGACTTTGAAGTTTGAGCTCAAGTGACTAAAGGTGGGCCTATCTAACCAGGGAACTGACCAGGATTCAATAAAAAATTTGTGATTATAATAGTTTAAGATTGATAGACATAACAAAGCAAGTGGCCTTAAGCA
This sequence comes from Meles meles, assembly GCF_922984935.1. NCBI lineage: Eukaryota > Metazoa > Chordata > Mammalia > Carnivora > Mustelidae > Meles > Meles meles. The sequence continues at coordinate 31,077,632 of NC_060070.1, forward strand.
AATCTTGGAAAGTAAATTCCTGTTTGATAAGTAATCAGTATATCCAAGTGAGCAGATTTTTGTCTACAGTAAGTTGATCTAAAATGCCTAGAGGGAATGTAATCAGTGAAGTTATTTATTGGTTTATGGCATTATTTCTCCAAGGCAAAATTTTCTTAAAACAAAATTTTCTTAAAACAAGCAACTAAGACAGGTTGACATAGTTGATCTAAAATCTTATTGAAATCCTGTTGAAACAGATAGTACACTACTCCATCTTCCCTTTTGATCACTCTTCAACCTGATATAGAGTATCAGAAAGATGGTTATAATAAGGGGAAATTATTTTTTTAAAGATTTTTTTAAATTTATTTATTCGACAGAGAGAGACCACAAGTAGACAGAGAGGCAGGCAGAGAGAGAGAGAGAGAGAGAGGGAAGCAGGCTTGCCGCCGAGCAGAGAGACCGATGCAGGACTCGATCCCAGGACCCTGAGATCATGACCTGAGCTGAAGGCAGCGGCTTAACCCACTGAGCCACCCAGGCGCCCCAATAAGGGGAAATTATTAAATAGATGTTTGTAGAGTCATCATTACATATCATTATATACATTACATTACATATCATTACATATTGGTGGTCATTTCAACCTTTACATACACCAGGTTTTCTTTTGTTCTTGTTGTTGGACTATCATTTGATAGAACAATGCCTATGAAAGCCATTTAAAATTCTAGAGGTTACATATTTGAACATCATAACTCAGTCAAATACTAAGAATACTGATCACATTATATCGTCCACATGTAAGCCAAAAACCAAAGGTGGTCTAAATAACTCAAGAGAATAGACTGCATCCACAGTAGAGCTTACAGACTAGATATGGGCATATTATCCAAATTACCTAATCTCATAATTTTCCTTTATTTTTTCCTGGACCCTCTTAGTAATAATAAAATTTTCAGAACTATCTATTGAGAATAAAATTCTCAGAAATTATCTATCTAAATATATATTAGAAATATATATATTTACTGTAAATATATATTTTTTTCCTAAAGTGGTATATGTAATAGCTCTGAAGTTTGGTTATGTCTAGTTCTTTTTACTTTGTGGACAGAAGGAGTTCTATGGATTTCTGACATTACCTAACTCCCTTTTCAATCTCTGAACCATGGCATGTTAAGATTTCTATGCATCTAGTGAAGAGTAATATAAAGAGGCTAAGGACAGATGGAAAAATATCCATACTTTCCTTTGAATTCGGATCACTATAGAGATCTGGTTTTTCCTCCTTCTTGAAACAAGCTACATAGTAATCTTTTTCTCTGAGAGTAAAATAGTAGACCCGAAGGTAGACTGAGTGATATCAGAGACTACTGAGTACTCTGAAACAGGCATCAATTTACTAATATATTATATTATACAATTTACCTGTCCAGTTTATTGGCAGTAGTCAGTAGACTTTTGTGTTAGAAATTTGATACTTATGGTAGGGGGAATCTCCTGGCAAGTTCTTGGACAAAATACCCTATGTGGATGCCTAGTTTTATTGTATAAAATTTTGTATTTTTCAGGGGTATTTAAATACTAGGTGAGAGAATATATAGTAAAGATGCCATGAAATAGATGAAATATTATATCTTATAGGAGACTCCAAAATTTTCCTACATGGTAAACCTTGTTTATAAGGTGTGTAACATAAGACGGGTATTCAATAAATTCCACAGGTTTATTTTCTGAGTCTTACTCCTGTGAAAGTTCAGCTATATAGAGGTGTTCTTCTATGAGTTATGTCTGGGTGTTATAGAAACTCTCCTTCCTACCCTTTAAGTATGACATAAATGGTGATTTTGTTTTTGGTTATCTGTCTGATGTGCTGTCTTCCACACACAACAAAAATAAACAAACAGCAACAACAAAACCAAACCACACATTAATAATAGAGGCAAATGACTGATGAAACCAGACGCTTTATTGTAAAGGACTAGAACTAAAACAAGTTAGTTGACACTCAGAAAAAATGGTTGCAAGCCCAGCAATTTGTTCAGTTTGATGTTTTACCCAAATCCAAATCATGAACAAATTGCATCCAGGTGTTCGGCTTATTCTTAGAATTGAATAAGAATACAGAAAAGTGGAGTGCTTGGGTGGCACAGCTGACTGAGTGGCCAATTCTTAGTTTCAACTCAGGGTGGTGAGGTGGAGCCCCACATGGGGCTCCACTCTCAGGATGGAGTTTGCTTAAGACTTTCTGCCCCTCCTCCTTCCCTCTCTCTCTCTCCCTCTCTTAGTCAATTAATCAATCCTTAAAAGAAGGAGAAGAAGAGGAAGAAGAAGGAGGAGGAGGAGGAGGAGAAAGAGGAGGAGGAGAAGAAGAAGAAGAAGAAGAAGAAGAAGAAGAAGAAGAAGAAGAAGAAGAAGAAGAGAAGAAGAAGAAGAAGAAGAATACAGAAAGCACACAGTTTAAAGAATGGCAATTTGTTTCTAAGCTCAAGGCTTTGAAAAATTTTCTAACGGTCCCAACGAAATGAATACCTTTATCACTGGAGATATGGAAACATTAAATCAAGAAATGTGTTTGCGGGGCGCCTGGGTGGCTCAGTGGGTTAAAGCCTCTGCCTTCGGCTCAGGTCATGATCCCAGGGTCCTGGGATCGAGCCCCGCATCGGGCTCTCTGCTCAGTGGAGAGCCTGTTTCCCCCTCTCTCTCTGCCTGCCTCTCTGCCAAATCTTGTGATCTCTGTCAAATAAACAAATAAAATATTTAAAAAAAAAAAAAAGAAAGAAATGTGTTTGCTATTGTCAAAACTATAGCTGCCCAGAAAGGAAATGCTTTGATCTACTCTAAGAATAAGCTAACAATGACCAGAATGACATATTCAAAACTCATATGATGAAGGATGTTAGTAGACTTATTGTGGTAACCATTTTAACATATATAAATATTGAATAATTATGCTGTATATCTGAAACTAATGTAGTGGTATGTTTCAATTATATCTCAATTTAAAAAATAAAGAAGGAGGTAATTATATGACCTCCTTTAAAAATGTTCACAGGGACTTTGAGCCTTGGGCTCGTGTCCATGCCCCTTCTATAGAGACACGTATCAGACATGTATCCTTAGTAATCTTCATAAAAATATCCTCACCAATATTTATTGACTGTGGTGGTCAATTTGTCTTTATTGTGGTAAGTGGTTTGAAGCGAAATTTTTGGCAAGATTCTAGTTAAGATCCTCTAGTGTCACCAAGTATCCACTCTGAAGTATCAGAGATAATCTTTATGCAATTTACAGCTGTTATTTCTCCAATTACTCTTCAGATTCTGGAGTCAATCACTGGCATGCTGTAAAACTTCTTTCAGCCTCTCAGAAGAGTTAGCTTCTAGGACTATCCTAAGGGCTAGGACCTTAGTAAGGCCTACCTGCTATATTCATTATCTAGGCATTTCCTTTGGCTTTTATGCTATCTGTTTTTGCATGGCTTCAACATTTATGATAGTCATCCATTTAGGAAGTACAGGAGAATTTAGGAGTCATTTAATCTGTTAACCAGTTTAATTGGGTTAATGGCTGGGGTCAAAAACCTTCATTGTTACCAATTCACACTCATTAGGATGGCAATTATCAAAAATATGAAAAATAACAAATATTAGTGAGGATGTGAACAAGTTAGGACGGTAGTGCTTTACACAATAGTGCTTTTCTGTTAGGAATGTAAAATGATACAGCCACTGTAGAAAATAGATTTATGTTATATTAATATGTTTATATTAATATATTATATGATGCTACATGATATAAGCCAGAGAGAAAAGGAAAAATATCACATGATTCCACTTACATAAGGTACCTAAAAATTCACAGAGACAGAAACTAGAATAGAGGTTACTAGGGCTAGGGGGAGACAACAGTGAGGAGTTATTGTTTCATGAGAACATAGTTTCTATATGGGATAATTAAAAAGTTCTGGAAATAGGTCATGGTGATTGTTGCACAACACTGTGCATGCACTTACTGCCAATTACTGGTACATTTAAAAATGGTTAAAGTGGTAAATTTTTTGATATATGTATAGATTTGTTGTGTCCCCCACCAAATTTAAATACTGAAATCTTAATCTCTAATGTGATGGTATTATGAGGTGGGGACTTTAGAAACAGATTAATTCTCTTATAAAAGAGACACCATAGAGTTCCTTACTTGTTCTGCCTCTGAAAACATAATGAGAAGATGGAAGTCTATAAACCAAGAAGCAGGTCCTCACTAGACACTGAACCCTCTGGCACCTTTACCTGGGACTTCCCAGACTCTAGAACTATGAGAAATAATGTCGTTTAAGCCATCCAGCCTATGGTATTTTTTTATACCTTCCCAAATGGACTAAGATATGTGTGAGTGTGTGTGTGTGCATGTGTGTATTGTAACCATAGTTTTAAAAAAAAATCTCCTGTTTTTCTAAAGCATTTCAAAATCATGGATTATTCCAATGGACTACCAGGTATAAGTATACATATACTAACTATTTTCTCTTGTCAATTTGTAAGCTCTGGCAAGTACACAGAATTCTACTATTTGGGCTAAACTTACTTCTGATAATAGGCTATGTTCTTTTTTTTTAAATTTAACATTTATTTATTTATTCATTTGAGAGAGAGTGTGTGCACACCAACAGGGAGAGGGACTGAGGGAGAGGGGCAAGCAGATTCCTCACTGAGTGTGGAGCCTGATGCGGGGCTCTATCCCATGACTCTTGAGATCATGACCTGAGCTGAAGACAGACACTTAACTGACTGAGCCACCCAGGCACCCCATGATAACAGGTTATATTTTAAGAGTTAATTGAAATCTGTTATGGCACACCTTGCCTAAAATTTTCCAGTTTCAGAATTAAGAGACAGCCAATCAACAAATGATATTAAATCAAGATTTTCTAGGGATGTTTTTAATAAGTCTGTTCAAGGCATAGTCAGTTCTTGAACAGAAGGTAGACAGTCATGGGATTCCCTTCCTTTGAGTAATGAGAAAAGATTAGTAGTATTTAAATTAATCCAATGGTGGATACAGTGTGTGAAGGGGAAAGTGATAAAATTTCATAGTAATTAAGCCTGCTTGCTGAAAATTTTATCTATGTTCAGTAAGTGACAAATATTATGCAGAATGAGACATCATCAAGTTAAAGAACATCCTAAAACCAAGTCATTAAAAGCCTCCACTTGTTTGGGTGCTGCTGCTTAGACAAGGAAACTATGGGTCTAGGGAAAGGTGGAAATAAGCAATTGGTCTGTGATGATGCCCATGGGTTTGCATCAGAACACTAAGGGATAATCCAGGACATTCCTGTACCAATAGGTAGAAAATTTTATAATTAGGAAGACATAGAACATGGGGATTTTGAAGTGTTTGAGTCAGAAAATTGCTGTTAATATTTAGATTCTCAGGAAAGAATTTCAGCTACCAAGGACTAAGTAAGTCATATAGAGATGTGATTTTTTTTTTTTTTTTTAAGTTGGGAACCCACTGATTGCAGTAACCGGTGAAAACCAGAACAATAATAACATTATTAAGTTATCTCTTAATAATCTGTCTAGGAAAGTTCTGAGTGGCTTGTAATCTATCAAAAGTAAAAATTTATTCCCTTTAAGATAAATTATGTTCTCCAAAATAGAGAGCCTGAAAATAAACCCATAGTTACATGGTCAATTAATCTTTGACAAAGGAGGCAAGAATATACAATGGGAAAAGATAGTCTCTTCAACAAATGGTACTGGGAAAACTGAACAGCTATGTGAAGAAGAATGAAACTGGGCCACTTTCTTACACCATATGCAAAAATAAATTCAAAATGTATTAGGGACCTAAATGTGAGACCTGAAACTGTACAATCCTAGAAGAGAGTACAGGCAGTTATTTCTCTGACATTGGCACAGAAATATTTTTCTAGATATGTTGCCTAAGGTAAGGGAAACAAGAGCAAAAATAAACTATTGGGTCTACATCAAAATAAAAAGTTTCTGTGCAGCAAAGGAAACAATCAACAAAATTAAAAGACAACCAGCTGAGTGGGAAAAGATATTTGCAAATGACATATCCAGTAAGGGGTTAGTATTAGAAATATATAAAGATCTTGTAGAATACAACACCAAAAACAAAAACCAAAAAACAAACCAAAAAACCCCAAATAATCCAATTAAAAAATGGGCAGAAGGCATGAACAAACATTTCTTCAAAAACATACAGATGGCCAATAGACACATGAAGAGGTACTCAACGTCACTCATGATCAGAGAAATACAAATCAAAACTGCAATGAGGGGCGCCTGGGTGGCTCAGTGGATTAAGCCGCAGCCTTCGGCTCAGGTCATGATCTCAGGGTCCTGGGATCGAGCCCCGCATTGGGCTCTCTGCTCCACGGGGAGCCTGCTTCCTCCTCTCTCTCTGCCTGCCTCTCTGCCTACTTGTGATCTCTCTCTCTGTCAAATAAATGAATAAAATCTTTAAAAAAAAAAAAAACTGCAATGAGGGGCGCCTGGGTGGCTCAGTGGGTTGAGGACTCTGCTTTCGGCTCAGGTCATGATCCCAGGATCCTGGGATTGAGCCCCACATTGGGCTCTCTGCTCAGCAGGGAGCTTGCTTCCTCCTCTGTCTCTGCCTACTTGTGATCTCTATCAAATGAATAAATAAAATCTTAAAAATTAATTAATTAATTAATTAATTAAAAGCAAGTTGGAGTTGGAATTTCTTTTAGAAGCTTCTTCATAACGATAAAATCAATACGAAAGTTGGATATCTGGGCTTGGTTTTAGAATGAGAAAATCTATGAAAGTCTAACAACAATCCATCTAAATAAAGCATGTAATGCACCTTGTGTCTGACTGGCTTGCATCTGCCACATCACACAGCCTCTCCATCAGAGTCAGTCAAGTACACAGACCTGAAAATCTGTGATGCAGAATAAAGTTCTGGAGAGGAGGTATCTTCCATAATCACGTTTTCATGGGAAAAATAAGTCAAGGCTTGCCTTAGTCTTGTAAGACTCCCACTGATAAGTAACATAAGATAATATTTGTTTAAATGAAACTAGCCTGAGTAAAAATTTCCATAGTCCTTAGTCCCTGGGGGAGAGAAATAGGCTTATTGGAGCCTATGCCCTTTCTCTTTCTTCTTACGTCTCTCTCTCTCTCTCTCTCTCTCTCTCTGTATGTCTCTCTCTTTCTGTGTGTATGTGTCTGTTGTTGTCCCTCTCTCTCTCTCACACACACACAAAGACGAAGACAAATAGTAGAGATGTTAGCAACAAAGCATATTTTCAGTAAGGATAAAAGCTTTCAAATCTTATCAGATAATAAAGACATCCATTAAAAAATTCTATTTCCTGGAAGAGAATATAAACTCGGCATTTCTTACAATACGGGGGGGGGGGGGGGGGGGAAGGAACAAGATTTACCCTTTCCCCACCACAGCAGAGACCACTGAGCTCCAGGGACATCAGCACTGTTTCTGGATTTGAGGGCCTTAAACACAGTGGTAAGACAGGGTCTCAGTTAAATCTCAGTAAAACCGCCAAGATCTATCTTAACCAATATGATAGAATTGAGCCACAGATGGATATTTAATTTTAAGTTTAAAGTAACTGATACTAAGAAGAATTAAAAATTAGTTCCTTAGTCATGCTTAGCTACATTTTAAGTGCACATGTGGTTAGTGACTACTATATTGGATATTTCTAACATTTGTATGAACCTCTACAGGAAATCACTTTTCCAGATTGTTGAATTTAACAAAATATCACCAAATGACTTGATAATTAAGGAAAAATAAGTTCATTTGAATTCACTATAATAGGGTGAACACCACCTTTGCAGAATCTTATCAGTGTGTCAGAAAAGTGACTCAGATCAAGCTGGTTAAAGCAAGGTTTTTGAGGCAGGAAACTGGTTAGGATTGAGCAAAGTTTGTGATATAATAGTTCTAATTTGGTTAAATACAGAAAATGAGGGTCCTCAAATGAATCTTGATAAGTAAATTCTTATTTAATAAGCAAATGGTTGCCCCAAGCAAGCAGACTATCGTCTCTGATGAAACTGATCTATAGGAATATAATATGAAATTATTTCTGCTTTATAGTATTATCTTTACCAGGCAAGGTAAGCTAAAGCAAGGTTGAGTAAGTCATGTTCACACAGTTCTCATGGTGTTTAAACACAAACTAACAAAGATACCATTTTTAACAATATATCAAAATAGAACTGTTTTCTTTCAATAAAATAAAAATGAAATAAAAATTTTTAAATAATAAAAATGTACCCCAAAATATTGTTTGCATTTAATATGTAAAGTTTAATTCATAAAAGCATCAGAAAAAGAAGAAATCTGAAATACATTTTAACATAATTACAATAAGGTTATTTAAGTCTTCTATAAGAGGAGGCAATCTGAACTTTCTTTAGACTAATTCTGATGGGTCACAATTAAGAAAGATTTACATAAAGGGAAATTATGTTTAAGGAAATTCCAACTAACTCAATTTTCCATCACTTAGGAAAACTAAAGGAAGATTTCTTTAAACTAGCATTTCTTTAATAATATTATTATCAGGTTTATCTCTAACTAGGATACAGTCTGCAGGCAAAAGTCAGCTTTTTAAAGAATTTTAAAATAGCATCCCCTAAGATCAAGTCTCCACAGGCCAACAAATTAATCCCAATAAAATATGAGGAAAAATTTTTTAAAATAATAATGAAATTACCCTACTGAGAAAATTTTCCATTAAAAATAAATAATTCAAGGCAAAAGAAGAAAGCAGAACAAGTAGGGAGTCAGTTTTTCCCCTGGGATAGATATCCTAGAAGTACAGGAAGATTATCATCTGTTCTCAAGGAGAATTTTTTTTTTTTGTCATTTGATTTATTGAAGGATTGTAGAATGAAGAAGCAAAAATGAAGAGAAAATTTTAAGTGTGACACCTAGAGGACAAGATCTGATTGAGTACCATACAATATAGTGAGGACACAGAACAGAAAATTAGAGAAAATTACAGATATCATATACTATTAAAAAGAAATATTTTGTTTTACAATCATATGATGTCTTTGAAATTAGTTTATATTTAATGTGAGGGGAAGAGGAATTGTCTTTGGCTGGAGATATAACTGTATTTAGAGGAAGGACTGTTAAAAAAAAAAGTGTGTTGGTTATTAAATGGAAATAAAAACCAGATAAGCATTTAAGCCATGTCCCAGCTATGGAGGATGTGGCCAATGCAGTTACATGAGAATGAAGTTCTGCCTAAGGTTTGTAAATAAATACCCTAACTTGGTTTGTGTCATGCTCTTCTTTGCAACACCCAGAGACCCAGACCAATAGTTTTAGAGTGGGTCTCATGGATATTAGCAACTACTAAATAAGAGTAGAACAGGAGGTTGAATTCTGCAGGAAAACTATTCAAATCATTAAATGATAGGAATCATTCAATCCTATTGACTGGATAGAAGCAATATATTATTGAAATGATGTTATGGAATATCTAGAGAGTAAAACAAGTGATAATTGAAGGGCTCTACATAGAAGAAATTAACAAAGAAAATAAGTACAAATGTGATTCATGAATGAGATAGTATAGTCCAACTTGAGAATTATAAGAATCAAAGATAGAATCAAAGTTACCTAGAAATTATTTAAAGATGTGTTTATTTATTTTAGAGAGAGAGAGACTGTGGGGGGTGGGGGAAGGGGAGAGGGAGAATGAATTTCAAGCGACTTTTTTGAGCACAGAGCCCAATGCAGGGCTTGACTTCATGACCCTGAGCTCACAACCTGAGCCAAACCCCAAAGTTGGACGCTTAACAGACTGCACTGCCCAGGTGTCCCTAGAAAGGTTTTTTAAGTATCTGAAACCTGAAAGGATTTATAATGCCTTTAAGTAAAAATGAAAAAGCAAGTAGCCATTTTAAGATATAGCCTAGTGAAAGGCTTAAGTATCCAAGAAGAATTCTCTATGCTTCAGAAGCTTTTCCAAAACAAAAACAGTACTATAACCTGAGTCAAATTTAGGATATTGTCAGATTGCTCAATTACAGTAAACCAAATTATAAACTATGTAGTTGTATTTTCAGAATTATCAAACCAGTGTTCTTATCCTGACCATTTTTGTGAATGTATTTGTATGAAAAGATATATATCATGTATTGCATTTGTGCATTTTCTACCCAAAGGGCCCATAGCTTTCATCAGATAAAATCACATACCATTGCCATTTTCTTACACTTTTTGATGAATACCCATTACGTTCTTTGTGAAAATATCAAAGTGCCATCTTTCCCTGGCCCATAAATGAGCATGTAACTCAACCTAAACCAACCAGTTTTCTTCTCTCCCATCTCTCTTCCCTTCACCTTTCTCTCTCCCCCACTTCACTCTCCTCCCTCTCTCCCCCTTTTAAAATTAAGTCAAGTGATACAAAGCCAGTAAATACTAGTACATTAATGAAGCCCTTCAAAAGATGCCAAGAGAATGAAAACAAAAGCTACAAAATGGGAAAACACTTGCAAATCACATATTTTTAAAAGATTTTATTTATTTATTTGACAGAGAGAGACAGAGAGAGAGAGGGAACACAAGCAGGGGGAGCAGGAGAGGGAGAAGGAGGCTTTCTGCCAAGCAGGGAGCCCGATGTGGGCCTCAATCCCAAGACTGTGGGATCATGACCTGAGCCAAAAGCAGATGCTTAATGACTGAGCCACCCAGGTGCCCACAAATCACATATTTGATAAAGGATTTGTATTCAGAACATATAAGAACTCCCAAAACTTAATAATAAAAAAGCAACCCATTTTTCCCAATGAGCAAACATAAAAATACAGCCAAAGTAGTACAGAACAATAAAATAATGTTTTCATCTATCAAAATGACATATTGCATGTTCCACAGCAAGAACATGTAAGGACAAGCACTCATACTTTTGTAGTAAGTAAACTGGTAAAACTTTTTTGGAAGGATACTTTGATGTTATTTATTCTAGAGCTTAAATACGTTCATATTTTTTACCCATATACTCCCTTTTGTATAGATAAACCAAAGAAACCATTTTATATATATAGTCAAAGACATGTATTTGAAAATATTCTTTATAGCTTTTTTTTTAAGATAGAGGAGAATGGAAATAAACTAAAGATACAACAATAGGGAAAAATCATATAAAATATAGTACAGGGATACAATGAATTTGGCAGCCACAAAGAATATTAAGTATATTAAGATAAGAAACATAAGATACTTAAGTTTTCATGTTAAATAAAACTATATATATACACACATTTTACATATATACATCACACATTTTATATTTATACACATACTATATATATATATATATTCACACACACATACACATTAAATATATGTTTAAGTGTGTTACTAACTCTACCTCAGCATAGGAAACCATCAGAACTGAAATTTAGAAAATGTTGCCTCTTGTTATTTATAAAACATGGGATTCTGGACAATGTTTTTAGATTATGGATTTTTGTCTTCTTCATACTTTATGCTGTAATGTTTTCTACAATAAATATGTATTTCCTTTATATGGAAATATACATTTGTTCCATTTATTTTGGGTAGTAGAGCCATCATTCAAGTTGGTGGCCTTCTGTCACTGATTCATCACAGGGGAATACAAAGTTGAAATATAGATCCTGCTTTGTAGTAATCTTTTCAAAACACAGATAAAGAATACTAACCCCCATCAGCATGTTCTTCCAGAAAACTAAATGAAGTGACTCAATTTCTAAAGTTTTACATAAATACATTTTTAAGGTTGACTTTGGGAGTTGAAGGCAGACAGGTAGAGTGAATCAAATAATCTTTCTTTGGCCCTGGAGGATGGATGAAAAATACATATGGCTCAGTGCTGGGTTGACTAATAGATTTTTACCAGAAAAAAAAACAGACCTTATTTTGTTCAATCTTCTCCTTGTATAAATGGAGGATCTAAGAACTTACGATCTCCATGTTTTTAAAAAATCTTAATTTCAGCTCATTATTATTTTCTATCCCTGGATTCAAAATACCTACAACTACTCAGAATTTCATTGGGACACAAGATAGCTTTCCTATTTGTTGTGATAAAAACATAAATAGGAATCAGTGCAACCTGCAGAATAAATGATGGTCACAATTGTGGCCCAAAATACACTGGAATGAACCTCTGCTGGTTTCATTGCTAGAAACCAGCTCCCTTCCAAAATGTGCTGCAGTGAGTTCTGATAATTTTCCAGGTGCTACCTCCCATGTGCTCTTGTGTCCTGTCAGCAGTTTCTTCCTCAGACCAGCACTGCTATGTTGATGCTGAGGACCCTCCTAAGGTTATCTTACCATTGATCACAACTGTCCTCACCCAGTGGTGACCTCCACTACTATCGTTTGACTTCAGAGAAAAACTTCGCTCATTCATCATCTACTTCATCATAAACATTGGTCAGGTACTTCTTGTTAATCCTCCCCAGCACACCATCAACCCCATAGTTACATGGGAAATTGACATTTGTAACATGTCTTTATTGAAAGGTCAGGGATAACATAAAGACAATATAAGGGAACCTACAACTACCATAACCATCATTTGAGTGAATCTGACAGTAGTAGGAGCAAGGGGTTTTCACCACAGAAGAGGCGGGGAAGGAGCTGTTAGGACACAACTCTATTCCCCCTGCAGCATCTATATACTCTTATGAGAAGATAAGCCATGTTTTTTCCAAATGCCCAGAGTCTTACTCTTTTTTTGGATGCCCATTTCCTTCTCAATAATTAATCTAAGTCTTAATAATTCCTTAATCTCAGATAGGAATACTTTTCCCATGACTAGCTTTTACTACCTTGGCTCACTTTGAGAGTCACTGTTTCTGCACTGTTAGAATACTTACATTTGTAACACTGGAGTATAGGTATTATATTACAAGTTCTTACCTTACATTGATTTCATTTATCTAAATTCTGTCACCATAGCTAGATGGCTAAAATCCCAAAGACAGGAACTAGTATTTCTTTTTCATTCTTTATAATACTTTGCACAATACTGGACACAGAGTAGGCTTTTGATACTCAAAGATTTGAATGAATTTGACTTACTTGACTAGGATAATTTGAGATTTGAGATACGAAGGCAATGGTCTTCTTCAAATGTTTATTATCTCTTTTTGGTGATGTAATGTAAATGCCTTAGCCTTAAATACAAGAGTGAACATAAATCATTCTAAACACTATCAGGAAATAAGAAGGAATGGAATCTAGGATTAGAGAAGAAATAACTAAGTATCCACATGATTAGTTACTTGACATTTGCAATCCTGTGTTTTTTTTCTTTATACATTTTGCTTAAGCTTTTAATGACAAAATAGTCTTTGAAAAACTCATTTCATTTTAATATCAGTTCAAGAAAATGCATGGATCAGTAGTATCCTAAGCACATTCACCTGCTGACTAGAGACTGTTAAAAAAACAACATTCATTCACCGGGACAAGGACAAATAAAATAGAAAAACTGTTCACCTCCAGACTCAGGCAATTAGTTTTAAGTATGTCTAGATGCATGCTGCCACAAGAAATAAATGCACTGAATAGTAACTACGAGAAAGGATAAATTACAAAAGACGCCAAGGTGTAAGTAAATATTCTAACAGAAGGTACTTGAAAATCAACCCTCACTACTACTATTGGAGGTTTCAAAATGTAAAGATCTATTAAATTTTATTTTTAAACTTTCATACCTGTCCCCATGGTAGCAGTCCAGGACAATTTAGATGGAAAATTTAAATTAAGACTTACAGGTTGGGCAGAAAAAACAAATGTCCATAAAATCCTAACCTAATTGAACAGATGAATTCTATCAATCTTTTTTATTCCTTTCTTTTTCTTTTTTTTTTTTAATAGTAATAAGCCTTCTGTCATGATCAGGAGACGGTAATCTGAAGATAATCAGAAAATATTCTGTTTAAGAATGTGAATACAGAAACACAATACATATTCTGAAGATAATGTTTGTCTTTCCCCTGGAGAGCAGAAACTTCTTTATAAATAAAAAGTCTTTATTTTATTCTTATCATAAAAGTAATAGATGCACACAAAAACAAAAAGTTTAAAAATATAGAAGGGCTTAAAATAAAAAACAAATTTTCTTTCTACTTTCCACCCCCAGGTCCACTCCTCACAGACAATTATTTTGTACCATTTCTGACTTTACTTTTTCTAGAGGTTGTCTTTGTTATAACAAAGATTATCTGGACTCTAGATTATATTCTGGAAGTCAACAATATAAGCATATAACAATGTGCTTGTGCCTTTACACCTCTGTTTCTTTTATCAACTGTTCTCTCTTCCAGAAAAGATGAGCTCACTCCCTCTACACATTCCCTTCCCCATCATTTTTATTATATTACTTAACTCCTAACTACCATATATGAAAAAAAAACTAGTATTTCTTTCTGTACCTCATTATATTTCCCCTCCTCCTTCCCCTTCCCAACCTCAGTCAGATGTACCATTATTTTACTGTCAAGTTTTATTGAATTTGCATTTTGTTCTCTAACAGTTATTAGTTCTTTCATTCTTTGTCTATATGTTGATTCTGAAAACAGAAAGCATGTACATTATCATTCATTACAGAATCATTTTGTATGACTGGATTTAGAAAAAGAGAAATATAATCTATATAAGTGAACCTTATGAGTAAAATATTCCAAGAATATGGATCAAATGAATTCTCAATGCATACTTGGCTGCTTCTCAAAGCCTTTGGCTAGAAGGAAATATTTATAGAAATAATGAAGATATATTTTCTAGAATCTTTTTCAAAAAAGGTGAAATATTTCAGGTTGAAAAGACCCATAGTGTAATAAAAAGAAGAAAAAAAGTAAAAATCTACCTTGAGCCATATTGGGGTAACACTATTTAATATCATAGATGAAGAGAGCATTTTTAAAAGTTTAAAAAGAGGAAGAACAGATAATATACGAAGTAATAAGAATAAGAATTAAGCTGACTTCAGATTTTTCAGTAGCAACAATGGATGCAAGAAGATGGTGAAGAAATGTCTCTAAAGTGTTAAAGAGCAAGAAGTTAGAATCTAGAATTTTCTATGTAGCTATTAAAATGTGTTTGAAGACATAATAAAATATTCGCAGATATATAAGATCTCCAAAGCTTTAATGCAATAGAATTTTCCTTCAGTTTTCAATTCTTATCACAAAGGCTGACACAAGGTAGGCACTCAATAAATACACAGTAAAAAAAAGGGAAGGAAGAATGGAAGTGAGAAAGGAAGAAAGAAAGCCTAATGTAAACCCAGTAATCAGTTTCATGAAAACACAGAAACACTTCCATATATGGTTGAATTATATTTTCTACATAAAGACCTACATTAAAAACAACTTTGAACACTTAAATAAAAGAAGAGGCAAATTTAAAAAAAAGGGGGGGGGGGCAAGAGAAATAGAGAGTAAAGGTGATAAAATATTTTGGTAAAGCTTATTGTTGCCTTTTTTACATTGCTGAAACTATTCATCCTTAAAAAAAAAAAAAAAACTACTATGCTATAATAAAAATGAGCCTTAAAGACATTAGCTAAGTGAAAAAAGTCATAGAAAGACAAATCTGCATGATTCCACTTTTGAGGTATCTAGAGTAGTTAAATTAAACTCTTAGAAAGGAGAATGGTAGTTGAGGGGGTCGAGGGAGGCCTGGGGGAAGAAAAAAGGGAGTTGTTTAATGGGACTGAAGTTCCAGTTACTTCTGAAAGATAAAAATGATTAAAAAAAAAAGATAAAAAAAATGTTCTAGAGGTCTCCTGTAAAACACTGTGCATATAGTTAACACTACTACACTCTATACTTAAAAATGGTTGAGAAATAAAGTTTGTGTTACATATTTTTTTACCACACTGAAAATTTAGCTGAAACCAGAGCTTTTATATCCGCAAGTAACTAGGAACACAGACTAGCTGCCTTTCAAGTTCTCCTTAGGAAACACATGGTGACTATTAATGTTCTGTTGTTTTTTAAAATAACTAGTGCTTTTTCTCCTAGCTTCTTCTGAGTATCATTTCCTTTTTCCTTACTATTCTGACTTGTGTGACCCTGAGCTGAAACTAAGCTCATGACACCCCCTTTCTCAGCGTTATAGATTGAACTGTGTCCCTTCCAGGGTCATATATTGAAGCCCGAACTCCCAGTGCCTCAGCATGTGATTATATCTGGAAATAGGGTCTTTAAAAAATAATTAAGTTAAAGTAAGATCATAGTGTTGGGATCCAAATCCAATGTGACTGGTGTTCTCATAGGAGGGACATGCATACACAGAGAAAAGGCCACATGAGAACACAGCAAAAAGGTGGCCATCCTCAAGCCAAGGAGAGAGGCCTCAGGAAAAACCAAACCTGTGGACAACTTGATCTTGGACTGCTAGCCTCCAGAAGACTAAGAATATATTACTTTTTGCTTAAGCCACACAGCCTATGGTATTTGGTTATGATAGCCCTAGAAAAATAATATGCTCAGAAATCTTATTATGAACAAAGCCACTGAACACCAAGGTAGTTGGTGTGATAGAGCAACTAATATTATGGGTAATCGTGGGGTGGGCAGACAGACAATATATACATATAAAATTCAGTGTCAAGAAGCAGTCAGTCCTATGAGGAAAACCACATGAGTAAGAGTATAAAGTAATGGAGGATGAGGAGCTATTTTAAGGTAGTTTGGAAAGTAAGTATTGAGAAATATGTTCATTGTGTGATTTTCTACAAAGTGTCAAAAGAAAAAAATTCTCTTTAATATCAGCAAAAATTTTATGTGCCTATGAGCAATTGGTTCATTTTCACCATGTTCAAACCATGACATTTATAACTATTCACATTACCCACATATCATTTGTGATTTGCACTTGTCAACCAGAGAGAAAAGACAAGTTACCAACAAAGTAAAGAAAATTGGGCAGACAGCTGACAGTCTTAACAATAACAATGGAAGACAGAAAAAAGAGGGAAAATAATTTTTAAATGATGAGAGAAAAGACAATTACAAGATCGTTTAAAATCATATTTTAAATTTAATCCCTCTGGTCCTAAAAGCAAGTGTGTCCCTATTATGGAGACAGATGTATTAGGTTACTGACATTGAACATTCGAATTAGGATAATAGCTAATAAAAATACCATCTGTGCTACCCCCATAATATACAAATAATCTCTGATCCTCAAAACAATCCTAATAGTAGGCATTATTATCTTTATAAAACAGAACCAATGACTCAGAAAGGTAAATTATGTAAAATCATACAACTAACTAAAAGCAGAGTTAAGACTCAGATCTACTATTACAATTCAAAGCCATTATTGTATGTATACCACTGGGCTCTCCTAATTCTTGACCTAAATTTGTGTTCATCAAACAAACTTTGTATTATAACTATAAAGAATAATTACAAAGAATAATTACAATTATTCTTATATAAATTTTCTCTTTAGGGAGCAAAATTACACACTGAGTTTTCATAAAGTTCATGTAAGAAATATATTTGGAATATTAGAGAGTTTATGTAAATTTTATTTATACAAATCTTTAGAATGTATTTATGATCAGAAAATTAAATGTATGCATAGTTACAGAAGCATGAACCTTATAAAACCTATTTTGTCTAATTATATGACTAAAGTACCATCTTCAGTATGTAAAGTACTAACTTATCATCAGAAGAACAAAACTGGGATTTTTTTTTTCCAGTGGAGATGAAATGTAAGTACCACTCTACCTTGTTTTCTTACTTTTCTTACTCACCCACACTTCTATGGCTGTGTTTAACTAGGCCATGGAACATTCTGACCCACAAAAAAAAATCAAATGTATGTCCTTGGCCTCATTAGAACAGTTTCACTAATCATCATTATCCAAATTTACATTTTAAAAATTCCAATAGCAATTATTGTCTTTAGAATTCTTTTGGTGATTAATCATGTACTGCTTTGTGACAAATCTATTGTTCTCTTGAACTGTTAACTATTTTATTTATCTTTATGCTACAATCCTTCTTTCATATTATCACAAAATTATCTCTCCAAAGCACAGATACTATGATCATGCTATTGTCCTGCTCAAAAAGTATGAAAGGCACATTCTCAAGATTCCCTCTGGCTTCAAGCCTTCCTGCTTCCTCTGAATTGGTTCTGTTCTTCCCAACAGGGGCCCTGTGGTAGACAAAGAAACAGGCCCCCAAGGATGTCCACATACTAATTTCCAGAACCAGTGAATATGTAACCTTGCTCTGCAGTTGTAAATGAAAATCTTGAGAGATTAACCCGGATTTTGTAGGTGAGCCCAATGTGATCATACGAGTCCTTACAATGGAAGAAGGGAAGCAGGAGAGTCAGTCTGAGAAGACTTAAAGACAGAAGCAGAGAACAGAGAGGAGATTTGAAGATGTGATGCCCTTAGGTTGGAAATAAAGCCTCTAGAACCTAAAAAAAAGACAAGGAACAAATTACCCCTAGGGCCTTCAGCCCCACTGACATCTTCATATAACCCTGTAGGACCCATTTATGGACTTCAGAGCTCCAGAATTGTAAGATAATAAATGTGTGTCGTTACAAGCCACTAGTGGTAGTTTGTCATATCAGCAATAGGAAACCAATAGAAACCCATTTTTGGAAATCAGTCTCTCAACTTGTAAAACAGGATTCTCAGAGCTTTATTAAGGATTTGGGGACATAGAGCAGGAGTTTTCATTTCAGAATAATAAACATTAGAGATATCTCTGCTTTTAAAAATGTTAACCTACAATTTTTTCTCTTTCTCTCTGTTATGCTCTTTCTCCTTCCCTCAAATTCTTGTTTATAATAAATAGAAGTTAAACTTTTTCCATTGTTTGTTTGGCTTCTGACAATCCATCCTCTTAGGATCTCATTTCCAAGTCTGGTGATTCTATCAAACCACTTCCTCAATAAAATAAAAAAAACTCTGATACCAGCTGTTAACAGTTTTTTATATCCAACTGTATAAAGAATAATCTGAATCCAACATGTAAATTTTAATCACAAATGTGGTTATATATAGATTATCTCTTTTAAATTCTCCTTCTGCTGAAGATGCCTGGAATTGTCTTTGAATTTCCTCTCAGGAAGAGGTTAATAGATCCAAACTTGTCAGGGCATTGTTTTTATTTGCTTTCCTTTAGTGGTAATAGTTTACATAAAATTATGTGCAAATCACCAAATACTCTCTGTGGTTGAAAGCATATATTTTCAAAATGTTTGCCTACAAGTTTTTCTTCGCTTTCTTTGTTTTTCTCATAGCCTGAAATTGAGGTCTCTGAAATAAAATTATGACCATGATGTAAGTTTTCAGAGGAGGGGCCTTACCAGATCCAAAGGATTATATTGGATTATATCAAACAACAGTTCTGGGAATACAGACTGCTAGAAAGCCAGCAACAAAGTAGGTGGTGAAAAATCAAACACAAATCTTGACAAAAGAGTACCAGGAACACTATAGGATACTATTATTAAGCCAATTTCTTGTCCTTATTTCCTAACCCATTAGAAAGTTAAAAGCAAAGTCATGGAATACAATCAATATAGGTCAGGTCTAAGCTGCCTGGAGTTTTTTTTTTTTTTCTTTTGTATTTAGAAGAAAATTATGTAATTGGTTTACAGGAAGAAACCAAAACTGTTAACTGTTCTATAAAGGAAGTTATTTCATAAATGTCATTCTCCAGCTCAAGGTAAGAAAACTACGGCACATAAGCCAAAGTCTGCATTGATTTTATATTTCTTGAGTGGAAACCTCCTATATCTAGAAAGCAAGGTATTCTGGTATTTGATGCTAGGACACGCCATTCAGAATGGAGTTGTATTTTTGACTTTCAAAGACTGGAATAGGGCACAGGGGTGGCTCAGTGGGTTGAGCCTCTGCCTTTGGCTCGGGTCATGATCTCAGGGTCCTCAGATCTAGTCCCGCATTGGGCTCTCTGCTCAGTAGGGAGCCTGCTTCCTCCTCTCTCTTTCTACCTGCCTCTCTCCCTATTTGTGATCTCTCTCGATCTCTCTCTCTGTCAAATAAATAAATAAATATATCTTTAAAAAAAAAAAGACTGGAATAATTGAACCTAATTAATATTGGCTAATTAGGTCATCAAAATTTCAAAGGGCAAAGATAATATTTGATCATTTAAAATCCCATAGCTCAAGTAAATAGACTGTGACACAAATATACATATATATTTATTTCCAATTCACTTCTACCACAGAAGGCTTAAATTACTCACAAAGAGGATTAGTCTTTTATTAGAGTCCTTACCCGAAAAACCAGTGTATCTGAACTCTCCACCAAATCGTCAAATCTAAATTCAATGGACACAATATAGAAACATGATTATTATTAAAAGAAAAGTAGGGGGGAAAAAAAAGAGAAGAAAAGAAAAGAAGAGCCGGCTGGTGGCTTAGTGGTTTAAGCATCTGCCTTCTGCTCAGGTCATGATCTCAGGATCCTGGGACGGAGCCCCACATCAGGCTCCCTGCTCAGCAGAAGTCTGCCTCTCCCTCTGCTGCCTCCCCCTATTTGTGTGCTCTCTCTTTCTCTCCATCTCCCTCTCTTGTTTTGTCAAATAAATAAAATCTTAAAAAAAAAAAAAATAAACAGAAGAAAAGGAAATCCAGTAACACAGATAATATCCAATAGAGATAGCACAATAAACCAAATGCTCCCTAATGAGCCCACCTCAATGCCACATTTCATTTTCTATGAAAGTAGGTTACACGGTATGTCCAGCCTCCGTTACGTGGCCCTCCACTGGCACTCTCTACTGAAGTCATTATTCTTGCAACTGCTAACAACTTTTTGTTGCTATAAGCTGCTCTCAAAAGGTTTGGTTTTGTTTTGTTTTGTTTCTGAATTGTCTTCTACCCTAACGTCTCCTATGTTTTCCTCTGCTGGAGAAGCAGATATCACCAAATATAATTCCAACCATATTGCTGAAGAGATTATACTATAATACATTCAATAGTTGATTTATTCATTCCCTTTTTTGATAGGCATTTGATCAGTTTCCAGGTTTTAGTTACTGCAAGTAATATTGTTACCAACACTTTGCATACAGGTCTTTGTGTGGAGACCCATTTAATTTCTTTTGGTAAATACCTACAGATGAAATGATTGGATCATATGAAAGGTTAGGTTTAACTTCATAAGAATTGTCAAGCTCTTGCCAAAAGTGATTGTACCATTTCATGTCCCATTGGCAGTGTATGAGAGTTCCATTTCCCAAACACCTTCTCCCAAATCAATCATTTTAATTTTAGCCATTCGAATAGGTATGTAGTGGTTTTAATTTACCTTTCCCTAATTATTAGTGATGTTGAACATTTTCATGTGCCTATTTGCCATTTTTAAATCTTTTTAATTATCTGTTCAAATGTTTTTGCTCATGTTTGTAGGTGGTTTTCATAATATTAAGTTTTGAAAGTTCTTTCGTATTTTGTCTACAGATTATTTTTCCAACATATCTCATTTGCAAATATTTTCTACTAACAAATATAGCTAGTCTTTTATTCTCCAAGTAATGCCTCCTGCAAGGAAAACAGGTTAATTTTGATGAAATTCAGTTTGTCAATAGATGGTGCTTTTTGTGTTATATCAAGAAAGTGTCATGTAACCCAAAGTTTTCGGCTATGCTTTTCCGCATTATTGAGAAAATCCTATGATTTTTCTTGTTTAGTTTTTTTAAAGTGGTGAATTACGCTGGTTGATTTTCAAATGTTAAATCAATTTTCTGTTTCTGGAATAAACACCACTTTCTCATGATGTATTATCTTTTCCACATATTTTTATTGTATTCACAAAAACTTTTGTTTAAAGGTTTTCATCTACATTTATGAGGAATAGTTATCTGTGGTTTTCTTTTTTTGGTAATGTCTTGCTATCAAAGAAAATTTTGCCTCATAAAATGAATTGGGAAGAGCCCCTCCTATTTAGTTTTCTGGAAGAGTTTGCAGAGAATTGGTTCTCTGTTTTTTCCTTAAATATTTGGAGGGGTTTCAGTGAAGGCATCTGAGACTGAAGTTTTCATTGTAGGATGGTTGTTAACTATAAATTCCATTTTTTAGGATAAAAGTCTGTTTATTTATTTCTTCCTTATTGAATTTGGTAGTTTGTGTCTCTGAAGGAATCTGTTCTTTTCACCTGTTTCCCAATTTATTGGCATAATGATGTTTTAATTGTTAAAAACTGTCAAAGGCCAGATAGTTTATCCTACTTGCAAGCTAACAAGTTTGCCAGTCCCAGTATTGATAAAGATGTAGATATAGTTGTGAATATAGATACAGATAATAGATATCTAGACAGAAGAAAGAAGATTATTTTAGGATGAGAGAAACCCTTTATTACTTACAGCAAAAGAGCTAGACAGTGTTTTAGCACCAGTTCCCCCACCTGTCTCTGTGTAGCAACATGAGTGAAAGCCAGATGTTACTGCACATGTGGCAAGAATGCATCGCAGGACACATCAAGTCTCAATATTGTGAAACCTGGAGCTTAGACAGATGCTGCTGGTATGGATGACCATTCTCCCCTCTGGAGAGAAAAAGAGAGTTTTATTCTAAAATGTAAACAAATCCCCTCCAAAGAAAAGAGGGAAGTTCTTTATTATCTTAGAATATAAGTGGGGGTGCCTGGATGGCTCAGTTGGTTAAGCGTCTGCCTTCTGCTCCAGTCATGATCTCTAGGTCCTGGGATGGAGCCCCATGTTAGGCTCCCAGCTCAGCTGGAAATCTGTTTCTCCCTCTCCCTCTGCCTTTCCCCCTGCTTGTGCTCTCTCTGTATCTGTTTCTCTCTCAAATAAATAAATAAAATCTTAAAAAGAAAAAAAAAGAATATTAGCAAATGTCTCCAGAGGAGACAAGTCTCTATATCTCTGGCTTCCAAGGTCTCTGTGACTCAAACATGCCCCCTAGTTTAAAGATCTGAACCATGCAGACACATGAAAATATTTATAGAGAAATGCATGTATCAAATATTTCACATTCAAATCCTGTCTTCAGGGGGAGGCCATCCCTAAATCCATTCAGTTATTATATCAAGAGCTGATATCATGAGACCACTGTTACTTACAGGATGCCCAGACCTCCTCTTCCAATTTGATTAGAGGAATCTGATTCATGGATACATAATCATCCCATCTTGTGGCTCTGCAATCCATAAGGAGTTGTCACCATCTTTATGTTCTAGAATGGGGTTCCATATCTAGTTTCCAGTCAGAAAAATGAGAAGAGAATCTAGGGAAGGTCTAACTTCTTTCTCAAAGGCCTGTTGTAGTCAGTCTCTGAAATGACCCCTAGTGAATACCATCTCCTAGTTTCCATGTCCTATTGTAGTACTCTCCCATGTTGAATAGAGCTGACCTGTGTAAGTGATATGATATTGTGGCGATGATGATATATGACTTTTGAGGCCAGGTCACAGACTATATCTCAGCTTCTGTCTTGCTCTCTTGCATCATTTGCTATGGGGAAAGCAAGCTACCAAGTTACAGGGATACTCAAGAGGTTTTTTGGGGAGTTCCATGTGATGAGGAGCTGAGGAATTCTTCCAAAAGGCCATGTAAGTGAATCATCTTGGAAGTAGAAACTCCAGTTCTAGCTGACCCTTCAGATGACTATGGCTCCCACTGCAATCCTGACCCACACTTGCACAAAAGAACGGAGGTCAAGAGAGAAGATTAAATTTTACTAGTATGATACCAGCATGGTTGGTACACAAATGGATGTGGAAGGAGCAGTTCACAGAACTGTGTGGGGGAGGTACTAGGTAGACAATTTCACAGAAAACACTACATTTCTCAATAAGTATCTCTTGAATGAATGAATAATTAAATTGGATTTCTCTACAAAAGGATATTTAAAATATAAAACTGTTAATGGGCATGAGATAGATGTACATGTCATGACATGGAAAGAGGTTCATCAAGATCAAAATCTTCTGCACTGCAAAGGAAACAGTCAACAAAAACAAAGAGACAACCCACGGAATGGGAGAAGATATTCGCAAATGACATTACAGACAAAGGGCTGATATCCAAGATCTATAAAGAACTTCTCAAATTTAACCCCCAAAAAACAAATAATCAAGTCAAAAAATGTCTAGAAGGCATGAACAGACACTTCTCAAAAGAAGACACACAAATGGCTAAAAATGTTCATCATCATTAGCCGTCAGGGAAATTCAAATCAAAACTACAATGAGATACCACCTCACACCAGTTAGAATGGCAAAATTTGACAAGGCAAGAAACAACAAATGTTGGAGAGGTTGTGGAGAAAGGGGAACCCTCTTACACTGTTGCTGGGAATGCAAGTTAGTGCAGCCACTTTGGAAAACAGTGTGGAGATTACTTAAGAAACTAAAAATAGAGCTACCCTATGACCCTGTAATGGCACTACTTACACCAAAGATACAGATGCAGTACCTGTATCTGTATACAGAAGGGCCATCTGTACCCCAATATTCATAGCAGCAATGGCCACAGTTGCCAAAATATGGAAAGAACCAAGATGCCCTTCAATGGACGAATGGATAAAGAAGATGTGGTCCATATATACTATGGAGTATTATGCCTCCATCAGAAAGAATGAATACCCAACTTTTATATCAACATGGACGGGACTGGAAGAGATTATGCTGAGTGAAATAAGTCAAGCAGAGAGAGTCAAGTATCATATGGTTTCACTTACCTGTGGAGCACAAGGAATAACACGGAGGACATGGGGAGATGGAAAGGAGAAGTGAGTTGGGGGAAATCGGAGGGGGAGACAAACCATGAGAGACTGTGGACTCTGAGAAACAAACTGAGGGTTTTGGAGGGAAGGGAGGTGGGGGGTTGGGGTGAGTCTGGTGGTGGGTATTAAGAAGGACACATATTGCCTCCCTCCCAATCCCATCTTGTTTCATTTATTCTTCTCCTATCCCCCTACCCCCCCATGTTGCTTCTCCATGTCCTCATATCAGGGAGATCATATGATAGTTGTCTTTCTCCGATTGACTTATTTCACTAAGCATGATACGCTCTAGTTCCATCCACGTCGTCGCAAATGGCAAGATTTCATTTCTTTTGATGGCTGCATAGTATTCCATTGTGTATATATACCACATCTTCTTGATCCATTCATCTGTTGATGGACATCTAGGTTCTTTCCATAGTCTGGCTATTGTAGACATTGCTGCTATAAACATTCAGGTACACGTGCCCCTTCGGATCACTATGTTTGTATCTTTAGGGTAAATACCCAGTAGTGCAATTGCTGGGTCATAGGGTAGTTCTATTTTCAACATTTTGAGGAACCTCCATGCTGTTTTCCAGAGTGGTTGCACCAGCTTGCATTCCCACCAACAGTGGAGGAGGGTTCCCCTTTCTCCACATCCTCTCCAGCATCTGTCATTTCCTGACTTGTTAATTTTAGCCATTCTGACTGGTGTGAGGTGATATCTCATTGTGGTTTTGATTTGTATTTCCCTGATGCCGAGTGACGTGGAGCACTTTTTCATGTGTCTGTTGGCCATCTGGATGTCTTCTTACCATAAATGACTCTTAATCTCACAAAACAAACTGGGGGTTGCTGGGGGGAGGTGGGATTGGGAGAGGGGGAGCGGGCTATGGACATTGGGGAGGGGAGGCGAACCATGGGAGACTATGGACTCTGAAAAACAACCTGAGGGTTTTGAAGGGTCAGGGGTGGGAGGTTGGGGGAACAGGTGGTGGGTAATGGGGAGGGCACGTTTTGCATGGAGCACTGGGTGTTGTGCAAAAAGAATGAATACTGTTACGCTGAAAAAATAAATAAAATGAAAAAAAAAAAAAGAAGGACACATATTGCATGGAGCACTGGGTGTAGTGTCTAAACAATGAATTTTGGAATACTGAAAATAAATGAAATGAAATAAAATAAAATGAAAAAAAAAAAAAGAAAGAGGTTTGTGGTTTACTATTCAGTGATAAAAGCAGATTACAGAATAGTCTGTATAAAATGGCTCAACTTAGGGAAGCCCGGGTGGCTCAGTTGGTTAAGCCACTGCCTTCAGCTCAGGTCATGATCCCAGGGTCCTGGGATTGAGTCCTGCATCAGGCTCCTTGCTAAGGGGAAAGCGTGTTTCTCCCTCTGCATCTGTCTGTCACTCTGCCTGCTTGTGCTCTCTTTCTCTGACAAATAAATAAGTAAATAAAATCTTTTAAAAAAGTGAAATGGCTCAACTTATAAAAGAAATAAATGAATATGAATAAATGTATATGCATGAAAAAGTTTTTTAAAAGATGTACCTCAAACTGTTAGCAATAATTTCCTCTGAAGACATTCACATTCTCGTTATACATTTTGTTATTTGAAATTTCTTTTACTATCTACTTTACATACACTGCATTATTTAAATTATTTACAGTACCTACTACTACTTTTACAGAGATATGTAATACAAGGCAAAAAACAATACAAATATATATATTCTTGGAAAAAGAGAATTCTCTCTAAAATGCTTCACGAATCTCTCTCTTTCTCTTCCTGGCATACTACTACTTTCTTAGTACAGTCCTCTGTCATTTACTACCTAGACCAGGATTCAGAAAACTACTCCTATTTTATACTTGTGGGTATATTGTCTCTTCACAACTCCTCAATTCTGCTGTTGTAGTTTGAAAGCAACTAATGATAATACATAAACTATGGGTGTGGCTGTGTTCCAATAAAACTTTATTTACTAAAACAAGTAGTGGGCCAGCCAATGGAACATAGTTTGCTGACCATTCACTTAGACAACTGAAGCCACTAAATTCTCTAACTCTGATCCCTTTCACCATGCTCTCCCATTTCATGCAAATTATATGTTATATAATTTCTTCACACATCCTATGTTTTTGTTTAATTCTCATTTTCCTGGAAAAGCCTTAAATTCCTGGTGACCTCAGATCATTTTTAAGACCAAGAATACTCTTCATGACCCCCCAAAATAAAACTGACTGCTTTGCTCCAGTGCTCACGGTTTTTGTATGTAGCTTGATTGGCACCCAGTATTGTGATTTCCATCTCTGCCTCCCAGTCAGACACAGCATACCACGAGGGCGGAGGCTCTGCTTTTGAATTCCTGGAACTTAACAGAAGACAGAGCAGAGAATAGGGACTCAAAGTGTTGGCTGAATGAATAAAGAGAGAGGGACAGGTGTCTCTTCTACCTCTTAGGCTTTCAAATTAGGTGCAGATAACTGCTCCTCCTAGGAGTACTTTTTCTCTTTTCAATCCAAACAATCAATACCTGGCGGTTGGATCTCTCTTTCCTCCTTCTTTCTCATATTTCTGCATGATTAAAAGCCCAGAGAAAGCAAGACCATATAACTAATAATCAACTTTATGATTCCAACTTGTTATCTGATCGAAAACAACACTATGAATTTATAAGTAACATCATTCAGGGGATGGTTCGCCTTTGCCCTGTTGTCCTAGTTATAAGGATTTTTCCCCAACCCAGGTTCACTAGATGGTGAACACTTGATTATGAGGTGAACTACTTGACTATGAGGAGTATGTTTTTGAAAGGCTAAAAAATATTTAGTGCATCTATGAATGACTCCCTAAGGTACAGCCAGCAAGTTTGGAATGTGTCCCAGGTATGCTTGGGACTTATTCACAGAGCTTGTACACAGGAAAAGTCTTACCTTAGAGACAATAAACTATCAAAAAGCCCATTTTATTATTCAGCTTAACCTCTCTCAGCCCTTTAGATGGTTATCATCACCAATTTGCTGATGAGGAAACTGAGGTTCAGAATTGTTAAGTATCTGACCCAGTGTCATAGTGAACAAGGGGATGGAGCTGCATCTCAAACTCAGCCCTGGAGATTTTAAATCCCGTATTCTTTCTTCATACATGGCTTATCCTCATCTTCCCTTGATTCTCCACATTTATACAAAACCCTTTGCATATAATTTAAAATGAGTAATCCAGTGCTAGAGCTTTTGCAGCTGACTTTCCACTAAATAATAGTCAATTACACAAACCATTGTTAAAAGGGGTTCAAAATGTTTGTCTGTTGAGTATTTTTTAAAGGTTTAAAACTGACAAGACAATTTTAAGCACCACTATATACCAAACTTTGTTGAGTAGTCCCTGGGTTTTGACTGGCAGTGAGATGGACTAGTCTGAGATGACCCACATCTGAAGACTGAGTAAACATCCATCCATAGGCAAGGCAGGTTGGGGGACTGGACTTGAGCTGCCCAGCATGGTCAGAGAAAGTTAATGTCATTACAATGATGGGAAATTCAACACTAGATGGGATCTCCAGTAGATACACGGAACACAAAACAAAAGAACTAGAGATCTATTCGTCATTCCAAAGAACCTGAAGCTGAAAACAGAAGCCATTCATAAGGGTAGGACTGAATCAAGAAAAAAGTACAGGACAAGCTCTGCTCCATAAGAGCTTACATACCCTTCTTAGAAACAAGGCTGGGACTCAGGCACAGGGGGATTAGACAACACATCAGGGGCAAGAACTCAGGTGTGTAATTAAAATTACAGCTGCTGACTTGATTAGGGGTCCTCCCATTACCCCTTCCCAAAGGCAGAAATGTTCTAAGCAGTCATACAGGTTGAAATCTAGAGGTGGTGCATACAGAGCTCTAATAGTGAAGAGACAGGAAAAAAGACACTATGTCCAGTGTGCCTGTCTCCTTGATATGTCTCTCTAGTTCCCCTTCTTGCTTGCCATTTTTTTTCTCCTTGCTCCTCACTGTTCAAAGGGTTTCTGTGGCCAAATTATGCTTTGGAGTATTTTCATTAATTCTTAAATGTTTATTTTTCTTATTCTGAATATTTAAAATAATTGAGTATCTTATATTTTAATACTGTTTAGTCAGTAGCCCTCTGTAGAATTTCTAACACTGCTTTAGCCAACATTTTATTCAGTGGACTAGTTGCAATTAATCCAAACTACACAAACTGGATTCAGGTTTTTAAAAAAATCTCTACACTACGGGGCACCTGGGTGGCTCAGTGGGTTAAAGCCTCTGCCTTCGGCTCAGGTCATGATCCCAGGGTCCTGGGATCTAGCCCCACATCTGCTCTCTGCTCGGCAGGGAGCCTGCTTCCTCCTCTCTCTCTCTGCCTGCCTCTCTGCCTACTTGTGATCTCTGTCTGTCAAATAAGTAAATAAAATCTAAAAAAAAAAAGAATAAATAAATAAAATAAAAAATCTCTACACTACCAAAAAAATTAAGATCATATATGCTTTCTAAATATTCACAAATGATTTAAAATGGCTAATTATTTTGCATTCATTTGATGAAATATTATGCACTAATTAAAATATTTAAAAATCACTTTGAACATTTTTTAAATCTTTTAAAAAATTAAAATCTGAAGCCATGGCTAAAACTAGGTAAAATTTTTGTGATTTTAAATGTTAAGAGAACATGGAAAAATAACAACAACAACAACAAAACCATGGTTCATAGAGAGACAGAAAGACAGACAAATGGTGAATTATATTTTATTTTTGGTATTATGTTACCTGGCATTGAATCATATTTCTTAAAATGAGATGTATGTCTGTCACCTATACTGTTTTTTAATGTTCAGTTAGCCACTGTATAGTACACAATTAGTTTTTGATGTAGTGTTCAATGATTCATTATGAATCACTCTCTGCTCCTTCCCCATACTTCTTTTTTTTTTAATAAAGATTTTATTTATTTATTTGACAGAGAGAGAGAGAGAGATCAAAAGTAGGCAGAGAGGCAGGCAGAGAGAGGTGGGGGTCGGGGAAGCAGGCTCCCTGCTGAGCCTGATGTGGGGCTCGATCCCAGGACCCTGAGATCATGACCTGAGCCGAAGGCAGCGGCTTAACCCACTGAGCCACCCAAGTGCCCCTCCCCTATACTTCTTGAGGCAAGTGTACAAGCTCACGTAATATAGTCTGTTTCACAGAATTATTGCCCTAAAAATGTTCAGCTGTTCCACTATGATACTTTTAAAATAAACCATTTTGAAGAATCTTTGAGAAATGAAGCTGTAACTCATGTATCTAAAAGAAAACAAAACAAAACAAAAAAATCTTTCCATGATAGACATGAAAGGAAGGTATCACTCAACATAGATTAGAATGCAGTGAGTTTACTCTGTCGAGAACCCTCCCCTGCCAGAGAGAGATAAGAGAACCTAATTTATACTGAGACCAGGGCTAGGGAACCCAATTCTGAGACAGAAATGAATCCAGGACCACACACTAATAAAAACGTTATCTTTCAACCATCAAAAAAAAAAAAAAAAAAGAATGCAGTGAGTTCAGTGAAATCTCTGTCTATGACCTCCTAATCAGCTCTGGTCCCCAACTCTATCCTTCTTCATCCTCCCACAAGAACCAATTTCATTTGGAATTCAGAATTTGTCTCTAAGCTTCGGTATTCCTGCCAAGAACACCAAAAGACTAACTTTTTGCCCTTCTGCTTTCTGACATGTAATTTTTTGCTTCTAATTCGAATACAGTTAAATCCTCTACAAAATTAAATTCTGATTAGGCATTCAGTAACCTCTTATTCCTTAAAAGTAGTTTTCTTTTCTATGACTTTGTAGTAGCAGGCTGATAAAGGCCTGCTTACATGTGTAACTTTATTAAATTAATATACATTCAATGGAAATATTCAGATATGATTATTTTACTATTCAAAATATGTAATTTGTTTCCTTTGAGAAATCATGTATTCTTCCAACAAATAACTTCAATAAAACACCAAAGCGTAAGATTGAATATATGGATAGACTTTTCATCATGAGGAAATATAAATGCATATTAAAAAATGCAGACTTTTCCCATAAGAATTTCTTAAGCACCAGTTCTAAAAAGATGAAGTAAAAGGTATTAAAATTTGTGGCAGCTTAAACTGAAATAAGATTCTGATATGAAAATGTTTACTTTTTATTGTTGATAACTTCAGAGTCATTGCCACTATATTGTTTTGGCTGCTAGCTATGACCCAGTTTTCATTTGTTTTTATGCTTTATTTATTTTTTAATCCTATGACAAAAAACAAAATACTGAATGTTTTAAATAGCATCAAAGATTTTTACATTGACTATACTAAAAAAAAATTAGTATTAATGAATATAAATTTGGAGTGCTGATCCTGAGGCAGAAGCATGCTTGGCAAATTCAAGGATACAGGGTGACTGGAGAAAAGAGAGGGAGGGAGGGGGTACATAGAGAAGGCCAGGCCAAAAAGTTAACCAAAGGGCAAGACATAGGGCTATAGAGGTCTTTAGATTTATTACGAATGCAATGGAAAGTCACTGGTGGGTTATGAGCAGGATGGTGACATGATTTTATGTTTTCAAAGGCTTACATTGGCTGATGTAAGACTACAGGATATACAAGACTAGAATCAGGGTAATGAGAATGGTAGCTTGAGGTAGGTAGTTTTGTACTGGATGGTAAGGTGTGGTTTGATTCTCGATCTAGGAACCTACTGATTATACTCTTTACCAAGTTCACTTACTGTTAATATGCTTTAACATTTCTTCATTCTATCATTCTCCTTTCCTCTCCCCCTCTCTCAAGCCTTGTTCAAATCTGAATTATTTGAGGGTGAGTTATATTCATCATACATCACAGCCCCTTACTTTTAAATTCTTCAGTGTGTATTTCCTAAGAACGAGGATCATCCCTTACATAATCACAGTGCAATTATAAACTTTAGTAAATGTAATATTGATACAATGTCTAATTTTATCTAATTTACTATTTGTATTCCAATCTTGTCAGTCGACCCACTAATGTCCTTAATAGCATTTGCTCCCCTTCAGCACAAGATCTGGTATTGCATTTAATTGTCATGTCTATTCAGATTCCTTTAATATGAAGCATTTTCATAAACTATCTTTTCTTTTATGCATATATTTTAACAGAGACAACTGACAGGACTGAACATTAATACAGATAGATTTGATGTGGACTCTGGGGGAGGTGAGGATGACTCCCAAGATTTCTGGCTGCAGAAACTGAATGGATCTTATTTACTGTGGTAACTAATGCTGCAGAGATGGGGGGCAGGTGGGAATTGAAACCTCTAGAGAGGTTCTTCTTGTGAAAGTGACTTCTGGTACTCATCCATATTTCCTCCTCTGGACACACTGGAGAATTACACTTCCCCACCACCTGACAGCCATGTGAAACTATGCGAGCAGTTCTGGCTAACAGGTTGTAAGCTGAGATGATAGTATCAGGTCCCAGGAGAAGCATTCTCTTAGCCTGTTTCATTGTCCAAGAAGGCTGCGTATTTCAGGCAGTGCAACTGCAAGATAGTGGAGGCTCCATCAGTGAGCAATGCCGACTGATGGAGAAGGTTCATCCTAGAGAATTGTTCATTTCCATAGCAGAATTTGCATGACCAAATAAACATTTGTTATGTCAATTCACTGAAATTTTGGGATTTATTAATACCTAGCCTATCTTGACATTGTCACCATTAGACATTCAAGTGAAATGGTTAAGTAGATATTTAGATATAAAATCCTGGAATTGGGGTCAGGTCAGTTCTGTGAATGTTTGGGAATCATTAACATATAAATGATAGAGGAATGAGATTTCCCCATCTAGTGAGTATAGGTATAGGTAATTGATTCATAGGTGATTGACTCATATATACCAACATCTACTCATACAGCCATACATACATAATGACCTCCTCCTCAATCAGCTGCTATACACAATCAGTCCAAGAAAAAGCATCTAACCTAAGACAGCCACCTAAAGTCTTTCCACAGGATTTTTCAAACTGGAACTAAAATAGTCAGTCTGTCTTATGTGGTGGGAATCTATGAGGGTCAAGAATTGTCAGAAGTCATATCCCAAACTATGTGAATGAAACTTGCAACAACAGAAGAAAACAAAGCGGAAGTAGAGAAAAAAAGAGATAAGAGTTTTGACAACTTTCAATACCCTGGTTCTCACTGATCTTCATGTCCTTTCTTTTATGTCTTTCAGATGATTTTGTCATTTAAGAATACCACTAATTACAAGAGCCAATAATTACCATATTGTCCTAATCTAGTTTGAACTAGATTTCCATAACTCTTACCCCAAAGAATGCCGGATAGTAAATGATTATTAACAAATTAACAAAATATTATACATTTTTAACTTAAAAAAACAAAAAACAACTAATCACGGTGGGACACGTGGCTGGCTGCCTCAGTTGGTAGAGCATGAAACTCTTGATCTTGGGGTTGTGAATTCAAGCCCTATGTTGAAACAACAAAAATAATTCATGGCTTCTCCCATTTTTAGAAGCCATCATTTACTTCCCGTCCTTTCCTCCACTTAGGATCCTGATGATCTATTGGTGCATACCAAACCACTGCAACACAGTAGCTTAAAATGGCAATCAGTTGTTTTGCTCATCAATCTGCAATTTGGGCAGGGCTCTATGGGGAAGGTTCACTTCTGCTGCACATGCTGTCAGCTGGAGACCTGATCAAGAAGGCCCACCCATATGGGTGATAAGTTGGTGCTGTCAGCTGATCAATCAGGCCTGGTTATCTCTCCATATGTGTCTCTCAGTATGACCACGGTATCTTTGCAAATGAGACTGGATCCCAAGGGAAAGCATAGCAAGAGAGACAAGCAAGCAGAAGTTACATCATCTTTTATAACCTAGCCTCAGAAGTCACACAGTATCACTTCTGCCACACTGTACTAGTCATACTAGTCACAACAATCACAAAGTCTTACCTAAATCCAGTGGAGAAGTACAAAGATGCCACCTTTTAATGTAGGAGTGGCTAGATTCAAGAATAATATGAGGAAAGGGAGAATAGCTATTACTGGAAAATTTAATCCACCATAGATGCTTAATGGTTTATAAAAACGAAGGCTGCTGAAAAACAAAAAACAAAAAACAAAACTAAGGCTACTGTATGTAAACTACAAGGATATGTGTTTTAGTTTCATATGAAAAATATTCACTCATTCATTTACTCACTTATCCATTAATTCATTTGTAAAATAAAAACTTATTAAGAGACAAAGATTCTAGGTGCTTTGCTAGATTCTGGAACAGGGCCAATAATCAACCAATATATACGTAGTATATTCTACTATTTATTGGCAGCCACTATTCATTCTTACTGGGTCTGTGTCCATTCAGATATCTTGGTGTCCCAGTTGTCAGCTATTTTGAATATCATCCCTTTGCATGGGGAATAGCAATAAAGACAGCAATCTTTCAGAAGACAGACTATGGGAGGAGATTATGGTCTGGTGTACTGCCACAAACACTGCTAATCTTATGCTGGACTCCTTAGAGCTATAAAATGGGACAGAGATTCTTGTGAAAGTGATTTATTTAGGGATTTATTTAGGATTTATTTTGTGATTTATTTAGAAAGGGAGGGAGGAAATCAGGACCGGGCCACAAATGGAAGCTAAGCATGTGGTCTTGATTGGAGATTCACATTAGCCTAGTCCCAAAAGGAGCTCTGGAATGACTTGTAGCACACAGGGGGTCCTATCTGAGGCAAAGAGGCCATATTTCAGTACACAAGTGGCCAATGGACATGACTGTGTGTTTATGTGTGTGGGGGGCTGTGCACGGGGAGGGCGGAAATAGGTGTCACTCAGGTGTGGCAATGCCACTTAAGAGGAAGCAATTCAGGGGCACCTGGGTGGCTCAGTGGGTTAAGCCTCTGCCTTCGGCTCAGGTCATGATCTCAGGGTCCTGGGATCGAGCCCCACATCGGGCTCTCTGCTCAGCGGGGTGCCTGCTTCCTCCTCTCTCTCTGTCTGCCTCTCTGCCTACTTATGATCTCTCTCTGTCAAATAAATAAAAAAATTAAAAAAAAAAAAAAAGAGGAAGCAATTCGCCAAAGATGCAGTTATGAGCCTTTAGGATCCAAAACCAATAGCAGCTGGGGATGAATATGCCTATCTAAGAAAGTTCTTTTTTTAATATAGTTTCAAGTTATTATTTAAATTCCAGTTAGTTTACATACAGTGTAGTATTAGTTTCAAGTGTAGAATTTAGTGATTCACACTTATATATAATACCCAGTGCTCATAACAAGTGCCCTCCTTGATACCCATCACCCATTTAACCCATCCCCTCATCGACTCTCCTCTAGAAACCCTCAGTTTGTTCTCTATAGTTACGAATGTCTTCGTTTCCCTCTCTTTCTCTCTCTATGTTCATCTGTTTCTTAGTTCTACATGAGTGAAATCTGAGGGTATTTGTCTTTCTCTGACTTATTTCACTTACTATAATACTCTCTAGCTTCATTCACATCATTGCAAATGGTAAGATGTCATTCTGTTTGATGGTAAGTAATATTCTATATTTAGATCTAGATATAGATATAAGATATGCCACCCTTTCTTTATCCACAATCAGTCCACAGATATCTGGGCTCTTTCCATAGTTCGGCTGTTGTTGATAATGCTGCTATAAACATCAGGATACATGTGCCCCTTTGAATCAGTATATTTGTGTATCCTTTGGTAACTACCTTGTAGTACAATTGCTGGGTCATAGAGTAGTTATATTTTTAACTTTTTGACGAACCTCCATACTGTTCTCTAGAGTGGCTACACCCATTTGCATTCTCACCAACAGTGTAACGGTTTCCCTTTTTCTGCATCCTCACCAACATTTGTTGTTTCCTAAGTTGTTCATTTTAGTCATTCTGACCAGTGTGAGGTGGTCTCTTATCATGGTTTTGATTTGTATTTCTTAGATGATGAGTGATATTGAGCATCTTTCCATGTATCTGTTAGCCATCTGTACATCTTCTTTGGAGAAATGTCTGTTCATGTCTTCTGCCCATTTCTTAACTGGGTTATTTATCTTTTCAGTGTTTAGTTTGATAAATTCTTTATATATTTTGGATACTAACTCTTTATCAGATATGTAACTTACAAATACCTTTTCCCATTCCATAGACTGCCTTTTAATTTTGTTGTTTCCTTCACTGTGCAGAAGTTTTTAATCTTGATGAAGTCCCAATAGTTCATTTTTGCTTTTATTTCCCTTGACACGTTTAGTAAGAAGTTGCTGCGGTGAGGTCAAAGAGGTTGCTGCCTGTGTTCTTCTCTAGGATTTTGATGGCTTCCTGTCTCACATTTAAGACTTTCATCCATTTTGAATCTTTTTTTTATATAGTGTAAGAAAGTGGTCCAGTTTCATCCTTCTGCATGCTGCTGTCCAGTTTTCCCAATACCATTTGCTTAATAATCTGTCTTTTTTCTATTGGATGGTCTTTCCTGCTTTGTCAAAGATTAGTTGACCATGCAGTTGGGGGTTCATTTCAGGGTGTGTATTCTGTTCCACTGATCTATGTGTCTGTTTCTGTGCCAGTACCATCTTTATCTGGTTTTGGAATCAAGGTAATGTTGGCTTCATAGAACAAATGTGGAGATTTTCCTTCCATTTCTATTTTTTGGAGCAGTTTGAGGATAGTAAGTATTAAATCTTTCTTAAATAGCTGGTATAATTCCCCTGGGAGGCCATCTTACCCTGGACTTCTGTTTGTCGGAAGATTTTTGATTACTGATTCAGTATCTTTGCTAATTATCAGTCTGTACAAAGTTTTTTACTTCTTCCTGTTTTAGTTTTGGTAGTTTGTATGTTTCTAGGAATTTACCTGTTTCTTCCAGATTGCCCACGTTGTTGGCATATAATTTTTAATAATATTCTAATTGTTTGTATATCTATGCTGTTGACTGTGATCTCTCCTCTTTCATTTGTGACTTTATTTGGGCTCTTTCTCTTTTCTTTTTGATAAGTCTGGCTAAGGGTTTAGCAATTTTATTAATTCAAAGAACTGGGTCTTTGTTTCATTGATCTGTTCTACTGGTTTTTTTGGTATCTATATTATTGATTTCTGCTCTAATATTTATTATTTCCCTTCTGCTGCTGACTTAAGGTTTTATTTGTTGTTCCTTTTCTAGCTACTTTAGGTGTAAGGTTAGGTTTCTCGTGAGGTATTTTTCTTGCTTCTTGAGGTAGGCCTATATTGCTATCTACTCCCCTCTTATGACCGCTTTTGCTGCATCCTAAAGGTTTTAAACTGTCATGTTTTCACTTTCATTTGTTTCTCTGTATTTTTAAAATTTCTTCTTTAATTTTCTGGTTGACGCATTCACTGTTTAGTAGGATGTTCTTTAACCTCCATATATTTGTGGTCTTTCCAGAATTATTTTCACGTGGTTAACTTCAAGTTTCATAGCACTGTATTCTGAAAATATTCATGGTATGATCTCAGTCTTTTTGTACTGGTTGAGACGTGATTTGTGACTTAGTACACAATCTATACTGTAGAATGTCCCATGTGTACTCCAAAAGAATGTGTATTCTGCTGCTTTAGGATGAAGTGTTCTGAAGATAACTTTTAAGTCCATTCGGTCCAGTGTGTCATTCAAAGTCCTTGTTTGCTTGTTGATTTTTGGCTTAGATGATCTGTCCATTGCAGTAAGTGAGGTGTTAAGGCCCCCTTAATTACTGTATTACTATAAATGACTTCATGTTTGTTATTAATTTTTTTTTATATATTCAAGAGCTCCCAAGTTGGGGGAATTAATACTTATAATTGCTAGATCTTTTTGTTGGATAGACTGCTTTATTATGATATAGTGCCTTTTTTCATCTCATTAGTCTTTGTTTAAAATCTAGTTTGCCTGAAATAAGTATGGCTTCTTTAGCTTTCTTTTGATATCTGATTACATGATAAATATTTCTCCATCCCCTCACTTTCAATCTGCTGGTGTCCTTAGGTCTAAAATGAGTCTGCTGTATGCAGCATATAGATTTTTTTTTAATCCATTCTGATAAACTAAGTCTTTTTATTGAAGCATTTAGTCCATTTATATTCAGCATGATTATTGGTATAAATTTAGTAACATTTTTTATTGTTTTGTTGCTGTTTCTGAAGCTTTTCTCTCTTCCTTTCTAGTATTTGTCACTTTTGGTCTTTCTTTTCCACTCAGAGTTCTCTTTACTATTTCTTGCAGGACTGGTTTAGTAGTCACAAACTCCTTTTGTTTTTGTTTGTCTGAGAAAATCTTTCTCTCTCTTTCTATTCTGAATGATAGCCTTGCTGGATAGAGTATTGGTACAGATTTTTCCCATTCAATATATTGAATATATATGCCACTTTCTTCTGGCATGTCAAGTTTCTGTGGATATGTCTGCTGCTAACCTTTTATGTATTCCCTTGTCAATTAGAGACTTTTGTCTTGCTGCTTTTAGGATTTTTTTTAATCTCCATATTTTACAAATTTAACTATGATAAATCTTGGTATTGGCCTGCTTTTGTTAATTTTGATGGGAATTCTCTGTGCTTCCTGGATTTGGAAGTCTGTTTCTTTACCCTGATTAGGGAAATTTTCACCTATAACTTCCTGAAGAAAACCCTCTGCCCCCATTTTCTCTTTTTTTCTGGGACTCCTAGGATTCAAATGTTATTACATTTCATGGAGTCACTGAGTTCCCTAAGTCTACTTTTGTGATCTAAGATTTTCCTTTCCCTCTTCTGTTCAGTTTATTTTCCATAATTCTATTTTCTATTACGCTTATTCATTCCTCTTATTCTTCCATCCTTGTGGTCATTATATTCAGCTGGTTTTGAATCTCAGTTATTGCATTTTTCATCTTGGCCTACTTAGTTTTAAGCTCCTTTTTCTCTACAGTAAGGGTTTCCTTTCCATCTTTTATGCTTTTCTCAAGCCCAGCTAGTATCCTTATGATTATTGCTTTGAATTCTGTATCAGGCATATTACTTACATCAGTTTTGATTAGATGCCTGGCTGTAAACATTACTTGTTCTTTCTTTTGGGATGAATTCTTCCATCTTGATTTTTGTCTAGGTCTGCTTATTCTGTATATTAGGAAAGCCTGTTATATTTCCTGCTCCTAAGAATAATGGTTTTATGAAGAAGAGGTCATAGAATGTCCAGGGCCTGGCACTTCAGGAAGTGGTTTCTGGTGTGTGCTGTGTGCACTCTGCAGCTGTTATGGCTGCTCTACCCCTCAGGTCAGTCCTCTGCAGAGTTTCTCCTTGCTAGAAGTGGGTAGCGTTTGGTGTAAGCAGGCTAAGCAGCCAGTTGATGTTGTCCTATTTACTGAAGCTGGTTCTTGCTGAGGAGTGGGGCGGGGAAATGGTGCCAGCCCCATTTCTCCCCAGAGAGGAGTTCCTGCTTGCTGCTGTCAGGGAAGCCTCTGGAAGAGTGAATAATTTTCCCTTGAGCATTGTAGGTGTTTTTCAGGCTGCTGTTTTCACAGTGTCTGTGTCTGAGTTGGCTGCCTGCCTGGACCAGCACAGTGCATTTTGGGCTCTATCTTAGGCAGGTAGCTGAGTTTTCAAACTCCAAACTTCAGGGATCTGCTGTTGGGGGGAACTGCACTGATCTTCTGGAGGAGGGTTTTGCCACACTGGAACTGATGCAGGTTTGACACAGAAGGGCAGTTGCACCACAGCACAGAAGTGTGGGGTTTGGAGCAAAGCACCCTAAAGAGCCAGTGTCCAGGTCAGCCACCCTCAGCAGGTGTTTCTGCACTTCTGCTGAAAGGCAGGAGAGGGAAATGGCACCTCCCCCCTCCGCCCAGCTCCTTTGTCCTCAGAGAGGTAATGCCACCTCTCTCAGATGTGCTCCAAGAAGGGGGAAATCTCTCTCCCAGTGAGTCTCAGGAGATCCTCAGATCACACCATCTGTCCCCAGTTTACCTGCCTTCCTTCTCCACTGGAGCACTACTGTACCTTCAGGGCTCTATACCAGCCACAGAGCAGACCTCTAAAACTTGTCTTTTGAGCTGCACTGGTTGTAAAAAGTCACAGAAATTGGCCCCTCTCATTTTCCCAGGCTGTGCTTTTGGGAAAGTGTTTTTCCCTGTTCAATCCCCTGTGCACTCCTCCCCCATCTCTCTCATCTCTCTCTTGACCAGGACTCCCTCCCTTCTGCAGAAGCTACAATCTGTTTCTCCCCCAAATGATGTCTCCACACCTCCTACTTCCCACAATGTGGTCTCCCTTCTCCCTCTGTCTGTGCAGTTTATTCTGTCAATCCTCAGACTGATTTCCCAAGAAAGAAGTTCTGACTGGGGCACCAACATATTCAATACATTATCTCCTTCTGAATGTTTTACTAGAAGTTATGTATCTCAACCTGATATCTAGGCAAAAACTGAGAAGTGAATTTGACCAGCACCTAACTAGATACAGAGTAATGGCAAGTCTTAACATTACCTGTTGACTATAACTCTCTTTGCTTGAAGATGTGGGTAGAAAAAGTCAACATAGTGTTTATGAAGGGGGATTTCAGGAAAGAGAAAGAACATTAAATTGAACAAAAAAATGGATCACTGAAAATTTTTTATTACACACAAAAAAACCTGGGTGATTTTAATAGTTTTATTGAGATCGAATTTATACATCATAAAATTCATTTATTTAAATAATTGCAATGTTTTATATTTACAGAGTTGTACAATCATCACATCTAATTTGAAAACATTTAAATCATTACTAAAATAAATCACATGCCCATATACAGTTATTTTTTATCCCTACCACCATCTCCAGAATTAGGCAAGCATGTTGTATCATGCATCCGTGCTTTTCTTTTTTTATTGCTTCTTATTGCTGAAGAGTGTTGTACTGTATTTTGTTTATCCAGTTGATGTGCACTTGTGTTGCTTCTGTTTCTTAGCTGTTGTGAATAATGCTAATATAGACATTTATGTACAAATCTTTATGTGGACATTTTCATTTTTCATTCTCTTAGGTAGATTTCAAAAGCCGAACTGTTGGATCCTATGCTAAATCAATGCCCAACTTTTTGAGGAATTGCCAAACTGTTTTACAAAGCAGCTGCGCTATTTTACATTCCCACCAACAGTGTATGTGGGTTCCAATTTCTTCACATATTCCAACGCTTGTTATTATCTGACTTTTTCATTATGTCCATTCTAGTGCATGAGAATCTCACTGTCATTTTGATTTGCATTTCCCTGAGAGCTAATGTCTTTTTTTGTTTCCTATGTTTATTGGTCATTTGTGCATCTTCTTTACAGAAATGTCTATTCAGGTCTTTTGCCAATTTTTAATTGGGTTATCTACCTTTTTACTATTGAGTTGGAAGAATTCTTTAACTATTCTGGATATAAGTCCACTGTTGGATATATGACTTGCATGTATATTCTCCCATTCTGTGTTTTTTTATTATTATTTTCTTGAGGATAGCTTTTGAAACACAAAATGTTTTAGTTTTGATTAAGTCCAATGTATCATTTTTTTCTTTTATCACTTGTATTTTGCTATCACATCTAAGAAATCGTGAAGATTTTCCCCTAAAATTTCTTCGGAAAGTTTTATAGGATTAGCTGTTACATTTATGTCTATAATCTATTTTTATTTTATTTTATTTTTTAAGAGAAAGAGAGAGAGAGAGAGAGAGCACAAGTTGAGGGGCTGGTAAAGGGAGAGGGAGAAAGAGAATCTTGAGCAAGCTTCACACCTAGCAGGGAGCCTAACACCGGGCTCGATCTCACAACCCTGAGATCATGCATGATCTGAGCCAAAATTAAGAGTTGGAAGCTTATTGACTGAGCCACCCAGGAGCTCCTAAATTATTTCTTGTGTATGGTGTGGGGTAGTAGTTCAAGGGGACTCTTTCCCATTGAATTTTGATCAAGAAAGCTGAGTGATTTTAGAAAAGCATTTAGCATCCTGTTTGTCAAGTCCCTGACCTATAATCAAAAAGCAGATTATTAGGAAAAAAACAGGGTGACATTAAAACAACAAAAACAGAGAATGAGATAAAGTGTGTAAAATAAGGAATGAAATCAAGAAAATAAATAACAGAAATAGTAGCATACACAGTGGAATGCAGAAAAATTATTGGATGGCTAACCTCTTTCAGTATATATATATTATATATATGGAAAAAATTTTAAGGTAGACTTTGACAGATATGGAAGATAGGAATAAAAACACAATGTAAGAATTTTAGGTGTTTTTCAACAAGAAATCAGAATAATTAGAAGAATGCCTAAAGATACAGTTGAAGAAAGAATCCCTAAGTAAAGAAAAGATGTCAGTATACAGATAAGAAATGCTTAGATCTTTCCTAGGAAAAAATCCGAAAGAAGTTTGCAGATAGACTTATTATGGAATGAAATGTATTAAAGAAAATTTCCTATATAAACATCATATAAAAAATGCTTTCCAAGAAAAAGGCAATTAGACTTAAAGATGATCAAGACTGGTCCCTCCAAAGTATGCTGCTTTGGCATAAAGATTATTTTGAGTCAAAAATAATGAAAAGACCCACTGGATTTAGGAAAAGCTGTTTATCTTCCCCACAACTGCCTAAATGAATTTAGGTAAAGGACCTGCTCCAGGAAGAGAGTGGTCACCATAGATAACTACACTACGGTAAGAACCAGGTATGCTAGACAGGAAGGAAACTAGACCAAAGCCCACTTGATCTTTGTCCTATTTTTTTCTGAGGCCCAGAAAACATTTGTTTACTAAACATTTACTCTTTTTTTCCTTTTTCCTGAGGATTGCATTCCTTTTCTTTGAAGACTTGGATCCTTACTGCCTTCTCCTTAGTTCAGAATGATATACATACCTTATTTTGGCTGACTGTATTTGGAATTTCCTATCTATGTGGGGTCTCAGTACATATGCTATTAAATTTAATTTTCTCCTGTTAATCTGCCTCATGTTAATTTGATTCCTAGTTCAACTAGAAGGACCTTAAAAGGGACAGGGACTTTTGCTCCCCAAAAGACTGCTTCAGTTTCCTCTACTAAAGAACAAATGTCAGTAGAAAGCAGAAATATTTTAAGTTTCACGTAAACAAAAAAAATTTTTTTGAAACGGAAGACTTTAAAACCTGGGCAAGTTGTTTTTCATTTGCAAGCAACTGAAAAAATATCTTGGAAACACAAAAGTTCAGAAAATATATCATCTATTCACCCTATTTAAGAAAATTTACTTAAAGATTAAACTTCAGCAGCAAAATAATGAATCA
Organism: Meles meles; assembly: GCF_922984935.1. Lineage (NCBI taxonomy): Eukaryota > Metazoa > Chordata > Mammalia > Carnivora > Mustelidae > Meles > Meles meles. The sequence continues at coordinate 31,120,710 of NC_060070.1, forward strand.
AAATAAAGATCTCAAAATGGTGTATCACTGTCTGAGAACGTGTGACTGATCCTCCTATACTCATTTAGAGAAATATAAATTCCAGAGAAATATAAATTTCATTCAGGCAAATTAGGTTCTGCTAGAGGAAGGAGGTAGAGGTGGGAGAGCTTGAACCCATGATGCTTCATTCAGCTCTGTTTCTTCAGGTCCTTTTCCAATGAAATGTGTTGTTTCTTGAATTATAATCTATATTCCATAAGTTAGGAGGTCTCAGGTGGTCAATTTATTGCTGATTTTTCTCCTATGCGGGTGGTAATTACTGAGAACTGTTGTTTCTTTACCCAGAACAAGTGACCAGAGTTTTTTCTGCAGACCTATCCCTTAGAGGGTTATTTGCTAATGGGGAAAGTATACGGGAGAATAGGCTGAGTTCCCTTTGGATAAATCTTTTGGAGTCAGGGCCATTTAATAGTGTAAGTAGCACCTGGGTCTAAGCTCTGAGGTTGACTGAAGTTCCACTTAGATTTAATACCATGTGAGCACAATGCACTGCTAGGTTTCTAAGTAGTCTAATGATCTCTAAGATTTCTGTTCTGATTCCTTCTAAATCTTACAGCAAAATCTTCACTTGAAAGTTCATTCCCATGTCAGATTCTGAAAGCAGTCTTCACTGAAAACTGTTAGGAGAAGTCTTAAATCAATTTAATACAACACACTTATTTTTATACTTATTCTAAGTTAGGCACTGTGCAACTCACTGATGACAAGATAAATAACCACAAAGATAAATAAACCACAGGCATCTTTCCTGAAGTGGTTGTAGTCTAGCACAGAGGTCTCTTAAATGCTAATATGCATAAGAATTGCCAGGGAGGCTGTTAAAAATGTAGGATCTGGCCCCAGTCCCAGAGGTTCTGTTTCATTGATTCTTTTAGGTGATCTCCAGTGAGTGATCTCTCTTTGGAAACATTTGTCTAGGGGCCAAGCATAGATGGCTATTTCAATATAACATCAAAGTGCTGCATTTGAATAATGGTGAATCACAGACTTTGGCACTAGAAGATACGGATTTGAATCCAGCACTACTATTCACTACTTGTGTGGCACTGGATAAGTTATTTAATCATTTTATGTCTCTACAAAATCATACCTCCTATGGTTGTTATGATGTCTAAAATAAATGAGGTAATTTAAATCTAAAGAAATAAACTAATGTTTACTGCTTACTAATTTTCTTTTACTGTGAAGGTGCTGCAACAAAATGCCTCATTATAAAGAGGACTTGGATCTATGAAAAACGCACCGCAAATAACATTTTCAATGGAGAAAAACTGAGAGCTTTTCCACTAAGGTCAGGAACATGGCAGGGATGTCCATTATCACCACTGCTAGTCAACATAGTACTAGAAGTCCTAGCCTCAGCAATCAGACAACAAAAAGAAATTAAAGGCATCCAAATTGGCAAAGAAGAAGTCAAACTCTCACTCTTTGCAGATGATATGATACTATATGTGGATAACCCAAAAGACTCCATGCCAAATCTGCTAGAACTTGTACAGGAATTCAGTAAAGTGTCAGGATATAAAATCAATGCATAGAAATCAGTTGCATTTCTATCCACCAACAAGATAGAAGAAAGAGAAATTAAGGAGTCAATCCCATTTACAATTGCACCCAAAACCGTAAGATACCTAGGAATAAACGTAACCAAAGAGGCAAAGAATCTATACCCAGAAAACTATAAAGTACTCATGAAAGAAACTGAGGAAGACTCAAAGAAATGGAAAAATGTTCCATGCTCATGGATTGGAAGAACAAATATTGTGAAACCAATCTACACATTTAATGCAATCCCTATCAAAATCCCATCCTTTTTTTTTTTTTTTCAAAGAAATGGAACGAATAATCCTAAAATTTATATGGAATCAGAAAAGACCTTGAATAGCCAAAGGAATATTGAAAAAGAAAGCCAAAGTTGGTGGCATCACAATTCCGGACTTCAAGCTCTATTACAAAGCTGTCATCATCAAGACAGTATGGTACTGGCACAAAACAGACACATAGATTAATGGAACAGAATAGAGAGCCCAGAAATTGACCTTCGACTTTATGGTCAACTAATCTTCAACAAAGCAGGAAAGAATGTCCAATGGAAAAAAGACAGCCTCTTCAACAAATGGTGTTGGGAAAATTGGACAGCCACATGCATAAAAATGAAATTAGACCATTCCCTTACACCAGACAAGAAAATAGACTGAAAATGGATGAAGGACCTTAATGTGAGAAAGGAATCCATCAAAATCCTTGAGGAGAACACAGGCAGCAACCTCTTGGACCTCAGCCACAGCAACTTCTTCCTAGGAACATCACCAAAGGCAAGGGAAGCAAGGGAAAAAATGAACTCTTGGGACTTCATCAAGATCAAAAGCTTTTGCACAGCAAAGGAAACAGTTAACAACACAAAAGACAACTGACAGAATGGGAGAAGATATTTGCAAATGACATATCAGATAAAGGGCTAGTATCTAAAATCTATAAAGAGCTTAGCAAACTCAACACCCAAAGAACAAATAATCCAATCAAGAAATGGGCAGAGGGGCGCCTGGGTGGCTCAGCTGGTTAGGCAACTGCCTTCAGCTCAGGTCATGATCCCAGAGTCCTGGGATCGAGTCCCACTTCGGGCTCCCTGCTCCACAAGGAGTCTGCTTCTCCCTCTGACCTTCTCCTCTCTCATGCTCTCTCTCAAATAAATAAATAAAATCTTAAAAAAAAAAAAAGTTAAAAAAAAAAAAAGAAATGGGCAGAGGACATGAACAGACATTTCTGCAAAGAAGACATCCAGATGGCCAACAGACACATGAAAAAATGCTCCACATCACTTGGCATCAGGGAAATACAAATCAAAACCACAATGAGATATCACCTCACACCAGTCAGAATGGCTAAAATTAACAAGTCAGGAAATGACAGATGCTGGCGAGGATGCGGGGAAAGGGGAACCCTCCTACACTGTTGGTGGGAATGCAAGCTGGTGCAACCACTCTGGAAAACAGCACAGAGGTTCCTCAAAAAGTTGAAAATAGAGCTACCCTATGACCCAGCAATTGTACTACTGGGTATTTACCCTAAAGATACAAACGTAGTGTTCCAAAGGGGCACGTGTCCCCAGATGTTTATAGCAGCAATGTCGACAATAGCCAAACTATGGAAAGAACCTAGATGTCCATCAACAGATGAATGGATAAAGAAGATGTGGCATATATATATATATATACATATACACACACACACACACACACACGCACACACACACACACACACACGATGGAATACTATGCAGCCATCACAAGAAATGAAATCTTGCCATTTGCGACAACGTGGATGGAACTAGAGGGTATTATGCTTAGCGAAATAAGTCAATCGGAGAAAGACAATTATCATATGATCTCCCTGATATGAGAAAGTGGAGATGCAACATGGGGGATTTGAGGGGTAGGAAGGGAGGGAGACAAACCATAAGAGACTCTTAATCTCACAAAACAAACCGAGGGTTGCTGGGGGAGGGTGTAGGGAGAGGGTGGTTGGATTATGGACATTGGGGAGGGTACCTGTACTTGTGGGGCTAATAATACATTATATGTTTATTAAAAAAATAAAAATAATAAATTTAAAAAAGATAGAAAATAAAAAATATATAGTGGTTTTTCACACATACACTATATATATATATGTATATGTATGTATGTATATATATATGTATATGTATATGTGTGTATATATATATATATATATATATATATATATATAGGACTTGGGAATCAGGATAGGCAAAAGGAGAAATGGAGAGAAGATCTAGAGCCTGTATAGATGCAGAAAGAGATGAACAGAGATATCTGCTGAAGAAGCTTGCTTGAAGTTTGCTCTATTGCATGTAAGATAAGTTACTCACTAAACATTCTTAACATTTATAGTACTAGCCAGTGTTTTTGAAGTTGGACTTATGTTTGCAGAATATGCCAGAAAAAGGGCTGAGTCTGTTCTAAAAGTGTGCTAGGTGCAAGGAAAGATGCTAATCAGAGAGTATAGTCACACTTTTATTACATGAGTAAATGGCTAATAGGCTGGCATGTAATAAACCTCCAATAAATAGTAGCTGTTATCAGTGCCCTGCTCTTCCTTGCTCCATCCTTACCCCTGATGTCTTCTTCCCACTCTATCCTTAAGTAGTATTCCACCTAAGTTTTCAAGAAACCCTCTTACACTCTTATTCTTGTCCCAGAACACTCTCCCTTTGCAACTCCTGACAGTAAACCCTAAGAATAGCACTTCCTCCATCAGCTTCTCTTATAGGGATACATTCATTCAATTGGTCACTCATTTAACAAGTACTCAGTGAGCAAATACCTCATGCTGGGCACTGTGCCAGGAACAAGAAAAGGACAATGGAAAAAGCACATGGTCCCTGCCCTCATGGAGCTTATAATCTAGGGGAGGGGCAAACACAAACAAATACACAAGGAAGTATCTAATTACAAAACAATAAGTGCTAAAAAGAAGTTCAGTGCTCTATGTGTATACAAGTACCTATTCCAGTATGGACAATAAGAAAGGCTCCCTTAAGAAAAAAATTTTTATTATATTTGTTGAGCACCTATTCAGGTAGCAGTATCCCTGCTATATATGACAAAATAAATAAGCACACATGTTAAATAAGACATGAAAGAGAATTAACATATGTAGTACAGTATGATATCTGATATGTAAAAGATACGCACAAGGGTATTTGAATAAGTGCTAGGAATCAGGGAAAATGTCCTAAAAGAATAATAATAAATAAAATAAATGGTAACTATTATTCCTATGATGCCATGTGCTCTAAAAAGGGGCAGGTAGTGAGTTAAGTAGTGACCCTCCCCACCAAAGAGCCATGTCCACATCCTAATCCCCAGAACCTGTGAACATTGCCTTATATGATACGAGTGCATATCACCTTATATACAAAAGCTGTGATTAAGATTTCTAGAGGTAGAGTTTTTCCTCAATTATCTGGGTAGGCCCTAAATGAAAATACATACATTCTTATAAAAATAAAGCAGAGTTTTAAGATGTAAAGGGAGGGGGCAATGTGATCACAGAGTAGAGCCATAAACCAAGGAACTCCTGGAGCCAGAAGTGGAAGAGGCAAGCAAGGGATTCCTCCTTACAGCCATGGGTGGGAGCACAGCTTTGCTGACACCTTGATTTTGGGCACTGGACTACAGAACTGTGAGAGAGTACATTTATTTATGTATTCATTTTTCAGTCACCCAGTTTGGGATAATTTCTATTAGCAGCCACAGGAAACTAATATAAAACTACACCAATTTGTGGATGTAGGGAATTGCTTTCTGGAGTTAAAGGAAACTTTGATGGGAGGAGATCTCAGTTGCTATTACCACTGTAAAATAAAAAAAAACATAAACAATTAAAAAAATACAAACAACAACAGTAAAAAGGATACCAGACATGAAACAGCATAATTTTTTTCTGGAACTCTAAACTGTAGCTGTGCAGAGAGGTAAGAGATGAAATCAGAGTATAGCTAAGTTCAGTTAGGTCTTTAAATGGCACAATTAAGGAGGCAAAACATTTCTAGGCCCTTGGTACTCAAAGAGTGGTTCTTAGAGCAGCAGCTGGAGTTGTAACATTATTATAGAAGTTTTTAGAAATGCAGAACTGGGGCCACATTCCAAACCAAATGCTAATAGAATTTGAATTTTTTTTTGAAATATTTTATTTATTTATTTGACAGAGAGAGATCACAAGTAGGCAGAGAGGCGGGCAGAGAGAGAGGAGGAAGCAGGCTCCCTGCCAAGCAGAGAGCCTGATGCGGGACTTGATCCCAGGACCCTGAGATCATGACCTGAGCCAAAGGCAAACCCACTGAGCCACCTAGGTGCCCTAGAATCTGAATTTTAACAAGATTTCCAGGTCAATCGAATGCACTCTAACATTTAAGAAGCTTGCCTGTAGGGCAATGCTACTGGGAGATTTTCAAAGATTTAAAGCAAATAACTGAGACAAGGTAACATTTGCATTTTAGGTTAGCCACCTGGTGATACTATGAAGAACACATTTAACTGGGATAAAACCCAAGGCAGAAACAAGTGACTGCAACAGTACTGGTAAGAGATTATGAAGTTTTAAATGAAGATGGTAACAGAGACAAAAAAAAAAAAAAAAAAAAAAAAGACAATTTTAAGAAATATTTAGACCCTAGTCTGATATGTAGTAAATCTATCCATACCTAGGTTCTATGATATGTCCCACTTCTCTGTGCTTCTAACAGGACCTTAGAATGGGATTATTCCTGTCATAGTTTCTGTTGAAGCACCAAACAGATGACAGGATGCTCACCCGAGGGTGAGCCATTCTTCTCCCTTCTATACACAGGTTGACAAAAGAAATGCATTCTAGATATTTTACATGATTCATTGAGGCTTCAACCAGATCAAGGATATTAAACAACAACAACAACAACAACAACAGAGAAAGTAAAGGAATAGCTTCTTTAGAGAGCTGTCACTCTGTAGTGAGCACTGCCCCCCCCCCCCCAAAATCCACAGGTCCCAAATGGAGGTATGTATGTTAAGGCTCCATACCAACTGTAGTTTCAATCCCCCCCAGGAATGTAAACTTGAACCAGTCAATGTGGAATTTCCCTGACAGCACGAGAAAATCTACTGATAGATCCCTCCATGCCCCTTTGGAGGGTAACTTTGCCTAAAACAATGCATTCCTTGCCAATAATTTTCTTTACTCGTTCCCTCTCTGCCTTTAAAAACCTTTCTTTTCTACACCTGGAGGGAGCTCTTTTCTGTTTGCTAGATGGGATGCTTCTTGATCCATGAGTCATTAAAAAAAAAATCTGATCTTTTAAGTCACTCAGTTGAATGTTTAACAGTACCAGTCCTCTGAGGGGAAGAGGCATAGGTGTGTAGGACCTTCTAACTTCAAACCTAGCGAGGAGTACTGCCAGGCGACTATGGGAGAGCTCTGAAATGTATTTTCTGCAGCTGGAAATGTAAACAACTAGTGTTGTACTGCAGCCCCCAAAATCTCCAGTGGACTGTATGTAGACCGAGGTGTGACTGACTCTACTACCTCCATTCCAGAAAATGTAGAGGCTGAGGATGACTGGCTGCTTGGCACAGGAGAGTGCTTTTGGTTTAGGACCAGCCTTTATTCCTAAAACGTATCAGGGCAAGGAAAGTAAGCCATGGGAAAAAGAGCTAGCATGGTTCATCTTGGGTTCTGTCCAAAAAAGCCATCTGGAAGAGTAAGAGTTGCTCTCAAAAAGGAACTGTAGATGCACTTCAGGCTTTTCAGGACCTGAACCAGGAAAGAGGCATCAGCTAATGAACTGCCAGAGTTGGAAAGGTCTAGCTGGGAATCTTCAAGGAGTTCTCAAAGGTGTCTACTAAGAGAAAATATTTGTTTTAATCATTTACCAGGACCTGTGAGAGGTCCCTGCCTTTAGACACAGAGAAGGAAACAACTAGGATTTTCAGTGAAGTAAGAAATGTCCTGTATCTCTGACTTGTTGTCATCCTCCCACCTCCTAAGGGCTGGATGTGGCCTTGGAAATGATAGCAATATGATGTCACGCAATTGAAGAAGAGAGAAGGCCCACTCCACTTCTTCAGTTCAGCTCTAATTAGGCTTAAGCTATCGCAAGAGAGAAGAATTAATACTAAATCCAATTATGAATTTTCATTATTACACAATAACAAATAGTATTTATTTAAGTATTAAATACTTAAGTTACTGAATTGTAATAGTGTCTGTAACTTAAAATGACAATGGAAAGTTATATTTAAAAGTCAATGAACAACAACAATAAAGCCACAGATCCCACCACAGTTTTCATCCAGGAATAGGTACTCTACCCCAATAAAATTTAAAGGAACGGTGAGAGAAGAAAACATTTCATTTTAGCTCTGTCAAAAGCTATGCTTTCAATATCAAAATTTTAGTAAATATTACTTTAACTTAAAATACTGTTCTTTAAGCTTATAATTCCTGGCAAGTTGAGTTGGTTCATTTAGGTTAAAAGACAGCTAAACAGAAAAAGAATTCTGGGACTGATGTCAGCTGTGGGCAGTAGTAACTACTATTCGTGTCTGTGGGAAGTGGTCTTAACATACAGGCTTGCTATTGCTAGGATATAGTCATCTACTTCTAGCATCTCAAGCTATAAGAAGATATTATACTATTTCTGCTTTTATAAAAGGAAACACTATAATTAGTGCTACACATACAATGAAAAAGTGTTGCTTAATCTTGTTTTTCTTATATATGTATTTATAATTTCTTGCTGTGTCTTTGTGAAAGCTTAAAAGGAAAAATTCTCCCACGGAGCACATATGTCAGCATTTGTTTTTTAAAAATCCACTTTAGCGGTTGTTAAGTAACTAGGTCTGTTCAGAGTTTTGTAAATCTGAGACTCTGTGTTCGGGGTAGGTCAATTTTTCTCTTTGTTTATTTGTTGAACCCAGACTTAAAAATTTTAAATGTGGTATTCATGAAATCAACATCACATATTTAAGGAAGAAATTATTTGTAAGCAATCTTGCATATATATCTTAAATACTAATATACAAAAATTAATTATCTGTCCCTATTTTTCTTTCTTCTTCATAATAGCAAAATAAGCACCAATTGACCAAGAGCTGTTACCAAAATAAGTCCCTTCTTCTAGTTTAGAAAACATGATAAGCCTAGACAATAACCCATTTAATAAAGAAGAGAACAAGGTAAGCCTTGACTAGTTTGTCGTCAGTTCCCTTAAGTCCTCTTTTATGAAATTCCACATCTTGTCAAAAGATGGCGCTCCTGTAACCAGCAAAGAAACTGAAAAGTCCTGGAGAAGATGAAAACACTTTTTCAGATACTGAGAAACTATCCATTACTACTCGAAAGAGCCTTTGATAGCAAGAAATTTCAGCTTTAGAGGGTGTGCTGAATCGCGGTTAGACATTCCCTTCCAGACAGATTGTCAGCCTCCTAAGTCTCAATTTCCTTTCCTGTGTAATCTACATAACAAAAGTGAGAATAATAAACACTTTTGGAGTTCCAGGAAGAAATGCTTAGCACAACGCCTGGCAAATAGCAGGTACCTGAGCAGTGACAGATAGCTATCATTTATTAAAAAGCCAACACAGTGTTTGTCTTGTTTGCTACTGAGTCTGCTGACTCAAGGTAGGTGCTCAGTATGTGTATCAACTGAATGTGTTAGAGCTGGTTATTTGACCAGCAAAATGTGTTCATTCAATAATAGCAGAGGAGGGGCGCCTGGGTGGCTCAGTGGGTTAAAGCCTCTGCCTTCAGCTCAGGTCATGATCCCAGGGTTCTGGGATGGAGCCCTGCATGGGGCTCTCTGCTCAGCAGGGAGCCTGCTTCCTCCTCTCTCTCTGCCTGTTTCTCTGTGATCTCCGTCTGTCAAATAAATAAATAAAATCTTTAAAAAAAAAAAAAAAAAGAAATGAGGGTGGTTTTGTGTGGGGACTGTGCCTCTAACTTTGTAATTGGCCTAAACTTCTCATAGGGCATTTTCAGGTTTATTAGAGTAACAAGGCCACAGCAAGTTAACTTGACCATCACTTTGGAAGTACCAAGCTGTACTACCATGGTTCAGGACGAAGGCTATCCTGACCTTACCTACTTTTAAAGTGAACACAGTCTCTCTTTGAAATTTAAAAGTCAGTAACACGTCTAATGTATATTATAATAAACACCTTCTACATACTTTTATGGGATTTTCTCATAAGAAAAGACTTTTAAAACAGAGGGTGGAGAATATCTCTTTGAAGTATCAATACAATATATAAATTAAGGCCAGGGTGGCAATAACATGAAAAAAGTACTGAGTGACATACTATATGATTTTACATGTGTGAATTTCAAAACAAGATAGTAATCTATGTTGACAGAAGTCAGAACAGTGGCTACTTTGGGGGGCTGGGATGGGATACGGGGGCTTAAATGCTGACAGGGACGGTTAAAAGGGAGAATTACGACGTGCTGGAAATACTCTATAACTTTGTTTGGATAGCAGTCACATGACGTAGCATATGGCACTGTACACTTAAGATATGTAAACTTTAATATACCTCAATTAAAAAAAAAAGCTATACCTTAATTAAAAATTTAAGTTCTCCATCACATAATAAAGGAAACACTGAGTATTAAAGGAAAAGCACATTTAATAGACAAACATTTGGTGTCTACTATGTATCAAGCTAGTACTTAAGGATACAACATATAGCAAAAAACAGAAAACCTGTTTATAGACTATCAAGTCAGTATTTTCAAGCTCCCACTAGCAACAGTCTGGACTTCTAAAATTCAGCATGCCTCTATTCTCTAGAATCCATCTTACAAATATACCATTCATGATTTTGCATATGAAAAGTTTTATAAATTATACCTATTCTTATATGCCCAGCTCCATACTTGCTTTTTTTGCAAACGTGTTTAATCTCCTGTAGCCAACGATGCCCTATCTTTGCTTTGCATTCCTTTTGTACTCATAAAGTATCACACAACTCAGCACTTAATAGTTCTTTAAGTCTTGTGTTAAATTTGTCTCCTTTTCAAACTATAAGTTTCTCTAAGTTCCCTGAGAATAGAGATTATATCATACTTTCCTTTGGCGAGTTCATAATGCTTAGCAAAGTGTGGGTTATGTGATATATGCTTAATTACTTGTGGGTAGAATGAATGGAAACTCCATTCTGACCATATTAAAAATCCTTAAGAATAGTTTAAACTTCAGGAAATTTTAATTCTTAAAATAATTCATATCCATCATTACATATTGCCATTTTTTACTTGCTCAATTATTATGTGCACAAAAGTGATAAAAGTTAGTCTTGATATTCTATTCTGCTTCCCATGGCTCAGTCCTGATAAGTGAAGGGAGGCTATCTTTAGCTGTTTAATACCAATATGTTTGCTTTAATTGAGAAGGAAAAGGATTGTGGGTGAAACATTTGTCTTCAAATATGTCTTTATCTCTCATGGCAACAGAACTCCTGAATTTTAACTGCAATATATAATATAGTTGCCTAAAATAAAAACTACTTCTCCCAGCTGCCCTTGAAATTAAGTGTGGCCATGTGACTAAGTGAGGGTGTACTTTCAGCTCATGTTCCCAAAATAGGTCCCTCTGTTCCTCCTCTTTTTTAGACCGCTACTTGGAATATAGACTTGGTTGCAAGTCATCTCATATTATTAGATGAGAACACTACACTAGAAATTGTAGAATAACAAGAAGATGCCTGGATCTCTGGATGACTAAATCCTGAATACAACTACACTGTTCCAAGACTGCTCTTGGGGGAGGGTGACTGAAAAGACATCACTGCTGGTTGACGTGTGAGCTGACCCCAGGCAATCAAAGGCACCTCTGCCTACCCCTTATCTTTGGAATGTGAGTTCCACTTGCCTTCCTGCTCCCAGCAGCTGCCCCAAGGACATAGCCTTGAGATAATGATGTGGTGCTGAAACTATTTAGATAGTATAGGTACTTGACTGAACCTGGCTAAGGCCTCTATATAGACTTTTAAGATTGGACAGGTGTATCTAGGGATCCGCTTGTCTTGTTGTACCCTAAAACAAGCTTGCATAAATAAGTTCCCTTTGGTTATTAAATCTGCCACTTACCAATCTAGAGTGGGTTCTTTCTTTGGTCTCTCCCTGTCCTCCAAATACAGGAACCAGTTTCAGATTATACCTGGGACACTCCCAAGGAACTTGCAAACCAATTACTCACCTATCATGTTTCGAGAGAGAAAACTCTATTGCTACTGTTGCTCTGGGTCTCATATACAGTCTAAATAATTCCTTAACTTCTCTGTTGGGAGAAATCACAGAATACCAACAGTTGGCAAGGAAAGTTTCTTCCATTCCCACACAGTGCTTTAAGTAATAAATATGTTAGCGCCTCAAACTTCGGGTGGGTGATTTGCTTGCATACGAAAAGCAAACCTAGGGATGCATGGGTGGCTTAGTTGGTTGATCGCCTACATTTGGCTCAGAGTCCCAGGGTCCTGGGATCAATTCCTACATCACATTCCCTGCTCAATGGGGAGTCTGCTTCTCCCTCTGTGCTTTCCTGCTCTCTCTCTTCCAAACAAATAAATAAAATCTTAGAAAGAAAGAAAGGGAGGGAGGAAGAAAGATAGGCAAACCTAGCTCCTAATATGAAAAGGCTAGCTAAAAATTAACCATTTTGAAGCCAACTACCCCTAATCTTCCCCCCCCATCCCATTTATATAAACAAACCTATAGTCATATACACACTCACAACTGTCACTGATTCTCACCTGGCATTTGGGCAACTAAGTAGATCTCAAGTCAAATTAGTCAATGAGAACTCTCTGACTTGGAGTTTTCATTTCTTAAGTTTATATTGACTGAGTAGTGTTGCTTTTTAAAACCTAAACTATGGCTGCATGTTTGAATTTTTTTTCTGTATTTTATAGTAAATTATGAAAATTCAATGTATCTTACTATCTTACAGGAAATAGTTAAGAATATTCACACACTGGGGGCGCCTGGGTGGCTCGGTGGGTTAAAGCCTCTGCCTTTCGCTCAGGTCATGATCCCAGGGTCCTGGGATCGAGCCCCGCATCGGGCTCTCTGCTTGGCGGGGAGCCTGCTTCCTCCTCTCTCTCTCTCTGCCTGCCTCTCTGCCTACTTGTGATCTCTAACTGTCAAAAAAAAAAAAAAAAAAAAAAAAAAAAAAAAAAAAAGAATATTCACACACTGAACAAGCCATAATTTCAAGGTTGCTAAAAGAAGCATACCATTCATATTGTATATTCAACTTTGACATTTTTATAGCTAGACCTTCTTCCTTCAATACCTTAAACTTTTCCTGTATTTTCAAGCATCCTCTACTTCTTTCATCTTGTCTCACAGGAAAAAGTCCCTCTCCCAAGGTTAAGAACAACTTCACATATGGTCTTGAGTGTATCCTTGTCTGTCTTCACTTCACCTCACTGTTACCTTTACTCAACTCATCTCTTACAGGTTTTTTTCCTCCTATCAGTATCTTGGACGTTTGCTTGTTTTTCTATCTTAAAAACACACACAGACAAAAGTCTTTCTCTGGACCCTAATATTTCCTCCACTGCTCTGCTTTTTTCATGCATTTGTTAGACAAAATGATTCTCATCCCTGTCTCCATTATCTCATTTATTCTCTTAGTTTGCCATCTGATTTCCATCCCTGTCAAGTTACTAAAACTGTTTCCAATCCATCATTTATATAAATCTCTGAAGACATTAACTCAGTCTCCATTCTCCTTGACTCTGAGCAGGAATTAACCTTGATGACTTTTTAAAAAAGTGATTTTAAATATCTTTGCTAATCTCTTTCCTCTTTGGCTACTCTTTTTCTTTTGTTAGCTCCCTTCCTCCTCTCAGACCTAAGGGTAGTCCTCTGAATTGTTTTGACACTTTTCCTAATGATATTTTTTTCTGAATTTCCTCTACTACCCCTTTACATATTTTATCCTTGTAGTATTTACTACAGCTTTCACTTTTAAAAAAATTCCCTATTTTACCATTTATCCTATTGGATTTCCCATTTACTTCCATAAAAACCTGTTCCTTGAACTCTTCCTTCTTTCATCTACACTGCCTTCTCTCTAGACATGCTGCACAGCCCCTTTTGGGAATGTCTGTTTGCTTCTAAGATTGATATACCTTTTCCAGAATTACATGTTTTCCGCCTTATTTCTCTGGACTATTTCCCAGAGTTTCTGGCCTTATTTTGCTGGAGTTAAAGATCACATGGGAGGAAAATCTTCTGCAGTTCCACATTTGATGGGTCTAAAAATCTTTATGATGCTTTTACAGTTAATTGCTAATTTGAATAAATATAGATGTCTAGAGTTAATGATATCTACCATTAAGACTTTGAAAATATTCTGTCATTGTCTTCTAGGATCCAATGCTGTTACGTCTAATTTTTTTTTTTTTTTTTTGAAGAGGAGAGAGAGGGTTGGGAGGCAGAGGGAAAGGGAGAATCTCAAGCAGGCTCCATATCCACAGAGGAGCCCATTGGGGGTTTGACCACGTGATCCTGAGATCATGACCCCAGTCAAAATCAAGAGTTGGACGGTTAACTAACTGAGCTGCCCAGGTGCCCCAATAGGTTTGATTTTAATTCCTTTGTTGATAACATGTCTTTTATGTTTATAAACTTTAGGGATTTTATTATATTATTACTGACTAGTATTCCTAGTTTTTATTCTTTTTTTCAAAGATTTTATTTATTTGAGAGAGAGAAAGAATGAGAGAGAGAGCAAGCGAGCATGAGAAGGGGGAGGGTCAGAGGAAGAAGCAGACTCCCTACGGCGCAGAGAGCCTGATGCAGGACTCCAAGATTATGACCTGAGCTAAAGGCAGTCGCTTAACCAACTGAGCCACCCAGGTGCCCCCCTAGATTTTATTCCTGGTATTACATGATAATATCTCCAAGTGTGAATCTTTTTTCTTCTATGTTCTGATACCCTATTTTTTTCTACTCAATCTGAAAACTTATTTCTCTCTACATTCTAAAAATACTCTTATAATTAAATTTTTTTTCTCACTTTTTTTTCTAAATCTCTTTCTAATAGTTGAATGCTAGTCCATTGGATTGGTTCTCCGTGACTCTTCATCTTTTCTCATATTTTCTTTTTTTTTTAAGATTTTATTTATTTATTTGTCAGAGAGAGAGAGAGTGAGCACAGACAGACAGAGTGGCAGGCAGAGAGAGAGAGAGAGAAGCAGGCTCCCTGCTGAGCACGGAGCCCGATGTGGGACTCGATCTCAGGACGCTGGGATCATGACCTGAGCCGAAGGCAGCCACTTAACCAACTGAGCCACCCAGGCATCCCTTTTCTCATATTTTCTGTTTATGTCTTTGTATGCTATGTTCTAGATTTCTTTGATTTTATCTCTGGTATTTCCCTTGAATTTCTCATTTAAGTAATCATATTTTCAGTGTCTCTGAACTATATCATTTTATGGTTGCTCCTTTTTCAGAGTACCTTGTTTATAGCTTATAGATAAAATATATTCTGAATACTTAAGTTTATAAATTGGAGTGTTTTTTAAAAATGTTCCTTTTTATTTTGTGACATATATCTGTTTCCTTTAGAGTTTGTTTTCTGTTTTCCTTTCTTTCTCTTTCATAACGGTGACTTCCTGATTTGCCTGTTTATTCTTTATTGTACGTTTCTATACACACACATACAATATAACACAAATATTTATCTAAATATATATTATATGTTATATAAGATTTACTTATATTTGTTACTTAATAGATAAATATACATATAAAATGCATATAAATATTCAACAAAATATATAAAATATATATTTAATATGTTTAAAGTATTTAAGTACATTAAATTAAAAAATTAAAAAATTAAATATATATATGTATATATAAACTGGTAATTTGTTTGTTTGTTTGTTTGTTTTTAAGATTTTATTTATACAGGGGTGCCTGGGGCTCTCTCAAGTGAGAGAGCGCACAAGCAGTGGGAGATGGAGAAGCAGGGAAAGAGGAAGAAGCTGGGAGCCCAATAAGGATCTCGCTCCCAGGACCCTGGGGTCATAATCTGATCTGAAGGCAGACACTTAACCAACTGAGCCACCCGGGGGCCCTTCCTTTGCTTTTAGTAAGCAGGATGTCTTCCAGTTTTCTCTCCTATGTAGTAATTGTGAACAAGTGCCTGGGTTTGATAGGGTAGGACCAGGAATGCTAAATACCAGGTTTTACTTTAGGATGAGAAGGCAAGTAACTAGCTCTCTGGATGCTGGCCCTGAGTACCATAATGTGAATGGTATTACTCTGTGTGGTCAACATAAAAGCTTTAATTTCCTCTCTACTATTTACACAATTCATTTCAAGATTTTTGGGGTCTTTTTTGATTCTTTGTTTGGTGGCAGGTGTCTTTGTCAGCTCTTAGTATGTACAATGAAGAAGGAAATGTGTGTGGTGCCTGAGTCAAGTGTATCATATTTAGAACGCCAACCCCATTTTCAGCCCTTATTCTTACTTCTGCTCTCTGCCATGCCTCAACCAACTCTTTTATGGCTTCTTCACTGTATTTTTTGGCAATGGTTTTAGGTGTTATTCCTAGTCAAATCTCTACCATTTAGCCTTGTTTCCTATGAAACTATTAAAGTTTCATTTACTTTTCTCTTCTCCACTGCTCATTCTCCTCTCCACATAAGTACATGCACCAAACACACTGTATCTTCACTTTTTTATTTATTCCTCAGTTTTCCTACATCTAAATTTTTATTTTAGCACTTTATAGGAAAGAACATTAAATTATATGCCAAGTCTACCATCTTGAACTGTAAGCCAAGAATAACTCTTTATAGACCTTATAAGCATATATTTGCCATTTGGATAAAACTTATTGCAGAACCCCTCCTTGCTGACTATCCCCTGCTCACATGACCACCTCTACAAAATTCTTATTCAAAAGGAAATAGAATTACTTCCAGGGTAACAGGAAGAGCTCACATTTCTTTAGTTGTTTGATGACCTAACAAATTCATTTTATTAAGGAAGAGGAGAAAAATGATGACTGCATAGACAACCAACAGTGTCTGCCATCATAATTTTTTTTCCATATCATCATCATTTATCAAAAAGACTAGGGAAGCTCATTTTAGAATTGAGTTTTTTATTAATCAGCATCCCCCAGAGGTTAAGTGTCAGTTCCAGGAAAAGAAATGCACTGGGGAGATGTAATTTTAGGACCCGATATTTATTTTACGTTGGGCTATGCAAAAAGAAGGGGGAACAATGGACTGAGAATAGGTAAAACCAAAAATATCCAGAAGCCAAGGCTGTGGGACACTGGTGAGCTGAACAGACCTAGTGGACACACATACTGAGATACTGAGGGACTCATGGGCTAGACATGAGTCTGGAGCTTATCAACCATTCTGACAACTCATGAGGTGATAAGGGTGAGAGTGAAAGGCTAACATGCTAAGAATGATAGAACATAGAGATGAAAAGAACCAAAAAACATGGATGACTTTGCTGAGCCCATGAAAATATGCTGGAAACACCTTCACCTTGAGATTTTCTGTTTTTGAGGCAATTTTAAGAAAATTAAGGCACTATTATTAAATGATCTGGTTACATACACACACATATATAATTTTACATATATGGGTTCATGTTGTGTATGTATTATTTTCCAAACTATTTACTCAATTGTACTCCTTGATAAATTTCTATATCAAACAATACAGATTCATGTCATACTTTTTAATGCCTATAAAGGATTCCACTTCAGAGATGTGCTGTACAATAATCCCGTCTGTGCGAAATACTTCCAAGACTGCCCCAGTGGATGCCTGAAACCAATGCTAGTATCAAACCCTGTATATACTATGTTTTTTTCCTACACATAACATACTTATGTTTAAGTTCAGTTTATAAATTAGGTGCAGTAAGAGATAAACAACAATGACCGATAACAGAATAACTACAATAATATAATGTAATAAAAGTTATGTGAATGTGTTGTTTTTCTCTCTCTAAATATCTTATTGTAGTGTACTTACCCTTCTTCTTTTGATGTGAGAGGATAAAATGCCTAGTGATGAGATGAAGTGAAGTGAATGACACAGGCATTGTGACACAGCATTAGGCCACTATTGTCACTTTGATGATATATTAGAAGGATCATCTGCTTCCAGATTGTGGTTGACCTCAGGTGACTGAAACAACAGAAAGGGAAATCTTGGACAAGGGCAAAACCAGCATAATCAATTTAAATCGATCCCCTACTGTTTGTGGAATAATACATTTTTTTAAAAAAATATTTTATTCATTTATTTGACAGAGAGAGATCACAAGTAGGCAGAGAGGCAGGCGCCAGGTGGGGTGGGGGAAGCAGGCTCCCGCTGAGCAGAGAGCCTGATGCAGGGCTTGATCCCTGGATGCCAATATCAAAGATGCCCAGCCAAAGGCAGAGGCTTAAACCAATGAACCAAGCAGGTGCCTCTGGAATAATACATTTTTAAGTATGAGTTTTAGTTGGTTGCCCAACCACTCATTAATTTCAACCCACCCTACTTAATATTTTTTAAAGATTGTATTTATTTCTCAGAGACAGAGTGTGCACAAGCAGTGGGTAGCAGCACACAGAGGGACAAGCAGGGTCCCTGCTGAGCAAGGAGTCTGATGCAGGACTCAATCCCAGGACCCTGGTATCATGACCTGAACTGAAGATCATCAGTCCGCTTAACTGACTGAGTCACCTAGGCATCCCCACCCTACTCAATATTGACAAGAGATTTATACAATCCCATCTTCTTTTTTAAAAGTTTATTTGAGAGAGAGAGAGAGAGAGAGCATGAGAGGGGAGAAGGTCAGAGGGAGAAGATTCCCCGTGGAGCAGGGAGCCCAATGTGGGACTCGATCCTGATCCTGGGACTCCAGGATTATGAGCTGAAGACAGTCGCTTAACCAACTGAGCCACCCAGGAGCCCACAATCCCATTTTGTAACTGCTGGATCCTAATTGCCTACAGCACTAAATTCCTTAAATTAAAAACCGAGTCTTCTTACAGATTAGTTTCTGATTTTAACTTTATTGTCACTACCTTCCAGTAAGCACCTTCTATTATAGACCAACAGGTTATTCATTATCATAGAGTGCATCGGTAATCTTGTTTCCTTGTCTTTGCTCATGACACACTTTCTAGACAGTCTTCTATCTCTTCATTAGGAATCCTGTCATCAGACACTTTCTACGGACATTTTGGAAAACCCTCCAGGGATTACAAGGAGGACAAAGATAGTTCTTAGATCTCAGTGAAGTGCATTTCCCTCTAGGTCAGAACTGCTTAAAAGAAATAAGATGCAAGCCACCTATGTAATTTAAAACTTTCCAGTAGCCACATTTAAAAAAAAAAAAAAGGCAAAACTACTTTTAATATACTGACCCTATGTCAAATGTTAATATGTCAAAAGGTACTCAGAATTAAGATATTTTACTTTTTTTGTACTAAATTTCAAAATCTGGTGTATATTTTGCACGTGCTGCCTGTTTCCATTTTCCGCTACATTTCAAAGGTAAAGAGCTGCATTTGGTTAGTTCTAGGGCAGTTCTAGGCAGGGTCCATTTTCAATCTCCTCCTTCTCCCTTAACTCTTGGGAACTGTGATAAGAAAAGAATAATCTGCCACGTGAATTTCTAGCACTTATTGTTAGTACCTCTTCAGTATCATGCGGATTCCTCTCATTGCTTACCTTTCAATGCATTTGTCTTGTCTCATAAGTTAACCTCTAAATTCTTTTAAGTCTGAGACCATGGACTGATCCTCTCTGAAAGTTGGGAATAACTTTAAAAAATCCATGAGCTAATTCTTTTCATATATGGCTCCTACCTATAAAGTAAGCCTTCAGAATCTAATTAAGGTCAAATCGAGTAGTTGAGGCCCCCACATATCCTAAGGCAGACAACTTCTCTGAATACTGCTAGAAGGATCTTCTTTTCAGGACATGAAACCTGTTTCTCTCAAGTCTGCATCTCTTGAGACCAAATGAAACGAATCTAGTATCACATGACTAGTGTTTATTGGATGTTCTTGTAGCTTTCTCTCTTCTCTGAGAATCCTCCCCAGTTCAATCAGTACTTTTTTTATGTGTTACATTTTGGGGCTCTCGTCATTATCTGCTCTCCTGTGAAATAATTCCACCTTCTCTGAGTTTGTTTTTTTGTTGTTGTTGTTGTTTTGTTGTTTTGTTTTGTTTTGTTTTTTAGGTGCTCAATCTAAATTGAACACAGAACTCCAATTACGGTTTGGCTAGTGAAGAGTATTAACCGGATCACTGCTGACTGCCTTTCTATAAAACACAGTTCCATTAGGCATCAAGACACATTCCTTATGAGAAACGGAGATGGAGGAGGAGGAAGCTAGGACACATTAAGTCAGGCCGTCCTGCCCGACGTTCAGTCTGGAACTGTATACACATACCCAGACAGTTCTTGAGGTTAGTTAATTTTTCTTAATGTCTGTCTTTCCAAACGAACCAGGAGATCTTAAAGACATTTTGTTTGTGGTGACGGCCGTCCGACCAAAGGACCGGATAGCAGAGATAACTTTAAGATAACTGAGCGGAGAATTGAGAAAGCTTAAGGAAAGCGGACCCGAGACTAGAGAACCGCATATAAAGTGTCCCAAAGCCGGGAGCTCGTGGCTGGTGATGCAGATCGCAATTACCCGGTTCTTCAGACTTCATACTTACTGCTCTTCTCTCCTTTGTAGGAATTATTACTTCTTTGTCTTCATCTTAGGGAAAAGAATAGGAGAAAAGATGCAGTCAACTCCAGTAATTGCGAGGAAAATTCTCTGGCAGCGAGCTAGAAGCAGCAGGCCTAACCCCGCAGGGACACCTACCTGACCGCGGAGCCCCAGGAACGCGCGCGTCCGCGCCCGTGCTCGTTTGGGGACGCGCCCTCGGCGCCAGCCCGGCCCCCTTCGCAGCTCAGCTCCGCGGGCGGGAGGCGAGCCGGAGGCGGGCGGCGGCGCGCGCGGACGGGGTGGGGCCCGGGGGGAGCCGACGTGCCGACGTTGGCGCCGCTGCGGTCGGGTGACGTGTAGGCCCGCGCCTGCTCCGCCCCCTCCCTCCTTGCCGGGTTTGTAGGTCTGTGTGGTGGTCGGGGCGCTGTACTCTGTGACTGGGAGTGACCCCGGTGAGCTCCGGGTGGGGTGCGGAGGAAGGCACAGTGGTGCAGCCGCCCACTGGCATCCTCGGCTCTGCCCTCCGTTCTCTACCCGGCGTGGGAAGTAAAAATGAAAACGAAAGGGAGGGAGACTCGAAGGTAGAAGCTGACCGAGTGATGGGACGCGTGTGAGCTGGTGCCGAGAGGTGAGGAGGTGGAGGTGGGAGAAGGAGGAGGGGCGCCGCGGCCAGGGGTAGATGGCGGGGCAGGGAGTTCGGGGTGGGCTACGCGACGGGACAGCCCCTTCGGGAATAGGCGGCAAGCCAAGAGCTGTCATCCCTCTCGGGGCCTGAAGTCGTGTCTGTGGTCTCCGACAGTCCGGTCCCACTCTTGGAATCTGTAGGTGGGAGTAGTGATCAGAAAAATCGACCCAAGCCACATATTGGCCAGGTATTAGGCCACAACGTGGTGACCAGATGGGGTGATTTTTCTTTCCTGTGTGAGGGTAATTTGCTTTCTTTAGGTTTCGTTTGTTTTGTTAAAAGCCGTGGTAACTTTTTCGTTTTCTTCACACAGATTTTGGGAGAAAAGACTCCTTTATATTTTTTACCCCCACACTGAAAAGTAAACAGTCTGGTTAGGGAGTTGGTCCTGGTGAACTGTGGGTGAATTTAGCAATCGCTGAGTCTAGAATGTCATATTGAAATAAGTAGATGTGTGCGCGTTTGAGGCAGGTGTTGTGGGTATGGGGGCAGTTGTATTAAGTAGCCTTTATATCATAAGTTAATTTACTTATTGAATGTAGTGTGGTTGTGTATTTTGCTCTTCTTTGGTTTAAAAGAAGCATAATTTTAGCGTTAGCTAAAAGTTTGATATGAATGGTATCACATGTATACTCAAACTAGTAAGAATATTTTCTTTCTCTAAGTAAGATTGGATTGAATAGCCAGTATTTTCATCACTAGATTTCATGTTTCATGGATGAATTTTTTTTCTCATTTTCAGAGTGTTGTGAAAAGTTAAGAATTCAGCTTTTGATTCTACTCTGGATTGAGGTTCCGTGCATGTATTTTTTATTTGTGATGATACTATAATAGTAGTCTCGCATGAGAAAAATGCTCCGTAGAGATGTCAATTAAGTGTAGGCTAAATGATCTTATTTGAATGAATAATTTTTCATGGTTTAGCCTTCTTGATCCCTGCTGAACAGTTTTCTTTTATCATTTCATTCATTCATATCTTCATCTGTATCAGGCACTGTGCTAGGCCTAGAAAATCAAGAGAGATACAGTGTCTGTGCTTAGCAACTTTCTATAGCCCCACACCTTTTTAACAGAGAATCCTAACTAGGGTTCCTCTTCATGTCGTGGATCTCTAGTGCACCAAAGTGAAGCTTTTCATGAGAGTAAGTTATTGTCAATATTAATATGTAATAGGCCTCTAAAAAGGAACAGATTATTTTTCTTGAACGGTATGACTTGATTTTGCCTTTGATCAAAAAGGATATGTGTCAATGTTTTGCCAGTTAAGAATAATTTTTTTCTTTTTTTTTTTTTTAAAGATTTATTTATTTGAGAGAGAGAGGGAGAGGGAGCTCAAGTGGGGGGAGGGGTATTGGGAGAAGAAGAGAGAGAATCTCAAGCACACTCCTCACTGATTGGGGAGACCAATGCAGGGCTCTATCTCAATACCCTGAGATCATGACTTGAGCCAAAATCGAGTCAGCCGCTTAACTGACTGAGCCACCCAGGAGCCCCAAGAATCATTTTTTTTCTTTTTGTAAAGTTGGCTTAAATACAAAGTTCACAATTGGAAATCAGTTTCTATCTGAAAAAGACTTTAATTTTCCCATTTTTACATTGGTCTCATTGGATCTTCTATGTGTTAATAACTTGTAATTCATAAGAATTATATGCACAAAGCATATTCATCAGAAATATATATGGTACTTACTGACAAATAAATTTTTTGCCCCATAGTACCTTCTCTGGGGAGGTAGTTAGCATAAGCCCTTGCAGTGCAAAGTATTATCTTTATATAATGTGGCACAGTTTTCAACTTTGAGGAGAAAACTACCTGAAGTTGAAATTTTAACAAACATTTATGGAAAGAAAAAGTGCATAATTGCCAAGGAGGAAAGAATAAGGTATCTTAATGTATTTAGTAATTGTGAGAAGGTAGGCATTATGTGTCTTTTTCCTACGTTATACTGTAAAGTTTTTTAAAGTAGTTACTGGGTCTTCTTTCTTACATCTTTTGCCTAGTATAATGCCTCCCTCATAGTAGACTATATAAATGTTCATTCATTTAGCATATAGTATCTCATTTAAGTCCTCCATTTTGCATGCAGATGAGCAAGTATGTTTGAGAATGTTTGTGTTCAGTTTCATTTTCCTGCTGTTAGCTATAATAATCTGCTTTGCAGGTTGTCTTATTTCTGAAACTCTGTTATTCAGATTTAATGCAGTTTAATCCATCTTTGAATATTCTGATTTAATCAGATCATTCAACCTGAAAGGAGCATTTAAAAATCATCTTGAGGGGCGCCTGGGTAGCTCAGTCAGCTAAGCTTCTGTCTTCAGCTCAGGTCATGATCCCAGGGAGCTGGAATTGAGCCCCACTTCGGGTTCCCTGGTCAGTAGAGAGCCTGCTTCTCCCTCTCCCTCTCCCCCAGTTTGTATTCTCTCTTTCTCTCAAATAAATAAATCTTTAAAAAAATAATTTTGAAACTCTATTTTATGGATCAGAAAGTTGATACCCAGAAAATTTAGCTGATTTTTTATCATCAAACAAAAATGGACATCTGAATTCAGTTCTCATTCTTTTTATTTTACTTTCATACATGTCATTTTGCCTCTCCTCATTGTTACTTGAATAGACTAACTCCTGGGGACCTTTGTAAATTAAGGTAGAATCTTATTTTATTTTTCTGATTTTGGAGTTTGGGCTTATCTTCCTCTACTTCTATGATCTACTCTTCAAAGAGAATTTTTAGGAAGTTCATTATCAAAGGTTTGAACTGATATGGAAAATAGGGTGGAATTTGGAAGACATACATAATTTTAAAGCTAGTAATGTGTAATAAATTTACAGGTAGCAGTAAGCATTCTCAGTATATGTTTTAATGAAATCATTGCTGAGAAATATTTATATTTGAAGGTGGGAAAGTTCACACCTACTTGTTTAATAATTAAACCAGAGGGGCTCCTGAGTGGCTCAGTGGGTTAAAGCCTCTGCCTTACACTCAGGTCATGACCCCAGGGTCCTGGGATCAAGCCCCACATAGGGCTCTCTTCTCCGAAGGGAGCCTGCTTCCCTTCTACTCTCTCTGCCTGCCTTTCTGCCTCCTTGTGATCTCTCTCTCTCTCTCTGTCTCTCTGTCAAATAAATAAATAAATAAAATCTTTAAAAAAATAATTAAACCAGAGATTTTCAAACGTACTGAATCAGAATTTCTGTGGGTGGTTCTAGAAATATCTATGTTCAAACAACTCCCCAGTGATCCCAGTGCAACCAATTTATATTGGAGAACTTCTAACTAAACCATATGAATTCAGAAACCTCTTAATTTTCTATTCTGGTCTATTAAAGCAGAGCTTCAAAAGGAGGGAATTATCTCAGGATTATGGAGTAGTCAGAGAGGCAGTTGGTAACATTTCCCAGCACTTTTATTTATTTATTTATTTGAAGATTTATTTATTTTGGAGAGAGAGTGGATGTGGCATAGGGGGTGGGGGGAATAAAGAAGGACAGAGGGAAAGGGAGAGAGAATCCCAAGTAGAGCCCAAGGCCTCCATCTCAGGCCTCTATCTCAGGACCCTGAGATCATGACCTGAGCCAAAACCAAGAGTCAGACGCTTTACTGACTGTGCCACCCAGTTGCCCCAGTTTCCCAGAATTTTTAAAGACTTGCTAGGTCATTTTGAAATTAAGTTAGTGACTAGAAAGTTATTCAGTTGTGTGTAGCTTGGAAGCATGGCATACAAATTTCATAAAGGAAAACATTCCATTCCAGAGGGGAAATTCTTATTAATGAGACAATTTTTTTCTTTATTTCTTTTCTTTTTTTTTTTTCGTTCTGGGATGGTTGATCTTGAGCCTGCAGGGAGAAGGCTGACCCCAATCGTCTTCAAGTCAGCGTTTCTTTGCTTCCAATTCTTACATGTCCGAAGACAAAAAACCACATGGACATCTATCCCTTTGTTGGGGGATTCTATTTGTCTTTTTTAGAAAAATTCTTTTACTTACTTTCTTGAAAGTCAATAAATGCCCAACAGGCTAATCAGATAAAACAATCTAAAAATGTTAAATTCTACTTTTAAACATCAATAGAAATAAATATACCTTCATCTTGATTTAAGAAACTTAATTATAAAACCTGATATAAATGATTTATAAGAAGAACTTAATATGAGGCTGATACCCATTTTGTAAAAATAATCTCAGTGCATTTTTTCCCAGTGTGTATGCATTTTCTAAAATAGACCTGATTTAAGCAGGACTTTTAACACCGGGGGACTCCTTAAACTGTTTTTATGAGCATTCTTTAAAGAGTGAAGGAAACTTTGCAAAAATTAGCACTGTCTGTACTCTGGGGGGTGGGGAAACAAGGAATAGCCTAAAGATCACTTTTAGAAAGAGTCACAGATCATTGAACAAATATTTATTGAGCTTCTTGGTATAGGCCAAGAACCATGCAAGGTACTAGGGAAAAAAGCAAGACTTACACTACTGCAGTCCTGAGGTGCTAGTCAAGATGCTGGCTTTGTGAGACTTTGAATTGACTTGAATCAAGGAAAAATACCCCTGAATGCTGCCTGGTCAGTCAGAAGTAAGTAAAGTAGAGGCTTTGTCATTGATTTAAAAAGTGAAAAGTTTGGTATCCTAAGTTACTGATTTTGGCCATTAGCTTGGGGGGAAAATAGTTATTAGGGAGTTTGAAAAATGATTGATTGAACTTGTTTTTCAGAGCTGTTCTCTTTGTATTTATTGGATATAATAGAAATGTTAGTTAAGAAGTAACAGGTGAATGGAGTCTGTTCCTATGTTCTTCTACTGTGGTTTTCCTTCTGAGCCCACTCCTAATCTAGGTTTTCTAGCAACTGTCAACTTTTACCATTGATTCTTGTTTTCTATTATATTAGCCTGAAATTTAGAAAATACTCAAATATTAACTTTAGGATTAAATTTCTGCATGTATAAGTTCTTGAGTTCTTTGAGTAGAGTGGCATCATGAGTTGAGAAAATCATGGTAGATTTTTATTTCTTTAGTGTTTGGAAAACTTACTAGTTTGTAAAACATCTCCTTAAGGACTAAAATAAATTAATCAAATGATTAAATTAACTTATGTGTGTGGGGGGGATATTTTTGAGGTTTTGAAATGAAGATGATGTAAACATTAAAAAATATATATTTTATATATGTGTGTGTATGTGTGTGTATATCCAGACCTGTAAATACTGCCTCTTTTTTGTGGCCATTTTTACCTCCTTTTATCTTTCTTTTCAGTCGCTCTATCTGGCCATTATACAGATACTTATTGAGAACCTACTAGGCCCAAAATACTGTTTTATTTTAGATGATGTGGATACTACAATGAACAAAGCAAAATTTTCACCCTCATCTGGCTCATATTCTATTAGGTGAAACTGATAAAAAACACAGAAAACGTGTCATGTGATAAGTGCCATGAAACAAAGTGAGTTGAATGCAAGAGAAGGATCAAGGAAGGGGGTGCTGTTCAGAGAAGGCTTCTGGTAAAGAGACATTTGAGCAAAGACCTGGGGAAATGAAGGAGCTACCTATGTGGCATGTTTGAGAAAAGTTTTCATATAGGGAGATCTGCTTGGTATAGTTATATCACTAGAAGGAAGGGCAATATGGATGTCCCAATATGAGCAAAGAGGAGAGTTAGAGGAGATCAGATCCAAACGTAAGAGAAAGCCAAGTTCTTTAAGCCTTTTGAAGTTTACTCAGAGGTATGGGAAACTTTTAAAGGGTTTTGAGCAGAGTAGAGCCACAAATGTTACCTGTTTGGGGGAAGAATTATTCTTGTTTGTGTGTGGAAATTAGATTATTGTAAGGATGAAAACAGTGAGACTAGATAGGTGATTCTAATAATCTAGGGAAGAGAGAGTGACAGTCAGAAGTGGTCAGATTCTGAATATATTTTGAAGGTAGAATTGGGAGAATTTGCTGATGAGTAAAACATAACTCCAAGTTTACTTTTGGCCTTAGCAACAGTCAGAATGGAGTTGTAATTCATTAAAGTGAAGTAGACCACAGGAGATTTGCAGTGGGAGATCAATTTTGATATTCTTAAGTTTAAGTTAAGTTTTGCATTAGACATGCAAGTGGAGATGTGAAAGAGGTCATGGGTATACAAATCTGGAATACAGGTGAGAGGTGCAGCATGGAGATAAGAATTTGGGATTAGCATATAACTGATACTTAAAGCCTTGAGACTGAATGGGATCACCTAAGAAACAAGTGTAGCTAGAAAAGGGGTCTGAGATCTGATCTTGGCGCACAGCAATGCTTAAAGGATAGGAGAATGAGGAGGAATCAACAGGAGAAAAAAGTGCCAGTGTTGGAGAAAAAAATGAGATACTGGTGTCGTAGGTGCAAAGGGAAGCAACTGTATCTGGAAGGACTAGGTCATTTTCACTTTTGTTTCCTTTGCCTTTGGAGACATATCTTGAAAGAAGTTGCTGTGGCTGATATTAAAGAGGTTACTGCCTATGTTCTCCTCTAGGATTCTGATGGATTCCTGTCTCACGTTGAGGTCTTTTATCCATTTCGAGTTTATCTTTGTGTACGGTGTAAGAGAATGGTTGAGTTTCATTCTTCTACGTATAGCTGTCCAGTTTTCCCAACACCATTTGTTGAAGACACTGTCTTTTCTCCACTGTATATTTTTTCCTGTTTTGTCGAAGATTATTTGACCATAGAGTTGAGGGTCCATATCTGGGCTCTCCACTCTGTTCCACTGGTCTACGTGTCTGTTTTTATGCCCAGTACCACGCTGTCTTGGTGATCACAGATTTGTAGTAAAGCTTGAAATCAGGTAACGTGATGCCGCCAGTTTTGTTTTTGTTTTTCAACATTTCCTTAGCAATTCGGGGTCTCTTCTGATTCCATACAAATTTTAGGAATATTTCTCCATTAAAAGTATAGATTGCTCTAGGCAGTATAGACATTTTAACAATGTTTATTCTTCTGATCCAAGAGCATGGAATGGTCTTCCATCTTTTTGTGTCTTCTTCAATTTCTTTCATGAGTGTTCTGTAGTTCCTCGAGTATAGATCCTTTACCTCTTTGGTTAGGTTTATTCCCAGGTATCTTATGGTTCTTGGTGCTATAGTAAATGGAATCGATTCTCTAATTTCCCTTTCTGTATTTTCATTGTTAGTGTGTAAGAAAGCCACTGATTTCTGTACATTAACTTTGTATCCTGCCACGTTACTGAATTGCTATATGAATTCTTTTGGGACTTCATCAAGATCAAAAGCTTCTGCACAGCAAAGAAAACAGTCAACAAAACAAAAAGGGAACCCACGGAATGGGAGAAGATATTTGCAAATGACACTACAGACAAACAGGTTGATATCCAGGATCTATAAAGAACTCCTCAAACTCAACACACACAAAACAGATAATCATATCAAAAAATGGGCAGAAGATATGAACAGACACTTCTCCAATGAAGACATACAATGGCTATCAGACACATGAAAAAATGCTCATCATCGTAGCCGTCAGGGAGATTCAAATTAAAACCACATTGAGATATCACCTTACACCAGTTAGAATGACCAAAATTAGCAAGACAGGAAACAACGTGTGTTGGAGAGGATGTGGAAAAGGGGGAACCCTCTTACACTGTTGGTGGGAATGCAAGTTGGTGCAGCCACTTTGGAGAACAGTGTGGAGATTCCTCAAGAAATTAAAAATAGAGCTTCCCTATAACCCTGCAATTGCACTACTAAGTATTTACCCCAACAATACAGATGTAGTGAAAAGAAGGGCCATCTGTACCCCAGTGTTTATAGCAGCAATGGCCACGGTCGCCAAACTGTGGAAAGAACCAAGATGCCCTTCAACAGACGAATGGATAAGGAAGATGTGGTACATATACACGATGGAATATTATGCCTCCATCAGAAAGGATGAATACCCAACTTTTGTAGCAACATGGACGGGACTGGAAGAGATTATGCTGAGTGAAATAAGTCAAGCAGAGAGAGTCAGGTATCATATGGTTTCACTTATTTGTGGAGCATAACAAAGAACATGGAGGACTTGGGGAGATGGAGAGGAGAAGGGAGTTGAGGGAAATTGGAAGGGGAGATGAACCATGAGAGACTATGGACTCTGAAAAACAACCTGAGGGTTTTGAAGGGGTGGGGGGGGTGGGAGGTTGGGGAACGAGGTGGTGGGTAATAGGGAGGACATGTATTGCATGGAGCACTGGGTGTGGTGCAAAAACAATGAATACTGTTACGCTGAAAAGAAATTTTAAAAAAGGGGAAAAAAAAGGGCTAGGTCAAAAACTGACAGGAATTAAACAAGGACTGAGAAGTAACATTGGATTTGGCAGTGTTGAGGTTATTTGTGACACTGATAGCTGTTTTGATGGAACAGTGGAGGCAAAAGCCTGATCAGAATGGAATTTTTATTGTAGAGAAGCAGAAAAGTAAGATGTTAATTGGCGTCAATGGGGGTTTTAAACATGGGAGCCCTTATGCCATATTTTTTAGGCTTTGGAGATGATCCAGTAAAGAAGAAAATATTACTAATAAGTAATTACGTATTACTTATTACTAATAAAGAGAGAGGGGACAATTTCATGTCAGCAATTTTATCATCTATCCCCACTGAGTAAAATTTTCTTGAATGAATTGATGAAGGGAGAGAAAGTGTTTTCACCAGATGCAATATATTTTTTATTGGTGCTGAATAAAAAGTGGGATAAAAAACACTTTAACATCTTTTTCAGATGATTGTGAAAATTGATCAAGTTTTAGTCTTCCTTGGTTAGATTACCATCTTGATGTTTACTTTTTCACCCCGGTGAGCCTGGTGTTTCTCAAGTCTTTACAAGGTCTCAAGGTGTGCTACTGTGATGGGCTTGTCTGATCTTTTACTTTGTGTTCATTTTTCCCCTTTAACCTTTTACAAAGTTGGTACGTATTTCAAAAATTTGGTGACCTATTATTAACTATTTCCTTAAAAGGCATTGAGGCACAATGTGTGTGGGAACGTTAAACAAGCACCCAGATGCTCCATGTTCAGATGTTCAGTCTCTGGTCATAGTTTCAGAACCAGTGATTCTGGTCATAGTTTCAGAACCAGTGATTTGCCATTCAGTGTGTTGCTTTAAAACTGCTCTCTCTCTCTCATTAGCTTCTGTTTTTATTGAAACTTAATTAAAACTTTTAATTATGAAATATTTCAAGAATATGGGAAGTTTCAGAAAATAATTTAACAAGATTTAACAAGTTGTAATTTTTGCCGTATTTGCTTCAGATCTTTCTCTTTTGAAAAATACTGCCATTTCCAGGATGTAAACCAAGGCATAATGAGGGGGTTGATGGAAAGAAATGGAATTGATTGACTTGGTGAAGAGAAGGCTTAAAGTAGGATGACCGGTGGTGTGTTCACCTATTTAAAAGTCACTAATGTGGGAAAGAGTGCATAAATTTGATGACTTAAGTACAAATAGCTCTTTTAAAGTGTATTTATGATCAGGAAGCAATATCCAGTAATCAGTTATTTTATGGTCTATACTTGTATGGAAATTTTTATAAAACATTGAAAAACATCATTGTTCAATCTATACAGATACCATTTTTATTAAGTCAACAGATATCATGATTTTCCTGGTATCTTCACTGTAAAAATTGTTAATAAACAATCTTTAGAGAAATGTCTATATTATTATTTAAAAATTTAAGGTTACATGCACTAATTTTTAAAGCATTAGAGAAAGTGAATTTTAAAAATATGTTTGTAATGCTTTTTGAAACGTGATGTTTCTTTCAGTAATTGGATTTTAAAAAGGTGAAGAGTATCATTTTCAAAACTTGTTTTTCCTCTCAATTGTAGAATATATAATTTATTGCTAAGAAAAGTGGCCTAGAAAGAATGACAACTAACAGGCCTGATCCTTTCAAACATTTTTTTTTAGTTTAGGAAGCTGTGAGTGGCAGAGGATAAAGTCTCATAAGAAGGTGATGGTTCGTCTCACGACAAGACACAGAAAAGACATTCTGGTGGACCTTTATTTGTCAGGGCATATTTCTGACTGATATCACAGAAAGCAAAAGAAAGCACTTGGTTTTTTTTTTTTTTATCGGTAGTTAAGTTTTCAGAATATTGAAACAATTCACACCTGAATGTTAAATAATGGCTGTGGCAATACATTTTTTTTGTCAGAAATAATAAATAAAGCATATATATTAAATGCAGTGTAGTAACATAACAGAATTTTTACTCTCTATGTACTTGTACATAGAGAGGCATTCATAATGTCTAGTGAGTAGTAATTTACTTTTCTGTTTTTTATTTTTTTGTTTACACATCAATTCATCAGAGTCCTGATTTTAATGTTTTTCTCTACTTGAGAAAAAGGGGTACTGAGTGTGTGCCAACTTCTTTTATATAATGTCAGTGTTAGGGCTATTTAAGAATTTCCTCTGCTATGCACAAAACAATAAGAAGTAAAGATTAAGGTCATCATACGCTTTGATTTTTTTTTTTTTTTGGATTCAGAGTGGATGATCCTGTTTGTTTGGGTGTAAAAATTTGAGTCAGAATTCCTAAAGGAGCTCATATTCAGAAATGTAGTGGTGCTCCATAAAGTTGTAATACAGAAGAACCAGTGTCAGGTCAGGAAAACCCTTTCTCTCTAAACAGCTAAGGCTTGAGATTCACTAGAGTTTTGGTTTGGTGAATTCAGGTTTTATTAAGGGACAGACAGACATTTTTTGGGTCTTCCAGAAGCCCATAGGTTGGGGTGGAATTAGAATTCTGCCTTTCTCAGATAATCTGGCCCAGGACCTTTTCAACTGGACTAGTGTGGAGAGAGTTAAGATACACACTCCTAGTATGTTGTGTATCTGTTCCATGTGTTCTCTAGGAGTAATAAGTGAACTTGTTTGGGGTTTCTGAAATGCTTTCTGACTACACGTCTTGTTCTTCACTGGAGCTGATATATTTTTCTAGACACTTGGTTTTCCAAGGGCATTTAAAGAAAAACGTTCTTTATCCTTAAAAAGTAAAATTAATATAATTTTGCGGGTCTCTTATAATATGAAAACTTTGGTGTAGAATTATGAGCCTAATTAGGTCTATTCTTTCTAGGGTGGGAAACCTAGGGTTAATATAAGTAAATACTTGGGGGAAGTAAATTAAAGAGTATAAACCTTATATAAATTTCATTTTTAATAAACCATTAGATATGTTATTTATATAAAAAGTGTATATTTATGTATTATTTATATTACCTTTGCTTTCTGTGTTGTTAAGGCTCCAAGTGTGTTTTCTTATTTGTCTGGAAACTGTTGAAGAGCAGTTGCTTCTTGCTTAGGAATGAGTTAAGATATTAAGTGAACTTCTTGGGTGGAAATTATGAATAGCTAAAAATTGCCCTTGAAAATCCTTCAGCTGGACACAAGTTTGTCAGAACACACTGTCTTAGTATGTTGTGTGCACTCGTGTCTTTTTTCCAGACTTGGAAAATAATCAGTTTCTTCAAATGAACCAGGTGAAAAGTTGGCTTGTGTTTAATGGCCATGATGTGTGTGTATATATATTTAAAAGATTTTATTTATTTATTATGAGAGTGAGAGAGTGTGCGGGGGAGGGGGTGAACAGAGGGAGAGAGAATCTTACGCAAACTCTAAGCCGAGTGTGGAGCCAGAGACCAGGCTTGATCTCACAAAAATCAAGAGTCCAACACTCCACCTACTGTGCCACCCAGACGCCCTATTTTTTTTTTTTAAAGGGAACATGGTTTTAAACATTGCAGTGCAGCAGAATGCTCACAGTTTGAGATGCGCATAGTGATTCACACATGAAGGGAGCATCATATTTTTATTGCTCATCTTCCATTCACTCTGGAGCATGTAGTCAGTTATTAAATAGTGGCAGAAACTCCAGTATTATTGTTTCTGTCTATCTGTAACTTCATTTGGCCTGTTTTATTTGGTTGATTCAAATAGGTAAATGTGCCTATGATATGACTCTACTGTATTAACTAACTGATGGCAATAATGTACAAGTTAGGAATAAAAGGTAAAAATCTTTTTTCGAATTTACTGTGAAAAATTACCCGCCTTTGAAATGGCATGCTAGAGGATTATTATATGTAATGTTTCTACGAAGGCTGGTGTTTTCTGAATTCTAACCTTGGCTTAATTAACTCTTTTAAAAATCACTTTTTAGAAGTAAAATATAAATATTCCAGTTTATTTTTCAAGATCTGGTTTGTGGGCATATATAAGTGTTGAAATCTTAAATTCTAATTTTACTCCTTTCACAGCCTACTCCCGTTATTCCAGTGTTTTTATCCC
Organism: Meles meles; assembly: GCF_922984935.1. Lineage (NCBI taxonomy): Eukaryota > Metazoa > Chordata > Mammalia > Carnivora > Mustelidae > Meles > Meles meles. Next base: position 31,154,016 of record NC_060070.1, read on the forward strand.
TCACCTACATTATATCACTTTGACTTTTCCTCCCAGTAATTTTCTAGTATCCATGATTGCCAAGAGTTAATTGGTGACTTTACATTCGTTAGGAAATACAGTTTGACTGTTATTTATTTATAATGAAAAATACAGTAACTATATTTTCCTAAAGTTAGGGTCAAGCAGTCAGACCCCTTTTAGAAAAACTTGCTATGTGGTATTTCAGAATAATGTGTACTAGAATTCTAGTCCACTGGTTATTGGTTAATATCATTTCACAAAGGGAAACATATTCCATTCAGATTTTTTTCTTACCTAAATTCAATGTTTTTTTTTTTTTAAGATTTTATTTATTTATTAGAGAGAGAGAGCGCGCGCGCCCACGCGCACACATGCATACAGAGTGGCAGGCAGAGGCAGAGGGCGAAGCAGGCTCCCTGCTGAGCACGGAGCCCGATGTGGGACTCGATCCCAGGGCGCTGGGATCATGACCTGAGCTGAAGGCAGCCGCTTAACCAACTGAGCCACCCAGGCGTCCCCCTGAATTCAATGTTTAAAAGGACAATTAAGTTCTTCAAGACCTTTTCTTTTTTATCTGTACTTATATATAATCAACATTCTGAAGATTCATTCAGATAATCACAGGTGGCTACTGCTGGCCAATAAAAATAGTCTTTTGGGTTTTAGTCTTTTATGAATTATATGCTAAGGTATTAATATTTATTATTAAAGGATTTTTTCATTTATTCATTTGCCATTTAGTAGGTCATACTAAATATGTAATAAAAATTACTGAGGTAACTGCTACATAGGATAATTTATCTTAAAATGTATTCATTCTAGCCTTTTTTTTTAAAAGATTTGTTTATTTATTTATTTATTTGATAGAGATCACAAGTAGGCAGAAAGACAGGCGGAGAGGGAGGGAGAAGCAGACCCCCTGCTGAGCAGAGAGCCCGATGCGGGGTTCGATCCCAGGACCCTGAGATCATGACCTGAGTCAAAGGCAGAGGCTTTAACCCACTGAGCCACCCAGGCGCCCCTCATTGTAGTCTTATAAACCAGAAATTTTCACCGTGAACATTATGGTGTGTCTTTTTTTTTTTTTTTTTTTTAAGATTCCATTCGTTTATTTGACAAATTGCAAGCAGGGGGAGCAGCAGGCAGAGGGAGAGGGGGAAGCAGGCCCTCTGCAAAGCAGATAGCAGGATGTGGGATTGGATCCCAGGACTCCAGGATCATGACCTGAGCCAAAGGCAGACACTTAACCTTCTAAGCCACCCAGGGCCATGATGTGTCTTTAAGACCTCCAACTTGAACATCATTTCCTTTTGTTTGGACCTCAAATCAGAAATTAGTCTCATCATTTAGGCTCCACTGTCCTACTACTGTTGCTATGTTATAAAACCTCAACCCTGGATCATACCAATCTTTGTTCCTTTGCCAGAGTGTTGCCACTGTAAATTTGTGTTTTTCCAGTATAAACTGAGTATTCATTGCTACCTGAAAAATCTTTTACTGGCTTCTTAATCAGTTTCCTATCTTATTGTTGGTGGTGAAATCAAACTTTTGCTTCTGTCTTCAAAAATTTTTTCTCATTGTCTTTTTCATTGTTTCAGCAGATCTCAAAGATTTTGGTGGAAACTCCCTTTCTCCACCTTTTTCTCTCCCCGTTCAATGCTTCACCATGTTACAGTCGTATCTGTACCTCCAGACATCCATCCCTCCCTCTTTTCCTTCTAGCAGTCTTATATCTACCTCATGCTTTTATTCTCATTCACTCCTATATTCTCAGGGATTCTACTCCCTTACTCATAATGTTCTGATTATTCAGTGTTTCCCTCTCTTTCTACTGGCTCTCCCCTGATTATGGAATTGTACTCAGCTCTCCTATATTTTCAGAAACTGTTGACCCAATGTATTTTACTATTTCTTGCCTTTCTCCTTTTCTTCTCTGCCAGGTTCCTTGAAGAAATAGCTTCTACCCATTTTATTTCCTCATTTTCTCTCTTTCATTTATTCTTCAACCCACTGAAAATTGCTTTCTCCCCCAGTTTTTTTTGAAAGTATGAGTGCTAAATTCACCTAAGACCCGAGAGTGGCCAAATACTGTGAACTCTGCAACAGCAGTTGTAACATTCTGTTCTCTTGTGGTAACACTTTCTTCATATGATAACTCTTTGCTGAGCTATTTCTTAGGACTCTATTCTTGGCCCTCTACTGTCTACTCTCAAGAGGTTTTTAGGGTTTCATGTGGATGAGTTTCATGGTATTCATGCGGCTTCTGAAATGAATTATAAAATATTTATATATGTGTATGTCTTTCTTAGGGAGAAAGTCCACAGGTTTATTTATATTTGACTTAAAGCAATGTGGGGCACCTGGGTGGCTCAGTGGGTTAAAGCCTCTGCCTTTGGCTCGGGTCATGATCCCAGGGTCCTGGGATCGAGCTCCACGTCGGGCTCTTTGCTCGGCGGGGAGCCTGCTTCCCCCCTCTTTCTGCCTGCCTGCCTCTCTGCCTACTTGTGATCTCTGTCTGTCAAATAAATAAAAAAATAAAATCTTTACAAAAAAGAAAAAAAGGCAATGTATTCACTCATGGTTTTAACTGCCTTGAAGTGATAACTCTAAATTCTCTTTTTCTAGCCCAGACCTTTGATAAGGAATCCAAAACTGGTGTTTATCTTACTTGATGGCACATAATCAAAACTTTACAAAGCAGAATTATTCAGTCATCTTTCCTCTTCCTGTATGACATCTATTACATATATATGCCACTATTCTGCCTCTCCTGAATAACAAATTTGGGTGTCCTGCTCCTTTCCCCTTCATCTTAACAGCCTATCCCATCCATTCTCTCTTTCAATTTTAAGTATCTCTCAAACTCATCTTCTGCTTTTTCTTGCCTTAATTCCATCCTCTTTATCTTACATCTGGTTTACTGTAATAAATAACTTTCCAACTTGTTTGGACTCCAGTTTGACCCACATTTAATCTGTTCACCGAGCTTAAATCTGAGTAATTTTTCTACAGTAGGTTAATTTTTTTTCAGTGACTCAGGTAATTCATTCAAGCCCTGTAAATCTCAGCTTTGGTCCTTATCTACCTTCCTTCCCATTCTCTTAGATTCCACCTCTGTCTTCCTACAGTTATAGCTGCATAATTATTATAACTCTTCTTAACCATACTCTAAGCTTGTTATTCAGAGCAAGTGTGGTCATAACCCCATTTTTTTTTTTAATCTTTGGAGCCTCACAATGTGTCTAATGTATAACTGGTGATGTATAGATATTTGCTGATTAAATAAATAACCAAGATGGGGCGCCTGGGTGGCTCAGTGGATTAGGCCGCTGCCTTCGGCTCAGGTCATGATCTCAGGGTCCTGGGATCGAGCCCCGCATCGGGCTCTCTGCTCTGCAGGGAGACTGCTTCCTCCTCTCTCTCTGCCTGCCTCTCTGCCTACTTGTGATCTCTCTCTCTGTCAAATAAATAAATAAATCTTAAAAAAAAAAAAAAAAAAAAAGAAAGAAATAACCAAGATGTAAAATTTGTTTCTCATTTTGACTTTTATGCATTTAGGTATCCTCAAGTGTTAGTAATCTTTTTTATTGGTACAAACTACAGTGAGTTTTGAAGAACAGAATTCTGTAAATCTCATTTATACCCAGTATCTAAAACTGTTCTTCGTAAATCAAAGAAACTCAACTATTTGTCAATAAATGATTTAGAGGTGATCATGAACAAATGAGCTATTACATTTTTGAAGTGTTAGTATTCAACCTGAGGAAGAAAACAGAAAAAAAATCAGAAAATCAAGTAGTATGGGTTACTTAATTTTCTTGACAACTATAGTTCATATTGGTCATTTTGATGAGACCTTAGGGAGTTTTAAAGTTTCCTATTAGTGTAGGATGTGACAACAGTGCGACCTCATTACCAGGCCCTGCTGTTAGATCTCTTCTTAGAGACTGGGTGTATTATCTTGTTTGTTAGGATTTGTTAGGCTTGTGAATTAGATTTCATCCATCTTTATTCTCATGCCCTGCTGTTTTTAGAGAAGAACAGGGGATTCAGGAGATTATAGTGGGTTATGTCAAAATGATGGAAGTAGTGGTTCCAAATACCCATTTTATTCATAAAACATACCTGAGGCAGAGTATTCCATGTAGCAGAATACTGCATGTAGCATATGTCTTTGGTTATGATGTTGCATTTTGAAAATACTAATTTATGTGGTAAAAGGCACATTCTGAGGCTGATTATATTCAGTTTTCTGTCAAGATCTTTAAACTTCTGGGTTAATGTCAATCATTATGAATAGAATGCCTATCTTGATAGTCTCTTAATCTGGACAGAAAATTTAAACCTCAGTGCCCAAAGGCATTGTTGTGTCCCTTACTTCTCCACATGGATAATAGTAACTATATGTTCCATCCTTGGGAGAATTGAGAAAAAAGTCACTCAAGTCACTCTCAGTTAAGATTTGATTCTCTCACAGACCATGGTTGAGAAAGGCTTCTAGAAAACAGGTTGTGCACTTAAAATTAAGCTCAGGTCACTAAATTCTTAATAGGTGGAAACTCCTTGATCACTATTGATTTGAGACAAAATTGAATGTGATTTAAGAATGAAAGATAATAAAAAAGAAAAAAAAAGAATGAAAGATAATATCCCTAAAACAATTGTTTTCAGAGTGTGGTCCTTGACCTGAACTTGTTGGAAATGTAAAATTCTTTTGCCTCATATCAGTGCCATCTAATCTACTGAGTCAAAATTGGGGATGAGGAATAGAGGCAGGGGCTTATTAGTTTTAGCTGGGTAACTGATGCATACTAAGATTTGAGAATCCGTTCTGTGCTATTTACCCCTGCATGCATTTCTTCTTCCATATGCTCCAGACAGTATTTACCCAGTGTTAGAAAAATCCAGACGTGATTCCATGAGTCATTTTGTTTTCAGAAGTACTCTCCTAAATTCTCTCCCAATGAGTGGTTGAAATTTAAAGTCAGCTAGGTAGGGTGTTTATTTGCAAATTAGGTCATTTTACTTTTCTGATTAAAATTCTTTGGTGTGATATAGGGCATCCAAATCTTTTTCCCCCCAGACATTTTCATACCATTTTCTTATTGATTTGGAATGCAATCATTTGTGTTTCTTTACTTTATCTTTGTTGCTTCTGATTTCTGGTCTATTGTATTTTGCTCAGAAAATAGAATCTGTATCAGGAGTCAGTCAGCAAACTAATTTGATCACCCAGAGCCCAATAATAGTTTTATACTTTTAAAGTGTTGTTTAAAACAAAAGCAAAAACAAACCCCAAAGTATGTGACAAAGTCTGCATGTGGTCTCCCATATCTATAATATTTATTCTCTCTTTCCACAGGAAAAGTTTGTTGACCCTGATCTGTGTGTTACTTATTCTTTGAAATTTGTTGAAATTTGCTTTATGGCCTAATATACACAGACTACTTCTTTAAACTTTTTACATTACTTATGAAGAATATATATTTTCTCATCATTAGGTACAGATTTCTGTATATGTTCATTAAATTAAACTTACTAGTTTCACTGCTCAAGTCCCCTATATAACTTTACTGAATTTTTGAGGGCGTTGGTTTGACCCCTCAATAATGAAATATTGAACTTTCACTTTGATGTTGCCCTTGTGACTTTTTTGGAGTTCTGTTTGTTTTAATTTAGTTTGAGGCTCTTTCATCAGGGCATGCAAATTGAAAATGTTTATATTTTCTTAGTGAGATGTGATTTTTATTATTATGTAGGGAGGATTTTTTAATCCTCTATAATACCTTTTATTTTAAAGTCTGTTTTGTCTGATTTGGTAAATTTTGGTAAAGCCACCAGCTACTTTTGGTTATAACTTACAGGAAGATCTTATTCAATCCAAACTTCTTTGTCTTATGTTTTAGATATAACTCTAATGTTCACTTGATTGCCGTTTAGTAATTCTGTTGATCTTTTTCATGTTAAGTTTAATTATTGTGAATATTGATATATTTGGACTTCTTCCTCTTCGTCTTTCTTAATCTCTAGTTTGCTTTTTTATGACAGCATACTGGGTTACTTCTTCAAATCTTTATTTCAGGTCACTAGTTTTCTCTTTAGCTGCATCTAATCTATTCTTTAATCCTTATAGATTGTTTTTAAATTTAATAAATATATTTATTTCTAAAAGTCATATTTTCAAATTTGCCTGGTCATTTTTTATTATTATTCATTGTTCAATTCTCTTAAATGTTTGGTAAACATTTCAGTTATTTTGTATATAATTATTCTAATATAGGACTCAGAGTTTTTTTAAATATTAAACTTTGTGATAACTTTCAAGGATATAAACAATAAAGAAGAAGAGCCGAATCAAGTCATGGTCTGAAATATTCTATATGGTCCCCCTGGTTCTTTCCTTCCCACATTGAACACATGTTCTTTGAGCCAAAATAATCAGTGAGGTCTCTTAATTCAGGTTTGTGGGACATTTCACACTGTAGGAAGTTTCTGGACTATAAAACATCTTTATTTCAGACTCTGGAGTGGGATTTCATAAGCTCTGCATTATTTACATTTTGAACTGGATAATTCTTTGTTGTGGGGAGACTGTCCTGTGCATTGCAGGATGTTTAGCAGCATCACTGGCCTCTCTGACAGAAGCCAGACATACTCTCCACTCTCCAGTTGTGATAACTTGTGATAACTCAGAATGTTGCCAGATACTGCCAACTGTCCCATGTGAGGCAAAATCACCCCTGAGAACTGTCCTAGAGACTTATATACCTTCTGTGACATTCTGCAGGAGGCCATGCATGCCTTATAAACCTATAGATTATAGTTTTGTTATAATAAGCAATCTTAACCCAGGATGCCCTTCCAACAGTGTTTCATAGATAAAGACTCCCCTCATAGTCAGTATTATTAGTCTGTTTGCCAGAAGGTTTAGTTGTTTAGTTGTCAGCATATAAACAGGGAGACCAGATCATCTGACTTCTTTATTATCCTGGGAGTGCTCCCCTTCCCCAGCTGCTTAAATTTTTTCCTTCTGTTCTTCAGTCTCTCTGTTACCATTATCTCCCTTTCTCCATTTTTTTCTTTTACTATTTACCAGATAATTACCGAGTACACAGAGTATTCCCAGACTATTCCATTTGGTAGGACAGACCAGTAAATAAAAGTCTTTTTTTGGTCAAGAAATGAGACAACAAGTAAACAAACAGGAAAATGTCATTAATTAGTATAAGGAGAATTGAAATTCTGTGCTTTGAGAGATAGGAAATGGGTAGCTGTTCTTTCTTAGATTGAGTAGTCAAGAAAGTCCCATCTTGTCTTGTGTCAGTAAGTCTGTTAAATGGACATCAGAAGAGAATTTCAAACAGAGGGAACCATTAATGCAAATGCATTTAGATAGAAAATGCTTGATACTTCAAGAAGAGAAAAAGCCAGTGAGACTCTGAAAGCAAGGGATAATGTGAGATGAAATCAGTGAGCATAAAACAAAATTGAAGAAAAGATGGGAAAGTGCTTCCATATCTTTCAGTGTGACTGGCATTAGTAGTACAGTATTGGGAGTCCTTGGGAATCTGTAAAACTCATTTTGAAGGGATGTTGTGGTAGTACCCACAAACAAGTATTTTTGTGTTTCTTTTTCCTTTAGCCATAGCCAGTGTAGTTATTAAAAAAAACTTCATGGGTTAAAAATATTTCAAGAGAACTTTTCAGCATTGTGTTTTAACTAATTGGTTTTTCTTTTCTCTTGTTGTACAGGTCAATTTGTTGAAGTTTGATTATTTCTCCGTCTTCCTCCCAACAGATAAATGCCATTTTGTTTTGTTTCAGTTGCAGGTTTCTCCTTGTATGGATCACTGATTGAATAATAGATGGCTTTACCACGTCTCACAGGAGCTTTGCGCTCCTTTTCAAATGTCACCAAGCAAGATAATTATAATGAAGAAGTGGCTGACTTAAAGGTAAACTTCTTAGATGAAAAACATTATAAATATACAATGTGAGCAGATAATTGACACTCTTTTTCTCAGGTCTTTTTACTTAAAATGGTAAATTTTATTTTGTTTGGTGTGATACCAAGAAGGGGAATGGGTAATGGTGTTTCCTATGAGCATACTTATCTTAAGCACCTATGACTGTATTGTCAAAGAGAATAATCGAACTATGATAGTAAATTCTTTGTTAATTTTTGTTGCTAAGATATCTGCCACAGTTAATCCAGTAATTTAACTCTGGAACATCTGAGTAAGTTAATGGGTCTCTGGTAAAACTTTTATCAAATGGACAGAAATAATGTCTATACCATAACATGGAAAATATGAATATTAATGTCTTAAGATCAGTGGCTTGTTTCATAATTGACTTCTGTCTGGTCCTTATAATGACTTGTGGACTTTATAGGCCTGAAGGTATATTAATGGTATATATGAATATGTGAGGTATATAGTTTATATATGAAGGAACTGACCCTATGTTATTTTTTTTAAAAAAAAGTCACTTTGATGACTCTTTATTTGACTGTTGTAGAATATTAATGTTGTTTTCTAATAGGTTAGAATTTTACTGTTCATAGTCCTTAGGCTGTTTTTAGAATTAATGCCTTCATTTGAAGATTGATAGTAGGAAGAGATTTGTTTGCAGTCTTTAGGTGGATTTTTCTTCTAACAGTGATACAGTTTTGCTACAGAAAACAGTTCACATTCTTTACAGTGGGAGCTGGTTTGTATTTTAATGGCAATAAAAATAAAGGTATAGTCTATACAGTTAATTTATATCACTATCTTAAACTTGAATTGTTTTCTCTCATCTAACCAAAGCCCCTTTTAAAAGTTACTTTATATTAGAAATACAACAGGAGATTTTAAAATTTGAAAATATATACCATGTCATTTCATTTATTCTTACAGAGTTTTATACACTTCTTTTTTTCCTGAGGAAAGAAAGTGGCAGATCTAATGAGCCTTATTTTGTTATTTTCTATCTGTATTTTTTTTTTTTTCTTAAAGGAAAGAGGGAGGAGGGGAAGGGGGTAGGGCAGAAGGAAAGGAAGAAAAAGACTCTTAAACAGTGGTACCTGAGTGGTGCAGTCTGTTAAGCATCCATCTCTTGGTTTCTGCTCAGGTCGTGATCTCAGTGTCCTGGGATTGAGTGCCACGTTGGGCTCCACACCTAGCAGAGAGTCTGCTTGAGATCCTCCCTCTCCTTCTGCTCCTCCCGCTCATGCTCTCTCCCTCTCTCAAATAAATAAATACATCTTAAAAAAAAAACACAAATCTTAAGCAGGCTCCATGCCAAGTGCAGAGCCCAGCATGGAGCCCAGTGTGGGGCTCAGTCTCACAACCTTGAGACCGTGACCTGAGCTGAAACCAAGAGGTGGATGCTCAGCTGACTGAGCCATCCAGGCACCCTCTAATGAGCCTCATTTTAATGTAACTTTTTTTAAATTTTTATTTTATTTTATTTATTTATTTGACAGACAGAGATCACAAGTACACAGAGAGGCAGTGCACAGAGAGGCTTCCCACTGAGCAGAGAGCCCGATGCGGGGCTCAATCCCAGGACCCTGGGATCATGACCTGAGCTGAAGGCAGAGGCTTAACGCACTGAGCCACTCAGGTGCCCCTTAATGTAACTTTTTATCTTGTTATAGCCAACAATGTAAATGAGAGAATAGTAAGCACTCCTGGATGTTGGACTTTGTCCTTTGTTCCTTTTTCCTTTGCTGTATGAAAATAATTGCATAATGAATATTCATTGTGATCAAAACTATAAAAAATGAAGTTTTTTTAAACAGACAAGGTTTTTTAAAATCACACTTCAATAAAGCTCCTTCTAGGAGCTTAGTTAAAAAGCAATTTTGAATTCTTGTGGGTGGTGCCATGTTGTATAATATAATGCAAAATATATGTGGTAAGTGATGGCTTTGAGGAGACCATTAACCAGTGTCTCTGTATTATGCTCTTTCAGGTGAAGCGGTCTAAACTTCATGAACAAATTGTAGATTTGGATGTGATGTGGAAGAAGATAGTAAAATTTTTGAATGAAAAACTGGAGAAGAGTGAAATGCAAAGTGTAAATGAAGACTTAAATGATATATTGCAGGCTGCAAAACAGATAGGTATAGTTTTGTTTTGTTTTGTTCTATTTTATTTTGTTCACTAGGGTTCGAAAATAGATTCCTTTTAAACTGTATACTATATAGGGAAAGGCTCAAGTTTCCAGACAAGTATTTATAGCTATAAAATATAGTCTTACCTATCTAGGGGCTCAGGATAGAGTCATGAAGCAGAATTAAATTAGGACTTATTATACAATTAATCATGAGGGATTCATAAGAAATTAGAGTTTGCAAACCACTATTATGGTTGAAATAAGGAGAGAGGAAATGATAATTTTAATGTAGCTTGAAGGAACCTTAAAAGCCATGCGGATCAATTTCTTATAGAGGCCCGCCAGCACATAGTGGGGGGCAGCACTGAAGCTAAATTTTGCTTCAGTTCCTTTTGCACACTAATATTCTCAATTGATTATATTTGAAAGAAATTATAATTAGAGTTTGTGATATCACATATGATATAATTTACTTTCCCAAAGTTAAAAACAAAATAAAACAAATGGTTCTGTGGTAAAACACAGGAGTTTGTTCATTGAGATTCATCCTCTTTCTAGACTCTTAACTAAAAAGGCATAGTTAACACTACTGTAGTTCTAAATTTTCCAGATTCAGGTTTGTACCCAAAAACTTCATGCTGATATCCAGGTCCTGTGAGATCTGGCCTCCACGTTTCTTCTGACCTCAGGTCATCCTTTTCCTCACCAATTGTGCTTCATGAGACACTGGCCTTTTCTCACATCCTCAATCCCAGTTGGTGCAGGTCTTTATACATGTTATTCCCTCTGTTGAGAATGTCCTTCTGTCCTACTCTTAGAGTGGGTATATCCTTTCTTGTTATTTTGAACTCAGCCCAAAACTTACTTCCTTAATGAGGCCCTGACTGACCATCCAGTCTCAAGTTGTTACCCAGTCATGCTTTTGTCTTATAACCTCAGTAGCATTTTTCTCCTTAACATGTATCATTATCCGATATTTTCCTTGTTTGTTTACTGCCTGTGTTTTGCTGCTAGGATGTAAGTTTCATGAGGATAGGATCTTGTTTTTCTTGTTCAGTGCTTCAAGCTGGGTGCTTAGAATAGTGTTTGGCATGTTTAGAGCCTTACGATTCACTTGATAAATAAATGAAAAAGTTTTCTCAACTGATTTCTTGGTAGAGGGAAAATTTAGATTCTTTGGCATACGCTGGTTGGCAGTGTTATTCCTTATACCAACTTTGGGGAGGGTTTTCCTATTATATCTCAGATACTTGACTTATTTATGATAATCAAATCTTTATATTTATTCTTCAAATATTTTGACTTTGATAAATTATTTATCATTGGTTTGTAATATAGTATAATATTAAATTTAATGTCCTCATTGTTTTAAGGTGTGAAATACAAAGTGAATGTCATGTATACATTATGTTCTGACTTCAAGTGCTTTATTAAGTAAGGGATTTTTTTTTTTTTTGTTAAGTCTAGGGGAAATGAAGTGTACTTTGTAATAGCATTTGGCATGATATTTTAAAAATATAGAAGTAGTTAGATTCACTGGAAAATTGTAGTGCAAATGCAGTCTCCATTTTACCAACATCAACTTGACTAGGATCTTAACCTTTCTGGACTTCACTGTTTTCATTTCTAAGATGTTGGGGCCATTGCAGGGGGGTTAAGTTCAGTTTTAAAAATAACTCTGAATACTTAGCAAAAAAGTATTAAAATGTTGAGTTTATTCAGTACCATGACTAAATTATTTATTTAAATTACGTGGAAATTAAAATTTTTAAGAAATAAGGTACCCTTTGGACTTTTTCCCTGAGTATCTCTGACAAGTCAGAAATCATTGCTTTAAATATCAGTCATTAAATGTAATCCTAGGAGTTTTGCCTGTTGGCAAAACATCTGATTCATACTCAGGGACTAATCTATTCATTGATGTTTCTAAGGATTGATTACTTTGAGATGTAATATCTCAAAAGAATATTTTCATGACAGAGAAACCTTAGGGTTGGATTTAGACAGATGTTCTATTATATCTACTTTTTAATTCTGTTTTAAGTTGAGTAATTATTAATTTTATTGATACTAATAGTTGCCTAGTAGTCAGCCATGCTTTCTGAATGACAGTAATGCTGATAATGGAAGTATAATTAAAATTAGAAGCTTTGAAAAAGTCACATGGGAAAAATGTTTTTGTGATTTCTTATATTGCTTTTTCACACAGCTAATTTGGTATAATTGTATTAAAGAGGTAGAGCAAAAGAATAAAGAAAGAAGAACAATCACTTATATTTCAATTGAATATAGTAGTAGAAGATACTTAAGACCATGTATATTAACTAGTCATTATAGTGGGTATTTTAAGTTGGTAAGGGACATCTGAGAACATTGGTCCATTCCTTTCACTTACTATGTAAATTAACAGAACCTATGAAGATTAACTGAATCCCATGGTTGATTCATGGTGAAGATAGGCTAGACCCAAATTCTGAAATAAAAACATGATGGAAATACTAGATTCTTTTCTTTATTTCTAGTCAGATGTCATGTTCCATCAAGTTTACTTTTCCCCTATTCTTAAATTCACTCTTTATTTACCATTGCTTTAATTTTGACTTTTAACATGTCCTCTCTGATTACTGTAGTAGCCTATTGCCTCAGCCTTCCTTTCCTGCTCAATGTCTTCACTGTTACTAGACTGATCTTTGTAAAAACCAAAGCTCATTTTTTATTCCCATATTACTCTTTACACCAAATTCCTTAGAATGGACATAAGAAAAGCTTCTTTATGAATTGAAACAATTTACCTTTCATTTCTTTGCCATTCTATCATATGTAATCTTAACTACTACTCATATACAGTGTTTACTAACTTAATTTCTTTAACAGTGCTTACTGGTTTTTTTCTGTCTTTTTGTATGTTAAAATAACTTTCCCCATTGTGTTCACCTGGTGAAATGCTTTTCATTCCTGAAGAAATGGCTTAGGCTTCATTCATGTCATCTGTTACTCTTTTCTAATCTTAGTAGATAGTATTCCATTAGACTATTATCTATTCCATACTTTATTGTAGTATGGAATACTAATACTAATATGGTGCAATGGATATAGTAGATGTTCAATAATTAAGTAAACTTTTGAGAACTCAACTAAAAGTACTCTGCGATCTTTATTACTTCTGATGCTAACAGCTTTTTGTTGTTATTTTAAAGTATTTTTTCCCTCTCAGATTTACATTTAATTGTTCCTATACCTTTTTACAATTTTATTCTCCCCTCAAGATTATTTTAATAGTAAAACTTAGCTTTAGGGAGGAAACATTATAAATTATTTGAAAGTAGTATTCTTGGCCCTTAAACTTAGTTTATTTAAGTACTCATTGTAGACATAGCTATCTCCTCCATGGATTTTAAAAGATATGCATAGTCATATTAACCTATATTCTGTTGACAATGAAACTTTGTCAGTATGTTTTATGTGCTCTAAGTAGAAACATTTTTGAAAATAAAGAGGTCACGATTCAGAATGACAATCAAAAATGCATCATGTGTTAGGCATGTGTATGTGTTACTTAATACTCATTTTGGGAAGCTGATAAGACCTCCACAGTGTAGATAGAAAAACTGGAGTGGGGGTCAAGAATGGAGGAGAGGTCAATAGAAAGACCCTGAAGTTCCCTACTCTGCTCTGTAACTGAATCTCTCCCAGAGCCAGAACAGAATGATCTCATGATTATATTCATATTATTTCACCTTGCACAGACCTGTTTGTTTTGACTTCTCTGATTTATAACTCCTGCCTTATTTGGGTTTCAACGTTCTTATGCATTTTACCTTTAATAACTTTGCCTTTAAGAAAAGTATGAGTCAAAAGGTAGGTTGGACAAAAGTGACTTGCAAAAATGTGTCTTAGGGAATTTGGTAATCCATTACATTTTATGAGTTGTAAAGAAAATAAGGTTTTACTACAAAAAGTGAGGAATTAAAACTGAGGGTAGAAATCAGTTTATGGAAAAGGCTTAAAAAGATTTAGGATTTGGAAATTCTATGTCTATGGAAGAAAGGCTACGCATTTAGAATAATAAAGGCTTGTTGTGTATTGGAAGTGGCAAGAAATTTTGCAGGAGTATTTGTGAACAGTAGCTATCTTGAAAATTGCAGATTCCAAAAATGTTTGGAGTTCCATTTCCCATAAATTGGCAGACAGGTTAATTTGGAACAACTTTCTGCTGAAAATAACTAGAAAAACTGTAAAATATAAAATTTGTTTAACTGCATCAGAGTCTACCAAAGCAATGAAGAATTATGGGGCTGAGATCTGGAAGCAGACATAAACCCAGAAAATGTGATCCTGGCTTTTGGGCCACTTTTTCCTAGAGGTGACTGTTCATTCCAGAAGAGGAAGCTGGAAGAAGAAGAGGACAATGAGAAGAAGAGAAAAGTTTTTGACAGATTCAAAGTACTAAGATGACAAAAATTGACTAAAATGGCCAAAAGTGGAAATAGAAAATCTGAATACTTGACTTAAAGAAACTGAATCTGTAATTAAAAACCTTCACACGAAGAAATTTGTATGCCTTGATGGCTTTACTGGAGAATGTCATGTAATGCCGTTTAAAGAGGCATGAGGTTATTATTTATAGATTAAAGGAGGTTACAGGCATATAATTATTCAATGTACTATCCTTGATTGAATCCTGAATTGGAAAAAAATAATAAAAAAATTGGGGGGACCATTGTAGACATTTAAATATGTACTCTGGTTATCATGAGGTAATATTAGATCTCAAGTGAGTCAGTGGTTTAGTGGCTGTGTAAGTATATCCTGAATCTCAGGAGATGCATACTGCAGTGTTTATAGTGAAGTGTCATGAAGACTGCAATATACTGTCAAATGGATCAATAAAAAATACATATGAAATGTGTGTGTGAGAGGGAACACAAATCCACATGAATGCACAAAATGTTACTGGATTATAAGTAGGGGAAAATAAGGTGATTCATGAAGGTTTGAAATCACATGATTAGTAGATGAAGAAAAAAGCATTTTTTTGAATATCTAAAATCAATTATGATAAAAATTCTTAGCCAACTAGGAATAGAACTTTCTTAATTTGACAAATAATATATTAAAAAAGCCTGGATCAAATATCGTATGTTATGATGCAGTGTTGAAAAAGCTTTTCTCCTGAGGTAGGAAATTAGACAATGCTCTTCATCACTTCTTTTTCTCACTGTACTGAAGGTCCTTGCTGAAAAGGCAAGAAAGAGTATAAAGATTCATTGAAACTCCCATTTTTCACATAACTATCTTTAGAATATGAAGTTAGCAAGGTCAGTATAAAAATCAACTTTATTTCTGCTTACCAGCAGCAAATTTAAAATGCAATTTACAAAAGCATTAAAAATCATCAAATATCTAGAAGTAAATTTAACAAAAGGTGAGAAAGATTTCCTCGTTGAAAACTGAAATATTAGAGAAATTAAAGAAGACCTAAATAAATGCAATAATGTACAAAGGATTAGAAGACTCATTATTATAAGATACCATTTTTACCCATATTGACCGAGAGATTCATGCAATCCCAATCAGAATATCAGCGGGTTTGTGTTTGAGGGTGTGCATTTGTGTGTGGAAATTGATAAGATAATCTGAAAATTATATGGAAATTCAAAGGCAAAGAGCAGCTAAGTCAACCTTGAGAAATTAAGAGGGAACATTGATTCTACTGGATATTAAGACTTGTTATAAAGATTAGTAAATTATAAGTGAGGTGTTGGTCTAAGGATAGACAAATAGACGAGTAGGATGGCGTAGAGTCCAGAAACTGACCTACGAATATTAGCGCTCTTTCTTCACCATGAAGGTCATCAAGTAGTGAAACATGGCTGTTTTTTCATGCTGGGTCAGCTGTATATGCATATGAAAAAATTAAACCTGTACAAATAATTCTAAGCAGCTTATAAAATGAAACGTGAAGCTTGAGATAATAAATCCTTTTAAAGATAATAAAGAATAATATCGTCATGATCTTCATATATGGAAAATTATTAAATAGTAAATAGCATTCGTAAAGGAAATGACTACAAATTGGACTACATGAAAACTGATATTTTTTATTCTTTGATAGTAAAAAGACAGGTCACAGAATAGGAGAATATAGCTTCATATATAACCCAAAAGAGCATTTATATCTATATTAAATATGAACTCCTACAAATTAATAAGAAAAGGTAATCCTATATAAAAAGGAGCAAGAGCCTTGAGTAAGCACTTTGCAGAAGACAGTTGAATGTCCAGGAAACATAAAAAGGTGTCCAACCTTATTAGTAATCAAAGAGATGGCACTACATGCACATCAGAATGATTAAAATTTAAGAAAATGATATACTGGTTGTTGGTCAGGCTCAAGATTGTGAAATAATTCTCATCCACTACTCATTGTGTTTTAAGTTGGTATGACTGCTTTGAATAACTGTTTGATGGTATCTGCTGTGGTTGGACAGTGTTATTTTAAGTCTTGGTATATATTATCCAGTAATGTGTACATAAATTTCCAATAAAAATGCCTGCACATGTATGCAAAAGACCAGTGCATTATTTGTAAGTCTTAAAATGGAAACAGCCCAATTCACTGTTAAATAATGGCATAGCAAAATATGATATGTAGACTACCTTATAATAATAATGAACTATAACTACATGTGACATTGTAAATGGATCTTATAATGTTGAATGAAAGCAGCCAAACACAAAGGAACAGGTAGGATAATGATTCTGTTTTTATGAAATTGAAAACTAGACATGACTTATCTCTGATTCAGAAGTCAGGATATTGGCTATTTTGGAGGAAGCAGGTAATGATGGAGTAGATTTGGCAGTTTTGGGGGAGCTGATAATACTCTCTATCTAGAAGTAGCTATCCAGATTAAATAGGTGCACTCATTTTGTGGTAATTCTTTTGAGCTGTATATGTACTGTATATGTTATTGTTTTCAATAAAAAGTAAAAATTACGGCTTTTCATATTATTTTTCTTAAAAATTTCAGACTGATAAAAACATAATAAATACCTGTGTATTCACAGGTCAGCTTCACACTCGGATAGCTATCTTTCCTTCAGTATTTATTTTTAAGTAATAAAATCTTTTTTTTTTAAGGTTTTATTTGAGAGGTTTTTTAAAGATTTTATTTGAAAGAGAGAGAGAGAACATGAGCAGAGGGTGGGGGCAGGGAGGGACAGAGGGAAAGGAGGAAGGAGATTCCCCACTGAATAGGAAGCCCAATGTGGGGCCTGATCCGAGTACCCTGGGATCTTGACCTAAGCTGAAGGCAGTTGCTTAACCGACTGAGCCACCCAGGTGCCCCTAAGAAATAAAATCTTAATGATATGGTCAGAACTCCTTATGGACCCTGCTCAGCCTCTGGTACTCAATATCATAAGTATAATTAAAAAATTGTATTATTCTCATGCTTATTTTATTACATATATTTATACATTCATAAATATGCATTAGGAATATATTCAGCTCAAATATAAAGCCTGCTATGGTAACAAAGACCAAATGGGTTTATAGTTTCATCTTACAAACTCCCCTCTGTAGGATTCAGTAACTTGGTAATGTTAGGACCCAAGGCTGTAATGGCTTGGCTTTTTCTTCTGTTTGTTGCCTTTTGTTCACCACTTGCTCCACTTCTAGCCATCATATCTGCACAAGATGTTTCTTCTTTAATTTTTTGAGAATAGATTATGTCACTAGATTTTCTGATAATCAAACCACCTTTTCATTTCTGAATAAACTCTACTTTCCTATAGTTTACTTTTAGATACATGGATGGATCCATTAAATTAATACTTTGTTTGGAATATTCACAACTGTAATTTTTATTCCATGTATGTTTCTGTTTTGTTTCCATAAAATTATTTTCTTATAGTTTAGGATGATTTAAAGTTATCAGTTAATAGATTGGGTACTAATACAATTGTGTCATTTACTAGTGAGTAGCTAATTAATATCACTAATCCTATTTCCTCATCTATAACAGTGATGATAATTCTTATTTTGTATTAGTTGTGTGAAGCAGTACCACAAAGTGTGTAGAGTAAAGCCTGGTAAATGGCTGTCACTGAATGATTTTATTATAAACTATAAACTATAAATGATTTTATTATGAACTATTTGTTTACCAATAGCCTTGGTAAACAAATAGTTCTGTGTAGCTGTTTCGATAAATGTATGTGCTTCAGTGATGTGAATCAACTGTGCATAAGGTCAGGAGCTGTGCTTGGATGAGTCTGGAAGGAATTCATCAAGAACACTGTGGGGCAGATATATATTTTGTTTTAAATAGTTAGGATCAACGTTGTTAAATTTATATCTGTTTCATGGAGGTTTCAGGGAGAAATTACAAAGTAAAAGCTGAATAACTTAATGAAATCATACATGATTGAAGATGTATCAACTGTATAAACAGGCAGTTCAGATTACTTGAGGATATGGCAAAACAGTAAATTGAATGGACATTATCGCAATGTGAGTGTTGGAAATAGGATCAGATCTTCACAATTTATGAAGTTTTAGTTTATCATTATATTATTCTTCATTACAAATGATTATAATTTCCTAAGCAGTTTGCACTGCATTTCTTAGTAAAGGCATTTGTAAGGTTGCAGTTGATTGTCCTTATAGTATTACCAAGTATAACATTACTAAACATATGATAAGTGGATACAGAACTGAAGTATATACTTTATATCATTCTTTTTTTTAAGGTGTTTCTTTGGACATGAATAAGTTTAAAATGCTAGGTCGATCTCAGTAAGCTATGTTATTTGTTCAAAGGTACAGTTTCTTTAGTGATGCTCAAAATGATGGTTTTATGTAGGAAGCTCTTATATAAAATTGACTTTTTAATGTTAGCTGCTTCATTGCTTGGGAAGTCAAGTTATAATTTGATGAAGGATTTAATAGTACTAGAAATGACAATATAGTGGCTAGAAGCTGACTTGAAGTCTATACTGTAAGATGAGTATTCACATTTTGTAGTGAATGTACATAAAATTGAATGGCTGACTAAAACATGGGGAAGTGCTTTGGACTATTTTTAATCTCTTATACTGCTCTTTTTCTCTACTAAGTATGTTTCTCTGTTTGCTTTCCTTTAATAATTTGCTCACCCTGAAGGCAGTAATTTCCTTTTTTTTTTAACTTTAAAAAAATTTTTTTGAAGGCAATAATTTCTGTGTGAGTGCAGGAATAATTTAAATGTGTAAGCAACTCCTTTAAGTTACTATATTGAACATTTCTTGAATACTATGCCTACTTAATGTGCGGTTTTGCTAAAGGTGCTTTGATGAAGAGTTACACTCTGAAATAAATGCAGGCCATTATACTAAATTGCATAACTAGGCAATTTTAAGTTTAGATGACATAAATTGTTAAGTTCATCCCCCAACAAAGTCATATGGTAGATGCTGATCTCTGTTATATAAATTTGTTTGACAATTTGGTGATTATTGAAAGATGGTATAATGTAAAAAGAAAACGCCTAATCCTGGCTCTTTTAGTCTTAGTATGTTATTTAATCTCAGTATTATCTGAGTTTCTATGTAACATAGGAAAGATACTTGCACGATTCATTTTAGAAAATTTTAGGTACTATTCTTGTAAAAAAGCACACCAATGACACTGGAGGGAAATATGTAAAGGGAAAGAAATGATTGGGGAAGAGAATAGTGTATATTTAAGCAGAATCCTTATTTCTGTTGTTGTTTTTTTAATATGTAATGCTGCCTGGGAAAGTTTATTGCACAAGTATTTTACATATTTCTAAAAAGTTATTGTAATTATCAGTTAAAAATCATTTAGCTAATGTCTGCAACTATAGCATAATAATACTTTTATCAAATGGAGTAAACGTCCGTTGACACTGATGCAGGGTTATAATTTGGTATTTGCAGTTGCGGATCAAGTGTTTGGTAAAATGAACACTTATTAAAGTTTTGCAAAACATGAAAAAGTAAATTTGACTGCTTTGAACATTTCAGTATTAAAATATAAATATAAAAGATCTTATGAAATATTTTCTACTGAACATTAAAGACATAACTGGTCTGGGAACTCATTTGTTGACAACTTGTAAATTGAATATTAACAGTTAAGAATGCAAGCAGTTGATGGATTTTTTAAATTCAATTTTCAATTAAAATTTTTTATTCATTTTTAAGAATCTCCCAACTATAAGGTATAGGTTATTTGTTAAAAGTTACAGTTTGCAATCCTTTAATTCTTTAGCATTTTGCTATCAAAGGAAATATAAGTAAATTTTTGTGTCAAGAAGGTTTTAAGATTATAATCATCACTGCTCTGATTTTAAAAATGTTTTATGTTACAGTAATCAGTTACCAATTATATAGATTACTGTACACTTCGCATCTCATTTTTTCTTTCAATGTAACTGGGAAGTAGGCAGGGCAAGTATTTATTATTAATATAGAATAGTCTAGTGACCTTCTAAGCATATCTCTTTAAAGATATTGCAATTGAAGTGCCAGGTGGTAAAAGCCAGCTTTCTGATTTACAGCCCACCTTGTTTCGTGTTTAATGGATAGAAAATAGGATATTCAAGTGGTTAGGTATCTAGACTAGTTTTGTTATAGGTTTGGAGATCTTAAGTTTCATTCAAGATTTGACAATTGATTACTTAGTGTATATCTTATTTTTTACTGGTTTTTTTTTTTTTTTATCTTGAGGACAAAACTAAGCTTAAAATCCATCCAGAAAGATTAGCACAGGCAGTCGTGTGAAACAGAAAAGGCTTGAAAATTGGGAGCAAATGTTAAGTGGCTGAAGAGCTTTAGCCTACGAAATAATCATTTGAAAGTTCATCAGTTTTACATTGTACATAAAATATAAACCAGTATTACATTGTACATAAAAATAAAGAGGTTATTTGTGAATAACATGCTCACAGTTAATCTCACAAATTTGGGTACAGTGTAAGAAAAGGACTACTTATTACAAATTTCCACTCTAGAAGCATACCACACGCGTTTTCTGAGGTCTCCCCCTCCTCTCGCTGTGGCTCATTATTTATGCTTAGGTTCAGCTAATCCGTGGACCAACGCCTAGGTTTCCTGGAGGTTTCATTTCCGCTGCCATTGCTGGTAAAGGAAGGTGGGGCTAGCCAGACCTTTGACAGGTCAGACATCAATTACATTCAATCTCTTCAGATGCTCTCTCCGTGTTTTACAAATACCTTCAGTATGGTTTAGTCACCATAAGATCTGTGTGCTGCCTTCATGGGTGGGCAACTGTTAGTAAATGGGGTGGCTCCTTTGCTGCCGCCCAGCGTGAGGCCAGGATTCTCTGCTCCAATCCATTCTCATCCGGGTGGTCAACTAACAGCCAGTGTCCTGTGCTGACTACGTCATCACGTGCGGACCGCGCACGCTGGAATGCGTGTCTCGGCTCCGGGCGCGAAAAACACGCGTGTGCTGTTGCCGGAAGGCAGCGTGGCAAAAAGCCAGCATGGCGTGTTTTAGCGCCCCAGAGAACTTCATCGTTTTCAGAATGCTGTAGTCTGTTGGGAAGTCAACAGTGGCCATAAATGGTGTTTGCTAATTTTTCTCAAAAACGAACTTCCAGACACCAGAATAGTGTGGTGCTGATTCACTTTTAAGAAACCACTCTGTGATATGAACACGTCTTATTCAAAGATGTGTGGAGTAGGTTGAACAGAGTTAATAATTAGGCGAGGGTAGGGTTAATAATTAGGAAAGGGTATTAACATTTATGAGCACCATTATCTAACTTAGTTTAAATAATTTTTTAAAGACTTCGGTTTGGGGGGTGCAAATAGTTATGTTGATACTCATTTAAAATTTGAAACACTGAAAAAATGTTTTTGATCTTTGTGTATGTTTCCAAGAGTCTGTAGTTATTTTTCTTCAAAGGTAGACTCATAACTTCTTTCCCACTACTACAGAGATTATTTTCTGGTAAGATGTTTGGTTCCATTGCATTATATTTAGTGAATGCAGTGTATGGCTATAACATACTTACCAGTGGTGTAATAACGGTACTTAAATTAATTTCACTTTCAGTGAGAAATTAAGATTGTTCTCATAATTAGTACTTTATTTCCGAAAGTGATTTATTATTTATTTAGTATGTGAGACTTTGAGATAAATCTACTTGCTGAAAATTTATAGGAGATCAGGTGGTTTAGTAGAAGCACTTTGTTTAGGAGTTAGAAATCTGCTTTGAATCTCATTTGATAACTGGCTGTTTGATGTCTTCCAAGTTATTTGTCTCTGATTCTCCATTTTGGCATCTGTAAGATAAAGATAATTTTGTTAGGAAAAATTGAGATAGTTTGATTGAAAAGTTCTTAGTAAGCTGTTTAAGAAAAATCCGAAGGTGTAAAATATTTTTACAAAAGAATATATGTTTACAATGTTAGATGTAAAGTGAGTTTGAAAATGTAAGTTCCGGGGCGCCTGGGTGGCTCAGTGGATTAAGCCTCTGCCTTCAGCTCAGGTCATGATCTCAGGGTCCTGGGATCGAGCCCCGTGTCGGGCTCTCTGCTCCGCAGGGAGCCTGCTTCCTCCTCTTTCTCTGCCTGCTTCTCTGCCTACTTGTGATCTCTCTCTCTGTCAAATAAACAAAATAAAATCTTAAAAAAAGAAAATGTAAGGTCCATTTTTTTTAAAGACCTCAGTAGTCCCAACCTTATTGAATTACTTGTAAAATTATCACAATTCCTAAATTACTGAAAACCAAATTCTCTAAGTGTCATGTATAAACTAAGTGTACATAAGTGTTATTCAATTAAAGGGTTACTTAATTTATAGAAGTTTTTTGTCATGTATTTTCCTAAATAATAAGAGAATATATGTCCCATATTGTTTTATAAATTCTTTATAATCATGCAAGTAGGGAAATTAGAAATAATAGTCATTGTAAAATTATTTTCACTCATAAAGTGCTAGTCTCCTACACACATGTGTAAACATCAGATAAAAAATTGAGGAATTTAGAGGAAATTATACTTGAGGAAATTAGAAATAATAGTCATTGTAAAATTATTTTCACTCATATAAATTGCTAGTCTCCTACACACATGTGTAAACATCAGATAAAAAATTACAGAGGCAGTGTCATATAGTGTAAAACTGCTAGTCTGGTGTCATTGAGGCCTGGGTTTAGGTTAATTCAACATATCTCTATTGAGGCACCTATTTTGAGCTAGGAACAGTAAGGGAGTACAACATTATACACAATATTATACTCACCCTGAAAGAGTCAATTAAGCTAGATTCTGAAACATGGGTAAAATTTGGACAGTCAGAGACTTTGGGGAAGGTTGCATAGAAATAGGCATAGTATGGACAGGACCTAGTTTTTAGATGTTGAGAAATTCTTGTTGGCTAGAGTTAAAAATGGATAATGGTCAGTAAGCCTGGAATAAAAGGATGGGGTAGCTCGTAGGGTGACTTGAAAACAAAGTATAGGAGTTTAGATTGAATATCAGGCTGTGCTAAGCCACTCAAGATGTGTGATCAGTTCTCTGATCACAGCCATGGTTTCAGGATGATACTAGCATTAGTTGTATTACTAACTTTAAAGTTAGTCACATTGCCTTTGGGGCCTTCTGAAGATTAAAATTCTTTTTTTCTGTTCCAAGGCCATTTGAATTCTATGACACAAATACAGTTTCTTTCTTTTATTTGAGAAAATCAGAAATGAGAAATTAATGCTTTAAAGAAATTAGTGCTACTCCATTAGTTCCTCCTCTTACTTTAGTAAGAAATTTACATCTTTTAAACTGCAGATTCTTTTAAATGTTTTATAATATAGCTAAGTTTCTTTGACAAGATTCTGTTTATGTCCATCCTTGATGGTATTAAATGCTTTTGAGTAAAAACTATATAAATCTATTTCTTGCCATTTCAGATTCACAGTACAAATTGGAAAGGAAGTTAGAGATCTCCTGAGTTTTTCTTCTAGCTCCAAGTCTGTAATCAGATATATTTTTTACACTTTATTTTTGTTTATTTGATTAACCTATTAAATTAGCTTTTAAAAATCACTTTTAAGTAAGTTTTAGCTAACAGCTCAAACTCTTTTCAAAAATAGGTAAAGAGTTTTTACTAGGTAGTTTCTCCTTTCTAGATAGAGAATGATTACTGATAAGGATTTATTGACCCAATATGGTTCTTTGGGAATTTGGGAATAGACTTAAAAGGATTTTTTCTGTTCCTGAATTGGTTGTCTTTATCAGTATATTTTCACTGCTGGAATTACCCAGAAGTATATTTGTAGTAGTTTTTTTTTGAAGAGGGTAATTTGAACAGTGATTCACTGTATTCACTAATACTGTTTCTTTCATTTTCGAATAGTTGGAATAGGTAACGGGAAAGAAGCAATTGAAAGTGCAGCTGCATTTCTCTTCAAGACATTTCACTTGAAGGACTGTGTTGGTCACAAGGAGACAAAGGCTATCAAACAGATGTTTGGTCCGTTTCCATCCTCATCTGCCACCGCAGCTTGTAATGCTACTAATCGAATTACTTCTCGTTTTCATCAAGACAATCTCACTGCTCTTATCCAGATGACAGAAGAAGAAGATGATGATAGAGTTTTATTTGGTAAAAATTTAGCATTTTCATTTGACATGCATGATTTGGACCACTTTGATGAACTGCCAATAAATGGTGAACCCCAGAAAACTATAAGCCTTGATTATAAGAAGTTTCTGAATGAACATTTTCAGGAGCATTCCACCCCAGAGCTTAAGCCTGTGGAAAAAACAAATGACTCCTTTTTGTGGTGTGAAGTTGAGAAGTACTTAAATGCAACTCTAAATGAGATGGCTGAAGCAACAAGAATAGAAGATCTTTGCTGTACTTTATATGATATGCTTGCTTCCGTTAAAAGTGGTGATGAACTTCAGAATGAGGTATAGTGGAAATTATTGAAGTTTTATATTAGTATGAATATATGAATAATGTGAGTTATCTTAATAACCTTTTTAAACATGGATAGTTATCAAAGATAATTTAATATTATGTTGATGTAAAATAAGTAGCCAAATGGTTTATATAGTATGCATGTGTATCTTTCCAGTAAGTGGTTGTAGGAGGACTGTGAGCATAATGAATAAGAGAAGACTTAGAGAGCATCCATATGTCCTGGTTATTGGGATAGTCCTGGTTAAATCTGTTGTTATAATAATTAGTAGGGTTTCTTCTTCAAAGTGTATATAGGTTTAAATGAATATATGATTACTGTACTAATAAGTGTTAATGTTTTTATAGTATTTCATATTTCTAAGAGTTATTTGATGAAAATGCAGTAAATTTCAAAGTATTAGGAATTTTATCTATATATTGAGTGACCTACTGATTTAGAAAAATGTTTTTTTACAGTTTGTATGTTTGAAAGAACAAACTGAAAAACAGACTGGCCTGGAAATAACTGGACTAATTTATATTACTTAGTAAAAAACTGTCTTCATAAGTTTTTTATACCACATAAAGGAAAATATAATTTAAATCCCTTTCTATGCTACAATTTACTTATGTTATTTAAAATGATGAAGTACTCTTACAGTTATGTGAAAAGTTTATCTTAAAGTTTTTAGTTTTGCTCTCAGTACTGGCATTGTTTTCCTTTCTTGTTATAAATTTAATATAATGTCAACCCAATATTAACACTGGATAAATTAGGTGAGTAACGTATTTAATGAAGGATTAAGAGAAGTGATACACTGTTGCAGAGTAGGTGTAGGCTTTGAAATCAGACACTCCTTCCTTTCCCTACCAAAGTCTTGGTAGTAAGACTAGGTAATTGAATTTCCAGAGGGTGTTTTCTTATTGGACTGTCTCACAGGGCTATGAATACAAAGGTAATAGATTATTATAAGCCTTAAATGATCTGTCAATAATGTGAAATGATAAGTAGCACTAGTAAATACTCATTACATGGTAGCTGTGAGTATTATTTGTTGTTGTTATTTTAAATCACATCAATTATCAGGAATACAGGTAATATTAGGGTTTTTTTTCAAAGAAAAATTAATTTAGAAAATTAGCTAAACAGATATTGGAGGCCTGACCCCATGGTAATGTTAGGTATTAGGCTGATTAGCTTTAGTTTGGAAGTAAGTTACTGTATTGTTAATTCTGTGATCAGTCTCATTTATCTTGACTTCTTTGCAGTTTATATCAAGATACGTTCCACATTTATAAATGGTTTTGCTCTAATATTCTGTAAATAATAATGTTTTAAAAATTGGGATTTATAAAGAAAATTCTACTGATACTTCTTTATCATAATTGAATACATAGTTTTCTTGTTATGATTTTAGTAAACTGAAACTTACAAACATATAACTAATGGAAATTTTATTTTCTGAGTTAGCCGTAAAACTATTCCTTCACTTCTGAATATCTGCAGTGAAGTTTGTACTTCTTACTTCCTTGCCACAGTTTTTAAGTAGTAACTGAATCTGATTGTTGGAGGGAGACTGTTTTTTGTTCTTAAACTAAAGTTCTCATGTTTTTCGTAATCTAGCTCAGTAATCATAATCTAGCTTAGTACAAGGTCAAACTTAGTTCATGCATCTATCCATTCATCGTATATTTATTGTATGGTTATTATGTGTGAGATACAATGCTAGTTACTGGATATAGAAAGATGAATAAGGTAGCAGCCTTACTCTGAGGGAATTCATTGTACATTAGGAGGAGGCATGACATTAATAAGTGTACTCAAATGCCATAGGCATTATGATGCTACACTTGATCCTTAACACAGGTATTAGAGGCTTTGGGGCCAATGCACTTCTGCCCTGTGCACAAGCAGAAGTCCATCTATATAGCTTTAGACTCCCCCCTCCGCCCCCCAGAACTTAACTACTAAAAGCCTACTGTTGACTGGAAGACTTATTGATAATGTAGTTGATTAACAGATATTTTGTATATGTATTGTATACTGTATTCTTACAATAAAGTAAGCTAAAGAAAAGAAAATGTTAAGAAAACCATAAGTAAGAGAAAATACATTTATAGTCATGTACTGTATTTATTGAGAAAAAACCCATATAGAAGTGGATCCACACAGTTCAAACCTGTGTTGTTCCCAGGTTAACTGTATATAGAAACAAAATGGGGGCGTAAAAGAACCAGTCATAGACTGTGTGGAGGGGTTACTGTGGTAGGAAAAGTATCATAGAGGAGGTTAATCTTGAGCCACATCTTAAAATATGACAAGATTTAACTTCTTCAAGTGGACCAGAAAGGTAGTGAACCAATTTTAAATGTGAGCAAGAATGCGGTGTGTTTAAAGAGCTGTAATCTGTACAGTGAGGGTGCTGGGTGTAAAAGGCATGTGGCTGAGAGACAAGGATGAGCAGACAGAAGGGTCAGATAAAGTAAGGCTTTGTATGCCTTGTTAAGTTGTACTGTGAGCCACTCTAAAACCTATCCATACACCATGTATGGTCTGGTTCAGTCATTTTTCAACCGGTGTTTAATGGACAGTTTAACATGTAAGTGAATATTTCATAATCTACCAGTGACTTGAGTAATGGAGTTTTAAATGATTCATTTAGTGTTTTGGTTTTTCTAACTGTGAATAAAAATAAACAATTATTAGGTTAGTTCTTAAAAATTTTACGGTATATGTTATCCATACTTTCAGAAAGAAAGAAAGAAAGAACTGCTTTCTGAGCAGTTGTAGTTTTACAGCAAATTTTCCTTATAATTTTGAAGTAATTCTTGAGTAGAAAATGTTTCATTACAGTTACTCTTCACCATGTTATTTTCACTTTAAGGTGTGCTATGCCTTATGTGTTATCCTTTGACTTTGAAATTCTTCACTTGTAAGCCTGGAAAGGGTACAATTAAAAGAATTATCAGTATATGTGATAGCATGATTAATTTCCATTTCTTTTTGAGGTTTTAGTTGACTCTGGAGTAGTAATATTTAAATAAACACACTATGTGCTGTTGCTCCAGAAATTTAGCAGAACCAAAGAAATAGATTTTTACATATAATGTAAAGGAGTATGTCAAAAGCTATGTCTAGGGGCGCCTGGGTGGCTCAGTGGATTAAGCCGCTGCCTTCGGCTCGGGTCATGATCTCAGGGTCCTGGGATCGAGCCCCGCATCGGGCTCTCTGCTCAGCAGGGAGCCTGCTTCCTCCTCTCTCTCTGCCTGCCTCTCTGCCCACTTGGGATCTCTCTCTGTCAAATAAATAAATAAAATCTTTAAAAAAAAAAAAAAGCTGTGTCTATGATGAAGGCATTTTTTTTCCTCAACACAGGATTTCCCAATTCTGCATTTATTTCTTGACCTAATGACTGATGCTAAAGCTAAGGACTGGCTATTCAAAGGGTTTTTTTCCCCCTAAAGACCTTTATGTTATTGTTGAAGTAGTGTTGGAAGCAGGAGAATAAAAAGTATGTGCATATGATGACATTTACCACAAAGGTGGTGCAAGAGAGAGTTTCTAGTCTGAAATGTGTGGAGAGAAGTAATCCTGATGACAGTAGTAATAACTGTAATGGCAGCTCTCGAGTGTCTACTGTTTGACTTAAGCATTATGTTAAGTGGTATGTGTACGTTACCTCCTTTAATCTTTAAAAGCAGTACTTTGAGGTAAGCAGTATTGGATTAAAAGCTGTTAGAAACTCCTAAACACTGAAAAGGTTACATTCTGAGGCACTTCACCTCCCCTACCGTAAGTTATTAAAAAAAAAAAAAATCATACTAAAGCAAATATAAGAAATTCTAATAAACTTTCATTTGTACCATTATAGTTAAGTTGAAGTCTTTTTCAAATATCAGATTCTTTAAAAGCGTTTTTCTTATTTTTTGGTACCTCTGCCTTGCTGGTACTTATTTAAGGAACTACTCTGGTGGCTTTATGTATTATTGCTTACTAGGAGGTAAAGCTGTTTTACAGAAATGTTGGGAAATTTCCCGAAGGTTACAGAATAAGTAGTGAATCCAGGATTTAAATTCAGACATTCTGACTCCATTGTGGTGTACTTTCTTTGCCAAAAAAGTAAATCTGTACATTTTGCTGTATTTGGTGCTTTGAAACTTAAAACATTTTAAACATATTGAGGAATCTTTGGCGTTTACTCTAATTCATAATTACATTAGAAACAATGTTTTGCCCTTTTAGAGAGTTCCAAATATGGAGTTGGCTGAAATAAGAGAAAGGATGAAAACTTATTAAGGATGAATTTCAGTATTTCTGCAGAGAATTAGTTATACTTGAAGTACTTTTATGTTTTAGTGGCTATTGAACTAATACAACAGCCCACTTCTTAGGTCTCCCAATACCCTCATCTTTACCTGCCCTACCTAACAACTCTAAGGGCTTTTCACCTCTCACTTCTAGTCCTCTTTCTGTTAAGGCTACACTCATTATGATTAATCCTTAGAATTTGATTGGGGTAGAGATTCTTTAAGGTTCTTTATGCTCTTGAGGTATATTTACTTTAAAAAATATTTCTTAGCATTAGAGCACTTTAGCCATCAGAAGCAAGTAAGATTTGAACATTCCATATTATTTTCTTAATCAGGACCTGTCATGATTAGTACAGATATCTTCCTGTTGCTGGTGTTCCATAACCAGAATTGTAGCAGTCAGTTTGGTCCTACTGAGATCATGTAATGAACTTTGAAAACTGACTTCCCCCCCAGAAAGTAGTAATATTAGTAACAGGAAAAATACTATGTTTTCAGTGCCTCAGTTTATGTGCTTCAGTTTATGTGTGGACCTGGCCCAGGCTGTCTTCCTCGACATAACCAGTTTCTTTATAGTCCTGAATGGTACGGATAGAATCCTCTGTATAAAGATAGAAAACAAAACAAAACTGAGGCACATGGGTTTCCTAAAGTGATAAAAGCGAGACTGGTAGAAATTCTGGGACTTTCTTTTGAACTTAGGCCTACTGTTCTATCCAGTAAACCATTAGATTCTTTGAAGAGAAGAGCACTGACTAGCAAGACTATTGGAAGGAGTTTCTTTTCTTACAAAGCCAGGCCAAATTCTGTTTGCTTACCTGTGGTTGACCACAGGCAAACTACTAAGCCTTTATAAATGTCAGCTCTGTATTTGTAAAATATCTGCGTAGGAATTTTGCTGTTGGGATTTGTGAGATAATATATATGAAGTATTTAGCATAATGTTTCACAGACTGTAGGCTTTCAAATGTTCCTTTCTTGCCTCCATGCTAATGAGTATCATATATTTATACATATCAAAGTTTTATTAGAGTATATACTCTATTATAGACAGTATATAAAATTTTATCTGTGCCTTATATAGAGATGTTTCAAGTAATAAAATGATGCTTAAAGGCTAGATCATAATTCAGAGAATTGTTATTTTTCACCACTTTTTCTATTTGCTTTTTAAGTCTCACTAATCCTAAAGAAAATCTTTTGAATTTATTTTTTGAAGTGGGTTCTGATGTTAACAGTCTTTGTTAAAATAGAAAAGCTGTTAATAAAAAGACACTTGAGAATATTGGAGATCTATTGAAGATGTATTGGAGTGTACATATCTCTTGGTACTCTTTCAATATTAAATGCTATTTGCAGAGTTATTAATACTGATATAAATATTGATAGAGTTATTGTGTAATCAGTTCTTAGGAAAAGTGAATTTTGAGTTGTATTGATATGATCATGGTTTGCTTTTGTGTATATGGGGCTTATTCTTTATAGCATTTGTGATTTGACATTTGCTGTTAGCATTATCTCTTGACGCTTTGCAGATGGTGTTACTTGACTCATTCAAGTTCACTTCTGAATTTAACCTATTCCAGACTTCTGATCCTAAGAAGTACGGATTATTTGGTTAGATTGTCTTCTGAGGGAAGACTGTATTTTTTTAGTACTTATTTGCATTATAAATGATTCCAACATTCTTGTGAAATTTTGATATAGAATAATTAGCATGGTTTAATTTGGTGGTTCTTGAACATTTTGTTCTCAAAAGTCATTTACATTCTTAAGAATTACTGAGGACCTCCTAGAAGTTCTCTTTATGTTGTTTATCAGTATGTTCTATTGATATTGTATTAGTAATTAAAACAAGAAAATCTAATACATTAAATGATTTAGTATTTTAGGATAATGCTAAACTATTAATACTAATATACCTCATTTGTTATATTAATATAAGGAGTATTTTTATTAAAAATAACTTTCCTAAAATAAAAAAATGTAGTCTGAAGAATGGCATTGCATTATCTTTTTTCAAATTATTTAAACATCTAGCTTAATAGAAGACAACTAGGTTCCCATGTGTGCTTCTGCATTTAAGTCGATTCTAATATCTTGCATTATGCCTCTGCAAAACTCAACTGACTTTACACTCATGGGAGGATGTGAGTGAATGAGGCAAATAATATTTGAATAAAATAAAATATACTAATATTAATTTATTATATTAAATAATAATGTCATTTATTTTTAATAATAATTTTGACCTCATGGACCTCTTAAAAGGATCTTAGAGATTCCAGACCACACTTTGAAAACCACTGATTTAATGTATATATTGCAGTCTGACAAGGAGGATATAATGATGGTTTTGGTATCTAGAATAGGATAGTTAAAATATTATTATGCTGAATGATACCATTAATGTTTTATGAAAAGATTTTTCATCTATTTGATATTGTATATTCTTTTTTTTTTTAAAGATTTTATTTATTTATTTGATAGACAGAAATCACAAGTAGGCAGAGAGGCAGGCAGAGAGAGGAGGGAGGCAGACTCCCTGCTGAGCAGAGAGCCCGATGTGGGGCTCGATCCCAGTACCCTGGGACCATGACCTGAGCTGAAGGCAGAGGCTTTAACCCACTGAGCCACCCAGGCGCCCCTTGATATTGTATATTCTTTTTGGTAGATTTAGCAGTGTTAAACAATACGAAGACACTGATATCAGCCAGGTTAGAATTAAAATAGTGTCCCTTCAGCTATGAGGACCAAATGTGTGTTGCCTTTTCTATAGTCTTTCCATCAATGATCAGAAGAGACTTTTTTCCAACCAAATCTGAATGGAGAGCTGCCACAGGGTAAAATTACACTTTTAAGTTGTAGAGAGTCTTTGCAGTCATAGAATTTCTCCACCCAATCTTGTATTTGTGGGATTGACAGCATTCTGTCAAAATGGTGGTGCCCCTATAATGAGGTCTACTTATTGTAATGAAGAGGGTTTTTTTTTTTGTTTTTGGTTTTGTTTTTTAGAAGATATCCCATTCTTGGGGCGCCTCGGTGGCTCAGTGGGTTAAAACCTCTGCCTCCGGCTCGGGTTATGGTCTCAGGGTCCTGGGATCGAGCTCCACATCGGGCTCTCTGCTGGGCAGGGAGCCTGCTTCCCCTTCTCTCTCTGCCTGTCTCTCTGACTACTTACGATCTGTCAAATAAGTAAATAAAAATAAAAATCTTTAAAAAAATAGAAGATATCCCATTCCTTTCTTGAATAGTTCTCTTAAAACTTGTTTGTTGAACTGATACTATTTCTCTTAAGTCTGCCATTTAGTCCTGTATTTCTACAGTGAGGCAACAAAGTTGTAGGCATCTGCTCTTTTACATGAGGATATTTTATGCATATGGTGGTAGTTACGTTTTCGCTCCCTTACCATTTTATTTCTTTTAAGTGTAAAAGTCAGTTTTCTTCTGTGTTGCCTGTTAATCCATTATCAACACAGTTTTGATACAGTTATTCAGTGCTCCGTAGATCTACCAGTATGGACATATACAATGATTTCATCATCTTGTCTTCAAGGATATTAAACTGTGAGTTACTTTGCCAGTTTAAGAACAATTAACCTAATAATCTCATAGGAAAATTAACTAAGACTATTTTTTCATGACTTTATTTAGCAAATCCTGTTCTTTTTGTTGTTGTTACATTGCTATGTATTAATTCTAAGCTTATAGTTAAGTAGTTTTCACAATCTGTCATTTGTATCTCTTCCGTTTTCTTTTTCAAAATTGGAGAATTTTGCCTTTCTCTGGCACTTGTGTTTTTCTTCATTATTTCTCAGAGATAGCAGTGATTATGCTTAAAATCCTTGCCTGTTTAAAAGAGAGGAAATGGTATCTCACTGTTGAATTACATTTTTTTTTTTTTTACAACTGAGGCTAACTTTTTTCTTTTTCATTTATTTGTAGGCCATTTACTGTTTGCTTGTGAGAATTGTCAATTTTTCATTTGATGAAGTTTTTTATTTATATGGTTTATAATGAAATTTCAGAAATTTTGCAGATGTTTTAAGTATTTTAAGTTGGCAAATCTTTCATCTTTTTACATAGGAATCTTTTGGCGTTGCTTAGATTGCTTAGAAAGCCAATCCCCAGGACATGATTGAATCTACCATGTTTTTTGAACTTTGTTCCCTTTTAGTCTCATGGGTTTTAAATAGAA
Source organism: Meles meles (assembly GCF_922984935.1). Taxonomy (NCBI): domain Eukaryota; kingdom Metazoa; phylum Chordata; class Mammalia; order Carnivora; family Mustelidae; genus Meles; species Meles meles. The sequence goes on from NC_060070.1 coordinate 31,187,572, forward strand.
TGTTATTTGGATCAGATGTCTCTTTTCTCTGTATTTGATTAATGGATACATAACTGAATATGTCCATATTGCATACTCTAAAGTGGTAGAGCCATTTTTTCCCAAGGCTCTTGTCACTTCCACATTGTTTACCATTCTAGATTGTTCCTTTCTACATTTACTCGATAAGCAATGAAATTTTCATGAGGAAAATGAAGAATCATTTGTTCTACTTATAGCTAAATGTGAAATTTAGGAAAGGTCAAAATAGATGAAATATTTCACCTGTTATAATTGGTCTCAAGTTTTATAACCTATAATAGGAAAGCACTAGCTATATTTTGTATTTACCATGATTGTGTGTTGCTTTTGTTCCTCTTTTTATGGCTCCAGTTATTAAAATGATAGGTTGAAAGGACGTGATAAAATAAATATAAATTTATGTACTTGTAATTAGGAATACTGTTAATTCTGGATAGGAAAATCTGGGTTAGTAGCTACATTTGTTTAAAAATATATATATATATATATATATATTTTTTTTTAAAGATTTTATTTATTTATTTGACAGAGAGAGATCACAAGTAGACAGAGAGGCAGGCAGAGAGAGAGGGGAAAGCAGGCATCCTGCCGAGCAGAGAGCCCGATGCGGGACTCGATCCCAGGACCCTGAGATCATGACCCGAGCCGTAGGCAGCGGCTTAACCCTTTAACCAGTCACTATTTTCTGATTTATTTCTTGGTTACATTTAGGTTTTAAGCATATTTTACTTGTATAAGAAAACAGTGATGTCATACATGATGATAAAATCCGTTTTTAAAAATGATTATTTATTTGAGAGAACGAGCATACAACTGTGGGAGAAGAGGCAGAAGAGCAGACTCTCCATTGAGCACAGGGCCTGACAGCAAGGGTGGGGATGTGGGGCTTGTTCTCATGATCCTGAAATCATGACCTGGGCCAAAATCAAGAATAGGATGCTCACCTGATTGATTCATGTAGGTGCCCCAAAACCATTTGTTGTAGTTAAAAAAAACCTATTGTAGGGGCGCCTGGGTGGCTCAGCGGGTTAAAGCCTCTGCCTTCAGCTCAGGTCATGATCCCAGGGTCCTGGGATCGAGCCCCGCATCAGGCTCTCTGCTTAGTGCAGAACCTGCTTCCTCCTCTCTCTCTCTCTGCCTGCCTCTCTGCCTACTTGTAATCTCTATCTGTCAAATAAATAAATCTTTAAAAAAAAAACAAAAAACTATTGTAGGTAAATGAGTGTCCATCTGTTGGGCAAAACTCCATCTCCACCTCTTAATAAAACTATAGCATAAACTCACAATGAAGACTTAAATACTTGCTGTTATTAATCTGTTACTAATCTGTGGCAGTAATGGATTTCAAACCATTTTGCTCTTCATTGGAATGGTTACTCAAAGAGTAGGGCATTTTGCCAAATTTCATACTTTTTCTCTTTTTTTTCTGTTTGGCTGTTTACTCATTCATTCATTCATTTTCTACTGTGTATCAAATACTCTTAGGTTTTTGGGAACAAAAAGGAAATCCAACAAAGTTTACTAACCAACTCTCATTACCTTGTTTCCTTGGTTTCTCTTAGAATTTCCCTATGTGTATGTATATACATACCTATGTATGTGTGCATATATATATACACACACACACATATATATGTTTACAAGGAGAATGGGAAAGAAAATTGTGTTTGACATAATGAATAATAATATGACTAATTTGGGAGAGCACATGCATTTATATGCTGAGAGATATCTGTAATATATTGATATGTTAAAGAATTAAGATAAACACATTTTATTAGTAAAATAAAGGATGAATTTCTTGTTTGATATGTGAGATTAGTAAAAACATTTTAGGTGTTTCAGTTGTCAATTTGTAAACAAATGACTATTTAGTTTTAGAAATTGCTCTGAGCATTCATTTAAATATTTAATACATTAATTGTGTTCAGCTTTACACGTACATGCACACATATTTATACACATACATGTAATGACTAAATTTATTTACTCCAAGGCAGTTAAAATCAATGTATTTTCTAAGAATCAAGGAAACTATCAATTTGCCATGAAAATATAAAGCAAGCTTTTAAATATACAATGGTATCTAGCTGTAACCTTACTTAAATACATCTAATTAATTATAGCATGTGAAGAATGAATAGGTTCACATTCCAAGTAGTTTTAATTAAGTTGTAAGTGACCTTAGTTTTAGCTTTGTGTTAGATTAAGTACCTGTAAATAATGAACATTAGTTATTCTGAAAATATAATTTATCTAATTTTCTGTAGTGCAACAACAATTTGCATAACACATTTTTCTTGAGAGAAAAATAATTCTAAATAAATGGTGTCCTAATTTTCATGGTCATTTTCTTATGTATTTAAGACTTTATTTTGGAGTGCATGAATATTTAATAATCTTTTATGCCACAAACCAAACTAAGAATAATTTACAATGTTATTAATATACTGTGCTTTATGTAATTATTCTAATACTCAGTTCCACATGGACTGTTAATTCAAAGCTATTTTCATTTACTTAGCTTTTAACATTTTCTTTTATCATACTTCATTATTCTTAGTTTTCAATATGCATATCTTTTTCATTTGACATGCAAATCTAAAATAGCTTGTTATCTCAAAAGAAGACATTCTCTAAATTGAACATTGTTTTTCTTTAGATACTGTGTTTACTATAATGTATGACATATAACTGTTTAGTACACACAGTGGAGGTGTAGATACAACTTTAATTTTTACAATGTATATCTCTGTATAATTAAAAAAGAAAATACAGTATTTGCTTTAATTCACAAGAATCTGAATGCCTCCTTTTTTTCTGAAGTTTTATTCATTGGGTACTGGTGCATTATGTGGTTTTTTGATCCTCCTGGTATACTTAGAATCCAAGCCCGAGTAGAGGATTTGTAAATTATCCTGTTTTAATGCCTAAGGTTATTACAACTTCATAAATTTCTGAAGCTTTCTTTCTTTCTCCTTTTTCAAAAAAGTTTCTATAAGAAAATGATTATGTCTTTCATGAAAGTTTGATACGAGGTCTGGTCTGGTGTCTTTTTGGAAGGCAGACTTTAATTACCAATTCAGATTTTACAATAGTTGTTGGCTTATTCAGATCTTTTATTAGTTAAATCAAGTTTGAAAGTTCTATTTTTAATGAGATTAGCCATTTAATCTGAGTAATCGAGCTTTTTGCTCTAAAAGTATTTATAATATCCTCTTATTTAAAAAAGGATGTTAACAGTTTTTAGTTGGATTGCTCCTTTCTCTCTGCCTTTTCTCTATTTTCTCTTTAGTGTTAGAGGAATGTTTGTTTTATTTTCAGAGAACTACTTTTGGTTTTGTTGCTCTTCTGTTTATCCCCCCCACACACATATGCTTTGGCTCATATTAATATAGCATGTATTAATTTTATTTTTTTATTTTTTATTTTATTTTTTTAAAGATTTTATTTATTTATTTGACAGACAGAGATCACAAGTAGACAGAGAAGCAGGCGGAGAGATAGGAGGAAGCAGGCTCCCTGCTGAGCAGAGAGCCAGATGTGGGGTTTGATCCCAGGACCCTGGGATCATGACCTGAGCCAAAGGCAGAGGCTTTAACCTACTGAGCCACCCAGGTTCCCCAGCATGTATTAGTTTTAAATAATAAGGCATGTGGCAGTTTTCCAACCTTTAGATATGTAAGGATTGGGATAAGCCCAATGGCCTTCTAGTTGCACCCAGGTATAACAGATCTATTTGTTCCACAGTGGAGATGGGTTTCTTTGCTTATTTTCTTATGCTATCAACAATAATATGATAACATTTGGAATACTCTAAAAATACTCTAAAAATATAAAAATACTCTAAAAATATATAAATATAAATGACCTTAAGGACATTTTATTGTATTTGAAAAAAAGAGATCCCAGTGAAAATTCCAAGAGATATATATTTCATAACCTGATGACTTGTGTTGATAGAAAATGACTTCATATTGATCTTTTCGTTACTTACTCATTTTCTTCACAAGGATTTATGAAGCATCTTTTTATATATAAGGCATTTTATAAGGTAGTTTCTGTTTAAACTACAAGTAGGATAATCATTCAGCTTTGGAAGTATTAATAATAGGGTTATAATTCTTTTTTTTCTTGACTCATGTATCATCTTTAAAAAAAAAATTAATGGACTTTTTAAAGACCAGTTTTAAGTTTATAGAAAAATTGAGCAAAAAGAATAGAACATCTCAGTATACCCTCTTTTGTTTCGTAAATTATCTTAATTTAAGCAGCTTCTCCGTTAATCTCTTTGGTAGTATTATTTTTAAGTCTTTGTACTCCTTGTTCCATGTTACCAACTTCTGGAGTGACCTCAGGTTCCACTCTTGATTTTGTTAACTGTCATTTTTTAGGAAAAGATTTCTTCACATGTGGGGCTTCTGGGTGGTTCAGTGGATTAAGCATCTGCCTTCAGCTCAGGTCATGATCTCCAGGTCCTGGTATGGAACCATGCATTGGACTTCCTGCTCAGTAGGGAGAATGCTTCCCTCTCTCTCTCTTTCTCTCTCTCTCTCTCTGTTTCTCCCTCTGTCCCTCCCCACTGCTCATTCTCTCTCTCTCTCCAATAAAATCTTTAAAAAAAAAAAAAAAAAGATTTGTTCATATGTTTTGGAATTTTAATTCTTATGCAGATGTTAATTTGTAACTTCTCCCCGCTGCATCTCCCCTATGCGCTGTATTAGATTCTTGTAGTAGTTGTGGCACCAAGTGTCATTTTTATGTACTTCTTTCATCCCTTTTCATGAACAACACAGCCCAATTCCCCTGCCCTAGCTTCAGCTTAAGCCTTGTTCCCACGTGGCATGGGACATTTCTCATCTAGGGGAGAGGCTCCCAGGTAGCCAAACCTTAGAACCATGCTGTCCAGAACTGGAGCCCAGCTTGTCTCTTCATGTCTACACAGTGCTTTGCCTTTTTTGCTCAGTGTTTGGTCCAGGGAGATATTTTTGTTGTTGTTAAGTTTGAAGTGTGTCTTTTAGGTTTTCTCTTTTTCTATTCGACCAGAAGAGATACTTTGAAGCATGAATTTTGTGTCATCGTTTCTTCTTCATCTTAATTGCTAATACTTGTCTTTATTCAGAAGGCAGTCTTCTTCCTATCTTAAGCATAAAGGGGAGGGGATTTTTTCAAAATAATTTTTCAGAAGTTTAATAGTAAAATCTCTTTTAGTGTTTGTATTTTTTTAAAAGGAGAAATGACTTGTTATTCTTACAGGATCATCATTTTTTTATTGTGGCAAACTAAGGGCTTAGCTATTTGTGAATATCGTAAAAACTAAAAATAGTAGAGTAACTAAATTCAGCATATAGAAGGCACATACCAATTGTATTGTCATAATCAGTGACCAATAAACACTTATTCAACTGTTATTTCTATTTAGAGTTAACATTAAAATCTTGAGTTTGCTCAAGGTAATAGAAAATTAATCATGAAAGTTATGTTGATTTAATAAGAATAACAACTATATGTATATAAATATTTTAATGATTCTGGGGGGGAAAAAAGCCACAACCAGGAACTTGTTGCTTATAATATTATCAAACCTTATTTATATTTGCATTATTTTGGTACTTTTAGCTGTCTCCAGTTTTATATGAGTACTTTGTTGTACTCATATAACAGGTCAATAGCTTTGTTGTTTATGCATTTTATATATCAGTTGTTAACTAGGAAAAAGTGATGTGTGATATACTATCCTTAGGGATTGAACTTCTGTGTAGAGAGTTTAGTGCCTTGCAAACCCCAAATAGAAAGGACCCCTAATAAATGCTATGATTTTTATTGTCTATACCAATAAGGAAAGAGGCTAAATATTGCTTGCATATTACTAGTCTATATGAAATATAATAAATAATTATCATACAAATATTAAATGTGTATATGAGCAATTATATGTATTGCTTTCTACAATAAATATTCTTTTTTTGATACACAAAGAAATAAACTTGCTTGAAGAGTAATATCTCACCCACTTGCTCCATTTTATAAATCTGGCTATTTAGATGCTCAAACACATTTTTAATTTCTGTATGTAAGCTGCTATTCTTTTTCTTAACTAGTTAAGAGTACTATGTCTCTTCTGCTTAGGAAGACTAATGGATACCCTGTACTTACTGCCTCTCCTTCCTTCTTAGCTAGTTGTAGTTATATATTAGAATAAGGAATTTGCTTATGAATCTATATGATTAAGTTGTGAAAACGTTTGTTGCTGCCATGAAATAATAATAATTAAAATTACTATAATAATTTTTCAGTGGTAAGATTTTTTAGAAAATAGTGTATGTCATCATGATTCCCATGTGGTCAAATTGTGTTTGATGAAAAAAAGATTTTTACCTGAAAAATACAATTTGGTAGAAGAAATAATTTGTCTTATCACTGGTTGTCATATTCTTAGTTATCAGCTAATTTGACACTTGATAAGAGATTTTATTTGTATATTTTCTGGTGTTCATTCCAAATATGGTAAATAAACCTATTTTATTTATTAGTTAAGTGAATGATGCTTTGTGTCTTTGGCAGACAAAAAGTGAAAAAACTGATAAATCAGAATCTGGCTTTTGTTATTTAAAAATAAGATAAAGATAAATATAAGATATTTGTATTATTTAAAGATCACTTCTTTGATTAAGTATTATACGTTTGTTATAGAAAATTTGAAAAAGATAAAAAAAATGAAAAATGAAAAGGGTACAACTTAACGAAATAAAAAATGAAGACATAATTACCAAAATGTGGAAAGGAATGGATGAATAAACTGGGTTATAACCATATAATGGGAAATTATTTAGTGATAAAAGGAAATGAGCCATTAAACTGTGAAAAAAATGTGGAAAATGAATAATGCCAAGTGAAAGATGCCATTCTAAAAAGGCTACATATTATATGATTGTAACTGTGTGACATGCTGGAAAAAGTGAAACTCTGAATATAGTCCAAAGATTAGTAGTTGCCAGGGGTTGGGAAGGGAGGAAGGGATGAATTGAGGAAGCACAGGGCAATGAATTTATCCTGTATAATACTATTAATGGTAAAAACATTCATTATAGTCATTATACATTTGTCAAACCTGTAGAATATGCAACACAAAAAAATAAACTAATGTAAAACTGTGGACTTAAATAAAATCTAATTTGGTAGTCATTATGATACAACTAGACAGATAAATTATGCTATGCAAATACATGCTATCTAGTTCTCAGCAGACCATTTTACAGTAGAATCAAAATATCTTCCAGGCCAATGACTGCATATTCTGTTTGAAATGAAATGTTCTGTTTGTTCTCCAGCATAATACCCACTAGCCATTTGTGTTTGTTGATCTCTTGTAGTGTGGCTAATATGACAGAAAAATTATATTTTAAATTTATAATTATTTAGAGTATAAATAGGTCATGTGCCTAGTGGCTACAATATTAGGGAAGTATCTAAATTAAATAAGATAGAAAAATGTCAGTAGTTAATACAGTTAGGTGGAATTAATAGTTTGTTGAAAAACTTTACCCTAAATATTGGTCCAGTGACAATTTGGGATCAGTTCTTTCCTTTTTCTTAATTCTTTTCTTATTCTCTATTATTTTTATTTTTTGCCCTATCCTCGTTACTTTATTTTTTTTTTAAAGATTTTATTTATTTACTTGTCAGAGAGACAGAGCACAAACAAGGGGAGTGGCAGGCAGAGGGAGAAGCAGACTCCCCGCTGAGCAAGGAGCCCTACTGGAGATTCAATCCCAGGACCTTAGATCATGAACGGAGCCTAAGGCAGACACTTAACTGACAGAGCCACCCAGCTGTCCCTGTTCTCAGTATTTTTAATCAATCATTTGCATACAGGTATGGTTATTGTACTTGGATTCAGGACAGATTCAACATTGATAGTGTTTACTGATATAACAGATGCCTAAGTCTGGATTTTGAAAGTTCTCAAAAGACTAAAAAGAAGAAACAGGAAGAAAATGAACCTTATAAGCAATCTGTTTGAATTCTGGGCTTACGAATTGTAAAAAATACAGGATATAGGAATCTTGGACTGTTAGGAATTCATGTGGAAAAAACCTAAAACTAAATATTTTTACTTGGCTGCACATTCAGTTTGAACCAACAGTGTGACGTTGTTATCGACTTATGCTATGCTCAGAAAAGTTTAATATCTAATTCAAGATATTGGTGTAGTCTCTTGTGATCCCTGATCAAATTATATTTGAAATATTATGTTCAGTTTTGGTTTATGAAGTCTTTTTTTTTAAAAGGCTCAGTAAAAGGTATATTTGTAAAGGAACTTGGGTGAAGAATTATCTAGAAACCAAGTTATATGACTAATAGTAAGGAATTGATTAATGTTTACCTGGGAGGGAAAGGACTTGTGTGTGAAATGTGACTAACACTTTACTTGGCTTTATCTTCAGATATTTGAAGGGCTGTCTAGTAGAAATGTTACTAAGGTCACTCTCCGGAACCTAGAGAGCAGAGATGAAAGTTGTAATGAGGCTGACTGGGCTCAATATAAAGAAAGTTTTTTTTTTTTTTTAAACAATTAGTGGCATGAATTACCTTAGCTAGCAGAGGCATGACTTACCATATAAAATAGTTTGCCGCAGGCAGATCTATGCTAGATGTTCATCAGCCAGGAAAAAAAATTATCAGTAGCAGCAGTATTTATTGAGCACTTAGTGCCAGACACTGTGCTAGTTTCTTTTAACAAATAAGAAAGTTGAGGCTAAGGGAGTTTATGAAAGTTGCCCATTGTCCTATAGCTAGAAATTGGCAGACTGATAATTAAAGTTAGTTCTTTCTGACTCTAAGCCCATGTTCTCAACCGTCCTCTTTTTTTTTTTTTTAAGATTTTATTTATTTGACAGAGAGAGATCACAAGTAGATAGAGAGGCAGGCAGAGAGAGAGGGGGGGAGAAGCAGGCTCCCTGCCGAGCAGAGAGCCCGATGCGGGACTCGATTCTAGGACCCCGAGATCATGACCTGAGCCGAAGGCAGCGGCTTAACCCACTGAGCCACCCTGGCGCCCCTCTCAACTGTCCTCTTATTCTGTCTTCCCATGGCAGTAATTATTGCTTTTATGAGAGCTTTGTTTAGCTGTCTTCTAAGGTACCTTCCAAATTGAGAGTAGATGACTACATTGTAGTTTTTTGAAAAAGTTTATATGAAAGGTGACAATGAGGAGGAGTCATCTGGTTCTAGTATTTAGCAGCTTGAAATGCAGGCATACTGGTAGATGGCAGGAAGACTAAGGAAGCTATGATCTAACCAATGATTAGTTGAAACATTGTTTCAAACTTAATGTTGCTACTTACAGAGCACCAGGATATGTTGTATTTAATTTCACCATTGAACAGAGAATAATTTAACAGCAGAAATTAGTTAGAATATGTCTAGGGCACCTGGGTGGCTCAGTTGGTTAAGCATCTGCCTTCAGCTCAGGTCATGATCTCCAGGTCCTGGGATGGAGCCCCATGTTGGGCTCCCAGCTCAGCAGGGAGTCTGCTTCTGCTTCTCTCTCTGCCTCTCCCCCTGCTTGTGCTCTGTCTCCCTCTCTCTCAAACGAATAAATAAAATCTTTAAAAAAAAGAATTTATGTAAGCACATAGTACTATCATAAGCATACTGTACTGAAAAAAATGCTAGAAGTAAACATGTACTTTTGTTACTATTTATTGTGTTCATTTCCATGTTATTTCCTAACAGTAGTGGATTATTAGATACTTTTGTAGTGTTTTCTTTTCTTTTTTTTTTTTTTAAGATTTATTTATTTGACAGAGATCACAAGTAGGCAGAGAGGCAGGCAGAGAGAGGAGGAGGAAGCAGGCTCCCCTAAGCAGAGAGCCCGATGCGGGGCTCGATCCCAGGACCCTGGGATCATGACCTGAGCTGAAGGCAGAGGCTTTAACCCGCTGAGCCACCCAGGCGCCCCTGTAGTGTTTTCTTTTAATTTCCATTGTGATTGTTTTTAAGTGATAAATGCATGAGTGTTGTGTATAATTAGCAAAGATTCACTAAATATTTCTTCTTATAGAAGATATTTGAATATATGCTTTATATGTAAAGTGCTTAATACTTTACCTGGGACATGAGTAGTATACAGGTGTTAGGTATTGTTATCATTATTATTGTATTACAAATTATTTTGTGTACTTTATTCCCTTGTTTGATTATGATTTGTCTATTTTAATACTAAACACCTAAAGTTAATTGCTTATTATGTGCAAGGCCTTGTGTCAAATACATTTACCTATATTATTTTGTTCACATCACAGCCCTTTGAATCCTTGCACTGTTATTCCTGCTATACTAATGAGAAAATGGGAGGTTTGGAAGGATGTTACATTGAGATAAACTTTTGTAACAGAATATTTGAAAGCATTGGTCTCCCAAACTTTTTTGATCATACTTTCTAATAACCACTTCGATAATGCATTCCTGATATAAATGTAGTATTTAATTTTAAATTATAAACATATACTGTTATGCCTTATGTTCATCATAAAACATACATAGCAATGGAAAATTAAAAGGATGATGCTGTTTTAAAAACAGTACTTAACTTTATTAATGGTACTAAAATTCTTTCTAGTCAGAGCAACATGATTGAGTATATGTCCGTATTTTTAATCATAGTTTAGCAATTGTGATGTTTTGGGATTCTGGTTCTTTGTTCATGTCAATTTAGTACTTCATCTTTGAACAATAGAGAGTCATTGGAGAGTTTTGTTGGCAAGCAGTGGAGGGGAGATGGCTTGTATTTACCAGACCTATATTTCATATAATTTATTGTTGGTGCTATGTGGAGAATGGATTGGAGTTTTTTGGATAGATGTGCAGAAACCTTTTAAGAAGTCATTTGAGTGGTACAGGCAGTAAATGTTTGGGAACTTAAAATAGACAAGCAGAAAAACTTGACATCTGTTTAGTAGTTGAGATCAGAGATCAAGGGCCGTATGCTGTACCAAATGAGCCCAGCTGGGAGCCCCACTTAGTGGGATTTTTGAGATATTACTATTAATACACTAAAATTTTTCTAGCCTTCATTGCATCTTTTATTCATATTGACTTTGCAAGTAACCAACCCCCATCCTTTCAGGAATTTTCTTAGGAATTTATTTGTGGGTCCAGGATTCCCCATTTTGTGGGAATTTGCATAAGGTTTTTTTTTTTTCTTTTTAACCTACTTGTGGGGTTTTATATTTTTCTCTATAACTTCTCCTTAGGATTGGCCAGATATAATAAGACTATTTAGAAAATTTAAAATCTTGATTTTACCATGCAACTAATTAATAGTTTAACAAATTTGATTTAATATGTCTTCTAGTTTATATATCATTGATAAAATTTTGAAAAGGACAGAGCCATGGGCACTTCTTGAAAAACAACCTTAGTAGCTTAACTCAGTATTGAGATTAATCCCATAGTGTACCTAACCATATTTTTTATATTTTGTATTTTTGTACCATATATTTTGTAACCATATTTTTTGCTCACATGAGGATATTGTGCCTACGGTGCTTCACTACATCATTTTTCAGAATGCCCGGTGACTATCTGATACATAGATGGGTTGGTCTCTCTTTTGAAAGAGATTTTTTGGAACTCCTGATAGACTTAGTTTTGACTTTTGATGAATTCTTTAATATTAACTAGTTGGAAACATAATGGAACAAGGGTGCCTGGGTGGCTCAATGGGGTAAGCATCAACCTTTGGCTCAATTCATGATTGCAGGGTCCTGGGATGGAGCCCCATGTCCCGTGTCTGGCTCCCTGCTCAACAGGGAGCTGCTTGTCTCTCTCCCTCCTCCTCTCTTTCTCCCCCCCCCCCGCTCATGCTCTGTCTCAAATAAATAAATAAAATCTTAAAAAAAAACCAATAGAACTGACAAACCTTTTATAAATGTTGAAACTTTACTTGCCTTAAAGCCCAAGTTAGTGATTAAATACTTTAATTGTTCATTTTTTGACTAACCTGAGAAACAGAGTTTGAATAGAACATTAACATGACCAAAGTTGGTTTTACTTGGAAATAATATTTTTCTCTAAATCTTTGAGTAAACTGATAATCCAAGATATCTGCCATATTTATTCTGTGGTTTCATGAACACTCAGCATATCTCTGCATACACCAGTTTGAGAACAGATTTATAGTTCTAATTTAGGTTCATTTTCTCTCTCTCTCTCACACACACACATACCATTGTCATAGGATTTATAGCATAATTTTCCATGGTATATTATTCAGAGATTTACTGTATTTTGCCTTTGTGATGATGTGATATTTGTGATTCACTTGATATTGTGTTGGGAATACAGCATCCATTATAGCATTGTTCCAATTGGAATAAAAATGATATAATTTAGAATATGGGATAAAGTGGGGATTACCTTTCCTGAGAGATTCACAAACTACATTTGTCTGTTAGAAGTGTTATAAGAAACAAGGACAGAATGCTGTTTTAAAGTTAGTCTGTACATGTTCTGAAATTTTTTTTTTTTTTTACTTCTTAGGCATGTAGACTGTTGGTTCATTATTTTGACTCTTTCCACTCATTATTTCAATTTAATGAACTATTTCAATTTAATAATTTATTTTAATGATAAAGGATTTATCATAACTAAGAATTCTAAGAACCTTTGAATTAATTAATAATAATATATTGATCATAATAATGGCTTTAACAACCTCTATCAGGGAAAGGATGTTACCTGTCTATTCCTCATGTGTCTCCTTTAAATCTCTTATCTTCAATTTATAGCCAGGATAGTGAAATTCATCTTTTTCTCTCTCTTCCTCCCCCCGCCGTTTTTCTTTCTTTCTTGACTTTGTAGTTGATGTCTGTTTCTCTACCCACAGCTAACTTTTCCCTCTTTGTTTTTCAACTTGATAGCTTCTGGAACTTGTGTCAGTGCATAGAGCAGTGATCCAGACAGCTGTATCTTTACAAATAGTCACACTCATTGCCAAATTAGTTTGTAGTGCAAATCTTGAATGAGAACTGCACCTGCTCTCAATGTGGATGAAAATGGCAAATGTTAGGGAAAGCGTAATTTGGGGATTACTTTAAAACTGATGACAGCTGATCTCAGAATTCTTCTGGGGATTCTTCATCTTGGAAGTCATGGAAGTCCTACTATTCAGAGCAAAACAGCCTTCTTATCTCTTTTGCTAGGTCTTAGGTGTGTTATTTTTAAGAAATAATGGGCTAAAAAAAGAAAGGAAGAAAGAGAAAGGGCTCTTTGTGCTGCAATCTTTCTCCTGAAGTGTTACATTAAAAGTTGTCTTGCAGATATACTGGTGTTTTAAAGTTATGTTGGACTAAAACTTTGTGAATCTCTAATTTATCATGTGTGAACACTGTATTTCAGATTAAGTAAACTTGAGGAAGTCAAGAATATGTATAAGGGTAACTCTGCCATAATAAATTATTTTCTTATAGAAGAAATGGTCTCAATTTAAGAATTAACACATTCTTTGAGAGTTGATAGAATGTGTAAGACTTTTCATGCTGTATGTAGAGAACATTTGTTGCTGCAATTTGTATTATGGGGATATCATTTTTTTTTTAATTTGCTGGTTTTAAAATATCATGCTTACCCTTAAGCACAGGGCTTACATTGAACTAATAACAATTCAAAACATTCACTTAAAATTTTTACGGAGAAACTTGTATCCAATCTGTATCTTTCAACCATACGTAATTTTTTTGTTACTTTTGGTATTTTAGTTTAAGCCATTTTGGTTTATAATTAAAAATAAAGCTTCATTGATACATAATTCATAGTTCATCCCTTTTAAAGTGTATAGATCACTGGTTTTTAGTATTATCCGTAGATATGTGTAGCCATCACCACAGTCGTTTTAGAGCATTTTCTTTACCTCAAAAAGAAATCCTAAACATTTAACTTCTATCCTTCTGTTCCCTCCTTGACTCCCTTCCCAGGCCTAAACAACCACAGATCTACTGTCTTTAGAATTTCTCTATTCCTGGACACTTCTTATAAATGGAATCTTATAATATGTGGTCTTTTGTGACTTCTTTCACTCATCAAAGTGTGTTTAAGGTTTACCATGTTATACACTACTACATTCCTTTTTATGGCTTAGTAATGTCTGTTGTATGTACATACCATATTTTGTTTATCCATCCTTTAGTTGATGGACATTTGGGTGGTTTCTACCTCTTGGCTATTTGAATATCCATATTTATATACAAGTCTTTGTATATGGCTGTAAATTCTTTGGGGTATATTCCTAGGAATGGAGTTGCTCGATCACATTATAATTCTGTGTTTAACTCACTGAGGAACCAGAAAAATGTTTTCCACAGTAGCTGCACAATTTTGTATTTCCACAAATAATGTTTAAGAGTTCCAGGTTTCTCCACATTCTTGCCAAGATTGTTATTTTCCAGTTTTTTTTTAAATGGCCTTTCCAGTGGTTCTTATGGTTTTGATTTGTGTTTCCCTGATAATGATGTTGAGTATCTTTTCACCCACTTATTGGCCATTTATATATTTTCCTAGGGTAAATTCAGATCTTCTGCTCAGTTTTTAATTGATATATTCTAATTGGTGGTAAGAGTTCCTTCTATATTCTGGGTGTAGACAGTGATTGTACCAGTCTCTTCCCAGATATGTTATTTTCAAATATTTTCTCCCATTCTGCATTTTCCCCCTGTGTTCTTGATATTGTCCCTTGACGCAGTTTTTTATTTTGCTAAAATCCAAATTATCTATGTTTTCTTCTGTTGTTCATGCTTTTGGTGTCATATTTAAGAATCCTTTGCTAAGAGAATGGTCGAGTTTCATTCTTCTACATATTGCTGTCCAGTTTTCCCAGCACCATTTATTGAAGAGACTGTCTTTTTTCCATTGAATATTTTTTCCTGTTTTGTCGAAGATTATTTGACCATAGAGTTGAGGGTCCATATCTGGGCTCTCCACTCTGTTCCACTGGTCTATGTGTCTGTTTTTCTCGACCATTCTCTTACACCGTTCACAAAGATAAACTCAAAATGGATAAAAGACCTCAACATGAGACAGGAATCTATCAGAATCCTAGAGGAGAACATAGGCAGTAACCTCTTCGATATCAGCCACAGCAACTTCTTTCAAGATAAGTCTCCAAAGGCCAAGGAAACAAAAGCAAAAATGAACTTTTGGGACTTCATCAAGATCAAAAGCTTCTGCACAGCAAAGGAAACAGTCAACAAAACAAAGAGGCAACCCACGGAATGGGAGAAGATATTTGTAAATGACAGTACAGACAAAAGGTTGATATCCAGGATCTACAAAGAACTTCTCAAACTCAACACACACAAAACAGATAATCATATCAAAAAATGGGCAGAAGATATGAATAGACACTTCTCCAACGAAGACATACAAATGGCTATCAGACACATGAAAAAATGTTCATCATCACTAGCCAGCAGGGAGATTCAAATTAAAACAACATTGAGATACCACCTAACACCAGTTAGAATAGCCAAAATTAGCAAGACAGGAAACAACGTGTGTTGGAGAGGATGTGGAGAAAGGGGAACCCTCTTACACTGTTGGTGGGAATGCAAGTTAGTGCAGCCACTTTGGAGAACAGTGTGGAGATTCCTGAAGAAATTAAAAATAGAGCTTCCCTATGACCCTGCAATTGCACTGCTGGGTATTTACCCCAAAGATACAGATGTAGTGAAAAGAAGGGCCATTTGTACCCCAATGTTTATTGCAGCAATGGCTACGGTCGCCAAACTGTGGAAAGAACCAAGATGCCCTTCAACGGATGAATGGATAAGGAAGATGTGGTCCATATACACAATGGAGTATTATGCCTCCATCAGAAAGGACGAATACCCAACTTTTGTAGCAACATGGACAGGACTGGAAGAAATTATGCTGAGCGAAATAAGTCAAGCAGAGAGAGTCAAGTATCATATGGTCTCACTTACTTGCGGAGCATAACAAATAACATGGAGGACATGGGGAGATGGAGAGGAGAGGGAGTTGAGGGAAACTGGAAGGGGAGATGAACCATGAGAGACTATGGACTCTGAAAAACAACCAGAGGGTTATGAAGGGGCGGCGGGAGAGGGTGGGGTGGGGTGGGAGGTTGAGGAACCAGGTGGTGGGTAATAGGGAGGGCACATACTGCATGGAGCACTGGGTGTGATGCCAAAACAATGAACACTGTTATGCTGTAAATAAGCAAATAAAAATAAATAAATTAATTAAAAAAAAAAAAAGAATCCTTTGCTAAATCTGAGGCCTTGAAGATCTTTTCTGTTTTCTTCTAAGAATTTTTTAATATTTAGCTCTTACATTTAGATCACTGATCCATTTTGAATTAATTTTTGTATATGGTATAAGGGTCTAACTTCACATTATTGCATATGACTAGCTAGTTGTCCCAGCATCATTTATTGAAAAGACTGATCTTTTCTCACTGAATGGTTTTGTCATGCTTTTAGAAAAATTATTAGTTTGAATAGTATTTGAGTGGAGTCTTTAGTATTTTCTATATAGATGATCTCCTATTGGAAATAGTTTTTTTTTTCCTTTTTGATCTGAGTGCCTTTTATTTCTTTTTCTTGCCTAATTGCCGTCCAATGCAATTTTCAGTAGAAGTTACAAATACAGCCTTTCTCGTTCCATTTCTGTTCTTACTATTTCACCATTAAGTATGATGTTAACTAAAGATTTTTCATAAATGCCTTTACCAGGTGGTACAAGTTTTTTTTTGAGTGCTTCTATCATGAAAGGCTGTTGGGTTTTGTCAAATGCGTTTTCTGCATCTGTTGTGCTGATCACGTGGTTTTTGTTTTTTATTTTGTTGGTGTAATACATTAATTGATTTTCTTATGTTGAACCAACCTTATATTCCTGACATAAATCTCACTTTGTCATGGTGTGTAATTCCTTTTATATATTGCTGGACATGGTTTACTAATACTTTGTTGAGGATTTTTATGTCTCTCTTCCTAAGAGATTGGTCTGTAGTTTTGATGTATTTGTCTGGTTTCAGGGTCAAAATAGACCTGGGAAATGTTCTCTCTTTTGTTTTCTGGATGAGTTTGTGAAGAATTGTCATCAAATCTTTTGAATGAACTTACCACTGTAGTCCTTTGGACCTTCACTTTTCTTTATGGGTAGTTTTGATTACTGGTTTAATATTTCACTTGTTATAGGTCTGTTCAGATTGTCTGCTATTTGGTAGTTTGTGCCTTTCTAGGAATTTATTTTTTTTATTTTTTTATTTATTAATTTATTATTGTTATTTGTTTATTTGTTTAGTGATTAGCTGGATTATATTAGTACAGACAATTCCTCTCACCCTTACCCCACAGTATTTAGATTCTAATATATTCCGCAAGGAGGCGCGCTTTTGGGTATATCCACAAGTCACCCTGGAATCAAAGTAGTTTTAGTTTCTGCTTTTCTTACCCTCAGGACACCCAACTGTTAAATTTGCCAGTTACCAGATAATTGCTCTGTTGTTTGTAGAAATGTTCTGGGGCATAAATTGCTCCATAAACTAATCCAGTAAATTTGGGGCCCCTTTAAAGAGTAATTCCAGAGATGCTGAGCTGTTGTTGGTATTTATTCTCACCCAAAAGGACTCCTCCCACTTGTCACTCTTTAATTCTCTTTTGTAACCCAGTGTTGAATTTGTGAATCTCTAGTTATAGTTAACCACAGTCTGTGCTGTTTTTGAGATGGCCCTAAGCCTTCAACTTCCTGCCACGTTGCAAATGAGGGCACACATTTGGAAGAAATTGGGACTTTTTTTTTTTAACCCCCTAAAATCTTTGATGCAAACTCTGAAGCTAGGAGTGGGGACAATGGAAAGTTTTTCTCTTGAGTGACACCCCAGCTTTAGGAGCTAAGTACTTGATGGAAAGGGTGTAGGCAGTAACCTAAGTTCTTGGCTTGTCTCTCCTGATGTGGAATTAGTGCCTTATGAGCCAGGGTGAGAGTGATTGGTTTCTATGATGTTTAGCCCAAAAGTCAAAGTGTTCCAGGACTGGGGACTGTGGCCTTGTATGTAGATAATGTCTGCAAAATGAACAGCAAAAATAAAATATTTATTAAATATTTAACATTCCAATATACTTATCATAAACTCCTGCTTTATGATTTGTGTGGAGTCTCTGAAAACAGTTAGAATTTGACTAATATAAAATCTTCACATGTAAAATTAGATATAACATTTCTGGACAGGAAGAAAATATATCCTCTAACCACATCTGAAGAAATCTAAAAGCTTTCTGGAGCAGTTATGTCATACAATCATGTGATTGAAAGTCTTTCTAAATTACTAGTTCTCTGAAATCAGCTTAATCTTTGGCAGTTACTCTGCATAAGATACACATGGAAACTTTTATAAAAAGTTAAAGCACTTGTGGAACTGTGTTTTAGATTTCAGATTTATTAAGCATTAAAAATTATTAATTAAGCATTAAAATATAAATTTAATAAAAATAATAAAATTATTAAGCATTAAAAATTTGCAAGTCACGAATCATTAAAACATTTTAATGGTTCTTTAACTCTATAATGATAGCTGTTATATGTAAGTTGTAAGAAAAAGGGTACTCTGGACTGTATTTGTGAAAACCAGAACAGTTTAGTAAAAAGCAAATTAATTTTGGAATTTCCTTAGGTTATACCAAGAAAAGCCAAGTATTAGAATTTGTTATTCTGTGATTTAGTTTTATATATAAAACATAATTATTTTGAAAAGTTGAATCATGCACTTTAGTAATTGCAAATTGATTTCGTAAAGCTGAAAAATAGGTAACAATATGAAGAGTTACTTTTCTTTCCTAAGTTACTGTTTTTTAAAAAATACTTTTTGGGTACTTCTTTCTCTGTTAGTTTGGCACAATGTTTAATAACTTGAAAATGATGAGTTTGAGGTAACAGTTATTTTGATTCTTTTTCTTTTAAGCTGTTTGAACTACTGGGACCTGATGGACTTGAACTTATTGAGAAACTCCTTCAGAACAGAATTACAATTGTGGATAGATTTCTTAATTCTTCAAATGATCATAAGTTGCAGGCTTTTCAAGGTAAGAAAGTATTCAGCGGTAATTCTAATTTAATGGCAACATTCATTGGTTAGCAAATCTTTTAAAAATAGTTATGCTTTTTTTTTTAAATTTATTAATTTATTTTCAGTGTAACAGTACTCATTGTTTTTTTACCACACCCAGTGCTCCATGCAATACATGCCCTCTCTATTATCCTCCACCTGGTTCCCCAACCTCCCACCCCCCCACCCCTTCAAAACCCTCAGGTTGTTTTTCAGAGTCCATAGTCTCTCATGGTTCATCTCCCCTTCCAATTTCCCACAACTCCCTTCTCCTCTCCATCTCCCCATGTCCTCCATGTTCTTTGTTATTTCTAGCAACATGGATGGGACTGGAAGAGATTATGCTGAGCGAAATAAGTCAAGCAGAGAGAGTCAAGTATCATATGGTTTCACTTATTTGTGGAGCATAATAAGTAGTTATGCTTTTAATATTTGGTCTATTATAATTTAGTGATACTGCTTTTTAAGGTAAATTTTAAATCTGGCAGATTATGCAGCAAATATTAATGCCTTAAATAGGTCATATTACAGTAGAGATTCTCTTTATGTTTAGGTATGGTATTTTTTCCTGCTGAAGATTTGAGTAGACAGTTTTGTTTTTTTTTTTAAAGATTTATTTATTTGACAGATAGAGATTACAAGTAGGCAGAGAAGCAGGCAGAGAGAGAGAGAGGAGGAAGCAGGCTGCGAGCTGAGCAGAGAGCCCGATGTGGGGCTCGATCCCAGGACCCTGGGATCATGACCAGAGCTGAAGGCAGAGGCTTTAACCCGCTGAGCCACCCAGGCGCCCCTAGACAGTTTTTTTTTTTAAAGCAAATACATACAGTATTTACTATGAGCTAGGTAGTGTTTTAATTTCTTCCCAACTTTTTTACCTTGAAAACTTTCAAACCTGTAGTAAATCTGTAAAATTAATACAGTGAATACTTGTATACCCTTCATCTGGATTTGCTAGTTATTAACATTTTGCTTTCTTTCTCTCTCTTACTCTTACTTTCATTATTATTCTCTTTACGCATGCACTCACACACATATACATAAGCAAATACCTGCTGTTAAAGTTTTTGCTGAACGGTAGCCTGACTGAGGCTTAGATGAGTTAGAAAACTAATTTTCCCATCTTGATGCTTCACCTAATTCTTTCCTTGTTCTGTGTTGCATCCTGGAGTTTGATAATAAACTTGCACTGTGCTCCGTCAGAGTATGGACCAAATCTCGGTCTTCATTGTCTTCCTAGCTTAGTTAGCAACAGTGCCTGGAACTAGTAGGTCTTCAATATAATAAATGTGTATTGGTTTGGACTGCTTTGAGTAACACTTTGAGCAGTTCTTTTAGTGCTGCGGTGAGCCAATATATACTACTTGGAAAGATTTGATTAAACATAGAAGGTAATCTGTTGGAAGAAAAAATTTCCTTAATATTGAGTTGACCAAACCACATGTTTAAATTGGAACTTGTGAACATTGAGCTTTCATTGACCTGATTCTTAGTGGTTCTGGCCATCTAACCATTTTTTTAAAACTCTATTTCCATGAAAAGGTGGACTGTGCTCTTTATTTGCCTTGGTCATCTTATAAATATATCCTGAGCTAATGTTAATATGTTTTATTATTATGTTAACAGTAAGTGCTAATTAGTATTGATAATTATTTATTGAAGTTGTGTAAACAAATAATTTAAGAATTATAAAACTTAATTTTTAAGTTCCTGATGTTCTATTTGGGAGTTTGTAACACTAAACTATGTAATCTGTATAAAGAAAATACCTGGTGACTTTTCTTAAGCCACTGTGTTAATATCGCTTAGATTTTATATTTTTAAAAACCTCTCCTTAAAACATAAAATTGAATGTGGCAGTTTAAAAAAAAATGAATCAAAGCATTGTGCAATCTTATATTTTGGCAAAGGGAAAAATGGTTTTCTTAAAGGTTCAATTTATAAAACATGGTATTTCTTAAATTTGCTTTGTAGACAATTGCAAAAAAATTTTAGGAGAAAATGCTAAACCTAATTATGGTTGTCAAGTTACTATTCAGTCTGAACAAGAAAAACAATTAATGAAACAGTATCGCCGTGAAGAAAAAAGAATTGCCAGACGAGAAAGAAAGGCTGGAGAAGATGGAGAAGTTGCAGAAGGACTTTTGTGCTTTGATCCTAAGGAATTGCGGATACAAAGGTAATAGAAACCAGAAGCTGAAAAATGCTTCTGTTGTAATTGCTACCATTATGTATCATCATTTTTTAGTTTAAACAGTTTAGATGATTCTTACTTCTAGTGTTGTTTTCCTATAAGAACAGAATTTTGATAGGATTTCTGGGATAAAAAAGCAGTGACCTTAATTAAAATATTCTTGGTTGCATCTATGTAGGTGAGAGGTTTGGATTACAGAGGTAAGCTATTTTTAGGTGCTGTGCACACACCACTAGTAAAATTTGTGAAGCCTACACAGATTTATCTTGAGACTTTGGGGTTTTTTTTCTTAGCTTAATAAAAATATTTTTCCTCATATTATTTAGAGTTAGGAATGAGGAAAAAGAAATGAAGGCATGTGGTACTTGTTCTTTTAAATATTGAATCCTATTTTTAAGAAATTTATACCTTGTTATACATCCTTGGATTATGGTAAACAGAATTATAAATAAGGAACATTAAATTAAACTTATCAGATGATATTATCTAAAAATAGTACCTTAAAAATGTGTTAACGCCTATGTAGTTACATGGAAAATTTCAGGATTGCTAGTATCTTTGTGTGATTTAGTTTCTTCTACTTTATAATGGAAGGCTACCTGAAATAGTTATCATCGTGACTATTTTAATATATGCAAGATAAAAATTTCATATGTACCCTGTTATTTTTGTATTTACAGAGAGCAGGCACTTCTGAATGCTAGAAGTGTTCCAATTCTGAGCAGACAAAGAGACACAGATGTTGAAAAAATACGTTATCCCCATGTTTATGATTCCCAGGCTGAAGCCATGAGAACATCAGCATTCATTGCTGGTGCAAAGGTATGTTATTGGTATATGACCACTTTGAGATAATATGTCTATTCTGAGGAAATAACACATAGATTTACCATATTTCTTTTGTGATTCTTGTACTTGTTGATATACTATGCTAACTTTTTTTTAAAGACTCCCCGCCGAGCAGAGAACCCAATGCGGGACTCGATCCCAGGACCCCGAGATCATGACCCGAGCCGAAGGCAGCGGCCCAAACCACCGAGCCACCCAGGCGCCCCACTATGCTAACTTTTATTTAAAAATAGTGAGGAAATTGAGATATACAGTGTATGTAAAGTTCTTGACGCATAGTAGGTATTCAAAACATATTTGTTCTTTTCCTTTCAGTTATTTATGGAACTTGTATTTTTGAGTTTTAGTGGTTGCATTACTTTTTGGTCTTTACACTATACATTGCACATTTTTTCTAGCTAGACAAGTACATCTGTCTTCAAGAGACCATCTAATATATATGTAAAATTCATCAGCATAATAGGTGTTTTATATGAGAGATCTGATATATGAATAATTTGTGTGTATGTGGGGTTTTTTGTTGTTTTGTTTAGACTTCTTTTTCTTTAAATTAGCTGTATTTATTTACCAGTGCTACATCTAAAGCCAGTAGTGTTCTCTCTTTCTCTCTCTAATTAAAGAATCTTTACCAGAAGTATTCTTTAATTGATTTTTATTTTTTATGTTATAGATGATTTTACCAGAAGGAATCCAAAGAGAGAATAACAAGATGTATGAAGAAGTAAAGATTCCCTATAGTGAACCAATGCCAGTTGGCTTTGAGGAAAAACCAGTTTATATCCAAGACTTAGATGAGGTGAGGTGATATTTTATATACTTATTAATTTTAAAGATTTATTTATTTTTAGGGAGAGAAAGCAAGAGAGGGTATGCACATGAATGGAGGTGGGTAGAGGGAAAGAACTAAAAGCAGACACTCTGCTGAGCGTTGAGCCTGAGGTGGGGCTCAATTTCAGGACCCTGAGATCATGACCTCAGCCAAAATCAAAAGTTGTACATTTAACTGATTGAGCCATCCAGGTGCCCCAAGATGATCATTTTAAAAAGTTGATATTTTTGATGCTTGGTATGTTTTATGAATAGATTTGTAATAGAAAAATTATACACACACACACATACACACACATATACACATTTTTTTTTTTTTTAAGATTTTATTTAATTGAAAGAGTGAGAATGAGAGAGCATAAGCAGGAAGAGAGGCAGGAAGAGGAAGAGGGAGAAGTAGGCTCCCCACTGATCAGGGAGCCCCATGTGGGACTCTATCCCAGGACCCTCGGATATGCGTGACCTGAGTTAAAGGCTGATGCTTAACAGACTGAGGCACTCTGGTGCCCTTAGAAAAATTATTTGTAAAAGTCAGTAGTTGCAGGGCACCTGGGTGGCTCAGTGGGTTAAAGCCTCTGCCTTCGGCTCAGGTCATGATCTCAGGGTCCTGGGATTGAGCCCCGCATCAGGCTCCCTGCTCAGCAGGCAGCCTGCTTCCTCCTCTCTCTCTCTCTGCCTGCCTCTCTGCCTACTTGTAATCTGTCTAACAAATAAATAAAATAAAATAAAAAAAAGTCAGTAGTTGGCTGACATACTAGAGAGTATATATGCAGTTGTTTACTAGAGAGGTATAGGAGGGGAGTTTAAATTTTGTGTTGTTGGTTTTTTTTAAAGAATTTATATATTTATTTGAGTGAGAGAGAAAGGAGTGGGAGCAGGAGAGGAGCAGAGGGAGATGGACAAGCTGACTCCATACTAAGCATGGGGCTGGACTAGGGGCTTGATCCCACAACCCTGAGATCATGACCTGAGCCAAAACCAAGAGTTGGACACTCAACGGACTAAGCCACCCAGGAGCCCCAGGGGAGTTTAAGTTTTAAAAACGTATTCCTTCACACATTAAACATATCTTTGTATATATTTTTCTATAATTTCATGTTTGTTTTGGTTCTTTCAACTAATATTTGGTTTAACCTATGTAGGCTGGCTTAAACTGTTTAAAAGGATTCAATTGTTGTTGTATCAGGTGGTCAACATATAAAACAACAGAATATGTTTTGAAGAGGGGATCAAATTCCAAATTGTTTTATTTTTCTCAAATTTAAATTTTGAATAATTTCAAACCTATGGAAAAGTTGCATGAATAGTATTATCCATATATCATTTGTCTCCTCCGTGTACCATTTGTTAAAATTTTGCCATATTTGCTTTATCTCAAAATAAAATATTTCTTAATTACTTTTACGTTTACTTAAATTGACTGTTCAGCTTGTGATTTATTATTTTCCTGAATTTTTGGAGTTTTAGTAAATTCTTTTTAGGAAGGGATTATTTATAATTTTGACTGTTGTTTAAATTGTGAGGATTGGAGGAAGTTTAATTTATAAAGCTGTGTAGAAAAATAATCTTTCCCTTCAATAAACTTACCAAGTAGTGCCAATCCAGAATATACTGAAGACTCTGTATACTTAACAGTACTGTGGTAAACTTGCATGGTCCCTTGTAAGAGTATACAGAAACATAAATTATATAGAATTTTGAACTCTGGTGGTTTTAGAGAACATCAGTATATTGAGGAGAGTGCTAGTCTGATTTGAGTATTTAAAGTTATTTGGATGACTTCTAGTAATAGGGCATTTACAATTAACTAAATTGTAATGCAGACTAATGACTAACTTTGAAATCAGGTTTTCTTGGGATTTGATTTATTGGATTCTTTGTAAATTGAAATAAAAACAATTCAGATGATTGTTTAAAATGTATTTGGAAACATCTTCTTTTTTTTTTTTTTTAAGATTTTATTTATTAGACAGAGATCACAAGTAGGCAGAGAGGCAGGCAGAGAGAGAGGAGGAACCAGGCTCTCCTCGGAGCAGAGAGCCCAACTCGGGGCTTGATCCCAAGACCCTGGGATCATGACCCGAGCAGAAGGCAGAGGCTTTAACCCACTGAGCCACCCAGGCATCTTAATTAGGGTATATATTTGTCAGAATTTACTTTTACATATAATTTGCTTAGTCAGTTCCTTGAAATGTAATTGAGGTCAAATTGAAGTTCTTGGTGATCTACATTTAAGGAAGTCAGAATTCATGCTTTTGGAGTGTGTGGGGGTTGGGAAGAATTAGGAAAAGAATTGCTATATTGGAACAAACTTCTTAAGTCTATAATCAGAGCAAATACGGAGGAAGTAGGAAGGCACATCATCTTATCCCTTTTTATAAGAACTCAGTTACCCCCCTCATAGATTTTCTTTTTATCAATCCCTAAATACTCACCTGTACCAAATGCATCCATATATACCTAAAATGTGATTTTTATTTGAGAAAATATGGCAAAGATGTAAGATAGCTGTAGCATATTTATGTAGACAGTGAGAGTGATAATGCAGAGTATTTCATAAAGACCGTGTTGATAATGAGTAAGAACCTCTGGTCAGTATCTCATCAGCCTTAGACTTAACACAGTTTCAATCAAATGTACATCATTTAATGGTTGTCAAACAGTTTCAGTCAAATCAGTTGATTATGGAGACTCAAAATATATAATCCAGCACTTTATTTTGGCACTTGTCGGCCACTTAGGTTGTTTATTTTCTGTGTACTACAGGATCTAGTCATCTGGATATTAAACTCACAGAAAAGTTGAAGAAATACATAAGCATGTACTAAATTGAAAAAAAAATTCTTGTAGTGTACATATTACTTAACGTTAGCCTTTTCATGATCCCAGGGTCGAGTCTGCGTCTCCCTCTCCGTCTGCCCCTCCCCTCTACTCATTGTTTCTCTCTCCCTCTCTGTGTTTCTGTCTCTCAAATAATCAGTAAATAACTCTTTTAAAAAATTAGGTTAACCTTCTGTCACCAAAATGAAGTTCCTCCCTCTCTCTCTATATATATATAAAATATATCATAGGTAATCATTTAGAAATATCAATAATGGAGGTAAGCAAAAAGAGCCGCATAAAGCAGCAAAAAGAGCGGCATAAAGCAGCATAAAGAGTAACCACAGCTGACCAAAATGAACTCCATTTTACACATATATGTGCATGGGTATTTTGTTTTATAAAATGATATTATATCACACATATTATTTTTTGTGTATTTATATAAATATCTACATACATCTTTCCATGTCAACAAACATATCTGTAGCATCATTTCTAACCACCATACTGTATTCCATTTTTACCTCTATTACTTTTAAACCAATTTCTTATTATTTCAGTTTCGTTTCTATAATTTATATATTAGACTAAAGTTGTAATTTTATATTAGTCAGTTTCATCCTGTGCATCAGAATTACCTGTAGATCTTTTTCAAAATCCAAGTGCCTTCTCCCCTGTTAAATTATAGTGTCTTGGGATGGGCCCAGATCTTATATTTCAAAGACGATTTTTGGAGCACTCTAAGTGATTCTGAAATACAGCAAGGGCTAAAAATCTATAAGAGTAAATAATTTTATACATAATTCTTTTTAATCTTTACCAGTCATTTTAAGCATTATCATCATTAAGAATTATTTTGTTTAGTGTATTAAATATTAGTATTTTTCATATGAAAACATTACTAACACTCATAATGAATGGATCAGGCTTCTTATTTTTCTTTCGTATTTATTTCTAAATAAATAACTTTATTCATATTAACTTATATTATGGGAGTAAGAGTTTTCCTTAATGGGTTAATGATATCTACAACCTTAATGTCTGTTTGCCATGTAACCTAATATTTTTATGAGTTGAGTTCCATGGAGTAGGATATGGACATCAGTGGGAATCATGATATGGATCATCACAGTTTAACTTTTCATCTGTCGAAGGTATCAATGTTGCTTGTAGTTTTTAACTATTACAAATTGCATAATTCTTCTTAGGCTGCCATAACCACAGACTTGGTGGTTAAACAACAGATGTTTATTTTTTCACAGTTCTGGTGGCTAGAAATCCCAGATCAAGGTGCTGATAGATTTACTTTCTGGTGAGGACTCTCTTCCTGGCGTACATACAGGCACCTTCTCACTGTGCCCCTCGCCCTCCCATGGCCTCACATGGGCTCTTCTTTGTGTGGTATCTCTTCCTCTTCTTATAAGAACAGGAGCTCTATTGGATTAGGACCTCACTCAGATGACCTTATTTAACCTTGTTACTTCTCTAAAATCTCTATTTCCAAATACTGTCACATTGGGAGTTAGGTGTTTAATTTATGAACTTTGGGGGAACTTAATTTCATCTGTAATATGGATAAAGCTGCACTGGACGTTGGTCTACAGGGTTTTGTGTGAATGTAAGTTTTCATTTCTTTGGAGTAAATGCCTGAGCATGCAATTATTGGGTCATATTGTAGCTGCATGTTTAGTTTTCTAAAAAACTGCCACACTGTTTTCTAGAGTAACATTTTATATTCCCACCAGCAATCCAGTATGACTCAGTTTCTCCACGTACTTGCCAGCGTTTGATTATCACTATTTTTTCTTTTTATTTAGCTATTTTTAAAATATTTTTATATTTTATTTATATTTTTATTTTAACCTTTCTGACTGAATGTAGAGATTTTCCATTGTGTTATTAATTTGCACTTCCATAAGCAATAATAGTATTGGAGAATAATGCATTCAAATGCAATGTGTCATTATAAGTACATAATTAAACCATTTGATGTCCTGTCACTTTAGATAATGATCCCACCAGATGTCATTAACATGAATAGTAATTTAAACCTCAGGAAAAAATATAGGTGTTAGCAGAATGTTTGTTTAGTGGATGCTTTTGTTGGCTTAGATCTATTTTATACAACATACGATCTTTATGGATCACAAAAAGTACCCCAGAAGATGGTATCTTTCTCTTTTCACTGAGTGCATAATTGCATGCCATTCCTAACAGTCCTATGGAACCATAGATAAAATCCTCTTCTGACTGCATGTCACCTCAGATTGTCCTGGTTGCAATGCAGAGTTGAGGGTTGACAATAGAGCTGCTGGAGTAGTTCAGGACAGAAATGCTAAGCACCTAAATTAAGAAAGTGGCAGCCTATATGAAAAATGGGATAAAAATGAATAATTTAGGTACGAGAGTCTATAAGTTCTGATAATTGATTAAATGGGAGGGGATGAAGCAGAGAGAAGACTCTAGAATGACATCTCAGTTTTTGTTTGACTCTAGAATGATGTCTAGGTCATCTTGAGTGAACGATAGTGTCATTTACCAAGGTGAGGAATAGAAGAAAAGGAAAGGTTTGTACCTGTTCAGTCCAGGAGGCAGAAAACAACTTCGGTTAAGAACAGAGCCTCCAGTTCCAGGCTGGCCTAGTTTGACTTGGATCCTCCACTTTCTAGCTATGAGACTTGGGGCAGGTTATTGTCCTCTGTGGGATCCAGTGTTTCATTTGTAAAGTTGAAATAATAGTACCTTCCTCATAGTTTAATTGTGAGGATTAAACTTATTGGTATATATAAAAAAACTTTGAATACTATTTAAGGACTTAATACATTTTAGCTAAAATGTTAGCTTAAAATGAAAAATGTAATGATGAAAACACTGTGATGTCAAGAGTGTAGATAAAACAAAAAGACATTGTTACTTTGGAAATAATATTTAGTTAAATAAATTACTCCTGTGTTCATTCATGCTCTTTGGCTATTTTTTCACTCCAAACACATGTGGGCGTAGTATCAGATACTATCCTCCTAGATCAGGAAGAACTAAACTTATAGTCAGTCTATTAAGATGTCTAGAGTACTTTCTAATTATTTGATAGAAATTAAAAAAAAGTCATTATAATTACTGACATCTGTGGTTATTCAAGAGAGACATTTTGAAAAAAGTGAGATAGAATAAATATAAAATGTACTACTTTTCCTGTTTTACTTTGTTTTGTAAACCTGATGTGGGGATCCTAAAGCCAACGAGTTTATTGACACAGTTGGATTTGATCAAAATTATAAAGACAAGAAAAATAAAGAAGCATCCAGAAAAACACTTCACAGTGTGGATCTTTTTCATGAGACCAATTTGAAATGGGTGAAATGTTGCTAAAACCTGGACATGCCCCCAAATAAAAGGCCTTTTCTGAAGTGTCCCACAAGGTTGGTTATTACACTGTCAAGCATATCATCAGTTTCATCAGAACCATGGCCTTAAATCACTCAATGCCTTTTTAAGAGGTGGTAACAGGAAATAATAACAAAATATAAAGTTGAAAGTTGCAAAGTGAGTTTACGATATTGTTTACACTGATAGGGATCTTGGTAAAGATTTCACAGATTTCATGGATACAAATTTCTAACCATTTTATCAAATTCTGTTTCCCTTGATAAATGCCTTACTTCACCTGGAGATTGGAGCCATGAGAATCTTGATTCTGATAGACTTGTTTGCTATACCATGATGATATACTTTGATGCTAATACCATCAAAACAAACAAATGAACAAACATGTAGGTGTAGACTACTTCTACATCCTTATAATCCCCACAATTCATTGTTATTCTTTTTGCTTTAACAGTCTTTTTAAGACATTATGATATCTAGGGGCACCTGGATGGTGCAGTCAGTTAAGATGGAATGGTTTCAGCCCAGGTTGTGATCTGAGGATGTGAGATCAAGCCCCATGTTGGGCTCTGTGCTCAGCACGGAGGCAGCATGACAGTCTCTCCCGCTCTCCCTCAGTCCCTCCTGCTCATGTGCACTCTTTCTCTCTATCTCAAATAAGTAAATCTTTAAAAAAACTTAAGTTATCTAATAATAAGGAAGAAAATTTGTATACTTGTGTGCCTATTAGGTTACCCTTTTATGCCTTGTGTAGATCCAGATTTCCATTTGGTATTTGTTTCTTATAGTACACGTTTGTTGATGAATTCTTCCAGCTTGGTATGTCTGGAAAACGCCTTCCTTTTGTCTTTGTTCTTGACAGATATTTCATTTGATACAGAATTCCAGGCTGACAGTTTTGTTCGTTTGTTTGTTTTGCCAGTCCCTATAGATGTAGCTGTATTTTATTGCTTTTATTGTTTCTAATAATAATGAGCATGCTTTTATTATGCTTTTATTCTTAATCTTCCTTTCTGGGTAATATGCTTTTTTTCTGGTTGATTTTTAAGATTTCGTCTTGTCATTGGTTTTAGGCAATTTGATTATGATGTGACTTTATATTAGCTTTCTGTCATTGTACAAGAAATTACCAAAAATTTAGTTACTTAGAACATCCATTTATTATCTCCAAATTCTGGAAGTCTGATTTGGGTGGGCTTAACTGGGATCCTCTGTTTACTGTTTCGTAACAGCAAAACTATTGTTTTAGCCAGGCTCATCTCTTATCTGAAAGTTCTGGGGAAGGATTCCTTAACAAGCGCGTTCAGGTTGTTGGCCAAATCCATGTCCTTAGAGTTGTGGAGCTAAGGTTCCTGATTCTTTGCTGTCTATTGTTGGTAGCTCCTCAACACTACCCACATTCTTTGGCATATGGCCCATCGCATCTTCATAGCCAACAAGGCAGTGTCAAATTTCCTATGTGCTCTAAATCTCTCACCTCTTCTTCTGGTGAAAAAACTCTGACTTTAAAAGATTCGGGAGATTAGGTCAGAGTCACCCAGCTAATCTTCCTTTCTAAAGGTCAGCTATTGCATGTAGCATAATGGAATCACAGAAGTAAAATCTGTCATATTCATAGTTCTGAGGTTTATGCAGGGAGTAAGTACACTGTGGAGTGTGGCAGGGATTGAAGAGGAAGTCTTGAGAGCCAGTTTAGAAATCTGCCTACCACTGCCCTGATGCAGTTTTCTTCAGGGATTTTGTGCAAGCTATTGGCTAAGTATCTTGGATCTGTGCGTTTCTGGTTTTCATCAAATGTGGGAAATTTCCAGCCATTATTTTTTCAAAAGTTTTCTATCCCTTCCTCCCTCTCAGGAAGTCTTATCAAAGATATATTAGGGTTCCTGAAGTTGTCACACAGCTTTCTGATGTTCTATTAACTTTTATTTTGTTTTTTGATATTTTTCTCTCCTCTTGCTTCATTTTCCGTGGTTTCTGTTGCCTTGTCTTAAAATTCACTGATCTTTTTTCTTTGGTGTCTAAGATACTGTTCATACCATTCAGTGTATTTTTCTTTTTTTTTTAATATTTTATTTATTTGACAGAGAGAAATCATAACTAGGCAGAGAGGCAGGCAGAGAGAGAGGAGGAAGCAGGCGCCCTGCGGAGCAAAGAGCCCGATGCGGGGCTCGATCCCAGGACCTTGGGATCATGACCTGAGCCGAAGGCAGAGGCATTAACCCACTGAGCCACCCAGGCGCCCCCAGTGTATTTTTCATCTAGCACTGAAGTTTTGTCTCTAAAAGTGTAATTTTTTAAAATTTGATATCTTCTGTGCCTCCACTTGCGTAGTCATTTTTGTAGGTTGGGGTCAGCAAACTTTTTCTGTAAAGGGGCAGATGGTAATTATTTTAGGCTTAGTGGACCACATAAGGTCTCTGTTCAACAGTCATTATTCTTTTCTTGTTTATTAAATTACTCATTCAAAATGTAATGACCATTTGTAGTTTATAGGCCATAAAAACCAAACAAAACAAAACAACACCAAAAAAAAAAAGAAAAAAAAAAAAAAAAAGAAAACCAGGGGCACCTGGGTGGCTCAGTGGGTTAAAGCCTCTGCCTTCGGCTCAGGTTGTGATCCCGGATTCCTGGGATTGAGCTCCGCATCAGGCTATCTGCTTTGGGGGCAGCCTGCTTCCTCCTCCTCCTCTCTCTCTGCCTGCCTCTCTGCCTACTTGTGATCTATGTCTGTCAAATAAATAAATAAATAAATAAAAACTTTAGAAAAGAAAGAAAACAACAACAAAAAAGTACCCAAGATATCTGGCTAGATTTGGCCCATAAGCCATAGTTTGCTGACCTTTGCTCTAGTTATTTGAAGGATCCATCATTTGTGTTATTTCTTGATTTGTTTTAGTTGCTCAGATCAGTTTATACCCTTATTACAATTTTTTTCCTGCTTTTTAGCATGCACAGTCATTTTTTGTGAAAACCAGACATTGTGATTTTATCTTATTGGATGCCAGGTATTTTTGTATTCTTATAAACATCCTTGAGTTTTTTCCTGGAATATAGTTAAGTTTGAGTCAATTTGACCTTTTCAGGTCTTGCTTCTAAAATTTCTTAGGTGGGTCAACGAAGCATTTAAAGGCTAGTTTTGCCTCACTATTGAGACACAGCACTTCTGAGTAGAGTACTCTACATAATTACTAGTAAAATAAGAGGTTTTCCACTATGGTTGGTAAAAAAACAGAGCTGTTCCAGACCCTATCGGGGGAGATTTGAGTTTACTTCCTCTAATCCGTTTAAGTGGTTCTTTCCCCTACCTTGGGCGCTTTTCTCATATGCTTGTGCTAGTCAGCTGTCACCAGAGACTTAAAGGACACTCTTTGGAGATCTCTGGAGCTATCAACTCTCTCCTGATTATTATTTATTTTTAACAACAAAAATATCTCCCCCAAATGGAGAAACTCTACTCTAAAGGGACACCTGGGGAAAATCTCTTAATTTCTGTTAATCTAAAATGCCTGAAGCTGATGCAGTTGAGAATTATTATTCCATCAAAACTGACAAAATCCCCATGTTTTAACAGAATCTTCAGTGTTTATTTATGGATTTTATTTTTCTTTTTGAACCAAAAGCGCAGATAACTCTGAAAATTGGGAGTTTTAGCAAGTTAAAAGAAGGTGTTTTCCCCCTTCTTTCTGAGGGAGGCCAATGGTTTATTGCATTCCCAAAGAAGTCGTTATTAAAGAAAGGAAATAATCCTATTTTCAGAATTACAAATTATCCAAAAAGTGAGATCTGTACTCTGAAGTAAGGTCTTAAGTAAAATGAGAAGAGAAAAAGAAGACTCCACCCCATCTTTTCCCATTTTTTACCTACCTTTTCACTGGGCAGCCCTCCTGTCCCATCCTTCCTGAAAAAATATTTGGCAATATCTGAAGGCACTTTTTGATGTCACACTAGGAGGGTGCTTCTGTCATCCAGTAAATAGAAGCCAAAGTGCTGCTAAACATTCCACAGTGCACATGACAGCCTCTCAGAACAAAGAATTACCAAAATATCAATTATGCCAAGATTGAGAAACCACAATAGCACAGAGCCATCCAGGAATTTTATACCCTCCAGAGTTAGATACCTGCAAACATGGTCCTTTTTTTTTTTTTCTCTTCTAAGCATTGAATGGAATCTAAAAATACTACAAAATAAGGTGGTTAAAACTTTTAATCTCTAATCACTCCTTTCCCAAATTTCTTTGGTATTGTTGTCATGTATTTTAGTCTATTTTGTTTTAATTTTTCTCAGATATTATAATTACTGTTACTGTTGTTTACAGTCAGTAATTGTTTGGTTTTACCTATATAGTTTGCTCACTGTTTTTTAATTCCATCAGTCCATTCATGTTCTGTGACTTTTCCTTGCCTGAATTTTCTTTAGTGAGAATCTGATACTGGCAAAAATCTCTTAAATTTCTATTAATCTAAAATGCCTTTAATTTACCTTGTTCTTGAAAGATATTTTTGCTGGTAATAGAATTCTGAGTTCATGCTTATTTTCTCTTACTGCACTAAAGATATTACTCTATTGCATCCTTAAAACATTAAAGATGTTCTTAAAACATCATCTGCTTTTCATTTTTAATTCAGTTTTTTTGTTTGTTTTTGAGGTAAGCTTTCTCTCTGACTGCTTGTAAGAGCTTCATTTGCCCTTGGGATTTCCAGTTTTATCATGTCTCCAAAATAAATCTTTTTTGGTAACTTCTTGTTCATTTTCTTATTTTATGATTTGTTTAATGTCAGCAGCCAAAAGAAGTAAGGAAGGACAAACGATTTTATATTTTTCATGTACCTATAACTTGGGATTGTTAAAAATGAAAAAAGAAATGGTGTGTTTCCCCTGTCTTCCTTGAGCTTGCATCATAGCTGGGGACATTAAAAAAAAAAAAAAAAAAAGTCCCCTGTGCTGAGCATGTACAAACAATGTACTGTAGAATGCACTAAGTACAAAATAAGTAGTGCAGATTTAATCAATCGTATAGGAGGCAGAGGGATTAAAGCAGGCTGCGCTGCTAGTGACAATTTCTTGGAGAGCATGAGGCTTTAGTTGTTTTTTGACTGCTATGTTCAGGGGGAATTGATCTTAATCTGAACAGTGACAATGAATTTAACAATGTCTTTTTGTAATAGAACTGGGTGTGAAATGTACAGAGAAAGGAACATTTTTTAATTTTTGTGATGAAAACTTTGTGTGGACCTGGTATAAAATAGTAGAGATTATGTTATGTCCATACTACTATCTCTATAGAAACTTTAAAATGGTGTTTCTATTGGGGAGGGTGTGTGCTATGGTGCTGTGAAGTGTGTAAACCTGGCGATTCACAGACCTGTACCCCTGGGGATAAAAATACATTATATGTTTATAAAAAAAATAAGAAATAAATAAAAAATTTAAAAAAAATAAAATGGTGTTTCTATTTTAAAAACTTGGTCGCTGACAGATCACTATTTTATGATTAGAGTATTATGTGAATTATTATTATGGAAAACTGTAAGGAAGACCCTAAAAATTTCTCAGCTTCCTCTCAAAAGTAATTAGGGATTTTGAAGTATTCTGTCTGTGTGAAAAGGTTGCTTTTGATGGACTATATAATGTTTTGGAGGTCAGTAGGGGTTCAGTGTGTAAAAATGTGATGTATTAGCTTTCTTAGAAAGTTGTAAACAAGATATTTTTATTTATTTGTGACTCCCAGCAGTTATTTAAATTGTGATTAAAATATAATGTTTACTTGTCGTGAAACTGCTCTGTAGTTCAAATATATGAAATGGCTAGGTCTCATTTGAGGGAAATTCTATCTATAGTTTTCCGTATAAAGAAGAATTAATTTTGTCTGTATACTGTGAACTTCTTTGAGATTATAGTATCATAAAGTCTACTGGGAACACTTGCAAATTGCTAACTAGGAAAAGGGCATCAGCTGCTTGAAAAAAAAACCTGCTAAACTACAGAGAGTTATAACTAACACCTGCTCCTCTAGCTAGGAATAATCTAACAAAGGGACTTTCTTTACAACATACACTTTGTTGATTTTATGACAAGACATTAGAAGAGAGATTAAAAGCCTGAAATATATTGTGCTGTCCCAGAATGATAACTTTAGAACTCAAATGAATTCAGAAATCTGAAAAGTAGATGAATTTAACTTGTAATATGAGAATTTCAGATTGCTTTAGAAATAGACTCAGTCCATATCTTCCAATATATCTATGTATTGTGGTTACACAGACCTATTATAATAAACAAATATTGATATGATTGTATTGCTGTGTATAGATTTTCATTATTTTTCTCTGGAAATATGCATGGATTGGTTAATATTCATCAATAATCATTTCTTGAGCTCCTGATGGATGCAAGGCATTGCACTAGGAGGTATTATGGGTGCAAAGCGGTTTAGAATTATGATCCTGCCTTTAAATGAAATTTATCCAGTTAAGCAAGTAGAACTGAGGTTAAATTCCACCCTTGGCACATTTTGTGTTGTGGATCAGAGTACATAGCACCTCTGAATTTCAGTTATCTCATCAAACTATTTATTTTGAAGATTATATGAGTCAACACACAGAAAACGTGTAGCTGTGTCTGTGATACATTTTAGGTGATTAGTTAATTCCCAGACTGAGTGATAATTATATAAACTGTTCTCACATGATAGCTGAGTTTTGCTGTTTAATTGGAAAGGGTACACATTGAGTCTATTAAGAGATATTGGTAGGTGAAATTATTTTGGTATAAATAACTTCAGAATTCCTCAAAGATGAATTTTGAAGTAGTAGAGGACAGTTTTAAATTAATAAAGATAGAGTAAAGTGACTTACGTTTCTTTAGTTAATACTCTGCATTTTATTAGGTACCTTATATTGCATTTTCTAACTTAATTCCCCCTTGTAAGCTCTTGTAAGCTGTTACATCATTGATCAGTTTCAGAGTTATATGAAAATAATAATTATATAAGTTGAAATAATTTAAATATATCAAGGGAAATCATTGTATAAAGGAATCTCAATGTATTCTTAAGTAATCTACCTAATAATCAAGTTTTATTACGTAAGTTATGATTTCTTCCTTGTAATGTTTTGCTTATCCTTTCAAATCTCTGCATAGTACTCAAGAGGTTCAAGCAAAACATTTTCCTTTTAGAGACCCCCTTACTAAATGTATGCCTTCAACTTGATACATGTTTCAAACAATAGTTTTTCTGAGTGAAAGGTACTTAGTTTTTTCCATAATAGGTTGTGTTAAATTATTAAAGAACAGATGACTGAGAAATCCTAGTCACTGTGTTGGGAGGTAGGTAGGGAAAGTTAGGATAACTTTTTAATCTTGCTTGTGCTTGATAGTCCTTGGGGTGCTATTAAGAAATGTACAAATTGGGGCACCTGGGTGGCTCAGTGGGTTAAAGCCTCTGCCTTCGGCTCAGGTCATGATCCCAGGGTCTCTGCTCAACAGGGAGCCTATTTCCTCCTCTCTCTCTCTCTCTCTGCCTGCCTCTCTACCTACTTGTGATCTCTGTCTGTCAAATAAATAAATAAAGTCTTTAAATTAAAAAAAAAAAGAAATGTACAAATTACCATTCCCACCCTAGACAATTAAATGAAAACCTCAAGGGTTAAATTCTGGAACTGTCATTTTTAAAAGCATGCACACTCCCTACCAGTAGTACGAGGAGCCTCTTCTCCAGGCACTGGCCTCCTCGGCACACCTTCATTGGAGTTCCTCTCCAGCAGTCTTCAATCAGATCCTTTGCCTACTCTTTTTTTTTTTTTTAATTCAATTTATTTATATTTTCAGCGTAACAGTATTCATTGTTTTTGCACAACACCCAGTGCTCCATGCAAAACGTGCCCTCCCCATTACCCACCACCTGTTCCCCCAACCTTCCACCCCTGACCCTTCAAAACCCTCAGGTTGTTTTTCAGAGTCCATAGTCTCTTATGGTTCGCCTCCCCCTCCAATTTTTTTTTTTATAAACATATAATGTATTTTTATCCCCGGGGTACAGGTCTGTGAATCGCCAGGTTTACACATTTCACAGCACTCAGGATAGCACATACCCTCCCCAATGTCCATAACCCCCTCCCCCTCAGGACTTTTAAAAGTCTTTTCCCTACTCTTTTGAGTGGTGTGTTTAATGTATCTGGAACACTTCTAGGTGAGCCTCAAATCGCATGTGGGGAAACAAGTAGTAAATTTCAGTTTAAGGAAGTAATTTATAAGCCCACTTTATTGCTTGTTTCCCCAATAAATAAATAATTCTCAGATCTTCCATTTTGTAGAAATGAGTTAGTGATATTACATTGTGTATTTAAAATGTTAGAAATTTTAAAAAGTACCAATTTAAATACGTATTTTAAAATTTTGATCTTTAGGAAGTCAATACCATGTATGTTCTTAAGCATTGAAATACACACACACACTTGTGTATTAAACTGACCACTCTAAATGAGGCATTAACACTTTTGTTATATGATATATGCTTTTACTATTATTATTATTTATAGTAAATGAATTATTGACTTGAAATCTAACTAAGTTTATTCCAGTATTGTTGGATTAAATGCAAGTGGAAGTAATCTCTTACCAGTCAGAATGATTCATCTGAGGATTCTATTAATGACAAAATGTTCTTGTTTAAGACAATCCAAGTTTAAAGTGACATTCTTGCTTTATTTAATTAGTTTTGGAAAGTTTAAAGTAATATATAGTGTAAGAAATTTTAAATTAATAAATCACCCATAATTTGATACCTACAACATTTTGAGAGCTTAACTGTGTAAGTGCCAAAATATTTATCCTTCCTCAAGATTTCAAGTAAGCTAGTGGAAGCAACTTAAAGGTTAAACTCAGAGCTGAAACCAGTTATTACCATAAATATCAGCCAAGAATCTGAAAATGACATTTTCTTTGTAGGATTCAACAGAATTTGACAGACACTGTTGTGCTTCTGTTTTATTACCCTGATTAGAAGTGCAGCTGTTGGTTGGAAGGCAGGTCTCACAGTTTGGACCAGAGTGACTATAATATCAAATAAATAATGGTAACTTATATTTTTAAGCTATACTACTTATACTGATATCCTGGAGGGATATTTAGGTACACATCAGTATGAGTTCATCTCCCTTGTGAAAATAATGTATTAACTAAATAGAAAATACCAGATTCTTAACCTTCAACTTCACTTCTGCTTTTTATGCCTCTGAAGTTTGTGTACTGAATTATGATACTGGTTTTGTGAAATCAGCCCTGTCTTATTATGGTAATGAGTTCTGATGACAAGCAAACCAAATCTACCCAAATCAAACCCATAACTGAGTTCTCTTTTCTGTCCTCGTGTGCACTGGAAATGTGACTGTTGGCTCAGCATTTTGGTGTCACTTCAGAGAGATATCTGACATGATAAATTATCAGATTTATGTGTGCTGAGAAGACACCCCGATATGCCATTTCAAGAGTTTATCAGTGAAGCTTATGGGCAGCCAGGGTTTTGGGAATTTTAAAATTCCCTTTTGAGAACTTTTTCTTTGGTTCTCCTTAGCATTCAAGCCTTCACTCAACTTAGGAACAAGGAAGCTAACTTCCCCTTCTAAGAAGAGGTGAGTGCACCTCTCTGACTCCCACTGTACCTTAAGTTCTCATTCAGTGTAGTATTACCGTTGTTTGTTATTTTGTCCTTTTTATTTTTTTCTCTTCAAGGACATTAATAGCTTCTCATATCATTTTGTCATCATGTAGTGGAGTATATTTAGAAGACTCATCTATTTAGTTGGGTTTATTTTTTATTGTTTTTATTATGCTTCTTAGATAGAGTATTTCCAGTATGAACGAATTTTCAGGAATTGATACTAAGAGCATATTAAGTATTTCCAGTTACTATTTTAGTGATATATGCATTCAGTTAAATAACATGGAAGGACTATGAATTATGCATTATAATTTCTGATGGCTTTTTGTCATATGTAATAACTTACCTGATTTTCACAAAATCTTACAATCTCACTTCCTTCAAAGATTTAATAGTAGATTACTCTCCTGAGGCCTTTTGTTGTTAAGATTTAATTTCCTCTACCCAGATTGTCTGGTTCAAAATGAATTATTATGAAATATTAAGATGAACAACTCTTCAGTAAAGAGAAACTGGCAATAGACTGTCATTCTTTTCTCTTTATAATTAGCAGAATTCAGTGTGTTTTCAGGTGGAAGTACAAGTTGGAAATTTAGTGTTTGGTAAAGATGTTGGACTCTTTTTATGAGATAATGAAAAAGGGTGACTCGGTTAATTTGTATTAACATAAAAACAATACATATTTCTATCTATAAAGAAACAAATTATGTTATTTTTAATGCATTAAGACAGTACAGAGCACATCTTTTTTTTTGTTTATTGTTAAGATATATTGCACTTAAAAGAATTTTTGTGGGGCTGAGTATAAAATCTGTTCACCACCAAAAATAGCAGTATCTAAAATATAATATTAACATTTATAAAACAGAAAATGAAAGTTCTTTTATTATCCCAAATCCTGTGGAGACATATATCTTCCCATACTTTTTTTATATATTAACAAATATTTAATTATGTTAATGTTCTGTGGTATGCTTTTTTTTCTTTTCTTTTGGATACAGTTTCCTATAAGCACAAATATCTTCTTCATTCAGTTTGACTACTGTAGTTCATAAAGAATGTACCATGAATTAATTATCCCAATCCATTATTTGTGGACATTCAACTTATATCTATTTTTTCTTGTAAATGTCATTTTAGCATATGTCTTTGTGCTTGGCATTTTTGTTCAGTTAGTTTAAGTTGGATAAATTTTTTGAAGTGGGATTTTTAGGTTAAATATATACAAATTTATTAACGTTAATCATTTATAAGTAATGTATATAATGCATTTGAAGATATAAACATTTCCAAGAATAATCAATTTTTTGAAAATCGTAAACACTTGGTTTAATAAAAATTCTGTTTGCCTTTATTCAGTTATTAGTATGGTCAGTATGTTCCCTTAAGTTTGCATTTTTATTTTTATAAAATTAGGTTATTTTTAAAAATTAGCATAAGAAATAAAAGTGTGAAGTAATGGAATCAGGAAGCCTTATAAGTTTTTAACTCAGATTTTTAAATTTGGATTTTGGTATTAGATACATGAGTTCCAGTCTTTGCTCTGCTTGCTGCCTACTGGCCATTTATCCTTGGGCAGATTCTTCAAACCTGCTTTGCCCAGTGTCCCCATCTTTAAAATAAGGAGGGCACTTGTAGTGATGAGCACTGTATTTAGGTGATAAGTCACTAAATTCTACACCTGAAACTAATATTACACTGTATGTTAAAAAACTGAAAATTAAGTTAAAACTTGAAAAAATGTAAAAAATAAGATAAGGTCTTTTTATAAAGACCTATGTAATGATGTTTCTTTGGGTATTAAATGAAGTAATCCACTTAAAGTATTTAAAACAAAGCCTCATATGTATTATGTGCTCAATAGAAATGCTAGCTATTACTATTATTAAATGGATTAATGAACAATTATCAACTTAAATAATAAAGAATATATTATCTTATGTATTTGTAATCCAAGATCTTGAAGATAACATTTTAGTATTTGTGTTATATCATGTTAGTTTACTGATCTTGACACAGATCATCTAGTTTGGGATTGGCATATTCAGTGAAATAGTATGTCAAGTCTTCTCTCTTTTTTTTTTAATTTATTTTTTAAAGTTAGGATATGGAGGTGTGTAGTAGTTTAGTTGGGGACCTAGGAACAGGTTCCTTGTAGTCCAGATTTACCTGGCGCACCATGAATTGTTGAGGACAGAGAAAAAGTCCTCACAGCTTGAGACTTGTAGTTAGTGTTCAATATACATTACACGAATGGAAGAATGCAGTTTAGATGATGGCAGGAATATAGTTTAAGTTTTGCATTTAATAACGTATCTGATTCTGTGATGAAACCATGGAGTCTTGGGTGAGGCCACAGGTCTAATGTATCAGGTATTGGAGGTAAGAAGAATCTGCCATTCATTTATTCCTAAACTTTTCAGAGATACCTTTGAGTAGCTAGTTGTATTCAGATCACAAATAGAATGTCAAGGAGGAGAGTGAGTGGAGGAATACATGATTTAAAATAATTTGAAGGGTTTTCAGAAGAGTAACTCAATTTATCTTTTTGTCTCTGGAGGGTAAAATCATAGGAATAATGAGAAGAACTTTTTAATATGAAATGTTTTTGAAATACTTAAGAACTAATTTAGGATTCTCTATTTAATTAGATACTTCTTCATTTTTTAAAGAAGTCATTTGTATCTCTTTTTGTGTCTCTTTTGCATAGGTATTATCATGTTTCAAAAACTAGAAACCTATAAATAGTGCAAAGTCTCCTATTCTATCTCTGTTCTTCATCTGCCCAGATCCCTACTTCCTTCTTTAATAACCACTATGTTTAGAATTTATGTATTCATCTTGAATCTTTAAAAACAACTAAATATAGATTCTTATTCTCTTCCTCCCACCCCCACCAAATTTGAACAAAAAATAGCATATTAAATGCTGTTCTGCACCTTACTTTTTTCACATAACGAGATATTTCCAGAATAGGAAATGTTCTTGTTCTGCAGAGAGGTTTTCTTTTTTCTTCACAGAGTTTTTTTCTAGCCTCATAGAATTCCATTGTATTGATGTGCCATAATTTATTCACTTTAGTACTCTATTGATGATATTTGGTACCACAGGTAATTTTGTGATGAGTAATCTTACAAGTGTACCATTTTCTGTGTGTGCAAGTATGCTTTTTTTTTAAAGTGAAATTGCTAACCCCAAGATTATATACATTTGTGAGAGATAGATTGCTGTGTTCCCAAAATGAAATGTCATACTTTGAAAGAATGTGTTTGTGTTTGTTGGAAAGTGTTTTACTATAACATTGGGTTTCAAACTATTAT
This sequence comes from Meles meles, assembly GCF_922984935.1. Taxonomy (NCBI): domain Eukaryota; kingdom Metazoa; phylum Chordata; class Mammalia; order Carnivora; family Mustelidae; genus Meles; species Meles meles. The sequence goes on from NC_060070.1 coordinate 31,229,775, forward strand.
TTCATTTTTCTTTGTTTTTTTTTTTTAATTTTATTTATTTATTTGACAGAGAGAGAGAGAGGTGTCACAAGTAGGCAGAGAGGCAGGCAGAGAGAGAGGGGAAGCAGCTCCCTTCTGAGCAAAGAGCCCAGTGCGGGACTCGATCTCAGGACTCTAGCCAAAGGCAGAGGCTTAATTAACCCACTGAGCCACCCAGGTGCCCCTATTATTTCATATTTTGATTCAGTCACCCAAACACAAAAATTTTATGTAACAGTATTTGCCCTTATACATGATATGCTGCACTATTTTTTTTTCTTGTCTATTCTTTCACAATGCTGATTACCATTCACTAAATTGATTTCATAACCCACTAGTGGAAGGTAACCTCTTGTGTGAAATACACTGACCTGGAGTTTAGTTAACCAACTTTGTTATATGTGGGAGGCGAACGTGATAACCACTACACTACGGAAACGCGACCCAACTTTGTTATATGTGGTAGGAGTCCCTAGTTGCAGTCTCCTAAAAACTCCTTATAATTTTTTTGCAGCTAAAATAAAGAAATAAACATAGTTTTTACTGATTTTTAGAAAGTCTCAGAAATGATATTTTGTTATCTTTCGACTCAGATGTTACGATATTTTAAAATAACATATACAGCATATGTTCTGTATCTACATAAAAGATATAAATATGTAAAAATATAGGTATAAGAATTTATCTTGGATTGGGTATAAATCAGCCAAGCAATTTCTTGAGGATAAATTATTACTTGAGGATAAACAATAAAGATAGAATGTTAAATATTTCTGACCATAATTTTTATGTTCTATGACATGCTAAGTATTTGATTATTTTTAGGGTTTCTAATGCTATCTTAGTGCGAAGAAGGTTTTAAAAATGTAAAAAATGTTTCAAAACCCTGCATTTTTTTCCCCCGAGAACAAATGTAACAGGACTGATGTCGAAGGTAACATCTAGTTTTGCTGGAAGCTGCAGTGAATGAATGTAGAAAAAAAATAGTTTGGCTAGGATATATGATATCTGATAGAAAGCGTGTATCATACTTAAATAATGTTAGCAGAATAATATAGACCCAGCTCCTGTTCTGGAGTTAGTCACTGTGCTTAACATGGAGTGTCTTAAGTATTGCTTGATTTATGAAAATTCATCAGTGATGCAGCTCACTGATGATAATTGGTTTAATTAGAATGACTCAGCTGAAGCAAGTACAGGAAAGAAAACTCACTGAATATTTTCTTTGTGCCAAGTACTATGGTAGGTATTAGGAGGATGAAGATGAAAAACCTAATTCCCAACCCTTAGTACACTCATTTTTTTTTAGAGATTTATTTATCTTTTAGAGAGAGAGAGAACACAAGAGGGAGGGGCCAAGGGAGAGAGAGAATCTCAAGCAGACTTCATGCTGAGCTTGGAGTCCAACACGGGGCTTGATCTCAAGACCCTGAGATCATGACCTGAGTTAGACACTTAACCTACTGTGCCACCCAGGCACCCTAGTAGTCTCATATTCTAAAGGGAAATAACTCCTTATATTTATCATTTAGCACTTAAGAGACTGTAAGCAATTTTTGTTTGATCAGGTAAGTTTTGTCAACCTTTAATAAAGGTGAGTAGTAAGGCTTCAGTCGGAACCAGTTTAGTATATGGTGCATGCTTAGACCTAACTGTTGTACTGTTGTCGACTTTGGGTTGGAATATAGAAATAAGTATTATATGTATGTGTGTATAAATATATAAGAAATAAGTATTAGTGATTTAGTCATTGTTGGAAAAGAAGATTAATTCTAGTCTTTAAGGCATGGAACAAATGATTACTTATTTTTTGTTTGTTTGTTTGTTTCTTCGCTTACTAAGGATGACTTTATTAAGAATGAGAGGTCAGATAAAACTAATGTTCTTTCTGTTCCTGGAAGCATCCTTGATATAGTTCATCTGAATTCCATGACCCTCAGATTATGGCAGGGCCTTTGAGAACATCTTGAGGATTTTGTATGCTGTCCTAAGAGTCTTTCCCATGATTGATTCTGTTATGTTATGACAATATATTTATCAGGTTTAAAATATTATATAAGTTAGCTGGGTGCTTTCTAGAGCTGCACTGTTTTATACAGTAGCCACTAGCTACATACATGTGCTGTTGAACAGTCTCGAAGGAGGTAGGAGTGGAAGGATAGGCAAAATAGATGAAGGGGATTAAGAGGTACATACTTCCAGTTATATAAAATAAGTAAGTCCCAGGAGTGAAAAGTACAACATAGGGAACACAGTAAGAGTATAATAATTTGTATGGTGACAGATGGCAACTACACATATCATGGTCAGCATGTTGTAATGTATAGAATTATCAAATCAGTATGTTGTACACCTGAAACTACTAAAATGATATGTCAACTATATTTCATTTAAAAAAATTTAAAACAAATAAAAGAAATATGGCTGTCTGGATTGAGATATGCTTAAAGTGAAAATATACTTATTGCTCAGATTTGTTATGTAAAAAGAATAATTTTTATTATGTATTGAAAAGAATATTTTAAATACATTGGGTCAAATAAAATTTTTATGAAATTGATTTCCATTTTTTAAAACTTTTTTAATGTTTCTTCTAGAAAGTTAAAATTTACATGCATGGTTTACATTTCCTTTTTAAATTTTTTAAAATTTTTTTTAATTTTATTATTTATTTAACAAACAGAGATCACAAGCAGGCAGAGAGGCAGGCAGCGAGAGAGGGGGGAAGCAGGCTCCCTGCTGAGCAGAGAGCCCAATGAGTGGCTGGATCCCAGGACCCCTGGATCATGACCTGAGCCGAAGGCAGAGGCTTTAAACCACTGAGCGACCCAGGCGCCCCTTAAATTTTTATTATTAAAGGATAATGTGACATTTTATTTTAGGTCTGCTACTAATGTGTAACCTTGGGAAAGTCAGTATAACTCTCTGATAATGAGTTGTTGTTTTTTAAAAAGATTTTATTTATTTGAAAGAGAGAGAGAAAACAAAATAAATGGGAAAGAGGGGTAGAGGGGAGGGAGAAGCAGGCTGAGCAGGGAGCCTGACACAGGGTTTGATCCCGAAACTCTGGGATCATGGCCTAAGCTGAAGGCAGATGCTTAACCAGCTGAGCCAGCCAGGCGTACCCTGAAAATGAGTTTCTTAAAAAAAAAATCCTTGACTTTTCCATTGACCTCCGAAGTCAGATGCAATTGCCTGTTTGAAATTTCTATTTGGACATATAATAAGTTCTTAAAATGTAGTGTTTTTTTCTTCCCCTCTCTTAGTCTGTCTTTTTAATCTTCCTTATATAGCATCAGTAGAACTGCCATCTATCTACTTAAGGGAAAAGGTCATCTTTGATTTATGTCTCTTTTTTTTAACCCACTCTCACATTTAAGTTTTATCGAATCCTATTAGCTGCACCTCAAAAATGTAGTCTGTATCCTCCTACCTCACTTTCCATTCCAGCATCACCCTCCACCTGTACTACTTAGCATAGTTGTCTACCATTTCCCAGTCTGTTCTTCACATAGTAGCCAAGTACGCCTTTAAAAAATGTATTTGTCATTCCTTACTTGAAATCATGCAGAGACCTTCTCTTGTATTACTAATAAAAATCCAAGCTCTTCACTAAGACCTACGGTTTCTCCGTGACTCCTATCTCCCTTTCCTGTTAATACCCTCTTCCTCTCTATTACACTGTTCCTTGAAAGGGAAGTATATGTGAAATGACCTCTAAAGGCCGTGGGAGCCCTAAGACTGAAGATAAAGGCTGACAAGTCCAGCTTGACAAGAAATGTCTTATTAAGGGGACTGAGAGGTACAAGTGTATCTTGGGCAACTGCAAGAGGAGTAGATCTCTACAACCCCATATCTCTTAACACTTGCTTTTATATTATAGCCCTGGAGACTGGGAGTCCATACTGGGGGGACAGTCCAAGAGGAGAATGTTTAAGAATCAGTGTGTGTCATAGTCAGATCTCTGGGGGCGTGTCCAGATGTTAGGTCCCAAGGGCATACTTAACGTTGTGTGGTTAACTAAAAGAAAAAGATGTTGGAGGGGCAGGAGGCTGTGCTCTAGAAGTTTTAGGTCATGGAACCCTCATAGTGACAGATTTGTCCAAAATGGCATTAGTTTGGTTCACATTTATACCGTGTATTAAAAATTAATTCATATCAGTGTTTGAAATAATCTGAATGTGTATTTTCCCTCTACTATCTTTATTACAAGTTGTGTAACTACCTTTTTGACCATTTAAACAATAAATAAATGTAATGTAATAAGTAAATAAAAGTAGCGCAATAAATATTTGCCAAGTGAGCAGATGATAATCCAACCATGAATGGAAGGTGCGATTTTCTTTAATATGTCCTATTAAGAAGGCCAATCTGCATGGTTAGAATACCCCATAATAAAGTTTTCAATACCATGTAAAAGCTCTTCTAGGAGAGGAAAGATACAGCTGTAATCCAATGAAAGGTTTTTAAATATCTTACAATGAAAAATATATAATGTGCCTTAAATATTTTATACACTGAAATTTTATGTACAAGAGGCTTAACAAGAAAATAAAGCATCACAGACTGGCTGAAAGAAGTTTTGAGTGGTGTAAGAGACCTGATATTGTATTAGTAAAATTCCAAAGAATTTATTATCAACACTAAAAACATCATAAAGTGTACATAAAGTGATAAACCTTTACAATAGACATCAAAGAAAAGCAACAGTGCAAGTTTACACACATTACTGAAGGCAAAGAGTAAGAGCAAAAGAGAACTCCAGTTGGAATGTTGAGTTTGTTCCTGCAGTCTCTTCTTGATTTAAACACTCAGGACACACTGAATGAAATCACCATATAGGGGAAATTCACAACACCTTGTGGAGCAGTATCCCATCTTGGAAAGCTGTCTGTTAGAGCTCGAAGTGTGATGCAGCAGGTGATGTAGTCATTGAAGGTGATCTTGAAATTGGTGCTGTATCAGTTTGCTGTTGAAGTCATGGCTTGGGAACTCCATTGAAATCCCACTGTGGTCAAGGCCTTCTGCAGTTCCTGAGCATCTACTCTTCCACTCCAGTCACTGTCAAAACTGATGAACTGTTGTGTCCCGGCATTCAGAACAGCCCAGAGTTCTTTACATTCACTGAAACCCATTGTGCCTGAGCTGTCTCTAGCAGCATTGAAATCATAAGCCGACAATTCTCCATGTTAAAAGGCTTGTATCCTCCAGCAGTGCCTGTGTCAGGCATCTCTGTAGCTCAGCAGCATCTATTTGCTCATCTTGTCCAGCTACAGCAGCAAAGTAACATACAGCAGATCCTGAGCTTGTCTGGGAAATGTAGGCCCTCCGGGAGCCCCTCCATACCTACCTGGGTAGTACCTGCTGATAGCACCAGAGTGGCCTGGGTACACCATGGTGCAAACTCTGCCACCTCCCTCACTTGTAACAGTATCTAAGAATTCTTTTGCAATGTTCTATTGAAATGAATGTAGAGACTTATTAATGGGCAAAATAAATCATCATATAATATTAAACAGTAAATTTGGTGGTTTGTTTTTGAAACTAGAGAAACTGAGTTCAGGTCCCATCTTTCCCACAATTTATTAGCAGTGTGGACTGGAGTGAGTTATTTAACTTTTCAGGACCTCAGCTTCCTGTGCTGATTCCTTCACATTGTCTTTCCAAAAAAAGACCTTTAGAGGTAAGGGGTGTCTGTGGCAGTCTGGTATTCATAGTCTGGTCATGGCTTACTTTTTTTTTTTTTTTTTTAATCATCATCTCTGCTATTCTATCCTTCCCTATCCTTTACACAACTACAGTTGACCATTGTACAACTTGGAGGTTGGGGCACCAACCTCCCATGCAGTCAAATCTGCATATAACTTTTGACTCCCCCAAAACTTAACTACTAAAAGGCTACTATTGACCAGAAGCCGTATTAATGACATAAAGAGTTCATTAAAACATATTCTGTATGTTGTATGTATTATATACTGTATTCATCCAATAAAGTATACTAGGGAAAAGGAAACATTAAGAAAATCATGTGAAAGAGAAAATACATTTACAGTACTGTACTATAAAAAAAAATCTGTGTATAAGTGGATCTGTACAGCTCAATCCTATGTTCAAGGGTCATCTGTACTAATTTATAACTAGTTCCAGATGTTTTTCTTTTTTTTTTTAAGATTTTATTTATTTGAGGTAGAGTGCATCTGCTCAAGAGAGAGCAAGTACTCCCTTTTGTATGTACATGTACTTCTTCGTCTTGGATAAAACCTAGAAGTGATATGGCCAGATCATATGTAATTGTATGTTTAACTTTTTAAAAATTACCAAATTATTTTCCAAAGTGATTGTACTATTCTTACATACCTACCAGCCATAGGTATGAGTGCCAGTTTCTCCACATCCTCACCAACACTGGCAGTGAGCAGTTTTTAAAATTTTAGCCATTTTAATAGACATGTAATATTATCTCATTGTGCTTTTAACTCATTCTCCTAATAACTAATAATGTTGAGCATCTTTTTGTTGTGCTGCCATCCAGATATTTTCTTTGGTGAATTGATTGTTCAAATCTTTTGCCCATTTTATTTTTTTTTAAAGATTTATTTATTTATTTATTTGACAGAGATCACAAGTAGATAGAGAGGCAGGCAGAGAGAGAGAGGGGGAAGCAGCCTCCCTGCCGAGCAGAGAGCCCGATGCGGGACTCGATCCCAGGACCCTGAGATCATGACCTGAGCCGAAGGCAGCGGCTTTAACCCACTGAGCCACCCAGGCGCCCCCTTTTGCCCATTTTAAAAATTAGATTTTTTTGTTTTCTTACTGTTGTGTTCAGAGAATCTTATATATATTCTGGATATAAGTCCATTACCAGATGTATGCTTGACAAAGATAATCTTCCATGCCGACTTCTTTCATTTTCTTAATAATGTCTTAAAGATTATGTTTTTTCCATTTTGCTTGAGTTTATCAATTTGTTCATTTATAGGTTATGGTATATTTAAGACATCTTGGCCTAACTCAGGTAACTTTTCATGTCATCTGCATGGTCAAATTTATTGGCATAAAGTTGTTTATTAATATTTACCTATTTTTTCAATATCTATAGCATCTGTAATGATGTCACTATTGTCATTCTTGATGTCAGTAACTTCTGCCTTCTCTTATTTCTGATCAGTCTGGCTAGAGATCAATCAGTTTAGTTGGCCATTCTCAAAGAATGAGCTTTTCTGTTTTCCATTTTGTTGATATCTACTTCAATCCTTACTATTTACTTCATTCTGCTTACTTTGGTTTTAATTTTCCTTTTTTTATTTTGGAAGGTAAAGATATCCACTTAAAACTTTTCTTCTTTTTTCATATAAGTGTTTGGTGCTATATATTCCTCCCTAAGTATTTCTTCAGCAGCATCCACAAATTCTAATATGTTGCTTTCCCTCAGTTAAGAATACTCACTAATTTCCTATTGATTTTTTCTTTCATCCATGGGTTATTTAGCAAGTGTGTTATTTAATTTCAAATATTTTATTATTTCCTGAGGATATTTTTGTTAAGGATTTCTGATTTCACTCCTTTGTGATCAGATGACGTACTTTGTATGGATTAGTTTTTAATTTATTGAGACTTGTTTTCTGGCCCAGAATATAGTATATTTTTTAAATGTTTTACAAACACTTGAAGAGAATTTGTATTCTACTGTTGTTAGATGAATAAATGTTGGTAGGTCAAATTGGTTCATAGTGCTATTCAATTCTGCTTATAACCTTGTCGATTTTCACGCCTACTTGTTCTGTCAAGTGTTGGGAGGGATATTGAATTCATTTGCATGTCTTGAGTTTTTGCTTCATACATTTTAAAGATGTTATAGATATATAAGCATTTAGGACTGTTATGCCTTCTGATTAATTATTCTCTGTCATTATTACCTAACTGTCTTTATTCCTGGTAGTATTCTTGGCTTTGGAATTTATTTTTTCTGACATTAATTTAGCCATTCCTGTTTTCTGCCATTAATCCTATCTAGTTTTTTCTTTACTCTAAGACATTGTAGTTTTCATTTCTCAAGACTTTTCATATGAAAGACCTTAGGAAAAATTATTTAACCACTCAGTTTTCTTCTTTATTAAAAGGGCATAATAAAAGTACCTAGGGGGACCTGGATGGCTCAGTCAGTTGAGCGTCTGACTCTCGATTTTGGCTTTAGTCATGATCTTGGGGTTGTAAAATCAAGTTTTGCTTCTGGCTCCCTGCTCAGCCAGGAGTCTGCTTCTCTCTTTCTCTCCCTCTACCCCTCTTCCCCCACATGTGCATGCATGAGTGCTTTCTCCCTCTACCTTCCTCTCTCTCCAGATAAATAAATGAAATCTCTTAATAAATAAATATATAAATAAAAGTACCTATACCATGGAATTATTTTGAAAATTAAATCTATGAAAGTGTTCACAATTAGTATGTATCACAGTGTAAGTTCTGAGTGAATATAATCTGCAGCTATTGTTCCTACTATTATGGCTGTAATTAAAAAAGGTATTTTTAAATCCATAATATGTTGAAGCAGAGTTTCCTATTCATTTATATGCCCAGGAAATGTCTTGTTTGGACTTTAGTTATCTTCCTATTTAACTAAGCTAGAATATCATCATATAAACTCAAAACATACCCGTGTTTCATTTTATTGCCTTATGTTATTTATCATTGTTTTGTATTTAAGATCATGTACAAAGATACAGATATATAGTGTCATTATCATATTTTTCAAATTTAGTGAGTATGCAACTCCAGAATTCATTAGAATCATATAGTAGTCGTGAGTTCTCAACTGCACACTTTGGTTTAAATACTGGACATATTGAGAGACTGAACAAATTAGTCGTCTTTTTTTTAAATCAAAAGAAGTAAATATTTGCATTTAATATTTTGTATGGGTCCTTCACGTTATCATCATTTATAATGAGTCATTTTTTTTTTCTCTCTTTCTTTCTTTCTTTAGATTGGGCAGCTGGCTTTTAAAGGAATGAGGAAACTCAATAGAATCCAGTCAATTGTGTTTGAGACTGCCTACAACACCAATGAGAACATGCTGATTTGTGCCCCTACTGGGGCTGGAAAGACCAACATTGCAATGCTTACAGTTTTGCATGAAATACGCCAGCATTTTCAACAAGGTGTTATCAAAAAGAATGAATTTAAGGTAGGAAATTAACAAGTCAGACCACAACTTTTTAAATTATAAAATTAAAATCATTTGTAGCTATACATGTTAGATGAAATCTGGAACGTTTTAAGGATATTATTAATGGTGTCATGTAAAGATTGCTGCTTGATTTACTCTATTAGTAAGGCAGTCCCTATTTGTGTTATGAAAATCCTGTTACCCCTGTGAAACACTGAAAATACATTTAGCTTTGAAGCAGAACCAGTGTTCAAAGTGACGAGGCTATATAAACAAATTCCATTGTCCTTTAAATAGCTGCACACCTACCTAAGAAAGATAAGTACTTTTCAGATATTGCTATTAAGATTTTTTTACTGCTAGAGTCTGCAATTATATTTCACAATAAATTTTGACTTATATTGAGTGCTGTGAAACAAATGACTTGTAGTTTTTGCTCGTTCATCAAGGTAATGTTTCTTTGGCACAGATTGTATATGTTGCTCCAATGAAAGCCTTGGCAGCTGAAATGACAAATTACTTCAGCAAACGTCTAGAGCCACTGGGCATTGTTGTGAAAGAATTGACTGGGGATATGCAGTTGTCAAAAAATGAAATTTTACGAACTCAGGTATGTTGTTTACTTAGGTATTTTTTGTTTAATACCAATCCTTTTTTTTTTTTTTTTTCAGATAAACATAATACAAATATAATGTAATGAAATACTTTTATTTGTAATCACAGTTTACCTCTACAAAAGAGGTTTTTGCTGGTACTTTGTCCAATTTTATCTTTCTGACTTCTGTGATTCCTGCTGTGTCTTGAATATTGTTACATGCCTGGTATAAATTTTAAGTTCATTGACAGTAAATGTTCTTTTAAAACAGTAGAAAATGAGAATGTGGATAAGATCAGACTTCAATTTTAAGAGCAGGAAAATATATAGGTCCTTAAATGATCCCATTAGTATTCTAAACTATTCTATAAGGTTGCTTAACACATAATAAAAATTTTTAGTCTTTCTTTATTTCATAAAATAGGAAGTTACCACGTGCTATATAAAGCACTATATTAGGTGAAATGCATGACAACAAAGATACTTAAGATACAGTTCCTGCCTACAAGAATCTTGTATTATGACTGAATAGGCAAAAACTGTATTAGAGCTACAACTAGATTATCATTAATTGGGTAGAATGTGTAAATAACGCAATATTCATAATGCTTTGAAAAAATCCAACAATTGATAACTAAATATTAATGGGACAGTTCAACCTCAGCAGTGAAGTGGAGTATGAATGAGGTAATATGCTGGCTGATCAGCCTGATATCTTTGCCAGCCTCTTTTCTGGCACACAGTTGCCTGTCCTTACTGGTTATCAAATGTGTATTTTAAACATTATACCTGATATGTAATTAATACTGTTAGAGTTTAAAGTCATGAGTTGGGGAATGGGGAATGGGAGAAAGCTGGCCAAAAGGTATACACCTCCAGTTATGAGATAAATAAGTACTAGAGGTAAAATGTACAACATGATGACTGTATCTAACTCTGCTGTATGATATATAGGAAAGTTTTTAAGAGAGAAGATCCAAAGAGTTCTCATCACAAAGAGAATTTTTTTCTTTATATTGTATTTACATAAGATGATGGATGTTAACTAAACCTACTGTAATAATCATTTCACAGTATATGTAAATCAGGTCATCATAGTGTACACCTTAAATTTATACAGTTATTTATGTCAGTTATTTCTCAGTGGAACTAGAAAAAACAAAAATGGGCAGAGGAAGTGAATAGACATTTTTCCAAAGGAGATATACAAATGGATGGTAGGTATATGCAAAGATGGTCAGCATTACTAATCATCAAGGAAATGCAGATCAGAACTATGAGATATCACCTCACACTTGTTAGAATTACCAAAAGGAAAGAGATAAGCAATATGATCCAGCAATTCTACTCCTGGTATATATCCAAAAGAAATGAAATTAGGGGGGCGTCTGGGTGGCTCAGTGGATTAAGCCGCTGCCTTCGGCTCGGGTCATGATCTCAGGGTCCTGGGATCGAGCCCCGCATCGGGCTCTCTGCTCCGCAGGGAGCCTGCTTCCTCCTCTCTCTCTCTGCCTGCCTCTCTGCCTACTTGTGATCTCTCTCTCTCTCTCTCTCTCTGTCAAATAAATAAATAAATAAATCTTTAAAAAAAAAAAAAGAAATGAAATTAGGGTCTCAAAGATCCTATGTTCATTACAACATTATGAACAACAGCCAAGAAAAAAAAAAATCTACTTGAGTTTAAAGATTTATTGGTGAAGATCAGATCCCTATTTCAGTTGTAGTTTGATAAAAGGCAGTGATCAGGATGTAACTCTGGTTATTTTCAATATCCTTTTTATTTTATGAAATAATATAGGAGAGTATATTAATGTTCAGACTCTGTCACTGACAGGTTTTTAAAAAGCTATACTTTGACAAATGGTTTTGTATTTCAGAAAGAGGTAGCAGAAGGAAAAATTTAATAGAGCCAACAACATAGTTTTTGTATTTATGATATGTAGAACTTTATCTTTTCCCATTTACATTATAACAGAATCTCAGATTTATTTACGTTGTTAGCATAAATAGATTTTTAACTGCAGAAAATGATCAGTCATAGAGAAAACATTTGAGTTTTTACTACATATTTATAAGTTCAGGTAATGGCTCAGGAGCTTGACCTTTCTTTTCCTTCAGATTTTCAGCTTCAGAATTAATTTTAGTGCTCGCTTCGGCAGCACATATACTAAAATTAATTTTAAAATGTATAATATATTTCCACTACTGTTAATTTAGGTCTTTTCATTGAAAAATTTTAATTTTGAGATAATGTAAAAGAATTTTTATTTATTTATAAAAAGTACATAATTTTGTTAAATATTTTATCAGTGATAACACTGAGTAGTAAACTAATATTGTTATTATTCTGTCATCATAAATTTTAGCTCATATTGCCTAACTGTGATATGTTAGATTTTGAAAACCAGACTAGGGACACCTGGGTGGCTCAGCCAGTTAAGCAACTGCCTTCGGCTCAGTTCATGATCCCAGGGTCCAGGAACAGTGTCTCGTGTCGGACTCCTTGCTCAGGAGGGAGCCTACTTCTCTCTCTGCCTACCATGCCCCCTACTTGTATGCTCTCGCTCTCTCTCTATCTCTGTCTGACAAATAAATAAATAAAATCTTAAAAAAACAGACAGATATGTGGGGTCTTCATTAATTACTTTGACTAAAATTAATGTTAATTTCCAACTTGTGTTTTTTCCCATTGCCTTGAAGGAATATGAGTCTCTTACTAGTGATAGAGTGATAGTGTTCTCTTTTGTAGTGATTCTTTTTTTTTTTTTCTTTTTTTTTTTTTTTGGTAGTGATTCTTTGGGTTAGCATGTCCTAAACTTCATCAACTGACACCCTCAGCTACTCTAGTTACTGCTTTGCAGCCACTAGAGCTGTGCATACTTGGGAAATCCACTCATTTAGGAAAAGCCTCAAGCTTACAGATTTGGTTCTATGTGGCTATATCTTTTTCAAAACAGATTTTTGTTCTGGTGTCAGCCTGCTTTTTTACCTGGGACTCTTGGGTTTTCTCCCATAAATATATTAGTTTTCACTCAAACATCTGGGAGGTTTCCACATTGCTGGGCTTTTCACTTTAATTTTCAAGCTGCTTTTTTGGTTTTGAATCCTAGCTCTGAAATCTGATTTCTGGCACAGTGAGGCTGTGCTTTTTTTGTAGCTATAGCAGTGAGTGTGGGGTCATACTCTTAGGTCAATAATTTGCAAACTGGTAATTCTTACCCCTTTCATTTGTAGTTTTGACATTACTTTTCTCTATTTTTACCACTTTCTGATGCTGTCCTGTTTCTTACAAGTTGTTTTTATTAATTGTATACAGCCAAGTATTTTATGATTATCTGCAGGGATTCATACTACAGACTTGCTCATCTGCCATTACTGGAAGTAGAATCCAGTATCCTAATTTTTTTATTACTGAATTTATTCATATTTCAAAAGCACTAATTTTCTTTTCCTAGCAGTGAAGGTAGGAAGCTTATTTTTAAAAATTGAACTTCTCTTTTAAAAGTTAATCCACACCAAAAACTGTAGGATACCTAGGAATAAACCTAACCAAGGAGGTAAAAGATATCTGTACAGTGAAAACTGTAGAACACTTATGAAAGAAATTATAGAAGACACAATGGAAAAACATTACATGCTCATGGATTGGAAGAATAAATACTGTTAAAATGTATATACTACCCAAAGCAATCTACACATTTAATGCAGCCCTGATAAAAATAACACCAGCATTTTTCACAGAACTAGAACAAACAATTCTAAAATTTGTATGGAATCAGGAGAAATCCCAAATAACTGAAGTAATATTGAGAAAGAGAATGAAAGCAGGAGACCTCACAATCCCCGACTTCAAACTGCATTATAAAGGTGCAATCATCAAGACAGTGTGGTACTGACATAAAAACAGACACATAGATTAATGGAACATAATAGAGAACCCAGAAATGGGCACACAACTATATGGTCAAAGCAGGAAAGAATATCCAATGGAAAAAAGATAGTCTTTTCAACAAATGTTGGGAGAACTGGACCACTTTCTTAAACCACACATAAAAATAAAGTCAAAATGAATGAAAGACTTAAATATAAGACAGGAAACCATCAAAATCCTAGAGGAAAACAGGCAGCAACCTCTTTGACTTTGGCCTCAGCAGCTTCTTACTAGACATGTCTCCAGAGACGAGGGAAACAAAAGCAAAAATGAACTGTTGGGACCTCATCAAGCTAAAAACCTTCTGCAGGGGCGCCTGGGTGGCTCAGTGGTTTAAGCCGCTGCCTTCGGCTCAGGTCATGATCTCAGGGTCCTGGGATCGAGTCCCACATTGGGCTCTCTGCTCAGCGGGGAGCCTGCTTCCCTCTCACTCTCTCTGCCTGCCTCTCTGCCTACTTGTGATCTCTCTCTGTCAAATAAATACATGAAATCTTTAAAAATAAATAAATAAAAATAAAAACCTTCTGCATAGCAGAGGAAACAATCAACAAAACTAAAAGGCAACCAATAGAGTAGAATATATTTGCAAATGAACTAACGAATAAGGGGCTAATATCCAGAACCTATAAAGAACTTATCAAGCTTAACACCCAAAAAATAATTCAGTTAAGAAATGGGCAGAAGACCTGAAGATATTTCTCCAAAGAAGACATACAAATGACCAACAGACACATTAAAAAGTGCTCAACATCACTCATCACCAGGGAAATACAAATCAAACCACAATGAGAAACCAGCTCCCACCTATCAGAATGGCTAAAATTAACAACTTAGGAAACAACAGATGTTGGCGAGGATGGGGAGAAAGGGGGACTTTTTTCCACTGTTGGTGGGAATGCAAACTGATGCAGCCACTCTGGAAAACAACATGGCGGTTCCTCAAAAAGTTGGAAACAGAGCTACCCTACGACCCAGCAATCGCACTACTGGGTATTTACCCTAAAGATACAAATGTAGTGATCTGAAGGGGCACGTGCACCTGAATATTTATAGCAGCAATGTCCACAATAGCCAAACTATGGAAAGAACCTAGATGTCCATCAACAGATGAATGGGTAAAGAAGATGTGTGTGTGTGTGTGTGTGTGTACAATGTGTGTGTGGAATACTATGCAGTATTTTTTTTATCAAAAGAAATGAAATCTTGCCATTTGCAATGACATGGATGGAACTAGAGGGTATTATGCTGAGAGAAATAAGTCAATCAGAGAAAGACAATTATCATATGATCTCCCCGATATGAGGAATCTGAGAGGCAACTGGGGGGGCTTGGGGGGTAGGCAAGGAAAAAATGAAACAAGGTGGGATCAGGAGGGAGACAAACCATAAGAGACTCTTAATCTCACAAAACACACTGGTTGCTAGAGGAATGGGGTATGGAAAGGGTGGTTGGGTTATGGACATTGGGGAGGGTATGTGCTATGGTGAGTACTGTGAACTGTTTATATGTTAATTTTTAAAAAAGTTAAAAATAGAACTACCCTATGACCCACCAATTGTGCTACTAGACTAGGTATTTATCCAAAGGATACGAAAATAGTGATTTGAAAGGGCACATGCACCCCCGTGTTTATAGCAGCAATGTCAACAATAGCCAAAATATAGAAAAAGTCCAGATGTCCACTGACAGATGAATGGATAAAGAAGATGTAGTGTGTATATACATAGATACATACATGCATGTATGTATCTATGTATATACACATAAACATAAACCTGCAGTGGAATATTACTCAACCATCAAAAAGAATGAAATCTTGCCATTTGCAATGGCATGGATGGAACTAGAGTGTATTATGCTAAGTGAAATAACTCAGAGACAAATCTCGTATGATATCACTCATATGTGAAATTTAAGAAACAAAAAAAATGAACATAGGGGAAGGGTAGGAAAATAAGATAGAAACAGAAAGGGTGGCAAACTGTATTAACTCTCAACTATAGGAAACATACTGAGTGGTGCTGAAGGGGAGGTGTGGGTAGGAGAATGGGCTAAATGGGTGAGGCGGATTAAGGAGGGCTCTTGTTGGAATGAGTACTGCATGTTATATGTAAGTGATGAATTGCTAAATTCTACTCCTGAAACCAATAGTACACCATATTTTAAGGAACTTGAATTTTTTTTAAAAAGTACAGTATTACATACATATTCCTGATTTATGGACACATTTGATTCTGAAAGTTTGTTCATATATTCCTAGATGTTGTGTTAGATATGATACATTCCAAGTCTAGCTCCCTGGTCTACCTGAGCATAAAATGACAAAGATTATATCTCAGAAGTTCACAAGACACACAGACTGATAATTTTTTTGGTGTGTGATTTTTACTTTCATAATGTTTTATAAAGGCATATAGAGTAATTCAAAATTTGACTTTTAACAAATTGTCTTTATTAAAAATAAATTTTTCTGAAATATGAACCACTCTCGAGTAGTTGAGACCATACCTTTGATATACTTACCTAAAGAAATGAATTTTGTATCCTGATGGGTACAATGAAGTTTAGGGAAGAAATCAAGTCCGTTTGTTCCTCTTTTATTGATTGCAAGTCTAGCATTAAGAAATTTTCTGCAAATGATAAATTCAGCTTTGGCAGTCTCATCTCATTGTTGTGCCAAATCCAGGGCTCTTCCTCTGTATATTCCTGCTTTAGGTTTTCCACACACCATTAACAGACGGTTAAAAAAAAAATTAAACCCTGCACTGATTTGGTTATTCTTATTACTATAAAGCAGCAACTCTCAAAATGTGGTACAGGAACATCCTGTTTCCTAAGATCTTTCTGGAAGTCAGCAAGATTAAAACCAATTTTCATAGTAACATTTTTTTTAAAGATTTTATTTATTTATTTGAGAGAAAGATAGAGAGAGCATCAACAGGAGGGGTAGGGGCAGAGGGAGAGGGAGAAACAGGCTCCTGGCTGAGCAGGGAGCCCAACATGGGGCTCGATCCCAGGACCCTGAAAATCATGACCTGAGCTGATGGCTGACGCTTAACTTGACTGAGCCACCCAGCTATCCTTCCAGTAACATTATGATATTCTTTTCGCTCTCATTTTCTCATAAGTATATAGTGGAGGTTTTCAGAGTCTGCCTAATGTGTGATGTTATCGACAGCTAATGAAGTGACGTGTACCCGAATGTTTATAGCAGCAATGTCTACTACTTTCTATTTTTGTGTTGTAAAAATTTCTCAGTTTCACTTTATAATACAAGAAATTGAGGGATGGAGGGGCAACTGGGTGGCTCAGTGGGTTAAAGCCTCTGCCTGCAGCTCAGATCCTGATCCCAGGGTCCTGGGATCAAGCCCTGCATCTGGCTCTCTGCTCAGCAGGGAGCCTGCTTCCTCCTCTCTCTATGCCTGCCTCTCTGCCTACTTGTGATCTCTGTCGAATAAATAAATAAAATCTTAAAAAAAAAATTGAGGGATGGATGGATGGATGAATAGAACAAACCTACAAATAGAAGAGCTCTTCAGGGCCTCAGTAATTTTAAGAGCACAAAAGAGTTCCAAAGCCAAAACGTTTTGAGAACCACTACCTGTGTAAGACAGTGGATTATCTTCACAATCTGTTGAAAACCAAACTCGTTTCAACCTTATGTCCCAACTACTTCCCAATACAAACTACAGCAATACAGAGCATTTTTGCTTTTTCTAAAGTAACATTACTTGGATAACACTTTCTTGAATAAACATTGCTATTTTGTAAGTTTCCTCATGCATTTTCTCTTTTTCATAATATGGTTCTTTATTCATTGACATTTGTCCAAATCATTCTTCAAAACTCAGTTCAAACCTAATGAGTACTTTTTTTTGCCTGAATCTTATAGCACCATTTATTTATATTCATAAAGTAAGACTTACTACACAAAGTCTGTGGTTTTGGATCTGGTATGGTCTTAGAAATCTGGACCACTCTTAAATAAAATTTTGATTGTTCCTGTACTGTATCTAGCTGTGTTGATGAGAATGAAAGAATATTTATGGAAAGACAAGGGAGGTGACATTTAAATTGAAATTATGAACCAAAAAAAAAAAAAAAAGAAATTATGAACCAGTCACTTTGCTAAGTGCACTATGCGTATCCTCACTCATATTATAAGAATGTTATTGAGAAGTGTCTCCACTGTACAGTTACAGAAAGTTAAACATCAAAATCTACTTAGATTTATATGTTATATTGTCAAAAGATTTATGAACATCTCCCCACCCTGACCCCGCCCTTTGCTTATTTCTGAACTTTCCTAGATCAGCTCTGTGTCTTGTGTCATGTTTGTTAATTCTGTAAGGGCAGGGGCCATGTACTTGGCCTCAGTAACAGTTTATAAATTGAAGCTCCTCTCTTATCTTTTCTCTTTATTCTGCTCCAGTATAAATATAGCCCTACTATCATTGATGCTAATTTTTTGTAGACCTGAAACTGCATGGTTACCAACCTCTTCACCTTATCCTACTATCTATTCTCTTGAATTCTCTAAGATTAATAGACTGTGCCATCACCACTGCATTTGAGATGGGGCTGCAGAGAGCAAAAGCAGGACTATTGCAGACCATCAGGAGTATAGACATACTAAACTTTGTTTTTGAAGTTTTAATTTTTTGCTTTCCTAACTTTTCACTTACATAATTTTTTTTTCTAAAGATTTTATTTGTTTACTTGACAGACAGAGATCACAAGCAGACAGAGAGGCAGGCAGAGAGAGAGAGAGGGAAGCAGGCTCGCTGCTGAGCAGAGAGCCGGATGCGGGACTCGATCCCAGGACCCTGAGATCATGACCTGAGCCGAAGGCAGCGGCTTAACCCACTGAGCCACTCAGGCGCCCCACACTTATATAATTTTAATAGCTTTTTAATGATTCCCCTTGTAATGGTAAATAAGTTTCCCAGTAATTAATATAATTAAACATAATTTTGAAACTCCTCTGTTGTTTAAAAAAATATTTTCAGTATTGTTAGTTTGTCTTTATTTTTATAATATGGGAAACCAAATTAATCTCATTTGTACATTCTCTGTCATGCTGTTCTGATCATATTATTCCCTTGCTCATAAACTTTCATTGGTTCTTTATTGTTTATTGAATTAAATCCAACTACCTAGCTTGTTAAGAATCTTGTATAAATTAAGTATAATACAAGATGTGATTTGCTTTGTGGTTCACTAGGGACTGTCAGGTCTAATAGCAGTTATGATTTTATTGAGGTTTGAATATAAAATTCCCATTACAAGACAAAATTACTTAATTCTCAGATTTATTGTTATGAAAAAATAGTCTGTGTAGACAACAAATACCTATCTCTCATCTTCAACTGAAAAGCCACTTCACGCAACCTCGAAGAACTCAGTAAATTTGTCATCCGTGAAAACACCAATTTCTCTTTCCAACTTTATTTTCCATTGTTCTTCATCCATGTTTATTTATTTTTTTTCAGTGTTCCAAGATTCATTGTTTATGCATCAGTCAGTGTTCCATGCAATATTCGTCTATATTTAATTTCCGACTTATCCCCCTAATTGTATCATTTGCAAAGAGTTATTTTACAGTATTCATTGTTGTTTTTTAATGATTTCATTTGACAGTTGTGCTTTTCCTTACACCCTGTCCTTCCGCATGTCAGATTATCCTTTCTGCATCCTTTCCTAGTATCATAGATTCAGTGTTCCTTTGAGCCTCAGTGGAAATACTGGTCAGAAATTTTAGAAAAGTTTCTCCTGTCCTGGGAGTGACTTTGTATTAAAGCAGAGCATAAGTCCTGAATTCTGAAATCGTTCTCCTTTTTCTTTTCTATTTGTTTGCTCATCCTTATGCTGGGCTGAGTTTACCTGTGCAACTTTGGGAATTGGAATGAGCTATTTTAGGTTTTGTTTGTGTTTCTCTTTTGGCTGTGCATGTAGGGAGATTCTGTTCAAATCTCTTAGGTGTAGGCAACAGCAAACAGAACCCTGAATCTGTCATATTATTCTGTTTTCAGAACTCTGGCAACCTTGGTTGGGAGACTATGTGTGGTGTGCATATGCATGTGCTCAGGTCACACTCCCCTGATTTACTCTTCTCTCATGAAGGTTTTTATTGTATTTGAGAATATACAGATACTTAGGAGTATAGGATAGGAACAAGGGGGAGTTGGAAAAATGGGTCAGAAATTACATCATGTGTTCAGGTTTATCTGGATATCTGTGTGTTATATGTTTAATTTACCATTGCTACTTTCTGTATAAAATCTGAGAATGTCTTTATTTCATCTCAGTTCCTGAAGGATATTTTTGCTGGATGCAGACTTGTACATTGTCAGTTCTTTCTTGAAGAAAGAAAAATACTTGAAAAATACGCCACTTTTTTCTAGCCTTTTCAAGGTTTCCAAAGAAATAGCCACTGTCATTCAAATTGTTCTTCCTCTGTAGGTAACATGTTTCTTTTAAGATTCTTTCTCTGTTTCTAGTTTACAGAAATTTGATTATGATATGTCAAGTTGTGGATTAGTTGGGTTCATACTGTTTAGTGTTTGTTTAGCTTCTTGAGTCTGTAGGTTTGTCAAATCTGGGACACTTTGAACTTCTCTTTCTTCAGCTCATCATTCTTTCTCCTCTCCTTGGACTCCATGGGTAAGAATGTTAGATCTTTTCTTACAGTCCCACAGGATGCTGAGATCACTTCATTTTTTTTTAACCTATTTTCTCGTTGTTGTTCAGATTTGATCAATTCTATTGATCTTTGAATCCACAGATTTTCATCTGTTGTCTGTATTCTTGCTATTGAGCCCTTGCAGTGAGTTTTTAATTTAGGTTGTTACAATTTTCATTTTTAAACTTTCTGTTTGGTTTTTCTTTTCTGAGACTTTTTTTTTTTTTTCCCAGTGATGTCAAGTAAGTTCGAAACTGCTCCCAGAAGAATTTTTCTGACAGTTGCTTTAAATGTTTTGTCAGGTAATTCTGACAGATGGAAAGGTAAACAGATGTAATATACCAAGTTAACATTTTCTCAGCAGACAGTTTTGTATCCGAGCACATCAGAGGACAAAGTAACTTCTAGGAATAGTGAGTTTGGTTTTAAATATGTTGAACATGGGAAGATTGTTGAAGTTTATAAACGTAACTGAATTGGAAGGGCAGAGTAGTCCAAAAGGACTCCAGAAACATTCCTGGAATTAGAAATATAATGTTACTTAGTGGGTTTTCATTATGTAATTCCTAACGTATCTGGTGAAATGTGTTAAATGCTCTCTATCTAGAGATTAGGATTTCTTGAATCTCATTAACTTCGCCTTCTTTGCTCTGTAAAAGATTTAATTTTTTTATAGGAGCATATTAAAACACACACACACACACACACACACACACACACACACACACACACACACACACACCAGCAAGATTTTATAAACTAAAGGTTAGGTAAGAGAGGTAGTAGGGTAAAGGAAAATAAAGGCCAGGTTAAAAAGAGAAGCCAAGGACAAATACTAATGCAATAATACATTTAACAAAGTTGAGGAAGGCTTGACCAATTTTATAAATCACAGTGACCATTTGCTTAGGAGAAGCCATTCTTGATGATAACAGACAAAAATATTTCCCAAGGGCCCTTAAAGAGAGAAAAATCAGTAATCTAATAAAACAAATCTTCAATAACATCTCCTAATTTGTGGCCTTCCCTTTGTTGCTTATTTGTCAGAAATTTAGAACCCTGGAAAAGGAAATCTCCTAGGATAAAATAGGAAATAATGTAATTGTGGTGCATCCTAAGCCTTGAAACAAACTTATGATAGACATTTCAGTTTCATTTTCTATAACTAATGCTAAGCAATATAGGAATAAAATGGAGCCATTTTACTATTAAAATTGATGTTCAGTTTTTAAAACATATCATTTTATTACAATTTTTTAAAATTCTGCTTTGTTTCATTTTATGTAATGAAAAACTTAGGTCAACAGTATTTTTATTTGTCCTATGAATGAGTCATTGACCTTGAGGTAGATTTAATGTGTTAAACCTGGACTTAGAGGTGACAGGAGGGAATGGCCTAAAGAGCGGTGTTTTCAGGCATGTTTGAATCATAGACTAGTGAAAATCTGATCACAGGAATTTAAATTGGGGATGCAGATAAACACAAAAATATAAAATTTTGCACAGTCTGTTGTAATAGTACACTCCACTCAGGTGAAGCAATCGTAACCCAAGTTAACCATTCTTTGGAAAGGAGAGGGTATTTTGAATTACAGTCCTGGAGTCTCTTTGTTGGATAAATCAGCCATTAAAATCTGTACATACTTGAATTGGCCCTCAATTTTAGTTAGAAGAACACTATAGATTTTAACTGCACTGTGCTGACACTTGCTGGTTGCTTTCCTATCTTGAAAATCAAATGTTTTATATAAGAGTGATGAAGTATACATTCTTAGGCATTCACTTATATATTGAATCGTTATATTGTTGGCTATGATGCAAAAAAGCTGAAAAAGTTTCATAAACTTTATTCAATCAAAAGTGTGCAATTATAAAGAGATGAAGATCTGATCAGTGAGATTCTGATTTTGTAGAAATTAAAATGATTCTTGAAGACTCCGGGGTAAATATTTTTCATGAATCTTATGATACAGCTTCCATTTTTCATAGATTATTGGCATATAGGCAGAAATATATGGTAATTCTGGGAAAACTGGATTAGCTTGGCAAACATAGTTTACTTTACAGTTGCTCTAAAACTAAGGTGCCTTGATAGGATAGGGACATCATAATTCAGACACATCAGGTTTCTTCCCCCAAGGCATCTGCAGAAACGTAAGAATTTCTACATCCTTTTTTGTATTTCTTTTTTGAAATTGTGGATTTATTCTTATCACTTACTTCTGAAATTTTTTAAAATACCTGCTTAAACAATCTGCTGAATGAAAACATTCTATGTTAATTTGAATACTTTCTTGAACAATACCAAATGTTTATGTTTTTCTCCATAATTTGATATGGTGTGACATCTGAGAAAATACAGGTTTATGAGATCCTGAGAGCTTGATAGGTTAGGGCAATTTGTTATTTTCAAGTAGTTCTTGATTTGAAAGCCAGTTTTCTGTTGTTTGGGGCAGTTATTTTAGTCAGTATTGCAGGCAATTATTTTCAAAAAAGCTCTTGTCTCACAAACACTGCATCAGAAGGACGAAGTTGCTGTAAACCAAAAATGCAGCACGCAGCTGGTTAATTTTAGGAATTGTAGGGAGCTGTGGTTTCTGTAATTTCTGTGACTGCTCTAAATAGCTTCTTTTGAATTTGTAGTTTATGCATGTCTGTAAAAATTATTTTTATATATCAAAACTGCATATATGAAATCATATTTTTGTAGAGCTTTGTGCCTTTACAGCCATAAATAGGTTTTATAAAGAAAGCTGAATGTATTTGTAGTCATCATTGATTTGAACCTTGGTTGAAGTCATTACATAGAAATATTTACTGCTTGTTTTTCTTGGATTATCATTATCAAAGTCACAAGAACATTAGACAGCATGCCTTAATGTAGTATGATATACATTATGTGAGATACTATAGTTTAGACCATTTTGTATCCCAAATGTCATTTTCCATATGTTTTCTTGCATAGTTTTATAACTGGAGCTCTGTGACACTTTTTTAAGATCAGAGTGAATTAAATGTTAATTTTATTTTGAGAATTTTCATACTTAAGATTTTTTTCTGACTTCAAAAGGATAACATGCTCATTGTAGAGAAGTGAAAAAAATATAGAAAATTACAAAGGTTAGCATATATCCTCTTAATCTTTTTTCTAGGCAAATATATAAAACTTTAAAAAATGAAAGTTGATTATATCTTATTTTGTTACACTTTTTCCAGTAAATATATTTGTATATCATTGAGTATTTGTTAATATTGCATGGCATTTGGTAGCTGCACAGTGTTCCCTTTATTGGATACACTAAGTTAACTGTACATTTCTGGTGACTTTTACTTAAGAGTTTATTTACTGTTATTTACTTACATTTATTTACTCATTCACTCACAGTGAATTGGACACTGAGGAGAAAGAAGCAAATGGGATATCTCAGAAACTAAGTGAATAGTGTCAAGAACAAAACTTTCTCTTCTAGTGCTTGAGTTGATTCCTCATGGACTACAAGTTAAGGGATTCCTTTACACTGACATTTATCAAACTATCACAAATGCCTTCTTCGGTTTTTACCATCAACATAGACTTCTATTCCTCTGAGTTCAGAGAGTGATTGGATGTATTCCCCTTAAAAGTCTTCTTTGTCTTATCTTTTGCTATGTGATAGGCATGCATGTGATAATCCCCCCTAGAATTATTCGTAGGATGGGCCGTGGGGTATCCAGTTATTAGTATTCTGATTATAACTCTTTTTTTCCTCTTCTCCTCTTCAAAGCAAATCTAAATGAAAGCTAATCTTGGAACTGCTATATTTAAAAAATAAAATAACCAAAAATTATTTCCTGTGGTATCCTAATTCTCATTATTGCTCAATTTATATGTTGTAAATACTTCTTTTTTATATATTTTTTAAAGATTTTATTTATTTATTTGACAGATAGAGATCACAAGTAGACAGAGAGGCAGAGAGAGAGAGGAAGAGAAGCAGGGTCCCCGCTGAGCAGAGAGCCCGATGCAGAGCTTGATCCCAGGACCCTGGGATCATGACCTGAGTCAAAGACAGAGGCTTTAACCTACTGAGCCACCCAGGCACCCCTATATTTTATTTTTTTTTTTTTTTTTGCACCCCTATATTTTAAAGAAGTATTAAGCACCTTATACAGTGTAAGTCGTAGTGCTTTGTATTCTGGATTCACCTGTGTTTAAGGCAGGTCTTGCCTCAAAAGCCGAATCTAAAAGAATATCAATGCCCTCTAGTCTTTCCTATTTGTGTTAAAAACATTATCATGATATAGTGCTTTGTTCCCTCAAGTTATAGAAAACTAAAACATTCAAAATGTTTTGCTGTTGTTATTTGAAATAATATGTAAAATTTTTTTAAGATAGTATCTTGCACATAGTTGTCCTTCAGCAAATGTTAGTCCCTTTCTGCTGCTTTATTGGGTTCTTTACACTGCTTCTTACCCACTGTATCTCATGAGTAATAACCCCAGAGTATACACTTGATGATTTATGCTACGTTGACTCTTCAAACTATGCTTATTAGACTCGAAGAGAAAAATTTGATGATTTCCCCCCATGTTAGAAATGACAGTATAGTAAGTATAAATAGTATTTATTTATTTGAAGTGGGATCCTTTGACTTTTCCCTTTGGAAGGACAGTAATCTGTGGAATTGATCCTGGGAGACCTCTTACAGGCTTGGCTTAAAAGAAGGCTCTTGTGTTCAGTTTGACTGTTTTTGTTTTTTGTTTTTTTTTTTTTTTATCCTTGACCTTTCTACTTTTTATTTTTCTCATTTTATTTATTTTTTTAGCGTAACAGTATTCATTGTTTTTGCACAACACCCAGTGCTCCATGCAAAACGTGCCCTCCCCATTACCCACCACCTGTTCCCCCAACCTCCCACCCCTGACCCTTCAAAACCCTCAGGTTGTTTTTCAGAGTTCATAGTCTCTTATGGTTCGCCTCCCCTTCCAAATTTTTTTTTTTTTAATAAACATATAATGTATTTTTATCCCCAGGGGAACAGGTCTGTGAATTGCCAGGTTTACACACTTCACAGCACTCACGATAGCACATACCCTACCCAATGTCCATAGCCCCCTCCCCCTCTCCCAATCCCACCTCCCCCCAGCAACCCCCAGTTTGTTTTGTGAGATTAAGAGTCATTTATGGTTTGTCTCCCTCCCAATCCCATCTTGTTTCATTTATTCTTCTCCTATCCGCCTAAACCCCCATGTTGCTTCTCCATGTCCTCATATCAGGGAGATCATATGATAGTTGTCTTTCTCCAATTGACTTATTTCACTAAGCATGATACGCTCTAGTTCCATCCACGTCATCGCAAATGGCAAGATTTCATTTCTTTTGATGGCTGCATAGTATTCCATTGTGTATATATACCACATCTTCTTTATCCATTCATCTGTTGATGGACATCTAGGTTCTTTCCATAGTTTGGCTATTGTAGACATTGCTGCTATAAACATTCGGGTACACGTGCCCCTTCGGATCACTATGTTTGTATCTTTAGGGTAAATACCCAGTAGTGCAATTGCTGTGTCATAGGGTAGTTCTATTTTCAACATTTTGAGGAACCTCCATGCTGTTTTCCAGAGTGGTTGCACCAGCTTGCATTCCCACCAACAGTGGAGGAGGGTTCCCCTTTCTCCACATCCTCGCCAGCATCTGTCATTTCCTGACTTGTTAATTTTAGCCATTCTGACTGGTGTGAGGTGATATCTCATTGTGGTTTTGATTTGTATTTCCCTGATGCCGAGTGACGTGGAGCACTTTTTCATGTGTCTGTTGGCCATCTGGATGTCTTCTTTGCAGAAATGTCTGTTCATGTCCTCTGCCCATTTCTTGATTGGATTGTTTGTTCTTTGGGTGTTGAGTTTGCTAAGTTCCTTATAGATTTTGGATACTAGCCCTTTATCTGATATGTCGTTTGCAAATATCTTCTCCCATTCTGTCAGTTGTCTTTTGGTTTTGTTAACTGTTTCCTTTGCTGTGTAAAAGCTTTTGATCTTGATGAAATCCCAATAGTTCATTTTTGCCCTTGCTTCCCTTGCCTTTGCCGTTGTTCCTAGGAAGATGTTGCTACGGCTGAGGTCGAAGAGGTTGCTGCCTGCATTCTCCTCAAGGATTTTGATGGATTCCTTTCTCACATTGAGGTCCTTCATCCATTTGGAGTCTATTTTCGTGTGTGGTGTAAGGAAGTGGTCCAATTTCATTTTTCTGCATGTGGCTGTCCAATTTTCCCAGCACCATTTATTGAAGAGGCTGTCTTTTTTCCATTGGACATTCTTTCCTGCTTTGTCGAAGATTAGTTGACCATAGAGTTGAGGGTTGATTTCTGGGCTCTCTATTCTGTTCCACTGATCTATGTGTCTGTTTTTGTGCCAGTACCATGCTGTCTTGATGATGACAGCTTTGTAATAGAGCTTGAAGTCCGGAATTGTGATGCCACCAACTTTGCCTTTCTTTTTCAATATTCCTTTGGCTATTCGAGGTCTTTTCTGGTTCCATATAAATTTTAGGATTATTTGTTCCATTTCTTTGAAAAAAATGGACGGTATTTTGATAGGGATTGCATTAAATGTGTAGATTGCTTTAGGTAGCATGGACATTTTCACAATATTTATTCTTCCAATCCAGGAGCATGGAACATTTTTCCATTTCTTTGTGTCTTCCTCAATTTCTTTCATGAGTACTTTATAATTTTCTGTGTATAGATTCTTAGCCTCTTTGGTTAGGTTTATTCCTAGGTATCTTATAGTTTTGGGTACAATTGTAAATGGGATTGACTCCTTAATTTCTCTTTCTTCTGTCTTGTTGTTGGTGTACAGAAATGCAACTGATTTCTGTGCATTGATTTTATATCCTGACACTTTACTGAATTCCTGTACAAGTTCTAGCAGTTTTGGAGTGGAGTCTTTTGGGTTTTCCACATATAGTATCAAATCATCTGTGAAGAGTGATAGTTTGACTTCTTCTTTACCAATTTGGATGCCTTTAATTTCTTTTTGTTGTCTGATTGCTGAGGCTAGGACTTCTAGTACTATGTTGAATAGCAGTGGTGATAATGGACATCCCTGCCGTGTTCCTGACCTTAGCGGAAAAGCTTTCAGTTTTTCTCCATTGAGAATGATATTTGCGGTGGGTTTTTCATAGATGGCTTTGATAATATTGAGGTATGTGCCCTCTATCCCTACACTTTGAAGAGTTTTGATCAGGAAGGGATGATGTACTTTGTCAAATGCTTTTTCAGCATCTATTGAGAGTATCATATGGTTCTTGTTCTTTCTTTTATTAATGTGTTCTATCACATTGATTGATTTGCGGATGTTGAACCAACCCTGCAGCCCTGGAATAAATCCCACTTGATCGTGGTGAATAATCCTTTTAATGTACTGTTGAATCCTATTGGCTAGTATTTTGGCGAGAATTTTTGCATCTGTGTTCATCAAGGATATTGGTCTGTAGTTCTCTTTTTTGGTGGGATCCTTGTCTGGTTTGGGGATCAAGGTGATGCTGGCCTCATAAAATGAGTTTGGAAGTTTTCCTTCCGTTTCCATTTTTTGGAACAGTTTCAGGAGAATAGGAATTAGTTCTTCTTTAAATGTTTGGTAGAATTCCCCTGGGAAGCCGTCTGGCCCAGGGTTTTTGTTTGTTTGGAGATTTTTGATGACTGTTTCAATCTCCTTACTGGTTATGGGCCTGTTCAGGTTTTCTATTTCTTCCTGGTTCAGTTGTGGTAGTTTATATGTCTCTAGGAATGCATCCATTTCTTCCAGATTGTCCAATTTGTTGGCGTAGAGTTGCTCATAGTATGTTCTTATAATTGTCTGTATTTCTTTGGTGTTAGTTGTGATCTCTCCTCTTTCATTCATGATTTTATTTATTTGGGTCCTTTCTCTTTTCTTTTTGATGAGTCTGGCCAGGGGTTTATCAATCTTATTGATTCTTTCAAAGAACCAGCTCCTAGTTTCATTGATTTTTTCTATTGTTTTTTTGGTTTCTATTTCATTGATTTCTGCTCTGATCTTTATGATTTCTCTTCTCCTGCTGGGTTTAGGGTTTCTTTCTTGTTCTTTCTCCAGCTCCTTTACGTGTAGGGTAAGGTTGTGTACTTGAGACCTTTCTTGTTTCTTGAGAAAGGCTTGTACCGCTATATATTTTCCTCTCAGGACTGCTTTTGCTGTGTCCCACAGATTTTGAACTGTTGTGTTTTCATTATCATTTGTTTCCATGAATTTTTTCAATTCTTCTTTAATTTCCTGGTTGACCCATTCATTCTTTAGAAGGATGCTGTTTAGTCTCCATGTATTTGGGTTCTTTCCAGCTTTCCTCTTGTGATTGAGTTCTAGCTTCAGAGCATTGTGGTCTGAAAATATGCAGGGAATGATCCTAATCTTTTGATACCGGTTGAGACCTGATTTGTGACCCAGGATGTGATCTATTCTGGAGAAGGTTCCATGTGCACTAGAGAAGAATGTGTATTCTGTTGCTTTGGGATGAAATGTTCTGAATATATCTGTGATGTCCATCTCATCCAGTGTGTCATTTAAGGCCTTTATTTCCTTGTTGATCTTTGGCTTGGATGATCTGTCCATTTCAGTGAGGGGAGTGTTAAAGTCTCCTACTATTATTGTATTATTATTGATGTGTTTCTTTGATTTTTTTATTAATTGGTTGATATAGTTGGCTGCTCCCACGTTAGGGGCATAGATATTTAAAATTGTTAGATCTTCTTGTTGGACAGACCCTTTGAGTAGGATATAGTGTCCTTCCTCATCTCTTATTATAGTCTTTGGCTTAAAATCTAATTGATCTGATATAAGGATTGCCACCCCAGCTTTCTTCTGATGCCCATTAGCATGGTAAATTGTTTTCCACCCCCTCACTTTAAATCTGGAGGTGTCTTCACGTCTAAAATGGGTTTCTTGCAGGCAACATACTGATGGGTTTTGTTTTTTTATCCATTCTGATACCCTGTGTCTTTTGATTGGGGCATTTAGCCCATTAACATTCAGGGTAACTATTGAGAGATATGAATTTAGTGCCATTATTAGCCTGTAAGGTGACTGTTCCTGTATATTGTCTCTGTACCTTTCTGATCTACTACTTTTAGGCTCTCTCTTTGCTTAGAGGACCCCTTTCAATATTTCCTGTAGAGCTGGTTTGGTGTTTGCAAATTCTTTCAGTTTTTGTTTGTCCTGGAAGCTTTTGATCTCTCCTTCTATTTTCAATGATAGCCTAGCTGGATAGAGTATTCTTGGCTGCATGTTTTTCTCGTTTAGTGCTCTGAATATATCATGCCAGCTCTTTCTGGCCTGCCAGGTCTCTGTGGATAAGTCTGCTGCCAATCTAATATTTTTACCATTGTATGTTATAGACTTCTTTTCTCGGGCTGCTTTCAGGATTTTCTCTTTGTCACTAAGACTTGTCAATTTTACTATTAGGTGACGGGGTGTGGACCTATTATTGACTTTGAGGGGGGTTCTCTGCATCTCCTGGATTTTGATGCTTGTTCCCTTTGCCATATTAGGGAAATTCTCTCCAATGATTCTCTCCAATAGACCTTCTGCTCCCCTCTGTGTTTCTTCTTCTTCTGGAATCCCAATTATTCTAATGTTGTTTCGTCTTATGGTGTCACTTATCTCTCGAATTCTCCCCTCATGGTCCAGTAGCTGTTTGTCCCTCTTTTGTTCGGCTTCTTTATTCTCTGTCATTTGGTCTTCTATATCACTAATTCTTTCTTCTGCCTCATTTATCCTAGCAGTGAGAGCCTCCATTTTTGATTGCACCTCATTAATAGCTTTTTTGATTTCAACTTGGTTAGATTTTAGTTCTTTAATTTCTCCAGAAAGGGCTTTAATATCTCCAGAGAGGGTTTCTCTAATATCTTCCATGCCTTTTTCGAGCCCGGCTAGAATGTTCAGAATCGTCATTCTGAACTCTTGATCTGACATATTACCAATGTCTGTGTTGATTAGGTCCCTAGCCTTCGGTACTGTCTCTTGTTCTTTTGTTTGTGGTGATTTTTTCCGCCTTGTCATTTTGTCCAGATAAGAGGATATGAAGGAGCAAATAAACTACTAAAAGGGTGGCAAAGACCCCAGAAAAATGCGCTGTAACCAAGTCAGAAGAGACCCCTAATTGTGGGGGGGAGAAAGGGGATAAAAACAGGTTCTAAAAAAAAAAAAAAAAGAAAAAAAGAAAAAAAAAATTTAAAAAATAAAACAAAGAAAAAATATAAAAAAGAAAGAAAAAATATATATATTTAGATAAACTAGTCAAAAAACGTTAAAAAAGAAAAGGGTAAAAGTTTTAAAAAATTTAGCAGAAGAAGAAAAAAAAAAGAAAAAAGAGAAAAAAAAAAAATTGAAGTAGCCACAAGACTAAAGAATCATGGGGAGAAAGCCTTGAGTTCCGTGCTTTGCTTTCTCCTCCTCTGGAATTGCGCAGCTGTCTTAGGAAATGAACCTACTTTCCTTGATAGATGAACTTCGTCCTGGCTGGATATTTTGTTGATCTTCTGGGGGAGGGGCCTGTTGTAGTGACTCTCAAGTGTCTTTGCCCGAGGCGGGATTGCACCGCCCTTACCAGCGGCCGGACTAAGTAATCGGCTCGGGTTCGCTTTTGGGAGCTTCTGTTCCCTGAACGCTTTCCGTAGAGTTCAGGAGGATGGGAATGAAAATGGCGGCCTCCCAGTCTCCAGCCCGGAGGAGCCGAGAGCCTGGGGCCCCACTCCTCAGTGCGCCCCCAGAGGACAGCGCCCAATCACTCCCGTATCCCCAGCCTCTAGCCGCGCTCCGAGCTCACCCAGCCCGCGACCAGTTCAAGGTAACCCCGAGCTGAGAGTAACCCCGAGCTGAGTAACCCCGAGCTGAGTAACCTCGGCTCTGTCTCTGCAGCCGGCTTCTCCGTTCTAATACCTGCAAGCTCTCCGACTCTCTGACACCCCCGATCCTTCTGTGACCCTGCGGGACCTGGGGCCACGCTGACCCCGTGTGGGCTTCACCCTGGTTTAGCCTCTGGAGCAATGTCCCTCAGTGGAACAGGCTTTTAAAAGTCCTGATTTTGTGCTCCGTTCCTCCGCCGCTTGCCGGGAGCCGGCCCCTCCCCCCACGGTCTATCTTCCCGTCGTTTTAGATTCACTTCTCCGCCAGTCCTACCTTTCAGAAAGTGGTTGATTTTCTGTTTCTAGAGTTGCTGTTCTTCTTCTCTTCACTCTCCCGTTGGATTTGTAGGTGTTTGCAATGTTTAGATAAGCTATCGAGCTGATCTCCTGCTACCTGATGTAGTCTCAGGCTGCTACTTCTCCGCCATCTTGACTCCTCCCCCCAGTTTGACTGTTTTTATTAAAAGATAAAAGCTATGCATTCATTCCTAAATTTCTTACTAGAAAAGAAAATAAAAATTATATTCTAAGGAAAGCACCAGAGACTATTACATGTTGTTTTTAATGTGTGTATACTGGTTGATCTTTAAACATTTTATTTTAGCTTTATTGAGGTATAACTAATGTACAAAAAGCTATAAATTTTTAAAGAACACAATTTAAACAGTTTTGACATATGTGTATACCAGTGAAAGCATCAACACAATGAATGAGTATTCATCAGCCCTAAAATTTTCTTCACATTTTGTACGCTTTCTCCACAACTGCCATCTCTAGGCAACTGCTGAAATGCTCTCTGTCACTATAGTTTTGTTTACATTTTCATGAATTTTATGTAAGTGGGTTCACATAGTGTGTACTTTTCTCTCTGGCTTCTTTCACTCAACCTAATTATTTTGAATTTATCCATATTGTTGCATTTATTAATGGTTCATTCCTTGGTACTGCTGTGTTACATGGATATACCACAGATTGTTTATCCATTCAATTCTGATGAATTTTTGCCTTGGTTCTACTTTTTCCTATTAAAAATAAAAATAAAGCTGCTGTGAACATTCTTGTGCACCTATTTATGTGGACATATGGCTTTCATTTTGAAGGTAGTACCTAGGAATAGAATTGCTGGGGATTTGGTAGATGCATGTTTAACTTTTTTAGAAACTATGAAACTGTTTCTAAAATGGCTGTACCATTTTACGTTTCTAACAGCCGTGTATGAAAATTCCAATTCCTTCACATCCTCTTTAACACCTGTATGGTTGTTCTTTTTAATTTTAGTTGGCCTAGTGGGCATGTAGTAAATCTCATTGTTTTTTTTAATTTGCATTTCCCTAATGATGTTGAGCATCGTTTAATGTTTCTTTTAGCTCTCTGTATATCTTCTTTGGTGATGTGTCTTTTCAAATTGTTTGCCTTGTTTGAAGTATTTTAAGTGGGTGGTTTGTCTTACTATTGAGTCCCAAGACTTATGTAAGACTCTAAATGCAAATCCTATGTTGAATATGTGCTTTGCAATATTTTCTTCTAGTTAATGACTTGCCTTCCAGGTTTGTAACCATGTCTTTCAAAAAGCAGATACTTAGTTTTTCTAGAGTCCCAATTTATTGACTTTTTCTTTTATAGTTCATGCTTTTTGTGTCCCATTTTAAAAATATTTCCTAAGCCAAAGATAAGTAATTATTTTCTCCTATGATTTCTTTTAGAAATTTCATAGTTTTAGCTCTTAGTTTTGACCCATTTTGAGTTGATTTTTGTGAAAGGTAGAATAGGGATTGAGGTTCATTGTTTTTGCATATGGATACTTATTTTGGCACCATTTGTTGAAAAGGGTTATCTTGGGGTGCCTGGGTGGCCCAGTGGGTTGAAAGCCTCTACCTTTGGCTCGGGTCATGGTCTCGGTCCTGGGATGGAGCCGCACATTGGGCTCGCTGCTCAGCAGGGAGCCTGCTTCTCCCTTTCTCTCTGCCTATCTCTCTGCCTACTTGTGATCTCTGTCTGTCAAATAAATAAATAAAATCTTAAAAAAAAAGAAAAAAAAAGAAAAGGGTTGTCTTTTCTGTATTGTATTACCATTACGCTATTACTGAAAACCAGTTGCCCATATATATGTGGCTCTACTTCCTGGATTCTGTTCTGTTCTGCTGATTTTGTGTGTTTATCTTTAGGTCAATACCACATTGTCTTGATAACTCTAACTATATCATGTGTCTTGAAATCATGTAGTGTGAGTCCTTCTACTTTGTTTTTGTTTTTGGTTTTTGTTTTTTTTTTCAGAGTTGTTTTGGTTATTTCAGGTTTTATATCCATATAAATTCTGTATGTTTTGTTTACCTTTCATAACTTTTCCCGTTACTGTGCAACTTTATGTAGTATCTACAGAGTAGAGAGAGAAGAGGTTATAAAAGTGTTAAGTAGTGGATTGTAGCTGTTTATTTTTTATTATTTTGCAGAACTTGCAGCCCCTGAAAACATTGCTTTAATGGCAATGCAAGAATAGCTGAAGAGAAATTTGAAATGTTTTGAAAAATAGGGGAAAGTTTCCCACAACACCCTAGGATTATAGATCCTATCTATTTAATTTCTTTTTAATACTTTATTTTTTATTGCTTTTATGTCATTTCAACACATATTCTTTCATCACAGGAAATTTAAAAATAAACAAAAATAACATAACATACCAATCAATTTATTACAAGTATATACTTTCCATTTCTCATTTTTGTACTAAGATATATTATATTTGTATATTTAATGAAAGGTAGTATGGCATAATGGTAAGTGAAAGTTAATTGACTTTATATATGTGGATTGTTTAGAATAGTGCATGGCGTGTGAATTCTTAATAAGCATTAGCTTTCTTTTAATAAAACCGTAGAATTAAATTACTTTATATCTTATTTATTTAACAACATACCATAAACAGTGATTCGTGTTAGTAGATATATATCTGCAACAATTTTAATGACATTAACTGGCCATACTAAGTGGATTACTGATGGTTGTGAAGGGACCACTCATACAGACCTGCTGTATTCAATACAAACCATGTATTCCTCATTTATTAAACTGGGAATATGGAGCATTGTTGTTCAATATGGTAACCACTGGCCACATGTGACTTTCTAAATTGAAATTAAATAAAATTTTATAAAATTAAAATTTGTGTCTCTCATTTGCGCTAGCCTCATTTCAGTGTTCAGTAATCACCAGTGGTTACCAAATTACATAATGCAGACATAGAACATTATTGTCATCATAATAAGTTCTATTGGACAGTGCAGTGACAGGGTAGTGCTTAAAGGAAGCATTGTGGCAGTATAGAGAATAGAAGCTGAAGCAGTGTATATGCATACATGTTTTTTGTTTTGTTACAGGACGGATGTAGTTCCAGAATACAGAGGGTCCTGCCAAAAAGTCAACAAAACCTAATCACTGCTAAGCCACTCCCCTGTCATAGAATTTAGGTTTACAGTCTCTGGGCTTCATTTGAAGGGAGTGTTTACATATGTTGAACTTTCTTGATCCTGAACCAATTTTGATACAATTCTCAACTGTAAAGTTGAGACATATCTGTTTTCACCTTCCCAGGGGTCCTGGAGAGCCCTCTTCTTTAAGTAATATACAACATTGTATGGACATTATATGGTTTATTTAACTCTTTCTTGGATGTTTGTTTATAGTTTCCAGATGTCCTATTAGAAAAATCAAGGACTGTGCATGATTGGCTAGAAATCTGTACTAAAAAATAAAACATATATAATAGGAATAAAATAGCCCACTAGGTTTTGAAAAATTGGTGTCAATGCTTAATGTTGAAAATTGCAAAACAACATTGTAGGGACCAACATTTTACTTTTTTAATTTTTATTTCATCTTGAGGGGGGACCCAACATTTTAGTACATGGTAAAATTTGTAACTAGGAATAGCATTTTCATTGATCTGTCATTTCATAGTTTCTCTTTAAAAAATTAATTTGGTGTTCTCCTTTTTTATCATTATCTATAGTCATATTAGAAACCAGCCTGTCGGTCTCTGTCTCTTTATATTATATATACAGGCACGAGATTACCATATTGCTGGTACTTATTATTTGCTCTGAAAAACTCAGCATAGTTTTGCAACTCACTTAAAATAATCATCATCTCTCCCCCACCTCCCTCTCTAACCCAATGGTTCTATTTGGTATGAATATTTAAAAATATATATATAAATTTAAACTGTATGCTAATAAAACATGGAATAAAAAACTAAGAGGAAGTGAAAATGATGCACAATGTAGATTTTTATCAGCACAAAAGATTTGTTTCAACTTCTGGATTTTGTAAAGATCTGAACATATGCCGTGTATAACTGACATTCAAGATAAAATCATTTAGCTCACTAAAGTACTGTGTACCTGCTTCATAAATCAGTGGAGAATGCTAATCATTTGAAATCACTATTCACTAAGCTACTTCAGCATAGATACAATTTTTAAATCAGTTGAAAAACCTAGTCTTAGCGATGAAATCTAAATATTTTGAGATATGGTGTTAGTTTAGAAATTATTGTGGCATTTATATTTGTTATAATGTTGTTTGTTTCCCCAGTTGTCTTCATTTGTTTAGTCTTGGGATTTGTTTTTAATAGTACTTATTTCAGAATAAGAATAAAAAACAACCATAATATTCTTTTCTTTTGAAGGTAACTCTTGACTATTTAAGCTTAATTTTTCAAGTGACTGCACAAATATATTTAGTGTGTTTTTGGTAGCAGTCATGATTTTTTCAGTCCTTTATTAGCATCTCGCTTTTTCTAGGGTTTTTTCCTATTTACATTTTCAGTTTTGTGTAATTCAGCAACTAATAACCAAAATGATTTTTTTTTTTTTGCAAGATAGAGAGTAAGTGCAAGTGGAGAAGGATAAGGGGAGAGGGAGAGAGAGAATCTCAAGCAGGGTCCATGCATAGCACAGAGTACTACATGGGGCTTGATCTCAAGACCTTGAGTTCATGACCTGTGCCAAAATCAAGGGTTGGACGCTTAACCTCCTGAGTCACCCAGGTGCCCCCCAAATGAAAATTTTAAGTTTCATTTTAGTTAGAATCTAAAAGATGGAAATAGAACCTGAAGCCTGAAAGCAGCCAATTTTAAGAAGAATGATTAGTTTAAAAAGCTTTAACCCTATGCTTAAGCATAATGGAATTAGAAAGCTACCACTTTTAAAATCCCCGATGCAATGTAAATATTATTTATCAGGACAACCATTTCCTGCATTTGAACGCATGCCATTAAGAAGTAATGAGAGTTCTATTTTGAAGAATGTCTCATTACTTTATTAGTAAGTAAGCTATAAATTACTTTGAAGCATCAAGGAATTCATAGTGTTGTTGATTATTTTTACTTTTGCAAGGTTTAATAGTTACTCAAAATATTTTAAAATCCTTTGAGTAAAAAAGTCCTCTGTTTTTTATACACACACACACACACAACACACACACACATATATTTTTCTGTTTTTAACTGTTTTGTTCTTCTTAATATAGTTGGATTAGAGGGGGTTGTGAGAGAATTGTAATTTTTGATGTATAAAAATCTGTTTTGTGAGTGCAAATTATGTATTGAGACTCTTTTCCTAGAATATAATTTAAAAGCACTCAGCAATCTAATTATCTTTGCCTTTACTTAAAAAAAAAATTTAGAATAACAACTTTGCCTTTTCCAAGAGTATTAGTTTGCAGAAAAATACCTGGTGTCATTGTATTACTGAAGAGAAGAGTGGGATCCTATTCTATTAATGGTTTCTATTTTTCTTTTTGTCTGTTTTATATCAATAGTTAGTACTTTTTTTTCCCTATTATGGCATTATTTTATATTCTTATGGACATTATGTAAAAACAGTAAAGTATTACAAAATTCGTTTTTAAATTACTTCAAGAGCCCTGCTTGCAAAGTTTATCATGCTAACTTATCTAAATACAGACCAAAAACCAATGAAAAACTTAGTGTTTTCTTCTTCCTAAAGTAAAATAGAATAATGTCTACTATTATAAAATAATGCAATGGATAGCATGCTTAAAAGCAGTCTAGTTTCCCTATAAACAAGGAAGCAAAAATAAATATCCAATATTTCTGATGCTCATTCTAAGTCTTCTTGTTACATATTAAATTTCAGAAAAATCCTGCCCACCAGTAAGTTGTAAGATGGGAATTCGCAAACCACAAACATTAGTATCATTTTGAAAAATTACTTTTATCTTCTTCAGAAATATGACATGTCAAATATTAAAATAGAGTAAGTTTTCTGTGGTCTTTTAAATTGCAGATCCCTCAAAGTGGGTGTTTTTCTTTAATTTTCAAAGGCTATCTAGACAATTTTGATATCTGCAAAATATTTAAAACTTTTGAAAGACTAATAACTGTTAATAATTAAAGGCCTCAGATTCTGGTATTCCTTTATATTTTGGGTTTTTTTTTTTTGGTTTTTTTTCTTTACCTCCAGTTGTCCTACAATTATTGAGGTAAATGTGTTAAAAAGTAGTTTGTCACATCAGTAACAGTGTTGGCATTTAATGACCTAGAAAAGATGAAGACGCTAAACAACTCTAATTTTCTTCTATTATATTAACAAGTTTGAAAAATTTTCTCAGGTGGTAGCTTGCAGCTATATTGAGTACTTCTTAATGTTTCATTTGTGATTATTTCACACTGAACCAGAAAGATAGCAGAAAGATGTAAAATATCTGACACATGGGGAATTTTCTGCAGAATATGTTTATATGTTACTTTTCCTTGGGAAAATAATACTTAAATATGGTCTGTATTTAAATATAAAGTGAATATAGTCAATCCAGCACCAATTCCTATTAATTATTGATTTTATGTCCTACGTTTTTCTCACTTTCATCCATATCCTCTCCATCTTCACTAATCCATCCTCTCTGGGCTTCTGTCGTCTCTCACCTTGATGACTTCTGTAGTATTGTAACAGAGGTACCAGCATCCAACCTGCTCCATCCTATTCTAACCCCCTTAGGTAGCTAGAAATGCAGCCTGGTTAGTTTCATTCTCAGACCCTGTCTGTGAAAAACAACGACAATCCAAAATGAATGAATGGAATGAATGATTGGATGGGTGGACAGGAAGAAGAAGAGAATAGAGGGAAAAAGGAAAAGAAAGCCATTCATAGTTTTCCAGGCTCCTCTACAGAGTGAAGAGAATACACCTCCTAGAAGGGGCTGAAAGGCTGTGCATAGTCCGTCCCTGGCCATCTCATTTCCACCAGACTCCAGTGCTCCCATCCTCTTTGCTCTAGCCATGCACGCTGCCTGTCTTCATTCTTTCATCCACGTTTCCCCTATCTGTTCTGTGTTTATGTTTCACTTCTGCCTGTAACTGTCTTTCTTTCTCTTCAACTAATTAATGCCTTTTCATCTTTAAGACAATAAATCAAACTCCGCTTTCTTAATAACGCCTTTTCCGATTTCTCTAGTTAGGTCAAATTTTCCTATTATGATTTGTTGCATCACTGGATGGTATCTAAGTAGTAAGTTATCCTTAATAGCTTATCAGAAGTAAAATTTTGTATTTTACAGTTTAATTGTATAATGCCTATTGCCACTCCACCCGCATTACAATGTAAGCCTTACCAGATCGAGGGTGTTATCTGTCTGCCTTTATCTTTCCTCACCATTGTACAGCACATAGCATAGTGTCTGGTATATTACAGTGAGGAACAAGAGGGTGATGCTGATGATATTAGAAAAACTAATTGATCCCTATTATACATCAGGCATTATTCTAAGTATTTTATGTGAATTATGTGTTTCATTTTCATTTTACCCCCCGATATGTAGGTACTGTTATTTTCTTCATTTTATTATGGAGGAAACTAAGATTGTGGTAACATATACACAATAAATATTTTTTTTAAGATTTTATTTATTTATTTGACAGAGAGAGATCATAAGTAGGCAGAGAGGCAGACAGAGAGAGTGAGAGGGAAGCAGGCTCCCTGCTGAGCAGAGAGCCCGATGTGGGACTCGATCCCAGGACTCTGAGATCATGACCTGAGCTGAAGGCAGCAGCTTAAACCACTGAGCCACCCAGGCGCCCCCACAATAAATATTTGATAAGAACATCACTGAAGGACATTGAATGTGTTCTCATTACACATTCACAATGTATCAGAGGTAATGTATTTATAAATGAGACATGCCCATAAGGATACTTAGATTTAGAAGTATCAATAAATTGTGTTTGGGCACCTGGGTGGCTCAGTGGGTTAAAGCCTCTGCCTTCGGCTCAGGTCGTGATCCCAGGGTCCTGGGATTGAGCCCCACATCCGGCTCTCTGCTCCGCAGGGAGCCTGCTTCCTCCTCTCTCTCTGCCTGCCTCTCTGCCTAGTTGTGATTTCTGTCTGTCAGATAAGTAAAATATTAAAAAAAATAAAAAGAAATAAAAAGAAATTGTGTTTATAGAAGTAAAGGTTTCAGTCCATTAATAGGAATACCTACTCTTTTTCCTTGCTTTGGAGGAAATTAAGTTTAAAAACCTTAGCTATTGCCTTATGAGACAGAAGGAAGAGAAATGCTGACCTGCTTTCTTGGTAAAGGACTGGGGTGGCCTTGGTGGAGTTGGGGTGGGAGGACAGGAAAGA
This sequence comes from Meles meles, assembly GCF_922984935.1. NCBI lineage: Eukaryota > Metazoa > Chordata > Mammalia > Carnivora > Mustelidae > Meles > Meles meles. The sequence continues at coordinate 31,269,704 of NC_060070.1, forward strand.
AGAATTATAAAAATCTCTGACTCCTGCTTACAGGCTGTTCAAATTGTATTCATTCCTCTTTGAGTGGTGCTCTGAGATACAATTCTGCTCTTCCCAAAAAGACAAGGATCCAGCCACTTAGTTTAAATTAATCCAGGAAGAGCCATTAAGATCTCATCTTTTCTTTACAACATTCATTTAAGGTAAATAACATGTGGCTACTGCGATTTTCATCCCCAAGGCATACGATAAGCAGTGTGGGTGCTAGTGTCTTCTTTGTCCAGGATTCAGTAAATGGGTCTCCTGCCTTGAATAAGCTTTTAAATTTTTCTGTTTGGTAAATGTCCAAGAACAGATTAGAGAGGAGAGTATTCCTCTGCCTAATTCACAAAATCTGTATGTGACAGTATATTAAACATAACTTTTTAAACCCAATGATCTATATAGAACATAAATTATATAAATCCTACTATTAAATATAGAAATATTTTGTTTTATATTAGTCAAGAAGAGTTACCACTAGTATTAGGAGATTAATAATTACCTGCAAAAAACTATAATTCATCAACAGTTCTTGAGTATGTACCATGTACCAGACCGCTTAAGCAAGCAGTATAGTGTAATAAATGTTGAGATAGAAAATATGGGCACAGAGATGCCAGAGAAGCTTATGAAAGGGAAATATTAGTAGGGTATTTTAGTTTAAGAAAAGCCTCCTAAACATTTCACCTCAAGACCTGGAGAATGTAGAGGAGTTTGTGTGTGTGTATTTTCTTTTAATAAAAATAGAATCATACTTTATGTATACATTTATGTGTATCTTTGCATAAAATGCATACTATTTGGGGCTTTTTCACTTAATATCAATATGCATAGATCTATATTATTGCCTTCTAAGAAAACTTCATGAATGTCTATTCGTGTGTTCAGGCCTTTTTTCGAATTCTGGAAGTGAGATTGCTGAACCTAGGATTTGTGCATTTTAAATTTTGAAAGATTTTGCCTCCAAATTACCTCCAAAATGACAACACTAGTTATGTAATATCTCTATTAAAAGTTTAGGTTATGCAATTTGATGATATAAACACTAAATACAAGAAGAGACAATTCTTACGAGGGGAAAATACACAGTTGCAAAAAGAAATAAGATATTAAGCATCATTAACAAATACTAATCAAGATACAGAACTGTGTCTCCATGATGAATTAGTGAAGGTAATGAAAACATCCCATGGAGGCAAAACTACAGTGTAACTTCAGCTCCCAACCATTGCTGTTAGTGTAGTGAAACCATTATGGCTAGTGCTGTGCTTAAAAGAAATCTGGATAGTTTGGTGAAAACAGTTTAGTTAACCAAAGAGAGAATAGCTGCTGGAGTCCTGAGGTCCTGCATACTTGGCAGATTTAGCCTTTTTTTTTTTTTTTTTTTTAATTACTCAAGGTGCAATACCAGAATCACACAGAGAGAGAGAGAGATCACAAGTAGGCAGAGAGGCGAGGCAGAGAGAGAGAGGAGGAAGCAAGCTTCCTGCTGCGCAGAGAGACCTATATGGGGCTCGATCCCAGGACCCCAGGACCATGACCTGGGCTGAAGGCAGACGCTTTAACCCACTGAGCCACCCAGGCGCCCCTCATTGCGGTTTTGATTTGCCTTTCTGTGGTTAGTGATATTGAGTACGTTCGCTTGTACAGTGGGCCAGGGTTCACAGAAGCCTGCTGCTGGCCTGTGGCATGGATGCTTCCTGGGGCTGCGGGAACTGCCGTGGGCTGCCAGACCAGTGGGTACTGGGGTGTACCAGGCGCCTAGGTTTGCAGGAACCAGCAGGGAGTACCTAAAGACCTTGGGAGTTGGCCTGGTGCTGGAGAAGGGGGGCCTGTAATGAAAAGAGACATCTGTTTACTTTCTTTCTCCAGTGGGGGAAGGTATCTGTCTCTCTGCCCTGGGCTGCCTGGGCTTAAAGTTGGGGTGATAGGGGACGCCGTGAATCTATCTTTCCTACTCTCCTTAGTACATATTTTCTTATTTCTGCACTTCACCCACGTGCTGTAATCCTTCACCTGCAATCCTTAGCTCTTGTGAAGTTATTTTCATGCACAGATATTTGTTCAAATTGGTGTTTCTGGGGAGGGGACAAACACTACAAGTTCCAATGCTACCATTTTGCTGATATCACTCCCAGTTTTTCTTTTTCACATGGGTGTCAGGTAGGCTTGCAGTAAGGTTTTTGCTTCATCACAGATACTGTATTTCCTTGGGGCATATTTGTTTTTCTCCTTTAACACTTTTCTAAGCCTCTACTTTAGAGTTTGTGGATTTCTGTTTAAGGCACTTCAAAGCTAGTAACAAGTAACTGTTGTTTGGTCTTTTTTGTTTTGTTTTGTTTTGGTGCTCTAACTTTGTAAGATTATAGGAAATGGAGGAAAAATGCAGAAAAATATATAATTTCATTTGGATCTGCTCCATAGTCGTATTGGCTCTGGGTATGTAGTTTTTACCCTGAGTTGTGCGCAGAGGCAGCATCAGTTGGTTCAACAGGGTCAGCTGCCCATTCATTGACCATTTCATTTTGTAACATGTAAGAAAGAGTTTGAGCCCCATTTCATTTCTTCTTTGCTGTGTTTTTCCTTATCGTATAAGCTTCTAAACTTCTTGCCTTTATCTTTGTATTCCTAAATGCAGACACCTGTCTGTAGACATTGAGTTATTTACAGACGCCCACAGAGAAGCTCTCCCTTGGATAACTGTAAGTTGTGATTAAATAGAACACTGCCTTTGTTATTTTTCCAAATAATATAGAAAGGATTTAAATGATAGAAGTAGGTATACAATAAGAACAGGTAATTTTCTTAATTACAGTAGTCTACAGCAGCTAAGGTTTTGCCATAATTTGTTGATGTTAGAATCATATCTTCATCTGTCTCTCCTGTCCAGTGGTAGACCGCAAACAAACTTTTGATTAATTGTTCTTGAATTGGCAAAACCTCTAAGTAGTGAATGTGTGGTATTAGTTCAGAGAGTTAAAATTGGTAATTTGAATTACTTCAGAATTACTACAGAATACATTTTTTAGCTCATCGCATTTGAGGTTTTAGCAGTTTGGCATTGCAATTTATGACATTTTAAAGTGTTTTAGTAAGAAATTGATCCTCAAATTGAGCCTTGCACATGTGCAGGAAAGAGAAAGAAGAAAAAAAAAAAAACTATAGCAAACCGAGGAAACCTATACTCTATGAGTCATACCCCAACTGTACAGAATAAAACTTACCACAGGGCAAGTTTCTACCACAAATTATTCACATGTCAAAAATCTGTCTTTATGAGTAAACTGAAGAGGAATCATTGCAAATTGTTTCAGACCCTTGTTCTATGAGACTTTAATGGAATGAAATACTGTGGTATTATGGAAAAGCACTTATTTTTTATTTTTATTTTTTATTATGTTCAGTTAGCCACTATATAGTACATCATTAGTTTTTGATGTAGTGCTCAATGATTCATTAGTTGCATATAACACCCAGTGCTCATCATTACACGTGCCCTCCTCTATACCCATCATGTGGCTATGCCATCCCCCCACCGTCCTCCCCTCTGAAACCCCATTTGTTTCTTGGAATTCATAGTCTCTCATGATTCGTCTCCCTCTCTGATGTCTTCCCCTTCAGTTTTCCCTCCTTTCCCCTGTGGTCTTCCGCACTGTTCTTATGTTCCATGTATGAGTGAAGCCATATGATAGTTGTCTTTCTCTGCTTGACTTATTTCACTTAGCGTAATCCCCTCCAGTTCCATACGTTGATGCAAATAGTGGGTATTCATCCTTTCTGATGGCTGAATAATATTCCATTGTATACATGGACCACATTTTCTTTATCTGTTCATCTGTTGAAGGGCATCTCCAGAGTTTGGTTAATGTAGACATTGCTGCTATGAACATTGAGGTGCACATACCCCTTCTTTTCACTACATCTGTATGTTTGGGATAAATACATACTGGTATACTTGCTGGGTCGTAAGGTAACTTTATTTTTTTCAACATCTTAAAGAACCTCCATACTATTTTCCAGAGTGGCTATACTAGCTTGCATTGCCACCAACAGTGTAAGAGGGTTCCCCTTTCTCCACATCCTCTCCAACATTTGTTGTTTCCTGTTTTGTTAATTTTTGCCATTCTGACTGGTGTAAAGTGGTATCTCATTGTGGTTTTGATTTTTATTTCCCTGATGGCTAGTGATGTTGAACATTTTTTCATGTGTCTGTTAACCATTTGTATGTCTTCTTTGAAGAAATGTCTGTTCATGTCTTCTGCCCATTTTTTGACTGGATTATTGTTTTTTGAGTGTTGAGTTTGAGAAAATCTTCATAGATCTTGTATATCAGCCCTTTATCTGTAATGTCATTTGCACATAACTTCTCCCATTGTGTGGGTTGCCTCTTAGTTTTGTTGACTGTTTCCTTTGTGGTACAGAAGCTTTTTATCTTGATGATGTCCCAAAAGTTCATTTTTGCTTTTGTTTCCTTTGCCTTTGGAGACGTGTCTTAAAAGAAGTTGCTGTGGCTAATGTTGAAAAGGTTACTGCTTGTGTTCTCCTCTATGATTTTGATGAATTCCTGTCTCATACTGAAGTCTTTCATCAATTTTCAGTTTATCTTTGTGTATGGTATAAGAGAACAGTCCAGTTTCATTCTTCTGTATGTAACTGTCCAATATTCTCAGCACCCGTTATTGAAGAGACTATCTTCATTCCATTGGATATTTTTTCCTAATTTGTGAAATACTAGTTGACCATAGAGTTGAGGGTCCATTTCTGGAGTCTCTTTTCTGTTCCACTGGTCTTTGTGTCTGTTTTTGTGCCAGTACTATCCTGTCTTGGTGATCACAGATTTGTAATATAGCTTGGAGTTAGGCAACATGATGCCTGCAGCTTTATTTTTCTTTTTAATCATTTCCTTGGTGATTTGGTGTCTTTTCTGGTTCCATACAAATTTTAGGATTGTTTATTCCAGGTCCTTAAAAAATGCCAGTGGTATTTAAATAAGGATGGCATTGAAAGTGTAGATTGCTCTGGGCAGAATAGACATTTTAACAATGTTTATTCTTCCAATCCATGAGCATGGATTGCTTTTCCATCTTTTTGTGTCTTCCTCAATTTCTTTCATAAGCGTTCTGTAGTTTCTGGACAGTAGATCCTTTACCTTTTTGGTTAGGTTTATTCCTAGGTATCTTACAATTTTTGGTGCTATTGAAAATGGAATCTATTCCTTAATTTCTCTTTCTAGTTACATTGTTAGTGTATAGAAAAACAGCTGATTTCTGTGCATCAATTTTGTACCCTGACACATTGCTGAATTGCTCTATGAGGTCTAGTAATTTGGGGGTGGAGTCTTGGGTTTTTCATATAAAAGTATCATGTCACCTGTGAAGAGGGAGAGCTTGACTTCTTTGCAAATCTGAATTCCTTTTATTTCTTTTTGTTGTCTGATTGCTGAAGCTAGGACTTACAATACTATGTTGAATAGTAGTGGTAAGAGTGGGCATCCCTGTCATGTTCCTGACCTTAAGGAAAAACCTCTCAGCTTTACTCCATTGAGAATGATATTCATTGTGGGCTTTTCATAGATGGTTTTTATGATATTGAGGAATGTTCCCTTTATCCCTACACTCTGAAGAGTTTTAATGAGGAAACGATGTTGTATTTTGTCAAAAGCTTTTTCTGAATCAATTTAAAGGATCATATGGTTCTTATCTTTTGTTAATGTGCTCTATCATATTGATTGATTTTGAATGTTGAATCACCTTTGCATCTCAGGAACAAGTCCCACTTGGTCATGGTGAATAATCCTTCTAATGTACTGTTGGAGCCTATTGGCCAGGATCTTGTTGGATATTTTGGCATCCATGTTCATCAGGGATATTGGTCTGTAATTCTCCTTTTTGATGGGGTCTTTGCCTGGTTTTGGAATCGGGTTACTGCTGGCTTCATGGAACAAGTTTGGAAGTTTTCCTTCTGTTTCTGATTTTTGAAAGAGCTTCAGGAGAATAGGTATGATTTCTTCTTTAAATGTTTGGTAGAATTCCCCTGGGAAGCTGTCTGGCCCTGGACTCTTGTTTTTTGGGAGGTTTTTGATCACTGCTTCAATTTTATTACTGGTTATTGGTCTATTCAGATTGTCTATTTCTTCCTATTTCAATCTAGGTAGTTTATAAATTTCCAGGAAGGCATCCATTTCTTCTAGATTGCTTAATTTGTTGACATAGAGTTGCTGGTATTAATTTCTAATAATTGTTTCTATTTCCTTGGTGTTAGTCATGAACTCTCCTCTTTCACTCATGATTTTATTAATTTGGGTCCTTTCTCTTTTCTTTTGGGTAAGTCTGTACAGAGGTTTATCGATCTTATTAATTCTTTTCAAAGAAATAGCTTCTAGTTTCGTTGATCTGTTCTACTGTTTTGGTTTTTTTTTAATTTCTATTTCATTCATCTGTGCTCTAATCTTTATTATATCCCTTCTCCTACTTGGTTTAGGTTTTATTTGCTGTTCTTTCTGCAGCTCCTTTAGGTGTAAGATTAGCTTGTGCATTTGGGATTTTTCTAATAATATGAGAGAGGCTTGGATGTCTGTGTATTTCTCTTTTAGGACCACCTTTGCAGTATCCCATAGGATTTGGACCAATGTGTTTTCATTCTCACTAGTTTCCATGAATTTGTTTAAGTTCTTCTTTAATTTCCTGCTTGACCCATTCATTTTTTAGCAGAATGTTCTTTAACTTCCAAGTGTTTACATCCCTTCCAAATTTTTTCTTGTGATTGAGTTCCAGTTTTAAGGCATTGTGGTCTGATAACTTGCAGGGAATAATCTCAATCTTTTGGTAGCAGTTGAGACCTGATTTGTGACCCAGTATGTGGTCTGTTCTGGAGAAAGTTTTGTGTGTACTCAAAAAGAATGAGTATTCTGTTGTCTTAGAGTGGAATGCTCTGTATATATCTGCGAAGTCCATCTAGCCCAATGTGTCATTCAAAGCTCTTTTTTCTTTGTTAATCTTCTGCTTAGATGATCTGTCCATTGCTAGAGTGGAGTGTTAAGATCTCCTGCCATTAATGTATTATTATCAATATGATTATTTTGGTTAACTGCCAGTTTATGTAGTTGCCTGCTCCCATGTTGGTGGCATAGATATTTACAATTGTTAGATTTTCTTATTGGATAGACCCGTTAAGTATGATATAGTTGGACAAACATTTAGAGATTAGAGCAAGATCTTTATGACTTGTATGCACAATATAAACAATTTCTGTATTTTTCTATATTATGTGTAATTAGTTATGTTTTAGTGTAACCAGGTATTGTATCCTTTTAGGCTTATTCTGATGAGGGTAGACTTCAGTATGTATGTCCTGAGATTGTTGGAAAGTGTTTTAAAGTGTTTTAAGTGTTTTAAAGTGTTTTCAACAAAAAGAACTACAAAGAGAATTATACTACAGCTGTAAACATGTGTAGTCTAGCAGGTATTTTAAATGTTTCATCTTTATTCCCAGCACTCTATGCTCTGTTCCTTCAAAAGTTTTCTAATTTCTTATTGAATTACCCTTTGTTTATTTAGTAAATGTTACCTATGAAATATTAACTGAAAATTGTGTGAGAATTTTTTTGCTAACATGAGAATACCAAGATACATTTTAGATTCTGTTCTTTATGCTTTAGCTTGATCATATCTTTACTTTCAACAAAGAATATGAGGTAAGAATACCTCTCTACTTGAAGATTTTCCAATTAATTTCTATATTTTTATTTTATAATTAAAAGCTGTGGTCCTTGACATAAATAAATAAAACTAGAAACTTCAAAAGACTTTGTGCTTTACATGTGTGAGCAAGTACTCATGCATGTGAATTGATGGGAGAAGAAGGAACATAAAAATGTAGAAAAGGTAGACAACTATCATATGATCTCCCTGATATGAGGACATGGAGAAGCAACATGGGGGATTAGGGGGATAGGAGAAGAATAAATGAAACAAGATGGGATTGGGAGGGAGACAAACCATAAATGACTCTTAATCTCACAAAACAAACTGGGGGTTGCTGGGGGGAGGTGGGATTGGGAGAGGGGGAGGGGGCTATGGACATTGGGGAGGTGAGGCGAACCATAAGAGACTATGGACTCTGAAAAACAACCTGAGGGTTTTGAAGGGTCAGGGGTGGGAGGTTGGGGGAACAGGTGGTGGGTAATAGGGAGGGCACGTTTTGCATGGAGCACTGGGTGTTGTGCAAAAACAAGGAATACTGTTATGCTGAAAAAAATAAATAAAATGGGAAAAAAAAATGTAGAAAAGGAAATAATTGGAACTAACTGATTTGTTGTAGTGTCCCCAGGGCGGGTATAATTTGCAAGCTGTCAGATTCCATTATGGGGGCTGTTGCCATCAATCAGAGCTGACATTTGTGTAGCAGAGGTTAGTATAACTGTAATTATATGTATGTTTATTGAATCTAAACAGTGTGACATTTTAGCTTTATTCTTTAAATTAAAACATTCATGTAATCTATACACTTGTTGGTTGAGTGGGTATGTGATTATGTATTTTAAAAAGGAAGATAGAATTCCTAAATCCTACAAACGGTTGCCTGGTTTACATCTATAACATTAGAATGTGTTTTGTAACAATTACAGAATGACTATTTTCATCAGAGAAGATGTATTAAGGAGGTATTCTTGAATATTGCTCTTTAGTTTAATTAAAAGATCACTTCCATTTTCAACTAAGTGTACCATATCCATTAATTATAAGACACATTTTAAAAATTTACTTGATAGTGGAAACAGCCATAAAACAAGTAAAAAATGACAATAAATACATATCTATCAATAATTACTTTGAATGTAAATGGACTGAATGTTCCAATCAAAAGCCATAGGGTGCATTATAAATAAGACCCATTTATTGCTGCCTACAAGAGACTCATTTCACACTGAAAGACACTTGCAGATTGAAAGTAAGAGGATGGAGAAACATTTATCATGCAAATGGATGTTGAAAGAAAGATGGAATAGCAATACTTACATTGGACAAAAGAGACTTTATTTTTTTTTCTTTTTTATTCGTTTATTTGTTTATTTACAGCATAACAGTGTTCATTGTTTTGGAATCACACCCAGTGCTCCATGGTACATGCCCTCCCTATTACCCACCACCTGGTTCCTCAACCTCCCACCCCCCACCCCCCCCCCCCGCCCCTTCAAAACCCTCTGGTTGTTTTTCAGAGTCCATAGTCTCTCATGGTTCATCTCCCCTTCCAGTTTCGCTCAACTCCCTCTCCTCTCCATCTCCCCATGTCCTCCATGTTATTTGTTATGCTCCACAAATAAGTGAGACCATATGATACTTGACTCTCTCTGCTTGACTTATTTCGCTCAGCATAATTTCTTCCAGTCCCGTCCATGTTGCTACAAAAGTTGGGTATTCATCCTTTCTGATGGAGGCATAATACTCTATTGTGTATATGTACCACATCTTCCTTATCCATTCATCCGTTGAAGGGCATCTTGGTTCTTTCCACAGTTTGGGGACCGTAGCCATTGCTGCAATAAACATTGGGGTACAGATGGCCCTTCTTTTCACTACATCTGTATCTTTGGGGTAAATACCCAGCAGTGCAATTCCAGGGTCATAGGGAAGCTCTATTCTTAATTTCTTCAGGAGTCTCCACACTGTTCTCCAAAGTGGCTGCACTAACTTGCATTCCCACCAACAGTGTAAGAGGGTTCCCCTTTCTCCACATCCTCTCCAACACACGTTGTTTCCTGTCTTGCTAATTTTGGCTATTCTAAGTGGTGTCAGGTGGTATCTCGATGTTGTTTTAATTTGAATCTCCCTGATGGCTAGTGATGATGAACATTTTTTCATGTGTCTAATAGTCATTTGTATGTCTTCATTGGAGAAGTGTCTGTTCATATCTTCTGCCCATTTTTCGATATGATTATCTGTTTTGTGTGTGTTGAGTTTGAGAAGTTCTTTATAGATCCTGGATATCAACCTTTTGTCTGTACTGTCATTTGCAAATATCTTCTCCTATTCCGTGGGTTGCCTTTTGGTTTTGTTGACTGTTTCCTTTGCTGTGCAGAAGCTTTTGATCTTGATGAAGTCCCGAAAGTTCATTTTCGCTTTTGTTTCCTTGGCCTTTGGAGACATATCTTGAAAGAAGTTGCTGTGGCTGATATCGAAGAGGTTACTGCCTATGTTCTCCTCTAGGATTCTGATAGATTCCTGTCTCACGTTGAGGTCTTTTATCCATTTCGAGTTTATCTTTGTGTACGGTGTAAGAGAATGGTCAAGTTTCATTCTTCTACATATCGCTGTCCAGTTTTCCCAGCACCATTTATTGAAGAGACTGTCTACAAAAGAGACTTTAAAACAAAACTGTAACAAAAGACAAAGAAGGACACTCTATACGAATAAAAGGGACAATCCAACAAGAGTATATAACAATTGTAAATATTTATGCACCCAAAATGGGAGCACCCAAATACATAAAACAATAACAAGCATGAAGTAATCGATAGTAATACATAATGGTAGAGGATTTTAACATCCCACTTGCATCAATGGACAGATTATCCAAGCAGAAAATGAACAAGGAAATAGTGGCTTTGAAAGACACACTAGACCGGATGAACTTAACATACATATTCAGAACATTCCATCCTAAAACAACATTATATACATTCTTTTCAAGTGCGCATGGAAGATTCTCCAAAATAGGTCACATATTAAGCCACAAAACAAGTCTCACCAAAATCAGAAAAATCAAAGTCATACAAGCATATTTTCAGACCACAACAGTATGTAAATAGAAATCAACCACAAGAAAAAATCTGGAAAGAGAACAAATATGTGAAAGTTAAATAATGTGCTACTAAATAATGAATAGGTCAACTAAGAAATCAAAGAAGAAATCAAAAATCATGTGGAAACAAATGAAAATAGGGGTCCAAAATCTTTGAGACACAGCAAAAGTGGTTCTAAGAGTGAAGTTCATAGCAATACAGGCCTACCTCAAGAAGAAAGAAAAATCCAAATAAACAACCTAACATTACACATAATGGAGCTAGAAAAAGAAGAACAAACCCAGACCCAGCAAAAGGAAAGAAATAATAAAGATTAGAACAGAAATAAATGATGTAGAAACTGAAAAAACAGCAGAACAGGTCAATGAAACAGGAGCTGGTTCTTTGAAAAGATCAGCAAATTTGATAAACCTCTAGCCAGACTCATTGGAAAAAAAAAAAAAAGAGAGAGAAAGAAAATCCAAATAAAATCACTTAAGAAAGAAAAGGAATAACAACCAGCACCAGAAAAATACAAACAATTATAACAGAATATTATGAAAACCTATATTCCAATAAATTGGACAACTTAGAAGAAATTAATAAATTCCTAGAAGCATATAATTTACCAAAACTAAAGCAGGAATAAAGAACGTTTGAACAGACTAATTACCAATAATGAAATTGAATCAGTAATCAAAAAACTCCTAACAAGCAGAAGTCTAGGACCAGACAGCTTCACAAACAAATCCTATAAAACATTTAAAGAGTTATATACATATTCTTTTCAAACTATTCAAAACAATGAAGAGGAAGAAAAACTTCTAAATTTATTCTCTGAGGCCGGTATCACCCTGATACCAAAACCAGATGAAAACACCACAAAAAAAAAAAAAAAAAAAAAGGAAAGAAAAAAGAAAGAAAGAAAGAACTATAGGCCAGTATTTCTGAATACAGATGCAAAAATCCTCAACAAAATATTAGCAAACTGAATCTAACAATATATTTTTAAAAATCATACACATGATCAATTGGGACATATACCTGGCATGAAAGGTGGTTCAGTGTTCTCAAAACAATCAATGTGATATGTCACTTCCATAAGGGATAGGATAAAAACCATATGATCATTTCAATAGATGCCCCAAAACTATTTGACAATGTGCAACATCCATTCATGATAAAAATCCTCTGCAAAATAGGTCTAGAGGGAACATACCTCAACATAGTAAAGGTCTTACATGGAAAACTCACAGCCAATATCATATTCTTCTTTTTTTTTTTTTTTTAAGATTTTATTTATTTGACAGAGAGAGATCACAAGCAGGCAGAGAGGCAGGCAGAGAGAGAGGGAAGCAGGCTCCCGCTGAGCAGAGAGCCTGATGCGGGACTCGATCCCAGGACCCTGAGATCATGACCTGAGCCGAAGGTAGCGGCTTAACCCACTGAGCCACCCAGGTGCCCCCCAATATCATATTCAATGGTGAAAAACTGAGAGTGTTTCCCCTAGGGTCAAGAACAAGAGAAGGATGTCCAGTCTCAGCCCTTCTATTTAAAATAGTACTAGATCTTAGCCACAGCAGTTAGACAACATAAGGAATGAAGGCATCCAGATTGATAAAGAAGGAGCAAAACTATCACTATTTGTAGTTGACATGATACTGTATAGAGAGAAGACCACCAAAAACTTACTGGAACTGATAAGTAAATTCAGTAAAGTTGCAGGATGCAAAATGAATGTACAGAAATCTTTTGCATTTCTACATGCTAAAAATGAAGCAGTAGAAAGTAAAATGTAAAAATAATCCTATTTATAATTACATCAAAAACAATTAAATATTTGGGAATAAACTTAACCCAGGGGGTGAAAGACCTGCACTCTGAAAACTATGAGACACTGATGATGGGCATTCTAGATGATGCAAAGAAATAGAAAAGACATCATGGTCATGGGTTGGAAGAACAAATATTGTTAAAATGTCTCTACTGCCCAAAGCAATATACACATTCAGTGCAATCCCTATCAAAATTCCAACAGTATTTTTCACAGAACTAGAATGAACAATCTAAAATTTGTATGGAACCACAAAAGACCCTGAATAGCCAAAGTAGTCTTGAAAAACGAACAAAACTGGAGGTATCCCTATTCCAGATTTCAAGTAATCTTACAAAGCAGTAGTAATTAAAATAGTATGGTACTGGCATAAGAAGACACATAGATCAATGGAACAGAATAGAAAACCCAGAAGTAAACCCACAACTATATGATCAATGAATGTTCAACAAAGGAGGCAAGAATATACAATGGGAAAAAGTCTTTTCAACAAATGGTGTTGGGAAACTGGACAGCTACATTCAAAAGAATGAAACTGGAGCGCGCTCTTTCACCACACACAAAAATAAATTAAAAATGGATTAGAGACCTAAATATGAGACCTGAAACTGTAAAAATGCTTGGAAGAGAGCACAGGCAATAATTTCTGACATTGGCCATAGCAAAATTTTTCTGGATATGTCTCCTAAGGAAGGGAAATAAAATTAAAAATAAATGAACTATTGGGATTATATCAAAATAAATAGTTCTGCATGGCAAAGGAAACAACAAAACTAAAAGGTAACCCACCTAATGGGAGATGATATTTGCAAATGACATAATGATAAGGTGTTAGTATCCAAAATATATTAAAAAAATACAACTCAACATCCAGAAAATAAACCAATTTAGAAATGGGCAGAAGACATGAGCAGACATTTTTCAAAGAAGACATATATATAGCCAATAGACACATGAAAGGATGCTCAGCATCACTCATCATCAGGGATGTGCAAATCACAACCACAATGAGATCTCAACTCACACCTGTCAGAATAGCTAAAATCAAGAAGCAAGTGTTGAAGAGGATGTTGACAAAGTAACCCTTGTACACTGTTGGTGGGGTTGAAAATTGGTGCAGCCACTGTGGGAAACAGTATGGAGGTTTCCCCAAACGTTCCTCAAAAAATTAAAAATCAAACTAACCTATTATCCCTTAATCAGGCTATTGGGCATTTATCCCCAAAATACCAAAACACTACTTCAAAGCAATACATGCACCCCTGTGTTTAGTGTGACATCATTTACAAAGCCAAACTATGGAAGCAACCCAAGTGTCCATCAATAAATTAATGGATAAAGAGGAAGTGGTATACATAATGGAATATATTCAGTCTTAAAAAAGAATGAAATCTTGCCATTTTCAACAACATGAATAGAGCTAGAGAGTACAATGTTAAGTGAAGTAAGTCAGAGAAATACAAATACCATATGCTCTGATTCATCTGTGGAATTTAAAAAACAAAAAGCAATGGAAAAAAAAAAAAAGGACAGAGGAAACAAACCAAGAAACAGACTGTTAACTACAGAGAACAAACTGATGGTTACTAGAAGGAACCTGGGTGGAAGAATGGATGAAATAGGTGATGGGGATTAAAGAGTCCACTTATCATGAAGAAAAGAAAAGAAAAGAGATACGTGTTTGGTTTTTTTTTTTAACCTTCTTACTGACACTTACAGTGATGGTGTAGCTTATAATAATGGCTCCTGAGATTGGATGAAATAATAGTAATACTATTATTAACCTATGGGATTTTAATGACTATATTTTGGTACTTTCACATTCTGTTTTTTTAAAAAGTCATTTGTGTAATTAGTTTAAACATTTTCCCCCATTTTTTGTAGTCTAAGTATAAAATTTCAAAATCAACTCTAAATTTTATAAAGGCAAGAAAATATGCTTTTATTTTAAAATTTCTTGTATTTATTTAGTATTTTATTTTTATTGCTATAAAATCGGTTTATAACATATTACTTTCAGGTGATCACTATAGTGAGTTTGTTTATCATTCATCACCATATACTGCACCACCTTCACCCGTTTTACCCACCCCCAACCTCTTCCCTTCGGATAACCGCTAATCTGTTCTCTGTATTGTAAGTTGTGTTTGGTCTTGTTTGTTAATTTGTTTTGTTTTTAGATTCCACATATAAGTGAAATCATATGGTACTTGTCATTCTCTAGTTTATTTCACTTAGCATAATATCTTCAGGGTCTATACATGTTATTGTAAATAGTTAAGTTTCCTTCTGTATTTTGTGACTGTTATTCCATTGTGTGTGTACATCTTTCTCCTTCATCCATTGATGAACACTCCATATCTTGGCTATCATAAATAATTTGAAATCAGGGACTATGATGCCTCCCACTTAGTACTTCTTTCTCACGATTGCTTTGTCTATTCCAGGTCTTCTATGATTTCATACATATTTTAGAATTTTTTGTTCTAGTTCTGTGAAAAATGCTGTTAGGATTTTGATATGGATTATGTTGAATCTGTAGATTTTTTTTTTAAAGATTTTATTTATTTATTTGACAGAGAGAGATCATAAGTAAGCAGAGAGGCAGGCAAAGAGAGAGGGAAAAGCAAGCTCCCTGCCAAGCAGAGAGCCCGATGGAGGCCTCGATCCCAGGACCCTGAGATCATGACCTGGGCCGAAGGAAGAGGCTTAACCCACTAAGCCACCCAGATTCCCCAAATATGTAGTTTTTTTTTTTTTTAAGATTTTGTTTATTTATTTGACAGAGAGAGATCACAAGTAGGCAGAGAGGCAGGCAGAGAGAGAGGAGGAAGCAGTCTCCCCGCCGAGCAGAGAGCCCGATGTGGGGCTCGATCCCAGAACCCTGGGATCATGACTTGAGCTGAAGGCAGAGACTTTAACCCACTGAGCCACCCAGGCACCCCCCCCCCTTTTTTTTTGTAGATTTTTTAACAATACTAATTCTTCCAATCCATGAACACGGAATATCTTACTAATTATTAGGGTCTTCATCAATTTCTTTCATTAGTGTCTTATAGTTTTCAGTATGTAGATTTTTCAACTCCTTGGTTAAATTTATTCCCAGGTATTTTATTCATTTTGATGCAATTGTAAATGGGATTGTTTTCTTCATTTTTATTATAGCTTGTTATTAATTTATAGAAATAAAATAGATCCCTATCTATTCATTTGGTATCCTATAACTTTACTGAATTAATTTATTAGTTTTAATAGGGTGGTTTTTTTTTTTTGGTGGAGTCCTTAGGGTTTTCTATATATAGTATCATGTCTTTTGATACTGTTATAGTGACAGTTTCACTACTTCCTTTCCAATTTAGATACCATAGAAATAGAGAGGATCATAAGAGACTACTATGAACAATTATATATCAGCAAATTGGACAACCTAGAAAAAATGGATAAATTCCTAGAAACATACAATCTACTGACTCATGGAGAAAGAGAAAATAAAAACAGACCAATACATCATATTAATAGAATGAAAGAGAAAAATCATACCATAATTTTATTAGGTGTAGAAAAAAAAATTTGACAAAATTCAAATGTCTTCACATTCCCTCATGTTCTTTGCAGCATTATGAACAGTAGCCAAGACATGGGAACAACCCAAGTGTCCCCCAGTGGATGAATGGATAAGGAAAATGTAGTGTATATGTACAGTGGAATATTGATCAGCCGTAGAAAGGAAGGAAACTCAAACTTTTCGACATGAATGGACCTTGAGGACATTATGCTAAGTGAAATAAGACAGAGAATGACCAATACCGTGTGTTCTAACTTAAATGTGGAATATAAAAAAGGATGAACTTAAATAGTAGAGTGGTGGTTGCCAAGGGCTGGAGGTTCGGGAAATGAGGAAATATTGGTCAAGGGATATAAACTGTAAGATGAATATGTTCTCAGGATCTAATGTACAGCATGCTAATTGTAATTTGTAATGCTGTATTATGTATTAATAGAATAAACCTTAAATGTTATCACACACAGGTGATACACACACACACACACACACACACACACACAGGTAGTTGTGTGAGGGGATGGGAGGGTTAATTGACCTTTTTATAGTAATCATTTAAAATTTTATACCTGTCTCAGATCATCACGTGCACCTTAGGTTTACATTTGTTGCATCTCAATATTTCAATAAAGCTGGAAAATAAAAGGAAGGAGAGATAAAGTGACTTCCCATAGGTCTTAGTGTTTTAAAAGGTGAAATAATATTAATATTAATATTAATGTTTAAGTGAACTACCAGATGAATTGTTTCTGCCAGGTCTCTGGTCATTTGGTATTTCTATCAAATGGATAAGCATTTTAAAATTAAAGACACCAAATTTTTGACACAATGGTTGTATATAACATCGTGACTGTGCCATTTTCCCAGTGGACAAGATAAAATTGGAACAGTTTCAAGTAATGATTTTTGTGTTTCTGAGGGAATAAGTACATGTATTGAGAGAAATTTAAGTTGACAGTAAAAATGTTGATGGTTAACCCATGCCCCAATATAAGAGCAGATGGAAATGTCTTGCATGAGTTCCAATTCATTAAGCAAATGTGACACTTCATGTTCTAGACATTTTAAGTTCAGGGAATTGAAGTGATGAAATAGTAATATAAATGAAGCCTCTTCTCACTGTGTTGAAAGTAAAGTATAATAAAATGCTAAAATGGATTTTTAAGGTTTCCTCGGTATAGCTTTCTGATACCTGAAAAATTTGATTTACAATTTGTTGCCACGTTGTCATCCCTGAAAGTTAATTATAAGACAGTATAAGCATCATATTCTAAGTTCATGATGAGGTAGGTAGCCAAGCTTTATTATTTAAAAGTGTACCCTGTGTCATTCCTAACATTCATGACTTAATAAGCTTACTTATTTAAATTTTGATATTAAATATATAGTGTATGAGAATTATTGTTTTGAAAACAGATACGCTTGTCTTCCAGGATTTTGAATGAAAAGGGCTGTTAATAAGTAATCCCTACATTTTGGATTATTCTAAATTTGTCATTATTCAAAGTAGAAGTTCAATTTAAATTTGTTCCAAGAGATTTTAATTCACAGTGAATGTTTTTACCCATTTTAGACCTCAAAATTTTTTATACATGTTTATACTTAATTCCAGCAGCATATCTTTTCTGTAAAATTTGTTGTGATCTCAACATTGCCATTCAGCTTTAGCAACTTTGAACTAAGTAACTTTGGATTTATAGTATTTTGTATCTTAGATATAAATTCCTTAATCCGATTCACTATAGTTTGTTAATTTCTCTTCAAGTACAGCTTCTAAATTTTGTCATTGATACAGTTCATTTCATAATGGTATCAGTGGTATCTCTAATAACGCAACAGGTCATATTGGCATATCATATTTTGGATTTGTTCAGGAGTTTATATATAAGTTGTACCAATCTAAAAAATAAAAATTATTAAAAAACAAGGTAATTATTGTCCCCATAGGTAACTTAACCAGATGTGAAACAACAAAAATGTTGAGAGAACACTCTAACCCTCATCTCAGTGAACCCCTTCAAAGCACAGTATCATCGGTCTCTAATTCTGATCTACTGGCCATGAGAAACTGTAGTTTTGATTTATTTAGTATTTGAATTATCCACATATTGGCTTGTTTCCTAATGTAGTATTACTATAGTAGAAGGTATTATTAAACTTGTCATCTTTTTCTCTGCAACAGGATGATTTTAGAGGAGACAAACAATTTAATATGTGAAAAGCAGAGAGAATTATCATTACAGTTTCATGTTAAATGGTCTGCTACTGGGAGGCTCACATAAATGCCTCCGGCTTAACCTCCTGCTCTACACACCCTGGAATCTCCAGTGACTGTCTTTGGGTTGCAGTTGTGGGCCAGTTAGGCTGTATTGTATGTATTAGTTTTTGGTACAAAATAGTGCATATACTAGTTGATATTAAGGGACAATTTTTTGAAAACTGTGTGTCCGTAGTAAAGTTTCCTTCACATTTGGGTAGGTATAAACCATTCCTGGAGTGGATTCTTGGTTTCCTTCTTATTGCTTTTCAACATTTGGTTCACTTCGTTGTCCCTTTTCAGGTAAAGGCCATTATCATTGCGTGCAGTTTAAAAGATAGAATCGTTTGTTTTTGTTTTGTTTATTTTTTTTAAGATTTTATTTATGCGAGACAGGGAGGGGCAGAGGGAGAGGGACAAGCCGACTCCCCGTCTAGCAGAGAGCCCAAAGCAGGTTCAATCCCACGACTCTGGGATTATGACCTGAGCCACCCAGGCACCCAGAATCATTTTTTTTTTTTATATCATAAGACACTTTTCAAAAAAGTTTTGTATTTTGTACACTTTACTATAATTTTTTGATAGACTATTATCATTGAGTTTTAAATAACTGCTTAATGTCACAACTTACGTGAAGCTAAATGAAATGAAATATTACTCTTGAAATGACAGTGTCTACAGTGAATTACATATCATTCTGGGATATTTTAAATACTTTTTATTTGATCTGTATAAAGGTTGCCAATCATAATTCTTTTTGAATGACACATTTGTAATTTATATAAACTATGTGACTTTTTCTCTTTTTTAATTTATCTTATCTTACAGATGCTTGTGACCACCCCAGAAAAATGGGATGTAGTGACAAGAAAGAGTGTCGGAGATGTAGCTCTTTCCCAGATTGTAAAGCTCCTTATTCTTGATGAAGTTCATTTGCTGCATGAAGATAGAGGACCAGTCTTAGAAAGCATAGTGGCACGTACTTTACGGCAGGTAAGTGGAAGTTATTTTTAAGCCGTTTTTAAGGGATGTTTTTAAGCTTAAATATAGCATTCGAAAATATTAATATATATTATTCATGGGAATAAAGATAATTTTAACATGGAGAAAACTTTAGGTATTTTATTTTCTTATTGAAAGTACTCTTTCTTCCTTCCTTACAAGTCTTATTTTATTGAAGTCTCTAAAAATTAACCGAAGTAAATACAAGAAAACTTCTAAACCGTTGTTGCAAAGCCAAGTGTAATATTGTCTAAGAAGTATTAAAGATGTAACAGAACATGGGCAAATATTAGTGATTTCCTCCATTTCTCTCCCTGCCTTCTACCCTCTGAAAAAATCTGAACATGATTTATAAACTTTCTGGTATACTAGATAAAATAAAATATAAGGTCACCTCGTATGCATAATCTTAATCATTATTTTTTTAAAAAGACATGTGCACGGTCTCTAGTTTTGGAGCTTTGTGGCTATTCATAAATAGTTCAAACAAAGACTGGTAAATTTACCAGTGTATCATGATTATTTTCTTCTAGCCCCTCTTTTCATTAAGTAAAAAGATAAAGTGTCCTAGAATGCCCATGAGTATTAAAAATGATGTTTGTTGTTAGATTGTACCTGTATAGAAAATAAATGAAAACTAGTTTTTTTTTTAAGATTTTTTTTTTTTTATTTATTCATTTGACAGACAGAGATCACAAGGAGGCAGAGAGGCAGGCAGAGAGAGAGGAGGAAGAAGGCTCTCTGCCGAGCAGAGAGCCTGATGCGGGGCTCAATCCCAGGACCCTGAGATCATGACCTGAGCCAAAGGCAGAGGCTTAAGCCACTGCGCCACCCAGGTGCCCCTGAAAACTAGTTTTATCATTTCTTTTATACTTCATATGCTAAACAGCTCTGGTCCAGGTCTAGGTATGGGAATTTAATATAAAAAATGGAGTGCAAAATTTTAAGAAGTTAATATTGCATTTTAAAATGCCTTAAAATAGTGTGTTTTCATCTGGTAAATCCACCATAAAATTCTAAATGGTTAATAATTTAGCTGTATCAGGGATGCGTGGTTGGCTCAGTTTGTTGGGCATCTGCCTTTGGCTCGGGTCATGTACCCAGGGTCCTGGGATGGAGTCCAGCATCAGGCTCCCTCTCTGCTTAGTGGGGAGCAAGCTTCTCCCTCTGCCTCTGCCCCTCCCCCAGCTCCTGAGAGCTTTCTCTGTCTCTCAAATAAACAAATAAAACATTTTTTAAAAAATGATAATTTAGCTATATCAAACAAAACTCTCTTAGTACATTAAAGAAGACATGAGAGGATTTTTTCATAACCTTGAGGTAGAGAACCTCTAAGCAAAATGGAAAACTCCAAAGGTTGTAAAGGGAATATGTGGCCAGTAAAGACTCCTCCAAAAAGTTAAAAAATAAGACAAAATACCAAATTATTTGTAGCACATAAAATAAATGTCTTTTATATTTAATAGTTATTAGAAATTAATAGAAATACAAACTTTAAAAATTTGGAAAAATCATTTCACAGTAAAAATAAACATACTGAGCATTATAGAAAAGATGCTTAAAGGGACATGAGAGTTTTATCAGATTGACAAAAGTGAAAAAGAATGTAATTTGAAAGCACCCGCTAAAATCAACTCTGTGGGGGCACCTGGGTGGCTCAGTCGGTTAAATGTCTGCCTTCGGCTTAGGTCGTGATCCCAGGGTCCTGGGATCAAGCCCCTCATAGGGCTCTCTGCTCAGCAGGGAGCCTGCTTCTCCCTCCCCCTTTGCCTGCTGCTCTGCCTGCTTGTGCTCTTCTATCTCTCTGTCAAATAAATAAATAAAATCTTTAAAAACAATAAAATCAACCCTCTGTTTTTTACTTCTAGGGGGCTAATGTATGGAAATAATAGCACAAACATATAGATATAATAACACCAGTGTTCAGTGTAGCTTTCTTGTTAATGCAAAATATGTTAGAAGCAACCGAGATGTCCAATAAAAGATAAAGTGGTTTAATAAATTATATTCATACCATAAAATGCTACATTACAGCCTTTAAAAAGAATGAGGTAGAGCTGTATGAACTGGACTTGAAAGGTAGATTATATTCTTATTGAAATAGGAAGCTGTCCTCTATATATAGCACAATCCCATTTATGTAAAGGAAAAATGTACTATATATTTAGTTTCTCATTCATTAAACTAGTGAACATATGCCAACCACATAGTTCTAGGTGCTATGGGTATAGTTAACAGAGTTCTTGCTTATCTTTAGATTTTAGGTTTGGGTAGAGTTGGATGCATATTCACAGAAGGATGTGCTACAAATTATAAAGTTACTTTGGTAACAGAGATGGAATTCAACAGTTGTTTGGGACATGTTCATATTTTACCATATTAATTTAAAAAACATATATATATATATATATATATACACATAAACACACATGAACAAAGTACAAAAGGTTGAAATACTCAAAATGACAAAAATCAGAGATTTTAGCTAATACCCAGCTTAAGAATTTCAAGGATACAGAGAGTTGTGAGACACAGGTGAAGCATGGAGAAGCCTGGAACTGCTGTCACTGCTTTCCAGGTCCTTTCTTGCCATTTTGGATTGTCTCCAGCCCAGATTTCACATAGGAGGTCTCAAAAAGAAGCACGCAGGGCATCATCTGCAGAAAAGAGAGCTATTTTAATCATTAAATGTTTTATTTTATAGCATGATACTTATATAGCTTAGTGATGTTTTTCAGGGAGCCATGCCATAGGAATCCATACATTCTAGGATTATTTACGTTGAGCCACCTAGAGAGACCACATCCATCAGCTAAAAGCATTATGAAGATAAGCACTTTCCCATAACTAGAGAACATTAGAGGCCAAGTGAATATCCTTAGTACATTTACCAGAAGGTCTGCGATTAGCAAGTTTACAAGGGAATTTGACTAGGACATCTTTCCCGAGTACCTCCAGTTAAGGGAGCAAATAGATTGCAGACCTGCTGCTAATACTTCTGTATATATGTACACAGACACATGACATTATGTATTTCTCATATATTTATGCAATATAAATTTATAAATATTTTGTTAACTATTTGTAAAGGTATAATTTTCCATATATATTCTGTTCTAAACCATATAAAGTTAAATGTATATAAACTAAATATATAAAATGTATTACAGGTTTGCTTATTACATATGTAATACAATTTTAGGTATGATACAGGAATATAGTATATAATATATATAACATCTAAATATATAATATATATGATAATATATTTATCATACACAGTGATATCTCTCATCACATAATGAAACTCCACTTCTATGGTTTAGCACTATTATGCTCATGAACTATTGATGGATTGCTCTTTGTTATCTAAAAAAAAAGTTAAATTCCTTATCTGGACATTAAAGACTATTGTGATCTATTTGTCTAACTTTAACTTCTACACATTCCTTAGCTGTAATAGGTTCCAGCCACACAAAACTATGCATTCCTTCTTCTCTATTTCCTTTCCAATACCATTGACTCTTTTCCAGAGATGAAATTCATCTCACTGGAGACAGAATGTGTTATCAGTTATGAGATTAAAGGTTATAAATACAGAATTACATATCTTCATCACTCCACACATTCATCTGTTGAAAACCTGATATCCTTTTGAATCTGCCAGATATCACTTCTGATTTTAAGTGTTTCCTAGTACAAAATTCAAAATGAATTACACCTTTTCAGGATTCCCTCTGCTCCTTTACACAGTTTTAGCCCTTACGACTATTGTCATTATAATTTCACAACTTGCTATAATTAATTCTGTCTTCACTTGTATCCTTTACTAGATTTTAATACCCGTGATAGAAGGATGTATGCGATTCTTCTTATTTCTTAATATGCTATGACAAAGCTCAGAACTGTGGTTAATAAAAAGCAAAAATTCCTGTTTTTATTTGTTCCTTTTAATTACCAGATGTTCCCAGTAGATGGCAGTGTTTTATATAGCACATCAACATTTGTAACTGGAAGTACCATTAGAAGCTATTCTAATACAGTGTTAGTTGTGTTCAGGTTCAGGTTCTGTGAATTGGTATTAGGGACCAAATTCACAACACACTTGGCATAACTGACAGGAATTTGGAAGAGAAAATTGTAATAAAGTCAAAATCTGTTGTATATAACAACACTGAACTAATACTAGTTGTCTTCTTAACTGTCATAACTTTGTTTTTATCTAGGGGCAAATATCATTAAAAACTTACTGCATAGTTTTGGGCTAATGATACAGAAGAAGCTGTAAAATATTAAAATTTTTATAGTTTTCGGGGTGCCTGGGTGGCTCAGTGGGTTAAGCCTCTGCCTTCAGCTCAGGTCATGGTCTCAGGGTCCTGGGATTGAGCCCCGCATCGGGGTCCTTGCTCAACGGGAATCCTGCTTCTTCTTCTCCCCTGCCTGCAACTCTGCCTACTTGTGCTCTCCCTCCACCTCTCTGTCAAATAAATAAATAAAACCTTTAAAAATTTTTTTTGTAGTTTTCAAATTAATACTTTTTAGGTAAGTGTGTATAGTTTATAGACCTTTGAGATTTGGTTTAACATAAACTTCCAACTTAATCTCATTTAAAAGAAAGTAATTCACATATAGGCTGTTATATATATATTGAGAATAATAGGATTATACTTTTAGATAAAAAATAGAGTAGTTTTAAATTGGATTTTTCACAGAAAAATATCTGGTGTTTGCAGAGTATCATGTATTTGACATGGAAATACTCTAAAAATACGTTCAGTAACTTTTATGTTGTAAATAATTTATTTTTTTTAAGATTATATTTATTTATTTGACAGAAATCACAAGTAGGCAGAGAGGCAGGCAGAGATAGAGAGGGGGAAGCAGGCTCCTTGCCGAGCAGAGAGTCCAATGAGGGGCTCCATCTCAGGACCCTGGGATCATGACCTGAGCCAAAGGCAGAGGCTTTAACCCACTGAACCACCCAGGTACCCCTGTAAATAATTATTTTAAAGCCAAAAATTACTTTTATTTCCTTTCAAATCACCACCAATACTACATAGAACTATTGTGTGTAATTAAAATCCTCATTCTAATCAGTATAAAATATTCTCATCACAACATGTAAACAAAGTTTCTTAAGTAATAGGTATATTCATTGTTTCCCCCATAGAGGGTTCTCTTGTTTTTAGTTGGGTTTGTTTGGGATTTTGCTGATATTCGTAAGATTTTTTTAGTGAATGCAAATCCTTGGTCAGATGTTGTGTATGTATTTATACTATAATTTTCATCTACCTCTATCATGTTTTAATTCTTTCTCCTTATGTTTTTGCAAACAGTCTCTGTATGTGTAGATTTCTGTCTTATTCATTGTATCCACATTGCCTAAAATTTAGGTCCTAAGCCAGTGTTGATAGATGACTAATTCTGAAAGTATTCATATTACTCACATTGAAGTACTTTGCTTATACCCACTGAGTCTTTTAGACTGAGCTAACTTATCAACTGAGCCTTCTCAGAAACCTGCTATGAAGTTATTGAGAGTAACCTCATAGGATCATAATGATATATTTTAATCACTAAGTGAGTAGAAATTTTGGGCCATTCCTTGGTTTTATCTTTCTAAGCACGTTACACTGTAATCAGAGAATGTGGCCTATATATATATATATATATATATATATATATATATATATATTGGTTTTGGAACTTACTGAGTTTTTTGTGACTTAATAATATATTTAATTGTTTCAAGGTTCCTATAGCTATTTAATGTAAATTCCCATGTGTATTTTTCAGTATGGTGGGTAGAAAGTGCTCTTATGTGTCTATTAAATCAAGGTTGTGAATTACGACCCACAGAGTCAGAAATGAGAGGATTCCCAACCTCTAAACTCAGCTCTGTCCACTCTCTCCTCTCATTCATCTGCTTTCTGTTCAGCTTGTTACAGTCCTCCTTTGCACTTACTTTTTCTTCTGTTTGAAGGTTTTTATCCCTTGATCATCCCTCATATTTCCTTTTTTTTTTTTTTTAAGATTTTATTTATTTAGGGGAACCTGGGTGGCTCAGTGGGTTAAAGCCTCTGCCTTCGGCTCAGGTCATGATCCCAGAGTCCTGGGATCGAGCCCCACATCAGGCTCTCTGCTCCGCGGGGTGCCTGCTTCCTCCTCTCTCTCTGCCTGCTCATGATCTCTGTCTGTCAAATTAAAAAAAAAAAAAAAAAAAAAAGATTTTATTTATTTATTTGACAGACAGAGATCACGAGTAGGTAGAGAGGCAGGCAGAGAGAGAGGAGGAAGAAGGCTCCCCTCTGAGCAGAGAGCCTGATGCAGGGCTCGATCTCAGGACCCTGTAATCATGACCCAAGCCGAAGACAGAGGCTTTTTTTTTTTAATATTTTATTTATTTGACAGAGAGAAATCACAACTAGGCAGAGAGGCAGGCGGAGAGAGAGGAGGAAGCAGGCTCCCGGCGGAGCAGAGATCCCAGTGCGGGGCTGGATCCCAGGACCCCGGGATCATGACCTGAGCCGAAGGCAGAGGCTTTAACCCACTGAGCCACCCAGGCCACCCGATCCCTCATATTTCTTTAGCGATGCTTTTCTTCCTTATCCCACCTAAAGTGGGACCCTTCCCATGCTACTTTTTATGACATTACCCTGTTTTGTTTCACTCATGGCACTTAGCGATACCTAATATTGCCTAAGTTGTTTATGAGTTTATGGTTGTCTCTCACTAAAATGTCAGCTCTTTGATTGTAAAGACCCTGTAATGTTTACTGCACACTGTTATGTTTATTGTTATTTCCTGGTCCATCCTTGCCCTCACTGCAAAATGCATTTAGGTATACAATTGAAATCTGTTGACTGACTAATGAAATGGCAAAATCTTCTCTGACCTTATTTAAAATGCTGTGCTTGCTCCTCTGTAAGGAGTATTTTTTTGTTTGTTTGTTTACTCCCTTTTCTGACTATCTGTTGTTATATATTTTATTATTGAATCCTTCCTAGTAATAATGAACATCAAATTGGAACATACCTTGTCCCCTTTGTGTTGTGAAAGCAGTTTTATAAAATCCTCACTAAAAATGAATGAACAGTGAATGAACAATAATTTAACAAAATATGATTTCCAAGGCTTATTGAGTTGTTTTCTGGTTAATATCACCTAAAGGTAAAACTTTCTGAATTATATTCAAAACCATATTTTGAAAATTCTCTTATTTATCTTTTTTATTTTCTTATTTTTTATTTTATTTTTTCATTTTCTTCTGTAAATTTAGGTAATTTATACATTTTTAAATAATTTTTACAAATCCACTGATTTGTAAGTTTAATGGAACAAATGGAACTGTTTCTTTAACCAGTCTGTAACTCTGCCAGACAAATGTTTATATTGATTCAGTACTTGATAAACTCCATTTAGGACTTTTTGCCCCGGAGATTGTTTTGATATCCAGACAAATACCTTTAATTTGAAAGGAAAGTTGTTTTACAAGTTGTAGTTCTGATTCTCTCACAGAAGTGGTAAGAATCTTCTAAGGAGCTGTACATATCTCATAGGTGATGTTCTGTTTACTCTAAAGACAGGCCCATATATAACCTCTAAACTCATCGGTAAAAAAGAAAGAGTTTGTAAGTCACAGGGCCACAATTTCTCGTACACTTATAAGAAACATTTGTGTTGGGGAGTATACCCAGGCATTTGGATTTTTCCCAGGCTATATGTACATTGTATTACAGCACGCAAGGAGAAATCTGGCCTTGGGAATTGCTCACTTAGGTGCAGTAAACTGAGGATACCAGCATGATGCAAGCAGGTTTTGACCAAAGAAGAAACATAGGAAACTGAAGAAATAATTAAAATATTTACCCAAATATCCTTCCATAAACCTCCTTATTTTACTTATGATAACAAGAGAGAATGACATATATTCCTAGATTTTAAAAAATAATGATAAGGTTAAATCTTTTTATATGCATTCTCTCATTGGTTGATTCACTTGCTGTATTCATTCTAAGTCGTGTGTACTTTTTCAAATCACATCAGAGGTTTTCAAACCTTTTTTCAGGTTTTTTCTAAATCATGATTTTTCTAAATCAGACTTCTATTTAGAAGGGAAGTATACGGGGCACCTGGGTGGCTCAGTCAGTTAAAGCCTCTGCCTTCAGATCAGGTCATGATCCCAGGATCCTGGATTGAGGGATTGAGCCCCACATCAGGCTCTCTGCTCAGCAGGGAGCCTGCTTCCCCCTCTCTCTCTCTGCCTGCCTCTCTGCCTGCTTCTGATCTCTGTCTGTCAAATAAATAAATAAATAAAATCTTTAAAAAAAAAAAGGGAAGTATACAAAATATGAAAGCAGAAGAGATACAAAAACACAGACAGAAAGATTATTATAAGGACATGGGCTGCAGAATGCTACCCAGTATTTCTGCAGAACCCCTAGGGATTAGGGATGAATGGTCCTTTACTGTATCATGGTAATGATATAAATTATTCCCCTTAGAAACATTTTGTATCCTAATTCAAAATGGGACGTTTGCATGTGATTAAAATGATTCTTTCTTTTGGCAAATACTAACATCCTGTATTGCTAACGTCGAGAACTTGAGTAATGTAATTAATATGGTAAAGTGATCAAACATGTAGAATTGTATATCCTATGAATAGGTAAATCTCAGGTCTCCATGCGACATTTTCTCAAAGCAGAAATTGAACAGATCAGAGCCTTTATAAAATACAATAGAAATTTAGAAGTAACTTTTATATGATAAAATGATATATATACATCTATATAGATGTATATGCACACATACATACATACATGCATGCATGCTTATACTGTACACTTTTATACCTGTTAAAATGAAGATTGAAAACTTAACTAACTGAAAGATTAATCTCCTGCCATTTAGAGATCAGTAAGCGATCATGGAAGGAAAGGAGAGAAGGAGAGAGGGACAGCACTCTTATATACCCAGAGTTGTAATTTAGAGTAAGAATTATAGTCTAAAATGAAACAGGAATGGAAGGACCCTAAATAAGTTAATTATTGAATGTTAAATGTTAGACAGTTTTAAATAGAATATTCTAACAAAAACAAATGGAAAAAAAAATAAAGCTGAAAATATTAAATTAATTATGAAATAAGAACACAATAAACTTTTTAAAAAACTAAAATAGTTTTTTAAAAAACTAAGTAAAATAAAGAAACCTCACAAGTCTAATCACAAGTAGAAAACTAATGAATCAATAAAATTAGAAATGATAAAGACCTTTTACAGAATGTTTAGAAAGTTAACAGGATGGCAGTACTATCAACTATCATGAATTAGACCTGAAAACATAATTGAGAGAGAGAACTGGACATTGCTGAGTGCTTATGAGCCGCTAAATGGACAGACTCCTCTCTCACTGTCATTTCTGCATTTCTTTCTTTTTTTTTTTTAATGTTCAGTTAGCCACTATGTAATACATAATTAGTCCTGATGCAGTGTTCAGTGATTCAGTAGTTAAGTATAACACCCAGTGCTCATCACAGCCCGTGCTCTCCTCAGTACCCATCACCCGGTTACCCCCTCCCCCATTTCTAACCAGATCTTCTGTCACCTCCTTCCTCCAGTTCATACCACCAGTTCTTTGTAAGTGCAGCACCTTAAACTCACCATCCTTTCTGGCCTCCCCCTGTCTGTTCTCTGGGATTAGAACCATTACCTGCACTCAGCATGCCTTCCCTGACTTACCTGGGTTTAATCAGTGATCTCTCCCCATTATTCTCACAGTTTTTAGAAAGTGCTGCTATTAATATGACACATAATAATGTTTGTTGTCATTATTACACATAGACTCCAACCTCCTGCTCTGTTGGCACTGTGCCTGCCATTAAGAGCTTAGCAGATAGTTGGTGAACAAATTAAATCAGTGTTACCAGCAGTGCTCAGAAACAAAATGAGAGTATTACACTACACCAATGAACACAAAATGTGGCTCAATACATTTTTTGAGTAGTTTGTAATTTTTTCCAAAGTTTTGGCTGTTATTCCCTGCAATCAAACTTTCTGTTATGAATATAAAATTATTTTAATATAAGGTGCTTAATGATAATTTGTTAAGCCAATTTGAAAACTTTTCCTGTGTGATGATAGAATAATTAGTTGTATTTGTTTCTCAGAAATTCATCTGTTTTACTGATATGCTCAACTATATATAGCTATGATACAGCAAAAGGAATACTATATAATAGGTGAAGAATTATGGACTAAGTAAGCAATCTATAATTAGGGAAGGAAAATGCTGATTTTATAAATGAGTCTTCAAGAATTTTTTTAAAAGGCCCATGGAGAAATACGTGAGTGCCTGAGTCAGTTGGGCATCTGACTTTTGATTTCTGCTCAGGTCATGATCTCCAGGTTGTGAGATGGAGCCTTGCATCGTGCTCCATGGTAGGCATGGAGTCTGCTTAAGATTCTCTCTCTCCCTTTGCCTCTGCCCCTCCCCACCTCTAAAATAAATAAATAAATATTTATTTTTATTTATAATTTATAATTATTTATGTATAATATATAATTTATAATTATATTTAATAATTTATAATTATTACTAATTAAAAAATAAACTTTTTAATTATCCCTGGAAATATTTTTTTTATTTATTCATCTGACAGAGATACAGCGAGAGAGGGAACACAAGCAGGGGAGTGGGAAAGGGAGAAGAAGGATTCCAGCCGAGCAGAGAGCCCGATGTGGGGCTCAATCCCAGAACCCAGGGATCATGACCTGAGCCGAAGGCAGACACTTAATGACTGAGCCACCCAAGCACCCTGGAAATAATTTTTCATTGAATGTGTGCTAACACATAGTTTCAAATGTTTGTCATTCAATTGTCATGCATTTTAAATTTAAACTTGTAAAACACTAGAAATATTTTACATTACTTATTTTGGACTTTTATGTGTTTAGTTTTTAGCACCTGAAATTATAAATTGGTAAAATTTAGACTAAAATCTAATCCATGCATGTCACTTACCTTGTTATATTTTTAGAAAAAGCAAAACAAAACAAAAAGCCATTTAACTAATAGGATTTTCCGGTTGAGAAAATTTACTAAAATTACATTTTTAATTAGATTATTCCTGATGCCAGATTTAGTCGAGTTTTCTTTCATTTTATCTGCCTTTTAGACTATGTGTTATGTTTAGACTATGTGTTGGTGGTCTGGAGGGGGGAGTCCTGTTTTGTTGTAAATGTTTCATACTCTATATTTATTAAAACTTATTTCAAACTCTGTAAAAATCCAAATGGGTTGAATTTACATCAGATATTAAATAATATAACCCATGTAGGTGGAATCCACACAGAGTATGATAAGGATTCTTGGGCTCTCTGCAACCTTACCCAACTACTTGGATGTTGCTACATTTTTACACGTTAATCCCTGTATTGGACTTTTCTACTTTGATGGCCGTTTTCGACCAGTTCCTCTTGGACAGACATTTCTGGGGGTTAAAAGTGCAAATAAGGTAAATATTTTTTCTAAAACTGTTTTTGTTGATGTATTGTTTAATGTTTAATGTATTTGGGATTTCTCCAAAAGACCTAATCTGTAGGATTACAAATTGAATGTTTTAGACAAAGTTAAGCACACTTCCTTAACTAGATGTAGTAGAAAAACTTCCAAAAGTTGCTTGTAGTTTGCATTGCTATCATCAATGTACATTTTGTATTCTTAGCTGAGAATACAAGTTATATATAAAGTTATATGTTTCAAAAAGTTATTTTGATATGATTAAAGGCTGGTATAAAATAATAAAAGACTCATTAAACCAGTAATACACATTTTGATGTGATATCCATCTAAAATAAATAGTACGTTTTATGCAATTGAAAAATAATTCCTAGTAGCAACTATTAATGGAGGTGTTCTATTTCACTTGTAAATATTTTATAATTACCATATTAACTATATATATATGTAGCATATGTTAAATTCTTTATAGTGCTTTTAAATGTCTGTTTATAGTATTACTGCATACCATTTACACTATTAGGGTGCTTATTTTAGACTTTTATAATATTGTGAAAGAATATTTTACTTTGCTCAAAATTTATGCATTTAATAATCTGTTTAATGACACTTTTTTTTCTGTAGAAGAAATAGGTTTAAGATTCATATGCCTTATGACCTCTTCATAAAAGAAAATAAGATGGAGTCATGTGTTATTATGTCAGCTTTGGTCTTTAATGTATTGCATTACTTGTCTAAAGAGAATTTTATTAGTAAAATAGGGTCATTTTACTGTACACTATTACAAATAAAATACTCAGCTAGGAAATACCAGAAGCGACTGTCACTACAACAGTGTCTATGCTCCATCTACATTGCATCAAAGGAAGGTTATCTATATAGCTGTAGGGAGCCGTTTCAGACCTATGGACAAAAGGATAGCTCATGATATGATAATAGTTCTACTGTACATATTTTATCATTAATTGTTTCAAGTGCTTTGTAGTATTGCTTGTTTTTTTTCTTAATATATATTTGATTATTTAGTACATTTTAATGTACCATTAAAAATGTCAGGTGTAGAGCTGGTTTTTTTATAGCTTTAGATTGTTCTTTCAGCTTTATAATTTAAGTGCTAGCAGGTGCTTATCACAGAAAGATACTATACAGAGAGGAAAAATTTTTCAGATGCTTTTCAGCCATTTTAAACGTTTTTTTAATTCTATCCTACAAAGTGGTAAATTACTTAAAGCTAATGAAATTCAAAGTATTTGCACCATAATATGTCAAAATTGTAATCATAAAAAGAATGGCATCTGGTGACTAAACCATCATAATTATTTTGAAAGTTTAGAAGTTTGACCATATTAGAAAGACACTTTTACATATCTTACATACTGTAAATAGTAAATTAATTATATGTACTAATTATAAATACAGATCTTTTTGTCATACTAAAAGGTATTATTTTTACACTCAGTGAAATATACAATTGGTAGCCATTAAGCATTTCCCCAGGGTGTTTAATATATTTACTAACCAGATATTAATTTGTCATCTTGTATAAAAGGAAATCCTTGTAGGTTTCTGAGAGTTTCATTCAGAAACACATGATGTGATTCAGTTATCATGGAAGAACATAGGAAGATTGTGTGCCTGACACCTCTAATCTGAAATAATGGCTTTGACTGGCACTCAGACTGCACTGAAAAAATTATTGTGAGCAGAAGTTGTTTTTGAATCATTAATGGAGAGTAAATTATCTTCTGATTCTCTCATTTTACTTAGTCACCACAAATCATAAGAGGAACAGAATGATAAAACGTTTGCCTTATTAAAGCAAATAATCTAAATCATAGTCATTTCAGATGTGTATGACATTTTCATCCCCTCTACACTCTTAACAAATGTTAAATAGGGAGATACTGGCTGGATTACATGCCTGCTCCTTTGGATTAAATATCTTACCTTTTTGGTTGGAAGTTTTCCTCATCATTAGGGAAAATGAGAAAGGGAAAATGAGACCCTTTCTTAATTCATAAATTTGATACTAAATTTTCATTTAATCTGAGAAATGTTTCTGTAGAAAAATATCTCCCCCTCTCCATATATATTACAGAAACAGTATGTTTCCTTTGATTTCAGCTTTATATTCCTTGGCATTCTACTAGTAGTGTTCTCGCGATTTTGAGAATTCCAGAGGAAAGCTCTGTAGTTTACAGAATGAAATAGAAGAAAAACAGCCTGAAGAGTGGGCTTTCCTGGGGAAAGCAGAGAAAAGAACTTTAAAATTATCCTAAAATACCTACAACTAGTATATTATCCTTAAAATTGTCTTTAAAAAACTTGGCATACTTAGAAAGTTAGTACTCTGAAAGTATTTTATGAGGTATTTTATTTGTACTTTTAAACTATATTGTGTTTATTTCTTATTGTTATTACATGCTACATGTTTATATAGCATTTGTTGCTTCTGCATTCTAGTTAATCTGAAAGGGAAAAATGCCTTAAAATCTGCAGGTTTTTTGGTAGTTACAAAGTTTATAACTGCTTTATTTTATATTATTTGTGTTTTAAAAAAACTTAAGGTACAGCAATTAAATAATATGGATGAAGTATGCTATGAAAGTGTTCTGAAGCAAGTAAAGGCTGGACACCAGGTATAGTTACTTTCTTTTATCTTGTTTTTAGATAATACTAAATGCTTAAAATTGTTAATTTTTATGCTCTTTAAATTTTTCTTGAATTCTGAGATAATGCCTGAGTTTTTAGTTCTTAATAATTTTTTGATTCAGTGGTTAGCCATGTAAGTCATAGAATATTAATAGATATCATCCCAATATTGATAGGTCATGCTATTTTGTTTGCCAATTTATTCAGTAGATAAGACAGAAAAGAATTTCATCCTTTACACTTCTTGGTTTTTGTTTTTTTTTTAATCTTTTTAAAAAGCACCAATCTTCTTTCATGCCTCAAAAAGTTTAATTTATATTTTTACATAATGTAAAAATTTGAAATGTTGTATTATTCTTACTGTTTTCATGAAGTAGTATCAACTGAAATATATATAATAAAGTTTTTATATTGTCTTATTGTGCTTGGAAGTTAAGCCGTTTTACTTTTAAACTCCATTGTTCAAAATGCTCCAATCAAGATTGTTAAAGAAAAAGTGGAATGATAATAATTGCTTACATAAAACTTAGTCATTGCCCAATTGTATATGGGTCTTTGGATCATTTTATTTTATTATAGAATTTTTTTCTGTTATTAACCTTTTATAGCACATAAAATTAAATGCTTTCTGGGCCTTTGGTTTTTAAATTTGTTTAAAGAGCAGTGAAATCCTTTTTTTCCAGACGAAATCTTGTTTCAAGCCCCAGTATATAAACAAATCAAAGATGAATTAAACTTGAAAGCATGGAACACTGCCCACTGAGAATCATTGATGCATTGTGCCCCTTTAAGAAATAGTTTTAAAGTCAGGTTTCTAACTAATCTCAAGAAAATGTCCTTAGGTTTAAGAATAACTTTTAGGGAAAAGACATCATAATTAAATTATACAATATTAGTGACTTACCTTTCCTAATGATTAGTAAATGTCTGAAACTACTAAAGTTATATTTATTTTCACTGAATTCTGTACCAGCCAATGAGGCAGGTACTATTGTCATCATCTGACAGATGAAGAAAATGAGGAGCTGTACAAAATAAAGTAACATATTTCCATCATTTTACTAGTCCAGTTATAAATTCAGTCCATGTAAGTATAGAGTCTCCACTAACCATTAGATCATTATCACTTTCTGTGCCTTTATTTTATATCACTGTATTTTTTGATCCTCATTAGGAAACTGCTTTATGAATTTCATTATTATGTACAAATAAAGAAATGGTAAAAGCCAATATTCTCTCTTTAATCAAAAATATTACCAAACTCCAACTACTTATTCTTAGTCAGGAGCCAGGACACTTCTTGTAAAGGGCCACAAAGTAAGTAATTTAGGCTTCATGGGCTTTATGTTTTTTGTTGTAGCTACTCAGTTGTGCTATTGTAGCATGAAAGCAGCTAGGGAGAGTATATGAACAATTGGGCACAGTTGTGTTTCAATGAAACTTTATTGACAAGAACAAGAAGCAACTGCATATGGCTTGTTTTCCAACCTTTGTTCTAGATTGCCTCACAAGATTTATTTGTAGTGAATGTCTGATGATCCTAAAATGTTATCGAGGGAAACTTTTGACAGTATTTCAGTGAAAATCCTAAAAGAGAAATATCTTGGATAGCCACCAATATTTGTGCCTTCTTTGTAAAAGAACAGGACAAATTTGCACTACAGAAAATTTAAGCTGTATTATTAGCTAAGGAATATAGCTATGGAATCTATAACATCTATTTATATACACTATATTAAAAATATTAAATAAATGTTTAAATGTTTTCTCCATTAAATTAAAAAAAATAGTTACTCTTTTTTTTTTAAGATTTTATTTATTTATTTGAGAGAGAGAAATCACAAGAGAGGCAGGCAGAGAGAGAGGAAGGGAAGCAGGCTCTCCGCTGAGCAGAGAGCCCGATGTGGGATTCGATCCCAGGATCCTGAGATCATGACCTGAGCTGAAGGCAGCAGCTTAACCCACTGAGCCACCCAGGCGCCCAATAGTTACTCTTTTTAGAGCAGTTTTGGGTTCACAGCAAAATTGAGTGGAAAGTAGAGAGCGTTCTCATACAATGCCTGCCCCCATATATGCACAGCTTCCCCCAACTGTCAACATTCTGCACAAGAGTGGTACATTTATTTCAATCAGTGAACCTATATTGACATGTCAGTATCACCTATAGTGTCCATAGTTTACCTTAGGGTTCACTCTTGATGTTCATTCTATAGGTTTGGACAAATGTATAATGACATGCTTCCACCATTATAGTGTCATACTGAATAATTTCATTGCCCTAAAAACCCTGTGTGTCCAGCCTGTTCATCATTCCTTCCCATTTACACTGGAAACCATTGACCTTTTAAGTCTTTTTAATCTTTCTGTAGTTTTGCCTTTTCTAGAATGTCATACAGTTTGTGGCCTTTTTAGATTGACTTTTTTCACAATATCTACTTGAGGTTTTTCCATGTCTTTTCATGACTTATTAACTTACTCTTTTTAGTACTGAATAATACTCCACTGTCTGGATATACTATTATTTATTTACATACTGAATGATACCTTGATTGCTGCGAAGTTTTGGCACTTATGAATAAAGCTGCCGTAAATGTCTATGTACAGGTTTTGTGTGGACTTAGGTTTATGGCTTCTTTGGATAAATAACAAGGAGTGTGGTTGATGGATCATATGGTGAGAGTGTGTTGAGTTTTATAAGAAACTGCCATACTATCTTCCAAACTTGTATAGCATTTGGCATCCCCACCATCAATGAATAAGAATTCCTGTTGCTCTATAGCCTCACTGGCATTTGGTGATGTCAGTCTTTTGGCCATCGGAGAGGTGTGGAACAAGATATTAGTATCTTGTTCTTGTAATTTGCATTTCCCTAATGACAAGTAACATTGAACATATTTTCATATGCTTATTTTCCATCTGTCTATATTCTTTGCTGAAGTGTCTACTTAGGTCTTTGGCCATTTTAAAATCAGGTTGTTCATTTTCTTATTGTTCAGTTTTGAGAGTTCTTTGTGTACATTGGATAAAAGTCATTTATCAGATGTGTCTTTTGTAAGTATTTTCTCCTATTCTGTGACTTGGCTTCTCATTTTTTCATCAGTGTCTTTTACAGAGCGGTTTTTAAGTTTAGTGGAATCCAGCTCATCAGTTATCTCATGGATCATGCCTTTAGTGGTGTATCCAAAAAAGTCATCACCATACCTAAAGTCACCCAGATTTTCACCTAAGTTATCTTCTAGGAGTTTTATAGCTTCATATTTATATTTGGACCTATGATTGGTTTTGAGTTAAATTCTGGGAAGAGTATAATGTCCATGTCTAGATTTGTTTATTTCTGCATGTGGATGTCCAGTTGTTCCAACACCATTTGTTGAGAAGACTATCTTTGCTCCATTTTATCACCTTTGTTCATTTCTCAAAGATTATCTGGTTGTATTTATGGCTTATTTCGGAGATCCCTACTCTTTTCCATTTGTCTGACTATTCTTTAGCCTATACTAGAGTGTTTTGATTACTGTATCTATATAGTGAAGTCAGGTAGTACTGTTCCTCCAGCTTTGTTCTTCAACATTGTGTCGGCTATTCTGGGTCTCCATTTAAGTATGAACTGTGAGCAAACGTTCTTTATTCCGTAATTTTTAATTGTGATGGGATTTCTTCTGTCACTGGAGAATTTTTTTCTAATTTATGATAAATTTCATTATAAATGCTAACCTTTAAATATTTTTTATCTCTTTTAAGATAATGGAAATTAAATTATAAGTACTTTGCTATGTATGGAACATATAAATAGATAAGTTATATTTGACTCTAGTCAGGAAAACACTTACTACTCCTTTTGTAATTGAATAACCTTGAAAATGTTATAAAAATATTTAAAACATTAAAACAGTGATGGGAATGTTAGTGTTGCTTGTAGAATTAAAAAAAATTAGAACAGTCATTTTTCTTCCAGTTGTAGTTAGCACTTAATAACCAGATAAGTAGATATTTGTTTCATTACTTTGGAATACAAGATTGCTTCTAATAGAAATAAATCACCTTTTTTAGAATTAAAAAAAGGTGTTTTTATGAATTTTTTCAGGTGAGACTGATAAATACATATATCCATGTATAAACATACATATAAATGTACATATTTATAAATACTAATAAAAGTAAATGGCTTAATAATGTCATTATTGTCAGTACTGTAACTATTTTGGAGCCTTAGGAACTACAGGTCCCTCGCCTTTGTAACAGTATTTGCCTTTATCATGCTGTTTATAATTGTTCTTTAAGTATATTTGTTATATTGCTCCCACCATTTTTTCCCATTACATTACAAAATCTTACATTATAATATGTAAGATTTCTTTAAAAAATAAAATGCATCCTATTCCTAAATGCACCCTATTCCTAAATGCTGGAAAGAATAATAGTTGTATCTTCCATTGTAAGTAAGTAAAAATCCAACTAAATGTTGTAACTTAAAGGATTCTAGGAAGATTATTTCCTCTTCCTCTTCTAGCATAGTTCTTTCACTGTTACAGAGGCTAACATGTCCCTGTAGAAATCACGATTCATAAAGTGCTGACTGGGGGTGGTTTGGTCAGTATGGATGAGATCTTACTGCCATTCCTTTCATTCTTAGTGTGAAGTTGTTTAGTACCTTACTTTTCAGAAAGAAAACTGCCAGAGGGCAGGCACTTGCAGCCATAAATTCTAAAAGGACAAGTTGGGATGGAGGGCTGGGTTCACAATACTGATTTCTGTTTAGAAGGGACAGACTTGGATGGGATACCCCAGAGAAGGTTTCGTGCTGCTCCACAGGATGAGGTGCCTTGGAATAGAGAGTGAGCAAAGCTGAGGCAAGTTGGTTACAAGCACGACCTCCCTAATGTTTGTGTGCATGTCATGACATCCACAATTGCCAGCCTTCGATGGGCATGAGCTCCAACCTCTCTTCCCCTGTCTGGCTAAAATGCACTGGGGGTGATTGTGTAGAGTATGATTGCAATTTGAGATCGCAGGGGAACACTTAGGATCAGGATTTGTGTCCAGATCTGTGACTTTTTCCAAACAGGACAGGACGATCATGGCCCTTCTCAGACTGTTCAGGCTCCTTATGAAGCCAAACTTGGGCTGCAGGTCTCATAATTTCTATTTTTGAATGATTAGTGATGATGTTTATATTCTATAATAAACAGTATTGTAGAACTTCCTTAAGTTCTGTAGAAATACCCATGCATTTCTTTTACTTTTTTTAATTATAAAAATAAAATAACAACACTAAGGAAAATTTTTATAGTTCCACTGTTATTTTATCATTTTAACATTAGTATTGTAATTTTTATATACATCCACTACTCACTTTTTTTAGAATTGTACATGTACCTTTTAATTTTGTTCACTAAAACTTTATTATTAGTTATAATCCATTACTAGATTATACTGTATATACAGTTTATATTCACTGTTTTCTTTAATGAATACTGAACAGTTTTCATTGTTTCTGCATGGTTCTAACAGCTTTAATGTCTGGAAGAAGAGGGAGTTTTGATTCAGTTTGTAAGTTTCAGATACCATGTGAGTCTCTTTAGACTTTTAATCTTCCCAAACATTCTGATATAAGCATTATGGTCTCCTTTTGTTAAAGAGAAAGTGAAACTACAACATATTAAGCCCCTTCCCGAGCTAGTACATAGAGCTAGTAAAGGTTTGCACCAGGACTAAAACACAAGTTTCTGTGTTGATAAAGCCCAAGGCATCTTCAGAACTTTACACTACTCCTTTGCTGTTAAGCTGACTTTAGCTTTTCCTCTCTTACTGGTTATTCCTACATTAGCGAGTATTTTCTGTGTTTGCAATTCTCTGTTATTAAAAATAGTGCTACTGTAGTGACCATCTTTCTGCCTGTTATTTTTTTTTCTGTTGAAACATTTACTCGTGATAAATTTCCTAAAATGGAACTATGGCACAAGTGGCCACATTTTGTGGGCTTGCCACATGATCCTATGATACACTCTGAATGGATTATATCATTTTGTGGTCATAGCAGACCTATGTAGGATTTTAGAAACTTAATATCATGTTTTTCTGAAAAGTTTATCAGTGTAATGTGATGTAAGATTATAATCTGATGTGTTTGCTATTTTGAGTTTGTTTCATAATTTTAAAGCATATAAGAAAATGGTATCATTCCAGTGAACTTTTTTCTTTATTAGCAGCTATTACTTTTAAATCATGATTACAGAAACAATTTTGCATACCATATTGTTCATGCTTTCCATTGGGTGTACACCCACTTTCAACTAGAAAAACATATTCTGGGGCGCCTGGGTGGCTCAGTGGGTTAAAGCCTCTGCCTTCGGCTCAGGTCATGATCCCAGGGTCCTGGGATGGAGCCCCATATCGGGCTCTCTGCTCTCTCTCTCTCCCTGCCTCTCTGCCTACTTGTGCTGTCTGTCAAATAAATAAATAAAATCTTTAAAAAAAAAAAAAGAAAAGAAAAATGTATTTCCCTGTGATTTTGCTTCATGACTGTGACCATGTGGTCTTTGACCTCCGTAATTGTATTATTTTTTTAAGAGACGGAGAGATAGAAATGAAGGGGGGGAGGGTAGAGGGAGAGGGAGAAAGAGAATCATAAGCAGACTGCATGCCCATTCCAGAGCCTAGTTTGGGGCTCGATCTCACAACCCTGAGATCTTGACCTGAACTGAAATCAAGAGTTGGGTGCCGCATCAGGCTCTCTGCTCCGCAGGGAGCCTACTTCCTCCTCTCTCTCTGCCTGCCTCTCTGCCTAGTTGTGATTTCTCTGTCAAATAAATAAAATATTTAAAAAAAAAAAAAAAAAAAAAAAAAAAAAATTCAAAAAAAAAAAAAAAAAAAAAAAAAGAGTTGGGTGCTTAACTGACTGAGCCACCCAGACACCCCTATGTTTGCATTTTTAAAATGTAGTTTAAATATAATTAAGGTGCCTGCCTGGCTTAGTTGGTTAAGTGACTGTCTTCGGCTCAGGTCATGATCCCAGAGTCCTGGGATCAAGTCCCTCATCTGGCTCCCAGCTCCATGGGGAGTCTGCTTCTCCCTCTGACCTCCTCTCTTGTGTTCTCTCTCTCTCTGTCTCACTCTCTCTCTCAAATCAATAAAATCTTTAAAAATATATATAATTAATATAAAAGAGATTGAGGGGAAGAAAAGAATTTGAACAAATTTAACTTGTGGACATACCAAAGAGCAAAAATTAGGGGGAATAAATCACTACTAATTCTCCCATCCAGAGTTCTTGTTGGTGTGTATCCTTTCATGTTCTTTTTTTTTTAATGCATTTTATTCCTTTAACTTCCTTTTTTTCTCAGTTACTTCTATCGTTTACCTATTATATTTTGTCTATCCAAAAATATGACAGAACCTTAAATAGAAATAATAACATTAAAGTATAAATAAACACGTACATCAAAGATGTCCCATTTAAAAATGTAACCAGTGTGTTCTATGTAATATTGTCCTTTTAGGTTTTGTGCTCCAGTAGGACAGGTCCTACAAAGTAAGATCGGGTTACAAGAACATATTGTTCATTAAGTTCCTAGTGTAGTGTATCTTATGTATGAGGTCTCTGTGGTAACTACAATTTGATTGTGACAAATGGCCTCATCTTCAAAGATTTAGCATCTTCAGTGAGATAAGGATGATGGGAAATATGAAATGCATCAAGACTATGACTTACTGGTTGATATTTGCTTCTGATTTCACTAGTATGAACCAATGCCTAGACCCGCGCCTTCAGATTATAAGTACTGAGTTGTCAAGGCAGTCTTACATTAATATAATCATCTCAAGAGCTCTTTTGCAACATAATATGAAAG
The DNA here is from genome assembly GCF_922984935.1 of Meles meles. Classification (NCBI taxonomy): domain Eukaryota; kingdom Metazoa; phylum Chordata; class Mammalia; order Carnivora; family Mustelidae; genus Meles; species Meles meles. The sequence goes on from NC_060070.1 coordinate 31,311,183, forward strand.
CAGAGCTCCATCTTTTCATTTCTTTATTACCTATATTATGTGTGTAACTTTGGGAAAGTTGCCCAAAACTAAAATCTTTTCCTGTTTCAGTCTTTTCAAAGGGATCATTCTAAGTCTTCTAGTTGCAAGTTGTTCTGCCAAGTATGATTTGGCCTATAAATTCATTTAACTTAATGTGTCGCAGCTAATACTGTGGTCTTTGTAGTATGTCCAGAACTAAATTTGCAAGGAAGATACTTAGAAAGGAAGGCTATTATACATTTTGATTTTGGAAGCTGAGGTAGATACCTATTCAACAAGGTTCACAATCTTTGAATTAATCCATCACACAAGAATTCCGACTTCATAGTTCTCCTTAATTACTGAGGCTTATGTGGAAGTTTGTTTTCAGGGGTTTAGGATTCCCCCCCCACCCCCCGGCCTTGCTGGAATATTTTTTCCCTTTTTTCTCTCCTTAGAGACATACCTTCACTAAGGTATGGTTTTATTAGAAGGTTACCAAAGTTACCAAAGAACTTCCCAGTAGATTAAAGTTTCTGAGTTGTGTTTTTTCCCCCTCATAATTGAAGTTGACTATGTTAACTCAGTTACTGTCTGTCTTCACATAAGGTTCCAAGTAATAAATGTCAACAAATGAATTTGTATCCATCTAATCAGAAAATGAAAAGTATATAATTCAACAGTCTTTTCACCTTATTATCTAAAAAACTGACACCCCCCTCTTCATTTATACTATTCTGCCTGGTCAGGTGACTGAAAGATCTAACTAATAAATGCTTCATTCTGGAGACTCTTCTCCTTAAATGTTTTGTTTTATGGCAAATTATATATTTGTTTGTGTGTATATATGTATAGAGAGACAGACCTTTGCTTACAGAATTCAGTTATAGTTATAACTGTGTTAGTGCTTTGCTATTAAATAGCCAACTACATATTCAGTAAATGTGCTTTTCCTTGTTATTAAGGGAACATAAGTTATTTCTTATGGGGCTCTGTACCTAACAAACTTCAGCTTTATTTTGTTGCCTTTTAAATACATCTTAGCAGTTTATATACAGTAGTTAGAAACTGTAAGTAAGTGTATTCTACTTCAGGAAAATCAATTAAATTTTCCCCACTACTACCTCATGCACCTTCTCCTGCCAACTAGTTAAAAATCCTTCCAGTGACTTTTCCTTGATTTTGTATGTTTTCTTGCCTTGAAGGTGTTTAGTATTTTGTATTTTCTCGCTAATCGTGGTTTCCTTAAATACTTTAATCAGAGCAGCTACTTTTCAGACCATTATTAATAAGACTGACATAAGTGTCCATTTAAAAAAATGAAAAATATAGTTCTCAAGCAAGTGAATAGTTCTCATGATAAAAATTAACACTTTCCTTCTAAATACACAAATGAATTTCTTCTGTTTCTCTCCGTTTAGATTAAATTAGAATAGAGCAAATTTCATGTTCAAAAGACATGCTGACAGTCTCTGATCATACTATTCCGTGGGTTTCAGTATACTAATCATCAAAACTTATTGTGCTCATGTACTTAATAGATTTTATGTGCAGCTTTGCCTTAAAAGTATTAAAAACAGTAGGAGGCAGTTGTGTTCCACTCAAGCATGTGTGATGACAGATGGAGAAAATCTTTTCATGTTGACTTTTCAACAGTCATACTCTGCAAGACTTCAAGTCTTCTTGGCTATTGGGAAATTGAAAGTTGGCGATTCAGCCTTTAATTTTGATCCATCTGCTCAAACTAATGAGACGTCTCATTTGTAAGCTTCTCTTTGTGTTACCAAATGCAAGTACAGCTTTATCATTCCTGTTAATAATTCCCCTCCTCCTGTGTAACTTGCAGAATAGGAAAATAATTGATGCCTTAACCCTATTGAGATTTTTCTTGTTATACAAACTTAGTTACAGTGATAGAAAAAGAAATTAGAAACTGTCTCACAGATTATGGCATATTTATAAGTGAGTTAACTTGCTCTGTTTTTACATTATCAAAAAGCTAGCATCCTTATTTAATATCTTACTCAAAATCTACTAACAGTTTCAGGAATAAAAGGCTTTTGCAATATTAAAGAGGGAAAAAAAGTTAACTTCAATCTTGGAGTAATATGTAGTATCAGGCCTTCCTTATTCAGATATGTCCTTGTTTTCTCTTTCTTCATTGTTTATAACTTTTTAGTAGATATTTCTTTTTGTAATAAGAAAACACCCTGAAAATTGACTACTAAATATGCATAAATTTAACTTCTGACTAGTTGAGGGGAGTTATTTCTGTTTCTTATCATTGCTTCTTAGTTTCTATAAAAATAATTATGAACTGAAACAAATTTTACTATGCTAACTTTAATAATGGAACTTTCCTTTTGGCCTTTTTACCTAAGAAAGTTTTCTTCCTCCAGATATAATCATCTCTAATTCTCAGTACCCATGTTCTGTCATATCAAATTTGTTTAACATACCCTTTATTTGTGAATTATTTGAGTGCTGCCTTCTTTATTTCCTCCTCCCAAATTGAGACATATTCCCAAAAGAATATAAAAGCAAGATTCTTAAGGAGGAGACATTTTAAAAACTATGAGCACAAGAATTAAATATACTCCTCCTTTAACAACAATGAGCACAAGAATTAAAGATATTCCCCTTCATCTTTGGCATTAAAGACAGTACTAATAAGGGAATATTTCAGGAGCTTTTCCATATTTTTTTTAAGATTTTATTTATTTGGAAAGAGTATTGTGCAAGTTGGGAGGGGAAAGAGGGAGAGAGAGAATCTTAAGCAGACTTCCTGTTGAGCACAGAGCCCTATGCAGGGCTCGATGTATGACCCTGAGATCGTGACCTGAGCCAAAACCAAGAGTCAAAAACTTAACTAACTGAGCCACCCAGGTACCCCCAGTTCAGGATTTTTTTTAACTACAAGAAAACCTACAAGAAGCATTCATGAAATCTCTACTTTTGGGTTTGGACATACTACATTTCAGATACCCAAGAAGAGAGGCTAGGCAGGATAATATGGGTCTAGAGCTCAGAAAAGAGGTCTGGGTTGTTAACATAAATATGAGTTCTTTCTTTTTTTTTTTTTTAAGATTTTATTTATTTATTTGACAGAGATCACAAGTAGGCAGAGAGACAGGCGGAGAGAGAGAAGGAAACAGGCTCCCTGCTAAGCAAAGAGCCCAATGCGGGGCTCAATCCCAGGACCCTGGGATCATGACCTGAGCCGAGGGCAGAAGCTTTAACCCACTGAGCCACCCAGGCACCCCGTAAATATAAGAGTTATTTCTGTAAGGGCCATAAATGGAATAGGATGAAATAAGAGAAAGTTCTAAATTTAGAAAAGGTTTTGGAACAAACCAGGTAGAGAAAGAAAGAGCTATGAAGAAAGTAAGAGGATGGCCAAAGAGAAACAAGGAAAATTTTATATCATTAGAGCCAGGAGAAAAAAGTTACAAAGAGAAATTTGAACCTATTTCCACTTCTATAATTTCTCCGAAATTCCTCAATTTTATTCTCAGCTGTGAGCTACTGCCCTCAGGAAATTTTGCCTTTAAAGAAAAACTTTTATTAAGAATGCATCAAGCTCTGCTTTACCTTAATATTTAGTTAAAACTACCTTTGGCTTTGGACTCTGGAAGGCTGAACGGCAGAATGCCTAGGTCAACATAATTTTCTGTATTTCTAAAGTTGTCATGGCTAATATATAGTATTGTGATCACAGGATCAGCCTAGCAGCTGATAGTGCTAAGAAATAAGGGCTCCTGATCCATAATGTCCAATTTTAAAATTTTAGCTCCTAAATTTGTAATTTTAACTGATGAATTGTTATTATATTATACCACTGTGATAGAAAGAATTATATCAGACGGTGATATAATATAATGAAAATTTATCAGTAATACTTATTAACTTAGGAGTTAAAATTTGAGCCGTGCGTACTTTAAGAACATCTGAAATATAGTATGTCCAAACCCGATTCATAAAATATTCACCCTTAACCAATGGTGGTCCATCCTTATTTCTTGGATAAGTGAATGCATAACTATAGATTTAGTTTCATAAGTCAGAAACCCAGAAGTTGTCCTTGTCAACTAACTCTCCCTTGTTCTCCTTCCTAATCCTTTGTTAGCACCTACTCATTTTACCTAAGTGTCTTTCAAATTTCATTTCTTTCCATTCCCTCCTTCTCCTGAACTATCACTTCCACTGTCTAATCCAAGTAACCATCATGTTGTCCATCAGCTGTTCTAGCCATCTCTTAATTGCTCTACCTGCATCCCTTCTGGCCTTCCTCTAGCTGCTCTGTACATTCCAACTGGCTGGAATTATCTTTTCAAAGTACAGCTCCAGGACGACAATTGAATGCTTCAAGCTCCTTTAAAAGGTTTGGGGGTCCCCATATTGTCTGGCTTTTACCTTCTTCTGTCTTCATCACATACCACTCTCCCTCATTTCCTACCCCTGTCTTCCTGGTCTTCTTTCATACCCTCATCATAGAGATGCTCTTCTATTTACCTCTGAGCTTTTGCATAACTTAATCCCTCTATCTCACACATCTTTCCTTAATCTCTGCTTAGTTATCCTGTATTAAATCCTTCAGATTTTCCCTTTGTTAGAGAAACCTTTGTATACCTCCCTTCCTCTTTTACCTCCCTATTATGAATGATGTAGTAGCCTAGCCTATGTCTTCTTCATAAGTCTGACTATAGTTACATTTTTTCTGGCTGGTTTTGGTTAATGCCACTTTTTATTATAAGATATCAGTCCCGTGAAGAAGATGGCTAACGATGGTCTTGCTCATCGTTATATTGTCATGGCCTCACCAGTAACTGGAGCACAATTGGTGCACAGATAATGTTTGATGAATAAGTGAATAGGATATGGTAATCTTTGCAAGTCTGGAGTAATCCTTAAGGAATTAGGGGGCAACTAATCTCAGGGAAAATCGAGAAAATAATCATCCAGTCTACAGTAAGCTGAATGTCCAGGCAGAGAGTAGAACAATATGGAGATGTTGAATGACATCAAAGGATGCTTTGATTACCTTCTTAAGGAAATCCTCCCCACCCACTTCCCGGTTGGCTATAAAGATCAGTGAAAGAATGTTGGTATTCTCCTTTAAATTGTTTCATTACATGAATTTATTCTTGATATTATTTCATCTAGTTAGAGTCTTTTCTGTTAAGCATATTAAATTATCTCATTTTCTCCTAATTTGAGATATGCATCTGACTTAGCTATTTTTCATGATATAGATACCATTTATGCCACCAGTTATTTGAAGTTAATATATTCTTTCTTTCTTTTATTTCTATTCATTAAGCCCTAGAGAAGTAACTTTTGAACCCTTTTAAAATTTTACATTTTTAAGAGAACAGAGAAAAAATTCATTTTTCTGAAATACAGCTTACCATAAGAGTACTCAGTTACATTCTTGAAATTCTATATATAATAGTTCCGTTATTAACCTTGTAATGTTCTCTTTATTTGCAAAAGGAATGTTTTTTAATGAAGAATATTAGTATTGCATTTTTACTTCATTGTTTTTAACGTTTTTTCCCTAACTCTTTGAGGATTTTCATGTTACTGAAATGATACATTCTTGTAACAGGTGAATTAACACAAAGGTGCAAAAGAAAAGGCTAAAGAATTACTTTCCCCTTACCTCACTTTACCTCCAGTACTTCCTACCCCTGAAATGTATTCAGTTTCTCCTGGTACATACAGATTAATACAAGTATGCACATATCTTTAGGAATTTGAACTTTTTTTTACATTGGTTATTAGTGGTTTCTGGACTTTACAGCAAAAACTCACAGAGCACAGTAAAACAGTTTGAGAATGACACTGAGAAATTTTAAGGTTATAAACTAGGTTTAGATCTATCCTTGTACAGATGATAAATACTTAGCCAAAAGATCAAAGAAAAAAATAATGCTCTCCATAAGCTTGGAAAAAAGTAGAAGCAAAACAAATAATTTTATTTTCCTGAAACTCATTTTGTTTCTATTTGATACATTGTTGAGCACTAGTGAACTCAGAACTGCAAGGTGAAGCTTGTGTTCCATCCCTTTCATCTATTGTGTAGTTGTGTATCATCTCTGTTTTTATATGCCTGATCTCAATATAAGTTCCTGATAGAAGTTAGTAACTTTTCTATCCATTTTCTCCTTCTTTGGGGCTTTTTTGGTGGCCTTCTACGTGTATAAAGTGGCAAAATGTGAAGGCAGTACAGATTGCTTTGCCCTCTTCCGGATACTATTTTTTTAACCATATTATTGTGTAATTTTCCTCTCAGTTTCTCTTTCACACCTCTAGAATATCTTACATAAAAACAGCAATAACTGTGGGGCTTTGCATATATGCTTAATGCATGTAACCAATGTATATGTGCTGCCGAAGCGAGCACAGCATGTAACCAATGTATAAATGCATATTTTCTGACATAACTGCATGGTTTACGTAAAAGATGAAGTTAGTTAAATAATACATAATTTACTATAAATTTTGTTACTTGAAGATTCCATGTAGGGGCGCCCGGGTGGCTCAGTAGGTTAAGCTGCTACCTTCATTTCAGGTCATGATCTCAGAGTCCTGGGATTGAGCCCCACATCGGGCTCTCTGCTCAGCAGGGAGCCTGCTCCCTTCCCCCCACCCCCGCCGCCTGCCTCTCCGCCTACTTGTGTTCTCTCTCTCTGTAAATAAATAAATAAAAATCTTAAAAAAAAAAAAAGATTCCATGTAGATCTATAGCCCTTTTAAGTAAAATATTCCAGATTTAGAAATTGATTTTAATAGATTATTTAGTAATTTATTGATGTGACTTTTGTAATTATAGTACTAAGTTGTAGTAAGTATATAATTATTAGGTTAAATAATATAAAGAAGCTTTTAGTCTGTTTTATAGTATTCACTTCTGTCAAACACTTTATGTATTCAGTATTTTTAATCTGTTAAAAGTAGAACCTAATTACATACATGTTCATTTTATACTATTATTTGAATTATTTATATTATTATTTAAATAACAGTAATAATATCGGCTTAGAAATTACTAAAACAATGTGTGACTGCGTGTAGTCCTTTTCCTGTCTTTTTATAATATCATAGAAAATTCTCTAGATAGCCATTCAGAATATATCACAGTAAATTGTCAGAATTTAATTTGACAGCTATTTATTTCATTTTGGAAAAATGACATATTGAATCTCTTTATTAACTAGTTTTCAACTGATATTGGACTTGCAAGTAGTTGGTAGATATGTTTAATAAGTTTAGTTACCTCGATAAGCATTTGTTGACTACATTTTTATAGCCCTCTTTTGATAAAATTGGACAGACAATATTTTTATTAAAGCTGAGTATAAAATTTTGTGTCCCAGGGAAATCTGATAGTATTCATGTATTTGCTCAAAGTGCATAAAAGGTAGGTGAATATTCAGATTAATTACCCATTGTAGCTTTTTACTGCCTTGCCTATAGCTGGAGTTTCTATCTTTTTGGTTTGTTGTTGTTGTCATGTGGCATATAAGTGAGAAGGGGTGGGAAGAAAGAAATTATGTCTCTACAGATCATAGTATAAATCAGGATTGTTTTTTTTGTTTTTTTTTTAATATTTTTTATTTATTTGACAGAGAGAAATCACAACTAGGCAGAGAGGCAGGCAGAGAGAGAGGAGGAAGCAGGCTCCCCACAGAGCAGAGAGCCCGACACGGGGCTGGATCCCAGGACCCCGGGACCATGACCCGAGCGGAAGGCAGAGGCCCCAACCCACTGAGCCACCCAGACGCCCCTCAGGATTGTTTTTAAGGGAATAACACAACAGTCTCATATCTCATTTTTTTCTTGGTTTTTATAAATGAACAGAGAAAATACAACTCTAAGTATATTCTGGCAAATAAAGTAGGCATTTCCAGACTGTATAACATTCAACTTAGTGGCTGCTCCTGAAATATGGTTAAAGACCTGTTAAGTCTTATGGAGGGTGTACACACACACACACACACATACACACACACACACACACACACACACACAAACACAAGCTCACAAACAGAAATAGGAGACACTTGGAACAGACTTCATGTTTATTCACAGAGCATCCTGTTGGTTGCTTCTCCCTAGCCTCCCACAGGGCAATATGAGTGAGAGCTGGCTGCCTCTGTGCACATGGGTTACACCATAGAAGATAAGCTATAAAATTATGAAACTTGAAGCTTATATGTATGGTTGTTGCTTGCACGGCTATCCCCTCTCTGATCGGGGGAATAGGGAGGGGATGGAGAAAGAGGAAGAAAGAAGAAGAGGGAGAAGAAAAATAAGGGAGGAAAGGGAGAGAGATGAGGAAGGAAGAGAGAAAGTAGACCAAGTGACCCAAGGACCTTATATTTTACTTTAGAATATAAACAGATGGCCTCTTGAAGAAGGAAGGGAGGACCTGTACCCTGGGGCATAAGCAGTTCTCTCCTTGAGAGATTAGAAAGGAGCCTCTACACTTTATTACCCTTAAATGGAAGGAAGTGGTTCTGGGGGAGTGGAGACATTCTCTGCCATTAAAGGTGGACTTAACTGTCCATCTCTCAGATGGTCCTGACCATTTTCCTATACCAGGAACTTCAGGGGGGATTATTTTCCAGCAAGACCTAGGTTTCTGGAAAGGATATATATTCTAAAAAACCAGCCTAGTAGACATTGCTTACAGAGGATGGGGAGGGGGTTTGGGTGGAGAAAACTCTGGAGGAAGGGGGAAAAAAGCTTTCTAACTTTACCCACATTGCATATTCTCTCCAGTAGTATTTTTGTTCTGTTGTCTGTAAACTTGGACCTCAATTTTCTGACTATGGCATCTGATTTACTTTGTCTTATAGCTATATTTTTTTAGATTCTATGGTGCAAAGGCCAAAAAAACTTAAATGGCTAAATGGATGGTCAAATGGCAACCTGACATTTTTTAAATGTGGGATAATATCTCAACTGTAAGTTTGTAGATGTATCATTTTTTTGTTTTTCTTTTTTTTTCTTAAGAGGGTTCACTGAAGAGTACAGTACAGATTTATGAGAATTGAAGTGTTTTTCATTTGTGTTTATGAAAATGGCCTAAAAAAATACAGTTAAGAGCCAATCTAAGACAAATTATAATTTTGTGATTTGTGATTTTTCCTTTATAGCAATACAGTTTTCATCTAGCCAGTAAATTTGATTGATAGTATATTGCTTTAGTATGATTTTTTTTTGCTGCCCAAGTAAATTTTTTTTAAGATTTTTATTTATTTGACACACAGAGAGAGAAATCACAAGTAGGCAGAAAGGCAGGCAGAGAGAGAGGAGGAAGCAGGCTCCCTGCTGAGCAGAGAGCCCGATGCAGAACTCAATCCCAGGACCCTGAGATCATGACCTGAGCTGAAGGCAGAGGCTTAACCCACTGAGCCACCCAGGCACCTCCAAGTAAATTTTTAAAAGTTTATTCTTTCAGGAAGAATCTCCTCAGTGTAATATCATCTAATATTTGAGAATATTAAATGCATAGTTGGGTGTTTAAGAATTATAAATAGTGATTAATGTCTAAGAAAAAAATGAACAATACTGACAGAAGGCTTAAAAATACATTTTATGTTGTTATTTTACTAAAATTAGATTCAGTCTGGAACATCTTATAATGTTGAATAATAATAGGTCTTGAAGTCCAGTGGCATCTGTAGAAATGAAATTGTTAGCTTACTAATGAATTTTATTTGCATAGTAATAGACTAGCTAGTCTTCCTTAATTTGCTCTACAGAATAGATGTTGCTATTTTGGGGCTGTCAATAACAAATGTCAATGCAATTTGGACTGTCATGGAGGTCATAAAATATTTTTCTGTGTGTGATACTATAATGTATTGAAGAGACATTCTTTATTCTGTCTTAGCAGCCCTGATTGGATTGACTGGGTTTAGCAATTAATTAAGGTGATGTACATATGTACCCTGGGGACTAAGTAGAAGGAGTGTAGTTTGGGTCACATCATTCAGATTTTAGTCATATTTGAGAACATCTTTGACACAGCCTGAAATCAGAGTGCTTGGATTTTTTAGAACCTCATCATTGTATTATTTTATCATTAAATTAATCATTGCAAGTAGGTAGGCTTCAATCTATGTTCCTTATTTTTTTTTCCTTATGTGTGTATGTCTTTATGAACTTTAGAAATTGATGATACTTACAACCTTTTCATACTTACAATTGGCCTGAAATTTTAAAATGGAAATAGTATTCTAGACTTAAAAACTTTACCGAGAATGGTTCGTGATTTGGGATCTCTTTATGTAGTTTATTTGCCTCATTAAGGTAAAAGCTCAGTGGGTAAAGTACCCGGTACAGAAACTGCTACACTTTCTTTTAGCATGTGAACTATATCTGAGTCATCAATCTAGATATTGAACAGAATGACTTTTAAAACTAAACCAAGACATTACTGCCAATATTCATCAAATATTGATTGAATATTTGCGTGTGTCAGACACTGTGCTGAAGACAGAAATCAGAAGGAGACACTCTGCGTTACTGTTGCTTGTAATCTGATGAGGGAAACAAAGGTTAATCAACTGATTATACATAAAATGTAAATATACAGATTTCATAATTAACTTTCACCCACTCATTTTAGCATGTGTTAATGAGTCTCTAACTCTGCCACTCCTTCCATTCCACTGCATGTAAGGAAGAACTCCTGTCTCCTATTTATTAATTTATTTTTCTATTGACTTGAATTTTTATTTTACTCAATGGGTTATTATCCATTATTGTATTACTTACTTTGATGATCTTATTAGCCCAAATTTGGCACTTGGGAGTCCCTTCAAGCTTGCTTCTTTGCTCTTTTGACATGCTCCAGTCCCAGAACTGGAATTAATAATTTCTGCGAGCCTGGCTCTCTTTTAGTAGAGAACGGTATTTAGAAACTGGTGAAAGTGTTTTATTTTTTTTCTCCCTTTGTATTTTTTTTACCTTCTTTTAATTAACATATAATGTATTATTAGCCCCAGGGGTACAGGTCTGTGAATCGCCCGGTTTACACACTTCACAGCACTCACCATAGCACATAACTTCCCCAATGTCCATAACCCCGCCACCTTCCCCCTACCCTCCTCCCCCCGGCAACCCTCAGTTTGTTTTGTGAGATTAAGAGTCTCTTATGGTTTGTCTTCCTCCCAATCCCATCTTGGTTCACTTATTCTTTTCCTACCCCCCAAACCTCCCACGTTGCATCTCCACTTCCTCGTTTCAGGGAGATCATATGATAGTTGTCTTTCTCTGATTGACTTACTTTGCTAAGCATAGTTCCATCCACGTTGTCACAAATGGCAAGATTTCATTTCTTTTGATGGCTGCATAGTATTCCATTGTATATATATATACACCATATCTTCTTTATCCATTCATCTGTTGATGGACATCTAGGTTCTTTCCATAGTTTGGCTCTTGTGGACATTGCTGCTATAAACATTCAGGTGCACGTGCTCCTTCGGATCACTACATTTGTATCTTTAGGGTAAATACCCAGTAGTGTGATTGCCAGGTCGTAGGGTAGCTCTATTTTCAACTTTTTGAGGAACCTCCATGCTGTTTTCCAGAGTGGTTGCACCAGCTTGCACTCCCACCAACAGTGTAGGAAGGTTCCCCTTTCTCTGCATCCTCGCCAGCATCTGTCATTTCCTAACTTGTTAATTTTAGCCATTCTGACTGGTGTGGAAAGTGTTGTTTTTAAAATGATTATTTTCACTGCTTTCCCAAAATATTGTCCAGAACAATGAAAGAGATGATTGGATTTTAGAATTTTCAAACTTATGACAAAAAAAATAGAATGTTGAACAGAAGAGTTCCTCATGAAGCTGTCACTTTCAGGCTCCTCTAGGGTGCTCTGAGGTGCCACAGGACTTGCTGTCGTGACATTAAGAGTAGGAAACGTGTGCTGTTTGGGAGGAAGAAATGAGATCTGAATCTCTGAGGTCCACTTCAGTAGCTTTCATCTTTTTATATACGTGTTGAGCTGCTACAATAGAGTTTGTTGGAAGAAAGAATTCCACAGCCAAATAAGTTTTTAAACCACTGTCCTATAGCAGTAGTTTTTCATAATTTGCATAAGGACTGGTAGTTTCTGTTCCTGTGATACCAGGTGGACTAGTCTCTCAAGTGTGGAATATCAATTCAGCTTTTCTTATAGAGATGGGATTTGGTCTTCTACTTTATCATGTATCCATTAGACCTACCAAACCTGTGGTTTTCCTTTATGGACATTGAATGCCATCTTGAATTCTAACTGGATACACTGGCTGAGTGCAGTAACCTGTAAGTTTTCTAATGTAATATCTGTTATTCATCAGGCAACTATGACTCCTTCATCACCCGGATTAGGTACAGAGTCACATATTTGCATATAAGACAGGCTCTTAACTGAAAGTGCTGTACCAGCTCTAGAAATTAGGGTTGAGCCAGAAAGTAGAGGGTATACCTTTCCAGAGCACCTTCTCTCCAGTGCTGTGGGTCATCCTTATTAATTGTGAATTCTGCACAGAGAGTTGCACAGTTCATGCTGTCTTTGCCCTGCTGGCCAAAATTTAACACCCCTCAGTTTGTTGATTTGTGTAAATGAAAATTTTTTATGTAAAAACCCATAACAAAATAAATTTTCAAATTTAAATGCTTTTTTTTGCATAAAGAGCAGTTACAGGTGTGTCATAAACTTGTTAACATCATATTTGATACAAAGAATATACTCCATAATCATCCTTAAATAAATTCATACCATGATGTAAATATTCTGTCATTATAGTTTGAATCATTGTCAAAACTCCTGTGGAAAGATATTATTTGCTTGAAAATTAAGATGGCTAATACTCTTAATTTTTTTCTTTATAGTTTGTACTTATTAAAACATATTTTCATCATCTTCTGTTCAGCTCCCAAATAATCTTATTTTAGATGGAAAGTATTTTGAGGACATTTGATAGATCATCATTATGTTTACTTTATCATTGAATTTATGAAAACATCATGAAGTTCATTAGTCCACCTTCTTATTACAGATAGCAAAACTAAGGCTAATAATATGCCCAAAGCTGTATATCTAGTAAGCTTTGCAACTGAAACTAGAACCATGGCCTTTTTACTTCCCTTTCAGTGTTTCTAACCCCCTGCGAAACCGACATTTTAATTTAACCTGTTAATTGCCCTGCAAAGAGAAGATAATGCAGAGAATGTGAAAAATCTGCATTGAGGAAATCATCAATAGTACATGAAAAATCTATAGCAACCCAATAATTTTCAGTGATGAATTTTTTAAAGATTCTTTTAAGGAAGTACATGATCTTTCAATTATTAAAAAGCCATTTTTCACATTTTTCAGAAATGGATGTCAGTAGATGCCTTTTAAATTCTATCAGGTTTCTCAGTAATTATAGTTCAAATTGATACATCTTTGAATATATAACGTAAAGTCATATTAAACTATGTAATCAAGGTGAGAACACTTTAGTCATAAAGCCTATACACATTTAAACAAATCATTTCTTCAAAAAATTTTCTTCAGTACATTCTTTTTATATTAAAGAATGAAGAATAAAAATGCAACTATGGCAAGCCATGATAGCTATCATTTATGGAAAACAGCATGAGAACTGGTGATGTTTAGCTGAGGAAAGCCCAGTCAATACTGGAGATACGATGGAATTTTTCAAATCTTTAAAGAATTCTTATGTGTGAAAATAAGTGCATTTGTTTTCTGTTGTCTTAGAGAACAATACCGACCTTGGTCCCAGTGAGTGAGATGTATAGGGAACAGATTTGGGAAGAATGTAAGGAAGACCTTTGTGGAACAACTAAACTTTTTTACCTACTGAATAGACCCTTTTATGTGCTAGGCTCTTTTCTGGAACTTCCTAATTACTGTTTGTTGTATCTACACCAGCCTTGTAAGGCAGGTACCATTATCTCCAAATTACAGCTAAAAAAACGAAGCACGAAGCACAGGTAAACTTGCCAAAGCTTTTCTACTATATGGATGTTGAATTATGATTCAAACATGGATCTAAAATTCTGTTGGTATTCAGAATAATACTATAATATGTTATATAGGTTAGTTTGACGTCAGATAAGCATTTTGTCTAGGTTAATAAGAATTTTTTCTTTTTTTTAATTTTCTGAATTTTATTTATTTATTTTTTTAATACGAGAGAGCACAAGCAGGGGGAGCAATGGGCAGAGGAGGCAGCACAGGCAGAGGAAGAAGCTGGCTCCCCACTGAGCAAGGAGCCCCATGGGATCCTGACCTGAGCCAAAGGCAGACACTTAACTGAGCCACCCAGGCATCCTGATAAGAATTTTTTCTTAAACAAAAAAATTAGTTAGAATATATCTTAAATTTGTGTAAGTAATTATGAACAAGGAAAAATAATATTCTTGATATGTTTACTTTTATATTTTACAAAAATCTAGAAGAAAAGTCTAATACTTTCTATGCTTAAAACAATTTTAATGTATAAAATTCACTTTCATCAATAGCATATACACTGTCATTAAGTTACTTAAGTTTATAAATCTAGTGATTGTTTTAAAAATGAATTCAGCAGTGCCTGGGTACTCAGTCGGTTAATTGTCCAGCTCTTGAGCTCAGCTCAGATCCTGATCTCAGGATCATGAGTTCAAGTCCTGCATTGTGCTCCACATTGGGCATGGAGCCTATGTTAAAAAAATGAATTCAGATTCCAGATTATTGAATGCATGAATGTATATGGTGCACATATGAATAAGATATAGATTAAGAATTTATAGAAAATTTATTCAAGCATCTCTTGGATAATATAAATTGTATTACCTCTAAAAGATATACATATGTTTAATGTCTTTTTTTTTTTAGATTTTATTTATTTATTTGACAGACAGAGATCACAAGTAGGCAGAGAGGGAGGCAGAGAGAGGGGAAGGGAAGCAGGCTCCCTGCTGAGCAGAGAGCCTGATGCAAGGCTCCATCCCAGGACCCTGGGATCATGACCCGAGCCGAAGGCAGAGGCTTTAACCCACTGAGCCACCCAGGCGCCCCTATGTTTAATTTAAGTCTTAAGAAAACACTGTTAATTTAAAAGTTTACAGTAAAGGGGAAAAAATTCAAAATATTTACCATTGAGAAATTCTAAAAACACTTTTTTCTCTGTAAGTTTGTGGTCTTAATATTTTAGAGACTATGCTGACTAGAACTGTCTTATGCTTCTAAGTATGCTGTACAGTGCCCTGATGTATGGTGAATTGATTGTAAGATTATTTTCTTTGCAGTGAACTTAGCTAGAAAAATGATGTGTATTTTTGGCGTCATGGTATATAGTGTACACTAAGTCCTCCAAGTTTGTTTTCACTATTACTGTACATTTTGATAACAAGGATCTTTTAGGGTTTATCATAGATTTCTTTTAACTCAAATATAGCAGTTAAAGCTCCCTACCAACTCAAACGTAGAAACTGATATTAAAACTTATTCCTTTAAAGAAATTTGCAAAGAATATATTTCACTTCAGGGTAATGCCTTAAATATAATTCAGTAATGATAACCTGAATCTATTTATCACTTAAAAGCTTAGGTTTCTTGAGAAGAACTGCAGATTCTCAGCATGAGAGTCCAGAGGTGGCTGTGAATTGCTGAGTGTAGATCTAATTACACAGCTTGGAGCTGCGGAACCAGTTCTCTCTACTCCAGATTACTTTTCTTGGTGTATTTGCATAATTTAATGCATGAAGACTAGTCAGTGAATTATACAGTTTTCTGATATAGGTAGGACAAGGTAAATTAACCCTGTCTCAGGTAGTTTGTATTTTCATGGTCTGTCTGATAAACATTTAACCACATCATTTTACACTAAAAAACTGTGTTAGTAAATTAGTTGGTTGCCAGGAATATCTGATAATAAATGCTAGTTGTTATACCCATGATTATTAAAATAGATGATTTTAAATTTTATTATTTTAGCCCTATTTTCAGAACTGAACTATTACTTTTAGTAATAATAGTTTTGTGGATGTAATCCAGGTAGAGTAGTGTCAGGTTTTCTACCATTATTAAACGTAAGAATACTTTCTTTATTCCTGTCCATCAGTAGGACATTGTTTTGCTTAATGAATTTGATTAATTTGATTCATTGTAAATACAGGTAGCTTTGATTTAAGAACTATTTTTGACTTCAGTGTCCAGAATTTTTTTTAAGATGCTCTCAGAATAGCTCATTTTATATGTTGTTTCTTTTTTAAATCACAAATTTTGAACTTTGCAATGGCCTTAAAATATATACACATATAGCTATACAACAGTATTAGAAGACTAATCAGTAGCAGTTTTGGTTTATTAAATATCAGTGAAATGTTTGCTAATACATTTTTAAAAACAATCCAAGAAAATTAACTATCTAGTTGGAAAATTTGAAAGTTAACTTGATACTCCATATTCCCATAAATGTATCAGTGAAAGTATTAACTCGGCCTACATCCTATTATAACTTATAAACTTTTAAATTCAAATTTCTGCTCATATTTAAAAAAATAAATGTTTTCTGTGAAAACTGATCATTTTTAACATCAGAATTTCAGCTCTCATTTATTGAGTACCTGCTGATTGAATGATAATTTGGAGAGTGAGACAGGGGATGACAAGGAGACCTCAAAATGAGTAAGATGTAAACTTGCCTTTAGGCAACACCCAAGGAGGCAATATAACTTGATGCAAAGAAAGTAGGCTTTCGAATGAGGCTAATTCCCTATTCTGCTCTTGAATGAGTAGCAAGTTATTAAAACTCTGAACTTCAGTTTTCTCATATGTAAAATACTAATAGTATTACCTATCTAATAGTGTTGTTAATAGTGAGATAGAGAACTGTGCGTGGCACCTAGTTCTGGTCCTAGCACATAATAAGCATTTAATAAATCATACCTTTTATTGTTAGTTGTAGTGTTATTAACATCAAGGTGGAAACCTGTGTATATGCTGAGATTACACAAGGCACAAGTATGAACGAAGTGTTGTGGGAATGATTAATTTCCCTAGAGAAATTGGAGAATAACCATTAGAACTGGATTTGAAGGTTTCTAGAATTTCCATGAGAGAATTGGCGGGAGACCTAAGTAAAATAAAACATGAGCAAATGCATGGAGGTTTTGAACCACAGGAAAAAGAATTTAGAGAGATGACGCCTAAAGACCAATAATGAAGAAACTTGAAATGTCAGGATCTTTAAATCAAGTAGTTTGCTAACTTTAAGAGAGGACTCCAGTTAATTTTTCAATGATGCTTTTTATTTCTTTTCCCTTTTATTTTTGTTGTTCTTATTGTTGCTATTTCCTCCTATAGTTGTTCATGTAATAAATAGCAGCTTCTGTGTTCCCCATCTTCTCAGACTCTAATCTTTCGCCATAGTAACTAAATAGAAGCTCCAAAAGCACAGGGAACAGTGCTGGGCTTGCCCACTCGTTATGCCCCCAGTGCCTGTCATGTAATTGCTGGATGATGGCAGACTTGTAGAGGAGCTATGTCAAGCATAAAAATAGCTAAAAATAAAAGGTAGTCTGTGATTAATGCTTAAGGGGAGGAGCACATGAATTTGTTAGATGCTCAAAAGAATAATTCTATCTGGAAGCATCAGGGAAATTTTTATTGTATTAATTTAACCATATTAGTAACATCCATCTCCCCCATGTAGGTAAAAGGGCTTCTTTTCTTTTTCCTAATGAAATTTTATGAACTTGTACTAACTAACTATAGTTAGTTATATAACTAAAATATAGCAAAGCTATATTTTAAAATGTTTAAATCAGAGTTCCTTTTGTAAGATCTGTCTCCAATAATCATACTAACCTTCAGGGGTACCTCACTCAGTACTCTCTTGCTCATCTTGACTCCCCTTTTTTAAGTTAACCCCACTGTTTAAAATTTTTTCCTGTTGATTGTCCTTTCAATTTACAATGATAAAACTGTTTCTCTGGTTTTCCTGTGTTCTTTCTGCTGTTTTCTTTTATACATCCTTGAGTCTTTTTTTTTTTTTTTCATAATGATAGCCTTCTCTCTATTCAGTTTAAAATCTCTAACATAAAAATAATTTCTCAAGTTTCACCTTTAGTGGTATCATTTTTCTCTGAGTCTTGAATGAATTCTATCTTAGTACATATTTTATAATGAGATTGTTATTTGCTTTTCCAGACATTACTGCTCTTCTGTGTCCATTTCTGTCAAAAATGTGTATTTACCACCCTGTGGATTTGCTCTCTTCTCTGTACCTTTGACCTCTGTATACGTTCCCTCAAAATGCTATTTATTTTCTTCTATGGGAACATTTCTCTTTTCTTTGTAAAGCATTTCCAGGTACTCTGAAACAAGATAAATTTGTCACTTATATCAAAAGTACCACCATCACCCTTATACGTACATTGTCAAATATGTTTCAAGTTTTTACTTTGATACTGTAAATTACCTAGCAATAAAATAATCATATCAAATATGCTAGTATAATAGTACATTATAAAAAGTTTTTATAACCTCATTGTCATCATTAATTATTTTTTCTGTTCAATATAATTTATGTATTTCATTGTAAAACTATTAGGGCTTGTTTCAGTGGCTAAGACAAACAATACAAGAAATACAAAGGAAACTTCTTTTTATTTTCTCCCACTCCTGTTTTGTGAGGCATTTTATTTGGTAGGTGTCCATCCATATCTCTAATTTTAAACACACACATCCTTTACATATATACTCGGAATAATACTATGGAAATTGTTCTTCGGCTTGATTTTTTTGCACTTAACACCATATTGTGGATATCTTCCTAGGTACCCATTTTTGAGAGCTAAATCCAGTGCTGTTTGTGCCTACTATTGGATTATCAGAGCCACACAGTGCTTGTGAAATTCAGCACCTTTTCAAATGTTTATGGCTATTTTGACTTGCTTATCTGTAAATTTCTTCAAAGCCACAGAGAAAAATGCTGATAAAGTTAAAGAAAAACTGTTTCCATACTAAACAAGGTACCATAAACAAAGTCAAAAGATAAAGTAGAGGCTGAAACAAAATATTTGCAATATAGAAAAAGACAAGGCATATTATCTTCCATATACAAAGAACACCTACAAATTGGTAAGAAAAAAAAATCTCCAATAACAAAACAGACAGTGTTCAGAATAAGGAAATAGTTAAATGAATAGTCATATATATTTGACCTAACAATTTCACTTCTATGAAATTATCCAACAAATGTATTCACAAACATGAAATAAATCTTGTGAACAGTTATTTATTATGTCATTGCTTTAAATAATGAGAAATTGGAAACAACATAAATGTACTGGCTAATTTAAGGCATTTCTAAGTAATGGAATACTATGCAAATGTAAAAAATAAATGAAGAAACTGTACTGATGTGAAAAGATCTTCAGGTGGTTTAAGTGTCTTCAGCTGGCCAGCATTGGCAGGCCTAAAATGAGAATTCTGTGCTTACTTGTAATGTCCCACCACAGATGTCTTCTGATTGCACACCATGCAGAATCAAACCTTTTAAAATTGCATTTACCTGATAACATAGATGTGGTAATATGATCACAGCCATAAAAACTATTTCGTGCTTACGAGCTCTTATGGAATACAAGATATTTGAAATACATCTGTAGTGGCAATCCCCATTCAAACTATATAGAACATAGAAAATGATTTGCCTCTGTTCTCCATCCTCCCAAAGATACCAGAATGTTCTAAATGGGGCACAGGGAAGGTTTGGCTTGATGCAGGCTCTCAAATGTTAACATAACATGTGTCAGAACCACCAGGAGGGCTCATTGAACCAGATTGTTGAGCCCCCTTCTTCAGAGTCACTGACTCAGATTTGGTGTTGGACCCTTAGTTTGTAGTCCTCACACATTCCCAGGGGATGCTGATGATGCTAGTCTGGGGACCACACAGATTTAGAATCTTTGTTTAGGTCATTAGAGTTAATTCTCTTGAGGAACCTGGGTTAAGAAAGTTGGAAAGAATTGAGAGCAAGACACCTAACAGGACAGAGTGAAAGCATAAACCACTAGGACATGAAACTCCTCACCCTAAGGCCTCATTCTTTAACTGGTACAGGAGCCAATACTTTATATTAAAGAATGTCATTCTGATCCTGGAGTCCTGGGATTGAGTCCCACATTGGGCTCCCAGCTCCAATGGGAGTCTGCTTCTCCCTCTGACCTTCTCCCCGCTCATGCTCTCTCTCACTGTCTCTCTCTCAAATGAATAAATAAAATCTTTAGAAAAAAAAAACCAAACAGAATGTCATTCCTTAGCAGCATTTTCTATGGAACATCTATCTGCCCTGTTGTCTGTGTTTTTCAGATATTTCTTTTCAGTCTTCCTTCTTAGTGGAAATTTCTAGGGACGAGTCTGTGATTCAATATTTCACAGTTAATCCTTGCCTTCCTCCCTCCTGTTTTCAAATAATCTCAGGCTTAAATATTCCTTTAATTTTCTTTTTACTTCTCATTCATCTTGCACAGCACCTTTACAAAAGCTGTTAAAGGATAAGTGGCTTTTAAATTATTTTGTGTGGTGTCAGATATGTACACATTTGAATCAATGGGGAATAAATATATAGGTGTCAATTTATAGCAGTCATTTACTGATCTCACAGTTTAGTCTTTTAGGCCAAATTCATACTATTGTTTATTGCCCTTACAGTGGTGCTGATACTTACCACTTCTGACAGGTGTTCAAAGTTGCTGTACAAAGAGTGTTAACATCTCCTTAGAACTTGTTAGAAATACAAAATCTTAGGCACCTGGGTGGCTCAGTCAGTTGAGCAACTGCCTCAGCTGGGGTCCTGATTTCAGGGTTCTGGGATCAAGCCCCACATCTGCATCCAGATTCCATGCTCAGCAGGGGGCCTGCTTCTCCCTCTGCCTCCCCATCCCCCCACTCGGGCTCTCTCTCTCCCAAATAAATAAATCTTAAAAAAAAAAAAAAAAGAAATGCAAAGTCTTGGCTTGCCTCACACCTACTTACTCTGAGAGGGTGGTGGAGGAAAGGAGCAACAATTGTGTTTTTAGATGATTTTGAAGTGCACTAAAGTTTGAGAGCTATGACTTTACTAAATGCAATGTTTTTCACTTACATTATGTACTTCAAACTTTATATTAAACTTGTGACTCTAGAACCTGTTTGTGGAGTGAGGGAAATAAGAATCGGAGAAATTAAATAGTTTGTCCTATATCACTCCTCTTTAATAATATTTCTTTTTTTTTTTAATGTTATTTGTTCATTTGAGAGAGACAGAGATAGAGAGAGAGCAAGAGTGGGGAGTTGAGGGAGAAGCAGACTCCCCACTGAGCAGGGAGCCCAATGCAGGGCTGAATCCCAGGACTCTGGGATCATGACCTGAGCTGAAGGCAGGCACTTAACCAGCTGAGGCCAGCCAGATGCCCCTAATAATGTTTCAAAGTAGAATTTTTAGTATTTTTCAAATAATATGTCCTTCCCTCTGAATACATTGAAACAATATGAGTTACTTAAACCTTCCAGTTTTTAGAATCATTGTTTATCTCGGCTTTCGCTCTTTCATTACCTTTAATCAGCATCTCATGTAAGGTACACTGTCTTTGGCACATCAAATAACAGGACCAAAATGCAAATTCACATACTCCCTCTCCTATCCCAGGACTGATTTAATTATATATTCTTAAACTAAATGGCTTTTTAAACTAAAAACAAGTATATACAATATTTTTAAATGCATTAATCTAACAAACCTCAAGTAAAAATATAGTTTCATAAAACTATAAAAATTTACCAATGTTGTTGACTTGAATCTACTGTTATAATCTTATTTTAATGACCTATGCCTATTTAACTGCTGTTCAGTTACCAGTAGTGTTTCTAAGATTGATTTGGAGTTATTTATGCCAAATAAAACAGTGCTGTCCTCTCTGTTCGTTATAATTTTTATGTGTCTATTAAAATTAATTAACCAAATTAACAAACCATAAAATCAAGTATGTTACAGAGACCCAAAACCTTGTAATGGCTTCTGTTGGAGCCTCTAAACAGAAAATTCTTAATCAGAAAAAGAGCTTATTTTACTGAATAAGAAGTGATGGATCATTTAATAAAAAGAAATTGCTATTTTAAGTTGTAACTAATATTTCTCTTGGCTGCAGTAGAAAATAATTTGCAAAATGATAAGTTGACAAGTCAGACTGAAATAATTAATGAAGATTTAGGGTCATATTTTATTTTCCCTTATGTTCTTTGTATCAACAGGATTTACATAATGTGGCATTTGAATTATGGAGAATAGAAATCTGGTTGCATTATAAAAACCCATCTGGGAAATGATCTTGGGGCTATACTGGTTATATGAAATACCTTCATTATTCCCTGATATTTCATATATATATATGGAAATATATATATATATGGAAATATATATGTAACATATATGTATGAAAATATGTAAATATATATATGTAAATAAAGATACATTATTAAGGAGTTTTTAAAATCATCTCTTTAGTAGTGGTTTTGTTTATGTTTCCTTTGTTTAACCTTAGGAGAAGAAAACTAAGTTGGTGGTAATTATTATTATTTTTTTAAAATTTTATTTATTTGACAGAGATCACAAGTAGGCAGAGAGGCAGGCAGAGAGAGGAGGAAGCAGGCCCCCCGCTAAGCAGAGAGCCTGATGTGGGGCTCAATCCTAGGACCCTGGGATCATGATCTGAGCCGAAGTCAGAGGACTTACCCCACTGAGCCACCCAGGTGCCCCAAGTTGGTGGTAATTATTAACTAATTTCACACAGTAGAGTAGTAGTTATCTCAAAAGTTGTTACTAATTCAAAATTTAGGTCCCACCCCTAAATATTCTTAGTTGGTTTTAGGGAAGGACCCAGAAGTCTATTTTAATGACCCCAGCACTGATTCCCATGAAGAGGTCCCTGGATCTCAGTACGAAAAACTTTGAAAGAGAATGTACTTCTTCACGCTAACACACTGAAATTATGAAGGAAAAGTGTTTTATTGTATTTTTTTTTATGTTAAGTTAGCCGCCATACAGTACATCACTAGTTTTTGATGTAGTGCTCAATGACTCATTAGTTGCATATAACACCCAGCGCTCATCACAACACGTGCCCTCCTTTGAGTACTACTGCAGGCTCCTCTATCCAGCCTGCACCTGCTTCTATAGGAGATAGGGCTGATGACTAGTGATTCTTCCTCGCCAGCAGCAGTGGACCCATTCGGAGCCTTGGACTCTATTTCTCACTCTATCCGTGGTGCTCAGTGCATGGTTTGGAACTCAGTAGGGACTGTGTAAATACAGCGCGGTGGATGATTGAGTTCGCATTCCTGTGTTATCCATGCTCCGTGTGTAGTTTTTTCTCCTTCCTTAAATTGTACATGTCTTTTATAGAAGGGACCAGGTCTTCTGCATTTTCATGTTTCCTCTTTCACCAGTACTTTACACATCCATGGCTAGAAAATACTTAGCAAGTGAAAAATATTTTGTGCTTATTTAGTACATCATACTAGATTGTCATCTCCTTGAGGGCAGAAATGTTGCCTCTCTCTTTTGCAGAATTCTTAGGGCTTGGTAATGATTCTCAGAATTCTCAGATACATTTGAAAGAACAGATAAATAAAAAATAAATAATTTCATTTTAATTTAGATTTTCTTAAAATTTATTGTTAGGGTTTAGTGAGGCTTTGTTTGTAATAAGACTTAATTTTACAGTAAGAGAAAAAAGTCTGCCTTAACTTTCTAAGAAGAAACTCACTGTTGAAGTACCCTTACTTTTTATGAGGCAGGGTGATACAATGTGAGAGATTCTGAACTGGTGAAGCTTCAGCAGGGCATTATAGCTAGCAGAATTTTTCTAACTTTGTATTAAACAATTTATGTCAATAATGATGAAAATATAAGAGTGAGCTTAAGTGGTAGACTCCTGACACCCCATGAGATAAAGATGTTTCCCCAGAAAGCTAGAGAACCTATCAAAATCTGATTTGGGGTTTTTTTAGTTGAAAATAAGGAAAATAGAAGAATTTTCCAAATAATCATGAAGCTTGCTGAAATAACTTTTATTCTTATATTCTTAGGGATACCCTGATGATCATATTTCTTTTCAAAACACATTAGTATCAACAAATCAGTTAGAGCTCTAACCAAGTATGAAAGCTTACACTTTTTATCCTTGATGGCTGTGATTAACTTAGGTTAAATTGCTCTAGATGACTTGCAATTCTTATTTTATTGTCTCTAAATGCTTTGGGAGTTTTTAATTGAGGAATTTTGGTCTTCTCCAGATTATCTACTCTCCCTGACTTTGAACACTTTCTAAAAGAATATTAGTAATTTAAGCATTCCAGTTTCTTGAATGTTTATACTCTGTGATTTTACTCTCCTCTGAATTATAATTGACATCCCGTACGTGGAACAGTTTTTTTGGCAAGTGTATGGGCATAAGATTACTGTGAGTAAATTATGCAGTGTGTGCTCTAGATATGTGTCACTCCATCTCCTTTCCAGTCAACTCCCAGGCCGCCCTCCCCTTTTCACCTTTGTTGATTTTCAAAATGACCTTCTCTTTTACTTAGGTCAGCTAGCATGAGCTTATCAATTCCTTGACTAAAACCATCAGTGGGGCATTTTTCTAAATGTGTATCATGGAAATAACACCAATGTTTTAGCTTCTGGGAAAACATAATTAACAGATAAATATGGAGAGAGATTGAGGGAGAGGCAAGAATTAGGACCTCCATGTTGCTGAGGCCTAAGGGGAATACTGTGGTAACTCCAGAGAGTTTTAGAGCTCTCGTTTTGTTGCAAACTGGGGCTAGAACTTGTCTTTAAGTCACCCGCACTGCTGATTGTCCTTAGTTTGTTATGTATCAGATTGTGACTAAAATACCAAATTACCTAGAGGTGCTTTATTCACATCATACAAAATTGAAAAAGATCGGTTGTCCATATAAAAGAGTAAAATTAGTGTATTATAGTAATGGCACTTTGGGAAGGCTGGGGTTGAGCTGAGTGGGGGTGGGGTGAGGGATTTGGAAGCCAAAAAAGAAAAGACTCAGAGGAGAAAGCAGCACTGATGGGCATCAGATTCTGAGTGCTCCTCACTCTCTGATTTCATTCTCTTCAGTTGCATTGACATTCTGACTGTCCCTGAAAATACTTTTTTCCACTTGTCCTTGACAAAGCATCCAGATACGTGACTTACCCGTAATTCAGATTTCCACAGTCACTTTGTGAGTAATTCCACAGGAACGGCAAAAAAAAAACAGCAGAAAATTCCAAATGCCCCTCTAGAAGCATTTTCATCTCCAACAGTTCCCGAAACTCTATTTTAAATGGTTGTTCTTAGACATGATTTTGTCCAAGGAAGAGTGTTTTTATTGTTTTCAATTTCTTTAAACATCTTTATGATACTGGAAATTTCATTGACAGTGGAGAAATAAGACTCTCATATATTTTTATACTCTGTCCCCATAATATATGATTACACTCATGAATCATGTCTTCAAACGAGAAAAGCACAAATTAAACTCAACATTTTATATAATACATTAATTTCAGTTCTGATTTCCGCCAATTTATAGGTTAACAGTATATAAAGCCATGTTATTTTATTTTATTTAACTTGCCTTTATCCTATATACACTTTGTTCTAAAATAAGGAAATGTTGGGGAATTCATAAACTGGGGGTTGTGTTTTGGAAAATTAATGGTTGTATATATATATATGGTGATTTTCAGACTAGTATTAAGTTTTTAATGAATTTTAGTTTAAATAAACTGCTTTTCTTTCTTCAGGTGATGGTGTTTGTACATGCTCGAAACGCAACTGTAAGAACAGCTATGTCTCTAATAGAAAGAGCAAAAAATAGTGGTCAGATTTCCTGCTTTTTACCTACACAAGGACCTGAATATGGACATGCAGAAAAGCAGGTACGGAACAAATGACGGCAAGATGTAAGAACTAAATAAAGGATTTAATGTGCCGTATAATACAGATATTTTATATATGACAGATATATGATCTCTAGTTTCCAAGGACTTAATTTTACATTTTTATCATGTTATGATCTTTATTTTTTTTTTATTTAATGATCTTCCAAAGAATTCCAGTGCATGAGGTGTTCGATTACCACGTCTATCAATATGGTTAGAATTGTGTTTATCCTAATCTTTAAAATATAGTTAAAACATAAAATGCAGTTAAGTTCCATAAAATGTGTTAACATTGAATAGAGTTATTAGACTCTTAAAAAACTAATAGTTAATATTTTTAATTGCTCGGGTTTAATTTCTAAGGTTAATATAGACAGATTAAAGCAGCATAAATAAAAGTTCTTTTCAAGAATGGGAAAGGCTAGGGGCACCTGACTGGCTCTGTCAGTGGACAATGTGACTCTTGATCTTGGGGTTGTAACTTTGGGTATAGTGATTACTTAAAAATAAGATCTTAAAAAACAAACAAACAAACAAAAAATCTGGGAGTTTGATAATTTTGCTACATAACATATGCTTAAAGGACCTTAAAAGCCTGGGTCACCTTTACAAATGCAGAACCACAGGCCCATACCAGATTTACCAAATCATAATCTGCATTTTGCCTCCATCCCTAGGTGAATTACTACACATTACAGTTTGAGAAGCACTTCCCCAAGTAATTTGAGTATTGATAACATCCTAAGATTTACAGAAGGTTTTATTTACTTATGTGAGATAATGATTTAGATCAAGAATAGGTAGACTACAGCCTGAAGGCCAAAGGTTGCCACCTGTTTTTGTAATTAAGGTTTTATTAGAAAACAGCCGGACTCCTTTGTCAATGGCTGCTTTTTTGTTTTTGCAGCACGAGGGAAGAATGCACAATTGCTACAAGGACTGTGTGGTCCACTAGTAAGCCTTAAATACTATATGGCCCTTCACAGAAAATGTTTGTCCTGATTTAAAGCAATGAAATACATTTTCAAATGAGAAAGTCAGTGGGCATAAAATGATAGTAACTTCAAAGTATTTTATATGCATGAGATTTAACTGATTTTACTGAACAGCTGCTCGCTGTCAGACATTGTGCTATATGCTTTCACATTTATCATCTTGGTAAAATGCATTTAATTGTTTTGACTTCACATTTGACTCCACTATGAATTTTACCATTTTGTATTGACATTTTAAATTCTAAATATGATAAATGTGATGTCAGTTGTTTTGAACATCAGATTCTTTCAATTTAGAACTATAAAAATTGTTCATTTTCTTCATTTTTCTCCACTTTATAAAATTTCTGTTACATAACACTTATTAAACAGCTTTGTAGTCTTCCAGTTATTTATTAACTATGAATTTATGAGGGTCTTTGAAAAGTCAGGTTGGCATTCATAAGTCTTCTTTCATTTCTTAAGAAATATAAAGCAACTCCATTGTGTTTAAAATCTAAGCCTTGAGAGCCACCTTGTGGATTTCTGGTTACTTCATACTTCTCAATTCTGAAAGCTATTGCTTATTCCAAGTGATGCAGGTTTATTATTTAATTCCTATAATAATAGGGTTTAACATTTATCAGGTGTTTACTGGTGCCTGGCATTGCTTTCATTGCTTTATACATAAACTCATTCTGTCCTCACAGAACCTCTGATATAGGTTTGTACTGTTATTATCCCTTGATATGGTATATATGTAAGTAATTCAACTACAGCTTGAAATAAAGCATATAGAAATAACTTACATAGAGACATTTTCAAATGACGTTTATTTAAGGCATTGTCACCGATCCATAGATCACTATGGTTAAAAAAAGAGAGGGGGAGAGAGAGAGAGAGACGTGGAGAAATGAAACATTTTAATATAGCTAAGTAGACTTGAAAGTCCCAAGTCTTTTTTATTATACCTTTTTAAAAATATTTTTATTATATTTTATTTTTATCCAGTCTGCCTGTTGTTGTTGGATTTTTTTCAAACAAGAGTGGCATTCCCAAACATTTATTAATAAGTACTGTTTTCAAGGAACATTGTCCTATTCACTATTATATTCCCAGCCTTTCATATAATATTTGGCTGATAGTAAGTACCCCCAAATTACTTTCTTTCCCTTTTGTTCCTCTGAGACAAACATTATGAGATGGCCTCACTTTAATTTTCTCATTTGATCTCCACCACTGTTCGGTCCCTTAGAGATTCTTATCCCTATTTTATAGATAAGGAAACTGAAACTGAGAGAATAATTTTCTCAGAGAAGGCCACATAACAAGTAGTAGAGCCATGATTTGAATCAGTCTGTCTCCAAAGCCTGCCCTGTTTACCACGCTCTATCCTAAATGTTCAAAACCAAACTGATCTGCACTTTCTAAAGCTTTCAGGGCTTTGAGTCTTTTTGTTTCTTTTTTGGTTTTTGTTTCTAATAAAATGGAAGAACATTTCTTCAGCCTGACCATATCCCTCATTTCTGCTGAAGAGAGATTCAAAAAACCTGTCCCCTCCATGGTAGATATGATTCTGTACCAAAAGATAAGGGAATCTTTCTGAATGTTTTATTGAAGCTCCAAAATTGTAGATTGTTCTCCTAGTGTTAGCTATGCACTTCTTATTTAAGTTCCTTTTGAACTTGGATAGTATTAACATTCTAGCAGTTCTGAGGAGCTATTATCATGATGGTAGGAGATACTCCTTACCATGTTTTTGAAAAATGGGAAATTAAGTACTTGAAACATTAAAATGAAATTAGAAGGTAAATTTGCTATGGTAGTACATAGAAATTTAGCCTCATGACTCCTGTTAATGGAAATACAGCTAAATCCCTACCCTGCCTCACTAGCACTTTACCCCTAAGTGTGTAATGTGTAATGTAACCATCTCAATTCCTGATTCACCAATTATGGTTCTTAAAAGCATTTCTTCACAGTTTTATTCAACACTCTACTTTATTTGTATAAATAATAAGTAAAATTCCATTGAGGAAATTCTTTTCTTCTGCGTGTGTGTGTGTGTGTGTGTGTATGAGAATGAGATAAGGCTATTTCTGTGCCTTAGTCACAGACAAAAATGAATCTTTTCTTCCCAGTAAGTAACAATATATTTTAGCACTCCTCATATCATTCCCATTTTTCCATTTTTAATATAAAATTTATCACCATATGGAAACTAGCTATATTTCCAAAGTGTCCACTGAAATAAGAAAAAAGGGGAAGGAAAATGAAGTACCCCAAGAGTAGCTTAAG
The DNA here is from genome assembly GCF_922984935.1 of Meles meles. Lineage (NCBI taxonomy): Eukaryota > Metazoa > Chordata > Mammalia > Carnivora > Mustelidae > Meles > Meles meles. The sequence continues at coordinate 31,340,443 of NC_060070.1, forward strand.
CTATAGAGATGGATGACCTTGCAGTTCTCCATGGGGAAGGGAGTATCTCAGGAATTCCAAATGAGGCCCAAAGCAAGAGGGCACATTAACAAAAAGCTCTAGTTATACTTCACCTCTAGACGCCCTGTTGCCTTATACACCTAAATATTTCTGAGACTTAATTTCTGTTCTATCAAATGGAATAATAATAGGTCAATAATACATATTCTAGCACTTAACTATGAGAAACAATAGAATAATATATGAAATTATTTTGGAAAATGAACAATGATAAAACATTATATATCATATTTTATGGAAATCTACTTTTAGAAAATATACATTAATAACTAAATTTTATCATGGTGAAAGGATAATGAACAATATGAATAACTTTTCCTAATTTGCCCTGCATATATTTTTCTCTGCTGCACAAAGTTATTTTCCTAAGAAACCACTATTTTCTGTAAGATAGAGTATACCTTAAAGGAAAAGTAGTAGCAGCTTACATTTATAGCAATATGTCATTAGGGATGCAGGTATTTTCATTATTAAGCTATTAGTTTCAGTTATGATTTAATTTCAAGTTGAATGAATATTTCAATTAGAATCTTCAGATTCTGTTTCACTTATAATCTTAGTCAAATAAATTCTTTCCTTTAGGGACAACTTTTTAACAGGTTTTAAATATTCTAGTAATGGGATGGGTATTCCCACTCACTCCTGAATAGTATTTCTCCCGATTTGTGGGTACTGATACGTGGTTTGATTTTCTTACAATTAGTGATATTAAAATTTTTTCTTATAGGTAGAAATGGTTTGTCATGCAATAAGCCTTATAAATATAGTTATTCAAAATATCTATAAAAGGAGAACTCTATAAAAAATCCAATAATAATATGTTCCCTCAAGCTACCTTAAAGAATCATTTTTTGACATTTTTATTATTATCTAGATCTACCAATGATTTCCTTGTTTTTTTCATAGGTCAGCTTTAGCCTTTATCTAAATTAAAGGAATTTGACTTTGATTTAAATTGTCAGATACTTAATAGCTTTGTTTATTTCTGCTCTAGCAGTTTAATAGTCAGTATAGCCAAATAAAATCAGAATTTTCCCTTCCTGGTGTAGATGATACTTATTAGCCAAAGAAAGCAGCAGATGCCAAATAGACCTCTTTCTTTTATTTTTTATTTTAAATGTATGCAAAATGTTTGTTTGATCAGAGTTTATTCTTTCCTTAGCCATATCAACCTTCTTTCTTTTTGGAGGTTAATATAATAATTCTACTCTTGTAGAACTGTTATAACCACATAGAAAGAATGTCAAAAACATATTAAAATTTTAAATAAATTGAAATAAAATTAATACAAAATAGAACTGAATGTTTAATTGTATTTTTGAAGACATGACTTTTCTGTTTTCAAAGGGAAGTAGGCCCTTGTAGAATAAAGGCTTTGGATCCAGGCAAACCTGGATATTTATCTGGACTCAGGCATGGTAACATAGCCTTTTTTAATTTCCTTGAACTAGTTTCATCATAAACAAAGTGACAGTGATACTTATATCTTAAGATTTTTGTAATAAGTTAGGTAACATGTCTTGGCCTGATACACAGTGGGCACTCTATAAAAAGTTACATCTGCACTTTGAAGTGAAAGAAGATGACAAATTTAAAGAATGACAGATGTAAAAATATTTAAATTTGATGCTGTTTGTCAACAAAAAATAATACATTGAATCTCAAAAGGCAGTGACAGGTTGGGGGAAATATTAGTAACTACAGCTTTATATGTATCAGTATCTACATTTTTATATGTGTATCTACATCTTTGTGTACTTATTAAGTTTAATAACTAAAACATGAAGTTTTCAGTAAGTAAATGAGCAAAGAGAAGGAAAAAAGGTAAACTGGAATAAAAAATTAATGAATAAAATTGTACAAATTAATGGACTCTATACTCTTTAACCTAATAAATCTTTAAAAACTGAAAATGATAATGTCCATTTCTAAAGATGATTCGGGGATTTGGTACATTTCTAGTTTCCTGTGGCAATGAAAGTTTCAATCCTTTAAAAAAAATTTTTTTTTTTATAATATATGTTAGGAGCTACACTTTCTTCCAGAATCTTTAGCCATGAAATTCTAAACCTGGGAATCTTTCCAAGAACAGATGAAAAAGAAAAGTAATATATACCATGAATTTTATTCCAACACATTGTAATGGTAAGAAATGCAGCATAAATATCCAGCAGTAGGGTAATTTTAAAGTATGAACAGCAATTCAATTAAATATTATAATCTATTGAGAGCAGTTATTTTAGAGTATATAATAAGATGTTCAGTTCTAAATTAACTATCAATTTTAATTCAATTGATCAAATTTCTTGTGCCACAGAAAATGAATAGCAAAACAAGGTGGAGTTTCTCTACCTTTAAGACACAGACAGTCTCACAGAGGATTTCAAGATACGGAAATAGATAAGGAAAGTAAAATATGGTAAATAACATAAAAGAACAAATGGTTCACAAAAGAGAAGTAGATTAATTCAAACCAGTGTTCTTGTATCTCAATATGCAGCAACAAGGGTAAAGGATATTCCAAGGAAAGAAGAAAAGGAACATGAACAAAGGAAACCACGGGGATATATTTGGACAATGAGAGTGTTCTCTTTTCACTGGGATGTAATATGCATGAAGGGCTTGGCATATAGATTTTGGTCAGAATGTGGAGGACCTTAAATCACATGCTTCAGCACTTGGACTTTGCAGTGAGGAGCTATTGAAGATTGTGGAAGAAGAGACAAGTTATAATGACCAGAATTCAAGTGCTGAAAAGTAGGACTCTTTTTCTAACACACAGTGGAAAATCCCTTGGGCCAGTTGTTCATTTCAGTCAACTCTAATGTATGGCCGACTTTTAAAATAGAGGAGACACTTCTTAAGAGACATAGATAATGACATTGGAATCTTATTCTTATTTCTTTCATCATCACCTTTAAGTAAATTTTGATTGCAGCAATTTTTGTTCTTACGCTTAAAGATGTATTTTAGAAGCATAGAATAAAATTTTTATGACAAATATATGTATCTTTTTAAGGAACCATGCTGTTTTGGAAACTGTGTTAATTGGAATACTGTTGTTCTCTCATATGAAAATACTTTAGAAGCACTCAAAAGACATGCAGATTAATAAGTACAGTTATTAAATCCCAAGAGATACAGAGATTGATACTGATAAAATTTAAAGATCAAAACCACATTTCACAGTGTGATTTTTTTTAACATTATTTCAGCTTTTATGGCCAAATGGATATAATGGATATAAAGAATGCAATTTTAGATGAGATTTCTCTTTTGCTAATTAAGGTGCTGTCTCTGGAATGGTAAATTCCTTCTCTATAATTGGGTTGTAGTAATATCAGGGTAACCTATGTTACCCTCTTTCAAGGGGTATAACATGGACAGAGCACCTGGTATTTCCTTTCTCCTAAGTTAAAGTGAATAATTATGACAGCCAGAATGACACATGAAAATTGGTTGTGGGGAATTAGCTTAGTGTGTGTTATAAATTGATTATATACCCATAAGCCTCAAACCATTTTTAGTGATAATCACTCAGTGAATATTTACTATTCACTGGTAATACTGGTAAACTAGTTACCAGTCTCTGGTAGATCTCTAGATAACAACTAAGGAACCTCTGCTGTCAGCCTGTTTAGAGTGGATTGAAGAAGACATGTAGTATATCAGTCAAGATACAGTGAAGGAAACAAACCACTCTAGGTACATTTTAAATAGAGAAGAATCTTGTACAAGAAATTGGGTACTTACTAATGTTAGTAAGATTGAGGAAGTAGGTGTTAAGGGGGCTACCACTGGAACTGTTGAATTTAAGACCTAGCTGCTTCGATGGTGATCCAGCAGTTGAGAAACCACGGCTGCAACCATACACATCTTTCCAACACTCATGAACACACCGGCAAGCTAAATTTTGAATGTATGATACTTCTGTTATAACTTCAACCCTCCTTTCTCCAAGGTCTTATTTACAACCAAAAAATGATAGCAGAAAGAAGGTTTCCTCTTAACTTCCACTATCCAGATCTTGCGCAAGTGCACGTTGTTAGCAGAATTGATCTTTGCATCCAGTACCCTGCCTACAAGAAATCTTAGAAGTACAGTTTTTACTTTCTGGCCTATGCAATATAGGAAGGCTCATAGAAGGAGCTGGGATTTGGGGGTGATTAATACTCCTTGCTTTAATTGAGAATGGAAATATATTGAGGAAGAAAAAGTATCTGCCCCTTTACTCTTATGGAGCTTGTTTTCTGAAAGGACAGAATGATTAATCAACTAATTAAACAATTTAATTTCATTTGTAATAAAGAATAAAGAGGACAAAGTTGCTAAGGGAAAATAAAATTAGAGGATTTGATCTAGACTGACGGTGTTAAAGAAGGCTTAGCAAGGAAAGTGAAATTGAAGCTGAGATTTGAAGGTTAGGAGGTCACAAAGCAAAGAACAGTAGAAGAATGTTCTAGCTAAAGGCTCCGACACCAAAAAAGCAGTAGCACATTGAAGAAAGTAGATAAAAGTCAAAATGACTAAAACATAGGGGCATCTGGATGGCTCAGTTGGTTAAGCATCCGACTCTTGATTTCAGCTCAGGTCATGATCTCAGGGTCGAGAAATCAGGCTCTGTGCTCAGCGGGAGTCTGCATAAGATTCTCTCTCCCTCTCCCTCTTCCCCTACCCCTGCTTGTGCCTGCTCTCTCTCTCAAGTAAATAGATCTTTTTTAAAAAAGATAAGTAAAAAAAAAGAAAATGTTTTTTCTCTGTCCTCCATGAGACTGTCAGAAGGAAATTGTTTGTGGCATAAGATGAGTCTAATGTTACAGGCAAAGGCTGGATCTTGAGTACTTTTATATTCATATTATAGATTTGGTATTTATCTTAAAACAATGGACTTTGCTCTTTAAGCTGGAGAAAGAGGAAGAAGGACTGGGCAGAGGAGTAGAAGCAGGTGCTGCTGATGAATAGAAAGAAAGTAGAGGAATTGTGATCTCAAAATATCATTGATGGTAAGGAATGGACTTACAAGAATTGTTTGAGCAGGGTGCCTGGGTGGCTCAGTGAGTTACGCCGCTGCCTTCGGCTCAGGTCATGATCTCAGGGTCCTGGGATCGAGTCCCGCATCAGGCTCTCTGCTCAGCAGGGAGCCTGCTTCCCTCTCTCTCTTTCTGCCTGCCTCTCTGTCTACTTGTGATCTCTCTCTGTCAAATAAATAAATAAAATCTTTAAAAAAAAAAAAAGAATTGTTTGAGCAAACTTTGATCAGAAATTGAGATGTTTGTCCTAGTGGTTTGGAAGTGGTACGGTTGTCAGTTGATGACAAAGCCTAGAAATAATAATTGATAAGGCTGAAGTGGAAATGAGGGTGTCAGGGAATGGAAGAGTGAGTGTTTTGGATGTCCACATAGAAAATACCGTCACTTAGGGTGATGACAGGAATTGGGATGGAGAGACAGACTAGGAGCCATAGGTGTCAAGTTCATCGGATAAGGTTAAATGACAGGTGACGTAGTCAGATTGACGGAACCTTAAAAGAGCCGGAGTTTTTACAAAAAATGACTGCATAATTGACTGGAAATGGTGATGAGGAGGATAGATATCCTCCCTCACCACTGGAGAGGGAATAGATGGGAAACAGGGTCCATACAAGGAGAGTCAAGTTTCAGTTAAGGTGAGGTCGTAGAAGAGGTTAATAAAGTTTGCTGATCATTGTGTGGCAGTTCCAAAGAGTAGATCAAAGAATTCCCTACCCCATAATAGAGAAGGTAAGGAAATGAGTCAAGAGCAGAGAAATGCCAATAATTATGGGAACTTTTTTATAATAGAGAATTGGTTTCCCATTACCTGTTCCTATGCCAGGTATCAGAACCAGAATCTGAAACTAAGGCCCTAGTATTTTTAACATGATCCTCAGAAATTCTGATCATAGTTTTGGTAGTTGATCTAGTGAAGAGATGACTAATGGACCTTATCCTGAAGAACAGGGATGGGAAGGATGATGGATTTCCTTCTGACAGCCTCATGGAGGACAGAGTATTACATGCCTTGGTATAGATGTCAGAAAACCAATTTTAGATGTCTCAAAGAATAATGTTTAAAGTGGAATAAGAGCTTTGAAAGAGAGAGAAAGGTGAAGGAAAATTGCATATTGTATTCCTTCAATTTCTGAACTCCTTTCCCAAAAGAGAAGCCAGGTATTAGTTTATGTTCTTAAATAAGCAGGTCCACTTTCTCTTGCTGATTATCATATTGACATTGAATGATAAAAATAGCACTTACCGAAGATGAAGATTTTATAAATTTTTTCTAACATTAATAATGCATACTCACTAATGATTGTGAGAAAGAGTGGCATCATTTGGAGGAAGATATTTGCCTCCTGGTTAAATTTTAGTTTTTATAATGGCAGTTAAGTTATTCCTGCCTAATGGATTTGATATTATCCACATTAAAGCATATCTTATCAAGATTAATTACCTCAGAAGTCTTACAAAGGTCACTGTAAATCAGTTATGCAATTTCTTTTTTTTTTTTAAAGATTTTATTTATTTATTTGTCAGAGAGAGAGAGAGCGAGAGTGAGCACAGGCAGACAGAGTGGCAGGCAGAGACAGAGAGAGAAGCAGGCTCCCCACTGAGCACGGAGCCCAACGTGGGACTCGATCCCAGGACGCTGGGATCATGACCTGAGCCGAAGGCCCCCACTTAACCAACTGAGCCACCCAGGCGTCCCAGTTATGCAATTTCTGTCATGCTTTTTCATCGAGGGCTTGCATCTAAACTGAGGTTCTTGTGTTGCTTCTGTATATTTTTGGTCTTACTGGAAAACAAATTTGTTTTCCTTTAATAACCTCAATTGCTTTTTGTTAGTTTTTTTTTTCCAATTATATTTTTAATTCCTGTATTTGTGTTACTTTGGATGTCAACTTTTGGGAAGTGGTTACATTTTAACCTTATTTATTTTTTTTACCTTTTTATATGTTATGTTAATCACCGTAAGTACATCATTAGTATTGCATGGAGCACTGGGTATTATACACAAACAGTGAATCGTTGAATACTACATCAACAACCTTACTCATTTTTAAAAGTACTCACACTGTTTTTTCCATCTCATGGGTAGGAGAAAGATATGTAAGGTCATGGAAGGAAGTCCTGCTTGTTTTCACTGAGGGAAGAGAATATAGTACCCTCTGTGTGCTAACAGATTACCCTAATAGTTGTCCATTCCATTCTATTCTTACTGACTACAAAGCCCTTTATGGGAAGTTCACTTGTGAAATTGGAAATAAAAAGTCAGAGGAAACCAAGCTTAAACAATTCTAACTACACACCTGACTTCTTTTACCTTCTCACAGCTCCTGTTCTTTTGTGCTATATTTCCATGTATAGAAACACTTATCCAGTTAATATACTATTAGATCTCAAATAGCTTCTTTGAGAATCCAGTGCTCCATTCAGGGAATGTGAACAAGATGCATTGTATCTCTGAAGTTACTTAGAGGATAGCAAAGCCTGGACTCCAGATAGTTCTTGCCCTGGGAAACCAGATGGAAATGCAGTGATGATTTTAATACTTCAGAAAGCAGCAGTCACCTGTAGTAATACTTGTAATAAAAAAGTTTAGCTCTGGGGCGCCTGGGTTAAAGCCTCTGCCTTCGGCTCAGGTCGTGATCCTGGGGTCCTGGTATTGAGCCCTGCATCAGGCTGACTGTTCAGTGGAGAGCCTGCTTCCCTTCCTCTCTGCCTGCCTCTCTGCCTACTTGTGATCTCTGTCAAATAAATAAATAAAATCTTAAAAAAAAAAAAAAGTTTAGCTCCATAACTCATGATCTTACCCATCTCTTCTCCATTCATTTCTCTAGAAGAAATACCTGTTTAAAAGCTTTTTTTAAAAGGAAAGACTGAATGCAACTACTCATTGTATGTATTTGCTACAGTGTAAACAGATTTGATCATGTTATACACACTTTCATGTCTCTTGGAATAATACATAGTGGAGATGTTTTCAGATCAGCACAGAAAGATCTAATTCATTCTCATAACAACTACATAGCATGCTATAATGTGCATACTGTCTTAATTCATTTACCCAGTCCCATCTTGATGGACACTTTTGTTGTTTCCAATTATTTTTATTGTAAACAGTGATATAGTAAACATTTTTGCTCATACTCTTGGCAGTTGCAGTGATGTCCATTGGGAAAATCCCTAGCAGTGAAATTTATACATCAACGTGGCACCTGCATTTAAAATTTTGGTAAATGGTCTCGAATCGCCCATTAGGGAGTTTGTTCCAATTTACATTTCCTTAAACACGGTTAACTTCCTCCCACATAACTTTATGCTGAGCAGTGTGAAAGTTTTTAAGTTTAAAAAAATGATACTTCATTATTTTTTTTTGACTGACATTTCTTTGAGCGAAGCTGAGCATTTCCATATTGGCCACTTGAAATCTTTTTCTGTAATTTGCTTATTCATATCTGTGGTCCATTGTATTTATATTCAATTGCATGTATTCTCATATGTGCCATAAATATTTTTTTCTTAGCTAACTTTTGGATTTTCTTTGTTTACAAATATTTTACCTTGTATAAATTTTTTATCAGTCTATTTATAGTCTTTGGGCTTTGTCTTACTTATAAAGACCATACCTATTTTATCCATAATTTCCTCCAGCCCTTTTTAAATTTAATTTCATTTTTATTATTAAACCTTTGATCTGTCTGGAATATATTCCATGTAGTAATGGACCCATCATCTTTTCCGGAATACTCCATTTCTTCTATTGATTTTAAATTTTGATACAACACAGAATTCTCATATTTGCCTGAATAAATTTTTGGACTTTCTTATCTTTTCATTGATCTTACTATTTCCTCTTTGGTATCAAACTGTTTTCTTACTCTGTTAATATAATATTTTTAATACTTGATTATTCTTCAATTTTAGAATTTTTCCTGACTAAATATGCAGGTTTACTTTTCAGGGTGAACTTGAGTATAACCTCCAAGGAATCATTTTCATGTTTTAGTTGAGTTAGTGCCTTAAGTTAGTGAGAACTGGCATTTTTACCAACTCAAGTTTTCCCTTCTCAAAAATCAAAGCATGTCATTTCATTTCTTGAATATATTCATATAAATATAAGTATAATGCCCTTGAATTTTGAGGTTAAATTGTACTTAGTTGTGGTGTATTATTTTAATGCATTGGTGAATTCTGTTTTCTAAAGTTCTTTACTATTTCGATTGATATTCATAAGGGAGGTTTCTCTGATATTCTGTTTTCTGCTTCTTTATTAAGTTTTAATATCAGTGCTGTTTCACTGCTTCTGTAAGATTAATTTTGAGGCTTTGCTTCTGTTTCTGTGCTCTAGGGCCTTTAATAGTATTAAAATTAATTTGTCTTTAAAAGTTTGAAAGCCCAGATGTTGGATAGCTTTTAAATTTTCCTCCATTGCTTTTATTATTTTATAACTTCCAACACTTCTAGGATAAATGTTATAGCATATTTTCTATAAAACCATCCATCCCAAACAGTTTTTTAAATGGTATATACTGAATTTTACAAAGTACTCTTTTCTGATTATTTTAAACTGTGATATATTTCTGAACAGTTTTTTTTTTTTACATTACTGATTTTGAGTCTTTGTGCTTGTGCCATTGAGCTTGTGTACGACTATCTATGTCCTTTTACTTAAAAGCTACACAGTAAATATTTTAAGCCTGTGGACATATGGTGTCTGTCACAATTACTTAACAGTAGCTCAAAAGCAGCCATAGACAATATGTAAACAAATTAATATGGCCGTGTTCCAATAAAACTTTATGTACAAAACAGACAGTTGGCACATAGTTTGCCAACTCCTGTTCTTGCCAGCAATAGCCATTGGTGATTTTTGTTTAATTTTTTCTTTTTAAAGTAAGAGGTTTTGTGTTTACTTATCCATTTCACAAATTTTAAATCATCAGATTCTATTTTAACTTTATTAGGATATCTGCTTTTTCTTTTCTTTTTGTTTTTTTTTGTTGTTGTTGTTTTATTATACTTTCATTATGGGGTGGCCCGGTGATCGGTATTAAGGAGGGCATGTGCTGTGATGAACACTGGGTGTTTTATGCAACTAATGAATTGTTGAATGCTACATCAAAAACTAGTGATGTACTATATGCTGGATAACTGAACATAATAAGAAAATAAATAAAACAATAACTCATGAGTTAGATGTTAATTCACTTATTATATTTTTATTTAGTGAAATATTTCAGGTATCATATTTTCTGAGAGCATGCTTTTACTCTGTCCTGTAAGTTTGATGTGTGATGTTTCCATTAGTTTTTAGACTTACGCAGTTTTAGTTTTTATTTCTTCTTTGTTGTTTAAGAAAGTCAAGATAAGGATACGTATATAAAGTTGCAGGTGTGTGTTAGTTTAGAGTGATTAATGATTTTATTCAGATGTTTTACACCTGGTTCAGTCTACTGTCACATCTCTCTTGGAACACTGTGCTAGAGTAACTGGTCTCCCCTCTGTCTCCTGCTCAGAAACCTGCGGTGCTTTTCCACTTTATTCAGAGTGAAAGCCAAAATCTTTATAATGGGTGTCCTCAGACTCATGTCCCAAACTGAATCTTCTGCTCACCTTCCAAGGCACAAGCATTGGCTCTCCCGATCCTGTTTTCCCCATCACATATTTTAGTTCATCAAGGCATCCGTGGATAAGCTAGAAAGAGCCCTAACTCTTTCCTTCCCTTCATACCTGCCTGTGCAAGCAGTCACCCCGACTTCCTTACTGTATAGCCTACTCTCACCTTGACTTTATGTGGTTTCTCTGTTTCCTGTCTCCATCTTCTCACAGACCTCTGGATAGCCACATAGCTGCTCATCCAGCCTCTGGTCTTAGCACAACGACGAATCTGCTACTGCTTAGGAACTTTACTTGACCCCTTCCCACCTGTGCTTGAGACCATCCAAAACCTACCTAATCCTCCTTTCCAGCCCCTGGTCCTCCTTTCCAGCATCACTTTATGCATTCACCCAGTCCCCTCCGAACATAACGCTCAAACACACTCTATTCTTTGCTAGTTCCGGCCTTTGTGCTTATTTATCCTGCTGCCTCCTGTCCCTCACTTAACAATATATCACTTGTCCTTCAAGACCCACATTTCACATTTTCTGTAAGGACTTCTTTGATGAGACTAGCAGATCATTGATACATTCATTCCAGAAATGGGCAGGAAGTACTAGCTGTGCAGAAAATACTCTGCCACATGTTAGTGGGACATACACAAACCATAGTGCCATTCCTGCGCTTGTTTCAGCTTTGCCCATTTACCTCTATTAGAAACATATTATGTTATACACAAACAATGAATCATGGAACACTAGATCAAAAACCAATGAAGTGCTGTATGGTGACTAACATAACATAATAAGAAAATCATATTTTATGGAAGTCTTTCTTTCCATTCTGCAAATTACTCAAAGCTCAGATTTTGTCTTTAATTTCTGTGTATTTCTAGGATCTACTATATGATAAACAGCTGTTTCTTACTTGAATTATCCTCTCTTTGGCCCTTTATAGGCCTTTTTAGGTCACTGCCATGTTTTCTAAATTTGTTAGAAGATATTTTTCTTAGGAGTGTAAATAATTTAGCATAATAATGCAAAGTTGTATAGCACTAAATAGAGTTATATGGTCAAATTATACAGCTGTCTTGTATAAAGATGGATAAAAATAATCAGTCTGGGTATCTTCCTGTTAAGGAACTGTGGTCCTTAAACTTTTGTGTCTATCAGAATAACTTGAGGAGCTGATTAGAAATGTATATCTAAGAACATGAAAGCATGTTTCATATCATTAGTCATTAGGAAAATGCAGATTAAAACCACAATGGGGTACCTCTACTTACCTCTTACAGTGACTTACCTCTTACAGTAAAAAATAATGACAGTCTCAGGTGCAGACAATCATGGGAGGTTACTGGAATTCTGATATATTGGTGATGAAAATGCATATGGTACAGCCACTCTGAAAATAGTCTGGCAGTTTTCATAAAGTTAAAAATGTGTTTACCATATGATCCAACAATCACAGTCCTGGTATCTACTTTAGAGAAAATATATCCTCTTACACACACACACACACACACACACACACACACAGAGAGAGAGAAACTTCACATGGATATCCACAGAGGATTGTAGTCATGATTGCCCAGAATGGAAACAACTCAAACATCCTTCAGTGGGTGACTGAATTAACAAAATATCCATCCATACCATAGAATTCTATGGAGCAATAAAAAAGAATGAACTATCAGTACAACTTCGGTGAATCTCAGAGGCATGAAACTGAGTAAAAGAAACTAGCCTCAAAAAAAAAAAAAAAAGAAAAGAAACTAGCCTCAAAGGCTTATATACTGTTTTATTCAATTTCTATCACAGTCTTGAAGTCAAGAAACTCTAAGGATGGAGAACAGGTCATTGATAGCCAGGGATTGTGGGTGGGGAGGGTTTAACTGTGAAGGAGTAAAATGGAAATTTTTTAGGGTAAAGGAACTATTCTGTATCCTGATTATGGTGGGAATTACACAAATTGAACATATGTTAAAATTCATAGAACCAAACACCAAAAATGGAAAAACAATAAAATTTGTCTGTATGATTTTTAAAAGAAGATTTTTTTAAAGTCTATATCTCTGGGCCTGGTTCCTAAGGATTCTAGTTTATTTGTACTATGAATTAGCCTAGACCCTAAGCTGCAGACACAGATTCAAAGAAAGTTAAGAATGACCCAGACTTATTTTAGGATCGTTGTCACTTCAGGTCTCTCCTGAACCAATTAAGAAGCAATGAACAGGATATTGGTAAGAATAGAGACAAAAGAGAAATGACCCCTGGGGCCTCTATATTCCAGACAGAGACCAGAGGGTTACCCAGATGGTGGTCTGGAAGCTGGTTCAACTCACCTGGCCAGAGTGGGAAGTACTGTGACACTACTCGAGTATCCGCCTGCCACATTACGGGAATATTCTTCCCCACAGTTAAATATTTCCTGCATTCAGCTCATGTTGTGTCATTGGTGCCTCAAACCAAGGCCTTCCCCAAATGGAGCTTGACTAAGGAATCAGTAGCAAGCACATCAAGACATTCCACTGCAGGAGTCCACAGACAGCAGATTCACCTGAAACAAATGGCAATCCAAGCGGTATAATTTGTACAGAGTAATCTTCCAAGCAATATTTTGTTTTATTCTTTTAGCTCTGAGTGTCTATTCATGAATATGAGAGAAGAAACTGAGTAAGTGAAATGTTTCTCCTCTCCTTACCCTTGGCCCATGAAGGACTCTGTTATAGCATAGCAAATACCCGCCAGTGGACTTTATCCTAAATCATCACATATTCATAAGAGCTGCTTTTAGAAGATAGGTAACAACTCTTGTCTGAAAAGATGGAAGTTTAGGCAAGATGACCCAAGTGTAGTTAATTATAAGGTCTATGCATAAAATGATTTCTAACAGGCTAATCACTCTACACAAAAGTGAAACAGGAATATACTCCCCATGAAACTTGAAGAAGAAAGCCTTTTTTGTTTTTTGTACAGGACTCTAAAAGGCTTAAAATGTGTAAGTTGTTATTTACACGATGGCCACTAGATGGAGTGGTTTGTTAAAGTATTTCAGTTTTATATATGCCATAGAGCTCACGGAGAACTGTTTTCTTAGCTCATTTCCTTAGTTCATTATTATTAACTTAGAAGTTTAAAATTTTAAGTAACTTTAGGGATAGTCAGTGTGATAAAGTCTGTTCTAGAACCCCAGACCCCTGAAGCCCCACTCCCGGCCAGTGTAATGCCCCCAAAAAACACACAAAAAACAACAACAAACTCTTTCAAAAGAAACTATTAAAACGTTGATGATGAAATTTTTAGAGCAATAGCAGCCAAACACAGGACATGATGTCCAAACAGGAGCTTTTTTTTTTTAATAGACTTTATAAAGATTTATTTATTTATTTTAGAGAGAGAGGGAGAGTGTGCCCTGGGGCAGGGGGCATGGAGAGGAAACAGAATCTTAAGCAGACTCCCTGATGAGCACAGATCCACTGGCTCAATGGATCCCACAACCAAAAAAATCTCTACCTGAGCCACCCAGGCGCCCCAAACAGGAGCTTTGGCTACCTAAATACTTCATTATGTTAATCTAAAGTCTTTAATTTTGCAGAGAAATTTTCTCCATTGTATTAGTGAATCTCAGTGAATTTTTAAAGATACTCCACTGTAGCATTTATACGGATTGCAGATTAGTGGATCAAATCCTACAACTGAGTTCAGGCCAGGTCAAAGAAAAGACACTAGAAGTAAAGTTAATATATTCAGGGCATTGTAAAGTTGGAGAATTAAGACAGATGGTCAGTGCTGGTCAGAAATCAGCAAGGGCACACCTCTAGGTAAACTCAGTTGGGTTTACTGAGCCATTGCTATGAGGAAGAGTGCATGCACTGGGGAATCATGGGCATCTCTGAAGAGGGGAGAAAAGTCTTCCAGGAAGTATGTTGTGTATAGAGAATGTAAAGACCTTGGTGGAGTGGATGTGGACTTGTCAGAAAAAGAACTTAGTGGGATCCCTGGGTGGCTCAGTGGATTAAGCCTCTGCCTTCGGCTCAGGTCATAATCTCAGAGTCCTGGGATCAAGTCCCACCATCAGGCTCTCTGCTCATAAGGGAGCCTGCTTTCCCCTCTCTCTGCCTGCTTATGATTTCTCTCTGTGTGTCAAATAAACAAATAAAATCTTTAAAAAAAAAAAAGAAAAGAAAAAGAAAAGGGACTTAGAGAAAAAGTCAACCCTAGTAGCATTAATAACATTGGTTTGTGAGGTTAGGGGATGAGAATAATTTCTATAGATTCTTGCATCTTAAGAACTGTGGCCTTTATTCTGAATGAGTTGGGAGCAACTTAGATTTATGCTTCTTTTTTTTTTTTTTGATTTATGCTTTTTTAAGTAGAGTAGTTTTTTGGAAGGATAGGAAACAATAATGATTGGTTGAAAGTCTGAGCAAAAGAGATACTTGCTTTTAACTTCATTCCTCTTGAATTTTATGTCATGTTGGGGATTACCTGTTTTAAGATAGGTAGAATAAAATTTTTAATAATTTTATACAGAACATTATATACTAAGACTTAGTAAGACCTTAAAACACGAATAATTTTATGCTTTCTTTGATAAACTCATTGAACAAAAATGCTAAATAGCAATTACTTGTAAATGCTAAGTAATACTCTTTTATGTTTTATTAATATCTACTTTAGGTGCAGAAGTCAAGAAATAAGCAAGTACGAGAATTATTTCCAGACGGTTTTAGTATTCATCATGCAGGAATGCTTCGGCAGGACAGAAATTTGGTTGAAAACCTTTTCTCTAATGGGCATATCAAAGTTCTAGTCTGCACAGCGACACTAGCCTGGGGTGTCAACCTTCCTGCTCATGCTGTTATTATTAAGGTAATAGCTTACCTTACGTGGATTTGTGTGTGCCTTAAACCTGGGGGTTGGTTTGTTTAGAAAAATCTGCGATTTGGCTGTTTCATTGACCTCTAATGCTATTCGTATAAGGTCAGAATTATTTTTTCCAAAAAAATCTAGTTTATATTGTAAAAATTTAATTCTATCACAGATGATGAAAGGATTAGTTAAAGTACACTTTTGAGATCCTGCCATATTTGCCTAATTTCAGTATTCAGCTCATCAGGATTATATTTGTATGTGTTTATGTAAATTCTTATTAACTTTTCCTCATCCAGGGAACACAAATATATGCTGCAAAAAGAGGCTCCTTTGTTGACCTTGGAATTTTAGATGTCATGCAGATATTTGGTCGAGCTGGAAGACCACAGTTTGACAGATTTGGGGAAGGAATCATCATAACAACACATGACAAACTCAGCCATTACCTCACCTTGCTCACTCAACAAAACCCAATTGAGAGTCAGTTTCTGGAAAGCCTTGCGGATAACCTAAATGCAGAGGTAAGATTCACTGAATAAAAGATTGGAATAGGATCATCAGCTGAAAGAATGACCAAATAAATACAAGGTTGAATTGGTTGCAGTCCTGTAGTATTTACGAAGACAGCTTATGCCATTCCACAGTCATAAGGCACAACAGGCTGAATGGCAATATTGTCGGTTAATTCAGAACTGTATGGGATGTATGGGATCACAGATAAGAACTCCTTGCTAAAAGAGTGTGCTTTTAAACTGTGAGGTTTTGTTCTAGGCCAGAACCAAAGCTATACAGACTAGAGAAACAAATAGCAGTAACCACCACTGTATTTGTATTACACTTTTATAAAGTTTCTCTAAGGTTTTTTAAAGCTCTTTTATGTTAGATCATCTGATTAAACTTGTTATACAGAATATAATTACTTAAATTGAACTACAGTATTGTAATTTGTTTCCTGTGTGTATAGGCATTTTGTGTTAAGATTTAAATAGCAGACTCTGGAAGTCTAGATAACATATTAACTGGTAAAGAGGATAAACATTCTTAATTTAAGAATCTGTGTGTCAGACATTCAAATGAAGTTTCACTGTTTTCATGACATTTTTAATTATTGCCCTGGCATTCAACACTTTCCTGCTTCTCTTTCCTTTCTTTAAAATGGACTCAAATAATTTTTTAAAGTAGTTGGGATATGTGTTAAATAGATGAGTAAGTAAATGCAATGTTAAATAGACAAAGAAATGAAGAAACATTTGCAATCAAATATTACTTGTTGTGTACAAGTCTTATATCAGGTACTTCTTAAAGGTCTTATAAAATTTCACTTACATTCTGTTCAGTATTTACAATTCTTTTTAGAGGATCCAAAACACGTTTGTTTGCAATCTCCTCTGTTAGAGAGCAGATAGTCCAAACGGGGAGCAAAAGGTACAAAAATACAGTGTAATAATGTTGGAAAGTGATAATTTCTATAGAAGCATTCAGTAGGAGGAAGAAAACATTTTTTGTCACAAGCTGTTAGGAAAATCTTTATTCATGAAGGCAGCAGACTTGATCTGGGATCAGAAGATTAGAGGTTTGGAAGATTTGGTTGCAGGTTAGAAGTCATGAAAGATGCTGGTCTCTAGTAGCATAATTACAAGGAAATAAAAAAGATTAGGAAATAAATTTTGACTCTAAAGAAAATGTTATTATAGCTCAATTTCAGTCCCCATCACCTGCTATGGTTGCATGGCTTAAATAATTGGGTCTTTGATCTTGAGTCTACAGTATCTCTGATAAAATAGTCTATTGTACAATGGTGGTAATAGTAATAATGGGCTAAGGACCTTCCAGATGTCCTGCAAGGTAGACATAATTGCTTCAGAGAGGTATGTGACTGATTACCTTCAGTCCTTTAGCTACTAATTTTTGGTCCTTGAGCTACTAATTTTTGGAACTAGTATTCACACTCACATATGTTCAACTACATACCTAGTATTTATAGCTAGATTTTTTTTTTAATTATTTGACAGACAGAGATCACTAGTAGGCAGAGAGACAGACAGAGAAAGAGAGGGAAGCAGGCTCCCTACTGAGCAGAGAGCCCGAAGCAGGGCTCGATCCCAGGACCCTGAGACCATGACCTGAGCTGAAGGCACAGGCTTTAACTCACTGAGCCACCCAGGCTCCCCTATAGCTAGATTTTTGATGCCTTATATAGACTGTAGTAAGTTAACAGTGAATACATTTCTCAACATTGATACTCACCATTTACCTTCTTCTAAGACCAGGACTAATTTTCCAAAATGGTCATCATTTCTCTGCTTACAATAAAAAGAAAGTCTCCCTTTTGTGCAGTTTTTCTAGAAAACTGTATCAAGGAATATTGTCTTCATAAACTTGTAATTAGTATCCTTGATAACTTTTTATAAATGGTCAAGTAAACTCAAGGTGGTGATGTTATGGTGCGGAAGACACCAGTTAAGTGTCTTGTCCTCAAGGAGGTCTTTTTTACAGACTGTAAAACATTATCAATAAAACTATTTGGTCAAGACCTGAAAAATTAAAAATAAATTGTAGTCCATTGATTTACCTCATATTCATAAAGTACTTACTAGGTAAGTCATCTTCAGAAATGCCAACTAACTATAACTATAATTCTATTTAATGCCACAAAATGCATTCAAATAATGAAATATATACATTGAAATTTTTAACTAGTATAGTGAGGTACAGACTATTGCTAAAACTTTTTTCTCATATTTTGGTCTACTTGGAATAGCTCCCAATTAAAGTAAATTTTCTTGTTAAGGAAAACAAACCCCCTTAAATTGTAGTTGAGTATGAAATTAAATTTTGTAATCTGTGGAAATCAAGTGTGAAATTAGTTTATAAAATGAAAGTGTGCTGTGTTCTTAAAGTAATGGAATTTTAAGTCTTTAAACTCCACAGATCTTTACAAAACTATTCAGTGGCAGTGATCAACATAAAGGTCATGTTAGATTAGGAATTTTGCCTCTGCTAATATCATTTATAACATGAATGTCTATCCTGACCATTAGTTTAGAAGAACTGAAGAAAGTATTATATTAAATAATAATTTTAATACAAGCATTTTTATGAGACAGATTTGCCGATTGATACCTAATGGGGCTGATTTTCTAATGCTAATGCTAAAAGGTCACAAGTCCCAAACCTGTATAAAGCCATTTAATTTTGTACTAAGAGAAACATTGAAGCATGTTTGAGGCTTATTAAAATGTCTTCAGCAGACATTACTGGGTACCTACTCTGTGTTAGCCTCCTATAGTATATACTTTAAAATATGTTAATCTTTCTGTAACCATACACATATTCTATATGGGGTTTTTCTTGTCTCTGTAGGACATAGTATAAACACCTTGTCCTTGGATTTAAGGCTTCCATAGTCTAACCAACCTTCCAGTGCTGGTTCTGGTTACTCTCCAACATGTGTCATGTGCCCGAGACAGGCTTTCATTCTGCTCCCTTCACCTATAAAGTTCTGGTTTTCCCACTTATAAAATAGAGACAGTATCACTGGGTTGTTGTGAAAATTTAATAAGTGCCGGTGCCAAGCTGGTATTTAGTAAATGATTTGTATCACTTACCGTTATCTGATAGTCCCTTGATTCTCAGCCCTGTTTATACTTACTGCCAGCTTGCAAATCCTAACTGAATAAATACATGATTTTTTTCATGTATTTACTAACAGATACACACACACATACATACTCATGATTATTTTTCATTTTTCTATGATTTTCACCAGTTTAAGAAAACACACACACGCACAAGTAAGCAATTAAGATAACCTTAAAAACTAAAGTTTAAATAGGTAAATTAGATACAAAGTGATACATTGAGTCTTCTAAAATTACCAAATTTGGGGTTCTTAACAGAACATAAAACTCTTACACTGTTTATTTGATGGTCTTTTTGTAAGTTTTACGTATTAGGTGTTTTTAATTAAAATCAGTTTTTAATATTATATACTAGGCACTGTGAATGGTGGTTTCATGTGTGTCAAATTAATTAGTTACATGTGTTTCACCAGCATTAGTAGACAACTTCTTGAGACCAGGGATCAGGCTCTAATTATTCCCATATCCATTGTGCTTTACATAATACTGACTCCTTGCTGACTTACTATATGATTATTGAGATGAATGGATATATTGTAGAGATTTGAAAAATACTTGTTTTTATTATAAAAGGCTCCTGTACTAAGTAGCCACTAGGTGACAGCAGATATTTGCAAGTAAATTTTTGTCTTTGTCACTAGGTGGCATTCAAAGATTAATCTAGAAATATGATGTGCCATCATGAATTTACATCCATTTTTCAGGGTGGTCTGTTAGTTTCTTTTGGTGATCATTTAGAAGACTCAAATGACTTGATCCATACTCTGACACTTGCTTCCTCCTTTCCTTTATTTTATCATTAGTAGCAGTAAGTATTTATTAATGTTAATTTACTAAGTCTGATTTTGAAAATAATAGCAAGCTATTTTATCCTTTATAAAATTTTCTACTCTTAGGAGGAGTCCTGTGATAGGATTTTAAAATACCTATGGATCATAAGAGAATCCATGCAGTTTTTGCTGTCAAATAGTAGAATCACAAATGGGAGACACTATCAGATTTTTCACTGTTTTTAGTTTTCTTTACCTCAAGAAGCTAGAAAATGTTTTAACTGTCTCATTTTTAAATATTTGGAGAGTGTGGCACAGCTCCCTTATTAGTTATATTTTAGTATTGTTATTCTTCATTTTGTAGATAGTTGTAATTTGAATTTAGGAAATGTATATGTTTTCCTATATTGAGCATGACTTAGTCATTTATAAGTACATTAGTATAAATTTATGAATTTATGTAATTATGAAAATCTAATTGACATATGACACTGTGTAAGTTTAAGGTTTACACTGCGTTGGTTTGATATGTGTGTATAGTTATATAGTAACAATAACATTATTAAACGTATTAATAGTCACATAATAACGATTTTGTTTTCATGAGAACGTTAAAACTCTACTCCCATAGCAACTTTCAAGTATACAATATAGTATATACTATTAACTATTAATTAACTATTATGAACTATAGTTACCATGCTGTACATTAGACAACGCAAATTATTCATCTTTAACTGGAAGTTGATACCTCTGACCAACATCTCCCCAGTCCCTCCACCCTCAGCTCCTGGCAACCACCATTCTACTCTGTTTCTCTGAGTCTTATGTATTCAGAATCCATGTGAAAGTGAGACCTTATAGTATTTGTCTTTCTCAGACTTATTTTAGGTTCATGTAAATTTAAAGTGAATAGTCAGAATCTGCCTCATCACTTTTTACTTTGGTGATTTTTCTTTTTTAATAACTAATAGTATCATATAACAGCATAATGATATTTTATATACCACTAGATCTCATCTTCGACTAGCCAAGTATCCACATTTATTTCACAAAATTAGTTATACAGAATTTAAAATTATAGGAATTATAGGAATAAAACAAACATAAAAGTTTTATTTTCTTTAATATTCAGTGTTAACTTCATTCTTCCTTTCTTTCTCCTAATATGTATATAATGATTTAGGTAGAAAACATCTTTCCATCTATGATTAAAGTATTAAGAAATTTAATTTTTTTTCACCCAGATGTTCAGGGAAAATTATACAGCTATGAAGTTTCACAACTTGCATGAATTTTCAAATTACAGAATGCTAAGTAAATGATTATCTATAGATCTAGTAGCTAATGAAATGTATTTTTAAGGAAACTTCTCATAATTCTGGTTTAATATCATTTTCTAATAATTTCTTTCTCTTTATTAAACAGATCTTATATGTTATTATTGTGTTTTTAAATTATTAACCTTTCAATGCTATATAGAATTAAACTGTACTTAGGGAAAAATAATCAGATGCCGTAATATTGAGTAAATTCTGTTTTGGAAGATACCATTTCTAGTGTACTGTTCTCAATTAAATGAGGCAGGAATTATTTTTAATTAATTGGAGAAGTGTCATGTCCAGTAATTATACTTACCTTCTTTTAAATAAGGTATGATGATGTATTTTAACTTAACTTTTGACAAAATGGCCTTTGATGTGATGTTTATATCCAACTTTAATGCATTAGTTTAATTTTTGTTTTATTTTTTATTTGTAGATTGCTCTGGGAACAGTTACTAATGTGGAAGAAGCAGTGAAGTGGATAAGTTACACTTATCTTTATGTACGGATGAGAGCAAATCCATTAGTATATGGCATCAGTCACAAGGCTTATCAGGTAGAAAACTCATTTATTAAAAAAAAAAATCAAACCTTCTTTTTTGGCTTTGTAATATTTTTATATGAGGATAAATATTTGCTACTTCTGCCTCATCTGAATAAAGTTAGGTACCTGGACGAAAAACAAAAAGCTTTAGTCTATTTTTAGAAAATACGAAGGAAAATTAAATTTACCTCCTAATTATTTCATTCTATTTTAATAGCTCTTTTCTCACAGATACTAAAAAGTTCATCCTTATATTGTTATTTGTTTACTATCCAGGTACATCTCCATTTGATATTAATATTTTGCTGTGATTTTTATTTTTTTTTAAAGATTTTATTTATTTATTTGACAGAGAGAGAGATCACAAGTAGGCAGAGAGGCAGAGCAGAGAGAGAGGGGGGAAGCAGGCTCCCTGCTGGGCAGAGAGCCCGATGCGGGGCTCGATCCCAGGACCCTGAGATCATGACCTGAGCCGAAGGCAGAGGCTTAACCCACTGAGCCACCCAGGCGCCCCTATTTTTTTAAGATTTTATTTATTAGAGCATGAGCGGGAGGTAGAGGCAGAGCTGGAGAGAGAAGCAGACTCCCCACCCTGACCAGAGAGCCTGATGCAGGACTAGATCCCAGGACCCTGGAATCATGACCTGAGCCAAAGGCAGATGCTTAACTGACTGAGCCACCCAGGTGCCCTTTGCCGTGATTTTTAAAAAACTATAATAAAGTTTTAGAATAAACCGGACAGGCATCAGGAAAATTGTAGATCACTTTTAATAATAGGCTTCTATTTTTTTAAAATATGTTCCTCTTTTCAAGTCCCTTCTACACCCTTACTCCTAAATTAAAAGATAGTGTTAATGAGTAATTAGCCATTTGGAGACTTGAATTAGTTCCCCTGAGCACACAGACAAAATCAAATGTATAATGTAGCATTTGTTCCTATGAACTTTTCAGTTATGTTGTACACATGGCTTACAGATCCTGTTAGATCTTGGCTTTTCTTTAGAACTCTGCTTTATAGAATGTAAATGCTCCCGAATTACAGATAAAATCAGTTGTTTAATGAGAACATTATTTCACTATCATCATATGGATATTCAGTAGTGTTAAATCAAAAGTAGCAAAGTTGAACTGAACTCCGAATTAGTTTTCCTCCACCTACTGCCAACTTAGCTTTTGTTAATATTCCATTGTGTGGTCAAAAGAGTTGCCAAGCTTTTTTGTCATTTTTCTTTTCCCTGTGCTATAGATTTAACTGTGGAAAATTGAAACTTAAAGACTTAGGAGGGAAAAAAAAAAGATCTTGTTACAAGTATGGGCTTGTGAAAATAGTCAATGACTCTATGAAAGCTTTCTGAAACGGTAGAAGGCAAAACACAACACATAGTTTTATGGATTAAGCCATTGCAAATCTTGGGGCCAAATAAACACATGAATTGATTTTAAGTACTAGGTTAATTCCAGAAGTCACTTTTGTATAATTTTCTAACATAAAGTGAGTTTTTTTCCCTTCTGAGATACATAGTTTTACTCTCTTCAGAGTTCAGAGACTCTGATCTTTTTTAACTTTCTTTTTACTTACATGTTTTTATTTTATTACTCACTACGAATTTGTAGCCACAAAACCCATGTGAACTAACATAAATGTGATGTCCAACATATTTTAATAATTTAGAACATGGAATAAATGAAATGGTTTTGTAAGATGAGCTTGATACCTACAGTATATCATTTATAGCAAATATATAAAAATGTTATATATTTATAGCAAATATATAATGGCTTTTGATTCCATCTTCCCTACATTTGACTTTCCTTTGCCTCATTTTTCTGATTTTAAAATTTACTTTAGCTATGTTTAGTGTATGAATAAGCTACCGTCAAAATGTAAGTTAGAAGGAATAGTAGGAGTGTTAATTCATTAATTGATTTATAAAGAATTTTCATATTCCTCTCCCTTCTCTTTGAAGGTCATATTCATTGCTCCTGACTAGAGCATGACCTTCAGGACTTGGTGTGTGTGTCTGTATATATGTACACATACATACACATATTTATACACATATCACAATATTTAAGAATTTTTGTTAGTATTGTGTGTTAAATGTCCTATTTAGAAAGAAGCTATTTAGGGATTCTTGGGTGGCTCAGTTGGCTAAGCATCTGCCTTTGGCTCGGGTCATGATCCCAGGGTTATGGGATTGAGCCCCTCATCCAGCTCCCTGCTCAGCGGGAAGCCTGTTCTCCCTCTCCCACTCTCCCTGCTTGTGTTCCCTCTCTTGCTGTCTCTCTGTGTCAAATAAATAAGTAAAATATTTTTTAAGATAAGAATTTTAGACTCTAAAATATTACTACCTAAATATATCATAGTAAAGTTGATAATCTTAGTGAATTTTTAAGGCTTACTTTATCGAATGGATTAAAATATTTTCTATTTATGTCCCAAATTTATAAAAATGTACTTCTTTAAAAAATTTTAATAAGAAATTTTATTCTAACTAAATATCAACAAAAAATTAATTTCCATAAATAGGTATATGTTTGTAAATGATGACTCTCTAAAGAAATATTCAAATGTTTATATATATTTCTTTTTCCTGCAGATTGACCCAACATTAGCAAAGCATCGAGAACAGTTGGTCATTGAAGTTGGTCGAAAACTAGACAAAGCTCGGATGATTCGTTTTGAAGAGAGAACTGGATATTTTTCTTCCACTGATTTGGGTAGAACTGCCAGCCACTACTATATTAAATACAACACCATTGAGGTATTATACTGAGTGTAACAAATACAATAATACGTTTGCTCTTAGATATAAATACTTTCTAGACTTCAAAATACTGTATTAATGGAAATTTTTTT
Organism: Meles meles; assembly: GCF_922984935.1. Lineage (NCBI taxonomy): Eukaryota > Metazoa > Chordata > Mammalia > Carnivora > Mustelidae > Meles > Meles meles. The sequence goes on from NC_060070.1 coordinate 31,365,139, forward strand.
ATAAAAAGCACTAATAGAACAAAGTGCATTTAACTTACATGACTTCAAAAACATGAATTCAGTAAACAGAAGAGAAAAATAAAACTTTAAGTAATAAGGACCCTTTTGCCATCCATTCAGTGAGTATATCCTAAGCAGTAGGCACACCCAAGGCTAAAACACTGAGCATGTGGGGGAGACCTATGGAATGAATGCCTGAATGAGTTTACTGAATGAATTTAAGCAGGAGATGATGGCTTAATGATATCAGTGAGTAAAAGTTGAAAAATTAATTGTAGATTATAGATAAATACTGACTAAAGAAGAATTAGAAAAACTACTGCAGTTATCAGGTCAACCCAGCTGTACTATTTGGGCAATTTAAGAGTTTTCAAGGATAATTTAGACTACAGTGCAGCCTTAACTTTTTGCTGTTTAATGTAATCTTGAGTAAGATAGGATGCCACTGTGATATTTACATTTTAAGGAGCATATGCATGTCTTTGTGTGTGTTTACATGCATGTATATATACCTACATCTGTTAATACACATGCATGTATATATACCTACATATGTTAATACACAGGAATTACCTGTGAGGGCAGTCTTAAATTCAAGACCAAGATGGGTTAAAACACATTTTTACTCTCCTTTTTATAGAGAAAGAGTTTGAATTTTTTTTCTTATATTCATTTTTGGGATACCTAAATATGTTTTTAGAAGGGAAATGTAATAGAAATCACTAAAGTGAAATTTCTTCAGAAATATGAAAACCTAGGCCAATATGAAGTATAAGTTTTGTACTTATTTAACACATTCTTATACATTTTACACGTCTCAGAAAACACCTTTGTGTGCCTACTAGCTTTTCCTCATCTTTCCCCAAATAAATCTTGCATTTTGTACAGCAATTTAGGTTTCTTCTTTTAATATGTATCATCCCACAAGTGTGATCTGATCTTCCTCAACCCAGAACATTGCCCCTAGCTCTCTCCTGCTGCTATCACCTGCTCACGCGCTTGTTTGCACTCCTTTTGTCCACTAAGTAACCTTCCTCATTTTCCCACTAGGTAGTATGTTACTGCCAAACTATATTTTATGCCTGTGTGTAGCTCTTTCAAGAACTGTAACCCTTCTTCAGTTTTGTCTTTTTTTTTTTTTTTTCCCTTTTTATTTATTTATTTTTCTTCAGTGTAACAGTATTCATTCTTTTTGCACAACACCCAGTGCTCCATGCAAAACGTGCCCTCCCCATCACCCACCACCTGTTCCCCCAACCTCCCACCCCTGACCCTTCAAAACCCTCAGGTTGTTTTTCAGAGTCCATAGTCTCTTATGGTTCGCCTCCCCTCCCCAATGTTCAGTTTTGTCTTTATTCTATGTGGTCTTCCACTGATTTTTTTTCTTCCCAGTTTCCTGAATTTGTATATGCCGTCACTAGTAATATTTTGAGGCCTTCACCAGAATTTTCAGGTTGCATAATTTTAGTTGTTCCTCACCGAATTTTATATGATATGTTCAGCTTAAAGTTGGCAAATGGTACAGATTTCCACATGCCTGTGCTGAAAATTAACCAAGGCCAGACGGTTATGCTGAACATTTTTTTTAGCTATATAATACACGTTTTAATAACTGATTTTATTGATTTTTTTTTCTTCTAAAGCTAGTTATGTTTTAGGAAATTTTTTAGTCTTTGTTGAATTTGATGACTTTAAAGCAATGGTCAAGAAGTGTATACCGCAGTAAAAAAGAAAAAAAAATAAATAGTATACCACAGACATAATAACTCTGCATTGTGTAGGACTCAGATATTCTTTAAGAATGTGTGACTTTCTATTCACTTTTTAATTGAAAATATTTCACTGGATCTTCTATCTTAATTAAATATAACACTTGCTTTGGTAGACCTTCAATGAATTCTTTGATGCTCACAAAACAGAAAGTGATATTTTTGCTATCGTCTCCAAAGCTGAAGAATTTGATCAAATCAAGGTAAGATTATTTGAAGCTTGAATCAAATGCATTTTTGGCTTATATACATTCATTCATTTATAAAAGCTTATAATTATTTGTTATTCCTGTTACAATATAAGCTGTATAGCACTTCGCATTTAGAGTGTCAGCAATGTTCTTCCATTTATCAACAGTGTCCACTATCCTAGAGTATGTCACTTCCTGTCATTCCCGACTCTCTACTGCAAATCAAATAAAATTTAAATAGGTTTTGCAATAATGAAACTGGCAGAGAATACAGTATGTAGATTTTTGGTTTATTTGCAATATAAGGTTCACTGAAGAAAATATAAAGGACATGCATGATTCAAACTTAGATATGAGTATTTCTGTACCCATATTATAATTTAATCTTATTAACAGTGAAAACTTTAATACTGTGAATCATAGTACTTCACAGCTTTAAGCTATGAATGTGTTATACCATATAAAAATATATGACTATAATGAATGCATTTGAAGATAATTCAAGTTTGCCCTAATCCATTTGGGCAGAGGTTTTACTCTGGTCAAATAAAATATGAAATCTCATCAACTGAAGGATGGTAAGGTCAGAAGATTTAATTTTTGTGGCATATCAAATTTTTATATGTCAATGGCAACTTTAATATTGGTGATGAATAATAAAATGTAATTGTATCAGCCTCAAGATAGTTTCTTATTGTATTTTATTAGCTACCTGTGAAAATTTACTATTTTATTAGTGTAAAAAAGAAGTGTTGAAAAATGGAAACCTTAAAAAAACATGCAATGTGGTTTTATTTCAATATGTAAAATTTCAGTAAATCAGCCCAAATAATCTTATAAAAACATTGACTCTTCCAGGTCAGAGAAGAGGAAATAGAAGAGCTAGATGCCTTATTAAACAATTTCTGTGAACTCGCAGCTCCTGGAGGTGTAGAGAACAGTTACGGGAAAATAAACATCCTACTGCAAACTTACATCAGCCGAGGAGAGATGGACAGTTTCTCCCTTATATCAGATTCTGCATATGTTGCACAGGTAAGAATACCCTACCTGTTTCCTCTTCCTTGTTTAGTTTTAGAGACTCAAGATACTCATTCATGCTATACTGTGAATGCATTGCACTGTGACATGCTGCCAAGTACCATTTTATTGCAGAACTGGTTCTGTTTAATTTGCACATTTTTTATGCCCTCTGTACTATTAGATCAGAAATAAAGGTGGGATTTGGTGGTTGGTTTGGTTCTTTTTGATGTTGCTGTTGTTTTTATTTTAGAGTTTAAAGATACCAACATTTTTTTTTTCTGCTTTACACGATCAAGTTCATTTCTTTTATTTACAAAGGGCAATAATACGAGAATATTGCAAGCAGAATAAAAGATTGTGGAACCTTTGTAACTTAACCCAAATGTTAGAAATATAAACAAGGTTTTTTTTACCATTAAATAAGACTTCGTAGCAGCACTTCAGACCATATTTTCAGTCTGATAAGTCTCTGATAAATAAAGTAATCTTTCTTCCCTACTGATGATACTAAAAATTGAGAACTGAAAGAAAAATATTCCCTAAATTTCAGCTCATTAAATGTATAAGGTTTTTTTAAATACTACAGTATAAAAGGCTGTAGTATTTATGTTTTTATATTCCAGCCATTTATGTATTCACTCATGTGAAGTAAAGCAGGTTATTTTTTGCAGTATTTTTCTTTCAAATGAGGCTTTCCTTCTAGATTTTTTTTTAAATACTTTTTACTTATCAAGTATACCTTTTTCAAGAGAAAAAGGTATTGTTTCATGGCAAACCGTGAAACAGACTCTTTTTTTTTTTTTTTTTTTTTCAGACTCTTAATTATGAAGAACAAACTGGTGGTCACCAGAGGGGAGGTGGGTGAGGGGGATGGGTGAAATGGGTGACGGGGACTATGGACTGTATTTGTTGTTTTGAGCGCTGACTAGTGTATGGAGTGTTGAATCACTGTATTGTACACCTGAAACTAATATAACACTATATGTTAACTATACAGTAATTAAAAGAAAAATAAAAAAGAATCCCTTTTTCATCATTTTTCATTGAGTAGTGCCTCCTCTAAGTTAAAGAGAAATAAAAGCTTAATCTTATTTTAAATATAGAAACTATTCTGCTATGTATCTTATGTTGGTAATTTTGTTCAAAGAATATGAAAAATATGTTTGTGTTAAATAAGTTATTATTAACAGCCATGAGTACACAGGAGTGCTTTGAAATAACTGTAAATATGAAGTATTTGCAAACATGAACCAAGATATATTGGTAAACAAGTTGAATGAATTCAGTAATTTCATCAAAGTAACCAAGGAACCAGGTGATGATTTTATACCATGTAAACCAACTATGAATGTGGCGGAAAAAAATTTTTTTTGGTGTATCTTGGAACACATGTATTTCCTGCCATAGAAAAGTTATATATAATTTATAATCTCTAAATTTATATATAATTTATAATCTCTAAACAGTATGACTTGTATAGGAACCATTGTTTCTAACTTATTTTATCTGCTTTTGTGAAAAATGATGTTGTCATTTTACATTTTCTAATGATTTTATATTGAAATAGTTAATAGCTTAACTAAAAGTTAAAGCTTTTCTGGGTTCTAGATGAATAATCTGGTCACATATCTTTTTGATTCAAGATTATGGAGATATTATTAAAGACTGACACATGAATTGCTTTACAGTGTAGAACTTAGGGTTTTTTTATGATTGGTGCCCAGAAAGTCAGTCTTGGAAAATTAAGGTTATATCTCAAAGCATCCTTGTTTTTCTTAAATAGCTATTGTGGGTCTATCATCCTTGAATGCATTAGATAAATTACTGTTGAGTTTATCTTTTAAACGTAAGCTACCAACAACAGTTCCACAACAACCTTCTCAGCTCTGTAAAATAGTCATCCCTTCTCTATTTCTCAAACTTGATTGTCTTAGCCCCTGAGATAAATCCTTAGCACAAATATTCTATGATGTTAATAAAGCCTCTCTTAGCTTCTCTAAACTGCATGTATTAGGTACTCTGATCATTATTCCCAATTTATTTCATTCCAGATTAAAGTGCCTGCCTATATCTCACATGGGATTTCTTCTTCCATTTCTTTTAGCTTTTAGGGAACAACTATAGGTTCTGACATAGAAAAATAACATACTTTCAAACACAGTTGGGAAATTTAGCCTGGCATCTTCTTACAAGAGCAGCTAGGTGTGACGTCGGAAGAAGAACTATTTGGTAGATACAGTAATCAAAATGTTCATTTTATTTATCATTCTCTGGGCCGAATAAGAGTCATCCTGTAATTTTTTTTTTTATCTTTTTTTTTCCCTTTTTATTTATTTTTTTTTTCAGCGTAACAGTATTCATTCTTTTTGCACAACACCCAGTGCTCCATGCAAAACGTGCCCTCCCCATCACCCACCACCTGTTCCCCCAACCTCCCACCCCTGACCCTTCAAAACCCTCAGGTTGTTTTTCAGAGTCCATAGTCTCTTATGGTTCGCCTCCCCTCCCCAATGTCCATAGCCCGCTCCCCCTCTCCCAATCCCACCTCCCCCCAGCAACCCCCAGTTTGTTTTGTGAGATTAAGAGTTATTTATGGTTTGTCTCCCTCCCAATCCCATCTTGTTTCATTTATTCTTCTCCTATCCCCCTACCCCCCATGTTGGTGGGAATGCAAGCTGGTCCAACCACTCTGGAAAACAGCATGGAGGTTCCTCAAAATGTTGAAAATAGAACTACCCTATGACCCAGCAATTGCACTACTGGGTATTTACCCTAAAGATACAAACATAGTGATCCGAAGGGGCACGTATACCCGAATGTTTATAGCAGCAATGTCTACAATAGCCAGACTATGGAAAGAACCTAGATGTCCATCAACAGATGAATGGATCAAGAAGATGTGGTATATATACACAATGGAATACTATGCAGCCATCAAAAGAAATGAAATCTTGCCATTTGCGACGACGTGGATGGAACTAGAGCGTATCATGCTTAGTGAAATAAGTCAATCGGAGAAAGACAACTATCATATGATCTCCCTGATATGAGGACATCCTGTAATTTTTATTGGGTATCAGAACAGTTCTCATACTTTTAAGTACTATTTTTGTTATTAAATTTCTAATACTGTATTGTTTAAAAAAGTGGTCAAATCTGTCAAGAGACAAATACATATTTTATATAAAATGGAAAACCAAAGCCCTTAACTCTTGTGATCATTTTACCTTGTAATTTCAACACAGATCACCTATTTGCTATTTAAAATCTCTATTTTTATCTCTTTTTTTATGATTTTGAACAGATTTTAACATTCTTCATTTTCAAACATAGATGTCATTTGAGATTGTGAGGTTTTTTCCCAACTTCATGACTTTAAAAAACAATCTTCAGTAAAATAACCTGCAACATTAGTAATAGAGGGAAGAAGGCAAAACAAAAGGAAACTAACTGTAGAGATGTTAAAAATGGCTTCAGTCCTTGTAACTTTCTGTATGTCTATTAGTGAAGTTTTCCTGACCACCAAATTTACAACCTTGGGGTTAAATTGGACTTGTTTAGACCTGGCTTTGAATAGATACTCTAACACCAACTATCTGTGTGATCTTGGTCAAATTATTAACCTCACCATCTCTGTTATCTTCATGTATAAAATTATAATAACAAGACCAATTGAATGCAGTTGCCCTTAAGATTAAAGGAGATAGCATACAAATTAAATGAGATACATAAAGCAGTTAAGGTGTTGCTTGTTTTGTAGGGAGCCATTAATACAGGTAGCTGAACTCATCAGGATTTTGTTTATCACCCTTCTCACACTAATTTTTCTTTCTTACTGGATCCCAGAGTCTTCTTTATTTTCCTAAGTAGACTTTTAATCATCCCCCGATATACCCAAGGGTATCCTTGGCTGTATCTTATATTCTAGATTGCCTCAACAACCTTCTAGGTCTTACACATAACTTTTATCTCTTCCTCCTTCGTTTCTGGTTAGGGGGTGTAGGGTCAAGCCTCGTAAGAACTTGGATATGAGACTACCATCTGTGATTTAACAAGATAACATCCACCTATGAAAGATGTGATTATTCTTATGTAGAACTAATGAAGATAACTGAGGTTATATGCGGATAGATGTTGCCCACAATTAAAGGCTGCAATTTGGCATACATCTTGTAAAATTGAGTGTGAATGACAAATTTGACAAATTTAAAAGTACAGTGTACCTAACCACCAACCCCCTTTTTATTCTTCAGAATGCAGCTAGAATTGTCCGTGCTCTTTTTGAAATTGCTCTGAGGAAACGTTGGCCTGCCATGACCTACAGGCTCCTGAATCTTAGTAAAGTCATTGACAAGAGGCTTTGGGGTTGGGCTAGCCCTTTGAGACAGTTTTCAGTCTTACCACCACACATTCTAACAAGATTAGAAGAAAAAAATCTTACTGTGGATAAACTGAAAGACATGAGGAAAGATGAAATAGGTAAGCAGAAACGTTTTAATGTATTGTTCTGTACAAATAAAATATTTTATTAGATATAAAAGAAAACTGCATTTTCATAGTTAAGATAAATTTGTTTACCATTTTAAATCCAGTTGGTATCAGTATGTAAATAGCATTTGTTCTTCTACTTTTATCATATGATGTTGAAAAACTATTTTTCTAGATAACTTAACATTTTATTGGACAAACTTACAAAGTATTGATTAGTTAATATTTCAGATTCTGGGGGCGCTTGGGTGACTCTGTGGGTTAAAGCCTCTGCCTTCAGCTCCAGTCATGATCTCAGGGTCCTGGGATCGAGCCCTGCATCAGGCTCTTTGCTCAGCAGGGAGCCTGCTTCCTCCTCTCTCTCTTTCTCTTTCTCTCTCTCTCTCTCTCTCTCTCTTTGCCTGCCTCTCTGCCTCCTTGTGATCGCTATCAAATAAATAAAATCTTTAAAAAAAGTATTTCAGATTCTGAATAGGATAGACATTACACATGAAGTGAGTCAAGCTGAGGAGAAATAAGAGGGAGGACTACTGCTGGCAAAAGACCCAATGATGGAAGAGAGGTTGAGATAATTATTTCACTTGTATAGTAAGAATACTTGACAGAATGGTTGAAGGTATCCATAAACATAGAAATTAATATTAAATAGAGAAGTTAAGATTACTTACAATGGAGTAATGTGTGTAAATATTTTATCAAAATAAGGAAAACCACTTTAGTTTCAAATTCTGGTGAACATAGAACATTTTGATTTGCTCATAAACATACTTTAAAAATTGTATTATGAAGATCCAAGATATGTAAGAAATATTGATACTATTAAATATTATCTATTTTTACTTATTGCTTGGAAAATGTTTATAGTCAGTCACAGTCTGTTTGTGACCCCCTCCCCCACCTTGGCATTCCTATACATAACTACTTCAAAATCTAGTAATTTATGAAAATGAGTACAAGTGATTAAGTTTGTGCTACATTAACCGTATTTTATATTTTAGCTTTATTTTTTTCTGGAAATGAATTTGGATGGGTGATTTGTGTTTGATTATTAAAGCATTTCCCATCATGGTCATAGAGTTGAGAAATAGACTTTGAGCAAATTAATAGCTATTTTCACAAAATACTGAATTTTTTAATGTATCATGAGCTAACTAGGAGAAAAGTAGGACTGTTTATAGTAGTTTAAATGCTGTCAAGTCTCAGTAATTTTAAGAACCCTATTAATAGCTGAAGAAACCCTGATACTGGTTTTCAGAGCTATGAATTGCTAATTCAAGTTAACTATTACAAAATATTCAAACATGCCAGGTCAAGAATGTCAACTATTCTACATAGCAAATCATAAAACAAGCAATAAAACCACCTTCTCTGAAATCCCATTTACAAGTCAGATTATATTGCTTTTTTTCTGTCTGAACACATTTCTTCTGTGTGATGTTTTCCTTACAGGTCACATGCTGCATCATGTGAATATTGGACTCAAGGTCAAGCAGTGTGTTCATCAGATTCCTTCTGTTACAATGGAAGCATCCATTCAGCCCATCACACGGACTGTCCTCCGAGTGACACTGAGCATCTGTCCTGATTTTACTTGGAACGATCAGGTAAAAGTGGAAAATATCTATATCAGTGGTCAGCAAAAATGTCTGTACTGCAGGTTTGACTATACCTCCTTACATCTATCCTTAAGACATAATAGAAAACTCTAAAAAGAATACGTATTGAAGATTCATTTAAAGCATTATAGTAATATTTACTATCATCCTCAAGAAAAACATGATATAATATATTAAAATGGCAACCAGTGAGACCTCTTCATAACATCTTAGGTACCCTAAAAGTTCAACATTGAACAATAGTTTAGTGGATTCACTTTCATAAAGACTTTGCATAATTCTGTCTTTAAAGAAGATTTTAAAGAAGATTAAAGATTTTGTTATCTTCATTTTTGCCAGCTCTACTTACGCTGTCATTTTATCCTACTAAAAAGACAAGATTCTTTGTAGTAAAAGAGCCTTTTTAAAATCCTAATATTTTTCAAACTATCAATCTCCTCTTCTATTTTCCATTAGATGTGTAGAAAGAGTATTCTATGTTTTCCTCCTGGTCACCAGTTGCTTTCCTGCTGAGACTACTTTCTCAGTGATCACCAAAACCTAACTGGTTGCCATAATAATGACTTTTTCTGTTATTTTCCTTAGTTCTCTGAATATTCAGCACTATACATTGTCTTTCTTGAAAATGTCATTCCTTGACACCTATCACATTCCTATTTCTTTCTAAAGAATTAGGAATAGGAATTAGGAATAAGATAATAATAAGATAATAAGATTTCTAAATCTTAGATGTTATGGTAACTATGTTTATAATTAAGTCACATCTGATTGTGACACCCTCCCCACCCTGGTATTCCCATATCTAACTATTTCAGAATCTAATCATTTATGAAAATATGTGTAAGGGTTGACCATATTTTATATTTTAGCTTTATTTTTCCATATGTCACATATATGAAATCTTAAATATATATGTATTTAACGTGTACACACATACACATATGAAGTTCTACTCTGGATCCTCTTTCTATTCTGTCAACATTTTTTAAGGTCTGTCTTTGCAGCAGTTGCTGTACAAAGACTACAGTAGAGTAGTGATTGTAGATACAAAAGTAAGTTAAGTCTCAATCCTTTCTTTAAAGAAGCCAGTGGAGGAAGACAAGGAAATCCGTAACTGTAATAGCAGTACCTTCTTTACATGGTTATTTTAAGTTTCTGATTTAGTATAAGTGAATAGCTTCTACATTACCTGTCATTATTAATATATTTTAATACGAATTAATTTTATTCATCAACGTGCTTAAAAATTAACCAACCATAGTCTTAAATCTACCACTGGTCTTAAACTGTCCTAACCAGTAATTTCTTCAGTTTTCTCATCTGTAAACATGCGTAATAATAATAATAATTATCTTTCTCACAAATTCTGTGAGAGCTAAATGATATAAAATTATATTTAATATTTCTGTAAACATTAAATTTTACATAAAATGTAAAATTAGTTAAGCCATACTCACATTTCATTTATATTTATAATAGAGGGTTTTTAAAATCCATAAAAGTTTTATTTCCCTTTTTTCACAGTTTTCTTCTGTCAGTATCCATTAAAAAAATCTTCCACAGTTTGATTTAATTCATTAGTAAGATAGAGTACTTAATCGTTAGTGTAAAGTGTTAACTTTAGCTCAGTGAGAATTCTGTTGGCTGCAAGAATAGAAAACCTGACTTATCTCAAAGTGACTTATGCAAAAAAAAAATATCTTCCACAATGAAAGGTCCACCAGTAGAATAGGCCAAAGGTGATTGAATCTATTTAATGCCATCATTTAGGGCCCATCTTTTTGCTGTCCTGACACTCTTGGCTACTTTCCAAATGTTTTCTGTGCTTCCTTGTTCACATTTAACGGGGAAAGGTGAACACATCCCTACTTCATCAACCCAGAGCATGAACCATAAGACTTTTCCTCAGTCTGATTGGAATAGGATTGGCCATGTGCCTATCCCTTACCACAAGCTGTTTGTTATAAGGGGGATACTATAAGCTGATTGGCTTGGGCTATCCAAAATCACCTTTTCCTGAGTCACATAATAGAGAGATGAACACCTAACAAGCCTGGGCTTTGTTAGGAAAAAAAAAGAGGGAGAAGAATGAGTACACAAAATACAGTATATCTATCTCTCCAATGGAATATTATTTGTTAGTGAAAAAGAATGAAGTACTGTTACATGATAGAACATGAATGAACCTTGAGAGCATGGTAAATGAAAAAAGCTAGTCACAGAGGACCGCATATTATATGATTCCATTTATATAAAATCTCCACAACAGGCAAATCTTTGTAAAGTAGATTGTTGTTGTCAAGCTTGGAGGTTGGGACAATGGAGAAAGAAAAGTAGTGACTGGAGATGGGTGCAAGGTTTCTTTTTGGGGGTAATTCTTAAATAAGATTATAGAGATGGTTGTAAAAGCTTTATAAAAACCATTGAAATGTATACTTTAAGTGAGTAAACTTTTTAATGTAAATTATATATCAGTAAAGCTGTTAGAAACAGAATAGGTGCTGGATTTGCAAACAACAATATCCCTTACTTGAGTTAAAATATACTTAGTATTAGAATATTATTTTTCCTCTAGGTCCATGGGACAGTAGGAGAACCTTGGTGGATTTGGGTAGAAGATCCTACAAATGATCATATTTATCATTCAGAGTATTTTCTAGTTCTGAAAAAACAGGTAAACATGGGTGTGTCTATTATTATGTTGCTATCATAGAAAGAAGAAAATATAAACTAAATAATTTCTGTTTTTACCTATTACTTTGTAATTTCTTAGTGCCCTTAAAGCTTTATTTTCTTATGTTTCTGTTTGGTTTCAAAGGTAACAGGAATTGCATGTTATTATATTCATATATTCAATGTGATCTTAGGTTGAGAAATTGAATTGTAATCTTTATCATGGTTCAAGGCATGACCTGCACAGGAGTGAAATATGTCAAATGGATGGGATAAATAATGTCATGGATAAATAAAATTAAATAAATAAAAATTAATACTTTAGATGTTACAAAAAATATTACAGAATATTGACTCACATTATGAAAAGAGCATTTTTTAAAATTTTCCATAAATCCTAAAAGAAAGACTCAATTTGATACTAGCATATCTTTATGCTGTGATGCTTCATCCGTGATTTCTCTTTTTATCAAAGAGAAAACAAGCTTTAGGCAGGGAACCCTGGGTAGACAGCAGTAGAATTTCACAGCAGTGTTTCTTTTCATGATTACCTTCTATTTATGCTAAGTTCTGTTATTCCACTTTAGGTCATGGTGGGTTAAGCCGCTGCCTTCGGCTCAGGTCATGATCTCAGGGTCCTGGGATCGAGTCCCGCATCGGGCTCTCTGCTCAGCAGGGAGCCTGCTTCCCTCTCTCTGCCTGCTTCTCTGTCTACTTGTGATCTCTCTCTGTCAAATAACTAAATAAAAAATCTTTAAAAAAAAAAAAATATTAAGTAAATAATTTGGTAAAATCATGAAGTTAAGTAATTTAATGAATAGAAATTTAGGGAATTCTGATAGTGAGTCAAACTGGTAGTCTGTTAGTACATGATGATATACATATATCAATAATATAAATTGTGTATAAATTTTACTTTCTCAGATATCCTCAGAAGGGAACTACATATAAATTTCTGAAGTGCCTGAATATCTCAGCTATTTATTTATTTATTTAAGATCTTATTTATATTTATTTATTTGACAGAGAGAGACACAGCGAGAGAGGGAACACAAGCAGGGGGAGTGGGAGAGGGAGAAGCAGGCTTCCCACTGAACGGGGAGCCCCATGTGGGGCTCGATTCCAGGAAGCAGGATCCTGGGATCATGACCTGAGTCAAAGGCAGCTACTTAATGACGAGCCATCTAGGCGCCTCTATCTCAGCTATTTAGAAACCCAAGATATTTTCTTGTTTAGTACCTGTTGGTGTAGATAGCATTTTCTTAACACTAGACTAAGAAGGCCTTTATGATATCAGAATATTCATATTCACTTGAGACTTTATTTCACATTAGGTCATTAGTAAAGAAGCTCAACTTCTGGTATTTACAATCCCTATTTTTGAGCCTTTGCCTTCCCAATACTACATCCGAGCAGTGTCTGATAGATGGTTAGGAGCTGAGGCTGTATGTATTATCAACTTTCAACATCTGATTCTACCAGAGAGACATCCTCCCCATACAGGTAACATATTGAATTGTAACTTGAATCATTGATATTGTTGTTGTTGTTTGTTGTTTTATTTGTGTGTGTTTTTATTATTTTTTTATTAAAATATAATGTATTATTTGTTTCAGGGGTATAGGTCTGTGATTCATCAGTCTTACACAGTTCACAGCGCTCACCATAGCACATACCCTCCCCAATGTCCATCATCCAGCCACCCCATCCCTCCCACCCCACCTCCCCTAGAGAATCTTCAGTTTATTTCCTGAGACTTAGAGTCTCTTATGGTTTGTCTCCCTCTAGTTTCATCTTCTTTCATTTTCTCTCCCTTCCCCTTTGATTCTCTGTATTCTTTCTCAAATGCCTCAAATCAGTGAGATCATATGATAATTGTCTTTCTCCAATTAACTTATTTTACTTAGCATGATACCCTCTAGTTCCATCCACATCGTTGCAAATGCCAAGATTTCAATTTTTGCTGGCTGCATAATATTCCATTTTATATATATACCACATCTCCTTTATCCATTCAAATGTTGATGGACATTTAGGCTCTTTCCATGGATTGGCTATTGTGTACATTGCTGCTGTAAACATTAAGATGCACATACTACTTCAGATCACTACATTTGTATTTTGGGGGTAAATACCCAGTAGTACAATTGCTTATAGGGTAGCTCTGTTTTCAACTTTTTGAGGAACCTCCATATTGTTTTCCAGAGTGGATGCACCAGCTTGCATTACCATCAACAGTGTAGGAGGGTTCCCCTTTCTCCGTATCCTCACCAACATCTATCGTTTCCTGACTTGTTAATTTTAGCCATTCTGACCTCTGTGAAGTGGAATCTCATTGTGGTTTTGATTTGTATTTCCCTGATGCCTAGTGATATGGAGCATTTTTTCATGTGTCTGTTGTCCATCTGGATGTCTTCTTTGCAGAAATGTCTGTTCATGTCCTCTGCCCATTTCCTGATTGGATTATTTGTTCTTTGGGTGTTGAGTTTGACAAGTTCTTTATAGATTTTGGATACTAGCCCCTTATCTGATATGTCATTTGCAAATATCTTCTCCCATTCTGTCAATTATCTTTTGGTTTTGTTGACTGTTTCCTTTACTTTGCAAAAGCTTTTTATCTTGAAGTCCCAATAGTTCATTTTTGTTCTTGCTTCCCTTGCCTTTGGCAATGTTTCTAGGAAGAAGTTGCTGCAGCTGAGGTTGAACAGGTAGCTGCCTGTGTTCTCCTCAAGGATTTTTGGTGGATTCCTGTCTCACATTCAGGTCTTTCATCCATTTGAGTCTATTTTTGTGTGTGGTATAAGGAAATGGTCCAGTTTCATTCTTCTGCATGTGGCTTCTGCATGTCCTAACACCATTTGTTGAAGACACTGTCTTTTTCCCATTGGACATTTTTTTCCTCTTTGTCAAAGATTAGTTGACCATAGCATTGAGGGTCCATTTCTGGGCTCTCCATTCCATTCTATTCATCAATGAGTCTGTTAGTCTGTTTTTGTGCCAGTACCATACTGTCTTGATGATTACAGCTTCGTAATAGAGCTTGAAGTCCAGAATTAGAAATAAAGGCTTTAAATGATGGTGATGCCACCAGCTTTGGTTTTCTTTTTCAACATTCCTCTGGCTATTCTGGGTCTTTTCTGGTTCCATACAAATTTTAGGATTATTTGTTCCATTTCTTTGAAAAAAGTTGATGGTATTTTGGTAAGGATTGCATTAAATGTATAGATTGCTTTCGGTGGTGTAGACATTTTCACAATATTTGTTCTTCCAATCCATGAGCATGGAATGTTTTTCCATTTCTCTGTGTCTTCCTCAATTTCTTTCATGAGTATTCTATAGTTTTCTGAGTACAGATTCTTTGCCTCTTTGGTTAGAGTTATTCCTAGGTATCTTATGGTTTTTGTGCAATTGTGATTGAGATCAAGTCCTTAATTTCTCTTTCTTCTGTCTTTTTGTTGGTGTATAGATTTTATACTTTGATTTCTATGCATTCATTTTATATCCTGACATTTTATGGAATTCCTGGATGAGTTCTAGCACTTTTGGAGTGGAGTCTTCTGGGTTTTCCACATAAAGTATCATATCATCTGCAGAAAGTGAGTTTGACTTCTTTGCCAATTCAGATGCCTTTTATTTCTTTCTATTGTCTGATTGCTGAGGCTATGACTTCTAGTTCTGTATGGAATAGCAGTGATGATAGTGGACATCCCTGCCATGTTCTTGAACTTCGTGGGAAAGCTCTCAGTTTTTCCCCATTGAGAACAATATTCACTGTGAGTTGTTCGTAGATGGCTTTAATGATATTGAGGTGTATGTATCTTCTGTCCCCACACTGTGAAGAGTTTTGATCAAGAAAGGATGCTGTACTTTGTCAAATGCTTTTTCTGCATCTATTGAGAGTATCATATGGTTCTTGTTCTTTCTTTTATGATGTATTGTATCACATTGATTAATTTGCATTTGTTGAACTAACCTTGCAGCCCAGTTATAAATCCCACTTGATCATGGTGAATACTCCTTTTAATGTACTGTTAGATCCTCTTGGCTAGTGTTTTGGTGAGAATTTTTGCATCTGTGTTCATCAGGGATATTGGTCTGTTATTCTCCTTTTTGATGTGGTCTTTGTCTGGTATTGGGATCAAGATAATGCTGGCCTCATAAAATGAGTTTAGAAGTTTCCCTTCCATGTCTATTTTTTGGAACAGTTTCAGGAGAGTGGGTATTAAGTCTTCTTTAAATGTTTAGTAGAATTCCCTAGGAAGTTGTCTGGCCCTGGGCTCTTATTTGTTGGAAGATCTTTGATTTATGGGTATGTTCAGGTTTTCTATTTCTTCTGGCTCAGTTTTGGTAGTTTATACGTCTCTAGGAATGCATTCATTTCTTTCAGATTGTCTAATTTGCTTGCATATAGTTGCTCATAATGTGTTCTTTTAATTGCTTGTATTTCTTTGGTGTTGGTTGTGATATCTCCTCTTTCATTCATGCTTTTACTAATTTGGGTCCTTTCTCTTTTCTTTTGGATAAGTCTGGCCAGGGGGTTATCAATCTTATTAATTCTTTCAAAGAACCAACTCCTAGTTTCGTTGATCTGTTCAACTGTTCTTTTGGTTTCTATTTCATTGATATCTGCTATGATCTTTTATTTCTCTTCTTCTCCTAGATTTAGGCTTTATTTGCTGTTCTTTCTCCAGCTCCTTTAGGTATAGGGTTAGGTTGTGTATTTGAGACCTTTCTTGTTTCTTGAGAAAGGCTGTAGTGCCTTTCTCAAAGATTTTGAACAGTTGTATTTTCATTTTCATTTGTTTCCATGATTTTTTTTTAATTCTTCTTTAATTTCCTGGTTGACCCATTGATTCTTTAGTAGGATCCTCTTTAGCCTCCATGTATTTGCATTCTTTCCAACTTTCCTCTCATGATTGAGTTCTAGTTTCAAATCATTGTGGTCAAAAATATGCAGGGAATGATCCCAATCATCTGGTAAAATTGAGACTTGATTTGTGACCCAGGACATGATCTGTTGTGGAGAATGTTCCCCGTGCACTGGAGAAGAATGTGTATTCTGTTGCTTTGGGATGGAATGTTCTGAATAAATCTGTGAAATCCATTTGGTCCAGTGTGTCATTTAAAGCCGTTATTTCTTTGTTGATCTTTCACTTAGCTGATCTGTCCATTTCAGTGATGGGTTGTTAAAGTCCCCTACTATTATTCTTTTACTGACGATGTGTTTCTTTGATTTTGTTATTAATTGGCTTATTTAATTGCTGCTTCCATGTTAGGGGCATAGATATTTAAAATTATTTGATCTTCTTGTTGGATAGACCCTTTAAGTATGATATAGTGTCCTTCCTCATCTCTTATTACAATCTTCAGTTTAAAATCTAATTTGTCTGATATAAGGAGTGATACCCCAGCTTTCTTTTGATGTCCATTAGCATGATAAATGGAGTTCCACTTATTCACTTTAAATCTGGAGGTGTATATGGGTCTAAAATGGGTCCCTTGCAGATAGCATATTGATGGGCCTTGTTTTTTTTTATCCAATCTGGTACCCTGTGTCTTTCGATTGGGGCATTTAGCCCATTTACATTCAGGGTAACTATTGAAAGATAATGAATTTAGTGTCATTGTATTGCTTGTAAGGTGACTGTTACTGTATATGGTCTCTGTTCCTTTCTGGTCTACATTCCTTAAGGCTCTCTCTTTTCTTAGAGGACCCCTTTCAGTATTTCCTGTAGAGCTGGTTTGGTGTTTGCAAATTCATTTAGTTTTGTTTGTCTGGAAGCTTTTTATCTCTCATTCTATTTTCAATGACAGCCTAGCTTGATATAGTATTCTTGGCCACATATTTTTCTCATTTAGTGCTCTGAATATATCATGCCTGTCATTTCTGGCCTTCCAGGTCTCTGTGGATTGGTCTGCTGCCAATCTAATATTTCTACCATGGTGGATTACAGATCTCCTGTCCCTGGAGCTGCTTTCAGGATTTTCTTTGTCTCTGAGACTTGTAAGTTTTACTGTTAGATGATGGGGTGTGGACCTATTTTTATTGATTTTGAGGGGACTTCTCTGTGCCTCCTGGATTTTGATGCCTGTTTTCTTCCCCAGATTAAGGAATTCTCTCTATAATTTACTCCAATATACCTTCTGCCTTTCTCCTTCTTCTTCCGGGATCCCAATTATTCTAATATTGATTGTCTTATGGTATCACTTATCTCAAATTCTTTCCTCATGATCCAGTAGTTGTTTATCTCTCTTTTTCTTAGCTTCTTTATTCTCCATCATTTGGTCTTCTATATCACTAATTCTCTCTTTTGCCTCATTTATCCTAGTGGTTAGAGCCTCCATTTTTTATTGCACCTCATTAATAGCCTTTTTGATTTTGACTTGGTTAGATTCTAGTTCTTTTATTTTGCTAGAAAGGAATTCTCTATTATCTTCTATGCTTTTTCCATGTCCAGCTACTATCTTAATAATCATCGTTCTGAACTCTAGTTCTGACATCTTACTAATGTCCATATTGATTAGGTCCCTGCCAGGTAGTATTGACTCTTGTTCTTTTTTTTTTTTTGAGGTAAATTTTTCTGTTTTCTCATTTTGTCCAGAAGGATAGATGAATGAGAGAACAAAAATGCTAAAAGGGTAACAATGACCCAGAAAAATATACTCTAAACAAATCAGGAGAGACCCAAAACGGGGGGGGAAAGAAAGGGGAAAAAGAAAAAAAAAAAAAAAGGACATGATTTGGCTGGTGAATGGAGCAGATCCACACACTAGATTTTCGATGTATTTTGATCTGTTAGAAGGAACTGCCTCCCAAAATTTTAAAGAAAGAAAAACATGTACAAAAATAGGGTCAAATATGATGAAGGGATGGGATATGACTGTAAAGATGAAAATTAAAAAAGATTTTAATTTTTTTTTTCTAATTTTATTTATTTTTTCAGCGTAACAGTATTCATTCTTTTTGCACAACACCCACTGCTCCATGCAAAACGTGCCCTCCCCATTACCCACCACCTGTTCCCCCAACCTTCCACCCCTGACCCTTCAAAACCCTCAGGTTGCCCCAACCTCCCACCCCTGACCCTTCAAAACCCTCAGGTTGTTTTTCAGAGTCCATAGTCTCTTATGGTTCGCTTCCCCTCCCCAAAAAAAAAAAAAAAAAAAAAAAAAAAAGATTTTAAAAAAGGATTTGATAAGGTAAGAAGCTGGTTGAAAAAAGAGAGGGAAAATTTTTAAAAAGAAAAAGAGAAAGAATGTGATCAGGTGGGAGACTAGAACAAGGCCATACACTAGACTTAGGGTACATTTTAGTCTGTTAGAAGAAACTGTATCCCAAAATTTTAAAGAAAGAAAAACTTATATATGTATGCTAAAAAATAAGGTTAAATACAATGAGGGAATATAATATGACTGTAAAAAGGAAAATTTAAAAAGATTTTTTAAAAAAGAATTTATAAGATAAGATGTTGAAAAAGGAAAGAAGAAAAATTCAAAAAGTATACAAAAAAATTGAATTAAAATGTTAACTTTGAAAGACTAAAGAATCATGGGGAAAAGGCCATGAATTCTATGTGCTATATTTCCCTAGTGCTGGAATTTTGCAGTTCTCATTGATCAGTAAACTTGGTCTTAGCTGGATGTTTTTGCTGATCTTCTGGGGAGAGGGCCTGTTGCAGTGATTCTCAAATGTCTTTGCCCAAGGCGGAATTGCACTACCCTTGCCAGGGACCTGGCTAAGTAATCTGCTCGGGTTTGCTCTCAGTAGCTTTTGTTCCCTGAAGGCTTTCCCTATAGCTTTGGAGGACGGGAATGAAAATTGTGGTCTCCCAATCTCTGGCCCTGGAGGAGCTGAGAACTCGGGGCCCCACTCCTCAGTGGGCCCTCAAAGAAAAGCAATCACTCCGTCTCCCTGGTCTCCAGCCTCACTCCATGAGCACCTAACCTATGACTGAGCATTTCTGTCTCTGGCATATGATCTTGTTTGGAGTCTGCAAACCCAGTAGATTCCTGTGGTGTGCTCCCATCCTGCTCTTACTAAGGGAGGAAAGGGAGTCTCACTGGATCTGCCACTTGTTGGATTCCTGCTCAAGAGTAGTGGCCCAGCTGTGCTGTAGATCATTGTTTATGGCAACCCCGAGCTGAGAGCCCACTCCTCAGGTCCGTCTTTGCAGCTGGCTTCTCCACTCTGATACTTAGGAGCTCTGCCACACTCAGGCATCCCCAGTCTTTCTGTGACCCCAAGGGTCCTATGACCACATGTCCCTGCAAGGGTTCCCCCCGGCTCAGCCACTAGAGCAGTGTCCCTCTGCAGAACAGACTTCTAAAAGTTCTGATTTTGTGCTCCATTGCTCTATCACTTGCCAGTAGCCAGCTGACGGAGGTTACTAACCCCCTGTAGTCTGTCTTCCCAAATATCACCTTGAATTCATGTCTCTGCAGGGTCCTACCTTCCAGAAAGTGGTCATTTTTTCTGTTCTCAGAATTGCTGCTAATTCTTTTCTTCGATCTCCTGTTGAGTTTATAGGTGTTCAGAAGTTTTGATAACTATCTAGCTGAATTCCTGAGACCAGACACAATTTAGGTCTCCTACTCCTCCGCCATCCTGCTCCTCCTCTGATATTGTTGTTTTAATTAAAGTTGCAAGTGTCTATGCTTTAAAGTTGTCTAAATCCAAATCAGAACCCAACTCATTTAGTCAATATAGTTTGAAAAAAGACCTTCCAAAATCAAATCTATGTATACATTTGGTAGAACTTAATCGTGGACCTTCATTTTGTTTGAGTTCAAAAAACATTAAGCCTAGTCCAATTCTCATAGCTATAACAAGCTGGAGACTCACTACTTCTATATTATTATGCCTTCATATTTATATTTTTAACGGATTTTATTTATTTATTTGAGAAAGAGAGGGATTAAGAGAATGAGTGAGAGGAGAGGTAGAGGTTGAAGCAGACTCCCTGAAGAGGAGAGAGCCCAATGTGGGTGGCACTTGATCTCAGGATCCTGGATCATGATATGAGCCAAAGTCAGACACTTAACTGATTGAGCCAGTCAGGCATCCACCTTCACCTCTGTTTTATATACAGTCATTACAATTCATATCCCCTTCCTTCCCATTGCAAGTCTTTGGGAAACTTTTGAGGTATTCTTTTTGTTTGCATTATTGCTATTTACTTAAACTTATTTCTAGTGTGTTAAATGAATTAAAGTGAATCATAGGTTCTTTTTCTTCCCTATAGTGTGCTTCTACACCAAAAGGGGAAAAAAAACTAATATTGAGTCAGGTTATGATATCACTGCAGAATGGATTCATGATACCTCAAGTCATCCATCCTACAAACAATATATACCCTTTATATTAGTTCTCTTCCCCCATGCTAATATGATAAAAGGGAATATGGTAATCTGCAATATCATGTAACAGTTTTTCATTGTCAAAACTAACAAAAATTCATGTTTAGATCTTTGTAACATGAGGAAGAATCTTTATATTTTGACTTATTAAGAAGCAGAATTTCATGAATAAATGTTTATATTGGTACTTTTAAGTGCCCTCCATTCTACTTTTAAAATATCTTTAGATTAAGCTATTAATTTAGTATATTAAGTGTATTTCTTGTTGAGAATTCATAATTGATTAATGATTTCAAGAGGTCCTTAATTTAGAGAAAAATAAAGGCCTTTCTTTTCATGTAATTCCTCTGAAGACAAATTATTTTCAAAATAAAAATATTAGTCCTTACTACTTTTAATGAATACATTTTTTAATAGTCCTTTGGAAATGAAAGCAGGCATTAATGTGATTTTTAATCTTTGCCATTTTTTATCGAATGTATATACCTTGTTTATTACCTTAGCATATCTTAAAAAGAAATACTTTAGACGACAGCTTAAAGCAACTTTGATACCTTGCCAGAACTAAAAAGTGTGTCAGCATAGGGAAATAATGGGTTTGCAGTGTCTACCGATACACTCATTAAAGAGGACCTTTCTGTTTTTCTTCTGATCAAATAGACTTACATGTAATACCTAGAATCTCAAAATATGCAAAAATGTTTGGCGCTTTAATTTTAAAGTATATGGTACCATCATTACTACTAAATCTCGAGTGCAGTATTTGATTTTAATATGCATTAACATTGTATATTAATGCTCATTTAATCACTTCTCTGTTGAGTGGCAAAGTACATATCACCCTATTTATATAATTAGTTGGCTTCTGACTGCACTTTAAAAACCAGTAAATGTACCACCGTGACATCTTAGTTGATGTTAGAAATGCGTGATGTGACCTCAATGATTCCCAGTTCTATTTGGCTGAGGGTAGGAGTGAGTGTGTGTTTATGTGGGTGTGTGTAGGCACCCGCTGAGCCTAAATCAAACAAGAAAATTCTTCACATTTCATAGAAGTGAATCATCATAATTTAGTATTATCATCATATACCGAAATGTTTATTTTTCCTATTAAGAATATGTCTATGATTTGGTTAACGTTGCAAGTTGAGACTTCCTCCCTTCTTGATTTTCAGTGCTACAGAAGATTAGGAGATTATAATCTGCTACAAAAAATTTATGCAGTCGCCACTTAATTACCTATGTAATAAAGTAAAGCTGCAGAGCTGAGATAATATTTTTAAAATAGCTTTTCTATCTTTAAGTATAATTTTTAAGTGCAATTTTTTTTTAAGATTTTTATTTATTTGTTTGACAGAGAGATCACAAGTAGGCAGAGAGGCAGGCAGAGAGAGAGGGGGAAGCAGGCTCCTCACTGAGCAGAGAGCCCATTATGGGGCTCGATCCCAGGACCCTGAGATCATGACCTGAGCTGAAGGTAGAGGCTTAACCCACTGAGACACCCAGGCACCCCTAAGTACAATTTTTGAGAATTCTCTACACTTTCCATTTTGAAACTGTACTATGAACAGCTCATACAGATACAGACCACCATATCCTCTTACAGATTTCTTTTCCTTCTTATTCAAATTTCATATGAAGTTTGAAGATGAAGTAGAATTATCCTCCATGAAAGAATCCTGAGAGTAAAGTTGCCTTCCAGTTTTCTAACTGATAACTTTTCTGTATTATGGGAAAATACAGTGTCAAGTTCAAGAATGTGTAACTTCATTTCTCTAAATCATTTTAACTGTCTAATCTCCTAGACCTCTAGTTTATATAATGAGATACAACTAAATTTGTTTCTTTCCATGTTTTCTCAGTGCAGTTCTTTTTTACCCATTCATTCTCTTACTTGAAACTCCCACCTAAGTTTTTTCCGTTAATTATTTAAGTCTATTTTAGTTTTCATTGACTAAACAAATAGCTCATTCAGGCATTCTGGTTTGGTCATTTTTTCCAACAGATCAAAGGAAATTTATTATTGGTAACCATTTTGGTACTGCAGTTTGCACTTGGTTTTCCTTTTTTTACAGATTGGGCTAAATTTAATTTTCTTCTACACCAGGCGTATTTTCATATACCTGTCACTCAAATTAGTTTCCTGATTGAAAAAGAGCCATATAGTGATATTAGTGTTGGTATATGGGGAACTCTGCCAGAAGAGTGTCCAATACATCAATATATAAATGTACTAACAGGGAGAAAAAAAGATTTGTAACTGGTATATAAAAATTTATGTTAAGCCTTTTTTTCCCCGTTCCAATGAATTAAAGATTGTTATAATTTATCCCTGAGAGACAGTGTTTCGTATTGTCCATTCTTTCCAGTTATGGTTGTACTTGTTTCATCTTTTCAGAATTACTGGATCTTCAGCCTTTACCAATTACAGCCTTGGGATGTGAAGCATATGAAGCCCTGTACAACTTTAGCCACTTTAACCCTGTGCAGACACAAATATTTCATACATTGTATCACACAGACTGTAATGTCCTACTTGGAGCACCCACTGGATCAGGAAAGACTGTTGCTGCTGAATTAGCCATTTTCAGAGTCTTCAACAAGTACCCTACTTCAAAGGTCTGTTTGAAGGAATCACATGCTTACGTTAAATTAGAAAACACAGTCCATCATCAGTAAACTAGCCCATTCTAAACACACAGCAAGACTCAATGAGTAGATTTGTCACTCTCTTAATGAATTTTGTGGGGGAACCAGATCGGCATTAGAATAACTGGCCAGAAAAATTTTATCTTAAACTTTGCAGTCCTCTAGTTGGGTTTCTAATGTACATGTCAGTTTCCACATGTCCTTTCCTCATTGTAAGGTACCTAATTCATAGCCATATTTATAAGATAAATAATGACTTATAATCAAATCCTTTTACTATAAAAGAAACGCTAATACTTTAACAAATACCGTTTGGTTATATGCATGAAATACAGAGACAGTTTTTATTCCACATTTCTGCAAATGGCCACATTATTGCTGGAAAATAACATGGTGAGTCAAATAAGTATTGATTTTATGCTTTCTTGAAATATGAAGTACATACTCATAGTTTAGAAGTGTTATTTTTCAAGAAAGCTAATTCATACATTGTGATTGGAATTATATGGTATTTTCCTTATCATTTATTATTTTAGAAATGTTTTAACTTCTTTTTCAGTGATTTTCAATTAGTGGCTTTTCTTCCCTGCTTAACTTGAAGTTTTCCTACTTCTCAGTCTATTTTGTGGTTATCAATCCATTATAGGACATGTTAATACCGCAGTAGCGCTCTCCTCTAAATTTGAAATATTTTATAAAGGAAAGAATTTTTTCACAAAACAATCTGTATGTCAGTTAGGATTACTAAAGACCAATTGTTGTTGTTATTAAAAAGGTAGAATACCTAAAATGTGTGATTGTCATCTTTCATAAAATCTGCATTAAAATTTAAATGATATTTATCTCTCTTTAGAATTTCAAAAGTAGTAACCTTTTTCATGGAAGAGATAAAATTCACATAATTTTTTATCATAATACCAGGGAAAACTTTTATTTTCATCAGAATATAAAATACCTAAAGAAAATATCTTCATTGTTTTTTTAAATATTTAAAATTTTCTATGTCTGTATTTTTATGACAGTAGACATTTTTATGTCTACAGTATTATATTTCTGTCCTACTTTGGATACAGGTAGTCTGAGCAAGTAAATGACTTTTTCCATTATTTGAAATTTTAGTCTTTTCATAAATTGTATATTATATTATATATTTTTAAACCACACTGTCATATGTAGATGGAGTTTACCTTTATTTGAAAATGATGTCACTATTTTCATGAGGTCTTTTTACCCTCCCCTCCCCTTTCAGGCAGTATATATTGCACCCTTAAAAGCCCTGGTACGTGAAAGAATGGATGATTGGAAAGTTAGAATAGAAGAAAAACTTGGCAAAAAGTAAGTTCTTGCTTATTCAGAAGCTATGCTTTGCATAATCTAAAAGGACCAAAACAAAAGATTTGCATTGGGGCACCTGGGGTGGCTCAGTGGGTTAAGCCTCTGCTTTCAGCTCAGCTCATGATCTCAGGGTCCTGGGATCGAGCCCCGCATCGGGCTCTCTGTTCTGCAGGGAGTCTGCTTACCCCTCTCTCTCTGCCTGCCTCCCTGCCTGCCTCTCTGCCTACTTGTGATCTCTCTCTGTCAAAAAATGAATAAAATCTTAAAAAAAAAAAAAAAAAGATTTGCATAAACCTGTTGAATGCTTTTACAGTGATTTTCGTAGTCTTTTATTTCAGGGTGTTGTCATTAGTGTTAAAATGTTAACAATATTCCCATTGTTTAAATATTGAAAAATGAAAAGTTCTTAAATTATTTAATAGGAATACTTTTATTTGGCAAGATAATTTTCTCAAAATTTTTAAATTCTAGAACAAAAGTAAATTTTATCTCTTTATTTTCCCTTCATATCATTCAGAGTAACTCCGAGGAACCATGTAGAGGGCATTTTGCATGTAAACAGTTTATAGAAAAATAGAAATCCATGTGAAGAACCTGACTTTTCAAAAAGTGTTTTAACATTGCACAGGTTTATTCATTGTGGCATTATTTTTAATAACAAGATTGCAGGTAACCTGAGTGCCTAATAGAACATGACTGAATTAATTATGGTACATTTACACAATGCAAAATATTCTATCATCCTATAAAGAACAAACTTTATATACTGAATGATCTCCAGAGATACTATAGAAAATGTTTTTAAGTACAATATTCTATCATTTTTTTTTAATGGTAGGGAATATAATATGTGGCTGCTTTGGAACAAGAACCAGGTAATTGGAAGATAGGCATGTTACAGAGACTGCTCACCACACACTGACCCATACAAATATATTGCATATTCAAAATAATGAATACAATGTAAAAATAAAAATGAGCAGAAGCTTTGGGAACACTGTACTTGGGAAACTAATCTTGCCCCTTTTTGTTTTTTGAGGATTAAGACAGATGTAAGAATTATTCAGTGGTTACCTGAAATTTAGAGTTGGCCTCCAGACCCTCTTCCTCTCTGTAAAACTAGGGTCTTATTTTTTTTATCATGTTCAGCTAGCCACTGTATAATACATAATTAGTTTTTGATGTAGTGTTCAGTGATTCATTAGTTAAGTATAACAACCAGTGCTCATCACAGCATGTGCCCTCCTCAATACCCATCACCCTGTTACCCCCCCATCCCCCTCCCCTCTGAAATCCACAGATTATTTCTCGGGTTCATAGTCTCTCATGGTTCATCTCCCTCTTGATTTCTCCCTCTTTGGATTTCCAAAAACAAACAAACAAAACTGGGGTCTTCTTAGAATGAGATAACACATATTTGCCTCAGCGTATGTTGTTTATGTCCTATTATGGTTGAATTTGCCTGTAATATCTATAGAAAAAGAAATGAAGCTTACACATAATTATATTCTTAATGAATCCCTCTTTGTCTTAATAAGTTAACACTTTCCCTTATTAGAAAGGTGTTTATTCTAACATACAGAGAAGGAAGTATGAGTTCAACTCTATAAAAACTTATAGGGCAGAGACTTTGTAAACATAATCACAGCAAAGTTTGACACCTTCACGTATCTGCATAAAAGTTAGATTATCAGTGATTTAAATTTACACATTCTCTTAGAATTCTTAAGAAACATTTTGGCCTTTACTCACAGAAACTTTCAGAAATCAAAGGGAGATAAAGTGGTGTTAAGCATTATACAATTTTATTTTAAAAGCTATTTTTGCCTTTCCAAGGTCATGTGTTATCTGAGAAAAGAATCATTTTTCTTCCTTTTCAGAGTTATTGAACTAACCGGGGATGTGACTCCCGATATGAAATCCATTGCTAAGGCTGACCTTATCGTCACTACACCAGAGAAGTGGGATGGAGTCAGTAGAAGCTGGCAGAATAGGAACTATGTGAAGCAAGTCACTATTCTTATCATCGATGAGATCCATCTGCTTGGTGGGTACCATGCTATCTGACACCAGTTTACACATTTTGACTCTCACATGTGCAGCAGCCAGCATCAGGACCTGTTAAATGATTAACGTGTATTATTCCTATTTCCTAGGGGAGGAAAGAGGCCCTGTTCTAGAAGTCATTGTATCTCGAACAAATTTCATCTCCTCGCACACAGAAAAGCCTGTTAGAATAGTTGGACTATCTACCGCATTAGCTAATGCTAGAGACCTTGCTGACTGGCTCAATATTCATCAGGTATGTGGAAGATTGATAAATACGCCTTTGATACTGTGGCGTAGGTGGCTGTATTAAGGAGGCACTATAACATTATAAACTTAAATATAAAAATGGAAAACGATTTCTTTCTCATTTTCACTACAGATGGGCTTATTCAACTTCCGGCCATCAGTACGTCCAGTTCCACTGGAAGTTCACATTCAAGGCTTCCCAGGTCAACATTACTGTCCTCGTATGGCTAGTATGAATAAGCCTACATTTCAAGGTAAACTTCAGACCCTTGGAATGAAATAGCAGCCATTTTGTACAATAGCCTTTAAATGCATTCCCGATAATTTGGGTTTCTTTGAACGGGTAATACTGCTCCAACTTCTACAAATGTAGGTTATGCCTCCGCTGTTAAGGCATAAAAATGTATGTTGAATTAAATATCGAAAATTGGAGAGATTTCATGTATGATACTATCTTGGAAGTAGAGAAAAAATGTATGTATTTTTTTAAAGTAATTTAATAATTCTTTATTAAATTATTTTCTTATAGTAGTAGCTTGAACAAATGATAAATAGGAGCTATAAGTGTAAAAAATACCACATAATCTTTACCAGAAAGCATAAAACTTACGAATTTTAGTACTTTTTTTAAACAATGCTTCTGTTTTTGTGTTTTGTTTTATTTTTTGTTTTCCTTTTCTAACTATTTAGGCAAGCAAGAAAGATTTAAGAATAACACTCCTATTTTATTGAAACATGTTTTGTTTAGGCTGCATAAGGGATATTTATTATATCAATTAAAAATAACCTCCAAAATAAATTCTCTAATGTGAACTGCTGTTGATAGTGAGGTGACAGTTGTGAGGTGACTTTTTAGCTGCTGTAATTAGCCTTATGACAGAAGCAAAGTATTGATTGTGAACTGGAGACCAATCTTGGCAGTTCGGATTATTTACACCTCCACAGAAGCATTGTATAAAATCACTAATGAACAATAAATCTGCCGTGAGCTGTTCAGCCACACCTGTTCTTGCAGCAGCAAAAATCCATTAAATGTTGAGGTTTAAAAAAGAGACAGATTCATTCATGATTATGTGTACAAATGATACCAATATTGCACTAATATGTGTCTTTTAAACATTGTATTTCTAATATGATTTATCAGAGCATTACCATTTATATTCTGTAAGATTCGGATAAACTGTGAGTGAGAAATAACATAAATGAATTTATTTTTCATGGTATGTATTGTGTTTGCTTGTATTTATTTAAGGAATGGCCAGTTGCATACCAGTGATTGAAACGAAGCATTTTGTGTTCTATAAATCAATAGTAATAACTGAAATACTTACACTTCTCTAGATGTATCAGTACAGTAGCTATCCTTTTAAACTATTTATTATACTTGTAGCATATCACTATATTTCTTTGAGTTTAGAAATATGATTTTATGATAGCTTCATTTCTCACTCTTAGGGCATACATATAGTCAAGGTCATGTCAACATTTTTGTTATAAACCTTGTTTCTTAACCCATAAGAAGAAATTCTGAAGCTCACATTTCAAATAAGAAATTACAAGAAGGTTGAACTTTTTATATAAAACTTTTAAATATCTCTGTTTTAAGAGACCTATGTACACAAAAGGATAAATTTTACTTGTGCCAGCTTATGAGCATTTTGGAGGCAAGGTATAGTAAAGAAATCTTGTTTCCAGTTAGGTCACATGATTTATGTGGCTTTTGAGGTAATTTTTTCTTTCAGTCTTATTACTCAGGTTTCAACCCATTCATTTCCTCTTCTGTGTGTCTACCATTCGTGTGCCATCAGCCACATACAGATTCAGGCATGGCGTTCTCTGCAGCTCTCATCCACATTCTCTTATCTTTCCACTTGAAACCTTACACATGTTTTGGGAAAACAGAAGACCTTCATTTGAAATATCTCTGGCTAGTTTATTAATAAAAACTCTCAATTATTCCATCGACTGGTAATGACAGCAATAAAAGGAATTTTTTGTGGCTTTTCTTACAATTTTCATCACTCTGCAGGACTTGACTCTCTCCCCCAGATGCCAGGACCAATTAACTCTGTAATATCATTGCTTAGGCAAGCAGAAACACAACCCTGAAAACTTGACCTTAGACTGAATATTCGTATACAGCTGTCACTAGACGGTAGCAGCTTTTATAAGTGTCACCTTCCTCAGCAACTCAAAATAGAACTGAGACCTGACACAGTTAAATTTCCCCTGTTCAGGCAATGTACTCCCCTCAATGGGTTCAGCTACCTTCCCTTTCCTACCATTTTTCTAATATGCTGTCAGGTCCAAGTAGTACCACAAACAATGCAGAATTTGATGCTCAAATTAAGAATTCACTTAAATCACTTAGTTTCATGCATCCATTTGATATACTAATGATATGCATATTATGGTATAAGTAGCTTATCCTTTTATTTTCCACAACTTTTCAATAGCAATTAGAAGCCATTCTCCAGCCAAACCTGTTTTGATATTTGTCTCATCAAGACGTCAAACTCGTCTTACTGCTTTGGAATTGATAGCCTTTCTGGCTACTGAAGAAGATCCAAAGCAGTGGTTGAATATGGATGAAAGAGAGGTAAGCAATCTATTTTATTTCTATTTCTTACACATGTCAAATTAGTTTATATTTAATATAATGGAAATTACATATTTAATGATGTTTAGTTTTAAGCTATACTAAAAATTTAGTATAATGTTACAGAAATTTAGGAAAAAGTAGGAAATGCATAATACAGCCACCTTAACAGTATTAATGTTTTGATGTATTTTCTTCTAATATGTTCCTGGTGAATATTTACTTTGATATCCATATTTGTTTCGATATGTCTTCCCTTTAACATCATCACCTGTGTATATTATAATAATTATATTTATTTTTCTATTGGAGAGTTCACTGCCCTCATGGAACTTAGAAACAATTTTACAAAATTGACTTTCTATAAAATATATAATAACATAGCCATTTTCAAAATTTAGAAAACACTAAATGTAAAAATTAAAAACCTGTTTTTATCCTTTAACCAAATAGTAACCATCATTAAAATTGGAAGCAACTATAATTTTTTGTCTACATAATTGTAGTCTATTATGTGGCTACCCTATTAAATAACCATGCATCATTATTATTATAGCTTTTCTTTAATTAAACTTATTTCCTCAGTATAAATTTAAAAATAATGGGTCAAATAATATAGATTTTTTTTAGTTTTCATATACACTTCTGATTATTTTCCAAAAGGGTTTACCAGTTCATCTTCTCCCATTGATACATGTATTGTAAGCAGTATATGAGAGTTAAATAACAGTTTTACTACACCCTCATTTGTTGTAACTTATCAATATATTATAGGTAAGATATTCCTTATTATTTTAATGTACATCTTAATTTGTGTGTGATTGAATTTTGTTCATATATTTTACTATTGGTTATCTTTATTCTTTTTTTTTGTCTGTTTATTCCTTTAAACTTTTATATTTTGCAGTACAGCATTTTTCTTATAGATTTGTGACAGCCTTAACAAATTAAAACACACATACATGCACACCCCTGAAATTTCATATGACATCAGTTTTTTCCATATATGTTTATTACTATACACACACACACACACACACACACACACACACACACACATTAATCTCTCATCTGATTTTATTAGTTAATTTTGCTAATTCCTTGGATTTTTTTTTGTCTTAGTAGCTTTTTACAAATAGAGTTTTTGCATTTTGGGGTACATTGGTGGCACAGTCCGTTAAGTGTCTGACTCTCGGTTTCAGCTCAGGTTGTGATCTCAGGGTCGTGAGATTGAGTCCCATGCCAGGCTCTGCGCTCAGCTCAGAGTATACTTGAGTGTCTCTTTCTCTCTCCCTCTGCTCTCTCCTACACTTTCTCTCTCTCTCTCTCTCTCTCTGTCTCTCTCTCTCACCCTCCAAAATAAATAAATAAATCTTTTAAAAAAAAAAAAAAAAAGAAGTTTTTGCATTTGGGGATTTTGGGGCACCAGGGTGGCTCAGTGGATGGAGTGGCTGACTCTTGGCTCAGTTCATGATCTCGGCTGTGAGATCAAGCCCTGTGTCAGGCCCCCTGCTCAGCGCTGAATCTGCTCGAGATTCTCTCTCCCTCTGGCCCCCTTCCCTGCTCACACTCTCTTTAAAAAAAAAAAAAGAAAGAAAGAAAAAGAGAAGTGTGTGCATTTTATGTGATACAGTCAGTTAATAATCGTTCTTTGTGATTCTTTCTACTACTTCTAAAGGTAGATATTCCTCTTTCCCTCCATAGATTTATGGTGATTTTCCTTTCTTGTACTTGTCTTGCTTTTTAGAAATATTTTTCTCATTGGAATTTCGATTAAAAAGTAGATGAAATCAGTAATAAATTTGTTGCATTGTTTCCCTTTCTCTCCATATCTTTCCTTTCTTATCTCATGCAGCCTGAAGAAGAATAGTCAAAACAGTGTTTCTAACCCACCAGTGTCCAGGCTCAGTAGTTGGCATATTTTCCCCTTCTACTTCTCATGAGTCCTTTAGGATTAGTAGACCTGTTGGATGATACTGTATATATTGCAGTTCTGTGTTAACTAACGTTAGTTAACTAATAATTTGAAATGTTCTTGTATAGGCCTGTAGGTAACTTTGTTCACTGATAAGTAGCAGATCTCAATATTGACTTCCTATAAAAGGTGTCACATGACTCCTTTAAGTAGAGTGACCATCATGTTACCTTAATGTTGTTTGTGTATACTAAATATTTATTTAAGATAATGATTTAAGATCAAAATGATTTGTCAAAAGTTTCCCTGTCCTTTTATTCAGGTATTCAGTATGTTCAAAAGAGTCACCCTGTTGTGTGTAACAGTACCTTGACCTTAGGAAGCAAATGGTGAGAAATAGATGTATGGAATATTGACAGTTTATGTGCAGCATGTGTCTAGGCTTAATATATTTTCTCTTGCGTCTTATCCCTAAAAATGTTCCAAATGGACGATTTTCTTTGAAGTCAAGATATAAAGTACATACCTATTGACTACATTTTGAGATGTGTGTTCAAAATGTATGTGTGTGTGCTTGGCAGTGCATTTTGCATGTGTGTGACTCATACTAACCTCAAATGTGAACCTCATGTCCTCTTCCAGCTATAGTACACTTAGTATTTTTTTTTTTTTTAATGTATGAGACCTAAGAAACTGTGGTCAGCTCAGCCATTGTGTAGAGTTACTTCTCTGTTTTGTATTTTTTTTTCCTCGGCACAAAAATTTATCACCAAGGCTCATTATAAACCATAGAATTTACTTGCATGGCTTCTGCTGTTTTGTAGATTTTTCACTGCTAAAATAAGACAGCTAGAAATTATGTCATTTCCGGACATTGTGTTTCACCACGTGCATTGCAATAATAAGACAATCCAGGCTTTGTTTTAGTCTTTCCTCTAAAAGTCATCACCTTTAAAATCAAAATGTCAGATGTTTTGCAACTGGTTGCTATGCAAATTCAATCTGATTTTACCAAAAATCTATAAAGCAGGTGTTTCAGTTGTTGATTCCCCTAATTACCTTAAATTTTTTAACATTTTAGTCTTTATGAGAGTTACTTTCCATCATATTGTGGACAAGAAGTTTAGTGACAATTCCTGTTGCTGCTGCTTGCACAGTTTCAGATTGGTGTTCTGTGGCAGGACCAGGTAGGTTAAGTGGGTCAGCAAAGGCAAAAAAAAAAAAAAAAGTTATCCATCGATCTTCTTAGTCCAGTAAATCTTCAAAGTGCTAGGAAGCAGGACCACCCCTTCAAGTGTATCATTGATGTGAAATTATACTGTAGCATGGGGAAGCCTCAAAAGTAATACCCTTCCATATTCGTCATCAGAAGTGATTTCAAAAGTTGGTAGGCATATGCCACCATGTCACTTGGAGTCTCAGTTTGATAACCACCACTTGTACCATTAATTTCAGACTATTGTTGGGTTTTTACATTACTCTCTCAACCTGCAAATCCAAGTCGGAAACATTGGAATGCTTGAGCTTCACCCTCAAGCATACAGCAGGAATAGAGAATATCTTACCTCTTTGACTTCTGTGCAAGAGAAGATATTCAGTTGCTGGCTGGCTGTAGGTAGTCTTTCACAGTCCTTTAGCTGGTTATATCCAGTCATTCTGTTCTTTTGCAATCCTGTTTCAATATTCTCTAAACAGGGGGCTAAATTATAAAGTTACCCACAACCAACACATGCTAGATGCAGAAGAGGAGGGTAGAGAGAAAGAGAAATGAAATTAGTTAAAATATATAAAATGTGTTAGTTAAAATATGCATAAGGCATATATGAGATAGCAAAGGTAGAGGTCACAGTATTTTTTTTCTGCAACACAGGACAAAACGTATTTGACCAGGGAGCCAGACATTTCTGATTTATTTTCTCTACCATCCATCACCTGCACACTTCTTCAATCAGCCCCTAACCTAATTAAGATTCCTTATCCATTGGGGTAACCAAAACCCACATTCTTGAGACATTAGAAATTGGATTTTTATATATCCTTAGTAAATAAGGCTTTAAAAGTTTTTGATTAGTTTTTCAAGTGGATACAGTAGTGTGAGATTTCGCTAGAATCTATCCAAATTTTTCCGTCCCCTTATTGCACAGCAATAACCCAATTTCTTTATCAGGATTGGTTGCCTAAACTACACTATGACCACATTTTGCTTATTCACCCATACAATGAGAGATGTAGCTATTTCAGCTTCTAAGTAAATTGTTACATCCCTTGAATGTTAAGTCTCTAAACTAGCACAGCTAGAATTATAAGGAAGGGAAACAAAAATTTTCTAAGTAGTTTATTAGCTATGACTACAAAAGCATTTGCACATATTGGCTACTGATTCCTGGAACTGTATATTCTAGAAATGAGAGAAATAGTATCATTTAATGATTACAACTTCAGAGCATACACCTCATTTTACAAGGGAGTACCCCAGTCTTGCCAAAGCAATGTCTTTCAGCTGCCACTCTGAGTCATTCATCTATAAAGCCAGCTCTTTCTGGGTAATGAGGGAGGCAGTAAGACCAGTGAATACCATGGCATCCATTGTCTTAATCTTTCTGCATAAAGTGAATTCCTCACTCAGGATATCTCCTATCCTGTTTCCTCAGAAACATTATCATAGGAGATATTAGATGATGTATAAAGTGTTCAGTAATCCTACTGTTGAGGCTACTGAGAGCACTCAATAAACAGGAAAAAGAATCAAAATCCAAAGTGTCCATTCTAGACTTCATCCCAAATAGATGTCCCCTCTGTGATATCAAGGATCCAGTATAATCTCCTTACTACCAGAGAGCTCTCTGGTCCTCTGAGCAAGGTTCTTTATAATGGGCCTAGGGATGTTTGCACTGGTGGCATATGAGGCACAGAGCAGGGGCAGTAACTGGGTCTGCCTGAGGAAATGGTAGTCCATGTTTAGCTGTGCATAGTTTTCATCTCTTCCACCACAGCACCATTTAGTACATGAACCCGCTGCACACAACACTGGGATCTGGAGCGGGGGTGGGGGAGGGGGGGAACCTGCCTGATAGGCTTAGGAGTGACCATTTTGTTCACTTGACTATTAATAGCGTTGTCCACCCTGCTGTTAACTTGTTGGTAACGTCTTCATGGGATGTAGGTAGTCTCTCTGGGACCATTCTAAACTTTCATCCCCATAAAGCTTGTGCCCTTCTTGCCACCTGCCCTCCAGCAGCACTCTTGTCAAGCTCCTGACCCTTGGACTAATCCAGTAACTACAGAACAAAGTGTGGATCATCCATTCACATCATCTCTTCTTTGCAGGAAAGTGAGAGGGAAATACTTGACACTTAGCTGTTTGGAGAGCCATCCCCGAAAGGAGCTGTAACACCACATCAGTGTACTTCATATGGGGCTGCTATCTTATGCAAAGCCATTTCTAATTTTGTAATTTTTTTTTCTCAGTCAATTTGACATAAGAAATACCCTGTGGGGCCTTAGTGGAGTTGAATTAGGGATAGTATGGAAAGGAAAGGCATATGCATGGAGTGTTCATAAACTACCTTTCATGATATTCTTGCATCTGGTCCTTTTATTTCTCCTAATGATGGACTGCTGCCAGGCACACCCCCTGTATAGCTGGAGAGATTATGTAGCAGTAGTTCATGATCAGTAGCTTCAGTTGCAAAATTACCTGGTATCACATCAAAAATGCCCATAAAGAGTAATCCTCTAACTTAAGTCATTAGGCAGCTCTTGCCAGAATTTGTAAAGTGTTCTTTAACATATGTATTGAATATCTACAACTTTAGCAAGCACTATGTTAGCCAACTGATCCCTATTCT
Organism: Meles meles; assembly: GCF_922984935.1. Classification (NCBI taxonomy): domain Eukaryota; kingdom Metazoa; phylum Chordata; class Mammalia; order Carnivora; family Mustelidae; genus Meles; species Meles meles. Next base: position 31,400,897 of record NC_060070.1, read on the forward strand.
CAAGGAGCTCAACTAGATAGAAATTTAAAAATATATATGATGCAGCAAATAATATTATAAAAATTGCTATAAAAATGAGAAATGAAATATGATAAGAGGATGTGGGGCTTCTTTAAATAGAATGGTCAGAAAAGACTTCTTTAAGGAGGTAATTTTTTTTTTTAAAGATTTTATTTATTTATTTGACAGAGATCACAGGTAGATAGAGAGGCAGGCAGAGAGAGAGAGAGGGAAGCAGGCTCCCTGCCGAGCAGAGAGCCCGATGCGGGACTTGATCCCAGGACCTGAGATCATGACCTGAGCCGAAGGCAGCGGCTTAACCCACTGAGCCACCCAGGCGCCCAAGGAGGTAATTTTTAAGCTGAGAACCACAGCATAAGAACAAGTTAACTATACCATGAGAGAAGATAATAGCAGTTCAGGTCAAGGGAACAGGATCTTAAAGGAACTGAGATCAGCTCAGCTGGAATAGAATAAGCTAGGAGGAAAATGGTAAAAGTTAAATTTCAGAGTAGGCAGTAGCCAGCTCATATAAGGCCTTAGACCCTTGGTTATAGAGCTTGGATTTAGATTATAAGCACTAGGGGAAGACAGTAATTTATTTATTTATTAAAGAAACATCTTTAATAAGCTCCTTCTGTGTATTAGGTAAAGTTCCTAGGCTGAGTATTAACATTCTTGTGGAGATGATTAGATAAAAAGCCTACATGTCAAACGTAATAATTTGTATGGAAAAATAAATAAGCAGAGTAAGAGAAAAGGGGGTGCTGAGTAGTAAATATTATACATTGACAGAAGTACAGAATGTACAGAAAGTACAGAATGCCCCTGTGATGAGGGTAGCTTTGAATAGAGAAGTGGAGGAAGCAAGGAAACAAACCAAGCAGATAGCTAAGGGAGAGGTCTCTCCAGGGAATTAAAAGGTTTTAAGTTAGGCACATGACACACTCAATTTGCATTTTTTTTTAAAGATTTATTTTTTTGACAGATAGAGATTACAAGTAGGCAGAGAGGCAGGCAGAGAGAGAGAGAGAGAAGGAAGCAGGCTCCCAGCCAAGCAGAGAGCCCGATGCGGGGCTTGATCCCAGGACCCTGGGATCATGACCTGAGCCGAATGCAGAGGCTTTAACCCGCTGAGCCACCCAGGCGCCCCCTCAATTTGCATTTTAAAGTCACTTTGCTGCTTAGTGAAAAAGGGATTGAAGTGAAGGTTAAGCATGGAATTAATGATGGTGGTGACCATCATTACGGGCCACCTAAAATAGTGACAGTGGAAATGGAAAGATATTTTGATCTAGATTCAGTAGGACTTTTTGGTAGATGAGAAATGAAGGTTGAGAAGATGAAAAGAGTCAAGAATGACTTTCCAGTTATTAACTCTAACATCTGAGTAAATAATGGTTTCATTTATTAAAATGGGGAGAGCTGAAAGTATAGGATGGAAAGAAAGAAAAAGACAGATTTGAGCCAAGGGGGGGAAGAAAAAAAAGTTATATTTTGGATGTTAATTTGTATTTCCAAGACTCTCAGGGCAATTAGATATAGGAAGTCTATATAATACACAGGAGATGTGAAATGAATATATGAACTTGGGAGCATCAGCATACAAGCAGCCTTTACACCTAGGTAAGCACATGAGACCCTGAGACAGTGTGTGGAGAACCAGAGGGCCAGGCCTTGAGGGACTCAAGATAGACCTTGGGTAAAAAATGAAGAGCTGGCAAAGGGCACTGAGAAGGTAATGTCAGTAAGGAAAGTCTTAAAACATGGTAGATGAGAGGGTTTTGTGAAGGAAGAAGGGTTTAACTACTTCAAATGTTAATGGGAACTGAGTGAGATGAGCAGGGAAACAGCAATGGGATTTAGCACTCAGCCCTCCTGGATGAACGTGGCAAGCAGCAACTTGGACGACTCAAAAATCACAAGTTCAGATTTGGTAGTTTCTACTAATAACAGTTTTCTTTCTTTCTTTCTTTCTTTCTTTCTTTCTTTCTTTCTTTCTTTTTTAAGATTTTATTTATTTATTTGACACAGAGAGAGAGAGATCGCGCACAAGTAGGGGGAGCAGGAGAAGGAGAAGCATGTTCCCTGCTGAGCAGGGAGCCTGATGCCGGGCTCGATCCCAGGACCCTAGGGTCATGTCCTGAGCCAAAGGCAGACGCTTAACTGACTGAGCCACCCACGTGTCCCTAATAACAGTTTTCTATTGTTCTTTTGATTCATTTGGTTTTTTATTCGACATACATATTGACTCCTTCCTTATAGTTAAGTAGTTAGTACCAAACTTTGAAGATGGACTTTGAGATTGTTGAAAATCAGAAATTAAGTTGAGTTTAATATAGGGTAGCCACATTTTCTACTTGAAAATCTGTTTTATTATCAAACCAAAATAGATTTAGCTTGCAATACAAAAGTCCCACCCCAAGTGCTTTCTATTTTAATCAGGCCTCAGACCTCTTAGTGACTGACAAGTAGAGAAATTACTAGGCTAAGAATATCAAAAGTAAGTATCAAAAGCTAAGTTTTAAACAGACATTATCCACAGATTTGCTGAGCATTGGACATTTGAACTTAGTTGGTCCTCATGGAATAGTTGTGTAATTCACAGCAGCTACAAAACATGAAGCTGTTTTATTTTGCCATAGCTGATATCATTCATGTCTTAATGAAGAAAGAGGCAAAGGTCTTATGTTTAGTAATAATTGACATATTTATAAACTACTGTATAGTCCATCAAAGGCTTATGTTATGTCGTTTTATCATGAATTTTGGGAGAGTTGTTCTTGTTATCCCAGTTTTACAGATAAAAAATTGAAACTTGAAAGAAGTAAGTAATTAGCCCAATAGCGTGAAATAAATGGAGTTCAGAAACTCAAAAGCAGGATAGCTGACCCAGTTTTTTCACTCTGCCATAAAGTAACTGACATCTTTGACAACACACTGACTAGACAAGATGGAAAAGTCACAGTGCCCATATGTGTTTTGATAGGGATAGAAATATACAGTAAAGATGGAAAGTCAGTAGCTACAATATCAAACACAGGCAGCCAATAAGAGCTGTGCCATTCTCAGTCATGAGTGGTGATATTTTCATTTATAAAAGAAGATACTTTTAGATATTCTTAATTTTTAGGCATAGGAGTAGAAATACTCAAATACTGAAGAATAATTAGGTCTGCTAATCATCTGCGTAGTTCCCCAGTTGTGTGAGTGTAGTACACAATTCCTTATTTCAGATCTTACCTGGTTTTGCCCACAGTCTAAAACAGTGAGGCCCAGACTTAAACCAAATGAGTGATTTCATTATTTTAGTATATCACATCCCTGTGGTAATTAGAAGGTGGCATTGTGGTTGAGAACGTGGATTGGAGCCAGGCCTCTTGGGTTCAATACCGACTGCCCATTACAAGCTACATGACCTTTGTGGGGTGTTCAGCCGCTAAGCCTTACCCCTTCAACTATAAAAGAATAATAATAATCCTATCCTTACAGGATTAAGTATTAAATGCATTAAGTTATGTAATGTACTGAGAACAAGCCTAGAACAGAGGTAAATGTTCAATAAGTGTTTTGTTTGTTTGTTTTAAGATTTTATTTATTTGAGAGAGAGAAAAAGTGAGAGAGATCATGAGAGGGGAGAGGGTCAGAGGGAGAAACAGACTCCCCACTGAGCAGGCCCCCCACCCAGTGCGAGACTTGATCCCAGAACTCTGGGATCATGACCTGATCCAAAGGCAGTTGCTTAACCAGCTGAGCCACCCAGGCTCCCCTAAATGTTTAAGAAGTGTTAACTGTTACTACTTTTATAGTATAGCAACATTGAATACCTTATAAATGGATAAGTTCTTTTTGCTGAAATCTCTGTGGTTAAATTTGCTATTATTTTTATGATATTTTTCTTATGTTCCTCCCTAAATTTAACTCATATTAATGTAGTATTTGTTCACTTAAAATTATGCTACCTTAACAAAGTAATTTTATAAAATCCCTTTCATCAGCTTTATCTGCATTTTAAAAGCTTTTCAAGACATGGAAATGCTCTCCAAACATGTGTTAGACTCTGAACTCTCCAAAAATGGAAAGAAGCATAAAATGTATATTCCAGAATAAATATGAAACACTGACTTGGATTTCCTACCAATAGCATAGTGAATTAAGTTAGAAATATTAATAAGGAAAAATCTTTAATATTTTGCCCTACAAACCAGTTTTGATATTGCCATCATTAAGAATTAGGAAGGAAACACTGAAAATAGCATTGTGTTTATTTAGCAGACATAGCAAAGATTTACATGTTACTGTTTAGATTTCATTTATATATTTAATTTACATGTAATCTTATATTTAATTACATATATAAATATATTTATGTATTAATAGTTTGGTAAATCATTTTGAGAAGTTGTTGTTGTGGGCTTTGGAGAAGACAGCAGGGAACATAGGATAAGGAGTATTGGCAAAGATTGGAAACTTACTTTCTTTAATTAATTAATATTATTTTTAAATCTCTTTTCCCTTAGTAGATCAGCAGGATGTTCTAAAGTGTTTCTTTCATTTTAGCTTTTTCCCCTTCAGTCTATGGGGTTTATCATACAGAAGTGTTTTTAAGAAATTAACACTTGGTAATTATAAGGAAATATTTAACTTTAACATCTGTACCAGATGTGATATATTTAATTATCTTTATTTTTAAAAAGTTTCGTAACTTTCATTATTCTTCGGTATGCTGCATCTTTATTGAGCATTTGAGACAATTGATAAGCATTATTCAGTGGCATATGGTCTGAGTCTGACGTGCTTTGAAAGGAGTACAAAGTTTTCTGATAATGAGGATTCTGTGAAAATGGGGAAACCAGCACAACAGAAATGCTTTGAGAAAGTATGGGTTTTTAGCATCTTGAAACAATATATCACACTCAAAGGGACAGAATTGGGCTATACAATCTGTTAGCTCATTCTTGTCCAATCTGGTCTCCTCCTTTCTTTTGGAGCCAGCATTGTCATCAACTCACTGAATTATATTCTTTTTTTTTTTTTTTTTTTTTTTTTTCCCCCTTTTATTAATTTTTTCAGCGTAACAGTATTCATTCTTTTTGCACAACACCCAGTGCTCCATGCAAAACGTGCCCTCCCCATCACCCACCACCTGTTCCCCCAACCTCCCACCCCTGACCCTTCAAAACCCTCAGGTTGTTTTTCAGAGTCCATAGTCTCTTATGGTTCGCCTCCCCTCCCCAATGTCCATAGCCCGCTCCCCCTCTCCCAATCCCACCTCCCCCCAGCAACTGAATTATATTCTGACTGGAATGTATTTCGGGCACAGAGTAATGTATCTACTTAAATGGAATCCTATATTTCTACAAAAGCTTTTTGAGTGTAATAAATTTAAAATATAAAAAAATTCTATTAAGTTAAAGTAATTGGTTCAACAGTTTACATATGTGCCTCCTCCACCATCACCCTTAAAAAAAAAAAAAAGCCACTATTTAGAGGAATATAGATGTTTTTGTTTTATTTATAATATTGAATAGTTTTTTTTTGGTTTAACTATCAGGTAGTCAGTCAGACATTTCCAAGACTGTTGGAAAGATACCTATACATTACAACAAATGTTGGTTGAATAGAAATGAACTGTGGAATTAAAACTTCCACTGCATAATTATTCTAATTAAAATTCTTTAGCAGCCTTTCTTAACAAGAATTAAGCTTTAATGTCTTAAGACATTCATTGCATGTAGAAGTGAACTTTTCTCTTAACCATCTAGAACAGTACTATCTATCTTTGGAAAAATTAAAAAGAATGTAATTCAAATATTTTTTTTGTGAGGTTTAACTCTCTTATGGAACTAGGATCGAAAGAATCTACTCTATAGTGTTCAAGATCATTGGGTCTTTTAATTTGAAATATACTGGATGGTGTAAATGTTACATTAGAGCTGTACTATTTTATGTAAGAGATTAAATGTGATAATCTTTGTAAAGTGTTAAGCCCAATGCCTGACACATAATAAGTACTCAACAAATAATATGTATTACCATGTTTTAAGCTTTCATTATCCTGTTTCTCAAAATTTTGCTTATATCGTGATCAAGATGAAACATTTTAAGTATATAATTTAATCAAAGGTGTATTGACTTTAATTAACAATTTATATTTTCATACTTAAACAGACTGTCCTGGTAGTGTCTTATGCTTAATGATTGAGTAACATTACTATAAATTTTGCTTTCCTGTCATGTTCAAATAACTCAGAATTCATGTACAGTAACTATGTAATAAATGAAGTTGTTTTTTGTAATTGTCCTCATGAGGATTTTAGGTCTTTGCCAGTTCAGATAGGCAAACAGTTCTTTTTAATGCACTGATTTATGTGAAAGTGGGGGCGGGGGAAGAGAAACAGCCTTCCCTGATGTGAAAGGACAGGATATTAATGCCTCACCAAACCTCCTGCCATAGGATTCTTTAGCTTTCCTATATTAAATGGTGTATTTTAGGGGTATGATTGGCTTTGCCATGTAACAGTATAAATTATGCAAGTTATAAAATTATACTGTTATTAAGTTATGAAACTAAAAAAATAATCCCTGAAATTGTCACAGCAAGAATATCAGTGAATTAATTCGATAGTGTAAATTGAAGATATTTATGCAGTGAACTATTGAACAAAAAAAATGGATAATGGGTTGTCACTTGAGAATAGCTAAATAATTTATGAGACAAGACAAGCACCTTTCTTACAGCATACATTATAGCATACAACTTGCTTATCATTTGCTGATTTTAAAGGTAAAGTGGATTTATGTTACTACATTTCCATATCCTTGCTTAACAGTTTATAAAATGAGTATTCAAGAATATCAGGTGACCATACTGTGATTGTGAAACAGAATGAACTGTTTATATATTGCATTCAGTTCAGGGAAAGTTGATAAATAACATGATGTGTATATGATTAAAATATTTGTTTCTATGAATGTTTTTAATACATTGAGAACTATTACAAAGCCTAATTTCACCTTCCTATTTTTTGAATTATTAGTGTAAAAACAACTTATTCCCACATTTAAAAAAATGGGAAAATTTTTCTGCCCATTGAAAATAAGATGAGTTAGAATGAAAGCAACTGGAGTGCTTCATATATGACTATATTGTCTTGTGCATTTTTGCTAAACTGCAGCAGCCAGTTAAACTTTTGTGAGATTTTTGTGAGGTGCTCACTGGTTTCTTCACAACCAGGAGAGTGAATGTATTGCAAGTATATTTGTGTATATTAAAGGAAAAAAAGAAATGAGATCCAAAGACAGGGTCGGTTGTTTATACTATCTCAGTCTTCAGGCATATAAAAATTATACGTGTACCCATTTCCAAGTTTATCCTCCACTGTTTTTCACTGTTGGAATATGGTAGGGAAGTTATAGATATAATTAAAATATGTCATTCTTTTAACTGTTCATACATTCTCAAATCACTTGGTCTCTTCATTACTCCCCTCATCCTCTGCTTTAAGGACCAGTAGAGGTCTGTCATTAAACAGAAAGAGATTGGGCTTTCTATTTAGTTCTTTACAGGGAGTAAGTTTTATAAGAAAATAAGATTTGTTTCTGTTGCCATAAAACCTGCATTGCATTAAGTCTTTTCCAAGTAGACTGGAAAGTGATGGAATACTCAGAGATGATACAAGATAATAAGTTTCAGAAACTCTTTAGATATATGAAAACTTGGCGAGCTAAACTGAGGAGGGAAATGAAATAATTTTACTACATATACAGCTTAATAATAGCTCTAATCAATAAAGAGCCATTACAAACCAGTAAGAAAAAAAAAAAGCTATCATAGCCACTTAAAAAACGAAAAGATAATTTACCAAAAAAGCCTAGTAAATATGAAAAGTATTTTACAGCACTGCTGATCAAAGAAATGAGAAGTGAACAAAAATATACCCATTTGATTTTTTAAATGAAGAAGCTGAGGCTGAGAGAGGTTGTATGATTTGCCCTGGGTCATTAAGTTCAGTTGAGAAAGCTTAAATTTGAATGATTCCTGACTATTTGGTGAGATTATGACTGATTTTTTTGCATTAATTTTTTTTGTCCTTATTTTCTGAATTTTTAGCACTGAGCTAAAAAGATGGAAGGTTTTTCTATTATAGGAATAGAACAAGACCCTGAAACATTTTGGGCAACATTATATCCTTTTTAATAATTGTTACTCATTTAAGGAGTCATTGCATAAATCCACAGATTTTTTTCCTTGATGCATGAGAATAAAATGGGCACTGTTAAACTTTAATTCATTTAGGATATATATAACTAACTAGATATTTTTTAATTAATTTAATTATAACTGTAGATGAGGCCTATATTTTTATGTAATATAAGAATCCAAAAACAATATTAGTCAAATATAAACTTAGTATGAAAATTTTAAAGCTAATGAACCTACATCCTGTCATTGTGCTTTTATTTGCAGATGGAGAATATCATTGGGACACTAAGAGATTCCAACCTGAAGTTAACACTTGCTTTCGGAATAGGAATGCATCATGCTGGACTACATGAGAGGGACCGAAAAACAGTAGAGGAACTGTTTGTAAACTGTAAAGTTCAGGTATTTCATTTTTCATAAACAGATATTTAAATGTAACTCTAAAGTTATGATTTATTTAAATATATTTTACTTTCTAGGTTCTGATTGCTACAAGTACATTAGCTTGGGGTGTAAACTTTCCAGCTCATTTAGTAATTATTAAGGGAACGGAATATTATGATGGAAAAACAAGACGTTATGTGGATTTTCCCATTACAGGTAATTTTTTTGACTTACAGATATATTAAGCTTCTCTTTTGGCCTTAATAATCTGAATTTGCATGAATTGAATTGTAGAGAGTTGATCACATTTGAACATACAATGAGCAAATTGTAAATTTTTGTTTCCATGCAAATACTGTTCAAAGTATTGAGCCATTTTATTTACTTTAACATACCTAATTTGTTAATAAATATCAAAAGCCTAACAAAAGGTTTCAAATTCACAAATAGATAAAAAGTACTGATTAGTAGCTATTAGTTACTTAATAAATCATAGTTAAACATTATACTGTTTAATTTTAAATCTGTTTCACTAGAAATACTTCCATGGCACTTCTAGAAGCAAAGGGCTTATTGCTTCAACGTGTCCATGAACATTCTATTAACATATTTCAAAATGTGATAAAAGCATTGTCAGTTCTGAAGAGGGAAATTGTATTTACACACTAGGATTACATGTAAACAGTGTATTTCTAGCCTGGGTGGCTCAGTGGGTTAAGCCTCTGCCTTCGGCTCAGGTCATGATCCCAGAGTCCTGGGATCGAGTCCCGCATCGGGCTCTCTGCTTGGCAGGGAGCCTGCTTCCTCCTCTCTCTCTCTCTCTGCCTGCCTCTCTATCTACTTGTGATCTCTCTCTGTCAAATAAATAAATAAAATCTTTTAAAATAATAATAATAATTTTTTACCTCAGAGATTCCTGCAGTATAAAAGAAAGAACATTTATTCTATAAGTGGGAAGAGGGTGAGGCCAAAATGTACTCATGGGGTCCATTCCTGGGGAAGAATAATCAGATTAATCTGCTGAAGAGAGTTGCCCATATATGTCTTACTTTTTCTTGTTCAATTAATTAAAATAGTGATTAACTCTTTTTTTAAGATTTTATTTATTTGAAAGAAAGAGAGAGAGCGCGCGCATACACAAGCAGGGGGAGGGGCAGAGAGAAAGGAGAGAATCTCAAGCAAACTCTGTGCTGAGTGTGGAGCCCAGCGTGGCCCTCAATCCCACCACGCTGAGATCATGACCTGAACCAAAACCAAGAGTCCGATGCTTAACCAGCCGAGCCACCCAGGGGCCCCAAGTCTTAAACAGCATTTAACTAAAGGAGAGTTAAGATTCTTACTTTTATAAACAGTAAGTACGAGAGACTCTTTTGGGGGATTCAATTTCCTGTCATAATGAATTGATTATTTAATTATTAGAGATCTCAACAGTAGGCATCAGAGACAATAAGCATACTCTAAAAATATTCTGTATCCTTTGTTATTTTGTTGTGTTGTCAAAACATGCTGTCATCACTATATATACCTTGTGCTATCTGCCATCTTGTTGAAAACTTCTTGTTCTCTTTTTTATAGATGTACTCCAGATGATGGGGCGTGCTGGGAGGCCTCAGTTTGATGACCAAGGCAAAGCTGTAATTCTGGTTCATGACATAAAGAAAGACTTTTACAAAAAATTTCTTTATGAACCTTTCCCAGTAGAGTCAAGGTAAATTTTGCTATAAATTAATTTAAATGGATTCATTTCATAGCAAGTTAATATTTATCTCATGGTATTTTATTAGATAAAAATCAGTAAAAGTTCTAGTTCAAAAGAATTATTTGAAATGAAACTGAATTAACCCTATAAGACAGAATTCAATTATAATTTCATTTTTAAAAAACCTTTTAAAAGAAGCAATGTAGTATGGTATTGAATCACATGAACTCTGAAGCTAGATAACCCGGGTTCATATCTGAGCTCCACTACTTACTTCCTTGATCTTCAGCAAGTTATTTGATTCCTCAGTGCCTTAGTGCACCTATCTGTAAAATGGAGTTAGCAACACTAACTATCTCATAGGTTACTTGTAATGATCAAATGTATAATGCTTATAACAGTGTCTATCACATAGTAAGTACTTAATAAATTTTAGTTTAATATGTGTTTTGGTACCATAGTTAATAAAGAAATTTCCAAAGTAAAGGGACTTATAATGAATAATTTAGGCTACAGCCTTATATCAGAATTATCACATACTTCTTCGTGGCCCAGTAAACTACCCCTTTGACAGAGGCCTCCCTCATTTTCTCAGTGGAAAATAGCCTTTCTTCCTCAGATTTATATATTTTTTATTTATAACATTAATCACTTGCTATCTCTTATTGTCTTTTTAATATACTGTATTCTGACTGCAAAAGGCAACACATATTTGTAATTGACAGTGTAAATAGTTACTGAAGTTTTTATTCGGAGTGCTAATGTTCAATTTTTTTAATTTAGAAAATATAAAAATATGGATTCACTTAACACTGTTCTGAGGGAAAATTTATGATCCTATATATAATATGTATTAGTAAGATGTCTATATATGTTATAAAAATTAACAAATTGAACTCAAGAAAAGAGAAGAAAGATAAGAGCAAGAATCAAAGATTTGAAACCAAATACACATTAGAAAAACATTAAAAAGTCAAAGGTTAGTTCTTTGAAAAGAAGAATGAAATCAATAAACCTTTAAGTCTGATCAAAAATATAGAAAGAAAGGGGGCGCCTGGGTGGCTCAGTGGGTTAAAGCCTCTGCCTTCGGCTCAGGTCATGATCCCAGGGTCCTGGGATCAAGCCCCACATCCGGCTCTCTGCTCAGCCAGGAGCCTGCTTCCCTTCCCCTCTCTCTCTGCCTGCCTCTCTGCCTACTTGTGATCTCTCTGTCACACAAATAAATAAATAAAATCTTTTAAAAAATATATATATATATAGAAAGAAAGAATGAACAAATAATATTAGAAATGAAAATCTCACAAGCATTAAAAAGATATTATGAGAAACATGTAAATAATTTTAAAATTTAGATCAAATGGTAAAATTTATTTTAAAAACGTATCAAACTGACATAAAAGAAATAGAAAATCTAAATGATCTCTTATTTATGAAAACAATTGAATCTAAAATTTAAAATCTTGCCGTAAAGAAATCTTCTCACTCAGATGCTTTACTAGTGAATTTTTCATAACATTAAGGATGAAATAACATCAGTCAGTCTTAAATGAACTTTTCCTAATAGTAGAAAAAATAAGACCATTTACCAACTTATTTTATAAGATCAGAGTAGCCATGTTACCAAAACCTGGTGAGAAATTTACCAAAAAAAAACATTAACAAACCTGTAACTTTCATGAATATAAATATAGAAATCCTAAACAAAACATTAGTAAATCAAATTATGTATAATTTATTTTATAAATGTGAAGTTGATTTATTATTTAAAAATAAATTACTATAATTTACTACATTAGCAGGGAAAAATGAGGAAATCATATTTTTATTAAAATAGTTATTATATAATACATATATATCATATATTATTATCAAAAAATATTTTTAAAAATTCCACACCAATTCGTAATAAAAGCTCTTAGCAAACAGGAGTATAAGGAAATGTCCTTAATCTGACAAGGAGTAAATCTGCAAACATCATAGTTAATAATGAAATATTGAAAGTTTTCCCTTTGAGATAGAGAATGATATGGGAATATTATTCTCCCTCCACCAACCATTGTACTAGAAGCCCAAGCCACTGCAATAGATAGGTAAGGAACAGAGATAAGTCAGAATATTCTTTTGAACAAGGGTAGTGACTAGACAGCACAAAAGGAGGGCTTCCGAGGAACTGGTGATACTTGATCTTAGTGTTGGTTACACAGGTGTGTTCACATTGTGAAAATTACTTGAGTTGTACATGTATGATTTATGTAATTTTCTGTATGTGCATTTCAGTAGTTAACTAAAAATTTTAATTTTGTACCTTAATATGACTATTATTAATACTTACCTGTCATGGAGTATTCCTTAGTTTACACATTAACTTCTCTAATGATGGGCCTTTTGAGTTTCCTATTTGTTTTTCCTTATATATAATGTTGCAGTGAAGTAACTTGCTTCCCTACCCTCGTCTATAAATGTTTCTCTGGCAGGTGTTAGTGAAAGTGAAATTGCTGCCCTCCCAATTGAGTATACAGATTTATATTCTTCTACTAGTGAATTGAGAGTAATATAGAAACTTTTCGTGTTGTTTTTTTTTTTTAAGATTTTATTTATTTATTTGAAAGACAGAAATTACAACTAGGCAGAGAGGCAGGCAGAGAGAGAGGAGGAAGCAGGCTCCCTGCCGAGCAGAGAGCCCAATGCGGGGCTCGATCCCAGGACCCTGGGATCATGACCTGAGCCGAAGGCAGAGGCTTTAACCCACTGAGCCACCCAGGCGCCCCTCGTGTTGTTTTTTTAATCATATAATTTATTACCATTTTCTCATATTCTTAAAACATCCTTTGCAAAAACTATTTTTTAATACTCACATAATGTCCCACATATCATAATTTATTTAGCCTTTTCTTTTGTTTGGATACTGCTACCCCTTTTTCACATTTTACATAGGAAACTAAAATGAACATTATGTTATGCTAGTCTTTCACACATCTGGTCATCTTTGAATACTCTACAACACCCAGCACAATTATGTTTCATATGATTAGGAACTTAACACTCACTGGATAAATCAAAGTGGTATATATCTTTGCTCTCTTATAAGTGTCATCCCTTTCCTGTCAGCTCTCCTTTCATCAGCTTCAGTATTATTCCATACTTATTCCAATACCCCATAAGTATACTCTTCCCTACTCTCTAAGTTACATCTTCTGTTGCCCACTCTTTCCTTTCTCCTCTGGCTCTCAACTTCTGAGAGTTTCTAGCCCATTCCATCAGCCTGCTACGTGAGATAAAGTGTGTTTCATTTAATGTTCATGTGTCTTTCCCATGTCTTGTTCACTGTGTAGCTTATTGGGCGTGCTCTCTGACCATTTAAATGCAGAGATTGCTGGTGGTACAATTACATCTAAGCAAGATGCAATGGATTATATCACCTGGACCTACTTTTTCCGACGTCTTATCATGAATCCCAGGTAAGTGCAAGGCAAATATGTATCATTCTGTTTCATGAAATTTCATACATAACAAAAATCAGAACCCTAGGCATTCTAGGTATGTGAATTTTCCCAGAGAATCACATGATATCTCTGATATCACAATATGTTATGATATATTTGAAAATGAATAATGGTTGCATTTATTGCTTAGCTTATTTCAGTTAACGTAGGATGTCCTTGAGGAGTTTGCTCTGTAGTAAGGGAGACAGGACACCCTAATTCATGAAGAAATGTGCTAAAGCAGACAGTAGTTACTGCCTTAGGGGCAGTCAGAGAAGAGTGAGGCTTGTGCGGTTACAGAGGGAAGACTTCATGAGGCATCTGTAGGGGTTAACAAGAACCCGGCAGGAGGAAGAAAAATGAGGGGAGTTGAGGTGGATCTTCTTCACTGAGCACCTGTTTGTCAAATGGTATGTAGATAGTGAGGGAAAAATTAGTGTACATTATCCCCTGTCTTCAATGGCTTATCTTTTAATGTGGGAAAAAGACACATAAATGATTACCATGTAAATCGTAATAGAATAATACAGCTCTAATAGAACTGTATTAAGCCTGTAAGAGTAAAATCTTCACAGAGGGGATAGTTCAAGCAATTCTGAATCTGGAACAGGAGTAAAAGAGGTAAGAGGCACAAAAGTACTATGTGGACATAGGCCCTTGTGGCTTGAAAGGGGATTTATAGAGTGTCAAGAAGTTTGATATAGTCAGAGCTTAAGATTATGAAGACCAAAAGATTGTCTTGACCAGAAAGTGGACCACTCACCAGAGAGTAAATGGCCTGTGTGTCATGCAAAGGAGCTAACATCTGATCCTATTGGCAGGGGTGAGTGTTCAAACATGGTTTAACATCCCCAAATTGGGTTTGGTTTTGTTTCAGTCCTAATGACACTATGACACTATGGTAGGGAATGAGCTGGAATGGAAGACATTGAAAGCAGGAAGACCAGTTAGGAAGCAATTGAATAAGAGAGGTGAATAGGACCTTAACAGTTGCAGAAGGAATAGAAGGAAGGCCATGGGGGGGGGACATATCTGATATATTGGGAAATATCAAGGCATTGTAAGGTCTTGAACAGAGAGATCATGATGAAAATATCATTACCAAATCTTACCTGTTCATATCTTAAAAAGTTTGTATCTCGTTTCAGCCATCATTTCCACTCACATAGATCAGACTTTGAAAATATGGTGACAGTTTTTGTTTCCTCAGTTCTTCAGGCCTGTGGATTAGATACAGAATATCATTTGGGAACATGACTATAGGATTAATGAGGTGTAGTCATCCAGCACTGCAAGTTTACCATAGCAAATAGATCACAGGATTAGAACTGTGGAAAGTGTACCGGGATGGACTTTACATGCACACTGGTCCAACCTTCTTGTTTGATACATTAAAGACACATATATCTTGTTTGATGTATTGAAGAAAGGGAGGTTAGAAACTTGAAGTGACTTGCTCTGGATCCCAGAACTACTTGGATATAAAGCCAGAACTTAACACCATTAAGTTTTCTGACTCAACTCTTTTTTTAGAAGAACTAGTGGCTTGGTGTAACTGTAGATGTATTTATTTTTTTCTTATGTCATAAAAGATAGAGGTGCTTAATATTGCAGAAAGAGATTTGAACATGGAATCAGAACACTAATTGCTGGTTTAGTTATTCCCCTTTACTGTTTGACTTTGAGTCACTTCACCTCTCAGCTTCCCTTTCTTCATCTGGAAAGTGAGTAATAGCCTCTCTCCCTCACAGGATCATGTTGAGAATCAAATACATGCATTAAAGATTAAAGTCTTCCTAAGTCTTGTATTAATTATGAAGAACTTAATTAATATTGATTAGTGAGCTGTTATTCTTGTACAGCCTTTCAGTTGCTTTACTGGTCCATATCATCCTGAAGAATCTAGTTTAGAGACTAAGAGCCTAATCATTTGTCAGTTTCTCTGATTAGCAAACAGGGAATAATTCTCTGAGTTCTTTAAACTGGTTCAAACTGAGTTCAAATTTAAATTGAGTTCTTTAACAAATTAGAGTTCTTTACTGAACTCTGTGTGCATGTACTTTTCTTAAACTTAAAAAAAATTTAACTTTCAATTAGAAGCAATTTGTGACTTTAAAAAAAATTGGGAAAAAAAAATTGGGAAAATAGTACGGACACTGTATATAGCCTGCATCCAGCTTCCTCAAATGTTAACATCTTACATGACCATAGCATGTTTATTCAAACCAGGAAATTAACATTTATGTCATACTATTAACTAATCTATAAACTTTATTCAGGTTTTGTCAGTTCTCCCATTCATGTCCTTTTCTGTCCAAAACCCAGTTTAGTATCCTGCATTGCATTTAGTTTTGTCTCTGTAATTCACTCTAACATGTGACATTTCTTCAGTATTTGTCTACTCTAACTTTGACATGTTAGAAGAATACTGGCCAGTTACTTTGTAGAATGTCCTTCAGTGTGGGTCCTATGAAGAGGGAACTGGAACAGACATCACTCCCTGTTGTTCTGGTTGCAAACTACCTTCTATTAATATTAATGTGGTGAGAAAAATACAACATGCAACTATAATAAAGAGTGTTAATTAAGGACAGAAGAAGATTATGTTTCAGAGACATTAACACAGTGGAAAAGGTGAAATCTTGGGATGTACTTGGCTTACAACTTAAATTATATTGAGCCTCTGAGCCTGGGGACTTCTTGGGTGTTGACAGTTTAGGGTATCTCCTGCTCGTATCATTGTAGTGCATGTAAATAGTGAGTATTCTGTAGTTCATATTGCTTCACCTGCTTTTACCCGAGGGCCATCTTTGCTAGGGGGGAATTCTAGGGGAATCAAAGGATGCATTAGCTTAGGGCACTTCATTGTTGTGGCAACTGCTTTTCCTGCCCTCTTCCTGACCCAAATAAAAGCTACGTATCCCCTATTACCACCATCAACACCACCAAAGGAAGCATTAACCCATTCCATCCCTAGGAAAGAGTCTGATCCTCTCACCTTCTTGGTTTTGCTGTCACTCTTCTGCCTTCCTGCAGTGCCCTCTCCAGCCCCTATAGCCATCCAAGTTCAAAGTCTTAAAAGTCCAGTCATATATTGATAAATGCACTTAAATCAATTTTTGGAGGTGATGATCTATACATTCTGAACTATCCTCATCAAAGTTGCTAATTCCTTTAGAGTAGTCACCTGAACATATTTTGAGATACCTAGCTAGGTTAAGACTCTGACTATCATTATTATCCTGAACTAGAAACCTGTGCCCAAGCTGTTGCTATGTGAATTTATCAGTCCAGAATAGGTACAACAATAACTTTTTTTTGAACGGCTATGGTGACATTTTTCAAAGAAAGAGAATAAGCAATCCTAAAATTTGTATGGAACCACAGAAGACTCAAATAGCCACAGCAAACCTAAGGAAGAACAGAGCTAGAGGCATCACTATCCCTGAAGTCAAATTATATTACAAAGCTATAGTAATCAAAACAGTAAGGTATTGGCATTAAAAAAGAACATAAATCAATGGAATAGAGCATAGAACCCAATAGTAAGCCCACACATAGATGACCATTCAGTTTACTCAAAGGAGCACAGAATATATGATGGAGAAAGTAGTCTCTTTAATAAATGGTATTGAGAAAACTGGATAGATATCCATATATTTCACCATGGACAAATATCAACTCAAGTGGATTAAAGACTTGAAGGTAAGACCTGAAACCATAAAACTGCTAGAAGACATAGAAGGTAATGTCCTTGACATTGGTCTTAATGATGATTTTTTGGTTTCTACAGCAAAGGCAAAGGCAGTAAAAGCAAAAATAAACAAGTAGGACCACATCAAACTAAAATAATTTTGCAGTAAAGGAAACTAGCAAAATGAAAAGGCAGCCTACCAAGTGGGAGAAAATATTTGCAAATCATATATCAGTTTAGAGGTTAATATCCAAAATATATAAAGAATTCATATAAATGAATAGAAAAATAACAATCTGATTAAAAAATGAGCTAAGGATTTGAATAGACATTTTTCTAAAGAAAATGTACAGTGGTCAGTAGGTACATGAAAAGGTGCTCAACGTTACTAATCATGAGGGAAATGTAAATCAAAACCATAAGATATCATCTCACACCTGTTAGAATGGCTATTATCAAAAAGAGAAGAAATAAGTGTTTGTGAGTATATGGAGAAAAGGAAATGCTCATGCACTGTTGGTGAGAATGAAAATTGGTGTGGCCGCTATGGAAAATAGTATGGAGTTTCCTCAAAAAATGAAAAATGGAACTACCACATGACCCAGCAATTCCACTGCTGGGTATGTATCCAAAGGATATGAAATCACTGTCTCAAAAGGTATCTGCACTCATGTTCGTTGCAGTAACAGTTATAATAGCGAACACCTAGAAACAACCTGTGTCCATCAGTGGATGAACAGATAAAGACATCACACACACACACACACACACACACTCTGAAATATTTATAATATTCACCAAAAAAAAAAAAAAAATGCCTCATAGAGAACAGATCATGGGGGAGGGGAGCAAAATGGGTGAAGGAGGTCAAAAGGTACAAACATCCAGTTATATATTAAATAATCCTGCAAATTTAATGTACAGAATGATTATAGTTAATACCGTATTATATATCTGAAAGTTAATGAGAGAATAGATCTTAAAAGTTCTCATCAGTTTATAACTATGTAAGATGATTGCTAACAAATTAGGGTAATCATTTAACAATACAAACAAAAATCAAATCATTATGTTATATAACTAAAACTAATACATTGTTGCATGTCAGTTATGTCTCAATAAGGAAAAAAAACTGTGATCAGCAACTGTATTAGGTTCTGTTGGGAGGTAGTAGCAACATAAATAATGATCTCTAGTCTCAAAAATCATAGACCTACCTTAAAAAAGGTAGTAGCAACATAAATAATGATCTCTAGTCTCAAAAATCATAGACCTACCTTAAAAAAGGTAGAAACAATTAAAAAATTAAATCTATATTCCTTAATTCAGTAAACATTTATTGAGTGCCTACTTTATGATAGGTACTATTCTAGGCATTTTGAAGATGTAAATAAAAAACTTCATGCTTTCATGGCACTCTTACTCTATTAGCAGAGATGATGAGTTTAAAAGTTATGCTGATAGAGGGGCGCCTGGGTGGTTCAGTGGGTTAAGCTGCTGCCTTCAGCTCAGGTCATGATCTCAGGGTCCTGGGATCGAGTCCCACATCGGGCTCTCCGCTCAGCGGAGAGCCTGCTTCCCTTCCTCTCTCTCTGCCTCCCTCTCTTATGATTTCTCTCTGTCAAATAAATAAATAAAATCTTAAAAAAAAAAAAAGTTATGCTGATAGAAATCCGAACTCCAATGAGATATCATCTCACACCTGTCAAAGTGGCTAAAATTAACAACACAGGTAATAACAAATTTTGGTGGGGCTGTGAAGAAAGGAGAACCCTCTTGTACTGTTGGTGGGAATGCAAACTGTTGCAGCCACTCTGAAAAATGTATGGAGGTTCCTCAAAAAAGTTAAAAATAGAACTAGCCAACAGTCCAGTAATTGCACGGCAACATCACAACATATTTACCCAAAGGAAACAAAAATACTGATTTGAAGGGATTCATGCACCTCGTTATGTATAGCAGCATTATCAACAGTAGCCAAATTGTGGAAAGAACCCAAATGTCCATCAACTGATGAATAGCTAAAGAAGAAGTGCTGTGTACACACACACACACGTGCGTGCGTGCACGCACACAGAGAGAGGAATATTGCTTACCTGTCAAAAAGAATGAAATTTTGCCATTTGCAGTGACATGAATGGAGCTAATGTACTATGCCAAACAAAATAAGTCATAGAAAAACAAATACTATATGATTTCACTCATGTAGAATTTAAGAAATGAAACAGATGAACATAGAGGGAAAAAGGAAAAAAGAGGGGCAAACTATGAAACAGACTCTTAACCATAGAGAACAAACTGAGGGTTGCTGAAGGAGAGATGGGCAGTGGGGGTGGGGGGCAAGGTCTAAATGGGTGAAGGGTATTAAGGAGGGCACTTGTTTTAATGATCACTAGATGTTGTATATAAATGATGACTCACTGAATTCTATACCTGAAACTAATATTACATTGTATGTTAACTAACTGGAATTCAAATAGAAACTTGAAAAGGTAAAAAAGAATGTTAGGTTAGAAGTTTATGAGTGCTTTGAAAAAAAGAATGTGGTACTGAAGACTAAGAGGCCAAGTGGGCAGAGAGGGAGGATTATAGTATTAAATATGGAGACAGGGCCTAATTAAAGGTGCTAAAGAGGGAAATGGGAAGATGTTAGTCAAAAGGTACAAATTTCCAGTATAAGATAAATACTATAATCTACAGCATGGTGACTATAGTTAATAATACTGTATTTTTTCTTTTAAGTGCTGACTTTTGAATAAAGGCTTGAAAGGGATGAGAAGTTTGACCACATGATATCTAGGGAAAACATTGCAAACCAAGAGAACAGGAGAGGTTCTAAGGCATGCATGTCGGGTGTTTGCAAGGTATGGAAAAGAGAAGTTGTAGCTGATGAGAAAAAAAAAAAAAGGAGAAGTTGTAGCTGATGCAGAATGAATGAGGAGTAAACAGTAGCAGGAGATGAGATTAGGGACTTGGGGGATTGGTGGTTGTACCAGTCATGTGAGACTTGAGAGACCATGGGAAAGACTTTGACTTTCATTATCCATGATATAAGAACCATTATGGGGTTTTGAGCAGAGGACTGACAGGATCTATTCATTACATAAGTCTGGTCTATTATAATCATAAATGTTAAAAATAATTTAAGCTAAACTGTTGAAAGACAAATTCTCAGATTCAATGATTTTAAATCCAGGTAAAAATGATTTTTAAGAAACATCAAATCAAAGTGATATTAAAAAGTTGAAAGTTAAGGATTGAAAGAAGATATGAAGGACAATAACAAAGAGAAAGCAAAAGTTGCAGAATTAAAATCAGAGAAAATGAAATTTAAAGCAAAGAAACACTTTTTTAAAAGGACAAAGAATAGTTCATATTGATAGCAAGCACAATCACTAAATAAGTAGTTTACAAAGTTTTAAGTAAAACATGTAAAAACATAGCATCAAAATACAGAAAGCAAACCCTGATAGAAATTCAAGATGTTAACTAAATTACAATCATGTGGAGAGACTTGAACACATCTCTTTTGGAAATCAGCATTCCAAAGAGAGATAAACTGTACTCCGTAAAACAGGATTTTAATAACAGTATCTTTGAAAATGTGTATGTATCTTTATAATTCTCCTCCTACAAAGAATAAGTCTTCTTCTAAACACTCATCAAAATTTATTTATAAAAATGTTACATGCACCAGACCACACAGAACAACTCAGTGTATTTCAAAACATAGTGATCATAAGGCTACATTCCCTGAGTATAATGTAGTAAAATACAGAAATAAACAAGAAAAGAATGCAAAGGCATTCTACCTACTCGGGATTTAACTATTCTTATTCTAGTGGAAGGTGAAAATTTATTTTAAAGGTATAGACTAGAGCTATAAGAAAATAAAAGTAATACATAACAAAGTCAGTGAATTTCAGACACAGCACAATTCCAAGGAGTATTCATATATTTAGACCATCTACAAGATAGCGTGAATGCTTGAAAACAAAATAAGCATTCATCTCTAGGAACTAGATGAACATTAGCAAAACACAAATATGAGAAGGGAATTTATAAAGGTAAAAAGTGAAATTAATAACATGAGAAACAAAAACATACACTCTCATTATTTATAATTTATTATACTTGAGTTATTGTTTTAAGAGCCTAACTAATTGAGTATCATTATGATCCCCATTTTATAGATGAAGGGACTGAAGCACAGGGAGATTGAGCAACTTGCCCATCAGCACAAAGCTCCTAAGTAGCAGAGGCAGCACTGGAATTCTTCAGGCACTCTAGCTCCAGGAGCCACAATCTCCATCCCAGGCTCATTATCAGGTCCAGAACCCAAATAGCCACACTCCCTCTCCACTTCTTCCAGTGCTATGCTGGAAAATGTGTTCTTTATGGAAACCATACCATACAGACTTTGTTCATGTGATGCAAAAAAAAAAAAAAAAAAAAAAATCGGTTTTAATATCTATACCTTTACATCTGGACACAAATGAGAACATGTGCCTAAATCAATTTTAATGATTTATGTATTTTACTTAAAACTTCTGTTATAGTATAGCTCTACAATTTTCTTTCTGATTGGCCCATTATTTTATCTTTTTCTGTGTTAAAAATCACCTATTCCATAATCCGGAAGCAAAGAAAGGCACAAAAGTTCAGGAAATTGGTAAATTTTTTCTACTTATTTTTAGATCTATTAGAAGTTTCAAGGAAGCTAAAATCATTGTCTCAAATGAAGGGTAGTTTTAATTTATATATTTAATTTTATTTATTAAATTTATTATAAAATTATTTTTTTTATATTTTGATGTGTACTTTTAATTTATCTTTAACACTCCATATTATTCAGTGTCACAAATTGAGATGTGACTTTTGGGTGGGTGGGACAGGCTTATATACATGGATGTGTGTGTTACAACGAGAAATTGAGGTTTATTTAAAATAGAAAAGATAAAGACCACTTTCAAAATACAGTCACACGTAGATAGTAAATATGACCAAATTCTCCAGCCCCCTTCATTTAATACTACTACTACTGTAAAGTACCCCCAGCACACCACCGCCAAAAGTAGAACTTATGTTGACAAAGATTCTGCCACTGTTTCTGGATTGTTCTCTGTGTGTCTGCTTATAGTCTCCTGCATGTGTGATATGTATTTATATGCAAATATATGCACATGCATATAAAGATATTTATATGCATAAATATATATAGAGACACACATTACATTAGTGTTTTCAAATGTATATAAACACATGTACTGGTGCATCATGAAATGTAATATATTCCAAATTGAGTTCTGGATTCAATTTGTATGTTCAATTTTACTCTCTTTTTTCCCCGAGAAAGGTTTTAAACATTTCTGGGACAAAAAATGTTGTGGTAGTTTCAGCTGTCCCTGCAACCACTTTCATTATTTGTGTCATTATTACTGCTGCATAATCTGAACATAAAAAAACATGGTGCTGTAACAAATGACTTCCCAGTACTGACAGTTATAGCTGTAGCATTTCAAGACTGATGAAAAATTTCCCAGCAAGATCTCTGGCCAGGTTTACAATAACAAAACAGGAAATGGCTGCCACTATTCACATTAAATCCAGACTGTTTGGTGTAACTTTATCTATGTTTTCGATTACAATAAAATCTCTTTCATTCCCAACCAGCAAAATTTCATCCTTATTAACATTGCCAAAAGATAACTTGAGGTTTCATGTGTGGTTTTCCTGTTTGTCCTTTGATAAGATCTTTTAAAGATAATTTTTTTAAAGTTGTTTTACCTTTTGGATTGTTTAAATTTAATGAACTTTGTAAATTTTTACGGGAGGGAGAGGTTTGTTATGACTTTTTCCCAATGGACTGCTAATAGAAGTTAGCTTGTCTAGCCCATGTGCTAGATGCTGTCAGTATCAAACTGCCTTTGACTTTCACACCTCCCAGGGGACTAGTAATTGTTGTGTTCAAACAGCCTGTAATTGTGATCCCGCTGGCTTTCTCAGTACGCTTCTGGCTATTAGAATCATTAAACAACTCAGCACCTGTTAACAGCATTGTAAATATTCAACCCTGCTTGTGTGCAGGTTGAGTCCAATATAGAAAAATCTTACAGAGCTCAGCCTCATAAATTAGAGCTTCTGACAAGTCAATTATTGTGAAACTGGGTTTCTCTGTGAAATAAATGAAATAGCATGCTGACAAAAAGGTAGGCTGTCTGTTTATGGCAGAGAGAAGATAATGACTTGATGATCCAATGCAGTGAGCATGAAACTACATTGTATCCTTTGTAATTAAACAGTTGTGTAATATTTCTGTTTTAATAACCAGTAAATTGTAAATTTTGTACTGTGGAGAGTGCAACATGAAAACAGACCTTTTTACTTAGCTGCTGCTTGCTTTTTCAAGTTAGTAAAGTGATTATTGAAATTAATGATATATAATGTTTTAAGCTAAATGCTTATAATTATTTAGGACAGAAATTACCCGGTGACTGAAAAGTTCATGTAGTAGAAGCAAAGGCCATATAATGCTAATGAAGATCATGTAAATATAGACTCCATTGTTTATTCACAGAAAACTGTCAGAATATATTATCTCTCAAAATTTGATGTGACCTGGACAGTAATTCCATTTACATTTAGTTTATTTTACAGTGTATTGAAATTATATATCTAATTAAGACATAGCAAATCTAACTTTTATAAGAATTTGGAAATGTAAGTAAACTTAGGTCAAATATTAGCAAAGAATAGTAGTATAAATCAGTGAGGTTACATTACAACCAAAATTATGCATTTTAGTGTTTAGAAGGGTGGATAGAAGACAAGTGTTTTAATGACTGAGATTTTCCTATTCTTGAATGTAATATTCTACCTAGCATTTTCTATTTTAAAAGTTGACACTTTCTAAAAATAAATAAAAATTATCATTTACATATGCCAGGATACCTGAAGTGAAAAATTTTAGAATTTTTTTGAAGATTCTGGATTACCCCCAGATTCCATAAGGATAAAAGTATTGATACTGAGTTAATTGAATGTCAATCTAATTACTTAAATTGAATTTTTGCATTTCTTCTCTTAGGCAAGTCAAGTGTGAGAGTGTTGGTGAGCACATTAGAAAAAAACAACCATATTAAGAGGAAGTACCTGGAAATTTTTAAAATTATTTTGAAAAAACTGTGTTAATTTTTAGCATGTTGGAGTATGTGTAATGTAGTCATCAAATAATTTGCTGTAATCTCAGAGACATAACTTTAATTGCTTTTTTTTATTTTTGCAACTTATTTTAAATGTTTGAGAAATGTTTATCCTGACTGTGCTTTATCTGAATAAAAGCTACAAATTAATCTTAAAAACTTCCCAATAAACTTAGATAACATTAGAAAGGGTATTAACCCATCAGAATATTCCTTGTAAATATTTTAAAAATTCATAATTTTTGAAGGGGAGTTTTTATTATAGATGGTTTTAAATATTACTTGTAAGTATACTAAATTTGTTAAAGTAAAAAATGGTAAAATTGTCATTCAGTTATATTTATAGGGTAAAGGTTTCTGGTAATCAGTAGCAGCATCCATGAGATCTTTTTCTTTTCAAATGGCCTTGTAAATTTTTAGGCAAAAATGGTATTTTAACTTTTTGTTTTTCATGGTAAATTATTTTCAAAATGTTTTCCTTCTGTAATTATAATTGCATAAAGAATTATTTGATTCTTGCTATAGAAATTCTGCTTACTCAGTTCCTGAGCACATTTTCAGTTTTCTTTTTCAATTTAGGAATAATTTGATCAACTGTATATTAATCCAGGCAGCTGAAAATAGTGTTGGAAAATTTATAGATTTAGCAAGCCAAAAGAATGTGTAATGTAAACACTTTTGTTGTAGAACGTTTGGTTAATAAATTCCATTTGTTGGGAAAAAAATGAAAGACAACAAGTATCACTATCAATTTGGAATGGCTTTAGAGATCTCTTTTGGAGTGTTGAATGTCCAGAATTTTTAGTTTCACCTTTGATAGCAGAATACATTATTCTAACTAATACTTATTTTACTCTTTTTTCAGGATAAAGGAAATATTTTCTAATGGTTTCTAATGCTGGTTTTTTCACTTTATATGCCTGGTTAGATAAAAGTTTGTACATTTTGTTTAAATTAACAACAGCACTGGTTTCAGTACTTATTTATATGTTCATTGATAAATGCTGCTTTATCTTGGTCTGTGACAAGAATTTTTCCAGGAAAGGCAATAATTTCTCTGCAGATAAAAATGAAAAATATTTCTCTTTTGTGAAAATTAAAATCATCAGCATGTAATTGTGACTTACAGTTACTTTCCCAAGTAAATAGTCCGTTATTAATCCTTACTCAGTGGAGGCTCTCATATTGGTATACCTAGCCATTTGTGCAAACATCTCTTTCTATTGAAAGTATATTATGTCATCATTTAAGTCCTATTTTGTGTATTTTTATTTTTTTTAAGATTTTATTTATTTATTTGACAGAGAGAGAGAGATCACAAGTAAGCAGAGAGGCAGCAGAGAGAGAGGGGGAAGCAGAATCCCCAGGGAGCAGAGAGCCTGATGCAGGACTCAATCCCAGGACCTTGAGATCATGACCTGAGCCAAAGGCAGAGGCCTAACCCACTGAGCCACCCAAGTGCCCCATCTTATTTTGTGTATTTTTAAATAAATTTTTGCAGTATACTGACCCCAAATCTTTCCCTTTGAAGAAAGAAAAAAAAAAAAAAAGTCACCGTACTTGGCCTGTCGTGGTTTCCTTTAGGCTTCTCCCATTGAGATTGTTAGCACTTGCTTCCCAGACCAGGACTATCTCCTTTCTAGTCCTGTGCAGAAGTACAACCCTTGTGCTGGGGTTTCAGGGATGAGTCTGTTCTGAGGTCACTTTACATTCGTGTTACTTGATTTGGATGGAAATAGGACATATAATTCTCTATGCTGATCAAGGTACAGGATTCACCACCAGGAATTAGAGAGCTGCCATGATGTGGGATTATTGTCACGCTTTGAATCAGTTCCCAGACACAGACTCCTAACAATCTTAGATATTTGGCAAGACATTTTTGGACTTAGAGGAAGGAGCATTCAGGTGAATTGCATGTCCTTCAGCCTTTACTCAGAAAATATACAGATCTGAACCTGTATGCTTTTTGTATATAGAAGCTTAGTTCAAGTGCTTTATTGTTAGTGTGATGATGTCCCTTCCAATACTTAGGGTGACATGTACTTATTAAGCATTTGGAGAACAATAAATGACTAAATGTCCTAAAAGAATTCATCTGCTACCCAAGTCAATAGTTCTTTGTGTTTTTTTAAAGTTACTGAGGATGGGGTTTTGTATATAGAAGGGAATTATATATAATATATAATATGCTTCTATTTCTAAATCTAGTGTGTAAGTTTAGTTTTCTGTAGAGGTATAAAGTGAAATCATGATAGTTTTAACACTAGAAAATTAGTGTCCTTTTAATGTGATGCTGAATTTTATCTGCTTATCATACATATTTTAATGTATTATTATTGTTCATTGGTGTCCACAAATCTTAGTATGGGAATTTTGATCTGTACAGTGAAACTGGCAGTTGGCAGTTGTTTTACTTCTTTGATTTGCCATAAGTGTAATTGTTCTTTGAAATCCTGAAAAAAATAGAATGGTAAAAAATTGAAATGCTAATTTTAGTAGAAACAATCTTGAAACAAATAATGACCTTCCTTATTTTCTAGTTACTACAATTTGAGTGATGTGAGCCATGATTCTGTGAACAAATTTCTGTCCAGTCTGGTTGAGAAGTCTCTGGTTGAATTGGAATATTCCTACTGTATTGAAATTGGAGAGGTATGACTCAGTCCTATACATTCCAAGTGAAAAGATTGTCCAGCTTTTTAACAGTAGGGCTTTTGTTCTAATGATAACTGAAAATTTGAACAAAATTGTTGCAATAGCAACCCGCAGTAAGAACTATTAATTTTATGAATGCA
Source organism: Meles meles (assembly GCF_922984935.1). Lineage (NCBI taxonomy): Eukaryota > Metazoa > Chordata > Mammalia > Carnivora > Mustelidae > Meles > Meles meles. Next base: position 31,428,362 of record NC_060070.1, read on the forward strand.
TGTACTTCTATTGTACTCTTTATTTGTCATTTTATCTTTCTTTTTGAAATAGGATAATCGGAGCATTGAACCTCTGACATATGGCCGAATTGCCTCTTACTACTATTTGAAGCACCAAACAGTTAAAATGTTCAAAGAGCGTTTGAAACCTGAATGCGGTACCGAAGAATTGCTTTCAATTTTGAGTGTAAGTTTCATAATATTATTGCATTGCTTTTTAATATAAAGAAATTATATCCTATATATTTCGCACCTTCTCTTTTAATTTGGGTCTTAAATTGCTGCCAGCCAGTGTGTCTAGAAATTTGGCAGAAACTGTTTATAAAGACTTTTCCTCTGCCAAACAAGATCACTACAGAGAAACATATTTGGACAAAGTTTCCCACATAATTTATTATCCAAACTTGGGTACTTCTGAGAATGGAATGGATCACTATTAATATTTAAGTTGGGATAATAGGTATAAACTGGGCTATCTTCAGCAGCCAGATGATCACCCTATCCTTCAATATAATAACTTCTGTGAATTATAATTGAAAGCTTTCTTACTGCTTCTTTTGAGTCATTCTTCTTGAATCCATGATGTGTGTCCATAGGGACACACAATTAAGATCTCTTAGATTTACTTATTGGCAATAAAGCTGTTCAACTCCCACCCTTTTCCCCCTTCGAAAATTTGTATTTTTACAACCGTATTTATTACAGGGTAAAAACAAGAACAATTTAAATTTAATTACTACAAAACCTTGTGAGCACATTAGTCAATACATGTGTTATAAATGAATACTACATGTTATCTTATTCCTCATGCTCAGTGGTATTATTTTAAAGAGTTAAGAGCCATTGGACTTATAATGTCTTTAAGGTCCTTCTCTTACATATTCATTGATTTTGAGATAGTTCACTTACTTACTAGCTTTTTTCTTACCTCCTTTGCTTATCATTCTCAATGGCTTCAATATCCCATTCACAGTTTCCAATTTTTCGTGTTTTTCCTTTGAGAAGCTGGTTTGTGGATTTTGTATGCAACATAAGGCCAAGTACAGTATAGTGAGTCAGAAAATAATTTGTTAATGAATTGATGGATGGATCCTGTTGTAGTCGTCAGTTCTGTTATTTGCTTTAAAGAAAAGAGTAGAGAATTAAAGTATATGATGCCACTTTCAAAAACTTTTTTATAAAATTAAAGATTCATTTCTGATGAAATCATGCCATTTGCGACGACGTGGATGGAACTAGAGCGTATCATGCTTAGTGAAATAAGTCAATCGGAGAAAGACAACTATCATATGATCTCCCTGATATGAGGACATGGAGATGCAACATGGGGGGTTAGGGGGATAGGAGAAGAATAAATGAAACAAGATGGGATTGGGAGGGAGACAAACCATAAATGACTCTTAATCTCATAAAACAAACTGGGGGTTGCTGGGGGGGGTGGGATTGGGAGAGGGGGAGGGGGCTATGGACATTGGGGAGGGTAAGTGCTATCATGAGTGCTGTGAAGTGTGTAAACCTGGCGATTCACAGACCTGTACCCCTGGGGATAAAAATACATTATATGTTTATTAAAAAAAAAAAAAATTTGGAAGGGGAGGCGAACCATAAGAGACTATGGACTCTGAAAAACAACCTGAGGGTTTTGAAGGGTCAGGGGTGGGAGGTTGGGGGAACAGGTGGTGGGTAATGGGGAGGGCACGTTTTGCATGGAGCACTGGGTGTTGTGCAAAAAGAATGAATACTGTTACGCTGAAAAAATAAATAAAATGGAAAAAAAAAAGATTCATTTCTGAAATAATAAGTATAAAAAAATAAGAATTTTTAGTTCCCTAAGAGCGAGGTTTTTATTATTTCTTAGTTGGAGAGTCATAAAAATGGGATTTATCTGGGTGGGAGACAGTAAAATCATGGTTAATTAATTTGGGCAAGTATTTTAAACTAGATTTAAGAATATAATTTTCCTTTCATATTTACCTACCTTGATATATTTGTCTAATCTAATATTTAAAAATATATGCCTACCTTGGGAACACACGTAATAAAAGCTAACACCTTTGAGCACTTTTCATGTGCTAAGCACTATTCTAGGAACTTTACATCAATAAACTCATTTAATTCTAACAATAACCACTCATTTTATATTGATAACATCCCATTATTATTCCCCTTTTACAGGTTAACTAACCTAAGATTGCACATTAAGTCAATACTTAATGACTGCAGGGGCGCCTGGGTGGCTCAGTGGATTAAGCCGCTGCCTTCGGCTCGGGTCATGATCTCAGGGTCCTGGGATCGAGCCCCACATCAGGCTCTCTGCTCCGCAGGGAGCCTGCTTCCTCCTCTCTCTCTGCCTGCCTTTCTGCCTACTTATGATCTCTCTCTCTCACTGTCAAATAAATAAAATAAAATCTTTAAAAAAAAAAAAAATACTTAATGACTGCAGTCTAGCAGCCCAAGTATGGGTGGGGTTTTCCGGTTGTTTTTTATTTTGTTTTGGTTTTTATTGTGTTATGTTAGTCACCCTGTAGTACATCATTAGTTTTTGTTGTAGTTTTCCATGATTCATTGTTTGTGTATAACACCCAGTGCTCCATGCAATCGGTGCCCTCCTTAATACCCATCGCCAGGCTCACCAATCCCCCACGCCCCCTTCCTTCTAAAACCCTCGGTTTGCTTCCCGAAGTCCCTGGGTTCTTTTTTTTTTTTTTTTTTTTTAATATTTTATTTATTTGACAGAGAGAAACCACAAGTAGGCAGAGAGGCAGGCAGAGAGAGAGGAGGAAGCAGGCTCCCTGTGGAGCAGAGAGCCCGATGTGGGGCTCGATCCCAGGACCCCGGGATCATGACCTGAGCCGAAGGCAGAGGCTTTAACCCACTCAGCCACGCAGGCGCCCCGTCCCTGGGTTCTTAACCACTGTCCTGTGCTGCCTCTCATGTCTCTCTCTCTCACACACACACACACACACACACACACACAAACTGAAGTGGAAGATATTGAGGTAAGAGGTACATGTTAAGACTAGATGCTGGACGCACATTTTGAATACTAACCCAAGATCATATTTGCAGATATCTTCCATTCGTGGGTTGCCTTTTAGTTTGGTTGATTGTTTCCTTTGGTGTGCAGATTTTTATCTTGTTGAAGTCCTAGTAATTCTTGCTTTTGTTTCCTTTGGCTCTGGAGATGTGTCTAGTAAGGAGTTGCATAGTCTAGTGTGTCCGTGGGTCAGAGAGGTTGCTGCCTATGTTCTCCTCTAGAATTTTGATGGTTCCCTGCATCACATTTAGGTCTTTCATCCATTTTTAATTTATTTTTGTGTATGGCGTTAAAAAAAAAAAAGTTCCAGTTTCATTCTTCAGCATGTTGCTGTCCAGTTTTCCCAACAGCATTTGTTGAAGAGACCATCTTTTTTCCATTGAATATTTTTTCCTGATATGTCTAAAATTAGTTGATCATAGAGTTGTGGGTCCATTTCTAGGTTTTCTATTCTGTTCCATTGATCTGTGTGTCTGTTTTGTGCCAGTACCATACTGTCTTGATGATGACAGCTTTGTAATAGAACTTGAAGTCCAGAATTGTGATGCCTCCAGCTTCGCTCTTCTTTTTCAAGATTGCTTTGGCTACTCGGGGTCTTGTGTGGTTCCACACAAATTTTAGGACTTTGTTTTAGCTCTTTTTTTGTGAAAAATGCTAGTGCTATTTTGGTAGGAATTGCATTAAGTATGCATATTGCTTTGGGTAGTATAGACATTTTAGCAATATATGTCCTTCTAGTCCATGGGGTAAAAAAAAAGACTGGATGCACATTGTTTGTAAAGGTTTGTGAAAACCATATGCCTATTACACTCCATATCCTTCTACGCCCCCCTAAAAAAAGACCCAAAAATATATCCGGTATCAAGAGAATTAGGCTGTTATCCTCTTCAGTCTTCTCTGAAAAGGCATTGGTCAGAACAAGAGGTCTGCCCGTTTCCTTTCAGCAGCCTGCTTCTTTCCACCATTACATCATAAAACCAGTTACACCGATCTCATGGTTTATTTTTATTAAAATAAAGTCAGTTCTTGTGATAAAAAAAAAATCAACTGCAAATACATGTGAGATAAACTCAACAGTGAATTTATATGGATATGATTTGGGGTACCTGTAATAATTTTCACAGCAACTATGATGTCATCTCTTCATCCTATGTGTTTAGTCTAGGAAACTCACCCTGTGCTACCTAGCATCTAAGTCTGTAATATCTCAGTGACACTGGTTTTTGAATGAGGATACTGGGGCTTTAGAACTGTGGGACACATATTGACAAGAAGATCTGCAGGTACCACTGTTTTATTAATTTCTTGTGTAGAAATTACTTTCCATTCACTAGAGAACATATGTGTATAAGTAACAAATATGCAATAGTAAAGCAAGATTGGATTTGAAGTAATTACAGTGCAATTTCTAGAATTCATTCTGTTGCTGAAAAGTATTGTTTTTTAATGTTCACTGTTACCACCCTAAATATTCCTAAATGATTCACATAACCTCATTATCTTTACTCTCACCTCCAAAAATGGGTGTTAATCTGCTTATGGTTTTGAAACAAGGAGAAAAAAGCAGTCAGACAGGAGCTATGGAGAACAGGATGATAAACACAACAGGGCAAAGATAACCAAAAGGAGTGTCATTAGTTTCAAAGGCCTATTTTCATTATTATTGTTTTATTATAATGCTAATAATGTCACATTATAGTTTTGAAAAATTCAGTATTAGAACCCATTCACTGCCAGCATCTCCTTTTATAAAGATAGTCGTTGGTGTTTCTAAAGTCATCTTTCAACTTTTTATCAATATATTATTTTTTAATGAATTTTTAGTGTTCCTGAGATCACAACTGAAAAGCTTCTATTCTCTTGAGTATTACTTTGAACTTACTCTAATATTTCCATCAGTTTAGTTTTGGCAGTGAATGAAGTTTTCTCATTTTATCTTAGGTTACATATTTAACTTTTGTTTTCTTTCCTTTGGTATTAATAATGGTATAGAAAGTGTGTTCATTAAGATTTTCTTTGAGGTTCTCAGTGTTGCAATGTGATTGATTATACCTGGCATAGAGGAAAAAAACTAGAAGGTAACCAATCATAAAAGGAAAAAAGAATATTAAGACATTGATTTCATTTTCACCATAACCAACCATAGAAGAAAAAAAAAATATTATGACATTGACTCACCTTCACCAGACATTTAAAAATACATAAATATATTATTTCTCTTCATTTAACATCAGATATAGTTTCAAGTGATAATCTCTTGATTTTATGTATACATAACTGATAACTAATAACTGTTTTTAGATCTTTTTCCCTTTAGAAAAGATATGTATTTAAAATCTCATAGCTATAGAGTTGTTTTTCCTTTACCTAAATGAATTAGAATTCCTATTGTTTATTTGGTCATTTTGCATATCACTGTCCACTTTTCTGAATTCCTTTTTAAGTAAGGATGCAATTTTAGTGCCTTTATAATATTTACCAGACAGTTTTTTTTCTTTCAAAAATAAAAGAGAAAGCATTTATTTAACCAGGTCATTTCATGACATGCTTCCTTGTACAGTGTTTTTTGGCACTATAGACTTCCCTCTTCCAGTGTTCATAGAAGGTTGTCAGGTTTGAGTTAAAAAAAAATACATTAAGTTCATGTACACCGTCTTCTGAATTCTGTTCTTTTTCTTCTATCAGTAGAATGGTTGGGGTCAGACTGGTATTTTGCAGAATGGTGTTATATTGATGGTAATCATCCTTTTGACCAAAGTATGGACAAACAGGAAATTTCTGAGTTTGAAGTTGAAAACTAACTCTTCCCAATAAGGAACTAACCTAAGTGAAATTGTCTTAAGAAATAAATATCTTAAAAAAAAGAAAAAGAAATATCTTATGCATAAAATGATGTATGCGTAATGTATATATTTTATCCTTAATACGTTATGCTCTACACTGGTCTATATTAGATTCTATCAGTCATATTTCTACCCACAGACCATATACTAATTCTTGCAAAAAATATTTATTTTGTACCTATCATGTGTGAGGCTCTTTGTAGGGACAGGAGATTGAATAGTGAACATTACTGACAAACATGCAAGAGAGAGTGTGTGTGTGTGTGTATAAGCATACACACACATGCTTATACACATACACACACACACACACACACGCCAAATATATAGATTCAGAAAGGGCTGGAATGAATTTATTAATGATAAAACTACTGAAGAACTAAAAGACAAGGTGAAACTGTCAGATTCGGTGGGATAGATGGTAATCATTCCTTTACAGACCAGAAAAGGTGGGGATTAGGATTAGACCTGTGTGGCATTTACATGAGTTTTCTCTTGGCCCACTGGATACTTGGAATATTTTCATCCTTCCGAGTAATATCAGGAGTTTTGCCTGTTTTTTTAAACGTGGCAGTGTGTTTAACTACCAGGAACTAATTTTTGTTGGTTGTTACTCCATTATATATAAATTTTTATTTCAGTCAAACTGAAAAAGAAAATACACTTTGACTAATTTTTTTTAGTAATACCTCTTGAGATTTCATTTCTATTCATTTGTCTTCTTTCTAAGAAATTGAATTGTTTCTAGCTTACATCTTCAGCTGTCATTACCTTTAAATGATAGTGAAAAGCTCCAAGGCCAAAGACTGTACTGAGACTATTTCTGTTTACCAGTCTTATTCTATAATAGCAACCCATTTGTTTAAATTTTGTCTTTCCAATGCATCTATTAAAAGTACTGCTCTTTTATTGAGCACCTACTACATGCCAGGCATTTTATACACATTATTTGTAATCATCAAACACTGCTTCATGGTAAACATTAATATACACATAATGAAATTGAAATTTAATGAGGTTATATTTTCCAGGTTCATAGAGAGTAGTTCTTTAGAATTCCTTCTCTCTACCTCACTTCCTCTCCAAGACGTAGTTTATCCTTATCCAGTGTTTTAATTCCAACTGTAAAAAATGTTTAAAGCATGGAAGAATAAGGGCATATATTTTCAAAAAGTTAATTTAAAAACAATTACTTTTAAAATCATGTGTGGCCTTGTAACTTAGAATTATAGATGTTAAATGCAGATGTTAATTACTGTGACAAAATAATTATTGCACTATTTCTTAGTGAAAACATGTATTTTAAGTTTTAAATGATATGATGCTATTTGGAAAGTTTAGCTATTTTATAAGAACTCTTGCCAAGTTTTTTTTTAACACTATGAATTAATAAGCTTCATAATTAAGGCAGCTGCTTCACACTTCTATTGTTAACCAGTGACATTACATCTGTCTTGCTCCATTGATGCCCTCCTCCTACTTATTGAAGCATTTAGCAGTTTTGGCAACAGGGATTACATGGCATAGAGTAAGTAGTCTAATTAGATATAAGTGAAAATCCTGAGGGAAAAGGACATTTAAAAAGTAATTTAAAGAATCTCTTAATGATGTTGGCACTGAAAGCCCACATCTAGAGTAGAAAGTGCCTGTCGTCATGGCAAACAAGGATCATGATTTGATATGTTCAGTGAACTTTTAGAAGGTAACCTATTTTAAAACCATAATAGAAATAAAAAGATTTCAAAGTTAGGGAAAATTTATTTGAACAGATTTAGGAATATGCTTGCTATCATATTAATAGCTTTGAAAGAAAGCAGAATATGCCCCAAATGTATCCTGTCTCTAGAATTTTCAATAAACATTTTTAAAAGATATACTCAGTTGTTATGGTTCTTGTGACTACACAGAAACATGAGATTATATATCAAATATCCAATCTGAAAAGTTGTGAAATTCTTATTTTTTCACAAAGCCTTGGATATTGACTAAAAGTATGGGTTTCATATGTTAATATAAAATAGAACCATTCCAAATTTAGAAAGTACCAGAGCAATAAGATTTTTATATGTCCATACATTTCCAGGTTTGGCAGTTCTCTGTACTGCGTTCTTTAAAGGCATACAGATTCTTTGCTCTGCCTGTGTATAGAACATTTTCAGTAACAGAGCATTTTTAATGCTTGAAGTTTGTCCTGTTTGGGCACAACTACAAATCTTTTGATAAAAAATTACAAATACATCTTCCTCAAACATGAGATTGGAGAAATAAGCAGTATTGTTTTAAAAAGAGAAATTTAAAACAAAACAAATAAAAAGGACAAGGCAGACATGAATAGCATCAGTAGGGGACCCAGCATGCAAAATTAAAGAGTTTATTAAAGACAGAATGAAAGGAAGGAGAGGTTAACTGAGTAACAGTGAACACCACGAACCTCGTGGCCTTCCATTTCCAAATCACCTCCTGACAATTGCAGGATCCCATCTGCTACTCTTTATCTTCCTGGTGGGGAAACCTAATGGGATATCTTCCAGGGTTTGTGAGAAGAGCTTCCCTAACCCTCAGGCTGGGGAGCTGCCTGGCATCTTTTAGAGAGGCACAGATGGCAAATGTCTTGAAAAAAAGTTATCTTTCTACTTCTCTTGGTCTCTCTCCCTTGAGACTTTCCCTCTTCTCCATTATTTCTCAGCTTCTTCCTAGCTTTCTGTACATATAAGCTCGCCTCAGCACAGAAGAAAGTGAAATATTTTCCTGGTAAAAGACCTCAGTCCTAGACATATCTTTTGTGCATCATTAGATTACTTTAAGATTTTTAAGCTGATTGTGTTCTGATGAGCATAAAACATATTTAAGATGTTACGTGAAATTTGTCCTGTTTCAAATTTTTTTTTCCATTTTATTTATTTTTTCAGCGTAACAGTATTCATTCTTTTTGCACAACACCCAGTGCTCCATGCAAAACGTGCCCTCCCCATTACCCACCACCTGTTCCCCCAACCTCCCACCCCTGACCCTTCAAAACCCTCAGGTTGTTTTTCAGAGTCCATAGTCTCTTATGGTTCACCTCCCCTTCCAAATTTTTTTTTTTTTAATAAACATATAATGTATTTTTATCCCCAGGGGTACAGGTCTGTGAATCGCCAGGTTTACACACTTCACAGCACTCACGATAGCACTTACCCTCCCCAATGTCCATAGCCCCCTCCCCCTCTCCCAATCCCACCTCCCCCCAGCAACCCCCAGTTTGTTTTGTGAGATTAAGAGTCATTTATGGTTTGTCTCCCTCCCAATCCCATCTTGTTTCATTTATTCTTCTCCTATCCCCCTACCCCCCCCATGTTGCTTCTCCATGTCCTCATACCTGTTTCAAATTTTTTATTTTGTTCTTACTTCTCCCACAGAATGACAACTGGCAATTATTAGGCATCTAATGGTTTGTGATTAAGTAGAGCTGTTAATTAAGAAATGGTTTTATATATCAAAATATGAATAACTTTGATATTTCTTTCTTTATCACCGAATATAACTTCCTCATTTTGTCGAAGAGCAAAGACCCATTCTTGCTCAGATGACACAGTCAGTATGGAAAAATAATATAAAAACTCAGCTGTCAATAGGGAAAGGGCAAAATTGGACTTAGAATTCATATTTTCCAGCAACCTTTTAAATGCCTTGTTTCTCCCTTTGCCATTTTATACTTTTCTTTTTCCTCTTCTTCCATCTTATTTTGCCTTTTATTTAAACTTACAAAGCACAAGGTACATAAAATATACCATTAGCCTTCTCAGCCTAAGCTATCTATAAAAAAATACTTTTGGCTTGTCAGCATTTATTAAGATTTGCTAAGTGCTCTATCCAATACTCAGTGTACTCTGGGGAATACAAAAGAAATAGAAGACCCATATCTTTTAAGGAAATTTGTCCTGGAGCCCAAAAACTCTAATAAAAACAAGCTTGTGCTGAATACCTATCTCTTGGCTATTGCTGCTTAATATAGCTTCATCTATGCATGAGAAGTGTTTAGTCCTACTTATGGCATTCAGAGCAGAAGAGTTGCTGATATTGCTCTCCCCAAAAAGTCAGAATTACCAGCCTGGCTTATAGGTAGGTGGTGTGTAAGTCATGATCTCAGATAGTGCTGTATAAATTATGTTTATAAAACTCCAGGGTAGTTTGCCTTTTAGGGAACCCTATCACAAATGATTTGGCAAAGGAAATCATCATTAATTTAGCTTCGAAAATATTTTATCATTGGTATCCCTGCTTAACCAAATGATATCAGATATCATAACTATTTAGAATTGTTAACACGAGGGTGCCTGGGTGGTTCAATCAGTTAAGCATCCAACTTGATTTTGGCTCTGGTCATGATCTCAGGATCCTAGCATCGAGCCCCTCATCAGGCTCCACTCAACGGGGAGTCTGCTTGAGATTCTCTCTCCCTCTCCTTCTCTCCCCATGCACATACGTAAGCTATTTCTCCCCAAAATAAATAAATAAATCTTTAATTTAAAAAAAAAAAAGAATTATTGGAATGCCTGTGTAGCTCAGTTGGTTAAGTGTCTGCCTTCCCCTCAGATCATGATCCCAGGGTGCTGGGATCAAGTCCCACATTGGGCTCCTTGCTCAGCAGGGAGCCTGCTTCTCCCTCTGCCTGCTACTCTCCCTGCTCATGCTCACTTTTTCTCCCTCTGTCAAATAAATAAATAAAATCTTTTTAAAAAAAATTATTGATACACATACTGTCACATTGGGGAAATAAAAATAACATCCAAGATTATGCTATTGCTGGAATAAAATCTCTTCCCTATAAATTTTAGCCATTTGTCAATTCATTCTGTGAGTAAGTAGAGCATTGTTTAAACTTTAAAAATAAGTAAAGAATAAATGGAAACTTGAACATTGGATAAAATATTTTAAAATTCAGTTTTTTTATGCCAGAAATTGGTTTCTGCTCAAAATGTTTCTAATATAATCCCAATTAAGTTAAGTGCTCTAAAATTGTTAGGATTCTATTGGTTCAGTAGGTAGAACGTTTGAGAAATCAGTGCTAGCTCCTTCCTCACAATAATGGTGATCAGAAATTTTCCAAAAGTCTCATGGTTCCTGTTCTAAGTATCTTCCAAATGCAAATAATGCCAAAACATTGTTTAAGATAAAAATATATCCTGCCTTTTATTCTCACAGAGCTGCCAAGTAGGTAAATAAGTGTGATTATTTCCAGTACTTAAAGCCAACTCCATGTATTTTAGTATCACTTGTGTATAATAGAGCAAAAGAAAAACTAAACATCGAAGGGGCGCCTGGGTGGCTCAGTGGGTTAAAGCCTCTGCCTTCGGCTCAGGTCATGATCCTAGGGTCCTGGGCTCGAGCCCCACATTGGGCTCTCTGCTCCGCGGGGAGCCTGCTTCCTCCTCTCTCTCTCTCTGCCTGCCTCTCTGCCTACTTGTGATCTCTGTCTGTCAAATAACTAAAATAAAATCTTAAGAAAAAAAAAAAAGAAAGAAAAGCTAAACATCTAGTTTCTTTTCCAACCCCCAGCTGGTGTAAGTGGAGTCCACAATATTACATTATTTTAGAGACAAACCATAACAGACTCTTAATTTCAGGATTGCTGGGTGGGAGGGGAGTATGGGGAGCTGGTTGATGGGCATTGGGAAGGGTATGTCCTATGGTGAGCATTGTGAATTGTCTAAGACTGATGACTCACAGACCTGTACCCCTGAAACAAATAATACATTATATGTTAATAAAAAAATGAATGATTAAAAATAGAAACATGGAATTTTAAAAAGAAAAAATAATCATAGACATGCTCCTTGGTGCTGAGGGACATAATAGCCTTCTATATTAAGTAACATGCCAGGCTTGTTCTCTATGTAATAATGTAGAAAAACAATAGAATCACTGTGTGCTTAAAAATACATATTTTTTTAAAAAACTATGTTAGCAGTTTGAGATTAAACTTTTGTGAATTCTCTGTTGTAAAGTATATTAAAGTATATCTTAATATATGTTTAAAAATAAGTTATATGTAGCCATCACCCTGGTTTATTGAATTTTATTCTACAAATAATACCACTTTATAAGCTTAGGGAGCTTTTAGTGGAAACAGCATAATTACCCTTCCTCAATTTCTTATTTGGCTATATTTCCTTATACTTAATAAATAATATTTTTCACCCACTTATTGGTTATCAAACCGCCATTATTCCTCGTACATTAGCCATTACTTAGTCTATATAGAGATTTATATCTTCTGATTATTTTCTCACAAGTAAGTTTCTTGTCAGTTAATCCTTCTGAGTAATTCTTTTCATAGTCCTATTTTAAAGGAAACAGCCAATAGTCCAAGTACAGAATGGTTCATAAATATGACTTTTGTGATATCACCACTATAAGCACCTCCTGAAGTTACTGGGAAGATTAAATTAGTTAATATAGGTAAAGCACATGCACAGTAAACTCAGTAAACAGAAGCTATTATTATATTTAGTAATAATATTTATTACATACAGACTGTGGTCCATATGTGGAGAATATAGCAGCAGACTAGTTTGATGAAGTTCCAGTACTCGTGGACCTTATATTCATAGTGGGCTGGTAAATAAACAAGTAAACAAATATGTAATATAACAAAGTAGATATAAATGAGATTTTTTAAAAATCAAGCAAGTGTCTACAGATACCTAGAGGAGACTGTTCTAGATACAGCACAGTTAAAGAAGGCTTTTCACAGGAGATATCTGAATAGAGAACTGAGGGACCTGAGCAACCAATTCATGAGAAAGCCTTGGGGAAGAATTTCTAGGCAGAAGGAAAAGCATATACAAAGGCCATCAAGCAGGAAATACTTGTCAGGTTCAAAGAATAGCAGGGAAGCCAGTGTGGTTAGAGAGAACAGCATTGGGCGGGCATGGTATGTAAGAGGTAGGTCATCTGTCGTCTCTCTAGGGAGTCTGGATTTTGTCCTCTTCAGTGTTCGGGGAAGCCATTGGAGGGGTTTTGATCAAAAGAGTGATGTGATATTATTTGTTCTGAAAAAAAAAAAAAACAAAACAAAAACAAAAAACACTCTGGCTCCTCAGTAGAGAAATGGTTGTTAGTCAAGTAGTAGAGAAATGATTGAAAGTCAAGGTGAGAGAAAATGGCTTAGATAGAATGGCCAGAAGTTGAAATGATGAGTAGGAGTTAGACTCAGGATGTTTTGAAAATAGAACCAACAGGAATTGATGAGTTAATTATAAGTAAACAGAGGAAATAAAGAAAATGCTAGATTTTTGGCCTGAACAGCTTGGTAAAGAGAATACCATTTATTGAAGTAGGGAAGACTGGATAAAAAAGGCAGGGTCTGTGTTTATGTGGGGGGCTGGTAACTGGCATAGGGATGGTATTCAGATTTTTAGTCCTGAGGTTGGGTGAGATTGGGCGAAATGAGTATTGAAAAAAAGTCTGTGGAGCTAGAGAGTATAATGCTAAGCATAGTAAGTCAAAATAAGTCAGTCAGAGAAAGACAGTACCGTATGATCTCACTCATATGTGAAATTTAAGAAACAAAGCAAAGGGAGAAAAAATGAGACAAACCAAGAAATAGCCTCTTAACTACAGAGAACAAACCGCTGAGGACAGGTGGGTGGGAGGATGGGTAGAATAGGTGATGGGGTTAGGGAGGGCTCTTGTAATGAGCACCAGTGTCGTATGGAAGTGTTGCATCACTATATTTATACCTGGAACTATATAACACTGCATGTTAACTATACTAGAATTAAAATTAAAAACAAAAGAAAAGTGATCTGAGGATTGAGCTCTGGATCATGTTGAGGTTGGAGAGAGAGAGGAGAAGATAGGTTAGCCAAGAAGACTGAGAATGAAGGATGACAAGTGGAAGGAAAACTTCTAGGAGAGTGAATGGTCCTAGAAGCCAAGGGGGGAAAATATCTCAAGGGGATGGTGATTAACTGAGTTAGAGATTGTTGAGATGGAGTGGATGAGAGCTCTGATTGTTCCTTTGACTTGATAAGATAAAGATCCTAGATGTCTTTAGTGAGTAATTTCAGCAGAGTTAATAGGAGAAAAAAGCCTTATTTTATTTGAAAGGATTCAGAGACTGAGTTATAAGAAAGTGGAGACAGTAAATATAGCTAATTCTTACTTGGAGCTGGGGGGAAGATGTAAAATCAATTTCCTTTTTTAATTTAAGATATAGAATATTTCTATGCAGATAAAAATGATCCTATAGCGAGGTAAAAAATGGTGTTATAGGAAAGTGTAAAGTCCTTAAGAAAACAAAAAGGAAGTAGGAATCAATGCGTAAGTGGAAAAATTGGCCTTAGATAGCAGAGCAAATTAATCCATTGTAATGGGAGAAAAGGAGTGTTTTTAGAGTATTAGGGTATAGGTTAGTAGGTGGTAGGATAATGTGGAAATCCCCTTGTGTTTGCGTTATTTTTTTTTATAAGCTAAGAAGCAAGGTCCTCAGCTGAAACTGAGGGAAGTGGCGAAAGACCTGTGAATGTGGACAAAGGCCATCAATAAACCAAGGGGCCATAGTGTGGTAGAATGAATATGGCATTTGCATCTAGGAAACATGAGTTCAAATCTCAGCACGGCCATTTTAGCTTCTTTGTGTAAGTGGCAGGTCATTTAATTTCTTAATCTCGGTTTGCTCTTTCATTAAAAAATGGGGAGTTATACCTGCCCTATTTATCATCACAGGATTAGTGTGAAGATCTGATAAGGTAAAAGACACATGTTCAAACATATCTGACCTTGATCAAGGTAGATCTTTTTTGTGCAGTGCTATGTTTTATGTTTCTTATTTGTGTTTTACTTTTGTTTTGCCTTCAACACTGTCATACTCTAGGTACTTTTACATGTTTTAAGGGTTCAGAATACTTTGTTTCTCTCTCTGTCAGAAGGGCTGGCCTTATTGGATTCACTAAGAAACTTATTTCATTTATTAATGTTTGGAGGAGTGTAGAAGAATACAGAATCTTATTTCTCTTAGGATCCCAAGTACAACTTTGCCCTTACCCTACCATGTAGTTAGTAAGTTTTCTCATTGCTTTTTCAAAATAACATATGGTAACTTCATTTATGAGATATTGGTTTCCTTGATGGCAGTGTCATTTTCTGAGTTTTCTCCTCCCTCTACTCCCCTAATCCCTTGTTCCTTCTTTCTCTCCAAGGTTAATAGTTTACTAGAAGCCGGCTCTGGGTTTTAGTGTACCACAGGGGAGTGACAAAGTCTGTAAAAGTAATGATTCCCCACTGCCACATCATCCTACCTCCAGATAAAAAAGCACTACAATTCTTTAATGAGACATTACCCTGGCTTCCAGACCAATGTCTGTGTTGCTAAGCGTGCTCATCTATTTATAGTTGTTAAAACCACTTAGTAATTAAAAGAATTCATAAAGTAATTATGACTTGTAATAGTGATTATGGCTGGGTGATTACTCCCTCACTAAGATGCTTTGCAAATGGATTAGCACTCCTTTGAATTAGGAACTTGGGCTTGAATCTATGAGGAAGCTATATTAATAAGAAAAATGTTCTTTCTTTTGGGACTAAGCAGAAAGCTGTAAAACAGCCAGGAAGCGTTTTGGATCCTGGCTGAGAGAAAAATCAGGCAAATCAAATTGGTCATATTATTAGGCATATGTTCATCTGGAAAAATTCTCTTCATTCAGTTGCAGTTAAAGCTCTGGTCAATTTAATCTAGTTCATTAGTGATGCCAACTCTAAAATGGGCTGGGATATTTAGTAGTTTCTCTTCCTGAATAAGTAGGCAAATATTACATTATTTAATCAGATATTTGAAGAAGGAGAGCCATATTTAGAGTCCAGATATTTCTAAAATACAGGTTTTCAAAAATTAAAATTTGTGATATTTATATATCTACCTCATTTTATTTTCTAGTGAGGAAATAAATGTCCATTCTTTCTATTGCTCTGCACTTTTTAAATCTCTTCCTCCTTTTACTGCTGTTTCTTCTTTGCCTCCCTTATTGGTTGCCTTTCTCTTGTCTTTCAAATGAAAGAGTTTCTTTTTGGAAACTTATGCGTTTCCAAAAAGTTCTTTTTGGAAACTTATGTGTTCTATATCTACTACTGTCCCACAGATAGTCTTAAACATATATCTTCAGCAGTAGCCAACAAGTATTTATTTAGCACCTACCATGTTAGGTACAAGAGGAGAGTAATAATTAAGATATGGTCCCTGCCTTTAGCCTTTAGCCTTTAGCCCTATGTCTAAGAAGTAATTATAGTTTGATATTATCTGTTTTGAAAGTGTAAGTTGTACTAGCATGTCTGGAGTGTGATGAAAGTCTAGTTATTTAGAATATGGACTTCAGAGTCACACAAACATGACTCCACCATTTTCTAAATATGTGATCTTGGGTTACTTAACTAATCTGTCCAAGCTTCATGCTCCTCTATAAAATAAAGGAGAAGGTTAAATAAAATAATGTGTGTTAAGCCTTAATAAATTGCCTACCATATAATGTTTGAATTTTTTGAATTAGGAACTTTAATCATTCACATCTGCTAGTGCTAGTTTTCATTAATATTTTGATACAACAAGCATTAGTAGTTGATGAATTATTATTTATATAAATCATATCTACATATGACAAACACCATTGACCTCGTCTATTCAAAAGATAAAGATGACAAGATAAACTCAGATTCATTACTATGCCGTACAAGATTGTTCTGAGTCTGGCTGCAGAGTAGGTTGGAATACAGATAGCCTCTAATCTTCAACTGCTCTTTTCCTTTAGGAGCTCATGCTATTCCATATGCCAACAATACCTCCTTCTCCAGCTAGGCCAGAACAATTTTCACACATTGGCCAAGACTCATTTATTTGTGTGAAGCTCTATCCAAATAAAAAGAAAACATCATAAAAGCATTGGTTGAGGGATGATTTATTCAACAAGTATTGTTGGGCAAATTGTATAACATTTTAGAAAAATATTCAAGTTAGATTCTAATTTCATAGCATATATTAGAATAAGTTTCAGTCAGATTAAGGTTTAAAGCCAAAAATAATGTTAAAATTTCAAAGAGATACAAGGGAAGAAACCCAAAAAACTATAAAGGAATTGAAAAAATTGCAAAAGGAAATGGATGGATTTGCCTACATAAATGTATAAAAATATATGAATGTCTCTATAAAATTTTTGAAGTCTTAGTATTTGTTACAGTTATGATAAAGAAGTAATATATTTTAATTTTTTAATTAAAAATTTAAAAAGAAAACCATGGCTCCAATGATAAAATGAAAAGAAGACAGTGATAAACAGTTTTCATTGACCCAGTCTTTTTAGAAAGAAATTTGATAGTGTCTGTCAAAGTGAAAAAAAAGAAAGTCTTCAAGAATTTTCTGCTCCCTGGTATTGTGATTCCATCTGTAGGAATCTATTCTAAAGAAACAAGTATGTTGTTAAGATACATGTACACAGATGTTCATCACAGTGTTACTTACAATAGCAAAAAAGTAAGAAAGAAAGAGAAAGAGAGAAAAAACTGGAAAACTTTTCTAAAAAGACCAAAACTGTCTCTTTAGGAATAAATAATTTACAATCACTTAAATATAAACTTCAGTTTTTTGAAAACAAGTCAGTGGACTAGTGTTTTTGTTTTGATTTGTCGTACACAGCCCTATATGTACCTTCTAGTACTGAGATATTCGTGCTTGCCTTGTCATATGATAGAGGATCACGTACTAACCAGCTCAAGAGTTTCAAAAAGATCTTGCCAAGAAAAAGATCTAACTAGTGATTAATAATTCTTAGAAAACTGTAGTCTTCCCACTGTGAGAAAGATTAAAATGAATATTTTTATCCTGAACTATTATACAATGGCAGAAGCCTAGAAGATTTTTTTTTCCAGTGATGCATTGTAAGCTGCATATCTTTCGATTTCTTAACCCAAAGAAATGATGAAAAAACATTTTCATGCTTACATGTATTCTGAAAAATTTTGTCGTTACTACCAAATAAAATACCACAGATATGGTCTTTATTACAGTAGTAGTATTCATACCATCTGCATTTTATTTTAACATTACATTATCCTAAAAAAGCACTCTACTTGCTTTACAATGTTTTCCAGCTGACAGTCCAATAAAATATAAGCATGTCTCAGAAATCTGATTTTGTCAGAAAGTTAGAACTCACTTTTCTTTAAAAAAAAAAAAAACACAAAATAAAAAACTGGGAGTTAAGGGGGATTTCCAAGTGTTGTGCTCCTCACATACATAAAATTCTACATGTTCTTATGTTCTATTCATTATTTTGTATGTAATTCAGAGGAATAATGCAGCTTGGCAGAAGCATGATCGTCTCAGTCGTAAAGTATTTCCATCGGCAAAGGAGAATTTTCCATATATACAGCTTCAACTTATTAGATTTAGGTCCTTAATACCATCTTTGTAGGTATTTTCTGTTATTTATTAAACAGTGTCAGCAAATTTGTAAGACAAATGCCAAACAGGTGTTTTCTACTGACAGATGAACAAACTGTCTTGGAGAAACATTGACCAAGCTGGCAGCGTATTTCTCTGCTGTGCTGAAAAGCACAGAGGTGTTGTAACCTTGAACTACTTTGACTGTTTTAATCAGTGAAGGAGGAAGGGAAGCGAGAAAGGAAGGAATCAGTAAGACATTGAAGTAACCAGTGAAAGCAACTGAAATCGCAGGAAAAGTGATGTGGGTGATACCGGACTAGAGCTTAAAAGCAAAGTGGGTTGTTGTTGTTGACTGGAAATATGGTGTAATGATTACTTGAAATATATTTTGAAATAAAATCTCTAAATAGATGTCACGAACTTCAATATTCAAAGAACTGAAAATGCTGTAAAATACTCTCGGAACTTTGCCTAAAAAAATTTTTTCCTTGATGATTGAGAAGACCCATAAAGATCTTTTAGAGACCTAGAGCTGTCGTTGTAAACATCAGTCATCATTACATTATGGACATGTTGAAGTGCTGGGAGGTTCATTAACAAAAAGCTAATAAGAATCCAGTCAAACTCAAAACTGCTCTTGGTAAACCATAAGCAGTGGTTCTTTCCTTTTTGGAGAAGGCAGAGGTCCACAGATATTTATTACATCAGTGTATCAGTAAAATAAAGCTAAGTGAAATTAAAGGCCACAGATCCTTTATGTAACACTTGCTTAGAAACTGATTAAACAGGCTTACTTTTTGAAATAAGTAGTTGGTTGTTATATTTGAGATTCTGGGAATGTGTGTATGCCTAATGTAATGTCATGCTACACTCTAGGAGTTTAATTTAGAGTTAATTGCCCCATATGAATATCATATTTAAAAGCTTAAAGTTTTCTTGCCATTTGCGACAACATAGATGGACCTAGAGGGCATTATGCTAAGTGAAATAAGACAGAAAGACAAATACCATATGATTTCACTTACATGTAGAATCTAAAAAACAAAAATAAACAAAACAAGCAAACTCATAGATATGGGGAAACTGTTGGTTAACAGCAGGCAGAAGAAGGTTAGGGGGTCAGGCAAAATAGGTGAAGAGGATTAAGTGGTACAAACTTCTAGTTACAAAAAAAGAAGTCATGGGGATGTACCGTACAGCACTGGGAATGTAGTCAATGATATTGTAATAACTTTGTATGGTGACAGATGATAGCTAGACTTACCATGGGGATCTTTTCATAATGTATGAAAATATCAAATCACTATGATGTACATCTGAGACTAATAGGATATTGTATGTCAATTATACTTCAATTAAGAAAAAGAGCTGTACTTTATAACCTCTGAACATGTTCTTTGTTTTCCGATGTTTAAATCACCAGGTAATGCAAACTAAATCGAGAAATTCGGTTAATTTAGCTGGCAGTATGTGATTGCCTATTATTGAAGAAATAGGTAGATAAATAGAGATACAGATACAAATAGATATACATACATATATATGTGTTCCTATAAGATATTATGGGGTTTGAATATGACTTTAGCCGTAAGAATGCTTGTTTGCTTTCTCTTGATTCACACAGAGCAGATGGATGCTTGACTGCCTGCTAATCCACAGCTGGAATGGTTTCAGCAGTTTCCACGTTGCTGGGTTAGAGTGGCTTTTCTAGTGGACTGAGAGGGCAGCAAAAGAGGGATATCATTATTCATCAGTATCCCAGTGGGAGCGCTGCCAGCAGAGATTAATTTTTTCTGTTATGCTTGTAAAACAAGCTCAGGTGGAGTCTCTAATCCTCAGGGCACGGGTGGCAGATCAAGGAAGATGCTACAAAGCTAGTTAATTTTCTGATTCTGGGGGAAACAGAAGCTCTGTTAGATGTATAAATACATGATTGCAAATTTAAGTAGCTCAAATCCAAATGGGATCTTCCCAGACATCTGGTACTGAAAATTTCTATTTTTCTTTGTTGCCTTTAAATATAACTTCTTAAAAGTTTGCCCTGGAGCCAACATATTGGTAACTCTAAACAGGGGGAAGTAATTAATTTTATGAGTTAATAACAAAACATTTAATTTTTATAAACATGAACAAAAGAAAAGCTTTCTGCCTAAACAGGCTCAAACTTAGATACCTAAAGTACCCACTTGAGCATATTACCAAAATGACATAGTAGCTATCTGACTGGCGGGTTGTTTTGTTTTGTTTTATGTATATCCAGGCCATTTTTTAATGGTTTATTTTTATTCTCCCAATTTATAACTGGTATGTGACACCTGTTTCCTGTATCTTATTGTGTGATCCATCTGTGTTGTGGTATTTTTGAGCATTTCGTACAGCCTTCAAACTAAAGTTAAGTGACTTTTAAAATCAACTACAGAACTAATGCATTCATTAACTATTGTCTTAGGATTATCTTTAAAAGCTGTTGACTAAGTTCATTACAAAAAATATTAACTTCATTCAGGCCCATGGCACTTTATTTTGATTATTTTGGGCACAAAAAATTAATGGTACTTTTCTGTTTGGACATTTGCTCTTGTTTTGAGAAAATGACAGGAAATTATTTGAAGCCAAGTCAGAAGACTAAATTTGTTGATTAAGTGAGGCAGTATGATTTTTGGTTGTCAAATTGGTTATAACTACAAGGTAAGTGTAGTTCCTAAAGTCATTCTGACTCTAATACCACAAGAATACTTTCAAAATATTTTGAGTGATGCAGGCCCTATTGAAATGAATTTATAACCTCTCACGGTGTTTATTTTGAATAGCAAGATATATGTTCTGGGATATTTATTTAAAATCAGACCCTCCTGTGACTTTAGTCACCTCTATACATCTTCCTTTTGGCTAAGTTTTGATTTTTACTAATAATAAGTCCAAGTCTTGTTGTTCTACCAAGAACATTTTGTAAGTCAAGAAAAGATAAGCATTTTAAAGCACTAAGTAGAAACCAAAAGTTAACAGTTCCTAGAAGATTCTCCTACAATATGGACTATTTAGTGAGAATGAGGAAGAATTTCCAGTTATGGGAAATAGAGGATAATATATGAACTAGGGCAAATAAGTCTCAGAGGGACTAGAGAACTGACTAAGGAGTAAGGATGAAGTCTAAAGCTATTTGTTAAATAATTTTTGAAGTAGTAATGACTGCTGATAAATTTGAGTAATCATTCCCTAAACCTGTGCTAAATAAACCAGCTCTTGTTGTCAGTTTCCTGTCCCACTCAGGAAGAAAATCAGGTATCTTTAAATATTGTACCTAGCCTAAATAAGACATGAAAAAACCCACAAATCTGTAGTCTCTTCATTTTTTAAAAGTTTTTATTTCAATCCAGTTAACATACAGTAGAATATTAGTTTTTAGGTGTACAATATAGTGATTCAACACTTCCATACAATACCACTGCACAACAAGTGCTCTCCTTAATCCCCTTCACCTATTTAATCCATCCTTCCACCCACCTCCCTTCTGGTAACCACCAGTTTGTTCTCCCTAGTTTATTCTCTATAGTTTAAAGAGTCTATCTCGGGCGCCTGGGTGGCTCAGTGGGTTAAGCCTCTGCCTTCGGCTCAGGTCATGATCTCAGGGTCCTGGGATCAAGTCCCGCATCGGGCTCTCTGCTCTGCACGGAGCTTGCTTCCTCCTTTCTCTCTCTCTCTCTCTGCCTGCCTCTCTGCCTACTTGTGATCTCTGTCTGTCAAATAAATAAATAAAATCTTTAAAAAAAAAAAAAGAGTCTATCTCTTATTTTGTGTGTGTGTGTCTCTCTCTGTCCCTTTGTTTATTTGTTTTGTTAAATTCCACATATGAAATCATATGGTATTTATCTTTCTCTGACTTATTTCGCTTAGCATAATACTCAGTAGCTCCATCCATGTTGCAAATGACAAGATTTTGTTCTTTTTTATGGTTAATTTTCCTGTGTGTGTGTGTGTGTGTGTATGCGCACACATACACACAATCTTCTTTATCCATTCATCAGTAAATGAACACTTGGGCTCTTTCCATAATTTGGCTGTTGTAGATAAAGCTGCTATAAACTTTGGGAGCATGTATTCTCTTAATTTTACATGTCCACTGTAACTTATTCAAGCTTGTCTTTTCAGATGGGCCTTACAAATCATGTGATTAATTCTATAGCTGTATTCTTATTTTTTTTAAGATTGTTATTTATTTATTTGACAGAGAGATCACAAGTAGGCAGAGAGGTAGGCAGAGAGAGAGGGAGAGGGGGAAGCAGGTTCCCTGCTGAGCAGAGAGCCTGATGTGGGGCTCAATCCCAGGACCCTGAGACCCTGACCTGAGCCAAAGGCAGAGGTTTAACCTACTGAGCCACCCAGGCGCCCAATATAGCAGTATTCTATAGGAAACCTTGTTTCAAGAGCAAATAGAAATTGTTGTATCACTCCTTAATTTTAAACAATACATTTCCAAATTAAAATAAGTTTATATATACTCTAACATATGTAAGCTACCATTTCTTAGTTTCCCTGAGAACCTGGATTTTTGCATTTCAGATAAATCAGAAATTTCTTAGGATATTTAAATAAAGTTTAGAGAAGAAACTTTCTACTTAGTGAATAAAAGCAAAACAAATTGAATACATTTTGGAAACTATCCTGAGCTATTTCTCCATATTGCCATCCATTCAGTTTGGCTGACTTTCAGTATGGCTGGTTGCTCTAGGAGCTCTGGTCCTGTCTCATATTCTGAAGTCTAGGCGTCAAAGACATGTTTGTGGGTTTGATATCTAGGAATAGAATTTTTAAAACTTAGGAGGTTTTATGTGTAAGCACCGACCTATTTGATAAGTTTTACAGTATTATGTTACATGTATTCTTTATAGTTTTTGATTTATTAATTTTGGTAAACTATCCTGAAACCATTTATAAAAATTAAAGTTTACATTTATATTAATAATGATAAGGCTGTTCAGATAGAATTCTGAGATACATTTGAATATAGGCAATATATATTCAAACATGCAGATTCATATAACACACTATCGGTTGAATTTCAGAATTTTACCAGTGGTCTCATATTCTCTCTCTTGGAAAGCTGCATTAAGATTTTGGGTCATTGGGCACCTGAGTGGCTCAGTCAGTTAAGCATCTGCCTTCAGCTTGGGTCATGATCCCAAGGTCCTGGGATCGAGTTCCATTTCTGCTCCCTGCTCTGTGGGGAGTCTGCTTCTCCCTCTAACCCTCCCCACTGCTTGTGCTCTCACTCTTTCTCTCAAATAAATAAAATCTTAAAAAAAAAAAAAAGAAAAGAAAGAAAGACTTCCAGGTCATTGAAACAGATTTACAATAGCATTTTCATACAAATGTATAGAGTTACTCACCTGCTTGCACTTCAGGGGCTTTTAGATAACCATATTTTTGTTAGGGTGTGGAATTTGTGTCACATTCAGACCTAATTAATTGGGAGCTCTTTTATGTCACCACACTACATAAGTTTTGAAGAGTCAAAAAAGAAGCAGTGTTAGAGAACTAAGGATACTGGTCGCTAGAAAAACCTACTTAAATTAATCTACTTAAAAGAGAGTCTAATATTTTATAGTAAGTGAGGAGAAAGAAGAAGAAAAGTTTTATTGAAAATTTTATCTTAAAAATTAAAAAAGCTATAAGGAAAAGTTAATTTACTTTTTTTATATTCAACAAAATTTGAACTTCTATCTCAGTTATTTGCTAATTTTTAAAGACTATATCACATTGATCTTGTGATGATTTTTTGAGGGAACAGAATTTTTCTAATATAATTATATATAACAAGGTATAATACTTTTTACTTTGGGCTTAACTTTTAGTGCATAAATATTAAGAAAATAATTTTTCCTGAAATATACTTGAGGACACTAATTTTTATAATAACCTATCTCAGTACTTGGATATTTAAAACATTTGTCTGAGCACTTAACAGTGTCATCATTCTTACTGATTTTTCTTGTTTAGTTGTTCATCAGTCTAACTCTGCCAGATTCTCTTTTGTGGATGGATTTGCATGTTATTCAAGCATCACCTTCATTGATTGATGAATTAATGCATCTTTTCTAAGATGTTTAGTTTCACCTTGCAATCATTTTTCTATTGTTTTAGATTGTATTATTTAATTAATTTTGTGCAGTTAGTTAGACTGACATGTTGTTGACTAATGACAAGGGATCTGTCTTCCTTGACTTACGATAGTTTACATCCTGGTAAGCCCATTGTAAGTTGAAAATATCCTAAGTAAACAATACATTTAATACACCTACCCTATAGCTTTTTTCATATCATATCATATTTCATATTTCATATCATAGCTTTTTTCAATATCCTAGCTTAGACAACCTAGCCTATCTTAAACATGCTCAAAACACTTATGTTAGCCTATGGTTGGGCAAAATCATCTAACACAAAGCCTATTTTATAATAAAGTATTAAATATCTCGTGTAATTCATTGAATACTATATTAAAAGTGAAAACCAGAATAGTTGTATGGGCACAGAAAGATTCTTCATGTACCATTTGTTTACCGTCATGATCTCACTGAGATCATGACTAACTGAATCATCTTCTCAATGTACATCTGTCCTAGGGCTGAAAAGTAAGCCCTTTTCATTATTAAGTGATCTGCTTCATCTCCCCAGAAATAGTTCAAACTTCAGATGGTAGGCAGCACCCATTTTCTTTTTTCTCTCTCAAATTTTATTTAAGTTAGTTAGTTAACATACAGTGAAACACTGGTTTCAGGAGTAGAATTCAGTGATTTATCACTTTCATACAATACCCAGTGCTCATCACAATTGCCTGTCCTCTTTAATGCCCATCACCCATCTAGCCATCCACCCCACCTGCTTCCATCAACCCTCAGTTTATTCTCTATCATTAAGAGTCTCTTGTGATTTATTTCCCTCCCTTTTTCTCCTTTCCCATATGTCATCTGTTTTGCTTCTTACATTCCACATATAAGTGAAATCATATGATGATTGGCCTTTCTCTGACTGACTTATTTCACTTAGCATGATATACTGTAGCTCTATCCATGTCGTTGCAGATGGCAAGATTTCATTCTTTTTGATGGCTGAGTAATAGTCCATTACACACACACATGCACACATACATACATTCATACATACATACCACATCTTATTTATCCATTCACCAGTGACGAGACATTTGAGTTCTCTCCATAGTTTGGCTGTTGTTGATAATACTGCTATAAACATTGGGGTGCATGTGCCCCTTTGAATTTGTATTTTTGTACCTTTAGATAAATACCAAAGATATTTGGATCATAAGATAGTTCTATTTTTAACTTTTGAGGAACCTCCATACTGTTTTCTGGAGTGGCTGCACCAGTTTGCTTTCCCACCAGCAATGCAAGAAGGTTCCCTTTTCTCTGCACCCTCACCAATACCTGTTGTTTCCTGTGTTATTAATTTTAGCCATTCTGACAGATGTCAGAATGGTATCTCATCATAGTTTTGATTTGTACTTCCCTGATGATGAGTATCTTTTCATGTATCTGTTAGCCATCTGGATGTCTTCCTTGGTAAAGTGTCTATTCATATCTTCTGTCCATTTCTTAACTGGATTATTTGTTCTTGGGGTGTTAAGTTTGCTAAGTTCTTTTTTTTTTTTTTAAGTAGGCTTTACGCCCAATATCGAGCCCACCACAGAGCTTGAACTCACGAACCTGAGATCAAGACCTGAGCTGAGATCAAAAGTTGGATGTTTAACCAACTGAGCCACCCAGGCACCCTTTAATAAGTTCTTTATAGATTTTGCATACTAACCCTTTATCACGTAAGTCATTTGCACATATCTCCTCCCATTCTGTAGGCTGCCTTTTAGTTTTGGTGATTGTTTCCCTTGCTGTATAGAAGCTTTTTATCCTGATGAAGTCTCAGTAGTTCATGTTTGCTTTTGTTTCCCTTCCCTCTGGTGACATCTCTAGTAAGAAGTTACTATAGCTGAGGGGCGCCTGGGTTGCTCAGTAGGTTAAGCCCCTGCCTTTGGCTCAGGTCATGATCTCAGGGTCCTTGGATCCAGCTCCGCATCAGGCTCTCTGCTCAGTAGGGAGCCTGCTTCCCCCTCTCTTTCTCTGCCTGCTGCTCTGCCTATTTGTAATATCTCTGTGTGTGTGTCAAATAAATAAATAAAATCTTTAAAAAAAGAAGAAGAAGAAGAAGAAGAAGTTGCTACAGCTGAGGTCAGAGAGGGTGCTGCCTATGGTCTCCTCTAGGATTTTGATGGTTTCCTGTCTCACATTAAGGTCTTTCATTTTAAATTTATTTTCATGTATGGTGTAAAAAAGTGGTCCAGTTTCATTGTTCTGCATGTTGCTGTCCAGTTTTCCCAACACCATTTGTTAAAGAGACTGTCTTTTTTCCATTGAATATTCTTTCTGCTTTGTCAAAGAGTAGTTGACTATATAAGTGGCACTCATTTTCAATCAAAAAAAAAATTTTAAATGCCTACATTCTACCAGGTACTGTGCCTTATGTATATATCTTATTTCATTTTCTTCTCAAAATACAACAGAATTCTTTGGAGTAGGTATTATCCTGTTTTGTAGAGAAATTGAAGATTTCAAACTTTAAGAAAGTCTACAAGAATAAGTGGTAGAAGCAGGATTCATTCCAATTCTAATTCTAAAATTGGAGTACTTTTAAGTATACCTATTGTCTCTGTAAGCAAAATAGGAGGAAATACTAAATAACCCAACTCTTTTTTCAAAAATGATATCTTTTAGGTGTGTGGTCTATATTTTGCTTTATTGTAGTAGAGAAAACCAGATAGCAGTCTAAGAGGTGCAGCAGACCCTCTCCACAAGGAAACCCATTTAAATGCCAGAGTGTTACTCTCTTTTTACAAAATCCAAAAGTTCTCCTAAGGGCATACAGCAAATGGAGAAATACCTATTCAGGAAAATCTACTAAATCTCAAAAAAGAGTGAAAGGCTGTGGATTTGAACTGTTCATGTCCCTGCCACAGTACAAAATATGGCAAAAGCTTTGTTGAAGGCATTTGCAGTCAAAAATATGGAAATACCTATCCATTGTAGGCTATTTTCTCATCCCAAAATGGACTGGCTACTGGCATCTCTCAGCTTCTCCCCACCCCCCAAATTTGTATTACAGAAACTCTTTTCCAAGCAGTTTTGGCCAAGAGGGACCAGTCTGGTTTTTTCTCCCACCCAACCCCCAATTACAGGGTAGAGCTGTACTTCAGATATGACAAACTAAGAAGAGGAGGCTAATCTCCCTGTCCAGTTCACATATAGATTAGAGATTCCAGGCTGAGAGACCCACATTGAGAAGACCAGGGATTATCATTGCCCAGAACCCCATTCATAGAGCACAGATGTCAATCTGGAAGAAGTAGGTCACAAACCCCACCCACAAGTTTTCTCTCTGTTGTAGCACATAAGTTCTGCCTAGGAGACAAGGCAGACCTTACGAAGAAAGAATTCCACAGCTCTGGTTAAGGGGACTTACTTTCTTTGGAACAAGGTATAAGGAAGTTCATGCTTAAGAACATTAATATAACAAACTTGTATAAGTTATTGTTCTCTTCTTTATTCTGTTAACTTCTACAACAAAATGAAATTAATGTAAAGCAATAGTTACACTACCGTTTTTAGTTTGTACCCTATATAGATAGAATATGTATAAGAATAATAACAATAAAAAGAGAAGGATAAAATAGTGCTATATAGGAATAATGTCTCTGTATCTCATTGAAATTTAGTGTAAATCTGGAACAAATTCTAATAAGTTAAGATGCATATTTTAAACCCTAGAGCAACTACTAAGAAAATAAAAAATAAGAAAGTATACAAAATCATTACAAGAATTAAAATGTTACATTAGAAAATTCTTACCTAATGTAAAAGAAGGCAATAAAAGAGGAAGAGAGGAACAAGAAAAACATGAGTTACAAATAAAAAGAAAGATGACAGATGTAATCCAACCATGTCAATAATAATATTAAATATGAATGGAGTAAATAATAGAATTAAAAAGCAGAGATTGTCAAACTGGACAACTTAAGAAGACTCAACTACACACTATCTACTACAGATATACTTTATAATTAAAAATACAAATAGATTAGGCCTCCTGGGTGGCTCAGTCAGTTAAACAGCTGCCTTCAACTCAGGTCATGATCCCAAGGGCCTGGGATTGAGTCCCACATCAGGCTCCCTGCTCAGTGGGGAGCCTGCTTCTCCCTGTCTGCCCTGCCTGCCACTCCCCTTGCTTGTGCTCTCTCTCTCTCTCTCTGACAAATAAATAAAATCTTAAAAATAAATAAATAAATAAAAACAGGGACTAATAATACATTACATGTTTATAAAAAATTTAAAATTTTTTTTAAATTAAATTAAAAATAGGTTAAAAGTAGGATGGAAAAAGATATACCATGCAAACAATAACCATAAAAGAGCTGGACTATGATAACTAAGGTTAATGGTTATACTAGTATCAGACAAAAAGACTTTAAAACAAAAAAACTCAGTAGAGATGAAGGGGAGCATTTTATAATAAGCTTTATTATTATAAATTCTTAAAATAATTTGACAACAAAAGAGTCAGTTCAGAACTTGTAAATTCATTCTGTGAGGCCAGTGTTACCAAAACCAAAGGCACTACAAAAAAAGAAAACTAAAATTTATTTAAAAAAAAAAAATTACACGCCAATATCTCTGATAAACAGAGATGCAAAAATTCACAACAAAATATTAGTAAACTTAATCTAACAATTTATTTTAAAAATCATTTACCACAATCAAGTGAGATTTATTCCTGAGATGCAAGGGAGGTTCAATATTTGCTAATCAATCAATGTAATACATCACATTAACAAAAGAAACAATAAAAATCATATCATGTTAATAAACGCAGAAAAAGCATTTGACAAAGTACAACATTCATGATAAAAACTCTCAATAAAGTAGGTTTAGAGGGAACATACGTAACATAATAAAAGCCAGTCATAAAAAAACCCATATACTACCAAGCTGTAGTAATTAAAACAGCATGGTACTGGCATAAAAGTAGACACACAGATAAATGGAACAGAATAGAGAACCCAGAAATAAGCCAATGCTTCCATGATCAATCTACAACAAAGGAGGCAAGAATATGAAGTGGGGAGAAGTCTCTTCAACAAACGATGCTGGGAAAACTGAACCACTTCCTTACACCATACACACAAATATACTCAAAATGGATTAAAGACCTAAATGTGAGACCTAAAACCATAAAATTCCTAGAAGAAATCATACACAGTAATTTCTTTGATATTGGCCATGGAAACATTTTTTTAGTTATGTCTCCTCAGGCAAGGGATAAAGCAAAAATAAACTGTTGGGACCACACCAAGATAAAAAGCTTTTGCACAGTGAAGGAAACTATCAACAAAATGACAAGGCAACCAACTGAATGGGCAAAGATATTTTCTTTTTTTTTTTTTTTAAGATTTTATTTATTTATTTGACAGAGAGAGATCACAAGTAGGCAGAGAGGCAGGCAGAGAGAGAGGAGGAAGCAGGCTCCCAGCAGAGCAGAGAGCCCGATGCGGAACTCGATCCCAGAACCCTGAGATCATGACCTGAGCCGAAGGCAGCAGCTTAATCCACTGAGCCACCCAGGCGCCCCCAAAGATATTTTCTAATGTTATATCTGATAAGGAGTTAATATCCAAAATATATAAAGAGCTTACAACTCAGCCTACAAAGCAAATAATCCACTTTAAAATGGGCAGAGGCTGTTACGCTGAAAATAAACAAATAAAATAAAAAAGGGTACATTTACTGTGATGTGCACTGAGTAATATATAGAAATGTTGAATCACTATATTGTATACCTGAAACTAATATAATATTACATGCTAATTATACTGGATTAAAAAAATAAATTAATTTAAAAAATTTTAAAGTAGAATACAAAAAAAAAAAATGAGCAGAGGACCTGAATAAACATTTTTCCAAAGAAGACAAACAAATGGCCAACAGAAACATGAAAAAAGCTCAACATCACTAAACATCAGAGAAATGCAAATCAAAACCACAAGGAGGTATCATCTTACACTTGTCAGAATAGCTAGAATCAAAAAGACAAATAACAAGTGTTAGCCAGGACATAGACAAAAAAGAAACCTCATGCACTGTTGATGGGAGTGCAAACTGGTGTAGCCATTGTGGAAAATAGTACAGACATTCCTTAAAAAATTAAAAATAGAATTACCATATGATACAATAATTCCAGTACTGGGTTTTTACCCAAAGAAAACAGAAACACTAATTTGAAAATATATATGCACCCCTACATTTATCGCAGCATTCTTTATAATACCCAAGGTATGGAAGCAGCCCAATTGTCCATTGAAAGATGAATGGATAAAGAAGATGTGGTTGTATATATATGTATGTATATATTCCATTGTGTGTATATATGTGTGTATACACATGTGTGTGCACATGCATAATGGAATATTAATCAACCACAAAAACAATATGAGATCTTGCCATTTGCAGCAACGTGGATGGACCGAGACAGTATAATGTTACATGAAATAAGTCAGACAGAAAGACAAATACTATTTGATTTTACTCATGTGGAATAAGAAACAAAATGAACAAACAAAAAACAGACTCTTAAATACAAAGAACAAACTAGTGTTTGCTAGAGGGGTGATTCGTGAGTGATGGATGAAATAGATAAAAGGGATTAAGGGTACACTTATCATGAGGAGCACTGAATAATGTATAGAATTATTGACTCATTGTACACCTGCAACCAATATAACACTGTTAATTTTACTTCAATAAAGAATCAATTCATCAGGAACATGTAACAATTATAAACATGCTTAAAATCAATATCTCAAAAGCTGGCAGAATTAAAGAAAGAAATAGATCATAGGTGTTTAACACTTATAAGTGGACATTTCAAAGTTGCACTTCTATTAATGGTAGAACAGCTAGACAGAAATTAACAAGGATAAGAGATACATGAACAGTACTATAGACCAACTAAACCTAATAGACATCTATAGACTATTCCACTCAACAATAGCAAAATACATATTCTTCTCTGGTGCACTTGAACATTCTCCTAAATAGACCATATAATGGTCCTTAAAACAAACCTCAGTAAATTTAAAACAACTGAAATCATTAAACATATGTTCTTTAACCACAATGGAATGAAAGTATAAATAACAAAAGGGAATTTATGAGATTTACAAATGTAGAAAGTAAACAACACACTTCTAGATAACCACTGGGTCAAAGAAGAAATCACAGCAAAAATTAGAAAATGCATTCAAAAGAATGAAAAGAAAAACACACTATACCAATATTTATGGGATGCAGCAAAAGCAGTTCTTAGAAATTCATAATTCTTAATACCTATATTAAGGAAAATCTCAAATCAGTAACCTAACTTTCCACTTTAAGAAGATGGAGAAAAGCAAGCAGAAGGAAACGTAGAATAAAGATTAGTATTAAAATGAAAAAGGGAATGTCAAAATAGTAGAGAAAAATCAATAAAAACAAACCTGGCTCTTGACAAATCTTTAGCTAAACTAGTAAAGAAAAGAGGGTATTCAAGTCACTGAAATCACTACTAGTGACCAAAAATGTATAAGGGAATACTATAAATAACTGCATGCCAAAAAAATTATATAATATAATGAAATGGACAGATTCCAAAAAAGACACCAAATTATCAAAATTGAACCAAGAAGGAACATACACACACACATACACACCCCTATAACAAGGAAAGAATTTGAATTAGTAATTTTAAAACTTCCCATGAAGAAAAGCCCAGGCTCAGATGGCTTTAGTGAATTCTACCAAATGTTCTAAGACTTATTACCAATTTTATACTATTTCTTTCAAAAATATAAGAGCAAGAACACCTCCCAACTCATTCTATAAGGTCAATATTACCCTGACACCAAAATCAGATGAGGACATCACAAGAAAACTATAGACTAATGTTCCTTGTGAATATAAATGCAAAAATTCCTCAACAAAATGCAAACCAAATCTAGCAGCAAGTAAGAGGATTATACACCATGACCAAGTGGAATCTATCCTGGGAATGCAAGGTTGATTTAACATCTAAAAGGCAATTAGTGTAATTCACATATTAATAAAATAAAGGCCAAAAACTGCATGATCTTAATGGACACAGGGAAATATTTGTCAAAATCCAGCACCCTCTCACGATGAAAACACTCCACAGAGTAAGAAGAAAAGAGAACTTCCTCAATCTGACAAAGGGCATTCACAAAAAATCCATAGCTAACATCATACTAAATAATGAAAACTGTATACTTTCTCTCCATGGTCAGAAACAAGGCAAAAATGTCCAAACTGGAGACTCAAACTAGGACAACTATAGAAGAAAAATTATTAAACACATCCAATTTGGGGAAAAAAGCAAAACTATTTCTAATTGCAGATGACATGACTATGTATGTAGAAGAGACTAAGAATTAAAATACTAGTAGAGTTAATAAGTTTAACAAGGCTTCAGGATACAGGATCAATATGCAAAAATCATTTGTATCATTATACACTAAAAATGAACAATATGGAGTAAACTCAAACAAGGAAGTGCAAGATTTGTACACTAAAAACTGTAAAATGCTGTTGAAGAAAATTAAAGATCTAAATAAATGAAGAGATTTCTCATGTTTGTGAATTGAAAGACTTACTGCTAGATGGCAATACTTTCCATATCCATCTACAGATTCAACACAATCCCAGAAGTCCAGCTGACTTTTTGGCAGAAATTGAGATGCTCATACTATAATTCATATGATAATGCAAGTGACCCATAATAGCCATAACAATCTTGAAAAAGAAGCAAAGTTGGAGGACTCACATTTCTTGACTTAAAAACTTACTACAAAGTGAATATAATCAGAATAGTGTGGTAGTGACCACAGCATAGACAGATAGATGGATGAAATAGAACTGAAAGTCCGGAAATAAGTCTTTATATGTATGGTTAATTAATACAAGGGTGCCAGGACAGTAAAATAGAGAAAAAAGTCTTTTCAATAAATGCTACCAAGATAATCGGATATGTACATATAAAAGAATAAAGTTGTACTCCTTCCTCACACCATACACAAAAATTAACTCTAAGTTGATTGGAAACCTAAATGTAAAAGCTAAAATTGTAAGACTCTTAGAAGAAAACATAGGTGTAAATTTTACCTACCTTGGGTTATGTGATAGCATTTGTGCCGGAAGTATAAGCAACAAAATTAGTGAACAAATTGGACTTTATCAATAAAGCTCTTGTGCTGCAAATGATACCATCAAGAAAGTGAAAAAATAACCTATTGAATGAAAGATACTATTTGCAAATCATATATCTGATAAGGACTCAATTCCAGAATATATAAAGAACTTTTATCTCAATAATAGGTAGCTCCATTAAAAAATGGGCAAATGATCTGAATAGACATTTCACCAAAGAAGATGTACAAATGGCCAATAAGCACATAAAAACATTCTTGCCATCATTAGTTTTCAGGGAAATACAAATCAAAACCACTTCATACCCACGAGGGTGGTTATAATCAAAAGGACAGACCATAGCAAATGTTGGTGAGGGTATGGAGAATTTGGAACACTCATACATTGCTAGTGAAAATGTAAAATGGTGTGACCAATTTAGGAAAAAAGTTTGGCTGTTCCTCAAAATGTCAAGTAGAATTACTACGTGACACACCAGTTTCACTCCTATGTATATGCCCAAAAGACTGAAAAACTTCAGACAAAAACCTGTACACAGATGTTCCTAGCAGCATTATTCATAATAGCCAAAAAGTGGAAATTCATTAACCAATGAATAGACAAACAAAAGGTGATAAATCCACAGAGTGGAGAACGTTGATTCTCACAAACTAGCTCTATGACTCACTGGTCACCCTCCCACTACCACCACCACCGTTGCTTTTTGTGTGTAGAATTTTCTCAGTAGTTTTCTTGATATTGTTTCTTGTAAACTTTAAAATAACTTTTACAGCTTAAGAAGAAAAAAAATGCACTCCTGTACATGTATAGGTTACCCTAATAGTCTGGGGAGAATAAACCTCTTTATTGGGTTTTATTATCCTTCTCAAATTACCATCTTACTTCCTTTCTCCCAGTCACTGACAAAATAAAAAAGTGAGATCTCAACCTGCTGTTTCCATTTCTTTCCCCTCCATTCATTCTTAACTCCCTATAATCTGGATTACCATTGTTTAGAATCTTTGGAGGTCCAAGAGGGCCTAATTACCCAGTGCTTTGATATCCTTGATGTCTTTATTTTTACAGCATTTGACAACATCATTTACTTCTTTTTAATAGTCTCTTTATTTTTAAAAATGCATGTTCACATCTTATCCAGTGCTTTTCTTAATGGTTTGACACTGGATGCTCTTCCTATGCCTACCTCTGGTTGTTTTCCAGACTCTGTTTGAGATAAAACTGCCCTCCTTAATGCCAACCATAAGTTATTTGTATATCAAAATATACTGGTATCTTTAATATTTATTATGCGGTTTGAAAATTTTAAAAACTACAGTGACAGAATATTTTCAGTATTTTCTCCTTTTAGCCTATAATCATTGATAACAGAGTTACTATTTTAAAGAGTTTAATACCTTTATTTGAAGTATAATCAATCTATAATAATCATTTAGATATACAACATAATAATTCGATATTTGTATATATTGTGAAATGATCACCACAGTAACTCTAGTTAACATCTGTCACCCTAGGTAGTTACAAAATTTTTTCTTATGACAGACTTTTAAGGTCTACCTTTAACTTTCAAATATACAATACGGTGTTACTAAGTATAGTCGACATGCTAAACATTACATCCCCACAACCAGCTCCTGTCTGGATTCTCATCACCCCATTCCCAAACAGTCTCCTAAGCCATCTTCCTATTTTAGTTTCTCTCTCTTCTGTGATTCACCCAACTCATCCCTCCAGCTTATCTCTTTTAAAGGAACATTTCTGCTTTTAAAATCTAAACTTATATAAATAATAAAGCTCTGTTTCCTTAACCTAGCTATCAAGGCCTTCGTTTTTACCAACACCATCCATTAGACTTTTACAACTCCACCTCCCCCTTTCTCCTGATGAACCTTCTTACTCTCCCCTTTCAACATGCTGGATATATACTCAGCACCTTTGCTTATGATTCCCACCTGAAATGTGTCTAACATTCATCCATCCATCTTGATTCTCTTAAAATATTCCCTAATTCAGAATTAGTAGTTACTACTACTTTTTCTAAGTTCATGACACAGCAGTTGTTTCATTCATTTGTCAATCACTCCTACATTATGATTATTTCTTGTATACTGGCCTATTTTGATATTTCATTTGTAGATTTGTTTAACTTTTTTATATGTATTGCTTAACTCCTGGAAGAATATTTCATAGACATTAAATAGAACTGTTTTAGTATTTCCACCTTAGGTTATATATATGTATTTTTAGTGTTTTCATATGTTTGTTTTATGTTTGATATACTCTCATAGCCTATAGAAAGGCAAATTATAAAGGAAGTCACTCGAATAAATATATGAAGTTTTAAAGGCAGAAACAAGGTAATAAGAAAGTTTGTGTAGCTTTTAAAGATAGATTGCAAAGTGTGATATTTAACTAAACACAATTATTACATTTTGCTACTAATCTCACTTACTCTCTTTTAGGATTCAAACAGGATAGCCTCAAGATTTTTATTTTTTAAAAGAAAAGTATCTAAACATTGTTAAGCTATAAGACTTTTTTATTACATCCTCCAAAACTGAGGAATTTTTTTCAAGTTTCATCAAAGAGAAATTTTTTAAGGACTTAGCTATAAATCCTGGGAAATAGAAGTTTCTGATGGAATTCTTACCACTGAAATTAATTTAAGTACAACAAAGTTACTGGTACCCACTATTGAAAGATCCCTTAAAATCCAGTTGTCAACGGGTTGTCATTTTTACAACAGAAGGAATAAGGTGTTGTTTCTTGTTCATATTTATTTTTGGCAAGTGATTCTGTGCTTGCCTTAATTGGTTGAAGGCCAAACATAGTCCATAAGTTTCAGATCTTGATACAAATAATCAGACACATATACTTACATAAGCCCTGAAAGGAGACATACATTGACGCATAAGTATTAACAATTATATCTTTCAGTATTTACATTTTTGCTACCTACATACAGTAAAATTATTTGATACTTTATCTGAGTGAACCAAATCATGTATATACTGGACATTTTATTATTGCTTAATTAACTAGATCTTAATTTTATCATTTTCCAATAACTTTTATAACCAAGGGCTTTTTTTTTTTACTTTTTTCTTTAACAAAGAATATTTTTAAGTTCATTCCTAGTATACATTTTACTGAATTTTGAGGTGATTATAAATTCTAGATAAGTCTAGCTTATAGCAGTCTTTTAATTTAGAGATTTATTTAATGTAGTAGTAAATGATTTAATCAGTTTGAATAATTTTAATAAAAGTACAGATCACAAGTATTAGAAACTAATAATATATAATTGTTTTTCAAAAACAAGTTATATCACACATAGTTTTTTAATGTATTAATGATTGAAGAATAGGTAATCTGATGTAATAAAGATAAAAATGAGGCATGTTTTCTTATTCCTTAATGTATCTGAACCTGGCTGGATAAATGCCAGATAATTTTTCAAATATTGTTATAAAATGTATAATATACAATTAATTAATATTTCAGAAGGGCCCAGAAATTAAACTGGCTTCCTATGAGGGAAATTTACTGAAATGCTTTTCCTACAGCGTCAGTGGCCAAAAGACAGCGCTGGAATGTGAGAAACTAATTTTGGTTTGTTTTAACGCCTCAGAATGTTACAAATTAATCAAGTGCTACTTAAAGTCTAGAACTCATTAACTTTATAAGTTTTACTGTTCCCATGACAGAGATTAAGTTACACATAAAGCTTCTTTAGTCTCTCACATTGATCAGGTTGCCATCCCCACTTATCTGCTAGTTGATTCGGTGTAGGCAGCGATGTGTGCAATGACATAAAAGTACTAGTTTAGTCTTAGGAACACTTGTACAAGCCAAACATGATCCCATTCTGGCTGTTTCTTACCTCTGCAATTTGCTTAAGTACAGCAAAATATATATATATCTGTAAACACACACCCACACAAACAATATCCACTTACACGGTCACTAAAGAAAAAGCCGAAGTAGATTGGAATAAGCTTCTTATTTTAACAAATCTAAAACATAAGCTGTACAGCCAGTGTACTTAAGAGCCACAAGGATACATAAGACTTACATATTGAATTAAACTGCCAGAACCCTAACTAAACCCAGGTGCCGGCCAATCACTGAAAGACATTTCTCAGCAGTATAGATATGCCTTGTTCTTAGGAGAACAAGCAAAGTAGTTAGGGATAAGATGGTGTGAACAAACCATTATGTAAGAGTATATATTCTCAGTAAACTTAAATGAGTGCAAATATATAAGCAAAATATGGTAGCTTTAGATACTTTTTAAAAAATTTTTTACTTTATGTGGAGTAGGTGAGTTTATGGCATTTGTAGAACAGATTGAGATTTGTGGTGACAAGGCAAACAAAATAAAAACTATTGAGTGAACAGCAGGGCCCATTTGATGTGATTATGAAAGATGTTTCTTTATTCTGTTTTTTTCTTTTGCAATCTAAAAACAGTAGCAGGGGGTTGCAAGCAGAGTTCATCATAGGTTGTCAATCACTGTCATTTAACATTTGCAGGGGAAGATGTCTTTATACAAGGACAGCTGGGCAAATCAGAGACATAGATTTGCAGTTAGGAGCCTGTCCAGCCTCTGCTAAATAAACAAGGACAGGGCAGACAGACCAGCCTCTCACATAAAAATATAATGGACTCCACTGACCTTGCTGCCCTCCATTCAGCTTCAATCCCAGTTGCATAAAAGCTTCACTGCCCACTTTCAATTTCCTTTAATTACCTACATGATGTAGATAAGAAAATGAACCTCACTCGTAGTCAGTGATCACACACAGGAAATTAACTAGACAAGTTGTTTAAAATTAGAGGAGTAATTTGGAGGTAAATAGAGTGTCCTACTGAGGAAAAAGAGGCTAGAAAAGGGTTTTTGTGTGCTTGTTTGTTTTTAAGCAGGGATTTTGATTATTTTACTAGCTCTCTCTGCTGATCCTGGGATTGCTGCTTTTCTAATCAATCTAAACTAAGTACGAAATCTCCTTTCTAAGTATTCTGAAACATCTAAAATAAAATACTTGAAGGAGCTAAGAGCCAAGTAAAGTGGTGAGACAAACATGCCACCACATTCTAAAGAGCTTAGAAAAATTGTGAACTGGAATTACAGGAATAAATGATCATGGTTTTTACAGGAGGGTCTGGCAGAGAAAATGAGGATTAAGTAGCAGTTGTCTTCAGTCAGTCTTCATTTCAGATTGCTTGTCCAGTCCATAATCAAAACACACATGCACACAGAATTATATACCAAGAATATTCTTTATTTATTCTAACAAGTTTGAAATCCATATTTACAATTTTATTCTTGGAATTCATAGCACTAAAGTTTTTTTTTTTAATTAACATTTAATGTATTATTTGCCCCAGGGATACAGGTCTGTGAATTCACAACACTCACCATAGCACACACTCCCCTATGTCCATCACCCAGCCACCATATGCCTACTTGAATTTTAAGTCGAAAATACTGTAGGGTTTCAGAGTAATGTAACGGTAGTACTTCTTTGGAAAAGTTGCACCAGGTGTGTAATTTATGTCATTCATTCCTTTTCCCTGTCTTTCCACAATATTTTGAGTTAGCTCACCAGGTACACTGAAAAGAGCATATTTCCTTATCACACACTGATGTGATTTTGTGAACATTTAATTAATATGGATTTAAAAGAAACCTAATTGGAGACTGGAGATTAAAGCCTGCAATATCAAATTTATGGTTCAAGAGGATACAATTCCTGAATATTTTATCTTTAATTTGACTGTCTCTTGTATTATGAGAACATTGTCTTTCAAAGAACCAGTGTTTTCTGTAACACAATTACATAAAAATTGTATGATTATTTGGATGAAATGAAGGTGCCACTACTAGTACAGCATCAGTAAAAAAAAAAAAAAAAAAAAAAATTTGTTTCCTTGAATCATATTTAAGAATCATGATATCTTTAAAAGCGAGTTAATTAAATGTTATTTTAGTGAAGTATATTTACATAATTGTGAACAAAGATTTACAACTGAGAACTGTAGAACAAAACTCAAATAATTGGATCTTTAACTTCAGCTAACATCCTATGTGGTATCAGATGTAGGGATCATTATTATCATAATTCCTAACATTTATACCAAGACGTATAGTGTTTGAGTGTTTCATGAACACTGTCACACGGAATCTTCCCACCAAATCCCAATTTAAGGTAAGGGATTTGGGTTTAGGTAGGTTTAGTTACTTTCAGAGGGTCACATAGCTTGTAAATGGCAGAGCTGAAAATCCACCTGTTCTATCAGTTCCCAGATGCAGTGTTTTCTCTACCACCTCACACCATCCCATCCCACCCTCACGACCTACAACATTTCTAAGGGGATTAATTACTTACTACATTTTTCAGGTTCCCCTTTAATTCAAACACTGGAAGCAGGAAAGGAGAGGATCCTCAAAGGAAGTAATTACTTTTGATGAGACGTCAATTAATTATGGATAATTTTTAACTACAGAAACTATTATTGGTTTGATGCTTTATGAAATATTTATAAGTCAAATATCACCTCCTTTGAAGATCTCAAAAATATTGCATGTGTCAAATTTTTTTTTTACTTTATTTTTTCAGTTTTCCGAGATCATTGTTCATGCATCACACCCAGTGCTCCTTGCAATACGTGCCCTCCTTAATACCCACCACCAGGCTTACCCACCCTCCCAGCCCCCTCCTCTCCAAAACCCTCAGTTTGTTTCTCAGAGTCACAGTCTCTCATGGTTTGTCTCCCCCTCCAATTTCCCCAACTCACTTTTCCTCTCCATCTCCCCATGTCCTCCGTGTTATTCCTTATGCTCCACAGATAAGTGAAACCATATAATTGACTCTCTCTGCTTGACTTATTTCACTTAGCATAATCTCCAGTCCCGTCCGTGTTGATACAAAAGTTGGTTATTCATCCTTTCTGAAGGAGGCATAATGTTCCATTGTATATATGGACTATATCTTCTTTATCCATTTGTCTGTTGAAGGGCATCTTGGCTCTTTCCACAGTTTGGCAACTGTGGCCATTGCTGCTATAAACATTGGGGTACAGATGACCCTTGTTTTCACCACATCAGTATCCCTGGGGTAAATACCCAGTAGTGCAGGGTATTAGGGTAACTCTATTTTTAATTTCTTAAGGAATCTCTCTACACTGTTTTCCAAAGTGGCTGCACCAACTTACATTCCCACCAACAGTTTAAGAGGGTTCCCCTTTCTCCACATCCTTTCCAACACTTGTTGTTTACTGTCTTGTTAATTTTGGCCATTCTAACTGGTGGTATCTCAATGTGGTTTTGATTTGAATCTCCCTGATGGCTAATGATGATGAACATTTTTTCATGTGTCTGTTAGTCATTTTTATGTCTTCTTTGGAGAAGTGTCTGTTCATGTCTTCTGCCCATTTTTTGACATGATTATCTGATTTTCAGTTGTTGAGTTTGAGGAGTTCTTTATAGATCTTGGATATCAGCCCAGTCTGTAGTGTTACTTGTGAATATCTTCTCCCATTCTATGGCTTGTCTCTGTTTTGTTGACTGTTTCCTTTGCTGCACAGAAGCTTTTGATCTTGATGAAGTCCCAAAAGTTCAGGGACTTCATCAAGATCAAAAGCATGTGTCAAATTTAATAATGAAAAATACACTGCTTATCAAAAACATATATTAAATAATAAATTCTGTGTAAGCATTCTAGCTTGTGTTTTCCTCTAATAAGTGTCAGTGTCCCTTTTTGCAATCCACATTTGAACCTTATCAGTCATACTTCTTTATCTAAAAAACGGATTTTTTTTTTGCTTTCTTTCAGTCCAGTCTTAAACTCCTCAAAGATACCTTACCTGCCCCACTGTCATTGGAACCTCCTCTTCCTTATACTTGTCCAGTTGTCATTTTACATTATCTGTGGTCAATTTTGATTAAGATGAGGCTCCCTCACTATACTATAAAGCTTTGTGAAAGTAGGTGGTCATACCCCTGGTTTTATTTACCATTGTATACCCAATTATAGTGTACGCTGAATAAAAATTGAGTAAACAAATGACTCAGCATATTAAGACCTTGTCCATTGTGGTAATATATTATTTACTTTAGTAAAAATGAAAGTGTATAATTTTTTCAAAGAAATTAAAGAATCCTGAGTTTAGAAAGATTGCTTCATGCATTGAGAAAATGCAGCACCTGGGTGGCTCAGTTGGTTAAGCATCTGCCTTCAGCTGAGGTCATGATCTCAGGGTCCTGGGATCAAGTCCCGCATCTGGCTCCTTGCTCATTGGGGAGTCTGCCTCTCCTTCTTCCTCTGCTGTTTCCCTCACTTGTCTCTCTGGCCCTCTCTCTCTGCATCAAATAAATAAATAAAATCTTTTAAACAAAATAGAAAAGGTATCCCCATATTTTTTCCATAAGGTCACTGTCTTTGGGTAGTCTACAGTAAAGATCCAATGGTCCCCTTATTAGACTTAGAAAGATCTCTCTTCTGCACAACATTTTTTCCAGCCTAAAATGTACTCAGCTGTTAGCAGACTCTTGTGATACTGATACTGCTGGCAGTGAGCAAATTCACAATCCTACTGAAGCAGAGGATTAAAGCAATAAATCGGGTAATTCAAGCAGGATTGGCAGGGTTTGGAGAACAGTGGAATCACGTCTTACATGGAGTTTAGATTCTAAAGAAAACAAATATAACAACAAAAAAAAAAACCACTGATGATCAAATTTACCTGAAAATGACCCCAAAAGTACAATAAGCATGACTGCAAGTAGTCAGTCCTATTTAGATATACTCCTTCTCTGTGAGTTCAACGCCACTACTTTCTCCTTTAGCTTTGGGTCAGATCATTGTTTCTTTAGTTTAGCACCAAAGGAAGGAGTTGGTTTCATTAGAAGTCGTGCTTTATGAAGGTGTGTATCGTGTGCTTCTTCAGATGCTGGAACCATGGAATACAGAAAGATGTTCACACTTATGGAGGTATTTGAGGCTGGGAAATGCCCAGTTATATTGTTATTAATGGGTCAGTCTCCCTCTGTCTCTCTCGCTGTTTCTCCCTCCCTCCCTACCTCTGTGTGTGTTCTGGGGATTGGTGGGTAAAGCATATAATCAAATTTGAATAAGATTGTATTGAGGGGAGTAGATTACTTAGATAATACTACAGTTAGTGCTTTTAGGCCAAATTCTTACTTTCCATATAATTTTTCTTTAATTAAACTTTTCATATAATTTGTAAGCCTAATCCTGTTTCTTACCTATCCAAAGCCTAGAGAGCGAATTCAGTTTGCAGTAATAAAATAACTATTTGATTTTCTTCTGCTAGAAGATCAGAAGTTGTATTTAATGAACAGTAGAAAGAAATCTAAATATGAATAAAATGTTAGACCATGAAACAGGTTTAAAGCTTATTTCTCTCCCTTCACTTCCACCAACTATCCAGATTATTGCCCTCTCTTTAAGTGTATTTTGCATGCTTGACAGAAAGCTCCAACTCACTGAGTGTTCCCAACTTCTCTGCTATTAATAGCATCATCATTCTCTTCATCCCTGAGGCTTAAACCTCAGACCTCTCCTTATCTGTTTTATAGATCTGCTCATACTATTTTCTCCACATGGAATGCAAGGAATCACTCTCCCTCTGTCCTCTTCTACAAATTGTTCTAAGCCTAGAACAACACTGTCTTTTTTGGGAAACTTTCCAGCACACCCAATTCACTCCAGTGCTCTT
This sequence comes from Meles meles, assembly GCF_922984935.1. Classification (NCBI taxonomy): domain Eukaryota; kingdom Metazoa; phylum Chordata; class Mammalia; order Carnivora; family Mustelidae; genus Meles; species Meles meles. Next base: position 31,471,718 of record NC_060070.1, read on the forward strand.
CCCTTAATAATTATATTTTATTCTACACTTAAAACAATTATGTATATAAATTTTCCCCCAATATAATTTTAATTTCCTTGAAGGAAAAGGTCACATTTTAGATTTCTGAACCATCTTCGTTCTTACCTGCTGTTCATTTTTTCTTAACCATTTGGCAAGCCTGGAATAGGTGGATAGTCACTGATAGGGATTTGGATGAAGCTCAGATACTAAGTTGAGATGGATCAGCCATTACATGATGATGCTTCAGTCCTAAAATTCACCTGAAATCAAAAATAATAAAACTTTCATGTACATCTGGTCCTTCTTTAGCAGATGACTTCAGAGAGAACAGACAGGAAAGAACTGAAATGACATATGAAAGGAAAACCAACATGACACATAGGGGCAAAAATGATTAATTGCTAATATGTCAGCATACACATCTTTACACAAAGCAGTCAAAAAGGTGAAGATAGCATTTAAAATAGTGTAGAATAGCTATACTATTTTTGACTAATGCAAAACAAAATAAGATGAAACATAATTTAAAAATATTTATCTAGTTCAGTTAAACAGAATATTTCAGCTTTTCATTTAAAATATTTTTTCAGGGACGCCTGGGTGGCTTAGTTAAAGCCTCTGCCTTCGGCTCAGGTCATGATCTCAGGGTCCTGGGATCGAGCCCCACATTGGCCTCTCTGCCTACTTGTGATCTCTGTCTGTCAAATAAATAAATAAAATCTTTTAAAAAGTAAAATAAAATAAAATATTTTTCAGCATACTACATTGAATCAATTGAAGTTATTTTAAGACCTTTTTTTTAGTCTCTTGAACTCATGATTTTCCTTCCTACTCTAGGGTTTTTGTGTATATACTGTTCCTAGAACACTTCGTTTCTCTCTTCATCTAGTTAATATCTGCTGATCTCTGTATCTTATCTGCCTTTTTCTTCAGGATTCCTTTATGACCTTCCTAACTCAGTCAAATTCCTTGGCTAGATCCTATCATGCTTCTATATGTTTCTTCTTCATAGCACTTGTCACCTTATTAAATTTGCATTTATTTACATGATCTGTTGAATAATATATGTCTTTCTCATAAGGCAGATAATCAACAAATATTTGTTTAAATGAATTTATTCCATTTGGTTTTTGAAATAAGAATTTGCCTATTAATAGAGTCTGAATTTTCATCATAAAGATGTAATTATGTTTTTAATAGTCTTGTAGTATACACTCAACATACAGTAAAGGCACAGGTTTCTGAAATTGTAGGTCAAGCAAGGAAAGATGAAAACATATGTAGGTATAGAATACTCTAATTGTTTCATATAATTGAATTCCAAATTATACAGTCCTCAGGGATTCCATCACGCAGTTTTATTTCGTAGGCAAGAATTCTGTACCTATCAAAAGCAAATCAAAAGTTATCGCATTCCCCTCTGTGAGCTTTAACTCTCTCCCCTTCCACCCTGACCCCTACCTAGACAACCACCAATCTGCTTTCTGTCTCTGTAGATTAGTTTGCAAATCCTTAGGGTATGTACTCTGTTTTTGGTCTGATTTCTTTCATCATAATTATTCTGAGAGTCATCCATATTTTGGTAAGTATCAATAGTTTGTTCTTTTTATTGCTGAGTAAAATTCCATTGCATGGATCCATTGTATGGATGTATGGGTAAAATTTATCCCTTCATCTGTTGATGGATGTTTAGGTTTTTTCCTCTTTTTTTTTTTTTTTTTTTTGTTTTGCTATATAAGTAAGGCTGCTATGAACTACTGTGTACGATTTTTGTGTGGACATATGCTCTTTTCTCTCTTAGGTAAATCACTAGGAACATGGTAGTTATATGTTTAAATTAAGAAAATATGAAACTGTTTACCTAAGCAATTTAAACGTTTTAAATTCCTGCCAACTGTGTAGGAGAAGTTTCAATTTTTCTCCATTCTTGCTAGTACTTGATATGTTAGTCATTTAAATTTTGGCCATTCTAATTTTTATTTTCCTGATAACTAATAATATTGCATATAGATACATACATAAATAGATACATAAAGTATCTATTAAAATCTTTCCTGTTTTTCACTGGGATGTTTGCATTCCCACTTTGAATTTTGAGAGTTTATACATTCTGTATATAAGTCCTGTATTATTAGATCTATGCTTTGCAGATGTTTTCCGTCTATGGCCTATGTTTTAATTTTCTTTATGTCTTTTTTTTTTAAGAACAGATATTTTTAATTTGATGCTCAATTTATCATTTTTTTTTTAAAGATCCTGCTTTAAGTTATCCTATCAAAGAAATATTTTCCTAACCCTAGGTAGCAGAATTGTCCTCCTGTTTTTCTTCTGGAAGTTTTATAGGTTTAGATTTTATATTTAGGTCTATCATACATTTTGAGTGAACTTTTTATATACAGTATGAAGTAGGGATTGAACGGTTTCATTTGCTTTATTTTGGGGGGTTTTGTATGTAGATTCCCATTGATTCTACTACCATTTCTTGAAAAGACTACTCTTTCTCCACTGCTTTCCCCTTTTACACTTTGTCAAAAATTTGTTGTCCATATAGGTATGTATTTATTTCTGGAACTATTTCCTAGAACACTTTTTTGATTAGATAAGCTTTACAATTAAAGTCTCGAAATCAGGTCTTGTTTAACTCCCACTTTATTACTTTCCAGAGTTCTTAAAGTTATCCTAGGTCCTTTACATTTCCATATGAATTTCAGAATCAATTATCTTATGATTAGAATCATATTTTCTTCTGTTAGCTATGACTCCTGATATTGACCTGTGTCTCCAGTCTTGGGGGCAGCAGTTTGCCCCATGTCCTCTTTTCTTTTATGGATCCAAAAAGAGTTGTTGAACTTTCAATTTGTTCAGCTTTTTACTTGTTGTTAAGATAGAATGGTGACTTCTAAGTTCCTTACGTGTGGTACTGGAAACTCGATTTCAAATCATTTTATTTTACTCTAACTTATTACAATAAATTTTAAGTTAAGTATTCTTCTCTTCATCCTTTTCTTACCTCACCAATCTTATCCTTCCTCCTCCCTGCCTCAGCCCTGCCATACTCCTTCCATTCATCCTATAGCTCTTAAATGTCATTGTTTCCAAGAAATTTTCCCTTACTCTCTGAAATAAGTACATCCCCAAACTGATTGTCCCTTCAGTACTCTGTACTTACCATATAATAAGATTCATTGTACTTTGTAGAACTTTTGTGTCCCTGAGGAACTCTCAGTTTCTGGTTCATTGCTGTAGTCCCGGTGTTAAACATATTGTATGATGCCCAGCAGGTCCTCTGTTATTTTTGTTGATTGTAAAAATAAGAGTATTCATGCATTTCAGATATATTGTACATTACTAGCTTGTGCTTACATATTTTTTTCCATTTTATTTTACTGTATTTCTTTTCAGTGTTCTGGCATTCATTGTTTATGCACCACACCCAGTGCTCCATGCAATACATGCCCTCCTTAATACCCACCACCGGGCTCCCCCAACCCCCCACCCCCCCTCCTCCAAAATCCTCAGCTTGTGTTTACATATTAATAATCGTATTGAATAAAGCAAAGTTCTAAGAGGGCATGATTAGTTACCTTATGGTTTTTCTAAACTACGTTTTAAATGTCAGTAGTTCAGCTAAGAAGTATGTTAATTATACCTTTGATCCAACATTATTTTATATATGTGTATTTATATGTGTTTGTGTGTTTTCCAGGATGCAGAAGAATACACAGATTTGCCCGTAAGACATAATGAAGATCATATGAATAGTGAACTGGCAAAATGTCTTCCCTTTGAATCAAATCCTCATTCATTTGATAGCCCTCACACCAAAGCACATCTCCTACTACAGGCACACCTCAGCAGAACCATGCTGCCCTGCCCAGACTATGACACGGATACCAAAACAGTCTTGGACCAAGCGCTCAGAGTATGTCAGGTATGAAAGTCTAATAGCTATATTTTCTCCCATCGTTTTTGCTTTTCTCCCCCCTGTATTAGGATAAAATATACTTGCATTTAAAGTATTTTTAGCATTGCATTGTTGAGAAAAATCTGATGAATCAAATCAAGAACTTTCAAAGGAAAAGGCAAATATAAATGCAGTAAGATTACAATTTCAGTTGTCCATTAGGTGAAAATTGAAAATAAAAGTAAATGCCAGCTACTTTTCTAAGTACTGAGCGTATAGCAGTGAACAAGCAAAAGACTGCCTGCTACATCAAAAGAAACAAAATCTCGCTGGATGGAATTAGAGAGTATTATGCTGAGCAAAATAAGTCACTCAGAGAAAGACAGTTATCATACGATCTCTCTGATAGGAGGAATTTGAGAGGCAAGGCGGGGATCGTGGGGGTAGGGAGGGAAAAAATGAAACAAGATGGGATCGGGATGAAGACAAACCATAAGAGTCTTAATCTCGGGAAACAAACTGAGGGTTGCTGGAGGGTGGGAGGGCAGGGATAGGGTGGCCAGGTTATGGACATGGGGGAGGGGTATGTGCTATGGTGAGTGCTGTGAGATATGTAAGACTGACGAATCACAGACCTGTACCCCTGGGGCAAATAATACATTATATGTCAAAGAAAAAAAAAAAAAAGACTGTCTGTTGTTATGGGCTTTCACTTGAGATGGAAAAGACAATTAAAAATATAAGTCGAGTGATAACTGTGTTGGGTTTTTTTTTAAGTAATAAAGTATAATAAAGGAAATAGAGAGAAAGAAAGTATTGTTCTGCACTACTTTAAATGTATTCCAGGACTATCTTGCTTATAAGGTAACATTAAAGAAAGAATTGAAGAGAGTGAGCCATAGGATTATCCGAGGGAGTATACTCCAAAAACTATGGAAAGCTAGTATCAAGTCTCTCATGTAGGAACTTACTTGGGGTAGTCGAAGAAAAATAAAGGAGACCATTGTAAAGAAGATGGACGGGGCACTAGAAATGAAGTCAAAAAGAAGTGGATGTGGAGATTATTTTCTCAGAGAAAATGGGGTCAGGTCAGGTAGGGAGTTTGTAAACCACTAAGGATTTTGGATTTTACTCTGACAGGGAAGCTGCTATTGCAGTGATTCTGTTGGTTGTATCTATGAATATTACCATGTTAACTAAAACTGAAAAAGTCTCAAATATTTATTGTGTTATTTAAAACCAATAATAACGGACCCATTATATGTTAATAGAAAAAACATGATTTTTCAAGAAAAGTAACTATTTTCCAAGATAATAAAGAAAATTCATGAAAAGTATAGAATTATTTTACATTTTTGCAAATATCTTTGATATCTAGCTTAATACAAGTCAGCAAGATTCATATATCTCCTTTTGCAATCAGTCTGTTACCGTATGATGTGTCATGAAAAAAAGTATGAAGTATATGAAAAAAAGCCAGCCTCACAAGGACATATAGTTTGAAAAGGGAAAAGTATTTTTATAGCCTTTTCAGGTAATTGTGGATGTTCTTTTTCCACACTACATGGAAATGACATGCGGTTTTTCTTGAAACCCTATCAATGAAACTTTTCATACCTTGAATGCTTTAGGGCTAGGCATGAAGTGATGGTGGCTGGACCATATTGATATGTGTGAGACTGGTTAGAATTGGCTGGTTTCCTGTATTTATTTATTTATTTATTTATTTATTTTCAGAATTAACAGAATCTGCTAATGAATTGGAAAAGAGTTTTTAGGGAAAGTGAGGAGCCAGAGAAGTTTCCAGGGCTAGTCTCCTGAGCAAATGGAGGGGTGGAGCTGCCATTTACTAAGAGATGACTGGGAGAGGAGCAGTGTTGGGGAAGTACTCCCAAGGGAGTGAGATAATGAGAGATTTAATTTTTCTATATTTTACCTTTATTTGACATTTGGGTAATGAAAAACAATTTTAAAATTTTCCCAAAAACTTAGGGTGTTTTTAAGGTAGAGAAAATAGGTCTGTGTACGTGGAGGTACATTATGGCATCATTTAAAAATTAAAGACTTGTAAAGAACCTAAGTATCTTTCCATTTTATAGAATGCTGTAAAGTTTACAAGTTCATTTGTAAATTCTGCATGTATGTAAAACATCTATATCTATATGTACAAATATATCTAGAGAGAAGATGCTGAATAGTATCCACCAAAAGGTAAACAGTAACCATCTCTCTAGCAGGATTGTGGGTGGTTTTTAATTTCTTCTTTATGCTTTTCTAAAATGTTTAAATGTTTTAAAATTAGCTTCTAACATTTTTATTACCATAAAAAATTAAATTATACCATTTAAGATAGGAATATTTCATAAACTAGAGTAAGTACAAACTTTCAGAAATTAGGGAGGTAAAGCTATACTAAACACAGATATTTTGGCATCCTTTTGTAACCAGCACATGGTTTTCCTCTCTAGGAAGACATGGACACACATACCCCACAACTTCTTTGTCCATTCAATTATGAGTGGACGTTTGGGTGTCTTCCATGTCTTGCTATTATAGATAATATTTGTTATATAATATGTGTTATAAACATAGGGGTACATGTATCCTTTGAATTAGTGTTTTTGTATTCTTTGGGTAACTACTCAGTATTGTGATTTCTGGATTATAGTGTAGTTCTATTTTTAACATTTTGAGAATCTCCATACTGTTTTCCACAGTGGCTCCATCGGTTTGCATTCCCACATCAATGGTGCAAGAGGGTTACTTTTTCTCCACAACTTCACCAACATCTGTTGTTCCTTGTGTTGTTGATTTTAGACATTCTAAAGGTGTAAGGTGATATTGCATTGTAGTTTTTATTTGAATTTTCATGATGATAAGTGATGATGAGCATCTTTTTATGTGTTTCTTGGTCATTTCTGTTTTATTTGAAAAAATGTCTCTTTATGTGTTCTGCCCATTTTAATTGGATTATTTGTTTTGGGGGTATTGGTTTATATAAGTTCTTTATATATTTTGGATACTAATCCTTTATCACATATGTCACTTGTAAATATCTTCTCTCATTCTGTAGATTACCTTTTAGATTCATTATTTCCTTCACCATACAGAAGCTTTTTACTTTTATACAGTCCCAGTAGTTTATTTTTGCTTTTGCTTTTCTTTGCCTTGGGGAACCTATCTAGAAAAAAGTTACTATCAGTGTCAGAGAAGTTATTGGCTGTGCAGGAATTTTATGGCTTCAGGCTTTACATTTAGGTCTTTAATCCATTTTGAATTTATTTGTGTGTATGGTGTAAGAAAGTGTTCAAGTTTCATTCCTTTGCATATTGCTCTCAATGTTTCCCAGCACCATTTGTTGAAGTTACTGTCTTTTGCCCATTGGAAAATATTTCCTGCTTTGTGGAAGAAACCACCATTGCATTCAGTAGTCATTTCTCCTTAGTCTCTTGACTTTCATGATCTTAGCCCTTTTCAAGAGTACTGACCAGTTATTTTATAGAACTGTCTCTCAATTTGGGTTTGCCTCATGTTTCTTCACAATTAGATTGAATATGTATATATAGTCACCGTAGTTACATTACTCCACTGTAGTTACTTCTTTGCCTTTTCATTTACAATTAATACATATTTTGTGGGGAGATGCTTTGAGATTTGAGATTATGCAAATATCCTATTTCTTATCATACTTTCCCACATTATTTTCTGCTCCATTGGTGAATTTTGTCTGGAGCAGTTATTGCTATTCTGATTTTCTCTTTCCACTTTTCCTGGAATTCTGGAAGGAAAAACTTGTTCTTCCCTATTTATTTATTTATTTTATTCACGTATTTATTCATATAAGTATAGACTCATGCGTGTTTGTTTGATTCTATTGGGTAAAATCCTTTGCCATCATTTATTTTGCTGCACAGATTGTTTCAGCATCAACCGCTGGGGCCTCTCACACTGGCTTTATACCCCTTCGACATGCCCACATTATTATTTTAACATCACCTTGCAATCTTCTGTCTTGTACCTTTCCCTGTCCTAGTCCTGGAATCAGCAGTGTTTCCAAAGAGCTCTGGTTCTTTTTATTAGAGAATAGTTTAGAGAACTCATCTGCAGGCTTGTTGACTCCATCACTCCCTGGGTATCTTTGCCTCTTAGGCCTACTCACTGGACAAAGCTAGGAAATGTAAGTGCGCGTAGACAGACATCTATATCCATTTGCATATCTACTTATCTCAGTGCATATGTATATCTGTGTGTGAAAACATTTGTATTTACAAAACCGTGAGTTCATTTCTAATACCTCCGATTCCACTCCAATACCAAAAAGTTCATTTCACTCTTTTTTAATTTATAACTCCTTTCTCTACCTGTGAAAAATCTGGCTCTCATTAATCAAAACATACTTACCATTTCCTCAATCATAGCATATTCCTGATGTCATTTTAGAGTCACTAACCCTTTTGCCTACAAAATCAAATTTACTAGCTAAAGTACAATAGTTGTGTTTTGTTCTTTTTTGTCCATGGAAGCTCAAAAAGCTCTTTTTCTTTGTACATTTATACATATACATACTTGCTCTCTCACTTTTTTCTTTTGCAGAGTTTTATCGTTATTTCATAAACATCTTAACCTATTAATTTATAACATTAAATATTTTTTAACACTAAATGTTTTTTTAACATAATTTCTATGGCTGCATAGTTTATTTAATGACTCCGCTATAGTCAGACATTGTGGTGGAATTTTCTGTATTGTAAATTTTTAGTTATGATCATCTTAAATGTTGAGTTGACTTTTTACCAGAAGCCACCTGGTAAAAAGTTTTGTTGTAAAGAGATGGCAACCAGCTTTGTATCCTAAATCCTCTCATTCCTGCAATTTTTAAGACTGTGATAAAAATAAACAAGCCAGGAAGAGAAAAGAATATTAGGGTTACCAATGGAAATTTGGGGGAGAAAATCAAGAGTTGATAAAATTTTCTGCGGCTGATTGAGTTTTATAATTGTACCCTATTTCTCTCATTTGATAACATGGATATTGTTGGCCTTAAAAAAGTATTGGTTCAAGCAGTTTGCCAAGCTGCAGCCCTGCTGGCTGATTGAAAATTATACTACTTATTCTTCTCCTATCCCCCTACCCCCCCATGTTGCTTCTCCATGTCCTCATATCAGGGAGATCATATGATAGTTGTCTTTCTCCGATTGACTTATTTCACTAAGCATGATACGCTCTAGTTCCATCCACGTCGTCGCAAATGGCAAGATTTCATTTCTTTTGATGGCTGCATAGTATTCCATTGTGTATATATACCACATCTTCTTTATCCATTCATCTGTTGATGGACATCTAGGTTCTTTCCATAGTCTGAAACAAGATGGGATTGGGAGGGAGACAAACCATAAATGACTCTTAATCTCACAAAACAAACTGGGGGTTGCTGGGGGGAGGTGGGATTGGGAGAGGGGGAGCGGGCTATGGACATTGGGGAGGGGAGGCGAACCATAAGAGACTATGGACTCTGAAAAACAACCTGAGGGTTTTGAAGGGTCAGGGGTGGGAGGTTGGGGGAACAGGTGGTGGGTAATGGGGAGGGCACGTTTTGCATGGAGCACTGGGTGTTGTGCAAAAAGAATGAATACTGTTACGCTGAAAAAATAAATAAAATGGAAAAAAATAAAAATAAAAAAAAATAATCCACTGGGAAAAAAAAAAAAAAAAAAAAAGAAAATTATACTACTGCCCTCATGGGACATGAGCCTGACCTTGTGTCTATGTGTGGGACTCAGTACCACCATCTCTTGTCATAAATCCAGCTCTGCTCTTGTTTTAGAATAAGGTGCTAGGCAAGTCGCTTAAAGTAAAAGTGTCTGAGTTAAAATAACACCTTACAAGAACAGGGCATTAGTTACTGTTTATAAATTAAACAACGACTTGAGGACTCAAGGAAATAGGTCTGTTCCTTGCTTTATCATAGTCATTTACTCTAAAGCTTTTTTATGCCCCTTATTTTATAGAAACATACCATTTATATGAGCCATCATTTAGAAACACTGTAGTCTTGACTACCCATGTCCTAGGGAATCTTTCACAGAAGAAAGGCATAGTTGTGTAACCCTTTTCCCTGCTTGAAGTCAGAATACACTCTCCTTTCTTTTGTACCCATTTGAAATTACATATCAAGATCATTTGAGTCATTTTTTTTAGTTTGAGATATTTTGTAATGGTTCCTTTTAATATGTCGCTGTTACTAGTATTTCCATTTCCATCCTACTGAACAAAAATACAAGTAAAAATTACTGTGCATATCTCAGTTTTTAAAATCTGCTTTAAAAATTCTAATTTGTGGGGTGCCTGGGTGGCTCGGTGGGTTAAGGCCTCTGCCTTCGGCTTAGGTCATGATCCCAGGGTCCTGGGATGGAGCCCAGCATCAGGCTCTCTGCTCCTCAGGGAGCCTGCTTCCTCCTCTCTCTCTGCCTGCCTCTCTGCCTAGCTGTGATTTCTCTCTGTCAAATAAATAAAATATTTTTTTAAAAAAATTCTAATTTGTAAATTGAGTAATTACAGAATTGATTATTCTTGCCATTCACCTTTGAAACCCTCTTCTTGATTGTGTTAACTGTAATATATATTTGTAAAATGTTGTAAGTGAAATGACATACTTTCTGTGCTGGATGTGCCAAAGGAAAACTTATTTTTTTTTTAGCTTTTATGAGAATATTACAAATAAGAAGTATCAAAAATTAAACTGACTTGCCTAAATTTTCCAAATTTGACAGCAAAGCCAGAACTGCTATTGTCTGGTATTTTGATTATAGCTCTCTGCTGCTTTTTTAACAAGAGACAAAGAAATTGATGTTCAGAGAAGTTAAATAACTTTGTTAAGGGTGATTTGCCAAGGCAGTCCATACTGAAACCATTGGAATTACCAGGATTTTAAATCCTACTCTATTATCTCTGATCTTTTCTGAGAAGGGCTGTAAGTCTTTACATTAAAATCATCTTCATTTTTACTTAAAACTAAAACTTTAAAATCATCTTCATTTAAATGAAAATTATCTAAATACAGTAGTGAGCCAGACAGCATAAGGATATAGTCACTCCCACTACCTTCTGTTTGGTATTCATAGCAAAACTTCCCAGTAACTGAATGCTTTCAGGTGTTTCATGGAAAAAGGAAAACCGAGGCTGGAGGAGCTGACTCAGTGAGCTGAGAACCAGAGAGCTGTGTGCTTCTTAGTGCGCTTCTGTGGTCAGGTTGCTGGGTTATTTAGGAAAGCTTCTTTAAGATGTGGTAGAAGATAGATGGACTTATTGGCTAATGCTGCTGCAGCCTAAATTTAATAGATCAAAATATCTGTGTGTTTTTAATATTTATTTTAAAAGACTTTGGCATCGGTGCCTTTAAAGACTATAAGATGATTCTGTTATCTCGTGAAAGAACACACACAGAGAGACATGTGACGGCAGGTTGATTAGAAAGGGATCTAGAGAGCTTTGCTTCCAAATTTAAAGTGGAATTTATGTATGTAAATATCAAATTTGACCAGAATTATTTGGAGAATTATACACTATCCCTGCACCCCACACCAAAAAATCACTATATCATGATGGCCCATAAGGCAGACTGTCATTAACAATGATAGTGCTGAACAGTTTTTGAGAACTTTTCTTTGTACCAGGCTCTGTTCTACTTGCTTGGCATTGCATTTGTTATACTAGCCTAATGAAGTAGTATAATTATCCTCATTTTACAGATGAACACTAAGTAATTTTCCCAAGATCACATCCAAAAGAAAGAGTTTTCAGCATAGGTTGGGTATATGTAGTAAAGATATATCTCACCAGGTTCCCTTTGTCCTATAAGGATGAATTAAAAATTGTACTCATGGTCTAGTCAGAATTTGTTTTAAAATATGAGAACTTCACAGGAATTTCCACTTTTTTTTAAACCAAGAATTCCCACTAGACCATGAATAATATTTTTAAATCTTTTTTTTTTTTTTAAAGATTTTATTTATTTATTTGACAGAGAGAGATCACAAGTAGGCAGAGAGGCAGGCAGAGAGAGTGAGAGGGAAGCAGGCTCCCTGCCGAGCAGAGAGCCCGATGCGGGACTCGATCCCAGGACCCTGAGATCATGACCTGAGCCGAAGGCAGCGGCTTAAACCACTGAGCCACCCAGGCACCCTAGACCATGAATAATATTTTTAATTCATCACTCCCTTTTAATGTATAATCAAATCACCTCCTCCTTATTTATTCTTGTTCCCTTCAACAGTCTATAGTTACTTTAACCAGTTTCTAAGAACAACCTGTTAATATGGTTGATATTTGTAATAGCTTTATTATATCACACTACAGTGTGTAGTCGATAGGCTCTTTGCCTTTTTTATATCAACTGCTTATGCTCTTTCTCAAGGTTTTTATATTATTTTAGATACACAAGTGAATTAACCATTTACTTCCTCACATTCTCCCCTAAAACTGCAAAAATTGAAAATAATAGAGGAAAGACCAGATTGCTGCTACAATTGCCAAGGGAAAGAGAAATGCCAGCATAATTACAAAACAACCCTGTAATGTAGTATAGTTGTACTAGAGCAACCTATACATAGATTTACTATTAAAACACACATACACACATTTTATGTTTCTCTTTCATTCTTCAAAGTTTGCCTACACTGCTTCAGTTAGGTTCTTGGCTTCTTCAACTGGTTAATCACCATCACCTAATGGGGTTCCCATGAAGGCAGCCTTTGTCCATCGCACTGATTATTTTTGAGAAACTTCAAAACTTCTAGCAGCAATAAGCAATCTCAGCGATTCCTTGCCCCAAGATGCAGAGCTACCAACACCCCAAAAGATAGCAGACATGTGAAGTTCTGTATTTTGTATATTCTGCATACCAAGCAAGGCACATGTTTATATAGATTGAATTCTCATTCCATTGTCCTGATGGAAATAGGGAAAGGTAAACCAGGAGACCTGCTTTGGTAATAATCTAGGTGATTCAGTGCCTAAAAGCTGTGTTCTGGCAGGTAAATTTTCCATGATTTTGTAAATTCTTGCATCTAACTTAAATACAAGAGCTGCCTTTTCACATTATTTTTCTTAATGCCCAGGTCTTTGGAACTACTGTTTTCAGCCTTTCTTCCCTTGCACACAGGAAACAATATGTAGCTCTTATGCCCCTCAAATTAATGTTAACACGCTTTTTGTTCTTTTGGGTCTTTTTAGTACCGAAGCAAGGAGAATTTTTTTTCTAATTGTGATATAATTGACATACAGTATTTTATTAGTTTCAGGTGTACAAAACAGAGATTTGACATTTGTATACATTGCAGAATGGTCACCACAATAGTCTAGTTACCATCTAACATGTTCTAATAGGCTTTATCTTTTGTCATAAATGGTATTAGTCAAAAATAAAGGGTAGGAAGTGTATGACTTGAGTAGGTATTTATACTTCTCTTCAGTCAGAGACCCTTGGTAAATTTGTAAAAACTAAATTCTAAAAGTTTACTGGTGAAACTGTTGTTTAGCCCGATTTTAAACAATAATTTGATGTCTTTGTAAACCATGTCTGATAAAGTGTGTTACATTTCAAATAATCCGTGTCATATTTTTCCTGTAACCCACAGCTATTCTTTGAAAACACATTGCATTTTCAATCTATGTTTAAGAGACTTGAACTGATAAACGTAAGATATGTATGTTTGCACCTGTTGGAGTTAAGAACAGCAAAGAATAGGGTAAGAGAGAGGTGATGCAATGATATGCATATTTTTTCATTGACTTAATTCTTTTTAACAGAGAAATACTATGACAGTGGTTGGGTCTGTATTTCCATTTGTAGTAGATTAAAAAGCATAGAAATATTTGATGATGCCAGTAGATAAAACTGCCATGGAGCAAGACTAATGTAACCTTTGAGGAGTATTTACCTATGGGTACACTAAGCACATGCTCAGTGGCTTGTCAATGTATTGAAGAATGTCAGTGTCAATTAAGTGAACAAGTTTTAGAATCGTAGAGTCAAATACAGTTAGCCGAGAAAATAGGCCAGGTATTGCTCTGATTAACAAAAGAAGTACTTGGTCAAATCCTTAACCCAATACTTCTAAGAAATGTTTTGATATAGCAAATGGTAGATAAAATCTTCCATATATTCTTAGAATCCTTTCACACTTTTAAATGCTTATAATTAGACCAAATGAAAAGATTTTCTTTAAGTGGACAGTACAGCATAATAGACTTCAGATCATTTTGAGAAAAAGATGGGTAGATTATAAGTAAATAATTTCTAGGCTTCCAAAATTGAATTATACGTATTTAGCAATCTGTAATCTAAAGAACTTAAAAAAAATAATTAATTGCTGCAACTCAAGTCTTTAAAGGATCCAAAAATGAAAACTACACTATTGAGTTTTAAATATTAGATATGTTTCAAGGAATATTAATACTATGAGCATATATTTGGAAGATTTTGCATCATCCAAAGTAGGCTGGAACCTTATCAATAACTGTCTATAATCTCACTGACAAAGATGACTTGGACATAATTCTTGGCATGTAGTACATTTCAATATATCATGGTGAATGGAATGCATAAATATTTCACTTTTTCCTTTCTAGTTCTTTATTAGGAGAGGATTAAAAGGGAGATTTATTATGTGTGGATTCTCACAATGTTTTTGAGATTATCTGCCAAATCTGTATTGTCTACCAACAAATGTAGTCTGTTTATTATAAACAGTGACCTTATCAAATTCATGGAGACAGGGAAGTCTAATTCAGGCGGCTTTCCTGGCAAAACTACCAGGAGCTCAGATCTTGCCATGGAAGCCTGATGAAGTTTTGTTAATAGATGACTATTTAAAAGCAAATAATTCTAAATGAACTTAATCCTGAATGATTATTTTTCCAAATGCAGAGATCCACGCTGTGGTGCAGAATTACCATCCAGTTGAATCACTGTATTGTACATCTGAAACTAATATAACACCATATGTTAGCCATACTGGAATCAAAGTAAAAACTTAATAAATATAAAATCATTATCCTGTTGGTATTTATTTTTCCATGTATCAAAGATACATTTTAATTCCTCAGTAGAATACGAGAAACAACACTTAAAACAAGGTTACCATTCCCCCCTCCCCAAGAAGCAACACAGAGCGGATGTGTGTAGTATTTCCAAAACTAACACAAATGTGTGTGGATTTTGAGGTCTTAAACAACTTTACTTATTCTTGTGGATTTATAGGCAATCTCCCCTCAAGGACTGTAATATAATTTGGAAGGCTATTTCCCCCTGGGTGACTCCACCTGAAAGCTTTTGTATGACAATTTGGTGATGGTTTATTGATGATGTGATGCTATTATGAAGGATCCTTCTACCCCCAGATCCTCTCCTCATACCCACATAACAACCCTTTTCCCGGTTGGGGCTATAGGAAATGAGTAATGCTTAACCCATTTGTGTGATCAACTCACTTAAGCAGCTACTGTGAAATGTTAATCACAACTTTAATTTGTACTGCATTAGCATTTTGATTAACTTGTAGGCTTGCTAGCACACTTGAAGCGCTTTTACTCATAGTTACAGCTCGGAAATGACTTTTTGATTAATTAAGTTTGTTAGACAGCAGCTGAGCTTCCTGAATGCTAACCTTCTGGGGGTAAAAGTTCAGGAGAAAGTTACAGTGAACAACTGTTGCTATTGAAAAAGAGTCTTATAAATGTACTTATAGCATTTTAATTATTGACAAAATACTGTATCATTACTTGCAACTGACCTGAACCTTTAAAGGAGTATGCCTTTCTGTCAAGAAAGCCTTTTTTTTTTTTTTCCAGGTTTTCCCATCATTGTAAAACTTCTGGGAGCCCTTGAACCACATAGTGCATTTTCTAGCAGATGTCTAACAACAAGTGTTTTAACAAGCTGCTTTGGATGAATTTCCAGGTTTTTTTTTAATAATCTTTATATTTTAGAACGGTTTTAGATTTACAGAGAAGTTGCAAAGATAGTTCAGAGAGGGCCTACTCCTCTCACAGGCAGTTTTCCTCTAATATAGCTTCTTACATTAATAAAGTACATTGTCACTATTAATGTACCAATATTGATACATTATTATTAACAAAAGTCCATACTTAGAATTCTTTAGTGTACTTAATGTCCTTTTCCTTTTCTAGGATCCCATTCAAGATATCACCTCACGTTTAGTTGTCATGTCCTTAGACTCCTCTTGGCTGTGAGTTTCACAGACTTTGTTTCTGACGATCTTTCCATAGTATTTTGCAATTCTCATGACATTCTATAAGTAGTCACTTGACTTCTATAAATTAATGAAAATCCTTTTCTCTCACTCTAGACTAAATAAATCTTTCTCTTAAACTCTCTCAGTTTATTATCTTTATGTTATCTAATTTTAACAGAAGTAGCAACATTATCTAGCCATTTCAGCCTTTGTCATAATCTTATTTTCATGTGGTTGCTGCAGTCCCTACGCTATGACTAGGTACACAAGGATGAGTAGCAGGAGATGTGAGGGAAAAGAGAAAAAGTCCTTAAAGAGAGGAAAGGATAAAGGGAAGGAGAAGGGAGGGAATAAGTCAGAACGCTAAGGGGGCTGTGGGCGGAGGAGCTGGCAGTGCCGTCTAGCACCATATGTGCACTCTACAGCCCCAAAGCCTTGATGACACCAAGGACTAATTCACAGACTTTTCAAACTAAATGCAGAAATTTTTGAATAATGGGTCTTAGAGCTTCATCATATTATCTTCCTCTCAGTAACTTCTAATGTATATCGAATGATAGTTTTTCTTTTGCCGGTCAGCAATTCTGTTTCCTTCCAATGAAGTTGACTTCAATTCAGTCACAGTACTCAAAGTTCCTGTGTTACCCTTGAATTGCTTAAATCCGGAATTCAGTTGGATTCCAAAAGATATGTAATGCCTACCTATAAAATATTAAGATGTACTCATTACCAAATGATGGATTCAAATTCATTTTAAAATTTTAAGTTTTTGAGAATTGTATTGATAAAATTCATACAGAGACAGTAATTGATGAAATGCCTAATTATTTTGTCTGGAATTTGTGTTTTTCTGTTATGTAAGGGATAAAGGTTAGGTTAAATCCTCCTTGAAATAAGACAGGGTAGGGGTGCCTGACTGGCTTAGTCAGTAGAGCAAGTGACTTCAAATCTGAGGGTCATGGGTTCAAACCCCACGCTGGGTGTAGAGCCTACTTAAAATTAAAAAAAAAAAATTAATTAAAAAAAAAACAAAAAACAGCCGGGTGCCTGGGTGGCTCAGTGGGTTAGGCCTCTGCCTTCGGCTCAGGTCATGATCTCAGGGTCCTGGGATCGAGCCCCACATCAGGCTCTCTGCTCCGCGGGGAGCCTGCTTCCTCCTCTCTCTCTGCCTGCCTCTCTGCCTAGTTGTGATTTCTCTCTGTCAAATAAATAAAATAAAATAAAAAACAGCCAAAGTCAATTTAAATCTTTCGACAGTAGTGGAACATAATATAATGAACACAGGTAATTAATTGGAAAACCAAGATCAAGTCTTAATTTCATTTTGACTGGTGTGATTACATAGCCACTGAACACCTGTAAGCTTCTATTTCTCCATCTGTGAAAGGAGGATGGTACGGATGCCTTTCCTCATACTTGGTATTGTTATGGATTAAGGGTGAGCTATTTACGAAAGTGTATTATAGTCTGTGCATTCTTATACAAATATTTTACTCACACCATATATGCATATGGTCTATACAGCTTGACTTTAACATGTAATTCAGTGTTTGGGACTTTTAATAATTGAATGAAATTTTATCTGCCATAATACAGAGAGAGATATGTTGCCCAGCTTGCATTTTAAGTATAGTATAGTAGCAGAAGACAAGAAAATAGGTCTAGATTTGATAAATATGTCTTTTGCCGAAGTAGTAACACCACCATGAAAATGTGGTTGAATTTAAATGCTAAGACCAAGGCTGATATGCTTAGAGAATTCTTGAAATTGATTCAAAATAAATGTTCAAGACATAAGTTAGATTCAAGTCGTAAAGCATGCATTTGGCTCCAAGACTCCTAGAGCCTAAAAAATTTTTCCAGAAAGCATACATTTTCTAAACACTTAATTTTTTTATTGTTTTAGGAGTGAGGGGTGGGGTTGATTTTTATAGTTTGTGGTGGTGGTTGTTTTACTGTGGTATAAAGCCAAGTACCTCAGAAGTTCTTGAGTTTTTACCTGGACTTCTTACCTGGCTTCCCAGAGGCATCTCAGTTAAAATGTGTTGAAAACCAAGCTCATCACCTGCTCTCCTATAAGTAAATGACAGCTCCACAGTTTCTGTTAGTTATGATAACGTTTTAATTCTAGCATAACTTGATAAATGAACACAATGCTAGAAATTATATTTCCATCTTATCACAGCTGGAAATGGCAAAGAATTCTCAATCAATCATTTGAAGTTCATTTCAACTTGGTAGGAGAAAGCTTCATACACAGAGTCAGTGCCCATCCATTTTTCCCCTATACTTAGAATCATCCTAGTTTTGTCCTGCAAGTAGCATGTCAAGTAGAAAGTGGATGTGAGGTAAAGGGGGATTAAGTATTTGCCTAACGTTAATGCTAAGCTGCTAAAGAATTTCCAGAGTTCTATCTCCTCCATGTACTAAAAACTACCTTTGCTGTTGAGCATTAGATCTCTGTAAGAGACTTTAAGGTGATTTGGGGAACTGAGCCATGATCTCCAGCTGCTACCAAAGTCAGCCCCACTCTGTGGAGGAGCAGATACCTTATTAGCCTTTACCTATGAGGAAGATTGCTCTCAAAGACAGTGAGACACAGGTATTCCATCCTGGGCTCAGGCATGCAAAGGTATGTCAGAACAGGCTATCAGGACCCTCAGCTCCATTTACCTGGACCATACCCTGGCCTTAGCTTCTTTAGGTATCTACCTCTGAACAGTAACACAGGCTTACTCACTCACACTGAGATCCAAGCCCACATCCTCCAGCTCGGCCTGAGCCCCAGGGACTGTCGTTAGCCTTTTCCTCTGGCTCTCTTGTATTTGGACGCCTGTCCTGATGAACTGTTTTAGTCCATTCCATACATCTGCTCCTGACCTTGCATGCCCTGCCCCTCAAAGCCCTATACTACTGAGTCCAGAAATCAACACCAAAAGGCCGAAAGGAAATCTGTTAGAAATAATGGACTATTTTAGGGTGTTCTTTTCATCATATCACAGAAAAACTTTAAAAATAGACACATGTTTGTTAAGATTTACTGTGTTACTGGCAGTATATTAGATACCTTACATAGTACATTTTCTCACTGTACCCTCATAACAGCCCTGCAAGGAGGTATAATAAGGTATAATGCCCCCTTCTGTAAGTGAGAAGCCTAGAAGAGTAGGGTTAAGAAATTTCCCCAGATTCACATAGTAAGTGGGACAAAATTGGGACTTAAATCTATGTCTGTTTGACACTAAAACCTTGGAATTTTTTTCCTCGGCAAGTGTGCAATAACTTAGGCAGAATGTCATTATCATCACTGTAATTGGATTTTTACCAATATTTCTCAGACAACAAATGTTTTTTGAGTGCCCTGGGCTTGAGTTAACAGAATATTTCTAGATTCCTGCCATCAAGAAATCTGTAGCTTAAAGAGTACATGTGTAAACAAAGAATCACAATAGGATAATGGTGGCATGTGTCAAGAACAGCAGACTCACGGGAGAAGAAAGAAATATCTGCAGTCCACCTGGAAGAGTCAGGGAGACTCCACAGTAAGAAGTAGACTTTGAGCTAGACCTGAAGGATGAATAGGAATTTCCCAGGTAAACAAGTAGAGCAGGATTTGCAAAAAGAGAAGGGAAGGAATAAGGGCAAATGTGGAGAAATAGCAGGAATGTAGTAATGCTGTATTAGGAGTACAGGGAGGGAGGGGCCGGAGTGAAAATCTAGGACCAGCTAGATCACAGACCAGAACTATCATGCAGAGAAGTGCTGGCTTTGTCCTCTACATGGTATGAAGCCATTGAAGAAACCTGAGCAGACGAATGATATGATTGCTGTCTCCTCTCTGATCATTGGTAACCATATAAAATGTGGACTGAAGAAAAATTAGATGAGAATGAAGATAAAGGGGCAGTTATATTATTCCAGGTGATTGTTGTTGAAGGTCTGTGCTTAAGACAGTGATGGGGGCAGGAGGTAGGGAGCAGAGAAAACAGACCCAACTAGGGAATGATTGAACAGAGAGCAACATTCATTCACCACACTTGGGTAATCGCAAAACCTTTTTTCATCCCAGATTCTTGGTCTCTCTACCTGCTTTTCTCAAAATTAAAACTGGAGAAATAATAGTTTTCAATTCATGACATGGCTTTTCATTTACTTTATGTAAGCAATCACTTTGCATGATTTTTTACGTTTTCACATCTGGATCATACAATGAAAAATTGTGGGGAACGCTCATAAATTTTATGAAATCTTTCAACTTCATCATGAAAACTTCAAAGTTAAAAACATATGGTCTATCCATCCAGCTCTTCTTGTATGTGAGCTTTTGATCTGGAATTTATTTCCAGTCAAGTTATAATGTAAAATCACAAGTAAAATTGCCATAGTTACCCCACATTACAACTTCTAACACCATCGTGATACCACATTAGATATGATTATTCATTTCTTTTTTCTTTTCTGTTGCCTTACAGAACTCAAGAGTTGTGACTTATGAACTAATGCTTTTTTTTTTAATCATGATCTTTTGTCTCATATACTTCAAAGAAAGGCAAAGCATTTTAATCAGCTCTGCAGAGAAATGGGAAGAATGGAAGTGGATTTTCCCTAGATTGATGAACATGTACACTCATACATGTATACGCCTTGATATGCACACATATAAATGTATCTATTATACCAGTATGAGGCTTTATCGTATATGGTAGACTCATGGGTGCTAAAACCCACTTTGACCATTTTATCACATTAGTCATGAAAGCCAGAAATGTTGATGAATTTCCCTGTAATGTATATAAAAAGACAACAGATTAGTTTAGCCAGACGTTTTTAAATAATTTTACTGTTTGTTAAATTAGAGGACACAAAATAGGAAATTCAGAATTTAGAAGGAAAATGTGGCTGCCTCTGTCATATTAAGTACTATAACAAATTAATTTTGCTAGCATAATATGCCTTAACAATTATTTCTAAAATTGTTCTAATAGTTTGATGCAATATTTTATAAATATTTTGTTGGCGATGAGTCATTTACCATTTATACTATCATTTTCAGCATTTACTAGGTACATCTCTTTTATCTTCATATCTTCATTTCCCTAAAATAAGAGAATACACTCCTCAAACTGTATAGAGTAGCTGCCTCAGATCATGATATTAACTTATGTGTCTTTAAGTCAGCATTCTCCAGAATCTAATTTAATTGAAATAGCTTTGCCTGTGTAAACTTCTCCTTTGTTTAAATAAGATTTCACTGTTTAGTTTTGCCTTAAGCAAATGCAGCCGTTTGTCCATAAAACATTAGATTAAATGTATAGACTAATATGAATAGCTTCTCATCGTTCCACTTGGACCACTGGCAGTTGCCCCATTTGTAAGTACGTAGTATATTATTTTTATTGAAAACTAGGGCTCTGTCTTCAGCCTGCTTTGGGGAGAAAATAAATTTTTGGCAAGAAAACCTATTGCTTTACCATTATCGATATTAAATTTGGAAAAGACTTCCTGAGATTTACTCTTTAGGTGCAGTTTCTAATGTTTTTCATACAGTGAATTATAGAGATATTTGTTCATAAAGTACCCTGAGTCTTTCTCTTTGTTTTATTACTGGTTTCCAGTATAACCTGGCTATATTTGCTACCCTTAGAAAAGCTAAATATTTGGCACTTTATAAGAAGTAATGTGCAACAGATGCTACTGGGAGTTCTGGTTCGTTCTTTCCAATCCAACTGTGGTTTACTTTCTGGTTTTCATTTTGATTATAGCGATTTAGAGGTATAATGCTTATTTTGTGTTTGTTTGTTTTCTGTTAAGGTTAACATGAGATCCCCAGTGGAGAAGGCAAGTGCCATGGTATTCTTGTAATATGTGAATTTTTTTTTCCCCCTGTTCAGGCAATGCTGGATGTGGCTGCAAACCAGGGCTGGCTGGTGACAGCCCTCAATATCACCAATCTGGTTCAGATGGTGATCCAGGGTCGGTGGTTAAAGGATTCTTCTCTTCTTTCAGTACCAAACATAGAACACCACCATCTTCATGTTTTCAGGTAATAATTGTAATTTCAATTTAATGGGCTTTTTTAATTTCAAAAATAATATTTTCTTTACATGTGTGGTCACTGGAATTTCATGTTGTGCCTAGGATATTGATTCTTTACAGCTAAAATGCCTGTTTCCCAGAGGGAAACAGGGCCCAGTGATCTCAGCTGGAATTTGATCATCTACCACAAGCTGAATCACAATTCATTTTAACCTTCCCTTGTTTTCTGTTTGCAACATTACATTCATTTCTATGTTAACTGCATTTATTCCTTTACAATATCAGCCTTTATTTTGAAAGAAGTTACGAAAGTGCTCTGTGATCTAAACCAAAGTAAATGACCAGTTTCTCGTATTGCACCATAGATTTGAGGGATCTGAAATCCCCTGTCAGAGGTAAATTGTACATCTACAAAATGTCCAGAACTGGGTAGTTATATATTCTAGCAGCCTGAAATAGAACCTGTACTAAAAAGAAGGGTTTCTGTTATCATCAGATTACTTAACCTGTAAGTCCTGTGTACATAGCTGCAAATATTTTAGCAAGAAAAAGAACAGTACAATTTACAAGTGTTTAAATGAAAGTGTTGGTTTCACACCAGTGTTTCACTTTGGTTGAGAGATACTTTGCAGCAAAATGTTGGTTCACAGTCATGGAGACAAACAGAACAGTGTGACTGTAGGTTGCCATTGTGTACCCATTTCCTCCTGTCAGCTGGACTAAGGGGTGCGCTCATTTGAGGCATCTAGATACAGATGCCAACCAGAACCTCACACACACATGGGGGTCCCCTCAGAAAGTCCTTCAGTTGGACTCAAGTGTACTGGGTTCCAAAGCAGTTATTTCCATGGTGCTTCAGTTCCCACCATGGATGTCCTAGACACTAAAATGAACATTCAGAGAGTGAGTCACACCAGCAGCAGGTGGCATGAGGAGAAAAGTAGACACCACATGTCTGCAGCTCAGTTTCAGGAACCCTTCCAATACGGTACTAAAAGTTACGAGAGTTGGGTTTCAACAGTAAAGTAGGTACATAAGGGTACTGTTGTAACACAGCACGCAGATCTGTTATGGAAAGCTGCTTGGGGTCTAGGAGATTTGATCCACTTCTTTGCTGTCACCCTGAAAAGCACTATTTAGGTGGACTGTGCTCTTGGGGCTCTGCCACTATCGTGCTTTAGAAATTTCAAAGATTCCCAAAATGTGCTTTTAACTGTATGTTCCCAACAACTTAAAATGAAAACTTTATTCAAGTAATTGTGTTAGAGACACTTGCCTGCATCCATGAAAGAGACCTCCCAGGGCTCCAGTTCAGTGCTTGAACCACATAGAAGCACTAGTATACATTAGTGCCTTCGTATAGACATGCACCCCTTCCCTGTAAACCCTACGTGTTACTGAGCTCACATTTGATTTATGCATCTTATGTCATAATAGCCATACTGCCTTGGGTTGATGTATTAGACAATCTGACTGATTTTAAAACTTAATGATAATGGCTATTAATGATAATGGCTATTATTATCAATGGCTTTAAAAAGTTGGATAGTATAAAATGGAAAAAAAAAAAAGTTGGATAGTAGTCTTCGTTTTTAAAAAAAAAAAAAAAAACTGTCCTCATTAGGTAAACGACCAATGTCAGGAATTCTCATTTGCTCTATGAAAGAATTTGGTTAATGCTGGTATTATTTCCCAGGAAATGGAGCCCAGGTATAAAGGGCGGACGTGGTGGGGGCCATGGCGTCATCGATTGCCTTCCGGAACTGATCCATGCCTGCGGAGGGAAAGACCATGTATTCAGCTCCATGATGGAAAATGAGCTGCCAGCTGTAAAAATGAAGCAGGTCAGGCCATTATTTCTGTGTTTCGAAGCTTCCTTACTCTGTCTGGGAAATTACACCAAGAGTTTTCTAATTCAAAGCATTGGTTTTGGGATCAGACTCACCCGGGTTTAAATTCTGTATGCCATTTACTGTTATTATGAACATGGACATGGACGCATCATACCTGTCTCATGAAGCTTTGTGAAAATGAAGCAGGATATTAGTATTTCAGCTGCCTTATGCAGTTCCTAATATAGAACAGAATTTAATAATAATATTAAAAATAATTACAATAACAATACTTAGTAGGAGCATTGGCATTATTGGAAGTTGATTCAGTATAATGCTATTAAACCAGCTTAGAAAGGTCTACAGTAGCTTGTCTATCACTCACCAGGCTGCATTACCCACTTGGTATAAATTTCAGTTGGGTAGACTTTCATGCAGTTCCCTCAGTTACATTCTTATACCCTCCCCTTTTATTTTAATCACTTTATTGTTCCTAGATTCTAAAGTATTTCCTTAAGTAAACTTCTTATTTGTACACCATATAACTTAGATAGAAAGCTAAATCTGTGTTGTAAAAGACAACATAGGTCATGTCTCCAAATTCTCTTTGGAAAGGCCAAAAATATGAATGAACAATGCCAGAAATATTTGGCATATATAGACTTTTAAGTCTTAAGCAGTTTTACCCTAAACATGTCAAACATTCAGGATTTATAACATAATTAACATATTGACTTGCAAATGCAGGTATTAAAGAAACTTCCAAACCATGTCGTTCTTTTTTTTCCAATGGAACTTAGTTTTGAGTAACTTAAAAATAAGTAGTACAGGCATTAAAGTCTGATTGTTCAATTTCTGTTGAACTCAAAATTGGCAAAGAAACAACTTAAATATTCATAATAAGTGCCTACTTTTCTCACTAAATTACCATCAAAATTATGAATAAAAGCAATATATTTAAACCAAAACAAGGCTTCTGTTAGCAACAACAGATTTCTAACCTAACATACACTGATTTCAAGCCAAGTTTTAGATGTGATGAAAAATTAGAACATTGTTATAATTAGTTCAGGGAGAACTCAGAAGTAAACTTACTTAATTTATTTGCATAAATTGCCATTCTGTTATCTTTAAAACCAAATGCAAATTGGCTCAGTCTGATATGATGATGGTTATTTGGCTCAAAAGTGCTTCAATTTGCAGAGCAATCTGGTGTCGGCTCTGCAGTGAGGCGATCCCAGGTAACATACAAATCCTGAATTATTCCAGAAATTAGTATGTTTAAAGCATCAATTTAAGTGCTAATTGCAGTAGTAATGAGAAAAAGCAGTACGACTGTGAGATTTGCATCTTCTACCCCATCAGTATGCCTGGAACGGCTGCTGACTGGCAGAGGATTTGGTTGCTAATTAAATAATTGTATGCATGGCGGTGCTCTTGCCTGATTCAATAGATGAAGATTAATCCTCAGATAAATATGTTTGGCTGGTATTGAAATGTCTTAGCAGTTTCCTTAAAAATAGCTTGTGTTTTTTTATGTGTGTGTGTGTGTGTGTGTGTGTGTGTATACATACACACACCCAACAAATATATGTGTACACAACAAGGATGAATAATAATAATATGTGCTACAAAAAAGATCACATATACATAAAAATCAGATCTGATTTTTGGGAGCCTTGTAAAGTAAAATCCCAACAAGTTGCTAATAACTGAAAACACCTTTGGTAACTAACTTAATAGTACACGTAAAGAAACATGGTCTTGCTTTATGCAGTAAATGTTACTTGTGTTGTCTCACCAAGTTAAATGCTTTACAAAAATTGTGTATTTAGGTGTCCCCTTCATCACTCTCCCACTCTGGCCAGGCTTAGAACATCAAGTGGTATAGCTTCTATACTCAGTAACTCTTGATTCTAGCAGGGGATAGACCATCTGTTACCTTGAAGCACAGTGTAGACCATTCTTTAGCTTGGCTATTTCAAGATCTATTCCAGACATAATTTCAGATTCACAAGACAAGTTATAGGATTGTAGGTGGATTGAAAATTTGCATTAGATTTACATTTTTTGAATTCCTAAGGGGTAGTTTGATTCATCAAGGCTACTTCATTCCAATTAGGTACACTAGGCAGCACTGAAGTCTTAGCAAACAGAACATCAAAGCCTATGAGGAAATCTATGGTATAGAGTTAAGAAAGAAAAGAAAATACAAAATTAAACTATTCGTGCACTTTTAAAAACTTAGAAGCTAACAACTGATAAAACCAACCAATATATTGAGAAGTTTTCTTGACTGATAGTAATATTCTAAATAATTAAAAGTGTTGGGAAAAGGTAACAGTGTTATCGGATAACGTTAAGTTTATTTTGTTACATCCTTTCTGTAGACTTAGAAATTCATTTGTCAAAGATGAGCACTTGCTATAAGTATACTGATTTCTCAAAATGCCTTTCAATTTAAAGAGCAAGAATAAAATTGGTAAAATATTTTCTACCCTTTAATATGCATCATTTTAATTGGTGTTCTCAAAATAATGCCAAAAGCACATATTTATTTCTAGAAGGGCCCTTACAGGGTTCTTTGTGATATACAAACATGTGGAAATGTTTTCCTCTCAGAATAAATTTGGAATCTGAACAAACAAATCATTTTGTACGGTCAGTAGTCCATGAGTGATGCTGAGTGACATCAACAATTGCATCACAACTTTTTTTTTTTTTTCAAATTGTCTATCCCCCAGTAAAGCCTCTGCCTTAGAAGTCATGTATATGTTACACCAGATGTTCCTCTAAAGCAGACCAGCTGAAAACAAACTTTTTTTTTTTAATTTATTATTGAGTGTTGTCAGTAGCCACTCGATATCTAGGCGGGATTTATAGTGAAGGACTCACATGACACGTTTAGCAAATGATTAATAATTTCCTAGTTGCTTTTAAAAGGACTTTAAACTACAGAGATTAAAAGCACACTATTTTTACCCACCAACAAATGAGTACAAGAAAAACTCGGAAATCTGAGAACTGTGGATTGTGTCAGTGTCGATATCCCATATCAATATTGTACGTTAGTTTTGAAAAATGTTACCGTTGGGGAAACTGGGGAAACAGTGCACAGGATCTCTCTGTATTATTTCTTACAACTGCAGTGGATCTAGATGAATCTCCAGACAAAGAGGCTGATTTTTTTCAAAGCACAGTTTCTTGATCACTGCATTTCCCATTAACCCTTCCTTATTATTTTTCTTCTGTTTTTTATTCAGGCATGGAATTTCTTATCCCGCTTGCCCGTGATAGATGTTGGCTTAAGTGTTAAAGGCTGGTGGGATGACTCAGTGGAGGGACACGGTGAACTCTCTATCACAACCCTGACTTCAGACAAACGAAATGACAACAGGTGGATCAGATTGCACGCTGATCAGGAGTATGTGCTTCAAGTCAGCCTGCAGCGAGTACACTTCGGGTTCCCCAAGGTATGGTGTTTGGTTTCCATTCTCAAATGCTTCACACCAGATCCCGGCATGCGCCACTACACATATCTTTTATATTACGAATGTGTCCGTGTCACTGACGAATCCTGCTTTCTCAACTGGCCTTAAGCAGCGAGAGTCAGTCTTCTGGAACCAGTCCGTCCTCATGGGCCACTTGTCAGCCCCAGAATATGCACCTTACATAATACTGTCTTGCCTGGAGTCCTGTGTTCATGGGGTCTGTTTACTCAGGCCGGCTGAATTTCCTGGGATTTGGAGTACAGATTCTCTGGCCCTACTTATCAGACTGGCTGCATCAGAATCTCGGGGGAGAGAAATCTCAAAATCTGTCCTTGTACCCAGCACCACAAAAGATTTTTAAGGACATTAAGGTTAGAGAAGCACTGCCCACGGGCACTTTGAGACATAGAAACCACAGTTAGCTAGGTGTACAGGAGGGCAGAGCTTTTCTACTCAGCGCTGTGAGTTTGAATAAGACACAAAAGTGTCTTATTCTGTGCCTCAGTTGCCACATCTTCCTGCTTCCTTCACTAGAACGCACACGAGAGAGCTTTGCCAGTGTTCATATAGGCAACAGATCTACAACATGCTTATTTTAAATTACTCTGGTCTTTTCTGTTACCTATGACACAGAAACTTAAACATTTGGCTGCCTAAGAATATTAGTACAGAGCATGTGAGCAGATTGGTTTTTAGTACCATAATAATTGAAATAAGAAAGAATTTGTCTTCTGTGTCACCCCATGCCATCAGGGGCATTCCCATATCTAAAATAAGTCCTCAGATGAAGGAGGGCACGTGATGTGATGAGCACTAGATGTTATATGCAGCTAATGAATCATTGAACACTACACCAAAAACTAAGGATATACTCTATGTTTGCTAATTGAATTTAAATTTTAAAAATAAAATAAAATAAACCCTCAAGAATCAGGCTGTTGTTAATGAGTACTGTCTGCTCTGTTTCAAATACAGAGCGGGCAGGAGCTGTCCGTCATTACATATTTTTAGCACTGTGCCTTTGGGTCCCATCTCATTTAATTTCTAATTCTAAAAATCAGTCAGTTTAAGTATGAACTGATTGGCCGCTGATAGTCCAGAGGCTTTAATATGAGCATTTTTAGATGACCTAATTTATCCCAGCTTACAAAAAAAGATAGTAATAATCATACAGATAAAATCATGGGAAAACAACTAAGATTTTTCTACCTTACCATTACTACTTAAAAATTAGACTTAATCATACTAGACTTAATCATACTAGAAAAACTCTCAATTTGTTCTAAATGCTGTAAAAATGCATTGCTCTCAGACTCATTTAAAATGTCTTAAGTGCAGCATCTCCCTCTAGAATATTTAATGATGTGTGATTGAGAGCATGTCATTATTAGTAAATTTTATGCCATAATGTCATTGTCTTAAAAGAATCACTGAAATAATCTCATATTTCGTAAAATCCATCTAAAGTAAAGACTTCAAGTGCTGCCATTATGGTGATGTAGGTTCTTGGATTGTGGTGATTAATGTATTTTACAAATCGCTTGGCTTACAATTCCCATTCCTCGAAGAAAGGATTTTTTAATATTGTCATATTAGAATATGTGCTTTTTTATGTGAGTTTTATTCTTGGGTCGAGGGAAAGTATTTATATTACATAGTCCTTATTATCTTGAGGTCCAGGGTCTAGTCTTGATGTCTTTTTTCCCCTAGGTATCAGTTTCTTTTGAATAAGGCTTTGGAAGATTTAGTTAGCATGATTATATCTCAGTTCGTTCATCTGCAGTTGGGATATTAATATCACTTATAAGAATGATGTGAGAATTTACTAATTTGATAATAAGATTCAGGGCTTTCTGTTCTAACTGAGCCAAATATTCTGGTGGTTATAGCCACAAAGTAGTATCTATAATGTGCTTCAAGATGCCTGAGAAATAGTAGGTGATAGCATATCAAAGACACCAAACCAGAAAATTTAAAACATCCCAGATAGATATACTGAACCATGTAGATTTATGGCCATCAAGGAAAACAACTTAGCCTTTTAACCACAACCAAGGGGCATAGAAAGTCTAGACATTATTAATGGTTTATCTTTTTTTTTTTTTTCTGGTTTACAGGGAAAGCAAGACAGCCATGCAGTTACCCCCCGATTTCCCAAATTAAAAGATGAAGGATGGTTTTTGATACTAGGAGAAGTGGATAAGAGAGAACTTATCGCTTTGAAAAGAGTAGGATATGTTCGAAATCATCACGTTGTTTCCATTTCTTTTTATACGCCTGAACTACCTGGAAGGTAAGCCGAACCTCAGCACCAGAGTTCTGCAAGAATTAAAGATGTCTGTGTTTTACGTTTTGTTCTGTTTTCATGTTTTAGGTATATCTACACACTCTATCTCATGAGCGACTGCTACCTCGGCCTGGACCAGCAGTATGACATTCATCTCAATGTCACACCCGCGAGCATTTCCGCCCAGGTCAACGAGGAGGTCTCTGAGGCCTTGACTGACCTGGAAGTGAAGTAATCTGACCCGAACAATCTGTCGGAGAGAAGTGGTTAAGAAGTCTGACTGGTCATTCATCTAGATGAAGTCGAATTACTTGATATTTGCCTTGGTGGAATCAACTTCTGACCTCAAGACACCCAGGAAATCGACAGCGGCCGCAGTATTGACTCCAGCGACACAAGGCTAGCTGCGGCGCCTTCTCACAATTGTTGCCTTTTAGAGTGTTGTCTTTATGGGTTTCTTGAGATGTGAAATGAACACGCATGTAGGAGAAACTTTGTGTCTATTGAGATGAGCTTTAACAATTACCCATCCAGTTTTGCATCTCACAGTATAATGTTTACAAGAATGTTGGTTCATTTTTTTCTAAGGGAAGCTACACTGAGGCGTGACAGTGTTCAGGTTTGTTGTAAGAGATTTCTAACCCTGCAGCATAAGACACATTAAGATAAATCTGTATGGAGGCACATAATGTTGGTCGTTAGCAAAATTTATACTTGGATCACATGTAGTTTCAGAATTTCTTATAGTCAAAAATGTTAATAATATATGATGTAAAATTATATTGCAGAGCCCAATGATGATAAAGAACACCGGATACACTGATCTTATAAAATGTAGATACTGTAACTGGTGGAAATAAAATGTTGAGAGTACCACTTCAACACAGACTGATTCGATTATCTCTCCTGCTTCCTTCTCATTTATTCCCCCTTACTCTTCTCTTCCTTTCATGACCTGTACTTCAAGACTTCACTTCCATTCTCTTTCTTATATATTTATTTACACAAGGAGAGAAGTACAGTCTAATTCGTGTTGTAATATGGACCGACCACACAGTACTCTTTTTCATCTTTATACTTACCAAGACAAGTCTGGGCAAACACAGAACATTTCCAACCCCTACAGGTATGTTTTCACTTGCGATAAAGGAAGTGTCTCTATGTCCATACGGTTTCCATCGTGAAAGATACCTTTTTCAAACTAAAATTTTGTTAGAATCCGATGTCTATGTAGGATATAGTCTAGTAGAATTATATTCTACCCTTGGAAAGTAATTTCAGTTGTTCCTGGTCCTGCAATGAATCATTGTAAAATACTTCCCAGTGTAACGACCTCAAGTACTAGAATTTAAAAGTTTTTCATAAACTAGAATATATTGCTTTTGTTTTCCTTTTCCATGCTGTAAAATAAGAAAGAATGAAAGTGGGGTGGGGAGACCAGGCGTGCAATTTGCAGAATTAAATCTGAATGACTAATAGGAAGATATTGAAGTACAGTGGGTATGAGGTGTCTGAAGGGCTCTTGTCTCAGAAGTTTACTTCACATACATAATATGTGCTTTTCCTAGGGTGGTTTATTTGCTAATGGAAGTTCATACCTTAACCCCTGTTTTAGTAGGATTAAATGAAAATGAAAGGTTATAGACAAATGGTCACCAATCTATGCAGAAAGCTGAGGAGGAACATTCTTCTAGTCTTCATGTTTATCAGCATCATTCCTTTTTGTTGAAAGACCTTGCAGGTGTGGGGAGGTAGGGGGTCTGTTTCACTGGGCCTGTGACACAGGACATAGGAGCAGTAAGAAAGAATTTCTGTTCTGTCCCCCAGAGACAAGGAAAAATGTGACCAATTAAATTCTAAAATTAAAAGTGATCAGTTTGCAATAAGGGGCAGAAAACACTAGTGAGGCAAGATGTGCTTAGATGGAAACATTCCATCCCAGTAAGTGATGAACGCTATTTGTCTCTGACTTTATTCTCGCTCATTACTCAACCAAAATGCTAGTGTTAAGTGTGCATTCTAACAGGACATGTGCCAACATAATCAGACTAATTTCATATTCCATTTTATATTCCTCTGGATTTCATCAAGTTCAAATAATTGAAATGCCAGTCAGATATTCATTCTAGGTAGTATGTTGAGTACTCTGATACCCACATGAATCAGAAACATATCCTGCCCTTAAGGCAGCCTGGTGATGAAAAGACATAGATAGTTCTAATAAAAAGTAATTGCAGCAGCGAGATACTATTTTTAAAAATCACGAAAGGACAGGGGCGCCTGGGTGGCTCAGTGGGTTAAGCCTCTGCCTTCGGCTCAGGTCATGATCTCAGGGTCCTGGGATCAGGTCCCGCATCGGGCTTTCTGCTCAGCAGAGAGCCTGCTTCCCTCTCTCTTTCTGCCTGACTCTCTGACTACTTGTGATCTCTGTCTGTCAAATAAATAATTTTTTTAAAAAATCATGAAAGGACATGTAGGCCGGGATTTGAAGATGGTTAAAATTGTGAAGGCAGAGATGAAAGAACATTCCAGGTAGATCAGCATTAACAAAGGCTCTGAGATAGCTTCGCCTAGGATGTTGGGCTGCCCTTTCAGAAACATGAAAGGAATCAATAGGCAAGAAGGATGGAAAAATCTGGAATGACCTTGAGTTAGAGAGTAAGGATAACAAATCTTATGTGTATACAGTATAATTCCTTGGCAGGTCACCAGAGAAGATTATGACAACGGACATTCTGAGAGTGGAACAAAGATGAAGTGGAGGCATGAGCTAGCTGCGAGCCTGGGAAGGCACGCATCTGCGCCTTAGGTGGGTAATGTGTACCGAATACTGACGAGAAGCCCAAGAAGTGAGAACCAAATCAAGGGTTCTGGTTCTGTGGATAGTAGGTCATTAATGGTTGTTAAGAGAGTAATTTCAGCAAAATGGGGAAGGAGAAAGCTTAGATTGCATAAGGTAAAGCCTGAATGGGCAATGAGAAGGGACAGACACTAAGTTCATAGACTTCACTCTGCAAAGGTCTAATGAGATGAAGCGTGTGGTGATAGGGAAGACGTTAGTTGGTAAAAATCAGAAAGCCTGTTTTCTTCCATCATTTTCTCCTGCAACTCCCACTCCTTACATATACATTACCACCTCTGAACTGAAGCTAAAATTCCTCAGCCACGCTCCCAAAACTACTTGGGTTGTTCCTCAGACTTATCCCTGTTCTCCCTCAGGGCAACATGGACTCCAGTTCTCTCATAAACAGGTCCTCCTGTTTCTTGCTACATTTAGGAACAATTGAAATTCAAGTGTCAGAAACAATCCCACATTCCTACAACCCCAACACAAGAATACAGGACCTTCAAGCCTAACAATGAGTTGACATGGATAAGGAACCGTCCTCTGTCTGTACTTCCCAAATTCCATGGTCAGCTTTTGGATGGGAAGAATACAGTGACAGGATATTTAATCACCAAAACTGATCTGTTTCCTCTTAACCTTCACACACAAATGATGCAACAGAGTGAAAATCTACAAGATAGACCCTTGTCCTCAAGTTTTGATGTTCCCTTTTGGTATACTAGTTGCGTTAGAAAACTGCACATCACTCCCCAAGAATGCTCTCCACACACACACCTCTGGCTACCTTGGAATCATTCTGACTCCCCTTTTCTCCCAACTCGTACCTAATTTTCCCAGAGACCCTTTTAGCTTTACCTTTAAAATCTATCCAGAATCCAACCGTCTTTATTGCTACCACCCTCAACCACACCACATCCTCCTGCCTGGTCTCCATGCTGCTCCTCTTGCCCTTATAACATTTTCTCTGCACAATGAACATTCTTTTGAAAGGTTTAAGTCTGATGATCAGCCTGCTCTGCCCAAATCTTACAACACCATTCCATCAGAAGAAAAGCCAGACTCTTCATAGTGCCTACAGGGTACTGCGTGGTCTGCGCCTCCTCCCCTAACTGCTCCTGACCGCATCTCATCACTCTCCCTCCTGCTCACTCCTCACCAACCACAGTGGTCACCTTACTGTTGGTGAACATCATGCACGACCTTTGCTCTTGCTACTCCCTCAGTCTTGATGCTGTTTCCCCAGACATCCACAGGTCTAACCATCTTAGCTTAAATGGCAGCAGTACCCAAGCCCACCAGTCTTCCACATCTTCCTTTGTTTTTCTCCATTGTTCTTATCACCACAGAAGTATTTGGTTTTTGTTAGTCTCTCCTGACTAAGCTTTAGGAAGGCTGGGATTTGTGTTCCTCCAATGCCTGTTACATTATCAGGACCTAGAACATTACCTGGCACGTGGTAGCTGTTCACTAAATACTTGCTGAATGACTAAATGAACATGAAGGATTCTAAAACAGCACATCATACTCTTCAGCTGACTCTTCTAGAGATTGCAACTACTCTCACAGATTCACCAAGAGCAGAGTACTTACCTGGACTTTTTATAACGTGCCCACAGAGGAAAGGGATACTTAGGTTAGTTGGTAGTTTTATTGTCACGATGACTCATTATTTATGGAGAAGAAGAATGAAATATTTTTGTGTAACAATGGATCTTGGATATTAGAGTCATTTTAAAACTTCAAATTATCTGGGGCGCCTGGGTGGCTCAGTGGGTTGGGGCCTCTGCCTTCGGCTCAGGTCATGATCCCAGGGTTCTGGGATCGAGCCCCGCATCGGGCTCTCTGCTCTGCGGACAGCCTGCTTCCTCCTCTCTCTCTCTCTCTGCCTGCCTCTCTGCCTGCTTGTGATCTCTGTCTGTCAAATAAATAAATAAAAAATCTTTAAAAAAAAAAAAACTTCAAATTATCATAAAACCTTTCCAGCCTAAGGTTGTATTCTTTGTCTTCTCTTACCAGGTAGCTTTCTTTCCACCATCACTACTGCTAACTATTCACAGTGAAAGGATCCCCAAACAGGAACTCCATATGCTCGAAGAATATGAACTGATAATAACTGTGGGCCTTCTTTCTTTCAGAAATAATCCAAACTGAGTAGGCAAAGATGATTTCATGACCCAGCTTCTTTAAAGAGGAAAATCTAGGGGCATCTTGGTAGCTCAGTTGGTTAAGTGTCTGACTCTTGATTTTGGCTCAGGTTATGATCTCAGGTGAGAACGAATCCTGCATCTCCCTCTGCTCCTCCCCCACACCCCACTCGTGCTTGCTCTCTCTCTCTAAAATAAATAACTAAATCTCTTCAAAAAATGAAAAAGAAAACCCTGAAAGAAGTCTTAAATCTTCAGACTGAGTATTAGTAAATGCAAAAAAATTTGGCTTCCATGATATGTATTGAGCCCTTAGGTTAGCTTTCTTAATCTGCTTTCAGAAATCTAAATTCTAAATCTAAGCAAAGCAAACAGATAAAAATTTGTAGTTTAATGAGTTCTAGTTATTTTAGGGTCCTCAGAAATTCTGAGAATAATTATTGATTACAGGTTGTCCAGGAAGCCTGATGTTAAATAATGGAGAATGGTTGCAGTGACTTCCAGAAAGTTATTCCCACAATTTCAGCCCCGGCTCCTTTACTTTTCATCATGAGCATTCTGTATTACCCCTGGAAAATAAAATTCTTCAAATTTGAGGCTTTTAAAGGAGATTTCAGGGATTCCACTTTGCTTGAAAATTCTTCCAAAGTCTTTTGCATGTCAATTTGAGAAGGATCTTGGGGTACTGTTGTGAGGTTGGATCCAGTCTTACCCAGGGTTAAGATTTAGGCCCAGAACAGCTGCATCTGAATGGATATTCAAATTTTTATTTTTATTCTTTGACTAGCCTGTGATTTGGAAAATATTTCTAAAATGCATATGATTAAAGTTTCATAAGTAATACTGTATCTATAAATTAATATTAATCAGTTCTTTATAGAGAAGTCCTGGAGAAGATGATGGACTGCAAATCCATATTTGGTTGAGCAGAATCACAGCACCTCCTTGTCATTAGAACTTCTTTGAATCCCCAAACCCGTGTTTCCTTACTAGTCATCTTGATTTTATTTGGATTTCTTAAACTATATAGACACCCGCCATGCCTATCCATTGAAAACAAATACAGTTACCTTGAATGATTGCACCCTTTGATTCCAAGTCATATTGAAAGCAGTTTTTATAATTCGAGGATTGTAGGACTGATCTAAGATGAATTTTATTCCAGAGCTTTCAACCCTCATGGATCCTGGAATCAGAAGACTGCACTTTGTAGGGTGTGGCGGGCTGATCTAGAGTGGTTTTAGATCTCCCTAGAGTTTATCGGGTCCATATTTCCCAGTGGCCTCGAAAGTGCCAACCATTCAGGAGGAAATGGAGCTTCTGAAATAATCACATAATTCCTGCAAGTGAAAAGGCTAAAACTGAGTAATGCTGGCTGCCATAAAAATGAAACTGCTTTTCTCATGGCTTGTAAATCAACACCAAACACGATTAGAAATGGGAGATTCCAAAAATGTTCTTCATGGTGATACATCAATATTGGTGCATATTTTCCAAAAGTAATAGTCTAAAAGGACAAACTGTATTTGGATGCATAAGTCTAGGTTTGTGGCTGCTTTTTAGTCAAATTGATGCAGGGTTATTAAAAACAAAATACCACAATAGACCAGCAAAAAATAAAATGGGTGTGAATTACAAAAGAGAAAGTTTGGATTAGGACAAAATAAACTTCACAACACTATCATAAAATAATGAATAAGCAGGCTACCACCAGAGATCTCCATTAATCAAACATTATCTGCTCCAGCATTATGTTGTCTTTCCATGAAACCAGATCACACTTGAAACAAGTCATTGCATGGTTCTTCAAATGTCTGAAATTGATACTACATGAGAGTGTCTAATAGCCATTCAACAGAATGCTAATGATGTCAGTGAACCTTTAAACAAGCTCATCTAATTACAATACCGAAACAAATGGGTGGTATACCAGGAATATGCATCTTGGCAGTGTTACTTCAGCTGGGTATTACCAGAAAAGATGCTCTATTTCCTATTACAACAGTTTCACCAAGAATCTGGAAGGAATAGGTATGGATTAAAAAGAAAAGCTGGGTTTGTACTATTAAGAGAAGCAGTTTACATTCTTTGGATTTCAGTTTGGGTTTGGTTTTTTTGGTTGGTTGTGTTTTTGTTTTTTTTTTTAATTAAGTTTCTGTAATGCCACCTTACACCATGTTATATTTGGTGACCCAAGCATATATTGGAAGATTTAGGACAATATATCTGATCAACTCTTCTGTTTGCATTTCTTACCTCCAAAACAGAGGAAATACCTACCTAGGCTTCCTCTTGTAGTGGTTGGCTCTATGGTGATGAGAAGGGCAGTGAACTTCATTGTTGTATACACAGTGTCTGGTACAGCAAGTATTTTATCAATTTCACTTAATGAATCATTTATATGAAAATGCTTAGAAAATGATAAAGAGCTGTCAAGAATAAATAAAAGGTAAATGAAAGTCTAAGGTGATAAGCTGTAAATAAACTCATCCTCAGCATTGATTTTACGTCAGTGGGCACTAGGATAAAAGCCCATCCCACCATTGCTACCCCACCAAAAACAATAAAATCTCTGTACTCAGGCATTCACTTGGGTTCCATCCCTTTGTGCTACAATATCTCCACCTCTTCAAATTCAAATGCATGCACCATTTCAGTTGTAGTTCAGCATACATGGGAATGGGGATTCATTCCTTCAGTGGACCTTTTCTGAAAATGTTTTGGTGGTATGGTGAATGGTACATAGAGGCCCAAGACAATGAAAGAAAGGTCTGACTTCCTCTTTTCTACCCCCTCTGGTTTTTTGAAGATAAACATCACCCCTTCAGAATCTTGCCAAGAGTCGTATCTGATGTCCAAGTCAGCAGAGATGGATTATTCCGGAAGCAGAACAGGTTTTGAAAGCAGCAGTGTGGGTGCGCCTCACACACTGACCAAGCATTTGGGTGCAAGGTACAATTGCACCCAAAGGGAGACATTTTAAAGCAAGCTTTAAAATTTCCTTAAAAACATTTGTGTACTTTCCCTAACATTGCAAAGCAATACCCACTCTGCCCAATCTCCCTGGGAGTTGGGTTGCTCCCATGCTTGTATACGCGTGAAAATCAATTTGAGGATATTCAGTAAAAACCTAAACCCTTTCCTTTTAAAAGCAAATATTTGGTTTTTCTTTCAGAAGTAACTATTTTTACACCATTTTATCCAACTTCTGAAACCTAATTCTGGCCAAAAATCAAGAGGAAAAAAACATGCTGCTGGCTTCAAATAGTGCTGTTTTTAGCAGAAGCCATAAGAATAATACAGACATCTTAGTAAAACCTCAATCTTATTTTCTGATACTTTAGAAAAATGCATTCCTCTAAAAACACATTACCCTTCAAGTGGCCTTTGGAGAAACTGAAACATTGAAGAAATCCTTGGATTGCAGCAAAGAACATTCTCCATGGACAATTCCAATCAATTATAGAAACATAACTGTACCCAGATCATATAATATACCACAGTGATGATCCTGGC
Organism: Meles meles; assembly: GCF_922984935.1. NCBI lineage: Eukaryota > Metazoa > Chordata > Mammalia > Carnivora > Mustelidae > Meles > Meles meles. The sequence goes on from NC_060070.1 coordinate 31,510,033, forward strand.
TTCTGTCCATCTTGCAAAATGCTGCATCTCATAAACACTGGTCCTGCTGCTATTTGTAGCTCTCCAGTCCAGAAAGATTTACTCTCAATTGATACTTTTCGTGCTAAAAAATGGTTTTACATTTGCATCTTCTATTTCAGTTTTTTCATTTCATTATCTTTGCCCATGGTGTTAATTATTTTTGGATGCTTCATCCTATCCCCAAACAATATATCTGGAACACTCATGAGGATGCATTGCATAAATATTGAATGTGTTAAAGACAGAGTCTGAGGTAATTCAGAGCGAATTTAAGTAAATTGATTGGAATCAGCTTTTATTTAGGAAATCTTCTAGGGACAATTCTGACATATTTAAAATAACTAACTGTTCACAGAGATGCAATCTGCTTGTGCATTCCAACAAATCCATGAATCAGCAATCAGAACAGAAATACATCCCTTTAATATGCTAGAGAACAGCTAAAAAGAGATTCAGGAAGATGATACCAATTACAGTAATAAAATACCTGGGAAAATTCTTCAGAACAAAAATGTTTTTAATAAAATCAGATAAAGATAATGTAACAATGATGAGGTGTTAAAATGAAAAATGGAAATGGAAAGTACACCCAGGCTGTAATTACATACATGTTTTATAAGTTCGGAAGACAGAAAAATGAGATCTGTTCCACCCTGGTGAACAGTGAGGGAAAGAGAAGTGGCAACTGTAATTAAATGTCAAATGTCTTGCATTGGATTTGGCAGTGATTTCTTGGGTATGACACAAAAGGCATAGGCAACAAAAGAAAAAATAGACAAATTGGACTTCATAAAAATTAAAAACTTTTGTGCTTCAAAGGACACTATTAGCAGAATAAAAAGGCAACCCACAGAATGGTAGAAAATATTTACAAATCATATATCTGATGAGGGATCGATATCCACAAAATATAGACAACTCCTAAAACTCATCAAAAAAACAACCTGATTCAAAAAGTCTGCAAAGAAACAGGCATTTCCTGCATGAGATACACAAGTAGCCAATAAACACACGGAAAGATGCTCAACATCACTAATCACTAGAGAAATGCAAATCAAACCCACAGTGAGATACCATCTCACGCCAATTAAATTAAAATAACAGAAACTAAAAAAAAAAAAAAAAAAACAAAAAAACAAACTAAACAAGTGTTGGTGAGGATGTGGAGAAATTGGAATCTTTATGCACTGTTGGTGGGAATGCAAAATGGAGGGAAAAAAATAGTATGGCAGTTCCCCAAAATGATAAAAATGGAATTACCATTTGATTAAGTAATTCCACTTCTGGGTATATAACCAAAAGAATTGAAAACAAGGGAGCACCTGGGTGGCTCAGTGGGTTAAAGCCTCTCCCTTCCGCTCAGGTCATGATCCCAGGGTCCTGGGATCGAGCCCCACATCGGGCTCTCTGCTCCACGGGGAGCCTGCTTTCTCCTCTCTCTGTGCCTGCTTCTCTGCCTAGTTGTGATTTCTCTCTGTCAAATAAATAAAATATTTAAAAAAAAAAAAGAATTGAAAACAGGACCTCAAAGAAATATTTGTATGTCTGTGTTCATAGCAGCATTATTCCCAGTAGCTAAAACATGGAAGCAACCCAAGTGTCCTAGAACAGATGAATGGATAAGCAAAATATGTGTGTACCTATAATGAAATATTACTCAGCCTTAAAAAGGAAGGAAATTGGAGCACCTGGGTGGCTCAGTGGGTTAAAGCCTCTGCCTTTGGCTCAGGTCATGATCCCAGGGTCCTGGGATCGAGCCCCACATCAGGCTCTCTGCTCTGCGGGGAGCCTGCTTCCTCCTCTCTCTCTCTGCTTGCCTCTCTGCCTAGTTGTGATTTCTCTCCGTCAAATAAATAAAATATTAAAAAAAAAAGGAAGGAAATTCTGACATATACTACAAGGATCAACCTTATTAAGGACATAATACAAAGTTAAATAAGACATTACAAAAAGACAAAGACTATATGATTCCACTTACATAAGATACCTAGAGTAGTCAAATTTATAAAGACAGAAAGCAAAATGGTGATTGACAAGGGCTGGGGGATTGGGATAGTGCAGAGTTAATAGGTATCGAGCTCCAGTTTTGCAAAATAAAACAAACTTAGGAGATGGACAGTGGTGGTGGTTGCACAACTATGTGAATGTACTTAATAACCTTGAGCTGTATACTTAAAAATCGTTAGATAGTAAGTGTTAAGTGCTTTTTGCCACAACTAAAAAAGGTTTTATTTCTGCAAAGTCAAATATTCTGGATCAAAGATGAAAAATTACAAGAAAACCAAATGATACTCAAAATGTTTATTAAAAATTCAGGACAATGCACTATGGAGTCAGAAGTAAACATTCAAAATAGAAAACTTATCAGATCATCTTTTTTTTTAAATTTTATTTATTTATTTGACAGAGAGAGAGAACACAAGTAGGCAGAGACGTAGGCGAGGGGTAGAGAGGGGCAGGCAGAGAGAGAGGAGGAAGCAGGCTCCCTGCTGAGCAGAGAGCCCAATGTGGGGCTTGATCCCAGGACCCTGGGATCATGACCTGAGCCAAAGGCAGAGGCTTAACCCACTGAGCCACCCAGGCGCCCCAACTCCATATTGTTCCTGAGATTTGTCCAGGTCGACATAGTTTATGACACTGGATGGCCATGTCACAGTTTATTTATTCATTTTTACATTGATGGGCTTTGCTATTTGTTCCTAACAGGTGCTACTACAAATAATGACTGCCACGAATATTTCCTACTTCTCATTGAATTATCTTTAATTTCATAAAAATGCACATAGCCAAATAACATGCAATTTCAGATTTTAGTTCAAGAAGCAGAAGAAATTGGGCACAAAGAATTTATGATCTGCCTAGACTATGTGTTTATGTATTTTTAGGGCAAAATTTGACCTGCCAGGGTGAAACCATGGATTTCTCCACAGAAACATATCCAAGTAGGTAATGTTGAAATTGCAGACTAGAATAAAGTCAGCCGTGAAACCATACTCCAGGCCAACCTGAGGAACGCGCGCTGTAGAGTCCCATGCTTTCCCGGTTATGTACAAAAGGAACTCAGTCAGCACGTTTTCCCTTTTCTGCTCTCCTTTAAACTTAGATTTGATGGCAGCATTTCCCAGTGGATGCTTCTTTGTGCCTCAGTAGGAGATCCCTTCACCGGTGGATTCTCTTGGAGTCACCTGAAGAAAAAAGTCGTGAAGCAGCGCCCCCCAATTTTCACTACTCTGCAGGGCCTCCACCCTCCGGATGGAGCTGCTGGGCGGGCAGTTACCCTTCCCCCACCGTGGGAATTCAGCTGAAGTTATAAAACTCCTAAGAAATGGGAATATGCCCTGTCATTCTCTCTCCTGCCAAAATAGGACTGGTTAAAATGTCATCACGAATTAACAAGCATGCCTGCATGCTTCGTGGTGTGACAAAAGTCTTAAAAAGTTCCCTTCTATTTTTGATTTGCAGACTTTTAAAACTCACATGCAAAACTGTTTCTCCCCACCAAAAAAATTATTTCTGCCATACAGCATATTTGGTCAAATGTATCACTGTTTTAGACAGGCTGGGTTATTTGTATCAAACATGTTTGTATTTCCTACCACATTCTGATATGAAAGAATTCTGCAGACGACACCTCCCACTTTTAGCTGTAGCCATAGGAGCAAAGTGCCACCAAAGCAACCACCTCCCCCGTGGAGACATAAAAGCACTAAATAGAGAAAAGCCAGTTTTGATGAGAGAGGCAAATCTAGTAACACCCCTTGAAGAACTGCCTTGAGCGGCTGTTGTTTAAGGCTCACTGAATTAGGAATCTATTTAAAGGGATGCCAGACTTTTCAAAGAACCTGAGTTATGGTTTCACCACTATTTATGATTTAGTCAAGAAAACCCCCGAAAGATCACATATAAAATTCCTTCATTATTTGCATCATTTCAGAAGCAATCTGTAGCTCTCTGAGAATATATAGATTTTATCTATAAAATCATGGGCCTCACCAAAGAAATACATACTAAACAAAACCTTTGACCAAAATCAAGCTAGGCAGATGTTTTGGAACCCAAATTGAAGAACTGCCTTGAGCGGCTGTTGTTTAAGGCTCACTGAATTAGGAATCTATTTAAAGGGATGCCAGACTTTTCAAAGAACCTGAGTTATGGTTTCACCACTATTTATGATTTAGTCAAGAAAACCCCCGAAAGATCACATATAAAATTCCTTCATTATTTGCATCATTTCAGAAGCAATCTGTAGCTCTCTGAGAATATATAGATTTTATCTATAAAATCATGGGCCTCACCAAAGAAATACATACTAAACAAAACCTTTGACCAAAATCAAGCTAGGCAGATGTTTTGGAACCCAAGAGGTGATAAAAATCAGCCCCTGAAAAAAAAAAAAAAAAAAAAAAAAAAAAAAAAAAAAAATCAGCCCCTGGCGGGGGGAGGGGAGTCCGTCTTCCTGGCTTTCTGGTCCCGTGTTTTTTTCTATCCAGCCTGAAATGCTGCCTTCCCCTTCATTGCTTACTCCCCAGCTCATCAGCATCTCTCCTGGGACACTGGTTCACCTCATATCCCCTCCCCTTCTGCATAGCACAAGGCCTCATACATTAGGGGTATTTGAGAAATACCTGTAGAACACATACAAATTTTACAAAACAGATTAAAGAGTTGTCTGCTACGGACAATGATACTAACAGAGGGAAGGAAACTTCATAAAGGCTTTTCCAGCACCCACCAATGGTCATTGTCCCATCTTCTCTTAGAGGTGTCTCCAGGGAAGGTGGCGCAACAAAGTGAGGTTACCAAACATCCTTCCTGTTTGCAGGTCATTAGGCAGACAAATGCCTTCCTGCGGTGGGAAAGATGATCCGAAAGAGAGCAAAGCAAGAGCAAAATCTAGGAAATAAAAGGTATTTCTCGAAAAGGCAGTGGGTTGGGTGGTAAAAAGTCCCTGACATCTAACAGATACTGCTGCAGAATGTTTTACAGTTTCCACCATTTAACATGTCCTTGACTAAATGTGTATTGTCTTGAAAAAACAAAAAACAAAACAAAACAAAAACGCTCAAGGCTCTCCATAGAATAATTCTGGAAGGCTAGACAAGGAATTTATGAGCAGTGACTTGGAGGAGGGAACAGGAGTGACTTACTTACTGTTTAGTATTTGGTACCATTTGATTTTTTTTTTTTTTTTGACCTGGTGCTTACACAGTACTTTTCCATTGAAAAAAGGTGTATTAACATGTTTGACAAAGGAAGAAATCTCAAAATTATCAACAGCTTCAGAAGAACAAACCCTTTGCAAACTGATTCCACGGCTGTGTCTGCAGAGACAGGGGTCCCATGGAGGGTTAAGGAAGAACCTCTCTGTCAAGGACAGCTCTGGGAGAAACAGGGCACTTTCCCATTCGTGCCCGTGAGAAACCCTCCTCAGGGCAGCAGAGACTCTGCAGTATTTGCAGGATGGGGAAATGTCACGGCCGGGTCCACAGCCCTCGATTCTTCCCTGAAGCACCATGAACTTGAGTGGATGGTCCCAGGGACGATTCTTTATTAAAGGATGATTAAAACAAGGGCAGAGTCAGGGTTTTATTTAGGTTGGAATGAGAGATTTACTTAGGGAAGGGATTTTATCTTTATGTTTTTTGTACTTAAAAAAAAAAAAATCTCAAGGTGATTTCTCTCCCTTCATTCCTCTTACGGGTTGAATTGTGTTTCCTCCTAAAAGATATGTTGAAGTTCTAATTCCCAGTACCTGGGAATGTAACTGTGTTTGGAAATAGGGTCCTTACAGAGGTAATCAAGTTAAAATTAAGGCCTTTGGGTGGGCCCTAATCCATTATGACTGCTGTTCTTATTAAAATGGAAATTCAAACTCAGAGACATGCATAGAGAGAAGACAATGTGAGGAGACACAGGAAGGATGCCATGCATAGAAGGAGGCAGAGACTGAAGTCAAGAACATGTTGTTAGGGCCCACTTAGCCAGAGCAGCCCCACCTCGGTAGTACAGCCATTTTGTTGTTTATGCAGTGATTGACCCAGCCCCCAGAGGAACTCACTTAGAAACGGGTCTGGGAAACCATTAAAATATGGCCGACCAGCCCCTGATAACAGAGCCCAGGTACCAGGATGTGTCAGGCCAGGTGGAGAGGTCCAATCAGTAAAGCACACCTACTACCTCCCTAAACACTAAAGAATGTAAACCCCGCCTTCTGGGTGCCAAACTAAGGCACCAGTTCTGACCAAAGTGATAGGCTAGTTCAAACAGTATTGGGTAAATTGCAATCTGATTGGTCACCTGTGTGTAACCTAGCATGACTATACAACTTTCTCTGTGTGCTACAATCTCATTGGCCAGGCTCAACCGCATAGCCTTTGTTCTATAAAACTGGTCCATAAGGTTGGGAGGGGTCCCCTTCTCTGTAAGAGGCAGCCCCAGCCAGTCGGTTTGGTTCTCCATGCTTGGCGCAAACTAAAGCTTTGCTTTACATTCGCTTTGTATCGGTCTCGTCCTTTTGTCCCCGGACCTTTCAGTGTGAGGCTTCCAGAAGCAAGAAAGGATCCTTGCCCTACAGGTTTCAGAGGGAGCTTGGCCCTGCAGACACCCGGCTTTCAGACTTCTGGCCTACAGAACTGTGAGGCAAGGGATGTCTGTTCTAAGTCACCTTGTTCTTGGCACTTTGTTATGGCAGCCCTAGGAAACTCGTACAAACCTTCCCTGGATCTTCTGGACTTAGGGACACTCAGCAACCCCTGCCAGCTCTCACTACCCCTGTCTCTGGCCTCAAATCCAACACCTTGCTTTCTGCCTCATGTTGCTCTCACCTCCATGCCTTGGCTCACCTGGTCTCCACACTGGGCAAGCCTCTCCCTCCTCCTTAAGTCTCAGCTGGGAGGCTTCCCCTTGAGTTGGCAAAGCACCCCCTCCCACCCCCCCCTTCCTCCCCGGCGGCATACCAACCCCTCCTCTGTTGCTGTACCTGCCTGTGATGCTGAGAGTACTTGTGGGTCCACCCTGCCCGGTGGAGAATCTCTCCCTCCAGGGCAGACACCACATCATCTTCATCTTTACTGCCAAGTGTACCACCTTCCCTGCCACAACTCCATGAGTTTTCCTGGGCTGGACTAGCCTCTTAGTACCATCGGTAGAACACTGTCAGGAGAAGCATGTTGTTTCCAGCCACCTTCGAAGTGAGAGCCAGCCCCCAGAATCTAAGCAGCCTTGCAGTGGACTAGGAAGGAGAGACATCATGGCAAGGAGAAATGAGGACATCTGGTCTGCTTCTAGCACTTTCTATAACTGTTATTCAGCCCTGTTCAGAGGCCTCATGAGACAAAAGAGCCCAGAGCAACAAAATGCCCAGGAACGGCATCAGGCCTGAGTTATAAATCTACACTGTCTGGGGTATTTTTACCCCCATTATCTCTCATTTGGCTACAAATGCATCTGCCTTGATTGCATTTGGTCACAAGTTTCTTTGGGCTGTCCCCTCCATTTCAGACAGTGTCATTGAGTGTCCTCTGGGATCTGAATAAACAATAGCCGAATTGAAGTCGTAAATCCATGAGACTGAACAATTGGGTAGATGTGAAAGAAATTTCTGGAAGAAGTAGGTGGTCTCATTCCCCCACTCTTTTATTTTAAGACCAAAAGAACATGTTTAAAGGACTAATGATTTCGAAGGAATAGAAAAAAGAAAAGTGGGAAATAAAAGCCCTATTTTTCTAACTAAAGAACATTTTCCCTTGATCATCCACAAATTATAAGATGGCATACATTAGCATGCTATTTCATTAACAAATTACAGTCCATTCTCCACAGTGAAGGGATAAAGAAAAAGTTCACCTAATAAGAGAGGTTAGCTCCTAATTAGGATCAGGCTGCAGAATTTGCTGGGTGTAATTTTCCACTGCAAATTGTTCTCAGGTTGACCTTGGCTGGTATTAAGGACATGGGTTTGAAAACACATCTTCCCTTTGCCAGCACGGCCCTACAAAGCACCGGTGCCTTCCACAGACCATGACTGAGTCTGTCTCTATCCCCCAGCCTCTTGCTCCCGGGACCATTGCCCTGCCATTTCCTCTAGCTTTAAGGAATCTTCCTGAAGAGAAATTAACATTTACTGAGTACCTTGGAGTAGCTGCAACGGCTCAGGGCTTGGACTCAGGCAGGCCCGGGAGTGAACCATGTCTTCACTCCTTATTTAATACCTGTGTGGCTTAACTGAATCTTGCTCAGTTCCCAACTACGTGATGAGCTGTTGTGGGGATTCAATATCAGGGGGTGTGTGGTATAAAGCAAGTCCTCACACATGTTATTTTCCTTCTGTTTCGAGTACTGTCAGCAATTCCGTGAGGCTGGCATTCCTCCTCATTCAGCAGTTAAAACACCCCGAGATGCTAAGTGTCTCAAGGACATGCAACCAATACATGGTGAAGGCAAGATTTGAACCTCTGACCCCAAAGCATTCAGTTCGGCCACACTGTCCATCAAAGCACACTGACCTTGAAGATTGGCAGCTTCAAGATCACATGTGGAATACAGACCACCAGAAAATGCTGGCGCCGAGCACAGTGCCTGCCCTTCTGCCCTTTGGGGCTCAAAAAGTGAGACTAGGGGGGAGGACAGGGTAACCAGGGCAACCCTAGGAATAAATCTCCTCTCTGCCTGGAATCCTATCCCCATCATCGTGCTGTCATGGAAGATGGCCTTGTTATGCCAGTGGCTTCTAAAGAGATTACGTAGAAGCTTTGCAAGATGAAATCTCTTTATTTCAATGAAATCACCACCACCCACCCTCCCACTCCATCCCACCTCCTCCTCACAAGTACCGTGTGAGGTCCCAGGTGTGCTTGATTTGTGTGTAGCTGAGGTGGTGATTTCATAATGAGGCCAGGATCAGAGTTTATACAATAACTTCATCCATATTGATTGCTCCACCACATGAATAGGAAACCTGTGGAAAAGTTCTAGAAATGCACACCAAGCAATCCAACTTCCTAAGTCAGCACTTTGGAAAACTTTGGGGCTTTGAAAATTTTCCAATGGTTCCAGAGATGTCAATGTGACTTTCAGAGACAGGACAATGGTAGAAGTGTAGGGAAAGGATGAGGAAAGAGGTCAGGTCGCTGTTGTTCTGGATTACTACAGTTCATAGATATCTGGCAAATTTTATCTGAAAAGATCTTGAAAATAGAATTAATAGTATCTCATAGGAATTTGGACATGCCTTAATTCCTTTTAGGGTTTGTTATCTTTTTTTTGCCCTAAATGGGCTGCTCTGTCCTGGCTGCCTGAAAACTATCATCGAGAATGGCATTTTAAGAAAATCAAACTCAGTTAGAATCTCTAAAATTTAGGGGTGCCTGGGTGGCTCAGTTGTTAAAGCCTCTGCCTTTAGCTCAGGTCATGATCCCAAGGTCCTGGGATCGAGCCCCACATTGGGATCTCTGCTCCGCAGGGAGCCTGCTTCCTCCTCTCTATCTCTGCCTGCCTCTCTGTCTGCCTACTTGTGATCTCTGTCTGTCAAATAAATAAATAAAATCTTTAAAAAAAAAAAAAGAATCTCTAAAATTTAGAGATCAAAGATTGTGATAGGTTGTGGAAGACAGAGAAACAGTGAAAAATGTGAATGGGTTTTCTTAGCCAGTACTTGCAGAAACACTAGGGACTTTAAAAAACAGGGTTTTTTAATATGTCAGTGTGCTTTAAAGAGGAAGAGAAAAGATTTTTTTCTTATATTTTACAAAGAATTGTACAAATTTCAACAATCTTTCTTTGGTTAAAAATGATTTCCATGAATCTGGTTTTATAAATACTCAAATTTATAAAGAATGAGTATAGAGCAATCTGTCCTTTAGTTAATACCCAAAATAGCACTTGAATGAAATATTATTTCCTTCAGTAATCATCTTGGTAGCAATCAGACTCCCTCGTAGAATTCCTTTCAGAACCTAAGGGAGCCTTTCTCCTCCATGGTGGCAAACATTTGTTCTCTGAGAGAGAATTTGGTGTTTGGAAATGGCCCCAAATTAACCCAATCAGTTTAGGGAAAAACAGCTTTTGTCAAAAAAGGATGAGTTTATGATTCCAGAGTAATGGTTTTGAATCTAGTTCCCAAAGAGGCATTTGAAAGGTGTTCTACACTATGGTAGCTTGTCGAATTTGGAGTTTGCCTTCCCCAAGACGGATGTTCACTCAGCTATATGAAAAGTCATTCTCTTTTCTTTTTGAGCCTAAATCGCGGTATTCTGTTTGTGCTAGCTGCTTTTCACAGTGGTTTTTTTTTTTTTTTTAAGATTTTATGTTTTAAATAATCTCTACACCCAACATGGAGCTCAAACTCACAACCCCAAGAGCTGCGTGTTCCACCCACTGAGCCAGGCAGGCACCCCCACAGTTTTCATTCGACATTTGCAACTTGATGTTGTTATCTTCCCTTCTGCCAGGGATCGGTCGTTCTTTTTATTTCTGATGTAGAAGATTGTATCTCTAGAACCCACATTAACTAATTAGCTAGTAGAAGGGCCACTGTGGATTTCCTTGATAGACTTATTCTTTTGTTTACACCATTCTCTGGCATTCACCAACTGGTAAGATTAGTGCTAAATTGAAGCTTTACCATGTTTCTGATGCCAATAGCATGTGGGGGTTAGCCAGGTCTCCTCTCCCCTCTCATTTAAAAGCTCATTAAGAAGACATTTCCCTACCTCAAAAGTGCAGGACCACCAAGGTTATCAAGTGCTAATCTCTGCCATTCCATTACGAGGGCTGAGGAACAAAATCTCTCTATACCCCCAATGTTTGTAAGCGTTTTTGGCTCTGTTCCTGCAGCACGTCTCCATATTCTGGAAAAAGATCAGGCTGGTACATATGGGAAGAGAAATGAGGCTCTCAGGAGACTTGCTTGGGGTATCAGCACACCTCCTGTGGTCCACGCTGTCCCTTTCAAAAAGAAAGCAGGTGGGCATCTTTCCTGGTCCATGGAACACTGAGGCTCCAGACATAGCAGGCAGAGATGGGATCCTGGTGTTTGGGAACACAGTGAAGTCACCCAGGCTACAGGGGTGCCTGTTGGACAGAAGTCAGCTGTCACGAGCCCATCTAAAGTTGGCATGAGGCTATAACAGGGTGTGTGCTCCCTCGGGCCATGCTGGAGGAGAGCACTTAGAGGAGGAGCCTCGGGCATCTTAGAAAACTCCAAGTGAAGAGCTACAGGGACCTGCCTACAAAGAGCCTTTCAGATGGCAGCTCCTAAGGGCTTGTGTTCTGCTTATTGACCCAACCCAGTATTTGGGAACCAGGGGGTTCAGGTTTTCCCTCCCCTGAACAAGAAGGACGATGGAGGACTCCACGCTGTCCTACTGTTAATGTGAGTGCTGACCTTTGTCACTGATGTTTACTTGGGATTTTTATCTGATTCATATGCCTTTGTTATTAATGTCCTATGTGCAAGCGGAGCTCTGGTGTATATATTCTTTTATTTCTAGAATCAAAGTTTTGTGCCTCTAGATGAGAAAAAGATATCGCATTTATCCCTTTTAAGTGGTTTCTTGGAGTTACTAAACACCCAGGATAGTTTACCAAAATGGAAGGTAAAGACAGGTTATTCTTTCTAACTAGTATCAAGTGAATTCTTGGCTCAGGAAGATGAAGACTGTAACGTTAGATTCTCAGCTGAATCCCGTAGCTCAAAATGATGATTCCATATGGTGCATTCCACCCAATAAGGTGCTGCCAGTCTGAAACACAACGGCATCTGCCTCGGAAAATGGGTTTTACCTGGAGTCAGTGTTTTCCTGCAGGATCACGCGGCCTGTCTCTGGTGGTCGGCTGCGTACGAGGTAAAGAAAGAGAAAGTACCAAAGAAAATTAAGGATGAACTAGAAGGTTAAATCCTGTGGTCCTTCCCTCTTCTGCCCCCTGTTGCTTTATTTCTCAGTCCTCACCTGTGCAGCTGGCACTAACTGAAATAGACATTGTTTGTATAGATAACTCTAATAATTTGTCCCGGCATTGTCAGCACGGAGCAAATTTTATGGAAAGAAATCCACTTGTAAAACACCTCTCCTCCCACTCCACCACACATCCACATACCCTGTTCCTGACACATATAAATGTGACTTTAATCAGGTAATAAAATATAGATTCAGCAAGCATTGCTGCATCCTTCCTTTTCCTTCTTTCCCGAGTCTCTCTGTCTCTTTGTCTCTGTCCTTTTCTGTCTCTATCTCCATCGATCCTCTCCACTTTTTATTTTTGAGTTGGCTGGTTTGTTGGGGAAGAGTAGGTGAGCTGTTGGGGTGAGTAGTAGGTCTTCGGTGGAGACAGTGGTGATGAGAATCTCTAACTCCTGAGCGACCCAGGTCAAGTTTCTCTGTACGCTGGCAGAGAAACCCACGGTCACTGCCAAAACCACAGAGTAAAGTCTTTCAAAAATCCCCTCAGACAGTGAAGTTTTAGAGTTAAGCCTCTTCATTTATATTTGGACAACCACCTGTTGACTTCTAGTGGCGCTAGTCAAGGGCGGATAGATGGTGGGAACCTGGAGCCGAATTAGCCCGTTCAAAGGGCTTGAGAGTCCTCTTTGAAGAGGTTGCCATTGTTTTCAGTGGAGCCTAGTCAAAGCTCATCAGATCAAAATTTGAAAAACAAAAAGGAAAGCATTTCCTTGGGGCAGGGTCTTTTCTCCTCTTGTGATTATCACAGCGTTCTCGGGCCATCCTTTTTAATCCAGGAATCGATTAGGGCAGTCTTTACAATGCATTTCCTAGTCCTGAAATGCAGGGTTGAGAGCCAGAAAACACACAAGGGAGAAGGGAGGGAAAACCAGGACCAACAAGCAGGGCAGGGCGTCAGGCTGGTTCCATGGCTTCTGCTGTGCCTGCGGAGATTCCCGGGCAAGTTCCACTTCTGCCACGGGGAAGGATGAAGGCAAAGGAAAGCCAAAAGAAAGGAAATGAAGGGCAAAGGATCCTTCACTCAGGAAAGTTGCATTTAAATCAAGTTTCTGGTGCCTGGGTGGCTCCGTTGGTTGGATGGTGGTTCTTGATTTCAGCTCAGGTCGTGATGTCAGTGTTCTGGGTTGGAGCCCCACATCAGGGAGTCTGCCTGAAGATTCTCTCCTTCTCTCTGCCCCTCCCCCTGCATATGTGCACATTCTCTCTCTCTGTCTCTCTGTCTTTAAAAAATTTTTTTGAAAAAAAATGTAAATCAAATCTCAGATTTGTGATGGGAAAAGTTGGCCATTATGTGGTGGAATCTCTGGTGAGATGTGGATAGTTCTAGGCACTGACAGGCAGTGTAATTTTCCAGCCTACCCAGATCAAGCCACTTCACAAGTATTTTCTATCTACTATACCCTCGACCCCATGGAAACTCAACGATAAAGCCATCACAGACCCTGCCCAAATGAAAGTGTATGTTGTCAATTATCCTTAACAGTCTCTGAAAGAGACAAGAAGACAAAACTCAAAATGGTATGTCTGGTTTTGATGAATAAAATATTCCAATGTCCCTCTTTGGAAGTAATTTCTTGGCCAATTCAACAGCATGAACATGTCCTTTATTTACCAACATAACATTTACTGTGTACCTCTCCAGAGGCAGAATTGCGTGAAAGACTGAGACACAGAGGCAGTTTGGGTAAGAAAGCCCGTCCTCCCCTCTTCCCAGGTGCACTGTGACTTCCCACCGAACTCTACCACTTGCCCTCTCCCCGCTCCCACAAGCCATTTGCTTCAAAGCCATTTCCGCGATGGCCCCTGCATGGACTCTGCCACAGCTTAGAATTCAGTGCCCTTGACTTTCTACTACATCCATCCCAGCCAGCTCCCCAACCCAGGCACCCAACTGGACTTCCTCAGAGCTAGGGCAGGGTAAGCAGGCTGTGGATTGGGGACTAGGGAATGAAAGCCAAACCCAGATGGTTTGCCTTGCCCTCAAAGTCAACACAGGCAGCCCTATATTTGGGGTCTGTGAACGCTGTGGGAATATGGAGGGTATGTATTTGATTTTGCTGGGAAAAATACAAAGACTTACATAGTCCCAATTAAATACAGCATCAGCTGGCACTGGACGTGAGGCAGAGCTAGAGCGGACGAAACAGAATTAGGGCTTCAGTGGCTCTGTGGTTAGACACTCAGTTCCTTGGGCTGATCTCTCATTCCTCAAGTCTAAAAGCGGCACTTGCTTCCCCAGCGGACAATGAACATACACGTCATCCCAAAATACAACCAAGAGCAGAGGTAGGCGCACCACACAGCAGAAGAGAGTGTATTCCCTACTGCCCTCCTTCCCAGCCTCACTTACTGCCTCTTCTAGCCCAGGGTCTCATCTATGCCTTCTCTCAGATGGAGTCCATCTCTCTGTCTACCCTGAGGGCCAAGGCCAGATTGCCCCTTCCAAAAGGCCATGTGCACCTTGACCCAGGCAGACTCTGATAGAAACAGGTGGGCACACTCACGGCGTTTGCTGAGAAGAACGTAATGAAGGGAATGTGCAGGGTGTCTGAGTGGCTCAGTCGTTAGGTGTCTGCCTTCAGCTCAGGTCATGATCCCAGGGTCCTAGGATCGGAGCTCCACATTGAGCTCTCTGCTCAGTGGGAAGCCTGCTTCTCCCTCTCCCACTCCCCCTGTTTGTGTTCCTGCTCTCGCTGTCTCTCTCTCTGTGTTAATAAATAAATAAAATCATTAAAAAAAAAAAAAGGAAGGGAATGTGCTGAAGAAGGACAGGGTTATAGTCACCACCAAAGAATGACGAAGCACCTCAGGAAGAGGAAGAGTGAGAAGCCCTTACCACCTCCAGATCTGCAAGGGTAAGGAGCTGGTAAGAGCTGGTAAGAGCTACAGCCATAAAGGAGGGGCTGCCCCTCCAGAGCTGGGGCCCAGGGGAATCGGGCAACACTGAAGCCATGCCAGGACAAGAACAAGGCAATGAACAGTCTAACCTTTCTCTCTTTGTTCCCCAATGACTGTCTGCTGGTTGAACTCAACCAGAAGCCGGAGGGCGCCCAGCTTCCTTCCAGGGCACTCTGTGGGGATTCAGCACCTGGCACAGAGCAGGGTTAGAAGGACAGAGAATGGATCTGTGGAAGGGAAGGTACAAACAGAAAATAACCGCATACAGTTACCATGAGATTGTTCAGAGAACGTCAATCCAATGGATGCTTGTTGACTATTGAAGATGCACATTGACATAATAGCTCCTGATTCACAGCAGACCCTGAGCCAGGGTCTGTTACATACACTAGCTCATTTACCCATTTTACACACGATGGAAATGAGGTTCCGGTAGATTCTGTGTCTTGGCCCAGGTCTCACAGCTAATAATGATAGAGTCAGGATTTGAACTCAAGTCTTTCTGAACACCCCTCCCTAGCCTGTGTACTTTTCTTGTGGAAGATGTACCTGCGAGAGGTGACTGGTGGGATCCTGCAAAGGGGAAAGAGGAAAGATCTGATTATGTCCTTTAGAGGTTAACCCTATTGGCTTCAAGCATGTTGAGGTCATAAACTGAAATGGGACACCCAGGAGAGACAGATAAGTTTCGTGGGCACATGCCATGTCGGAGGCCCCTAAAGTCCGCAACCGCTAGGGGAAGGTGTCAGCGCACAGTGTGGATTCAGATCTGGGGATCCGGAGGTGGCAAATCTAGAAAGAATTGTTGGTAGCCATGCGAACAGGGTAGTGGCTGTGCCTTGGGGGCAAAAGAAAAAGATATCACCTAGGGAGTTGCTGGTCAAAGATCAGACAAGGACCCAGGCAGAGCCTTCCAAGGCCACTGAGCAGTTCCTCCTTCCTGGACAGGAATTTTGTATTGCCTAGTGAGGCACAAAATCCCCTCCACCACGAGGCCCCACACACTTCAACATTCCTTCTCGCTGATTCCAGAGACACACCAGCCTCTCTGGTTCAACCTGCCTGCACTTCCCCAGCTCTTTCTCCTTGCCCACACTCCAAGCCTTGTCTTCCCCATGTCCCACTCCTCCTCTGCCAGGGCTTTGGCCTGGTTGATAGCTCCCTTTCTTCACCCCCGGTGGTCCTTACAGCTCTACCAACCAGCACATGCTGTCTCACAGGGCTTGTGTCTTTGACTCCTTCCCGTGTGGAGAATTAAATGCTCCATGTAGGTGGGATGGAGATGGAGCTTAACACCTCTGTTTGGGAGGTGGCCAAATGTGGGTGAGGCCAACTTTTCTTGTTTGATTCAAATTAGCCCAACTAGTTTGTTGAACTAGTTTGTTATTTCTTCTTCTTCTTCTTTTTTTTAAGATTTTATTTATTTATTTATTTAACAGATAGAGATCACAAGTAGGCAGGCAGACAGAGAGAGACAGAGAGAGAGGAGGAAGCAGACTCCCCGCTGAGCAGAGAACCTGATGTGGGGCTCAAACCCAGGACCCTGGGATCTGGGCCTGAGCCAAAGGCAGACGCTTTAACCCACTGGGCCACCCAGGCACCCCTAGTTTGTTATTTCTAAATGAGCTCTCCAAACATAGTAGTGGCAGTATGATTGTAATGTTTGGTTAGACTTCCAAAGGGGCGATATGAAAAGGGACAACACTTATTTGGATATGTATTACTGTGGCTAAAGGCATGGTGGGCTTGGGAGTCAGGTTGTCCATGTTCAAATTCTGGGCTGACCACTTCCTTCGTTGTAATTTCCAGGGCAAGACATTTAATTTTTCTAAGTCTCAATTTTTTTGCTTGTAATATATTAAGAATATCTCAATATTCTTGCTTGTGGTACCTATTTCATAGGCTTGTCACACAGATCAAATGAGATAGTGCTTTAGCCCAGGGTCTGACAGGTAGTATAGGCCTTGAAAAATGTTCGATATCACTGTTATAATTACTTTTAGCCCATAGAGTCTAGCTTATTAGACCTAGAAGAAACTGCACAGAAAATCCAGTCCAATCACTTCGCTCATGGATGTAGAAATGGATGCTCAGAGATCGGGTCATGATTAGGTGGAAATCAGACACCACAAAACAAGACCATGTTCTTTCCTCCACTGCCCGGATTATTCAAGGGTATATACAATGGTTTATAACTGTACAGACCCATGCTTTTACTTGTATTACAAGCAATGGGATAGAGGGACCTAAATCTGTTTTTTTTTTAATTTTCTAAAGAAATAAAACATTTATATTATCAAATCTAGACTGCCTTGATCAGATGGAAAAAATACAATGAAGTATTTAAGACAAATTTTCATAAAGCAAAAGTTAGATTGGTCAGTAGTCACAAAAATCATTGCTGGCGATCCTGATTAATACCGATGCTTATGAGAATAATGAAAGTAAGTATGTGGAGAATACACTTGGAGTAGAAGTCATGGAGGTGTTTTGTGCCTGACAGCGTTTCGGTTTGGTTTTGGTTTTGGTTTGGTTTTGAGACCATTATCTAGGCCACAGGAAAATAATTGTAATGAAAATGTCCGCCTATAGGTGGCAAACTTACATTGCTCACATTCTGTCCTTGAATGTCCTTGCAAACAAATGTCACAGGGGATGGAGATGCAAGTGAAATCTAAAGAAGGGAAACAAGAAACCCGGATGGAGATGCAAGTTAAATCTAAACAATGGAAACAAGAAACCCAAATGGATTCAGCAATAACACTCTCACCAAAGCTTACAATTAAACAACAACAACAACAACACCTGATTTCACAAAACACTTAGTCTGATTTGTCTGTGAAAACCCCTCATGGAATTGTGCCAGACCCATTCATTTAATGAATGAATGTAGGCAGATCCCTACCTGGGGAGCCCTGATAGCCGGTGGCCATCTGGAGAGCTTCCAGCGACAGCTCTCATTTTCCCAGAGCTGTTGTCCCTGATTTCACAGATGAGGAAACAAGCTCAGAGACACTGGGCGAGTGCCACTGGAGACTGGAGCCCAGCTCCTGGCATTCCAAGTCCTGTCTCTTTCTGTTAACTTCCTGCTGTCCCCATCATAAGGCAGAAAGTGACAAAATGATCCTGGATGTGGGGATAGAACTAATTCTTTTCAGGTTTATCTCTCAAAATGGATGACAGCGGGTCCCTTCCAGAACCTTTTATACTAGAATGGTCTTAGATGCTCCAGACCCTGCCCTTTGCTCTGGCTAACCCCAACTCAGTCGCTCACCATAGAGGGTAGGGCTGTTTCCCACACTGTGGGTCTGGATTTGCTGAGACCTCTAAGGAAGATAATAAAGAATCTAACTTACTAACAAGAAAAAAATCCTTCTACTCTACTTAAAAACAAACAAACAAATCTTTGGATAAAGTTCAATCTTTTTTTTTTTTTTTAAGATTTTATTTATTTATTTGAGAGAGAGAGAGCATGAGAGGGAGAAGGTCCGAGGGAGAAACAGACTCCCCGCAGAGCTGGGAGCCCAATGTGGGACTCGATCCCAGGACTCCAGGATCATGACCTGAGCTGAAGGCAGTGGCCTAACCCACCGAGCCACCCAGGCGCCCAAGTTCAATCTTTTTAAGTGTGTTTAATTAGAACAGTATTTTTTTTTAAAGATTTTATTTATTTATTTGACAGACAGAGATCACAAGTAGGCAGAGAAGCAGACAGAGAGAGTGGGGGGGGGGGCAGACAGCAGGCTCCCTGCTGAGCAGAGAGCCTGATGCAGGGACCCTGGGATCATGACCTGAGCTAAGGCAGAGGCTTTAACCCACTGAGCCACCCAGGTGCCCCTAATTAGAACAGTATTAAATGTCTTTTTAAACATATAAAGAGAATAAACTCCTCGCTCCTTTCAGAAGCTTCCTCCATACCATTCCAGACCTATTCCTGCATATTTACACATATGTGGTGTGTAAGTGTACATCTGGAGGCTCTTCTCTTCCTATATCATTCCGCACCTTGCTTTTTTCACTTAACAGTGGCCTCTGGAGAGCTTTATGTAGATAGGTTGCTTGATTTCATGTGGCACAGACATTTAAAGTTTAGATGGACCATGGTCCAGAACCCATTCCCCTACAGGTGGGTATTTGGGTTAGTTCCATCTTTCACTATTACAGTTCTGTGGTGAAATCCCTTTACACACAACCACGCACATGAGCAAGTATCTCCAGAGGATAAATTGCTAAAAATGAAACATTGTTGGAACAAAGCATTTATACATTTGCAATTTTTATGAACAATGTTAAATCATCCCCCCCCCCACCCGGAAGGCTGAACTGACTTTTTGGTCGACTCTTCCATCTTCTTTTCTCTTTCTCTCTTGTTAACTTTCGGTTCTCATCCTATACTCTGGGTCGCTTTTACCTGATGTACTAACTTCAACCCTGAAGGCTTCCTTCTCCCTCTTTCTCTCTCACGTAACTCATCAGAAAGCTCCATTGGACTGACCTTCAACTATGTCCACAATTCAGCCCCTTCTCGCTGTCTCCCCTGCGGTCACCTGGTGGAAGGCACCGGCAGCTCTGCCCTGGATCCCTGCAGTAGCCGCGCACACATCTCCTTGCTTCTGTCCCTGCCTCCTTCAAACTGTCTTCGGCACAGCAAGCAGAGTGATCCCGTTAAAACCAAGTCAGATTTTTGCGCCTCACTGTTCCACAGCCCGTCATAGCTCTTGCTTCACTCAGAGTGAAGTCCTCACAATGGCCCTGGAGCCCCCCATAATCTGCCCCTCTTGTCTCTTCTCCTCTATTCTCCCTCTCCCTGCTCTGCTCTGCTCCAGACTCTGACCTTCCTGCTATTCCATGAACACGGCAGGTGTCCCCCACCTTGGGGTCTTTGCTCTAGCAGTCCGCTCCCCCCAGACGTCAGCTTGAATAACTCCTTCTTCAAGTGGGCTTCTGTTGCCCCTTTGCCACGAAGCCACCTGCACTCTTATTTAATACTGCTAAGGTCCCCTTCCAGTGTTCTGCACCCTTGGCTCCTTTTTATTTTCCCACAGCACATAGAACCTTCTTACCTACAAAGTAACTTTTTTATTATGTTCATTGTCGGTCTCCCCTCATCTGCATGTGCCACATGGATGGGGATCTTTGCTGTTTTGTTCATCAAAAAAATCCAGAGTACACAGAGCAGTACCTGGGACACACGAGATGCTAAATAAATATCAGTGGAATTGGAATTACCATTCCTTCTCCTGTTGCAATTATGAAACAGCTTCACAGAGCTGTGGTTTCAACATGGAGACATTCCCTAGTGGGTGATGTTGTCCTTACAGCTTTTTGAAAATACATTTCAAAATGGAAAAATTGGACCTCTTCAAATTTTAAAGCTTTTGCTATGTGGAAGATCCTGGGAAAGGGATGAAAAGACAATTTCAGAAAAAAATGTATTTGCAAATCATATATACAAGAAAGGGCTTGCATATATAGAGTACATAAAAAACTCTCAAAGCACCACAGTGGGAAAAAAAGCATCCAGTTGGAAAATGCACAGAGGACATGAACAAACATTTCCTCAAAGGGGATAGAGAGATAGCACATAGCATATGATAAGTTGTTCACCATCATTAACCGCTGGGGAGATGCAAATTAACAGCGTAAAGATATCAGACCTCTCATAACGGCTAGAGCAGAACAAAATGATAACACCCAGTGCTGGCAAGGATCTGGAGAAACTGCATCACTCACACACTGTTGGTGGGAAGGTAAAATAGTACATTCACTCTAGAAAACAGTTTGGCAGTTTCTTCTAAAACCTAAAAGTAGGATTCCACACAACTCAGCAATTGTATCCTTGACCATCTGTCTGTGAAAAATAAAAACATATAACTATAGGAAACAAACCAAGGGTTACTAGAGCGGAGGTGGGTGGGGAATGGGGTTACTGGGTGATGGGCATGTAGGAGGGCACTTGATGGACTGAGCACTGAGTATTATACGCAACTGATGAATCACTAAATTCTACCCCTGAAAGTAGTAATGCACTATATGTTAACTAAATTGAATTTAAACAAATAAATAAATGTTTAAAAATTTTAAAGACCCATAAGGTTACACAAAAATTTATATGCAAATGTTCGTAATGGCTTTATACATATATCCAGAGAACTGGAAGCCACCAAAATGCCCTTCAGCAGATGAATGGTTAAATAAACTATGGTATCTCCAATCCACAGAATATTATTCAACAATGAGAAGGAATGAACTAGTGAAGTATATAACCACTTGGATGAACCTTAAGCATCTTATGCGGGAGTCAAAGAGCCTGTCTCAAAGGTTACATATTATATGAGTCTCTGCATAAAACATTCTGAAATAAAATAATAGAGACAGAAAGGTTAGTAGTTGCCAAGGTTTAGGCATGGGGCAGGGAATAAAGGATAGGTGTGGCTGTAAAATGTAACATGAGGAAAGCTTGTTGTGATGTTCTAACTTTGTATCTTAATTGTGGTGATGGTTACACTAAGCTATGGCATGTGACAAACCTGCAAATAGCCATGCACGCATACACATGCACGCACGCGAGGGTGTATATAATGGCAGAAGCCTGCGTAAGTTCTGTGGATTGTACCCATGTTAATTTCCTGGTGTCGGTATGTACTATAGTTAGTTATACGAGATGTTAGCATCGGAGCAGGCTGTGTGACAAGCACACCAGACTTCCCTGTACATTTCTTTGCAACTTCCTGTAAATCTGTAATTATTAAGAAAAGTTTCAAGAATAAATCCAGGCTCACTCGTAAGCACCCCCTCCTTCCGCCTAGAGATGTTTCTGCTTCCTTGATTTCATAGAGATATTTGCCCCCTGGGTTACTCTTTTTATTTTCAATATGTACTTTTACTTGGTCTTTTTCAAAAAGTTGGAATCGCTTTTCAAGTAAAGTCTGGAAATAGTTAATTGGGGAACAATAACCTTGTGTGATTCTGGGGAAGCTACTCAGCTCTCTGTTCTTCAGCCTTCCCTCTGGAAACTTGGAGAAATGTCATCTGTCTCCTTCCTCACAGAATGCTGAGGATTACAAATTCACAGAGGCTCCAATGAACTCCTTCCATGCAGAAATAGAGCAAATGAGAATTCGGTGAGCCTCCCCTCTCCTGAGCGCCTTGTACATTCTACTCACTGCACAGGTTCTTCTAGCACCCCGTCTCACTGGTCAGATTTCGATTCATTCTAGAAAGATATTAAGGTTCTCTGAAAGCTACTGCATCACTGACTACTGGATCACTGATAGTTAATACTATTATTAAATGGTATGGACCTAGTATGTTTCTATCCTTCCTCAAATTCCCAATTAGTCAGGGGAGCCTAGGTGGCTCAGTCCATTAGTATCTGCCTTTGGTCTCTGGGTTCTGGGATCGAGTCCATATCAGGCTTCCTGCTCAGCAAGGAGTCTGCTTCTCCCTCTCTCTTTGTGCCTTTCCCTCCCCTGTCTATGCTCTTCCCCTCTCAAATAAGTGAGTAAAATCTTTTTAAAAAATTTTTACTTATTCGAGAAAGAGCAAGCAAGAGAGAGAGCTTGGTGGGGGAAGGAGAGGGAGAAGCAGAGGCCCTGCTGAGAAGGGAGCCAGCCACAGGGCTTGATCCCAGGACCCTAGGATCATGACCTGAGTCAAAGGCAGATGCTTAACTGACTGAATCACCCATGTGCCCCAATAAAAAAAAGCTTAAAAAAAATTTCCTATTACTCAAAACAATTGTGATATTTTGAAAGTCAGTTTAAAAAAATGCATGATGGAGCACTGGGTGTTGTGCAAAAACAATGAATACTGTTACGCTGAAAAAATAAATAAATTTTAAAAAAATTAAAAAATTAAAAAAAATGCATGACTGATTAGTAAATACAGTTTTAAAATAAATAAATTCAGCTATTTTAAAGTATTCCCCCCAGAATTTGATGGATAGATTTTTCAAACCATTTTGTGCATGCCGATGTCAACTTTTTTGTCAAATTCTCCTTTCCGTGCATCCCACCTGGACATAGATCTCTCTTTCTTCATCCCAGTTACAGTCTTGTTTCACTCGCCCACTTTCTCTGGAACATGCCCGCACTAAATAAATTTGCTGTGTCATTTCTGGTCTTACAGTCCCCTGGGATAAAGTGTAACTTGCCGGTCCCTCCCTAACCACTCAAGCCCCTACATGATTATTTATAATGTATCATGATAAACCTTCCTTGACGTGTGTTGCACAAGCCTAGAACCCACAAGGAGGGGAGTGTGGGCAGGGTGCGTTCTCCACCATAGAGTGCTCTTGTGCAACTTAGGAAAAGGTACCATCTGTGGGTAGGATAAGGAACTGCATGCTGGCTCCATTTCAGTCCTGGTCTATCTGGGCACGGCACAGCAGCCTAGCTGGACCCAGAAGCTTTGGAGCAAGTTCAAGAGCACAGGCTCAGTTTCTCCTCTGTACTGACTCCATCATTGTCTGTCAGTGTTTCTAAGAGCAATCTTTTGACACTTTTGTGACACATTTCTCCCTCAGTCCCAGCAAAAATTATCATGAGGTTTTACCAACCCATTCTTTTCGGGGATAGTGGTGCCAATACTCTTCGGGAAGTCAACAGATCACGCAGTTCCAGGACAAGCTCCGACTATTCTGGTTTTCTTTAATGAGGAAGGGGACCCTCTGGCTACACTTGTCCCCAGTTAGTCTTCCTTCCTCCAGAACAGTGGTCTGTGACTCGCAGCCCAACAAGCCTGACCTGCCTTCTCCAGGCCTGATACCCATGGTCTCTTGAATTGAATGAGAACATCTGACTCTCAGTGTCAATTTGCGGTGGGACACACTTCCCCCACACTATGTGAGATCAGCTCTGGACACGTCTCACTTGGTGCTCATCTCTGTCAGCTAGTCTGAAAATTGGAACCCGGAACCTTTGACAAGTCACCGGCCACATCATGGTTACAGGTGGTGACATAGGGCTGCTGCTGCTGCTGCTTATTCATGAAACCGGAGGTTCAGGCTCCGTGTCTGAGATGTAAACTAGGGAAAACCCCACATAAAGCACCAGTGTTGGACAGAATATCACATAGACAATTTCCAACAGAAATGCCAGTTATTAGAAGTCATGTGGAGTCAGGAGTTGCCATGGAATCCATTTGTTTCTAAACCAGCTCCTCCTGCTGGAATAGTTTCTGATTATCATGTCTTATGGTAGGGAAAGGGGCACAGGGAGAGATGGAAGGCGAGAGGGAGTCATCTGATATCAAACTCTGTGTTATCATTCTCATACATTCGAGCCCTAAAAGGAGTAAGAAATTAAAATGTGTAAGGAGAATTAACACCAGTTGGAACACACACGTATGCTGCTGTCTGGTTTGGAGTGAAAGAAAAAAAAAAATCACGTTGCCATCCTGGCTTCGTTTCTGGGACTTGTGATTATTCAGGGAGAATACACAATGGCTTGTCATATGACATTTATCTTCACAAACAAGTTATCAGATCTCCAGGAGTGAAAATAAATTTCAAAGCAGATCTAAGCCACCACAGGCTGCACATTTGCAGTACACTTGTTTTCTCCTACGTATGACTTTATTTAGATTCTTAACGAGACCATTAGAGCGTTTCCTCCTGTGAAACTGCTGCCAGGACCAATCTATCCCCTATTTCCTCGGAGTTATTTGTTTAAATCATGAGAAGTGATTGGCTGGCCTATGTTAATGCTTGAGTTGTTTTTTGTGGGAAAGTCCCCATGTGTTTATAGGTAAAACACAAAAACAGGTTGATCAGATATCAACTTGGGATGACTGAATTTCAAAACATACAGAATCCATAAATTAACCACTATTTTAACATATGTACAATGTAATTGATTATAATTAGTCAGGAGATCTGTTAGATGAAGACACATTAAAATTATATTTGCATATTTATCTTCTATGTTTTGCATGAAAGAGTACTAAATGTTTCATAGGAGGAAAAAAAAAAATGTTAGAAGCTTGAGCCTGTATATCTCTGCCAGGGGTTCAAGAAACACTCATCTTCATTAAGGGTCAAGTCCCAGCTTCTCTTGCCCCAGGACCTCGACTCACTCTAGAGCCAAGAGGGTCCCACCTTCAAATGTTTCTGGACAATTCACAGGAAGGAAACTCAGAAGGCCCTCGGGGTATGAAAAGATATTCAACTTCCATAATTAGAGAAGAACAAAAGTAGACTGATTTTTTTCACCTATCAGGAAAAAAAGAGAGAGAGAGGGAGAGAGAGAGAGAGAAAAGTTACAATGTACTTCATTCACTGCAAGGCTGGAAACCAGTCACCCTCTCACATTGCTAGTGGGAGCGTCAACTGCACAGCTCCTGCGGAGGGCAGTTTGTCCCTGTCTGCTGGGGCTACCAATCTACCTACCCTTGATCTAGCAACTCCACTTTGGGGAATCGGCCCTGTGGTTGTGTTTGTACACAGGTAAATGACACCTGTGCAGTTTATTCGTTGCTGCATTGTTTGCAATAGCAACGATGGGAAATGATCAAAATGCCCTCAATGAATGACAGGTTAAAGAAATTATACGGATATAATATATTCTTAAAATGGACTGCCATACAGATGTTTAAGAAAGGGAGATATAAATAAGTTTTATGGAAGTTGAAAATATCTAGGTGCAGAACGATATATAAAAGATCGATCTTAATGTTTGCTTAAATATGCATAAGCAACTCTAGAAGATAATAAAAATCTAAAGAGCTGTATAGCAGCAGACACCGACTGGTAGGCCAAAGGTACACTCACTTGGTTTGCATAACATTTTAAAATTGGATTTCACTTAATAATCTGATATCCAAGTAAGGGTAAATGCGAAGCTGGCCAGGTGTTAAGAAATGGTGCTGATAACCTGTTCATTTTTCCCACTCAGTTTTTTAGGATACTACCTCGTACATAACTAAAGCAAGGTGGAGGGACTCTGCCGTGGGAGCACGGATGAGCCAGCCAGTTTCATAGTAGGAGTAGAGTGGTGGCTCATAGAGAGAAAGCCTCATCCCAAACCTCTCTCTAGGTTTCCTAAAGAGGCTTAGGAGCCACAGCTGGGAAGAGGCACACGCAGCCTCCTCATCCTCCCCGATGTGCCCAAGAACAGCAACTGACTTATCCATTTGTCACAGTTGGCACGTGCATGGCGCCCATGATAGTTTTAGAGGTTAATGGGATGTTTTAATGTTAATTTCTTTTACAATCAGAAAAAAAGATAAATATGAGAATAATGAATATATGATAATGAAATCAGCCTGAATGACACAGTTTGTAAAATATAATCTTGAATTATGTTATGGAGGAAAGGACCCGTAAAAACATGACAGAAGTGCCCAGGGACTGACAAGTCATAATGTCCTAAGGGCCCTGCACAGGAGGGAGCACTTGCCACTTGGGGAGAGGCCTAGACCTCACTGACCCAATGGGTATCTGCAGGGCCTGCTCCTGCAGGGACAGCCCTCTGTACCAGTGCTACACACATCTTGGGCCCTTTATGTTTAAAGTACTCTGGCACAATTAGGGAATGGTTTCTGTGACAAAAGAAGAACAAAAGCTTATCTGCTATTTTTCCAACATGCCCTACTCCTGATTGATTGACCCAAACCCTTTGGATTTCTTCTCTGTAGCCCAGCTAGAATCCTGGAACCCTGGAACCTTCTGGGGATGCCCTGAGCACTTCCTTGCCCTTCTGAGACCAAAGTCCCCACTGAAGTGTGGCCTGGCTGGGTTCCTAGGCCTCCTTGCCTTCATCTTGAGGCCATTATCTCAGGATCTTTCCTAAGGAGGCAAACTAATGACCTAGCTTCAGGGACCCCATTCTATCACAGCTATGAGCCTGACACCTGGACCTCAAATAGACAGTCATATCATTTTATACCATATGCCCAAGGTCCCACTTGGCACAAGTCTATCACTTTCCCTTCCAGTCTTCTCCTCCAAAAACAAGCTAAGAAAAAGCAAACTGAGGCCATGGATCTCACCCGTGAACTTGTTAGAAAAGCAAATTATTGGGTCCCAGCCCAGCTTTGCTGAATCGTAAACTCTGAGAGACCAGCAATATGTATTTTAACAGGCCCTCCAAGCAATTCCCATGCAAGCTGAAGTTCTGAAACCACGGAGTTAGGAGCAAGGGTGCCCAGATTTTTGAGGGTAGATTTCCATGTCCCTGGGGCCCAGAGACGATGACGACGGTGGGTTTCAGGAATGTGCCCCAAATGCCAAAGGCACTTGGTCCAGGGCCCAGGCGAACATAAACGTACTTCCTGGGATCTGGGTTGATGTCAGAAGGAGGATAGGCGAAGGCAAGCACTTTTTTGAGACTCCAGACGCAGGACCTGACTCAGCGACTTCTGTGGGGCGGCGCCCCGGCCTACGCCCTGGCGTCCCTGAGCCAGCCCCCACTCTCACTGTACGGTGGGAGTACGGAGGCGCCCCTCCCTCTGAGGTCGTTCTCATTACTACTCCTTCAGCTTTAAGAGCTACTTTGTCTTTGGGCCACCCTCTCTCCCCTCCCGCAATTTACGGAATGTCAACTCCAGGGCTCAACAGGATTTCCAGTTTCTAAATCGGAGCAGGGTCCGAAAGTCCTTATTTTAAAGCCACATTCTACCACCACCTCCCACCAGCAGGTGACCCTGACGTTCCGCCCCCCGCTGGAAGCTGGTCATTTGTTATAGAGATCAGTCTCACGAGAACGCCTTGCCCACTCCTCCTAGACCG
This sequence comes from Meles meles, assembly GCF_922984935.1. NCBI lineage: Eukaryota > Metazoa > Chordata > Mammalia > Carnivora > Mustelidae > Meles > Meles meles. Next base: position 31,537,642 of record NC_060070.1, read on the forward strand.
TGCAGGGCTAAGGGTTCCTCTTTAGGCGTTCCTGGTACAGTCCCGGGGTTCATAGGTGCCAGGGAATAGACACCAAGTTGGGGCTCCGAGAAGGGGAAAACTCTCCAGAAGCCTAATTCAAAAGTTCTCAAAGCCAGGGGAGGGTGAAACACATGCCCTCTAGGTCCACGCAGTTCTGATGCCCCTCACCCTTTTGGAGGCCACTGACCCCATTTCGTCTCCTTAAGGCCACCCGCTCTCCAGCCCGGCCTGGGATCCTCTCCTGAGGTGCAAAAGAGCATGTTTTGGTCTGAAAATCAGAAACCGATTTAGGAATCAAAGTGTCTCTCAACCCAAAGTCACAAACCAACGTTCATCATCAGCTTTTGAACATTTTGGTCGTGCTCTTGTGCCCAGCGATGCTGAAACACACACACACACCATCACCAGCTAAAAATAATAACAACAACAAAGTGTAAAAAATGCTGGCACCCTTAAGAGACAGACAGCCCCCTGCTCCTGTCCACAGAATGCACATCATCAGCGCTTTCCGGCTACTGTTAATGTTTGAATAATTCATTTCTTTTAAAGTGTGCACAGTTTAAGAAGTACTCTTGTTTCTCTGTGATCAATTCAAGATTGTATTAGACTATGGTTTCAAAATCTGGTTAGAAAATATTATCCAGATTACTTAGAAAAACTACATAAAATTCACCACTCTCATTTTTCAGGTTGGTGCCTTTCTTTTTCTTTCTTTCTTCCCCTCTTCCTTCCTTTCTCTCTCTTTCTCCCTTATATTCCCTCCCTCTCTCCTTTTCTTTCTTTCTTTTCCTTCCTTCCTTCTCTCTTTCTCTTTCTTTCTTTTTTAATGTGTACTCACTGAAGCTAATTTTTTGGACATTTCAATGGTCAATTCAGTTAGGCAACCTCAGAAGTAGTGTCTCAGAAAGGACTGTTTTGTTTTGCATAAAATCTCACACTTTACAAAACATCCTGATCAAACAAGTGATATATACCATAAATTTTAAAAAATTAAATATGGCTATTTTTTGGAGTTTCCTTCTATTCTTTGTTTTCTAGCCGACTTGTCTCATCAGGTTGAATTTTTTTTTTTAAGATTTTATTTACTTATTTGACAGAGAGAGATATCACAAGTAGGCAGAGAGACAGGCAGAGAGAGAGGAGGAAGCAGGTTCCCCACTGAGCAGAGAGCCCCATGCTGGGCTCCATCCCAGGACCCTGCGATCATGACCTGAGCCAAAGGCAGAGGCTTTAACCCACTGAGCCACCCAGGCGCCCCTCAGGTTGAAGTTTTAAGGAGCTCTTTTTTGCTCCTCAACATCAGACTGTCTAAATGTGATAATAAAATGAGGCTACAGCAGGATTCACTTATGTACACGGAAGAAGAAAAATGTTAGTATTTCCTTAGACATCAATATTTCCCTAGATAAATTCTTCTCAGTGGTAGGGAGTGAACATCTGGGTATAACATACTGAGATATTCAGGTGACCATCTTCGGATGTTGCATCTTGATTACTAATAAGTGTATCATTCATCCTGACCTTGGCCACTGAGCAAAACCCGTGCCTGTGTGCTTTGTACAAACGTGTACATGTGATGTGGAAGCGAGCAAAAGCACACGTATGCGTTCCCAGTAGTCTGTAAAAACAAAACAAAACAAAAAGTGTGTTATGGGATCGAAGAAGAGGAGACAGAAATCACTCTAGTTTTGCTAAGATGTTCAAGCAGCTGGGCACAGAGAGGAGTTACCAGAAGGTAGGAGAGAAGTCTCTGCCCGAGCACGGTCAGCATCGCTGTGCGCGTAAGTCGGGACCGATATGCTGAAACCCAACCCCGTAGTGTGCACCCGAATTCCGCTTAGCGTTCTGGTTCTCTTCCAACCCAGAGGTTTAGCTTCCTCAGTCTGGACTTTGCCTGGTGTTGGGAGGGGTCCGGCGGCCCTCAGATCCCCCTCCTTTTAGTCCCGGGAGCGCGCCGCGCGCGGGACTCCGCACGCACAGGAGCGTTGGTTCTCAGATCCGCCGCAGCGGGAGCCTTGGGAGCCCGCACGTCGTAGTGTCCGAACCGGCTAACGGTGGGCTCCGTGCGGGCAGCCTCTGGGGTCGCTTTCGTGGTAGAAGCGACTCCCAGGGGTACAATTTTGCTGTTTGCCCTCCTGGGCCTAGGGAAGGAGGAAGGTGTTTGTTTACAAACAGGCTCCGGTTTCTTCCCGCTTTAGGAAATCGTTCCTGCGTTGCATGGACAGTGCCCCAGGGCCAGAGGTACTCGCAAAGGAGACAGCGGCCTAGACGCTCTTAGGATTCTGGTCTGGTGTTGGTGGGTCACATGCACCCATTTCTTTCTTTCCTGGGCTTTCCCTCTTAACTTTTTGTCAAAGAGATGGGTAGGACTAGCTTCTCAAACTCAAGAAATAAATTTAAAATTTCTCCCGCTAGAGGGGAACGCAAATTCTCAGAACACGTGGGAGGCACCGGAGGTTGTGGTTCACGCCCCTCGCTGGCCTGATGCTCTGGCAGGGCCCGCGGGCGGGGTCGCCGGAAGGGTGCGAGGCCGGGTCCCTGCACCCGGGCGGGGGAGGGCATGCAGGAGCCGCATTCCGGCTTCAGACTAGGTTCAAAGATTAGAAAAACAGGTGTTACGTCGCCATGCTAATTCACTCACTCGGTAAACGCGGCTCAGACAGTTGTGTGCGGAGGACTTAGCGAGGGGGCCGTCCCCACAAGGCCGTGCATTCACTTTGTTTATTAAACAGCTACTCGGTTCATCGACTACTGAGCTTCACTGGGACGCAAGAACAGCACGCTGGGCCCCCCAGGATGTCATCTCTGGTGTGAAGACCTACCCACTCATTTTGCCCATTTTCCTTCTGAAAGGAAAATACTACCTTTCTTCCGGTGAAACGCTCTGTTGTATGGGGAGCAGAGCACCTCCTGACGCCCCAGGGTGTCTCTGTCATAGGGCAAGGGTTTCGGACTCTAATGAAGCACTAACACACCTGCACGTCATTGAAGGAGAGGTAGGGTTTAAGTAACCACTGACTTAACAGAAATTCTTTCCAGAGCAAAGTCGGGATAGAAAACTGCTTAACTCTTATTTGCCGTTGCTGCGCCCTTATACACATCTCTCCTAGTATCCTTACTCCTTTGGAGTGTAGCCCTTGGAGGTTGGAACCCTCCCAGGGCCAGATCTCTAAGCGGCCACAGACTCTGGAGAAATGACTCCTTCTAGATTAGAGCCCATTAGCCAGATTCCAGTTTGAAACACGTATAAAATCTATATGTTCCGTTTTGTCTTATTCTTTCTATCCAGACCATTCACCTCTTCTTGCCAGGTGCTTCCCAGATGTGTAAATATCCCCCAGAAAGCTCCCGTTGTCGTTCTGCGAGCTTACTGCCATCGGGCGGCAAGGAGGTGGCAGATGTCTGCATTTTTGAACAAACACTCTTCAAGTTGCTCGGAATATCAGAAAAATGGCACAACCCCTCTTCAGAGTGTATGTTTTCTCGTCGGCAATTATCGCCACAAAGGAGAGGATGAGTGCAACATCACTGGCGTTCTTCCTGTGTTTTACCGCCGCTGAAACACCTGCCTCCGAGTGTACGTCCAGAAGAATCGTGGTCACCAGCAGCACCAAAAAACAAGCGGGGAATCGCCTTTGTAGGGAGTGATTCCAAGTAGTAGTAATTATTTTGGGGGCAAGTCAGCTTTCCCCAGTTGCTAGCTGTCGTCTTTCTTCAGATGACAGAAAAAAAGCAATTCAAATCACAGGGTGTCTTAATTTGTCAGCGAGAGTGCTTACAAGCGTTTGTTTAAGTGGGTCCTGTTGGGGGAACTGTGAATGTTGTAAATTTATTGATGCAGAATGCATCCTTTCGTAAGGACTTGGGTTTCCGGAAACAAAACCCAACAAAAAAGTCTTCACTCACCTTTAAGCTGACAGATTGTTGTGAGGTAACTATGTATCAATCACTCTAACTCTATTTTGTGCTGAAATACTAACGTCTTTTCCTCTAGACTCCCCTATCTGCCCCCCTCAAGACAACCCCGCGGCTGAGCTGTCCACCGTGAACAAATCAGCCCCCAAACTCGAGCCATTTCGAAAGACTCTCCTCTTTGGGATTAATTTAAAGACAGGCATATCTATCTATCTATCATCTATCTATCATCTATTATCTATCTATCTATCTATCTATCTATCTATCTATCTATCTATCTATCATCTTCTCCCGCGATGAATTCTGTGTCGCTGTGGTTTCAGAGAAACGTGAAAGAGAAAGCGCAACACCGGCCAGTGCAAGCAGTGGGCCCCGCCACTTGCCAATGGGAATGGCGCGGCCGCGAACTCGGCCTTTGGGCCACTCGCGCCCGCAGTCTGGGCGACTCCAGCCTCGTCGCCAGGAGCCCCAGTCCCCCGGCTCGACCTCTGCGGCCTCTAGCCGCAGCCCGTCGCTTTCGGACGCGCGGGGCACAGCGGGGACAGCACTCGGGACTGGGTGCGTAGCCACTCGACCCCGGGAGAGCGGGGAAGCGAGGGTCCTGCACATCACCCGCGAGGCCCCTGGAGGCCGGGAGCAGCGGCCGCTGACGGGCATTGCGGACACCCGTGTCCAGGGCTCATCAGGAGCGCGGCAGCCACGCGGGTAGCGGAGAGGCGAGCCAGGAGCCGGGGCGCGCAGGAGGTGGTTCGGGTCGTGCTCGCGTCACTCAGCCCGGCCGGCCAATGAGCGCCTCTTCCCGCGGCAGGCCGAGCCAATTGGACGCGCGGAAGTTTGTGAGTGGCATTAAGGCAGGGCGGGAGAGAGGGAGCCCGGGAGTGAAGTTGAAGCTAAACCCCGTGAGCTATAAAGAAGTTACAGGGGGGCGTTTTCGGCTTCCAATTAGGAATAATACTGGCTTCGTAGCAACTACCAAGGAGGAGGATTCTAAAACCACCTCACCCGTCCCAAAGCCTGCATCCCCCCCCTTCTCCCACGCACCCCTCCCCCAATTCATGACCGAGAAAAGAAAAGGGAGCCAGGACGCGCTCCGCTCCTCTCTGCCGGTGCGAAGCCGAGAGGCCGGCGCAGTTGGATGGTAGGCATGAGTACAATTAAGCGGTGGGCGCCTCTGCACCCTTTGCCGCCGGCGGGGACTGAAGGTAGGTGAAGCGAAGACACCTTGGGCCCGCCCAGAGGCACCCGCAGCTCCGCGGCGGACCGGGAGAGGCCGGTACGCCTCCCACCGCCCCCCTCCCCGTGCCTGCGAGGGGCTGTCATGAATGTGCCACCTGTTAACCTGGCGCTGCCGTGCCCGGCGTGTTGCCGCCCCCGCTGGGCAGAGAGAGCCCTGGGTCGCCTTGGGAGTCCCGAGGGACTTGATGCGTAAGTGCCACTTTTTGTGGAATCCCTGAGAGTTGAGACCCAAGTTAGAGAGATAGCCAAATTCCAGATCTGCCCAACTGGGGGGCCGGAAAGGCGGCCTGAGCACTGTGGAGGAATTCTGATTTCTGAAACCCTGCTTTCTGGGACGTGCGACTGGCCTGGGCGCGGGCACGGGGACCGGCGACTGAGGGTCTTCTAGTGTCTTCAAAAATATGCATTTTGTTATTTGGGCAACTTCCCAGGGGACTGGAGAATGTGGTTGGCATGGATGAGGGAATGCGGGCATTATTTGCAGGGGGGCTCAGTCTCGCCGCGGATTCCTCCATATCTTAAACAAACAAACAAACAAACAAACACACACACACACACATACGCACAAACAAACACGGAGCCTGGAGAGGCGCGCTAAGGCGCGCTAAGGCCCTTTCCGGTCGTTTTTCGGAATTCGGGGAGTGTATGGGTGATTGCGGAGCTGCAGACCCCTTACGCTCTGATGCTGTTGTCTTCACAGTGGCCTGAAAGAGTTGTCCGGCGTCCCTGTGCTTCCCAAGTTCTTCCCAAAGGAGCTCGGAGCCGCCTCAAATGCCTCGGGACTGAACAGCAAACGTCGGGGATAATTATGTCGATTTTTTGGGGACCGGGTTTTGCCGCGCCGAACAGAAGAAAAGGCTGGCTTCTCAGGGGTCCCGCCGGCATTTGATACCCAGAGACTCCTAGGATTGTCCAGATTGCCGTGGATCAACAACTTTCCTACATTCGCGTCCCCTATTTTGAAAGAAAATAATTTTCTCTTCGCTGCATTGGTCTTTCACTGACATCAGTACACTGAAGCAAAGACTTCCGGCTCTTCATTCAAAGTAGGCTTTATGTTTTTGCCAATATGATCTCTAATTGAGAGTTTATTTTTGCTTTTGGATGAATCTGTGGAGCTTATGTTGTAAGAAGAAAGGGAGAACGAGACACAATGAAAGAGAAGTCCAAAAATGCTGCCCGGACTAGGAGGGAGAAGGAAAACAGTGAATTTTATGAACTGGCTAAATTACTGCCTTTGCCCTCGGCTATCACCTCGCAGCTGGACAAAGCATCCATAATCAGGCTCACCACCAGCTATCTCAAAATGAGAGTTGTGTTCCCAGAAGGTAAGTGACTCTGCCCAGATGGAATTTCAAAGGCAGAAGGGGTAGAGGTTTGCCAGTGAGTGAGCCTACACCACTGAACAGAGGAGTGCATTCACACATACGTACACACTCTCTGCAAAGGGAAGTTTAGCGTGGCTGCTTGACTCAGGACCTCTCTGAACTTAGATTCCTATTGCCTTTTTGTGGCTCTTTCTACTTCCGCATTAATACTTTCTCTCCCATCCATCGGATGTGTTTGGTTGGGATGCAGCCCAACAGTGCTTTTGTCAACACTTCGGATACTGAGCTTGACTGAAAGTACAAGTAATCCAAACATGACTGACTGACTTTCTTTCTTTCTTTTTTCCTTTCTTTCTTTAATTCCTCTTGTTAGAATTGTATCTAGCAGAAGGCAGGAACATTGCCAAATTCTTGTATTTTTGCTACATATAGATAGACCCATGTACATGGAGCTAGCTAAGTTAGATAATAATTTCTAAGTTTATAATTCTACAGAAGAGAAGCAGGCATATTTAGGAACAAATTTGTCCTGAATTTACCCAGTCTCTTGCTTGCTTATAGCAAATTTATTCTGAGTTTTTGAGACACTCACAGATTCTGAAACTAACTCTGGGGCTTCATGATTTGCAACTCTGAGTTTGGTATATATAATCTCTGAGATAATAGGCTAGGATCCAAATACTTAAGGTTGAATCAAGAAGACTAGCCCGCTTGGAAACTATCTTCTAGGAGGCAGGTTGGCAAATGGGTCCTGGGAAAATTGTCCTTTAAGGCCTAGAAGGAAGAACAGCTGAGCTGGTCATGATTTAAAACATGTATTTAGATGATCAAGATTCACTGTGTGGGAATAGAGCACCCTTCAAAGAACACTGTCCTGTATAAAATCATATATACTCACTAGGAAAAGAATACTTCTCTCTTCCATCTCCCCATCCTTTCCTTTACCCACATTCAAATAATATGTACAGATTTTAAAAATATTTTAGATGTATCTTTGCTAGAGGAGAGAGATTGGGAAATATAAAGGAGAGAATACAAAACAAACAAAAAATTCCAAGAGAAAGAACCCTGTTTATTTACAAACCAGAATGTCTTATTTGACCTGCAGAGGTTTTTGTTATTGTTGATTTTGGGTGTTTGGGGTCTATTGTTTTCTTTTAAGGAAATGGGAAGGAAATAGCCATTATCGGGCTTGGAGTTTCACTTTGTTTGATCTTGACTAGAAGTTATTATCTGAATCAAAATCTCGAAAAACATGTCGACAAATTAGTCAGGGGCACTAGAGGAAAACTTTCAAATTATAGTTCAGTTTTACCGGATAACTACAAGTAGTGTCATAGTTGTTTTGTCTTAAAGCAGTTCTTTGAACAGTCTCACTTGACCCTGGAAACCACGGGAGGAGAGGAATCAAAACCTAAAGTTCCTGAAAAGTTAAAAAAAAAAAAAAGAAAAAGAAAAAAGAAAAAAAAAAGAAAGAAAGAAAGAAAGAAAAAGAAAGAAAGGGGGCACTTATATAGTAAAAACCATATTTCCCATTCAAACTGTGCTTAGAATTGCTGGTGGGGAAAGTACTATTATGCTACACTGCCTTCTGTTTTTTTGTTTTTTGTTTTTTAAAGAGATCTCGTTGTCTTTTATATTGTCAGCGCCTACTTTATAAAAATAAAGCTATTGCGAACTCGGCTGGCCGCGCTGTTCCTAACAGGATTATTAGCAGTGATTTGTCAGCCCCTGTGGTCTCAGTGGGCTCCCTTTCTGCGTGATTTCTAGCGAGTCTCGTCAATTATCAGTGCCGATGTGGCTCGCTGTTTGATCAGAAGAAGCATATGGTGCTGCTTGTGGGGCTCCGGGTAATCGCGGGAGAAAAAGAATAGGGGATCGGCGTTCCCGGGCGGGCGCAGAAAGAGGGCTGGGGGCGCCCGTCTTTGTCGTGCAGATCCCTGGCTGGCGCGGCCGGGAGGGTTTCGGGCTGGTTTGTGTTGTTTTGGTTTTGTTTTCTAAGAGCGCAAGCTGCCTTAAGTGCTAACTTCACAAATTATAAATCGCGTGATAAATAGGAGGAACAGAAAGTAAACTCTGTTAGCCAACTTATTTTTAAAGAGAGCACTGGCGAGGACTCCCTCTGGGGTCCCCTTGGTGGCCGCGCAGATCCCCTGTGGTTACTTTAAGGTGACTGTGCTTTCTGCAGCCCCCTCACCTTCTTCCGGAGCCCGGGGCCCCTCCCCTCTCCCTTCTCCTGCGGACTAGTGTGAGTTTATGGGGAGGAGGGGATGGACGATGTGTGAACTCTGGGCACATCATTTATTTCTCCAGCTACTGTTGAGCTCATAACTCACTGGCAGTCTCCACCGGTGAGTTGGACAGGGTCATCCGAACAGCTGGCTCCTAGAGATAAGGTTTTAATTTTGAGGATAGATCAGCTTCAAAAATCCAAAACCCAGACACAGCCCTTTAAAATATTAAACGATAACAACACCCCCCTCTTCCCCAAAATCCCAACATCTTTCAAAGGAGAGGAATAATCACAAGCGGCAAAACCAGGCACAACCTGCAGAGGGTGCTAGATTTGGGTTCAGCTATGCAGTGAAGACAGCGAGTTGACAAGACCGGGTCCATGGCAGTGGGGGAAACTGGGTGCTTTCTGTGGAAGTAACCCTTTTTTAGTAACGAGAAATGGAAAGAATTTGAAGATGTAGTTCATGTTTACATCTATCTTGATCCCATTCCAGAACATATAGGTCTTACATTTTTTTCTAAAAATAGAGTAAAAGAGCTATTTCATCATGGTAAGCATTCTGTCACATATAACATAGGGATTTTGCAAGGTATATAATCTGAAATAATTATAAATCTGATGACATCTCAGTTATAGGCACAACAATGACTATAAAACTCCACTGTTTTGGTTCAGATTACATGTCATCTACAGTACTTATTAATATCAAAAGACTTAAATCAACAGAAATCTTTCCATACTCATATTTGAAAAAATAAACAAATTCTTAAAATATAGTTAATCCCCCATCATTAAGTATAGTTCCTACCTCCCCCAGGTTCCTGCAGATTCCTTGTCTAGGGGCAAACTGCAGCTTTCACTTATCTGAGTGGATAAAATTGAGCTCTTGAAAGAAAAACGAGAGATTGAGAACATAGGAACAGGATATGGGTGACTGGAATAACTAAGAATAAAGCAATAGATCAGCGGCTTCATACTTTTAAAAAAACGCAGGAAAGATTACTGTGAAATCATTAAAACTGCGTATCTCCCATTGGCAGCATATTCCATTCTGAAATAACCTTGCAAAGAAAAAACTTGAGAAATGTATGTCTTTAGTGTTACCAAAGCTAGAAAAGTGGGATAAAAAAGAAAGATGGTGTGCTTTTGTGTGCAAAATAAGACAAATTCAACTAAAAAGACATATCTATTTGTTATCCAGATATAATACAGTTTTGGCTGGGGGTGTAGTGGCTTGCTGAACAATCTTTGAAAGGATTAGACATGTTTTCAAATCTATAGCCATTGGGAATCTTGGTAACATCACACTACCATTTCATTGTAAAGATGTCTTGGGAAAATAAAAATAATCACAGAATTGAAATTAGTAACTGTGCAGGATTGGGAGTCTCAAAGGCTGGAAGGACAAGGATGATTAAACAAACCTCCACAGACCCTTTCTATAATATTCACCTCAAGATTGAAATCCTTAATCGCCTTATAATTTTTTGAGGCCCAGAACTGAAAGAGAAAAAGAGGCCCCATTTCCCACGTGGATGGGTGATTTAAGGCTGTTTTTCTTGCTGCTCGGGGAAATGATTGAGCATTAGGTTTCCATGTTTATTTTCTTACAGAAGTTTTTCTCATTTAAAAGCCTTTAAGCCCAGTTTACGCTCCACGCTGGTTTTCTCTGTTTAATTCCAGTTTTGATGTTGACTTAAAATGTAGAGTGCAGAACTAAACTCCGTACAGAGCATTTGCAAGGCAGATTTATGTGCTAGAAATTGTAGATCAGATCAATGAAAAATATATTTTTTTTTCTTTAAAAGGAGCGGTCACTAATAAAAACAATCACAACAACAAAACAGGGCATTATAAGCTATAGCAAGTTGCTTTTAAGCAGGGCACAATCACACTCCTGAAGCTAAAATCACACTAAATTTCCAGAGGACAAATATGATTTCTAGGGGAGTTATTTTTCAAACCTGGGGGAAATCTCGGCAGCTTGGAGCTTTTGCAGACACAAAAGTGGACACAATTCGAGCTCACGGATTCTGGCTGCATTTCTCTATGTCGGCCCAGGTATTTCTCAAGAGAATGAGGTTTGGAGCCAACTAACACCTTATGATGTTAGCTGTCCACCCATTGCTGGTCTCTGATTCATGGAATTTTAAATTCTCCGTGGGCGGAGGACAACCCTCAAGTATTTAGCAAGGGGGCTGCTACTTAGTACTAAAACATTGTTCGAGAAGTGCAGAGCAAACTTTCTGCATGGAGTCCCCATCCGGGAGGCGGTCCGGCTCCGAGTCGCTCTACCTCGGTGGCTCGGGACAGACCGGAGACAGAGACCTTGTAGAAACCTCTGCCGCGCTCGGGTACGCAACGAAGCACGCAACGGGGAGAAGCCTGTTATGCTGCTACTCGAAGGCCAGGTTGGGGCGGTGAGGCCCATTCTTTCCCGGCCGCGGGGGGCCGCAGCCGAGGGGGCGCCAGCTGGAATCTCCGCATGGTCCAGACCAGGTCTCTGCCCTCCAAGGTTCGAGGACGTTCCAGCTCGCCTGCCCAAGCAGAGGCCGGGCCGGTGCGGGCGTGCTCCCTCCGTCATTCGTGCTGCCTGGGCCACTGCCCCAAGGTCGGTCTGTTGTTTAAACCTGAAGTCGAGATCCTGCCGGAGCGGACCGTAGTGCGGCGGTCGAGTCCGGCCGCAAAATGGAACACAAGCCGGACACGCCTGAACAGCGGGGCAACCCCGTCCGCCCACCCGCGCCTGCCTTTGGGGCGATGGCATTGCCCCTCCCGGCCACTTTTGAAAACCTGGAGCCCTGGGGAGACACCACTTGACGTTTTTCAGTGTCACGCAGGCACTGTTGTCAACCCCGCGTGCATTTTCGTCCCACAGTTTAGTTGAGACTAGCCTGAAACCCTTTAGCTCCTGTTCTCTTCACGGCAGCCTATGACGCGGAAGACCAGCTTTGCTGGCCGGCTCCATCCAAACTTGGAAGCCCTAGCTCCAGGGCCAGAGCGCAGCAAGGGTGCAGAGACAATCAATGCTGTGACCGTCAGTCTCCACCCCAGATTTATAACTAACATTAGTGGATTCCCCGGGCGCGGCCAGGGGTCTCAGAGGCGCGCAGGGGAGAGCAGGGCACTCACTGCCAAGGCGGATTGCAGAACACAGAGGGGGGTTTGGGACACACAGGGTAGTGTCCAGGCTGCTGCGCGGGACAAAGCCCAGCCGGCGCTGCTATCCTCGCCCTCAGGAGGTCGGCCACACCCGCCAGGTGGCCGGAGGGGGCCTCGAGCCCGCAGGGGCACCGCGCCGGAGGGTTGAGGGTGGGTATGCCTAGACGCAGGAAGCAGCCTTCTATCCAGTGACCGCTCCTGGAGGTCTAAGGACTTGTCTAAGGGCCCCCAATATCCATCCCTCTCTTCCTCAGTGAGCACAGCTTCTGAGGCCCCCAAAGCCCTAATAGGAAGACCGCTAAGTTGCTGGACAGGGGTGGTGGAAGGAGTCCAGGTGGCTGAGACAAGTCCCTCTGGGATCCCACGTTAGGAGCTGTGTCCGGAAGGGCTTTTCCCACTTCAATCACCAAGTTGTGGTCAGATCCTGGGACAGCTCTTCCAGTCCCCTTCCCACTCCCATATTGCCTAAAAGGTATATCGGGATCTGTCAGTCAGATGAAGCTTTCTGGGAACTACTATAAGGAGGACACGTTTCTATTGAGATATAGTTTATTTATTAAAGAAAAGGGGAAAAGAACAGTAGACCAAGCTCTTCTCTTCCTCCTCTTCCTGTCTGAGTGAAGGAGGCAGTGATGCCAGGTCTGTAATCTATATTTTGTCAAGGGTATGAAATTCATTCCGAAGGAAAAGCTCGATCAATTTATTTTTGCTGCTTGTAATAACACAGCTGGATGATGCTTTGAGCTCACGCTAGACTGGGGCTCATCATTCATTCGCCAAGAACGGGCCTAAATTGTGCCTGTGGGATTAGGTCAATTTTAGTGGATCTACTTCGCCTCATTTGGTTACTAATTGGTTTCTTGTTTTATAAATCGAAATCTCATTTTCAGGAAATTACAAAACCCGTGCAGTCAGTCCATTGAGGTAATCCTTGGGTCAGGGGGTATTTAAATGGAAATGCCTCAACCGAGCACTGAGGGTAAGAGTGAAACTTCGCCCCGGGTTTTCACATGAAATGTGAGCTAGCCCTTTAGATCCATAATAGATACATCCCTTCTAATACTACTTATGTAAATATGATAAACCAGACTTTAAGGAAAGAGTGGGGAGGGGAGAAGCAAAATTTATCTGCTAAGGTTAATGTGGCATATCTTGGAAATCTTCCAAAATAGATTATGTTTTCCTTTGTCTTCGGCCACTTTAGCTGGGGAAAATCCTTTTGTCTAAAACCCGATTTAGTTATCGCCTCCCTCGCAGAGCTCCTTTTCTCCTTTGCAAAAACCCCGTTCCCTCGGCCTCACCGAATTACAAGAGAATCTTTAGATCTTGTTCCCACTGTAATCCTGCCGCAAAGGGAGCTGGTTTCCTCCTCATTTTAAACAGACAATCAAAGGATTTGTGAATTTTCTGCGGTAGGTCAAGTGCAGAAACGAAATCTCAGCTTACCCCCCTCGCCAACTGAAATTGGGTGCGGGAGCGGGTCACCGCTGGCTGGAGGTGAGGGGGTCCGGGGAGAGGGGTCTCTGGCCCACTGCAGGATTTTCGGGAGGCCGAACCCTTGACCCGGGGCTTCAGAAGGTGTCCTGGGAAGGCTGAAGGGCGAGCTCAGCCCTAGGATTAGGTCAGGAAAGCCTGGCAGGGAGAGGAGGGCAGCCAGTGCCTTATAAAACATTAACCCAGACAAAACCGTGTGGCGGCGATTTCAACCGCAAACATAGAGAAGGCAATGCTCCGTGAAAGCAAAAGGTTCCCTAAAAGGTGTGGGGGTAGGGGCAGGAGAGGGCGAGGGAGGCCCCTGTTAACCTGCGCCTGGCCAGCTGTTTAGTAACCTGCGGGGAAGTCTTATTTTCCCCTCATAGGCGCATACTAATGAGGCCGCAACCCGAGACAACAAACAGCAGAGGCTGGCGCTGGGGTTCGGAACCAGTACTTAACCCCGAGCCCAGCTCGGGGATTTTCAAATGATTCGGGTCGGGAGGCCGTTCCCGTGCTGCTTCCAGCCGACTTGGGAGAACTTCACAATTTTAGAATAGAGACGTTTGCTGGCCCCAAGCGCAGGCTTCGCACCCTTCCAGAAGACCAGATTCCAGACGCGAGGAGGCCTCTGCCTGCTCCCAGGGCGCCGGGAGCGCCCGGGCCCTTCTCCCCCGCACAGCTTGGTGCTTCCAGGCCTCTGCCGGCCCGGGCGCCGAGCAGCCAGCACCACCAGCAGGTTTCCTTTCCCTTTCCCCCAGTTTGGCCTCCTCAACCAACAACCCCCACCTCCCTTTCCGCCACTTTCGGGTGGGTGTGTGAGCAACGAGGAGAAAAATGAACGCGTCGGGCCGGAAACCAGGCAGGATAGCTTGGCCGAGACCCAAGGAGCGAAGGGAAGGTGACACGGCGAAGGGGTGGGTATAGGTGGCTGTGGCGGAGGCTCTCCTAAACAGTCCAGGAGGACCCTAGCATCTGGGCAGTGGTGTCACTCCAGGGAGGGAAACTGGGGCGGGCTAAAGAGGCGGGAGGGATTGACAAGAGGCGAGGGAGGGAGAGGAGTCCCGCGGCGGCGGGTGGGGAGCTTCAGTGTTTGCAGAGCGGTGGGGAAATCGTTAGATTTATTTAGATGTGCAAACACCCAGAAAGACCCGATTCGAGCTTAAGGGGCGCTCCTGGTTACTCGTTACCAGGGTTTTGATCGCTTGCTGAGGAAGCAGCTCCTGGCCAACACATTTTAAGAGTCCAACTCCATGTTTTACTCGGAAAGATCCGCCCTCACCCCCATATTACAATGTGAGTGTGTCTGTCACTGTGGACTTCCTGGTGATTTGTATTTTAATGCAGTAAATCAGTAAATCACCCCTCTTTTTGTCATGTTAAACCTTGTTTATTGGTGGAAGAATAAAAGAGTTTAACTACCAAGTTAAATTAATTTCAGCAGCAACACTGTTAAAAAAAAAATTACCTGTAAGTAGTTACAGGTAGTATAACCTCTGTCTCAAGTTTCCTCTGCCTTATTTTTTTTTTCATTTTCTTTCTGCAAACAGGTACTATAGCAGATTCCGTATTAATTTTTTAAAACATCAGCCATGGGTATCCAGAGAATTGTCTTTTTTAGGCATCATCGACGAAATGATTTCTGGCAAAGCCTGGAAAGATCTTAACGTGGTAGCCTCAAGGAGAGAAAGGGGCTGTCTTTGTTAATAGATGGTGCCTGGGAAGTAGAGAAACTGAATGAATGATTGTCTATATCCAATAGGGAACAGGAAATATTGCTTAAGACGGTATAAGCACTTGAAAGTAACTTCAAAAAAGCGTATACTTTTTTTTTTTTTTTTTAAAGGCAAGGTTAGGATGTGTAAATCGAGGACAGGCACAGGGTGGGGAGGAGGAGATGCAGAGGAAGAAGGATTGTTCAGGGATGTTGATGCCGGAAACCATCCGCAAGCAAACGGATTTCTACGGAGGGAGTAGAAGTCAGGGCGCTAGGGGAGGAAAACGGCCGGAGAGCCTGTCAGCCAATGAGAAAGCCCACCAAGGGCCAGCTGGACCTGGCTCGAAGCCTCAGGTATTCGCTCCTGGCACTTGCTGGATGTGCGGTCGCCCTCTGCCTCCTGATAAGGAAGATGATGACACTTTGGGAGAGAAATAGTGTCCCTCACCCCCCTAACCACACTAGTGAACCCATGCAAAAGTTAACCGCGGGGGTTCGGTGTCGGCCCCTTCTCGACACAGGCGGTCCTCAAATTCAGCCACTTGGGGTACTGCCTGGAGGGGCGCTCAGCCAGGGCTCTGCCCCCCTGAGAAACCAGCGCCGGTCCGGGAAGGGGAGTCTGACCTCGACGCAGTCCTTTATAAGTGGAGAGGGCGGGGCCGAAATTTACCCGCTTGCATCCTAGGCCGTCCTGGTGCCGGCGATCTCTGGGGCCATAGGGTCGTGCGTACGAACTTGGGGGTGTGACAATAACCGAGAGGTTAGACTCAAATTGCTAGCCAGGTCGGAGTCCCATCGCTAAAGGTTGTCTCTTTGTCTCTACAGGGCTCGGCGAGGCGTGGGGCCACTCGAGTCGCACCAGCCCTTTGGACAACGTGGGCAGAGAACTGGGCTCCCATTTGCTCCAGGTAGCAGCGCGTCAGCACATAGGCTTTGAGGGCTCAGGTGCCTGGCCCCGCACCGGGCTTGATCTTTAGGGAAATGGGGTGGGTCCCAGACGTGGCCTTCTTGCAGTCCCTACTGCTCCTTACAAAATTAAAACGTTGAGCTCTTAACCTCATTGAGTGAGGATGGCACCTCTCCAGGCAGAGAGGGAGGCAAGGTGACAATGAGCACGCTAGGTTTAGAAGGGAGTCCCTCAAGGTCCCAAACCAGGATGACTGAACCGAGGGAGGTGGCCATTTGACACCATTCGGCCGAAAGAACTGAGCACGCTGGGCCACGCTGCAAAACCACCAGAAATGAAGGATTTACACAGGCATAGCGGGAATCTGGTAGAAATGCCCATCAGTGCTTTGAGTCCACACATTCCAGGTCCAGCTGCGTCTCCAACTCTTTCCTCTCCTCCCTGTAGCTTTCGGGCTCCCTCCTCTCTCTCCATGAGCTCTCACCCCAGGCCAGCCCAACCCACATACAGACCCTGCCTACACACATACAGCTCCCCAGGTAATGAGTTTACTTAATGTGGAGGCGCCCATTACAGCGTTGTTTGCAGTGTACACCGTTTTAAATTGCCCGTTGCCCATTTAAGTCGCATAGCAAATATTTAAAATAGCAAAACTCCCGGTGGCATTTTTAGGCTTGACACTTGTCTCCCATCCTCCACCCCCTTATCATTATCCATGTCCTCCGCCAGCTCCTCATGTGGGAGCCTCAGACCTAAATAGCACGGTGAGACTCTGAGCGGCTTCTTCCCCCTGGGCCGGGCAGGACCAGCATCTCATGTCTTCCCCTGTCCCGCTGCTACTCCGTCCCCCCCTCAGTCCTGGAGACCAAAGAGATCCTAGTGCCACAGAGCACAGAAAGGCCAGTGTAAGCATTCCCTCACAGGCCTGGCCTCCAACCCTCTGAATTAAACAGAAAGGCAGCGTCCCTCTCTTTTCTCAGAGACAACTTCGTCAGTTGTTGCTCAACAACACACTCCTGCCATCTTTCCATGCTCCCCTCTAATGTCCCTCATCAAAACAAGAGAGAGAACAAAACCCAAACAATCTTCCACTCCTTCCAGTTCTTGCCCAGTCTCTTCCCTCTCCATCCCACACTTCTGGAAGAACTTAATTATCTCTCAGTTTCCATCACTCACCCTGCTCCCCTCACTTCCACACCCCTGCGGTCTGGCATTTCTCCTAACTGTTGTGCTCTGTCAGGCTCTGTCACATTTTGATATCAGCATAAAGATGCTCATCTCTTATCCTGCCTGACTTTGTTCACTTCACAAATATAGGAGGCCAATGTGTGCCAGACAGAAAGTCCTGCCCACATAGAGTTTACATTCTAAGGCGAGCAGCCTTGCCAACCCAGACAGGGACATTACCTAGCATAACAGGTGGTGTCCGGGCTGTGGAGAAAAATAAGAAGGGGGAGGGAGGGGCTGTGTTTGAGTAGTGCCACTTCAAATGGGGACATTGCAGAGGACCTCACTGAAAAGAGAACATCTGGGGATGTCCCCGACAGAGGTGACACTGCTTCCTCGACATTCACTCTCTCCCTTGGCTTCCAAAGTAGCACAATTTCCTAGATTCTTCTCCCTCTCTACTTGCTTCTCTGGTTTCCCCCACTGCTGTCTGATGACAAATGCTGGCATTTCCCCAAAGTTCTACCTCTGTTTCTCCTCTCACAGCTTCAAGGCCTCAGGGTAATCTCAGCCAACACCATCACCTCAACTTCTTTCCCACATTTGCATGACTCCAGCTGGTTTTCAGTCTAGACACCCTTCTGGAGCCCCAGACTTTTCTCTCTTACTGCCAACTGGAAATCTGCATAAACCTGAAGTTTAGCATCTCCAGGACAAGAATTCATTACTTCCCTCCTCCAGTCTTCCACTCACAGAAAAACTCACGGCGCTTCCCTAAATTTTCAATCTGGGCTTATGGTGTTACCCTCTATTCAATCACCTTGAAGTCACTCAAAGCTTCCCCTTCTGCCACTATAAATTCCCACAACTAGAACCCATCTTTGACTTAAACTCTCCCTCTTCCTCATCTGCCCGTGACCACCCAATTTTAGGGTCAACCACCTCTGAACTCTTCATCCCCACTTTTCCCTCCTGTAGGTCACCGTCCACATTCTGCCATTAAAAAACAAAACAAAATGAAATATAGACACTAGCATGTGTGCACATACACCCCTGAGCATACTATTTCCCTGTTTACCTGCTTAGAAACTGCTGGAAACCTGATGCCTACAGGAACATCTCTGAATTCCTCTGACTGATAGCTCAAACTCTCCAAAAACCCGGCACTGGTGTACGTTCTTAACCCATCTCTGGCACACCCAGTCCATCACGCCTGAGTACACCAGAGACCCCCTCCTGCCCCCCAAACCCTGCCTTTCCCAAGTCATTCCTTCTACCTAGGATACCCTTCCTCTCATCTCCAGTTCAAACGTCCACTTCAAGGCTCTGCTCAAAGAGTTCCCCTGAGGCCTCTCTGATTCTCCCCCACGCCTCTGGCCACTCAGCCTCTGGACCCCTACAACCCTGTCTCTTCAGCTGTGCTGTCATTACGTCTGTCTTTAGCCGGGCACTGCTGCTGGACTTCCAGCAACGTGAGAGCAGAATCTGACACATCCTTATGTCCCCACTGCCCGGACTGAAGCCTCATTCACAGAGATAGGGGGATAGGGAAAGTCTAGGATAGGAGTTTCTTTCATGGAAAGTCTGTCAGTTTGATCAGTGTAAACACACATCAATGTAAACACACATATGTAAACACTATACCACTACTCTTACAGACTTGCTGCCTGGAAAGCCTCTCATTTCCTAAATCCCCTTTCCCAGGTTCTTTCTGGAGCTACTAGGCAGCTGCCTTCTTTCTGTCTACAAACTCTTCAGACTACCAGCCCTTCCATATGGCTCAGTGCCCATTTCCCAAGCCCTGCTGGTATTCTTTCCATTATAGGATGCCACCACTATGGAGACCTCCAAGACTGACACAGGAAATCTTTCATTCTTTCAGTGATCATCACCCCAAGAACCTACCCACGTCTTATTGCAGGCTGTGATCCCTGTCCCCTATATGTGTGTGTGTGTGTAATAGATATGGATCCATTTTGGTGGATCCTGAGTCTTGGAGGGCAGTAGTCTTGCCAGCTACTTCCTCCGGGCATCACCCAGTTGTGCTGTAGCATGACATGTATGTCCCAGATGCTTAC
Organism: Meles meles; assembly: GCF_922984935.1. Lineage (NCBI taxonomy): Eukaryota > Metazoa > Chordata > Mammalia > Carnivora > Mustelidae > Meles > Meles meles. Next base: position 31,556,882 of record NC_060070.1, read on the forward strand.
ATATTTGGATGAACAAGAGAGGGACTCTTGCGGCAGGTATTCTATGCCCTATGTCCTACCAGCCTCTCTACCCTCTCTGTCCGCTCTTCTGGCTGAACATCTCTAATGTTCAGCCCCATGGCCCAGGGAGCTGCCTATTCAACTCTGTTTCTATCTTCCTAGACCCTGGATGGCTTCATCTTTGTGGTGGCCCCAGATGGGAAGATCATGTACATCTCAGAGACAGCCTCCGTCCACCTGGGTCTTTCTCAGGTAGGTGAGTGGTCCACACCTCCAGCCTTCCAAGTTTACACCAAGAGCTGGAGATCCACAGTAAGGGTCGGGGTGCGTTCCCAGAGCTCTTATGTGTGCATTTCTGGGACTGGAAACATCTCAGCTGGCAGGTCTGCATCTCCCTTTTCCTCTACTTCCCTATTCTCACCCCTTATCCTGCTACCTTTTAGAGTCCATACCATAAGTCAAACACCGTGGGTGGTGGTTACTTACTGAAGTCTAAAAATGTCTAAAAACGTCTAAAGATGTGTTCACCAGAACATTGCCAGAGAACTGCTACTACTAGTACTACTACTGTAATTACCATGATATTATTATTATTATTATTATTATTATTATTTCCTTTCACAGATGAGGAAGCCGAGGCTTAGATAGACTGCAATAGGTAGCCAACCGCACAATGCGTTAAAACTCAGGGCTGACCCTGAAGCTTTGGCTCCTGTCCTCACAGCCCCGTAGACACCCTGGTCCAATCTTCTAGCCCTGCCTGGGCATTCCTCCACCTCGGAGAAGCTGATACCCACCTCTTTACAGGTAGAGCTGACTGGGAACAGCATTTACGAATACATCCACCCCGCGGACCACGACGAGATGACCGCGGTGCTCACAGCCCATCAGCCCTACCACTCTCACTTCGTCCAGGGTGAGCAGCGCGTGCCTCTGACACCTGGGCCTGTCTCCCTTGGCTTGTGGCTTTTCCCCATGTAGGCAGGGCAAGGGCGGGGGCAGGGACTGGGTCGCGGCACCACCCATCTCCCTGGCTCACGGCCTGCCCCTCCCTCTGCTCCTCTCTCCCAGAGTATGAGATCGAGCGCTCCTTCTTCCTGAGGATGAAGTGCGTCTTAGCCAAGAGGAACGCGGGCCTCACCTGCGGTGGCTACAAAGTGCGTGGTTGAGAGGGACAGTCCGACCCGCGTGTAGGGGAAAAGGGCAGGACAAGAGGAGCCTGCGGCGTGGGAGGGACATTGCTGCGTCCCCGACTGCCCCGACGGCCTCCCCTCCCCCACCCCCGCACGCCTCGCAGCGCTGCCTGCCGGGGAGCACCTCAAGAGTTGTAATTTGTGAACACTTGGGGGCTACTAAGTTTTAAGACTTAGTTTCACTGTGTCTGGTTAAGGCCGGGCCGCTGGGACTCTTAATCTGGGGCCCATAATGGGCTTTAGGGGTGTGCAAAACGTCTGAAACGGTGGGTCATTTTGGCGGATTCTAGAGTTTACTCACAGCGTCCAATTCCGACCCCAGAGGGGTTACGAACCAGAGCTTTAGCCTGAATCCACGCTTCTCCGGTTCAATGAGAGGAAGCCGATTAGAATGCAGGTTCCAGGGCCCCACTTCCCGATTTTGAGGAGTTCAGGTCCTTAGGTGTTGCCAGGCCTCTGCATTTTTACACGCTCTCTGGTGAGTTCTGCGTGGCAGGACAGTCATTCCCTCGAGACGCTTGAGCTCCAATAACTTTGGACCCCTCGGTGCAGGGCGAGGCCCACACGGCCTTTGTGGCCCCGGGGAGTCGAAAAGTATTTCCATCCCTTACCCACCTTTTTGGAGATGTTTCCTGGTTGGGGCTGAGTCTCTCCCCCACCTGTCACCTGTCACCCTCCGCTGCAGGTCATTCATTGCAGTGGCTACCTGAAGATCCGCCAGTACAGCCTGGACATGTCCCCCTTCGACGGCTGCTACCAGAACGTGGGCCTGGTGGCCGTGGGCCACTCGCTGCCTCCCAGCGCCGTCACGGAGATCAAGCTGCACAGCAATATGTTCATGTTCCGCGCCAGCCTGGACATGAAGCTCATCTTCCTGGACTCCAGGTGGGGGGCCGAGGCGGGAAAGGATCACCCTAGCGGGAGAGGGGTCTTGCTTAGTGACTGAGAGCTCTTCCTCGACCTTCTGAGCCCATTTTGCAGACGGGGCGACTCATTCGGCCCTGCGAAGCGGGGCGGGCGCGGAGATCTGAGATGGCTGTCCGGGGTGGGGGGCATCTCAGCACTCTGAGCTTATGCGCGAGGATTGCTCTCCGCAGAGTGGCGGAGCTGACGGGGTACGAACCTCAAGACCTAATCGAGAAGACTCTGTACCACCACGTGCACGGCTGCGATACCTTCCACCTGCGCTGCGCGCATCACCTGCGTAAGGCACCGCTCCTACCCACACGGAACTAAGCCCCGCGCGTCGCGGGGAGGGGAGAGGGCGTGACTTAAGTCCGCAGTATGCGGGAGGGTGGGAGCCCTGGTAGCCGGGTGGTGGTGCGAGGCCCTTGCCAGGGAGAGGCTGCTCCCAAGCTGAGCCCAACCTTGTTTCTCTCACGTCCGCGGGAAGAGTTTCCGAGTTTCTGGGTAAATTTCCCCCAGGAGGGGTTTTATGCCTCCCTCCTGCCCGCTGCAAACCTCACGGAAGACAGGAATAAACTGAAGCTAGGCCACTTGGCTCACGTGCACCGACCTGCTTCGGTTTTTGATAGAGCTTTGATAAGCTTTTGATAGAACTTAATCTCGAGGAACAGGGACCCTGAGCCTGGGAGTTCAGCTGCCCAGACCCACCTTCCTTAGTTAGAAAGCTGAAAGGGGAAATCCCCCAATTTTAAGCGTCCCCCACCCCTTTGCCAATCGCAAGGGACTGGAGGACGTGATGCAAAGTAACAGAACACTCTATTCCTTTGGGACTGGGGTTGTCTCTCCCTCCTGCCTGGGCACGGTTATTAGGGCCCATAGGGACCTGTAGTCCCGCCGCCGCCAGGCTTTGCATTTGGGCCGGATTAGCAGCTGGATTCTTCACTCCCAGCAGCCTTCTGTCTCTCCCATCAGTGCTTGTGAAGGGGCAGGTGACCACCAAGTACTACAGGTTCCTGGCGAAGCATGGTGGCTGGGTATGGGTGCAGAGCTATGCGACCATCGTCCACAACAGCCGCTCCTCCAGGCCGCACTGTATCGTCAGCGTCAACTATGTCCTCACGTGAGTGCAAGTCTGGAACACTTCGCCCACTCCAGGCAACCCTGGTCTCCAAGAGGGTGCAGGTGGTGGGCACTGCGGGTTAGAGGAGACTGGGGTCCACTGGGGCACAGGCAGGGTCTGACCCCAATGCAGGCTGTGCTGGGAGGCAGCAGCTTGAGCACGTTCATCTTTATAAAGTTATATTCCAGGGAAAGATTTAGGAGTTTTTCCGTCTACAGTCTATATTTGCTTTCTGCTCCCTCTCTCTCTTTTAACCTTTTAAGCGAACTCTGCATTAAATAAAACTTAATGCGGCAGAAAGAAAAAAGAGGGAGAGAGAGAGGAAAGGGTCCGACGTACGGAGCCATTTATGGTTAACAAACAGGACATCTGTTTCACTTTTTCAAATCTGGGTTTGAAGTTCTTAATTTTAACCAGTCTCCAAAGTTAAGAGTTCTGAGAGAATGATTCTTCCGTTGAACCGCAATGGGAATTTAAATGACCAGACGGGTGTGAATTTAACCTCCAGAAAGCAAAGGGACCCAGGCTAATGCCACGAGTCTTGGTGGGTGCCCAGGCCCCACGTGTTCTGGGACCGCCTCACGAGGTGAGGAGCTGGTCTCAGGGTGCCAGCAATGGGCACAGCTGGCTGGGCTGGACGGCTTTGGTGGCGGCATTGGAGCCTTATTCTTTCTAGAAACAATCGTTTCTGGTCCGTGCCGTGGCCTGGCAGGCTGATCACGTGGTCTGGTGTGCGGCTGGTGAAGAAAGCGCCTTCTGTACAATGTTTGTGAAGTTGAATTGCTCAGGTTTGAAGCCTTTATGAAGAGCCCTTTTGTGTGCACAGTTTCTGGGTTTTTTTGGGTAGTCACTGAAATTCTTGTGATTTTAGGGGACCTCAGGAATTATTTACTTTGGAAGCACTGACACACCCAGCGCTTAGTAGAAATGTTATTTTCTCCTTGGGAAGTTGGTTAAGGGTTACTATTTGGAATCAGACTATACTAATAGGCCATGAGGACTAGATTCATTCCACCTCGTTTTAAATCACCAAATTAAAAATGTAGTGCTTGAAAAAATTGTGCTTGGCAATAGACTATTTACTCTGTGCCCTGTTTAATAAGAAAATTTAATTCAATAGACTTGGGAAATGAATTTGGTTTAAATGAGGATTCAGTATTCAAGAATAATAGCTGGTTATTAAGAAGAATCTTTTTATTCCTTTGATTTAATAAATGGCATTAAAATAAATACTGTTAGGTTTTTGTAGTAGCAAGAAAGCTGTGGATTTTAATACAGAGCAGAAAACATACCAATATTTTGGGTATCATGAAACATAACCGTCTATTTTATGAATGTATTTTTTTATATTATCAAAGTACACATCAGGGAAAATGGCAAAACATAATTCATAAAATAAGCCACTCTGTGAAACAGAAGTATTAAGGAGTGAAAAATTGTGTCTGCTTACCATGGAAAGGAAATGGACATTCTTTAAGAAGGTGCTTTGTATGTCTGAGACATCACAAGCCTCATACATACATTCTGTTCTCTGGTGGGTGCCTGTGGTTAGTAATCATTTTTTATCAAACAGCAGGGTATATAGTCACAGAGACCCATATAAATGATCAGAATGCAAGTTAGACCTCCCAATGGGTAAGCTTAATTTATGTTTGGAGTCATTTTGAAATATTCTGTTTTGTTTTCCAGTGGATAAGTGTACTTCCTTTCTTCTGTGGACTCTGTCATTCTTCACTTCACACACTTCTCCAGAGCTGTAGGATTAGGCTACCAACTTTATATCAGATTAAAAAGACATAATGAGGATAAATGATTTACAGAAGGAAAAATAGCATGGCTCATATTTTTCTCAATGTTTTATACCTTGGAATGAAAATGGAAATAAACACATAGAAGCACGCAAGATGAAAAGCTGAAATTGATTACCCTTTTATGAGTCTCAACTCCAATCCTTTGTATAAAAATTCTCAAGACAATTTTTATAGCTGCAAATGTGGAAACTGTCTTAGACGAAATGTCATCAAGTGGCTCTGTGTGTGTTGACAGGATTTTCATAACGAACAGGTTGCAGTTTGTTTGATGTGTATATCACACATCTGGCTGGAAGTTACTAATTTACATTGTCTTAGCAAATTAAATAGATGGCTATTGATTCTCTATGGTAGCAGTGAACTACCACATACATTTGTTTTCAAGGCTAGTTCTCTTTGCAGCCTGAGAATGATAAGTGAATTCTTTCCAAATATACTACCTCAAACAATGTACTTAAAACCACAATTGGACAGGCCAGATGTTTTCCCAATTTAGACATGTTAGTAGCATACATTTTTCAGGGATTGTCGTATCATGAAAGTAGAGAGAATTTTAAATAAGCATTGGTTAAATGAAGGAGTGACATATTGATGGAAGCTGCATTCATAAGAAACTCATTTTTCAAAGTTCCTGATGGCCAATTTATTGTTGAAGTTAAAATATGCCTAGAAAAAAATATGCCTAGAAATACCCATCATTATTATCTGACAAAAGTGATGATGAATAGAAATATTCAGTAACCTTGTTCTAATAAGCAGCGGCAACTGTGAATATAGGCATTTTAGAGGCTGAGGTAACCGTCTTTGTACGACCATCACACACATGTTGGTGTTCTGAAAATCTACAGAGAGGGAGAGGACACTATGATTAAATTTTTAAAAACTCTCTTAGTTTTTCTCTGGGTGCTTGAGGGTCCCTAAAGCTTATACAACTCTTCATTAAAACTCAGAAACAAAAACAAAAACAAAACAAAAGGTTTCTCTCAAACCATGACTGAACAGTTCATGATTTTCTGTAAGACACACATACCTGTTAGCTTTATGTTCCACATTAAAAAAAAAAAATCATTCTTATAGGTCTTGAGTGTCCATAGGCTTTGAAATAAGTGTTCAGTAGGACAGGCCATTCTCCCTGATTATTTTCACGAGGATAGATGAATGGAGATACTGTCTAGTAACACTGAATGTTGGGGAATGTCCAGACAACTATGGAGAGTATAAGGAATTCTGTGTAAAAACTGAGTAATTTTCTTGAATTCATATTTCCTTGGGTTTGTTTAATTAGTAGTACTAATTATTCATAGCCAGTTCAGATGGAAAACTTTAGTACTCAATGTGAAGAAAATTGAAATTGTGGAACACCCAATAAACTATGAAAAGTAATTTCTAGAAAAGTTAAGAAGAATCTTGATTCTTTTTAGGTTATTAAACTTCATATGTTATAAAAATAAAACTTTTAAAATCTACTTTTAAGGATAAATCATGGAAGTATAAAAATCCCATTTTAAAATGTTTAAGGACATCAATTTTTCAAACATACAGAAAAATTGAGAGACAAATACAGTGAATACCCACACATCGTCTATAATATAAGCCAATTTTGTTTTATCTCCTTTTCTATCTATATGTATGTCTATCTGTATATGCAATTTTTTCCACTAAATTATTTCAAGGTAAGCCACAGACATCATGATTCTTCATCTTAAATAACATTCTCTTACATAGTCACTGTACCATTTATAGCGGCACATGTGTGTAGAAGGTTACAAAAATGTTCATGAGATCTAGTTTACTGATGCCATTAAAAACAATCTGTCACTGACATTCATCAAGTACTCACTGATATATGACCTCAGTAGGCTGACTGATAGTTGGTGTTTTGTGAGGGGACTTCCGTGGGATATAGTTGTAAATGCTAGTGTGTTTTAAATTAGACTTTTAGTAAGAATTATAAATTAATACAACTCTGACATTGTTCTCTGGAAAGTAAAAGAGAGAGATTTTGAGAGTTATTTTGGTAACTTTGGAATCACAGCAATATCTTTAACCCTTCTTTGTTGGTGAGGGAGGCTTCTCTGCTTACATCCTAAGTTTAGGATTGAAAGTTGTTGTAGTGGAAAATCTCACAAACTGCTTTAGAGTGATTCATTGAACACATAGGAATTTTCTATGTTAAAATTTCTATTTCAGAGTTACAAAAAGCAGAACAAATAGACAATTTGAATTAGTGGTCTATGCAACACTATCTGCTAAGTAATCCTTTGCATTTATAGAAAAGTTTGGGCAAAATGCCAAACTTAATGCCAATTAATGCCAAACATAACTTCCTTCATGTAAAAGAAAAAAAATGGGTCTCTACATTGTAATTATTGCAAGTCCAATATTTTTGCATTTCTTTTTATAAAACCTCTGTAGTTCCCACATTTATTTATTTATTTAAAAAATATTTTATCTTTTTATTTCCCACATTTAAAAAGGGTCTTTAAGTATTAACATATTCTGTGAATATAAAGCCTTATGTATAAACTTATCACAAAGCAGCAGATATTAAAATATGTCCATGTTAGTTTGCTCTTTCAGGTGTATGAATAGTGCTAAGTTGGGCTTTTAAATTAAAAAATTTTTTTATTATTTTAAAGCCCCAGTGATGTTTTTGTTATTACTACTAGGAAAGTTTAGAAAATGCTTTTTAAAAACTTGACCAATAATATATATAGTTATAGAAATAGATTTTATTTCTCTGGCTAACAAAACCATTTTTATATTATAAATAATGTCAAATGAAGTGCCTTTTGACTTAGCAAGCCATAGCAAAATATAAAATAATTTACTCTCATGCCTTGGATTTGTGGAGCACTTGTTGCTTAGATTTAATTTTTTGATCATTAAAAATAATAATCATGCTCTAATGTATACGCGTAAATTAGATTTGATCCTTAATTGTGTTTAATCTTTATTATAATAATATTGAACATCAAAGCCCCAGTTGTCCTTTTCAAATGATCTTTTAAGTAAGTGACTGATTATAGAAATGAATTGAAGACACATTTGAATGAAAGGTAATTTATAACAATGAAAACTATTAATAGCAATTAATAGTGATTTTATAACCTCTAAAACAGTTTATTAAAAGAAAGAGCTGGGAGATTTAGTCTGTTTCATAGTTCATACCACCAGTACTCACTTAAATAATGTTATCCTTCATATCCTTTTTACTTATTGTAATTTTTTTATCAAAATGATCTGTATTTAGTTTTGAATTCATCATTTATGTACAAATTTTGTATTATTATTATTATTACAAATGTTGAATATAGCATCATGACAAAAGCTGAATATTTCTTTCAAAGAGCTGTCACATTCATTCCCTAGTTTGCTCCTTTGATAGCTCTGTAGGAGGGTGAGGGCAGGGATTTCCTAGGTGAGGAAACTGACATCAAATGTGCCAATAAGTGGGGAATCCAGGATTAAAGCCTGGGGTATTGACTCCTACTGTATGCCAGGTTCCTCTGCATGAAGGTGGTGGTCAGAGGTGGTCGCAGGGGAGAAAATATCTGGTAGATATTTTCTGGTAGATATTATCTGGTAGATGGATTTAAATGGGTGAGGCCTGTGTTCAGCCCACCCAGCTTCTGGATAGGCTTTCATCTGATCTCATGATGGAAAATTAAAAAGCTGTTTTTGTGCTGCTGCTTCATAAATACGCACAGATATTGACAATGTAGTGGTTTAAATTTAGCAGTGCTCTCTTCTCAGTCACATTCAATTAAAAATATATCTTTTTCCCCGTCTCACTAAGGACATTTTCATTTTGTAAAAAAAAAATGTGGCCTAATTATTTTATTTCTGCAACCAGACTTAATATTTTATGTTTTTGTTAAATGTGTTAAAACAAACGTCAGTGGATTTGCAAGCTAAATGATCCTTTTCATCAGATGAGGCACAAATGACCTCCCATGGCAATGGGATATTTCCTAAATAGTGTTCTGCTTTTGAGGCTCCTGGGTGGCTCAGTTGGTTAAAGCCTCTGCCTTTAGCTCAGGTCATGATCCCAGCGTCCTGGGATTGAGCCCCACATCAGACTCTCTGCACCGTGGGGAGCCTGTTCCTCGGCCAACCCCCACCCTTCTTGTGATCTCTGTCAAATAAGTAAATAAAATATTTTTTTAAAAAAGTAGTATTCTGCTTTTGAGGGAAAATGGCAGAAAATGTTGTCTTCTGGGGATTCTGTTGATGGAGGGAGGCTTGGGATGCAGAGCCTCCCAGCTTAAGGGAGTCATTCTTGGCCCTTTGGGAATGCTGCTACTGGGCTGCTTCCCTCTCCCCAGGCTTCTCTGGCCTCCATTCCTTTCTTTGTTCTTGCCCTGACCTGGAGGGCACTGAGTCACAGGACCTCTTTAAAAGATTCCTATGTGGAGGCCACTTGGTATGTGCTAAATGACCAGCCTGACCACTCTTCTCTGGCTGTTGGGGCAGAAAGCGTTCTGATCTTTGCTTCTTATCATGGAACAACATGGTCATTAACTTCCTGAAGGCAGGGATATACATGTGACTGTGAATGGACGAATGCAAATGAAGCTTTACTGGAACTCCTGAAAAGTATGTTTTCATCTTCTGACTTCATTTATCTGACTTCACAATTTGTTTCATGAACGCTGTTATGTTGATTCAAGGTGTGTGTATGTGTGTGTGTGGGTGGGTGGGTGGATTATGCATGTCTTGATGATTTAGTAAGAGGTTGTTACTTATTTCCATGTATCCAGTGCTTTCCTGTTTGTTCTCACTGGCTTGTGGCATCTTCCCAGGTGAGCAGGTAGTGATAGAAAATTCATCTGGGTTGAAGTGCCAGTGTCTATGCCTCAGTAGTCCTGCAGAAAGGATTGGTTAAAGTTTAAATGAAACCTGGAAATGACTGAGTGCTTCTCAGTAGAGGAATTTCATTCTGGAATTCCGTTCTGTCTTGTTTGAGGGGGTAACTTAACTTCGCCACTTCTTTCCCTTGCCTCAGGCATTCTGAGGTCTAGGATGCTGGTAGGGGTGAAAAGGTGGTCCATGGTGATGGCAGGGCTAAGGGGAGGGTGAGAAGAGAACTTACTTTTATGAGGCATTGACAATGCTTAGGGTCTGGCCGAGGCTGAACCATCTGTTTACCATCTGTGACTTTTACTCAACTTTGCAGTTGGATTGTGATTTTGTTTTTATAAAAGCCCACAGTATCATTGGAAGCAACCTGCAAGGGAAAGGCATGGGCTTTAGTGTCAGATGGATCTGGGTTTGAATATGCTTTGCTGCATTATAGCTACGAGACTCTGAGCACAGCTCTACTTCTTTGAGCCTCGTTTTCCCCATCTGTGCATTGGGGATATTTTTACTCACCTTTTAAGGACTGAGGAGGATTAAATAAAATAATGTATATATATATAGCACAGAACCTGGCAGAAAGCAGATGCTCGAAATAACTGTTGTTATCCGCTCTTGCCAATTATGCGATGTCGGCTCAAATAGTTTGAAAAGGGAGGAGTGGTTCCCTTTTTAACTTGAATTGCTAAATCTTCAAATTCACAAATTTAAGTGTTTATCTTCCTTCTCCTCCCAGTTCCTCAACACACACATCTCCAAATGTTGTGCTCTTTGTGGGTGGTGGTTTATATAGTTTGGTTAAACTCACCCTGGTTTTCATTGCTGTAGTTATGTATTCTACAGGGAGCTGAGCTTTGTGCTTGGAGGGAAGGAAGCCAATATTTATTGAGCACCTTATTTGTCCCAGGCAAAATGAAGGTGCATTACAGGGAAAAAGAAGATTCTAGGAAACTTAGATTTATCAAATTTCTAAAGTTAATTTAGTTAGAACCAACGTTTGCCAGCTTGACCAATGTCGTAATTATAATTTAAAGTGAATAAAACATGCAGTACTGGCCATTTTGATGGTGTCCAATGGAATGTTTGTAAATTTCCTTTAATCTGTATGGACTGGGTATGGATAAATCAAGTGTTTCAGAGAGTATGGCAGAGTGCAATGATTTGTTGCATGAATACACAAAGCAGAGGTCTTAGCATCTCTTGAGGAGTTTACAATTTAGTTGGAAAAGTAGAAGAGTTCCATTTAAGTATTTAAGAACTCAGATTAGTACAGTTGGAAATGATACGCTTGGGCTATTTGTTGCGAGCAGAGAATTCAGAGAAGCTTGAATTGTGGAGCTACTAGGGAAGGAGTAGAATGTAGGGATGGAAGGAGGAAGGAGAGGTAGAGTCTTTTGAGATGGAATGGTGACATACGCACATTTGTCTCATTGTTCTTTTTTGCATGAACGTTATAGCACAATTAGTATTATTCCTCTTCAAATTAGCTTCAGTGCTTGTCTCACTGTTCTTATCTGTGCTGGGTTTTCTTTCCTCCTCTTAGCTTTTTGCCCTCACTTTTTTGTTGGAACTGAATAAGTTTCATCTGGATTGGAAACTATTCTCTCTAAGCCTCTTACTTTTCTCAAATTAGTGCTGGCATGTATCTTGAACGTGTTCACCCAGCCTTAGTAATACTGTGTGTGTAGACACACACACTAGTGTGTAGCATATATATATATATATACATACATATATATATATATAGCATACATATGCATGTGTATATATATATAGGCATATAACACAGTTTTTAACATTTTAAGGGATGTCAGTATTCTGAATGGAAAGTGGAATCTTATTGAAACAAATACACAGTATTGCCACATGTATAATAGTCATATTCTAAAAATCATTTGTAGAAGCAAATGAGAGGTATACATTAGGACAGTGAACATCAGCAGAATGGATGAGAGAGAGGTGCAAAGAACCCGATTCTTTGGTTCCAGATTTGCAGAGCCAGAAGGCCTCCCCTGTCCTGTGTTTGACATCATAATCATAATGTTATTAGAATATGATGCAGTCTAAACCCTAGGCTTTTTAGAATGTTTTAACCCTGATAACCATAGGGATGTTTTACAAGGTACTTGTAATACGTTTTACAAGATACTTGCAAAACGTCTTATGAAATGAGCTATCACTACTTTATTATGCAACATAGCTTAATAGTTAAGAGCTTGGGTTATGGCTCTATTGCTTATTCAAATTCCAGTGCTGCTATTGGCTATCTCTGTGACTGTGAGCGAATTGCTTAACTCTTTTGTCTTGTTAATTTTTTAATCTGTAAAATGTGGGTAATAATAATAATATCTAGTTCATAGAGTCATTGTGAACATTAAATGAGAAAATGGGTGAGGTTCTTGGCTCTGTACCCGGCAGAGTAACATCAAGTAAATATGAATTATTAGGGTGGTTACTTCAGTGAAATTAAATAAAATAATTTTTGGCTTGCCAGTAAACACAAAATAAATGTCTGTGATTCTTTGGGCTGAAGGAGGGAAAGCATGAGTCTTAGGAAGGCAGAGTGTTGCCCAAGAATGAGAAATCACCAATCATGCTGATCCATCTGGAATGGATTGTTAGATCCTACTTCAGATGATTAGGACTAGTAAGCCTTTAAGCATTCATAAATGTTTTCTTGAGCACCTATTATGTGTCAGGCACTGTGCCAAGTTCTGGGGATATCAAAATGAATGAGACAGTACCTGCTGTTACAAGAAATAAGCACAAGTACAAGCTCTATCCCAGCTTGATTTCCTTATGGGCTTGCTGAGGATGGATTCGTTCCTGGAGGGAAGCGCTTCCATCCGCCATTAGAAGAAAGCCCAAAATGCCTTGGCACTGTTAAGGTCACCTGCAGAATAAGCTTGCAGGTGTGGTCAGACTCCCCTTGGTTAGATGGTGGGGAGGGAGTGGAGGCAGTGAGAAGGGCTGAGCCCCTGGGGAGGGCTGTGCATGTGTGCCTTCGGGGGAGATCTTGACTGGCTGCAGGGTAAGGAGTCCATCTCAACTCTGACAAAAACACTGTTGCCTAAGGTGTGTCCTGAGTATCTCATTATGTCAGCCCAAGAGAGCAGTTGTGTGTGCCAAGCTGATTTTTATCCTGTTGCAATGATATTGAGCTGCTTTTTGTTCTGCTTTGAATGGAGTTTTTCAGTATTTTGTGGGGTTGACTGCTAATAGGATTAGGAATCTTACTGAATTTTAAATGGAAGAATCACATTAGAGTCAAAATAGTCTTTGCAGATTTATTACATTAAAAAAATGTTTCTAATGATTTTAGGTCTTTGTAATATTTTTAACTTTTTTTGGTAAGGGGTAATTCCCAGGCATTGCTGCCCTGCCCTGGAAAGACTGTGTAATTGTCAGCTGCAAGCGAAGGAGGGGTGGGAAGGTGCTCTGTTTGTTGTCATACTTAGAAAGGTCAGGGGGTAAGAAGGACTTAATTCAAGAGGCTGCTGCTTTGTGCCAGAGGCTCAGAGGAGCCAAGTAACTTACCCAACACAACACAGCTACTGAGCGACATGCTAACCCAGAGACAGGACTCCAGGGCCCACCTGATTTCCTCTCTGGCATGCTGTCTTTAAGTTGGTAACCTTGTACTAAGGTGAACCATATGTAATTGCCATTTCTGTACATTTAAAGCAGACTAATATTGGCAATTTCATAAGATTCCACCCAATATTTGGAAAGTAATATGACACTTTGAAGAGATTTTGCAAAAGTCTGTGGATAGTTCACTAAAAGAGTTCAATATGGGGTCTCCACCAAGTGACCTAATAGCTTCACGGAAGTTTTGGTGTACTCAGAACCTAGTCAGCTGCCACGCCATGTGCTTAACCCCTGGGTCTGACCCCACGTCCCCTTCGCCAGTTTGGGCATCAATAGTTATGACCTTTCCACAGAACAGCAATGCATACCCAGAGAACACTATTTTATTTGGAACATCTAATATTTTACCAGGATTCAAATGGGCCTTGCTGTCTTTACTGGAAGGATATTTTCCCTTTGATTGATTGTTAAATGGATAGAGACCGTGAAAGGATTTCTCTCTCTCTTTCTCTTTTTCCTGGGGATTTCTTGTTCAAACAGAATTTGTTGTATCCACATCAGTAAAGCCGTGCTAATATGGGCTGCTGGCCAGATTGTGGAAATAGCCTCATTATATTGAACTGGATGTCATAATGGTCCCCATTAAGGTGGGATTCTCTCTATGTTTGTACTTTTAAACCCAAGTCCCTTGCCACTTTTTACATCTCTCTGAGAATAGCAACATTCTCTGGTAATACAATCTGAGAATGTGCTGTCTCTTGCCTCCTCCTACTGAAAACCATTACAAAAATAGAATCCCTGGTTCTGAGCATTTTTAGGGGGTTGTAGCTTGGTGCTGTTCCTCAGTCATTCATTTTACTGTCTGCACTCGTGATGACTATAATGTGTTCTGGTGGCTGAAGGTAAGAACCCGTGAGATTTACTTCTTTCGACACTCCCATTAATTGATATTGGTGTCCAAATACATGACAGGAAAAGAGCAGCTTTTTTTTTTTTTTTTTGACACAAACCAAATGAAACACAAGGTTTTTCATTTTAATTTTTATAAGCTGTTCAGAGGCTAAGACTGTTGAAAGTCATAGCATTTCTATTAGCTGTTGAAATTTTACTGTAGTCCTGGCAAAGTGAAGCGTTTGTTGTGCTGGATTTGGGTAATGGAACCCTGCAGGATTCCAGCTCAGGAATGCTGGAAAGATGAAGCCCACAAAGCAGAGGGCAGGGTAAGTGTCAATTTCATTCCTCCAATTACAGCAGTTAAAGAAATAACAAAATGCAGGGTAACATTTTATTGTGAGGGCTAATTGAAAATCAGGGGGAAATATTTAGGTATGCTATGTTATCATCTCTTTTCTATTTGTGTCTCTTCCCAGTTGACTCAATAGGACCTTCATTATGAACAAATCTCTATCATTAGCATTAGCTAAATTTTTGTTGTTATGATTAAAAGGATGGTAAGAAGTGTTGTAGAGTGTAGTCCTTCCTTTAGCAAATGGGACAGTTCTTGCATTCACTCAGCAAGTTTTTCCCCAGTGCCTTATGAGTGCCAAGGTATTTAGGAGGTTGTGGTGTGACCAAGACTGACAGGACCCTACCCTCATGGAGGATAAATTTTAGTAGGAAGAAACAGTACTTATAAACAAATAAATATGTCCTATAATGTCAGGAAATGAAAGAATTAGGCAGGACAAGGAGATGGTGGTGGTGGAGGAGGCCTCTCTGAAGACTCCTGAAAGAAGGGAAGGAGGTAGCCATGCTGAGACCAGCAAGAAGAGAATTCTCAGCAGTGGGAAGCAAATGCAAATCCCTGGGGTAGAAACCTGCTAGGTGAGTAAGTCAATGAATGAGGTCACTGTAGCTGGAGCAGAGAAAGGGAGGGGAGGGGCATAAGAAGTTGATGTTATAATAGGCAGGGTCAGACCATGCTGGGTCTTAAGGGCTTTGGGAAGTCACTGGAGTTTTGAGCAGAGGCATGGCATGAACTAATTTAAACTATGAAAAGGACATCTGGCTGATGTGGCAAATAAGCTGATGCCTGTCATTCATTTGAGGGAAAATGTCAGGCAGGCAGTTGGATCTGGGTGTCATGGAGTGGGGAGGTCTGGCTGGAGATGGGGGTTGGTCATCAATGTATAAAATTTAAAGTCAGCAAGAGAGATGAGATCCTTGGAGAGTGAGCTGTAACTGAGATGCAGCCTGAAGTCCAACCCCTGTAGCTCTCCAGTGTTGTGGGATCTGCAGGAGCAGGTAGTGTCCCCAGAGGAGGCTGAAAGGAAGTGAACAGGGATGGATTGGGAAGAGTCTGGTGAGATGCGTGTAAGGCTGGGCCCTGGGGAAGATGTGAAGTTTGTCTTTGGAATGTCCCCTCCCTTTACAGTGGTTTTCCATCTTCTCTTTGGGAATTTTATCTGATTTCTTGAGTTTTTCTTATCCCATATAACAACTGCCCCAGTTTTCCAAGTATGGCCCCCTGACTGGCAGCATCGGCACCCCCCAGGAGCTTGTTAAAAATGCAAATTTCGGGCTCCACCCTAGACCTACAAATAAGAAATTCTTAGGGGTGGGGCTCAGCGAACTGAGTTTTAATTGACTCTTCAGGGGCTTCTGATGCATGAAGTTAGAGAACCACTGCTCTAAAGAAAGTAGTCGATAAACTGAACCAATAAAAAAGAACAGATGAGACTTGACTCTTTTAACCTTTTCTGAGCTCTCTGTCTAAAGGCAAAGAGATAAATATCTAACAGTAGATTTTAGGCATAAAGCAATGGGCCATTCTTAAGACATCTTTGTGGGGACCAAGGAAACTTCTCAAGCCCTACAAGTCATAAATGGAGGCAGATGCCTATTGTATCTCTGGTAATGAACTCCATCGATAACTATATAGTCTGTGTAGTATTATATAAGCTCTCTGAGTCCAAATATGAAGGCAATGAAAATTTGAGCATTTTGGTGGGCAATCCAAAATATCTAGAGATAATTCAGAACTTATTTTGTTTGAACACTTATTTCGTTTAAAGTTGTTTATTTTTTAAAGATTTATTTATTTATTTAAATTATTTTTATTAACATTATTTTCCCTAGGGGTACAGGCCTGTGAATCATCAGGCTTACACATTTCACAGCACTCACCATAGCACATACCCTCCCCAATGTAAGATTTATTTATTTTACAGAGAGAGAGAGAGAATGTATAAGAAGTGGGGAGGGGTAAGGAGAGGGGGAGACAGAATCCTCAAGCAGGCTCCCCACAGAAATTGGAGCCCCTTGCAGGGCTGCTCCTGGGGCTGGACTTGGGACCCTGAGATCATGACCTGAAATCAAGAGTCAACTGCTCAACAAACTGAGCCACCCAGACCTCCCTGATTAAAGTTGTTTAAACACTACCAGACAATTTTAAATAATGCCTCATCAGCAAGACATAATAATAATAATAATAATGGCAGAACATTCATTGAATTGTGAATTTTTAGTCATAAAATACACCTCAAATTTATTTTAGCAATTTAAATAATAGAGTTTTATGTATATTTAGTCAAGCATTACAGTAGTAAGGGCTTTAGGGAGATTAGAAATAAATGAATCCAATTAAAGAACACGTCTGTGAGATTTGATATGTCATAGGTATGAATGAACTGTTTGCACAGCAACTGTAAAGAAACCGTTAATGATTAACTACTAGAAGAGGTTTAATCAAGAATAAATGCTATAGGAAATATTTTAAAATATTTAAGTTAAACAAATGAAGATTTGTGCATTTGAAAACATCGCATCATGCCATCATTTTTGCTGCGTCTTTTCCTGGGGAGTTCAAAGCCTAAGGTTCTGCTTTTCTTTTATCTACAGAAATGCTAGTTCCTTTGTGCTGTGCAGAAAAGGGCAGAGCTCTCAATGGTGCTGTGAGGTTTAGCCTTGTGGGGTCTCTCCACAAAGTGTGGGGAGTTTAGGACCCTCTGGTCTTGAATATAGAATGCAAATTTCCCAGTGTTGTGGAAGATTATTTCTTTGTGATCACAAGCACTTATTCTGTTCCAGGAGTTGTGTGAAGTTGGAAATAGGAGGTGTGCTCTTTTCACTCTCTCTGCCAGGGGGTTAGTTATAGGGTTTAGGAAGGACCTTTGTAAGGGGCAGAAGTGGGTGAGAAAGCTATTCCTGTGGAGAATAGAACCTCAACGAAATATAAGTTGTTAGGTGGTGGGTTCCCCTATTACTTCTCTATCTTGGGTATTGACAAAATTCTGAAGTGAATTCTGAAGTGAAACACCCTCTTGAAAAGCGTCAGCTTAGTAAAATGACAATGAAGGTGAGGGGGATGGGCACAGAGGGTGGGGAGGTGAGAACCAATGGAAAGACATAGAAAGACATGGAAAGCCGGGGCCAGAATAACTTGTATGCATTTCATTTTCTATTTGTGAACATTTTTAAAAGTAAGAAAAACTCGGCTGATATTAGTATTTTCTTTCTTTGTATTTGACGCCCCCCCCCCCCCCAGAAGAGGGCTAAAATTAGTGGTGTTGATTGTAGAAAAGGAGACTGGCATTTTTAAATTTATGCCTTTGGTGAAAGAGACAGCACATTTTGCACTGAATTTGTTTGGATCTAACTTTTAAAGACCAATACCTCCTTAACTGCCCCCCAACCCTGGCCCAACTTGGAGAAAATAAGAAACAAAAAAGCTGTAAGATCAATAGAATTTGGAACTTAGATCTGTAGGATATAGTACACCTAAACTTCACTAACTCTAGATGTAGAATAGATTTCTGAGCATAAAAAATGAAGTTTTTCAGAACAAAAAATGTGGCACCCCAAAGTAGGGTTTACTCCACTTAAATCATGACAAATATGCCATCTATAACTCACAGGAAGCTGAACTGTTGTAAGAAACTACATGGCAAGACTTTCTTTTTTTCAATTATATGCAATAATTTAGGTTATATTCTCCAAAGAAGGAAACATAGAGTCATAGAGTTCACATGAAGGTCTTCAGAGACAGATAATTCTGTAAGGTAGGAAGGGTGGAAAATAGATCAGAAAGTAAGTGAAATGTATAGGCACTGAGAGAGCATATGGACATTTGGACATTTTAAAATTATAAATGGTGTTCATGAGAAGTTGAACCTGTGGGAGAAGTTGTTTCGTGGTGTTGTCCCTCCAATAATTTAATATTACTTACAAAGAAGAAATCCTGGAAATACAAGGAAGAAAAATTGGGAAACCATTTCAATACCAGATCGGAGTGCCTGGTTTGTCTCAATTAGAGTTTCTTTTTCATGAACTCTTTTTTCTGATTATGAAAGTGATACATATTTATTATAGAAAGAATAAAGATAATACGGAGAGGTATAAAGCAGAGGTAAATAACATCTTTAATCTATTTTCCAGATAGTCACTGTTAACATTTTGATTTTTTGTTTCACCCTATGTGTATGTAAATACATGCATATATGGTACATGTTAACTTAAAAAGAGATAATTTTTCACTTTATCATTAGTATTTTTCACATCATTAGAATAAAAAAAACTGATGCCTGCATAATATTTTAGCACATGGGTATACCATAATTAAGTAATGGTTCTTTTGTTGCTTTTTATTTACTTATTTAAAATTAAATATAATAAATTATGCTAAGTACCCTTGTATATAGACTTTTGATGCTTATCTCTGACTATTTTCATGAGATATATTCCTAGAAGTGGAATTACTGGATTTAAGAAATGAACATTCTTAAGACTCTTTTTTTTTTTTAAGATTTTATTTATTTATTTGACAAAAAGACAGAGACACAGTAAGAGAGGGAACACAAGCAGGGGGAGTGGCAGATGAGAATGCAGGCTTCTCATGGAGCAGGGAGCCCAATACAGGGCTGGATCCCAGAGCCCTGGGATCATGACCTGAGCCAAAGGCAGACGTTTAACAACTGAGCCACCCAGGTGTCCTATTCTTAAGATTCTTGATAAACACTGATGGTTTACTCTTTTTAGCATTGGTGTACAAGAATGCTCATTTACTTCACCTTGTCTTCATTGAGATTTTAGTGTCATTAAAATAAAATCTTTGTCGATTTGAGAGATAGAAGTGACAAAAAATCTGATAGCTGCCTTAATTCATATAGGTTTTTACAAATGGGCTAAAGTTTAAAAAATTGTTCCTCAGCAATTTGTAGATTGTTTACATCCTTTTCATATTTTCCTATTTCAGAGATATTGTATTATCGATTTGTAGAAGCTATTTCTCTGGGGGTCTAAAGTACTATTCCTCCTCACTCCTTCAGTACAGTTGTAATAGTTCCAAATAAATGGTTGACGATAAAACCAATTTAGTATTCTAGTTTGTTTTTTTTAAAGATTTTATTTATTTATTTGACAGAGAGAGAGATCATAAGTAGGCAGAGAGGCAGGCAGAGAGAGAGGAGGAAGCAGGCTCCCTGATGAGCAGAGAGCCCCATGCGGGGCTCGATCCCAGGACCCTGAGATCATGACCTGAGCTGAAGGCAGAGGCTTAACCCACTGAGCCACCCAGGCGCCCCTAGTATTCTAGTTTAAGTATCACATATGCCATGCCTGAATCATAACTTAACTAAATAATCAGTGCATTTTCTTAAGATGCCTAATGCTAAAACAATAGCATGATTTGTTTCTTTAATTTAGGATCTCACAGAATATCAGAATGATCATTATTATTTATAATCTTGGAGTTTAAAAATCCCTCACATAAGCTTGCTTACTTAGTAGGTATCTTTTCTTGCTTATGTAGAAAGGTTTGCCAGTTTTTTAAAATTTTGTTTATTTGGATTAAAGCATTGAGAATTATTTTGTTAATCAGTTGCGAGAGAGCATCTGCTCTCTGTAAGATATGGTACTGGACAGTAAACAGAGACTATCATAAGAGAAGGAATTTAGGAGATTGTTGTCTGATACACTATTTGCCACACTGTGACAGGAACTAGATGTGCTAAGTGAACATTAGAGACGGTGGCCGGTGTAGGAGCTGAGGGAGGAAGCAGGAAATCACTGTGGCCTCTGTAGGTAAAGAAACTATGTTTATTCTTCTGATCCATGAGCATGGAATGGTACAGATGCATGTTGTGGCGGGTCTGGATTTAACTATATTTCAACTTGTGTCATGGGTTTGTGCAGAGGTTTTCCATAATCCCTGTTGTGAGGATGGTTGACTTTGCTACATCTTACCAAACTATTACAGTTTTTTACTTGCTTTTTAGGTATTTGCCTCTTATTTACACCCTGTCTTTCCTTCTTGAAATTACAGTGTGCTGGTAGACTTTGTGCCTAAGCCATCCCTCCCCCTTGTCGTGCCATCCTCTCCATAGCATGTTGGAGGAGACCTACAAAATAGAGGAGAAAGATGTTTCTAGGCAGAGGCAGTGTTTATGTAAAACCAAAGACTTTTGGGGAACTACTGAAATCACCAGAGCAAATGGAGAAAACCACAAGGAGCAAACACAAATCCACTTATTAGTATGAGACTATTATATTTCCAAGGGTGCCTTAGCCTAATTTCCCAGCAGATGTCTTCGTTTGTGAGCCTCTCACAGTATGGAATCCTCCTTATCAGCTCTCTCTGCTGGGCTCCATGGGAGCCTGAAAATGAAACATAAACTAGGTCTCTCTGCTGCAGAGGTTTACCCAGTTGGCTGGGCAGTAACTCTGCCAGAATATAAAGAAGGTCATGCACTTCGTGTGACTGTGATTCGAGAATCCAATTAAAAAGTTTAGTGTAAGACACTGTTGTTCCTGCTTAATCCGATCACACTTTAATGCAATCCTCTGCTAATTGTAGTCAGCGCCTTCCGAGCCAAATCAATTGTATATCTCTGTTTCCACATTTTCCTCCGTAATTTGATCACCTTCAGCTGGGTTTTTTGTTTTGTTTTGCTTTGTTTTTTTTAAATAGCTCAATTGGGAAATCTGGCAACATCTTTTAAGAATTGCCACATAACATAAAGCTAGCAAAGACACTTCAGAATGTCCAGTTTCAAAAGTGACATGACAGCAGCAAAAGGTCACTTGTCTACAATGGAAGTGCACTAGGAGATGGCAGAGTTGAAGAGGAAAGGTTCTTGGGAAGAATCTTGACTCACCACGAACTGTGAAAATGCTGCTGATTGCTTATCTGTACAATCATTGCAACTCACTTGAAGTTTGCAAATATAGTCATGCTGCTGTTGGCGTCATGGACACCAGTCTCCCAGTCAAAATGATAGAAATTATATTAATGCATTTCTCTGAAGCTAAAAGTACCTCTTAATGGTGAAGAGAGACCTCTTGTTTGCTTTGCAAGGGCCTCACACTGAGGTTTCCTATGGCAAGTTGGCACTTACCTCGTGAGTGGTCATGGCATATCGCTGAAGGCCAGGAAGGCCAATGATGCAAAAATGACCCCTTTTATTCTATTGGAATTTGAGTAATTCCAAATATGTACATGGCTATTATAAAGTTTAGAGTAGACTCAGATGGTTAATTCTGCAAATTGAATGATTTCTGACTGTCCATAATGGAATAAGAGGATTACTTTGGTCTGTGCAAATATGAGTGAGATTGACAAGCTGCAAGTCCTAGTGATTGCAAATTACCCATTTCACATTGCTTTAGGAGCAGGGTACCTGAGGATGTCTGCAGCTCTAGTACAAGTCACTCAAAGGAGAAAAAAAAAAAAAAAACAAATGTAAATTGATATTAATAGCCATTTTGAAAAAATATGCCAAAGGGCCTATGCCCTCAGTTCCTCTTTTGATATGCCCATTGTATCCTGGAGAACAGCGTGAGCTGCCCTAGTGAGGAGAGCCTGTGGAGTCCTGAATATGGTCTATGTGGCACTTTTCAGGAAAGCTTTACAAGTAGAGTGGGGCTGTGTCCTGTCCCTCCTTTACTAAAGTCAGCTAGGTCTAATTCCTCACTGGACTCGTACCAGAGTCCCAGGGCTGTGCACCCAAGTATTTTATTTTGTCTTGCTCCACAGGGGAGCATTGAACAGCTTTGCTAACTGTGATATGTGTGTGTGTGTGTGTGTGCGTGTGTGTGTGTAAGAGAGAGAGAGAGAGAGAGAGAGAGATACCAGAATGTGCCTCACTGCTGGGAAGGGAGGGAGTGTCTGGGTTTGGAGGAGGGAAATGGAACTCATAATGTGATTCCCATCAGCATCTAGACCTTTAATCTATACAAATGAAATGCTCCAATTTAATAGAATTCTAAAAGTAAAACAAATGCTTTGTTCTTAGTGAATCTGTCATTCAGAGCTGCTCTTGGCAGCACATCAACTGTACTTGAAATGTCTTTAAGTGGGTATTTTTTATTGTGCTTTTCATCTTAACACATCTTTGAGTTATTAGAGGAATAGGAAGGCTGAGCTCCTCTCAGGATATCAGGTCTGTGCTACTCTCAAGTCCGCATTTGCTTACTCAGCAGCAAAGAACTTAACCTTAGTGAGTATTTTGGCCACACTGCAATAGAGCTTAGAGACTAAGAAGGAACACAACAAATTAATATGAATTAGCGGTAGAGAGGAAAGAAATACGGCATAAGGAGATGTTTGTAATAAAATGTATTATAATTACTACCAAAGCAGAACTATTGTTTTGGGGAAGTCAGGTGCCAAAAAGCACCACAAAGTATGGAAGTAAAGAAATAATACTTACTATTTGTTGAGCATTTACTATGTTCTAGGCACTATGCTATGAGCTTTCCATATAATATTTTTCTAAACCTTAGCACATCCATTGCTATGAGTTATAAAGAGGAAATTGAGGTCTAGATGGGTTGTTACACAGTAAGTGGCTCAAACCATGGTCTGCCTGACCTCATGGTCTTTTTGTTATTTTGGTGGATTCTTTATGGTCTTTTTAGATGGGCAGCAAAATATTAATATTTTTATTTATCAAAAGTATTTGCATAATTCTTCTTATATTTTTTAGCATTTTCATGTGACTCTGTAGAATTTCAAATCCTTTATTTGTTTTGAATTTTTATTTAAGCCCATTTGGAGTATTTCTATCATTGGAAACTAGGCAAAAACTTAGGGAAGGCTTCTTCAGTAGTTGAGATGCATCCTCCCGGTGCCTGACAGTATACGCGAGAGATATGAATCCTTGTTTACTCTCTCAATAAGCATTGCCATGAAGTCTCTGTGCTGAAATGTTGCATTAAGAGTGTGTTTTTAAAATTATGTGGCCAAATTTCAGGTGTGTAGGGTTTTTGCTATCAGTCTGGGTCCTGTCAGGCAGAGACTGAATGGATATACCAACACTCACTTGACACAGGAGATGCCCAAGCATGGGAGCTCTATCTCCTGTCAGAGCCCACCTTGTTTACTGTCACATGCATGTGATCCCAGGGAAGAGGGTCAGAGACTCACAGCCCAGAGACTCTTTTCCAACAGAGAAATATTGTTGGGCTGCTGCTTATTAATAGTCACTGAGGAAAAGAGTCCTTTCTGAGTTGCATCTTTATCTTCTTCCTCTTCCAGATGTGTGAAATATTATGCAGTTGACATTGGAACATAACAAAACATCTCTTGTCTCTTGCCCTCTAGGAACTTGGAACCCCGAGGAATGATTAGATATTATCGCTTGAAAAATAAGGTTGGAGGAGGAAAAGGGCATTTTCTGGTCCCCTCCCTACTTCCTGCGGGAACTGGCCTTGGTGTCTTCTTCCTGAGCACAGCAACTTAGTCCTTCTGTTCATTGATATCTCCCCAGGACCTCCAGAGAAGATACTCACTCAGTAAACACGTATTGAAGGAATGAAAGGGGTTAGCAGTTGGGAAGGGCTTCAGAGGCAAATAGGATTTAAGATAGTTCTTTATTAGAGGAGTTCTATAGGTATGTGTTGGAGGAGGAAGAGAGGAAAGTATAAGGTTAGTTTGAGGAGAACAATTTTGGGTGAAGTGAGGAGCTGATGAAGGAAAATGTTCATATTGTCAGAAAAATAGGTGGGAACCACATCTCTAAATTTCAATTTAGAAACTGAATTTCTGACCAAGAAGTGCTAAGAGTCTGTGTTGTGTGTTTTCCTTGGGAGATGATTAGAGTAGTAAAGCACATCAGTCATATGATTCAACTTCCCAAGCCTAGAATAGGTGTTGCATGCTCACCTTCTATATTTTTTTGCTTGCATAGGATAATTTTTTTTTAACTTGCCCTGAGTAGATGGACTATTTGATATAAAGTCATTGTAATTTGCTGATATATACCACTATACTGTAGTTTGTGGCCATGCTATTATTGAACCTGTTTTAGCTGATTTCTATCAGGTAAAATAGATAGATAGATATTTCTATCTATATATTTATATATGTATCTATAAATGTTTCTCTCGATCTATATTTCTATATATGTATATTCTATATATTTCTATCCCTTGTCACTTGTCACTTGCTTAAATTTTCCTTTGCCTTTGCCTGATCTCTCTGTAAAAGAATAGGGAAAAGGAAGAGAAGGTAAATGAATATTTGCTGATCTCTGGAAATCTACCAATCACTTTAACATTTTGAACTTTATTAGTTTATTACATTTAATATACCTACCTTAATCCAAAGAGTATTAAAAAGGCATGTAAATCTTTTTAGAAAAGTGAACCCATCAGATAAAAGGAAAAATAAAAGAAGTCAGTGTTGCACAAACATGCCTGCCCTGAGGTTTTGTATACTTGTTAGAGGTGGTTACAAATCAGATTTGGGGCTCAGAGCTTTTTGACTTCCAGTGGAATGGGGGGAAACATGATGGGTTGTATGCTTCACGGTGTCTGTGAGATAAATCAGTTTCCCAGGAGCAGTCCAACTAGTTCTGGAACCTGAAAGGGAATTCTCCCATGGGTCCTCATAAAGAAGACTATGAAACATTTTATTTTGGCTGCCAGTGGGAAGGGTTGATATCTTCTTATGGAAACTGAGGAGTCAGTCAAGATTCTCTCTTCTGAAGTGGTCTGAGGTGAGAGTTGTGGGCTGGGCAAATCTATCATCTTCAGTCCCTAAATACCTCAAGCCATACCTTTGTAATGAGCTCTCCAAGATATATTCTTTATCCTCTTCACATCACAGTCTGCAGTTATTATGTTTAATATTTGTTTACCGTGTCTTCTTGGAAATAGATTGTAATCTGTGGAAAGGCAAGGACTCTAGGCTGCTTACTCATTCTTCCATCTCCACATAGCACAAAGCCTGGTATATATTAGGAGCTTAATAGATATTTATTGAAGATGGAATGGAAAGAACTGGTGATAAAATGTACCCAAATGTAACTGAATTAGTTAGCCTGTTAAAAGGGAATTTTAACTACTTATAAGCCTAGTTTCACTGGTTTGCTAGCTATAAAAATACTAGGAATGTTTACCACAATGATTGATCTTGGAACAGCTGACATTCTTCTTGCCAATAATCAGATAGTATCAGATGGCCTGTTGTCTGTTGAATTCATCCTACACAGAAAATCTGTTAGAGTAGATTTTATAATCTATACCTCACCAACGAGGACACAAAAGCTCAGAGAAGTTGAATTATGGATTTATTTTCTACTTATAATAAAAATTGTATTTTAAAATCAAGACATTTGCATGAGTATATCATATAATTTGGCTGTGGTATATGGGGCAGCTACCTCTGTATACATTAGTTAAATGTTAGGCATTTCCAAAATAATCAAGGTGTTTGTGGTGACCAGTTATATGGCTAACTTTTGCTGGCTTTCTTTTCAAATATGGATTACTGCCATTCCTGGTGAGAGAACACATGCACCCATTTCCTGGGGTGGCAGATTAAGGGCTGTGTCCTCTCACCCTACAGGGACACAGAATACAAAGGATTGCAGCTCTCCCTGGATCAGATCTCAGCCTCTAAACCAGCCTTCTCCTACACCAGCAGTTCCACTCCTACCATGACTGACAACAGGAAGGGGGCCAAGTCCAGGCTCTCCAGCTCAAAGTCAAAATCCAGAACTTCCCCATATCCTCAGGTAGGTGCACTGCCATTTTGCAACTTTCTTTTCTTGTTTGTGTGTGGGGGTGACTTGGTTTGGTCTCAAAGTTGAGGAAGTATTAGCACAGCTTGGAATTCATTATCTGGTTGTAATAAATTTAAAACTTCTATGTAAAGCTTTCTAAAACTATCTTCTTCCGCTCTTCTCCTTTTAAAATAACTATGCTAGTAAAAATTTGAAATAATCTTGTGGTTTGCTGCTTTTATACGGAGATCGTGAGAGTCTCAGTTGCAGTTAGAGACATAACTCCGTTTTTTCAAGGAGATTGATCCTGACTGAAAAGATGTAGCCGGCATAGCAAGTGGAAAACAAGAGCTGAACATGGTAAAATTGATTCTTAGGATAGGAACTGAAGTAGAGGAAAATGAAGAGGTGGAGGGAAGAATCAAGGCTGCGTCTTGTCATGAGATGTGTGCATGCAAGGACTATCTGAGTAAGGAGGGAAGTAGAATCTACCAGATGGCAGGAATGGTAGGAAAAGCAACTCTCTTCTCATCTTGACAAAGTGGTAAGCTGATGAGACCCAGATGAGGTATTCTAGTAATACTGCAAGGCACAGGATGAGTCTGTGCTCTTGGAAAGAAAAATATTATTTTTCTGATCAGTCACTGTTAGAAATTAGACTGTACCAAGATACATGCACAACTGTCTCCTGGCCTGAAAGAAGTGGGACAGAATTGGGGATTCTCTACTCCTAGGATCTTGGGACCATCTCACCTCTATCCTTTTCCTTAAGGTGCCACATCACTCGAGTAACTCAGGAGAAGATGCCTAGGCTTATATAAAGCCAAATTGGATTTGCAATTATTTTGTCAAAGTGGTCTTTATTGTTTATGTTTTAAAACTAAAGATGGCCATTGACTGGTTACAGAAACCGTTATTTCCTTACTTATCAGAGCGATATTACTCTGTTGATTTCTACAAATGTGTATACTATTTGAGGAAATGTCATTTGTTGAACTCATGATTACTAAGAAGCTACTATTTGCTAGATTATTTTAGCAGCTTGGTATATAAAGATGAGAAGATCATGGCCCCAAGAGATTTATGTCACACAATTTAAAATCTCCCACAGAAGGCTAGATCTCTTTGCTCTGACAAAAGGGATTGAGTTGATATGTGACGCTAAACAGTTTTCAGTGTACACCCTCTGTTATGAGGACTGAGCACTTTACTTAAAAAGTACATTTTAGTTAAAGTCACCATGGAGGAGGAGTTGCTTCTTTTTATTGAACATCTGAGAAGCTTTTCTTATTATAATCTTGTACCTTGGGGAAAAATTTTACTGTCTCTTTTTATTACTTGGAAGGATCAATTACGCCTGTGGGTAATTTTATTCTTAAACAAACAGGAGTGTTGAACACATAGATGAAAGAAGAATTTAAATTAGGAAATACTGTGTTAAGAAGGCATTTATCTGTTGTTATACCTAAATTAAGCCATAAAATATCTCCCCATTGGACTTCCCAAAACTCACTAATTCTGTTCTTTCATTCATAGCTCTAACATATAAAATTTCTATTAGTTTGCTCTAATGGTAAACTGCTCATTTTTTAAAGATTGAGTGATTGATTGATTTCAGAGAAAAAGAGAGAGAACATGCATGAGTGGGGGGAAGGCAGAGGGAGAGAGAATCTTAAGCGTGCTCCATGCCCCGTATAGATCCCAGTGTGGGGCTTGATCTCACGACCCCGAGACCATGACCTGAGCCGAAATCACAAATTGGACATTTAACCAACTGAGCCACCCAGGTGCCCCTAGATGACTCATTTTTTAAAAAATGTTGTAACTGCCATTAGACTGCTCTTTGTACATGTGGTCACACAAGAAGGAGGTGTTAATTTGGAAGTTATATATGTTTCCTAGTTTATTTTGATTTTTTAGAAGTTTTGTTTATTTGAGAGAAAGAGAGCACTTGCAGGAGCAGAGGGGAGCAGCAGAGGGAAGGGGAGAAGCAGGATCCCTGCTCAGCAGGGAGCCCGACCGTGGGACTCAATCCCAGGACCCTGGGATCATGAACTGAGCTGAAGGCAGATGTTTAACCAGCTGAGCCACCCAGATACCCCACATGCTCCCTAGTTTAAAAAAAATACAGAAGATTGTCTACCTTGGATTGCCTGCCTCTGCCTTTGGTAACTCCTCTATATAAATTCTCCAACCTACCAATGTTGACCCGTAGATAGGGATATCTCTATACCCCTATTTGCAGGAACAAGGTACAAAAGATAAGAACTTCCACCCTCAAGAACCTTAAAGATTTAAGGGTCAAAATTGTTTAGGGGGGAATGATGTGGAGAACAAAGGCAAGAAAAAAATGTAGATAAAATTAAATTTCCTTAAAACCTGCCACCCACAGACAAATACTTGAGGCTGGTAGAATAGACATTGCTCTAGGAAGCTCCACTCTTACTGTTCATGCTTTGCTTGAGGGAAAAAAAACCTTGGCTTGTCAATAGTAAGGCCTCCAGGATCCTGTGCATCTTCTTTAGCATATGAATGTTCTTTTGGAAACTTCCCTTTTTCTTTACCTTCCTCAACTCCAACGTATATAATTGATTGCTCCTCATGACCCCAGTGTCCTGTCCTCACGCTATAATAAAAACACCTTTTGTACCAGAAAATAATAATACAGAACAGTGAAACATAGAAAAAAAAAAAACAAAACCCACCTCTAGTCCCTTATTTTCCTTCTCTGAAATCGTGATTTCTTCTGGAAATATTCTAGGGTGTATAAAAATCATGCACATGCCCACACATATGTCCATATAGGATTTCTCTTGTTGTTTGTGTGTCCATTTTTGTGGTTAGTACTTACATATATGTAGTCCTTAGAACTTTGGCTGTATGTCTTATTTGAAATCACACAGGGAGCACCTGGGTGACTCAGTGGGTTAAAGCCTTTGCCTTTGGCTCAGGTCATGATCCCAGGGTCTTGGGATCAAGCCCCGCATCCGGCTCTCTGCTCAGCTGGGAGCCTGCTTCCTCCTCCTGTCTCTCTTTCTGCCTGCCTCTCTGCCTACTTGTGATCTGTCCATCAAATAAATAAATAATAATAAAAAAAATCTTTGAAATCACACAGGCACGAATTAAGTTTACTTAACGTTTATGTGCCTAGTAAAGGTTATTTTTTAATTGTGTTTACTTTAGACAATCATGGTGCTAAGTCAATCATTGACTGAATTCCTACTATATGGGCTACTAATATGTAGAGATCAGAAATGGAACACACTGTTTTTGCTTTCAAGAAGCTACTCCTATAGACAGATGAGGGAACAGGCGTTTGTAGTGAATTGTCATGGGGTGAGCAGAAGGCCCTCTGGGGGGCACACTGGCAAAGCATGAAACCTAGGGCAAACTCCTCACTGTATCTTCTGGAAGAAAGCAATTGGTTAGCATCATCTTGGATTCCAAATCCTTAGAAATGTTAAAGAAAAAAAATTAGCTGCTCAGAAGTCCCATTTGTTTCAAATTGTCCTTATATTATACTTAACCTTTAATTTTCGTGCATCACTGCTATTATGTGTCCTTGACTCAGTAGATGCTCGCTGATCCCCTGCATTGGAAAGATGCTTTGTTGGCTATTGTGGTGAATAAGGGTAGGGGTTGGGTGAAAGTGCTACAATATAAAGAAGTGGTATAAGAAATGTCCTTACACTTTACAGTACAGCTGAAATAATCATTTAAACTTTAGAATCAGTACTGCATAGGAGAGAGATGGTGTACACAAAGGGCTTTATGAGTGGGGTCAGCTGCAGGGACGGTAGCCTGGATGACTGGGGAAGGCATTGTGCCTGACCTGGCTTTGAGAGTTGGGTTCAGGTGTACAGGCGTAAGGGAAAGGATAAGGACACTTCAGAAGACCAAGATTATGAAGAAATGGCAGAGATGCTTTGTGATTGGAACTGGAGCCAAGTGGGGAAGATTTTCGTCCCTGTGGTTGAGGACTAGGGATGATACATTGGGAAACGTTGGTTGGTGCCAAGTATCTTCCAGGCCAAGGAATTTTGAATTTGTTTTGTGGAGAGCCAGTAGTGGTTTTTGAACAGGAAATGAGGGCATTAAAGTGGTTGAAGCAAGGCAGACTACTCATGTGAAGAGTCCTGGCATACATCTGTGAAGGTCTGAACTAAAGTTCTCTACAGAAGTAAAAGACCTTAGAGAAGAAGAATGGATGAAATCCTTTTGATCCTTGGCTGCTTGCACCAATTCTCCTTATAGAGTTATTTTGATCATTAAAGATTTATTTTGAAATTATACTTTTAAAGATTTTATTTATTATTTGACAGAGATCACAAGTAGGCAGAGAGGCAGGCAGAGAGAGAGAGAGAGAGAGAAGCAGGCTCCCTGCTAAGCAGAGAGCCTGATGCGGGGCTGGATTCCAGGACCCTGAGATCATGACCTGAGTCAAAGGCAGAGGCTTTAACCCACTGAGCCACCCAGGCACCCCTGGAGATTATACTTTAAATATATTATAATTATTTTTATGTATTATATATATATATAATATATATATACTTATTTTTATATATATTATACTTATTTTAAATAAGTTATACTTATTTTTTGTAGTCAATGACAAACTCGTACTGACTATTCCTTCATAGGTTAATAGATCCATAATAAATGCATTTTTGGTTCCTAAATGATCAAGGTTTTTGTGTTTAAAGATTTTATTTATTTATTTGACAGACAGAGATCTCAAGTAGGCAGAGAGGCAGGCAGAGAGAGAGGAGGAAGCAGGCTCCCTGCCGAGCAGAGAGCCCGATGTGGAGCTCCATCCCAGGACCCTGGGATCATGACCTGAGCGGAAGGCAGAGGTTTTAACCCACTGAGCCACCCTGACGCCCCAAGCTTTTATGTTTAGTTTTGAATACTTCTGCCCCTTTTCTCAAAAATAAAAAGAAAATCTTGTCTGTTATTTGCATGGTTACATGCTTTCAGTGTGCAAATTCTTCTCATTAGAATTTTCAAGAGGCAGTTTCCAGAGCAAAGCTGAGCTCACACGGTACGTCTTGCTCCTCTTATTAGTTATGTAAATGGTGATTTAATGATTCTATCAGTGTTATTTATTAGGCTCTTTGCTCTATGATACATTGGGCATATCTAGAAATCTTTCAAAGATGTCTGCTGAATGGCAAATAGTAACACTGCTTTTTGGAATTATTTAGGCACCCTTCTTTGATCATGAGAGACATGCACAAATTGTAATTTGCTGTCACACCCAGTTTGCAGTAATAGATGAACCTTCAGGTCCCTTCCTGATATGAGATGCTCTTGGGAATGATTTTAGACTTGATTATATTATAGCCACTTAATGAATGACTCAATCACCTTTGTACCTCTATGTATTACTCAGGACAAGAAAGGTCAAAACAGAATTGTTTTTGAATGGTTTTGGAAAAATTGTCATAGACACTATTATAGTTGATTTCCGAAGACTCTGCACAGAGCTATTGTGCTTTTCTATATTATGGCAAAGCTGTTAAGGCCTGGGGATACATTATGACAGTTGTATTTGATTGTTCCTGGGTTTATGTTCATGAAAATAGCAACTTGTTTTTATAGTTCTGTTGAATCAGAAATGTTGAGTTTGTAGAATTTATTTTTCAGACCTTATCTATTAACGATTGCTACAATATTTTTCACCTGTCTTTATGGAGGGAGTCATGGCTACTTTAATATAGTCGGATGTTATCTTGCTATGGTTTAATCATGTCAATCATGAATAATTTGCCTTCCTATTCCATATCCCCCACCCCCCCATTCCACCTCCTGATTCCAGTTTCCTTTTAAACTTATTATGGCATGTTTATAGTTGTTAGGTTTATTATAGACAGTGCGTGCCCTCTTCCTTTATTGCATCATCCTGCCCTCCTCTTGCTTTTTCCCTAGTCAGTAATAACCAATACACCATATAATTCTGTAATAACCGTGCATGCATAAGACTGCTTGTGCTTCTGAAATCTGAAAGTATTTAATCACTTGCTACAGACACACTGTACCACTTGCAGGTTTTACTACACATCTGTTACCTTAAATAATCCTACAGAACCCTCTTAATTTTCACTGCCAGCAATCTGGCTTCCTTTTGGTGAAGGTAAAATCTCTCTTCCTACAAAGGTTCTTTCTGGCCTCAAAAGTACACCAGTAACTGCTATGCTAAGAGCCTAACATCTTAAGTTCCAGAGAAGAGAAGGACCAAGGATTTTTCAAGTATAGTACTTTTATGACTATCAGGATAGACATCCTCTCATTTCATGTTTATTTGTAGTATGAAAACATATAATCCTTGGTCACTAACCACAAGAAAAGTTTTTAATGCATCTTTCAAATAAATGAGGTTATCTTTTCCGAAATTTTTATACTATATAGGTTTGCTTATATTTTCTGGCCATGTATAAACTTGAGATTAGTCTCCCTGTGCTACAGAAATGTTAGAAGATTATTAGAGTGGTCCTTTATGGTCTTTCAAAACCATATTCATAAACGAAACTCTGAGTATTATTTTAGAAAAGATTCTGCTCAGTAAGAAGAGACCTCTGTGTTATGGGTTTGTTCTTTGGTTTTTACTAACTCTTATATTTAGGTAAATAACTATTATGTACACTACAGTGCTAAAGGTGGGTCCTTAAGGAACCATGTGTATGGTCTTGTTGGGGAGACAAGGCAACATTTTAGAAAGGAATTGTAGGATTTGTTCAGTTGTGGGACCTCAAGGCCATAGCTTTGGCCTTTTAGTTCTCTTGGCACATGGTTGAGTCAGGGGCACCATGTGTCCTGGATTAATGGATGGATGAGCCACATAGAGGAGGTGGAGAAAGAAATAGGGCAAAGATGAGATGTATTAAGTTCTGGGATATATTCTTTGCCCCAGAGGATTTACAGATTCATTGGAGGAGATAAAAATGTAATGATAATTTTTTTAAAGAAAAAAAAACCATAAGGAATGGAGGACATTAGGACAAGCAAGGGAAAAATGAAGGGGGAGAAATCAGAGTGGGAGATGAACCATAAGAGACTATGGACTCTGGGAAACAAAGTGAGAGTTTTAGAAGGGAGGGGGTGGGGGATGTGTTAGCCCTGTGATGACTATTAAGAAAGGCAGGGATTGCATGGAGCACTGGGTGTTATACAGAAACAATGAATCATGGAACACTACATCAAAATCTAATGATGTACTATATGCTGACTAACATAACAATAAAAAAAAAAGAAAGAAAGAGATGAACATAGGGGAAGGGAAGGAAAAATAAAATAAGATGAAAATGGATAGGGAGGGGCGCCTGGGTGGCTCAGTGGGTTAAAGCCTCTGCCTTTGGCTCAGGTCATGATCCCAGGGTCCTGGGATCAAGCCCCACATCAGGTTCTCTGCTCAGCAGGGAGCCTGCTTCCACCCTCTCTCTCTCTGCCTGCCTCTCTGCCTACTTGTGATCTCTGCCTGTCAAATAAATAAATAAAATCTTTTTTTTTAAAGATTTTATTTATTTATTTGATAGGGTATTTGGTTGATGGGCGCTAAGGAGGGCATTTGATGGAATGAGCACTGGGTTATTATATGCAACTGATGAATCACTAAATTCTACCCCTGAAACTAATAATATAAAATGTGTTAACTACTTTCAATTTAAATAGAGAATTAAAAAAAAATAATTTTTAAAAAGGATTTTAAAAAACTGTAAAAAGAAAATTGAAACCCAGTGTAATATATGTGTGATAAAGGCCTGTGGTGGCCAGTGTATGGCATGTGCTGGGAGCCGACCTGCCCTTCCAGCAGTGGATTAGAGGTTGGAGTTGGGGACTGACAGTGAGAGAACCAATGGCCTCGAGGCCTAGAGACCTCACATGTCAGGGGGAGTTATCAGCAAGTGCAAATTTATCCCTGTGTGCAAAGTTGCAGTGGGGCTATGGAATGACAGTCAATAAAGCCCATTAGCTCGCGGATGCTCCCTCAAGGACCAGACCCCATGCTTGATCTAGCAGCTGGTGCTTTTTTATCTTCCCGCCCACTTACCTTTTTCCCATTGCTGGTGTCCTAGAAGTTCTCTCACTCCGGAGGATTGCGATGGTATCTTAATTTTCCCTCCACTCTGGGACATTTTCCTCTACAGCTTGCCCTGTTTCCCAGATTGACCTTAAAAGAACACCAATCAAGTCAGTGCATGGAGACCTGCCTGGGCCCTAGCTGTTACTCAAGGTCACCTCTAATTGGGTCCTAAATCGCCTGAACCCCGTGATGCAGCCAGATCAGTCTGCTCACAATTTGCTGAATCCCTTGTTCTTCCCTGTTTCCGTGCTTGTGCTCGTGCATTTATTTCTGCCTGCATTGCCTTTATTTTTCAAAATTCTGCCTATCTTCCAAGATCTGGATTGAATGGTACTTCTTTCATGAAATATAACTGGGTTATATTTCCCTTTCGGGTCTCTATTTAGAATACCTACCTTCTACTGCCTCCTAGATGTGTTGTGTCTCCTCTCTTGGAGTTTAATCTCTTTGGAAGTAGTAACCATGACTATTTCATATCCATCCCAACCCCACCTCAGCATCTAGGATGGTGTCTTCCACATGTTTACTCACCAAATGTTATAGGAATGAATGAATGAATGAATGATTACATTAAAAAGTATGAGAATACTTTGTTGGTTGCCTTTATTTATTTATTTATTTTTTATTTTATTTGACAGAGAGAAATCACAACTAGGCAGAGAGGCAGGCAGAGAGAGAGAGGAGGAAGCAGGCTCCCTGCGGAGCAGAGAGCTGGACATGGGGCTCAATCCCAGGACCTCGGAATCATGACCCGAGCTGAAGGCAGAGGCTTTAACCCACTGAGCCACCCAGGCGCCCCTGTTGGTTGCCTTTAGAAATATAAAAACTCAAAGGAGGGAAAACATTCTGCAAAAGAATTTGTAACCTTTGTAGAGAGGCAGAAGATACACACCCAAAACAACCTGGGGGTGGGTTTCACAGGTGCAGAATCCTGCAGCACAAATCAGACACCCAGGTGCTGAGGAGGAATTAGACGTGTTAGAGTAAAACTTTGAATAAGCCTCCTCTGTCTCCGACTCTAGGGGCAGGAAACAATCCACATCTCAAGTGGGCTTTCTGTTCTCTGTGTCCCCACTGCATCTTCAGTGCAACAATGGAGAGTTGTGACAGCTGATATTTGTGTGCACACATGTGCGTGTATGTGTGTGTATGTGTGTTGATTACAAAATAATTGCATTGACATTTGAGTGTCTGTGCATGAAAGACATTTGGCATGTCTTCCATCTCAGAGACCCGTTCTTTGTTTATAGAACCAGCCCTAATTCTAGGGCTCAGTTCCCCTGACCTGAGGATACTTTCTAGAGCACTCTTATTTCCTTTTAATAATCTATATGCACTTTTTGTATTATACCTTTAGTAATATTATGCTCTATGTGGGGTAGATTGCTTCTATAAGAAAGGGGAAATTCTCTTAAAACATTTTTTTTTTTTTTTTTGTTTGCTGGTTTGGTTTGGTTTTTGATCCTTTGAACATAAGGGGTTTTGTGAGGGTCTTGTTGCTTCGTGTTTCTTGGTCCTTGGTCCTTCTCCTCCTATTCCTCCTGTCTTTGTGTGGTTCCAGGCTTTCTGGAATAGGACATCATATTTAGACTACCTCCCATGCCTCCTTATTACTCTTTCAGTTTCTGATCATTCCTGCCAGAGCAAATCATTTTTGGCATACATCCACCTCGTTACCCTCTGCCCCTGGCCCTACTACCTACAAGGGGTGCCTGGGTGGCTCAGTTGGTTAAGCATCTGCCTTCAGCTCAAGTCATGATCCCTGGGTCCTGGAATCGAGTCCCATGTCATGCTCCCTGCTCAGGGAATAGCAGCAGCTTCCTATCACTCCCTTCCTACCACCACTCATGCTCTCTTTCTCTCTCTCTCTCTCAAATAAATAAATAAAATCTTAAAAAAACCCAAAAACCTACAGAGGCTCCTTGTTGACTATAGTATGAGGTCCAATCTGTAAATGTGGTCTAGGCTACATCTCCGCTCCTGCCTGCCTTCCTGGCACCGGAGCCCACCGTGTCCTTGCAGACACCTCGCTTGTGGAGCCCCTCAAATCCCGTCTACCAGTAAAATCACAACTGCAGACTGCCTCTCATCCCCATAGATTCTGGGTTATAAGGCATAATTCATGTTACACACATCTGTGCCAAAACATAGGATAGTGTGAATCTGGGGGAGAGTGTCAAAAAAAAAAAAAATGGGCACCAGGTAAAGCAGTGGTGCTAAATCAAGCAGAAAACCTCTGCTTTTGGCTTAGCGGAAGTGATAGCTGGAATGAGCAATTCTGCTCCCCAGTTGAACAGAAAGAGGAAATGGCTGAATCTACCATCAAAATGTATCCAGGGGAATTTATTTGAACAAAAAATTTGTTTAATTAAAATTTATTAAAACTGGGGCACCTGGGTGGCTCAGTGGGTTAAGCCGCTGCCTTCGGCTCAGGTCATGATCTCAGAGTCCTGGGATCGAGTCCCGCATCGGGCTCTCTGCTCAGCAGGAAGCCTGCTTCCCTCTCTCTCTCTCTCTGCCTGCCTCTCTGCCTACTTGTGATCTCTCTCTGTCAAATAAATAAATAAAATCTTTAAAAAAATTTATTAAAACTAAAGAGTGAAATTAAAGACAGCAATGTCTTATTTGACAGTTCACGGTGGGATTTGACCCACTCATAATGGGAACCTTGTTGAGTTAAGAGTTAGATTGGATATCTTTAAGAAATTTAGATTTAGGGGCACCTGGGTGGCTCAGTGGGTTAAGGCCTTTGCCTTCGGCTCAGGTCATGATCTCAGGGTCCTGGGATCGAGCCCTGCATTGGGCTCTCTGCTCAGTGGGGAGCCTGCTTCCTCCCCTTTTTCTCTGCCTGCTTCTGCTTACTTGTGATCTCTGTCTGTCCAATAAATAAATAAAATCTTTAAAAAAAAAAGAAAATTAGGAAGAAATTCTTCCTTCTTTCACAATTTTTAGAAAACTCCTGTTGCATATTATTCTGCATTGGATTGCTATGATTTTCCAGAGAAGTCAAGGTTCTGGTATATAGTGTTTAATAGTTAATGTTATTTTAATTTTTCTCATTATTTTACCATGTTTGACTTCGCTGAAGAAGAGATGGAACCATTTTTCCCTTTACAGATTCCACTTTGAAACTGATTAACTTCTTAGAGGGCCTTTGCACTCCAATCTCTTTTCAAAAAATTCCAAATCTGATAGATCTTCTCTTTCAGCAGGCAGAAAGCAGGTAATACAGCTGGCAGTCTATAGGCCTAGTTCTAGAACACTGCCAAGAGTAGCCTGGGCGGCCAGTCCCTCGTCCAGACCAGACGAAGCCAGGAGAAGACCCAACAACATTGCAATAAGGAGTTGGAGCAGGTGGCACCACCTGTACTCATATAATTCATACCCCTCTAATCAGCCTCTTCTATGTGAAAAATCAGAGGGTGAGTTAGAGCATTGAGGAAAGGATGGAAAAAGTTCTGGCTTGTGCCTGAAGCCCATCATGGAAGAACATCACCATCAAAACTAATGTTACTGGTCCTAGAAACCCATGATTTTCCCAATGGGCCAGAGCTTTTTCTGATTGTCTGTGCCAGTTGGGATATTCCTGATATTACAGCTGCAAATGCCATGACATCAGGGGCTGAATTAAATGCTCCTTCTGTGTTCATTACCTGTTCAAAATCTTTGGCGCAATGAAAATGCCTGCAAGCCTTTAGAACCTTGCCTTTGGATTTATGAAAGGATGTGAATTATGGATTTCATGGTTTGGGAACAGCTCTCTCCGATTGGAACCCTTTGGAGATTCCTTATAGAATTACACTGGAGGAAAGCTTGCCTCAGGCCCTGGGTGCTGATTCCCTTCCAGCTGCATATCACCCTGACAGCTAATGAGATGTCAAGTATGGTTACCTTTCTGTGAGAAAAATGAGTGAAACAGATCCAGGAACATTTCTTTAACTATGGGGGGGTGGATTAAGAGAAGACCTATGACATTTCAAACTATACTTAAGGCATGTTAAAAAACTTCCCATGTTTCTACTTCATGAAATATATCAGGGAACTTAGAGGTACGCAGGATTTCTCATCAGAATATTCTTTGAGCTAAAAATAACGAAAATGTAGATTAAAGTGAAAAACAATGTCACAATAAATAATAGTTGTAAGTGGAGCAAACCATAAAAATAATGAGCAAAATCTTGTGGACACACTTTTAAACAGTGATTATGAGAAGCTGACAATTAATACCATTTTCTAGATGAAAGAGGAAATGGCCAAAATATTTAAAATTGCGAAGAGTTGAATTTTGAGTCTATATTTGCTTTCTAATTGTTTATGGTATAAATGGATATATTTATTGCTCAGTTCTTTTGGTAAAACCATCCTTGACTCTGGAATGTGACTCAATTTTTTTTTTCTTTTAAAATGCATTCTCTAATTTTTCTTGGGGAATTTTTTTAAAAGCTTAACTCTTTAAAACCTATATGTAATTCAACTGGATTTCATAAAAAAAAAAACAAAACTCATGAGGATTCTTTTCTAATGCTAAATATTTTGCTACTTGTATATAAACTATATTATAGTTACCTTCTCTTAATGTGTAGTCTGTACAGGATTATCCTTGGTGTTGATTAATAAGTTAATAAGTTAGAAATAAGTGATGCAAGAAATCTCTACCTACAATTAACAGGAGTTCAGGAATGTAGAAAATAATGT
This sequence comes from Meles meles, assembly GCF_922984935.1. Classification (NCBI taxonomy): domain Eukaryota; kingdom Metazoa; phylum Chordata; class Mammalia; order Carnivora; family Mustelidae; genus Meles; species Meles meles. The sequence continues at coordinate 31,596,082 of NC_060070.1, forward strand.
CTCCTTGATACCCTCTTTGCAGTTTCAGTTACTGATGACTTCTAGGTAGTATAATTTCTCAAGTTAGAAATGGACTCTGTTATTTCACTGCTGTTCTGTTACATTATCACAGGCACTTGTTTTCACTCAGCTTCTCAGATTAGCAAAATTAACCTGCATAATTGTTTTTTAAAAATGCATTCGATTTTGATGTTGATTTTTCTCTTACCCTTCTGTTATCCTTGAGAAAACCCCTGGCAATCTCCAATTTGTGGGAGCCAAAGTCGTTCTCCATCGTAAACACAACTCCTGTTTGAGGGAAGCATCCCCGGCAGTGGGGGTTATTTTAATGGACATGCTGTATTACTTTAATCTAACCCTTTTACCATCTGTTCTTCCCGTAACAGTGCATGAAAAAAAAAAAAAAAAGAACATATTTTATGTTTCAGGGTTACATTAGTAAAAAGTAAGATAAAAGTGATTTAAAAGCATGCATATGTTCTTAGTCCAATGCAGTCTGCATCTGTGATGTTTTTCCTCATGGTTCAGACACAAATCAAGACGAAAGCTGCTCATGCCTGATAGAGTGAAAGTTTTTCATGGAAAACAGGACTTTGCCATAAGAGGGTCTCTCTCTGTGTTTTACAGCTAAAAATGATAAAAACTTCAATGAGCTGCCAGAATAAAAATAGATAACTGTAACTTCTATTGTTGGAACATCTGGCATTTGTCTTGAGCTGGGTGGTTGCTGCCACCTCCAGAGGCGTGTGGAGCACCTGCCTGGAGCATTCTGTTGAGGCAGGAATGAACCTCGTGACTGTTGCTGAAGGCAGACTATCTGTGAGAGCAATCGTGGTGGAAGAATGTTTCTGTGATGGGAGAGCATCACCCAAGCGTGTGGGGAGATAGTTTACTGTAGCGTAGGGCTTGGAGAAAGCCTCCTTTGTGAAAACACGCTTGGGGACCTGGCATTCATTACTGCTTAGAAAGTAGGACGCTGTTGTCCTTGGTATCTAAGTGCACACGTCTAGGTGAGTCTGGGGAACTGGAAGGAGCAAGGGCTCTGGAATTGGATCTCTCCTCTGAAACTTCAGTCATGTGACCTCAGGGTAATTTTGTTTGTTTGTTTGTTGAGCTTCACTTGCTGCATCTGTAAAGGGATTAATAATACTTTTTAAAAGTTTAATTTTTAAAAAAGATTTTATTTATTTATTTGACAGGGAAACAAGGAGAAAGGGAGCACAAGCAGGGGTAGTGGGGAGAGGGAGAAGCAGGCTTCCCGCTGAGCAGGGAGCCTGATGCGGGGCTTGATCCCAGGACCCTGGAATCATGACCTGAGCTGAAGGCAGAAGCTTAATGACTGAGCCATCCAGATGCCCCCAATAATACTTTAAACATGCTGCCACTTAATGAGATGGTGTCTGTGGGCTCTCAGCATAGTGATTAGCGCATAGCAAGTATTTGGTAATGGTAGCTATTGTGGTTGTTATGGGTGTTAGTTAGCATATGCCAATCATATAGTCAATTGCCTCTTAATCAGTCATAAAGTCCTGTTTACCTTCCCAAGCAACTACAGTGTTTAGAGAGAGGGAGAAATGGCTCTGTTCTTTGAACTCCTAAACTATATGGGCTTTCAGGCCAATGCCATTTTCTAACTTGTATTATTAAAGTTATGTTCTGTGCACTGTTTATGTTCTGTTCACTGGTGTGAAGGTGAAGCTATGTTTCTCAGATCACCAGGTATACTGCTCTGCAAATAGTAGCCACTCAATAAACATTAGACTGAATCATAGGATGAATTATTACAAAAAGTTCCCATTGGATGCATATTAGGCCCCTGCTGATGGTTGAGACCTGTAACCAAAGGAGGCAGCAGCAGCTCCTGGAAGGGATGATGCTTTTGTGAACTGAATCCCGAAGGGAAGCTTGGGGATGTGGATGTCACTGACATCTATTTCTGGCAGTCATCCAAGCTCTTTGCCTGCCAGCTTTAGCCCACCTTTGGTGGGTGGCATTTGGTTTACTATTTCGTGAGAACAAGGGCATCTTTCATCTGACTTATTTTTTAATTTGCCAATATGAATGCCTGTTTTGAAAATTTAATTTTAAATAAGAAATAGGGATAAATTAAGGTGCAGAATATTCAGGATGACAATGTATTTTCTACGGAAGAGAAGCCAAGGTTTCAGCAAAATAAACAAAAAATTAATTTTCAGGGAATTTCTTTGATGGATGTAACCTAATTAAGATAGGGAATTAAATTGTTCAGTTTCTTAGCATGAAATACAGAAGAAAGCACCCTTACCTTTTCAAAGAATGGCAGATGTTCTATAGATCCTAAAACATTTTTGTTTTCCTTGAAATTAGTATGGATGTCAACAGTTGCTGGAAGAATCATCTAGAGGGCTTACATGTATTCCAGTCTCCACCCTCAAAACACACCTTTGAGGCTTTAAAAAAAATTATTATATTCAGTTAGCCAGCATATATAGTACATCACTAATTTTTTTTTTATATTTTATTTATGTATTTGACAGACAGAGATCACAAGTAGGCAGAGAGGCAGGCAGAGAGAGAGAGGGAAGTATGCCTCAGGCTGAGCAGAGAGCCCGATGCGGGGCTCCATCCCAGGACCCTGAGACCATGACCTGAGCCGAAAGGAGAGGCTTAACCCACTGAGCCACCCGGGCGCCCCACACCACTGGTCTTTGATGTAGTGTTCAATGATTCATTAGTTCCATATAACACCCAGTGCTCATCAGTTAAAGCTTAAGCATTAAGAACCAGTGGTAACGAAGTGCATTTCAGCTTTGAAAATCAGAGTATTTGGAAGAAAAGGCCCTAGTATTCAGATGATTGGCCAGTGGCCTGATTTCTTTTTGCAGTCGGAAGGCTAATTTCTTTATCCTTCAACATGTATGTTTTATCTCTTTCATACTTGTAGGGCGGGACTGAAAAATACGACCTCTAGATAATGCAGTCTGGGGCAAAATAGTTTTTACAAGATGCTGGTATGAACCATTCCTGCTTACCCAAGTGAAAGTTATTAATTAGGGGCATTTACTTCATACATACGTATCTGTAACATGTTTGCATTTTTAAGAGTGCTTTGCTGTATATCATTTATTGATATACATTGATATTTATTGATATATTGATATACTGCTCTTTGTTGCAGTCCCACAATGTTGATAGTCTGTTCCTGTTCTGCAGATGGGAAAATCAAGACCCAAGGAAAGTGGTCTTTTGTACAAGTCACAAGGTAGTGCAGAGGTTTACTACTGCATAATCTCGTGAGAGTAAACCAGGATCCTCCCATATTTGAGTCCAATGTTGCTTCTACTGGAATCCTTAATGGATAAATTAAAATTATATTTTATGTATAAAATATTAATAATCAGGAATAAAAACAAAGATATTTATATAACTAAGTTACAGTTTTTTGGGTCAAGTTCCCATTTCTTCAGAAAAATATTTTCATTTAATGGCTTTGTCTCTGTTCTACAAATAAGGTATCAGTGTACTCTATGGATTTTTTGATTTTAAAATATTTTGAAATGTTTTCATACATAAAGGAAGGTAGCAAGAATAGGAAATTATTCCTGTATATTAAACCTAGGTTCACCAGGACTTAACATTTTGCTGTATTTTCTTTATCATTTTCATTCTCTCTTTTCCTTGCCATCTTCTGCATTATTTTTTCTAAATCGTCTCATAATAGGTTCCATATATGATGTCTCTTTACGTAAGCCTTAATACTGTAATGTGTATTGCTTGGTCTAATGATTCTTTAGAATAGGGAACTTGCAGGGTTTTAAAAATTTTTTTAAGATTTATTTATTTATTTTAGAGAAAGAGAGTGAGTAGAAGAGAGAGGCAGAAGGAGAGGGGGAGAGAATTGTCACACAGATTCTCCACTGAGTGAGGAGCCCCACTCAGTACCAGGACCCTGAGATCATGACCTAGGCCACAGCCAAGAGTCGGTCGCTCAACTGACTGAGCTACCCAGGTGCCGTGGAAATTTGCAACTTTTGTTAAGAATTGCCAAATTATCCTCTGTGGAGGTTGTATACATTTGTATTCCTGCCAGCAATATGGCAGGAGCATGCCTGCTTCCCCAAACTCTGCCAGACAGTGTATAGCCAAGCTTCTGAAGTGTTGCTAATCTGATGGCCCAGATGGAATATCAGTGCTGCTTTAATTTGCATTTATTTTATTAAGAAATTAACTATCTTTTCATAGGAGTTAGTTTAGGAGTTATTTTTAAATTTTTTGTGGATGGTCAATGTATTTTTTTGATCATTTTTCATTGTGCTTTCTTTTTTTTTGTCTTTCTAGCTTTTGAATTGAGAATTGAACTTTTTATTCTTTCGTTTTTATTAAGTGTCTAAAGCTGTGTATCCTATAAATCCAGATATGTAATATATTTTTTTAAGATTTTATTTATTTATTTGACAGACAGAGATCACAAGCAGTCAGAGAGGTAGGCAGAGAGAGAGAGAGAGGAGGAAGCAGGCTCCCTGCTGAGCAGAGAGCCTATTGCGGGGCTTGATCCCAGGACCCTGAGATCATGACCTGAGCCAAAGGCAGAGGCTTTAACCCACTGAGCCACCCAGGCGCCACAGACATTACTTCATTATCTTTTCCCCAGAAAATCTATAGTTTATGTTTGCATTTACTTATTTTCCCCAAGAGTTGTTTAATAGTTTGGGGGGTTTATTTTTGGTGAAAGAGTCTTAAAAAATTGTTTTTAATTTCTGTTTTTTATTCATTGTTGTCAAAGTATCAGTTATATTATTTATACTTTGTGAAGTTACCTGAGGCTCTCTTTGTGACCTACTATTGAATTAATTTTGATGATTAGTCATGTACACTAAGGTTCATCCTTTATTACCAATATGCAAAGTTTGATTGATAGCCCTAAGATTTAACTGTTTTTTCTTTTTTTAAAGTCTTCTGCGGTCTTTTTTTAAAAATTGACTTTACTTATTTTATACTGAGAGTGGTTTCTTAGTCTCCTATTTCTCCTTGCATCTTCTCTAGTTTTTTCTATGCGTAGGTGGTATTGATGTGTTATATGAGTCATAGACAGAAAGACATAAAAGAAGAGCGGTTTTAAGCAGGAGAGTGGCATGATTGGATAAGAATGTCAGAAAGATCTGTGAGGTGGCTAGGTTCTGGGAATACCTAGTGTTAGGGCAGTCCAGGGGTTCCTGGGATTCATTTATTTTTCTTTTGACAGAAAGTTGCGTGGTGGTTTCCAGGGGCTTGAGGGAGAGGAGAATGGGGGGTAATTGTTTGATGGGTATAGAGTTTTAGTTTTGTGGGACACAGGGTTCTGGAGATGGATGGTGCTGATGGTTGCACAGGAATGTGAATGTGTTAACTGTTACTGAAATGTACACTTAAAAATGGGTAAGACTAAAAATTTTATGTGCATTTTACCACAGTTAAAATTTTAAAAAGAAAGAGCACAGTAACAAAGAGGACCAGAGGAGTCTCTGGGTGGATCAGTCTATAAAGCATCCAACTCTTGGTTTTGGCGCGGGTAATGAACTCAGGGTTGTGGGATCCAGCCCTGAGCTCAGCTCTGAGTCTGCTTGAGACTCTCTCTTTCCCTCTGCCCCTCCTTCTTGTGCTTTCTTTCTCTCTCTATCTCAAATAAATAAATAAATCTTAAGCGGAAAAAAGAGAACTAGGATGTAGAAAAAAAAGTACTGTTCTAGACATTTGTGTATAGGTTTTTGTATGAATATAATTTTCCTTCATCTGAAAAATGTCCAGGATTGCATATGGTAGTTGTATGTTTAGTTTTGGTGTTTTTGTTTTTGTTTTTGTTTTTTAGAAACTACCAGACAATTTTCCAGGGCAGATGTACAATTTAACATTCCTGTCAGCAATGTATGGGTGATCCAATTTTCCTACATTTTTGTCAGCATATGTTGTCACTATTTTTTTTAATTTAAAAATTTTTTTAACTTTTTAAAAAAATATTTTATTTATTTGAGAGAGGGAATGAGAGAGAGAGAGTATGAGAACAGGGAGTGTCAGAGGGAGAAGCAGACTCCCTGCCAAGCAGGGAGCCTGATGCGGGACTCTATCCTGGGACTTCAGGATCATGACCTGAGCTGAAGGCAGTTGTTTAACCAACTGAGCCACCCAGGAGCCCAGTTGTTGTCACTATTTTTAATTTTAGCCAGTCTAATAGGTATATAGTGATATTTCATTGTGGTTTTAATTTGCATCTCCCTAATTGCTAATTATATTGAACATCTTTTCATGTGATTGTCATCTTACTATCTACTTGGTGAAATGTCTCTTCATGTCTTTTGCCCCCTTTTTTTTATTATTGAGTTTTGAGAGTTTTTTATATTCTAGATTCTAGTCCTTTTGTTGGGTATGTAGTTTTGAAATGTTTTCTCCTAGTCTACAGCTTTTCTTTTCATCCTCTTAACAAAATCTTTTACAAAGCAAAAGTTTTCAATTTTGATCAAGTCCAATTTACCAAAAAGTTTTTTAATGCACGTGTTTTGGTATCAAGTCTAAAAAATCTTTACCTAGTCCCAGACTTTAAACATTTTGTTTGTTATTTTCTAAAAGTTTTACAATTTTATATTTATATTTTAAATTTTTTTTATATATTTACTATTTTATATTTAAGTCTATGATCCACTGGAGTTAATTTTTATATAAGGTATGAGACCTGGGTTGAGGTTCATTTTATTTTTGCTTGTAGATGTCCAATTATTTCAGCAACCATTTGTTGAGAAGTTTGTCTTTCCTCTGTTGAATTGTTTTTGCACCTTTGTAAAAAATCGGTTGGGTGTATTTGTATGGGTTCCTTTATGGGTTCTGTATTCTGTTTTATTGCTCTGTACATGTATTTCTCCGTCAATACCACACAATTATGATGGTAAGTCTTGAAGTTGATTTCCTCTCTCACTATATCATTCTTTTTCAAGTTGTTCTGACAATTCTAGTTCCTTTGCCTTCTACATAAACATTACGTGTATATTGAACCTTTTCTACTTCTTTCATCTACTTTGACCTTTAATTTTCTCTATCCAATTTTTTTTTTTAAAGATTTTATTCATTTATCTGACAGACAGAGATCACAAGTAGGCAGAGAGGCAGGCAGAGAGAGAGGAGGAAGCAGGCTCCCTGCGGAGCAGAGAGCCGGATGCGGGGCTCGATCCCAGGACCCTGGGATCATGACCTGAGCTGAAGGCAGAGGCTTTAACCCACTGAGCCACCCAGGCGCCCCTTCTCTGTCCAATTTTTGTATCCTTACATGTTTTCCAACTTATCTTCAATTTCCCTCATTAAATGTTCATTCAAATCTATACTTTCTTCACATAAGTTACTTTGTAACTTATTTTTCACTTATTCAATTTCTGTGAGTTGGGTCAGTTTTCGTTGCCTTTCTTCCTCTTTTGTTGTTCTTGTTGTTAGGTGGGGTTTTGGTGTCCATCGCTTAGTTTTAACATTTCTGGTTCTGAGCATGTGCGCCCAAGTACATCGCGTGTGCTTGTTAAAGGTACTTATTTTAGGTTGGTGTGTTGTCTTACAACCTTCCTTTGTGACATAGTTGGTTATTTGATGAGAATTTTTATCAGCTGAGATGATCGTGTTTCCATTTCGTGTTTTGTTTTCCTACAGAAGTTTTATAGAGAGTTTAATTTTTTTCCCCTACTCCTTAGCATTTCATGGGTTGAGTTACTATTTAAAGAGCACCCTGTCTTATCAATATTGTGAAATACAGTTGTGTAAGTGGATGACTACAGTGGTAGAGAGGAAAGAAGGGATCACCTTTTTTTTTTTTTTTTTTTTTTTTTCCATTTTCTGGATCCCTAGTTTCCCCCTTTCCTCCTTTCCTTTCACTACTATCTCCTTTCGGACACAACACATTCTCAACTTACATTTTTCTCTTATGAAAATGACACTTGTCCCAGGCTGCTACCTTAGGTTTTGTTTGATTTTGAGCCCTTTCGCTGTGGCCAGTATCATGAACTACCGGATACTGACTTCTGTTCTTATTTCAGCACTTACGTGTGATGTATTTTTTTCTTTCTGTGGACAATTTTGTCTGTTTCACCTTTGTCCTAAACTAACTCTCTCTCTCTCTCTTTCTCTCAGATTTCTCTCTTTCTCTCTTCTCTGCTTGACGTCCCACTCTCGGAGTTTCTTACCGTGTCTTTACCCTGCTCTCTGGACCCACAGGTTCATAGTGTTTGCTGTTTGACTTTTTATTTTTATTTTTTAAAAAATTGAAATTTAGCATACTCTCTGCCTCTCAGTAATGCCGATAGCACGGGTCATGGGTGATTCCATTTGTGCTCTTTGTTCTAGGGGTAGTATTTGTGAAGAGGTACACATTCAAATGGCTGCCATTATCCTGCCAGAAGCCTCTAGAATATCATAATTTATTGACCAAAAGGCATCATGTAGTCCCTATAAAACTTGTGCTTTAAGGGGACACTTGGGGGGGAAATTTACATAATAGTAAAATAAAACTTACATAACAACTTTCTTTTTATAACCATGACAATAAAAATTCCTGGACTTGGATTATAGTTCTAAATAATTTATCTCCTTTAAATCAGTGAAATGTAAGGACAGGCACAGGAATCCTATGTTTTAACACTAGAAAGGATACCGAATCATGATTCTATCATGTAGAATGTTAAAGCTGAAAGAAAAGTTAGAGAGCATCTAATCTAATCCAATATATCATTTATAGAGGAGCCTAAGGAAGGTAAAGTGATTTGCCCAAGGGTACCCTGAGAGTTACTAGCAGGGGTGGACCTGGAATCAGGGTCTCTTGGTTCCCTGTCCCTATTTCCTCTTCCGTTAAATGGCCCCCATTCTGGTTTTGCCTTTGATAAGTTGGGTATCTTCGTGAGTCTTTTCCTGTTGGGACCAAAGAAATTAAATTACTTGCCCAAGGTTGTATATGTAGTAAGCAGCAAAGGTAGGTGTGAGGAAGACCTCACACCGTAGGCAGCACCCACTCATTGTATGGCGTCTTCTGCATGGACAGGCCGCCTGCCTTCCTTTCTGCTCTCTCTTCCCTCTAAGACTTGACAAACACCTGAAATTTTTCAGATCAATGTGTGGGTCTCTAGGGTTCTCAACAGAGTTTACATCCAGTGCCATTCATTTTAAAGGGGTGAATGTGGCTCAGAGGATTGATGATACACACAGGTGCAGGTTTACAGGTCTTGAAAAGCAAAGGTTTGCATCTAGGCTTTGGCTCTGTACCGATCTTCTTGGTCTAACTCAACCACCCAACTTCCGCCTGCTTCGAGGACAGTGTACTTGCTGTCATAGTTTCCTGACTATTGACAAGAGGCTTATCCATCAAATTCTTCTTTGGGTGCTCTTGAAACGTGTACCTCATGTATGCCAGGGTTGCCTTGTGTTGAATTTTCTTTGTGAGTGAAGGACAGAATGTTCTTCTGTGCTGCGCCAATAGCACTTTCCCATACACACTCAGGGAAAGCTTTTCCCCCTCTCAACAAGGCTCAAAAGTCTTGACTGGAGTACTTCAGAAATAGGCCTGGTTTATACTTTTATCAAAACAAGAAGAGTCTGGGCAATTCCTAGCTTGGAAAAGCACTGATGATCTGAAATTTTCCTAGGCAGGTGCACAAATGGTGTTACCAAAGGGCAAATGTATGGCACTCTGATCCCCCCTTAATAAGGAAAGGGGTACCAACATTCCCGTGGTGAAAGTGAAGGTGGTGTCTCATAAAACGAGAGCCCAGTGTTCATGGGGAGAAAAGGCTGATGGCATATGGAAGTGTGACTTAGGGAAATGGTACTTCGGGTGCCTCGTGGTTCTTCAGGGAAAGAAGTTGCATTTACTATTTTGTTTTTCTTGGTGGCATATGCTGACAGTCCATGTGTACCCTTGGAAAATAATTAAAGTAATAATGAGGTATGGTAACAGAAAGATCTCGAGCTCGGAATTTGTGTAGAACTCCTTCCTGATCATGCTATGTTATTAGCAGACTTTGGGGTTCCCCCAAAACCTCTGTACCTCATCTCTCTGGCTCCAAAAGCCCCTAGCCAGAGCTGACTGAATTTCTCCTGGACACCTCACAGCACCACACATCCATCCCTCTTTCTCCCGGGATAAGAAAAAAAATGTAATGGACTCATATTTTGGTTCCAGAGACTATATTTTGGTTCCTGCTTCTTTTCTGGAAATGTCTCTAACACTGGATCCTATTCTCTCTCCTCTCTTCCTTGACAGTGTTTTCTCTTGAGCGTAAAACATGGTTGGAGGGCAGGCTTTGAGCCAGATGGACTGCAGGTGGCCATTCCATCTTATTACAACCCTCAGTGATTCAGTTTTCCCATCTGTAAAATGGAGCCCTGTTACTGCCCAGGGGTTGTGAGGATTCAGTGATAGAATGTATGTACCATGATTAGCAACCACCAGACGCACTGTAAGTTCTCAATGAATGGCACCTATGATTATCAGAGCAGGTTACCTCTGTATGGGACCTAGACTTGTGTTTAGTTTTGGGTAACCAAAAACTGGTAGAGACTATATTACTAATTTAGTGGCTCATGAGGAACTTCCAACTGAGCAATTCTCCTAGGGAGGTCTGCCAAACCTCTGGCATTTTCTTTCAACGCCAGATCAGATAACTGACAGCAGATGAGCAGTACGACTCCAACGAGGCACAGTATTGTACGGTTCTTTTATCCTGAGGATCCCATGCATACTTGGAATTTTACCCGGGAAAGCAAGAAATGCCTCCTAGTGACTGGGTTCAGCCCATATGCGCCAGTCTTTTTTAAAAGTTATATTGCCATGGAATTAGTTAAGCCTTCATTAGCTGTCTTAGCATGTATCCAGCATGGCCCTCAGGGAGTTCACAGGCCAGTGTGAAGAGTGAAGGTACAGCACTTCGGGCCTTATGCCTTAATTTTCTTTTGTTTTTAAATTAAGAAAAAAAAAACCAATCTGGACAGCAAATGGGAATAAAATATGGAGCTTTCTTGGGCTCTCCCTCTGGCAATCCCATGTGGGAAGGGATGGAGGACTTGGGTTTGAATTTTGACTCTGCCACCTGCTCACCTGTGGCCTTGAGCAAATCATTTTCTCTCTTGGGCCTTAGTTTCTCTATTCATGCAGTGGGTCACTAATATCTTCGTTAAAGGGTTGATAGAAGAACAAGGCGAGGTCACTCACGTGAAGCCCTTCTGCTGTGCCTGGTGCTCAGTTCCTCCATCCCTGTCATTACCACGTTTATCTCCTTTCCGCAGCCAACAGGATTTCCTCTTGAGGCAGCATGACTAATTAAGTGATTCCCAGTGCCCAGCGTGGGGTAGAGTTTGTACAGTTTATTTTGATGCCTTCAAGCCCAACATGACCTTCGTGGTATATGGCTGAGTAAAAAGGCTTTCTTTCCCTTTTTTTTTTTTGAAATGTACTTTTTTCACTCTCTTGGTTTCAGTATTCTGGATTTCACACGGAAAGATCTGAGTCTGATCACGACAGCCAGTGGGGTGGAAGTCCCCTGACCGACACGGCCTCTCCTCAGCTCCTGGACCCCGCAGAGAGACCGGGCTCTCAGCACGACGCGTCGTGCGCCTATAGACAGTTCTCTGACCGCGGCTCTCTCTGCTATGGCTTTGCACTGGACCATTCCAGGCTGGTGGAGGAGAGGCATTTCCACACGCAGGCCTGCGAGGGAGGCCGGTGTGAGGCAGGCAGGTACTTCCTGGGAACGCCGCAGGCCGGGAGGGAGCCCTGGTGGGGCTCTCGCGCAGCCTTGCCCCTGACCAAGTCTTCCCCAGAAAGCAGAGAAGCCTATGAAAACAGCATGCCTCACATCGCTTCCATCCACAGGATCCACGGTAAGGGCAGCTGAAATGAGTCCTGAGCTGGCAGCATTGGGCCCCTGGGCAGGTTTCTGAGAGTCTAGGTTTGACACTGCAGGGACTGACCTGGTGGTTTTCTCCTTAGAGTTGATAAATCAGGAACTGGCATCAGTAGGGTTTTACAAAGGGCAGCCACGCTTTTTAAGTGTATTAATCTTGCTCATGCTTGCCAGGTGCATTTATTTTTGGCATGTGAGTAAAAATGATTCCCATTGTAAACATCAAAAACTGTAGAAATTAAGGGAAAGTCAAATATTGGGTAAGTCTGTTGAACATGGAATATGTATGCATTTAAATTTCTTGCGTATGATTTTCTTCTGTATTCTGATGTTTCAAAAGTAGACTTCTGTACTTTTGGGGCTCATCAGCAGCGCTTCTCAGTGAGGCCGCCACTGACCTCTTGGGGAGTCCAGGCTTTGCTTTATGGTCTGTTGCTCACTTCACAGGTGGTTGAACCCTCCTGGGCCACTGGGCATTAAATACTGCTAACCACCCCCTTCCACATTATTAGGAAAACCCATAATGTCTTCTGTGGGTGAAAGATGGAGTGATATACAGAATCCATGGAAATTTTCACCCTGGGATTATTGTACAGTTTTATGACCACATAGAAACAGGCACTGTGGTGGAAGTTTTTAGGGTCAGTAACGTTCTTCTTTATTCCTTTCAAAGTAAACTATTGAGGGAGTGCCCGTTCTGTCCATTCCAGGCTTGAGCCCAGACAGGTCTCTCACACCCTCCCTGTTTCATTAAAAGTCAGTGACATTAAGGTTGATCTAACAGGGTACTATTACCCTTCTTGCTGGGTCTTTAGGGTGGGAAACGTGCTGAACAATGTCGTATTCACCCATAGTCTCTGTCAACCACCACCCAGGCACTGACAGCCTTCCACGAAGGATTTTCATTTGTTTCTGTTTTTGCTTTTTATTTTTCTGCTTTTGCTTTGAGTTTCTCTAGTGTGGTCGGCTGGTAATGGAAACCCAGGGCAAAGGGCAATTGCTTGCCAAAGAATGGAGTGAAGCGAAAATCCTGGCTTAACCTACGTGGTCTGGAAGAAAATAGTAGAAATAAAATAAGAAGAAAGAGGAAAAGGAAAGCAATGAACAGTGTGATCCAGGGCTTCTCTTCTGCATTAAGCAGTTTACAGCTTTCATATGTCCCTTTCTGCTTTTCTTTTCCCTTTTTATATTGACTTCACACGGCTTTAAGAATAATGTAGCTTATGGAATATATTTTGGATGCATTGTTTCTCTGTATTAGATCTCTCTCTGGGGTTCAGAACAGATTGCTATTAACATTTTAAATATTTATTTATTCTTTACCTTACTTCAGAAACTAAGATACCAGAGTTAGTGTATGAGTATATGTGAAACTGAGATTTTGATCTCTAGAGTTAAAGAGACAATATTTATATTTTTGATTGGGACAAGATATCTATATCCATGCATGTATATACACATGTATGTACTTATGAATATATATCTATTTATTTATTTAACCCTTGAATGGTTTTAAAACTAACACTAGAGCTTTATTGTAATTCTACTTATGATACACTTAATGATTTTAACATTTTAGATGATTTATTTGGGATTGGAAAGGTAGTCCAGTCTCTCTCATTGTCTTCTTCAAACCCAATGGAAAGCATTTTCTAAGCATAATATTTGTCTAGAAAGTCTCATCAACCAAATGTTATGCATTTTTCTTTTATTATTTGCAGTCAGACTGGTCCAATGATATGGTAACATGGATAAGTATAAACACTCTTATCATTTTGTTAACTGGCCTCTAGGACCCATGGGCAAAGTTTACTTTCTAAAAAACTTGTGATAAACTTCATCTGCACTTAAAAGCCACTGAAAACTATGAACGCCAGTACAATACATTGATGCTTTGTCCTGTGAGCCCATGTCTGTTTCAAATATTGGTGCATATATTTAAAATGAAAGATGAAGTTTTCTTTTAATAGGAAAAAGAAACACACAGTTTTGCGGGTCAATTTTGAGACCACTTACTTTTTCCTTTTTCTAATTTCTAGGGCGAGGTCATTGGGATGAAGATAGTGTGGTCAGTTCTCCAGACCCTGGGTCTGCCAGCGAATCAGGTGACCGATACCGTACTGAGCAGTATCAAAGTAGCCCACACGAACCTAGCAAAATTGAAACTCTGATAAGAGCCACCCAGCAAATGATTAAAGAAGAAGAGAACAGATTGCAGCTAAGGAAGGTCCCCCCAGACCAACTGGCTTCCATTAATGGAGCTGGGAAAAAACACTCCCTCTGTTTTGCAAACTACCAACAGCCCCCGCCAGCGGGGGAAGTCTGCCATGGCTCGGTTCTTGCCAACACTTCACCGTGTGACCACATCCAGCAGAGAGAGGGAAAGATGCTGAGCCCCCACGAAAATGACTATGACAACAGTCCCACTGCACTGTCTCGAATAAGTAGTCCCAATTCGGATCGCATTTCAAAATCCAGTTTGATCCTAGCTAAAGACTATCTACATTCGGATATGTCTCCACATCAGACAGCAGGAGACCATCCTGCCGTCTCTCCAAACTGCTTTGGTTCTCACCGGCAGTATTTTGATAAGCATGCTTACACATTAACTGGATATGCCCTGGAGCACTTATATGACAGTGAAACCATTAGAAACTATTCCTTGGGCTGTAATGGCTCACACTTTGATGTAACTTCCCATCTAAGGATGCAGCCAGACCCGGCACAAGGACACAAGGGAACATCTGTTATAATAACCAATGGAAGCTGATGTTTTTCTAAAATATTTTGTTCTTTAAGGCTCTCTGAAACATATTTATAGTTTAATGCCCCATTACCAGCATTTACTATGCCACAGATGGTTAGAGAGGATAATTTAAGTTACTGGATATTTGACATGTGTTCCTGCGAAATCAAAGAGCACTAGCATTCAGGGTTACACGCAGATAATGGAGTTAAATGAATACATAAATTGCCCCTCTAATTATATGGGAACCAGAATAGATAAATTTTGATTTGAGAAGTACTCGTGTAGATTAAGTGAGCATATATACCACATTAAAGGACTGGTAGAAGACAGCATTGCACTGTGATGCTCCAGTAAACCTCATACACACAGACCACCATCCACACACTGCTGTATACATTTTACATGCAGAAATGTTGACTGTATACCTTAAATACAACCCAAATGGGTAAGTTTGCTTAACCCTAGCACATTAAGCTTATTAAAGAAATTTCCATTCCTAAAATAACTGAGAGAAAGAGAGAGAGCTACATCTCGTAAACTGGTTTCTTGGTTGTGGTTTCAACCAGTCAGCCCATTTGGTTCAGGCATAAATTAGGGAAATTGTTCTGGGTATGGTACAAGAATGAGTTTCCACCTGGTATCCATTATAAGCAATCAGGAAGTGGTGATTTTTCACCTTACTTTTGAGTTAGACAAGGAACAGGATCACACTGACATAGCAGTAAGGCTTTTCTAAGTAAAAGAACTAAGATGTTGGGACACACATCAAAAACCTGGTGCGCCCAATTGGAAATAGTTTAAGAAAGATGGAAAGGCCAGAGGCAGAGAGAAATGAAATGATATCTCCACACAAGAATTTAGCCTCTAAATACGTAATCAATATATTTGAGGCTATAAAACCAACCAAATAAAAGACTCAAACCAATTCACCAAGCAGGAAAAGGCTGATAAGCGCAGAAAAGAACTAAGGAAAGCCAGTGGAGGGCTACATGACAGTAGTGTGAACGAGAACATTTCAGGGCACAGATGTGCAAATGCGACAACATGTGGAAAGCCTCAGGGAAAGCCCAAGATAAAAGCTTGGGCTGATGGACAGGTGGCCAAAAAGGTGAGAGTCACTTCAAAAAGGAACACGCAAAGCGCTCGTTTCCCCTATTGTCTGTGAACGACGGAAACAACAAACTTGGTCTTAAGTTTGTGCGACATGGTAGAAAAACGCAGACTTGAATGCAAGATCTCTGGGTTCCAGTCCTGGCCCTGCCTGTGAGTGAGTTTGGGAATATCGATGTATCACTCACTGTGGCTGGGCCCTAGTTTCTTTGTCTGTATGGCCCTTCTGACGTGCCCTGGTTCTGTGGATCATCCGTGCGGCAGAATTACGGTCGTTAACCCGTTAGCTCTCCACTGTCAGTTGTCAAGACCATCATTCTGGTTTGTCTGCACTCCTGCAGAGGTCCAGGTTCTTTGTAACTTCAGCAGGTGCATGGGTCCTTTTATGCATGTGTAGTTATAGTCAACTTTCTGGTCCAGCCAGAATGTAGATGGTAAGAACTGGTGAGGGAATGGGAAAACAAGGACGATTTATTTCATGCACTAGTCTCTAGTAATCAAAGCAAAGTTAAATCACGCAAGTGATTAGAGAAGTTTCTTAGGCAGTGTTTCCTAGGGGTTCCATGCCTGCAACCTGTGCCATCTGCAAGGAGGGGAATGCGTTGGAAGAAATGGACTCATGATTTTGAAGACAGAACATGACACTGACCACTCAGGGATAGAACTCTAGTTTCATCATTTAACACAGTTATTTGGCAGTTTATAGGTAGGCAACAATCTGAATGATGATAATCTGAGAGATGAAGAGGGGGTCATTTGTATATGACAATGGAGGTGACATGAAATCAAATAAGTATTTCTTGGGTATGACATAGCGACATGTGTGTCATAAAGGGAAAAAGTGTAAGTGAGGAAGTTAGTGGTTATCGTATATACTTTCAAAAAAGTTCAAAGAACAAGAAAGACTACATACTAAACAATGGAAGCAAGAAGTGTGTAGTGATTTTGAGAAGAATATTCATGAAAAACCTCTGGAATACTTAAAATAGATTTTTGATCAATTTGAAACATGAAGTAAGGTTTTAGGAATGCTGAAGTTCTGGGGGAATTCTGTAGGTGGGTAAGTGGTTCAAAAGCACAAATATCAGAAGAATATGGTGTATTTTGGAAAGGAAATCTATACAGATGGGTTTTACTGATGGATATACATTCTACCAAAAATGTCAGGAACAGATGCTATAAAATAAATACAGTCCTCAGACTCAAGGAAAAGGAACTGACACAAAAGAAAAGAACATCATTGGAGAGACTTCAGTGAAATCTTAAAATGGCAAATAGTTAATTGGTGAAAAATAGATTATGAACTCTACCAATAGGGGATAATCAGAAGAAATAATGCTCTTTAAAATGGTATGACCAATATTTTTAAGTGAAGACAGAAATATCTATGTTACATCCTAATTAAAAATTTTGTCAGGTGACTCAGTTTTAAATACAAACAATTTATTTAATTTACATGTCAATAATTTTATAGTGGCAGATTTATTACATTACATATAATGCCTTCCAGGTCCACAGTATTATAAGCTTACATTTTTTGCAGTGTGGCATGATTATTACAAAATGACCCCAAAATAAGATGAGACAGTTTATGACAAAGTACCTTTTTAATATACACAATGTGTTAAAATGTATTTATAATCTACATTATCTTGTTCTGTCCAGGAACATACTTCCTCATAATGAAGATATCATCTGTGTCTTTTTAAAATACGGGATGTAAAATGCATATGTTCCCAATAACTTACTTAGTTAAAGTTCAGTTGGCTTTAGTTTTAATCCTTGAGTTCCATAACTTTGCTAAATGTTGAGAATCATGATACTCGATAGAAATTGAGAAGTATGAGTCTTATATCACATCCAGATTCATAAAAATGTGCTATATCCAATTGCTAGTGTAATATGTAGCAATTCATTAATGATACAAAGTTCATGCTTTCTAGTAATAGTAAGAATATCCTTATCGCCCATTTTACCTACCTGTCAGACCTAATTTAACAATTTGGATGACCAAATAAATAAATAAGTATTTCCCCAATGTTCCTTGAGAAAATTCTATTAAAACTATTGAGAATATACAGATTTGATGTATTATTTTTGGATGCATAATATTAACGTCATAAACACTACAGACGGACATTTAGGTGTTCTTCAGTTTCACAAGTCTTTTGACTTACTATGCTGAATATAATGGGCTAGCTTTTCTAAACCATAATTGCCTGATCTAGGATAATATGATAGAGTGCTGATGTGACATTCAAAATGAGACAGGATGCAATAAGTAATTAACTTTCAGTGTTTATACAGAAAACCCACTCATTCTCTCTTGATTATATTTTATAAGGCTAGACTATTTCCATTGGGTACTATTCTTAATTCTCTCTACACCCGGCTGCCACATGCTGCCTTTGGGCAGGGAATCCCACTTAAAATAAGCTTTAATGGGATCTTCCAGAAAAGGATAATATGCTCTATTTTCTTTTCTTTTTTAAATGAGGGATAAGGATCTATTCAATAAAAGGTCATTTGGAAAGTATGCATAGTTATCTTAAAATAAAATGAAAGGCTTTTTACCATCCAGATCTAGACCTTGGTTTAGACAAGTCTGATAGAAGACACTACCGCTAAAGAGACATTCTGAACAGTTATGTTATTTTATAGCTCACTCTCCCTTTCAAGAGCAGGACATTACTAAGATATTCAGTGCAATTCTATTAGTACTAGTAGTGTTTGGAAGTGACAGACTGAATGCTGATACTTGGAAAAGTGACGATTTGGTTATTTGGGGGCTACTTACCTTGCCCAGTGGACTAGCTTACACTTTAATATACTTTCTTTGCTTTAAACAAGTTTGAATGCCCAGCTTTGGTTCCTCAGTTCATTCAAACCATAGAACATAGATATACATTTTATTTTCTGAATGATTTAAAGAATGTCAATCCTATGGCTCTCCAAATAAGTGATTCAATTTTCATGTAAATGTCAGTTTTTGTGAATAGGGATTTGACTCTAAGACAGCAGAACCTACTGGTTAGTTCTTACTGGGACATGCATTGTGGATAAAAGATCATTCTAAACTTTAAATGAATGACAGGACAACTATGGGCACATGCAAAGGGTATCTTACAAAGAAAATGTTCTTGGGGGAAATGACCATGTGGTGCTCATTTCTTGTGCACAGGAGTTGTACGGGTAATGCTTAACTCAAAATGTGATATTGTGCTCATATTAAATAGGGGTTTGTTCAGAGTTCCTTCTCTAGGACTGTATGCAGAAAGGCTACACATGTGTGTATGTGTGTGTGTATCTCTATACACACATATTTATGTGTATATACATGTGTGTATATACATATGTGTGTACATATATGTATGTGTATATACATATATGTGTATATATATACACACACACAGTTGTAAAGCAAGTAACAAGATTTTGTTCTGCCGTGCTCTTTAAAAACTGATGGTTCACACAAGAAATCCTAAAACTTTTGAACCAAACACTTACAATTTTATTTATTGCAAAAATTTCGCTGCATGGGACTTTGCTTTCATATACCTATATAGTGGAGAGTTTGTCCTAATTTGCTGATCTGGAACACATTTAATCACAGTTGAATTTACACCAACGACCTTGGTGTGTTTACATTTCAAAAGAAATGAAATTGGCGTGGAAAAATTTTTAGAAGTACTGTAACTTTTTTCCGTTTTTTTTTTTTCCAAAGGGAAATATTTCAAAAAGTGAAACTTATGAGTAGGCAATTCAAAAAAGATAAAAATATTTTATGTTTGTTTTTTGACTGACATGCTATAAAAAGGATTATATTTGTGAAAGAAGATACTGATTGCCAATATTTCAAATACCATCTTGCAATGTATAGTTTTTAGTGGTATCATAGTATAAATCTGTAATTTGAACTTTTACTTTGGAATGTAAAGTAGAAGATATTAGCTATGTCAATGATATCTTGCAAAGTGTTCCCATTTATAATTATTTATATTGTAAATAGCTTTCTGAAGTAAATTTGAAGTTAATGTGCATAAAATGTATTTATTATGTGAGGAATTTTTTTGGTTTAAAATATAGTTACCAATATGCAGTTTGAGTCTGAGTTATTCATTGAATGAAAGGTCTCTATAGGACAAAACAGACTGTCCACTAGAAGACTAGAACTGTAAAGAAATAAGAACAATTTTAGTTCTGGATTCTGTTGGAATAGGTAACACATTACACATACACACACACTTTATAGGACCTAGCAGCAGAAGCTTACACATATATACAATAACTATCAAGTAATGGGTCTGATTGTCACTAGATACTAGAAAATGGTTTTCTCAATTTAGAACTTCTTAGGAAAGACTCCTGTTATTGCCTCTTTGCTAAAATAAAGCAAGAAATTTAAAAGTACATATTATATTTTTAATGCCCAAGGGAAAAGAAAACCTATAATATATTTTTTAATTTGATGTCAATCAAAAACATGTTAAAAAATCACATCTTGAATTATTTGGTTTTTATTTTTTATTTTTTAAAGATTTTTTATTTATTTTTAGAGAGAGAGAGAGAGCAGGAGAAAAGGGGGGGCAGAGGGAGAGGGAGAAGAAGACTCCCCACTGAGCAGGGAGTCTGACCCTAGGTTAGATTCTAGGACCCCAGGATCATAATCTGAGCCGAAGGCAGACCCTCAATCCACTGAGCCACCCAGGTGCCCCACATCTTGAATAATTTAGATTTTGAAATCCAAAGTAGTTTTTAAATCTAGAATTAGTAATTTAGGTCAAACAGAAATAGATTTTTCAGGTAATTCATAGCACCAAGCATGTTTCTTTTTCTTCCTCTGGGGTTTTTTGATTACCTTCATGTATTCTAGAAATTGTCAACCATTAGCTGATTTGACGAACTTACACAATATATATATATATATTTTTTAAAGATTTATTTATTTATTTATTTGACAGAGAGAGATCACAAGTAGGCAGAGAGGCAGGCAGAGAGAGTGAGAGGGTAGCAGGCTCCCTTCAGAGCAGAGAGCCGGACGCGGGACTCGATCCTAGGACCCTGAGATCATGACCTGAGCCAAAGGCAGCGGCTTAAACCACTGAGCCACCCAGGCGCCCTTACACAATATATTTTTAATTCAATGGAAATGTTTGTATTTCATAAAGCTTTTTTGATAAAGCTGTCCCAAATATCATTACATTAATATTACAACATTTATCAGATATTTTTAATACGATTCTGTAAATAATTGTTTTAGCACTTTAGTTTCTGAAAGTAAAATTGTTTTCACCACTTCATACTTCCAAATAAGCGTGCTTTCAGTTTGATCTATAGCATTTATGGGATACATACCCATGCCTCAAAAGGCATAGAAACCAAGAATCTTTCTTTTTTATTTTTTCCTTAAGATTTTATTTATTTATTTGACAGACAGAGCAGAGAAGCAGGCAGAGAGAGATGGGGAAGCAGGCTCCCCGCTGAGCAGAGAGCCCGATGTGGGACTCGATCCCAGGACCCCGAGATCCTGACCTGAGGCGAAGGCAGAGGCCCAACCCACTGAGTCACCCAGGTGCCTAAGAATCTTCTTCATTGTAGGACATTCTAAGAAAGCACATAGAGACGGTTCTTGATTTCCCTTTTGTGCTTTGAAAGTGTAAATTCTTCAGATAATCATAAAAACGACAAGCATGATTTGAGTTGCATGTCACAGGCACTGAACCAAGCTTAGATTGCCACTGAGGTCTGAATAGACCATCACTGAAGGGAACACCAATGGGCTCTGTTTCACTGAGGAAAGGGAAACTCAGAGTCAGTACGTGACTTAGTGACGCAGCCAGCGATGGCGGAGAAGAAATTTGAACCCAGGCAGGTTTACTCCAAAACTTTACCTTACTTCATTCTGCTTTCTTTATGTAATTAAAAAACTAAAATAAGAGAGTGCACGGCGGTTACATAAAACAGATTACTCCGTTCAGTCAAGGGCCGTTCCAGCAGCCCCATGTATGGTCTCAGGGCCAGAGAAGCTGTTTCTCCATTATCCCACTGACACATGATGCAAATATTATGAAAGGGGGTGGAAGACCTGGCCTCTGTCACCCCCTTACATAATATTTTGCTTCCTGCCAAATGAATGTTCTGATGTTTCTTTTATGAACATGATACCAAGGATCGTCTAGGACACAATTAATTACAGGTAACAGTATCTTAACAGGATCCCTATTGTTTTAAAAAAAATTTTGAGGCTTTCTCAATAAAATACAAGTGGTCTAAAGTGTAATTGAAAACTACACTTTGAAAAAAAAAAAGAAAAGCTATACATTTTTACCCAACGTTTTCAGGATATGCACCAAAAACAACTATTGCTCTTTCATTGTTGTCGTTAAATACTCTGCTTTATTTCATGGAAAACTTCCTTTCCTCTTTGCAGAAAGCCCAATCAAAGCCCACCCCACCGAGAACAAATGTGTCGGCACTGCCTCTGTTATCCAAGGGCCTGGTTTCAAGGTTACTTTGAGGGTAGAGCTTACTGGACTGTTGCAAACTCTGCCACATTATGTGTCTTGCTCACGTGAAGGAAACTGCTCAAAAGTTATCTGACAGGCAATCTGCACCCCAGAACATAGAGGATTCCTGTAAGATGTCTTCAAGCAACAGCAGGAGCCTGCTGGGATCTCGCTGGCCTGGGGATTGTGGTAACTCGTGGCTGCCACCAACGTGGGCAGCCCGTTCAGCCCTGGCCCTTGGTCTCTGCCTCACGGTATCACGAAGGCCGATCCTTTGTAGCACTTCTCGGCCTTTTCATAATTATGCTTTATAACTTAACATGTGCTGTATTTACCGATAGAATTAGATCCAGGGTGGGAGAAATGTAAAACAGCCCCTGCTTTGGGAGTTTGTAAATAATCTTTGCTTTGTTCAGCTTCCCCCAGGTCAGGCTCCTGTGTGGGGAGTAATTCCATATGGGAATCTTACTGGAGTGCCATCTAAGTAAACCTTAAAGGAAATCTTGGCAGTATCTCCTGAGCCATAAGGAAATCATTCTCAGTTTCTGGTGAGGATTTTCTGATAGCTTTGTGTAGTATATATATTTTTTAAAAAGCTGAACCCACGGAGTCTTTTTATG
The DNA here is from genome assembly GCF_922984935.1 of Meles meles. Classification (NCBI taxonomy): domain Eukaryota; kingdom Metazoa; phylum Chordata; class Mammalia; order Carnivora; family Mustelidae; genus Meles; species Meles meles. The sequence goes on from NC_060070.1 coordinate 31,618,943, forward strand.
GGTAAAGTCTCCGGTGTTGACTTGGGAAAGTGTAATTGGGATCTAATGCGAGAAGAATCATCCAGGCAGTAACTGGGGTTCATTATTCAGTGTATTTCTACATTTCTTTTTTTTTTTTTAAGACTTTTTAATTTGTTTATTCTTTTATTGGACAGACAGAGATCATAAGTAGGCAGGGAGGGAGGCAGAGAAAGAGAGGAGGAAGCAGGCTCCCTGAGGAGCAGAGAGCCCAGTGCAGGGCTCGATCCCAAGATCCTGGGATCGTGACCTGAGCTGAAGGCAGAGGCTTAACCAACTGAGCCACTCAGGTGTCCCTATTTCTACATTTCTAATTCCTAATTTCAGGCCTTGTGTTAGTCATATGCCCCATTAGTTAGGCTAGGCAGGTTTATCTACGATGGGATGCTAAACCTTTTTCCATTTAAAAGGTCAGAGACACATTTTTAATAAAGATTTGCAATTCTGTTATATAACTGAAAGTTACCAGTAGCTGAGAAATTTTTTCAGGGTGGTGAGGAGAAGAAGTGGAAAAACTAGAAAGTTTTTACAATTCCTTAAAAACTTTCAGTCACCTGTGTACCTTGCTTAAATACTTACATCTGCTATATACTTAACCCTGGTGGGTTTTTTTGTTTGTTTTTTTTTTTTGTTTTTTTTTTTTTTTTGTTTCTTGTTAGAGATTTTATTTATTTATTTGAGAGACAGAGATCACAAGTAGGCAGAGAGGCAGACAGAGAGAGAGGAGGAAGCAGGTTCCCTGCTGAGGGGGCGGGGGGCTCGATCCCAGGACCCTGGGATCCTAACCTGAGCCGAAGTCAGGGGCTTTAACCCACTGAGACACCCAGGCACCCCACCCTGGTGTTTTTTTCTGAAAAAGTATGTAGAAGATGTCTTTTTAAAAAATTTTATTTATGTTCTTGAGAGAGAGGGAGAGCAGAAACAGGGGGAGGGGCAAGCAGGGAGCTCATTGTGGGACTTGATCCTAGGACCCCAGGATCATGACCTGAGCCAAAGGCAGACAACCAACTGAGCCACACAGGTCCCTCTGTAGAAAGTGTCTTTTAATGTAAGACATAGGCTGTTTTATTTTTGAAATTCATTTTTCTTTCATGGGCATTGCTATTTTTCCACTTAATGGCCTCAAAAGGAAATAAGACGGCTGAAAAATTCTAGCAGTCTTTCCTATTCCCTTTGGTGGGTTTACAGCCAGGTCTCCTTTGTATTACTCCAAAATGTTCACCTTTTTCTCCAGTCTCTCTCACCTTGCAGACATGTTATTTTACTTCAGTGACCATCTCTAAACGACTTTTAAAAATATGCATGTATAGCCATTATGTCACTGTCACACCTACAAAAATTAATGATAACTCCTTATGTGACACTTTTTAAAAGGAGGAGATGGAGATCAGGCATGAAGTTCTGTCCTTACGTCTTATGGTCCTGATACCTCTCTGGACCCTTTTTCATCTGTCAGCAGTTCTCTTCATCTACCTGTCCTTCTCTCCTTCCTTTCCTTTTTGGCTCTCCGCAGCTCCTACCCCAGGTTTTTACACGTACTAGTGTTCTTCAGACGCATACTTAGGCCTATAAACACACACACGCACACACATGTGTGCGCACACACACTCCCAGATGAACCCAGACTTCTGTGTATCAGGCCTCATTCCCGCTCAGCTCCTCTTGGCCCTGTTCTCCCAACTTCTGTTTTCAGTCCTGAGAGCAACCTGAATCCTATCCTGAGTTGAAGACCGAGGGCTCTGGGATCCTTGCTTTCCTGAAATATCTTGATTTCTCTTTCCAACATCTCAAAAGACCACCATATCTTTGCACTTCTTTCCTGCCTGCCTGTCTCATGAACCAGGTGACTCTGACCTGGCAAACGAGGGTGTTATGGGAAGGTTTCCTATCCCAAAAAACCTTCGTGAGCGTCCAAGGAAGCAACACCCAGGGAGCCCTCCGCATCTCGCCAGTGCTCGGTGTTGGCTCTGAGAATAGGCTCCTGCCATTTTCCACTTCCCCTCATTCATCATCCAGTCAGCGTTCAATTAACAGTTACCAAGTGCCTCCTTGTACAATGTTCAGCAATGCAGATAAAACACATGGGGCCCCTGACTCAAGAGGTTCATGGCTGGGGCGTTGGGGAAGGAGAACTCTAGCAGCCCTCCACTCCCCCTCGATTTTCCCTCAGCACGGCCCCTCCACTGAACTCTGCACTCATGACCTCCCTTGACTGACCCCCCCAACGCCCTCCCCCGACTCCCCGCCTGCCACAACCCCCACCCACCTCAGGACTCACTTTGTCTCTGAACTGCCCTTGTTGCTGTCCTGAACCAGCTTGGCGATTACCCGCTCAGATTCCCCAGTGTGCTTCTCTGGGCTCCTTCCTTCGCAGCAAAGATCCTCGATGCAGGAACCATTCCCTCCCCGCTCCCCACACCCCCTTACCTCGCACCCCACTCCCTAGATGCTCAATGCACCACAGAAATGTGGTAAATATGCATCGGAAGAGTGAATAAATGCTCCCTCAGAAATGATGGTGAGGTAGTTCAGGTCATTGCATCTTGATCTATGGTCCATATCATTACACTTCCTGTGGCCTGTGCCACCCAAAATAATACTCTGGATCTTAGCAACACGATGATCACGGCTTCATGTTTTTTCTTTTTTTTTCTTGGAGCGAGGGGGTTTGCAACTCGCTTTCAACATTCTGATTTGGAGACCTGAACAGTCTCCTGCATGTTCATGACTTTTTCCTATTAATTGTATAATGAAGGAGGGGATACGTATGTGACACTTTCTATCAGTTCCGGCTTACTGTGAGTATGTGCGCCCCCGTGTTCCAACTCCCTCTTTGCAACCCCCCCCCATCAAATCCACTTTTCCCCCTAATTTGTCCTTAAGTCTCTTTTATGTATTTCTGGTGCATATTACATATTACATGACACAGATCGTTTTTAAAGAACACTTTTCTCAGATCTTACCCTGTCCCTGTGTGAAATACCACCATAATCCCACTTCCTTACTCTCTTTCCAAAGTCCTTTTCTTCTCCATCTAATTTCCTCCTCCTGTTCTCCAGGATTTATCTCGATTACTGTTGCCAGGGTCTTCTTCCCACAGATTTTATGCCATTCACCTGCTGAAAAAGCTCTTCTGTGTCCCTATTGCATCTGAATGAAATTTAAACCCTTTGTCACAGGAGTTCTTCACAATGGAGCCACCAACTACCTCCTTGGTGGCTTCTCCATCTGACCCCCCAGCCACCCCAGGGGTCTGCCGCACCAGCTTCTTGGGCTGTGCCACGTCTTTTGCTCTCCTCGTCCTTGGCACAGGCTGTTCTCTGGACTTCTTTACAGCCATTCTTTATTGGGAAATTCCTCTTTGCCCTTCAAGGCACAGAGTTCTCATGTGATGCCTGAAGTCTGACTCCCCTTTGGGAGAGTTTTACACTTCCTTTCTGGGCTCACACAGCACCTGGTTCATATTTCTGTTACAATATTTATAGAACATACTGGGAGTTGTAGGATCTTTCTTAAATTATGAAAACAATAGGCCAGTTACAAAATTGATACAATACTGAAGTGTGTACAGTCATAAAGAGAATACGTACAGCTTTGTGACTTTTTTTTTTCATTCAGCAATGTATTATGGGCATCCTTCATGTCAGTTTCCCTATATCTCTTTTATTCTCCTTAATGGATGTATAATATTTTATAGTATTGATGTTGCCATGGTTTATTTATTCCCTTTTTTGATAGAGACCTACTTCTTTCCAATTTTTATTTATTATTTTACATTATATACATATATATAATAAACATCTCTGCAAATAGATCCTTTTGCACCTGTCACTGAATCTCAGTAGAATGGATTCTTAGAGGTAAAATTGCTGACTCAAAGGTTATCTTCAATTTTGATAAATACTACCCAATTGCCCTCCAAAGACATTGTAAAAGTGGACTACCCCCCTTGTACATGAGACTATATTCTTGTCCTTTAATAAAGTTTCATATAGTCTTTGTGTATTTCTTGACTCTGTTCTTAGGTACTCAAAAACTCTGTGATCTACTAACACATGGATCTTTTTATATAACTTTTTTTTCTAATTTGGTATTAATAGCACATAAGAAAACTGCCTAATTTTTGTATATCTTATACTAATGACATTTTATTTAACCCTTGTTACTTCCGATAATTTTTAGCTGATTCCTTTGGATCTTCTGTGTCGACAAGAATCTCTATTTTCCTATACTTACAATTATTTATTTTTTGATTTCTATATTAGTGAGTTTGTAAATCTCAGTAACAGATACTCAGTTTTATCAAATGCCATTTTGGCATTCAAGATGATAATACATTTCCTTCTTAATTTCCTAACTTGAAACATTCTTTCCTAATGTCAAAAAATCCTGCCTGCCTGGCCAAAACCTGATCAAATTATTCTTTTACTATGTTTAACTTGAGAATTTTTCCTCTGTATTCAGTTGTCATTTATTTCTTGTGTTTGTCTCTATTTGAATATGGGCTCTTTGAGGGCAGGAACCGAATGCTGTTCAGCTGGAAATACCCCTCAGCTCACAGAATACCTGGTACGTAGTAGAGGCTGAAACTATGCCTCCATCTGTGTTTTGAAGAACTGGATTCAAATTCCAATCCTGCTTGTTTCTAATGATGTAAGCGAGTCACTTACTATCGACCTGTTTCTTCATTGTTAAATGTGACGTTACTTCCTCTGAAGGCCTATGGAAAGATGAAATGAAAGAATATATATAAAGTATTTATTACAAGGTTTAGAGCATAGGAAGTAATTAAGATTGGTTCTTTCTCGGTTCCTTTTGAAATAGAAAATTAATCTGAATTTATCTGTCATGGAAGAGTTATCAGGACAATCTATGAGTTTTTAATAGACACGGTTATGGGTGACCCTGAGCCTCCACATTCTCACTGCAAAGTGAAATGCTGCATGTCAACCTTCTTTTGATTACTGTCATTAAATAAATATTTGTTAGGCAGCTTATAATTACAACTTGAGAAGACCTTACTATTGGATCGGTGTCAGGGGGCAATTTGGAAGACATTTATGTTGGAATTATAGTTCATCACTTCATGTTTCTATTTTACTTACATGTGTGTATCCTGACATACATTTTTTTACCCCCCCCCCCAGTTTATCTCTAATATGTTCCAAGAGGGTAGAATTGATGGATTTGTTAAGTCACTAGTTTAGCAGGAAGCTTGAGAATTTCATAATGAGAATGGTTTAATTTGAGCTTTTGATTTCTACCAGAAGGAAAAAAAATGGGAGATGGCCTGTTTAAACCTGAAATCTCCTTCTGCAAACTTAAATATTAATGTTTTCTCATATACAGAAGGATAAATTCTATTGCCTATGCATGCAGTTGAATCAATGCCTCGGTAAAGCCCTCTGGTGTCATCTCACTGAATGGTTTCAAATAGGAATACAAAGCCCAGATGAAACTGAGATGAGATCGTAGAAATTGTGACAGGGCTATTTTTGAAATGATGCTCTTAGGAAAAGCTGCTGATTGAAATCAATATCTCAAGACCCGGAATTTGAAAAGACCATTTCTGAGACCTGAGAGGGTCACTGAATAGAAGTGTCAGTTGATGGTATTCAGACCATGCAATTGCTTTCACCAAGGTGCCTCTGTGTTTACTTAAGTGACTTGTGGTAGCTGGTGGCTGAGCATACATTGAGAGAGTATCCCTCTATTCAGGCTCAGGGGAGGAGGAGGAGACTGGAGAGGACATTGTCTGTGGTTTAAATGAGGAAGTCCTAGTGCGCTATATTGGAGGAAATGAATTGAACCGGATTTTCTTTTTCATTTATCCCCTGGAAGAAAGAATCTGTGAAGGATACAAAGAATATAAACCTCTGTAGTATTGAGAAAAATTAGTGTACCCCAAACTTTACAATATTCATTTCAGACCAGTCCTATTTAATACGTTATCATTGATCCGAAAAAATTCATTTGCACAGTTCTCTGCTAATGTTTCCAATTTTCCGCAAGGCACATGGAATCATTTTCTTTTTGTTAAGTGTGAGATTTTATTGGTGGTGATGTTCTGGGGTGTGGGGTAGCACAGAGGCTATTTATCCGACTTTGAATTGCCTTATATAGAAGGGGCCAGGTCACTTAATTGTTCTGAGATTTGAGATAATTTGGGGGGAGGGGAATAAATGTATTAACCTTTCAGGGTTTTTTTTTTTTAACTGCACTTGATTTTAAGATTTATATTATACGAAATTTGTTTTGTCTTTTTTTTTTAATGTCAAAGTGAGTAAATTACATTTTAGGGCTCCTAGCACATGTGTATTTTAATCATTAATTTTGTTCACTGTGTTTATTTAGGATCGTTCATTTGAACGGAACCGAATACTTTCATTTCAAATATTGAGAACTTGGCTCTCTACTCTACCATCAAACAATGGCACTGTTCCAAACTCACATGCCTGTCATAGGTAGAGGTGACCATCACAGAAACAGGAGTAACAATCCCCACCCCCAATGCCCAGACTCTGTCACATGTTGCTGGTCTGGACATGTTCTTCAGAACCATAAACTTGACCAAGATGGATGAAAATTTAGCTTTGGAAATTGAAACAAAATTTTAAAATGTCAGAAGAACATCTCCATCAATTACCTTGGTTTTTATAAGGTCACGTTTAAAGGGTGGGATGGCGATGGGGGAGGGACCCTGTGTTGTTGCTGCCAGTGTTCTGAGAAACTCCTACAGTGGAGAAGCTGTGAACATAGCGGCAGGATGAGAAGTAAGACAGGGTTGGGTTGTCAGGGGCATTAGGAGGAAGACAACAGCCGAGTCTTACGGGTCATCCAATTGTGTCCTGTGTACTAACACATCTGATCTTGACTCAGAGCCCGATTCTTGAACATTTATATTACATGATTACTGTAGCCACTGAGATTCTGCCTACAAGACCCAAGAGTGTAAGCTTGCTTCCTAGGTCCTTTACATGTATGCATACCAAAAAAAAAAAAAAAAAGGTTGATGAGATGGGCTGAAAGCCTAGCTGGAGAAATACTCCACCATCTCTGCTCCCAGGTTTTTTGGAATCTGAGGAATCATAAAAACAAGCAGTTTCATTAATGACCTCAAAGCCAAGTCTTGCTAATTATACTTTGTCACAGCAATGTGACCTCGAGCAAAGTACTTGATCTCCAAGTCTCAGTGTTCTCAACCATAAAATGGGGAAGAGTCCTTACTATGAAGAATTGAAAAAGGATTAAAAAGCAATATATTCAAAGCATGGCAACACTCAGTACTTAGGACATAATTAGCTCAGTACTCAATCGATATTATTTATTATGATGAGTGCTATGACTATTATAATCATTATTATTTTGATACTGTTCTTTGAGCTAAATTCTGTAATTGTATTTCTAGGATTACACTGACATTAGAATTAGTATTGGTGGATATTTTTAGTTCAGGGGTTTTAAAGGACATTGCATCCCATCAAAAGCATTCTTCATAAAAAGAAAAAAAATGTTGGAATGTATGTGATAGTTCTATTTTTATTGTAGTTCTTTAGTGGAATTCCAATATTATTCAGCATGTTTTATGTTTACAGAATTATTTAGGGTATAATCAAGAATGCCATAATACTGTCTTCATAAATGGGCACTGTTTTAAAAACTAGGCATAATTAGCAGGAAGATATTCATAGTGTAGGTCTGACATTATTATGACTGCAATATAAATTCCACGAGGTGGAGAAGGCCCCGAGAAGGAAGGCTACAGATTTATCATAGTATGATGCATTTGCAATATGGATTGTACTTATCTTTTTATTTGCCACAGACAATGTAAATTAGGAACATCTGAACGAAGATTCAAATAATTTAGCATCTGCAGCCCACTATAAAATATCCCGCTCTGATACCTAGAGTGGAAACAGAAATGGACTGTTTTCTGCCTCTAATGATACGATTTGGCTTGGGGTCCCAGAGGTAGCCTGGGACCAAAGACGGACCAGGAGCCATCGTGAAGGAAAAGTGGGGGAAACGGTGGTGGGTCACTTCCCACTGCCTCCTCCTGTTCTCCCTTCAGCACTCTCAAGAGCATTTGCTCTTTGGCCAAGATGTCAACAACAAACAAAACCCTTTGAGGGGATGAAGTTTGGGGTAATGATGTCATCAACCCCTTTGCCACCTTCATGTTATTTATTCCTCTATTGCTGAAATCAAAAACTTTAAGAAATGTAGCTGCAGGTGAACATTTAAGTTTGTTTAAATATGAGCCATTTGGGGGACGGGGCTGTCCTTCATGGTTCTAGACACTTCCGGTTGGGTAACTGTCCTAGCAGGTAAGAACTTGACGGTGCCTGGAGCACTACGTGAATCACCATAGTGAGAGACAAAAGGGAGAGGAACTACAACAAGCCTGGAAACTGGTCAGAGCTTTCCATGTTTGCTTTCCCCTTCCACACGATTATCTTCCTTTGACAGATGAGGAAGCTGAGGCCCAGAGAGCTTTAAATGACTTGCTCTAGGTCACTTTCCATTCTGTAACAGAGATGAAATACCCCAACTGAGTTATGGAGAGAGCTGTGGCCATGGATCAGGGTGGCGAGCCTCTGCCCCTCAAGGCCACTGGGAGCAGCGGTGAGCACAGGCGCAAATGTCAGCTGTGAAGCTGCCCTGACCTGTAAGGGAGAGAACAGGGATGGGAGAGAGAACGGGAAGAGCTTGTGTGTGCACAGCTTTCAGCCATGGAGGCAAGGAGACCGATGGGGGACTTTCCTCATTCGCTCTGAGAGTCTGGGTGCATTTCTGAAGTAGTTTGTAATGAGAAACTAAGAAAACTTAGGTTTTCTCATTACACAACAATTCGGAAAGTTGAATAAAAGCTGCAGACTCTCTACGGCAATGAAAGATTTTCTCACTCCTGTTTCGTCTGTGTAAAACTGAGCCATTTTTTCCCCACTGCAGGCAAGAGGGGGCTTCTCCTTGCTGCATCCATTTAGCAACAAACAACAGCTGGCTAGTTTTGATCCAATTATAGCTACTAATTTGCAAGTGGCTCTAAGCAGACCTGAGATATCCCATGACTTTCTCTGAGCTGTGCCGTCTTAAATTCAGAAAGTGGAAACATGATGTCCCTCTGGCCTCCCAGGCTACTACCAAACTTGAGACTTGGCTTAATGCGGAACTGATTTCTTTCTTTGAGCTGTAATAGCAAAGCAAGCACTTCAAAAAGACCAATCCATCTCCTCTCCATAAAAGGTTAATACCCTTCAATGTGCAAAAAATAAAAAGGAACAAGCTTTTACTCTTTTCATGGCAAGCACCAACTGAGAAAAGCAATAAGGACAAAGAACGTTTGAATATCCTCATCTACAATCCATCCATTATCCATTTATCCAATACTGCAAGAACTGGAGAATGTGCACCCTCCGTGTGGCTTATCTGTAAGCTTGAGCTTTGCTTACACTTGGGGGTGGGGGTGTCGGGAGTGGTGAGGAGGAAGAGAATCCTCCGTGAAGTAGCCCCTGCCCCACAGCCCTCTCCAGGAGGCTAGCCACGTGGGACTCTTGCTCCTGGGCGCTTGCTTTGCAACTCCATGTCAAAGTCAATTACCCAACCCCCCCGCCCCCCCGCCCCCCAACAATGGGAATTAGGATCAGGGATCTGGGAGAGGAGATGCTGTTTTCAAGATGCATGTGAACATGGACTTGTGAAGAGCCTTTGGTACTGTCATCTCCTGCCCAGTTCCAATTTGGGAGATGACCCCATTGGGTTATAGTTTCTCTTTGCCCTCGCCAACTTGCCACACCCTTCGGTTAGTCTGATGCTCCGAGCATGCAGTCACTTTTAGAAGGAGGTGCTTCTGGTGAGGAGAGGGGGCAGGAAATAACTAGTAAACAGATAGCTTAGTCTCATCATTCTTTTTCCTTTGTTCAGGACTAGAGACCAACTATTGGTTTGGAATACCAACCGGTAATTTTTCAACACAGAAATGGCATGAGAAATATTTAACACATTGCATTGACTATTGCTAAGGACCGATAACAGTTAACAACTTGGACCCTGGGCCAACATTCCCCATTCAAATTCCAGCTTCGTCTCAAACCAGCACCAGGACCTTAAGGGAGTTTGCTTAACTTCTCTTGGTCCATTTTCCCATTTGTACAAAGAAGATAAAAATAGAGCTTACCTCACAGGATCTCAAAGACTCAGGATGTGTTAGCTGGTATTTTCTTATCACAAGATATTAGGAAGCTTCATTCAATTTTATTTCATTATTTATTTATTTATCTATTTCAAATGTATTTCAATTTTTTATTATTCATTTATTTCAAATTTATTTCAAACTTATTATTTATTTATTTCAATATTCATTATTATTATTTCATTATTCCGTGTTGTCAATGTTATATAGATAGCTTATTCTTCATGCTGGAAAATGATTGAAACAAGTTCTCTTAGACTCAAGAAGTAAGATTTTCTACAAAAACCAACCTATGCCCTTTTTTGGTGTAAAAATCATCTCCACTGGTAACCATTGCTTCTATAAAATAAGTACGATTTCTGACACATTTCGAAGTTAACTCTCATAGGGTATCACCACAGAAGAAATAATTTGCTAGTGTATTTTGATAGCCTGATAGACACAAGTCACCTTTAGATTTAAATCACATAATATTTTCTTCCTTATGGGTTTATGTTTTGTGAAGGTTAGTTGGTATAAGCTTATTACTCTTTTAAATGATACTCCTGGAGTGCCTGGGTGGCTCTGGTTGGTTGAGGCTCTGACTCTTGATTTTGGCTCAAGTCCTGATCTCAGGATCATGAGGTTGAGCCCTGCGTCTGGCTCCTTCCTGGGTGTGGAACCTGCTTAAGAGTCTCTCTCTTTCCCTCTGCCCCTGCCCACGGCATGCTCAATCTCTCTCCCTCTAAAATAAATAAATCTTTAAAGACATAAATAAAATGGTACCCCCAATTCAGTTGATTCTCAGGAACTTCTGCAAAATACGTGAAATTCTAGGTCATTTTTAAATGAGAGCTATGATATACATAAATTGTGAAGAAGACTGTGTTCTTAAATGATAACATAATGGTGTTATCAGGTTACATAAATGACCCTTACACCGTTAACTCTTTTCCATGTTCAATACACTCAACAAAACTGAGAGAGGCTGAGATGAGGTCTAGGAGAAATAAGTAGCAGGATTATTAGAAAATATAGAACTTAATATTGCTCTGGGACTTTGATTTTTTCTTCTTGCTGGGAAGGATATTCTGTTTTTCTCTGAGTACAATAAAGGGAGAATATTAGATATATACTAGGTGGGGCCGTATGATTAAATGCTGGTCACTAAGAAGTGGTGAAAGTGAATACAGGCTACTTCTAGGCCTAGGCATCTCCCCGCCCCTCCCCCCAGCCCCAAATCTCTTGCATTTACCCGAGGTCTCTTCCTGCAGGCTAAATCAGAGGATCCAGTGATGCACTCCAAGGCCATAGACTATGGAGAAGCTAGATAGGAACAGTCTGGGTCCCACACTGGTGAGCAGAATTACCCCCACACCCCGTCCTGTGACATGAATGGAAAACACTGCTGTAGTGTTAAGCTCACTGAAATTTCGGAGTCATTCGTTATACCAGCTAACATTGCTTTCCCTGACTAAAAGAGCTGGTATAGATGCTTCTTTTCCAACACAGAAATGACTCAAAATAATAAATGTAGCTAACATCTGTTGGATGTTAATTAAATGCAAGGACTGAAGCTTAGAGAGGATGTTACTAGACCAAGGCTTATAAGCTAATGAGTGATAGAACCAGGATTAAAAGCTGAGTAGAATGATCTTGAAGCTTATACACTGAACCATTTTATTTTGGTATTGTCTATGAAATATATCATTTATTATAATTGTCTGTGCACTATAGAATTAAATCATGAGGTGGAGTGAGCTTCAAATAATTTTTTGCCCTAGTCATCATAAAAAATATTGTGATAAGAAGCTACAAGCAACTATAATTTTCATAGCTGAAAAATCTTAGTGCTTGGGTCATTGGTGCCTATTTCAGCACTTATAACAATGTAAATAGGTATGCATCATCTTTATATTTTTTTTTTTTCCCACTTGGGCCAGGATGCCTCAACTGAGTGAAACATTACACAAGGGAATCTACCCACTTTTCTTTTTTTGATTTGGCAGGATTACTCTTTATTCCCATGCTGTTTCTGCACCCCAGCTGTCAAGGGAGCATAACCTCTGAATCCCAATGGCCAAGTCCTATTAATGATGATGCAGGTAGTCTCTGTGAGTTTGGGTGGGTGGGGGCCAGGAGAAATGCCCAATGAGGGGCAAGATGGCTCTGTATAGCTCTGTACATTTTTGCTCCATGAGAATCCATTCTTTGTACTTGCCTGTTAAGCCTCCTGAAGATCATTATTTATCTTCTAAGTAAAATGGATACACCCAAACTCCATTGACTTTAAGGAATTTTAAGTATGACTGTATGCGGTCCTTTCAGAAAAAAAAAAAACCCAAAAAACCAAAAAACCAACACTTTTAAAGTGTTAAAAAAAAGTGGCTTTTTCTTTTTTTCATTCATTCTTTCTTTTTTTGTGTGAAGCTAAATTAGAAACAAAAAGATCTGAAAACTCTGGAGTCTATACATATAGAAATAGCGTTTTGGGGGCCATATGTTCCTCTTTGTAATACAAACGTGTCGAAAGAGCAAATATCTGCAAAAAACAACTACAAAGAATACCATGCAAGTTAATGCATATCAAGCCATTCAGTCACAAAAAAAATTTTGGAGTAACCAGCAGTGGGTCTGTCCAGACTCACTCTCTGCGGTGGTGATAAAATCCCAGATGCTGTGCCAGCCGTGTCTGGAGGCTCCAGGTCCGAGGCAGCCTTGGGATGTGTGTGCTTGGGGAGAGGACAAGACCCGCTCAGCCTTGCCATCTGAAAACTTTGAACAGCCTGTTTGGAATGCTAATGGGTTATACTTTCTGCTTGTAGAGAAGGATGATTTTTCTGCAAATCATTAAATCATGCCCTTCCCTCCCGTCCTCACCCCCCTCCCCTCCCAGGTCTTTCCAGTAGTAGTTTTATCAAATTCTATCAAACGTTTCTTTCTGAACTGATTGTACATTCATATTTGGAGAATATATGCCATGATCCACAGGGACGTAAGGAAGGCATAATAAGGAAAGCAGGCCAAATTCAAAAGCGGTAACATGGAGAAAGTATTGGAAAGATTCGTGGGGGAAGAGAAAAGGACAGGGCCAAGAGAAGAAGGGAGCCGTGGAGCCAGTTAGCGTCAACGTTATCTGTGCAGGGCTGAAGCACAGGGCTCCCGAGAGCATGTCGTGGACCTTCACCCATGACCATGGCAATGTCAGTATTAGTCGTGGGTTCGACTCCAGTTACAGGATATTCATTTATATATAGAACACATATTGCAAACAGAGAAAGCTTTTTTTTTTTTTTTAATCTGACAGACCTTCAGAGGGAATCGTGTTAACTAGCAATTTCACACATCTTCAGCTGAATGATAAATAGTGTTAAATGCTGTGCCTGAAGCAGAATGAGATTCTCAACGGCCTCCCACACTGTTCAGGGAAAAAAAAGTTTATCTCATCTAATGCTGCGAGTGTAATGTTTTGCAGTCGCATCTTCAGAGACCGATAACCCACAGATAGCCTACGCCTATGGTAACCAGGGTAGGGCCTTATGCAAGACTTTCATTTCTAACCAGGCCGCAGATAGTTTAGACTCAAGGAACCCTGAGTTTCTCAAACTCGTATTTCTTCTCATCTGGAAGGGGAGCCCTTCGGGAGTTCTTCGTTGTCTTCTCTGGGGTTGATGTCGAGGCTCCGTCGCTGAGGACCAGAGAAGCAAAGCGCATGCTCGGACTTGCCGCGGGTTCGTTCTTGTCCCTCTTGCGCGGGTCAGGCGCTCCTCGGAGGGGGCCTGTGCGAATCATCCCCAGGCTTCTGCTCTCACCCGATGCTGCCTCTGCATTGTCCCAGGAGCCCTCCTTGAATTTGTTCCCAGCCCTCCTTTCTCCTCATCTTCCAACTGTTGTTCTGCCGTCCCAGCTGTTGAACCTTTGGTTGCCTGGGCAGTTCCGTAAACAGAGCTGTGGAGTTAAGAGCAGAGTCACCTCTTTGAAAACCAGGGTGTTAATTGCCAGCATATGTGCCGTCTGAAGGCCACGCGAGGCCGTCCGTGCGAGAGCGCGCCCGAGTCACCTGGCAGGTGTCCAGGGGCTGCGGCCCTGACTATGAGAACACGGGGGAGGAGAGCCTCACCGGTGCCACTTCGGGACGACTTGAACTTGTCCCGCTTCCAGCTGAAGCTGGATGGAAACTGATACTCAAGTAGCTTCTCTCTATCACGCTAAAAGGCTGGTCCTGCACCAGACCTGCCTGGAGTTCAAAACCATTGTCTGCCAGATGCCCCGGGTTTGGGAAAAACCTCGGAATCCTGCGGTGTCTCTCAGACCTGGCACCAAGCTGCTATCACACAACTGAAACATTTTCTTTTTCATGACAATTTTATATCACTTCCAGACTTTCAAACTTTTCCCCGTTTTATTGAAAATTCTTGGTTTACTTGTTGGCAGATCAAACGCTGTTCTTAAGTGCACATATTTTAAAATTAACTGTCCTTAACTCTAGCGAACGAACCTGGTGAGGAAGCTTTTTACCCCCAACACAAACTCTTTTTTTAATTCTTCCCCAACTCTCACGAGTAAGGAAAAATCGAATTCCCAGGACCCGAGGGTTGAGTGTCTCTCCACATGTGGTGTACAGGGCGCGTGCCTGACTGCTTTCGGGAGCAATCATTTCTCAAGTCTTGTGTTATTAATGAATTTTGTATGTTTCCTAGCCTCAGTTAGTGCACTAATTTAGAGGGCAGTTTTATGTTTGAAGATATTTGCTTTATCTCATGGGAAGGGTGGGTGATATCATGATGACGTCGAGGAGGCACTTAGGGCTGTACGGGACTGTGGCTGAGGGCGGCATCGGTTTTCTCCAGGACTCTGGATTGGACAGACTGATTACTCTCAAGGCTCCACGGTGACTCCTTAGGTTGAAAACCTAGCTAGCTGTGTGACCTTTGAAAATTTACTTAACCTTATTAAGCCTCAGCTTCATAGTTTGCAAAGTGGAGTTGAACCTAGGACTTAATTGTAGGGTTGTCAAGATTATTAATTGAGTTATCACACCTAAAAAACCTAGAACAGTGTCTCAGAAAAGGTTAGCAATTATTGTTAGGGGAGACCATATCTGAAAGATCATCTTAAGAGCATTTTTTTCTTATTAAAAAAATTAGTTCCTGTAGTCAGACCAGAGGGGAAGAAGTCTTTCATTGCATCTTCTTTGCTGAAGTGAGGCTATGATATTCTGCAAACCACTGCAATTCTGCTCCATTAATTTGCAGCTTAGGCCTTTCCATTATTAGTATTAGTAATGTCATTTGACAATCTTCCTTCATCCGTGGGACTGTATGGTCTGTTTTCTCAAGGCACAATGTCAACTCCTTAACCCCTGTGCTCCCTGTGGCTCTTTAGGAACTATCTCTAGGCTCCACTGGGTGGGCCCTTGGCAAACATATTTACATGCTCTCACCTATCTCTTTAGCCAAAGCTGTCAGGACACCTGAACTAAAATGGACCAATCACATTCTTTTTTCTTTCTTTCTTTCTTTCTTTCTTTCTTTTTTTTTCCAAAAATTCTTTAATTTATTTATTTGTCAAGAGAAGGAGAGAGAGGGAGCGAGCACAGGTAGACAGAATGGCAGGCAGAGGCACAGGGAGAAGCAGGCTCCCTGCAGAGCAAGGAGCCTGATGTGGGACTCTATCCCAATACGCTGGGATCATGACCTGAGCCGAACGCAGCTGCTTAACCAACTGAGCCACCCAGGCGTCCCGACCAATCACATTCTTTCTCCCAACAACTTGGCTTTGGAACTAAGACTTTAGCCACCGCATGTGGCTGGTACTGTAATATGTAAACGTGGGAGCTATGGGGCCGCCATATTGGGCCACTGGTGCAGAGAAGTAGAGGATGCTTGTCTGCAGAAAGAGAAAAGAATGGAGCAAATGAAAGAAGCCAAGACATGATTCAGAGAGATTTGAAGAGAACTGACCTACAGAATTCCTGGTGGCTTGGCAGTTCCAGCTATATTCTTGCCCCCCCCCCCCCCCGTTTTATGAAGCTTTCTCTGTCTATATAATCAATTTTCTGCTTTTACCTAAGGTAGTTGAGCAGCAACCAAATACCTTAAAGACTCCTGTTTCTGATCGGTGATGATTTCAAATCAAGTTCATGAGTCCATTGCTGTCAACCCACGGGCCTCTACCACTCACCTGTAACCTCTGTCATTCTATTGCTTTTATTTATTTTTGGTGCAGCGTTACTCGATCTCCATGTGTGTTTCAAACAGTTATTTTGTTTGTTTGTTTGTTTGTTTTTAATACTTGGAACACTTGGGATAATTTATCTGGCTTAGTTATAGAAATTTGGAATTAGTCTAATTTCATAATTGAGCTGGAAATTTAAGAAATGATGATTGATTACATTTATTTATTTCTAACCATTGTTTGAGAGGTGCCTCAAATTCTGTAAATAATATTTGTACTAGCGCTAATTCATGTTTAAGAAAGAAACTGTGTGGGGCACCTGGGTGGCTCAGTGGGTTAAAGCCTCTGCCTTCTGCTCAGGTCATGATCCCAGGGTCCTGGGATAGAGCCCTGCATCGGGCTCTCTGCTTGGCAGGGAGCCTGCTTCCTCCTCCTCTCTCTCTGCCTGCCTCTCTGCCTACTTGTGATCTCTGTCTGTCAAATAAATAAATAAAATCTTAAAAAAAAAAAGAAAAAAGAAAGAAAGAAAGAAACTGTGTAACATTTCTGGAATCAACTGAAGTCGAACCTCAGAGCTGAGGAACCTTCACTTTGAGCAGCTCAGAAACTCAGACCAGAGGATGGCTGTAGCCGAATTTCCCCAAGTCTATTCCTTAGGACTCTTGTTTTCAGATGTTCACGAATGTAATGAGTAAAAAAGATCCATGTTCAAATATTCTGTGGTTCACTCTTTTCTTTATTGAAGCATTTTAAAGAATTTATACAATTATGTACATTGTGATTCTCTATTTGGTGTAGAGTTGTAGTCATTCCTGAACAAATTGACCATGGAATCCTTTTCCTGGAGAGGATGTTTTTCAGGACAAGGGTTCCATGGGACATATTCTAGTTGTATTGTCATACAGGAAGTACTCGGGAAAGGTTAGCCTGGGGTTACCCAAGCCTGGCACTGCTTGGCTCGTCCTACACTCTTATTCCTTACACATGGGTTTTTCATTTACAAACACTGCCAAAATCCCTTGGGAATCGCAGGTATTTTTATCGGTACCAGCTTTTAGTGACATTCGCAGTAATGAAACAGTACTCTTCTTTTTTTTTTTTTGGTAAAGATTTTATTTATTTAATTGACAGAAAGAGAACACAAGTAAGCAGAGTGGCAGGCAGAGCGGGAGAGAGAAGCAGGCTTTCTGCCGAGCAGGGAGCCCGATGTGGGGCTCAATCCCAGGACCCTGAGATCATGACCTGAGCCGAAGGCAGAGGCTTTAACCACTGAGCCACCCAGGTGCCCCTGAAACAGTACTCTTAAAGGCACATCTGGGGACACATAGATGAGCCCTACTCAATTACAAAATCCTTGTGGTGTCTCCTTCATCCTCAGATCTCTATGACAGGACCTGTGGATGCCTATTCTACTGGTTGAATTTAATTATTAATTTGCCAAAGTTCTAGAATTAAATAGTTTTTTCTTCTCACAATGAAGAAACTGCATTTCTTTTTCCAACAACAGACTCCTTTAAAACATTAGCTTTGATGGAACAAAGATAGAGCTAAACCGGCTACCTCAAGGGGCACCATTTTAATTCTTGGGGACGGATTGCCAGCAAGTACTTTACTCCCCCCCCCACAAATTTCTTTCAAACGTAGTGTAATATCTGTTCTGCCTTTGCAGAACATCAATATGATAATTTAATAAAATTGTAAGAGAATGTGATGCAGAACAGCTCCCTGTAAGATCCTGTTGTCCTTATACCATTAGTGGAATGGAGTCTGGTCGTATGAAAACAAGCTGGGCAAAGTTAAGATGCTTCAGATAACATAAGTATTCCTACTTATAATGCATATAACATATGCCGTGCATTTTAATTTATGGGCTTGAGGGAACAGTGATTAAGTAGGAGAGAGAAGAGCTTTTTAAACACCTTCTGGGGAGTGATTTCTATTCTTTGCTGTCACATCTCCAATTATTCTTTCTCTTCAAATACTTATTCTCATTCTTTGAGTTTTCCTGGTACAGGTGGCTGCCATTTGTAGAGCTATCAATTTTGCCGCCCCTTTTAAGGCCGCTATTATTTATGCCAGTTCCTGCTTATCCTTCTTTTGATTCGTTTGGACAAGAACAGCTACAAAACATTTTAAACAGCTTCAAAAAAAAAAAAAAAAGGTTAACTTTAATTATCACATGTTATGATGCATAGCCTCCAAATAAAACGTGTGATCGGCTCCAGCACACCTCTCAGGGACTGTGGCTTTAACATGCTTTTGATTGGAGCCACCCTTCTGGACGCCAGCAGCAGCGCGGGGACTGGGGGACCCGGGGACCGGTGCCGCCGCCACGCGGGGCCATGCCAGCGAGACTGTCCCATGCGGAGGGCCCGCAAACCTGAGCTCTGTCGAGGAGAGGGAGGCTGTCTTCCTCTTCGAGACAACATGGAACCCATGTCACTTGGAAGAATCGCTTTCCTTCTATTCACCGCCGCTGTATAGTCTATTCTGCCCCATCATTTGGCTTCAGGTTTGTTATTCAGAATTAATGTCAGGTTTCGTAGTCTGTGAAACCATAAATTACCACTCCTTGACTTGGTACCGAAAGAGATTACTTAGCCATTCATAATTTTCCATGGGATGTTCTCCAGATGTGTGCCATCTGAGTCTGCGGACGCCTCTGTCCGGCGGGCGTAGCCGGCCTCTTGCGGAGGCAACAAAGAGCTGGAGAATATATACATCAACGTGAAAGCATGCGGGGCCGCAGACAACGCCCAGACGCCTTCACCCTTGCTCCGAGTCCATTTGCGCTCCCTAACAATGCCCGTACTGTGGGGAGCGAGGGCCGCCGCCTTCCTTGGGCTCCTGTCTGGGTAATTTTATGCTAATCCCCGGATTGTTCCAGGAACCTTGAACGGTCAGCTGCCTTTCTCTGTCTTTTGAGGAATCGAATGATGTTACAACTTGGAAATCCCATAGACGCCGGCGATGGTGTCTTTAAACAATTTGGGCCCATCGGGTTTTCTAACATGGGATGTGTTCAGGACCAGGTTCCCTCCGGTCCCACCCTGAAACAGGGTGGCGGATTCTCGATTTCAAAGTGGCCCAGAGGAGAGAGCCATTAAGACGATGTTACCTCTAATCCAATTTCCCATCATCTCAAACTCTGTGCAAAAGCAAATGTTGAACCTGTAGCTGAACCCGGTCTTTTGAATGCCAAACCGAGAGCCGTCGTGTATTATCTTAACTATTTTGGGGAGAGGCCGATTGTTTGCAAAATATCTTTGGGTTGCCATTAGTTGGGGTTTAATCCTTTAGAAATATTCAGCGCTCAGGCCTATTCAAGCACGCTGGGCCCGGCTCCTCGCAGCCCCTGGGCTCGGCCTGCGCCCTGGCTTGTGTACTCAGGCCCCACTTATTTTGTTCAGGTTCACGATCAGGCGAGACAGCGCTGTCAATTCAAAAAGACATTCTTTTTTCAAACTATTGATCTCCGTTGCTCTTGCAAATCCTTTCGTATTGGCTCTCAGGATTACTATAATGCTATAATCATTCTGTTAAGGATTCAGATTTGTGGTGGGCTAAAAGATGGGAACATCAAAAGGACTGAAATGCCCTTGAAGCAATCAATTTTTGTTCATCAAATACAAATGCTGAGAGGCTGCTTTCGGCTAATAATTTATAACTGAATTAATGACACATGGCTTCCTTCAGTCTTTTTTTTTTTTTTTTTTTTCCCTTGAGTTGTTTTCCCCCTCCTCTTCAATGATCTGATTTTATATTCTGGGAAGTGAATTTGAATCGCTCCGTGTTCTAAACAAGAGGCATGCTGTGCGAAGTGAAAAGCTTATTTCACTTGCTTTCAAACTTCAGAGCCAGTACAACTCTTTCCTAACTCCTCTGGGCTCTATGAGAAGGTGAATCCCAGTACCTTATCTGTTCCACTGCCTCTGGTAACCAAAAAATGCCCTTGTGCTCACAGTTGAGGTCACAGCCTGACAGAAGCTCCCACCAGAAAAATAATTTCTACTAAAATCACAAGTGGCATGCCGTGTCTCTATCACTTTTACACTAAATAGTTCCAAAAGACACAAGTTTCTTAATCATAAGATGATGATGTTATAGGACAGGATCTTCTTTGGTGTTAATAAACACAATTTGTAGATCTCTGTGAACACCAGGATTAGAACTACTAAATGCTTAAAAAGCCCCGGGGGCGCTAAGCTATTTTCAGTTGCATTTCTCACTCGTCGGCTTCTATTTTCTAAGTGAGAATATCGATGTTTATAATTAGGACCGCAAGGAAATCTTCCGATGGGAGCACCTCTTATGTTCAGGGAGCTTCTTAGTTAATCATAACCATAACTAAGAAGAACGTTCTAAATATGACGTGAGCAGGGGCTAGGAGAGCCGCAGAAACCCGACAAAACATGTGGGGTTGGTTTGGTCTCTACCTATATAGAAACAGTGATAACTTACATAGAAACAGTTGAAATTTTTTTTTTACTCAGTCGATTATAAGACTATGTAAGTTAATAGTGTGAACAAAATGGTGGATGAGGAAAGTAGTTGAGAAAAAATGGTTTTTGAATATTTTAAGAGGATTTGTATACGTGTAAAAATGGAGTTCCTGATTGTGTGTAATACTTGTTTCATTTTGTTAGCAGCTAACGGTTACTTTTCTTACCTCAATCTGAGTTCCTACCCTATTTGAAAATAATAAATTCTTTTTTTTTTTTAAAGTAGTCTTCAGTGAAGACCTTTACTGATTCACAATATGTCTTAACCCTGTTTTGTTCCTATTTTGGTTCAAATAATTGGCAACAAATGCTTATTGGATGCCTCTTATACCGCCTTTGAATTTCCAGTGCCCAGCTTCAAGCCTGGCACATGGTATGCATTCAGAAAACATTCCCTGGAAGAATGAAAGCCATGCTTTGATGTCAAAATTGCAAGGTTTTGAGTCAAATTAATATTTAAGATTTCCCAGTCGAACAGATTAAAAAAGAGAACCATGTCCCAATGTCTGAGAATGTTTGTTTCTCTTCGTTCTCTTGTTCTTGCATTAGTACAGCTATGTCGTCTTTGTTCCTTGGCAACAGGGAACATGAAAGCTGAAGACTGGCCTCTAGAACAGCGTGTGCTCCAAGTTATGGTTTTTGGACTCTAATAAAAGTCATTTTGCATGTTGGGGCATCTGGGTGGCTCATTCCGGTAAGCGTCCGACTCTTGGTTTCAGTTCAGGGCGTGATCTCGGGGTGGTCAGGTTGAGCCCCATGTTGGGCTCCACGCGGCCTCGAGTCAGCCTGAGGATTCTCTCCCTCTGCCCCTCGCCTTGACTCATGCCCTCTCTCTTTCTCTCTCTCTCTCTAAATAAATGAAAATTTTTTAAAAAAGTATTTTTCATATGGATAGTATTTTTCACTTCTCAAGGTTTGTGACTCTATATTAATTTTTATTCTTCTGACATCCTGTGAGAGAGGTAGAGTAGATATGACATATGAGTCTTTTGTATTTATTTATTTTTTAAACAGAAGGGAGGGTTCTTCCCCAGAGACATCAAAAACCTTACCTATGGTCATTTTGAGGCAAAACTGGAACTGGAACCAGGGCTCTGACTCCCAACTTCGGATTTTCCCCTCTTAACTTGTGGTATCATACTCTGACAAGCTTAGCTCTCCAGAAAATGTATTCTTACTTTTTTTCCCATTTCCTTATGCATTTGCATTCCATTAAGTATTATACATTCCTGGTGGTAACAGAATTTGTGGATGTACATCAGTAAGAATGGAAATTCTGGTAAAAATGGGTTTCCATGGTTACACTATGATGATTATTTTGGGGATTCCCATGTTAAAATAGACATGTTTCTGCTTAAATAATAGCTGTCAAAGTCTCCTCTTCTTTCTATATTCTTTCTTTCTTTCTGTATTCCAATTGAAAATCATCCTGGGGAAATTACAATATAATTTTCACCAAAGTGTAAATAATGCTTTCCTCAGAGATGTAGGCCTGTTAATTTGAGAAGCTATAAGTCACAAAAATAAGGCTGTGTTGGAGGAATTTTACTTAGCAGCAAATAAGAGAGGTCCTTTTAGCTAGCAATGCCCTGAGATCTTACCAGCCCCAAGCCTGCTACGGTCAATTTCATGTCCTTTTAAAGACTGGTCTCAGTGGCCCAGGTCCAAAATCCACTTCTCATTGTCTGAGTCAAAATCCACTTCCAGACGTGTTTAAACACTCATAGCTACATTATTTTCTCCCAAGTTATTTTTACAAAGCTTTTGACATCTGCTTTTTTCCCTCTCCCCCCAAATTTCCCACTGCTTTTCACACTGTCAGGAAGAGGTCACATCTTAAGTTCTTTTCTTGCCTGAGTTACTCAATGTTGTCTGCCTTCGTCTCTGTAAACTCAGATCTATTGAATACTGTGGTAGAATGTTTGTTCTCCTTCATGTCATGTGATATTTATCTAGCTGCAGCAGTCATACCATTAGTATTTGGAAAGAAATACCGGGCCACTTGTTTTAGATACCCCTGGCACTTTTATGCAGGTCTTGAGGATATGGGAGAGCTTCCTATCTTGGAATAACTGAGTTATCACCTTTTAAACAGAGACTGTGTTTGCTACTGATGGCACTTAGGAGCTTACTATGTGCAGGTGTGAGTATGGGCGGGGGGAGAAGGAGATACTCTGCCTGCCGTGGTGGGGTCACTAAGTGGCAACAACATTCACAGATTATCAGCCTGCTAGGAACTTGCGCCGATGAGGAGTGATGTTTTTCTCCCTTTAAAACAAAACTATCGCTTCCTGATTCATTATTCACACACTCCAAATATACATGCAACCAGCTGGAACAGAAGAAAAACACACACATGGGTCATATGCATTTTAGCTACAAGACAGTCTAGTCCCTATTTATTTGTTTATTTATATTTATTTATGTATTTCCCCCCAGGGGCAGCAAAGCATTGAGGGTGACTTTAACTTAAAGCATGGTTTTACAAAATAGGAGATGACTCACTCGTCCTACCATAATTTCAGAGAGTGGGTTGCGTTGGAAACATAACACTCACCCTGTAAGCCACTTGCCAGGTACTTGAACTTGGTACCCCGCCCCAGATCCTGGCATGCTGCGGGCTCTGCCCAGACCCAGTACATTTAGCAGCATTGTAGTATAATTACAAGAATAAATAAAATGTGATATGTTCAAAATAAAAACCAAAGGTGGCCTAAATAGAACCGCCCAATCAATTACATGGTACAGACATCATGTACTTGGTCCATTTCTGGCAAACACGGTGTTGCTCCCTTTACTGGCTTCACAGATGCTTGAATGAGGCTGGGGAAGAGAGGGGGAGCTGAAGCGCTTCCTCTTTCCTGGTTTGAAGGTTTTTTCTCTTGGTCAGGAGTTGGAAACAGAATTTTGTTCAGGAAGAAAACCCATTTCCTCCCAATAAGGAAACATTTTGATATTTATTATTGTGACTATCTCTTTCTCCATGATAAAAGATTGGATTTTTCTGGTGAACCTAGAGGAAGTTTAATACCATGTCATAAAATCAGTGGGTTCGCTTTTTCAAGTCCTCAGGAACAATAACATGTTCTGGGACCTTCGCCGGTGAAGTTGACCCAGAGAGTCTGTGGAGGGGAAAGGCAGAAGGCTGAGAAGCTGCCTCTGAATTAAAGAGCCAGACCTTAGTGAGGACTGGGACATTTTCTAGAAGGAGATGGCAACTCCATCAGGTGGAGTGCTGACTTTCGGGGGGCTTGGCCTTTCCCCTTTACTTTTCTATCTGTTCTCCCTTCCTGCTTCCCCAAGAACTCATCTCATAGTCTACTCCTGGGGTCATAGTCAGTAGGTGAGAGGCCGTCCAGCGCGGTCCCCGGCTATGGGCATTGTTCTCTCTGCCTGGTATTTGCTGGGCTGGGGATCTGAGCCGGCTGGCCAGAGTGGCAGGGTCCTAACGTATCAGTCTCTTCAGCTGTATTATGTACTACATCCTACTTGTTACAGATGATGCAATGTGAGCCTTCTACTAATATATCTGTTCTTGAATATAGTCTCCTAATTGTGCCAGGCCCGCATAGGGTTGCTGTCATTTACAGAGGAGTCTGATCTGACCTTCTGCTTCTCATGCTCATGGCTCTGTAAGAGCAAATAATGCCTCATATGCAACTGAGGTAATAATACACACATTAGAATCACTGGAAGCGCCAGGCCACACCTCAGGAGTTCCTAAAACTTCCCAGGCATTTCCAATGGGCAGCTAAGGTTGACACTCCCTGTGATAAGAAAGCATGAAATAGGGCTTTCACGTTCCTTGGGTTTTAGAGGCCCTGTGTGCGTGTGGCTGTGTGCACAAGCGCATGCACATAGAAAGGGAACTAGCTGAATGCATCCACTCTAGCCCGAAGCCTAAAGCAGTCGTTTCCTTATCTGGGTCCTCTCCAGTGATCCAGACAGGAAATAAGCCAAGGCTTTGGAGTCCGACCCCCTGGGGTTAAGTGCTCTTTAGGCTACTTACCCAAGGGGAGTTCCTTTATTAGTCCGGTTCTATTTTTATGTGGAATGAATGTGATATGGTCCGTAAGATCCAAGCATAGCAGGACCCCCTTCCCTCACTGTGCTCCTCGAGAGAGATTGGTTTGGCTGCTGTTATCTGCAACCAGCCTCTCCCAAAGTGTGGGTGACTTTTTTTTTTTTTTTTAAGATTTTTATTTGTTCATTTGGGAGAGAGAGACAGAGAGAGCACACAAACAGATGCCAGGCAGAGGGAGAGGAAGAAGCAGGCTCTCCACTGAGAGAGCCAGGAGCCTGATGTGGGGCTGGATCCCAGGACCTGGAGATCTGAGCCAAAGGCAGATGCCTAACCATCTGAGCCACCCAGGCGCCCCCTGAAGTGTGGGTGTCTTACTGCTGGTGGCATGAGAAATAATGTTTGTGCCCCAAGATGGCATTAAATAAACCTGAATCATATTAGGAGAAAAATTTTCCCTTTTCAATCTGTTCCAGTTAAGTTATAGTAAAGGGAAAGTTTCAACGTGGTGCTAGCATGCCTTTACAGTGACTCTAATCTTGCTGGTGATCCTTTTTAATAAAACAGAGATTGGGCCTTCAGCTCAAAGCCTTGACGGATTACAGCATCTAGCTAGAATTTACTGACATTAAACATTTTTAGTTGTGTTTGTTTTTATGGACACTTTCTGTTTATGGTACCGACTTTTCATTTTTATGATGCCACATAGAGTTTTCTTTAAACAGCTATTTTCTTTGAAAATGCATAGTTTTCTTTAAATGTATTTAAGTTTTAAAAAGTGAGTTTCATACTATTATTAAAAAAACAATAACATCCGTGATACGTGGTTTTCTGAGTTTTGGAAAAAGCCCCGTGAACCATGGAGTGTAAGGTATGTATCTGATGGATTATTTTCCCCTGATTGTGGTCCTTCCAGAGAGCAAAGTCCCCAACAGTGCTGGTGGTAAATTGAGCTAGTTACCTCTTGTTTTCCACTCCAGCCCTGATCCCACCCTCTTGCTTCTCAGTCTCCGCTCTGGTGGTGGTGGTGAGGGTACCTCTGGTACCTGTCCTGAACCTGGTCTGTATCACCAACCTTCGGAAGCCCAGGCTTGTCCATTGGCAGAATGGAGGGGCGTGGCTTACTGGCAGCGTGGAGCCACACCCATCCCGAGGAGACTCATTTGCAATCAGTTCCCAACACCTTAGTGTGGGTGGAATTGAGTAACGCAGGCTTAATAATGGTCCCCCAAACATGTCTATATAGTAGTCCCTGGAACCTGTGACTATGTTACTTTACATGACAAAAAAGTGGTCCCCCCCCCCCCCCGATGTTATTAAATTAAGGATCTTGAAATGAGAAGATTATCCTGAATTAGCTGGGCAGGTCCAATAGAGTCATGAGGGTCCTCCAAAGAGGGAGGCAGGAGGATGTAAAGACTGAACTAGAAATTGCAGGGGCGCACTTTGAAGATGCAGGTGGGGGGCCAAAAGCCAAGGAATAGAGGGCGCCTGTAGTAAAGGCAAATGCGTGGATTCCCCCCAGAAGCTTCTAGAAGGAGCTCAGCCCCGTCGAGACATTTTAGCCTTAGGAGCTCCAAAATTATCAGTTAATAAATTTCTCTTGTTTTAAGCCACCAAGTTTGTGGTAATTTGCCATGGCAACAATAGGAAACTAATATGTGTCTGATGGAAGGGGCTTGTTTGCAGATGGTGTCTGAGGCTGCAGGAGGAGCCAGGGCTGAAAAGTTAGGAAAAGCAGGCAGAGGGTCTAGACCCTATATCAAATCTGCCTGGTACTGCTATTCCACGATGTATGATCCACCATGTTTGGGCTTGGTGGATCAACATCCAGCCAGGCCCTGGAAAAGAGGAGGTCCTAGAAGCTTGGGGAAGGAGCTTAGGTTTGGGCACAATCAGGAGCGATATCCAAAGCAGACAGCTTTAGTTGCCAACCTGACTTCTGTTTTCCTTTTCTCCCACCCAAGCAAAAACTTATTTTTTTCTCATTTCCTCTCCCCAACCAAGTCATGTTCTCCTGGGGAAGATGGCTCCCTCAGAAAGTTCCAGTGAGAATGGATTACTAAGCCATTTCAGCACATGGCATGTCCTGATGGCTGTTATTGGTCCAGAAATGAGCACATGACCCTAGAAGCCCAATAGAACCGAAGCAAAGTCCTTTCTACATATGGAGAACAGCTTTACTGTCTCGCGTGAATCTGAAAGCATAGCTCTGTCATTGTCGCAGCCATCTTTGACCTCAAAGGGAAACCAATTTAAGGAGCGGCTGTTACTGAGGACAGAATATCGGATGGAAAGAACCTGAGTCTTTGAGAACATAATAGACAAAATAGCTGACATAACATCCTATGTGAGGTACATTATTATTTAAAGCCAGTTTGAGCTGGCATTACTTAGAGCAAGAACAATTCTGTTAAAGCACTTTCTCATGACCGAGTCCTTGTCTCACACCTTCCTTGGTGGACGGTAAATGTGGTTTTCACTAAAAGAAACTTATATCTGCTGATAACACTTAGTAGCTAAAAAATAATGTCACTTTTCCTATTTTTTTTTTCTGTCAAATTAAGTTTGTGATCTAAGTGGTAGGAAATAGGTATTTTTCTTCAAGAGAACCAATAAACGTTAATATGAATAAAGACAAAAGCCACATGGATTATGAAATAACCTTATTTTTTCCCCAACAGCAGCATAAGCTCTTTAAAGAACCTTGCCCACATCTGGTACTCAAATGTGTTTGATTTTACTAGGTGCTTTCTGAAAACATTACTTTATCCCAGGGATAGTAAATGGGTTTAATCTGGGGTGTCATCTCCTACTGATAATTGTGAATTTCCAAAGATCTGCACTGAGAAGGATTCTAAGACCCGCTGGACAGTGTGAGAAGATGCTGAGGCTACCAGCAACGTCTGTCACAGACATGGGATGGGGGTAGCTGAAATTACTGCTAGTGTTCAGCATCCTCTTCTTAACCCAAGAACATATCTCTTGTATGAAGGGAATTCTAAGTTCCCTGGAGGCTAGTTACGTTTATATATGGAGGTGAGTGGACTCTCTGCTTATGGGTGAGTCAATCCTACAAGGAAACATTTCTTGTTATTTGTTGATTTTCTTTCGCGTGCGTGTGTGTGTGTGTGTGTGTGTGGTGTGTTGTTGTTGTTTGGACAATATTTACAGGAAATATAGTGGACACCTATAGAGTTAGGTTTAATCTCTGTAGAAATCATCTCTTTATCAAAGACAAGATCCTAACACTGGGGCACCTGTATACGTGAACGTGGGCAGGACCTGATATGACAGGATATCACTCTGATGATGATGTCACATTTTCACAAGGGTGAAGGGATTCTGCAGATGTGATTAAAGGCCCAAATCAATTGATTGAGTTAATCCAAAGGGAGAGGGCCCATTTTATTTTAAAAAAATACTGGGCCCTTCCTAAAGAGAGATAATCTCTTTTTCTTTTTAAGATTTTATTTATTTATTTGAGAGAGACAGAGAGAGCATGACGGGGGAAGAGGAGCAGAGGGAGAGGGAGAAGCAGACTCGCACTGAGCAGGGAGTCCCACATGGGACTCAATCCCAGGACCCTGGGATCATGTCCTGAGCCAAAGACAGACACTTAACTGACTGAGGCACCCAGGCACCCAAGAAATACTCTCTTGCTGGCCTTGAAGACGTAGGTAAGCCACTGTGTTGTGAGAGTGCCATGTGGCATGGACCTGAAGCAGTGTCTAGGAGCCACAAGAGACCCCAAATGAAGTCAGCGAGGAAGTAGGGAGCTCAATCCTACAATGTCAAGGAAGTGAATTCTGACAACAGTCACATTAGTTTGGAAGAGGAACCCAAGCTCCAGAAAAGAACACAGATACTTAGTGTGTCCTATAAATATTTAATTGAAAGATGGCTTCGAAAACATATGGGAGCTATGAGGGTTACTTGTGGTCAACATCAAACTTAGTTAATCAAAAAGACTTAATGAGGAACATGGGAGTTATGTTGAACCGTGACAGATGGTCATAAGTGTGTTTTGTTTTAAATTGGTACATTTGTGATCATTTGTAATGCAGCAAAAGAAAACTAATATAATTACCATTAAATCATAAATGATAGAGGGGAGAAGGAAAGAAAAAGCTTGTGACAAATAAGCTAGTATTGACCTCAGACCATGAAGGCTGGCTTACATTCTCATTCATGGATGCATATACACAAACTGTATCCTAAAAGCCATTGGACATACTGATTTGTCCCTTTCCCAGCGGTATGAGCAGCATGGGGTCCACAAAATAGCTTATGATGCTTTTAAGACACCTAGAAGGTACTCCTGGTCCTTTAGCATTTACTCGTTACATTTTCTATGAACAGAGGAACATGAACAGAAATAAGTAAACAGCTTCCCTTGATATCATTACTTCTACAAATATAACTGTTTATTTCCCCACAGTTCCCTTCACTGGTTGTCTACCCATGAAACAAAATAGTTTAGATATGTAATGCATACAGACACAATTTTGTATACTTGAACATTACATGATACACATTTTTCATGTTCTTTCATGATGTTCAGTTATTTTTAATGGTTGAAGATCTTATTGGATTAATGTGCTAAAATTTCTATAATCATTTTCCCATTGTTAAGAATTTAGATGATTCCTTTTTAAAAATTCTGCTTCTGCTACTGTAAATAACATGGATTTTTCCAGGCAAAGTTAACAATTTCCTATATATGGATTTTAAAATAATGATTACATAATATTTTTTTGGCTTAAAGGTACAAATATTTCTTTGGACCTAATTGTTTCCCCCAAATTTTGCACACACCGACCAACAGTGTGAGTTGTGTTCATCTTCTCATTTCAGGGTCCTCTCGCCAGCCTTAGAAACTCCCTTTTTAAATATTGACCATTTTTTTTTAAGAATAAGCTTCACTGAATTATAATTATATCTAATAAAATGCACCCATGTACAACTCAGTGGGTCTTGGCAATTGCAGACATCCATTTAACCACCACCACAATCGAGCTATAAAACATTTCTGTTGCTCCTCAGAATTTCCTTGTGCCTGTTAGCATCAGTTTACCTCCCATCCTGCACTCATGAACCACTGCTCTCCTTTCAGTAAATCAGTTTTGCCAGTTTTACTAGGATTTCATATAATGGAATCTTATCCATTTATATGGTCTGAAAATTTTTTGTCTGCCTCGTTTTGTTCAGCGTCATATATTTGAGATTTATACATGTGTATATTGGTAGTTTGGGTGTTTTTTTTTTTTTATTTCTGAGTAGGATTCTGTTGTATGGATATACCACAATTTTTTTTATTCATTGACCTACTCATTGTTGAACATGTGGGTTGATTTTAATTTTTTGGTGTTATGAGTAAAACTGATTGAAACATTTGCTTACGGTCTTTATATGGACATACATTCTTGTGTCTATTGGGTAAATACCTAGAAGTAAGATTGTTGGGTCATATGAAAGGTAAATACTTAACTTTTTAGAAAATTGTCAAACTCTTTCCCAAGTGGTTTTATCAGTTTACATTCTCACTAGCGGCGGATGGGAATTCTAATTGCTCCATATCTTTATCAACACTTGGTATAATCCATCTTTTTAATTTTAACTATTCTAGCACGTATAAACTGGCATGTCGTGGTTGGTCATTTAATTTTGATATGATTGTTATATACCATTTTGGGGTAAAAACCAGGCTATAAAATTAACTTCTAACATTCTATCAACAATAAGAGCAAATGGAATGAATAAATACTAGAAATTTAATTTCTCTTTTTATAATGAAAATAAGAGGAAATTAAAGAAGCTGAAGAAAACCCATACTTTGCACAGGGAATGAAAATACATTAAATAGACTTTATCATGTAAGCTTATTTCACAGAGTATGGCCATTTTGATTTGTTTGAAATGAACATACCACCAGACATCATGAGATCGGGCCGTGGAAGCTGTGTTAGCTCTGTGAGCAGCTTGGGAAAGCTTGAGATAGGCAGGGAACCTGCAGGTATCCTGTAGAAGCTGGCAAACATTCCTGAGGCAGGGCACCGAGGCTGAATGATTGCTTTTCTCATCGTGCTGATAGAGGTTGCATTATTAAATACAGGATGCCGCTTCCCAGGTTGACTCTCTTTTTCGCCTCCTAAACCCAGGGACAAAGGGGATGGAGTGGAATATTTACCATTGTCGGACAATGATCTCCCCTTCAGTTTCTGCTCAGCTTTGGTGTGCTGGGATAACATTTGGATTAGGTCTGTGGGAGTAGAAAGGACAACGCCAGTCTATTGGCTAGCCTGAACAGGGGTCAAGGAAAAGACAATACTCCCGAATCAGCGATAATCATGCCCCAAACCCTCCAATATGTCTCCAATGTGCTTCATAGATGGTCAGAGGCTTATTTCTGAGTCTAAAATCTTTATGCAGCTAATCCACTATACCATGAAAATTAAACCTGTTGCTTTATGCAGAACTTGGGTAAAATGTTCAGAGACATGAGGGAGATGTAATTTCAGTCAGGTGATCTTTTAAAGATAAGCACAAGGTAATAAAATGATGACATTCAATTTAGAAATTCTCACAAAACCAGTTGTACTCGATTCTCTGAAACATCAGTGATGCTTATGGGTGTGCTGACATAGTTTGTCCTAACGGGATATCAGAAAGCTCACAACCTAAGAAAATTTCCCAAAGAATAGTGATTTTTGAGCAGCTTATCATCTGTGATGGGGGACAAAGGTCAACCAGTAACAGACAGCGTGGATAAAATTACTGTTTGGAATTATTTGAAACCACTCTGTCCTCACTACCCACTATCGTATCTTTTTCATTAGCATTTATTTATATCTTTACCAAAAAGGAATTTGAAGGGACAAATTATATGTTTTGGTCTATGTGAATGTCATAATCAAAGCACACAAATTTAATCCTGATTCATCGTCTGTTCCTATTGGGACCAGATTTTCAAAATTCAGTCAAACAAACAATGCCTTGTACTCTTATCCTCAGTTTTCTGAGATATGTCCTTTTCCAAATCATCTAAATAAAGGCAAAACCACTTTGTTTATTTGTTGACTTATTTTTGTCCCAAGTTTTGGTTTTTAAATTTCGATGCTGGGCTTATAATACCATAAACTAATTAATACTCTAAAAACATATAGTAAGTGTGAAGTAATTGTGAGGTTACCCTGGCCACCAAATATGTAACTTGAAACTTATGCCTCTAAGCAATGAAGTACTTCAGAGAAGACTCCTGAGAGAATTAGACCCAGAATTCTCTTCTGGAGCTTTGATATATTTCAAACACTACAAGTGAAAAGGAATAGCATATTGAAAATGGAGATCATATGTATGGTGTAGCTTTTCTGCAGAAATTCCTTAAAATAGAAAAAAAATTGGCAATAAAGTACTATTCCTTCAAGCTGAGAAATGGTGCCACGAAGCATCAATAGGGACCTGGGTTAGATCCAATATGGTCCATCCTTAGTAAAGAATACTATTCAGCTGTTGAAAAGAAAGAGGTAGACTTACACATATTGGCTTGGCAAGATCTCTAAGACATATTTTTAAGTAAAAAAATGCATGGAACAATAATACTGTATAATCGCATTTATACAAAAAAGACATGAAGTATAATTGTGATATGAACACACATGTATATAAATGCACAGCATGCATATCAAACCATGGTCAGAAGTTACTTCTGGGAGGGGACTGTGTGTGTGAGCATGCGTGTGTGTGTATGGATGTGTGTGTGTGTTTGGCAGGTGGCAGGAGAGGCAGTGAAACAGAAACTAGCATGTTTGATACCGTCTGATTCTTTTTGTTTGACTATTTTGCAAGACAATAATTAGGTAGATGACAACTACCCCCAAACCGAAAAGAAAATGTTTAATTAGATATATCTTCAGCGAACTCAAGGTTATCATATAATACTGGTATATACCCAAATCTTGAACATTTTCTTTTTTTTTTTTTTTAAGATTTTATTTATTTATTTGACAGACAGAGATCACAAGTAGGCAGAGAGGCAGGCAGAGAGAGAGAGGGGGAAGCAGGCTCCCTGCCAAGCAGAGAGCCCAATGCGGGGCTCAATCCCAATATCCTGGGATCATGACCTGAGCCGAAGGCAGAGGCTTTAACCCACTGAGCCACCCAGGCACCCCTCTTTTTTCTTTTTTAAAATATTTTATTTGGGGCACTTGGGTGGCTCAGATGGTTAAGCGTCTGCCTTCGGCTCAGGTCGTGATCTCCAGGTCCTGGGATTGAACCCCATGTTGGCGGTGGCCTGGGAGGTGGGATGTGTGTGTCTGCTCAGCGGGGAGCTTGCCTCTCCCTCTGCCTCTCCCCCAGCTTGTACTCTCTCTGTCTCTGTCTCTGTATCTCTTTCAAATGAATTTTTAAAAAATCTTTTAAAAAATTATTTTAAAAGACTGTATTTATTTATTTATTTATTTGACATGGAGAGAAAGAGAGTACAAGCAGGGAGAGTGGCAGAAGCAGGCCTCCAGCAGAGCAGGAAGTCCAATGATCACCCTGGGATCATGACCAGAGTGGCAGTTGCTTAACCAACTGAGCCTCCAGGTGCTCCAACATTTTCATTAATAGCAAAATGGAATACTGTTCCGGAATCAATCCTTCAGCACCAATTCATTGAAGAAATAAATACAGACATAATCCAATGATGAGTGGTAAACTCTGTAGGTTCCTTGCTCTCTACCCTATCCCTCATGCCTAGAACAGGTTCCAACATTAAGCAGGGATTCAATAAATATGAGTTGAATAAAAGTTTTCAGTGTGTTCAACGCCTATTGTTTTTATGACTTAAAATGCAAATATGAAATGAATGCTATTATTTAGCATATTTGAGACATAATATGAATTTTACTTCCCGTATTAATTCAGTTTCCTCAACAAAGATAATCACATCAACAACACTAGCAGCCAAGTGCTTCGTGAAACAGAAGACTACCAGAAACAAACATGGCCTCCAGCTCCACACCAAATGGAAATTCTCTGGTATGACAGTAGCGCCTAACCTTCACTAGATGTCACATCTGGCTTCTTCCTTCCTTCAGCATCATCCACCAGCCCTACTTAACATGAAACACAAAGCAGGATCACCCACAACGTGCTCCTGGAACTCAGCCAGGCTGCCTACCCTGTGGCAAAGCTGTCTGCAACACGAGGTCTTTGGGGAGGACGTGTGTGGAGAATGGAAGGCAATGCAGGCTGTGCCCTGGGCTGAAACGGGATCGCCACGAGCAGGGTGGGCAGAAGCAACACTGCGATTTAATATCAAATGATAGGCTACGGAGGTGGACTGCTGGGAAATCAGAGGCAATGGAAAAATTCCTTTCACGCCAAGAGTCTTGTTGTGGGGAAGGGCAAGAGGATAAAGAACGAAAGAAATTTTTTTTTTTTTTAAGTTTTAGCTTTGATTAGTGAATAGGTGGGATAGCAAATAATCTGCCTACCAATGACTATTATCAGGACGGTCATTGCCAACAGTTCTATTAGTTTTAGGCACACAGGGATTTTGTACAGTTCGTAGAAAATATGTCTATAGATGTTACATTTATAAGGAAAAACCGTTTCACAATCATGAGGTTTACCTAGGTTTGAGATTTGCAACCATGTCACATTTTAAAACTTTGGAAAATGATTCTATGTTCATAATTTCCAATGTAAAATGAAAACACAGACCATCTGGAAATTATCAAAATGCTATGTAAAGGCAATGATGCCATTTACTGTATAGAATCAATTTAGCACACCAATAAAAACACACACACGTATAAAGCTCCAAAAGGGAGGCTATTTTTTTTTCAGAGAACTTTTCATTTAAATTCTGTTGCCATTGTTGTGCAGTAAATTTTGTTGTCACACAGCTATAGCTAAAGTGCTTTTTATTTGATGTAATCCTACTGCATCATTAAAATATCAGTATTTTTTATGTTGTACAAATATTTGTGGACACCATTAAGCAGCACGAGGCACAGTGCAGTAACAAATGTCCATTTTATGGCCACTGTCAGACTATATATTGTATAATGCCCCAATATTATCAGCAATCTAGACCTAAATTATCACAACCCTAAGTCCATGAAACACAAGACACATATATAATCTCCTTTAGTCCATGTATTGAAATGCTAGAATTAAAAGGTTGGGCTATCAATTCAGGCAGAAAATGTCGTTTTCCAGAGGAATTTTTCACTCAGGACAAAAAAGGAGAAAAGGCAAAGGAACGAAGCTAAGGGCTGATTTTTGACAACTCTAAACCCAAAAGAAGATTTTTATGTCCCCGAAGAGGAAAGGCAGGGATGGGGGGAAGTCACTGTGCAAGTGAGAAAGTTGTTCGATTTTGGTCACTGGGTTTTATTATTATTATTTTGATTAGCAAAGACTAGGGATTATCAGCAATGTTGGTTTATGGTGTTAGAGATTTTTCTCTCAATCCACAATTCTACTCGAAAGAAGCCAAGGAGATTGATGTTTTGAAACGATGATGACAAATTACCCACAACATATGGTTCGTTGTAAATACTGAGCAAATAGTCTCTAATTGCTGTGGAATGCGATCAGCCAAGGTGCAGCAAGGAATCTGTATGAGACCGGATGAAAACTGGAAACATTTTGTCACATAACTGAGCAGAGTTAGTGTGGGACTTTTTGTAAACACCCGGTGATTCAGTCTGCCCTATGACTACAAATGACAATATTACAAATGACAAATGACAATATTAATCTACAAATGACTACAATGACAATATTACAATTGACAATTGTACAATTGTCTACAAATGACTACAAATGTCTACTACAAATGACAATATTAATTGTCTACAAATGACAATATTAATTGTAAGAAGTTGTCAGGACGCATCATGATGAATGTGTCTAGAGGAGTCAAGTTGGTGAAATAATTTGGCCCATTGTAGTTTCCTTTTCATTTTGGCCCTTGGTGGCAGCAGTTGGAGGGATGGGAGGGAGGTGCTGGATCTGGCTACCAAAAAGACAAGGCCAGGGAGAAAAAGTGAGCACTTCTAAAAGCAAGTATTCTGATTTTCAAGTGCACTTGTATTCCAAGAGCAAGGGCATTTTGATGGAAGGCAAGCCATTACTAATTACGAAGGAGATTTCAAAATCTCTTTCTGAACTCTGCAGACCAAATGAACGCAATCTGCTTCCCAAACATACTCTGCAATGCAGTGTTTTTATTTTTATTATCTGTTTATTATAAACCTCAAGGTTCTCTTCCATTGGAAGGGTTGTCTCTTCCCTTGACAGAGTTGCCTTATCTATTAGATGATCAACTTGAATTACAGCTTCCGCCCCAGGCGTTTCTTAATATGAGTGCTGATTGAGAAGTTTGATTTTCACTCTATCATGAGTCATGTTACTGATATTGGCGGGATTTGCTAGTATTAGGAGACACCTTGATCAATAATTCTGAAATAATAAAAAAAATTTACAGATTTACTTGATGAATATTTTTCTTAGATGAGATAAATTGTGTTGTCAAAGAATTATGAGACTGACGCGCTACCTACTGCGCTAACGAGGCACCTAGTTGTCAAAGAATTAAATGAAAATTATATGATTTGTATCCTGAGTTAAAAATGAAGTTTTGATAAAAATTCGATTTCGGGTCAGATTATGTTTTAAAATGAAGGAATTGTTTCTTATTCATATAAGTGAACAGAATTGGGATTTTTTTTTAAAGAACTTAAAAGTAAGTAACAGGGGAACAGGATCATTAATTATTTTAATTAAAAATATTAACAGTATGTCTACATGTTGTAGGCAACTGTTAAAGTTTCAACGTGATGATATTTCATAACAAATTGAAATACTGAGGCTTTTTAAAATTTGAGTTGCTTTTCAGAAAATCTAAATGGAAATTTTGGCAAGAGATTTTTATTTATTTTTATATATGATATAAGATGAATGTGAATTTTAGAATATCAATTTTAAAAATATTTGCATTTCTTAATTTTTGTATCTTTCTATTTTCAATCTAAGCAGTGGTAAAATTAGGTTTTTCAGATTGCTTTAAGTAGTGGTTTATAAAAGAAATATAGAATCATACAATTAGCATAGATCTTCCTTATGACTTGTTTCTCTTTTAAGGTTTTTATTTTTTTTATTTATTTAATTAATTAAAAACCTTTATTTATTTATTTGACAGAGAAAGACACAGCGAGAGAGGGAACACAAGCAGAGGGAGTGGGAGAGGGAGAAGCAGGCTTCCCCTGGAGCAAGGAGTCCGATGCCGTGCTTGATCCTAGGATCCTGGATCATGACGGAGCCTAAGAAGCCGCTTAATGACTGAGACTGAGCCACCTAGGCGCCCCAAGGTTTTTATTTAAAAAAAAAAAAGTATTTGAAGTTTTTGTTTTTGTTCCATTCTCCTTTGAACCTATGTAGAATTATGTGGATAATTCTCCCTATCACTTTTAGTGGAGATTTGGACGTGCTGCATGTTATGAGTCATTAAGGATTAGTGACAGGGACTTGAGACACCCTGAAACAAACCACAATTGAAGAATTTATTTCAGAATCATGCTTCCTACAAAATGTAGTGAAGTAATCATAAAGAAAATGTTCATGTTTTTCTACACCAGTATTCTCTAATGCGTAGAGTGGAATAGTCGTTGCATTTGTGTTATGAAATGGGAGAATGTTATATATGTGCTTGTACAATGGTAGGTGAGTATTCGTAAGTGTGAGTACAAATATAAACATGCATTTCTGGATGGATATATTAGAACGTTTTAAACAATTTTAGGCAAAGTCCAGGGTAGCTGGGGGTGAAGGAGGAGGGAAACGTTTACTTCTTATTTTGTTTCCCTTCTGAATAGTTGGAATTTTTAAACTATGTGTGTTCTGCTCTTATTTTTTTTAAAGTCAATGATTAAAATAAATATACTAGGTGGAATTTCATATTATTTGTTTATATTTTCCTGTGCTATAATTTTTTTAGCTAGCAATTTCCCAAATACAGGAGATTTAAGTGTATTTTTAAATAGCTTGAAATCTGGCCGCCTTGTTACTTGGGTTTTAGGAACAAGCCAATGAGCCATTACACAAGGTCAAATATATCTTTTAAATTGAGTTTGTCACTTGCTTTTGTGCTCTTTCTTGCTATACAGTTTTATATCTAGATATTTATGGTGATCAGAGCTTTGCTTGACTTAGGGGCAATTGTTTTTCTATTGCCGTTCTTTAGAAAAAAAATTAATATTGAGATCTTTCAGTGAAATTGCCTGGATGCCCCTCATGGGCTTGAGAACTCACTGCCAAGCAGAAGTGGTAAGGTCATGTGTAAGTCTATAGGAATTGCCTGTATTTGGTGTCCCTTAAAGAGATAGGATTTTCTTATCAACTTTGTTTCTTTTGGAATGTTAGGTTTGCTCAGCATATCACTCTGGCCTGACTTTGGATGTAATATGATAGGTCTGCCGTGGATACTATAAAGTATCTTTTGGGTCTAAACAACCATTTGGATGTCATTAAATAAAGTCTACTATTGTTTCTTGCTTTCTCCATGTCATCGCTATACATTTAGTTTCTGGAAGGAATATTGTTTAATTTTGTCACATGCTAAAATAGGATTTTTAAAATTAAAAATAATGCCAATTTTCAAAGATAATACTCATCAACCCCTGTAGCTAGAACTACGTATGTGTGAGGTAATCATTTACTTCCAAAATATATCTGTTATTGGCAAAAGAAGACAGACTAAAAAGCAATAAGTTTGGGAACAAAATCATTTGAAACAACTGCCAGAAAATTTTTAGCCAAAACAACTAGCCAGTTGAATATTTCAATTTTTAAGGATTTTTTCTGGCATTGCACTGAAGCAATAATAAAGCAAGTAAATAATAAAACATATTTTTATACAAAATCTAGTCCACAAAATAAATAAAAATAAGATTACTATTAAGTTTATTTCTGTCTCAGTCAGAATGTGGAAAATAATTGGTGGAAGAATTTCATATCATATAGATAATGAGAGTGTGGCAAAACTGTTCCTTGGGTTTTAAGGCAGAACATTTGATTTTAAGTTTATAGATACGCAGATTTCAAAGATTCAGGTTAAATATATATTTTGCTCTCAACTTCTTGTATTGTCTTAAAAGGCCCTGCGGGAAATAATAAACAGATCATATTTAAGTTCAGGTTTATTTTACTATGCATTTTTGTTGGAAATTATACTTTCTGCTCCTTCAGAATCATAAGTTACTGTGTTCTTTATACATCTAACAGATAATATGACAGAGATTCAAAAGTCTTATCATCAAAAGTGAACATTGAGGGACATTCACCATTAAGAAAGCACTATATCACCAATATTATTATTATTATTTTTTTACCAGTATGTATTCCTAATCCGAAATGAACTCTAGTTCTTCAGTTGGTGGAAATGGTTATAAGACTATGGTTTATGAAAATTTTATTCAATATAAGGACACAAAGATTAGTATTAAGTGCTGGAAGGGAAAATATTTATGATTCTGGGTTTAGAAAGTTGTTTTATTTGCAGATCATTTTAATGAAACTCCCTGTGAATTAATTTTTAAAGTAAAAGGATGGTTCTTATTCTTAAAAAGGACTCAAACTCTTGAAGTGGTATTTTTAGCTTGATCTTGATTTTAAATCAATAAGAGGTTTTATACTTGCCAAGACTTCAATATTCCAAGACTTTGATATTGAGAAAACAGCTATTTGATTCAAATGTTTAAAACAAACACAGAAGTCAAAAACTTACAGTGTCAATTTACTTTCATCGTTTTTTAAAGATAGGAAGTCTTGAGACATCTTATAGTTTGTTTTGCATAATTCCTGTAACAGTAATTCAACAATTTTTATACAAATATCTCTCAAGTTATACTTTAAAAGCAATGGTGGTTTGGTTGGAGATGTCTCAGGGAGTAATGTGTCAACAGAATGATTTTTTTCTTCCTCATAGCCACAACTTTCTGTCATAAAAATTTCTAGAATACTTCCATTTTGTAAACAGACATTTCTCTAAATTACCACACTACTGTTGCTATTGTTACTACCAGTAGATATTATCAAACACTTCATTTTCCCAGTCACTTTGCTTGATGCATTATATGTATTATCTCATTTAATACTTGTGACAACTGTATGAAACAGAAACACCGCATTTTACAGGTGCAGAGGTGAAGGCACAGAGAGGTTAAATAATGTGGCAATAGTTTCATAGCTAATAGCTAATATCTAGCTAATGATAGCCCTGGAATTTGGAACTCAGGCCGTCTGAAGCCAGAGCTCATGCTTTCCCTTCCATAGAATCCACGGAATTCAAATCTATTTGGGAGTTTGAATTTCCATTTTTTGTTTGTTTTATTCAATAACCACATTTATGAGCAAAAATTGTAAAATTCTGAAAAATGATTTCAATTGCTTACTATTTTTCCTGTCTATAGATAGGCTTTACATTTATGGAAAAAATAAATTGCATGTCCTCTTTAGATTCAAGAAAGAAGCTGCAGGTAACTAACTGGGGGAAAATGAACAAGTGGAGATGAGTACTTTTTTCATTTATTAGTTGCTGGCTTTGTGTGAACCTCCGATATTTTTATTTTATTTTATTTTATTTTATTTTATTTTATTTTATTTTATTTCTTTTCAGTGTTCCAGAATTAAGAAAAGGGCACGCTGCCTGCTCTTGATTCCTTGTAGTGCAGTTGGGGAACCTTTGAGTAAACAGATAACTGGACGGAGTACAGGCATGACTAGATCAGAGGCAAATGTGAATTTGCAGAAAGGATCACCTACCTTCCTTAGTTTTAGGGCTGGTGGAAAGGCTTCCTGGAGGAGGGGATCCTTGAGCTGCAGACATTTTGAAGGATGTGTAAAAGTTTTCCAGGCAGAGAAGGGGTAGAAAGGAGGGTCTTGTGGGTGGAGGAACATCACATTCAAAGGTACAGGGACATGCAAGGTGCGATTTGGAAACTTCATGGCCATAGCATGAGATGTGGAGCATAGAAAGTGAAGCTAGAGAAATAGCCAGAGCCTGTAAAATAAACTACCTCGTATACTGTTTTATCTTGAAGGTGATAGGGAACCAGTTAAGGATTTAAGTGAGGAAGAAAACATAGTTAGATTTATATTTTAGAAAGATTGGTTCGGTGCTCGCTTCGGCAGCACATATACTAAAATTGGAACGATACAGAGAAGATTAGCATGGCCCCTGTGCAAGGATGATGCGCAAATTCGTGAAGCGTTCCATATTAAAAAAAAAAAAAAAAAAGAAAGAAAGATTGGTTCGGACAAGTAATGAAGGTTTTGATGTGGTGGGGCAAGAAGAGTTAAAAGATGGTCAGACATGATCACAATAACCCTGATGAGCTATAATTAGAACTTGTATTAAAGCAGTGGAAATGGGAATGGAGAACAAAGGCTAGATTT
The DNA here is from genome assembly GCF_922984935.1 of Meles meles. NCBI lineage: Eukaryota > Metazoa > Chordata > Mammalia > Carnivora > Mustelidae > Meles > Meles meles. Next base: position 31,660,287 of record NC_060070.1, read on the forward strand.
AAAACTTACTTAGGAGATGACTGAATGATGAGTTAGATCTAGCCCAAAGGTAAAAAAACCATTCGGATTTTTGTACTGTAGGTTAGTTTCAGTTTTTGAATTTTACATAAAATCATACAGTACTCTTTTTTTTTTTTGGTCTGACTTTTATTTGACATTTATGTTATCACAAGTAGCAATACACTGTTCTTCATTCATTGCCATAATTGTATTCCCTTATGTATATATCATAATTTATTTAGCCTATTTATTATTCATTGCCCATTGGGTTGTTTTATTTTTGTGTTAATGTAATTAATAGTGCGTGAATATTCTTGTGCTTGTTTTTTGGTGTACGTACATATGCATTTCTATTCGAAATGCTGAATCATGGGCTATAAGTATGATCAACATCAGTGGATGTATCAAACAGTTTTCCAAAGTTGTTGTATCAGTTTGTTTGTATCAGTTTGCACTACTCTTGACACGAAACAGAAGATCCAGGTCCTGCCTACTTTCACCAATTGTTAGAATTTTTAGATTTTTTAATGTTAGCCAATCCCACGGCTGTATTGTGGTATCTTACAGTTTTATTTTGCATTTTGTTAATGACTAATAATGCTGACCACCTTTTCATATGCTGGCTGGCCATTTGGATATCCTTTTTCGTAAAGTTCCTATTCAATCTCTTACCCAGTTTTTAAAAATTGTGTTGTCTGTCTTTTGCTTATTGATTTTTAGGAAATGATTTTATATTCTAGATAAAAGTCCTTTGTTGGCAAATATTTTATTGGACCTATGTTAGGAATATCTCTTCCTGATCTGTGGCATCTCTTTCATGCTCCTAATGTCTTTTGGGTCACAGAAGTTCTAAATTTTAATGAAATCTAATTTATTAATCTTCTGCTTTGTGGTAAATGCTTTTTTTTCTGTTTTTAAAAAATTTGTCTATGTTAAGTAAGAGGACTTTCGTCTTTCTTTCCTTCTATTAATGTCATCTTTGATAATCTAGAACTCTATATTGTAAGGTAGGGATCAAATTTCTTTTCCTTGGTCTCTTCTCTTTTCCCTTCCCTTCCCTTCCCTTCCCTTCCCTTCCCTTCCCTTCTCCTCTCCTCTCCTCTCCTCTCTTGTCTTCTCCTCTTTTCTTCTTTTCTTTGGTCTCATCTCCTCTCTTCTCTTCTCTTTTCTCATGTATGTTTTTCCAATGGATCTGCTGTCCTTTCACCATCACACTGTTGTTCATCTTTATCATAAATCAGATAACCATATATGTGTAGGTCTGTTTCTCAAACATTTGTTCCACTAGTCTATTTGTGTATCTTTGTTCCAATACCACACTATTTTATTACTGTAGTTTTATAATGCTTAATAACTAGTTGTGTGTGTCCTCTAAATTTTCTTCTTCTTTTAAAAAAAAATTTATTTATTTATTTATTTATTTGAGAGAGAGAGAGAGAGCACAAGCAGGAGGGGCAGATGGAGAAGGAGAGAGAATCTCAAGCAGACTCCATACTAAGTGTGGAGCCCAATGTGGGGCTCGACCCCAGGACCCTGGGATCTTGACCAAAAATCAGACGCTTAACTGACTGTGCCACCCAAGTGCCCTAACTTTTCTTCATCTTGTTCATTACTTCTGTATTAGAATTTCCTTATAAATTTTATAATTATCTTTCAAATTTTCCCAAACCTACCATTACTAATATAGTCTGTTGCCTACTCATAATGGAAATAGCTGTTCTTCTTCTATTTTGAGATCAGTAGGAATGAAGTCGCATATTTTTTTTTCTTCCAATTTCATGGATCTCTTGAATTTTAGTCCTTTATTAGGAATTCCTGATATAGACATAACTTTTACTGTTTTTTTTTCATTTCTTACAATTTTTTTATACTTAGGTTAAAGTGTTTCCCAATTTTCATTGTTCTTTTTTTAACTGTTGTTATTTAGAATATTACTTAAATTCTAAGCATGTGTTATTGCTCTCTAGCTTGGTGTAATCTAGTCTGATAGTATACTCTGTGTGTTTTAATACTTTGAAATTTGTTGGACTTACTTTGTAGCCTCATATATGACGTATTCTGATAATTATACCTTGTGTACCTTAGAAGTCAAAGAGGTCTATTTGGTTAATCATGTTTAAATCTTCTGCAGCCTCAGTGATTTTTTTTTCTCTTTTTTCTATAAATCACTGAAAAGCATGAAAATCTCTCATGATAATCATGGGTTTATTTATCTTTTCCCTTTTAATGTTAGTTTTTGCTTTACGTGTTTTGCTACTAGGCATATATAAATTTTGGATTGTTATATCTTCTTGTTAAATTGATATTTCTGTTATTACAAAGTATCTTTCTTAATCTCTAATAATACTTGTTGCCTTAAGGTTTACTTTGTCTGATGTTATTATAGCTAAACAAACTTTGTCTTGATTGATACTTGCATAGTATACCTTTTTTAAATCCACATACTTTGAAATTTTTTGTGTCATTGTATAAGAAATACAACTCTTGTAAGTATAATACAATTGATCATTGAACAACATGGGTTTGAACTGTGCAGGTTCACTATACAAGGTGTTTTTTTGTGGGGGAGGGATCAATACAGGACTGTAAATATATCTTCCCTTCCTTACGATTTTTAAAAAGATTTTATTTATTTATTTGTCAGAGAGAGAGAGTGAGAGCGTGAGCATGAGTGGGGGGAGGGGCAGAGGGAGAAGCAGGCTTCATGCTGAGCAAAGAGCAAAGTACCCAACATGGGACTTTATCCCAGGACCCTGGGATCATGACCTGAGTCGAAGGCAGAGGCTCAACGAACTGAGCCACTCAGATGTCCCTCCTTATGATTTTCTTAATAACATTTTCTTTTCTCTAGCTTACTTTATTGTAAGTATACGGTATGTAATACATATAACATAAAATATGTGTTAGTCAACTGATTATGTCATCAGTTAGGGTCTGGTCAACAGTAGGCTATTAGTAGTTAAGTTTTGGAGAATCAAAAGTTATACATAGATTTTGGACTGTGCAGGGAGTCAGTTCCCCTAACCCTCACATTGTCCATATAGAATGTTACATACATACAGTATACACACAATCATTGTCTTTTAAAAATTTTATTTGTTTATTTATTTGACAGAGAGAGAGAGAGAGATCACAAGTAGTCGAGGCAGGCAGAGAGAAGGGGAAAAGCAGGTTCCCTGCTGAGCAGGGAGCCTGATGCGGGGCTTGATCCAGGACTGTGAGACCATGAACTGAGCTGAGGCAGAGGCTTAACCCACTGAGCCAACCAGGTGCCCCCAATCATTGCCTTTTAACATGGGTTTTTTATTCTATTTATATTTAATGTAATTACTAGCATATTTTGGTTTAAATCATTTTTGTATACATTTTTGTCTCTTCTGTTCTCCTTCCCTTTTTTGGACATATATTTAATTATTAATTAATTTTATTACTCCATTTCCTCCATGTTTGAGATTCTAGTAATACACTGCTTAAGGATTACTCTAGCCTATAGCATGCATCCTATCCTCTAGCCTTTACCAATTCTTCTTAGAGCCTACCTTTAATTAGTGTCTAATTAAGCTCTGATTTTTCATTTACCACATTTCTCTCCTTTGTGCTACTGTTATATATTTTACCTCTGCATTGTTATAAGCCTCACTATACATCAGTATTACTGCTGTAAACAATTGAAATTCATTTAGAATTAGCCACATGATTGCCCCTCTCCAAGTTTTTCCAGGCTTCCCATTCCTTCTTGTATTATCATATTTCCATCTGAGATCATTTTTGTTCTTCTTGAAGAAATGACTTTCTTATTTCTTTTAGTTCAGACTTGTTGACTATAAATTATTTCAGGTTTTGTTTGTCCAGAATCAGTTTTGTCTTCATTTTACAAGATTATTTTCACTGATAGTAGAATTCTAGCTTGGCAGTCATTTATCTTCCATCATTGGCTTCCACTGATTCTTTTTATTTTTTTATTTTTTATTTTAATTAATTAATTAATTAATTAATTTTTTTGGCTTCCACTGATTCTTTTAAGAACTCAGCTGTCAGTCTTATAGTGGCATCTCTGAAAATGTGTCTTTTCTCTTTGGAACCTTCTAAGATTTTTCTCTGTCTTTAGTTGCCTAGTTCTGGTTGTATTTGTATTTATTCTTCATAGTTTCATGGAGTTTCTTGTATCTGTGGGTAAATTATTACTCATTTATCTCTACAAATATTGCCTTTGCTTCCTTCTTTCTCCATCTTTTAGGACTCCAATCACATGTGTGCTATTGATGTCATATATGCCTTTTCCTCTGTTCTTTTATTCTTTTTTTCTCTCTGAGTATCAGTCCTGATTTTTAACTTTTATTAATCAATGTGTTATTTCTCTTCTTTTGTTGTTTCTATTTGTAGAAACCATCTATTGAATTCTTATACATTGTATTTTTCAGTTCTGTAAGTTCCATTTGACTCTTTACTTATAGATTTCAGTATGCTGATTATATAGTTTATCTCATAGCTTTTAATAAAAATGCTAATCATAATTATTTTGATGTCTGTTTTACACAACTCCAATATTTGTATTACCTCTCAATGTATTTTTATTACTTGCTTTCTCAGTTTTCAGTCATGGGGCTGTGTTTTATTTCATACTTGGAATGTTTTATTAAATGATGTGGACTTAGTTTCCTATCTCTTTTTTCCTTTAGATCATTTGTTTTGTTTTTTAAATTCCACATGAGTGAAATTATATGGTACTTGTCCTTCTCTGACTGACTTATTTTGCTTAGCATAGTACACTCTAGCTCTATCCATGTTGCTGCAAATGGCAAGGTTTCATTCTTTTTTATGGCTGAGTAATGTTCCATTGTATATCCATACCACTATAGAAAACAAACTGATGGTTACCAGAGGGGAAGTGAATGGGAATGGGTTAAATAGGTGATGGAGATTAAAGAGTGCACCCGTTGTTAGGTACGACTCAGGTGTTGTACCTAAATACGGAATCACTAAATTCTACACCTAAAACAAATATTACACTGCATGTTAACTAAATGGAATTTAAATAAAATTTTAAAAAGATGATGTTATTTTCCTCCATAAAAGATTTAGATTTCTTCTGCAGGGTTATACATACAGTAGGAGAAGGTCACTAAATCTCATTGAGGCTGAACTATTTCCAGTTTGCCTTTATTTCTATGGGATAGCCCTTCCAGGGATCTCAAAAAAGGTCAGAACCCTCTTCTTTGGTAAGGTCTGTACTCCAACTTTTATAACACCGTAAGAGTGTCTCAAATCTCTGCCTAGCTTTTAACCTCTTTTTTTTTTTTTTTAAGATTTTATTTATTTATTTGACAGACAGAGATCACAAGCAGGCAGAGAGGCAGACAGAGAGAGAGGAGGAAGCAGGCTCCCTGCCAAGCAGAGAGCCTGATGCGGGGCTCGAACCCAGGATCCTGGGATCATGACCTGAGCTGAAGGCAGAGGCTTTAACCCACTGAGCCACCCAGGCGCCCCATAGCTTTTAACCTCTTACTAGGTGCTTTCTGATTGGTTTCTCAGAGATTTGCCTTGACATGCACATTCACATTTCATGTAAACTATTTGTTATGCTTTTCTTTAGCTCTGTTTCTCTGGGATCTTGATCCCTCAAATCCTGGCTGTTTTTGTAACATTGAATGTCAACTGTACACTGCTGTTTCTGTTTGGCCTATTAAACTTTCCTTGTGAGTTGACAAATGTCCTGAGACAGAAAACTGCTGTGAACATAGGCCTTTTCTCAATGTGCTTCCCTTTCCCTTATAATCTTATTGCCTCAAATGCTGGTTGCCTTCATTGCTCTTAGTTATTTTATAGTAATCTTTTAAAAATAATTTATTGTTTTTTGAGATTTCATTTATTCATTTGAGATAGAGAAAGTGAGTGAGAGAGCACAAGCAGGGAGAGGGGCAGGGGATTAGGGAGAAGCAGACTCCCTGCTGAGCATGGAGCCAGACTTGCGGCTCCATCCCAGTACCCTGTGATTATGACCTGAGCTGAAGGCAGGTCATAACTTAACTGAATGAGCCACCCAGGTGCCCTTCTTGTAACTTTATTAGGTATTTTCTTAGTTGTTATAATTATTACCAGTGGGAGAGTTACTGCCCTGTCTTGGATATGTTGAGTTGAGGCACCTGCCTAAATGGAGATGTCTAGTAGGCAGTATGGTGCATAAGGAAGGAATTTAGGACTAAAGTTTAAAATTTATATTGGGACCATGGACTGAGAGTCAACATAATACAGGAGTTCCTGGAGATTATGAAAGTGAATGAATCTGCCAAGGAGAATGTGGAATGTGCAAGAAACTCTGAGGTGATAATCTTGCCCAATATTTTGGGGATCAGTAGGGCAACAGGGAGTAGCCATGGATGTTGGAGGAAATCCAGGAAATAATAATGTCACTGACAGTAAGGGAGGAGTCTCAAGAAAATTTGGAGCATCAAGAAAAGTCAAGGTAAGTGGAGAAATCTTAAAAGTGTTCCATTGTATTATATGGGAATTCCACTCATGACTTTGGCAAGAGGAATTTTAGAATCAGAAGTTAAAGAGATTTTAGAAATTAGGTAGGTTAAAGATTAGAGCAAGTAAAAACAGTGACTAGGGACGTAATTTGAGAAGCTTTGTTGTGAGAAGACAGAGAGAGAAAGAAAAGTCTTGAGCAATTTTGTAGGTTGAAAGCTAAGTCCTGTCAGAAAACAAAGAGATAGTGCCCAAACTCTGTGAAAGCAGGGGTCACACCTGTATTGTGATATTGTGATTAGCTGAATCCTCATCCTGGAACAGAATGCTGGAACATGCTTGGGGTTCAGATTTTATCTGTTGAATGAAAGACTTAAATGAAGCTGATGAAGATAAGGTTTAGGGGCAGGATATGGCTGCAAAGAGATCACATAGGAGTTTGAGAGGGAAAAATGCAGAGATGGAGGAGACCCTTCTTTTACTGAGCCAGGAAAGATGCAAATGAGGAAGGGAGAGCGTATATATAGTTTGTAGGTTTGTGAACAGGGTCAGGAAGTTGGAGGAATTCTTATTTTATTTTCTCTAGGAAGAAGGAAACGAGAGTGACAGAGGATGCTGGAATCCAAAAAAGCTGACTATATCTGACAGCTTACAGCATATTTAAAGTTGAAACTATGAATTTATTTAAACTGATTTCTATTTGTAATCGTATTTCAGAGATATAGAAATAATGTAAATTACTGTAACACACATCCTTTATAAGCCCAAATATACATCTAAATATAAGTTGCTCATATTCTTTCTATATTTGTATAAGATCTATGAGATAAAATTTTACTGAAATACTAACCATTTAACATTCTCCTTCCATGATCTTTCTCCTTTTCTTCCCTCTTCATGTTCCTGAAGAGATTGTACATCATTGCCGTATAGATTTTGAATTTTTATCATAATGTATTTACTCATAAAAACTACCAGCATACCTGAGAGATATTCTGGGTTTGGTTCCAAACCATCATGATAAAGCAAACATCACAATAAATTGAGTCAAATGAATTTTTTGGTCTCCTAGTACATATAAAAGTTATATTTACACCGTTCTGTAGTCTATTAAATGTTTGAAAGGTTGTGGGAATTATGAAAATGGGCCACAGAAACCCAAAGTGAGCAGATGCTTTTGGAAAAAATGGCACCAACAGACTTCCTCAATTCAGGGTTGCCACAAGCCTTCATTTTGTAAATAAATGCAATATCTGGGAAGCACAATAAAGCAATTAAGTGCAATAAAATGAGGTATGCCTAAATAGGATGTGGCTATTGTGTTTGAATTTCTCATAAATGTTATACTCTATGTATCATTTTACAACTTTTAAGCATGATTTTTATTTTTTAGGCATATCATGCTGATGCATCTAGACTATTCTTTTTAGCTGTTATATAGTATTATAGTGTTTGAATATACCAGGAAGTACTGACCCACACCCCTGAATGACAATTGGGTTGTTGCTACCTTTCTGCCTTTGCAAACAGAGCCCTGCTGAACTCTCTTGTGCTTGTCTCCTTGTCTACATGTTCAAGAGTTCTTCAAGGGTATTGGTAAAATTTCTAGGGTTTATGGTTTGTATATCTTCTTCAGTGTTACTCAATATTGCTAAAGTGCTTGCTAAGAAATTGTGAATTTATAATGGAACAATACTGTGTGTGTGTGTGTGAGGGAGAGAGACTTTTCACTCATCAGCCTAGGGTTTGGAAGGCAGAAAGTAGATGTTTGGGGTGATCGATGGTTGAAATATTACTGATAGTGTGGCAGGAAGACAAGGATCAATAAAGTTGAAATATCAAAGAAAATGAAGACTGGAAGAGAAAGATAAATGGAGAGAAAATGGGGCGTCATAGAACTGAAGATTTCAGCCAGGCTGAAAGCAAGCCTATGAGAGAACAGGAAGTTCTAGGGCTAGGATGAGGTCAGCCCATGGAATGCCGGTATTTTAAATTTTGGCTCTAAATCCGTTATGCTAATTATAAGGTACAAGATAAGTTTATATAGCAGAAATAAAGTGGAGGTGAAGGCAAATGTACCAGAACATCAACAGAACTGGGAAGACTGGGTGTTAAACCTATCATCTACAAATACCATTGAATTTGTCCCGGCTAATAGTGGGGTTTCACCCCAAATGGTGTCACACATTTTGAAGGGTCTTTTTCTGCCAGGTAGCAGATGGGATGTAGACCCTGAAAGCTCAGTACAGCAGCGTGTGATCTTGGCTGAAAGAAGTTGAAAGCAGTCTTTTTCTTCTTCTTTTTTTTTTTCTTTTTTTTGCTGGCAGAGAGAAGGCTTTTGAATAAGCAGTGCTTGGAATTAAGACGGAGGTGTTAAAGATGCTATGGTTATTGCATATGCTCAGTCTGGTGAGTGGTCAGGGCTGAGCTGGAGCAGATGGCAAGGAGGAAAAGATGGCGATTAGCAATTCATGTCACATTTTGCTCTATAATTTGACGTTTGGGGATCAGTTGGGATCAGTTGCTCAGTTGGGATCTCTACGACAAACTTCTATGCCTGTGAAAGCATCCTGCCCCAAGGCCATGGCTGCTACTAGTGGAGAGAGAAGCTTGAGAAGATGAGAAGGGAACAGGTTAATGAAGACAGCACTTCCCAGCTTGCTTTAGATTCATTTTGTAATCTGTAGAGATGGGCAGTAACTTCCCAGGCTGGAGTAGTGGCGAAGGCACCACGCCATGTAGTGCCTTGAGTTTTGAAAATGGAATTTACCAGACATTTGGGCAAACTCCACAGTCCAAGTACGTCTTTATGATAGGAATGATGAGGCTTGCTGTCCTGAAGAGGGTTGTTTATTCTAGATGGACACTGTGGAATCACACAGAATTACAGCTCTGTCACTGCTGCCAGGGTTGTAGGGTCCTTGAACCTTTCTTCTCTCTGCCCAGGCCAGATGGATTACACGTTGTGTCTCTTATGTCTCTACAGTGCAGCTTTGCTTGACTATAGACTGATTAATCCATGATTTCTTGCCTGAAAAATAAAACAAAAGAAAAGCTACTGTATGTCCCCAGCTAGAGAATCTGGACATGTCCTATTCATTCATTTTCCAAGGGAAGAGATCCATTTCTCATTCGGTTGCTTGGCTAGAATTTAAACTTGCAGTTTAGTGGAAAGCTGTTTGCTCAAACTCTCTGAAGTAATCTTTGTCTCTGGATAGCTCTCTTTTCAAGGAAAGAAATCCAAAGTTTAGCTACTCTGCTAGACAAAGGACTATGTATGTATTCATTCTTACTATCATCCTAGATTATAGATTTGATAGTTTCTTTTTATGCAACTGGCACAATTTGTCACTTTCTGGGAAGCTGTGACTTACACTTCTTCACAAGAAACACCCTTAAATGATTCATTGTGTGGAATTTCCAAATCAGAGTTAAAGTTCTTAGTATTTTCCTTCTTAACATATAGGGTTTTCCTCAATCTCATTTAGGGACAAAAAGTCAAAATCTTCTTTAAAAGGTTATTTGTCACCTATCCCCTCACTGCTCTGCTAACCCACGTGACTGGGGAGACTCGCAACTATCTTCTTAAGAAAACCAGGTCTGTTGTGTTACAGATAGTTTTAAATTTAGCTCTATAGATGATTTTCTCTCTGGGCACTATTTTAATCCTTAAATTGTATTTAACATCTTTAGTTAATACTTTTATCATCCTTATAGGTAGTATATTGAGGTAAAATTTATATATTTATATATATATATATACACACACACAAATATATATGAATATATATGAACAAATATATATGAACAAATATATATGTGTATATCTAATTTAGCAAATAATCTTTTCTGTATAAGCTCCACCTACAACAATCCATACTCATAAAAACTTTTCCACCACAAATCTATCAGGGACATAGTCATTACTAAGTGGCGTGGTTGAAGAAAAAGTGCTGTGGGGAATATCTAGCAAGTTAGAATTTTTTTCTACCATTCTCTCTAAATGTATCTTCCTCTTTTACTTATTTATTGTTTGGCATGTCTTTAAAGCTAGGAAATGCTGTGAGGGTTTGGTAGCATGCACTAACAAGAAATCTCATGAGGGATTTGTGACTTGTTTAAATGACTAAATCATGGATCAGCAAATGAGATGTGTGCAGAAAGGGTTTGCACTGAGTAATAACCAGGTAAGTTCCAAATTCCCTCATATTTGGAAGGTGGCCAGATGAAACTAATGGTAGATAAAGTATTTCATGGAGAGAAAGGTTTGATCCCAGTCTGCTTGTTCAAGAATGAGACCCATACGCCAGGCAGAGGAGGGTCTGGGGTGCAGAGGAAGTTACTGGAGAAGAGTGAGTTCCAAAGTATTGAGAACACCTCAGGGGCACTCTTGGAAGGATCCCTCTCTCCAGGGCTCTAGGTTGGTGGTAGAGGTTCCTTGCGAACTTATGGCAGTGTCCTGTTTCAGGGCCAAAGGCATGCATCACAGGACCTCCTGACTCTTCTAATTGCTATGGTCAACCCTTGAGGCTTTACCATGAAGTGGGAATTTAATCAGAAATCCCAGGTACAGGGGTGCCTGGGTGGCTCAGTGGGTTAAAACCTTTGCCTTCGGCTTGGGTCATGATCCCAGGGTCCTGGAATCAAGCCCCGCATGGGGCTCTCTGCTCGGCAGGGAGCCTGCTTCCTCCTTGCTCTCTCTCTCTGCCTGCTTCTCTGCCTACTTGTGATCTCCATCTGTCAAATAAATAAATAAAATCTTAAAAAAAAAAAAAAAAGAAACCCCAGGTACATCCTTACATGCTCTCCAAAGCTCTGGGATTTTGTAGTGGGAGAGTCTCATTCTACTTATCCTCAACTCTATGAGAGTTTGATGCTGGGCTTGCTAGAGGGTAAAGTTCGTGAGGACAGGCATAGAAACCCAACCTGTAGTGGATACCTTCATAAGGCACAGAGCACAGGGCTCGGCACCTTGTTGAGGATTCACTGAGCATCCATAAATCCCCTTGGATAGGTGCCATTCTTTTCTCCATTTGACAGGACAGAAGCTGTGGCCCAGAGAGGGTAAGTAACTTACTTATGGTGGTAAACGGCAGGGCTGGAGTTCAAACCCAGAAGTCTGCCTTACACTGAGATTTGTTGAATTCATTTTAAGTGCTTTTGCTAAGAGAGGAAACTGTTGCTGGAAGCAGGAAATGCTGTTTTTAAGACTGTTCTTAGTACAAGCTAGAAAACCTAAGCTTGGTCTCAGTGGAGGTGCTTACTTGAGATAATTTCTATGATACCTATGACATTGGTTAAAAATAGTGGATATAATTTGAAATAATAAGCAAGAAACGTTGAATGATTTTGTTGATTCAAATGGTAAATTTTGAAAAGTTACTTGAAAATTTACCTCCTCCCACAAACTCTTTAATAAGCAAACAAAAAACACCGGGATTTTAAAATTCCTTTTATTTGCTTTATCCCATAATGCAACATTTGAAGATGTGGTACATATACACAATGGAATATTATTCAGCCATTAAAAATGAATGAAATCTTGCCATTTGTAACAACATGGATGGGCCCAGAGGGTATTAGGCTAAGTGAAATAAGTCAGAGAAAGACAAATACCATATGATTTCACTTATATGTGGAATCTAGGAAGCAAAACCAAAACAAACAAGCAAAAAAGAATGAACAAACAATAAACAAAAATAGACCTTCTAAAGATTTTGAGTTAATTAATACACATTCATATGTAGCCTTCAGGCACAGTGTATATGGGACTTGCTGAAGAATAAAAAGGTAAGATGAAATGAAGTATTAGCACCAAGTTGCTACTAGTCTGGTAGGAGATGAGCAGAGAGTCAGGTCGGTGGTGTGGAAGAGCAAAGAGGACAAAGAATGCATTGCAGAGTGGAGAATAGAAATGGGTGAGTATAGAATCAAGGAGAATTTCCTGGAGAAGGTGAGGCAGAGGTGCCTATTTAAAGCAAGGATTCATTGTAAATTGGCAGAGTCAAGCATGTTTTTATTATTCTGGGACCTGATGGAGATGAGAAAACGTATACCGAATATGGATATCTTAGAATAAATAATATCAAACTAGGAAAGAAAAAGAGCAGTGGTGGTAAGCCAATGGTCCTTCTATAGTTACATGTGGAATCCATTAAGAGAAAAATAAATGCTTTGTTTGTACAGTTTTAATATAAAATTATTTTAGTTGCAAGTGATAACTCAAAGAGGCTTAAGAAAAAAAAAAGTAGGGAGGGAAAATAATCTATTCACTAAACTAAAGTTTGGTGTATATAGATTTAGGGACTCAGTTGACTTAGTCTCTCTCCATCCCAGACTCCTCTTGTCTTCATATTGTTTATTCCCCTTAGGCAGGCTCTGTTCAGAAGGTGGTAAGATGGACCCCAGAAACTCCAGGCTAACCCAGCGAACCTCATGGCGAATCTGATGGAAATTCCTAGGGTGACTTGGATTCACCTGTTTGAGTCACGAGCCTATCTCTGAACGCTGCTAGAGGGAGGAAACGCTATGATGGGCTATGTCTGGACAAGGTAGGAGATCATGGTGTAGTCCACCCCACCCAGACTACATGATCTGAAGAAGGGGAGGTACCTCAAAGGAAAAGTAAGGTCCTGTTACCAAAAGACAATGTTGGGCAAGGCTAAAACAACCATTGACAACAATAGTACCTTTTCTTTCTGGAATGTTCCCACATAATGTCATATTCTAATACAATATAATGACAATTTAGTGTGTGTGTGTGTGTATGTCCTTAAAATAGTTTTAAAGACCCCCAAGTCCTTCATGTGTGCTCTTCCCCCTGCCTGCATTGTCCCTCTTTTCCTCATATCCCTTCATAAACTAGTTACTGTCTGTTCATCTTTTGTGTTTTAGCACGAACATCACTTTTTCAGGAAAGCTTTCCTTGACTTAACCAACAGGTTAGTGCCTCTTTTTTTAAATATAGGGCTCTATACTTTGTTTCATGGGCTTATCATAAGATTTGTTCATTTTCTATTAACATTTACTTAATTTTTTGTCTTCCCAATCCTCTACAGGCTGGGTAGGTGATGAGGATGTCCTACACGAGGACAGAGAATGCAGCTATTTCATCCACCATTGATTTGCCAGTGGCCAGCACAGTGCCTGGAAAAAGTGGTCATAAAAATATTTGCTGAAGGAATAAATAACTCCAATCAAGCCTTAAAAATCTGGAACATTTGGCAGAAATGTAGAATCAAATTTGCTGAACTTTCTCCTTTACATTTTGTGGTTGTTAGAAGCCACATCTAAGAACCAAGTGTACCAAGGTCTTGAAGATCTGCACTTCTGTTGAGAGTCATGGTAGTTTGCTTTTACTTAAAGATATTATACATCTTATAACGAATCATGCTTTTCTTATTTACTGGATTTCTAGGAAGATGAAAAGTCAAATTGACTCATTTGATTTAAATATTTTAAGCTGCATTTTTGCAAACTCACCTCTCAAATCCCCTTCGAGCACAAGTAGGACATAAGTAAAGAAGCGATAATGAGTTTCACTCACTATTGATGGTTTTCGCTTCCTGAGATCAGAGGCAAAACTAGAACGGATCTTTCTTTTCCACAGTTCTCTTTGTGACACCCATGGTCAATACCAGAAAAGAGCTGGGAATTAAAAGGTTTCATAGGATCTCTTCTCACACTGGAGCGTATTTCTGTCTGAGAAATTGTAAAGCTATAAAGTTCTAATTACCAGAAGAAAAACTGAGTTAATTTATGGTGGATTAGTCCCTATAGGAATCACCTCCCCTTTGCTTTCAGAATATTTACTACTGAGAGATTTATGTCACTGAGATTTGCACAGACCGGCTTCACACGGAAGTCTAGGGTGATAGTGAAGCATTCAGGAACCTAAGAAGGGGGTTCTCCAAGAAGATGTGGGTTGAGGACTGTAGCTGGCTTGCTATCATGTCTCTCCTCTAGGGTGCCCACTGTTGGCCTCCTTTCCAGAGCACTCATTTCAAATGGAGGCAAAGGAGTGTCATAGACATACAGACTGACGTTTCCCCACTGCAGGGTGATCTGATACTTCTTGGGGAGTTGAATCCCCAAGCATATATTATCAAAATTATCAAGCAAGCTTCTGACAATCGCCATGTTTCTCTGAACCTTGGTGTAGAGGAGGAGTAAGAGGAGGAAATGTGTGTTTCTCAAAGATTCTGACAAAGCCTGGAACTCTTTCACGGAAGCATCACATTGAAACAATGTGTTTTTTTCTCGGATTTGTGGAGAAGCCTTATACAAAACAGTTTCCTAAGTCTATTTCTGTACTGTTTCAAAATTATAATATTAAATTAAGACAAAGAGTTTTACTGAAATACTTTCTGCCTTGATGATTATTCAGCAAACCAACGTGTTTAGTTTTGTGAAGAATCCAATAGTTCTGTGCAGAATAGATGGATAACAGTATTCAGGAGGAAAGAGGTCTTCTTTTCTAGTCCTCCTTTTAACCCATGGCCTAAAAGTTTAACAAATTTTAAAAAGTTTCCAACAAGACTTGACCTCAAATAATCTTTACAGTGTCTTTATGAAACTAAGTATAAGTGAATGGAAACATGGGATTCATTTTTAAGAATACAGATCTTGATTCTAATTAAGAGAAGGACATTTGAAAAAATACGTTCTATATTTCAACAAGTTTAAAAAAGCTGGAAGCAAGTCCAAGATGTTTGATGAACTGGTAATCCCTTTTCTACTTTTGATTTTACCCTGTATGCCCTCTCTCACCCTCCCTGTCTGTTGCTCACATTTTAAAGGAAAGAACGGGCAACATAATGGGGCAAGACCATGTCAAAATGGTATCCAAACAATGGGATAAGACTAGTGAGACATTTGTAAAAGCTTTTTTGGCATTAGAAAGAGAAAAAACAAATTAGAGAAGCTGGTGGTAGTGGTCAGATAATGGGGTGGGATTTTGAAGTGCTTGCCTGTTTCTTGGGTTTGAGGTCACTGCTTCATTTCTTGTTTCATGGAAGCCAAAGGACATTTTTCATTTGGATAAATTCCATGGGAAGAGAAGATGGTAATTGGTTTTCCCTGTTGTTCAACTTCAGAGAAAATAGTTATAGAAGAAGCCTCACAGAAGGGATCCATACAAAAAAAATTTAAAACAGAGGTTATGACTAATCTGAAAATGAAAAACTGTTATTAATGATAAGCTACTTACAGAATGCAGCAGATATAATTGTCACTACTTTGTAAAAGGTTGTCATTGATTATCCCCATCTGTCACAATTGCTGCTCCTAGTCAGTTTACCAAATTGTCTTTATGCTGTCATCCTTTTCCTAGATATTTTCTTAATTCTGAAGATGTAAGGAAATGCTGGAATTTGCCAAAAATTCTAATAATACCTTGGGAATTTTAGGATTGGAGTTTGAAGTCACCATAATGATCATCAATGACTGCAGGAACATTTTGCCCCAGAGAAGTGTGTATGCTCAGCTTGAAAATTGGGCATTAGGTGAAACTCGGTGGTTGTAGCAGACACGCCATAAGTTGACCTCCAGTGAGTGATACCCTTGTATAAACCCCACCACCACCCTGAATGCAAAGGGAACTTGTTATTTACTCCTAACCAGTGGCAAAGGTTATTTATGTATGTCACTCCCGTAAGTATGTTTAGTTGTATAACACCAACTCAGTGGACTGAAGGGAGAGATGTTCTCCTGCTCGCCCTGCAGCAGTAAGGTGCCTAGTTGTGTGAGGGGATGTGAGAAGGTCACATGACAGGAACTGGGACAAGTCTCTAGGATCTGAGGGACACCTCTTGTCAAAAACTAGTAAGAAGCTGAGGCCTTCCACCAGAACGCAAGGACACGAATTCTCCAATAATCTGAATTATCTTCAAGGTGGTTTCTTTCTAAGTTGAACCTCCAGATGAGTGTGTTTGGGAATCCTGCTGATAGCAACTTGGAGTTGGTAAGTGTGTGTTGTTTTAAGCCACTGTGTTGATGGCAATTTGTTATGCTGCAGAGAGAACCCATATAGTAGTTGAATTGTTCTAGCTACTCCCAGGATAGCCTGTTCTACCATCTCTCCCTAATGGTCTCAAAAGATCTCACCACCTCCTTGGAAATGGGAAAAAGCCTAGAGGTAGCAAAATAGAAATTAATGGTTCAGCAAATTAGCTTGCTGCAAATAGAAGTAATACCGTTAGTAGTATTTTCCTGAAAAGTGGAAAAAACATCTAATAGAATTCCTTAAGAAACTGTGAAATAACTAAGTTATATTGACTTAGTCTCAAATAAAGTTTGAGAGAAATGCAGGAAGTCAGTTACCTGAAAAATTAAACTAACACTTGGAAAGGCAGAAAGTTTTAATAACCTTTTTTGGAAAATCAATATAGAGTCTGTGTGGGGAAGTTATAAGCCCAGTTAAATATTCTAACACCAAGGCCATGGCAGTTCTCAGTGAGGAGGACTTATTTTTCTTTCATAAACCACCTTCTTTATAGTCTAGTCACAAAATAATATTTATTACATGGGTATTCATAGTGCATCCAATTACATGTTAAAACCCTATTGAGTTTGACTTCAGTTCCCTTGGAGTCAGCTTTCTGTGTTATTTCTTTCTTTTAATCAACCTTCTAAAGGCTTTTTGCATTCTCCTTGCCCTCCCTACCAAAGTCAGCTGTGATAAGGTTCTTTGTTAGCCATCATCCAGGTCGTAAATCAATGCTTTCTATGTCTCAGGACAATGTGCATTTCAAGCTTTCTGTCATTCATTCATTTATTCATCCATCTGACACTTTTTTTTATCAAGTAGTTTTTACATGACAATCAATATATTAGATGCTGGAAACACATCGTGATGAGCAAAATGGACTTTATCTCTGTTCTCATTTTGTTTACCATCTAGTGATGAATAGAGACACCAGTCAAATAATCTCATGGATTCTAGCCACTGACCAGCATGGGTTAGTGTATTTTGAAGTTAACCTTGTCTACATCATTGATACTGTAACATCTCTCAGCCCGGGAAGACCTATCCTTTCTCCAGAGAGACCTAATTTTTGAGAGGTACACATATAGCGCAGGACTCCATGCATAGTAGATGCTTGAAAAGAGCTCCTTTTAATATGTATAGGATCGTGGCATATACATTCTGAGCATTTCAGAAATATCAACGGTGAAAACATGCTCCATTGCAAGGAGGAGGCATTGGGCGGCAGAAAAGGGGAGCTAGCTTGATTGCACACTGCAGTGGAGAAGGACTGATGGGATGGGAGAGGCTGAGCAGCAACACCTTTGGCATTAACAGGAGCCCAGAACAAACACCCTGCAGAAAGGAACTTCTTGGGGCAGGTTAGGTTGATCATTGCCGATGATGTCTGAAACCAGTTTCGAAAAGAATAAAGAAACCTGACAATGACCCTGAGCTCTGGGCACAGTGGTGATAGAAGGAAAGGGAGAGGGGAAATGAAAAAAGCTTATCCCCTGAGTCTAAGATATGAGAGAGGATTACTGAGGCAATGAGAGGCTGACATACCCCTTATTTCCCTTCAGATTTTATTCTTTTCACATCTTTCCATTTCCATTCTCACCTTCTCAAAAAGGTCTGTATTTTAATCACTATATGTTTTTGCTCACTTTTGTTTCTTATTTATCCTTGAAATATCTCACTCATCTACCTTTGGGGTAGTCTGTTAACAAACTGAAATCAGTGAGTAATTGAATGGTAACCTACTATTTCCAGGGTGCTTGTGTGTCATAAGTGTAGGGGATGCTGGAGATGCATCAAGACACTGTACTGACCACATTGTTAAAAGAATGTGTAAGAAGTAAACATGAAATCCATCACCTCACCCTTAAGTCATTCTCTGTCCTGTATTTTTTGTTTGACCTTTTGTCTAACTTGCATTTTTATGGCATTGAAAAAGAACACAACATCAATATTTAATGCATAGACACCAGAAGTTAGCAACATTTATTGAATATTTACCGTGCAGAAGGATATATGCACTTTTCTAATAGATTAGGATAGTTACTGAGAAGTTTTAGCTTCAAAATCATAGAGGAAAATTCTCAGAGAAAGGTAGTCTTTTTTAACATTCAAATGATACATTTGATTATAAAAATCTTGAGATCGATTTTATATTTGAAATTGGTCCCTTTTAAAGTTCATTGGAATCTTGAAACTGAGAAAGATAATTATATTATTTAAACCTGTAACCTTGATTCAGTCAACCGGTATTTATATGCCGGCAACAAGAAAGTCACAGAAATGGCGCTGGGGTGGTGAGATGAGGAGGCATCTTTGCTCCTCCGTTGGATATCACCATGCATCAGAGCTGTATGTATAGGTAAGTGAATTGCAAGGCAGAATGTGATCCATGGTACAATAAAGGCACAAACTGAGTACCCTGGAGGTTCCAACTAAGGAGAACAACTTCTGGTTTCTGAACAGCATATGAACAGAGGAAGCATCTGAGCTTAGTCTTGAAGAGCAAGTAGGCAGAGATGGTGAGTGTGGACAAAGTTGTAGGTAGAGAACCAACCAGCAATCATGGAGGAGGTAAATGCCGACCCATTGGGGGAAAGAACACTATGCCAAAGTGACCTCAGCCTCTGTGAATTGCTGGGACCAGGTCACCAAGACCTCCTTGAATACCACGGTACAGAGTTTTCTTTTTGTTCAACATGTCATAGAGATTCAGTAAAGGTCATTGGAGGAATGGCAGGATAAGAGCTGTGGCTCCCACATGGATTCATGGAGAGGCAAGAAACAGGGGATGGGGGGCCATGAGGAGACAACTTCAGGAGTCAGGGAGAGAGCTGGCTTGGTGGCATGAATGATGGGGAGGGTGGATGCAAGAGATCTGGGAAGAGAGTTCCATGAGCTTTGGCACCTGTGCCGATGCAGGAAACATTCTGAAGGAGTTGAGGGTGGTTAGGAAGGGAGGTGTATCTGTGGGGAAATGGGATTTCAGTTTTGGTTAATAAAATGATTGGTCTTTAATTTTTTAAGGAAAACTCTGTATTTTACTATGCTTAAAAAAGAGATAGGCTGACATTGCATTCCTAATGTTTCCCTTAAAGAGAGAAGCACTAAGTTTGAATTCCACAGCAAGCACTGTGAATGACAATGTGATAGGTTTACTCAGGAGACCAAGAACTGGAGCGGAATTGCAGGTTTTCTGGACGCCCTCCTGAGCCAGTGGACTCTTCACTGTTCTTTAGATCTCAGTTTAAAGGGCTTGTCCTCAGAGATCGCCTCACCCATGTGGACATGGTGGTCCTCGAGCATAGTGTACCTTCATCACTGCACCCACAGCTTGTTTTATGAAACTCATTACACTTTATATTAAGTATACATGGAGTTATCTACTTATCTAACTTTCCACTGAAAGCTTTAGAGCAAGAACATTAATTGCAACTTTTCTAAATTTAAATTTTAACTTTTCTAAATTTAAAATTCTAAATTTTAACTTTTCTAAAAAATTTAGAAAATACCTCCAATATATGTTCATGATGTATTCGTGGAACTTACACATAGTAAAACTGGCACAGAGTAGAACAAATAAATATTAAATAGATGCAATCGCCCTGACCAAGGACATTTTTGGAGCTCAGAGGAAGGTATAACTTATTGGAAGCTTCGTACAATATGGAAAATCAAGTGCATAGTTACAAGATCAGCTAGAGAGGGAACATGAAAAGAAACACTTTTTTTTTTTTTACATCTGCTCTCATTTGACTTAATTGCATATAGAGTGTGAATTGGTTAGGTAAATTAAGTTATTCTAGTGAGTGAATGATCTCTCACTCTTCTTCCTTCCCTTCCTTTCAGAGAGAGTAGGGAAAAAATGACATTACTTGATGTCAGCTTTCACAAAGGCTGGGACAGTCAGAGTTCCTTAACTGTGGGCAGAAGGCCCGAGAGGAGCTGCAGAGCTGTGGAAAGAGACTGAGGCCACAGGCACACTCAGGCTCACCTGATGGCCAGATCCATTCACAAACGTGTACTGATAAGCTGCAAACACAAACAGATGTTGTTGCGGTTAATGACCTAAAACAGATAAAACATCTTCTCAATCAAGAGATATTTGAAAAGACTGGCCCAGACACTATGTCATATCACTCAGCAGGGATTTTGACTGTGTGACTTTGGGCGGTTATGTAAAATTCAGCTTTATGAGATGATGCCAAATTGTTCTTCAAAGCGATTGCACCTGCTTATCTCCCACCGGAAGTGAAATCATCCTCCTTGCTCTCCATATACTCAGTCTTAAAGTTTTGCTAGATCTGTGGGTGTAAAATAGTACCCTATTTTGGCTTTAATTCTAGGAAAGTAATATCTTTTACTACCTTTTAGTATATATTTTAGTATATTTTATATATTTACTAGACATCTAAATTGTCTCACCTGTCAAATGCTTGTTCATGACTTGTGCTCATTTTTTATAAGTTGTCTGTTGATTACTCACTTGTGTGAGTTATTTTTTTTTTAAATATATTTTCAGGATATATCCTTCTCTCTTCTGCTTTGTTGTATGTGTTGCGAACATTTGACCAGTTTGTTTCCTTTTCCCATTCTATTTGTGGTGCCTTTTGATGAAAAGATATTGTTAGATTTTCTTAGCCAAACTCATCCATCTTTTTCTTTATGGTTTGTACATTTTGAGTCTTGAGAAATCCCTTCTTTATATAGTCTCCTTTTTTTCCTACCTAAAAGTTTTTAAAAGTTGCCTTCTACATTTACCTTTGAATGGTTCTAAAAGAGTAAGTTTTTTACATTTACCTTCATCGACTGTGTCTTTATGCTTTGGCAGCAGGTACTCCAGAGCTCCTGAATGCCATTTTAATGTATCTGCTCGAATATGGCAAGTGTACAAATAAGAACTTTTCATTCTTAAATCGATTTGTAAAATTGGTCCCCAAATGCAACTGTGTGACTTTTTGGAAAGCAGTCACTCAGTATTTCAAGTGTTTTTAAAGTTGAATGCAAATTTTGGATTTCAAACTACATTCTCAAAATTGTGTTTTTGGTGCCTAGGCAACTAACCTCATCTTATTTCTTAACTGGAAGAAAAAAAAGGCTTTGTTGTGACATGGGATAAAGGGGCTGACCAGAGGCAACACCATGAAAAACACCATTTGGAAATGTCAAATGTCAGTGAAAGTCATAGCCAATGTTGTTGGTGAGCAGTGGTTTTTGTTCCAACAGTTTATACCTTTATGCTGTTATTAGTGACTTCAAATATTTTAGCAAATCCAATTTTGGGAGGAGGTCTCATTGTATATATTATAAATCTTTCCTTATATTAAGTAAGAAGAAATGTGTTCATAAAAATTATCTGGAATTTTATGTATTCCTTTTCCAAAATGCCTTGTTACCGAGAAATTCTTAATCCTTTCCCCTAAAAGACATTAGAGAAATTTGGGAGGATGTCTAGCCTCAATGGAAAGTCATACAAAATAGCTTTAATTTTTTCCAAGATGATTTTTTCTGTAAGGAACAGTTAAATACCTGATTTTCTTTCCTCGTCATTTCCTTAGGGAATAAAAGAAGATACAAATCACATTGACAAATATTAGTATCACTTGGATTAAATTGAAGTCAAATTATTGTAATCACGCCTCGATCTTGGTCTTCTGTTTCATATCTGTGTAAAATTAAGTGATACAATTTCATTATATCAGAAATCCGCCCCTATGAAGATCTAGGATAATGTCATGTGGAATTAATGATTCGATTTCTAGAAGTGGATTTAAGCTGTACTGAGTATTAAAGCAATTTCAGAGAGTGTCTTTGTTATTTTCTTGGACATTTAGAAATACGGGTTGGAGATAGGAATACAGTCTGGTTGAATCAATACAGGATAGTAAATATTTAAGTGTGTCAGAATAAAAAGAGGTAATGTAGTTAAGTTTAATCCTGGGTAATAACCATCCAGGCCAGTGGCCTGCTTTTGAACTGAGAACACACCTGCTTCCCTTTGCATCCTTTGCCAGAATGTGTGTAACGCTTCGAGCTGGGATTTCAAGGACAGTCAATACAGATTACTACAAAATCTCATTTACATGACACCCTGGGTGTTCTGAGAAGAACCTGGGAAACCTATGCAATAGTTTATAGACCAAACGGACTTCCATATTAGGCTTTGCCTTGGCTCTGGGCACGATACGGACCCCTATTGCATAATCCCTCTTGATGGAGAGGTACCTCTTGCAATGAAAGTCAAATGCATTATTTTGGCTAGTCAGTCTTCCCAGCTGCCACATGTCTTACTTTATGTCAAGTAGGCAGCTGCTTACAGCTGCCTGGAGACGGTTTTATCCATTATAGTCTTTTGGTGAGGGCTTGTGCTTCTCAAAATTTAGACCATGGGTGGTAGGTGTCTCCACAATGATGACAGTGAGAGAACCCAAGCAGCTTTGAGGCTTTGAGAGGACTTTCCTGATGGCAGAGTGATTCTAAAGCATCAGATTCCAATCCTGACCACAGAAACTGTGCTTCGTGGACTGATTATTCATCCTCTTCTGAACCTTCTATTTCTCTTCCACACCAATCTTGGTCATTCTGCTTCTACCTCAAAAAGGAATAGAAATGTTGGTACGGGGGAAAACACAAG
This sequence comes from Meles meles, assembly GCF_922984935.1. Lineage (NCBI taxonomy): Eukaryota > Metazoa > Chordata > Mammalia > Carnivora > Mustelidae > Meles > Meles meles. Next base: position 31,683,371 of record NC_060070.1, read on the forward strand.
ATGGTCATTTAGGGTGATGTCTCTGCAGAATGCTCAGTATTTTAGCGCTATTGAAAGAGTATGAACTCTTAAAAGGTCTTGCTATGGCTTTGGCTGCAAAGTCATGCTTACCTCTGGTGATGGACTGGGACCAGGAGATGGAAGAGATTGTGTGGATGGCAGAGTGACAGGGGAGAAGGGGCAAGCAGCGCAGCTCTGAATGCTTACACGTGGGATGATGAGTGAAAGAGAAACACATTTCTGTGTCATCAGAATCCTGATGTGTGGGCATACGTGTGTTGCATTTGTTAGAGAATCACATCAAACCTGCGTGCTAATAAATTTTTATGCTTTGTTTCCCATCTGAGGAATCTATATGTATTCATTTTTAGGAGTGTTTTGTTGTAAATATATACAAAGATACTGATTGGCCATAAAAATTTAAAGTAGAGCACAGAATTGATCGACTAACTATAGAGGAAGTTCCTTCACAACCATTAAGGTACACGCTATCTTCCACTGGGATACCGTCATCACACGGCCTTGGTGACATTCCATTCTGCAGTACAGAAAAGACACATCCTACATTTCATTCACAGCTTCACTTCCAAGCTTTATTGATTTCTTCCTTCTTTCAAAGGAAGAAATCTTTGTAACCCCCTTTATTAGTCCTAGTTTTACCCTTCGTAGGTACATAGCAGAATCTACACTTTTTGTAGAACACACAAAGAAAGGCTGTATTGTCTTAATAATAAGGGAGTGAAGACCAACCACATGCCAGGCTCCATTCTGTGCTTACATGAATGGCCACATCCAATCACTGTAATCTTATTAGATAATTCCTGTTAATGTCCTCATTAGTCGAACTTAGACTAATTAGGTGACTTGCCCGTGGCCACACAGCTGGGAAGAGACTAAATCAGGGTTTGAACTCAGGCTCATGCCAAAGCCCACACTGTTACCATTGCTCTCACCTTACTTCTTTCTTCTTTCTTTTTCTTCTTAGGTAACAATACCTCCTGTCAGTGGTTACCCAGGTTGATCAGCTGGTCTTCAAGCAATTAGCAAGGTCTTCATCACTTTTTCCCATCCTTTCTATGTCATCCATGCTCATTATTATTTGTCTGGCTCGAGGCCCTTCTCCAGCAGGTTGTGGATGAACAGCGCTGAACAGGAGAGAGCCAAGCACGCTTCTCCTGCTGTGTACAAAATCAAGCCATTAGTCAGCTGTCTTTGGGCTCTATTCTCTGCCTCCCTCACTGAGTGAGACTGTCAGATGTTTTGCTGATTCAGAAAAATAGTTTTTTCTTCTTCCTTTGTCATCAGGAAAACTATATTACATTTTAGAACTAGTTCTAGATACTACTTTCCTCTAAACTATTACACATAGTTAGCATGCCCACTTTAAAAGGACGCCCATGGGTCTATTCACAGTGTTAAGGAGGAAAATACCTTTGAAATTGTGATGATGTGTTAAACCTAGAAATGACAACAGACAGCAAACTAGAAAATGAACAACTATTCTAGGTAGCTGAGCGGCTAAATGTACTAATCATGCATTTGAATACTTCTATGTGTCCTTCCTCCATTCCCTTCACTATAAACTCATAGGCACTGTACTCTATTCACATATTTAGAATCTTTCATCCGAATACATTGAAGGTAGAACTAGGAAAAGTGTAGCTGACTTGACTCACAAGCTGACTATTCCCCTATTAAGGATGATGCTCATTCTTGAGTTCAGTTTCTATTTCTGCTCTGTATCATTGTAGCTACATTTCAGTTTTGATTCAGAAAGAACAAAGAACATTAGTCAACCCTGGTAAACGTTCCAATGTCATCTGGGCCAAATCAGCTTGAAATCAGCAGGGGAACTAAAATATTCACTATTTTACCATGTTTTTTTTTTTTTTTTTTTTTGTTTGTTTTTTAAAGATTTTATTTATTTATTTGACAGAGAGAGAGATCACAAGTAGGCAGAGAGAGAGGAGGAAGCAGGCTCCCTGCGGAGCAGAGAGCCCGATGTGGGGCTCGATCTCAGGACCCTGAGATCATGACCTGAGCCGAAGGCAGCGGCTTAATCCACTGAGCCACCCAGGCGCCCCCTTTACCATGTTTTTATTGGACTTTTCATTTTGTACAAACTCTAGAATTTAACAATAGAATGATTTGGTTCTTGGTCTTGCTGAGTGGATACCAAGTGCACCCTAGGCAGAGAAACACATGTTGACTATCATGGTGGTTACTATAACAGGTTGGAATGCCCTTTTCCATCATGTGGCCTATTGCAGAAGCCAAGGAGAAAGAGAAAAGAGAGGTATAGCTGGGAGAGGAGGGTTGCTGGGTGAGCCACTTGGGCCTCCTCCGGCTTATATTGAATTCCCACTCATGCTTAGAACCAAGACTTTAGAATCTCTAAAGAAGAAATAAATGGCACCCAAAACTGGTCCGGATACTCCCAGTTTTCTTATCAGCACATGATGTCTGGGCCATTCATGGCTTAGAAAAAATTTTTCTTCACTCTGATGTGGATAGGCGGGCAAAATTGTTCTAAGGAAATGTCTCTGGGGGCCTTAGTGTTAAAAGATACCTTGTATGAAAACATTCAGAAGTTAGTGCTGGTTTAAACAAAGTTAAACAGTTTTCTTTCCATCTGGATTTTCCAAAGTCTTTTATATGTTAGTGTGCAGTGAGAATCTGAGGGATAAGCGTGGGGAGAAGATACTGCTCTCAGCAGTTCCCCAAACTTATTTGACCACAGAATTCCCTTTTTTTCCCCAACAGAATGCCATCCAAATATTCATATTATATGGGATACATTTTCTAAAATTCTCTTTTGAAGACTTGTTGAATAGTTTTAAGATTAACATCAAATTACAGCGAAGTTATTTTCAAGCTGGGAGTTCAAAACAGAATCAGAACTCACTCCCATTAATAATTGTGTAGCTTTTAACCCTTGCTGAATATTTTATAAAGAATGCTAAGAACTCTGAATATCAACTAAAGTTAGAATAAAGTTCCTGATGGCTTATGATTTCACTATCATATCTTCCACTAATAGCATTTTGAATGTCCTTTTGCCCACAAGAAGATCTAAGTTTGGTGACAAGCCATAAACCTGCCCTCCCTTTCTGGCCCTTCATATATTTCCTGTCCTCTGAAATCCTTAGTTTTTATTGAGTTTTTAAAAGTAATGTGTCAGGTTCTAATGCTCCTGCTGGTTTAAGGAAAAATGCTCTCACTAATAAATTATAATGAATTGTCAGTCTCAACAGGCCTGTGACCTTCAGTCAGTAGGGGGTTCGAGGCTCCACTCCACTTCCCCGCCTTCTTGTTGGAACCACTTTTCTTGTTCCAGTCTGTCCCTCTTAATTTATGGGTGGGCTGCCCATAGGACAACTCACCTGCAAAAATAGTTCATGCTGTGGTGTTTATTATACTAAGTAGGGCTCATGCTGACTGAGAGTTTGTACAAGGGGATGGAGTTGCTGTCAAGGTCTGACATCATCTGAGCTGAGCTGGCATTCAAAATCTCTCATATTTCAGCATCTTAAATTTAGTGGGGTGGGAGTGGGATGGATCGGAGCGAGCTGGGACATGGCAGGGTGAAGCCTGCTTTTATGGGTTGTTCTAGAACCTCTGTAAATCTGTAAAATCTGTAAATCTGTGGAAGATGACTTTAGTGAAATGCATCAGCAGGACTGCAGAACAGAAATAGTACAATGGCGCTCTGCTAGACAAAGCAATGGGAGATCCTTGTCGTCTCTGGGAAGGAATGCGAAGTTAAGTAGCTTTAAGCTGATTTTTTCAGTGAGCTGAGTGAAATACTAACTGGATGTATTTTCTCTATTCCCCAGTTTTAAGCATTCCTGGTTTATTAAATTAATATGGACTACTTAAAGAGAATTTGAAAAGAATATACTCCCCCCAAAATAGAAACAATAATGCTACCATCCTCTCTTAGGGACAGTTATTTTTAACACTGTAGTTTTTTCTTTCCCCCAGTGGGTCGTCTATGCATATTTGCCATAATTGTGACAATAGAATATAGACTATTTTTGTGAGTTTTTTTTCACCTAATCGTATATCATAAACATTTCTCATATTACTAAACACCCTTTGCGAATGTACATCCTTTCTAATGCTGAGCAGTGTTTTATAGCAGGCGTGAAGTGTTAAGTCATTGTTAAGTCATTCTCTTACAGCGGAAGAGCCTTAATGTTATGCTCTGTCACATGGGCTTTTAGTTTTTGCTTTAACTTTTCTTATCTTTCCTTTTTATCTGCCCTCCCTCTTTTCTTTTCTTTCTCCTTTCTCTCCTTCCCTCCCCCCCCTTTTTTTTGTTTTTTTTTTTTTTTTGCAAATACTCAAAAATCAAGTTTCTTCCTGAAACTCAGGGCCTTTGTATTGCCATCTCCTCTCCCTACAGGACTCTTCCGCCAGATTTGCAGAGACAGGCCCCAGGAAAGATCTGGGGGAATGACTGATGGAATCATTCATTCACTGTCTTGGTCCTCCTGGAATAAGAGCTGTCTGTCTTGTTCAGCACTAAATCTCTAGCCCCTCGAATGGGTCTGAGACATTGTAGGTTATCACTACATATTTATTGAATAAATTAATAATATCAAAGCTTTAGGTTATTCCTCTTTACCTTGTTTGGGCTTTTATTAATAATATTATAAAAATTGTGCTTAATTTTATTAATATTATGAAAAAAATTTGTTCTTCATTTAAACACAAAAATATTGTGCTTAAATTTTTATCTGAATTTTGAATTATCTCCTTGGAATTGATTATTAGAATGAAAACTTACAGGCCAAAGAGCCTGAGCATTTTTTTTTAAGTAACGTTTTTAAAAAGATTTTATTTATTTGACAGAGAGAGATCACAAGTAGGCAGAGAGAGAGAGAGGAGGAAGCAGGCTCCCTGCTCAGCAGAGAGCCCCCTGTGGGGCTCGACCCCAGGACCCTGGGATCATGACCTGAGTTGAAGGCAGAGGCTTTAACCCACTGAGTCACCCAGGAGTCCTGAGCCTGAACATCTTAACATTCCTAACTCACGCCAACTGGCTTTTGTGAAAGTTTGTACTGTTAGTATCAGCCATGAAGGAGTGTGCTCTTCTAACCTTGTCTCAAGTACAATTCTCACTGCAACCAGGACCGCCTCATTTTAAACCAGATGCTGCAAAAATAGAGATCATGCAGTTTTAATTTAATGTCTTTGATTACTGTAAGTTGACTTCTTTCATTATCTGTGTTTCCTCCTTGTGCATTGTCTATGTTCTTTACCCACTTGTCCCTTGAGCTTCTTTTCTTATTCTTATTCTTATTATTTTCTTATCAGTTTACTTGGGGTTCTTGTAAACCAAAAACCTTAGTCTTTTCTTTTCTTTTCTTTTTTTAAAAGATTTTATTTATTTGTGAGAGAGAGAGAGGAGCGAGAGTGAGCACAAGCAGACAGAGTGGCAGGCAGAGGCAGAGGGAGAAGCAGGCTCCCCGCCCAGCAAGGAGCCTGATGTGGGACTCCATCCCAGGACGCTGGGATCATGACCTGAGCCGAAGGCAGCTGCTTAACCAACTGAGCCACCCAGGTGCCCCAAAACCTTAGTCTTTTATCTGTGTATTTATTCAAATTTTTAGTTTACTTTAACATTTTAAGAGTCTTTTATAAATCAAATGTATCAGTCTTTCTATTTTTCTGTAATTTGTTCCATAGTATTTAATCCTAGAAAATCCTACCCTATTCCAAAATCAGATAAATATTCATCTGTCTTATAACTTTTCTATGGTTTGACCATTTCAAAAACTTTTAATTTGTTAATTTGTCTGAATTTCTGTTTATATATAACGTGAGGTGAGGATCTAAATAGAACTTTTTTCTGATGGCACATCACTGTCCTTGTCTTTCCAACTGAGTCCTGGTACCTCTTTGTCTTAAAACATTTTGATGTAATATACACCAATTTAACTATTGCTATAATTGAAAATAATTTAAATATCTTCATAAAGTTTAGAAAATATATGATTTAGTCCTCCTAAAACAGGAACAAATTTATTTTGGTGTTTTATTGACTGCTAGTTAGTATGCTCAGCATGTTCTGAAATATCAGTAAAGGCCTGCAAAGTCTTTTTAAATTTAACAAATTTTAACATCAAAATTAAAAACACTTTTGTATAAGGAAAGATGTTCAGGTTAAAATGCAAGGAAAAAAAAACAAAAGAACATATAGTAATGTATAATACAAAGATTTAATACCCAGAATACAGGAGGTACTTTCATGAATCAATGAAAAAGATAACTGAACAGAAAAATGGGCCAAAGTTAAGAATAGGTGATTCATAGAAGAACAAATAAAAATGACTAATGAATGGGAGTGCATGGTTGGCATATTTGGATAAACATCAGATTCTTGGTTTTGGCTCAGGTTATGATCTCAGGGTCATGAGATCAAGACTCCTGTGGGGCTCTATGCTCAGTGGAGAGTCTGATTGAGATTCTCTCCCTCTGTCCCTCCTCTCCATGCTCTCTTTCTCTCTCTCAAATAAATAAAAAAAAAATCTTTTAAAAATGACTAATGAATAAATTCAATATGCCCAGACATGAGCAATTAAGGAATTGCAATTGAAAAATGGAAGTATATTTTACCTGCATTAATTTGGCAAAAATTTTCGAAGACTGATATTCACTTCTTCCATGAACTTTGTTGGATGTTTAAACTGGGACAGTCATTTTTGGAAATCATTTTCATAATCCACCAATGTGAATTAGAGATGAATCTATGGTTCTTCAACCTACCAATTTTATTTCTAGATTTTTAGATTGTAAAGCTACTTAGCTATGTTTCCAAAAAGGAAAATTAAATAACCTTTAAAGGATATTTAAAGGTTTGTTTATAAAACTGAACTATTTGGTCACAACATATATTTCAATTAATGAGGTAGTAGCTAAACAAATATGGTATAACCATATTATGAAATACGAGTCAGCAGTTAAAAATACGAGTCAGCAGGATAATAGCTTCCTGGAGAGAACATCAAGACATGTATTTTGTTAAAGACATCTCTGGAATAATCCATATGGTATGAACGTATTCCATCTACACTCTAGTCATAAAACAAGGGTCTCTGTTTCTAGGTTCTATCATCTATCTCTCTATCTAATCTCTTTCTCTTTCATCAGTCAATGAGAAGTATGTAAGCATATTAAAAAAAAAAGTCTGGAATGACAGATACCATAGTAATAATAGTAGTTATTTGAGGAGAAGAGAATGGGAGTTAGTGAAGGCAAAGGCATACTTTTGCTGTTTCCTTTAGTTTTATTTATTTTTTAATTTTTTAAATTTTTTTTATTTTTTCAGCGTAACAGTATTCATTGTTTTTCCTTTAGTTTTAAATGCAGATTTTAGATAAGGATGCATTTATGTATGTGTGCCTGTATACATATATATGTATGTTATAGGGTTGATTTCTAATTTTGGCTTTTACAAACCAGAGCTACAGCTAAAAAATTTGAGAATGCATTGATTGGTCCATCATTCATTTCTGTAAGTAACTTACAAATGTATTTTCATTAAAAAGTAATCAAATTATATCAAAGTATATGCAGGAAAAATCAATTCTAGATTTAGGAGGTGTCAGGAACACATACTTGAATCTCCTCTGCCAACTTTAAGTCTGTATCAATGAAATAAATATAAAAGACTTTTCTATTCTCTGAAACCAACTAAGTAACCAGCAATTTACTTCACTTCTGCCACTGATTAGCTGGAGTTAGCACGGACTCCACAGGTTAAGGTCTCAGTGCCACGTCACTGTCCCTACTACAGATGCCTGCTGTTAATGGTGTATCCCGTCACCTACCCTATAGCCCATCTGACTATGGGTTTCCCACAGCCCCCTCCTCAGATCAGTCCCTAGAACAGTTCCTAGGACTCAGGAAAATATTTGTTTTATGTAAACACTTTACATTTACTGGTCTATTGTAAAGGAGGCAGTTCGGGAACAACCAATGGAAGAGATTTAAATGCAATAAAATAAATTTACTGAATTACTTATTTCTAACTCAACTTTTTAAAAATAACTTCACCTCAAATACTTTGAAACACATTTGTTCTTGCTGTTAAGGTAATTATTTCTTACTATATGCATGTACGTGGGTAAAAATTGCCCCTTTGTTGTTTTGTTTTGTTTTCATACAGATTTTAAAAAATACATTCAAGTTGCAAGATCTTCCATTTCTTCCAGTTGTGGAGCTTCTCAATGAAGCAGAATGTTCGAGGGAGAAATTTTTAAGGTGTATTTCAAAGTATTGGAAAAATTTAAATACAATTGCATGGAGCAATGCTTCAGGATAGAAATGAAATAGACCATTTTTACCTGCTGTTACCATGTTAATATTTATTCACTGTATTTTATTTTCACCATGAAGAAAATAAAACACAAGTGAAAGATTCTATCTTGAGTTGGACATTACACATTGGATACAATATGTCCAGATTGTATCAGTAAGCCACACCTATAATTGACTTTGTAGAAATCAGATGCTATTGATATGAAATACAGTATAAATGAGATATAGGCAATTCTTGCACAATAAAATGTTGTGGCTTTGAATTTTTTTCCCACAGTTTTAATATTTTATATTAATAAAATAGTTTACCAGAAACACACACCAACATGCTTTATACACCAACATAAGCAAAACGACAAATGCACTTGATGCCTACACGTTTTGTAACTTGTAATTAATGTAACCAATCCTGAGATGATACAGAAAATATTTATCCCTGAAAAGAGAATTTCCCATCAAGTTAATTTATTCAAATTAAGTTACCCCCTCTCCCTGTTTTCCTTTATTGGTTGAATTTGTATTCACAGACAAGGTATCGTGGGCAATTCCAGGGTCCCAATGTCTCAACTTCCCAAATGCAAAATGTGTTTCCTTTCTGCTAGGACGAGGAAACTCAGGATTCAGTGATTGGTTTCACCCTGAATTTTATTTCATCTATCTTCTGGCTGGTGGCACCAGATACAATATAATAGGGCAGTGAATCTTTTTCACCAATTTCCCTGTTTATTTTTCACAGATTGAAGTATCTGAGTGCTAGAAAATCTGTAGGGAAGTCGAGTCCAGTAATCAAGAATTTTAATAAGAACTCTAAAGTTTTACACGCATCTATCTCTTCCACCCAGTCACTTAGATGTCTAACAGGCATGATAGATTGAACATGTCCAAAAAAGACCTTCCGATTCTCCCATCCGCCTCATACCACATTTAACAAACGTTTCAACATTTGTCAAAACCTGAAATTTCTCCTCTCCTAGCTCTCTCTCAGCTTAGTAAATGGCATCTTCAACCACTTTGCCCTGGATCCTCAATCCCAGTCAACATCTCTGGTCCTTCTCTTTCCCTCATCATTCCCCTGCAATCCCTTAGCAAGCTAATCGACTCTTCTGCACTACTTCACAATGCAACCTTTGCCTACGCCTCTGACTTTACATCAGATGGCTCTTCCTTGTTCCATGTCCCAGGCACGCTCACCTTTGGTCTGTTTTTGGAAATTTGATAAGCCCCCTCTTGCCTATGGACATTGCACCGCTCTTCACCTGTGGTGGAATGGTTGTCCTACTGCCGCATAATTAATTGGCCCCTCCTTGCCATTTAGCTCTCAGCTTAAATTTCACCTCCGCAGAGAACTTGCCTGGCCACATAATCTAAAATAGCTGGTTCAGTTGCTAAATATTTTGTTTTGTTTTTATCTTTTTTTTTTTAAAGATTTTATTTATTTATATGACAGACAGAGGTCACAAGTAGGCAGAGAGGCAGGTAGAGAGAGAAGAGGAAGCAGGCTTTCCACTGAGCAGAGACCCGATGCTGGGCTTCATCCCAGGACCCTGGAATCATGACTTGAGCCAAAGGCAGAGGCTTTAACCCACTGAGCCACCCAGGTGCCCTTTGTTTTTATCTTAATAGAGCATGTCTAATGCATATTTTCTTATCTATTATCTATAAGTTTTAAAAGAGAGATACTTTTAAGTTTTGTTCAACACTCTATATCCCATGCCTAGAGGAAGGACTGATGCATAGTAGATGTTCGATGACTGAGTTACTCAGTGCATGACAATAACATTCTGGAATCTATGGTCCAAGTGAATTGCAGCTTTTAATCTAAACTTCACAACCTACTAAAGCCTTCTGCCCTCCCTTGCTCCTCTTGACTATTTTGCTTTATCGTCTCTCCTTTCCTTTTGTCTTTCTCCACCTGCATTTCACTTTCTCTTCATGCAGCTTCTTTCCCCCTCTAACCTTTTTCTTCACTATCACTCCTCCCCCCCTTATTCTTTGTCCCAACCTGGACATAAAATGGACCTAGGAGATCTTTTAAAAATATTTGTCTCACTTGTTGAATAAATCTTCAGTTTCCCTGCCCTTAATTTAAAAAGCAGATGAGCTGAATGCTTTATATTTTTTTAAGAAAAAGAGATATAAATTAATTTTTAAAAATTATTTCAGTATGTCATCGACTTCCGAGAGGTAGGGAAAATCTTCTCTGTGCCTGCTCCTGTTTCAGTGTTTCAAATAACTTTTGAACATCTGTAAATCTGGAGTTTAAATGAAAGAGTCATTCTCAGAGAAGGAGAGGAACTTGATGTAACGTGCATCGAAAGAAATACAGAAATCCAGAAAAAGGACACCCCATGTCCTCTTCCTGGGGCTGACTATTGAATTGTGAGGGAAACTGGAAAACTGGAAACCATTCAGCAGACACCCAAGTCTACTTAGTTCTACTTAGGTAGTATGACTCTAACAACTCTAATGACTCCAACCACACACTGTCACACTTTCTGTGATCCAACGCCGAACGCCACACTGAATATGGAGGCTCCTTGGTTTTACCACACACACTACAGTTTTGATGACTTGTCAACAACATGTTGCTGATTCTTGTAGTTTGAAAATGACCTAACCAGGAAAAGTGCATATCTTGGGTTGTTTCGTCTGGTTATGGGGTTCTGAGAAAATAATATCTGGAGAAATGAGAAACTACTTGATGTAAGTATGTTTTGAGGCTTTAAGAGTTCAAAAGAACAAAAAATTAAAATTGATATAAAAGTGGATTGCTATAGGGTCGCCTGGGTGGCTCAGTTGGTCAAGCATCTGACTCTTGGTTTTGGCTCAGGTCATGATCTCAGGGTCGTGGGATCCAGCCCCATGTCAGGCTCTGTGCTTGGTAGGGTCATTGGGTTCTGCTTGGGATTCTCTCTCTCCCTCTATCTTTCCTTGGCACTCTTTCCCTCTCTAAAAAAAAAATAAATAAATAAAATAAAATAAAAGCAGATTGCTATAAGGCTTATGCTCATAGACTGTTTTGTTCTTATTTTGTGTGTTTTGGTTTTTGCTTTTTTTTTAAGATTGTATTTATTTATTTGTCACAGAGAAACAGAGAAAGAATGAGACAGGACTCTGGGATCATGACCTGAGCCGAAGGCAGATGCCTAACCAACGAGGGCACCCAGGCAGCCCAAGCTTATGCTGGTAGACTGTTAATCACCTATAAGATGAATAACCTCATCTTTGTAAATCATGGTTAAACCCAATGGGTTAAGAAAAAAAACAGCTTGTGGAGGATCATGGGGGTGTTATTTATTTTCTCTTCTTGATAGTTTTTTCCAAGTAATAAAAAAAAAATCTCTTCTCATAACTCTTCTTACTCCTTCTAAGACCCTCTTTAACTAGCTGTACCAAAGGAAACTTGGAAATGATTAAAAGGCAATGTTTGATTAGTACTGCTATATCCTTCTTTCCCTGGGTATGAGTTTCTCACAGGTGTGGGCTCTGATCCTGAATAGGGTGACAGCTACTCTCATTGGGTTATACCGTGACTGAGTGGGTAATCGGCTTGATTCAGAGATGCTAGAAGATTGATTGCAACCTCCGTATTAGATTTAATCATAGATAAAGTTTCTATCTTCTTAAAAAAAATAGGTGGATTCCTATAGAGCCAACGATAGCATGGTCACATCTGATATGAGTGAGTGTGTGTGTGTGTGTGAGAGAGAGAGAGAGACAGAGACAGAGACAGAGGGAGAAAGAGAAAGAAACAGAGAGAAATACTACCTAAGAGAAATTAAATAAAGGAATTTCTGTGATTACAGCTTCAAAATACAACAACAGTATTAGAATATGATCCACCAAATTCAATACTTTTTTTTCTATTTATGAAGTAGTAAGAGGGTTTGAAAACCATTTAACATTCATTGTATTTTCAAATTCCTCATTAAAATGTGTAACATCTAAGAATATTAGGAGTGACTAAGCAGATTAAAATATTAGCATTGAAATTGTTAATATAAATCAACTTTGTCTAATGAAGAATATATTTCAGTTAAAGAGGAAGCTTTATTATGAATGCTGATAGCTTTCCACTGGGGATGTGTATGTGAATTCTAAGATGTTTTGACAATTTTAAAAAGTTATGACATGTAGCAACTGAGGAAAGCCGTTTATTTATCTGAGATAGGAGAAAGAAAATTCCTCAAGTGGTTTCCATTCTTTCATGCCAATCAGGCTGTTCTTATTTGAACAGCACGGATTTGGGGAGAGGAGGGGGAAGGAGGAGAAAAAACAAGGCAAGAAAAGAAAATATTTAAAAATTTGGGTGGTGCATAAAGGATAAAAACATGAGAATATGTTTGCTTCTACCCAGACTGTCACAAATCTGGAAAGTAAGGTTGAGGCCCCATTAAGAATTTGGCCCGAGATTTAATGTCATCTAACACTTGCAGATGACACGTAACACAGATTTTCACTGTACAGCTGTGAAGACACCTGCCAGGGCTCTCCAACTCCTCAGATTTCTTCCCTCTGCATTATTGAAAGATCTGATCTGATTTCCATGAAGGTATTTCTCCCTGTAAATGTAAGATATGGTGACTGCAAATGTATTATTTGAGTCTCACGTGCCTTCATTTCGATACCTCTTTTGTTAGAGGAGTACATTGCTAAGCACACTCATTCAGATATTTGAAACATAAAGCCACTTACAGTCCTTTCTAATTGTCTCTGTACCATTAGCCTCCTCATTTCTGGTTACTAGATAATCAGAATATAATCTGCCTTTCCACTGAGAGGACCTGGGATAGATTCTTCATGAACGTAGAATTCCTTCAAAGCACAGGAATTCTCTCTGCCACTCCTGACTTTCCAGTGGAACAAGAGGGCTCAATTGCCGAAGTTCTCATTTATGACCCAGCTGAGGATTCCTTCTCAAGCAGGCATCCCACACAGCTTTAGAAGAGCTCTGTGAAGGCAGGAGCCCTCCAAAGCAAAGCTCTGTCTGCACACTGTGCTGCCAAGGTCAGGAGTATTGTTCCTTCATTCTACTCTGTGCAAGGCCGTCCACATTCCAACCACTGGGCCTGTGTATCAGAGAATAAAACAGGCAGGAATTCATCCCCACAAGGAGCTGATTTTCTAGTGGAGGAGGCACCACAAATAAAATAAGTAAGAAAAGTGCATAACATGTTAGTGTTAAGAGCTAAAGAGAAAAAAGAGCAAAGAAATACAGAATGTGTCGGGTGAGGGGGGGAGATGGCTAAAATGTAGTGAGAGAGGCTAAGGGAGGTCTCCCTGAAAAGTAACGGCTATGGAGGTTATTGTGCTGTGTCCCCCAGACCCTCCCTCGTGCCTGAGACACATGCTCCCCCCGCTTCAGGGAGAGCAGGGGGCGGGCAGCTCTCAGCTGAGTCACTCTCGTGGAATAGCCTTCAGAAGGACAATCCTGTGGCCAAGGTCATACTTGGAGGTAGCCCACATTCAGGGACTGGTAAACAAATTTTTATAAAATCCAAGCCCTTTTGTCTCAAGACAGTGAAATCCTGGAAAGCCATCCCAGCACCAGAACTGCAGTGAAATAGACTGAGGCCTCTGGTATGATTTCATCACAGTGCAAAGCTTTCTTCTGCAAAGGAACGGAGACCGCAGCTTTATTATAAGAATTTCAGGCCTAATCCATTGTCATGACCATTATCAGAAAATTGTCTAATTGGCAACTGTGCATATTTGATGGAAAAGGGCAGCACTCAAGATATGCTGTTTTACACGCTCCTGTAACTTTTTTGCCCAGAAAATTGTATTCTGAGTTCTGCTAAGCAATCACAGAACACATTGGTCGAGATCATTTCAATTAATTTTCTGTTAAAAACGGATTTAATTTGTATGTTTGACTCGATTCTATTCCATAGATGGTTTCTTTCTTTGTCCCCAAGCCATACTCTCCGGCACAAACACTGACCCTGTATTTCAAGGGTCCAAATGACTATAAGGAGCTGGCAGGTAACAGACATATGCCGAGCAGGTTATACAATGGGGAGTGGTGCAGACTGGTCAGCTGGAGGGTACATGCCCAGTCTAAAAGGGAAAGCCAATACCCAGCTCCATCTGATCTATTACCAAGTTGTAAGGATAACCCGATGTTGCCAGATCCTCCCATTTTTATCTGGACAAGCCTGACATTTTAATATTTTAGTGTAAAATCTCTGAAATTTAGAATGTTGGTAACCAAATCAAAAGTTTAAAAAACACCGTGCTTGACAAACCACATCTGTAGTTCATAGTCAGCTGTGAAGCTTTCCATTTAGGCTTCTGACATCGATAGGAGATTTAAAGAAGATCACATCTTCATGCAATTATAATTTGGAACTTGAGCTGGCTACGTTTCATACAGCCTACCCATAAAATATCACTTCTTCTTTGTGAATGTATGTTTGCCCCACTAGAGAGCAAGTGCCTTTGAAGAGAAGAAGAATGGGGCTGTCTTCCTCTCTGTGTCCCCCAAGTACCCACTCCGAAGCTTTCATGTGGGAGGTGCGTATACACACTTGTGCAAGAAATACCACAGAGTTGTCCTCCATGGGTCCCATTTTAAGCATTTTGGGTTACAATATTACGGCAAAAACAAATTAAATTGAGTATAAAAATCAGTTTTTGTGCGAGTTTTTTCTTTAAATTGATGCCAAAGGACTACTTAGTAAAACACTCTTATCCTGTAGAATCTTATTCTGTTGAATCTGTAGATTAGAATTGGTTTTCTACTACTGTTTCCTAAAATAAGATCAGTTACACTTTGGTAGTATAAATGGTTCATTTATAAAATGAACAAACTATACACTTGAAAAGATGTTTTCACTCAATAGTGATTGTGCAAATTAAATGATGATAATGCAAGTATTGTTTTATTTCTCAAATGAACAGAAGTTTCAAAGTTTGATGGTCCTGAGTATTGGCTACTGTTTGGGCAAACAGGTGGCCACTCATTGTTTCAAAGAATATAAATTGTTACAATTTTTTTACATTGGATTTTGACAGTACTTGTAAAAATAAAACCACACATACCCTTTGATCTGCAATTGTAACTTTAGGAATTGTGGTACAGAATGTTGGTCTAAGTGTTCAGAGATGTGCATGCATGAAAACAGCATCTTTTATAACAGCAAAATATGAAAACAAGCTGCATGTCTGTCTGTGGCCGATTGTTTAGGTACACTATGATTCCATTATTATATAAATAATGTAGATCTAGCTAAAGGTGACAACACAAAGAGATGTCTACAATAGAGTGAATGATCAAAAATGTTCACTTTTTGTAAAATTATAAAACATGTTTTTATAAACATATATATTTGAAAGACTTTGAAAGCATAGGCAATGTCCAGAAAGATAAACATCGTAACAGTGGCAAACTGGAAAATGACATAGGGGAGGAGGAATTTTTTATGTTATGCGCTTCTGTATTTGTATTATTTTTGACAACGAAGGCTCTGATTTTTCCTTATATAGTCCTGGTGAAAGTGTTGTTTTATGAACTGCTGCTAGCATATAAACTCAGGCTCCATTATAACTGTCATGTTACAGACAGTTTTTTTGTTTTTTTTTTTAATTAAAGGGCTCAAAGATTTTCAGACTTTCAATATGGACATAATTGTTACTAGACAATAATAAACACAATTTGTTACTAGACACCTCATCTGAAATGATTTGCTTTGATGCAGAGGGTATGGGGCATATAATAATACCTTAGGGCCAACTCCATCCTCATCTGAGTTACGTAGAGACTTCTGGTCCAGGAGTGGGCAGTGCCCCATGTTTGTGGTTTAAGGCCTAGCTTGGTTATACAGGTGTCCATTGAACAATGTGGGTTTGAACTACATGGGTTCACGTTATATGTGTTTTTTTTTTAAATAAATATAGTAAGTATATTTGTAAGTCTATTTTCTCTTCCTTATGATTTTCTTAACATTTCCTTTTCTCTAGCTGACTTTAATAACATTTTCTTTTGTCTAGCTTATTTTATTATAAGAATACAGTACATACAGTGTATAATACATTTAACATAAGAAATCTATGTCAATTGACTGTTTACATTATTGATAAAGCTTCTGGTCAACAGGAGGCTATTAGTAGTTAAGTTTTAGGCGTGTGAAAAGTTAAATGCAGATTTTTGACGGAAGGGCAGGGGTGCGTGCCCCTAACCACACGTTGAACAACCCATGTTGTTCAAGGGTCAGCTGTGTGAGATATGGCTAAAGCATTTCAGATTATGATTCATTATTGTATAAATTCATTTCTACTGTGGATTAAATTAGTACTCTTCAAATCTCACTAGGTACAATCAAAGCCCAGATGAGCTCCCAGTCATGCATATTAACACTGAAATGTTTTATAAAGAACGCTCTTGTTAGGTGTTAAGAGATCCTTAATTTCTCGACAAAACTTTTGAGGGATTGGTACCATTTTTTAATGCATTTTCAGGTGAAAAAAACTGTGTACTACTTCAGGCTACACAAGCAGTAATTAATAGATCAGGGTGCGAACCTGTTATTTTAGGGAAGTAGTGTGGTCCGGCAGAAAGGCAGAGGCTTCCAACTAAAAAGTAATAAAAAAATCTGTTTGATCACACAATAAACTATGTAACTCAGGAATGCAGCGCTGGCTCTATGGGTCAGATCAGGTAACACAATTTTGCAATATTAGTACCTCTTCATTTTGTAAGTGTGAACCGGTCAGGTAATAAACACTGTACTCTCAGGACAAATCCAAGAATAACAAACTTAATACAGCAGTGGAATTTACCGATGCACTCTGCCACTAAGGCGTCCGAACCCAGGAACATATGCAGAGATGATAAATTCATGAGTGTGTCTGGCGGAAGAGCTGAAACAGATGTGCAGAGCGAGGGACATCAAAGTTAAAACAATTACCATCTCAACAAATGGGTAGTTCTCCCAGATACAAGCTTAGCATTTTTAAAAAGACCTGGGCATTCTTTATATCCTACAGGCAAATCGGAGGTGGTACATTGGGATGCAAAGCATATGTAAATCATTAAAACAAAGCAAAACAAAGCCGAGTGACCATTAGTTGCTTTAAGATACTTCCCTTCAGCGGCAAATGTCAGGGCATGCGTTCAAATCATCTGGGGAACAGTCTTTTTTTGCCCTCCTCCCCTCTACCGCCCTCTCCCAGAGGCTTCCCTAACGTGGATACATCTGCCATCGCTGCCTTGGCAAGGTTGAGATTTGGGGTCAGAAGGGAGGCCAGCCGGCACTGCCCGGTGACGTCCAATGGGGGAAAACAGGGAGTAAAGGGCAGCAGACACAGTGGGCCTCGGGGTAGATGCGGCTGGATGCACAGCCGGAGTTTTCTCTGGCCCATAGGACTGAAGTGCCCACAATGTAGATGTCTCCTTCAGAGTCTGGGAATTGCAAATTGTTTAAAAAGGACAATCATTCAATGTGTTCTTTTGCCTATGTCACATGTAAAGGAATTCAAAAAGATTTTTCCATTAAGTGATGATTATGTGTTTTATTCCAAGCTTATCCTAACAGGTAAGATCCAGATATAGTAAATTGATAAGTAAATGAACCATGCTTTTTTTATTTTATGGCTAGGCATTTTTATATGGAATAGAAATGGGCCAAAACAGAATTTTTAAAACCGTATTTCATTTTCACTACCTGTGGCTTCATTGTCTTGTCTTTAAAAAACCTCAGTAACTGGGGGTGCCTGGGTGGCTCAGTGGGTTAAAGCCTCTGCCTTCGGCTCAGGCCCTGATCTCAGGGTCTTGGGATCAAGCCCCGCATCAGGCTCTCTACTCAGCAGGGAGCCTGCTTCCCTTCCTCTCTCTCTGCCTGCCTCTCTGCCTGCTTGTGATCTCTGTCTGTCAAAAAAGTAAATAAAATCGTAAAAAAAAAAAAAAAATCTCAGTAACTGAAAAGACTTGCACCTGTGGATATTTCAAGGGGGTGCTTTGCCTGCAAATGGTGTTTATTTGGTATATCAGTAGCTTTTAAGTTTGAGGGCTCCTGTTTAACAGTCTTTAGAAAAAAAGGTAAACGACTTGTCTGTATTTCTGACAGATCACAATCACCTAGATGGAAAAATAGTATTTAATGAATTAATGGCTGATGACCATTCAGTATCAGATCTGAAGATTCTGCTTTTTCACTGTGTGCCCCTAGTGAAAATGCTATTTTATGAAAATGATACCTCAGCACACAAACTCTTAGTCCATTATGACTTTCATGTCACAGTCACACAGTTTACTGGTTCAAAAAAAAAGTGTTATTGGAACTGATTTAAATTATTAAACACAAGCTGCTAAAGAACTAATAGTGCTACTGAATATTTTTGTGGATTTGTTGGTGAGGCTGTGTGTTCTTTAGAGTTTAGTTGCAATTACAGGAATTCTCCGCCAGGGATGAGTGTTATTTAAGTGTCTGCCTCCAGGAATAGAGAAGATGTTGTGTAGCGAGTGGAATGAATCAGATGTATTTGACTCTCTTTTCTAAAACAGATATACATGTCATTTTGTGTGTCTATTTAGAAATTATTCCTTCAGGGATGCCTGGGTGGCTCAGTCAGTCAAGCATCTGCCTTCGGCTCAGGTCTTGATCCCAGGATGCGAGGATCGAATCCTTCGTTGGACTCCTTGCTCAGCAGGGAGTCTGCTTCTCTCTCTGCCTGCTGCCCCCCCCCCCCCCCGTTTGTGCCCTCTCTCTTTCTCTCTGACAAATAAATAAAATCTTTTTTTAAAAAAGAAATTATTCCTTTAATTTCTAGGATTCTGGGAGTATAAAGTATTTTGGGTGGCCATATGGAATAAACTACAGCGGCAGAGTTGTTTGACCTGGTGGTATGCTGGCCGGAAGCGATCACTGGTTTGTCAGTTACAGATATCTTGCCAGTGCTTTCTTACATCTGACAAATTCTAAGTGTGAATCATCCACGTGAGAGTAGACCAGCACACTGTAGCTATTCTCCCTAATTTTCCTTTTCATGTATGCCTTACAAATAAGCCAAGCTATTTAATACATTGATTCAAAGGCATACAGAATTGTGTCGAGATCATGGACAAATAGAAGGGTGAAGTGAGAGTCTCTACCCACCCACTACTGTTCTGAACTTGAAAAAACTTTGTCCAAAGCAGGCTGTGGAGAGCCCTGAGGGACCAACCCAGGATACCAATTTAACATGCACTTTAAATTTTGGTTGTTCTATCTTTCAAGCTGAATTTAAATCTCATTAATTTTTAGTGAGAGCACAATAGTTAAATATCTTGCAGATGTAGCTTGTGTATTTAAAATTCCTTAGAAGTTTTCCATTTAGGATTTTTACTACATTAGTTTGATCTACTGTGCATGACAATATGGCATGTGCATTTCTCTCAGGATGTGCAATTGGATTTCATACTGTGGAAAAATCCAGAGCATAAAATATTAGCATGAACAGTGTCAAGTATCGATGCTAATTCTTTTATTACTGTGACGTTATTTAAGGACAGCAATCATTCAACTATTTTAAGTGATAGATACTAGAGATTGAAAAACGCTGTGTGATCAGCAAAGATATGTCCTTGGAGAGGTGAAAGTTCTAGAAAGTTCCAGAAAGATGAAAGATACACATCAATCATAGACTTCTGATTGTGCAAGTTTACAGAGAATGCAGCTGTTGAATAAAATCAGAATATAACATTTAAAATTGTTGCATGTGAGTTACAAAACAAGTTTGTTCACTTTGGGGATCATAGGCTAAAGGCATTTATTTCCAAAGAAGCATAGGTAACTTCATTCCTTAGCAGACATATATATCTTAGTACAAATGATGTTGCCTTGTAAGATGACAAAAAAAGAAATCCAATATACACTTTGGAGACTCCTAAGGTATTAGGAGTTAAAATGAAAATTATTTAAACAGAAACATTAATCACAATTTAAAGTTCTAGAAATGTCAATTTATTCATTAAGCAAATGCTTTTTGAGACGAACAACTAAGCACATAAAGGGGTTAGATGGGTTAGATGTTGAAGATGAAAGCACATCACATTGATGAAGACAGGAAAATGATGATATACTATCATAGGTCTACAAGGGGATCACTTACAAAGGACAGCAGGACAACAAATCTGCTGGGTAGAAGTTGGTCCATGCCAAGGGAGACTTCAGGCAGGAGGCTGATAGTGAAGGACTAGGGCACACTGTTTAGTCCACCAGTGATGATAGGGCAGACTAGACAGGGAAGTGGAAGGGCAGGGCTCTGAGCAAAGGTGGCATGCTGGGGACTACACAAAGTTCATTCTGGTCAGGAACACAGAGTCTGATGTAAGGAGGGACTAGCTCAAGCTGGGATCAAGTCATGCAAAATCTTGTACACTCTGCAAGGAGATTAGACTGAAAGTAGGTGAAGAGAGAGCTTTGAATGTTGAGCAAACGAGTAACATGCTGACATCTGAATGTACCCATTTGTCACCTCTTTGGAGAATGGAGGGGAAGAAAACATCTTGAATAGCTCTTGGGTTCTGGCTCAAGTTGATTCTGGTGTCATTCCCTTATCTTGGGAGTCCAGGAGGGGGGTGGTTTAGAAGGGTGGAGGGGGGGACAGAAAGGGAGATGGTGAGGTCTATTTGAATATGCTGAGGGGCACCTGGACGGCTCAGTCAGTTACACCTGTGACTCTTGATTTCTTTATTTCTGCTCAGGTCATGATTCCAGGGTCCTAAGATCAAGACCCACTCAGGCTTCCCACTCATTGGGGAATCTATTTGAGATTCTTTCCTTCTTCCCCTCCCCCCACTGGTGTGCTCTCTCTCTCAAATAAATAAATAAATCTTAAAAAAAAAAATTGATGGCAGGAGTAGAGAGTATCATCTTCTAGTAAGCAATTCTTTTTTTTTTTAAAGGTTTTATTTATTTATTTGACAGAGAGAGAGAGAGAGAGAGATCACAAGTAGAGAGGCAGGCAGAGAGAGAGGGGGATGCAGGCTCCCTGCTGAGTAGAGAACCCAATGTGGCGCTCTATCCCAGGACCCTGAGATCATGACCTGAGCCGAAGGCAGCGGCTTAACCCACTGAGCCACCCAGGTGCCCCTCTAGTAAGCAATTCTATATACTGGTCAGGATTCAGTATAGAGCTAGACTGAAATGCTAATATAAGTGGAAAAGTCACGAAAATGACCATAACTGGAGAACATGTAAGCCGGTATGATATCTCAGCCATTTTGAGCAGGGAATCCCAACCGTGGGAGAGAAGCAGTGTAGTGTGGGTGTTGAGAAAGGAGTTGATGGCCTGGGGTTAGATCCTGGCTTTCCTGCTTATGACCCAAGGCAGTTCTATGGTCCTGGGAAGATTATTTTCTGTGCCTCAGTTTCTTCCACTGTGAAATGTGGATTAGAAAAGTACTGACCTCAAAGTGTTGTTGTGAGGACTAACTGTGTTTCAACAATGTTTATCTTTTATTCACATGTAAAGTATTTGGGACTTATAAGTTGCTATTATTATCATCAATAATTATCTTTGTTATTCTTCTAAGTCCTCACACTGGAATTTCCATGGTTCATTGGGTTGCAGTGTGATGGTTTAATTTTGTTCCAGCTGGACCTGAGGGATCTGTTAAGAATCAGCCATGGTGACAGAGGTCCCAGTAGAAAGTGGAATATTCTCGGGGTGCCTGGGTGGCTCAGTGGGTTAAGCCTCTGCCTTCGGCTCAAGTCATAGCTCAGGGTCCTGGGATCGAGCCCCTCATCAGGCTCTCTGCTCAGCAGGGAGTCTGCTTCCCTCTCTCTCTGCCTGCCTCTCTGCCTACTTGTAATCTGTCTGTCTCTGTCAAATAAATAAATAAAATCTTAAAAAAAAAGAAAGAAAGAAAGAAAGTGGAATATTCTCATCTTCATCTCAAAACTGTGTTATCTGCTTTTAAGAACAGGCCCTAGCAGCCAGCTTAGCTTGAGGGAAGCTTGTAGGTGGCCTCAGGAATGTAGAATCAGCTTGGTGGAGCCCTCCTGGTTTGAAGGACTGGAATTGCCTGGTGGAAGAGAAAAATGGGACATGAGGGTGACTTGTAGACTCATGATCAGCTGTTCCAACTGGCAGCTAGATGAATGGTCACACAGCTGGTGATTTGAACTCTTCTGACTCCTGGTGAGAAATGGCCAGACCATTGAGTGTCCCTAGGTGCTCCACCTTGATGGCCCACCATTCTAGGTACACTTTGTGGGGATCTGAATTAAAGTCATAATTTGATATTTTGCTTATTTGGATTTTATCTACCCTTTAAGATTCAGTTCAAAGGGGCGCCTGGGTGGCTCAGTGGGTTAAATCCTCTGCCTTCGGCTCAGGTCATGATCCCAGGGTCCTGGGATCGAGCCCTGCACTGGGCTCTCTCTGCCTACTTGAGATCTCTGTCAAATAAATAAATAAAATCTTTAAAAAAAAATTCAGTTCAAAATCAGCTTCCTCAAATTAAAAAAAAAAAAAAAAAAGAAAGAAATAGTCCTGCTTCCTCTATAAATGCTTCCTTGGGCATCCCAAACTGAAATAATTATTTCCTTCTAGTAAATGTTACCATTGTGCACAATATTGCAAAAATAAATAGGCCAAAAACTGACATTTACTAAAAGTTCGTTATGTACCGAGCACAATTTAAACACTTCGCATGTATAATTTCATTTAATTTAGACCATAGTATAGTTTTAACAAATTATTGCTGTGATTTTCAATTGATGTTGTCAGTTATTTCTTTTATAGTTTGTATCTTGTTTACGTAATATTTTTTGCATTTCTTAATTCATATACTTTCCATGAGTTTATTTCTAGAGTAGAATGACCAGAGATCAGGAAGATTATGCTATCCCTCTCAGAACTTGATAGAATGTGATGCTTGTTGACTTGATCTAATAGGATCACATTTGTTATGTTGCACACAACTTCAAAGGGTATCAGTCCAACTGGTGGCCTATGTGTCTGGTGCCCCCTGAAGTTGTGTTGTGCACAGATGGTGTGGTCATACACATTGGCCCTGCATAGGAGGCAGACAGATCCATCATTGAACTGGAAAGCAATCTTACACAAGGACTGCTGACTTCTTTGTCTATTGGTCTGTTTTCCTCTGAGAGGCTCTGAATTTTTCACAAGCAGGGTCCACGTGATGCTGGCCCCGCCCTATTATGCATAGCACTAAAAACACAGGATTTTGCAGCAAAAATATTTGCGAATGATATTTGTTTGAGACTAGGGCAAGGGGGCTGAGGCAGCATAGTTTGACCATCCCATCTGTACTCTTGCTTTCTTGTGCTCCTAATAGTAGAATACATGGCTTTCTTGACCTACAGAGTGAAAGAAATAACACTAAGCACATTTAAGAGAAGATGGGTAGAAAATGAACTTCATGCACGTTACAATCATCTGTCCTTCAGGTATTACAGATGAGGCTAGGCAGGCCAGAGAGGTTAAATGATTTGCCCAAGGTTACACAGCTCCCTGGCAATGGAGCTTGGTCTCGCTCGTAGGTCTCTGACTCCCGGTTCAATGCTTTTTCCATTAGGCACTGTCAGAAAGAATGTCATGTAATGATTTCTCTTCAAGAAAAGGAAATCGTGCATTAGAATTTACAGACTGCTTCCAAATAAATAGATGTTAAATTTCTGAAATTAACCTATTGTCTATTTAACAAAAGCCTTCCTAACTCTTATTACTTCCTAACACCTACTGGAATTGTGCGTCTCTATGTGTCTACAAATAGATATGTATTTCTAAGCCTTTGTGTTTCGGATCAAAAGTTACCCTGCACAGAACGCTGAACTAATTTAGAACATTTGCCTTTGTTGAAACAAAAGCAATTTGCTTCATTCACATCAATAATATGTAATTGTATGTATAGTGAGCCGTGCTCACCCAGGCTAATGAATATTCAACCAGGAGTGAGAGAAGGGCGTCCCTGGAATGATCACGACGGTCCCTTTCTGATTTAGCATCACACCCAAGAGTCAGGCAGGACAACACAGCTTTCTCTTCCCAGTTCGATAGCCAGGCCCCGTGGCTCCGCCCACCCTGACGCAGAGGCCCGCCTGTCTGATTTGGGGGCTCTGGCAAAAAGCCTGAGCCCATTGATTACAGATCGCTGTTAATAAAGAGCATTTGTAATGCAGCAGTAGCGAGGCGGTCTCCGCACGCCGGTTCATGATGGCCCTTCAGGCTCCACAATTAAGTCGTCCAGCAGGCATGCCCCCTGTTGCAGCTGCTCTGTCAATCTCATTTTGAAGCACAAATGATCTTAGACCCAGTGTTTGACATGGGGTTTTAACACCAAAGAAGGCAATTCTGCAACTTCAAATGAGCCTAATTGGCTGAGCGCTCGGGCGTTCACTCAAGCTGCTTCAGTCCATCAGAGAGAGATTTCCCGCTAATTGAACTGCTCAGAAGGAAAAGGACCACGAGGAATCACAAGGTGCAGAACCACTGGAGAGGGTGGCATATATATATATATATATATATATATTTTCATGATGGCAAACCTAAAGATACATTCCTCCTTCTTAATCAGCCACCTGTCAACATAAAAAAGGTAGTTATCGCCGCAGAGGCTCACGGAGTTATGATCTAAAATTGAGTTGTTGCTGTCAGGGGTGTCAATGTATATGTGTTGTTGATAAAAGACATTTCAAAACATTTGGTTTGTGCAGCATTTTTCTGCATCAATCCGAAGGCTGCCCTTAATAAAAACATGTAAATCCAGACTGCGTAGAGAGGACCCAGGAAACTAATTAGAGGTGCCTCTGCTGGAGTCTCTATTCAACCAACACCTTCCTGTGCCTGTTCTTCTGTTAAATGACGATCATATGAGAAGAAATGTGATTATCTGAATCTGTGTCTATAGCCATATTTCTGTCCTTATCTATGTGGCTGATATCTATGTGTCCATAGCCTCACCCATATCTGTGTATCTGGCATTTCTCATGCGACCCAGAGTAAATAATATTCTGTGCATAATAAGAACCTCTATAGCAATATCGAAAGTGTATTTAATTATGAAATTGTGAAATTGATACAGTAATGTATCAGGCAGGACCTTGGAACTAAGGGAATTGATCTGATGTGAGGTTTTCTAAGCCAAAACATTGCTTAAAAAGTATCACTTAATAACTCTGTTTTTGGTGTCAGATTCTCCACATATGTATCTAATTTACACAAATGTGGTTTTACATGACATGGTGGCTGAAAAATAATTAGGGGGAGGGATAAAGAAATGAAAAGATATATAAAAAGATTTAGGACTGGCTTAATTTTTTTCAAGTATTTTATTTCAAATTTGGAGAGGATCTAGAAAATATTCCACTACATATTTTAAGATATAAAGGGTTTGGAGAGTGCAATGCACTTGGTTTCAGTTACTTTTCAGTCTGGGAGCCCATGGTGTGCCTCTTATGGTGCCCAACCCTAGGGGCTCATAGCGGTAGCTGTGCTCCCGTGGCAATATTTTAAGTCTCTGGAGTTATTACATCTGGGTTCTTCCTTTGCCTGACTTTGTGAGTTTGGATAAACCCTTCACCTTTCCTCAGCCTCACTGTCCTCATCTAAAAAGGAGTAAGACTGAGTATGATCCACAGGCAACATCATCCTGAGGATGCCTGATGAAAAGGACAAACCACTTCGTTCACAAGTTTAATCTCTTTTTGGGGGGAGGGCGTATATAATTTTGTGGTTTGTGTCATGGTCAATTTCTATTCAAAACCCCAAAGAAATCAGATCCTCCGCAATTCTGCCCTTGAGGCAGATTTAGCAAATAATCCTGGTCAGAATTGCCCTACTAAAAGGAGTCAGTTTTGGAATCAGGAACCAGGAAGCAGCTTGCTGAGGGTCTTGGGCTAATGTAGAGAGAGGTGGCTGCTCTTTCTAAGGCAAGGGCTGGAGGCAGGGTGACTTTTTACAGGAGAAGCCGGCAGTAAAGAACTTGTCTTATATTTAATTTTTATTTTTAGTAAGGTAATAAAGGCACGGGGCTAACAGAGCAGAAGATAGCACTAAGAAGCTCCTATTAATAGTTGTAGCTCCTACCCCACCCTACCCTGCCCTAATTCCCGTTTTCCAGAGGAGACCATTGGCTATTCTTAGAGCTTCTTTGGCACAGTTACCTTCAATTTGTAAGTAACAGGCTTATTTCTCTAATATTTCTTGATTTGTCAATTTTAGGCACAACCTATTATTAATTTCTTGTTAAATGCGATATGAGGAACTATCCTATACCTCTCTTAACTTCCCCGTCCCAACCCTCCATACTACTAGTGTATAGACATTTTTGGTTAAATCAATAATGCACATGGTGATACTATGCAAGTTCACCCATATCATGTGATACAATTATTTTTGTTCTCTTGAACATTTTTTTAAAACTTGGAATCAAGATTTTCCTGATTCTTCCATTTATTTATCTGTTTGTAATAGACTTATTTAGATATCACACAAAGTTCCTCCAAAATGTGCAGTTTAATGGTTTTTAGCAGATTTATCGAGTTTCACAATTATTGCCCTCACCTAGTTTTATAACATTTTCATCACCCCCAAAAGAAAGCTAAAACTCGGGCACGTGGGTGGCTCAGCTGATTAAATGACTGCCTTCAGCTCAGGTCGTGATCCCGGAGTCCTGCGGTCGAGTCTCGCATCAGGCTGCCTGCTCAGCAGGGAGTCTGCTTCTCCCTCTGACCCTATCCCCTCTCATGCTTTCTCTCTATCTCTCTCTCAAATAAATAAATAAATAAAACCTTAAAAAAAAAAAAAAGCTAAAACTCAACTGACAGTCACTCTCTGTTCTCGCCTCTCACCCTGTCCAGCTGTAGGCACACACTAATCTGTATCTTATCCCTATACATTTACCTATTCTTGACATTTCATGTGGATGGGATCATATGATCGGTGGCCTTTTGAGTCTGGCTACTTTCACTTTTCAAAGTATCCATGTTGTGGCATGTATTAGCACTTTGTTTCTTTCTATGGCCAAATAACATACCAGTGTGTGGGTAGACGTAGATATCCATGCATCAGCTGAAAGACATTTGGATTGTTTCCACTTTGGGGCTATTTTGAATAATGCAGCTATGAATATTCAGGTATTGTTTTTACTTGTATAGTTTTCTCTTTTTTCCATCCTTATTTTTTTTTTCTATATGTTCCTTTAGATCTGATATACAACAGTTAGTGATTTTTTCCCTCTAATGCTCAAATATATCAGATAAAATGTTTTCCCCCTTCTGGAAATCTTTCTTATGGGTCTTCTTTCCTTCTGCTCTAATCTGGATGGTTACTCTCAAATCTATTATGTGGCTTTCTTACTAGAACATTCTTTTAGTGTACCTCTCTGTCAGAGCCCCTATATCCTGGATCGCATGCCATTCAGTTTCTCAGTTGATTCCCCTTTGAGGTTGAAGATGTGTGGGGCACCAGAGGGCACTTGGGGTCCGACTACTCTGTGTACATGCAGGCTTTCAGTTGACATCTCTCATCCTACCTCCAAACCCTGAGCCTCCTGGGGTCCCTAGGTGAATTGATTGATTTCCCATTGATAGGCCCTCTGCTCTGCTTTTCATCTCCCAAATGTGCATTAAAATCCCTCGTATACAGAAGACTCCTCTTTAGTTTTCTTGACCTTATGAGTTTATTCTGTCCTTGTCCCTTTACTTCATTGGGAAAGGGTCTCTGAAGAGAGAGAAGGGAGGTAAATTTGTGGACTGAATGAGGACTTGTTTTCAGGACTTGATTTCAGCAATTTAGTGTGGTTTCTCAAAACCATTTTTTCCTACTTACAGACTTTCTCCTCTCTTTGGGATTGGAATTTTAAATGCCCTCCAAGATAATATAATTGCCAATATTTATTTTATTTAACCTGTTCAGACTCGCAAAACATGGATATCATTAAAAAAATTATGAAAGCAAAAGTGAAATACCACTGGCTCATAAAGGATAGGTGTGCACCAAACCCAACAGGTGCTGGGATTAATTAGACGTGGAAGGGAGATGAAGGACAAAGGGCCTAACTCAATCTTGTAGGAATGAGGAAATAGGTTCAGTGAGGTCACCTGACATGCTCTGGATCCCACAGTTAATAGGTGAGAGGGAGTCACAAGGAGAACCCAGGAGCACTGAACAAGGAGGACACTTGCATTTTAAGGACCCGGGGTTTGAGCACCGACGTTGTGCTACGGAGGGGAGGTTGTGCAGGATGCCCTCTCGAGGTTCCCCTCCTTCCCCTGCCCTGACTCAGTCCACTGAAACTTTTATCCTACCCACCACTCTCATACTACCCTTTGGCCTTTGCTAGCCTGTCTAAAAAGACCTGAAGGAAGAATCCTGCAACCTCTGTAGAAGCATATTCCAGGACTTAGGGATTCTGATGGAAAATCTGTTAGACGTACAGTGTAACCAACTCTCTTGGATCACGTTTAAAGCCTGCTTCCTGTTTGTTTCTTTGCTTGTTTTACCATATTTCCTTCATAAAGACATGGAGTCTCTGGTATGATTAGTTTTGATGACTGATAAGTCATTCCTCATTTTCTATTTCTTTAGGACTACAAACAAGGTAAATAGTAGCCACCTCTCGAGGCTATAAAGCTGAAGCAAAAGAACATGCGAGAGTGTCTGTTGTAAAGCATGGCATCCTATAAATGCCAGGAACCAGGCTTTATTTTCTTTTAAGGCAAAGCTGTCATATGAAACACTGCATTGATATAAAACAGGTATATGATATATCTAGGGTCGTTCTTTGCTTTCTTTTAGAATTGTTATGGAACTTCGAATCAACTTTGACTTATAGACATTTTGTTACTAAGCTTTTGAATGAAGTCCACATACAAGAAGCTGGTTTGTGTTGGATCTGAGCAGTGGATCAATGAGGCTCTTCTCTGGGTGTGTTCAATTCCACTTCAACCCCTGCATGGACTCAGACCCCACTATGCCACGTTTATCATGGTGTTTCCCGTAAGCACGTACTGCTTTATCCACAAATTGCCTCTACATAACACTTCACCCTTCCAAGGAAACTTCCAAGGAAAGTTGTGTTTGAAAATTTTTCTCTCTTCTTTATTCTTAAATTCCTCATTATTGATTTTTTTTTGCAACTCTTTTTGTAGTCTTATCCCTTTTGTGGCATATGCTTAAGTAAATTAGGCTATATCACCTTGGTGATCCATAAAACTAAAACAACTGTAGACATCAGTTAGCTTTTATTTTAAGGAAACTGAGGGCCAGAAAGGAGGGAAAAGTTGCTCAAAGTCCCACAGCTAATTTATGTCCCTGTGTTCCTGACTGCCTATGTTGTCACTCCATCTTAATTGCCTTCTACTGAGCTACGCTCATTTGTTCCAAATTATTATTCTTATATACCAGGACATTTAGAATTCTGTGCCCAAGATTCATGTAGGGGATGGGTGGCTCGGTGGGTTAAGGGTCTGCCTTCGGCTCAGGTCATGATCCTGGGGTCCTGGGATTGAGCCCCACATCAGGGAAGCAGGGAGCATACTTCTCCCTCTGCCTGCTGCTCCCCTTGTGTGCTCGCTCTCTGACAAATAAATAAATAAAATATTTAAAACATTTATTTAAAAGTACAGATGTCACCATTAATCTTTAAATCATGTATTTTCCTTCTTCAGGTTTTTATTTTGAAAAATAACAACCCTACATAAAACTTGGATGACCAGTGCAGTAAACCTGGATAGTCCTTTGCCTAGATGAATCAGTTGTTGTTTTTGCCACATTTGCTGGTATAGTATGTAAAACACACAGTTATGTATGTACGGGTACAGAGGGAAAGAGAGACTAGAATGCTTTTCTTTCTGAACCATTTGAAAGTTGCAAATATCGTGACACTCCTCCCCCACGTATTTAGCAGGCATGTCCTAAAAATAAGCACACTGTCTTACATACCCCAATACTATGACTATATCTAAAGAATTTCGCATTAAAAAATAATGTTGTATTTTTTTTTTTAAGAAGAGGGAAGAGATAGAGAGAGAGAGGCATGGGGAAGGGGCAGAGGGAAAGAGAATCTTCAGCAGACTCCACACCCAGCGTGGAGCCTGGGGCGGGGCTGGATCTCATGACCCTGAGATCATGAGATGAGGCAAAATCAGAGTAGGATACTTAACCACCCCAGGAAATTTAACATGGATACATTATTATCTAATACACAGCCCCTTTCAAAGGTCCCTAATTGTCCCAAGCATGGCCTTTATAGGTGTTGCATTTAGCTTTGTGTTGGTTACCTACTAACGTGTAACGAATCAACCTGAAAATTGGTGACTTACAACTATACCTATTTATTAACTTATTTACTTGCTTATTTACTTACTTATTTGATTTCTGTGGGCTGACAAGACAGTTCTTCCTCACATGCTACCAACAAGGGTCACTCATTTAACTACATCCAGCTGGCAGCTGGGTTGGATGGGCTGGAGGGTCCAAGAAGCCCTCCTTATGCGTCTGGGATTTGGGTGCTGTCAGCTGGGTGCCTCAATTCTTTCCCCTGTATTCTTCTTCCTCTCTCTGTGGCATCTCATCTATATGGTCTCCAACCACGAACTCTTGCTTCAGTAGGTTACCCTGGCCCCTCTTATAACATGGCAGCCGGGTTCAGAGTGAGAACCCATCCTCCCGGGCCTCTTAAGGGCTAGTACTGGAACTTACACAGCATCTGTTGCCTCTCACAGGTCCAAAAGCCAGCCCAGGTTCAAGGAGAAGAAATAGACTTTACCTCTTGATTGGAATTAGCGCATATGTACAGGGAGCGGCAGTTATTGGCAACTATCCTTGGAGACTATACTCTGCAATTCTTTTCCTTTCTTTTTCTTTTTTAGAGAGGGGGAGAAAGAGAGAGAAGTGGGGGAGGGGCTGAGGGAGAGGGAGAAGGAGCATCTTAAGCAGGCTCCACGCCCAAGACAGTGCCCCACATGGGCTGGGTCTCACCACCCTGAGACCATGACCTGAGGCAAAACCGGAAGTCAGACGCTTAACTCACTGAGCCACCCAGGTGCCCCTTTTCCTTTTCTTTTAAAATGTCTTTCAGGACATTGCCATTTTTGAAGCGCCCAGACCAACTGTCTCGTAGAATTTTCACAATCTGAATTGATCTGTTTTCTCACGACTAGATTCATATCAAACATCTTCAGTGAGAACACTATGTAAGTGTTTATGCACTTCCATAGGAGGCACAAAGTGTTAGTTTGTACACTTGTTAGTTGTGCTAAGTTTGATCACTTGTGACTGTGTACTGTGATGATCTTTTCCCTCTGTAATTATTAGTAAGTAATACATGGTGTGATACTAGGCTTTATGAAGTGACTTTCCCAGAAAATTTGCACCGAATTATTTTAGCACTCAATAGTAATACTTGCCCGAATCAATTACTGCATGAGTGGTTATAAATTAGTAATTTCAGAAATTCTATCATTCCTTCCAATTTCTTAGCTGGCTAGCATTCTTCAGCTTGTCCTCACATAACTTTGCTCCCCGCCACCACCCCCATTATGTTTTGTTATTATCCTATACAGCATGATTACAAAAGCAAATGTGTTATAATCCATTAACATCATTATTATCTGTGATCTTCAAATCGTCCATAATCCAGCCAGTGAAAGATCAATGGGACTGACTCCCCTACATTTTTGACATGACCCCATCAGTCTTTGCATGCTTTATTTCTCTATGACACAAAGCAATGTTCCAAGAAATAAGGATTTTTAATCCTATTATATGTGTCATTCACAGTTTTCAACAGACTGGATTCTTCCTACATCTTCGAGAGAAATTATTTTTATTCGTCTCCAAAATGCCACGAGATTTTCTTCATAATTTAACCATCTTAGGTAACCAACCATTCCAGTTTCCCCAGGACCAGTGAGCTTCTTGAGATGAGGGACTTTCAGTTGAAAATCAGGAATGTCCTGGGTGAACCAGGATGAGTTAGTCATCCTTTGTGCATCAGATCCTTTCATTTTAAAATGGGGCTGCCTGCGGACATCTGGGTGGCTCAGTCTCAAGTCATGATCTCAGGGTTCTGAGATCCTTTGAGGCCCCTGTTGGGTCCATGCTCAGTGGGTGGTCTGCTTTCCCTCTCCCTCTCCTTCCACTCCTCCCACCACTCATGTACTTGCTCTCTCTTCCTCTCTCTCAAATAAATAAATATATCTTATAAAATAAAGTAAAATAAATAAAATAAAATGCATCTGCCTGTAGCTTCATCACATTTTTCAAGATTTGGTTGCATATACTTAAATTTATAAAAACTTCAGGTAAACAGGTTACACAATAATGTACAATATACTTTTACTTAAGGTCTTATGACAAACCCATATTGAGATGAAACATAAAAGACCAAATAAAAAGAAAATTAAAAGAATTTTTTAAAAAGATTTATTTCTTTATTTTAAAGAGAGAGAGAGAGAGAGCATAAGTGTGCAAGCATGAGTGGGAAGGGCAGAGGGAGAGGGAGACTCTGAGCTGAGAGAGTAACCCGACACAGGGCTTGATTACACGACCCTGAGATCACAAGCTGAGCCAGTTGATGCTTAGCCAATTGTGCCATCCAGGTGCCACTAAAAGAATTTTTTAAAAATTAAAAGGAAAATAAGATAGATCAGCTACTGGCTGCCTCCATAGGTTCTAAATAGGCCATTTATGTGGAAAATATTTATAATGTATTATGGAATAATGAAATTAATGGTTAGCGTTCTCTAGTTCTGTGTGGTAGATTTTAGAGAGCTTTTCCAGTTACCTTTTTATTCTTACGCCAAGATTACAGGGTAGGCAGGATGCTGTCCTGTTATTACTGCTGAGAAACTGAGATTCAGAGTTATGGTATCAGATAGTAGAAGCAAGAGCTAGGAGCAGCACACAGTTCCCTGATTTTCTTTTTCTACTACAGTACAATCAATAAACAAACAACACACATGTATCAGAGCCTAAACAAAGGTGGGGAGGACTTTAAAAACTAAGAATATGCTTTGAAAGATACCATATTGTATATTTGAAGGTTGCTAAGAGAGTAGATCTTAAAAGTTTTCACCATGAGAAAAAAAAATCATTACACCTTAAACTCATGCAATGTTACATGTCAGTGATTTTTTTAAATTTATTTTTTATTTTTTTAATAATTTTTCAATAAAACTGGAAAAAAAAAACTTTTTACAGAACGAGAAACATTCTGCAAACTTGACCAGAATAAACAATTTCTTCAGGAGCCCCAAATCTCCCTTGCTTAAAAACTAACATTCATTTTCTGGTAACTGCTGAAGGAGCGGGTTCATCTGTCTCTTTTTATTTGGTCCCCTCACCTGGCAAGGACCTGGGGCCGTTGTCTTTTTTTTTTTTTAATGTATTTATTTGACAGAGAGCGATCACAAGTAGGCAGAGAGGCAGACAGAGAGCAGAGGAAGCAGGCTTCCCTCCCAGCAGAGAACGAGAAGACCTTGAGATCATGACCTGAGCCAAAGGCAGAGGCTCAACCCACTGAGCCACCCAGGCGCCCTGGGGCTGTTGTCTTAAAAGCTCCTTTCAAGTTCATTCTATTGGCATTACACAAGCTTGCATGTCAGGGTGACTGGGAGGAGGCCTGTGGATAATTATCTCCTTTCTTGGTTCTGAGAAGACACCATACCCGGTGGCAGACTTTGTCTTTGCAATGGGTCATGTGTAAGATACCTAAGAGCTTTCTTGCAAATAGTCCAAGTTCTGATACTTTAACCTCTCAAGGGAGACTATTAAATGTGGAAATAAATGTTCATAAAACTTCCCAGAAAACATAAAGAAATTTTTACAGGGAAGGAAATTTTCAAATTACACAGACCCTTCCAATACTACGCTTTTGGGGAGATAGGTAGGGATAATATTGTTGGTGAATTATTGTTTTAAGTGCTAATCAAGAAGACAGATCAAAAGTCTCTATTGAGATATGCTCTTAGGAATCAGGTCTTTTACCAAGTCTTAGGAGTGATGTCTCTGTTTCTGTCTGACCCAGCCCCCACCATGACCTCTTATCTGTTGACCCCCATGTGCTCCTTATCTCCTCCTGGCTCTCATCTTTGCCTCCCAATGGTTCCTCCAAAGGGCATGAGGAACACATTTACCATGGGCCTTTGTCCTCTCCTCTTGTCCACCTGGCATAGTCTTCTCCCAGATATCCACAAGACCAACGCCCTCAACTACTTCAAGTCTCTGCCCAGATGTTTCCTCAGTGAGCCTACGCTGAGCATCCCATTTCAGATTTCAACAAAACCCCATCTACCATGTCCTACACAGTGCATCTCCTTGCCTCACTCTATTTTTTTCCCACAGTACTTATTACTTTCTTACATAGTTATAATTTCCTTTTCTTATTGTGGTTTTCATTTTTGCTTTTTTTTTTTAATAAGAGCTTAGAGTCCACGAAGGCAAGGATTTGTGTCCACTTTGCTTCCCAGCGCACCCCAAATGCTTCAATACAGTTTGATGATTGGATGGATGTCTGTGAGAATGCATCTTTATGCCTGATTAAAATAGTATCTTAACATTAAAAACGTTTTAAAAAAATCCCCATTTGTATTTCTTATTATAAAAGTAACATCAAGTACAGCAGCAAAATCAAACCAAGCAGGATGTATAAAATAAGGAGAGAACATCTGCCTATCATCCTCATGCATATCCCTGGAGATAATCCCCGGAAATAGTTTGATATGCTTTCTTCCTCATGTTTCTCTTCGATTCCTCAAATATACATATTTGAATGTCTATATTTGATGTCACTTAATAGAGCTTGTTCATCTTTCCAAGTCAGTGCTTTGGTTTTTCTTTGGAATAAATGTATATTTTTGATTCTGTGTGCTGTAGTTTGTTGATGGGCATTGACGCTACATCAAATACTTTTCCCTTAGAAACAATGATGCGATGACTACTTGGCAGGTAAGGATGTAGGTGTTTGTCCTAGTACTTCCACAGACAGTTCTTCGAAAGTATGTACACTTAAGATTTTAAATAGTCTCCCAACATGTGCTTGAGGAGCTTTTCCCCACTTTCACCCCTTCAGACATTGCCAGAGCCTGCTTGTTTCTCCACCCTGTAGGCCCTTACTTCACTCCTTGCCAATTTTATGGGAAAAGTAGTTTTTCCCTTTACTTAGTGTTTCCTGGTTGTTAGTTAAATTGAGTGTTTTTATATATGAGTACAGTTATGTCCATCTATTTGATAAATTGTTTATTTGAGTGGTTTCCTATTTTTTCCAATAGATTATTTGCTTTTTCTTGAGTTTTTATGTATTAGATTGTATCCCTTTGCTGATTAAGTGGGTTACAAAATATTTCAGTCTGTTCTTTATCTTTGTACCTTTCTGTATATAGTAGCTTCAGATATTTACATGATTAAACCATCAATCTTGTTCTTGATGAATTCTAAGATTTGGGTCTTTCCTTACCAGAAACAGTCTAAAAAAATACCTAAGGTTTTATTTAGAATACCCTCGGATTTATTTTGGTTTGGTGGTTTTATCTGGCTAGAATTTATTTTGTGTGTCTTTGAGGTAGGGAATTTACATTTATTTGTTCTTAATAAACAACCATACTTTCAACTCATATAATTGAGTCAATCAATATTATGTCCACATTTTAAGATGCCACTTTTATGTTTATATGTTCACATATATTCACGGGTCTTTTTCTGGACTCTCAATACCATTGATATATTCGTCTTTTCTGTGACTGCATCACACTATTTTAATTAGTGTAAGTTTAGAATATATTTTGGTATCAAGTAGAGCAAGCCCAGAAGAAAAAAAATTTTGAGTATTTTTGTTTTTCTTTCTTTCCACATTGCCCTTTCCCAACCTAACTGCAGTCTCCAGTTTGCTATGGCTGCACTGATTTCTGTGTTTATCTTGGCTCTTCAAGATCTCATACTTCACATTCTTATGCACTATAGCCACTTTCCTCCTCCTTTGAGGCTAGACCCCATTTGGTAAGAGCAGTGTTGTTACTCAGATTCTGAAGAATTTAAACAGGATCTTTACATGCCAAGTGAGGTAGACTTTGAATAATTAATTGACAGATGGCAAATTTGGGTAATTTGATCATTTCCAGCTCATCGAGCTAAAAGGTAAAAACAACTCCCAGGACATCTTCCTGCCTCATTCTCCCGAATTCTCCCATTTCTATTTACTCATCTGGACATGACCAAATGCTCAGCCTGTGCTGAATAAAAGGAAAAGAAAAGCTATAGACTACATAGCATCTTCATTCATTTCAGCTGTTTGAGTGAACCTCTTAGTATAGCTATGCAGTCATTTGGCCAGGTAAGAACAGCGATACATTATGTAGAATAAGAATTAAATTTTAGGGGTGCCTGGGTGGCTCAGTGGGTTAAGCCTCTCCCTTCAGCTCAGGTCAGGATCTCCGGGTCCTGGGATGGAGCCCCACATCAGGTTCCTGCTCAGTAGGGAGCCTACTTCTCCCTCTTTCTCTGCCTGCTTCTCTGCCTACTTGTGATCTCTCTCTTTCTCTGTCAAATAAATAAAATCTTTAAAAAAAATTAAAGAGCTTTTTTGTACTATAATTCTTAATAATAATAACAAAATAATAAAAAAATTAAATGTGTATTTATAATGTACTTTAAAATTTTCCAAGTAATTCCATTCACAATATAATTCCAACTGACTCTTCAAAATAGGGTTTCACGTGACATAGGAGGGCTATGGGTCTGTTTACAGGTATTTCAAGTGAACTATATCTTGGGAACTCTGAATACAAATTAAGGCTAAATTTAATAATGAAAGTTAGAAGGAAAGAATTTTTTAAATTGTATTTCCAAAATGAAAGTGCAGTTTTGATTTCTGAATTTCACTGAAATAACACGATGTCTTTGGCTGTAATTTTTCCTCTTTTCATACAATGCTTTTGATCTAACATGGGATGTCTCCCCTCCTCCAATCCTGCATTGAACAGTGATTTTGACTGCTAGGTCCTTTGACTGTGGGGTCGGATATGGACTCTAGACTCCCCTGCTGTTGAACATAACAAACAAGCTGACCATGAGATTCCAGATGTTTCTACTTCTTTTTGTTAAGACTAATGGACCTCCCAGGAGCAAATGTCGGCATGGTTGAGTGGTAGACCCTGTCCCCTTCATGTTGGGAACAAAATTTTAACCGTGTGGCATTGCCCAAAATTTCAGTGTGGGTCTCTTGGAGCAGAAGGGTCTCCCAGATGCAGAGAATCACCTTGCACGGCCAGTGCTAGCAATCAGAAATAAAAGTACACTTAGAACACATAGCCTAGGTTGAAAGACAGCTATATTGATCTGATGCTGTAAATGGAACACATGAATTTTTGCACTGAGGTCTGACTGATGAACACACCGGGTGCGTTCCCATTGTGATTTTTAAAACTGGACGGGGATGAGAAGAATGTTATGGGGAGATTGAAGTAGAAAACCGATGGCACCTAATGGGGTTAAAGAGGATGCCTAATAGAGATTCTGCCTGGAGAGAAAAAGGAAGGCTGGTGGAGAGAGTCATCAGGTGTTTGGTTTGATGAAGCTCATTGTTTATCTCATTTACTCCGCTCAACATCCCAAATGTGCATTTGGAGCTCGGTCAGCAAGAGCTGGTTTTAAAATGAGAAAGCCCACTTAAAACCCCATTGACAGAAACAGAACTTTGGAGAAACAATCCTTTCACAGACTCATCACATTTTAGTGGTATGTGGGCTTTGAGGTCAATGCCATGGAATGAATTAATCTCCTCAAGTACACACTGGCTTACATCTGAGCTTAATACAGTTGTTTTTAGACTGATGGCTTATTAATCCATGGCTGTTTTCATAGTTTTGTTTTATTTATTTATTTATTTATTTAGGTCTTGAAACAAACCGTCCTTTCTAACAAGCCCTCTAAACTTCTACTTAAGATTCCGCTAAAACCACACCAAGGCAATTAGCGAGAGGAATTGAGAATTATAAATGGGTCTCACGGTGGTAGTTTGGTATTTGGGCTTTTGTGGGAAGGAAGGTGTGCTGCTTGGGTTATTTTTTGGTTGTCACTGAAAAGACACGCAGAACCATTTATAATGCTAATTTTAAAAGCCAATCGGTAAGATGAATTAAACTGAGCAGGGGAATTACACTGAAGAGTGCTTTGCACGGAGAGACGTGTATGTATACTAAACCATGGGAAAAGACAAAAAGAAGAAAGTAAAATATGCCTTCATTTTGAGACTATTTTCAGGCCAAGGGCAAATGTTTCCTAGTGTGAAACCGGTGCTTTTGATTTTCTGGACTGAATAACTGATATCCTGTATCTCCACCCCTGCATCCCCCTGGTCTGGCGGCTCACTATTAAAGTTGAGTTTTCGCTGGGCTGAAAACTGCTTGTACATTGGCCGTTTGACTTGCCAGCATCCTGCTCTCCTGTGGAAAATGTGGATCTTCAGCCACATAATGTCCTTCCATTAGGGATGGCGGCTCTCCAAAGTAGGGCTGTGGTTTAAACACAAATGGGCAGTGCGGGCCAAAATGAATGCAATTTTGAGTCTACTATCTTTAAAAGGTGGATCTGGAGGCAATTTAGTGAGTGTAAATTACAATTGACTTTGGAAGAAATAACTCATACACTTGAACCTCCTCAGATGTGTAGCCAATAGGGGGTAGCCAGGCTAACATGAAATTTTACACATCCATCAGCTAAAGAAGAGATCCAAATGTAAAAATCTAGCTATCATATGGATTCGTAACACCCCCTGGAGGACTTGCGGCCCACAAATCAATGAATGGTTTATGCTGAGCCAAAAATGTACTTTCACGGCGCTTCTCATTTTCCTTAACTGTTTCGGAGCACCATATGTGAGAGGCTCAGCGGCCTGGGAATTGCTCCCGGGGAAGGCACTCCTCGGCAGCGAGAGGGGTACCTTGTACGGCAGCCAAAGGCGTGTTGTTGGTGAGCTCCTTAGCTTGACAATAAACTGCATTTTGTTACTTCAGACGTTGAGCTGGGGAGACATTTTCGGCCGTACAGGTGCTTTGGTCTGTGGTACTCGAGAAGGCATCTGCTATGCTATGTACTACCTCTGATTCTCTTCCCCGTTATGTTACTAATCAGTGGTGGACGAGAACAATCTGATTTTGGTTACTGTCTTGTTCTCTTCTGTGTGTGCGTGAGATCTGTTCTTTATCTTTGCTTGAATCAGCAGCCAGAAATGCTTAAGCATTCACAGGATTTGCTCTCTCTCTGTGTGTTCCCTATTTAAGATTGTTCCATAGAAATGTATTTAATGTTAGCTCTGCTTATGAGTAAAAAGGACATTTTTTTTGGTAGCCGATTTTTTAAAATCATCAATAATTAAATTGTGAACAGCGAGAACTGTTTGTTAACAACTAAGTGGATAAAATGTGGGTCACTTCTTTTTGGATAATGTTGCTGTCTAAGGTGATATAATGATAAATACTGTGCCTGTTTTGAGAAAGGGGTCTGATATTTATGTGCCTTGGTCACTGACATTTTTCTATTCAGCAGACTTTAATGAAGACATCTTCACTGCTTGCATTAAAAAAATATCCAACTAAGGGTTCAAAACAGAAGCTTACGTGGATTCTGTGTGGACTATTCTAAACAAGCAGGTGTCAAAGAAAATGTTTTTCATTTATGGTGGTGTGAGACTTCGGATCACAAGTTTGCATTGAATTTTAAGTGTGTTTTCATATAAATATATAAAACCTTAATATTTATATGTGCCTATAATATATATAACCTTTTTGTTGATGTTGTTTGTAATCTCAGCATTTCAGTCAGAAATGGCATCTAGCCACTTGTAACTTGGATCTGAGCAGAAGAGTGATTTAAACACACTGGGAGATATGTATTTCTGAAAGAAATCCTGACATTTGAAGTTCAGGCTAGCACAGGGGCTTCACACTGTCACCAAAGATCCAGGATCTTTCTAGATTTTGGCTCTGCCATACTTATGATGGGTATAACCGTTGTCTCATATGCTCAGGATGGCTGCCTGTGCTCCAGCCTCACACCTCAGTTTCCAGCAAGAATATGGAGGCCAAGAGAATTCCAGTTGAGTCAACACCGCTGGGCTTCCCCAGCAGCCCCACCCATGGCCTTCCATTTAGATCTCATTGACAAGAACTTTCTCATATGCCATGCTGCAAAGGAGGCTGGGAAAAATAGATTTTTAGTTAGGCACGTTGAAGCCCCAAATATCAGTGTTATGTGAGTACAAACCCTTGAATAAGCAAGTAGTGCTGTCTGCCACAGCTGTGGTTTGCCAGGCACAAATGACATGTACAATGTCAAGTCCATAGGGTAAAGTATTACGCAAATAGGGGTCTTTTTAAAGGTAATTTAAACTTCTACTCTCATAGGACATGCATGCCCAACATGCTTCCTTGTAAAAACCTTTGCCCTTTCTATTCTTTTTGCCTGAAAAACACTTCTCACAGAGTTGCAGAGCTTTATACTTTATTCAAGTCTCTGCTTAAATTTTACCTCATCACTGAGATCTTCCCTGACATTTGGGAATGGATCCCGGTTTTGCAGGATCTGAAGCTTACACCATTTGGGAGACAGAAAGAAAATTGTAAATATCAAATTAGATACTTGCATTTGAAAGTGAGTGTTGATTTAGAATGAGAAACGTCCTGTTACACAATTAAGAAGCTTATAACCACTACTCATATCACAAAGTGCAAAAGAATAGCACAGTAAGTTTTCTTAATTAATGATTAAACACATCTCTTTAAGGCTCATTTCCCCCATATTTTGACTGTATATCCTTTGATCCCTTCTATACATAACAATAATTTTATATTTTCTATAAAGAAAATAGATATTCTAGCCTTTTCTGTGGCATGGTTATAAAACATTTGTTATCATTGCTAGATTATAAAAATTCCTTTCAGCCTCTAAATGATTCGTGATTGGTAATATTGTGTAAATTTTTAGAACTGTCAAATTTGGGGGAATCTCCGTCAAGTTTTTTTGATATATGAACTTTAAGATTTTAGGAAATACCAAATTTTCTTATGCATTGACTGATCTTAAATAGTCTTTGACTGAGACACTCATTAACTTGTTTCTTGTTGATATTCTTATTTTAGTGGTGAGTTATTTTAGTGATACTGAGACACTCATCAACTTGTTTCTTGTTGATGTTCTTATTTTAGTGGTGAGTTACGTAGTAGTCTCCCGTATCTGTGGTTTCAGTTTTCATGGTTTCAATTATCCACGGCCAACTGCAGTCAAGAAGCAGGTGAGGGGCGCGTAGGTGGCTCAGTCGGTTAGGCATCTGACTCTTGATTTTGGCTCAGGTCATGATCTCAGGGACATGAGATCATCTGCCTGGTCAGCCTCCATGCTGGGTGTGAAGCCTCCTTGGGATTCTCTCTCTCCCTCTGTCCCTCCCCCTCCTCAAAAAAATTTTAAAAAGAAGAAAAGAAAAGAAACAGGAAATTTTCCTACTGATGTATGGTCAGAAGGTCTGTAGTAGCCTGTAGTAGAAGGTCTGTTGTAGTGAAAGAAATGCCTATGTCATTTATTTCACCTTATTCATCCCCTAGGCATTTTATCATCTCAGTTCATTACAAGAAGAAGAAGGGTGAGTACAGTACAATAAGATGTCTTGAGAGAGACAGCACATTTGCATAACCTTTATTACAATTTATTGTTATAATTGTTCTATTTTATAATTAGTTATTGTTGTTATTGTTATTTTTGTTGTTAATCTCTTTTTGTGCCTAATTTATAAATTCAACTTTATCATAGGAATGCATGTCTAGGAGAAAGCAGAGTATATATAAGGTTTCATACCTTCTGCAGTGTCAGGTGTCCACTGGGTAGGGGAGATCTTGGAACATAATGGGTAAGGAGAACTACTATATATGACTTTATGTTGTCTTTGCTGACATCAGCTTTTTGTGTCTGATTTGTCAGGTGATTAGTAACACCAAGACTATTTCAGACTGAGAGAAGATGTGGGGTTCAGTGAAGCCAAGGAGCCCAATTTAGGGACTGCAGGTACAGGTGGAGCGCTGCAGGAAATCAGACTATGAAGAGATGTTGGAACCAGACGGGATGATTGTCAAATGCTGGCATCGCTGAGGAATATTTTGAGTTGTGACTCTTTTAAGTTAAGGGATGGAAAGCTTCTTAATGGAAAATTAAGCACATGAAAAGTGATAAGCATTGTGCGGTAATTGGTATCAGAGTTGGATCAAATGCTTGATTTAAATCCTAGTTCTAATGTTTACTGGTCTATGAAACCTTCCTAGCAGTATTATAAGCAGTAATGACAGTGAGTTACATAACTATATCTCACCAAGCCCAAACTAAAAGGATTTCTAGTCCAAACCTCCCTTAGCTGTTCCCTAAATATGCCCAAGACCTACCAAAACCACCCCACATGAGACAAAGTCTGATGGAAGGGACATGAGAGGAAGAAGATGGTAATGTAACCAGTTTCAGTTAAAACTTCATATATTTGCAAATTTTAAAAATAAGATTATTTATTTATTTGACAGATAGAGATCATTTATTTGACAGATAGAGATCACAAGTAGGCAGAGAGGCAAGCAGAGAGAGAGGAAGAAGCAGGCTCCCCACTGAGCAGAGGGCCCGATGAGGGGCTTGATCCCAAGACCCTGGGATCATGACCTGAGCTGAAAGAAGAGGCTTTAACCCACTGAGCCATCCAGGTGCCCCTATATTTGCAAAATTTACAAAAGCCTATTGGGAAGGACGCATATCACTGAGGGCATCAGTTTCATTAGCCTCACAGTAAATCCAGCTCTGTGAGCACCCCCTTTCAAAATTACAGACCTCTCCCCAGTACCGTTTCTCTCAATTCCTTTGGCTCTTAAGTTTCTCCACAGCACTTATGATATTATATACTGTAAAATTTCAGTATTATCTATTTATTTGTCTACTGTTTGTCATTTAACTCAACTGACTAGGATGTAAACCTCCAGGGTGAGAGGGACTTCATTGCTGCCAGGGTATTCCCAAGTGTGAGAAAAGTACGTGACATGTTGATTCTTATTGAGTGAATGAAAACAATCAATGGCATGTCTGTTTTGTTGTGTTGTATTTTTTTTTTATTTATAAGTAATATTTGGTTTATCCTGTGGATGCAAACAAACTGATCAAATGATTGTATCCATGTTACATTTTGGCTTTCAGAAAGCAAAATGGGAAAATTGCTCACAGGGAAGGTGATGGGAGTAAGGGTAAGCAGATAGCCAAGGAAAAGGAGAAAACTTAGTCATAATCAAAGAGTGAGTAAATGAAGTCCCATTAAAAATTAGGCCACCTAAAGCAGCCCATGAGTAAGCAAGGCTCCATTTCCGACTTTCCAGGTCACTTAAAAGACTGTTTCTGATAAATGTGTCCTTTGAAACTGCAATGAATTTATTTATGTTGCACTTGACTATTTCAGACTTCTTGCTGCTGCTTGGTTCTCCTACCCAACATCTATCTGAAACTTTCCATCCCCACAGCCCTGGAGAGAGGCATAGCTTGATCTATGAGTCCCATAAAGTCTTAGCAAAGACTGAAATCCTGTGCTAATATGGATGTACTCTTGAAACAAGAAACCTGACTCTCTTCGTAGGCACTAATCATAACTTTGGTCTCCTACCATAAAGAATTATTTAAAAAAAGTTGAAAAGAACTTAAAATTTGCTTTTCTACTTTGTCAAGTGAGGTAGAGTGGTTTGTCCCAACCAGAACGAGAACTCATCTGTTCTGTTTTTAGCCCATGTTCTTTTGCTATAATTCAGGGATAAAACTTGAGAAAGAAAAACCAAAAGAAAATGATCATGCATTCGTGCTTATTTCAGATTTTTACTTCCATGAAAATAAGGTGCAGGTGGGGTATGGAGGGGGACACTGAACAGCAAGCTTACTTCTTCTTTTGCAGTGAGAGTGCTATTGGGGTGATTGTGGACCTAGTGACGTGATGACTCCAAGAAATTTTCCAAGTAATTTTGACCTTTCTTCAAAGCTTAAGATAAGAAAAATTCAGATATGCTTTTGTGGGAAGCGGTCTAATTTCCACAACTCATAATCTATTCTTCGAATGTTGCTCCCGAGTCGTGGATTCTTATGTTCAGAGCATCAGGTGTAGAGGACCGCATATATATCACTAAGAGATAGAAAGGGGTAATGCAAAGAAAATTGCATTTTCATAGAAAACAGCCTGCATTCTGTATTTTGTGTGTGTGGGGGGGGGGAGAATTCATTTGTGGTTTTTT
Organism: Meles meles; assembly: GCF_922984935.1. NCBI lineage: Eukaryota > Metazoa > Chordata > Mammalia > Carnivora > Mustelidae > Meles > Meles meles. The sequence goes on from NC_060070.1 coordinate 31,727,935, forward strand.
ATTTGTTTGTTTGCTTGTTTTTTTATGTTTGAAGTGGTCAACTTTAAAAAAGATAGATCTAAAACTATGTATTACGTAACCCTGCCTTTCTTCCCAGTGCCAAAAACAGATGTATTGTTAAATAACCAATGGTTTATGAGCTTTCCTCACACTTTCCTTATAGGCCTTCTATATTTACATTTTTTATATAATACGCCGTGTACTACAAAGGAAATAATTTGTGTAGAGTAGACCCAAGTTGTGCTGGCTGATTGGCCCACAGGGATTCTGCAATGAGTTTATCTGGGCCCCAATCTTTAAGAATCCACTCCTTCTTCCCTCTATTCCAGTGTTTTCCTCTGATACTCTTTATTAAATCACTCTCATTCTTTGACCACTGTGATTTGTCGTAGCAAATGTCCCCAACTCAACCCAGGCCAATTGTAACATTTTATTTTTCCGATTGGTTAGTTACATCGAAGTTCTTCCCTGAGATTTTTTTAATCAGCAAGTGAGGAAAGAGAGCTTCTCTCATTGTCCATGGAGCTTCTAGAATGCAAGCTTGGGAGCAGCCCTAAGCCTGCCTCCCACCATGTGGAGAAAGCAGGCCTGCAGAGGGAGAGGGAAGTCCAGATGACGCTAACGAGTTGCTGAGGAGTGGATTTCTTGAGCTCAGGGCTACCATTGTCTTTTCTTTCTGGTTATGTCAGTTGATTTCTTTTCTCTCTTCCTTTTCCCTGTTCCTCCTTTCTTTCCTTTCCTCCCTTCCTCTTCAGCCTAGGATTTAATGAATTTCCAGCCTCAGCAACCCAAGTCCTAATGGATAGGATAAATCAAACCATTTCTTCCTACATGGTAGTCTAAAACTCTACACACATAAGCAGGTGTTTTATAACTCTAATATATGTATTTTTCTGAGTAGAATTTTGCCACATAAAATTTTTGCTGTTGCTTCAATGTAAGAGTATTTGAAGGTAAAATATATAAGGGTGTTTCCACCATTGGTCAGATTTCCTCAGCACAGATTAAGATTGTTAAATGGTAAGGAGGAGGAGGAAGGCAGGAAAGGAGTCCTCCACAGCATCCATGCCCTGTTCCTCCCGGAGTCACCTGATCATAGCATGGACATTGTCCCGAGTAGCCTGGCAGGTTAAAGCTGGCTGTGGAACTGAGCTCTGGAGTGTGGCCAATTAAAGTTTGGTACTCAGAGTGGGGATGTGAAGGGAACTATAATGTTCTGGCCCAAGGCTGATGAAAACTGGACTTTGTCAGGTTAGGGAGATAATTCTCTCCCTCTTCCTAGATTACTGCTCTAGAACTGACTTTTCCTCTACAAGGTTGGGCTTGTAGGTGCTATGTTCTCTTCGGTCATTCCTGCCCAGGGAGGAGAATTTCACTCCTTTTAAAAGCTAAATGTTTTTTTAGGACCTTAAAAATAGCCTTCAGGTGGGAATGTAAAGTGGTGCAGCTGCTATGGAAAAGAGTAGAGAGCGTTTTCAAAAAAATTAAAAATGAAACTACCATGTGATCTAACAATCCCAGTTCTGGGTAGCTAATCAAAGGAAATGAAAAATGAAAATGAAAATGAAAAAGGAAATGAAAAAGGGTATTAAAAAGATATCCGCACTTCCACATTCATTTTGGTATCTTTCCCAATAGCTAAGAGGTGCAAGCAACCCAAATGTATATTGATGGATGGATGAATAAAGAAAATGTGGTATATACATACAATGTAATACTGCTCAGCCTTAAAAAAAGAAGTAAACCCTGTTTTTTGTTACAACCTAGATGAAACTTGAGGACATATGCTAAGCAAAATAAGTCAGTCACAAAAAGAAACGTAAGGCATAATTTAACTTACAGGAGGTATCTCAAGCAGTCAAATTCATAGAAACAGAAAGTAGAATGGTGGTTGCCAGGGCCTATGGAGAGGAGGGAAGGGGTAGTTGTTATTTAATCAGTATAGAGTTTCAGTTTGGCAAAATGAAAAAGTTCTAGATATCTGTGGTCCAACAGTGTGCATATCATTAACACTTGTATTGCACATTCAAAGTGGTTAAGATGGTAAATTTTATATTATGTGTTTTTTAATCACAGGACTACCATTCCTTACCTTAAGGAGGGATGGGGCTCAATATATTACATTATATTACATTCAAGAGTCCAGGCCTTCCTTTCCTTTGTCCTACATCCACTCTGTTTCTATCTTGTCCTCCACAAACGAACCACTCTTGGATCTTGGGATTTCCCTCTGCAGAAACAGAGGGAGGTAAGGAGGTGAGTAAGACAACAGGGGGCATAAGGAGGGAGCAGGATGGTGTTGCTGCTCAAGGTTTCTGAAGAGAGAAGGGAGAGAGAGAAACTAGGGTGGAAAGATCATGTATGTTTGTATACCTATATAATTTATAGTATCTTTGGGCATCTTTGATAATTTATATCGATCTATCAAGAGAATCCTTTTGAGCCTTGCTTTTTCAATTCAATATTGTATTTTTGAGATATCTTCATCTTATATACAGACCTTGTTCTACCATTTTAACTCCCCTATAGTATTCCTATATGACTACCATAATTTATATACCTATTTCCCTAGTGGAGAACAGTTGGGTTGTTCGCAACTGAAAGCAATCCAGCCCCAACGTGCATGTTCTTATAAGCTTACATAAGCATATGCCCATCCTACTACTTCCTTCATGCAGAGAGAACTGCTAATGGACTGCCCTGACACCCAGAATTCTTGGGGTAGACATTCCTATCAGATCCCTGTTGTCAAATTTGATGCACTTAGGCAACTTTCTGCCCCAATGTCTGGCTTTTCCTTCTTCTTAGGGCTCTCCCCAAGTGCTCTCTGCATCATCAAGACCATGAAATGCTTTGATTCTTCCATCTTACAGAAATGCTGTACAAAGGGAATATGGTACCCGAGTTTGAGTCTGGATTGAAATTTAGCCCTTAAACCTTTGAAATCTTGGTGACAAGTTTAGAAGTAGGACAAAACATTATTCAAAAGCTGCAATTCTCCTTCTTCCCAGAAGTGGGATGGAGAGTTGGCCACAGGTTGGAGTAGATAGATGGAGTTTGTCTGGGACAAGCTTTCGAATGACACACATAATTTGGCAAACTTAAAATAATAAATACAATTAAACAAGATGTTTGTGGTCAGTGGCTCCAAGGAACTCCAGATAAAAATATTCCATATCCTCTGAATGGTAAATAGAGTCACATGTTTACAAATTCTGCTTCCTGGGGTCTTTTAAAAATTTTTTCTAAGCCGTTTTGAGAATGTTCTATGCCTGAATAATGTCATTATGACTTGTGGACATGGATTACTTTTTTTTTTTTTTAAACAGATACTGTCTAGTTGGAACTTAGACATAGAAGCTAAAAGAGTTGTTGCCAGAAAGCACTTTGTGCAACACTGCCCACAAACAGGGCAACTTTGGGGCAGACTGCCAAAAGGTTATTTGAATAAATAAATTATTCATTTATTCATTTATTATTGAATAAATGAAAGGAGGATTTATTGGGTTGCAGGACATTCTTTCCATTTCCTCATGGATTCTGGGGTCCTATGAAGAGGAGATCCATTAACAGAAGCTGTAGTAAGGATTCCTTGTGACTTGTGAGCAAGAGAGCAGGGATCCCAGAGAAAGAGAAATAAGAGGACAGAGGCAGCCCTCTGGTTGTGACAGGGGAGAACCTTTGGTTAGCACACACAATCACCTCTTTGGGGACTTCCAGGAATAATTGGGAGACATTTTCTAGGGGCACAGAAATCAATCAGGTGAAGAGACATTGTAATTTGAACATTGAACATTAATTCAACCTTAGTGATAGTCACAGACCATTGACAAACCTGTGCTGGTAAGGAAGGGAAGCTGTATAGCTGTGTTCTTTTTTCTTTTGAAGAGCAGTGTTTTAAAGAGATGGCTAGGTTTCCTCCTGTCCTTATGCACAGAAATCCTTTGGAAAGTGGTGAATTTTGCGGGGATGGTTTTAGGCTCGTAAAGGAGGCAATTATAGAATAGAAATGGGAAAAGATTTTGAGCTGGCAATCCCGAAGGAGTTGAGATATAAATGTACTTCATGTATATTTTGGATTTAATTCCCTACCCTTTTGTCTAAACTGAATGTTAAGAGTTTGGGGAAAGGGGTAGAAAAGGTCAGATTCAAACCCCTTTACACTATCTGTGGTTGAAGTTTCACATAGATTTTTATAACATTTTAATCTAAGTATATACTTTAAAAATATCTTTGAATAATTTTCTTTTTTGATAACCTAATTATTATTTGAACCGAGATGATGTATTTTATGTTTGACTGCATTGACAGATTTCTGAAATACATCTGTCATACATAGATGATGAATATGTAGTATTTCTCTCCTTGAGATACCTCATTACTTGTCTGGATCACTTTGGACTTTAAAGTCCTAATTTTTAAAGGTATTGGTTTATTTTTGCTTTTAATTTCATTTTGAATTATCAAGCTCTCTGAGACCTTATTGAAGAAGGGTGTGTGAATTTATTATATGGTTCCTATTACTGGTCATACATTATCCATGCAGTATTAAGGGGAAAACCAGGAGAGATAAGTAAGGTTTTAAAGCAGGAGACTCATTTACAAGAACCAAACGTTGGAGCTTTTTCTTTTTCCTCTTTTTTTCCCCCTCCAGTTTCATCATTTTTCTGCCTCTGCCTTGTTCCATTAGCTTGTTAACAGTATAGTTTCTATAGCAACACCTATTGGTTGTTGTAATAATGAAAGCCACAGCAAGATCTCCTGCAGAGAAATCCTTGATGCTGACAAGATCAACTCATATTTTCTTTGTCCAGTGTTTTCTATCTTTCCTTGGAATGACCCTTTTAACAGAATATAAAAGATCTGTACTAATTACCTGTAAAATAAACAGCTGAAGTCAGGCAGCCCCGCCAGCACATTCGATGTTAGCTTTATTCCAGTGATGGTGAGATGCTGCCCGAAGGAATAAGCCAATTTCTATTACTATAAATTTTACTAGCTAGCGTGGTTAACATGAAATAAAATGAAGGTCAGTCCACTTCTTCCAATTTGAGTTAAAATGTTTTGTTTAGAGGCAATTTTCCATGTACTCAGTTTTAGCACCTCATCAAAATAGCAAAAATAAATGTCTGATGTTATTTTGATGTACGATTTGGAATAATAGATTAAAAACAAAAGCAAAACGTTGAATGTTAATTCTGATATGACAAATTTGGATAACCATTTAGACAACCACTTCGACAAAATCCCTCTTTTGTCTCTGTTTTTGGAGCAATTCGGTTCAAATTTTTCTATCTAATTTTCCTTTCCTGAATTATTCAGATAACTGCACTGTTTATCCATTTACTTTACAGGACATATTCATTCTTGTCAATTTTAAAATGGGAGGAATTGAGAAGTTATGGGTTTTCTTTATTGTAAATTTACCCACTGTACATCATTAACCAAAAATAAAGTATTATGCTTAATGGTTAATCCCAGGTCCTTTATGAGTTGAGGATCTTTGGCCTTATTTTTTATCTATTTCAGCTTCCTTTTTGGGTCTTCCTGGTTTCTAAGTGAAGACTTCTATTCATTATTGTTTGTTTGTTTGTTTGTTTGTTTGTTTTTAGAGAGAGAAAAGGGGAGAGAGTGCATGAGTTGGGGGAAGGAGGAAATCTTGAAGCAGACTCCCTTCTGAGCCCGGAGCCCAAAGCGGGGCTGGACTTCACCACCCATGACATCATAACCTGAGCTGAAACCAAAAGTCAGATACTTAACCAACTGAGCCACTAAGGTGCCCTTTTATTATTGTTTTAATGACATCTTCCTTCTTATGAACAGCAACAAGAAAAATCAGCATTAAGTTGGGCTCTTCGAAAATCTACATTAATTCTTTCTGGGAGGGAACTATCTGTTTCATCAATTTGAGTAGTTTTTAAGGGTTTTAAAAAGTTGATTCATCTTTCAATAGTTTAAACATAAAATATCACTTAAATTCTTTTTTTTAATTCTTTTTTTTTAATATTTTATTTATTTATTTGACAGAGAGAAATCACAAGAGAGGCAGGCAGAGAGAGAGGAAGGGAAGCAGATGTGGGACTTGATCCCAGGACCCTGATATCATGCCCTTAGCTGAAGGCAGCAGCTTAACCCACTGAGCTACCCAGGCGCCCTCACTTAAATTCTTAATGCCCACACATCAAAAGCCCTATTAGATACCCAAGATATTCATTGCAATTATAGACATTAAATATGCAAAGTATTTAATTAAATTGAAATCCAGAAATGGATGACGAGGAAAGGGCCGGAATTATTGTTTCCCTTTCCAATTTCTTTCATATTTTTGTATTTAGAGAAAGTTTTAATGTCCTGACAATCCAAATGACAAACTGCTACAGCTTTCCAAAACTGTCATTTCTTTAAAATACATAGATACACACATACACGCACACAAATACATACATACGTCTACAGAAAAAGATGTGTAATGTTGGGCTGTGAATGTTGGGGTTAAGAAAGAGTTTTGTTTTCTTCTTAATGAATTTTTGTATTTTTTCCAAAGTGTATTCATTGAGATTGTCTTATTTTTATAATTAAAAAATACAAGGAAAAACTTCTTGGTAAAGATAATTATGGTAAATGCCTTCCTGCTAGGCTTCATAAATTCTGGCCAGCCTCTGGGTGTTATTTCATCCTGAAAATCTAGTAAATCTCATCTCCAGCAAAATGAGTAGTTATGTTAGAGATAATAAGGAGAATGCATTAAGGACTTTGCTACCTGAATCTCAATGAAAACTATCTTGAACCCTACCTATCTCTTATTTAAGATAGAAAGACACCCAGATTCATAATCCCATCTGTGGTTTAGCATGTGTTCAAAAAAGTGTTCCAAAACACACACTCTTCAGAAGAATATCAGAGGTAACTCTAGGCTCTATCTGCTCTTCTGATTCATCAGGGCATCTCTAGAACACTTGTTTATTTACTTACTTAATCATAGTCTTTAAATGCAGATGTTTCTTAGGACTTGGAATCCCTTCTGGCCTGAAGATCAGCTGATGTCGCCTCCAATTCCATAATCTTGAAATTAATCTGTGACCACAACCTGCGTATTTCCAATTTCCATAACTATTAAACCTTCTCTCCATTTACACCAAGTCTCCAGGTATTTGATTCCTTCAACTTTACCCAACTTGTCTCTAGCATCTCCCTTGGAAACCATTTTGTCTAAATGCCTCAGTTTAGACTCCAGGGCTCTGCTCCTTTTCCTTTGACTTGCTCACCCACTCCCCGCCAACCATGGCGCGGTGTTAACCTAGGTCATTCCCAGTGTATTCTCTGCATGTCTCCTCACTTTTTCCTAGTTTGCTCATGTCTTCTCATCCTAAAAAATATCAAAGGCAACAAACAAAAACCCTCTCCTTTGTACTCATAGGGTTAACCACTACTCAATTGATTTCTTTCTTTTTGGTGTCAGACTTTCTAATGAGTGATCTGAATCCTCTGCCTTTCATTTTGGTACCATTTATTTCATTCCCTAATTCCACATAGAAGCAAGTTTCTGCCTCCATTCAGTTTTGAAAACTTGTCTCTCAAAAATTGCTAGTGAGCTCCTGGACAAACACAATGGCTCCTTTTGGTCCCCACTCTCCTGGGGTTTCTGTAGCATCCAGCGGTGCAGACATTCCTCTTTCAATGTTCATCTCCCTTGACTTTTGTAAAGCCATTGTTTTCTGTTTCTTGTTAGTTAGTTAGTTAGTTCATTCCTTGGATAACTCATTTGTTGGTTGTCTTCTCTTATTTTTTCCTTTCTTACCTGGGGCTTTTACTTAAACCTCAGAACCAGGTTGCTGCCTTTGTCTCCTTATCCTTTTTTCCGTGGAGAACATACTGCTTTTTTAAAAATATGACCCCTATGCTGGTCACCTTTTTACATTCCAGACCTTACCCTCTCCATAGTCCAGATGCCAGATGCCAATGTATTCCAGGAGCAGAAATCAGGAAATAGTCTTATGCTCTCCCTAGGTCCTTAATGTAGTTATTTCATTCTCTGAAACCATGATACGTGTTGGTTCTCAGCAGGGCCTGATGTAGGGTGGGGTGAAGCATGGCTGTGGTGTCGGTGAGGGAGCTTTACCAAACTATGGACTGCAGATCCTCTCCCCAGTGGCTCACCAAGGGTAGAGTAGGCATGAGTGAACTGCCCTGGATGCAAGCAGTAAGGTGTGCATTTTCAGTATAGAATTTAAAAACAATAATAAAACTGACTTGAAGTTGACCTGCTTTTTATTATCACCGAGTGCCAGCAATGTCAATAAGACATTCCTCTTTCTTGAAAAATGCCTTTTGTTTCTCTACATTTTAAATAACGGCTGTGATTACTGTTGAGTTTTAACTGTATATGCAACTTTCAAATTAGAACATTTTAAGTACTTATCCTTTAATGAGCATCCAATTCTATGTGAAAGTTAATTTGAAGCAATTCCCTTTTAATACAGTTGCTCCAACACATTGGGACTCAGCTACTGTATATGTTCCTCCCAAGAATTAGTTCAAGATTGTGTGAAACTTTCGAGCTCACTTCAGGAGCAGTTCTTGTCTCCAATCCCTGTGACACCTCATACTCCTGAATTGAAGCAGAAGGTTCAAAATGAGCAAGTGACTATAAGACAGAACTTGAGTCATTTCCATTCTATCATACTGAGTGGCCCTTTGGAGTTTGTATTTTTGTTTGAAACTTAGAAGAGTATAGCAAAATATGAACTACAAAGTGTGATATTTTTGTTTGGTGAAAATTTTATCTTGTACATGCAATATTTTACTGAATTTGAATAATATATTTAAATTAAAGTCTATTTTAAAAAATATTTGCTTTGAAATTAAAGAGCAACTCAAAAACAATGATTACTGATTATTACAAAATAATTACTCAAAATAATTTTGTTTTATAGATGAGGTGGTCAGCAGATCACAATGAATGTATATTCCATAGTTTCCCTCTTTTTCTTTGTTGTTTATCCAGTACTTTTATAGACATCAATGTTTGACTTTCCTTAATACTATATATCCTATAATATTCATATCACACACTAAAAGATTTACACACTCATAGTTAAAAAGACAACAATACAAATGGGGCACCTGGGTGGCTCAGTGGGTTGAGCCGCTGCCTTCGGCTCAGGTCATGATCTCAGGGTCCTGGGATCGAGCCCGCATTGGGCTCTTGCTCAGCAGGGAGCCTGCTTCCCTCTCTCTCTCTCTCTCTCTCTCTCTCGGCCTGCCTCTCTGCCTACTTGTGATCTGTCTGTCAAATAAATAAATAAAATCTTTAAAAAAAAAAAAAAAGACAACAATACAAAAAGCTGACTACCAAGTGGTATCTTTATTTTCTCTTGTTATTTCCTCTTGTCCATGATTGGAATCTCCTGTTCTCAACTCCTACTTTATTTTCTAAAACTTGGAAAGTCACTTATTTAATTCCTCTGACATCTTAATGGAACAATAGAAATTGCGTGTGTGTGCGCATGTGCGCGCGTGCATGAGAGCATGCATGGGGTGTTACGCAAAATGCCATGGAATGGGTGGCTTGCAAACAGTTCATTTCTCACAGTTCTGGAGGCTGAGAAGTTCAAAATTAAGATGCTGGCAGATTCAGTGTCTAGTGAGGGCCATTTCCTACTTCACAGATGGCTGTCTTTCACGAGCCCTCACCTAGCAGAGAGCAGAGAGGAAGCAAGCTTTCTTGTGACTCTTGTAAGGGTACTAATCCAATTTATGAAGGTTCCACGCTCAGGAACTCATCTAATCCTAATTACCTTTCCCAAACCTCATCTGAAGTGATCATAGCCAGGAATAGGCTTTCAACATACAAATTTGCTAGGGGAGAAGCACATTCAGTGCCAACAGGGTGTAGATTTACATACTACTAATATCAATTTATCTCTATTATGTATGTATCCACATACATTCATACACTTTCTTCCCCAACCTCTGTAACATTTGATACTCTTGGCCTTGTCTTCTTTCTCTCTTTCCTTAACTACACCATTTTCTTGATTTTTCTCCAACTTTACTAATCAGTCTTTCCTTAACTTGACCTTCGAATGCAGGATTCCCTAATGCTGAGTTCTGGGTCTTCTCCTTCCACATCCTCTTCCCAGGGCTTTCAACTACCACGCAGGAGCCCAGAACTCTTAAATAGATATCAACCTTATGCCACTTGCCTTTGCTTCAGGACCATATTTCCAGATGGATATGCCACAGGCACCTCTAACTCAATATGTGCAAACATATCCCCTTCCTCCCTCAGACCTGCCCCTATTCTTGTTTTCCTCACTTTGGTCAATTGCATGAGAACTCTTGGAATCATCTGGAAGGTTAAATCTGAAATCATCCTAGACTTCCCTCATCACCCCCCATTTCCAAATACTGCCCTTTCTACCTCTGAAATACATCACCAATCTGTTCTCTCTTCTCTAACCCATTCCCAGCATCCTAATTTGGTGTCTTCCTAAAGAGTGACTGAATTCCTAAAATTGTGCTCCCTTCCTTTGTTTTCCTCTCTCTTTTCATCAGAGCTTCTAGAGGGTTTGTTCTACAACATGTATCAATCTGTGTCACCTCCTTGCATAAAATCCTTTACTAGATTCCTAATACCTTCATGACAAAATTTACACTCTTTAGAATGGGAAGTACAGTCTGTCATAATCTGATGTCTTTCTACCTTCCCTAAAATATATCCAGTATCTCCTCAGTTGGATCCTCTCCTTCAGCTCTATTGGGCTAGCCTGGGTCCCTAAGTCTTCCAGTGCACTCTCATTCAAGTCTCCCATTTCTGCCTGAAGTTTTCTTCCCCCTTCCCTACCCTCTCAACCTTTCTCTTCTGGATAAACTGTTCTTGTCTATTCTTCTTGGCTCCTCACAGATTTTCCTGACTTCTCTGACTACTGCTTCTCAGCCTTCCTTGTTCCCTCTTCCCCCTCTAATGAACTCCTAAGGATTGGTGCTCTTCAAGGCATGATCCCAGACTGTTCTCTCATTAAAGTCTCTTTTTAAGAGATCTCATCTAGCTCCATAGCTTTCTGTCATGGACTCATGTATCCATGCCTTCTAAACTTGTCTCCATCTGAAGTTTCCTTTGCATACTCCACCTGATGTCTCTGACTTCCTAAATTTAACGTATCCAAAGTAGAACATCTGAAATTTCTCCCCTGTTCTCCCTACTCCTCCTTCTTTCTTCCCCATCTTAGTAACTAGCACCACTGACTACCTAAATTTAAGTGGAAATAAACAAGGTTTTGAACCTTCTCTTATTTCTGACCCATTCCTAGATCCCATCTGTTATACTTTCTCAGTACATCTCAGGCCTCTGCTGTCCACATCTCCACTGCCATCATCCTACTTCAACCCCCATCTTCTTTCTCATGCCTCCTGCCTTGCTTCCTTGTTTACATTTATGCCTTTTTACAACTGAGTCTCCAAATAGCCACCAAAACAACATTTTGAAAAGTAAGCTCAATCAAGTTTTTTTCCTGTTTAAAATCCCTTGGTAACAAAACAAACAAACAAATAAACCCTATGTGGCTTCTCTTTACACTTAAAAAAAAAGATTTAATATTTTTATTTCTTTGTTTGAGAGATGGAGAAAGAGAGTGAGAGGGAGGGAGAGATCAAGAGCAGGAGGTAAGGGTAGAGGTAAGCAGACTCCCCACTGATCAGGGAGCCTGATGCAGGGCTCCATCCCACACCCTGAGATCCTGACCTTAGCCAAAGGCAGATGCTTAACTAACTGAAACACCCAGGTGCCCCTTCTCTTTACACTTTTGATAAAGTCCCAAATTCTTGCTCTGGACATCAGTGTTCTGAAGGCCCTGGCTCTTGCCTCCCTCTCCAGGGTCCCCTCACACTGCTGCTGTCCGACTTGTGCAATACACTCTCACGGTGCCCTTCCTTCATTTTCTAAAGCGGGCCATATTGTTTCAGGTACCTGCTTGCTTCTCCTGGAATCCTTTTCACTCTCTACCATCTCACATGACTCCCTCCTTCTCATCCTTCATGTCATAACTCAAATGGTACCATTCTATTTTATTTTAAGATTTATTCATTTGAGAGAGAGAGAGAGAGAACATGAGTGAGGGGAGGGGCAGAGAGAGAGAGAGAGAGAGAGAGAGAGAATCTCAAGCAGACTCCACACTGAGAGCAGAGCCTGAGGCAGGGCTTGATTTCACAACTCATGAGATTCTGACTTGAGCGAAAACCAAGTGTCAGATGCTTAACCTACTGAGCCCAGGCACCATAAATGTCACCGCTTCATTTTTATTTTTTATTTATTTATTTTTTATTATGTTCAGTTAGGCGACATATACATCATAAGTTTTTGATGTAATGTTCAACGATTCATTTACGTATAACACCCAGTGCTCATCACAACACACACCCTCCTTAATACCCACCACCTGGTTACCCCATCCTCCCACCTCCCTCCCTTCTGAAACCCTCAGTTTATTTCCTGAAATCCATAGTCTCTCATGGTGTTTTTCCCTCTCTGATTTCTTCCCCTTCAGTTTTCCCTCCCTTCCCCTTTGGTCCTGTGTTATTCCTTATGTTCCATATATGAGTGAAATGATATGGTAATTGTCTTTCTCTGCTTGACTTATTTCACTTAGCATAATCCCCTCCAGTACCATACACGTTGATGTAAATGGTGGGTAGTCATCCTTCCTGAAGGTTGAGTAGTATTCTATTGTATGTATGGACCACATCTTTATTCATTCATCTGTTGAAGGGCATCTCAGCTCTTCTACAGTTTGGCTATTGTGGGCATTGTTGCTATAAACAAGGGGGTTGCATGTGCCCCTTCTTTTCACTACATCTGTATCTTCGAAGTAAATACTTAGTAGTACAATTGCTGGGTCGTATAGTAGTTCTATTTTTAATGTCTTGAGGAACTTCAATACTGTTTTCCAGAGTGGCTGTATCAGCTTGCATTCCCGCCAATAGTGTAAGAGGGTTCCCCTTTCTCCACATCTTTGCTATCTGTAATGCCCTCCTGGTACTTGTTAACTTGCTCCTTAGTGAGGCCAATTGTTTCCTTTTTATGTTTCTGTGAAATCTGCCCGAATTATGTTTTCAATGTGAAATAATATTACTTTCCTAAAGTGATTAGTCTGGCACATTTCTTTCCTGGATCTGATTTTGTTTCTTCTTCTATTTCATGTGAGATAGCATCATAAAGAATAAAACCATAGAGATTAGACTAACATCAGTCACATGAGTAAATGGGGGCCGCATCTAGCTGTGGGATGTGTGGGATAATGTGTTTCTTTTTTCCTTCCTCTCATTCTAGTGAATTTTATTCAAATGATGGATTCTGAACTATAAATTTATTATCTGTGAACATGGAATTGAATTCCTTTGTTGTTTGTAGCTCCAAAGTAAAACCCATAGTCTCTCTCCCACTACCCCACATTCCTGGAAGCATGTCTTCTACAATGTTTTTTAAGTATTTAAGCTCATTTTTATCATTCCCACACCAGACTTTGCTAAGGAAATTGAGGACTTTATCTTTATAATGATTCAAACCTGAATTTTTCTGATAAGATTATCAGTACCAGTTCCTCCTTAATGTCCATATGAATTGAATCAACTTATCAATTACTGTAGAAGAGGAAGACTCAAAGCTGTTTCCGGTATCTTGTTTTCTTCCAGTGTAGTCCTACTGCCCTCCACCTGTATAGCTAGGTGAAGTCTGCCTGCCTTCACCCTCTTTCAGTAAAAAATCACTGAGGAGGACAGAGGGAAAGCAATTTACGCATATAATTTAAGTATGTAATTTAAGCATATAATGAAGTTCTAGATAATTTAGAAATCATGTAATATTGTCACAAGCAGATTTCTGTTAATAATTTAAAAAAAGCTTTCATAGTTTTCCTAAGAAAAGCATTCTTATTTCTTTCTATTTCTAGAAAAGAAGTGTTAGCATGAAGGGAGCTACTGAATCAAGAATAAAAAGGAAAAACAGATTTGAGCCTTTGCTGATTAATGAAATGTTTAATCTCAGTGTAGAAATGGTCCCATGCTGTGCTTGCCACAAAATCCAGACTTGTGTGCTATTTTGGCTCTATTACATATTCAAATTCATTCCGATTTAACTGAGAAATCACTTACTAGTGCATGAAAACATGGACTATCCTTTTAACATTTTCAAGTGAGGTTGTCAACTCTATTTTACCCTATGTGAAATGTATGAGTTCCAATGATTTGGATTGTAAATCATCTATATTCCTGTAATTGATTGGAGCCAAGTAAAATAGAACTTACTGTGAGCAGTCACCTGAGCTCAGTAGAATTTGGTGACAGCTTTATGAAATGGAAAATTTTAAGGTGAGGATATTAGCACAGATGCGAAGAGACACTAAACATAAAAACAATAATTTGTCTTTCTTTAAAAGCTCCAAAATTCATTTGAAAGAAAGATTGGAACTAAATTGTCACATTTTAAAAAAGACTATGGTGCTTAAGAAAATTCAGAAAGGGACGGTGTTTGCTTGCTTGAAATATGCTTTGTAGCTTTATTTCTAAGAATAAAAAAAATCTGAGGATATCCTAACTGGCAAGTTTGTAAGAGACTTGAATAGTGTATTATGGTACATAAATTACAATGTTATGGAGCTGTCAAAAATTATGGTACATAATGATTATTTCGTATTTAGTTAAATGGGAAAAAAAGAATGTGAATTGAAGCTGTGCTTTGATTTCAGTTGTGTTAAATTATGTGTGCTTGTAATTATGTGTATTAGGATGATGAGAATGTGGACTTTTTGCCCTTTTCCCCCATTTGCTACGGTACTAATATAATTTGTGCATTTAATAAAAATTAGGCAATAAAATAAAGATGATAGTGCCATTCCTAACATAAAAATATTGTACAACTGTTTTCCATTGTTTTTGGTTCTGCTTCTGTTGAGCTTGATTCTTATAAGGAACGGTGAGCTTGACTTCAGTGATTTTGTTGTTCACCAGATAGTCCCAGGATAACTGCATTTTACTGCTGAAACACCATCTGGACTTTGTTCAAAATCCTCCTTAGCATGAATTGTAGTTGGCTAATGTCTTTCCCTGTACACACACCGTAAATTATCAACTCTCAATAGGGACCTCTATCACTTTATAATTTAAGTCATTTCAACTGTTCAGGACATGGCTACAAAAACTTTTCAACACTTTACACTAATTATAATTAGTATATTTTAAAAGACACTTTATACCAAATTTCCTTTTTTTTAAAGATTTATTTGTTTTAGAGAGAGAGAGCAAGAGAGAGAGAGCATGAATGGGAGGGGCCAAGGGAGAGAGAGAGAGAAACTCAAGCAGATTCTGTGCTGAGTGTGGATCCAGACATGGGGCTCAATCCCAGAACCATGAGATCAGGATGTGAGCTGAAATCAAGAGTCAGTCAATTAGCTGACTGTGCCACCCAGGTGCCCATGTACTGAGTTCTTTCTTCCTTTTCCTTCTTTCCCTCCTTCCTTCCTTCCTTCCTTCCTTTCTACCTTCCTTCCCTCCTTCTTTCCTCCTTCCCTTGCTCCCTCCCTCCTTCTCTCTCTCTCTCTCTCTCTGTTCCTTCCTTCCTTCCTTCCTTCCTCCCTTTCCATGCTCAGGTTCAGGTATTATATACTTATATTCTGTATTCCTTCCATCTTTAAGAGTATTTTTTTTTTTTTAGATTTTATGTATTTATTTGACAGAGAGAGATCATAAGTAGGCAGAGAGGCAGGCAGAGAGAGTGAGAGGGAAGCAGGCTCCCTGCTGAGCAAGAGCCTGATGTGGGACTCGATCCCAGGACCCTGAGATCATGACCTGAGCCGAAGGCAGCAGCTTAAACCACTGAGCCACCCAGGCGCCCTAAGAGTATTTTTTTAAAATAATCATACACGAAATATGTTGGATGCACTGTGTTAGAACAAGAGTAGCAGGGAAGTATTTCCGAGTTTTCTCTTACTTTAACTAATAGAGGTGTGGAAGTCATTTTAATTTTCTCTTCCAAACATCTCACATTCCTTTCCTGTGATGGTCTTGCTCCTTGTCATCCCTGGAGGTTACTGCTCCTGAAGTAGCAGGCAGCTGTGGAGGTGATAAGAATGTGATAATAATCACCTCGAGGTGATTCTTTGTGTTGACTAAAGGCAAACACTCCAGCCCCAAGAGGTGAGGAAGAGAGATTGACCTTCTGGCCCCTAACTGGAGAAACTAGAAAGAAGGCTTCACTTGGAATCTTCAGGAACACAATGGCTTCCCCTTAATCTCTTTTGGGCTTATAGGCCAACCTTTGCCTTTCTCCATCTACCGCATTTTTGGTCCCATAAATACAATGAATCACCTTACACCTGCTTGGTAGGTACACTGTTAACCTGACCTCAGAAAAGCATTAGGCCCATTCTCTCTATCCTGCTTTCTGTGTGTGGCAGTGACCTAAAATCTCATGAGATTTGGTTGTTAGGTTCACTTTGGAAAGTAAGGGGACAAGCTGTCAGCCAGTTAAATCTGTGCTAAAAATACAGACAAGGAGGTTTGAAGTGATCATTTGTTTCTCAAGTAATTATCCCAGAATTAGAGTATACTAGTGGGTGATATTTGGTCTTTTGCAATTGGGTGATATTTGGTCTTTGCCTCCCATAACATCCCAGTCAGTAGCCCGTGGCCAGCACTGTAGACAGAGAGTAGTGGATTGATAAAAGGATACAAGGAAGCACTGAGACGTGGGGGTCTTTATCAGCTCACTGAGGTGACCCATCCAGCTCGATTCTCTCCAAAGTAATGTTTCAGAGTAAGACCTTCAGCAACCAAGTAACCCAACTGTTACAACCACGTAAGGGAAGGTGGAAGTAAGGGAAAACAAATATTGAGCACCTACTGTGTACCATATATGGTGCTAGGTGTTTTATGTATGTTAATCCTCAGAGTTATCCTGTTGTGAGTGACATGTTATTATCCCTGTTTGCTAGATGAGGAAACCACTGTCCGTACTTGCTAAGTTCTGGAGAAAATATTTGAACTCTATATGAGCCCATAGCCATCTAACACATGCTGTCCTTCATATATTGTCCAAGCCTAAAATAACCTCTCTGACTTTGGGGGCTACTATATAGAGACTTGCTTATAAATAGACAGAATGAAAGAGATCAAATGCGATGGCAGTCAGAGAACTTCTAGGCGGCAATAGGAAGGAGCAGGCAGTATGCTGTTTTTAGGTATTAGATATTTACTAGAGAAATGGTAATCCCTAATAGTGTACCTTTATATTTGAAACCTCTCAAAGAGCTCTTTTCTCCATTTTGTCTGCCAAAGTTCATCATTTACAGTGAGTCCAGGCCTGGCCAGACTAGATATTTTTTGAACTGTCAGAGTGAGGACTTGCATTCAGTAGGGCTGAACTTGGAGTAGGGAATTTTATGCCCGGGGTAGAATAAGACCCTGAGAGTAGGGAATACAAGTCAAGTCAAAGTCCACAGGAAAATGTCAAAGGTCACACCCAGGGAGACTCTGTATAAACATCAAGTCCACAGTGCCAAAGGTAGGATCGAGGGCAAGGTCAGAGATCAAGAGTTTGAGACCAGATGGGGATGAGATTGGAGCAAAGGCAGGCCAGGGGCAAGGAGGTTAAGACTGAGGGCTGGTGGTGGGGCTTAGGATGAGTTCTTAGGATCATAGTGGAAGTCTGTACTTGTTTTCCTGGAGCTGAGCTCATTATGTGTGGATAGGTAGGACTGGCTTAAAGCTGAAAACAGGGTTAACATTGGCATTTGATTTTCAGGATGATAGGGGATATAATACTACTTAGACTTTAAGTAAATAAATAAAACAGTGTAAGTTTTAAATAAAACAGACTAAGGGAGACTGACTCCAGTTGTCAGTCACACAGCATGTAATTGATGGAGTGGTGGGTTGGATTTACAGAAATGGCAAAGCAAGAAGTGAACACATTGGCACTATTCATGGGAACGGGACAGAAGTAGGCAGAACCCAGATACGTCGTCTCCAGTGGTTTGGTTGACAGGCTGTCCAGTTAACACAGATGTGTGTGGTCTACACTGACTCCACAGACTGAAATGTGCATGAAAGATAACTTCATTATTTTTTATAAATGATATTTAATATAATTTACATTTCTTTCTTTTTTTTAAATATAATTTACATTTCTATGATGATCACCTGCCCCATGGCTAAACATCTCAGTCAATTCAGGGAAAACAGCCTTTTTTTCGTTCCAGGTAGTATGACAGTATGTGAGCTGGGGGCGGGGGGAAGGGGGGGGAATGGGGATCTGGTGTGAGTCTGTTTTTTCCCAGTGGTGTCTGCTGGGTTACCTTCAGTCCAGTTTGTTCTCCAGAGATCTCCAGTTGGTCCCTTAATGTCTTTTGTTACCAGACACAAGGTTCCTGCAGTTCTCATCAATGTCCCCAGAAGATATAGACTCACTTGCTTCTGTATTGGGGTGTCACAAAATCTGGTGGTGTGTTGGGTGGGGATCTCTGGTCTCAGATACAGGGAAATTGTCCTCTTGTTAGAAAACTCACCCCTATCCTTTTAATTATTTCCACAATTCTTGGTTCCCCCCTCCACCCCTCCTTTGATGTGAATAATTAGTATTTCCTCAACTAAGTGTGAAATGTAAGCACATGCCAATGCATCAGAGCAAAACTCTTCTTGCCCGTAAATCCTCCTGCATGGAAATTCTGGGGTTGTCCTGGCTGGCTCCCCTAATAAACCCAGCAAGACTTCATGGGATGCTGAACAAGATAAAGACTAGAGTGAATTTCTCTGAGGTATCTTACCCAGCATTCATCTAGCCGCCTTGATTTTCTTTAGTGACTAGACAGCATTGCCAAATACCTAAGCAACTAGGTATCATTCTGGCTCCTTCATCAGAAATTATAGCTAAGGCCAGCTCAGCCTGACATGAAAGGAAGTCAATTGCTGGTGGCTGACCTCATCTCTGAATGGTATCTTTTTGTAAAATGTCTATAACCTTACATGTTTTAGGAACATTTGATGAATGCTAATAGAATACTCTGCTACTATTGATCCATTAAAGATACTTTTCTTTTTATTATAATAATTATGTCAATATTTTTACAGTATTAAAAATATTTTTTCTCTCACTCACCCTATTTTTTTTGTTTGTGTCCTAGTGTTGTATTCCAATGTCATGGTATAAGAAATGAAGTTTATAAAATTTCTTGCATGAGACTGAGTCATTAGCTAATTATGTTAGAAAATTTAACTTTGGGGTGCCTGGGTGGCTCAGTGGATTAAGCCGCTGCCTTCGGCTCAGGTGATGATCTCGGGGTCCTGGGATCGAGCCCCGCATTGGGCTCTCTGCTCCGCGGGGAGCCTGCTTCCTCCTCTCTCTCTCTGCCTGCCTCTCTGCCTACTTGTGATCTCTCTCTCTCTGTCAAATAAATAAATAAAATCTTAAAAAAAAAAGAAAATTTAACTTTTTCCAGAGATAATTCTATCACATATGTAAGTAGAGCCTTTTTGGTTTGCTGCCTTTCTCTTCATCCACAAATAGAGAGGGTTTGGGTACCATGAAATGGAATTGGATCCGACAGATTCAGTTCAAATTCTGGCTCAGCAGTAACATATGTCGTCAGGTCAGTCGCTGAAATTCCCTGGGTCTTGGTTTCTTCCTCTGCAAACTGTGCCAACATACCTGCTTTGTGAGGGATATACCCTACAGTGAGTACCTGTTCCAGTGCACCCCAACACATCTTCAGCTATTTAGTAGCTATTTACAAGTATGTCATATTTAGTAAAACATGAAGACTCAATAATAAGGTTAAAAGAAGGAATTAAAGGAGAAAGACCTTTGAATTACCTCAGCTGAGGCTGGAGTCGTAGCAGAAAGAGTGCAGGTCTCAGAAGACCTGGTTTCGGATCTTGTGTTTTGAGCTCTTGGCAAATAAGAAGAAGGAGGAGGAGGAGAAGGAGGAGAAGAGGAAGAAGAAGAAGTGGAGGAAGGAGGCAGAGGAAAAGAAGAAGGAGGAGAAGGGGTAGGAGAAGGAGAAGAAAAGAAACAGTTACACCTAACTTTCAGAGTTTTAGAACTTAAATGAGATAACACATGAACATTTAGAAAGATGATTGGCCTTTGGTAAATGTGTAATAAATGCTTGTCATTGAATTAAAACACTAAGCTTATTGACAGTTAATTACTATTTTTTGGGAGGGGAGGATATTTTACACTTTAATTTGCAAATCCATGAGTTGGCTTTGTAAATACAATAACAAGATCACTTCTTAGCATTTTCTTTCTTTCTTTCTTTCTTTCTTTCTTTCTTTCTTTCTTTTTCTTTCTTTTTTGTTTCAGAAGGAGAATTTAGTGATTCATCAGTTGCATATAACAGTAGTGCTCATTACATCAAGTACCCTCCTTTAATGTCCATCACTCAATTACCCCATCCCTCCCCCGACTTTCCCTCCAGCAACCTTCAGTTTGTTTCCTAGAGTTCAGCATCTCTTATGGTTTTTCTCACTCTTTTCATCTTATTTTATTTTTCCTTCCCTTCCCCTATGTTCATTTGTTTCTTAAATTCCACATAGGAGTAAAATCATAGACTATTTTTCTTTTTCTGACTATTTTGCTTAGCATAGTGCCCTCTAGTTCCATCCATTCATTGCAAATGATAAGACTTCATTCTTCTTGATGGCTGAGTAATATTCCAGCATGTGTGTGTGTGTGCGTGTGTGTGTGTGCACGCACGTGTGCACACCACATCTTCCTTATCCATTCATCATTCAGTAGACATCTGGGGAGAATTAACTATTTGAATTCAACTTGCATGGAAATACTTTTTTATTTTGGCACATTCCATAGTTTGTTCTAAGTAAATAAATCCAAAAATATGACACTAGAAAATAACCTTTCATAGACCAGCTTTTTATCCACAAAAATTAATGGTGATGACTTCATTTACATGCAAAGAAACCCTATGATAATCTCTCCTGTGATAACACAAATTTGGCTTTGATGCAAATGGTATTTGGGTCCTGTCCTCCACAGCAGGCTTATCCTCATCAGATATTTAATCTTGCAGTAATGACACCAAATTTTACACAACTGGATTTTTCAGACCCCAGTTATAGTAGTATGGTAAGGTTCATGATCATTTTTTCCCTACTACTATGTTCACTCAGTATCTTAGTGGAATAATGAGTTGCCTCCTTATTGCAGGTGAGGAAACAGAGCAGACAGATGGTCAATATCTGTCCAAGAAGAGATGATAACAGCAGTGGATTGGGCCTAGCAGAGGAAAATTTTGAGATAGTTTGCCTTCAGCACTCTCCTACCCACTCTCCTCTTCCAGGCTAGCATCTGGATCTCTCTCTCTCTCTCTTTTTTTTTTTTTTTTTTTTTGCCTTGGGTTTTAAGTTTTCTTCACCTTTCATCTATCTCTTGAACTTGGTAAAAATTATGGGGCACATCCAGTGCTCACCAAGTATTCCATTTGTCTCCCAAGTTCGCCAGTCTTCCATGGAGTTTACAGCCAAATGACTAAAGCTCTCCAATGGAATATAAACGGAAGTGACTCTTGTGACTTCTGAATGAACACAGTTAAGAACAGTTAAGAGATGTGTTTCCTTTACTTCTTTTCTCCCCAGCTCCAGTGACCTCAGAAACCTGTGGAGATGGCAACATCCCAGAGGGAGAGAATCTGAAACTTTGCAACACAGAGTAGATAGGAGCCCTCTTGGGCTGTGTTAGACTTTGTATGAGGGAGAAATAAACTTTTCCTGTGCTGATGCACTGAAATTTCAGGGATCATCCGTTATGGCACTTAGTATTAATAACTTCAATAAAGAAATAGGTATTCATTTGTACTTTTATAATTATGTGTTTATCTTCTTTTTGCAAAGACACAATAGCTCAGTTTTGCCTTTTCTGGAATTCCATGTAAATGGAATCATACAGCATGAATCTTTGTGTCTGGTTTCTTTTACTTACCTAATGGTAATGAGATTCACCCAGGATTTTGCATGTTAATTCCTTTTGATTGCTAAATATATTTTTTAAAGATTTTATTTATTTATTTGATAGACAGAGATCACAAGCAGGCAGAGAGGCAGGCAGAGAGAAAGGAAGGGAAGCAGGCTCCCTGCCGAGCCGAGAGTGGGAGTCGAGGGCTTGATCCCAGGACCCTGGGATCATGACCTGAGCCGAAGGCAGAGGCTTAACCCACTGAGCCACCCAGGTGCCCCTATTGCTAAATATTATCCCACTGTATGTATATATAACAACTTACCTATCCCATTGATCTCTTGTTGAACATTTGGGTTGTTCCTGGTTTTCAGCTCTTACAAAAACTCATGTTTCATTTCTCTTGAATAAATACTTAAGAGTATAATGGCTGGGTCACAGGGTAAGTATATGTTTAATTGTTTTCCAGAGTGGCTTTATCATTTTCCATTCCATGAACAATATATGAGAGTTCCAGTTACTCTGGAGAGTTTTCATATATTCTAAATAGAAATCCTTCATCAGACATATGCTTTCCAAATATTTTCTCCTGGTCTCTGGATTATCTTATTATTTTCTTAGCAGTGCCCTTTGAAAAGCAGAAAATTTAAGTATTAAAAAATCCAATTTATTAGTTTTTTTGATTCATACTTTTGGGTCCTAAGAAATCTTTGTGTAATTCAAAGTCAAAAAGATTTTGTTCTGTGCTTTCTTTTAAAGCCTTATAGTTTTGCTAATATATTTTGATGTAATTTTTGTTATGTGAAGTATATTTATTTTTGCATTTATTTATCTTTTGATTTTGTTCTGGCACCATTTTTGAAAATTTTATCATTCCTCATTGAATTACCTTGACACTTTTGTTGAAAACCCATTTCCCATGTTGGTCTGGGTTTATTTCTGGATTCCCTATTCTGTTCTATTGATCTACATATTTACGCTTATACCAGTTTCACATTAGCTTGCTTACTGAAGTAATTTTTGAAACCAGACAATGTGAGTTTTCCAACTTTGTCCTCTCACTCCCATCCTAAAGTTATTTAGGTTATTTTAGGGTGATTTTTTTCCCACATAAACTGTAGAATCAGTTTATCACTTAAAACAAAACAAAACTTATAATGATTTTAATTAGAAATGCATTGAATCTGTACACTAATCCGGGAGGAAATGACATCTTAACAATATTGAGCTTCAAATACATGGTATAGCTTTCCATTTATTAAGTTGTTACCTAATGTTTTAGGCAATGTTTTATAGTTTTTTGATATATGTGTCTTGTAGACATTTAAAAAAATATATCCTAAGTAGTTCATATTTTATGATGTCATCATTATAGTATTGTTTCTTTGTTCCAATTGCCAACAGTTCATTGTAAATATATAGAAATACTACTGACTTGTCTATAGGCCCTGGATCATGGGAGCTTGCTAAATTCACTTATTAGTTTTAATAGATTTTTGGTACATTCTCTAGAATTTTCCACATAGACAAGTCATCTGCAAACATAGTAAAAGAAATAAAGTTTTAATGATGGAATTTCAGACATAAAAGAAGTCCCATAAGAGACATTGAAAAGATGTCATGGAGGTGTGATTTGTGCAAGTAGGCACTAAATTAATTTGTGCACGAAGTTGACTTCAGACTCTGTGGAAAAAACAAACAAACAACATCAGTAACAACAAAACATAACTCAAGTCTTCTGCTTCTATAGATCTGTGTCCTAAATGTTAATTATAGTGCATCTTTGAACTTATAGTAAAGGTTAATCGGCCCAAATTGTGCTAAAGATTAAATTAAATATAGTTATTTTATAACCCCTCAGGGGTACTCAAATAATTAGTCATGATTTGAATTAAAATTCTAAGTAAAGTAACTACAATCATTTCTTGAAGAGATGCAAGAAAATCATAGTGTTATATTCATTTTTACAAGTCAATAAGATTAAGTCTAAATAATTAAGGAAGAGCAGATATACAAATATTATTTATCAATCTTACTCTCCTCTTTCAAGGTTACAATAAAAATAACTTGATGGTTAAATATTTGTTGATAATGGATCACCATATTTTATTCATTTAATTTCTAATATCATCCAGCTCTCTCCCATTGTTGCCAACTCTGGCCATTTCATCGCGTCTGTGGTTAATTTATATTCTACTGAAGGAATATCTTCCAGAAGAATGTGCTTGTCTCCTTAAAAGCTATGGTGTCTTATAGACCATAAGTCTTTCGAATTTTCAGAAGGCTGTAGAGCCAATTTTTTAATCAAGGAATACACTCATAATGTTTTTATGGATACTTCATTTTAAATAATGCCAATCTTACATTATACTGATGCTGGCTTCTCTAAAATACATATAGAGCTTCAAAATGTGCATCGTTTTTTAAAATGGTCAGTTTTATTCCCCCCAAATGTTGATTTACTCAAAATAGATTTTTCCTCCTCTGAGACTGCATTCCAGTCTATATGTAAATTGAAACACACTCAGATTAAATTAAAATAACCGTGAATTATGGAGCAGTTTCCTCACATGAAGTCTTTTCTCACTTAACCTTTCCATATGAAAGAGAGAATCTGTATTTGGTGTCTACTGAACCTGTTTGACATTCCAGAGATGTCAGAATCCTGAAGAATACATCTTCGCGGGTCTGGGTAATGCTTTTGTTGCATAAAAGAACTAGGCTGGAGAGGGATTTGTGATTTTTCAATTCTAGAAATAATATGATGAAAAAACTAATGATCCCATACAGAGTTCAGTGTCTGTGCAATGTTTATTCAGCCAAACAGAGCTGTTTTCTCTGCTATTAATCCTCAGCCTATCTTAGACTACGGCATAAAGTGTTGGTGAAAAGCAATGTTTCAGTAGCATGTTCTATTTCATTAAATAAATGTGGGCATATGAGGGATTCCCACAACTCTTTTTGAAGTTAAGCACATTTGTTTACCTAAGACTTTAACTCTTTAATTTGTATTCATTTTCACCCTAAAGAAAATTATATTTTCATCCTATGTCCCTTTTACCTCTCAAGTTAGTAAACAATAATTTAATGTAAGAACCCCAAAATATTTTCATGGGGTCATTTTAAATGTTTTGAAGTAAAAAAGATTTTTTGTGAATGGCACATTTTATGCATAACTTTCTTAAATTTGTCTTTACTTTTTGCCCAAGCTACTCTGAACGTATCCATATGAAAACATTTGGAATGACTTGATGCAGTAAGAATTCAAATTCCATCGCATGTTTTCCTCGAATCTCTTGTGTTTTAGTCTTTACTTTTTTCCAGTGAACATGCCAATTCTAATGGGATTACCATGTTCGCTTCCCAGAATCACTTATGTATCCTTTCGTGAAGCATTTTGGAATTCGTATAGTCAAATGCTCAATATGGTCGCGAAGAATTGAGCTGTAATAGGTGAGAAAGACAGAAAGGAGAAAGGGGGAAGGAGAGAGAGGGAGGAAGAGAATCCTTTGGAATCTTAATGAAGTTCAGCCGAACTGCAAACCTTATAAAACAATTATAGCAACAACACGCAGCTTTTATTGAACCATTACTACATGGTAGGCGCTGCAGAAAGTGCCTTCCGTAATTTGTCTCACTTAATTATTCCTCTTCTGTGGAGTAAGCAGTCTCGTTATGCCCATCATAAGGTGGAAGAAGTGAAAACAATACAGAAATTAAGTGGCTCTTCCAAAGCTAAACAACTAATAAATAGCAGAAATGTGACACGAACCCAGGTTTGCCTGATTCCAGTCCATCTTGCAAATGCATTGTCACTGGCGTTGCAACCCACTCTGTTAGGAGCATACATTTCCGAAAAGGCTTGTTTTCTTCTGAAATTACTCAGAATGAGGCCAAGTCTTGTGTTTTTGGTTTTATGTTCCCCTGACAACTTGTAGCCAAACCCTCACCACCCCCCCAAAAACTTTGAAATCTTATTCTAGGGTTTTTTGTGCAAATCTCTTTGTAAATTAAAAAAAAATAATGCAATAGAAACAGAGCGGTATTAGGTTCAAGCCAGCATGAAATTTGCCCTATGTTAGTCAGTCAAGCCATGCTGAGGGCCCCAGAGGGGCTGCCTCAAGTCAGAGTAGCACTGTGAGAAGGATCTTAGAATAGCACTCTCCTCTCCACCCCCAAGCTCCACTTCGATGTCTGTAAGCACCCCGCTTGACTATGCCTGCATCTCATTACTGAGCTAGGATCAACTTTCCAGCACTTTATCCTTTACAAACTGCAAGAGCTGTGGTTAAAGATGTAGAAATTTTGTTTAAAATCTGAAAATCTCTTGGTCGACCATACCCCCTTCTTATTCCTGTCCCCCAACTTAGAACCATCTTTAACATTTTTTTTTTTTTGTCTCAGAAAGAACAAACTGTTTTGTGCTCTGATCTCAACTGCATTTGATTTCATAAAGAATCACTCCTTTGTAACAGATGACAGCATAAGGGGCTGTCCCAGTGGCCCCCTCTTTCTCAAGCTGTCATAGGACTGAGGGCACAGTGCTGACAGATGCCGGTGGTGTTTTATTCCACCTGTAATTATCAGCACTTCTATTTGCAAAGCATTGTGTCCTGTTTTATCTGGGGGAATGCTTGTGGCAATTAAATACAGCTAAGGTAATTATACTCCATCTGCTGAAACTTTTCACTTACAAGTTTTGAAGTATTCCAATGCAGAAAGTATTCTTTCTTCCCGTGTAATTCTTAGGCAACAGTCTTGTTCAGTCGAAATGATTAAGGAAGTTTTGTCTTCTTATTAAGCCAACATTCTGATGATTTTAGATTTAATGTGAAAGTCTTTTTTTTAAATTAATTAATTAATTTATTTATTTGACAGACAGAGATCACAAGTAGGCAGAGAGGCAGGCAGAGAGAGCGGGGGGGGGGGGGGGGGAAGCAGGCTCCCTGCTGAGCAGAGAGCCCGATGTGGGGCTTGATCCCAGGATCCTGAGATCATGACCTGAGCCGAAGGCAGAGGCTTTAACCCACTGAGCCACCCAGGCACCCCAATGTGAAACTCCTTTTGGTTAAGTCTTTAAACAATTTTTTTTTTTAAGATGTTATTTATCTGCTTGAGAGAGAGAGAGTACAGAGGGAGACAGGGAAGCAGAGTCCCCAGAGCAGGGACCCCTCTATGGGACTTGATCCCTGGGACTCCAGGGTCATGACACTTAATCCAGTGAGCCCTCCAGGTGCCCCTGAACAACTGTTTTTTAAAAAGTTATTTGTAAATATAATGTAATGGTTCCTGGCTGAGGTGCATTCCTTGGGGTCTGAGTTTGTGATCTGAATGCAGTTCCTGGAGAGCCCTGTAAAAACTGACGTCCAGTGGACCTCTTACTCGTTTTCTCTGAGGCCTTCCTATTGGGTTCAGATTCCTCCTTTTTAGATACTATTCGATCTTGGGCAAGTTCTTAATTTTCCCCGAGCCTCAGTTTTATCATCTGTAAGAAGAATAACGACTGCCTCAAAAGGATGTTGTGAAGATTGAGTGTTAATTCATAATAATATCTTGCACAAAGTCCGGTGGAGTGTAGGAGCTGAGATAGGTCTTAGTCATTGACACGCCTTCTCTAACTGGCTAATCTCAACACATACTTTGACAATTGCTTTTCTTTGGGTAAATACTACACAAATCAAATTGTTTTCCTGCCATTTACTTCTTCTGAAAAGAGAGTTTAGTTGTAGGGCAGTTAAAACTACCATACGCCGCTGGATCTGGATTGAGGCATTATAAAATGTTGTGTGACATCTTACTGATGTAATAGGTGTTTTATAGGGAGCAAAAATAACTTGTTTAAGTTTGATGAATGCCTGTGTAACCTGAAGACAGATTGGTTGGCGGACCCACAAAGATGAATTTCAAATTCCTATTTTGTATTAACAAAAATCCTTACTAATTGGCATTGTTACTTTCATGGCTTTCCAGAGTGAAGTGGCTAATGCCAGGAGTTTGCACCTAATTAGAGGGTCTGGCTTTTCCTCCCTCCTTTCCTTTTTCCCTTTCTTCCTTCTCCTAGCTGAGCATGACAAAGAGAAATAGGAAAAGTCTTATTTGTCCACTCTCTGGTCCCTCTCTTTCCATGGTGGAAGGTCGATGTACAAAGGTCACCTTCCAGGGCCCCTGCAATAAACACTCTGACCTCACCGCCAAATCACTTTTCCAGAAAGTGCCATGAGGTCATGTGTCACTTTTATGAACTTTTGGTCTGGCAAACCTGGTGTTGTATGCCACCTTCTTTTGGGCTAAAACGTGTGCTCCTTTAGTAAACTGTAGACGGATCAAAGTATGTTTCAAGCTTTAATTCAAGAACTTTCTTGATTTCTTCCTTAAAAATTGAAAGTATATCCTAAATACAGTACCACAGCAGGAACCTAGAATATCGTGGTTAACTCCTGGTTGGCATATGATATTCACATAATATATTCACTACAACAAGGTTACAGTTCATGAAACTCTCTTGTAATGGCCTCTTTTAGGAGATACATTTGAATTTCATTGTGTGGAAGAAGTCTGCAATTTGATTAGAGAGTATAAACATCAAGTTTTTGTTTTGCCCACTTGAAGGCTCGTTTGTGTTGCTTTGAAAGTGCTTGCTTTAATTTTATTAAATATATAATAATGACATATGGCTCACAAATTAGTCTTCACTAAAATGAATAAATATGCTTACATTTAACTTTTAAAACATTTTAATGCTTATTTCTTCATATTTTCATTAGTACATTAAAACACTTTTGCATCCTTTAACTTCCAAGCTAGTTTGTTAATAAGACAACAAAAACAAGTCACCTCCTCCTCTCCACCAAAAACCTCCAATGGGATGCCAAAGCATTTTGTAGTTTCTCATACACGCATAATTCTTATGGTTTACTTTTCATTTATAATTATGGAGGAAAAAGACATTCACATTCTTAATTTTTAAAAGATGACTGGAGTTATCATTTGACAACCGGTGTCTAAGCATATTCTATATGTTCTTCAAATCATTATCTTGTTCTGTGCCCCAGTTATCCTCATGTAGGCTGAATACATATAACTTCACATCTGTGAATTATGTCATTTTAAAAGAAATATTTACACAAAAACTAATTATGTTTGGCATTGGGGTTATAACTATTTATTCATATTTTTTAAATGTACACTCTTTTCAAGCCTATAGATTTCTCTGAGTATATTTAAGTAATTGTCTAAATTTATAACTAATGAAGTTCATTAAAATTCTTCGGGAGTTACATTTTTTTGAAAATCGAACCCCAATTTGGAAATAGTAACAAAAAACCTGCACACTCCTTTTAGGTTGGAGTTGAAGACCCACAATATATTTGATTCTACAAGTCAGAAAAACAGATTTTTACAATCCTGCTAGCTATGATGGGTTCACTAAATTTTGTTGGTATTTTTATACATTCCTGGCAGTTCTTATACTCTAGCAGCTCGTGGCCTATGGGAATGTCATTTAGATGTAAGGGGGCTAATATATAATTTATCCAAGGATCAGCAAATATTTCCAGTGGTAGGCAGGCTGTGATTATTTTACAAGATGAAACACCCTTATAAATTTACTGATGGCTAGTACTGGGTGATTAAACGTTGTAAATAGTTGTAAAAGATAGTGTGGTTTTTTCCCCCCTACCTTGAATTCACCAGTGCAGTGAATGAAAAACTGGAAAAACAAAATCTTGAAATGATAAAACCATAGACTTACAGCACAGGGTAGAGGGAGTGCACCTCTGGAAACTGGTTTTTCAGCCATGTTGTAGCTACATAACGCTCTTTCCTATTTCTACAGATCCCCACGGAAAGGTGTTATATGACTTACTATTTTTTAGTTACACTGATTGAAACTAAAGTATTTACAAGATCAATTACATCTGGCTTGCTTTTGTCCTTTTCAGTTTCAGTATGGAAGAAACTAGATACAGAACCATCCTTAGCTCATACATCAAGTATTACCTGAGTGGCAAGCTCACAGGTCTGTCTTTTTCACCTGGCTGCCCAAGTCTGGGTGAAGGACACCCATCTCCCCATAAGACTATTTTTGGAGAGGGGCGCCAGGGTGGCTCAGTTGTTAAGCGTCTGCCTTTGGCTCAGATCATGATCCCAAGGTCCTGGGATTGAGCCCCGAATTGGGCTCCCTGCTCAGAGGGAAGTCTGTGCTCCCTTTTCCACTCCCTCTGCTTGTTCACCTTCTCTCACTGTCTCTTTCTCTCTCTCTGTCAAATAAATAAATAAATAAAATCTTTTAAAAAAGACTATTTTTGGAGGAGTGAAAACCCATCACTTTCTTACACCCATTACTTTCTCTTCCCCTCCAACAGTGTCTCTGGTTGTTGCCATCTTTCATGGGGACACAGCACTAACTTGAGGCAGGCTATCCCGTCTGCTAAACTCACTCAGTATCTCATCCCAGCCCCCTACTACTCGGACGTCAAATTTGAGCCCCGACAATGGTCAGGTTCGAAGCCAGGCATTGAAGAGTTGAATCCAAAGCTGTTAAATCTGGGAATGTAGAGGGACTTCACCACTGCCTTTGAGCA
Organism: Meles meles; assembly: GCF_922984935.1. Taxonomy (NCBI): domain Eukaryota; kingdom Metazoa; phylum Chordata; class Mammalia; order Carnivora; family Mustelidae; genus Meles; species Meles meles. Next base: position 31,758,478 of record NC_060070.1, read on the forward strand.
GCTTATTGTTAAATGCAAATAACCCTTGATGACACCCTGAGTTGACATAGGTCCTCTTTCCCTTACCTGCAAAGGTACTTGTGGAGATTCTGAGATAAACCATCAGATGTGTGGAGATTCTGAGATAAACCATCAGATCATTTGAAACCCTGTTAGTGGTACTGGATTGGGACAATCTACTTTGAAGGGTCCCTGAGGTGAGTGACATGAGGGGTTGAAGAACTGTAATGAGGAGATCATTTTTAGACAGTTCATAATAGCCAGAACAGTCAGAGCTTCTAGAGGGCTTACTATGTGCCAAACGCTGTCCTAAGGCTTTTTATATATACTGACTCATTTAATTCTCACAAAAAAAAATCTTAAGAAGTAGATTCTACAAGTATCCCCCTTATACAGATGATATAACTGAGGCAAAGTCAAATAACCCCAAGGTCCCAAGTAAATAATTGTGTGGGGATTTGACCTCAGCTAGCTTGGCTCCAGAGCTTAAGGATCACTGTCTATTCACCTGGTTCCTTACAAACACCAGTGAAGATTTGGGGATGAGAACCTAGGAGGGACAGAGAGCCCATCAGAGGAGTAGGAGCTCCACCAGCTAAATCATAAATTTTGATTTTGCTTCAGATTAGTTTCCATAATCTGTTCAGGGATGGAGACAGTCTTGATCCCATGATCTCTCCCAGAACTAGGAATCTGGGTTTTATGTCAGCTTTGTTAAACCATGCCACTTTGGATACATATATCTTTTCCTTGCTTCTCAGATTAATTTACAAATAAATAAATTGGTTCTATAAAAGAAAATGAATGCACATAAATACTTTCAAGTTTGAAGTAATCATTCTATAAAATGTACATGCCATTGGTTTTGATAAGTGTTTTTGTTCGATATTGAAACAATGCAAAATGCTAGGTAGTCTAAATAAAACTACTCCAAATAAAAAACCTTTGGAAAAGGAAATCAAAAACTCCCTTTAAAACAGGTAACTATTAAATAATTATTTTGATTTTTAATGTATTCATAGATCTTACCTCCAAGGCAAAGTGAAAAGTTGGTGAAATTTTCTAGGTAATTCCTAAGGAAAGATTACTTGTGTCCCTATGTCCTGACAAATAAGAACAAGTACGGTTAGTTTGCTCTACCCTGAATATGGGTTTCTTCCATTGATTGATTGATTAATTGCTTTTTGCTGTTCTCCTGAATCCTCAGGAAAATTGCCATGAGCATATAAATGAACAGAAGTTTCTGGAAATTTGCTTTTCTCTTTAAATTGAGAGACATTAGGTGACTTCTCTGTTCTAAAAGCAGCCGTTTAGGCAGAAACATTCTGGGATTGATTTTATTTTATTTTTATTTATTTTTTCTTAAAGATTTTATTTATTTATTTGAGAGACAGAGAATGAGAGAGAGAACAAGAGGGGGGAGGGTCAGAGGGAGAATTAGACTCCTCGCTGAGCAGGGAGCCTGATGCGAGACTCAATCCTGGGACTCCAGGATCAGGACCTGAGCCGAAGGCAGTGGCTTAACCAACTGAGCCACCCACGCACCCCGGGATTGATTTGAGAATCATGCTTCACTTCTATCCTTCATTTTGCCTGTAGAAATTGGTCACGCTCCACCAGCCAGGTGGTGTATTTTGGAGCTTGGAACTTCTATCATTGGGAGTCATTACCATATATTGCTCTGGGATCAACTGCCTCGCTGTTGGTAGTTTCCAGGAAAGCTATTCTACTCTTTTTCCTGCTCTGAATCAATAAACAGGTCTGTTCTTACATGGGCCCCTGGGCAATTCCTCAATGACGGGGTCTAGCCTAGGGAGTAAAGAAGTGAGGAATAGTGTTGGGGTTAGGGAGTGGATAGTTCTTTAGAGTCATGTGCACACATCGCCAAATGATCCCGAATAGTGCTTTCATTTTAAAGTTTAAGTTAGCATAAATTTTTTCAGAAGGGTCAGAGTTTTTGTTGCAACTGGAAACTTGTTATTCAGTCCAACTTCCCTTGGATCTTGAGTCTTGCGGAAGACGGCATGCAGCCACATGATCGAAGGGATAGTGGCAGAGTGGAGAGCAGGAAGCTAGAGCCGCTCATTCACAGGCGTGAAGGGCTAATCCATGCCCTATCAGCAAGGTAAAGTTAAGGAGCATTTGGAAAGAACCACCAATGCCAAGGTTTTCTTGCATGAAATATAGCACAAGTTCAGGCCTCTAAACTCTACGTACCTCTGACCTTTGGCTCTTTTATGTCTCTATTTTTCTGGCCTGACAGACCACATGCCAGTGTGCAACCCAGAATCCCTCAGCCTCGTGATTTATGGCTTACAGCTGCTTCAGTGTCTCAGACATGGCAGCTGCTTTTCAGATGTCCTCAAACCAGAGGGAGAGTGTTAATGTGAACTTGAGTGGCCGCAGAAGAGACGAGGAAAAGTTGATGAAAAAATCATCTGAATTCAGCCCCAAAGCTTTCCATTGATCTTTGCCTTCGGGGCCAAGCAAAATGTTTGGTTTATTTCATAAGCTAATTAGGTGTGTGAAAGGCTACTTGGCATCTGCTATTGACTGAACCCAACAAAAGTGATCACCAGGCTGGGTAATCAATGAGGGATCAATAACAAGCGTGTGATTGGATTAGCCATTTGATCAATGCTGTGTGCTAATATATTAACAAGCAAATTACTGAGCAGCCCTTAAGAGCAGAATGCTGACTCTGATTGCATTACGAACTAGTGAGATCTAATGACCCGCCCAGTGCAAGGGGTTAGTTATACAAATCAAGACCTGAAAGTATTTTTACCTTGAAGATTTCTCCCCCGCCAAAGAAAATGCTTTCTTAAGTGGGATCCAAATTAAATTACAATTAGCAAGCAGTTGCACTGGGACACCTAATTTCGAAGCAGCTATCATTCAGGAGGAAGAGGGCTTGGGAAATCAAGATGTAATAGCCTGGAGAACTTCAAGGAAAACCCAGGTAAATATCAAAAAGGGCAAACACAAAGAATGCTAGAATAGTCACTAATATCTCCCCAATACAATTTTGGTAACTGGATTCCCGGTATGGAGATAGAGAATTCCATCATCATAGAATCTAACGGTGACTTTTCTCAGAATCATCTAGTCTTCTTCGGAGCTCCCGTTTTTGTTTTAAGGTGACCTGTTAACTGTTCCAACCTCAAAATGGGCGAACAATGACACCTCTGGGTGTGTGTTTGCACGTGTGCACACGCGTGTATGCATGGAGCTAGGGGTTGTGGCCAACAGCACAAAATGCCTTCTCAAAAGAAAGCAAAGAGAACAAAAAAGGGAAAACGACGGCCTGGGATATGGAGGAGTGACGAAGAGGTCTTCATTTCAAACTGCAGAACTTGTCACTATTAGATGATTCTATAAGCAACCTTCGAGGAGGAAAAAGCCACAAAGCAGAGCTTCTCCTCTACCCTGCTGTCCCCATGATTAGGTGAACCATTTATTCAATTGATTGTGCTCTTTCTGATTCCCTAAGTGGAGACCAGGCAAGCCTTTGCTCACTTTCCCTCTTAATCCTTTTCCTTTTAAGAAACCTTTTTTTCCCCTTTGCCTTAGGGAAGCTGAACCAATTAGTGTGAATTCTCCAGTGTTATCTGCAGACTAGAAAGGTCTCCCCAGGCTTGAGAGTGGCATCCCTAGCAGTGGCAGCCACAGCCACAGCGAGGAAGGAGGGGTGGGCTGCCGTGGCGTGGAGCCTTCAGCCACCGACCGGCTGGCAGGCCGCCTGCCCGGGGCCCAAGCTGGAGGCAGCTGACAAAACAACCAGCCTGGCCTGGCCCGCCAGAGCGAGGCAGGAGTGGGGGGCAGGAGGGGAGAGGCTGTCAGTCAGCATCCCATCCCAGCGGGGCAGGTGCGCAGGGAACCTAATAGCCCACGGAACCCTGTCAGTTTGAAGACTATAAGGTCAATCGTGGTTGGTTTGCCTGAGGCTGAAATGCCTGGTACCCAGGTTCTCTGTTTGGGCACTGGAAGTTATGAGCAGGTTTTCCCATCTGACATACGTTTGGTGGGTTTCAATCTTTACACCTTTACACACTTTACCAGTTAGCTTCTGTACCCGAGTAGCTGATTCAGTGCTATCAAGAATGTCTCATGACCTTTTTAGGAGAACGATCTTTCCATTTGAATAGAACTGCGAATATGCTGTGATCGCCACGATGACAATCCACTTAGACCCCTTCCTTCATGGAGTTGTCTGTCTTGTGTGGAAAGCCCTGTTCTGTGTTTTAGAATACTTGTTTTATTTCCTGGGGCCAACCAAAGCATAACGTACAGGAAGCCAGTAATACATGGTGAGAAAAATTAGCTCTCGTTCAGTATGGCAGCGCATGAAACGAGCCAGTCGTTACACCTGCTGTTGATAGGTTCTCACCCAGCACTTCGCCGGAGTGAGATTTTGTAGCTAAATGAGAAATCTCTGGGATCTGACAAAGCCAATGTGCAGTGACATATGGTGTAATGATATAATAGTCTATGCTACAAAATTCATTTTTTAGTCATCAAAAATTACGTCCATAGTAAGAGACAAATACTCGGAACCAAGCAGTAAAAGCCCATCTAATTAAACTCCACGTTCATTAGAAACCTTAAAGAGAGCAGTAAAGAATATCCCACATCTCATAAATGCAGAACAGGTGACTATAATTCTATAAACCCCTTATTGCAGTGTTGTTGTTACTCTTCTCCTTCTGTGGTGTTAGAAATTTGAAGCTTTAAGGGACAGCCTCATAAGTGTTTCTGCACGAAGAACCAGCTGCAGCGTTCTGGATGATAATGGTTATTTAAGATAGAAACCTTTGGAGGCCAAGCTTCTTGCTCATCACGTGTTTGATTTTGTTAATGTGTTGGCTTGCAGGAAGAACTGAGATGGAAGAGTGAATGGTAACAGGCCACAAAGTTAAAAAATGCTGATTTTTAGTAATTCATTTAGGAATCTGTGATTGTTTCACTTGAAGAAAAAAACACAAAATCTTAAGTGACTTGATAAATATGTTCAATAGAACATATTACACCTGGAACATCCCCTAAAATATATTATGTCTTCTAATCAATAGTTTCTATTTAAAAAATATCTGTTTGGTTTCTAAACTGTCTCATTTTACCTATATCCGTGTTAAGTTTAATGACAGTTAATACTAAAGATTTAATGTTTTGTTTTCCATCAATCCAAGATTACAGTGTTTTAGAATCTTACAGTTTCCTTTGGCTTTAACGAAATCTTCCTGAGTCCGATGCAGCTCTCGTCAGTGTAGGGATAAAAAACATGTTCTTTTGCCTACCTTCACCCACAGAGGATTCATCTTCCCCAGACATAACTGGTTACATTCTTGAACAGTCCAGAAGGCTGGACTGTGATTTGGTTCCAGCAGATAGCTCAAGTGTGATCCTGTGAAGGACTGAAAGTTAATCAAAATGAAGAGGCAGGGATTGGGGATTAGCTGAAGCATATGAGTGAAGTGATTTACAGGAAAGGATATAATTGTTAAAAAAAAATGCTACAAAATGCTAATTGGGGGTTTTCACACCCAGTTGGCGGTTCTTATTCAAAAAAGACTAACCACTTCACACCCATGGGATGTCTATTAAAAGTATACCAGAAAATGACAGGTGTTGGCAAGGATATGGAGAAATTGGAGCCCTTGTGCGCTGCTGGTAAGGAACGGAGAATGGTGCAGACACTACAAAAGACAGTAGGATGGGTCCTCAGTAAGAAAAATAATTGTCACATGATCCAGGAATTCCACTGCTGGGTATATACCCCAAAGAATGAAAGGCCTGCCTTGAACAGGTATTTGTACACTGATGTTCATAGCAGCTTTAGTCACAATAGCCAAAAGGTGTAAGCAAGCCAGAAGTATTGATGGGTGAATGGGGAAACAAAACGTGACATATACATGCAATGAAGTGTTATTCAGCCTTAAAAAGGAAGATATTCTGACCCAGGCTCCAGCATGGATCAACCTGGAGGACATTATGCTAAGTGGAATAAATCAGTCATGAAAGGGCAAATATTGTATGATTTTACTTCTATGAACTATCTAGAGTGGTCAGATTCACAGAGACAGAAAGTAGGATGGTAGTGCCAGGGGCTCAAAGGAGGGGGAAGTGGAGTATTGTTGTCTCCTGGGTGCTGAGTTTCGGTTTGGGAATGTGAGAAAAGTTCTGGAGACGGATAGTGGTAACCGACGCACAACATTGGGAATGTCTCTAATGTCACTCAACTGTACTCTTAAAAATGGTTAAAATGGTTCTAGGTTACCACAATTCAAAAGTACTAGTTAGGAGATAACACACAGAGACATCTGTGACCTTCCTACATCTCCAACCTGTTTTTTTGAGAAGAGGAAAGAAGCCCAAGTGCACGTTGCTTTTTTCCCTTCTACTGAGCGCTCAGGCGCGAGGACGATATTTTTCATTGTGCTTTTCAGTGTGCTGCCCTTGATTGCCGGGGAGTGAGGTTTGAAGGTAATGCTGAATGGAGAGTTGAACTAGTCCTGCTCAGCTCAGTCTGTTTTCTGGAATAAGGCTGATAATCACGTAGGTGGACTCTCTACTAGGAGCTTTCTCTACAGCATCAGGGGACCACAGTGAGAAGACTGGCAGCTTTTGCTTTTTTACTATTATTCAGTAAATATTTACTAAGAGATTATGTGCCATTTGACTCAAAAACAAGTCCTACATCTTCAGTAGGAGTCATGGTCATGCCAGCGCTTGTCCAATACTCTTCATATAGATCACCCATAATAATGGATAATGGTTTTTGTCTGTCTCAGCAGTAAGGCTGTAACCCCCACAAGACAGTGTCTTTTAAGACATGGCATTGGTCAGTTAGTTCTGACATTTCTAGTGCTTTTAAATCCCATTTAAATTTTTTGCCTTGGCCTTATAGGGTAGCAAAAGTTTCACTAGTTTAGGAATACTATGGAATGATCACGACAAACATTACTTCTTTGTATAAAGCACCTGTGATTTACATAGACCACTATTCCAAACTGACCATCCCATAGATTTTGAGATTTGTTTTTCTTTTTCATATATTTTAATACAGAGATTTGGGTCCAATCTTTATACACTGGAGTTACTTGTTTTTATCTTCATTTTAAAAGTATGAAGTATTTGATATGCTCAAAAGAATATACATAATATATGTGTAAATTATGAAGCACAATAATGAAATAAATACCTATGAACTGACCATCCACGTTAAGGCGTAGAACACATCAATATTGTTTAAACAACCTTCTTACTTCTCTAGGATGCCGTGTAAACTCTCAAGAGATAACTCTAACATAATTTAGAAAAATCATTCTCTTTCTTTTCTACTATGTAAGTATATATCCTTAAGCAATGTATTGTTTTTCTTTTGTTTTGAATATTTGAAATGTTACTCTGTTACATACATTGTCTGAGATTTAGTTTTCTCATTCATATTATGTTTCTGAAATCATTCCTTTGACTTGGAGAACTATAATTCCATTCATTTTCACTGATGTGTGGTATTCTATTATATAAATACACCACAGTGGGTTTATCCAGTCTCCTGTTGATGGAAACTTAGGTTGTCTCCAGCAGTTGTTTTTTTTTTTCATTTGTTACTGTAAACGTTGATGCTATGAACAGTCTTGTGCATGCCTGTTGGTGCACAAGTTTTTCTAAAAGTTTTTCTCCGAAAAATATTTTCTAAAATGCAAATTTTTTCTAAGGTCGGAAGAGAAAATGCCAGATTGTAGGATGTTTTAGTGTCGGTTACCTATTTTTTAAAAAAAGATAAAACTAGTGGAGGTTGACTTCTAATCTTCACCACATAGGCGCCCCTTCTACTCTGTTTTCCTAGTTTTTTAAATTTATATCTCCTTTAACTTGCCTCTTATAAACTGTAGTGCCTCACTTTACTCCAAAGAAATGGCTTTTCCATCCTAATTTTTGTTTTTCCCATAAATGAGCTCTACCTCCTCAGATTGTACATTTCTGGTTGATCTTTAAGTGCAACTGAAGGCAATTTTTGTCCTCTGCTCCTAACCTCCAACTATATCAAAACTTGTCAATTGAATATTTCCAGTTTTTTAAAGAAGTAATTAATTCCAACTGTTATGTACTATTTTATTACTTACATCGAATATAATTAATACATAGAAAAATAAATAGTTTGGAAATATACAAGTATAGAAAGAAGTTGTTACAGCCGAGGTCAAAGGTAGGTTGTTACTACCAAGTTCAGGTAGGTTGCTACACGTGTTCTCCTCTAGGATTTTGATGGATTCCTGTCTCACATTGAGGTCTTTCATCCACTTTGAATTTATTTTTGTGCATGGTATAAGAAAGTAGTCCAGTTTCATTCTTTTGGTGTGGCTGTCCAATTTCCCCAACATCATGTGTTGAAGAGACTGTCTTTTTTCCACTGGATATTCTTTTTTAAAAAGATTTTTAAAAGATTTTATTTATTTATTTGACAGAGAGAGAGATTACAAGTAGGCAGAGAGGCAGGTAGAGAGAGAGGGGGAAGCAGACTCCCTGCTGAGCAGAGAGCCTGATGCAGGGCTTGATCCCAGGACCCTGAGATCATGACCTGAGCCAAAAGCAGAGGCTTAACCCACTGAGCCACCCAGGTGACCCTCCACTGGATATTCTTTCCTGCTTTGTTAAAGATTAGTTGAATAGCTAAAATATGGAAAGAGCCCAGATGTCCATCAACAGATAAGTGAATAAAGAAAATGCAGTATAATATACACTGTGGGATATTACTCAGCCATCAAAAAGAATGAAATCTTGCCATTTGCAGTGACATGGCTGGAACTAAAGAGTATTATGCTAAGTCAGTCAGAGAAAGGCAAATACCTTATGATTTCACTCATATGCACAATTTAAGAAACAAAACAGATGAACATAGGGGAAGGGAAGGAACGATAGAGTAAGATAAAAACAGAAAAGGAGGCAAATCATAAGAGACTCTTAATTCTAGGAAGCAAACAGGGTTGCTGGAGGGGGTGTGTGGGGGGATGGGGTAGCTGGATGATGGGCATTAAGGAGTGCACTTGATGTAATGAGCATGGGGTGTTATATGTAACTGATGAATCACTAAATTCTACCCCTGATACTAATTATACACTACATGTTAACTAAACTGAATTTAAATTTAAAAAAGAAATATACAAGTATATTTAGTGCAATATTCTGCTAATTCTGCTAATATTCTAGACAAGAGTTTAAAGCATCAGTATTTCAGTTAGGTTTTTCATTCATTTAATCAACTCAGTTCAGTCTGGGATGGGCACTGTACTAACTACTGGGAACAGAGCAGTGAACAAAGCAGGCATGATTTAGAACACAGGTAATAACTAAATGTGATTGGCTTCAAGAGGAAGAGAAGAAGTGCGATGTGTTTTAAGACAGTGTCATGAGGGAACCAACCAAGTCAGCAGGTACAAGGAGTGGGGGCCAAGCAGGCTTTCCCAAGATAGGTCACTCAGATGAGATGAGCGGCAGGATGTGGAACAGTCATCCAGGTTAGAAGGGTTTAGGGCAGCAGGAGGAAGGAGCAGTTACCCAAAGTCTTAAAGAGCTAGAAAGTGAGGGGTGAAAGGATTTTGAGAAGGTAGACTGAAGAGATAAGCAGGGATTCGATCATGCATGGGTTCAAGAACAATGAAATACCTTGGCTTTTTCTCCCTCAGGCCAGCAGAATGAGCGGATGAAATTAATATTTTAAATCTATTGTCTTGTAGCTATGTGAAAAGTATATTAAAGTAGTGCAGTTGTTGGGAGTGGGGAGTCCACTAAGAGTTCTATTGTGATGAGAGAGAATGGGGCTTGGCAGAGGAGGTGGGTGGAGGGATGAAGGAGACTGGAGAGTTTTAGAAACTGAAATTAGGACAAGAAGGTGAATATGAGGAAACAGTTAAGGAAACTTTCAGATTTCTGGCGTATTTATTGCCCCATAACTAAACAGAAAGCACGGAAAAGGGTTCTACTCTGGGGCTAGTAGAAAAGAAACAGAATCATACCGTAACTGGTGCAATAAGGAGAGAGAGCAAATCGCTTGTGAAAATCATACTAGCAGTCAATATTTGTCTTTGATAAATTTGTTTCATCTTTTTCTCAACCCGCTTCACAATCCCCAGCTGTTTTGGTCTAAAACCTTCCCTCGGCGCCTCCAACGCCATTCGCAGTGTGGGTCCCTGATCTCTCCGCAGGCAAATCTCTCACCTTCCACTGAGCTTTTCCGGCATTACCTGCCTGTTCTTGCTGACACTGCTCATCGTTACTAAATGGGTTTACTCCCCTGATCTGCTTGGAAACCCTCTGGGGCAGGGACCACGTTAAGATCATTTCACAGCCATCATGGTCTCCGCTTCCTGCTCTCTGTCTCTCTCTCTTGTGCACCAGCGCAGCAACATCGCTGCTCCCGACGGGTACACCCTCAACTTTGCCCATTAATCCAGAGATCTGCGGCTCCTTATTTTGTAATCTCCATGGTCACCCACAAAAAGATAGATTTGGAATGTAAAATTAGCAATATAATAGTATTTTCTCCCAAGAATATGCCCATTTTTATTGCTATTTGTCAAGTAAAAAAATAATCGAGTTTCAAAATAACTAAATAATTAACACCAAACACTGAAACCACTTGTTGTTGACTTTTTGCTCAGGACCAAAATATAGCAAATATTCGTGTCTGTTGAGTTCTGAGTAAAAGTTTCTGGAGAAATTTAAGCAGCTTGCATTTCAAAACAGTGCACATAGGGGCTTATGGGCGACTCAGTCGGTTAAGTGTCTGTCTTTGCTGAGGTCATGATCCCACTGCCCTGGGATTGAGCCCCATGGCGGGCTCTGTGTTCAGTGCTAAGTCTGTTCCCTCTCCCTCTGCTCCTCTTCTCCTGCTCTCTTGCTCACTCTCTATCTCAAAAATAAATAAAAACTTAAAAAAAAAATGCACATGAACCACATATTTTTCCAAGATGTATTTTGTAAACATGATTCACATTGCAATGTGAAGAATTATATCTCAATAGTCCTAACAGATGTTTTTTGTTTTTTGTTTTTTAATTAAAGTGAAATGACATAACATACATGTACATACTTTGTTCAAAGATAAAAGGCAGGGGGCGTCTGAGTGGTTCAGTCAGTTAAACCTCAGACTCTCAGTTTGGGCTCAGGTCATGGTCTCAGGGTTTGAGATCAAGCCCAGTGTCCAGCAGGGGTGAATGCTTGGGATTCTCTCTCTCCCTCTCCTTCCCACTCCACCCCTGTCCCTGCTCATGCCCCATCTCTCTAAAATAATTAAATAAAACCTTAAAAATAAAGATGAAAGGTAAGACATAATTTAAAGTAGAGATGTATAATTTAAAATTAAGGTTTATAATCTAAGTTCTTAACATTCATTTTAAGTTTTTTTCTTTCCCTATTTAGAAGAAAAAGTGTACCCATAATTTTATAGTGTGTATTTGTATTAATACTCAATTTATGCAGTGAATACATATTTAATGATGTTAAATTATTGTTTCCCAATTGTTTATTACACAGAGTCTTGGTGGAGAACTTATATATGCTTCATAACAATGTAGCATTTTGATTCAAATGTTGTTAAGACCATGTGAAAGAAGTCATAGTTTTATCAGCTTTTTGGTTTATACAAGGACAACTAAGACACCGAAGGTTCAAGCCACATTCTTAAATAAACTTGGAGAAGAACTGTAATGTCTTCAAATTCAGGCCAGTAGAGATTTTTTCCACTACATTTCACTATTGTCATCCCTAATCCATCTTGGACTTATATCTCTAGAATCAAACAGAATTTAGGAAGGACTCACTGAATCAATTTTTTTTTTTTTTTTTTTTTAGTCTTAGAAATGGAAACCATTTTAGATTTTGGTCTAGCCCCAGATTGCATTGGATAGATTAAATGCTGTTTCCATTCATGGTAGTTTTTCAGATTGGAAGAAATAACATTATTTAAGATATCACATTATTTTCTTTTGAAACAACAGCATGAATCCAGTAGGATTTTATAGTTTGAAAATTGGGAAAGACATTAATTTAGTTTAAAAAATAATAAAATTCTCATGATTTAGAAAGTGAGTACTAAGTATCCCATCACTTTCAAATAAATAACCTCTGATCTTATTTATATTAACAGATTAGTGGTGAAGACAGTTTCTTAGTAAGTACAAATTTTGTGAAACTTATTATATTATGGGGTGCCTAGGTGGCTCAGTGGGCTGAGCCTCTGCCTTCCGCTCAGGTCATGATCTCAGGGTCCTGGAATTGAGCCCCTCATCAGGTTCTCTTCTCAGTAGGGACCCTGCTTCCCCCACTCCCCCCCCCACCTGCCTCTCTGTCTACTTGTGATCTCTGTCTGTCAGATAAATAAATAAAATCTTTTTTTAAAACTTACTATATTAGAAGTATAGAATAATAGTATCTATAAAAAAATAAAAATCACAAGTGATGCCCAGGAAACAACATGTACTTGCATTTTGTTTTAATTAATTAGAGTTAAGGAGGAAGACCTCTAAACATCTTTTATGCCTTCATGAAGTATTGAGCTTCTTTGATAGTATGCCAGAAAAAAAGCCTATGTACTTTATATATAAGGTGCTATCTAACTGTAGAAATCTTATATCATCCTGAGTTACATAGTTTTATATTAAGAATGTTATTAACATTACTACTTAATGTTAACACAATTAGGAAAAAAGGAAATTATTTTTTTAAAGATTTATTTATTTTCGAGATAGAGCGAGAGCAGGAGAGGGACAGAGGGAAACAATCTTTGAGCAGACTGCCCACTGAGCATGGAGCTGGCATGGGGTTCGATCTCACAATCCCGAGACCATGACCTGAGCCTAAATCGAGAGTCAGCTGTTAACTGACTGAGCCATCTAGGTGACCCAGAAATGATTTTTTTAGTGTTGGCTTTTATTTTATTTTATTTTTTAAAAGTTCACTTTTTAAAGTTATCTCTACACCCAACATAGGACTTGAATTCTTAATCCCAATATTAAGAGTTGCATACTCCTCCAACTGAGCCAGTCAGGTGCCCCATAAATGACTTTTTACACATGCATTTATGTGTGCACCTAGTGATGATAGTGTAAAATGTGTCCTCAGATATACCTTTGAACAATCTAAAAGCAGCCTTTTAAGCAAAATTAGAGTCACTTAGCATCTGCCCCTAACTGCAGTGTACAAGCCCTCAGGCACTCTGACCATAATGTTCCAAACCAGCAGTTGCCAAGGAAGAGCAACAAAAAGGGCATGATGTAAAGGGCAGTGATCCAATAGCATATTTTTTTAAAAGATTTTATTTATTTATTTGACAGACAGAGTTCACAAGCAGGCAGAGAAGCAGGCAGAGAGAGAGGAGGAAGCAGGCTCCCCGCTGAGCAGACAACCCGATGTGGAGCTCGATCCCAGGACCCTGGGATCATGACCTGAGCCAAAGGCAGAGGCTTAACCCACTGAGCCACCCAGGCGCCCCCAATAGCATATTTTTAAAAAAATATTTTTTTAAAGACTCTTTATTCATGAGAGGCAGAAAGAGAGGCAGAGGGGAACCCTAACATGGGACTCGATCCTAGGACCCTGGGATTGTGACCTAAGCCAAAGGCAGATGCTCAACCAACTGAGCCACCTAGGAACCCAATCCAATGGCAGATGAATGGCATTGTCCTCTGTGGCTGGATTCTGTTCTCACACCGAAATATGGCCACCAGTGGCTTTATCCAGCGTAAAAAAATACAGAGCTTTTCATAAGGAAATTTTGAAGTATAAAATATTGATTCATAGAAACAAAAGACATAAAGGAGAAAAGACTGATAGCCATCAATGGGTAAAAAATTAATAAATACATATTTTTGATCAAATGTATCCACTTTTAGTAATTATGGCAATGTAATTCCAATAGCTCAGCTTAATATACACTCCAGTCAATATGAAAGATAAAGTGCTGTACCAACGACCCATTTTTTCTTTGATTTAGCTTTTTTCCTTTTTTTAGTATATAAAATATATACATTTTAACATTTATATGATGTCATCAATAAAATACCAGTTTTATCTTCACTCCTGGGTATGAATACTCCTTGACTCATTTAAGGATATGAATTATACAAGCCACGGACTCTTCCTTCCCTATTACTTGGATGCTGACTTGCCTTTTGTATTTGCAATCTGTATGCTGAATAAATTGGTGTGTTTCTTTCCCTTGAAGAGGCTACATATTTCATACATATGTGGCAGTTGTAGGTACATATGTCTGCTGTAGGTACAACTCACATTCGTCGCAAGTAATTACATAGAAAGGGTTATAGTGAGCAAAGTGAGTTGATAAAAATGATAATGCAGGGCTCTATATTTATTCATTTGCAATGATATCCACATCAACTTCACTCAGTTTATAAATCTAAACATTAGTTCTCTTGCTGTCAGCACTTCAAACTCCACCTGGGATCAGTCAGCCAAGCTGTGCTTTCTGCCTCCTAGAATCATCATGCAAAATAAAGATTCTGCATTTGGAATGTAGCTGACAGGTTGGTTGATGATGCACCGGACAAAAAGGAATGCACTTTTCCTCCTCAGCTGTATAAGCTCCTCTGTTCCACAGGCTTATTTCTTTAGTAAGGAAAGCAGATGTGACTTAAGGAACAGGGACAAGGGGGTGGTAAAGAAGGAGCTCTCCTTCCGCAAGCACATTTTTAATTGCAGCATGTTTTCTTGGCTTATCTTACAAGGTATTAAAATTTCCTGGTGATCAATAGCTAATTAGGTCTGGTATTTTTATCCCCGAAAGAAAAAATTATATGCAAGTTTTGCATATTTAAATGCGGGAGGAATGTGATGACAAATTCATGAAATAATTTATTTTGTCCAGTGTCTATTTCTTTTCCTTTGAAATTTCACTTTTTTTTAAATACATTCTAAGTTTTATTTTGTTTTTCCTGCAGCATTGACTGTGGTGGTATTTATCAGGCTGTTTATTTTAAATATGCTAGTCATGTGTTACTTATCTCTGGAGCCTGGAATATTAAATTCATGAATTCTTCTTGACTTGAAGATTTGACGACCATTCATTCGTACATTTCTTCTTTTCTGTTGAATGTTTATATATCACAAAAAGTGTTACCGTTAAAACATGGCATTTATCTTTCCCTAAGCAAATAATGAGATATTGAAAAAATAAGAACTTCAAAAATAAAAGCATTATTCAGAATTAGATTCTTAGTTGTTTCTGTGTCAAAGAGGCAGACTTCGTTAAACAGAAATCCAGCTGTATTTGGTTCCATTGGGTATCTACAACTGTTACAGAGAAAACAAACCAGTAAGTTGATTCTATACATAGCAGCTAGAAACTCATCATATGGAGTTTTGGGTGTCTTTGCACATGGGCTTTAGCAAAGCTATGAATGGAAATGTTCCCATAAAAGAACTATGTCATTTGTATATTTGAAGCTTATTTTTGGATCATTCTCTCTGCTGTCTCTCCATCTCCTCTTTTCTCAAATACAAGTTAATCTGCTTATTTAGATTAGACAGCCGATCAAATAAGGCACCAAATAAGGGTCTGAATAGCCAAGGAGAGTTGGAAGTTACCCTGCTGTTGAAGATAGGAGAATAGACTAATAAAAGTAATGCCTTGGCAATATGTAGTCTATTTCCTTCCGTATTTTGCCTACTACATCAAACATAAAATCATCCTGGATACTGTATTATTGTCTTAACTCAGTAAATTTGTTATTAGATTAGAATTAACCTACATAATTTTTATGTTACTAACAAAAATATTTTTATGTAATTTTACTAAATCTTAAAAACGTCTCTCACCCAAGGAAGACACATCTCACAGATTTTCTAGAAATGTGTATCTCTAGATGTGTCTTGTAGGATCTCTTGTTCTTGCACTGACCCTTTGGAAAGTCAGTTCATTAAACAATTATTCTGGTCTGTGGTCTGAGCTTCTAATAGAACAAATTTAAAGAATCTAAAGCAAAGATAATAGTCTGACATAGAGTCAATGAGCTGTGTATTAGGAGGGGTTCACTGGCTGTGACTTGTGGTGAGTTATCTCCATCCCTAGTTTCTCATGCCATTGGGGTTCATATGATAGCACCCAGGGGAAATCCCTTCTTGTTCTTTCTTTCCTTTTGAACAGATAAGATTAGGGATGTTTTCATGGCTTTTTCTAACAACTGCATATTGGCAAAATCCACAAACTGATCTATCCTTGGAACCATAACAGTAATGGAAAGCAAAATAAAATAAAACAGATCCTGACTGCTTTGGTAAAAGAATTAGGGATTGGTGATAGATGGGGTTGTCTGGCATAGTGCCTGGTATAAATTGGTACTCGATAAATATGTGTTGAATGAGTGGAAGAGAAACAGTTACCAATAACGTCAGCAACTTTTAGGAATGGTCCTGTGATTCCTATTTTATTCCCAAAGGGGTCATTTAGTCATTCAACAATTATTTACTAGGCACCTAGCCCATGTAAAGCTATAATATCCACTCTAGGGAATACTAAAATGGATAAATCATAATATAATACAAACTGATAACCAAATTATCGTAAAATTTGCATGAGTACTAACAAAGTGGAAAGAAAAGTCTATGAAAGAGATTCAGATAAAGTTAATGTAAGGGCAATTATTAGTTATTTCCTGTTGTGGCTCATACACACAACCCGTACAGTGACTATCAATATACCCCCTCAATAAAATTATTAGTAATTCACTGCTTTGCGAAGTGCCTTCTACATGCCAGGTACTTTGCTTCTATTTTCCAGTTCACACAACAGTCCAGCATGGAAAGCATCACTGTCCTCATTTCATAAACGGAAATGGCAGCTCAGAGAGGTTAAGAAGAAAATTTTCTCAAAGTCATAGAGCTACTTAGCCCTAGATCCAGTGTCTCACGCTGCTGCAAGGGAAAGACCTAGTGAGTTCCTGCCTCTATTTTTCTCTTCTTTCTCCAGCCTAGACCCTCATTCTTAACAGCTCAACATGTACCTTCCAAGCCCCCCACTTCCATTCACCAACTCCTCTCTCTAGAAAGGAGAGAGTTAAGAAACACTAGTGTCATGCTCTGAAACTCCATTCCAGGGCTACCTCCAATGCATGTCTGGGAGAAATCAGAGTTCCGGGTTTCTTTTTGTCCCCCAAATCAGTCCCCACATGATCATTTCTGCCCTCTTGTAGCCAGTGCCCAAGTTGTACCTGGATTGTCTAGTACTCTAGTCCTTCTGAAACTGGAAACCTATCCGTGAACTCCAGCTAGGAGTCTGGGACTCTGGTACCTGGCAACAGTGTTCACCGCAAGTCTTCTGGCATTTTCCGCTTGGATCCCTTGGGCTTGCAGATTCTGTAACATGGTGGGGCTCCTGCTCACCTGTCCAACCTCACCTTCATCCCCCGTACCTCAGTCAGGCTGAACTACTACAAATCTCTGAATTTGGTCTGTCCATTTTCCCACATAGAACTTGGCATAAATTATTCCCCCATCGGGATATTTTGCCTCACTCTTCTCCTGTTTTCTGGGTTTGCTCTTATTTAGAACTTAACCTGGCTATCCGCTTCCTCCAGGAAATTGTTCTAGATTTTCCCATGGAACTCTAGGTTTGCTCCTCAGTCTCCTTCCTAGGCGAAGAGCCATTTGAGGCCATCAACATTGTATATCCAGAAACTAGCCAGAATTGGCACACTGCATACACTTAACAAATAATTTTTCACTGATATAAACCTACTCACAACACAATTAACAAAGACCATAAAAATCAAACAGGTAGCACTCGGATGACATTGATTTCCAGTTCTCTAAGATTCTTTGATACAGCAATTTTCCCTTTGACACAATATTCAAATATTCTAGCTGGCTCTTGTACTCTATTAGGCAACCATGAGAATTTTAGTTCTTGTACATGAGAATTTTAGGTCCCTCCTATTGGGGGAATTATTTCCACTCACAGTTATTGCGAGGGCTTGCAGAATACAAATAATGGTGTGATTGGCAGGTGTGAAATCCGGGACCTAGACAAGTGTCACATGCTGTTGTGATGAGCCTCATTAATGGAAGACTTGAACTTCTGTTCAAATTATAGTCCTACTGATTTAGAATGTCAACTTTTCAGGTATGTTGTTAATTAAGATGATTCTGTGTCTGTAAGTCTTATGTATGACAAAGCACTTATTGGAAATTCTAAAAATTAAGAAGCTATATGCCTAGGGAAAATGTCTGTCTTGCCCCACTCTGTGTCTGCACTGTGGGCCATCAATTTGCCGTGTCTCCAAGCAATGCCTTCTGAGAAGTGAGAGGATCTTTGTCTGGGAGTGGTAATGGTAAACTCAAAAGATGAAATGAGTACCTCGTGGGGCATGAAGCCATTGCAAAAGGCCTGGAACGCTATCAAAATGTGGTAAGAGTTTTCTTCTCAAAAGATTGGGAACATGTTGTTCTTTTATGCTTTGTGGAAGTCTACTGTGTTGCTGCCGTCCTTTAAATAAAATTGTCTCTCTTTTAATGGAAGGAAAGGATTTCTCTATTTTATGTTGAATTGTGTTCCTTGAGGCTGAATTTGCACAGAATGCTTTCTTAAATAAGCAATTCCTGACTGTCTCATTGGAAGAAAGCAAAAGAAGAGAAAGGTCACGTTTTCTGGCACACATAGGCTAGCACGAACATTCATTCTACATTCATTCACTCTGGTGAGATTTTTAGAAACCTGGATCACGCCAGGCACTGTGCTGGACACTGGAGACTGAGGTGGGCAGTGAGCAAGGCTCCATCACTGCTCCCAAAGAGCACTGGAGTCCCAGGAGTAAGGAGTGGAGGCGGTTGGCTGCCGTTGACCCGGGTGAGTTCTTCCTTTTGACCCAAGTCTTTCTTTCTGGATTCAGAAGGCAAAATGGCCCAACAAGAACAATGCAAGGAACAAAATCCTTTGTTCCCTTAGCTCCCTAATTTTCTTCTTAAATAACCTGGTAACTCTCAGGTGGAATCAGCAGATTCCTGATCTTTTGTGAGGGAAGATGTCATAAATTGCCACCTTGCCAGGAAACCTTAGGCACGTGTGACTACTTTCCACTCTGCTTGCATTCCCCGTGAGACTTCCGTGCTTGTATGAATTCCTGTATAGAGCAGCAGAGAGACATTTCATTCTTGGATGAACTCGGGAGAGGTGAATTAGCCTCCACATTTCAGACATATGAATTATTCTTCAGTCTCCTTTATAATATAAAGGGAAATATGTTTCATCCCATACAAATACATATTCAACCTTTTTTATTTAATTGAGTGCATGAACCAGTCTCCTATTCTATTTTTATTTACTTATTTGGTAGTTTTGAGGAAATTTCTCCATTTTACTAACCACTTTAAAATCCTTCTTCAGATTAAGATCAACATCTGAGGCTAGAATTTAAACCCCAGAAAAGGTAGTAAGTAAAGAATCTTTAATTTATGAAACTGAACAAGTTGACTTATCCAAACATCTCTAGGGCTTTAATGGGGGATATCTATAATTCTCTGAATTGTATTCCTTTCACAGTGATATTTTGTAATTCCATTCTATTACCCTTGCTTAACATTAATGAGATAAAAAGATCACATTATGGCGATTGATGTTCTTCAAATTGAATGCACGTTTCCATGTACAAAGCTGTCTGCTAATTTAAAAAACATAGCATGTAACATAGAATCATGACCATGGTCATCACTCAGCTGGGACCAGATAGCATTTTTTATCTATTCATTGGATTTAACAAGGCATGAGATGGAAGCAGAATACAAAGTGTGGGTAGATTATCCCATATCCCTCCTTTTGGCCAATTCTTGGCAATCTCAGCAAGGAAACTGAGGCTTCATGTTTCCATGGAAATAAACCTCAAGGTCAAAGGGGCATATGGAAGGTCAGACAATGACAAAGGAACATCTGAGAGGCCATCTGGATGAGTGACCTGACATAATTAGTCATTAATCCCACTCTGGGGAACAATAGAGCTGGCAGAGAGTGTGTTTGGGCTTTGATCGTGGTCTGGGTGATCTCATGGGGAAGAGGGAAAAAAGCTCCACTTGGTAACTAAGCAGATTACCCCGGCATGCTATTAACTAAAGACAGGGTGGCCGAGCAGGCCAGTGGAATACGCATTTTACATATTAGACTACGTTTCCCTTTACTTACCACAGGCCCCTCTAGGGCCATGTGGCTTTTGGATTAGCTTCTGGGTAGGATTTTTTACAGTTTACAATGGAAAGAGAGCAAGAGTCCCAAAATGCGTTGCTTAAAATTCTCAGGCAACAGATGGGAAGATAACTGGAGAGCCAACGGCATTAGCCAGCTTGGTTTACAGGTGTCAATATTTACTAAGCAAAGTTTGCCAGGGTGCCTTTTGGGAAAAAGCAGAGAGAATAGTTAATCGGTAAAACAATAGCAATCAGTCCGTTTTCTGTTTTTAGCAGAATGGTTAGAATTATAAGTTGCCTTAAATGGTAAGAAGTACTCATAGGCATCTGTCTTTCTCTTTGGTTCTTCTTTTTCATGTTTATTAGTCTTAGCTGACTTTGATCAGTTACCCCTCACATGTAGCTGGAATCCTCCTATTTGAAGAGCTGGTGATATTTTGAGATTGATTGTGTGCATTTCTGTAGGATGTGAACACGATAGCAGTCTTTACACGTGCATGTATTTTGGCACCTGCTGAAATCACCCTCTGCCCCCCACCCCGGGGAAAACTGATTATACTTGCTGTGTAAAGAATGGTGGCCAGATGAGGTAGTAAATATATTGGACCAGAGTCTCTTTATTAGAACAGCTTTTTGAAGAATGAAATTTAAAAGGCATTGTGAAGTTTTAAATTTTGAAACCAGAATCTGATTAGTCATTTGGGTGGTATATTCTGGTAAATTATGCATGGGGCGGTGGAAAGAGCACTGGGCTGAGAGTGGGGGGAGCTGAACGTATTGTTACCCTAACTCTGCTGCTAATTTGCTGTGCAATCATTTTGTGAGCATTTCTTCGTCTGTGAAAGGATAGGTCGTGCTGTATCAGGGATGACAAATATTCTCTTGTGATGCCGACGATGATAGGTTGGTAGTGGCTGCCTACTCATCCACTGAACATCGAGAATGACTCTGAGTGAGGGGGTATCTGTGCTTAGTGGGAAAGCGTGATTGGTAATATCTGCCATTGGCGTGGGAAGACAAGTGGCGTGAGTGCTAAATATGTGTATTTCCAGATCTGATTATCTTATATATCACTTCCTGTTCTATTTTAGAGAACTTGGGGGGGGGGGGTTAGTTACATAAATACTTTAAAAACTATCTAAAGTTGTGGTGCACATTATTGTCATTATTATTCTCAGTAGTAGTAGTAGTAACACCAGCGCTAACAGCAACCCAGACTCTCATTAGGTATGGTCCAGAAGTGATAGGGATGAAAAAATCAGATTAGCTTGGTTGCCAATATTTAACTCTATTTCTTCAAGTAGAATTTGGGCACCTAAATCACAGAATGCACTGACAAAATTAAGATGTCAAAGCAAGGCTGAATGTAACTAATGACAGAAAATAGCTCTTAAGTAATGCCATAGACAATTGTTCCTTGGTCATGCTTCTTCTTTCCATTAGAAAGGTGAATTCTGAAAGAACGTCTTGAAAACTTGAACTATGAATTCAGCTGGGTTTTGAATTGACTAATATCCTTGAAGTCCGCTCAGAGTGGCTAGACATGATAACACAGTTATAAGTCCAGGGACATGTCAAGTCCTGAGGAGAAGTGTGGCATACAGAGCTTTCAAGATTTTCTTTCTAGATTGCTTTTACTGAGAATAAAGTGGAACTGAACATACAAGATTTTGTCTTCCCTCCTTGTCCCCTCAATCTGTTACATCAGGAGTCTGTTTCTCTACTGACATGTTAATTCACATGAGTGATTTCCTTAAGCATTCCGGCCGATGTGAAAGATTTCTGAATTCCCTTCTGTGATTAGAAAGTACCTAAAATCACCATGAAATATAACTCGAGTTATATCATCATAATAGCTTGAGTTATTCAAGGGAGTATCCTAATATCTTTTATTTATGGAATGTCTACATGTGAGAATTTTATAACGGGAGTTTCAGGTGCTTAAAAATTTTTTAACACTCAATTTGCACTAAAACTCTGCTGATTCTTATAAGTTTGCTTAATCATGCTCATATTTAAGTCTGTGAGTTCTAGGATACCAAGTTGTCTGAAGACAGCCCCATTTGGGAAGAGCTGGAGTTTGCTTTTTCTGTCCACTCTCCTGGGTGTGCAGTTGCTTTTAGCTCTTTACTAGGGAAGTTCGCAAGCAGGGATTAATGTGCTTCACATTCTCTCTTTTCCACCAATTTTATTGCACTATAATTGACAAATAAAATTGTGAAGTGTTTAGAGTTCGCACCAGGGTGATTTGATATACAAATATATGGTCAAAGGATCTGCACCATTTTGAGCATCTTGTTAATTAACATAGCCATCACCTCATGTATTTATATTCTTCTTTCTTTCTTTCTTTCTTTTTTTGGTGAGAACATTTAAGTTTTACACTGTTAGCAAATTTCAATTATGTATAATACAGTGTTGTCAACCATCTTTGTTTTTTTAGTTTGTTTGTTTTGTTTTTTTACGTTTCACCATTTAATACTCAAAACCTTTAAGTAATACTTTCCCAGTACAGATATGTAACTCTGTATGCTCATCATACAGTTACTTTTTACATTGTTTCTTTTTTTTTAAGGTTTTTATTTAGGTAACCTCTACACCTAATGTGGGGCTTGAACTCACAACACTAAGATCCAAAGTCGGATGCTCTCTCAATTGAGTGAGCCAGGTACCCCTCTAATCATTATGTTTTACATTAAGTCTTCAAACCTCATTCATCTTAACAGCTGACAGTTTGTACCTTTTTACCAACCTCTGCCCTTTTCTTAACCACCCTCAGACTCTGGCCTCTGATTCTAGGAGTTTAACTTTTTTCTTTTAATTCCATGTGTAAGTGACACTCTGCAGTATTTGTCTTTCTCTGTCTGGTTTATAACACTTAGCATAATGTTTTCAAGGTCCAACCCTGTTGTTGCAAATGGCAAGATTTCCTTCATTTTCATGGCTGAAAAATGTTCCTGTGGGGATGGAGTGCGGGGGTGTGTGTGTATGAAAAGTCTTATATATATGTTTGGCAAGGATTCACAAAAATCCCAGAAAGAATTTCAGAAAAATCACACAAAAATTTACAGTAAATTCCAGAAATTGTATTACTATCCATATTTTTATTTCTGTAAGATTGGTTCAAATAGTATTCAAATGTCTCCATAGTTGAAAACTTCCATGAAAATATTTTCATCAGAAAACTAATAAAAAAATTCTGTTACTGTTGGTAAAATCTTCCAAGTTTTTTCTCCTATGAAAGTCTGAGAAAATGGCTGATGTTATTTGATCCATCACTTTAGAATGAGTGTCCAAGTCTGATAAAAATAATTGAGACATTCAAACATGGCTCTTTGACTTCTTCTGATGATGAACTAGAAGTTCATCTGTCCTGCCACTCTTCTTCAAAATTTGATTCTTTTTTCTATGAAATAATTAATGGCTTTTTTTGTAATTTCTGTGGACCAATCGAGGAATGATTTTAAAGCTTGATGTTTTTAATGTTTATTGTTCAAGGCATATGCCAGCTGCTTGTAAATATTTCTTTGCATCTGATTAACCTCATTTATAACTTTATGATAGAAAAAAATTTTTTAGAAAAGAAAAACTTATACAGCCATTGCTGTTTATTTCATATTTATGCTTAGTTAGAGGACTGTGTAGCATTCTAGGGGTTGTAAACACCTATTACACTGGAAATGAGCTCAAAGGATTTGAACCTGTTGTTAAATTTCACCTGTAAGTTGAGCTTACATGCATAACTAAGTCTGTGTAGGTTAAAGGATAGCTCTAAAACTGGGAACTCTTTGTGTCAACTTCCATGTAGGAAACAATGCTTACTGAAGGCTAACTAACAAAAATTCATTAATTTAAAGCTTTCACATATATCATGAAAATCAACACCAATCACAGTTGTTTGGAACTTAGACAAACAACAGATTTGAGGGAGAAGTGTTTTTATCACTAATGTTAAGAATTCTCCATTTGAGGTAATAATGAAAAGTGGACTAATTTTTTTGTTGGCTTTATTATTTAAAAAAAATTCTTTATAATAACCCCCCCCCCCCATAAGCCTCCTAATTTCCAGTGCTCAGGGCTGATCATTTCTCCTCCTGCCCTGGATACTGAGTGTGCTGAGGGCAACCTCCATCACAGGGCAGTTTCTTCCCACCACGCTCTTGAAGTGTGAAATGTCTTGAGGATTCTTAACCCAATGAGCAAGAAAATTATAGGGATCTTAATATAGTAGATGCAAATTGTTTCCCAAATTATTGGGACATAATTGGTATCAATACTTCCAATTCCTCAACTCTTTTCTTTTTGTCCCATGGATCTCACATGTGATTAAATGGTAAGGCCAGCTACCCTCTTTATGTATAGTTTCTTAATCATAATTTTTTCACTTTCCCAGCAAAGCACAGATCTGCTTCCCACCTCATCACAGGACCACCTCTCTACAGTTAATTTTTGCAGTTCTCTCCAACGTATTTTCTATTGCTCCATTTGACTATAGTATTCTATTTTTATAATTTATATTAGCTTCTTAGTACATTCAACAAATCCATCAAATCCAAATTTCATTGAACAAATACAAAATTTGTCACTCTACTTTTCAGAGAAGCTTTCCCAGATCCCTGGGTAGAATTAACTCCTTCCCTCATTGAGATACCAAACAGTATTTTTTTTTCCCTGACTCCTCTAATTGTAGTTATTACCATAATTGCCATAATGATTTCTTAAACGTATTTTTTTTTTCCCCTAGCATGTGAACTATAGAACAGGAAACCTTTTTGTTCTCTCTCCAACATCTTGTACTGCTTGAGATGGAGTGAGTGATAATAAATTATTTTGAATAATGAATAAATGAAGATTTAAATTGGTCTTGTCTAAGACCAACTCAACACAATCTTCACATCCTATAGATTTTTTCCAAATATACACCCCTTTTCTTCCCCAAAATCATACATTGACTTATATTTAATTAATAACATCATATTTCCAGGCAATAATTTTTGTCTTATCATGTAAATATTCCACACCTTTACCTGCACTTAGGTCAGAATTGTCAAGTCCCTGACAATCAGACGGCTTGGCTGTCAGGGGTGTAGCATAGCACCCAACATGATACTAACCGATACAAGCCATTTCAGGCTTTTGAAACCAAATAATAACAACTGGTGGCTCAAGAAGGAATCAGAGAGAGTCAAATGAACCAGAAGATAACAGACTTTGTTGTTGGCTCATCTGGATAAGAAAACACATTCTTTCTCGACAGTATTTAAGACACAATGCATTTGAATGTGAGATCATGGTTTTTTTAATTCATATTCTTTGTTGATAGGCCTTGCTTATTTCATTGACAGATGTTTTGGATTTCTCTGATAATATACTTCATTAGAAAGTGAAAAGCTAGATAATTACAGTTCTTCATGGTATACTTGAGTGCTTGTCATCATTGAACAATTTCCTGCAAGAAACAACTATGAATATAGTACTCAGTTTAATGCTAAGAAATACAGAAACACTATATAACATGATGGTTTCATGAGGCTAATGATCTTTTGCAGGGAGATATGGCATATGTAGGGAATGATCTGAAAATAATGCAGGGATGTAGAGTAGTATTAAATCATGTAATACAGGCTCTTTGTACTAGCTTGGACTAGGGAGTATTGGGAGAAGATTCTCTATGGGTCTGCAAAGTTTCTGCATATCTTGCAAGCAGAGACACTGAC
Organism: Meles meles; assembly: GCF_922984935.1. Classification (NCBI taxonomy): domain Eukaryota; kingdom Metazoa; phylum Chordata; class Mammalia; order Carnivora; family Mustelidae; genus Meles; species Meles meles. The sequence goes on from NC_060070.1 coordinate 31,784,385, forward strand.
TGCCTTTGTTCTAAATTATCCTTTCAAAGGTGTTTGTATTGTGAACAGACTGGAAGATAAAGATAGTGTCTTCCTCTGGGGTAAAGAACAGGCTTGTTTATAGCCATTATAAAAGATTTGGGTTACCTCTGCTCAGGATTTCTCTCATGTAACACAATCCACTGCATGTTTAGGCATTGATTTCTTTCTCTCTGTGGAACTTGGGAACGAGAAAATGTAATGCAAGTATAATGATACTCGGAATGCTTGCTGCGCTATGAGTAATACAGTCCTTCATCTCTGATCCCAGAGTCTCATGTCCTCTGGCAGCACCTATGAAATTATGACAGGCTAATTTGTAAGCTTGCAAGTAGGGTAATGTCTTGAGAACTTTACAGCTCTTGACAGAGACTAGGAACAAACTTTATGGGATAAATACGATTAGAACTGTACATAAAAAATGAGTATGGTTTGGTAGGGAAGGAATGTTATTCACCAAATAAAGAACTCTATAAAGTGGGCTCAGATTTTGTAGGTTCTTAAATCAAATGAGGTGGTTGGATTTGTTCTTACATATTGTATATTTTTTAGGAGGGTGAGCAGATGAAAACGGTGTTTTAGAAACATCGGTCTGTGTATTAGAAAGGAGGGGAGAGAGAATCTAAAATCATGGAGGCCCATTAGGAATTGTAGCAATCTTCTAAGTGTACCATTATTGGGAGTGAACATGACAAAATTGATATAGAAAGAGAGGGAATGTAAGAGAAGACAAAAAAGTAATAGAAAACTATAGCTTCTTATCTAGGTTAAGCCTTTCAGTGACTAATGGTGAGATGAGTTTTAAAGTCAGATAATACTAGCAGTGATCTTAATCTAGTTATTTAACCTTTCTGAATCTTAGTTTTTGGCAATAAAAACATCTACTGCACACCTGCTATTATAACAATGAAAAAATGTCAGTGAACGTGAAAAGTCTTCATTCTGCAGCAGTCTCAATCAAATAATGAAAATAAGGGGTAGGATAGGAAATAGCATATTTTGGTAAAAGTTGTTGATTTTAAGCTGGATGCTTTTACCAAGTCATTCATAGAGAAAGGATTTGATTATTTCAAGGTAAGGAAAGTAAAGAATAAAATTATATTTAAGAAAATTTGATTAACAACTGTGTAATCAATTAAACCATAGGAGAAGAAAAGCCTTTATTAGTGGTGGGTCGTGGGGGTAGATTTTGCTTTGGATACACTAAGATTATCACTTATAAGTCACAAAGATAGTATCTTTGGTTTGTTCCTTCTTTCTTTCTCTCTCTCTCTCTCTCTCTCTCTCCTTTTTTTGGTTACTCAAGAAGAAAAGGGAAAAGAATAGAAAAACCATCCACTGGACTGTTATGTGCCAAGACCCTGAACTGGTCCTTTGCCAAGTTCTCCCAAATGAATGACCTTCTTCATGGATTTCTGGACTCTTTGTTCCTTTTATTCTTTACATCTCATGTTTATGCCTATTTCCACTTTTTTTTAAGATTTTATTTCTTTATTTGACACAAAAAGAGAGATCACAAGTAGGCAGAGAGGCAGTCGGGGTGGAGGGGGGAAGCAGGCTCCCTGCTGAGCAGAGAGCCCGATGCAGGGCTTGATCCCAGGATCCCGACCGAGATCATGACCAGAGATGAAGGCAGAGGCCTCAACCCACCCCATATTTCCACTTCTCACCGTGTCCGTCACACAACTATTAGAGAAAGAAGAGAGCATCAAGTACAAATCAAGCTGTTTTGTTTCTTCTTAGCACCCTTTGAAAAGGCTTTGCTTGTAAAAGGATCGGAATGAGATCAGGCCAAGAGCCCATGAATTTCAGAATCTTACCCATCGCTGCCATCCAGCTTTCTACACTAAGCACTTTGACCAGGTTGCGTGCTCTCTAGCCTAGGACTTCCCTATAGCCTCTACTTTAATTTTGCTTCTCTGTCTTTCTATAGACTTATGTGTTTAACACGATCTTAGTAAGTATCCCTGAAAAGCAACTGATCAGTCATTAGTGAACAGAGAGACAAAAGAGAACAAAAAGGTTCAAATATTGCACATTAAACATTTGCAAAAATTAGTTACTTCTTATTTTGAGAAAAACTTGATATTGGCCTTCAAGCTCTAGAAAGAATAAATAAGGGAAAACATTTATTGAAATTAAACTTATATCCCTGGACTTATCAAATAACTAGGAAGCACTCCACTAATAAAGTGAGACTGTGCAGCCTGGGAGACGTGGGTAGTGTCATTCCCCAACTCCAGCACACACTCGCTTCCATTTCTGCCTGGATTTCTCTTCATAGCACTTACCACTTTCCAAAATATCATTCACTTATTTGTTATATTGTCTGCCTCTTTCTGGTGGAATGCAAGTTCTACAAGAGTGGGCATGCACCAAGGGATAGAATTTGATTTTGTTTCTTTTGTTCTCTATATCTCTGGCACCCGGGATAGTCCCTGGCCCAGAGTAGGCACAAGGAAACAGTTGTTGAACCATTGCAAATACGGAGACAAAAACACAGGGGAAATAAAATGATGTAAAGTATGGGGGCTACCAGGATTTCCTCAAATTAGCAGAATTCTTTTGTTTCTTAGAAAGAAAAAAAGATGGGAAGAAGGATGAAATGCATAAGTCAAGATGGCAGAGTTGAGAATGTGCCATCAGTACTGGTCCCTAGCATCTACGACCTCTGCTTTTACATGTTGCTCTCGCATGCTAAGGCAGGACTCCTTAAACACATTGTGAGAAGCCAGAGAGTATGAGCAGGACAGTTCTGCTCCAGCCCCGCTGGAGTGGGTTCCCCGATCCAGTCTTCCCCACTAGCACCTTTTCTGCCAGTCCATACGACGTTCCCAGGCACATTCAGTGCAGAGCGCTCCAGAATGCTAAAAACTCCCTGTGCTTCTTTTTAAAGGGGGAAACTTCTGTGTGTGTGTGTGTGTGTGTGTGTGTGTGTGTGTGTGTGTGTGTGTCTAAGTTATATTTTTTATCTCTTACTCAGGAAGGATTGTCTCCCTTATTCTTATTTGACCTGTGATTCGTTTCTTCTTTTATTCCTATCAGACATATTTAATCTTCCACTTAAACCTGATTCTATTTCTTTTTTTTTTTTTTCCTGATTTCTTTAACAAATCTTGCATAGGACTTCTCCAAGAGAAGGCCATTTCCTATGGCCCCAGTTCTCATCTCTTTTTTTTTTTTTTTAAAGATTTTATTTATTTATTTGACAGAGAGAGATCATAAGTAGGCAGAGAGGCAGACAGAGAGAGTGAGAGGGAAGCAGGCTCACCGCTGAGCAGAGAGCCCGATGTGGGACTCGATCCCAGGACCCTGAGATCATGACCTGAGCCGAAGGCAGCAGCTTAAACCACTGAGCCACCCAGGTGCCCCAGTTCTCATCTCTTATTGCCATATCATGTGGTGGATCTTGGACCTCAAACTGCATAATTCAGCCAGCAGATGCATTTCTTTTTTTTTTTTTTTTTTTTAAGAGAAAGAGTGTGGAGAGGGGAAGGGAAGAGGGAGAGGAGAGAGAGAGAATCTTAAGCAGGTTCTACTCCCAGTGCAAAGCCCAAGGTGGTGCTGCATCTCAGGACCTTGCGATCATGACCTGAGCTAAAATCAAGAGTCAGGGGCGCCTGGGTGGCTCAGTGGGTTAAAGCCTCTGCCTTCCGCTCAAGTCATGATGCCAGGGTTCTGGGATCCCGCATTGGGCTCTCTGCTCGGCAGGGAGCCTGCTTCCCTTCCTCTCTCTCTGCCTGCCTCTCTGCCTACTTGTGATCCCTGTCTGTCAAATAAATAAATAAAATCTTAAAAAAAAATGAAATAAAATCAGGAGTCAGATGCTTAACCGACTGAGCCACCAAGATGCTCCTATTTCATCTGGTTTTGAAGACTTTTAAAAATTGGGAAGTCCCACAGAAAGCTGTGGATTTCTAGTTACTTCTGCAAAATCAGAGTTGGGCATTAGTCTGCTTTATCATAGACTATCATCAGCTGTAGTTGCCATGACATGGCTTGGACATGTTCCATTTCACCACCTGCCCTTCTTTTCTGCTCCAGCTGGCATTGATGATCCAGGTCACTGTTTCAACCAAAAGACATTGGCAAAAGAGTGGGGCAAGGATGTGCCAGGTCATATTCCCAATGACCTGATTACTAATAGCTGCTCCTTTTAAAAGACCTAGATCAAGAAACTTCTGCTCTATGACATTGACTTGCTCTTCTCCATGAAAAAAAAATGCATTCATTCATTCTCAGACATTTACTGAGGATCTAGTAGGTGCTGAGCAGTGAGGATGCAGCAGTGAAAAGTTTAGGGAAGTGTACAGAACCGGGGATATATATATTTGACAGTCATTAGCATCAGATGGCATTTAAGCCACCAGATGGGAAAGTGTCACCAAGAGACAGAGTGTGCATGGAGGAAAAAGGGAGAAGTCCTTCTTGTTTTTTTTGTTTGTTTGTTTTTGTTTTTGTTTTTACAGTCACTGTTCATTACCTCTGCTTTTCTCATGGCATTTTCATGATATGTGGTAAAATTATCGATTTTTCTCTGTATAATCACTTTAAAAAATTCTCCAGTATTTATTTCAAAATAATTAAAACCTATGGAAAGGTTGTCAAACGGTACTATGGATAGCCATATACCCTTTCCCTACGTCACTGCATTGGTGCATTGTTAACACTTCATCGTATGTGCTTTCTCTCTCCTTCCACCCCAGCGCTCTCCCCGTCCCTCCCTCTCTCTCTCTCTCTCTGCCCTATTTGAGAATTATTTGTGAACATCACTATGTTTCACTCCTAGATACTTCAACATGCATCTCCTAAGGATAAGGACATTTCCTTTACAACCACAATCAGAAAATTGAATATTGACACTATTATCAAATATGCGTGTCCCTATCCAAATATCCCCACACTGGTAAATAATTTCTTTTATAGTTTTTGTTTGTTTGTTTTTTGGTTTTAGTATCCAGTCAAAAATCACTTGTATTTAGTTTTATATCACTTTTGTCTTATTTAATTTAGAATAATTTCCTAGTCTTTTGGTGGGGGGATAGGGAAGTATAGACAGGAAGATTTTGTGTTGTTGTTTTTTAGAATTCTGGACAGTTGTTTTCAGAATGTCTGTCCATTTTAATTTGTCTCACCTGAGTTTCTTTATGATCAATTTAGGTTAAACATTTTTAGCAAGACTATTACATAGATGATGTTGTATATTCCTCATTGAATCACATCAAAGGCACACGGTGTCAGTTTTTCCTATTGTTGCTGAATTTGGTAATCTAGTAAGAGAGTGTTTCTCAATTCAGTTTCTCCATATATTGCTCCCAACAATGTTTCATTCAATATTCTAGTATCCAAGGATGATCCTAATTGAATAAATTATCTTTATAGTGCTAGTAATGATGACTTTCTGTTTTCATCATTCCTTCTACATTTATTAGGTGGTTTTTTTTATTGTAATAAGAAACCTTTTTTTCTTTTCTCCTCTTTCAAGAAAAAAAAAGCTTTTAAAGTATCAGTTTGGATTCATAAACTTTTAAGAAACATTTCATGTCTTTTCTTCCATGTCTGCCATTCATTTTGATTCTCAGAAGTAATTATTTATTTACAAGCTGTTTCCCATTTAAATGTGAGCCTCTTGAATGTGAGTCATAAAATCATGTCTTGTGGATTTTCCCCCATTGTTTAACACACATAGAAACCTACAGATGTTTAACAAATGAATGAATGAATGTAACTGCCAAATTATCTATCAAATTTGTTCATAGTTTTTAGCAATTAAAGCAATGAGATACTACTTATTATTTATCAATTGGCAAATATTAAGACATGTATCCATATTTTGCATTAACATGTGTAAGGGTTTTATTTTTTAAGATATTATTTATTTATTTTAGAGAGAGAGAGGGAGAGAGAATGAACGGTGGGGAGGGGCAAAAGGAGACAGAGAGAGAGAGAAGTGGTCTCCCTGCTGAGTAGGAAGCCCTACTTAGGGCTCCATCTCAGGACCCAGAGACCATGATCTGAGCTGAAGACAGATGCTTAGCAGACTGAGCCACCATGACTTGGGGCATATTCATCCTATGCTACTGGAGGATAATTTAGTAGCATGTATTAAAAGTTCTTAAGGAATAATGGCTAAGCCTATGATGGAAATGATTAGAATTAGAACACTTTCTAGTTTATAAGGAATAGATAAAAAATACATTCCTTTCAATTCAATAATTCCACTTCTAGTGGTATCAGAGATGCATTTTGAGACATCAAACCAATGTTTTATGTGGCAATCCCCCTTTTAGAGCAGTTTGGCAGCTGACCCATGCAATGGATCAGTGGAATTCATTGCCTTGTGGAAGTGGGGTGGGAAGCTGCCAAGAATAAGGGAATCATTGCTTGACTTTAAATTTCACAACAGAGGTTGTGAATCCATTGTGAATTAAAAGGCTAAAAGCAAGTACTTTTGATTTTCAAAAGCCAGACTTTAATGAGAAATGGGAAAAGTTTGTACATCTCAAATGAGTCAGAGCTTAAAAGAGTTACCACAGAATAGATGATAAAGCAGGAAAAAATCCAGATTATTATGTAAGCCTTTCCTAGGGCAAGAGAGAAGAAACCAGAGAGAAGAGAGGGAAAGCATGGAGTCAAATGTCAATGTCCTTGTTTCCACCCTTCAGGTTTGAACATCACAGAAAGGGGGTGTTGTTGTTTTTTTTTTCTTTTAATTTTTATTTATTTTTTAATTTCTTTTCAGTGTTCCAGAATTCATTGCTGTATGTGCAATCCATGCTGTATGTGCCCTCCATGATATTCACCACCAGACTCACCTAACCTCCCACCCCCCCCCACCCCTCCAAAACCCTCACATTGTTTTTCGGAGTCAATAGTCTCTCATGGTTCGTCTCCCCTTCCAATTTCCCCCAACTCCCTTCTCCTCTCCATCTCCCCATGTCCTCCATGTTATTTCTTATGCTCCACAAATAAGCGAAACTATATAATAAATGACTCTCTTTGCATGATTTATTTCACTCAGCATAATCTCTTCCAGTCCCATCCACGTTGATAGAAAATTTGGGTATTCATCCTTTCTGATGGAGGCACAATACTCCATCGTGTATATGGACCACATCTTCCTTATCCATTCGTCCGTTGAAGGGCATCTTGGTTCTTTCCACAGTTTGGTGACTGTGGCCATTGCTGCTATGAACATTGGGGTACAGGTGGCTCTTCTTTTCACTACATCTGTATCTTTGAGGTAAATACCCAGTAGTGCAATTGCAGGGTCATAGGGAAGCTCTATTTCTAATTTCTTAAGGAATCTCCACACTGTTCTCCAAAGTGGCGGCACCAACTTGCATTCCCAGCAACAGTGTAAGAGGGTTCAGAAAGGGAGTATTTTGAATGGGAAACCAATGCATGCATTCTGTTTTTCATTTGCTACCCTTTCAAGAGATTGCTAAGTGTCCTATGCCAATAGGAGAGTAGAAATGGCAACATGGCCAGGTTAAAACAGAGAAGGGTCAGGTCTCCATGGGCTGTCCGTGATGGCAACAACCAGAGAATGTAATAGGCCCAAGGAAGAATTCTGGACACAACTGTAAATTAGAACTGTGCGTCTTTCAAAGCATCATGATGGTAGCAGACAAAGGAAAGACCCAAAGGTGGACTCAGAGGGTGACCACGAGGGTGCTGAGGGTAGGGCATGGACAAGCTCCCAGACCTAGAACTTGTTCTAAAATAATTTTTGAAAATGGTATTTTTAGACATTTCATAGGTTGCAAATACTTTCAACATGTATAGTAAAGTTTTTGGTCTTAAAACATTTTCGTATACATTATTTTTAAAATATAAGGACAATTGATGTGAAGTCTCACATTAATCCTCCACCAAAAACATATATAATTATTAAATTCCAAAGGTTGAGTCATGAAACATTTGGCAATCATATTATTTATATTTGAAAAAGATTGAACTGACTTATATATTTTATATCCCTATATTTGTTTCTTTGTCCAGGTTTAAGAACCAAACTATAAGAATGTCTTCCCATTTGTAACTGGTCACAAGAGTATTACATTTTAGGGTTGGTTAACTCCATCTGTTATGAAGTCCCATGCTTAATGAAGTTAATACTTTCTACTTTGTTTCACTTAGTTTAAAGGAAAGAACAACTTAATTTTTACTACATAGTTGGTCAGGGAAATTTAATTCTGGCTCTCAGAAATTTCTTAGACTTATTGTGATGGTCTAAGATCATAGCAAGGTCTGAAAGGAGTTTTGTGGTTGTTTGTGGGGGTGTGGGGGTGGAGGGGAGTAGATCATTTAAATATTGGAATTTAACAGTAAGTTTCTGTTCCATGTCCTACCCATCAAATAACAAATGAGTGAATAAGATGTGATTGACTAGCAAGCTGTACCTGTGTCAAAACTTAGAGAATTGCCAATGTGCACAGTCCTCAAATGGCTATATTTTCTCCTTTTGGAATGCTATGCACAGTTTGAGAAAGTTCAATAATGAAACATCTTCATCTTTTGCCTTTGTTGTTTATTTGGGCTTTTTTGTTGCTGTTGTTAAAGTAGATGTGCCTTTAAGTTTTGTTTATCCTTTACAATAGACTTTTTTGCTTCAAAGAAACAAAGCTAATAAAAATCTTACAAAAGGGGGAGGAGTTAAGATTGTGGAGGAGCAGGAGGACCCTGAGCTTGTCTCATTGCTTAAACACAGCTGGATAGTTATCAAATTATTGTGAACACTCAAGAAATAAATCAGATCAAAAGGATCTGGGAGAGCAAAAACTGCAAGTCTACAAGTAGAAAAGTGACCACCTTTTGAGAGGTAGGAGATGCTAAGTCCACGTGGGGAAAGCATAGCTGTGGGAGCGGTGAATGAGGGGAGGGGGTTAGGGAGGCTACCACAAAATATTAGAAGCAACAGAGGTGCAGTAGAGAGTACAAATCTGAACTTGTAAGTTCACTACCATGCGGGATGTACCTAGATTCAAGGTGTTCAGGTAGCAAAGACAATCCCAGGAGCGACAGGGAGGTCTGAGGATCCCCTGGGTCACAGGAAGAATGGGTGGCATCAAGGTACTACACTGTTCCCAGGCAGAGGAGCTGGGAGGTTCATAGAGAGTAGCAGGTTTTGGTGCGGACTTTCTGCTATTAAATGCGAACCACCAGGCAGTGGTGTGAAGTTTTCCTGGGATGCGGGCAAGCGTGGCGATATCCCCCCCGGAGGAATAGCGTGGGTCAGTGCCAGGGCGTCCTGGAAATTTGGAGTTTGTGAAACTCGGTCATGCGCCTGAGACAAAAAGCCTCCGACATGGGAAAAATGAATTCAGGGTTCAGACATAAACCAGGGAAACAAATAGGGTGATTCATTGGTTTTCTGGGGGCTCACTGAGAAGTGGGGTCACAGATTTTCAGCTCTGGGCTTAGAGGACAGGATTTTCATCCCTTCCGCCAATTAGAGCTGAGAGTCTTCTGCAAACCAGCGAGCAAACCAGCGCCACCTAGTGGAGTCCCCGACCTGCTTACACAAGCCCCACCTCCAGTACCGGAGAGAAGCAATTCCACTGAGAATCAGCACCCCCAGTCTCCTCCCCCAGAAGACCAATACAAACAGCTAGCTCACAGCAAGTCTGCTGATGGTAGAGGGCTGCAGTGCTTCAGCTCTAGAGGAAATAGGATTGAGCTTCCTTTTTACTCTTATTCTTTATTTTTTTCACTTGTTTTCTTTTATTTTCCAATTCCTTTTTAAATTGTTATTATTAAAAAATTATATGTATGTGATTTTCATTTTTGTCTACTTTCATTTATTTTATTTTATTTTATTTTGGGGGGATCTAGATTCGTTTAATAAGCAGACCCAGAATCTAGTGGTGTTTTTAGCTTTCTTGTTTTGTGGGTTTTTTTTTTTTCTTTTTCTTTGCTTTTCGCTTTGTTTTTGTTTTGTTTGTTTGTTGTTCTTCTCTTTTTTTCTTTTCTGGACAAAATGATGATATGGAAGAATTCACCCCAGGAGAAAAAAACATGAGGTAGAACTCACAGCCAGGGATTTAATCAATACAGATGTAAGTAAGATGTCTGAGCTAAAATTTAAAACAGTTATAAGGATAATACTGGGCTTGAAAAAGAGCATAGAAGACACTAGAGATAAAAGAATTAAAATCTAGTGAGACTGAAATTTAAAATGCTATAACTGAGATACAAACATAAAAGGAAGCCATAAAAATGAGAATGGATGAAGCAAAAGAGCAAGTCAATGATGCAGAAGATAAAATTATGGAAAATATTGAAGCTGGAAGAAAGGTAATGGACCAATGGTAGAATTAGAGAACTCTGTGACTTAGTAAAATGCAGTAACATTCATATCATAGGAGTCCCAGAAGATGAAGAGAAAGATAAGGGGGCAGAAGGCTTAGTCAAATAAATTACAGCCAAAAACTTCCCTAATCTGAGGAAGGACACAGACATCAAAATCCAAGAAGCACAGAGAACTCCCATTAAATTCAACAAAGCCAGACATCACCAATGTACAGCACAGTCAAATTCACAAAATGCACAGACAAGAAAAGAATCCTGAAAGCAGTAAGGGAATAAAGGTCCTTAACCTACAAGGAAAGACAGATCAGATTTGCAGTGTCTCTGTCCGAAGAGACTTGGCAAGCCAGAAAGAAGTGGAAGGAGATATTCAACGTGCTGAATGGGAAAAATATGCAGCCAAGAATTCATGATTCAGCAAGGTTGTCATTCAAAATAGAAGGAGAGATAAAGAGTTTTCCAGACAAACAAAATCTAAAGGAGTGACCACTAAACCAGTTCTGCAAGAAATTTTAAAGTGGACTCCGAGTGGAGAAAAAAAGACTAAAAGCAACAAAGACGAGAAAGGACCAGAGAACATCACCAGAAGCACCAATTCTACAGATAACACAATGACACTAAATTCATATCTCTCAGTAATCACTCACATTCACTGAATATTAGAGTGAATTTATACTCTGAAATGTAAATAGACTAAATGTGCCAATCAAAAGACCTAAGGTATCAGAATGGATAAAAAATTAAGATCCAGGGGCACCTGGGTGGCTCAGTGGATTAAGCCTCTGTCTTAGGCTCAGGTCATGATCTCAGGGTCCTGGGATCGAGCCCCATGCCAGGATTTCTGCTCAGCAGGGAGCCTGCTTCCCCCTCTCTCTGCCTGCCTCTCTGCCTATTTGTGATCTCTGTCAAATAAATAAAATTCAAAAAAAATTAAAAAAAATTAAGATCCATCTATATGCTGCCTACAAAAGACTCATTTTATTCCTAAAGGCATTGCAGATTGAAAGGAGGGGATGGAGAACCATCTATCATGCTAATGGACATCAAAAGAAAGCCTCAGTTACTGTACTTATATCAGACAAACTAGATTTTAAAATAAAAACTGTAACAAGAGATGAAGAAGGGCATTGTATCATAATTAAGGGTCTGTCCATTAAGAAGATCTAACAACTGTATCATTTATTCTTCTCCTATCAAGACAAGATGGGATTGGGAGGGAGACAAACCATAAATGACTCTTAATCTCACAAAACAAACTGGGGTTGCTGGGGGGAGGTGGGGTTGGGAGAGGGGGAGGGGGTTATGGACATTAGGGAGGGTATGTGCTATCGTGAGTGCTGTGAAGTGTGTAAACCTGGCGATTCACAGACCTGTACCCCTGGGGATAAAAATACATTATATGTTTATAAAAAAAAATTGGAAGGGGAGGTGAACCATAAGAGACTATGGACTCTGAAAAACAACCTGAGGGTTTTGAAGGGTCGGGGGTGGGAGGTTGGGGGAAGAGGTGGTGGGTAATAAGGAGGACACGTATTGCATGGAGCACTGGGTGTTGTGCAAAAACAATGAATACTGTTACGCTGAAAAAGTAAATAAATTTAAAAAAATAACAAAAATAAAAAATAAATAAAATGCATATATCATTAAAAAAAGAAGAAGAAGAAGATCTAACAACTGTAAATATTTATGCCCCCAACTTAGAAGCACCAAATAGATAAATCAATTAATAACAAACATAAAGAAACTCATTGATGATTACACAATAATAGTAGAGGACGTTAACAAACCCCTTACAGCAATAGGTAATCTAAGCAGAAAATCAACAAAGGAACAATGGCTTTGAATGACACACTGTCAATAGATGCAGAAAAAGCATTTGACAAAATGCAGTATCCTTTCCTGATAATAACCCTCAAAAACATTGAGATAGAAGGAATGTATTTCAACATCATAAAAGCCGTATATGAAAGATCCACAGCTAATATCCCCCTCAGTGGGGGAAAACTGAAGGCCTTTCTCCTAAGGTCAGGAACAAGACAAGTATGTCCATTCTCACCTTTACTGTTTAACATAGTACTGGAAGTCTTTCTCTCCCTCTGCCCCTCTTCCCACCTCTCTCTCTCTCCAAAGAAGAAGAAGAAGAAGAAGAAGGAGGAGGAGGAGGAGGAGGAGGAGGGGGAGGAGGAGGAGGAGGAGAAGGAGGAGGAGGAGGAGAAGGAGAAGAAGAAAACCAGCTTTAGAAGAGAGGCCATGTGTGTCCTGTTCAATGGCATGAGCAAGAGCTTTGTACATAGTAGGTTCTACATAAATGAGCAACGGCTTGGCACATAATAAGTTCATAAATGATGTATAAACAATGAATGAATGAATGATGCTCTGATATAACCTTTGCAGAAAACTCTATAAATTTCCTAGGCAAATTATCTTGCTGTAATAATAGAAAGCATTTATAAAAACCAAACAAAGAGAAAGCATTAAAAAAAAAAGTTTTAATGAAGTGGTTCCCATGGGAGACTGAAGGCCCTCAGCTTCTCCATGTTCTCTGTTGGGGAAAGGCGCTATCCTCACCTTGGCATAGTGCCAAAAGAGAGGAAGGGCGTCTAGGACCATTCCTGAAGAGATGGGTTAAAATCAGGACCAGAGGGCGATGTCACCTGATGAACGAGGCTGCTGAAGAAGTGATGCCCAGGAAAGCCACGCTACAAGTTCTCAGGGCACCCAAGGTGGGGAGGCGGGGGATAGCAGGTGATCCTTGCAGATCTGCTCATAAGTAAGGCAGGCATGGGGGCTGGGGGGTCTGAAGCCTTAGTGATTTCACTTGTGGGGCTGACAAGTATGGAAATTATTATAAATTTTAAAAACCGTAACTATTGTTGTGCCATCTTTTAATTTTATTCCCCAGGTTGGCGTATTCTGGCCAACTCCACTGCATATTTTCAGAAGAAAACCTCCCACCCCAAAACCACAACTTTAAAACACAAATATCTCCAGGGTGCTACAGTTACAGTCCTCTCTGTTTGAATTCAGTACCCCATTTTTAAAATATATCCTCTCCTCTCATAATTTAAAAACATTTCAAAAATAAATCGATCATTTTTATGGGCATGATTGCTCATCCTTTTGTGTCTCTGAAAGAATTAACTTTGGGTAGCAAAAGCAACACTGTTTGTGCTTCTAATGTTCACAAAGTTTTTCTTTGAACTCAGAAGATCTTCAGAGTCAGATTTTAACTTCAGCTTTTGAAGGCTTTTTGCCCCTATTAATTTCTATTTAAGCGATTAAATGTATTTGTACGGTTTAACTCTAGTCTTTCTATTTGGGAATAATAAAGGTAATAATAATCAAAGTTCTGCCCCTCAAATAAGCGATAAAAGAACGAGGAATGTATGTCTTCTCTGTTTTTCTCTTGGTTATAGAATAAATAATTTACAGATTGTAACAGTAAGCAAAAGACCATTTGCATTTCCTCATTTACTTTAAAACAAATCAATAAACATTTATTAAAAAGATAAAACTTAGCAAAATTTAGATTAAAAAACTTGAGAGCTTGTCTGTGAAACCACGTGTGCTAATGTCCATGACCTCAGGACATAATTTGGTCATTGAAACTGGCCTTATTTGGTGGATAGGAGGTTCTAGTCCAACATCAGACTACAGATCAGGGAAGAATCCAATTACAGAATGAAGACAAATGAGAAAAATCAAGATGCTGCTTTGAGTAATCCAAATTATCACTTTTCTTTGGTTTAGTGGCTGCTAATGGGTAGCATTGCATGAAATGGAAAGTTTGATGAAAGTGGGGATTGTGGCATTTTTCTAAATGTTTCATTTCTTGAATTAAAGGGCCATGTAAAAGAGGATGAAAGAGAACGATCAATGAGTAGCCGTGGCGGTAATCACAGACAGGAGTCATTACAAGACAAGGGCAGGAGGAAAAATCCCTCAGGGGGGTTGATGAAGGTGAGAGCTGCTCTATGAGCCCAGCATTTCTTCCTCAGGCTCCATCTCCTATTTATTTCCAAAATGCTTGAGGAAACAGGACAGGTGGCCACAGCTCCAACAGGGCACAAGTTTAGCTTCCCAGAACCCAGGATAGTGGAAGCAGCAAGTCCTCCTGAAGCTCTAAGGTTTGTTTCATGAACTGATGACTCTTCCAGGCTCAACGAAGCAGCTAATCAACAGCTTGATCAGTGCCACAATAAGAGGCTCTCCTATAGGCACCGCCTTAGATCTGCAAGTTGCATTATTTATTTTTAAACAACAGCATAATCATAGTGTATGCACCAGTGGCTAATTCTGCGATGTGTGATGTGTTAAGTGTATTTAACAATGACTTTAACTCTCTTAAGGTATCAGATTGTTTTACACCAAAATCAGTGGTTTCAAAATAGATTTTTGATATCCAGACAATGGCATGCTTGTTTCAGATGTTTCCTACCATATTTCTATAAAAGGGCTTTAGACAGTAACTTACAGTTTTCTACAATGAGGTTTGAATTACCCATAAATTTCGTATGCAGTTAACATGAAGCTCTTAGCAAGGGAAAAATGCTGTGAACTGGGTAGCAAAAATAATATTGTTTGAACTTTCTATTTTTTATAAAAGTAATTATTTGAACTTATAATTAAAGTTCTAATAATAATTTAATTATAATACTAATAATTTTTACTTTTTTTTTTACTATTTACTATTACTATTATAATACTAATAATTTAGTAGTACTAAAATTTACATGTGAACTGGCCAGGTAAGTCCATGCTTAAAATACATGAAGTTTTTTGTTACCATTTAAATAGAAAGAATATATGTAGACAATGAAGAACATTTTTTAAAAAGATTTTATTTATTTATTTGACAGGCAGAGATCACAAGTAGGCAGAGAGGCAGGAGTCTGGGGCAGGGGGGTGGAGAGGGAAGCAGGCTCCCTGCTAAGCAGAGAGCCCGATATGGGGCTTGATTACAGGACCCTGGGACCATGACCTGAGCCGAAGGCAGAGGCTTTAACCCACTGAGCCACCCAGGCGCCCCAAAGAAGAACATTTTTCATCTACTAGGTTTTAGACCACTTTCACACATTAAGTCTGGCTTTCTTCTGTTTTTTAAGGAAAATCAAAGGAAACTGAAGGCATTGAAACAAATACAGAGGAATATATACCAAAGGAATAAATAACTTTCTAAATGACAATGATGACATTGTTTTGGGGGGAGAGGGTTGTTTTTGTTTTAGTCTGGAAAGATTCAAGAGTAACTGATTATCTATTTTCAGGTCACTACATTTCTGTAAAGGTTTGCGTTGAAAGAGGCTTTACATGGAAAGACAGTTTGGTCAAGTACCACAGAGGACCAGCCGGGCCTCTTTACCTTGTAAGTACAATGGAAGACTGCCTCGGGCCCCAGCATCCTCACAACGATGCTTGTCAGTTCCAACAGGGCTGGCTCACTCAGGGTCACCTTTGGCATGGGAGTTCTGCCTCCACCGCCTTCTTGTTGATCTTCCGTGCGCTGTTCTTCTAGACCTCCTCCCCGGTGTCCTGTTGGCCCAAACACAGAATACAGTCTGTTTCCTTGTTTCAGGGCATGCGTGCATGCACGCACACATACCATCTGCAGACAAAAGAGGCTTTTGGAATTAGCAGACTTTATTGAAGATTTTGGGCAGAAAGAGAGTGGCTTATATAACAGAAACTCAAACCACTTCAGCTTGACTTTTCGATGTCATAAAGCCTTCGCCATGCTCTGCCAATTGACTCACCTGTTTCTTATTTACACTCTCCCCTCTTCTCCTGGTTTTTTTTTTTTTGTCTTTCTATTGTTCCAAGTTTCAAATGCAGAGCAGTTTAATGCCTTTTGTTTTTTGTCTTCTGCCAACTCCTCCTGATGTGGTTATACTTTTCAACTCAACCAGTTTATAAAACATTGTTTTCCAAAACACTTCCTTCGAAGGAATTCTAGCACCAGCTATGTTAAGGTATTGTTTGCCTGCTCTTCTATAGTTAGAAATAAGATGAAGATATTTATATGTTAAGATAATTAAATGTAAAACAGACTTCCAAATGAGACAATGTATAGGAGATCCCTGAATAGAAATGCACTGATTTGTTCTTTCATTCATTCACAAATATTCATGGGCTGGGTTATTCTAAAAACTGAAGATAGAGTAGGGAGACAAAAGCAAAGAAAGACCTTGCTCTCCTGGAGAGAAGACAAGTAATACATATGCAAATAAATTAATATAGAGAGCATATCAGGTAGTGATGCATGTCATGAAACAAACGGAGATGGGTACTAGAGAGTAATGGGGATACGTATATTTTACATGGGGTTCAGCAGAGCTCTGCAGGAAATGAAGATGTGAGCCATGCTAGTATCTGAGAGAAGATTCTGGGAAACAGAATTAACAAATGCAAAGATCTAGAAGCAGGAGCATAACTGTTTTGTTTTCAAAGAAGAGCAAGAAGGTCAGAGTGACCAAGGCAGAGTCAGTGACAGATAAAATCAAAGTGTCCAATAGCCATAACACATATAGACTTGTAGACAAAGATTTTAGATTTTATTCCAAATGAGATAGAAGCCATTGAAAGATTTTGAGCAGAGGAATGTTGTGATATGAATTTTGTTTTGATGTGGCTGCTGTCTGGAGACTAGATTGAAGGGGGTAGAGGCCAGAGTGCAGAAAGAGGGAGACCAGTTAAAAGATCATTGCAACAGTGTGGCAAGAGATAAGATAGTAGCCTGGACCAGGTCAACAGAGATGCAATTGTGAGAAGTGATCAAAAATAAGGCCAAGATTTTGGTTTACTACATCAACTAGAAGGATGGCATTGACATTTCCTGCAGGAGAAGAAGATTTGGGGAAGAAAATCAAGAGTTCAGTTATAGACACGTTAAGTTTCAGAAGTCTGGAACACCAATCAAAAGCTGTCAAATGGGCAACTGAACGCACACTTCCAGAACTAAAAAGGGAGGCTGAAACTAGCTACACAAACCTGGAAATCATCAACATTTAGATGTTATTTAAAGCCATGGGGACTAGATGAGATCACGCAAAGTGTGGTTCTAACGGTTGAGCACACAAGAGACTCAGAAGATGTGGCCAGTATTGAACGCAGTCATCCATTATCCCACCAAATGAGACAGAGAAGGATATTCCTTAAGAACCCTTCCAGCTGTAATTCTTTAATTTACCTTGTTTTATAAGTAAAGAAATTTATGGTTGAGAGTCTGGGAGTACTTTTCTAAAGGAGATGCTGAGGAAAGGATCTATCTGAAAGGAAACAGTTGAATTTATGAGAGAGGGTATAATTGGTAATATAAGTTTCTGAGGGATTAGAAAAGATCAAATCCAAAGTGCAAGTACAGAGCCGGGCTTTAGGAGTCAGAACAGCTCCTTTACTGTTAGATTTAAATAATAGAATAATATTCAGTTTGGTAGATACACCATCCTTTCCCTATTGTTAAACAAACCTTCCTTCCCCACTCCTTATATGGTGATAAATGCTACAGTAGACTAGGTATAACATTAATTAAAATTAATGGGGATGTATCCCTGAGGATATTGCCATAACAAAGGCCAAAATACCAGCAGCATAAGCCAAGTGAAGTCTATTCTTTCTTACTCAATAGTGTCAGCCTCCACAGCCTGGCGCTGCTATGGCAGTTCTACAGTGTTTCAGACTTTGTTTTTTTCCATCCTATTGCTTTGCCAGGTTGCTTCTCTTTTTGTGGTTTGAGGTAGTCATTTCAACTCTATAACAACTACAATCAAGACAGCAAGAGGGGAGAAGGGAAAGGGGAGGACATGAGCCATCCTTCAAACAACCAGAAAGTGGCTCAGAGCCCTGGAGTCACATACCATTGGTCAGAACTTTGTTTCACAGCCCCAGTAGGGAGACCAGAGATGTAACCTTCAGCTGGTAGGCTATGGGTGCAACTCCATTCAGGACGATGCCGCTGAAGGAGGGAGGATCCATACCAGGTTGGGTGAAAGAAGCGGTGTAAGAAGTATGTGCATGACTGAGTTTGAACTAAGAACTTACTTTGAGAATACAGCTTTATTTTTAAATAGTGTTTTATTAATGGCAAGTGATTTAATGACAGTGATTATTCAATATGATACCCCTAGCAAGCCCTGTTAGGTAATCAGGGCAAGTGTGATGATTCCTGTATTACAAATTAGGAAACAGAGACTTGGGTTAAATGACTTGATCAAGGTCTTATGTCTAATACAAGATCTTAAAATAAGCCTGTGTTTTCTGACTTCTCAAATCCAATGCTATGGCAGAGAACACAGCAAAACCTGATTCATATCCAAATGAAATGGTACTTAAGCAGAATTCTGTGTTATCTCCAGAGATCTTCTCTATTTGGGAACTTTCAGTTTCTTCAGCAATGCAGCATCCAAAATAACAGTTTATAATAGTAAATGGAATGATGATAGGAGAAATATAAATAAATTTCTATCTTTTTGAGTTTAATTTGTACTGAGAAAACATCCAGACTTTTCCAAATGGTCTGCCTTGGGAGGGGAAGAAGGAGATCAGGGGACCTGAGAGGTCCTGGTGATGAGTCATGGGCTCGGTGCCCTGGCTATCTGAGTCTTTGACTGTGAGTCACCTCATTTGCACAGATGACTCTTGCTGCCAACCGCTGCCCTCCAGGGGGGCTGTGCTGATGCATACCCATGTGTGAGCTTTGCTTTCACACCCCCCCCCCCCCCCCGTAAGGAGAGATTCTGTGGCAGCTGCTCTGTGCAATATAGCTCTGGCTCTGAGTGCCTTTCTTAAACTCTTCATTTCAGTAATATCTTTGGTCCTAAAAACCTTGCAGACAAGAGTGGTTTTTTTCAGCAGCCCTCACTAATGTTCTGACATTGAGGTGGAGTTTCAGCATGCAGAGCTCCTGCCTTGTTGTGGCGTCCTCACTTCATATCCCTCATATCAGTGCATGGGTGGCCCTCCGTCACCCACGCTTAGCCTCTTATATGAGTTCTCTTATTGCTTCCAAAATAAAAGACAAATTTTTACCTCGTTTCATGATTCTTTCCGCAATAGTCAAAATAAATGAAACCCAGATCTATCTTGTGAGGTGCGTGACCTCAGCTTCTTTTAGAAGAATATACAACAATAACCTTACTTTGGGAACCCAAATTCTCCATAGGCTTTTCTTCACCTTGTGCTTAATATTTTACATTTTTAGAAAGAAAAAAATATTTTACATTTTCTATGTGAAACAATATATATCAGAGACTTTTCATTCAAATGGATAAGTAGGTCCATGAAAATGGATTCAAAACATGGCAAAATGTGGCCAATGCTATAATTAATAGTGATTGAGACATACGGAGGGGAAGACAAGGAAAGAGAACATAAGACTGAGTCACAGATGGGCTAGATGGATGATGGGTATTAAGGTGGGCGCTTGTTATGATGAGCACTGGGTGTTGTGTATTAACGATGAATCACTGAATTCAATTCCTGAGACAAATATTGCACTGTATGTTAACCAACTAGAACTTAAATAAAATTTAAAATAAATAAATAAAGGTACTTAGGTTAAAAAAAAAAGACTGAGTAACAGAACATCTTTTCATCTGACACCTTGTAGAATCAGGAGAGAACATTCTGCATACTTCTAGAGTGGACTTTCCTCTTACTCAGAGTAATTTTTGCATTATGGTAACAACTTCAGCCTAATTTCTCTTCTCCCTTCTGCTTTTTTTTTTCCTTTAGAAGAGGGATATGGTACACTTGCACAGGGGAAAGAGAAGAGTTGCCAATGTATCAATGGCCCCCTCGTCGTCCCAGGTGCAAGGAACCTTAAAGGAAACCCTATGAGCGTTCCCTAACTTTTGTTCTAACCAAGGAACATGATGGGAAGGGATAATTCTAATCTGGGAGAGGCATGAGTTTCCTGTCAAAAGAACTTGAAATCAAATGAAGGCTTTCCATCTGCTGTAAAATGCTCTTCATTTCCGTGTGGGTATGTTTTTCTTCCCCTTCACTTTGGTGTCACACTCTAGGGACTGCTGTGGTCATTATCACCATCATCATCATTGCGGGACATGCAAGACTTCACAGATCCCTTGATCTTTATACCTTGTCCCCAAGGGAGGATATGGTTTTCCTCCTATTCCATCATTGGCCAGCTCTCCTCCCCAGGTAATAAATAAGGTCACAAGACTGGGCAGCAGCTGCTCTCTCTCTATTTGTCACAACTAGTTGGGTTCTTTCTTCTGCCCCATTTGGCTTGAGACCTTCACTCACCTCTCACTTCCTTTCTTATCAGACTTCACAGCTTCAGAATTCTCCTGGTCAATATGGAAATTCTCCCAGATTCTACAGCATTTTATTGTCTCTGACTCAAAGCTTAGAAAAAAATAAGTGATTTTTTTAAATATTAAATTTGCTAAAGATAGTGATAATGAAAGTATTTTTCAGAAAAGTGAAAAAATTTTTGGAAACTTCATTCCTTTTTCTTCATCTATCCATTTTCTAGTGAATTTTAATTAATCATGAGGCCTAATTTTTTTTGGTTGATTTTTCTTTGCTTCATTTAATTCCCTGGGTTTTTTGTTTTTTTAAGTTAGTGTAAAAATGTTTGAGGCTTGACTTATTTATGGCATCTTTTTTTAAAAATTATTTTTATTAACCTATAATGTACTATTTGCCCCAGGGGTAGAGGTCTGTGATTCATCAGGCGAGGCCTAAATTTTTAAAGCAGTTAACCAATTAATTATTTCTTACATCTGAAAATAGGATTATTTAGTTTGATTATCAAATGCCACATGCAGGTCAGCTGAGTTAGCACTTACTGGGATTATAAAAATTACCAATTCATGCTTTTGTGTTATTATCCAAATATAGCTCTCAGGATTTCTGCCTAGGAAGAAAATACCATATGATTTTACTTATATGTGGAATCTAAAAAACAGAACAAATGAACAAACAGACAGAAAACAGAAACAGATGCTTAAATATAGAGAACAAACTAGGGGTTGCCAGAGGAGAAGGGTGTGGGGAGATGGGTGAAATGGGTGAAGGGGATTAGAAGGTACAAACTTCCAGTTATAAAGTAGGTAAGTCATAGAGATGAAAAGTACAACATGGAAGATAGAGTCAATTAAAAAAAAAAAGAATTCCCCTTAGTTAATAGATCAAGGATAGCTTAAAACTGTCTACTTATTTATGTATATGTACCTAATAGTTATAAGTGGGAATATTTTTTCTTCATTTAACATAGGAATAGTGTTAATCACCTAAGGTTATTTTAATTCTGCTGCGATCTCATATTTTATTCATCCCTGTATTTTCCTTAAATTTAACTTACCATCCTAAATGTTGGCCTCTCAGAAGTATTTTTCAATGACACACGCACACACACACACATATATATGTGTGTGTGTGTGTGTGTGCGTGTGTCATTGAAAAATACTTCTGAGAGGTCAACATATATATATGTGTGTGTATATATATATATACACACTTGATATATGTATTTCCATATACATTTACATATATAGCTGGTCGGAAGAAGGTAGACCGCTGATGTTCTTGGCAGCCTGTGTCTGATGCTGTCTCAGATACAATTTTCTCATGGCCGTTGTATCTTGTCAAGTAGGACTCAACTCAGACATTACCTGCTTGGGGAGGCCTTCCCTCTGCACCCATCTAAAGGAGTCTCTGGTCCCCTGCCTCCATGTGCTCTTTGGTATGGCTCTGATTTATTTTCTTCGTGATCCCAGTTTCTTTCAGAGAGCATCTTGCTTCCTCATTGACTGTTCTCAGGTACAGTGTAAGCTCTGTTTAACTATCTATTCTGTCATCACTATGTCCTCAGTTCCTATAGTGGTGCCTGGCACCAGGGAGACGTGCAGCAAACAAGAATTGAATGATCATGTGTTCTAAGTTCCCGTTGGGGCCAATGTCACAGAGAAAAGATACGGAACTGGTATAAAATTAGAAGGAAGGGGACCTCTCCCAGGCTAATGATACTGCATAATTCTTTACAAGCCACACTTCTTGGCACCACAAGGGCAAAGTAGTTTCCTGTCCTATCTGTAGTCCCTGCTTTCAGAGGAAAAGGGGAGACTAATTGAAACTGTCTGGCTGAAAAAACATGCAGAAAAATTGCTTCTAAAAATAACAAATTTTAAAAAGAGAAGGAGGAAATGAGAAGGAAGGTGGTATTGCTGAAATGGCTAAGGAGTTGACATATTTTAGGGAGACTGTAAATGATTTTTTTTTTTTTAGTAAAGATTATTTTTATCCTTTGAACTTTTACAGGGGAAATTTCATTTTGAAGCAGATTCTCACAAATCATAATTTAAACCCTGCACACAGAAAGAGCTTTCTCTTCCCTTTGTCAGGTCCACATCACTCTTTGGAGGGCTGGGGTCTCCTTCACGCTTGGTCATAGCTCTCCTTTCCACATGGCTTTCTCGATGACTCTGCCCTCTTCCTGGGCCAGCAGGTGGCCATGGTGAGCTGGGAAGTACCACCTGGAAAGAGAGAACAAGCACTGAGCTGCACTTGCTCCGAGTAAAAAAGGAAGCTGGAGAAGACTAGAATCTCCAGTCTGATAGTCTGATAGTCTATAGTCTATTGTCTGGTGCTGGCTTTCTCTGATTTCTAGGAGAGCTGGAAATCAGAGAAAGCCAGCACAAGCCTATACCTTTTTTTTTTTCAATCTTTTATTCAAGGGTAATGGTCTCAGAGAAAGTCCACAAGTTCCAACCACATAACAGCATGAACTTTTATAAACTGAGCACCCCTGTGTACCAGATCTGGAAACAGAACATGACCAGTACCCGAGAAGCTCTCCTTGGGGCCCCTCCCTGTCACTAACCTTCCCCACCAAGGAGAACTACTCTCCTGGTTTGCTTGGTTTTACACTTTATGTAAATGGAATTACGCAAGCTGTATTATTGGTGTCTGGCTTCTTTCGTGCTCTCCCATGTTTATGGGATTCGTCCACATTTGTCATGTGTTATGTTGGTTCATTCTTGCTGCTGTGCGGTCTTCCGTTGATGAACACAGCATAACCCGTTCATTCTGCCACTGACAGGCAATTGAGTAGTTTCCATTCTTGAAGAAGGGGGTGGGAACTATTCTGAATAGTCTGGTATAAACATTTTAATACATCTCTTTTGATGAAAGTATGCACATACACACATGCTTTCCTGTTGGAGATAGAGCTGGGAGCAGGATTTCTGGGTCATAGGGTGTGCATATGTTCAGATTTAGTAGATAAGCCAGTTTCCAGAGTGGTTACAAGTACTTACACTCACACCAGCAATGCATGAGAGCTTCAGTTCCTCTTCACCAATATTTGGCATTTTCTGTTTTTTATTTTTTTTCCCCATTTTTAGCCATACTCGTGGATATATATTGAATGCGATTTAATTTGTATTTCCTTGAGCTTACCTTACTTTGAACTGTTGCAGTCACGGGGTTTTGGTGTCATGTCTGATGCTGAAGCCAGGAGTGAGCTCCCCAGGGAATTATATACAGAATGAGACAAGAGACCAAATTCGTTCCAAGACAGAAAGATTAAAGGTTCTTGGATTCAAAATTAAAGAGAAAAAATTAGAGGCCAACAAGGTTACTTTTGAGTCAACTCAATTTTCCTCAGTAGTTCATCAGACAAGGTAGAACCCATCTTTTCGATAGAATAATTATTCTATTATCTAATATCTATTATAATAATAATTCTATTATCTAATATCTGTTCTATTCAAGAAAAATGAGAGTAGATTTTAAAAGAAGTCTATAGCCTTTACTAGAGAAATAACTTCATAAATCCTAGACTATAAAATTCAGAAGAATAATTACATGACAGTCAGATCTGCTGTGACAGACTTGGTCCTCATGCTATGATCATTCTAAAGGACCATGAAAACAAGAACCTAGAAACTCACAAATTAATGTCCCGGCTAAGCCTCAGAAACCACAAGTCTCATGATCATCTCTCCTGGAATACTGTTTTTGGTAAGGTGAAAAGATGTTGGGAGAAAAAATCACCACTACTAATTTCTTCCCGCCTTTCTCTTTTGCCAAGGTACCAAATTATGGGCTGAACTCATTTAGGTAAACCAGATGGAAATACAGAACATTGCAGCTAAAATCTTCAGGTTAACCAAAGAATCACGGTATTTGGTTTCTGAGTCTCTGAGACCAGCAGTAAGGCTTGATTTTATGACTTTATAACTGTCCTGCCTCCGAAAGCACAGGCCCATCAAAAATCTTTTCACTTTAAAGATCCACTGAAGTACTACAATTATAGACGTTTTTCCATGGGAGAAATTGGATAAAACATACACACGACCTCTTTATTTTGTTTGGCAACTTCTTATGTGCTACAGTCATTTCAAAATAAAATTTAAAACATCCTAAATGTCTGTCTTCTGAGATAGAGAATCAAGAAAAATAAATTTCTTTGGATTTTTAAACAGATATAAAAATGTTCTGTAATTTTAACAGCAATCATGTGTATTCCTTTAGGTTAAACATAGTAGAAAAAATCCTGTCCAAAGTGCCTATTAAAAGATTTGTACACGAGTTGGAAACATGGCCATACTAAGCTGTGATACTAGGACATGACATCTCAATACTCTGTTTAAATGATGGATATATGACAGTGATTTTCACTGCTTTATTTCTCCAACCTGAAATTGCCACTTAGCTTTCATAAAAATTTTAATGAAAAAAATAAGAACATAATCAAATAGTCTGCAAACAAATCAGCAAACTAGTTGGATGTAATGGCTTGTGGTAGGTCAACTACGTTGGCCTCATATAAGAAAGATAAATAAATAGAATTATTCCTAAACTCCCACGAGATGCTGATTGAACAGGAAGATAGAACCAATTTATTCATCACCCCCTTTAGCTTCTAAATTATTCCCAATTTTGGTCCTTCAGACTTAATTTTAAAAATAAATGACCAGATTTTTAAGTGTGAAATGGAAAGCAATTTAACACTTAACAGTTCTAATTGCTTCGATTAAAATTCAGAATAAAATAATGAAGATAATGCACTTAGATTTCACTATGACCACTATCTGAGAGAGTTTTCTTTTTATACGCTAGGAAGAAAACATAATTTTTGAGAAATTAATTGTGCTTTACTTATTTTTAACACATTAATGTTTCCTCAAGAAAAATCTGCAGTGAGCTTCTTTGAAGAGCTTGCTTTCCTGGGGACTCTCACACATCTCCCCCATCCCAACAGATACTTGTCTTCAGTGAGGAAAGGCAAAAAGCAAACAAACAAAGAATGAGTGATTAAGTAAATGCCTAGCTGTAGATAAGCACCTCATAAAAAGTGATAAATATATCAGACATCAGGATGATTTAGTGGAAATGTTATGCATATTGTAAAACATATGTGAATTTATCCATAGGATAAAATAGAGTCACAGAAAGCTAAATATTCCCACCAGGTAAATAATACATGTGAAGTTGGATAATGCAAACAAATTCAAAATATGCATAAAACATAACCAACTAAATACATATTTACTTAAGAGGTCCCATAGAAATTTATACTATTCACTAATATTCATATAATATTAGTATGGAACATATTAAAGGGCATTTGGTCACACATACCAAACATGCAAAGACTATGATGTTATATATCAACTAATGTTAGCTTTTCACAAAGGAATGTGAGACCCCAAGAGAGGTAATTAGACATTATGGTAGAAGGAGGTGACTGGAACATTATCTTACAAAGGAAGTGATGTTTGTGGCAATATGACAAAGTTATGGACATGCTTGCTCTCAGAGTCAAACAATAAGAACTTCAATCAATATAGCAACCTTGGAGCTACTGACTGAAGCAAATTATTTTTAGGTGAGGCCGAAAGCACCGTAATGTGCACATTATGTCACTTTCATTGGCGTAAACTGGCATTTCTTCCCTTTCCTTTGAATACTGCATGTGTAATTAAATTTAAGGCTCATTTACTCTTGTATTCATTCATTCGCTCATTTATTCTTGCATTCAACAGCAGTGCACAAAATGACGGGGGAAATCCCTGTACTTACAAGGATAGCAAACAAGCGTAAGTTTGTTAGTAAGTTAGTAAGACGTATAATGTAGCATGTCAGATGTGGAAAATACAGCAAGAGGAAAAGTGGAAAGGGAATGATGCGTGATAAAATAAGGTCAAGGGAGCGGACAAGTGTGAGATGAATGGAAGGAGACGGAGTGTGTCGTGCAGATATCTTGGGGATCAGTGTTCTAGGTAGAAGGAACAGCAGGTGCAAAGACCTTGTGAAGGTAACAGACTTGATGTGTGGGAGGAAAGGCACTGAGGGACCAGTAGGGTTGGAGGAGAAGGAGGAGCAGAGACCTAGAAGAGGACAGAAGGGTGATGCTTAGGCGGTATAGACTACTTGAAATGCTATAGCTTTCACCCTGAGCTGGAGGAACATGTTCTCTCATGGAAAACAGCAGCTGGCCTGGGGCGGGCTGGGGGAGCCTCTTAGATGGAGGGAAAAATTAGGGAGGAGGGCAGCAGACATCACGGCTGGTTCATCTGGTTTTCTTCTCCTTGAAAGCTTATCAATTATCCCTAAATCTGCCTTCATGGGGATGAGTGAAATAATAAACTCAGGGTGCAGTTAAGAGATGTGAGTTCTGTTCCCAAGCAGGACACGTATACCCCGCCTCTGCTTCCCCGCCACCGCAGGATTCTTTGGTTCCTCCTTCATTTTTGTACGCCAGAAACCGTGGGCAGGTGGATTTTCTCTCTTTCCCCCTGTGGCTTTTTAATGACCTCCCACACAGAAACACAAACGGACAGCAAGCAAGTAAGTATACTACACACATCACGTTTCTTCATCCAGACATACCAGCAGATTTTATACTGATGCAATAGAATTGAAAGATATTCTTTATTTTGTTGAAGTTGAATTGCTGCGCGCTTTCGCTCCCTCTGCTGGTTGTGAGGAATGTGGAAAACCACAAC
Source organism: Meles meles (assembly GCF_922984935.1). Taxonomy (NCBI): domain Eukaryota; kingdom Metazoa; phylum Chordata; class Mammalia; order Carnivora; family Mustelidae; genus Meles; species Meles meles. Next base: position 31,811,690 of record NC_060070.1, read on the forward strand.
CCCTACATTGTTCTGCCGGAAGAGGTTAAGAGCAACCTGCCAGATGTGGTTTTACCATGGTTTATGCCAGAGGAGAAAGAAAGTCGAGCAAGTAGTGTGCATGTAGGCAGACAACCACACGAGGGAAAAACTCCTTCTCTGCCCTGCTCATGACAGAGCTATGGAATCATGTGGAACCTCAGGGCTCCAGAAACTTCGGGCAGAATCAGGGCTTATAGAAATGCACTCACTGCTCATCATAAATAAATAAACTTCATGGACAGTGAGGTTGTGTTGTTAACAAAATAATGTAGCTCTATCTGAGGACCTCTTTCTTGTGATCTGATCCTAATTTCAGAGTGCTAGCTGGTGGGTGAGTTGGGGGGGGGGGCTTATCTTAATGTTCATTTTTTAGTATGTTAGTAGGGCCATAAAATTCTAATTTAAAGTCATTTCAGTTATTCTCTGAACTCATTTAATGACCCCTCTAATTAGATTTTTAAAATGTAGTTCCGTAAAAATAAAGTCTTAAGGACTTTCTTGGGTTTTAAGGCCCTTCCTCTGTGAGACCAGAAGGAAGTCATCACCATCAGCAAAGCATTTATTTTCAAGTCTTGTGTGTGCCTGGTGTGACCTGAGGTCCTGTGCCAAGTTCAATAAAAGAAGCGTGGACATTGTTCAGGAAGAAATTAACTTGCGTACTTATTGTTTTAATAGGTCAAACATTTCCTACTCCCTTACATTCAATGGTTTTGACCAAAAATAAAAGCCCAGATCCATTTAACTCACATCACATTTCCTGGAAAAGCCACAAAATAAAAGACCGACATCAGTCAGGGTCTTTGTACAGTGTTTGTGGTTCTGCTTATCTCTGCAGGAGGCAGAGGGCTGGAGGAGATCCTACCTCCTTCCTCCCTCCGGCAGGTGAGTAGGAGGTGGAAGAGAAGATGTCTGGTCCTCTCCTGTGAGCACTGCTGGCTACAGGAGTCATGATGTTGGTCTTGTAAGTCAGCCACATGGTGTGTTTGCCTTTTTCCTTGTATGACAGTTATTTATCTACTTTTCTTATGGAATGTCTCAATTGTAAACTCACCAAGGTCTGACACAATGTCTTATTCCTTATCCCATCTAGGATGTACTAGTCTCCCAGAAGAGATGGTTGAAAAACTACAGTTATTTACTAGGTTCTGAATCAACGTGTGTTGAAGGAAAGAATTAATAAACGTATTCATTTGAGACTTTTCTAAAGCATACCAAAATCTATGGATTACGTTTAATCAATAACATTATTATTATTAATAGCTACATTTGTTAAGCATTTATAATATGTTATGGACTGTGCTTTACACACACTTTCTCGCTTATTTTGTGTAGTAGAATCAAGTAGGTCGCAGTGATTTATTTCCATTTCACAGAGGAGAAAAATGAGGTTTAAAGAGATTAAATTACTTACTCAAAGTTACCCAGCTAAGCACTGTGCCCCAACCCATTGACAGCATCTTTGATTATTGCCTTATGGAGTGATGTGGCCCTATAGGGCAGTGGTAATGGGAAAATGGGGTCTCATTCTACTAACCTGAAACTATGAGCCCCCTTTTCCAAAACAGAACAATCAAGGACCATATGAGCCATTAGAGTATGGATATCTTTGGATGTATAAGGATTCAAACATCTGGAATGGTTCTGAAAGGACTTTTACAGCATTTTCACTTATTTAATTAAAATATCTTGTTGTCAAGTGCTGCAGGTACAGAGATGGTAGAGATACTTCAACTCTAATGAGTCAGTCATTAGAATTAAAATCCAGTATTCTAAGGGCTTAGTTAGATGTGTGCAAAAGGCACCACAGAGCTTAGAGCCGGCAGCCCAAAACCCTACCGGAGGCTGGTCTAGGCAGCCTTCTCCTGGATGAAGACATTTGAGAGGTGTTTCAAAGGGCAGCTGAGGAGGAAGGGGGTGGGGGGAGCAGAGACACATTGACAGAGGGCTAGCGTGGAGAAGAGTGAACGTGTGTCCACGACACAGAACTTGGCTCCTCTAAACTCTCCATTCAGTTCACTTTTCATGAACCTTGGTGAACGCAAGTCAGTACATAGTTTTTAAGGACACTGAAGCAATCCAGGGACAGATAAGTGCTTTAACAGATAAGGAGGTGTTTTTTTCATCGAAAAATCCATATCACTAAACATAAAGTGTCTTGGTAAAGGCAAAAATAAGGAATTGTTGAATCTTGGTGAATTGATTGAGACTGGTTCCTGGGGTTGGCTGGAATACCTTGCAGAGGGACCAGTAGGAAAGCCCCTCCCGTGCTGTTGGTCTCAAAAGAACCCAGGGAGGGCAGGTAAATGGAGCAGAACAAATGAATCTCCCCATGTTAATCCCAATGCCAATCCCAATACAAGAACGGCAACCACACATACGCCTTTGTCTTTGAGAGACAGAATTATCGGGATGGCATGAAATTGCAAACATTAACATTTATTTTTGGCTACTGTGAAGCAGTAAATCCAAACTGCAAAGTTAAAAAAAAGAAAATTGCTGTGGCTTCTCTCTCAGTTTCTTGAGAACAGTCTTTCTACTGCTTTAAACCTTCAGAGTTGGGAGAATAGAAAAAGTACAGTTTTCAAAAGTAGTTTTTAAAGATAATTAGCTATGATTTTGGTGTTTCCTTTCTTGTCAGATTTAATTAAAAGGACATATTTATCATTATTTTGTGTTTAAAATTATGCTAATGGATTTTATATGACATATATATGATATGTATCTCCTTTGACAAATGTTTGAAGTTCTTTTTTGTAAAGCCTGTGAAATCTGACTGCCCTATTTCCAAACTATTCAGACACTCTTTCCTGCCCACAACGTTAATTGCCTGTTAATATTATTTTTAACATGACTTTTTTCATATCAGAGACAAATACTGCCTTAAAAATAAATGCATATAGGGGTGCCTGGGTGGTTCAGGCAGTTAAGCATCTGCCTTCAGCTCAGATCATCTCAGGATTCTGGGATTGAGCCCCACACCGGGCTCCCTACTCAGCAGCAAGTCTGCCTCTCCCTCTCCCTCTCCATTTCCCTCTGTGATCTCTCTCACTTGCGCTCTCTCTCTCAAATAAATAAATTAAGATCTTAAAAAAAATAAATGCATGTATAACCTGATAGAACTTCTACATGAGATCATAGTCATGTGAGTCAGATCTTAGTCCAGCATGTGTTAGGGTGGGCTAGCAAAAACCATGCTCCAGTGAAAACATTTCCTGGACACCATTCTCACTGCATATGATATTCAGCAAAGCATCAGACTGTTTATTCCCTCATAATTACTAGAGGGTCAGAAAACTATTTCTCAAATCATATTTATAGGCATTCATTCTCTAAAAGGCTCTAATTGTAAGATTTGGGATGTGATCATTATTAGTATAATTTTTTTTAAGGAAAGACTATTTGCCGCACATTTAACACTAAGTAACTAGTATAAATAATGTGTGGACTGTGGGGTGTATGAATTCTAGTAAATGTGAGGTCTAATTGCCCTTAAGAAGTCCAGCTGAAAAAAGCACGTTTCAGTTGATAAAAGAATATGCCACTTTCATGGTTCTCTGGCAAGTCAAAGGGCTTGTCCATTTTCTTGACATTGTATTTACTTAAAAGAGTTTATCTAAAGGGAAAGAGCAAGGCTGCAGGCAGCTTAGAACAATGTTGTAATTGTCACTAATTAAGTGCCCTCAGCTGTGTCTATACTGGGCTACTGTTTACTTGCCTTGCACATACTCAGCTGTAGGTAGCCACACTAAAAATTCCTCCATTTATTACTTTGCTTTCTGTTTTCATTTCTATGTGGTGACATATTGACAAATACATCACATTGGACTTTCACGCTTTGTTCTGTCAATAGGTAAATTGAGGATGCAACTGTTCTCCCTTCCTTCAAATTATCTGTGGAGAGAGTGGGTTGGAGTTGGGGGGTACTGGAAGCTGCTCACGCACTTGACTGATGAAATGATTCTGAGGAGCAGAGATGCCATGTGATCATGCCAGAGTGCATCAGCGTATTCTCAAACATGATTTTTAAAGATTTTACTTATTTGACAGAGAGAGATCACAATCACAAGTAGGCAGAGAGAGAGAGAGAGAGGAGGAAGCAGGCTCCCCGCCTAGCAGAGAGCCTGATGCAGGACTCGATCCCAGGACCCCGAGATCATGACCTGAGCTGAAGGCAGAGGCTTAACCCACTGAGCCACCCAGGCACCCCTTTTTATAGCTATGGCAAGTCCTTCTCAAAGCTGCCTGGTGGTTCAGCTAATATCCAACCACCAAAAACTTTAACTGTGACTGTTACGGAACTAATCCATTACTGGGATCTATTTAACATCGTATTTTAACCTCTGTAGCTTTCAGCCTTAGAGACCTGAGAGAGTTCATTTTTGTCATGGCACAATTCTTGAGCTTTCTTTGCCTTAGTTGCCATGTCTGTAAATAGATAATGAAAGGCTAGACCAGTGTTCTCAAATTTTAATATGCACGTGAATCTTCTGGGTGTTCTATTCATTCCGATTTGGACTCAGTAAGTCAATAATGAAGATGGAAGGTCCACCTTTGCTCCCAGGTGTTGATCCAAGACCATATACTGAGTCCCAAAGAGCGAGCTGATTTCAAGTGAGCTCTTCAACTCTGATATCCTCTCATAAGGTCTCTGCTTATGAAATATACTTTATCCTAGATTATGTGATAAATTCACAATTCACTGATTTTTTTAATATCAACTCATAATGTCGGTGAATGAGATAATGAATGAGTGACTAAATTTAACCCTGGACTGTTTTCCAAAGTTTCATAAATGTACAATAATTGTAACTGTTGAAATTAGGTGACCAAGCTGTGTGCCTATGACTTTATCACTAAATACTAAATAGCAGGAAAGTAGACAGCATCTTCATTATCATTACCACTTCCGAACGTCACAGGGCCCTATGGGGTACCCAGTAGTGTTAGCGGGTTCATTTCCTTTAGTGTGGATAAACATAAATTCCAAGAATAGAATGAGCTTTCGAATATTTATTTCTGAAATGTTTCATGGATTTCATTTTGATGCATTGATTTTCTTCAAGATACCCCAGAATTCGAGCCATTTCAATTTTTTTCTCCACTCTCGCCTCTGGCTACATTTCTCCCATATACCACAACACCACTCCACTCAAGCTCAAATTAGGTGGAATTTTACTGAGGAGAACTCTCCTTCTGGAGTCTTTTTATTTGAGTCAACTGAACAGGTAGGTTTCTAAGAGCAGCAGAAATACACTCACAAAATTTAAAAGCCTCTATGGCCTCTTGTTTCTTGGGATGTTATTTTAGCATCAGCACTCAATTTCAAAATCAGCTTGACTATTTCATATTCTTATGAGTTTATAAATCTTGAACAACATTTATACATCTTGCTTTCTTGGTTTTATTGTACCAATTGCTAAGTGATGATTTTAACAAAAATATTCATTTCGTAATTTTCTTTAAGAGATCAAATGCAGTAGGAGCAAATATTTTTTAAAAAATGTTTCCAGTGTTGTTCAAAACAATATGAAAGCTTGGAGTAAGGGTTTATGCAGATAATGCATTCATGACTGAACTATTTGGATATTAAATATGGTCATGGGATATAAATTAACTTAAGCTCTTGAAATTTATAGATGAATTCAAAAATGTAAATCTGCTCAGAAAAAAGCTATTTATCTCATCCGTTTGTATGGTAATTGGTGGTTCATAATGAAATAATCGGATGCACAGAGTCCAGCTAAATTAGCCTGCCCATAATGCACTATCTTGAAGTGACTTCACACTCTCATTAGAGCCTTTCTAATTTCTAAAGCAAAATTAATGCAATTAGTGATCAAATCAATACATATTGATCATGAGTTTCTTCAATATGGCATGAAAATATCAGGTCAAAAAGAAAGGGCTTTTTAAAATCATGGGATGAATAAAAGAAATTTAACTTATGGGGGAAAAAAAACCCCTAGCTTTGTGCTATTTTCCACAGTTAGCTATTATTTATGAGAGAGTAGCAATATTACTTTTACCATTGTTTGGATGAAATTCAGTATAATGTGCTGTGCCCCCAACCCTTCCCCCCAACATGTCGATACTGTATTCATTGTCCATATGGATTTTTCTCCCCATAAATATCCAAAAGCAAATTTTTTCCTCATGGTGCAGAATTTCAGATGACTAATTACTCAAAAGCATTTCTTTCTTTTCACATGCAAATGTAAGCAAGATTCCAAGGAGAAGTACACCCCCACAACCCCTCGACCCGGGTAAATGTACCAGTGTTGTTGGAGTGGGCTGCAGTTAAATGTATGCAGGAAGGAACTTGAGGCCCAGAATAAAAAATCAAAACACATTTGTGGAAATCAAGAGACTGTTGCTTTTCTACATACTAATCAGCTTATTTCAGTGTGAAATAAAAGGATACTTCCAAGAAAAAAAAAAAAAAGACTGGGTCCCTGGAGTCCCTCCTACCCCTACCCAAATGGATTCTGAGATGTGTTCAACTGGTGGTGTCTGCGGAGGTTGTGAGGCAAACTAAGAATGAACTATCTCAGCTGTTCAACTTCTGGTTCTAAAAGTCACTTATGTAGATTGTGGGGGAAACTTCTGTGTAAACTCTGAGAAAGGATCACATTATTGCATCAAGTCTACCTTTGAGACCTTCCAAAGGCTAACCTGGAGAGAGACCTGATCCAAGGCTGGAAGCCTATGGATTGTAGCTACAGCCATGAATTTGCTTCTGCATCTTAAGGTCATGTTAGAGCACAAGCCACTCTTCCTAGGTCTTATTTCATGACAATATTTCTAGAAGTCTTATGGCTCATGAACAAATCCCCTTTTTGTCTGCGATAAAATTAAATTGCTTTGTTTCAAGAAAGGTAATTAATTTGAAGTCTTTCCTGCAATTTTCACACCATATGAACATGAATAAAGCTTTTCATGGCGTGTAAATTTATAAACTGTGATTATGGAAATGAATGGCAGTGACAGGTGTACATTTTATTTTGTGTACGGACTGGTCCCGTTTACTTGAAAGTGATTTCACAGATTTTGGTTGAAGTTCAGATGCTTTTTCACTGGTATGAGAACTCCTTGGTGCTTCTGATGGGGCAACATGGCAGAATTGATTTCATATCCTCACCAATGTCACAGTTCTTGAAATTAGAGAATGTTGGGGTGAAAATGATGGATTTATATTTGCCAAGTCATTCTTTAATTCTCCTGGGGGGAACAGTACATGTGTTTATAGGTGTTTCTAGAATACTATTTCAGAACAATACTGTCCTTAGTGTATTGTATGGTCTCGAGTCCTATGTGATGCTTTGGTGAAAAAAAAAGATATCATGGGTAAATATGAGATTTGGAAATGTTTCATAGACTCCAACAGTTTTCAGGAAATTTAAACTGCACATTAGCATAACGAAAGCTCTGAGAAGCCCTACAGTAAAGAAGCCTAGTTAGTGCTCATTGAGCTCAGCATTCCTAAATTAACGTGGCCACTCAATTTTCTGGTTTTTCTTCTTCTAAAATCTATCAATGTCCCTTTAGATCTACTTTGGGATACTCTGATTTTGATTTGGTAAGTGTCAGGGAAGTTATAAAATCTGAATTTTGGGGATATGCTGAATGACAATGATCACTTCACATGTAATTTTGGCCATCAGGAGAGAGCTGGCAAATCCAGCTCACGAACTTGTTTCTCTCCCTGATGTTAATGTCTTGTTCCTCAACCTGAAATAGTTCAATCCAATCAGCACTTTAAAAAAACCACTAAGACTGACAATAACCTTTACCTGTACCACCTAGTCTATGATCTCCAATTGTCTGAGGAAAATATAAAATAGCTCTTAAAAGAAATTAAATAACACATTCATTATAGAGATTATGAGTAAGTTAAAAGGGAGAAAAACATTACCCTTGATCCCTATAAATTTCTTGATATATATTTCTCCCGTATTTTTATTTGTATATGACTATGTATCAAATCGGATTTGGTACAAACTATTTTATAACCTATTTTTTTTTCACTCGGTGATACACAGCGAATATGTTTCCATGTCACTCATCTATAGTGCCATTGTTTTTTGATTGTAAGCTTGCACCATACCTTTTAAAAGGTACAAAACATGGGACACCTGAGTAGCTCAGTCAGTTAAGTATCAGCCTTCAGCTCTGGACATCCCAGAGTCCTGGGATCCAGCCCTGCATCCGGTTCTCTGCTCAGCGGGAAGCCTACTTCTCCCCCTCCCTCTGCCTACCACTCCCCGTTTGTGTTCTCTCTCTGTCAAACAAAAAAATAAAAAATAAAAGGCACAAGACATATAGTCAGTAAAGAGCGGTGTGTTTAATGGGCTTCTGTGTGCTCTTGTTAGGTGTGTAGCAGGGCAGGTCCTGTACAGACCCCACGGCAGTGTTCCAGGGGTGCAGGGGTAGAGGGAGGTCTGTTCTTGCTGGGGACAAATCCCTCAGCAGAGGGAAATCAAGGACCAAGCAGAAGCTGAGCCCCCTGTCTGGGTCTGCCAACCTCTAGTCCTCCTCTCCCCAAATCATATTCCCAAACACCCCACCACCCTGGGCATGGAGGCATGGCTCTCCTTGTAAGTGCACCCACTCACAGGTTGGAGGTGACATTCACTTTAGAGACCATCTGTGCAGGGGAAAGCATGCACTGCCCTCCTTTCAGGGCAGTCTTTCAGGGCAGGAGAGTCAGTGCCTCTGCCTTTAGGAGATCTAGGGAAATCAGAGCACCAGCCAAGCCCACCAGTCAGCCAAGGCTGCTCTAGAGATACCTGATGGCTATGCCACATCAGCAGCTCCTCTGAATTTCCCGGGGGTAGACCCTGGTTTCTGGTCAAGCTCTGGAAACACATGTTCTGTTGCTGTGATCCCTGATCTTGCAGTAGACTTAAGAGGTCGCTACTAAGGGTGGTGTTAATTTGATTTGATTTGACTTTTTTTTTTAAGATTTTTTTTTTTATTATTTATTTGACAGACAGAGATCACAAGTAGGCAGAGAGGCAGGCAGAGAGAGAGGAAGAGAAGCATGCTCCCCGCTGAGCAAAGAGCCCGATATGAGCCTCGATCCCAGGACCCTGAGATCATGACCTGAGCTGAAGGCAGAGGCTTTAACACACTGAGCCACCCAGGCGCCCCTGATTTGACTTTAATAATGACTCCTTGTGGACATGTTGGGCACACTTATGCCAAAGATTACAAGAATGCTTGCAGTAAAACAGGGAGACACAGAACAGAAAAACAAGGGGACATATAACAAGATTTTCTAGGGAAATGGAAACCAAAACTCTATCTTTAAAAAAAAAAAAAAAGACTTCTCTCAAGACCCCAGTCTGAATTAAAGACTCCCTTATTTACATTTCCCAAGTATTCTGCACATTCCTGTGATTCCTGTCACCGGATAGTGTTTGCCTATCTGTCACTGCCCAGGCATGTGAGCACCTGAAGAAGATGCCTCCCTGTCTTATCTGCTTATTTTTAATTTTCTTATTTTTAATTTTAATCCAGCAGGGACCCTAGATGGTAGTCATGGAGCAGGGAGCTTGGACTCTTGTCCTAGCTCAGAGAAGAGGTTAAAAGCACGGACCCTAGAGTTCAAGTGTCAGTTTGCCATGACCTTGGCAAGTTATTCTATCTCTCTCTGCTCGGGTTTCTCCATCTTAAAAACGTAGATGATAATAGTCCCTGCTTTGCAAGATGATTCTGAGTCATAATGAGTTTGTATCGATGATGCTACTTGGAATAACGTCTGGGAGATGGAAGGATTGCATGGCTATGAATTTAATTTTACTCTGGTCGTATCGAATCGCTACTCGAATCACTAATCTGTTTCTTTACAGGTGCAAGGGAAATACACTGGAAGTGAGCAGCACAGAGCCTGAAACATGCTCCAGGCTGGGCGGACACTTCCTGGGCCCCACTTCTAACCGCTGTGTCTGCTCATGAAAGGTTATATGGGGCACACATGACGGCACACTAAAGGCGTGCCCTTTACCAACTTCTTGGGCCTCTTGCTTCCGAACCTCTTTCCTGCACATCCGTAGTGGTCAAGCAGTTGGCGACTTCAGTTAAATTATAGGCTGTCGTGGTAGTTTCTCATGAGGGGAGATCAGAATATGTATGTCAAGGTGGTGGCGAGTGGGGGGAACTCGTGTGAAAACAGGAGGAAATGCTCAACCCTGTGTTCCTTTCCCTCCTAAGCTGTGACACTTTGTAATGTAGATAAGAGAAGAAAATCATAGTGGGGTCTTCAGATTGAAGACGGGAAGGAGGTCCATTTTTAATGGCATTGAAATAAGAGGTAAGCCTAAACCCACCATTGCTTATTTATGGCTCTAGTTATTTCTCCCTGGTCCATCCCAGAGGGTTACTTTCTGTTGTTAATTGGAACTTCTAAGCCATTTTTATTTACAAAGTGTTTTACAGTCATTGGTATTGATGACTTATAATTCCCCCAAGAGTTAGGTGTCAGGATGAGGCATTGACACAGGCTCCACTCTGAGGAAGCGGAGACGTGAGGGTGGATAAATGGGCCCGCCCCCTCCCACCCGGCAGCCATGGCGGCCTGGGTTGGCTTTGTTGGGGCTCGTCAGATGAGTATTACCTTCTCCATGTGTTCTGAGAGCAGCTACAATTGGATTCCTGGCTAAAGGGACCTTTGGAGGAGGGACGGAGGGAAAGCAGTCATACTCGGCACGCTTATTTTGTTTTTTAAAGAAGTCAGACAAATAACAGCCTGTTTATTGTTAAATTTGTAGTGCCAGTCATGACAAGCATAAGGATAGTAACACTTTGGCCAGCAGGGTGCTTAGCTGTTTTACTAGTTCAGAAGGACTTGATTGATGTGAAAGGCCAAGGTCTCAGTGAAGATAATTTAGCCATTTCCATACAGTTTATGCTTGTGTTAGTTGTATCCTGCAGGAGAGTCCCAGGGGGCGGCTTCCCTGACCTTCCCTCTAAAAGGTAACACATAGGAGATTCCTGAAGGAACCATCATCTAACAAGACTAATGATGGCTTCCATGCCTATTATCATTCAGAGACATAGAAAGAGGCTTTAGAAATGCAGAACCGCATTCCTCCCTTGATGTTACACATGATCTATTAAGGCGTTATGTGGCAGATAAATTAATCATTAAAAACTTACTGTTAAGTCTTTACAAATAATAACCAGGTGTACCTTGATTATCTTTGATCTCAATATATATTTTTTCTGTCACTAAACAGATGATACATAGCAGTGTGTTTAACTGACAACTTTTCTGAGGGGCTCAAAGAAAGGAGGCTATTTTCCTCCAGCACTTTCCCCCCGGCCTTTTTTCCTTTTCCTTTTTTTTTTTTTTTTTTTTTTTTAAGTGAGAAGGGCTAAAAAGAAGTTTTTCACTCAGTAATAGCTCCTGACAGCCAGGATAACTTTTTCATATTGCTTTGCCGGGATGTGAGTGTGAAGCATCTTCCTTGTTTATTATTCCAGCCATCTTACCATTTGATTTATTTCTCCCATTCACTGCTACTTAGTATTTAAAAGTTCTGACCGAGGGACACGCTCCACATCTTGTGTGCATTAGGTTTTCCATGAGACACTAGATTCCACTTAATGCCATCACTTTGGATTGAGGTGGATATTTTTGTCTATATAATATGTTTTTTCATCACATTAACCACTTCCAGAGCTAACAGTTTCTACATTCCAAAAAGAAAAGGAAATAAAAAAAAAGAGAGAGAGAGAAGATGAAGTAATACAAATGCAACAATCAAGGCAGATATATATAAGACAAATGAAAATGCATCACAACACAGAACGGGTTTAGTATCACAAATGATTTCGTGATTAAATCAATCTTAAATGATTTAATATGCTTCTGGGGAAACTCACGTTAATGAAAATTGCTTGAGTAACTGATAAATTCAGGAACAACACCAGGAATGCAGAGATGGAGATGAGTGGTAACAGGAGAGGAAAAAGTGTCCTTCTGCAGACAGTAGGTTTTGTAAAGCTTAAAAGACGGGAAGTTTGGTTGAAATTCTTGTTCGTACCACAGATTGCTACAGTCTACTCCATTAAGTTATGCATGCTTTTATTAAAGGTCAGTTTAGAGAGGTAAAAATTTTAACTCAGCCTTTCAAAAATTATTTCAAAACTCTTTTCTTCGGAGATGTGTGTGATCTTCTTTTGTGTTTTGTTTAGTATCTTAAGGACTGTTTTATGGTTAGGTATCACAATATGTAGATTACTTGGGAGGAGGAATTAAGATTTTTTTTTCAGGTTTGTTAAATACAATATTTGTGAAAAGGATGTCTTTATTCCCTCTGAATTCTGAGAACTTGATGTTGATGATAGCGATTTTTACCTTCTTAAAAGCTTATGTAGAATATGATTAATAGGAAGCAAAAAACAACCATATCTTCATAAAGATGCCAATTACAACAAGAACTTAAGAGGGATATTAATATAACTTAACGTTTTCTTTAAAATCAAAATGATTTTGAAGGAACTAATGGCTATTACTAACTGTGATCATAGCTAAAACTTATCAAACATTTATGTGTCAAGACTGTTCTAAGTGCTTCACAGGTGCGACCTCATTTTACTATCACACTATCATAATCCAGTAGTTTGGGGGGTTTTTTCCTGCTTATAGAGACAAAGAAAGGGGAAATAAGTTTCCCAAGGACTACAACTCATGAGGAGTAGAGCCATAATGGATAAGACAATAGAGGTTTTCTACTGAACAAAATATAAGGCCTTGATGATGCTTTTCTTTTTCTTTTCTTGGTAAGACCATCCAGTGCCACTCTGACATCCTATTTTGATAAAACTGAGGTCCAGAGAAGTTAAGTGATTTGCCTCAGGTCACACAGCAAACCCTTCAGCACTCTACCACGCTATCTGAATGGGGCCTGTTTGGCGGTCTATGCTTAGACCGGAGCAGTACCGGTATGAATGAATTCTCCAAGAGCAGGAAGGAAGAGCAGTTGCTTAAATAAAATCAACCCCCTCCCTCTTCAGTCAAAAACAAGACACCTTGGGAGTAGAGTAAGAACATGAGTCAGGATGAACCCAAGGTGCCTTTATGGAGCAAATGACATTTTTCTTGGGTATGATCCCAGCTTCCTACTACTAATAATGTCCTCATCCGTTTTCTGCACTAATCCATTGACTTGAATTCAGATTCATAATGCTTATGCTGACCGAAATCCAGTCTCCTCTATGGCCATTTACTTTAAAGTGTGAGTGCTTTATAATCCCTTTCTGGGGATTTAAAGAGACCAGCTAAAAAGATCCCTTTCTGGGGATTTAAAGAGACCAGCTAAAAAGATCAATGATCTTTATTATTTAAAATAGTTTAAATAAGAACTATTTAAAAGGTTCTTTTAAATATTATAGCATCTAGAGACAGAAACTAATTTAACATAAAAGAGGTTTCCAAGTATTCTTCAGTTCAGATAATATAAATAATCAACTTTTCCATTTGTGAATATGTCTGACCCTTAAAAAAGGTAACATAAATTTGGGGGAGAACATTTACAATATGCATAGTATTACATGTTTATTTAAAGATTACCTATCTTTGAGGTGCTCAGTCATGGTCAGATTTTAAAAATAAAATCAATTCCTACACTATTATCCAATATGGTAGAACCTTCCCAATTAAAATCCCTGGAGATAAAATAGAAGCATGGGGAAGCTATTTCTTATAGAAAAAAATCAAAGCAAAGACAGAACCTTCCTGATTCCCAATTTGCATGAGCCATTATGCCGATTTATTTAGTAATAGTTACATGGATGGGAGTAGATGCTGGGAATATATAACCCTTGGACTTTAGACTAAGATAATTATTTTGAGTTCTTAGATTTCTGGACCATTCTGACTAAATATTTTTATTCTTGTAAATGAGTGAAAGTTCACATGGAGAACACAGACTCATAAGCAAAAAATCTTATATCCCTTCCTATCTTCCTTAAACCCAGTGGAGAAGAAAATGAAGGATTCCTGTCCTAAGAAGGAAGTAATTTCTCCTTACGGCAGAAATAAATTTGTCAGATGTACTAAGGAAAACTACAGGACATTCAGTTAAATTTGAGTTTAAGATAAAGAATGAATTTTTTTTTTAGCACGTAATATTTTAGCAGCCAATATTTGGATATACTGTATTTTATCCGGCAACTCTGAGGAGGAACGCTGAGCCCACTGCTGTTGGAAAAGGGGGTGTGGCATTGACCAGCAACCTGTGTCCCTGTGGAAATGGCTGCTTCACCAGGGCTGTGGAAGAACAGCACTTCTGCCAGAAGATCTTGGTCCGTGCAATAGCATAGGCACTGTACCAGGGTTTGTCCTTTTGTCTCTGGCTGTGCTTGGAGATGGGATCATTGCATCTTCTCCATGTATGGGGCCAAATTCATGTAGGGAAAGTGTTAAAGTGACCAAGCATTCAGGAAGTGGGCCACAAAGGCAAAATTAATCCTTCAACTCTTTTCCACTATTTTGATGGAGGCCATTCTTACACGTTAAGCATGGCATCGATGTCCATACTGAAACTGCGGCATTGTAATCCAGTTGTTTTAGCTGGGTCTACAGGCTTCATTTAAATTGGAGCCTAAGTGGCTGACCAAAGAAATAAATTTTATTACAAAGAAGTATTTGTTTTGTACCTCCAAAGGGGATTTTTCTAGGTACCCTTCCCAACTCTATGGTAACCAAGCCCAAATCACTTGCCCTTCTCCATCTTGGCTTTCTTACCAAGGAAGTGTAGTATAGAAGTATAGGAAGTGAATATAGGAAGTACAGGAAGTGAAGCAGTTTGAGGGCTAAGACTTAGCTAAATGCCTTTATAACCAGAGCTAAGAAGTGATGACTTGTCCAGCAAGTACTCAAATGAAAATCGATGCTGATTTTTAAAAAAATGTGAAGCAGTTCCCCAGGAGTGATTTTATTCCCACCACTGGATTTTCACGATATATATATATATATATATATATATATATATATATATATATAAAACATTTATAATAATTTTAAATGTGTAGTGTAAGAAAATAAACCCTCATCACCTTATTTTAAAATATATATATATGTATATATATCTGAGGAGTTATTTTAGCCAAAAACAGTAAATTAACACCATTTGGCCTGTGGTTTGAACAAGAAGAATGATAAGATTTTGACAAATCAATACCATAAAAAGCATGCTAGGACCATTAAACAAAAGAGAAAAGCCAAAGAACTCTATGGAAAGGCGTGTATTCCAGCCTAGCCGTTTTCAATTGCTCAGGGTGCCTTTCCTGCAACATATGAAGGGCACCTAGCGCCCCCTAGCTGAGGACTCTGTGTAGTTTCCCGCCCTTCCCCGACTTGACAGACAGCTGGCGTTCTTGGTGCCTCTGCCCCCGCACCACCCTTAGCTGTTGGGAGAGAGCGTTCTCCGTGCAGCAAAGCGCGCTGCTGATGTAGGCTCTCTCTGCCTTGCCTTTTGTGTGTTTTAGCAATCAAAACTAACATCTTCTTGTCTCTCTCTTTTTTAGTGATTTGTTTCCCTCCAAGACTTACATCCAAAAGGAAAATGCTTAGAGCGACAAAGTGGTTCAGAGCCTCTGACGCTGCAGTGATGAGGCACGCGGAACCTGCTTTATCCCCGTGCTTGTGAGTCAGGGCGTGGAAAAGCAGCCCAGTGTGTCCCTGCAGGTTGCCTTACCAGCGGCTTCACCGGGCCCGTTGTTCTGTTAATTTGTTAGAAACCACCACAAGCGACTATATATGGGAAAAGCTTTTTTTAAAAAAAATCTTGCAAGAAAATACACCAAGATGGATGGATATTTTTGGGTGAACGACTATGGTTGATTTTTTTGAATTGACATTGGCTATAATTTAAGTGTTCTAAAATGAACACCTATGACTTTATAGGTAAAAAAATATATATAAAATGTAACAAAGCAAAAAGCATTTTAGGTTGCCTATTCTGAGTTTGTCTTTCATTAGGTATCGGGAGTTCAGTGTAAACGTGTTACCTTTGTGAGCTTCCGTGGCAGAATCAATTCAGGGCATTACCAGGTGGCAGGGGTTTCTATGCAAGAGAGTCCTAAAGCAGGAGAAGACTGCAGCCCTAGATACAGGACCAAATTAAGGGAATAGTGGTTGGCTCTAAATCACCCGGGGTGAGCTAGCTTTGGACTCACCACGTGGCAACAGAAGAACCAATGTGAAAGTCACTTTTGAACATACAGAAATGGGTCCATTAAATGAAATGCACAATCACTGGTAGTAAATGGATGGTCCAGATATATCCATTTTCCTTTTCTTCTTGAGGACTGCACAGTCTCTGAGGTGAAGTCAGGGGCTCTATGTATCCTGTACATTTCTCCCCCAGCGCTGCCGGGCACATAGTAGGCATTCAGTGACGTTCTCCTAGAATGAATGAAGCATGAGACTGCATCAAAATTACATTATCACATCTGATCAGAGTCCCATTCTGGAGCAAGCACATGTTAAGACATCTAGCCCCAACCCAGGATAAGTACGGGCACTCAGTAAGTGCTCGATAAATGTCTTCCCTAGAGACCTCAGGATTTTCTGCTTTTTATAAATTCTTGCTCTTTTTATAAGAGTAGTTACCAAATGGCCGCATTTGTGCCTTTGAAGATGTTAACAAGTGATTAAAGAAATAAATACAAAATTTCTACGGCTAAAGTTTGGGGAATGCTGCTTACCTTATTTTGCCCTTAGAAAGTTTCCACTTATGGAACATTTGAAAAGTACAGCAGTAAAGCAACTTGTTTAACCATTTTTAAAATATTTTTATCTTTATGAAAGTTATATATGCACATAGTTCCACAGTGTGTGTTATGGAAAATAAAAATCTTTTTATTTTCCATAAACAAATAAAATCCACCCCAGTTTTGCATTTCCCACTTCCCAGAGGCACTAGCGATTCTCTTAGTATTACTCCCAATATCTCTAAATAACCCTAAACAACTATTTGTACTCCTACTTTTTGATATGTTGGTTTTAGGTGTTATCTATTGACTTTGACAATGGAAGTGTTAAGAAAAAGGGCTCAGGTCATCAGACAGTGCAGGCTAGAACTCGCAGGTAGAAAGGACTAGCAGGATCACAGATCCCAGTCTCTTAGCATCATATGAAGAGGAGTACTTGGGTGAGCATAGCCAGACCCAAGGATGTGCTCCGGAGAGGGACACTTCCGTTGTCCAGCTGCTTTCTTTGTTTAGGGGGCTCTGGCTGGGGGGGAATGTGACAGTGGGTTTTATGCAGATAAGGGTGGTCACATACCAGTCTTGGTCACATACCAGTCTTGATAGATCCTAGGGGGAGGGAAGCATTGGTCCCAGTTGAGTCATTGCCAGGTAACCAGAGAAAACTGCTGGGTTCACCAATGGACAATCCAGTAGGACTCTTTGACTCCACTGCCCGATACCCCTGGTAGTTATGTCACACTTCGGTTCGGTCATTGTTCAATATATTCGTTACTATCACCATGTGAAATGCCATTCATGGTTGAGCCATATAATACCTTTGATTAATTTCTCCTCCTGTACAACGTCTAGTTTTCTCTGGAGTTAGTTTACTGTTTTGTGTTTGCAGAGTTCTTTATGTGCCTATGACTAATTTATCCCCAAACTCTCCCTCAGTTGTATAAACTTCTTCTCAATATGTTCAAACACATTAAGCCTTCCCTCGGCTTTATCTTCTTGAAGAAGGTCTTCCAGAACCTTCTTCTCTAGTCCGGACTCTTGCCCTCAATGCCTGTTTCACACTGGTGACTTAATTTTTCACCATTGTAGTGGTCACTGTTGGTACCCTGATCACCTCCTCCTACAGGGCTGTGTCTGCCAGTGTCTCACCGATGCCCCTTCTTCAATGAATTACCTGAAGTCAAATAGGAGCCACTTCAACCAAGAGATTACGTCCCTCCCACAGTCAATGCTGGACTGACCCAGGAGTACAAAAGTCTGGTCTCCTTGCCTTTAGGTGCAACTTAAGCAGCTGAGCTCCCCACGGGATAAGGCTGAGCTGTTCTTCACTCGAGTCCACATCTTTCTTTGTTTCCTTGCACCGCCCTATCCTGTTTCCCTCTCTGGCTTTCTCCTGAGAGCTCTCCCCCAGTAAGTCACAGGCACATGAATTCCATCATCCTGAAAGGGCCCTTCACATTTCTCTTGAGTTGAATTTTTCATTGTTCTCTCTCATTTTCTGGAATCGTTTCTTCCTCCCTCTTGGTTTCTTTTCTTGGTTAAAGGCCTACCTTTGTCATTTCCTGAGAAGAGTTGCATGGGAGATAAGTTTTACTTTCTTGAAAAACTTAAAATATTGTAGACTACTCTCACATATTACTTCTCTCATATGTAAACTACTCTCACACTATTAAGTCTGGCTTGGTATAGAATTTTATATTGGAAATCATTTCCCATCAGAATTTTAAAGGCAGGTTTTCAGCCCTTCTAGTTTCCAGTGTTGTTGAGAAGTCTGGTGACTTGATTCCTGAATCTTCTTTCTGTTACTTTTTTTTCATCGGTGATACGGGTTGATGCCGTTCTGCTTTCTGTTCATTGTGTTGAGTATGCAACAACACTTTCAATCTCTCAACTTATAGGCTTTAGTTTGGGGAAAATCTTGAATTATTTTTTAGAGGATTTTATACCTAATGTTTTTTCTCTCCTTTCCCTCTGCAATTCCTATTAACTTAGTTGTTTGAATTCTTGAATTGATCCTTTTTTTAAAAAAAGTATCTTTCTCGAACCAAGATGCCCTTCAATGGACGAATGGATAAGGAAGATGTGGTACATATACACGATGGAGTATTAGGCCTCCATCAGAAAGGATGAATACCCAACTTTTGTAGCAACATGGACGGGACTGGAAGAGATTATGCTGAGTGAAATAAGTCAAGCAGAGAGAGTCAAGTATCATATGGTCTCACCTATTTGTGGAGCATAACAAAGAATACGGTGGACATGGGGAGATGGAGAGGAGAAGGGAGTTGAGGGAAACTGGAAGGGGAGATGAACCATGAGAGACTATGGACTCTGAAAAACAACCAGAGGGTTTTGATGGGGCGGGGGGTGGGAGGTTGAGGAACCAGGTGGTGGGTAATAGGGAGGGCACGTACTGGATGGAGCACTGGGTGTGGTGCAAAAACAATGAATACTGTTACGCTGAAAATAAATTTTAAAAAATGGGGGGGAAAAGTATCTTTCTCTTATTTGTCATCTTTTATCCTTTTGCTCTGGGAGATTTTTTTTTTCAATTTTATCTTCCAACTTTCATTAAATTTTTTATTTCTGTAATCATATTTTTAATCTCAAAGTCTATAATTGTTTCTGTTCCATTTTTAAAGTATTCTTCTCTTGCTTTATGAACTCAAGATATTTATCTTATCTATCTGAAGAGTTAGTGATAAATTTTGGATTTTTTTTTTCTTGCAGGGTTTCTTTTTTATCCAAATTCCTTTTTCATTGTTTTTATTATTGTTGTTGTTATCTCTGTCTTTTATGATAGTTCAGAGATCTCTCAAATTTCTGGTAGTTGTGACTGACCTCTTAACTTTGAGAGTGAAGCTCTGTAAAGCTGTTTGTAACCTCGATGTGCTTGAGCAGAGCTTTTCAAACTTGTGCTTCACTGTAGGGTTATTGGGTTGTGCCATTTCATTGAGGAAGCATCTTACATTATTATATTGCTTAATATATACATTCAGCTGTATGTAGCATAAAATTTAAGGAAGAGTAGTTTAAACAAGCAAAAGCTTATTTGTATCAAATGCAGGTTGAGCTTAGCATAGCACTCCAGTATTTCTAGGACAAAGAAATCTTCTATCTTGTTGTTTTACTATTTTGTGGATGTTCACTGCATGGTACAAGAAGGCTCAGCACCGGGGTGCCTGGGTGGCTCAGTGGGTTAAAGTCTCTGCCTTTGGCTCAGGTCATGATCCCAGGGTTCTGGGATCCAGGCCCACATCGGGCTCTCTGCTCGGCAGGGAGCCTGCTTCCCCCTCTCTCTGCCTGCCTCTCTGCCTGCTTGTGATCTCTGTCAAATAAATAAATAAAATCTCAGCACCATGTTTATATTCTAATAATAAAAAAATGGGAAAAAAAGGAAGGAAAGATATATATCCTATCTCTGTAAGTTATACATAGAACACCCGCTTACATCACATTGGCCAGAACTATTGGCCACATCCCATGGCAAATGAGATTGGCCTTTTACAATATTTGTGTAGCCATATAACAAATTAAGAATTATATTAATAATGAAGAAGGAGAGAATCGATATTAGGATACAACTAGAAGATGATGGCGTAGTCAGTATCTTTAGGGCACCTCCCTTGGGCCAGTCAAATCTTCCAGAAAAGATTCTTCCAAAATCCTGATTAGACTGCTATAACCCTGGTTGTCAGAGTTCTGGGAATTGAATGAGATAATCAATTAATTAATTAATTAAAAAAAAACACAACACAACAAAATAAACAAACAAACAAAAACAAAATAAAACTAAATTAAAACCCCAAATTAGCAATAGTGGTAGTAGTGGGGATTGGGTTTATTTATTTAATGCAATTATTATTTATTTATTATTTTAATTTGATATAATTTACCTTTTTAAAATTTAATTTTATTTAATTATTATTTATTTATTACTATTTATTATTTTTTAAAATGTGGATAATTCTGGTTCTGTAATCCAAAGACCAGTGCTCCAGAAATCATCTAGCTTTTGGTTGGGAGTGGTAGTGGCTTGGTTGGGTTATTGAATAGTCAGTCACTTTTCTGCATGGAGTAATGAGGAGGTCTGAGAATCTAATTTTCAATCAACCTTTGATGTCAGCCCCATCTTCACTTCTAGTTTCAGAAGTGCTGCCTCCAACTTCTAAGTGTAACAAAAATTGAGGGGCTTCTCAGCTTTCCTCACTCTTGATTTAGAATTCAGTTTTCTTGAGTCTCCCAAGTCACTAACGACTCATTCATCTGCTTTATATCTTCTAAAATTTGGGTTTTGTTCATTTCTCACCCATTCTCTTTGTCTGACAAGTTTATGCTTTAAAAAATCCCTTACTTTTGTTTTAGTGAGAAGGAATGGAAATAACAGAGATTCAACCCATCATCATTAACCTAAAACCTGAATTGTTCTTTAAAGCCATTTGTTTTTTTTTTATTTTTTTATTTTATTTATTTATTTAGTTTTTTTTTCCCATTTTATTTATTTTTTTCAGCATAACAGTATTCATTGTTTTTGCACAACACCCAGTGCTCTTAATCTCATAAAGCCATTTGTTTTGATACCTCACTTCTTTTATTCTTGGAGTACCTATTAACATTTCCTAAGTAAAGGACAGTTTGATGTGATGATGATGATGATATTCAACATATACTGAGTTCTTAACTGCTTTATAGGTAATGTGCTAAGTACTTTACCTTTTATATCCAAGACTGACATGGAAACCAATTATATAGGTATTATCGCCTTTAGACCTCAGCATGTAGGCTCCCACACCAGGCCACAAGATAAAGGGGTCTGTACTTTGAGAATGCCTTCTTTGACAATTTTTTTTTCCATTTTATTTATTTTTTCAGCGTAACAGTATTCATTCTTTTTGCACAACACCCAGTGCTCCATGCAAAACGTGCCCTCCCCATTACCCACCACCTGTTCCCCCAACCTCCCACCCCTGACCCTTCAAAACCCTCAGGTTGCCCCAACCTCCCACCCCTGACAGATGCTGGAGAGGATGTGGAGAAAGGGGAACCCTCCTCCACTGTTGGTGGGAATGCAAGCTGGTGCAACCACTCTGGAAAACAGCATGGAGGTTCCTCAAAATCTTTGACAATTTTTAAGAATTTTTCCAGGCCTTGGGACCAACCAGGGCTGGCACTGTCACCCAAGCAGGGTATTGCAAGTTCTTCTTAGGACCCGGGTGAACTCTGGCTCCATTTCTCCCATTTAGCACATTCCCTGGTCCTCTATCCCTTGTGTTAGGTTGACCTGATGCTCTGAGGAGCTCTGTAACTCACAGCAGTAGATTCATTCCAGGACCTGGCTACCTGCCTGATTCCAGTGAGCTGTCCTGGTGAGCTGATCCAGCTGACTGGAGCAGCACTCTTTCACAGAATCATGAAAGATTAGATCAGGAGAATGGGGCTTATGTGTTAATTTCGGGGGGGGTGGTTCTCGGAGGATAAAGAATCTGGACTTGCCCTGATAGTGCAGTAAACAAACATGCATGTTCCTTTTCTCTACCATTATTCAATCTTCATTGATAAATCACTATACCTCACTTGAACCTGTAAAGATTCTCCATCCTGTGTCCAGCTGAGTAAGAGTTACCTCATATCATGATGTCAAAAGCAAGTCTCACCCAGGATATACAAGAAAATGTAAATTATAGTTCATTTTAGGATTATGTTAAACTTACCATTTGGAACTTTATAGTGTAAAAGCAGAATGACAAACCTTCCCACCATGTTTCCTCTTGATTTCTTTAGACTGCAATGATTGCAGTCCTAGAACATTATGTCTCAACCTTGACCGCACCTCTGACTTTCCACACTGCCACCAGTGGGGGAAATAGGCAAAGATTCTATGGGCAAAGTGAGAAAAGTGGTTCCTCTATACATACCAATAGCTTCTACTGGTGATTTCAGCTGGTTCTAATCATCGGGTGCCCTGTGCCCGCCCAATCATTGTGTGTTCTGACCATCAGTCCTTGTTACTTCATATAACTTTGTTTTATTGTTCTTATTGCATGAATATGACTGAAGGCCAAATGGATGAAGTATTTTGCCTAAATTTGCAAGCTAAGAAGTAAATGTCAGAACAGAGATGTTACCCTAAGGCTGTCTGACTCTAGATCTTGCTTTTCAGGGTATACTCTACTACTTCTAAGATCAAAAAACACCAACGTAGAGTTTAAACATATTTTCTCCCACAAGAATCCACTGCACTTTTTGGCATTCTCCAATTCAATTAAGTTAGCTTGTTGTATTACACCTTAAAATGGTAATTCTGTATGTCTGAAGTCTCTAAAAGAGAGAATAAAATGGACGTATATGAAGTGGTGAAAGGCTCAGAACATGGTGCAGTGAAAAGGTGTTTGGGTTTTGATTCACAACTAAGTGAGCCCCAATTCCAGAAAACTACTTTGACTTTCTATGTGTCATTTTTCTCCAACTGAAAGAGAAATGTTAAATATCTATCTCAGTAATTAATAGTGGGTATTAAATAAGATTACATGGATAAACCATAGTGACTACTCATGTAGGCACTAGTGAATGTATTTCATCTTCCTCAACTCCCAAACACATACACTTAAGGATTTGGATAATTCTGGTTTACAGACCTATCTAGAGAAACCAACCTCTGACTGTCAGTGTATACCCCTGAGTCTTATCAATGGTATAAAATGAAAGAGTCTGTGACATAATACACCTATGTTATAGTTTCTTTTATTTATTTATTTGACAGAGATCACAAGTAGGCAGAGAGGCAGTTGGGGGAGGGGGGGGAAGCAGGCTCCCTGCCTAGCAAAGAGCCCGATGTGGGGCTCAATCCCAGGACCCTGGGATCATGACCCAAGCTGAAGGCAGAGGCTTCAACCCACTGAGCCACCCAGGCACCCCTATGTTATAGTTTCTTATATTTGCTTACTAATTTTGCCAAATGGTTTAATGACATACCTAAATTTCTAGAAAATTTGCCAAGTATAACCTATGAATGAGTGACTGTTTTTCAATGTTCAGACCTTGGAACAAGCGAGAAAAAAAAATCAGAATTACAGACAAGCTTTGAAACTTTAAAAAAAGAAAGGAAAGGAAAAAGGACATATTTTTTTAATATCTATAATTTGGAAGATTTACATTTGGAGACATTTTGCGCATGGAAGACATGTGCAAAATGAGGAAGTGAGGAAGACCTCACTAGATCAAAAGTCATCTTTTATGGTAATTTAGCTCCTAGTGTGTTTGCAAAAGCAAAGTTGGAGAGTTTTTTGAGATCCAAGTGCCAAAATTTATAGAGAGCAACTGGCTAGTATTATCCTCACATTTCTGAGCACAATAGACATATAGAAACAAACTAATTTACGAATACTAATCTTGGGAGAAAACCAATCGGAAATGTTGCTGCTACTCTTTGGCATCTGCGTTGTCCTCTTCCCTTTCCTGCCACCACTGTCCACTTGCAGAACATACTATCCTGGTCACTAGGATGACCTCTCTCATAGGTTTTTCACATCCACACTCCACTGCCTCCCCCATCAAATGTGAAGGTGGAATCTGTGCTCTCCACAGGCCTGGTCACATGTGTAGAGAAAGCGTAATCACTCTGTAGATCCTATGTGGGCAAACACTATTGCTGACTATTTACTATTTGAAAAACCACATTTTATTGATAGATGGTTAAAAATCCCCTTTGGGGGCTTCTTTTGGAGCTAAACTACATGAATTCTCAGCCTTTTTCCATGGGAAAGTAACATTTTTATTTTTAATGTAATTTTCCCATTTATTTTCATTCTTAAAATCGAAGTCTTCATTCCAGTCATGGCCACCCTGCTTTACCACACAAGTAAAAACATTTATATTCATGATGATTACATTCTGACTACAATTTAGTGAACAAGAAAATACTCTGGAGGAGAGAAATGCAGCATTCTATAAGCACTGCAGAAGTAGAAATTTTCTTTTAGTTTGGTTCTAACATACTTTCTGTACAGGAAATATCTTCTGCAAAGGCAACTCAAGAGACCTAAAATTAGCACCATACCTTTGATTTAAATAGAATATAGTATCCAAAGATTAGAATATAATGAGACTACATATTTTCTCATCAGTTCTTTCATAAGGGAAATAGAGAATTGAAAATTAAACTCTTACTAATAGGATGCTGGATATTGAGTTTATATCTTTTGAAAAAATAAGAGAAATTAAATTATAAATCAAATCAGCTTTTAAAGTCATAATGGAATCATGCTTACTTGAAATGTGTGTTCATGCACAGGCTCAATAGACTGCCCATAACATTATCTAGTAAAGACAAGAGTCAGAGAGAAAACTGTTTATTGTGTAGAGTCACTAAACACATATATACTTCAAAATGGGACGACAGATGTGGAACAGCTGCTCATTATCCATAGGAAGGGGGAGTCTGCCTTCTTTGAAATTATTTATAAGCTGCTTCATGTTTAGTTCTAATATTTTTTTCTTTTGGGTAAATAGAATTAAGCATTCACAATCAGAATTTTAAAGTATATGTTGATTTGCAACAACCACACTCACGTATATCACATTATCAAAATGCTTCACACTTTAATTATAGCAATATTCATGAGGGTCCTGTTATATCTCATAATTACAATCAACACCTAACAAATGCTTATTATGTGCCAGGCACCACTCTAAGTAATTTAATCCGTTTGATATTCACAACTACCTTCAGAGGTAGGTACTATTCCCATTCTCATGGTACAAGGCTCAGAGAGGTTATTAACTTGCCCAAGATCACAGAACTAATAAATGGTGTTACCTGGATTCAAACACTAGCATTCTGACTCCAGAATCTATACTTGGCTAAACCATCATATTGTATATCGTGTTCATAAAATATAGACCATTTCAGGTGTGAACGTTATGCAGTATGTGACAATCATTGCCTTGAAAGAGAAACTTTCTGACCAACAGGATTACCAGTCAGAATAGGCTTGGCTAAGATGCAGAAACAACATGATACAATAAGAGCATATGCTCAGGGTAGGTCCGCGAAAGGCTCTGTTTTCCCTGGCAGCCGAAGAGAAGATAAAACAAAGGGAAATGGTTCCTGAGTGTCCCAGCTCAGAAGTCCCCCATTTCACTTTCACTTAC
This sequence comes from Meles meles, assembly GCF_922984935.1. Taxonomy (NCBI): domain Eukaryota; kingdom Metazoa; phylum Chordata; class Mammalia; order Carnivora; family Mustelidae; genus Meles; species Meles meles. The sequence goes on from NC_060070.1 coordinate 31,837,580, forward strand.
ATTTCTTTCGATGAAACCAGTCACTTGGCCACATCTACCTGCAAAGCCATTGGGAAATTTAAGTAATGGGTAGAAAAATATTAGAAAAAAAGCCACTGAAGCCAAAGAAGAGTAAAGAGATTGCAAGGAAGCATTTAGCTACTCTAAATGTTGACAGAAATTTAGGAGACCGAGTATGTCCAAACTTCCGTAAAGCATTTGACACCAGTGTTCAAGTGGACAAGACAGAGAAGTGATGGCCAAAAGGTGTCGTGGCTAAAGAGCAAGGCTGGCCCCTAAGGACACAACTGCACACAGGGCAGCTCCTTGCAGAGGCCTCAGCCTGATCAGCAGTTCTAAATCCAGGATCACCTGATGGTGGGCACATATGAAAGTTCAAGTGTCTCCCTGACCACAGAGATGTTTAAATCAGATTGCTAAGTCATTGATTTATAATAACGATAAAAATGGAGGAATCTTCTTATTTTGGCTGATAAATTCTATATTTGGTAGATATATAAATTCTGGAGGATAGATAAATTCTGTGTATAAATCACATAAAGTCAGAGAATATATGGAAAGAGCAAATAGAGTGAATGATTATTTTGGTTATCTTTGGTTTAAAACTAGGAGAGCCCTGAGCTATGCCAGATTACAAAGGCAGGTCCATATATGGGACCTGGTGAGAACGACATCTTGGATACAGTCAAGACTACTTTGAGTTGGTCTGCCAGCAAGTAGAGAGAAGGGCACACCAGATCCAGGATTTGTGAAGGAACCGGTAGATGTGGCTCCAGGTCCTTCTCTGGTCCTCACAGAGACACACCTGCCATCTCAGCAGATTATGAGAACTAAGTGTGGATTCTGCCAGGTTGGAGGGACCCAGAACTTGAGGTTCGCTGCCTTCATACACTCTAGGGTTGGAGAAAGGGAATAGCAGGGAGAGGACCTATCAGCCGTGTCCTCAGGCCCTCACATCTCAATTCCAGACTCATGATTTCTCTCTCTCTCTTTCTTTTAAATTTTGGTAAAATACACATAACATAAAGTTTATAATTTTAATCACTTTTAAGTGTACAGTTCGGTGGCATTAAGCACATATACATTAAGCAATCATCACTACTATCTACCTCTAGAATTTTTCATCATTCCAAATTGAAACTCTTTACCCATGAAACTATATTTTAAAAAATTAATAATAAAAAATTAAATAAAAAGATCTTTACTGAAATACAATTGACATACAATGCCCTAGTAATTTCAGATGTTCATCATAGCAATTCAGTATTTTATTTACATTACAAAATGATCTAAGTCTAGTTATCATCTGTCACTATACAAAGTTATTACAATGCTATAGACTATATTCCCTATGCTGTACTTTACAACCCCATCACTGACTTACACCAAAGTTATAAAGAGCTAGGTGCCCCCATGTTTTATTTCTTGTCTGTCTGCTGCCTGTTGCAAGGCTGTAGTCCTATACATCTGGTAATACCTGCCTGGAGGGCTGAATGCTCACATCCCCTGATTAGGGCTAGAGGCACCCAGAACAAGGGCCTCCCCTCCCCGGCTCTTTTCCCCAGCACATGAACATTTGTTGCTTCTGTGACCACACTCTTTCTTCTAACTTAGTATTTATTTTTTTTAAAGATTTTATTTATTTATTTATTTATTTATTTATTTATTTGACAGAGAGAGACAGCAAGAGAGGGAACACAAGCAGGGAGAGTGGGAGAGGGAGAAGCAGGTTTCCTGCTGAGCAGGGAGCCTGATGCGGGGCTCCATCCCAAGACCCTGGGATCATGACCTGAACCGAAAAGGGAGATGCTTAATGACTGAGCCACCCAGGTGCCCCCAAAATTGTATTTATAACAAATTCAGACAGTAAATACAGTGATTCTGTCTTAGTTCATTTGGGCTGCTCTAAGAGAATACCAGAGACTTGATAGCTTATAAACAGCAGAAATTTATTTTTCACCATTCCAGAAGTTGGCAGGTCCAAGATCAAGACACCAGCAGATCTGGTGACTCGTGAAGGCCTACTTTCTGGTTCATAAATAGTGCCTATTGCTGTGTCCTCACAGGGGGGTAAAGCGCCAAGGGGGCTTTCTTGGGCCTCTTTCACATGGGCACGAATCTCTTCCTAAGAGTTCTGTCCTTATGATGTAATCACCTCCCAAAGGCCCCTGTTCCTCAGACCACATCACATCGGGCATTAGATTTTAACATGAAACTTTAGCCAGGGATGGACATAGACATTTGGACTATAGCACAATCTTTTTTTTTTTTTCCCAATAGCACACTCTTTATAGAGCTTTGTGCCCTGTTTATCAAAAATAAGGATTTCTCTAGATACCTCAGGTGTGTTTACAGATTACTACTCCAGAAGAACAATCTTACATGTATTTCTTTTCTAATTTAACTTCGAAAAACAACTTGATGTTAGGAGAATACTCTGTTCTTCCTTCTTTTTATTATCTACAGATGTTAGTTCAATTGGGTAAGCCCTAGCTGGTTGAAGAGCTCCAGGGATGCTGAAGGGTGGGTTGAAACCAGCCTGGAGGCCAGCTTCTGGAGATATTTTGGGGTGAGACTCAGTTCTTGGCCTTATTCAACTAAGAAGTTTATCCTTTAATTGGATAAAACCATAAAATGAATCCCGATCAAATTGTCGAATAACTTCAAGCAAGGGAGGAAATGCAAAATTTCAGAATCGGAATCTAAAAAGGCCTAGTGGGCTGAAATGATGGGATCTAATACTGAGACTGAAGGGTGGTAAATTCAAGGTCCTGCCCTGGATCCCAAGCTTCACCTGCTTAAGGGCAGGGCAGGGGTCATGGGGTTTGTAAATGCCCAAGGTCTGACTTTGCTCTTTTAGATTTCCCAACCTCCCTGTAGCTAGGTTTCCCATTGACTGACTCTGACAGTGGAAAGTGACAGGGAGGGACATATGTCACTTCTAAAACGAGGAAGTTAAAGTTCAGCTGAGCCTTTCCCCACATTCCCTTCCTCCTTTCCGCAGCAGGATGGTACCAGGGAGCCCATGAAATGAGAAGATGGAGGAACCACGAGATGAAAGCAACGTATTTCCTAAGCCACCTCTTTGACGTGAACAACTCAAACGTCCCTGGAATAGGTTGTGAGGAAAAAGAAACCTTGATTCTATTACGCTATTGAGATCTTGGGGTTCTTTGTTTACATCTGAAAAAGCACGGATGGGTTTTAGCTGGCAGTAAGATTGTATGAATCAACCGAAGGATGCTTCCTATTCTTAACTTTTCAGCAGCTCTCAACCACCCGCCCTCCATCTGAACGGAAAGGTTGATCTCCTCCATCTGAACGGAAAGATTGATCTCCTCTGGAAATCTTAGCATCCTCTAGGCTTTCCTCCCACCTAGCTAGCTGCTCCTTTCTCTGTCTTTCTTTGTGTTTTCTTCCCAGGGGCTACTAACTATTGAGTTTCTCTAGGTTCAGTGCTCTGGCCTTTCCTCTTGCTATCTGATGTTCTTCCATATGGATTCAATTACCATCTATATGCCAAAGAGTTACAAATTTATATCACCACCCGAGAACACTCTTCCGAGCTCCAGACACACATGATCAAACTTTCTACCTGATATTTCCTTGCACAATTTTCAATGACTCTTCTTTTTTTTTTTTTAAGATTTTATTTATTTATTTGACAGACAGAGATCACAAGTAAGCAGAGAGGCAGGCAGTGAGAGAGGAGGAAGCAGGCTCCCTTGCTGAGCAGAGAGCCTGATGTGGGGCTTGATTCCAGGACCCTGGGATCATGACCTGAGCCGAAGGCAGAGGCTTTAACCCACTGAGCCACCCAGGCGCTCCGTCAATGACTCTTCTTACAAAACTGTATTCATAATCTTTCCTCCTAAATCTGGCCCTCTTCCGGTGTTTCCCACCTCACTGAATGGCACAGCACCCCTCAGTCACATGAGACAGAAGCTGTCAGTCCATGAATCTCTCACCTTTCTCTAATTCTCCCCTTCCCCATCTTATATGATCCATTATCAAGTTTTACCAATTTTCCTTCTAAATACTTTTCAATTCCATTGTCTTCTTGCCAGTTACACCAAGCTACTTTGCCCTTATCTGTTCCCCAAGCTCCTGCAATAGTCTTTTTACTGATCCATGGGCATATACTCTGGTGTCTTCTCAATTCATGCTTCATGGTAATCTTTTGAAATTAAATGTCATCTCCCTCCTGTTTAAAACTCCTCATGGTTTCCCATTTGTTGTGTGAGGCTCAAGATAAAACAGGACCTTGAAGATCCTGCGTGATCTGGCAACTTCTACTTCCCAGCTGACCTCAGTTCCTTCAGGCTTCCTTATCTTTGCTCCATTCGTATTGGAGTCCTTTCCATCCCTCACACCTTCACAAGGGTCTTTCCTACCCACCCCACCGCATATGCTTGTTTCTGTGCCTGACACGATTTTCCATCTTCTTGTCACCCTATTAGCTCTATCTTTCCTTCAGCATCCTGCTCGAGAGAAGAGAAGACTTTTTGATCTCCCAATAGCTCAAAGCCTCCTATTCCAGGTTCATAAGAGTGTATACCTTTTCTTAGGACTTGCCACAGGTGCAATTTTATATTTATTTGTGAGATCATTTTGTTCTTCTCTATATCCTTCATGGGATTATAAACTCTATGAAAGTAGAGGCCAATGTTTTGCTCATTTTTATCTCCAGCACCTAATACAGTGCGGATAGATATTATGTTCTCGGTATTTGCCACAGGAAGAATGGAAGGGAAAAGGGTGAAAAGGAAAGATGGAAAGAAAGAAGGGAGGAGGGGCGCCTGGGTGGCTCAATGGTTTAAAGCCTCTGCCTTTGTCTCAGGTCATGATCCCAGGGTCCTGGGATCCAGCCCTGCATTGGGCTCTCTGCTCAGTGGGGAGCCTGATTCCCCCTCTCTCTCTGCCTGCCTCTCTGCCTACTTGTGATCTCTCTCTGTCAAATAAATAAATAAAATCTTTTAAAAAAAGCAAGTCAGAAAATATTCAGAAGACAGAAACCAAAAAGTAAGGGGAGGCCGAGTTGGGAATCTAATTACCGCCAATTTCTTGGTTAAAGGATCCTATTTTAAAGAAAAATCTGACGTACTATTTCACGACTTGAAACAATCCACACCATTCTTCTTTTGTGAATAAAGGCTTTTAAAAGGAAAACAACTTCTGGTTTGTAAATAATCTTCAAAATCTATTACTGAACAAAAGTATATACAAAAATTCTGCAGTGTCTCCATGCACATATGTTGATTAGGAATTTTGTCACCTTTCCCTGTTCCTATTTCTATACTAATGTAATGGAATTATCTGCTTCAATAAATCTCATGAGTAGTCTCCTGTGACGATCTATGGTTTAATTCAAGAGGAATAGTTTATAATAATTGCTAAAACCATTGTTTAGTGCTAAGTAGAATTACTGCCTGATTGCTTCTGAGTTTGATTTTTTTGGCTTTTAATGATATTGCATATGAATATGAAAGTCATAGTCATGTAGTCATGAATTAAAGAATATATAAATATACATGTGGCAGCAAAGTTAAAATCAATAACCAGATTAGCTGTCAACTATGAACATTAATAACATAACCAAATTATAAAATAACCAAATTATAAAACCATCTGCTATGGTCATTTGTTGGCAATTGCCAAGTTCCTAAAAGTTGTTGGTATTTATTAAATATGTTAAATAATTGTTTAGACTTTTGCATTTTTTATTTGTACTTCTCTTTTTATAATTCAGAATTTCACAGTGCCAAATATATCCTTCTCACAACTTCTAAGCCCTTGAACTGCATACCAGAGTTGTTTATTTCATCATGAGGAAGAACAGAGGAAGAATCAAATGACTTGATTCTCGATTAAGGAAGTTATTATCTGAATCAAAGGCAGGGTCTATACTCTGCTGCACTTGGATCCCAGTAGATTATCAAACACGTCTGCCTCAATCCTCACCAAGCCCTCCTCAGTGACTATGTTAAGGAAGCGGGAGCAGGACTGGGCTCCACATCGCAAATCATGTTGGCAGGAGAGGGGGGCACCCACTCTCTGCAGGGAAGAGGTCTATATAGAGCATTGCTCACAAGAACCTGGTTGAGGGATAACTCTGAGAAATCACATGGGACTGGCCCCAGGCTTCAGATCTCCAAATAGGTAAGAGCCAAGGATAAGGCATGTTGGAAGAACTAGATTTCAGCTGCTGGTAAAATCTTATGGGATTGTCTTAGAACAGAGTCCAAATCAGCTCCACTAATGAACAGATCATGGTCAGAAGGAGTTAGCACCATAGAATCAAGAGCAAAATTGTTTCAAGTGAGTCTTAAGTAAATGGAAGGGATTTAGAATTTAGAAGGAATTTAGAACTCACTCACTGCCCGGGTAGTGGGCAGAGAAAAAAGTGAAAATAAAATGATCACATTGACTCTATGAAAGTCATATATGAATCAAAAAGTTCATGATGCTAAAAAAACAAAACAGCAGCAACAAAAACCCCTTTTGCCTCAGTTACATTCATGTATCTTATGAAAGTACTCTGAAGAAATAAACTTTGACAATAAAAAATTACATTTCTAACAGACTCAGACTCGTGATTCGTCATTCTTGCATAAATCTGGCCATTGGCATCAACAATGGAAAGAAGAACAAGGAATGAAGATTTCAGGTTGCAAAAAAGCATTTTTGAGATCCCTTTTAAGAAATTTTTTTTTTAAGATTTTTATTTATCTATTTGTCAGAGAGAGAGAGAGACAGCAAGCACAGGCAGACAGAGTAGCAGGCAGAGACAGAGAGAAGCAGGCTCCCCGCCCAGCACGGAGCCAGATGTGGAACTCGATCCCAGGATGCTGGGATCATGACCTGAGCCGAAGGCAGCCGCTTAACCAACTGAGCCACCCAGGTGTCCCAAGAAATATTTTTTAAATGTACTTGTCCATCTTCTCTGAATAAATACATTTATAAACATTGTTACCAGGTAGCAAGAGGTGATCCTGTCCAATGTTTACAGAGATTTTATGGTTGGCAAATATAGTGTAAAATTTGCAAAGATACAGGGCAAGGAGTATGTTTACATTGGATAAGTGAAAAAGCCCAGCTTAAGCAGTGAGCTTCATTAATGTCGACAGTCAATTTGAAGAAGGTAGGCCCGAAGTTCACTTTTCTTATCAAAACTTTTGAGTCAAAATGATTGAGAAAAATATTTCAACTCACACCTCTCTCGGTTTTTAAGGCAAGAGGTGTCAAATTTATAAAATATCAAATATCTGTTACTTGACAATATTAAAAGTAATTCCACTTAAAAATACTTGTTGGCAACGTATTCTATGATTTTGTTTTTTAATCCACTAATGAGGAATGCCTGGGTGGCTCAGTTGGTTGGGCTCTGCCTCCGGCTCAAGTCATGATCCGGGGATCGTGGGATCAAGCCCCACATAGGGCTCCTTTCTCAGTGGGGAGTCTGTTTCTCCCTCTTCCTGCTGCTCCCCCTGCTTGTGCACTCACTCTCTCGCTCGCTCTCTCTCTGGAAAATAAATGAATAAATAAAATGTTTTTTAAAATAAAATAAGATAAAAATTCATTAATGCATTGTGTGTGTGTGTGTGTGTGTGTGTGTGTTTTAATAGCCTTAGACCTTGTAGGCTTAAAGCAGTTACATACTATTTGCAATAACTCGAAGTAGCACATGTAATTCAACCTTGAATCTAAACTCTAATTATTTGGTTTTGACAACTTCTGTTCAGTGTGTCCTGCCAACAACGTATTAATTAGATGTGACCCGGTGGTTCCAGGTCATTGCAGGAAAGCAAACAAAGCTCCAGAGATTCCATGCTAAAACTCAACTATCTTCTTGACTGCTTTGTAAAATAAAGGAAGTGAAAATCTGAAGTAATTCTCATAAAGACCAGCTACATGAAGGAAAAGAAGGGACTGGGAGCACAGAAATTACGAAGATTACTTGTCTCTATGAATTGTTTACTTTGCCTGCACAAACCTATTCAGAGTGGTCTTACCAATACTCCCATACCAATCTGCCGAATTCCTAAAGAAAACATAAAGGACTGAATAAACAACTTTGGTTCTGTGAAACCGTTGGTATAGACAGAACACGTGTGGTAGTGGTCACTGAGTAATGTACCGAACCTTTGAGTCAATATGTTCTGCACCTGCAACTTATATAACATTGTATGCTAATTGTACATCAATTTTTTAGAAAATCAGCTATTTATCTGGATGAATCTAGGTGTTCTAAATACATAGCAATATTAGTTGGCTATGCTGTCATAACAGAGCACCACAAATTGGATTGCTTAAACAACAGCATTTTTTTTTTAAAGTACACTGCCAAATAATAGAAGCAAGTGTGGGAAACATTTGTGCATCACAGCAAGGAATGTAACTCAATCACTTAAAGGAAAATTATTATATCGTCTGTCCCAGTCATATCAGTATTTCGTTGAGAGTAGTCCCTGCCCCCAAAAGATTAATAATAAGATGATGCTTCTCATCTTCATTATTATAATTAATGACAATAAGGATCACTGGTGAAAATCAGTATTGACCAATATTGATTTTAAGTCATTGAATTAAACTTTTTGTAGTAAAAATCTTTGCAGTAAAAAAAAAAAATGAAGTGATACTAACAGGATTTCTATGATTGTAACACTGATGATTAAAAATAAAAACACTAATAGGAAATTAATATCTGTAGTATATTTTGATTTTTCATTCTTCAAATGTTAGAGAAAGAGGTATCCCTAAGTTTTAAGCAATTCTCCTGTCAGAAACACTAATTTCCTTCTATGTGCGGCGCTGGGCAGGGATGTAGATGCTTTTGCTTTTCCCAGCATGTGGTATTGACTTTGGAGCAAAACTTAAATGAACCCAGATGTTTCTGCCCTTAGCCCCAACTCCTGCCTCCAGGTCTGCGGTCTCTGGGTTTCCTTCGGCTAACCCTGATTCATAACTCAGCACCTTTTGGAATTCCTTGAAAAGAATCCACCCTCTCAAAAGCATTATTGAGATATATAGACTATACTGAAGACTCTGAGGGAAAGGTTTGCTTTGCAAACTCCATAGCAAGCAACTTAAAAATTAATATAAATTATTCTCCTAAGCTCTTTTCTTAGATATACCTCCCCCTTCTAAGCATCCTGGCTGGATTTTCTACCCTCCTTCTGGATCTTCTGGAAATTTCAAATTACTTTCCCATCTTCTGTGCAGAGCCTTTCAACTTTGCCCATCTTCCATGCTAAACATGGTACACTCAAACACAGCATGGCATTTAGGCAAAGGGCCCCCCAGGTAACAAGATCCACTTGCTTTATAAGGCAATTTATTGGCCCATTAGGATCTCATCTTTCATACTAAGAAGTTCATCCAAGTGGGGTTTTTTTTTCCTAAAAATATACAACGTTCTTGTTAAGAAGAATTCTGTAGAATAGAAATTTCTCCTTTCTCTTAATAAAAGTCACTCCCCGTGATTCAGAAATTCCAAAAGCCTACAACTACACAGTAAGAAATACCAAGGAATGTGCCAATCCACAAACATATCTATCAACTCCCTGGAGATCTTTCTTCTAGAATAAATTCTAAAAAATTCTAATTTCAAAGTATAAATTGCCACATATGTTTTGGCCTAGCTAGAAGACCTGGTTTTAAAAAGATATCCCTGTTTTGAAAATGACCTTTGATCACCTAAATCAATTCTCCGTTCCACTCCCCAAGGTACATTCATTTTTGTTTTTTCTTTCTTTCTTTCTTTCTTTTTTTTTTAGAAAATCATATGTCACACAAGTTCATATCAATGGGATCCAAACCTTTAAAAGAAACAGATTCATGCAGTAAAATAACATATTCAAAGACCCTCTTTTCTTGTAATAAGCCATACCAAGAAGAATTTGAACTGGCAGATGCATGGGTTATGGCACAACCAACTGTCGAAAATGTAACTAACCAAATGAAGGAAGTATTAGATTATGAATCTAAGAAGGGACTTGATGGAGTGATGAGGAGTGGGGGTTAGCATAGCGTGGGGTGGGTGGAAATGACACCTGCCTAATTTTCCAGTTTTGTGTTGTGACACATGTTAACCAGGCAAGAAAAAGAGTCACAGCCACTTAGAGTCACAGCTTCGGGTCTGACTGGCTCCATCTCTAGTATTACTGAATTATGTCATCTTTTGAGTTCCAGTGTTCTCATCTGTTGATGAGGGATAACGAATCCTACCTCAGAACATTATCATGAGCATTAATTAGATGAGTGTTTCACACAATGGAAGACCTCGAGAGAAGGCAATTGGAATTTCACAGATCAGAAAGTGAGCCTCTCCCTCCTAGCCTCAACTCAGGGTCCCTCTTTGCGAGCCTGCCAAGTCATCTATTCTTTTTTTTTTTTTTTTTCCATTTTATTTATTTTTTCAGCGTAACAGTATTCATTCTTTTTGCACAACACCCAGTGCTCCATGCAAAACGTGCCCTCCCCATTACCCACCACCTGTTCCCCCAACCTCCCACCCCTGACCCTTCAAAACCCTCAGGTTGTTTTTCAGAGTCCATAGTCTCTTATGGTTCGCCTCCCCTCCCCAATGTCCATAGCCCGCTCCCCCTCTCCCAATCCCACCTCCCCCCAGCAACCCCCTGTTTGTTTTGTGAGATTAAGAGTCATTTATGGTTTGTCTGCCTCCCAATCCCATCTTGTTTCATTTATTCTTCTCCTATCCCCCTACCCCCCCATGTTGCTTCTCCATGTCCTCATATCAGGGAGATCATATGATAGTTGTCTTTCTCCGATTGACTTATTTCACTAAGCATGATACGCTCTAGTTCCATCCACGTCGTCGCAAATGGCAAGATTTCATTTCTTTTGATGGCTGCATAGTATTCCATTGTGTATATATACCACATCTTCTTTATCCATTCATCTGTTGATGGACATCTAGGTTCTTTCCATAGTCTGGCTATTGTAGACATTGCTGCTATAAACAAGATCAAAAGCTTTTGCACAGCAAAGGAAACAGTTAACAAAACCAAAAGACAGCTGACAGAATGGGAGAAGATATTTGCAAATGACATATCAGATAAAGGGCTAGTATCCAAAATCTATAAGGAACTTAGCAAACTCAACACCCAAAGAACAAACAATCCAATCAAGAAATGGGCAGAGGACATGAACAGACATTTCTGCAAAGAAGACATCCAGATGGCCAACAGACACATGAAAAAGTGCTCCACGTCACTCGGCATCAGGGAAATACAAATCAAAACCACAATGAGATATCACCTCACACCAGTCAGAATGGCTAAAATTAACAAGTCAGGAAATGACAGATGCTGGAGAGGATGTGGAGAAAGGGGAACCCTCCTCCACTGTTGGTGGGAATGCAAGCTGGTCCAACCACTCTGGAAAACAGCATGGAGGTTCCTCAAAATGTTGAAAATAGAACTACCCTATGACCCAGCAATTGCACTACTGGGTATTTACCCTAAAGATACAAACATAGTGATCCGAAGGGGCACGTGTACCCAAGTCATCTATTCTTAATGCTTAACAACCTTTCATGGAGATTATTTTGATCCAGTATTTTGTCTAAAGTTTGCCAGGGCCACGTTCTGACTTTCGTGGGCACTGGCACTTTTGCCCTTGATGGCGCCTTCCTCCATAAAAACATATTTAAAATTATGTTTTATGAATATGTTGGCAAAAAGATGAATACAATCCTGGCTTGATCCATTTTTATATATTTATTATGATAATATTCATTTTTTCTTCTGACTTTTGAAAGAATTTAAACATTTTTGTGGGCCTCTAAAAGTATCTTGGGCCCTGGGCACTCTGCCTACTGAGCCTACTGGACAAGTCAGTCCCTGTTAGCTTTTGCTCTGGTTGGAGGCTCCAACTTTACATTTGTGGCACTTTTTCCTTTTCATTCTTTGTTGAACACATTAATTTTCTCTAATCTCTCTTCATAGACTCAATCCTCTTATCCTTTTATCATCTGGTTGATTTGTTTGGGTGCCTTTGAATTCTAGCCACGGTATTGATGTTTCTCTTTGGTAAGTGTAAAACTATATATGATATCCTAGGCCACCTGATGGAGGTCATATTGAATAAAATGATTTATTTCCTCTTCAGACATGTGAAACTCTACTTTTTGAACTTTTCTAAGTGCATTTGGGCTTTTTAATTTTTATTTTTTTTTTAGTAGCTGACAGGGTATATTTAATTTCTTCTGAACTCTTACCCTCAGATTTTACTGCTTCCCAAATGTCATTGTTTCATTTGTTCCTTTTTTGACTGCATACACAGAATATTCTCAAATCAAAACTAATAATAAATCAAACACTTAGCCATGGAGATTCAGCCTACCATCACCTGTCTCCAAAGTGTAGCCATTAAAGAAAGGGACAACCCTAGGGACCCAGATTTTAAGTGGGTTTATAACAGAATGGCACATGAAATATGACACAATTCACCTTTCTTTGCTACTTGATCACTTGAAACATTCACTTTATATTTATCTGAAAGTCATTTATACTAGTTTTTATTTTATCTTTTTTTGTAGATTATCATATATTTTTATTTTTTATTGTGTTATGTCATTTTATCTTAATATAACTAGTTTACATTTTAATTTTTTTTCTGGTTTTAAAATGCTAGCTGTCTAAAAAAATAGCTTCTCTGTTTTCTCCACAGTTTTACTAATGAGTATTGAATTGAAGTTTTAAAAAATTAACATTATATCAAAAATTAATGATGTACTATATCGTGGCTAATGGGATTTAAATTAAAAAATTAAAATAATGCATTTTTATCTATACTGTGTTGTATTCTAAGAAAAGATTTAAGAAGGTCTGTAAAGATGCATACAAAATGGTATCATAAAATAAATTTGAAATAAATCAATGGAAAAATCAAAGAGAAAATAAAAGTAAGGAAATAAGTTGAAAAAAGGTATGTATGATACCATATGCTGTGAGGCACAGACTGCTGCTGGAAACAGGCCACAGCTTTGACTTTAAGCTCAGTTTTTGAGTACTAGGTAAGGCAAACATTATATGCTTCAATTTTTCCACCTAAAAACTGATAAAAATATTTACCAGATGTTGATTTACTTGAGATGAATAAAAATAGTATCAAATAATTTTTATGTGGCCGTGACTCCTTTAAAAGGGAGACAGCGTGTTATATCATAATGCTTACCTCTGCCCACCTCCCCCAAGCTTCCCATCTGCCATATCTGATTTCTCAGTAACACAAGGAAAATTGTCAATTATCTACAGCCAGAAATTCTCATCTGCTTTTTAGAAATCATCAGAGCTGTCAAGTTGTGCACTGCCAAACTAAGAGATACTATTCACAGGCTATATGTTAGAAATAAAAAAAAAAATTGGAAAATAGAAATATATGAAGAATATACAAAAGAGCATAAGATAACATCTTAATTACACAGAGGTAATACCTGTTAACACTTTGTTCTTTTTATCTTTTTAAGGACAACTTTCTACAAAGGCAATTCTTGCATTAAAAGATATGCTTGTTTTATGGTTTGTCTCATTTATTCTTCTCCTATCCCCCTACCCCCCCATGTTGCTTCTCCATGTCCTCATATCAGGGAGATCATATGATAGTTGTCTTTCTCCGATTGACTTATTTCACTAAGCATGATACGCTCTAGTTCCATCCACGTCGTCGCAAATGGCAAGATTTCACTCTTAATCTCACAAAACAAACTGGGGGTTGCTGGGGGGAGGTGGGATTGGGAGAGGGGGAGCGGGCTATGGACATTGGGGAGGGGAGGCGAACCATAAGAGACTATGGACTCTGAAAAACAACCTGAGGGTTTTGAAGGGTCAGGGGTGGGAGGTTGGGGGAACAGGTGGTGGGTGATGGGGAGGGCACGTTTTGCATGGAGCACTGGGTGTTGTGCAAAAAGAATGAATACTGTTACGCTGAAAAAATTAATAAAAAGGGAAAAAAAAAAAGATATGCTTGTTTTAAAACAAAATTCACCAAATTATCCCCCATGCTGCAGTAGATGAGGATGGACATTTAAGTATATCCTTGCTAAATTTATGGCTTGGTTTTTTTCCATTATAACATGAAGATAATAATATTACCTAACAATAACCCTATTAGCTCATAGGGTTGTTATAAATAATAAACAATACGCAAAGTACTTAGAACAATGTCATGCACATTTTTGCTATTATTATTTGCAAATTTTGTAGGTAAAATTAATTTCTCATTTTTCATAGTTATAATGGAGATGGAATATGTTTTCATATATTTACTGGCCATTTTTGTTTCTTTCATTGCCTTTTCAGATCTTTAGCACAATATTCTAATGGTTGCTTGATTATTTTATGTATTCTTTGCATACTAAGGATATTAACCATGTATTTGACATAAATATTTCAAATACATGGTTATTTTCTCTCAGTTCCTGGCTTTTTTTTTAAACTTTGGTTTTACGTTTCCTTATGTGCAGATGTTTAAATTTTTTATTAAGTCAAATAACTAATTTGGGGGGTTCCTTTTCTATTTAGGAAGTATATTATTTTTCTGTGATTGCTGTAGCAAATTGCCACACATTGGGTGGCTTAAAAACAACAGAAAAGTATTCTCTTACAGTTCTGGAGGCTAGAACTCCAAAATCAAGGTGTCAGTAGGGTTGGTTCCTTCAGAAGCTCTGAGGGTAAACCTCATCTGTTCTCATGCTTTTCTCCTAGCTTCTGGTGATTCCCTGCAACCCTTGGCTTTCCTGGCTTGTAGGTGCATTGCTCCAATATCTGCCTTCCTCTTCAACAGGATTGCCCTACGTGTCTGTGTCTGTGTGTCCAAATTGTCCTCTTTTTACAAAGACACGGTCATATTGAATTTAGAGCCTATCAATCCAGCACGATCTCATCTTAATTTGATTGTATCTGCTAAGTAATTATTGTAATCACACAGCTTGTAATTATTTCCAAATAGGCTCATAGTCACAGGTTCCTGTGGACATGAATTTTTGCAGAACATTATTCCACCTATCACATGAAGTAATTTTATATCACAAGATCAGAAAAATATTCATGTTTATATTGCATGTATGTATGTATCTTATATTATTCTTTAATCCATCGATATCTCCATTGTTTTCTTTTTTTAAGATTTTATTTACTTATTTGACAGAAAGAGAGAGCCAGAGAACACAATGGCAGAGGGAGGAGAGGCAGTCTGTCCACTGAACAGGGAGCCCAATGCAGGGCTCAACCCCAGGACACTGGGATCATGACCTGAGCTGAAGGCAGATGCTTAACCGACTGAGCCACCCAGGCATCTCATCTTCATTGTTTTCTGATGTAATTAGTGTTAATCATTTAGGCTAGAGTATATTATATTGAAACTTGAGCCTTCCCACTTAAATGATCCATTTAAATAAAAATTTAGAACACACACACACACAGACACAGAGAGATTAAAAAAAAAATTTAAGAAGACACTTTGATGACCTAGAACATACCCAAGAAATACCAAGTTTGCCCATTGCAGAATAAATGTTCATCACTCTTGGAAATCTCAGTACTCCTCTTTTTCTCCTCGGCTAAGATTTAAATAGTTTTATAAAGATGAAATCACACCCTGATTTATCAAGAGCTGGTTAGCTGAACAGAAAATACTTGTAGTACAAGAAGCCCTTCAGCACTTTTTGTCTTCTATCACATCACATGTTTGTTTTTGTGTCACATTTTCCCTCAGATCTGGCTTTCAGATGAACACTCCGCCCTGTTCTCTGGCTTTATTCATTTCTCCGTTGTTCCTCATCCTGGAGTGGAGTATGGGCAGAACTCTGCTTGTTCTCCAGATACTTTCTTACAAGTCACATTGCATTCTTTAGAGGTCTTCAATTATGCTAATGTTTAATGGGTTTCCTCCTTGGGTTGCCCTGCTGACTGTTTTATGTAACAATTTGTAATGCCTTGTGCATTGGTTCTCCACAATAGCAAAATACATATATATTTTAGTCTTTAGGACTAAAATCCTCTCTATCCTCCCTGAAATGTCTGTGCATTGAATGGCATGCTAATTTATCACACACCTGTTTTGTTTTGTTTTTTTTCCTGGAGATTTGTGTACTTCTACTAAAGATTTTAGGTCGTTGTATATCCCATTAAAAACTCTTGTAATGAAGAAATTTCAGCCACTGAAATCATTTCTGTATGGTATAGTTGCCAATTAACATAAGATTTATGTTTCTTCCACTGATATGTACATTTGATATTAATCTAATTTAGAGTAAAATTAGAAATCATTTTTTCAATCAGTTAGTAAACACACCAGGGAAGATATTCCTTCTGGATCTAGACTTCTAGGTACTGGGAAGAAATAGAACTTAAATCAATAAGCTAATATTAAGTTAAATAAATATTAAAACAATCAAAGAAAAAACACTTTTGGCAAAGTGAATCACTTTATCAATACCTTTTAACTCTTCTATAGCTTAGTTTAAAATGTAAGTGGCTAAGTAATATTAAGGCATATTGACATTAGAACTCGTTGGGTGTTCATTATTTCATGTATGAATACACCTGAACATTGTTATCTTTAGACATAAAGTTTATAAATATATGCCAGGCCCCATCTTTAATGGTGATTCTGCATCACCACCAGCAAAGTTGTTTCTAGATATAAATATTATAAGCTCTCTGGGCTCCCCTGGGTTTTCCTACATCATTGTCACCATCTGAGATCTACTAGGTGTTTTCCTTGTAAACAAGTTTTGCTGGACCACAACTGTAGTTGCTGACAGAGAACTTTTGTTCTGGGAGAAACAATCCACCTAAATAGAATATTTAGTCTAGAGATATTAATATATTTCTAAAAGTTTTGTCCTATAACCAGATTTCTGAAGGCCTGGTTATTGTCACCCATATATTCTATTTATCCCATGAATAATTATTTAACCTCTGCTATGTGCCAGGCCCTGTTCCAGCTATTAGTGAACAAAACAAAAAAATATATAATAATTCCCTGCTGTTATAGAATTTACCGTATGGTAAATTCTCTTTAACCGATACTTCAAATTCCACAATCTCTCAAGACTAATGTTCCAGGGGGCGCCTGGGTGGCTCAGTGGGTTAAGCCTCTGCTTTCAGCTCAGGTCATGATCTCAGGGTCCTGGGATCGAGCCCCGCATCAGGCTCTCTGCTCAGTGGGGAGCCTGCTTCCCTCTCTCTGCCTGCCTCTCTGCCTACTTGTGATCTCTGTCTGTCAAATAAATAAATAAAATCTTTAAAAAAAAAAAAGACCAATGTTCCAGAAAGGATGGTAGGAAGATCAGTAATAGGCTTTTTATTGATATCTGATAATAGCATTTTTTGATATAGGAATAGATATGAGATTTACTCAAATAGATATGAGTTTTGAGAAGGAATAGGGCCCCAGGATTTTAAAAACAGTGGAAAAACTGTATAAGGTAGGATGTTACTGCCACTGGGATGAGATAGTTCCATATGAATATTTGTTAGCTCAAAGAAGGGTCTTGGCCAGTTAGGCCCTCTACAGTAGCTGGATGAGATAATGGGTGAGTTTTAAGGCAGCAGTGCATGAAACAAATTAGCTGGTTTGGGATTACACATTTTTGAAATTCTAGATTATGGGTAAGAATAGCACCAAACAAAATACTGTGCTCACTTGGTCCTTCATTGAATCTTTTTGTCCAACAGTGAAATGCTAAATGACAGGAGAAAGCCTCTTCATAAACAATAATGATTTGTGCCTCGTGTCAGCTGCGAAGCCATCTAGAAACAATCCCTTCCAATTGCCGGGCTCAGCCGAGCAGCTGCCATTTCCCTGGCCTAGCTTGTACTGTTTCAGAGCTGGGCAACACAAACCGTGGTCGTGCACCTGCTGCCGGGCCTGCCAGAGCGATGGTGGTGCCATCGCTCCAGCCAGGAGGAACAGGACCATAAAATACAGACGCGCGCCCTTGCTAGCTCAGCTGTTCCCCTTGCCACTGCTCTCTCCTGCCAGACCAACAACCAGTCCAGTGTGCCTCACAGATCCCTTGTCGGCAGGACTGCGCTGAGACAGAGCCTTGTTTACTGTACCCAGGGAAGGGAGAGAAGTCTTTCATGATGGGTCTCTCCTCTTTGACCTTCCTTGGGGACTCCAGTCCTCCTGTGCTCACTCCACCAAACCGTAACTTCAGTTTAGGATCCTGCAGCTTTGGAGCTAGAAGTAACCACCAAAATCATCCTAACTCCCAATTTTTAAAGATGAGAAAACTGAAGCTCTAAGACGCTAAGTGACCTCCCAAGATTATACAAAGAAGAGGATAGTAAAAACAAGATTATGTCCTGGACCCCTGACTCCCAACCTAGTGCTCTCTCTACCCCTCTTTGTTGTCCCTGCTTTCTCTCCCAACAGCTCCCCTCCTCCCCTTCTTTTGATTTCTGTAGCCATTTCTGTGTTCCAGGTGGTCGTTTTCACATGTCTTTGTAATAATTTTCTGGCTGATATCCCACCTGCATTCCCAAACTCATTGTAAGATAACCCGTGTGGATTACATCTTTAAGAGAGCTGTCTTTTTGTGACGATTCTAACTCAAAAACTTCTCATGGTTTCTTTATTGCCTCAAATTAGGTCTAAAGTGGATTCAACACACTGCGTCTGCCCATGTCCAGTTCCCTGTTCTTGGAATGCTGCTCATGCTTTTCTATTTTCTGATCCTTCTACTTGGAAAGACCACCCCATATCTCTGCCTATCAATATCTACCCAACTTTCAAAATCAGATCAACTGTCACCAACTCCATCTATTACTCCCCACACGTGAGGTCTTCCTTCTACGCTTTCCCATGATGTTTAATATTCTCTCTCACATAGCATCCGACCCCACAGTGTAGTTACCAGTGGATGTGTTTAGTCTTTAAATTTTCCCACGCCTGAGACTCTCTCCCATACAGTCTTATACTTGCCACACCCCCAATAGCACCTAACACAGTGCCTTAAATATGGTGGATGCTCAGTCGAATGTCATACTGCTTGAGCAAAATCTGACAACAATACAGTCTCTTAGCTCAGAAAGTTCATTTTGATTTTGCCATCTGTATGTATTCATACCTCCACTGTATCTTGGAATTGGGAACCAAAGCTTAAGGTGTAGGGTTTTTATTCTTTGTTTCTTATTTTAAAAAATTTTTCAGCAAGCATTATCCTTTTTAAAAATGTGTTAATTGCAGTAAAATACACAATAAAACACATGAGATAAAATCTACTATCTTGACCATTTTTAAGGGCACAGCTCAGTAGTATTAAATACATTCTATTGTTGTATAACTGTCGTCACCATCAATCTTCAGAATGTTTTCATTTTGTAAAACTGAAACTCTTTACGCATTAAACAGTAGTAACTCTCTACTCCCCTCTTCCTTCAGGCTCTGGAAACCACCATTCTACTTTCTTTTTTTTTTTTTTTTAAGATTTTATTTATTTATTTGACAGAGAGAGACAGTGAGAGAGGGAACACAAGCAAGGCGAGCAAGAGAGGGAGAAGCAGGCCTCCCGCTGAGCAGGGAGCCCAATGTGGGGCTCCATCCCATGACCCTGGATCATGACACGAGCCAAAGGCAGCCATTTAATGACTGAACTACCTAGGTGCTCTTCTACTTTGTCTTTATGAATTTGGCTACTTTATGAATCTCATGCAAATGAAATTATACAGTATTTTTCTTTTTGTGATTGGTTAATTTCACTTAGCATAATGTCCTCAAGCTTCATCCATGCTATAGCATGTGTCGGAATTCCCTCCTCTTTACGGGTAAATAATATCCTATTATGGGTTTATGCTACATTTTATTTACCCACTCATCCATGGATGGACACTTAGATTGCTTCCATCTTTTGGCTATTATGAATAGTGTTGCCATGAACATAGGCATATAAATATCTTTTTATCACCCTGCTTGCAATTCTATTGAGTGTATAACTAGAAGTGGAATTGCTAGGTCATAATCTATTTTTAATTCCATTTTTAATTTATATAAATTCAATTAGCCAAGGTATAGTACATCATTGGTTTTTTACATAATGTTCAATGACTCATCAATTTAATTCTATTTTTAATTTTTTGAGGAACTGTCCTACTCTTTTCCACAACACTTGTATCATTTGACATTGGAAAAGTGAGATTCTTAAAAAAAAAAAAAAATCTTCCAAGAGTCCAAGATGTAACAGAATACCTGAAGTAAAATAAATAATAGAAACTGCACTCTACGACCCAAGCTACTTCAGTCAGATGAATCACAGCTGGTGCTCAGAAGCTAATAATTCAATGTGGAGAATACAACACGGAGCCCAGGACTTCCTGAGCCTGACTGTGCCTCAGAATCCTCCCACCAGATACCCTGAGCTAGAACCTCTGGGAACCTGCAGTTACATAGAGCACTTTCAGTGGTCATCTGGGCTGGGTGTACGTGGAGAGTTGTCTCATGGACTATGAATATGCCCACAAATTTGTTTTGCTGATGGTTTTGGGGCTGGGCGAGAGGAACAATGAGTTAGTATTCATTTTCAAATATCAACTTGTTTAGATTCATATTCATGGCTATACCTTGGGAAGGACCCCTGCAGATGCTCGGTTAATTCCAGAGTGGTAGGGCAGAGAAACCAGAGCCCCAGAGCTGTGGGCACAGACTATGGGGCCAATCCCACCAGGGAAGAAGTAAATACCAATAGTAGATGCCAATAATAGCCAAGAAATCAGTGGCTGTGGATTGATTGGCTCTCCACACAGTGGACAGAGGATGGTAGAAGAAGGAATGCAACAGAGTCCAAGAGTAGGCAGAAGTTGGAAACCAGAGAGATGGGGGAAAAGTTGGAATCAGGGAATTCCATCAACAGGGAGCAGGGGCAAGACAAAACAGAGGGTAAAGAAGAAAGATCCTAGTCCTAGAGGGAATGAGGTATTTAGAAGCTCACAACATTAAGAAATCAGGCCTAACCTAAAAACGAGGCTAATATCAAAGGTGACATCCCTCTTTCCATAGTTTCTTTATTTTGTCATCCTTTCATCTATCCTTTCATTGCTGTAGGCCTTCTTAGTGCTTGGCATTATTATTCTGACTCCACAGTGCTCTGCTAGGATACTCCAGTTCCCGGTGCTCAAGGTAAAGAATGGTCCAGCAGCCTCACTACAGAAAATTGTTACTAACACCCTATAAACTAGTTGACTCACTTACTTTAAGTAGTGTGTTTTCCAAACAGTCCTAGTCTGTAAGTTAAAAAATGGACATTCTTTCAGTAGACATTTCAATCATGTCATTAGAAAGGTTATTTCGGCCTTCAGCATTGTTTTGATTTCTAATTTTGCACTCTCGATGGACTTAGGGAACTATTACCCAGCCAGTGGACCTTTTTTCCTGATGTTGTTTTGTCTTTTTTCTTTTTTTTTTTTAACTTCTCTCTCCCGTGTCCTGCTTTACGTACATTCATTGCTCATTAATGTGTGGATAGGAGTAGGAAAAATAACAGAACTAAAATTAGTTGTATTTCCTACTTTTTAGCAGCAGTGATATGATTTACTCAAGAGGAAATTGGAACTGTGAACTAAAATTAAGCTCTTGAATTATCTGAAGATTTCACTCATTTTTGTTATTCCTAACCCCAGGGAAGAACTCTGTGTTTACTACCCTGAGGCAGGAAGAGCTTCATGCAAAAACACAGTCCAGTTCCAAATGCTTCCTGCCAATTTTGAGCAAGCATAAATTGTGTCTCTATCTTGAACATTTAGGTTAGCAATCTTAATTTAAAATATGCTTTCTATCATTTCACCACGTATGTATTTGTTAATTAAACTGGCAATGTTATAAAAGTAAAATTGAGTTTCAATTTAGTTTTGCAATTATATTTTTCACCACACAAAACAGTTTTAAAGCTGAGTATAAATACAGAGCATTCTTTGAATATATAATCATCATTACCTAAATTAAGCAAGTGTTTGGGTATTCTTTCAATCTTCTAATGGAACTTTATTTCTGACTTTAACTGATAAGGGGCTGACTTAGCTGCCCCATGGTAAGTAACTTACCAATAACTTAATTGCATCCATTATTCCCTCTGAAACTCTGCTCTTTTTTTTTCTTGATTTGTACTATCTTCATGACATCTGGGTTGTTAAATAGGAGTTTAGGGTTACCACCTCTGAGGGTTTCTGTGGAAGACATTCAATGCATTGCAGGTGAGAGAGAATTACTTATTCTGCTCTCATCTTCATTTTCTTAAGCAAAAACTTAACATAAAAATTCACCATAGATGCTTTAAAATGGCAAAATCCAATGTAAGCATTATGACTGATAACATCTTTCTGTCTCTAGTCCATCATTTTCCTAAGCTGCAAGCATCCCCGGCCCACAGCATGCTCCACAAAATGTGGTTCTGAGGCAGCAGACTTTGGCAAATGTTGCCCTGCATTCTCACGTTTGGAGAGGTCCGGGCCAGTTAGTGTATTATAGATTGAGTAGACTTGCTCTAAAGGAAACTGTATAACTTTATTTAAGTCCTTCTTGCAGTTATTCAGAAAATCTTTTCCTCCCCCATGGAAAAAGTATTCCCTAAAACATTGCTTTTTTTTCCCTCACATACAGTAGCAACACAGATAATAGTAAATGTGCTAGTATTTGTATCACTACTATACTTTAAACATACAGCACAAAAAGACCTGCCTTCTAATCAGGAGATTTGTGCTAGCTTTAAAATACAACCAGGTGGGTAATAGGGAGGGCACATATTGCATGGAGCACGGGGTGTTGTGCAAAAACAATGAATACTGTTACGCTGAAAAAAATAAATAAATTTAAGGAAAAAAATACAACCATTAAATTGTCTATTCTTCCATTCAGACTGTTGGCTAGAGGACGCCTAGCAAATAATGCCAGATGGGGGGGGTGCCTGGGTGCTCAGTCAGTTAAGCATCTGCCTTCAGCTCAGGTCATGATCTCAGGGTCCTGGGATTGAGCCCCAGGTCAGGCTCCCTGCTCAGTGGAGTACTCCCCACCCCCCCACACTGTGCTCTATTTCTCTCTCTCTCTCCCCCCTTCCTTAAATAAATAAATAAATAAATAAATAAATCTTTTTAAAAATCATGCCAGATGGTTAAATTGGGGTGCTGAGGTAAAGTACAACAATGAAATATTCCTTGGCTTTTGACATTTTCAATAATTAATCAAATGTTTATATCCTTAAATTACCATTAGTTTCTTGTAGAAAGAGTAGGTGTTCATAGGGGTGTGAGCATTGATATGTCTTCCCTCAGTGAGATGAGGGAAGCATCAGGTTCTCTTTCTTTCTACAGATCATCATTCTTGCCAATTTTCAATTCTTAAAACTAAAAAAGTGACAGTCGTCTCCTTCTCTGATCTGACTTTCCCTTAAACTGATAATGTGTCTCAACAAAAATGTGCTGTTTTCCTCTTACACAAATGAGTGCTTATTTTACATGGGACTGACACTTGCAGGAGCCTTTGCGATGTTAGAGGGCATAGCCCAGGATGGGCCTCAGCATCCGTGCCCTCCTGTCTCAGTTTTGCTCTTTTGCGTAAACAGACCCATTCAGCCTCTCGGCCAAGTTTCACACTGTGGGAGCTTATGCAATGGACCTAAAAATATCCAGGCTTGGGAACCAGATTAGCAGCAAATTTATAGGATGAAAAGCACCTCAGACATCTATAGCTCAGGAGCCCTCCGTGCTGGGCAGCTTGAACACCCACAAACAAGCAGACAAACAAGCAAACGATGCTGAGGAGCCTTGCCCACCAGCAGTGTAGACCGACTAGATCTGGGGTAGGGTCTCAAGTCTGGGATATAATATTTTCCAAAAATCTCCACTAGGGAGGGGAACTAAAAGTGCAGTTGGGGTTGAGAGCAATTAATCTTCTCAAACTTCATTTTATGAATGAGGGATTTCTAGAGCAGTTAAGTGATTTGCTTGCTTACCGCTGCAAAATTAATTAGCTCCTTGGAATCAAAAGACAGATCTTCTGAACCGGAGCCCTTCTGACACACGGGGCCACCTCTCCTCACCATTCTCATCAGCTGTGCGACCTGGGCAAGTCACACAACTCCTCTGTTACCTTGTCAGTCGTACCTGACAAGAACCATCTCAGGATCCAATAATCACTGGAAAATACGCCTGTGCAAATTAGATGGCATTACTAATTCATTATTAATGACCCAAACAGCATTGTTCATTTGCATTAATTAGTGTGATGCTCTCCATCAGCTTTCGCTTGAAAAAGAGCTGTCCTCAATTTGTGCTTGGAATCTGTTGGCATGTTATTCACATCCAGGTTCGGTATCCTTCCTGAATCTACTAAGTGGTTTTGGCACCGCTGTCCCCAGATCCAACCCACTCTGGGACACAATCCCTTTTTAATAGTTTTGTAAAGGAAAACAAAAGCAGGAATCCTTAAATAAGTGATCTATCTCCATGCCCTGGACCATGATGTGCTCTGAGAGGCCACAAAATAAGAAGCAAGAGTAAACAAAGAGAAAGTGCTTTCTCCACGCCTTCCCCTGGACACCCGGCCGTCAGCCTTCTCCTTCCGGGTGGCCCACTTGCTTTCCTCACCTGCTGTATGCCTGCCCCTATGAGCCCGGCCCAAGCAGGTTCTCCACCTTGGCAGCTGCTCTCCCTATGTCAGCGGAGCCTCCATCCTCAGTGGGTCTGCTCTACACCCAGAGGAAGGCTACAGGAGATGAAGACACAAATGGGGTCGTCTGCCAGGACTGCCAGTGCATCTCTACAGAGCAGATGGGCTCTAGGTGGCTCTTGGAGTGCCCTTGAGAATCTTGACGTCATAGGAGGCCAATGGACGTCAGAGGAGGCCAATGGGCATAGTTCCGTTGTTCAGCAGGTGACTACTACTCTAAGCTCTCACCTACTACCCTGGAAAAATGCAGAAAGTACCACTGACAAATGCCTGACTGGCCCCTGGGTGTACAGACCCAGATACTACCATTATTTCTAGGCCATCAGGATTTAACTTGATGTCCCCCTGGGAACAATGGCTGCCTGGTCCTCATTACCATGAATAATTGAATGTTGGAAGTATGTCAGAGGGCTTCTACGGACATTGCTTTTCACCTACCCCAAAGTGATGGCAGTTTATAGGCAAATCATTTCATGGAAGGTCCCTAGAACGTGCTGATCTAAGCACGTAACATCAGTCTCTCTAAATCGGTCATGCCACGGTTTCAGCCTAATTACTGGAATTGGTGTTCCAGCTAATGTCAGTAAATCCCAGAAAGTAAGTTTTATTGCGAAGCAGACTCCAGTTCCTGTAAAGATGCTGTATTTGAACAGAAACGTGCTGGTTACAGATGTCCGTCAGCCTCAGTCCTAAGCAATACAGATTATAAAACATAGGGGGAGGCTGCCCACAGTGGTAAGGACAGATGCCCCTAGCAAGGCATCACAAATCAAAATCAAACCTAAACATTCACAAATGGTAATGTCGTGATCGGATGGAATAAAAAAAGACAGACTCAATTTTTTCAACTGCTTTAGGCTACAGTCTTCTCCAGGAAAAAAAAAAAAAAAACCAAAACTGGGAGGCTCTACTTTTAATCCAGTGCCTGTTTGAAAGCCTTCATCTACAGCTCTACTGTGCCTCGCACAGAGCAGGTGCCCAGTGATGGGAGCTCAGCGAATCCTGTAAATAGGAAGAGGAAAGAACATGATTCAAAGAGCCTTTTGTTAGCCTTGTTGCTCAACATTCTCTGCCTCCAAACTACAGGGGGGTTAAGTCCTGTGGCCAGCAGGGGAAGAAGTTGCTGTTTTGCTCTGGCAAACTGAATCAAGTTTCCTAAACTTCCATCCAGTATCTTTATGCAACACTGGTATCCCTTGCTGGGAGTCTGCTCTGTTCACCATTTATTTCCTCATTTCTTCTCTCATATAGGGAGAGGTAATGATCTCTTTGAACCTGAGGATCTGTTAGGCCTTTTACCCTCAGGCTGTAAGTCCCCTTGAGAGGGTAACTGTATTTCACTCATAGCATAGTAAATGCTTAGCAGATAATTGTATATTCGTGTTAGATGTATGTCTTATGCAATGGCATTGCTAATGAGGCCACAGCCAGCCAACAGATTTTTCAGTTCATACCTTTATATGCTGGGCACTTTCCCATGTATACAGATGGGCTTTGTTTCTCTCTTAATTTATCCTCTTTTCCTCCTTCCCAGTGTCCTCCTCACTCCACATGCCTTTCCAGAGTGTATAGTTCTAGTCTGGCTGCTCTGGGGGGGAATTACCTCCTACCTCATTGATCTGATTCTAGGACTCATGATGAAGATGTATACAGCTAACTGAGAAATGTTTTTGAACTTCTAAAAAGTATCATGCCCGTGCCTTCCTCCAGAATTATTATATTCCAAAATTAAGTCTTTCATGAATGTGAACCTCAGATAGACCCAATTGGAATGATCCAAATTCTTAGTTCAGGACATTATCACTGTGGACTCATGCATAGTCTCATGTTAAAGCTTTTGGCGCATCTATTTAATAACCTAGTGAGCCCTCGTGAGCACACTGCCCGACGCAGAGCCTGGAACGTCGCCAGTAACTGAGATCAGCCTGTGTGTTCCAGTTCCCTCCTCCGGTGCCCCGGAGCCTCTGTCCTGATTTTTGTCTTTATCCATCATCCGCAGGCTCTTGAAAATGTGGTTTTTATCACATATATGCCGAAATGATATATTGTTTAGTTTAGTTGCTTTTTGAACTTTTGGGAAAGGATATCCTGTTGTCTGAGGTAGTCTCGCACTTGCCTTTGTCACTCAACACTACCTTCCCATGATTCACTGATGAATCTCCTCTTACAACAAAATAGATTTATCTTTGAATACGAAAAAAAAAAAAAAAAAAAAAAAACAAAAAACAAAACCGCCCCCTAAAATGCTTACATATTCTCCCACTGTGAATGGTAGGTCCTGGAATTTAGGTTATGTTAAATCAGAAAACCACTTTCATAGAATAATATCTACAGTAACATGTCACACTTGGTCTCATTTACTCTCAGTAACTTCAAGGAAGGCTAACACAACATAACTGACCCATTAACGTTCATCCATGAGCCATGTTGCCATTCCCTAATACTTTCTACCAAGCTGTTACATGAAGTAGGCTACAAAAAATATTTTTACTTCAATATATGCTAAAACTCACTGTGTATATTTTTTTTTCCCCCTTTTTATTTATTTATTTTTTCAGCGTAACAGTATTCATTCTTTTTGCACAATACCCAGTGCTCCATGCAAAACGTGCCCTCCCCATCACCCACCACCTGTTCCCCCAACCTCCCACCCCTGACCCTTCAAAACCCTCAGGTTGTTTTTCAGAGTCCATAGTCTCTTATGGTTCGCCTCCCCTCCCCAATGTCCATAACTGTGTATATTTTTAATATGATGCTGAAATATATGATTCAGAGGATTTCTCCTGTTAGCCTCATATCTAGTCTTTCCAGATCATGAAAATACATCTCAAAAAGGTATTTCTTCTGCTATTTCTTGCTCAAACAATAGCGAACCCCTCTCAACATTTTCAAGATAAGTTTTCTACGCTCCACACTAAAACAACTCAGAATTAAATTCCCTGCACTCTTTAGGGACTGCTCATTGGAACCTAGTCTTTGAATCTTCTGAGTCTTGGCCATTAATAACCTAAACTGATTCTTTCACTCAGTAGTTACCCAACTCACCACAGAGCGGCAGCGTCAAATCAATCTGGCCCCAGAAGTCCACTCTGAAGTTCTGGAGGAAGCTGGACAACTCCTTCTTCTCCAGCTGGAGGATTTAGACCCTCACATACCAGATCTCTCCTGCCAGGCTGTTTGCACAGCAGCATGGAGTCCTGGTTTAAAACAAAGCAAAACCAAACCAAACCAAACCTAAGCTTCAGAAGTTAGTGGTGAAGTTCTGATGGCACGAGAGATGTGTCGGAGATGTCAGAAATAAAAATACAGGATGAATGGCTGAAAAAATCCAGACTCCAGTTCTTGCCCTGTTAATGCATAGAGGAAATCTCGAAAAGGCTAAGCAGAGGCTGGGATGCTAACAAAAGAGGAAAGGTTTCTTCATTTCCCATGCCCTCAAAGAGCAGCTGCAGTTAAGGGAAGCAACTTTGAAATGAATTATGCTCATTACATGATTGGCCTCTTCTTGTGTGTTTGCTAAGACACCTGCTGATCCTTCAGCATTCTAGTGGGTGCTGGAGAGGACACAAAAGGAAGGAAGGAAACTGACATTTATTTCATGCCCTGCACTGTGTGAGACAATTCTCCTTTACTGCTGGGGAAACTGATGCTCAGACAAGTTACCTGACCACCATGTTGTATAAAAATGTCAGCACCAGGTCTAAAGGCAAAGCCCATGTTCTTTCCATTGTACCACTGCCTACTCTTAAGGAATTTTAGAATCTAAAGAGGAGAAAGGCACAAAACCAAACAAAATAAAACAAAACACCTGAGTCATAGTGTGTTAACTGATGACCAGTAGACTGGATTAGACCAGAATTGTCACTGGAATGAAGGGAGAGAGGTAGAATCCATGAGAAGAAATTTCGGTCCAGGGACCAAGCTCAAGCTAATAACCCTCAGAGAACAAAACAGGGCTTTAGTAGGATGGCTTTGTTAAAGACAGATTTTAGAGAAGCTGATCTGATTAGAGCAGACCAGATTTGATAACTACAGTCACAGAAATGGAGAGATAGTGGAGACAGTGCCCCACAGGCTGGTCCTTTTTTTTTTTTTTTTTAATCTCCACAGCTTGTCTAGAACAAGGTACATGGTAAATAAAGGTTTATTAAATGAAAAAATGTAGATGTCATGAAGGAAGGCATGGCAGAACTCAATAAACATCCAGTC
Organism: Meles meles; assembly: GCF_922984935.1. Taxonomy (NCBI): domain Eukaryota; kingdom Metazoa; phylum Chordata; class Mammalia; order Carnivora; family Mustelidae; genus Meles; species Meles meles. Next base: position 31,866,476 of record NC_060070.1, read on the forward strand.
ATCCAAAAAGATGGAGAGACTCATGCTGTTGAAGAACTGGGAAAATAATACAGTGAGCAAACATACAGCGTCAGCTATTAGGTATGGTTCTAAGGGTTCCAGAGGTAGAGGTCAGTAATTCATCAGTCTTATATAACACCCAGTGCTCATCACATCACATGCCCTCCTTAATGTCCATCACCCAGTTACCCTGTCCATCCACCCCCCACCCTCCCCAGCAACTCTCAGTTTGTTTCCCGTGATTAAGAATCTCTTATGATTTGTCTCCCTCTCTGGTTAATCTTGTTTCATTTTTCCTTCTCTTCCTCTACGATCTTGTTTTGTTTCTTAAATTCCACATATCAATGAGATCATATGATAACTGTCTTTCTCTGACTGACTTATTTCACTTAGCATAATACCCTCTAGTTCCAACCATGTCATTGCAAATGGCAAGATTTCATCTTTTTGATAGTTGAATAATATTCCAAAATACACACGCACACACACACACACACATACATACCACTCTTCTTTATCAATTCATGTGTCGATGGACAGCTGGGCTCTTTCCATAATTTGGCTATTGTTGGACACTGCTGCTATAAACTTTGGGGTGCAGGTGCCCCTTCAGATCACTACATTTGTATCTTTGGGGTAAATACCCAGTAGGAGGTACAGGGAAATTAATGTCTTTCCCAGATCAACATGGCTATTCAGTGGTAAAGCCAGGATTGGAACCAGGCAGTCAGCCTGCAGTTTCCATCTGAATCTCTGCATGAGACTTGATAAATGAAGACTAGGGCAGAGAAAGTCTCTTCTTTTGATGGGTTCCAATGTAGACATTCTAAAGGGGGACAGAATTTATGGAAAGGAGCAAGACATGTAGGCGAACTGTGGATATGCAAGTGTGTTATGTCTGCAATAAAAGTGAAATATTCTAAGGACTTATCCAAATACCTCATAGCTTTAGCCAAATACCCCAGAGCTGGGCACTAGTGAAAAGCAGCAGCTCACCATAAAGCACACTGTTTCCCCATCCTTCTACCGACTAGAGCTTTTACTTGGATAAGCTATGGAACACATTACTCTGTCTATAGTTTATGAATTGATTTGAATTGATCTCTGGTTTTGTTTATATGTTTTTCATGCCTGTCTTGGTCAGTTTGGGCTGCATTAACAAATTACCATGGACTTAAACAACAAATATTTTTTTCTCACAGTTCTGAAGGCTGGGAAGTCCAAGATCAAGGTGCCAGCAGATTCAGTGTCTCAGGTCTGGTGAGAGGTCTCCTCCTGGACCCTTCCTTCTCCAACATGGAAAAGAAACAACCTCTTCTCTAGCACAGAGGCAGAGATAACCTCTCTTATATCTCTTCTTACTCATGAATGAATCCCATTCATTAGGGCTGCACCATCATGACTTAATTATCTCCCAAAGCTTCGCCTCCAAATACAGTCACTTTGGGGACTAGGGTTTCAACACATGATTTTGAGGACACAAATATTCAGTCCATAGCAACCCACAACTAAATTTCAAGACCTTCAAAGACAGAAATTGTTCCTTTTATTGCTTTGGGATCTTTAGTGCCTATGGCCAACGTGAGCACAGAGTGGGTACTTAATAAATGCTTTTCTCATCCATTAAATGTTTTTGGAGCATAACTTGAAAAAGACTGTTTTCAGTGACGCAACATCAACTCACCACGTGGCAACCCTTCATCCTTTCTGCTCTCATCCATTGCTGGTTGGAACAGTTACAATCAGGGAGAGCTCTAAGAGTGAGATTTCTAAAACTGTGTAGGAGGGAACAGGTTAGAGCCCCAGTGGCGCTACACTGAAATAATAAAAGATGCTTTGGTAGAAGCATAAGGACTTGTTAGTAAAACAAAACAAAGGAAAACAACAAAAACAAAACAAAACAAAAATCCCCCAAACCTTCTTTCTTACATTGTCCTAACTTTCATTGTTACCTTATGCGTTGTCTACAGCCTCTCCGCTTCTTCTGGATGTTGCCCAGCAGCATCCTTTTCTCTGTGGAACCTAACTTCCCCTCTCCAGGTGGTCCCAACAGGGCTGTCAATGACATCTCATCACAGAAAGTTGCACTTGACCTATGACGATTGATCAGACTATCCCCTCCCCCAGCAGAGTAACTTAGTGGCCTGAAGCAGGGCTGATTACATTCTTTCATGAGTTCTGCCAGGCCACCCGGCCACAGAGGATCTCTACTTGAATCACAGTGTTAAGAATAGGCTTTTTTGGGGTGCCTGGGTGGCTCATGGGTTGGAGCCTCTGTCTTCAGCTCAAGTCATGATCCCAAGCTTCTGGGATCGAGCCCCACATTGGGCTCTCTAATCAGCAGGGAGGCTGCTTCCACCCGCCCCCCAACCCCCCGCCGCCTGCCTCTCTGCCTAATTGTGATCTCTGTCTGTCAAATAAATAAATAAATAAATAATCTTAAACAAAAAAGAATAGGCTTTTATTATTATTATGTTATGTTAGTCACCATACAGTACATCATTAGTTTTTGACGTCGTGTTCCATGATTCATTGTTTGCGTATAACACCCAGTGCCCCATGCAGTACATGCCCTCCTTAATACTCATCACCTGGCTCACCCATCCCCCATCCTCCCACCCCGCTCCCCTCTAAAACCCTTAGTTTGTTTCCCAGAGTCCATAGTCTTTCATGGTTTGTCTCCCCCTCCGATTCCCCCCACTTCATTTTTTCCTTCCTTCTCCTTACATCCTCCATGCTATTCCTTATGTTCCACAAATAAGTGAAACCATATGCTAATTGACTTCCTCTGCTTGACTTATTTCACTCAGCATAATCTCCTCCAGTCCCACCCATGTTGATGCAAAAACTGGGTATTCATCTTTCCTGATGGCTGAGTAATATTCCATTGTGTATATAAATCTTCGTTATCCATTGGTCTATTGAAGGGCATCTTTCAAGACACGTCTCCAAAGACAAGGGAAATGAAAATGAACCTTTGGGACTTCATCAAGATAAGAATAGGTTTAAAGCTATCTTCCCCACCATATCCAAAGACTGTCTTCAGAACGAAGCCATCACCCAGAGAAGGCTGAGTTGAGAGGTGGGAAGAGAGATAGGTCCTGGTATCATCTGAGCTCCTGCCTCATTCTGCGCTCAGGGCAGCACCACCCCTGGCCTTCCCAGTTACATGGGCCAGAACTGCTCTTTCTTCTTGCTCTATTTAGAGCTGGAGTTCTGCTGCAACTCAAAAAAATTCCCTAATGAAAATCCTTCTTCCTTTCACCACCCTTCCCTACTTGATTATTATTACTGTCTATCCTGCTTTCCTTCCAGGGAGCACCTCTTCTAACAGAGAAACTTCTCTAAGGGTAGAGTTACATTTCGTACCTATTTTTAGGACCCAGCAACATCTATAATAATGCTAGGCACACTGTGGTCAGTGCTGCTAAATGCAGGCATTCCTCTTTGTCTAGAACTGTCATATTCTACTTTGTATTAGAGTGAATTCTCCCTGATATGTCTCAGGGAAGATCTGTTTTCATCCCTGGGGTTGGGCATTCAGGGGGGTCCTTTCCATTAGTTCTGATTTTATTTGAGATAGTTACTTGAAGTATTGTTTCTCAGCTATTCTTAATTTCTAATATACCATTAAGGTCCTACATTTTCATCTAGACATAGTTTTAGCTGCATTACTCAAGTTGAATAGATTATATTTTAATTATTCTATTTAAAATTATTCCTAAATTGTGATGTGATTTCTTCGATCCATGGGTTGTTTTGAGAAGCAAATTGCTTAATTTTGGAACATTCAGTAAATTTTCTAGTCATCCTTTTTACCTTGATTTCTAGTTTAATGTGGTTAATAAATTCTATGATGTTCTCTCATCATTTCAAACTTTGAAATTTGATAAAACTTTCTTTATGGCTGAGCAGATATTCAATTATTGTCAAAGTTCCTTGAGTATTTTGCTGCTTTGTATAGTGTTCTATATATGTGAATCATGTTGTTCGGGTATGATCTATTTTAATTTTTTGGCTTGTTTTATCAGTTCTGAGAGATATGTATTAAAGTATCCTACTATGATAGTGAACTTAGTTATTTCTTCTTGTAGTACTATCAATTTTTGACTTACACGTTTTGAAGTTATGCTATTAGATGCTTACAAATTTAGAATAATTGTTATATCTTCCTAACTGATTTTTTTATCTTTAAGAAATATCTCCTTTAATCTCTAATAATACTTAAGTCTACTTTACACTTTAAGGTGTGCCTTTTGTAAGTAACTTATAGCTGGGTTTTGCTTTTTAAAAAAATCCAGTCTACTAATTAGAATATTTAGACCACTTATAATTAATATGTGGGTTTTTATCTGTCAATTTGCTATGCATTTTCTTTTTTGTTCACCTATTTTATATCACTTTTCTATAGTTTTTTCTTTATTTTGAATTAAGCAGACATTTATTTTTCTCCTGTTAGTTATTTATATATTCACTTACTGGTTGTTACTGATTTTCTAGAGATTATAATAGGCATGTTTAAATTATTAGAATCCAATATAATTGAATGTTCTTGCCACCTTCCAAACAGCGTTAGGACCTTAGAAATCCTAATTACATTTATCCCCTTCTCTCTTTTGTGTTATTATTATAATGCATTTCATTTTTAGGTGTAGTATATGTATAGCATTTGATTTTTAGGTACTATAAGTAAAATCTTTTTATTTCTTCTTGTTTTAAAAATTGTCTTTTCCAAAAAAAAAAAAAATTGTCTTTACCTTTCTGTTTCTCTTAAAGTTTCATCCTTTGTGTTAACTGCTGTGGTGCTTTTTCTAGTTTAGTGTTTGCTTTTAAAACTATATTTAAAAAAATAAATAAATAAAATTATCTTTTATTTCTAATTATTTCTTGAATTCTGTCACTTCATTTCTAAATTTTTGTCATTCTGACTTACATTGTTCTTTTGGATCTTCTAATATGTTCTTAGTTTTTAAAGGATTTTTTAAATAGCGTGTTATAATTTTTTTCTGCTTTTAAATGTGTTTGTAATATTTAACTTTAATAATTTACTCTCTCCCATTTTAATGTGAACTTAGTTTCCATGAACTTTTATAAACTTTAAGATAAATTTCACAGTGTTTCTTTTCATATTCTTGTGTACTGTTAAAAAAAATGGCCGCTCATTTTGCAATTTCTGAGCTGTTTTCCTCCCCCATTTTTATCTAAATTTTCTCTTTCTTTCATCTCCATTGTCTCTGTCCTCAGCTTTTATTCAGATCTAATTTTTTTCTCCTCAGTGTAGGATTCTGTCATGAATAGAATCATGTCTAGGCCACTTTGAGAGTTCCCAAGGGCTGGCCTGCTCGTCTTTCCAATCTTTACCACCAGACTTTTTATGCCGCTATTGGATTGGGCAAAATCTCTCCTGGTTTCTCAAATTGGCCTGTTGCACTTTTCATGAATATCTGTTGGTTATGTGGGGACTCTGGTTCTCAGATCTGACAGATGTCTGGTGCTTCCCTATGCTTCCCCTCACACAAAAGCTGATAACTGGTAGGTCTTGTAGCTATTGGTAATCTTTTCCCATACTCTTATATCGTGGAGTTAATAGGGATATTCTGTCACTCTTCTGTGTTGTTTGTGGGTTTTTTTATGCTGCTGTCTAGTTGTCTATCTCTTTTAATGTGGTAGTTGGGAATATCCAAAGGTTATGTTGCTACCTCTGTCCCGATCATCTCAGATGTCCTCTAAATAAATTAATAGTTTCAATGTAGCTTTTTTCTCTGAAGTCCTTATGAATTACATGAAAAGTTTCCTTAATTTGGAAACTTACGAACATTTTTATAATATCTAGATTTATTACCAGAGAAACTTTATTGCCTTGGGAAAATTTATAAAATGAATCCACAGTAATTTATAGTTGATTTGTAATCCACAAATCATAAATCACTACCTCAAATGCATTTTTAAATAAATTTTGTATGAATCTTTAGGATGAGAGAAATAACAGAAAACCCAATAATGCCAGCAACACTGTTGCTGACAATTAATATTTTTGAGTGTTTGTATGTCCTGCACACGTTCTTATTGGATTTATGTGGATTAATTTATTTAATCTTCACACCGAACTTATAAAATAGAAGTTATTATTATCTTCATATTATGAATAATAAAACTGAGGCACAAGGAGGTTAAATGTTTTGCAAGAGTCACACAGAAGGAAGTAGGTACCAGACAACTACTCTATGGTATCTTCAAACACATACGATCAGAAGGAAGTATCTTCCAAATTTTTTTCTCCAAGTACTGTCATCGGGGTAGAATATGCATTTAAAAAATCAATATGGCTGTTTTTCAGAGTCTATAGTCTCTTATGGTTCGCCTCCCCTTCCAATTTTTTTTTTTTATAAACATATAATGTATTTTTATCCCCAGGGGTACAGGTCTGTGAATCGCTAGGTTTACTGAGGGTTTTGAAGGGTCAGGGGTGGGAGGTTGGGGGAACAGGTGGTGGGTAATAGGGAGGGCACGTTTTGCATGGAGCACTGGGTGTTGTGCAAAAACAATGAATACTGTTACGCTGAAAAAAATAAATAAATTAAAAAAATAAAAAATAAATAAATAAATAAATATGGGATTTATGGAACAGAGTTGAATGTAATCCTTGGTAATTCTGCATCTATCATGAGTCAAACTAGAATGCTTTCTTAGGCACACAAGTCCTCACCTCTTGGCTTTCTCCTCCCTTAGAACAATGATAGAAAATGACATCCGAAGGAGGTGGGGAGTCATGGCAACCTGAATTCAGTCACTTGATCCTGAGAACCAACACATTTTTTGGCCTGGTTTTCAGGAGTACGTAAAGAGTTAGGGAAGCAGCAGGGAAATCGATGTTCTCACCTCACCTGAAACTTTGGGCTGCGTCTGCATAGCTACAGAACGCCAAGATTTCGGGAGAACAACTTCTTTCTTGACTCGTATAAATGGGTCTTGACTTTCAATAACAAAGGGTTAATTTAGACAGACATCAGAAACCAATTCAGGCCCCTAGTCAGAGAGAGAGCCAGAAAAGACCTCAGATGAGCCAGCGGTTTCTCCTGCAGAAAGCCATGGTCTGGGTTCCACTCATCTGTTTGTTTTCCTGGGAGGTTTTACACTTCTTAATTTGCCCCCGTCCCCACCTTTGGGGCAGATAAGAGTATTTAAAATATATATATGTCCTTAAACCCTTTAATAAGAAAGAATACTTAACTTCTCTGCTCCTAAAGACGTTTCTACAGATATTACAGAAGTGTGCAAGAGAGAGTTCCTGAAAGGGGCCTTGGAGAGGAGTAGAATCTGAGGAACGGCATCAGAAAAGGAAGGAGGAGGTCGCAATGTGAGTGAAATACCCACCCAGGTGCCTCTGTGGTGAAAATCTATACATTTCACTCATGGATTATGTCTCCTAATGACCTGCCACTCTAGGAACTTTGTTTCTTTTTGTGTGTGTATCTTTCAGATACTCTGAGGTTCGGAAGGAATGGCAAATACATTGTCAGAAAGGAAGCAATACTATTGCATAATGGAGGTTACATCCAGCCAGAGGATGGAGCAAAGCAGCTTTTTATTTTTTCTCTTAAATTATCCATCACTCCATACTGAAGTCACCTTAGCTCGGTGTCAAGGGTTTTCTCCTTTAGTGTCTCCCTCTCCCTTATTCACCTCTGCTGATAACCCCGGCTACATTTTCACCCCTCCACCTCCCCCCCATCCCCCACCCAGGTATTGGATTTCAGCTATGTTGTGTCACCTGGATTCCCCACCTCTTTCTCATGGAGCTGGCATGAGTGACTGCACGTGGGAGGGCTTTAAATTCTTCAGGTACTTTTGCAGTAATACAAGGTAAACACACCCCCATCTCTTATAATATGACCACTTCTCTTAACATAATGCTAGGGCATTATAATTATATAGTTCTTTTACTCCACTGTGCCAAATATCTACTTCCATTGCTCTGGGCTGACGTGGGCAGTGCCTGAGAGAGACAAGGGAGCTAACTTCCCCCTACCCCACAATGAAGAGAGTTGGGAGTAGGAGGAGAGTCCTTCCTATCGGTGCAGCCTTTCAAGTCCAGCACAAGGATTTTGCTAAAGCTCACCAAGCAGGGAATATTCTCACAAAAGCTAGAAAATGCAGGTTGCAGAGTTTTTCCAGGCTGCTAATGCAAAGACGACATGGAAAACACTGCAAAACAGACCAACTGGTCAAGATGGCAGAAAAACTGAATTGGGGCAGTGATTGGCAGTTCTAATAGTCAGTGATGGAAGCCACGGACAATTCCTTTTTCCCAGGATTCTAGCCTTTCCTGTTCAGAGGTTTTCCTGCCTTTCACTATGGACCATTTTTTTTTAAATTTTGTTTATTTATTTGACACAGAGAGAGAGACAGTGAAAGAGAGGGCACAAGCAGGGGGAGTGGGAGAGGGAGAAGCAGGTTTCTCGCTGAGCAGGGAGCCTGATGCGGGGCTCGATCCCAGGACCCTGGGATCATAACCTGAGCTGAAGGCAGATGCTTAACGACTGAGCCACCCAGGCACCCCCACCGTGGACCATTTTTATAAGTCCCTATGCTCGGTACCTGTTAACCACCTCACCTGTGCAAAGTAACCTTTGTAAATTTGAAGGCTGCTTATAATTAAGGAGAGTTACACCAAATGTGGAACATATTAAACAAGCATCAGTAGCAATAGAACACTCTTTAAAAGGTTAGTTCCTAAATAGGCTATGTTTTTTTAAGATGTAAATTGCATTATCTATGCTTTCTTTAGGAGATCACTTCAGAAATAAATGTGTCTTTAAAATAACTACTGTATCTGAAGCTAGAATCATCCTCTCCCACCCCTCTCTCCTGAGTCCCAGGATGCAGAGGCAATATCAGTAATGGAAACACTCAGGTATGGGCAAGATACACATTGAACGAGTCCCATGAAGGAAAGCTTGTTTGCCGTGTCCCTGTGCTCTTCAAAGTCAACCCAGATGATAGCAAAGGGCAACTGTCTTACAACCCCTTACTTTGTGCAGAAAAAGCTCCCAGTGGTCAGAATTACTCACTATAGTAATTGCTCACTAGGTAATCCTCAAAACATTTCTGAATATCATGACTCACCGTGCTAGAGACTGTGTTATTAGAGAAAACAAAATTATTAAGCTAGAATAAGAGGTCAGGCTGCCCAGCAGTAAACACAGCAGAAGAATGCAGATGTCGCTGTTACCTGAGCTTCCCGTTTCAAAGGAAAATCAGGTGGAAGCTTTTACTGTTACGTGAGCCACGTAATCTTCTAAAGGTACCTTTTACAACATGAAAGATTCAACACTTTCTAGTACCTATTAGGAACATTTTATATTGACTATTTCCTTTTATGAGTAGAAGGACATTTACTCTTTCTGGAAGCCGCTCCTGTGGGGACCGATGTGAATAGGAGGCATGCATCGGTTGGCCTCTGCTTTAGAGAAAACATTCAGCTTGCTAAGCACTTTTTAAAAAGCATTTCTTCACCACCTACCATGTGCTGAGCACAGTGCGTAAGACAAAAAGTGTCCAAGATCCAGAACATGCCTTTCAGAAAAATATAAACTTATTAGGAAAACAGCAATGCTTAAAAAAAAAAAAAAAAAGGTAAGGGAAGACAGAATATTGAGTAGACATACTAACTGCCATGGGAGAGATTGCAAAGAAGAGACAAGAAATGTTAGGGGAGGCCTGGGGCTTGGCAAGAAGTTAGAGAAACCATTCTGAGCAAAATGCCAGAAGGCAAAAAAGCATGGCAGGTATAGGACACCATGAAGAGCCTCCGGAAATAAGGCTATTCCCATGATGGAGGGTCAGATGATAAGAAAGGCTTGATTCCAGGGGCGCCTGGGTGGCTCAGTCGGTTAAGCATCTGACTTCAGTTCAGGTCATGATCTCAGGGTCCTGGGATCGAGCCCCGCACTGCTTCAGGCAGTCCCTTGTCCGCTTGTCCCTCTCCCTCTCCCTGTGCCCCTGTCCCGACTTCTGCACACTCTCTCTCAAATAAATAAATAAAAGCTTTAAAAAGAAAAAATAAGAAAGTTTGATTCCATAACAAGGGATTGCTCAGTTGATCTCGTAAACAATGGAGTTGTGGTAGTAATAATGAACCATGCAGGTGGGCAGCAGGGGCACACAGAATACAATGACATTCAGCATCAGCAAACATGAGCATTTAGAGCAGGGCTTTTGCGGTAATACACCTGTTACATGTTCAGAGTCTATGCTGGAGTCCACGGGCTAGAAAGAAAAACCGAAACTGGGCTGATTGATGACAGGAATGAAAGAAACTGAACTGCTGACGATCAGGCCCTAGCACTGGGCCTGACAGAGTTAAACAGTTGCATCATGTCTGAATAGGTGGCTAATAAGTAAATCCCAGATTCCGAGCCTGGGCAACCGAGACACTAATAGACAATAAATAAGGGACAGTAATGTCACCAACACCCTCACACTGGCTCCACTGAGACCACACAAAATTGAAATTATGATCACCCAAAGTCAGTTCATTTAATTCAATAAATTCAGTTTTTAAAAAATTCCAGCTGGTTAGTATAGGGATACCTGAGAGGGAGAGCTAACTTTTCGGTACTTCCCTTCTTGCCCACTCCTTTGTGATGCCGTAGAGACCTAGACCCATGAATCTTGAAGAAGGATCAAGCCATATCAGGGCCTGTGGAATATGATAACCTTTTCTACATTTTTTTTTCTTTTACAGAAAAGACTGCTGACTGAACTGGCTATACTTTCAATGAGTAACTGTTTTCCATAGGATCATTTGCAAAGTCCAAAAAGAAAGAGGACGTCTCACGGAACAGCATACGGTTTTTCCTAAACACATTAAGCCATTTCCTCCAGGGCCGTTCTGCTCACCCTTCACCAGCCTTCTGAAGAGCGGTCACTCCCTCTCTTTCCTGCTCCTCGTTTTCAATCATTTCTTACCCTGGCTCTAAAGCTCCCTTAATTGCTTTTTCCTTAAGCGCAGGGACATGGACATCAGAGCAACAATCACAACCGGACAGCTCTGCTGGTGGGTGGGAAGGACGGGATGACAAACGGGCAGCCCCACAGTATCACCTCGTCGTGGAACTCACAGGCCAGAGCCTCCTTGTTGCACGTCGATGTTCTGTTTTATTTTCGGGTCTATAAACTGGCAGTAGGTCCTTGAAAGGGAGTATTTTCGCATGAAAGTCCAAACAGGCAATATTTAGTCTGAGACTGGGAGAGAGCATTAATAACGGGAGGCTTCCTGCCTCGCTCCGGGTCAGTAGCGCCTCAGAGGTGTTTACTCCTGGAGCCACTGTTTTTTGTTTTTTGGTTTTTGTTTTTTGTTTTATGTTACGTGAGTCACCGTACAGCACATCATTAGTTTTTTGATGTAGAGTTCCGTGATGCATTGTTTGCGTAAACCCCCGGTGCTCCGTGGATCCATTGTTTTTATGTAGTTACTGTATCTTCTCATTAAAAACTTCAGACCGGGAGGATTTGAAAGCTGGGACAGTGCTGCCACCTTGAGGATTCTTCCTACCCTGTTGGCGATGTACCTTTACCAAGGAAGGGAAGATCCGTGGTCGCTATCATTTTATTCTGGGAAAAACTGGAACTGACTCGTAGCTCTCTGGTTTGGGATGTCACAGAAGCTGGGGACAAGCTTTCTGATGGCCGAGGACACTTTACACTCTTCAGCCATGAGTGTTAGCATCAGGTGCCACAGGCCACCATCAGAAGCAGCCTTTCGCACCGTCCTTGCTGGTGACTGCTGGGACTCGCGGGAACCTTTCATACAACTCCCTCTTCTTTTCCACCTCCACTTCCCATGAGCAGTATAAATGATTGGAGGGGGAAAAAAGGATTCTATTTCATTGAGGTCAAAAACAACATAAAGCAAACAAATAACTAAAGACACAGACTTAATCATAGAAAAAAAAAAAAACTACAAAACCGTCACCTCTCCAATTCTCCCAAATGCTGTCAATTTTATCAGCATGAATGCCTTAACGACGACAATGGTGCCCGAAAAGTGCTCTACTCAGAAAATAGAGGAGTTAGGGATGGATGGGATCCCACTGCTAAATTTATAATAAGGGACAGGATGGCTGCAAATTCACTAGCATCTCCAAATGAAAAGACAATGAATTGTGTTACCAAAGCTATCCTCTATCAACCAGTGCCCATTTGGTGGTTCTATGTATGTTAGATTGACATATTTTTTAAAAAAAAATAAACCTAAACAGTAGACGGTTCGTTTGGGGGATCTGTTTGCATTTCTTGGCCTTCAGAAACCCTTCTCATTAAACCTTTAGTATGTTCCGCATGATTCCTTTAGAACATGTTTACCAAGATGCCTGTTTCCAGCATGCCGAGGAAAAGAAGACTTGAACTTCTATTGAACCTGAGGCTCCACAATTCTGGGCCAGAAGTGGTTCCATTCCCCCATTAAAAAGCTTTCATTTGCAAGCCACAGATGAAATTTCATCTGCTTTGCATCAGTCTAGTTTTAACTTGAGAGAACTTGGCACCACAAGCCTAAAACCCATTATTGGTGTTCCCCTTCTGAGGGGAAATAATACATTTACGGCTTGGTTTTTGTTTATTTTGTTTTGGGGTTTTGTTTTTGTTTTTGTTTTTGTTTTTTTAAATAAAACACAGTGATGCTCTTGAATTTTTCACCTCTCATTCCAAGCTTATAATTCTGGGCTGCTGTCAACTGAGCACCCCTGGAATGATAGCCGTATGTGGTTTTTGGTTCCTGGGTACAGTGGTGAGCACCCTAGAACTCTGTTCATTCCTACAAACGCCCTCTTGGATCGTTGAGTCAACTTCCACACAAAACACGGTGTTATGTATGGGAAAATAAAATGGCCCATTTTAAGTTTTCCCTTAGAAAATGTAATCGTGGGACAAATAAGCTTTCTCTTTCTCCATGTCCTTATACTACAAAGGTGCTACATAGGAGGTACTTTTTAGACCCATAAAATGCAGTTTAAAGTAAGGGACCAGAATCATCCTGATTGGACATTGACGGTCACGTACGTGGAGGATTCCTTGGGATGGACCACTGCAAGGCACATCCACTCAATAATACGCTTTTTGAGGACAGGAGCTGGTCTTAGGCCTTTAGAGAATATATATTTATTGAATAAGGAAACAGAAGAATGAGAAAAAGGAGAAAAGGAAGAGTGCCACTGGCTGGAAAGCGGTTAGGGACTACCATAATCCCCGTTGCTCAGAGAGCCCTGGGCACCGAGGAGGGACCGGCCAGAGGTACCTGCTTCATCTCTTGCACAGAGCAACAGCTCCCAGAATTCACCATTTCCACTTCTCCACATACGGAAGACAGAAGAAATGCTAAAATGAGGACGCAAACAAAAAAGCCTCTGCCTTCGGCTCAGGTCATGATCTCAGTGTCCTGGGATGGAGCCCCACATCGGGCTCTCTGCTCCGCAGGGAGCCTGCTTCCCCCTCCCTCTCTGCCTACCTCTCTGCCTACTTGTGATCTCTGTCTGTCAAATAAATAAATAAATAAAATCTTTTAAAAAATAAAAATTAAAAAAATAAGCCCCCATTTCATTCTGGCACGGATTTTTTACGTTCTTCTTTTGGCTGAGTTTTATCTTCCTGAACCAAGTCCTTGTCACTTAGCTGTTCTTAGCTTTTAGCACTTGTCAATTAACTTGGCTCTTATTCTCAAAATATATGTCTGATTCCCCATGGATTCTAACAGTACAGAGAAATGGTTTGGCCATAAAGTCCTTAGCTGAACAGAATAGATTTTGTCATAGAACAGAAAGAGGGCAAATCTTTGCAAAAAGTACAGCATAGACGTTTTTTTCCCTCAAATGAAATTTAAAAAGTAAAATGCTCCACTTGTTCTGCAAAGTTAAGAACAAAGGAAAGGGAAAATGCAACCGCTGAGCTTCTCGACAGATGAAGTCACACGATATAACAGAGAGCGTGACTCACATTCCAAACAGTTATCATGTCCCAATATTAGAAGCACTCTGTCAAATATCTTAATATTTAACTCAGTGATAAAATCCATTACATGTTATCATTCTGTATCTTTCCTTCATCCAACAACAGAAATAAAATGTGCCTTGCAGTGTAACGGTGGACACAGCTAGAATTATGAGAATTTCAAGATGAGCGGCTCACTTAATCCTGTGAATTTAGGTCACTACACTTAGATTATAATAACATAATAATGGTTACTGTAACCAGGTATTCTGTTAGAAGCTTTGGACCTACCACCTCATTTAGTCCTCCCAGCACTATGAGGAAGTCGCTGTTATCATTCCATTTTATTCTGACACTCAACAAGACGATACAACGCTTCCCCAGAGCGATACGATAGTAAATGGCAAATCAAAATTCAGACAGCCGGAGTCCAACACCAGAAACCACCCTGTGAGCAACCACACAGTAAAGATCATCCTGTTGTAATCATTCGCTTATTCTATTTCCATTTCAAGATTCTTATTTACAGTGACTATTAACCTGAGCTTGCCTTGTCCTTGGAGAAGGGACTTTTGGCAGCTACCCCGCCTAAATTCACTTAGAGAAATTCTAATACAATCTGCCCAGGTTTTTTTTTTCCCCCTAAGTTACAGTGAATGAAGAAACAGACTCATTTAAACTATCAAATCTATAAAATGTCCAAAGAATTTGATTTTAAATGAGCCAAGTCTGCAGTATAGCTTTTAGGTCTAAAAGAGGAAGACGGAGTGAAAGAACCAGTCGCTGAATGATGCGTTCATTCTGCCACTCCGATAAAAGCTTACAACACAGAACCCAAAAAAAGCTTCAGGAAGAAACTAGTAAACTTGTTTGTAGTTTTATAATACTGGCAACAGCTAACAGCCTCCGGCGTTAGCACTGATGTTCATTAGGAAGAGATCTCTAGAACATTGTTTTATTGGTAATGACCGTATGTCCCTTATTATCGTGACGTGAAGAACAAAGGGGGCTGCCTCAACCCGTTGTTCTCGACTTCCTCTATGGGTCCTCACAGCCTCCATCTACCTACGAATTTGTAACACTTGTTCCAATTAATGAGCAGCGTTGCAGTGAGCCTCTTACAGATTTATCATTCTCTGTAGATCTTAACTACCACAACGAGGCAAGAGAGGGGGTTGAAAGAGTTCCAAAAAATTCTTCACGGTTCGCATAGCAGACAGGCATGTGCAAGGTCAATTTACAACAGGGACCAGAGGTTGCCGTAAGAGCCCTTCCCCTCATTTTACCTAAAAAAATCAGCACGGAGAAATTAGGAAGTCATTTTAATGACCTCATTAAAAGCTTTGCTTGGTAAACAGAGGCATACAATGTATTTTAGTTTTTTCCTGTCACTGAAATAAATAATAAATAAAACTCCTTAGAAATTTTGTGACGGCACAATAGAAGTCAAATTTGTGAGGCTTTTTTCACCTCAGAATGATCTGTCAAATGCTTTTTACTCACCTCCCTAGGTATTAAGGGGAATGTTTGCAGATTTTTCCATGAGGAAAAAAATAAAAGGATCTTGATGCCCTTCAAAAGTAAGACAATGTTTACTTTATTAACGTTGCTCATGTTGTTTTCCTTGCACATATATAAGATGATATATATATGTATATATATAAACATATATACGTATATTTATATAAATACAAATTTGTTTCCATTACACTACACAGTGACTTCATTCCTGTATTTCCTACAAAACCCAGAGAGACATCAACCCTACCATGCTTTCTGAATATTCCTTGGCTTCAAGTGGCTTACAGTACTTTTCATATTCCCCTAAAGCCCTGGGAGAGTCTGACAACAGTTTCACCAACTGGAATTTGAAATATCAAATTTGTGAAGATCGTGGTATTATTTATAGACTATGGATAAAATGTTTCTGAGACATTTTCTTACCTTTAAAACCAGATGAATACCATCTTATTTTAAATTATATTTGGCCAAGGGTGCTTTTGTTGCTTGGGATTTTTATTTATGGTCTAGGATGTGGCCATCGTTTGAATAAGATTCCTTGCCTGTGAGGAGCGTGGCCTGATGAAAGGGATAAATCACCTCTTATTCACGGTGCTGCATTCAACATGGCATAAGCCACCTTTGCTGCTTATTCGGGGCACTTCATTATTCCCCACACTGTCAGCCTCCTTGGTAATCCTATTTTAGAAACCTGAACAAACTTGAAGAGTCACAGAGCCCTGAGACACTCCTTTCCTGAAAGGTAGTTGGATAAGCCACCTCTTCTCTCAGACAAGTACAAGTAACTTGGCTTATTCATACACTTAACTTGGCCATTTTTAACCATTTTTAGACAAGCAAGCCCACCTTCCCTTTGCTGGGTTTTAAGGGTACGTTTTTTTTTCACATATTTGCCCTGGCCCATTCATCAGTGCTTGTTCCTTTCTGACAAAAGGCCATCACCTTGTTCCAGCTTCTTTACCCATGCCCTGAGTCTTCCGTAAGGAATGATTCCTGGGCTGGTCAAAGGGGCGGTCTGTCTCACACATCGTCATGAAGAGTTCTTCTTCCTGGAAGCTTTGTTTGAACTCCTCATTCTAAAAGAATTCTATTTTAGAAAATGGCCGACAGTCATTTTCATCACTAGGTCTTACTAAAAAGAAGTCTTCCAGCCTACACGGAAAGAACAGAGAGAAACAACTTCCTCCCTACGAAAGACACAGGTTAGCGATGACCATGAGAGGCAGTGGGCTAAGACAAAAAAAGCCCCTGAGTAGGACATGGGCTGCTTACTAGACCCGGTGACCTTGCACTGAACTCCTTTAGGCCTCGGTTTCCTCTTCTTAAAAAATGAGGATCTAATGCTAGGTGAATCCTAAAACTCTGTCCAGCCTGATCTATGACTAGCACAGCTTTGAAAACACGACAGATGGCACAGGCTTTGATATTTGGCTGTCTCTCATGAGCACGTACCTATCCTTGTTTCACATCTTTATCCCGCAACAACTCTTCTCCTGTACTTCTTGTCTGATAACTAAACCATGCAGGTAAATCCAATTAGGGGCAGGCCTTCTCTTTAGGCACCAGCAGAGCAAACAGCTGCTGATCATTAGAGCCCCTCCACATCTAGCTAGTTCTACAAAAACTAATTAGAGCGCTTACATCAGGATTTTTAACAAAAAGAGGTGTCTTTGAATACGTCCAAAGTGAAATGGACAAAATGATAAGCAGCTTTATTGGACACTGAATAAAACACTAAACAAATTACAGTACCTGGAAGTAAGCCAGCAGTTGGTAGCCACACTTTTTTGCCCCATATATCCTTCCCATCTTCACGAGGCCCTCGTGAGTTGTATCTCAGGCTGGGTCTCCAAGGCCATCTCCGATGCTAGGAATACCAAGGCCACACCAGAGCCTAGCTCCACAGAGAGTTCTCAGTTCCCAAGCTGCATGATTATTGTTGGAGGTATTTGTGGAAAATTCTCCTAACTTTATTCTTCTGCCTCTTCCTTCTCGCCTGCTTAGATGGAGTTGACTCCTGTTTTCTCTCCCCCTCTGGACTCCAGCTTTCTGAGACAGCCCTCCGCATACTCTGTATGGCCCTTCCCTGGACAGAGTCGCTGCTTCAGTTCTCTTCCTACCCCTCTCTCCAATGTGGGTGGCCAATCATCTATAAAACGAGAAGCTAAAACTAGGTAATCAATAAAACCCAACCAGCCCGCTTACATGGTAGCCATTTGGAGTTGTCTACAAAGATTCTTCCATCCTTGGTTCTTGGAACATACTCAAGAGGAGAGGCTACTCATGACTCAGATGATGATTTGGTGGAACGGACAAATGTTAGGGACGTGCCAGCATGGGGGGAAAAATGTCTCTGGGAAGCCAAGGAGAGTTATTCTGTAATTCGTTTTCTTCCTTTTAAAGCATTCCCAGACCTTATCAAATTCCACGAACTCTTAACCCCTTCCTTACCAGTACATTTAGATAATAATTATACACAATGTTTCTATGTGCCAGACACTATACTGAGTGAGTGCCTTTATTCATCCTCACAACCCCTCTTTGAGGAGAGTATCATTATTATACCCATTTCACAGATGAGGAAAATGTGGCTCAGACAGATTAAGTAATTTGCCCAACATCACATTGTAGGAAATAGCAGAGCTGGGCTTTGAAATTAGGCAACCTGGCCTCACGACCTATACCCTCAAACTCTTTGCACTCCCCTGCCTCTCCATGTGGGTTTCAGATGCACAAAAATTCAGTTGGACTCATGTGTACATGAATAGGGAGGGGAGGGTTGAAATGGTTTAATTCCATAGAACTAACAAATAATTACCTGGATTCTTTTCCCCTCTTTCAAACAACTCATTGCTAAAAGCCCATCTTATTTAATTTATTGGTTCCTATAAATCTTAAATTGGCAGATCTGCTCTTCCAAAATTATCCACCCTGATTTGGGTTAGGAAACAAATACTGTTATCTGATTTGAGCACTTTAGGAGGGTGCCGTGTGAATAACAAGAAATACAAGCAATAGAGAGAATAAGAAGGGACTTGATCTTTTTTATATGAAAGAAACTGAGACCCAGATAAATGAGGGGACCTGTCTGGGTTCTGAAAGTCTGTTAAGGATAGAACAGAATTAAAAGCACCAATTTCTCCTTTAGACTTCTTTCTAACAATGAATGGTGCTTCTTCTCTGGTAGAAATGAAGGTATCTAAAATAAATGCCACAGCTCTGCTCTCAATGGGCTTATATTTTTGATAACATAGTGTGTTTTCCTCTCTTCCATTGGTGTCCTAGGGAAAATAAAATGTCAATAAGAAACCAGCAACTAAAGCCACTGTACCTCTTCTGTCATCCGCATACTGAGGAAGCAGTTCCTTCTCCCCCATTCCTGGGCCAGAGGGGCACGGCAGAAACTGGGGTAGGGGCATATGATGATGAAAGCAAAGCCAGGTCTAACACCTGTGAGCTGGCGATTGTTTAATCCAGTCATATTCATGGTGTATTTTCCTTAGAAATGCTCTTCAATCTCACCAGGACTTTTAAATTATTCAACCTTCCTGGAGTTGAATCAGGAGAGAAAGGTATATATTTTTTTAAAATACTTCCTCTGTTCCCAACTCCAGAGTCTCAGACATGTAAATAACCTAATTCAATTATTAGACCTCCTTTCATGTTCTCTTGGAATCCTTTCCAAAGTATTTGTCAATGGAAAACAATTTATTCAGTAAATTTAATAATGTGCCTTCTGCTCAGTTTGGGTTTCCCCATAACATTCAGCTTGCCTGTAGCTTTTGCTTGCTGTTGTACTGGGTCAGGCTCTGCTTCCATCTGACCTTTCAGCTCAACCTTCAGCCCCCAAGTTACTGTAGTATACATGTCTCCATGGCCCATTTCTTGTGAGAGAGAATCTAGCCAATCACAATCAGTGCACTTATAGGCCTTGCCTGATGTATCCATCCCTGGTCCAAGGGCCATAGTGATCAGAAGAACAGCAAACCTGCCTTTATATTACATAGTCATCACAGGACTCTTAAAAAATACTAATAAATTCAGTAAAGATCAACAAAAATTATAAAGACATCAAGCTGAAATGAACAAAAAGACATGGGTATCATTACAATGTTCAACCCCTTTGGCTGGAATGAGATCAATCCCGACATACATAAAAAATGAACAGATAGTCTGTTCAAAGTGCAGCATCACTTTATGTAAAGAGAAGTATTACAGAAACTCTCCAATTTTTTTTTTTTTTTTTTTTTTTTTTTTTTTTTTTTTTTTTTTTTTTTTTTTCCTCGTGGAATTTTACTGTGCTTAAATATAAAAACGAAGGACAGGAGCATTTTCTCAGTTTGAAGTTCAGAGAGAGAAAAGGACTACGTGCCTTTATGGAACTTAATGGAACTATCCATTGCTTCCTGAGGACTGGCATTTACCTGCTCCCATCTTGGAGGTTATAATCTCTTTCTTTGAACTCTTTAAGCTATTCCTGTAGTCTTTAAATTATTCCCCTTTTGCTTAAGTTGAGTAGGCTTGTGGAGTTGTTTTTCTTTTTTCTTTTTTTTTTAACCGAACTAACTAGCAAGTCTACTTGATCATCCATATTCAAAAGTCTTGTTTGTTTAATTATTCTTTCACGAAAATAGTGAAACACAGGAATCTCGACTGGAAAGAGAGTTAAATGCTTCCATAATTTGAAAGGTTTTTATTTGCATAGTTTCTACAGCAAATCTATGTCTGTGTGTGGAATCAGATTAATTAGGAATACGGTTAGTTGAGTTCTGTTACCATCATAGAAGTCATGGGTTGAGGGGGGAATTACACGTAATTTCAGGCTCAGGATAACTAGTATCATCTGGTGAAGCTGGATCTCCACAGTCAAGCTCAAAGAGCTCAGATTCAGTTAGCATTTGATATTTCCAAATCAGAAATACCATCCTTTCAACATCGAGCATCATAAATGTAAAAAGAGAACGAACACACACACACACACACACACACACACACACACACACTCAGTTTGTAGGAAGCAGCACCACACAGTGGTGAGACAGGGAATAGCTACTGTTTGAGGGAAGGAAACACCAGCAGTTAGCTGTTCCCCTGGAGACAGAGGACTGGTTCTTTGTTATTTTTCCAGAGCTGGCTAGATGTGATCAATGCAGTGTTATTTTCTGTGAAAACACATTTTTGTGGTGTTTTCGCTTCTTGACCTCAGGACAAAAACAACTGTTGGCTAAATTTCAAAACTTACGGATGAAAATGCTAACAATGAAAAAAATAGTTGTCATATTTTACCCTGCGTGTTTGTTGTTTATTACAACCAAATGCATTTCCAAAAATCAATGATTGAAACAATGCTATTGCCTGAGGATTTTCCTTTTATGCTTTGGCAGAGAGAACATTTTACTGCTAAATTTAATCTACTGAAAATCAAATTTAATAATTGAAAATTTAGCACAAATGTAACCATAGACATTACAATGATCACATTAAATAAATGAAAGTAAAATACACCTCTGATATTATAAGTTTGGCTACAGTTTGGTTTATAACTCATCCTGTGTATGAAGTGTAAAACAGTGATCTGAAAACCATTCCCACCTGTTTCAGTCTAAGGATATTGCTGCTTCTGCTCTTTGAAGTTATCAAGACCTTAATTTCTAGAATGTATTCTGTTTGTGTCACAATGAGATGTTCATCTTTCCTCAACAATGCTTGATCTCTTAATACCTTCACTGACACCCTCAGTGGACAGCCTTCCCAGGCATTTCTCCATAAGTGAAGAGCTTTCAAGAGAACTTCGGCAGAATCACTGGTGTCTAAAGAGTCATTTTCTCATTATTTAACTTTTTTAAGCCTTCTTGCTATTGAAGAAAACATGATTAGCAGCAGAGCTGCAAAAGAATCTGTAGTTGAGAAGAATGCCTGGTCAGGATCCGCAAAGCTCAAATAGCATCTTTGAATGGTTAACAAAGCATAAAAATAAAGACAGTCTTTAGCACAGCTGAGTGACATGCAGACTGATGCCAGCCCCAGTGTTTTCAATACTTGAATATTCTTCCTACTCCAGAATGCAGAGAATGAAAGGTCCTGGATTACCCATATTTTCTCAACTTTTTGATGCTCTTGGGCCTCACCTGCCTTGGAGAGACTGCTTCTCAGGGGCAATTCCTAGAGACTACAAAGGACTTCCAGCAAACACCCCTTTCACAGGCAAACCAGCGCATCCAGAGCCCAAGCTCCCCCACTATCTCCTTTACTGAATTCTCAGGTGCCGGACCACTGTCCCCACTGCCCTAATCATGTCAGGACCAGGTATAAAACAGTTCAGGACAATCCATACACCCCAGAACCTGCTGGAATTATTCAAAGTAGTCAATCTTAAATCTGCTTGCCTTGCCTTGCCCATTCTTTCCCACAGAAACCACAATAAAGTCTTCCCATACCTCCCCTTGCTTTCTCTCCACCTCCTGACCAACCTGTGCTTCCCATGCAGACCTGCCTGGCATGCCTAGCTTCCAGCTTCTAAAGATCTGTGAGCATAAAAACTCCTTCCTTCACCATAGTCGTTTCCATGTCTACGGGTCTTACCATAAAACAAATTAAAACCCCTGAGTACCTTTTAAAGATTATTTATTTATTTATTTGACAGATAGGGATCACAAGTAGGGAGAGAGGCAGGCATAGAGAGAGAGAGAGAGGAGGAAGCAGGCTCCCTGCCAAGCAGAGAGCCCGATGCGGGGCTCAATCCCAGGACTCTGGGATCATGACCTGAGTGAAAGGCAGAGGCTTAACCCACTGAGCCCCCCAGGTGCCCCCCCGCTGAGTCCCCTTTAAAGCAGGTTCCTGGTAATGTCGTGCTCTCTCCTCCCCATCATTTTCATTTCCTGATACCACTTTGTTCCCCAAATTACGTGAAAGTATGTTTTGTCCAGGACTATGGGTGGATTTGAAGGCCCAGAGATGTATAAAGAGAAGATGACTACTCTCTTTGTTACGCGGTGTGTGGATCTCATTTTTGCCATTGAGAAACTTTCCCCATAAAATCTAGTCTACATAGTGGTTCTGAAACCATGCTTTCTGGGACTTTATGAACCAAATTCAATTTCTGACTTTGAAATTCGATTATGGCTCTGGTCTCTGTATTAGCTCCAACTCGCCCCCCCCCTTTTTTATTGCAGTGGCTTTTAGCTGATTTTAAAGTGCTAAAAACAAATACAAAACTGATTAAATAACCAAGGCATTAATTTGGTGGTGATCAATAGTCGTCACATTGACGTACTTGCCCCACGTGGCTTGATGCATTTGGCATGCTATGACGTATTATATTTTGACTAAATAATTAACTTCGAGGCTGCCTGATAAATGGCTTCACTCTTCTCATAGCTTGTGCCCAACTGACTCTGCTGCTCACTTTCCTCTGTTGGATTCTGAGTGCCCCCAGGCTCAGCCCGTTTCATTTGTGTAACTAAACACTGTTCTCCTAGGGTTACATTTAATTAAAACAGCAGTATTTAAGAGAAATATTTCACTTCCAAGGTCCAAACCATTCCTTCCTAGTATAATTACTTTACGAAAATCACAGCAAGATAGGGAGAAAACAGAAGCATTTATGGAATCGCTCTTTGAAAGCAGGAGAATATAATCGTCAGGAGGCAGCTATCATTTTTTTGCTTTGTTTCTACTTAATAAACGTATACACCAAATATATCAACAAAATGTCATCCGCAGTAGATGCCCAGGTCTACTGGATCTTTTATTTTGCTGGCAGAAAACAGCTTTTGAAACTTATATCCGAGTGTGCTAGATGTGGGTGAGTGTGTGAATCCGTGCATATGGGTGTGGGTGAATGAATGTGTGTATGTATGAGAGGCACTAGCCTTAATTCAATTCCTCCTGTATCCAAGGCACTTTGCTCAGCCACTGTGCATTCGTTCTCTTATTTAATTCCTATAATTCGAGTAAATATTATGATTTTCATAGTTATAGCCCTAGGTAGTGAAAGCTACCTACTTTATAGCAATTAAATTTTCTGTGCCCGACCCTGAATTAAGAATTTTCTGAATGTTTTCACATTTAAGCCTGACGATAATCAATGAAATGGGATTTATTATTCTCTCTTTTTTAAAAAAAGATTTTATTTATTTATTTGACAGATAGAGATCACAAGTAGGCAGAGAGGCAGGAGTGGGGGAAGCAGGCTCCCTGCTGAGCAGAGAGCCCAATGTGGGGCTCGATCCCAGGACCCTGGGATCATGACCTGAGCTGAAGGCAGAGGCTTAACCCACTCAGCCACCCAGGTGCCCCTTTCATGCTTTTTCTTGATTTGCCTGTGGCTTTCCTTTTGGTAGGTCAGTGAGACTCATGGCCTCAGTAGAATGGGCAGATGTAGCTTTCCAGATCTCACCTAGAAGCCCTAAGCCAGGTCCTACAGGGCGCCTGAACAGGAAAAACAATCATTCAGGCCAAGACTTCTCAAACTCACTGTGGTGAAGGACCAGTTGCTTTTTTTAATAAAAACAAAATAACAAAAATGAATTACTAGGTATATGATAAAGAAAATCCAAAGACATAAAAATACAAGCCCCAGGTTTTAATTATTAAATCTAAATTTCTACAAAAGTTTCTGAATGTTTATTCTCCATTCCTGTACTGATCTCTTTAAAAACTAATAACAAATAATTTAAATAGTTTATGTACTCATATTGTGTCCATATACCACCCTTTTTATCCAGAGTTCTACTTACCTTAGTTTGGGGTGGGGACCAGTGAGGGGTCCTTGGTCCCCAAGAAGGTGGAGAACTATCAAAGGGAATGATAGACTAAAGAACTCTTGTGATTGGGTCAAGAAGGACACAGGGAGTATGGATTCTACAAGTGGAAGTGGGAGACCGGGCGAAGGCAGAAGTCAATCCCCAAGGCCTGGGGAGGTGAGTTACACCTCAACAAAGGCCTCTGAGGGCAGGAAACCACCATACTCTTCAGTGCACCAGCATTCCCTTAGATAAGCCCCCATAAACCCAGATTCTTTCAAGGAGAATGGAAGAAGGGGGGAAAGACTCTTGAATGGCTGAACAGTAAGTTTTCAAAAAGACTGAGTTTAAAATCAGAAGTGACTACATTATTTCAGTTCAGCAGGATTCAGTTTTCTGCTGTTGAAGAGAAAGATGGTATTGCACACTCAAATAAATACAATTCAAGATATTTTTAATTATATTTTTGAAAACTTGAGTACGTATTTTGTGAAACATCATATCTTCTACATACAATTAATTACATTTTAACAGAAGACAATGTTCTGATCTAGAAACGTGAATTTTTAACAGAAGAATGTGTAGTCACAGGTCACTAGAAGAAATGTCTTTTCTAAAGGGGAATTTTAGGGGTACCTGGGTGGCTCAGTGGGTTAAAGTCTCTGACTTCTGCTCAGGTCATGATCTCAGGGTCCTGGGATCGAGCCCCTCATCGGGCTCTCTGCTCAGCGGGGAGCCTGTTTCCTCCTCTCTCTCTGCCTGCCTCTCTGCCTACTTGTGATCTCTATCTGTCAAATAAATAAATAAAATCTTTAAAAAAAAATAAAGGAGAATATTAATTTCCTAAGTCACAATGTCACAGAGAGTCACTTACCCATACGCTCAGGCCTTTTGAGAAGTTCAGTTCTGCCCCACGGGAATCACAGGCAGATCTGTAATAATACAGGACACTGTAAGGCTTAGCATTTTAGAAATCATTTAATATTCCATTTGTTTGAGAATTTAGAGTGATACGCATTTAAATCTCTGCATGGTGAATAGCCCATCTAGATAACAACTAGAACTACTCTTTCAGTCAGAAGTTTCGCCAATATGCACACTATGGGGTCCATATGTCCCTGGAAGCTTCACTATCTCATTCCAGTGTCCGCGGCTATGCCCTCCAGACATGGATGCTCACCTATCCAGCACGGAAAGGCCTCTCCAAACTTTTTAGCTACTGTTTTTTTCTTTTTTTTTTTTTTCCAAATAAAACTGAATATAAGATCTTGATATATAGAAGATCAATTTGTAGAGCAGAGCAAAGAGGTCAGGAATGGACACACATTCACTAGTAACCTCCTTCTCCCATTAGTCCCTGAGGTATGCAAAACCCTGGGTCTCTCAAGGAACAAATTTGGAAACCACATCAGGCGCTCCACCTACCCAGATGGCAACTTTCTCTCTGGAGAAAACTAAATTCTGGGCTTTACCCAGGTGTGTACTTCCCGTCTACTTGAAGTGGTCAGCAGGGAGGAGACACTTCAGCGGGATAAGTTTTGGCTGGTGGGTTATAACTACAGCTGATGAAGAGAGTGTCTGATCTCCGAAGGCCTGGTCTGTGTGGACACTGGAGACTGGGACTTAGCATCATGTCCCTGCTGTGTGGCCACATCACTGGACGGGAATGAAAGACGAAAGGCAAAAACCTGCAGAATCCTGGGTTCCCAGCTTCACTTGTTGACACGGACTTCGCTAAATGACATCAACAACATGTTTTGAGTCTCACATTTTCTATCAGTATACCCAGATTTACTGTTTTGAT
This sequence comes from Meles meles, assembly GCF_922984935.1. Taxonomy (NCBI): domain Eukaryota; kingdom Metazoa; phylum Chordata; class Mammalia; order Carnivora; family Mustelidae; genus Meles; species Meles meles. Next base: position 31,892,531 of record NC_060070.1, read on the forward strand.
TTCTTGTGATAACATCTTGTGACAATATCTGAAACAAGTTTTGAAAAATAATGATATGAATATTTTATGCTGTCTTCCACTTCCTGTACTTTAATCTCCATATTGAGGGTACTGTTTCTTCCATGAATCATCGCTTTAACTTTCTGTTTGGTTGTGTGGGGTGGTAACAGCATATGTTAGCTATTATCACAATCGATAGCAAAAATAACCCAAAAGTGCTCAGTTCTAAACATGACCACTTTCTCAATCCATTGATTTAGAAAGATATTTTAAGCCAACATATTCATACTTATTTAAAATCATAAAATCAAGCCGTTATTGAATTCATCCTTTAGCCTCTCATTAACTTATTTTAAATATACATTAATTGGGGGGCGCTTGGGTGGTTCAGTCGGTTAAGCGTCTGACTCTTGGTTTCCGCTCAGGTGGGGACCTCACCATCGTGGGATTGATTGGGCTCTGCACTCAGGCAAAGTCTGCTCCAGATTCTCTCTCCTGCTCTCTCTCTTTCAAAGGAATAAATCCAATCTTTAAAAGTAAATATATAGATATGTATTAATTGGACTTACTTTATATGACACTTTGTGTTGGGATACCCAATGTGAATAAGCCATGATTGAACTAATGACCTATCTACAGTTCAGTAGCATCGTCAGAGATCCAAAAAGGAGTGGAATGTACACTCCCCTCTTCCTAACAGAACCTTGAGCCTTTCAGGCATGAAGTTCGGTTGTAACTAACCTCAGCTCTATTCCAAGGACAGCTTCTGATTGACTTAAACCATTCAGAGTGATCCCATTCTCTTGACTTAGTCCCAGAATGAGAGGCACGATCTAATCAGATCCAGTCAGAGTGAAGCTCTGCCTGGACCTTTTTACAGGGAGAGGAAAAGAGACACTTTCTCCTCCGGGGTGCTGCAGTGATGTCAAGGTGATAGATTGTATTATCACCATGAGAGAAGCCAGCTGCAGGACAAAACGTAACACAGGGTGAAGAGAACTTAGAGAAACAGAACCAGAGCCATGATCAAACCAACTGTACAGGTTCTTACTGTGTGGGCAACAAACTGTCTGGGTCTTCTGCCACTTGCTACAAAGGCACTCCAACCAAAACAATATTAAAAAGTATCAACCTCAGAAGGGATGCCTACATGGTTCAGTCATTTAAACGTCTCCCTTCTGCTCAGGTCAGGATCCCGGGACCAGGGGTTCGAGTCCCACATCGGTCTCCTTGCTCAGCGGGGAGCCTGCTTCTCCCTCTGCCTGCCGCTCCCCCTGCATGTGCTCTCTCTTTCTCTCTCTGGCAAATAAATAAATAAATAAAATCTTTTTTTAAAAAAGTATCAACCACAGGAAAGGTGAGAAGTTACCAAAACTGTAGTCAGAAGTTCCCAAAATAATCTTACTCCTTTAGACGACATTTAAAATTGAGCTGAAAGTTGTCATCAATTCTAAGTGATAAATTTTCTTCTAAGAAAGCAGGAATAAATAATCCAATATATCTTTCTAAAGAGAGGACATCTGTAAGGAGTTAACATTAGGATCAATTATTCTCTTAGATACCACCTTGTCAATAGGCAAATTCTTTATTTACATTCCTCCTTAACTTTTGAAATAGTTGAATCTATATAGTTCTGGAGTTTGAACTCATGTGAACCAACCAGGAAACTCGTGAAAAGAAAACAAATAACAGCATATTTACAGCGACGCTGTCAGTCACCATTGCCCTGTGTCCCCAGTTACTCAGCCAGGACATCCCAGCACTAGCAGTCTATGATTTTAAGTATCTGTTAAGAAGCTACCTTGGACTTGACATTGTGTGAAGCTCTGTGAATTCCAAACATTTCAGTGAAGTCGGCAGAATACTAAACATCTCAGCCATGACCCATTTGAAGTTTACTAAAACTAACTGGTTGCTTTCTTTAGGTGAAATCAGAAGTTGAGTTTAATTTAAGATATAAGTTTGGTTCACTCAGAGTCCATGGTATGAAAAATCATAAAAAAAAAAAATACTGCTTTTCTACTTTAAAATATTCACCCATGAAACAATGACTATCACTTTATGTCTTAGGATGGGCCAGTGAAATTGTACAAACACTAGGTGGCAGTACAGTTTGAAATAACATTCAGATAAAAGACGAGCTGTTTATGAGAGAGGGTAAAACAGAAAAAAGAAAACCAAAAGGATATAATAAATCCACACTTAAGAAAAGATTAAATACTTAATTTCTTTAGTGCTTATTAGAGAAAATGAATAAACCTTATGCAGTTAATAAGTTAACTCAAAAAATTAACTTATATCACCTGTCTCATCAAAAAGCTAATTTTTCCCCTCCAGTTAACATAAGGTAACTACTCACTAGAAGGCAGCAACTAATTAACCGGTCATAATTATTCAAAAATATTTTTGTTTTTGAGATGAAGTCTAAATTTAGGTTTCAGTCCTGTCTGCCAAATTTCACAAATAAATAATTTCTTTTTCTCAGAAAATAGAAACAAAATATCTACTGGTGACCCTCAGTGAAAGAATAAGATACAAAAGAAGTTAAGCAGGTGGTTTATTTTTTCCTTCTATTTAGAGCATAGGCACATTGGTAGCTTATATCCAATAAACTCAGTAAATTATATTTTTTATAAATTTAGGATATTTGCCTAAAGTTACTTTTTTTAAAAGATTTTATTTATTTGGGAGAGAGAGAAAAAGCAAACAGTAGCAGAGGGGAGGAGCAGTCTTCCTGTTCAGCAGGGAGCCCATCTCCGAGCTCAATCCCAGGACCCTGAGATCATGACCTGAACCCAAGGCAGATGCTTAACCAACTGAGCCACCCAGGCGCCCCCTAAAGTTACTTTTATACGTAGTTACTTTTATATACTTTAAATGTGTGTGTGTGTGTGTGTGTGTGTGTGTGTGTGTGTGTGTATTTATGTAGCACTTTATTAATGATGTATAGTTTTTATTTTTTTTAAAGATTGTATTTATTTATTTGTAAGAGAGAATGCACAAGCAGGGGGAGTAGCAGACAGGGAAGAGCAGGCTTCCAATCAAGCAAGGAGCCAGATGCAGGACTTGATCCCAGGACTCTGGAATCATGACTGGAGCCAAAGGCAGACGCTTAACCAACTGAGCCACCCAGGCATCCCAGGCATAGTCTTTGTTAACCAGCTTCAAATTCAGAGCCCTCAGAGAGCACATGGGAACAATCAGCCTCTCTAGTGAGTAGTCCATTGGACTCCACCGGGTCTGGGACCTGGAGCCAACCAGAGATCTTGGTTAGTTTTCAAGCTCATTTCTTCTGTCCGTCAGATCAACCTACTTATATCAAGCAGTAGGCCTTAGAGAACTCCCTCCCAAAAGTCAGAAGGCAAAGCTCGACCGTGAAATAAAATTGATGTTTAAAAACTTCACCTGAATAGTTGATTTCATGTGACCAAAGACTTTGTAGAGTAAATGTAAGCTTGTTTTTGTCCCATTTCAGAGGGAGGGGAATGTGTTATTTGGATGGGTCAGTCAGTCCTCCCTGAATGTTCTCTGCCAGGTTCCATTCTCTCCTATGGAAAACAGTCTTGTTAAGTCACTAGAAAGACAGATTTTCGAAGTAATTAGGTAGGTTCTTTTAGGGATTTCTTTAATACTACCTGTCTTTACTCACAAAATAGTATTTTTGTGGCCAGATAAGAATAGAATACATTCACTATCTAAGGCAGGAATATCATTATACTAAATAAAGAGGCTAAAAGAACTAAGAATGGGGTTTTTTTAATTGGGACTAATATGTTATTTTATTTTATTAATTTAAGAAATGAAAATATTATATCTTTGGAGACAGAAATTTGAATCACAAACAATGAAAAAAAAAAACAACAGGAGATCTAGAGTATCCGAAAATCATAAATACATACTGAACTCTTTTATTTTTAAGGAATAATATTAAGGATCATGTAACATAAAAATTCATAAGAGATAGTCCCAATCCTTTAAGGAACTTAAAACTTTGGAGAGAAAATCAATAAACACTCATAAATTTAATTAACAATAAAAATACAAATAACAGTTCAAGACAGAGATAGATTAGAAATTAAAGATAATACCTAAGATTTCCTGCATGAATGGTACAAATATGAAAGTGTAAAAGTTGTTTAGAAGACATGTATTTATTAGTTGGGGTATAGACTAAGCTACTCTAGGAGAGAGAAAGGAGACCTAAAAATTCAGAGGCAGCGGTTCAAATGACACAGACATTTAGAGGAAAGGTGGTCAGGGGAGATACGTAACTTGGCTCCACTGGATCGTCTGGGAACCCCCTAAATCCTTTCTACTTAGTTGCTTCATTGCCTTTCGAGGTATCATATTGATTAAAGTGATGTTAGCATCTAGGGTAGATAAAAGAAGCATCTCAATGGCTCAACACAACCATTTCTCACTTACAGAAATTCTGGAGGGTGGCCAGAGTGGCAGCAGGGGAAGGCAGGACATCTGCTCCACAGAGACATTTAAAGACCTAGGTAGACTGAGGCTCTTCCATGTACAGCAGGGTGGTCCTGGGCATAGACATCCAGCATTGATTGCTTATGAAAGTTAGGGGGCTTAAGGGGGCTTATTTTATTTTATTGTCATTTTTTGGGTTCTTTGACAATAAAAATCCCTCAAAACCTTGGAGGGGTTCTAGCTTACTTATTTTCATCAGTGCCTATGGGGACAGAATTTTAAGAGAGGCCCCAAAATTCTAATCCCACCATGTGCATGCCTTCTATAATATATAAGTGCCACCTTGAATTTGGGCAGACCTGTGAATATGATGGGCTATCACGTCCACAATTAGGTGGAATAAGCCAATCAATGGCTGAGTTAATCAAAAAGGAGATTATCTAGGCAGGCCTGGCCTAATCAGGTGAGCCTTTAAAAGGAACAGGTCCTTCCGGAAGTCAGAGATGCATGTGAGAGAGATCCCCTGTTCCTGTTGCTGCCTTTGAAGATAGAGAGCTTACCTGGCAGGAACTTGACAGCATCCACTAGGAGTTGAAAGCAACACCCGGCTGACACTGAGTAAGAAAATGGTGACCTCAGTTCTACAACCTCAAGTAATTGAACTTTGCCAACAAACAGTAATTTTGGAAGTGAACCTCGAACTTTTAGATGAGAACACAGCCCTAGTCAGCTGTGTTTCAGCCATGTGAGACCTGAACAGAGGACTCAACTATGCTATGCCCAGACTCCTGCCCCATGGAACTGAGACATAATGTTGTTGCAAGCTGCTAAATTTTTTGGTAATTTGTTATGCAACAATAGAGAGCTAATATAATTCCAAAGTTGCTAAACATAATTCTCAAACCCAGTTTCATTTTTCTTTTCTTTCTTTCCCTCCCCTTTTCTCCTTAACTTAAAGTACCTTCCTTGAGGCCACCAGACTTGGGGAAAGGGACACATATGACATTTTCCACAAGTGAAGTATTAATAGGTTTTTGTTACTTAAAAGATTTCCCTTTGGGGCTCTCCTAGTCAGTTCAGGCTGCTATAACAAAGTACTATATCAACAACAAAAATTTATTTCTTACAGTTCCAGGAGTTGGAATTCCCTGGTCATGGTGCCAGCATGGTCAGGTTCTGGTGAAAGCCCGCTCTCGTTTGCAGCTGTCTGTCATCCATGGTCTCCTCACATGGTGGAGAACAGAAACAGGAAGGAAGCTCTCTCCTGTCTCTTTATATATGGCTACTATTCCCATTCATGGGGGCTCTACCTTCACAACCTAATTACCTCCCAGAGATCCCACTTCCAAATACTATTGCACTGGGAGTTAGCTTTCGACATACAGACTGGGGGCAGGGGAAGGAGAGTCGGCACAAATATTCAGTTCATAACAGGGACCATAGGCAGTGGGTATTTCCAGTCCCTCTAAATCCTAAATCTCCAGACTGCCTCTAGTCAGTCCTTAATCTTGCAAACCTGCTAATTCTTGTTCATGTTCTTCTCTTTCTTATATAACCTTGTTAAATGAAACAGAACCACACACACTATTAACGTTCTGTTTTCCAAATACATGTGAAAATCTGAATAAAAAGGATAATTTTCCAAGAAAATAAACATATATTATAAAAAGTTGTTCATAAGGATGCCTGGGTGGCTCAGTCGGTTAAGCCTCTGTCTTTGGCTCAGGTCATGATCCCAGGGTCCTGGGATCAAGTCCCACATTGGGCTCCTTGCTCAGCAAGAGGTCTGCTTCTCCCTCTCCCTCTGCCACTAACCCCCAGCTCATGCTTGGGCTCTCTCTCTGACAAATACATAAATAAAATATTTTTTTTAAAGTTGTTCATAAAAAAGAAAACTTGTACAAACAAAAAATAGAACAAAATGATAGTTTTGAAAAAACAGCCATGAAAACATTGGCTCAGATTGGAGACTTTTTGTCCAATTTCAATAAAAACCATAGGAGCAATTACTCTCATGCTATTTATATACTTCTAGAGCAGAGAGGAAAAGAAAATCTCATTTTTAAAATAAGCTATTAAAATTTATAATCCTAACCTGACAAAAACAGAATATAGACAGACCAATCTCTCTTTTGACTAGGATGCACAATCTGGAAAAACTGGCAAAATATATATTCATTTTAATATATAGGTAAAAATCCTAAAATATTAACAAAGAATACTGCAATATAACGAAAGAATTAAACTTCATCTCCCCAGGAGGGATATTCAAGTACTGTGACCATTGTTTAATATTAGCATTGGTTAGCAAGATGAAAATACTATTATACAAATAGGTCAGAAAAGAAAAATCAGATCTTCATAGACTTTCAAAAAAGTGTTTCATGAAATTTAACATTTCTTTCTTTTTTTTTTTTTGAAGGTTTTATTTATTTATTTCACAGAGAGAGATCACAAGTAGGCAGAGAGGCAGGAAAGGAGGGGAAAGCTGGCTCCCTGCTGTGCAGAGAGCCTGATTAGGGGCTTGATCCCAGGACCCTGAGACCGTGACCTGAGCTGAAGGCAGAGGCTTAACCCACTGAGGGTTAAGATATTTTTTAACCCTTTTAACCCTAAGATAGGGTTAAGATATCTATTTCCAACCAACAATCAATGTCACAGTTAGTGTTAAGACAGGAGGAGAGAATCGGGAATATTTATTATCACTCTTATTATCTAACAAAGTCCTGAAAGTTCAAAGCAAAGACATTTTAGCCAAAAAGTTGTTAATATGATTATAATTTGCAAATATACCTGAAAAATTCCAAATACTCAATTGAAAAAAGATATTAAACAATTTATAAAGACATTATGGATAAGGCAACAGATTAAAAAAAAACACACACGATAACATTTTAAATATAAATAATAATCAGTCAGGAGTGCCTGGGTGGCTCAGTGAGTTAAGCGTCTGCCTTCAACTCAGGTCTTGATCCCAGGATTCTGGGATCGAGTCCCCAGTTGGGCCTCCTGCTCAGCAAGGAGCCTGCTTCTCCCTCTTCTCCCCACTCTTGCTTTCTCTTGTTGTCTCTGTCTGTCTGTCTCTCTCTCTCAAATAAATAAAATATTTAAATAATAATAATCATCATCATCAGTCAAAATATAAAAGGTAAAGTCTTATTCATAATAACAACACAAAAGTAAACACCTAAAATGTACTTAATAAATGCAGAAAATGTATGGGGGGGGGACTCTACAGTGATTTTTAAAAATCACTCAAGAGGGGCACCTGGGTGGCTCAGTGGGTTAAAGCCTCTGCCTTTCGCTCAGATCATGATCCCAGGGTCCTGGGATCGAGCCCCGCATCGGGCTCTCTGCTTGGCGGGGAGCCTGCTTCCTCCTCTCTCTCTCTCTGCCTGCCTCTCTCCCTACTTGTGATCTCTATCTGTCAAATAAATAAATAAAATCTTTAAAAATCACTCAAGAAAAGGTAAGTGCTATTGACAAAAATAAGACATCTGGGACACCCTGATAACCAACAAGAAACATTTAGATGATCCCTACCTCATAATAGAAATGCAATATATTTTAGCTGAATTAAAAATTAACTATCAAAAATAAGATTGCAAAACTACAATGAAGGATGGGTGAGTATTTTTAATTTTGGTGTGAATATGGACTTGTAAACTTGACTTCAACGGCAGATTCTCCCAATGGAAAAAAAATTGGTAGACTTTTACCATTTTATCATATAAACTTTAAAACCGTTACCTTCATTTTCAATGGAGAGGAGGTAGTGATCAAAAGGCAAGGTCTCTCTTTCCCATGGCCGGGAGTGTATCAGAATCTTCGTGTGTGTGAATTCTAAAATTACTCCTGCTTTGTATAACTTTTATTTTTTAACTGTCATTCATTGAGTGTTTAATATGTGCCAGGCAATGACTACATGAGGTAGACATCATTATTCTCATTTTACAGATGAAGAACAGCATTTAGAGATGTCTTTATCACCATTATTATTAGTACCGAGGTAACATTATTAGCAGCTTGCCTCTTCTGAATGCAGTGCTAAGTATTTTATAAGGATTCTCATTTAATTCTCATAATAATTCTATGAGGTAGGAACTATTACTATTCTAATATGCAGATAAGAAATCTCAGGTTCAAAGAGGTTAAAGAATCCGAGCAGAGTCCTAAGTGGCAGCCTGGAAACCAGCCCACATCTGCCTTCACACACCCTTCCCCCCAAGCCAGAGCTCAGAAGCATTAACTATGCTATTTAAATTTGTGTTGAAATTCTCAAGTAATCTTAAAGGTAGACATGAGATTTTTCATATTTTTCACAAGCAGATATTTGTTTGAAGAGTTTGAGAAAACAGTGATTTAAAATTTCCATAAATTCAAAAAGTATCAGTAATGTCAAAATGTAACATAAAAATTAGGAAAAATTGGGCACCTGGGTGGCTCAGTGGGTTAAGCCGCTGCCTTTGGCTCAGGTCATGATCTCGGGGTCCTGGGATCGAGTCCCGCATCGGGCTCTCTGCTCAGCAGGGAGCCTGCTTCCCTCTCTCTCTCTCTGCCTACCTCTCTGTCTACTTGTGATCTCTCTCTGTCAAATAAATAAATAAAATCTTTAAAAAAAATTGGGAAAAATTATCTGTAACATTTAATAAGCATTTATTGAATGCCTATTGGGTGCTGGGTACCATTTCAGGCACTGAATATTTAGAGATGGAATAGATAGGTCCCTAACCATATGGAGTTTACTTTCTAAAAGTAAAACTAATATTCTTACAAACTGTTAAGCAAAAAAGGACCAGCAATCCGATATAAAAAGGAGTAAGGATGCAAATAGGCAAGAATGAAATGCATTCTCAGGAAAATATACTCATATTCTTAGTAATAAAAGAAATGAAACTTAAACAATAAAATACTAGTTTCGATCTATCAGAAGAGCAAAGATTAACAAGAATGATTAATATAGTGTTGTAGTTGGTGTGGGGAAGGACTTCTCTACCAGTCAGAGCATAAACGGGCTCAGAATTGCTGTAAAACTGTGGGTATAGTCTTGTTGCCAACTCAAAAATGTTGACGTAAACAGCCCACAATAAAGAATCAAATAATATGATGGAACTTACATATACTGGAACATATTCAGTGATTAAACATGATGATTTGATCACTACTTCCCAAAAAGAAAAACTGTTAAGAATTGAAGAATATCTTATGGCAAGAAGAGGTTATAGAGAAAAATATATAAAATGAACTCATTTTTATGAATCAATGTATCTAGATCCTATCACAATACTAGTAGGGTTTTTTATTTTGCCTATTTAGGTTTTAATAATAATGTCTCATTTCTATACTCTTTAGGCTGCACCTATACCACACTAAAATTGAATAAATCCAGTAAGTTGAGGAGGTCAGAGATGTACTCAGCTGTTGGGATCTTAGAGACATGAGGCCTGTGGTTAGAATCTCACTGCCCCTGTTCCATTCTGTCTCTGCATATTGCCTAATTTCTATCAAACCAGACAGATAAAATATTCTAGAATTAGAGGGTATATTTCAAAGCCTTTTCTTCTAGAAAATATCATAAACCACAATTATTTAGCATTTGTTAGTCTCTAAAAATAGAGTATTACTATCCATGTCTCAAATAGGCATTAAAGATGCAGAAGCTATGAGTCATGCTTGGCAGGTTAAATATCTTATTTGCCCCTAGTACTTGGATCACGTCTTTATATTTCATCAGGTAAGCCAAATATGGCACCAGGGGAACAGCTAATTCCCCTCTTCTGTCCTAGGTCAGTGTTGATATTAAATGACACTTTCATCACTACCCAAGTGCTAAGGAGCTGACCAAGGCAACTACAACTTTGTTTATATTGGGAGTATTATAATTTGATAAGCTCAGGACTTGCCTAATTGGGGCTGAGTCTAAATGCTCATTCGGTTGCCACATCAATTTAATGCGTCCCCCACACACACTTAATTAATTTTTTTTTTTAAATCAAGAGAGCTGCCAATGGTATTGGTATTACATAGATATGGTCTCAAATGTTTTACTAACAAAGGCTCCTTTGAACCTAAGAAAGGACATTTCTGTTAGAGAACTAATAAGTCACCTATGTTTAATTTCTAGCTGGAGATTGCCACCTACCTAATCTAAGCCAGAGCATTGTGTTTATGAATGGTACAGAGATTTTAATTAAGGGGATGTAGGATTTCCCCATCAGGAAAGGATAGATTTTTTTTTTTTTTTTTCATAATATCCAGTTCTGCAAAAAGATGTCTAAAGCCAAGGAAATGTGTGTGCTAAAGCCTCAAAAGCTATTGACTGGCAAGCTAACTCCTCAAAAACACCCAAATTTTAATTTTATGGCAAGATTTACATCAATGTATCAAATTATTATCTAAAGCTTTTACTTAGTGTTTTACAGCTCCCAGGAAACTTGTGTAGTTCTCACAAAACAACTCTTGTGGTTCAGGAAGATTAAGCATCCTGTCCTGAAACACACAGGTAGGAAGCAGTGAGGTTCGATTCAAACCCAGGACTTCTGAGTCTATATAGGTCGGTTATCTTTCTATACCTACATTTTCTTTGGGTTCGCTTTGACCTGATCACAGCTTTGAGTAAAACGCCCCATAAATCTTCCATGCCCCCTCCCAGTACTAGGCATTAAAGCAAAGAGCATGAATGACAAATGGCTGACATTTATGCCGGCTCTCCCCGCTCTGACACTGCACTCTTTCCTGCTATTCCTGGATGTGGCCTCAAAATCCTTCACAACACAACCCTCCATGCATCCACTATAAATTAATCAGATTTGGAACGCCAGAGGAAACCTATTTTTGTCATCCCTGAAATAATATTCTGCCGTGTTCCATCCTCCTCATTCTTAACAATTACAAATTCATAAAGAATATTTATGTGTATCTGGAATGAATAAGTTCTCTATAATTTTAATCATAGATGGTTATCCCTCAGCCTTTGCATTTCCCCCTCTCATTCCACCACAAGGTCATCTTCCCAAAGTCCTGTTTTTATTATAACACCTCTTTGTTTAAAAGCCCTCATTGCTTCTCCAGTGACTACTGGCATCCAAACTCTTTGCTCTGGCATTGGAGTCCCAATACCATCTGGCACCTCTCTGTCTGGGTCTCACCTTTCACTATTCCACAACATGAACACTATTCCCAGACGATTGGGACCACACATTTTCTCATACATGCTTTCCTTAACACCACCTTCTTTTCTCGATGAGGTCTACCAGAAATGCCTTCTTTCCTTCCTTATCTTACTCCAACTTTACTCATCAAAATTCTGCCAATTTTTCAAATCAACCAATTGCTATCTGAGTTTTAATTTTGGATCTCTCACTTACTAGCTGAATGAGGCTGGACAGGTTACTTGCCTTTCCTGGGCCTCTAATTCATCATCTGTAAAATGGGAACAATAGCATCTTAAGGGGTTGCCATGAAGATATATTCGATGCAAAGATCTCAGAACAATAACTGGCATATAGTTACAGGCTATGCAGTACTTGTTATTTGTATCATCATTATTATTGAAGAAGTGGTTGTTTTTCAATAGCCAAACTGTGGAAAGAGCCAAGATGCCCTTAATAGATGAATGGATAAGGATGTGCTCCATACGCACAATGGAGTATTACTCAGCCATCAGAAAGGATGAATATCCAACTTTTGCATTAACATGGATGGGACTGGAGGAGATTATGCTGAGTGAAATAAGTCAAGCAGAGGAAGTCAATTAGCATATGGTTTCACTTGTGGAACATCAGGAATAGCATGGAGGACATTAGAAGAAGGAAGGAAAAAAAGAAGAGGGAAAAATCAGAGTGGGAGATAAACCATGAGAGACTATGAACTCCGGGTCACAAACTGAGGATTTCAGAGGGGAGGGGGGAGGGGATGGGTAAGCCCAGTGATGGGTATTAAGGAGGGCTTGTACTGTATGGGGCACTGGGTGTTACATGCAAACAATGAATCATGGAACACCACATCAAAAACTAACTACGAACTGTGTGGTGACTAGCATAGCAACATAAAAAATAAATAAGAAGTGGTTTTTCGTTATACTCTAATGCCATTAGGTATTATCTTTTGTGATAAGACACTACACACTGCTTTGATGCATCAGTATTTGTATACATGTCCCAAAGGCATTTTAAGTTCCTATAGGGAAGTAACCAGGATATTAAGACATTTTTATTTCCCAGAGCCAATAATATAAGGCCTTAAAAATTGTAAGTAATCCATAGATACCTACTGAATCCCATGTTTTCACAAAAGAACACTATCCATAGACATAATTTAATAAGAACCATATTTTCAAATTTTATTGCCTTTTTCTACCATACATAAAATAAGAAGTAAATTATTTGCTAGAATCTCAGAGCAGGCAATGAACTTGAAAAGGACTGCAGTTCACTCTCTGACTCCTGGTTTTAGGGGAATCTAAGCTATTTAAAACAAATGACTACTTCTCCACGTTTAATTGATCTCTAAGGACAAAAATACTTCAATCATCCCATTTGGCTTATTCCAGTGTTTATTTAGCTAAATGCTTTTCCTCAAGTCTAGCCAAATTCTCTTGACGCAGTAAATATCTCCCCAAGATATTATCTTCTCTGTTTTTAATCCAAGTAAAGCAGGATTATTAGTTTCTTCTCAAAGGATCTATTTTTCTTGCCTTTAAATCAACTTGAATCCTCTTCCAAGATTCATTCTTATTCCTGCACTGAAAGAAAATATAGAAACCAGTGCCAAGAATCAAGGATGAATGACTTTCTGGATACATTAAAATATTATCTTGTATTTTTCATAAAAAGCTACATTCTTGCCCTGTGCTCACTGTGATTAATAAGACCCTTGGAACTTGGCTGCATTTGTGTGGATTTTGTCCATCCCAGAGCTGTCTGACTTAGTTTTAGTCCCTAAGTGAACTGTTTTGCAATGGTGTCCGCAAACCACTCTCAAACGTATCAAGGAAACTCTAGGAGGTGTTACTTGCCCCAGCTAATTTAGTGTCATGAACAGACGTGATGAAATCTCAATTTCTTCATCCAGGTCAGAGTTATCCAATAAAATCAGCCCTTGAGGGCCTCCTGAGGAGCAATTCCTAATGGGTTATCTTTCAACTTGTTACTGTCTGCCCTAGCAGTGGTTTGGTCTAGATTTAATCCCTTTAGCTTGTAGACAAGACTATCAGAAGACGGTAAATGATGGTGGTGAAGGGGAATCTAAATCCTTATTAAAATCAGTCAGGATATGCCAATTGTCTCTCCTTGGTCTGAATGCAGCTCACATCTCATACAGCACGAACTTAATATTTTATAACATGACTCACAGCACCGAGAACCCTGTCTCTCACATCTAATACTTTGTGTTCATTGACATCATTGGAATAGATCATTGGGCCATTTTTAATCATTCAAGAGCTTTTTCTATTACTTTTAATGTTGCACCAGCCTGGAAAACTATTTTAAGAATGCTCCTATACATTATAGCCAAGACTACGAAGTTTACAAAATAGTGGATGAATCTGTGTTTGAAAGCCTAAAGTGATAAATGATAACCACAAAAAGTCCACATGTGAGGAAATACTCTGTTCTTTTTGGAAAAGGAAAAGGCACTAAGGAAGATCAGATCTGAAGTTCTCCCAAAGGCTTATGCCCTGAAAATTGGAAAAAGACCAAACTCTGGAAACTGTTAAGATTTTTTTTTTTTAAGGGATTAGGTCTGAAAGCAGGCTGAGGGATAACTATGCTAAACTGAGAGATGGATTGTGCCCAATTGCTATCAGATGTCCCAAGTTAAACACCAAGTAATCTTTCCATTTACTTTTCATGATAGTGACAGGCAAATCAGAATCTATTTCTGATGCTCTTTCATGGCAGATACTAGAGAATCTGTCCTGCCTTTGTACATTTGGTGTTTATGACAGGTCATATTTTCTTGAAAGCCAGAGGGATTGAGTATATACTAACCCAAGAAGTGGCATAAATGATCCAATAGAGATGTTACTTGTCCCTAAATGGCATCTCTAGCTTGGAAAATTTGCCAAAGGGATGAAAATAATAGCAACAGCAACAATAAAATAATGATCCTTCAGTAAAGCTGCATTTTCACTTGAAATGAAAATAATGTGTTCTTTTGCTCATTACAAAAATTACAGAGACTCACTTCCTACTAAAATACTAAGAAAATGAAGACAATGACAAAGAAAATAGAGTAAAAATCACTGACAGCCTTTCACTCAGATAACTTCTTTTAATCCTATCTCTCTACATACATAAGCACATGTAAAACTGTATTTCCAAGTTTATATACATAGGGTCATATCGTGCAATATATTTTCATTTCACAACACAGTATGCCTATTTTCATGTTATTAAATACATTTTTAAATGGTTGCATAGCATTCTTTCAGATGTATGTACCTTTAAGTTAAAGGATATTTAAGCCATCTTCAATTTTTTGCTATGCTAAGTAAGACTTCAACAAGCAAACTTCAGCTTATGTATTGGCAGATTTGTGCAACTGTGTCTTCAAGAAAATTACTAGATGTGGAGTTTCTAGGGCAAAAGGACTGTCTTTACATTTTGATACATTATTACACTCGAAGAGTTTTGTTAGTTACTCTCAAAGCGATGCACGATCCAATTCAGTGACTTTTCTAACACTAAGCTTTCCATTGCAAGCACTAGGTTCCATCAACTTTTTCATCTTTGCTAAGTTGCTGGGTGAAAATGATATTTAATTATTGTTAATATTAATTTCTTGACCTCATAGTGGGACTTGAGATATTAACTTCACTTTTTAATTCTTTTGTCATTTCTCAGTTTATTATGTTTGTAGCCATCTATTTTTCTATGATTGATTTCAAAAAAGAGGAGAGGGAGTTGAGGGAAACTGGAAGGGGAGATGAACCATGAGAGACTATGGACTCTGAAAAATAACCAGAGGGTTTTTTTTTTTTTTAAAGATTTTTTTTATTTATTTATTTGTCAGAGAGAGAGAGAGAGAAAGACCACAAGTAGGCAGAGGCAGAGGGAGAAGCAGACTCCCTGTCGAGCAAGGAGCCCGATATGGGACTCGATCCCAGGACGCTAGGATCATGACCCGAGCCGAAGGCAGCCGCTTAACCAACTGAGCCACCCAGGCATCCCAACCAGAGGGTTTTGAAGGGGCGGAGGGGGTGGGAGGTTGAGGAACCAGGTGGTGGGTAATAGGGAGGGCATGTACTGCATGGAGCACTGGGTGTGATGCCAAAACAATGAACACTGTTATGCTGTAAATAAACAAATAAACGAATAAAAAAAATAAAATAAAATAAACATATTTTTAAAATATATACTAGGGATTGTGAATTTTGTCTGCCTTGTTGAGTTCAAATGCTTTTTTGAGTTATGATTTGCCTTTCAACTTTGTATATAGTATTTTTAATTGTATAAAATTTGTAATCAATATAGTCAAAATTATATTGCAGTCAGTTCTACACTTCTGATTTTCACATGACATGCTTTAAAAAATACTCAGCCCTAATAATTTCACAACTTTACTTTTTACATGTCACTTTTGTGATCTGTCAGGGATCGATTTCTGAATGAGGGGAAATTGGAAACAAGATTTTTAAAATTTAAATGGTTAAACAACCGGGGCACCTTGGTGGCTCAGTGGGTTAAGCCTCTGCCTTCAGCTCAGGTCATGATTTCAGGGTCCTGGGATTGAGCCCCACATCGGGCTCTCTGCTCGGCGGGGAGCCTGCTTCCCCCTCTCTCTCTGCCTACCTCACTACCTACTTGTGATCTCTCTCTGTCAAATAAATAAATAAAATCTTAAAAAAAATGGCTAAACTACCATCCCAACATTCTTCAGTTAAAAGAAATATTCTTTTGCTCCGTTATTTAAAACCCTCTTCTCAAGTATATACAGAATTGGCATACATTCACGGTCATCTTTTTGCAGTCTCCCTGCTGCTCAACTGGTATGTGTCTTCCTATAGCGGCATCACCAGCTGTAATTACTGCAGGTTTATGCTAGGTTTTGCTCTCTGGTGAAGAAAGAACTCTTCATTACATTTAAAGAACATTTCCAGCTCTTCTATGTATTCTGCAGATGAACTATAGAAACATTTAATCAAGTTCCAAAAGATTTCCTGGACTTTAATTGAATAAATAGATGACTTTAAGTAAAATTAATGTTTGCCCTCTGTAGTGGTTTGTGATGTGTCGACTTGGGGAGGTCAAACTATCTTTCCAGGAAGTCATTTTCCTGTACGTTTCCCAATTAGAGTGCAACCCGAGAGAGCTTCTTGGGTGAGACTCGGGTGGTGAAGGTGAGGCGGCAGCTGTTTTGTAACTCACACAGTATCACTAACCTGCGGACTCACTTGGTTGGCATAAGGCAGCAGCTGGACCTGCAACAGTTTCGCCTCCTGCGTCCTCCTTCAACTCCTCTGACTTCCGAGCCATGACCAAGGTCCCCAACTTCAGAAGGATACCACACCAACGAGATCTGAAATGGACAGGATGTGGGTGAGGAAAGCAAGACCCCTAGGACACCAACTAGTCTCAGATACGTGCAAGGACCACCTTATGATTGCACAAACCTGCACATGCGCACTTCTTCAAATTTGCACTCCTCCCCTTAGATCTAACACCACGTGATGCAACAAGAACAGTCCCAGGTTTCGGCTGGTCCATGTGGGCTCCTGACTGTGTTTGTGGGTTCCAGCTTATTCTTGTTCTGTCCCACCTTATATTCATGCTCTGGCATCAGTCATAAAGATAACAGCTAGTTGAGTTAGTTCCCACAATTGCAAAAAGTTCCCTAAAACAAATCCTACACACACACACACACACACACACACACACACACAGAATCCAGAGAAATATTTGAACTAATTATGGTAGATGAAGTTAAACAATCCTATATATATATATAAATGCTCTTAAGAATCAACAAAGAGGGATGCCTGGGTGGCTCAGTCAGTTAACCATCTGCCTTTGGCGCAAATCATGATCCCAGGGTCCTGGGACTGAGTCCCACATAGGGATCCTTGCTCAGCAGGGATCCTTGCTCAGCAGGGAGCCTTCCTCTCCCTCTGCCTGCCACTCCCCCTGCTTGTGCTACTAGTTCTCATGCTCTGTCTCTCTGACAAATAAATAAATAAAATCTTTTAAAAAAGGAATTAACAGTAGAAAAATAGATTGAAAAGTAGACTGAGGATATAATACACCAATAATTCATGAAAGAATGAAAATCCAAATTAATATTTTAAACTTTACTATTAATCAAATCAATATAAGTACAATTAAACATCATTTTTCACTATTATATTGGCAATGATGACATGCAGGCATCCCCCCCAGCTCCATTCCATTTCCCCCTCCCTCAATAATCCCAAATTAATACCTCTCCCTATGCCATCCTGTTACATTCCCCTGAAGAAGTCCAGCCACTGAAGATTTTATTCCCTGGCTCACCATTTTCTCTGCCATTAATGCTGTCATCATCCTTGACATCTCACAAATCATTTGTCTAACACTCTGGACTCTCAGTTCACAGAAATCTTCCCTCTCAAGGACTTTGCCCTTCATGTCATCCCAGCCACTCTTTCCCATGCTCACACCCTCTGCTGGGCTATCCTTGGGCACTGTACCAAATCAGAAATCTTGATGTCAGTCCCTTCATTATCACTAAGCAACTGGTCAATCCGATGTATAAGGCTTACAGAAGCAAGTTTTAGAAACTTAAGTAATGACCTCACAATAGTAGCATTTTGCCTCCACTGGTTTTCATTTATAACAATCTGACAAGCATTTTAGCTCCCAGATTATAGTCTCCAATGCTATTCTGTGTCCAAGAGAACCGGGCAAGTGTGAAAGTAGCTGATTCCATGTCTTGGGTGAGGAATAAATCCACATAGATGGGTCCACAATATATTGTTGTTTCCAGAAATCGTGAATACTTTCTTTTAAAAGTAAACTGCTTGAAAGTAAACTACTTTTAAAAGTAAACTTTAAAAGTAAACTACTTTTAAAAGTAAATTACTTTTAAAAGTAAACTGCAAAGGAGCTACATAAAGTTCTTCTCCAAGACCATTACCACAATTTAATACCAAAATATGTTTGAAGAAAGTTAAACCTGTGAAAAGTCATTTATCTATAATGAAATTCATAAAGGGAATTTCATTATTTTTTAAGCAGTAACAACATAAAGAAAGGCAGGAATTTTTAAGTATTTGGGCTTTTGTATATATGGATATTGTTTTCTCAATACTTATATGTTTGTCTATGAAATGCATTATTCAATCTGAAATTGATGGTCATTTTGACTTAAATGGCAATTTCATGTGGTTCAGCCAATACATACACACCTTTATCTATCTGTGTAAGAAACAAAGGTGTAAATAGATAACTGTAAATGTTACAAATACTGGAAGCTATCCAAAGAATTGTGAAGAATAATTTTTCTTTAGGGTTCACCCAAAATAATGGATTAGCCCAATGTCTAGGAAGGAGAGGTCACTGCACAAAATTACCTCCTTATCCTTTGGATAACCCTGATATGTATAATGAAACAACAAGAGTGCCCAGTAAAGTGAACGGAGGCAATGTATCTGACAAATCCTTGAAGTATCATCAGACATCAACAGATCTGGTTTAGAGTGTCTCATGTAAGTAGTGACTATAAAAGGCTTTGATCTGAGGTAACAACCAGGTCCTCACAGGAGAATGACTCACCATGATGCCTTGGTGATCTTGCATCTCTTTATATAAATTAGAGCCAATGCATGATTTCAGTATGACCCATCCTGGCAGAATGTCCTGCGATTTTTCACAGAGCAAGGAGAATCTAAGTATGATGGGGAGCCACCAGGAGACACTGCCTTCGTCCTATCATGTGGGAGACAGCCACTAGGCTGTTTCTCATCCATCTCCCTAGCTCTGGTTGAGCATAGGACATTGATCTTGACCCTCCCTTTTAGGGTACAGCTGCAGGCTTCTGTGTGGGACTATAATATTGCTTGGCTGCATTTTAGAGTTGGCTCCCCTACAACAGAGCCGCCCACCACTCCTATTGTCTGTCATCTGGACTCCAATGTGGTGCCATCTTGTGGTACGAAGGAAACAGGAAGCTGACACTGCTTTTGCTTTTGCTGTTGGAATCCACGTGGATTCACTGTTTTGTTTTGTTTCTTTTACCAGATTCAAGCTCTGGAGGTGTATGGCAAGCCAAGCTAACAGGTGCAGTAGTAACCTTGTGGCCTGTTAGCCACAAGTCCTGCTGCTTTGGGAATACTTAACTGCTGAATTGTCCTCTGGCCCAACCAAGAACCAGTTGTTCCATACCTCAGACACAAACATCTCAGCTAGTCTGAAACATTATCCTTTCTGTTTGTAATCTGACATGAGGAACAACACTTTGAGAGGTAGAGCAATAAATACAAAGACAGAAAAGTGGCAGACCCGTAATTTTGCTACCTTGGAACACCATAAATGACATAACAAATGTTTATCATTATAATAATGTGTGTGTATGTTTAAGGTGGAAGAAGCATTTAAGAAACTGATATGTTAAGGGGCACCTGGGTGGCTCAGTGGGTTAAAGCTTCTGCCTTCAGCTCAGGTCATGATCCCAGGACCTGGGATCGAGCCCCACATCAGGCTCTCTGCTCAGCTGGGAGCCTGCTTCCTCCTCTCTCTGTCTGCCTCTCTGCCTACTTGTGATCTCTGTCTGTCAAATAAATAAATAAAATCTTGAAAAAAAAAAAAAGAAACTGATATGTTAAATCATGTCTTTTTAGTACTATTTAGAAGATTTGCATTAGCTTAAAATTGACATCTAAATGTTTAAAAGGAATTTATTTATAACTAATATAATTTGCTTTATTAATAATTTATTAGTTGTACCAGTAGGGTTTAAATTTTTAAAATTTAACAAATTTCTAAAATATTAAATTGAAAACTGAAATAATGAAAATTAATAGTCAGTGTTCTTTTCCTCGCATGAAGAAGCCGAGACATTATAAATTCCAACTATGATACTCTCCCCTCTGGATTCAGCCTCCCTACTCCAGGGCACAGTGCAATTCTGTGACGCTGATGGCATTTGGAGTCCATTGACCTCAGTAACCCTCTTCGGTTCTCACATCTCTCCTTCCTGGTGCAGAGGCCACAGTCCATCACGGGAACTACTCCTTTACAAACAAGTTCCATTTTTATATTGTCTTTCTGTAGAAACACAATTAAGTCCAAGATTTGCAATTAGTCCCTTGCTCCATGGCTTACCATGACTGGCTGACTGGTCATATTTTTAAATGTATGACTAAAACTCTAACGTGGGCCTTCAGCATTGGTTGGCAATTCTAGCAAATTCACTCTCAATCCAAAATGACAACGTTATACTTCCTCTCTACCTCAAATCTCCAGGTATCTTTTTTTCCTTTTTTGCTCTTCCATTCACCGGCAAATCAGAAGAAAACAATCTCATTCTCCCACCAGCAAACCTACTAATCTACCCATTTATGTTGCCAAAACCTCTGCCTTCTTATTGTTAGGGATGTCCACTACCTCTACTTATAAATTTAATTGCACACTCTCTTGCCTGTTCAAGGACTTTGTTCCTACAATTACCTGCCTTTTCCTCCTCCAATTACCTGATGCTCTTCCCAGCAGTATAAAACGCTCTCATTTTCGTGGTAAAATAAATAAATAAGTAAATAAATAAATAAATAAATAAATAAATCCTTATTGACTCCAAATCTTCCTCCAAGCTCCATTTTTCAGCAAAACTCCTTATGAGAGTTTTCTACACTATCTTTCTTTCTCAACACTTATTCTCTCCATTTATTTAGTCCAAGTCACTTCACTAGAAGGGTTCATGTCAAGACTGCCAAAGACTATCTTGCTGAATTTAATAGTTAATTTTTTCTCTTCATATTCCTCCAGCCTCTTGGCTTACCTCCTTCTTGGCTTTTATTGCTTACTCCAAGGATGCCATATTCTTCCTGTGTTCCTATTGACTATCACTCCTTCTCAGTTTTCTTCGCAAGCCTCTTGGCTTAGTACTAGCTTCCCTTCTCTTCTCCTTAAATATCTCATCTAGCTCCATATTTTTAACTACTACATAATTTCTGAATAGTCTCAAATTTCTATGTCCATCCTGACTTCTTCCTTAACTTCCAGGCTCCTATATATTGCCTACTCCCTTCACTTGGAGGCTTCATAGGTATATTTTTCAGGATTTTTCAGAGAAACAATAGTCAATAGGATGTGTATATACAGAGAAAGACATTTATCTGAAGGAATTGGCCCATGCATTTATGATGTCTGGCAAATCCAAAATCTGCACGGTTGGAGGACAGGCTGGAGACCCAGGAAGAAGCCAATGTTGCAGTTTTAGCTCAAAGGCCATCTGCTGCAGAATTCCCACTTGCTTGGAAGAAGTCAGTCTTTTGTTATATACAGACCTTTAAATGATTGGCTGCACCCACCCACATTGTAAGGAAATCTACTTTACTCAAAGGCCACTAAATTTAAATGTTAAGCTCATCCAAAAACTGTCACGGAAACATCCAGACTAATGTTTGACTGCATATCTGGGTATTGTGGTCCGGCCAAGTTAACACATACAATTAACCATCACAAGAGTCTTCTTCAATTAAACACGTCCTCAAATGCACTTCTCCCTAAGGCCTCCCATGTCAGTGAATGGTACCTCCATTTGCCCAGTTGGTCAGACCAAAACTTAATATTTATCCTTTTTTTCTCTTTTCTCTTCTATTTCATAACCAATCCTTTAACTTATTTTATAGACTCCATGTTCTATTTGTCCCGGGTCTGTCCCTTCTTATTACTAGATCCTCTACCCTGGTGCAAGTCACTATCATTTCTTGCCTGGGGGGTAATAATTACTCCTAAATTGACTTCCTACCTTATTCTAACTTCTCATTTTTCCACAGAAAAACCAGAGTGATCTTTAAAAAAAAAAAATACATCCGATCATGTGCCTCCTCTGCTCAGCTCAAAACCCTGTAAGAACTCCTCATTATACTTGGAATAAAGTCCAGAGTCCTAACTTGGCTCAAGGCCCCTGCACTCTCATTCTTTTTTCTTTTTTTTTTTTTTAAGATTTATTTGTTAGAGAGAGAGAGAAAGAGAAAGGGAGCACAAGCAGGCAGAGTGGCAGGTGGACGCAGAGAGAAGCAGGCTCCCCACTGACAAAGAGCCCAATGCGGCACTCGATCCCAGGACCCTGGGATCATGAACTGAGCCGAAGGCAGAGGCTTAACAGACTGAGCCACCCAGACGTCCCATGCACTCTCATTCCTATAGACCTCTCTCCTTCATTTTCTGCCACTAACCTCCTCAGTCACTCTTCTCCAGCCACGATATCTTCTTGCTCTTTCTCAAATACTTGAAGCTTCTCTTACCCTTTCTGTCTCCTCTGCCTGGAATGCTCTTCTGCTACATATCTCCATGGTTGTCTCTGTTTCTGAGAGGATCACTTTTCTGTGTTAAGAATAGACTGTAGGGGCAAGGAATAAAACAACGACCAGTGAGGAAGTTTCTGCAGGGATCCAGTGGAGAGATGATGTGGGCTTCTACTGAGGCAGAGATAATGAAGTCAGTGAGAAGTAACTAGCTAGATCCTCAGTATATGGGGAAGTTATGAGCTGCAAGATTTCCCATCAGACTGGATACAGAGTGTGGCAGAAAGGAAAGATTCAAGGATGACTCTATAGTTTTTCAGATGCACCTGTTTGAGATGTGATCAACCAAGACAGAGAAGACTGTGGAGGTGCCAGAGTTCATTCTGGGACAGTTAAGTTCTAAACTCTTATTATAAGACATCCAAATGGAAATACTGAATAAGAAGTTGGATATAAGACTGGGGTTCAGAGGAGGGGTCTAGCCCAGAAATAAAAACTATGAGCTTATATTGGTAATCAAAATCTTGAAGCTTAGATACAACCACACAAGAAGAATGCAGGTAGAAAAAAAGTTCCAGGGCCTATGATTTGAGCTACTCCAACATCAGGAGATCAGGGAGATGAGAACAAGCAAGTAAATGAGGCTAAGAAGAAGCAGCAAGAGAGAAATTTAAAAACCAGGTGTTCTAGAAGGAAACTGAAGAAAGCATTATAAGGAAAAGTAGTGACCAAATGGATCAAATGCTGGCAGAAGATTAAATAAAAAGATAAATAATAAGATTTGACAATTAGACTCAGCCATATGTTGATCAGTGGATCTCAAGAATACAGGCTTGGTGGGGTAGAGAGGGCAAAATCCTTCAGGTATTCAAGAAATTACAGGAAAGGAATAGGAAACTGTCAGTATAAATAATTATTTGAAGGAATTTTGTTCTAAAGGAAAGAAGAGATATGAGTTGGTACCCAGAAGGACCAAGAAAGAGCTGTATTTTTAAAAAGATAACAAACACATGTTATGTCCAACAAAGAGTAGGAAATTGGTTGTTGTAGAAGAAAAACAGGAGAGAACTGTCAGAAGTGGTGAGCAAGGACAGAATTCAGGGCTCGAATAGAAGAGCAGTCCCTGGGTCCACATGGCAGATGGCAGCACACGTCCAGGAACAGCAGGGACAGACCAGTGTGTTGGCACACACGGCGCCTCATCTGTGTAAGCCCTGGGTAATTCCCTGTATAACGTCCCCTGAACTCAGTCAAAGGTGTCATTTATGACACCCTCAGACGCTCACATCTGATGTGTTGGTCAGGAATCTTAAGGCAAGGACTAGAAATAGACCTTGGGAAGCACGATACAACGTTTAGGGTTTCTGGTGTGTCTGGGGCAGGTGGCTTTAGGTCTCAGCTTCAGCAAGATTTGAAATACGGAATTTTTTATCCATGCGAGCTCACTGAAGTCCAAACTGGCTTTTCCTCAGGTAAGTGACCAGTTTCAATCTTTGGATTATAATTTTGTACAATGAATTTATATTTAAATTTGGGATAGGGTTGATCAATTAAACTTAACCCAGCGCTTTGGGTAAGCAGAATCTGCACTGGGGCTGTTGGCTCTACTAGGATACCCCAAGTGTCTGTCTGTGAAGTGACCTCTCTAATGGGCGCTGGATACCCTGACTAGTTATTGATCTTCTCCAGGTAAGTGGATGTCGGTTACCCATGGGCTTTATAGCTAAGCCCAAGGTGTTAAAAGGAATGAATTTGGGAAACACTGTTGGTAGAGGGCACATTTATATTCCCCTTCCTTGATATCTACATGTGTCATGAGGGACACAATATTCCTGGCTCCTTTCTATTTCCACACCCACTCCTCCCATAAAGGGGTGGAATGCTTTATCTGATGGGTGAGTTTGCAAGGAAAAAAATCGGGTATGCAAAGTCTTGTTCCTTTCTCTTCCATTTCTCAGGTTGCCTGCAGAGCCTATGTAATCCAGGTAATTAGGACATGTGGTAAATACTACAGCTAAAGTTCCTGAACTCTGGATTTTTTTTTAAAGATTTATTTATTTATTTATTTATTTGAGAGAGAGAGAGAGAGAGAGAGAGAGGAAGGAGGGGCAGAGGAAGAGCCTTCAAGCAGACTCCCCACTGAGTGCAAAGCCTGAAGCGGGCTTGATCCCGCAACCGATGAGATCATGACCTGAGCTGAAACCAAGAGCCAGAAGCCCAACTAACTGAGCCAACTAAGCACCCCGTCACCCTCTGGTAGTTTAATTCTGCCTGTGATTAAGGGATAAATCTGCTAAATTCTTGAATTCACATTTGGAAAGCCCAGTACCCCACAGATACAGGCGACCTGCTCAAATACCAGCTTTACCAGTAATAAAGGTGATATTTAATCTCCCATATGTTCTACTGCTGTCCTTTAAATAGTTCCAAATTCAGGTAGAGAAGTGGGGTACCATTTTTTGGACCCTTTTAAATTCCCAGCAATTTCACTCAAAAAGGCTCTGTACAAAGGCTATGACTACTCTGATTTAGAAAGATTTCTGTTTAAATACATTTGAAAGTATGAGTTCAGTCTATTTTCATTACTTTTACATTTATTCTGAAATATTTGCATATGCAAAAATCTATTTGAGTATTACTGCCAAGTGCTTAAAATTCGTTCACAAAAAAATGGACTACAGGCAGAGTAAAATTAACATAGGTTGTAGAAAAACACAAAATGCCTTCGGCTTACCATTTTATTACTAGTACTAAGTGTGAATATATTTCCTTCTGCATATTTTAAATTATTTTGAACACCACCAATCTCTAAGATCTATTTACATGGATGATTATACATTAAAATTAACCTGCAATATAAACCAGATTGAAATTTTTAATTTGCTAGGCAAAGAATGAAGTTGTTTGGCATCTTACACAAGTCAACAAAAAATAGAAAAGCAGCTGTTTAATGAGGTTTTGCTAATTTTTTAAATAATGAGATGCCACACTGGTACCCACGCACCAAAAAAGCTCTGCTCTAATTAAGGTGATATCCAATACCAGTGTCAATGGATTTCTTAAATACAGCTTCTTCATGTGGGCCCTTCCGCTCTATCACAACTTAGTGGCTTTAGCAATGAAAAATCATGCTTGAGCAAAGTGTTATTTACAAAGGCAAATACTTTTTTAAAATAAATCTTACAACTTTTCTGAAAGAAGTTATATTAGCCTTATTGTTCATTAGCTTCTGATACATAAAAATATAAAACGTAAGCTCCCCCTGGCATCACTTGTGTTCACCTTCCGTACCCTTTTCTTTGTTCATCACCCACACAAAATTTCTTATAGAATATGATATCATATTTAGAAATTTCCATTACATATTTCACATTCATAATGAGTCATTATGTGTTTAGGTATTTCTGTCAGCTCTCACATCAAAAAGACAGTGGAACAATACAAAAAAAAGTAAGTATAGTATCTTTCCTGACTACTCAAGGCAATCACTAAAGTTAATATTTTTGGCATTAAATTTAGAAACTCCATACTTTAATAATATCTATCATGTGGGAATATGAACTCATCATTTGGATAGCCTACAACATTAAACTAATGAGCCAACCAATTAATAACATTTATTCTCTGTGATAAAGAAGATCTCTGGCTGAATTCAAACTAATAATAATACTCTAATCTTTGAACTAAATATGAAGTCACATCCAGCAGGAATAATAGTTGACACTTATTGTGCTCGGCACATATCAGATGCTGTATGTACCTCATCTCATGTAATTTAGTTCCTGCAATAACACTAAGAAAGCAGCATCCCAGTTTAACAAATGTGAAAACCAAGTCTCAGAGAGATTGACTAAGATCACACAGTGCGTAGGTGGCAAACTGAGATTTAAACTTAGGGATGTCTGCCTGCAACACTGTCCTTTGACATTATACAATAAAGTATTTCAGATGAGGATCCGCTTGTGCCAAAGCCATCACTGGTGAACAGGTTGGTCTGGTATGGGGTTCAGTTGATGGCAATGGTTTAGGGCTAGGCCAGCCATTTGGTCTCAGGGTGAATTCTAAACTTTTTTTTCTTCATTAATATCATGAGCTAAGTGGTTGAACAAACTTATGAAAGACATCCTTAATGACAGGATGAACGTGGTATGGAATCATAATCTCTAGTCAACTCAGGTTTGGACAAATATGCTAGACATCTGAAGCACTCATGACCACTTGTTATTGAACAAAGCTGTCCATAAAGGTTATACCATTTGTTGATCATGGACAGATATTGTTGAAGATTGATATTCATGTGTACAGAGGAAAATTAAGGGCAACAAGATAATTCATACCTCCTACCCAAAGGTCCTTCTCATAGGATTTCTTGAAGTTAAAAAATTTGATGATATCTCTGTCAATATATAACTCAATTTTTGTATATGTATATTTCCCAATCCAGCCTTGGCTTCAGCTTGAAGCTCCAAATAATTTTTGAATAAGAATAACAAATAAATGAGATGTATTTATAATAGACATATATTATTAAAAATAAAATGATAATGATGACAGTAATAAGGCCTGAGTATTATGGGACAAGTAGATATTTAGAAATGGCTAAAAATTAAAATTAACAACTGATGGGAAAGCTCAGAAAGATATAAGACTTTGACACAGTGTGAAATGGTACTATTTGTCATGTAATGCGAGCACCACTACTCTTTCCATTTGGTTCTCCACCTACCCTTAAGAGTTGAGTGGTAGTGGGTTCAGGTTACAAATCCCTGAGTTCTAAAGATACTAAGCATGCTAAACTCTCATCACAGACACATATAATCCATCTCCATTAGGGAGTGTAATGCACGCTGATAGCAGAAGTAGATGTCAACAATCTGCACTCAAGAACCAATCAGGAGATTTCAGGGAAGCCAATTTCTCAGAATCCTTCAGTCCTGAATATGTTTGTATCCTTTGGTCCAGCTGCTCCACTTCTAGAAAATTATCCCACAATACTACCCACCCATATATACTGCACATTCAATGTAATAGTTAAAAGCTAAAAAGAAGGAAAGCTAAAACTCTATCTATAAGAGAATGATTAGATAAATTTTCATGGAGCCATCAAAAAGAATAATGTAGACTTTTTTGTATCAATATGAAAAGCTCTTTAAGATACATTTTGGTAAAAATAAACAATACAAAGGATAATAGCTATAATATGATATCATTTCTTTAAAAATAAATGTGGTCATATATGTGCGTATAAGTGCATAGGAGGAACCAGGAAAAGCTATACTAAATATTTGGCATTAGTCACCTCTTAGGAAGAAAGAGAAAGTAGGAAAAAAAGTAAGCATTATCATTTTTTCTAAATATTCTATCTTGTTTGGATATTTTATAATGAGAATCAATTCCTGTAGTAATTCTGTAATAAGAAGGTAAAGAAATCAGTTATGATACTAAAAAATTGCTTTTAATATACCAGAATCATTAAAGGATATATATTTTTTGTATGATGTGTATATATGTATATGAAATAGTTTTCAACTAATTTGATTCTCTGACCCAAGATATATTTATAGCTATAAATTATACTCTAAATCTGAGTAATTTGAGAACTTTTTGTTGGAATCATATGGGGCTTTAAAAAGTGTATTTAATTCATGTAATAAACCAAGCTAATTCATACAGTGATATCAAAGTGCAAACACATTGCTAAATTTAGAATTCCAGACCTAAAATATTGGGTTAAATGTTTTAACAAATGTTAAAAACATTTGTTTCCTCATGATTCAATCTTGATTTTGTTTTTGTTTTTGTTTTTTTAAGATTTTATTTATTTGAGAGAGAGCACAGGAGCACACAAATGTGAGAGGGGAGGAGCAGAGGAAGAGGGAAAAGCCGTCTTCCTGCTGAGCAGGGAGACTGAGGCAGGGCTCCATTCCAGGACCCTGAGATCATGACCTAAGCTCAAGGCTGGTGCTTAGCTGACTCAACCACCCAGGTACGCCTCAATCTTAATAGTAAATAACAGCATTGATAGTTTTCCCACTTCAAAGTTTTTGAATAGAGGACAAGGTTATGTGGAATGATCCAAACTGGTTGAGTTGGAAGGAGGTCTCAGGCCTTAATTTGTATTTAAAATTTATGCACAAAGACCACTCTGTCAGTGCGTACCGCATTACACTCCATCATTCGTGCAGTGTGTAGCATCATGATTGAACTTATCATTAAGGAGCAGATAAGAATTTTCTCTTTTATTAATCTTATGTTAAAATGCCTAACTCAAATAAGAAACACCCTGTATCTACATGTCACACAGTTTCTTAATGAAGGCACAGTAATGGAAAAACTGATGGATCTAAACGCATTAAGAAATTAATTAAACTTCAACTATTGTGATCATGGACATCAATGACTATTAAATAGCAATAAAAATGCAATCAAAGACTCATAAATCAGGAAGTTTATCACAACACTCTTAAATTATTCAGAACTCCTTGCATTTTTAAACTTCTAAGGGTCTTCACAATTCATTCACTGATTTTTTTTTTATTTACAGTCAAAATCTCCCCTACAGTAATCCTATTCCTTTTATTTGGTCTATTGTAAATATGTAGAACAATTCCATTTCCTTGTCCCAAAATCTCCTCAAATATTTCACTAAGGCATGAATGAAATTACATTTTTTCCTCAGGTCATCTGAGTTCCACTGAGTACAGCTGGTGCAATGCCACCATCACCGAGAGTTATGTAATATTCCATTTTATATATATATATATATATATATATATATTAGATTTTAATGTATATGTACCAACTACATACAAATTTTTTTTAACTTCTTGGTGATCCTATAGAGAGTCTACTGTGATGAACAATTATGTGTATACATGGACTTTGATGATGTCACTGATAGAAAAATAAACCATAAGGTCTAATTTTGGTAATTTTTCTCTGGTGTTATTATTAGGGCCAAATGTGTAGCTCCATTTCATAGCCTTAATTGCTTAGTATTAACTTTAGTACAGCTATTTAGAAAATGGGTCAAGTGTCAAGCAAAAGAAGCTTTCAATGTGTGTGCATGTTAATCCCACATGGGAAATGTTCATATCCTTGGGCCCAGCAGTTCCACTTCTAGAAAATTTTCCCACAATACTATCCACCCATATATACTACACATTCAGTGTAATAGTTAAAAGCTAAAAGGAGGGAAAGCTAAACCTCTATCCATAAAAGAACATGAAATGAACATTTGTGACTATAGACTAAGGATCATGTTTGAGAGTCATCAATCATATGTATCAAAGTACTGAGTCTCAATTAGTGAATGGGGGGTAACAGAAGAACAGATTAGTGCTGTTGTGCTCATGTCTTGGGTAGAGGGAAAACAGACAGACTTTGATGCTTCTTTCCTAATGCTCCCAAATTTATTTCTTACAATTCTGACAATAATGTGTTTCTCAAAAAAAAAGGAAAAAAAAGTACATTTAATGTAACGTTTTAGGCTCATACTCTGAGATACTCAGTTTTTTAAAGAGTGGGATTAATGCTTTTCTTAAAATGAAAGAGCATGAACAAATTTGCTTATGTATATAGATGTCTATAAAAGTGCTTTTTAAGAATCCTAGCACATTAGAACTGGGAAAAAAAAACTGTACAGGTTGCTGAGTCCCTTGATAAGAGAAAATGAAACCCCAAAAGGCTAAATGACTTTCTCAAGATCACACAGTCACTAAGCAGCAGAAATAACACTAGAATCCAGGCCTGGATACCCCTATGAAGTGTCTTTTTCATCATACCATTTACATGAAAATTAATCAATCAAGCTTTGTTCATTTCTTTGCACCTATAGAGTCAGACATGAAGGGAAAGTTGGTAAATCCTTGGCTTGTGTGATTAGTGATGACCGCCTTGAACACTGCTGTGGAGCCTGAATTATTCTGATCTGGAACTAACTGCAGAGGCTGCCCTACCAGCCCTGCACTCTGTGCGCACACCCCCACCTGGGCGGAAACACAGCTGGCAAATGGCAATGCTCCACCACCACTGCCTGGAATCAAGAAGATGAACAGCTGTCCAAACAATAAATATTTATTAAAGTGTACGGACCATGGCTTGACAAGAAATCAAGCTTGAGCCATTTGTGACCCTTCTCATTGTTGAGGGCGCTCTGTTCTTACAAGATGTTCTGTCCACAACACAAGATTTGGTAATACCAATGGGAATCCACCATAACTTTACTTTAAAACAGTGAAAACTAAATTATATAACTATGCTACTAATGCCATAGGCCACCAGGATGTCTTCAGGATCCCTTGTTTAATTTCTGGGTCTTCCTCTTCAACCCGAGTTAACAGATTTTCGCATTCCTACAGTGTCCATTCTCATGCATGAATGACAATTGAAGACAGGGCCCAGGGGTTCTCAGAACAGTGTTTCTTAATTCCATCACACTCCATCCTTTACTATCTAACATCACACTCCATCCTTTACTATCTAACATACCTACTGTAAGTCCTGAGAATGATAGAGGAGAAGGAAAGGGAGGAACAAAGTACTTAAAATCCTCATTCTGGAAACGGACAGTAAAATTTCTACTTAGCTGGAGAAATCTTAGCCATCCCTCAATGTGGAATTCAAATGTCGCCTCCTTAGTGACAATTCCTTGACTCCCCAGGGGTTATCAATCACCTTTAAAACCATGATTGTGATTGTATGTGTATGCCCACTAGGATCTTATTGCATTTTTATAACAACCATGTGAATCTATATCTCCCATAACTGTGAATTTCTTGAGGAGATAAAATTTTATTCATCATTGTTTGCCAAAAGCCTATCACACAGTAGGCAATCAGCAAACATATATTAAGTTTCTACAATGACCTTTGTGTCATCTGATTTGGTCAGAAAGTACAGTTAACTCTTCTGATGAAAAGAAAAATGTATATACTCTATATAAATGGCTAATTTTAAGCGTGTACAATAAAATGCCCTTACCACGTAAATTGCACTGACGTGATTTTATTCTTTCGATAAATCACACAGCATTTACTGTGCCTCAGGGTCATCATTAAAAATGTCAGTTGCTGCTGGATATGTGCAGACATGCCAGTTCATTCAAATCTCTGGTTGATAAAGGATCAGATAAACCACCTGTCTATTTGTTCTTCCCTCTACAAGGCAGCCCTGAAGTACCTACTTTGACATCTGTTAGGGTTACCCATGAGCTGTTTATCTGTGTGCTACTTCAATCTTTATTTCTAATCATCAAGACTGGATGCCTGAAGATTCTTATTTCTCTTTCTCACTCTACATGCACTCCCTCCAGTACAACTACGCACACACACATAGACACACACATCTCATATTTTAATATCCATATTTAGTTGTGTAGTCACTCGTCACGTAGAAATGAAAGTGAAATGAGCCAAGCAAGCATCCTCCCCAGTAGAACTCAGCTTATGTAGTTCTAAAAATCTAATGTTTTATTCAAGCACTGTCTCTCTGGTAATTCTCCTCAGAAGATGTTAGTGTATATCCAATTACTAAGGCCAACTACACACACAGTAGACCAATAATCTCATTTGGAGCTCAATAAAGTATAACAAAGTACGGATTCAAACTTACAGATTTGTCTCATTCTTTTTTTAAGACTTTATTTGAGAGAAAGTGTGTGTGTGTGTGTGACAGAGAGAGAGAGAGAGAGAGAGTGCAAGAGGGGGGAGGGTCAAAGGGAGAAGCAGACTCTCTGCTGAGTGGGGAGCCTGATGTGGGGGCTTTATGTGGGACCTGATGTTGGGGGCCCAATGCAGGGCTCGATCCCAGGACTTTGGGATCATGACCTGAGCTGAAGGCAGATGCTTAACCAACTGAGCCACCCAGATGTCCCTGATTTTCCTCATTCTTGATTTGACTTCCAAGGAAAGGAGAAAATTACTAATTGCATTAGTAATTATAATGCAAAATTGTAACAAAAAATGGGAAATATAGGTCTTCTGACTTCAAAAACAGAGCCCTACTCTGGCAGATATTTAGTAATTACCAAGGATAACATCTTCTATAATTTCACAAACAGCTCTTACTATTCAGAAAAAGATGATCTTCTCTTAGCTTGCCACAGTTAGAGAATACTTGGGCCCCAAAGCACCAAGAATCAATCTTATGAATTTATAATTGGTGATAATTATAAACATTTTATATTAATTATTGATTTAGTAACAGTCTAAAAATCCAGAAATGTCATTTCTTAAAAAAATACATGTGGCAAATATGAATATCTTTACAAGGAACATACAAATTAGAATTGCCACATTTGGCAAATAAAAACACAGACACCTAGTTAAGTTTGAGATAAACAACAAATAATTTCTAGTATAAGTATGTCCCATGCAATATTTCATCTGGAAACCGCAATATAAATCTATTAAAGAGACAATTTGTCCAGCAAGTTTTGTGGCAAAGACAGAAAAAAACATTCCTCACACTTGGCTTTACTCAAATCTATCACTCATTTCTAAAAATAGGGATGGAGGTAGAATGGAAGTAAATATATTTACAAGTTTGTACTTTTTAAGGTCTAGAGAGGTTCAACCATTTAGTAATGTGTTTACTTTGCCTCATCACAGCATGACAAACCTAAGTATGGCTTCTAAAGAGCCACTGAGTGGTCATTTTATATGCAGAAGTTCTCCAAAGACTGAATCTCCCAAACTCACCCCCAGAATCCCCTCATGCAAATGTGTTGAGCTTCTTGTTGTCTATTTCAAGCAGCAGGGCTCACTGGATACAGATGGTAAATGAATTAAGGTGTATATGATGGGACACCTGGGTGGCTCAGTCAGTTAAGTGACAGACTCTTGATTTCAGCTCAGGTCATGATCTTGGGTTGTGAGACTGAGCCCAGAGCTAGGCTCCACATTGGGAATGGAGCCTGCTTCAGATTCTCTCTCTTACTCTTCTCCCCCTCTGCTCATGCTCTCTCTCTTTCTAAATTAATTAATTAAAATTAAAAATAAATGAAAAGAACTATGTAAATTACTTTGTGAATAGTAAATTGGTACTCCCTTATGGAGTAACTTTTTAATAAAAATGGGTAACTTCTTTCAGGGTGGGCACTGATTAGCATGGGATATTTTCTTGATATGCTTATACCTCCACAAGAGATATTCAAATGTTCAGCCTCTCCCAGTCACACTTAAGTGGTTCATCCATTAACCAAGACCTGCTAGTACACTGACAGGTCATTTTCCCACTTTGTTCTTCTAATGACATAGAACACCAGAGAAGAGCTAGTCACCAACAAAGAATGGTTCGGCAGTGATTTCATATCAGTTATGGGAACTTGGCAGTCACAAGACTCCCATGGTCTCCACCTGTGGTGTTGTTCTGGACATAAAAAACTTAAGACCAATGAGCCACCATATATCACTGACCTCAAGATGCTGTCAACTGTAAGACACAACAATACTCATATTACACTAAGAAAGAAACAAATGTGGATTCTAAACAACGACACAATGCTTTCTTGAGACTTGGGATTATATACTTATTGAAAGGTCTCATATACTTCTTCAGACATAGATTTTTACAAGCAGTTATGGTTTTTGTCCATACATAAGAAGAAAAATGAGCAAAATAATTTCATTAAGGTACTCCTAAAATATTTTTATGTTTAGAATTTGAGTCATCTGAACAGACCTACCTCTAGTATTGTAGGGCCCAGGAAAATGAAGGCCCAAATGCTGTATCCCGAAATAGGTAGAAGTTATAAATTAAATTACACCCACAGTCTCAACCTTGTTTCCACCCATGCTCCCAAGGAATTACTCTCATTATTGCAGAAACTGAAGGAGCTCTTCCTGTCCCAAACGTAGATTCCCTATTGCAAACCAGGTAGAAGCTAGGTTGTGTCTGGACTTATCAGAACCAGGAAAGAACAACTTTCCTTACCCATCTCATGTTTCTGACTCAGAATTCCAGTAGCTCTAGTACTTCCCCAAACCATGCCACATAGGAAAGGGGAGGAAGGGCATACTATCATTCTGGGACCCAGCTCTGCCCTGCTGTGGAGGGGCCAACTGGAAGGAAAGTAGCCACCCTTTCTTTGGTTTCCTACAGGAAGTCCGTAAAACTTTTTAACCACCCCTACCCCATTTCCTCAAGAAAGTTTGGGGGCACCAACCACAATTTCCAAATACTCAACTTTCCAAAAACTTCTTATGGAATATAAAAGAAATGAAGCACGTTTGTTTTTCGATGTGTGCAAAATATAAACCCTCTGAAGGGCAGGACCTAGAACAGGGTCCCTCTAGCTGAGTTGATGAGCTGTACTTCTGAACCACCTTTCTATCCACAGACCGAAGTGTGCTGTTTTTCACTGAATATCATCTTCTGTTCTTTAAAACAATTGATGATAAGCATTTCTTTAAGAGTTTTACCAGGACTGGGCACCTGGGTGGCTCAGTGGGTTAAGCCTCTGCCTTCAGCTCAGGTCATGATCTCAGGGTCCTGGGATTGAGTCCCGCATCAGGCTCTCTGCTCGGCAGGGAGCCTGCTTCCTCCTCTCTCTCTCTCTCTCTCTCTGACTACTTGTGATCTCTCTCTGTCAAATAAATAAATAAAATCTTAAAAAAAAAAAGAGTTTTACCAGGATTTTTTTCTAAACTTCTAATCACTAAGAAGTGCTTTCAGATTATTAAGCAAAAGATAAAATGTTGGCACATTATCTTTAGTATGTTTGCCCCTTTTGAAGTTGGTAGGCAAATACACCATATGATTAAATCTTAATAGTTCTGCTTAATCATGAAATAAATATCTAAAGTTCCCACAAGAAACATTTCTTTTTTTTTTTTAAGATTTTATTTATTTGACAGAGAGAGATCACAAGTAGGCAGATAGGCAGACAGAGAGAGAGAGGAGAAAGCAGGCTCCCCGCCAAGCAGAGAGCCTGATGCGGGACTCGATCCCAGGACCCTGAGATCATGACCTGAGCTGAAGGCAGAGGCTTTTACCCACTGAGACACCCAGGTGCCCCCACAAGAAACATTTCTTAATGCTTAAAAAAATTCTAGTTACATATTTTCCCTCTCATATATTCTTCAACTTGCAAAGTCCTGAGAAAAGAAATTGATTAAAATGTGCTTACTAGGCTCTCTGCTCTTCCCCGTTCGACAGACAGCCGGATCTTCAGGTGCAGTGCCAGCCGCGTGCCCGAGACACGATGGTGAAGGTCGGAGTGAACGGATTTGGCCGAATTGGGCGCTTGGTCACCAGGGCTGCTTTTAACTCTGGTAAAGTGGATATTGTCGCCATCAATGACCCTTTCATTGATCTCAACTACATGGTCTACATGTTCCAGTATGATTCTACCCATGGCAAATTCCACGGCACAGTCAAAGCTGAGAACGGGAAGCTTGTCATCAATGGGAAGTCCATCTCCATCTTCCAGGAGCGAGATCCCGCCAACATCAAATGGGGCGATGCTGGTGCTGAGTATGTTGTGGAGTCCACTGGGGTCTTCACCACCATGGAGAAGGCTGGGGCTCACTTGAGGGGCGGGGCCAAGAGGGTCATCATCTCCGCTCCTTCTGCTGACGCCCCCATGTTTGTGATGGGTGTGAACCATGAGAAGTATGATAACTCTCTCAAGATTGTCAGCAATGCCTCCTGTACCACCAACTGCTTGGCTCCTCTGGCCAAGGTCATCCATGACAACTTCGGCATCGTGGAGGGACTCATGACCACCGTCCATGCCATCACTGCCACCCAGAAGACTGTGGATGGCCCCTCTGGGAAGCTGTGGCGTGACGGCCGAGGAGCTGCCCAGAATATCATCCCTGCTTCCACTGGTGCAGCCAAGGCTGTAGGCAAGGTCATCCCTGAGCTGAATGGGAAACTCACTGGCATGGCCTTCCGTGTCCCCACCCCCAACGTGTCTGTCGTGGATCTGACCTGCCGCCTGGAGAAAGCTGCCAAATATGATGACATCAAGAAGGTGGTGAAGCAGGCATCAGAGGGCCCCCTCAAGGGCATCCTGGGGTACACTGAGGACCAGGTTGTCTCTTGCGACTTCAACAGTGACACCCACTCCTCTACCTTTGATGCTGGGGCTGGCATTGCTCTCAATGACCACTTTGTCAAGCTCATTTCCTGGTATGACAATGAATTTGGCTACAGCAACCGGGTGGTGGACCTCATGGTCCACATGGCCTCCAAGGAGTAAGAGCCCCCTGGACCACCAGCCCCAGCCAGAGCAAGAGGAAGAGAGAGGCCCTCAGCTGCTGGGGAATCCCTGCCCCAACTTATCCCCCAAAACACTGAGAATCTCCCAACCTCCACTATTTCCATCCCAGACCCCCAAAGAAGGGGAGGGGCTTGGGGAGCCCTACCTTGTCATGTACCATCAATAAAGTATACTGTACCCAGCCAAAAAAAAAAAAAAAATGTGCTTACTATATAATTTTCCCATCCTCACTTACAACTAATGGTTGTAAGTTTTACAACTTTCAACTTAAAGGTTGTTGTTTTAGAGATAATAAATTATTATCCAGCAACATAAGAAGGTAAATTTAAAAACAGCTTACTGTTTGTTGATGGTAAAATTATCCAGATTCACTTTTGAAAGTCTTTTTCATTTTTTTTCCTTCCACCTTCCTTAGGTATGAGGTATAAGGAAATTATCCTTTCAAAATAAAAATAGTCTTTTTTTTGTTTTTAGCTCCAAATTATTGGTGGAGGTATAACTATTCACTAACAGAACTACATTCAAAG
Organism: Meles meles; assembly: GCF_922984935.1. Taxonomy (NCBI): domain Eukaryota; kingdom Metazoa; phylum Chordata; class Mammalia; order Carnivora; family Mustelidae; genus Meles; species Meles meles. Next base: position 31,930,155 of record NC_060070.1, read on the forward strand.
AGTTCCTTTGAATGCCATATAATTCATAAAGTCACAATTACTTCCTACATAACAGTGAAAGATAATGAAAGCCACAAAAGGTATTGGTAGACTAAATCCAGGTGTTGGTATACTACCCACTCTTATTTAAAAAGAAAATACCAGGAAACTGAGACAGTTATGCAGGTAGCTATAGTAAATGTTTTCCTAATCTGCATAAAAAAGTCATAAAAGTTATTATTTCAATAGGTAATTGATGTCCTTTTATGAAAACTGAGAAGACAAGCAACTAACTCATTTATTCATAGAGTTGCCAGAATTCAGATGGAGAAAAAATTAAATTTTAATTACAGTGAAAAATTTTAAGATATGTATATCACTAACACTTTATGGGACATAGTCATACTAAAAATCATTCACTATTTATCTGAAAATCAAATTTAACTGCAGATCCTGTATTTTGCCTGGCAATGCCATTTGCTGATTACAACCACTCTCTGAGGTCAGTTTTATCATCCCCAACTATAATTAGGGAAGTGGAGTCTCAGAGAATCTAAGCAGATCAAGGTCACACAGCTGTAAGGTAGCAACATTCACATGAGAATCCAAAGCCCATGTTGCAAATCTACATTCTGTCTATGTACCAACTGAGACACCTTTTGTATATTTAGCATACATATAGGCAGAATTTTACATGCTTTATAAAAAATGAGTTCAGTTAGCTCTCATTACAAACCTACAGGGTAAGTACTGTTGCTACTCCTTTTTTAACAGATGAGAAATCTGAGGCACAGTGAAGTTAAACAATGCCCCAGGTCACATAACTAGTAAGTGGTAGAACCTAGTTTCGAACCTGGGCCACCAGGCTCCAGAGCCTGCCCACTTCTCTCCATTCGTTACTCTGCAGTGTCGCCTGTAATCACTGTCTCATTTCCAAATTTTGAGTTAACTACAGACGTACAAAGACGGATGCTGAAACAAGCCTTAGAGCATGGTTTTCAAGCACAATTAGCAAAACTTAGTTTTAAGAAAAGTATGATCCTCCAGGTGATATAAGACATCAATGACATGAGTAGGATAGAAATATTATATTTGAATTTAAAATGGTAAATATCAAGAAAAATTATGTTTAAATATAGCTATTTAAGTAAATACGAAGACATTGAGCTATTTAAAGGTTTCTTAATGGGATAGATTTTGAAGATGATTGAGTTTCATGTAATTCCCAAAGCAAAGCTTACTTAAAGGAAAATACTTTCCATAAGGTCATGTTTCCGCATTGGCAACAGTGTGAACTAAGTGACAGATCTGTGATGCCCAGCCCCATTCCTAGTTTTGCTTCCTGAAGTCACAGCCTCAATTACCCACAGTACCATCATTAATCCTGCTTACCTATCGCCATCGCTCTCAGAGCTCTCTCCTAGTCTCTCCTAAGTTAGGCTTAGTCTGTTCATCCTTTATGGAACACAGGTATCTTAATAAAAGCTTGTAGGAATACTACTTAACTCCTAAAAGAGCTTAATTTTAACACTGATAATTTTAGGTATAAAGACAAGTTATTTGAAGAGATAATTACGGATTAGTCCACCTTTCTAACCAGTCAAATCATAACCTTTATGTGATATACCAGTTAAAATTAGACTTAGTGGTATAGAGCATAATGAAAAAGGAACAATGGATTAAACAACAGGGAAGTTTATTTCATTTTCACCTAAAGGAAGTCCAGAGATAGAAAGCCAGGGCTGGCTTAGCAACTCCGCCATGACATCATAAGTCTAGTCTCCAGTCTTTTTATTCAACCATCTTCTGTGCATGGCTTCCAAGTTCAAGGGCACCTCCAGTACCAAAATAGTTGCTAGAGCTCCAGCCTTCTGTTTGTATTCTAAGCCAGTAGCTACCCTTTCAAAGGTCTTTGAAGTTCTACATGCTTCCACTTATATCTCATTACCTGGAGTTTAATCACATAGCCAAATGAGGCAAAAAGAGAGTTTGGGAAATATAGCCTTTTAGCAAACCACAGTCTTCAAGGTTATGTTATAAAGGGGAAGGGGGAAGATGGATAATACGAGACAATTACTGGTCCTTGTGGAGTGGAATCAATTATTTCACTTCCCAGTGGAGGTAGCCTTCCCATGACAATCAGAAATCTAAGATCCACTGGATTTGTTGTGTCCCCTCAAATTCAGAAAGCTCCCAGGCTTTGAAGTCCTCAAATTCCCAATGCTGCTAGATGGGTATTGAATATAAACATGTCTCTTTAGATTTTGGGGAGGGAATATGTGAATGTGTTTATGTATGTAATGGAAGATAATCTTAGTTCACATTATCGACAGAAGCATTACTTGACAGTGACAATAGTTAAACATCAAAATAGAATTTCTCAGAGAATCCATAAGAGGCCATTCTTGAGAGATGGTTAAACATAAAACAGATATTCATCATGCTGGAAAAGATTGGGAAGGGAGTATAGGACTAATTTGGGTAGGGACATGACTTGGCAAAGTTCTTAACTTTGCTTTTTATATGTAGATTCCAAGTGCATAATTGACATTTTTAAATTTTTTTTAATTTTTTTTAAAAGATTTATTTATTTATTTATTTGACAGAGAGAGATCACGGGTAAGCAGAGAGGCAGGCAGAGAGAGAGGAGGAAGCAGGCTCACTGCTGAGCAGAGAGCCTGATGTGGGGCTCGATGCCAGGACCCTGAGATCATGACCTGACCTGAAGGCAGAGGCTCAACCCACTGAGCCACCCAGGTGCCCCTTAAATAAGCTTTTTACAATATTGGATAATCTATGTTTAAAAACTGATACAAAGATATTTATAAAAATTAATCATGGTATTTTAAAATCCAGGCTCTTAGGTTTAGATCTGCTAAAACTTGGGAGAATTCTGTTTTGATTTATTGTGATACTAGAATCTCAGTGCAAATACATATGCTTGATATGGTTAATGTAAAATGAGTATCGAGTTGCTCTTATTTTAAAGGTTTTAAATAATTGTATTTCAAACTTGGTTTCAGTTTTCTACCAACCCCCCCTTTCTCCAACCATACTCTGATGGTGATTGACATCACAAAGGTCCAGCCACCTCTGAACAGTTTTTAATATCACTTTCTTGAATTAATTAGGCATATTGCTCAAAATGGGTTCAGAAGGCACCTACTGAAACAGAATTAAATTAGAAAGGAATGTGGTGATCACAAAAACTGCTTATTTTTTGTATAATAGACGATTACCAGCATTTTTAAAATGAATAATAAACTGAGGCAGTCATAATTAAAATGACATTTTCAGCCAAATCTATCAGGATATGAGATTTAGTGTATAAATGTCAACTGAATGTATAAAAATGACACATTTTATACTCATGAAGAGAGCTGGTAGGCAGTATCTTTATTTTTCTGCCAACACATTATTCTAGTTGGTTCTAACTCTAGACCCTCTGAGAAAATGCAAATTAAACAAAAGATGTGGTCTTAGCCTTCAGGAGATCTGATGATGTCAGAAATACAAACATTAAAGAAATGCAAACGTACAAACCATAAGTACTTATTTTTTTTTACCATTTTATTTATTTTTTCAGCGTAACACTATTCATTGTTTTTGCACAACACCCAGTGCTCCGTGCAAAACGTGCCCTCCCTATTACCCACCACCTGTTCCCCCAACCTCCCACCCCTGACCCTTCAAAACCCTCAGGTTGTTTTTCAGAGTCCATGGTCTCTTAGGGTTCGCCTCCCCTTCCAAATTTTTTTTTTATAAACATATAATGTATTTTTATCCCCAGGGGTACAGGTTTGTGAATCGCCAGGTTTACACACTTCACAGCACTCACGATAGCACATACCCTCCCCAATGTCCATAACCCCCTCCCCCTCTCCCAATCCCACCTCCCCCCAGCAACCCCCAGTTTGTTTTGTGAGATTAAGAGTCATTTATGGTTTGTCTCCCTCCCTATCCCATCTTGTTTCATTTATTTTTCTCCTATCCCCCTAACCCCCCATGTTGCTTCTCCATGTCCTCATATCAGGGAGGTCATATGATAGTTGTCTTTCTCCGATTGACTTATTTCCGTAAGTACTTATTTAATTTAGATCTAATTCATTCTGTTTTCAGGAAATCTAAATATAATACAACATAATTTTTGAAAGAATATATCCATTTTGGATTTTCATTTTTGTATGTTATTTTTCATAATGTTATCGTGAATGTACTCAATTTCATTGAATTTTATCTTAGTTTTAACATATATTTTATTACTTGAAATCTTAGTTTATTACACTTTTTCACATCAGTAGACAGAATCTTATTTCTTCCAGGTATTCATATTCATTCAATATATACTTTTGACCTTACTGTGTACGAGGCACTATTCTAAGGACAAACATTAATTGGGTGTTACTTTTTGTCCTGCCCCATATGTAAAGGCCTTTCCAATTGTTGAATCATCAGTCATCAAACCCCAAGATATTTTTGAGTCATTCATTTTCTCATGTCTTTCCATTCTTTAGTCTTTTTTTATGGCTTCAAATTTTGCCTCTAAAAAAATGACCTCTGATTCTTTACTTCATCCTTAATGTCTTACCTGAATTTTGTTCTCATTATTATCAAACACTTCCATTTAGATACCCTTCTTCAAGCTGATCCTCTTCCAGAACATCCTGGACATTCTATGGATCCATCCTTGCCTATCATTCTCCCTCTGCTCTCAGGCAGAGCCCTTCCACCGATTTTATGCATTATTCAATAGAATGCTCTGACCTACTAAAGAGTCTTTCCTCTGAATATCTCACAAGCCATGCTCACATGCTCATATTACCTCCTTTGTTCTTTTATTCCTTTTGCCCTTCAAATGCTTATTGGTCACTAAGCAATCTTCTAAGTGCTTGGATTAAAAAAACAAAAACAAAAGGGCACTTGGGTGGCTCAGTCTTTAAGCGGCTGCCTTCAGCTTGGGTCATCATTCTGGGGTCCTTGGATCAAGCTCTGCATTGGGCTGCCTGCTCAGCGGGAAGCCTGCTTCTCCCTTCCCCACTCCTCCTGCTTGTGTTCCCTCTCTTGCTGTGTCTCCCTCTATCAAATAAATAAATAAAATCTTTTAAAAAAAACACACAAAAAAACCCAAAACTCTGCATGGAGCCACATTCTAGTGAGCTTCTGATACTCTCCTGGTTGAATTAGTAATAATAATATGTAACATTTACAGAATGCATGGTTATGTGCCAAACACTGTGCTAATCTTTTTATATCCATTCAACAAATATTTATTGAGTGTTTAGGATATTCCAGAATATCCTAGGTGCTTCAGATGTAACAGTGAACAAAATATGTTCAACCGCTCGGAAAGAGACACTAAACAATGACCATAATAAATCAGCAAATTATTGAATACGTCAGAAGGTGACCTCTATGGGAACAAAAAAGAGTAGAATAGGATAAGCAAGAGCAGGAGCCTTTGCAATTTTAGATACGGTGGTCAGAGTAACTCTCTTTGAGAAAGTAACATTTCAGTAAAGACATCAAACAAATGAGGAAGCTAACCCTATTGGTATCTCAGGGAAGAACCTATAAGGAAGAGGGAACAGTCCATAAAAATATCCTAAGAAGACAGCATACCTGGCATGTTCGAGAACAGCAAGATGCCAAGGTGTCGGCTGTAGAAAGTGTAAAATGTAGAAAGAGTAAAGGAGGTCACAGGAATAAGATGGACTTTTTGGCCAGTGTAAGGATTTCAACTTGGACTCTAAGTGAAATAGGGAACTGTGGAAGGTTTGGAACAAAACTGGCATGCATCTTAGGATTTTAAAAGATCATTGCATGCTGTCCTGGTGATCACAGCTTTGTAATATAGCTTGAAATCAGGCAATGTGATGCTCCCGGCTTTGTTTTTCTTTTTCAACATTTCCTTGGTGATTTGGGGTCTTTTCTGGTTCCATACAAATTTTAGGATTGTTTGTTCCAGCATTTTTAAAAATGCCATTTGTGTTTTGATTGGGATGGCATTGAAAGTATAGATTGCTCTGGGCAGCATAGACATTTTAACAATGTTTATTCTTCCAATCCAAGAGCATGGAATGTTTTTCCATCTTTTTGTGTCTTCTTCAATTGCCCATAAGTGTTTTGTAGTTTCTAGAGTATAGATCCTTTACCTCTTTGGATAGGTTTATTACAAGGTATCTTAAGGTTTTGGGTTCTATTGTAAATGGAATCGATTCCCTAATTTCTCTTTTTATAGTTACATTGTTAGTGTATAGGAAAGCAACTGATTTCTGTGCATTGATTTTGTATCCTGCCAAACAGCATGGTCCTGGCACAAAAACAGATGCATAGATCAATGGAATAGAATAGAGAGGCAAGATATGGTCCCTCAACTCTATGGTCAACTAATCTTTGACAAAGTGAGAAAAAATATCCAATGGAAAAAAGATAGTCTCTTCAATAAACGGTGCTGGGAAAATTGGACAGCTATATACAAAAGAATGAAACTTGACCATTCTCTCACACCCTACACAAAGATAAATTCTAAATGGATGAAAGACCTCAATGTGACATAGGAATCCATCAAAATCCTAGGAGAACATCGGCAGTAACCTTTTTTACATCAACCACAATGACTTCTTTCAAAACATGTCTCCAAAGGCAAGGGAAACAAAAGCAAAAATGAACTTCTGGGACTTCACCAAGATAAAAAGCTTCTGCACAGCAAAGGAAACAGTCAACAAAACAAAGAGACAACACACCGAATGGGAGAAGATATTTGCAAATGACACTACAGTTAAAGTGCTGATACCAAGATCTATAAAGAACTTCTCAAACTCATCACCCCAAAAAACAAATAATCAAGTCAAAAAATGGGCAGAAGACATGAACAGACACTTCTCCAAAGAAGAAAGACAGATGGCTAAAAGACACATGAAAAATGTTCAACATCATTAGCCATCAGGGAAATTCAAAGCAAAGCCACCTTACACCAGTTAGAAGGGCAAAAATTGACAAGACAAGTAACAATGAATGTTGGAGAGTTTGTGGAGAAAGGGGAACCCTCTAACATTGTTGATGGGAGTACAAGTTGGAACAGGCACTTTGGAAAACAATGTGGAGTTTCCTCAAAAAAGTTAAAAATAGACCTACCCTATGACCCAGCAATTGCACTACTGGGTACTTACCCCGCAGGTACAGATGTAATGAAAAGAAGGGCCATATGCACCCCAGTGTTCATGGCAGCAATGTCCACAATAGCCAAACTGTGAAAGGAGCTGAGATGCCCTTCAATAGATGAATGGATAAAGAAGATACGGTCCATATACACAATAGAATATTACTCAGCCCTCAGAAAGGATGAATACCCAACATTTGCATCAACGTGGTTGGAACTGGAGATTATGCTAAGTGAAATAAGTCAAACAGAGAAAGACAACTATCATATGGTTTCATTTACTTGTGGAACATAAGGAATAATATGGAGAACATTAGGAAAAGGAAGGGGAAAAAGAAGGGGAGAGTCAGAGGGGGAGACGAACCATGAGAGACTCCGGGAATCAAACTGAGGGTTTTGGGGGATGGGGAATGGGTGAGTCTGGTGATGGATATTTAGGAGGGCGTGTATTGCATGGAGCACTGGGTGTTACATGCAAACAATGAATCACAGAACACTACATCAAAAACTAATGATGTACTGTATGGTGATTAACATAACATAATAAAAAATAAATAAAAGATCATTCCAACTGCAATGTTGGGAACTGAGCATAAAGGGGAAAGGATAAAAGGAAGGAGATCAGTGAGGAAACTATTAAAAAAGATCCAGGAAGAGATGACAGCAGAGCACCATTTTACAGCAGGGGATGTTTTACTGGAAGAAAAAACAGAGCCCTAGCAAACAGAAGTGACTTGTCTTCCCCTCGGCTGTCTGTAGACACTGAGCTCTTTAACTACTACGTCTCCTGCCTCCCACTGAGAGTGCTTTCAGCTCAAAAGGATCTAATGAAGTCAGTATGAATGGTGCTTTAAAAATGGCAGATCATTTCATGAGGTAAAACTTCAAACTGTTAAAGAAAAAACTTCTTCTCTAGCCAAATTACAAGTCCTGCCCATCCTTCAAAGCCCATTATCAAGTTCCAAGAGCTACTCTGGCTCTTACTTGAAATCCTGTTGCATTATATTTGATGCTAATATTCCCTCATATCTCCGTGTAAGTTTTTATGATTCCTCAATGGTATTGTGAATCCTTGAGGGCAGGAATCAGGATCAGATCTATATCCCCAACATTACCTGGATAAAAATAGGGATATTGATACTTTAAAATATTGACTGATGGATTTTCATCAGTATCCCATTTTTAAAGTGTTCTGCAAATAATGCAAATGTAAAATGATTTTTAAAAGGTTCGTGTGGAAGGGAAAAAAGATAAAAGGTCTGTACTTTATATATAAATCCTGACAATAACAATATGTGATAGATAGGGAATTTATTATAAAAGCAAAATTGCTCATATTTATAAAGAACACTGCTGATTACTTAGTTATTTAATACAAATTATTTATTTTGATCATTGTAGCACCCATGATTTTATTCTCACATTGATACTTTTTGAAAAGACTAAAATTATCAAATAATGTTTGATGAAAGATGCATAATATATCAAAGGAAAAATCAATCCAAAGTTAAATTTAAATTCTGTTCACTGTAACCTTAGGATTTCTATTTTATATGAACTACAAAAAATTAGAAAAAATGATTAATTAAGAGTACATTCTGTTGGCTTGAAAGTAATGCTGGTTCTATGGCAAATACTGCTTTCCTCAAATATATTCCACGCATAGATCCACACATACTCCTTCTCACAGGTGAATTAAGCATCTACTTAAAGCCGACCTCTCTGTCCTCTTTCAACACCTTGCCATTTGATGTGGGTTTTAAATGTCACCTACTTGCATATTCTTTTTTTCTCAACCCCACAAAAACCATTAATCATGCTCATCTGTATGCAACATTGCACAGAGTCTTATTAACTCCTATGCATGCCAATAACGCCCATCCCCCTCCGATAGAATTACCGCATGTGGGTTCTCAACCCTTCTTCAGATTTCCACCATTCATTCCTTCCATGGAATTCTAAATACCTTAATACTGCTTCCTCTTTATTATCTGTGCTAATGGCACACCAGAGTAAGTGAGAGTCACAGAAAATTTGTAACCCCAATTTAGCCTTTGATCCTCCCCTTTACCGCCCTTTACATGAGTTGCTAATGAGCAGTGAAGTTGACAGATTGAAATGTCACCTCTTTCTGCCCTCTCATATAAGTGTTAATGAAAACGAATATGACAAGGGGCTGATAGGACATTAGGCAGAGAAAAGTAAGGGCCTGCCTGACCTATATGATAGTCAACTCTTCTTCATAATTGAGTTTATTTTAGCTATCTCTTTTACAAATTATCCTGTGAGTTGGGGTTGCATATTATATGCCTCTTATTTCTTGATTTTGTGATCAAGTAAGTCACCAAGTACTTCCAAGTCATGAGTTTTCTATATATTCAGGTTGGTCAACTAAAATATTCATGGTAATTCCATAACAAAACTATAGGATGTAGCTTTCCATTTCAGATTTGCTCTTTTTTCAATTTTTCATTAGGAAACCCATAAAAAGGCAGAAAAGGTTTATATGACATAACAGAAAATCATGACTCAATGCCATCTTATTGCCAGGAAATGAGAAGATTTTCTACCTACTGCATGATCAGTGGAGAGGACTGCAGAATCCCATGTGGTAGTTTGTGCATATTTTGCTGCCATAAATGGAACATTATCTACCAAGCTGAAAAAAGAGTAAAGGGAAAGTTTGTACTCTCATAATTTTTTACTCCTTCAGAGACCCAGAGGCCATAGCAACAGGCAACTCAGCAGCTATCTTTCAAGACAGGATGCTTTTGGAAACAACTCCCCCTCCCAACACTAGTTTTCTACTTCTTTTCCTAGAGGATGACACACTTTGAAATGAGATGTAAAGAGAGGTAGCAATGCTGTATCACCATGTGAGAGATACAGCATTTGACTTGTTAAGGTCATAACAACAACAAACTACAGAAACAAGAAGTGCCTGACAACGGCATATACTGAGAAGGAAAATGGTAGTGCCCCTCTTAGGGAAAAATACCACTAAAGCCAAAGAGCCACCCTAAAGAGATGCCTGCTAGAGAAGATTTAACATATCAACCTGTCTTCCAGCTGAAGATCTGAGGACATATTTTACCAAAGCTCAAGGAGGCAAGGAGCCAGGAGAAGCATCATCCACTCACCCTGCCTATTGGCAAATATGAAGATTAGAGAGATCTCATATCATTCCAGCATAGGTAAGTAGAAAGAAAATAACATGGAATTCTGAAAATGTGGAAGAACAAGAGAGATGGAAGATTATCCTGAAAGTTTAGAGAAAAAGCATATTTTTCAAAATAATTAACAACAATAACTAGAGGGTTTTTTAAGATTATTAATTATGAATTATCAATAAGATATAAACTTTTATTTCTCTGGAACAGGATAAGAAAGTCATGAAAGAAGAACATGTAGATAAAATGACAATCCAATAAATTATAAAAATAACATGCTGAAATGAAAAGAGATCTGAGTGAGATAAAGAAGAATTAAGAAATAACTAAATAAAAATCAAAGGAATGGAATATGCAAAATGAGAAAGATGATAGTAAGAAGAGCAGACAAAACAGATCCAGTTCCCAAGGGATAAATACTCCTAAGGAAGAATTTAGGGTGGTTGAAAACAACATAATAACAAAGATATAATTTAAGGAAAGCATCTCTGAAACTGAAAGAAAAAAATAGCTAAGCATGTCAATTGATATATTTCTTTTTATTCCTTGAAAAATTACTGAGATTAACCCATATTTATGTACATGTACTGCTTTATTTTATAAATTTATTATATAGCTATATTTATGTATTTAAATGTTATATATTTAATATATTATAAAAAAAAGATGTAAAATATTTCAAATATACAGAAAAAACTAAGCCAGTTGCATGTTTTCTTCATTTTCTATATTTAAAAGATGTTATGAAATGTTTATTTATATCTTTTGAATTTTACCTAAAAGCCAGCTGTATCTTTAAATGACAGCTTCTTTGAAAATTATATATTCTAATAAGTCCATTGCTCGCAGACCTATGGTTTCATCTATGCAAAGGTGTGTTCATACTCAGTAATGGAAACAGCTAAATTGTTTGGCATGTAAGGTAATGGGAACTGAGTTTCTGGGGAATTCCAAGTGGGAGAAGTAAAGAAATTAATGGCAGGGAAAGAAGCATGATGTAAGGGGAGATGGAATTGAGGGTTCAGGGAAACAGGATGCCAAAGAAGGTCAGCTAGTGACAGATTCCCAGAATTGTTAAGAATGGGGTGTTATGGTACTCCCCCAAAATGAAAACAAATATTCATCAAAAACATGAACAAGAATGTTTATTGTGCTTAATCCGTAACAGTCCCAAACTAGAAGCTACTCATATGCACGTCAGCAATAGGATAAATAAATAAACAGTGTTTTATTCACATGTGGGAACACTACAAATACTCAAATACAAATACAAAAATGATCGTAAACTACAACTTCAAGCAACATCACAGATGAATCTCACACATAAATCTGAGCAAGAGAAGCCAATATGAACACGTGCTTTACTGTATGATTGCTTTTCCATAAAGATTAAAATAAATAAAACTAATTTTGGTGTTAAAAGTCTGGATCATGATTATTCTTGGGGGGATTTTGACTAGATGAGGACACATTGAGGGAATTTTGGAAACCCAGTAGCATGCTATGTCCTGATCTGGGTGTCGGTCACAACTGTGTCCAGTGTGTGAAAATCCATTGAGCTTTACAATTGTGATTTATGCATTTTTTTGAATATTTGTTATCTAATAAAAAAAGGAGGGGCATCTGGGTGGCTCAATTGGTTAGGCACCCAGCTCTTGATTTTGGCTCAAGTCATGATCTCAGAGTCATGAGATTGAGCCCTATGTCACTCTGTGCACTGAAAGTAGAGCCTGCTTAAGATTCTCTCTCTCCCTCTCCCTGCCCCCTACCCCCCACCCCCACCGCTGGCATGCACTCTCTTGCACTCTCTGTCTCAAAAATAAATAAATAAATATAAAAAAGGAAAAGTTGTGGGGACATTTGTGCTGTGGGATATTGTTTTGCTGTCTCAAGAACTCTAGTAAAACTGTATACACTTGAACCACACTGAGAAGAAATCAAGTATGTTCTCCACACATCTATATTATGAATGAAAGGGGCATGTATGTTTTGGTCATGAAATATACCTATAATTCCCTTATTCACTCACCTTTCCTCATAGGCCTTATTAGATGCTCCATTCCTGCTTTTCCCCTTTTTGATATCTGTTTCTTCCTATATCCTCAGAAATATGGCTTCCACCTCAGCTGCTCTACCAAAATGACTCATACTGAATTTCTTATGGTCTTTCATCTAATGGTCTTAATGGTCTTTCATCTGCCTTTTTTTTTTTCATCCAATAGAGAGACACACATTGAGGAGCATCCACGTGTAGGTCACTGTTCTAAGAGTTAGCAGTACCGATGTCAATGAAACAGACCCAAATCCCTGGCCCTGTAATGTGTATACTTTCCATTTTTGATAAATTCGGCAAATGATCATTCTCTTTTAACAGCCATTATCATATACCAGATAGGTATCTTACTACATCTCCAGATTTCACTGTAGACACTAACTCCAGACTGCTAACTCTGAGGTGTCACCAGACCTTTGTTTTCTCTGATGTTCTCCCTTGGGGAGTTCACTTTCACACAAAGCTTCCAACACCAACCTATTTATTACGGTTTCCAGATCCATCTCTCCAGCCCTATGTACCCAGCCCTAGGTTTCCAGATCTATCTCTCCAGCCCTATGTACCCAGCCTAGCGTCACATTTCCATTTCCATGGTAACACCGTCGGCATCCCCAACTTCTCACTTCAGTAGCACATGGGCATGATTGAATTCCTCTTCTCGTTCTCAGGCTCCTCATGCTTTTCAGTAAAAATACCATTTTCCATGTCATCTAAACTAAAAACTTGGGATCAATTTTTAGTTTTTCTTCAATTACTACATTTGATTTGTTCTTAAATCCAATTTGCTTTTATCAAATATGTCTAGAAGAGTACAGTAATTCAAAGATTTATCTCCACATGACTGCAATAAATTCGTTCTGTTTCCTAATTTCTTTCCAACTTCCAGGACACCCTCCATACTACGCTTGGCTAACTTCTCAAGACCCTACTTTCATAGTCAGACCTCAATGCCCACAAAAGCTGGGGACCAGGCTCTGAACTCAAGTAGGAAGGAGTATCCTGGGCTAAGGGCACCATTAAAGGCTATATGGGACAAGAAAATGAAGATACTGTCTAAGAAGACAGAAATCTGGGCATTAGAAGAAAGCAGGTGACTGTTATATTTTCCCAATTCTTCATTTTAATACATTTCTTACATTTTCTAGTTAAAATCTAACAAAGTCAACACCTACTGAATTTGCAGAATATGAAAATGTATATGTACAGAGGGCATAAAGAGAACCTGTTTAGTGGAAACACTACTAACATGTTCTTTTATGCTTCTGATTGTGTTTTGGCTCTTCTAAAGCAGAAACATAGAATTTTCCACCTCTGAACCTTTAAAGAGGATGTCGCAAAATTCTCCTACAGAAAAGATCTGTCACAAGAAAGCATCAACAATAAGCATTGACTGCTCCTGGACAGGAGCAGCCACAAGGCAAATAGGGTTCTGCAATGAGGCAGCATCTTGGAGGAGCAATTTCTAAGGAAATGGATGTTCCTGTTACTGCAAGAAAGAAGGAAAATGCTAATGTTTTTGCTGTGAATGAACATTTTCTTTCCAAGATTATGAAGTTGTGCCTACTTAGCATAGTTGGTTTTATCACATCCTATATATATATTTTTTTAAATCAGGAAGATCATATGTATTTCAGAAAGTGAAAGTCAACATGAAGAACTTGGTGGAAAAATCTCTAATTCTTCAAGAAAAATTGTGGTACATAATTTTTAAGCTGTTTTTAAAACCCCAAAGGCATTCCTGGATATATAATATCTAATTTGTTGTAACCTTTCTTTATCCAGTGAAATAATTGATATTTTTTTGAAGAAATACTGAAATTACCTGCATTTTGAGCTGCTCTAGGTTTGCTCCATTTAATAGGCTTCCTTTTCCTAATACTGACCAACTCAGAATTATGGCCTATAAAAATGCACAATCCTCCCCAATTAAGTATGGTTAGTTTTATTTTTTATTGTAGTAAAACACACATAGCATAAAATATACTATTTTAACCATTTTTTGGGGTTTTTTTAAAGATTTTATTTATCTATTTGTCAGAGAGAGAGAGAGCAAGCACAGGCAGAGGCAGAGGGAGAAGCAGGCTCCCTGCCTAGCAAGTAGCCCGATGTGGGACTCAATCCCAAGACGCTGGAATCATGAACTGAGCTGAAGGCAGCAGCTTAACCAACTGAGCCACCCAGGCATCCCTATTTTAACCATTTTTAAGTGTAAAGTTCAGTGACTGTTAAGGCATTTACATTGTTGCACAGCCATCCCCACCATCTATCTCCAGAATTTTTTCATTTCCTTCAACCGAAATTCTGTCTCCATTTAACATTGACTCCCCATTCATCCTCCCTCCATCTCCTGGCAACCACAATTCTGCTTCCTGTCCCTGTGAATTTGACTATCCCAGGTACCTCATGTAAGTGGAATCATACAATATTTGTCCTTTTGAGACTGGCTTATTCACTTAGCATATTGTCTTCAAAGTTCATCCATGTTGTAGCGTGTATCAGAATGTCCTTCCTTTTTAAGGCAAAATAATATTCCAGTATATAGATATACCACATTTTGTTTATCCATTCATACAGTAATGGACACACGGATTGTTTACACCTTTTGGCTATTGTGAATAATGCTGCTGTGAACATGGACATACAAATATATATTCAATTTCCTGCTTTTGCTTCTTTTGCCTATATATCCAGAAGTGAAATTGCTGGGTCATATCATAATTTGTTTTATTCCTTGACGAATTACCATACAGCTTTCCACAGCAGCTCTACCACTTTACCTGTCCAGCAACAACTCAAAAGTGTCCCAGTTTCTGTACACCTTTGCCAACACTTGTCGTTTTATGGTTTGTCTTTAATAGCCATCCTAATTCGTATGAATTGATTAGTCTTATATTTGTTTTTGGACAAGAGGAAGAATGCTGTGCCAGAGCTAGATCAGGGTGGGTCTTTAAGGGAAGCTAAAACATTGCTGGACTAAATTAACCACATAATCTAATTTCTTCATGCCCCTACTTAAATAAAACAGACCAACTGTAAATTAGCTGGTATCCTCAGTTAAAGGAGGGATGGGGGCACCTAAATTTCTCTGGTGCAATCAGGCAAGTCACAGGCTGCAATTCAAGCTATGACCCCAATGTTGAGACTCCCAATACTCAGTCTGATATTGGCTGAAGTCAATAGCTGCAATTAATTGAAATTCTGAAACCAAATAATATATTACATAAAGCTATTTACTGGCAATTTATTGCAATTTATTATATAAACTATCTTTTAAAACTTCTGTTACCCTTCCTTGGAAGTTTTCTGGTTCTCTCTCTCTCTCTCTCTCTCTCTCTCTCTCTCACACACACACACACACACACACACACACACACTGAATAGGTTAAGAGCTACAGAAATATAGGAATTTTTTTACGCACACAGAAGCCAGAAAAAATAAGTTTTAGACATGAATGGGATTTGAAAATGGCTTTATAACTAAAATCACAGAATACATTATGTCAGTTAGAGTCAAGAAAGAAATGGCACACTTAAACTGGTAGAATTTAATAGACAGGGTATCTACAAAGTTGTGGGCAGGGTCTAGGGAAACCTATAAGGGACTGTGCCATTCAGCGAGCCCTTACCACTTCTAGACCTACAAGGATAATGGGACAGAATAGTTTCCAGGGAAGGATGAACCTGATCTGTGGCAACCCAGCAGGGAAGGACCTGGGGGAATTTCTATCCCAATCTTTCCTCCTGGCCTCCCATTACCAGCTGTTACTTAACAGTTATCTGAATCCATTGGAAGCCAGAGGACAAAGGAACCCGTGAATGCAGGCCTACAGCCTCCTGGAGCAAAGAGCAAGTGAAGAGCAAGTGAAGAGTGGTGTGTGGATACAGAGGAGCAAACACAGAATATTTCACAGAGTGGCCTCTATCTTCAGAGACTGTGACTAATACCATCCAGTTACAAGTAACAGAAGTACTGAGAAGACATACTATTCTAAATATATATTTTAAAGTATATATTTAAGATACTTATTTCTATCCAGTGACTATATATTAAATAAATTTTATATTCACTGACTATAATGAATCTTGAATTTTCAGCATAAAGAGGTATATAACTTAAATTTAAATTCAATTTTTCCTTCCTTCAGTAAACCAATATGAAACCAATACTAAAAATATCAGAAAGGGTGTCAATATCATTCTGCCAGGGGTTCACATCTGCCAAAATCCGGTTCTTGTTCATTATCTGACGTCTGATATCTTCAAAATTATTGTTTCATATTTTGCTTAATTTTTTAGTTGTTTCAGATATTAGAGTGAATCTAGTCTCTATTCCTACATCTTGGTCACAGGTAGATGTCCTTGTCTTTGTTAAATACTACATACAAAGCAGTTTATTCTCGGTTTAAAAGTTTGTTAAAAAATATTCACACTCAGGTTTCATATCTTTAAAATAAAGTATAATACAAATTAATTTTCCCATTTGTATTTAAAAATACAGAACATGGGGTGCCTGAGTGGCTCAGTGGGTTAAGCCTCTGCCTTCAGCTCAGGTCATGATCTTGGGGTCCTGGGATCAAGCTCTGCATCAGGCTCTCTGCTCTGCGGGGGGCCTGCTTTCCCCTCTCTCCCCCTGCCTACCTCTCTGCCCACTTGTGATCTCTCTCTGTGTGTCAAATAAATAAATAAAATCTTTAAAAATAAATAAATATACAGAACATAAGTACCAGTAACCATTATAATTTAAATTACCATTATAATTTAACTTAACCGTTACAATTAACTTACTTTCATTTTTATATAAATGTGAAACATTAACTTGATAAGTACAAGAAAATTATGTTTATCCCATTCCTAATATTTTAAAATGTTTCATTCAAATAGTATTTCTAACCCCAGGAGATAATAAGGCCGTTGAAACAGGTGTCTGCATCCTTGGGCCGTGAGCACAGCCCTCACAGCAATGCCACTTTCATTGATCTTGAAGGTAAGATGTCATTGGTTTTGAATGCCTGCTTCCACCACAATAAAAATTAGAGCTCTCATAGTCTCTTTCAAGAGAGTTAAAGTTTCTTGCTACAACTGTAAACAAAGAACAGCTTCAAAAAACTGCCAACAAATACCATGAATTCACCAGCCACTAAAACATTCCATGGATCTTCTCTTTCCGAAGATTCCCATGTGTTTGGACTTAGAAATTTCTTATGTGCTCTGCCCCCGAGAAATGCCAGATGTGCTTAATGATAATATGATATTCAAGAATAAGAGATAGGTATGAAAACCCTGGTTTTTACTGATACTTAACTGCCTTTTCTTTTCAATAAATATGGGATGTGCTGTATGAATATCAGAACTGCGTTTATAACCAAAATTCTTCATTTGTGTCTATTCTGATCTTAAGGACTTCATTTCTCACTTGGAAGTTCAAAGGTAATCAGGGCTTTACTGGGAAAATCCACTTATTAGCCAATGAGTAATGTTAGGATGAAACTATTGGATATGATTGAAAATAGGATATTATAAATATATATTTTTCCTCATTCTACTGAATTTCTGCTTTTTATGTTGGTGGAATCATAGACATTGAAACAATATTCAGTTTTGCAATAAACACTGGTTAATGGATGGCTGGATCTCTTCCTCCATAACTACTGAAAGAATGAATAATAAAACTCAGGTTGTTCAACTCCTTAAAATGGGGTCTGTTTAGGGTGCCTGGGTGGCTCAGTCAGTTAAGTGTCTGCCTTCAACTCAGATCATGATCTTGGGGTCCTGGGATTGAGTCCCGTGTCAGGCTCCTTGCTCAGTTAGGAGCCTGCTTCTCCCTCTCTAACTCTCTCTCTCTCCTCCTACCACCCCCCCAATTCGCTCACTCTCCCTCCCCCATCTCTCTCCTTCTCAAATAAATAAAGCCTTTAAAATGGGGTCTGCTTACTATTTTTATCTCCTTATATTCTAGACTTCATTTTGTATATATAATAAAATCTGTATTTTTACCTCTGGATAGAGTAGGTTACTAGTTCACAAAATAAGAAAATAAGAAGGCAAAATGGAAATTAATAATGTGTTTTGAAATTCAATTAAGTGGTGTTTGCTGGATGCTTTTAAATAAAGCATATGGAGAATTAAATTATTTTTCTGAAAAAAAAATTATGTTGGAATCAATCAACCAGGGTATCTCATCAGAGGTCCTCCTCACTGGAGCAGACCAGGTGCTCTGGACACATGACATGTGTTCTGCCTCCTGCCCCACACTCCCTGTCTCTCCCTCTACTCCCAGAGCCTCCCTACCTCCTTAAGGACTTCCCAGTCTCAAGAGATCCGAGCTGACACATCCCCCCGCCCCACCCCGCTGAATGGTCTTGTGCCCCTGCTTGTCTTCTTCCCATCCTCCCTTTCCCTCTCTTTAATACTACAGTCGAATACAAGATTTTCAAAATCCTCTCCCAACACCTCACCTACTAACCTCTCCACAACAACCTCACCCACTACTGGAGTCAATGACTACCCATGAGAAGCTAATCCCTCCAGAAGGTTTCAGTTTTCCACGATATATGCAGATTTTCCCTGAAGAAAGGAGCTCACCCAAATTCCGCCACCACAGTTGAAATAAATTCAGAAGCTTGCAAATGAGGCCAGAACTCCAGTGTTGAGGAAAATCTGCTTTTTGCAACTCCCAGTTCATCAGAAGTCAGTGTTCAGTGATACCTGCTGCACTGTTCTTTTTTTCAAATACCATGGTGAACATTTTTTTTTTAATTAATCTCTTCTACCTGACCCCCTTGGTTTTATATTACCTGCCATTTCCAGGCTCGAGTGATTTTATTCAATAGATTATTAGTTAGCCTGTGGAGAGTATATCCATTTTATTTTTTCTTTATAGTAGTACTTTTTTTTTTTTTTTTTTTTGCTGCCATCAGAATTAATATTCTTCTTCAATCTAGTCAGGATAACAATTCCCATTTTAAATTGCTCCTATCTGGCTTCTATTTACTGTGTTAGCTGTTAATGTCTCATTAAACTTTTCATAATAGTTTTAATAGCCTCTCATGTGTCTTGGATCCCAAGGACACCTTTGGCATGACACACAGTGCCCTCCAGCATGATTCGCCTCCCAGTTTATAAATGGTTCATAAGTGGAGCCGAGATTGCTTCAAGTCAGCCTGGCCTCAGATTTTCACTACCTCTGTAGCAGATACACTGCCTTGTCCTGTCTGTATGTTCAATGGATGTGTGTGAACTAAAGGAGATACAAAAGATTCACAGACCTGTACCCCTGGGACAAATATACATTATATGTTAATAAAAATAATAAAAAAAGAGAAAAAAGTTTCTATTATAAAGTAAAATTCAGAATTAGACAATACGCAGAAATTTATCAAAGCGATAGGTAGAAATGTGTAACATGTACGACACCCTTATCTTTTAGGATACTAGAAAATAATGTCTTACTACGTAGGGAAGGGGAGTGGGTAATCTTGAGATTATAATTTCTATTATAATGATGTATAAATTCAAGACACTTTCTGGAAAAAAATATGAAAAGGTATTTTAATGAATATTGAACTTTTTACTCTGTGCTTTTCTGAAATTGTGACTCATCTATAAAGCATTATTCTGTGAATATAAATTTTTATCCCCTTAGCACATAGGAAGGGTTTTCAAATGTATACAACTCGGCTCAAATGGTTTCTTTGTGTTTTTTTTTTATATACACCCAGCTCTGCCTAAATGATTTCTAGGTGATAAATGTTTCAGATCTCAAAAAGTCATTAGTAAAAATAACCTGTTAACATTGTGATTGATATTAACAGTCTCTACCATAAATAATTAAATGATATTATTAAAGTTAAAATCACAGATCTGATTATTATGGGTTAGACTGGTAAAACCACCCACACTGCCTAGAGTAAATAGGTGGCTTGTACCTTCAGCACAGCCCCACCAGACACAGACAGGCAATGTGACCAGCAGCATGGCTGGGGAACACAGGGACACTCTGATCTCCACAATTATATCTGACTCTGACTCTGGTCCATCCCCTTAGCTCTCCCATTCCCATGGCGGCTCATTCTCCCTCACTAGCCCCTGGTATTCCCAGGAATACAGTATATTGGATACAAACACATATATATGTATATATACACACACAGTATATTGGAGTCAACATGTATGTTTCTGATACAAATTGGTTTTAAGAAATACTTGTTAACATAATTAATTCAGATTTTCTAGAGCAGTGATGGTCCTTTGGGCCACTGTCTTCCCAATTCATATTATTTCAGCTCAGCGCAGAGGAACCCCACTCCACAGCCCTGTAGAACCTAGGGAGTTCTCCCTTCATTCCTCTTCCCCCACTCCCCTCCTACAGGTCTCACCTGCTCCTCCTCCTTCCTCACTTGCCTCATGTGTTCTCCCAAGAAATCACTATCTGCTGTGCCCCAGACCTGAATTATAATATCATCCATGAGAAATTCCCAACCAAAACATTTATTTGCCATCATATAAAACAGTGTGAATATTTCTTGATGTTTTTACACATTGCTGAATGCCATCTTGGGTTTCTACTCTTTTCTTTTAAAGATTTATTTATTTATTTGAGGAGAGAGAGAACACACACATAGTGGGGGGGCAGAGAAAGCAGACTTTGTGCTATTCTTGGAGCCCCATTCAGAGCCCAACATGGAGCTCAATCTCAGGACCTGAGATCAGGACGTGAGCCCAAACCAAGAATCAGGCACTCAACGGACTGCACCACCCAGACACCCTGGGTTTCTACTCTTTACCCAAGGAGTATCTCCTAACAGAGGTGAGTAGATCAGGAAGACTGACAGTGTGTTCAGATACAGCTAGCCCTTCCTAAGAAAGACTTAGGACTTCTTTGCTTGACTGAAAAGTACTTATGGATTTTTAAAAATTCTCCTGAATTTCAGTATCCTCATTGGAAGGATGAATATTTCATAAATTCTCTTTGTGGGATATTCTTTTGTTATAAAAAATAAGTACCCAGGATATTTCAAATCACCTTTTAAATGATATATTATTAACTTTCTCCCTCCACACCAAAGTGAGTTAAGAATCTACTCTTCTTGGAAACTAATTAAAGTGTAAAAAGGATGATATCGTCATAGTAATAAGAACCCTGTTTCAGAGCACCTGGACATTCCCACATCATTTTATGGTATCCAGGTCCAATTTTTATGTAACTATACAATGTGACCCGAGACAAGATTGAACTAGAACAAGATATTTATGAACAGATTAAAGTTATTTCTAAGACTTTTTGCTCAGAAAATAAAAGCTTCCACTAACCTCACCACTTGGGCAGAGCTGACACACTTCTGCTATGATAGGCAACTTTCTTCATATCTGTGAAGTTTCATAAATGGGAAGTTTTAAGTCTAGGAGATTCCTTAATAAAGAGAAAGTATTTTATATGGCCTACCACCATCATCAAATCTGAGCTCATCAGAGAAATCCAGTCATCAGTATTCTGTGAACTAACCTGACTTTTAAAACTCCAATAGTGACTAGAGACAGAGTTTCAGACTAACTGTCCATTCACATGTGGCCTTTTTGGAAAAGTGTAACCAAGGACACCACCACCTTGTTTCTGAATTTACTCACACACAGAGCCACAAATGAAGTTAGAGTCACAGAAATGGTTGAAGTGTTAAAAGTCATCTTTTCAAATCACAGATGTATAAACTGAGATTCAGGGAACAAGGCTCCAGAGCCAGATCATCTAGGAAGTGGATGCTGGGACTCTCAGTCCAGGGCTCCTCCCGTGTGATGTCCTCTCCCTATCACATAAGAGTAATGAGGAGCAAGTCAGGAAATAACAAGCTAGCTTTTTGCTAGCTTGTTAGCCAAACTTTGATTAATCTAAATCATAGTACTGAAGTCTGGTACATAAAGGATTTCATTTCAGCTATTTTAGGAATCAAAATAAATGGCAGGAATATTTAAATGGAAACCCAGACTAAGAGGTATCTCTCAGTTCCACTATAAAGGAAAGATCCAAGTGCTGGAAATTCTAGATTCCTACTCAACCTACTTTCTTTTGCATGACATTACCCTTTTCCTAAATGACATTTCATCTGACCATTATAAGCACCCCTCTCTCAGGTTTGTCAACTACAAATTATAGTATAAATCCTCTGTGGTATAAGACACAGTACATTCTGAATTAAGGTCTTCTTCATGAAACCTGCTCCCATTAATTTCTATTCTGTCTCAACCCCAGGTATGAGTAACAACAAAAAGGCCAGGAGATTAAAAGGGAAATACAGCTGAACAGTTACATTATTCCTTTACTTCCATGGTTTACAAAAAGTGTAGCTGTCCTGTATCTTATATTTGCCTCTTTTCACAACTGAAGTGTTTCTTCACTTCATAATCTACTTCCCTATACTGCCTCGGTCTTTATCCTTTGTTTCCTTTGACAACATACCCCAGAGGAGAAGGATCAAGAATGCCCTTGAGGAAAAGGGTCAAGAACTCCTCAGAATTGAAGAGAGATCAACCACAAGCCATTCTGAATCCTCCATAACGGGCTAGAGAAAGAGAAGAGAAACTACCCAAAAAGAAGGAAGGTAGAGGAGTTTAAGAAGCTCTTGTGTATATTAGATGTGAGGGGTTCAATGGGAGCATATTCTGACCTTCTCAAGTCTAAGGGTTGCCCATCTAGTAGGTTGAGCAAAGCATCAGGGCAGTAGCTATAAAGTTTCCTGAGGCAGCAGCTGTGCTAAGACGAGCTTGTAGCAGCCTCGCAGCCCATAATGATCCAATGATTTGGCAGTGAGGGTCTAAATTCCAGCCCGTGGCTAGAATAAAGAAGACATTTCCAGCCCAGAGGTGAGAACCACCTGGGTAGTAAGCAGTATCAGACCAGGGCCTGGGCCTTAGAAAATCCCAGGGACACCATTCAAATTATATGCTATGCAACTGAGCTCATCTCAGCCAAACTCAGGTTGAACCTAATGAAGAATAAAAGGAAGTGGACAAGCATAGAAGGCCATGACATGGTCTGATTTCTGTTTGAAGAGATCACTCTGTCTAGAGTATAAAGAATGTAGCCATTAGGAATCTTTGTAAGAGATCCCAAATGGCTTAAAGGGCATTGGTTAGTTCATGTTGCTGATAAGCTAAGAGAAAGAAAGGGCTTTAGGCATGGGTTGATGGGAGTTTTGCTCCATTTCTCTAAGATTCCAATAGCTCTGCCTCCTGCTGTGGTAGCTACATCCTCTTGCTGGCTGTGCAAGATGGCCCCCGGTCTGCATACCACCTCGTGCTCTCTCCTCCATGTTCAGGAGAAAGAATAGGATGCCTTCCATCAACTACTTGACAAATGCCTTATCTTTTGCACTAATTGGACCATCTTGAACCAGTCTTTTGGCTAGATAGATGTCAGGGGCTGATTGAATTTGTGCTAAATTATCCAAACCAATTATGTTACAATAGGGCTTGGATTTTCTTGATAAGCATTAAGTCATCAGAGGTTGCCCTGGAGATGGGGGTGGGGCCAATCTCACAAAAACCACTCAGCTACCACAGCAGAGAGAGGTGACTGGAGGTTGTCAAGACAACCGTCATACCAACTGAGGGAAGGAAGAAAGAGGAAAACTAGACAGAATACTTTTGACCCCATTGTCCAATTAAGAGAGAAGAGTGGCTTGGCCTGGGATGCTGGCCATCCAAGTGAAAAGAAGTGGATAGCTTCAGAAGGTAGAGTCAAGAGGACTTAACTGCTAGATTGGGATGGGGGAGGGGTTATGTGTTAAATTTTTAAGTATGAAAAACAGGTCAGAAAGCACTGGGTATTGCCCACTTCTACTCCTAGTTTTTCTCCAGGCAGAATAAAAATCAGGACAGCGTTGAGTGGCAGGCTCAGTTCTCATCCAGTTTACCAGAGAACAAGCCTCTCTGCTTTTCAATGAGAATTCCTTCTAGACAGCAATATCAACAGGCAAGTCAGATATGAAAATACTTAATGATTGGCAATTGTTGACATTTTAAACCCAGGGAGAAACCCAATGTAAGTGTCATACCCAGAAGTTGATCATGCCATCTCAATTTGACCCCCTTACACACAAGTCAGATTAGTTTCCTCACAATCCGGACTTCTGTCTCAGGCACAATCCCCTCCTATTTTCCTCTCTAGATCCTTCTCACTGTATTAGCATCATAGATTGGAGCCTGAATGAATTCATTACTCTCAGTTTCTCTTCAGGTTGTGATCTCAGGGTTCTGAGATGGAGCCTACATTGGGCTCTGGGCTTGGTGTGGAATCTGCTTGAGATTCTCTCTCTCTCTCTCTCTCTGCCCCTCCTCCTCTCTGCTGTCTCTCAAATAAGTAAATAAATCAATAAATATATTTTTTTAAAATGTCCTCATTCAAGGAGAGACTGCTGTGGAGAGTCAGGGTACTGACTGGTGGGATGATGGAGGATAAAGTCTATTTGTTGGGATGAGAAAATCTCCTAAGCAGTCTTGGGATCTTATCTTTAAAAAAAAAAAAAAAAAGAAAGAAAAAAGAAAGAAAGAAAAAAAAAACAAGACATGGGGCACCTGGTTCTGTCGTGCCAGGTTCTGTTCTAGGACATACATACTTTGCCTCATTAATTTGAAGGTAAGTATCATCCCCATTCTCAAAATGAAGAAACCCAAATTGTGTGGGCTGGAGATTTGGAGTGAAGGAGACTACAATTTCTAAAAGGCCACTATGTGTTCCTTCACACCTTCAATGTTACAAAGTGGTCATAACAATGCTAAGATTATCACATGAATAAGAAAAATGAGACTCTGAGAGATTCAGTATTATGGACAGGTCACACGCCAAATTAGGAGGAGAGTCAGGATTCCAGCCCTGGTTTTTGTTTTCTGGATTCCCAGTCTTTTCTACCACACCATGATGTCTTTCTGGGCAATGATACCCATCATGGACTTGGGTGGGGAAATGCTGAGCTGAGCTGAGCTTTGACAGATGGAGAGAGAGTAAGAAGGTGCCTCTAGTAAGCCATCAGCACAGTCTTCTCTCCTGAATTTAAAGAAAGGTCCCAAGGGGTGCCTGGGTGGCTCAGTCATTAGGCATCCACCTTAGCAGATCATGATCAGGTCATGATCCCAGGGTCCTGGCATCAAGCCCCACACTAGGCTCCCTACTCAGCAAGGAGCCTGCTTCTCCCTCTCCCACTTCCCTGCTTGTGTTCCTCTCTCACTGTCTCTCTGTCAAATAAATAAATAAAGTGTTTTTTTAAAAGATTTTATTTATTTATTTGACAGAGATCACAGTAGGCAGAGAGAGAGGGGGAAGCAGGCTCCCCACCAGACAGAGAACCCAATGCGGGGCTCTATCTCAGGACCCTGGGATCATGACCCGAGCCGAAAAGGCCTCAACCCACTGAGCCACCCAGGTGCCCCATGCCTTTTTTTTTTTAAAGGTTCCAAGACTGCTTGGGAGATTTTCTCATCCCAACAAATAGACTTTATCCTCCATCGCCCCACCAGTCAGTACCCCTGACTCTCCACAGCAGTCTCTCCTTGAATGAGGACATTTTTTTTTTAAGATTTATTGATTTATTTACTTATTTGAGAGGGAGTGGAGAGGAGAGGGGCAGAGAGAGAAGGAGAGGGAGAATCTCAAGCAGATTCCACACCAAGCCCAGAGCCCGATGTAGGCTCGATCTCAGAACCCTGAGATCACAACCTGAAGAGAAATCGAGAGTCAGACATTCAACCGACTTTACCATCCAGGCGCGCCCGAATGAGTACACCCTTGATGACCACCGTCCATGCCTGCACACGGTCATATACCTATGGGAGGGAGCGTAACAATAGTAATAATACATGGTGTAGCTTTTCCATACACATTCCTTTTCTCGTTGGATCTTTCAGCAACTCTGAGAGATAAACAGAGCTGATCTTTTCATTCCTTCTCTGTTTATGAAGAAACTAAATCTCAGAGAGGTAAAGGGCCTGATTCAATACTGTCTGGTGCCAGAAGGGATACATATTTTCTCAATATATGTAAATGCATGCCACTGGGTGAGACTTCCTTGCAAACAAAGGAATTGGGTTGTTTTAATTTTTTCATCCTCTAACAACAGCATAACGAGTTAGGTAGTTGTTTCATGAGCAATGTTGTAGAGAAGGATGAGCATAGAAGAGGCATTGTAATTACCATCAAAACCCTCTAAAGATCCCCAGCTCTCCCATCTGCAGAGGACACTGGAGAAAGCAGCACTTTGATGTGGCTGCTCGGAATGCTAATGCAGTTATTGTTTCCCCGGGTACCTCCCAGGACCCACTGGCCTGTGTGGAGGTGCCCGCCAGGCTGCGTGCACCACAAGCTCCCGCTGTCTTTCAAGGGCAGCTTTAAGGTCATGCTATCCTCCACCAGGCTGGCACCAATTCTCTTGTCACCCTGCAGGGCCCCACACTGTCGTCTGTCAAGAGCTTCCTCCAAATTTCAATGCAGATGAAATTCACCCAGACCATGTGTGACAGCAATTTGAAAATAGCAATATGCATGGAACAAATTTGAGTTCATTCGGGGAAAAGGCACTTACGGAGAGCCTTCCATCTTCTACCCGAGAAGCTGAAAGATGATTGATTTAAGGCCACAGATAATGGGGCACTTAAAATAGAATTTAATATCTCCCAAAGATAACATATATGTTATATATATATATATATATATATATCAACACATGGTAAGTGGGAAAACATCGATCAGTGTGTTTCCCTTCTTTCGACTACTAGAAAATAATATCTTCCAAGGCAGAAACCATGTCTGCTTTATTCTTTTTATCTTTTCTTGGCACCTAGTACAATAAAAACAAATAAGTGCTATTCACTGATTCAAAACAAGTTAGTCTGTTTAAATGAAAGGAGAATGGATTTGGATTGATGCCTATGCCTGCTGCATTTCCTGTCTCTGCTCCCCCTCACCAAAAATGCAGCAACCAAGAGTGACCAAAAAGATGATATCATATAGGAAAACTGAGCAAAATTAAAAATACCTCTTTATCACTGTATCTGGCTATTTATCTGCATAAAGCATAATTAGTACGTGGTGACAGGTCATTTTATTCCAAATGTGCTCACAGTGTAATATTTGCTGAAAAGGTAAACTAAAAGCAATGTGCTTTACATGTATAAACTGTAAAAAATTTCTTTTCAAATCTATTGTGCTTCAGAAATTACTGAGTGGGAATTTTACCTGATGTTTTTGAAAAGAAGAAATTATTTTTTCAAGATTTTATTTATTTATTTGGCAGAGAGAGATCACAAGTATGCAGAAAGGCAGGCAGAGAGAGAGGGGGAAGCAGGCTCCCTGCTGAGCAGAGATCCTGATGCAGAACTCGCTCCCAGGACCCTGAGATCATGACCTGAGCCGAAAGCAGAGGCTTTAACCTACTGAGCCACCCAGGCACCCCTGAAAAGAAAAAATTAAACAACAAGTTCCAAATGATTACTTCTTCATCGAAACAACTGTTTTGTTTTGTTTTTTTCCTTAACTGTACGGGAAGGAGACATCCTGTCCTGTGTGTTAGATGAAATATCTTCACATTATGACTAGTATTTATGCCTAAAAGGCCAGTTCTCTAAAACATCCTTGTCTAATAAAAGGGATCCTGGCCACATGTTCTTAATTTGCTTTATAACATTTTAAAATCTTAACAGTAGTCAAATTGAAAATATAGAACATTCTGTAAGACTCTGCAAAAAAGTCAATGATGTAAAAAAAAAAAAGAAGTCAGTGGACTGTTTTAGATTAAAAGAGGCGAAAGCAACACAGATAAATGCAATGCACAAAGCTTCATTAGATACAAGATTGAAAAAAAAAGCTATACAATAAGACATATTGGGGACAATTGGGAAAATGTAAGTGCATTTTTCACAATAGGGAATTATTGTTAATTTTCTTAGGTGAAAGAAACGTGTGTTAGTCTTTCAACTTTATAAGCAGATTTTTAAAACTTCAAAATAAACAAATGAAGAGACAGAAAACCCCAGGTGGCAGTAAGTATGAAAGAGGAAGTGCTCCACCCTGTGTCTGAGTCTCCACCATGAGCATCTGAACAGGGCTTACCCAGGTATTAAATGTCCATACACTGCAAACGGGAAGTGTTCATGTCAAGCTTTGCTACTGTTTGAACTAATGAGTTCAAGCCCCATGTTAGGCATAGAGATTACTTAAAAAAAAAAGGAGGATGGAATTAAGCTTCAATTCCTAGAAAGAAGCCTAGTATTTACAAACAATATTTGGAATTCCTCTGTAAGAAAGATTTTGTCTCTTTTTCTCCATTTGTTTACTCTCAAAAAAAGAAAAAGAAAACAAAATCTGTGTGTGTGTGTATAAAATCAGCTGTGAATCTATAGCAAACTACTTGTGAATATAGTACCCAAGAAGTCAGCTTTAGAAACATTTATTGAGCTGCAGTTATTCAAAGGAAAGCCTACACTCAGTTCCCAGATTTTTGCTTCTAAAGAACATTCTCCCAAAAAATCAGTAAATATATATAAATATATAGAAAATATACACAGCCAGTAGATAATACCTTTAAGAAGCATGACTAGGAAAGCAAAAAGACCAGGCATTAGCTTGATGGGATCAAAGCAAAGTTTTGAGTTGTTGCTTAAAAATAGGAAATGGGAAATAAGCACATTTAAATTTTGATTACAAAGAGTAAATAGAGAAGAAGTATTTGTGCAGGAAAGCCAAAGAGAGAAAACAAAAACAAAACAAAACAACTAATGTAATCCAGTCCTCATGCAGATAGAAGGGCATGAGGCCAAGGGTATGTGGAAGGAGGAGTCATAACAAGGGAAAGGAAGAAATTCTATTGTGACAGGAAATAAAAATGCTAGGTCAGCAGCAAGTAATTATACTGATTAGAGCAGGAAGTTGAAGGAGTTATTTCCTGATCTTTTTTTATTTTCTTTGTAAAGCAGGAGATGAGTTTAGGAAACAGTTTAAAAAGCTACGGGGGGTGGGGGGGTGGGGGGGGGCCTGGGTGGCTGAGTGGGTTAAGCCTCTGCCTTCAGCTCAGGTCATGATCTCAGGGTCCTGAGATTGAGTCCCACATCAGGCTTTCTGCTCAGTGGGGAGTCTGCTTCCCCCTCTCTCTCCCTGCCTCTCTGCCTACTTGTGATCTTTGTCTGTCAAATAAATAAATAAAATCTTAAAAAAAAAAAAAAAACCTACCAGGGAAGATAGGAAAGCCAATGAAGGTTGTGAGAAGCCAGTGTTTCTGTGTAATGAAGATAATCGTTGTATACGGCTTATCTCAGGAAGCTCTCAACCTGTACACATGGGGGAGGCAGAGAGTTGAGTTGATCTAAGCATGGAGAGTTCCTCCAGGCAGGTCCTGTATTAGTTAGAGTAAAGTTTGAGCAGCTATGACCAAAAAAAACAAAAACAAAAACAAAAACCCAATACACAGTGGCTTAAATAAAATAGAAGTTTATATTCTTTCTCACTTAGTAGTCACAAGACGATAAGTCCAAGTGACCAGAAGGCTTGGATTCATGAGCTTATTCAGGGAATTAATTCCTACCATCCCATCCCCATCTGTGTTGTCAGAGTTGGTTAGCTGGTTCTTCTGTGTTCTACCTCATGAGGAGAAGAAGGAAGAAGAAGTCTGGAGCAAGGTGTTTTGTTTTTAAAAGGAAAGTAGAATTGCAGACATCACTTGCACTCATGTTCATTGCTGAGAACTTAGTCCTGTGGTCACCCCTAGCTAAGAGATGCTAGAAAATACAGAAGAGGAGATGGATTGGCACGGAGGGGAATCTGTAACCTTCAGGAGTATCAAAAAGGTCAAAGGTTAGTGGAGGGAAAGGCTGCTGGTTGAACCCTGGAGCCTGGACTGAATCAAGGAGTAAAGAGAACTTAAGAGACGAGGTCTTGGATCGAACTAGAGGTATTATGCTAAGTGAAATAAGGCAATCAGAGAAAGACAATTATCAGAGAAATGATATGAGGACACTGTGCTAGGGTAGGGGTTTGTGGGGGGAAGAGAGGGACAAAAAATGAAACAAGATGGGACAGGGGAGGGAGACAAACCGTAAGAGGCTCTTAATCAAAGGAAACAAACTTGAGGATTGCTGGGGGTGGGAGAGGAGGGATAGGGTGACTGGGTTATGGACAATTGGGGAGGGTATGTACTATGATGACTGCTGCAAATTGTGTAAGACTGATGATTCACAGACCTTACCCCTGAAGCAAATAATACGTTATATGTTAATAAAATTTTTAAAAAATAGAGAGAGAGGGGGCTCCTGGGTGGCTCAGTGGGTTAAAGCCTCTGCCTTCGGCTCAGGTCATGATCTCCAGGTCCTGGGATCAAGCCCCACATTGGGCTCCCTGCTCACTGGGGAGCCTGCTTCCTCCACTCTCTCTGCCTGCCTCACTGCCTACATGTGATCTTTCTCTGTCAAATAAATAAATAAAATCTTAAAAAAAAAAAATAGAGAGAGAGACTGGGGTCTGGATAGAACACAGCCTTTGTAGTAACAGTGAAAAGGGGACAATAGGTATTAGTGATCAGAGAGTAGGGTTTCAGATTTCAGAGGTGGAGAAGTTCAGGGTGATAACTATTTCTGGGATAGGGCCCAGGAAGTGTGTGACCAATGTGGCATGGAGATAGGGATGATAATAGGACACTGCAGAAATTTTCATTATTGACCTTTTCAGGTGTCACCTGAAAGGTGTCATAAACTGGAGTATGAAACTTTGACCAAACACCTCTTATAGGTCCTAAAATGTAAATGGATAAAGAGAAGTTAGGGACAGCACCTTGGTGTGTACCCTGACCCATTAGGTTGGCACTGCCACCAAGTGGCCAGTGGTGAGAACTACACTTGGTGTTGGACTCGCCTGGGAGGTACGCGTCTTTCCAAGACCCGGCTTTCAGTTATGGAGGTCTACCAACTCTCTAGAGTAATATTTCTGTGACAGCTTTCCAGGGAAATGAGAAATTTGCCAATCTATTAAATGAGAAGTATATAAAAGATGTAGCCTGATAAGTGATCTATCCTAGCACGTTTTTAATTTTCTCTTTGACAATTTAGGAAAAGGCTATTTTCAGAAAAATGAAAAAATGGAACTAAACATTGAAAAAGTAAGGATGCTGATACCATTCTTATAGACGACTGCATCTTCGGAAGCGTGCAGATTTCTCAGTGTGGATGGCACAGTGACATGGCAGACAACACGGATATTTACAAGTGTCATGCACATAGTCTGCTCTTCTACCTTTCACCTTTTCTTGAATAATTAAGCTTTTTTAAACTCATACATAAGGACACTGTGTGCCTTTGAAACAACCATTTGGAAGACAAAAATGAAACTAGTGAAAATTGAGAGGCACATAGTAAACCAGTGGACAGTCACCCATCTCTCCTTGACTTAATTGTGCCTTTTCAATAAAACTAGGTGAAAAGTGAAGATTGCAAGCTAAATGACTGCCTTCATTTACTGAACAAATTCAACTATTATTTACTGAGGACTTACTATGGGCCAGGTAAGTGTTTACTGTGTTCAGAGTGGTGGAGATCAAGTAATCAACAAAAGAGGCCCAAGTCCTTGTCCTCTCAGAGTTTACATTCCAGTGGACTGAGGTAGACACTACTAGCCCTGTATCACAGATGAAGAAACTGAGGTTCAGAAATACAGTATAGCAAGTAAGTGACATAATGAGGCTTAAGGCACATGACTGTCCTACAGTAAAACCTGTGTTTGTTATCGCTATCCTACAAGCAAGTACCTCTGTCTCATTTGTCAGCCCCACAGATTCTACCATAATGGTCTTTACAAAGGCTTTCTGACACACACAATATCCTTGGCACCTAAAATATCTCTCGAAGCTCCCCTGATGAGAGTCGGACTTAGCTAGAGGCCTCCACATTCCTGTGAATGTCCTTTTATGACACTATTAGCTGCATTATATTGAAACTGACCCACATGTACATCTGTCCCCCCTCAATGGATCATGAGTTCCTTGAGTTCCCTGTGTCTTACTTATCCTTGTGCCCAGCAGCAGCTCAGGCACTGGCAAGAGCAGGAAGCAGTGGCAGAGAATGTACAAAGACTAGCGTCTTGGAAGTGCTCATTGGCTTGCAATCTCTGTCCACCTCACCCCCATTACTATATCCTGACAGATTCCTTATAAATTCTTGTTCACCTGAATTTGTTTGATTTAGTCTGCAGAGGGAGCAGAGTTGTGAAAGGAAAGAGAGCCAGGGGCGCCTGGGTGGCTCAGCGGGTTAAAGCCTCTGCCTTCAGCTCAGGTCATGATCCCAGGGTCCTGGGATCGAGCCCCGCATCGGGCTCTCTGCTTGGCTGGGAGCCTGCTTCCTCCTCTCTCTCTCTGCCTGCCTCTCTGCCTACTTGTAATCTCTATCTGTCAAATAAATAAATCTTTAAAAAAAAAAAAAAAAAGAAAGAAAGAGAGCCAGACTAAGAAGCTCAGCCTTGCAAGTAGATATATTTCATTATTCCCATGAGTACAATACCTCCAAATAGACTTAGGCATGAACCCCTCAACTATCACCTGATAAAGTACTTTCTTATATTTAACCTATATTAATAAAATGTATAGTTACCATTTGTTTACTTCATAGAGTGGGTAGGGCAAGTTTTATTTTCCTTACTTTATCCATGATGAAGTTGAGACTCAGAAACATTAAATGACCTTCCACGCAGTGCAAAATGTACAAAATAAGTCCTTAGACTGGGTTCCAGTTCATGACTAGATTCATACCTAGATCTGTCTTCCTTATCGTGTTGTTCTTCTAATTTTTTCAAGATTATTTATTAAGTTATTAAGACTGGTTTTAGGGGAATTTGGGTGGCACAGTCGGTTAAATGTCTGCCTTCAGCTCAGGTCATGATGGTGATGTCCTGGGATGGATCCTCACATGGGGCTCCCTGCTCAGCGGGGAGCCTGCTTCTTCCTCTGCTTCTCCCCCTGCTCATGCTCTCTCTCTCTCTTTTTCTCTCTCTCAAATAAATAAATAATCTTTTTTTTAAAAAAAAGACTGGTTGTGAATGATCCTCTGAATTTTAACATCAATTCTGCTATAAACATGTTTTGTAATTTGGAATTTGTCAAATACCTCATGCCTTTTTTTACTGTTTAGTACAGTTGTTTTTGCTCAGTACACAAGGACGATATACCTTTGAAATAAAAAGAGATGTGAGCACCTGGATGGCTTAGTTGGTTAAGCAGCCGACTCTTGATTTTTGGCTCAGGTCATGATCTCAGGGTGGTGAGACTGAGCCCAGCATGGGGCTCACGCTGGGCACGAAGTCTGTTGAAGATTCTCTGTCTCCCCCTTTCCCTCTGCTCCTTCACCCCCACTCCCATGTGAGCATGCACTCTCTCTCACTTAAAAAGAAAAAAAGAAAAGAAAGAGTGAGACAGAGATGAAATTTGCTACGATTGAGAAACAAATAGTTAACCAGTGAATTGTCTTCAATCTCCCTATTGGATTTATGGTAACTCTTTACTAAAATTGGGATAGGGATAAACTAAATCATTTTCTGATATCTGTGTCAGTAAAATGAAGAGTATTTATATAATTTTTTTAAGATTTTGAGGCACCTGGGTGGCTCAGTGGGTTAAGCCTCTGCCTTCAGCTCAGGTCATGATCCCAGGGTTCTGGGATCGAGCCCCAAGTTGGGCTCTCTGCTCCGTGGGGAACCTGCTTCCTCCTCTCTCTCTGCCTGCCTCTCTGCCTACTTGTGATCTCTGCCTGTCAAATAAATAAATAAAATCTTTAAAAAAAAGATTTTATTTATTTATTTGAAAACGAGAGACCATGAGTGGGGAGGAGAGGGAGAGGGAGAAGCAGACATACACCCCCACCCCCACCCCCCCACTACCCCACCCCCACACCCACCCCTGCTGAACAAGGAGCTGAAGCTGGGCTTGATTCCAGGACTCTGGGATCATGACCTGAGTGAAAGGTAGAGGCTTAACTGACTGAGTTACCCAGGCGCCCCAAGCATTTGTAAATTATTAAGACAACAATTTGAAAATATAAATGCTATAGATTAAAAAATGTGAGCTTTTAAGCAGTTCATAATTTCTCTTAAAAATGAGCTCTGTATAGGGGTGCCTGGGTGGCTCAGTTGGTTAAGTGGCCGCCTTCAGCTCAGGTCATGATTCCAGGGTCCTGGGATTGAGCCCTGCATCGGGCTCCCTGCTCAGCAGAGAGTCTGTTTCTCTCCCTCTGCCTGCCACTCTGCTTACTTGTGCTCTCTCCCTATCTGTCTGTCAAATAAATAAATAAAATCTTTAAAAAAAACTTTTTTAATTAACTCCGTATAATTACAGCAATGAAATTAAGAGTTGGATTTTTCCAAGAACAAAACAAAAAAACAAAATCCCTAAGATTGCAGAAAAATGGAGCACATGCAAAATGAATTCCCCAATTTTCTACCCAAAGCTGGACAGGGTGAGGTTGTTCCTGCTGGTGATGGACTTACTAGGGTAGATCCCCTTGCAAAAGATTCTTTTGTGTATCCAGACTGCTAAATTTACCATTGAGCACATGTCTGCTAGTACATTTCTATACAACCAGTTGTAAGTTTGCACATTTATGATTCATGAGCAGTAACATATACGTTCAGACTTGTGCTAAAGAAACACAGCCAAGCGGTTGCTTTGCATACATTTGTACTGTGAGATGACATGTTTTCTTTCTACCCTCTTCTCTGCTCACTCTCTGAAACCAAGCTCAAACCACCACAGCTGAGTCTCTCCCTCACAGTTAGTCATGCCTTCTCCTGTGCTCTCAGAGAATGTCTGTGTACATGTGTGTGCATGTGTGTGTATGTGTTTTCATGAAGCTCATTGGATGGGGTTATAAAATGGTAAAACCTTAGAATTCTAAGCTTCCAACCCCTAGGAAGATACTCATGATGAAGTATCATGGTACCTACATTTCTTCTCTGTTTCTATTTTGCACCTAATCTTGAAGGCAAACACTCTCATCCCTTCCCCATAGGATGACCAGGACACATAGTTGGTTGTCCCGGGCACTCACAACACTGGCATTAGACACTATGAATAATCCCACTGGAACAAAGGCATTAAGTGGAATTGTCCCAAGAAAACTGAAATACGGGGTAACCTGAGCAGTAAGTAGTATGCACTTCTCAGAGCATTTTAGAAGTCAATTATCTCTATAAACTCTGGACTCAAAGTGAAACTTGAGCAAGTGGATTAACTGAGACTGAAAATCGGGTCCTGGTATTTC
Organism: Meles meles; assembly: GCF_922984935.1. Classification (NCBI taxonomy): domain Eukaryota; kingdom Metazoa; phylum Chordata; class Mammalia; order Carnivora; family Mustelidae; genus Meles; species Meles meles. Next base: position 31,965,787 of record NC_060070.1, read on the forward strand.
CATCTCAGCCCAGGGAGTGCTGAATACATGGCAGACAGTTACTGAACCTGCTGCAACAGGAGAAATATCAAACAGATTAAACCAGGGTCAGTTTACTTAAATTCCCTTGATTAAAATTTTTTATGAATTCTTGAGGATAGAGTTGGATATGAACTCCTATGCCTGTTTCTATATTATATGCAGTTCACCACATACAGTTACGTTTAGGGTAACTGATCAGTAGACAGTACGCAGTTCTCATCCCAAAGATTAAAGGCAGTGGTTCACAGTAAAGCTCCACTTGTGTTTTTTCAAATAGCAAAAGCAAGACTGAGGATTCTCTACCTCACTAACCAGTCAAAGTTCTGATCCCCAAAATTACCTTTTTCAGGAATATAGAATTAATATATTTTTCTTCCATCCGAAAATATATATATTATGCCTCCATTTCACATTGTACTATAATTGATGCTTATTTTTCCCCACAAGATTCCAAATATCCCTCTTATTGGAAAGGATGATATCTTGTTCATCTTTTTATTCCTAGTGCTTAGCATAATTACCAGTGTGTAGTAGATGGATCGGCTGGTTGGTTGAATGGCTAATTAGCTGTCTGGTTGATTTTCTAGTTAGTTGCTTGTTTGGTTGGTCGATTTCCAGTTAGTTGGTTGACTGGCTGGTTGGCTGACTGGCTGATTAGTTGGCTGGTTGACTGGTTGGTTGGCTGACTACTTGGTAGATGAGTGGGTTGGCTCTGTGGCTGAATGGCAGGTTGGTTTATATCTAGCTAGCTAACTGGTTGTTTGATCAACTTTTGCAATTTTCCATTCTAAAAATTTCCAAAAGTTTATACTGACACAACTTTATTATATCACAAAATCCCAAAAAAAGCAAGTTAAGGTTAAGTAGCTGATTATAACTCCCTTGGTCAGGAAATTATAAGCACTTCAAGGTGTGATATCCCATTTTTATTATTGGCCTAGCTCTGACAGTATTTTTCAGGGCTTGCCAAATGCACACAAGATATGATTGAAAGATTATTGAGCAGAATATTGTCAAGTTCATCACTTGTCTTTCTACCCTTATAGATTAAGTTCTTCAAGTCTCTGATCATTTTGTCATTGGATATGGGTGTCTTTAAGCATGCCTTTAAAAAGTACCACTTAAATACCTTAAGGAAAATAATGAAGATTTAATACACTTTAGTTAATAGATAACACCTTACTATAGACCAACCAGTCATGGGCAAATATAGTAGAAAGAAAGAAGTTCACCTAAGAGAAGGAAAATGCATAAAATTTCAACTGATTTTTCATTTCGTCTTTACACATCCTAGGTCATAGCCATCTATATTTTTGCATGTACCTTATTGCCACTAGTGAGTTTTGAACACAAGCACCTGTGAGTGTTTGAAATAAATGCATATGCCAAGGCCCCTTACCATAAACAGATCTCAACAATGATGCATAGTTACCAAAATAAATAAAAAGGGAGTTGTTACTTATCTGTTTCCTAAAACCTATACTTTTTTTTTTTTTTTTTGGTGCTTGACATTGTGGCTAAGCTTGAAAAAGAGCTCTCCTGTATGTGCTCTACATTTTTCAAAAATAATGAGAAATAGGGATTAACCAGTGTTTCGGGTAATTCATTCTCATTTTTTATTCCAACATGGTTTCTGAGTAACTTTAATAGTAAATATTAGATAGGTGATTTTAAAAAACAATGAAAGTAATTAAAAATTGATCAATTTAATTTATTGGTCATTTATTTAAAAATAAATGTTCATCTACTGATTATAAAATCATTCTGAAATATGGCTGGCATCAGCAGTGGAAAATAGCTTTTAATCATTAAGAAACTTGGAGCTGTACAATACAAGTCATTGATGGGAAATTCAGCAGCCTTGAGAAAGTAAATGGGGACTTACTAATAAGCAAAATTTTAGAGAGTCTAATTAAGGCTTGAAAATCATTGCCAATTGTTACAAGAGTTCGTTTCAGGTTTCTTAATAGCAAGTCTAGGATTTACATAACTGCCCTTAATTAAGATATTATGATATAAAGGTACAAAAACGAAATGAGTTTGGGAAGCAATGGTTACTGCAGTCCTTTTCAGAGCCTTTATCATGTCAATGTGCATTATAACCCTCTAAGAGGAGTGAGGAGTCATATAACATATGTTGTGTCCCAAGCCCTTTTCCACTCCATCAGTTATCTATTGCCACAATAATTCTGGGTGGCAAACCATATCGAATTCAGTGGCTATAAACAATCATTTATTTTGACAGATCTATAGTTCAGCTGATGTCTGCTTCCAGCTAGATAGCTGTGGATCCAGGTGCTCCACGCTTCTCTCACCCTCTTCAGCCTAGCAGTTCAGGCAGAACATGTTCTCAGGCAGTAGCAGAGGGACAAAAGAGGCAATGAAAAGGTAAGACATCTCTTAAGTTGTAGTCTGAGAACTGTCACACTACCTCTCTAATCTAAAGTCAACCAGACGAAGCAAGCTACAGGGCCAGACCAAAGAAAGGGCGATGGAATATTCTCTGTCCACAACGAGGTCATTGCAAGATAGTGGATCCAGGAGGGATGAAGGACCTGGACCAGTAACTCAACCCATCACAACCATAAAACCCTCTGTTTACAGGTAACTTGATGGGATTATTGTTGTACAGAACACACTTGCAGAAACACTGAACGATCTCATTGATATTGATGCTATGCTCCTGTGAGTGGGCATGTAATGACATAAGACAGTAACACCCTGAGACACAGCAGTCTGAGAGTTTTAAAACATCATGATCTACATAAGCATCCCCTAGGAGATTCCTAGCAAAGAGACAGACATTCTGTTGGTGGGGCTTTAAAAGCCCTCCCACTGTCACAGATAGCTAGGAATTCAACCTCTAGAGTGAACATGAGCATAGTGAGTTCTGTTTGGGAAGACAGCACTTCTTTGAGAATACTGAGCATTTCCAGAGCATTTCAGCCAGAATACTGTTAAGCATTTTGGAGGGAGGCAGATCCTCCCATAGAGTGAAAGATTAGAACTCAGTTCTCAGAGCCTGAGCTTTGAGAAAATGTCGAGCCTTTTTACAACGGATGCCTCCAGATGCAAACTGCAAGACAAATCTCATCCCACCCCCGCCTTGAGTTTACTTGAAAAAGACTCAGAATCTGGTCAAGGATAATAAAGTTGTACAGGGAAATAAACTTCAAGAATTTACTCTGGAGAACATGTAAAGTATATGAACTCAGGAGACTGCATTTTTATATTAACAGAGAAATAGTGAATGCTTTTCAACAAGGATATTGCAGTAGAAGTTTCAGTAACAGGTAAGAATTAGCCCAAGAGATGGATGAGGTGGGGGTTTTTTCCCTCTTTCCTCAAAGGTGCCCGGATAAAATCTCCTGTGTCACATTTGCTAATAATCACACACCCTTCTAGGATCGTGACTGCTAAATCTCCCACTTTGAACTCTCTTTATGTTCTTTTTAAATTCCATTTCCTATATTCCTCCCCTTGGCTTCTTTGTAAGAGATTTTAGAACACATACTCATTTTGAGGCTATATATTTTTACATAGAACATTAGGGTAAGTTCCAGTTCTAAAGTTTATAATCAGTGACTCCATACTTGCTTTTAAACATTCTGATCTGTTGAATTTTGGAGCCAATTTCTTTACTCTCTCAAGGTCTTTTTTTTTTTTTTTAAATATGTACATACATGACATTTCACCATGGCACTCTGACCACCGAGGTTCTAGAAGGAGGAGGATTCTGAAAGATGCTGTAATCACCGTTAATCATCATAGGGACCACTTACTGAGCACTTACTACGTGCCAGGCATGGTTTAAGTGCACTTGCATATGCCATCACAATGAAGCCTCACAGCATCCCTAGCAGGGAAACACTTAATAGTCCTCATTTTACAGAAGGGCCAACTAAGGATGGGAGACATTAACAAACCTGTCCAAGGTCAAACACCTAATAGTAAATTATGAGGCTGGGATGGAATCAGGGCTGACTTGTCTTCATAACCTTGTGAGGTTCTCTTGGGTAAGAAATGACCCAGGTCCCGTTTTATAAATGTCACCTCATTTGCTAAGTAGCAACTGATCAGATCTGATGGGTAGGAAAGCATGAAGCTCATGGTCACTATGAAGCAGCTTTGTCGGCTTGAGTTTATAATTTGGGAGCTACCGAAGAGATTTAATCAGGCTACGTCAAAGTTTCTGAAAAGAAACTAGCTCCTCCGTGTTATTGTAAGTTTTGCCTCCCTCCTTCCCTCCCACCTTTCCTTTGAATCTTTGGGACATTAACAAACATTTGTTGGGGGGAAAAAAAGGCAAGTCAGAATTCTATTCCCTCTCTTCAGCTGAAAACATCTACAAATGTCCACAGGAACATGATTACCCTTCACTAGAAAACATAGCTCTGCCAAGAGCAGAGACGTTTTAACATTGCATTCACTAGGGCTTCCCAAGCTCCTTCCTAGAAGATCTCAGGGCACACAGAAGGTGCTCAATAAAGGTGCTGATTGAATTAAGTGGCTTTAAGTGGCACCTGTAAACCCCCTGCTTGGGGGTGAGGCCATCTCTTTCTCCTGGCACTCCCTTTAGAAGTGGAGGTAGGGTTTGGCTCCAGATCTGTCTTAGCCCGCGCTCCCGATCCAGACCCTCCCACTCCTCCCCACCTTCCCCCAGAGGGACGGCTGCCCGGGGTGGCTTTGCATCGAGGACCTGTCCGCTAGGTCTCCAGTCCCCGCACAGAAGGGCGTTCGGGCCGCTTGCCGCCGTGTCACTCCAGGGGGAGGACAGTGAACCCTCAGGTGACGTTTCAGCTGGCCGGAGCTCGGAGCTCGGAGCCACCGGAGCCTAGAGTGGGCGCGTCCGGGGTGCTGGGGTCCGCGTTGGGGGACTGTCCCCGCAGGCTCAATCCCGCTGCCCCTCCCAAAGGGAGGGTTCACTACAGGTGTCCGATCTCAGTGAGCATCTTCTCTCCAGCCCGGGAAGGTACAGAGTGTGCTTCTGTGGCGGCGCCTGAGGGGAGGAGCGGGGCGCGGGGCGGAGGGGGGTTGGGGGGACGACTAGTTTCCATACTCAGTGAAGAAAATGGAAACAAAAGTAGGAAAAGAAAGGCAGTATGGCTTTCAGGGAGGCAGCAGCCTCAGCTCAGACAGGTGGAGCGCACGGAGCTTGTCTCTAAAAAGGGTGGAATAGAGTGGCAAGAGCAAGGCATTGATTCCTGGGTGGTTTTCCTATCAGGATGCCTTTTCTGAACTAGAAAGGCCAAGGACAGTTCCACACCCTTGGTAGGTCTCCCTCTCAGCCTCTGCCCCTGTCGTGTTTGCTCACCGGTTTGGGCAGCCTTCTGTGAGCCCCCTCCCCACTTGGCTAACTTTAAATTACTCATAGATCACAGGAGGTGCACAGGGTCTTCTGAACTCCCCTGATGGCCTCCCAGTTAGCAGGGAACTGGGTTGAGAGGGAAGGAGGGAGCCTAGATTTTGCACATCAGTCTGGGGCTTCTTAGAGCCTTTGAGAAATTCTTAAAGTTCTTTCTTTAGCAGTGACAGAGCAATGTGATTTCTTATGCTTCTTAATAAGGTTTTGCCCCAAAGTCTGGTATCTTCATTTGTAGTGGAATCTTCTTATTAAAACGTCCCTGAAGCTACTACTAAAGAATCAGGCAGAAACACAGAATTGTTTCCACTTGAGGTATGCACGGAAATTTCACTGAATTTAGCTCAGCACAGATTTGCAGGTTGGGGTATTTTCAGTGAATGTTTTCTAACTTTTTAATATTGCATTTTCTACTTAAATATATTTGTTAGTATAATATAGTGGGTGGAGATGGGGGAAGGGGTGCTCACTGGCTGGATATGACTGGGTTGGGTTGGTAACCCATTATTTGTGTTTCATTTGGATCATGACATCTGTTTAATGTCACCATTGAAGTGGCCTTTTGCAGAGCAGACATGTCCTCATCTATCATCTCGGGCCATGACAAGATAATTACAAGGGCAATATTGTTAGACTCTTAGCTTAGAACTAGTTGTTACTCGGCCCAAAGCAATCCAATTCCAAGAAAGAGTTTTTCGAGCCTAGGGAATAAAGTACCATCAATAGACCACCTAATGTTTCTGAAATATTAATATAGACTGTTAAACAGAGATCAAGTTGGGAAAGAAAACCATAGGCACTTCAAAGAGGAGGCAGGAATAGTCCTGTGGGTCCAAGATGCTGTTAGAGAACCAATTCTATTTTTAGTACCTGCTTAACTTTTCCCAAACACCAAAAATGGATTTTGGGGTGAGATCTATTGCAGTGAGAAGTCCAGTATCAATCAAGAAGTGAGCCTTTAGCACTTAGCACAAGTTATGAGCTAAATGTATAAGGTGCTGTGGTTATCCCAGTGGACACCCCAAGCTTCCCAGCTTACTAGGTTAGTCCCAGAGTAGGATACTGGGCTTTCTCTCAGAAGGACATTTGGAAGCCCATTAGACCTGATGGGTGGGGCAGTGTCTAGTCAGAGGTCCTAGGTGCCTTAGGGAGGACAGTCACATCTCACATGCCACAAAGTCAAAAGATAGAAAATACTTCCGCGCCTTGAAGACACTGCCTTTCTCCATGACACCCTCTCCAGGACTATGACACTCCCTTCTGTAATCCACAGAGAAGGAACCAAAAGCTGTCACTTATCTTCTGTCTCACAGTTACTCACCCCCAAAACTTTATACATTTATTTTTAACATTCTGATCCTCAGAAGTGAAATGAAATGAAATATGGATAGGGGAAACTGAGGAAAGCTGGAGATGGGGAAAGATCGAGGTGAGGTGGGAGGAGACTTCTTTGTGCTTCAGGGGAGAAGAAAAGAAAAGAAAGAACTTTTGTCAAGAGCCTACTCTGTTAAGCAATGTCTGAATGCTTCATTTCATTAAATCTTTGCAAGAAATATGTCAGGTAAAAGGTAGCACTCTGATTTCACCAATGGGGAAACCATCACTGGAGAAAATGAGGCTTGGAGAGGTTGGTGTCTAGCGGAAGTTACACAGCTAGAAAGTAATAAGACTAAGACTGGACCTTAATATTACTGCCTGATTCCTCCAGAGAAGTAAGCATGCTTTACCTGTGAGGGCAGGTGAGAAAAGCCAGAATGGCTCTGCTCTTCCTATCTATCCACCTCCCAGCTTTCTTTGGGAGTTGGAGCTTAGGCTAAATATGCCAAAATCTATGCCCCAGGGACATGTATGGACACAGGTCTCTTGCAGAAGAGGTGGACCCCAGAGGCTGCTCCCCTCTCTTCCCCATCCTTTATCTCCTTCCCTGCTCTCATTCCTCTTTACCCCAAACTGCCAAATGCTGAGGGTCCTGAAACATTAGCACATGCACTTTTTCTCCCTTGTGGTCCCACATTCTCGCCTCACACTGGGTTTCTTCTTTCTATTCCACACCAAAATATTGGGGATGTTACAAAGATCTCTACAAATAAAGCAGGACATCTACACTTAAGGATCCAGATGAGGCATGGCTTTAAAGTCTGCAGAATCCAAGACCTGCCATTTCCCCCAAGCAGCTGGATCCCCTGGTGAGGGTGGGGAGGGGGAGGGGTGGTGAATGGGAATGCTCAGCCAGAATTAGGGGTCCCTTCATCTTGGGAGAGGGCAGGAGGGAAAAGCAAAAGGAGACAGAGAGAAGAGAGAGAATGAGTCTTATCTAGGCAAAACTGCATGACTATAGAGAAGTGCTTAAAAATTAGATTTGACTGTGTAAAATTAGAGCTGACAAAAAATTAGTGCTGGCTAAATAACAGTCCTTTTACAATTTCTTATGGCTTGCAGCTAATTACCATGCAGCACAATAACAACTATGTATTTCATTAAATACACATCAGAGTAACTTTGGTACATTTAATTTAATTAAATAATGAAAGAATTCTTAACTCTTTCTATATACTCATCGTTTTAAAATGTTATTTAAATTCCAGTTAGTTAACATACAGTGTAATATTGGTGTCAGGTGTACAACATAGGAATTCAACACTTCCATACAACACCTGGTGCTCATCACAAGGGTGCGCCTTAATCCCCATCACCTATTTCACTCATCCCCGCCCCCACCTCCCTTCTGGTAACCATCAGTCCGTTCTCCATAGTTAAGAGTCTGTTTCTTGGTTTACCCCCCCACCTCTTCTCCCTTTGCTCATTTATTTTGTTTCTTAAATTCCACATATAAGTGGAATCATATGGTATTTGTCTTTATCTGACTGACTTATTTCACTTAGCATAAAACTGTCTAGTTCCAAACACGTTGCTGCAGATGACAAGATTTCATTCTTTTTTATGGCTGAGTAATATTCCACACTGTGTGTGTGTGGAGATATATAGCTATAGATACAGATGTATATATCTATATGTATAGATATATACACATATAGATACATACACATACACACACCTCACTTCTTTATCCATTTGTCTATCGATAGACATGGGCTATTTCCATAATTTCGCTATTTTGTAGATAATGCTGCTGTGAACATCAGGGTGCATGCGTCCCTTTGAATTAGTACTCTTGTATTCTTTGGGTAAATACCTAGTAGCACAATTGCTGGAGGGTAAGGTACTTCTATTTTTCACTTTTTGAGGAAACTCTATACTTTTTTCCAGTGTGGCTGTACCAGTTTGCATTCCCACCAACAGTGGAAGAGCGTTCCCCATTCTCCACAGCCTCACCAACACCTTTTGTTTCTTATTGTTTTATTTTAGCCATTCTAACAGGTGTGAGGTGATAGCTCATTGTAGTTTTGATTTGCATTTCCCTGATAATGAATGATGTTGAGCAACTTTTCATGTATCTATATGTCTTCTTTGGAAAAATGTCTATTCACATCTTCCCATTTCTTTATGGGATTATTCATTTTGGGGGGTGCTGAGTTTTGTAAGTTCTTTATAGATTCTGGATACTAACCCTTTACCAGGTATGTCATTTATAATATCTTCTTCCATTCCATAGGTTGCTTTTAGTTTTGTTTGTTTGTTTTTTAAATTTTATTTATTTATTTGACACAGAGATCACAAGCAGGCAGAGAGAGAGAGAGAGAAGTAGGCTCCCCCGCTGAGCAAAGAGCCTGATATGGGGCTTGATCCTAGGACCCTGAGATCATGACCCGAGCTGAAGGCAGAGGCTTAACCCACTGAGCCACCCAGGTGGCCCCTGCCTTTAGTTTTTATATTGTTTCCTTTGCTGTGATTATTTCCTTTTCTTTTTATTTTGATGTAGTCCCAACAGTTCATTTTTGCTTTGGTTTTCCTTGCCTCAGGAGACATATCTAGAAAGAAATTGCTGCAGTCAATGCCAAAAAAGTTACTGCTTGTGCTCTCTTCTAGGATTTCTCTGGTTTCAGTCTCATATTTGGGTCTTTAATCTGTTTTGAGTTTATTTTTGTGTATGGGTAAGAAAGTGGTCCAGTTTCATTCTCTTGCATTTTGCTGTCCAGTTTTCCCAACATCATTTGTTGAAGAGACTTTTTCCCATTGTATATTCCTTCTTGTTTTGTCAGAGATTAATTGGCCATGTAGTTGTGAGTTCATCTCGGTGCTTTCTATTCTGTTCCATGGATTCATGGTCTATTTTTTTTGCCAGTACCATACTGTTTTGATCACTACAGATTTGTAATATAACTTGAAGTCTGGTATTGTGATGCCTCCAGACCTGCTTTTCTTTTTCAAAGTTGCTTTGGCTATTTGGGGTCTTTCGAGGTTCCTTACAAATTTTAAGATTCTTTGTTTGAGTTCTGTGGAAAATGCTGTTGGTCTATATACTCATACCTAATAGAATTGCTCATAAGCCCAAGAATCTGGCATGTTCATCCATTGCAATAAACACACTATAGTATGTTTATTTTGTGACTCTAACCATTCTGAAAGAAATAGACGGGAAGAAGAAGTTTTATCCTTAGGGATTTATAGTAAGCATCTAAAACACTGGCAAAGCTTTTGCCACAATGAACTCTAGTCTCATACATTCAGCAGCTCATTGCCACAATTTTGAAGTATGTAAGTACTATTGGGTTCTAAAGTCATCAAAAACATGAAGTCTCATCAACTGGTTCCCACCTTGCTCTAAATATATCCAATGTCCCAAGCCTTTTAAAAATCTAAGCTACTCATTTTATAATGCTCTGATCACTCATGTTCATTAAGATGGAATTTAATTCTGGGTTTTTTTAACCCTAGAACTTGCATATAAACTTGCATTAAAAAATGCCTTTTAAACTTGAAAATGTACAAAAATATCATGTATCACCACTCTTTTTTAAAAGTCTAGGTAGGTGTTTTCCTCCAACAGAATTATTCAGAAATTTAAAAGAGAAGTTTCTCTTTTTGGTAGAACACATACATAAAAACAACTTTTCAATAGAAATCGTATAAAATTAACTATTAAGGCATTTCATTGTGTAAATTCTACCTAAAATATTTTATATTTTCAAAATCTAGGAGGGAATTTATGCAGTTTGTTCTTTATAAAGAGCTTCTGAGATTTTCTCAAGGTGTTTCTTGGTCCTTTTCAAAGAGCAATGACAAGGATAATCCATTAACCCAATGTCCCAGAGGCTCTTTGGAGCAGTTTGGGTCCCTGAAGGGAACATTTCAGGGAAACTGTGTCTATTGCTTCCCGCATCTTTTCAGTAGAGGTCAAAAACTGACCACACAGCCTTGGAGGCACACAGAAATAGGTTCAGTTTCCCCCTACCACTCATTACCAGGGTGAATTGCGCGATGTCCTTGTCCTCTTAGCCTCTGCATCCCCATTTGCAGAATGAAGATGATAGTAATATGTGCTATGAATATGATTGTAAGAATTGAGATACCTAAAGTGCTGAGTACCATATCTGACACATTACACATATTCTACAAATTTGCTTATTATTATAATTGACACTTCTGTGTGTTGGTTTTCACGTCTTCCCCCTTTACATGAAAATCTAGGCAGTAATTTTAAATTTCAGGTGTATTTCTGTACATATGATCTTGGAACCCTCCTTGACCATTGTAGATGTTTATTTTTAACAAATACTTTATGTTTATTTTTCTCATTGGAGTCACAGGTGTGTTTGTGAGTGTGACTGCACATGTGTGTATGTGTAAACATCCATCTAGCTCTTGGAGACATAAAGCCTGGTCTCTTCACTGACTGATAAATACCTTGAGACTTTAATCTTAGCCTTTAACTTTAGTCATGCATAAATATTTATTATGGTCATTCTTGGAGAGAAATCCAGTGTGTCATTTATTATATTAAAAAAGTTATAGGGGTGCCTGGGTGGCTCAGTAGATTAAAGCCTTTGTCTTCGGCTTGGGTCATGATCTCAGGGTCCTGGGATTGAGCCCCTCATTGGGCTCTCTGCTCGGCAGGGAGCCTGCTTCTCCCTCTCTCTCTCTCTGTCTGCCTCTCTGCCTACTTGTGATCTCTGTCTGTCAAATAAGTAAATAAATTCTTTTAAAAAAAGTTATAGATCTAATGATAGCCACTTGTGCCTAAAACAACCAGCTGTTATATGCCAAAAAGAAAAAAAGAAGGAAGGAAGGAAGGAAGGAAGGAAGGAAGGAAGGAAGGAATTGTGTGTCTTCAGCTAGCCCATCCTGACTCTCATTGGTCCTTGAGAGTCAAAAATGAGAGGCAGATTAGTCAAGGATGAAGGGTAAAGTCTTTCTGTTCTGTCTCCACCTATGACAAATGCTGTTGGTTGATTATTTTCTTCTTGCATTAAGTTTATGTGGCTGTGTGCATCAGGTGAGTCTACGTCCATCCCTAGCCCTAGGATGGGCAGGGGGGGAAATCTAGATTATTTTAGACCAATCACTGTAATTGTGCTCCTCTTACTGTTTCTTAGTATAGCAATGAACAAATGGCACTGTTCCAGTCATTGATGCTTGTGGGGAAGTCTGCAGGAGAGGCTGCTTGGGAAGGACTGCACGTTCTCCATCACTGTCCACAAAGAAGGGGTGGCTTATTTTCTGGTCTTTGTGCTTATATGAGGATGTGATGTTTGGAGCTGCTGCCTCCTTCTTGTAACCCTGAGGGGACCAGCCTTGGAGAAAGGCTTACCTGAAGAGGGAGCTGCAGTGGAGAAAGATGGAAAGAACCTAGAAACTGATGTCACTGTTAGGTCATCGAAATAATCTTGGAACCACCACCATGTCTCTGGACGTGTCTGCTATGTTTAAGCTATTTGAGGTTGGTCCTTTTCAAACTGGAAGTTGAAGGCATTCCAAGTGATTTACAAACCAGCCAAGGAAAACCAAACCAGAAATGTCTTGCAAGAAGCTATCCCTTGGGAGATCAAATAGGTTAAATATTCTGTCTACAGCTGCCTTTATTCAAGGAATGCACATTGTCTCTAGTGATTGTTAACCTTATTTTAATACTTTTTTTTAAAAAGACTAACCCTCTCTAGGCTTGTTAATCTCTTTTTCCTTTTATTTGACTTCATTGTTGGCTTGCAAATATGAAAAATACATATTATCTTTTGTACCCACATAGAATTTTTTAAGTAATTTTTATTTTTACATGTTTTATGCCAGTGATATGAATTGTACTCTCATTCGTGTGTTTATTTATCTAGTTTTTATCATGTTTCCTTTTTATCTCTTTTTATACTTTTGCTCATTTTTCCTGTGTACTGTCTTGATCTCTTTTGCTTTCAGTATAGTTTATCTTTCAAATACACATGTTTCCACTTTCAAAAGAAGCATGACATAGTGGAAAAAACACAAAATTTTGTGTCAAATTTTGGTTAAATACTGGTTCTGCCACCCACTTTTTGTGGGCCTTTGGGCCAATTCCTTACCTACAGAAAAGGAATGGCAGGGAACCCAGAATGTATTTAGCTGTAGAACCAACCCCAAGATCAGTGTAAGGATTAGGATGGCATGCTAGAGGCCCTGAAAATTTGTAATTACATACCTATCAAAATTGGAAGAGGAAGAGGGAAAGAAGATGGGAGGTTTCTTGTGTGATACATGTGAGTCAAAGAATAATTTACCCAAGCTGACAAAACAAGTATTTAAAATATAAAAGCCAATAAAATGTACAAAGCTAAAAACTAAAAATATAACATGTTGGCCCAAAATGCAATAAAGAGGACAGGCCAGTTACTTAAAGGCAAAGGGAAGAGCAAGTTGTGAAGATGCAAAGACGGAGCAGATTGTGGCCGATTCCAAGACCTGAACAAACACTGTGGGAGTAGCAGGTACACAAGCTGAGGCAGGAGAGAGAAGCACAAGTCTGTCATCTAGCCGGGGGGCAATGTGGAGGCATTAAAGGGTATGTAAGCAGACAAATTATATCATCTGTTTAGTACTGGCTGCAGAGGGAGCAAGACAAGAGGCAAGGAAGCCAGTTACGAAGTTATTCCAGTAACAGAGACAAAAGGTGACCTACAGCATCCAAAGGCAGCATAGTAGCATTGAGGCTAGAGCAACGTGGGTGGATCTGGGGAGAGGAAGAGAATGGAGAAGATCTGCTTCCTAATTAAACAGCAGTTAAGAGTGAAGGTGAAGACAATGCCAGGTGTGCAGCCCGGCCAGCTGGGCGGAAGTGGTGCTCTCCTTGCAAATAAGGAACACAGGAGAAAGAGCAGTATATGGAGGATGATTAAATTTTGTTCTTAATGTATATTATTTGAGGTGCCTGTGGGAAATCCAAGGGTGATATTCAGGACTAAAGACAGAACTCTAGAATTGAAACACGCAGTGCAGAGTGCTGACTAACAGTGCACGATCCAAGGCCAGGCTGTCTGGCCAGTTCCTGACTCTGCACTTATCTGTAAAATAAGATCAATAATAGTTCTACCTCACAGGCTCGCTGTGACGATTAAACCACTTAATACCAATTAGAATTCTAAGTGCATGGCGTGTAGTTAAAACCTCAGTCCATATCTTCTTCAACACCATGATTATCATTTTAGCAGCAATGCACACACATGCAGGCGAACACACACAAAATTATTGAAATCAGGAATAGATAAGATCTTGCAGAGGAGAAGGGGGGGTAAGAGGTAGTGGCTTAGGACCAAACATTAAGGTGTGTCAACACCTTAAGGACTGAGGGAAGAGAAACAAGCAAAGGAGACCGAGCAGAAGGTGGAGAGAGTAACAAGAAAACTAAGCAAGTGTGATGTTAAGAAGTCAACAGAAAAGAGAATTATGGAATTAAAGGAAGAGAATTTAAATTTAAAGAGAATTAAAGGAAGAATTATGCAATAATGTTAGCTATTGCCAGGAAATCAACTAAAATAAGAATTCACTGTTTGTAGTCAACATCAGATTATATAAGCTTGACAAGGACAGTTTCACTGGAGTGATAAGACAAAAGCTAGACTGTGATCATCTCAAATTTTCTGTTTGAGGGTGGCCTGGGTGGCTCAGTTGGTTAAGCATCTGCCTTCAGCTCAGGCAGGCATCCCAGGGTGCTAAAATCGAGTTCCACATTACACTCCCCACTCAACCTGTTTCTCCTTCTAACTCTGCCCGCCACTCCCCTGCTTGGGCTCTCTCTCTCTCTCTCTCCATCAAACAAATAAATAAAATATAGTTTTTAAAATAACAAAAAATTCTCTTTTTGGAACAATTAGGAGAAGGCTTGCTTCTGAAAGTTCAGAGTAGCAGACAATGATAATAAAAGAGGAGAGGCGAGGGTCCTTGTTACAGGAAGGACAATTGTCACATGTATTCTGCTGCTGTGGATAGTACTTTAAGACATAATTCTCTACTCATGACATCCTCTATAAACAAACATCTAAGGATGATGACTCAGAAGCAAGAAAAATCCTTTTCCAGGAGGGGTCTCTAAGGTCATGGCTGGCACCAGCTACATACACCTTGAGGAAGACCACTCTCCCTACAAAGTATCTCCCTACAGAGTATCTTTTGAGATGTAACATTTGTAATGTGCCTTTATACTGTTACATTTCTGAGCAGTCATCCTGAGTGGAACTGGGGAGAGGTGAGCCGATGTGAGTCATTAACTAAGATTTCCCTAGGAGGCAGCTCTGACATGGACTAGGAAACACTGAGGAGCAGTTCTGTTGTGGTGGGAGAGGAAGGGCCCAACCAAAGCAAGCAGTGGGGCTAGGAGAAGGAGAACCCAAAAAAGGCCCATCTGAAAGGAACACAAAGACGGGTGGGGAGCAAGGGGTCTCCCGGGCTGTGAAATCACAGTCCAGAATGTGAATTAGATGCAAGGTATATGGGAAGTTGTCAGGGGGAACAAGGGCTGGAGAGAGAAGCTATCTGTTAATTCAGTCAAAAAGCAGATGTTGAACATAAGCCACGTGTTTACAGTAACTCACAGTTTGGGGGAAGAGGCTTGTGAACAGGCACTAAAAATCACGAGATCTGTACAAAACCTGAGAGCATAGAGGCAGGCAAGACTTACAAATGGAGGGTATTTATCCAAGAAGGGGAGGCATTCTTAAAAAGAGGCATTCTCCACATCACCAAGGAGGGACAGGTACTTTCATGCAGAGAGAACATGAGCAAAGGCATAGATAGAAAATTAACAATGACAACAGCAATCACCAGCGCTTATTTCACGCTTCCTGCATGCCAGGTGCTCCCCTATTCCAACTCATGTCCTCAAAACAGCCTTAGGAAATGGGCTCTGTCATTCTCATTAAACAGGTAGGAAACTGAACTTACAAGACATTGAGAAATTTACCCACTTCTCAGTCCCGGCAGGGTAGAACCTGGATTCATTCCCAGCATCCCCAGTGTTTTGTGGTTTTGGGGTTTTGGTTTTTTTTTTTTTTAAGATTTTATTTTTTTATTTGGGAGAGGGAGAGAGAGCATGAGAGGAAAGAGGTCAGCAGGAGAAGCAGAATCCCTGTGGAGCAGGGAGCCTGATGTGGAACTTGATCCTGGGACTCCAGGATCATGACCTGAGCCGAAGACAGTCACTTAACCAACTGAGCCACCCAGGTGCCCCCAGCGTCCCCAGTCCTATACCCACATTCCACTGGCCAGGTCCCCTTTGAGGACAAGGCTTTTCCCAGAGGCCAGACTTTAGTTTTGAAGAAAACAGCTCAGGTCACAAGCTGATGCCCGGGATTAGATTGTCTTTTCTTTACGGCCACCCTTTTCATTTTTCTTGAAACTCTTACCTCTGTAGGTTAGTGTTTAGCAGAAAAATACCAATCATTTTTATCTCAATTCTAGTAAATAAAATATCCATAAAACCTCATATACTGCCCTTTCGTTCCACAACAATCTCTTAGATACACAGAAGAAGAAGGAATTATAGAATATGGGGTTGGGGAGAAGTGTCCCTCTCCATCTACAAACCCTTATTTAATTGACTAGTCCTTTTTTTCCACCTGAAACTTTTTTTTTAAAGATTTATTTTAGAGAGAGAGAAATCATAAGTGGGAGGACCAAGAAGAGAGAGAGAGAATCTCAAGCAGGTTCCACACTGAGTGTGGAACCTGACATGGAGCTCGATCTGAGAACCCTGAGATCATGATCTGAACCAAAACCAAAAGTGACTCAACTGACTGTGCCTCTGAGGCACCCGGCCCTCTGAAGTCCTAAAGCAGCACAGGGAACTTGTGTAGAAGCAATTGTGAGTGAGAGAGAGATAGAGACAGTGCCAGCAAAAGGAAGGCAGAAACACAAAGTTTGGGGAAAAGAGGCCATTATAGCAACAGATATCTTCCTATCATTGCAAATTCAGTGGGCTAAGAGGATGCTAAGGAAATATATTAAATAAAATAATAGTTGTCAATTTCATTTTCTGCATCAACACTTTAAAGATTATGGGCATAGAGCCATGAGGAGAATTAAATTATTCACTTAATATTTATGAGCACTTAGGCTACACCTAGCATGGTGCTTTAAATGCATCATATAATCCTCAAAACAACCCTTATGAGGTAGGTACTATTATTATTCCCCAAATTACAGGTGAAGATTCTGAGGCATAGAAAAATGAAATGACCTGCCCAAGGTCACAGATAGTGTCAGAGCCAGGATTCAGTCTCAGGCACTCGGGCTCCAGAGCTTACACTCTTTTTTTTTTTTTTAATTTAGTTATTTATTTATTTGACAGAGAGAGATCACAAGTAAGCAGGCAGAGAGAGAGGAGGAAGCAGGCTCCCCGCTGAGCAGAGAGCCCGATGAGGGGCTCGATCCCAGGACCCTGAGATCATGGACTGAGCTGAAGGCATAGGCATAACCCACTGAGCCACCCAGGTGCCCCTAGAGCTTACACTCTTAATCCTGAGACAAATCTCTACGCCCTCTTATCTTTGTGAAATTATTTTAATACTTTAGTGGCTTCAATCTCAGCCTGCCCTCCCTGACCTGGCAACCAGATGTTCCAAGGTAAGCTTGCCTCTCTTTAGCATGAGAACAAACAGATTCAATAGAGTACATTGACCTTCCTTTGGTCCATCTCATGCCCAAAGGAGAGTCTGCGGTGCTGAGGAAAAGTCATATATCTAGAAACCTGTATTTAACATAGGTCCCTAGCTGGTTGAATAAAGCTTGCTAGTGTACTTTTAGAATGCTTACTTTCTCATTAGTTTATAGATAAACTACAAAACAATAAACTATTACAAAATAATAAAACTAAAACCATAATCATTATATAAATTGAAATGATCAAATTAAACAAAAATCTGTACCAAACATGAGTCACTATGTTCATATAAGCTACTTAAATAATGCTAGCAGATGTTCAGGAGCAAACAACATTCTTCTCCAAATAAAAACTTGCAGATCATCGGGCAAAGTGCCAACCCATTAAAAAAAATAATTTTTTCTTTTCAACTTAATATCCTCGCCATGAAGAAGCATCTATTTTTCAGAAATTTTCTTCTTTAAACCTATTTAAGATTATGCCTCATATCATTCCTAAAGATAATATGAAGTAGATCAGAATTATATTAATGAAAGGGTATAAAACTGGTGATAATGTAAATGATTATTGTATAAATTATTATCAAGGATTTTTTTCTAGTCAGATTTCTAAGGAAGAGCTCTGTTCAGCAGAAATACAAGCCACCAACACAAGCCACAAGTTAAAGTTTTCCAGCAGCCACATTTAAAAATTAAAAATTAAAAATAACATATTTTATAATAGTATACTTCATAGTATACTTCATAGTATACTTCAGTTAACCCATTTTTAAAAAATTATCATTTCCATATATAATCAATATAAACTAGTTATTGAGGAGTTATTCTATTTTTTTCACACTTTGTCTTAAAATTCCAATGTATTTGACAGGTACAGTGCATCCCAATTCAAACAAGCCATGTTTCAAGTGCTCAGCAGTCACATGTAGTCCATGGCTACTTTGGTTCTGGGGAAAGTTCAGTTTCATGTGTAAATTGCACTACTATATTAGGTGATAGGAAAAAAATGATGTAAAAAAACATGACTCCTGCCCTCAGTGAGGACAAAAATGCAGGAATTCTTTCAGGCTGAGGAATTTCCTGAAGGGATACAGGGCTACTAGCCTAAATGTGCCTTTCTGCAATTTACAGACTTCCCCAAGACACTTGACATCCATCTGCCAGAAAATGGATAAAATATGCCAATTTTATTAAAACAAAGCACTCTACTACCATCAGCCAGAAAACTGTTTTAATAAATATATAAACCTATGCTGTCTACAAAGTAAATAAACCACCTCCCCTTAGATGTGGCACCCTTGGGCAGTGCATGACCTGCACAATTGTAGCAGGAGCACTGCTGGTTCTCTCGGCCCAGTTCTAGCCATGGCACCTTCTCCTCTCCCCAAACCCTCCCTGCTCACACTCCAACCAACATCAGAAGAGCAGGACTCTCTAACAGAAAGTCTACTGCCCCCTCACTCTGATGATAGTACAAGTTATGAAGAAGGGTACCTGGCTTCTTTTATCTGTACCACCCCACCCCACCCTCAACACGCCATTCCTCTTTCAAGGAAGGCCAATGGATGACCTATACTTCTACTGTCTTGACTTCCCATAGCTTCTTCCAGAGTCTAAAAGCTAGGCAAAACCGGGACATTCCCCCTTAATGCAACCTGCTTCCTGAGAAAGTTCAGATGGAAATCCTTAATTCTGCATCATGCATTTAGTCCAATATTTTGTTTTCTCAGGGGTGTTCACATGATAAGCAATATTTGCACTGTGGATATGAAAGTCGACATTTGCAGTTAAATTAGTTTCAAGCGTCATCAAGCATTCATGGAGGTCCATCTTCCTGGAGCTGCTGAATGCTTGTCTTGGGGTGGGGCCCTGGCAGACAGGCTGCTCAGTTGTACTTTCTTCCTTCACATTTCTCCATGCCTTTGCCACCCAACACTAGACTCTCTGCTGAAGTTGATTCTGACAGCGCTTTCTTTTTTCTTGACTACTTAATTTGTGGGTATGATTATGGAGCTTAGCACACACATTAAAAGCATTTACATTCAGTTTATATTTATTTCCAGAAATAAACATATCATATGGCCCAAGACGGAATGTTAGCATGATAAAGTATACTCATCATCTAGAAAACTTCACTGTGGTTCCACTGACTGGTAATAATAGCCTTTCTTCTAAGTAAGTGAGTCATCTTCACTCAAGGCTGAGGGAACAGCATGACATTTTGAGTTTCTAAGTCAACACTTTGTTGTACTTTTTTAAATATAAGGATAAGTGTAATTGACTTACCCACTGGACACAAGAAGCCACAAAGCCCTAGGGCCCAGAAAATTTGTAGAGGCCAAAGAAAATGTTTTAATTTTTTCTAAATTCAAAAGGGAAAAAGAAATAGAATCCAACCTGGATTATATCTGTATTTATACCAAGGCAATTATAAAACATAACTTTTAAGTTTTTATGGAGTAAGGGGCTTAGGAAAGCAAAACTATCTAGGACCCAGCAGAGTACTGGTACATCCCTACTGCTGATACCACAACTCCTGTGAACAATCTCATGGACACTCTGTTCTTCATAAGATAAGAGTATATTTCCTTCAAAATTTATTTCCAACTATTGTTTAAAAAAAATCTTCTTTAGCAAAATGATAAGCTGGAGTTTTCCAAAGAATCTGAAGATTTTAGAAAAAGAAGGCCTAGAATGTGAGAGTCTAGACTCTCTACCTGTTTTGAAATCTGCAAAAAAATTCCCTTCAAGCTATACAGTTCAAGGTCAAAGGAGATTTTGAACGTGCTAATTAAAATGTTAGATAATGCTTGAGCAGAAGAAGACTCATTCTTATTCACACATTTTGAGAGTGATTCATGAATGAGTGGGATAACATGTCAGACTGTATCCCAGACCTTAATCGCTTATCAAAAGTTAAGCATTTACTTACATCAAACCAAATTTACTAAATATAACTTCAAAATAAAAGTGAAATTAAACTTAGAACAAAATCAGTAAGTCAGGCCGGTGTTAGCATTATGGTCTCTATAAGCTTAAGATCCCTCTTGATGTGGAATGTGTGAGTAGCTGACAAAGAAATGTGTGTGGCAAGAGGCCAGCAAGCATATGAGGCAAGAACTCCAGCGAAGGATGCAAATCCCTTAAATTAAAAGTAAAACAAATTTGAGGAGCAGGCCTTGGATTCCAGCCAGCGCTTCTTTCCTTAGCAAGGTCTGAGCAGTCCAGATGCAGAGACTGAAAGGTGCTGGTACAAAAGAAGCTGCCAGAAAGTGAGCTGAAGTAGGACCCAGGGTCTCAAAGACCCTAGGTTCATCAATAAATATGAGGTAGCTGGGGAGAGCTGTCAAAAAGCTATAGGTGATGCTTCATGAAAGATGAAAGCCTTGGTGAGCCTGCCGCAGCCAGAGCTAAGGTAGCATTTTGGAACAACAGCATGGCAGCTGGTGGTTTGAAGGACTGAGCTGTGGAGCAGCTGGGCTTCACAGGCAGTGCCTACCGAAGCCAGGCTCCTTCACACCATTCCTCACCACCAGTGGCTTCATCTCCTAGAGCAATAATGCCAACCACAGATGCCCCAAATCCATGCAGAACTGGTGTCCACCATACTATAAGTGGTTTTCACTTAGGCTAAAGAAATTCAGACATTAAAATGTTGAGACTTGTGCAAAATCACATAGTTAACTAAAGTGCCTAGTTGACTCAGTTGGTTAAGTGTCTAACTCTTCATTTCGGCTCAGGTTATGATCTCCGAGTCCTGGAGACATCTCGGGTCATGATCTCAGGGTCGTGGGTTCAAACCCTGAATCAGGCTCCACACACCATAGATTCTGCTTATCCCTCTCCCTTTACTCTTCCGCCCACTCTCTCTCTCAAATAAGTAATTAAAATCTTTTAAAAAAGAAAAAGGTTGAGACTTGTGCAAAATCACAGTTTTCTAAGGCTATAGATTCTGAACTGTAACGGAGAAGATATTTTATAATTGTTGTCATTTGTAGAGATAATTAAGGATTATGCAACCAAAACATGTAGGAGACAGGTATTTGTTAAGCAATTAATGAAAATAGTATACTGTTTTCCTGGATTTTGTGTTTAGGGTATTTTCGCCTTTTAAAAAATTTGTGAAGTGTCATGTCTTTTCTCATTCTAAAGAAACATCTGCACTGAAACGTGTATTGTGACTTTGTTTTTACTTAAAGAGCCCCCCCCCATTGAATAAGCTAAAGCACCCACAAATCTACATGTGTTCCTGACCATCTACCTACCCACCACCAGATGTGAGGTCCAATTCCTTCATCATCCCAACGAAGAGAACCTTCTCCCTGGTTAGTTGGGAAAAGAATCCAAATGAAGGATGGTGCGCATATTTGAAATAAAAAGTGAAATGTCTTTGTATCAATCAAGGGTGAACATAAAGTTCAATTGGTTAGGCTGCATTGATTACAGTGTTGAGCTACTACTTACCCAAAGGAGACAGGTGAGAGGGAGAAATGAAGTGGTGGGTATGTTGAAAACACAATCCCAGCCAATCTGGCCGTATTTGCTTATCATCATCAACTCATGATATAGTCATCATCAGGCTAAACTCTGTTAGTCCCTTCTCTCCAGCTTCTCCTTGTCACTTAGAGATATATGGGAAGCTAAGAAGTGAGAGTAATCCCTAGAAAGGTTTCTTTCTAGCTGTGAGAGGTCACCAAGCCTGGTTTCCCATGCTTAGATCAGATCATTGTAGCTATGGTCTAGGCAATCAATAACGACAGGGTCAAGGGAGTGAACACTTTTCTTCTGGTTCTCTTTACTGTTTGAAGTGTTTTGAGCTAAAAACTGGTGCTATGTCTTGTTAAAGTGATTAAACAAGGAGGCCATTTGACCGAGGTGGTCCTAATGTCTTGGTAGCTTATATAATAAGCTTCAGCCTTAAGCTGAAGTCAATGTACTTGAACCCACACACACAAAAAAAAAAAACAATTAAGAACCAATAATCGGGCGCCTGGGTGGCTCAGTGGTTTAAGCCGCTGCCTTCGGCTCAGGTCATGATCTCAGGGTCCTGGGATCGAGTCCCACATCAGGCTCTCTGCTCAGCAGGGAGCCTGCTTCCCTCTCACTCTCTCTGCCTGCCTCTCTGCCTACTTATGATCTCTCTCTGTCAAATAAATAAATAAAATCTTAAAAAAAAATTAAAAAAGAACCAACAATCAAAAACAGCCTATCAGGCTTTCCCAAATAAAACAACCATAAGCTACAGCCAATCAAATAATTTTCTTGCATTGCTTCTGCATCTTCTCTAGAAAAACCTTTCCCCTTGCCCCCGTCAGTGGGGCACTTCTAACCACTTTCAGTTTGGTGTTCCTTGATTTCAATCGATGTCTGCTCAAATAAACTCTTGAAAAAAATTTAAATGTGCCTCAGTTTATACCTTTGAATAGTTCCTAAAGCCACTCACTGTAGATTAAAGTTTAAAAAGCGGCAGGGACACCTGGGTGGCTCGGTCAGTAAGTGTCCAACTCTTGATTTTGGCTCAGGTCATGATCTCAGGGTCTGAAACCAAGCCCGGGGTTGGGCTCTGCACTGGGTTTCTCTCTCTCCCTCTCCCCACCCCAACCTTATACTCTTGCTCTCCTTCTCTCTTTCAACCTCTCTTCAAAAAAAAAAAAAAAAAAAAGTGGAGCCTTAACCACAGCCCTGCCTTGGTTCACAGCTCTTAATCCTACAACTCTTATCACTCCATTCTGTCCTGAGGTTCTACACCCTCATAAGGAAACTCTACTGCATTTGATGACGATGATGACGACTAGTTTAACAGAACACTTACTAGAACACATTATGCTCAACACTTATTCATATGATCACATTAATCATCACAACCATACTTTGTGATAGGTACTATTATTATTACTCTTTTACCACTGGGGGAACTGAGACTTAGAGAAATTACTTAACCAAAGTTACAGATTGCAAGTAGAAGGATGCAGTACATTTTAATAAACCTTAAACCCTTATATTAGAATAATTCCAGGAGGTGGAAATTTTGTTGATCTTGTTCGTTGTTATAGACATCATAAAATTTTTTGAAAAAATAAGTGAGCATGCCTGGAGATAATTAAAATAGAGATTTCCCAGGGGGCTCAGTCAATTAAGCGTCTGACTCTTGATTTCAGTTCAGGTCATGATCTCAGGGTCTGAGATCATGGAACTGAGTTCTGCAACAGCCTCCTTGCTTAGCAGGTAGTCTGCTTGAAGATTATCTCTCCTCCCCTTCTGCCCCATGCTCCATTTGCACTCTCTTTCTCTCTCTCTCTCTCTAAAATAAATAAATAAACCTTTAAAAAAAATAAAATAAAATAAAGATTCTCCAAAGAGAGGTTTTAATAGAATGGAGGGAGATAGGAGAATTAGGTGAAAAATAAAGAACCCTGATGAGTTGGGCCATAACTTGGAAAACAATTCTATACAACTTGGACCTATAGGTAGTTGTGGGGAGGGTCAGGGCTATAGTAGGTAAACATAAGTGTTATATTTTGTGCCTCATGACCACTGAAACATCTTTATTGATTTATCTAGTTAATAGGAGCAGAACTTTTTCCCATATAATTTTTTTTCTGATATTTAACCTGAAAGGAATGACAAGACAAACAGCCATAAAGCTGGTTCATCAGATTCACTTAATCCCATCAACATGATTATGTTCATTGAAAAATAGTCAAGGATTATTATTTTAGGATTCATTTTTTAAAATAGTTGAAATTGTGTGAAATATCACTGCAATATAAGTAAATTCATCATCTGTTGATTTATTCTCTGCATCATGATCTTCTTTGCCATGTACATTTTCCTCTCACTTTTCAGACTTAACACTCTCACTTTTTCTTAAAAAAAACTCTAATTTCCTTTATATCCATTCCTCCTTTTGCTTGTCCTTGTCATCATGAATAAATTGTGTATGTATGAAGATGTCAGTGTACATAGATGAACGATGTGAATCAGAATACATTAAACTGACACTGTCAGTCTTCTCTCAACACCAACCTCACAAGCATAAATTTCCCCTTTATTTTTTTAAGAAGAAAATCTTCCTACAAAAAGATGTCTTCAACTAGTTAGGACCAGATTTCTGGAGTTTTATTTCACATAAGTGTCAAAACTTGCAATTTAATAAATGAGAAAGAGTTTTACACCTAAAAGCTTCAAGGGGAAAGTACTTTCACTTAATACCTGGATGGATGGATTTACCCTCGAGGTACCACATGAGGACAGACAGTGGCAATACAGATAGTTTCTGCAAAGGAGTATTTATAAGTTAATCTTTTTTTTTTAATTTTATTATTATTTCTTTGGAGAGAGAGAGAGAACTCAAGCATGTGAAGGTGGCAGGGAGGGACTGACAGAGATGGAGAGAAATTCGTAAGCAGGTTCCATGCTAGCTCAGATTCCAATGGAGAGGCTCGATCTCATGACCCTGAGATCATGACCTGAGCCAAAATCAAGAGTCGGACACTTAACCAAATGAACCACCCAGGTGCCCCAAAGTTAATCTTATTTAAGTACTGGTTTTCCTTTTTCTTTTTTTAAATTTGTATTTAAATTCCAGTTGGTTAACATATAATGTAATGTTATGTTCTGGTGTACATTTTAGTGATTCCACACTGAGGTACAACATCTGTTACTCATCACAGCAAGTGCACGCCTTCATCCCCATCACCAGTTTTATTGATCCCCCCACCCACCTTCCCTCTGGTAACCATCAGTTTGTCCTCTCTAGTTAAGAGTCTGTTTCTTGGTCTGCCTCTCTTTTCTTCCCCCATGATCATTTGTTTTGTTTCCTAAATTCCACATATAAATGAAACGCACCCTGATATTTATAGCAGCATTACTAACAATACCCAAAGTATGGAAAGAGCCCAAATGTCTCTCAACTGATGAATGGATAAAGAAGTTGTGGTATGTATGTATACACACACACACACACACACACATATGTAGACACACATACAAAGAACTATTACTCAGCCATAAAAAAGAATGAAATTTTGCCATTTGCAATGATGTGGATGGAGCTTGAATTTTAATGCTAAGCAAACTAAGTCAGTCAGAGAAAGCACTGGTTTTCAAGATAAAATTAGAGGGCATTGTCCTGGATGAAAATGGCCCTTAGATATAATGAAATCTTACCTAAGAATTGAGAGATTCTGGGGCGCCTGAGTGGCTCAGTGGATTAAGCCGCTGCCTTCGGCTCAGGTCATGATCTCAGGGTCCTGGGATCGAGCCCCGCATCGGGCTCTCTGCTCCGCAGGGAGCCTGCTTCCTCCTCTCTCTCTGCCTGCCTCTCTGCCTACTTGTGATCTCTCTCTGTCAATTAAATAAATAAATAAATAAAAATCTTAAAAAAAAAAAAAAAGAATTGAGAGATTCTCACGTAAGAATTGAGAGATTTTACACAGATTCTCTGTGTAAAGGATTTTTTTTAAATAACCTTCTGAGTACATATTAATAATATTTAAAATATGAATGTAATTTAAATAAATAATGCTTAAAACTTTTTCAACAGCTAATATTCCACAATTATCAGTGAATTAATATTTCATTTCTGTATATTTAACTAGTGAGCAGTGTCTATAAGGATTAGATAAGAATACGGCATAAGGATAAGAAAGATAAGAATATGGTACTTGCTGAGCCTGGTGAAGCACCAAATATTGTTGACCAGTAGCTTTTCATGTTTAGCTTTTCTCATGCTCATATACTAGAAGGAAAGCAGGCCACACTGCCTGTCACAGGTAACAAGACAAGGTAAAAGATAAGAAGGTTATTTTCCTTGACATGGGTTTATTATTCAATTGACGCATTTCTCAAATTTGAAATTAGGTGAGTTGGCAAAGCAAGAAATTTTTTATAAATATGACAGAAGGATTCATAAAATTTTAACTGCACAGAATTTTTACAGATTCAGCAATTTGAATTCCAACATTTACAGAAAATGCTATACAATGGTTTTAATTCACATCAGGAGAAAAACACAAACTGCCAAAGTAACAGGGCTCTTCACCTTCATCTTTGACATGAGCAAAGATTTTAGATTAAAGGTTATGGTTTACTTTCAGGGTTCATTCTACATATAGTGTTTTTTTATGGATAACTTTTTTCCCCACTCTCTGACATTCCTTTCTTTCTCAGAGAACTTGAGAACTGGGATAAATAAAGGAAGAGGCAAAGATATGGAAAGGTGAGGCTGAAGAGATTTGGGCTGAGATTTTAATAGCCCAATAGCTGTCGATCACAGGTGAGCCTTCTAACTTTGCAATTTTTTTATTAAATGTTAAAAAAAAAACCACATAGCCCATCAACTATACTCCCAAATCTTATACATGAGATCATTAGTCTTAGAAACATTTATTAGCATGACTGTTGGCTAAAACTTGGGGAGTCATATTCCTGTAAATTATATTTGGAGAAGAGATAATTAAATACATAAATGATTTGGGAGATAATAGATATTGCTATACATAATTCATTATGTAGGAAAATGTTTACCTACATCTTAAATTTAAATCATTTCTAAAAAATGCATATATGTTCCCTAAATCTATTATTTTGAATATATAATCCATATTTTCTTTATTGAACTTCTGGAAATGCTTAAAAACAATTGTCATATAGGTTCATTTTCACCTATTAAACACTAGATTTTTGTGTATCTCCCAGAATCTTTCTTAAGGATTGGTTTTTCAGGATCTAAATAACAGAATGAGGACTGAAATAAATTAGTCATCTTGGCTTTTTCAAATAGCTACATTTGTTGCTTTTAAAACAACATGAGGTACCTGACTGTGAATATGTTTCTCTGTATGAGATTATTTAATAAGTTCAGCCAGTCGGTCGTATATAACTGTTTTGCTTGAAAATGGCTTTTTTTTACAAAAATTTTGCATATATTTTGACATGAAATTTCAGCATAACAGAAACTCAATCAAAGTTAACATTTATATTAGATGATTTTTAATGTTTGAAATAACAGGATAGAAATACGGAACAGCACAGAGGCAAAGTAGGAAAATTAAGCATAAGATAAGTATTAATAAAGAATAAAAACAAAGATTCAGATTATTGCCTTGAAACCATGTGGTTAGGTATCAGACTATATTTTAAAAGCTCTTTTTACTGTTAATATAACCTGCAGAGCCTTACATAGAACCCTCCCATCAATCTGACTTTTCCAGTTACCACTCCTTTGCTTTTCTTTATATTTTCACTATTATATCTATCTCTAATTATGTAGATTTGTTTTGCCTGTATTTCTAAATTCAGTGTAAATGGAATCATACTGTATGAATTGTTGCCTTTGCCTAACTTTAAGTCATTAGATTCATCCATGCTATTGTGTGTACTGGTAGTCTGTCCTCTAGTACTGTGTTTCATTGTGTGAGTCTATCACACTTGATTTCTCCATCCCATTGTTAAAGGGCATTTTAGCTATTTTCAGTTTAGGACATTTAAAACAAATATTTCTATGAGCACACGAGAGCACTCATCCTGATACATATAAACCTATCTCTAGGTATATCCCATCTTGAGGGAAGTTTCTGGGTCATGGAATAATATGTATATATTCAACTATGATAAATAATGCCTCCTTGTTTTCCACAGAGGTATATTAATTTATACTCCCACAGTGGGGGGTTGTTTCTGTGGCTCTGTATCCTCACCAGCACTTGGAACTCTCAGGCTTGAAAGTTTTTACCAATCTGATAGTTATGTGCAGATATATTCCATTTTGGTTTCGATTTGCCTTTTCATTTTTTTTTAAGATTTTATTTATTTATTTGACAGACAGAGATCACTGGTAGGCAGAGAGGCAGGCAGAGAGAGAGGAAGGGAAGCAGGCTCCCTGCTGAGCAGAGAGCCTGATGCAGGGCTCGATCCCAGGACCCTGAGATCATGACCTGAGCCGAAGGCAGAGGCTTAACCCACTGAGCCACCCAGGCGCCCCTCGATTTGCCTTTTCTTTATCACCAATGATATTGAATACCTTACAAAATGTTTATTGACCATTGGATACCTGTTTTGTAATTGCCTGTTGAAGTCTATGGCCATTTTCCTGCTGAGCTGTCTATATTTTTCTAATTGGTTTATATACCTATTTTATATATTCAGAACAAGAACTTTTGTTGGTTGTATGTTTTAGAAATATACTGTGAGGCTTGCCTTTTTGGCTATCTTAATACCAATTTCCATGTTACCTTTTATTTTTTATGAACATATTTTACCAATAGGCCACTGACTGAATTATTCCATCTATAAAATGTAATAGTCACTCTGCCCCATTTTTCAAATATCCATTTTGTCCTTTCACATACATTTTTTATTATTGAGGTACCAATCCTCTGAAGAAATTTTTAAATGAATGGTAGTGTTGAATATTGAATAAGCACAATGTTATACAGTAGACCTCTAGCACTTTTTCATCTTACACAACTAAAACTTTATACCCATTAAACAGCAACTCCCCATTGTCTCTTTCTACTACCGTTGGCCATCATTCTGTTTCTGAGTTCAGCTTTTTTAAGTTCCATATATTAATGAGAACATATAGTATTTGCCTTTCTCTGTCTGACTTATTTCACTTAGCATAATACTCTCAAGTTCCATCCATGTGGTCACAAAAAGCAGGACTTCCTTCTTTTTCATGGCTGAATAATATTCATGTGTGTGTGTGTGTGTGTGTGTGTGTGTGTGTGTGTATCTGATGTTTTCTTTATTCATTCATCCATTAGGCTGTTTCCGTATCTTGGCGATTGCAAATAATCATACCATAAACATGGGAATACAGATCTCTTTGAGATACTGAGTTCCTTTCCTTCAGATATATACCCAGGATTGTGATTGCTGGATCTTATGGTAATTCTTTTTCTAATTTAGTAAGGAAACTCCATATAATTGTTTCCAATAGTGGCTGTACTAACTTACATTTCTTCCAATAGTGCAAAAAAATTCCCTTTCCTCCACATCCTCACCAACACTTGTTATTTCTTGTCTTTTTTATTTTAGCCATTTTAACAAGTGTGAGGTGATCTCATTGTGGTTTTAATTTGCATTTCCCTGATGATTAGCAATGTTGAGCATCTTTTCTTGTGCTTATCGACCACTCAAATGTCTTCCTTGGAAAGATGTCTATTCAAATCCTTTGTCCATTTTTTAATTGCACTACCTGTATCTTACTACTGGGTTGTTTGGGTTCCTTATTTTTTTGATAAAAACTGCTTATCAGATGAAATGTTTGCAAATATTTTCTGTCATTCCATATGTTGCCTTTTCATTTTGCTGATAGTTTCTATTAATACTTTTTTTTTTTTTTTTGCTGATAGTTTCTTTTGCTGCTCAGAAGCTTGTTAGTTTGATGTAGTCTCATTTACTTATCTTTGCTCTTGTTCCTTGCACTTCTGGTATCATTTCCAAAAAACTTGTTGTCAAGACCAGTGTTGAGGTGTTTTGCCTATATTTTCTTCTTGTAGTTTTACAATTTAGGGTCTTACTCTTAAGTCTAATCCATCTCAAGCAGTATATAAGTAATGCTTATATCTTTGACTGCTTGCTAGCCATTAACCTCAAAAAATATTTTGAGAGCTCCCTGGGGCCTTTGGGATAACTGCTTTCCCCTTCAAAAAGAATTTGCATTTGCACCTGCCCAGAACTAGGGGCCTCGTACACTTGGACAATATCAGGCTAAGTTCAAGTCCTGAGAGTCCCTGGGCTAATTAGAGTGGTCAGAGTACAAATCTGAGAGAGGATTCTTCTGGACCCTCCTAACGAAGGGTCTCTGGAAGCCACAACCGCAGAGATCCATTTTCTTCTCCATTCCGAAGATAGCAAGGCAACCATCCGAGCAGTTCCCAATGGTGGCAGAGGTAGGAGAGAAAAATCTAAATCCAGTTCATCCATACCTGAGGATGTAACATCTAGGGCTCCAGATCAGAAGAAGCATTCTCCTGCAAAATCTTCCACCTTTGTAAGCTGTGGGCCTTGACCTCTCTCTCTGGACGTGATTACAGACATGGAACCAGAGCTCAAACGGCTGTGGCAACAATATGTGCCTTCTGGATAAAGACAGCCTTGGTGCTTTAATATTCTGCTTACTTCCCAGTTACAGGATCTCATCCAAACACTGGTCAGGGAGGGCCCAGTAACTTCTCAGATCTTGAACAGTTTTAAACTGCTGTATACACACACATACACATATTCATACATATACATATAAACTTTTGTCCAACATATTTTATTGTTTTCAGTTGGGAGGGTTAATCTGAGTTACCCAATTTACCATTACCAGAAACAAGACTTAGATGACATTTTTAAGTGTCTTTGTCAAGCAAATAATTTTCCAGATCTATTTCATTTTGTTTCTTTTCTTGTTTTTTTAGCACACTTTTCCTGTGCCATAATTATACTTTGTATGTGGTACTCCCCTGGCTATAATACTTTTTCCTTCCTGCATTGTCCTCTACTGAGCTCTTTTTTTAATGTATCCATTTCTTTTATTTACAGATTTATTTATTATTTATTTATTTGAGAGAGAGAGAGAGTGCGAGCTGGGGGTGGGGTGGGTGCAGAGGAAGAGGAAGAGAGAAAAATCTTAAAGAGGCTCCATATCCAGCACAGAGCCTAACACAGGGCTCGATCTCATGACCTGAGCCAAGATGAAGAGTCAGACACTCCGCCAACTGAGCCACCCCGGTACCCCTAATGAGCTGACTCTTATTCATCCTTTAAGATAGCCCAGGAATCATCTCAGGAAATCTTGCTGCATTCCCTTCCCAAATAATCAAGAGTTGGTGTCCCCCTGTACTTTACTGCAGACAGAGAAGAGATGTTTAACAGTGTAAGTATTGCAGGGGTTCTAGTCAAGACTAGTAGACACACAGAAATAAGAACAGATGCCAGCTGTAAATGACCAGTACCAGTGTGTACTGAGTAAGTATCAGCAGTGTTCAAAGAATATACAATAAGATGTGATAACATATGCATATTATCACAGTGCACTGTTCTGTAATCTGCTGTTTACATATCCCCACGGATAATCTATGAGGCCATTATGGACAGGGAATAGTCATATTCACCTGGAATCTTATGTTGCATGGGTTATTGGTACAAAGAAGGCCCCAATAAATACTTTTTTCAATTAAGTTAAAGAAATGTTATTTTCGTGGAACTGCTTAAAAAACTCATTAAATAGGGGCACCTGGGTGGCTCAGTGGGTTAAAGCCTCTGTCTTTGGCGCAGGTCATGATCCCAGGGTCCTGGGATCGAGCCCCACATTGGGCTTTCTGCTCCGGGGGGAGCCTGCTTCCTCCTCTCTCACTGTCTGCCTCTCTGCCTGTCAAATAAATAAATAAAATCTTTAAAAAAAAAAAAACCTAATTAAATCACTTCTTATCCTTTCACAGCTTTAACCACTGGAAGTTGATAAACAATGAATTCACTTCACTCATCCTGTTGGAACACCTCTGCTGAACTTTTGAACAAATCCTGCAGTAAAGAGTCTGCTTATCAAACCCTCAGAATTGTGGATACAATCATCCTCCCTTCTATGGTTGGGATTATCTGTTCAATGGGGCTGGTTGGCAATGTCCTCATTGTATTCACTATAATAAGGTAAGAGAGTCTATTGTTTTCCATAATTTAGGCACATTCCATACTCACTAAATGAATCCTTTTCCCTCTATAGGATTTTTCTTTTTTTTTTTTAAGTTTTTTTTTTTTTAATATTTTATTTATTTGACAGAGAGAAATCACAACTAGGCAGAGAGGCAGGCAGAGAGAGAGGAGGAAGCAGGCTCCCTGCGGAGCAGAGAGCCCGGCGTGGGGCTTGATCCCAGGACCCTGGGATCATGACCTGAGCCGAAGGCAGAGGCTTTAACCCACTGAGCCACCCAGGCACCCCTCTATAGGATTTTTCTTAATGAAATCGGTTTTGGAAAGATTTGGTTAAGAGCATTAAAGAAGGTTCTACAGATATTTGCATCATGTATTAAATAACATCTGAGTTGCAAAACTCGAAAAGAAAAGACCTAAACAATGCTTCCTGCTGGGTCGGTGAATTTTTAGAGCCATGATTCTCAATCTTAGCCCCATATAGGATTACCTGGGGAGCTTTCAAAAATCCTAATACATAGTTTCATCCTAGACTAATTAATTCAGAATCTCTAGAGCTGGAGCCCAGGCATGGAGTAAAACTACGACACCACCATTCTGTTTCCAACTTTTGACAAAGGAATTATCCTGTGTACTGCTCAGAGATGTTTATACAGCCAATAAAGATGGAGTTTCTGTATTTATTTTAAAAAAACAAAAACAAAAAAACCTCCCCCCCCCCCCCCGTGGTTAAAGAGATTATTTTGCACTCATTTGGGCAAGAGAGAGACTCCACCTGATCACCCAAAGATTCGGGCAGTCACCGAGGGTGAGCTGGTCCCTCATTGTAGACCAGCCCCATGTAGGCCAAACTGAGAGCCATCTGCTCCCAACACCTGCTGCCTTTGCTTCACATCTCCCACCTCACTCAGGTAATTCCCTCCGTCCTCTCAACCCCAGGGCATAAAGCTCAACCTGGAAAATAATAATAGATTTACTTGTTTCCCATGGGTTCAGAGTTAGGGTGCAGAGTCAGTGTGCCCCATCACTGCTTGATATCTTTGCTATCCTGGTAATTTTTCCATTTAAGTTTTACTTGTTTTAATCAACATAAGATCTTAAATGTTAACACCCTAATCTCCAATCATGCTTATAACCATCATTAAAGAAAATTTCATCCATGCTTGTATATAAGAAAACACATTTGAGAGTACCTCCTAGTAGGTGAATATTAACACATAACTACAACAGTCTTTTGTGTAGCATATTATACTTACAAAGCACAGTTGCAATCTCATTTAATCCTCAAAAGAGCAGTACTATTATTATACCCATTTAGGGAAAGAGACTTAGGAGAGAGAATAACTTGTCCAGCATCACACAGCTAGAAAGGGATAGTCCAGGAATTGAGCGCAGATCCCATGATTGCAAATCCCAGGCTATTTTCTCCACACTAATAAAAACAAATTGGGGGACTTGGGTAGCTCAGTCGGTTAAGCATCTGCCTACCACTCAGGTCATGATCCCAGGGTCCTGGAATACAACCCCACATTGGGCTCTCTGCTCAGTGGGAGCCTGCTTTGTCCACTGCTCCTCCCTGCCCGCTTTCTCAAATAAATAAATAAAAATCATTATTAAAAAATCATCAAAACTAGAAAGATGGCTCTGTCTACCATGTGGATAAAAGAATCCTCACAGAGGCAATATCTCTCTGAGATATGTAGAGAAACCCTTATTTATGATAAACAGGGCACAAAGCTCTATAAAGAGTGTGCTATTGGGGAAAAAAAAAAAAAAAGAATGTGCTATAGTATAAATGTCTATGTCCATCCCCAGCTAAAGTTTCATGTTAAAATCTAATGCCCGATGTGATGTGGTCTGAGAAACAGGGGCCTTTGGGAGATGATTACATCATAAGGACAGAACTCTTATGAAGAGATTCGTGCCCATGTGAAAGAGGCCCAAGAAAGCCCCCTTGGCGCTTTACCCCCCTGTGAGGACACAGCAATAGGCACTATTTATGAACCAGAAAGTAGGCCTTCACGAGTCACCAGATCTGCTGGTGTCTTGATCTTGGACCTGCCAACTTCTGGAATGGTGAAAAATAAATTTCTGCTGTTTATAAGCTATCAAGTCTCTGGTATTCTCTTAGAGCAGCCCAAATGAACTAAGAATCACTGTATTTACTGTCTGAATTTGTTATAAATACAAGTTTGGGGGCACCTGGGTGGCTCAGTCATTAAGCATCTGCCTTTTCGGTTCAGGTCATGATCCCAGGGTCTTGGGATGGAGCCCCGCATCAGGCTCCCTGCTCAGCAGGAAACCTGCTTCTCCCTCTCCCACTCTCCCTGCTTGTGTTCCCTCTCTTGCTGGCTCTCTCTGTCAAATAAATAAATAAAAATCTTTTTAAAAAAAGATTTAAACACATAAAATTGAAAAATAATATAAGACATTAGGAAAAATCAAGTGGAAAAAAAAAAAAAAGATGGCTCAAATAATGAGTTCCAGGAAGGGAAATAGAAGTAATCAGATATTCTCAGGAAGGCTCAAGGAGGAAATAACACCAAGTAGAGGGTTAATAGTCAGAAACATGAGAATGTTTCTAGCTCTCTCTTGTTTGCCTGTTGCTCCTGCCCACTTCTCCTTCCATCTTTCCCTCATACTCCTTGGTATTTTTGCTGTCCTCTCCTAGAGATACACATAGCGTACCTCACACCCATAGATCTAGCCTTGACCTCACTGGGGAGAATCGAGTTCTCTGCAGAACTGGTTGCATTTTTTACAGGCAACATTTTTATGCAAAGACTCTTCAATGTTAAATTTCAGACACTGTGAAAAGCTGTTAAAGAGGTATATGGGGACAGACAAAATTCTTGGTTCCCCTCAAATTACACCAATAGATAATGGTCTGACCCTATCTACCCATCTGGAGACAAAGCTGGAAAAAAAGAAGAAATGTGGAGTATGAACTCTTCCAAAAGTCGATACTGAGCTATAATTCCTGGAAACAGATTCTCAGCATAAAGCAAATAACCATGTAACTAGAAAAAAGAAAATCTGTGCCATCATACTGACCAATTTATTTACAATGACTGTGAAAAATCTGTCCTTTCTTTGTATCATTACCATTGTATAGATAATATGTGAGAAGATATATGTTAACAGAGCATTTAAGATGAATCTTTTAGTCTCACAAAAAACATTTGGAAGCAACTTAATTTTAACGTTCATTACTAGGACTTTAATATTTTTCTTTGCAAATTGCTCTCCAAAAATGTATTCGTCTTTTAAAAGTCATGTGGAAGTAAATTAATTTTAATTTCTTTTTTGGCTTGGAATTAATCTAACACTTTCTTTTAAATTGCTTTCCAAAAATTTTAAGGCAATTTGTTATTAATATTTTCATCATGTCTTGCCATGATCTTTTACTTGTTGCCTTCTTAACAGATGGGTGGACTAATTAGAATACTAAAACTATACTAAAAATAAGGAGAAATAGATACATTTAAAGATTTAGGGACTTTCCTATTTATGATGAATATTTATCTCAGAAGATGAATAGAACTAAAATCAGTAAGATCATTAGTGATGCTGGGAAGAAAGCAATGAACTAACTCCTAACTTTGCACAGGAAAACTAGAAAAATGTATGGAAAAAAAAAAAAACAGATTTGAGGAAGATGGAGTTTCCAGAATAAGAGGTCCTGTGTGGCTATTTTTAAGAGTAAGAAGCAAAAAAAAACAAAAAAAACAAAAAAAAAACAAAAAAGGAAGAAGCAATTTGTGCATGAGGAAAGTGACTATAAAGTAGTGAGGCCAGATCATTACTAGTCTGTCACACGTTAAATTCGCAGCTAGCTAAAAGGAAGCTAGATTAGAAAATGTAGAAGGGAAATTGGGCCAATTATAACATAATCATTCCTCCCTTTTATTCTTCAGAGAGAGACTAGTGAACTTAACCCCATTACCTTACTATGTTCCACAGTCTCAGTGGGCCCTGGGAAGCTACTTCCACAAAGGGGAGGATGTTCTTCTCCATCAGTCCCTCACCCCTATCTCCCGAACACATCGTTCACCTGTCTACTGACAGACAGCTTCATGTGGGCAAAGACTCTAAGTCATGCCCTTCTTCTGGATAAATAGAAAGTCCTTGTTCTGTCATTCCCTAACCTCAACTCCCTATAAAGTCAACAAATTCACACTAAATCATGAATTACTAAAACACCTTACTTTAAACCCTCCCAATGGTGTCTACATTTTATACAGAGATTACAAGAGGGTCAATGCATTAACCTGAAGGACCACTAATGATCTGATGGTGGGAGACCAGTTGCTAAGACAGATGGGGGAGGGAAAATACTTAGAACAAGCCTTCTTCCTTTCTCCAAGCCAGCTTAAATCATAACTACTGGCTCCCTCTGACCCAGCCCTCAGCCATTCGCAGAGTATCAGTCATACATAAGCTCTTGCTGGGATGGACCGTATCCTTGCTGCACTCATACCATATGTTTTAGATACCGCAGAACTTTTCAGCCACATCTATTCACCTGAAATGGGAAGTTGTTGAGAGCCTCCTTGCAACCGTGCACCAAGTGCACCAAGACAACTCTGGAATCTAAAAGGGTTGAATGCCTTGCCCAAGGACACTACGAGGGCATAGAAATGAAAACGGAATTCCCAGGCAGGTTCTCTTTCAACTGTATTACACTATGTATCTAGAGCAAGGCTGACAAATATGTCTCTTGACCCTAAACTCTCCTATCCATGCCAGTCATCTCCAATCTGAGCACAGGTTTGTCCTGTAAGTAGTGCCTGGTTGAAGACGAAGAATTCTTTCCAGCACAGTGTGCTCCACAAAATCACTACTAATCCATTGGGGTTGGTTCCCAATAGGAATTTAATTCAATTAGAGTTAAAAACCTAACAGGGGCTGGTAAGGAAACCCAGAGATACACAAAAGCAGAAGGCTTCTACCCTGTCCTACCACCATCTCCCACCCCAACACCACTTCCCTTCTCCTGGCCCTGAGCTGGATGGAGAAAAAGAGGCAGGTGGTTTTATGGACCTCAGGAGTCTTCCCTGCCTAGTGGGAGCTACAGCCAGAATGGGGTCTGAGGCCAAGGAACAGGGACTACGGGATGAAGGTGGAACCGTGGATGGAATGCAGCCACTGCCCAGAGATGCCAGCAGTAGAAAGAACAAGGAATTGCCCTGGCCTCTCCTCTCCTCCATCTTCCAGTTTTCCCCCAGTAGTGCTTCCTATTGGCCAAAACCAACCAAAAAGCAGTTCGCAAGGACACCTAGGAACACAGCTGGAGAAGGTGGGGAATGGATTTGAAAGCAAACTGACCAGCAAAATGGCCTCCTGCATGTGTGGGTTGTATGTTTTAGCAGTTTTCTTTAATCCATAGCATATATTCTCATTTCTGACTACAAAATGTAAACACGTTTTTAATAGAAAAAAAAAATTTTTTAACAGACTCTTTTTTTTAATTTTTTTTTTAAGAGTTTATTTATTTATTTATTTGATAGACAGAGATCACAAGTAGTCAGAGAGACAGGCAGAGAGAGAGGAGGAAGCAGGTTCTCTGCTGAGCAGAAAGCCCGATGTGGGACTCGATCCCAGGACCCTGAGACCATGACCCGGGCCGAAGGCAGAGGCTTTAACCCACTGAGCCACCCAGGCGCCCCTATTTTTTATTTTTTGACAGACAGAGATCTCAAGTAGTTGGAGAGGCAGGCAGAGAGAGAGAGAGGAGGAAGCAGGCTTCCCGCTGAGCAGAGAGCCCGATGTGGGGCTTGATCCCAGGACCCTGGGACCATGACCTGAGCCAAAGGCAGAGGCTTAACCCACTGAGCCACCCAGGTGCCCCTAATAGAAAAATTTTAAAGTTAAAATCAGTCCTATTACTATGACCCAATAGGTAATCACTGTAGCCAATTGATACATGATTGCAACATATTTTTTTAAATTTCTTTTCAGTGTAACAGTATTCATTGTTTTTGCACCACACCCAGTGCTCCATGCAATACGTGCCCTCCCTAATACCCACCCCAACCTCCCACCCCCTGCCCCTTCAAGACCCTCGGGTTGTTTTTCAGAGTCCATAGTCTCTCATGGTTCACCTCCCCTTCCAATTTCCCTCAACTCCCTTCTCCTCTCCAACTCCCCATGTCCTCCATGTTATTTGTTATGCTCCACAAATAAGTGAAACCATATGATAATTGACTCTCTCTGCTTGACTTATTTCACTCACATGTTGACATACATTATTTAGATGTTATATAAATGTATGCTATATACATAATTAGGAATTTTTTACTGAATCAGTATGTTTCCCTTTTGATTAAATATCCTTGCAAACTGGGGCGCCTGGGTGGCTCAGTGGATTAAAGCCTCTGCCTTTGGCTCAGGTCATGGTCCCAGGGTCCTGGGATCAAGCCCCGCATCAGGCTCTCTTCTTGGCAGGGAGCTTGCTTCCCCCTCACTCTCTGCCTACTTGTGATCTCTCTCTGTGTCAAATAAAGAAATGAAATCTTTGGGGAAAAAAAATATCCTTGCAAACTATGATTTATAGCAACTATATAATTTATTGTAGGGTAATGAGGAAAACCGTAATTTGTTTTATCATTCTCCAAATAAGTGAACATTAGATATGGCCATGTTAACCATATGGAAAACATGTTAGCTAAAATGATCACACTAGTCTACATTTTTTATTTTAAATGTTAGAGTCATAAGAGACAGAAGTCTAATGAAGCCTGGCAATGGAAAATCTGGAGATAAATTAGACCTAAAAAAAGAATGCAAGTTATATAGGTAGAGATTTTACAATTTCTCTTTATTTGTGTTTTAATTTCTATGCTGTCACTTTGAGTAAAGAAAGCAGTAATAGACATAATGTGTTATTTTTATTGCCCTATTATCTTATGCCCAGATCATCTTTTGCTTCAGAATTCTTTTTCCATACAGAATATCATTTAGAAACACTTAATTTTTTTAATTGCCAGTTAATGGCCTGTACTGTCCTCAACAATGGAATTACCATAATTCATTATCAGTAAATGATGGGTCCTGTCTGGAGAAGAGCAAGGGCCATGAATCTAATTGCTGCAATTAGACCCTAAGCAAGCACTTACGGTTTATCTCCCAATTCAAATGGAAATAACAGGGTGCCTGGGTGGCTCAGTGTGTTAAAGCGTCTGGTTTCGGCTCAGGTCATGATCCCAGGGTCCTGGGATCGAGCCCCGCATGGAGCCCCGCATGGAGCCCCGCATGGAGCCCCGCATGGGGCTCTCTGCTCGGCAGAGAGCCTGCTTCCCTTCCTCTCTCTCTGCCTGCCTCTCTACCTACTTGTGATCTCTGTCAAATAAATAAATAAAACCTTTTTTTAAAAATGGAAATAACATCTGCTTATAGACTAAGATTTATGGGAATTTTTGTGGTGTTTTCCTTTTTTTTTTTTTTTTTTTTGGTTTTTGTTTTTTAATGTGGAAATTTTTCTACCTGACCTCTAGGGTCTATCCTCCTTCACCCCTGCCCATCTCCCACTGCCACAGGCCTGGAGAAGATAGATGATGAGAGACCAAGGACAGTCCTTGGCTGCTCTTCTGGTTGACAAGATCTTTTCATCAAATCTCTTCTCATTTTGGGTCTTTCTGATATGAGTCACCACCTGCTGGGGACAAGGAATCAACATAATTTATAGTGGCATCCACAACGCCCAGAGTGTGGTTGCTGAGTCAAGTACTCAAGAGCAGTAACTTCCCACACAACCTGGACTTGCCAGGGTCTGGGTAAAACATCCTCACGGACTAGTCTCACAGGAGGATTCGCTGGCTTAGAAATAAAATTCACAGGCTGTAGGATTTTCAGCCAATGAATAATAAAGACACACACTAGCCTCTAAGTGAGGAGCAAAGCCCTGAACTAGCAACTGTGACATAACCTTAGGGCTTATTTTTCATGTGTTCTTAAAAGTCTTATTTGTCCTCAGTTCAGATGCCACTTCTGCCAAGAAAACTGCTTTGACTGTCCCCAAGGGAGGAACAGAGGCCTGTTTTGTGTGTTCCTTGTGCTTGCTCTAGCTTTCTCTCATCGCCCTACAGGGACCGTGTATTTAGATGTATCTACAGCACAAACTCTTTGATGCTCTGGTTTATAGATTATTTAGCTTTGCAGCCCCACAGCACAATATGATGCTTGACCTATAATTGGTATTCAATAAAATACTTGTTGAATTCGTGAATATCATCTCCCAGATAAAGATGTTACCTGTTTATTGTTGTATGTCCCAACTCCTTGAACATAGGGACCAACTAAATTTTTAATTTAAATTTCTGCTCTTAGGAAATTCTTTTGCCTATAAAGAAGAGTGCCATATCTAGGTAAATTAAAATCAATTTAAAATTAAAATCACTCCCCTCAGCAGAAGCCATGAGATCATCCTCCCTGCCTCTACCAGTTTACCCTTTTCAGTTTTCTTCTCTACACTGTCTGGATTTTGGCATCTTCATTTATAGTCTTTGCTAGTGGGTTAAAGTTTCTTGGGATCTTTCTAAGTAAAGGTTGAAATTTCTTTAGCAATGACTTGTTAGGATTGACTTCCACTTCAGTGGGGGGGAAAAATGCATTATACGATGGAAACCATTTGTTTTCCCTGTTCTGCTATCTTTGGTGATAGGCACAAGCAAGGACTTAGCCTTTCTCTGGAGTAAGCTTCAAGTTGGTATAATTTGTTGCTATGTAGAAACTACCTCCAAAACTTAGTGGCTTAAAACAATAAACATTTATTATCTCATACCATTTCAAGGGGCGAGAATCCAGGAACAACTTAGCTGGGTGGTTCCTGCTTGGAGTCGCTCACCAAGCTGCAATTACGCTCCCCTCCAAGGCAACAGGAACATCTACTCCCAAAGTAGCTCACTCACACACCTGGAAGACTGGTGCTGACTGTTGACAGCATGTGGACCTCTCCATGTGGACGTCCCCAAAGAGTTGCTTGAGTATCTTCCCAAGATGGCAGCTGGCTACCCCGGAGAAAGTGATCCAAGAGAGAGCAAGGAGGAACCCTATAATGCCTTTATGTTCTATGTCACACATTGGCATTTCCACCAAATCCCATGTGTGAAAAGTGGGTTACTAAGCCCAACCACCCTAGGTTCCACCTTTCAAAAGCAGTATCAGAGACTTTGTGGTCGTATTTTTTTTTTAAAGATTTTATTTTATTTATTTGACAGAGAGAGAGATCACAAGTAAGCAGAGAGGCAGGCAGAGAGAGAGGAGGAAGCAGGCTCCCTGCGGAGCAGAGAGCCCGATGCGGGGCTCGATCCCAGGACCCTGAGATCATGACCCGAGCCAAAGGCAGCGGCTCAATCCACTGAGCCACCCAGGTGCCCCTGTGGTCGTATTTTTAAGCTACCACAGTTAGTTATTAGATATATAGTTCAGAATGTTTAAATAGGCACAAGGCTAAGCATTTGTATGTGTATTTGGGTAGGTGTTCCTTTAACTTCTTTTTAAAATTCATTTTGACAATTAACAATTTGCAACAGGTGGCATAAATTGAAGAAGGTGCATACTGTCAGTATCAATCCTCAGTTTCCATGCTTTTCTTTCAGGTCCAGGAAAAAAACCATTCCTGACATTTATATCTGCAACCTGGCTGTGGCTGATCTGGTTCACATCATTGGAATGCCTTTTCTTATTCATCAGTGGGCCCGGGGAGGAGAGTGGGTGTTTGGGGGGCCCCTCTGCACCATTATCACGTCCCTGGATACCTGCAACCAGTTTGCCTGTAGTGCCATAATGACCGTGATGAGTGTGGACAGGTAAGTAAAGAAACTTTGAAATAGCTTAACATAATTCAGAAGTGCTTGTTATTTCCCACTGTTATCCCTACTTAAGCAACATTGGTGCTGGTTTGTAACAGCCAAGTTCCTCTTCCTTTGCTAGTTTCATTGGAGGACTTAAAAATCTTCTTTCCAACTTTCATGGAAATATATTTTTTAATGGAAAATGTAAGACACTAAAATCTCCTTTTTTCAAATCATTCTTTTTAACTTCAGTGTTATTTATAATTCACTGCAAGATAAAAATATATATATATATATATATATATATCTGGAAATCATGAAAGGTTGGAAACCAGAATGAGTGCATCGTTCTTGCAGTAAGGAAGCTGAGGTCCCAAGAAGTGAGGGGCTTTTCTGAAGGCACTTGACAAGTCAGTGGCAGAGCTGAGAACTAAAGTAGGTCTCCTCACTCTGTTCAGGGCTCTTTCTGGTATGTTCAATATTTCACTGGTATGTTCAATATCTCACAGACTCCTGTGATCACCTAGCGGCTTGAAGGAATCTGGGGAATAGATCTGGGCTCCTGAATAGCTATAAAGAGATGTTCCAGTACCAGGAAGACCATACTTTACAATTTTTATACCCCTTGTTATGACTGGTTAATGCAAATGCTACCATTTTACATCATTAGAAGTGCATTTGACTGTGACCTGGAATGTGCCACAACCATATTCACCAACAATGTAAACTAATGTTATTAAAGGAGACGACAGTGATGGTGGGTACTTGTGAAGCCAGTGAGTGGTGGAGCCCAGTCCAGGACCAAGCTGTCTCTAGAGAGGGCAGGTTGCTAGTAATTCCCTCCTTCTCGGCCTCTGCAGGAAGCAGGCAAACTAAGATGTCCTGCATCATTCAGAAGCTAGGACCTCCAGATTAGGTCTTAGCAGCATTCTCCAAATAGAAACAAGCCCTAAAGACACCATAATATGCATAATGGGAATTGTCTCAGGGAACAACCCACATAAAATCTCCATCCATCTTCCCATCCCTACCCCAAGCCAGCACACTTAACCACCCACCGCGATCTACTTTATCTCTCTCCCTTGTTGCCAATATATCACATGCTTTAATTTATTTCGTGTGTGCATGTATGTGTGTACTGTTTATTGTTCAGCTTCCCCTGCCCCTCAAAGGTAAATTCCACAAGGCAGGGTCTGTGATCATTAATATATCCCAAGTATCTCTGTGACAGTGCCTGGCACAGGGTGCTCAGAAAATATTGATGAATGAAGGACTCTCAGTCTTGAGGGCTATGTTAAATTTCCCTGGGTCCATCTGTGACTCCTTCCTCAACTCTGCCTCTTTTACCCTTCCACGTGTGCCTTTGGGGTGGAGAAGTGATGAGCAGTTTTTCAAATGAATTAACAAAGGAATAGCAAGGTTTAAAGAAATCATTCACTGAATCACTATTATTCAGACATGAATAGTGATGGTGATGTTCAATGCACTTTTTAATAACCTGTTGCTTTCCTGTAAAAGAATTCTCAAAATACAGAGTGTGCTTCTCAATTTATAATTAACACCGCATTTTAAAAATCAATGTACTGTGTAGGTCTGGTTAGTTCAGCTGATGCCAGCCAATGCTGAAAGTGTCTTGAGTAAAGGCTGGTGAGCCTGCCAGCATCCCAACACAGGGAGAGGGCTCTGCACAGGGCAGGCCCACTGCAAGAAAGCAACTTAAGTACCAGTCTTACCAACTGGAATCCCATTCTCAGAGATAATAAAATTTCTTGAAACCCTGAACCCTGAAAGTAGGAGAGTATTGGCTTTTTCTTTAAAGAAGGGAAATAGTACCTCTTCTGTAAACCTCTTACCGCAAATAAGGAGAACGGAGATTGTCCGCATTGGAACAGACCAGCTGTACACATCTCCTAAGGCTCACAGGTTCTTTTACTGTGAGTGAATGTGTTCATGTGCATGAGTGTCTTATACACCTGCATTTCATTTTGTTTCAAATCTAGTGGACAGGGGCACCTGGGTGGCTGAGTGGA
This sequence comes from Meles meles, assembly GCF_922984935.1. Lineage (NCBI taxonomy): Eukaryota > Metazoa > Chordata > Mammalia > Carnivora > Mustelidae > Meles > Meles meles. The sequence goes on from NC_060070.1 coordinate 32,009,655, forward strand.
TTAAGCCTCTGCCTTCAGCTCAGGTCATGATCTCAGGGTCCTGGGATCGAGTTCCACATCAGGCTCTCTGCTCAGCAGGGAGCCTGCTTCCTCCTCCTCTCTCTCTCTGCTTGCCTCTCTGCCTACTTGTGATCTCTCTCTGTCAAATAAATAAATTAAATCTTTAAAAAAAAATAAATCTAGTGGACACACTACGCTAAAATTTTACTTCAGAATTAAGACACTAGGGCCCTTATCCTTCTTTCTGCCCTCACTGGATTACATGACCAGAGAAAAATGAAGTTTCTATAAAACTGAACCTTTTCCTCTTCAACATTTCTTTGAGTTACAACTGTACTACATGCATAAAACTTCAACAATATCTGCAATTTTTTAAAAAGAAATGTACTTCTCTTTGCAAGGTAATAACCAAGGCATTGACCACGTCAGTGCCATCAACAAGACTTCTTGCTTATACGTTGTCGTTTTAATTGCGAATTCAATAGAGCCTAAGTTTCTAGTGTTTCTCATCATTTTCATCCCTCTTTCTCTGATAAGTTATATCTACCTGTATGTGTAGTATTTCAAAAGTGGGTGCCTACCTCCAAATCAATACCAAAGAATTTCTGTAAACATCCAAAATATTAAAAACATATACCTCCAAATGAAAGCTGCCTAGACTATTTTTGTAAATAAATTCTCTAGAACATCAAAAATCAGTACGCAGAAGCCAAATCCCCTCTTCATTTATTCACTCATTCAGCAAATATTTGAGTATAGCTATAGGCCAGGAACTATGCTGGATATAGGAGATACAGCAGCATTAAACTAACAGTCAAGGTTCCTTCCTTCGTGGGGCTTCCACTCCTGAGATGTAGACAGACATTAAGTGAAGAGTCACACAGGTGAATCTGTATTTCCACACAATAATACGTACTAGGAAGGGAAAGGAGAGTTCCCCTACAATCTGCATATATAGTCATGGGCCCTTGTATAGAGTGAGTGGTCAGGCTTCTCTGAGACACAGACTGTTACATAGAAACTCAAAGGAAGAGCAAGCAGAATCAGAGGGAGCCAGGCAGGTAGACAGCATGCACCTGGCCCTGAAAGGGCCCTGAAAGAGAGCTTGAAGGAAGGCCAGGGAGAGACTGACACAAGCTACAGCCTGAGTGACAGGCAGTATCGGGTGAAGAAAGTCTTTGCAAGCAATGGTAAGAACTCTGAATTTTATCTGAAAGGCAATGGAAAACCAGGGAGGGGTTTTCAGCTGGAGGAAGGAAGGTGTTGGGGTGCGGATACAATCAGAGGAGATTCCCTAATCTATTGATGCCATGACTCCATCACCCTTTCATCCCAGACAGAATGATGGCTGGGCATCTGTACAATCACTGCCTCATTCCCTTTCCCAGCAAGGGGGTGGGGGGAGGAGTCCTTCTTTCCTTAGCCACAGGTAATGAAGTTGCCGTATGCAGAAGGAGGAGCGGCTAAGGTACCATGGGCCACAAGAGTCTCCCTGCATGCCAAATATGGTCTCTTAACTAAATATCCCTTAGAAAGTCCTGCCTCTTATGCAAAATTGAAATAACAGAGGAAAAGAATTTTTTTATTTTTATAAATCTTCCTTCAGTAGCTCTATAAACATTAAATGACCATCAAAACATATTTTACATTAATGTAATGTCTACAAATACTGCCTTCCAACACCTGCACCTCCAGCAGAAGTGCGCATTCACAAACACTCTTCCTTCTGGGTCTAGCCTCTTTAGTTTTCAGCTGGGTCTAAAAATTCTTCTTGGATCTCCTAGAGAACCAAATATATATGGTATGTCAGGACGTCACATTTAATTCATGATTATCCCTTTTTTCTGAATCAGAAATGGAAAAAAAAAGAGAGAGAGAGAGAGAAGAAAGAAAACCCCTTTCCCTATGAAATTAGCCCGCATCCCCTTTCTGGGCTCCAGCCTAAGTTCCTTGAGGCATTTGCATTGTCTGTACTAGTCACATTCGTATCCTCACTGTGATTTCTGTGAACTGAACCTCCAGGAGCCTGGGGCCCCCACTGGAAAGCCATCTGGGCAAAATGTCTGTCCCAGTGGGCCAGAGCCTCATCTCATCAATGGACTCTCCTACCAGCCAGAGCACTTGCCTCCTTTCTGCCTCTGCGTCAGTAAAGAGGGCCTCTCCCTCCTGGAGGAAACCCCCACTCAGAGACTAAGTTTTCCAGAGCCTAGCCTGCATGGGAAGCACCTTTGTAGAGAGAGAGTTTGCACAGGCCTAAATTTCACCATTCTCAGTGTGTTCGTGGAAATGACAGCTATTTCAGAGAGTGGTTTATTCAGACTTGTGGGGTCAAGAGTTGTTTTCTCTACAGGTACCAGCCAGCTCTTAAAAAATATAACTTTCTTCTACCCTGATAGAGGTGTGCTTCAGGGAGGATAATAATACTAATAATTTACTCTTGTCATGAACCTTTCATCCTTGGAGCTCAGTGCTTTTATTGATTGTTCCGAAACCCTTCTTAACGGGCTTTGCAGGTACTTGGCTCTCGTCCAACCATTTCGACTTACAAGTTGGAGAACGAGGTACAAGACCATCCGCATCAATTTGGGCCTTTGGGCAGCTTCCTTCATTCTGGCATTGCCTGTCTGGGTCTACTCGAAGGTCATCAAATTTAAAGACGGCGTGGAGAGTTGTGCTTTTGATTTAACATCCCCTGACGATGTACTCCGGTAGGTTGTTAAAACTTAAGAAAAATAGAGTTGAATTAAGTTGTGGAGTGCTTCATCCTCCTTGTCAACGTGTGAGCAGCCGTGCAGAGTGTCCTTGGGGGACCCTCCAAGGGGCAGTCTCTCCGCTTACTTTTCTGCTTTCCACAATCAGGTTGGTAGTTTGATTTTAAGGGGGGGGTAACCTTTAGAAAAAGATTTGGAGTTTGAATTATGTAGCTTCAGTGGACAAAAATATATTTAAATATGGATTTTAAAGGTCCATGGCAACCAGGTACAACAGGAACACAAAAATCAAGGCAGAGGCAAAATTTCCAAAAGGGTCTAGGAGTTACTGAGACTCAGACCTTATCGGTATACCACTGGAGTTTGGCTGAATGGTGTTCCTCCCAAAAAGATATATTCAAGTCCTAATTCTCAATACCTGTGAATGTGACCTTATTTGAGAAATAGGGTCTTTGCAGATATCATTAAATTAAATGAAGTCACGCTGGATTAGAGTCAGGCCCAAATCCAGGGATTTGTGTCCTCCTGAGAAGTGTGATTTGAAGGGATTCACAGAGGAAAAAGCTTGTGGATACTGAGGCAGAAACTGGGGTGATGCATCTACAAGTGAAATGACACCAAGGACTGCCCAAAACTAGCAAACGTGAGGGGAAAGGCATGGAACCGATTCTCCCTCAGAGCTTCCTCAGCCCTGCCAACACCTTAGTTTCAGACTTCGGTCACCATAATGGACACAATAAATTTCTGTTGTTTCAAGCCATCCAGCTTGTGGAAATTTGTTACAGCAGCTCTCGGCAGCTAATACAGCAGCCAACACAGGGATTTCTCACATTTTAATTTGAAAGAAAAAATTAAATGAAAATTTTTGTTTGAAATTTTGAACACAGCACTGGAGTCTATAATGAAAATTTTTTGATGGCCTACTAAGTGCCACGTATGGTGTTAGGTGCTTTTTGCATATATTATCTCAAGTCATTCTGGAGGATTCCTTTTTCCCATACACACTTGTTGAATAGATGAGTGATTTCTGTATCATGTAGTCATAGCCTGAGAGAGATGGCGGTAGAGGCCCTTGCAAGGCTGCAAATCCAGTAATGAAAATCTCCAGAGGACTGCAACATATGTAGGATTTATTGTTTATTCATTATTTCTCCCACCATCACTGGCTGCACTTACAGGCAAAAGCCATCTACCAATCTAAAGGGAAATGATATTTAATCACCAGTGGCTGATACATTAATATGGACCCCAACATATCTAAAAGAGGAGCCCAACCTGAGATGACTGTATGACTTCAGCCTTTGCCAAGAAATAACAATGATTCACCAGTTTTGCACCAGAACCTGCTTCTGTTATTTTTGGTTGGTTATCATAAAGGGTATTCTGAAGTTCTAGCCTCTGTTGATCCTCCTAGAGTTAAGTTCTTATGGGGAACTGAGACTGGAACCACTATACGGCTTTCAGAGTCCCTTGGGTCCCAGGTGCTCTCTCTCCCTGTCACCCTGTCCGCACCCACCCAACGTGGGCTGCCTGCTTCCACCAATGCCATGCTTCTTCCCAGAAAGGAGGACACCTGGCATCTGTACAGAAATGGAGTTGACCTACCTGAAAATTTCCCCTGAGGAAGCATGGAGAAAAAGACTGGCCTATTTCACAACAGGCCCTTTGAGAGGCCATCTGGAGCCTTGATTACAAGTGTGGGTTGTGCAGCTCTGCTGTCTGGGTTCATCCTACCCAGATGCTCTTTACTAACTAGAGGGAATACCTTGGGCAAGCCACTTAACACCACTGCGCCTTGGTTTGTTCCTCTGTAACAGAATACTAATGGCAATTGTACTCATGGGGTTGCGGAGATTCAATGGTTGAAAGTATGTAAAGTACTCATATCCTACTACATAATAAATGCTACCTGCAGTTCATTATTGTTGTTAACCGACACTAAAAGATAATGGTAATACATATTCTCTCCTGTTTGTACTCAGTAGCCTCGGGCTTGACTAGAGAAGAGATAAGCACTGTTGCTAGCAGACAATGAAAAGCAAGAGCTTATTTTTTTCTTTCAAGATTTTAAGTTCAAGTTAGTTAACATGTAATAGTAATAGTTTCAGGACTAGAATTTAGTGATTCATCATTTGCGTAATAACACCCAGTGCTCATTCCATCAAGTGCCCTCCTTAATGTCCATCACCCAGTTAGTCCATCTCCTCCCCACCTCCCCTCCAGTGAACCTGTTTGTTCTCTATAGTTAAAGAGTATCTTGGGGCGCCTGGGTGACTCAGTGGATTAAGCTGCTGCCTTCGGCTCAGGTCATGGTCTCAGGGTCCTGGGATCGAGCCCCGCATCGGGCTCTCTGCTCTGCAGGGAGCCTGCTTCCTCCTCTCTCTCTGTCAAATAAATAAAAGAATCTTCAAAAAAAAAAAAATTATTAAAAAAAAAAAAAAAAGAGTATCTTATGGTTTACCCCCCTCTCTGTTTTTATCTCATTTTATTTTTTCTATGTAAAAACAACAAAAATCCTTAACTTTTTCCCAAGGACTTTTATCGTAAGCCCCCCAAAATTAGAGAATCATGCCTCATAAACTGTAAAAGTTCCTGGCATTGGGAATATGACAGTTATGTCTTCTCTCTTTCTCTCTCTCATTTTACAGGTATACACTTTATTTGACGATAACAACTTTTTTTTTTCCTTTGCCTTTGATTTTGGTGTGCTATATTTTAATTTTATGCTATACTTGGGAGATGTATCAACAGAATAAGGATGCCAGATGGTAAGTGTTTACCCTATTTTGCTTTACTTGTTGAAAGAACAATTCAGAGATCCTAAGACATCTACAACAGAAATTTAAACAACAATCACTTGAAACATACATTTAGACGTATGGGCATTAATGTCTACGTGAGCGATTTCTGAAAACAGGACAAGTTCTGAAGCAGCTTATTTGAGGATCTCTCAGTGATAAATGTCGCAATCACTGATATAATGGTTTCATAGAAATGTAAACAGAACTCAAGATACTATTTAAAGAATATCTTTATGTTTGTCATCAACAATGTTATTTAAATGTTTTATTTGTACACTTTGCAGAGTTGTGTACATATGTGAATATCTTAGATGCCATGCATAACTTTCTAACTTCTATGTTTTAAATTTTAAATTTGGAGGGTAGGGATCTCATTAACACGTGAATACTTAGGACAAGATTAATTAGGACTAAATAAAGCCAAAGACTTACTAAGACAATAGACTTGGGATGAAACAATAAAGATATTTGTCTATAAAACTCTATGAATAAATCTAAATTATTTTCTAGGGGGCCCTAGGTGTCTCAGTCCGTTAAGCATCTGACTCTTGACTTTGGCTCAGCTCATGGTCTCAGGGTCCTGAGATAAAGCCCTGCCTGGGCTCCATGCTCACTGAGGGGTAGGGGGTTGGAGAGGGTCTGCTAAGGATTCTCTCTCCATCCCTCTCCCTCTGCCCCTCCCTCCCATGCACATGTGCTCTCTCTTTCTCTAAAAATAAACAAACAAATCTTTTAAAAAATTATTTTCTACTTGAAATTGTCTATACCAAGGTGTTCAAGTGAGTAAGTAGTGAATATATGACATGTTGGGTTTTAAAAATATTATTAAAATTTGTCCTTAGACTAGACTACTGTATTTATTTTGGACAGACAAAATTACTAGATTTCCCACACATAACTTCCTCTTAATTAATCCCCTCTTAATCCCCGTCACGTATTTTAACCTTCCCCCTACCCACATCCCTCTGCCAACCAGTTTCTTCTCTAGTTTTAGTCCATTTTCTGTTTGTCTCTCTTTTTTTTTTTTTTTGGTTTCTTCATTTGTTTAGTTTCTTCTACGTATGAGTGAAATCATATGGTATTTGTCTTTCTCTGGCTAACTTAGTTCCTTCAGCATTATACTCTCTAGCTCAACCCATGTTGTTGCAAATGACAAAATTTTATTCTTTTTTATGGCTGAGTAATATTCCATTATATGTATATATCACACATTCTTTATCTATGTTTATCGATGGACACTGCAGTTGCTTCCATATCTTGGCTATTATAAATAATGCTGCAATAAACACAGAGTTACATCTATCTTTTTCAAATTAGTGTTTTTGTATTTTGGGGGTAATTACCCAGTGGTACATCACTGGATCTTATGGTAATTTTATTTGGTATGTCATTGCAAATACCTTCTCTCGTTTAGTAGGTGGTCCTTTTGTTTTCTTGACAGTTTTTTTTTTTTTTGATGTGAAGAAGCTTTTTATTTTGATATAGTCCCAATAGATTATTTTTGCTTTTGTTTCCCTTGCCTCAGAAGACCTAGATAGAAAAATCTTGCCGTGGCTGACGTTAGAGAAATTACTGCCTGTGCTCTTTTCTGGGATTTTTGTGGTTTCAGATCTCAGATTTAGGTCCTTAATCCATTTTGAGTTTATTTTTATTCATGGTGTGAAAAAGTGGCCCAGTTTCATTCTTTTGCATGTAGTTGTCCAGTTTCCCACACTCTTTGTTGAAGAGAATGTCTTTTTCCCATAGCATAGTCTCACCTCTTTTGCCAAAGATTAATTGACTATATATATAATTGTGGATTTATTTTTGGACATCTCAGGGATAATCCCACTTAACTGTGGTGAATGATTTTAATGTATTGTTGGGTTCAGTTTGCTAATATTTTGTTGAAGATTTTTGCATCTGTGTTCATCATAGATATTGGCCTATAGTTCTTTTTTTGTAGTGTCTTTATCTGGTTTTGGTATCAGGGTCATGCTGACCTCAAACAATGAATCTAGAAGCTTTCCGTCCTCTTCTGTTTTTTGGAATAGGTTGAGAACAGTATTAACTCTTCTTTAAATGTTTGGCACAATTCACCTGTGAAGCCCTCTGATCTGGACTTTTGTTTGTTGGGAGTTTTTTGATACTAATTCAATTTCATTGCTGGTAATCAGTCCATTTCAAAGTTTCTATTTCTTCCTGGTTAGGTTTTGGGAAATTATATGTTCCTTGGAATTTATTCATTTCTTTCAGGTTGTCTAATTTGTTGGTATATAATTTTTCACAATATTTTCTTATTATCTTTTCCATTTCTGTAGTGTTGGTTGTTATTTTTTTCACTTTCTGATTTTATTTGAGTCCTTTCTTTTTTTTTTTAAATGAGTTTAGCTAATGTTTTATCAATTTTGTTTATCTCCTCACAGAACCATTTCTTGGTTTCATTGATCTGTTCTCTTATGGGTTGGTTGGTTGATTTCTGTTTCATTTATTCTGCTATATTATTTACTATTTATTTCCTTCTATTGATTTTGGGTTTTGTTTGTTCTTGTTCCAGCTCTTTTATATATGAGTAGGATGTTTATTTGAGATTTTTCTTACTTTTTGAGGTACGCCTGTATTGCTATAAACTTCCCTCATAGAACAGCTTTTGGTGCATCCCAAGGATTTGGGACCATTTTGTTATCATTTTCATTTGTGTCCATTTTTTAAATTTCCTCTTTGATTTCTTGATTGAGCCATTCATTATTTAGTACCATGTTATTAAACGTCCATGTATTTGTGTTCTTTTCAGATTTTTTTCTTGTGGTTGATTTCTAGTTTCATAGCATATGGTCAGAAAAACATATATGATATGACTTCAATCTTCTTTAATTTGGGTGGCTCAGTGGGTTGAGCTGCTGCCTTCGGCTCGGGTCATGATCTCGGGGTCCTGGGATCGAGTCCCGCGTCAGGCTCTCTGCTCAGTGGGGAGCCTGCTTCCCTCTCTCTCTCTCTGCCTGCCTCTCTATCTACTTGTGATCTCTCTCTGTCGAATAAATAAATAAAATCTTTAAAAAAAAATAAAAATAAAAAGACTTGTTTTGTGGCCCAACATGTGATCTATTTTGGAGAATGTTCCATGTGCACTTGAAAGAAAGTGTATTCCACTCTTCAAATGGAATGTTGTGAATATATCTCTTGGATCTATCTAGTCCAATGTGTCATTCAAAGCCACTGTCTCCCTGTTGATTTTCTATCTGACCTATCCATTGATACAAGTGGAGTATTAAAATCTCCTACTATTAGTGTATTAGTATCAATTACTTCCTTTGTTTTTGTTTATAGCTGCTTTATGTATTTGGGTGTTCCCATATTGTTTCCATAAATATTTACAATTGTTATATGTTCTTGTTGGATTGTTCCCTTTATGACTATGTAGTATCTATCCTTTTTCTTTTGTACAGTCTTTTTTTTTTTAAGATTTTATTTATTTATTTGACAGACAGAGTTCAGAAGTAGGCAGAGAGGCAGGCAGAGAGAGAGAAGGAAGCAGGCTCCCTGCTGAGCAGAGAGCCCAATGCGGGGCTCCATCCCAGGACCCTGGGATCATGACCCGAGCCAAAAGCAGAGGCTTTAACCCACTCAGCCACCCAGGCACCCCCAGTCTTTTTTTTTAAGTCTATTTTGTCCAATATAAGTAATGCTACCCCAGCTTTTTTTTTTTTTTAACTTCCATTTGCATGATGAATGTTTTCTATCCCTTCACTTTCAAACTGCATGTTTCTTTAGGAATGAAATGAGTCTCTGGTATACAACATATAGATGAGTCTTACTTGTTTATCCATTCAGTCACCCTATCTTTGATTGGAGCATTTAGTCCATTTACATTAAAAGCAATTATTGATAGGTATATACTTATTGTCATTTTTAAAATTATTTTATGGTTGTTTTTGTAGTTCTTCTTTTTTTCTTTTCTTTTTTTTCTCTTACCCTCTTCTCTCATGGTTTGATGGCTTTCCTTGGTGATATACCTGGATTCCTTTCTCTTTATATTGTGCAAATCTATTACTGGTTTTTGATTTGTGGTTATAATTAGGTTATATATGACATTTTATGCATATAGTAGTCTGTGGTCTCTTAAGTTTGAACCCTAGATCTAAAAGCACTAAATTTTTACTTCCCTCCTCTCAATATTTTAGATATATGGTGTTATACTTTACATCCTTTTATCTTGTGAATCCCTAGGCTGATTTTTGTAGATATACCTATTTTGTCTGCTTTTGTGCTTTCTGCTTTTCTTACTCCTGCTTATGGTCTTTCCTTTCCACTTAAAGAATTCCTTTTAATATTTCTTCTGAGGTTGGTTTAGAGTGATGAATTTCTTTAACTTTTACTTGTCTGGGGAACTCTTTATCTCTCCTTCTATTCTGAATAATAGCCTTGCTGTTCTTGGTTGCAGGGGTTTTTTTCTTTCAGCACTTTGAAAATATCATGCCACTCCCTTCTTGCCTGCAAAATCAATTGAAACCCTTATGGAGTTTTGTTTGTAAATGCTTTCTTTTCTCTTGCTCCTTTTAAAATTCTCTCTTTATCACTGTTTCTTGTCACTCTAATTATTATGTGTCTTGCTATGGATCTCCTTAGGTTGGTTTTATTGGGAGCTGTCTGTGACTCCTGGATCTAGAGGTCTTTTTCCTTCCTCCAATTAGGAAAGTTTTCAGCTATTATTTCTTCAAATAAATTTTCTGCCCCCTTTGCTCTCTCTTCTCTTTCTGGAATCCTTGTGACGCAAATATTATTATGCTTGATTGTGTTGCTGAGTTCCCTTAATCTGTTCTCATTTTTTAATTTTTCTTTTCTCTCCTGTTCAGCTTGATTGCTTTCCATTATTCTGTCTTCTAGGTCACTGATCCATTCTTCTGCTTACTCTATTTTACAATTTTGTGCTCACTTTGCCAGCACACCTACCTCTAATCTACTATTAATTTTCTCTAGTGTATTTTTACTCTCAGTAATTTCTCCAGTCCACTGAGTATCTTTATGACCATTACTTTAAATTCCCTAACAGGCATTTTGCTTATCTCCATTTCATTTGGCTCTCTTTCTGCGACTTTGTCCTGTTCTTTCCTCTGGGGCCCATTCCTCTAATTCTCATCTTATCTAACTCTGTGTCTGTTTCTATGTGTTAGGAATATCAACTATATTTTCTGCTCTTGAAAGTAGTGGCCTTATGAAGAAGAGGTCCTTTAGTGCCCCGCAGTGCAATGTTCCCTGTTCACCAGAACCTGACACTTCAGGGATCTCTCCCATATGTGTTGCATGCCCCTTACTATTATGGCTGAACTGCATTTCCCTTTAGTCCAGTCATCAGTAATGGCTCTCTCTGCCTGCTGTGGGCAAGGTTTTATTCCTGTGTTGTTAATGGATCAGTATGGGGCTGCCTTGGGCTTAAGTTGGGTCAAACCAGGAATGTGCCAGAGTCGCGGTCACACTGAACTGTAAGGCACTCTTCCTGAGCTGTCCCCTGAGAAGATTTCATTGATGGTCAGTGCACAGCACTTTTCTCAGAAATGCAAAGAGCATAGCTCTTACTGTCTAGTTATCCCTCAAAATGGAAGAAGTTAGAGGAATGATGGTGCCCACTGTGACAAACTACAGAGGAATCATTACCTTACAACAACTTTCAGTTGCTGTGCTTTTTTTATATTATTCCCCAGGGTAATTCATCTGCTTCAAATATGTCCCTGGAACATTTTTATTAAATGCCTAAATATAATATAACATGATAAAACTTGGGAATTTTGAAATATTTTTTATTTCAGAATCATTTTAATTTAATAGAAAAGTGGCATAAGCAGTAGCAAGGGTTCCTATACATGCCTCACTTCGTTTCTCCATTAATATTCTACCTTACTATGATGCATTTGTCAGAGCAAAGAATATTGCATTAGGACATTACTACTAACTAAACTCTATCTCTTATTGGATTTCTCCAGTTTTTCCACTAAAGTCCTTTTTCTGGTCTAGGAGTCAATGCAGAATACCATATTGCATTTGGTTGTCATATCTCCCCAGTCTCCTCTGGTCTATGACAGTTTCCTAATTTTTCCTTGTTTTTCATGACCTCAAGGGTATTAAGGAGTACTGGTCAAGTATCCTGTAGAATGTTCCCAATCAGAATTTGTCTGATATTGTATGACAGTTAGACTGTATTTCTGTGTTTTGGGGCAAAATCTGTTCTTCTCATCACAACATATCAGGGAGCACATGGTAACTGCATTACATCTCTGTTGATGAAAGTTCTAAGAAATCATTGCCCACAATTTCTATGGTTGCTTATATTCTGTCTATCCTAATGTTTCCTTTGTAGTTACAACCCCAGTGTTCCAAAAGAGAGAGTGATGAAGCTGACAAAGATGGTGCTCGTGTTGGTGGCAGTCTTTATCCTGAGTGCTGCCCCCTACCACGTGATACAACTGGTGAATTTACAGATGGAGCAGCCCACACTGGCCTTCCATGTAGGCTATTATCTCTCCATCTGTTTCAGCTATGCCAGCAGCAGCATTAATCCTTTTCTCTACATAATGCTGAGTGGAAATTTCCGGAAACGCCTGCCTCAAGTGCAAAGAAGAGTGACTGAGAGGGAAATCAACAATAAAGAAAATACCTTGAAATCAAGCTTTTAGGAAAGTACATGGATCACCAAACGTCTAGATAGACTTGCCTATGTTATTGGTATTATTAGAAAGGACAGGTGAAACAGTGTGCTTGTGTCCATCCTTCCTGTGCACTTGTGACTCTTAGGAGCATGGAATGGACAAGTAACCATTCAAATGCAAAGAGTTTACTATGCTAACTTTACTAAAATGTAAATATTTGTCTGCATTGGAAGTAAGGAATGGGATAGTCTAAGATACCTGAACTCCATGGTTGTGGATGTTATTTCAGTGTATTATAAACTAGTCACTGATAAAAAGGTCATCCATGACTATTAACTGAAAACTCACAAAGGAATCTGACCTTGCCATCCATACTTTGCTCACTGCAACAGTGCTCTTGAGGTTCCTAGGAGGGGAACATTATACAATGAGGTTTGAAATTTGGCCATTTTTTATCTACAAAATTTCATATGGTCCCATCTAATGCCTTTGATAATCAACCCCACTTTTTAGCATAACAGTCACCATGTATTGAAAATATGCAATATGTAAGATCACATGTAACAAACCCATAAGGTATGTATTACCTCAATTTACTTAGCCTCAGAAAGGTTAAGTGATAGCTTGATGCTACGCAGTACAAAGAGCTGGGCTAAAATCCAGGTCTTCCTGTTTCTGTCCTTTGAAAGCACCATCCTGGCAACCTCTAACTATCATTCTGGAGAGTCAATAATTTGGGGGGTTTTGCTTTCTTCTATTGCCCCATAAGGAAATAACTAATGTCTGTCAGAAGTTAGTCGATAGTTTAAGCATATTTTGCATTTAGCTTTGTTCTCGTGCTTATGAATTATAGAAACCAGCATCTGCATATTAATGATAGTACTCTTCAGGATGTTAAGCACATACTCGATACATTCTCTTTAGGTACAGTACATGTTTGTTCAAGGGTACAAAAGTAATACCCCTGAATTTGTAGATATTCACTATATCTATCTCTTCTTCTTTGGGCTTATATAAAACATGCGCTTTGTATAGAAAGAAAAAAAAAAAGACTTTTATAGCCTGTATTCTCAAAGGTTAAACACTGTTATTTTGTTTGTGGATGAAATCTATAAACCCACCTCCTTCATCTAAATCATAAAATCACTTGCTTCGTGGATGTCTTAAACTGATTTTTAATCTACCCTTTATAGAAAAGAGTCACAGAGACCACCTTTTTTAACAACCTCATGTCCAGTTTTACATCTTAATTGTCAAGACACATGACTTTTAACCCAAAGTATTTGGTTCTAGATCTTCTAAAGACCATTTTGAAACAAGGTAATATGTAAACACATATCTGGGTTAAAGGTCATGTAAACAACATGAGACTGATGTAGGTCACATCTGAGATATTTCAGTTCCCTAACTGAGCTCTACAGAGCTACACCCAGAGCCTAGGTGCTCCTTTACAGGGTCAGAAGAAGCTGGGTCACAGCTACAGTAAAGCCCTTCCTTCTCACTTCCCTAAGGTGCATAGTCAGGGTTCAGTGAGTAACCCTGATATCTGAAGACCCACCACCATGGGTCATACACAGATGTTGTCATTTGGTAATTGAAAAATAGCTGAAGACTTTACCTCCATTGTCTTTTTTAATACAGACAATATTATGAATTGAAAGATTTAAATGATTTTAAACCAACAGACATTTTTCTAATAGCATTTCCAACAGGCCTCAAATAATTCCAGCATATAAATTGGTTAGTGATTTAATTTATATGTATTAAGACTTGTAAAGAACTTTAACATTTAATCAAAGTACAAAATAAAAAGGGTGACTAAAAACTCATTTCTGTGCCTCTATACAGTTTTTCTATACATAAATGTATACACACACACACACACACACACACACACAGATGCAAATTTGCTGAGGTGGTTTGATAAAGATCCTGTTTTGTATTTTTGCCCATGATATGTGTACATGTTTACTTTCAAGACAATGATCAGTTTCCCATATCTAATTAATACTTGGTATTTGTCATTACTTACAATCAGAATTATATGCTTATTCAATTTAAGGTACCTCATTTAAATATTGACCAATTAATATAAATCAATGAATAGTGCTTGTATAATTATTTACTTCTGGCTTATAGCTTATATTTGTAAGGCTTTCTTATATAAAGGATTTCACATTTCCTTAACATAGTTTCTCCTGAGCAAAGCATAAAGAGTTCAGAATTAGTAAAATGTGTCCTAAATATGGCTAATAGTCGAACAGCACTATCCACATTGGATTCTCAGAAGTTGAGGCACTTATATTATACCTGAAGTCTTAGAAATTACTGCTTTTCATGGGTTACAGTATCACAGAAGTCATGGACTCTTGGACTTGAAAGATAGTTTAGAGATAATCAGATGCTACAGATGAGAAAAGTAATACCCAGAAAGATCATTATTTTTACAAATTCAGAGACTCTTCTCTAATAACAAACTATAGAAATGATCCCTGAAAGTATAGTTTTGAGATAAAGTTATTTTTAACACAGTCTAGTGTGTGTCGAGAGAGCCACCCTTAATGGGCAGCTAAAAATCAGTCCTGAGTTCTTTCCACCAAACTTTCCTCCCTTTTGGGACAGTGAGAAACAATTAATAAGAAAATTAAAGATAATACTTAATGACAATAACAAATTTCTGAGAGTTCAGTGAGTAAATCAAGATTGTGTAAGTATTTATTAAAAGCTATAGAATTGGGGGGGGGGAACAAACCCCAATTCATCATAATTTGCTTGGGCTTCTATTCAGGATGGCAGAGATTAATTTTCCATTTATTTCACAGAGTTCTATACAATGAGCCCAAAGCAAAATATGGAAAGTAACAATATTTTCTTTTACCATCCCCAGTTTTTTCGTTGACACTTTCCAATACCAAAAACTTAGTTCGTTCTACAGGGAGCCTCCTCCTTGCCTATTGCCTGGGAATAGCCCAGAGCTATGACTCCCTTATGATTTCACCCCAGGAAGGATAGTATTAAATTATTTCATTTGCCCTTTCAGCAATTAGCTCAAATACAGCAATGTCCATCCAAAAAACTATGCTAAATTGGTATCTTGATTTTTGGTGTTTGTATATTCATTATTTAACAGATATCTACATAAGAATTTACCCCTAGGACACTATGCTGGACTTCACTGAGGGGAAAAAAATTAACACCTAAAACATTACCCAATCTCAAGAACTGAAAATCCAGTGTCTCCTGTTTCCTATAGATCAATTCTACCTACTTGGGTGATGCAGAAAACAATCTCCAGTGAGTTCTTAATTCTAAAATACAATTCATGTTTAAAATGCACCATTAATTTAATAACTGCCTTTGGGAAATAAAAATATAACATTAAATATTCACATTAATAGTAAGAATCATATAAAATAATCTAGATTAATTAAACACCTCAAAAATGTTTTACTTTTTTTCAGGCACAGGATTGAGAAAAAAATATAAATAATTTTGAAATAAATTTTATTTCTATAACAACAAAGTCACAAATACTTGCTACCTTAACAACTGAAAAACTTAACATGGCATCCTTAAAATAAAACTGAGTTTCTTGAGAATAAAACTTATCTTGGGCTCCATTACTCCTTACTGGGAATATAATTCTGGTAGATTGCTTCTGGAGACTGCTTCAAAGATATATCAGAAGCCTATTCAAAGGTGTAAAGTCACGTCCAAATCAAAAGCAAAAAAAATTTCTAAAATGCATGATTTTTACTGAGAATACAACTGTTTTTCTAACACATATAATAAAATGTGTTCTTCTTCTTAATTTAACACAATACACTTGTTATTTCTGTGGGGAAAAAAAAATCCAAGGCAAGTATCTCTTTCACTAAAAGACTTAAGTAATAGTAGACACTTTTTTTTCCCCCCTTTACAGGCCGGGGGAAGTTCTACGCCTTGTTTTTCTTTTCCCCCTTCACACATCATGGAATAGTAGACACTTTTTAATAACAGCTCCCTAGGGATGGTTGGATGGCTCAGTTGGTTAAGCTTCTCACTTCAGCTCCAGTCATGATCCCAAGATCCTGGGATTGAGCCCTGCACTGGGCTCCCTGCTCGGCAGGAGGCCTGCTTAGAGCTTCCCCTACTTGTGCTCTCCCTCTCTCTCTCTCTTGCTGATAAACAGATGAATAAAATCTTTAAAAAAAAAAAAAACTCTCTAAAATATCATATGTAGATTTATTCCTGTTAAGTAACAAAAATTCAACTGAGTAAATTTTAAAAATCTAATTGACTTCATTAAAGGAGTCATGAATCAGGTAGTATCCCATCTAGCAAACAGAAGGGCTCTCAGAGGAGTTGTACAAAATGGAAGGTCCTTACAGAGGAGATGGGGCAAGAAAGCTACTAACAAAAGAAAAGGATTCTCCCAGGCAAGACCACTTTCCCTTAGGGGTCAAGGCAAGAGGTCTGCCCATGAAGATGATCTCATCTCCCTTTGGGGGATGGAGAGGGCCCATGCAGCAGACCTGTTGGCAGTGATCAAAAAAATTCCTGACTGACTAAACTTATTTCCAGGAATAAGACATAAGCAATGAGGTCCTGTCCTCAGTTTTCAGTATTGTGCAAAACTCTGGAATTCCTAATGTGCAGTAGAGTTGGTTTCAGCTCTAGCCTCCTCAATCACTGGATGTAAAAGACCTTGGTAAAACTATTAACCAAACTACTTAATTGTAGGAATCAGAAAAATTGGAGCCCAAAGAAGGGTAGACAAAGTCGAACAGCTTTTTCTTGTTAAAACAAGGGCGCAATTCTGAAGCTCCCACCTCAGGCCTTTCCATGTTTCTCTCTGGCCTGTACTCGGGCAGTAGGAGGCTGTAAATTTCCTGCAAAGAAGTTTGGCTCACAAATGCAGTAAAATGCTAATGAATGCAGTGAGAGGCCCTGAAGTTTTTTGAGGAGAGCAGTATCACAATCAGATATTTGCTGGTGGAAATAACTGTCACTAGAGTAGAGGATGGGTGAATGGGGAGAGCCTAAAACTAGAAAAGCAGGCAGGAAATTATCACAATGGTCCAATGAGAGAAAAAGTTGCTGTCAACTGGACAATGACAATAGTAGTGTATGCTTAACTAATGTTTGTTGAGTACACCAAATGTGCCAGATACTGAGCAAAATCTTATCTAATACTCACGCCAACCCTCAAAGCTACATACTGTTATTGTCACCATTGTATAGATGAGGAACTCAGAGCTTGAGGTAGCCCGCCTCAGATTACATAGCCCGCAAGGGGGCACTCAGAACTCAAACACAGATGATGTTCTCATCCATTCACTATGCCACTGCTTCTCAAAATTTGTAACACAGGCATATCGCTTGGGGATACTGTTAAAATACAGATCCCTGGGGCGCCTGGGTGGCTCAGTGGGTTAAGCCTCTGCCTTCAGCTCAGGTCATGATCTCAGGGTCCTGGGATCGAGCCCCGTATCGGGCTCTCTGCTTGGCAGGGAGCCTGCTTCCTCCCCTCTCTGGCTGCTGCTCTGCCTACTTGTAATCTCTCTCTCTCTCTCTCTCTCAATCTGTAAAAAAGAAAAAAAAAAAAATACAGATCCCTTTCTTTCCCAAGTTTTAACAAAGGATTTTTTCCAGATATATTAAAGTGTAACTGACAAATATGGATACTATTTTTTAAGGTATACAGCTTGAAGTTTTGATATATGTATCAATTGTGAAATGATTACCACAATCAAGTTAATTAACATACCATACCCATCACCTTGCTTGTTTATTTATTTGGTTATGAGAACACTTAAGATCTACCCACTTAGCAAACTTCAAGGATATAATACAATATTGTTAACTATAACCAGCACACTGGACATTAGATCTCCAGAATTTACTCATGTTGTAGAGCTGAAATTTTGTACTCTGACCAACATCTCCCCCATTCACCCCACTTCCTAGCCCTTGACAACCACAATGTCACTCCTTGCTTCTATAAATTTGACTATTTTAGATTCCACCTAAGTGAGATCATGCAGTATTTATCTTTCTGTGTCTGGCTTATTTCAGTTGCCATAATGTCCTCCACATTCAACCATGTAGTCACAAATGGCAGGATTTCCTTCTTTTAAAAGCTGAATAATAGGGGCGCCTGGGTGGCTCAGTGGGTTAAAGCCTCTGCCTTCGGCTCGGGTCATGATCCTAGAGTCCTGGGATCGAGCCCTACATCGGGCTCTCTGCTCCTGCTTCCTCCTCTCTCTCTGCCTGTCTCTCTGCCTAGTTGTGATTTCTCTCTATCAAATAAATAAAATATATTAAAAAAAAAGCTGCATAATATTCTTGTGTGTATGTGTGCATAGCCTGTGTCTGTGTGTCATTTGCTTGTATTACATTTTCTTTATCCATACATCTGCTGATGGACATTCAGGTTGTTTCCATATCTTGACTATTGGGAATAAAGCTGCAAAAACACGGAAGTGCAGATACCTCTTCCAGATTTCATTTATTTTGGATATATACTCAGAAGTGTGATTGCTAAGATGTATGGCTACTCTATTTTTAATTTTTTGAAAAATCACCATACCATTTTTCATAATGGCTATGCCAATTTACATCTCACCAATGGTGTACAAAGGTTCCCCTTTTCTCCACATCTTTAACAACATTCATCTTTTGTCTTTGTGATAATAGCTATTCTAACAGGTGTGAGGCAATATCTCATCGTGGTTTCAATGTGCATTTCCCTGATGACTAGTGAAGTTGAGCAACTCTGCCTGTTGGCCATTTGTATATCTTCTTTGGAGAGATACCTATTTAGGTCCTTCACTCACTTTTTAATCAGGTTATTTTCTTCCTATTAAGCTGAAATCCTTATATTTTTTGGATATGTTAACCTCTTATAAGATTTATGGTTTGAAAATATTTCTCCCATTCTATAAGTTGTTTCTTCATTCTGTTTATTGTTTCCTTCAGTAGCAGGAGCATTTTACTTTGATACAATACCGTTTGTCTATTTTTGCTTTGGTTACCTGTGCACTTAGTGTCATCTCCATGAAATCAATGCCAAGACCAATGTCAAAAGATTTTTCCCTATGTTTTCCTCTTGCAGTTTTGTATTTCAGGTCTTACATTTAAGTTTTTAATCCATTTTGCATTGATTTTGTATCAATTATCTCTTATTTCTACATGGTATGAGAGGAGTCCAATTTCCTTCTCCATGTGGATATCCAGTTTTTCCAGCATATATTAAAGAGATTATTCATTCTCCACTGTGTTTATGGCACACTTGTCAAAGATCAGTTGGCCATAATTGCATGTATTTGTATTTGTTTCTGGGCTTTCTATCCTGTTTCACTGGTCTACATGTTTATCTTTATGCAAGTACCATACTATTTTATTTACTGTGGTTTTTAAAATATATTTTGAAATCAGGAAGTATGATGCCCTCCAGCTTTGTTCCTCTTGCTCAACATTGCCATGGCTATTTGGAGTCTTTTGTATTTTCATATGAATTCTAGAATTGTTTTTTCTATTTCTTTAAAGAATGCCATTGGGATTTTGACAGTGATTTCACTGAATGGATGTTTTGACAATATTATTTATAATCCATGTACAAAGGATGTATTTCTATTTATCTGTGTTTTCTTTAGTATCCTTCATCAATATTTTATATTTTCAGTGGATAAGCTCTTCAGCTCTTTGGTTAAGTTTATTCCTATTTTATTCTTTTAGTTGGTATTGTGAATGAGATCATTTTCTTAATTTTCTTTTCAGATAGTTTGTCATTCCTGTATAGAAATGCCACTGATTTTTGTATATTGATTTTGTATCCTGCAACTTTATTAAATTTATTATTCTAACAGTTTTTTGCTGAGTCTTCAGGATTTTCCACATACATGATCATGTCATCTGCAAATAGTGATAATTTGACTTCTTTCCAATTTGGTGTTTTTTATTTCTTTTTCTTGCCTAATTGCTGTGGCTAGGACTTTAAGTACTGTGTTGGACAGAAGCAGCAAGAGTGGGTATCCCATCAATCAGTTTACGTATGTTGAACCATCCTTGCATCCCAGGGATAAATTCCACTGAATTGTGGTCTATGACCTTTTTAATGTACTGTTGAATTCAGTTTATTAGCATTTTATTGAAGACTTTAGCATCTAAATTTATTAGAAATATTGGCCCATAGTTTTCTTTTTTTAAGATTTTATTTATTTATTTATTTGACAAAGAGAGAATAAGCAGGGAGAGTGCCAGGCACAGGGAGAAGCAGGCTCCCCACTGAGCATGGAGCTTAATGTGGCACTCCATCTCACCACCCTGGGATGATGACCTAAGCTGAAGGCAGATGGCTAACAACTGAGCCCACCTAGGCGTCCCGGCCTATAGTTTTTTGTTGTATCTTTGGTATCTGGGGATACTAGCCTCATAAGATAGTTTGGAAGTGTTTTCTCCACTTATAATTTCGAAAGAGTTTAAGAAAGATTGATATTAATTCTTCTTTGACTGGTGCAATTCACCAGTAAGGCCACTTGGTTCTGGGCTTTTCTTTGTTAGGAGTTTATTGATCTTATTGTTGTTTAACTGACTCAGTCTCTTTCTTCATTATTGGCCTGTTCAGGCTTTCTATTTCTTCTTGATTCAATCTTGAAAGGTTGTATGTTTCTAGGAATTTACCTCTTTCTTTTAGATTATATAATTTTTTCACATATGATTATTCATCTTCATTGTTCTTATGGTTCTTTGTATTTTTGTGGTATCAGTTGTAATGTCTCCTCTTTCATTTCTAATTCTGTTTTCTCTCTTTTTAAATGCAGATTCTGATTTAGCAGCTCTAGGTGCAATTTGAGATTCTGCATATCTAACAAGTTCCCAGTTGATGCCGACATTGCTGGTCCATAGACCAAACTTTGAGCTGCAACGAGTTATGCCCAATGGAAGCGAGAAGGAGGAGACAGACGGGAGAAACCTTCCAAAAAAATAAAGCTGGCTATGCAGACTGAAGAATACTAGAGAAAGAAAATTGTTTTGAGATGTCTAGCCTAAGAGAAAGTTACAGTTGAAATAGTAACGCAAAAGGAGGACCAGTTGCAATCTGTATTAACTAAATAATTGCTGCCTGTCTGTTCTTAAACCAATTTTATTATTTTTTAAAGATTTATTTATTTATCTGAGAGAGAGAATGAGAGGGAGCACATGAGCAGGGTAGAGGCAGATAGAATCTCTAGCAGACTCCCGACTGAGCATGGAGCCGGACATGGGGCTCAGTCTTACAACCCTGAGATCATAACCTGAACCCAAATCAAGAGTTAGATGTTTAAATGACAGAGCCACCTAGGTGCCCATTAAATCAATTTTTAAAGTGTTGAATGACATTCATAATGATAATAAAGATAAAAATAAATAAAAAGGACTGAACCTACTCTCTAACAGATTATCAAAATCAGACTACCAGTAGTAGTTAACAGTGCCTACACATCAACTTATTTATTCAACTCTATTGTTTATTAGCAACCTGCCAAAACAAGAATCTATGCTTACTTAAATCAGGATTGATGGTGACATGGAGAGGCATAACCCAGATAGCAGGGACTAGTTACTTCATAAAGAGTACAGAGAAAGGGAAGGAGGGGGAAACTATAGGCTAAAGTGAGTCAACCTATGTTTCCATATCTAAGTTTGTGTAATACTTTGAGCAAGTTCTTTAACCGTTCTAACCCTGTTCCCTGTCTATAAATTGAGGATGATGATATCACCCAATTCATACTTCCTTTGTGAGTTGTAAATACTTAAATCACTTTGAACACTGCTTATTGTAAATACTTAGTATTTTAGTATCATCATCACCCTCATCATCTTCATTATCATCACTTTAAAATACTCAACAAATTGAAAAATGTATGAACAACATTTTATAATCCCTCTTATTGAGAAGTAGAGTCTTTTCCCCTATCCCTTGAAGCTATGCTTCCTTTGACCAATAGATTATGGCAGAAGTGAGGCTGTGTCAATTCCAAAGTATAGGCCTCAAGAGAGCTTGCAGCTTCTATCTGTGCCCTCTTGGAATCCTGCACTCAGAAACCATGTAAAAAGCCAATGTAGCCTACTGGAGGATGAGAGGCCATGAGGAGGAGAACTGAAGCACCCAACACCAACTCCTAGATGTGAGTGAGACCATCTTGGACCTGAGAGTTTAGCTGACTGTCCAGCATTCACAGTCATACGAGTGACCCAAATGAAAGCCACAGAGGAACCACCTAACCAATCCACAGAATTGTGAAAAATAATAAATTGTTGTTGTTTTAGTCATAGCTTTGAAACAACTTGTTCCACAGCAATAGGTAACTGTAGTAGCACCCATAAAAATAAAATTAATAAAATGGCCCTTGGTGATTAAAAAAAAAATTGTGATCTTCTGAAGTATTATAATTATTATAAACTTTGATTCCTTCCTTTCTTTCTTCATTCTATATTTATTGAGCACCTAGCATTCTCCAGATAATATACTAACATATATATATAAAATATATATTTATAATCATAATATATAAATTGATGAACAAAACATTTTCCTGCCCTTACAGAGTTTACAGTCCAGTTAGCATTACAAATGGAACGTGGAAATACGTATATAATTATAAATTGTGGTAAGTGCCTAGATAAGAGACTAGCAGAGACATACCTTAATTGTACTGGATAGTTTTTCTCAGTGTTTAGACATAGAGATGCTGTGAAATAAATTCTCCCCCATTGATTTTATTTTAAAAGAAATGGCTATTACATCAACTCAAAACGTTTAAAGTATGAGGAAACTGTTGTTCCATCTCTTTTCTATTTAAAATAGTAGATATAAATAAACTATCTCCAGAGATGGAGAAAGCAGATGGATTTGAAAATTCAAACTCACACTGAATATAATTAACTTGGAAAAGGAGAGAAGCTAATGACGCCTGAGATTATAGGTGCCCAGGAGACAGGCAAAGGGCTAACTTATTTTTAACACTACACTAGTCTCAGCAGTGAGGAAAATTCAAACTTGATTAAAGTCTCTGAGGAGGTGAAAAAGCAAATGAAGAGAGAAAAAAAAAATGTGGCTATTGGAGAGTAATTAACATTTTGACCCAGTTGCCAAACTGAGTAGGTGTTCAGCGCTTATTAACAAAGCTGGGTTTCTTGGGTCATTGCAAATGAGAAGGTCTTGTGAAAGCACTCTGGGCATTGTTGACTATTTGATTCTGAAGAAGGTATACCTGGAAAGAAAAATGGGCTTAGGCAAAGCACTTCCTCAGCCGGAATGGAGGATTGTTTTCTGCCCTGAGGAGGCCTTATTTGCATTTCCAAATAGAACCCTCTGGGATATTAGATCAGGCAGAGGAGAAGAAGACCCTTGGCCTTGAAGCTTGATAATGGTCAGGTCCCAGGTCACCGTGATTGAGACTTAAATAAAGCCTGGTCTACAAAGCCCTTCACAATTGAACCCCAAGGGCCATTCCCCTTTGCTCACCCTACAATTTGGTCAGTCCTGTACAAGGAATACACGTTCACAAACCCGAGTTTTTTTATGTGCCATTCCTGCTACCTAGAATACTCTTTTCTTCTCCACCTAAGAAGCTCCTGCCCTTCACCCCCGTGTAATTGTTATTTCCTTACACTCTCACTCCCAAAGCAAGACAAATTAATCATTTCCTTGGTGGTACATACTACCCTGCGGCGTCCTCTGTTATAACAGCATCGTGTACTTGTCTTACCCACTACATTTGTAAGCTCCTCAAACCAAAACATATCTAACCCATCTTGGTATTGGTTATACTTAAGTATCTATCACATAACAAATGTCCGGGAAACAATCAATTGATGGAATAAATAAATAAATAAGAAAAGGAGACAAAGAATACTTGAAGAGATGCTGGGGTGTCTGTGTGGTGTGTGTGTTTGTGTATCCATAGTCATATGTGGGCATGGAAAGATATATATCTAAATGTTAACATATAGGAAGATTTCTCATATAAACTATGAAAAGACGTGTGATTGAAATATGTTACTAATCTCTTTAAACTTCTTTTCATTTTTTATTTTGAATGTAGCAATAAAGCACTGGTATACCACTTGTGTATTAAAATGCTTGCAGACATTTTGCCTTAGTTAGGTTTTAGCTAGGATTTTCTAAAAGGCATCTGATTTGCACTTCTTAAGATTTATTGTGAAAAAATGTAAGTATATGAGATAAAAGGATTTAATGTGGTTTCAAATGCCTTACTGTGAAGCTATGAGAACAATATTTGATAAATGTTGCAAGTGCTTAACTTAAAGCTTAGACCTCTGTAAACCAATTTCTAAACTTCAAAACTGCCTAGTACATTTAAGAACATTTGAAAGTTCAAAGTATAACCTTTTCAAAATTATATAGTAACATCAGATATCAAGCAGAGTAAATACTCAATTCTGTCTTCTTTTCTAATGAATCAAAATCCCAAAAATGTTATCAAGCAAATAACTACATGTTCTAAAGATGGCTGGTTCTACCAAGTGTCTTCTCTACATGAATATTCTTTCTTGCCTCCATAGAATTATTAAAACTTGACAGGCATTTGAATATATTCTTGCTGTCAAGATCTGCTTTTAAATAATGCTTGTTTCTTCTCTGAATTTAGAAAAAAATATAAAACTGCTCAATATAGAGAATTTGAGAAGCAAGTAATTTTCTTTAAAAGAAAATAAAAATCATCCTAAATTCAGCAGCCCAAGATAATTATTGCTAATATTTTATTACAATAATATTTCATTAGAAAAATAATATAGAGGGGCACTGGGGGCTCCGTTGGTTAAGCATCGAACTCTTGTATTCTGCTCAGATCATGATCTCAGTGTTGTGAGATCGAGCCCTGTGCAAGGCTCTGCGCTTAACCCGGCATCTGCTTGAGATTTTCTCTCTCTCTCCCCCTCCTCCAATGAAGTTTTAGAATATAATTGAGGTTCAGTGAGGTGAGGTCCAGAGCCATGACCAAGAAAGAATTCTTGAGACATCTTGTGGCAAAATGGTGGCTTATTAAAGCACAGGGACAGGACACGTGGGCAGAAAGAGCTGCTGCCCTGGGGTTGTGAGGGGTGGCAGGTTATGTACCATAGGGTTGGGAAGTTAAGGAAAAGGGAGGTTTCAATAGAACTTTCATATGCTAAAGAGGACCTACAAGATACCAAGACACCAGAGGCCATTTTTCCCTCTAGCAAGGTATTAACATTAAGATAGGTGGGAGATGCCTAAAGAATGTCACATACGTCCCACACAGGAGTGGGGGTGGGGGAAGGTTGCAGGGTGTCAGCTTTTGCTTTGTCCTCAGCCAGCCTTCTGTTCCCTCATCACCTCCCCCTACCCCCTGCACTTTCTCTCTAAAGTAAATAAATAAATCTTTAAAAAAAAAGAATATAGATAGAAAACTTAGAAATATAAAATCAAAAAATAGAATGAAAATCAGTGTTTTCTAGATTAGTTTTTCCTAAGTATATGTTACTTTAACACATATTGGACCATGGTGCATATTTTTAAATAGAATTTAGGTTACTCCTGGGGTTTGGTTTGGTTTTGTATTTTTTAGTTACAACTAACACTACAGTGGAATTTGTGTGTAGGTATTTGAGTTTTTAACTACTTTTCGAGAACAGATATATAGAAGAGAAATAAATAGATCAAGGAGTACCCAAGTTTTAAAACTTTGAATACATGTTGACAAGATATTCTGCAGAAAGTTGTCACTATGGAACTTCCTACTCACAATAGATAAGAGCATCTATTTCCCATCTCTTCAATAATATTCAGTATTTTTTTTTTGTCTCGCTATTATGACAGGCTAATGTTGTTTCTCAATAATTTTGCACATTTCTTCCATTATGAAGTGAAGTTGGGCATTTTTCACATGTTAATTGGTCATTTGTATTTCATTTACCGCGAATTAAGCCCCTTGAAGACAAGGGTGTTTTTCTCCCACACTGTAATGACTCAATAACTACTGTTAAAAGAATATTTTCACATACTCTGACCATTTGTTACATTGGTATTTAGCATTTTTCTTTTTGATTCTAAAAGCAACTTATATTCTAGATATTTATTGCAATTATTTTCCCACAATTTCTCATTTTGCTTTTACTCTTGTTTATAGTTTTCTTTGATGAACAGTCTTTCATTTTATATAGTCATCCATTCGCCTTTTACTTTGAATTTCTTCTATTGGTTTTAGGGCTTTATGAACTCTGAGATGACTTTTGGTGCAGACAGAACTCATAGTAATTGTTGAGTGGATGAGGGTATTTATTACTTCTCTCAAGGTATTTAATTTTCAGAAAAGGATTCAGGACCCCATGAGAAAAACTTGAGTAATTGGTGTGTTCTGGCAATCCCTAAGAAGTGAAAATATGAGACTTTAGAAAGTTTATATTTTTCCTTACAAGTATTCTTAACCTGGGGTGAGTCCTCTGAGCCTATCAAGTTCATTGTGCACTTTTCTGGATAGAGTCTGAAAAGACCTATGATTCCAAAATTGTTAAGAATCATGAGGTGTTCTTCAAGGATTTTTCACATTTGACACTATCTGGATTCCCCAGTCTTTGAACTTTAAAAACTTTTCTTCAAATTCAGAGTTTGACATCCCACAAAGAAGAAATGGCTGAAGAATAGTGATTGGTGTTTTTAAGTTAAAGAATAAATCCAGCACAAGCTTTTCTGAAGATGCCGTCATGCTGAACCCAAACTTAACCACTGATAACTAGAACACTGGGTGCCAGGCTTACATGGGTACCAACCCATGTGTATGTCATTGAAAATTCAATAGATCCTAAGGCCTAGTATGTCAATCTTTTCACATTATTTAAACTCATATAAGCTCCCAATTGGATATGACTATTTAAGCCCACAGGCCTTAAAATCCTACATCACCATCCTCTCCAAAATACCTCCAACAGCAGTCACCAAATCAATGATTAAAGATTTCTAGGGATAAGAAGTTCTTTGCTTTTTAAGACAGTTCACTGCAGAATTTCTCCCTCTAGCCCTTATTTCATGAAGATCTAAGTTTTCCATTTATCTTTCTGAAACAGTGGAGCCCAGGTAATCAGGCACACCTGCAGGAAATCTGCTGAAACAACTTTTCAGCCTTCTTAAAAGGATGAGCTGAGACATAATCAAAACAGCATGTCACTGCTTTGTATAGATTTCTTGCTGAAACAGTGTGAGATTTTGAATACAGAGTGCTCCCTAAAAATGAAGGCAGCATTTACGTTTTAAAAAGTACATAGTAATTCTCCTAATTTGGGGAAACAGAGATGGTAGTTAGTTTCCATGTAGACAATCATCAGAGTATAAAGTCAGCCTATTTCCACAAAACTGGCCAATCATTTTGACAAAGCTAAGCAAATGAACAGAGATATTGTCGGTTTTGACTTGGAGAAATGTCCCAATGTCAACATTAGCAAATGTTTCTGGGGATTTCCAACCTGCCATCTAGATTCTTGTAACAGTGGGAGGGGGGTGTAGAACTGAGTGTGTGGTTGTTTTCTAGGGGGAAAAAATGTGCATATGGATGCAAAAACACATGTGAGATAACTTCAATATCTATAAATACTTATTTTTTAAAATATTCTTATTATTCATCAAAAGTAGCATGTGGACTAGATATGGGAATTAGCCTGCTAATTTATACATCACTCACAGAAATAAAGAAAGTTCAATCAGAAACCCATGGGGAAGACAGGGCTCAATTAGGATGAACTCAAAGGTAACATGTTATAGACTCTTATCACTACGTCTAGATCCCTAAAGAAAAGAATTGTACTCTAGTCAAACACTTCTTTGAGACTCATGCTCTGTTTTAAATTATTACTATAAAGGGTTTTGGCATATGGCTTTTTTATTGCTTATCTGTTTATATAAAATATTACTAATAGTGTTTTTCAAGGCACAGGTCACAACCAGAGAGTCATGAGACCAAGTTAGTGGCTCTCAACCAGCTGTTTTTCCTCTCCCCTGACTTAATAGAACATATAGAGTTTGAGTATATGTGTGTATGTTGTATGTCCACATACATGCAGTAGTATAAATTGTATTTCTTATTCTAGGTCAAAATCAAGTATATTTGTAAGACATTCTTTTATAGATTAGAGAATAGATAGAGATCAATAAATGATAGATTCCCATTTATTTAAGAAAAATATCTGTCCGTATCACCAAAATCAGGACATGATAATATTTTTTAAAGTTTTTTCTACCATGTACTACCAAAGAAATCTTTTTTGGTTTTTTTTTTTTTAAAGATTATTTATTTATTTATTTGACAGAGACAGAGACCACAAGTAGGCAGAGAGGCAGGAGGAAAGCATGCTCCCCACTGAGCAGAGAGCCCGATGCAGGGCTTGATCCCAGGACCCTGAGATCATGACCTGAGCCGAAGGCAGAGGCTTTAACCCACTGAGCCACCCAGGCACCCCCAAAGAAATGTTTTTAAATTATTCATTCATCTTCACAACTCTCCCATGTGGAAAAAATTGGACTTAATTAAATGGTGCTGTCAACTTCACTTTAAAGGAACGGATTTCTATAGATAGTAGCTGCCAATTTTTATTTGCCAAACCAAAGATTTTTCAAGAACACAGAATAAGATTTCTGAATTGTGACTAAGAATGAAATGTCAATGGTAATTTATTTCTGATGACAACAATTTAGACCAGGTCAAAACACAGACTCAGGAAACGTAAAATACCACATATACAGCAAGCTTTCTCAACTTCTCTCAACAGCCAAGTCCCAGTTATCTAGAAATGGACTAACTACAGTGTGAATTATTCATGTAAAACTCTCACAGATAAAACAAGGGCATGCACATATATTCTCCCTGCCATGTTCGTCTTGCCTTTTTGTCTTAGACACAAGGTGCCAAATGCTTGCCTAAAGCACAGCTGGGAATCTAAGCTCCTAGATCACCATCCCAGACTTGCCTGACTGAGTCTCTGATGTTAGCCAACTGTGCTCCCCACTCTACCTTTGCCTGTCTATCCCTAGTAAAGAGATTTCTGCCAAACCCTGCAACCCCCTTCTTGATTATCTTCTTTGTTCATATCACACCATTTCTCAACAATAAATTCCCATGCATCATGGCCATGCATTTAATTTGGAGTCTCATGGTAAATTACAAACTTCACAGACTAACCTGTGAGATACATCAACTATAGTACTCCATCTTGTACATTGGCCCCAGTGTAGCTGGAATTTTTCCTCAGATCATTCAGCCACTCAAACAATTCCTGAGAGACTTAGTGGGGGGAAAAATACTGTGATCATTTACTGGAAGGTGGTATGCTTAGCGAACAGAATTAAACACACTCAACATTTTTCTATTTTTCCTTCAATTGCAATAGACCTTCAAGGTTACATCCAACCCCACTAACTGTACAAAAGAAAGAGCTCTTTATTGGGAGTCATGAGACTAAGATACTTCCTATTTTCTCTAATGATAAACCCTAAGTCCTGTTCCTCCACCACTGAAAGGATGCAGAACAGATCTAGGTGTTCACAGGTAGGCACTGTAATCACCCTATTGAACCAAAGCAGAGCCAAGCAAAAGTAGGGGGAAGACTGAGCCATTATGAGGGAAAAATACTGAGAAAAGATAGGACTTAAAAGAGTTGGTAAGAAGTGACTGATGAAGGGAAGGGTATAAAGAAAATTATAAATGTCAATAACTGCATTTTAAGCCTTATATCTTGGATAATCTTTGGAAAAATATTAAGCTCTAGAGGTTATCTTGTCATACAAAGCAAACTATTTCTAAACTAGTATTCAGTAATTCACTGGGTGTAATAAAAATACATTTCAAATAACAAAGAGAGGTAGAATGAAGTGCTCAAATAGACATTTTTATTTACTTAATCACTCCGTTCTGTCAAACAGCTGGTCAATTTAGCAAAGGGGAAAATAGACAAATAGCTATGCGGCTTAACTACTTAATCAAACCAGTTTCAGTGGTTGATTCCTGCATTCTACACAGATCCAGCTCCCAGTCACCCGTCCCCACCCCTGAAAATAAGAAAACAAGGATTCAATTTCATAGCATTTGTTTCTATGTCAATATATTAGATTCAGTTCTACCATGAATGTTCAGTTCTACCATGAGATGGCCTATCTGTGGCATTCTTCCCATTTTTCAGGACCAATACATAGGATAAAACAGAGAAAGGATAGTCCAAGAAGGAAGGATTTCCAGAAAACAAGGGCAAGAGGCAGAAGGGCCCAGCAGAAAGAACTGCTCTTCAGGTGTGTGGACTTCAAGGATATGATGGTCTTCAAGGATGCCAGAGTTCCTTCTTTCCTAAACACTTGTAGCAGATAAATAACAAGGACTAATTCATAACCCTGTAAGTGATGCCTTGAATTACAAAGAGAAACTCCAAGAAAAGTTTAGACTTTGGGCATGTGAGAGGGCTTGCATTTTATAACTGAAGTAAATATAACTGGTGAAATAGAACATCCATCCTGATTATAGTATCAAAATAAATTAATTCCCCAAGTTCTTGAGGTGGTCTACAATGTCCTCAATTCAACAAATTTCTGTAAAAATTTATTACATCCCGGTCATCATTGAGTCTATCTCCTTCAATACTTCTCATTTACAAGAAATTACAGAGCCATCATTTCCCAGTCCATCTTCAGAGTCTTCTTCTATCCCTCTCTGTACACCTTTCTCACCTCTGGATTTCTGGCTACTCAATGAAAGCATCTCACCTCTTCTTACCTCCTAGTATAGTAAGAACTTCTGGAAGCAAGAGCAGGGCTCCAACAGCTGCAGCGGCCGTGGCAGCACCAGGGGTGGTAGCTGATGTCTGGGTAACATATTCTTTTCTGATTTGCTCCTCCATCCTTCCAACAGATTATCAATCAGCTCCCTGCATTGATCCCTCTCTGCTTGAAATACCTAGTGCTTTCTATTTTCCTGACTGAATCCTAACTAATAGAAACTATCTTTACCTTCATTGCCCATGTTTCCCCACTTATTCCTTATATTTTAGTAATTTACAAATAAATACTACAAATGAAACACTGTAAATGTACTTATAAATATTTTACTTTTTAAAGGTAAAGAAACTTAAACCAAATAAATTATTCCTGAGTTTTAGAACTCTCAGATAGCTACATAAGAAGATTTAGCCAATAGGCCCGAAAATTGACTGGAGTCTGTTTTGATCTTCTGATGATAGAGTAGCCACTTACCAAAATAAGACCTTTATTTTTACCAGCCCAATATCATCTAAAGAACCTACAAAGAGACCAGCTGGCAGAAGGAGGTAAGAGTGTTTGAAGATTAACTCTTCTGAATCAATTTAGAACAAAATGTGGCAAAAAACAGACCATATAAGTGAACATTAAATGAAATATGGTATTAAATTACCTCTGAGACACATGTGGGCCCTGAAACTATTGAAACCAAGTCTATATGTGTTTGGTGTTGAGCATGAAATGCTCAATTTGGTAAATACAATATCAAAAAAGATTCTTTTAAGTTTGATAAAATGACAATACTACCTTCTCCAAAGGCATTTTTTTAATCTACTCTGATTTAAACTAGGAACTAATAATATTATCACCTGAGCAATCAGAGATTTTACTAAGAGTCTTGAGAATCCAGTAATGTCTTTTTTTGAACTGTCAGATATAGTTGGAAGCCATCAGTTAAGTATGGTGACAAAACCATGGTCTCTTTCTCTGTAAGTGAGTGAGTTTGTTCTATTCAGTTTTGTGCCATTGGGCTGCTCTCAAACCCCAAACAACTACCCTTTGAATATAGTCTGTGGTCCCAAGAAAATGAAAGAATCAAAGAATTATGGCATTTTAGAACTTCATCAGACCTCAGAAAGCTTTTCAAGATATCACAACATTTATATAAAGTTTTCTCCAAAGACTTATCCACATTGATGAGCTGAGCAGTCAGCATAAGACCTTTAGCCCCTATACAGGTCATTTTGCCTCTAGTGCATGGACAGAGATCTTGGGAATGGGTCACCATGTGCAGGAAACTCAGAGCACATTTTGCTTAAATTCAGTGAATCACACATTCATTCACCCTTCCTAGGTCTTCAGAATCTATTCCACTCCAACAACAAATTTTGAATTGTGGCTAAAAACCAGTCTGTAAGAAGCTGCATTCTATTTGTGAATTTGTTTTCAAGGGAAATATATGCCTTTAGCTATCTGTCTATTAAGAAAATTTCCACAGAGCTTTTATCCAGGTTGAGTTATCAAAGCTAAACCATAGTAAAGCAGCTAATTCTATAGTAAATCAATAAATGCCCAAGTTGGTATACTGATATAGCTTATAACCTTAAGTGAACACAATTTTATATAGCAATGTTCTTGTAAATGTCACTTCTTACAATAAACATTGTAGTCTAAAGGTTATGTGTGTACAGTTTGGAGAACTATTTAAAATTTTTCTTTGTTGTAAGAAAAGTCTTTCCCCTGATTAGCAAAGAGTCTTAGAATTATAACTTCACAGTGATAGGATACAAATAAATATTTATCAAATAAATTTTTTAGTGACAGGCATTCAAATACTAATATTGTTCTTATCTAACAATAAATAATGGCTAGCTGCATGCTTGTCCTCCCAAAGCACTTATGTCTATAGTCCCCCTTTTTCCAAGGTTCTTAATTTAGCCAAGGATAGTAATTTCTGCTCTTTATTTTTGATTAAGCTGAGGTTAAGTAGTATGCAAGGCTGATAATTTAATGTTTCCACAACCTCTCTTTTCATTTTCACTTTTCTAGATCATCATCACCACAAGATGTGGACATAGGAAGGAGGCGGTAGCAATAAACTCCTTCAGGCATCTCTCCACTCACCTGCTCCAGGAAAAATCCGCTCTCTCACTGAAGTCAGGTTAATCCTCAAAAACCACATCCCACCCCACTCACCCCTCTTGTCATTTTACTTGCCCAAATCCTCTGTTTCCCTCCAGGATGGATTGATGAAGTCTGTCCTTAGTCCTCAATGATAACTCCTTCCACTGACTTTTCCTGACATGTAATGTCTTTACTGCTTGCATGGCTTTTGTATCCCATTTTAAATTTTTATTCATCATCATTTCCATTCATATTCCCAGATCCTTATTTTATATTTTGATACCTTGCATAGTAACCTGCTCATGGTAAGCAATTCATCAACTACTTGTTGATTTTGGCAGTCAGTTGGTGAAAAATAGGAGCTTTGGGATCAGACTGATTGTTGCAAACCTTAGCTCTACCCGTTTGAGTCACATTTCTCCTCAACATAAAAGTAGTAAGACTACTCTGATGGTTGGTGTAAAAAAAAAAAAATTGAGAAATACCAAAGTGGTATTTATTAGAATAGTAGCTGACATTTTTTAGTGCTCAACAGCAGTAGCTTTAGTAATGAACAAAAGCCTGCGTAGCATTATTAATAACCATATTGTTTTGAGCAGCACTATCAGTCATTACCAATAACAAACCAGAGCTTGAATCTCTTTAATCCTATTCCCACTATCCAATACTTCCATTGTTACCAAAACAAAATGTTCCACTTTTCAAGCTTGATCAGACAGTATCTGTGTTCATGCACTTTATCTATGGAATCTATAAAGCAAGTATTTTTAATATTTTTATTTACCATACTATGTTTGTGTAATATCCCCTTACATTTATCACACGCTTACTTTATTTTTGTGCAGCAAAGTAACAGGTGATTATAGCTTGACAACTGTTCTACCTTTGATATGCCAAGTTGTAGTGGGGTCATTTTTCTAATCTTAGTCTTAACACCTCCATGACATTTCACTAAGGTGCAGAGAAAGCCATCGATTTTCCATGGCAGAATTTTATTTTCTCTTCAAAAGTTGGCAGATTAAGTGATCTATTGTCAATGACCTTTATAAATGAAAAATATAAATTAGAACAACTTTGAAATCTTTTTATCCAGAAAAATGTCAAACAGACCTTATGACAACTGAGGCATTCAAAAAACAAGTTGATCTAGGGGCGCCTGGGTGGCTCAGTGGGTTAAAGCCTCTGCCTTCGGCTCAGGTCATGATCCCAGGGTCCTGGGATCGAGCCCCACGTCGGGCTCTCTGCTCCGCAGGGAGCCTGCTTCCTCCTCTCTCTCTGCCTGCCTCTCTGCCTAGTTGTGATTTCTCTCTGTCAAATAAATAAAATATTAAAAAAAAAAAAAAACAAGTTGATCTATCAGCAGAAGACTTCTTTTCCCTATCCCAACCAAGTTTCCAGTAGGGACAAAACACATTCAAAGGCAGTTCTACTCATCGTGTTCTAAACATCGCAAACCAGTCCCTGGGACCATGGAAATACTAGCAAACCCACTGGCTCACATGCATAACATAACCATAGCCCTATCCATCTCCTTGACTGCATTCAAGATATTCACAGCATTCACATCTCTCCCTCAGGATATCCTCCCTGACCTCACTTCCATCTCTTAACACTCATCCTATATCAACCCATCATTTGGCCTCTCATCTTCCCCAATCTGATAGCTCTGCATTTAGTTACAGAGCATCAGGCTATGCATTGTATTTCAAAGCTCCCAAGATTTCCCAGTCAAAAGTATCACTTGGGTAATAGATAATTAAATAGTAGATAGAGATAAATAGATGATAGATTATAGATAATAGAAAGATAGGTATGTAGGTAGATAGATATTCACAGAACCTTTTTCTGAAGATTCTGGCTTAGAAGTTCTGGGGCTATCCCTGGGATTCCTGCTTTTAACCAGACCTCACTAATACTTATCACATGCCTGATTTGACAGCATCATCTTAGTTCAGAAATCCCACCCTCTGAGACTATGGGCTATAGCCTACTAAATGCTTTTCGAAAGTTTGAATTGTATGTCTTTAAGTGAAACACTCACCGAATCCCTCAGAGTCCACCCCTTGCTAGTGTCATACCTTGGGACGTCACGCCTTTAAGTCGCTTGTCTGACATGTCTGTCATCTGAAGACATCTGAGTTTGTGAATTCTGCTTTAGTTACTATCTATATTCATTTCTCCTCTTTCACATAAAACTTTAATTCATTAAGAATAAGTAGAATATAATCATCAGGGAAATGCAAATCAAAACCACAATGAGATATCGCTTCGCACCTTTTAGAACGGCAATCATCAAAAAGATGAGAATTAACGAGTGTTGGTGAGGATGTGGAGAAAAGGGAACTTTCATGCACTGTTGGTGGGAATGTAAATTGGTGCAACCTCTATGGAAAACAGTATGAAAGTTCCTCAAAAAATTAAAAATAGAAATATCTCATAATCCAGTAATTCCACTAGTGAGTATTTAGTCAAAAAACCAAAACTACTATTTCGAAATGATATATACACCCCTGTGTTTACTGCAGGATTATTTACAATAGTGAAGACATGGAAACAACCTGTGTCCATCAATAGATGAATGGATAAAGAAGAGTGAGATACACATGTACACACAGACACACACACACACACACACACAGACATATACACTGGAATATTACTCAGCCATAAAAAGGAATGAGATTTTTGTCATTTGCAACAATATGGATGGGCCTGAGGGTATTATGCTAAGCGAAGTAAGTCAGACAAAGACAGATACCATATGATTTCACTTATATGGAGAATCTAAAACACAAAACAAATAAATAGAAAAAGACCCATAAATACAGAGAACAAACTGGTGGTTGCCAGAAGGATGATGGTGGGCAAAATGGGTGAAATGGAGTGGGAGTTACAGACTTCTGGTTATGGAATAAATAAGTCATGGGGATGAAAGGCACAGCATAGGAATACAGTTAATGGCACTGTAATAGGGTTGTACAGTGACAGACGGCAGCTACACTTGTGGTGAGCACGGCACAATATGTACAGTTGTCCAGGAAACTGGACACCTGAAAATAATGTGATATCGAGTGTCAACTATACTTCAATTTAAAAAATAAATTTAAAAAGCCATTAAAAAGGTTTGTATATTATTTTAAGGCCCATTTTAGGTATTACTAACACAAAGTATATTATTCTGATTTACTTTCTCATGTTATTTAAAAGTATAAACTGAAAGTTATCCGTTCAAGTTTCAAGTCCATTTTGTATATATGGTTATAATACATTTGTAATTGTATGCTCTTAGTAGGGTTTAAGTGTTTGTTTTACATTTTACGCTATTAAAAATTAGGGATAAAAAAGATTAAGTAGAATAGACAAAACGGAATCTTCTCTTTTTGCAATACATTTAGCATTCAAGGAGGGGTGTTTTCTTGTTGTTTTTTGCTTTGTTTTGATTTTTTTTTTTTAAGAGTGGCCCTTTCTAATGTATTCACTGACATTCACTTAAACACCAAAAGAAAGCTGACAGGCACAAGATCCTGATTTCACCTTGACTCAGGTTTAGAGTAGCTGAGTTTATCTCTGCAATATTAAATCCCTCTGGCTTGAACTATCAGGCATTGTTCTCTGAAGCAAAGAAGAAGACATAGCAGGTATGCCGAAGCCGTTAGCATCCTGCTGAGACAACGTCCCCTCTGCACTCGTTTGGAGTATTTACTCTGGGAAAAAGTGCCATCCACTATTCTCTATGCTAGTCAATAGACTGGGTAATCCCCTTACCCTGCATAAAGGTCAGAGGATGGACCCCAGTGTTAGACACAACCATTTCTCCAACAAGAGAGAGGATCAGGTTTGCTTTTTTTTTTTTTTTTTTAACTCACCTTAACAATACTATTTTATAGGGTTCGGAAAATAACAAAAAGAAAAGAAAAAAGGAAGAGGAGGAAGAAGCAAGAAGAAGAGGAAATGTGCTTCAGGAAAATATTTTAGGACTGGAATATATATTCCTTTCAGCTTGAGAGAATTTAGTTAATTAGGGAAACTTTGCCAGTTGAGAGTAAATGGCTTCTAATGAGAATCACAATTTCTCCTTTCCTGGAACTCTCCAAAAGAAATGCCAAGAGACCTGGGTTCTGGATGTTTCAGACTTTCTAAAGTAGCAGAAGAATGGGGGGAAAATGTGTCCTGAGTACTTTCAACAAACATGTTCTGAGTGCTTATTATATGGCAAGGACAATTCTAACCACTGGGATCCAAAGATAACTCACTGCCCTTAAAGTCAAAACAGACCAGTAAAAATTAATCAGTCAATCAGTGCTACATATTGGAAATAAGTGCAAGCCATGGTAAAATGCAAAACAAAAACAAAAACAAAAATCCAAGACATGTTTAATAATACAAGGAAAAAACATAATCTGAAGGGACAAACATCAAAACCAGGCTCAGATATGTTAGTGATTTTGGAATTATCAAACCATTAATTTAAAATTAATGATTAATATGCCAAGAGATCTAATGGTAAAACACAAGAACAGATGGGCAGAGCTAGAAACTCTAAGAACAAGTCAAAAAGAAATGCTAAAAATCCATTGTAACAGAAATGAAAAAATACTTTTGTTGGTTCATCAGTAAATTGGACATAAACAAGGAAAGAATCAGTGATCTTGATGCTCTGACAATAGAAACCTCCCAAACTGAAATGCAAAGAGAAAAGGGATGGAAAAGGAGGGAACTAAATATCCAAGAACTGTGGGACAACTACAAGGAAAAATAACATGGTATAATGGCACTATCAGAAGCAGTAGAAGCAGAGAAGGAAGCAGAAGAAACATTGAAGTAATTATGGCTGAGAATTTTCCATAATGAAGGCAGATACCAAATCACAGATCCCAGAGGAAGTGCAGAGAACAGCACAAAGGATTGACATCCATAAAATCTACACTTAGACGTTCAGTATTCAAAATGCATAAAATCAAAGGTAAAGAGAAAATCTTAAAAGAAGCCGTAGGAGAAAAACACCTTAACTTTATAGAAATAAGGATAGGAATTACACAGGACTTCTTGTCAAAATACATGCAAGTAAGAAGAGACTAAAGTGAAATATTCAAAATGTTAGTAGGAAAAAAAAACAAAACCTAAAATTCTGTACCAAGTTGACCTGTCTTGAAAAAAAACCTTAAAAGCAGTTCTTCAGAGAAAAAAAAAAAATGGCATAGTTTTAAAAATCAGATCTACATAATAAAGGAAGAGTACCAAAGGTATAAGTGAAAGTAAAATAAATTTTTATTTTTCTTCTTCCTTCCTCATCTAATAAATATTTTTTCAAAGTAATAACAACCATTATATAAATGAGATGAATGCAGCGATGTTATACATCATGGGATGAAGAAATTGGAAATCTTTTGTTTTAAGGTACAGGTCCTACACATGAGGAGTTAAAAGTTATTTGAAAGTCAACTTAGAATTACTGAAAAATGTATAGTGCAAACTCTAGAGCAACCACTAAAAGAATAGTTTTAAAGGAGTATAATTAATATGTTAAAAGAGGAGAAAAAGGAATCATATAAAATTGTCAATTAAAAGCAGACAACACAGGGAAAGAGAGGAAGATATCCCATAAAGAAAACAAACAACAAGTACAACAAATACAAAACAGTTACAGAAATACTAGAATATCAACCTTTTGTCTGTAGTGTCATTTGCAAATATCTTCTCCCATTCTGTGGGTTGCTTCTTTGTTTTGTTGACTGTTTCCTTTGCTGTGCAGAAGCTTTTGATCTTGATGAAGTCCCAAAAGTTTATTTTCGCTTTTGTTTCCTTTGCTTTTGGAGACATATCTTAGAAGAAGCTGCTGTGGCTGATATCAAAGAGATTACTGCCTATGTTCTCCTCTAGGATTCTGATGGATTCCCGTCAAAAGACCACATTGAGGTCTTTTATCCATTTCAAATTTATCTTTGTGTATGGTGTAAGAGAATGGTCGAGTTTCATTCTTCTACATATAGCTGTCCAGTTTTCCCAGCACCATTTATTGAAGAGACTGTCTTTTTTCCACTATATATTTTTTTCTGTTTTGTCAAAGATTATTTGACCATAGAGTTGAAGGTCCATATCTGGGCTCTCCACTCTGTTCCACTGGTCTATGTGTCTATTTTTATGCCAGTACCATGCTGTCTTGGTGATCACAGCTTTGTAGGAACGCTTGAAATCAGGTAACGTGATGCCGCCAGTTTTTTTTGTTTTTTTTTTTTTTTTAGTTTTTTTTTTTTATTTGTTTATTTACAGCATAACAGTGTTCATTGTTTTGGCATCACACCCAGTGCTCCATGCAGTACGTGCCCTCCCTATTACCCACCACCTGGTTCCTCAACCTCCCACACCCCCCCCCACCCCCCTGCCGCCCCTTCATAACCCTCCGGTTGTTTTTCAGAGTCCATAGTCTCTCATGGTTCATCTCCCCTTCCAGTTTCCCTCAACTCCCTCTCCTCTCCATCTCCCCATGTCCTCCATGTTATTTGTTATGCTCCACAAATAAGTGAGACCATATGATACTTGACTCTCTCTGCTTGACTTATTTCGCTCAGCATAATTTCTTCCAGTCCCGTCCATGTTGCTACAAAAGTTGGGTATTCATCCTTTCTGATGGAGGCATAATACTCCATTGTGTATATGGACCACATCTTCCTTATCCATTCATCCGTTGAAGGGCATCTTGGTTCTTTCCACAGTTTGGCGACCGTAGCCATTGCTGCAATAAACATTGGGGTACAAATGGCCCTTCTTTTCACTACATCTGTATCTTTGGGGTAAATACCCAGCAGTGCAATTGCAGGGTCATAGGGAAGCTCTATTTTTAATTTCTTCAGGAATCTCCACACTGTTCTCCAAAGTGGCTGCACTAACTTGCATTCCCACCAACAGTGTAAGAGGGTTCCCCTTTCTCCACATCCTCTCCAACACACGTTGTTTCCTGTCTTGCTAATTTTGGCCATTCTAACTGGTGTGAGGTGGTATCTCAATGTGGTTTTAATTTGAATCTCCCTGATGGCTAGTGATGATGAACATTTTTTCATGTGTCTGATAGCCATTTGTATGTCTTCATTGGAGAAGTGTCTGTTCATATCTTCTGCCCATTTTTTGATATGATTATCTGTTTTGTGTGTGTTGAGTTTGAGAAGTTCTTTATAGATCCTGGATATCAAACTTTTGTCTGTACTGTCATTTGCAAATATCTTCTCCCATTCCGTGGGTTGCCTCTTTGTTTTGTTGACTGTTTCCTTTGCTGTGCAGAAGCTTTTGATCTTGATGAAGTCCCAAAAGTTCATTTTTGCTTTTGTTTCCTTTGCCTTTGGAGACATATCTTGAAAGAAGTTGCTGTGGCCGATATCGAAGAGGTTACTGCCTATGTTCTCCTCTAGGATTCTGATAGAGTCCTGTCTCACGTTGAGGCCTTTTATCCATTTCGAGTTTATCTTTGTGTACGGTGTAAGAGAATGGTCGAGTTTCATTCTTCTACATATCGCTGTCCAGTTTTCCCAGCACCATTTATTGAAGAGACTGTCTTTTTTCCATTGAATATTTTTTCCTGTTTTGTCGAAGGTTATTTGACCATAGAGTTGAGGGTCCATATCTGGGCTCTCCACTCTGTTCCACTGGTCTATGTGTCTGTTTTTATGCCAGTACCACGCTGTCTTGGTGATCACAGCTTTGTAGTAAAGTTTGAAATCGGGTAACGTGATGCCGCCAGTTTTGTTTTTGTTTTTCAACATTTCCTTAGCAATTCGGGGTCTCTTCTGGCTCCATACAAATTTTAGGATTATTTGCTCCAGCTCTTTGAAAAATATCGGTGGAATTTTGATCGGAATGGCATTAAAAGTATAGATTGCTCTAGGCAGTATAGACATTTTAACAATGTTTATTCTTCCAATCCAAGAGCATGGAACAGTCTTCCATCTTTTTGTGTCTTCTTCAATTTCTTTCATGAGTGTTCTGTAGTTCCTCGAGTACAGGTCCTTTACTTCTTTGGTTAGGTTTATGCCCAGGTATCTTATTGTTCTTGGTGCTATAGTAAATGGAATCGATTCTCTAATTTCCCTTTCTGTATTTTCATTGTTGGTGTATAAGAAAGCCACTGATTTCTGTATATTGACTTTGTATCCTGCCACGTTACTGAATTGCTGTATGAGTTCTAGTAGTTTGGGGGTGGAGTCTTCGGGGTTTTCCATATAAAGAATCATGTCATCTGCGAAGAGAGAGAGTTTGACTTCTTCCTTGCCAATTTAGATATCTTTTATTTCTCTTTGTTGTCTGATTGCCGTTGCTAGAACTTCTAATACTATGTTGAACAAGAGTGGTGAGAGTGGGCATCCTTGTCGTGTTCCTGATCTCAACGGGAAGGCTGCAAGCTTTTTCCCATTGAAGATGATATTTGCTGTGGGTCTTTCATAGATAGATTTTATGAAGTTCAGGAATGTTCCCTCTATCCCTATACTTTGAAGCGTTTTCATCAGGAACGGATGCTGGATTTTGTCAAATGCTTTTTCTGCATCAATTGAGAGGACCATGTGGTTCTTCTCTCTTCTCTTATTGATGTGTTCTATCACACTGATTGATTTGCAAATGTTGAACCAACCTTGCAACCCAGGGATGAATCCCACCTGGTCATGGTGGATAATCTTTTTTAATGTGCTGCTGGATCC
Source organism: Meles meles (assembly GCF_922984935.1). Classification (NCBI taxonomy): domain Eukaryota; kingdom Metazoa; phylum Chordata; class Mammalia; order Carnivora; family Mustelidae; genus Meles; species Meles meles. The sequence goes on from NC_060070.1 coordinate 32,051,337, forward strand.
TGTTTGCTAGGATCTTGTTGAGAATCTTTGCATCCATATTCATCAGTGATATTGGTCTGAAATTCTCCTTTTTGGTAGGGTCTTTGCCTGGTTTGGGGATCAGGGTAATGCTGGCTTCATAAAAAGAGTCTGGAAGTTTTCCTTCTGCTTCAATTTTTTGGAACAGCTTCAGGAGAATTGGTGTTATTTCTTCTTTGAAAGTTTGGTAGAATTCCCCAGGGAATCCGTCAGGTCCTGGGCTCTTGTTTTTTGGGAGGTTTTTGATCACTGCTTCAATCTCATTACTAGATATCGGTCTATTCAGATTGTCAATTTCTTCCTGGTTCAATTTTGGGCGTTTGTAGCTTTCCAGGAATGCATCCATTTCATCTAGGTTGCTTAGCTTATTGGCATATAACTGTTGGTAATAATTTCTGATGATTGTTTCTATTTCCTTGGTGTTAGTTGTGATCTCTCCCTTTTCATTCATCATTTTATTAATTTGGGCTTTCTCTCTTTTCTTTTGGATTAGTGTGGCCAATGGTTTATCGATCTTATTGATTCTTTCAGAAAACCAGCTTCTAGTTTCATTGATACGTTCTACTGTATCTCTGGTTTCTACCTCATTGATCTCTGCTCTAATCTTGATTATTTCCCTTCTTGCATGTGGAGTTGGTTTGATTTGTTGTTGATTCTCCAGTTCTTTAAGGTGTAGAGACAGCTGGTGTATTCTGGATTTTTCAATGTTTTTGAGGGAGGCTTGGATGGCTATGTATTTCCCCCTTAGAACCGCCTTTGCTGTATCCCATAGGTTTTGGACCGAGGTGTCTTCATTCTCATTGGTTTCCATGAATTGTTTAAGTTCGTCTTTGATCTCCTGGTTGATCCAAGCATTCTTAAGCAAGGTGGTCTTTAGCTTCCAGGTGTTTGAGTTCCTTCTGAACTTTTCCTTGTGATTGAGCTCCAGTTTCAAAGCATTGTGATCGGAGAATATGCAGGGAATAATATCAGTCTTTTGGTATCGGTTGAGTCCTGCTTTGTGACCCAGTATGTGGTCTATTCTGGAGAAGGTTCCATGTGCACTTGAGAAGAATGAATATTCTGTTGTTTTAGGGTGGAATGTTCTGTATACATCGATGAGGTCCATCTGGTCCAATGTTTCATTCAATGCTCTTATTTCTTTATTAATTTTCTGCTTCGATGATCTGTCTATTTCTGAGAGAGATGCCGCCAGTTTTATTTTTGTTTTTCAACATTTCCTTAGCAATTCGGGGTTTCTTCTGATTCCATACAAATTTTAGTATTATTTCCTCCAGCTCTTTGAAAAATACTGGTGGAATTTTGTTCAGAATGGCATTAAAAGTATAGATTGCCCTAGGCAGTATAAACATTTAGAACTCCTCAAACTCAACACACACAAAACAGATAATCATATCAAAAAATTGGCAGAAGATATGAACAGACACTTTCCCAATGAAGACATACAAATGGCTATCAGACACATGAAAAAATGTTCATCATCACTAGCCATCAGGGAGATTCAAATTAAAACCACATTGAGATACCACCTCACACCAGTTAGAATGGCCAAAATTAGCAAGACAGGAAACAACATGTGTTGGAGAGGATGTGGAGAAAGGGGAACCCTCTTACATTGTTGGTGGGAATGCAAGTTAGTACAGCTGCTTTGGAGAACAGTGTGGAGATTCCTGAAGAAATTAAAAATAGAGCTTCCCTATGACCCTGCAATTTCACTACTGGGGTATTTACCCCAAAGATACAGATGTAGTGAAAAAAGGGCCATCTATACCCCAATGTTTATAGCAGCAATGGCCACGGTCGCCAAACTGTGGAAAGAACCAAGATGCCCTTCAACAGACGAATGGATAAGGAAGATGTGGTCTATATACACGATGGAGTATTATGCCTCCATCAGAAAAGATGAATACCCAACTTTTGTAGTAACATGGACGGGACTGGAAGAAATTATGCTGAGCGAAATAAGTCAAGCAGAGAGAGTCAAGTATCATATGGTCTCACTTATTTGTGGAGCATAACAAAGAACATGGAGGACATGGGGAGATGGAGAGAAGGGAGTTGAGGGAAATTGGAAGGGGAGGTGAACCATGAGAGACTATGGACTCTGAAAAACAACCTGAGGGTCTAGAAGGGGCGGGGGGTGGGAGGTTGGGGGAACAAGGTGGTGGGTATTAGTGAGGGCATGTGTTGCATGGAGCACTGGGTGTGGTACAAAAACAATGAACACTGTTACGCTGAAAAGAAGTTTTAAAATTTTTTTAAAAATTAAAAAAAAAAGAAATACTAGAATATCTGGGGGGAAATCATCAATGTCTTCAAGGACACCCAAAAAATAAAACATGAGGCAGAGTGATGTCAGCAAAATGGTGGAGTAGGAAGCACTGGACTATTTTTTACCCAATGGGCACACAAGTTCAACATCAAAAACGTATGCATTTCCATTGTGAAAAAGCCAGGAACTAGTTAGGAGGTCACTACATCCTGTACAGGTACAAAACCAGCCACACTGAAACTGGAAGAAAAATTGGAGATGCCCTCTTTCCATAATCCCCCTTCCCAGCACAGCACACGATCAGGAGGAGAACTTCAGTTCCCAGTTTCCCACTGAGGAGCGAGAAGTTTAGACCACACACCCAACATCCCAACTTTTCTGAGTACTGCCCAAGGAACTGGCTTCTATTTCACCTATATCAGAACACCTAGGACCACTCATAGGACCCAGCATATGCCAGACCCTGGCAACTGTACATACAAAAGCAACAGTTTGAACTAGCATGTGAGCACTCACCACAGCTTCTCCCCATCAGCTCAGTGCAGCACAAGTGGGGAAGGGAAAAAACAGCTTCCAACTTCACTCTGCAGGGGGAATGAGTTGGACCACACATAACATTCCCAGTGTTCTAGGGGGTGCCCAAAAGACTGACTTCTTTCTTGCATATCTCAGAGTACTTTTGGAACCAAGCATACTCTAGATTCTTAGGGGCGACTAAGAACAATGATGGTGCTTTGTACTATAACACACCATAATCAGATTATCGAAAGTTTAAGACGGAGAGTTTTAAAATCGCCAAAAGAAAAGCAACTCCTCATACACAAAGGAATCCACGTAAGACCCTCAGTGGACTTTCAGCAGAAGGCTTTCAGTTCAAAAGAGAGTGAGATGATATTCAAAGTGCTGAAAATAAAAAACAAAACCCCTGCTAACCAAGATTATATCTGGCAAAATTGCCCTTTAAAAAAAAAAAAAAAAAGGAAGATAGAGTCTTTCTCTGATAAATAGAAGTTAAGGAAATTAATCACTACTATATCCACCTACAAAAAAATGCTAAAGAGAGAATTTCCTTCTTGAAATGAAAGGACCCTGAGCAGCAACCAATAGCATATAGCAAAATATAAAGCTGGTAAAAGATATGTATACAATACAGAATACCATATTGTTATAACAGTGGTGGGTAAATTACTCTGAATTTTAGTCTAAAAGTTAAATTTAGTCTAAAAGTTAAAAGGCAGGGTGTCTGGGTGGCTCAGTAGGTTAAGCCTCTCTGGCTCTTGGTTTCAGCTCAAGTCAAGATATGGTGTGGGTGGGGTGTCTTGGGAGACAAGCCTGCTTGTCTCTCTCTTCCTCTACCTCCCCCATTCATGCTCTCTCATGTGCACACACACTCTCTCTCAAGTGCACACACACTCTCTCTCAAATTAGTAAATAAATAAATAAATAAATCTTTTTTAAAAAAGTTAAAAGACAAGGGGCGTCTGGGTGGCTCAGTGGGTTAAAGCCTCTGCCTCCTGCTCAGGGTCCTGGGATCGCCCTACATAGGGCTCTCTGCTCAGCAGGGAGTCTGTTTCTCCTCTCTCTCTGCCTGCCTCTCTGCCTACTTGTGATCTCTCTCTCTGTCAAATAAATAAATAAAATATTTTTTAAAAAGTTAAAAGGCAAAAGAATTAAAAATAACCATAATTTTAAAAATGTAAATAGATGTAAAGTATAGGTAGAAGAAGTAAAAGTGGAGGGTTATTATATCCAATTGAAGTTATATTTTTTTCAGCTTAAAATAGACTTTTGTAATGGTAAGATATTTTGTGTCCATAGTAACCACAAAGAAAACCTTTGTACAGTTACACAAAGAGAGAGAGAGAGAGAGGAATCAAAGCATATCAATACCAAAAATCAGTGAAACACAAAGGAATGTAGTAAGAAAAAAAAGGGGGGGAAATGGAACTATAATACATACAGGAAAACAATTAACAAAATGGCAAGTATAAATCCTTCCACATAAATAACTAGTTTAGGGCGCCTGGGTGGCTCAGTGGGTTAAGCCGCTGCCTTTGGCTCAGGTCATGATCTCAGGGTCCTGGGATCGAGTCCCACATCGGGCTCTCTGCTCAGCGGCGAGCCTGCTTCCCTCTCTCTCTCTCTCTCTGCCTGCCTCTCTGTCTACTTGTGATCTCTCTCTCTGTCAAATAAATAAATAAAATCTTTTAAAAAAATAAAAATAAAAATTAAATAAATAAATAAATAAATAACTAGTTTAAATGTAAGTGGATTAAACTCCATAGTCAAAAGACATAGAGTGATGGTTACCAGAGTGGAGGCGGGTGGGGGATAGGGGAAATAGATGATGGGGATGAAGGAGTGCACTTGGGATGAACCCTGGGTGAAGTATGGAAGTGAAGAATCACTAAATTTGTATACCTGAAACTAGTGTAACACTGTATGTTAACTAACTGGAAGTAAAATTAAAACGGTAGAAAAAGACATAGAGTGGCTATATAGGTTTTTTTTAAAAGTCCAATTATATGTTTTCTCTAAGAGACTGACTTTAGATTTAAGGTCACATGCCAGCTGAAACTGAAAGATGGTAAAAGATGTTCCATGCAAATGGCAACAAAAAGACAGCAGGAGAGAGTACAATTATACCTGACAAAATATAGACTTTGAGTCAAAAACTGTGACGAAAGACAAAGAAGAACAATATGATAAAAGGGTCAATTCACCAGGAAAATATAACAATTATAAATACCTATGCACCCAAGTTCAGAGCACCTAAATATAGGAAGCAAACATTGACAGAACTGAAAGGAGAAACAGACAGCAATATAATAATAGTAGGAGACTTCAATACCCCACTTTCAATAATGGATAGAATAATCAGACAGAAAATGAACAAAGAAACAGCAAATTTGAGCAACAGTATAGAACAAATGGACATAACAGATTTACCCAGAACATTCCACCTGAAAGCAGAAGGATATATATATTCTTCCCAAGTGTAAGTGTAACATTTACCAGAATATATCACATTAGGTCACAAAATAAGTTCTAAATTTAGGAAGACCATCATCATACCAAGACTCTTATCCAACCACGGTGGAACAACACTTGAAATCAATAGCAGAAAAAAACAGGAAAATTCACGAATATGTGGGAATTAAGCAACACACTTTTGGACAACTAACACATTGAAGAAGAAATCAAAAGGTAAAATAGGGGGCACCTGGGTGGCTCAGTGGGTTAAAGCCTCTGCCTTCAGCTCAGGTCATGATCTCAGGGTCCTGGGATCAGGCCCCGCGTCGGGCTCTCTGCTCTGCAGGGAGCCTGCTTCCTCCTCTCTCTCTGCCTGCCTCTCTGCCTAGTTGTGATTTCTCTCTGTCAAATAAATAAAATATTTTTAAAAAAAAGGTAAAATAGAAAATATCTCAAAACAAATGAAAACAAAAACTCAGCATACCAAATTAATGAAATGCACAAAAGCAGTACTAAGAGGGAAGTTCATGGGATATATGTCCGCATTTTAAAAAAAGAAAGACCACAAATAAACAACCTAACTTCATACCTCAAGGAACTGGGAAAAGATATAATCTCACAGATAGCAGAAGAAAATAATAAAGTTATAGCAGAAACAAATTAAATAAAGAATAGAAAAATAGGAACAAATCAATGAACCTTGGAGTTGGTTTCTTGCAACGATCAACAAAATTGGCTAAGAAAAAAAGAGAGAAGACTCAAATAAATAAAGTCAGAAATGAAAGGGGACACATTACAACTGATAACACAAGGGGGAAAAAGGATGGTGAGACTACTGTGAACAATTATACACCCACTAGGGGTTCCTGGGTGGCTCAGTCAGTCAAGCGTCTGCCTTCGGCTCAGGTTATGATCCCAGAGTCCTGGAATTGAGCCCTACAACCAGCTCCCTGCTCAGCAGAGAGCCTGCTTCTCTCTCTTCCCCTCATCCTGCTTGTGTGCACTCTGACTCTCTCTCTCTCTCAAATAAATAAATAAATAATCTTTTTTAAAAAAACTATACACCAACTAAATAACATAGAAGAAACAGATAAATTCCTAGGAACACAAAATCTACCAAGACCAAATCATGAAGAAACAGAAAGTCTGAACAGATCAATTACTAGCAAGGATACTGAATCAGTAAAAAAAAAAAAAAAAAAAAAAAAAAAAAAAAAATCCCAACAAAATAAATCCCAGGATGAGATGGCTTGACTGGTAAATTCTACCAAACACTTAAGGAATTAATATTAATCCCTCTTAAGCTCTTCCAAAAAATTGGAGAGAGGCAATACTTCCAAACTCATTTCATAAGGTCAGCATTAATCTGATACCAAAACCACGTAGACATCACCAAAAAACTACAGATCAATAACCCTGATGAAGACAGATGCAAAAGGTCTCAACAAGTACTAACAAACCAAATTCAAGAGCACATTAAAAGGATTATACACCATGACCAAATGGGATTTATCCCCAGGATGCAGAGATGAATTAACTATGAAAATCAACTTAATATAATACTCCACATTACAGAATAAAGACAAAAATCACACTATCATCTCAATACATCCAGAAAAAGCGATTGATAAATTTAAATCTCTTTCATGACAAAAATGCTCAACAAACTAGGAATACAGGGAAATTATCTCAACATAATAAGGGCCATATTTGACCAGCCCAAAGCTAACATCTTACCTAATGGTGAAAATGTGAAAGATTTTCTTTTCTCTAAGATCAGGAATAAGGCAAAGATGACTCTTCCCTGGTCTTTCTTTTCATATATTTCTTAATTCCAGTATAAAGAAGAATACAAATAACTAATGGATATAAGACGCTCAATGTCGCTAATGATCAGGAAAATGCTAATCAACATCTCAGATCCCTTCCCTGACTTAACTAGAGGAGCTTAACTGTTATCTTTTTCTTTTTATTCCACATAAGATTTCATTTGAATAAAGGGTTTGATTGCTGCTCCAAGGGCATTATTGTTGAAATCCCCTGTTTGCCAATTTCTAGATGAGTGACCTTGATCTAGTGCCTTCACCTCCATTTAACTGCCTCACCTGGAATCAGTGAGACATGTCAAGAACCTAACACAGTGCCCAATCCGTAGTAGGTGCTCTTATGAGTGTTGATCTCCAATTTTCTTATCACACTGGAAATCCTAAAGGCACTGGGTAGTCCTTGATGATAAGACACCATAAGGCCAAAGGAAAATGTTTTGCTTTTCTTGCTGAAAGGGACAACATTCATCTGGCACCCTTCCTCATTTCTTTATGCCTCATACACAGAGGTGTGGTAGCATCTACGTTGCACACATGAAGGAAAGGGTGGGGAGGGAATCACAGAAATGGTACCAATCTGATCTCTCCATTCTGCTGCATCAATGGCAATGCTGTATCAATTAGAGTGTCAGCAGGAAACAGGTGGCACACTCAAAAAGTACCTAAACAGAGTTCAATAAAGGAGCTTCTTACAATGGTGTGGGCAGGACTAGGAGAAACCAAAAGGAATAATGAAACCCCAGCACCCAGCAGCAGTGAAAAGCCATCGTGCCATGAAGTTTGAAAAGGAAATGGCAATAGGCCTTGAATCAGAAGAGAAGGGGAAGGGAATGGCTATGCCACAGGAGCTGTGTGGTATTAAGTAAAAGATCTAAGCCTCAACCCAACTTAGCTCAGCAGGGAGGAAACCGGGAAAAGAAATATCCCACCTTCTCTGTCCTACTTGCTGGGTATTTCCAGCTGTTGTCACCCATCAGCCACACTCAGCCTGAAGTCCAAGGTTAAAAGAACACAGACATGTTGAGAAGCCAGATCTGGTGTATTAATTAAGAATATGCAAATTATGACACACTGAATGAGTGGAAACAAGCCACATACACAGGGTTGGCAGGTGGCTTCCTCAGCATCCAAATACACTCACATATAGGAGATTAAGTCCCAAATTTATCATTTGCAAATTCTGGAAACAGGTCAGGAGAGGGTGGGGGCATAAAAAGCAGGAGGAAGAGCAGTCCTTCGTCCTAACAGAGCAGGGTAGCAGACACCTATTTCTTAGAATGAGGCTGAGACAAAGGTCACTAAATTTGGGGGAGGGGGAAGTTTCAACCTTAAATTGTTTTCTCATTACACCAGGTGACACAATCCTCTAAGATCAGCCTCCCAGGGCACACAGAAGAGCAGAGAAAGGAACAAAATGAACTATCTTCAAACATGTTATCATATAACACAAATAAATTATTATTTCTTAAAACCAGTATTAGGTTTCCAAATACACCTTAATCGATAAATCCATCAGCATAGTCCAATCAAGGCCCTTTGGTTGGTAGAGGGAGGCCTGGATTGGGGCTACTACAGAGTTCAACCAGGTAAAACAATAGATAGGAATGGGAACTGAAGAGGAAAAATCTCAAAGACAAAAATCCTTATTGTCAATCAGATGGGATGTTAGACGTGGAGGCAGATTTTAGCATGGTCTCACAAAGTTACCTACATTTAGGGACCTCTGGTTTTTCTGCTGAATTTAAGGTGGCAAGCAGATGTACTGAGAAGCTAAATCGCATGAAACACATCAGGTGCGTTTTAAAATAGAGATATTGAAGAAAGCACTCCAGAAACTGACCCCCATGACCTCTGGACCCCAAGGTCACCTCATCTGGAAGGCTGCAATGTCTGAAGACCTCACAGAGGAAGGGAGCTTCTAGGTCATCTGTGGTCCTCGACGAGGTCCCCCAGAATCAGCTCTAGATCTCCAGGTAAATCAATATTAACTTACAGTAATCTAGGTCACACAGTAGCTCAGTTGGAGAAAGCAGACCCAGAATCCCCACAGATGGTTAAAGGTAAGGATATATGTCCAGAAGTTTTTTTTTTTTTTAATATTTTATTTATTTATTTGACAGAGAGAGAGAGAGATCACAAGTAGGCAGAGAGGCAGGCAGAGAGAGAAGGGGAAGCAGGCTCCCCACTGAGCAGAGAGCCCGATGCGAGGCTCGATCCCATGACCCTGAGATCATGACCTGAGCCAAAGGCAGAGATCAAACCCACTGAGCCACCCAGATTCCCCTCCAGAAGGTTTCATATAAGGTTTCCAGGACATGGGTGATGTGAAAATTGAACCATATGAGTATACAGTGGTTTCTGCACCTGTCATACTAAGCTGCTTGGGAGTGTAAGTTGGGATTTAAAGGCCAAATTAAATAACATTCCTTTGTCACGTTTGGAACTGATTGAGGAATAAGAACCAAGAAACAGATATCTGGAGATTAATATGTCAGTTTTACTTTTGGTAAAGCTGATGGCAGAATAGGGCTTGAGATCGCTGGGTTTTGTGGACCTCCCGAATCAACTTCAGAAATATTCCTACCTGCCCCACCATACATTGAACTGGAAACCACAGACCACGCCTTTAAAAGCAAAGCCTGCCCAGTAATCTTTCCATATTCATGGGAAAAGCCCAAATATACCCTCTATGCAGCTCAGTATTTTTGAGAGGGCTCAGGAGGTTTAAAGGAAGTGATTTCCACTTCTTCCCCCAGACTCACCAATCAGATTAAGTCCCTCACCCCGCCTCAGAAAGGAATAGATGAGGAAGCTATGGAATGCTCCTTTCGGCAATGGAGCTTAAGTGACTACTCCTCTGTTAATTGTTATGACATGGAAGGGTGTTGGTGGGGAAGGCCCTGTTCCTACAATATGGAAAAGTTCAAAGTCAGATCCTCACAGAGAATAATAACATGGCTTCCTGGCCAGGATTTTGTTGTCAACATAATTAGCTGGATTTCATTTTACCAAGAGTTAGCACCAGCAAATGGTTGGCCAACTGACAAAGCTTCTTAAGACAGGGAAGAACCTATGCTTATTTCAGTGCATTCGTCTGTATCATAAATGGGTAATTGGTTTAGAGAAAACCAGAAGTAGACCCAAAGGGAAGTGTATTTATGATACAAAAGGCTTCCTAGACAACCTTAGTTCACTGGAACAACTGATATTTTATGAATAGGCCTACAAGGGGAACATTAGAAAAGTGAATAGAGGAACCACAGAAGCACCAAACATCCTCCCTGTCCCCTGTCATCCCCACCCCAGAATGACATCAACCAGATGTTAACTGGTGGCTTTTTCTCAGGCACTATGCCAGGAATGGCCAGCTATCCCTGTACTGATGGATGAAAGATGACTCCAAACTTTGCTGTGAAAGAGAGGAGAAGGCAAAGGGGTCAACACTCAGAGACAAAGACCCTTTGCTCTTTGCTCCCGCTTTTATTGGTCCTTCAGGATAATCACAAATCCTTATCACTCTTTCTCAAGCACGTGATGGGTGATGCGGGACAAGGGGTCTTACTGAAACTAGGAGGACCTGTTTATGGGAAAGATATGATAAGCTAATCTGCGTGTTCTACTAAATACAGCCTAAGGGACAACATGCACAACTGTCAGATCACAGGGCGGCTGTTTGGGCTTCAAAAGCTTCAGGAAGAACTCCCCCCATCTTCCAACTGTAAAGTGGTCAAGCAGGCCTCAGCATTCCAAGGGCCTACGCCCTTCTCTGAAAACTTCCCTCCCCTCAGTGGCCTTTGTGTCACATTTTAGCACGCCAGGTATTATGGCTGATTTCATGCTCTACATTAACCCCAACTGGGCTGCCCTTTGACGACTCCTCACTACTGTCGTCAAGCGACAATGGGCTTGTGCGAGTGCCTGATGCGGGTGATCGTCTTGGCGTGTGCTTACTAAGACGCCTGTTCCTTCCGTGGGAGCAGGCTTTGTGCTAAGAGTTAGCCACAAGTCCGGACAAAGTGAGAAAATTAATAATGCTAACGAAGTCCTTACCAGAAATGTTAAAAGCCTGCATGATTTCTTATTGATGCAATGTTTCTACGCTCTTACTCACCGACTTGGCTATCAGCCCGCAGGCGGGAATTAAATTGCAGTGGAAAATGAATTGGCTGCAGGAGATTGTCTTCCACGGATAATGCTGATCGGTCCCACCACTGTTCTGTTTACTGTTGAGGCCAGTGGGCTGCCCCTAGAAGTGGCACATGGAAGGAATTCATTAGCCCAGGTCCTGGGCCAACGTGAAACTAGATCCAGCTCACAAAGTTGCAGTTTGTCCTCTCTGATGTTACTCTACTGCCAGTAACTTGATTTACCCCCCCAAGGAGATTCTCATCTTTCCCCAGTAGGGGATCCTGTGTTGCACATATGAACCCATTTTTCTGCTTTCCCAGCACCAGGTAATCCTGTGCATGTTTCCAGCTGAATCTGAGCTTTCCTTCAGCCTGGGCCCAGGCTTATGTCCTTAAGGGTCTAACTCTCTTTGGGGAGATTTCTGGCATATTGGAAGAAGTAAACTGCCACCCATTCTTTCAGCTTGTCCAAAGGTAATGTGGTTAGTTGAAACATTTCTTTCAGAGAACAATCAGTTTGTACACGGAAACTGCTAATTGGGGATCAGAAGTAGTCTTTGCCACTCTTTACAGTAGTTTCCATGAGATCTCCTGGCCTACACCACAAACAAACAAAACTGTATCTTCTATAGGGTTTCCAACTTGTCATTTTGTTAAATAAGAACAACTTTTTAAAGAGCTGCCATTCTGTCACTCTATCTTGGGAAAGAAAAGATATTTAATCGAATCATAGAATGAAGGATAGTCCTTTAAACTGACTAAATTTAGCCTTAAGGGGAAGAAGCAATATTATCTGTAATTGCTAAATCTTACTGACAGCCAATGGAAACTTTGTTACAGTCTGGTTTTTGTGAACCACTGCTTTTCAACATTAGGTAAAAAGTACACAGATAATACAGAATACAAATGATCATTTAAACATAGGAAGAAAGAGGACTAATAACATACATTTTTCTTCAGACAAGCTGTTTACAAAACCTAGACTCACATCAAAATACTTACAAAGTGGCTTCCCTCCCACTAGTGGCTTTCTCAGGAAAAAAAAAAAATTACAACTTTTTTAAAAACAGAAATTATACAACAGTACAAACTCAGATAAGAGCTAAAAACCAATTCAACGCTGGTCATCAAAATGAACAGCATGCATAAAATTCAAAGGGCACAGTTAGCAATAAATTTACTTCATTATAAATCCAATGGTTTTCCAGTGAGTAGAAGCAGATTTGGGCTAGCAAAATTTTCTATAAATTAAAGTACAGAAGCTGAAAAATGAATGGAGAAACAATCCCAGCAAGGTTCTTTTCAGAAAGCATGTTTTGAGTGCCTGTAAAATTTGATGTGTATTTATCTTAATAAATATATTCTCCTCTGACACTCCTCCCAATGTCGCCCCTCTCTCCGACAACAAACACCCATCCATCATCATCTTCCAAAAGAAATTAATCTGTAGTGGAGGATGAATCACAGTTGTGTCTTTAAAAATGGGTCTCATCCCTAAAATATGAGCGCTGCAAAACAATACAACAGTGACTGACTCAAAACATGTTCTGGAAGGCCCTTTTAGGTACTGAAAGATGGAGAGTTTTGCTTTAAACTTAGAAGCAAATTATTCAGAGTTAATGGTGCTGTGCACATGCGTTTAGTCAATAAATACTGCTAATATTTATTAGGCACCATGTTAATGGGCACTGCGGGACATTTAAAAATGAACAAGACACAGTCTCCGCTCTCCAGGAACTCAAATGTAGTAGTTAAATGATACATAGTCCTCCTCAGAGACCATTAGAATAGGCTCAGTACTGGGCTACCACATAGGCCTATTAAACCTGTACTGAGGACAGCAACAGAGAAGGGCCATCAATAAAATCATCTCTTTAAATTTCATTTTTCATTTCAGCTATTTTTACTTTCAGAAAATCTATAAAGATTTTATTTTAATTTCACTGTATTCCAGTATGATGCTAAACAATGCAAGGCAGTATCTCTACCTTGCACAGGACATCTGTATTATAAGTCAGTCCGTCATGTGTCATTTTCACTGATGCTACTTGCTGTCATGACACGTTTAGTTATGAACCATCATATTCACAATCATGTCAATGATAAGTCAAACAGACACTTTGGCTTCAACTATGGAATATTATCATGTGATTCTTACATAATCATCTTTTAAAAAGAGACACTTTATTACTTTACTGTCCCAAGACAGGACAGAGAGAAGGGAAAACCTTTAAATATTACACAAAGAGAAGCTTCTCTCCTTCCTTCAGCAGCTAACCTCCTGAGTGTGGATGTGAACCGATGGAGCTGTACACAAATATTTACAGCAGTGTTATTCATAATCACCATAGACTGGAGGCCACCAAGCATGTCTTTCAACAGGTGCATGTATAAGCAAACTGTGACACATCCATACAACACAACATTATTCACCAAAAAGAAAAAAATAAGTCATCAAGTCATAGAAAGGCCTGGAGGAACCTTAAATGCATATGACTAAGTGAAAGAATCCAGTCTGGAAAGGCCAACTACTGTATCTTTCCAATTGTGTGACATTCTGGAAAAGGCAAGACCCTAGAGACAGTAAAAAGTGATTGCCAGAGATTATAAGAGGGTGGAGGGTAGAAAAGGGAGAGCACAGAGGACTGGTAGAATGGTGAGACTCTTCTACATGATACTGTAATGGTGGATACATGACATTACGCATCTGTCAAAGCTTATAGAACTCCTTCCCAGGAAGGAAAGCAGACTGGGACAAAAGAATTTAACCATATTACAAATACATAAAATGACCTCACTGAAGGGGGTGGAGGGACAGGTTCTGACGCAAGTAACTTTGGAAATAAATGATGTCTGCAAGATTAAAGGCATAAAGAATGGTAAGTAAGCACATGACTCTAGTTGATTGTTTCTCAAGTATAGCACTAGTAATTCTGTTACTTTTATCAATGTATACTGGAGTTTAACAATTAATAACTGGATGGTAGATGGTGGAAGACACATTTGTCATTATTAAAGCAGGAATTTAAGCAAGGGGAGGAGGCTAGAATAATCCATATGGTGATGGGTTAGAGTCTGAAACACTGGTAAGAATTCACATTTAACCTAATATAGATATAGTTAGAACTATTTACAGATATGCGGATATACACAGGTTAGTATACACACATATATTTCTTTGCTTGTCAGCTTAAATGGTATAAAAGAAAAGATACTCTTGTTGCAAAAAATATACCTAGTTCCCAGATGAACCAGAGTTTTTTAAGAAATGATGAGTTTAAGGTAGAAAACATACAAGACAAGCCTGCAATATCTTGTAGTGACCTAAAATAAGAATGAGAATGTACTCAAACACACAAAAATGATGGGGTCGGTTAAAAGGACCCAGGAACCAACTGAAAGAGTTCTCAACATCCAAAGCTGGAAAAATTTGAACAAAAGTAAATAAAGTAGTATTCGATTTTAACCTAAACTATTTTTTTTAAGATTTTTTTGATTTATTTGACAGACAGAGATCACAAGTAGGCAGAGAGGCAGGCAGAGAGAGAGGGGGAAGCAGGCTCCCTGCCGAGCAGAGAGCCTGATGAGGGGCTCCATCCCAGGACCCTGGGATCATGACCTGAGCCGAAGGCAGAGGCTTTAACCCACTGAGCCACCCAGGCACCCCTAACTTAAATTATTTTAAAAATCGCTAAGTCCATACCAACATAAATAATTGAATAAATTAATAAATGAAGGAGAAGAGACAAACCTCCCATGCAAAAGAATTCCAAGTAAGTTAGTAGATCCTTCACCCTAAACAAGGAGGAGTAGAACTACTTAAGTGTGGGCTGCACACCGTGACTCCCTTCCAGAGACTACAGCATGGGAAATGGGGAGAGAAGACTAACTTTATAGCAGACAGACCTGAAAAAGTAGTGATCACATTACACATCAGCATCATAATGTCTCCATGAAATGAGACTTTGTCTTTGTGATTTTCCTCCTCAAAACTCCCAGCTGAGTCATGGGAAAAACAGATGCTCAAGAGAGGAATAATACATATGACCTGTATTCTTCGAAGCTGTGAAGAGTATCAAAAGAGAAACCCATGAGAAGCTATCACAGACAAGGGGAGCGTAGGGAGACATAACAAGAAAATGTAATGTGGTATTCTCGATGGGTTGAGATCCTGGAACAGAAAAAGGATATTGAGTAAAATCTGAATGAAATTTGGGGTGCCCAAGTGGCTCTTGGTTTCACCTCAGGTCGTGATCTCGGGGTCCTGGGATCAAGCCCCATGTCTGACTCCACCCTCAGTGGGGACCCTGCTTGAGCATTCCCTCTTCCTCTGTGCCTCTCCCCACCCTCTCTCTCTGTGAAATAAATAAATAAATCTTTTTTTAAAAAACTGAATGAAATCTTAATAAACAATACATTGCTGTTTCGATATTGTTCAAAGTGTCAATATTGGCTCAATATATCTATATTGCTTATTAATTGTAATGTGATAATGTATCAATATTGGATCAATGTATCAGTATTATAATGACATAGTAATGACATTGGTTGACTAACTACAACAAATGTACCATACTAATTCTAGATGTTAATAGGGACTCTCTGTGCAGGAAGAAGGGAATATATGGGAACTCTCCATACTTTCTGCTCAACTTTTCTATAAATCTAAAGCCATTTTTAAAAAATAACATTTATTAATTTTTAAGAGGTTCTTTAAGGCTTTATACAGCTCCTGGTGAAATTACTTTCCCACCTGTGTGCTAAAGCCTCCATTGGAATTTGTCACTGAACCTATTCCTCCGTATCAGTGGAGAATGCAATTTATGGTGTTGGATAACTAATCCAAAGAGGATTCAGCTGGGGACTGGGCAGTGTGGACATTTTGAGGGAATGTGGACATCAAGAAGAGAGATGAGACACAAGAAAAGTAGATAGCTAACTATCTCAAAACTATCCTGGGGTCACAGACATGAGAAATTTCTGCTTTCAAATGTAATTTTAAAAAATTTAATAAAAGAGGGGTGCCTGAGTGGCCTAGTCAGTTGAGAGTCTGACTCTTGACTTCAGCTCAGGTCATGATCTCAGGGTCCTGGGATTGAGCCCTCCTCAGGATCCACACTCAGTGGGGAGTCTTGAGGATTTTTCTCCCTCTTCTCCTCCTTCCACCTCTAATAAATAAACAGATCTTTAAATAAAATTAATAAAAGATAAGGTAATAAACAAAAAATCATCTTGAAAGAGCAAACATTCTCCCTCTTGTGTAACCAACCAGGGGAAACTCATTTGCCAACTACTTACTGAGTACTCGAGGCCTGTTCACTCTCTCCTCTCCCTGCTCTCCATCCTGACTGAGTGGGAGATCTCTGTGCTATCCCTGATACTGTTACCCATTGGCTGCCTTTTGTTGCAACTGCCAGTTTTGCAACCTTGCAACAATCAAGTGAAACCCTCTAGGGTTACAGTTTCTCTGCTGAGCAATAAACTGAGCCAGTTAAGTTAGGAGAATTCAACAAATACATCTTAGACATTATTTGCAAACAACGTTCTATGTTATAGAAGACACAAGGGCAGATAAAGCACAGCTTGTACCCTCAAGCACAGCATTTAATGAAAGACCTGAGTTGAACTCAAAACAGTCTTTAGTGTTAAAAACCTAAAGAACTACAGAAATTGACTTTATTAATAGAAATGAGAAGACTTGAAGCAGGATTAGTTTTGGAAGGAAGATAATTTTGAGTGTCCTGGATTTCAAGCTTCCACTAACAGGGTTGGGCTAGAACTATAGATGTGAGAACTTTGCCAGATACTTTATTCACCCCTCCAAATCTACTCTCCACATTTTTCCCACCCTGTTGTCTGCTCTAGGAGCCTGACCTGTGCAGATGAACATGAATCATGGCACCCTTTGGCTTCACCTTGGGTTCTATCAACAGGAGATTGGAGGGAGATGAGGAAATAATGTCAGAATGTTTATTCCTTAGGTTCCCTCACTGTGAGGTTGCCTCAGATTGGCCATGGCCCTCATGGAAGGTCACCATTATATCTATTCTTTTCTCACTTTCTGGATTCCGGAAATAGCCTCTCCCACCTCTGTCTCTTCAGACTTAAAGGGTTACAGTGACCCTTACACTAGCTCTACATCACCCCCTTGAAGTTCCCCAAGGCTCTACTCACACCTATATGAGTTCTTTCATAAGTAAACTCTCCCAGAATTATCCTAATTTGAGTATGCCTTTGGTTTTCCCTTAGGACTCTGATTGAATCAAGAGTCCCTGAATACTGGAAAACAGCATGAAAGTTCCTCAAAAAGTTGAAAATAGAGCTACCCTGTGACCCAGCAATTGTACTACTGAGTATTTACCCTAAAGATACAAATGTAATGATCCGAAGGGGCACATGTGCCCAAATGTTTGTAGCAGCAATGTCCACAATAGCCAAACTATGAAAAAACCTAGATGTCTATCAACAGATGAATGGATAAAGAAGATGTGGTATATTTATACAATGGAATACTATGCAGCCATCAAAAGAAATGAAATCTTCCCATTTGTGACAATGTGGATGAAACTAGAGGGTATTATGCTTAGTGAAATAAGTCAATCAGAGAAAGACAATTATCATATGATCTCCCTGCTTTGAGGAAGTTGAGAGGCAGCATGGGGGGTCTGGGAATAGGAAAAGAATAAATGAAATAAGATGGGATCAGGAGGGAGACAAACCATAAGAGACTCTTAATCTCACAAAACAAACTGAGGATTGCCGGGGTGGGAGCGGGGAGAGGGAGGTGGGGTTATGGACATTGGGGAAGGTATGTGCTATGGAGAGTGCTGCAAAGTGTGTAAAGTTGGCGATTCACAGACCTGTACCCCTGGAGCTAATAAGACATTATATGTTAATAAAAAAATAAAAAATTAATTAAAAAAAGAGTCCCTGAATAAATAATACTTTCCCCCAAAAGGGGAAAATGCAGAAGAGAATCGACAGAGAAAAAGTCTCTTGGGACTCCTTTATAACTCAAGAGGATAAAGAAACCACAACAAAGGAAACTAAGTGTGAGAGAGACTGAGAGACCTAGAAAGTAGAGGAAGAGGTCAAATGGTGGCAGACTGAGGCTAGCCTCCATCCTGCCCACTCATTGAAAGAGATATGATAACTGTCATAAGAAGAGGAGTGAAGATGAAGATGGCTATTTTGAGACTTGATGCCTACATTTTTCCAAATCAAACTTACATTAGTGCTGAGCAGAGATTCAGTGGCTGAGTGTGCCCCTCCCATCATCAGCCACCAGTCACTGCCAGTTACCACCCACCCACCAGGCATACCAGTCAACCACCCTCAGTCTTGCCATCCTACTCTTCTATAGTTACCCGTCTCTGCTGGTGGAATGAAGGGCTTATTCCCCAGCTGCTGAGAGTCCTGACAGCTGAAAATTTTCAGTCCTTTGCAGGATTTTCTATGCAATCTTTATTACTGAAAGATTGCTAGACCAGTTAGAGAATGCTTCAGTGTTCTGTGTGATGGTTCTGTCTACGAATTGATTTTTCAGTCTAAGTGCATGGGATTTGGTGAGTAGAAGTTGATTCTCCAAACTTGCATTAGAACACAGATTTTCCAGTTGATTGCTAAGTCAGAATGCAGGAATCAGGTCTTTCAGTGCTTTATTTTGTTTAACTAGAAGTGTAAAATGATTCATTTTTCTGAATATTTGACCTCAGTCTATGTCTTCATAGGAGAAGCATTTCTATTTCTAATACCAGATAATTTCTGCACCTGCTAAAGCCCAAATACCCCTAAAAAGTCTCCCTAGCTTTTCAGAATAAACACTGTCCTAATGAGAACACATGTAAAAACATTGACTTATATGACATTGATATATCACTGAATGATACCAGACAAAAAGTACTCAGAAGTTTTAAAAATATTGAATTTATATATTGATCCTTAAATAATTCATGCATGATTTAACCTGAAACTCATGACATTTATTAAGTATCCACTCTGAGCCAGGGAGCATCCAGTCATTTTATATTCATGCATGCATTCATTTAAAAATAGTTATCACTTCTTAATCTTCATATTAAAAAACTTTTGGTTGTTGGAATGCCTGGGTGACTCAGTCATTAAGTGTCTGCCTTCAGCTCAGGTGATGATCCCAGAGTCCTGGGATCAAGTCCCCCACTGGGCTCCCTGCTCAGCTCTGAGCATCTTCTCCCTCTGCCTGAAGGTTCCCCCACTTGTGCACACTCTCTCTCTTTGACAAATAAATGAAATCTTTTAAAAAAATGAAAATTGAAAAAAAATTTTTTAATTTAAGTTTGGTTATTAATTTTCCATTATTTTTTGTACTTTCATAAATATTTATTGATCATCTACTCTGTGTAAAGCTCTGTGATAGGAACTGGGTTACATAAGGTGAACAAAACACACACAATCCCTGTGCAGCTGGAATTTATGAAAGTGACCAACAGTATTAAATATCACACAGTTAAGTATATAGCTGTGATAAGTGATGTGAAGGAAAAGTATCTCTTGCTGAGAGATGAAGAAAATAAGGGTCTGAGAGATTAAGCAATGTTCTGGCATCCTGCCTCCATCAGTGCACGATCTGCTTCATAGCATTATGGTTGTAGCTGGCCTTTCCCAAGCTGCCCCACCCTTGTGAAGAGCAGCCTGCTGCCCTCTTCGAAGGAGGACCCCTACCCACAGTGGCTCTGCACACACCAGGACCCAGCAGCTAGTTTATCAGCCTTCTTCTGGAGCAAGACTACGTTGGATGAAGGGTCACATAACTCTTAAGGCAACATATCTGGCACTAGGATAATAATCTAAGTCACATTGTTTTGGAGCTTATCTTTAAACAGTCCCACCATAGCGAAAATCCTGAGCACAGTAGATTAACCCTTCAAAGCAGTCTTCACTTTATGGCTTACGTTAGGGCAGTCTGCGTCCATGAACTTACTCATCTTTGTAACCCCCCTAGAAGCACTTACCAAAATAAATCTCTGTTGATGGAAAGACAGGAAAAGAGAGAGCAAATGCCAAATATGCGAATACTCCCACAATTATAGGCAAACAAGAAAAAAAAACTTTAGTATAACAACAGGAAGGGTCATTTTCAGGAAAAAATCAGCAAGAATCAAAAATCAAATAATATCAATATTTCTATTCTAAAACAGTGAGAAACCTAGTTAGATATAATTGAGATACAATAAGTAGTATGGATACTAACTATAAATACACAGAGATATTCCTTCATTGTATGTCAACATTTTGTAACTGATGGGTGTGAAAAATGTAATAATCAGGTCAATTTTGTAAATGTCCCAACATTCCTCAAAAATGAACCTAACTTCCCTGTTTTCAGCTTTGCAGGTAAGTTATATATCTTACTTAATATGACTGTTTAGGCTAGAAACTATCTTTTCCAGGGCAAGTTGCTTAGTTTGACCAAGAAACTAAGCAGATAAGATCCATTGAGATCATGTGTGTTTTAATGAGCACCTGTTATGAACATTCTGCCACATCCCAGACCTGGCAAGCTGAAGATTAGGCAAATCATGGTTTCTGGGATCATGACAATGTACAGTCCATATCATTAGAATATTATAGGATATGTTATACTTGTTCCCAAATACATAAAGATATTACATTATAACAAACTCCAAGACGAACAGAAAAAATCATCAGCATTTCCTCTGAGGCGCCAAGTTTCCTGATTTGTTCGTGTGAACATTTCCCAATGTATAAACTTGCAAATAATAACTTGGGGTTATTTAAAACAGAGACTGAACAATTGGCAAGGGTTTCTATCATTTTTATAGAATTTCTTGGTAGTTTTCTGGTGAGGAAGAGTAGAGTAACAATCATTCAA
This sequence comes from Meles meles, assembly GCF_922984935.1. NCBI lineage: Eukaryota > Metazoa > Chordata > Mammalia > Carnivora > Mustelidae > Meles > Meles meles. The sequence continues at coordinate 32,072,424 of NC_060070.1, forward strand.
TTATTTTGAACCATGTTCATTTGAAACTAGAGGTTATAAATCTGTGTCAGGCTGTGAAGACTTTGCCATCTGTTCTAATCACTCATAGAAGAACAAAAAATGCAATCACAAGATTGTTACCTTCATGAATCGTTTAAGAGGAAAGAAAAATGGAATCTCGGTTTATGAAATTTTCTTCTCAGAAAGTAGAATTTGAAATGTAGTATCAATACTGTAACTTGTCATCATTTCCTGACATCTGTTTGAGGCTATACTTATAAATTGGGTTTTGGTTTAGTGGGCACCAGAAAAATTAGGCTTCAGAATTAAAAAAATAAATAAATAAACAAACAACTACAACAAAAAATCTCCATTACGCGCTCCACAATCTTCTTAAGTGCTCCATATATTGATCTGATCAAGACCAGAACCCAACCCAACAACAACCCAACCCAGAAAGCCCCTTAGCTGTGTTCCATGGAAACATACTAATCTGAAGACATCACCTCTGGGTAGAAAAGGAAATCTCTTTTTCTCTCTCCAAAGGAAGTGTTTCCTTCCTTAGTTTCTCCCTGGAAAATGCAGTGTTGAAAAGGATTCTGAAGCCTCATCTCAGCTTGCAGGGAGAGTGCTATAATTAATTGTCACTGTCTCCCTGGGTCATGAAATACCAGAAATGTGACAAAAAAGAGTTCTGCCCATTATGCCATTTCTGATCCTCTTCCAAAGTAGCTCTTCTATCCTTTGATGACTTAACCCTCAGAGGTAACATTTTCTTGTGTTAGCTGCTAAAAATCACTTGTGGAAAAAAAAATTTTTTTTTTCACTCTTTTGGTCCCGACTCTTAAAGTTTACTTTGGCGTTCATTCAGGAAAAGAAAAAAATAAAATAAAAACTCTCCCATTAAAAGTTGTAAGCTTAAAAAGTAGGATAAAATCGAGTAATATCTCCTAATTAGGAAAAATGTCATCAAAGCCAAGGAATCCGTCAACTGTTTGAAGTATAGAAAGAGGAGAAATATGCATGATATCCACATACTTACCTCAATCTTCATAATTTTTCAAAGAAGTTATAATCCTCATTTTACAGTTGAAGAAACAGAAGCTCAGAGACATTAAATAAATTCTTTAATGTCTCAAAGCTAAAGTATGTGCCTAGGTCTATCAGTGCCCAAATTACAGACAGCTGGGTGAGTCACACACAAGATTTGGGGAATATTTTTGGCAATATGATAGCCCATGGAAGCTGACTTCTACTAGTACTAGCATAATAATACAAGTTTAGTAGTGTTCCTTTTACTTCTCCTACAGAACTAAATGCTATCTCCTTAGATCTTTTCCAAAGATCTTTGTGTGTGTCCTTAGAAAAAGGCACACCCTATAGAATCCAGTAGTCTCTGTTGTCATTTTGATAATTGCTTTTTATGTTTTCTTCATTATATCCCTTAAGAGTGAGTCTGTGTCTTCCTCGCCATCATATCTTCAGTGTCCAACATAATGCCCAGCCCATAATAGGCACTCACTATTTGCTGAAGGTTTTAAGAAAGGAATTACTGTGTTTTAATCTCAGTGCCTGGGTAGAACATTAACAACCCAAATAATGAAGTGGCTTATGATTCCTGAAGACTGGAATGGAGTTAATAATGTAAAGAGTTAATAATGTAAAGAGGCCCAAGCCCCTTTTTAGTAATTCAGGGGTCCTATAGGTACTTAAAAGAAGCCCAAGTATTAGTCAAGCTCACAGAACTTCAGAAGAGTTCGTTGGTACCATAAGCCCCATATCACAATGAGAGCTAGGAATGAATACCACTTGCCTACTTTAGAGTGATCCTTAATGGGGCGCCTGGGTGGCTCAGTGGTTAAAGCCTCTGCTTCGGCCCAGGTCATGATCTCAGGGTCCTGGGATCGAGCCCCGCATTGGGCTCTCTGCTCGGTGGGGAGCCTGTTTCCTCCTCTCTCTCTGCCTGCCTCTCTGCCTACTTGTGATTTCTGTCTCTCAAATAAATAAATAAAATCTTTAAAAAAAAAAAAAAAGAACGATCCTTTATGAATAAGACAAGAGGAAGATCTCTTTTTGTAGCCCCAGATTTCAATTTTTTCTAATTCCAATTTTCTCCCACTGTAATAAACCACCTTCATACTACAAGGAGTTAGGAGAAAGAAATGTCATCATTGTAATTGGACTAAAAATTCACTCACAACTACCTCCACTACTCAGCAAAAGCACAGTAGGTGTTGTTTCCAACTGACATGATCTCCCTCATAAACCCCGTGTCCTGCGGCATAGTCTAATTTCAGTTAAGATAGCATCCAATCTAATAAATAAAGCAATCCTTTATGGGGCATCAGTCACCTTTTGAATAAAAGCACTCAGTCTATCTTAAACTTGCCTTTTCTATTATTTACATCCATCACTCTGCTCCAAGTGTTGTTGAGTTAATGAGTGAGTTAATGAGTGAATGAAGAACTTCATGCAGGCAGGGTAAAGGAGCCCTCACATTCTCATGGTAACCTCCAAACCTTTTCAGGGCCCACTGTGGAATGGCCAGTTTGGCATACACACGGAACATGGCTGACCTGACCCTGACCATCCTCTAGCATTCTGCTGCTATCCACTGTTGCTACTCGCAGCTGTAAATTTGTGTCCTTTCTTTCTTGATGTGGCCAGGGTCTGGTAGAATATTACTGCTGGCTCAGTGTATTAACCAATCACATTTCTAGCTCTGTAAATTTGATGCTTTAATATCTACCCTATGTGCATATGCCAAAAGATCTTTTTCTACACAACCCAATAATATGTTTCAATACCCTGCCATGACCTTCTGACTACCTTGCTGCCCACACCACCCCCACCCCCCGCTAGGGAGGAGTCCTTCTCTTGGGGACTGGAGAGTATTCAAATACAAACAAGAAAACCCAGAGTCCACACCCCTAACCATCTCCTTCATTGGGTTCTCACACTCTGGGCCACTACACACCTGACCTAATCATCTTAGGGCCAGGTCCCAGACAACTAGGGAGAGCCCCAAATGCCGCAGAGCCTACTGAAATTACTCAAGCGGCCAATCCCAAGCCTATTCAGCCTGATCCTTCCCACAGAAACAGCAGCAAAAGTTCTTTCCCATAGTTCTATTTCCCCTCTGCCTCCTGACTAACCTCATTGCTCTCCTGTGTGGCCCCCAATGGCATGGCATTGCCCCCTCCACTTAGAAACCATGAGTAACAAACTATCTTTTCAACGGCTATCCTGTCTTTATCTGTCACTCTTATTATACTACAAACTTTGTGTTAATATGCTACATTTTAAAATACTCAGCTTTCTTTCGCTTGGCTTTCAATGGTTAGAGAGAATTCTAAGTGTCTGGTACATTCCCCCATGTGTCCCCCGGGCTTGGGAATTCCACCTTCAGCTTCCAATGGGAAGTCACCTTGACCCTGCAGGGCTGTGGGCTTGCCCAAGGCAGGTTTTCTGACCTTCAACCTAACATCTACATCACATGGGAATTGAGAGGCAAGAGCCCAACTAGATTTGCTGTCTGGCCACACTGTTCTGTTAGGTTGTCTCAAACAGGTAGAGAGTACCCTTCATGGGGTCCCAAATAAGAAGCTGAACATAACACCTCTAAATGTGGTATTCTCTCAAATTTTTAAGAACAATCATCTCTACTCTGGCTGCAAGTCCTGAACAGAGAGCTGCCTTTCTTCTCTTGTCTCCTTTCTCTGTAAGGAGAGACTTTCCCAATTTCCCTTCCTGTTTACTCTTATACCACTGTTCTAAAATTCTAAGTTCAAGTTCTCTAAGCCTGACAAGAGCGAGAGCGAGAGAGAGAGAGAGAGAGAGAGAGACTTTCTATTTCTTCTCTCTCTCTCTCCTTTTCTGTCTCTCTCTCTCTCTCTCTCTGCCCCCACCCAGCACTCTATATCGCTCTTTTAATAACTAATATCTAGCTTTCTTTCTTGTGTATTGAACCATCCTCTCCTGCCATGCAAGGGTAAGCTGCGTGACTTAGACTAAAAAGGAACAAAAAGATAATTTAAGTAGGAAATTTAAATTAATCATTTTACATTTGCAAAAATATTATCCTTATTATATCAGCTCATGATTGCCATCTTCAATCTTTACTTGGTCTTAAGATCATATGTGTCTTAAGATCAGGATCCCCTTTTATTTTCCTCAAAAGCTCCAAGCAGTGAGCATCACTCCTCAGAAATAAAATCCCTCTCTCCTATCTGTATAAAAGATCATCAAGACCAATGCTTCAAATTACAAAGAACATACATATCAACCAAATGAAAAGTGAAAAATAATCTATAAAATAGGAGTGTAGGTCATTGGTAAGTGGTTTGGTTCATTAGAAAAGAAATACAAAGCACATGACTGTAACATTACACAATACTAGAGCAACTAATTCAACCTTCAAGTTTTACAAAGAGCCTAGAAATCTCACTTAATTCTGACTTACACTATCCTCAGAAATAACATTACTATTTCCACCCACTTTATAGTTGAGCCATTACAATAGTTATGGAAGATACTCTCAAAGGCTGGTATGTGGAAGTCATTATTTAAAACACGTCTTTTTGTTTTCTGACATTCTAGGATACTCTTACCCCTCCCAAATGAATTCAAATCTGTGCTAAGAGCTTTTTCACACGTTACAATCCAGCTATCACTTTCACAATTTTTCTGCTGAGAATTGCCTAGAAATAGATTAGCCAGACTCTAGGTGTGAAAACATAAGAAATGTGAGAAAAGTGAGATTTAGTATTAAAGTCAAGCAGTGAATTTTTTTTCTCCTCCACTCTCCAAGACTGTGTGTATGTGAGTGTGAGTGTGTGTTAGTGCACAAGCAGTGTGCTCCTCTGCATACATGGGAGTCCCTACATGGGGATTTTTATTCCTGTCTGAGATGGGAACAAAAATAACAAGTTTTCCAGTTTTTTTTTTAAAGGTCCACAATATCAAGTTCATTTGGATATGCCTAGCAAGAAAGGCTGTAGTGAAATACCACAGAAGGTTAACAAAGTAAGTCTGTTATGAGAGATAGTTGTTGCCTCTACTTTCCACATTTTCTGTCATGTGATACTAAATCATATATATTTTTTAAACATTGGTTTGCAAAATTCCAGAATAAAAGCTCCCACTGAAGTTTTCAAATGCTGGTTTATGTTATTTATGAGAACAGTCCCCATAGACTTGACTTAAGGTTAGAGCTGTCCTAGCTTTTTAGGATTAGTTGCTAAAAGCAGAATATGGAAGTGGATTCCTACCGAATTACAACACTGAGGCTGGCAACGTATAATGCAGTTCCTGTGTGGATTCTGAGAGCAGAAATCCCGGTTTTACAGACCTTAGTGCATCTCAAGACAGTGTCTTTCAGACTTCAGATACTGACCCATTATGGGTTCCAAAATCAAGTGAGAGGGTCAGGAATGCATTTTTTAAAGAAATAAAATAGGATAGAAAATATTAGAACATAGCCTTTTCAACAAAGGCATTGTTTCATGTAAAATATATGTAAACATATATGCATGGGTGTATAAATATATGCCTACCTATATTTATATATTTACATCATGAATTTTGAAGTCAAATATGTTCCTTACTGTAGTGTCCATATGTCTTTCAGAAAAACTTAGGAAATGTTATTCTAAAATATCTATCACAAGACCCCATACACAGCGAGTATGGCTGAGCGGGACCACAGGCACAAGCCCACACACCCGTGCTCAACTAATGGCAAGAATTTCTGTCTCCTTACATTTTTCTCGGGGGGGGGGGTTCACTCTCTTAACAAAGCACTTCCCTGCACCATTTGCTCACAGAAAAGTGAGCTTCCAAAAGTTGAAAACAAGGAGAATGGAATTGCTCTACCTAATGAAAAGCATGTTGGACTGCGAGGTCACAACCCAGAAATGGGAGGATCCAGAAGAGGATAGTAGCAGGGAGGGGGTCTGTGAAGAAAGAGTACCAAGGGGAAATGAGGGAGCAAAAGACAGAGTATTTTATGTTCAATTTCAAAATGAGCTTCTTTGTGGCCGTGTGTTCAGACATTCTGCCCGGTTGTAAAACTACCTCAGTGACTTCAAAACCCCTAGTAAAGTCAGGTCCAGACCCAGCTCTGAGGAGGCAGTATTTTCAAGATCACAGAACTGACTCAAGAATGGACAAGAGACGTCCTATTCCCAATGTGTTAGAAGGAGAGACCCTTGGATTTCATCATTATGCAAATATTTGTTGAATGGAAGAGAAAAAAAGGATGAAGTGTACTAGCCCCAACATTCTGCGTTCTGTCACCCCAGCTGGAATGGCTAATGTCTGTGGCTCCATCAGCAACGAAAGCCATGAGGTACCTCTCCTGGTCTCTGACTGCTACTTCCTGAGAACTTTTTCCAGAAACAACTTGCTACAGAAATTCAGAACGCAGAGGCCACAATCTAATACCACACAGACGACATCTAGCCAGCTGCCTCCTTTTCTGCCCGGCCTTGCGAGCCCTTCCGAGCCGTGCCAGTCACCCTGCTCCTCTACCTCCCACTGAAGGGCTGAGTGCTCTCTTTCTGGAATACGGCTCAGAGGTTGGCCTCTTTCAGCGAAGAATGACGATGAAGCAATGACATCTTTTGCATTGGCACGCAGATATGCCTCATAGCTAATGAGAAACAATAGAATCATAAAATGTTAACTCTATTTTTTAAATCTTAGTTTATTCATCTACCACATAAAAGGACATGAATAACAAACCCCGAATTATTCAGAAACTTCAGTTTCACCAGCTGTCACCTTTCTCCAACTTTCCCCTCTACTTCCACCCCACAAACTCTACTACGCAGAGGCAGCAAAACAGAAATGACTTGGTGTCATCTCCTCGTACAGCCAACATCATTATTGGAAGAAAGTTGGGGAAAGCTGCAAAATGGTTAAAAGGCAAACAATGAAAATTTGGGAGAAAAAGAACCAAGGACTTAAAAAGCCAAACGGAAATCAGTCCTAGAATAACCAGGAATTTGAAGTGACTCCGCCAGGCAGAAAAGTACACTAAAAGAGATTCAGAGGAGAGCAAACCCAAGTATGTTTGCTTGTATGCCTGAAAGTGAAAGGCATTGCCATGTACAAACACTGTGCTAAATGACCAGGTAGATCTAAACAAGACAGTTCTGGGCACCTGGGTGGCTTGGTCCATTAAGTGTCTGCCTCCCCTCAGGTCAGGATCCCAGGGTCCTGGGATGGAGTCCTATGTCAGGCTCTCTGCTCAGCAGGGAGTCTGCTTCTCCCTCTGTCCCTCCCCCTGCTCATAAGTGCATTCTCTTTCTCTCTCTCTCTCAAAAATAAATGTCTTAAAAAATTTTTTTAAAGAAACAAGACAGTTTTTCATCCCCAAGGTGCACACAAATTAGCTGGTGGCAGAAATTAGCTAGTTCCTAGATACCAGCCACGACCATATAAGGGTACCCAGTCATCATGACCCTCTACTGACAATCCAGAAGTATCCCTCTCAACCTCCCGTCCCTGATCTGGTACCCACCAGTTTACCAGTTTAATCCCTTACGGCCTTCCATGTCAACAATGAAAGAGGAGAAGAGTAAGCCAAGGGAAGAACAACATGTATCAGAAGGATATGAGAATTAACCCGAACCATTCTGTGCAGGAGGGGAGTGAGGAGGCTGGATGAGGGGTCCACAGTAGAAAACAGAGTCGGAGGAGAAAGCTGAAGCTAGACTCGGAGTTGCAGAGGGGAGAAGAGCGGCCGGCAGTAAAACAAAGGGCTGTGTGGGTCCCCACTGCCCATGGTCCCCATTGCCTTAGTTCACTTTACAAAACCTACATTCCCTGGAGGGGGCAGAGGGCGGCTTTGTGCTATAGGGACAGAAATGGTCTTGATCCCCACTCCCCCTCACTAAAGTGAAGCCAGAGCTGGCTCAGCAGGAACTTAAAGTTCAGAGACTAATCTCTGGGGCTTGCACCACCCCCTCCCTTTCCCTGGGGCTTCCCCAGCCTCTCTCTAAATTGTGGCCTCTGCCTGCTACAACTCACCTGGTTCACTATCCTCTCTCTACCTTGGCTTTATTAAAGGCATTTCTTCAGTGTCTTTCATGTCCCCTCGCAGGGGAGGCTGAAGACGGGAAGCAGACGCCCAGAATTGCAGAAAGCAAGGGAAGAAATGGATCTTCCTGTTCGTCTGGTCCAACAACCTCCCTCTACAGACAAGGCACCTGAGGCTCCAAGAGCCTTGCTGGAGGTCACCCCCGTACAGAACCAGCGTTCTTGCTGCTGTGTCGCTCTCGTGCCCCATGTTAGGGGAAGCGTGTTACATACAGCATGAGGCCTAAAACCTGAGTCCCAGTGGAAAGACAAAGTCCAAATCCAAAAGGACAGTCTGAGTCATTTCTAAGGCAGATGCTTATTTTGAAAACAAGTGTTGATTGTGACACTGTAAGATGTTCAGGGTTTGAGCCTAGACTCGGGAAGCAGAACCTGTGGGACACAGCCTTCACCACGAAAAATGGGCACAGGGCGCCATCTGCTGGATTTCTGGGCTTCAGGCTACCTACCTGCCACAATTTCAGAATGAGATGCTTTAAGCAGCTCATTTCTTTTCTTTTTTTTTTTAATTACTACTATTGAAGTATAATTGACATACAATGGTATATTAGTTTCAGGTGTACAACACATTGATTTGACAATTCTATACATTACTCAGTGCTCATCATGATAAGGGAAGTCACCATCTGTCATCATACAATGTTATTACATTATTATTGACTATATTCCCTGTGCTGTAATTTTCATCTCCCTGACATTTTTACCTTATAACTGGACTTTTGTACCTCTTAATTCCCTTCATCTATTTTGCCCATTCTTCCCACCATCTCGCCTCTGGCAACCACCAGTCTGTTCTTTAAGAACAGACTTTGTGTTTAAGAGTCTATTTGGGTTTTGTTTGTTCATTTGTTTTGTTTTCAGATTCCACATTTAAGTGAAATCATATGATATTTATCCTTCTCTGTCTGACTTATTTTACTTAAAGCAGCTCATTTTTTGTTGGCCACAACCCAAACACAAAGAAAACTTATTCCCTTTTTTAAAAAATATACACTGATTTCTTTTCCTGTTTAAGATATCATGGTGATCTTTGTTAATAACATGGATTGAGAGCATGATTTTTTTTAAATCTAAGCTGCCAAAAATTATATTATGAAGCCTTCCTAGTATTTACAAAAGAAGAGAGAATAACACAATAAGTCCCCATATACCTTTCCCTCATATTTAAAAATTGTCAAAATTTTGCCAAATTTGCTTCTCTATCTCCCCTTTTATCCTTGCTGAAATAATTAGACAAGTGCCAAGTATTCAAACCATAATACTGATCTCTTTTAAAAATGAGATATTTTCCTCATAAACACAGTATCACTATCACACCTAACAAAATTATTAATATTTCTTTGTTATTTGTTAATGCCCAATCCACAGATTTCCCTGGTGGGCTAAAAAAAAAAAAAAATGTTTGTATAATTGATTTGTTCTAATTAAAATCACAACAAGAATTTGACCCAATTAAATATATTTAAAATCCATGAGTTCATATACATCCAAAAAAAAAAAAGAGAGAGAGAGAGAGAGAATGTCTGCCACTAGAAAGAGGGAAAGAAGAAAAGGAGGGAGGCAGGGAGGGAGAGAGAAGGAAGGTGGAATGAAGACAATGACAGAGAGAAGGAGGGAAGGAAACAACCATTTCTTATTAGACAACATTAAAGTAACTAAGCCACAAACTCCTTACTCTGAAAATTGGCAACTAAAGGAAATAATTAAATACATATCCGGCCTTGCATGCATGAACTGTATTTCAAGGTAAATGGAGCTCTATTTGATAAAGGACATGCCTTTTTTCAGAAGAGCACCATCTAATAAGAGTAGAAGAAATGACAGAGTTGGAAAATCTCCATGGCAACATAACATAAAAGTTGATGAGGAACTTTTGGTCAAAGAGTGATCAGGTTGTCCTCACCTACTTCCACTCAGCAAAATGACTCTCACTAAAGGTTTGTCTGTCTGGGTTCCTTCTTACTTATATGGTCTGCTCATGGTCTTTTTCAGTCGTATACTTAGACCTCCATTTCTTATTTTACGGTATTCTATAGTATCTATCAACCCCCCCCCACTATAAATTATTCCTCTTCCTACTTCTTCTCCCCATTTCTATATCCTAATTTGGATAATTATCATTTTCTTTCTTCTGAAGAATACCTTGATAACTTTAAATGTCTGAGATTTTTTGCAGGTAAGATCTACTGAATTCAACTAAAACCAGTAAATTACCTTACTTCCAGCTTCTTCCCAATGGATGTGTCTTCCATTTGGCCAAGGTTTAAAATTTTATAATAGAAGTTTTAAAATACAACCAAAAAGAAAGACTAGAATAATGAACCCCATGTACTCATCACCCAACTTCAATTATTACTGACAAACACGTCGCTGCCCTTGTTTCATCTCTGTCTCTCCACCTACTACCCACTTACCCCAGTCCTCACAGCAGACACTGGCTGAATCCTGGGTCTCAGACCATATCATTTTTTGGCCAAGTTATTACTCACTGAGGGAGCACCAGGCATTATTCCACTCTCTGACAGGAGGGGCTTCAGCATGGTGAACTCCAGTGGTTATCCTCTCTGTAGGGGGTCATGGAGATGGTTAGAAAGGGTCCCACCTCTGTGATATTTTCTGTTTCATTTCTAAGCTGCCTACACCTTCCTTTCTGCATTTTGTCAAGCTGAGGATTACAAGTGGGATTATCTAGAATTTCGTTCATCCTTCTCCCTCAGATGGTTCTGAGAAAGAAGAGTTGGGAGCTGTAAGGAAATTTGCTAATTCTCAGAAACCTTGGTCCTATTTTTTCACAACCACCAGCCTGTTCCTCTTTTTGACCGCTATTGATTGGCAAGGTTGCCAGAAAAACACAGTTTAATAATTTACTGTAATTGTATACAGAAAAAATTTTTTAAATCCAATATTTAGGAAATAATTATACTAAAAAAATTTTTATCATTTACCTGACATTCAAATTTAATTGGGCTTCCATATTTTTCTTTGCTAAACCTAAAAATCTTAGCTATTAGAATGATTTGCTGGCTTCACCTTCGTTGTGTTTACTTGGTTGGTGGGTTGATAGATCTACATATTACTTCAGCTGCTGGGTTTGTTGGCAGGAAGTTTTCTGGGTCAGGCTTTACTCTGCCATCTTAAACTGGAGACTCTAACATTTCGTTAAACATTAAAATGATTCATTCAATTTGTACATATATTTAATTTCCTGTCACATTTAATAAACCAAATGCACTTAGGAAAAGCATGGGCATAATTTTTGAGTTTGTTTTCTCTTTGCTAGAAATGTAGTCAACATTTTGGTATACTAGAGGAAGCTAAATAAAAAATGTCCCATCTTGTGGCCAGTGTACCAGGCACATTGTGAATGATATTTTTTATGGATTCTGTTTCCATTTTAATTATTTTTTGACAAAAGTATTCCTAAAATCCTTCATCAAGTATAGTTTCATGTGGTCTATAAGTTACTTCCTGGGGCGCCTGCCTGTCACAGTCAATTAGGTGACTGACACTTGGTTTTGACTCAGGTCATGACCTCAGGGTTGTGAGATCAAACCCTGCATCGTGCTCCACACTCAGCGAGGCATCTGCTAGAGATTCCCTCTCCTTCTTCTGCCCCTCCCACTCATGCTCTCTCCCTCTCTTTCTCTAAAATAAAATTCAAAAAAAAAATATTTTTAAAGAAGTTACTTCCCTTCGGAAGCCCCAATCTGAACTCCAAAATTTTTCCTGTCCCAGAGAGTAGAGTTTTGATTAATAACTAATCACAGAAAGAGTAGCAGCAAACTCTTACTTAGGGTTGTTTGCCTAACTGTACAATGACTGTTAAGAAACAAACAAGTCCCCTTTTGGTGTTGTGTATACTCTTTGTTGAATGATGAGTTGAACACAGACCGCAGAATCTAGTGCGTTTTCACATTCAAGAGATTCATTAGGGTAAGTGGTCAACTGACAGAATTTCTAAGAGGTTCAGGGAATTCGATTTGATGTCCTACAGCCAGAAGCAATGCAGTCAGTCGCACCCACATATGCAACCACTGCAGCAGAAATACCACCACCAACTTGAGTTACCCATAATGCTCAGAGAGGATACGCCTCTCTAAAGCTTCCGCAAGCCCCCAAAGACTCCATGACAGTCTGTTGGAGGAGGTCTTGGAGAGGACGTGACCTCCAGTTGACCTGCAAGAGGGACTCGACCAACAGGAAGCTCCTCACCACCCCATGCCTTGTCATTGGGGAACGTGTCCTGCCCCCGATTTTCACAGTGGGAATCATTTTCAAGGACCTGGTCTTGAGAGAGCAATGTGTTGTGGAAACCATCTAGATGGTATAATGCAGCTGAAACTTATCAAGGGCTCTGTGCAAACTTTCAAGATTCTGGCGAGCAGGTGCAGAGATCTACTCTTCTTGTGACAGAGACAAGCTTCCCCATTAAGTGCCCTTGCTTATTAAAGCTGTCATCTACCATTCTAGGGTGCTCTGCCTCTTTCTTTGGTCTTTCCCTCCCCTCCATGCAAGGACGCCAGTTTCAGATTTTGCCTGGGGGTTATAAAACAAAATGCCCTTTGCCAGAAAAGCAAATTTTCAGCTGCTCTTTCCAAACCTCACACAGATTTGACCTCTTTTCAAATCTTCCACAGGCGGTGAGCATGGAGGAAGTTCCGAAAGCCCACGCTAGAGCATGAACTGCGAGGACACGTCATTTTTCCATTCTACCTTGCCAAGCAGAAATTTCAAGAAGTGGAGAACAACCCAAACAAGAAGTATATTCAAGCAGTTTGAGACTGCGTGGATGGCAGACATTTTACCACACTTGCTCATTCCATTCATTCGCCTCTTTGTCTTCCCTAACAGAACCACACTGTGGTCAAGCATACACTCCTCCCCATGCCAACCACGTAATTCAGGGACGGCAGAACCCGTCTAGCTCCAAGGATGGATCTGGACCAATCTAATCCCATCATGGTAATGCTATCCCTTTTGCTAATTATTGACCCAAGAATCCAGATTTATGTCAAAAAGCCCATGGTATTTTCTTAGAAATTGTTAGAAGTCTTAGATGGTCCTTTAAACTAGGCTGACCCAATCAGACAAACCCAAGAACTTTTATTCCGTGGGTGGTAATTGCTGTTCTTTCCTTCCTGCTGTGTTAACTGGAAAGTCTTAGTGTTAACAGATCTCTTACCATCAAGAGGAACCCGCGGACAAAGCCAGAAGAGAAAGAGCAGAGAAAACTGCCATAAGAGGCAGTCAGAGGCCCGAACAGTCAGTATGTGGAGCCTGCTTCTGAATTGTGTCGTAAGAAAGATCAAAAATGTCCTTAGTATTCACTCTTTGCTTTAGGGTTTCTATTACAGTTATGCAAAGTGTCCTCCCTGATATAATTTCTCCTCCACTTCAGAGGGTGCTATGGGTAGCTTCCCCTTCAGGAGAGACTCCACCAAGAACTCGGGGGTGGCTGAGTCTGGGAAAGCTCATCTACAGACTGCTCCCAGTTTCAGGAACCTGTAGGCATCCCACCTAACACCTCACCGTTCCTTACCTTCTCGACAAGAGATGTAGTTAAGTCCACAGGTGGCCAGACACTGCCTCCAGCCCATTGTTCTCTGTCTGGGCACTATTTCCTGGCTCTTTGCAACAATGACAACCCCACCTCGTGAAGTTCTTTACCTATAACTTCTGAACGGGAGAGGCCTGGAGAAATTCACTATCCAGCTAGGATGTCTGTTTATAATCGAATTAGGTCTATAGTTACTAAGTTCGTCTTTATTTCTTACAGCCATACTACTCCTGCTACTACTACTATGACCATTACTATTAACAGTAATAACCACTGCAAGACACCGAGCTTGTGGTCACCAGTGCAGATGACAAACGGGAGCTGAGTGAAGCAGGGTCGCATGAGTGGTTTTGAATGGTGTCCCTCGGCCATATCAAAACCGAAGGTAAATAATTTCAAAACTAGAGGAAAACAAGGAGGATCTTGCCTATCTTACCATGAAGTGATAATTTAACAAAGCACCCAACTAGTCAAGACTTAGGTAGGTGTCCAACCCCAGTAAGCAAACTGGCAGAGAAACTTCTTGTCTAGCTGGAAGGTAAAACTCCTTTTCTACTCCTTACAGAGTCTGGAGGAAGTTTCCAGAATGACTCTCTCATTCATCCATGAGCCAGAGCTGCCTGAAGCCTTCCTTGGATCTCCTTGTACTGCCAACCCAGCAGCGGACCTTCTTACCTCTTACCACGCCCTCTGACTCACCCATGCAGGAGGCCGGTCCCTGAACTGCTTTGACAATCACATTCCTCAGTCTTACCTTCCCTGACCATAAAGCCCTGTTTCAGATCATGTGCCAAGAAAGTCTTGCTAATAGTTCATTAATTCGGCAAAGCTGTCAAATGATTACTTTGTGCTTAGCGGTGTTCCAGGTGTCTGAGTTACAGTATGAAACAGTATAGAGCCTGATGAAGCATATACTCTAGAGAGAGCCTGTCACATCATGGCCTGGCACAAAGTAGACAATTGATAAATACATGCTAAGTGAGCGAGCTAATGAATTAATGAAGGACAGCTGATTTCCAAGTTGGAGTCTGAAGAACAACAGGATTCAGAATAGTAACAAGAGGGTTTGGACATTCCTTTACTGTTGCACTGACTTCGAGCCGAATTTAAAGAGGTAGCATTCTTCAACCCAAACTTACAGAAGCCATCTGGGGGAAAAATGTTAAAGTTTTCCTGTCACAGGACCTGACCAAGACATAATGATCAACAGCTGCGAAGTCTGGGAAGATGAGGGAATGAATCTTTGCTGATCATTACAGCATTTCCCCCTTGTGCTAGCAGCAAGTCAGAACATGTCACAGCACCCAGCCGTGCTCAGCTCGCATTTTGTAAAACACTGGCAGCCACTTCTTTGGGTTTTATCTCCAGGCTCTTTGGGATCATAATTTGGGTCCTAGACGGCGTCAGTGATGAATTTTGTGCGGCACATGATAGAATGGTTATTTATGGAAAATGTTAATAAAGGCTCAAAAAAATAAGTAAAGTATTTCATCCCTCAAGCAACCCACCTCTCCTCCCAAGTATAGGGAAGTAGATGCTCTCTCCCTCTGAAGAAGCATCCTACAAACACGGAGACATCCTGACCCACCCTGTCCTACTGCTAAACTTTGACATAGAGCCACCTTTCTGCCCAAGACCAATAGAAACACTGTCCATCCAACTGATAACAATTGCAAGAATGGATAAATTATTGTTTTAGGTCACAAAATTTGGAGGTGATTGGTTATGCAGCAATAGATGACTGACAATTTTTTTAAATGTTTCAAATCTTATTACATTGGTTATGACCTTCTGAGCAATGGTGATAGCAAACAACTGTCAATGTGTATCAGATTGTTTCATTGCATGCTCTTAGACACAGAAATTTGAAATATGCTTTATAAAAAGGCTTGCACGTGTGTATTAAGATACGACCACAGATATTTATTCTTTATTATCTGTAACAGGAAAAAGTTGGAAACAACTTAAAGGTTGAGGGGCATGTTTAAATTACGTATATTAATACTGCACACTTCACACTTACAAAACGTCAGAAGCAGATCAAGTCAGAGGGTAGAATGTGCATGTCACATTCAACATGTCACAATTCAACATGGTTTTGAAGATTCTAACCAATATAAAGACGTTTTCTTTTTTTTAAATTCTAGTTAGTTGATGTACAGTTCAATATTGGTTTCAGGAGTAAAGTTCAGCGGTTCATTATTTACATGTTTTTCCTAACAAGTGCCCTCCTTAATACCCATCACCCTTATATACCACCCCCCACACATATCCCTCCATTAAATCTCAGTTTGTCCTCTATAATTAAGAGTCTCTCTTGATTTGTTTCCCTCTCTTTTCCCC
Organism: Meles meles; assembly: GCF_922984935.1. NCBI lineage: Eukaryota > Metazoa > Chordata > Mammalia > Carnivora > Mustelidae > Meles > Meles meles. Next base: position 32,088,406 of record NC_060070.1, read on the forward strand.
TCATCCTGAATTCATTTTGTTTCTTAAGTTCCGTATATGAGTGAAATTACATGGTATTTGTCTTTCTCTGATTGACATATTGCACTTAGCATGATACACTCTAGCTCCATCCACATCATTGCAAATGGCAAGATTTCATTTTTTTTTTGATGGTTGAACAGTATTCCATTATGTAGATATAGATATAGATATAGATATAGGTGATATACCACATTTTCTTTATACTGATTTTTTAAAATAATATTTACAAATGCTGAAAGGATGGAGCAAACTCTCATCCTTTGCAAATGATATGATTCTGTATTTTAAAAATCCAATGCAATCAACTAAGAAACTATTGGAAATAGTAAGAGTTCAATAAAATGTCTAAATTTTGGAATATTTAAATTTGTATAATCAATAGCTTTCCCATACAATAACTATCAGAAATATTTTAAAAGATTTATTTATAATATCAACAGAAAAGTCCAAAGTTTTTCCAACCTATCATAATTGTTGCCACTGAGGAAAGGGCGGGGGTCTTCAGTAAGGAAGAGAATGAAGGAGCAGTGTCCCTTGAAATGTAACAACCAGAATGGAGCACAATAAGCTGTAATGAGCCTAACAAAAATGACTAACCTCTCCAAATGTTAATTCTAGACTGCAATGACATTTCAGGCTGCCAGATCATACTATTGGTATATATTAAAAAGCTAACTAATCCTCCTTTTTTAAAAACATATGCTGTTATTCAAGTCATCCTAGCCTTATGTGGTTTGCTATGTAGACCTCAGTTGAAAACTTTACAGATGTCATGTTAAATTTCTAGTTATTTGGATCAGTCCACTCTGCAAACATGCTGAAATCATTTTTAATTCTATCTTCCAATCCATTCTCTCTTCACATCATCTGCAAACTTAACCATCACAACGACACTGTCAACAAAGTCCTTTTAAAATTGTGAATTACGAAGAGGTCATATGAAGGAAGGTTAAAAATCAAAATTTTCCCTCAAATTTTTTATCATTTTTAACACGATGCTTTCACCTCAAACAATGTAAATTTTCCTTCCCTTTTTTCTCAGACTCTCAGTGCTCCTACAAGCTCTTATCAACATATTTTCAATGAGTCTTGTGAGCATCTTTCCATCTCTTAGGCAGCTGGGCTCCCTCTCTTCTCTTCCTCCTCTTCCTCCTTCTTTGCCCATATACATACTCTCTTATTTTTCTAATTAAAATATTTTTGCATTTTACTACCAGGTTTTCATTTTCTGAGCATTGCATTTCCTACTTCAGTCATTTGTTTATTCCATAAAAAATATATTCAGCAATTACTATATGCTTGACAATGTAACAAGAAATGAGACATCAAAGATTAAAAGACACATCCTTCAAAATGTAGTGTTAAATGGGAAAATAGACACACAGACAGCTAAAACACTTAAAGCTTTGTTCAGTGAAAAGGAGTATGTGAACTGTCATGGAAGTAGAATTCGTATGTTGATGGCTCTCCAAATTTAGCCTAGGTAAGGGAGGCAGTGGGGTCCAGGGGACCCAGATAGGTGACAGACATTGAGAAGGGAACTGGGTCTTTGGTAGTCATGGGTGGAACTGACTCACACAGGCTCAAGAGCCACATCTCTTTTCAACTCTGTCTTCAGCGACTTCAGGTTGGTAGTTGAAACTGGCTGTGCAGGAAGTATTTACATGACAGAAATTGGCAAATGATATAAATGCGGACATTTTTATTTTTATTAGAAACCCAGTTGTTAAACATTTACCAGAATACCACAGAATCAACAGACTGGAGAAGCTGTTATAATTTTAAAAAAAATTATTAGAGTCAGATGAGCTGTAAAGAAAGAAAAAGGTAGTTAGGCTCCAGAATGCTGATGCCAAGATTATAGCGACAGGTCCAGGGATCCTGCTCTTTCCCCTCAGTGCTCTGCCCATAACCACCCTCTCTTTGTCACATTTCTCTGAGTCTAATTCACTATTTTCCACCTGCTCCAAATCTTTCATGTCCCAATTTCTTCCTATGATTATTTCTTGTGCTCTAACTAAAAAGTCCATTTAAGTCTAATAATCTTTATCATTTCTGATACACTGAAATTATTTTCTGCATTTAGGCACAATTTCCCTGGCCACCTCTGCACAGAAATCTGAGAAAACTCATTTGTAAAATGGGCTTTCTTGAGAACCCCCTATTTGACAACCAACAGCTAACTTGATCTGAACACTGCAGAGGGAGATGAGGGTGTGTAATGGTGTCTGAGTTTCTATACCATGACCAGTAACATCCATCCAGAGAGTGTACACACAGTCAAAATGGGTATCTTACCTTTGCTGAAAATCTCCTTATGTTCAGAACATATCCCTGATTAAAAATTACTGTGCACTTACAAAATATATTGTGTATATAAGAATAAGCATCCCAACGAGAATGCCTGGCGTTAGTTCTTGTCCTGGTATCTGGTATCACACTGATTTTCCGATGCTCATTTGTACCCTTGGGCATTCAGAAATATTTTCTTTCTGTTTATAAATATGTGAAGTATTCCCTTCTGTTGCTTTGATCATGTACAGCTGTTAAGTTAAGGCTAGTTTCAGAAAATGGCACTACAGGGTGAAAAAGACTGCATTCAGACTTTATCAACCATCTGGAGTGCTGAACTGCTTTGATGGCCTAATATCTCTCTGATTTGATGTCTACAAAGTGAGAAAGTTTCTAGTAAAAAGTACATTACTATAGATGTTACTGAGAGATGCTCACGGCTTCAGAAGTTTTATGCTTACTGAGGAAATCTCTGTCTTTGCTGCAGCTGTATCTACCAGTCAACCTCCTTCAGCCTGTTCAGCAAGGAGGTACAAGAACTGTCGCAGAGACTTAACATTAGATCACAGCTCCTGTTGAGAAAGTCTTCTTCGCCCCAATATTTTTTATTATTATTGAGGTGTAGTTGACATACAGTATTATATTCGTTTCAGGTGTACGGCATGGTGATTCAACATTTATATAATACTTTTCAAAGTGATCACCATGATAAATCTAGCTACAATCTGTCACCATACAAAGTTGTTATAATTTGGGGGCACCTGGGTGGCTCAGTGGGTTAACCCTCTGCCTTCGGTTGAGGTCATGATCTCAGGGTCCTGGGATCGAGCCCCGCATCAGGCTGTCTGCTCGGCAGGGAGCCTTCTTCCCCCTCTCTCTCTGCCTGCCTCTCTGCCTATTTGTGATCTCTCTCTGTGTCAAATAAATAAATAAAATCTTTAAACAAAGTTGTTACAATATTATTAACTATGTGCCCAGTGCTGTCCATTGTGTCCCCATGTCCTATTGCACCCCATTTGTTATTTCATACCATCTAGGAAACTTCCTTGGGAAGGTCCTGGGTGTGCACTCTAGAGTCTTCTACAGCAAAATTGATGCTACCTAGTCACCAATAAAACCCTGATTCTATGTAACAGGAACGAAATCTATAGAATGGTACTTTTAACTCAAGCAATGATTGCACACACACACATCCCAATCTTGAGAATACCTCATCAGAGGGACAAAACAAAAATTATAATGGTACATTGGTAAATGCTTTCATTCCTTTCCTTAATAATGCAAAATCTTCAATTTCTTTCATGAGTGTTCTGTAGTTCCTCGAGTACAGGTCCTTTACCTCTTTGGTTAGGTTTATTCCCAGGTATCTTATGGTTCTTGGTGCTATAGTAAATGGAATCGATTCTCTAATTTCCCTTTCTGTATTTTCATTGTTAGTGTATAAGAAAGCCACTGATTTCTGTATATTGACTTTGTATCCTGCCACGTTACTGAATTGCTGTATGAGTTCTAGTAGTTTGGGGGTGGAGTCTTCGGGGTTTTCCATATAAAGAATCATGTCATCTGTGAAGAGAGAGACTGTGACTTCTTCCTTGCCAATTTGGATACATTTTATTTCTCTTTGTTGTCTGATTGCCGTTGCTAGAACTTCTAATACTATGTTGAACAAGAGTGGTGAGAGTGGGCATCCTTGTTGTGTTCCTGATCTCAACGGGAAGGCTGCAAGCTTTTTCCCATTGAGGATGATATTTGCTGTGGGTCTTTCATAGATAGATTTTATGAAGTTCAGGAATGTTCCCTCTATCCCTATACTTTGAAGCGTTTTCATCAGGAACGGATGCTGGATTTTGTCAAATGCTTTTTCTGCATCAATTGAGAGGACCATGTGGTTCTTCTCTCTTCTCTTATTGATTTGTTCTATCACATTGATTGATTTGCGAATGTTGAACCAAACTTGCAACCCAGGGATGAATCCCACCTGGTCATGGTGGATAATCTTTTTAATGTGCTGCTGGATCCTGTTGCTAGGATCTTGTTGAGAATCTTTGCATCCATATTCATCAGTGATATTGTTCTGAAATTCTCCTTTTTGGTAGGGTCTTTGCCTGGTTTGGGGATCAGGGTAATGCTGGCTTCATAAAAAGAGTCTGGAAGTTTTCCTTCTGCTTCAATTTTTTGGAACAGCTTCAGGAGAATTGGTCTTATTTCTTCTTTGAAAGTTTGGTAGAATTCCCCAGGGAATCCGTCAGGTCCTGGGCTCTTGGTTTTTGGGAGGTTTTTAATCACTGCTTCAATCTCGTTACTAGATATCGGTCTATTCAGGTTGTCAATTTCTTCCTGGTTCAATTTTGGGAGTTTGTAGTTTTCCAGGAATGCATCCATTTCATCTAGGTTGCTTAGCTTATTGGCATATAACTGTTGGTAATAATTTCTGATGATTGTTTCTATTTCCTTGGTGTTAGTTGTGATCTCTCCCTTTTCATTCATAATTTTATTAATTTGGGCTTTCTCTCTTTTCTTTTGGATTAGTGTGGCCAATGGTTTATCGATCTTATTGATTCTTTCAAAAAACCAGCTTCTAGTTTCATTGATACGTTCTACGTATCTCTGGTTTCTACCTCATTGATCTCTGCTCTAATCTTGATTATTTCCCTTCTTGCATGTGGAGTTGGTTTGATTTGTTGTTGATTCTCCAGTTCTTAAAGGTGTAGTGACAGCTGCTGTATTCTGGATTTTTCAATTTTTTTGAGGGAGACTTGGATGGCTATGTATTTCCCCCTTAGAACCGCCTTTGCTGTATCCCATAGGTTTTGGACCGAAGTGTCTTCATTCTCATTGGTTTCACAAAAAGATGGAAGACTGTTCCATGCTCTTGGATTGGAAGAATAAACATTGTTAAAATGTCTATACTGCCTAGAGCAATCTATACTTTTAATGCCATTCCGATCAAAATTCCACCGGTATTTTTCTAAGAGCTGGAGCAAATAATCCTAAAATTTGTATGGAATCAGAAGAGACCCCGAATTGCTAAGGAAATGTTGAAAAACAAAAACAAAACTGGCAGCATCATGTTACCCGATTTCAAGCTTTACTACAAAGCTGTGATTACCAAGACAGCATGGTACTGGCATAAAAACAGACACATAGACCAGTGGAACAGAGTGGAGAGCCCAGATATGGACCCTCAACTCTATGGTCAAATAACCTTCGACAAAACAGGAAAAAATATTCAATGGAAAAAAGACAGTCTCTTCAATAAATGGTGCTGGGAAAACTGGACAGCGATATGTAGAAGAATGAAACTCGACCATTCTCTTACACTGTACACAAAGATAAACTCGAAATGGATAAAAGACCTCAACGTGAGACAGGAATCTATCAGAATCCTAGAGGAGAACATAGGCAGTAACCTCTTCGATATCAGCCACAGCAACTTCTTTCAAGATATGTCTCCAAAGGCAAAGGAAACAAAAGCAAAAATGAACTTTTGGGACTTCATCAAGATCAAAAGCTTCTGCACAGCAAAGGAAACAGTCAACAAAACAAAAAGGCAACCCACAGAATGGGAGAAGATATTTGCAAATGACAGTACAGACAAAAGGTTGATATCCAGGATCTATAAAGAACTTCTCAAACTCAACACACACAAAACAGATAATCATATCAAAAAATGGGCAGAAGATATGAACAGACACTTCTCCAACGAAGACATACAAATGGCTATCAGACACATGAAAAAATGTTCATCATCACTAGCCATCAGGGAGATTCAAATTAAAACCACATTGAGATACCACCTTACACCAGTTAGAATGGCCAAAATTAGCAAGACAGGAAACAACGTGTGTTGGAGAGGATGTGGAGAAAGGGGAACCCTCTTACACTGTTGGTGGGAATGCAAGTTAGTGCAGCCACTTTGGAGAACAGTGTGGAGATTCCTGAAGAAATTAAGAATAGAGCTTCCCTATGACCCTGCAATTGCACTGCTGGGTATTTACCCCAAAGATACAGATGTAGTGAAAAGAAGGGCCATCTGTACCCCAATGTTTATTGCAGCAGTGGCTACGGTCCCCAAACTGTGGAAAGAACCAAGATGCCCTTCAACGGATGAATGGATAAGGAAGATGTGGTACATATACACAATGGAGTATTATGCCTCCATCAGAAAGGATGAATACCCAACTTTTGTAGCAACATGGACGGGACTGGAAGAGATTATACTGAGCGAAATAAGTCAAGCAGAGAGAGTCAAGTATCATATGGTCTCACTTATTTGTGGAGCATAACAAAGAACATGGAGGACATGGGGAGATGGAGAGAAGAGGGAGTTGAGGGAAACTGGAAGGGGAGATGAACCATGAGAGACTATGGACTCTGAAAAACAACCAGAGGGCTTTGAAGGGGCGAGGGGGGGTGGGAGGTTGAGGAACCAGGTGGTGGGTAATAGGGAGGGCACGTACTGCATGGAGCACTGGGTGTGATGCCAAAACAATGAACACTGTTATGCTGTAAATAAACAAATAAAAAAAATAAAATTAAAAAAATAATAATAATGCAAAATCTTCCCCAGAAATTACCTCTTCTATTAAGAAAAGCAATTAATTTTATGCATGCAGATAATGTCAATTTAAAGTAAAGTACAGTTTAAAAATAACTTTATATTTGTCATTTTAAAGATGTAAAGTTGCCAGGTAGTATGCCTTGATTTATCCCTGGTCCTGATGTTTCACAGAATTATTTTACTTGCAAGATGTTTATCTATATTCTGAGCACTGTGTATTAGTACTAGAGGCTTTTACAAACATAGCAAATATGTAATTGCCTAGAATCTATCACTTGGAATGTTTTCAACCTCATATAATAGAAATCCCAATTCAACTGGCTTAAGGAACAGGAAAGTCAACCATCTCACATGACAAGTCCTGAGTTTGGACAGTTCCAAAATTTGTTGACACAAGTGATGTCATAAACACCCAAATTCCTTTTTTCTTTCTGTTCTGCATTGTTTAAATGTCAGCTGTGTCTCTGCTATCTCTCCTCATGGTCACAAGACTGCTACTGTTCCAGTCATTATATCCACAAAGATGAATAACTAGCAAAGATCTATCCTTTCCTCATGTTTCTTTATAATAATGACAAAATATTTTCCAGAAGTTTCCATCCAATTACCTTTCATATCTCATTGACTCTACCCAAAAGCAGTCACTGGTACAAGGAATGGGACTACCAAGCTAAGCTCAGATTGTCCCAGATTTACTCTTGGGTCACATGAGGGAGACTGCTCTGGAACACAAAATTAGGATCTCCCAGCGAGGTAAAATCTTACACTAACTCAGTAAGTCTCTTCAGCAATGGAGTTGCCCAAGATTCTGTCCTGTTTCCTTCTATTTTCACTATCTAGATTGTATGATTTTACATATCTTCCTGCTACCATTTACCAATGACTCTCAAATTTACATCTCCAGCCCACAATTGTAGCCTGAGATTTAGACTCAAAATTCAAACTGCCAACAACTACAGATTCTGCAAGCTTAACGTATAAATGGAACTAGTTATCTTTTCTCCTAAATGTGGTCTGCATCCAATATTCTTTAGAACAATCAATAAATTAGCTATGTAACCAGTTTGCCAACCTAGAGAATTCAATGTCATTCTTCATTTCTCTTTCTTCTTATCATTGATTTGATTGCCAAGGAGTGTCTAGCTGGTTCAGTTAGTAAGAATGTGACACTTGACCTCAGGGTTGTGAGTTTGAGCCCCATGTTGGGCAAAAAGATTACTTTAAAAATGAATATTCATTTGGTTTCCAAATCCTGCTCATTCAGTTTCCTAAACATTCCTCAATTAAATGTTCCTCAAATGTTCCTCTTCCACATAGCATCCAATGTGTTCTTGCATGACTCAAGTTTCTCCCCCATTCATTTCTACGTCCATTTTCACTGGAATGGTCTTCCTCAAACCAAGAGGAAATGTCAGTGGCCTCCTTAAGTGCTCCATGAAATCTCAGTGGTGTATAGGAAAACAAAACAAAAGCCAGCATCATCTTAAGGCTCCTCACAATTCACTCCTATCCAGTATAAATTTCTCTTCCAACCATCTCAATAGGCAACCCCTAAAATCCTAGACTCTGTACTCCCACCATTCCCTGGTTATGTCAAGACTTTTATGAGATATGTTTTTGGAGAATATAGTTTTCACCACTTTGAATTCTCTCCCCCAGTATTCACTTAAGAATTTCTAAATCATTCTTTAACACTCAGGTCAAAGTATTATCTCCCCAAACAACTGATTTAAAAGTACATGAAGAAGAATTCAACTCTAAAAGTAATTAAAGAGATACACAGTGAAATAATATTGGCTCAAAAACATCACTCTAAGTTAAAGAAACAGCTGCCCAAGGCGACATACAATATGAGCCCATTTACGTGAAATATTAGAAATGGCAAAATGAGTGACAGAAAAGAGAGCAAAGTTGCCTAGGACAGGAGGAGGGTCCAGATTTTCTGAGGGATGCAAGGCACCTTGTTGAGGGTAACAGAAATGTCTTCAGTCTGTGTTGGGGTGGTTATAGGACTGTATACATTTTTTTTTAATTCATTAAGTTATACATTTAAAATTGGTTAATTTTTATATAAAAATTAGACCTTAATAAAGATAAAAATACTTCTGTACCCAAACTTAAAAGAAACACTTTAAAAATAATATTGAACTAAAAGTTTCACCTATTAAATTGTCAGAGCTTAAAATTTAAATGACCCAGTGTTGGTAAAATAAAAAATCATTAAAATGTGCATTTTCCTACATGACTGCCTGGGAATAATATTTGATAGGACCCTTGTTTAAAGTAATTTATACACATCTATCAAGAAACTGGATGTTTTCTCATTCCCCTTTAAACTGGTAATCTAGGGATATTTTCTAGAAAAAAATTATAATCCAAAATATTAAAAAAAAGCTATGCATAAACAAGGTTAATGAAATAATTCTTTATTATATGAGATGTCAGAAACAACATATGAGGCAATAGAAGAGATTAGTTAAGTAAATAATTAGAGCATCATGGGCTTTTGTTTTGTTTAGTTTTAAGATTTTATTTATTTATTTGAAAGAGAGAGTGGGAGAGAGCACAAGCAGAGGGAGCTATAGAGGGAGAGGGAGAAGCAGACTCCCTGCTGAGCAGGGAGCCCAAGAGGGCAATTGATCCCAGGACCCTAGGATCCTGACCCAAGCTGGAGGCAGACACTTAACAGCCTGAGCCATCCAGACACCTCTAGAACGCATGTTTTTAATATTGTTCCCTCGTGGACTTCCCAAATGTTCCAGGCAATCTTTCCAGTTTCCATGCCTCTGCAGTCCTATGTCTGAGGGATAGCACCATTCATCATGTTTTGTACTGATTTTTATTAGTAGCTGCCCTCAAAAGACTGGCCTCCAGATAGCAAGAATATGTCATATTCATCTTCAGAGCACCGCTACCCAGCACATAATAGATCCTCAACTCAAACAAATAAAAACCTTTTACTGGAAAACATTTGTCTGAGGTCCAGCAGAAGTCCTTCTGAGTGATCTTCACACTACAGTATGTGACTCTTCATAAGGGCACAGTGGTCACTTAATCATAATGTCCTCTCCTTTTAGAAGCTTTGCATTGATGAGCTAGACAGATGCCCAATTTAATATGATTTTCAGAGTCTTTATCTATTTTTACCAGTAGATGTGTGATCATTCTATACTGGTATCTGGTGGCTCTGAGCAAAATTTTTCTACGAGGGAGATTTAAAGTTTAGTGCCTGAATTGTGGCTTCAGTCAGACACCTAAGGGGTCTACCATGATCATCTTTGGAGTCTAGCAAAATTTTAATTTCCATCCAGCCATCCCATCCCACAGGTAATCAAGTTCAGAGAGCTTTGTTTCGCAGCTGAATGTTTGGCTCTGAATGTTAAAAGGAGAAAGAGTGCTCCCAGAACTCTATTTTGAGTAGATGTCTTCCCTGATGACCAGAACCAGGACTTAAATGATCTCAGCCCTCAATAGACAAAGATAATTGATGTTGATTACAAGTTTTTCTATTCCTCAATTCTTTTTTTTTTTTTATCATTTTATTTATTTTTTCAGCGTAACAGTATTCATTCTTTTTGCACAACACCCAGTGCTCCATGCAAAACGTGCCCTCCCCATTACCCACCACCTGTTCCCCCAACCTCCCACCCCTGACCCTTCAAAACCCTCAGGTTGCCCCAACCTCCCACCCCTGACCCTTCAAAACCCTCAGGTTGTTTTTCAGAGTCCATAGTCTCTTATGGTTCGCTTCCCCTCCCCAATGTCCATAGCCCGCTCCCCCTCCCCTAATCCCACCTCCCCGCAGCAACCCCCAGTTTGTTTTGTGAGATTAAGAGTCATTTATGGTTTGTCTCCCTCCCAATCCCATCTTGTTTCATTTATTCTTCTCCTATCTCCTACCCCCCCATGTTGCTTCTCCATGTCCTCATATCAGGGAGATCATATGATAGTTGTCTTTCTCCTAGATGTCCATCAACAGATGAATGGATAAAGAAGATGTGGTATATATACACAATGGAATACTATGCAGCCATCAAAAGAAATGAAATCTTGCCATTTGCGACGATGTGGATGGAACTAGAGCGTATCATGCTTAGTGAAATAAGTCAATCTATTCCTCAATTCTAAAGGCTCTTTAAGCGTGGCTGGCTCAGGCTCATTCCGTGGAGCATATGACTCTAGATCTTGGAGTTGTGAGTTTGAGCCCCACGTTAAAAAAAAAAAAGGGGGGGGGGCACCTGGGTGGCTCAGTGGGTTAAGCCTCTGCCTTCAGCTCAGGTCATGATCCCAGAGTCCTGGGATCCAGCCCCGCATCGGGATCTCTGCTCAGCAGGGAGTCTGCTTTCCCCTCTCTCTCTGCCTGCCTCTCTGCCTACTTGTAATCACTCTCTCTTTCTGTCAAATAAATAAATAAATAAATAAATAAAAGGCTCTTTAAGATCTCGTGCTAGGTCTCTTCCTCAGAACACCCAACTACCTACTATCATGTTTTCTACTTAGAGAAAATTCAGCAAATGCTTGTTAGTACATGACTGACTGCTAACCTGTAAATCTGGATAACATTTAAGGTAATTATAGACCATATTTGTACAGTACTTTACAGTTTACTAAGCACTTCCATAGAGGTACAAAGAGAATGAAATGAAAACATACACTCCAATGTTTTAGGCAAAAAATCCGGTAGATATCAATGCAATGTTTTATACATTTGGGTTTACTCCTTAAGATTTATAGCTCTTTATATGAGGGAAAAAAGAAAGTGAAAATACACTTGATAAATTCCAAAATTTTCCCCCCAAAAAAGAAAATGTAATTTCTTTCTCCTCTGCACAGAGGCATCAAATTACACAGGATTTTGAAAATTATATTTTTATATTTCCTTAGTGCAAAGTAAAGTGAAAAGGCCCTCCCCAGTAATAACATAAAACAAACTTCTTCATAACAAACGCTAATTCATAACACCATGAACCCAGCTCCTTCATCTCACCCACCAGCCTCTGCTCAGCTTCCCTACTCCAATGATGACACCCCCCACCCCCATTGTCTCCCAATCCAGGACCTCTGGATGCCTATGGGATGGCAGTTAGGTCTACAGCTGACATTTTGAACAGCAAATACTTTCAAAAACCTGAAACATATGCAAAACATTCATTTGGTTAAATTCATTTGACTAAGGCATTTGAAAAATCTGTGCATTATGACACATATGGGGTGGCTGGGTGATGGACATGGGGAGGGTATGTGCTATGGTGAGTGCTGGGACTTGTGTAAGACTGATGAATCACAGACCTGTACCCCTGAAGCAAATAATACATTATATGTTGATTAAAAAAGAAAGAAAGAAAAAAAGTAAAGTAAAAAAAGCAATGGTCTGGATTTTTTTTAAATTGAAATAAAACCACCTTATCTTTTGTACAATCTTTGACATTCTTTCCCTGCCAATTGATCATTTGGTGAAATGTCTCTTGATGAACTAATTTTTGAGCAATTAATTTCAATGGACTTGCTTCTGGTTAATTAATTAGAAATACAGGCCCACTCTGCACACCTGAACCTAAAAATTCACCTAATTCAGATTCTTTAATGAACTTAAAAATAGTGCTTTAACTTGACATTGTATAAAGACAACAGAGGAGTCTAAAAAGATGAATGCTCTGGAAGAATTCAGTGCAGTAATGTACTAAAAAGTTGACTTTGGCACAAGTATACATAAAACAAAGCATACCAAAGGGATTAGCAAAACTATTTAGTCAAATAACTGAGGAAAATGTTTCCGCTCGGGTCTTATCCAGATTTTCTCTTCCTTTGCCATCCTAATTCTGCATTTTCTGCTGAGCTTCCATGTTTGGAGGCATTCCACAATCTGCTCTGGTTTGCATAGCAATAGGTACTCCGTCATATGTGGTAGATCAGCAATTATTATGAAGAAGAATTTGTACAATATAAGAATTCCCACCTCCTTAAGAATTCATGCATAAAAAAGAATTCATATATGAAAATACAAAATTTCAATATTTGTTCAAAGTTCATCTTTAAGTTCAGAGGGGTTCTAGAGTTCCTCTTTCCTCTGGCAGGAATCTGGAAAATGTCTGCTGTCCCTTCTGGGACTCCAGAATGCTGCCCCTAGGCTTGTGGTACTGGACTAAGAACATTATCTTATGAGTTCCTTGGTCTTCACTGTGTTTCAGTGGAAGTTCCAGAAAACCTTAGGTTTTGGAAGGAAAGAGGAGTTTCCTGGCTGGATTCTCTCCAGACTACCAAACTTCTGTGTTACCTTAGTACACCGCTGCCTCGCTAGAGCAGCCCCAAGTGGGAGAGAGACCCTAGCCATAGGCCGCTAGGCAGTGGGGGCTTCTGCATCACAATGTGAAGTTTTGCGGGTAGTCTTCAAAGAGAATTTAGCTCTTCCCACCAAGAGTTATAAAGCAGATGGTATCAGGTAGTAGCACCACAGAGCATGACTGCACATGAGGAAGAAAGAAAAGAAAACGCATATGCGTTTTGCCTAGTCCTAGTCTTGCTCAAAAAGCAAGATAATTACAAATGTTATCTCCAGGGGCATCATCTGGAATGTTATAAGTCCAAATGGCATTGTACTGGGAATGCCCTTGGGATTGCTCACCTGGAAAGGTACTAAAAAGCAGAGCTCATCTTAAAGGGATTTCTCATAACTTTACCATTTTGTTAAAAGAGAGCTTGAAATAAGAATACTTGGGAAAATACTATAGATAACAGCAAATACTCCTTCAAAGTAACCTATGGACAGCACCAGCACCTCAGCCAAAAGGAAAAATCCAAGAGCCAGGCATTTGGAAGGTCCACAACATTCCCACAGCATCCCTGGGTGAGTTGATACTTTGTAGTCTCACTGTTTGCAATGTGAAGGCTATCCCAGCCCGCTGCCTTGATGTGTATCATTCCTGGCCCTGGATGCACTGTTGGTGGGCGTCCTACCTTTCAACATGAACCTCCTGGTTCAAAAAGGAGCATTGTGGAAGACTACCCTTTTTAAGGCACTGTTCTAGTGATGACCACTTGGAAAATGCAATGTTTTAAAAGCATCAGTAAAAAAGAAAATCAGATTTTTCAAAGGTGAGTACATAACACTATGAACCATGCAGACCTTCAGTAGAAACTAATCTCAAACACCCTGGAAGATTAATCCATTTTTAATGAAGCTCAAAGCAATGATGCTGGTACCGTTGTATGAGCTCTGCATGTGCACGTTAATCCTAAATACACTTTTGGCTTTGTTTGGGAAGCAATTTCCACCTTCAAACGTTGAAAATGTATCAGGACCCAAGGAGATATTTGCATTTAAATTATAGTACATGCTTTTCATATCAATTACTCTAGGGGGAAAAAAATCTCATCAATCCTGATGAGATGACCAAAATAAAATTGACACAATATTATTTATACAGTTCACTTCCAACACACATAAAGCAAAAGAAAAAAGAGCTGCCAAGATAGAAAGTTTACTTCGATCCCATAGAGAGAATGTGCCAATGGAAACAGGATGTACTTTCAATCCATCTCCAGAACTTGATCACCTGTTAACAGAAGATCCCCATGGAATGAATAAGCAGTGTTGACTACACCGTGTTTTGTTCTCCCTCCTTTCCTCACTCCATTCCAAAGAGAACAGCTCTACAACACAGCCTGGATCCCCCACCCCTGGGGCAGCCACCTACCTCTGCAACTCTTTCTACCATCATCGCCCATGACAAGCTTGTTTTTATGTCAAGGTCCTTATACCTTTATATATTGCTCAACCCTCTATTTGGAACTTCTGTCATATTTTGCATATCATATCATTCAGGCCTCCGCTCAAATGCCAGCTCCTCAGAAAGGCCTTTCTCAACCACTCTACCTAAAATATCACCTCCCCCCCCATACCCGAAGGAAGCTGGTGCAGCCACTCTGGAAAACAGCATGGAGATTCCTCAAAAAGTTGCAAATAGAGCTACCCTATGACCCAGCAATTGCACTACTGGGTATTTACCCTAAAGATACAAATATAATAATCCAAAGGGGCACATGCACCCAAATGTTTATAGCAGCAATGTCCACAATAGCCAAACTATGGAAAGAACCTAGATGTCCATCAACAAATGAATGGATAAAGATGTGGTATATATATGCAATGGTATATTATGCAGCCATCAAAAGAAATGAAATCTTGCCATTTGCAACGATGTGGATGAAACTAGAGGGTATTATACTGAGGGAAATAAGTCAATCAGAGAAAGACAATTATCATATGATCTCCCTGATATGAGGAAGTTGAGAGGCAGAGTGGGGGGTTTGAGGGGTAGGGAAGGAAAAAATGAAATAAGATGGGATAGGGAGGGAGACAAACCATAAGAAACTCTTAATCTCACGAAACAAACTGAGGGTTGCTGGGAGGAGAGAAAGTATGAAAAATGTGGTTGGATTATGGACATTGGGGAGGGTATGTGCTATGGTGAGTGCTGTGAAGTGTGTAAGCATGATGATTCACAGACCTGTACCCCTGGGGCAAATAATACATTATATGTTAATAAAAGTAATTAATAAATAAAAAATAAAAATAAATAAATGAAATAAAATAAAGCTGAAAAAAAATAAAAATAAAAATAAAAATATCCCACCCTGCCCTTACTGTCATAAACTGACCCCCTCCCCCAGTTTCATTGTCTCTTTTCAACTCTTGTTATTTGGTAACTTGTTTATCTTCCATCTTTTCAACTGGAATTGAGCTCCAAGAGCAGTGTTTCCATCACCGTGCCCCTGCACCTTTCTCACACTCCTTAAACGCCCTGTGAAGAAGGAGGAAGTATGAAAGCTGAGGTGGAGGGAATGAAAGATGGATGAATTATCCATGAAGGAACAGACAGGAGAACGGATTCCTCTTCCCGTGGTTCCTTCTCCATCAGTGTCTTCTCTCTCCCAATACTTAAAAATATAAAACCACCACCTTCCCAGACTCTATATACTGTCCTATTTCTTTCTTTCTCTTTATAACTAAGCTCTCTTATAATAAGAGCCTCCATTCACTTAAAACTATTAACTCTTTTTTCCACATACTTTTATTTAGTAATGTAATTATAAAAGTAATAAATACTAACTACAATAATTGGGTGTGTATGTTCCCAAAGTTTTTATTGGGTTTATACGAAAATAAATGCATAGGGTTGTGTATTTTTTAAATGAACAGGCTATTTTTTATTATACTGTACCTTTTTTTTATTTAATAATGTGTTGAGGATATCTTTTGAGACAAAACATATAGATTTGTTCCTTTCTTTTTTAATTTTTTTTAAAGATTTTATGTATTTATTTGACAGAGAGAGATCACAAGTAGGCAGAGAGGCAGGCAGAGAGAGTGAGAGGGAAGCAGGCTCCCCGCTGAGCAGAGAGCCCGATGTGGGACTTGATCCCAGGACCCTGAGATCTTGACCTGAGTCGAAGGCAGCGGCTTAAACCACTGAGCCATCCAGGCGCCCCGATTTGTTCCTTTCTTTTTAATAGCTGCATAATATTCCGTACCACGGATGTACTATATTTTATACAAACCCCCTGATGGACATTCAGGTTGCTTCCAGATTTTCACTATTGTAACCATATTGCAATAAACTCACTCATACATATGTCTTCACATATTCACGCTTTTATTTATGTTGCATAAAATCCCTGTTCAGCCTTAAACTCGCTATGATTAATCTTCTGCCCACTCTCCTAGCTCCAACCATGCTGCTACAGCAGATGTCACCACCCAAAACTCTACCAGTAACCCCTTCTTCCCCTGGAGTGCTACAGGAAAAGCAAGCAAGGAGGAATGATAGCTAAATAGGAACCAGAATCTATGTCAATAATTGGATAAGCCCTCAGTGCCTGGCTTTCTGAGAAGTCCAGTAAGTGAATTCATCTCGGGCCACAAGGCTTCAGGGAGACTGTCAATAACTGTGACTCTGGGATTTTACCCAACCTGCAAGCTAATAATTTAACCTGTTATAGCATCATGGATGCTGGCGGAATATACAAGACTCCATGTCAGAGGCAAAAGGTCTATTACTCTACTGCTTAGCAAAAGCATGAACTCACCGTCAACTGCCTTGTCCAGGTCCCCCAGGACAACACAAAGCAGCCCAGGTGGATGTTTTCACACCGTGGTTTGCACCACAGCTGAGGAAACTCAAATTTTGAGGACCTCAACCTTTCATAATGGGCGGCAAGTAAAACCCGTGTGAAGTTTGTCCCAAGACAGAGGATCTTTATTATGCTGGAGAATAAATAGCCCTTCCCCTACTCCAGAGGAAGACTCTAGCTCTGTCTTCCAAGGTTTTTCTCTATGCAAATATCTTTTATAATACAATCAGTGCATCTTCTTGCAGACACACAAGAGACCCCTGTAGAGTTGTCTCCCGGAGAGGCTACCTACTCCTCTCTCCCTCCAATTTTAAGATGGTCAGTTTGGTGGTACAAAAGCTGACCTGACAGCCAGAGAAAGACAAATACTGTATAATATCATTCATATGTGAAGTTGAAGAAACAAAACAGATGAACGAGGGGAAGGGAAGAAAAATAAAATAAGATAAAAACAGAGAGGGAGACAAACCATAAGAGACTCTTAATCATAGGAAACAAACTGAGGGTTGCTGGACAGGTGGGTGGGGGGATAGGGTAACTGGGTGATGGACGTTAAGAAAGGCACGTAATGTAATGAGCACTGGGTGTTACATACAACTGATGAATCACTGAACTCTACCTCTGAAACTAATAATACAGTATATGTTAACTGCATTGAATTTAAATAAAGATTTTTTTTTTAAAAAGTTGACCTGACTTGTCGCCCCCGTGAAGACTCAAGAATAAATTAAAAAAAAACAGAGTAGAAAACAGCTAAATTTACTACAAGAAAGCAGCCCCTGATCAGGTGTGCTTATCACACCAAAGAAGGCACTACAACAAGAAAAAACCTATAACGTAGATACGAGAAGCACAAATTTCCTCAAGCCTATAGCAGGTTAAATGGTGGTCTCCAAAAGGACATGTCCATTTCCTAATCCCTGGAAACTGTGAATATTACCTTATTTGGAAATATGGTCTTTCTGGATATAATGAAGCTAAGTTCTGGCCTCCAGAACTGTGAGAACAAGTTTCCGTTGTTTTAAGCTACCCAGTTTGTGGTCATTTGTTATGGCACCCACATGAAACAGTTATGGCAGATGACATATTTCTGACCAACAATGTAACTATCATGGCCTGGGTTTGTAAGCCCAGTAAAATCCAGGAGGACTTCTTACTGTTTTTCGATATGCTGAGCCGAGAACACCTCACTCTCTTTCAATGGCTACATTTCTGCCACATCTTCCTTCTGGTGTCTCTTTTTCTTGTGTTCTCAGAGGCCTTTCAAGTACGTCTAGAAGAATTTTAAATATTTTTAAATCATCTGCTGGCAGTTGTTCTTGATTTATGAAGATTATCATTGTTGGACCAGGACACCATTTTTGCTTCCTTCTCTGTGATCTTTGCTCTCTGACCCAGAATGTTTTCCTTCCTAATATCTATCTTTTTTTTCAATTTCTTGTAGAGAGTGATATGAGATGAATGGTTGCACATGTGACAACATGTGACAACAAATCCTATCTACCTTCACTTCCTTGAAAAGGATAATTCTCACATAGAAGTAAACCACCCATTCGTCCCACCCTGAATCAGGCCTGAACTCAGCGTATCTGAATGCTATCTGACTCACATTAAATACACCTCATTGTCTTTTTCTAGGAGTCCTAGCACCATAAGTTTCCGAAACATGTTCCCTCATAGCAGGAGCCAAATTGCTCCCCGCACCTATACTAACAACACCACCATAAAACTCCCTAATTTATGACTAAAGTATTCTATGTTGACCTTCCCAGCCCTCTACTATCAAACTTTCCAAGTCTTATATAACCTCCAGTGGCTGTTCCAGTCACCAATGGTAGGTTCTCCTGTTAGTATTATTATTGACTTCCTGCCTGAAGTTTTCAAGGGCACTTTTCAATAATTTCTTGGGTTCTGGCCTTGGTGTGGGAGGGGGCGGGGAGAAGTCTTCCTAGTTTGTTCTCTAAAATCTTGAATCTTCTTTCCTAGTTCTATTTAAGAGCAATTTTTTAAAAAGATTTATTTATTTGAGGGGGAAGGGAGAGAGGGAGAGAGAGAATCCCAAACAGACTCCCCACTGAGCGCGGGGCTCAATCTCAGACCCGGAGATCATGACCTGCGCCCAAACCAAGAGTCTGATGCTCAACCAACTGTGCCACTCAGTAGCACATTTAAGAGTATTAAATACTTAAGAGTATTTAAATATGCATACATTTTCTTTTCCTTTACCTCTGTGACTACCTTGGCCTCTAAAGTCACAGTCCTTCTCAGGAGAAGGTCCCCTTGATTCATTATTTCCCAATCAATGCACATTTCTCTTTCATCTTCCACTTTTTCTTGATGTAATATCTGTATCTTTTGTTTCTTTTTAAGTGTGCCATTATTCCTACTGTCTCTCACTAAAGCTGACTCCTATAGATAATGTTTCAAGCACAGCCTTTTCCATTTCCTTTTAACTCTCAGGTTCGTAAAATTCTTTGCAATTTTTGTGTATCACAAGCCAAGCGTATAACATCTGTACTTTGTAATAAGGCTCCCCTTTCCTCTTTATCTCTTCATTAATAAGACTCTACCATGCCTTGATGATTAAATCCACAGACTGGGTTCCTGAAATCTACAGGAACAGCCAGCTAACACCTGCTTCACAGCCAATCTGAGAACATATGGGGTTGGAGGACAGGTCAACTTTAGAAGTCCTTAGACAGATCAGAACCCGAGTCCCTCTTTGGCCTGAAATTTAACGACGATAAAGAGGAGCAATTTGGAAAAGTCAGTCCAGCGCTGCCTACCCATGCATCACTCTGCTGCCTAAACCCATGGCTAAAGGTCAGCTATGTCACACAGTGGGGCTTACTCATGCACAAGAAATCTAGTTGTTACAGAGTTCAGAAGCCTGGTTTTTTTCATCCTAGCTAAGAAAGAGAATAAAGAAGGAAATAAACTTTGGTACGAAAATTTGTTCCATTTCCAAGTGCTTATACACTACTTGTACAATCCCTTTTCCAATAATTTACACATCAGCAGCATTTACAATGCCAAGTGCCTCTGCTGTGCCAAAAGCCCTGATCTCTTGGACTCTTTGATCCCAAATGCTCATTCTTACGTGTATGCCCATTTGGCCTCGCCCACACTGGGCATCAGTATAATTTGCATTAATTAACAAACCTTTGCCTATTATACCTCCCATGCCGTAGGATGAGATTTTATCTAATAAACAAGGCAAAAAATTAAAAACTGTACAATTGCAAATTGAAAAAAAAATCTATAAAAGCAATGAATGGAGTTGTGGCATAGAATAAAGGAGGAGACCTACTTTAGAGACTTAGGTAAAGCCTCAGAAGGAAATGGTTGAGCTGAGAACTGAAGGATGGAAGAGATCTATAGACTGAATCCATGTTTATCTCCTTTCTACATTCATTTATATTTGCACAATATTTAAAATATATGTTTTAAATATATATATTTATATGTAATATATATTTATCTAAATATATATTTTTAAGTAATATATTTATTTTTTTTTTTTTTAAATCTTTTTTTTTTTTTTAATATTTTATTTATTTATTTGACAGAGAGAGATCACAAGTAGGCAGAGAGGCAGGCAGAGAGAGAGAGAGAGGGAAGCAGGCTCCCTGCCGAGCAGAGAGCCCGATGCGGGGCTCGATCCCAGGACCCTGAGATCATGACCTGAGCCGAAGGCAGCGGCTTAACCCACTGAGCCACCCAGGCGCCCAGTAATATATTTATTTTTAAAATATTTTTAAAATATATAGAAATATAGTTAACTATATTTAATAAATATATTGAAAATATATTTTATCTTAAAATATATTTTAAATATATTTTTAAATGTATTTTATTTTAAATATATATTTATTTTATATAAAAATAAATTTTAAATTCTTTTCATTATTAATTAAATTACATGTCACTTAAATTCAAATGCTATCTTAAAATCTCCAAATGTAATTGTTTTTAGTTAAAAGGCGTATGCTAAACTATCTTGGCAACCATTTGTTAAGTAGACATAACCCATCAAAGTATCATTCCCGTGTGAAATATAACCAAAGGCGGAGATTTAATTACTCAAGAGATTGAAGATATTTATTAAGTATGCATTAACAAAATCAATGTTAGAAATTCTGTAGGTCTTTGCCATGAAAAAACAGATTCACAAATATGTAAAAATAATATGCCTAACATTTAAGTAGAGGGATTATGCCATTTCAAAATTCAAACATATTTCTTTAAAACTAAAAAAGATCACTTTGCATGTAAAAGGTTTTCCTGACGAAAGGTGATTTAGATACTAATTATGTAAAAAGATTCATAAAGGAGAAAACATACATAAATTCTGTGCAAGAGAGTAGAAAATCAGTTTTCTCTGCCAGAAGCTGCATTCAGATTTCATAGGTTGGCAGCTGGAGTTTGGCAGCTTAGTCTTTTTATTCCTATAAGTCTCTTTCATAAGAATTAAACAGTACATTTCCATCAATTAACTAATTTCAACAACAGGATGAATTATAAATGAGGTGATTCTTCTAAATGTAACCCTTTTGTTTAGAAGTAGAGTGGGAACAAAACAGAGGAAAGAAAAGGAGCAAATATCCATCAAAATTTTTTACACAAATGTAGAAGGCAGCTTTATTTGTAATTGCCAAAAATTAGAAACAACTCAAATGATTGGCAACAGGTGACTGGATAGACAAAGTGTAGTATATCCGTACATTTAGAATACTAATCAGCCATGAAAAGGGAATAATCTAATGATACAAGCAACACCATGAATGAATCTCAAAATAATTTGACTCAGTATAAGAATTCAGAATTTAAAAAAGTACATACCCTATGATTCTATTTTTATACAATCTAGAAAATGAAAACCAATCTATAATGACAAGACAGAAAACAAATCGATGGCTGCCTAGCTTGTGGGGACAAATGGGGGGGCAGGGAGTCGAGCACTGGGGAAGACATGAAAGAGTGATTATAAAGGCCTGAGGAATCTTTATGGGTGATGAACCTGTTGATTATCTTGACTGCAGGGATGGTTTCACTTATGTACACATATGTCAAAACTCATCAAACTGCACACTAAACATGGGTAGTATTTTGTACTTAAATTACTTTTCAAGGAAGCTATAAAACAAGGAAAATCTGTGAGTAATAACCTCCAAGTAATATTGCGATGATTAAATTGGCATAGGCCGTGTAGTCAGAGAGATTCACTGGGACACTAATCTAATAATTCAGACAATAAATTTTCTAGGGCGGAACTCAAACCCTGATAAGGGGAATTTTAATTAACTAAGAAAAAAAAGTACATGAAAAAGTAAAAACTCTGGACTGTACTTTTTAAACACCAATTTTGTAACTCAAAGAATTTACATTCATTTGTTAGTTTAAGAAAATACTGTACTGCAAGATACTCCCCCAATAAATGTCTGTTAAGAACCTGTTTAATCAATGAGTCTCGGGATACTGAAAAAAATAAAATAAAATAAAATTAAGATGTAGGGGGAAAAAAAAACCTGTTTAATGAAAAGAAAAGATAAATGTGTAACTTCCATATTAACCATTAATTTCTGGCTTGTAGATAGTTTACTTTCAAAAAGGAGGTAATTGAGGTATGTCAATTATTGGTATAAAATATAGGTATATAAACTTCAAAGGTAACTGATCATTTCTTTTCCTATTATCTAAAACATGTGTACCACTCTAAAAACTATGAGATTATACTATTTTAGGTGACAAATTATCCAAATTATCCCTAATTCCATATTAGTAACCTTTTAAATATTTGAATGTTATGTATAAGTTTGACAATGTGGTCAGTGCAAAACTAAATAAATGTTACAAGGTATTTTTTAGAGTTTTACATCCTACAGTTTCATTGCTCAATAACATAGGCTATATTCATTGGCACGGGACAAATCAAGTATTCCTCCAACTAAATTCAAAGGTTCCTGTGGACGTTGTGTTGCAGAGATGGATTTGTCTGGATGAGAATGAAGATCTCTCTGTGGGATACACTCTCTCTCTCTGATCTTTTGGTGGACAAAATATATGGGTCTTCTTCAATAGGTACTTCAAAACACTAGTGCTCCAAGATCACCCTAGAAGGATGAACCTCTATAAATACCAGTTCCTGTTCAAAGACAGCAATATTTAAGTTCAAGAATATAAAGGACCATTCTATCCATTTCTCTAAAGCTATATTCATACCAGATAGGTTATGTTAAGCTCTATCCCCGGGAATTTCTAAAATTGTTCCCATAAGAAAACATCTTCAATAAATTACATTTTAATGTTTTGCTTTCAGTTTTTGTCTGAGTAATACAAGAAATGGCCATGTAAAATAGTTTATGAAGTTTTCTTTAACATTGTTATTTAATAAGTTTTGTGTGTTCACTGTATTTTAAAAATATTGACTTCACTGTCCCTGTAAAAGAAATTATTTCTTTTAAAGTTTACTATCAGGAAAAAGTTTGTGTCAAGAAGAAATATGTAATCTATCAGGGCATCCTTTCTTCCTTGCCTGATAGATCTCCTCGGGCTCCTGGAATGTCCTCATACCTCAGGTTCCACCTTGATGAAACCCACCTGGCTAGGCCCTTTGAACTTGTTTTAGATCCTTCATGTTCACATACCTCCTAGGGACAGTTTTAAAGCCCCTTTTTCCTTTGCCTCCTTTTCTTCCTCTGCTGCTCTGCATTAGTTACCACAGAGAACAGGCAGCACCAACAAAAGTGGGAAAATAACTTAAATGCATGTTTGAAATTACAAACAATAGCAGACTGTGCTGAATCAAACTACTGTTGGGTAATTTTGTGGTACACTCAAAGAGACACGCTTTATTAAAAGTCAATATTCAGGCTAAAAAAAATCCCAAAACTAATATTTCATATTGTAGTGCTACTTATCAAGAATGAGCAATCTCCACCTAATTTGAAATCCATTTAACATGCTTCCCAAAAAGTTGTCCCACTCAGAAAACTGCAAGAGAAAATGAGAGAGGAAAAAAACAAACATCTGGCCAAATATTTTAACAATATTGACTCTGATTATGCTGAGCGAAATAAGTCAAGCAGAGAGAGTCAAGTATCATATGGTCTCACTTATTTGTGGAGCATAACAAAGAACACGGTGGACATGGGGAGATGGAGAGGAGAGGGAGTTGAGGGAAACTGGAAGGGGAGATGAACCATGAGCGACTATGGACTCTGAAAAACAACCAGAGGGTTTTGAAGGGGTGGGGGGGGGGGGCGGGGTGGTGGGAGGTTGAGGAACCAGGTGGTGGGTAATAGGGAGGGCATGTACTGCATGGAGCACTGGGTGTGATACAAAAACAATGAACACTGTTACGCTGAAAATAAACAAATTAAAAAAAAAAACAATATTGACTCTGTTTTAGTCAGTGTAAATAAATGAGTGAGTCTGCTACTGATATATTTTTATATAGAAAGTCTGTTTTTTCTTATTGCCACGAAATAAGTATTGAATGACTTTTTTTTTTTTAACCTGAGTTGGAAGGGACAGCAAATGACTAGTCTGCCCAGAAGGCTCAAATGTCTCTGTCTAGCCCTGCTTGACCCCTATCCTAACACCTGCCCTTCAGAAGTGGAATGTGATTGAGGAATCCTTACACTCCCATGAAGGTTAGAGCGCACTACTAGGGAGATTTCATACTTAATCCAGGCCCCTCCAAAAAGGGATGGTCTTGGTAAGAGGTGACCACAGGTTGTTACTGGGTCTTATGATCTCACAGTGTTTTACCAATGATGAATGGATGCCCAGAATGCCACTGCACTCCCAAGCACGTTGAGCAATGAGTAGCACCAGCTCTTGCAATCTGTAGCTCCAGGAAACCAGCTGAAGGAGCATCTTCCAAAAACATGGTAGAACTGAGGGATTGGGTAACAGACTCAGCAGCCTAGGAAGAGCGTAAGGCCCTCCTCTAAGGTCTCCCTACTCCATATCAACTCTGAGCCCAAAATATACCAAATGTACTAAATTATCTATTTGAGCTTTCTATCCCAAACATACTCATCTGTTCATACACACATACATACACGCACATCCATCATTTCATTTTTGAATGAAAAGAATAACAGAGAGAAACAAGGTAATAGAACAGACTCTGAAATAGGAGAAAATTGGTTCTGCCATTAATGAAGCCACTGAAACTCTACGAATCCCAGTGTCCCCTCCTATATAACAGAAGGCTAAGATTAAATAATATCTAAGATCCGATCAGTGTATAATGACACTGCCTATGAAAAGGACAGAGAGAAGAGAAAGTTGAAAAAAGCAAGACTGGGCACCTAGCCAGCAATAGCTGAGCTCCTGATTGACCACTGGCCTTCAGCTGCTCACTATGGCTAAGCCCAAAGCCTTTGATCATTAAGCAACCAGCAAGTCCCCTCACAGCAACCACCAGCTTCGGCAGTGGGTTCAAGCTTTCTCTCTGAGAATTTCCCTTAATTCTTTACTATCTCAGCCATGCATTTAAATTACCTTTTTTATAGTTTAGTGTTTACAGTATTTTAAAGAATTTTACAGGCTGATTCATTAAAATGTCAGAATTAGAAGTTGTTCAGGGGTACTTGGGTGGCTCGGTTGTTAAGCATCTGCCTTCAGCTCAGGTCATGATCCCAGGGTCCTGGGATCAAGCCCCGCATCGGGCTCCCTGCTCAGCGGGAAGACTGCTTCTCCCTCTCCCACTCACCCTGCTTGTGTTTCCTCTCTCCCTGTGTCTCCCTCTGTCAAATAAATAAATAAAATCTTTAAAAAAAAAAGAAGTTGTCCACTTTTTAAAAAAGTATTTATCCCCTGATTATGGATAATAAACTCATCAGAAACAGTGCTATGAACAACATCCAAGCCAATGCCTCTCTGTAGCACAATACCCAGACATTTGCAACATTGAGATGGAAAAAAATAATTGTCCAATGTGAAGGGATGAATCTGAGCGCATCTACCCAAGTACTTAAGTACTTACCATTTAATACTTAGTACTACTCAAATCGATCTGACATATATCATTTAAGATACAATGATAATCCATAAAAAAGAATCAAATTTTTCACCGTAATTGGCACTTAGAATTTAATTTGAGCAGTATAACAAAATTAATTTGCTCGTGTCACAGCACAAGTGAAGCTTTACGGGATGATAGCAAGGGTAAGAGCCAAATCGTGCCTTGGACAGGTCACTCTTTCTCACCCAGATTCCTGAGAGCTACCACGTAATGTCATGACTCATGGAAACCGAGTTGCCATTGTCTTGTTCGCTGGCTGTGCAGGGCTTCCAGCATGGGGATTTGTGACAAATCTGGCCTGCGGTGCCTACCTTTGGCCTGGAGCCAAAACAGGGCCTCGCTGTCCCTATTAAATGTCGATATTATCATCCACCACAGCCCGAAACAACCAGAATTCCCAAGCACTGAAGTGCTTTTGTGCAAGGGAGAAAAGCACAATAGGTAGGCCCAAAGGGGCGCATGGTTCATCTTGCATATTCTTAGACCCGGAGGAACCAGGAATAAAGGTAGGGCTGAACAGGGAGGCATTTCCTTTCCATTCCGCATGCCTGCCTTACCCCTATGTAAATGCAGCTAATCAGGTCCAAATTCCAATATCTCTCTTTTTTTTTTTTTTTTTTCAAACAAAAACTTACTGTCTCGGCATTCAGATACACATGCCATAGTGTTAACTACAAACATATGTTGTTTTAAATATATATGTAAATTATACATGCATATATATGCACATGTGTGAAAAGATTTATGACGAAAACATTTTGCTAAATGAATAGTTTCCTAAAACGACAATAATTAGTATGTACACTCTCACACAAGTTTTGGTGTAGAAACATTTTAGTCCTATACTCATATAAACAAATCATCATTTTAACTAAAAATACAGAAGGAGCCTCATTATACAGACTGGTAGTACTCCAAGACTCACTAAAAGAGGATACTACTAGTTAAAACACTATGATTTCCTGTAAAAGAAATACAATACTGAAATAAGCAATATCAAAAATAACAAGGTAAAGAATAATTCAAAATTTAAAATGAGATTGCCAGATTTTCTTTGAGGTGAATTTTCATAATCTCATGTCTAGTTAAAATGAATGCATTACATAGCAATTTGGGACATTTCTAACCAGCTGAAGTTCATTTTTAAGTAGTCAAGTTCATGTACATGCATATACCTTAATATTTTAGAATAATACTGTTTTTTCTGGTAATACCAGAAATAAAAATACTAAAGTTACTCTATGAAACTTTTGCCTTCTCTCAAAATTTACTGTTGTAACAAGCCACTAGTTCATGTTGACACCTTCATTTTATTTATTTTTTTAAAAGATTTTATTTATTTATTTAACAGAGATCATAAGTAGGCAGAGAGGCAGGCAGAGAGAGGAAGGAAAGCAGGCTCCCTGCTGAGCAGCGAGCCCGATGCAGGGCTCGATCCCAGGACCCTGGGATCATGACCTGAGCCGAAGGCAGTGGCTTAACGCACTGAGCCACCCAGGTGCCCCCATTTTATTTTTTTTAAGATTTGTTTTTATTTATTTGAGAAAGAGAGCACAGGGGGCAGAAGGAGAGGGAGAGGGAAGCCCAAGCAGACTCTGCACTCAGCAGATAGCCTGACACAGGGCTCGATCTCATGACCCTGAAGTCATGAAGACCCTGAGCTGAAACCAAGAGGTGGACACTTAACCAACTGAGCCACCCAGGGGCCCTGATACCTTCAATTGATTTTAAAAGAGGATAATAAATAATAATTCCCACCTATTAAACACCTGACCTGCCTCAAGCACTTTGCACATTTTAAAAATAGCTCTACTAGCTGGGCAATGTGGTCCATATTTTACAGATGAGGAAATTGAAGCAAGTCACGCAGCATCTGTGAATAAAGCTGGGCTTTGAGCCAGTCTTTGTCACCACACTCAAGTGACAATGACAACGTAGCTTCTGTGCCTGTCATTTGAAAAAGCATTTCCTGAAGCCCCAGAGGCTCTCCTGAGGTGCCTCAGAGGGAAAAATGACACAGTTGCTGAGCAGTCTGTGTTCCCCTGGCCCCCGCCCCTCAGCATCAATCCAAACAGCCCTCAAATACTATCAAAGCCGGCTTGTCAACATGCTCCATTCAGAGCCCGAGCACTCCCAGACCCCAGGCCCAATCTGACAGTCAGAGATGGCCAGGCTCCTCCACCCACACCCCATTTCATCCATTTGTTCACTGAGCAAACATCTGTGAGCTCATGGGTGTGTCAGGCCCTGCTACGGAAGGAATTGTTAAAAAAAAAATAAGTAAGACATAGGCCCTTCAAACATTTGTATGAACTTAGACCAGGAATCTCAAACTCCAATGCCTTTGAAATCCAGGTAGAGGATAAAAATGACTGAAGCAAGCCAGATGTAAGGAGTCACGAGTGTTGAAACATGGGGTGGAGAAGCAACCCAGAGATTAAAATCTATAGAAAGCTGTTCCCAACCCTCAGCTGAGCACAAAGGAAGAAGGAGTTATCAGAACCCCAGAGTCTGGGGCAAGGGGTGACTTGATACTAATTTCTTAAATTTGTAGACAACTGCCTCAATTTCAGGGTTTTTTTTTTTTTCAATTGTCAGTGAGTTGTCCTTTTTGAATTTCATTGATGATGTATGCAGTCTGATGGTTCCTGTCCAAGATCTTTTTTGGCTAGGCACCATTCCAGTGCACCTGTGAAGGAGTTTTTATTTCCATAAACTGAAAAGTAATTAAAAACTGGAAAGCTATAAAATTGGAGTTTGAAGAAGTGGTCTTTGCTTGGAGTGCTGTTGCTAGGAAGTGAACATTCCATGAGAGGAACAATTTGGGAGACAGCTGATTGGTCTTTGGACCAATCAAAGTTGGGGTGGGGGGGTGGGGGGCACCAGCAGAAGCTAAAACTACAAAGGAGACACAACCAGTGGCTTTTTTCTCCTCTCCTCCTCCAACCTCCCACCACATCCTCCATGAGCCAAGCCTAACTAGAAGCCAATGAGAAAGGAAGTCTGAGACATGCAGTGTGAGGGGCAGACCCTATGACACCGAGCAGAGCTGGAGAAAGGCGGGGAAGGATTCAACAGCACACAGGCAAGTGACTCGTCCAATCCAGGATTCTTGATTCCCAGGCCCCCACTCATGCCCCTCCTGCCCTCCTGCTGTGTGATCCATCACCCTGCATCCCGACCCCCTGCCTTGTACTGCCTTTGTCTGCCGGGGGTGTCCTATCCCATTGACTCCCTGTCCCCACCACGAATCCCTCCCTTGTTTGACCTGCTTCACTCTGAGGAACTCCCAAGGCTCCAGACTCTGGTTCCACCTTGTCTTCTACTCCCGGAAGGCCCTCCCCTAGGCACCATGCCTCCAAGTATTTCAATCTAGATTTAAATTGTTGGCCACGGGGGCGCCTGGGTGGCTCAGTGGTTTAAGCTGCTGCCTTCAGCTCAGGTCATGATCTCGGGGTCCTGGGATCGAGTCCCGCGTCGGGCTCTCTGCTTGGCGGGGAGCCTGCTTCCTCCTCTCTCTCTCTGCCTGCTTCTCTCCCTACTTGTGATCTCTATCTGTCAAATAAATAAATAAAAAATTTAAAAAAAAAAAAAATTGTTGGCCACAGAGACAGTCACAGCTACATGGTAATTCTAAGCATGCCACCAGCACCCATCACTCAGAGGCTGACATTTTGAAAATATTCATAAGTAACTGAAATAAAAATTAATGCTTCCTCTCCCTCACCAGGGTGCAGTAGGAAAAAAAAAAGTGACAAAATATAACCATTTGCATTTAATGAATAATTTATTTACTTTCAAAACTAGATTAGAGTCTGGACTATGATAAATCCACTAATTACACATTAAAATGAGGCCCATTCACTTCTTTAAAATTGTTCCAAACTGCTTAGCACAATTTCCAGCTGAACTTTGACTTTTGATCTTACATTGAATAGTGCTGATTGATCTTCCAAGCAAGAAAACTCACATTAATTATTTTACATTAATGAAACACAGAACCATGAAGGAGAATGTAGGCATTATTTTTTTTCAAAGTGTATTGAGTCAGAAATCAAAAAGCTTATTAGCAAGTATTTTCAAATTTCATACATGAGAACGAAATCAACCAATATAATTTTTAAGAAAAAAAATCACCTGCTTAGTGCTTTCTTGTACCTTAAAGAATATAGCAATCAGCTATCTCCCAAATTGTTCCTCTCATGGAATGTTCACTTCCTAGCAACAGCACTCCAAGCAAAGACCACTTCTTCAAACTCCAATTTTATAGCTTTCCAGTTTTTAATTACTTTTCAGTTTATGGAAATAAAAACTCCTTCACAGGTGCACTGGAATGGTGCCTAGCCAAAAAAGATCTTGGACAGGAACCATCAGACTGCATACATCATCAATGAAATTCAAAAAGGACAACTCACTGACAATTGAAAAAAAAAAAAAAACAAACCTGAAATTGAGGCAGTTGTCTACAAATTTAAGAAATTAGTATCAAGTCACCCCTTGCCCCTACAAGTCTTAGCTGATGTGTTTGGAAGCTCACTTTTGGAAGATAATTATTCGGTGGTATTTAGATTCCTTAATCAAGGCATGGTTATGGTGTTTGGAACTCCAGTGAGATAGCTACAAATTAAATATAAGTTTCCTGGGGGCCTGGATGGCTCAGTTGGTTAAGTGACTGCCTTCGGCTTGGGTTAAGATCCTGGAGTCCTGGGATCGAGTCCTGCATCAGGCTCTCTGCTCAGCGGGGAGTCTGTTTCTCCCTCTGACTCTCCCCTTCTCGTGCTCTCTCTCCCTCTCTCTCATATAAATAAATAAAATCCTTAAAAATATATATAAGTTTCCATGGTATGACACATATTTAGTACATAACAGTTCAATTAGATAACATAATAAAAATGCTTCTCTTGGTTCTAATAAAGGCAAAGCCCCCAGGGTGTACCATGATTTCTCTCCAAGTCATGCATCCTTCTAATACTTCTGCAGCCTGTGTCAGGAATAGAAGTTTTCTCAGTGAGAAATTCATTATATCTCATTGTATTTCCTACTTGTGGGGAAGACCTTCAGCCTACTCTTTGAATCCTCCAGAAGAGCATTCCACAGAACTCTGGTGCTTCCAGATGTTAACATGTGTCTTCCATATACCCACATACATACCCATAAACGAGTGTAGCCAAACAAGTCCAAGAAATGCTAGATCAAAGAGTTAAATGGGATTATAATTTCCCTGCAGGACTTCTCAGAGATTTTAATACATTAATATGTCCTATGAGTCTCCACAAGTGGAATATAATGAACCTTGTTTATTAAGATGATGACCTTTCTGTCACAAAGCATCTCTTAGGGCTAACGTGCTATGGAGACACTTTGGCAAATGATGCTCTAAGACCTTCTTCAGGGAGATACTGTTCCATAAGGTTAGGATAAAGCAGCTTGCAAGAAAATCATGGAAACCAGCCTGGAGGCACACCAAGTAAAGGGAAGAATAGAAAGACCATCAGGACTGGGAGTAAATAGGGACAAATTAGGATTATCAACAGTAAGAACTACCATTTATTTAGTCCCTCCTACATGCTCAATATTTTGTGTGTTATCTGAATCAATACTGCTAACAACACTTCACTGTAAATCCGTTCTCCATTTTAAAGATAAGAAAATTGGGGCTCAGAAAGATTAAGTGCATTGCCCAAAATCACATAGCTCGCACATGGCAGACCTGAAACTAAAACTACAGGTCTTGACACCAGTATGTCTTCTCTATGCTACACTGCCTGCTAGAAAAAAAAAAATAGAAGGCAGAATAAAGTAGTGAGTGGTGGCAAGGAAGCAAAAGAAAAGACTGTTTCTCAAAAACAAAATATAAGTGGTATAATAACAAAAAATAAAATATGACGAGGCTAACTGTTTCTAAGCTTGCTCTCCACAGCTCTGCCTCTCCATGAATGCAGGGATTAGTACTGAGGCCATACAGGCCTCTTGATCACCCACAGGCTAAGCAATATCATGGTCAAACCTAACACATGTCAACCTCAAAGGATGCAACTGGTTGTAGTAGTCCATTGAGTGGGCCCTATGCAGCCCACAAAAGCCAATTTTGCATATCTCTCTCCAGCTCCACGTTCAGTGATGTCATGTCAGTAGCTTGTAATCTGCCATGATGGAAGTATTTACACAATGGAAATTGGTAAACACTGCAAATCAAGGAATTTGTAGGTTTTGTGACTTCTTTTTCCAGAGAGCCAGGATATCAACACACCACTAATTGAGTCTTCACCAAAAGCAGAAGTAGAAGAGATCAGAAGGGGGCAAGACTTTGAGCTAAACAGAATGCCACAGTATTATCCTCCTTAATGTCAAATTCAAATATGAATAATCTGGATATACCTGTGCTAATGAAGGGGACCAGTGTCATGTGTAATGACATTATTCTCTGCTGTCCTCTAATAAGTTGCACAAAGTAGCTGATAGCAGAGAGCGACCTGAACAGAGGCAGTCCCTGGCCCCATCTCGTCCTGGTACCACACTGCCTGGGCCCTGTAGGGTCAAGGTTACTTACTCCGGCCCCGGCACAGTGCAGATGTGACTAGGTCTCACTTCCCTTTCCTACGTCCATCAGCGGACCCCAAGCTGCAATCCTCATTCCCCAAAAGCTCACAGAAGCAGTAGTGGATGCAAAGGCTCTTTCCAATATTCAAAAGGTCTAACATAAATAATATATTAATTTCCAATAATATCACACAGACTAAATAAAGATTTGTTTTTGTTGTGTGTAGTTTTGCTTTTGCTTCTACCAATTCAGTCTTGGTCATTTTAGGTACCTCAAGATATTCCAGTTTTTCTCACTGAAAACCATCTTTTGAGAAATTTTTTTAAATTGACCAGTGAGCTAGTTATATCACAAATGATCATTATAGGAGCACCTGGGTGGTTCAGTCGGTTGAACCTCCAACTCTTGGTTCTGGCTCAGGTCATGCTCTCTGGGTCACGGGATCGAGTTCTGCGTGGGGCTCTGGCCTTGGAGCAGAATCTGCTCCACGTTCTCTCTCTCTCTCCCTCCCGTCTGTCTTCCCTGGATCCTGTTCCCTTTCTCTCTCTCTCTTTCTCTTCCAAATATATAAAATCTTTTAAAAAACAAAAAATGAACAAACAAATGATCATTGTACGATAGATAAAGCCTCCTACCTGGAGTGAAAAAGTGAAGAACCACTGAACATACATAAAGATATTTGAAAGAAAAAACTTTCTTTCAGCAAATTCGACTCACCCAGAAGAAGAGATTCCCACCAGACATGGAAAGGCCAATGCTGCGTCATTTTCCTTAGGATAAGCCTCCTGAAAAGAGTCTTTACATTTGGAATCCACAGCACCCACCACAGCCCATGGCCTTTCCTAGGAAACTCCCCAGAGCAAGACAGAAATGCTACTCCTAACTTACAGACCTCTTCCCCTCACCCGACTGCCCCCATTCTCTGCAGTGAACGCTTTGATCTTCCCTGAGGAAGGCACAGGAAAAGCTGCAAACCATACTTAAAGAATGTTGCCTAAAAGGCAACCAGCGTGAACACTTACCCAGCTCTTGTGTACATAAACCATCAGCAGATGGAGCCCTTTGCTAATTCAACAATCATTCTCGGTCTGGTTTCAATGGCCGGTAATAGTTGCATTCTCGGTTTTTATGGCTCATACTGAATTCCTATCATTGTTGGGATTAGCTCATGACTGTGTTTTGTATGGAGGCATCCAGGAACTATATTTCTACAAGTAAATGCTAGAAAAACTAAGATGAGTTCTCTTAGTATTAGAGATAGTATCTGATGTATTGTCCTGTATTATCTTCAAGTGTGTGAAAATGGTGTTTTAATTCATTCTTTCCATAAGTATGAAGACCTTCATGTGTTGTCAGAAATATCACATATGTTTGTTCTCTTTAAATCAACCTACTATCATTCTGGGGTCCCTATTAATCAGGCTGTGGGGAAATTCTGCAATAAGTAGAGGCTTCTGAACTCCCAAATTCAGGATCCTATAAAGATTCCAGGGT
This sequence comes from Meles meles, assembly GCF_922984935.1. Lineage (NCBI taxonomy): Eukaryota > Metazoa > Chordata > Mammalia > Carnivora > Mustelidae > Meles > Meles meles. Next base: position 32,122,483 of record NC_060070.1, read on the forward strand.
TTACACAATTTCAAAGGAAAAGAATGCATGGAGGTAGGTGTGCCTGTGGTCATCGGCCATCTCTTTGGTTTCTTACTGGGTCATTCTCTGCTCCTTCTAAACCAAATGTGGAATATAGGAATCATCTGTGAAGCTGGAAACCTTTCAAGGACCATCTGGTCTTACATCCCCAAAGGGGGCAGCATGCAGCCATTCTTCTCTTGGGTGTTTCCAGAAGCACAGCCAAATTACCCATTTCTCTGGGAAGCATACACTTCTCCTTCTCAGTGCTCAAAAAACCTCATTTTCAGTCAGATAAAAATGTTTGGGGGCACCTGGGTAACTCGATTGGTTAAACGTCTGCCTTCAGCTCAAGTCATGATCCCCAGGTCCTTGGATCAGCCCAGAAGGGTTCCCTGCTCAGTGGCGAGCCTGCTTCTCCCTCTCCCTCTCCCTCTGCCCTTCCCCCGCCCTGCTCATGCTCACTTTCTCTGGAGCTCTCTGTGTGTGTGTCTCTCTCAAATAAATAAATAAAATCTTTTTTTTTAATGTATCTCCTGTCCTATTTCCCTTAGAGCAATAGTCATCAACCTTACCTATACATTAAATCACCTGGAGAACTATTAAAAAGAAAATACTGATTCCTGGTTCCTACCTCTAGATATACTATTGGTATTCAATGTGGCTGGGACAATGAGGTATTTCAAAACTCCCCAGATGATTCTAATGTGCAGCCAAGGTCAAAAACTGTCAATAATTGTTTAAAACATATGATTGCAACACGTTAATAATTAGGGAAACTGGGAACGAGGTATGTAAAAACTTTGTGTACTAACTTTGCAATTCTTCTCTTAGTTTAACAGTGATCTAAAATTAAAAGTTGGCTAAAGGCAAAAACAAAATATCAAAGGGCTCAATACCTGCATATATATGTGTGTGTACACACACACACACACACACACACACAATTACATGTGAGATGGAGGCCAATATTTCTGTTTTTAAAAAAACATTATGCACATAATTTTTTTTCAAATGTTACCAAAAGCTAAAAAATGAAAACTAAAAGTGAAAATAAACAAAAACTCTTCAGTCATGGAATGAGACACAAAAATTATGTTTCTAAAAAAAAAAGTTTTTACCCATAGAAAGTACTTTATGCTATTTTAGAAAAGTTGTGAAATGCAGTAGTATATAAAAGAAAAGTCACCTGTTTTTTGTATTTTTGTACAAAGCATATAATCAAATGTTGGCTAATGAAAGCACAATCCAATAATGTATTTACAATCATAATCCCAGCTATATCATGAGGTTATATATCTTGAAATTTTATACTGTTTGTACTATGCTCAATTCACTTAATTTTAAATGTTTCCATTTACCCCTCAAAGAGTCATCACTGTAAAAAAAAGGGGGAGTTCTTCATGAAGTGTGGAAGGTTGGAAATGAAGTAGCACCTCTTACCTCCCTCTTGCTTCCAATCTTTGGTCCCCAGGACAGGACAACCTCAGATCCCAGGCATTTCTCTCCTCAGCTAGGAAAAGGCTGAGGGGTTGGGCTGAACCCTGACATCAACTTCCACAGCAGTCTCCCCCTGTAAGAGAACTCAGTCCTTTTCCACAGTTCCATATGCCTTCTCCCCAACTCTCTGCAGTCACCCCTCTCCAAGCTCCATGTTAAAATGAATGGAAGCTGACTTCAAAATTAAAATAATGCTAGGAATCAAAATATTTTATGTGGCCAGGTTATGATAACCAGTACAAAATGATCTGTAATTCATTTTTCAAAAACAGCACACCCTACGCTGAGTAAATTCTCTGTGGCTTTTAGTATTTATCCTAAAAAAAAAAAAAAAATCATCTTTTTCAGAAAATTCCTCCTCTGTTACTATCACGGTTTTCCAGGAATCCCTTCTTTGCTTGTGTTGTATCATGAATATCTTAGTTATGAATGGAGTGTCTTTCATGTCCCGGAAATTCCTGTTTTCTCCTTTTTTCTCTTCTGATAGTTCTTCTCCTGTGGACATGGCTGTGATGAATTTGTTTTGATTGAATCTTCCTACCATTGTTTCCTTTTTTTTTTTAAAGATTTTATTTATTTATTTATTTGACAGCGAGAGAGAGAGAGAGAGAGAGAGAGATCACAAGTAGGCAGAGAGGCAGACAGAGAGAAGGAGAGAGGGAAGCAGGCTCCCTGCCGAGCAGAGAGCAGAGAGCCCTATGTGGGACTCCATCCCAGGACCCTGAGATCATGACCTGAGCCGAAGGCAGCGGCTTAACCCACTGAGCCACCCAGGCGCCCCCTACCATTGTTTCAAAGGTAAATGATGAGGGAGAAGAGGCAAGGGCAGACTTTGCCCACTGCACTGGGCAGTGACAGTGGACTGCATTTGGGCTGACGGTCACTGAGAGCGCGCCTGGGCTGCAGTGAGAATGAAGGGTGGGAATGTAAGGCTGGACGTCCGGGAAGCACGACCACTGCGATAATCCAGATTGAGAAATGGCGAAAGCCAGAATTAGAGACACATCAGTGGGATGGATATGAGGGAACATACTGTCCCCTGGGTTTTGTTTGTTTGTTTAAATATTTTATTTATTTATTTGACAGAACCAGCAAGAGAGGGAACATGAGCAGGAGTGGGAGAGGGACAAGTAGACTCCCCACTGAGCAGGGAGTCCGACAGGGGCTGAATCCCAGGACTCTGGGATCATGACCAATGAAGGCAGATGCTTAACAGCTGAGCCACCCATGTACCCCGTCCCGTTTTTGAGGACATTCACCGTGTTGGTAGAAAGACAAAACACAACACAAAATATAACCTGAGTCTCAGGCTTTACAGCTTGTAGATCATATAAAGATCACAAAAAGAGAAATATTGCCAATGTCACTGGTTTTCCCACCTGCTCAAATAAGAGCTCAGCCCCAAGCAAGGGTTCCCTTTGTGACTCGTGGAGTTGCCCAGGGGTGGCTCACGCATGCTCACAATGTGTCTATCCCTGCTGGACCCTGTTGTTCTCCTGAACACTCCAGAGATGAACTGAAGTCCTCCTATAAACCCACAGTGGCTTGAAGTGATGCCCAAGCCACGATCAAGCTGAAACCCTTGACAATTCCAGCCTTCTTACTAGGTCTCCCTAGAGTGAGTTGTCCCGTAAATAGACCTCTGGTATGATCACACACACCCCCAGCCCCCACCAGAATCCCATTCTGAATCCCAGTCAATGCAAACTGTGACCGCTCTGCTCCCCAGTCCCATTATATCCTAAATAAGCATTTAAAATAATACGAAGTGGGATGGCAGGAAAGAGATGAGTCTTAGTGAACATATATGTTACAGGTATACATGTAAGAAAATGATTATTAAAAAATAGCCTCAACCTTGGATTGGAATAGAAAGGAAACTCTCAGAAATAAATAAATGGAAATAAAATGGCAAAAGACAACGTAGGCCCTTCCACTAAAGACATCAATCTGGTGACCACATTCAGTGCTACCAACTTCATTTTAGAGAGGACAATAACAGGCCCAAGCTACAGAAAGGGTTCAAAGGCACACTTTTTTTAATTCAATGTCTTAAAGACTTGAAGGAAGTTCACCTCATCTGAAAGCCTTGCCTCTCTGTAAACAGCAGTGTCCCAGGGAAACCCTGTGAATTACACACATTTCCCTCAAGTTAGGCTTAGCCTGTCAAGAAGAGCTGAAGAGGGGATGGTTCGATATAACCAAAAGACAAGTTGAAAATACTCACTTGCATCCCTAACTTCTTTGCCTTATTTTCCTACCCAGCACACGTCTCTCTTCCTCTCCCTGCAAAGTCCATCCCAGGACAACTGTTCGTGCCCTCTGACAGTCCACAGCTTCAGCTCCAACCCAGCTGTCAGGAAACAACAAACCTGGTTTACATGGCCCTGGAAAGATAGCACACTTTAGAAATCCCTGGAGAAGTTGAGAAAAAGGCACAGGAATCATCTCGGACTGTTGGAATCCTAGCCCACCTTTACCAACAGAACTGCTACTGAGTGGAAGTCAGACTCGCTTTGTTCTGTCCAATGGCTTCCTTTTACCTTTGTCTGCTTTAGAATCAAGCAGTGAGGAGAGAGAAGGACAGAAGGACAGAAGGACTCAGAGAAAGATTCAGAGAGAGTATTGGGAAAAAGAGGGAAGAACTACTTTTGTTTTCCTATGGCAGACAGACGAGGAAGCATTCCCATCCAATTTGTTGATCTTTAGCTCCTCAGAGATTCTTTCAGAAGTAATTATAGCTTTTCTCCTCTCTGTACTCAAGGAGAGCTGTTTCCTAGAAAAAAGGAATTGATCACTTTGAATGAGCCCATTTAGCATTTTTAACTAAGTTTAGGTCAAAGAAGCCAAACTGACAAGATGTTCTACTTAAATCACATGAGAAAACACAGCTTCTTGTTTTAGGCTAGTTTATTGCTTTCCATATGAAAATGCAGCAAGCAATTCTTTAAATTGTCTTTACAGACATATAAATAAACCATGAATCAAACCATGTATATCATTATGTGGAGTTATACTGGAAAAGAAACATCTGCTACTCCTAAGACACTCCCGTTCACAGGGATTGTATTACTATGAATGATACACAATATACAAGTTTGCATACATAGAAAGACCTCACAGGAATACAAATTGCTAGAGTATTACTGAAAGTAAATCATATTTTAAATTCTTAGTCAATGTTATGCTAATCTAGCAACCCACCAGTGGCCACTCACTGTTATGCCCCAATAATGGGTCCGTGATTAAAGGAGCAAGACTGATATAAAACAAAGGTAAAGCAAAGCTTTATTTCGCGCCAAGCAGCAATAATCTAACCAAATGTTCGGGGCCGCACCTCTTACAAGAGAGGGCGACCCTTCTCTGTTTCACAGACTAGTTTTTAAGGGCAAAGGCCATGCGGTCAGGCCTGGCCACGCACAGGTGACCAATGAAATTGTAACACAGAAAACTCCACAGTGATGTTAGGTGACCAACTGAATTACAATTTACCCTAGTAGACATTAGAACCAGCCTATTACACCTTGATTAGGATTGGCGCCAAAAAGGCTCCCAGAGGGCAGGGGTTCCTACTCTTTGGTAACCAGGGAGACAGTATGCAACCCCCCACTGATCGGATGTCTCCACCTGGCCTGACCCACCCTTGTATCTGGGCTGTTACCTGGAGCTGGTTTCTGGGACTTGTCTCCAAGTAAATCCCCTGGGGGAAGGGGAGCAGGTACAGTTTCTAAATAGGTTCTTACACCCACCACCCCCTGAGAAGCCCTGGAGAAACTTACAGCCACGTGGAATAAGAGTGTGAATGAAATCACAAAGACAGCCTGCTGTTGGTTCTTGTCCTAGCCAGGGTCCAGTCAGGAGACAGAAATACACCAGATGTTTTAGCAAGGAGACCTCAACCTAAGGAATAGTTAACCAGGGATTGGAGACCTGGAAAGGCAACAGGGTCCACCCTAAGGCAACACAGAGTTGTAACTTCAAGAAGCAGCCCCCACCCATGGGGCAAGGGTAACAAAGGGAAGAGTTCAAAAGTATTAAAACTCAGAAGCCTGCAGGAGGGACCCCACAGAACTGGCACCCAGATCTCTGTGTGTGGGGGGGGGGGTGTTGCCTGGTTGAACTCTCTTCTCTAAGGGAGTGCGCAGAGGCTGGTTCTGAATGAAGTGCTTACTGCTGGAATCAATGGTCACTGCCAGGGTGAACCCCTACTGTGGCGATGCCGACAGGAACAACAAGAAACAAGTCCCCACTCAGTCTCCTTGAGTGGCCCCTTCAGATAGAGTGTAACAGATCCAGCTGTCAAAGGAGAAGTTTGCAGGGACTGAGCCCTAGCATCACAAAGCAAAGCACTGAAGAGTGGGATTAAAAGACAGTGACAATGCACCAGCCCAGTCTTGTCCCACATTTTTTTTTAAGACTTTATTTATTTGACAGAGATCACAAGTAGGCAGAGAGGCAGGCAGAGAGAGAGGAAGGGAAGCAGGCTCCCTGCTGAGCAGAGAGCCCAATGCGGGGCTCCATCCCAGGACCCTGGGATCATGACCTGAGCCGAAGGCAGAGGCTTTAAACCACTGAGCCAACCAGGTGTCCCTTGTCCCACATTTTTAAGGAATTCGAATACACTTAACCTTATTTCTCCTGCTTGTAGAAAGTTTCCAATGTGATTATATTATTGCAATAAAACATGTGCATCCTCCTATGCAAAACAGCCCAAGGGAGGGATAAAGGAAGGTGATATGTTTCCTTATCATAAACAGAAGCACTATCCTGAGATGGGATTTCTGTGAAATGGTGTTTCCATCTTTAACATTTGCCTTAGATTTTTCCACTTAACTCTGTATCTGGTTTAAGGAGAACCCAATACCTTAAATTTTCATTAGCATTTGTTTATTAATAAAAATTGGCTTCCAGGCTACTGAAAAGAAAAATGTTCTTGGTTCTCAAGAATCATTCCTCCCCCATAATTTTTATAAATGTTTCTTGGAGAAAAGGATGCTGTTGACAGGGCTGCAGCCAGTAGCGGCAGCAACTATCTAATTAGTCCTACATGTAGAAATGTTTGTCAACCAAAAGGATGGACTTGCTAAAACCCTGACAAGTTATCACAAACTCATCTGATGAAAATGTAATGAGTACAATCTTTTTTAAAACCATTTCTAATGTTTAACATTAAAAGAAATTGCCAATATTTTGTTAAGTGAGAGAAAAAAGCAACAGGTATAACACAAACTCACTTTTTGTGTAAATATGTACAGAAAAAGACCAGAAAAAATATACCAATATTAAGAGATTATGTTAACTTTTACTCTCTTATCTTTTCTTATTTATATATTGTAAACAACAAAGTAATAATAATATAGCTCTCTGTGGAGTGCATCCTATAGGCCAGGTCTCATCTACTATTGAGACCTCTGAGGTCTCAGTAGTACCATTTTACTTGAGAAAAAATGAAAACTTGTACCAGGAATTTGCCCTGACTCTTCAACTGGTGAAGACAGAGAGATCCGAATGCCAGTCTCTCAGCCTCACAAGCCCCCACACTTAATTACATGTGTTACTTTTGAAATAAGAAAAAAAGAGCAATTTTTTTAAAGGACATGGTGAATAAATACAAAGCTTGAGTTAAATGAAATAGACCATTTTCTTTATTAACTTGTTTAGTGAATAGTTACTGATCCAAAATTATTAGATGTCCAGGCCACAGCCAGAAATCTAAGTGAAATCGATATAAACAACATGTCTGATAAAGAACTCAAAGTAATGATCATAAAGATAGCCATTGGACTTGAGAAAAGAGTGGAAGGCATCAGGGAGACCCTTAACAAGACAAAGAATAACATAGCAGAGATAAAGTGTCCAACAAACGAAATGAGAAACAGGTTCCATGGAGTGAACAGCAGGCTGGAAGAAGCAGAGTAATGAATTACTGAACTGGAAGACAGAATAATGGAAAGTAATCAAGCCAAACAAAAGAGAGAAAAAGAATTATACAAAATGATAAAAGACTTACAGAATTCAGTGGCTCATTAAACATAACATTTGTATTATAGGAGTCCCAGAAGAAGAGAGAGAAGAGAAAACTTATTTGGAGAAATGATAGCTGAAAATTTCCCTAATCTGGGAAAGGAAACAGATATCCAGATCCAGGATATCTGCAACAAAGTCAACAAAAGCGGATCTACACCAAGACATATTGTAATTAAATTGGTAAAATACAGTGATAAAAAGAAATTTTAAAGCAGCAAGACAAAAGAAGACAGTTACATATACATACATATAAGGGAAACCCCATAGGCTCTCAGTGGATTTTTTTCCAGCAGAAACATGGCAAGCCAGAAGAGAGTGGCATGATATATTCAAAGTGCTGAATGGCAAAAATCTGCAACCAAGAATATTCTGTCCAGAATGGGAGAAGATATTTGTAAACAACATATCAGATAAAATACTAGTATCCAAAATCTATAAAGACCTTAGCAAACTCAACACCCAAAGAACAAATAATCCAATCAAGAAATGGGCAGAGGACATGAACAGACATTTCTGCAAAGAAGACATCCAGATGGCCAACAGACACATGAAAAAGTGCTCCACCTCACTAGGCATCAGGGAAATACAAATCAAAACCACAATTAGATACCACCTCACACCAGTCAGAATGACTAAAATTAACAAGTCATGCTGGCAAGGATGCGGAGAAAGGGGAACCCTCCTACACTGTTGGTGGGAATGCAAGCTGGCGCAACCACTCTGGAAAACAGCATGGAGGTTCCTCAAAAAATTGAAAATAGAGCTACCCTATGACCCAGCAATTGCACTACTGGGTATTTACCCTAAAGATACAAACGTAGTGTTCCGAAGGGGCACATGCACCCGAATGTTTATAGCAGCAATGTCCACAATAGCCAAACTATGGAAAGAAACTAGATGTCCATCAACAGATGAATAGATAAAGAAGATGTGGTATATATGTGTATACACACACACACACACACACACACACACACACACACACAATGGAATAGTATGCAGCCATCAAAAAATTGAAATCTTGCCATTTGCGATGACATGGATGGAACTAGAGGGTATTAAGTTGAGGGAAATAAGTCAATCAGAGAAAGACAACTATCATATAATCTCCCTGATATGAGGAAGTGGAGATGCAACATGGGGGGTTTGGGGTATAGGAAAAGAATAAATGAAACAAGATGGTATCGGGAGGGAGACTAACCATAAGAGACTCTTTGTCACAAAACAAACTGAGGGTGACCAGGGGGAGGGGGGTAGGGAGAAGGTGGTGGCGTTATGGACATTGGGGAGGGTATGTGATATGGGGAGTGCTGTGAAGTGTGCAAACCTGGCGATTCACAGACCTGTACCCCTGGGGCTAATAATACATTATATGTTTATAAAAAAATTTAAAAATGAAAAAAAAGAATATTCTGTCCAGCAAGGCTATCATTCAGAATAGAAGGAGAAATAAAGAGTTTCCCAGACAAACAAAAACTAAAAGAATTCATGACCACAATACGAGCCCTGCAAGAAATATTGAACAGGATACTTTGAGTGGGAAAAAAAGAGACCAAAAGTGACAGTATGAAAGTAGGAAAAACAAGAGCAGTAAAAGCAAATATTTCTATTAAAATATCAGTCAAGGAATTCACAAAATAAAAGGATATAAAATATGACACCATCTACCTAAAACATGGAGAGGAGAGGAACAAAGAATGAGTATAATAAATTAAACAACCATCAACTTAATATAGACTGTTACGTGCAGAAGATGTTATATACAAACGTAATGGTAACCACAATTCAAAACCCACTAATAAACATGCAAAGGATAAAGGGAAAGAAATCCAAATATATCACTAAAGAAAATCAGAAAACCACAGAAAAGAGAAATAGAAGAAAGGATCAGAGAAAATCTTCAGAAACAACCACAAAACAAGTAATAAAATGATAATAAATATCCATCTATCAATAAATACTTTGAATATAAATGGACTAAACACTCCAATCAAAAGAAAGACATAGGGTAAAGGCACCTGGGTGGCTCAGCTACTTGGGGGCTGACTCTGGGTTTCAGCTCAGGTCATGATCTCAGGGTCCTGGGATCAAGTCCCATGTTGGGTTCCCTGCTCAGCAGGTATTCTGCTCAAGGATCATCCCTCTCCCCCTGCCCCTGCTCCTTCCCCCACTCACTTGTTCTTGCTCTCTCTTTCTATCTCTAAAATAAATGAATTTTAAATAAATGAATGCCCCCCCCAAAAAGACACAGGTGACAGAATGGATTTAAAAAACAAGTCCCATTTACATGCTGCTCACAGGAGACTCATTTCAGACCTAAAGACATTTGCAGACTGAAAGTTAGAGGATGGAGAACATTTATCATGCAAATGGATATCAAAGGAAAGCTAGAGTAGCAATACTTATATCAGACAAGACAGATTTTAAAACAAAGACTATACAAGAGACAAAGAAGGACACTATATAATAATAAAGGGGACAATCCAGTAAGAAGCTATAACAATCACAATATTTATGCACCCAACATAGGAGCATCCAAATACATAAATCAGTTAATAACAAATATAAAGACTAATCAAAAATAACACAATAATGGGTAGGGGACTTTAACACCCCACTCACATCAATGGACAGATCACCCAATCAGAAAAACAACAAGGAAGCAATGGCTTTGAATGACACATTGAACCAAGTGGATTTAACAGTATATTTAGAACATTTCATCCTTAAACAGGAGAATTCACATTCTTTTCAAATGCACATGAAACATTCTCCAAAATAGATCACATATTAGGCCACAAAACAAGTCTCAACAAATTCAAAACTCATACAGTGCATCAGACAATGCTATGAAATCAGAAATCAAGCACAAGGAAAAAATATGGAAACAGTACAAATATATGGAGGTTAAAAAACATGCTACTAGTGTGCCTGGGTCACTCAATTGTTAAGCACCTGCCTTCGGCTCAGGTCATGATCCCAGGATCCTGGGATGGAGCCCTGCATCAGGCTCCCTGCTCAGCAGGAAGCCTGCTTGTCCCTCTCCCACTCCCCCTGCTTGTGTTCCCTCTCTTGCTGTGTGTGTCTGTCTCTCTCAAATAAATAAATAAATCTTAAAAACAAACAAAAAATGCTACTAAACAATGAAGGGGTTAACCAAAAAATCAAAGAAGATATCCAAAAGTACATGAAAACAAACGAAAATGCAAACAGAATAATCCAAAACCTTTGGGATGCAGCAAAAGTGGTTCCAAGAGGGATGTTTATAGCAACACAGGCCTACCTCAAGAAGCAAGAAAAATCTCAAATAAACAACCTAACCTTACACCTAGAGGAGCTAGAAAAAGAACAACAAACAAAATCCCAAAACAACAGAAGGAAGGAGATAATAAAGATTAGTGCAGAGATAAGTGATAAAGAAACTAAAGAAAAACCCCAGTGGAACAGATAAATGAAACCAGGAGCTTGTTCTTTGAAAAGATCAACAAAATTCATAAACCTCTAGCCAGACTCATCAAAAAACAAAGAGAAAGGACTTTAATAAATATAATGCATATGAAAGAGGAGTAATATCAACCAACACCACAGAAATACAAACAATTATAAGAGAATATGAAAAATTATATGCCAACAAATTGGACAACCTAGAAGAAATGTATAAATTCCTGGAAACATAGAACCCCACCAAAACTGAAGCAGGAAGAAATTGAAAATTTGAATAGACTAATTACCAGCAAGGTGATGGACCCGTAATCAAAAAACTCCCAACAAACAAAAGTCTAGGGGCAGATGACTTCATAGGCAAATTTTACCAAACATTTAAAGAAGAATTAATACCTATTCTTCTTAAACTATTCCAAAAAGTAAGAGAGGAAGGAAAACTTCCAAATTCATTCTATGAGGCCAACATTACTCTGATACCAAAACCAGATAAAGACACTACACACACACACACACAAAAGAACTACAGGCCATATCTTTGATGACTATAAATGCAAAACTCCTCACCAAAATACTAGCAAATTGAATTCAGTAACATATTAAAAAAAATCATTTACCACAATCAAGTGGGATTTATTTCTGTTATGCAAGAGTGGTTCAATATTCCCCAAAATCAATAAATGTGATGCATTACATCAATAAGAGAAAAGATAAAAACCATACGATCATTTCAATAGATGCAGAAAAACATATGACAAAGTACAACATCCACTTATGATTTAAAAAAAAAAAAAAACAACAAAGTAGGTTTAGAAGGAATATACCTCAATATAATAAAGGCCTTAGATGAAAAACACACAACGAACATCATACTCAATGGGGGGAAAACTGAGAGCTTTCCTCCTAAGGTCAGGAACAGCACAAGGATGTCCAGTCTCACGACTTCTATTCAACATAGTACTAGAATTCCTAGGCACAGCAATCAGACAACAAAAAGAAATAAAAGACATTCAAATTGGAAAGGAAGAAGTCAAACTTTAACTATTTGCAGATGACATGATACTATATATAAAAACCTGAAAGAGTCCACCAAAGACTACAAGAAAGGATACATGAATTCAAGATACAAAATCAATGTGCAGAAATCTGTGCATTTCTATACACTAATAATGAAGTAGCAGAAAGAGAAATTAAGAAAATAATCCCATTGATAATTGCACCAAAAATAATAAATACCTAGAAATACGCTTGTAACCAAAGAGGTGAAAGATCTGTACTCTGGAAACTATAAAACATTGATGAAAGAAATTGAAGATGACACAAAGAAACAGAAAGACACTCCATGCTCATGGGTTACAACAAGAAGTATTGTTACAATGTCCATACTACCCAAGGCAATCTACAGATTTAATGCAACCTTTACAAAATATCAACAGCATTTTTCATGAGACTACAACTAAATACTCTATAGTTTGTATGGAACTACAAAAGACCCCAAACAGCCAAAGCAGTTTTGAAAAAGACAAGACATTGCAATTCTGGACTTCAAGCTATATTACAAAGCTGCAGGAATCAAAACAGTATGGTACTGCCCAAAAATAGACACATAAATCAATAGAACAGAATAGAAAACCCAGAAATATATATTTGGTCACATTTATATGGTCAACTGATCTTTGATGAAGCAGGAAAGAACACAATGGGAAAAAATCTCTTCAGCAAACGTTGTTGGGAAAACTGGTCAGCTACATGCAAAAGAATGAAACTGGACCACTTTCTTACACCATACATAAAAATAAATTCAAAATGGATTACAGACATAAATGTGAGACCTGACACCATAAAATCCTGAAAGACAGCATAGGCAATAAGATTTCTGATACCAGGGGCATCTGGGTGGCTCAGTGGGTTAAAGCCTCTGCCATCGGCCCAGGTCATGGTCCCAGGGTCCTGGGATCGAGCCCCGCATCAGGCTCTCTGCTCAGCGGGGAGCCTGCTTCCTCCTCTCTCTCTCTGCCTGCCTCTCTGCCTACTTGTGATCTCTGTCTGTCAAGTAAATAAATAAAAAAATCTTTAAAAAAAAAAGATTTCTGATACCATCTGAACCAACATTTTTCTGAATATATCTCCTGAGGCAAGGGAAACAAAACCAAAAGTAAACTATTAGGACTACATTAAAATGAAAAGCTTCTGCACAGCAAAGGAAACAATCAACAAAATTAACTTATTGAATGGAGGAGAAATCTGAAAATGGCATGTCCAATAAAGGGTTAATATCCAAAATGTGTAAAGAATACAACATCCAAAAAAATAAATAATCCAATTACAAAATGGGCAGAAGACATGAAAGACATTTTTCCAGAGAAGACATGCAGATGGCTGACACAGCAAGGATACTCACCATCACTCATCCTCAGGGAAATGCAAGTCAACACTATAATGAGATATCACCTCAGACCTGTCAGAATGGCTAAAAACAACAACAGAAGACACAATGTTGGTGTTGGTGAGGATGTAGAGAAAAAGGAGCCCTCCTGCACTTTGCTGGGAATGAAAACTGGTGCAGTCATTCTGGAAAGCAGGAGGGAGCTTCCTCAAAAAATAAAAAATAAGACTACCCTATGATATAACAATTGCACTAACGGGTATTTACCCAAAGAATACAAAAATACTAATTCAGAGGGATACATACACCCTAATGTTTATAGTAGCATTGTTTATAGTAGCAGCCCAGTGTCCATCAATAGGTGAATGGATAAAGAAATGCTGTATTGGGACACCCAGCTGGCTCAGTCAGTTAAGTGCCTGACTCTTGCTTTTGGCTCAGGTCATGACCCCAGGGTCTTGGGATTGAGTCCCTTGTCAACCACCAAGCTGGAGAGGAGGAGGGGTGGGGGAATCACACTCTGTAGGGAGTCTGCTTGAGGATTCTCTTTCTCCGTCTCCCTCTGCCCCTCCCCCACCACGTCTTCTCTCTCTCTCTCTCTCTCTCTCTCTCAAATAAAGAAATCTTTTAAAAAAAGTGGTGTGTGTGTGTGTACATATATATACATATATATATACATATATATATACATATATATACGTATATATATACATATATATGTATATATGTACATATACATATATGTATATATATGTATATATATGTATATATATGCAAAGGAATATTATTCAGCCATGAAAAAGAATAAAACTTGCCATTTGCAATGACATAAATGGAGCTTGAGAGTACAGTCCCAGCCAAAATAAGTCAGAGAAAGACAAATGCGACATGATTTCACACATAGGTAGAATTTAACAAACCAAACAAACAAGCAAAAGAAAAGAAAAAGAGAAAGAGAGAGACAACCAAGAAAGAAACTCTTAACTATTGAGAACAAACTGATGGCTACCAAAGGGGAGGTGGCTGGGGGGATGGGTGAAATAGGTGATAGGGATGAAGGAGGGCACTTGTGATGAGCACCCAGTGTTCTATGGAAGAACTGAATCACGACATTTTACACATGAAACTAATATTACACTCTGTTAACTATATTGGAATTCTTTTTAAATCTTATTTTTAAAAGTAACAGATGTTCTACTGATTTGTTATGTCTGACTCCTGTAATATACCACTCTCCAAAAAGTTTGACTACATTAGATACATTTAATTTTTGTTGAATGTATGATTGGAAGCCAATTCCAAAGCCAGCTATCGCTACCAATTAAGCTGATAGCTGGGGAGCCCTTTCTTCTCCCAGGAATGTCCTTGTTCCCACTGAGATGCTGAACAGAGGACAGCTAAGGATCAAAAGATAAATCTTTTCAAGCTAATTAATAATAATTGACTTGTTCAGAAATTATTTCTCAACCCAGGATATTAAATTGATTATAATAAACATCTGCAACTTTCCTGCCATCTCTCCCACCCATTCATCCGTCTAAATTCTATTGGATTCATGAATTTTTATTTTAATCAGACATGAGCTAAGGACTTTTACCTTAATCAGAAGCACATACATTAACATGAATTTATTTAAAACAAAAACATTGCCCTTTTTTTCAGCTTTCTTCATTAATTCCTGACTGGTTCAAGTTAATAACATTAATGCAAAATACATCTTTAGTTCTTTGCAGACATCAAATAGACTGAGGGAAAAAGCATTAAATTAGCATGCCTAAAGCATTCCATATCCAGCCATACAGAAATGAATAGAAGCAGTTTGAAAATGAGAAGAAAGCAATAAGTAGGAAATGTAACTCTGAACATTCTCTGTGCTCATTCTCAATCAGAGTTGATGGAAATGAATATTGCACCATACTTAGCCCCAGATAATGGATGAACCTGCTTTCATCTCACTGTTAGACAGTGGCTTCTTTTCTCTGATTCACTAGTGGCAAGAAAACATCTAACTGCATTTTACCTCTTTACCTTCTCAAGAGCTTAAATAAAATACTCCATCAGCTTGGGCCTCTTTGTGATGTAAGGTATACTCTTTAAGAAACTGTTTAATAAACTCTTTGAAAATCTTGATTTACATTTGAAGAAAGGAACTAAGCCATAGCAAAGTCTGTTAGTGGTAACTGCCAGCCAGCTACTGGTGAATGAGATGTGGTCTAATGGTCATCTGGTGCTGATTTATACTAGTTCTAAAGATCCACTCCAGCTGTCCTCTAGCTCACAGACTGAGACCTTACCTTTTCTGTGGATGGAAATGGGCTTACATGTTATGCTGACTCAGGGTGTTCACGAAATTTATCTTAAGGCTTTATTCACATTGTAAAACTTCAATTTTGCCATTGAAAATAGGTGCAAAAAAGTTTCACTCAATATTATTAAGTATCTGTTTTGTATAGTGACTTCCAAGGATTCCATAGGATGTTATAAAGAGGAGTAATACTTGTTCCCTAATTTTCTTAAGCTTTTCTTAAGGGTTGAAGAAAGCAATGTATGTGAAAGCACTTTGTAGCACTTTTATAAGATGTAGTCTAAGACTACAGTTAATCTACAGAGGACATAAAAGTTATATATGACAGAGATTGCAAATTGATGGCCCATTGAATTTCTTATTACTGGCATCCGGATGATTTTAATACTAAGGACATTTCGAGGGTTCCTGGGAGGATCATTTGGTTAAGCATCTGACTCTTGATTTGGGTTCAGGTCATGATCTCAGGGTTCTGGGATCAAGCCCCATGACTGACTCCAACTCAAGCAGGCAGTCTGCTTAAGGATTCACTCTCTCCCTCTCCCTTTGACCCTCCCCCCATGCTCTTTTCCTCTCTGTCTCTCAAATAAATTAATAAATCTTTAAAAAATAAGAATATTTCAAATGAAAATCCATATTTCATCTTCTCTTGAAAGGTAAGATTTTATCTGCTGGCCCCACAAAACACACATAGCAATGATGAGCTCAGCTAAGTAGCAGTTGGTCCTTAGATCATAGACTCTCCAGTTTGCAACACAATATCTGCTGCCTATTGTCTTAACCCAGACTACTTCATTCACATCACTGTTCAATTATGGGGTTTGGTGACCTCTGTACTAAATGGTCACCAACTTAGCAATGGTCTTATCTGCCCAGCCATCATCAAACATCATGGCAACCCCAGCCAGACCCTAAGCCCAAGGTAACGAACCTGGTAGTACCTTGGGAACTCCCTCGGACTTGTGATTGGAGTTTGGTGAGTCTGTGATTTGCCTAAACCACAGTAGCCAAATCTCTGTTGGATATTCACACAATCATGTTAAATGGACGCACTTCAGATTTCTGACCACAAATGTCAAACAAGCTTAAAACTGCCAGAAAATTCTACTGTAATTTCCTGGTAACTTACTCTTCTGCACTCTAAGATCTTTATATCAATCCTCAACTTCCTTTAAATTTCCAACCCTCCCCTAACCATACCTCATAATCATTCTCACCAATTCCACCACTCTTTCTATAGGGGAACCTATGCACTGATGCTCCCTTCTGAGACAGGAGAAGTATCTCTGTTCCTAAATCCAAGCTCCGCCCATCTAAAAACACAATCCCATCCCCTCCAGTCTGCTCAAAGACAGTACTGCTTAAATCATTCCCTCTCTTCCCTGTATCATCAGTTTCTCCCTTCAGATCAATCATATTGATATGATGTCTCTCTTTTTTAAAAATAAGTAAATAAATAAATTAAAATAAATTAAAAACCATCTCACTTGGTCCATTTATTCCTCCAGCTACCATCCCATTTCTGTAGTCTATTCAAAACAAAACTCCTCCAAAGACGTTTCCTCAATCCACTCCAGTCAGAAAATACAGTTTTTGACTCCATCAACCCAATGAGATGGTTTCAACTAACAACTACCCTGATGACTTCATCTTGTCAAAATTAATGTCAAAATCTTAGTATTCAGCTGACCTGACTTTTCAGTAAGAGTTAACAGAGTTAAGCACTTCTTCTCTAGACTTCTTTGATACGTCATTGATCTCATATGCCTCTCATTCATTACATAGTCTTTCTCCCTCTCTATTTTCTTCTTTTAAATTATTTATTTATTTAGCTCAACTATAGGACCTCTAAATGGTGAAAAGCCCAAGGCTCAGGTCTCAGGCTACTTCTCTTCATAGACTTTCCATTTAGTTTTATGGGTTCAGGTATCATTTATGTGCTAATGATCCTCATATTTCTATCACCCTCCGCAGCTATCTCTCCTGACCTCCAGACTTATACACAACTGCCCACTCCACATGTCACTTCTGCCGCCTAGTAGGAACCTAAAACTTACTATGGATAAAACCAAAAAGTAGATTCTCCCACATCAAAATATGGACACAGAACAGATCTAGATTAAAATACAAATAAAGATACAGATATAAGTAAAGAAATAAACATAGACAATGCAGGGGCCTGATTAGCCAGAGGAACTGTAAACCCCGGATATAGGGGCGGGCCAGGCCAGATAGCCGTATCCAATCAGTGGGGCGCGCATATATTAACTGTGGTGAGTTGAAATCTCATTGGCCACCTGTGTGTGGGCCGGGCTCAACCACCTCTATAACAGTTAGTCTGTGAGGCTGGGCAGGGGGAGTAGTAGGAGTAGTTAGAATAGCCGTTAGAGTAGTAGGAGGAGTTAGAATAGGGGGGAGTAGTAGGAGTAGTTAGAATAGCCGTTAGAGTAGTAGGAGGAGTTAGAATAGGGGGGAGTAGTAGGAGGAGTTAGAATAGCCGTTAGAGTAGTAGGAGGAGTTAGAATAGCCTTTAGAGTAGCCGTTGGGAGCCTTTAGGGTAGTCCTTGCAGTGATAGTCCTGGTCGGGAGCAGCGTTGTCCAGAGCAACCTTGCTGCAACCAGCCTCGCCGCCCTGAGCCTGGGCCTCGCTGGAGTGGCCTCGCCGGAGTGGTGTCATTCCGGGGTGCGGCCTCATCGTGGAGCGGCCTCGTCCAGAGCGGCCTCTTCATGCATGTCTGGCATGTGGCCTCATCTGGGGAGCAGCCTCCTCCGGGGAGTGGCCTTGTCTGAGTGGCCTCACGGGGAGAAGAGTCTGTGTCGTCAGGGTTGTCGTCCTTGCCTCTTTGTCATCGGGAGTGGCGTCCTCCTCGTCGTCGTCGCCTCTACGTAAGAGATGGCCCTGACCGGTGGGTTTGGTTTCTGATGCTTGATGTGAAATAAAGCTTTGCTTGATTTTCACTTTGTGTCAGTCTCATTCCTTTGATCACGGACCGTAACAGATAAAGCTGTATCAATATACATATTCTCACCAGCAAGCCTTCCCCATTCATTCATTAAACAAGTTTTTATTAAGCACCCACCACTTTTCAGGCATGTTGTAGGTACTTGAGGTACAAAATGAGGAAAGCTTACACTCTAGTAAATTGTACCAACATTCATCCAGTTGCTTAGGCCAAAAGCCAGGATGCATCCTTGATTTCCTCTCACACGTTCGGTATAATTGTCAGTTCTAATTCCCAGAAGGCCCAGTTCCAGCCACATCCCAGCAACAATCTTGTCACAACCTAAATCCAAGCCATCATACCCTGCCATCTGGATTTCTGTCCTAACTGGTCTTCCTGACTGCATATTTCCCCTTACTCTCCATCCACTACACAGAAGCCCCAAGGACTTTTCTAAAGCATAGGTCAGAATCACAATGCTCCCCTGCCTACCTCCTACCTACCTACCTACCTGCCTACCTCCTCCTGCAGGTCTTGCATTACTTCTAAGGAAAAGCAAACTCCTCACCATGTCCACCAAGCTCTGTATGATCTGGCCCCCACTTGCTCAGATGACGAAACAAAGATCTCATTGCTAGTAAGTTGGAGAGCCAGATAGTTTCGCTCTTTGTTGCCATACTGTACTGTCTCCCTGGATACTTTTTCTTTTTGGACAACACCTGCCCTACATAAAAACTGCACTGTGTGTGACCACTTGTCTTAGAGGGCCTTTTGTTGTGGTGCCTTGTTCTCTCGCACCCTGAACTACGTTCTTTTAAAACAAAGCTCTCATCCCTGTCTCAGTTTCAGCCAGCTCTTTTTCCAAGTCTGCATCTAGGTCTGGTACCTTTCACAGCTAACTCAGATAGACCCCAGTCCCAGACTTAGAGACTCAGATATCAACCCACCTGGTACTAATAATCCCTTATTTCTAGAAAGTTCAGCTTTTAATGTCCATGACTGGATCTGTATTTTCCATTTAGATTCCAAAGAGTAAGAATCTGATAGACCCAATTCACCTTTTTCCACAAAGTTCAAAACAGAGGTTATTGACCAGCTATAGACTGTCTCTTAGATCAGATGTCTTAGAGTCTTCTGCACCCAGCCAGCAGAAGGAGAAAAAAGAGAGTGTGAAGAAGTGACATCCATTTCATAGTCTTGGCCCAGAAGTAACACACATCAGTTTCGTTCATATAGCTTTGGCAAGAACTGGTCATGTGGAAATAGATGAACGCAGGAAAGACTGGAAATATATAGCCCCTGGATAGAGTCAATGCTATACTATGAATGAGTAAGATGACCTCTGGGTGAAGAGCTAGCCATATCTGCCACATCCTATTTTTGGGCATTTGGAGGTTTTCCCAATTTCTAGGTTCATAGACAGAAATGAATTAAAATTCTATCAATGTAACATGCTTTTACTATATTTATTCGAGGTGGCTTATTTATGCCAAAATGATTTGAGGAATAAGACCACAGTTATTACATCCATTTATGATCTCACCACAGTAATCGTTAAAAATTTGAACAATTCCTTTAATTATTTTTATTTCATGACTTAATAATTTCAATCAAAATTTGTTTTCCATGAGGTTAATCCTCATTTAATAATCCAGATGTAGGCCTTAAATAAGTTCCTTTTATTACTAGCTAAATGGCAGAGGGAGTTGCCATTTTGTGGACCTTTAGATAATGAAACAGTGGTTTCAAAGACCATTTGACTTACTTATTCTTGTCAGATTTATCAATTTAACAATTGATATTTGTTAAAAACTTACCAGAGACCTGTTGCATAAAAAATGTTTACTTTTAACTTGTTTTATTATGTATTATAATACCTATAGCACTAGCCACAGTTAAAAAGCACAAAACTAAAAATCAATTTATGTTTATTTGTTATTGTTCCTTTTGTCATTTATACCCGTATGCTGATTGTAACGGCAGTAGAAGAATCTTAGTTATATCACCCTTCAATAAGTAATTTTAAGACTTTGTGATAGTGAGACTTCTTATTAAGGTAAATATTTGTGTACTTGATGCAATCTTCTGAACAATAAGGAGACCGTATATCTAACTGTAGTAAGTCTAATTTAAAACGATGTGAAGTTTTCTAACTAAAAGTTGTTTTTAAGTTTAACGTTGTAGAAGGCATAATATTAGTCCTTAAAAATGACTGTCCAGGGGTGCCTGGGTGGCTCAGTGGGTTAAAGCCTCTGCCTTCGGCTCAGGTCATGATCCCAGGGTCCTGGGATCAAGCCCCGCATCGGGCTCTCTGCTCAGTGGGGAGCCTGCTTCCTCCTCTCTCTCTGCCTGCTTCTCTGCCTACTTGAGATCTCTATCAAAATTAAAAAAAAAAAATGACTGTCCATTTAATTATGCATAATTGTCAGAGGAATGAGGTAAGAGCACCCAAACTTCAAACTTGATACTGTGTTTAAACTCATGTAATACCGTACCCAGAAACTATTGCCAAAGTTTCCTCTGGGGAGTAGATTGTTTTATCTTTTTATTGAAAAGCAAGTGAAAATTATCTGTGGCTTATTTAACAAATGTAATCAGAGTATTTCATGTTGTAATACCTGATTCAGATATATGATTTGTAATCTATGTAGCGATACAGTAAATATCCTTGATATTTGGCCAAAACTCTGTTTTTTGGCTTCAGGCTGTGGAAGTTTGAAGAGCCAAATGCTCATTTGAGCATCACTTCAGTTATCCCTGAATTTGTGCCTGGTCAATGATCACAAGACGACATAGGTTAAAATATCTAGCCATTATGACAACATCAGCTATAGCTATGAGGCATGTCATTCTGATTTATCATTATTATCTGTATGTTTACTTCCAAATATAGATAAGGCTTGTAGATATAAAATAAAGTGAAAATCTCTTTATGTGCTTTTATGTTGAAATTCTACTTAATTGATTCAAAAATATATGCCACTGCAAAAATAAAATTCTACATAATTAATGATAATTGAGTAGGCTATAATATTACCTGTAAAAATAATTAAGGACAGTCCAATATCAAAATTGATAGTTAATGTAAAGATTAGAAGTGTGAGAACTAAATAATTTAGTAAGAATATTATATCTTTTTTGAACCAACAAATATTCAAAAACTTAAATAGTAAAAAATGACTAAAGAGTAGGTATAAGATATAATCTAATTGTTTGGTATATAAGCATGAATAATGTGGGACATAAATGTTAGAAAGATATTTAATTCATAGTTCTAAATATGTCACTCAGGTCTTGAGTCTTTTAACAAAAAGTGCCTTTTAGAATTCTGTACATCTTTTAACCCACTGAGCCACCCAGGCACCCTAGAATTCTGTACATCTTTTGAGCATGAACTAAGAACAGTCGACAACTTTGTTACCTCAAATTTCCATGAAGAGGAAAACTAGCAAAATCCTATATGACAACATCCATGACAAATCACGTTTGGTCCAGACATTATAAAGAATATAAAGAGCATGAAGGAAAAAAAGGAAAGTGTTAGAGAAAAATGAGATTGCACAATTATTTTTTTCTCTTATCACCCTTATTCAGAGGTGAGAGTCCTATTTAGTATTACAAAAAAAGAAATATGCAGGAGCACTCTCTCCTGCATGTTAATGCCAAAGATTTTCATTTTCATTACTAAAAATTTAATAATAAAATTTTAACAGTGAGTATATTTATTATAAAATTCCAGAATTAGGGGCACCTGGTGGCTCAGTGGATTAAGCCTCTGACTTCAGCTCAGGTCCGTGATCCCAGGGTCCTGGGATCGAGCTCCGAGTCAGGCTCTCTGCTCAGCAGGGAGCCTGCTTCTTCCTCTGTCTCTGCCTGTCTCTCTGCCTACTTGTGATCTCTCTTCTCTGTCAAATATATAAATGAAATGTTTTTTTAAAATTCCAGAATTATTTTTTGAATCCCGTAAGTTCATTCTGTCTGGTTTCAACCAACTATTACTTTCACTCTCAGCTATTAGACATTGTGAATCTCTGTAATTACTACCAGAGAAATAACTAAGTCCCAAAGAGGAAAGCCGCAGGAGAAATATCCTTTCTTTTTATATGCATTGGTCTCCTAGCACCTGCAGAGGAGTACCCTAGGATAACTGAGCAAGAAAGCAACTGCATCACAAAGAAAGCTCCAGAGAGTATATTTCCTTCTCTTTGCAAGTCATTATGCAAAGTAGTAGAAATTTGTCAATTCCAGGTTCCTTCAGGGATGGTAAGTACTTTATCATTGATTAGACACTGGATAAAGACTCCTTCAGGGAAAGCTTCCTCAGAATGACATGAGCAAGATGGCAGAAGGGGAGATGCCTATGCTCTTTCCCTAACAAAAACATCAATCTAAACAATCACCCATGCTCAAAAATACCTTCACAAGAAGGAGGCATCCAAGTGAGAAATTACAGCACCTGTTGAAACACAAAACTACAATACATTGAAGACGGTGGAAAGGTGTGTCTCACATCACCCACATCACCTCTCCTCCAAGCCTGCAAAGAACGGCTCAGGGAAAGATACTCTCCACGTGGCAAAGGAGAGTGAAGTAAGTACCAGACTTTGTTGCAGACTAGTTCCAGGCCTTCCCCAGTGAACCCCAGTGCTAGGCCAGCTCTTGCAGCCCCAGGCTTCAGGCCAGTCCCTAGGGTCCCAGAATCCAGGCCCACCCTAGCTCTGAGCCATCCCCTGGAGACCCAGGCTCCACAGTTGCCCTAGCAACAGGCCAGCCTTCATGGGTCAGGCTTCAGTGGATCCAAACTCCAGGCTCACACCAGTAGACCCAGGAACCACCCTCCTACAGGTTCCAAGCACACCCCCACAGGCCCAGGCATAAATCCTAACCCTGAGGTTAACCCCAGGGTTAACCCAGTGTATCTCTGTATCAGGCTGGCCCCCACAGGCTCAAGACCAAGCCCATCTCTTTGCACCCAGGCTTCCAGCAGCCCCAATTGCAAATGACCCATCACAGAAACATAAAGGGTACAAAGTTTCATTTATACAGGATAACTAAGTCCTGCAGGTCTCAAGTACACCATGTTGACTACAGTTAATAATACTGTATTGCATACTCGGAATTTGCTAAGAGAGTAGATCTTAAATGTTCCCACCATGTACAAACTATGTAACCATGAGGTGGCAGATGTGTTCATTGGCTTGATTGCAGTACTCATTTCACAAGGTATAGGTATATCAAAATGTCACATTGTATACCTTAAATATATACAATTTTTATTTATCAATTACACCTCAATAAAGCTGAAAAAATTTAAAATTAAAAATATTTTAGTTTCCATCAGCAGATAAATGGTAATGTTAAAAAAAATAGAATAGAAGGGGAAAGAAGAGAACCTACATTTGCAAATGCAATAAAGAAGTTCAGCGTAAATTTTTTTTAAAGATTGTATTTATTTATTTGAGAGAGAAAGAGAGCACAAACAGGGAGGAGGGACAGAAGAAGAGAGAGAAGCAGAACCCCCACTGAGCAGGGAGCCCAACACAGCTCCATCCCAGGATCCAGAGATCATGACCTGAACCAAAGGCAGACACTTAATAGACTGAGCCACCCAGGCACTCCCAGCATCAATTTTTGAAGAGGATAAATGCAGTGCTCTCTGAAAGGCTCAGAAAACAAGTAAAGAATGAGGTCAAGCAAAGACAGTACTACAGTCTGGAAGGAATTTGAGTTTCCACAGATAATCTGAACCGCCAAGAATGTAAAGTAACAAGTTGATTAATAATGTTTAAATGGGAATTCTAAAAAAGGATCAGATCAGAACCTTAAAACAAGAACTACACTGAGAAATTTAACTGATCTGGGGTGCCTGGGTGGCTCAGTGGTTTAAAGCCTCTGCCTTCAGCTCAGGTCATGATCCCAGGGTCCTGGGATCGAGCCCCGCATCGGCCTCTCTGCTCGGCGGGGAGCCTGCTTCCTCCTCTCTCTCTGCCTGCTTCTCTGCCTACTTGTACTCTCTGTCTGCCAAATAAAAACAAAACAAAAAAAAAAAACCTTAAAAAAAAAAAAGAAACTTAACTGATCTATTGTTGTTCTTAATTTCCAAAATCCTTAATCTGGAATTATTTTCATAATAAGTGAAAGTCAGCCAGACTGTGAGGCTGCGCAGCATGACTGTGTGGGGAGAACGTGGGGGCGGAAAATGACCAGAAATGAAGGATGCAGATGAGCAGCCACCGCCATGTCCAGAACTTGGCCCTTCTTCCCTAAGAGATGGTAACCTGAAGTAGGGATCCTGAGGTGCTCCGGAAGCAGGCAAATGGGTTGAGATTCCTGTTTGTAATAGAACAAAACCATAGATAAGCCCAGGGGGACTGTCTCTGAGTCGGTCAATGAGAAGAAAGGATCAGACTTTCTGGGTAAAGAAAACAAAGATTGAGAAACATAATGCACAAAACAGAAAACGAATGAGAGAGATACCAATTATTATGTGAGGATTTTTTCCTTAAATGATGCTATCCACTTGTAATATTAACTATACTTTTGAGTTCACCATACAAAATTACTATGTTTCCTTTTGGCTAAAAGTTCTATGACTAAAACAAAACCAAACAGGGGCGCCTGGGTGGCTCAATGTGTTAAGCCTCTGCCTTCAGCTCAGGTCATGATCTCAGGGTTCTGGGATCGAGCCCCCGCATGGGGCTCTCTGCTCGGCAGGGAGCTTGCTTCCTCCTGTCTCTCTGCCTGCCTCTCTGCCTACTTGTGATCTCTCTCTCTCTGTCAAATAAATAAATAAAATCTTAAAAAAAAAAAAACCAAACAAGCAAAAAAAAAAAAAAAAAGCAGGATATTCTCACCTCCCTGACACCATAAGCCCACCAGTCAGCCACTTATTCAACTCTGAGGAACTAAAGCTACCTCTTAGCACCTTCCCAAGTCTCAGCTTTGGAAATTGGAATGGCCAGTTAGACTGTGGCAGCCTCTCCAAACACATGAGGACATGATGAAGCCTTCACACCAGTGACAGTGAGCACAGAACAGGCCGAGGGAGACAGGAGCAAGCTCTTGATTTTCAAGGACAGGTGTCGTGACCACGTGCAGGATGGCCTCAGAAGCAACACACGAGGAACACACCTGAATCTGAACCTGACTGAAAGTCTCAAGTTCAGCTTGGCCCAGCCTAGATCAGTCAACCCACGGCCAAACTGCAGACACATGATCATGGAAGCAAAGATCTATTATTGTAAGCTGCTGACCTCAAAGTTGATTGTGACATAGCAAAAACTAAATGTGATCTTTCTCATGTTCCTATAAATCATGACCCAATATGACAGGTTTCATAATAATGGATTATCTCACTGGAATTTTTGTAAAGCAAAGAGTTAATTATCTTTATCCAATTATTATAATTCAAAATGACTGGTTTTATGGACTTCCATAAGGGAGAAAATAGTCTTTTAAAGTTTTTTTTTCTCAATAAATATGAGATTTGACTTGGGAAATAATATAAGTGATTTATTAACAAATATTCCAGAATTTATGTATCTAAATAATCATTAGTTTTCAAAGATCTGAGAGAGTTACATTCTTAATCTGGTAAGGCTGCCATGACTGAAAATCTTTTCAATTTCTCATCATTACCATTACTTTTAGGGCTTATTACCTCCATTTTCAGATGAGGGGACTGAGGCAAAGAGAGATTATGTGATTTGCCCTACGACACTCACAAGCATCAGGATTTGAATATAAGCAGTCTGCTGACAGATCTGGGATTCATGACCATGATGCCATGCTCTGCCAACCTGAACTCCTAATCTAAAATTTTCCACTTAAGTAAGTTCCACTATAGGCCATGATTAATGACTAATTGGAACTGGATTTACCCTCACACCCTAAACGACTATGACAACAGACAATGTATGTGAAATAATGGCGTTCAGACACTGGACAAGAGGCAGCACAGAACAGTGATTCCCAGAAGGAGGGAATGTGAGGTAAGCCAAACAGATGCCACAGCTCACAGCCTGGGGAAGTTATCCAAACTGCAGCTCGGGGATGAGACCCTCAAGCAGAGTCCAACAGTCTCCCTGAGCAGAGGAGACAGGGTTCAGAGTTCAGGGACTTGAAGATGTCTAGAATTTATACAGTAGTGTAGCAAAGAGGAGAGAGCCCAGAAGTCTGCAAGGGATCGCCCTATTTGGCTGAGCACTGGTCAGAGTGTGTGCATGAGGAAACTCTCAGAAGCCAGGAAACAACCACTCCAACAAGGAGGCAGAACAATTCCTGGAGCTCATCTAGGAGCATGGTGGAAAGACTTCCTAATACCCAGACATCCAGTGGGGTCCTTCAGCAGTATGACCTCAGTAATGGGGCCAAATTACCCCTGACTAAAGACTGTTCTAGACCAGCCTAACAAACCTCAAATGCCAGCTTCTAAAGGACCCAGTTGTTTCCAGGTAATGTAATTGCATCTCAGAACAAAGTCCAAAAATATTTAAAACGAGGCAAAAGTCTTTGGCACCCCAACACATAAAATTCACAATGTCTGGTATGCAATGAAAACTGCCAACATGTAGGCAAAATCACTCAGACCTAATAAAATGACGAAGAGAATCAGTGAGTCCTAAAGGAAAATCACCCAGAAAATAGTCAGGAAATTACCCAGCAAGGACATGGCATCAGAGATCACGTTTAAGGCAAAGGCAAGTCACCAGGAGCAAACTATTCTCTCCCGGGACTTGTGACCTGAGCACATCACAGGAGAGAGTAGAGAAGATTCAGCTCACCCAGGAAGGGACAGACAAACAACCTTCTCATGATGAACCATGAAATTCCCTGGGTAGTATTTGAGAAGCAATGATAGTAGGTCAGTAATCAACTGATTGACAATGAACTGGAAGAAAAGGAAAAGAAACAGAGAAGAAAATAAATGTCTGGGGGCGCCTGGGTGGCTCAGTCGTTAATGTGTCTGCCTTTGGCTCAGGTCATGATCCCAGGGTCCTGGAATCCAGCCTTGCATCGGCTCCCTCTTCAGCAGGAAGCCTGCTTCTCTCTCTCCCACTCCCCCTGCTTCTGTTGCCTCCCTCGCTGTGTCTCTCTCTGTCAAATAAATAAATAAAATCTCTTAAAAGAAAAGAGAAAAGAAATGTCAGTGAACTTTGTTGGGAAAACTGACTTCCTTGAGGGACAGGAAGTTAAAACCAGGAGCACTGTCTCTACTGGTGCAGTCTTCCGGGTCCCCTCAACAGTTACATGTCAGTTTCTTGGTTCTGCCCCCTTTTCCTGGGTTTACTAACAATCTCCAGAGGAGGGAGCTCGGGGGTCTCTGTTCCAGGCAGAGACTTCCAGTAGCTAATTAACAGGAAGAGCCTTCAAAAAAGGAGTTAATGTGATAAGAGCAGAGGAATCAGGATATAACAGATGTTTTGTTCTCATTACAATTTTCATCTTACAAATATAGAAACTTCCAGACTCAGAAGTGAGGACTCTTCAGTACATCAAGTCAATAATGCCTTCAGGGACTCCCTGAATAGAATCCTCTTATGTGTGGGTAGAAATTTTCAACCACTTACAGCACCTCTGTGACCAACTCCTAGGAATATAAAATATTTAGCTTTTCTCCCTGCCTTTTTCACTTCATTAAAAAAAAAAAAATGTCTTCTAAAGGAAATAGATAGCTTAAGCTGTCTGTAAGACATTGATGAAGAGGTCTTTCCACTCACATTTAGCCTGGCACTTCATTTACTACCTGTGCCAGAGGGGTGGGAGGAAGCTCATTATTAAATCTGTGAACTATTAGAAAAGGAATCCACTCCACCTCCAGGATATTTAGTTCAAATAAACAAGTAACAAGTGAGGTGAGTGGAAAGACAGGGCAGATTCAGTTGAGACAGTAACATTTTGTATCTCATTGGTATTAAAGTGTTTTTCTGTTTTGTTTTGTTTTGTTTGTTTGTTTTTAAAGATTTTATTTATTTATTTGACAGACAGATATCACAAGTAGGCAGAGAGGCAGGCAGAGAGAGAGAGGGGGAAGCAGGCTCCCTGCTGAGCAGAGAGCCTGATGTGGGGCTCGATCCCAGGACTCTAGGATCATGACCCGAGCCAAAGGCAGAGGCTTTAACCCACTGAGCCACCCAGGTGCCCCAGTATTAAAGTGTTTTTAAAGAGCCTCCTCAGACATGGATTACAAGGATAGATAAAAAGGTCAATACAGGGGTGCCCGGGAGGCTCAGTGGGTTAAGCCACTGCCTTTGGCTCAGGTCATGATTCTAGGGTCCTGGGATGGAGTCCCACATCGGGCTCCTTGCTCAGCAGGGAGCCTGTTTCTCTCTCTGCCCCTCCCTGCCACTCTGCCTGCTTGTGCATGCTCTCTCTCTCTGACATAAAAATAAATAAAATCTTTAAAAAAAAATTAAAATAAATAAAAGGTCAATACACTCCAGTGGTGCACTCTACTGGGGAATTTTGTCAAGTAATTAGGCCAAGTCATTGGCTCACAGTCCAAAATACTGTCTCGCCCCTGTGAGTTTCTGAGGACAGAAAATTGTGTGGCTGGTTTTATGTAGCCCTGCTTCCTATTTATCTTATATTAGTATCTAAAACTTCAATTTCTATTCCTCTTATTTTACATCATCTGTAATGGTAGAATGAAAGTAATTATTGTTCCCCGGGGCCTAGTTATTTGCTAACATTTCACAGTAGTTTTGTATAGTCCAAGTAATAAATCCTTCACGGCAATGATCAAGCCCTGTCTCTCCAGCTATTTGAAGTGATTTCTCCTCAACTGCATAATCTTTAGTTATGACAACACCCACAAAATGAAACAAGAAGGGGCAGGTTGTCCTGTCTGCAACACACAGAGCAGCTGATTGGAGTGTGTGAATTAATCTGTGATTCTGTTATTTGTTCTTATACCAACAGTGATAGGGCTACAGAAAAAATGGTTTTGCTCTTATGGGGGAATAAGCAGCATTCCCTACATCATATAAGGGACAAACCATGGAACTGTTATTTTACAGGGCTGGATGTTCAATTCAATTTCATAATTCCTGAATACCTATGAAACGCCAAACACTGTGCCAGGTCCTGGGGAAGAGGAAGGTTGGGTGAACACAGTGACTGCCTGCAAAAGGGAGTCAGCCTTGTAATGCAGACTCTGAATAAAGAAATAATTACAAGGCACTACATGTAAAATTTTAAAATTATGTGCAAGATCAAGGCCAGGAGAGATGAGAGGTATATGACTCCACCTGAGAGAAGGGAAGCATCTCAGAGTACATTAAATTGATCTTTGAAATTTTAAAAAAAAAAATTACAAAATGGTTAAGTGTGTTTGGTGGGGGGGCTGCTCGAATTCTGGACAAAGGAACAAGATATAAAAAAATGCAAGGATGTGGAAGAACTCAACCCGTTCGGGAATCTAGAAATGCTCAACACGGATAAAACTAAGAAGGTTGCTGCTCAGGAGAGACAGGTGGGAAGAGAACAAAAGGATGTGTGACTGGAAGAGGGCTGGAGGGGCCAATCATGAAAGACCTTGCCTGTCTTCCTCAAAAAGTCATGGGGCACCATTAAGCATTTTCTGCAGAGGAGTAACCTGACCAGAGTTGTATTTTAGAGACAATTCCGGCAACACTGTGGATAGAGAAGGGAGGCAGGGCAAGATGAGAGTCAGAAAGCCAGGAGGGAGCTGAATTCAACAACTAGGGAGAGACCTAAGGGCCTGAACTAAAGGGCAATAGAAGATAAGGGAAGGAGTGGATGGCGAGATCTTTAGGGGTCAGGATCTAAACAACGCGGTTGGACCCTAGGGGTTAGAGAAGAAATTCAATGGTAATGTGCACATTTCCAGCTTAGGCTGCTGCAGAGTGTTCAGTGATACTCCCACAACTGGAGACAAACCAGAATATATTCTACCAGCCTTCAAGCAGGACACCCAGGTGGAAATGTTTGGCAGCAGGTGGAAGATGTCAGGACAGGATGTATAAATCTGGAAGTCTATGTTATGGGAGAGAGTGGAAAGCATTGAGAGTGTATAAAGACACATAGGTAGAGGGTCTAGAATAAAAATAAACAGTCAGATCGACGTTAGGGAAGGGATGTGCTATGGTGAGCACTGTGAATTGTGCAAGACTGATGAATCACAGACCTGTACCCCTGAAGCAAATAATACATTATATGTTAATTTTTTTTTAATTGCAGAAAAAAAAAAGTCAATGACAACTCCATGGGAACCTCAAGATTAAAAGATGTAAATGAAAGAAGAGAAACTAAGAGTCTCATGCCCTTAGCTCCCAAGGATGTATTTTATGAGGCAGTTAAAATAAAAACATATGTATATTTATGTGCATATATGTATTTCTGTGAATTCATAGATGTAACCAAATTCTCAAAAGAGGATACTTCACCTGACAAAAAATTAAGAGCTATTCATCCAAGAAGATTGAGTCATAGCAAAAGAATAAGGAGAGAGTAGGAAATGTCACAGTAGTCAAAGAAATTCAACTTTTTTCTCCCAAAAAATAATTTTAGGAGATAATTAAACTATGACCCTCCAGCGGAAAAACTTTAGAACAAGGGACATGAATAAAAGCACAGAAGCTGCCTACCATTGTGACATTTTCTTTCTACTCTACTTCAAGTTCATATAATTAGAAAGGGAAAAGGTGATTGCCCAGTACTCACCTGGACTGAGTCTGAGCAAAATGAAAAATGCATGAACACAGGATGTGTTGCCTTTAAAAAATGAAGAGCCTGACATCATATTTAAAAAAAAAACAAAACTAGAAATCTTTGCAGATGCTACAAAAGTGACTATATTGCACTTCCTACGCCCCCAATTCTATTCAATCTCTAAACTGCTTGAATAGTTGTTATTTTTTTTCCCTTCTCTTGGTCCACCCTGGAGGTCCCTTGCCATCTTTAAATAAAATGAACAATGTCCTTTCCTGGCTTTCAGTCCTGCCAGCTCGTTCTTGCTAACAGAGAGATCAAGATGCAAAGCACAATTTTTCCTTACATTTCTTTCCATTTTCACTATATTTATGTAGCTCAATTAAAAAGATAAAACGATTGGTATTTGATATTTCAAAAGGAGGGGGAGCTGGAGCAGGACAAGATTCAGGGTTTAGGGGCTATGAATCTCTCTCAGCCATCTGTCTGTCCCTCTATAATTCTCTAACCTCCTACCCAGATTACTCTGGAAATATTCCTGCCCTTATGACCTCCCACTAGAATATAAACTACGTGAAGAGAAGGGTTTTCTGTGTTTTGTTCACTGTTTATTCCTAGCCACTAGACCAGGGCTTGGTACATAGTAGATGGTCAACAATATATGTTGAGTAAGTAAATGATTAATCTTAGGCTCCCATCTGAAAGAAATTTATCCCCAAGAAAAAATCCTGCCATGATAATGCCTTATAACCGTGGAGTTCTTTGCGTGCTTTGAAATTTTGCTTCTTGCTCTTCTTTGGCATGAGAGTTTTTACCCCATTCAGGTCTTTCTCATGGATTTGAGGTTGGCTCAGCCTGCCCACTGGACTGCCCAGACACAGATCCTATTAGAGGGTTGGGGCTGTGGCCCATTATAGGCAAAGCAATCTCAAAGGTTCTGTCCACACACAGCACAGGCATCCTCCCCATATTGACTCGGGAGTATCTCTTGTCTACTGGAACTACGGGCAGATGTCCACATCTAGCTGCAGCCCAGGTCATGGGGCATAATTAGGTCTGCGCCAATTTCCCAGCAATGTTAGCCTGACAGGGTTTGGATGTGTTCTTGACTAGACTTGGAAGCCCTTGTACAGTGCCAAGGTCAGAGGACTGCACGGATTGTCCCCACTCATCACTGTCCGTTCCTCGTCCCCTGGGCCTTCTTTTGTTCTTCAGCTTGTACATGTAATTTATAATTTTAAAAGCATGTTTTTAAGTATTTCTGTCTGTGGAGTAGAGTGGAGAGGAATACCCAATACACCATCTTGATTGGAAGTCGCCATAACTTTCCAAAGCTCAAAAAAAGGGTGGAGGGGAGTAGTTAATTTCCTTTTCTCTTTGAAATTCCTTAGTGAAAGGTACCTATCTGTATTACCTGCATTAGCCTCCTTTTTGAGAGGCAGGTTTTATTTGGTTTTCTTTTTTTTTTTTCCCAGAAAATTGTAATCAATGAATTGTTTTAATGGTAAACTCTCCTTGCATGCCTGGAATCAACTGGATTGATAAGGTATTTTTTTTTAAGATTTTATTTATTTATTTGACAGAGAGAAATCACAACTAGGCAGAGAGGCAGGCAGAGAGAGAGGAGGAAGCAGGCTCCCTGCTGAGCAGAGAACCCGATGCTGGGCTCAATCCCAGAACCCTGGGATCATGACCTGAGCCGAAGGCAGAGGCTTTAACCCACTGAGCCACCCAGGTGCCCGATACGGTATTTTTTTGACAAATACTTCTATAACACTGTGTCAGTGCTTTACAAAGATTAACTCATTTAACAATTAGGGTAGAGTGCTTTCAAAGATGACTACAACAATTCTTCCCATCTCTGCATGTACATCCCTTTTACAATGTGGTACTGTCATCCTCTCTAATGAGAGATAGTGTCTTTCTCTATCCCTTAAAACTTGGCCACCTTATGACTTGCTTTGACCAACAAAATGCCACAGGACATCTCCTGACTTCCAAATCTAGGCCTCCAAAGATCTTGTAGTTTCTGCTCTTACTCTCTTTCTGCCCTTAAAGATGAGAAACCACATGAGAGAGAGACCCAGCAGACACCCAGCACCAACTGCCAGACATGTGACAGAGAACATCTTGGGCCTCCTAACTCCAGGTGAGCCACCAGAAGCCTACAGCTACATGAATGACTATAGCCAGACTCACGAGAGAGCTGTCCAGTTGATGCTGGCACAAACTGCCAACCCATTGAATCAGCAGCTTATAAGTGATTATTGACTTAAGACTTGAAAATTTGGGTGGTATGGTGTAAATGAAACATCAGATTAATGACATAATTATTATTCAAATACTACTGCATTCAATATGTCAGTATTTTATTTAATATTTTTAGACTATGCTCCTAAATGAGATTGGTCCAGAGTTTTCCTTGTTGTAGTATATCCTTCTTTAGTTTGATATTACAATTTATTACTCATGAAATCAAAGAAGTAATTTCCAACAGCTATGCTCTGAAATAGTTTAATAGCATAGAATTATCTATTCCTTAAAAAGTTGTTAGAACTTACCCATAAAATTATCTGGGCCTGGTGGCTTGATTCACCATATGTATTTTACTAACTTTACAAGTTATTTTCAATTTATTCTTTACCTGTTCATCTATTCACTTACTTAATATATATGAAAACAATGAGGTTTTCCATTTCTTAGACTGTTGAAATACCGAAAATATTGATATTTTTATTTACATAAAGAACTAAAAAAGAAAAGCTGAAGTTATGACATTTTTCTTGCAATCAATTGTCTTAATGCTCATTAAAAGAATTTAAGCAAGTCATATTTCAAATACAGTAACTTCATAAATAATGAGCTAATCTAGGCCTGTTAAGTGTTACTTTTAAATCCACCAGTAGGTAGTGCTCTAATATTAAATCATATAATCATACCTCTTTGTTCCTTGAACTAATCTCAATTTGTATGTTCAAAGTAACAAACTATATGCATTCTAAAATCAAAACTGAAACCAAGATGACATTTTTAAATACTTTATGAAGGTATACTATCCAGGTCAACATTAAAATGAAGTATTATAAAAATAAATACCTATCAAAGAAAGATACATGAATAAAAAACAACTCACCAAAAACTATGAATATATTATGCATTTTAAAGGAAACAATTTAAATATATAAAGTATAAAATTGGTTAAATAAATTACAATACATTCATACAATAGAATAATATGAAGCCACTAAAATTTCTGTATTTGAAGATTTTTCTAATGATATGGAGAAATGCTCAGGGAAAAACATGCAATAAAATTAATTTTGCATAATTTTTATAAAAATTACACACACAGAATAAAAACCTAGAAATACATCAACATGTTGATATTGTTTGCGTCTGGATGGTGAGGTTACAGATGGGTTTTTTTTTTAAAGATTTTATTTATTTATTTGACAGAGATCACAAGTAGGCAGAGAGGCAGGCAGAGAGAGAGGGGGAAGCAGGTTCCCTGCTGAGCAGAGAGCCCGATGTGGGGCTCGATCCCAGGACCCTGAGATCATGACCTGAGCCGAAGGCAGAGGCTTAACCCACTGAGCCACCCAGGCGCCCCTACAGGTGGGTTTTTAATATTTTTTTTTCAAGTCTAAATTCTCTGCAAGAAGACTGATTTGCTTTGATAATCAAAGGAAAATTTTTATGTAGAATATGATTGGCATTCTTGTTAGAGTTGTATTTCATTAATAGTAAATAAATACAAAAATAATGAATGATAGAGGCAGTGATCTTCTTACTTAAAGTCCTGCCCTGGGATCTGTTTTTTCATGGTACTATAAAAATTCAAGCTTCAGTACTTCCTCTTTCCCCTCAGTTTCAGTTATATGATATGACTAAATTCTGGAGACCTAGTATACAGCAATGTGACTACAGTTTAATGGTATTGCATTATATATTTGAAAGCTGTAGTGATAGTGATCTTAAAATTTCTCAACACACACAAAACAACGAT
Organism: Meles meles; assembly: GCF_922984935.1. Classification (NCBI taxonomy): domain Eukaryota; kingdom Metazoa; phylum Chordata; class Mammalia; order Carnivora; family Mustelidae; genus Meles; species Meles meles. The sequence goes on from NC_060070.1 coordinate 32,157,762, forward strand.
AACTATGTGAGGTGACAAATGTGTTAACTAACCTCATTGTAGTAGCCATTAGGCAATATACACATATATCATAATCATCATGTTATACAGATTCAATTTGCACAATGCTATATGTCATTTAATCTGAATAAAGCTGGAAAAATAATTTTTTTAATATTTTATTTATTTGACAGAGAGAAGTCACAACTAGGCAGAGAGGCAGGCAGAGAGAGGAGGAAGCAGGCTCCCTGCTGAGCAGAGAGCCCGATGCTTGGCTCAATCCCAGGACCCTGGGATCATGACCTGAGCCGAAGGCAGAGGCTTTAACCCACTGAGCCACCCAGGCGCCCCTGGAAAAATAATTTTTAAAAAGGAGAAAAAGGGCATTCTTTGCTACAATCCATGTTCACTAATAGATGTTAAGAAGTTCCCTCTTTCCTCCTTTAAGTGTGGCTCCCTTGTCCCTCAGAATGCATGAATGGATTGGTATGCACACAAAGCATTCATGTTGGGAGACGATCTCTAGGTTTCCTTCTAAATGGGAAGAAAGAAGTCTCTGTGACCTGAGTTGCTAGGGCCATGGTTGGCAATGGAGAAGGACCCTGGCACCTTCAGGCCAGGCTACAAAATCTGACTGTGGCCTGCTGCAGTGTTTCAGCAGCTGGTCAAGCTGAATTGAGCAGATCAAGATTCCTGAGGTTTCTTTTATCATTTTGTCTTATACTTTTTTTAAATGTTATGTTATTATTTACAAGGCCTTAGTGAGAAACCACTGCATTTGTGTTTTATCCTTTGTCACTTTGATGCATACTCTTTGGTTTCTTTTGAGAGCAGGGATGGGCAGATGCTGTAGGCCCTGCTCTCTGGGACCAGGGCTGGGGGAGGGGAATAACGAGGACACCACAGGTCATGCACTCGTCCTCAGTAAAGATGAAACGCTTGAAAGGATGAGAATGTGTAAGGCACAATCACACCACATGACAGCTTAAGTGGGAAAGTGGCCATCGTCAAAAACACGTGCTTAGTTTTACTTTCCTCATCACTTCTTTCAAAGTGTAATTGACATGGAATAAAATTGGTCAATTTAAAATGTATATTTGATGAGTTTCGGCAGCTGTATATAGTTGTATAACCAACACCACGATCAGGCTGTAGAACATTTCCGTCATTCATAGTTTCCTCAGACACTTTAAAGTCAACCCCCTTCTCCTGTATTTCACGTTTCAGATGAATACAATAACAACATACCCAAGACAAAAGTTGTGACTCATGATTGACAGGGACAAAGGCACTCCACGGGAATAATGCAGTATTTGAACCTGAGAGTGTTCCAAAGCCACCAGGTTACCATACATATGGAGACTAGATTACTTCAAGTTTTCCAATAGCAGAGAAAAGGGGGACCATGGAAGAAAATGAAAAACTGAACAACACAGAGAAGATGGGAGCACAGCGGAAAACTGAATAAAAAAGAGAGGACAGGTAAGAATAAGAAAAGAGTAAAGCAGAACACAAGTACATATTTTTCTTTTGTTTCTACATTTTCTAAAATAATCCAAATCATGAGATTGCTGAGGAGGGGGGGAGAAAACCATTAAAAATAGAGTGAAAACTAGAATAGGGGTTAGAATGAAGAGAAATGAAGGGGGAATCCAGATTTTTTAGCTGTTCTCATTTAAACTGTAAGCCAGTCTATTTCCCATGCACATCTAGCTGGGCCATGTTTTGAAATAGTCAACATTTGCTTCGGAGCCCCCATTCCAGGGTTTCCCGTTCTTTATTGAGTTTGTGTGTGTCCCCGGAAAACTTTCAAATACCCTGGTTTTAATCAGCAGACTCGAAAAGACGAATCTGCCCCCAGGGTGTTCCTGCAGGCTCAGGTGACCAGCAGGAGAGAATTATTTGAGGGTGAAAGTTAGTTCCCTGACCCCACCTGGGCCCAGGGTTCTTACATCCTCCAGAGGTAAGGAAGTCCTTGACAACACACATTCTTTCTTTTGCACCTGCATGACTCAAAGGCCTCCTGTCTCTCACTTAGAGGGAACTACAGGCTATCCCACCCAATCAGCTGTCTTTGACTGACAAACATCATCATAAACATGTCTCCTTGATTACAGCAAAAAAATAATTTTAAAATTGACCAACATTCTCTTCTCTATGAAGGCCTTACAGTACCTGAGGGTCCCTTGGCATGTTGAATGACTCCTTACTTCTTTCCAAGCCATTCTTCCCACTGTTGCCATCATACTTCTCTCACTTTGGAAACTCATGAAATTTCTAGGTTGCACGGATTCCTGATGCAATAGTCCACCATTGTACTTTCCTCACCTTCGACATTTCTCCCATCCCCTAGACTCTCCTGTTTCCATTCATCAGCTTGACTTCTACCCCATCACCAGCCCTGCTCCCATGCCAGAAAATCAGGCGGCTAATGAAGGCTAAGGTGTTCTTGGTTGGAATGGTGGATATTCCTACCAGGTAACACCTGCACTTTAACAGGGACTGGTCAGGGTGCCCGAGATTCGCATAAAGCTATTTCTCAACAAGGATGATTTTGCTCCCAGGGAACATTTAACAATGTCTGGAGACTTGGTTGTTCACATTTGGGAGATGGCTACTGGTATATCAGTAGAGGCCAAGAATGCTGTCAAACACTCTACAATGTACAGCACAGTCCCCACAACAAAGGATCTGGCCCAGACTGTCAACGGTTACAAGACTGAGGCACCAGGCCTTAAAGGAATAACTTGCCCATTGGAGATTAGAAGACTGTGTCGGGCAGGCAAAAGGAAATATTTTAAGGCAGTTGAGGTTCATGGCATTCTTCAATTAACACGGAACTGGAACTCCTGGAACTCCTTTCAATAGTGGCACAGCCCAGAATCGACCATTGTCGCTTTTCAGTATGAAAAAATAGCCTTTGAGTCACCTGAGCACACCTCACAGTCCCACCAGCCACCTGAATCCAGAAGTCATCCCAGATATTAACAATACTATAACACAACTGTTTCTAAAAACGTTTTTCCTCAGAAACATATGGACACAAACCCTTTTGTAGCGTCTCAAGTTTGAACACAGGACCAACACCAACCTCTTTCTCCCGCCTATTATCAGCCTATTTGTCTGAGTTGCTATTTTTCTGAGCATGTGATTCATTTCACACTAAACCTCTCTGTTTTGCAAGGGATAGTATAATGCGTTTCTATTCTACAAACTGAAAAGGCATACTACCAATCTCCCAAATAGATTTTTGTCCTAAGCCGGAAGATCACGTATTTTGCAAATACATTTACACTAAAACTGAGGACCATAAGTCATTTCTTGACCTGAAGCTGACGAGGTGCATTTACACTTCAAACCTGTGTTGAAAAACCTGACAGCATCATTTGATGTTTACATGAAAACGGACTTCAAAGACTACACTATGTTCCTGTTCATTCTGTGGGCACAGACTTCCAGCAGAACATGATTATGCCTCTGATTACCTATGCCCATTGTCATGGCAGTTCCATCGAAAGCTTTTTTAGAATTTAATAATTGCCTTTTGTTGACCAGGATAATAGTGCCAAGGGCCTACAGCGCACGTGAAGCAACCACACACAATACCCACAAGTAAGTGGCCAGGGTAATTGAAAAATAGACTAAATCCACTGGACTTTTGTAATGGAATAAACTATGAATAGAAGAACAAAATGTCATCAATGGCTGGATGTGTATTGTTACTTTGAAGCTTTTCCCAGCAACCACCATCATCAGATCACAGCAGAAGCTAACACCCACTACTTTAAATAATTATTGGATTATTTTTTCTCATTATTTATCATTCAGACTGTTCCGAACACCACCCCACTTGATGTTATAATTAGTTCTCTGATAAACCTTTTGCAAAATAAATGGTTCCACTTTTGAGGTAATAGAGGTATGAAACGGGGGTACATATGGCAGGGGAGACAATATGGTCTCCATTTCATGGGCCAGGAAATGAAGCTGAAAAACGACCATGGATCCAACAAATCAAGTTTCTCAAATTTGCTTGGAAATTATGAAATTAATAATATACACATGCAAGGAACATTATCACCAAACATGTTTACTAACATTTTATATTTGGATTCCCATGAAGATGAAGGAGTCAATTAATAAATATTACATATGTTAACTGAGATGAGCACATACAAGCAAATAAACTTACCTCCTTTTGGTCATAATGAGTAGATTTATTCTTCAAAGCACTATTTCTGAAAGAGATATAAGGGAGAAAATGAAGTCACCAGGTATCAGAGTTACTGGATAAAACATTAACACTGGGAGAAGCTTTAAAAATAATACATCTTACCGGCACAGATGAGAAACCTAAGCCCCAGAGATACTAATCAATTTTCTTAAGTTCATACAGCTAGAAAGGGGCAGAATTTTGTTTCCAAATACTTAAGAGGGCTATGTTGAATCCATAAGACCATAGGAAAATGAAAGTTAAAATTGCCAAAGTGTACTCTACTAAAAATAAACGCCATGGAGTTGTACTGACTGTGAAGTTAGCTCCTGATGAGGTCAGAAATACAAGCAGTCAAGTCAGAATTCTAAGCCAAAGAAACAACCAAAAGACACCAGAGTAGAAAGGACAGGGTTCAGGGCTAAGCCAGATAGAACCAAACAGAGAACATACTTCTGAACCAAAGTACATAGAAAACTTTGCATATCTGACCACTTCAAGATGCTTCCTACTTCCTGGGATCTAGACAGACAATTAAACCAGGAGGCCCAGCAACCCACCAGAAACGGGCAATCCTCCAAAAAAATTGTCTGGCTCCATGAAGTTCACACCAGAAGGCTTGGGCCATCGTTGTGTTTTTCCCCCCATGAAGAAGCACTTGAATTGGGATTCTCAGGATCATACGGTGAAATGTGAAAACATGAAGACTGACAAACACATTTTTATAACAACTGAACAACAATGGACATGGCTGAGATCTTCCCTCAACAAGGGCAGAGTTTAGCTTCATTTTGGGGAAGATCCAAGTTAAAGCAAGTTCAATTCAGTACAACAAATGTATGATAAATAACTGTGTGGGACACTTAACATATGAAGATGAAGGTAACTTCCTCTTCATCCTCAGAAATGGATATTCACTGAAGAAATCTCCATTTTAGGGTGCCCTGGAGGCTCAGATGGTTAGGCGTCTGCTTTCGGTTCAGGTCATGATCCTGGGGTCAAGTCCCACATCAGGTTCCCTGCTCCTTGGGGAGCCTGCTTCTCCTGCTTCTCTTTCTCTCTCTCTCTCTCTCTCTCTGTCTCTCATGAATAAATAAATAAAATCTTTTTAAAAAAAAAAAAAGGAAATTTCCATTTCAAGGAAGAGTTTCATGAAGAATAACTTTTTTAAAGATTTTATTTATTTATTTGACAGAGAGAAAGCACAAGCAAGAGGAGTGGCAGAGGGAGAGAGAGAAGCAGACTCCCTGCTGAGCAGGGAGCCTGGGGCTTAATTCGAGGACCCTAGGATCATGACCTGAACCGAAGGCAGACACTTAACCTACTGAGCTACCGAGGTGCCCCATGAAGAATAACTATTATGGTTCAAACTAAATGTCTGTATCTTACAAGACTGCTTCTAGGTTGTGGAGGTTTTTAAAAGTAAGACTAAATTCATGGACCCATGAGAAGCATGTGATTTACAAATGAAGATCTAGAACAGGACTGAGAAAGTGTACTTACGTATTTTCTTATTATCCATTCAGTACAGAAGAGTTTTCATAATGTCTATTCAGCATCTCTTCTTATTCAAGCGCAGGAACTCTCTCTCTGTTCTTTATTGTCAAATCTACCAATGCTGACTAATTTTATGTCTCCCACTGAGAAAAAATTAACACCATTGCCATTACTCGCAGTAACATGGCTTTTCAGAACATACTTGCATTGAAACAATATAGATCTTGTCCCTGCAGTTTCCTAATACCGCTAACCAATGCTGGTTGCACCCCCCACACATGACGGTGCTTCATTTACCCTGCCGCCTATGACTACTGGCTTCTAATGACTCTCTTAAAATTGTTACTATGCCTTATCGACAATAACCACAAATGCAAGCCTTACTCAGAATATACAAAAAAAATTCATCTTCTGGCCATGAAAAATTTACTGTTCAGAATTTTATAGGATACAGGTAAAACAGCATATCTTCTAATCCCATCTTCTCTTAGCTTTTTAGGTCATGATCACTACATTCTAAGAGTGTGACCTCTTTCAAACTGTCCTCCTGCCTTCCGTATATGCCACCTGCGAGAAGGATAAGCAAAGGACACTTGGAAAAAGCATAAAGAATGGCTCCAGTTGCTCAAAGAAATCTGTCCCTCATCTGATAAGGTTTACAGTAAACTTGGAAGAGCAACATCATGGAATCAACCTTAGAGGCAAGAAAGGATGTTGGCTGAAGACCTATTAGCATTGCAGAGTTACAATCTTGAAAAGGCATAGGCAAGGTCACCCCAAAAGAACCAGCTGACAGGCAGCATAAAGCCTACAGAGGAAGTAGGGCCAAAACCTGAGTGCCAGGCTCAGAGAATAGATAGGATACAGGATACATTGCCACCCCTCCACCACCCTCACTTTCAGGTGATGTGCCAGAAGGCAGCCCTACAACCAGAACACAGATTGGGGCTGACACATGGACCCATACATGCCTAAAGATTGGCAGTTGGTTATCAGTAGTCTAGAATCTTGAACTCATTCTGTGTCCACATGGCACTACCCTGCAAAGAAATACCAGACCAGCTAAAGGGAAAAGGCAAGTGAATTTCTTCCCAGCTGAGACAGAAGCCCCACCCACCCCCCCAAAAACAGGACCTGGGGTGACCTGCTAGGCTCGAGTCCTAGAGCTCCTCTGGACATCTAGTCAACCTCATACATGGATGGTACAGGGAGAGGGAGTAGTGAGTTATAGAGTGTCCCGAAGTGAAAAATGGGACAGGGCCACGCATCAGTCTGGGCAAGGACACCCTGCCCAGATGGAACTAAAGGAAGACTTAGGAAAATTCCAGAAAGACAGTCCTCCTGAGATCCATAGTCCAGGGCAGGAACACCATTTTCCCAGGTCTAAATATGGAGTATCGTACTAGGTATCTTACTAGGACTTCTCACTTACAGAAAAACTTGAGACTGTCTAATGAATACGAAGCTTTTCTTAAAGAGCTGTGATTTATTCTCATGATATCCTAACTAGGGATTGGGGATAATATCATCCAGTAATATCCGAGTCTTTTAAAAAAGTGTTTTCTCTTCTATGAAAATCCCTTCTTTTTTTTAATTTTAGGGTAGAATTAAAACTAAAATTGAAAAAAAAAATGACTGAGGTTACCTTGAAGTTAAATAGATGGAATGAAATCTTAGCTGTTTCATACAGGTTACAGTTTGGGGGAGTTTTATTCACTTCACTGAATCTTTTTCCTTATCTGTAAAATGGGGATAATATTTTTCCTTCACAGATTCATGAGAATTAAATAAATGTCCATGAACACACCTTACCCAGTCCCTACCACACAAAGATCCATAACTGTCGAGTTCTATTTTCTCTTCTTTATAGAAGAGGGATTTTAATGAATAAAACAATATAAAGCCAAAATTAGTATTCATGTCACATTCAATTTTGTCCCTAGCATGTGTCCCATTTGTTTTTCCATGTGTTGGTTCCTCACAATACTAATTAGGTCACATCAAATGTGCCGTAATTGACCATGGCACTTGTGCAGGTTTACATTTTCACACACAAAAACTGAAAATAAATTAATAACCAGCAATTTTGACGATTATGGTCAATTAATTTGTCAACATAACATTTGACATATATGCTTTCTGTTTAAAAATAAAAACTGTCTATTAAGATGCAGATTAGCAACCGACTATGAAGTTCTCATACCTTTCATATGCAAAAGGAACTAGAGATAAAAAGCATAAATATCACAGTGGTATAATCTAAACTTTTATGCTTCATTCCCCCCCACAAAAAACCCTGTCACTTCTCAATAAGAAATCAAGTAGTTATTGTGTATTTTAATTGAAATTATTTGTAATACAAATACATTTGTAATAGAAATGAACTATAAGAAAATACATAAGGGATGGGGATTGAGAGGAAATATGACAAAATGACAAATATGACATTGAGATATTTACCTTAATTATACAATTTATTAATAAAAATATTAAAAATCCAAGAGAGGAAAATGAACAAAAGACACAGATAACTAACATCAGCAAATACAAAGCTTGCTTAAAAACATACTACGCTAGTCAATTCAGTTATCAAAGAATTATAGTTGAAAACTAGAGATACTATTACTAAACTATTAAATTAAATTTATTTTTAAAATTTTGAGGGTATGGTATAAGTGGCTATCTCATAATCAGTTTGGAAATTAACAATATTTGAAACTGCTTCAAGGGTATATAACTATTGATATAATGATTCTACTTCTAAGAATGTATCTTACAAAATAATCCAAAACATGGAAAAGGCTATTTACATAAAATTAGGTGCCCATTATATTTTATACAAAATAAATTAGAAAGAACCTAAATATTAAGTCGTAGGAATATATTTATGTATATTATAGTACAACCATTCTGTTGCATTACTAACATTAATGATATTTTGCAAAAAGTAGGAAATAACCTAGAAAATAACCAGAAATGTTTGATTGAAAAAAGCAAAATACAGAAGTGTATATTTGCTTCCATTTCCATTAAATTCATAAAATATATATGACACAGTAGAGATATGCTCTATGAAGTAAAAAGATTAGGTTATAAATGGTATATTCAGTAACCTTAATTTATATTATATTTCATATGTGTATTATTTTATTTGAACTTTTATTTTCCAACTTTTCTACAATGCATTGACATTATTTTGAGATCAAAAAAATAAATTATTTTAAAATATGAATAGAAAAAATTAGAAATAGCCCCAAAATACCAGTGTTGGTTTTAGGGAGATAGGGTTCAATTTTTTTTAATATATATCAATACTTCATGATGATGCTGAATCTCAACAATGGATATGTGTCCCTCTGAAGCCCAGCAGCCTCCTGGGAGAAGCAGAGCTTCCCTGCAGTTCTGACCTACCCAAGCCACAGCAGACTCACTACATACTGCACCCAGTGGGATGGCCTGTCTCTCAGGCCCAGAGGAAGGGAATCAAATGTCTTTTTCCATTACCATCCACAGGGCCAGATGGAGACAAGGCTGAGTGTGTCTATGAGAGATTTTAAGCTAGTTAATAAGTATACCAGATATAAGAAACTTTTTTGAAATATAATGGCAAAAAATATAAGAAAAGGTTAATTAAGTAAAAGGTAAAATAATCCAAAGACAATTACCATGTACACTAGCTTCTACATACTGGGCTTAAACATACCCACTTTTAAATTGTGTGATTTAATGATGCTAAAAATAAGCCCAGTTAATGAATCTCCATAATAACTAATTCTTGGTAATAAAAAATGAAATAAAAATAACAGATACTCTTATGACCTTTTCCACTGATCTCCACCAGTACTACAACAGAGCACCAGTAGCCACGCTAAACTTGGCCATGAGTTACTATCAGGTCCCAGGAACAAACCCAACACTGTTACCACAGGTATTTTGAAAAGCATGAGCTTAATACTGTGTAGCTGACACCATGAATCTGAAGCAGAACTGTCATTAGCGCTACCATATACCTGTTACAGAGACTATTTGGCACACATATGTGGAAAGTCTACTTGTATGGTTATTTACTGTGTACCACGTTCTTCAATTGCATTATTTCACTTCATATTCCAAACTCCCTGAGTGTTCATGCATGATACCCATTTTGCAAGCAAGAAAAGTGAGGCTTAGATAGGACAAATTAACCAGAATTCAGCCTAAGAGTATGGAGCTAAGATTTGAATTTAACCAAGGACACCCAGCTCCAGAGCTCTTACTCTCAGCCACAATGACAAAATACCTTGATTTTTTTTTTACCAGAAATTAGCCTTTATTAAAGATCTAGACAGGGATAAAACATATATCTAGCCTCAGTACTCATTGAAAGATATGCTGATAAACATCAGAATCTTTATTCCAAAATACTTATGAATATACACACTCTAGCCAATTACACTAAGTACTATTTCCCAAAAATGTACATTTTCCAAAAATACACTATTTCCCAAAAATGTGTCCGCTTATAATGTTTCCTCCATCTGGAACACTTTACCTTTCACAACATCTAACTAAACCCTGATCATCTTTCAAAGCAATTTTCAAATATCCCCTCTTATAAGTTAGCTATAGTATTTTATTTGTACCATTTGACAGTTCATATTTTGTTTGTACCATTTGTTATATTCTGCTTTGTATTTTAATTATGCTTCTTATTCGAACAAGAGCTATGTCTTCTTCATGTTTGTATCCTCAGAGCACCTAACATCTGTTACCACTCCTCCACTGACAAGCAAGACCCATATTCCCACCAAACAAATCTTAATGGCAAGGTGTAAAAAAATATCAAATGTTTCCAAGTAAATTAACTGTATCAAAGAGAAAACTCAAGAATATTTAGTGGGAAATAAAAAAATGTCCAGCATCATAAGGTAATAGCTACAGTGTCAGGCACTCAATCAAAAATTGTCATGCTTTTTTTCTTTTTACTTTTTTTATTGTGTTATGTTAGTCACCATACAATACATCATATAAAAATTGCCATATGTACAAATAAAGAGAAAAACAGAATCCAGCAACACATTAAAAAAAAAATCATTCACCACAATCAAGTGGGATTTATGCCTGGAATACAGGCGTGGTTCAGTATTCAAAAATCAGTCAATGTGATATATCACATCAGTAAGAGAAAAGATAAAAATCATATGATCATTTCAACAGATGCAGAAAAAGCATTTGACAAAGTACTACATACATTCATGATAAAAAAAATCCTCAACAAACAATATTTAGAGGGATATCTCAACATCATAAAGTCCTTATATGAAAAACCCACAGCTAACATTATACTCAATGGGGAATAACTAAGAGCTTTACCCCTAAGGTCAGGAACAAGACAAGGATGTCCACTCTCACCACTTTTATTCAATCAACATAGTTCTGGAAGGCCTAACCACAGCAGTCAGAAAACAAAAAGAAATAAAAGGTATCCAAATTGGTAAGTAAGAGGTCAAACTTTCACTATTTGCAGATAACATGAAACTATATATAGAAAACCCTAAAGACTTCACCAAAAAAAACCACTAAACTGATAAATGAATTCAATAAGTTTACAGGATAAAAAAATCAACGTATAAAAATCTGTTGCCTTTTTATATACTAATAATGAAGTAGCAGAAAGAGAAATTAAGACAATAATCCCATTTATAATTGCACCAAAAATAATAAATACCTAGGAATAAACTTAACCAAAGAGGAGAACCTGTACTCTGAAATCTATAAAACACTGATTAAAGAAATTGAAGATCACACAAAGAAATGGAAAGACCTTTAATGATCATGGACTGGATAACGATATTGTTAAAATGTCCATACTATCCAAAGAAATCTACAGATTTAATGCAATCTCTATCAAAATACTAACATTATATTCCATAGAACTGGAACAAACAATCCTAAAATTTGTATGTACGGAACCACAAAAGACCTCAAATGGCCAAAGTAATCTTGAAAAGAAAACCGGAACTGGAGTATCATAATACCAGAATTCAAGTTTTATTACAAAGCTGTAGGAATCAAAACAACAACACACAGTATGTACTGACAGAAAAACAGACACATAGATCAATGGAATGGAATAGAAAACCCAGAAATAAACCCACAATTACATGGTCAATTAATCTTCAAAAGAGTAGGAAAGAATATCCAATGGGAAAAAGATAGTCTCTTCAACAAATGGAGTTGGTAAAATGAACAGGTACATGAAAAGAATGAAACTGGACCATTTTCTTATGCTATACACAAAAATAAATTCAAAACAGATTAAAGGTTTAAATGTGAGACCTGAAACCATAAAAATCCTAAATGAGAAGATAGGCAGTGATTTCTCTGACATCGGCCCTAGGAACATTTTTCTAAATATGTCTCCTTAGGCAAGGGAAACAAAAGCAAAAATAAACTATTGGGACTATAGCAAAATCAAATGCTTCAGCACAGCAAAGGAAACAGCCAACAAAACTAAAAAAAAAAAAAAAATACCTACTGATAAGGAAAAGATATTTGCAAATGACACATCCATATTTGGTTAATACCCAAAATATATAAAGAACTGATAGAACTCAACACTCCCCCCCAAAAAATAACCCAATTACAAAATGGACAGAAGACATGAGCACACATTGCTCCAAAGAAGACATCCAGAGAGCCAACAGACACAGGAAGAGATGCTCAATATCACTCAACAGGAATATGCAAACCAATACTACAGTGAAATACAATCTCACACCTGTCAGAAAGGCTAAAATCAAAAAACACAAGAAACAACAAGTGATGGAGAGGATGTGGGGAAAAAGGAACCCTAGTATACTACTGGCGAGAATGCAAACTCATACAGCTTCTCTGAAAAACAATATGGAGCTTCCTCAAAAAATTAAAAATAGAACTACCCTATGATCCAGAAACCTCACTACTGGATACCTACCCCAAAAGTAGAAAAATACTAATTTAAAAGGATACATTCACTCCAATGTTTATAGCAGCATTATTTCCTATAGCCAAATTACAGAAGCAGCCCAAGCGTCCTTTGATAGATGAATGGACAAAGAAGAAGTGGGGTGTGTGTGTGTGTGTGTGTGTGTAATGGAATATTACTCAGCCATAAAAAAGAATGAAATCTTGCCATTTACAATGAGATGGATGGAGCTAGAGAGTATAATGTTAAGCAAAATAAGTCAGCTGGAGAAAGACAAACACCATATGATTTCACCCATATGTGGAATTTAAGAAACAAAACAAGTGAAGGAAAAGAAAGAGAAACCAAGAAAGAGATTCTCACTGAGAGAAACCAAGAAACAGATTCTGAACTATAGAGAACAAGCCGATGGTTACCAGAGGGATGTGGGTGGGGGAATGGGTGAAATAAGTGATGGCAACTAAGGAGGGCACTTGTAATGAGCACAATAATGTATGGAACTTTTGAATCACTATACTATACACCTGAAACTAATACAGCACCATATGGTAACTATACTGCAATTAAAACAAAAACTTAATTTAAAAAAACTATAAAAGTTCACTCAAAAGAAATAAATAGGGAATCAATGGGAATGGATGAATGTGAACCTCCAAAAAACCCTCTCCTCTGAAAAAGGAACAAGAATACTGGCAAAAAATCATTTCAGTGCTATGGAAATAACAAAAGGCTTGTCATAATCTGCAGAACACTTATTCAAGACAAAAGACTGAATATCAGTAAAAACAGTGAGCTTTGTGGTATTTTAACTTGCTCTATTTCCCCTGCCCCCCACCACCATTCCATAGTTCTGCAGTAGCCTTGTAAATTTAACAGCCCATAATTACACCTGAAAGTCACTAGAGAGGACAGAATAGGTTTGGAGCTCCGCCAAAGCTCCACTCCAAGAAAACTGTCATTATTTTACCTGTTTTGTGGTTCCCTGGAGGACCCCACTCATAAGGTTTGTCTTTATTTGACCTGACTCAGAGCTTACCTACTGCAGACAGTCTTTCTCCAAGAGCATTTGTCAAGAAAAATCAGCAGCATTTGTTTGACATCATGGCTGCCTGATCCAGTAGATTACAGTTGGGAAAAAAAAAAAAATGCTAATCAAAAAACTTAAAAGGAAAGCTGGGGAATGATGTCCATAGGGGACATTACGGACTAAAATGTATCTCCCCAAAATTCATATGTTGAAGTCCTAACCCTAATACCTCAGACTGTGACTGTATTTGGAGATAAGGCCTTTAAAGAGGTAATTAAGGTTAAATGAGGTCGTAAGGTTGGGACCATAATCCAATATGACTGGTGTCCTTATAATGAGAGCAAGACACACCAGGAACATGCACACACAGAGAAAAAGTCCATGAGGATATAATGAGAAGGGAATCTGCAAGACAAGGAGAGATATCTCAAGAGAAATCAAACTTGCCAACAATTTGATCTTGTACTTCTAGCCTCCAGAACTATGAAAAAATAAACTTCTATTGTTTAAGCAACTCAGTCTGTGGTGTTTCATATTTGCAGCCCTAGCAAACTAATATAGGGAGCTCTGAAAATTTCTGACATACCAGGATATCTAGAAGGCCATGCACGTGTGTAAAGTGTTCCCATGCCCAGAGCCCGGTGCATGCTCAGAAAAGCCCTGAGAAGTCTATAAGCTTTCGTCCCTAGCAGACTTTGAAACTCTGCATAAGAAGTAAAGGCTAGGGCAAATTGAAAATTGTCTGAGTGTTGAAGACATGCCTCAACATGCACACAGGATTCCTCAGGAAAGACAGATTTATTGGTTCCAGACATTTAAGGAAATCAGCATTCCAATACGAACTGAACACTAAACACGCAGAAATTTCAGTGGCCACACAAGACAAAGAATAAAGACTTTACAGAATTAGTTCATAAAAACTATTAAAAAAGCAGCAATAATGACAAATCTTGGGGTAGGGTGAAGAGGAAGGAAGAAATTTTTATTTCCAAAGCTGTGACATTATATTATTTAAAATGTATAGTTGTTAATAAAAAATTACAAGACATCCATATAAACCAGAAAGTTTTCACACGGGGGGCGTAAAAACAGATGACACCAAATGTTGGCAAGATTGTGGAAACTCTCACACACTGCTGGCAAAAATGTAAAATGCCATAACAACTTTGGAAACCAGATTAATAGCTTCTCAAAAAGTTAATCACCTACTATACAACCCAGAAATTTTACTCCAAGAGAAATGGAGCATATCCAAAGGCTTGTCCATGGCTATTCATAAAAGATTCACTGGTAATGGATCACAACTGGAAACAACCCAAATGTCCATCAACAGGTGAATGGATAATAAATTATGATAGTCTACATAATAGAACACTACTCAGCAATAAATGACCTCTTGATACATGCAACAATTTGGATAAATCTCAATATAATTATGCTGAATAAAAGATGTCAGAGAAAAACATATTGAATGATTCCATTTATGTAAATTCTAGAAAATTTAAACAAATCTGTAGTGACAAAAACTAAATCCATTGTTGCCTGGGCATGGAGAGGAGGTGGGCAGGGATGGAATGGAGGGATAACAAAAGGGCATGAGGAAACCTTTGAGGTGATGGATATATTAACACACTGAGTTGTGATGTTTCACATGTGATATACATGTAGAAATTTAATAACTGCACAGTTAATATGTACAATTAATTTTATGCCAATTTTACCTCAAATAAAATTATAAAACATATTTTAGCTAATATCTTAAGGAACTCTCTACATGTGGATCAAGATTCATCTTTTAGCAAATATAAATCCATATTTCAGACAACAGACTTTTTTATAAGTATACATTTTTATGGTTTTCTTATGGATTATATCATAAAAATATTATGGAGTTTATTATCATAATTTTTACATTATAATAAAGCTGACAAAGAGCTCCAAGTCTGAGTAGAAATGTCACTTCCTCCACTTGGGCTCTGGTCTGCACCACATGTACTTACTCAGGAACCTAGGATAAAGATGCAGCAAAATTATTTCCTAGGATAAAGCTTCCAAGGGAAGCTCTTCTCATAACAACAGCACAGACACAGGGTGGGGGGGGCATTTAAAATCCTTTTTTGTGGGGTGCCTGGGTGGCTCAGTCAGTTGAGCATCCAACTCTTGATTTTTGGCTCAGGTCATGATCTCAGGGTTCTAGGATTGGGCCTTGCATTGGACCCCCCATTCAGTGGGGAGTCTGCTTGGGGATTCTCTCTCTCTCCCTCTGCCCCTCCCACCTTGTGCTCTTTATCTCTCTCTCTCTCTAAAATAAACAATTTTTTTAAATCTTTTCTTGTTTCGCAACTACTAACATCTCATTGGCCAAAGCAAAGCTGAGTCCAAAGTCAAGAGATGAGAAGGACACTTCTCCCACGGCAGTGACAGAAATGAAGTGGGCATTTTTTTTATGTTTATATTGGGAATCCACCACAGTTCACACTCTTTTTTATAAAATCTATGCCCTTCCACATACAAAATATATTCCCCTGCATCCAACACCCCCAAAGTTTTATCCAAATTATGACATCAGACTCAAGAATCAAGATTTGCATGATTGACTCGGGTTCAGTTGCAGTTCCTCTTTCTCTGGAGACCTATGAGTTACAAAGACAAGTCTTCTTTTTCACATACTCCACATAAAATAGAGGAACAACATATCTACCTAAATACTCCTTTTTAAGCCAGAGGAATACAAAGCATACAGCAATCACTGGCAATAAAAATCCTGAAATCCCACTCAGCAAACGTTGTCAGTTTCCTTTATCTTGAAGACTGAGATTGTCCCTTGAGTAGGCTCTATTCTGACCTGGGAGAGCCTTCTTTATTCATTGTTTTCTATGGTTCTCAACTTGACCTTTTTTAAAACACACTCTCTTCTACATTTTCCTTGGCAGATTTGAGGAGGACATTGGAGGATGTGTCCCTCGGAGCAGCTGAACATCTTGCCTATAGAATGTTAGAGGCTCATTTATGACAATCTTAGTCTCTTTTGGTCCAGAGACTATTGGTATGACTTTGTCAATAAAAATTTCTCAGACATTTTGTGAGTTTTCTATATATTTGATTCCAGTCAACTCCATGTGCCAAAACCACACTCACACTCCTTTTCAAGATAGGTTCTTCTCTCTCTGCACTTAACCACTAGTGCTTTGGGCCTAGAAGACCTTATGTCGTAATGAAAACTTCAAACAAAATAGCTGTAATAAAGGACCAGGGTTTTTTCTTACAATTCCACAATTATAGATAGATACTTTTGTAAAATACAACAAAAAATCACAGCAATGTCAAAATTTCTACAAAATTCTCTAATACTACATCTTCTTAGCTTGATCTAGCCCTTGCCTACCTCTATAACCTCACTTCTTCTATCTTTTTCCAGCTCATGTCTTTGCTCCAGCAATAGTAACCTTCTGTTCTGCTCTTTAAACACACCAAGTCATTCTACCTCAAAGGTTTTGCACTAACTGTCCCCTAAAATCGGACATTTTTCCCTCTAATCTTTGCCCATCTAGTTCCCTCTTGCAATTCAAGTTTCAACTAAAATATCTCCTCAAAGAGACCCTTTCTAATTCCAATTAAGATAACCCCCAGTAACTCTCTACCATATCATTCTGCTTTATTTTATTTATAATACTTACCACTGGCAAATATTCCTGTATGTTTGCTTGTAGCATTTGTTATGTCTCTCTCCCTCACTGTCTCCTCCCACTAAGAACTGTGAAAGATGAAATCATGTGCACTGTATCCACTGCTGTATCCTAGAAGCTATGTCAGTGACCAAAGTTCTCTTGATTAAATCAATGAATGGTGAACAAATGGATAATTTAAAATGTGATGAGTATGAACTAGATAGATACAGATACAAATATGGATGGATGGATAGATAGATAGATGGATGATAGGCTCATATATTTAAAGTTCATCAGCATATATAGGTGCTAACTGAAGTAAAGAGTTAGGGCTCTTAAGAAAAGAGTCTAAATTGAGAATAAACATCAGGATAAAACTCTAGAAAATATCAACATTTATTCCCAGGGAGAAGGAAAGGAACCAATGAAGGAACCTGGGGGTGGGGGGGATATCAGAACGGTAAAAAAGAAAAAAATATCAATGGTTGTGCTCCAGAAACCAAAGAGAGTTTTAAAAGCCAAAAATGAAAATATTGTGGAAAAAAATGGGCTAGTGCATGAGCAGAGACCATCAGATCTGGCAATTAGATGTTGAAAAACTAGTGGGTTCTGGAGCAGAAGTTTTAGTGTGGTCCAGGGAATGGATGGGGTAAGAAAATGGGAAGAAAGGGTACTCTTAAAATATTAGGCTGTTGGATTAGGCTATAAGATATAGGCACTGGTCCAGCTAGAAAACCATCCAAATGTTTGACAGTCTAAGTGGTGGTCTGGATGCTTAGGAAAGATGGAAGAAGAGAAGAAAAAAAAAAAATCCAAGAATTAGCTAAAGCAGGTTTCTAGTGATTGGGGGAAAGAAAACATCAAAAATAGGTTTTTAGTTGTTTTCATTACTTTGTCCTATATGATTTCAAGTTATCAATTTTCTCCTATAATCACTCAGGACTTAGAGCAATCATGACCTCACAACAGCAGACAATCTGGTGAGCTCATGCATAATCAGTTGATGAACACAAAGCAGCTTCGTTAACCACTCATTTTGACTCTCTACTGGGCCATTGCAAGAGTCCAAAGAGATCATGTGCATGAAAGTACATTGTCAGCTATAAAGGAAATACAGAGAGAAGGTACTACTTAGGCTCTACTTGGTTCAATGATTGGTCTGGAGAATTAGAAGCATGGGTCCCTAACCATCTTTGTTAAATAAAGAGTCACTTGGCTGCCAGAGGTCTGGCATATAAAGAATGCAGAAAGAGCATTGCATTTCTTGCTGTCAGTGCCCTAAAAATAAGTCATGGTTTCCGGTGAAGAACCCAAGCAGTGCCTTCCAGGCCTATCTCCACCACTATCTCTCTTGAGATTTGGGGACACAGTTGCTTTACTGGCCACAGGTCATAGTAAGGCAATCAGGAAAAAAAAAGTCCAGGGAAAATTCATCCATCAGTTAATCTCATCAGTTTTTCCGAGCACCAGTGATAGTTAAGGCCCTGATCTAGGCAAATTTTTGTGACTGAAAGAATGTGAAATTTGGTCAGATCAAACAGATCTGAGCTCAAATTATCTGCACCATTGATCAGCTATACAATCTTCAATAGATCACTTCATCACTCTATTTCTCGGTTTCTTCAGCTATAAAGTGGGATAATAGTACCTATCAAGCAGTATTGTTGTCAGAATTAAATGAGGTGATGTATACAAGCCCCCAACACAGTGCTAGCTCAGAACAGGTGATCAGTGAACTTTCTTTCACTAGGCAATGTGGGACAAAGAACGGGAAACAGCATGGTAAAGTCTATGTACATAACTGAAAGTGGATGTGACTGGGCTCTAACAAAAATAAAGATCAAGCACTACACAAGTTCACAGAAAGGTAAGATTACACCATACCTATGCTTGTAAAAGAAGAAATAGACAAGACAGGCATTGAAAGGTGAAAATGGCCCCGAAAGGTGAAAATGACTTTCTCATGAAGGGAATTCACACTCTTGCACTAATGTGTCCTCAAGACCATCATGATAGAGGGTGGACGTGTGGAAGTAATTAGGGTGCCAAAACACTACGAACACTAGGAAAGTGAAAGGTTCTTTCGTGGTATCTCTGGAAGAACGGGGCCCAGACACTGTGGCAAAATCAATTACAAAATAAATGCAATTTCAGCCTTATAGTTAACAGTTTCTTTTCTGCATGTATTAGTGGAAATAGAAATACTATTTGGAAAAGTATAAAATCATTATACCTGATTCCTTGAACAGAAGTCAAAATGAGAGCTACCATTAATATTAGCATGATTTTTAAATTCTACGTGGAATTGGATGCATCGTGCTCCAATGGAATTCTGAAATGAGGTCAACTTCTGGCAGGTCACACGACTAACTCTATTAAGCCACTGTTCTGTGATCAGCTCCATATGCGTCACCCTTCTGCTGGGTAATTTTGTGCTCAGTCTAAAGATGTTATGAAAAATAGCAAAATTTTGGTATATTGTCAAAGGTCAGAGAGTATTTAAAAATCAAGATACAAATGTATAATTGGTTTAAAAACTGAAAACAAAATATTACCTAAGAGTTTATCACAAAATTATTTTAGTCCTCCCAGTGAAAATCACCTAGGAAAAAGAAATCTATCATTGCAGTGCCTGACCCTTGATTGCATTTTGGATCAGAACAAAATTAGATACTGGAGCTAAATGGGAAAAATTTCAAATATGAAATAGTTATTTTATGAAATTACTGTTCCTTTTTTTTTTTAAAGATTTTATTTATTTATTTGACAGAGATCACAAGTAGGCAGAGAGTCAGGCAGAGAGAGAGAGAGGAGGAAGCAGGCTCCCTGCTGAGCGGAGACCCCGATGCGGGGCTCGATCCCAGGACTCTGGGATCATGACCTGAGCCAAGGGCAGAGGCTTTAACCCACTGAGCCACCCAGGTGCCCCTACTGTTCATTTCTTAAGTATTATAATGGTTTTCAAATTATTCAGGAGAATTTCCTTACTCTGAGAATATTCAAATGTCCTGACATCTGCAACTAACTTAACTTAAAAAGGCTCAGAAAAAAAATACATATATATACAAAGATATTTATATTGTATATATATGTATAAATATATATGTGTGAATATGTATAAAGATATATAAATATGTATATATATATATATGCACTCACATACAGAGAGACAAAGACAAGGAGACAGAGTACCCAAATGTACCAAAATGTTAACAATTGTTGAATTTAGATGAATATAAATATTCTACTATTCTTTTAACTATTCCTTATATTTGAAAATTTTCAAACTAAAAAATTGGGAAAATAAAAATATTCTATTCTTTATTATATCTAATTTTAATTCAAACAGAATGGTGAGGATTACAAGAAATCTAATCAAATGACAAATAAAAGAGGTTCATGAACATTCATTGCATGCTTTCTAGATAAGTACTAGATATGCCTGGTGAAAAAAATCTGAATTTGAGGGACACCTGGGTGGCTCAGTTGATTGGGTGACTCACTGTTGATTTCAGCTCAGGTCATGATCTCAGGGTTATGGGCTCAAGCCCTGTGTTAAGCTCTGCGCCCAGTGGGGAGTCTGCTTGAGATTCTCTCTCCCTCTGCCCCTCCCCCACCCACTCACATATGCTTTCTCTCTCTCTCAAAAAATAAATAAATCTTTTTTAAAAATCTGAAGTTGAAAATTTTGTGCCTTTGTCTCCCTTGTACTACACTGATATTAGACTGTTAAGCATGCATTCATTGATGGAGTTTGATAATGAATCCCAAGTTTGATGTAACCATCTATCTCTGTGTCATGTGAACAATTTTTATATTGATATTTTAGTTTTAGTTTTGCTATGAAACCATTATATACTGAAGTTTACTACTAATTCAACAGAGAGCAACCTTTCTAAGAGAAACCAATATTCTCCACATATAGATATTCTTCAGTAAAGAGCCTAAAAATTAGGATTAGCTCCAACTATGAAACAAAGAGGTTTGTACAACAAATGCGCAAGAGAGAGGAGAGACCAAAGCACAATGTTCCACATCATACACCTTGGTTATGACACAATGCAATTGCATCTATGTAGCAGGACAAGAGCCAATACAGAGATAAAGATTCATTGGTGCATGCAAATATTCCTCAAGGTATGTATTGCTTTTCTGCACAGTAACAAGTGCTTCTGATAAATAGTACATACAGATACAGTTATTTTGTATATACAGGTTTACCCAAAATATAGTGTTTCAAGCTCTTCCAGTTTATCTAAAAAGGAAGGGATCAAGTTTCTGAATTCTTTTTTACTATAGAAAATGAATTTCAATTAAGGAAGTAGACATACATTAGAATAAAATAGTCTTTGGGGCAAGGACATAAAGGTCGGAAGAGTAATGTTTTATGACAGTATTCTAAAGTTCTCTACATTCACTGTGAAATGTATAAACATAAAAATTGTACAATAGTTCACATAAATTATCAGGCTAAGATGCAATGAATTTGAATTTTGTTTAAAATATCTAAATTTACAATGAGTGAGCAAATGTATCATGCTGTGTTTATGATATAAATTATTAAAAATAAGACGATGTGATTCTCCTTAATGTTCATATCCTTTTTATTAAATTATCAAAGATAACTCTCACATGTAAGAGCAGAACAGGGGAGTACACAAAAATTTTATGCCATTTCTATAACTTTGTTCAGAAAAATAACTCAGTCTAGATAGAAATCCTTCATGGAGCTCCTGGAAATGGAAATCGTAATGAGCAGCCTGATTGCCTGCTGTTTGCATATGTGAACATACATCACATTCCCTCATTCAGCACCTACTTTGTCTACAAATGTCAGTGTCTTGAGAGTGATACTTAACATTTCAATAATACTTGATTTAGTCAGAAAAATCATACTGATAAAAAGCATCCCAAAATAAAGTGATCTGCACCAGGAATTTGTGATTCCCTTTCATGAGCAGTGTTCAAGCAAAGACCAGACAACCTCTTAATTACAGGGTTGTGGTGGGAATGTAAGCACCAGAGGGGGTTAGTTGGATCAGGTCCCTTGAAACTCTGTAATCTGTTGCTTTATGACTCATACAGGCTTAAAGATGTAAAGAGGTGTATTTTGGGGGGTTTTGAAACCCTAGATATTTTTCATTTTTAGGGGATATAAAAATTACCTCGATTTTCTAACTTATTTTTCTTTTCCTGGAAAGAAGATAAATCTTCAAATGGTCTTCTCTTGTAAGCCTTGATATTCATTGCACCCATTAGGGGAAAAATAAATATGATAGTTTATTTCACAATGATAGCATATTATGACGGTGTTAGAAATACATTAACATGTGGTAAGAGCAGACCTCTGACCTTCAGATTCTGATTGACATGGTTTTATAGGAGAGTGAGATAAATGGTCTGCTATCAGAGAGAAATAAGTGAAGCCTACTTCCTCTACTGGTTTTGGGAAGTGACTATCATTGAACCAATGGAGCCTGAACAGGAGAGCTGGGATTAATGCACCGTTTCCTTACAAACACTTAAAATCAACTTGCAACATACCATATTAGTAGTTACTTCCAAAATTGCTTTGTTTGACTATCCAGCATCAATGTTTCCATGATTCCACAAATACCTCTCACATTTGCCAAATTCAAGGCTTTACAAAGAAAATAACTCCTGATGGAGAGTAAAAATGGATATTTGTGCCTACACTAGAAGAAAAGCATGTTGATATAAAGTGAGAAATATGCTCACCCTGGATTCTGACCCCCATGGTCTCAGTTGCTTGAAAATAATTATGATGGAGCTTTTCACCTTTCATCTTATTTATCAACAACCAGGAAAAGGATAAATCATTCAGCCAGACAGGTTATTGGCCCACAAGACAATGATTCAACTGACCATCCACAGATTTAATTCTGTTTCTAGCTGGCAACTTCTCCAGCAATTTTCTCTCCATGTGCATAATGATTGGGGAATTTTATTTTTAGCATTTCATTTTGTAATTGTTGTCAGTTTTCTATCATTCCTTCCACTCAATTTTTTTTTCTGGAATCGACTCACACATCAAAGTCAAAACTGCTAAATTAATTCTAATTTGCCATATTTTATAACTGACATTTCCATGGAAAACTCAAAACTATTGGAAATTTTAAGAAAATGTGTCAAAAATCTACTTAGTTTGGCTTTCTATCAACAAAGGTTGTTTCATTTTCCACTCAATTCATCAATACTTTTATCTCAAAGACAATTTTTATGAAAATTGTTATTAAATCTCATATTTATATTTCTCTATAAATAAGTTGTTATAAATGCAAATATACATTTGTATTTTAACTTCATGAAATGTTCATTACACTTATTTCTATGGAAACAAAAAAAATAAATGTTTTTCATGTCTCTTTCATACTTATTATTTCTCTGTTAATAAGTCTTCATATACAGATGTGGTACCATCTAAAAGCTATATTTTGGGGTGCCAGGGGTTCCGTTAGTTAAGTGCCTGCCTTCAGCTCAGGTCATGATCTCAGGGTCCTGAGACCGAGTCCCAGATTGGGATCTCTGCTCAGCAGGAAGCCTGCTTCTCCCTCTCCCTCTGCCTGTCTCTGCCTGCTTGTGTTCTCTCTCTCTCTCTCTTTCTCTCCCTCTCTGTCAAATAAATAAATAAAATATTTTAAAATATAAATAAATTTTATATGTTTAGATAATCCTAGATGCATTTTATCGCACACTAAACAAACCTGAAATCACTTTACTGTCTTTTTTAATTTTAGCTGTAAAACCAAGAGGGTGATGATAAAATGTTAGCATTCATATTTAGGACCAATATGCTTGAATACAATATATTCAGACACTGATCTTATGTTATTTGAAAATGATTCCATTCCCTACTAACATTATAATAGAATTTTTTTCTTCTAGAAGGTTGTCAAGAAACTCAGTCACTATTATTCAAGGCCAGAGCTTACTAATGAAAAGTGGAAAATTTTGTCACATTCAGATACCAAAAGACACTGACCGTCATGTGAAAATTTGAATCCTCCTACTTATTCCCAAGTCAAAAATATATATCCTGGTTTATAAGGCAGAAGACTCAGAATTTTTTTATTTCCTTCTTTGGATATTTAAACATCAATCATATGCAATCATAACTTGATAATTTTAGAAAATAAAATTTTAATACAGTTTTATATGTTTATATTATTCAAGTTACCAATAAGAATAAGGACATAAATCATATTAATTTAAAAATATTTGTTATTTTTATCTACATTTCTTAAATATCCCATAAGAAATTACTTTTTTTGAATATATGTCTTAATATACTATTCAAGGATGAGAATAATGAAACTCAAAAGTAAGATTATCACTATGAAAAAAGCTTTATATGATTATTAGATTCTTTGAAAGTCTCACAATTAAATTTTTATATCAGAAATCATTACACATGTTAGATTCATACACAGTTTGCAGCTTTTTAAAAATAACTTATTTATGAATTGTAGATTTTAAGCAACACTAAATTTGTTAGCATAAATGGAATATAAGCATAAATACACATAGCTTTACATATTCATATTTAAAAATCTGTCCATATAAAAAGTACAAAATTACATTAGTCTTCTTAAAACAAAACATATTCAGAACTTAAGTAATCAAAGTTCTGCTATCATTACAGAGTTGTCTGAGAAGGTTGCACTTACTGCAATGATTTGCCATTGCACAAAATATTTTGGAACACCTTGGAGCTTTCTTTCCTCTCCTCGATAGTGGCAGATCTTAGTCTTTGAATGAGAATCTGATTTAGAGAAAGTCACACACCTATGACAACCAAAGTTATCAAATCGATACCAATTTTTAAATACTTATATAAGACAGAATTGATTTTTGTGTGCTTTCTAAAAATGTTTTAAGGTATTTTTAGAAATATTTTGAGATATTTGCTTCATTGGAATAAGTATTTAGCTTCCTAAGGAGGTCACCCTGAAAGAAACACTTATATGGAATCTTTGTTTACAACTTACTTTGCAAATGCATAACATTTTATTTATACATTAAGAAAGGAAAAGAATGAAATAAACATCCCCTGGTGTTTTCTATAAATTTTTTTGTTTGATTTTCTAAATATTGAAATGTATTGTTTCCAGTAGGAATGAGCTACTTCAGAGATAAGTAGCTGAACTAGGTCAGAGTTTTTCAGTCTTGGTACAACATAATTGTTGTCGGGGCCATCCTAAGGATTGCAGTTTATTTAGCAGCAACCTTGGCCTCCTCCTAGTAGATGTCAATAACATCCCCTCAGCCATGACCATCAACAATCTCTCCAGACATTACCAAATATCCTCTGGAAACAAAAATAACCTCTTCTTGAAAATCCCTGGATTAAGGGATTAGAAATTCCTTCCAAATCCAAGAGCTTATAATTCATAAAACAATATAAAATATATGAAAAAGTTGTTACACATTCTAAATATTCAACTTAAATAAGTATAAAAAATTAATGTTATAATTTTTCCAGTTGTACACATCTTCAAAAACAACTTTATAATAAGATGATATAGTGACCATGTTTAAACTTTGCTGTCATAGGGCACAGCCTAGTAATATACTAAAAATATTAAGGTGCATATTAACACACACATACATACATACATATAGAGATATAGCTATAAACAATATTTGTATAAATCCATGCACACTCTTAGCAACAAATGCCTTAAGACATGACCATTTAATTCTTGTCTAACAGTCTCTAGTATAGTGTACACTTTGTTATGATCAATAGATAAATTTCAAAGTGACCCTTAATAAGGAAAAGCTAGATAAAACAGATGTGGTCTCCATTTACATAGAATCCTCCCCTGACTTCTAACTCAACAAATAATGTCTTATGTTACTTATTTTCTCTGTAACACCCAAATTTCTGAAGAAGTTCTGTCTTTTGTTTAACCTACCAGTTTAACCTAACAGTTACTCTGTTAGGAACTAGATTTCAATCAAGTAAATGATACATTTCCTAAGATTTAGAATTTCTTTCCAGTTACTAATTTTTTCTAAACACACACTTAGCATAAAAATCACTCGTCACAAACTAACATTAAAAGACTATGAAATACCCAACTGCAATTATATTTCAATGAAATAAAACAGAATTACTATGAATAATAAGAGCCCAACATTTTGTTTTCTTCAAATAAACTTACCTCATTCCTGGTTTAACCGATATAATAATAGGTTACCTTGCCAGACGTTTCTACTGATGAAAACCAACCGCAAGTTTCAGTTTAGATCTGCTGATTATTGGGAAAACATTACTACTAAAAAATCCCTATCATAGATGAATAAAAGATTCCCAGTGGTTAGAATTCCCTGTATACTGGAAAATACCATAAAGTATAAGTTATTAAGAGTATAATATTATAGATTGTGACTGTGCCTAAATAAACCTGAAAGCTTGTCATAAACTTGAAATGATATTCTGGTAAATTGACAAAATTAATATACAATTTTAAGTCACAATTGTTTAACCATAAAGAGGCTTCATGGGCGTACTGCTTTTCTTTTAATTAAATTAAAAAGTCTCCTCTGTAGTTATTGATGTGTGAACATATTTCCATAGAGAATTATTCAAATGAAAAGCAAAGCATTCAAATACAGTCAAATATAATTGTTTAAAGATACCATATATTCATTCATTAGCAGAGCATTCCAATATAAAATCAAAAGTAAAGCATGCCATACGTAATTATTACTGACTTAGTTGTCAGGTACTCAAATCAACTAAAAGGCCAATTATTCTGAAGATACCCAGAATGGAAAGCTCATTGCTGGCATTAGGTCATTTTGAGATAGTTACGGTTCTTTTTTATAGTAAATTAATTTCACAGTGAGAACATTTGTCATATAATTTCATATACTATCACTTATCCCTAAATTTTAAATCATTAACATTTGAAGAGATACACATTACCTTTAAGATGCAAATAAAATATTAAAAGAAAAATAGAGACTAAAACAATAAGTTAGAGTATTTCCTTTTTTTTTCCAGTTTCATCACCAATATAATTCAAGAAACTCAGTATTGAAGAATAAGCTTTCTTTCAACTTAATAATCATAGCCGTGGTTGATTTCTCAACAGGGAATTGCACTTATGGGTGTAAGATATGTTAGAATGACCCAGTAAGAATACTAAAAACATTTTAGGAATTGTTTTCAAATTTTAACAAGCACTAAACAACTACCTACAGAAAGCCTAAGTGCCAGGAATAGAAAATGCCGTGTCTAAAACTGAGATCATACACTTGCAAATACAGTCTTCTCTCATCTCAGAGTTAAAGCTGCACAGTGACCCTGGTATATTAAATTCCTTCCCTAGGTTCTACCTGTCTTCGGCATCAAATTATTTAAAATACCAGCACAGGGAGAAAGTGTTTCAGACTGTTCACTCCCTCCCTATGGCTACTTGGGGTCCCTATTCACTGCTCCACGATACTGTCTCCAATCACCTTCCTGTCCATCTCCCAGTGGACTGTATCCCACACAGCAATGACGGTAGCTTATTTGTTGCTCTATCCCCAGTACTCCCAGTCTTAACATGGGTGTATTGGATTAAATAAAATAAAGACTTAAAAACCATGATAGACAATGGTTCTCACATCTTGTTGTGCAATAGAATTACCAGAAGACCTTTTTATATTTTTTTAAGATTTTATTTATTTATTTATTTGAGAGACAGAGTGAGCAAGAGAGAGTGTGCACAAGCCAGGGAAGAGGCAGATAGGGGAGAAGCAGACTCTCCACTGAGCAGGGAGCCTTTTGCAGGGCTCGATCACAGAACTTTGGGATCACGTCCTGAGCCAAAGACAGATGCTTAACTGAATGAGCCACCCAGGTGCCCCTACCACCAGAGCTTTTAAAATACTTATGCCCACACCACTTAAATCAGAATATCTGGGATGGGAGGCTCTGAGATCTGTTTTGTTTAAAAAATCTTCCCAGATACCAGGGGCTGAGGACAGGGGGAAAGGAGGGTCTGTTTAATGTTTCAGTTCTACAAAATGAGAAAGTTCTGGAGATCCATTTCACAATAGGGTATATATATTTAACACTGCTGAACTATACCCTAAAAAATCTTTAAGATGGTAAAATTTAGAGTATATGATTTTTACCACAATAAAAAAAATTTTTTTTTATCTCCCCAGGTGATTTCACTGTACAGTCAGAGTTGAGATCCACTTGTAAGTACATGGAGAATGTTAAGGTTTCCCACATCACCAATTCTGTTTCTTAAGTGGGAGGGAGGAAGGGGAAAAGAGAGACTTCACAGTCATTTATGACCCATTTCCCAAACTGTGCCAGAACCTACTAGTCCCTAAAAGAAGGTGTCTAGGGCTAAATAAACTTCAGAAAATCTAAATAACGTTGCCAGAATCAAAATGCATATTAGAATATTATAAAACTTAAAAAAACTGTGCAATGAAGAAGCATGTTTAACTTATTTGTTCCCAAGACTCATTTGACTACATTATTGTGAAAGAACGTTTCTGCTCAAAATGTCTTTAATACTTGAAAATGAAATGCAGCACAGAGCAATGCCCCTCAAACTTGGACCACTTTTGAGTACTAAAATCCCAATAGCAGGCCTGAAGGAATTAAAATGACTCAAAGAGCAGTAAACAAGTCACCAATGATTACAAACCATCACTAATGCAACATAATATCTGTAGTGTCTAAATACATTCACAATTATTGCATTCTCTTATAGGCTGCTGTTTTGTGATGGAGAAACCTACTGCTCTTACCTGTCTCTCAGATGTTCAGGAGGCAAAATTCTCACATGTCACAGTAGCACAAATGGGCCTGACCCTAAATATTGCCTCTTTTCCTTACTCCCAGCAAGTTGCCTACCATGCTATATTCTGTTTCAGGTCAATAGTTCTTCCCATGTACATCACAGGACATCTTACGTGTACTCAATTGTTAAACAATACATTCCACCTGCTGATCAAAATTCGGTTTTGCGGTACACGAATGTGCAGTGAGACAGAGCGTGAAAGCCACAGTCAAAGGGGGCTAGACCTGCTTTACATATAGCGGTATCCACTCCCATGTGTCTGTCTACAATACACATAGCGGGTGGTTTGCAGAAACACAGGCCTTGCTCCATCCTTGCCGAGCTTAAACTAGCACTTTCCTGAGGAGTCATTTTGCAATGACTTGCTTGTTTCTATGTCATCTATTTCAGTAAAACAAAAAGCATTAGTATTCTAAAACCAGAAACAACGTAGGTGTGAAAAGGAACCTATTTTAATGTTTTCAATAGATATTTTATTCCCTTTGGGGAAAAAAGGATACATTTTTCATATTTCATGTGGTCAAGGCGTAAATTTGAACAAAACTACAGGCTGAATGATACTATTATAAAATCTGTGTGCTGCTAAATTCTGTGGTGTATTTGAGAGGCACATAATTGGGTCCCTTTAATCCAGGCTGCAACCCATTGTGTTCTTTCTTTCACAATGAATTGCATGTCAGAATAGTCACCAAAAAAAAAAAAAAAAAGCATCACGATAACCCTGTTTTTCTCTAACTGTTATTTTGAAATGTGCTTGATGGTACAGTCAACTCTACAGTGTGGTTACTTAGCAGGAGTGAAATTATAACATTACAACATAAAAGAGTATTTACTTATACTCCCATTGAATAGCATTAGGAAAATCAACCCCAAAACATAATTCACTTAAAATTTGTAACTCTCCCTGACCCAATTATAAGTAATGATGACAATCATAATATAACATTAAATACTGAATATTTATCTTAGGGAATTTTAATGATAAATGATATTGTGAGGCCTGAGAACAAAATTCAGCTATAGATCTCTTTTTTAAATTAATCCCAATTAAATTAATCTTTTAGATTAATAAATGGGTTTTATTGTTTGTTATTGGTTTGACCAGAGAAATTAGCAAAAAAAAAAAAAGAGTAATTATTTATCTAATGTAACTATTGGATAGGAAGTTTTTTCACTTATTTGAAACACACCAGCTGAGGTTAGTATAGTTTTAATGTTTTAGTACTATATATGTTTATAATACTGACACCTTTCTTTTATAGGATGTTATGTAAATCATAGATAATCAATTAAAGTACAATTCATTGATTGAGAAAAGACAGTATTAGAAAATGCAATCAGAGGCGCCTGGTGGCTCAGTCAGTTGAGCATCCAATTCTTGATTTGGGCTCAAGTCATGATCTCAGGGTCCTGAGACTGAGCTTGTTATCTAGCTCCCTGCTAAGTGGGAAGTCCACTTCCCCTCTTTCTCCCTCTGTCCCTCCCCTGGCTGGTGCTCGCTTGCTTTCTCTCTCTCTCTCAAATAAATAAATTTTTAAAAAAAGAAAACACAATCATAGTTCATTTCATTGTTATTAAAGAACTAAAACCAGTCTCTTTACATTATGAGATTGAGTCTTGTTATAAATTATGTATATATTCTCTCATTTAAAAAATACACAATATCAAAAATTCGACTAAATGAAGGCTCAGGGTCTCATGTATCTTAACATGTATGCAATGCCTACTTGAGGCCTTTGAATAAGTTGTATCTTAACTATTGAGATCTGACTTAGGACCCGAGGCTGTTATTCTTAACTGTTAAAAAAAAAAAATAGAAAAGTAAACCAAGGATCTATCCTTTTAAGCAAAGGGTTTGCTCATCTTAAGCTATGCTGCTATATTAAGCTACATTGTCTCTGCATGCAAGTGGAAAGCAGGAGCAAAGAGTATTTTATATTTCTCATAATATTTTATATCATAATATTTTATACCCCCAAAAAACTAGTGAGTAGAAATTTTTAAAAGAAGAGAATAGTAATAGATTCTTCAACTAAATACTCCCTCAAAACTTAATTTACTTGCATTATAAATGTTACTCTGGTAAAGTGGATCTAACTAATTTATGTCAGTGTAAGAAGTATCCTTCATTACTACTATATTCAGGAGCATTTTTGTTGCAGCAAAGCACAAATTAAAGTTTTTGTACAATAACCTGAACAAATCTTACATACATAGTTCCAAAATCCATCATCCAATAAAAGAAAAATATTGTTCTTTCAAGGTAGCACACATTTTGCTCTGGGAGGGGTCAACAATTTCTGGCTCCAGATATTAAGTCACACCCTGGCTTGCTCCCCAAAAGGCCATGTCATTCTTATACAACTTAATCAGCAGCTACACAGAAGAAAGCAACACTGCAATCTTTCTGATCATTTTAATGAGGACCCCTGGCTATTCAGTCACTGAAATATAATTGACTTGCTCTCCTCTTATTTTCATAATAGACACTCCAACCTAGACCACGTTTATTTGGCTATAAGAAATGTCAGGAAGAATTGGAACTTTTCTGAGTGTCCCCATTAAAACTGAAAACATGCCACCCTGTCTTTTACATGAGCTGCAATCATTTTGCGTTGGTTTCATTACGCAATACAAGATGCAAATGTTCCAGTCACCCTTCTCACCAAACTGCAAGACCAAGAAAATAAGCACACCAAGAATGTCTTGTTTTATCTGTACCTTTTTCTTACTCTTCATTATTACTTATCCAATGTTTTAGAAAACAGGCAATAGGAATAATATATACAAATGTTATTTACATTACAGATTTTTAGCAAGATTGCAAAGTAGGACTGATGACTTTCTTCTTAGTAATTAGTCCATTTTTATAAAATGCCAATTTTTCCTCCAAGAAATTGCATAGTCGGTTTAAGGATTCAGTAAATGGCATTTGCAAAATAACATTTAGGCGGAGAGGTTTGAATTTGCAAAACTGATGTGCAAAATTAATTACTGTAATCTTTGAAATAATGTGACCCCAGCAGATTATTATTTCACATTTTGAGATTTAAAGTTTGCATTAGCTAAAACTTGAACAATCAAGAACGACTTGATAACATGGAACTTGATTTACAATATAAATTTTGAAGTTAGTCTACCATGAAAATGCTGGTAATTTCATAAACCTTCATATAGAAGACTAAGTAAATTGCTGTCAGAATTTTTTTTCTTAAGATGAAATATTCAGAGTTAAAATGTCACTCATCAGATTAAGTAGTAATAAGTCCATTCATTTCTATTTCAGTTAAGATAAATTTCTACTCATTTTTTGGCAAAAGTATTGAGAAAAAGGAATTCCTATATTGTCAAATAATTATGGAGGGAAGTTCAGCAATAATGGTTATTTTAATGGTCATTTTCTTAAACTCAACAATTCCATTTCCATGATTATATCCTCTAGGTGAACAATGGCACACACACATGTACAGAGAGAATTTCGTATACACAGATGTTTGTGCACCATATTCAATATTTGCAAACAAAGAAAAAATACTAGTAACAAGTCAAATGTCCTAATGGAAAGTTGACTAAAGTGATGATTTATTTGTATAATTAAATACTATATACCCATTAGAAAGAAGGCAGGTATATATATACGGGTCCGGATATATATTTTTAGTGAAAGATAAAGCTGCACAAAGTATATGGAGAATAGTCTCTTTTCAGAAATTAGTATACAAGTAAATGTATGTATAAACAATTTAGAGCCATATGAGTAAATTACTAAGTGATTTTCTCTGATTAAATTTGAGAGTTCTACCCAATATTGTTTGAACATTTATGATTCATTCATTCATAATATTAATTAAAGTACCTACAATGTGTCAAGTAATTTTCTAGGGACCAGAGATAAAGCAGTGAACAAAACAAAGCCATGAATTTGTGTTACTTTCAACATCAACAGAATAACTTTAATATCCCACTCATAGCAATGGACAGATCATCTAAACAGAAGATTAACAAGGAAACAGGGGCTTTGGACTGGACTAGATGGACTTAATAGATGTATTCACAGCATTTCATCCTAAAGTGGCAGAATACATATTCTTCCCAAGTGCACATGGAACATTCTCCAGAATAGATCATATACTGTTCACAAACCAGGTCTCAACAGGTACAAAAAAATCAAGAACATGTCATGCATACTTTCAGACCTCAATTCTATGAAATTTGAAGTCACCACAAGAAGAAATTTGGAAGGACTACAAATACATGGAGGTTAAAGAACATCCTACTGAAGAATAAATATGTCAAGTAGGAAATTAAAGAGGAATCTTTTTAAATACATGGAACCAAATGAAAATGAAAACAGGACAGTTCAAAACCTTTGGGATGCAGCAAAGATGATCCTAAGAAGGAATTATATAGAAATACAGGCCTTCCTCGGGAAACAAGAAAAGTCTCAAATACACAACTTGACCTTACACCTAAAGGAGCTGGCAAAAAACAGCAAATAAAGCCTGAAACCAGCAGGAGAAGAGAATAAATAAAAATTAGAGCAAAAATCAATGGTACAGAAATTTAAAAAAAAAAAATAGTAGAACAGATCAACAAAGCTACAAGCTGGTTCCTTGAAAAAGTTAACAAAATTGATAACCCCTAGCCATACTTAAGAAAAAGAAAAGAGAAAGGACCCAAATAAATAAAATTATGAATGAAAGAGGAGGGATCACAAATAACACCAAAGAAATACAATTGTAAGAGATTATGAGGGATTATATGCCAAAGAATTGGGCAATCTGGAAGAAATGGATAAATTCCTAGAAACCTATAAACTACCAAAGCTGAAACAGGAAGAAACAGAAAACCTGAACAGACCCATAACCAGCAAAGAAATTCAATCAGTAATCAAAAATATCCCAACAAACAAGAGCCCCAGGTCGGATGGCATCCCAGGGGAATTTTATCTGGCATTTAAAGAAGAGCTAATAATTATTTTTCTGAAACTATTCCAAAAAATAGAAATGGAAGGAAAACTTCCAAACTCTTTCTATGAGGCCAGCATTACCTTGATCCCAAAACCAAAGACCCCACTGAAAGGAGAATTACAGACCAATATCCCTGATGAACATGGATGCAAAAAAACTCACCAAAATACCAGCTAATAGGATCCAAGAGTACATTAAAAGGATTATTCACTATGACCAAGTGAGATTTATTCCTGGGCTGCAGGGATGGTTCAACATCTGCAAATCAATGTGATATACCACATTAAGAAAAGAAAGGACAAGAACTATATGATCCTCTCAGTAGATACAGAAAAAACATTTGACAAACTACAGCATCCTTTCTTGATTAAAACTTACTGCAGTGTAGGGATAGAGGGAACATGCACCAAAAACCATAAGATACTGAAGAATAAACATAACCAAAGAGGTAAAGAACACTTATGAAAGAAATCGAGGAAGACACAAAGAAATAGAAAAACATTCCAATTGTTAAAATGTCTATTCTATGCAAAGCAATCTACACATTTTATGCAATCCCTATCAAAATACCACCAGTATTTTTTACAGAGCTGAAACAAACAATTCTAAAATTTGTCTAAAACCGGAAAAGACCCTGAAAATCCAAAGGAATGTTGAAAAAGAAAACCAAAGCTGGAGGCATCACAATTCCAGACCTCAAGCTATATTACAAAGCTATAATCGTCAAGACAGTATGGTACTGGAACAAAACAGACTCATAGATCAATGGAACAGGATAGAGAACCCAGAAATGGACCCAAACTATACGGTCGACTAATCGTCAACAAAGCAGGAAAGAAAATCCAATGGAAAAAAGACAGTCTCTTCAACAAATGCTGTTGGGAAAATTGGACAGCCACATGCAGAAGAATGAAACTGAACCACCTGGTTACACCGTACACAAAAATAAACTCAAAATGGATGAAAGACCTAAATGTGAGACAGGTATCCATTAAAATCCTAGAGGAGAACACAGGCAGCAACCTCTTTGGCCCTAGGCACAGCAACTTGTAGCTAGACATGTCTCCCAAGGCAAGGGAACAAAAGCAAAAATGAACTACTGGGACTTCATTAAGATAAAAAGCTTTTTCACAGCAAAGGAAACAATCAACAAAACTAAAAAGCAACCTATAGAATGGGAGAAGATATTTGCAAATGTCTTATCAGATATAGAGCTAGTATTCAAAATCTATTAAGAACTTATCAAACTCAACACCCAAACAAATAAAATCCAGTCAAGAAATGGGAAGAAGACATGAACAGACACTTCTCCAAAGAAGACAGAAATGGCCAACAGACACATGAAAAAATGTCAGTATCACTCAGCATCAGGGAAATATAAATCAAAACCACAATGAGATATCTCCTTACACCAGTCAGAATGCCTAAAATGAACAATTCAGGAAACAACAGGTGTTGGCAAGGATGCAGAGAAAGGGAAACTCTCATACTGTTGGTGGGAATGCAAACAGGTACAACCACTCTGGAAAACAGTATGGAGATTCCTCAAAAAGTTAAAAATAGAACTACCTTATGACCCAGCAATTACACTACTAGGTGTCTGTCCAAAAGATACAGACATAGTGTTTCAAAGGGGCACACGCACCCCAATTTTATAGCAGCAACATCCACAATAGCCAATAGCCAGATGTCCATCAACAGATGAATGGATAAAGAAGATATGCTATATATACACATATATGTATGTAAATATAAATACAACAGAATATTACTCAGCCTTCAAAAAGAGTGAAATCTTGCCATTTGCAATGACATGGATGGAACTAGAGGGTATTATGCTAAGTGAAAATGTCAGTCGGAGAAAAACAAATACCATATAATTTCACTTACATGTAGAATTTAAGAAACAAAACAGATGAACAAGGGGAAGGGAAAAAAATAAGATAAAAACAAAGAAAGGGCAAACCATAGGTGACTCTTAACTATAGGAAACAAACCAAGAGTTGCTGGAGGGAAATTGGGTGGGGGATGGGGTAACTGGGTGATGGGCATTAAGGAGGGCACTTAATGTAATGAGCACTGGGTGTTATATGCAACTGATGAATCACTAAATTCTACACCTGAAACTAATAATATAGTATATATTAACTAAATTGAATTCAAATAAAAAGTTAATAAATAAAGAAAATAAAAGCAATAAAAATAAAATTGAAAATTTTCTGGAATTTCAAATATTACAAGAAAATTAGGAAGAATCACTCATCTCATTATCCTTGTTGAAATTCTTTATCCTTGTCTTTTTGTTGCTCAAAGCATTTTTCTAAAATTAGACTAATCATGGCCAGATCTTATTAATAGAGGCCATCATTAAGACAATCTCTACTAGGTCCAACTTTTATGAAGAAGATTGCATATTTTATCATCCAAAGCTTAAAAGTAATTTTGTCAGTAAATATCTGTACATGCAATTATATAAGAGTAATGAAATGCACTTGAGATTTCACTAGAAACACTTTATACGAAAATAAAAGGACAACATACATAAATATAACTATGCATAGTTAGCCTTACCTACATAACCACAAGGTAATATTAAGTTTGTGAGTCTGTAATATAATACCTTCTCAATTTACCACTAATATGTATTAGAAGCTTTAAGATTGATATTAATATTGCAAGAGTATACTGAATTTTATAAAAACTATTCTGTTTATTATAAAATGTGTAAAACTTAATATTAATTCATATATTCTAATTTTATTAAAATCTAGTACTCCCTCAAAATTTTCTTAATATATATTTCTCCCTTAAATTAATAAAAAGCATCTAAAAATTTCTTGATAAAACTTATTTGCTTTAAATAAAAACTCATTACACACATGAAAAGTAAAAATTTTTAGAATGTACCTAAGGTTCATAATTGGGATGTTCTGAACAATCGGACAGATATAAAATATGTAAGAGGAGAAAAACCAAAAAAGTCTAAATATCTACCAAGAAACCTTTTAATATAATGCCATGGTCCACTGATAGTAAGACTAATCAACGTGAATGAAAAGGATCTGATACTTTAAACAACCTCTAGTTGGAACATGAATTCGTTTGAATTAGAAATGAACTGCCTTGCCATGAACACCCTAAGGTTCAGGAATTTGTGCTATGGCTAGCTGTAATTGAATGAACTATCACTAGATGGCAGTGTGGGTTGACTAGCCAAATGTTTACACGTTCCTGGTCAGATTTGGTCAAGACTCAGGACATGACCTCGCTGGACAACTTGTTATCATCAAAAATGTATCTCTTGGGGCGCCTGGGTGGCTCAGTGGGTTGAGGCCTCTGCCTTCGGCTCGGGTCATGATCCTGGGGTCCTGGGATCGAGCCCCGCGTCGGGCTCTCTGCTCCGCAGGGAGCCCGCTTCCTCCTCTCTCTCTGCCTGCCTCTCTGCCTAGTGTGATTTCTGTCAAATAAATAAAAATTTAAAAATAAATAAATAAATAAATAAATAAATAAATAAATAAATAAAAATGTATCTCTTTGTGAATAAAAAAGACACTACCAAAACATAAGAAAAAGATTATGTAAAGGTGCAAGATTTTAAACAAAACATACTCTAAGCAATTTCGCTGTGTTTACCTTTCTTTTTTTTTTTTTTAAAGATTTTATTTATTTATTTGACAGACGGAGATCACAAGTAGGCAGAGAGGCAGGCAGAGAGAGAGGAGGAAGCAGGCTCCGCGCCGAGCAGAGAGGCCGATGCAGGGCTCGATCCCAGAATCCTGGCATCACAACCTGAGCCAAAAGCAGAGGCTTTAACCCACTGAGCCACCCAGGCACCCCTGTGTTTACCTTTCTTAGTGTCTCAAACTTGAGAGGGCTTACGTGTGATACTCCTGAGAAACTTGTCTAAAAATCCCATTTCCAGCCCCTGCCTCCACCCCAAAGGTTCTTAATCATACGTCTGAAATGGAAGACAGGTCCCATGTTCGAGAAATATCTAAGGTGATCCCAATATGAACACTGCTCTAACATGAATCCGGAAAGAAATGGCACCCCTTTCTGCACTGTCTGCACATTTCAAATATTGTCATCAAATGTCAGTACACTGAAGAAATCCTAACAAGGGTAGAAACTGTTCCTGACGTTGATTACAAGCTTATTCAAAGGCTGATCCCTTAGAAAATAGATGGCCAAGCAGAAGCCCAACACTGTCAACTACAATCAACTGTTCGTGAAGGAGTTTGTCACACAATTCATTCCTAAAGCAAGGAGAGCTACACCGACCACCTTTTTCCATCTACTCACCATTCTGACTCTTTGAAAAATTCTTCTACGTAACTACTCTACCTCTAAAAAATTCACCTGCATATTTCTAACCGGCATCCACACAGAACCCTTTCTGCCCACCTGCCTCCTCCCATATAGTTCTGCCTGAATCTGCCCAGCATTCACCTGCCCTGTTTCTGTTCACTATCTGCTACATCTCACCTCAAACTGTCTCCTCTATAAAGTAGAATACATGAGAAGTAACTTCTCATATTTCCCAGTTAGGAACTGCCTTGATCCAACTACTGGCATTAGTGGCTGTCATCTGTGATTTTCACCAGTTTATATCTAGTATTGAGAAAATAGAATGAGTGGTAGTTTTGAAGAGTAAAGGATCTTTAAGCCAATGATAATAGTGAATGTTTAAGCAAGAGCAGAGCAAGGTAGATATCACAGAGGTGGGGGAGGGTCTCGGACAGCCAACATAGAGAGCTAGAACCGAGCAGGATGGGAAAAGCATCCCTCGGAAAGGACAGCCTGGCCTGTGGTGTCAGAACCAACTCTGGTAAGAAAAACAACCACGTGGGGGTGTGATCTGGGGCTGGGGGTTAGATCCCAAACAGAGTACAGAGACGGAAAACTGGTTACACGGAGGACAGTGTGTGTATATGTGAATATATACATGCTCACACGTACATATACACACACATTCCCTAGCTCTTTCTACTGGAACAGCAACACCTCAATGCCAGTAAACAAACTTATTGCTAAGATATTAGTTTCTAAATACCATTTCCCACTAAAAAGAACCAAAGATCCTTTGAAGAATGGGGTTCCAGGACTGAGGCAGTCAAAGTACAAGATAAGCCTGAAATATTTTGTTGTGTCAGAAAGTATGGAAGTTTTCCAAGCATGATGGGACAATCTCAAAAGACTAGAGAAACCAGCTTGAAGAGGTTCTCATCAGCCAAATCTGGGATAATTGGAACATTTAATTATGATAGAGTACAAGATTTTTGTCTTCTAAATAATAAGACATCACAAATTCCTACAGGAAGGGAGGAAGGGAGGAAGGAAGGAAGGAAGGAAGGAAGAAGGAAGTCTGAAGAAGACCCAGATATTTACCTTGTTTGAAAGTATCTCCATACAAATATTTATTAACCACAGAGGGGAGAGAGTAACTTTACAATGGTTAAGTCTGGCAAACAACATTTTAATCAAGTGAACAAAGAAAGGGAACATCACCAGTGATGGGACAATCAAAACTATGTCACCCTATAATATACAGTGAAAAGAACAGTGTCACATCTTTGATATTCCTGCCAAAGGTGCACAACATGAATCTATTCATGAGGAAAAAACATCAGACAAATCCAAATGCAGGAATATTCTGCAAAATAACTGTCCTGTAATCCTCAAGTTTCAGGTCATGGAAGACGGGAACTGTTACAAACTGAGGAGACTAAAGATAGATGACTCTAAATGCAGCATATGATTCTGGGCTACAACATATGCTATAAAAAACATTACTGGGACAGTTGGCAAAACTTGAATGGGGTATAAGTATTCAGTGTAACAACCTACCAATGTTAATTTTCTGATTTTGATTGTTGTATTGTGGTCATTGGGAAATTGTCCTTATTTATAGGAAATACACACTAAAGCACTCAAGAGTGATGGGTCATCAGTTTGGCAATTTATTCTCAAATAGTTCAGGGCTTTAAAAAGTTCTTTTTACTCTATTTCTAACTTTTTATAACTTTATGATTGTTTATAAAAATTAATAAAAGAGGTGCCTGGGTGGCACAGTTGGTTAAGTGTCCAACTCTTGGTTTCGGCTCAGGTCTGATCTCAGGGTCCTGAGATACAGTCCCACGTCCAGCTCCAGGCTCAGTGAGGAGCCTGCTTAGGTTTCTCCCTCTTCCTCTATCCCTCACCCCATGCTCTCTCTCACTAAAATAAATAAATAAGTCTTTAAAAAATAATAAAAAATAAATTCATCAATCTTTTCTTTTTTTCCAAAAGAAAATTTAAACACATTCATTGCAAGTACTGAAAGCAAAGATGTACAAAGAAAACCTTAATCATCTTTCTCCTTTCTTCCTCTGTCCCTATACGCCATAGAAACAATGTTACCATCCTGGTATTTACACTATTTGTGTATTTGCTATTAATGATCCTCTTGAAGAATAAATCTCTAGATCCCTGGAAGTAGCAGAAGTAAAAAGATGCAAAACAATTATCAGGTACATATCCAGTTTAACAAATAAAATGGTCCCCTTGGACCTTGGAATGCATAACAAAATTCTAAAGTCTAGCTACGATTTCCATGCGTTTTCCCATTAAGGGCACTGAATTATGTGCCCAAATACACTGACTGAGTACATGGAAGCTTCTGAAATTTAAAAAGGAAGGAGGGCTCACACTCTTCCGAAAATGTGAAGACCAACACGTAAGATTAACCCAAAGTGAGATCTGGCCAGGGCAATATGGGCTGCTGTCCTATCCTCCCAGTTCCTAGAAGTAACTGTATTCTTATCTCTATGAATGCTGTCTTCTGCTAGTTTCCCTTTCTTCCCAGCTATATCACTCTGCAGATTCAAAACATATTGATTTCACTAAAATGTCCACTTTTTCTAATATATGCTACTACCAAACCACAATACTCAACTGCCATCCTCCAAGTGTGATTGCTGTTAAGGACTTTTATTTTGGATTCTGATTTTATTATGCCAGTTTTACATCATCTCTGACCTGAATCATCATGACTTCATCCGTGGCATTGATGTAACTACTGAGGACATGGGATCCAAGGGTAGAGCCCTGAGGTTTGTCCCTGAAGACCTCCCTTTAGTGCACAGAAACAGTCCAACCAGGTAAAAGTCCAATAAGTGAAAATGTCCTCCATTTTTGATGGCAGGAAGTTGTTTAAAGGTATATTAGTGTCAAATACCAGTCTAGAAAACAGTTATACTATATCTGCCATATTATTTTGACCCATTTGTCTATTAACTCTAATAAAAAGTTAAATGAGGGGCGCCTGGGTGGCTCAGTGGGTTAAAGCCTCTCCCTTCAGCTCAGGTCATGATCCCCGGGTCCTGGGATCAAGCCCCACATTGGGCTCTCTGCTCCATGGGGGGCCTGCTTCTTCCCCTCTCTCTGCCTGCCTCTCTGCCTAGTTGTGATTTCTCCCTGTCAAATAAATTTTTAAAAAAAAGTTAAATGAAATCGTCTGCCCCAACTTATTATTAATGCTTCATTCTCACTGATGCCTAGTGAGCCTTGAATCTGCTTCTAAGTACAACTATGTCAGTTTTACATAATCTATTGTAACCTTATCCAGTCTTCTTAGTAATCAAAGAAATGTAAATCAGAAAAGCAGATAAAATGTCTTTTACCTACCAAATGTTTGGAGTTTGTGGTAATTTGTTGAATATTATAAAATGCTGTTAAAACTGCAGGGATATCATGCAAGTGAAGGACATCTTGATGGCAAACTGGCAGAAGTATTTAAAGCCTTGAAAATGTAGATTTGCTTTGTCCCAATATTTCTTCTTCTGGGAATTTATCCTAAGGCCATCATCGACACACACAAAGATATAGCTAGTAGTATGTTTATTCTGCATGTTTATGGGGGGGTCACATGCTAAAAGCCCAAAATAGAAGATTCATTTAGATGTATATCTATATGATGGAATACTATGCAACCACTTAAAATAATGTTATAAAATGTTTCATGTCCTTGAAAGATGGTCACAATTGGGCTAAAAAAGTCAGGTTACAAAACAAAATATCTAGTATGATCCTATTTTGTATGTGTGTGTGGTGTGCACACACAAATGATTAAAATGTGTATATCAAAACAGGCAGAGTGGTTGTCTATAGATAATGAAATTAAATGAAATTTTTATTTCATTCTATTTTATTACTTCTAATACCCATGTATTTTCTAAGAAGAAATAGCAGTAAGAGCCACATCTATTACAAAAGACATCTGTTATAGGGGCGCCTGGGTGGCTCAGTGGTTTAAGCCGCTGCCTTCGGCTCAGGTCATGATCTCAGGGTCCTGGGATCGAGTCCCGCATTGGGCTCTCTGCTTGGCAGGGAGCCTGCTTCCTTCTCACTGTCTCTGCCTACTTGTGATTTTTCTCTGTCAAATAAATAAATAAAAATCTTAAAAAAAAAAAAAAGACATCTGTTATAAACACTGCCTATTCCTACAGGCATGGCTGAAGGGTATAAGGAACACATTCCACTTTTTCTCCCTTACTTCTATAGTATTCTATTCTAACTCTCTTATAGCCTCTAACACCTTGCTTCATATTTACCTCTATGTAATTTTACTTACTTATGAAATGGAAGAGCCTTTGAATTCTGAGACTGGAATTTAAATCTCTGTATGTCCACCACTGTGAGGCATATTTTCTTACAACATAAGAGAAAATAATAAATAATTTCTGAAAAGAAATGAATACATGAACATCTACTGAAGATTAAATGGGGATAAACATTTTTTAAAAAGGAAAATCCATTGGTAGTGTCTACAGTATCATGGGTGTTGGACAACTAAAAATGTTGTGTGGGGCTCAGTCTTTCTGGAAAGAAAAGGATGAGGTAGATCAGAACAAGGGGGCTTCTAGACTGATAGAGGACAGAGAAAAGCAACGGAGACTCTGATGATGAGGCTCAGTGAACCTCCCAGTCTAACTTCCTGCTAATCTGCAGCAACTCCTATTTCCAGACAGGTTTTCATAGATACTGACTTCCTCTTGCTTCAGATGTTTCCAGAATCATCCCATTGGTAAAGCTGTGGGTCTTGGATACACCTTCTGTGCAGACACCGTGAAAATCAACATTCTCTTATTTCATAGTGAGCTATCGTTAACCCAGGATTAAAAGCTGTACAGTGAGTACCTTATGAACAAGCACTTCAACTCCTAAAAGATCTCTCCTACCATAGCTCAGTTCTCTTCTAAGTTCCCAGCTCAACTAAAAAAAAAAAAGTTTTTGTTAAGCTTTTTCCAGGTGTTTTTTTTTTTTTTCCTATTTTAGGAATCCTTATAAAAATAAAACTCCATTTCTAAGGGCAGGCATTTGGACCTTTCTGGCAGGGACTCCCGCCCTGGGCAAACACACTTGATGATCACACGGTACATGGTCCCTTCTCTCATGACCATCTGCTAGACTGGCTCTCAGCCCACTCACAAGCGCACTGAATTGTTTCACTAGGACACAGGTGCCAGGCTACCATGGGCTTAAATGAGCAGCCCACATAATACAGCAAAATGTTCCTCTTCCCTTCAGGAAGATCCTTCCCCATGACAGCCTTAAAGTAGTGTTGCTACATAGCTTCTAAACTTGATTAAAGCCAGAGACATGGGTGAGCCAAAGAAAATGTTGTAAGCACCAACCCCTGAGAGATGAGTGGCCACACAGCTGAGCAGCAGTGGTCGTGTTAGCTATGGTACAGGTGGGGGGTGGTGGGCAGTGAACAAAAATTCAGGAATTGAGAAGGAAAGAAGTCACTGCCCCAGATTTATATAAAATCAAAGAAGGAAATATAGGTTGTATATGTGACTATGCCTTAACCTATAGCAGAGAGAAAAACAAGTAATATGGAAATCAGAGCTAATGGCATGACGTTGTGTCCCAACTGTCACTCATTGAGACAGATCTTCAGCTGGCCACTGGTCTCAATATTCTTAACAGTTAAATAGGCATAATAATAATAATAATAATAATAATAATAATAATAATAACCATTTGTTACCATCACTATGATTATAGAACAATCATTCCAAAACTTTGTGGGTTTAAACAACATTGGTTATTATCTTTCTAGGAGCCAAAAATTTGGGAGCAATTCAACTGGGGTGGTTCTAATTCCGGGGTCCCTCATGAGGTTGCAGTCGGGACATGACTGTGCCTGGTGCATCGTAAAGGCTTTGTCACCCATATATTCTCCACTCATACATCATGTGACCTCGAAAAGCAGGAACAGCAAGGAGCCAGAGTCACTACACGCTTCAGGCATTTCTTCATGTTTCTGCACACTCTGTCTACATGGTCTCTCCACCCTGGCCACTTCCAGGTAGCCAGATTTCTTACATGGTGCCCCAAGAGGAGCCAGTCTTGAGAGAGCGATCCAGGAGAAATCTGTGCTGCATTTTATGAATCAGTCTTGGAAGTCACAGAGTGTCATGTCCACATATTCTATTGGTAGAGGTAGTAGCAAAAGTCTACTGCACCCGACTTATGGAGAAACATCAACATTGGATTATAAGAGCATGGGAGATGAGATATAAATTTTCTGTCTTTAGAAAACATCATGCAAAGTTGTTATAAAGATTCAATAAAATCATTCACATTCACTTTATAAGCTGTGAGGCAC
This sequence comes from Meles meles, assembly GCF_922984935.1. Lineage (NCBI taxonomy): Eukaryota > Metazoa > Chordata > Mammalia > Carnivora > Mustelidae > Meles > Meles meles. The sequence continues at coordinate 32,202,556 of NC_060070.1, forward strand.
TATACAAATATGAATTATTTTTTATTCTAATAGCAATAATAAAGTGTTGTATCTTTTTATCTTAGTCTATTATAGGAGGTAATGTCTACAGGTGAGACTACAAGGGCACAGTGAACTAAATTACCTATGGGACACTACTGATCCCAAAAACTGTAAATAAAGGGATTATACAATTTCTTTAGTGCTGTTTCCAAAGAAGAATCCCCTGACCTTAACAGCATATTTTCCTCATGCAATTTAGTAGAACCCAAATGCAATTCTTAGATCTGCCAGTAACGCAATGGAGCGCAAATGAGGGAATTGCCTTACTGGAGGTTCCAAATGATCTTTAAAATTTCTGTAAGTTCTAGGAAGTTGAGAGTCTAGAAGTCAGTTGGATTCTCCTTGCTAATTCAATGGATTAAACTTTTAAGTCTCTTATTTATACAGATTCTAAATTCCAGCTTTCAACATACAAACGTCCTTACCTTCAAAGGAGTGACACAGATTAATGAGATTGAAAGACAGGAGAGAGAAATATTGCCTGCGCCAAAGAGGAGGGTTTCCAGGGTGCAGGGCTGAGGGCGCATCTCAGGGAAATCTTAGAGAACAGACGGAACAGGGAACTGGGGGTCCCAGGAAGTACACCTGATGAAAGGAAATTGGGATCTAATCCCTACCTGAGACCCGCTGCCCTCAAATCATTCCCCTGATTTCCTGATAGTCTCCCTTCCCATCTCAGCCCCCTTGGCAAGATAAGTGGGTCAGAAAGGCACAGGTTCCCTGATGGCTATAATTATTTTAAGCTGCCGTCACTGTTAGTATCAGAGAATTCTGCTTATTCGCTATTAATCAAAATTACTCAGGTGGGCATTTTTCAGTGGGAAAAAAGTAAGCTGCAGGATAGAGTACACAACCATTTCTGTAAAAAGAAAATAATATGTATTCATATAGAGATATATATTTATTTAATCAATAAATACACGTCCAGTGAACACATATGTTTTTGTGTGCAGAGAAAACCTCTCTGAGGTGGCACAAAACAAATTGAAGGCAGTTGTTGCCTCTGCCAAGCAGACATGGTGGCTGAGAGAAGGGATGAAAGAATTGTTTTCACTAAATTTGCTTTTGTCCTTTTAGACTTTGCACCATGTACATATATTACCCATTTAAAAAGTTGTTTAAAGTTACTCTGGGAACATGTGTGATCAGTGCGCTTGCAAAGGCACTAGCAGAAGGTTCCCTGATAGGAGAAAAGACCCCAGGTTTTCATGCCATGGTTCTTACTCACATGAGGATCGCACTGGTTTCTATTTAAAATACATTACTAAAAGTAACATGATAAAGAACTTTTAGTCCTTGCCTGGCTTCCTCCAAAAGCAGAGCCTAAAACAAAGGACTGAGTGTGAGAGGCTCATTTGGGAAGGGATCCTGTGACTTAATGCATGAGAGAGCTGCTAAACACAGAAAGGGAAGCCTCTGCAAGGACTGGCTCCTAGCTGGCCACCACTGATGGGCCACAGTTTTCCCCGATCCTGCAGAAATGTCTGAGAAACCTTGGGAAATACATGTCAAAACCCAGCTGGGAGAAGAGACAAGGAAGCAATTAACTATCAGCTCCCTTTCCCACTAGACGAAGTTGCTTCTGAAAGGGTTTCACTTCCCTGCACTTGTGGGTGGACACTTGTGAGTACACACAGGATGTCCTAAGTCCTAAGATTTTCCACCTGCACGTGTTAGAGAAATCCCAGGCAGGAAGCAAGAGGTGCTCATAGTGCAGGCCTGAGGTAAGCTGAGGCACTGCTGGAACACACCCACTTATGAGAACTTCCTTCTTTTGCAAAGTTTGTATTGTTTTTCTGTCCCTGGCCAAAAAAAAGAAAAAGTAAATTTGAAGATGAATTTAATACATAAAATATAGCCAATTGTTTATATACAAAAAGAATGTTTCTGGAAGGGTATTCAAGAATAATTTTGTCAGAAATATTGTCAGAAATTTTGTAAAATATTGAAAGAAATAAAGAATAAAATATTGAAAGAAATAAATACAAGCTTTTGAATAAAGATGGACCCTGGAATATATATGTTTACCTCCACTCCATCTAAAGCTCTATAAAATGAGAGTGAAGAGACATTTTTAAGCATGAACCAACAAAACAAAGGCAACAAAAGAAAATGAAACGACAACAAAATTATGTAACTGGATGAATGATAATTAACCTATGAGTTAGAGAAAGCTAGAGCAGTCAGTAGTCACAGGAAATAAATGTACAGGTTGGTGTTATTGAACTCCAGGAAAGTTCAAGAGTTAGCGGGGCAGATAGCAATGAAAGAGGAGTGAATGGAGCTAAAACCGGGATAGCTGGTTTGAGCTCAGATTCCCCTCCCACCCATGCGGCTGGGGGAGCTGCCCCTCCCCCACCCTAGTGGAAGAATGGATAAAATGAACTAGAAGGATTCTGTTTGCTCTAAGGTACACAAGGCAGAGTTGAGGGGAGAGAAGTATCTATTGAGAACAGGAGATTAAGTTAAAGTCTATATACGGAAAGGTGAAGCCCCCAACCCCCATTCTCTGTTCATTTCCCAGAACACTGACAACTAGGTTTATATTCTTTGTACTAGAGACAAAATTTCTTCTCCAGATAGCACAAGAGAGCTAAAGAGTCTGACAGCCAAAAAAATTCCTCCCAAGAAAGAGCTGAACTAGATCACTCAGTTAACCCCACAAGTCCACAAGCCATTCTTCCTCCACACCCAGAGCTTCCAGAAACTTCATGGTGTCTCTGTCTTAAATATGAGAGAACTGCTAAAGGTCCTCTAACACTGAGGAAAGCCAGAAACCAAACTTAGAAGGAGCAGAAAACACTAAAGGATTCTTTCCAATAAATAAATAAGGCAAAAATAAAATAAACCTTTAATTCAGTATCCTTAGAAAAATAAGAGAACAGGGATGCCTGAGTGGCTCAGTGGGTTAAGCCGCTGCCTTTGGCTCAGGTCATGATCCTCAGTTTCTGGGATCGAATCCCAAATAAAGGTCCTTGCTCAGCAGGGACCCTGCTTCTCTCTCTGCCTCTACCTGCCACTCTGCCTCCTTGTGTGTGCTCTCTCTCTCTGGCAAATAAATAAATAAAACCTTTTAAAAAAAAATAAAAATAAGAGAACATAATATTGCATCCATACCACATACATGATGTTATCAAAAATTTCAGAGAAATTTCAAGAAAAGTGTTCTTGAAATTAAATATTATGATGGCAGAAATGAAATTTCAATAGAAGAGCTGAGACTCAAAGGCAAGACAATCTCCCAGAAAGTAGAATGAATAGTCAATACAATATAAAATATTAGAACATTAAATTAGTCCAGGAGGCCCAGAATCCAAATAATGGAAATTTCAGAATAAGTAAATTTAGAAAATGGAGGGGAAGAAAAGTATCAAAGAAATAATTCAAGAGTTTCCAAACTGAAGAATTTCCAAACCAAAAGTTCCCAGTAAGTGCTCAACACAATGGAATGAAACAAAATAAAACAAACTTCAAGGCCTATCTATAAGAAATTTCAGAAAACTAGAGAATGAGTAAAAGATTTAAAAAGCATGAAGAAGAATCCCGGAACCCCAATTAAAAAATAAATAAATAAATAAATAAAATTAAAAAAATAAAAAGCATGAAGAAGGATTATAAGAGAATATTATGAAAAATTATAGCCAAAAAATCAGACAATCTAGAAGAAATGCATAAATTTCTAGAAATATATAACCTACCAAAAATGAAGCAGGAAGAAATAGAAATTTTGAACAGACCAACAACAGGCAATGAAATTGAGTCCATAATCAAAAAAATCCCAACAGGGGTGCCTGGGTGGCTCAGTGGGTTAAAGCCTCTGCCTTCGGCTCAGGTCATGATCTCAGGGTCCTGGGATCGAGCCCCGCATCGGGCTCTCGGCTCAGCGAGGAGCCTGCTTCCTCCTCTCTCTCTGCCTGCTTGTGATCTCTCTCTCTCTCTGTCAAATAAATAAACAAAATCTTAAAAAAAAAAAAAAACAAAACTCCCAACAAACTGAAGTTCAGGACCAGAAGGCTTCACAGGTGAATTGCACCAAACATTTAAAGAAGAGTTAATACCTATTCCTCTCAAACTTTTCCAAAAAATAAAAGAGAAAAAGAAAAGCTTCCAGATTCATTCTATAGGCTAAGATTACCCTGATACCAAAACCAGATAAAGACACCACCACAAAAGAGAGCTCCAGGCAAATATCCCTCATGAACACACATGCAAAATTCCTCAACAAAGTGTTGTCAAACAGAATCCAACAATACATTAAAAAATCACTCACCACAATCAAGTGGGATTTATGCCTGGGACACAAGAGTGGTTCAGTATTCAAAAATCAATCAGTGTGATACATCACATCAAAAAGCATTTGACAAAGTACTACATCTGTATATGATTTAAAAAAAAAAAAACTCTCAACAAACAAGGTTTAGAGGGATTGTATCTCAACATCATAAAGGCCTTATATGAAAAACCCACAACTAAAATCATACTCAATGGAGAATAACTAAGAGCTTTTCCCCTAAAGTTAGAAACAAGACAAAGATATCCACTCTCACTACTTATATTCAACATAGCACTGAAAGGCCTAGCTACAGCAATCAGAAAACAAAAAGAAATAAAAGGATACAAATTGGTAAGGAAAAAGTCAAACCTTCATTGTTTGCAGATGATATGATATTATATAGAGAAAATTCTAAAGACTCCACCAAAACACTATTAGAACTGACAAATGAATTCAGTACGATTACAAAAACACAAAATCAATACAGAAATCTGTTGCAGTTCAGAGGCCCCTGAGTGACACAGTCATTTGGGCATATGATTCTTGATTTTGGCTCAGGTTGGGATCTCAGGGTTGTGAGATCGAGTTCCAAGTTCACCATAAAGATTGTTTGGGACTCTGTTGCCCTCTCCTTCTGTCCCTCCCCACCACTCATTCTCTCTCTCTCTCTCAAATAAATAAATAAATCTTTTTAAAAAAGTAACCTGTTGCATTTCTATATTTATTGCAGCATTATTACAATAGCAAAATTATGGAAGCAGCCCATAAATGAATGGATTAAGAAAAAGTGGTATATATGTGTGTATACACACACACACAGACACACATACAATGGAATATCACTCAGCCATAAAAAAGATCAAAATTTTGCCATTTACAACAATATAGATGGAGCTAGAGAGTATAATGCTAAGTGAAATAAGTCAGTCAGAGAAAGAAAAATACCATATGATTTCACTCATATGTGGAATTTAAGAAACACACAAAGGAAGAAGAAAAAAGACACAAACGAAGAAATAGACTCTTAACTATGGAGAATAAAGTGGTCTATGGCCATACCACCCAGAATGTGCCTGATCTGATCTAATCAAAGAAGCTATGCAGATGGGGCCTGATTAGTACCTGGATGGGGGAACAAACTGCTGGTTACCAGAGGGAAGATGTTTGGGGGTGGGGGTGAGTGAAATAGGTGAAAGAGATTAGGAGTACACTTATCTTGATGAGCCCTGAGTAATATATGAAACTGTTGAATCACTATATTGTACACCTGAAACTAACATAACACTAAGTGTTAACTACACTGGAATTAAAATTAAAAATAAATAAAAAATTAAAAGCATGAAGAGGAAAATAAGGAAGATTGGATGAGCATTAGATATTTTAACAGTAACATTGGAAGGTACAAAATAATAGAAAAATTCCTTTGAGCTTCTAAGAGGAAAACAGTCCCTAGTAGATTCTCCTAGCCAAATTATCAATAAAGTATGATGGTCAAAAAAAAAAAAACACTCACAGATAAACAAGATTTCAAAAACTATACCTCCCATGCACTTTCTCAGAAAGCTACTAAAAGATGCGCTCCTCCAAAATGAAGGAGTGAACCAAGAAACAGGAAGACATCCACTTCCAGAAATAGAAATCCAGTTGAAGAAAAAACAGACACAATCCCGCAGACGGTGGTAAAAGGACATCTCTGCAGAGTAGGTGTGAGGTCCAGACTGAAGCAGTGCCTAGATCCTATGAGAAATGTCTTCAAGAAGATGTTTAGATTAAGAGGCATTTTTAATATTTTATTTATTTATTTATTTATTTATCTATTTCTGAGAGACAGAGAGCATGAGTGTGAGCATGGGGAGGAGCAGAGAGAGAGGGACAAGCAGACTCTGTGCTAAGCATGGAGGCAGACACGGGCTGTATCCCTCAACCCTGAGATCCTAGCCTGAATGGAAATCAAGAGTCAGTCACTCAACCAACTGAGCCACCCAGGTGCCCCAAGAGAAAAACTTTAAACCTATGATGAAGGAATTACGGAGAAATTTGTGCAAAGTCCATAGAGAGTAAAGTGAATAACAAGAGAACAATGATTAACTCCCAGAGAAACATAGTACTACAAAAAAGGAAATACAACCTTGGTATATACATCATGGCACAACCGTGAATAGTATTTGTTTACATGGTCATGATAATACAAACTGAATGCTGACCTAACCAAAATGACTATGTTGAAAGGATGGAGAAAAATGATAAGTAATTGAGAGGTGGTTATTTGTAAAAATTAATTAATTATTGCAAAATAAGCATGATATTCATAGATACAGAGGTAAATATCAAAAGAAAAATAATGGGAGTAGTTATTCCAGAGAACAGGGAAATGAAGGGGACAGGGGAGACTGAAGAGCTGTTCTATTTAATAAACCTTGCAGCACTTTCTCCTAGCCAAATTATCAATAAAGTATGACGGTCAAAAAATGTTTCATCTAATCGTACATCAAACTTTTATATACATTAATTTGTAAAAATTAACAGAAAAGGAAAATCCATGCATATAATTACTTAACTTGAGCAGAACTATGGCTGCATTTATTCACATCCTTCAAGCCCTTTTTAATGTATTCTTCTATTTTTCCCATACTTCACATGCATGTGAGTTTTGTATCACATCTTTTAAAATACTTTCAAAAATTTTTGTTTCTACATTCTTCCCACTATTTTAATAATAATTTCATCAAGTAATAATACAAATCAAGCATTAATCAAGTGATAATTACAAAATTAATTTGTTTGGGGTAGTGCTATGAACTGAATGTGTTCTCCCAAAATTCATATGTTGAATACTAACCCACAGGGAGATGGTTTGAGGAGGTGACTAGGTCATGGGGCCCCTGCCATCATGAATGAAAAGAGTGTCCTCATAAAAGAGGCTGAGAAACTCCCATTGTCTCTTCCTCCAGAGGAGGTTACAGTGGGAAGATGGGGGTCTATGTCTTCACCAGGTACCAAAATTGCCAGTGTGGACTTCCCAGCCTTTGGAACCATAAGAAATAAATTTCTGTTTTTCACAAGCCATCTAGTTTCTGGTATTTTGCTATAGCAGCCCAAGGGACTAAGACAGATATTTGGATTTGAGACTTACTGAGTCAAAAGAATTTAACATTTTTATGGTTGTTGCACAATGTTTTGCAACAAATTTTTGGAAGGAGACAATTCAATATCTAGATTGAAACTATACTTTTTTGCAGCTCATGGAAAATCACATCTATCCAAGTTTCAATCATTTACTTGTTAAGCATGCCCAAAACACAATCACAAAAATGGTTTCTTGATTTCAAGAAAGTACACCACAAAAATCAAAGATATGTAATAAAATTAATGCACGTTCTAGTCGTTGCAGAACTAACATATTTTTCGCAAATGAATGAGTTTTTTCAAAGGTATCAAAATCAGTTTATTTTCACTTAATTGAAACCCATTAGTTTCCTCAAAGAGCCACAAAGGAGAGTCATCATTCTCCTTCAATAGTTTTCCAGCTCTTACCAAAGATTCCCTGTAACCATTATCCTGACCCAGGTCAGTGTGTTGTGCTGCTTTCTGTATGGGAAGAAAGGAATCTGTCTTCTACCTGGGCAGATGGAGAGATGGTGACATTTGAAGAATACCACTGTTTCTCCAGACCACATCCGTGTGGTGGGGCTCCAAGTTCAGTACAAAAACAGGAGAAGCAGTACAAATAGAGGTTAACATCCCACACATCCAAATATTTAAAATCTTTAATTCATAATAAAACACTTCTATGAAATATGTTCTATAGTCCCACCTAGTTAAATGTAATGTCAAAACAAGCTAGAAGGTCAGATTCAAATCCAGAATCCACAGGCTTCTCAGAGCTCTGCACCCAAATACGGCACAGAAAAGAGAGCTACCTCCAGGCTTAGCCCACCTTCCTCTCTCCATTTCTGCTCCTTTTCCTACCCAGGCAGGTCTTACACATATATTGTTAACTCCAACCAGCAAATCCAGGCGCTGCCCTCCACCACCCCAAACAGCAGCCCAGCTGCCCTGTGCACCAAGTACCAGCAGGGTCCATCTACCTTTGGGAAGATGAACCCAGGATGAAGGGCTGCACATGCCTTAAAAGAAGGACCAAGCTATTTAGCCAGGAAATTCCTGGAAGAACCAGGCTCTGAATGGGCAACTCCCCTAAGCCCCCCCAAAATTCTTGTTCTGTCAGGAGGGACTAGGTCAGAGGACTAGGGCAGGTCTCTCTAAAGCATTGACCCAGAGTAGAGAATCCACTCATAATGATGTAAGGAGAAAATTGCCTTAGATATGCAGTTCCTACCTTTGAAGACATTTCTCTGAATTAAAATATCTTTCTCAGAGAGAATGTGTCAGAAATCTTTGCCCTGTGTCCTTAGCATTTCAGAACTATGAGCACATTCTTTAAAATCGGTAGGATAGCAAGAGGCAGCCTGGGCTGTCCACACTGCAAGAAACGAAAAGAGGCTTTGACTACACCTGGCTCTGTCTCACTAGTCTCCTCCTGACCGTCCTGGACAGTTTAAGCCAATGAAGAAAGAGGAAGAGAAAAATAAAATTGTAAAGTGGGGAAGACCTCCATGCCTGTCTCCAGATTTTCCTCTTGGCATCAGCCTGCAGAGCAGATCTACCTTAAACTACGTGGGTAAAATGAATGGTCAAATACAGCTGCGCTTCCCAACTGACATTGTTCAAGCTCCTTGTGTCTAAAGGCAATAATAGCATCAGTTGTTTTTATTCATCAAATAGCAATACATGTAATATAAATCTAAATCTTTCTTCCAATGAAACAGAATGGTCTGAAAGCCTGGGAGTACGCATCACATGAGCAGGATTGATAGCGGATACTTTTGCTAAAGCCCTGGCTACACAGTCATTTATCATTTAGCTAAATACTAATCATTACCTTGAGGTTTTAACTATTACACCATTTTAGATGTTTTTATTCTTCATGACATATTATTTAATTTACAAATAAAGACCAGTCATTAAAAACAAGAAGCATAAGGGATATTACCATTGAAAACAAGTTAATGTAAGAAGCATATAAATGTACTGAAATTCTAAGATGATTTTTACCCAATACATTGCACTTATCTGTTTAAAATCTCCAAAAGCATATCAGGACGGCTCTAAATTTTTTAAAAATTACATCAAAAGTATGTAACATAGTACTATCAAATTCTCTTTGTTTTTGTTGGAAATAAAGACTAATCACATTATAAATGTGATCTTTGACTTGCAAAGCTTGCAGGAAGCAACCTAAAACACTCTCTTATTTAGTCTGTTAGAAATAAAATGCAAATTGTGAAAAATAAGTTAATGATTTTAAGTCCAAAATATAAGAATTGGGCGCCTGGGTGGCTCAGTGGTTTAAGCCGCTGCCTTCGGCTCAGGTCATGATCTCAGGGTCCTGGGATCAAGTCCCGCATCAGGCTCTCTGCTCCATGGGGAGCCTGCTTCCCTCTCATTCTCTCTCTGCCTGCCTCTCTGCCTACTTGTGATCTCTCTCTGTCAAATATAAATAAAATCTTAAAAAAAATATATATAAGAATTATAACCATCACAAAGTAATTACAATTATCTTGATGCTTTAAAAGAGAATTAGATTTTTAAATCCAAGTAAATTCATTTAAGTACCTTAAGCCAAAAATGTCATTGAGTAATTTGTCAATAAATAATCTTTTGTCACTTATTAATTTAAAGTAAATTTATCCACATGTATCATGTATAACAAAGAAAGATGTCAAGAATTTCCTTATCATAAATAAAATCATCCGGACTGGATTTTAAATAAACCTTATACTCTAATGTTAATAATACACTTTACTAAATTAAAACATTTTACTGAAAGTCTTTTCTGCAGAATATCCATGCAAAAATAACAAAATAATTTGTGGATTTGTAAGGGGATTTGATACACTCTAAGTGACTGTGAAAGGGATTCGTAAACCAAAAGTATTCCCGAGACAGTCATTAATAGGGTCATATCAGGGATTCCACAGTGCCCGCACTGTCTGCTGCCTATACTGTAGAAGCCCATTAACAGTGAAGTCTTTCTGTCCATCATTAAAGTCAGGTGCAGTCAGACAAAATTAAACTCTGATTAAACTCTCTGCACTTCAATTCCTATGTTTATAAAATGAAGATAATAGTACCTCCTTCCCAAGACTGTTCTTCCCATTAAGCAAGGTAACAAATGCAAGTAGCCAGCACACTCTCTAGGCATATGGCCAGCATTCGATAAATTGCAGATGTACATATATGACATTCATACATGTAGATACGTATTTCCAGGAGAAGAAACACATCAACTGAAACTCTCACTAAATAATTATCCATCTAATTAATTGATATCAGCTACTTTCCTGAAAAGGGGGGAAGCAGAAAGTTAAAAGAAGAAGGTATTACTGATAGGCAGGAAAAGTCACAAAAAGTGAAGACAAAAATAGGACAAAAACATATTTTTGCCTAAAATACATTAAGGATAAAAATTCTGCAAATAACGTAAATGTACGTCTCTCCTTCTGAGCCATCATGTACCTGGGAACCTGGCACCCAGGAAGTGTTCGAACATAATTAGACATCAGGAGGAAAGACTGAGTTAGCACAAATTTCCAGAAAGTTGGTGCCATGTAACTAAGTACAATCACTAACCGAAGTACAACTAACTAAATACAATCACAGGGTTACAGGACAGTGCACTAAAAGGGACCCAAGAGACCACCTAACTAGCTCTAACCTGTTGCGAAAGGCAAGATAAAGTGCGGAGATGACCTGCCAAAGGACACACCCAATTAGAGGCAGAGGCCAAACTTGAATTGGGATTTCCAGTAAAGTGTTTTTCTTGTTTGGAAAAACAAAAAACACAGACAAAAAAACAAAAAACCACTTGTGTGTATATGTTAGGGACATGGGAGAAAATGGGAAAGACTCTGGAATATATAAGGCAAAGATTTCTAATATGACCAACATATACCTTGTCTGGCAATAAGATCCAAGGTTGACAAGGTGACAAGACTTCCCCCTAAGGACAGAAAACATGTTGCATTATTCCTCCTGCAGAAGGCAGTTAGACTAAGACATCCCTGCTGTCAAAAATAACTGCTGCTTTCAGATATGTTTTCCACCTACCCTTCCGATGGAAATGAGCCCAGATCTCTTTCTCAGAAGAGTTCAGCACAGAATCATCACTCAAATGGAGCAAGCAGCTTGCAGAATGGCCGCAATGAGTTGGTTCCCTAGTAAATAGATTGAGCATTATTGCTCTACTTCATACCCTCAATGGAACTACATCCCATGAATGGAGTGGTATATTATAACTGGCATAAAATAAGCCACCACTTTAGTTACAACACAGGATTGTCCAAATAAACAAGCATTAATCATGCACATTATGTAGAGCATAATGCTTCAGAGAGCTTCTGCAAGCAGCTCCAAATGAACTCGACCAAATTATACCATCTGACAGCTGTTCTGTGACCTGTGGGAAATGAGTTGGTGGTCTCAGTCCAGTTCCTAGTGGACAGGTGTCCAAAGCACAAAAACTACCCTCACAATTGGGCCTAATTAGCAACCTGGTTGTTGCAGCCACAGTAAAACCTGGAGTCCGTGTCACCGCCATGCTGTTGGAGGCTTGTCTTGACATCAGGTGGCACGCACTAAAGGCTTAGTGCAGAAACGCTCACAAAGGCGCCTGCACAAAATGTCGTTGCTTCAGGAGAAACAGAACTACGTCCAGGACTGGCTCCCCGCCTCTTGCCTGACTCCCCCAAGCCGAAGATGTCAGAGACAGGGATGGAGTTTGGGGCACTGTTTTAACCCATGGAATGAACGTGTCTGTAACACTTGGAGTGTTATGCGCTCCCGTGCACTCCTAAGAGCTACAGACTCACTATTAAACAAAAACTGAGATTTCCCTGGATCCCCAACCATTTCTCCAAATCTTTCCCTTCACCTCTTTGCCTTAATGGAAACCTGTCTGCTTCTGCAGATAATGCCTCCCGTTAAACCCTCCCAAATATACAGTTGTTATTCTCCAAACTTCTACATACATATCTCAGCACCAGATATTTGGCAAGATAATCTTCCTAAATCTCACTTCCAGGTCATTTCTTCTCTGCCCTTACAAACTCCTTTCTCTCCGCCACCAGGAGCACTCAGCTCTGCCCCTATTCATTGACCTTCCATTCAATCCTCTTACTCTGAAAAGATGTTAACTCCTGGCGTACAGTCTTTCTCTTTTATCCTCTCTTCAGATGCATCAATAGCATTTCAACATCCATTTTGGTGAAGTATAAACACTCTGGCTTCAAAGTGTCTTATTTTCCTCACCCTAATGATCTTTCTGTCCTCCACACCAGGGCCTCCCACTCCCATGGCTGCTCTCCAGACCTTGTCATTACCAGAAACCGCACCATCTCCAAAAATCTCAATTCAACTATTACTTCCTCAGATTACAACCAGCCATTTCTAGTTCATTTTGTTATAGCACGCTTCGGTATGATTTTCTCACCATGTGCAGAACAATACACTGGCCCGGTTTTCTTGTTATTTATTGACTTCCCCTTCTCTCATGTCATCATTGCCGCCTCACTTTCCCTCACCCTTTCCAATCTAACATCAAGTCTTGTCAACTTTATCTCCAAATTATATTCATTTATTTCTTTTTTTTAAGATTTTATTCATTTATTTGACAGACAGAGATCACAAGTAGGCAGAGAGACAGGCAGAGAGAGAGAGAGGAGGAAGCAGGCTCCCTGCCGAGCAGAGAGCCCGATGTGGGGCTCCATCCCAGGACCCTGAGATCATGACCTGAGCCGAAGGCAGAGGCTTTAACCCACTGAGTCACCGAGGTGCCCCTATATTCATTTATTTCTTAAACATCATTGTATTCCCAGGCTCTGGCTCAAAATATAGACTCAATAGTATCTCTCAAACGAGTGAAGCATTAAAAATAAATGTTGGAGAGTTTCACTTCTACTTGGACATAGAAGCAGAAGAGAATGTCACTTACACATTGACATCAGGAAAAAAAAAATGGATCTAAAAAAGAGTAACTTTTATCCATCCCAACAGAGAGATAAGGTTATAAGAAAGAAAAACAAACTGAATTCCAAAAAGGGACAAACCTCAATGAAGAGAAATAGGACACATGTCCTTTTCCACCTTTGGCAGAACACAGGAGAGAGAAATGGCTGCTACATAAGCAAACAGGAGCCCAACTAAAAATTTTATTCATGAAGGCCAGTGTGGGCTAGTATGACATATGTATATATATGTAGCAGGTCCATATACAAGGGGAATTTGCCTTTATTCATAACATTTCTCCACAGGCCTCCACTGGGTGCTTATAAGAAAGCTTAAGGACAGGATAGGAAAATAGAGAGAGCCCCTCTGAAAGGGAAGGGTACAGTGGGGTGGGTGTACAGAGATAATCATCAGGAAACCATCTCCTACCCAGTACCAACCAGACATACAAGGCAGAGCTTGGCTGCCATAGCAGGAAGGGCAGGAATGTGAGAAAACACCAAACAACGTCCCAAGCACAGAGTCTGCTAAGAGTAAAGACTAGGCTAGTGGAGAACACTCCAGTGGCCCCAGCACAAGTATTAACACTACGTAATAACCAACATAGTCGACAATCCGGAAAGGAACCAGAGCTTGTAAAAGTTCCCCTTGATGGTGCAGAGTGGCTGAAAGCTAAGGGTGGAGAAGAACACTGATTATTGTTTTCAACCCACCAAGTTTCCACTCTATAACAGCTTCCAGCAATTGGAGGAATTTAAGTTTACGGTACACTGAAGGTAATGATAGCGACAGCAAAACCCAAACCCATCTCAGTTCCTATCTAGGGTAACTCAGCCCCATAATAGGAGCTTGACAAAATGCAAAAATGCTATTTACTTTATTCTTCTATGTATGTCTATAAACAATACTTAAGAATCATACAAAAACACCAAAACCAACATAAAATCAAGAGGTTGGGGGCGGGGGGGGGAAGGGGCCTATTGCAAAAAATAGAGCCATCAATAGAACCAGACTGAGATGATCCAGATATTGAAATACTTTCAAATAATCATGATTAATATGTTGAAGGCACTAGTGAAAAAAGCAAGCATGTGCATAGATAGAAATTTTAGCGGGGAAGTGAGAACTATAAGAAAAGTTTAATGGGCAGTTAAGCATCTGACTCTTGATTTTGGCTGAGGTCATGATTTCAGGGTCCTCAGATCAAGTCACACGTCAGGCTCCCTGCTCAGCACAGCCTTCTTAAGATTCTCTCTCTTTCCCTCTTCTCTCTCCCTCTGCTGCTAACCCCACCCCATCACAGCTCACCCATGCAGTGAAAGACAGAGAGAGAGAGAGAAGAGAAGAGAAAAGAAAAGAAAAAGAAACAGAAAGGAAGAAAGAGAGAAAGAGTTAAAGAGTTAAAGTGGAAAGGACAGAAATTTAAAACATGGAATCCAAGACAAAGAATATATTCAAAAAAACTAATCAGTAGAACAGAAAGATCTGGGGGCAGGGCGGGGTGGGCGGGGAGAATTGGTGAGCTTAAATATAGATTAGTCAAAATTATTCAGACTGCAGAGAGAGAGAGAAATAAAGCAACCAAGAACCATGGAACAATATCAAATGTTCCACATTTGTTGACAATCCCAAGAGAACAAAAGAGAATAGAGAAGAAAAAAAATATATGAAAAAATAATGGCTGAAAGGGTAACATGAAGAAGTTTACTTTTGGTGAAGAAAGAGTTCTGTATCCAGATTGCCAGGTCAGTTACACAAATCTATATGTGTCATAAAATGCCATAGAAATATACACCAAAAAAGTAGAAAATTGGCAGAACCCAAATAATATCTGTAGCTTCGTTAAGAATATTATAACAGTGTCAATTTCCAGATTTTTGTAAACATTAGGGTTATGTAAGATGTTATCATTGGAAAAAGCTGTGTGTGAAGGATACATGGGAACTCACTACATTTTACAACTACTTGTGAGTCTAAAGTCATTTCAAAATAAAAAGTTCTTTAAATGATAATGACCAAACAGATACATAAAAAAAAATGTTCCACATCACTCGACATCAGGAAAATACAAATCAAAACCACGATGAGATACCACCTCACACCAGTCAGAATGGCTAAAATTAACAAGTCAGGAAGCAACAGATGTTGACAAGGATGTGAAGAAAGGGGAACCCTCCTACACTGTCAGTGGGAATACAAGCTGGTACCGCCACCCTGGAAAACAGTATGGAGTTTCCTCAAGAAGTTAAAAATAGAGCTACCCTATGATCCAGCGATTGCACTACTGGGCATTTACACCAACGATACCGATGTAGTGAAAAAAAGGGGCTCATGTGCCTCAATGTTCATAGCAGCAATGGCCACAACAGCCAAACTGTGGAAGGAGCTAAGATGTCCTTCAACAGATGAGTGGATAAAGAAGATGTGGTTCATATATACAATGGAATATTACTCAGCCATCAGAAAGGATGGATAGCTACCATTTACATCAACATGGATGGAACTAAAGGATATGCTATATGAAATAAGTTGATCAGAAAGACAATTATCTTATGGTTTCACTCACATGTGGAATATAAGAAATAGTGCAGAGGATCATAGGGAAAAGGAGAGAAAACTGAATGGGAAGAAATCAGAGAGAGAGACAAACCATGAGAGACTCTTGACTCTGGGAAAAAAACTGAGGGTTGCAGAAGGGGAGGTGGGTGGAGGAATGGGGTAATTGAGTGACGGGCATTAAGGAGGGCACGTGATATGATGACCACTGGATGTTATGCAACTAATGAATCAATGAACACTACATCAAAAACTAATGATATACTATATGTTGGCTAATTGAATTTAAATTTTTAAAAAGGACAATGGTCAAAATTTTTCCAAAAATACTGAAGGAAAACAAATGACTAATATAATGAACCCAGAGAACTTCAAGCAGGATGAACAATACTACAATAACACTACACACAACTAGATCTATAATAGTCAAACTGTGAAAAATTAAAAAAAAAAAAGGAACATAATTTTCTTATAACATTTGTAGAAGTAAAATGTATTACATCAAGAGCACACAGTAGGGAAGAGAAGAAATAAAGTTAATGTTAAAAGGTTCTTACATTATAAACTATACCAAATTTGGTGGTTGTGATAAGTTTATTGACTTTATAAATTTATAAGTTTATAGACTATTACATGCATATTGTAAATCATAGGGAACCCACTATTTTAAAAAAGAGATAGATAGGGCGCCTGGGTGGCTCAGTGGGTTAAAGCCTCTGCCTTTGGCTCAGGTCATGATCCCGCAGTGCTGGGATCGAGCCCCGCATCAGGCTCTCTGCTCATCCAGGAGCCTGCTTCCTCCTTTCTCTCTGCCTGCCTCTCTGCCAACCTGTGATCTCTGTCTGTCGAATAAATAAATAAAATCTTTTTCAAAAAAGATAATTAGTAAACCAATAGTGGATATAAAATGGAATCATAAGAGAAGGCAGGAAAAGAAAAAAAAATGGAAAAAGAAAGATGGAGAAATGAGAAAACAACTACCAAAAGGACCTCCTGTGGACCTGCCACCTCCAATACACCCTCGGCCAAAGCCCATCTGAAACAGTGCTACAAGCCTGGCAGTGTGCAAGGAGCCCTGACAGGGGCCAGCACCACTCCAAAGGGACTCCAACCCTGAGGAGAGAGGAAGATAACCACACACCAGTACAAGCAATGAGCTGGGGGCAGAGATCTAGTATGATTGCAGTATGGATGGGGGAATGAGTGAAATAGGTAAAGGAGATTAAGAATACAATTATCTTACTAAGTACTGAGTAATATATGGAACTGTTGAATCACTGTAGTGTACACCTGAATCTTATAGAACACTGGAGGTTAATTACACTGGAATTTTTTAAAAAGATTCCAGCAAAAAAAAAAAAAAAAAAAAACGAAAATTTTAAAAAATATGGTACTGACACAAAAATAGACACATGGATGAATAGAATAGAATAGAAAATCCAGAAATAAACCCACAACTGTATGGGAAATTAATCTTTGGCAAAGGAGGCAAGAATATACAATGGGAAAAACATAGTCTCTTCAGCAAATGGTATTGGGGAAAACGGACAGCTACATGTGAAAGAATGAAACTGGACCACTTTCTTACACCATACACAAAAGTAAACTTAAAATGGATTAAAGATGTAAATGTGAGACCTGAAACCATAAAAATCCTAGAAGAGAGCACAGGGAGTAATTTCTCTAACATTGACCATAGCAACATTTTTCTAGAGATATCTACCAAGACAAGGGAAACAAAAGCAAAAATAAACTCTTGGGACTATATCAAAATTAAAAGCTTCTGTGCAACAAAACAGACAACCAACAAAACTAAAAGACAATCTACTGAATGGGAGAAGATTTTTGCAAATGACATATCTGATAAAGGCTTAATATCCCTTACAGAACTCATACAACTCAACACACACACACACAAATAATAATAATAATCCAATTAAAAGTGGACAAAAGAGATGAAGAGACGTTTCTCCAAATAAAGACAACCAGATGGCTAACAGACAGAGGAAAAGATGCTCGACATCACTCATCATCAGGGAAATGCAAATCAAAACCACAAGGAAGTATCACCTCACACTAGGCAGAATGGCTAAACTCAAAAGCTCAAGAAACAAGTGATGGAGAGGATGTGGAGAAAAAGGAGTCATTGAGTACTGCTCTTGGGAATGCAAAATGGTACAGCCACTGTGGAAAACAGGATGGAGCTTCCCCAAAAACTTAAAAACAGAACTACCATATGATCCAGTAATTCCACTACTTTGGACTCACCCAAAGAATACAAGAACATTAATTCAAAAAGATATATGCACCCTTATGCTTATTTCAGCATTATTTATAATAGCCAAATTATGGAAGCAGCCCAAGTGTCCATTCATAGATGAATGGATAAAGAAGCTTCATGTATGTGTGTGTGTGTGTGTATATATATATATATAATATATATGTGTGTGTGTGTGTATATATATACATACATACATATTACTCAACCATAAAAAAAATAACAAAATCTTGCCATTTGCAACAACATGGCTATAGTTCTAGAGTAAAATGCTAAGTGAAATAAGTCAGAAAAAGACGAATACTATGATTTCATTCATAGTGGAATTTAAAAAACAAAAGGAACAAATAAAGGAAAAAGAGAGACAAACCAAGAAACAGATGCTTAACTATATAGAACAAATGATGGTTACCAGAGGGGAGGGGAGTTGGGGGATAGGTAAAATAGATAAGGAGAACTAATGGTACACTTATCATGATGAGCACTCAGTAATGTATAGAACTTTTGAATCACTATGTTGTACAACTGAAACTAACATAACACTGTATGTTTATACTAAAATTAAATTTAAGAAATCAAAAATTTTTTAAAATAGAAGAATAAAGTCTTATCAACATATGCCTGTACCAAAAGGTGCCCACTTTCTTGAAGACCTATGTGATATCACAATTTTATCTTAGTGTAAAAAATCACATAACGTCAGTGTAAATAAAATCATACCCATTTATAATCTTCTCTGTGTGCAGGGTTACCAAGGCCATCGCATACAGCTGTCTCACTGCGTCCTTTGCTGCTGCATCATCAACAAAAGCATGCAGCCCAGGGGGTACGGATGTTCTTTGAAATCTAACCCTTACTCTGTAAAGCCGTGTGTCATCAGCACCTTTTTCTAATGATCCTCCTAATAGGGACCTTTATATAATTTCTGAGCTCAGAATGTGCACCTTTTTAACACACGTGGAAATACTGTGAATGCTAAAAAGTGGCCTGAGGACATTAACCACTCTGAAAAAAACAATCTCAGAATAACCATCCCTACTAGGAATTAAACACTCAGCAAGTTTTTCTCCATTCTTTTAATTTATTATATAAAGCATATCTCTGAAAGGTAGAAGAGAACAATTTGTATAAGGAATGACCAACTTGATCTTTAAAATTCCACATAATATATATGATCACAATCACTAGCTAACAAATAGAAATCCCCCTACATACATACAAAATTCACTCCTTTAGGGAAGCCTGATACAAGGTTTTCCCATCATCTCTTAAGAACGGACAAATTCTCATTGCTGTGTATATCCTGTATATACAGCAAAAAAATGTCTGAAAATTGTAGCAAAACAAGATTGTATAGAGAATTTGCAGTCAGTTGTAATCGACAGTACATTTAGCGTAGGGATAGCAGATAAAAGTATTATCGGTGTATGCCACCACTCTCATCCTGCCTTCAGCAACCATAACAATAACTTCTAAAATCTTTTCTTCCTGCTGCATCCATAAACAATTAGCATCTCTTTGTTAAATTCTAATTGCTCTTCTTACACAGCTGTGCCACTGTACAGCTCAAGAAAGAGAGCTCAAGTGTTAAGACAGTTATTAACAAAACAATGCCATAACAAACTGAAAGGGCCTGGGGGGTTCAAGACAAACAGGTCTCCCCCACATCTTTTCAGAAATCCAAATCATGGACTGTATTTTAAATGCTGAGTTTCCCCATCCTTTTCTCTTAAATATAAACCTTTTTCTCTTTAATGTAAATCATGATACTCTAAACATTATATGGCTTAACACCTATAAAGAACTAAGAAAAGTGCCTTGCGTATATTAGACACAGTATTAGATGAACAATGTGTATTTGTTTTACTTATTGCTGTATACCTTCCCTTTACAAGTTTGTTGGGTTGGTTTGGTTTGGTTTGGTTCTCAAATTTTTTACTTGCAATCTACCCACATTCTCGGTGACTAGCAAAGCTGAGGAGTAGTATTCAAGTCCACACAAACTACCCATTAGTACTTCAACATTACAATGGCTAAGGCAAAAGAAAAGTGTTTTGTTTTGTTTTTTCATTTTCTGGGAAATAGTTGAAAAGTGCCGGCAATATTCCCTGAAAATCTTTTTTTTTTTTTTTTTTTTTTTTTTATTCCCTGAAAATCTTAAGTCAGCTCTAAACTTTGGAGTTTTTTCACCCTTCAAAGTGATACAATATAGGATGACAACATTCTTACCCCTTTCTACTTGAGAAACTCCAAAAACTGTTTGTCCCAGAAATATCTTGACATATTAGAAGTTTTCAGCTTCAGGAAATGAAATGTATAGTAGAGGCTTGAGATATCTACAAATTTGACATGAAATCACTTGACTTAGTGTAGAAGAGAAACATTCTTCAAGGAGAAAAGTCTGAGATGAAATAGCCCCTATATATTTTAAGTCTCCATCTGTATGCTCCACAATTATACAACTTATTAGACAAATCCAGTAACCAACAAAATAGTTTCTACACTGAATCAGTTAGGCTACCTCTGTGCACTAGTAACTGAATCCCTGACCAAACAGTGAATTAACAACAAACACATTTCATTTTTCACAAAAAAGTTGTATATTGGTGGCTTACTCTTTCCTCAGTGCCACATCCTCAGCAGGCATTTCCACCCGCAGGCTTGTAGCCTCATGGCCACAAAACAGCTGCTTCAGCTCCATATTGTGAACTCATGTAGCATATTCCAAAGAAGGGAAGGGAAAGAGCTTCTCCTTGGGCATTCCTCCATCTATCTTTTCCAGAAGCACTACTCACCCTAGCCTAGCAGATTTAATCTTACATCTCATTGGCCAGAACTGGATCACATGGCCACTCTTAGCTGCAAGGAAATATGGGAAGGTAAGTACCTGATGTCCCTAGCCTTTGCGGGGGGGGGGGGGGGGGGGGGGCGGGGGCGAGGAAGAAAGGGAATGGTTATTGAGAAGGCTTATAACACCCTTCCCTGATTTTCCTTCTGGAAAACTTTCAGTCATCCTTTAAGATACAAAGTATCTGTTACTCCCTTGACAAATCTCCCTTGACTCAGCCCTAGGCAGTGTTGGGTTCATTCCTTAGTGATCTGACAATTTTATGTACCTGTATACAGCAATGTGTCCATTTTGTATTGGAAATTGTCATTAATATTTGTTTCCCCACAGAGTGAACTTCTAGAATGGGAAAATTTTCTCTTAACCACTATATCTCAAATGTCTATGGAAGTATGGTTGAAAAATAATTAGACCCAATTATTTAAGCTATAATGATGAAATTACTCCCAATAATCACAAATATATTGTGATAGATTAGGCAACATACAAAATAACCAAATAATTACCTTAAAGAAATGAAAAAAACTAAACATAAGGGCAAACTGGTTATGTTAATGATCATCCAGGTAACGAGAATCACTTTTTCAATGGGATTTGTCTGGAACAACAGACAAAAAAAGAGAGATCATCCATCAGCCCAAGCTTTACCCAAAGAGCACAGCTTTCAGAGCTTCAGAATGTGGACTGCATGACCCTCATAATGCCTGAGTTCAAATATAGCTTCTGTTTCTGATGTCTTGCAGATGGAATATTAAACATTTTTAGAACCCTAAAAATGATGACCAGCCCAGCAGCACAAAGAATCCAGAACTCCTTCCAGATCTAGGGCAGGAAATAAGGTAAGCCTGGAATCTCTTGTCCTCCCAGATAGAAGTTATTAAAGACAAATAGGGTCAGACGAATGGGTAAAGAAGATGTGGCTTCTTCTTGGTGGCTCAGTGGGTTAAACCCTCTGCCTTCAGCTCAGGTCATGATCCCAGGGTCCTGGGATCCAGCCTCACATTTGGCTCTCTGCTCAGCAGGGAGCCTGCTTCCCTTCCCCTCTCTCGGCCTGCCTCTCTGTCTACTTGTGATCTCTGTCTGTCAAATAAATAAATAAAATCATGAAAAAAAAAAGAAAATGTGTTTTATATATATGCAATAGAACATTACTCAACCACCTGAAAGAATGAAATCTTGCCATTTGCAACAACATGGATGGAACCAGACAGAGGGGTTTATGCTAAGCTAAATAAGTCAGAGAAAGACAAATACCCTGCTTTCACTCATATGTGGAATTTAAGAAACAAAACAGATGAACATAGGAGAAGGGGAGGAAAAATAAAATAAGATGAAAACCATAAGAGGTTTTCATAAGAGGCAAACCATAAAAGACTCTTAACTACAAGAAAGAAACAGGGTTGCTGCAGGGGAGGTGGGTGGGTTGGTAAGGTCATTGTGTGATGAACATTAAGGAGGGCACTTGATATAATAAGCACTGTGTGTTATATGCAACTGATGAATCACTAAATTCTACCGCTGAAACTAATAGTACAACAATAGTACAACATATGTTACTAAATTTAATTTACATTTTTTAAAAAATTTTTAAAGATGAGGGGCGCCTGGGTGGCTCGATCGAGTCCCGCATCGGGCTCTCTGCTCTCTGCTCAGCAGGGAGCCTGCTTCCCTCTCTCTGTCTCTCTGCCTGCCTCTCCATCTACTTGTGATCTCTCTCTGTCAAATAAATAAATAAAATCTTTAAAAAAAAAATTTTTAAAGATGAATAGGGTCATCTCAAGAGAACTCAGAACCCAACCTGAAATGACTCACTGGCCAAAGATGGGACAATTTGAACATCAGTAAGAATAATAATTGTAATGGATTAAAATATATCAAGTGTGTTTAGAATCACAAATTTCTAATGATACTTTAATAAATTAGTCGTCTTTAGAAGATACTAGGATATTACTTTATTACTGTGAAAATTGATTGGAAAAGAATCAAATGTTTCTCCTGCCTTTCTTACACTAACTCCTTTACCACAAAGTATCAAATCGTCAATAAGAGGAAGTTTCTCTTTATAGAAACATTCCAGTTAGTTTATTAAAAAGGACTCATAAGATTAGAATGTCACCACTGTGCAAAGCCAAATGAATTAATGATCTAGGCATTAATCCTCCACAGCTGTTAACATTAAAAAAAGAAAGATAACCAAACATCATGTACATCCTAACAGAGGACCACTTCTATGAAATAACCTTTGTCAAAAAGAAAAAGAATTGAAATGAAATCTGACCAAGCTACTAGGTTTAACTACAAAATTTATAAGAAATGTGGAAGAAAAAAAGAACATCCTATTACACCTTAGAGACACAGTCAGCAAAATATAGACCATGGGAAACTGTGCAGGACAAACATCGCAGGTTCTTTAACAATAAATTATAGGAAGGAAACATGTAGATTAAAAATGACTTAAGAGGGGGCGCCTGGGTGGCTCAGTGGGGTAAGCCTCTGCCTTCAGCTCAGGTCATGATCTCAAGGTTCTGGGATCAAGCCCCATGTCGGGCTCTCGGCTCAGCGGGTCTTCTTCCCCCTCTCTCTCTCTGCCTGCCTCTCTGCCTACTTGTGATCTCTGTCTGTCAAATAAATAAATAAAATCTTTCCCAAAAAATGACTTAAGAGATATATCCACTAATTGCAACGTGCAGGTCTCATTTGTATCCTGATTCAAAGAAACAAACTTTTAGAAAAATGGTTATATTCTTGAGACAATTGAAGTACATTTTAAATGCTAATTAGATGTTTATAATATTAACTAATCATTGTTTTAAAACACTAGATGTTGATAATGATATCAGGGTTCTTTTTTTTAAGTTCTTGTCTTTTGCAGATATATACTGAGATATCTGAGAAGAAGAGGTACCATGTTTGGGATTTGCTTTAGGGTAGATTTGAGAAGGAAGAATGTGGAAGTGGATGGAGCAGATTGACTGTGATTTGTGGGTTGTTGGGTCTGTGTAGTGAGTATATGGGGATGAATTATAATGTTTATCTACTTTTGTATATGGAATTTTCTATGATAAAACATCATTAAATGCTTTCCTGATTCAAATGTTAGTAAACTTAAAAACAGATTAGCTGTCCTAGTTCATTAAAGTAATAGAAACATGACAAGATTGGGTAAGACAAGGTGTTAAATGGAATTTAGCCAGCAGCCTATAAGGATATGACTCCTTTTCAAAGGAGGGTAAAAATCAACATAAGCTATTGTATTCATTTGCTAGGGCTGCCATAACAAAGTACCACGGACTAGATGGTTTAACCAACAGAAATTTATTTTATTACCGCTCTAGAGGCAAGAAGACCAGAGATTAAGCATTCATTGGTCAGTTTGGTTTCCCCTTAGGCCTTTCTCCCTGGCTTGCAGATGACTGATTTCTTGCTCTGTCTTCTCCCAGTCTTACCTCCATGCATGGTGTAACCTGCTGTCTCTCCATGCATCCAAATTTCTTCTTAGGACACCAGTCATACTGGGTTAGAGCTCACCCTAATGACCTCATTTTAACTGAATCACTTCTTTTTATCTCCAAATATTGTCACATACTGGGATACTGAGGGTTAGGACTTCAACGTATGAATTTGAAGGAGATGCAATTCAACTCGTAAGAGCTGCCACACTTAGCAGTCCTACATTATGAGCTAACGTTCTGAAAATTTGTCTGACAAGTCAAGCTTCCTCCACAGGCCTGAAGAAAAGCCAGGAGTTAGGTCAAGCTTGGTGGGGTGCTTCACTTCATTAGCTCTCAACTAAGTCTAGGACTCTAAGAAGTCAAACCAAGCCTAAAAGATATTTCTGCCTAGAAGAAAATAAGGATTTTCTATGGCGAAGGATTAAAAAGTCTCACAAATTAGGGCATACAGTCTCCCATCCAAACCCAATGAACCTGTCAAAGCTTGGATAACCAATGTGTTCCTGACTTTGCTTGAGGCGCCTTAACCCATGCAGAGAAGGGATGTCTGCAGAGATAATGTGTCTTTGCCTGCATACAAGGCTGCAAATAGACAACACGAACCCTTCTGTGTACCATCTGCATTAACAGAGAGAAAGACAGGAAACTTTCTGCCATGAGCAACAACAGAGATTACCCTCTGGTGCCCCACAACCCCAAATAGCCTCCACACATGTTCTCTCTACCTGGATTCCCTGCCAACATCTTGTTCAAGGGTTTGGCCAGAACGAGCAGGGCATTCTGTTCACAGGTGGTTTGGTTTATCCTGTTCCAAATATTCTAGGCACCTGAACAAATCACAGCACTCTTGCCTCTCTTTCTCTCTTCCATCAGTTTGCCAAATAGATATAAAATTGTGGTGGTTTAATTGGGCATTGTTTTGCCACCTTAAATGAGGTGACATTTCCAGGGATATACACACACCCCCCACACCTCCCCGCTTCCTTATCCTTTATGAGAGCTTACTTTAATCCAAGGTCTTATCTAATCAAATATATTGGCTAAGCTGGCATCATCTTCAGTTCTAAACCAAACCCTGAAGTCCGTCAGGCCCCCCTGCACTGTCCTTTACCTTCTCACATCAGCTGAAATACATAAAGATTTTTTTCTAAAACAGTTCTGCACAAGTTTGTACATTTATATAAAGACATGTGCAAACTTGTGCTACCTCTGCTTTCATATACACAAATTCCTTGATTTCTCCTTAGTGTAACTTCCTAATACAAAACAGTCCTTGGTCTTCGATTCATCAGAATGATATAAATTACAGAAGTTACATACCCTTTCATAAGACCACTGGCATTCCTACGGCCAACAACCCCCAGTCATTCTGTAGTCACCAAGTTCCCCCAAACTCCTAGTCCAAAACAATCTCACTAAGTAATATCTTGGGAAAGCCTATATGTCATTGAAATATGCAAAATGCCCTGGAAAAGGGATAGGGCAAGGCATAACTGATGAAGCCATGGGGAAAGGGAAAAGATGCCAAGATTGCAGTATTGGAGAGAGCCCAGTAGCATCAATGAAACAAGCAGAAAAATGGTTGTGCAGGAGAGAATTAGATATGATGATCCTGAAGACGCCCCCAACAGAGGTGTGGCAGCAAGTGTCCTTATTCCCAGTCTCCCCAACCACACTCTGCTGGAGACTTTTTCCCCTTGTAGTGTCCAGATTGTGAGCGCAGTCTTGGAAATCAGGAATCTGGGCTTTGACTGGGGCACCCGCCAACTTGGGCAAAGGATACCATGGGTAACTGTTAAAAACCTGCCTGCCAGGTCAACAGAAGCATAGAAAGAACCTGCATTTTGGAGTCAGACAAGCTTGGTTTCCAATCCAGACTCTTCCACAAGCTCTCTTTCTAGATTTGGGCAAATTACTTAACTTCCCTGAACCTCCATGTTCTTATATATAAAATGGGAACAAGGCCATCAAAAGGTTATTTAGAGGATTAAATAAAATCTATAGGTAGAATGCCTCCCATGTTATATGACTGATAGATGTTTTCCCTTCCAGAAAAATTTCTGAGAGCCAAGACAAATAGGGAATCATAATCATGACATCACTTTCACTCTCTAGTTAGAGGAACATATCAACACCTTGGAAAATAAAAACTTTT
Organism: Meles meles; assembly: GCF_922984935.1. Classification (NCBI taxonomy): domain Eukaryota; kingdom Metazoa; phylum Chordata; class Mammalia; order Carnivora; family Mustelidae; genus Meles; species Meles meles. The sequence continues at coordinate 32,229,226 of NC_060070.1, forward strand.
CCTTAGTATTAAAGTAATGTGTATTTGAAAGTTGCTAAGAGAACAGATCTTGAAAGTTCTCATCACAAGAAAGGGTTGGGGGATATAGAGCCATTTATCTTTTGCAGGCTTCATTAGGTTCTAAGTATCAACACCATCAAGGTCATGTCACGAACAGGAGCTAAGATATAGCCAACTGGTCAATTTCTTGCAGTAAGACCCTGTGTGATTCTCACAGTAATCACCCATGATTCTGAACCATGGCTGCACGGGCCACACCCCAGGTCAAATAAATCAGAATCTCTGGGGGTGGGACTGAGGCATCAGTCTATTTTAAATATCTCTAGATAATTCTAATGTGCGGGCAGATTCGAGAACCTCTGGTCTACAATACCAGCAAGAAGGTGATCATGGGGGCGCCTGGGTGGCTCAATGGGTTAAAGCCTCTGCCTTCAGCTCAGGTCATGATCCCAGGGTCCTGGGATCGAGCCCCGCATGGGGCTCTCTGCTCAGCAGGGAGCCTGCTTCCCTTCCTCTCTCTCTGTCTGCCTCTCTGCCTACCTGTGATCTCTGTCTGTCAAATAAATAAATAAAATCTTTAAAAAAAAAAAAAGAAGGTGATCATGGAGGTCTCTGGGAGGCAAAGAGTGTGCTGCCATTTGACACTGGAACTGCCAATGAAACGGTTTCTAAAACTGAAACCAAGTTCACAGCAGAAAAAGTCTCAGAAGGACTTGAACAAAAAAGAGAGATTTACTGAGTAGTTAACTAACTCATCTGCAAAAACACCTTTCTAATTTAATAACACTCTGATTAATGCTGAAAGGCAAGATAATGTAGCTAATGAAAAAATGGAAATAACCTAAATATCTTTCAATTAAAAATGGATAAATAAATTACAGTGCTTTACATCAGTTAAAAATGAATGAATTAGACCTGCGTGTGTTAACACGGATAGATCTTGAAAACATATACTGAATTAAAAGAAAACTGTTGAGATGAATGGATAAAGAAGATGTGGTGTATATATACAATGGAATACTATGCAGCCATCAAAAGAAATGAAATCTTGCCATTTGCAATGATGTGGATGGAACTAGAGGGTATTATGCAGAGCGAAATAAGTCAATCATAGAAAGACAATTATCATATGATCTCTCTGATATGAGGAATTTGAGAGGCAGGGAGGGGACTTTGGGGGGTAGGGAAGGAAAAAAATGAAACAAGATGGGACTGGGGAAGGAGACAAACCATAAGAGACTTTTTATCTCAGGAAACAAACTGAGGGTTGCTGCGGGTAGGGGGGGGATAGGGAGAGGGTGGTTGGGTTATGGACATTGGAGAGGGTATGTGCTATGATTAGTGCTTCAAAATGTGTAAGTCTGATAATTCACAGACATGTACCCCTGGGGCAAATAATACATTATATGTTAATAAAAATAATTAAATTCAATAAAAAAGAAAACAGTTGAATGATACATGCAGGACAATACTTTTTTTTTAAGATTTTGTATTTATTTATTTCTAGAGATAGAGCGAGAAAGAGGGAGAGCAAGTGCACAAGCAGGGGGAGCGGCAAGCAGAGGGAGAAGCAGGTTCCCTGCTGAGCAAGAAGCCCGATGCAGAACTCGATCCCAGGACACTGGCATCATGACCTGAGCTGAAGGCAGACTCTTAACCAGCTGAGGCACTCAGGCATCCCAGGATAATACCTCTTAAGTAAAATTGTAAACACAAGTAATATATTTTATTTTAGATATCTAATATACATAGCAAAAGTATAAAAATACAGACCTGACAGGTTAAAAAAATAGGAAGTGGTCCAATTTCATTTTTCTGCATGTGGCTGTCCAATTTTCCCAGCACCATTTATTGAAGAGGCTGTCTTTTTTCCATTGGACATTCTTTCCTGCTTTGTCGAAGATGAGTTGGCCATAGAGTTGAGGGTCGATTTCTGGGCTCTCTATTCTGTTCCACTGATCTATGTGTCTGTTTTTGTGCCAGTACCATGCTGTCTTGATGATGACAGCTTTGTAATAGAGCTTGAAGTCCGGAATTGTGATGCCACCAACTTTGGCTTTCTTTTTCAATATTCCTTTGGTTATTCGAGGTCTTCTGGTTCCATATAAATTTTAGGATTATTTGTTCCATTTCTTTGAAAAAAATGGATGGTATTTTGATAGGGATTGCATTAAATGTGTAGATTGCTTTAGGTAGCATAGACATTTTCACAATATTTATTCTTCCAATCCAGGAGCATGGAACATTTTTCCATTTCTTTGTGTCTTCCTCAATTTCTTTCATGAGTACTTTATAGTTTGCTGCGTATAGATTCTTAGCCTCTTTGGTTAGGTTTATTCCTAGGTATCTTATAGTTTTCGGTGCAATTGTAAATGGGATTGACTCCTTAATTTCTCTTTCTTCTGTCTTGTTGGTGGTGTACAGAAATGCAACTGATTTCTGTGCATTGATTTTATATCCTGACACTTTACTGAATTCCTGTACAAGTTCTAGAAGTTTTGGAATGGAGTCTTTTGGGTTTTCCACATATAGTATCATATCATCTGTGAAGAGTGATAGTTTGACTTCTTCTTTGCCGATTTGGATGCCTTTAATTTCTTTTTGTTGTCTGATTGCTGAGGCTAGGACTTCTAGTACTATGTTGAATAGCAGTGGTGATAATGGACATCCCTGCCGTATTCCTGACCTTAGCGGAAAAGCTTTCAGTTTTTCTCCATTGAGAATGATATTTGCAGTGGGTTTTTCATAGATGGCTTTGATAATATTGAGGTATGTGCCCTCTATCCCTACACTTTGAAGAGTTTTGATCAGGAAGGGATGCTGTACTTTGTCAAATGCTTTTTCAGCATCTATTGAGAGTATCATATGGTTCTTGTTCTTTCTTTTATTAATGTGTTGTATCACATTGATTGATTTGCAGATGTTGAACCAACCCTGCAGCCCTGGAATAAATCCCACTTGATCGTAGTGAATAATCCTTTTAATGTACTGTTGAATCCTATTGGCTAGTATTTTGGCGAGAATTTTTGCATCTGTGTTCATCAAGGATATTGGTCTGTAGTTCTCTTTTTTGGTGGGATCCTTGTCTGGTTTTGGGATCAAGGTGATGCTGGCCTCATAAAATGAGTTTGGAAGTTTTCCTTCCATTTCTATTTTTTGGAACAGTTTCAGGAGAATAGGAATTAGTTCTTCTTTAAATGACACACTGGACCAGATGGACATCACAGATATATTCAGAACATTTCATCCCAAAGCAACAGAATACACATTCTTCTCTAGTGCACATGGAACCTTCTACAGAATAGATCACATCCTGGGTCACAAATCAGGTCTCAACCGGTATCAAAAGATTAGGATCATTCCCTGCATATTTTCAGACCACAATGCTCTGAAGCTAGAACTCAATCACAAGAGGAAAGCTGGAAAGAACCCAAATACATGGAGACTAAACAGCATCCTTCTAAAGAATGAATGGGTCAACCAGGAAATTAAAGAAGAATTGAAAAAATTCATGGAAACAAATGATAATGAAAACACAACGGTTCAAAATCTGTGGGACACAGCAAAGGCAGTCCTGAGAGGAAAATATATAGTGGTACAAGCCTTTCTCAAGAAACAAGAAAGGTCTCAAGTACACAACTTAACCCTACACATAAAGGATCTGGAGAAAGAACAAGAAAGAAACCCTAAACCCAGTAGGAGAAGAGAAATCATAAAGATCAGAGCAGAAATCAATGAAATAGAAACCAAAAAAACAATAGAAAAAATCAATGAAACTAGGAGCTGGTTCTTTGAAAGAATCAATAAAATTGATAAACCCCTGGACAGACTCATCAAAAAGAAAAGAGAAAGGACCCAAATAAATAAAATCATGAATGAAAGAGGAGAGATCACAACTAACACCAAAGAAATACAGACAATTATAAGAACATACTATGAGCAACTCTACGCCAACAAATTTGACAATCTGGAAGAAATGGATGCCTTCCTAGAGACATATAAACTACCACAACTGAACCAGGAAGAAATAGAAAACCTGAACAGGTCCATAACCAGTAGGGAGATTGAAACAGTCATCAAAAATCTCCAAACAAACAAAAGCCCAGGGCCAGACGGCTTCCCAGGGGAATTCTACCAAACATTTAAAGAAGGTTAAAAAAATAGAATAATGCTTACTTCTGGGGTGGAAGGGGACTGGAAAGCTATAACAATTAATTATAATGCATAAACTTTATTTGAATCCTTGTTTGGAGAGAAAAATAACCATAAAAGTCATTCTTGGAGTAACTGGGGTAATTTTAACATGGACTCAATACTATAATTTCATCCAGTTACTGTTAATTTTCTAGAGATAATGTTATTATGATTTATGTAGAAAGTGAACCTTATTATTAGGAGATACATACCAAAGTCTAATAGTATCTACAACTTATTTTCAAATGATATAGCAAAATGCATGTTGTACACACACACACACACACACACACACACACACACACACACACACCCTAAACAGATGAAATCACCATAGGGTTTGGTAAAGAACAAGAGTCCCTAACTGACCACCTGAGATACTAACACAATGGTTGTTTCTAAGAGAATTACAGATGAAGGTTGATGTTTTCCGGCCCAGAATCCCCAGTAGGAGAGTGAAGGCCAGAAACCACAGGCTTGTTTCTCTAGTCTAGCCTACACTTGGATGATTTCTACTACCTGCAGGACCAATCTGTCCTCTCAGCACACTCTGCTCTCTGCCATCATAGCTCCAATTAACACACAGAGCAGTTTTCTGTTTATTTGTTTCTATCCCCCACCAGTCCATGAGGTTCATGAGGACAGGGACGGCATCTGTCTTTTTGCTCTTGTCCTTCCAGCACCTAATACAATGCCTGGTACATACTAAGCACTTAATAAATATTTCTTTGATTAGTAATTATGGTCATCTTCCAGGAAGTGGATGACCCATTTCCTCTCCCCATCTACCCATCCATGCCACAAGACACAACAGACCTCATAAACATGCCCCTTGGAATTGATTTCTGATCCACAAACATTTGTTAAAGCACTGTTTATACTGGAGTCACCGTTGAAGCTGTCATAATCCCTGTGCCTATCCAACAGTTACTTTAAAAAGTGCTTATTTGCACCCACAGAAAATGTTTGCATGGTAGGATTTGATAAACCTAAATATTCTTTACTTTCCTTCTCATCCAAAAGCATTTACAGTCTCTCTGAAGCCCTAGAAAGAGTGCTAGGCAGATAAAAATCCCCTCCTCACTTACACATGCAAATTAACTAGATTCAGAAATTCTTCATTCCCTAAATCCATTACAGATTCAGTAGCCAGAAATCTCCCCCATGTTTTGACATAATGCTTGGTGCTTGCATCCTTATTAAGTTTTCATAGACGGATAGACTTACTATATATACCCACAATTTAAATACACATATTTCACTCAAAACATTACCTGGAATATTCAGTCGGGTAGCCAGGGGCATTTTCATTCCCTTGTAGTGGCTGAGAGAGTGGCCAGAAAGATCAGTCTGGCTGACCAGGAAGGTGTTGCCAGAGAAGAAAGGGTAGCATGAGGTGAAATTTGAAAGAAGAGGTTGATGAATTAGGTCAATAATGAAATTACTCTAAAAAATTAACAGGTAAGGAAATGTAAGAGGTATTTGAAATATAAGAGGTATTTGCAACAATCAAATATGATTCTCAAGAAATATGGAAAGCAAAGGACAAAGAGAAGAAACAAGAGAAAGAATGAAGAAATCAATAATAAGAAATTCTCTGGGGGCGTCTCTGTGGCTCAGTGGGTTAAAGCCTCTGCCTTCGGCTCAGGTCGTGATCCCAGGGTCCCAGGATCTAGCCCCACATCGGGCTCTCTGCTCAGCAGGAGCCTGCTTCCTCCTCTCTCTCTGTCTCTCTGCCTGCCTCTCTGCCTACTTGTGATCTCTCTCTGTCAAATAAATAAATAAAATCTTTAAAAAAAAAAAAGAAAAAGAAAAAAAATTCTGTGAAAAATATGTAAACAGTTCCAAAAGGTTGATAAGCCACATCTTCCTGCCTAACTCAGACCTTCCTAATTAATGCAATTGATGTGCAAATATAATTTCCATTATTGAATTATTTTTTGAATGTATGAGAGAGGTTTGCCACTTAAAGTAGTCCTTTTGGTAAACTGTAGCTTTTTTAATGAAGAATCACTCGGTAATTTACCTTTTGTGCTGACACAGATTTTCATCAATTCATTTTGTTGGAAATCTGGAACACCTGTGATTTTACGATTCTTTCTGAATTTATAGCCAAATTTTCAAAAATTTCCCAGAAATCCTAAAAGTTCCTGAAATTTTATTTCAACCAGTTAGCAAGAGGAAACTGACACTATCTAATCCATTTCTTAAACCACTAAATTGCAAACAAATCTTCTTAAAAGTTAGAAAGATGTGATGTTCTCATTTAAAAATATAAATACTATCTAATTAATATAATACTGGATACAACCAATGATTTCCAGGAAATCTTCATGGAAACACTTTTGCAGAATATTTACTAGCCCCTACCTCTGATAACACTTTAAATCTTTCATGTCAAATGTTTTTAATTAATAGGGTGTTCTAGTTCCCTTAGGAAATAACTTTTGAAATATAAAATTAATTATATTGTCTAGATTAAAGCAAGAGGCATTTTTGTTTTATTTTTAAAACAGGCTTTTCAATATAAGCTACAGCTGCAGTAATCTTTTTTGCTCTCCCCCCGCAAAAAATCCTCGTAGATATCAGCCTTCAGGAAAGTTCCTCTATAGCAACCAGTGGCCTGCCCACAAACCTTAATTAGCTTGAGAGATCATGACATAGACCCTCTTCAAACTGGATAGGAGTGGTAGCTCTCTGTGGAGGAATAGAGCCAGCTTTTGTACCAGGTAATTTAAGGAGCAGCAACAGGCTAATATGTAGACAAGAGAGGGTAGAGCATGTGGTGTGGTTCTCAGCAGAGCTGCAGGCCTCTAATGAGGCCCAGTAGTGGATAGCAGCTGGTAAACTTGGGGCTCAAAATAGGAGGCTCTGAGGGCCTTTATTTGCTAACAAAAGACTGCAAATTGCTCAAAGGCCTGAGTAGGCAATGAGAACATGTTCATATGGTGAGCCAGTATATAAAATTTTCAAAACAAATATTACAATATATGAATTCACATTGCAATAAGAATCAGAAGGGTTCCGTGATTATAGACATTTTGGTAAGAATAGGTACAAAAGTTCACTATTAAATTTTGTGTAAGAAAATCACCACCTGCTCTCTGTCTGTTCTGGAATACCCAGACTGAAATGCATGCAGGCCGTGTTATAACCATTTGTATAACCATGCCATGCATTCTGTCTGCAAGCCCAGCAAATGGCAGTGAGAGCATGATGTGCCTTATAGAGTATTACAAAATTAATGGAATTCATGCATAATGGAATTAATTCCTAGATACCCAATAAAAATAATATAACAATTGTATAAACCAGAAGAAAAAGCTCAAATCTCTTGTGATAGGAGCTGGAGACCAAGACTGACCCAGATCTTTGGGATTGATTCTAAATACGTTCTTGAAGATCCTTTGTACAATTTGTTTTTGAATAGCAAGCAGTAATTTCAGTAGTTCGACTGGCAAGGAGGCACAACCAGGGACTCCCAGAGGACAACCCTCCATAGGAATACTAAATATACGGTTTGGTTAAACATTGAACTTAATCATTTGCCATTTCCTAGCACTGCCCTGAGAAATCTCAGAAGACTGTTTCTACAATTCTGTATCTCTTGAGAAAAACATTTTCAATCATTAAAAAAAAGCACCAGTATAAGTAGTAATTATTCTGTGTGTGCTTTTTTAAGTAAAAGGAGGTTCTTCTTGCATCCATTACAGATCCAAAGTCTAAAAAGGACACAGACTTGAAACACTGTATCACAGGCGATGTTCCTTCCATTCTCTTCTGATACCCTGAACTACTCATGAATCGCAGAGAAACCCCCTTAAGCAATTCCTAACATACGTTGTAATTCCAGGGCTTTATTACTCTGTTGATGTTTCTGGATCATTCTAATTGTGACTCCACGGTTGCTAACTGGAGGTTATTTTTGACTCACATTTTCCTCCACATCTTCATCACCACGTTTTTCCAATCCTTCATCTAGAACATGTCTCACTCTGTAGCCACACTCCAGCTCAGGCCACACCGTCTCCGCTCTGGATCAGTGCTGAGAGGACACACTACTACCTGCTGGAGTCCCCATCTTGTCAATGCTGTTCAGCCCTTGAGTGCCTCAAGCTCTAACTCTCTTGACCAAGAGCCTACAGTAGCTCCTTATTTCCTAAAGATCTGTCTAATGTTGATGCCTTCCACCAACCATTCTCAAGTCCACACTTAGTATTTCCTGGCAAGCTCTACTCCCCCAGCAGTCCTCCACTCCCTCATGCCAGGGCCTCATCCCTGTTCCATCTATCTGCCTATGTGGCCCATGCCATCTCCCATGCGATTGTTTTCTCACTGTTGCACATGCATCTTGGTACTCAAGCTAGACTGAAGGCAGGAAATTAATTTTCTGCTGGCACTCAAGTAATTTAAAAAACACGTATTGAGGGCACAGAATGACTCGAATATGGTGCTTTTTAATTTCTGGTACTCCAGATATGCACACTGGAAATGCAGCTTACAACCCGTGTCACATATCACATATAATTTTTAAAGTTTCCTCCTCCATTTGGGATGATTCATGCTACAGCCTCTGTCCATCAGAGAAGATAAACTACATTATCCAAACAATGACCAATTCTTTCACGTCACCCAATACATACACATTCATTCAACCACTCTGTCTCCCTTCCCCATCGACTATGCAATTCATTAAACCGTATTCATTGTTCACAATGTTGCCTGTAACAGCCTCACTAGAAATTGTCTCGTCAGCCATTGGTGAATAGGCTAAGTATTCAATCAGCAGAAAATGTGAGCAATAATTAACATGGGGGAGGGGGCAAAGACATGTAGGTTCACTTTAGCCTGTTCACACCATGTACCCCTTATCCAGGCAGAGACTTGACTTCATTCCCATTAAATCTTGCTATCTATGACAGACAATGAATGAGGAAGAATCCTGAGATCTAAAGAGAGTTTACTTCTACAAAGGGCATCCACAGCAAGCTGATCATCCCAACTAGAATTTTTTTCCTGTTTTCATTCCTCATTATCACTACAAACACAGATTTTTATTTATAATTCATGCCACTGTAAACTGATAAGACCCTTTATTTCTGATTCGCTTCAGCAAATGGCGGCAGAAGCCGAGCATACAAGCCAGCAAGTGTGTCCCTTGGCTGCCATTTCAAACCCAGCCCCCCACCACCCACTCTCCCTCAACATGGCCCTCTTCAAACCCTGATGAGCTGAGCCCATCAAAAGTCTCCGGTGTACGATGCTCATTCAATTACAAAGTCCATTCGATGTTATTATGGATCATAATGAAAATACCCGCCTCAGGGTAAAGGAGTGGTCTGGTCAGAAGTGAGAGAATAGGAGCCACTCGGCAGGGGCCAACCAGAGCACCAGGCAGCCAGGGTTGGTGGCCCTAGGGGTCAGTCATTTGTCACAACCTGCAGTCAGTGAGCTTCTGGCAACATTACCTAACCACCTCCATGCCACACTACAGTTCCCCCACTGACAGATGGAGCCCTTGGTTGAAATATTCCTGGGCCTTTGGTGAAAAGAGTTATGCTTGATTTTCATATCAGCAACTTGCTTTAACCCATAAAATGATCATTTCTAAGACAATTTTGCACAGTGACCATCTTCCTTCCAAATTTTACTAGGAAATCCCAAAACCGAGAGTGACCACAGAGCTATTAGCTTTTACTCCAGTGGTAAGGATAGCACTCTTTTTTTTTTTTTTTTTTTTAAGATTTTTATTTATTTATTTGTCAGAGAGAGAGAGAGAGAGCAAGAGTGAGCACAGGCAGACAGAGTGGCAGGCAGAGACAGAGAGAGAAGCAGGCTCCCCGCGGAGCACGGACCCCGACCCCAGTACGCTGGGATCATGACCTGAGCCGAAGGCAGCTGCTTAACCAACTGAGCCACCCAGGTGTCCCAGGATAGCACTCTTTGCAGACATCTTCTCTTGTGTGTATGAGTGCTTGGACAGCCATTTATATTTAGAAATATGATTACTAGTATTTGGGGGGGCTAGTCAGAGGGAGAGGAAGAGAGAGAATCTCAAGCAGATTCTGCTGAGTGTGGAGCTCAACATGGGGCCTATCTCACAACCCTGAGACCATGACCTGAACCAAAATTGAGAGTCAGATGCTTGAACAAGTGAGCCACCCAGGCACCTGTGTTAAGCATGTTAGCCCTCTTACTCAAATGCTAGTTAGAATCCCCCATTGTGTCCAACACAATTTTAATTACTTTTTCAAGTTCTTTCTTCCCAACTGGATTAGGAACTCTGAGGAAGGAGACAGAAATCACCTCTGTTTTGTTCATCAGCATATGCTCAGCCCCTAAGACAATGTCTGCCCATGGGGGAAAAAAAAAAAACAGCTTTGTTGAATAAATAGTTAAACTGTGAAAGTGACATATTGACTTTGATTCTCATTGCTTATCATCAGGACATCTATGTCCCGCATTTAGATATAAGACAATGGCTTCCAGCTGTTGCTTATCTAAGTATCTAGTAGGAATGATCATCACCAAAAACTATACCTTCTTCAATACAGAGTAGATAAAAATCAGGAAAACCCCAAGAGAATAAAATCCTAAGAGAATAAATCCCAAGAGAATCACCAATACCATCTTAGCCCTTTGTATTGTGATCTTTTTAAATGATAGGATTGTTCTCCTCCAGGCTGCCTTTGGGTCTTAGCAAAGATAAATTGTTCCTGCCATCCTTTAGGAAGCTATGCAGCCTGAGTTGAGTCTATATACAAACAGGAAACAGAGATGTTATCTCCGGCCTTCTTTGGCTTCAAAGTTTACACTGCAGCAATACCAAAGTATTTGCAGTTTATACCTCCATGCCTTTGTCCATACTCTTCCCCCTGCCTGGAAAACCCAGCCTTAACACCATGCCCCTCTTCATTTGTTACCACACTCTCGTCCTTCAAGTCTTAGCTCAAATCACTTCCTCCAGGAAACCTTCCCTGACTTCCCTACTCTGGGCATGGCAACCCTGCTTACACCTCCCACAGAACACCGTGCTACCTTTATCACCGCATACTACATTATATTGAAATTATCCGTTTACTCATCTGCATCCCCCTAGATTATTAACTCTGGAAGTGCAGAGATTGTGTCTTACTCTTCTAATTTCCTCGCTCCTAACACAATGCTGGACAAAGAGTAAGCTCTTGTTAAATGTGAAATAAACTGATCAGACCAACAGTCCTTGCTTAGGAAGGGCAAAGATAGAAAGGCCTGGGCACATCCACCTGGAGAAGCAGCAGGGCCTGAGTTTAAGAAACTGTGGTAAATCAGGGCAAGGCCAAAATGGTTCTGAAGGCCCCATATGGGCTGTGAGATTCTGAAAGGAGCAAGGAAGAGTGACAGAGGACAATGGTCCTGACCCTTTTATCCACTGAAGTTTTGTATTCGGTCCAACATGTTAAGAAATTAAACAGACCAAAAATATAACCAATTCAGAAAAATGAATGAATAATAATAATGAATAACAATAAAAGGTTAGTATGGGACAAAATGGTAACTCAGATTACGTAAGTAACTTGTCAGAAAGAACACATGTTCTTGCCAAGGAAGTCCCCTGCACTGGATGGAGCACAATAAACACTGTGGGACCTGAATCTGAAGGCACATTTTGCTGGCAACAGCACTGTCTGTTACTAACTGGGTACCTTTCCATTTGAAAGGTTTGGTTTGTCAGGAGAGGTAAATCATATCTCATTTTCAGCTTATCCACTGCTACCTTTACTCACTGCCATGGTCACATTCTTGCTTCTGTGTAACAAGGGCACAATAAAGTTTCAAAAGGGCTCAATGAATTGAGTATCAAGATCTCCATTAAGACAACCTAAATCAGACATAACATATAATTTACATCTCCCTAAAATTCCATGATCACGAACAACTTTTGATGACTAATTAGTACCCAGTGCATGAGTCTCATCATAGAATAGATGAGTATTCTATTTTAAAATACCCTGCTTTGCAAAGGGTATTTTAGATAAAGTCATTTTTATTTTTTTAAAGATTTTATTTATTTATTTATCGGGGGGTAAGGAGGCAAAGGGCAGATGCCCTAAAGTCATTTTTAAATGTCATGAAAGAAAGAGCTTAAGCCAGAATTCCCCCCAAAATTATTCTTTTAAATACAAATCCCAGGAAATGTTAATAAATAAGGTGACCTGTAGGGTTCTAAGGCGAAATAACTTTCAGAAACACTGAATTAAACACAAACAGCCTTCTTTACTACAGGACTTCTTGGGGTCTGTAAGTTAATATGTGTTGTAAATCTCTGAGACAATGATGCCTTATGCAGCATTTAATCAGCGTATCTGAAAATCCCTGTTCATAGCATCCTTTGGGGTGCCTACTCTAAATATCTTGGAAGGTGACTGGATAGTCTTGAACCAGTTGGTTCAACAGCTACTGGTCCATGGTAGAAACAGACACTAGTTCCTAAAATTATAAGCCAGCTCCCAAGCTATCCGTCCCCATACAATACATGATAACCCTGGGCAACGTCTGCTCCCAGGTCCTCGCAGCTTCCTAAAAACCTCACAAAGACGTAGCAGATGCCGGGATGAATTAGCTATACTCAAGCAACCTGCATCCTTGGGCAGGAGGATTGGGAAATTAAGTTATGCAAGTCAAATACACTGGTGTCAAAAAAAAAATCCCAAGGATCTATTATCTAGTAAAAGATATTAGATATTAGATCTTTTGACCAGATTGAAATATCAAAGGAAAGCAAGACTGTACCAGAATTTTAAATAGTTCATCTAATTTTATTCCACATGGAATTAAATTGGCATTATGGGTCCAAAGTGCCCTTTGGAAAACTGAAAATTATAGGCATATAAATCAATTTGTAATGAAAAGAAGAAATAAGGAAAAGCAGCGGCTCCAGAAAAATCAGAGCCAAGTTGCAGTGCAGGCTGGAAAGTGGGCCCCCAGGAGCTGGAGGTAAAGCTCGGAAAGACTAATTGTAGTGGACTGTCCTTCATTTTCAAGTCTTGCCTCACGATGAACCCCCTGGTAAGAAAAGCAGCCATGGTGACAGCATACCAACGGCCTCCCACTGCAGGGCAAGCGGCAACAGTGAAGGGACTGGGATAGAGCTGAACCCAACGACTGGCCTCTACAGGCCAGACACAGAGAAGAGAAGAGAAGGGAGAAAAGGCCTCCTCCCCTCTGCCTTCTCATCTTTCAGATGGGAAATCCCGTCTTCTTTTGCAAATGCCTCTGACTTGGAGAGAAACTGCAGAGCTGAAGGGCTATAGATGCAAACGCAGAGATTTACCTAACTGTTCCATTCTATTCTATCCTATTTCTCTTCCAAGTATAGAAATTCTCAACCACATTTATTTATTTCCTCCATTCAAAACGTTGGTAAAATTCAGTTATTGCTCTTTTCATAACTAAATTCCCAGCTTTCTCATTTTCCCTAATACGGGGTTGGTTTCTTAAAAATGGGGGTTCTGTGGAACAAGATCTATTTAACAACTAGTATCCACAGGGGTGGAGGACATTCTTGCTTCAGATGGTTTCTCATTTATTCTAAAACCACACAAAATTTTTAAGCTCAGTTTCCCAAAAGTTTCAGATCCAACCACTGATTTCAATTGTCTATTCTTGAAAATAGAGCTTGAAAATAGAAAGATGCTCTGCCCATTCTATGTTCAGGGGGGAGATGGATAGCCAAAAGAAACAAATCATGGCTAACCGAATGCCATATATATATATAATATATACATATATATTTAAATATACTTTATATACATACATATATGTGTATATGTTAATATATAATATATATTAAATAATATATAATAAATATATATACTATACATATATAATTTTTTTCCATTTTTCCTAAAACTTCTGTTGTCATAAAGTCATTCTCAAGGACCAATCTGGTCATTGATATACAACATAAGAGGGTTGCAACACTACCTCATTGGAAGCCAAAACTCGATTCAGTGAAACTTAAAATAAAATGTTGTTTGTAAGACAATCTATATTTTTTTTTAATTCTATAAGGATCATGATAATATGCAGCCTAATATTCACCTTCCTCCAGATTTATTAGAACTATTCACCAATTTTCAAATCACATTACATTTTAGACAGGCTTGTATTTAAAAAATCAGTCGCTTTCTCCAATGAGTGTCTTTTTTAATGCTAATTCATTTCAAAAGATTACATAAAAACACCTATGCTACTCAAAAAGTGACAAAATGTTGCCAATCTGCAGACAAGTGGAAGCACATGCTTGCAGTTCTAATGCGCCTTCTCCTGTTCTGGCTGTGAACCAGTTTCTACTATTGGAAGTCAGCTCCAAGCAGCCTTTTGTTTGTTTGTTTGTATCTGCCAGAGGCAAGGCCAGAGGGCCCGGATGTATAAAAGTAACTCACATTCAGCAGGAAGGCCTGGGGCCTTTGTGCCAGTAGATGTGCAAAGAAGCTTAAGTAAGTGTGGGAAAACAGCAACTGTGGATCAGAATTTGCCATAAGGCAAGACCTAACACGGTTTTTTTCTGGTTTGCCACAGACAGATGGAATAACAGCATAATAGACTTGGGCAAAGGGTCTCCTGAGCTATTCTCTCCATTGTACACATACAACTGAGACAGTAAAGACACAAAGGGACGGTACTTAGGAAGGAAGTGTCTCCTTCAGAGCAAAGCCCTCTCTCGTTCATTATTTTCATAAAAAATCTGAAAAAAAGGATTGATGCAAAATGTTCCTACGTTTCATGCTTGAAGGTCAGTACCTTTGTTTTCTGAGGGTCGGATGTGCCAGATAGGTACCAGTCTTCACTCTCCACGCGGCAGGCAGCTAAGGAAAGGACAGCCAAGATTTTCATAAGGCTGTGTCTTAGCTCAACACTACCTTAAAACCTAAATCTGTCCCTTGAAAAACTAGCAGGATTTTAGCCCCTGGATATCACCAGGGCAAAGGACAACCAAAAGAGCCTCGGGAACTGAGGCAGCCACACCCATCCAGCTGAACCAAATCTCCACGAGGCATAAAATTGAACTGTCACTCAAAATAAATGGGAACAAAAAGGGCAGAAAAAATTCCTAAATAATTTCTATCATTGTCTCACCAAGGACTTTTATAGTCAGTTAAATTGTGACTGTTGAACAACTGAAGACAGAAAGGAGAGTAGAAAAGAGACACTTCTCTCAAAACCACTTACACAGATGGAATAAGTTTGGCCATGATTTTATCATTGCTGAAGCTAAGAGAGGTTACCTGGGGCTTCATTATACAATTTTGTCTATTTCTTGCATATGTTTGAAATTTTCTATAATAATTTTTTAATTATATTTGTATAATTTTTCAGTTTTTCAAACAAAATCTGCATTGTTATAAAAAAAAGTGATGCTCATTTTAAAGATTTTTTTTTAAATCTGATCTTAAGAAAACAGCCTGATGAAAACAAGAATCTGCTTCCAAATGCAATTATTCCCATAAAATAAGTTGCTTTCAGACACCAAGAAGGAATAACTTAACTACATAATCCTTTTAGAGAGGTTTGAAAGTGATTTGGGGAGTTTCCCCAAAATTTTCTAAGCTTTTCTAAGGAATGATTCTGAGTCAAAATTTGCAACATGGAAAGAAACTACAAATCACTGTATTTCTAAGCACAGTCTCTGCTCAAAACCAAATGTCTCTAAGAAAGTCACCCTGCTCTCTAGTGTCCACTAATATAGATTAATACATACCACACACATCTCAGCATAATTTCAGTCTGTTCTCAGCATATGTTTAAATTCAAAAAGCAAAGCCTTCTCTTTTCCTTTTTTGCCAGCCTAACTTTTTATGTACATACTATGAGTATAGCATATATGACCCTTTTTAAAAATTGGGGTCTTCTGGGGCACCTGTGTGGCTCAGTCTGTTAAGCATCCAACTCTAGGCTTTGGCTCAGGTCAGGATCTCAGGGTCCTGAGATGGAGCCCCTGCTGGACTCCTCACCAGCAGGAAGTCTGCTTGGGATTCTCCCTGCCTTCTGCCACTCACCCACTCACATATGCATACTCTCTCTCTAAATAAAATCTTAATAAATAAATAAATTGGGCTTTTTTCCCATCTTTATTCAGTAAAATTGATAAAAATTGCAGATATTTAAGGGGTACAACTTGATGTTTCAGGATATGTGCACATTGTAAAATAATCACCGCATTCAAAAGTAATTTTGAAGGTTATCCAGCAGTAATATTCATGCACAAAAATTTATTTTAAAGCCTTTGAATATTTTTTCAAACAAGTCCTATTTATTTTATTCAATGAAGAAAACTTCTACAATTTAATGTTACCAACATATAGTAACATCTTCGGGACAAGAATCAAAACAACATGACTTTAAATAAGACTATTAAGACAAGATTTCCAGTTAAGCCTAAAAGTGATATTTGGAGAGAAGTACATTATAGTTTAGAGAAATTGCTGGATTGGTTTAGCCTATGTAATTGAAAGTAATGAAATAAATAAAATCTTCAATAACAAGCTGTCGCAATTTCAGTACATCAACTTAAAACATAGTGAAGAGAATACAACCTAATCTTACACCTAAAGGAGCTGGCAAAAGAATAGCAAAAAAAAAAAAGCATAAATCCAGCAAGAGAAGAGAAATAATAAAGATTAGAGCAGAAATCAATGATATAGAAATCAAAAAACGAAAACAAAAATAAAAACAGAACAGTTCGGGGCGCCTGAGTGGCTCAGTGGGTTAAAGCCTCTGCCTTCAGCTCGGGTCATGATCCCAGGGTCCTGGGATTGAGCCCAGCATCCCAGCATCGGGCTCTCTGCTCAGCAGGGAGCCTGCTTCCTCCTCTCTCTGCCTGCCTCTCTGCCTAGTTGTGATTTCTCTCTGTCAGGTAAACAAAATATTTAAAAAAAAAAAACAAAAACAGAACAGTTCAACAAAACTAGGAGCTGGTTCTTTGAAGGAATTAACAACATTGATAAACACCTAGCCAGACTTATCAAAAAGAAAAGAGAAAGGACCCAAATAAATAAAATCACGAATGAAAGAGATCACAAATAACACCAAAGAAATACAAACAATTGTAAAAGAACATTACGAGCAATTACATACCAACAACTTAGAAGCAATCTGGAAGAAATGGATAAATTCCTAGAAATATATAAACTGCCAAAGCTGAAACAGGAAGAAATAGAAAACCTGAACAGATCCATAACCAGCAAAGAAATAGAATCAGTAATCAAAAATCTCCCAACAAACAAGAGTTCAGGGCTGGATGGCTTCCCAGGGGAATTCTACCAAACATTTAAAAAGAATTAATATTATTCTTCTGAAATATTTTCCAAAAAATAGAAGGAAAATTTCCAAAATCATTCTATGAAGCGAGCATTACCCTGATCCCAAAACCAGACAAAGACCCCACTAAAAGGAGAATTACAGACCAATATACCTAATGAACATGAAGGCAAAAATTTCAGCAAGAGTTGCCTGGCAGGGGAGACACCATGATCACGAAGGTGGTTTTCCCAGGGCGAGGCTTATCCATTGCACTCCGGATGTGCTGACCCCTGCGATTTCCCCAAATGTGGGAAACTCGACTGCATAATTTGTGGTAGTGGGGGACTGCGCTCGCGCTTTCCCCGGGAAAAAAAAAAAAAAAAAAGAAAAAAAAAAAAGAGTTGCCTGGGTGGTTTAGTTGGTTGAGTGTCTGCTTTTGGCTCGGGTCATGATCCCAAAGTCCTGGGACTGAGCCTGGAGTCAGGCTCTCTGCTCAGCGGGAGGTCTGTCTCTCTTTCTGCCCCTCACACTGTTCATGCTAGTGCTCTCTCTCTCTCTCCCTCAAATAAATTTTTTTAAAAATCTTAAAAAAAAAAAAAAACTTACCAAACTCAACACCCAAAAAAACAAAAACAAAAAATCTGTCAAGAAATGTGCAGAAGAGGGGCACCCCGGTGGCTCAGTGGGTTAAAGCCTCTGCCTTCAGCTCAGGTCATGATCCCAGGGTCCTGAGATCAAGCCCCGAATCAGGCTCTCTGCTCAGCAGGGAGCCTGTTTCCCTTCCTCTCTCTGTCTGCCTCTCTGCCTACTTGTGTTCTCTCTAGCTCTCTATCAAATAAATAAAATCTTTATTAAAAAATAAAAATTTAAAAATACTAAAATAAAAATAAAAAGCTAGACAAACCATAAGAGACCCTGAATCTTAAGAAACAAACTGAGGGTTGCTGGAGGGGAGGGGGGTGGGTTGAAGGTGGTGGCTGTGTGATGGACATTGGGAAGGGTATGTGCTACAGTGAGCGCTGTGAATTGTGTAAGACTGATGAATCCAATGATGGAACAAATAATACATTATATGTTAATAAATAAATAAATAAAAATAAAAAGTTAGGGGGTGCCTGGGTGGCTCAGTGGGTTAAAGCCTCTGCCTTCGGCCCAGGTCATAATCCCAGGGTCCTGGGATTGAGCTCCGCATCGGGCTCTCTGCTCAGCAGGGAGCCTGCTTTCCTTCCTCTCTCTCTCTGCCTGCCTCTCTGCCTACTTGTGATCTCTGTCTGTCAAATAAATAATAAAATCTTTAAAAAAATAAAAAATAAAATAAAAAGTTAGGAGAAGATTGGAATGTCGTTATAAATGGCTAACAGACACATGAAAAAATGTTCATCATCACCAGCCATCAGGGAGATTCAAATCAAAGCCACATTGAGATACAAGTTTACACCAGTTAGAATGGCCAAAATTAACAAGACAGTAAAAAGCAGGTGTTGGAGAGGACGTGGAGAAAGGGGAACCCTCTTACACTGTTGGTGGGAATGCAATTTGGTGCAGCCACTTTGAAAAACAATGTGGAGATTCGTTAAATTAAAAATAGAGCTTCCCTATGACCCTGCAATTGCACTACTGGGCATTTACCCCAAAGATAGAGATGTAGTGAAAAGAAGGGTTATCTGTACCCTGGTGTTCATAGCAACAATGGCCACAGTTGCCAAACTGTGGAAAAAACCAAGATGCCCTTCAATGGACAAATGGATAAGGAAGATGTGGTCCATATATACTATGGAATATTAGGCCTCCATCAGAAAGGATGAATACCCAACTTTTGTATCAACATGGACGGAACTGGAAGAGATTATGATGAGTGAAATAAGTCAAGCAGAGAGAGTCAATTATCATATGGTTTCACTTATTTGTGGAGCATAAGGAATAACACGAAGGACATGGGGAGATGGAGAGGAGAAGGGAGTTGGGGGAAATTGGAGGGAGAAATGAACCATGAGAGACTGTGGACTCTGAGGAACTAACTGAGGGTTTTGGAGGGGAGGGGGTTGGGAGGTTGGATGAGCTTGATGGTGGGTATTGTGGAGGCATGTATTGCATGGAGCACTGGGTATGGTGCATAAACAATGAATTCTAGAACACTGAAAAGAAATTTTAAAAATAAATGAGAATGTTTTAAAAAGGAAGAAGAGAAAAGATTGGAATGTCATTTCCTTGACAAGCTTCTCATTCATTAATATGAAAATTAATATTTTAAAGTTCATATGCCAGTGTTCTATGATTAATATCTAAATTCTAAAAGCTAATAGAATTTTAATAAGTAATAGCATTTCTTAATCTACTAATAATTCAAAATATATCATCTATTTGACTTCTTGATGTAAAAACAAAACTGAAAAGTATATGCATCTGTTTTCATTATAATTGACATCCCTTATTCATTTTATACTGAAAACATCTACACCTGAGTATCCTTCTCATTCTTCTTACATCTTGCAAGAAGAAAGGAAGAAGTGGTCAGTCTAGTAGCTCTCTGCAAACAACAATAACTCCCCTTGGATCCAGGGGGAGTTTAAGGGAAACTGTAATAGATGTACCACTTAGCCACACAGCATCACAAAAGTAGTAATTACCTACAAAACCTGCTGCTTCCCTCCCATTTCTCTGTTTTCCTCTCCTGACATTACAAGTGGTGTGGACAGTAAAATAAATAAGCTTCATGTGAGTCCCAGGAGAACTGAAACAGAGTCGTGTACTGACATTTTTAAAAGAACAGAAAAAATAACCTGAGAGGAAGTATTTCTATTATTGTTACAGGAGATACAAAAATAGATATAAATAAGTACGTGTGATTATTTAAGTTGAACATTAACTTCCATTGGTTTATAAGGTGTGCCTCACCATGTTGGTCATGCTTACCAGGTCACCTGGGTCCACAGCCCCTCATTAAATGTCATCCTGTATTGCCTGAGTCCCCTGACACCAGTACTATAAAAGGCATAAATGGGGAATCAAAGCAAATGTACAGCTCCAGAAAATTAGAGTTTAATTAAAGAGGTGAACATTTATGAAAGACAATTTATAACCAAGGGATAAACAGCCTCATCATCATAAATTATGAAGAGGTGAAAAATTCGTACATACGAAGTAAACATAAAAACCATAGGACTTACCATAGAAATCCACTTGTCTTCTGCTGGCACATCTACTTTTATGAAAAAATCAAGATGTTTCCCCATATTCTATAACCCAGATTAGAAGTATAGGAGCAATAAGAAAGGGGAACCACAGTTTCTTGTAGTTTGGACTACAACAGTAGGAAAGAGCTTCGTGAAGGGTAAGACGTGAGCTAAGACTTAAGGAACAGAAGACACTCCAGGAGTAGGACACTGACAAAGCATGGCACTTGCACGGGACAGAGAAGATATTCACTGAGGTTCCATTTGGAAGATCATGGAGACAACAACAAATGAGGTGAAATTAGGAAGAAGTGTACATAGAGGAGTGGGGAGTTAGGAATTGAGAGGCTGCACTATTATAAATTCTTAATGATAAACTCAAAAAACCATTCAATCAGAGAACCACAGGGTTATAAAGGATCTCAGAAATCACCTAACACGATTTCCAACTCCATGCAATAAGAATATCCCATGGGATCATATAGCTACTTCCAGAAAAGCTGCAGCAAGGGAAAGAAAATTCACCACCTCTCAAGAGAGAGAGCTAAAATCATTAACAATGTCTCCTTTATGAAGTTACCATTGTTTGCTGAAATTGATCTAGGGAAATACATAAATATTTTTAAATATGTCATCCCATTTTCACATGCCAGGCTGTAAGTGCCGAGAATAAGTTTATGTTTGTGGCACTGCTCAGAAGAATATATGAGAGGGGTGCCTGGGTGGCTCAGTGGGTTAAAGTCTCTGCCTTTGGCTCAGGTCATGATCCCAGGGTCCTGGGGTCGAGCCCCACATCGGGCTCTCAGCTCAGCAGGAAGCCTGCTTCCCCCCTCTCTCTGCCTGCCTCTCTGCCTACTTGCCTCTGTGTCAAATAAATAAATAAAATCTTAAAAAAGAAGAAGAAGAAGAAGAAGATATGAGAAAGGATGGTGACTGTCAGTTCTAAAGAGATCCCTGCCTCTATAACTCCAGACATTCCCCTCAGTGAGACACCCCTAGAAATTGTGTATTCAAACAAACTCTTTACTTTCATAAGATATATTCATATCTGAACCTCTCTCCAAGTTACTCTGAGTTAGAATGGATTTGGGGCCATACAAAACCACAACATTAGGGTTTTCCCCCAATGGAGTCGAATCTCAAGAAGTAAAAAATACAAGCAGCCTTTGACCAAAATATATACAGTTACATTCGTGAACTGCATAATTTCTCCCTGCTGGTGGAAAAAAAAAATGTGGTTCTATTAGGGAATTTGGTGGTGACTCTAAAGTATGTCAGTTTAGGGTCACCTGGGTGGCTCAGTGGATTAAGCCTCTGCCTTCTGCTCAGGTCATGATCCCAGGGTCCTGGGATCGAGCCCCACATTGGTCTCTCTGCACAGCAGGGAGCTTGCTCCGCCCCCCCCCCGCCTGCTGTCCTGCCTACTTGTGATCTCTGTCAAATAAATACATTTAAAAATAAATAAATAAAGTATGTCAGTTTAGCACATTGCCTCCATTACCTTTTTGCAAACATATAAATTAAACAAATTTCTACTTTAATTATGAGAGAGTGTGTTTTTTTCCCCCATTTTTATTCCATAAAGAGTCCCCATAGCAGGCCATGGGAATTCATGCTTTTGCAATTCCAATTTTTGTACTGAATGAACTATTCCCCAACCCATATAAATAATTTGCTGTTGAGAAGGGAGAGGATCAAATATGCCACAGTGGTCCCTTCGGAATCATACGAAGCAGGTTTCTCAACCCTAACACTACTGACATTTGGGGCCAGAGGATTCTTTATTGTGGAAGACTGTCTTATCCATTGCAGGATGTTTAGCATCATCCCTGACCTCTGCCCGCTAGATGCCAGCAGCATCTTCCTTCTCCAATCACAAAAATCACAAATGTCACCAGATATTGCCAAATATCCCCTAGAAGTCAAAACTGTCCCTTGTTAAGAACCACTAATATAAAGATATGGTCTTGGTTAAAATCTACTCTGGGCTCTGCATTCCAGGCACATTTCTAAAGTGGTGGAGACTGCCATTTCTGGCGTACATCCACATAAAATCTGCTGTTTACTCCAGTCTCTTCAGAGAAAAGTGTGAACACCCCGTTCCTTGACAAATGACTTTGATTATTAGATTGTACCACAATGTGCATCAAAGTACAAGGACAGAGCTTTAGCTCTGCTGTCAAGACAACCGCTGCCTCTTCAAGCAAAAGGAAAATCAAAGACGTAGGATGCCAGTTGAGCCGGAACCTGAAGCCAAAGGCAAAGGCTGTGGCCACGGCTGAGCACCTGGCACTTCCCTATGCAAGCTGAACACTCAAGAGAATGGAGACTTCAAATGAGCTTCCACCTAACAAGCTGCAATTTTGTTTCATTGGGGGGAGAGTAGGGGATGAGTTATGGGAAGAAACCAGAGGAAAATTCAACATGACAGTCCATTTGCTATTTCAGCGAGGAGGATTTCAAGACAATCTTCAGAATGCGGCAAGACAAAAGCATCATTATCCATAATTACTGCTTACCAGTAGCACAGATTGATAACAAGCTTCCTCCGCTAATCTTACCCCGTCATTATGAGAAGAGGCGATTAAACTAATTAACAAATCAACTTTTCTGTGCAACACTGAGTTCAGTAGCAAAAAATAATGAGCAAAAGCTAGTTATTCGATGAAATAACTAGGAACGAAATGAGAGAGAAATCTGAAGTTAACAACAATATGAAGTGGAAGCTTGAATTATTGACAAATGCATACATTTTGGCCTTAGAAAATTGGATGGTGCACTGGCATATATTGGGCTATTTGTTTAAAGCCCCAGTTTAAATGGAAAGTGCTTTACTAGATCATGAAAAGCATATATAATTTTAACAATCATGCATAGTCCTGTATGTGTGACATATACAAATAGAGAATAATGCTCACTATTGACAAGCCAGACTGCCAGGGAACCTCAGTCATCTTGGTCATGGACACTGACTCAAAAGGAATTTTTGAAAAGTCCTTGCAGCCAGGGTGCCTGGGTGGCTCAGTCAGTTAAGCATCTGCCTTTGGCTCAGGTCATGATCCTGGGGTCCTGGGATGGAGCCTGGTGTCAGGCTCCCAGCTTAGCCGGGAGCCTGCTTCTCCTTCTCCCTCTCCCTCTGCCCCTCCCCCTTGCCAACTCCCAACCCACGCTCTTCACATGTACTCTCAAATAAATAAATAAAATCTTCAGAAAAAAACAAGTACTTTCAGCCATAAAAATCGTATTATTCTATAGGAAGAAACAAAGAACTACTCTCAGAACGTTACGTATTTTGTACTCCCCTCAACTTCCCTACTCTTGAGGAAAGGAAAGGGAACAATATCTTGTAATCTGTCTCTAGCCTAATGCCTTCATATACATCATAGGTGCTCAGTAAGCATCCTTAGCAACATTGACCAATGTGGTGGTCACAACCACAAGTGGCTACTGAGCACCAGAAATGTGACCAGTGCGACTGAGGAACTGAATTTTTAATTTTATTTAATTTTAATTTATTTTAATTTAAAATGGATACTCAATTTGTTTACTGGGAAACTTAAAATATTTGAAACAATTTGGATATGTGAATCTACACTTTCAACTATAAACTTATGAAATCTAAGTAAAGAACAAGTATCTAATAAAAATTTAACATTAGAATTGAGATGTGTTGTAAGAGTAAGATATACACACCAGAGTCAAAGATTTAGTATGACAAAATGAATATAAAATATTTGTAATCATATGTAATCATAATATTTGTATATTGATTACATGTTGACATGATATTTTTATATATTGGGTTTAAAAAAAGAAATCACTAAAGATCATTACACCTGACTCTTTTTATCTTGCTTGATGTGGCTATTAGTAAACTTTAAGTTAGTTATTGGCTATTAGATAGGACTGGTCTTTAGAGTGAATGAATGGTATGCAACATACAGCAGCGTATTGGAATCAGCAAGAGAAAACTGACTGATGGCAGCCAGAAATGATGTCTACAACTAGAGGGAGACCAAAAAAATCAACAATGCATAGTTACCTAAAGCCATTTAAAGTATGAGTATACATTCATACCTATTTCAGAGGTGACTAAGAGTATTGGAGTTATTTATGCCTTTTAATTCTTAACCACAAAAAAAGGAAAAAATATCTTTTCTGCCTACTGTGTTTAAAAAGATGTGATAATCAATCTCATATTTTAATATTTAGTAGTAACTTCCATTTGTCGCAAAATTTCACTAATAATTAGCAACTCATTAATTCCCACAACAACTTTGAAGATAGATATTATCATCACCTTTCCCATTTTGTAGGTAAGGAAACAGGCTGAGAGAAGTTCAGTAGTTTGTCAAGGTTATGAATTTTTACTAGAGTACTCTAGTATCTCTCCCAAAATTATTTTCCAATATTCACATATATATGTGCTTGACCAAAGCATTGTTTTCCTCTTTGAATACTACTCTCTTTAATGGAGCCCTTGACCTGGAGAAGTTTGGTCAAATCCACCCTGGGGATGAAATTCTGCTGTATGTCATATGTAGACCTCCATAACTTTCTCAAACATTAGCAAATAAAATCCAGATGCTGATGGAGGCTCCAGGAGGAGATCAGCTGATAAAGTCTTCCTCTTCATTTCTGGTTAAGAGTAGCTATAATTTCGGGGCGCCTGGGTGGCTCAGTGGTTTAAGCCGCTGCCTTCGGCTCGGGTCATGATCTCAGGGTCCTGGGATCGAGTTCCACATCGGGCTCCCTGCTCGGCGGGGAGCCTGCTTCCTCTCACTCTCTCTGCCTGCCTCTCACTCTCTCTGCCTGCCTCTCTGCCTACTTGTGATCTCTCTCTGTCAAATAAATTAAAAAAATCTTAAAAAAAAAAAAGAGTAGCTATAATTTCTAAAATTCTCTATGGTTCTTCTACATGGTGAACAATATCCTAGCAAGGACTTAACAATAATACAGGAAAACATGAACATGACAATATTTGTATTTCATTCCCCACGATGAGATACGAAAAGGAAAAATAAATATTGTGATTTTTTTTTTTTAGGTAAGTAGAAATTATCCTTAATCTCTGTGACTTCTTTCAATGTATAAAAGGTTTCATGAGATAAAAGGTTAGAAAGAAAAGTAAGATGTTCCAGGACACCTAAAAAGATGAAAGGTTGACTGAGAGTAGAGGAAAAGGGTGAGAATTAAGAAGATTAAATAATTAAGCAAACAGATTGAATGAAGAGAATCAAGGGATCAAAAGGCAAAATGCGACTGAAAGATCAAAAGATCTAAACCCCATGTGAAATACAAGGGAAGTGAAACTGAGCAGCTTAATAAGGCTTTCGTTTAGAGGGGGAATAGCAGCTACATTTGAGAAAATGGAGCACTTTGTAAGCGTAAGCATTAACTAACGTAATAGCACAGAATGCTTGATGCACTATGTACTCAGCAGCTTAGTTTCTCCATTTCCCATCCATTGCCTTGTTTTTTCCTCACTGATGGTTGTTTACTTTTTCCAAACAAAAACAAATTATTATACTCTAAGTCCAGGTATTACAATTTCAAGACATGGAAAAGTAAGCATATAGAATGAGATTCTTAGTTTTCTTAAATGGAAAATCAGAGCATCATCTCTTAAGCCATTATCTGCTTTTAACCTATATGGTTAATATGAGGAGTGAGAACAGCTATTTAAAAGGCTTGTGGACTACAGTATGTCCAGGAGTCTGTAAATGGTGACCACTGTTCTGCCTTTTCCTGTGAGTGCCTTGAAAAAACATCGACCTACGGACCTTTCATTTTCTTCTGGTAGCTTCAGGATCACCTGTTCCTTGTTAGGATCCAGGAATCAAGTTTTTCTTTAATCTCATTAGGTCACCACAGTGCAAGCAGACTTTCCCAGAAGCAGCTCTGTGATTTGTATTTGCTGCATTTTTCCAAACAGGAAATGCAAAGGGAAAGAGCACGGGTGACCTGTCAATTCTGGACACTTTGCCAAAAGGTCTGGCTGTCATCACAAGGATTTTCCCAGCTTGCTTTGCAGGGCACCTAACCTGACCAGAGTCAGCAAAGAACCGATACCTGAGAGCCTACCAAACATGGTGGAGCAAGACTGAATATGACCAACAGTGTGTGCTGTCACCAGAGACTTTAACACAAAAGGCTGGGGTCAGAAAGAATTACTTTATGGAAAATTTAATGCAGAGTCTTCTTATCTTGAAATGATACCTTTCTCCAGATTCTTCTTATTACATAACTTTTACAGATCTCCTTATGCTTTATCCCTTAGAAAACTACATGTATCTTTAATATGACATTATTTTTTTAATCCATTATGTTTAAATCCCTTCAAATTATTAAAGAGTCACGAAAACAATTGCAATTCCAAACAAAATCCGCAATCACAATTTCAAACAAACTCAGCAAACAAAATCCACATACAGAGATGTGTTTGCATATGACTTATTTTTTTAGTGCTTATAAATATTCTCCTTTTCATCTTGCTTCTTTTAAATAAGCTTTTGGACCTTCAAAAAGAATATACTTTTTTTTGCATTCATTTGAACATCTTTTCCGGTTTAGAACTTGTCTCAAGAGGAAACCTTGAAAGAAAATTAAAACTTCTTTTTTAAAGCCCACAGCAATTTATTAATATTTTACAGCTTTTCAATATAGTTGTATTCACAAATTGGATTTGCACTGTTTGATATAAAACAATTGTTTTATTTCCACTTCAAGTGCTCCACTGTTTTCAAGCTTGTTAATTAAATGTTTTATTTTTTTAAAATACTGCACAAGTTTCTCAAAACTTCATCTGCACCTGCTCCATACATGAAAAGATGTCCTTGGAACAACTCCAGTTTATTAAGTAGGAAGCCATTATTTTCACACAAGAATTCAGTCTTTTACCTGTAAGCTTTAACAGGAGTTACCACGCATTGTATTCTTTCACCTTTTATCTGCTGGCAATTCATACAAGCATTTTTAGTGCGTGGGGGTGGGAAAAGACATGTCATTTGGAATGTCACTTCCATTGCCTGATATTGCCACGTGTGTGCTCAACTGTCACCTTTGTAAAGCTATTTGGTGGTCTTATCTTCCAGCCTGGCCCTTCTGGTCTTTGCCCATCTTCCTTTTTCCTAACAAGATTGTGTAGTGTGATCTGATGAGATATAGGGACTGTATGGAGCAGTAAACAAGTAAAGCAGCTACAACTTCTCCAAATATCCATACCAGAGCCCAAATTAGTAAAATGCTTCCTAGCATAGAAAAGAAATGAAGACACTGAATCCTATAGGACCAGAAAGACCATATTCATTCCTGCTAGAAACGTCTGAAATTGGAAGACTAAACACCTTGATAAAC
Organism: Meles meles; assembly: GCF_922984935.1. Lineage (NCBI taxonomy): Eukaryota > Metazoa > Chordata > Mammalia > Carnivora > Mustelidae > Meles > Meles meles. The sequence goes on from NC_060070.1 coordinate 32,257,233, forward strand.
AGGACTTCAGTGAATGCATTTTGATCACACATCAGTTTAAGATGTCTGAATGTCATAACGATGGGAGCCATCTAGCCTTGCTTAGGAAAGAAAGCTCATAGTTCCCGCTAAAAGAAAAGACAGGATTCAAAAATATCAATGATATTTGTCAAGTGAGAAAAAAAAAATGGTAGATGACAAAACCCATGTAAGGTAAAATTTCATTTATATGAAAACCACATATGTGCACATACATGATAGGGCAGAGTCTGGGAGGTAATAGACCAAAGCACTAACATTGTTTTTCACCAGGTAAGTAATATTATGGTCACTTTTAAATTGTCTTCTTTTTGCTAATTTGAACTTTCTGATTTTTCTGCAATAAGTAAATACTTCTTTTCTGACTTAGAAGCATGAGCTTTTAAAAAAATATTTTTAGGGGCACCTGGGTGGCTCAGTGGGTTAAGCCTCTGCCTTCGGTTCAGGTCATGATCTCAGGGTTCTGGGATAGAGCCCTGCATGGGGCTCTCTGCTCAGCAGGGAGCCTGCTTCCCCACCCCACTCCCCGCCTGCCTCTCTGCCTACTTGTGATCTCTCTCTGTGTCAAATAAATAAATAAGAAATCTTTTAAAATATATATTTTTAAAAGACATGTTGAATGGGGTAAAACAGCTCTGTAATCATCAACTGAATCAGTAAAGTAAATCAAGAAAATTCATTTTTAGAAAATATGCATATTATTTAATAAATAGTTTTAAAAATATTTTGACAATCATAAGAAAATTGTTTTTACAAAGTTTTTAAGAGTATGGGGTACCTGGGTGGCTCAGTGGGTTAAGCATCTGACTTCAGCTCAAGTCATGATCCAGCAGTCCTGGGATCAGAGCCCCCACATAGTCTCAAGTAGGGTTCCCTGCTCACCAGGGAATCTGCTTCTCCCTCTCCTCTGCACCCACCTCGTGCTCATGCTCTCTCTCTCTCTCAAATAAATAAAATCTTTAGAAAAATATAAAGTTTGTTGAACACTACATCAAAAACTAATGACGTAACAATGAATCTCGGAACACTGAAGAAATAAAGTTTAAAAAAGGAAAAAAACTAATGATGTATTGTAAGTTGGCTAACTGAATATAATAAAAATAATAAATGATAAATAAAAATTAAAAAATAAAGTTTTTAAGAGTATGAAAATACCTATGTCTCAAATATTTTTTCTCTTTCTTGATGTCGTAAGCAACTAACATTGCTTTACAACAGGCTTTTTTTTTTTAAACCTGCTAATCCAGACATCTGAACCCAGACTGGACTCCATAATATTTCATTTCTTCTACCTCCATATAACCTGAAGAAAATTGGATCCTACTTTTTTTTCAGTATTCTATCTCAAAGATAGATTCACCTTTTAAAAAAAAAAAAAAAAAGACAGATACATCTGTCCCATCAATAAAGGTAGAGATCTTCTCAAAGCGAAGAGAAGAAAAACTACATGTGGTCCCCCTGGAGTACAGTTGACAATCTAGTACTCTAGGTGGTACTACTTAGTGTAAGTGGGTTCATGTCCCAAGAACATACTGGCCACAGAGATACAGAGGTTTGTTCAGTTTTGTTTTCACATTGTTTAGATTTTTTGTTGTTGTGGATATATACCATATTTTGTTTATCCATTCATCTGAAGATCAACACTTATTGTGCTTCTACCTCTTTGCTATTATGAATAATGCCGCTATGAATGTGAGATCGCAAATATCTCTTCAAGACACTACTTTCTATTACTTTGTCTATGTACTTAGAATTTAAATTCCTGGTTAAATGGTAATTTTGTTTTCAATTTTTTGAAGAATGGCCATACTGATCCCATAATGGTGCAGAAATCTTTCACTTCTTTGGGCTTAATTCTCAATATTTGGGGGTTTGATGATGCTGTAAATGGAATTATTTTCTTAATTCCCTTTACAGCTTGATCATTTAACCTACATTTTTGTTGATCGTTAAAAAGCTTCATTCTTGGACACCTACGTGGCTCAGTTGGTTAAGCAACTGCCTTCGGCTCAGGTCATGATCCCAGAGTTCCAGGATTGAGTCCTGCATCAGGCTCCCAGCTCCACAGGGAGTCTGCTTCTCCCGCTGACCTTCTCCCCTACCATCCTCTCTCTCACTGTCTCTCTCTCAAATAAGTAAATAAAATCTTTTTAAAAAGAAAATTAAAGGGGCGCCTGGGTGGCTCAGTGGATTAGGCCGCTGCCTTCGGCTCAGGTCATGATCTCAGGGTCCTGGGATCGAGCCCCGCATCAGGCTCTCTGCTCAGCAGGGAGCCTGCTTCCCTTCCTCTCTCTCTGTCTGCCTCTCTGTCTACTCGTGATCTCTCTCTGTCAAGTAAATAAATAAAAAATTAAAATAAAATAAATTAAAAAATAAATTAAAAAAAAAAGAAAATTAAAAAGCTTCATTCTTAGTCTTGATCTCAGCACGTGCCCCGAGATCTCCACCTCCCCCTGCCCGCCAGCCCAAGGCCCCCGGAACCCAGTGCACAGCCCCAGCAGCAGCACAGAAAGTGGCCAGATGCAAGTAGCGCCATAGAACCACTACATCAACAACCTCACGGGGCCTGTCAGGATGGCTGTATATGCTATAAGGACTCCCCCTTCATCTGGGCCACCAATCTGGGGAAACCTTTGTCAACATCATTCCTGCTTGGGTTGGTGTCCTGGTTGGCAAAAACAAGTCAAGATCTCTCACAAGTGGGCTGACACCTGGGGACCAGAAATGTTCTGTTATCCTTGACTCACTGGTGCGGGATGGGAAATTTACCATGGATCTTCCTACCAAGAGCACCAGCAGAGCTCCCACTTTCAACATCACTGTCACCATGACTGCTGCGATGCTAGTCCTGTTGATGGGCAAAGACGGTGTTCACAGTGGTATGATCAACAGGAAATGTTATGAAATGGCCACCCACCTGTGGCATTGCCACTACTGACATTGTCTGTCCCTTTCCTCCACCACTCCCACTGCTTTTGCCCCCCTCTCCTTCCCATACACTCACACACACCATTTTAATTTGAGTAGGGACATGACCCCACAACCCTTATTGCTGCCAAAACTATGTGGCTGGGGGCTGGGGCTAGATGGACAGACACCTCGCCCTACACATACCCATCCTGTGTGTGGCTAGAAAACTTTTTTGAGATTTTTTTAAAAGATTTTATTTATTATTTGACAGAGAGAGACACAGAGAAAGATAGAACATAAGCAGGGGCAGAAAGAGAGGGAGAAGCAAGAATCCCACTGAGCAGGTAGCCTGATGCAGGGCTCGATTCCAGGACCCTGGGATTATGACCCCCGCCAAAGGCAGATGCTTAACGACTGAGCCACCCAGGCACCCCAAGTGTTTGTTTTGTTTTTTTAATAAACGGGATTCTACTAACAAAAAAATAAAGTAAAATAAAAAATAATAAAAAGCTTCATTGTTTCATAAATTAAAAAAATGCATCCACATGTCAGGTCCTCTTATTTCATAGATAGTTCTGGAGGCTGGGAAGTCCTAGATTATGGCACCAGCAGATTTGGTGTTTGAAAGGGCTCACTTCCTCATTCATAGATGGCACCATCTCACATCTTCATATGGTTGAAGGAGAGACACAGGTTTTGAGACACCTGTTTATGCCTCCCCCACCTCCACTTTCTCCTTAGCCACAACGTATAGCTGTTGCCTCTGGAACCATCTCTCCTCTTGTTAAGAGCAGAAACCAAGCATACATTTTGCGAATTAGTGGCTGTCCCACTTTACGAGGCTGGCAGAAAGTCAGGAGCCAGAATAATGCATTTTATGGCCTTAATCCCACCACATTGCCTATGGACTCCTACCCCAGAAATACCATGAATGATAGAGATGTATGAAAGGAATGAAAAAAGTCCATCTAAAGAAGTTCTCTTTTTCCTCCTCAATGAAGGAAGTATTTTGGCATGCATAGTAGATACTGATTTGAATAAATAATAAAGTATATGCTTCTCTATCTGTCCAACAGAGGTTATTTGGATGACTTCTAAGATGTAAAATAAGGCATGTTGTTATTAAGTTCATCATGATGATTGGTTATTGATCTGGCAAGGGACTGGCAATATCATTAACTGACACTGCTCTGTGATTGATTTTAATATAATCCTCAAAATAGTTTTTATTTAAATGTCAATTGATAAATTAATAATTCTTTTTGTTTAATCAATGTTGAAATATTTTTCACTTCGATCACATCTTAAAATCCAGTCTACAAATTTAAGGCATTTGCTTTATCTTTCAATTTAGAAATTTACTTTCTCTCTCATGAAATGTAAAGAGACAGATTTTATTTTATTTTTTTAAAGATTTTATTATTTATTTGACAGAGAGAGAGAGCACAAGCAGGGAGAGTGGAAGAAAGAGGTAGGCTCCCCAATGAGCAGGGAGCCTGATGCGGGACCCAATCCCAGGACCCCAAGATCGTGACCTGAGCCAAAAGCGGTTGCTTAATCAACTGAGTCACTCAGGCACCCAAGAAACAGATTTTAATATAGAGATAAAAAGATACAGGTATTATAAATATATAGATATTGCTAAATCATTTGAGAGTCAGGTGCATATACTACAACACTTCACCCCTAAATACTTTAACATGCATCTCCTAAGGAAAAGGACATTCTCCTTTATAACCTTAATATAATTACCACACTTAGATAAATACTAATTCAATGCTATTATCTTATATATAATCCATATTCAGATTTTCCTTGTCCTTTCAAAGTGGGTTTTAGGGATGTCTGTGCTATGTATGTTTATTTCCAAGCCAAGATCCAATCAAGGATCACGCATGGCATTTAACTGTTATCTCTTTAATGTCCTTTAATCTAAAACAGTTATTCAGCTTCTTAGTCCTTTTTGGTCTTTCATGATATGGACATTGAGAAGAATCTAAGCCAATTATTTTGAAAAATACCCCTCAGTTTGGGGCACCTGCATGGCTCAGTCTTTAAGCACCTCCCTGCAGCTCAGGTCAGGATCCCAGAGTCCTGTGATCAAGCCCTGCATCAGGCTCCCCGCTCGGTGGGGAGTCTGTTCTCCCTCTCCCACTCCCCCTGCTTGTGTTCTCTCTCTCACTATCTCTTACTTTCTGTCAAATAAATAAATAAAATCTTCTAAAAAATAGAATAAAAAAGAATACCCCTCAGTTTAAATTGACCTGTTCAGGGCGCCTGAGTGGCTCAGTTAGTTAAATGTCTGCCTTCAGCTCAGGTCATGATCCCAGGGTCCTTGGATTGAACCCTTGGTTGGACTCCCTGCTCAGTGGGGAGCCTGCTTCTCCCTCTGCTCCTTCCCCTCTTTGTGCTAGTCTCACTCATTCTCTCTCAAATAAATAAATCTTTAAGACAAATAAGTAAAATATATTGACCTGTTCCTCATGATCAAGTTTAGATTGAACATTTGGGGCAGGAGTACGGTGTGGTTGCCGCTGGGTCATTCCAAGTGCATTTCATCAAGGAACACAAGTCAGTTCGTCCAATTACTGGTATATTAAATTGGATATATTGATTACAATGCCCTTGACAGATTGAAAAGTTACCTAACAAGTTATCTGTGGTGTGGAATTAAGATTTTAACACCACCAAGTTGTAACAAACAAATTTGTCCCAAAGCTTTATAGTTTTATGCAGAAATTATATAACTCTTATTACTGCCCAAATTCCAAGTCTAATAGTTTATCTTCTCCCCAGCTAGTTCTGAGCCCTCTCTCCAGTCCTACTCCCACTCCTCCAACCTTTAACCCACAGCTTATTCTACTGTCTTTCCTCATCACAGTCTTTTCTATTTTTCCCTTTGAGCCCACATTCCTTCATCAGCAAGTCCTCCCATGCCCTGAACCTTCCACGAGTTCTCCCTATACTTCCCCAGTTAACTGAAACCTACACTTCCCACCATCCTAGGGCTCAGCACCCCTGCGGTCTCTTTCTAGTGAAGAACTATCCCTTCCCTTTTTTCAAGGGATTCAGGGACAACATTCTCCCATCTTCTTTTGCCTTCAGACAAGTCTACTTCCACACCAGTCTTTGAAAGCCGTACTGTGCTTCTGCACCACCTTCCATCGCGCCTCCTAAGTGTCATCTGCCAACCTCCAGAGCTTTCCTCCCATGATCATGGCACCTAGTTCTTTTTTTTTTTTTTTTTTCCTCTGTCTTGGCTACTTTCATCCTTCTTTGGGAGCCAATATCCTTTTTTATTTTTTTTTAAGTTTTCCAACAGTACCACATTTCTTCAACATTTTAAGCCCTAAAGATTTTACCTCCGTTCTTCAGCTGTCCACACCCATCACCACAGCTTGGATCCTAAAATCACCCAGAAAAGTCTCACATCTAAAATCTCAAACTCTAATATCCCCTCATCCTTCAAGCTTCACCCGACCTGACTCTACTGTACATGCGATCTTTGATCACATCATGCTGAAGCATCTCAACTCTTTCTTCTCCTCCAAGTATAACTCTATACAAACTCCCTGTGCAATTGCAAGGCCGTCACCTCCTCAACCCCCTTTGCAATGACTAACTAGAATGACCTACTCACTCACATTCTCTTACTTGTCCTGTTGCTAAGCTCTTCAGGAAAAATCATAATTGTGAGGAGCTCCTGCTTCCCCATTTCCCCAACTGCTCCTCCCCAGGCCCCATCCCAGTCACAGTATTAACAGCCACCCTGGTGGGTTTATACACCTTAAATATTAAAAGTTAACAGTGATTCATCTCCTTCCTTAACCTCCAACACGAAATCCATCTGCAAGTACTTTGGGCCTGTCTCCAAAACATATGTCAGCATCCAACCACTTGTCATCACATTTGCTAGTAACACTAGAGTCCAGGCCACCATCGTCTTTCCCTTGAAGTACTCCCATCACTTACCAGATAGCCTTTCTTATTCTACCTTAGCCTTACTCCACAACACCTTCCCCACCCAGCAGCCAACATAATCTTTCTAAATATCACTGCCCTGACTAAAACCTTTTCATGGCTTCCTACTACACTTCGAACTAAAGTCATCGGCCTCACCTTCAGTTGCTGAGCCCAGACTGACCTCACCTCTACCTCAGCTCATCCCACTCTTTCTTCAGAGTACCAGACTCACTGCTGGCATAAGGCACATGCATTAGCTTTGTCCTGTCCTATACCTTTGATAACCAGTGTCTGGCTCCTCTAGTCACCAGGTCTCATCTTAAATGTTACTTCCTCAGAAAGTCCCCTCTAGGAGTGCCTGCGTGGCTGAGTGGGTTAAAGCCTCTGCCTTCGGCTCAGGTCATGATCTCAGGGTCCTGGGATTGCGCCCCGCATCGGGCTCTCGGCTCAGCAGGGAGCCTGCTTCCTCCTCTCTCTCTGCCTGCCTCTCTGCCTACTTGTGATCTCTGTCTGTCAAATAAATAAAATCTTTTTAAAAAAATAAAATGTATTATAAATACTATAATGTAGATGTGTACTAAATGTACTAGGAGTGATTAGTACTGCAAGGAAAATCCAGATCTTCATCAAAAAGAGGACATATGAGAGGACATATGAGCTGGACCTTTCTTTCACACTGAGGAAAGAAACAGCAAGCGGAGGTAACGGCAGCAGCAAACATCCGTCCAGGCCTCAGTTCCCCTGTTCCACCACCAGCCCCATTCATCTCCCCACCTGCAGACCCAGTCCTACCCCAGCTCCAGTAATGAGGTGATACAGTGACATCCTGATGGGTCCAAGGTCACAAAAGATCAAGTGGAACTAAGGCTACTGTCTGTCGGACACCCATTCATTTCATGCTGAATCAGGAGTGTTAAGTGCCTGTCCTAGCTGCCAAGCACTGTCCACACAAGCAGGCTGGATCTCTGGGATCCATTTGTCCTGCCATCTCACACACATGGAACAAGTAGAAGCCTCCCCCATCTTACCTTGGTAATAAATTAACATCATTGCTGAGTTGCAAATTGGTTTGCCATTCCTTCTTTTGCACTCCCATGGGATATCTCAGAAATCCTTATTTGCCTGCCTGGGCTCTCGCCCAAACCATAGACTCTTTAAGAGCCCCCCAGATAGCCTTTCTGATTCTACTCTTGCCTCATTCCACAATACCTTCTCCACTCAGCAGCTCCTGTGATCTTTATAGGTTTTATGATTGCACAGTGCCTGGCATTAACCAGGCACTCAAAAAATGTTTCAGGAATGAGTGAGTGTCTGAATGAACAAAATAACCCACAAATGGATGGATGTAAGACTTTATTATATATGCACACATCCTTTTTAAGTAATATTTATATAGATATGCTAAAAATATTACTGTCTGCATATTATGCTACACATCAATATCATTTCATGTGAAACGTTAGAAAACATTAGAAAGAATTTAATCGATACTACGGTATATGATATCTGAACATACTAAATACAAACATAAAATGTTAGTTAGGTATAGGTAGATAATAAATCTATTAAAGTAGAAAAAGCTAAATGTTTCTTTTTGATTAAAAGGAAACCTATTATTCTTTTACTGCTCTTGGGACATATAGACAGTATACATAACCACTCAATGCTATCACTAAATGGGAAAGGAAGCTCTGTTTTATTTTGTTCTCTTCAATTTCCTGACTTGTTTTTCAAAGGATGTTTCCTAAAAGAGCAAATAACCACTAAACCCAAACTTAATGGGGAAAAACCATACATGTTTATGTACCATGTGTTATTACCTACCAATCAGAAGAGTTGCAGGTAATTAGACCATGTTTTTTTGGATCAAGGGCCACTTCTCCCTATACTGGCAGATTTCCACTTGTTTGCCTAAATTCTGTTTGCTTGCCTTGGGTCTGACAGGCAAAGGATATGGCCAGCTGGTTCCCAGAGCAATTCACTCCCTGGTCTGAAGAAGGCCTGTGAGACATGTCATAAAACAGCTGCCTCTATCTCCCCAACCAGCCAGAAATACGCCGAGCAGAACAAAACCTTGAATTAAAAAAAAAAAAAAAAAAGAAACCTCGACTTTTCATGCAAGGACAAAAGGTGGTTATTAGGCATACCAGGGAGGTTCTTTTATACCTGATAATTACATATAAATTCAGGACATGTAACAAGAAAAAAATCATTTCCCTCTTCATTTCCTTAAAAATGTGATTTCTGCAGTCATTATATAATTACTGGTATTTTTCAGTAACATTATTAGGAATAAATGGGTTACTGTTTCTGAAATTATCATAAAGATAAAAATACTGAACTTCCTTGTTAGAACTGGTTGTTGAGTAGGTGAAAAAGGGAAAATGGTTTGTTTCTCTAAAATTTCAAACTGAACTTCTTCTATGGCAAAAGGGATCAATCTGCCATTTTTCACCTTTAAGAAAGTGATTCCTCCTATTTTCTCACATATCCTTTTATGCCTTTCATCTTGCTTCAATTCTGCCTTCAAACTTCTTTATTACTGCTGACCTATAAGGAAAACTCCCTTAGAACCTAGAATCCCACTGTTCCATGCTTCCTGGCCAACATGGTAGTGAGAGAAAGAACAGGAAGCAGAGTCCCATGTTTAGTTTCTAAGCTACTTTGAGAGTTTAACCAAAGTCATCTTCTACAGAAGTCTAAAGAAGTGATTTCTCTTATCTTTCAACATTTTTCTTCCCCTGCCTTCTACCCCTCAACAGTCTTCCTTCTTAGGAAACCCCACATAAAAACCTGAACCAAGTCCCAAGTATTGGGACAAGCATTATCTGGACCAATGGAAACCTCCTTACCTCATCCAAGCTAACAACCTCAGATTCTATTCCCAGCTGCAAGTTCCAGACCCAGATATGGAGACAAGAGGTGGTAAGCAGCTAACCATAAGATTAAAAAATTCCTACTAATATGATTATTCATGTGCTGGTCTTTGCTTCTCCCATTCTCCTTCCCAGATAACATCATACCTTAACCTGGTTACAATTCACAAGTCAGCATAAGGTCCTTAAGGGAGGACACTACTTTGGGGTGTCACACACGATAGCCAGAAAAGAGGAAAATATTTTCATCAGGCCAACCTTTCAGCTATTCTCAAATCACACCACACAAACATCAAAACTATACCAGGGCATAAAACTGACACTATCTATAGTTGTCATTACCTTGAAAGTTTACAGCGGAGGAACGCACAAATCTCCCTCTGAAATCCTGGTTCCAGGCTATTTCTCAAAGTTGTGTCAGAATTAGAGTAAGCGAGTTATAGCTGCGCCATGAACTTAGCCACAGCCCACTCCTAGGGGAAGTGTGAGTGAACTGGCTAAAGCAAGCAGCTACCAAGACCTAAAGTTTAAGAAGAAGGAATAGCAAATGCAGAAGGAATGGTAGAATTAGAAAACCACCATTTTGCACCTCTAATAAAAGAATGGTTGTAAGCAGGTTTTATCACTGGCTGCCAAAAGCATTTGTTGAAAAGACGATGATTATACCTGACCACAATAATCAATCTTGGTATCACTAAAAATGAGACACACACACATTACACACCTCCTGATGTGATACAAAAAGAAGTCATGTAGCATCACCTGTGAGGTATTCTTGCCCCCGCGAACACACAGACACTGAGCCCTAATCTAATCAACCCTCTAGCTGTTACTACCAGCTTACAGAAAATAGAGGGAGTAGGGAATAGATGAATGTGTTTAATAACACTATGGGGAAACAAGCAGGCAGAAGGCAGAGTCAGAATGTGGAAACTGTAAAGGACAGATGACCTGGTTTCTTTAGCAAATAAAAGTGGTGGTGGGTGGAGAAGGTAAAAAGAAGAGAACCATTACAAATGTGAAAGGACTTTAGAAACATAAATCAGGGCTATCAGTAGACCTTGTTTATTTAGATCTGGATTCAAACAAATTCAACTGTAAACGACAATTTTAACACAACTGAGAAATTTCAACAGGGACTGGGTATTAGATGGTATTTAGGAGTAACGGTCGATTCTGTCAAGTATTAAGAACTGATAAAATGCTTGGAATTTAAAATACTTAAGCGAAAGCAAACGAAACAAGATTGGTAAAACATCAGGAAGTTCGTTTTATCTCTACGTTGGGGCATCTTAGAAAATGCCCATGGTAAAACTCTCTTCCTTGTTTTCTGTTTGTTCATTTGTTTGTTTGGGGCTTTTGCTTAATTTTATAAAAGTTGTAGGACAGCCTTGATAACTTTATTAGGTAGTTATATCCCTCATCATCATTTTTTGTTTTATTTTTTTTAAGGCCTGATTTGAGTCAGAAGGTCCAACTAGTTAAAAGAAGAGACAGTTCTTCCCACAAACCATAAAGGAGGTAAATCAACATCTTGGCCAGGTGTTTGGGAACTGGCAGTGCCAAGCAGAGTAGGAGAGGTTTGTGTGAAATCTTGGGACCTTCCACAACTGGCTTGACAAAGACAACGATCCAAAGTTCCTCATCCGAAGCACAGACCTGCTGGCTGGTTTCCCACTCCTCTTTGCCAGCTGGCTCCAAGGGTCTAAAAGCCTATGCCCTCAGCTCCCAGGAGCAGAGGGCAGGAAAAAAGAAACAGCTCTACTTGCAGATGGAGTCCACCGTCTCTGAGCCAGCTGTCCTACTCCTAGGGCTCCCTGCCGAGAGACCCAGAGGGCTGAGACTCACCACCATGGCACCAGGGACCTGGGAGCCAGTCACTCTCAGCACTGAACAATCCCACTGGGCTGGGCAGACTCAGCACGTTATTTCAGTTTTGAAAAGAAAATGTAAACTGGGAAAATCTGACTGTGGACTGGGTACTAGATATTAAGGAATCATTCACTTTGCTCGATTATATTACGGTTCTGGAGAAAATGTTTTTGATGCACACTCAATTATTAAAGGCTAATATGTCATACTAACTATAACGTACTTTAAAATACATAAGCAATGAAAAATAACAAAATGTTAACAATTACTTAATGTCACAGAATTACACTTGCTAAAGTAAAATTGAACAGACAACATAGGGCACATGAGAATATGTTTAAGCACTGCACAAGGACTTTCGGGCTCTGTGTATTACTTTCTAGTCTTTACATAAATACATATACTTCAAACTACAATCATAATGGACAATCAGTTTTATTCAGCTTTTCTCACTTAATATTTTCATGAAGACTCTTCCACTGTTTTATCTTAGTAATTATTTTTTAAGATTTTATTTATTTATTTTTCAGAGACAGGGCACAAGCCGGCAGGTGGCAGGCAGAGGGAGAAGCAGGCTCCTCACTGAGCAGGGAGCCCGACGTGGGACTCAATCCCAGGACCATGGATCATGACCCGAGCCGAAGGCAGACCCTTAACTGACTGAGGCACCCAGTGTTCCTCTTAATAATTATTTTTAACATTGCTTCATAGTATACCATAATATTGATATTCCCTAAATAACCATGTTAAGTCTGAGTACTTAGGTTGCTCTCTTTTAATTTTCCTTTCTTTCTTTGCTGTAAGACTTAATGCTGCAGTGAAAAACCATGTGCATATCGCTTTATGCTTTTGCCAAATTGCTAAATGTTTTTCTAGAATAAATCCTCAGAAATGTGAGTTCTGAGCACAAATATACAGACATAGAGACAGAGACAGAGATATCTATCTTCCTGGCAATTTTTTTCCACATTGCTGGACAAACAGTTTTAGTGACATCAACAAAATGTACTCAATACCAATTCCAGAATATTACTGGCATTATCTTAAATTTTTATCTAATTTTCATATTTAAGGATATTTTAATGTGCCTATCTTTGATTTTTATGAGAAAGAACATGTTTGCACACCTTTGTTTACCAGCCACTTGGTTAATTCTTATTGTCTGCCATTTAGTTACTGGAATCATGAGGCCTCATCATAAATTTTAATGAGCTATTTACTTTTTTGAATTTTATTTATTTATTTTTTAAGTATCTCTACACCCAGCATGGGGCTCGAACTCACAACTGTAAGATCAAGAGTCTCATGCTCCACTGACTGAGCCAGCCAGGTGCCCCAGGAGCTATTTATATATTGCTATTACCTTCTATTATTGGCAAAGCTAGTGTTTTCCTTACACTATAATTATCTCTAGTTTTGTTTTTGTGAGGTGTTAACATAAACTTTTGTTATTTATATATTGTAACATATCAGATTTTTTTTTTTTTTAGGTTCTATTTCTCAACAAAACAGAACAACACCTCTAAGATCACCCTGACCTGAAATGATGTGTATTTACCAATAGCCCTGGACACAGTATAATACTACTGAACACTTTGCAGCTGTCCATTTATTAATATACATGACTCCTTTCTATTGCTCACATTCCCCTACTCAGTCACAAAATCCCATGGACGTTACCTCAGATTTAACTCTATGCCCTCTTCAACCCGATTTCCACTGTCCCTCATGACCTATCAACTGAAATGCTAAATACGACTGCCTCCTAATTGGTCTCCCTGCCTCCCAAACTGTCCTCTTACCATCCAAACTGCCTGTCAGTACCAGCTTAAACGTTCCAGGGGCCCTCTCTTTATGACCCCTGGGCAACTCCCCAGTCTCTTAAAAACAATTAGCCAACACCCTTTGAATGTTTACCCTGTGCTATGCACTTTGCAAACATAAATTCAATTAACCCTCACAAGAACCCTTTAAGCGGAATGCCATTGTTGTTCCCATTTTACAGATGAATACATTGATGCATACAGAGGTTAAGTAATTCAGCCAAGTTTCTTTCCATGGCCAGGAGGATACAGAGCCAGGATGCAAACTTGGCTCTGCCTAATTCCCAAGCCCATACACTCTCTTAACCACCGTACCACACTTTCTCACAGATGGGTCCCCGACTCTCAGCAATACTGCCTGCCTGCCACTCTGCCCTCCAGCAGCACTGCTGATGAGTGAGAGTGAGATGAGTGAGAATTTCTCTCACTCTGCTGCTCTCCTTCTGCCTGCTGCTTCTCTACTCAGCTTCTTCGTTGATGCTATTCTGTCCCTGGAAATGTCCTTCCATCTCCCTTTACCCTTGACCTAGATGACGCCTACCCATCTTTTAAGACAGTTCCAAGTGTCCCCTCCCTATTTAACTTTTAAGTCTTTCCCTATTTCACTCCTTCCCTACTTTCACCCTCCTCTCTCTGACTGAGAGGTGCCCTTCCTCTGTGCTTATCTCCATCACCATAGCCAGCATATCATGCTTTCAGTTTCTGTTTCTGTGTTTGCCCCTCTCACTGGACCATGAGCAGCTTGAGACTATCGTCATCACCCTGTATCCTGAGCCAGTACAGTGCCTGGTACATGGCAGGCTCTCAGTGCTTCATCGTAGTTTTCAAAAGAATCAGAAATTCAGGGTGTCTAATCAATTAATTCTGGCATATTTGCTGAATAGCTATGTGTAAAGCATGCCAAGGATATGTTTTGGACTTATTTATTCATTCCAGAGAGAGAGAGAGAGCCAGCATCGTGGGGAGGAGCAGAGGTAGAGAGAAACAAGCTGACTCCATGCTGAACATGGAGCTGACATGGGACTCAATTTCATGACCCTGAGATCACGACCTGAGCCAAAACCCAGGGTCAGATGCTCAACCAACAGTGCCACCCAGGCATCCCTGCCAAGGATATCTTTAAAAGCAAATGACGTAATCCAATATATGCATTTGACAAAATAAGCAATTTATGAGTATCACAGACCACTTGCTGTGGAAGTCCAAAAGAAAAAAAGACCACCTTGGACTGGGACAGTCAGGGAAGGCTACAGAGAAGAGGAGAGATTTCAAAGGGGATTGAAAGATGAATAAGACTCAAAAGCAAAGCTACATATCAATCAAGTCTAATGTGTAAGCCAATATCCAGGCTGGGGACCCACAACTAGCGATGGAAGGCAAAGCTGAGAAGTTGATGCTCTTCCTCATGATCCTGAGCTCTATCAGACCAGCTGTGCCCTTATCTGAGTGCAAGGTGCCAGATTCAAGTTTTATTCCGCAGCATTTAAGTTGTCAGTGATGAACATCTCACCTTACCTCTGTGCCAGAAAGTCACAGAGATGCTTCTAAATAAAAGCCTAGAGATGGTTAGATCATGAGATACACTAATAATGATAAAATGTCAGAAACATGTGCACCTCCATGTAATGAATTCAACAACTATCCTAAGGTCATGGAGGTCTTCCTGCAAAATACATGTCATTCTGTTTACATCAAACACAGAAAACTCATTTACAAGTGAATGTCATTTTCATCTTTGTTCCGTGGCCAAGTGCATCTCATTTGCATTCATTTGTTTCCCTACTGGAGTGCCGGCCGCTATTCTACAGCTGGTGTGGATTACGCTCTGTACGTACTACTTACCATAGGCCCACACTCCGGTCATCCAGTTATAGGTCTGAATTATAATCCCAAAGATGGTTTTATATAAAGTACTTTTAAATAATACACGTCACAGGGAAATCAAAATTTGATGGTAATGTTCACAGGAGAGAATTTTAAAAGTTCGGATGCATGTGCACACAAACACATATTTCCCATGTTAATCTAACATTAGGATTTCCATGTTGCCTGACCTGGAGAAGTACAGTGCTATAGCTCAGGTCTCTCAAGGATTATCTGCCAAATTCCCAAGAGAACAAAAGGACAGATGGAGGCCCTCAGTGTTTGGTCTCCCTATTGCAGAATATGGTCAAGAGCGAAGGGTGACTTAGCCTTACAATCACAAAGACAAGGAATGAGCAGTCAGCCCTTCATCCATTTCCTACAGGTTGGTCTAGTTCTGACACTGCTGGTCAGCTCAGTTCACTGACCATTTCCCCAACATGCACCTCACCTTCCAAATACCTGCCCCTTGCGTACAAAATCACTTAGCACAAGCTATTCATTGAAGCTTTCTTTATAGAAAATAACCCGACTGCCGTCAATAGAAGAATTGGTTAAATAACCTATGTTTGTGTATATGATAGAATATTATGCAGCTTAAAAGGAAGAAAAAGAATGAGGAAGCTCTTTTTGGGCTGCTCTGCAAAAACCTTCAGAGTATATGATTTTTTAAAAAATTCAAACACAAGACACAGGAAAAAAAAATCTCCAGCTTAAGTATATCCATTCTTGAGTGTTTATACTTAACAAAAAGAAACTAAAATAACTGGTTATAAAGTACAGATCCAGATTTTGTAGGTTCTGCAACTCCCAGAACTTGGGGAAATCACTTTAAGAAAGAACAAAATTAAGAAAAATTTAAGAAATTAAAGAAAAAGACAAAATTAAGTACAGGTCCTGCCAGTGAGTTTCACAATTAATCTACCACTAGCAATTATCTCTGGGTGGACAGGAGTGTACATAAATGAGAAATTAAGAGTTCTACATATAAACTTATTTATACAGTTATTATCTTTGAATACATTAGCATATTGCCTCTTTTAAAAAAACAAAGTTAACTTATTAAAAAATGCCTCTCTCCAGGTTCCAGTGTTGAAGGTATCACTCCTTCTCTACCTCTTTCATTCTATCCCAACCTTCCTGTTCTAGCTTGATTTCATCCCTACTACCTTGTAACTACTGGGATTCTGCCTCAACCTGGCTCTTTCCGGATGATAACGGGCCTGGCATTCTATTTTGATTCGAACCCTGTATTTCTCTTTCTGATCACCCTCAGGTCCACCATTGGCAGAGCAGCTTCAGGCCAATCCAGCGCTACCCCTGCTCCTTGCTTGGCCCAGACTCCCAGGAACCCAGCCTCCTACATGAGAAAGGAGTTTGAAAACTGACAACTATATCACTGGTGATCAATCCCAAGGAGTGCTAGAAGCCTGGGAGATTTTTTAGGTCCTAACTTGGAAATAGGTCCCAATAAGTCCTGCAGTTCTCAACAGAACCCAACTACCATAACTTTCTTCCTAGAGTCAGCAGGAACACTGGTAATGCACTCTAGACTAACCCCTATATGCACATCTTTGTGTTTAATAAAACCAAATCAGGCTAGTTTGAACTAAACCCAGCCTTATAAGAATTTACCAGAATCTAAATAATTTCAAGTCCCTACAAGCCAAAGATGGTCTCTAATTTTACTCTGGCTCCAGCTGGAAAAGTCTGGGAACCCATTAATCTTTCAGCTCACCTCATCTCTGTCCTGTGAAACGTTCACTGGATCCAGTTACTGAATTTCCAGATACCTCCTATGTCAGTCAGATGACAGTGCTTTAAAAGAGAACATACAGAATGTTGAGAATGAGGCTGTGTAGTCAGCAGGTCTAGGGATGAATCCTGGAAATATTTCTAGTTAGCTGTGCAACACAAACCTCATTTCCCTTATCTGGAAAATAGGTTGTTATAAAGATTAAGTGAGATAATGAAGGTTTAATGAAATGAGTGCTATCCAGGAAACTTCAAGGCAAAGCTATTTTTTTCTCACTTTATTAGGAAAATATTGGCCAAAATGAGTATCATTAATTCCTAAACAACCAATTCAAACCAATAATACATAAATTGATTTGGGAAACAAATATGGGGCACAATATATGTACAATCACATACAAATGACAAAGGCAGTACCTGAGACCACATTTCAGCAAAGTAACTATAAATAATTCAGAAAGCCTATCATATAAATCCTCTAATGTATTTTCTTTTCTCTATGTCTTCTTGGCTGCTAAGGCATTTCTTTCTCCAGCTTGCTGAAAATTACAAATAAGCTTATAAAATGTGACATGTTACATAGACTCATTTCTTATTAGATTGACTTTTAGCATACCTGAAAGCATTTTGTTGCTCACAGATGTGTTCTGCTATGGTCCAATGCACTCAAGTGAGCTTAAACCTGACCTGGTCGTGTTTCCATTTACCTTAAGGTGATAATTCAGGAATCAACTGCTCAGTGTCGAGTATAGAATCTTATCTTTCTGCCGGTTGTCAAGGATCTAATAAATAAATAGATAAATAAATAAATATCTTTGACCTTCACTGTGTTCTTATGTAAAGCCATCTGCTATTACATTTCTCTTCACTATATTTCCTGTCACATAAAACATTTCCACCTGAGGCTTTCTACACAAATCGCTGGAATTGAGTGTCTCCCATTCAGATACAACTTGCCATGGAACGTTGGATTTTAAATCATTCTCTACTTAAATTCTTATAGAAACATTATGATACGGCCAACATTAAGAATACGAAATGTGTCTACGGCCATACCACCCTGAACACGCCCGATCTCGTCTGATCTCGGAAGCTAAGCAGGGTCGGGCCTGGTTAGTACTTGGATGGAAGAATACGAAATGTGTATTTGCAGCCATTTCCTACAGTATACAAAAGCATATGTGGATAGGAGGGAAAAAAAGGTAGACAATACTCATGATATTTGGATATCGAATAAGTTTCATTTTGTAATAAAATTTCCTCACTCTACATGAAAATGTTCCTCAATCCGTTTGATTCTCATTGCAAAAATATGCCTTTTATGCTCATCTATTACGTTCATCTTTTTAATAAATCGTGCTTTACTTCTTCTCTCCTTACATGAAATGCTAAAATTTAAACAAGAAAACATATTGCACTTGAAATAAAATCAGTGTCCTTAAAGGATTTACGTGCATACGAATAGTCCACCCAACCTTGGTTCTTTTTTTAAGGACCTCGGGACCGTTCTCTAGCCAAAGGATTTAACACGTTGTCTGTCGTACAACTGGTTACACCTAATTTGAATTAAACTACAGTCGCAGATGACAGAAGCGCTCCTTTCATCTTTTGTAGGAAGGTCACCCAGCCCGGAGCGAGCGCCACGCTCCTTCTGGAACTAAACACGTGGGCCCAGACGTCTGTTGAGTCCTCCCCTTCACAGCTCACACCTGGGTGGTCAGGGGTCAAGTCTGACCTCCCGACGGCGCCAGCGCCTATGCCCCCCTCCTTCCCTTTGGGGAGGCAGCAGATGGCGAGGGCGCCGCAGCGCTGGTGCCGCAGCTCCCCGCTGCAGCAGGGCAGGGGCACGTCGACAAGGACTTGTCAGGCGCCAGGAACTCCCTCCGCCTCCTGCTGCGCGCTGCAGGGGTAGGGGGTGGAAGGCGCGCCCCGCGTTTCTCTCCCCACCAGGGCTCCCAGACACTACACCTGAACGTGGCGAGACTCCCACACCTCTGCCCCAACCCAGAACCCAAACACCCCTGTTCCCAGGAAGAGCGAAGCCGTGAGCTGCAGCAGCGCCACACTCACTACCTGTCGCCGCGGCACCCACTCAGGCGGCCGCACGGCCAATGGGTCCGGGCTTCCTGGGAGGCCGCACCTGCCCAAACCTTCGCGCGACGCCAGCCTGCCACCAATAGCATCCCTGGGCTCCAAGGAATGAGCCAATGAGAGCGTTCGGACGGAAGGGGTGTGGCCAATCACTGCCCTCACGTCCCGGGCGCCCCAGCACCCACACCACCAAACGCTCCTTCCGCTCCCCTGAAGTTCAGGTCTACCCTGGAGCCCCGCCGCCACTCACCTCCTTCCCTCCAGTCTAGGCGGGAAATGAACTTCCCGTAGAGCAGAATGTTGAGGAATTAATTGCAACTCTTTCTGTGTGTTTCGCTCTCTGCTCGACCCGGGAGGGGAGATGTGCTCGCGCTCACCTCCTCCGCAGGCTTCTCCTTAAACTCACCGCACAGCCGTGTGTGTCAGAAATTAGTGAAAACAGACGGAGAGCGTTTTTCCTGCTACTTAACCGCTATGAGGCGCTGGAACAGGTCGATGTCTGAGCTTAAAAGGGGAAGGTGACTTGATAAGGGGTCTAACGAAGTTTCCCTGCAGCCACAGTATGAAAGGCCTTTATTTACTGAAGCTGGGGCGAGTTTGTCCCCGGCTAGAAGTGAACCAACAGGAAGACGAGGGGCTAATGCTTCTAAAAGGGCGTTAACCCTTATCTCGTTGGTTGATGTCTACAAAATGAAACAGAGTTGCTAGGGTTATTTTAATATTGTCTGAGAGCCTACTATATGCATCAGGCTTTATTCTAAGCAGCTTACCTGCATTAACTCATTCAATCCTCACAACCTCCCTGTTGCTTATTTCAACCTGTTTTACAGATGACGGAATTGAGGCAGTAGAGAGATTGGCCCAAGATACCAAGTAAGTAAGTGGGAGAGACAAGAACGAGTGTTTGATTTATTTAGATTAGCAAAACATTTTAATGTTCAAATTTACTAAGGCCCAAACAACCTAGATACTTTTACTTCTAAAATATATAAATCCTCCTATCATTTTTTATTCTCTTTATGCAAAATATTTAGTTAAAATCTTAGAAGCTTCCAGTGGCTTTCGCATAACCTTCAAAGTTAGTTGTGGTCATCAGGATGAGAAGGATAGAGTGTTGGAGTCTGGTAATGGGAGACAAAGGGATTGGAGATTAAAAGAAGCCATCTGAGAAACAGTAATTCAACTGTCATTTAAATAAGTAGAATTAATGTTACTGATTGTGCATCACTAATTTGACTTCAACATTAAAATAATCATATTCATTGTATATGATAGTGTGCACATCCATGGACAAATATACAGGTTATTCGAGGCAACCTATGGAGAGTTACAAATGACCTGCTATTAAGAACCTTTTAAATCTATATTCAACTTTCATTTTTTATACTGAAATTTATTTTAATAACCTAGTCAATATTAATAAAGGGGAAAAGAAGTCTAGGGGTTTGTTGTTTTATTAAATCTTTATCAATTTTAAATGTATTTCCTTTGACCAAACTTTTTATTTCTTTAAAACAGTAGTTATAAGACTTAGTAGTGAGCTAGCTAATGAAAGAAAGAAACAAGATTTTTACAGCAGATAAAATTTTCATATTTTAAATCTGGACAGCCTTTCTCACTTTCCCTGAGGACTTACACAGTCTGATTGCAGGAAAGTTTTCAAATATTTCTCTGTTAGGATGGATTTTGTTTCAGGCAATAATTGCTTCGAAGGATAGGACTATGATTCTACATAGGCAGTGAGAAGTAAGTCCTGGGTGCCTGGAGCAAGCTGAACAGGCAGAAGCTTGGGTTTACTTGGGTCCAGTCTGTGTCAGGGCATCACTGAACCTAGTGCACCAAGCCCATGGTCATCTTCTGCAGGGAGGAAAGAACTACAGATAGCACGAGGATTTGGCATAGAGTAAGCCCTCAATAAGTGGCAGTTTCATTGTCACCATATATACGTGTTAATCCACATATATTTCTTTTCTTTCTTTTTGAGCTTTCTTTTACAAAGCAAAACATTTTCTGGTCAGTTGATGCTAAAACCCTAAAATTCCCTCAATAAGTTTTCTCATAGGAAAAAATGTCTTTTTGCTCATGAGCCCCTATAGAAGTAAGATGCCTTCTCCCTCCCTCCACCCATATCTCTTGCTGTGATGGGTTAGAAAAAGTCCCTGCCAGCCACCCTGTGACTAAGGACCTGGTCCCAACTGGGAGACAGCAGGGTGGTGATTGCTGCAGTACTCAGGATCCAGAAAATAAAAGTCATTTTTAACTGAGTTAAGTCATCAGGATCATATCCAGGTCATTTAGTGACCTACAAGAATCTTCCCACCAACCTCTGGGAAGAGCACTACAGACCTGAGCTCTTAGGGTACCTGACCTTAGTGGAGGGGATAACTAATCCTCCACTTTGAGGAAACTTCAGTGAAATCCTCCCCTGAATATGGGGTTGGGGGTGGCGTAGGAAGGGGAGAGGGTGCTTTCCAATTTTAGTGCACAGAAATCTATTTTTTATCATAGTCTTCCATTAGCTAGCATTAATTTTTTTATATCCATAAATAAAGTCATTGTTTCTAATTCTGTTCTTCTCATTGTGAGCCTCCTAGTGACCTTGAAGTGTGTATTTTCTTGACGGTAAAATGGGACACATACCAAAAGCACAAGATCATTGGAAAGAGTGCATGGTGAAAAGAAAGCTACACAGACCAGTAGATCAGTACCTCCTTTAGCATGTGTTGAATGAATGCTAAAGTGTATGAATCATAAAAAGCACTGCGCAAGTTTCCCTCCTTTGCATCCCAAGGAAAATCCCCTTGTCAAAACATTTCATAAGAAGAAATAATGATTCTACAGTTCTATAAGTCTTTTTGATGAGGAATATGCATTTTTTTCCTTGAAGGTCATTAGTTCTTTCCTAAATATGAAAACTCTTAGCATAATTAACAATGGTTTCAGAAAACTATTGCTTTGCCTGCTATCTGGGAGCCTGTGAAGTGCACATATTGAAAATGCTATATTTCCCTATTAAAACACCACTTAACATTTATTTTATGAATAATCAAAGTCTTTGGAGTGTCCTATGATTCATTTTACTATGGAGTCTCCTCTTAAATTGTTTTGAAATTAAACTCTCTTTAAAAGATCTACTGAAATCGTTAAGTGAAGAAACTCATTTGTATTTTATTTTTATTAAAGATTGCACAAACTGGAACCAAGACCAAAATACTAAATCCACTGTACACCATTCAGTGTAAAACAATATACATCACAGTTGTACTCTACCAAATAAGACATTTTCCTTAAAATTATATATTGCGTGCTTTTAGATTCATGCTTTAGATATTTTACATTTGTCATTATTCTCTTATAAATAATTGCAACTTGACCAATTTGTACACCTGCTACCACTATATAGTCAATGCAGGAAGGCGTAGTCTTTGACCCGAGAACAGATGAAATGGAAACAAATGTATGGTTGTCACATCTACCGAACTGTGACTACTGTTTTGCCTATATCGTGAAATGCTAATGTAAAACACAAACACACACACACACACACACACACACAAAGTCGTTTCAAAAGGCACAATTTCCTCCACAGAAAAGAAAAATTTTTAAATACATAGCAATCAAAAATCGGCGCCCTCAAGGGCGCTGTGAAGTTCACATGAATGCGATCTTAAACCTTGAGAGTAGACCTCCTGGGCGTTTCGTGGGAGTGCCTATCTGCGGAGTCCAAGGGCCTAGGACGCGCGGACACCCGCAGCCCTCGGGCGGCGCAGAAGGCCAGATTTTTTTTTTTTTTTTTTTTTTTTTTTTTTTTTTGAGACACTTCTAAACCTTTGCTCTGAGTTTAAGCAGCGGACCTGGAACCTCTCCCTCTTCCAAATCTGGCGCCCGACCAGAATAAAAACGGCTCTGTCAACCGGATCCTTCGTATCTCCAGGAGCTCCTCTTCTCCCCAAACAGAACCACCCCCATCTTCTCATCTCTGTCCACGCCCCCCAAGCCCACCCTTTCCCGAGCCAACTCATTACGAGTTGCGCTCGCCGCCGCCTCCGGCTTCGGGGTCGCTCTGGTCGTCCGTGAAGCAGACGTCCACGTCGCTGTCGTTGTCGCTCTTGGGCTCCCCGGGCTCCGGGAGGTAGTCAGGCTCTGTGCCTGGGTCCTCGCCCGCCTTGGCGAGCAGGTTTTGTCCGGGGTGGCGGGACTTGACGTGGCGCTCCAGGTCCCGGCGGCGCACCAGCACCTTGCCGCAGAACTCGCAGCGGTAGGGGGTGTTGCCCTCGGCGTGCAGCCGGATGTGCTTGTTCAGATTGCTGGGGTCGCCGAAGGGCCGCAGGCACACTTTGCACTTGAGCGGCTTGTAGCCCGTGTGCGTCCGCATGTGAATCTTGAGCCCGTATTTGCGCGAGTACAGCTTGCCGCAGTAGAGACACAGGTGGCCGGTCTTGGGCTTGCCCGCGCCGCCACCTCCACTGCCGCCACCCCCAGGGCCACCCGTCGCCACGACGGCCGGTGGCAGCGTCCCCGCGTCCAGGCGGCCGCGGCTTTTCCCGGCCGCCATCTCCGACAGCTGCTGCGTGTGCATGGCGATCTCTCGGTCGATGCTCGCCAAGGAGCCCAGTTCCGCAGGGCTTAGAGCGGCGGCCGCAGCCGCCGCCGCCGCCGCCGCAGGCCCGCTGAAGTAGGAGATGGACTCTGGGTACTTGAGCAGCCCGCCGAAGTGCAGTTTGAGCGGGTAATAAGCGGCGGCGGCCGGCGAGCCGTAGAGTAGCTCTCCGTTGTAGACGGTAAAAGCGGGCATGACGGCAGGCAGGTGGCTGCACTCGCCACCGGGGTAGGCTTTGAGCCCGCCCGCGTCGAGGGCCGGCAGCGCGCAGCGCTCGACGGGCAGCCGGGTCGCAGAGGGCAGCTGGGCGAAACGCGCTCCCGGCAGCGCAGCCGCGGCGGGCTGGGCGCGCTCCACATGCTTAAAGGCTGACGCCTCTTCCGGGGGGCCAGGGAGCAGAGGGAAGCCGCGCAGGCCCCCGGAGCAGGGTAGGCCAGGCGGAGGCGGCGGGGGCGGTCCCCCCGCGAGCAGGCACTTAGAGTGGTGATGGTGGTGGTGCGCGTGGTGGTGAAGGTGGTGGCCGGTGCTGCCCGCCGCGGGGTTCTCCCCGCTTCCGGGGCGCCCGCCCGCACGGCCCCCGCCCAGCAGCCTGCCTAAGGCCAGGCCGGACCCCGGTTTGCCGTCACCCTCCTCCCGGTAGGGGTCGCCGTGTGCGGCCGCCGCCGCCGCCCTGGCTAAGCCCGCAGGCTTGAAAGCCGAGCGCACTCCGGGATAGAAGGCCAGGCCTCCGCCCCCCGCTGGGGAGCCGCCCACGATGCCGAGAAAGTGGCCGTGTCCCCGGGAGGCCCCGCTCATGTCTAGGGCGCGGTCCGGCTGCTCCTTGCCCTTCTTGGACTGCCCCCACTTGGCCGGGGGCGGTGAAGGGGCGGAGGGCGCAGAAGAGGCCTCCCGCTTAATGCTCTCCCGAGCTCCGCAGACCTGGAGGGGCGGCGGGGCCTGCGGGTGGGACCGCAGAGGGCCAGCGGGGGCGGCCGCGACAAAGTCAGGCGCCAGGGGTTTGGGAGAGAAGTGAAGGCCATCCGCGGCCGGGGCAGCACCTTGGCGAGCCGCGTGCTCGTGGTGCAGGTAGGCTCGGCTACCGCCGCTGCTGAGCACGCAGTGGAAACGTAGGTGGGCCTTAAGGCTGTTGGGGTATCTAAACGTCCTCCAGCAGTACCAGCAAATGTAGCGCTCCTCCCCTGGGCGAGAAAGAGTAGGAAAGCGACCCAGTGAGAGGCGAACTAGCAAGGGAGAAAGAAAGCGCACCCAAGGCAAAGTCCAGATTTTGACCAGCGGTATGAGGAGGAACAGGAGTATTCTTGGGTACAGCGAATAAGTGAGTTAGTTCGGCACCCTCCCCCCCCCGGAAACAAGGACCCCGAGAAGCCCCAAATGGCCAACTTTGTCAACATCTCCATCCCCTGGGATTACTCAAGAGGCCAAAGGGGTGATCTGTGCCTTTCCAACGAAGACTTCCTCCGGGCCATCCGAGCAAATCCTCGTTGGGAGGGCAGCGCTCAGGCAGACTGGCCCGGGAAGAGACCAGAACAGAGAGCAGCTGTTGCTTTAAATCAAGTGTTGAAGCTGTGCTGTGCCCGGGCCCATCTGTTGGCGTTTGCAGAATAGGTGGCGTATGTCAAGGAGTTTGGATAAACTGAACAAAGACCAATCTAATGGTCGTGAGCGCCTCATTACCAGGCAAGACAATATCTTGTATGTATGGGCCATATGTAATCATTCCTTTTCATAGAACAATGCCTTTTATGTCCACTACGCACCCTTCCCACCCCCTCCCAGCCTTAAACATTTTGCCTGAGGTTTTCCTGCAGCGTGACCAACTGAAGGACCACATAGGGACTAGGATCTGCTATTCTTCAAAATTATTTGTATCTTTATTTCCTCTTTAACCCCATTTAATTTGATGAGAGAAAAGAAAAAGCCCTGCGTCCTGATATTCTAAAAACTGAAGGATGATGTTGCATTATCTTGTCAGTTGTTTCACCTGGAGTAATTAATTAACTCCTAGAGAGCTACACAAATCCAAGCTTAATAATAAAGTTCTTGGGAAAGATAGTTTATTTTTTATGAAATAAGTGAATATATATATATAGATACATGGAGATACTCAGTGTATAAGTGTACAACTCTCTACCAGGAACGGTATAGATGTTTTGGCATCAAGTCTTTTCTCGTGTTTAATATTATTAACATTACTTCTTTTAATTTTGCCAGGTTCTGGGAACACAATTAAGAGACACATGTATGAAACAGATTTTGATCACATGGTAGTTAATTTTCATTTAAAAAGGTCTCATTACGTCTGGACACAGAACAACGATCTAGCAGTGGGTTTCTTTTTTAATGTTACAGTTGATTGGTAATACTGAAGGGTGTTTGTGAGAAAGAAGTTAGTTGAGCCACAAGGAAGTACCCAAAATATGTCTGTCTCATTAAATTTAGTGGACAAGTTAAATTCCCTTCCCCTTGCACACAAGCAGTTCAAACTTCTAAAACATCACTATAAAAACAACTGGAAGAAATTCCAGACCTTCCTCCCTTCGTGTATTTTACTTTTGGCTTTGCATAAAGCAAGTAGTCCCCCTAGATAACTAAGATGGAGGTTCAAGTAAGGATCTGTTTATTTCAGCTGAAGCCAAGGTAGAACAGAAAGTAAAAGGTGGGGGGGGGGGGAGGATTTGCCTCTGAGAAGTTAACCTATTTGTTTATGGAAGACTTAGATAAAATCATTTCAATGTTTTTGTTACCTTGTATTGAGCAGCTTTCAAAATAAATCTGGGGGGGGGGAGATTTCCTGGGTACCCGTAATGGGTATGCTGATTTAATATCTTAAATAACCTCCCTTCTCAGAACCTTCCTCTCATCACCCCTTTTTAAAGAAGGAGTTTTCAGAGGCTGCCCCAGAATGAGTCTAGTCAATTGCAAAGCCAAGAAAGCTTTATCCATGAAACAAAGGGTTGGTACTTTACTTAAGCTTCCCATGGAATTTAAACCCACTGGAGTTAGTCAATAATGGAAGAATAGCAGCCATCTCTACTTATTTCTTACTCTTTTCAAGGGGTAACAAATGTGTTCCTGTTTCAGTATGTTCCTTTTCAGTTTATCCTAACCAACTGACATGTTCTCTGGACTCTGAAATCCAGCCTATGCCAAAAGTATCAAACACACTTCATAAGTGACGTTGCCTCATCTCCTTGGGTGTAACCCTGAGGTTGCCAAGATTTCAAGCATTTCAAAGGTGGGGAAGTCAGGGTTCAAAATAACCCATGCATTCCCAAAAGGAAAATGGTGTCTATTCTGACATCAGTTGGCTGAAATGAAAACACAAGGGCCACCACTCAAACAAGTTGCTTTTGTACTATTTGAGAGTGCCTAAGGAGAGGTGTTCTGTGTAGAAATGTCTGGCTCCGAAAGGTCAGCAGCTGTTAGAATTGTCCAGTGGTGGCTGATTTGAGAGTTCTCCACTACAGGGCTTTTATCATGTTTCTCTTTTACTGGAAGAAGTTGACAAGAGAGTTTAATACAGTGTGATACAAGGACCAAACTAGGATAATGCTTTATGAATACCGTATGCACAGATCCACCCACAAGACAGTGATACTTTGAAGTGAAGTGTTTCATCCTTCCGAATAAACTTCATTCTGTCTTATTCATGAATGTTTCTTAATGCTCACATTTGTATTAATATCTTTAACCCCATTTCTAAAGTGATGAGACTTAAGCAGGCAATTCAGGAGAAGAGCACATTAAAATATTTTACAGAATTCATTGTGTTGACTTTAAACATAACTGTGTCTTTAGGAGAAACTGCACACTAAAACAGTTGTGAAGGAGAAAAGTCTTGGAAGCTTTGTGAATTAAAAGGGAGGTCTCAAGATCTTAACTATTTTAGCACCTCCCAGCTTTCTTTCACAGAAAGTGTTCTTCAGTGTTCTAGGGAAGGTTTGAAATGTTCTTCTCTTTAGTCACTGCCCCTTAATTTGCATAAATCCACTCTTGGCTTTGGAAGGGATCAAATAAATCTGAGAAGAAACTGGGATACATCCCAGATTCAATTTAAGTAGGGAGGGGAAATGAATAAATACCATTTAAATGGAAGGGCCTCAGTACCTGCCAACGGACCAGCTGTAAGTACCGTAATGCTTCTAAAATCCTGTAAAAGTACATTACTCTCCTTCAAACCAGTGAAGAGAAGCCCCTCCACCTTCGAAAAGCATTCTGAGTCTGAGTTATGCTTTTTGGAGCTCATGATGTGATTAATAATATGTTAAGTCTTCTTTATTGATTCTTAATTGAGTAAATGATTGTCTCTGGGTATGTAATAGGAAAAGATGACCCCAGGAAGTTTATAAAGAATATTTTGGGGGGCATCTGGGTGTGTCAGTAGGTTAATCGCTCTCAAGGTCCTGAGATGGAGCCCCATGTGGGGCTCCACACTCAGCGGGGAGTCTGGTTGAGGGTCTCTCTCTCTCCTCTCCTTCTGCCCCTTGCCCCACTTTCTCTCTCTCTCAATAAATAATTTTTTTTAAATAGTTTTTTTCCCTGCAATCACGAGGCAGATTTTTGTCTCTGTTATCCTTTACTGTTGATTTTAAGGAGGGAGTGTTGACATTGCTTAGGGTGAATTCAGTTTTATACAGCTCGAGGGAAAGGCCCTGTTGGTCCAGGGCTGGACTCTCACCCACCCGGCTGGCCAGAGGCCCTCTCATACTTGGTACCTTTCTCGTCGTGTGTCGGAGTTGCAGTCGTGGGAATGTCAAACCACTGAGCTAGAGAGTTGGAATACCACACGGTCAGCTCCTCCCCTGGCTGGACATCTCGCAGCGCTCGGTAGAAAATCTGGGACACAAGGAACAGGACAGCTTGCTGTCATTTCCTGGGTAATCGGTCTAAACACATCTAAAAGGAAAGGTTGGAATGCTTGTTCTGACGCTGTGCGACCCTGGAAAATCTACTGGATCTCTCTGAACCTCATTTCTCTCATTCTTCAAATGAGGAAAATAATAGTATCTACTTTACAGGGTTGCTGGGATATTTAAATGAGACCTCCAGCTAAAGCGCTTTGCTCCTGATATTGGTGGCCACCTCAATAACGTTAGGTAGGTAGAATTGGCAGTGGGGAGAAGCCCACCGTACCTGTCCTCCTGGTAAGTCTGCAATAGCTTCCAGAGTCTGTTCCTGGGGGTTCCTGGCTGCCCGGATTAACCCTATCCATTCCAGAGGAGAGCCCCCCGACTCGTCCACCAGCTCCCCTCTCACCATGCGCACCTGCAACACAAGCAGTGGTCGTTCTTCCCCGCGCCACAGCCAGGCCCACAACCCAGAGGGAAAGTTTATCCAACACCCCACCGGACTCAGGAAAACGGTTGTGTTCACGTTGGTCAGACCACTATGGGCTGCTGGGAGGAAGGTAATTCCAAGGACCCTTGCTTGAGGGAGGGAGAAGAGGCTGGCTAGTACGACAGTTCCCCCTCTTCCCCCACCTCGGCGATACCAAGATCGAGAGCATCCTCCCTGAGCGACTGGGGGTGTCTGGTACCTAGACGTTCCCCACTCCCACCCTCACCCCAGTTCTCGCTCTGGCGGTTCTGAGAGCTTCCTGAATACCAGGGAAGAGAGGATTTGAAGGCAGCCCCAGAACCCAGAGTTTCCTCCACCTTCTTCTCATGCCTCCCGACGCTCGCTGCACAGCACCTAGGTGCCAAAGTGCCCGCGAGCCCGGTAGTGAGAGTGTGCGAACAAAGCACTAGACAGCCGGCCATTTAAAAGCAATTAAAGCGCATTTAAAGAAGGCTCTAGACCGCGGAGGGTGGGGGGTGGGAGAATGATTACGTGAGGAGCCAGATGCAGGTCCGGCTGGCAGGGCGCCTGAGCAATTTCTTACAAGAAAGCTCTCGGCAGAGACTAGGCAAACCTAAGGTCCTCCTTCCGCCCCACGGGACTCCTGCCTTCTTTCCCCCGTCGCTGTGAGCCGACCCTTGCCTGCTGGGACGCCTCAGGGCGGGCGGGGGCTTTTAAAACCCCGCTGCGGTCAGGGGTCTGTCTGCGCCCCAAGAGTCTGAGCAAGCGGGCTGGTCCCGACGCCTCCCAGTTGCGACCCTGGACTCCCAGAGCCCCGCTGCGGGCGCGCGGACCCGGTGTCCCACGCGGATGGGCCCTTCTCGCCCTGGAAGCCCCAATCCGAGCCATTACCTGACTCACCCTCTCTCCATTTACTCCAACCCTCCAGCAGACATCCGCGGAGGGGAAGAATTGGGAGGGTGGGGGAGAGGACCTGGGAACTGAGAGATTCCCAAGGATTTCCCCCGCTCCCCCAACACATGAAATTAAGGTAAATGCAGGCCTTAAAGTAGCGCGTTGAAGGGAAGAAGTTAAGAAAAGCCTTCAACGCCCCGCGCGTTGTGAAACAGAAAAGGCGAATTTGCAGAGAGGCCGGGCCCCGCCACGCCTCTGCGAACGAAACCCCAGAGTTCCAGGGAAACCGTGGGTTCCGAGTGGTCACGGCGCGTAAAGAGTCCTATGCACCCCACCAGGGGCTGTCCCCTCTCAGCCATGTTCTTTCCCCTCAGCTCGGCCCACGTCCAGCTCTCACTTAATACGACTTGCGGGGAATTACCGGAGTCCCCCGGGCCACCAGGCAGAATTGGCAGGTAACGACTCAACCACCCCTTTCCTCCACTTGCCCTATCTACCCCTGCCAGGGCCAGGGCAAAGGGAGGCGAAAGGCTGGGGGCGGAGGTCGGAATGGCTAATACCTTTTTCCTGGGCCCTGGTTCCCTGCGGTCTGACAGGTACTTGCCCAGCTTGAAGGTTCCCGGCACCGGCCCGAGGCGCAGGCCGGCCGGAATGCAGCAGTCCGCACTCACGCTGGTGGCCGGAGCGCGGGATGCTCGG
This sequence comes from Meles meles, assembly GCF_922984935.1. NCBI lineage: Eukaryota > Metazoa > Chordata > Mammalia > Carnivora > Mustelidae > Meles > Meles meles. The sequence continues at coordinate 32,287,895 of NC_060070.1, forward strand.
TGCATTGCTGCCGCCGCCGCCAGGCAGGCGCTCGGGTGCGCCGGGTCCTCCGCAGGGCTCGAGTGACAGTGCCCGAGCCGCGCGTGAGCCAGGGAGCCGCACCCCGACGTGCGTCCTCCGCCCGCGGAGTGACGCGGGCGGGCATGCACTGAGCCTTTTCAATCGGGGCGGGCGCCTTTTGGCACCGCGAGCGCAAGGGCGCGGAGTTTGGTGAGAGAGTTGCTCTGCGGAGCAGCTGCAAAGTCCCACCCGAGAGGGTCACATGGAGTGGTTCCCTCAGCCCTCTGCATAATCGAGGCCTCTGAATGGCTGGCGCACAATGGTCCAGGCGACCTTCCCATTCCTAAAAATCCAATTTGTCAAGGGCGAAGAAAAGGCTCTGGTGAATCAAAGGTCCGGCGGGACCATTAATCCTCAGCATGGGGTATTGTCCTCGAGACAGTTACGATATTTTAAGTGACAAATCCACTGTATAATTTCTCCATAAATTTTACTTCCTTTTATTGTTCTCCGACAAACCAGTTTTGGGAAATAAGTGACTACTTTAAGTCTACTTGGCTGATTCCTTTGAGCCTTGGTCTACTTCAAAGATTTTTAATTCTCTCCCCTTGGCTTTATTGTAAAGGAGATTAAACAAAGAGATGGGGACTGTTTGGAGGACTTGTTAACTTCTATTGATTTCTGGCGTGTGCCATACAGAAATTAGGCAGGTACTTGATGGGAAAACACCAGAAAATACCTACACTTTTTAAATAACGACCATATTACCATTTCAGGGGATTGGGTCCACGCCAGTCGTCTATTTAGAACCCCTTTTTCGTTCCTTCTGTCCAGTTTCGCCCCAAAATATGAAGCGTCCGGACTAGTTTTGGTAGACGTGGTCCGTTGTGCACCACTGCTCTCGGGGGCACCTGGGACCCGCACTTTCTCTGGGAATGAATGGGAAGCGGCCTCAGGGCCACAGCTTTGCCAGCGAACCTATGCCCTTATCCCCAGCAGAGGGTTGAAGAGGGGGTGCTGATTGGGTCTTTTTAAAATCAGGTCTCCCTCGCCTGCCAACCGACCAACTCAAGCCCTGATTTGCTTTTACGTTTTAAACCTAGAAGAAATCCTTGGAGTTAACTTTTTTAAAAAGGAGGAGGGGGGGGAGTACTGTATCAAAGGTTCCGGGAGAAAAAAGGTGAGGTGGGCATTGGGAACTCCTACTTTGAACCCAGTTCATGAACTATGAGAACGTGCGTACTTCGGAATTTAAACCAGAGTGCCAGAGTGCTCGTTTTCTTTTAAGGAAGACTCCGATTTGTGCAGAGACATTTCTTTTCATAAGATAGCTGAGTAATTGAGTTCATCAGATGTTTGTGACAGTTCTTCCTGCACCTGCCACGCTACGCTCATCGTGGGCGGCGCTCCCCAAACCCTACCGACCAGGATGCGGGCCCAACGCGGTATTCCGGGAGCCGCGTGAGAGGCTGTTGGTTTCTGGCGTGTGTTGGAGGCCCAAAGACTGTACACTTGGGCGGAGGACTCCCAGCAACCACTACACCAAATTCTCCACCGGCCTCTGGCCGTGGAAGTTGTAGTTCTTAGGTCACTGGCCGAGGTGAATGTGATTAACAACAGCGGCCGGACGCAAGGTGGCGACACCGGTAACTCAGCGGTTGGTTTCCATCAGGCCCCCAAAGAAGCTCCGTGGCACCCCTCGATGGAGACCTGCGTTCACCATACTGGACACTGTCAGGAGGCTCGGGGTCCTTTAGTCTGTCGTTCGAGACTCAGGGAAACGTCAGTGAATTACTTCAGAGCCTCGTTCTTCTAATCCGTAAAATGGGAACAATAATGGACCTTCAGCTTCCACTCAGCGTTTCACTCGGGTTTTTTGCGAAGGTCAACAGCAGTGATCTGTATGTAGAGTGAGTGGCTCGCCCAGACTCGAGGTTTGCATAAGGGGGGAATCCAGGTCAGGTCAAGGGTCTCAAGTCTAAGCATCTCCAGTCAAACGGTGCGGTAACACGTGGGGGGCAGGTCTGTGCTAACTCAAGGCCTGTATAAACCCGGCTGCTGGGGCGGGGAAGAGAGACACTTGGCGGATCTGGGCGGCCACATTCTTCGGCCCCTCTGACCAGGCAGCCGCGCCATGCCCAGGGCCACTTTCTGAGGGAGCTGCCACCGATTTTTCCTCTCAAACCTCCAACTGCCCCTCTTCGTGCCGCGCAAAGGCTGCGCGAGCGACGGAGAGGAGGGAGCCTTTGATCCGTCGGCCCATGAATGGCAAAAGCCGGGGGAGGGGAGGAGGAGAGGAAGCCGCTCCGAAGAGTCGAGGGCAATAAATTTAAGCCATGAACATGTCCCTCTAACCTCTGGCCTGGCGACTCCGGGATGACACCCAGTTTAAATTACCGGCACTGCGAGCGGGAAGGGGCGAGCGCGGGGCCTGGGTTCGGGGCTCCTCCCCGGCCCTCCTTAATGAGTGAAAAAGCGTGAACGACACGCGAACAATTTTATCAATAGGACCATGTAAAGGCCGACTGTGAGGAAAGTTATTTATTAATATGGCCAATTGTGGCTGGTTCCCAGCCCCTCGAGAAGAAAGGGACTGCGCCAGAGGCATTCACACCAGCTCGCCGAGTTTTATTCTGTCCTGTGGCTCAGAGTTGAAGTTCCCCAAGTGAAATAAATTGTCCACAAAGGAGGAAAGGAACACATTTTCTTTTATTTTTTCTCCCCTAAAAAGCAAGGGTGAAACCAATCTAATGTGCCCAGTGGAGCAAGATGGGCCGTGAAAGGCTGGGTGTTAAAAGTAAAAGCGGGCTGTGCAGCAAATGGGATGGAAAATTAAATGAAATTAAATAGCTTGAACGGCCGTATTGTCCCTTATTAAAAAGACACATTAATTACATGGTCTCAGCCTTATTCAAAGACAATGTTGAGACTCAATCAAAACATTCCACTCGGCTTTTTTATGGACTTAAAATGGGCGTCCAGAGGCCCCGTTAACGCGAAATCCCTTCTGAACGGAGGTGCGGGGCGAGGCAGGTTTGGGGGCGGTCCTGCCCACTGCCCACCGCGGAACCGCGCGGGCACAACTCCCTCCCGGTAACCGGTGGCGGGTAAGGAGGCAAGGCGGCTGAGAGCAGCAGCCCGCGGGTGGGGCCGGCAGCAGAGAGCTAACTCCCCCCACCGCGTTGCTTCCAGACCCGGCTGCGTTAGGGGGGCGGTCCCCGCCCGCGCCCCGCAGCGTCCCAGAGCCGAGCTGGAAATGCTGCCGGCGCCGAGCACGTGTGACCCGGCTGGGCTCCGCCTCGAAAAGAGGCCCTACAGCACTTGAACGCTGGTTTAGCCGCTCTCTTCCGAACACCCTTCTGCAGAGCTGGGGGTGGCCGGGGCGCAAAGCCCTTGGGCTTCGGGTCCCCAGGGGGGCCGATTCGGCAGCATCCTGAGACCCTCTCTGCCTTGAGGCCCCGGGTATTTGGAGAGTCGCCCGCCCCAACCCTGGCCGGCTCTCAGAGTCTCGAACCCCAGGATGGAGGGAGCTGCGCGGGTTCAGGGACCAATGGCGAGGACGCGGGGCAGATAGAGCCCCGGAGACTCCGCGGAGTTGGGGCTTGAGGTGACCCGGGCCGTGGCCCCCGAGTGTGTCTGCCCTGGCCCGGCCGGCGGGTCAGCGCGGACCAGCTGCGCGGCCCCCGAGGCGCGGGTGGGACATTAAGGCCGGGTCTGAATAGGGCGGCGGCGACGGGCTCTGGGAACGCCACCAGATGACACGCAGGCGACGGGGCCATTTTCCCCTTAATTGCGAGACCGGTGGGTGCGCCGCCGCCGGTAGACTCCGAACGCACCGCCAGGACGCAGCCCGGACGCCGCTGGTGGGTTTTGTGGTGCCTTTTTTGTTGTTTTTTAAGTCCTTCATTGGAAGCGGCTCAATAAAAGTATTCAGAGTGCCTCTCAAGTTGCCTTTTAACCGGAGTTCCCCAACTTATTTCTTGGTTCTTTCGGTTGACATGGTGCAAAGAAAAGTCAGCGAGCGTGTTGCTGAATTGCAATGTCTGGGGGCACATCCACATTCACCGCTCCTCTGCCGGCCGCCGCCGAATGAGTCCGCACTCAATTCGATTTTCCTTGCTGTTGGGCACATTTAGGAGCGCCTCTATTTGTGAAGTTCATTTCTAGGCAAATGTATTCAAGAGCTGATGGGAATGAATAGGACCGTGTGTCAGCCGCCCCTAATTGGGATTAAAGCACTTAGGAGCATATGCAGAGAGTGACAGAAATTCTCAGGTTGCATTGTGTTCAGACTTCCACCCGCTTGGACACTCCTCCTCCAAGGGAGATTTATAAAGCTTGCAGGGAGAAACTGAGGAAAGAAAAGCGAAACGGAACAGAACCGGGCTAATGGCTCACGATGGGGATGCGCTTCAGCAAGTGGTGGTGACAGCTTCTGAGAAAAGATGCTGGGGGATAATTGAAGGCGGGCGGGGGAGCGGGTCTGAACTCTTTAATCAGAAAGGCGGAGTGTTAAAAGGCGAAATAAAGATGTTCTGAGATTCCCAGACGGTTTTTTCCCCCCTCTCTCTTTCCTTTTTTTTTTTTTTTTTTTTTTTTCCTGTATTCCCCTTGAAGAGCTTGACTTTCTTTCTTTTTATCTCTGCTCCCATCCCCACCCCCAAAGAACATACCATCTCTTGGGGCAATAACAAGAACAATTTGGTATTTGAATTAGGAAAAGAAAAGTCAAAAGAAACAAAAATATGAGGTTTTTTGTATGTTGAGGAGAATGTCACACCCAAATCAGTCAATGAAAATGTTTCCTGATGTGTTGAAGTGTGTGTAAAATATACATGCTGCATTAAAACACAAGCAGAATGATAAGTATTCATATAAATTCAGACTGTGGAGGTAGATACATAGTCTCTTGTAAACGGTCACCCTGAGGTGGCTGCTGGCTTTCCCAGCAGAAGGTGACAAGGGCTTGTAGAAGCTAAAAATCAGCCTGGAGCTGAGGCTGAGACAGTTGTCTAAGCAGAGAGCAGTGACGCCTCTTTTAGCCCCTGAGAGCAGAGGAGCCAGAAATGACAGATGAACACTGAACAAAAGAATGTGAGAGAGAGACCAGAGATTTCTAAAATTACCTAGATTTCCTTGTTTGTTTCTTACATTGTTTAAATCCACATGGAAACAATGGTTCCCTGGAGGGGTGGGAGACTCCAGTCCTTGAGGACAGGAAGGAGACTTCTCACAGTATCCTTTTTGGTGTCATTTTGGATTTGGTACCATAAGAATGTATTTCCAATTAAAAGTTACTTTTGAAGGAAATCTTGCCATCTGTGACAATATGGCTGGAATTTGGGGCCTTAAGCTAAGTGAAATAAAAATCTGACAAAGAAAAAGTTATTTTTGAGATTTAAATTATTTAAAAATATATGCATGAGGCAAAAGAAAACGAGGGGAAAAAGAAAAGGAAGATGATGTGTGGATCTGAAGAAAGGGTAATAGCCAGTAGTTTTTATAGTAAATCTTTACTCAGAGTTAGGCTCTCAAACCCAGTATCTCTAGAGACACCTGTTGACACCACCCAATCCAGGGTCCCGCCCCTCCTGCCTGAGCCCTGGTGGGAAGATGGGTTCTCCATCTTCTACAAAGGGGATTCTGAGCAGAGAAGATGATCATGTGACAGAGGGACAGTGATAAGCCAAACATTTTTTCTCTCTTTCAATTCCTCAAAAGATCTCAAAACCTCCTTCCTCTTCAGGCTGTTCCATCTCATGAAGCAACAACTTTTAAATCTGTGTTTAGAAGGCACAAAATTTTCCTTTAATCCATGACCCAGTTTTCAACTCCTTGGAAAGTGATGCGTAATGGGAGAAAGCTCTCCTAGCAGGGGCTTTCATGGCCCCTAAGACAACCTATGAGCAAAGGAAGTTCATTATATGGTTATTATGATAACGATAGGAAACAATAAAAATACCCGGCTATGTCCCAACTAAAACCAAAGTCAGCTTCATAGCCAGCATCTCTGAATAACAGTTAGTTAAGTTCACTAATAGTATCCTGTCTGTGTATTCACCTAATGTCACCACTAATTATGTATTTGTCTGATTTAAAATGCAATACGATCACTTGTGTTATTCATGTTCATGTCATTCATGTCAATGACCAAATGATGATACATTTTAGTTTCCTGAAAGTATATTTGAATTTTATATATCTTTATTTTATAGTAGGGATTCATATTCAGCTAACTTTTCAAATCTGTACATAATCACAACATAAAATTAGATGAGATTATAAAAGATGAATTTTTATGCATATACAAGCTATTTCTTTGTTAAACAACTATTGAAATAAAATTCATATAACATTCAATCTACTCATTTAAAATGTACAGGGGTGCCTGGGTGACTCAGTTGGTTAAACATCAACTCTTAATCTCAGCTACTTTATTTTATTTTATTTTTTTAAAGATTTTATTTATTTATTTGCCAGAAAGAGTTCACAAGTAGGCAGAAAGGCAGGCAGAGAGGGGGGCGCGGGGGAAGCAGGCTCTCTGCTGAGCAGAGAGCCCGATGTGGGGCTCGATCCCAGGACCCTGGGATCATGACCTGAGCCGAAGGCAGAGGCTTTAACCTGCTGAGCCACCCAGGCGCCCCTCAGCTACTTTAAATAGATAGATAAATAAAATATACAATTCAACTTCTTTTTTTTTAAGATTTTATTTATTTATTTGACACAGAGAGAGAGCACAAGTAGGCAGAGAGGCAGGCAGAGAGAGAGGAGGAAGCAGGCTCCCTGCGGAGCAGAGAGCCCGATGTGGGGCTGGATCCCAGGACCCTGAGATCATGACCCGAGCCGAAGGCAGCAGCTTAATCCACTGAGCCACCCAGGTGCCCCTCAATTTCTTTAAGTATATTCACAGGGTTGTACAACATCACCACAATATAATCTTAGAACATTTTCATCCCTCTCCCCCAAAAAAAGCCCACACCCATTAGCTATCATTCCCCATTTGTTCCCAAACTACAGGTTTTACGCAACCACCAATGAATTTTCTGTCTGCAAAGATTTGCTTTTTTTTTTTTTTTTTTTTTTTTTTTGGTGGGGTGTTTGGGGAAAGGGAATCAAGCAGACAACACAGCCAGTGTGGAGGTGGCACAGGACTTGATCTCACAACCCTGAGATCATGACTTGAGCTTAAATCAACAGTCCAATGCTTAACCAACTGAGCCACCCAGGTGCTCCAAGATTTGCTTTTTGTATATTTCATATAAATGGAATCACACAGTATGTGGTCTTTTGTGACTGGATTCCTAGCATGATTTTCCAAGGTTCATGCAAGTATCAGTATGTTTTTCCTTTTCGTAGATGAATATTATTCCATTGTCTAGATATACCACATTTTCCTTATCCATTCATCTGTTGTTAAGTCTTTGGATTGTTTCTACTTTGCTATTATGTATAATGCTGATACGAACATTTGCATATACATTTTTGTATGTATATGTCTTAGTTCTTTTGGATTTTGTATGTATATGTATTAGTTCTTTTGCCTATATATCCATGAGTGGAATTGCTTGGTCATATCATAACCCTATGTTTGGTTTTTTAAAATAACTATCAAACTGTTTCCAATTTTATAGTCCCACCAGTAGTGCATGGGTGTTCTAGTTTCTCCATATCCCCTAATACGTTTTATTATCTGTCTTCTTAAATTATATCAGCCTGGTAGGAGTGAAGTGGTACCACACTGTAGTTTTGATTTGCATTTCCCTAATGACTAACTGAATAGTACTCAACCATTCTTTTATGTGCTTCTTGCCATGTAGCTCTCCTATAGACAACTGTTTATTCAAATTCCTTGCCCATTTTTTAATTGGGTGATTTGTCTTCTTATTATTGAACACCATACTTTTTAAATCATTTTTAAAATGACCAAAACAAAACAGATTGTTAGGTTTAACCATCATAATGACACTAACAAGGAGATTTTATTATTTGTCTTTTACCAATGAGGAAAGTTCAGGGAGGTTAAGAAGCTTGCTTAGGGTCACATGGTAAATAATAGATACAGAATTCTCTTACATCCTTCTGAGTTCAAAGCCCAGGGCATTTTCACTTGACCACACTGCATTCAGAAGAGTTAATTGACTTCATACATCTGCTGTCCTCTGTGAGGACCATTAAGTTATCATGGAATGTCCCAGGGTTGAGAGAGGTGGGCCCTGGAGTCAGACTGCCTGGATTCAAATCCTGTCTCTGAGTCTTATTAACCATATGAACTTGAGCAATGGGAACCTTTTTATTCTTCAATATTGTCATCTGTAAAAATGAGTAATAAGAAGACCTACTTCGGGATTCCTGGGTGGCCCAGTGGGTTAAGCATGGGACTGGTGATTTGCGCTCAGGTCATGATCTCTGCGTTGTGAGATGGGAGCCCTGCTTTCAGCTCTGGGCTGGATGTGGACCCTCTTTAGACTCTCTCTCCCACTCTCCCTCTGCTCCCCTCTCCCACCTCTTTCTCTCTTACCCTGTAAAAAAAAAAAAAAAAAGACCTACTTCACAGAGTTGTTGAGAAAATTATGAGCTGTTGATACAAAGTGCTTGTCATAGCACTCGGGACATGGGATATACTCAGAAATGCACTCAGTAATGATGTTAGTTATTAATATTTTTATGATAATACTTATACTTACCACTTTCTGAGACCTATAAGCTACTGTACTCAAGGCTGGAAACTGTACATAATAAATCAAATGCAGAAGGACTTCTTGACACCGAGCAGTCACATAAGATACAGGTGTGTGTTCCTCAGGGCAACAAATAATGGATGAGGCAAGCCTTGGTTTATAGACATAATCCTGCTAATAAATGAAGATGGAGTTCAAAAATATAAATATTGTTTTTCTGCAACACTTCATAAAATAATGGAGCAAGGTGCTGACCATCAATAACTAGAACCCAGGGGCACCTGGGTGGCTCAGCGGGTTAAAGCCTCTGCCTTCAGCTCAAGTCATGGTCTCATGGTCCTCGGGATGGAGCCCCACATCAGTCTCTCTGCTCAGCAGGGAATCTGCTTCCCCCTCTCTCTCTACCTGCCTCTCTGCCTACCTGTGATCTCTATCAAATAAATAAATAAAATCTTAAAAAAAATAATAGCTAGAACCCAAAGAGCAAGTCAACTACGTATTATATGCCTCTGAGTGGAAGTATGCAACATGGGTCATGCCAAAACAAGCCAGCAAGCAAGCAAACAAAATTAAACCTGAATCTGATTGTTTTGATAATAGGAAATAGAGAGACAGATGAACTTGATAAGTAAAACCAGAGGCATACGATCGGGGTATTCCATTGAAATCTGTGGGAGAAAAAATAGGTCCTTTGGTTACGTGATCTTTTAAGAAGCTGTAGCAGAGATGAGGCAGAGAGAATGTGCTGAGTTGTAGAGTCTTCAATCTAAAAGGCCATCTGGAATTCTCAAAGCTACAGGGGTGCCCCACCAGGCCTAAGGAGCCCACAGGCAGTGTCCAAAGCTGTCACAATAAAAAATGTTCCTCCTTTGGCATTGAATAAAACTCCTCCTCTTCTTAACTGGAACAGAGTCCACCAAATGTGGTCTGCGGTTAAGTCAATTATACATGGACTAAATTCATTATATTTATACAAATATCTTCCTGTAAAAAAATTAGTGAAGTTATTCTACATTCATCTTTGACCTTTGCAGTCTCGTATTTCTCTTTTTGAAACCAATAGGTGGGATGGAAGGCAGTGGGAAGGGGGTGAGTCCCCTGTATCATGGAGTTTGGAAATACAGTACCCCTAATTTGATGTCCCAAGACATGTGTGCATCATTGGAAATTCTTATGTATTATGGGTTGAATCGTGTCCCTCTCCCAATTCATATGTTGAAATCCTAACACCCAGTACCTCAGAGTGTGACCTTATCTGGAGACTGAGACTTCCCTACCACAGAGGTAAGCAAGTTAAAATGAGGTCATTAGGATGGGCACTAATCCAATGTGACGGTGTTCTCACACAAAGGGAAAATTTAGACATAGATATGAATGTAGGGAGGACATATGAACATGGGGATGGCCATCTACAAGCCAAAGAGAGTCCTAGAATGGATCCTTCCTTAGATCCAAGGTTGTTCAGAGGAAATCAACTCTGCCAACACTTTGACTTTGACCTCCAGAACTGTGAGACAATACATTCCATTGCTTAAGCCACCTAGTTTGTGGTACTTTGTTATGGGACTCTAGCAAACTAATCCACGTACAAACATCAGAATCCTCTTTTAAAAAGTTTGAATCAGAAAAAGATATTAGGTGGTTCTGATTCTAAGCAAATGGCAGAAAGACTGACCTGGAGACCACCACGCCACCCCCCAGGAAAACCGCCAAATTTAGACCACAGGTGGCTCCACTGGAGATAGTCACTGCACAGGACACAGACCCATAAATTGCACTGCTGACTCTGAGCATGGACCTCTGCCAATACTGCCTCAGGGAATTTGATATCTCAGCTACTACCCTCATAAAAATGGATTCCGGGGGCGCCTGCGTGGCTCAGTGGGTTAAAGCCTCTGCCTTTGGCTCAGGTCATGATCCCAGGGTCCAGCCCCGCATCGGGCTCTCTGCTCTGCAGGGAGCCTGCTTCCTCCTCTCTCTCTGCCTGCCTCTCTGCCTAGTTGTGATCTCTCTCTGTCAAATAAATATAATATTAAAAAAATGGATTCCGCACAAGTATTTGCTTTTTTACATTACATAATTCCAAATCAAAGTCCTAGATAGTAGCATCTGACTTAGAGCATAAGCCACATTGCTATGACCTAGATGCAAAAACAAATACGAGAAAGTGAACTTCTCACTTACAAACAGGGGAAGGATGAAGCCACAAGGTAGGTAGTCAATAGATGAAGGTACAAGGCAGTTAGAGTTGAAGGGTTTTCATAGATTCTAGTGGCCAAGAAAAAGCATGATGTAATTTCTCCACATTGCCTTAGTCACTACAGCAAAATCTTCTGTTTGCTTCCCATGTATCCATTCTCCCCATTGTCTTCTTTTTTCCTTAAGATTTTATTTATTTATCTGACACAGAGTGAAAGAGAGAGAGAGAGCAAAGTAGGGGAAGCAGGAGAGGTAGAAGTAGGCCCCCCGCTGAGCAGGGAGCCCAAGTTGGAACTCTGTCCCAGGACTCCAGAATCACGACTTGAGCTGAAGGGAGACACTTAATGGATTGAGTCACCAGGGGCCCCATTCTCCCCATCTTCTAACAAAACCCTGACTACATTACATTACAGCTGGTTATTGTTGTCTGAAACAAAGACGATGTGTTTCAGACTCTTCCTAACTAGACGTGTTTGGGTAAGTTCTGGTTAATGTGATATAAGCAGAATGTTTTCTGAGGCGAAGGAGACAACTTGGACCCCTTTTGCTTTTTCTCATTTCTGAATGCAGACATAATGGCTGGTGCTACAGAAACCATCTTGGTCCTTGAAATGTTTTCTGTATATGGAAACCATGTGCTAAGGATGCACAAATAAAAAGATACAAGGAGGCAAGACACCAGATGACTTAATGGAACCACCACATCAACACTGGATTACCTATGTCTGGACTTCTTTTAGGTCAGAATAAACCTGATGTCTTTGGACCATTTGAGTTTGTAGGGAGAATGAACAGGAAGGAAGAGAGGGTCTCACTACTCACAGCTAAAAGCAATTCCTGAGTGGTACACTAACAAATGGAACATGTTGGTTTGTTTCCTTTTGGGTTTTGAATTTGTTTGTGTGTTATTTTAAAAAATGCCTTTTTTAGATTTCCTTGTAATTTGTTAATTCTTGTATTTGGAAGATTTATAAATAAATAAACCTTTGAAATTGAGATACCACTGATTTTATTTTACCCAAAATACTTGGAGAATTAAAAGGAAATTATAAGTTATTACTGAAACAGGAACCCTTCTCCTGAAAACTACTGTTTAATTTTTTTAAATAAAGACATCCTTCGAATCCAGTCCAATACTGGTGTGCATTCATGGATTTGTGGTCTGTGGTCTAATTTGTAGACATTATCAGTTGTCCCAAGATTTAAGTATATTTTGGTAGTGTAGCTCTTAATAAAATACATCAAACTATCTGCATACCATCTATCTTCTTCGGTTTCTTATTTTTCACAACTGATTAATTTAGACATCCCTAATATTAAACAGCTATGTGACATATTTTATTCTTCTCTGGGAAAAGTAACAAATGCAAAATTGTGTTAAGTGCATGAAGAAAAAGCAGGTTCCCATCACTGAACATGAAGGAGGTAGTCCCCTGATTTCCAAGATCACACCAAAGGCCCTAACAATATGGTCTATAATTTTAGCACTGATAATGACAACAGAGGACTTTATTTAATTTCAGCTGCTTAATTTTAAATCATGTAAAGAGTTGATTTGAAAGAAAAGAATAATAAAAAAGAACTGGGAAGAGAGAAAGAGGAGATAGAGGGGCAGGAGAGAAGAGGAAGAGAAGGAGGAAAAGTAAGAAGTTTAGAATTCTTTACAATTGAACAACAGAGAAAGATGGAATGACTTGTGGATTAATATGATTGCAAGCATGGGAGAAATGGATTCTGCTGGGAGAGCATCCAGAATCAAGACATCATAAGGAACAATATATTTCAGCAAGAAACGTTCTCTCCTCTGGTGATTTAACAGACATTTCAGTGTCTACTAGTCACAAAAAGAGTGGCATAACAGAAGGGAAGCTCTCAGAAGTTACTTATTCCATTCTTAACCCAGGGCAGGAAGCACGTGTGTTTTTAGGATATGTAGCCAAGTAGTTAATTAAGTTGACAGGCTGAAGGCAAGTTTCTGGTTCTTTTTAAATAACAACTTGACTTTTGTTTTTACAACCCAGTGCTGTTGGGTAAAATAAGACCAATAGACAAATACTAAATCAGGACAAAGCTTCATTGTTTTGTATAAGAAAAATATTTAGGGAGCATCTGCGTGGCTCAATCAGGTAAGCATCTGACTCATGGTTTCAACTCAGGTCATGATCTCAGGTCATGAGATGAGATCCACCCCAGCACTGGACTCGTGCTCAGCAGGGAGTCTGCTTGAGATTCCCTCTGCCCTTCCCCCCACCTCACAGGTTCACACATGCGTGCACACTCTCACTCTCTCAAATAAATAAACAAATAAAATATTTTGTAAAAATTAAAATTAATTAATTAATTAAAGAAAGAAAGAAAAATATTGGGGCACCTGGGTGGCTCAATCGGTTAAGCGTCTGGCTCTTGGTTTTGGCTCAGGTCATGATCTCAGAGTCCTGGAATCCAGCTCCATGCTCAGTGAAGAGTCCACTTGAGATCCTCTCTCCTTCTCCCTCTGCCCCTCCCACTTCTGCTGTCCCTCTCTCTCAAATAAATCAATAAATCTTAAAAAGAAAGAAAGAAAGAAATTTAGAAAGATGCTTCATTTTTTTAACATTTTCCTTCTTTTTTTAAGATTTTCTATTTATTTGAGAGAGAGAGCGCAGACAGAGTGAGAACACAGTGGGGGAAGGGGCAAAGGGGGAGGGAGAAGCAGGCTCCCCACTGAGCAGGAAACCTAATGCAGGACTCAATCCCATGACCTGAGCCAAAGGCAGATGCTTAACTGACTGAGGCATCTAGGCTCCCTGAAGATACTTCATTTTTATCCCATACCTAGTATGGGATAACGACAACTGGTAATGATAATGATAATGGTAATGACAACAGAGGTTCTATTACCTTCAACCATACTTGAATTCATTTTTAGATAATTAACTTATTAATTTTTAAGTATATACTAAATTGTGCAAAGTAAAAATTTTACCCTGCTGAATTCTCATTTTTGCATCTCACTCCGTCACATCTTAGAGAAGTTATATAGCATTCTAAAAAGAATGCTTTGATTTTCACAATTCTTCCAGTAATTTTTCTTCTCTTTTCAATAGTCTTCTCCTGTGGTCCACTGGTACATAATCATCCCCCTCAGATCAAGCCTCCTGGTATCCATGTTCACGTGTAGAATCCTCTCATGGAGACTCTGCACTTAGCCAGTGTGACTTGTTCTGCTCAATGGGACGTGAGCACATGTGACACCAACAGAAATTTGGTAAGTATGTGCACTTTGGGGCTTACCCTTTTTGATACACTGTTGATGATCATGTGAAGAAGCCTGATCTCATCTTCATAAACATAAAAGATCACATGGAGAGAGAGAAAGGCCCAGCCCCCAGCTGCCTACCAAAAGATTACAGCCACTTGAATGAGCCTAGATGATACCAGCGAAAGATTGATCCAGGTAAGCCCAGACCAAACTGCAGAATAGTGAGCAAATAAATAGTTCTATGCCTCTAAGTTTCAAAGTGGTTCACTATTTGGCAACAAGTAACAGATAATACTTCCTATGAGTGAACACAATTAAATACAATAGATATAAATGGGAGGAACTGCCTTGATTCAAATGAGCAGCTGCCTAGAAACGTGAGAGCAACCTATTTAGACAAAAAATAGCCAACAAAATGGGAGTTTTGACTCATCACAAGTGTAGGAAACGCTATTGAGATGTCCATCCAACTGTCGTTGTCCCCGCTTCTTTCTTACTAACAGAACCTAGATTGTATTGGTTAAGTGCTTTAGGGAATGCTAAAACCCTCTAAATCTCAGGAAATGAATCTTGATTAGTTTACCTCAGCCATAGAGGTTCTTTTCCTCTTGTTTGTGATTGCTTTAGGAATGGGCGGGTGAGACGATACTGTCCAAAAAGACATGAAGGCAAGTTTTCTGGAAATAATGGGAAAAGCTTAGCCTGATCTTAAAAAGAGGTGTCCAAAAGGAAAGAGTCCCATTATTTCTGTCTTTGAATGTTGTGTGAAGATGAGATTTTTAGAATAGCAATAATCAATCATGAGGGAACTAACCTGAGGATAGAAACCAGCATTCAGGGGTGCCTGGGTGGCTCAGTGGGTTAAGCTGCTGCCTTCAGCTCAGGTCATGATCCCAGGGTCCTGGGATCAAGGCCCGCATCAGCAGGGAGCCTGCTTCCTCCGCCCTCTGCCTGCCTCTCTGCCTATTTGTGATCTCTTTCTCTCTGTAAAATAAATAAATAAATAAATAAAATCTTTAAAAAAAGAAAGAAAGAAAAAAGAAACTTTGAAACCTTCAAAGGAGGCCAGAGACTTGTCTTTTAAATAACCAGCCTGGGCGCCTGGGTGGCTCAGTGGTTTAAGCCGCTGCCTTCGGCTCAGGTCATGGTCTCGGGATCCTGGGATCGAGTCCCGCATCGGGCTCTCTGCTTGGCAGGGAGCCTGCTTCCTTCTCACTCTCTCTGCCTGCCTCTCTGCCTACTTGTGATCTCTCTCTGTCAAATAAATAAATAAAATCTTTTAAAAATAAATAAATAAATAAATAAATAACCAGCCTTAGAACAGTTCTTCTTTAGGTAAATAAACATCTGAAATGATAAATGGTATTAAAAAAAGATAAAAGCCAGTTAAATGGTAAAGTACTGATGGAGGAATGTGCTATTTTATGAGAAGGCTAGGAAAGGTTTCTCTGATAAGAGGATGGTTGAGACTCAAAGGATGAGAAAGAGAAGGCCATGTAAGATATCTGGGGGAGGTGCAAAGGCCCTGAGGTAAAAGTGTGCCTAGTAAATTCCAGGTATAGCAAGAAGGCCATTATGACTAGAAAAGATGGTGTGAGAGAAAGAGTGGTAGATGAGATTAGAAAGAAAATAATCGGGCCTATTCATGCAGGGCCTTCCGAGTCATCTTAAGAACTGTGGATTTTACTTTAGTGATGTGGGAAATCATTACCAAGTTTTGAACATGTGTATAACACATTAGAATTTTAATTTAAAAGGACCACACTGGCTACAATATTGACAATAAACTAAAAGGGACAAAAGTAGAAACAAAGACTAGTTAGGAGACTACAACAATATCCAGGAGAGAGATGATGGTGGTTTGGACCAGGGTGGTGGTGTTGATGGAAGAGGTTAACTTCTGGATATGTTTTTAAGGCAGAGCCACTAATTTTTCCTGAAGAATCGAGTTAGAGTATGAAAGAAAAAAGGAATCAAAGATGACACTTAGGTTTTTGGAATGAGCAAATTGTTAGTATGGATTTGTCATTTGCTAAGATGAAAAGCACGGACGGAGCAGTTCATGCTAAATTTGAGCTGTCCGTTAAACATTCAAGTGAAGAGGAAATTAAGTAGGAAGTTGGAACATACAAATTTAGACTAGAGGAGCACTCAGACTAGAGATATAAACTGGGAAGTCATCAGCATAAAGTATGTACTCAAAGTCATGATAACGGATGAGATTGGTAAAGGAATGAGTTCAGAGAGAGATGAAAAATCCAAGGACTGAGCCCTGAGGTAATTCAAGTTTTAGAAGTCAGCGAGGTGAGGAGGAACCAGCGGAGAAGACAGCAGGAACAACCGGTGAAGAGAAGGAGAACTAAAGGAGTAGTGTCCTGGAACTGAGGTTTCTAGAAAAAAAGAGAAAGACAATTCTTGTCAAATGCTGCTGAAAGGTCAAGTAACAGGATTAAGAGTTGATCATTAAAATAAATAAAATCTGGGGCGCCTGGGTGGCTCAGTGGGTTAAGCCGCTGCCTTCGGCTCAGGTCATGATCTCAGGGTCCTGGGATCGAGTCCCACATCGGGCTCTCTGCTCTCTGCTCGGCAGGGAGCCTGCTTCCCTCTCTCTTTCTCTCTGCCTGCCTCTCTGCTTACTTGTGATCTCGCTCTCTCACTGTCAAATAAATAAATAAATAAAATCTTTAAAAAAAAAAAAAATAAATAAATAAAATCTTTTTTTAACCCATTGAGCCACCCAGGCGCCCCAATAAAATCTTTTTTTAAAAATAAGAGTTGATCATTAGATCATGCTGGTAACATGGTGGGCAAAGCTGACTTTGGCTGGAAGTTTCCAGTGGACTACGGGTAATGAAAATCTGATAAGTGGAGTTCAAAAGAGAAAGGGAAAAGCAGAAGTAGGGACAGTGACCATAAGCTACCTTTTAAATGAGTTTTGCTATAAAGGGAACCAGATAACATAGGGTGGTAACTTTAGAGGGATATGAGATCAAAGAGTTTTCAAAATTTGGTTGATACTACAGCTCTCTTGTCTGATCATGGTAATGATTCACTCAAGAGGAAAATATTGATGGCTCAAAGAAAAGGAAGGGACAATTGCTGAGTTAACTGAGGGTTAAATCAGTATGGCCAGTGGCAACATAGCCCTGAAAACATCTGACATATTGGAAGACAGACTTAACAATTCAATCCCTAATCCTATCCTCAATTCTCATCAAATCACAAAACTGAGAAGGCCCTAATGGCTGTCTAGTCCAGCCCTCTCCATTTTTAGAAATATCTCATTTTATTTAATTGTATATAAATTCAATTAATTAACATATAGTGTATTATTAGCTTCAGAAGTAGAGTTCAGTGATTCATCAGTTGTATGAGCACCCAGTGCTCATTACATCACGTGCCCTCCCTAAAGCCCATCACCCAGTTACCCCTTCTCTCCTCCCCTCCTGCAACCCTCAGTTTATCTCCTATAGTTAAGAGTCTCTTATGGTTTGTCTCCCCTTCTGATTTCACCTTATTTCATTTTTCCCTCCCTTCTCCTATGATCCTCTGTTTTGTTTCTTAAATTCCACATACCAGTGAGATACATGGTAATTGTCTTTCTGATTGACTCATTTTGCTTAGCATAATACCCTTTAGTTCCATCCACATAGTTGCAAATGATAAGACTTCATCTTTTTCGTGGCTGAGTAGTATTCCATTATGTATATATAATATATATGTGATGACTGCAGGCAGGAAGGCTGATCTGAAGGGTCACCCTCAGCATGGCCACCAGTTCTCACATGAGCAGTGGTAGGGCCCCAGTAAATTTGAGTGAGCAGGATCTAAACGAGTTTTAGGGGCATTCATCCAAAGCGTTTTGATTCTGGGGATTGAAACTAAGGTAGTTTATAGTCTAATTTGAATTGATCACTTCCTCTGGGCAACCATTTTTTCTCCCAAGCCTGACTGAACTCCCACCTTGTAACAAAGTCCTACCAAACACCACCATAACCTAGTTACCAAACAGCTCTGAAAACTCATTTGTGCTGCGTCTCATGAAGCCAGATATCTCAGATATCAGAAGATATCTCAGAACCAAAGGAACATCAGGAGGCTCCAGGTCCTAACCTTCAGATACTTTTTTTTAAAGATTTTATTATTTATTTATTTGACAGAGAGAGAGAGATCACAAGTAGACAGAGGCAGGCAGAGAGAGAGAGGAGAAAGCAGGCTCCATGCTGAGCAGAGAGCCCGATGTGGGACTCGATCCCAGGATCCTGGGATCATGACCTGAGCCGAAGGCAGCGGCTTTTAACCCACTGAGCCACCCAGGCGCCCCACCTTCAGATATTTTTTTAAAGATTTTATTTATTTATTTATTTGACAGAGAGAGAGTGAGAGAGAGAGAGATCACAAGTAGGCAGAGGCAGGCAGAGAGAGAGGGGGAAGCAGGCTCCCCGCTGAGCAAAGAGCCCAATGCGGAGCTTGATCCCAGGACCCTGAGATAACGACCTGAACCGAAGGCAGAGGCTTAACGCACTGAGCCACCCAGGAATCCATAACCTTCAGATATTTTTAAAAAACACACATATATATATGTACGATATAAGTCAAATGAAATAAATATGACTCTTCTAAGTTGTCCAATTAAAATAAATTCCACAGAACATCTTAACTTGATACTTACTGATACTGGAACAGGTGAACATTTGAGAGATGTGGGTTCTTATTTCAGGTCTTCTTTTTACTCCTCTACTCTAGCCATATTTGAGCTTCCTTGGCCTCAACATTTTATGGTCCAATAAAGGAGAGATACTTTCTCTCTCATTATAACAACTAAATAATTCCCCAAAATGGGGGAAATCCCACAATGTCACTTTTAAGTCATCAAAAAACAAGCATTAATTCAGGGCAAGTTATTATTTCCAATAACCCTCTGTAGACATAGTATATGGGTAAGCTCTTAAAGTTTTGGTGTGCTTAAGGACAAAACAATTTAAAGGCAACTGAGGGGTCCCTGGATGGTGCAGTCAGCTAAGCGCCTGATTCTTGCTTTCGGCTCAGGTCATGATCTCAGGGCCCTAATCTCAGGGTTGTGAGATAGAGCCCTGCATGGAGCCCCAAGTGGAGCATCCACCCCTCCTCTGGCTCTGCACTCAGCACAGAGTCTCCTTGAGATGCTCTCTCCCTCTCCCTCTGCCCTTCTAGCTCGCGCTCCCTCTCTCTCTCTCAAATAAAAAATTAAATCTTAAAGGCAACTGAAATATTTAAAGAGGTGTACAAAGTAACAAAATGTCTATATAATAATGAGAATACTAAAGACATAGGCTACACTTTATTCAAATTTATTCCATTTTAAGGAACCATACCTATGCTGTCAAGGCTAAAGCTCCCAGATAGCCAATAAAGCAATTTTAAAAATTACTGATATTGCTTAAATGCTGGATAACATTACTGACAAAGTTCTAATTTTATTATTTTATATGATAAAGATTATGACAGTGGAGAATTAACTAGACTCCACACAATATTTACAAGGACAATAAAGTAAGTTCAATGAATGTGTTGACCATGAAAACCACTCCTACTTGTTTTCTTTCTTTCTATATAATGGAAAACTAATTCGCAAGCCTTCCTGTTATTAGGATGGAAGGCTGGGGGATAACACATGGAAAAGAAAAGTAGATATTGCTTGATCTCAGAAAGAAAGTTATATGCTCTTCTAAGTTGGAAAGAATTTCTGAAGTAAGGATGGTTGTAATTTCTTCAAAGCCCTAACCTATGGTATTTCTTTCGTGGCACCCAAGGTAATAAACACTGGAGAAAGTTAAAATTAAGAATCTGTCCCTTTTTTATATTACAAAATAAATCTAATACTAAAGATACAGGGATCTGGTAAGCTGAGATATTCATTTTAAAACTAGATACTTGTATAAAAATGGTATTAGTTGGAAGAGAAAAGAGCTTTTGCTCTGAGCAAACTTATTCCTTCCAAAACACACTCCAAAATAGGGAATACTTTCTACTTTGTTCGGTAGAATTTTCCATCTGAGAAGATCAAGGAAGGTTTAGCTTGCATATACAAATTGAAAGGAACCAGTGCTTCAGCTACTGGCAAGTCCTGTTCTAAAGAAAGTTTCTGCCCAATAGGGGAGAAATAACTTCTGCCCAAAGTTTCTCCCTACTTTTCAATAGGTAGTTAGATCTCCACATCAAAGAGAAAAGAAACTTTAGGTGTTCATTTGAATAATTTGACAACAATATCTATAACCTAAGTATAAGATGTGGATATTTTGCTTTGCTTTTTCTCTTGCAAAACTGGGAATTGAAATAGGAAGACAATTGCTGGAAGACAATAAAAAAGAGGAACCAGTTTTCAATAGTTGTTTTCACTAATTTTTGTAACTAGTATTTTCCCTTCTGTATTTACAACTAATTTACTTTTCAGCATTGTTTGGCCTTTTGAAAACTGGCTGGAAATTAGTAATAGCATCAGAACTCTACCTCCTTTTTGGAAAATAAATTCCAACAAACTATTCTACATTCTAGAAATAGCAAATGTTACAATGAGTGCTGGGATCTCAGAGAGATTCCTCTTTCTGGAGCAATGCAATAAGCCGAGTTTTCCAATGATTAAATGCGGTCATCTACAAAAAAATGATTGCTCAGGGCATAAGATTATACTTCCTTACATCCGGTAAAGAAAGTTCCAAGCAAATCTCCTTCAGACAAACACAGAAGTGAGAAAGGAATGAAGTGTGACCCCATCAGTCCCGCCATTTGCTTCTCCAGCAAAATTGCGTGACCTCGGACGGATGCTGAACAAGCCGTTCCAAGTGAGAGGAACGCCGGGGATCTTTGCCTGTATGGCCAAGACCCTCCCCAGACGCCTAAGAGGGAGGTCCCAATCCCTGTGCTAATCGGGGTCGGTGCTGCCAAGTCCGCTACCGTGACCAAAGAGGCTCCACCGGACAGCCGGCCCCACCGCGAGGCCTTGCCTCTGCGCCTATGGCGCGAGCGTGGGGTGGAGGAGCGCCCAGGCCTCCTCCCGGGCTTGGAATGGATGGGGCCGGGCGTCTCTCCCCCCTCTTTCGGGGGTTGGACCCTTCAGGCGGTCAGGCTGTTTTCCTAAGGAGGCGGAGAGGAAAGGCTCGCCCCAGATCACCGCGCAAGGTGATCTGGGACATTTTCCTGTGGACATTTCAGGCCGCTCCAGTACCTTCTTAGAGGTCGGCTTGCGTCGCGGTGACCTTGGGATAACGCACTCACAGCCACGCCCGGCCACAGAAGCCCTCGCTGAAGTGAATGCACCCACGCGCCTCGGGGCGGGTTCCAGAAGCTACTGGCAAGAGACAGAAGCCGCTGGACAGCTCCTCTGTGGATCCTGTTGGCCCTCTGCCTGGCACTACCACCCCTGGTGCCGAAATCAGAGCGAGGCAGGTGCCCTCAGGACTCTACCAAGCTGCCGTCAAATTCCCAAGGCAGGAAGAGGTTTAGTGATAAAGACATAAATGATGATAAAAGAGAATTCGGAACTCATAATCGTCTGTTAAAGTTTGAGTAACAGACCTCTCACAGTGAGCACCGTACATTAATTCACGCATCATTCATGCTTTCCATGAATACGTAATGGGTGCTTATTATGGAGCAGCTGTGCTCATGGTTGACAAGCATCATTCTAGGCCCTTCCAGGCCCTTCACATACGATCTTCCCCCACGTTTTCAGGAGCACTGCAAAGTGACTGTAAACAGTTTTGAAAGGTCTGTGAAGCTTGGTGACCATCACAAAGAAAGCCAGGGTCATGTGCAGGAAAAGATCGTCCAGTTCACCTTTGTGGTCCCAGGCTCACATTTGGAATCAGACCAAAGTTTTGACGTTTGGGAGAAAATCGACCAAGGTCAAGGATTTGGTGCACCTCAGTCAGTTCTTGGAGCAAGACCAAGAAGACTCCAAACACTATTTTCATCATAATTATTTACTTATTTTTTTTTAAGTTTGGAATGTGTAAAATAATTCCCCTTAGTCAAAGAGTTAAAGACACAGCTGAATAAGCCTGCAGTCAATTTCAGTATTCAATCCTAAGGATAGATACAGAAAATAGATGAGTGTGACTGTAAAAGGTTTTCTGTGTCCCACGGTGAGTAATAAAGTTCTGTATATTATGAAACACAAACAAGAATCCATGCTTATCGAGACAGACGGAAGACTTTTTCCATTAGGAAACTTTTGTAGGTGGAAATGTTGAAATGGTCAGTTGAACTGTCTGGTGAAGTCTAACATTTTCCTTAAGTAAGACACAAGTGACAGGAGGATACAGATGCAATAAACAGTGGGACATTAATTTTTCCTTTGTTAGTCCTAATTTTTCCTTTGCTAATACCGCCCCCAGTTCCGAATTCGCCACGCAACAATGTTAGTTAGCTTTGGCAGTGTTTGGAGACGTCAGGCATAGTATGTAATAGGGCTTCAGAACTCTTTAAGTAAAAGATAGTACGTTCCCCCGGCTTCCGAAGCCGGGCGGGTTGGCAAAAGCTGGTTCAAAGAGGAGACTCACACACCGCCGGCTTGCGGAGCGGCTGCGGCTGCTCCCCGTGCGCCCCCCCCCCCGCCCCCGCCGCAGCCGCGCCCCCTCCTCGAGGTCTGTCGCAGTTCTTCGGGTGTAAGATACAAGAACTTCAAGTTCTGTTTGGAATTCCGTGCGTGAGACTGGCCCGCGGGCACCGCAGGTTTCTCTGGCTCCAGCTGAAACCCGAGGCTTGGAAAGGGAGCGCCGCAGTCTCGGTTCTCCGCTCCGGACGGAAGTGAAAGAGCCCTCCCCACCCCCGAGGACGCCCCGCACCCTGCGCGGGTACCCCCGGGAAGCAGCCGCGCGGTGGCGCAGTGCCCCGAGCTGCCCTCTAGGCGGCGCTTCAGGCACTAACTCGGCCTTCAAACCCAAGTCCACGCCTCATCCAGAGAGAACTGGGTCGGGTCGCGAGGAAGAACGTGGCGGGGTTTTGCTGTTTTTGTTTTTGTTTAGGGGGATTTTTCCTTGGAGGGCCTCCTGCTGCCTGGAGGAGGCGGGGGAAGGGCATCGCTCCCTGGAGTCCTGCAGGACTGAGCCGCAGCTGGGCCGAGGCAGGCGACAGGTGTGTGTCCCCGAACCCTGGAGCGCGGGGAGGCGTTTGGGAGCGAGAGCAGACGCCGCGAGGCGAATCCGTCGGGAAGAATCGTCTCCCGTTGAGCCTCTCCGGGTGTGTTAGTGGCGCTGTCGGTCGGCCGGCGCTGCGGGAGCCGGAGGTGCAAGAACCGGACCGACGTCGACCCGGTAGACGCGCACGCCATCCAGCGCCGCCCTGCTCCGCTTTCAGCCGGGAAGGACGTCCTCGGTTCGGCGCAGTACTTCGCGTCTGGATTGGTTCCCTAGTGGCAGCCTCCAAAGGAAGCGCCGTGTAGCCGTCACATCCCTATTCTCAGCTTTTAGAGCGATAACCAGTGCACAGAAACGCTCGAGAAAATAACGGTTCATTCATTTAACAGGTGTTTGTTGATTGCTCATGATGTGCCAGGCACGGACGCTGACTTGAACCACGCGGACCAGGCACCTGGCCTCAACACGCCGGAATTTACAGTTAGTTGAATGAATGAAGAAAGAATTAGGCATCAAGAACAGCTGTAGAAAAGAAGATGGCACCTCTGGGCCACCTTTCTATAGGTCACCTCAAAAAGGACAGGACGGGAAAACGGGGTCCGGGACATAGAACTAGAACCACCCCCTCCCTCTTCCTTGTATTTCCAGGGTGGAGGGAATAAGGTAAAGCATGACAGGAGGGATGTCCTGCAGTGATCAGCTCTGCATTCTGTGGGCAAATTACCTACTTTCTTATGGTATTAAATGCTCTGGTCTGAATGTTTGTGTCCGTTCTCGCTTCGGCAGCACATATACTAAAATTGAATGTTTGTGTCCCCTCCAAATTAATAAGTTGCAACCTAATGTCCAGTGTGATGGTATGAGGAGGCGGGGCCTTAAGGAGGTGCTTATGTCACCAGAATGGCCCCCTCATGAATGGGATTAGTGCTCTTATAAGAGACCCCATAGGGATCCCTTCCCCTTCTGCCACAGTGAGGACACAAGGTAGAGACAAGCTGCCCTCTGTGAACCAGGAAGTAGGGGCTCACCAGAGAGCTGTCTATCTGTGTCATGATCTTGGACTTCCCAGCCTCCAGAACTGTGAGAAATAAATGTTTACTGTTATTAAGCCTCCCCAGTGTATGGCATTTTGTTATAACATTCTGAGTGGACTAAAATGGTCTATATATATACTAGGGAGAGAGGTCTGTCTTTAAGGTCTAAATGTAATTTGCCAGTCTACTCTCATGACGTTAAGACAGAGACCATAAATAAGGAAATAAGGGACAATAAAGAGAATAAGGGAATAAATAAGAAAGGGAATGAGGAGAAAGGAGTTCAACTCAAGGATTAAAAACAAACAAAGAGAATGGTGGGGTTAACACTAGGTCCACGTTCCCTTAGGAAGAAACTGTAAGTTTAAGTTTACAAATTCCTCACTGTTTTAACATAGATCAAGGACTGATAATTAAAGGAATTAGAATCACAAAATAAGTAGGTCCTCACCCCTATCACCTCCCTGGGAAGTGGAAGTCTTGATAATACTTGTTACTCCAGGGCACCTGGGTAGCTCTGTTGGTTTAACATCTGCCTTTGGCTCAGGTCATGACCCCTGGGGCCTGAGATCCAGTCCCACCACCCTCTCTTCACTGCTCGATATCTCTGTCTTTCTCTCTCTCTCAAATAAATAAATAAGTTCTTTAAAAAACAAACAAACAACACTAGTTACTCCAATTCTTTTTAAGCTACTTTATCCTCTGGCAATGAAATGATCCGCTGGGATGGTGTTCTGTGCTTAGATCTTATTGTAAAGGTGACTAAGTAATGACACAGAGAGGTCAATGCCATTGAAAGAAAATCAACGTTACTCACAGTTCCCCTGGAAACAAGAGGCACAGCTCACCATATAAGGCCACAGGAGGAACACCAGGTTATGGTCAGGAAGAAAAGACAGGAGCAAGCAGTATGTTTAGGCGAGAATCTTTATTTGGGTTCCTGTGGGAAAGGTAAGTTAGGGCAGGGTGAGCAGTTTTAAGTTTGGCTAGTTTGGATAATTTCCTCGGATTTGGAGCTGTATGGGTGGTCCCTAATTGCCTGGCCCTTGGTCCTGGGATGCTGGAGGCAGAGGAATATCGCCGCCTGGGGTATAAGAGCTAGATAAAGGAGCTCCTGCTCTGGATTGGTTGGTTTGCATATCAAAGACATGCCCAGAGCTGGAAGCTTCGCAATCTCTACAAATTGGCTAGCCCTGATAACGGCAGTTGCTCCCCAGCCAGAAGGATTTTTTAAGATGTCAAAACAGGGTAATAGAAAATAAGAAATATGATGAATACAGCCTGAGGTAAGAGAAAGGAACAGAAATTTCTTGTGTTCTTCGGACAGAATGCCCCTGAGAGTCTAACCTCTGGTGAGCAACATTCTTTTCTTTAGCTCTAGAAAATGACTTTGGAAAAGCAGTTGATTCGTTTGGATGGAGGGGTGATGGAATCGAGTGAAAAAGCCAGAAAAACAGAAGTAGGATCCAAGGAAAGAATGAAGTCATCAGGTGGACTTGTGGTGGGATATTGAGGTAGGTTTATACCATCATCAAGTCTGTGTAGTAGGATTGAGCTGGTTTTTCCAAAGGAGTGGTTCCCTGTCGAATGGGCTTCTTTGAATTTGGAATCTGAGTCTGTAAAGCCTTTCAGTTATTCAACAAATCTCATTTTCCCAAGAACTTCTCTGTATATGACCCCAACATTGGGAAGTAGGCCCAGCAGGTATTATTATTCTGATTTTAAAACTGAGTCTCAGATAAATTAAGTCATTTGTCCAAGGCTCTGTGATTAGTTCATAGAAGAACGCTTGTTAGTGTCTTGGCCTGCTGCATAGCTCAGTATACTGTGTGCCATTCCTAAACAATATATTTATATTTCAGCAAGCACATTTTAAAAAAAATGTAAATCAATGCACATTCATTGAGGGATTGCTAGTAATTAAGTGCTTCATACAGTGTGAAGGCCTTTGGGAGTGTGATTTTTACTGGTCCTTAATTTATTCAGTGCGGACACATAGCTGGTTTGTTCCTTCTTAGCAGTATCAGTAGGACACAAAAGTCATACACACTCCAAGTACACACACTGGTTTTCATCTTGGCCCTGCCGTATTATATATGTGGGTCTGGCTCTTCACTTAACCTTTCTGCCCAAGTTTTGTTATCTATAAAAGGAGCATACTATCTACTTAACAGACTTGTTAATAGGACTAAATAAAACTTGCCGCTATTGTTAACTATCATAACATTTCAGGTGGCCAAATTCAATTTCACATAGATAAAAGGTCAACAGTTGATCCCCCAGCAACTGAATAAGGATCTCTGTAATCAATAATGTGAATTTGAAAGAGAACTCATAATAAAAATGTTTCAAATCATTATTATACTTATCATTTGTAAGGAGAGATAGCATCAGAGCAGTAACTCACCAAAGTCAAGTGTTTTCCATTACAGTTTGACTGAACCATGGTTTTCAAATTAAACTTTTTTTTTTTAAGATTCTATCTATTTATTTGACAGAGAGAGAGAGATCACAAGCAGGCAGAAGGGGTGGGAGAAGCAGGCTCCCTGTTGAGCAGAGGGCCCGATGTAGGGCTTGATCCTAGGACCCTGAGATCATGACCTGAGCCGAAGGCAGAGGCTCAACCCACTGAGCCACCCAGGTGCCCCCAAATTAAACTTTTAAGTGAGCTTATCTAAGGCAATTCCCTTACTGACCTTGGGTAGGGATTCTCTTGCCTCCAGTGTTGCTATTAATCACCTCTAGTTAAATAATTAGTCCCATAAGACCATTTGAAGCCTTTCATTATGTGCTATATTTCTTGATATCCCTCCTCCTATCACATCAGAAAAAGAGAAAAGAAGAGAAGAAAACTATGATAATGTTTCTCAACCTTGGCACTATTGGGCTGGATAATCATGGATGTGGGGGGACGTCCTGTGTATTGTAGAATGTTTAGCAACATCCCTGGCCTCCAACCAATAGATGCCTAGAGTGCCCACCCCACTGCTGAAAAAAGAAGGTCTTCAGAGAATCCCAAATGTTCTGTCAAAATAATCCCCAGTTAAGAACCACTGACAGGGCGCCTGGGTGGCTCAGTGGTTTAAGCTGCTGCCTTCGGCTCAGGTCATGATCTCGGGATCCTGGGATCGAGTCCCGCATCGGGCTCTCTGCTTGGCAGGGAGCCTGCTTCCTTCTCACTCTCTCTGCCTACCTCTCTGCCTACTTGTGATTTCTCTCTGTCAAATAAATAAATAAAATCTTTAAAAAAAAAAAAAAAAAAAAGAACCACTGACATACAGATACAATAATGAGCAGCAACAGAAAAGGGAGTGATTTTCCCTCCTCCAAATACTTCAGTTTAAGACCAGGGACGACCTTGTCCAGAACCTCTCAGTGGATTTTTCTTCTATGGCATTGGCCAGGATTGCACATGCCCATGCCTCAACCAACCACATGCAAGGCAAAAGGGAGTCAGCAGAGTCAGTCAAGTGAGATACTGCTCTAGTATCTGAAATTTAGAGTATATATCATTTAGAGTATATATAATTCAGGGCCTGCAATTTAGAGTATATACAATTTTTACAATAAACATTTTCAGAAAAAAATTACAAAAACATTACAAAGATAGTACAGAAAATTTCTGTATATCCTTTACCCAGTTCTCTCTCAATAATATTAGCATCTCATATAACTAAGGTACAACTTGTCAAAATTAAGAGGCTCATACTGGTACGTTACTAATAACTAAATTCCACCCTTTATTTAGATTTTTCCCACTAATGCTCTTTTTCTGTTCCAGGATCCCACCCAGGATATCACATTATATTTAGTTATCAAGTCTCCCCAGTTCTCTCTGGTGGGTGACAGTTTATCAGTCTCTCCTTGTTTTCGAAGACCTTGGCAGCTTGAGGAATACTAGTCAAGTGTTCCATAGAACATCTCTCAATTTGAGTATGATGCTTTTTCTCATGACCAGTTATGGGGTTATAGGCCTTTGGAAGGAAGACCAGGAGGTAAAGTGCTCTTCTCGTAACATTATGTCTGGCATATATACTATCAACATGACTTATCACCGCTGTTGTTAATTTTTATATTTAGTGAAAGTTGTGTTCTCCACGTATCTCCTTTACAAAGTTACTATTTTTCTCTTTCCATAATCCATTCCTTTGAAGCAAGCCACTAATTTCAGCACATACTCAAGGGGAGAGGGATTAAGTTCCATCTCATGGTGGGGGGTAATATTTACATATATTGTTTGGAATTCTTCAGTAAAAAAGTTTTATCTTTTTTATCCATTTATTTATTCAATTATATATCAATGTGAATTCAAAGAAATGTACTTTGTTATGTGTGTTATAATTGCTCATGTTGTTTCAGCTTAGGCTATTGACTCCTGTGTTCTTTTTTTTTTAAAGATTTTATTTATTTATTTGACAGAGAGAGATCACAAGTAGGCAGAGAGGCAAGCAGAGAGAGTGAGAGGGAAGCAGGCTCCCTGCCGAGCAGAGAGCCCGATGCGGGACTCGATCCCAGGACCCTGAGATCATGACCTGAGCCGAAGGCAGTGGCCTAAATCACTGAGCCACCCAGGCGCCCCTCCTGTGTTCTGATATAGTCCCACTCTTTTGTTTTTGGAGACCTTCCTTTCTCCCTCATTGGTAGTATGAGCTAGGACCACCTTGTATTTTCTCTGCTCAGTCTTAGAATTAGCCATTTCTCCAAGGATCCTGTTGGAGTGCGGTATTTACAAACCAAGATTTGGGTGTGAGTATGCTCATTACAATTGGGTATCAGTGCTTTCAACTCCTATAAGGAGATGAAACTAAAAAATAGATGTTATATTATATACATGTATATGAATACTAATGCATCTATACAAACTTATGTATACCTATGCCATACCTATCTGTATATATACATGAGCAGAGCTAGTTCTGTAATCTCTAATTCTAATCTACCACAGAGTTCATTCTTGTCTTTCTTTCCTTGATGATTTGTAATTTCCTTCTCTGATGATGAGAAACCTGGCTCCCATTATGAATTATCCATTTACTTATGTGTTCAACCTCAGCATGCATATTCAGAATTATTAATCTATACTCCTGTGAGAAACCATTTAAAAACCAAAGTACAATGTTTATGTACAGTTCTTTCTGTTTTTAGCCTTTCAGTTTCCGGTGGAATACATTTTTTTTTTAAAGATTTTTTATTTATTTATTTGACAGAGAGAGAGATCACAAGTAGGCAGAGAGGCAGGCAGAGAGAGAGGAGGAAGCAGGCTCCCCGCGGAGCAGAGAGCCTGACGCGGGGCTCCATCCCAGGACCCTGAGATCATGACCTGAGCCGAAGGCAGGGGCTTAATCCACTGAGCCACCCAGGCGCCCCTGGAATACATTTTTAAATCAAAATGTTTATAGAAAAAAAAAATGTTTACAGAGAAAGAGATCCCACAAAATTTTTTGCTCAAAGCCTCACACCCTAGCAGTGGCCCTGGTCTCTTTTCCATTAATTCTATTATTATTTTAATGCTTGGTGCATATTCTCCCACATTTTTCTTCTTGATCAAATATAATAAGTACACAAGGATATAGATACTGTATAGGTGTATTTGTTCTACAGAAGACATTTGGCCTGGGGTTAGAGTTTGAGAAAAGGAATGTTTTAGAAGCAACCCAAGCACTTCTAAGGCACAGTCATGGTTAAGGATCACCACTCTAAGCCAATCATGGTCATTCTAATTAAGGCTACCTCTAGATAATACTTTTTGTGTGTAACCTTTACCTACGTAGACAAGCAAACAGAAGAAATAAGTAGAAAATGAAGTAAAGTGGAACTGAAGTGGAAAGCTTGTGATGTAGACAAAAGCTGAAGAGCATACAGACAAAGTTACAGGGAACAGAGATGATGAAGGAGACACAGAGTGGGGAGACTGTATGGGCCAGTTGGGAACAAGAAAACAGAAAACACACAGAGAGAAATAAGCCTCAGTTCAGGACAGTTTTCTAGGTACAATTATAATGTCAATCATGTTTCTTTATAGTGAACTGTAAATTTCTGAAACTTTAGCAACCAAAAGAGTCTAATTAAAATATATAGATTTGGGGCGCCTGGGTGGCTCGGTGGATTAAAGCCTCTGCCTTCGACTCAGGTCATGATCCCAGGGTCCTGGGATCGAGTCCCGCATCGGGCTCTCTGCTCAGTGGGGAGCCTGCTTCCTCCTCTCTCTCTGCCTGCCTCTCTGCCTACTTGTGATCTCTGTCAAATAAATAAATAAAATATTTAAAAAAAATAAAATATATAGATTTAAGTAAGAGTGAATGAAAAGAAGGAAGGGAATTGGCAAGCGTTGCAGGGATAAAGGATTGTAATGGAAGAAGAGAACATTCGGTTCATAGCCAGATGGTAAGATCTATTCTGAGTTTGGGTTTGAAGAGAAAAATATAGTAAAGTCATATTTCAGTCATTTGAGACAGATGGACTTCCTTAAGTCTTGGGGATCTGACTCTCATTCTTGCAGACTCAGAAACCCGAGCTTACCATACCTAGATCATCTCTTAGGTGTGGACACACAATAATCCATCCTGGAGAAATTAATATGTTAAAAACCTAATATAAATTTATTGGTTTATATGGACAATTAATAATTGACAAATTGATTGGGTATTTTTGTTTGCTCTTGAGAGCATTATATTTCCATAGGCAAATCCATGTGAAAAGCCAAATTACTATTGGGAGATTGCTTGGTAAGTATACAATTTAGATCAATAGGAGTTATTTGGAGTTAGTGCTATCAAGTTACAACACTCATATGTACCCACTTCTAAGAACATACTTGCTGAAGAGCCTCGATACTTAAGCCTTTGAGCCAGAGCCACTGAAGGTACTGCAGAAGTCAGAATAATGCACCCCACCCCCTGTAGCCAAAGATATCTCAAAACTTAATACCCAGAACCTGTAAATATGTTAGGTTAAATGGCAAAAAAGAATTAATATTGCAGATGGAATTAAGGTTGCTAATTGGTTGAATTTAAAATAGATTATTCTAGGGGCGCCTGGGTGGCTCAGTGGGTTAAGCCTCTGCCTTCGGCTCAGGTCATGATCCCAGGGTCCTGGGATCGAGCCCCAAATCAGGCTTTCTGCTTGGTGGGGAGCGTGCTTCCCCCTCTCTCTCTCTCTCTGCCTGCCTCTCTGCCTACTTGTGATCTCTCTCTCTGTGTCAAATAAAATACAATAAAATCTTAAAAAAAAAGATTATTCTAGATTATTCAGGTGGGTCCAATGTAATAAACACAAGCTTTAAGTATAGGAAAGAGGCAGAAGAGTTAATGTTAAAGTGGTGGTTTGTGAGCGTTAATGGCATTATTTGCTTTGAAAATGAAAGGGGCCATGAGCCAAGGAATGTGGGCAGCCTCTGCAAGTTGGAAAAGGCAAGAAAAACATATTCTCCACTAGAGCTTTTAGAAAGGACCACAGCCCTGATGACTCCTTGATTTTAGCTCAGTGAGACCCACCCGTTTAGGACTTCTGAGCTCTAGGATTATGAGATTTAAAAATTGTGTTGTTTTAAGCCACTGTTCATAGCAACAATAGGAAAATCATATACTCTGTTAATTTGACCTTTCTGATTACCATTTATATGTTCCATACATTTTCCTTTCTTGTTTAAGCAAAGTAATGTAATTACTTAGCGTTAACTTTTAGTTGCAATCACAATCCTGACAGGCATCCCCAGGTGGATCACCGTGACCGGACTGAAGTTTTTACCTATTATTTGGATTTCTTTTTTGTTCTGGGGAATCTTCTTAGAAATGGGCCATTTTTGGGTCCCGGGGCTTTTCAGGCAATAAGAATATTAGGCTCTGGTTCTCAGGTTTCTTTATGATATACACTGTGTTTTCTCAAAGGCCATTCTAGACTCCCTGAAACCAGAAAGTGAATTCTGGAATCCCTAAACTGTTTGGGGATTCTAGTCCTAGAGGTATACAGGGCAGAACAAATGCCTCATGGCATACATAAACTGGCACATTGTAAATCAGCATACTTGATTATTTTTCTCTGTGGAGTGCAGAAGAATTAAAGTATCAAGGACTAGAATTAAGAGGCAGAGTACATATTTGTATCAAGATAGCACTATTTTCCTTGTCTCTGAAAACAGAGTTCTTTATAGTCCAGATTGCAGAATCTAAACTTGTTTTAAATAATAAAAGCTAAAAGTAAAAAAAAGTAAAATGTAAGAGTTATTGAGCTCTTACCGTGTACTAGGCACTATTCCAATTTCATTTAAGGTTCATTTAAACCTCTCCAGAACTCTATGGCTTAGGAATTATGATCATCCCTGTTTTACAAATGACGAAACTGAGGTTCAGTGTGATTAAGTAGTTTGATCAAGTTTACTGGCTTAGACAGAATGGAATTCATATGTGGAAGTTCTGATACCCAGGGGTATTTAGAAATGGGGCCTTTGGGAGTCAGAATAAGTTTAGATGAGATCATAAAGCTATGGCCCTCATGATAGTGTCCTTATTGTCTCTCTCTGCACCACGTGAGGACTCAATGAGAAGATACCCATCTGCAAGCCAAGAAGACAGTTCTCTCCAGGGATCAAATCTGCTGACATGTTGATCTTGGACTTCCCAGTATCCAGAACTGTGAGAAATAAATGTCTGTTGTTTGGGCCACCCAGTGTGTGTGGTATTGTTACAGCAGTCTAAACTAAGACGGTTACACAACTAGTAAGTGGCAGAGCTGTTACCTGACCTTGATCAGTCTAATTTGGAGACTGAGTTCTTTTCTTTTTTAAAGATTTTATTTATTTGACAGAGAGAGACACAGTGAGAGAGGGTTCACAAGGGGGGTGGGAGAGGGAGAAGCAGGCTTCCCACTGAACAAAGAGCCCAATGCTGGGCTTCGTCCCAGGACCCTGAGACCATGACCTGAGCTGAAGGCAGATGCTTAACGACTGAGCCACCCAGGTGCCCCAGAGACTGAGTTCTTAACTAGTATCTTTTACCATAAGTTAGCAGTTTACTCATCTTAGACAAATACATGTATCCAGAAATTAAAATAAAGGGATGCATAGTGAATGACTAAATAGAGGAAAGGACATTTCCACAATAAAGACTATTAGTACCAAGGCAAATTACAAGAATACTTTAATTAAAAGTGAGAAGATGTGGATGCCTGGAAGGCTCAGTCGGTTAAGAGTCTGTCTTCGGCTCAGGGTCATGATCCCAGGGTCCTGGGTAGAATCCCTTATGAGGCTCCTTGCTCAGTTGGGAGCCTGCTTCTTCCTCTGCCGGCCTCGCTCTCTCTCCTTCTCTCTCTCTGTCTGACAAATAAAAATAAAAAAAAAAAAAAAGTGAGAAGATGGTCTCCAAAAATAGTGTTTGGGAAGAGAAACTTCTACTACAAGCCTGAAATAATGTGTTTATAGTAGTTTAATCATTATAGTTTTATCATGAAAAGCTCACAGCACTGGGAATCAGAACTAGATTCTTGCTGTTTTGCCACTAACCAGCTAAGTAAGCTTGATAAAGCCACTACATTTCTAGGCTCTAGCTTCTGAGAATAGCATCCATACTTCTGAAGGCATTGTAGGAAAAAGAATAAAGGGGCACCTGGGTGGCTCAGTCGTTAAGTGTCTGCCTTCAGCTCGGGTCATGATCCCAGGTGGAATCGAGCCCCATGTTGGGCTCCCCTCTCCCACTCCCCCTGCTTGTGTTCCTTCTCTCTCTATCAAATAAATAAATAAAATCTTTTTAAAAAAAGGAATAAAAACTTTTTTTTTTATCCACAGGAGAATCAATATTAGCATCAAGAATTTATTGATCATATACCTATTTGAAAAGTACAAGGTACATAAAAAATTAGAAGGGACAAGACTGATTAATTCCAGTAAGTGATTAAGTTAAGCAAGTGACTGAGTACTGAGGACTGAGAAATAATACTAAAATTATAAAGCAAAGTTAAAAAAAAACTATCAGTAAAATTAAGCCTACATGACTCATCTTCGTTTGCATCCAGGTAAAGTGGGATTTCTAGGCATTTTAAGAGCTTTTATAAATTGCTCTGTCTCATCAGAGATACCCTTAAATTAAATTGGCTTTTGGCTCAAGTCAGTTCAATTCAATCTACATTTACAGGGCATCTTCAGAGATGATTTGCCCTGAAACTAATGAAGCCTGAGCTTCATTCAGGACTTGAACAGCCACTGGGAGTGCCAGAGCTGCTAGGAATATGAAGTTCTGGTGGGAAGCAGAAACCAGGTTGCAGACAGAAAGCATTTCTATGTAACATTTTTGGTAAATTGCCTAAAAATATCCACAGAAGAAAGGGACCTGATCTCCAGGGCCTTAGCCATTTGTTTGATTTCTTTCTTTTTTTTTTTTTTTAAAGATTTTATTTATTTATTTGACAGAGAGATCACAAGTAGGCAGAGAGGCAGGTAGGGGGTGGGGCGGGGAGGGGAGAGCAGGCTCCCTGCTGAGCAGAGAGCCCCATGTGGGACTCGATCCCAGGACACTGAGATCATGACCTGAGCCGAAGGCAGCAGCTTAACCCACTGAGCCACCCAGGCGCCCCATATGTTTGATTTCTATTTTGCATTCTAATACTCAGTTTTTGACCTCTGTCCGTAACACTACATTCTTTCTCTTTAAGCACCTTGCCCTCCATTTATACATCACTTCCAAATACCAGTATCTTCTGTGCTTACCACGTGTTATGCCTTGAACTGACAGAGATACAAAGATGGAGCTCACAGTTTGGTAGGAAGAGTGCCGAATTAGACATAAAACAGTGCTAGTCTAGTGGTAGAAACACAGTGTAATAGGGGCACATGAACAAAATATTTAATACTAATTTGTGTCCTTATCTTTTGAAAGATATTAAACTGCCAAAGCCTCTGGGAGTTGGAATTCTGAACCTCTGTGAAGTAGTCTGTGGCCTGGTGTTTCTTAAGCTACCACTTTTCAAACTTTTTTGACAGTGATCTGGAGTGTGGCAGACGTAAGTGTTCATCAAACGTACTACGTGTTCCCCTGCCTTTCTCAGCCTCCCTTGCAGTTAAGGTAGATCATGCACCTATTCTGGTCAATGGGTCAGGAGAGGGAGGGATTGTACTGTTTCTGGTTCAAGTCTCTTAACACTGATTAAGAGCCACTGAGAGTCCTCTGTGCTCTCTTTAGAAAGATTTTTAAGCCTAGAAGCAAGGAACCAAGAGGCAATAGTTGAAAGATGAAAATATGCTAGATCCTTAAAGATCTGGAGGACAACCACCAAGGTCAATCTACTCCACATCAGACTTTATGGTAGTGACATGTGACATATAAAATATTTTTATGTTAAATCACTGACATGCATTTCACATCTGGACCCAGTGTGTATGCGTGTGTATGTATGGGACAAAAATTTAAAATAATACTACTGTAATACTTGCTGTTTCTGACATGGTTATATTTTCATTCAGGAAAATGCTCATCAGACTTACAATGTCACTACACCGATATTGGTCTCCACCCACAATGTGAAAAATAATGTTTTTAAGGGGCGCATGGGTGGCTCAGTGGGTTAAAGCCTCTGCCTTCAGCTCAGGTCATGATCCCAGGGTCCTGGGGACCAAGCCCCATATCCCACTCTCTGCTCAGCAGGGAGCCTGCTTCTTCCTCTCTGCCTGCCTCTCTGCCTTCTCGTGATCTCTGTCAAATAAATAAATAAAATCTTAAAAAAAAATAATGTTTCAAAAGTTTTTCTCTAATTTTACCTTTTTAAAAATTTCAGTATAATTAACATACAGTATTATATTAGTCTCACGTGTACAACAGAATGATTGAACAATTCCATACATTACTCAGTGCTGATCACTGATATGTGTACTCTGAATCCTCTTCACCTTTTTAACCCATCACCACTCACCTCCTCTCTGGCAACCACCAGTTCTCTATGCTTAAGAATCTGGTTTTTTGTCTCTTTTCTTTCTTTCTCCATTTGTTTTGTTTCTTAAATTGCATGTGAATGAAATCATATCCCATTTTCTTTCTCTGACTTATTTCGCTTAGCTGAAAAATAATGTAGTAAGCTGCTCAGAACATTGGTCTATGAACAGCTTTCAGGTGTATCCACTTATTTAGAATAGTAAGATTTACAATAAATGCAATGTCACAATGATAATAAAAATGGGAAATACAGAGTATTTCATCTTGTAAAATTAAATTATTGCATTTTGGCTTTATGTTTCTATTTGGCATCTATATGTGAATAAACATACATACATACATACGTAATAAAGAAAATTTTTTTTCACTGTTCTGCAAAACCGGTAGTCTCTGGCACTGAAACGTATTGCTGCTCTAAAATTTGCATTCCAAAAAATAAAAATAAAAATAATAAAATAAAATTTGCATTCCAATCCTAAAGGACTCCATTAAGGAAGTATTCGGCTTGGTGCAGGCAAATTTTGGTAGATCCTTGAGGACAAAATAAGCTTTATTCCTCTTCTCAATAACAGGAGAAATAACTGAAGTCAGGATATCTTATCCTTTAACGAAGTGCCATAGCGGCGGCCTGTAAAATGAAGCAACAAGATCCCACACAGGCCTAGCTCTCCTCCCCACCCGCTGAATGGATGTAGCTCACAGAAAACAGCTCGCGAGCTCTAGGCCGGAACCGGTATGAAACTCTCGCGAGAGCCTCCCGACCGCCGGGAGCCTTCTGTGAGCATTAGTTCCCGCCCCATCAGTGCGCCCACAGGCTGTCTGCTCCCCGCCGGCTGGCTTCCTCTGCTACTGCGGGGCGGGCCGGAACTTTTATCCATAGGAACGGGATTACACTGTAGAGTGTTGCCGGCCGGCGTCAAGGAGAATAGAGTGCCATCCTCTTCCTCTCACCGTAGCCGCCGCGGAGCGGAGCCGAGCAGATCAGATCCAGGAGCGCGGTTACCGGGCGGGCTGGGTCTATGGTCGCTCCGCGGGCCGCTCCGCCGGCTGGTGCTTTTTTATCAGGGCAAGCTGTGTTCCATGGCAGGGAACTTTTGGCAGAGCTCCCATTAGTAAGTGATCTTCCGCCTCGTCGCCCGGGGCTTGCTCTTGGGAGTCGGTGAGGACGGGGCCTGCGACTCGCTTTGGCCGGGATTCCGGCCCCTGTCCCAAGCGCCGCGGGGTCTCCCGGGAGGCGGCCGTGGCCGGAAGCGGGATGCACTTTTCTCTGGCGACTCCCCTCTCCCCGCCCCCTGGCAGCATTTCGGGGGTGGGGGGGACTATCTGTGAGCGGGGAAGGTCAGGGGCTAAGGAGGTTCGGTCTCCGGCGAGGGAAGGAGTTTAACTTCCAATCCTTGGATAATCTAGGCCTGGAAGCGGGGTGGCGTGGGCTGAGGTGGGATGGGGTGGGATGGGCCCAGGTATAGAAGTGTGGCACAGTTCCAGACTGTGAGGCCGGCTCCTCGGGACAGTTGGGGTTCGCATTTGCCTGGGCTCTCTCCCGTTGCCGGCCTTGTAGTCTTTTGTCATTGACCTTCTCTCTTGAGTGGATTTAATTTTATTCCGAAGAGAGAGTCCAGAGTCAGTCTTGTGTCTGCTCTCTACCCGCTTCTTGCCATTACCTTATGCCTAGATGGAGTTGTATTATTGGTTAGGTGTAGGGCAGGTGCTCTCAAATTATCCATTTCATTAGTCTGTGCCTTATATTTTAGGCATGTATTTTCCTGTGACTTCGCCAATTTCTTGAACCTATTTCATGAGTTTTTGTTTTTGTTAGTGACCATGGAAGAAATAGAGCAATATTAAAAATATGTAAATACATATATCCCATAAATACATTTGTTTAGGCCGAAAGGTGGGTGATGCGACTAACTGAACTTTGACCAGGCTTTCCGCTGTACGGTTGAAAGATGAACAGAACCTGATACTGTTATATTGTAGTGTAAATATGTCTGAATGCCAAGAGAGCATTAGTAACTGTAAGTTAAACTTTGATTCTGTGAAGATGATGGATTCCTATTCATTCTGTTTTTAGTCCTTTGTAAGAGAAGAAAACAGTGGGGCTGGAAACCTATTTTCAGAAAAGCTGGTTTGCCCCTTGCTGTAAATGATTCTGTGGAGATGAAATTCTATAGAAGCCCTACTTCTGGTCATATTTTTATTTGGCACTGTTTTGTTGAGTGTAATACTTGCTTGGGCAAAATTAAAATATAGAAAATTTAGTGGAGAAGGGGTAGTATTTTGGTAAACTTTGAAAGAAGGTGAAAGATTTGACAGGTAGCTAGGTGTTAGTTATCAGAAGTTACAACCATTTTTCAACTTAAAAAAAAAAAAGAACCTACCTGCCTTTTGATAAATGGTCTCATTATGCTTCCATTTATTTTTGGCATAATGAGACCATTTATCAGAGGGGGAGCAGGATCTATAATACTTGTTTTTTTCACTTTTTAAACATAAAATTGTTATACTGTTAAGTGTGCTTTTTTGAAAGCGTCCTTGCCTTACAGTTCAAATAGTCCTGGAGAAAGGGGCTGAGATCTCTTGAGGATCATGAAGTGCCTGATCTGCAAAAAGTTACAAGTGAGAAAGACAAGGCAGTCAATTCTGGAAAAACATACCAACAAAAAGATTACAAAAATCATTGTTCTAGGTGATTTTGGTAAAAGAGGAAAATTGACGTGAACTATGTTGTATATCATGGCTTGAAGATGCACATTTTAACATTTCTGAAATGGGCATGACAGTTTTTTCTTAGTAGAGTTCCTATTTATAAGTATTCTTGGTTTAACCTCCATGCTATATGCTGTGAGGAAAAACTTGAACATTTGCGAAATTTATTGTTTTAAAAACCTTAAATGACTGTGAGGATGGAATTAATGATAATGCCAGAGCATAGTGAATCACAGTATTTTCTAGAAAGTTGAAGTAGAGCACAACACATTCTTCGACCTTACTACAGTAAAAGTGGAAGGGCACTAAATACTAGGGGTTGACTGAATTACTGAAGAGATAACAGAAATAAAAAAGTACAAAATCAGTTCTGGGTATTTTATTGTATCAAAGAGGAAACTGAAAATACAGTTACATAATATCAAGGAAATAACCTGATGAGATCAATATATATCCATACCTATGGGATGTAGCCAAAGCCAGTTATAAACTAACGTTCAGAATAACTGAGAGAATAAAAATAAGTCAAAATAGTCTATTTAAGAATACTGAAAAGGAAACGGTGAAATAAATCCAAGGGGGAAAAAAAGACTTAAAAAGGTAACACTGATATTAACATATTAAAAGGAAAAATAGTCAAATTATAAGTGCTGATTCTTTGGAAGGGAAAATCAAAACAGTAGACTGAACTGTTGAATCAAAGTTGAACAAAGAAAAGAGGGATGATACAAAGATAAAAAATGAGGAATGAGAAAGTAAGTAAAGCCGGACGTACCTTTGGGTCATCTCCAGTCTAGTAGATTTGAAAGCCAAAGCAGGGGTGCCTAAGTGGCTCAGTGGTTTAAGCCTCTGCCTTCAGCTCAGGTCACGGTCTCAGGGTCCTGGGATGAGGCCCCACATCGGGCTTTCTGTTCACTGGGGAACCTGCTTCCCCCTCTCTCTCTGCCTGCCTCTCTGCCTACTTGTGATCTCTCTCTCTCTCTCTCAAATAAATTAAAAATAATAATAATAATAAAATCTTAAAAAGCCAAAGCAAATTAAGGTTCTACCCCTTAAAAAATGCTCTGGCCTACATTATGTCATGGGTAAATGTTTTCGCATTTTCAAGAGGATCTACTGAAATTATTCCAGTTCACACAGAAAGAAAGCTTTCCAGTTCTTTCTTTGAAGCTACAAGAACACTGATAAAAATATAATAAAGGTAGCACTAAAAACAGTCTCAGTTTTAAAAAAAAAAAAAAAAAAAAAAGTCTCAGTTTTGAATATTGATGCAAATGTAAATTATTAACAAGTAGAGTCTAACATTACATTAGAAATATAAAAAATGATAGTCATTTTATTGTAAAAATACAGTCAGTATTAGGAAATCTATTAATGAACAATGAAGGCATCAAAAGAAGCCTATTGGGGCGCCTGGGTGGCTCAGTGGGTTAAAGCCTCTGCCTTCGGCTCAGGTCATGATCCCAGGGTTCTGGGATCGAGCCCCACATCGGGCTTTCTGCTCCGAAGGGAGCCTGCTTCCTCCTCTCTCTCTGCCTGCCTCTCTGCATAGTTGTGATTTCTTTCTGTCAAATAAATAAAATATTTTAAAAAAAGAGGTCTATTAATCTATTCTTGACTAAAAGAAGTATGTTGCTTTCTTAACATGGTAAGAACATCAAAACATGAATAAGAGATATTTAATGGTGAAACAGGAAAATTAGGGTGCCTGTTTAACATTGTTCTGAATTGCTACTCAGTACAATTAATAGAATGAGGTATTAAAAATGATAAAATTGTCAGCCTGTAGAGATAAAATTAACTTGAAAATTCAGCTAATTGAAAAATTATTATAAACAAAGGCTTAATAAAGTGACCAGTTACAAAATATAAAAATGGAAAGCTTTCTTTTAAATGAGTAGAAATGGAAAATATGAAATACACAAGAATAAACTAAAGAAATGTGCAGGACCTATTGGAAGAAATTTTTGAATTCTGTAGTAGAACATAAAGATCGTAATAAGAGGAGTTTGAATTCTAGCATTTTAAAGATATCATTTCTCTATTGATCTCTAAATTTAATGCAGTTAGAACTTGACATAATACTTCTAAAGTTCAAGCCTTGGAATAATTGTAATAGAATATCGAGAAGTTTTTTTTAAAGAACAGCAAGTGGCAAGGGGAATATTTTCCATACCAGATTTTAATAATTTAATCTTACATTTTAAAATAGGATGGCATAGGAATAAGAAAAATTGAAAGAAAAAAGCCTTAAGTGTATTAGAAAATATAGGTGATTTTTTAAAAAAATCATTTTGTGTTAGGGAAGGCCTTCCCATTTGTGACCAGCATAAAATCAGAGTGAAATATGGGTTAGTTTTAGAAGTGATAAATATTTCTGTGTTACAAATAATTAAATGTTAAGATATCATGCCAAACTTAAGAAATGTTTGCAGTTTATTTGACAAATGATTTATTATCCATGATATGCAGATGATAGGGGCACCTGGGTGGCTCAGTGGGTTAAGCCTCTGCCTTCAGCTCAGGTCATGATCTCAGGGTCCTGGGATCAAGCCCTGCATCTGGCTCTGCTCAGCAGGGAGCCTGCTTCCCCCTCTCTCTTCCACCTGCCTCTCTGCCTACTTGTGATCTCTCTCTCTGTCAAATAAATAAATAAAAATCTTCAAAAAAAATGCTTTAAAAATATGCAGATTACATGGGAAGACTCTAAATTGTGAAAAAGACCATTCCATTAGAAAAATTGTCATTAGAATTGTAGTGTACAAAAGAACGATATTTGGCCAATAAGGCATGGAAAATGTTTAACCAAGACTCCCTTAGACAGTAAGATACTACTTTGCCTTTAACTTGTAAAGTATTTAAAAGATTGGCAGTAGTAACCCATGGGGGTTAAATATCTTAAAACACTCTCATGTACTGTTAACAGGAATAGAAATTGGTATGATACATGGAATACAAACTGACAGTGTAAAACAGAGTTACCAGCAGAGCCTACTGATCAGTTCTATTTCTGGGAAATTATTTTAAATATATTATTAACCAAATATGCAATGGTGAATTACAAAGCTGTTCATTAAAGCATTATTTTTAATAGTGAAAAATTAAAAGCTGCATGCCTATTAATAGGAATTAACTAAATAAGTAACAGTCTGTCCATAATACTGTGCAGCAGTTTACAGGTATGCTGAATAACAAATTTGTTGACATAGAAAGACTTCCAGAACATACTCAGTGACAAAAGGAAGTTGCAGAATAGTTACAGAATAGTCATTTCAATTTCATATCTCTGGTTAAAAATAGTAGACTTTACTAGGCAGGTGGAGGAGACTATTAGTGTAATAACTTCTAAAGAAGCTTTTAACATGATTGGAATTTGTGAAGTAGGGAAATTAAATACTGTAGCTAGTCATGAACAACTGAGAAAAGGTACTTCATTTTAAGATTTTATTTATTTGACAGAGATCACAAGCAGGCAGAGAGGCAGACAGAGATGGGGAGTGGGGGAAAGCAGGCTTACTGCCGACCAGAGAGCTGGATGATCGATCCCAGGACCCCAGGACTATGACCTCAGCCAAATGCAGAGGCTTTAACCCATGAGCCACCCAGACACCCTGAGAAAAGATACTTTAAATCTAAGGCACCATCATTTGATGCCAAATAATTATATGTGTGTGTGTGTGTGTGTGTGTGTGTGTGTGTGTATACACATACATCTAATGATTTTATGTGTCACTAGGAAAAAATAAATATGTTGCCAGTTAAAAGCTTAAGACATCAGTGATTGTAAGATTTTCTTGATACCAGAGCCTTAAAACCAATGAAATAACAATATAAGGTAGTGAGAGAACAAAAAAGAAAATTAGAGTGACATTTTTTTCAGAGCATAGTTACATTCATTACTGAGATAATTCTCAGAGTTTCAAGAAATGTGAAAAATACTATCTTCTAAGGTTACTTCTTGTACTTTGTATTTTTCACAATGTTCATAAATTGTTCAGTCTTAGAATTTTTTTTGTGTGTGTGACTTCATTAGTTGATTTTCTGTAACATATCTTAACGTCTTCATTCTTCTAGTTTACAATGGATTTTGGATAAACAAGATCTGTTGAAGGAACGCCAGAAGGACTTAAAGTTTCTCTCAGAAGAAGAGTATTGGAAATTACAGATATTTTTTACAAATGGTAAACTTAAAAAAAATTAACTGTAATGGTATAGTTGGTGACCTCTGAATT
Organism: Meles meles; assembly: GCF_922984935.1. Taxonomy (NCBI): domain Eukaryota; kingdom Metazoa; phylum Chordata; class Mammalia; order Carnivora; family Mustelidae; genus Meles; species Meles meles. The sequence continues at coordinate 32,331,019 of NC_060070.1, forward strand.
AAATCTTTGTACAGTAATTTGTGATGAGCTGTTTTAGTCCCTACTTAGTATTTTTTATTCATGTTCTTTTTATAACTTAAATTCATTTATCTAAGTAATCTAAATAAAGTCTTTTGTGAATCTTACATTGCAGAGACACTCAAGACAGTTTGAAGGTGTTCATTAATCTCCCTAAGCCTCTATAATGTGTTGTTAAACCCAATTTAAGATTGGCTAAAGCAAGTATTTTGAGGATAAGTGGATTCTTTGGGTTTATATCCTATATTGGTCATTCTTACAAGTTTGCTTTGGAGGGAGAGGGACATGGTAGCTTTGTTACATGATCTTTCTAACTGTCAGTTCACTCTTCTGCAAACCTACCTCTCTGTTGTTTAGAGAATTTACTATGGACTTTTAAATAAATTTTATAAAGTAGAAATTGTAGTGAGTTTGATAACTCTCTAAGATTTTCTTTTTTACATTCTAAAGATAATATAAAAACATTGAAAATACTTAAGGTAGAGGGAAATACCATTCAACCTTCTTAATATAAGAATAGTGTTTGCTATGGGACACTTTCTATTTTTTATTGTTTATGCATACCTATATATTTTTTAACAGATTTGCAAATCCTAGTGCCAGCCCAGTGTGATCCAAATAGAGTTTTATAGCATATGTAGGTTTTTCTTTTTGTTAAAAATTAATACAGTCATTATTTAACCACATGAAAGTTATTGTTCAATGTCAAAATTATAGAGATACCAGAACACTTAAAATTTTATTATTTTTCTTTTAGTTATTCAGGCATTAGGTGAACATCTTAAATTAAGACAACAAGTTATTGCCACTGCTACGGTCTATTTCAAGAGATTCTATGCCAGGTAGGACTTTTATTTTGGGATTATGTTACACCTATTTGAAACTCTTACATAACGTCGATGAGCCTTGTATAAATGAATCATGAGTTTGGCACTAGAGTTATCTTGTTTTTTTTTTCTTTACAGTGTTTTCTAAATGAGTGATGTTTAATTTTGTTTTATCATATTTTAGGTATTCTCTGAAAAGTATAGATCCTGTATTAATGGCTCCTACATGTGTGTTTTTGGCATCCAAAGTAGAGGTATGAAATAGTTTTCTGTTCTTCATTGAAGTATAGTCAGTGTACATTGGTTAATCTGTCCTGATTTTCACATTACCTGTATAAAAATAACGACAGATGGTGATTTATGCAAAATACTGAAATTCACGCAAAATCAAAGATATACAGGTCTTTATATATTCGTTTAATGTTTACGTAGCATTTACTGTATACCAAGTGCTATTCTAAGTCCTTTTACAACTATAATTGACTCATAATGGGATTTATAATCCTCGTAAAAAACAATGGGGTGTATGGTAGTAATATCTTCCATTTCATAAAGAAGGAAACTGAGGTATATAGAGATTGAGAAACTTGCCTAAGATCATAAAGCTGGTAAGTCGCAGAGCCTGGGAGCCTGGCTACTAATTCCATGCTTTTAACTGCGTTGTTCTAGGTCCTCTAAGACATTTACTGTCTTATCCCATGTCATGATCCCAGGGTCCTGGGATCGAGTCCCACATGGCCTCCTTGCTCGGCAGGGAGCCTGCTTCTCTCTCCACCTCTGCCTGCCTCTCTGCCTGCCTGTGTGCTCGCTCTCTCTCTCCTTCTCTCTGACAAATAAATAAAATATTAAAAAAAAAAAAAAAAAAAAGACATTTACTGTTTGGCACTAAGTAGTATTCCATAAGTGCCACAGCTTCTCTGCTATAACCTGAATTATAGTACCTCCTCCTATGTTTGTATTATGTTTCTTAGATGTCTTTAGAATCATAATTGTATTCTTGAAAATTAAATGTAATTTATTTTATTTTTTTTTCTAAAGATTTTACTTATTTATTTGACAGGCAGAGATCACAGGTAGGCAGAGAGGCAGGCAGAGAGAGAGGGGAAAGCAGGCTCCCTGCTGAGCAGACAGCCCGACATGGGGCCTGATTCCAGGACCCTGGGATCATGACCCAAGCCGAAGGCAGAGGCTTTAACCCACTGAGCCACCTAAGCACCCCTAAATGTAATTTAAATGTAGTAGGTTTATGTTCCTTTTGGTGCTCAATTTTGAATTAGTTTTTAGTCATTATTTAGGATTATTGAAGACATGTTTCCTAATTATTACCTAAAGTAATGAGAGTTGACCCTATTAGAAATAATATTAAGATCGACTTTCTAGAGGCTTATGGTTTTCTAATTATAAGTGGTGGCTTAAACAGAACCTGCTCTGTTGTTGTTACTGAGTTCTTTTTTTTTTTTTTTTAAAGATTTTTATTTATTTATTTGACAGAGAGAGATCACAAGTAGATGGAGAGGCAGGCAGAGAGAGAGAGAGGGAAGCAGGCTCCCTGCTGAGCAGAGAGCCCGATGCGGGACTCGATCCCAGGACCCTGAGATCATGACCTGAGCCGAAGGCAGCGGCTTAACCCCCTGAGCCACCCAGGCGCCCCTGTTACTGAGTTCTTAATAGTGGGAAAAGGAAGTGTTTATAAAAAGCCCATGTAATGGGGTGGTATTTCCAAATGTTACCATGTAATTTGATGTATCTGAAGTGCAACCAATATGGAAAATCTAGACAAAATTTTATAAATTTTTATTCTTGAAGATTAACGTGGGGAGTTTAATTTGTTTTGTTTGTTAAATACCTTTTGTTGTATGATTTACTGAGTGAAAGTTTTCATTCTAAGAATTTTGGATAAAGAATAATTCCTGGGGGCGCCTGGGTGGCTCAGTGGGTTCAAGCCTCTGCCTTCGGCTCAGGTCATTATCCCAGGGTCCTGGGATCGAGCCCCACATCGGGCTCTCTGCTCAGCAGGGAGCCTGCTTCCTCTTCTCTCTCTCTGCCTGCCTCTCTGCCTACTTGTGACCTCTCTCTCTGTCAAATAAATAAATAAAATATTAAAAAATAAATAAAAAAATGCAATCTTTAAAAAAAAAAAAAAAGAAGAAGAATTCCTGGATTGGGGTGCCTGGCTAGCTCAGTTGTTAGAACATATGACTGTTGATCTCGGGGTCATGAGTTCAAGCCCCGCATTGTTTATAGGAAACACTTAAAAAAAAAATTATTCCTGGAAAAAAGCTGTATCCCTTCATATTTGGTTATAGCATTATGTTTTTAATCTTTAACTATGATCAAATGTTTCTGTGTTTTGTCTAGTTGTGTTGGTATTATATAGAAATGACTTTTAAGACATCTGAGGCATTTACTTTTTAGTATCAGTTACTTTGGTTTAAGGTTTGAATATAAATATAAGTATATATGCACACATACATAACCACCCCACCCCACAAAATAAGGATGTAGATTGAAGGTATTTATATAGACTAGGTTCAGTTTAGTTTCTTTTGTTGACTAAGGAAACAATTTTTGATTTTTCTGTTTTAAAATGAAGTGAGGACTTTAGTAATCTTATGAGGTTAATCAAATCAAATGAGACAGTATATGTAAGGTGGATCACCTCCTAAATTTTACTTATTTTTACAGTGGTGGCATACTAAGTTCAAAGAGGAAGTGGGAATTGATGTTAAGAGTCTTGGGGCACCTGGGTGGCTCAGTTGGTTAAGCATCTGACTATTGATTTCAGCTCAGGTCGTGATCTCCAAGTCTTGGGATGGAGCCCCACATTAGGCTTCCTGCTCATCACACAGTCTGCTTAAGATTCAGTCCCTTAAGGGCGCCTGGGTGGTTCAGTGGGTTAAGCCGCTGCCTTCGGCTCAGGTCATGATCCCAGGGTTCTGGGATCGAGCCCCACATCGGGCTCTCTGCTTGGCGGGGAGCCTGCTTCCTCCTCTCTCTCTCTGCCTGCCTCTCTGCCTACTTGTGAACTCTGTCTGTCAAATAAATAAATAAATAAATCTTTAAAAAAAAAAAAAAGAAGATTCTGTCCCTTATTGTCTGCCCCACCTCCCACCCCCAACTGCACTTGCACTCTCATTCTCTCTCTCTCTCTCAAAAAAAAAAAAAAAAAAAGAGCTTGCTTTATGGTAAGGCTGAAATTACTTCAAAAAAAAAAAAAGTCTTTGGGGCATCTGGGTGGCTCAGTTAAGTGTCTGACTCTTGATATCAGCTCAGGTCTTGCTCTCAGAGTCATGAGTTCAAGCGCCATGTTGGGCTCCACACTGGGCATGCATGGAGCCTACTTTAAAAAATAAAGGAAGGTCTTACATTGTATCATTCTATTATTCTTGTCTTCTTCCAAATAGAATAATACTTTCAGTGGTCTTTTAAATTACTTTGGTGATACTGAAGTTTATCTTTAGAGATTTAGCTGTTTTATTACTAAAGAGCTTAAGTACCTATTCATTAATCTAGGGTCAGTTGAATAGGAAGCATACTTAATATCTTTTTCTTACAGTTAAGTGTAGACTCTAAGAAATCTTTTTGGAAACTAATTGGAGTGGAGAAAACTGCATTGCTGCTTTAGGGCTTGGTTTCTAATTTGGTATCTCAGTGATGTTAAATGACAAAATTATTTAAACATTTGTCTTACTGCAGCAATTTTAAAGAAAAGTAATACATTTTAGAGACTTAAGTACTTCATGCCTCAAGTAGGTAGAAGATGAAAAATACACTGTAAACATAGGGGATATATAGGAAATGCTTTGCTTTGCATAAACCCAGATACCCTCAGGCTCATTGGGTTACCATGTACCTGATCTCATCCACTTTTATTTCTCTAGGAATTTGGAGTAGTCTCAAATACAAGATTGATTTCTGCTGCTACTTCTGTATGTAAGTGCAAAAAGTATATTCTGCTTTAAGGATGTAATTCTTTTAAAAAGCTCCATAGGACCTTAATGTTTTTTAGTTTATGAGAACTGTGAAAGATTTGGTTGTGTTTATTAAATTTCCTGGGGTCACATTTATGACTAATGTATTTGGCTAAAAATAAAGTTAAAGATACAAAAATTTAAAAAACGACTTGTAGTGTTATGTCCAGGACATTGCTTTTTAATTCTAAAAGTGGATAGTAACTATTGTCCAAAAACATCAGTTCAGTGGCTCTTACTTTTAAATAATAAGGGTAAAGAAAAAACTTATTTCCCAGTTCTGTTGTATTTTTTTGCCTCATAATGCCTAGCCATTGTGTCATTCTTGTGGGTAAAATAAACTGTTTCTTTAGTAATTGTAGTGTATGTATTTGATGGGAATTATGTATTTTGCCTCCATATTGAAAAACAGAGTGCAGGGGGGGAAAAATGCTGATTATAGTAGTCAGCCCCAATTCTGTCTAAGCAGCAGCTGTATAACCTTGAGCAAATTGCTTTACCTTTTGGCTTTAGTTCTTTTTACAAAAAGATAGGGTTTGGCTGCCTTGGAGTCATAACATTAAAGGAAATAACACCGTAGACTAGTGATTGTAAAATATTGTATACAAGGTATTAACATGATGCTATGCTCCATCTTCATAGGTTAAGCAAAAAGGCAGCACCTAACAAAAGATGAAAGATAATGCAGATTTTTTTTATGTGATCTTGCACAGAAGGTTTTTTTTGTGTTTTTAGGTTTGTGAACCACTCTAATTTTCATATTTTGGGGTCTTTCCCTTTTCTGAGAAGAGTGTAATAATCTAATTTAGTCTTTTCCATGCCATATTTTACTCTTCTAAGGATAGCAGAGTAGTAATCAGTTTTGCCATAGAATTTAATATAGCAGATATATCTCATTGGTAAGTATTGAATTGCTCTCTGGAAAATTGAATTATTAGACATTCAGAAACAACTGGAAGGTAATCCACCAGAATGTTAACAGTGCTCATCTGTGAGTAGTGGATTCTAGGTGTCTTATCTTATTCCTATGTCGTTTTTTGTTTTCCAAATTTTTTAGAAGGTGTGTATTTTTAAAAATGTAAAATACAGGAGCACCTGGGTGGTTCAGTTGTTTAAGCATCCACCTCTTGATTTTAGCTCAGGTCATGATCTCTGGGTCCTGAGATCAAGGCACACACTGGGCTCTGTGCTGAGTGTGCTGGCCTGCTTGAGATTTTCTTTTTCTCTCCTCCTGCCCCTCCCCCTGCTCACACGTGTGTGTGCTCTCTCTCTTAAAAAAAAAAAAAGTAAAATACTTATTACTAAGGTTTATTTTTCATGCAAAGATGTAAAGGTATATACATAACAGTGTTTGGTTCTCAAATGAATAGGAAATTGTTACAGTAGAATATTTTTGTTGAATTTCATAAATGTTACAGTGTATTATATAGGCCCACACAGCCTAGGTTTCAAATTTCAGCTCTCTTGCTTTCTGTGTGGCAAATTGAACAAAATACAATATCTGTGTCTCAGTTTTCTCACCTGCAAGGTGAGGATTAGTAACATTTACGTCAAATCGTTGTTGTGAGGATCAAATGAGTTAATATCAGTAAAGCTCTTAGAACAGCATCTTGCTCAGTGTCTTAGTTTGGTAGGTCTGCCATACAAAGTGATAGAGACTAAGTGGTTTAAACAACAAAATTATTTTCTCACAATCTGAAAGCTGAAGTCCAAGATCAAGGTGTCCACAAATTTAGTTTCTCCTGAGGCCTTTCTTCCTGGTTTTCACGTGGCCACCTTTTCTCTATGTCCTCACATGGCCCTTTCTTTGTGGTTGTATGCCCTTAGTGTTTCCTCCTCTCTTAAGGACACCAGTCCTATAGAATTTGTGCCTCACCCTTATGACCACATTTAACCATAAGTACCTCTTAATTATCTATCTCCAAATCAATCACATTGGGGGTTAGGTCTTCAACACTGAAATTTGGCAGGGGCAGGGGCAGAGAGCACAGTTCTGTCCATAATACTCAGTAAACTTAAGTGCCTACTCATTATCATCAATAACAGGATTATCCTCACTAGAAACACCATATCAAGTGCAGTGATGGTTACAAAGATAAATACAAGGAATTTAAGAACAAGAACATAAGACATGCATATATAAATACTAATATAAAAAAAAATAAGTGGCATAGAGAATTAGAGAATGCAGTGAATGTTTTGAGTGATAAAAGGTTATTTGTTAGATGAATCCAGAAAGGCTTAACTGGGATTTGGTAAAGAAAGACTTTTGAACCTAGGGGAAAGATAGTCTAGGAACATTGAACAGTTTGGTCAAAAGTAAAGAAAACTAAGGAGTTCCATTCAGTGAATAGTCAGTAAGGAAAGAGGCAGGAATAGTCCTACCTGGCTAAGGCCAGGTAAAAGAGGGCATTCAATGAAGAATCTGCCATTTGTTCTGTTGATGGTGGTAGTATGTTTGAAGGCTTTTTTCTCAACATAAGGATAATGCCAGAATGGTGGGTTAGGAAGGTAAATCTGGCAAAATAATGTAAGATGAATTAGAAAAGAATGTGAGTTGAGGTAGACAGATTTTAAAGTTTTTCACATGCTACAACATGGATGAACCTTGGGGCACCTGGCTGGTGCAGAAGGAGAGCATATGACTCTCAATCTCAAGGTTGTAAGTTTGATCCCCACGTTAGATGTAGAGATTACTTAGAAATGAAATCTTAAAAAAAAAAAACAAAAAAACATGGATGAACTTTGAGTACATTAGGGTAAGTGAAATAGGCCAGTCAAAAAAGATACATACTGCATGATTCCATTTAGTACTATAAATAATAAAATTAATAGAGATAGAAAGTAGAAGAGAGGCTATTAGGGGCTGGAGGGAGGGGAACATGGGGAATTGTTGAATGAGTATAGAGTTTCAGTTTTGCAAGATGAAAGTTCAGGAGATGGATTGTGGTGATGGTTGCACAATTGTGAATGTACTTAATACTACTGAACTGCATACTTAAAAATGGCTAAAGATGATAAAGTTTATATAATGTCTATTTTACCACAATTTTAAAAGCACCCTAAAAAATCCCTCTGAAATACATATAAAACTGCAAATTGTAGTCAGTGCTCTCACCACAGGGTGCTATGAGAAATAAAAACTAACAAGTTTAAAGTAGGAAAATATTATTTTGAAGTTATTGAAGTGGCCCAGGTAAGTACTAGTGAAGGGTTAAAATGATGTTTGGGCCCCCAGCAAGGAGAACAACAAGCAAGCTAGATTTGCATAATAGAGTCAGCAGAACTTTTACAAAGCAAGGTTTTAAGCCAAGTCAGAAATGGTTTTTGATGTATTTTGCCTGGGCATTGGGAAGGTGAAGGTGGTACCAGAAGAGGAGAATAAGTGGGTTCTGAAAAGAGTTAAATTTAATCTTGGACATTCAGTGTGTAAATCTATCAGTAGAACATCTTAGAAATGTGAGGCCAATGATAGAAATTTGGAACTTGGTAAATTTTAAGAGATAGAGGTACATAGTGTCTTGTGCTGCTTAGAAGATAGATGAGTAGCAACGGGGCAGGGGGGGGAGACAGACTTTTGGGTTTGTGATCTTTGAGAATGTTGCCATCATTAAACATTATGGGATAGGTGTTGAAGCCAGATTGCAAAGAACTGAGAAGTGAGTAGGTGCAGAGAAAAGGAGAATCTAACTGTATTACAAATATATAAAATAGCTTCAGTGAAGGGGGTGAGGGGGAGGTGCTGACCTAAGTAACTTTGGGAAGAAGTACAGTCTGTAAGACTAAAGGCAAAAGGAACTGCATACGAGCGCTATATTCTAGTTGATAGATTTGATACTTAATGTGGACACAAGTTAATTCTGATACTGCTATACTTGTATCTGGAATTGAACAATTCCAGTAAATATATACATCTGTGGTAAATGGATGGCAGATGTTGGGAACTAGGTTTCTCACTACTGGAATGGGAATACACAAATAAGGAGAGGAGACCAGAAAGATCCATGTACTGATCAGTTAGAGTTAGAGGCATCAGTATGAGCTCATGGTTACCTTAACATCTCAGTAGCAATGAGTTCTCCTTGTGCTCAGATCTTTGTGTCTAATGCCATTCTCCAATAAAAGAACTAGGTCTCCTTGGAGACTGGGACAGGAAATACACAAGATAGACCTGGAGCATAGTGCCAATAAGTAAGGAAGTGCTTTAAAAAAAAAAAAAAAAAAAGGCCAAAAAACAAAAACACCTAGCTTAATAGGATTACAAAGGGGACATACAACCCAACTGAAAGCTTTCAGTGGCCAAAGCTAGAAGAATTTGTACAACAACAACAAAAAGTAGTATTGGATTATAATCCAAAGTATTAAAAAAAAAATCCATGCGTCCATACTGATACAACTAAATTATTGAGTAAATGGGGGAAGAAGAGACAAATTTCTAATACAGAAGAATTTCATATACTTTACATACCTAACTACATCGTCAAATAGGGAAGCAAAAATTTCTACTTAAGTATTCATTGTGCATAGTGACTTCTTCTAATGTGTATATTATGAAAAGAGATGGGGGAAATAATTTTACAGTAGACTAACCCAACAAACACTATCTCAGCTAGGTGGTTGAGGTTATTTTCAACAGTGATAAATCACTAGTAGTCTGTACCTTTCATGCGATATGATGAAACGGTGCTTTACTTCTGTCAATCCTTCCTTCCAAGATCCCACAACCCCAGTCTAAACGTTAAGTAAACATCAGACAAATTCCAGTGGAGCATCAAGCAACAAAATAATACTTGGGGGTGGGGGAATATAGTACTCTTAAAACTGCCAAAGTCATCAAACATGGAAAGTCTGGAAAACTGTCACAGCCAAATGGAATCTAAAGCAGACGTGACAAGTAAATGCAAAGTGGTCTTCTGGATGAGAGCCTGGAACAGAGAAAGGACATTAGGAAAAACTAAGGAGGTCTGAATAAACTGTGGACTTTAGTTAATAATTTACCATACTAATATCAGAGGTAAATAATAAGGGGAAACTGAGTGGTGGGGGGTTGTTTTAGTGTATTCCAGCTGCTCTAACAAAATACCATAGACTGGGTGGCTTAAACAATACACATTTATTTCCCACAGTTCTGGAAACTGGGAAGTCTAAGATCAAACAAAAGTGTCTTCCTTGATCAGCTCCATGATTGGCCGTTTCCTGGCAAGCAGATGGCGGCTTTCTCATTGTGATCTCACACGGCAGAGAGAGGTTGCTCTTCCTCTTATAAGAACACTAATCCTGTCATGGGGACCCCACCCTCATGACCACCTAAACCTGATTAATTCCCTGAATTTGGAGGTGGCTCTAAATACCATCACACAGGGGTTGTGATTTCAACATACGAATTTGGGGGGACACATTTCACCCCTAACAGGGAGTATATAGGAACTCCCTACATTATCTTTTCAGTTATTCTATAAATTTAAAAATGGTCTAAAAAATGGTCTACTTTTAAAAAGCAGAAGAATATAATTTGGTGGAGGTTTTATGTGTTTTTGTTTTTGAGAGAAATTTGAGCATTTTAGTAAGTGATGGGACAGATTTATTGGAGGAGGAATGGTTAAGGGTGCAAAAAAAATTATGAACTGTTAGTGGAGCAGATGAAAAACAAATACACAAGTGATAGAGGTAGCAGTAGAGAGGAGGGGTGTACTTTCCTCCCAAGTTAGAAAAGGATTAGAAGATAGAAAATCAATATGCAGGGCAATTTTATCATGGAGTAGGAGAGAGGTTAACAGTATCAGGTAAATATCAGAAAGTTAAGCGTCATAGTTTCAGCGTTAGGGATGCAGATTTGTTTTATGTACAGAGATGTACCTTGTTAATTAGTTACTATTATGTAAGTACCTATTTAATTTGTACACTACATCTTGTTTGTATCACCAGGATTTGTAAAACTCAGAAACCTTAATATTAGGTATGTCTTCAAATAAAGGAGAAAGAAAAGGAAAGCTTAAGTATAAATTTCCTCTGTCAACTTAAAATGGTTTAGATTTCAATCTTGGCAGATGTTACCTATCTAAATTAGTTGTTAGGTTCCTCAGTTTACAAAATAAAACCTTTTGAAAATAAAATACAGGGGCACCTGGGTGGCTCAGCAGGTTAAAGCCTCTGCCTTCAGCTCAGGTCATGATCCCAGGGTCCTGGGATCGAGCCCCGCATCCGGCTCTCTGCTTGGCTGGGAGCCTGCTTCCCTGCCTACTTGTAATCTCTATCTGTCAAATAAATAAATCTTTAAAAAAAGAAAAAGAAAAAATACATAGAATAAATGAAAAAAATTTAAATCTCTGTGAGGTCTTAGGCTTTATACAAATGGAAGCGATCATAGAACAGATCCTCTAGAATGTCACTTGATTTAGTGAAATATTGCATCATAATAATCTGAATACAATTTTTTCCAATAGTAGTACTTAAAAGTGTACACTCACCATTTTGAAGAGAGAGAGAATTGATAGTTAACTGCTTTTTCATTTGTACTTAGTGACAAAGAAGAGTAGTAACTGTGTGTATGCGTTTGTGTGTAGTGTGAAAAAGTCCTAGAGAACTTTGCACTTACATTTATGCTTTTATTAAAATATATCTTTTGATAAAGAAATACCTATTTATTCTAGAAAGTATAGATTAGTAAAAATCCTTAAATCTCAGATGACCACTATTAACATTCTTTGGTTGTATTATCAATTACAATATATGGAAATATATATATTGGGAAATATATATATTATACATATATATATAGAACACATAAATAACTTGTGTTCCTTCTAAGCTAAATTACTGAGAAATAAAACCAATACCATTCTAAAGTTGGAAAGATTTTAGAGATGAAACCTGCCCCTTTATTTTTTAAGCCTCAGAACCCCTTTTTGATACAATAAGTATATAATTAAAGCTCTCTGATTGTAATATAGATGGAGGCCTAGGACTTCCTGCCACTTAGTTCTTTCTCCTTGACTGACAACAAACAAATCTGGGTCCCTAAGCATCTCTAAGAGCACTTACTAACAATGATTTAGCTCTTATACACGATGTTAAAGAAATTTTGATTTAATTTACTTTTTCTTTTTCTTAGTTTAAGTCATTTTTTGTTTTCTGCAGTAAAAACTAGATTTTCATATGCCTTTCCAAAGGAATTTCCTTATAGGATGAACCATGTAAGTATATTGTATAAAATAAAACTACTTGTTGAAGCTGTATATAAGCTAGATCCATTTTATGTTAGAATAAACTGTATAGTTTGTAGGAAACTACAGTTTCCTATAAATAGCATTTTCAGATACTATAAGAATATAAACTTTAATTCTAAATTAAATCTAAATTGCTCCTACCTTTAAAAAAAAACTACTTAATAGCATTGGTTATCAACCCTGGGTGCTGCCCATTAAATCACTTTGGGAACTTTTTAATAATGCTGATACCAGGGCCTCTCCAGACCAACTAAAACAGAATTTTTAGGCTTGAAGCCTGGGGATTGGTATTTTCTAAAAGCTCCCAAGTGATACTAGTGTGTAGCTAGGGCTGAGAACTACTATAATGGAACAGTGTGAAAATCATATTTGAAACTTTAATTTAGAAGGTGAGTTTCTGTTAACATTTTTTTTTTCTGTTAACATTTTTAATAGGCATGTCCTTTTTCTACTTTGGAGGGATTTCATCATCTTATATAAATTATATATTTTTGTTTCATTTTCAGTATTCTTTCCTTTTATTGATTCGTAATATAATAAGTGTAACACATAAGTGGAGATAATTGCATTTTTGCATTTGTTGAATGTAAAGTGTATTAGAAAATCTGAAGTTTACACAGCAGCTTTTAAATTAAAAAAGTAAGAATGCTTATATGAGGCTGACTTTCCTATAATGATTAAAATTCTTTATAGTCATAATTGCATGCACTGTATAATAGTAAAAAAGTAATTTTTATTGCACATGCCCATTTTGATATAAATTTCTGTGTATATTTTCTTGATTTAAAAAATTAGTAAAAATTTATGGTATTTTAATGTATAAATTGTTAGGTTAGACTAAGTAGACTCATCTAATTTGTTTCACAATGACATTTATAATTTTTTTTAAACAGATATTAGAATGTGAATTCTATCTTTTAGAACTAATGGTAAGTATATTACTTTCTTGTGATTAATAGAATAAAACTTATTTTCAAATTTAGTGAAGTCAGAAATTCTTTTGAGAAATGATTTATAGGGAGGTGCATTTTAAAACCATCCAAATGATACGTGATGGTGAAATCACAGTACCTAGTAGCATCATCACCTATATCCTCTGAGAAGCCTGTAAAATAATTTGTATATCCCACTTAGGATGGGAAAATTTTTCTGTTCTATGGTAACTATAATAAAAGGATACAAGCAAACCAGTCAGAATATGAAGCCACTGTAAATTATTTGCACAATTTGTGTATGTGTGTGGTGTTATTTAAAGATAGATTATGTCTTTGGCAGAATTCTGCTCCTCCACTTGGGAATTACGGATTTATAGGCTAATAAGAGGTTTCAGTGTGTTGCAGATGTGACACTTTGAGTCTCTAAGGGAATGGATGCTGACTGACTGCCAACCGATTTACCAAGGTATATTTCAGAGAGAGCACTGCCTTCACTATTATAGTAGAGTTTAGGGCTGCCATCCTGCTTGCTTAAGAGAATAAGAGGGAAGCAAGCATGAGTTAGAGAAATACATTTTGAAATACACAATTACAAATCAGTTGGGTAATGATAAGTTTTTGTGTTGTAATAAATCTGTTTTTATACATACACATTTTTTAAACTGTTTCTAGGATTGTTGCTTGATAGTGTATCATCCTTATAGACCTTTGCTCCAGTATGTGCAGGACATGGGCCAAGAAGACATGTTGCTTCCCCTTGCATGGTAATTAGAACAGAAGTTATTCATAGTGTAACATGTTATTAGCTAGGAAGGTTGACAAATGAATATGAAGTTTAGTATTTTTAAAGTAATTAAACTAGTGCCCCAAGATACTGTATATTGAGTGAAATACCTGTTTGTTGAATTTTAATTAGCTGTATTTATAAATCCTAAATTGATAAGGATCCTTATTTCATTAATATATCCATTAAAATTTGATTCTTATAAAAAAAACCAGACTGTTTACATAAAAATTAAGACAGATTATCTTTCAAATACAGTATTTTTTGTTGGTATTCAACATACATATTAATTCATTGGATAATTTCTGGTTTCCTCTGATTTTCTAGTTTTTGAAAAATTGGGAAAATCCTTATTATAATTTATTGTAAGGTTTTAAGTTTTAAAATCTATTTAGCTGTAATTTTATCCATTAAAATATGCTTATTCATTGTCATGTTCATGTATCCATCTTTTTCCCTTGATTGGTTTCACCTTCGTATCTATGCTTTAGTAATAATATAATGTACAAAGATGGGAAATCTGACCCGCTCTGGGGGGAAATGTATAATCATACAAGGTAGTTCTGATTTCAGTAATAATATGATTTACATTTCTATAGGAGGATAGTGAATGATACCTACAGAACGGATCTTTGCCTACTGTATCCTCCTTTCATGATAGCTTTAGGTATGTAAGCATGGTATGCCTTTACTAGTAGAATTGTTATAAGCTTATTTAGGTCATCCCAAAAGAAATTTCACCCTGTTATGCTTTGCATTCTTATGGTTCATGAAGTAATAGACTAATCCTTGCATGTGAACTTGTAATATTATGAAATGCAACTTTCAGAAGTGAGAGTTATTGTCCTTTTTACCCCCCTTCTTTTGGTAAGTGTTTGTTTTTTGTTTATTTTCTAAGTCATTTAAGATAATTTTTGATCAGTGTTTGAACAGAATGTTTTTGTTTAGGAGGAAAAGTTCAGAATTAAGCCTGCTCATATTACTTGTAAATTATATAGAATAACTGGGCCTCTCTTTTATTCCCTGAGCTCAGTTAAGTCCTCAGAGGTTCAGTAAGGGAGACTCTGTCGTCGTTGCCTTGCTGGAGGGAGAAGTTAGCTACCATTTTATTTATTTATGAAAGGTAGTGTAGTGGGTTAGAACATTGTCTTTGGAGTCAGATAGTCCTTGGTTTAAACTTAGCTTTCTTTACACTTGTGGGAAAAGCATTTAACCTTTCTGAGTTTGTTGCCTTAATTGTAAAATGTTGGCGATACTAACTCCATACAGAATTGTTGCAAATATTAAATGAGATATCTTAGAGAACATCAGTAATTGGGGCGCCTGGGTGGCTCAGTGGGTTAAGCCTCTGCCTTTGGCTCAGGTCATGGTCTCAGGGTTCTGCAATCAAGCCCCGCATCAGGCTCTCTGCTCAGCAGGGAGCCTGCTTCCCCCTCTCTCTCTGCATGCCTCTCTGCCTACTTGTGATCTCTCTCTCTCTCTCTCAAATAAATAAATAAAATCTTTAAAAAAATTTTTTTAAAAATAGGTTAAAAAAATAAAAGAACATCAGTAATGCCTGCCATATATTAAGCACTTAATAGTTTCTTTTCCCTTTCTTTTTCCTATCAATTTCCATGATTCTGTCCTCTTGATTTTTTTTTTAATTTTTTTAAATTTTATTTATTTATTTGTCAGAGAAAGAGCGAGAGCGCACAGGCAGACAGAGTGGCAGAGGGAGAAGCAGGCTCCCCGTGGAGTAAGGAGCCCGATGTGGGACTCGATCCCAGGACACTGGGATCATGACCTGAGCCAAAGGCAGCTGCTTAACCAACTGAGCCACCCAGGCATCCCTTTCCTCTTGATTTTCGCTCATTCTTTTACCACCCAATTTCTGGATAAAAGACACAACTTCTTTTAACCTGTACAGTACCATTCTCTGCTGCCATTCTCACCTTTTTAAAAGACTTGTCTCAGATACCACTTCTTTAGTGACCCTCCCCATCCCCAAACTTCCTACATCACCTCACTCTGGGTTTAGTACGTTTTCTCTGTTTGTCCTGTTAATGGCATTTTCCACTGTATTTTAATTACCTGTACTGTAATTTCAGTTCTTTGGCCTCTTAATCCCTTCAGGGCCTACACCGTACTTTACAGCTTCATTTGACTTGGGTCAACCAGTATGTCAGTTCACATTTGAGTCACTATTTGCCTAGAATGTCATCCTTCGCAAAATCATGCGGGTAACTAAACCAGGGAATATAACTCTTAAGAAACTGGTGTGGGCTTAAGGTAGCCAGGCTGCTGGTAGGAATTATATTAGGCAAAATTCGGATGTAGATTGTTTTTTCTGGGTTCTTTTACTGTTTTGTTAGTTTATGTTGTGTGTAATGTATATATACTTGATCCTAGAACAACATGGATTTGAATTGTGCAGGTCTACCTATTTTACACAGGTTTTCCTTATGCTTGTCTTAATAACATTTTTTCTCTAGCTTTACTTTACTATAAATATACAGGATATAATACATACACAAAATATGTGTTAATCAACTGTTTATCAGTCTTCAGTCAAGAGTAGGTTATTAGTAGTTAAGTTTTGGGGGAGTCAGAAGTTACCTGCAGATTTTTTTAACTGCAGAGGGGGCTGGTGCCCCTACATGTTGTTTAGAGGTCAACTGTAATTATATTGTATGTAGTGCATTACACTTTTTTCTAAGGTCCTTTTAATTGTAACACTGAAATTCGGTACTGGGGTGCCCAGTGTTCACCGGATGTGGTCATGGACTAATAACTGAAAACAGAGGCAACACGCTGCTTTTAATCAAAATATCAAAATATAATCAGTTGTTGAAATGTATCAGCATATTATTGGCCTGTGTGTGCATGTGTGTATGAGTGTGTGTGAAACTGACTTCTGGGTGTATTTTGACCACTCCTTTAAGCCACTGTTCAGGGATTGCTTCCCTGCTCTGATTTCTTCATTGGATTTTTTTCTTAACATGCCCAGGCTGTCAGAGCAACTGTACCATCCTTATTATACAGTGAGGAGCAGGAAATGTCAAGAACTTTAATATAGT
Source organism: Meles meles (assembly GCF_922984935.1). Lineage (NCBI taxonomy): Eukaryota > Metazoa > Chordata > Mammalia > Carnivora > Mustelidae > Meles > Meles meles. The sequence continues at coordinate 32,347,839 of NC_060070.1, forward strand.
CTAGTAATTTTTGTCTGTATTATGTTAAGTTGATGGGATGGTCATTGGTAACTATTAGATGAATCTATGTAATTTTTAAAAAGAATATTGGAAAATGCACATGAAAATTTTAAATGAAGACCTTATCTTTAGTTTTGAGTCCATACATTCCACATTTGTGGTTAAACATGGGTCTTTTTCTTTATTTTCTTTACAGCTTGTCTACATGTAGCCTGTGTCGTACAGCAGAAAGATGCCAGACAGTGGTTTGCTGAGCTTTCTGTGGATATGGAGAAGGTATTCTTTAAAATTCCCTTAGTTGAGGGGCACCAGGGTAGCTCTGTCGGCTAAGTGTCTGACTCTTGATTTCGGCTCAGGTCATGATCTCAGGGTTGTGAGATCAAGCCCTATGTTGGGCTCTGTACTGGGTGTGGAGTCTACTTAAGATTCTCTCTCTCCTTCTCCCCTTTATCCTGCTTGCATTCTCTTTCTCTCAAACAATAATTTAAAAATTTTAAAAATATATTAAAAAATAAAATAAAAATAAAACTCCCTTAGTTCAATATAAACTTTAACATTTTAAAGTTATTATGATATGAATCTAAAGTCTTATGATGTCTACAAGGCTAAGAAAATTTTTGGTAAAAAATACTAAGAAACATTTGGCAAGAACAGTTGATGTTGACTATTTAAGGTTATGTTTCTCTTTCGGGTTTAGGCTTAAACAGAATGATAAGCTTTTGGTTTGCTGAGGTGCAAAGCTGCCTCTTATTTCCAGGATTATTTTAAAAACTACCTAGAGACCACTAAATACTACTGTAAACTTTTGTAACAGCCTGTCTCCTGACAAAGTAGGTTTTGCCCTTTTTTCTACCTTTTCTGCTTAAAATGTTGATCGCATTAGAATCAGTCCAGTGTGAGGTCCATTCAGATGAGAAAGAGGGCTGATTTGGAAACTGGATATGACAGGTGTATAGCTGCCAGCTTTTGAGCACCTTAACTCGTGTGTAGAGTAGTTAACAGAGAAACCAAACAATGTCTTTTCCGGCACCAGCTCCCATTAATTTGTTTGAAACAACTGGTTTTAGAGGAGTGTACTCTGTAGTGGCATACTCCTTCATGATTTAGACCTTATTCCCAGTATATCACTGATTTGTTTCGGTTTAGGATAGTACCAGATGGAAGGAAACCAACTGCAGAAATCGATAAGGATGAACAGAGTATACATGTTAAAAGATGAGAGAGTAGAAGGAGAAGCTTACAGAGCAGTGCAGTAAAAATACTGCTTTCAAGTTTATCAAGATTGTCTAATAGAACCTGAATACTTAAGGACAGAGACTATCTTTTCACTGTTTTCTGAGGATGTGTGTGATGTGTGTTCTTTATATACTAAATGTTGCTTGATATTGCCACTGAGAACTTTTCAAATATTTACTTCTAGATTTTGGAAATAATCAGGGTTATTTTAAAACTATATGAGCAGTGGAAGAATTTTGATGAGAGAAAAGAGATGGCGACTATTCTTAGTAAGATGCCGAAACCAAAACCTCCTCCAAACAGGTACTTTGTAGACTTTAATTACTGATTTCATTTAATTATATATTTCATACATATTTTTTCATAGATTATATTTATTCTTGTAATGAAATTGCTTCCAAAACTTCATGATTTATGTTAACTTTTTAAAAAATCTGATTTGGTAGATTGACAATGCCTCATTTAAAAAAAATACATTAATCTGATTATCTGTTAACTTTCCCTAAATGCAGTGGCAGGTCTCTTACAGGTATCCCTCAACATATGGCTATATACAGTGCATAAATTTAAACAGAACAGAATTAGGCTAGTACATTTGAAATTTAGGGATAAAGAATTCTGTAGTATCCTATGTCATTTTGACTCTCTGACCTCCCCCCACCCCCACCAACACACACACACAGTGCTGGCTTTTATCCTGTTTTATAAATTTCGGTAGCAGTTTTCAAAAACTTAGATGATTGATCTGCTATTGTAAAGATAAATAATTTTTGCTTTTGAGCTACCTGAAGATCCACGGCACATAGTAACATGATTTTGGTAACTGAATCACTTGTGCTAAGAGGGTTTTCTTTGTTTTGTTTTTTTTTTTACAGGATCTTTTTAGTTCAGTTGTTCTCAGCTCTTGCTGTATATCAGATCATTTAGAGTAGGAAAAAAGGTCAGAAGGGAAATAAAGAAATGCTACCCATTTTAATGATCAAGAAAAATAATTATATAATATTAAGTTAGATTTATAGGTTTGATAAGTTAATGTTACCATTTAGAAAAAATTGGTACTTATACAAGGAGCTGTTTAAGGCAGTCATTCAAACAGCTACCTTTGGATACATTTTTTGCAGAAATTCCCTGAGTGATTCTCCACTAGTGGCAGGGCCTGAAGCTGCAAGATGATGATGGACAAGATAAGGCAATAATCCTGTTGCCACACTGGTATTTTCAGTTTTAGTTATTTTTATTTTAAGTATTCAGCATTTTCCAAGAAATTGCCATTTTTCTTTCTAAGTTATATAAGTTTGCTGTATTTACATGTGATTCTATTATGCATTTGGACAGTAATTTTTTGGGAAGAACACTTCTTGATTTTCATATTTAGTAGGAATGAGATTTTATATGTAAGGTTTAATTTTACAGGAAATTTGTTCAGAAGAAGCTCTAATCTCTATGTTGAGTGATACCTGTAATGACAGTAACATCCCATACCCTTATTTAAATTTTTTGAGTGTATATGGACACTAACTTCCAGAAAGCTTGTTTTGTGTGAAGGCACCAAGTTACATAAGAATAAAAATATAAAACCGAATGTTAGTCTTCTGTATTTTAATTTTCCATCTCTGTGTCTTAATGATCAGGAATGCCTTTGTTTTGTGGAGTTGTACCATAGAGTAACTAACTTTAAAAATTAGTTGGCTTATTGGGGTGTTGAAAATGAGTCTTTTAATTGGTATAAAATCTCTTTCTTCCCCACTTGAACAGTGAAGGAGAGCAGGGTCCAAATGGAAGTCAGAACTCTAGCTACAGCCAATCTTAAAACATTCCGAAGAATTCCATAGTGGACCAGTTGGAAATAAACCATTGGACAGATTTCAGTTATGTCTTCAATGGAACACAAATGAAAATGAATAGCTTGTTTCTGTCAAGCATATTGGGAAGTGATTTTATTTTTGCAAAATAAGTTTTTCCTTACCTAATTTGATTCTAGCACATAATTGATTAAAATCTCTTGATTATAAAAGCATGAAAGGTTCGAAGGGGACCTACAGACAGACTTACATAGACATTTCAAAATTAATAGCTTTTGATTAGACTTTTCTTAATTTGGATAATAGAAATTGTAGCTTTTTATTAAGCCACGAAACATGAAGCATAATTTGTTTAAAATTCTCTTTGGTCATTGAAGGACCAAAAAAGGACATTAAAAAGTGAAATATATGAGGGTTTTTTTCCCTCCTTAAGTAAAACTTTAAAACTGTATTTAAGGAATCAAATCTTACAAAATCCTGGAAGATTTTGGTAATGATGTTGATAATTTCAGGGAAATTAATCAAGTACCTATTGATTTAAAAGTGTATTTTATTCAATAGTTTTAGTATCTTGCCATGGAAGATACTAGCCCAGCCTAGCAGAAAAGTGCAATATGTATAGCATACTTTGACATTTTAAAAGTTATATTAATTCCGTAACCATTTTGAAATGCTGGGCAAACTTTTAAAAAAAGAATCCTACATGATGTTATTTGTATTTGATTCACAGTTAATCAGGCATTTTGAAAGCTAATTGGATAAAACACCATAATATGGTTGAAATTTTGGTAACATTTTAATGTTAATTTTTACTCTACTGTGAAAAGTTTTTATATGACATACACACCCTAGTTTATTTTTGTGTCTTAGTGTGGATTTACAGATTTACTACAGGTATCCTGAGCCAGGAACACAATCAGGTTTCAGGCCAGTTTGATACTGGCTATTCTTAATTCTCATGAGTGTAGGACTTTGGACTAAATGTCATGTCAGTGGGACTGTGCTGTCTGTGGAACTTAATCATTTTCTTCAGATTTAAGGAGAGTGATAAAATTTGGAGTCATAGGATATTGATGTACAATTTAAGGATTAAATTTTTTTATAAATCAATTGTGAACAATGGATTATTAAATTAAATGTTGACTTCCTAGTATAAAACTGCAAGAATAAAAAGTAAAGTTCTCCAGCTATATTGACTAGTGTCTTGAATTTATCTCTTTGAATCTGCCTTATGTTTTCTGAGAGTCCTCCTTCCTTTAGATTAGTATTAAAGTCTTTTATAGTTTGTCAAGTGGGTAATTTCAAATGGCTTATGAACAGACTCTGGAGTTCTGCTTCCTAATGGGGAGGATTAGATAAGTTGGAAAGGAAGATTATGTGTAAAGTCAGTACCAATGATAAATACAGGTCTCGTAGGCTTATAGGCCAGGATAAGAAATGAGAAAAGCTGTCCTCAGGTCTGAAAGAATTAAGGTTGTGGATTTGGGTTGGAAGAGCAGACTGATTATATATCACAATCATTGACTTGACCCTAATTTTTCACTTAAGCTCACCTTTATTTCAAGATTTTTATTTTGAAAATTAATACATGTGACTTGCAGTTTTGTTTTCAACTTCTTGTTACAGAAAATTTAAAACAGATACAAGAGTAAATAAAATAATGTAACGAACCTCCATGTGTCGTTACCCAGTTTCAACAATGATCAGTTTATGACAATTTCATTTCATCTAAACTCACATCCATTTCTCATATAATATGCATACTATTTTTGGGGCACCTGGGTGGCTCAGTGGGTTAAAGCCTCTGCCTTCGGCTCAGGTCATGATCCCAGGGTGCTGGGATCGAGCCCCACATTGGGCTCTCTGCTCAGCAGGGGGCCTGCTTCCTCCTCTCTCTCTCTCTCCGCTTGCCTCTCTGCCTACTTGTGATCTCTGTCTGTTAAATAAATAAATAAAATCTTTTAAAAAAAATGCATACTATTTTTGAAGCAAATCCAAGATACCATATTTCATCAATGTATTTATACATCAATGTATAAAGGTAATGGCTTTTAACAAACTAAGTGTTATACCTGAACAATTAGTCAAAATAGGGGCGCCTGGGTGGCTTAGTGGGTTAAGCCTCTGCCTTCGGCTCAGGTCATGGTCTTGGGGTCCTGGGATCGAGCCCTGCATCTGGCTCTTTGCTCAGCAGGGACTCTGCTTCCCCCTCTCTCTGCCTGCATCTCTGCCTACTTATGATCTCTGTCTGTCAAATAAATAAAATCTTCAAAAAAAATTAGTCAAAATAATTGTTAAATCTAGTCAGATCTAAATAAGGATAAATTATTGCAATTGAGGAATCCTTTAAATCTTTTTAAATCCATGGATTCCTCCTCCCATCTTTTTTTTTAATGTTAGCCACTGTTTAGTACATAACTAGTTCTTGATGTAGTGTTCAGTGATTCATCAGTTAAATATCACACCCAGTGCTCATCACAGCACTCCTTAGTACCAACTACTCTGTTATCGCTACCCTACTGTATCTTATTTCTTAATTTTCCCTTTTTGGCTTGATTACCTACTAAGAGTAATCTCTCCATATGGATCTTGCTAATTGTATTCTTGAGGTACCATTTAACATACTCCTTTTTCTGTATTTTCTATAAATTAGTCATTGAATCTAAAGGCTTGATCAAGTTCAGATTAAAAAAAAATTTTTTTTTTGGTGCAGGTAGACTACTGTGTAAGGTTCTTTCATCAGAGGGCATATCATACCTGGTTGTCTTTCTGTGACTTATCAGCCATTGATGACATGAATTGTTTTATTACTATCAAATAGTAAAACAAACAAACAAAATCAAATAGTGCTGTAGTCTGCACTGTCTAGTGTGATAGCCACTAGCTACATGTGACTGTTGAACACTGAAAATGGGGCCAGTCTGAACCGAGATGTGCTTAGTACAAAACAAAAGAATGTAAACTATCTAGTGTTTTTAACTATTAATATAAATGATAGGATGATAGGACCAAATAAAACAGTATTAAAGTTAATTTCACCTCTTTTTAAAATGTAAGACAATTAACGATCACCTAACTGGCTTGCATTATAATTGTTGGACTGTGCTGCTGCAAGGCAAGGAAAATGTTAGACCCCTGACCCATTCTCCCTCCTGCTCATTCCTGCTCCCCAGAGCAACTTTTAGTTATTTCTTTGCTGTTGTGTTACTTCCACATTTCCCAATAATAAGCATATAGTTACAGCATTTATTGAGCACTTAGGTGACAAGAATTTTCTCTGCTTTCTACATTATGAAATTGAATTCTCAGAACAAGAGGAGGAAACTCAGGAACAGAAAGTTAACTTACCCAATCACAGGTCAAGTATGTGACAAGAGCTTGGATTAGGTTCTAATTCTTAAAACCTGGGCAGCTGGGCTCCAGCTATTATTAATGACTTCACTGCCCCCTCTGTTTAACTTCCAGTTTTTTAATTCTTTTTTCAATAGTAAAATTACCTAGTTACTTCCTACTCTGGAAGATGAAGATTTCACTTTCTTATACACCCCCCTTTATTCTTCTGTTTCCCCACCAACCAGGTTCTATACTAAGACTTCTTATTCCATAGGGCGCCTGGGTGGCTCAGTCATTAAGTGTCTCTCTTGGACTCAGGTCATGATCCCAGTGTCCTGGGATCAAGCCCTGCCGTCAGGCTCCCTGCTCATTGGGAAGCCTGTTCTCCCACTTCCCCTGCTTGTGTTCCCTCTTTGCTGTGTCTCTATCAAACAAACAAAAAAACTATTCCATTGCATTCCCAACTTAATTATATAATTTTTGTTAAATTCATATAAAATGTACATAGTAACATGTTCTGTAGTGTACTGTGGTTATATTTCCTTTGAGAATATTTTTATCTTTCTGAAAGGAGTAATTGCCTTGGTTGTAATTTGCTCAGTTTGTTTTGTATCTTTTGTTAATTTATCACTGGAATAATTTATTACTCATTTATTCCCTAAGTCACTCATAAGAAGACATTCTTCCCCCAAGTCCTTCATCTTTTTGTTTTGTTATCAAGGATATGAGGAATCCACTTATTTTTCTTTGCCTGCCTTTGTTTTAATGGGATACATCCTCTAGTTGCTTCAAAAAAAGGTGCTTTTAAAAAGTAGCACCTTGTTCTTGTTTGAGAATGTGCTGTGTTATCATTCTACAGATAGTCATGTAGGTTTTTCGGTCATTTAAAAATTTTCCTTGCTTCCTGCATTAGCACTTTTTCCTTGAAGTTCCTTTTTTCTGTCTGGTCATAATTTTTCAAATTAGAATCTTGCTTTAATTGTCTCAAGATCCATATTTGAGAGACCAAGGGAGATAATTGGGAGGTCTGTGTGCATGAGTAGGACTTTACAGAGGTGGGCCTCATTACACCACAAAACATTTTCATTATTATCCCACCCCTAACATCCTGTTCTAAAGCTCTTCTTTGCCAGTGGTCACTCTTTGTAGAACGAAAGCTTCTGGCTTTATCTGTTGTGGTACGAGCTGGACTGTTCAGAGTTCTTGGAGGCAACTGAGGTCAGGGTCCTAGGTATTTCATTATTCAGTATTCAGAGTTTCATTTTACATTTCCACCTGCAATATTCCACCTGCCATTCTTGCCACCAGATGTTTAACTGGAAGTTGCACCTCCCTTCTTTACCTGTTAATTGAATGCAAACAGCAACCCAAAATACCAGCTGCCTATAAACAGGTACCATAATATACAGATCCACAAAGTAGCAATAAAGCATAGTATTAAATATTTAGCATAAATTATCTGATGTAATCTTCAAAACAGTACTATTATCCCATGTGACTACAACTTTTTTTTTTTTTAGATTTTTAAAAATTTATTTGACAGACAGATCACAAATAGGCAGAGAGGCAGGCAGAGAGAGAGAGGTGGAAAGCAGGCTCCCTGCTGAGCAGAGAGCCAGATGTGGGCCTTAATCCCAGGACCCTGAGATCATGACCTGAGCCAAAGGCAAAGGCTTAACCCACTGAGCCACCCAGGAGCCACCCAGGTGCCCCCCACGTGGATACACTTTAACCAGATCCTACCATTGTAATACTTTTTATTAAATTTCTCTCCTTTTTGGGGGGTGCCTGGTGGTTCAGTCGATTAAAGTCAGCCTTCAGCTCAAGTCAGGATCTGAGAGTCCTGGGATTGAGCCCCACATCGGGCTCCCTGATCCGTGGAGACTCTGCTGCTTCTCCCTTTCTCTCTCCCTCTGCCTTTCCCCCTGCACGTGTTCACTTGCTTGCTCTCTCAAAATCTTTTCTTTTTTTTTTTTAAGTTCTCTCTTCCCTTCCTATCCTTGCTCCTAGAGACACCTGTAGCACTGAAAGGGTGACAAAATTAGACTTTTCTGTTAATAATTCGCTGCCCTTTTAGACACTGAAAAATAACTTTTACTGAATGGTGGGAGAAGCATCAGTTTTCCATTTGTCAGTAATAATCAGTTTCTGACAGGTTGGCTATTGACCTACCTCTCTCCACTATTTCCATGGCAAATACATATGAGAGAGCAAAAGGATGCATTATCACAGAATGCAAGAGACCTCACTAGGATCATAAAGCAAGTAAGAAAGAGGGACTGTAGGGGCGCCTGGGTGGCTCAGTGGTTTGGGCTGCTGTCTTCGGCTCGGGTCGTGGTCTCGGGGTTCTGGGATCGAGTCCCACGTCGGGCTCTCTGCTTGGCGGGGAGCCTGCTTCCCTCTCGCTCTCTCTGTCTGCCTCTCTGCCTACTTGTGATCTCTCTCTCTGTCAAATAAATAAAATCTTTAAAAAAAAAAAAAAAAGAGGGACTATAAATGAAGGAAACCTGAGACAATTCAACTCTGAGCCTGTCCACTGTTGCTACTTTTTCTAGGACGGCTTCCTTCTATCCCATTAGGAGAACTACGAACAGTATATACAGTATTTTAAAACATAATTTGGCTGTTCTACATTTCCAAAACTTTTCATCTACCCTTGCATTAGCAGAGTAAAAGGGGTATAATCCCATGACTGAAATAAAACAGCCACTTCTTAAATGATGTATTAAATCACATGCTATATATATTTTGAGGCATCCAAAACCATAGAACTTAGTAATGATTTTACTCTTAAGACATCTAGAGTAAAGGTCGCTGCAACTACAGATACATTTGTTGAATTTTTATTTCAAAATAACGAAGCTTGTCTTTATAAATTTGAATATAGAAAATAAATTATTCTAACATATGAACCCTTTGCTTGTTCACAAATATACAAGTGCATTTATGTTTGTGTTAATAGGATACATTATCATAGGTTTTTTTTTTTTAAGTACCAGGAATCCAGGGTATTATAATTGTAAAATCTGGTTTAATTTCTTCCAAGTTGGAGATACTAAGTTCCTATCCCATACTCACAAAGGTAAAATAGAGTGTTTAACCAACAAACATGCTAAATTAAAAGTCTTCTTTGCTCTCTCCCTAAAGGAAATTATTCTTAATTTGGTATTTATTCATCTCCTAATTTATACTTACACTATATAGGTACATCCATATACATATAGATAGCAGTACTTCGCATGGTTTCAAACTATATTGTACACATTTCTGTTGTATACTGCTCTCAACATTCCCTGTGCAAGTCATGTTCATGTGTACCTCAGTTTTTCCATTTTTATTAATCCTCATCAGCTGTGTCTGTTAAGCCCACCCACCACCGTCTACTGGGTTTTTTAATTTCAGTTATTGTGTTCTTAAATTCTAGAATTTCTACTTGATACTTTTTTGTAGTTTTCATTACTTTAATAATTTTTGTCATCTAAGTTACTCAATATGCAAATCAGTTATTTTAAAGTCTGAAAATTCCAACATGCAGATCATCTGTAGATATGTTTCTATTGTGTCTTTTTTTAAATCTTTTTAAAAATTTTTTTCAATCATGAGGTCTTACATACTGCTATTTCTAATAAATTTTATAGAATTCTGAACAATGAATATGACAAACTGTAAGGAATGTCTGGGGCTCTGGCTCAGGGGTCTATAAACTGTGCCCCGTGGGCCTAAAATTCCCTGTCATCTAGTTTTGCCTGGCCTTTGAGCTAAGAAGGTTTGCCATATTTTTAAATGTTTGAAAAATAATTAAAAGAAGAATATGCAGCAACACATGAAATATAAAATTCAAAGCTAAGTGGCCGTAGTTTTGTGGGTATCCAGCCACCCTCATTCATATATGTACTGTCTGTGGTTGCTTTGTGCTACAGTAGCAGAGTTGAACAATTGCAATAGAGACCTTATGGCCCACAAACCTAAAATATTGTTACCAACCCCTGGCTCTAAATAATGACATCTCTCTCTGAGAGAAGACTTACTGCTGGTAGGCCCTTAGGTTAGCAGGAAGATGACCTTAACTCAGTCAGAGATTCAGTTGATTCAAAGCCATTCTTACATTTTATGAAGGTTGGTCAATTTCTGGTTCTCCTTTGCTCTGAGGGTATCGTTTCCCAGGGGTTCCAACTACATGTCTGGTGTATCTACCCAGGTTCTCATTCCTCGATGGGCCCAGTTCTTCAGCCACAACTTCCCTTCTCTCTGAGATCGTGGCTCTTCAAATCCCACCTTAGTATATATGTCCTAGTACATTTGTTTCTATAGATCAATAAATAAGATCAGTTTAAAGGCATGAAGGAATTACTAAAGCAGCAAGGATTTGAAGGGCTATGCTCCCGAGAGCAGGAAAGCTGTAGAGGATGACCCAACATGGAGGGGCGTGCATGCATGAGTGCATGTGTGTTTACTTGCCAGCGTCTCTAGTTCTTACAGGGAGTTCGCTAGAAACTAGACTGACATTCTCAGAAATAGAAGTTCAAGGTGGTCACATCACTTTGCTACTCGATTCCCCTTGTAATACCATTTAGGACAAACCAAGTCCTAATAGGTACTTCTTAGGCCTTATATGGTCTGAACGACTGCCAAAATGAGACAAAACACATTTGGGGGTGAAGAGGCACAGAGGAAAGAAACAACTATACCGCCAGTGCTCTAAGGCATATACTCATCCTAGTGAGAGTCCTTTACATTTAAACTACCCCCCCATTTTCCTTATTTGTAATTGAGATATAATTACAGAAGATATGTTTTCTTTTTATTTTTTTTTTAAGATTTTATTTGACAGACAGAGATCACAAGTAGGCAGAGAGGCTGCTGAGCAGACAGCCAGATCTGGGGCTCCATTCCAGGACCCTGAGATCATGACCCGAGCTGAAGGCAGAGGCTCAACCCACTGAGCCACCCAGGCGCCCAGAAAGAGCCAACTTGTATTCCAGAAATCAATTTCTGTGTTTCTTCTCTGAAAATTCATAGGTTGCCCATTCCTTCCATCCTCCAGCATAGTGTTGAGCACTGAAAACATATAGCAAGGTTATTGCTGTAAAAATTTTCTCCTGCTTTTTAACACAAGGTTGATAGGAACTTTAGAGATATAGAGATGCCATGACTACTCTAGCCTTTAAACTTACGTAAAAGACTGTTACTTCTGAGTAGGATGAAAATATAGAGGCTTAGTCTCTATCCTGCTATTACTAACACAGTATTAGAAGACATTTTTCAGTCGAACAGTAAAAATGTAATACATATGAAACATTGCTATTATATACACTCTTGAATACAATTTTATACTTCATTTATGCACCTGTTAAAGCCCAGAGATATTGCCGTGTCCAAAGCCTTCTTGCTTCTCACTCCGGCTAAACAAGAAAACACCAGACTGTCTGATTTGGATGGCTTTACTTCATTGTACTTCTCCTTGAAGTCTTTTGGGTTCATCTGTAAAGCTTTACCTACCTCACCCACTGAAAGAAAATGTTAAGAATTTCAATTAAATCTTAGGTACAGTAAGTTACTGAATATATACTTTTGTGAGGAATTATTCAAGTCACATGTCACTTACGTGGTATGTTGACGGACCCAGGAATTTTTCCATACTCGACAATTTCCCATGGTTCTCTAACATCAATTAACATAATTTTTTTGGAATTCAAGAGGTTTTTAAGTTCCTTATAAGTGACATCTTTAAAAATAGCTGTGCAAAAATTATGGCAGCTTCCCTTTATTGACTTCAAACCTGGAAAGAATAAAATAATTTTGGTACCTTCAAAGTAACATTGCTATTAATATCTGGAAGGCAGTTCAAAGGAATTTCCCCCCTGGTTCCAGCCATTTAACTATAGTTGATCTTCTGACTTCACTGACCTGTATATGTATTTTGTACCCTGACAGAACCACAGGATGTCTGCTCTCTTGACCTCCATGCTTAATGGCTAGCCTTGTACCAGCTCCATATTCTACTCTCTCCAATCCCTTAATTAGGCGGAACTTGTAAATACACATTCATCATCTGGTAACTGAATCCTGCAAATAACTTGTGAGTTTAATCATAATCCAAATTACAATGTCAAGAAAATTTAATTTCCCCTTGCAAGTGAAGATAATAAGCCGTACGTTAGATGTGGGAACCTTACATTTGAAACTACACTTGTAAGTACTTAAAGGCTGTTTCTATCTGTTAAATAATTGGTGGGGCACCTTGGCTGGCTCTGTCAGAAGAGCATGTGATTCTTGATCTCGGGGTTGTGAGTTCAAGCCCGATGCTGGGTGTAGGGATTAGTTAAATAAAAACTTAAATCAGGGTCGCCTGGGTGGCTCAGTGGATTAAGCCGCTGCCTTCGGCTCAGGTCATGATCTCAGGGTCCTGGGATCGAGCCCCGCATTGGGCTCTCTGCTCCGCGGGGAGCCTGCTTCCTCCTCTCTCTCTGCCTGCCTCTCTGCCTACTTGTGATCTCTCTCTCTGTCAAATAAATAAATAAAATCTTTAAAAAGCAAAACAAAACAAAACTTAAATCATTGGTAACATAATATGGTACTGAGTAATAACCTATAAAATAAATCCACGGGTCCACACTGATATAAGGATATAATTGAATAAATGGGGAGAAGGGATTATTTCAATTGATAAATGTAGAATGAATGATGAAAAGAGAAAATCACCATTAGGTTAACATCCAAGTAATAATTATTTCAGCAAGAACCATTGACAGATGCTAGAGTTAGTAGGTGAAATTTTGATTAGAAATAGGATAGGATCTCCCCCAGGAGATACTTATTAATAACAAAAGGAAACACCTGAAAGATACTACTTTAACTAATTATTCAAAGATCACTTCACTAGTAATGAGAAATGTCAACATGTATACTTTGATAGGATGCTCAAAGAAGAGCACATCACTTCCTTAGTATTTTTGCCAAAATACATACCCTGAATCAAGTCAGAAGAAAATCTCAAACTCAACCGACAAAATAACCAATACTCTTAAAAGAAGTGTCAAAGTTATGAAAGACAAAGGCTGTGGCAGATTGAAGCAGACTAAGGAGCCATGACAATGTAATAACAACATAGAATCCTGGATTGGATCTGGGACTATAAAAGACCTCAGTGGGAAAGCTGGTGAAATTCAAATAAGGCCTGTGGATTAGTTAACAATATTATGTTAGTATTACTTTCCTGATTTCAGTAACTGTACCATGTAAGATGCTTACATTAAGGGAAGTTGGGTAAGAATAAAGGGAACTCCATTTTATTTTTCCAACTTTCCTATAGGTCCAAATTGATATTTTAAGCATGAAAGAAAACCCCAAAGATTTTTAAAATAAAATAAAAATTTTAAAAAGTTAATAATCATATTTTACAACAAAATGACTGCTATAAAGTAAATAATAATGCTCAAAGGTTGTTTAAAATATGAAGTATCTTATAAAGTGAAATTGGTTTAAACAGTATAAGCTGGCATAGAAAGAGGTTTAAAGATCTAAGTTGAGAAGCAGACACACAACATACCATCTATGAGAATTCAGTATTTGGTAACAATTATATTTCAAAATAATGGGGATATTTTGTTCAACAAATATGCAGGGCAACTAGCCAGCCATCAGGAAGAAAGTTTAAGCAGGCTATTGCCTCATTCCTTACATGTAAATAAATATAAATGTCAATCTAAAAACTAGTATCTTAGAAGTACCAATAGAAAACATGAGCAGATAATTTAAACCTTGGGATAAGAAGACCATTCTAAAGATGGCAAAATCAGAAGCCATAAAGCTTTGACCTCATAAATATGCTAAATTTATATATGGGAAAAGAACAACGAATGACAGAAGACAAGTGGCAGGAACAAAATATTTGTAACACAGAAAAGACAAAACATTAGTATTAATAGAGCTTATACAAATAGGAAAAGGACAAAATTCCCAATAGAAAAATGGCCAAAACAGGAACAGGGAATTGGCCTGAAAAATACCAATGATCAATAAAATGTAAAAAGATGCCTTATCTCACTATTTAAGGAAATGCAAGATACAAAATTTTTCAAATTTTGCCAGATTTATAAAAATTAAAAGGGATTGATGACACCAAATATTGGTAAAGGTATGAAGAAATGGGTACTCTTACAATGCTGGGAGTGTGTAATGTTAAAACCTTTTGAAAGAAAAATTTAGCAGGAATAACACTTTATGTATATATTTTTTACTTCACAATTTTACTTTTAGGAATCCACCTTATTACAGGAGTATTAGCATGAATGCATACAAATGTATATTTGTATAAATATATTCATAGGCAGGATTCTCTGAAATACTGAAAAATGGTAAGAAGCTGGAAGTCTATCCATAAGGGAACAGTTATAACTAATACATTTATACAATAGCATATTATTTAATGTAAGTTATCCAAAATATACTATTAAATTTATAAAACTAGAGAGGACTAGATATAAACCAGGGGTTCCCAGTCTTTCTTGGTTCATCCTTTAATGTCTTAGTAAATTTTCTGCAGTGCACATAGGCCAAAAAAAAAAAAAAAAAGTTTCACGGTTCTATTTATTAAATAGTTAAGAAAATCCAAAAGTGAATTGTGAAAAACCACATTTTCTTGTAAAAACCAAACACTGCTCTATTTTCACTCATCTTTCTCACTGATAGCAAAAGATGGAAAAATGGACAAATACAATAATTAAAAAATACAGGTTTCCCTGCAATTCCACTCCAAGGTATGTACCCCAAAGATTTGAAAACAGGGACACAAACTCAGACACCAATGCTCATAGCAGCATTATTCACAATTATTCACAATAGCTAAAAGATGGAAACAGCTCAAGTGTTCATTCAACAGATGAATGGATAAACAAAATGTGGCTTATATATACAATGGAATACTATTCCGTCATAAAAAGGAATGAAGCTCTAACACATACTGCAGCTTGAAACGACGACATGGAGAACACGCTAAGTGAAGTAAGCCAGACACAAAATGACAAATATTTTATGATTCTACTCATGAAATATCTAGAACAGGTAAATTCACAGAAAGTAGGTTAGAGGTTACTAGAAGTTGGAGGGAGGGGTGTTATTGCTCAATGGGTTTGAGTTTCTGTTAGGGATGATGAAAATTTTTGGAAATACAGTGGTAACAATCCCCACAATGTTGTGAATATAATTAATGCCACTGAATTTTACACTCAAAAATGGCTAATAGACACATGAAAAAATGTTCATCATCATTAGCCATCAGGGAGATTCAAATCAAAACCACATAGAGGTACCACCTTACACAGTTAGAATGGCCAAATTTAACAAGACACAAACAACTTGTGTTGGAGAGGATGTGGAGAAAGGGGAACCCTCTTACACTGTTGGTGGGAAGCAAGTTGGTGCAGCCACTTTGGAAAACAGTGTGGAGATTCCTTAAGAAATTAAAAATAGAGAGGCGCCTGCATGGCTCAACTGTTA
The DNA here is from genome assembly GCF_922984935.1 of Meles meles. Lineage (NCBI taxonomy): Eukaryota > Metazoa > Chordata > Mammalia > Carnivora > Mustelidae > Meles > Meles meles. The sequence continues at coordinate 32,363,708 of NC_060070.1, forward strand.
AGCGTCTGCCTTCAGCTCAGGTCATGATCCCAGGGTCCTGGGTACGAGCCCTGCATCAGGCTCTCTGCTTGGCGGGAGGCCTGCTTCTCCCTCTCCTACTCCCCCTGCTTGTCTTCCCTCTCTCACTCTCTCTCTCTCTCTCTCTCTCTCTCTCTCTCTCTGAATAAATAAATAAATAAATCTTAAAAAAAAAAAAAGAAATTAAAAATAGAGCTACCCAATGACCCTGCAATTACACTACTGGGTATTTATCCCAAAGATACAGATGTAGTAAAAAGAAGGGCCATCTGTACCCCAGTGTTCATAGCACCAATGGCCAGTCAACAAACTGTGGAAAGAACCAAGATGCCCTTCAACAGACGAATGGGTAAAGAAGATATGGTCCATATATACAATGGAATATTATGCCTCCATCAGAAAGGATGAATACCCAACTTTTGTATCAACATGGACGGGACGGGAGGAGATTATGCTGAGTGAAATAAGTCAAGCAGAGAGAGTCAATTATCATATGGTTTCATTTACTTTTGTGGCATAAGGAATAACATGGAGGACATTGGGAGAAGAAGAGAAGTGAGTTGGGGGAAACTGGAGGGGGAGATGAAGCATGAGAGACTGTGGACTCTGAGAAACAAACTGAGGATTTTGGAAGGGAGGAGGGGTGGGAAGATAGGTGAGCCTGGTGGTGGGTATTATGGAGGGCACATATTGCATGGAGCACTGGGTGTGGTGGATCACTGAAAAAAATAAAATTTAATTTAAAAAATTTATAAAAAATGCCTAAAATGGCAAACTTTATGTTACATATATTTTATCACAGCAAATACAGTAAAAAAAAATAAAAATACAGATTTCCCCATCCTCTTCAGATTTTGAAGAGTTTGCTCATGTTATCTATAAGATTCAATCTTAAAATGCCTCAGATAAAACTATTTCTAATTCAACTTTTTTGTGAATTCCTGAAATGCAACAAGTCAGCCAGCTGACTTGGTACAGTTCCTCATTGTTAGGAACTGGAAAACTACGGTAATTTAAAAAATTGTTAAACTCAAGACTGCGGTACTTCACCACAGGGAAACAAATATCATCTCGGCATGTAACTTGTGTAACTGAATCAAAGATAGTTATGTTTCTCTTATATATTCGAGCCAAACTGACATTCAGCTTTCTCTATGCTCCTTTTGGGGTGTGTGTGTATGTAGGGGGGCAATGGAGAGCACGTGTACAATCAATGAGGACTAGATTTCCTGGCTTTCCAAGGCACAAATATTCTCTTAATGAGTCTCCGCTCTCCCAAGCCTCTCATGGTGTAAGCCTCCAGTCCATACGAACTCTTGAGTTAAAGCTATAGTGTATTTTTGGGGTGCCTGGGTGGCTCAGTGGGTGAAGCCTCTGCCTTCAGTTCAGGTCATGATCTCAGGGTCCTGGGATCAAGCCCCGAATTGGGCTCTTTGCTCAGAAGGAAGCAGGCTTTCTCTCTCTCAGTGTGTCTCTCTGCCTACTTGTGATCTCTGTCTGTCAAAAAAAAAAAAAAAAAAAATTAAAAAAAAAAGCTATAGTGTATTTTTGGTACAAGGCCTCTACTTGTAAATCAACCACTTCATCTATTGCGTGATCAAAGAAACAGCGATCAGTTCCTACACTGAAGGAAAACTGGCTGTTTGGAATTTATTGTGATGATGTGTGATTCTCTTGAGGGATTCTCAAGAGTAACACAGGCTATATGTGATTTTCACATTTTTGAGGCTCGTTTTTGAATAAACTCCAGTTTGGCTTTTCCACACTGGCAAATCTAGCCTCGCCTGGGTGTTCCCTACAGCCTACGTTATAAGACACAGTCCGAACTCCTTAGCATGTTCTTTCATGTCCTTCAATCTACTTTACCAGCATAATTTACCAGACTTTCTCCTCCTCTCCATTCCTCCTCTGCCTCAAGAACCCTACCCTTCAGCTACATCAAAAGTATACATGTGCCCCAACGACCTTTTTATAATGGAAAGAGCAGGGATTTTAGAGTCGGATAAACCAGGTTCAAATCCTCCCTTGTCCACTTAGCTCTGTAGTCCTGGGAAGATTACTTAAATTCTCCGGGGCTTTGTTCCTTATTTATAAAACAGGAAAAATATTACTTAACCTTTCTGAGTTGCTATGAGGTTTAAGCAATCTATATGGCGCAATCTTTAAATACATGTTTTCACCCTCCTTCGTGATATATGCACACGGTTCTTTTCTTCCTTCCTCATCTCTACCTGGCACATTCTTAATCTCCTTGAAGACTCTTTTAAATGCCACTTGTCACCAACCCAACAGTTCCACTTCTAAGTATTCTAGTAAGCTACTTGTAGAGATACACAAAGAGTGTGTACAATAACTACTGAAGAAATTTTTGAATAGCAAAAAAAAAAAAATGGAAACCAAAATGTCCATCAAGAGGGGACTGGTTAGGGGCGCCTGGGTGGCTCAGTGGGTTAAGCCTCTGCCTTCGGCTCAGGTCATGATCTCAGGGTCCTGGGATCGAGTCCCACATCAGACTCTCTGCTCAGCAGGGAGCCTGCTTCCCCCTCCTCTCTGCCTGCCTCTCTGCCTACTTGTAATCTCTCTCTCTCTGTCAAAAAATAAATAAAATCTTTAAAAAAAAAAAAAGAGGGGACTGGTTAAATAAACTGTGGTAATCCATACTATGGACTATATGCAGTAGTTAAAAGAGTTATATGTACTGACACGGAAAGTTTCTGAATACCTAAGTGAGAAAAAAATTCAGAAAAGGATGCACGATAGATCACATTATAGGACAAGAAGTAACTAGCGTCAATGAGAATGTGGAGAAAAGGGAACCCTCATGCACTACTGGGAATGTAAATTGGTGCAGCCACTGTGGAAAAAATATGGAAGTTCCTCAAAAAATTAAGAGTAGAATTACCATATGATCCAGCAATTCCATTCCTGGTATTTATCTGAGCAAAATGAAGATGATACCTTGAAAAGATATATGCACCCCGTGTTTCCTGCAGTGTTATGTGTAACAGCCAAGATCTGGAAACAGCCTAAGTGTTCATTGATGGATAAATGGATAAATTGTGGTACACACACACACACACACATATTCAGCCATAAAGAATGAACTCTTGGCATTTGAGACATGGACCTTGAGGGCATTACCCTAAGTCAGACGGAGAAAGATAAATACTGTGTGATCTCATATGTGGAACCAAAAGCGAACAAACAAAAAAATAAACAAACCCTGAAAATCCAAGTTCACAGATACAGAGAACAGATTGGTGGTTCCCAGAGGCAGGGAGGGGTGGGGCAGGAGAAATGGGTGAAAGTAAAAAAGGTAAAAATTTTAAAATATGTACTTTTTTAAATTAAAAAAATAAGAATTCTCATCTTCATAGGGAGACGGAATGTAGGCTTCTTGGGGGAGAGTAAGTGATTTTTAGGAAAGATGAATGGGCTCTTAGAAGAATAGATGGGAGGTATGACAGTTTGTGACAAAGGTTGGGTGTGGTGTTGAGTTCTAGTCTCCTTCCTTGTGATGAGTCAATCATCCTTGGTTGGTGAAACTCCTGGGGAGGGGATTTATGAAACTGAGTTCCTTTTGGAGGATCTGTCTTTAGGCAGGTAAGAGGAGTTCAGAGAAATCCTCTCTCCATATTTGCTGTTTTTCAAATGCCTATAGCTTAAAAAAAAAAAAAAATCAACCTACCAACCCAAATTTCAGTGTGAGATAAAATGATGACCTAAAAATATTTATCTATTTATTTTAAAGATTTTATTTATTTATTTGACAGAGATCACAAGTAAGCAGAGAAGCAGACAGAGAGAGAGAGAGAGGGGAAAGCGGGCTCTTTGCTCAGCAGGGAGCCTGATGTGGGGCTTGATCCCAGGACCCTGAGATCATGACCTGAGCTGAAGGCAAAGGCTTAACCCACTGAGCCACCCAGGCACCCCTGACCTAAAAATATTTAAAATCACATCATATTAGACTATGCAAATTGAAGATCTAGTATAATTCAGAATGGTCTGATTCCTACTGTATATACATTTTAGAAGTTTGCTTTTCTACTACAATTGTCAGGTCTTTTTAGTAAGGAGAAACCTGTAGGAATAAGCATTTTTTTTTTTTTCAAACAGAAAATTTAAGGAATTTAGGATTACCTCTAGGGGCGCCTGGGTCGCTCAATCATTAAGCATCTCCCTTCCGCTCAGGTCATGATACCAGAGTCCTGGCATGGAGCCCCTCATGGAGCCCCCCGCTCTGCGGGAAGCCTATTCCCCCTCTCCCACTCCCCCTTCTTGTATTCCCTCTCTCTCTGTCTCTTTCTGTCAAATAAATAAGATCTTTAAAAAAAAAGAAATTCAGCATTACTACTATATATCTCTAAGTTCGAGATTCAATTGTTCTTTGAAAAAATTTTTTAAAAGTTTGTTTATTTATTGATGTAATATCTACACCCAGAGGGGGCCTGAACCCATGATCCCAAGATAAGGAGTTGCATGCAAGTTCTTCCAAGTGAGCCCGCCTGGCACCCCTATTCTTTGAATTATTTAATTTCAATTAGTGTAATGCAATTTAATTATTGTATGTTTAAGGAAACTATATATAGAAATCATACACATGATTTGGGTTCTGAATTTATTTTTTCATAAATTTTGCTTCTTTTCTATATTGTAATATAGAATAGTTCTTTACTGTATGTCCGCTTTAAAATACTGAGCTAAATTTCACTTACAGGGGCACCTTGGGGCTCAGTCAGTTAAAGTCTGCCTTCAGCTCAAGTCATGATACCAGGGTCCTGGAATCAAGCCCTGCACTGGGCTCCCTGCTCAGTGGGGAGCCTGCTTCTCCTTCTCCCTCTGTCCCACTCCTGTTTGTGTGCTTGCTCTCTCTCTCAAATAAATACAAATCTTTAAAAAAAAATTTCCACTTAGAAATAGCCTATCATCACTTCCTACCAATTCAGTTTGGTATTCTTTTTATAACTTCAAACAAAGTTTTGATGTGAAAAATGTAACTATTTGAAACATATAAGTTTTTGCTTAATAACAATAACAACCATAATAATGGCAACTCACTCTTGCCATAACCATAAAATAAATTCTCTGGTTCATCTGTAATCCTCTTTTGGATGTTGACAGCTTAGAAATCCCACATCAGTATCTGCTGAATACCGAAAATTATTTCTAGGGATGCCTGGGTGGCTCAGTCGGTTAAGCTGCTGCCTTCGGCCAAGGTCATGATCTCAGGATCCTGGGATCAAGCCCTGCATCATGCTCCTTGCTCAGCGGGGAGCCTGCTTTACTCTATCCTCCCCACTTGTGCTCTTTCTCACAAATAAGTAAATAAAATCTTAAAAAAAAGAAAATTATTTCTAGAGACCATGTAATGGTCAATATAAACAACCCATAACCAAGAAAGAATATATTAGAAATAATGATTGTTACTCCAGAGAGAAAATATTAGGAAGAACATTAGGCATGCTTCCTTATCGAATGTGTATTTGGGTTTGGTGTGAACATTTTATGACTTCTAATGTAATCACTTCAATAAATATTTTGACTTTTTGAGAATCACTTGCAGCAAAATTTGAAAAGCAAGTGAATAACCATCCTATGGGATAAAAAGATTATTTTAGGGAATCTAGGGAGTAAAAGATTAAAGGGAATCTAAAGATTCTAGGGAATAAAAGATTAAAAATGGAAATTTTAGATACGGCAATGTATTTATCAGATGAAGCGGTGAATTTAATATGAAAGGGGAATCCCTATACTATCTTTGAGCTTCGCAAAGTTACTTGTCTTCTCAACCTCCATTACTACTCAATCACAGTATTTTCCCTTAAATAGCCGCTCGAGTCCCCATGTCCTCTGACTGTCACCTTCCCCAACCTCCCTCCTTTTTAAAAGCATCTTCGGCTGCTGGGAACTGATTCATATTGACAAAGCACTTCCATGTTTTCTGTTGTTCTTTGTAGGACTAGGATTAAGTAAAGGCCTTAACACAACCTGGCTATTACCCAAAAATCTACTTAGAATCTTGAGAGGTCAGAACTCAGGGGAGAGACAGGACAGGATCGGTAGATGAAAGTTTACTCACTTTAGGTCACCATAAAGGTGTGTGAGTACCTCTCAGTGTACATGACTTAGTAAGTCAGGTTTGGGATCCTGCTTCAGCCCTGCATAAGTCTAAACAGAAGCAAAGAGGAAGATGAGAATAAAACTAGCAGAAGAAAACCTGAGGGGATACTTTCAGAGAACAAAGGTAGACAGCAAGTTTTTGTCCTCGTGGAAATGTAGGAGACAAAGGACATTTTCAATGTTATGGGGAGGGGGTCACTGTTTCAGTAACAAGCACTCATGTTAGTAGCCTCAAGTCATTAAGAAGACAAGACTTGACAGTATTCTCTTTGGAAAGTCTAGGCTGAAAGATTAGAAACCCATCTTGGCAATTGGAAGCAATGTAAATATTCATACAGGGAATAGTTCAATTGATTATGAAGCATAGCATGCCGCATTTACAAGCATTTACCTACATTTAGGGACTTGGAGAGATGTCTGTATTGCTAAATGAAAAAGCTCTCCCTTTGAGATCGATGTACACATAAGATACAATACTTATGTTTTATAAATGTCCAGAAGAACACCTGGAAGTAAACAGGAAACTATTTCTGGGGAGTAGGATTGCAGGGACAGGAATTCTAGGGCATAAATTAAAAAACACCAACACCTACATATTATATATGTAGTATTTTTAAGTGTACATTTATGTAGACTCATAGAAAAGTGTTCAGAAGGATGTATACCAAACCACATTTGGAGAGGAGGGTGGAATATGGGAGTGTGTATAGAGGGAAATGTCAGCTGTTCTTTATTGTCTGTTTGAATGTAATGGGAATATAATAATGTATCACTAGCAGAATTTTTTTTTTTTTAAGATTTTAAGTAATCTCTACGTCCAACCTGGGGCTCCAACATAACAGCTCTGAGATCAAGGGTTGCATGCTCCACCCACTGAGCCAGCCAGGCACCCCACTAGTAAAATTTTTTTAATGAAAAGTCACCTTTTCTCTAACACTTTCTCCAACTCGGATAGAATACTTGCTTTTTCCATTGCAGTCTCCCGCCTGTGTGTGGTGATTGTTTACCAGTGTCTGTCTCTCCCCAAAATGGTGACGTGAACTGCAGAGGCTGTATCCCCAGCAGGAGGTCTGCATTTCTAGGCGCTCAATAAACAACAAATTTGCATCGAAAAAGCACATTTTAAACTACAAAGGATGCACCAAGAGTGCAAGTGGAGTAAGTGGTTGGGAGAGTTGGGGACACAGTGTCAGGCCACGGTCTCTGCAGCTGCATCCACAAATAAACATTGTGATAACGGAGAGACATCATGTAAAGCAGAAAGGAAGGACTGGAAGCATGCTCTGAGTAATGCACGCGACGCCTCCACTAACAACCTTCGCTTCTCTGGCCGGTTTTGCCGTCAGTAAAATTAGCAGCGGTACTTTAATAGCTCTAAGTGTTACAATTCTAGGTGACTTGCCACGGAGCTCTGAGCGCTGCTCCCCAGTGGGTCACAGGTGTAACTCGCAAAGCTGGGCTCATCCTCAGTCTCCGGCAGAAAGGGGCCGTGTTGCTCGCTCGTCTGAGTCGCCAACTGACCTTCACTGCCCAGTCCGGCACCAGTATCTTCCTAAAAGCCTCCCCACGCGAGCTCCCTGGAGCAACGCTGATCTCTCTCCCTGCGTCCCCCGAGCACACCCAGACCCAAGTAGCCCGGAATCTCAAGGAACGAGAACTGAATATAGGTGCTTTCTTCCCAGGAGCCAAGAGTAATGGGACTGATTTTTAACTGGAAGCCGCAAGCAGCGAGCACCCCCACCAATGCCATTCCATCCCCGAGCCCGAGGTCAGACGCTCTCTTTTTACCCAGGGGCCACCGAGCTCACCCCAGAGGGCAGCCTCCGCTGACGCCAGGATCGGCCGGCGTGCGCTCCGGAACAGCGGCAGCGGTAGCACCATCGCCAGCTCGCGCCCGCCGGGCCCCAGACTTCCTCCTCCGGCGCCTCCTGGTTCTTCTCCGCTGCACCGCCCTCCCCCAGTCCTCACCCCCGCCCCCGCTCCCCGCCCCTCGCCCAGCGCCAGGCTCTTGAGCGCCCCCCGGCCAGGTGCTGGCCGAAGCGGGGACTGCTACAAGGAGTGATCGCGGAGGGAACCGTACCCTACTCTGGAACTTTAAACTGAAAAGTAACTCTGAGAGTTGGGCCGCGCCTGGGTGGCCCGGTCGGTTCGGTGTCTGCTTTTGGCTCCGGTCATGGTCATGATCCCAGCGTCCTGGGATGGAGCCCTAATTGGGGCTCCGGGCTCCGCGGGGAGCCTACTTCTTCCTCTCCCTCTGCTTGTGAGCCCTCCCCCCTGTCAAGTAAATAAATAAAATCTTTAAAAAAGAAACAGAGTTGAGCTTGCTTTTTTGTTTTGGATTATTATTTTTTAAGGAGAGACAAAGCTTAAAAGTGGAAAGTAGAAAATACACCAAAGATGAAATTAAAAGATTTTTTAAAAAAGATTTTATTTATTTATTTTTGAGAGAGAAAATGAGGCAGGGGAGGGGGGCAGGCTAGGGGTAGAGGGAGAAGCGTGCTCCCCGTGGAGCTGGGAGCCCCTAGACCTGCTCATTCTGGGATCCTGAGGGGAAGGCAGATGCTTAACCGACTGAGTCACCCAGGCGTCGAAATTTAAATATTTAAAGTAAACAAATTTTTCCAACTTACTTTATAACGGGATTCTTAGAGATTAATTTAAAGGGAACTACATGGACGCTTTTCTAAGAACTGCTCTTAACTCCAATAGCTGGTTCAACTAATGTCAGTATTAAGATAATCTCATGCGATCATCTTTCCCCCACAACTCTGATATTTGACTATAATTGACCACAGCTTATCGGAGTTAGGTCCAGCTATTTTATAAAATGCGTTAGTTTGCAATTGCTACTGTAACAAATTATCACAAATTTACTGGCTCCAAACAATATAAATGTATTATGTACAGTTCTGTGGGTTTCAGCAAGCCTGTGTTCCTTCTGAAGGCTCTAGGCAGAATGGCTTTTCTTGCCTTTTTCATCTACTAGAAGCTGCTTGCATTCCTTGGCCAGTGGTCCGCTTCCCCATTTTCAAAGCCAGCAACTATCATCTTAAATCTCTAACTCTGACCTCTGCTTTTGTTGTTGGATCCCTTACTCTTCTCTGACCCTCATGCCTCCCTTTGTAATAACTTGGGCTACTTGGGTGATCCAGGATAATTTCCCTATCTCAAGATCCTTAATTTAAACATATCTGCAATGTCCTTTGCCATGTAATGTAACATGATCACACGTTCCAGGAATTAGAACACATTGGGGGTGGGAAGTGTTGTTCAGCTTACCACATAAAGTTTATTATTGGGACGGCTGGGTGGCTCACTGGGTTGAGCCGCTGCCTTCCGCTCGGGTTGTGGTCTCGGGGTCCTGGGATCGAGCCCCACATAGGGCTCTCTGCTCAGCAGGGAGCCTGCTTCCTCCTCTCTCTCTCTGCAGCTCTGCCTACTTGTGATCTCTGTCTGTCAAATGAATAAATAAAATCTTTTTTTAAAAAGTTTATTATTACTGTGGTTCATTTCCTTATTTTAAATTTATTCTCACTTTGGTCCCCCAATATAACGAAAGCTATATTTAACTGCAAATTAATTTATAATGGAAAATTTTAAAAATTAATTTCTAAATGATATTAAAGTATGTATCCAAGGAATAATTTCATTAAGCAGTCTAAAATTTTCTGTTTTCATAATTTAATAATTAATAGCACCACTTCAAATTTCTATGCCAGTGCCATCACTTGCAATTACGTTTCTCCAATTATTGGGAGTTTTGCTATAGTTTCTCTATGATCTATGTTGTGGATTAACTTTGAATTAAAATGTCATTATATGTTGTAAATTCATGTACTTCTCATGGCATCCCAAAGCTGTCTTGAATACATCAAAACCATAGGTAGTCTGAACACAGATATGGAAACAATGAAACAAAATGCTTGACCTCAATAACTCACATTCAATTTGATTTATACTTTTGCAACAGCACATATCATGAAACAATTTTTTTTTCCAATGTTCATGACTAACTACTTGAGAGATAGTTTTCTGCAGGATTTTTTCTCTCAAAAGGTGAATAGCTCCTCCCTTACCTAGCATAGTGCCAGACTTGGTTTATTTAAGAGTTCTCATAGCAAAAATTCTTGTCAAGAGAGAGCCTTGATTATTGTTCCTTGGGCAAGTGTCCAAGTTCTTCTTTCAGAGAAGAGTCAGGAAGGCTTAAAGTGAGATGAAAGGGAGAAAAATAGTTTAACTTTTCTGGGGAAGGTCTGCCAGTGCTGAGTTAATGTGCACCATTAATTCTCCAACAACTCTTTTTATTTCTTGGCATAATGCAAGTGAAAGGCAACTTGAAAGGAGGAGATTTTCCCCATTTCTTTCTAAGTCCACATCAAGCCTCCAGATATTTGACAAATCAAATGAAGATTAGGAAATATTTTTCCTGCAGCTTTTTTTTTTAAAGTGTTTCTATCAAAACTTAAAATAACTATCTGTTGACTCAGCATTTCCATTGCTGTCTACTAATGATTACTTGCACAAGTAGGCAAAGATAAAGGTACATCAACAGAAAACTGATTGGGAAAAAAATGATACATCCATTTTAAGTTTAAGCAACTAGACAAAAGAATGAGGCTAATACAGGTTTATGTTCAAGATAGACTGTCAAGTGAAAAAAATCAAGTTGTAAAATAGAATGCAGACAGCTAGAAATCAAGATAGCTTTGGAATTTTATCATTTCCAAGAAAAATTGTATGGTGTTTGCATAATTGCTGTATCTCCCCCCCCCCTTTTTAAAAGATTTTATTTATTTATTTGACAGAGAGAGAGATCACAAGTAGGCAGAGAGACAGGAAGAGCTAGAGGAGGAAGCAGGCTCCCGCTGAGCAGAGAGCCTGATGCAGGGCTTGATCCCAGGACCCTGAGATCATGACCTGAGCTGAAGGCAGAGGCTGAACCCACTGAGCCACCCAGGCACCCCATCTTTCCTTTTGAGAGAGAGCGAGCACGAACAGGAGAGGGTGAAAGAAGGAGGGGCAGACAGAGAGGGAGAAGCAGAGTCCCCACTGAGGTGGGGCCTGAGCCACCCAGGAGCCACCAGGCACCCCTAATTCTTAAATTTCTTTGTTCTAATTCAGTCCTCCTTTTTTTAAAACTGTAAATTGGGAGTCCAGTATATGATACATTTTTTAAAACCCCATTTACACCCATGCAGTTTAGTATGAAAATTTAGATTTATGCAGGTTTGCATATCTTCCTTTCCTCCATGTTGTTTCAAATCTGATGTTAAAATAAATAAAAACTTTGGTTTGTGATGTAGACAGTTTTGACTTAACAATTACACCACAGTACAACCTGTTTTTATTTGGGGAATTTTTTTTCCCTAAAGAAAAAAATTCCCCTACTCCAAAACTTGAGTAGTGATCCCTATACCCAGCACCATAACTGGCAAATTTGTACTTAGTTACACTTGTCGAATGGGTGGTTTCCATAAATACAGTGTAAACACCTAGTGACCTCCTTTGCCAAGTTCTGTACATAGAAGTAATGCTAATTATTTCGTAAGAAATTAATTAGAGATTTTACGGGAAAAACCAGAAGTTTTTTTTTTTTTTTTTTTTTTTTAATTTAACCTTTGATATCTTGGACTCTTAACCCAACGTTCTATCATTAGGCCACCCGTCTCCTGGTTGAAGAGTTGTGAAGGATTACAAAGCTCTTAGGACTTAAGCATAACTAGAGTGGATGTTTGCAACATCATTAAAATAGTTTCAAAACGATTATTTTTACTAAACATATGCAATGTGCAGACCACTTTAACGGATAATCGAGCTTTGAAGAGCTATAGCTGAAGGTCAAGAAATTTCTTGTGTCGGTAAGTAAGCGAGGACAGGTAAGCCGATAATAATGAAAAAATGCGAGACAACATACGACAAATGTCAGATGTGATTTTATTGCAGTGTGACAGAGGGGAGTCGGAAGCCATCCCTTCAGGCCCTCAGCAACAAGTGGGACTTAAGCCCGACTCCGGGAAGCCCTTGATCCGCTCACACCCGAACACTATCCGGACGCAGCCTGGAGTTCATTGCAGCTATTCTCACATTAGCCGGCAGACTGGGCTCTGCAGATCCACAGAACGCAGGCGCAGCGCGACCGGCCCCGCGGGGTCCACGCCCCACTGCTGGACGCGTAGCGAGGGACGGCGCCAAACCCCGCCCCGCATGCGGGGCTGGCACAGGAGGCCCCGCCCCTGCCGACCGGGAGGTCAGCCGCGCATGCGCAGTCTCTTCTGGTTATAGACCCGGCGGCTCGGCCCGGCGTGGTGAGTCCGGACTGAGGGGCTGGGGTCGCCGTAGTGTTTCGGTCATCGCTTCCTTTACCCCAGCCCTTTGTGGCAGGACAGGCCTGGGAGAGAGGCCTTTTACGCGTCCCCGTCTTGCCGATCCCGGGGGTTCCCGGCGGTCACTGAGGGCCGCGTGAGTGCGGCCCGGCTGGGCGCCGGCGGCGGAGCAGGGTGGTTTAGGCGGGAGGGGTTCGCAGGGAGGGGCCCGAGTCGCCGCCGTATCTGGAAGCAGGCGCTCCCCCACACCCTCCCGCCTTCCCGCGCGCTCTCCTCTCTACCCATTTTCTCTTGAGAAACTTGGGGTGCTGTTGTTAGTGACTGGAGGGTAGTGTTAGGAGCTCCGGAGGAGGGCTGCTGGGGTCCAGGTCTCCATCCGCCGCTTACTAGCTCCGGGACCTCTGAAGTCACTTAACCTCCGTGGGTCTCAGGTTCAAGTGTGAAATGGGGGCAGCGGTAGGAACCTGTCTCATAAGGTGGTTGTGAGAATTACGTGAGGGAGTATCCTTGAGTGCTGAGAGCCGAGCGTGATGCACAGCCAAAGTGTGCAAAGCGCTGTTCATCTTTTTGAGCCTGGTACTAAACGGAGAGTGTGTCCTCCTCCTCCCCACGGCGAAAATAATTGCCCAAGAGTCCAAGGGTAGGGGAAAAAAGATTTTTTTTCTGGAGACTATGGGGTTTTGTTTGTATAGGATGTTTAGAAAAAAAAAAATCAAACATTTCTAAACAACTTAGTTGCGCATCCTAAGCAGAGAAAAGACAGATATTGAAATTGAAAAATGAAAACCTGTGTTTGGGAAACCGCGTGAAAAAAAGGGCCAGAACTTATTTGTTCTGAAAAGAGTTAACATATCAGGCCGGAGACTGCTCTCCTTAGAAAGGCCTGCTTGCTTGTTTGGCGCCTGGTAGCAAAATAGTTTATGCACTACCCTGTGGTTTATGCCCAAGTTACCAGCCTCCGGGAAAACCCCAGTCCTGTGAGTCTGTGATGGGCTTCCCTGGGCGGGAACATTGCACAGACATTGCTGGATTTTCTTTATTGGGAGGAAGAGTGTGCTCTGTTTGACCCTTTCTGGGAGGAAGAGAACACAAGGAAGCCTGCACATAGATTCCTGCAAACTTCATTTGTGTCTTTCCATTATGCTCAGGTTGTATGTCCATACTGCATTGCCCTAATAAAAGTTAGCCTTGAGTACAATTACGTGCTGAGTCCTGTGAGTCCTTCCAGTGAATCTCCAAATATGATGGTGGTCTTGAAACTCCCCACACACAATATTGGTGATAGAAAGTACTTGAAGCTCTAGTAATTAGATTTTAATTTTGTCTCTTTTTGCCTAAAAAAGGAAAGAAAAAGCTATATAGATAAGTAAATTGCTAAATAGTGGGTTACTATCCAAAATCATTTCTCTTTTTATTTATTTTATTTTTATTTTTATTTTTTTTTAATTTTTTTTAAAAGATTTTATTTATTTATTTGCCAGAGAGAGAGATCACAAGTAGGCAGAGAGGCAGTCAGAGAGAGGGGGAAGCAGGCTCCCTGCTGAGCAGAGAGCCCGATGCGGGACTCGATCCCAGGACTCTGAGATCATGACTTGAGCCGAAGGCAGCGGCTTAACCCACTGAGCCACCCAGGCGCCCCATTTCTCTTTTTAGACATATTGCAGGTCTTAGAAAAATCACTGGAAATTGACTGCATTGCATGACTTGAGCCGAAGGCAGCGGCTTAACCCACTGAGCCACCCAGGCGCCCCATTTCTCTTTTTAGACATATTGCAGGTCTTAGAAAAATCACTGGAAATTGACTGCATTGCCAAGTGAAGTTTGAGTCACTGTCTTTTACAGACCTTTTATAGATTGTGGTCAAATACCTTTTCTTTTTGTTATTCTGCAAGCAGTATCTATGGGTTGATGTCTGTCCTTTTTTTTTTTTTTTAAATGATTTCAAAGATTTTATTTATTTATTTGACAGAGAGATCACAAGTAGGCAGAGAGGCAGGCAGAGAGAGAGGAGGAAGCGGGCCCCCTGCAGAGCAGAGAGCCCAACGCGGGGCTTGATCCCAGGACCCTGAGATCATGACCCGAGCCGAAGGCAGCGGCTTAATCCACTGAGCCACCCAGGCGCCCCTGATGCCTGTCTTTATCAAGATAAAGATATCTGGGAAGCTGGGGAAAGGTATGGCCAGTTTCTCATGGCCCATTTTTCCTGGATTTTTTTTTTTTTTTTTTTTTTTATGCCTGCATTTTCAGGACATCAAGTTGAAATAGTTGGAGGTAAGTTTGTAAATTTGGGGTTGGAAAGAGCAGATTGTCTTCTGATTATATCTTTTTTCCCCTCGATAAAGTAGAAGACTAGATACTATTTTGAGAAGAAGGGAGATGGAGGAGTTAGAGGTTTAGAAGAGTGAGAAAGGTTTCAAATGGCTGTGTGAGGAGTAGGTAAATAGGTTTTCCAGAAAGTGTAGTAGATAATGGCATGTCTCGATCCATTTGAGATTGAGATTTTGATTATGAATTTAACGGACCCAGTCACCTTTCTTACAAGATTTTCTTCAGCTTGTTTGGATGCAGACGTAGAGAAAGTGGTTAATTGGATTCGTTTAGATTTGGGGTTCTGTTAGGGGGGTTTAGTGGTAGTCCTTAAGGCTGGGCACACATACTTTGTTCTTTCTGTGTAATGGTAAGGTTACACTCTTTGTACACACCCCACATCGCACTCCCTTACCCGCATGTCCACTCGAAGTTGAACGTGTTGTATGACTTGCTGGGGCTGGTAAAATATGAGCAGACGTGACATACATCCTTTCCAAGTGCAGCTTGAAGAACCAGCACTCCATTTGCTACTTCCCCATCTCTGCCTTGATATACTGATCATCTCACTTGGTGAGATGAAGCCTCTCGCCAGCCTGGGCACTACAGGTGAATAGGAGTGGCTGAAGAGGCAAAGCTGGAAGAACTTGAATGTGTGATTAAGGAATGGGATACTTGAATTAATGACTTTGCAAGGTAGAGCTATAGGGGTTAGTGGGTGAGGAAGTTTGGAGGGAGAAGGAAATCAGAAATGAAGTGCTCAAGGAACTCAGAGCCCTCGTGCACCTCTGACCCTGAAGGCCATGATTTGTTGCAGTTCCGTTCAAGAGTGATGACCTCTGGAGTTAAAGAAATGGCTCTAAAAATGTAAACTAAAAAGCTGGGGATGGGCACCTGGGTGGCTCAGTGGGTTAAACCGCTGCCTTCCGCTCAGGTCATGATCTCAGGGTCCTGGGATCGAGTCCCACATCGGGCTCTTTGCTCGGCAAGGAGCCTGCTTCCCTCTCTCTCTCTCTGCCTGCCTCTCTGCCTACTTGTGATATCTCTCTCTCTCTCTCTCTCTCGCTGTCAAATAAATAAATAAATAAAATCTTAAAAAAAAAAAAAGATTAAAAGCTGGGGCGCCTGGGTGGCTCAGTAGATTAAAGCCTCTGTCTTCGGCTCAGGTCATGATTCCAGGGTCCTGGGATCAAGCCCCGCATCCGGCTCTCTGCTCAGCGGGGAGCCTGCTTCCTCCTCTCTCTCTCTCTCTGCCTAGCTGTGATCTCTGTCTGTCAAATAAATAAATAAAATCTTAAAAAAAAAAACAACTAAAAAGCTCCCTTATGTGGAATATGGTATAACTGAATCAAGACTCAGAATTTATTTATTCATTTTTGAAGATTTATTTATTTTAGAGAGAGAATGTGTGTGTGCATGAGCACAGGGAGGGGCTGAGGAAGAGGGAGAAAACCTCAGACTTCCCACCGATCTAGGAGCCCAGCAGGGGGTTCCATCCCATGACACTGAGATCCTGACCTCAGCCAAAAACAAGAATTGGCCGCTTAACTGACTGAGCCACCCAGGTGCCCCAAGATTCAGAATTTATTATTGAGTTGAAAGATTCTTCCACCTTGATCAATAAAAGCAAATAAACAAATAGCCACGAAAATTACAGTGTAGCTTAACCATAGAACAGATGATACTAGGTAGGATTTAGGCTGAGCTTTTTTTTTTTTTTTTTTTTTTTTTTTTGCCTTTCTTCTACCTGGTTATTCAGGTGCCGCCGACTCTGTGTCTACGAGGGGCGAGGTATGAATGACAGCAAGTGAGGTGGCCTGCCTGGGGACATTCGGGGCTCCTGTGTCCTAGCAGAGAGCCTGGGCCTCACCACTGTGGTCCTGGGGGATCTTGGAGAGTCCAAATGTTCTGGGTTTTCGACAGACGCCCCCAATCCAGTTTTTTTTTTTTTTTTCCATTTTATTTATTTTTTCAGCGTAACAGTATTCATTCTTTTTGCACAACACCCAGTGCTCCATGCAAAACGTGCCCTCCCCATTACCCACCACCTGTTCCCCCAACCTCCCACCCCTGACCCTTCAAAACCCTCAGGTTGTTTTTCAGAGTCCATAGTCTCTTATGGTTCGCCTCCCCTCCCCAATGTCCATAGCCCGCTCCCCCTCTCCCAATCCCACCTCCCCCCAGCAACCCCCAGTTTGTTTTGTGAGATTAAGAGTCATTTATGGTTTGTCTCCCTCCCAATCCCATCTTGTTTCATTTATTCTTCTCCTATCCCCCTACCCCCCCATGTTGCTTCTCCATGTCCTCATATCAGGGAGATCATATGATAGTTGTCTTTCTCCGATTGACTTATTTCACTAAGCATGATACGCTCTAGTTCCATCCACGTCGTCGCAAATGGCAAGATTTCATTTCTTTTGATGGCTGCAGCCATCATAGGCTGATAGGCATGATAGGCTGAGCTTTAACAGAGACTCCAAATACAGTGATTTAAAAAAAATGCTTAATTTTTTATCTAAAATCTTAACAACTTTGGATTTTTAAAAAAATATAAAGGACAGAGGTAGGTAACACCTTGAAGAGACAAGTGTGGGGCATTATACAATGTTGCTATTGAAAGTGTGGTCTGTAAAAAAAAAGAAAAAAGAAAGTGTGGTCTGTGGAGGCACGTGAGTGGCTGAGTTGGTTGAGTGACTCTTGCTTTCAGCTTGGGTGATAATCTCAGGATCCTGAGATCAAACCCCCCGTTGGGCTCCTCACTCTGCGGGGATTTTGCTTGAGATTCTTTCCCTCTCCCTCTGCTCCTCCCCATAGTCGTGTGCATGCTCTCTCTCTAAAATAAATCTGAAGAAAACAAAACAAAATAAACACACCTGGTCTTTGGACCCTCAGCAATGGCTTACCATTGGGAGCTTGTTAGACAGGCAGAACCTCAGGGCCTGTGCAAGGCTTGTTGAATCAAAATCCACATTTTAACAAGATCTTTAAGGCCACTCATATGCACTGTCCTGATCTCTTAAAAAAGCCAGTGTCTTAGGAAAGTATAAGATGGGAAGAATAGTTGTGGAATAAAAGATGCGAACAGTTAGCATGACATAAACAATACAAAGTGCAACCTTTACTGAATCTTGATTTTTAAAAAACAAGTATGGAAGACAATTATGGGTCAGCTGAAGAGGTTAGAATATGATGGAACCTCAGAATGGGGAATTATTGGGGCGCCTGGTTGGCTCAGTGGGTTAAAGCCTCTGCCTTTGGCTCGGGTCGTGATCCCAGAGTCCCGGGATCGAGCCCCGCATCGGGCTCTCAGCTCAGTGGGGAGCCCGCTTCCTCCTCTCTCTCTGCCTACTGTGATCTCTGTCAAATAAATAAATAAAATCTTTAAAAAAAAAAAGAATGGGGAATTATTGTTAATTTTCTTAGATGTAATAATTATGTGGCTATATAGGAAAATGTTGTTATTCTTAAAAAAGATACAAACTCTTTGCAACTTTGAAATAGTTCAGCAAAAACAAATAAATATACTCACATATGTGTCTCTCTCTCTGTCTCTGTACACACTGATACTTAGGTAAAACAAATGGGGCAGATGTTCTAGATGTGGAATGTAGGTAGTAAGTATATGGGTGTTTATTATATTGGAAGTTTAAATTTTTTCATAATAAAAAAGTGGGGGAAAACCCCACAAAAAATGCAGTATAGCTTAAAACAATTTCTGTCAGTCATTGCTAGGTCAGATGGTGCAGGTAGAAGGACTCTGTTGTGCTGGGCACATGGCTTCCATCCCTGGTTCATTATGGCTTTTCCAACTTCTGTTTCCTAGCTAGTGGGACAGGAGAAGAGGCAAGGGGACCACATGACCCAGAAGGAACACTTATTCCCTTGATCAAACCTTTTGTTGTTTTTTTTTTTCATCCACCTGGACATCATGTATCTGGGGAGTAATTGGTAAAAGTCAAATGTAATGTGCATGTGTATATTGGTTTATTAAAGATGTCTTTGGTTTCACCTGATGGTTTCTTCTTTTGAGGTACTAGGGCCCAACTAAAACTGAAGTCATTTCTATTTTAATATACATTATGTAATATACCTAAAATTTTAATTTTGAGGATTAAAGTGTATTCATTTCCCCCTACCCCCAGCCTTTTCAGTAAGTAACAGATGCGGGTGAAAGAGCCTTCCAGAGCTTTGCCCGAGAAAGCCAAAAGAAGCAAAAGGCCTGCTCTACCTCATGATGAAGACTCTTCAGACGACATTGCTGGTAAACTGTGACCTCTGGCATCCTGAGTAGTGTTGTGGAAAATAACTATATATGTTTTTAATCAATAAGTCTTTTGCTCTTTATTTCCACTATTTTCTGCATGAACTGTAAAATCAGCTTATTTAGTTCCAAAACATCTGGGTGATGTTTTTATTGAGATTTCATTTAGTTTATAAAGTAACTTAGAATCGGCATCTTTTTGTTGTTTTCCATTTCTCATGACCTGTTAAAGCCAGGCCTTCAAGCCTGGGGGGTAACTGGGGAGTTGCTGGCCTCAGGCTCGCTTTTCTCTTGGGCTTCATGCCTTCTGTTTCAGGTTTTCTGAGAATTTTCCCTACTTCCTCATAGCTCTCCATTTAAAAAGATGTTTTTAATTTTTATTTCCACTTTTAAGTATTTTTAACTTGGATAATGTTTCAGGATAGATTGTTGTATTGAGGGAAGTCTGAACTCGATCTTTTTTTTTTTTTTTTTTTTATGAAGCCAAGTATTTTTGAACTCTAAGTGTTTGTTTCATTCTGTGAATATGATTTTTTTCTCAGGGATTCTGATGATTCTTATGTTAGCTCTTCCCCGCCTGTCTTCTAGTTATTTTTTTCTCAAATCCTCTGAACCTCTTACTTTTCATTTTGCTTGCTCTTTTCCTTTTTATCTTTTACAGTGTTTTCTGCAGTGCACCCTTTTTCGTTTTATCCTCCTTTTTGTGGTTTTATTTATTTTTTCTTCCATTCTATCCTGAGCGCTACCAGTCACTGCCTACTGTTTTGCCACCTCACGCTGGAACATTTGCTTCTTCTGTTTTGTATTTTTGTTTCATGGCGATGATTTCTGTGCCATTTGTTTTTCCTTTTTTCTTATATTGGAGAGAAATTGTGGCTTTGATTTTTCCTTGATTTCTCATTCTTTGATGTAGGGTTGCCTTTCTTGGACCAGGTAGTTTTAGCATATTTGTGTAAGAAGGAGGGCCATAGCACTGTCGAGACCAACTGGAGTTTTGAGTGTGAGCTCAGTTAGCCTGTATTTCTTTCCACCCAACAGGGTTATGCAGCCCTGGGGTTTTTTCTGGAATCTGAAGATCTCTTCTCCCCTCCTGCCGTAGAGACAAGACTGTATCTGGCAGATTTGGCTTCTTTGTTTCTCACTTAGTGAATTAGAAATTGCCTTCATTTGCTTCTTAAAACAAAACTGGCTCTAGGGGCTCTCCTGCCAGGGTTGTTGCAGCCCGGAGATTTAGGTTTCATTCTGCGTCTGCGAAGCATGGGGGATTCTCTGTGAGACCTACAGCTGCAGTGTGCTCTCGGCTTCCTTCTGTATGCACTCCTGTCTGAGCTCTGCTGTGTTGTTCCGGGAGGGCCCTGCCACTGGATTTATGACATGGGGCTTCAGAAAATGACCTGGACGTTTTTGTTTTCTACTCTTGTTGACCTTGGACAATTTCTGGGAGGAAAATGGGGAAGTGTTGATTTTATTTTTTATTTTATTTAATTTAAAGATTTTATTTATTTATTTGAGAGAGCGAGCAAGAGAAGGCGAGGGTCAGAGGGAGAAGCAGACTCCCTGCTGAGAAGAGATCCTGATCTGGGGCTCAATCCTAGGACTCCAGGATCATGACCTGAGCCAAAGGTGGTTGCTTAACCAACTGAGCCACCCAGGTGTTGACTTTAGACTATCATTTGTAAACTGGAGGACTTTCCTGTAAAGTTTTTTAATATTTAAAGTGAAAAACGTAGATTTTAATTTGTTTTTTATTTGTTTATGTGAAACAACTCTAGACTTTAATATATTTATATATTTTATTCAGGAATCTCGAGAAGACTTATTTGGCAGATGAAATTTACACTGTTGTATGATTAAAGAAATTACAGAAGACTGAGGAAATCTTATTAGCATAGAAATTTTTTTTACATCCTCCCCCAAAACATTGTGAATATTATTTAAACACTGGTTAACTCTTGTAAGAAAACATAAAACTTTGAAATTTACTTATAAGAAGTATGTATGGTTGAGACATTTAAAAGCTAATAGAGTTAATTTCTACTCCTAGAACCTTTTTATCATGAATTCACTTATCTCTGGATTCATTAACAATTTCAGTTTTATAAGTCTGAATGGTAGACTCAGAGAATAGTTAAGTTGTACCCTGGCCAGATCCCACCCCAGGGATGATATAGAAAGTGTATGGAGTGATTTTTATCCTTAGAAATTAAAAAAAAAAAAAAAATATATATATATATATATAAAAGAAATTTAAAATATTAAAACCTATATATCTATATCTATATATATCTATATATCTATATATATAGATATATATAAAAGAAATTTAAAATATAAAAAACTCAAAGCATTGATCTCTAGTAACCCACTTCTAGGTCCTGTATTTGTGTGGTCATCTATCAGTCTTCCTCAGAATACCCCTTTCTTTAATGGCATGTGTCCTTGCTTTTCAAATGTAGGACTTTGGAATTCCTCCTTCTGTGTCTATTCTTAAAATTTGCTTTTGGTGTAAAATTAGAAGTCCTAATTTTTCACCAGATTTACACATCATTTTTGTTGAAATTATATTTTATAATAAGTCACTTGTCAGGAGTCACATACTTAGGCTTCAGGATGAAGAGAACTAATGCTTCGTCTCTCACTAGTTAACTAATAGGTGAAAAGGAGTGCTGTGCACTTGGGAAGGAAAGTGGAAAAAGTTGAAATGTACATGCTCCTGTTTCCCTCTTCAAGTTACTCAGTCTTTCCTTTGTTGTTTACTTTTGGTGGATAGTTGTAGTTCTGGTGTTTGAAATAGTTGAGATGGAGAAATAGAAGTGTTCAGGTATTTGGGAGAAGTGGAAATGTCATTGTGTCCTTGGGAGAAGGACACGATTATCTGAAGAAATAAAAACATATTAGCTGATTTAGTTCAGTTGTCTCCACACAGTCACACAGTGCACCCAGTGGGACTCTGTTATAAAGGATAATTAAGGAGCATGCAGAGTCACTTGTTATTTGGAAATATTCATTAAGGAGAATTCTTGTTCATGTAAATTATGCCATTGTTTGTTCGTCTTTCTCCTTTCTCTCAATAGTGATGAAAATAGCATCTGAGCAGAGGTAGGCTCTGTGGAAAGATTTTGTGTGTATATTTTATTCATTTATTTATTTAAAGATTTTATTTAACAGAGAGAGAGATCACAAGTAGGCAGAGAGGCAGGCAGAGAGAGAGGGAGAAGCAGGGTCCCTGCAGAGCAGAGAGCCCGATGTGAGACTCAATCCCAGGACCCTGAGATCATGACCTGAGCTGAAAGCAGAGGCTAAACCCACTGAGCCACCCAGGTGCCCCTTTGTGTGTATATTTTAATGAGAAGGAAAATATTCAAAATGCTTGACCTGCTCACTAATAATCTATTTATTTATTTATTTATAAACTCTTTATTTTTAAACTAATTTTTGAATTAATAGGAAGGTTCAAAGAGATATGCAAGGAGGTCCCATTCACCCTTCACCCAACCCCTCCTGATTTAACATCTGGTGTTTCTTTCCTTTTTTTTTTTTTTAAGATTTTATTTGTTTATTTGACAGACAGAGGCTTTAACGTACTGAGCCATTCAGGCACCCCCAATATCTGGTATTTCTATGTACAATGTGATCACCAGGAAAATGACATCCATACAATCCTTAGAGCTTATTCTGATTTCACCAAGTGTGTGTGTATATGTCTTGTGTGTGTGTGTGTATGTCTGTGTCTATGTGAGTGGGTATAACTCTGCGCACTTTTATTGCATGTGTAGTTTTGTATAACCGACACAATTGAGTAACTTGACTGCTCCATCACCACCCCAAGGTTTACCTGTTTATAGCCACACTGCATCCATGGTCCCTGGCCGCCACAAATCTGTTCTCCAAATCACCAATCATGTTATTTCACAAATGCTTTAGAAATGGAACCATACAGTATGTATCCTTTTGAGTTATTTTGTTTTTCGGATCTCTTTTCTTTTTAGTTACAGCATTTTAATGCTGCTGACTTTTGCTAGCTCTTTGGTTTAGCAAAGAAAATGTTCCCATTTCATTTTGTCTCATTCAGCAGGTTTCACTTGCCAGCATGTAAGTCATGCTATCAGTGTGAATCATGTGAAGAAAGCAATAGCTGAGAATGTGTTGTCAGTTTGCTCAGAATGTTTAAAAGAAAGAAGATGCTGTGATGGGCGGCCAGTACTTCCCTCTGACATTTGGTTGTGCCTCAAGTGTGGTTTTCAGGTGAGAAAATTGATTTTTATCTGTGAGTTTGTCTTAAATATTTTTCTTAAATGCTTATTTTAAGTTGGACTATTGGTAATGTTTAGAACTTAAAATAAATTTATTCATATTCAGATAGACTTCTCCAAGGTTGAACTAAGAAACATTTGTTAAGGTAAAATAAAAGGTATATTATTTTCAGAAAGCAATCACGTGTGGTTTAGAAATACTTTGAAAGGGAATCCAACCTACTTGCAGTAGTTCTCATGTCTGGACCTGCCTTTACCTATTTGTATTTACTTAAGAAATAGATCCAAGATTTTTTTACATCTTACTAGATTAATTTTTTCCCTCTCTACAAAAGGATTCTTATTTTCCTCAAAACAATTTTTTAACATCTTAGAAGCTATTAATATCTGTAATATTTTTTTGAATAACATTTAAGATGTCTATAATGTTTCTAAAATGAGAGGAATGCTTATTACCTCACATAGTTCGTAAGTAAGACCCCTTTAGGATTAGTTAATTCAATGAAAAGAGCACCGAAAACTGAAATTTCTTCCATTTTTCTTTTGTCCACCCTCAACTTCATCGCTTTTTTGGCCAAATATGGTTCATGCATTATATGTCATACAGCAAACCTCAAAGGCCAGAAAGAGGGCAAAAAGGACATCCCTTTCCTGTTTTGTTTTTAATTATTTTTGTTAACATATAATGTATTATTTGATCCAGGGATACAGGTAGGTGAATCATCAGGCTTACACATCTCACAGCACTCACCACAACCCATACCCACCACAATGTCCATAACCCCACCACCCTTCCCTACACCCCCACACCCCAGCAACCCTCAGTTTGTTTTGTGAGATTAAAAAACTTTTCCCAGAAATATCTAGCAGACTGCTCCTCATCTCGCATTGACCAGAACTGGATCTCATTTCTTTACTTAGCTGGTGAGGGAAATTACTGTGATTGGTCTGAGTCTCATTAGTTGCCAGTGGGTTTGGGTGGAGGTGTGGACAGTATTAGAAAATGTGTTTATAGGAGGAGAGGCACTGATCTGCGGGGATGCTTGGTGCCCCACAATGTGCAAGACAGAGAGTATATTCATTTTTAAGTAATAGGGAAATGAACTCGGCCCATAATTGTTTTAGGCAAATACTATATTACAAAAAGCAAGTTAGCCTCTTTGCAAGAAATTAAACTTGATGAGAATCTATATTATTTTCTGAAATGTTTCTCTCCTGCTTGAAATGAAAAACTAAAACTTTTCTAATCATGAGTATGATTTAAGTTTTGATTAATTTGAAACAAACCGATATGTAAATCATACAAATAGCATTCTGTTCATCTTTAGGGATGTGGTAGAAACTCAGAAGGCCATCATTCACTGAAGCACTACAAGAGTTGGAGAACAGAATCTCATTGTATTATAGTTAGTCTGAACACATGGATTATATGGTAAGTTGGATTTTCTTACCACTTGTGTCCACTACAAAAAAATAACATTTTCTTTGAGCTTTACAATGTAAACTATTTAAAGATATTATACCCTCTTATGTTTTTTATCCTATGTATCCATATCCTATGGAATACTTTAAGAAAATTACCTGTGAATATAAAATTTAAATAAAGAATAATTTAGTCATCCCTCTACTTTTTTTTTTTTTACATTTTCTTCATAGGATAAAGAAACATCCTTCCTAGTTGATTTCTCATAATGAAGTTGCTAAGACAGGAATTCCAGAGTACTAGGAAAGGAAAGTGCTTCAAAAGTAGTCAGGTGGTTTGGCTTAATCCTGGCTGGGAACAAAGTTCAGTTCCCTCCTTTTACATATAAGGACACTGAGTATCATTTACTTTTTTATAGTTACAAAGTAAACGTCCAGGCACTAAAACAAGTCTTTGATTCCCTAGTTTCTTACTAGCATGGCATACTGGCTTCACTGGCATAGATGGATACTGTATTAAAAAGCTTCCCAGATGTTTTACCACAAATTTTTTTTTTTTAAATGTATATATGCATCTTTTTCAACAGAAATTTTCTAAAATTTTCAAAAGTGTTCCTTGAATGAATTTTCAGAAGTTTTCACAGAAATACTTTAACTTTGTGTTTTCACTTCTCGGATCTAAAATTAATGTAGCAGTATTTTGGCTTATAGAAGAAATCATCATCTTATAATATAAATTCATGACATGGGTCAGGTGTTGCTGCATTTGTGTTTTTGTTGTTCCCAAGTATTAATATTGGGGGGAATGAGGAAAGCATAGAGACAGATTACTATGTAAATGATACATTGGAGTAAGAGAGAGGAGGATGGGGGCGCCTGGGTGGCTCAGTGGGTTAAATCCTCTGCCTTCGGCTCAGGTCATGATCCCGGGGTCCTGGGATCGAGCCCCGCATCGGGCTCTCTGCTCCACAGGGAGCCTGCTTCCTCCTCTCTCTCTGCCTGCCTCTCTGCCTAGTTGTGATCTCTCTCTGTCAAATAAATATTAAAAAAAAAAAAGAGAGAGAGAGAGGAGGATGATGATGCCATGGTGTGGCCCCTGAAGAAATACTTCTCTGTAGCCTGAATGGAGCAGTGGTCTCCAACAATGGGGCCCATCACAGTCTCCAGGAAGTCTTGTTAAAATAGACTGCTGGGCCTCAGACTAGAGATTCTGATTTTGTAGTTCTTGGGTGGGACCTAAGAATTGCATTTCTAACAAGTTCCTAGGATTGCCGATGCTGCTGGCCTGGGGACCACAGTTTGAGGACTACAGAAATAGAGGAAGGTGGAGGGAGAGTTGAGTGGCACCTGGTAGAATAGGCTTATTTCAAGTGAGTCTGTGTCAGAACTTCTGTTGTAGCTCTTAGGACCATAATTATGGTGTGAATCATGATGTAATTTCAGAAAAAAAAAAAAAAACCTCAAAAAACCAAAAAAAAAAAGCACACAAAAACCAAAACGAGTTACCTAGCATAATAGTGTTGTTAATTTTAACAATTAGTTTAATGTTATTGATTTTGTAATTTTATTTTTGTGCTTAATTATTTAATTTTGCTTTCATAGATATATAGACCTATAAGGATAATCAATTATTGATCATTTTGTGAGTAGACTGTTAGATATGTATCATAATGAAAATAATTTAACTCATATTTGAGCATCTGTAAAATTTTTTTCCTTTCTAACAAAGAAATTCAAGCTGGTCATATGCATGTACAGAAGCTTAGAGGTTGGGACTATTTTCTTTTTCCCATCAAATTCTTTTTTTTTTTTTTTAATATTTTTAATTTTTTATCTGACAGAGATCACAAGTAGGCAGAGAGGCAGGCAGAGAGAGAGAGGGGGAAGCAGGCTCCCCGCTGAGCAGAGAGCCTGACTCGGGGCTCGATCCCAGGACCCTGGGATCATGACCCGAGCCGAAGGCAGAGGCTTTAATCCACTGAGCCACCCAGGCGCACCCCCCCCATCTAATTCTTAAACCTTAAAAAGTTTAACAATTTTGGGGGTGCCTGCGTGGCTCAGTCACTTAAGCATCTGCCCTCGGCTCAGGTCATGATCTCAGGGTCCTGGGTCCTGGGTCCTGGGATCGAGCACTACATCAGGCTCCCTACTCCTCAAGGAGTCTGCTTCTCCCTCTGTCCCTTCCCCCTTCTCATGTGCGTGCTCATATTCTCTCTCTCAAATAAATAAATAAAATCTTAAAAAAAAAAAGTTTAACAATTTCAGTAGAAAACTTTACTAATTTCGATTAAAGGCCAACTTGAACTAGAAAAAAAAACTTGGAAACCCTAAAAAAGAAAGGAATATGGTAGAGTTGATTTAATTATGGCTAATAAAGTGTTGCTCAGTAGTGGATTTAATGCTGCTTTAACAGGTAATAATTACTAGCACAGTGGCTTCGTACCTCTGACTCTCTTCAGAATCACAGAGGTGGAATTTGAAAAATCAATTGGTACCATTCATTGGTCCTCTGTTAAATCAGGGCTTTTATATTAAAATCATTATGTTATAATTATATTATTATATTAAATATATTTAATTGTATTAAATTCCATACGTGATTCTTAGCCTGACCAGTGTTAAGAGGCACTGGTTGAGCACTTAAAGTTAACATAGAGGATGAGTGCTTTTATTTATCTTTTTACTTTTTCAGGTGAGTGCTTTTAAAGTACTTAAATGTTGGTTGAAAGGTATAACATTTCCCCTATACTTTTATTACCTTACTGATTTGTGAGCCCTCCTGTGTTCTAGTTTCTCATCTGTAAAAAGAAAGTATTATACTTCTGGAGAGCTAATCATTTTTAAAATGATAATACTGTTTTGGCTGTTGTGACGAATTAAAAATTCATCATGCATGTAAATGCATGTAAAGCATTTACAATAGTGCCTGACACAAGTAGAAGCTTAATTAAAATTTTTTTTGGTTATTTCTAATGGGAACAAGTAGAATTAATTCATGTTGAGCTGTCCTCTTTTCTCCAAACCCACTGCCATTGTGTAGTTTTTATTTACATTTTCTTTTTGTACTCTTAAAGTGAATATATTTTATAGCAAGTAAAAATTAAATTATAGCATCAGTAAAAATTTCTTCACATTTCAATATTTTGCAAATGAGCAATTTTTATTATTTTTGGCAATAGTTACATCAGTAAATTTTGAGGGTTTATAAGGTGTAAATCTGGTAACTACATTGTTTGAATTCCATCATGGTCTATTAGAAAAGATGTTCTGGGAATGTTTTCTGTAGCTTGTTTCCTTCACAGGTTTATCTATGTACCTGTGTATTTCCTTTTTTCTTTTCAAGACTTTTTTAGGATTTTTCTTCTTTTTAAGATTTTCTTTTTAAGATTATTTATTTGACAGAGAGGTAGCACAAGTAAGCAGAGTGGCAGGCAGAGTGAAAGAGAGAGAAGCAGGCTCTCTGCTGAGCAGGGACCCGATTCGGGGCTCGATCCCAGGACCCTAGAATCATGACATGAGCTGAAGACAGCCACTTAACCAACTGAGCCACCCAGGTGCCCCATACATGTGTATTTCTGTATGCAAGCAATAAAGTAATATTTGTATTTTGTGTATGAGTAAATATTTGACTGAATTTTGAGTGCTGTTTAGAATAGGAATCCAGACCTAGTTTGTAGCCATTAATCTCAGGACCACTAGTAATAATAAGAAGATTGTGAATATGTAGTGTGTTGGCATAACACTTAATATTTAGGGGCGCCTAGGTGGCTCAGTGGGTTAAAGCCTCTGCCTTCGGTTCAGGTCACGATCTCAGGGTCCTGGGATGGAGCCCTGCATCAGGTTCCCTGCACGGGGAGCCTGCTTCCCCTTACCTCTCTGCCTGCCTCTCTGCCTACTTGTGATCGCTCTCTGTCAAATAAATAAAATCTTAAAAAAAAAAACAAACCATTTAATATTTATAAAACACTTTCAATATGTTCAAGTATATGTTCTTATTTGACTGTTGGATCTTATGAAGATATGTAAGATATTATGAAGCAAGTAATGATAATACATAGAAAAAATCTTTATTAATACTATATGCACTAATGAGTAAACTTAGTAGAGGGCAGCTTTCTAGAAAGAAATGTGCTTTTGAAAATCTCTGAGAACTCTCTTCCTAAGCCCCAAATAAAACAAAACACTTAGCCAGGCTTCCCCTCTCTGTAAGTGGCATCTCCATCACTTACGTATTCAGGCCAGAAGCCTAGCACTTACTTTCTTTCCCTTTCTATTTTTAAATCCTTTAACAAAAGTAGACAAAACTGTATAATGATACCCTCCATACCTGTCCTCCAACTTGAAACATTCCCAACTCTCAGCACGTCTTTCCTCTAGACCAGAATTTCTCGATCTCAGGACTTTCGTCATGTGAGCTGACAGTTCTTTGCTGTGAGAGGACTGCCCTGTATGTCACAGGAGGTCTAGCTCTCTACCCAGTGGATGCCGGTAGCAGCTTCCCCAGTTGTGACAATGAGATGTGTCTCAAAACATTACCAAATGTCCCCTGAGGGGCAAAATCGCTCCTGTTTGAGATTCTCCAACTTACCCTCATCCACTTCCCCCTTTCCATGGCAGTTATTATTATTTTTTAAAAGATTTTATTTATTTGACAGAGAGACATAGTAAGAAAAGGAACACAGGAGTGGGAGAGGGAGAAGCAGGCCTCCTGCCAAGCAGGGAGACTGACTTGGGGCTCGATCCCAGGACCCTGAGATGACATGAGCCGAAAGCAGGCATTTAACGACTGAGCCAGCCAGGCGCCCTGGCATGGCAGTTATTTTTATATTTCTCTGTTTCTACCTGTAATTTCTGTAAAATAAATCTGTTCATTTCTCTCTTGCTTCTACCCTGACATTCTATTCCTGATTTCCTCCATCTGACATTTGTCAGAGTGATGTGGTTTCTTTTGTTGTTTGTTTGTTTTTTAATTTATTTGACAGAGATCACAAGTAGGCAGAGAGGCAGGCAGAGAGAGAGAGGGAAGCAGGCTCCTTAGCAAGCAGAGAACCTGATGCGGGGCTCGATCCCAGGACCCTGAGATCATGACCTGAGCCAAAGACAGAGGGTTAACCCACTGAGCCACCCAGGTGCCCCTCCAATCTATATTTTAAAAACATCACTCTTGGGGGTAATATACATAGAGTGACGCATTAGGTAAGTCTAGAGAAATGAGCGGGAGAGAGTTCATACAAAGCCTTATCATTCAAATTAAAGTTCTGGTACTTTATCCTAAGTGTAATGGAAAGCCATGAGGAGTTTTTTAAGCAAGGAAGTGATGTGATCCAATCTGTATTTTTTTTTTTTTTAAAAGATCTCGTCCATTTATCTGACAGACAGAGATCACAAGTAGGCAGAGAGGCAGGCAGAGAGAGAGAGAGGGAAGCAGGCTCCTTGCCTCCCATTTTATTTATTTACTTATTTTTAAAAGACTTTATTTACTTATTTTTAAAGGATTTTATTTATTTACTGGACAGATAGAGATCACAAGTAGGCAAAGAGGCAGGCAGAGAGGCAGGCAGAGAGAGAGAAAGAGAGAGGAGGTAGCAGGTTCCCTGCTGAGCAGAGAGCCCGATGCGGGGCTCGATCCCAGGACCCTGGGATCATGACCTGAGCCGAAGGCAGAGGCTTTAACCCACTGAGCCACCCATGCACCCCTACCCCCCCATTTTAAAGACAAGACTGGGTAAATATCAACTTTACTACTTTATTACGTGGCGTGCAAAATTATTAAAGATGATTTCATATTTACTTACATATTTATATTTTTTTCAGGTGTTACGAATGTGATGAAAAATTATCAACACAGTGTAATAAGAAGGTTTTGGCTCAAACAGTTGATTTTCTCCAGAAGCATGTTTCTAAAACACAAACAGGTAAGTTAAGCAGTTGCTAAAGAAATTTGTATTAATGTATAATATTTTATATTTCATACAGAGAGTTTGTAAGTTCATAAGTAGTGCCTTAGATTTTACTGAGAGCGCTTCACACAAGTGCCATGCGTTCTTAGGTCGTAATCTTGTGATGTTATGTTGTGTTGTATTTACGTAACTAATATGAGAAGCTAGAGAGGGTAGTGACTAGATCGTGGGCTTCTGAGTCAGACCAGTGCTGAGTTTGAATTCAGGCTCCACTTAAACTTCTGACTAACTGTGTGTCTTTTACTTCTTAGTTCGCTTACTTTAAAAATTAGGATGGTAATTTCAATGTGTGTGGTTACTGTGAGCCTTAGAGATAATGTTTTCTGAAAATTTAGAAATGATGAATGTAAAAATGCTTGCATGGTGCCCAACACCTGTTTATGGAGTGATATCTGTTCTTTGTTATATAATCGTAGTGTGGTTCTGACACTAACCACCAGGAGTTAGGCTAACCTTGCAGATTAAGGGCTTGCTTAGTCCAACTCAAGATTAAACTCACTTCGGAAACCATCCTCAAGCTCCCGGGCTTACAGGCTGTCTACATTTCTGACAAACTGGCTATAAAGTTAGGGGTTCCCACTATCCTTCTTAGATTGAATAATTTGCTAGAATGTCTCAGAGAACTCAGGAAAGTCCTATAGTTAAAATTATAGCTTTATTATAACAGGAAAAAGATACAGATTAGGACCAGCTAAAAGAATAGACACATAGGGAAAGAACTAGAAAAGTCCCAAACATGAATCTCCTGTGTCGTCTTGTGGAGTCAGGACACATTACCCTCCCGGCACACTGATGTTTATCAGACACACAAAGTACTGTTAATTGAAAGCTATCTGGAGCTGTGGTGTCCAGAGTTTTTAATTGGTGTTTCATTGGATAGGTACCACTGCTGGAATCATTGGCCACATAGTGGAACTCAGTCTCTGGTACCTCAGCCCTCTAATCACACGTTGGTCTTTCTGGCTTGGCTAGCTGCCATCCTGAGTAATCTTATCAGCATAAATTGTCTAGGAGCCCACCAAGAATAAGAAAGACACTCCTGTCCCTCTGGAAATCCCGGGATATAGGGGTTACTTCTCAGGAACCTGGTTCCTGAGAGGCCTAATCCTTTTTCATTCAATAGTAATATATTTATATGTTATATACTTCGTTAGTTATGTATGTTGTTGTCTAACATATAACGATGTATAGCACATGTTAATCTAAATGAAGAGTGTGTAGGGAAGCAGTTTCTTCATTCAGAAATATTAAGTGCCTACCACATGCTGGGTTTTATACTTTATTCAATATTAGTGATAAAACAAAAAACAGTTTTATATTGCCCTTTTGGAGTGTATAGTATAGTGGGAGAGACAGACCAAAAATATATGTATGTATTTCTGATGAGTGCAAAGGAAAGAAGAGATTGCAGGGATAGGTAATAATCTAGTGGTCACAGTGATCAAAAAAGGCCAGTGTAGCTGGAGTGTGGTTTGCTGGGAGAGAGTAGAACGAAATGAAGAAGTGAGTGGGGAAAGAAAATAAATGGGTGGGAGTTCGTGAAGGATATTGTAAGAAATTCCGTGGTCAAAAATTTTTATTTCATTGGAAGTGTAATGGAAGCTGTTAAAATGCTTTGAGCCAGGGAGTCATGTCATTTCATCTTTTAAAAATAACATTACTCTGATTTCTGTATGGACTGTTGGAGTTAAGAGTAAAGGTAAGGAGATCATTAAGAAGGTCAGAGGAGGTTGTTGTGGTAGGGCAAATGAGAAACCAAGAGGGGCCCTGGTGGAAAGTGGGTGGAGTAGATGTAGTGAGTGAGGGATTGCGGGGAGAATCCAAATTCACCTCAGGATTTTGGTACTAGGTGAATGGGTGAATGGACATGATCGTTTTGAAATGCCCGTGGTGCAGAATTGAACTGCTTAGTAGGTGGCATTCAGAAACTGAAAAATTATATTAAAATATACTAGTCATTAGCTATATTTTCTATAGCCTAATATACAAGCATTTTTGTTAGCTATTGCTCAAGACAATAATGGCAAACAAATTGGCAAAGGAACTGGAGAAGGTAACCATGGGTTCCGGACAGCAGTAGAAATGATTAATTTTTTTTCACTCATTCATTTATTCAGCAAACATGTATTGAAATGTTACTCTGTCCCAGGCATACTAGTCATAGCTCCAATTCTGCTCAAATAAAGAACCAGGAAAATATGATGATGCTAGACATTTAACACTTAAGGAACGGCTTAGGGTCTTAATGCTGCCTCCTGAAGACTGCACATTTAATATGCTTTTTTGGCCACAAGAAGATATGTGGGGATATCCAGGGGTGGCAAAAGTACAATTACAGAAAATATTTTATCTGGATTTTTTTCCATCTTAGAGGGTCTTTGAG
Organism: Meles meles; assembly: GCF_922984935.1. Lineage (NCBI taxonomy): Eukaryota > Metazoa > Chordata > Mammalia > Carnivora > Mustelidae > Meles > Meles meles. The sequence continues at coordinate 32,396,755 of NC_060070.1, forward strand.
ATTAAAAATAAAGCCAGTCTGATTTCATTCCAGTTCTACAGATTTCTTGAGTATTTATTATCATAAAGGATATAAGGTAGGGAGCATGGAATGATATGGTCAGTAGAAAGAACATGGGCTTTGTCAGGGTGTGGGTTCTGGCATTCCCACCGGCTCTTTGACCTGGGGCAGGTTACAGTTCATCTGAGCCTCATTTTCCTCAGCAGTTCCTCTTTTCCGTGGTGTTTCAGGGAATAGAGATTGATGAGTTCTTATCCTAAAGAATAATAATAAGCAGAATAGAGTTGTATTTTGAGTGATGTTCAGAGTCCTTCAGATATTCAAAAAGGGTTGAAATGTTCAATTGAAAAGAACTGAGAAAGAATTGTGAATGAGTTGGCTTTCAAGCTGACCCTTAAAGGAAGAATTTTGGGTAGGCAGAGACGAGAAAAGCAATCATTTCAGGTAGTGGGAAGCACCGGTGTAACCCTTAATTGTGTTTGTGGAACCATGGGTAGCACCTGGGATAATGGGAACAGGCTCTTGAGGGAGTTTGAGAGTGTGTCAAGCCTTCAAAGTTAGGGAGAGACATAGTTCTGAATTCAAGGTTTCCTGAAGTTCCAGGTCAAAATGTCACTATCTTTCTGTTCCAAGCTACAGTATCTCTCAGGCAAGTTTGATTTAAAATAAGATGCATTGACATTCTAGAAATAAGTTTTTTGGGATAGTAATCTGTGATATTCTTTCTTGTGTGAGGCTTTATTTTTATAAAATACATTAAAAATCAGATCTGAAAGTTCTGTTGAGGTTTGTAGGAATGCCGATTATGATTATGCAACTATTTTAAATGATAATTGTGAAGACTGTAGAAATTTTAAAATGTATATGGTAATTTAACAAGAATATGAAACTAAATTGTGTTTTAGGAGGGAAGGTAAGAATGTTTTTAAAGGATTCTGTTTATATTTTGCTCTAAGAAAAACAACTGCTGAGAAAAGCCTGTACCTGTACTTTATGCAGTTTTTAAGTTATGCAAAGTCTGAACAGTTTCATGTCTAATAGATCTAATTTAGCTACTCTGCACGGAGAATCTCGGCCAGTGCCCCAACCATTTGTAATTACCACCAGCTCCGTGACTCTCAGCTTTTGGTCTCAGTAGTCCTTTAGATTCTGAAAAAATTAGTGAGGACTTAAAGAGTTTTGCTTGGGTAGGTCATAGCTATCGATATTTATCACATTAGAAATTAAAGTAAAAAATTACAGTATTTATTAAATCACTGAAACATAGCAGTAATTTCCATGACATGTTAACACAAATCATGTTTTAAGGAAAGATAACTTTTTTGTAAAACAACACAAACTTAATAAATGGCATTGTTTTACATTTTTGTAAAGCTCCTTAGTGTCTAGCTTAATAAAAATAGTTGCTTTCTCCTAACTACTTCTGTATTCAGTCTATGATACCATGGTGTCTAGTCTCTAGAAAACTGCATTATATAACTGAGAATGAATGGAAGGGGAAAAAAAAACCCCAAATAATGTCCTAGACTTATTATGAAAATACTTTTGACCTTATGGACCAGGGAAAGGAGGAGGGTGTCTTCGGAACCACTTTTAGAACTGCTGAACTAGCATATTTCTGTCTGTATTTTCTGTCTTCAACCTTATTTGCCCTGAGTTTCAGCTCACATCCTACTTCAAGGACACTGTTCCAGTCTTTTATCTTATCTTTCCTGCTTCTGTGCAGCCTACTTCAGAATCTAATAACACAAGGTTTTGTGGTGTTTAGTTTTCCTGTATATGTGTCTTTTAAAAAAATATATTTTTTTGAATTTAAAATTCAGTTAATTAACATGTAATGTATTATTGGTTTCAGAGGTAGAGTTCAGTGATTCCTCAGTCTTATATAATACCCTCTGCTCCTTACATCACGTGCCCTCCTTGATGTTCATCACCCACTATGTGTCTTTCTATGAAACTGCATGTTCCTTGAGGATTGTATCCTGGCTTATATTCTCTTTGATTCTCAGTGTGGCTAAGCAGTAAATACTTGCTGAATTGAACTGAGCTAGCATGTGATGAGTTTTTACTGAAGAAGTAGGAAAAGCTTTGCATTTTCACCAAAAAAGCCCTATTAATCTCAAAATTGTCTTATTTATTCATTCAGCTTTTAATATACTTGAGCTTCTACCTTGTGCCAGATGCTGTGCTGGGCATTGGAGATACAAAAGTGAATGAAACAGATCTATTTCTGTTTCTGCTATTATCGATCTTCTGGTCAAGTCAGGGATATTGCTAAATCACACTTAATTGCCTAATAATTGCTTACCACTGCTGTGATGGTGCAAGTGCAGGGGACTATGAGGATACTTCTGAGTGGTAGTGAATGTAGGCTGCATATTTTTATTTCAAGCCAGAGGTTTTGTTTTGTTTTGTTTTGTTTTTTTGTTTTTTTGTTTTTTTTTTTAGTTTTACTTAATTGCAAGAGAGCTCTAGTGGGTCCATGAGCAGGGTTGGGCGGGGGAGAAGGAGAGAGGGAAACAAACTCCCCACTGAGCGAGGGCTTGATCCCAGGATCCTGAGATCATGACCTGAGCCAAAGTCAGATGCTTAATAGGCTGAGCCATCCAGGTGCCCCTAGAGCAAGAGCCTTCAGAGCCAGGAGCTGAAGGATATGTTGAAATTAGGTAGACAAAGAGGAAAAGGGTGTGTGTTCAGGTGGAGGAAATGGCTCATTGATGAAGGAGCTTGATTTGTTCAGGGAATTCTGTAGAGCTGTAGGTTGAGTTTTTTTGATGCCGGGGGCTGGTGAGAGGGTTAGACTAGATGTAGGTAGAAACAGATATTGAAGGGCCTTGTATGTTTAGAGTATATCCTGTCGGCAGTTAGGAACCACTAATGGATTTTTAAGTGGAGAAGTGAATAATTAGTTTTGGATTTTAGAAAAATCACTAACAGTAACATGGAGCTAGAAATGCCTTTATAGATATATAGATATATATATGCCTACTCAGTCATGTGGCAGTATCAATTTATTATATGACTGAAGATTTTCTGAGGTTAATGGTTCACTAAGAGTTAGTGGAATTTTGAAAATAGGTGAAGTAATTATTGTTTAGTTCCAAAGTATAGGAGTAGCAGGGCAGGCAAGTATTCTTTCTACTCTTCAAAGATTAAACTTTTCAGCTGTAGAAATGGGCAAATTACATTAATACTACATGACTGGTTTAGGTAATTGCATTAGGCAGTTGAGGAAACTCCAGTGCAGGTTCCCAGAAGAATTCTTACAGCTGTGTAGATTTCACATCTGATGCTAGGATTTGCTTAAAAAAAAAAAAATCTGTCTACACCTCCCCCTCAAACACATCCCAGAAAATTGAAAACAAGTAAAATCCCCATATAATAAGAAGGTCACATATAAGATAAGATTTTTTAAAAAGCAGGAAAACTTTGTGAAAACCAAGAAACATGTTTTATTAAAAAGTGGGTCAGTGTTCTCTTAAGGCTCATGAGATATGTCACTTTGATAGTCTTGTAAATATTCTACAAATACTTAATGAATATAGGTATTCCTGATGAACTAATAGCATCGAATATTGATTTGCTTTTTGTGAATTAGATGGATGATTGACAATCCCATATTGTTTTCTGAGTAATTTTGACCCATAATTTTTAATACTGGGGGGATGCCACTTTCAAAGAGCTTAAAGAGGGCCTGAAATATATTCTGTTAAATTCATTAAGCTTATGCTTTTGGTATAAAAAGACACAAATTATGTTGGTTTTTTCAGTTTTATTAGGAATAAGTTTGCTGTATCTTTTTTTTTTTTTGGCATGTTTGAGATCTGAAATAATGTATCTGAGGATAAATAATATTGTGCCCTTTTATAGTAACAATTTGAATATAATGTAGTACTTTATAGCTTTTTGTAAAAAAGGAATATATTTTGTTTTGCTATAAAGTGACCATCAAACACCTCATAAATTTATTTGAATTTTCAAAAATAAGTACTAAAAATAGTTAACTTCCCTGTGTAGAAGGGGTTAGGGACAAAAAGATGTTGGGCATTTAAAAATAACTTATTGTTACCCGTAGGGATAAAAATCCACAGCTCTCCATCCAAACTACAGAACACGAAATTATCTGAGTGACTATTTTCTCAGTTCTCTCAAAGACAGCACTAACTAGTTCCTTTGTGAATACATAGGGAGAAGTTAATTGTATACAGTGAGTGCCTAGGGCATTAGGGCTTAATTCTTTTTAGGAACCCTTTGAGAAGGGCTGCTATAAACTTTAATAAAGGTATAAATTCACACCAAAGACATATGGCAATTGATTACATCCAGCCTCCGCTAAAGAGTAGTGGCCTTTTCTTTCATATCACCACTTGCATTTCGTAAGTGTCTTAAGTTATCAACTTATTAACCTTATGATCCATTGTTACCCAGACAGATAGTAGATCATAGTGGTTAAGTTTGTGGATTCTGAAGCCATACTGCCTGGGTTTGAATCTCCTTTCACGAAAAACTGTGTGCCTTAATTTCATCATCATCATCTCTACAGTGGGGACAATTATCAGCTAAAATAATGCTCTCAAACTCTTTTTTTTAAAGAAGGAAATTACAAAATAAGTTTACTTTTCCTGTGCTTGTGGGAAACTCAGGAATCAGCAGTGTTCCCTTTTTGGTTTAACCAAAGTAATTTACAAATCACCAAGGTAATTTAAAAATATTTATAACTTTAAGAAAAGGTAGATATTTAATATTGCTTGGCAACAGTTTGCAACGATGTGGATGGAACTAGGGGGTATCATTGTAAGTGAAATAGTCAGAGAAAGACAGTTATTGTATGATCTCACTGATATGAGGGATTTGAGAAACAAGACAGAGGATCATAGGGAAAGGGAGGGGAAAATGAAACAAGATGAAACCAGAGAGGGAGACAAACCATAAGAGACTCTTAATCTCAGGAAACAAACTGAGGGTTGCTGGAGTAGAGGGGAGTGGGAGGAATGGGGTGGCTGGGTGATGGACATTGTGGAGGATATGTGCTTTGGTGAGTGCTGTGAAATGTGTAAGACTGTTGATTCACAGACCTGTTCTCCTGAGGCAAATAATACATCATATGTTCAAATTCCATTTGAATTAAATACCAGGGAAATGTATTAAATTACAATAAAATGGTAATAACAGAAAAAAATATTGCTTGGCAACAAATTTACTAGTCACTGTTTTCAGTTTTCTCCCATGAAAGCTGCATCTCTTTGTATTTGCTCTTTATTTCTGTAGGTAATTTTTTTTTTGGAATTTTGGACAGTTGAGAAACACACCTTAAATTTTGATGACTGTTGTTATGCTGCCTTCCAGAAAGATTATACAGAGGGTATAGATGACAAGAATCCCTATTTTCCTGTATTTAGCTTTGTTTACAGTTTTTAGGGGTTTTATTTTTTGGCAATAATGAAGTTTGAAGTTTTAAATGTCATCATTACCAGATCCATCAATCTTTCCTGTAAAGACTTTTTAGTCTTTTGGACCATGCTTTGAAAGACTTTTATACTTTGCGATTATAAAGATATTCACCTACAATTTATTACACATTACTTTTTAATATATGTCATATGTCTGATTTGACATTTTAAAATTTGATTTAAAAAATCATAGAAACTTTGTATTGGGATCATGTTTGTGATAGGAAAATTTGAGCTACATAAGATTACTTTTTAGATAGTCTTAGCCAAGTCGTTTAAGAAAAAAAGATTTTTTTCTTTTCTCGTTCTGTGATCACCCAGTTTTCTATCTTGCAAGACCCGAGGTTTCCATAGAACCTATCAGGTCTATTCAGTTAACCAGAAACTCTTTGAGTACTCAGATTCTAGGCTTAAAAGGAAACGACAGAGAGCTAAAAGAACTTTAATAATTTTGTCTGGAATGCCTGAAGCTTTCTCTTGATGTTCTCTGCCTTCTGGGTCTATGTTTATCTTATTACGAAAGTACAGTATCTGATGACAATGTTGGTAATATAAAAAGATAAGGAGGGTGATCCAGAGTAAATTCCTTTTGATGTAATAACCTTGTAACCCTGAAAATCTTTGATGAATCTTTCTAATTATGGGCATTTCAAGGGTTCAGGTAAAAGTTGAGAACAAAATAAATCATTGGTAATCAAATTTTGTATAGTGTCTTGTTTGTTATTACTTTAACAGCCTAATAAAGATTTTATTTATTTATTTGACAGACAGAGATCACAAGTAGGCAGAGAGGCAGGCAGAGACAGAGGGGGACACAGGCTCCCTGCTGAGCAGAGAGCCTGATGTGGGGCTCAATCCCAGGGCCCTGAGACCATGACCTGAGCTGAAAGCAGGGGCTTTAACCCACTGAGCCACCTAGATGCCCCCAGCCTTATCCTTTTAATTATACTGTACTTCAGAACATCTTGAAGTTCCATCCTTAGTGCATTTAATTCTGCGTTTGTAAAGGAAGAGTTCGTAAAGTGAGAATGACCTGAAATCCCTGCCAGATTGAGAAAGCATTGTTGTCTCTATAAACAAAATGATCAGTAGCCATTCCTCATTAATAATGCATTACTCTTTATTAAAACACACACACCTGTCAGTATGTCAAATTATTGAGAGACTGATTCAGATACCCTTGTTTTATTTAAGATTTATTTGAGGGGTGAGGGGCAGAGTCAGATGCTTAATGACAGAGCCATCCAGGCGCGTCAGATACTCTTGTTTTAAACTAGAATCTTAAATTCTCAGCTGATACTTTCTTAGTGAGCAAATGTACGTGTATACTTAATTTCTAAAAGTTTTGCTAAGATGTTATGAATCTGAGGTTCAGTATCTCTATGTTGGCTGTATATCAGTCTTTACACTCATCAGTCATAAGCAATCAAATATAAACACTTACACATAGTGGTTCATAGAGTGCCTGATACAACAGAAGTTTAATAAATCAGTTGTATTTGAATTATTAGATTTTATAAATGTGCTGTTTAGTAAAACAAAAAACTTGCACTTTAAAACACATTTAGGGGTGCCTGGGTGGCTCAGTCATTTAAGTGTCTGACTCTTGATTTCAGCTCAGGTCATCATCTCAGGGTCCTGGGATCGAGCCCCATGCTCTGCTCTCAGCAGGGAATCTGACTGAGATTCTCTCCCTCTCTCTCTCTCTACACCCCCCCCCCAGCACTCTCACACACTCTCTTTTTCTCAAATAAATAAATAAATCTTAAAAAAAAATTAAGCACATTTAAATAGTTCTTAGAAAATGTCATTTTATTTTCTAGTTAAATTACCTGATCTATGTAATATTTAAGTCTAACAGCATAATTGTGAATATGTTCTCACAGACTTACATGTAGAAGTCAATAAACAGACCCTTGCCACTTGTGTGAAGTGTCTATTTAACCATGACATAAACTATTTTTATTGTGATTGCCCTGTGGCTATGTTCTTTCTGGCAGTGCTGTCCATATTTGGTGGCTCTGCATGGAGAGCCAGGTGGTGCTGAAAAGCATCGCACAGTGAAGCGTGGATATATCTAGGTTCGACATTTGTCATCCCTTACTGCTGAAGGGAAGGGTAAAATCTGTTTTTCCATATGTTTATGCTTTTTTTTTTTGCCCGCAGTTTTGTCCAGATGGTCCTATGAACATTGTTTACTTTAGGATGCTATCCCAGATGTTTTGAAAACTGATGGGTAATGTGGTACACAGATACATAATCATTTGCATGTTACAATTTTTAAAAATGCTATTTGTTCTTATAAGAATAAAATATGATTTATTTCTGGAAGTATTTTTCAAGTGAACGATAAATATATTAAAATACAAAAATATGAAAAATGTTACATATATCTGATTAGCATATATAGTATATATATCAGATACATATATATACATATATTCTAATATATATATTAGTATAATCTGCAGTTTATTTTCCCTAACATTTTTTTCATGTTAATAAGCAAAAAAAAAAAAAAAAAATTCTGGCAACTTTAACTGAAGGAAGTACTTTTTTTTTTCTTTTAAAGATTTTATTTATTTATTTGACAGACAGAGATCACAGGTAGGCAGAGAGGCAGCCAGAAAGAGAGGAAGGGAAGCAAGCTCCCGGCTGACCAGAGAGCCCCCGATGCTTGATCCCAGGACCCTGGGATCATGACCTGAGCCGAAGGCAGAGGCTTTAACCCACTGAGCCACCCAGGCGCCCCTGGAAGGAAGTACTCTTGAGGAGTGTTTTGTTCAGGGTTGCATATACCTTGATATGTAAGATGCTTGTCTTCCTATCTTTTATAATTCTTCTCATTGTACATAAATCAGAAGAAAGTAGGTGGTAAAATGGCAATAGATTTATAATCAAAAGATTATCATATGACTTTGGGCAGATCAGTTAACCTGCTGGAGAGTGAGTTTTTTAAATGTAAAATCAGAGTAACAACCTTGCCTAAAAAGGTTTAATTACTCTCTCATCTGAAATCTCTTCAAAGTCACTATGAAGCCATCTAGTGGCAGCAGCAAGAACGAGAGCTGAGACCACCCGATTCCAGGCTCTACTTGGAATCTCAGATGTAATGAAGAGGTGGAACGGCTCCCATGTGCACACCCAGCCAGGAGCCATATGGGGCCTCCTCTTGTTTGTGCAGTGCTTCTTAACCACTGACTGGCTTTTTTCATTTTTCATTTTATATCCACTTGCAGGTTTGAATATTGTCTTGCTTTTTCCTGCTTTTCCTTTTCTTTGTGCCTGGTCTCTGCCCTTGAGTAACCTTTCCATTGATTTTACCAGCCTTTGCCCCCAAGTTCTCGTATGGGGTTTAATTATTACTTGTTTTAATATATGGAAGACAGGAGAAGAGATCTATCTTGCTAGTTCTTTTCTGTGTTAATTCAGAACTCTAGGGTTCAGAGTCAAAAACAACTCTTCAGTATCTGGACAGCAGACATCCTGTAACAACCAGTAATGTTTAAAGAATAAGCCAACAGGAGAGCTTGTGTGGCTCAGTCAGTTAAGCAGTCTAACTCTTGATTTCAGCTTAGGTCATGATCTCAGGGTCTTGGGATCGAGCCCCATGTAGGCTCTGTGCTCAGCAGGGAGTTTGCTTAAGATTCTCTCTTTATCTGCCCCTATTGCCTGCTTGTGTGTGTGTGCTCTCTCTCAAATAAATGTTAAGAAAAAAAAGAATAAGCCAACAGGAACAAAAGGAAAAAAATGGGCAGTAGGGTTTATGGGAAAATATTACATCATGGATACATCAAGTCTTAGCAACTTGAAAGAAAAATATTTTCTGGGGTGCTTGGGTGGCTCAATGGGTTAAAGCCTCCGCCTTCTGCTCCGGTCATGATCCCGGGCTCCTGGGATTGAGCCCCACATCTGGCTCTCTGCTCAGCCCAGAACCTGCTTCCTCCTCTCTCTCTCTGCCTACTTGTGATCTCTATCTGTCAAATAAATAAGTAAAATCTTAAAAAAAAAAGAAAAGAAAAATATTTTCCATGCAGTAGATTTACTTAATGAAAAAAACCCTTAGAAACCACCGTTCATTTTTCTCAGTGAGGTATGAAAACTACACAGTCAATATAAAAGGCAAAACTCATATAAGCAATTCTGAAAATCAGTTAGAAATAAGAGCTGAGCTTGAGAACAAAAACCCAGGAAGTTACAGGAAATGATTGAAGAGAAGAAAAAAGTGAGGGCAGAGAAACGATGGGCATGAAGGATCGCTTGTGAAGGTATGGATGTTGGCACAAGTAACAATTTGGGGGAGGCTCTCCAGGCTGTTTTCATCTACTTACATAGTGCTTACCTTGCCAGGTGCTTTGCAGATAGTCGTTCTGCATTTAATCCTTATGAAAAGCTTATTAGGAAGTTTATTAATCCCCCTTAATTGATGCCTTTTCTTTGACAAAAGTCACAAGTGCTGAGTCAAGCCTTATTTGAACCAACAGGATGCGTATGACATCAGTCTGTCCTACCTTAGATTACACTTTCTTTTTGTGGTGTTTGCTTTCTGCTTCTGTTCCTGAAAAGAGGGCGACTTCCAGCCCTATTCCTCTCGCTCAGTGCTATGGTGTAGAAGGGCAGGATGGGAGGGGTGTCTTAACTTATTTACTCGTAGGAACACATCAGAAACATGGAGGGCTAAGGTGCTACTGAACCTGTTTAATCCGCTATGTTTTCATTTATATTGAATTTTTATTATATATGTTCTCCCCAACATTACACCCCTATGGCAGAAAGAGCAGTAGTGAGACATTTTCTGATCTCCATCAGTCTGACTGGGGAGACAGTCAAATATCTAAAAATTAATTAGCAGTGCAAGGCAGTATGTCACATTAGATGAATAAAACACATAGTTGTAAAGAACTACAAAATCTGAAGGTTGAAAAGAGTTTAAAAATGATATTTTGGGGGGCGCCTGGGTGGCTCAGTGGATTAAGCCGCTGCCTTCGGCTCAGGTCATGATCTCAGGGTCCTAGGATCGAGCCCCGCATCGGGCTCTCTGCTCAGCAGGGAGCCTGCTTCCTCCTCTCTCTCTGCCTGCCTCTCTGCCTACTTGTGATCTCTCTCTGTCAATTAAATAAATAAAATCTTTAAAAAAAAATGATATTTTGGTTAGGGGCCCCTGGGTGGTCAGTTGGTTAAGCATCTGCCTTTGGCTCAGGTCATGATCCCAGGGTTCTGGGAGCCTGCTTCTCTCTCTCCCTCTGCCTTCCCCCCTGCTGACTTGTGATTTTTCTCTCTCTCTGTCAAATAAATCTTAAAAAAAAAAAAAAATTTCGGTTAAAACCAAAAGATTTGAGAACTTGGAAATTTCCTGTCAAACTTCAAATGATACATCTATAATAGATTTAATAGATTTTGAGAGAGAGAAAACAGAAGTGGGGGGGGGCGGAAAGGGAGACGCAGAGAATCTCCAGCAGACTCATGCTGAGTACAGACCCCATCATGGGGCTCCATCTCATGATCCTGAGATCAAGACCTGAGCCGAAATCAGAAGTTGGCTGCTTAACTGACCTGAGCCACCCAGGTGCCCCTCAAATTACATTTTGATTCGGAAAGTAATTTGCTGTTGAATAGATGTGATCATGTCAGTTTGTAAAAGTTAGAAATTGTTCTTTTCCCAATTGTTTTGAAACATGATGAATTGATACAATTTTCATATCTTCATTAACTATATAAACCAGTGAACCCAAAACATGTACTTATATACTATACATATAGGCATTTTACTTTTTATATTATAATATAGTTCTAATTTTTTAAGCTTTTTATTTTGATGTTTCAAACTTATAGAAAAGTTGCAAGAACAGTACAAAAAATTCCTATTATATGGTGATTTTACAATTCCAGTATTTCTTCTGTGTGTTAGCTGGCATTTTCTTGTATGGAAGAGTTTTTCACTTTTCCTCCAATTTAAAAAACCTGTTATTGATTCTGACCCATTCTCATTTTGTTCAATGAATAGTAAACTATTCCAACCCTTCTTTATTTTAATATTCAGGTTGTCCCAGAGTGGACTGGTGGGAACGTGTTCAGAATGGTGCATGTGTATTTTGACCTACTCATTTTTTTTTGAATACTTCCTTATTTTCTGGCACAATAAAAATGTTATAGGCTTACTTTGTTTCTTTGCTGTCCTAGGTTTAAAATCAGCCTTTTCTTCAAGGAGTCTTCATTTCTTTTAGTGGGGAATGGTATTTAGGAACAGAGATCTGGATGTTTTCTTCTTGTTTTTTTACTTTATTCTTTTATATTTAACTATGTAATTCATCTGGAATTTATCCCTCAATGTCGTATGTGGTATAAATATGTAGCAGTAAGACACAAACTGGAGATATTTATTTGTGTTTGTATTCTTGCCCTTCAGGGATATCAGTTCAGGGGAAAATCTTACTTAATTTTGATTAATGTATTCAAATTATTTCAAGTTATATATATTATATATTATTACATATAATATTATTATTTGTATATATTTGGTTTTATGTCTTATGTCAGTTATGTTTTCTGTAACTTAGGTGCATTTTCTAGAATCCTAAAACTTTGTGAGGAAAAATGTGAAACAGGTGAAAAAAAGAAGGGGAGAAAAGGCAGCAGTGTACCGTCTGTGAAAGGAATTTCAAATTTAGGAAATACTTGCTTTTTTAATGCAGTCATGCAGGTAAGAGCCATCAGGAATCTTTGGAAAATGTAAAAGATAACTTTTAATTAATTTATATTTACTGACACACCTGTAAACTTGCAATTGACTGCTGAAAGTTCCCCTAGAAATTTCCGTTTTCTTTTTGTTTTAGGCTGTCTGTAGCCATTGCTGCTTACATATATATGCCACATTTTTGCATAGTGCTTCCGGAAGTCCTTCTGTTTTACCGTGGTTCTGTCTGTAATATGGACATCTATTAAACGAGAAATGTGCTCAGTCAGGTTTTTTAAAACTTAAATTTTTTTTTTTGCTCTGCTAGATGACATTGAGAGTTGGTGAGACCATTTATTCCATAGAATCAGAGGCATATTACAGCCAAATCAGAAGACTTTACTTTTGCTTTCTTTTAGAACTTGGCACAATCTTACATTCTTATGGAACTGATGAATGAGAGCAAAGAAAATGGGACAAAACTCAAGATTTTTCCTTCTCCAGACTCTCAGCTGGTAAGAAGAATGACTACTGGGATAATAGCTCTTTTTAGATGAGCCACTGATGGTGCCAAAATTGACCTTTTGTATTTTTCAGCACTGTTAACTGAGATGGTGTTTTGAAAAAGTATTTTGAAAAAAATAATTCAAAAGCATTTTGTGAAAATAATCTGATTTTAAAATTCTAAAGTAAGACCTTCAAGATATATTGTGGTTCAAACATATCATGGGTCAAACGATACAAAAATATTACAGCAACTTTCAAACAAAAGGGGTTTGTACTTTATTGAACAAAATGTCTAGGACTCCTGTTTTGTAGTTACTGGTAACATTTGCTTAAATAAAGCATTTTAGTTCTTTAAAACTAGATTTAATTTTAATAGTGAGCATCTAAAGATTTTTTTGGAGCCTAGTCTGAAAATAGGTTTTTAAGCTAATGAGAAAAGAAAAAAAAAAAAGAGCAGCCCTTAATATCCAGAATCTGCCCTGGCACCCACAATTAGGCCATATTTTTCAATTTCACAAAATACCAACCTCAGGCCAGGTTACTCAGAGACTGATAAAACAAGACAAGGTAAAGCCACTTGATAATTTTTTCTAAACTCAGACAAAAGCAAGGTTAGTCTACCGCTTAGAAAAATCCCAAGCACCCTCTCTTGACCAAAGTGAGAGACTGCGACTTCTTTGCTAGTTACAGCTTTAGCCTCATTCTTGTCTCCCAAAGAGACTAGAATTTGTGTTACCCGAACTCAAAGATAAGATTTATCGAGATACGGGGCGCCTGTGTGGCTCAGTGGGTTAAAGCCTCTGCCTTCGGCTTAGGTCATGATCCCAGGGTCCTCGGATCGAGTCCCACATCGGGCTTTCTGCTCCTCAGGGAGCCTGCTTCCTCCTCTCTCTCTGACTGCTTCTCTGCCTGCTTGTGCTCTCTGTCTCTCAAATAAATAAATAAAATCTTTAAAAAAAAAAAAGATTTCTCGAGATACCCAGTCTAAAGAATTGTCTCCACTTTCTGACAGCAGTCCATTGAGAGCAAACTTTTGCTTCCTTAGACTCACCCCCAGATTATTCAACCGAAGACCATATCCTGTATCAGTTCTTTCCAACACTGTCTTATTGAGACACCACGTGGTTTCCCATGGTGTGTGTTCTTCCTAAATGCAACAAATAATAAACCCCTCTTGTTCAATTACTAGTGTGTTCCCAGTAGTCTTTGCCTGGAGGGCCCTGAGACTAGTAATAACGTTTTTAGTTAGAAATTGATGTGTGTGTGTGTGTGTGTGTGTGTGTGTGCTTAGTCATTTGAAAAGATTTCCTATGCCCACAGGGTCCATCCATGTTGTTGCAAATGGTGAGATTTCATTCTTTTTTTATGGCCGAATAATATTCCATTATGTGTATACTGCCACATCTTCTTTATCTGTTCATCAACTGATGGACCCTTGGGCTGATTCTGTAATTTGGCTATTGTAAATAATGCTGCAGTAAACATAGGGGTGCATGTATCTGTTTGAATTAGTGTTTTTGTATTCTTTAGGTAAATACCCAGTAGAGTGATTACTGGATCATATTGTAGTTCTATTTTTAATTTTTTGAACTTCCATACTGGCTTCCACAATGGCTGCAACAATTTGCTTTTCCACTAACAGTGCACAACAGTTCCTTTTATTCCACATCCTCACCAACACTTGTTGTTTCTTACGTTTTTGATTTTAGCTATTCTGACAGACATGAGGTAATATCTCATTGTAGTTTTGATTTGCATTTCCCTGATGATGAGTGACGTTGAGCATCTTTTCATGTGTCTGTTGGCCATCTGGATGTCTTCTTTGGAGAAATGTCTGTTCATGTCTTCAACATGGCAGAGAGTACTTTTGATATTCAGAAGCTATGGAGAATTATAACCTGTCCTTTCTATGGTTTTAGTCAGATGATAGATTTTTTTAAGGATAGTGGTATGAAATATATATATGTATATATGAAATATACATGTATTTTATGAATACATGAATGAGGTAACGTATTTGATATTGTCTTAAAAAATAATGTTCTGGGGATGCCTGGGTGGCTCAGTTAGTTAAGTGGCTGCCTTTGGCTCAGGTCATGATCCCAGTGTCCTGGGATCGAGTCCCACATTCGGCTCCTTGCTCAGCAGGGAGTCTGCTTCTCCTTCTGCCTCTGCCTGTGCTCACTCTCTGACAAATAAATAAATAAAATCTTAAAAAAAAAATAATGTTCTGTAATGTCCTAAGATTATACTTGGGATCTGTTTTTTATTATGAGGAGAGGGGGTTACTAAAAATTCTAGGATAAAGTGGGTTTCTTCTTCACACAATTCTAGCTGCTTTTAATAAGCTTTATGACTCTCCCTGGTAAAGAGGGAGAATGGCGTACCAATTTTATGACATAGTTTCCCATTCCTTATTTTATTAAACTATTTGGGGGAAAAGAAAGGTACGGAGTTTGCTAACAAATGTAATTTGTGATCTTATGTAAAGTACACATATCAAGTAGATGAGTAATTTTGCTTTTAGGAGAACACTTTTTTTAAAGACTTAATTTTTAAACTAATCTTTATACCCAACATGGGCTTCAAACTCACAACCCTGAGATGGATTGCTTGCTCTCCTGACTGAGCCAGCCAGGCACGTATAGGAGAGAGCACATTAAGGGACAGTAATGAGCAACTAAAGATTGGTGATTTTACTTTTAAGCTAATAGTTTTATTAAATAAGGGGCAGAGGATATGAGAATACCTGTGTCTTTGAAGGTAAGGCATTTATTCCAATTTCCATTTTTAATAGTCATTTTATATATGTAGGAGTGAAGTTTCTTAATACACTTAAAGCAACTTAGTTGTCGTCATTTAAGCAAAATGTAGCTCCTAGATTTTTAATAATATTTAATTTTAAAATTGCATATTTCTGACATAGAGTTGATCATGTTTTTAAAGGACCCATTAATAGTGGAACTTTCAAGCCCTGGACCATTGACCTCAGCCTTGTTGGTGTTTCTTCACAGCATGAAGGAGACTGAAAAAGGACCACTTTCTCCTAAAGTTCTTTTTAATCAGCTTTGTCAGAAGTGGGTGCATCTAAGTTCTTGATATAAATAATAATGAGTTGTAAAATTCTAATGTATTAATGAGTTGTAAAATTCTAACATATCACTTAGTATGAGTAGTTTCACTCTTACTGTAACATTGCTATTATTGTCTAGATTCTCAAGAGAAAGGACTAATATTTATTTACTTGCAGCTCTGTGCTTTATGTAAATTATATCTCATAGCACTCTGAAGAAGTGCTTGTTTATCCCCATTTTATAAATAAAGAAACTTAGACTCACAGAAGTTGAGCAGCTTACATAGTTTTATAGTGGCAAAGCCAGGATTCAAATAGAGGTCTGTCCTGATTCAGAAGCCCATGCTGTAATAACATAATAACAAAAAGTAAGAAAATTATAGAATTATAAAATCTGAAAGGTGCTATAATAGGCCATCTCAATCTAGTTTTCTTATATTTACTTTCATTTTATTTTATTTTTTTTCAGTACACTGTACCCCCCCAATGTGGGGCTCAAACTCAAACCCCAAGATCAAGAGTCATGTGCTCTGCCAACTGAGCCAGCCAGGTGCCTTCCTTAGTTTTAAAGACGAGTTTCAAGGCAAATAGAATTTAAGTGAATTTCTCAGGATAGCACTGTATGTTCAAAAACAAAATCCTTGTGTGCCAGAAATAAATACATACCATAAATGGACCTGACTTAACTTTAGTTCTTTCATGTATTCTTTCATCTAAAAAATTTGAGACCTTATTTGTGTCAGGTGTTTGCTAGAATCTAAGGGTACAATGTGTAATATATTAAAAATAGACCCTATCATGGAGCTCATGAGCTAGTCTTATCTCCAGGCTTTAAAATTTCATTTTAATTTAAGCTGCTTATTTGTGCATAGATTATATTATATTTTATCTCCTAGAACTGTGCCAATGTTAATTCTTTTTTTAAGAAATTTTAATTGTGGAAAGGACACTTAGCATGAGCTCTGCCTTCTTAAAAATGTTTAAGTGTACATTATTGTTGATATAGGTACAATGCTAGACAGCAGATCTCTAGAGCTTGTCCGTCTTGCCTGAGTGAAACTTTATGTCCATTGATTATGTCTATATATTCATTTCCTCTTCACTCTAGCCCTTGGTGGACACCATTGCCCTCTCTGATTCAATGACTTTGCCTTTTTTAGATTGCTTATATAAATGGAATCACGCTATTTGTCTTTCTGTGACTGGCTTATTTCAAGTAGCAAAATGGGCCATGGTATTTTGAATATAGTACAAAATATAGAGGGTTTATTATATGTTTCATTTGATTGGCAAGTGCTGTTTTTTTCAAAGCCCAAAGAACAACAACAAAAGAATCCCAGAAAAGTCTCAGAGACTTCGGTGCCTCACAGAGTTAAAAAGCTTTTAGGATTCTGTGTGCTTTCGAAATTTGGTTTTGGCTCTGCCAAAAATAACTGTTTTATATCTTTTTTTTGGTTTTATAAAGATTGACAAATTTTTAAAGATAAAATAATAGGTGCTTATGATAAAAATTCAGAGTACTATTTGTATCTTATTTTTTTTCAAAAGTGACTTGTGCAGGCACAGACATATATACAGATTGTTTGCAACTTGCTTGTTTCGCTTAATATCTTTTTTACATTTTTCCATATTAGTACATGTGGGCATGACATATTTGATTTAATGTGTGTGTGTATTGCACTTGTGAAAGTAACGTCTGTAGGGCAAATAGAATTACTGGATCAAACATCTGAAAACATTTAAAATTGCATTTGCTTTATTATGTTTACGTTAAAAAGAAATTTATATTAAGAAAAGTAATTTTTTAAAAAATCTGGTGAAGATTTAAGCCAAAGATTAAGAAGATTTAAGTGTCTGTTTTTGGACTCTGTTCCAGTAGTCTGCATGTCCACCCTTACCCCAGTTCGGCACTGTCTCATTACTGTAGCTTCATAATAAGTCTTAGAATTGGATAGTGTGAGTGCTCAAACCTCCCCCCCCCGCTTCTTTTTTTTAACTACTTCAGGTCTTTTGCTTTTTTATGTGAATTTTAGAATCAGTTTGTTTATTGGGATTGCATTTGGAGATCAATTTGGAGAGGACATCTTAACAATGTTGAGTCTTCCCATGGATGATTATGAAATATCTTTTCAGTTATTTAAGTATTTTGGATTTTCCTCATCAACTTTTGTCGTTTTCAGCTTACAAACCCTGCAGTATCTTGTTACATTTACTTTAAGTATGTCATATTTTTAACTACTATTTATTATAAATTGGTACTTTAGAAAAATTTCATCCATTTGTACATTCCTAATATACAGAAATATACTTGAGTTCTGTATATTGATCTTGTTTTGCATATTGATCTTGTTTTTATTCCCTTGCTCAGTTCACTTACTGGCTGTGGTAGTTTTATATAGAAGATCTTCAGGATTTCTCATTTTGAGTAGGTGACTCTCTTGATATGTTTGTTGATTTTTCTCTTTTTCTCTTTAAATTTGGTATTGGTAGCTCAGATAGGCTCCATTAAAGATTCTATATGTCATCACAGAATGTTTTGCCCCAGTCCTAGGTAGAAGAAGAAAGAAAAAAATCTAAGTTTAGTAAATTTTCTTGAGTGGTTTAGAAAGCGGTACTGCTTTGTGCACAGTTGAGATGGACCTATAGACAGAGACGTGGTAGAGACTGTTCCTCCTCTGTTCACAAGCAATTTCCATCCTGTGCATCTGCTTCCAAAGCCAGAGACTGGTCGACCTACCTGCCACCTGGCAGATGAGGATCTCTGAAGGATTCCCTGGTTTCCCCTGCAGCCTTCTTCCACTCCACGGACTTTCCTTAATCCCTACAACACAAGTGTCCTGTCATGCAGTTTCAGCCTTATGTGGATTCCAGCCATGGAAGCCCAAATGGGGTTAGGATTTGTTTCCCTCTTGGTTTCTGTCCTCAACTCTGATCTAGGAGGTGAACAATATCTACCACGTGCAGAAAGGGAAGCCCACAAGAGGAGTAAATCAAAGTCTTTTCAACATCTTGCTGCTTTTGCTACTTCTTAGCAAGAGTGACAAGAGTGAGTAACTGAAATTATGGCTCCTGTTATAGGCTAGATTCACTACTATTTCAGATAGCTTTGTAGTACCAGGGACTCAGAGTAGTGCATTACACGGGTGAATGTTTATTATGAGATGAGGAATAATGCTTTAAGTACTAGACTTAAGAATCAAAAGACCTGGATTTAGGTCAGTGGCACTTAGCTTGTTCTTCAGTTTTCTCAAGTGTAAAACAGAATTCGTATTAATTATGAATTTCTTAACAGCACTGCTGTGCATGTCAAATGAGATATGTTACACATATCCTAATGAGACCGTCGTCAACTCGTACTGCCACAACATATTCTTACTCTTTTATATTAGTTAGACAGAATTTTTGCTTCGTCTTCAAGCACTATCTAAATTTAGTACTTATTTTCATTTAAGGCAAAATGCTTATTTTAGTATTGGAGTTTATTGCAGAAAATACTACTTTTTAAGGTTACTGAAATGACCTAAATATTTGCTCTGTTGAAGTCTCCATGAACAACACCTGATCCTTTGATTAATATAAGGAAATCTAATTGGTCAGATCCTTAAAATAAATATATTCACAGAGATACCAGATTGTAGTTCTTTATTTTAATATAATGAACCTCTTGATTTTCTTTTGGTTATTCAGGGTGGGAAGATAATAGATCATGGTGGCTTGGGTTTGAATACTTTTGTTTGCTTATTTGCTGTGTGACCTTACAAACTCTGTAAATAATCCCTCTAAACCCTCTTATATAAGCCGGAGAAGATAGTGCATTCTGAACTTGTTTGAGGGTTTGATGACTTGTCATATATAAAACTTCACATATGTACTGTGCATGCATGTATTAGTTGCTTGATGAATGGCAACCATATTATTCTCTGTGTACTTAAGATCTCATCCTAATTGGAACAGTGACCACATCTGGTCTTTCTTCTTAGTAGAAAAAGGACTGCATTGAATCTTTGACTAGATGCTATTTAAAAATGATTTTAGATGGTAGTAATATATTGTTGATGAAATGATCTTTTTCTCTTTCCTGTTTTTTTTTTAAATCATAGGGCCCCTCGATTTAAAAGTTTCCAGCAACAGGACAGTCAGGAGCTTCTGCATTATCTGCTGGATGCAGTGAGGACAGAAGAAACAAAGGTCAGGTTTTGTTAAGTTTATCATGTATACTCTGTAAGAAGAGGGTACAGGGGCGCCTGGGTGGCTCAGTGGGTTAAAGCCTCTGCCTTCGGCTCAGGTCATGATCCCAGGCTCCTGGGATCGAGCCCTACATCGGGCTCTCTGCTCAGCAGGGAGCCTGCTTTCTCCTCTCTCTCTGCCTGCTTCTCTGCCTGCTTGTGATCTCTGTCAAATGAATAAATAAAATATTTAAAAAAAAAAAAAAAAGAAGAAGGTACAAAACTGAAGGAATTAATTTTTGCCGTCATTTTAATGTTGGTTAAGAAGTAATTTGATTTTTTCTATTTATTCCTTTATATATTTTTTTGCCTCTTCTAAGAGAATGTTTTCTCTCACCCTTTTGCAACCCTATTATCCTTTATTAGTTAAACCATTTGACTATAAATAAAAATATCAATTCAAGTTGGCTTAAAGAAAAGAGAATCTAAGGAATTCAGAGAATTCAGGAATCCAGAGAATATTCTCTTAACTTCCCTGGGTTCTCAGGCTCCCTCGATTCTCTTTGTTCTCTCCCTGCAGACGGAGCTGTCCCTGTGCTGCTCTCTCTGAACGCTAGATCTGCGTGTTGTGCAGGTGTTGCAGTTCCACATTATTAAAACTGGTTGCTTATGAAGCCCCAATTCTGAATTCCCAAGTGAGAAACGTTGTTACCCCGCGTTGGATTAGGATCCACTCAGGGATCAGCCACTTGTAACAAGGGAAGGAGGATCCCAACCTCCTGGATCAGGGAATGTTTCTGAGAAAAGAAGGAATGGCTCATGGCCTGGAGAGATTTCCCCAGTGTTCCTTATAATCCTGTTCCTTAATCAATTGGGTCATAGTTGACTTTAATATTAAATGAGTGAAATTCATCATTTTTTGTAGAGTTCTGCAAATGGCATACAATTTTTCAGAGAAAATGCAAGATATCAAAGGTGTCAAGTACATAGTACATATCCACCTTATTTCCCCTTTTTCACTTAGAGTGGACATTAATAATCCTTCATAACAGTTCTGCTGAGTCTGGATTTAACCTCAGAATCATTCTCAACTGAACACTGCAGACAGGCCCTGTCAATCGTTATTGTCTTAATAGGTCAAATCCCATTTTCCATTCAAGATAAATATACTTCTTAACCTATATTAATATGCGGTAAATCAACCATCTGAAAATGAAGTACTCATATGCTTGTGGTAGCTGTTACCATGTTACTAGGTAAGGTGGACCTTTCTCTCTCTCTCTCTCTTTTTTTTTTAAAATCCCACCTTCAGTTGTAATACTGCAGTATTCTAGCTTCCAGTGAAGAGAGAGTTAGGGTTCTGATATTTTCTTATAAATTATCTCAAAGAATGAGTTAATCATTCCCTCCTGCGACCAAACAATGTTTATTACAATCCTGTTCTTAATTGTCTATTTATTGACTTTCATATTAAATTCATTGAATTCAACTTTGGAAGGTTTCACTCTTTTTAAGTTTTATGTATACATTTTATATACATTTTAAGTTTTTATATTAATTCCAGTTAACATACAGTGTTATATTAGTTTCAAGTATACAATAGAGTGAGTCAGCATTTCCATATATCACCTGGTGCTCATCACAGGTGCACTCCTTTATCCCCATTACCTATTTCCCCCATCCCCCCACAACCTCCCCTCTGGAACCATCAGTTTGTTCTCTAGAGTTAAGTCTGCTTCCTGGTTTGTCATTCTCTCTATCTCTATCTCTCTCTCCCCTCCCACTCCCCCTGGCCCTTTACTCATTCATTTTGTTTCTTAAATTCACGTATAAGTAAAATCATATGGTATATGTCTTTCTCAGACTCTCATTTCTCTTGGCATTATACTCTCTAGTTCCATCTATGTTGTTGCAAATGGCAAGATTTCATTCTTTTTTATGGCTGAATAATATTCTACTGCATGTATAGACATAGATACATATATATCACATCTTCTTTATCTATTCATCAATCAGTGGACTCTTGGGCTGCTTCTATAATTGAGCTATTGCAAATGATGCTATAGTAAACATTGGGGTGCATGTATCCCTTTGAATTAGTGTTTTTATATTCTTTGGGTAAATACCTATTAGTGCCATTGCTTTTTCACAGGGTAGTTCTATTTTTAACTTTTTGAAGAACCTTCAACTATTTTCCACAATGGCTGCACCAGTGCGCATTTCCAACAGTGCAGGGGGTGGGGGGGCGCGGTTCCTTTTTTCCTACATCCTCACCAACAGCTGATATTTCTTGTGTTTTTTATTTTAGTCATTCTGAGAGGTGTTAGGTGATCTCCTTGTAGTTTTGATTTGCATTTTTCTGGTGATGAGTGATCATGAACATCTTTTCATGTGTCTATTGGCTGTGTGTATGTCTTCTTTGGAGAAATGTCTCTTCATGTCTCCTGCCTATTTGGTAATTGGATTACTTGTTTTTTAGGTGTTGAGTTGTATCAGTTCTTTATGTATTTTGGATACTACCCCTTTATTGGATTTGTCATTTGCAAATATCTTCTATTCTGTTTCTTGCCTTTTAGTTTTATGGGTTGTTTCCTTTGCTGTGAAAGAGGTTTTTTATTTTGATGTAGTCCCCCAATAGTTTATTTTTGCTTTTGTTTCTCCTGCCTCAGGAGACATACTTAGAAGTTGCTACAGCCAGTGTCGAAGTTGTTACCATCTGTATTCTCTTCAAGGATTTTTATGGTTTCAGTTTTTACATTTAGGTCTTTAATCCATTTTGAGTTTATTTTTGTGTCTGGTCCAGTTTCATTCTTTTGCAGGTAGCTGTCCAATTTTCCCACCATCATTTGTGGAAGAGAGTCTTTTTCCGATTGGATATTCTTTCCTGTTTTGTCAAAGTTTAACTGACCATATATAATTGTGGGTTTATTTCTGGGTTTTCTAATCTGTTCCACTGATTCATGTGTCTGTTTTTGTGCCAGTACCATACTGTTTTGACTCCTCCAGCTTTGTAACAGAACTTGAAGTCTGGAATTGTGATGCTTCCAGCTTTGCTTTTCTTTCTTAAGATTGCTTTGATTACTTGGGGTCTTTTGTGATTCCATACAGATTTTAGGATTTTTTGTTGTTTGGTACAATTTATGTGTGAAGCCATCTGGTCCTGGAATTTTGTTCGTTGGGAGTTTGATTACTGATTCAATTTCTTTGCTGGTTATCTGTTCAAATTTTCTATTTCTTCCTGTTTCACTTTTGGCAGTTTGTATGTTTCTAGAATTTATCCATTTTTCTAGGTTGCCCAATTTGTTGACATATGGTTTTACATGCTACTCTTTTATAACTGTTTGTATTTTTGTGGTGTTGGCTATTTCTTCTCTCTCATTTGTAATTTTATTTGTCTGAGTCCCTTCTCTTTTTTTTTCTTGTGAAGTCTGGCTAGAGGTTTATCAGTTTTATTGATATATGTTTATTTTTTTATTTTTTCAGAGAACCAGCTTCTGGTTTCACTGAGCTGGGTTTTGTTTTTGTTTTTTAGTTTTTATATCATTTATATCTGCTCTGATCTTTATTATTTCTTCCCTTCTGCTGGTTTTAGGTTTTATTTATTGTTCTTTTTTCTAGCTCCTTTAGGTGTAAGGTTAAGTTGTTTATTTGAGACTTTTTGGCTTCTTGAGGTAAGCATGTATTGCTATAAACTTCCCTCTTGGGACTGCTTTTGCTGTATCTCAAAAGTTTTGAGCTGTGGTGATTTTATTTTTATGTGTTTCTATGTATTTTTAAAATTTCTTCTTTTATTTACTGTTTGGCACATTCATTGTTTAGTAGCATTTTATCTGATCTCCATGTATTTGTGGTCTTAATAGATTTTTCTTGTGGTTAATTTCTAGTTTCATAGTGTTGTGGTCAGAAAAGAAGCGTGGTATGACTTTGACTTTGAGTTCGTTACAACTTATTTTGTGGCCTGATATATGATCTGTTCTGGAGAATGTTCCACGTACACCTGAAAAGAATGTGTATGCTGCTGATTTAGGATGGAATGTTCTGCATATATCGTTAAGGCCATCTGGTCCAGTGTGCTATCCAAAGCCATTGTTTCCTTGTTGAATTTTTTGTTTAATCTGTCCATTGACATAAGTGGGGGTGTTAAAGTCCCCTACCCTTATTGTGTTATTATTGATTAGTTCCTTTATGTTTGTTTTGAACTTTTATGTATGTGAGTGCATAAATATTTACAACTGTCCTATCTTCTTATTGGAGAGTCCCCTTTATGATTATATTGTGTTCTTTTTTGTTTCTCATTCTAGACTCTGTTTTATTTTTATTATTACTATTTTTTAAAGGTTTTATTTATTTATTTATTTACAGGCAGAGATCACAAGTAGGCAGAGAGACAGAGGGGGAAGCAGGCTCCCTTCTGAGCAGAGAGCCCGATGTGGGGCCTGATCTCAGGACCCTGAGATCATGACCCAAGTCAAAGGCAGAGGCTTAACCCACTGAGCCACCCAGGCACCCCTAGACTCTGTTTTAAAGTCTGTTTTGTCTGATATAAGTATTGCTACCCCGGCTTTCTTTTGACATCCATTTTTGTGATAAGTGTTTCTCCATCCCTCACCTTCAATCTGCAACTGTCTTTTGGATATGAAGTGAGTCTCTTATAGATAGCATATGGATGGGTCCTTTTTTTTTTTTTTTATATCCATTCTATCACCCTATGTCTTTTGATTGAAGTAATGAGTCTATTTACATTCAATCGGGCTCTCTGCTCGGCAGGGAGCCTGCTTCCCTCTCACTCTCTCTGCCTGCCTCTCTGCCTACTTGTATCTCTCTCTGTCAAATAAATAAATAAAATCTTTAAAAAAAAAAGAGTCTATTTACATTCAAAGTAATTATTGATATTGCCATTATATTACTTTTTCTATAGTTGTTTCTGAAGATTTTCTGTTATCCTTTCTTATCTTTCTCTTTTTCATGGTTTGCTGGGGTTTTTTAGTGATCTGTTTCTCTTGTGATATATTTAGTGATATAATTTCTTTCTCCTTATTCTTTGCATATTTTTAGTGGTTCTTGATTTGTGGTTACCATTAGGTTTGTATATAACATCTTCTACATGTAGCAGCTTATGTGAAGTTGATGGTCATTTCAGTTGATCCCATTCATTACTCCTCTCCTTCCTACATTTTAGGTATATGATAACATACTTTATATCCTTTTATTTTCTGAGCTCCTTGACTGATTTTTTTTTTTAACAGAAATACTAACTTTTACTGCTGTTGTGTTTCCTACCTTCATATTGTCACTTTTGGTCTCTCCTTTGTTGAATAAGTTTTCTGTGCTTAACTTTAAATGGACAATTTCTGTGGAGAATTTGAATTGGAAAAAAACAATTTCTTTTTTTTTTTTTTAATATTTTATTTATTTATTTGACAGAGAGAGATCACAAGTAGGCAGAGAGGCAGGCAGAGAGAGAGGAAGGGAAGCAGGCTCTCTGCCGGGCAGAGAGCCCAACGTGGGGCTTGACCCCAGGACCATGACCCAAGGCACAGACGGTTTAACAGACTGAGCCACCCAGGTGCCCCAAAAAACCAGTTTCTTTCTTTCTTTTTTTTTTTTTTAGGATTATTATTTTTTTAATTAAATTTTTTTATTTTTTATAAACATATAATGTATTTTTATCCCCAGGAGTACAGGTCTGTGAATCGCCAGGTTTACACACTTCACAGCACTCACCATAGCACATACCCTCCCCAATGTCCATAACCCACCCCCCTCTCCCGACCCCTCCCCCCAGCAACCCTGTTTGTTTTGTGAGATTAAGAGTCACTTATAAAAAACCAGTTTCTTAAGTTATACTACCTAGTTTCTTGGGGATCTGCAGTTATTTTGAATGTGTCATAATTTGAAAGAGCTGATAAATTGATAATACTACATCATGTTTTACCTATAATTTATTTTAAGAAATCAATTAAGGGATTTATAGGTAAGTTTTGAGGACATTAGCACAATCCTCCTGAGCAAATATTTGATCATATTTTTTTTGATTTAGAAATTGATTTAGAAATTTGGAACGGGAGATTCAAACTTAAGTCTTTCTTTTTTTTTAAGATTTTATTTATTTATTTGACAGAGAGAGATCACAAGTAGGCAGAGAGGCAGGCAGAGAGAGAGAGGGAAGCAGGCTACCTGCCAAGCAGAGAGCCCAATGCGGGGCTTGATGCGGGGCTCGATCCCAGGACCCTGAGACTGTGACCTGAGCTGAAAGCAGAGGCTTAACCTACTGAGCCACGCAGGTGCCCCCAAACTTAGGTCTTTCTGACTACCAGATGAATGGTACTTTTTAATTCTATCCAGTGCTGCTTATTAAAGTTTAGTTTTAATGCTTGGTCATCAGTGACCAATATGAATAATAAAATTTTAAGCTTGCTATTTAAAAGTTAACCATTTAACCACGTGGTACATAAACAATGAAATCTTGGAACATGGAAAAAATGAAATAAAATTTTAAAAAGTTAGCCATAATTATTTCACTATTTGATATAGTATTAAATCTGATTCAGTAACTTTGGCATATTGATATTCTTGTCGAGGGAGTCGATACAATGCAACAAGGTGGGGAGAAATACAAATAGAGACTTGTATCTGAAATGATAAATGCATATTGATGCTTCCGAGCCTACAGATGATATAGAAGTTTAAGATTAATTCACTATCAATTTCTAGATGATTGTTTTTCCGGTATGATTTGTAAGAATATGTTTACTACATGGTCCTATATCATTGTAAATGGAATTAAAAATTATCTCTACATTGTTTTTCTTTGTCAATATTAAAATCAAACTATAAAATCTATCCCTATCATTTTCCCCTATCTTACTTCTGTTACTTGATGGCATTCTTTGTCACAATTAAATTGAATTAAATTAATTAAATTATTTATTTTGTGCATTAGGATTCACAATATCTTAAAAACTCAGGCAGTACAGTGGGAAACCTGGCTTTTTGAAAGCTCTCATTCCTCTGTTTGAGGGTTTAGATGGTGTGGCAAAATTAAAATGTCAGATCTGTGGATTTATTCACTCTTGTAAGCAAGGACAGGCGTGCAGTCAGTTACAGTGAGTCCTGGAGCAGGAGCTGCATTGTCTGGCCTGGGAACGCCACAGCTGGCGATCGTGCCGTTGTTGTCGTTTGTCACTGCCGTGTGTGTTTTGATTGAAGAAAGGCTCCAGCGTGATGTCTGCCACCAGAATCTTGTAGTAATGATGAACAACTACTGACCTCCTTTCATAATGTTTCATTAAAGTTTTTTCCTTATGGCTGTAATGTTGTGAGCAATACCACACTCTTGCCAGATAGAGTGCTAAAGGGAGCATTTGTGCAAAATTGTAAATTTCTCGTGGACAAAGTAAAATCAAATTTACTGTAAGAAATTCTTTTACAGGCAGCCTTTTCAACTTACAAGGTATGTGCTTCTTCACTGTCTTGCTTTTAATTTGAGCTATCACCAAATTGGTGATACTACATTTTTATTTCCAAAGATCTATCACTGATACATTATTGGTTAGGATTATTATAAAGGCAGACTGTTTCAGTTAACTTTTAAGCCATGAATGTTATGCATTCTTATTGAAAGAAGTTTATGGTGGAGATTTAAAATAGTTGAGCCTTGACCCTGCTAATTGATTAATGTGCTGCAGTTGTTAGTAGCTCCCTGGCCGAAGTCTGTCTGTCTCTCTCTCTCTCTCTCCCTCCCTCTTTTTTTTTTTTTAACTTAAATGGTTCAAAGCATGACTCTCAACAATGAGAGGCTGTAGCTGGACCTAAACTCATTTATTCTATTCAACTTGATGAATTATCTATTAATTAACTCCTTTAATAGTTTAGAGAATATAAATCTGTGGCTAAGATACAATAAAAAAGCAAATGTCTAATAGTTTACAAGTTAATAATTTAAACAACTCCATTGTTTTTATTTTTAAGAGTTTTGACATTATAGCTTACATTTCAGAAAATGTCAAAGACTCATTAAATCATATTGAAAGTCACGATTGAATTGGTAAAATATTCAAATTATAAAATATATTTATAGACTTATAACTTGGTTTAGAGTTCTTTATCTTTGCTAGCTGGAGAGGCTTTTTACAGTGATACTAAGTATTTACAGGTGAATATGGCATTTATTGGAATCTTCAAGTCCATTTTCCTGCATGGAATTCATTCTAATTTATTTTGATTCAATAAATTCTGTTTTGAAGGTATAAAAGTCAACTTTAGCTCAGTATCTGAATTACATCAATTTTCAAATTTATTGCATCTGAATTGGAGATTATTTCAATATTTAATGGCCTTGGGGATATATTTTATAATTTTGATTTTCTTCACATATATTTCAGGATAGTATGACATGGCACGGATCACTGTATGTTTACTTTTGTACCCTACTTTGTATATATTTAAGTTTTTGAATCTTGCATCAACTTCCAAAATATACTTGTAAAGAATAGTGAGCAGTTCTAGGAAATATAATGGGCTGATCGTAGGATAGTTAATAAATGAAACTCAGTTTCACAATTATTGGGGGAAGGTATTAAAAACTTACCATGAAGTCTATCCTACGTACAGAAGAATGTGTGTGTGTGTGTGTATATATATATATATATATATACACACACACATATATATACACACACACACACATACAGTTTAAAGCATAATATAAGGAAAAGTCATTTTCCACTAGAAACCCTCCTCACCATCACACACAAAGTTTAAAAAAATAGAATGTTTTTAGTGCTGTAGAAGCCACCTGTTCTTTCTTTTCAAACATGTCTTCTTCATCAGAGGAGACAATTTTTTTTTTTTTAAGATTTTATTTATTCATGTGACAGACAGAGCTTACAAGTAGGCAGAGAGAGAGGAGGAAGCAGGTTCCCTGTGAGCAGAGAGCTGGACCTGGGGCTCGATCCCAGGACCCTGGGATCATGACCTGAGCCAAAGGCAGAGGCTTAACCCACTGAGCCACCCAGGCGCCCCGATTTTTTTTTTTTTTTTTTTACTTTTAATCATTTCATTGTCTTATAGTTTTGAGAGTGACCTGTGTATGCTTAAGCCGTAGATTGTTTAGTCTTACATAACTGGTTACTAAGTGCAAAACTATTCCCATTATCGGATGAAGGATCCCCAAAAAAGAGGGACTGAGAGAATCTCTAGAACATTGTCTGGCTTTGGGGGTCCCAGAATTTCTAAGCGTTCTTTCTGGGGAAGTCAGTGGGCAAAATCATGAATGTGTCCTGAGCCACGCTTGTCAAAGTCAAAGCCACAGACAGAGTTAAAGGAGACCAGGTAGCTCTCTGGTCCAAAAAGGTTAAAGGTTGCTCTGTGTCTTCTGCTTCTGAGTTCATCATGACCCACCTCCTTGCTCTCAGGAACAGGTCAGAGCAGAACAGCTTTGGGTTAGGTAATGTGTATCCTCTACTGATCCACAGCAGAGCTGGGGGAGGAGAATAAGGACATTAGCAGCTCATTCCCCATATATTCTGTTCTCAGATTTATAACATGGTACAGGAGCAGGGGGATCTTGGTGGTGACAGTCTGTCTGTCTCCTGCTCTCACTGCTTTGGTTTGGGTTGGTTGCCTCCCACATTTGATGTGCAGGCATTGTTCTGGAATTCCCTCTAACTATGCTCCTGGAAATTCTCTTGCCTCTTTTTTTAAAAATTATTTTTCTATTTTTTATTATGTTAGTCACCATACAGTACATCATTAGTTTTTGATGTAGTGTTCCAAGATTCATTGTTTATGTATAACACCCAGTGCTCCATGCAATATGTGCCCTCCTTAATACCCATCACCAGGGCCAATCCATCCCCCCACTCCCTTTCTTTCTAAAACCCTCAGTTTGTTTCTTGGAGTCCTCAGTTTCTCATGGTTCGTCTCCCTCTCTGATTTCCCCCAACTCACTTCTCCTCTCCTTCACTCAGTGTCCTCCTTGTTATTCCTTATGCTCAGCAATTAAGTGAAACTATGTGATAATTGACTCTTTCTGTTTGACTTATTTCACTCAGTATAATCTCCTCCAGTTCCATCCATGTTGATGCAAAAGTTGGGTATTCATCATTTCTGATGGCTGAGTAATATTCCATTGTGTATATGGACCACATCTTTATCCATTCATCTGTTGAAGGGCATCTTGGCTTTTTCCACAGTTTGGCTATTGTGGACACTGCTGCTTTAAACATTGAGGTGCATATGGCCCTTCTTTTTACTACATCTTTGGGGTAAATACCCAGTAGTGCAATTGCCAGGTCATAGGGTAGCTCTATTTTAATTATTTGAGGAACCTCCGTGCTGTTTTCCAGAGTGGTTGCACCAGCTTGCATTCCCACCAACAGTGTTTCTGCAACCTCGCCAGCCTCTGTCATTCCCTGACTTGTTAATTTTAGGCATTCTGACTGGTGTGAGTTGGTATCTCATTGCGGTTTTGATTTGTATTTCCCTGATGCCAGGTGATGTGGAGCACTTTTTCATGTGTCTTTTAGCCATCTGGATGTCTTCTTTGCAGAAATATCTATTCATGTCCTCTGCCCATTTCTTGATTGGATTATTTGTTCTTTGGGTGTTGAGTTTGATAAGTTCTTTATAGATTTTGGATACTAGCCCTTTATCAGATATGTTGTTTGCAAATATCTTCTCCCATTCTGTCAGTTGTCTTTTGGTTTTGTTAACTGTTTACTTTGCTGTGCAGAAGCTTTTGATCTTGATGAAGTCCCAATAGTTCATTTTTGCCCTTGCTTCCCTTGCCTCTGTGCTGTTTCTTATATTCCATATATGAGTGAAGCCATTTAATTGTCTTTCTTTGACTGACTTATTTCACTTAGCACAGTACCCTCCAGTTCCATCCGATGTAAATAAATGGTAGGTATTCATCCTTTCCGAAGCCTGAGTAATATTCCATTGTATGTATGAACCACATCGTCTTTTTTTTTTTTTTTTTAAGATTTTATTTATTTATTTGACAGACAGAGGTTACAAGTAGGCAAGAGAGGCAGGCAGGGAGAGAGAGAGGAGGAAGCAGGCTCTCTGAGGAGCAGAGAGCCCGATGCGGGGCTTGATCCCAGGACCCTGGGATCATGACCTGAGCCGAAAGCAGAGGCTTTAGCCCACTGAGCCACCCAGGTGCCCCAAACCACATCTTCTTTATCCGTTCATCCGTTGAAGGACATCTTGGCTCCTTCTACAGTTTGGCTGTTGTGGACATTGCTGCTATGAATATCGGGATGCATGTGTCCCTTCTTTTCACTACATTTGTATCTTTGGGGTAAATACCCAGTAGTGTAATTACTGGGTTGTAGGATAGCTATATTTTTAACTTCTTGAGGAACCTCCATACTTTTCTCCAGAGTGGCTGTATCAGATTACACATATAAGTGAACTCTTATGATACTTGTCTTTCTCTGACTTATTTCACTTAGCATAATTTCCTTCAGGTCCCTTCACGTTTTTGTGAATGGCAAGGTCTCATTCTTTTTTATGGCCAAGTTATTATTGCATTGTGTGTGTATTCCATTAGAACATTTTCTCTATTCATTCATCTATTGATGGGCACGTGGTTACTTCCATATCTTGTCTATTTTAAGTAACACTACAGTAAACATAGGGGTGCATATATCTTTTCAAATTAGTGTTTTTGTTTTCTTTGGGTAAATACCCACTAGTGAGAGGCACTTGGGTGGCTCAGTCAGTTAAGCATCTACCTTTGGCTCAGGTCATGATCCCAGGGCCCTGGGATCAAGCCCTACATTGGGCTTCCTGCTCACGGGCCGCCTACTTCTCTCTCTCCTTCCTGCTGGTGCTCTCTTTCTCTCTCTCTCTCAAGTAAGTAAATAAATACATCTTTAAAAAAAATTACCCACTAGTGGAGCTACTGGATCATACGGTATTTCTATTTTTAATTTTTTGAGGTATCTCCATACTGTTTTCTACAGTGGCTGCACCAAACTTACATTCCCACCAACAGTGCGCAAGAGTTCCTTTTTCTCCATCCACATCCTCACCAACACTTGTGATTTCTTGTCTTTTTGATACTAGCCATACTGATGGGCGTGAGGTGATATCTCATTGCAGGTTTGATTTGTATTTCCCTGATGACTAGTGATGCTGAACATCTTTTTATGCTGTCTACCATCTGTATGTCTTCATTGGAAAAATGTCTGTTCAGGTCATCTGCCCATTTTTTAATGCATTTCAATAAATCTAGTGGGATCAACGTCTGTCAGTACACAGATTTTTTTCATTGCTATTATTTATTTCTCCATATCTAGTTCAGAACTAATCTCTCCCTTCAATCTCTCACATTAAAAAAAGAAACTATTGCTATTTTTAACGGAATTATGTTAAATGAACACATTTAGGGGGCAAAAATGAAAGGTTTATTTAGGACCTGTCAAAGAACATGGTGTGTGTTTCCATTTGATCAGATTTTCCTTTGTGTC
Source organism: Meles meles (assembly GCF_922984935.1). NCBI lineage: Eukaryota > Metazoa > Chordata > Mammalia > Carnivora > Mustelidae > Meles > Meles meles. Next base: position 32,429,106 of record NC_060070.1, read on the forward strand.
TTTCAGTAGTGTTTGTAAGTTTTCCTCCTTTAGATCTTACACATTCCTTAAGTTTATTTATTATTTTCTCTTTTTTAGTTATTATAAATGGGGCATTTTCTTCCATTGCTTCTAACTGGTTTTTGTTTGTGTGTGTGAAGGCTATTGACTTCATTATATTTACATACCCCATATTAAATTCTTTTACTATTTATAGTAGTTTTTCATTTCAGTTTGTTCTTTTGGCTTTTCCAAATAAAAAATTATGTCATCTGCAAATAATTTTATCTCCCTTAAAATTTTTATACCTCTGAGATTTATTTTTCTATCAAATGCATTGACTAGAACATCAATACAGTGCTAAATAATAGTAATCAAGGGATTTAATCTTATAATGTTTTTCTTCTTGTATCTGTTAATATGATGGCTTGTATGAATAGATTTCCTAATATCCCTGCATTACTAGAACAAAAGTCTTAATGATACTATATTATTCTTTTAATGTGCTTCTGTATTTTACTTAGAGCTTTTTTCATACGTGATGTTGGTGTGTGTTGTGTATTTCTCTGTCAGCTTTAGTAGCAATATTAAGCTTCATGGAAAGAATTTGGAGGTTTCCCTTTTTTATGCTCTGAAACATACGTTTAGTGGCATTCCTTTGTGAAATTGTTAGGGCTTGGAGCTTTTTGTAAGGAGTACTGTGTAACACCATTCTTCTCTCTCTGCTCATTCACCTGCCCCATGAAAGCTAGAAGGTACTCTGTCTCTTCTGGGACTCATTTCCTAGAGAATTATCTAATTTTTTCTGAATTTTCAAATGTAATTACATGAGAGTGGAGCAAAGTATTCTCTCACGATTACTTGAAATATCTTTAATTTTGTTAGCGGTTTCCTTTTTCTTAGGTTGATGTTAACGCTTTTCATTCTTTGATTAAGATTGGCTAGTAGGTGGGGAATCTGGGTGGCTTAGTGGGTAAAGCCTCTGCCTTCGGCTCAGGTGATGATCTCACGGTCCTGGGATCCAGCTCCCGCGTCCTGGGATCGAGCCCCGCATCCTGGGATCTCCGCTAAGTGGAGAGCCTGTTTCCCCCTGCCTTTCGACCTACTTGTGATCTCTCTCTCTCTGTCAACTAAATAAATAAAGTCTTTAAAAAAAATTTAAAAAAAAAAAAGATTGGCTAGTAGGTTTATTTATCCCTCACCCAAAGAGTCAGCTTTTGATTCATTTATTAATCTCTTCAGTTTACATACTTTTATTTTCATTAACTCTTTTGTTTTGTTATTTACTTTCATTCAGCTTTGATATCCTTTTCCTAAATTTATGACTTGGCTGTTTAATTCATTTGTTTTTATTCTTTTTAATTGTTTTAAATATTTAAGGCTGTGAGTTTTCTTCTGAAAGTATCTGGATTCTGATATGTGGTGCTTTTATTATTCTCTGGCAAGTCTGCAGTTTGAGGTTCACTTTTCTTTGATATAATATTTTTTTAATAACAGAATTAGGTACCATTTTCAGGAAGTCCAGGTCAAACAGTAGTCTCACATATGAAAACCTCTGATTAAGACTTTACTTAAAAAAAAAAAAATCCCAAACAAACAAACAAAAAACACTTCTGGAGGATAATTAACAAGCTTTCCTCTCACTGCACTGTTAAAAATGTGAATTCAAGAAGACTAAATTCATCCACTAAGTAGAGACATAATTAGTATAAAAGATGATAATTTATTAGCTCACATGTCTTTATTCTTGGAATCCGGTTTTCATTCTGAAAAAGTTTTCTGTGATATTGGATCTCTCCTGAAACATAGGCAAGAGCTATGGAAACATAAATCTCGTCATTTCCTAAGAGTTGCTAAAGACCTTAATACTAATACTCATTATTGACAACTGAATTCAAATAAAATGAGAACTAGTCAAGATTTGGGGTATTCTTGCTATAGAAATTATTTGATGTTCTGGACTTTACTCATATATGTATATAAATAATCTAGATGAAGATCATAGTGACTAGTTTAATAGCTTCTTATATAGAAAGATTTTCTTCAGTGGATAAATTCCACATGGTCTCTGTGTTACCTTTTGTCCTGATTAAAATGATACATCATTTTAGGGACAGAGTGGCGGAGTGGGGAAGAGGAGGGAAAAGAGGGAGAACTTACTCTCAATCTGTAGGAATACATTCAAGTATGGACTCTTACTAAATTCTTATTTGTTTTATAGCGAATACAAGCTAGCATTCTAAAAGCATTTAACAACCCAACTACTAAAACTGCTGATGAGGATACTAGAAAAAAAGTCAAAGGTATGTTGATTCTTTCACTGTTAAAACTTTCTGCCAAAGAAAATTTTAAGTTTCTTTCCAGGGGAAAAAGAACTGAGCATTTATGTGAACTAATTCTGTAAAGTAGTGGCCTTAAAGGGAGAGTGTACTTACTCCCGTGGCTGCCAAGATAGTCTAGTGAGTCATAGAAAGAAAATGTTAGGATGTGTCCATGTGAACTTTAAAAACTAAAATTAGTATCAAATATACAGACTGACACTGATACCATAATGTGAGGTTTCCGAAGGGAGACGTGAAAGGTTGTCGAAAGCAGTAGCCTCCCTTGGAAGTTCCATTTCATCATATTGTATCATTTTGCAGTCAACCTGTGCTTGGATAAGTCGACTTACAGATAGTATACAGTTTCAACTAGTTAAAATGCCTAAGCATTCCAAAGATTCCTGCAAGGAAACCAGTTACTGGAGAGAGTACTAAATCAAACATACCTGTTTACATTAGTGTCGACTCTTCATCAGCCACCGTATGAGGCAAAAGCAGTGATTATCTAATCAAAGTTGATTATTTATAATTATCAATATTTAAGTGTGGGCTTATATCTAATGATACGAGTGATTTGCTTTGTCCTAACTGTATATTCTGTCTTCAGATATTAAGTAGTCGTAATATGAAGTCATCATTTTTAGAAGGTGTTTAAAAATATTATTTATATTTTATTTTCTTATCTATTTTTTGTCATTATATATATACTGCAGGTCTGTAATTCATAAAATGATTGTACATGCCCAAACTATATACAGTTAAGGGTTCAAGATATTTTTTAAAGTATAGTTGACACACAATGTTACATTAGTTTTATGTGAAGGATTCAAGATTTTTTAGAATGTGGATTCTCATGTATGCTTTGGTTTTTTGTTTGTTTTGAGATAGTGCCATCTACTGTATGTTTAGTATAACTGCCCAGTTTTGCTTTTCCTTCAGTTTTGTGTGATCTTTTCTATTTTTAATCCCTTGTACAGTTTTCTTAATGAAGCATCTTAGTTTACCATAACTTCTAGTAATTGTTATATTAAAGATGTTTAATGATATATCTAGCTATGAGTTGACTGTGACATTCAGTGCTTCAGATAATGTTTTAAAATGATTTTAAATGTTGTTTGTATTAAATTTGAAATTAGAGGTCCAAAAAGGATTGAAGTTTGAAAGAGGAGTGAAGTTTGTTAATATATATTTTTTGTCATAATTTACTGTGGAAAGTTTTAAACCTCTATTAAAGTAGGAAGAATAGTATGATGGAGCCTCATGTACTCCTCACCCCTCTTAAACTACATTGAAGTCATGGCACGTTATGTTTTACCTATGTTCTCCTAACCCATGATTATTTTGAAGCAGATCACAAGAATAATTTTCTTTGATTTATAAATATTTCCCAAACAGAATAATTTTTCCATTTTAAACTGAATACACACAAACACACATACATATATAAATGTTTTTTTTATATATATGTATGTATTATATACATAAATGAGTTACTAATTGCCCAAATTAATTCTTTACACTATGCCATGTTTACTTATCTTCTACTACTCTGTTTTATCCATAGTTATCGCCTAGGCATCTGTAGCCCTAAAAGCATAATCTTCTTTTCATTCCCCCTGTCTACCTGTACGTTAGGCACAGAGGCTTTAAAGGGTTTAATGGGAGCAATTGAGGTATGGTATAAACAATGGTTATTGGTTTACTTTTCTTGCCTCAAGTTTAAGAACAGTTCATCATTTCTTGGAATCTACTGTAGCTGATAATCAAATTTTCTCTACAGAATTATAAAGGAGAAAGACATTATATAGTATGATGTATGTACATCGTACAAAGAAATATATTATTAATGTAGTACTGGACATCTATCTTCAGATTTCTTTTAAGTCAACAGAGAAAAAGCATGTTACATTGTTAGGTTGATGGCTGACTTTTTTTTGCATTAAAAAGTATTATTTTTACAGCATATGGAAGAGAAGGTGTGAAAATGAACTTCATAAATCGGATCTTTATTGGTGAATTAACTAGCACAGTCATGTGTGAAGAATGTGCAAATGTAGGTGCTTTGGAATTCACTTCAACATGGAATAGATTACAGTGATATCATTTTTTGTTTTCTTTCACATTAATCATCAGCATTTATTTTTGTTTGTGACAGATGACTACCTAATAGTTTTTGAAAGTCATTAGAATATTTCCTTCACTCCCAGAGGAGACACATAATTTATAATTTTTTTTAAGTGTTATTTTTCCTCTTGGCAAGCCTGTGAAGTTCTTTTAGCCTATTTTAATGTGCTGGAATGTGTTAGTTACTTGTTTGGATTGAAATGAAAGAGAAACTTATGGGAAAGGAGTAACTATGTTCTATAACTATGCATTGCCCTAAAATGTGATTCTAATAGAAATAACTTAAGGTAGTTAACATAACTTAGGGTAACATACCACATTTTATTTAAAGTTTACATTTATGTAACTTGTTGAAGTTTTGTTTAAAGTAGACTCACCTTTGAATGTAATGATAATTTTTATTTTGAATGCCATCTGTACTTTTAACAACTTAAAACACATAAATATTTTTTATAGGTCTTCAATTCCTTGGTAAAAGTTTTTCTGAAAGCATATGGTTTAGAGTATGATAGGTGTAAACTTTTGTTAGGTTTTCCTGTCCCAGATTATGGAGTACCTTTCTTTTCCTCTGTAGTCTTATAAAATCAGGATTATTATATGTTACATCTCCTTCTAGCCTGTCATGTTGAAGCACAGCATTTGTCAACATGACATTACTTAAATTTCTAGTATTTTCAACATAGAACTTGATTTCTCACAAACAAGAGAGAATCCTTTTAAACAGAGTTCACCTAAAGAATCTGCAAAACGCAGTCAAGCACTCTGGCTTTTTTTTTTTTTTTAATGTTTCTATTTGATTTATGTTGTAGCATGTAATTTAATCAGTTTTACTAAACACAGTTTATTTTGAAGTTACTTTGAATATTCTAAATTAGTCGTATTGACAATATTATAAATTTCAGCTGGGTTGCATTTATTAGGTTTTGGGATATCTTGTTTTGATTAACAATATGTGCTGCTCTACCCAATTAAAATCATGGTTTATTCCAGGGATGTTTTTTAACTTGAAATTCTAAGTTGCCTGGGAAGTTTGATTCCTTTAAGACTTTATAAAACTACATTGTCTATATTAGAACTCTAACTGAATTTCTCAATATGTTTTCTTTTTAAGATCTCCTCAGTGAACGATCCTTTTATTGATATTTCACTTCCTATAATAGAAGAAAGGGTAAGGAGAAACTTAATAATGAGTCTTCTGTGAAGAGCATTTATTCATTCATATACTTAGATATTTGTTGAGAACATGATCACATTATCTGAGAGTCTTTTTTTATATGATAATGGAGTTCATATACTGTATTTGATACTGGGATTTATGTATATACGCATAAATTATGATATAGTTCTTACTCTCAGGGACTTCAAATCATTATGTATTATAGTTTGAGAATTAATGTTAAGGAAATTACCTAATTTCAAATGAGCTAGAAATTTTAAAAAGTAGATGATATCCAGAATTTATTTCCTAAAGAAGTTTTGTGTTATGTACATGACACCTATATAGGTTTCAAAACCTGTACTTTTGGGAAGAATGAGTAAATGTAGAAGTTTGCAGGCGACAGATAATGGTCAGTACAGTGACACTGTTACTATAGAAAATACTACTCAACCCAGAGCCACCAAGAACCAGTCTTCATCTAAAGATAAGGTAAGATTATATGCATTTGTGAGACATCTGTTTTTAAAAACCTTTTAATAAGAAAAGTTTCAAAAATACACAAAAGTAGAAAAGGTAGTATAATAAATTCCCATGTACCATTTCTCAGATTCACAGTTATCGGATCATGGCTAATCATATTTTATCTATAGCTGTCCCACATTCTCCCCTTTCCCATCTCAGATTATTTTGAAATAACTCTGATATAAAAGATACTTTTTTGAAGACATAACCACAGCACATTATCCTAACTAAAAATATTAACAACTTTTAATACTGCCAACATCCAGTCATTATTTAAACTTTTGTACTTGTCTCATAAATACATTTTTTTTTTTTGCTTTTTAATGTGTGCTTGAATTTAGGATCTAAAAAAGATCTATAGGGGTGCCTGGGTGGCTTAGTCATTAGGCATCTGCCTTCGGCTCAGGTCATGATCCCAGGCTCCTGGGATCAAGCCCTGCATTGGGCTCCCTGCTTGGCGGGAAGTCTGCTTCTCCTTCTCCCACTCCCCCTGCTTGTGTTCCCTCTCTCACTGTGTCTCTCTCTGTCAAATAAATAAAATCTTTAAAAAATAAAAAAAATCATTTGACTGCAGTTGATTGCCATCTCTTAATCTTATGTCTCTTATATTTCTTTATTTTTATTTTTTAAAGATTTTATTTATTTATTCATGAGAGAGAGAGGGAGAGGGAGAAGCAGGCTCCCAGCAGAGGGCATTTGTTGAAAAAATCAGGTCATTTTTTTCCCCCAATAATTTCTCACATTCCCACATTCAGTAGTAATTTATTTTGCTATTGCATTTCCATGGTGTTAATAGGTTTCTTTAGTCCCTTTATTTCCTAAGGCAGTTCAATCTAAAAACCTAACTAGGCTCAAGTTTTATTATTTATTTGACTTTTGGCAGAAAACATTTGTTTAAAATTTCATTTATTTTGAGGGAGACAGAGAAGGAGAGATAGAGACTCCGTGCGCAGCGTGGAGCCCCATGTGGCGCTCAGTCTCCGAACCCTGACATCATGACCTGAGCTGAAATCAAGAGTCGGATGCTCAACTGGCTGAGACACCCAGGCACCCCTTAGCAAGAAAACTTTTAACTGGCGGTGTATGCTTCCACCAAGGAGATGCACATAATGTTTGATGTCTAATCTTTGATGTCACCAGTCATTCATGACTATTGCCTAGACCCATTATGTCACTAGGGACATAGCTGGTTGTTGAATTATCCCATAAAAATTAAAGAAATCAATCTAAATTTGCACTTCATTAAAAAATTTTTTTTTTTAAATGTGATATGATTTGTATAACTTGGCAAGTTGATATATTATCAGGTTTCGCTTTTTCTGTTAGACTGCTCTTGAAGTGGCCGGACTCCAGAAAAAGGATTGTAACTTAAAAGCCTGCCTCACAGCTCTGTTCTTCAAAGACCTGCTTCTTTCTCCACAGATTAGTATCTGCTCTTGTGGGTTTCTTGTATCAAGATTAATTTTAAATTAGAACTGTTTGCTATTATATCTTCTATTGATTGTAGTTTAGGTAGATTTAGGAAATGGATGTCAGAGGGTCTAGAAAAAGCATTTATTCAAGAGTCGTGGAACGTGTAAATAAGACTTGCATTTATTTTCAGTAAGGTCAAAAGATTCTTTTCTCTGAAAATACTGTCAACTTACAGAATCAATTAGCTCATGGCAGAAAATGTGTAAGAAAATTGTCATCTGGAGGAGATCGGGCAGTCGTCGTGCACCGGAAACATGGGCCCCTCGAGATGAACGGGGCTTCCTCAGCGGCGGCGAGCACCGCGAGTACCGAGTCGGCTCTGACTGAAAGCGCCACGGATGGCAGTGAGAAGGAGGCCGGCCCTTCGGAGAGCAGCGCTGATGCGGACAGCGAGGCTTCAGAGTCCGAAAGCGCTTCCGAGCAGGCTGTGCAGTTCGTGTCCCCCCGGGGCTGCCGTGTGCACCCACGCGCCCCCTCTCCGCAGCCGCGGGCCGTTGGAGCACCCGCCCGCGAGCCTGGCCACGGTGAGGAGCAAGTGGCCGAAGCTATTTCTGAACTTCGTCTGAGCAGCCCTGGAACTGGAGAGAGAGATTTTGATAGCGAAAACAAGCCACAACGTGTTCCACATAGTGTATGCTCTTCGGAGGAGAAGCATGTGCGGTCTCCTCGCCCCCCAAATGCCTTTCAGACCCTTTCTCGGAGCTATGTGACTGCCTCTAAAGAATGCTCGCTGCAGTCCTGTTTCTACCAGTTTACATCTATGGAATTACTAATGGGGAATAACAAGCTTCTGTGTGAGAACTGTACTGAGAAGAAACAGAGGCACCAAAAGGAAATAGGTAAATACTTAGGTTTTTGTTTTTCTTCGTATTCACCGGGTATTTGATAGTCAAGGACCACTGGGTATAGATCCTAAGTAGAGGAACCTGAGAACCTTGTCCCTACACTTAAGCTGCTTGGAAGCATGAATTACCTTTTTCATTGTTGGACCTCAGCACTGAAGATAGTGACAGCACTTCTAAATAGATTGTTGATGAAGTAAACTGAACAGGAAATACCCATCTCTGCCTTGAAAGGTGCAAATCCACAGAATCTTATTTCGGTGGACTAGCTCTCTGAAATCTTTCCAGAAGAAATTTCCCTAGTGCCTCTCTAGCCTCCATATGGAGAGAATACTCCGATTCTTAGTGACTAGTTGTTTCAAAATGCAGACTTTGTAACCAGTTGTGGTGAGGCCCATAGATCAGGAGAGGTTGCTGCTGAAAACATAGTTCGTTACATACAGTTCTGAAGAGGAGGGAGGACACTAAGCCATGCCATGCAGGGCCACAGGGGGAAGCACCAGGGTTGGTCAGGAGGCAGGAGTGAGAAGACATGGACAAGAGCCTTTTTTTAGTTTCCAGGGAAGGAGTTGTAATCAACGAATTTGGGACTGATTGATTACTTTTGAATAATTCCAGTGGGTTCTGGGACAACGGGGCTGTCTCTAGTTGGATAGTAGATGACCCTAGTGTGATGAGGGCACACTTTGATTGGTTTGCATCGGAGAGGCACACTTTTATTTACTATATCTAGGAATTTGCTAGTTCTGGCTGAAGCCCTCCCTATAATGTCAGCAAGGCCCTAGGTGTCAAAGTATCAGAATAAAGACATGTTTTATACACTAGTAATTAAAGAAATGTCTAGATGGGAAAAGTAAGAAATACTAGTTTCCATTAATCTAAGTTAAATATGCTGTTGGCCATATTCAGATCCCACCCTAGGTACTTTCTAACAACCTCTTACTGAAATGCCCTGTGGTTCCCATGACTCGTGATCTCCTTTCACTACAATGAGTAATGAATGACCTGTTTTTTCAACTACAGGTGTGTTTCTGGTGGTCTTTGGCTGGAGAGCATTGACATAAGTTGCTTTAGTCCATCTGCTTCCTAGCTCCCAAAATTTCATATTCTTTGTCCTCGTAAGCATGTGCTTTTTAAAAAATCACTTTCCTTACAGTGGGGTTTTGGAAAGGAGTATAGAGGCACCCTTGTCACCAGAGTCTAATTTCTTTACATGTTTAAAAATATGCTTCTTCATGAATGTTAACTCTGTTATATGGTATATAATGTATAAAATGGAATTTTACAAATAAATTATTATGTTTTATATAGAAAAGAAAGCAGAAGGAGTTTATACTAATGCCAGGAAACAATTGCTCATTTCTGCTGTTCCAGCCATCCTAATTCTCCATCTTAAAAGATTCCATCAGGTAAAGCCCTTTTAGTAGCACTGTAGTAATTTTGTCATATGTTTCACAGAGCCCTATGCCTTGTAAAATGCTGTCAAGGATTAGACAGTAACTTGTTTAATATAAAAATCTGTCATAAGGGATTTACTGCTTTTTCAGCCACAATAGTTTACAAGAATTTCCGAATTAAAATTGTTTAATTCATAATACTGTATTTGATGATTTGGGTGGTAGGAACCTAAGTTGTGTGTGTGTGTATGTGCGCATGTGTGCACACGTGTATGGAAGAGAGAATGAAAAATAAAATTTATTAAGAATCCTTAGAAGCAGGGAAATAGCAAAGTGCACATAGCTTTCTGAGTTCTCATGAGCCCAGTGATAGAGATAGGTGGGCTGGGCATGGTTGACTTGGACTACCTGCAAAAGGGCTACAAAATGCAAATGTAGGGACTTCACGGTGAGAGGGAACCTTAATGTTTTTAGTGGGTCAGATTTTTCTCTGTGCTTAGTTTTAATCCAATGCCTTGTCTCATTTTTTGTTTTTTTTTTCATTTTTTTTGCATTTGATATAATGATTTTAAAATTTCTCTGAAAGAATAAAGAAGTGAAATACTAAAACTTTTTGGAAAAAGTTAGAATGGGTGATTTTTTTGGACACCAGTTTAAAAATAAAACTATATCATTAGAACAGTATGGTTGAGATTGTCAATAAATAAAACATGAATATTATTTAAAACGCTTGTTATGATAAAGGAAGAATCTCAAATCAGTTGGGAAGGAGGTGCATTCTCTTGTTTCTAAGTTTATTTGTTTTTAAGTAATCCCTACACCCAGTTTGGGCTCAAACTCAGGACTCCAAGATCGACCCCAAGATCAAGAGTTGCTTGCTCCTTCACCTGAGCCAGCCAGCACCCCACAGGGTACATTATTTGATAAAGGATTTAGGAAAAAGAGCTGAAATTAAAAAATGTAAAGCTTCCCTCTATACTATGTATCAATACTATTTTCAGATAAATATTTTAACTATGTGAAACGAATCTTCAAAAGACTAGAAGAAAACTTAAATGAATATTAACCTGACCTCTGGGAAGAAGATTTTTCTTTTCTTTTTCTTCTTCTTCTTTTTTTTCTTTTTTGGTGGGCAACATAGCAGAGTTTATTGAGTGATAGCAAAATAGCAAAGTGATAGTACAAAGCTCCCAAAGAGGGAGTGGACTCGCAGGAGTCGCCTGAGAGGAAGATTTTCTAAGCATAAAACCCATGGAAGAAATCTCAAGGAAAAGATCAGGAGTTTTGATAATATATCTGCAACATTTCAGGCAGGCCATAGGTAGGCAGGAAGAGGTTTTTCTCTACACACCCCCATCCGTATCCACAGAAAAATTAGACTAAATTCTTGATTTTTTTTTTTTTTAAGATTTTATTTATATGACGGAGAAGAGAGACAGTGAGAGGGGGAACACAAGCAGGGGATGCGGGAGAGGGACAACAGGCTTCCTGCTGAGCAGGGAGCCTGACGTGGGGCTTGATTTCAGGATCCTGGGATCATACAATTGAGCCACCCAGGTGCCCCTAAATTCTTGATTTTTGATGGCCAAGAATTAGAAACTCAGTGGAAGTGAAGTTGCCGAGGAGAGCAGAAACAGATGTCTTGTGTCTCATTACATGAGAATGACTGGTGAAGGGTGTATAGGCGCAGTTTCTCTGAACAAGATAAGGTCATGTCACATCTGAGAAGCTGATTTCATGATGTACCACAGTTATTTTATATTTGGTACTGCATCTCATTTAGGAACTTACAGAAAGAATTCACGCCCTTAGAAAGGAAATATTTACAGACTAATCAATGGTCTCAAAGTTATGTATCAGTTTTGGACTATTCGTTAGTCATGTTTTTATAGCTATTAAGAAAGCTAACTTCTAGGATTTTTCTTTTGGTTTTACGAACAGTGATTTAGATGGATGGTGTGTTAAAAATTGTTTTTTGTTCTTTTTAAGGCTGGCTTGAGTCTTCGAAAAGTAAACAGACATGTAGATTTTCCACTTGTGCTTGATTTAGCACCATTCTGTTCTGCTACTTGTAAGGTATCGTATGTTATTAAGATGTTTAATTGACATGTAAATAATATGCTTAGAAGTATTAGGCCTTTGTTTCTTTCATACATTCATTCATTCATTCATTCATTCAGCTTCTCTGAAAGAGAATTTTATCATTAGTGAAGTTAAATCCATAACGTGGGACATTTAACACACTGAATGACTTTTGTCCTTTGGGAGACAGAGTAAGGGACAGTTGAAAAGCTGTGTAAACCACGAGGCATGGTGGTCAGGAAGATCAGTGCTGCTTGTCAGTGCTGCTGGAAGCAGATAGTTACAGAGAGAAGTAAGCAGATTTTGTGACCTCTCCTGTTCCTTGTGAACGATGTGCTTGATTGACAATGGTTTTAGCAGTTGTGGAGATCATTCTCTTTTGTGAGTCAATATTCTAGTACATTGTTTTTCATGCCATTTCATCTACACTACTGAAAATAGTATACTTGTCAGCTGAGTATGATACTTTAAAATCGATAATACTTTAGTAATTAGATATAGAAAGCAGACTGGTTTATAATTGCTTGTATTTGTATGTATGTAAGAACTGTGTAGGTGAAATCAATGGCATTGTCTCCCTTGAGGGAACCACATGTTATGGGGTAACATATTGTTCTGTTCATGATTGCTGGTTAGCAGTCTAGATTTTGTGGTATGGAATGGAATGGCTCTTGTACTTAATATTTTTACTACACTGATTTAATCAAAACAAAAATATCTTAAAAGCAACCATTCAGCAGATTCAATTTATCTGCTGCAGAATACCAGCACTATCTATCAATTAGTAACACTCCATATTCACAGAATTTGATAATGTGGCAACAGGGTTTGTATTAAATTTATAAAAACACATTTTTAAAAGGTACTTTTTACAGAGAATTTCCAACATACACAAAAGTAGACAGAACAGTACAAAGAACCTATGTAGCACCCATTACCTAGCTCTAAAACCTTAGGTATGTGGCCAGTCCTGCCATATCCACATGCTTACCTACTACTTCCCATGTTATTCTGAAGCAAATATCAGGCGTTATTTCATTCATATATATTTTTTTGTGTATCTATAAAAGAAGAATCACTCCCTCCCCTTTTTTAAGAACATAACCACAATACCATTTTCACACTAAACAAACACACAAACAAAACAAAAGCAGCAACACTAATTCCTTCATATCATCTAATGTATTTGTTTCAAGTTGTCTCACAAGTGAAATTTTAAAAATGAATTAGTATCAAGTACGGTCTATACATTTAATGATTGGATGTCTTCTAGTCTCCTTTAATGTATAGTTCTCCTCTCCCACCTCTCTCCTTTTCTCCCTTGTAATTTATGTTTTTCAGAAATTGAGTCATCTTTCTGGCAGTTTCCGTAGTTTAGATTTTTGATTCTTCCCCTGTGCTCTTTATTTCCTACAAATAGATAGTTGGCTCCTAAGAGGCTTGAACAGATACAGGTTTGATGCTTTTTGTTCCCCCTGCTAAGGCTATTTTATAGGGCGTGTTTTTGTTTTGTTTTGTTGTAATCAGGTGGCACATAATGCCACTTACCTTTCTTTCTGTGGTATTAGCAAGCAGTGATGCACAAGTCCTAGACCCATGAGTTCAATAAGAATTACAGAATAGTGGTCTTTTAAATCTGTCATTCCTTCTTCATTGATTAGCTGAGCACATCTATACAGAGAGAAGTTCCTTTAATCTATTTAGTTATTAACAGAGGTTTTATAGAAAAGGCTGGATAAATGTTTGATTCTTAACCTCTCCCATTCTAAACCAGTTTTCAGAATAATGAATGAATTCAGTGGCATCCTTAAAAACTATGATCAGTTAATTTATGATTTTTTTTTTATATTTTATTTATTTGACAGAGAGAAATCACAACTAGGCAGAGAGGCAGGCAGAGAGAGAGGAGGCAGCAGGCTCCTTGAGGAGCAGAGAGCCTGATGTGGGGCTCGATCCCAGGACCCTGGGATCATGACCTGAGCCGAAGGCAGAGGCTTTAACCCACTGAGCCACCCAGGTGCCCCAATTTATGATTTTTTAAAAAGATTTTATTTATTTATTTGACAGAGAGAGAGATCTCAAGTAGGCAGAGAGGCAGGCAGAGGGAGTGGGAGAAGCAGGCTCCCCGCTGAGCAGAGAGCCCGATGCAGGGCTTGATCCCAGGACTCTGGAATCATGACCTGAGCCAAAGGCAGAGGCTTAACCCACTGAGCCACTCAGGTTCCCCTAATTTATGATTATTAATTTATGAATTTAAATACATTAAATGTATTTCAGCTTACTATACTTTTCTTTTTATTCGTGTTCTAATATATTAGTAGAATATAAATGGGTCCACAGTTGGCTACTGAAAGGCTCTTCAAGCTGGCTTCTGGGTTCTCTTGACATAACCTTAGTGGTTTCTCTCTGAACGATTATGCTGCCAACTGGAATATATTATTCACCAGTTTAATTTTTAAATTTTCATTTTAGGGATTTCTTTTTAAATTCAAACTTAAATGTTTAAAATTTTGCTAAATACATAAAATATTTACATAGTTCCAAAAACAAATGTATTAAATGAATAAAACAGGGTAAATTCAAATAAGTATAGCTTTCCTTCTCCATGTTCATTCCACCTGTTTCTTCCCTTTCTTTATATATAAACCATTTAAAATTTGTTTATTCCTCTGTAATTTTTAAAAATATAAGCAAATACGTGTATATGTGTCTTCACTCTTAAATAATCACAGCTTACAACATGTATCTTTTTTTTTTTTTTTTTTAACCTTACTCTTAACATTATATCCTGGAGATTATTTCACAGCAGTATTTTGAGATAGTCTGCACCCTATTTTTCAAGCAACGTAGTACTCAGTGCATCATAATTTATTCAGCTAGTCCCCAATTTAATGAGGACCGATTTATTTGGGTTTATTCCAGCTTCTTTTTAATCGAAGTATAGTTGACATACAGTATTGTATTATTTTCAGGTATACAATATAGTGATTCAACCTTTATATACCTTACAAAGTGATCTTGATAAGTCTAGCTATCATCTGTCACCACACAAAATTGTTATAATATTATTACCTATATACCATGTACTGTACATTATATCCCCACGTCTCCAGTTTTTTGATATTACAAATATTTCTGCAGCTAATAGTCAAAATAATAACTAATAGCATTTTTTCTTTACATTTTGCTCATGTACCTGTAAGATAGACTCCTACAAATAGGATTGATAAATCCAAGAGTAATACCTGTGTAATTTAGATAACGTGAAATACCTTTGCATGGGGGTTGTACCCCTTTGTGTTCCTGCAGGCAGTGTGTGTGAGCACTCTTTTCCCCACAACCTAGCCAACAGAGAATGTTGTCAGGCTTTTGCATTTTGCCAGTCTAATACACGTGGAAACACAACTCAGTGTGGTTTTAACAATGCGTTTCTCTTGGTTTAAGCAGGTCATGCATTTGACTTAATTTTCCTTTTTATAATATTTCACGAGAAAAATTACTAATTTCAGTTTTTCCTTTGTCTAAAAGAATGTAAGTGTGGGAGATAAAGTTCTCTATGGTCTCTATGGCGTGGTGGAACACAGTGGCTCCATGAGAGGAGGTCACTACACAGCTTATGTGAAAGTGAGAACACCCTCCAGGAAATTATTGCAGCATATCACTGGAAAGACATACGTACCTGGTATGGTATCCTAAGTTCATGTTATTCCTAAAAACCAATGAATGTGTTCTTCCTTTTCTGGAAGAGGTCAGCTGTTTTATGGATACCTCCAGTGGATTCACTTTGTTAAAGTTAAGTGAGAAATACCTTGAAGAGTTCTTCAACCATCTTAAAGAAGCTTAAATATCATAAGACTGTCCCCTTCTAGATGGTGTGAGGTGACACACTGTTTTTCAGGGTGTTGAGTCATCGTGTATTTCGGTGGAGTGACATTTTACTTAACAACACCAAAAGATTTTGAAGACCTACCAGGTCCTCAGAATAGAGTGGGGGTTGAAAATGTGCATACTCTGCCTGTAGATGAGCAAGCTTTCCTTCTTTTCTTTCTATTTCAGTGAGAATGATTCTTTTCCTTGAGCAAATAAATATTTATGGGTCTAATATTTCAGTAGGTATTAGAGTGAAGTGACGCCAATATTGCTTTGAAAGAGTTAGTTGATTTTGGAAGATGTGTAACACAAGAAGAAACACACCAGTAAGATCTAGCATTATATAGATATAGTTGGTGATGAATGTGTTGTTATTTATAATGTAGAATTAGAACACACTTTTTGTAAAATTATACTTCTTTTTGTCTTGTTAGATTTGAAGGAACCTGACAGTGAATCGACAGGCCAGTGGGTCCACGTTAGTGACACTTACGTGCAGGTGGTTCCAGAATCAAGAGCGCTGAGTGCACAAGCGTACCTTCTTTTTTATGAAAGAATATTATAATTATCTGGTAATACTTAGTGATGATGATGATTTTAGATCACTTTTGTTTAAATGCTGCAACCATAACCATAATATAGTAATGTGCCTTTGTAGTCTTTTCTGGAGGAATAGCATGTCCCTCAAATGCCTCTGAAGATTTTTACCACTTTGGTGAATCCTTTTAATGTAAATTAAATTTACTCAATGCTTCCAAACTTATATTCTTAAAATACATGTAAAAAATGTTTTTAAGGAATATTTATCCTAGGCAAAAAAAAAAAGAGTTTGCAGCAGTAGAGTAAGCCCCCCCCCCTAATAATGTGGCTTATTACTATCAGCATTCAGAAATGATGCTGGCTAATCAAATTGTTCCTTAAAACAATGTTTGCCAAATGTGAGTTGCATACCACCTTTCTGATTTCATATATGTGTGTGTGTGGATGTGTATGTATTTATCTCCTGTGCCATTGTTTAGTTATTTTTAATCTGAGTTTTTTGGCTTACATTTTAAAATGTAGCCTTGTTTTGAGCATATTTCACATTTTATGTGCTAGTTATATTATTTCTAATAAACATTAAAAAATACATAGCAATTAGAGAAAAATTGTTCATCCATGTAGCACTCCACTTCATGTCTCAGGGCTGTCCAGTGGTGTACGTATACCACTGTGTGGGAAACATTGTTACAACATATACTTACACAGTAGGCACAGCGACCTCATGATATTTTGTGTGATTCCATCTTCTAAAAAGATACCACTGTGGCTTCAGTAATAGGATCCTACACGTAATTTATTGATTAGCTTGTTGCTTTGAGGTTTTGAGAACTAGATAAATGTTGAAATATATCATCAGTGTATTATTTGCAGCCTATTCATGACGGAATTGAAGATAATTTGCATGTAATTAGCCAATGTCAAAATATAACTGTTGATAATTATAACAAGCAGAATTGGTAAATAGAAGTTGTTAATCCACATGGGATCATTGGATACTTTGAAATATAAATTACCAAATTACATTATTATACTTGACAGGGAAATAAAATTTTCTAGTTCTGTAGGTCAGTAAATATTAATCATGGTTTTGGAATTTGAGATCACTTTTGTCATCAACAAGCATCATTAATAAGTTCATGTGGGCTTAGCTTATATTTTAATGAGGTATAAAGTTGGCATTTCAGTTTTTAAATAAATACAGTAAAAATTTGGTACTTAAACCCTCCCTGCAGAATACAAATTATTAAGCTGTCAAAACTTGGCATGAACATACTACTATTATTACTTAGGCATAAAATTTTTAAAAATAATGGCTTCTTGGGTCTGGCATTACTGAATCAAAACCCATACCTGCATGGTTCAAGCATCCTAATCATTAGTGCCAACACATCATACTACAGGCAGCTACTGGCTAAGTGCCTAGTTCCAGTTCATTTTCCTCTTGGGAAGGAAGGATAGGAATAGAGGCTGTAGATAATGTGTGGAAATATTTAACCAAGCCTTTGACCCTTTTTAACATTTAAGGTTGTATAATATTGTCAAGTTTACTGGTGCTGCCTTTTGATATGTGGTTAAGAGGAATTGTGATTAGTGTTAAAGATGGTAATAATATATAAAACTCAGAGCTTAAAAATGTCATTGCACAAATTCTATCTTTAAGGTATTCAAATTTGAAATAATAGTGTTCTTGATTTTTTTAATGCGATGGAGAAATATATCTTTATAAGTTAATCTGCAAACTCAGGGTGGGTTCTATAAAAAAGCAGTTTGAACTGTTTAAATTAAACAATGTTTTATGTTTATTTGTAATCCATGAACATTGAAGTTTTCAGTACCAGAGCAGTGAGTTTTTTTGGAAAATATTAGTTAAACCTCATTATTCAAGTTAGCCATATTGGTAATGACAATTACCATCTTTTCCCCCAAATGTAAATATCAAGTCACCTCATTTTTCTCCTAAAAAAAGAAACCATTAGGAGGCACATACTTTTCATTGGGTGGTCACTTGCTTCCTGTTTCATTGGTAGATGGATAGACACAAGAAGAAGAGTGAGAGAAGGAAAGAAAGGGAAAGGAAGGAAAAAGGATAGGAAGGAAACAAGAGCATTCTTTTCTCTTGCCTCTTGGCTTTATCCCTTACACAGCTCGAGTCAGAGATGGTGAGATAGGTGAGGGCAGGAATCAGGGAAAGTGCCTAGTCCTCTTTTCATCAATAGGATGCCCAGGAAATGCACCAGTGCTGTATTATCAAAGAGGAGACCATATGAGCTCTATTCTGCATACCAGTTAAGACGATTTTTTATTGAGTGATACATTGTAGCTTTAGAATATTACCTCAGTACTCAAGTACTGCAGTAGTTCTTATGTTTAACTTAACATTTGTTCAGTAAGTATGTCTTTTTTGAATACCTGAGATGGGTCAGACACCATGCTGACACCATTTTAACATGTTTTAAAATGGAGAAGCCTATATATGTTTTAGACATTATTCCAGAAGAAACATGAAAAGAGAAATTTTATTTTCATCTCAGGGTAAAAGAGCAAAGTCTGAAATCTACTTTTTTATGGCCTAGAGTTTCTGAATATTTTTCAGGGTCTGCTGGTAAATGGAATAAATTTGATTTTGATACCTAAGAATTTCCTAAAGATAGATTTGTAATAGGGAAAGTATGTTAAGTTACACATGGGCCTACATTTAATTTCTTGTTTATTCTGAACATTTTGAAAGCACATTTGCAGGGATACTAAATTGTGAAGCTGCTAGAATAACAATAGTTTCTAGATGACCTCAGGAAACCATACAAATAAGTGAGAAATGTTTACAGATTCTTGAAACAACTGCCGTTGTGCTTGGCCAAGTGAGTTTAAGAAGCAAAACAGAAGTTTCACTAGCTATATTTAGAAACTGGTTTACAGGGTATGTCTAACCTGTTTCCTCTGTTTTTTCCTATTTAAAATGATAAAATTTTGATTATGTGTCAATTATGGGAATGCTTTTGGCATAACCAAATATATTTCTGTATTTAAGACTTTGTTATTTAATGTTTTTAAACCAGATGTGAAAACCACCATTTTGGGTGGCAAGGAGAGTGGTAGTGGTGTCAATTCTAAGAGGAGCTGATTCCTGTTTTCTTATTTTAAATGCTCCAACAGAGCTATTTTACTATATATAATAGCTCTTAGCTCGCATGCACGATGATTTTAGTGATTTTATACAACAGCTGAATAAAATTTCCTAAAGATTAAGCTGTGAACTGTATCACTTTCACCCAATTTTTATAGTACAATATACCATTCTGCCTGCTTCTAAATTCATATTCATAATTTGCATGTTACCTGATCAAATAAGCTTAAACCAAATATGTTATGTGCAATAAAATTGAGCCATTATATATTATCTAATGCATTAAGAAAGATGATTTTTAGATATTTAAAATGTTTTGGTTCATGTAGAAATCATCAATTCAAATCTGTTTAAAAGATAGAGGACTATTTTTAATTTTGAGTAATGCTGGTTATATACCATTCCTACTGTTTTATCTTTACTTTTTTGCAGTGTTTTTAGGAAATAGCTATGTAACTTATTGAGCACTATTTTGATGTTACTGTATAAAAATGCATAATAAATATTAAATTTTTTGTTTCACAGTTGGTCCTGGAGTTTTTGCAATGCACATTATTGATATTTATTTATCAATGCTGTATTTGCTTACCTAGCTATATTCAAAATAGACTTTGCATTTTAGAAATTCATTATTTCCGAACAAAAGATATTACAGGTCACTTTCACTCAAATTTCAGTATCTACCAAGGGTGAATCTTCCTCTTTTCAGATGGTTCTCAAAATATTTGGATTATTTAGACAGGATAATTCATTAGGAAATATTTTGTCTCCCTGTTTGGATTTAAGCTCTTTTGGGTCATGAAGCTCTTTGGGATTATGATGAAAGTTATAGGCCATCTTTCATTTGTTCACTAATTTAAAAAGTATTTATTGAAGCTGTGAGTTGGGGGAGGAGGAGGATTTTAATTCTGGACCCCTCTCTTCACTCTTGCTAATGGCAGTGTAGAGGTTGGGAAGGGATATCTTGACAGTTATATAGTCTCAGAAAAATATACAAGCCAGATTTTTTTATGTAATTTCAGAGGTTCATGGATCCCCCCCTAACCGAAGCCATTTTCATACATTTTTTAAAGTTGCTCTCAAGCAGAAATCCAAAACGTTTGCATTCCAATATGCATTAGGACAGCCTCGTTTTTGCTGCAGTAACAAATAACTCCACAGCCCAGTGGTTTATTACAACAAAAGTTTGTTTCTTCCTCACCCAATATCCCCTTGTGAATCTGGGCAATCTTCATAGCCAACTATTTTCCAATGGATGACTTTGTAATCCAGCCTTTTATGTTGTGCTTCTATCATTTTAACAATAGGTCTCCCCACTCTAGCAGGGGAAGAGAGCACTAAACAGTCTTGCACCAGCAATTTAATTCATCTTAAATGTGTTGCTCACAACCCACCAGCCAGAAGTAGTCACATGGCCCTGCCTAACTGCAAAGAGGGATAGATAGGTAGGAAGGGGAAGGGTAAATCTCCCATGGGCTGTCTTGTTTCATTAGCAAAATCTTTCCAGAGTTCATCCATGCGGCAGCATGTATTAGAATTTCATTCCTTTTTAAGGCTAAATAATATTCTATTATATCTACATATCTATATATCTATAGATCACAGCTTTAAAGAATTTTATTTTTCAATGTTAAGATGGATGATATATGGAACTTAACACTACAAAGATTCATATCTTGAATGGTAGGAATACTTCCAAATTCTGTATCTTTACCATTTAACTTTTACCATTTAACTTAACCATTTAACTCATTTAACTTTTTTTCCCATTTAACCTTGAGGCTAACTTGATTCCACAGTAATGCAAAGTACTAACTTGAACATACCCTCCCTTTGAATTTTCTACTTCAAACACAGCAAACAGGGAAAGTTAATAAAAATTTAATTGACAGAGTCTGCTAATCTGTTAGTCATAAATAGCAGATTGCCAATACTGCCAAGATGGTGGCTGCTTCAGTACTTTCTGATCAAAATGCAGAATGACCAGACCGTAGCAGATAATGTACATGATCACTCTTTAGACACTTTAATACAAAACATTCTGAGAAAGTTTGGGGATGAAATACATATATGTGTGTGACGTTTCCTTCAGATCCTACCTAACATTACAGGGAAATCCCGGCTGATAAGTCAGGGAAAGGGAAATGGGACTATAAAATTCATTTCCTGGGGTGCCTGGGTGGCTCAGTTGGTTAAGTGACTGCCTTCAGCTCAGGTCATGATCTCAGAGTCCTGGGATCAAGTCCCACATGCAGAGAGCCTATTTCTCCCTCTGCTGCTCCCTCTGCTTACGCTCTGTCAAAAAAATAAAATCTTTAAAAAAATACATTTCTTGATTTGGCAATCAGTGATTGCTGAGAGTGTCTTAAGTTGGCACAAGGAACAAAACATGAGTTATTTAATAATTATCTCCATTTGGCAAGGAGTTTCCAAAATTATTGGCCTATATTGGGTTGTTCAAAATCTTCACTCATCTGACAAATGGAAAAACTCTTATATGATACACAGTATGCTAACTGGTTGGAGAATAGAGATGGGCCGGGATAACAGTACGAGAAAATTGCTTCAACTCTACTAGGGAAATCAGCAAAGAATTACAAATGATTATAGGGGGTCGGTAGGAACATGTGAAAGTTTCAGTAGGGGGATCAGGTTTCACAGACCACTTTCTCTAATTCCAATGTTTTTCAGAGGTGTGCCTGGGTAGCTCAGTAAGTGAAGTGTCTGATTTTGGCTCAGGTCATGATCTTGGGGTCCAGAAATCAGCCCTTAGTCCTGCTCTGTGCTCAGTGGAGAGTCTTCTTGAGATTCTCTCTCACCTCGGCCCCTCCCCTCACTCATGCATGCACATGTGTGACTGCGCCCGCTCTCTCAATTTCAAATAATCTTAAAAAATTCTCAGAAACAAATTGGGAAATCAGACACTGTGCAAAAAAAAAATCTGGAAAATAAAATCACAGACCAAAATCAGAGATAACCACTGGTAAAATGTAGTATAAGTCCTATTTTTTCCCCCAAGAGTGATTTAAAAAATCTATTAGATTGTTGCATAGTCTTCTTTGTGCTAAGTGGAAATTAGGGGAAAAGGCTAAAAGAATGGAACTTTTCTCCACTCACATTATGGTGTAATTTGTAAGGGTTTCTCCCAAGATAAAATTTTATTTCGAAGTCCCCTTGGATTTGAGGATCAGCACATCTTTAGCTACTGAGGACTTTCTTCTAATGTTCATCCAGGAGTATCAAGGTTTCAAGTGTTCATTAAGGAAGACTGAATTTCATGCAACTGACACTTGTATTCTCACATCTATATTTAACTTCTTTATCCAACTAGATGCACTTAATTTTTTCTATTGTAATATGTCCCCCGCCCCTTTTTGCACAATTCAGTAACTTGGTTCACCCTCAGTCACGCAAAAGTTTCGTATTACTCTTTAGAAGGGCACTTTCCAAGATTTAGTTGAAAATAAATATCATATCTTCGGAATAATTTTGTGTTCCTTGTAACTTGTAGTGCTAGCCTGGAAATAGATACTTTTTGATATTTTAACGTCGTTCGCATTAACACACCGTGCAATCGAAGTATTCCATTCGAGGAACTGCATCGCCTAAGTCCTTTCGGGAGGCCATCTTGTAGTCGAGAGAACGGGAGTAACAGGACAGAAACTGATTTCCCCACTTCTCCTAAGGGTCACGGGTAAAGAACGAAATATCGGGACCAACTGGGTGACGTAGAGCTGAGCAAATGTTGCCGGAAGGGGGCGCGACGTTTTGAGGTTAACAAAGAGCAGTCGCCGCGGGTTTAGTTAAAGTCTCTGCAGTCGCTACCATCTACACTGGCCATTTCACTAACACCCGGTCTTCCTGAGGTGGAGCCGTCAGCGACGCTCTGTAAGGCCCAAGCCTGGAGTACTCCAGATGTTCCAACAGAAAAATGCCGCTGTGGGCATACCGAGCAACCCGCCGGAGTTGGTTCAGTTTGACCCTGAGGCCTCTCCGTAGTCTGAAAGTAGCGCCGCGAATTCAGCCCCCCCCTTTTCCGAAGCGAAAACGTTCCTGGCGGGGAACGTACTTCCCCTTGAAGGAGATCACGTTGCTAAAGTAAAAAAAAAAAAAAAAAGAAAGAAAAAGAAATCGAGAGCGTTCTCTACCGAATACTAGGTTCCTGGCTTTCTGGCCATTGTAAAGATGAAAATGGGTTCAGCATGACTCAATTAAAAGGTATCCTACAGGAATATTCAGACACTTGCACAGTGCCGACTACGAAGTCCCAGGAGCTTTGCCCAAAACAAAAATGGCGTCGAGCCAAGTTAACTGGATATAGTCACGTGCTCAAAGATCAGTATGGGGGACAATATGGCTTCAGATGACAAGCGGATGTTATTATTATTCACTTCCGGGTGCAACCAATCGGGCGCCATCTTGTCTTGTTCGTGAAGAAGTAGAAGCATCGAAAGGTTTGGAGAGGTATTACAGGAACGGTGGCAACAACGGTGTTCCGGAATCAGAGTGAGTAAGTGGTGGAGAACAATTACGCGTGGGGACTTGGCAGGCCATTACAGCCTTCTTGGCTTCTGTGGCGAAGCTAGCATAACTTAAACACGTAGCCTGCGTACGCTGCTTGGCGCGACCGCTGGAACCTCATCTCCTTAAAGCGGCGGTGTCCGCCCGAATTGGTGAGTCAGAGCTGTGCTCTCAGTGAAAAGGAAATGTTGTTAGTAAAGAGAATGCTCACGACCCCTTGCTCTAACTATGAGAGTTTTCTTTGCATGAGAAGGGACTAATTGTTGGGCTCCTGACCGGCCGTTAAGCACTGCGCGTGCGCCGTGGGAACCCCCTTATGGGGAGGGGGTGCAAGGGGGCGGAGGAGGCGGAGGAGGCGGGGGCCCGGACCTGGACCTTTTGCGCTGTGCAGTTCCGAGTACGCAGGCGCAGCCTAGGGCAAATGCGTCCGGTTAACTACAATTAGAGCCCCCAGTTTGTATTTTTGTTGTGTTTTTATCCGGTGATGGACATTATGTCTTAAGGTCCACGAGGAAAGAGTAGTATCCAACATTTCAATTTTATTATCTTGTGATTATTATTATCTGAACATCACGGGCACTCGACAGATTTTGATTGTTAATGGCTAACTCATAGAAGAGCAAAATAAACTTGAAATTTGTGACGAGTGCAGCAAAGCAAGAAAACAAACTTGGACACAAAAGATTCACCTGTAGGACTATCTAGTAGGGCTGTAGGGGTAGTAATAGTAAACAGGTTTTTAGAAGATGTTCGTGAGACTGTATTTTAAACATACTTATTAATAGTTTATTTTTAAAAAACCTTTTATAAGTTGCAGAGAAAGTGAGCAGATGGCATAGAGTTCCCATATAAACACCCCCGCCTTACACACAGTTTTTTAAATTATAAATCAGTATGATATGTCTGTTAAAATTAGTGGACTACTATTGACACATTATTATTAGAAAAAGTCTCTAGTTTATTGATATATCCTGAGTTTTAACCTAATATTTTTTTCTGTCCCAGGATTCCGTTTAGGATACCATGTGATGTTTAGTTGTCATGTGTCCTTAGCTTTCTTTTGGTTGTGACAGTTTTCAGGCTTTCTTAGTTTTTGATGACTGCTGCGGGCTGAATTTTGTCCCTCCAAAATTCATATGTTGATGTCAGTACCTCAGAAGTAACCATATGTGCAGATAACGTCTTTAAAGAAGTAAAATGAAGTCACTAGGGTAGGCCCTGATCCCTAATGACTGGTGTCCCTTATAAGAAGAGATTAGGATACAGAGGGACAACCGTACATATAAAAACATAGAAGACAGCCATAATAAGCCAGAGAGAGAGGCCTTCAAATGAAACCAACCCTGTGGACGTTTCTATCTTGGACTTCTAGCCTCCAGAACTATGAGGAAATAAGCGTCTGTTCTTTAAGCTACCTAGTGTTTGGTACTTTGTTACGGCAGCCCTAGCAAACTAATATAGTGACCTTGACAGTTTTGAGGATTACTGGTCAGGTATATTGTAGGGTGCCCTCCTACTGGAATTTGTCTGATGTTTTTCTCATGGTAAGACTGGCGGTAGGGGTTTTGGAGAGGAAGATCACAGAAAAGCAGTGCCTTTTTCAGCACATCCTATCAAGGGTATGTAATATGAATGTGATTTATCACGTTGATATTGACCTTGATCATCTGCTTAGTGTTTGTCAAGTTTCTCCACTGTAAAATTACTCTTCCTATCCATCTCCTCCTTTCCACACTGTACTCATTAGAAGGAAGTCTTTTTGCACAGTATACATTTGAGGATTAGAGAGTTACGTTCCCCGTCCTTTAGGGTGGAGTATCTGTGTAATTTATGTGGAATTCTTCTGCATGGGAGATTTGTCTGTCCCTGCCAATTTACTGTATCATTTATTTATATTAGTATGGACACATGAGATATTTATGTCATAATTGGTTATAATCCAATGTTACTTTATTTTGTTGCTCAAATTGTTCCAGCTTTGGACATTAGGAGCTCTTTCAGTTGTCTACTGTGACCTGCACCCATCCTTTTAATATTTTCAGTTAAAAAAATTTTTTTTAGCACTTTCTTCTTGGCACTGTAAGGTATTCCAGACTCATTTTGCATATATTTTTTTTTAATCTCAGTCTGAAGAATCACTTATTTCTCTTAAGGATTTGGATTTCTTTTATTGGAGACTGGTATTACAACCAAGATATGTGTGCTTTCTGCTACTGGGGTGTTGTTTCCTTTAGGCTTGCTTGCTCTCTGTATGTTTATTTTTTATCACTTTTTTCCCCATATCTGTAGCCAAACTATCCAATTCTCCAAAATTTTGAGTGCCTCTTTTGATCTGTAAGCTGCAAAGTATTTCAATATATAGTAAAATGTATGTCCCATCAAATAGCAAAAGTTTGTTTTTTTACTTTATTTCAAATGATTATAAGGTTAGCCTTTACTGGGGCCATTTCCACCTAACCTGAATTGAAAAATGAATTTTTTTTTACTTTGAGGTCCGGTCACCTGGTATGTAGGGCTGAAATGGCAGGGGAGAAGAGGTTTGTTGCATTTTATGGTTTTTATACTGTGTATGTGATGTGAGAAACATTTCAATATATGCATCAAAAGCATGGATGTGTTTCTGTATCTCTGATTTTGCAGTTGATGCTTAAGTGCACCCCCCCCACACACACATACACACAGAAAGGAGGGGCAGAGGGAGAGGGGAAGAATCTTAAGTAGGCTCCATGCCCAGTGTGGACCCTAATGTGGAGTTCCATCTCACAATCCTGAGATCATGACTTGAGCTGAGGTCAAGAGTTGTTGCTTGACCGACTGAGCCATCCAAGTGCCCCTTATTTATTTTTTTGATGCTTAAGTGCTTTAAAACAAATACTACATTTTCATCCTCATTCATCTTTGTCAGTCTGTGAGAGGACTTCTGCAAACATTAATGATGTCCTTTAAACAAGTAATTTTAAGAACCTTAGAGCAATGAATATTCTAATGTAGAATCATCTAAGAAATGGATAAGATAAATGATCATTTCTGGTTGTATTCATTTCTTAGACTGTAACAAATTACCGGAAACTTAGTGGCCTAAAACAGCAGAAATTTATTCTTTCACAGTTCTCTGGGCTAGAAGTCTGAAATAAAGGTTTCTGCAGGGCCATGCTTGCTTGCTTTACTCCCAGCTCCTCACCCCTTTGTAGGGGAAGATCCTTCCTTGCCTCTTTGTCTCCTCCTAGCTTCTGGTGGTTCCCAGCCATCCTTGGTTTTTCTTGGCTGTAGACACATCACTCCAGTCCCTGCTTCTGTGGTCATCATGGTGTTCCCTGTGTGTGTCTGTGTTTCTAATAAAAAACATCACTGGATTAGGACCTATGTTAATCCAGTATGACCTCACATCTTGAATACATCTGCAGAAACCCTGTTTCCAGAAAGGGTCACACTCATAGTTTATGGGAATATGGATAGGACTTATACCTCTATTTTTAAGGGGTCACAGTTCATTCTATAACACTTGTCATAGTCATGAGTTAGATTTTTCCAGCTCTATGTGATAACTTAGATGATCTGATCCATATCCCAGTTGTTTCCAAGGAAATAGCATAAAAAGTGGGATTCATTTAATTCCATAAAGGGAAAGGCCTGCAGCCTGTCTGATCTGTAATCAGATTTTCCATATTTGAGAAGTTGAGCCTAAGGATCATTAAAATTAAGGATAAAGGGAAGGACAGATAAATTGGAGTTGATTTTTGATGTTATAAAATCAGAGTAGTAGTAACAATATTATTTTCTTTATTGAATATTAGTGTACTTGTAAATAAATTTTAGCGAAGAGTAAAGTATTTCACCGCTTAATATGGGCAAAGCAGCATGGAGAATCCAAACAATTGTAAGAGTTTGCCCTCAAGATCTTGTTTTGAGGAAAGAAAAAAAAAAATGGAAATTCATTGTAAGTCTGTGTAGCTGTATACTGCATGATGTTTAACTTATCATCATGGAAATTTTCAAACAGTACAAAAGTAGAGTATAGTGAACCCTGATGTACTTATCACTCATCTTTAACAGTTCCCTTCCAAGTCATTATTAAACCAATGTGTAAATGTCATTTTTAAGGCAATGAGGCTGTTAAGATACAGGGCTATGTTACTTCACTGAAAACTACTGAAGTTACGGGGCACCTGGGTGGCTCAGTGGGTTAAAGCCGCTGCCTTTGGCTCAGGTCATGACCCCAGGGTCCTGGGATCAAGCCTCGCATCAGGCTCTTTGCTCAACAGGGAGCCTGCATCCTCCTCTCTCTCTTCCTGCCTCTCTGCCTACTTATGATCTCTGTCTGTCAAGTAAATAAATAAAATCTTTTAAAAGAAAAATACTGAAGTTACAAGATAAATTTTTTTATTATTGCTATATGTGCCTCATATTTCTGTTTTCCAGTTATGTTTACTAGTGAATAAAGAAGATTTTATATGTTGAAGATGAAGAAAGTGTGGGTTTTCTAAATCTTTGCCATCAAATCACTTACCAGTCATGTTCTTTAATCAAGAAATAATTAATGAAATCCTTTATCAAGCATTGTGCTAAATGCTTAAACATACATAAAAGTTTATATTAAATAGTTGAATATACTAAGTATTTTCTTAAAATCTGTCCCTTTACAAAATTCAGCAGAACTCTACATTTTATTCTCGTGACCAGAGATACCCTTTTTGGACTAGATTATAGAAACTTACTCCAAATCCTTCATAGAAAAATGAGACAGAAGTCAGGTAATTTGTCCATAGTCTCATCGTTATATTACTTGTGTGATGTTTATTGCCAGAGTCACTCTGGACTGTGCTGGTCAGCTTCCTTTGATTCTTTGTCTCTTTTAAAAAATCTATAGATTTATTTTTAAAAATACGCACTTGGGACACCTGCGTGGCTTAGTCAGTTAAGCGCCTGCTTTTGGCTCAGGTTATGATCCCAGGGTTCTGGGATCAAGTCCTTCATTAGGTTCCTTGCTCAGTGGGGATCCTGCTTCTCCCTTTGTCTGCTGTGCCCCCCCCCCCTTGTGTTCTCTGTCTCTCGCCTTGCTCGCTCTCTCTGACAAATAAAAATCTTTGCAAAAATATATATATGAAAAATAAAAACCCGCTCATGGGGCATCTGGATGTTTCAGTCGGTTAAGCATCCAGCTCTTGGGTTTTGGCTCAGGCCATGGTCTTTCTTGGGTGTGAGGTTGAGCCCTACATCGGGCTCTGCCCTCAGTGCAGAGTCTGCTTATCCTGCTCCCTCTGCTCCTCCCCCTGCTCGCTCTGGAGCTCTCACCCTTAAAAATACACACTTGTGGTAAAATCATTCAAAGAACACAAGGATTTAAATAATCATTTTCTGATCTTTGTTTTCACTTCCTAGAGCTTATCAGTTTAAGAGTTTTTTTTAATTTAGGAATTTTCTGTACTAAATTACGTGTTTTGTTTTGTTTTTTTAAGAGTTATTTATTTGAGAGAGATAGAATGTGTGTGTGTCTGGTGGGGAGGGGGCAGATGGAGAGAGATCTTAAGCAGATTCTGCACTGAGTGGAGCTTCACATGGGGCTTGATCCCAGGACTCTGAGATCATGACCTGAGGGAAACCAAGAGTCAGACATCTAACTAACTCTGCCACCCAGGTGCCCCTAAATTACCTTCTTTTTTTTTTTTTTTTTAAGATTTTATTTATTCGAGATAGAGAACAAGCAGGGGAGCAGGAGAGGTAGAGGGAGGAGGAGGCTCCCCAGTAGGCAGGGAGCCTGATGCAGGGCTCCATCTCTGGACTCTGAGATCATAACTGAGCTGAAGGCAGACGCTTAATGGACTGAGCCACCCAGGCAACCCTAAATTGCATTTTTAAATAAGATTTTATTTATTTATTTGACACACAGAGCAAGGGAGAGGGGCAAAGAGAGAGGGAGAAGCAGGGAATCCAGTGCAGGGCTCCATCCAAGGGTCCTGGGACCATAATCTGAGCCAAAGGCAGATGCTCAGCCAGCTGAGCCACCCAGGTGCCCCTAAATTGCATTCTTAGTTCAAAAACCTCAAGTGGGATCATAGTTTTTTTCACTTCTTAAGGCAGTTTATTTGTCAGTATATGTCAGCATATAAAAATTCATCTTTCTCATTGTAATGGCTGAATAACAATCGACTGGTTCACTTTTACCTCTGACTTTGAGTGACCCTAAAAACGGGTATTCCCTGTTAAAAACATGCTGCAGGTTTTTGGGTAGCATGGTGAGTATACTCCTGTGGTTTAAGTTCTTAAAGCAGAATTGCTAGGTCAGAGGGATGTGCATTTACAATTTTGATAAAATACTGTAATTCTAAATTGTCTCCCCAAAAGACTATTGAGTATTTTTACCTTCTTCCTCATTCACCATTTATCCTCTGTAGCCAAGCCAAGTTTCTCAACTGTAGACTTAATTGAAGCATTTTATTAAATACCTCCTAACTCCTTTGACTTTTACTGTCACCTTCTTTGCTGTATTTTTATTGTTTTGCCTCTCAAAATTTCGCATCTCTTTTTTCGTATTTTTCTCAGCCTAAGTGTATTAAACACTGTGTATGAATAGTTTCCGTAAAAACTTGGGGAGTAAGAGGCCTTGGGAAACATAGTAAAAGTAGAAGTGACTGGTTTCAACAAACAAAACTGGCTACAAGTCATATAAATCAAACTCTTGAAAATATGTAAGTAAAAACTTTTTGTGTGGAAGAAAACTACTGAGGTTTTTTGTTGTTTTGTTTTTTTAATAGTTAAAGCTTCAATTTATGATATACTGAGAGGTAGGGACAGGAAGATATTTTTCTAAAGGTAAAATGAAATCTGATTAAGTGTCAGATTGCTTTTAAAGAAGAAGAAAGAGTTGAGTAAAATGGCTTGGCTTGATTACCGATGCCACTGCCCACCCCCCACCCCCACCCCCACCCCCCGCCGAAGCCCAGTTGTAAACTTGAGTGCTAGCAAAAATGATAACTGAGAAATCTTTCTGGCAATATTAAGCATTAATTTTTGAAGGCTCTTTTGCTGAGTTTTCATATGTTTCTCATTTTATCCTCACAAGAACTGTATGAAGTAGACACTTTATAAGTCCTCCGTTTTACAGATAAGAAAACTGAAAATTAGAGAGTGGTTAATTTGCCCATGTTCATGCAGCTAGGGAATGGTATAGGTAGGCATCATGAACCAGAGCTTGTGCTCTGAAGTCCAGGTTACAAGTGATGGTTAGAAACTAAAAAGGAGAACTGAAAAAGTTATACAAGACAACCAGGAAGCGTAAGTAAGTAAAAGTAACTTTATAGTGATTTTTTGGGAAGTAAATATGTATTGGAAATGATGATAGGGAGTCAGTACAGTTTTTTTCATCATTAAAGTGGTGTTACTAAATGCACATCTGTTTGCAACTCTAGGAGGCACTGAATAGAGGTAGTTATAATGCCTACATTGTATGAGTTTACAACCTAGGACAGAAAAATCCATGCATTGCGTTCTGATATACCATTAGAGCTTTGGAAAACACAGCAAACCATGCTTACACCAGCTTTTTTGGTTCTCATAAGTACAACAATTTCCTTATCATTAACCTTTAAAAGTAAATGGAAGGAGCCAGAGACAGTTCATTTTTTCAGTTGGTATTTTGTGACTACTGTGTGCTAGAAGCTGGAAGATAAAAAGATGAATGGATTTGTCTGTTTACCAACTTTTTTAAAGCTGTTAATCTAATGGGAATAAAATGCAAACGTTTGAAGGACAATTGTTTTCACCTTGCTGGTGTTAATTTTTAAACTTAGAATTCTATCGAAAAACCTAAATTAAAGCATTTATTGCTTCTTTGTGCCATTTAAGTTAATACCAGGTGGATGAAACTTTTTTTCAAATGTTCGTTGTTCCTTTTTTCTCAGCATATATAACAGTACTTAAATTGTTGGACATTATTTTGTATTAACAAATTGTTCCAGTAAGTTAAAAAGTATTTTGAGAGGAAAAATTTTTTTAAAAGTTTTGCTTTCATATTTGTGGTGTACCTATTTCCCTTAACTTTATAAATGGTAAGTAGTTTCTCATTATAAAGTTAATGGAAGAAAAATCTTCAGATTAATTTGGAGAAGATTACACTTTTATGTTGTATCTCTGGAATTTGTTTTTATTCTAGTAACTCTTCATAATTTAAGAGTAAACATGTGCTCTTTTTCTCCCCCCCTCCCCCCAGGGCATAAGTAATCTTGCTGCTATGTTTCCAAGCTGTAGTCTGAATCAACCTAAATTTTAAACGGAAGGTGAACCTCTGAGGTCAGTCAAAATAGCAGTTGGTATTTCTTCTGGGTGTCCCCTCTTTATTTGTTATCTTTTAATTAAAGTTGTAAAGGGTTCTAGTAAGTCATTTAGCTTTTAAAGTGTTTAAAGGTATAATTGAAAAAGAGGAGAGGGAAAAAGGAGAGAAGAAAGAAAATCTGAAGAGAGATTAGAAAAAGAAGCATATGTAGCTTGGAACTGAAATACAGTCCAGTGGTTGGTTTTAGGTGTGTTGCTATTTAATTTCTATTTTGCCATATTCCAGTGATGCTATTATAATAGACTGTATTAGTGTAACTAGAAGTCAAAGTCAAGGTAACAAAAGGACTGCTGCATATTTCCTAATTTACAGTGCTCTTCAGTTGAAAGGTTAGGATCTCCCATTGATAGAACTTTATAACATTCTGTGAATGCTGCAAAGACCAGAGCTGTAAACCCTTTAGGAGACTGAATTATAACAGCCAGTTGTCCTATTTGAGTGGGTGTTTCTCACTTGTTAATATGGCTTTTTTATTTTTTGTGATCCTGCAGTGCTAAGGCTTGCTTTTGTCTTGCTTTTAGAGTAGAGGAAAGAGTCAGTCTAAAAAGATTCATTTAGTTAAAATTTATTTAATGCCTGCTCTGTGCTAAGCCTCAAAAATGAAGAAACATACCCTACTTACGATGTGTGTCATTGGTTCTTGAATAGGGTTGTATATCATTGTTGGATGAAGTACAGATATTCTGGACTTGCAGCAATTTTTAACTTTTTATTATGAAAGTTTTTTAAGTAGTTTAGAGAAAAGTAGACCAGTGTGATGAAACCCCTCCCCCACACCCATCACCTAGATTCTCTCTCCTTTTGTTTCCCATGCTATTTACATGTCAAGAAACTTGGGTCTTGATAGACTCTCTCACCTTCTGGATTTGTCCGATTGTTTCTTTTGATACTGCCTACGTCATTCTTTTGTTCCTTATAATTTCTTTATTCTGGAAGTAAGATCCAAAAGCTCAAATGGATTCAGTTAAACATTTTTGGTGAACATATTCATAGTGATTCTGGGGACATAATATATCTCAGGAGGAGATTCCTGATAGTCTTGCAGGGGTGATATTTCAACAACCTTTGTATTTGATTTCCTATCAACTTTTAAGATTTCCCGAGTCAGTTGTTTCATTAGGTTTGGTAATATGTGATTTTCTAATTCTATTCTACTTCTGCATTTGTTAGCTGTAATTAGAAGAGTTTTCCTTCCTCAGCCCGAGCTGTTGTTTGGTTGCCCTTTTTAAGGAGTATTGGTTGGGGAGAGATTAAATCACTTTTTTTCTTATAATCTTGAAAATAACTATATTTCCAGAGATTTGTATTGAAAAAAAGTAGATTCACCCCATCTTTTTAGCTAAATTGATTAGAGCTGTGCTTGCCATCAAGCTCTGACACCATCATTTACATGAAATTTTGTGCTTCTGCTTGCCAACCTAAAAATTCCAGTTGCCTCTGGCAACCTATTGACCAGAATTTTAGAGCTCTGATCACATAACTGTATCATCCTGTAATTTTTGATGTGTGAGCTTTTTAAAATTAAAGAACTCTCATTCTCATTTTTAAACTGTTTATTTTATTAAAGGTAGAAAATCAAATATATTTTAAAAGTCAGGATGTGGGATCAAGGAGGACAGCCTTGGCAGCAATGGCCCTTGAACCAGCAACAGTGGATGCAGTCATTCCAGCACCAGCAGGATCCAAGTAAGGAAACAAATTGAATTTGGAAGTTGGGGAAGGGGAGATAGAGATGAGTGGGAGATAGGCGATGGGATTAAGGGAAATGGAATTGGGATTGACTTATTGGAGCATTTTATGAACAAAATTTAATCTTTTCTCATAAATAATATGACTATACCATACATATTAGGGAATGGATTTCTCTTCGAGAGGCTTCCCCAAAGAGTAGAAAGCTTTATGAGTATTTTATGTTTTCAAAACTGATTTAGTTCTTGTTTTTCTAAAGAAATAAAAAATCTTCCTTAAATGTGTTGCTTAAGTAAAGCACACTTCTGTTTTTAATTCCAAATCTTACAATTCTATGTAGCTCATAGTCAACTGATATTATGCTTTATATCTCATTTAAAAATTTCTTTGTATTATGGAATTTATCAAGCATACATGGATGTAGAAAAGAATATAGGGAACCCCCATTTATTACTTAGCTTTAATAGTTATTAACTCATGGCCAGTTTTGTTTCATTGATGCGACCCTTTCCACTGAACTCTTTTACTGAGTTAATCTGTTTCTGTTCCTTTTTTTAATACCTACATAGCATTGTATTGTAGGATAATACTATAATAAATCACTTTTGGATGATTGGATGTAGCTTTTTACTTTTTGAAATAATTACCATAATTTTGTGTACATGTTATTGCATTGTTACTTGTTCAGTAATTTGGTGAGGAAAGAAAATCCAAAAACTAGGTTGGTTACATTGCTGTTGCACATTTGAAAAGTTTTAGATACATATTACCTAAATTCAGCTCCATCTGGGTTGTGCGGGATGAGTTCTATTTAATCTTCACTGAGATGTGAAAAATCATCTTATTCTTCTTTGTTTCCTTTATTAATATAATATTAGATCAACTTAAAATGTTACGTGTAGATATTGGAGAAGGAAGAGGACCTTTAAGATAGCAAGGCAATACATTTTGAATAAAGAATGACTAAGAAGTTGTTAAGCAGTGTATTTTAACTAGAGAAGGAAAAGAGGGTGATGGTGCATAGGAACATGAATAAATAACTATATTTCTCTGAAGTCTTAGAATTCTCTGTAGGCCTGGGTAGGTCCTGTTTGAAGAAGTAGTGTGTGAGTTTGATCATTTGTGTTATAATTAATTAAAAAAAAAGACTTAAAAGTCTAACTAAACTAAGGTACAGGGGATAAATTTCTTAGGAGTTAATATTAGAAATAACAGTTAAGAGTGTTTTACTGGAGTTTTCTGCAAGTCTTACAGTTAAATCATTTTGTAGCCTGGATATGGGTTATTTTCTAAGCATCCTATCAGCCATAACATACTGTAATATTTAAAATCTCTAGTAAGGAATAACTGAGATGTTTGTTTTACATAGAGGCACTATTCTTTTAGCTCTTAAATTCTGATGTTAAATTCTGCTATATTAAATTATGTTAGGCCAGATTGACTGGGCTGCATTGGCTCAAGCTTGGATTGCCCAAAGAGAAGCTTCAGGGCAGCAAAGTATGGTAGAACAACCACCAGGAATGATGCCAAATGGACAAGATATGTCTACAATGGAATCTGGTCCAAACAATCATGGGAATTTTCAAGGGGATTCAAACTTTAACAGAATGTGGCAACCAGGTTTGTTGTTTCAAGTTATCCAGATTTTAGGACTATTTTTTAAAACAAAATGTGGATTAAATTAAACTGTTTAATTTGCTTAGTTTTATGACTTCTTGAAATTAATGGTCCTTAAAGAATAGGCAGTTTCATTTAGATTTGAATTTGAAATTTTGTTCTGTACTCAGTCTGCTAGCATTGTGGCACTCAGTTTGATTCTTTTCTTGGTTCTTCATTCCTAGGCTGACAGGGGCTGGGAACACTGGAAACCTCACTTGGCATCTAGGGAAGAGAGCATTCTATGTCTCTCTGTTGCAACCTCTGGCCTTTTCAGAAGCAGCACTGGCAGAGCAAAACATGTCTAGCCTCTAATTAAAGAAATACTGTGTCACTATGTGACAAATTAGTCTGTCAAATATACTCTGCCCCTACTGTCCACCCATCTTTTTCTTCCCTTTTTTTTTCAGATAGTGAAGATCTTCCATAAGTTTTTATGTTTTATTTTTTGTTTGCTTTTTTTTAACTTCACAGTATGATTTAGATTTCTTGATGCTAGTTCAGTTTTCCATGTCTTGTGTTACTAATTATTTTTAGTAGTCACTTCAAAATATTTATAGAGGAGTCTTTAAGTATGCTGATGGTGAAGTTTTAATCTCCCTTTCCTTATTGATACTTACTGTTTCTCAATGTAAGAGTGGAAAATTCAGGAGGTAAACCTCTAACATCACTTTTTAAAGAATAGTGAATATTCTAATCTTTGATACTCTGAGGTAGTTTATTTCTAGTTTTCTTGAAGTTACACCAAATTTCCCCAAATTTGAAAATGTTCTGGTTCCCAAGTTCAGGTTCATAAATAACTTACCCTGGCATTCCTACTCCCCAACTTTATTCTGTTGGCTCTCTTTGTGACCTGGGCAAGTGATTTACCTCTGTGTGCCTTAGTTTCCCCTCCTTAAATTGGCAAAAATAATACCTGCTTTCTCCCTACCTCACAGGGATGTTGTGAGGATAAATGTGTTCATGGAAGAAGAAATTATATATAAAATCTCAAGGTGTTATTTTCTATGATATTGTTATTGAACAGAAATAGAAAAATTCAACAAAAAATTTGCTTTGGATTTTGTTACATTTATTAAAATTTTGGGCATTTGATTTTTATATGTTTAGGATATGAATTAGAGTGGAGTTAGCTCATTTGAATTATTTATTAGTTTAATTAACTGCTCATTTTTAAGATATACAAGAGGAATTTGACCAAGAAGTCATAAATTTTTAAATCTGTTTCTTTGCTGAAAAATCTTTCTTGAGATCTTAAAAATTTGTGTTGATTTTGTTATAACCCCCTGTTGAATGTTTTTATGCCTGAATCCTAAATAGAATGGGGAATGCATCAGCAGCCCCCACACCCCCCTCCAGATCAGCCATGGATGCCACCAACACCAGGCCCAATGGACATTGTTCCTCCTTCCGAAGACAGCAACAGTCAGGACAGTGGGGAATTTGCCCCTGACAACAGGCATATATTTAACCAGAACAATCACAACTTTGGTGGACCACCCGATAATTTTGCAGTGGGGCCAGTGAACCAGTTTGACTATCAGGTGAAAGATATTTTGTTGCTTTAATATTGTAGATGTGCACGTAATCTACCATTCTTGGAAGTGTCTCATCAAGAGTACCTAAGATCTGTGTTTCACTTTTCAGTCTTGTACAGATAAGGGCATATTATGTCTCAGAAAAGTTATCGATTTTTGAGTATTAAAATCATTAGATTCTTATTTTCTGGTTTTTGGTTTGCTTAGGAGAATGATATAAAGGATCATTAGGGAAATGTTTGGATAAAATGAAAAATGTGTAAGTGCAATAGCTATATGTTGTTTTGTTTTCTAATATTTTAAAGTGGTATATTTAAATGTTGAATAAAGTTTAGAAAATTCACAGTAGTTGAATACATTATTTGTCAATAATAGATTATGGATAAGACATGAATAAAATACATGAAGAACAGATCATCTTCCTAAATGCAGTTCCTTCTGCTATGTAGAATTACGACTTTTTCTAGTGAGGTCATTTTTTTTTCCATTCTGACATGACATGTTAATGGAATTGTACATAATTTCCTTTGTAGCATCTTACTCATTCCTAGGGACATAGAACTCTATGGGGATAGTATCATTATGTGGGGCTTTATTTTCTCTAACTACTCTGCCAAGGGTCCACCCTTAAACTATAGTGCTAGGCGTCATTTTGAAATAACTGATTGCAGTTGTTAACCTTATAAACTGAACTATCAGTAATTTAAAATTTTGAAAAAATTCACATTATGGACATAAATGTAACCAGTATTCACCTTGAGAGTAATCTTTATTCATACATATTCAGATATTTGTGGTATACTCATGCTTGGTATACAACTACAACCGTTTTTTGTTTGGTTTGGTTTTGAAGAAATGTAGAGGCAGGGAGCTTCTACTCATACCCTATTATCTTGATAGATCCTATGCTGACAAGCCAGAGAGCTCTGTTGGCGATGGGCTTAAGAAAAGCCTCTGAATAGCAAAACTACAAAAAAATTTAATGATTCAATAACTTTTACTTTGTTTAAAATAGATAACTTCTTGCAAGATTACAGAAACAAGTTCCCTTAAGAAATAACTTGAAATTGATTTAAAAATTTTTTTCTTGTATTTTCTAGTTACAGAAAAATTGACATTTGATATCTTGGTAGTAGAAGGACTAGGTTATAAATGGATTCAGAATGAAAATGTTATATATATATATATATATATTAAAAATATCCTTTTCTCTACTTCTTGAAAATAGTGTATTAGCTGAATTTTAGATGGCTCTTCGCATTTACATAGGCAGAAAATCTTTATCTTTCTTAAGAATAGTAAGCCTAGGTTCTTGGGGTTACAGAAATATCGGTGGATGTTAGAACCATGGAATTCTTGGATTTGCTGCACACATGGATTTCTACTGTCCCAGTTCATAACACGTGTGTCCCAGAGAGTATATTGTATTAATGTGAAGAAAAATAAACTGCAATACTCTTTCAGCATGGGGCTGCTTTTGGTCCACCGCAAGGTGGATTTCATCCTCCTTATTGGCAACCAGGACCTCCAGGACCTCCAGCACCTCCCCAAAATCGAAGAGAAAGGCCATCATCATTCAGGGATCGGCAGCGATCACCTATTGCACTTCCTGTGAAGCAGGAGCCTCCACAAATTGGTAGCTATTTAAGTTTAGTGAACCACAATTGGCATGATTTCTTGATTATGTGAAAAGACTGTCTTATTTTCTTAAATTGTTTTGACACTTCTGATATGTTAGGAATTGATAGATAAAAACCTTATTATTTTATAGTCATAACCCTTAAAATTACAAAAAGGATAATGGTATAAAATATAAAAAGTTCTGAATAATTTTCTTTAAAAGAAATTATTACCTTAAGCTCCAGATTTTGTGATGAATTGTAAATTTATCATGGCCATAGCATCTTGACATTTTTTCAGTGTTGATAGTTTGATACATTATGCCAATTTATGAACAGTTGCCCCTTTTAAAATCTCTTTAGTTGTTCTCTAGTCTCTTTCCACTCTCCATTCATCTGATACGCTAATGTCAGATTAATTTTCCTTTTATTATTTCACTTTCCAGAAATATTTTGGCAGAAGATTTAAATTTTTAATGTAACTAACAAGTCTAATGACGAGTTACAGACTTAAACTACTTTATATTTAGAAGTCCAGATTGAACATTTATTACACCAGAATGTTCAAGTGTTAACTTTCTGTTACGAAGTAGACATTTTAAGAAGATTCTAACTTCTTTTTTAACTTACGGAATCATAGTTGTTCAGATGAATTCTCAGTGTGAAAGTAGACATGTGCTTTTGTTTGACTCTGTTCTGTTTCCATATTTTAGGAAGCAGTGTAGTTTAAGAGTTTAGCTTGGAATTAGTCCCCATCACTACTACTGTCTCTTTAATTTTGAGCACCTCACTTAATCTTTATAAGCCTCCATGGTCTTATTTGTAAAAGAGATTGAGTAATAGTGATTTTTTTTTTTTTAAAGAATTAAGGGAGATGGTGGTTTTAATGTGCTTTCATAGTGCCTGGCTTATTATAAGCATTAACACAATATTCACTGCTGTCATTAAAAATGATTTTAAAAAGAAGCATAATGGTTAATGGGTTGCTTTACTACGGTCTTACTGGAAAATGATAGTTATAAGCACTCAAGTGGCACCAGTTTGTAGAAATCCAAGAATAAGGAACTCATGCATTTGTGATTTTTACTTAACTAACTTAGAAATGTTTCTTTTCACGTGAAACAGATGCAGTAAAACGCAGGACTCTTCCAGCTTGGATTCGAGAAGGTCTTGAAAAAATGGAACGTGAAAAGCAGAAGAAATTGGAGAAAGAAAGAATGGAGCAACAACGTTCACAATTGTCCAAAAAAGAAAAGAAGGCCACAGAAGATGCTGAAGGAGGCGATGGCCCTCGTTTACCTCAGAGAAGTAAATTTGTAAGTGTTAGAATTACTTACATGAAAGTCCATGTGATTTATATGTGAAAATTACTGAAATAAATTACTAATAATGAGCACTGAAAGTAACAAAGTTAAATCTTTAAAGCTTCATCATTTAGATGGCATGAGTGGCTTAGAAATTTTTTATTTAGCAATAATGTGCTCTCAGATGACATGATAGCCACAGCACTGGCCAGTATGCAACTCTGGAAATAGGTAGGCCTTCCAAGGCCATTTTGTGCTTCAGAAATAAATTTTGAGATAGCAGGGTAACTAGATTTAAGCAGACATTGGTTTAGCTTAACTGTCACAGATGCCATGTTGCTTTTTTCTTTTGACAAAAGAACGATGCCAAAGATGTGTTTTTTTAGTGGGTATTAAGAAGATAAGAACCAAAAGACTGACACTATTAAAGTTTACCTTTTTTTTTTTTTTTTTTTTTTTGGTAATTTTTAACTCTTTAGATGAAATAATGGATTTCCAGATTTAATAGGTTTAAGTGTCAAAAAATTGTTTGAAGATTTTCTTCCCTCTTGCCCCGCATGCCTTTGGGCTTATGTTACATGTCGTCTTCCCCTGGTTCAAATAGTCTTTTGAACTAGTCTGAAATTAGTGTTTCAGTGAGTACCTTGTCTTTTACTTAGTAGAATTTTTTTTTTTCAAAGATTTTATTTATTTATTTATTTGACAGAGATCACAAATAGGCAGAGAGAGAAGGGAGAAGCAGGCTCCCTGCTGAGCAGAGAGCGCAATGCGGGGCTCCATCCCAGGACTTTGAGATCATGACCCGAGCCAAAGGCAGAGGCTTAACCCACTGAGCCACCCAGGTGCCCCTACTTGGTAGGATTTTTAAGGGTAACTGCAGGACACTTCTTTGCCTAAGAAGAGTCCCCCTTTTAAGGTGTGCTATCTAGATACTGAAAACCTACAGCCAGGAACAGAGAGACTGCTGGCATTTCCTCCATCTGAAGTACATCTCGTTTCTTACCTGCCCATTTCATAGCGAAAAAGAAGCAAATTTCACTGAATTTCAAGGCCAGCTAAGATCTGCAAACTGACTTCAGACTTTTAAAATTTTAAGTCACATGGTTTTAGGTAAATACCTTAAATTTGTAGTTATTAAAGTTATATTGAATAATATAAATGTGGTCTACTTATCCAAAGTTCTATAAGCCACTCGTTTCAGGACCATCATATATAGTGGATATTAATTCAGTCAGTTTTGACATGTTATATTCCTGGTTATTTATAAAATAAAGTCAAAATTGACCAAGGAAAAATTGAAAAATAATTAAAATACTTGATTCTCATAAGCTCTCTTGTAATCTTACATTTCTTTTCAGGTAACACTTTATACTACTAAGTGAAGTCTTGCCATTTTTATTTATCTGTTTCATAGACTTTTTAATTTGGGGGTTTTAAAGTAGTGTGTAAGATGATAATTTTACATTATAAGCCTGAATTTGGGTTACACAAACTATTACTTGTTTTTAGGATAGTGATGAGGAAGATGAAGACACTGAAAATGTTGAGGCTGCTAGTAGTGGAAAAGTCACCAGAAGTCCATCTCCAGTTCCTCAGGAAGAGCAGAGTGAACCAGAGATGACTGAAGAAGAGAAAGAGTATCAAATGGTAGAATGTTAAATTTCTTACCATGTACTGGATTTTTAAAAATTTGTTATTTTTATTATTTATTAATTTTTTTTAGAGAGGGAAATGGGGTCAAGAGGGAGAGAGAGAGAGAATCTTAAGCAGGGTCCGTGCCCGGCACGAAGCCCAGCATGGGGCTTGATCTCACGATCCTGAGATCATGACCCTGAAATGAAGAGTCGGATACTTAACCAACTGAGCCACCCAGGCACTTAAGTTAATGCCTTTTAGAATAATTTTCAAATACGCAGTTGCTTGGAATGGTTGATACGATCTCTTTAAATATGTTTTATAAAGTGGCTTTGCTCGTTACTTTTTTTTGAAAAGTCAAACTTTATTAGTAATTATAAAATAATTAAGTTAAAAATATTATGCATAAATGTATGTAAACAAGTAAAATACCCTTCCATAGATGTTGCTGACAAAAATGCTTCTAACCGAAATTCTACTGGATGTCACGGATGAAGAAATTTATTATGTAGCCAAAGATGCACACCGGAAAGCAACAAAAGGTATATTGTGGGTGTTCTTAGTTTTATTTTTCTGGGAGTATTTTGGTTTTGGTGGCTATTTTGGACTCTTTTTGGTTGTCCTTGCTGAATTCTAGCAGATACATGAATATTTTCTTCTTGCATGTTTTAACTCTCCAGGAAAGGTTAGGTTTGTAGACACCATATTAATACTATATGAATATTTTTCTCTTATTACCCAACTTGCCTGAGCGCAAATTAGCAATTAGGTTGTTTTTCTATAAAACATATAGTGGAAAAATTCTTGGTATTTGATTTATTTCACCTGATTGTGTTTTTTTATAGATACCACGGTATTGGTGTATAACTTCCAATACAGTTTAGTTTCACTAGTGAATTGAATTATGAACCTTCAGTTTTCACAGTTTACCACTTCTAGTTCTTACAGAAGCAAGAAATTCACCTATCCCCACACCCTTTATTTTTAGTAACACAAAATATATTGAAAAAAAAATTTTTGGACCATACCTCAAAAATAAAATAACTGATGTAGTGGTCAACATTTTTCATCTTTAAAAACCAATTTCAGCTCACTTCAGAATTATAATTTCAAGGCCAGACATGCTACTGGTTTAAAGTGAATGTTATGTTTTTAATGTTTCTTCTCTCCCCAAAAAGCAGCAATAGTAGTAGATTTAACAATACCATAGACTCTCATGACTATGAAATCGTGGCTATTTGTGTTAACATGTTGTTCCTGTTGTTGATGTGATACAAAGCTCCTGCAAAACAGCTGGCACAGTCCAGTGCACTGGCTTCCCTCACTGGACTCGGTAAGTGTTTTCCTTATTTGTGAGAGGGCCTTAAAGAGAAAATCACACTTACCTTGTCTCTCTACATGTTCTGTTTTGAAACTGTACTATTCCTACTCAGGTTATAAAACTTAGGTCTTAGGGTTATATCAGTCTCTAAAAGGTTTGCCTATTTTTTTTTTTTTTTGCCTAAAGCGTTCACAAAGGGATTATTATAAATCATTATAAATGTGACTAATTCATAGTTTATTGGGGCAAGTTGTAACAGTTCATAATTTAGCTGTAATAATATTTAAGCTCACTTTCCGAATTATTTGCATACATACTTTAGGGAAGAACCTGTCCTCTAATGCTTTTAAGCACCTTTATATAAATTGTGTTCTAGTAAGTCGAGTTTTAACATAGAGGAAAAGTTTATCTTACCATAGTATAATAATAGTGATGTGTTCATAATTGCTCTTTGCATGATATATTCTCAAATATATGAAAGCTTAAACATGCCTTTTCCGCATCATATCAAAGTAATCTTTGTGGGGACCAACAGAAATGGTTAGAAGCAAATGCCAT
Source organism: Meles meles (assembly GCF_922984935.1). Lineage (NCBI taxonomy): Eukaryota > Metazoa > Chordata > Mammalia > Carnivora > Mustelidae > Meles > Meles meles. Next base: position 32,472,712 of record NC_060070.1, read on the forward strand.
GTAATTTTGTGATGATTACTATGTAGGTCACTTCAGGGTGGGGAGTAGTTTTAGCACCATACCATTTCTGACCAGTGAGAATTACAATATTCTAATTTTTTTTAGGGAAAAAATACTTTGCATACTACCTGGGATTTCTGAGCTTTGAACAATGAAGGAATTAATTTTACAGATATTTTCAGGATCATCAGTAGTTGAATTGACTGTGTTTTAGTGAGTCTTTGTTATTGCCCTGTTAAATGGTTTCGTTGGTTTGAGCGAACAGTAAAACAAATCATTATCCGATTCCTTTGTGGTGAGAAATACATGAACTATTCCAGAAAGAATTGAGATTCTGTTAATTTTCAGGAGGGATCTATGAACTCCTTAAGAATTGGAATTTATACTTCTCCCCACCCCGAATAAGCATATTCTTCCAAGAAAAGGCAATGAAAAAAGAAATTAGCTTTCTTCTCAGACCTTAAAAATTTTTTAGTGTATAGAATAATTTTTCCATATGATAGACTGGGCTTTATGCACACAGGTGGACTGGGTGGTTATGGATCAGGAGACAGTGAAGATGAGAGGAGTGACAGAGGCTCTGAGTCATCTGACACTGATGATGAGGAATTACGGCATCGAATCCGGCAAAAACAGGAAGCTTTTTGGAGAAAAGAAAAGGAACAGCAGCTATTACATGATAAACAGATGGAAGGTACATCTTTAGACTCCCTTAGTTTTTTGTCTAGTTCTGTTTGTGTGTGTGTGTTTTTTAAACAACCTGACAATATCAGGGACAGAATTAAGGTTAGAGTATAGATAATATGTGGCATAACTGAAACTAAGGGTTTTGGCTTATTTGTAGTTTTTTTCAAAACTACAAAAGCTTGTAGGGCGCCTGGGTGGCTCAGTGGGTTAAGCTGCTGCCTTCGGCTCAGGTCATGATCTCAGGGTCCTGGGATCGAGTCCCACATTGTGCTCTCTGCTCTCTGCTCGGCAGGGAGCCTGCTTCCCTCTCTCTCTGTCTGCCTCTCTGCCTACTTGTGATCTCTCTCTCTCTCGCTGTCAAATAAATAAATAAATAAAATCTTAAAAAAAAAAACTACAAAAGCTTGTAGTATTCAAAATACATAGTTTGTAAAAGGTAAACTTTGTCTTGTTTTATAAGACATTAATTTCAGTAGCTGTAAGTTAGTGTATTTTCATTTCTAAAGTTCTCATAATGAAAAAGAAGGCTTTTGAAATAGAAATATATTTGTAAAACTAATGGAAAGTAATTTGTAGCTGGGATATTTAGTGTGTAGCTAGTATATTTAAGGAAATAGAGGGCTTTATAAAAGCTTTTTTATGCAAAATACTGTATATGTTCTTTATAGTTTATTTAATGATATTAGGAATACTGAAAGAGTATTTAGAAGTTTTTGGAAAAATCATACTTGGACGATTGGGAAGGTAATTATTAAGAGTTAGCAGTTGGAAATTGCCTATAAATTACTTACTTACCTTTAAGTTGCCTTATCGGACAAAAGGGAAATCTTTTTAGATTGCTTCAAATATGCCTTTACACTTCAGTACCCTGTTACTGTATTGTCCAGGAGCACCGCTAACTACTTGTAGCTATTGAACATTTGAAATGTACCTAACCCTAAATTGAAATAATGCTGTAAGTATGTGTAAAATACATAATAGATTTGAGAGATTTTATGTGCCCCCAAAAAGCAGAGTATCTTAGTACTCTTTTGAATTTATTACGTGTTGAAATGATGTTTTTGATATATTGGGTTAACAAACTATTGAAATTAAGTTTATCCTTTTTAAATTTTTTAATGTAACTAGACAATTTTTAATTGCTTATGTGGCTTGTAGCCTATTTCTGTTGAAGAATGCTGTTTGACTGTTATGATCTAATAGCTTGAAATTTGGTAGTTTGGGAGTTTTTTTCATTATATATTGACATTTCATAGTATTTTTGTCTTTTTCTTTTTCAGAAGAAAAGCAGCAAACAGAAAGGGTTTCAAAAGAGATGAATGAATTTATCCATAAAGAGCAAAATAGTTTATCACTACTAGAAGCAAGAGAAGCAGACGGTGATGTGGTTAATGAAAAGAAAAGAACTCCAAATGAAACTACGTCAGTTTTAGAACCAAAAAAAGAGCATAAAGAAAAAGAGAAACAAGGAAGAAGTAGATCAGGAAGTTCCAGTAGTGGTAGTTCCAGTAGCAATAGCAGAACGAGTAGTACTAGTAGTACTGTCTCTAGCTCTTCATACAGTTCTAGCTCAGGTAGTAGTCGTACTTCTTCCCGATCTTCTTCTCCTAAAAGGAAAAAAAGACATAGTAGGAGTAGATCTCCAACAATTAAAGCTAGACGGAGTAGAAGTAGAAGTTACTCTCGCAGAATTAAAATAGAGAGCAATAGGGCTAGAGTAAAGATTAGAGATAGGAGGAGATCTAATAGAAATAGCATTGAAAGAGAAAGACGAAGAAATCGGAGTCCTTCTCGAGAGAGACGTAGAAGTAGAAGTCGCTCAAGGGATAGGCGAACCAATCGGTCCAGTCGCAGTAGGAGTCGAGATAGGCGTAAAATTGATGATCAACGTGGAAATCTTAGTGGGAGCAGTCATAAGCATAAAGGTGAGGCTAAAGAACAAGAGAGAAAAAAGGAGAGGAGCCGAAGTATAGATAAAGATAGGAAAAAGAAAGACAAAGAAAGGGAACGTGAACAGGATAAAAGAAAAGAGAAACAAAAAAGAGAAGAAAAAGATTTTAAGTTCAGTAGTCAGGATGATAGGTTAAAAAGGAAACGAGAAAGTGAAAGAACATTCTCTAGGAGTGGTTCTATATCTGTTAAAATTATCAGACATGATTCTAGACAGGATAGTAAGAAAAGTACTACCAAAGATAGCAAAAAACATTCAGGCTCTGATTCTAGTGGAAGGAGCAGTTCTGAATCTCCAGGAAGTAGCAAAGAAAAGAAGGCTAAGAAGCCTAAACATAGTCGATCGCGATCCATGGAGAAATCTCAAAGGTCTGGTAAGAAGGCAAGCCGCAAACACAAGTCTAAGTCCCGATCAAGGTAGTATACTTTTTAAAGTATTTTGTCTGATTTTTTAAAAAAATTTGACTGAATTTATTCAAAGTTGAAAGTGTCCTTTCTCTCTCTCTAATAACAACTCAGTTTGGTACTTGATAAATGATCATAGTCTTAAGTAATTTTAGAAATCCTATATAATAATATTTATTTTTAAATTGCAGATTCTTTAGTTTAAAATACATTTTTATTTTTAAATTTGTCTTTTCCCTTTTTTTTTCAGATCAACAACCCCTCCCCGTCGTAAACGCTGAGGAATGATGTGGCAAGAATGCCATGATGTTTAAAAAAATTCCATGAGTTTTAAGGGCTTGTCTCATTATAGAGGCACATTGTGGCTGTGTAGGTGAAACCAGAATCTTTTTTTTTTTTTTTTTTAATCTGTAAATAGGTGTACTTTTTCCAAATGCTGCTCCAAGTTACTTAATAGGATTTCTTTGTATTACATTTTTTTCAAAAAATTGCTTAATAAGACTATAAACATGCCATTCTCTTTCAGCTGTAATGTTCTTAAAATTATTCTTGAATGTACTGTGATGTCAATAAAGCTCTTCAGTTCATTTTTGTTAACCTCTTGCACCTTAATTTTATGATTTTAATCTAAGGAACGTACTTTTATAAAAAGGCAGCTGGAATTTTGTATAACAGGTTTTAAAGGTACTTCCTCTCATCTTCCCCAAAGAAAATGGTTTTAACTTAATAGTTTGTCAAAGTTTGTAAATTGTACCCATGGATTTTTGTCAAATTCCAACTTTTAAGGGTGTGGAAGAGGGCCAAAAATAGACCTTTACTTTTCATTTGGAGATACTTGACAGCTTTCTAACTTTTTTTCCTATTTTGAGGATTTTCAAGTAATATATTCTCTGTGTATAAAGTATGGTTTACTTCTGTACAGTGAAATTGCTGGAATCAATCAAGCCAGTGCACCATTAGAGTCATTTATAAGGAACAGTTGTGTTTGACACTAATAGTCAAGTCTGGAATTATATTCTGCAGTTATCCACTTCTGTTTTAGAAGCATATTTCAAACACTGGGGATATTACAGAAATAAGACTCACAATTCAGTATATTTATTTATATTTTTAAAGTATAATATGACCTCAACTCAGTGGAGGAATGCTATATTATGCAGGTTTGTGTCAATTTCGTGACATTAAAATGGTCTGGTTTTGTCACTTTCTTACAATTATGATCAGTGAGTGGTCTAGCGATTTAAGGCAGTCATAACTTACAAGTAAAATGAGGCTCTGCAGGCATTTAAATGCTCAACTGCTTTCAGGGTCTGTTTTTGTGTGATTATTGTCTTATGCCACAATCAGATACATCTCTGAAAACAAATGCTTTTAAATTTTAATTTAAAAAGGAAAAAAGCAGGTGCAGGTCACGGAAAAGATTTAAAGTATGCCTTCTTACCAGCAGTAGTTCATTTTAAAATAAGCCAGATTTTTGCCAAGATCAGTGTTTCTTCAAAATGAAGGTAGAATTAGATTTGTAAGTGTGCTCTTGTACCTCTACATAGGTTCCTAAATAATTTTGAACAGTTTTGCATTTATCTAGAGGAAATAAGTCAACTGTGAATAAATGCATGTTTACCAAAATGGTTGTTTTACAGTGCATTTAGTTCTGATATTTATAAAGTTGATATTCACAGAATAACTTTTAAATAGTTTGGAATTCTATATAGTTTAGACATCAGTCACGTGGAGACAAAATGAAAATGTGCAATATTTTTTATGTAGGTGAGCTAACACAATGTACCTAATTGCAGAATTATCAGATTAATTTGTAATAGATAAGTTGTATAACATTTTCATATCTTAAAATGTTTTTTAGATCAATCTTCAGGTAAAATACTATTTTCAAAATAAAATTCTACAGAAAAGTTCTGTTGGCTATGATATGCACATTTTTGGGCAAGACAAATGACAAGAGCCAAAAATAATATTTGACAGTTTTATTTACTCTTCCATAATATGCAAGCTTCTTATCATTTAAATCTGTAGATATTTTTTAAAACACAGTCATGATATATGTGATTATTAGTAGATACATCAGTGTTATAATTAGATATTTGGGTTTTTTAGGTTTTATGGATAATTTAGAGAATTCATCATTTCACTGACATGTAATTAAGTATGTTTACCTTAGTGGTAAGATTTTATAAAATAGGGCTTCCATGATTTGGGATGTGAATGCTAACACATAAGTTAACTAGATACATAATTTGGTTATGAAATCTTCTAAAATGACACCACCAGAAAATCAGTAGATTCAATTTTTGAGACAATCATTGGTCTGAATTGGTTAAAACTGTCTTTGGGTTCTCTTTTAAAAATATTTCTAGTGTATTAATCATACTTGTTTTTGTGCAGTGGGGGTAAACCACACCATTAAGCGAATAAAATGTAATTTGGAAGAGGTAATTATAAGATCTGTTTAATGAAGGCCCCAAAATATAAATAAAGACTGGTGTGGAATCTCAGTGTATATGTTTTCTGCCATTGTAAAATGTCTCTTTTTAGCATCTGTTTCGAATGGTATAATACACAATAGGTGAACTTCCCAAACGTCTATTTTTTTTAGTCTCTAAGTTATTGTTTCTTCAAGGAAACACATGACGTATAATTAATTAGTAGGTGAGATTTTTTATTTGGGAATTTTTACAGAGGAATTGTATAAGGTTCAAGTTCCTGTAATACTGTCTTATGGAAACCTTTACATTTAAATGGAGTTTTTCTTATATACATTAAAGTCTATTTTCATTTATCGAAGTATCTAAAATGTACTAATCATGGTTTAATGGAAATATTAGATCCACTGGATTGTCCTGATTCTGCTGCTTAATATATTTGGGGCAAATCACATAAACACTATGAGCCTCAATTTCTTCAGCTGTGGAAGGGTGGAATTCGATTATTTTTAAGGTCTTTAATATTTCTAGCCCTTAAGTTTTTTAGTTTTAAATAGAATTTGGCTGTAATACCTAACACTAAAGAAAATGGGTTTTTTATTAGCCCTTAACATAACTCGTGTGATGAGTTACATTATATTCCATAAAGGTTTATCATGTATTGTAGAGTTTTCCTCTAAGTACACAAAAGATTAAATCTGCCGTAATCTGATTATGTGAGTATAAATTAAGGTGAAATTGTCTTAAGTTACCCATTTATGTGGAATTCTGTAAGTATGAAAATTTACCAGTTAAACTCTGAGTGCGTGTATATCATTTCAGAGTGATAAAAGTGTTAGCTACAAGGGAGCACTTTGCCCTTAATTTGAGAAAAGTTTTTATACTTGAATTTCACAATACTAAATAGATTTTTAGTTTTACAGTGGAATAAATTGAAGACACTGATTTACCACACATGGGTGAGACCATGCCAGTGGTCTAGGAAATATCTCCCAACAATGGCCATATACCACATTACAACTGCCAATCACACCAACACAACTTGGAGTTTAAGCACCATTGGAAAAGCCTTTGTTGATATTTGTAGAGTATAATAAACTAGTTTTGCTTACCCGGGCCAAACTAGTGGCTATTAAAGAGGCTTTTGTTTTGTGTCAGTATTAAGGCAAATCACTGATTGCCTTTGTTGAATTGAAAAGGTAATGGGAAGACCCTGAAGCCCAGTGAAGGGGTACATTCAAAGAAAGTACATTTAAATAAAGCTTTTAAAACTTTATTTAATCATACTTGCACTCTGCTTTTTCCTTGGATTTCTCATTCTAATAAATACAACACATGCTAAATGTCCTTCTGTGCCAGAGCTTTCTGCCTTTGTTTGGAGAGATGCCTTGTGTCCTGAGAGAAGAACTCTGAAAAGGACATAAAAAAAGTCTGCAGCCACTCTAGGAGGAGGTCAATATTTTACTAAGAAGGCATAAGTGAAAGACCGTTACTGAGCATTAAATTTCACTAACTCAAAGAACCCTTTACCAATTTGACCCTGCCTGTTGAAAATGTACAATGATTTTTTGCCTTTAATCTTGGAAATGTACTATTGCTCTTACTCAAGGAAAGGCTTCTATACATTTAGAAGTATAGTGTTAATACCGCTTTAGTTTTCAGTGAAGTTTGGCTAGAGCCCTACTACATAACGTATGCCCTGTCCAGAATATTATCAGGTCACTTGGAGAAACTGAATTTTCAGTTAGACTTGTAGCCCCCTGACAGTTGAGTTTCTTGAAAGGGGAAAAAAATCTACCGTTAGGAAAGAAGTGCTTCCATGCATTTGTGATTCTAAGGGTCAGTGGCGTACAGGAGTACAAATGTCTGTGGGAGACTTCTGTTGAATATGAAATAAGAGTTAAATGAGAATGAAAGCTCGTTTACATAGTATGAAGTGAGAGGATCCATAACTACGTTGGCCGTGAGGTTTGAGGTGGCCATACAGAAATAGGCTATAATAGAGACTTGAAGTTCTCTTACAACAAACATACTTGCACGCGCAATTTGACGGGTGTTGAGCGTGAAGAGTATAGTCCCACGCTATGTAACACCCATTAATGTAACCATGAGTAGACTGATTTCCGACAGTGTGAGAGTGGATCTCGGAACCTTTCTGTTGGGGATCTTTTGCTGGAGGGACCGGAAAGGAGGTGGATCCTTTCACGATGTGGGGAGGCCGCAAGCTGAGCTCCTGCGGGAATCGGTTTGTAGGAGTGCTTAGATCTAGGTGTTGGGGTACACAGGCTGAGGGTGCTCGCTTAAGCAATTCCGCAGGTGAGTGTCGCTTAACCACGTTGGCACTGTGAAGGTCCCTCACGCAACCCACCGTGCGGGCCGCTGTTTTGCGCAGGCGCGGCAGAGGGCGGCGGGCTGTCCTGACCTCCACGCAAGTTTACCTTCGGTCCGGTCCCTCGCTGTCGATTAAACTCCAGGCCTGGGCTCTCGCCTCTCGTTCCCGGAGACTGGGACTAGGGACTAGTGGTCCCGGCCGCGGAGCGCGCAGTCTCCCGGCCGCCGCCGTGTATCCAGCCACCTGTGTGTCTTTTTGGTTGAGTCCTTGCCACAGAAGCCGGCGACCACTCTGCCTGCAGGAGTCGGAAGGTCACGTGCTTTCTTCCGTAGCCGCAGGGAGAGAGGATTCCGACCGCGGTCTCGTAGTTCTTGATAGCGTTGCATTTGTTTTGTTCGCACACATCTTCTTTTTTTCAGAAAGAATTTAAGGCAGCCATTCTACTTGTTTTGGTTTAATTCAGCAAACTCTTGGCAAATAAGATCAAGGAAATAACTCACTGAACCTGAGGCTTGCAGAAGACCGTTTGACTAACCAGAAAGTTAGGTTTACCCTTTATATGAAACTCACTTAACAAATGCTGTGTGCCAGGCACTGGGAGTTTTTTTTTTTTTTTTTTTTTTTTTAAGATTTTTTGTTTATTTGGCAGAGAGCGAGAGATCACAAGTAGGCAGAGAGGCAGGCAGAGAGAAAGGAGGAAGCACGCTCCCTGCTGAGCAGAGAGCCCGATGTGGGGCTCCATCCCAGGACCTTGGAATCATTACCTGAGCTGAAGGCAGAGGCTTTAACCCACAGAGCCACCCAGGCGCCGGGGAGTTTGTTTGTTTTTAAGGTTTATTTATTTTTAGAGAATGAGAGGCAGCCTGTAAGGGCGGGGGCGCGGAGGGAGAGAGAATCTCAAGACGACTCCCTTCTGAGCCCGTTGTTGGGCAGAGCTTGATCCGGAGACCTGGAGATCATGATCTGAGTCTAAACCAAGAGTTGGGCACCCAACCGAGCCCCCTAGGCACTGGGAATTTTCTAATGAAGGACACCTCAGAGGTCTCTTTAAAAAATGTTAGAACTGAAATTAGGATATAATGGGTGAAACGGGAAACTTACAGGCCCACCATAGAGTTGATAAGTTGGTGCTCTAATGCAATGAAAAATAGTGCAGCCAATAAAAATGATTTAAATCAGTGTGTGTCCCCATGGAAAAATGATTCAGATACAGCATTAAGAAAGTAAGGTACAAATCAGTATGTATTATGATCTTAGATCTATATATGCAGCTATATGAGAGAACAGAAATACATAGAAATTTTAGCAGTGATTATATGTGGTGGAGGTGGTTATCCATCGTTTTATCATTATATGTTTTTGGAATTTATTTTTTCAGCAAACCTGTCTTAGAAATTTAGAAAAATATAAATATTTTCAGATTTGGGGACTGAGTATAGAAGGAGTATCTAATACATATTTAAGATCAGGGAAAGTTTTTGAACAAGGTATTTAGGAAGCTGTCTTGAGGGAGTTGGGCACTTTTGGAAGTCATTGGAGTGGCCAAAGGACTAACTTGAGTATCTGTGAGATTTCTGGGAAAGTGCAAAGTGTTCCTTGAAAAGGAAGGCTGGAAGTGAGGGCAGAGACTGTCAACGGATGAGACAGACTTTATAGGCCATGACAAGTCTGTGAAAGGCTACCTATACCTCCTGAGAGTGACTTTACCTTGAGGACAGAGGGAAATTACTGAAAGAGCAATATAATCCGACCTGTATTTAAGAAAGAACACTTGGCAGCTGTGTGGAAGGTGGAATGGTGGCAGGCAAGACTAGGCTCAGGGAGGCCGTAAGAGTAATCTCGACAGTAAATGATGATTGCTGGAACCAAGGTATTGGCAGAGTAGAGGTTTTGTTCACTGTTGGCCTGGTACATTATAGGCTCTGGATAAATGAGGTTTTGAATGCACTGAATGAAGTTTTCCTCTATGCCTTTAAAATCTCAAATATCAAAATGATCACACATTCAAAGTAGAGAAGGAGTCAGTAGGATTCTATTTATTAATACAAACTCAATTAGTTTGTCAGTTGTGGTGTGGTGGTTTTTAAAGCTCTTGAGAATTCTGTCAATACTGATAACTGAGAGGCTAATTTTACAGCAGTAGAGGAGGAGAAGGGATGATAAGGGTCATTACTGAGTGCAGAGCAGAGACTGTTTTAAAATCTCTGATGTGCAGTTTCATCATAATTTAGATTTTTTATCTACGTATCACAGTTTACATAATTCTCCAATAACACTTCCTTTATCTACCTGAAGTCATAAAGAAGGTAGTATTTGAAATAGGTCTTAAAAGTAGTATAGGTGGAAATGGTGGAAGAGAGAGTAACATGAGCAAAGGTCTAGGAACACAAATGTGTGTGTGTGTGTGTGTGTGTGTGTGTGTGAATGTTGAAATGGCCTTGGGCCAGACTGTGAAGATCCTACTGAAAAACAAAACAAAATTAAAAAAACATAAAAAGCTCAAGAGAAAATATTCAGAGACTATGAAAAGACAAGCCATGAGATATAAATGACCATTTGTCTTAGTCCATTTGACTACTGTAGCAACATACCACAGACTGGGTGGTTTATAAACAACAAATCTATTTCTTACAGTTCTAGAGACTGGGAAATCCAAGATTCAGTGCTGGTAAAAGCTCACTTCCTGGTCAATAGATGGAGCCTTTTTGCTGTGTCCTCACATGGTAGAAGAGGCAAACTTGCTCTCTGGGGTCTTTTATAAAGTCACTAAACCAGTCATGTGGGTTCTACTCTCATGATCTCATCACCTCCCAAAGGCCCCCTTCTAATATCATCATTTTAGGGATTAGGATTTCAACTAATAAATTTGGGGAGGACACAAATATTCAGACCATAGCACCATTAAGTTAAGAAAGGACACTTAACCACACTTACGATAAACTCAGACGACACTGAGATCCCATATTCACCTATTGGATTATCAAAAAAAAAAAAAAAAAAACCAAAACTGATAATACATTGCATGAGTCACTGTCAATGTATTATTGGTGTGGGGAAGCCAGCACTAGAATCTGGTTTTACCCATGGGGTTGGGAACTGTTCAACATCTGTGAGTGGCAATTACAAATTTATAAATTCACATGCCATTTAACACAGTCATTCTTGGGATTTCACTTACAAATACTCTCTAAAATACATGAAATCACCTATGGAATTCATTATACCAGGATGGTTAAATTTTTGCCAACTTGATAGGTATGTAGTGGCTTTCCTGTGCATTCCCCTAATGTTTAATGATATTTTATATCTCTTCATGTGCTTATTTGCATCTGTAAATCCTCTTTGATGAATTGTCTGTTCATGTCTTTCTATACCCATTTTATAAGAGCCAGACCCATTGTATAATTGGGTTGCTTGGTTTGTTGTTTTATGGGAGTTGGGTTTTACTGTTGAGTTTAAAGAATACCCTCATATAGTCCAGATATAAGTCCTTTGTGGGTTATGTGTTTTGCAAATATTTCCTCCCTGTCTGTGATTTGTCTTTTCTTCTTCTTAACAGAGTTTTTTGCAGGATGAAAGTTTTCAAGTCTAAGTCCAACTTAATCAATATCTTCTATTTTGGATTGTGCTTTTGGTGTCAGATGTAAGGAGAACTCTGTGCCGAACCCTAAGTCGTGAAGATCTGTGATAGTTTCTTCTAAAAGTATTATGGTTTTGCATTTAGATCAATGATCTATTTTAAGTTCATTTTTGTATAAGATGTGAGATTTAGGTTTAAGTTTTCTTTTCTGGTCTATGGTATCCAATTGTTTCAACACCATTATTGAAAAGACTATTTTTCCTTCATTGGACTGCTTTTCAACCAGAGTCAAAAGATCAGTTGGGTGAGCTTTATAATGTCCCTAGTATTTTCTTTGCTCTAAGGTCTACTTTGTCTAAGTATTTATTGAACAATTGAATGTTCTGCTGCAGAGTAACTAGTTCATAAAACAGGTCTCTATGTAAGTTTGAGCATATAGACTGGATGAGTGATTGATTATTTTAGGATGATATGTATACACACACACGTACATATAGGTTTTTCTTTTGGAAAGGGTTTTAAGTCTGTGTATAATCCATTTCAAGTAGCTAACATGTGACAAAATTTGAACTTGTTTTGACAAATAATCTCAGAATTAATATTATCCTAGGTTAAAAGGTCACATAGTTTTATTTTAAATCTCATTTCTTATAATTATGCAGAATAATATTGGTACAGAAACTAATGGTATGAATAACTTTTACATATGCATTACTTATTTTTGCCAATTAAAATTTCAGATATTTGATTAGAGTTAATTGGCAGAATGCAAGATCTTTATTTTATATATTAGTATAAATCCAAAAGTAAGGGGAAAACCCTTTTGTTTATCAATTGTAATATGAGATTGCCATGTAAAATAGTTTCTTCAAGTATGTACATATTAGGGATTTATACTGTGAAGCTTTCTCTAGACATTTAATTTTTATTTTCAGAGGCACCTGGCTGATTGTTGGTTAGAGCATGTAATTTTTGATCTTGGAGTTGTGAATTTGAACCCCACGTTGGGCATGGAGATTACTTAATAGTGTTGTTTTCAATTTATTCAGAGAATCAGTTCAGTTGGACTCTACAAACTAACCCGTGGGTTTTCAGTGAATACAGCATCATGTGGTTCAAATCCTATAGAATAACTTTTGCCTGCTTGAGTAGAATGAAAATTTACAGGTAAGTTTATTCATTACTGTGGCAAATATTTACATAATTTTATACAATCATAATCTAGTATTCATTATGTTTAATAAACACTGCTAGTATGAAATAGCTTATGTGCTTTGATTAAGGTATATTTTTATTTATCTAAATATTCTTACTCTTCCAGCAACTTACATCTGGAAAGTTTCAAACCTACAGAAAAGTTGTAATACAATATACATCTCTTGCATACCCTTTATCTATATTCAAAGGTAGCTTTTATTTTTAACGTAAGACTATATTACCTGGAGAAATCCTTTTTTGCTCCCGCACTTGGGACAAGACACAAATAATGCAGTGCTTAAAATCGTAACTGATTTGGGTCCAGCATAAATGTGATAAGGTAATTAACTATACAAGTCTAGGTGGTAAGATTGAATCAAAGTAATATCTTTTTGTAGTTGTATTTTATAAACTAATTTCTAACTTGTGAAAAATATTACATAGAGTTAAGGTATGAACTTTGTTTTCTAAGTGCTTGCTCTACTTCTTGTAGATAAGCTAGCTCCTGTAAAGTTGGGTGTATGTGAAATCCTGGTAGTCAGCTGAGCACCCACCTACTGTTACCTATTGTATATTAGTCATTGATTATTAAGGCTTTGCATGAAGCACAGAAAAAGGATGGTAATATTCATAAGATAATATTAAAGAAGAATGATATTTAACTCTTAAAAGGATAATAAGTCATCAATGTAGAATGTACTCTATGTAGCTAAGAAAAACACATTAAAAATTTGAATGGTATTACCTATCCTAATGTAACAACCTTATTCTTTTTTTACCCAAGAACTTCTGGAGGATTTTCCTATGATATACTTTGATGTGGAATTTGGTATAATGTCTGATCTGTTTGGTCCCTGTTTGATCCCATTTGATTTTTTTTTTTAATTAGGTGAATTATATACTTTTCTGGGCTTTTTTTTTTTTTTAAAGGTTACTTATTTGACAGAGAGAGAGGTCACAAGTAGGCAGAGAGGCAGACAGAGAGAGGGGGGAAGCAGGCTCCCCGCTGAGCAGAGAGCCCGATGTGGCCTCGATCCCAGGACCCTGAGATCATGACCTGAGCTGAAGGCAGAGGCTTAACCCACTGAGCCACCCAGGCGCCCAGGGCCGCCTTTATTAGATTATTCATTTGACACGTTTCCCGAGTACCAGCTGTGTTCTAGGAACTGTGCTAGTAACTAGGAATAAAATGGTAAATAAGACAGTCCATACCTTGCCCTCATAGTGTTTAGAGGGGAGACATGATCAAATTGTCACATTGTTCCATGAAGAAATGCAAAGTTATATGGGAATTAAAATAAGGGACTATAACCCAGTTTTGAGAGTCAGGGAAGACTTCTTAGATGGCATTCCATTTAAACTAAGATCTGAAGGTTGGAAAGGAATTAATTAGGTGTGCAGAGGAGGGAAGGGAATGTGAGAAGAATGGTCCAGGTAGAGGGAGCAACCTTTACAAAGTTCCTGAGAAAAGGGCATGTGGGGTCAGTGCAAAGAAACGAAAGAAGGCCTGTGGGGCTGGAATGGGGAGGATGAGGAGAGGAGTTAAAAAGTGCATTTGAGGAGGGAAGAAATTGGGGACCAAATAATTCCGAGCATTGTAGGCCATGGTAAGGATTTTGAGTGTTTTTTCCTAATATCAGTGGGAAACCATGGAAGTATTTCAAGTGGGAAAATAGCATGATCATATTTATATTTTGGGACACTCTGGATGCATTGTAGGGAGAAGATTGAAGGGAGATGTGGTAGGAAGCAGCAGACTAATTAGAAGGCTAGTGCAATAAATAGTTCAACCAAGAGATGATGGTAGTTTAGGATGATAGTAGTAGAAATGAAGAGAAGATGGGGCACTTGGGTTCAAATCCTGGCTCTACCATTTACTTAATCTAAGTCTCACTTTTCTTACTTGTGTAATAGGGATTGTGATATAACCTACTTTATAGAGTTGCCAGAACAATTAAATAAGATGACACAGGACATATATGGAGTTCTTGAATAGTATCCACATTTAGGAAGTGCACAATAAATGGTTACTATTTCTACTTCTACTGCTACTGTTCCTATTATTATGTTATTATCATCATTTCTATTAGATGTGACCCAGCAGGCCACATCTTGTAACATCCCATTTCTGTTTCAATTTCCTTTGAAAGCAATTAACTTTGTTAATGGAACTCTGTTCCATCTGTGAATATATATATTTGCAGTGTGATTATGAAAACCTGGTTTTAAAGCATCAAAAATGAGCCATTCATTTAGATTCTAATAAATTATAAATTAGAATATCTTTCTACATAAAGAGATCCTATGTTACATTTTTTTAAATGTCTCTTTTTGCCTGGCTCTTCCTTTTGATCTCGTAGGTACCCTCGGACAAGACTGTACAGTACTTCTCAAACTACTGTAGACAGCAGTGAGATAAAAACATTCCTGGCCCTGGCTCATAGGTGGTGGGATGAACAAGGAGTGTATGCACCTCTTCATTCTATGAATGACCTGAGGGTGCCATTTATTAGGTAACATTCCAGAAACTCTAAATATTTTGAAATGTAACTCTTCAATAATTTATCTTTTGAGTTTATTTTTGAGTTTAAACTTTTTGAGTTTATTTTTCTCTTGATTTATACCTAAGTTCAAAATGCTGCATTTTAAGTTTGCTTTAGAAATTAGATTCTGGGGGCGCCTGGGTGGCTCAGTGGGTTAAAGCCTCTGCTTTTGGCTCAGGTCATGATCCCAGGGTCCTGGGATCGAGTTCCACATCGGGCTCTCTGCTGAGCAGGGAGCCTGCTTCCCCCTCTCTCTCTGCCTGCCTCTCTACCTACTTGTGATCTCTCTCTGTCAAATAAATAAATAAAATCTTAAAAAAAAAAAAAGAAATTAGATTCTGGGCAGCAGGCTGGCTCAGTCAGTAGAGCATATGACTCTTAATCTCAGGATCATGAGTTCAAACCCCACATTGAATATGAAGCTTCCTTAAGATAAAAATTAAAAAAAAAAAAAAAAAGAAAATTAGATCCTTTTCAATGTCCATTGTTTGAACCACTAATTTTTAAATAACCTTATTCAAAATCTAGACTGCTTTTATTAACTGACTTGTAGCATTTTTGAACAATTTCAGGTCACTTAGAACTAAATTCTTATGAAAGGACCTAGGATCCTATGGCATCGAGGTCATTTCACACCCACTTTGACCTTTAGGCAGTCTTGATAAAGAGACACCTGCTGGTTCAGTCACTAGAGCATGCAGGTCTTAATCTCAGGGTCATAAATTCAAGCCCCACGTTGGGCGTGGAGCCTACTTAAACAAACAAAAAATATCCATAGGTATCCTTATTATATATAACGTTTATTTTATTTTTGTTGCTTTTTTAAGATTTTATTTATTTGAGAGAACGAGCGAGCATGGGTGTGAGGGGAAGAAGCAGGCTCCCCGACATGGGGCTCGATTCTAGGACCCTGGGATCATGACCTGAGCCGAAGCAGATGAGTAACTGACTGAGCCACCCAGGTGCCCCCATATAACGTTTATTTTAATATAAATATAATTAAAATTCATATACAGTTCAACTTAAAAGTGTAGTATACAATGCTTTAGTATATATGTCTGGGTGTATAAGTGTGTGCTTATGTTTGTGTATGTGGTTGAGTGTTACTGTGATTATCTTAGAATTAAATTAACTTGATTTGGATGCCTATTTACATGATCATGAAAACACCACTAACTTAGAAGATCAAAAGAGAATCAATTTAGAAGGGAATCTAGGCAAAATCTAAAAATATATATCCCCAGTATGCTGCTTCTAAGCCCTGTAAAATAACTTATTTGTTGCTGACACAAAATGTGTCTATCCAGTACTGACAAGGTAGCTAAGAGATTCCTCAGCTAACATGATATCTTAAGCAAATAAAATTAGGTGAATCTAAACTAGATTGTTTTTAAAGTTTTTCTTTAGATTATTACTGAAGTAATAGTTAACATATAATTATTACTAGTTTATTTTAGAAGCTTTACTTAAAACCTCCTTCCTGCTTTTGATTGTTAAAAAGTCTTTAATGCTGAAAAGGAAAGAGCTCTTTGCCCCCAAATATCAATAATCCATTTAAAATGAGAGTTTAATATATCCTCAAAAATTATACAAGTTTAAGATTTTATTGGCAAAATTAATAATTTGTTTTTGTATGTTTTGGATTTTTAAAAAAGAGACAATATTTTAAAAACAGTTGCTCATCACCAGCCAGGACAACCTTTGTCTGGGATGAAGATTCTTGATGTTGGCTGTGGAGGTGGATTGTTAACTGAAGTAAGTAGTTTACAACTTTCCTGCCATTTTTAACTGTGAAAAAAATTTTGAAGAAGTAGGCCTGTGACTCATTTATCCTTTTAACAAGTCGTATTGTTTATTTAAAAAAAAAAAGAAATGCCTAATGTTCTTCTTAATATTTTTACCAGCATAAAACTAATAAATACTTTTTACTTTCTTAAGAAAATATATAAATATTTTAGAAAATTATAGAGGATTTTTTTTGGTGTTTTTGTTTGTTTTTGCACAAAATTGGGCACTGGTCTTTGAAATACCTCTGAAAATTTTGTTGTCTCTTCTAAGAGATTGGGCAGTTTCCCCTGGTTTAAATGCACTGATAAGCCATTCTTTTGCACTTGCTTCAGTACGAACCGAGTACTGCCTTCTTGTGGTGTTCTCCCTGGCCTAGGTGCTTTAGAGTACTTAGAAAAATACTCATTCACCCTCCGTAAAAAATATTTGCCTCCACTTGTAGTATATCTATGCTCTGCAGCTCTGTTTTATAGTCTTCTGTCAATAACTGCACGGTAACTTTCGTGCACTTCAGAGATGTTAATACTCTATTATGTGTGTGTAAGTGTACCTATAAAATACAGAGCTCTCTCAAATAGTTCTTCATAAGTTTTTTGTTGTGATTATTGTTCACTCTTAAGTTTTTATTATGGTAATTGTAAAATGTGTACAAACTAGAGGAAATGATATAATGAACTTCGATGTGCCCAATAAATATCCAATAATTATCCTCTCATTATTAATCTTGTTTCCTTTTTAATAAGCTCTTTATTGCTAACTTGTATTCTGTTTTCTTCTTGAGGATAACAGTTTTTTATCCTGTTAGCCTCTAGGGCGGCTTGGAGCTTCGGTTATTGGAATCGATCCTGTGGATGAGAACATTAAGACAGCACAGCACCATAAATCATTTGATCCAGTCCTAGAAAAGAGGATAGAGTACAGAGCATGTTCCCTGGAAGAGATTGTGGAAGAGACGGCAGAAACATTTAATGCTGTTGTAGCTTCTGAAGTTATAGAACATGTGATTGATCTAGAAACATTTATACAATGCTGCTATCAAGTGTTAAAAGTAAGACTTACTGGTTTACTTGTTTGTTTTTTTTCTTCTGAGTGTGTGTATGTATCCACAGCAGTAAGTGTTTCATAATACTTGCAATCAGTAAACTAGGATTAGGGGATAACATCTCTGCTGGGGATTATTTCTGCTTTTCAGCTTGCACTCACTCCTGGGGTTTTCCTGATACAGTATCTTGATATCTAAGAATCTTGAAAAGTGTTGGTCCTGAACATAATTATAAACAATAGATTTAAAGGGTTTTTTTTTTCCCCATTGGTGGACTCTGGATTAGATGGCTAATAAATATCGAATGACAATTACTAAGAAATTGATTTGGATTGATACTTAAAAAACAATGAAAATCTTTATTAATTTGTATAAATTGGCTTAGGTAGCATTTCTTAAATAACTCTGTATGTAATTTTTTTGTATGTAATATTTTTAACAGTTTTCAGCTTACAGAGAAATATTTCATATATATGATCTTATTGATTTTCCGTATAACCAGATGAGGAAGGTAAGCAGGTACTGTTGTGACCAACTTGGCCCAAAGGAGATCGGAATTTGAGAGATGTCAAAGGTCACTTGGCCTTTTTTTTTTTTTTTTTTAAGATTTATGTATTTATTTTATGGGATGCCTGGGTGGCTCAGTGGGTTAAGCCTCTGCCTTCGGCTCAGGTCATAATCTCAGGTCCTGGGATCGAACCCTGCATCGGGCTCTCTGCTCGGCAGAGAGCCTGCTTTCCCCTCTTTCTCTGCCTGCCTCTCTGCCTGCTTGTGATCATCTCTGTCAAATAAATAAATAAAATCTTTAAAAAAAATAAGATTTATACATTTATTTTAGAGGTTGGGTGTAGAGGGAGAGGGAGAGAAAGTCTTAAGCAGACTCCTCACTGAGCGGGGTGCCCCATATGGGGCTCGATCTCACAACACTGAGATCATGACCTGAGCTGAAACCAAGAGCCAGACTCGTTTTAACTGACTGCGCCATGCAGGCACCCCTTTTTTGTTTGTTTTTTAAATTGAGGTATAGTTGACATACAATATTGTATGAGTTTCAGATGTACAACAGTGATTTGACAATTATAGAATTATGAAATGCTCACCACAGTAAGTGTACTTACCATCTTTCACTATAAAAAGTTATTACAGTATTACTGACTACATTCCCTGTGCCGTATTTTTCATCTTCGTGGCTTGCTCTGAAACTGGAAATTTATACCTTTTAATCCCTTTTACCTATTTTGCCTATCTCCTAGCCCCTCTCTTCTGGCAACCCATTTGTTTTCTGTATTTCTAGTTTTTGTTTGTTGATTTGTTTGACCTTTTCTATTTCACATGGAAGTGCAATCATACGATATTTGTCTTTTTCTGTCTGACTTCTTTCACTTAGCATAATACACTCTATGTCCATCCATGTTGTTGCAAATGTTAAGATCTCATTCTTTTTTTTATAGCTAATATTCCATTGTTTATATATACCATATCTTTATTCATGTATTGATGGATACCTAGGTTGCTTCCATGTCTTGGCTATTGTAGATAATGCTGCAGTAAACGTAGATATATATATATATATTTTTTACAGCCTTCCGTGAGGTGCATATCTTTTCAGATTAATGTTTATTTTCTCAGGTAAATACCCCAAAGTGGAATTACTGGATTCTATGGTATTTCTATTTTAATTTTTTGAGGAACCTCCATATTGTTTTTCATAGTGGCTGCACCACTTAACATTCTCGCCAAGAGTGCACACAGATTCCTTTTCCTCCACATCCTCACTTGTTATCTCTTGTCTTTTTGATACTAGCCTTTCTGACAGGTGTGACATGAATCTCATTTTGGTTTCGATTTGCATTTCTCTGATGATTACTGATGTTAAGCATTTTCTTATGGGTCGGGTGGGCATCTGTATGTCTTCTTTGGAAAATGTCTATTCAGGTCCTCTGGCCATTTTTAATTTTTTAATTTTTTTTTTCTTTAAGATTTTTATTTATTTATTTGACAGAAAGAGAGAGGGGGAGAGAGCAAGCACAAGCAGGGGGAATGGCAGACAGGGGATAAGCAGGCTCCCTGCTCAGCAAGGAGCCTGATATGGGCTTTGATCCCGGAACGCTGAGATCATGACCGAGCAGAAGGCAGCAGCTTAACCAACTGAGCCACCCAGGTGCCCTCTGGCCACTTTTTAATCAGATTTTTTTTTTTTTTCTTGGTGTTGTTGTAGGAGTTCTTTATATATTTTGCAGATTAACTTCTTATCACTTATATCATTTACAAATATTGTTTCCCATTGTTTGCCTTTTTGTTTTGTTGATGGTTTCCCTTGCTGTGCAAAAGGTTTTTGGTTTGATATAATCATAGTTGCTTATTGTTGCTTTCATTTCTCTTGTCTGAGAAAACAGATCCAGAGAAATATTGCTAAGGCTGGTGCCCAAGTGATTGCTGCCTATGTTTTCTTTTAGGATATTTATGGTTTCAGGTCTTAGATTTAGGTCTTTAATCCATTTTGAGTTTATTTTTTTTATAGTGTAAGAAAGTGGTCCAGTTTCATTCTTTTCCATGTAACTGTCTGATTTTCCCAACACCATTTTCCATTGTATATCTTACCTCCTTTGTTGTAGATTAATTGACCATATAAGTGTGGGTTTATTTTTGGGCTTTCCAGTCTGTTCTATTGATCTGTTTTTGTACCTGTACCACACTGTTTTAATTACTGTAGTTCGTAGTACAAACTACAAAATCTTGGATTTGGATAGTGATACTTCCAAATTAATTCTTTCTCAAGATTGGGGGTCTTTTGGAGTTCCATACAAATTTTAGAATTATTTCTTCTAGTTCTATAACAAATACTATTGCAATGTGTTAGAGATTGCATTGACTCTGTAGGTTACTTTGGGTAGTGTAGACATTTTAACAGTATTCTTCCCATCCATCAAGTATGGTATATCTTTCCATTTATTTGTGTCATCCTCAGTTCCTTTCATCAGTGTCTTATAGTTTTCAGAGTTTAGGTCTTTCACCTCCTTGGTTAACTTTAATCCTCGGTATTTAATTCTCCTTGTTGATAAGATTGTAAATGGGAGTTATTTTCTTAATTTCTCTTTCTGCTAGCTCATTATTAGTATATAGAAATGCAACATTTCTGGATATTAATTTTGTATCCTGTACCTTTACTGAATTTATTTTGTTCCTGATCTTAGAAGAAAACCTTTTAGCTTTCCACCATTGAGTATGATGTTAGCTGTGGGTTTTTCATCTATGGCCTTTATTCTGTTGAGGTATTTCCCTCTTTACCCACTTTTTTGAGAGTTTTTACCATGAACAGATGTTGAATTTGGTCAAATACTTTTCCTGGATCTATTGAGATGGTCATATGATTTTTGTCCTTCATTTCATTAACGTCTTGTATCACGTTTGTTCATTTGCAGATACTGAACTATTCTTGCATCCCTGAAATAAATGCCACTTGATCCTAGTGAATGGTCCTTTTAAAGTATTCTTGAATTTAGTTATTGGGACATTGGTTTATAATTTTCTTTTCTTGCAGTGTTTTTTCTGGTTTTGGTATCAGGGTAATGCTGCCCCTTTTCAAGGAATTTGGAAGCATTTATTCCTCTTCTACTTTTGGGATAGTTTGAGAAAGATAGGTTTTAACTTTTTAAATATTTGGTAGAATTCACCTGTAAAGCCGTCTGATCCTGGACTTTTGTTTATTGAGGTGGTTTTTTGTTTTTGTTTTTTTTTTTTTAGATTATTTATTTATTTGATAGAGAGAGAGAGAGAGATCACAAGTAGGCAGAGAGGCAGGCAGAGAGAGAGAGGGAAGCAGGCTCCCCGCTGAGCAGAGGGCCCAATGTGGGGCTCGATCCTAGGACCCTGAGATCATGACCTGAGCCGAAGGCAGAGGCTTAACCCACTGAGCCCCCCAGGCACCCCTATCGGGGGTTTTTTGATTACCAATTCAATTGTTACCAATAATTGGTAATGTTCAGATTTTCTATTTCTTCCTGATTCAGTCTTAGAATATTGTGTACTTCTAGTATTGATCCATTTCTATGGGGTTGTCCAATTTGTTGGCATTTAAATTTTCATAGTGGTCTCTTATAATCCTTTCTATTTCTGTGTTGCTGGTTATAACTTCCCCGCCTTCATTTATTTGGGCCCTCTTTTTTTTCTTGGTGAGTCTGGGTAAAGGTTTATCAATTTAGTTTGTCTTTTCAAAGAACCATCTGTAGTTTCCTTGATTTTTTTTTCTCTTGTTTCTTAGTCTCTAATTTATTTCTGGTCTGATCTTTATTATTTTCCTCCTTCTACTGACTTTAGGCTTTGTTTATTCTTTTCCTGTTTCCTTTAGGTGTATGATTAGGTTGTCTTATTTGAAATTTTTCTTGCTTCTTTGAGGTAAGCCATTGTCATAAACTTCCCTCTTAGAACTGCTTTTGCCACATGCCAAAGATTTTGAACCATTGTTTCCATTTTCATATGTCTCCATGTATCTTTTAATTTGCTCGATTTCTTTGTTGACCCATTGGTTGTTTAGTTGCATGTTACTTAGCCTCCACATTTTTTCCAGTTTTTTTTTTTCTTGTGATTGATTTTTAGTTTCATTCTATTAGGGTCAGAAAAGATGTTTGATATGATTTCAGTATTCTGAAATGTATGGATTCTTGGGGCACTTGGATGGCTTCATCTGTTAAGCATCTGCCTTTGGCCAAAATAATGATCTCAGGGGTCCTGGGATCAAGCCCCTTGTGGGGCTCTCTGTTCAGGAGGAAGTCTGCTTCTCCCCCTCCTCCTGCCCCTCCACCCAGCCCCGGCTTGCGCACTTATGATCTCTCTCAAACAAATAAATAGAATCTTAAAATAAATTATTGATTCTTGTTCTATGGCCTAACAAGAGTCATCCTGAAGAATGTTCCTTGTGTACTTGAATGTGTATTCTGCGGTTTTTATGTAAATGTTCTGTATCTCCCTGTTAAGTCTGTCTGGTCTAATATGTCAATCAAAGCAACTATTTCCTTATTGATTTTCTGTCTGGATGACTTAACCAATAATGTAAGTGGAATAGGTGTTAGAGTCTCCTCTCCCCTCTTCTCTCTTCAACTTAGGTGCTTTCTAGTATCCTGTGTTCCCGATTGCTGACCTATTCTTCTGCATCTTCTAATCTGCTGTTGATTCCCTCATGTATTTTTCATTTCGATTATTGTATTCTTCGTGTCCTATTCATTCTTTTTTATGTTTTCTGTCTCTTTCTTGATTTGAACTCTCACTGAGTTCATCCACTCTTCTCAAATCTGGTGAGCATCTTTATTACCATTACTTTGAGCTCCTTATCAGGTAGATTGCTCATTTCCATTTTGTTTATTTTATTTTATTTTATTTTTTGCTAAAGTTTTAGCTTCTTCTTTAATTTGGAATATATTCCTCTATCTCCCCATTTTCTGTTTCTTTCCATGTATGTCAGCCACGTATCTTGGTCTTGAAAGTAGTGGCCTTGTGTCAGGAGGCATCATGTGGGACCCTAGGGTGCCATCTTCCCAGTCACCAGAACCAGACATTCTGCTGGTGTCCCCTGTATGGGCTGTGTGTGTCCTCCTATTGTGACTGGGCACACACTGGTAGGCAGGGCTGACCTTCAGCCCCGCTGTGACTTCTGCAGGTATACTGGTGTACGGAGCTGGTTCCCAGCCATGCTGTAAGAGTGGCTCAGCTGCAGCTGCTGCCCATGTGCTGGTGTGTGGGGCTGCCCATCCTCTCTCCAAGGAAGGAGTTGCTTCGGAGAGGCCCCAGTCCTGGCTGGAGCTGCCACTAGGTGTGGTGGGCAGTAGTTGCTTTGGGGGAATGCTGATCCTGACCAAGGCTGCCTGCTGGGTGTTGGCAGGCATTGCTTTAGAGGGGCACTTTCCAGGGCAGGTAGATCTACAGGGGAATGCCAGGACAGGGTGAGTGGTGTTAGCAAGATAGATGGAGAAAGTCAGAACTAGTTCCCACAAATCTGACCAACTAGGCTGAAGAAGGACAAGAAAATTGACGTCTTTCAGTATTTCCATGGCTGAAGAAAGCTCCTACAGATTCCTGACTTTCCAACACATGCCCTAAAGTTAGTCAGTAAATCTCCATGTAAAACCCTGGCACTTTTCAAACTGCTTTCTCTGTGCTGGGTGTCAGCCTGAATGAGGTATTGTGCTTGCCCTTTTAAGAGCGAGACTTGGTATCCGGTAGCCTTCTGGCTCTCTGAAAAGTTAAACCCCTCTGAATTTCAAAGCCAGGCAGTATGAGGGCTCATTTTCCCAGTGTAGGTCCCTGGGACCAGGGAGGCCCAAGGTGGGGCGTGAGCCCCTGGCTCCTCCGGTAGACTTCTGTGCCTGTGATAGCCCTCCCAATTATTGGTTGCTGTGTCAGGAGTTTGGTTCCCTGCCACATCTCTGGCCCTCCTACCTTTCTCCATGTGGCTTTTTCTTTATGTCTTTAGCTGTGGAAGAGCTTTTCTGCCAGTCTTCTTTCAGCCAACAATTACATAGTTGTTGCCTTGGTGTGTCCATGGGAGGAGGTGAGCTCCAACTCTACCGTCTTCCCCAAGAACCCAGAGGTCACTTGGCCTTTATGTCAAAGTTCACTAGGCACTTAGTGGGCCTTAGGGTCACATCTTTTGATTTCAAGTCTCGTTCTTCCCATTATATTATAGACTTAGTCCTCTGAAAGTGATTCCAATTTTTAAAAAAAAATAAGTCTCCTAAAGTATTGTTGTTGTTATCATTATTACTGTATTGACTGTGTTGTTAATGTAGAGGTAACACCCTAAGGTCAAGAGCTAGAAGAATGAAATGTTTAGCCCTTTCCTAAATAGAGCTTTTTAGAAATACTTTTTCTGGGATGCCTGGGTGGCTCAGTGGGTTAAGGCCTCTGCCTTTGGCTCAGGTTATGATCTCAGGGTCCTGGGATCGAGCCCCGCATCGGGCTCTCTGCTCATCGGGAAGCCTGCTTCTCCCTACCCCTCTGCCTGCTTCTCTGCCTACTTTTGATCTCTCCCTCTGTCAAATAAATAAATGGAATCTTAAAAAAAAAAAAAAAGAAATACTTTTTCTTTTAACATAAGTTTAGTTTTAGAGAAGATTACAAAGATAGTACAGAATGTTCCCACCTGTCCTTCCCCCAGTTTCTCCTATTGTTAACATTTCACATAGTAAGGATAGGAACTAGGGTGAGGCAAATGAGGCATGTACGGCACAAACCTGAAGGAGATACTCAGGCTTAGGTGCCAACCATGCATTTACACAGTCGGGAAAGTGAGTGCTTCCCTCGGTTTTGTTCCTTAGGCATCTCACTTGTCTCCTCATAGTCCTAGCCTTGTATGGAACCCATTGTGCATTTCTTAAAACTGAGAAATTAACATTGACATTATGCTATTAACTATACTACAAACCTGGTTAAATTTCATCAGTATTTCCACTAATGTCATCTTTCTGTTCAGGATCCAACCCTGGATTCTACATTGGATTTAGTTGTCATGTCTCCTTAGTCTCCTTAAGTCTGTAACAGTGTCTTGGTTTTTCCTTTTTTTTTTAAAAAAAGATTTTATTTATTTATTTGACAGAGAGAGATCACAAGTAGGCAGAGAGGCAGGCAGAGAGAGGGGGGGAAGCAGGCTCCCCGCTGAGCAGAGAGCCCGACGAGGGGCTCGATCCCAGGACCCCGAGATCATGACCTGAGCGGAAGGCAGCGGCTTAATCCCCTGAGCCACCCAGGTGCCCCTTGGTGTTTCCTTTTAAATGAGATTTATTAGGTTTATCTTCTATTTGCCAAGCAAAACTCCTTAGTTTTTACTTTTTGTGTTGTGTGTCAGTATGTATGAATGGAGGGTCTTTTACACATATTAGGAATGTGTGTGGCATTGTGGAATTTGAAACTAATTTTTGCGTTTATGGAAAGCCTATTAAGAAAATGACCATTGCTCACCACTGTTTCCTTAAATTTTGTAGGACATAGATGAGATACTCATAAGTGATTTTTTCCCCAAGCTCTATTGTGATACAATTGACATGTAACTGATTATTAATAAGATATTTTAGAACACTAGAGTTTTAGAAAAGTTACAGTGTATCACAAAATAATACCTTATATTTCAGTTTTTAATTTAATGGCACATTGCAGTATTTCAGGGTCTCATCTTTCTTTTTGGTTTTGGGGTGGTATTTGAGATATAGTTTCTCTCTCCCTACACACACACACACGCGCACGCACACGTAATTATTAGAAGGAATCTTTAGCATTTTATCCCCATCAGGCCGACGATAATATGTAGAAGAGGGAGGAGACATTAATCTTTGCCATATGCGGGAGTAAATATAGGAAACACCATGAATGTAGCCACTAAAAAATGTCAGACTAGGGGCATCTGGGGTGGCTCAGTTTGTTGCATTGTCCCCCTCTTGGTTTCCACTTGGGTCATGATCTCAGGGTCATGAGATCAAGCTCCACCACTGGCTCCGCACCTTGGGGCATCTGCTGGAAAATTCTCTCTCTCTCTTCCCCTATACCTTTCCCCCAACTGGTGCTAGTGCTTGTGCAGGTGCACACTTTCTCAAATAAATAAATAAACCTTAAAGAAAGACATGGCAGACTAAATAGTCTCACAGGGGGTGCCTGGCTGGCTCCGTTGTTAAGCATCTGCCTGCGGCTCAGGTCATGGTCTCAGATCCTGGGATGGAGTAGGAAGCCTGCGTCTCCCACTCCCACTCCTCCTGCTTGTGTTCCCTCTGTAGCTCGCTCGCTCTCAGTCAAATAAGTAAATAAAATCTTTTTCAATAAATAAATAAATAACTAGTCCCACAGATGGTTCGTATTCATGTAAGTGCTTATCTTGATCTCTTCATATTGTTTATACTAATGAAATCAAAACAAAATAAAAAAACATTCAAACCACAACCATTAGTGTCTCTGGCAGACAACACTGACTGGCACAAGATGTGGCGCTGTATGCCGCACAGAGCAGTTAGACAGACTCGCACCCAGAGAGAGAACAGTGTCAACCCGTGTCAGATTGGAGATGGGGACGTGTAGCAAGGAGGAGTAGCCGGATCCCATTTCTCTATTTTTATTACAAAGTATCTGATATGTGCAAAAGCAAGTTTATAATGTGTCACAGTAGTATGAGTTTAACAGTTGTAACCACCGAGAGGGAACCCAGTGAGTACATCTGTAGCAGACTGCCTTTTTTTAATTTTAAAGATTATTTATTTATTTGACAGAGAGAGATCACAAGTAGGCAGGGAGGCAGGCAGGGTGGGGGGAGCAGACTCCCCGCTGAGCAGAGAGCCCAATACGGGGCTCGATCCCAGGACCCTGAGATCATGACCCGAGCCGAAGGCAGAGGCTTAACCCACTGAGCCACCCAGGCGCCCCTGTAGTAGACTGCTTTTAGTAATGAATTTCCCAAAAGAAAAAAAAAACCATTTTGGTAAATTATACTTTATTTATATTCATGTATCTTAATTGCACTTAAATTATTTGGAAGGAAGGAGGAGGGTGAGGGAAGCCGAGCCTTTACCTAACTGATACTCCTGACATCTAAAATGGTACTTCTATCTGTATGTTTTTTTTAGCCTGGTGGTTCTTTATTCGTTACTACAATCAACAAAACACAGCTGTCTTATGCCTTGGGAATTGTCTTTTCAGAGCAAATTGCAGGTATTGTACCAAAAGGTACTCATACATGGGAGAAGTTCGTTTCACCCGAAAAGCTAGAGAGCATTCTGGAATCAAGTAAGTATTAAGAATGTTTCCAGTTTTCACGGCCTTACTGAACGTTTAATGTATCTACAATCATGAATCACACAACCTGGCACTTAATTAAATGGGCCACTATTCTCTGCTGTTGGTTTCATCTCTCAACTAGATTATAAACTCCTTGAAGTTAGGTGTGGGTATTAGATACCACTTTTCTCTCTCACCTGTGGCACCTAACCCAGGGCCATGCAAATCACAGATGATCAGTGAATACTGTTTGGCTGCTTAGTCCTCATTTGCTTAAGGAGGAGGTGCAAATGTCTGTCACGTACACATCCTCAGTTGGTCCTGTTGAGGCCCTGTGTGTATCCGCTTATCCTACGTATTATTTTTTTCTGATTCCTCCGTACTCAGGTACACTTTGAACTTCCTTGTCACTTTTTATGTATTTTATGCTACTTAGAGCACATCTTGTATTACGGTTCTTTCGGTGTTTTTAAGCCCCTTTCTGGACTGTCAGCTCTGTGGAGGCCAGACTGTCTCCTTTCTGTGCTCCCTGCAGTGCCTGCCTCTGCTGCACATGTTGTGAGCTCTTGATTTATGTGGTGAATTCCTGTCAGGTCGTAACATGCAGTTGGTGTTTGGTACTCCTGCTGAGTACTAACTCATGTGTGTCTCAGGCTTTTTTTCACATCACAGTATATCAGTAAACTTGATTTGGAGTATTGAAATAGTATCAGTCCAAGGTGATGGAGGAAGTTCTGAAGATTTCTGCAAGTGATATTGCTGAAAACAGAGTAGGAGAAAGTACTGTAAGATGCTTGATAGGGATGATCACTTGTTGGCAGATAGTCTCTCTTTTTTTTCAGATTTAAATTTTTTTCAGATTTAAATATTTTGAGGGGGGCAGATATTTTCTAATAAAAGCTTATGTTACTAAGTACTTATACCAAATTCCAAGCATTGTGCTACTTTATACGCATATCTCATCTAATTCTAACAACTCTAGGACTGTATGTTCTGTACATGTGAGAACATTGAGATTGAGAAAGGTAAAGTGACTTGACTCTGATCACCATCTAAGAGGTGCCAGGTTGAACCCAAGCAATTTGATTTAGAGTTTCTGTTCTGTGCTATAGTAAAGAATGATATGTACTTGGTTACACAGTATTTATTCCCATCAAGTCAGGAATCTTTTTTTTTTTTTTGACAGAGAGAGATCACAAGTAGGCAGAGAGGCAGGCAGAGAGAGAGAGGGGGAAGCAGGCTCCCTGCTGAGCAGAGAGCCCAATGTGGGACTCGATCCCAAGACCCTGAGGTCATGACCTGGGCCAAAGGCAGCGGCTTAACCCACTGAGCCACCCAGGTGCCCCAGGAATCTTTTTTTTAAAGATTTTATTTATTTATTTGATAGAGACACGGTGAGAGAGGGAACACAAGCAGGGGGTGCTGGGAGAGGGAGAATCTGGCTTCCCGCTGAGCAGGGAGCCCGATATGGGGCTTGATCCCAGGATCCTGGGATCATGACCTGAGCCAAAGGCAGACACCTAACGACTGAGCCACCCCGGTGCCCTGAGACAGGAATCCTGTTTTAAATATAGAGTCACATTAGAGTCTTGGCATTTGGAAAGTAATTACTTAACAAAATCTACTCTTTGTGATTGTTTTTTTCAGACGGTCTGTCAGTTCGCACTGTGGCAGGAATGCTTTACAACCCCTTCTCAGGTTACTGGCGTTGGAGTGAAAATACCAGCCTGAACTATGCAGCTCATGCTGTGAAATCCATGGGACAGGAGCCACCGGTGCCTGCTGGGTTTGTTTTCAGGGGGGAAACAGAGGAGCTCCATGATAAAGACTCCACCAACCCAGATGTGCAGGAAGAGCTGAAGAAATGAATGGCTTCGAAGGACTATGTACAATACGGCTTGAAAGTCTCATGTTTACATATGTGAAAATACACACTTCGTCTTTTGTGAGTGGATCGTGAAGAAAAGAAAGTCAACAAAAAGGCTAAAACCTTGGATAAAAGTTTTGGTTGTTTCATCTAATGGCCACTTTCAAGGGATGATTCTGTGGATCAAAACTTTTGGCAAGGTATTGTGTAATCTAGGCATTTAAATTCCTCAGCCTTTGTTTTATACATAGGGGATACATACTTGACTTAACTTGACGGGTTATATATATTCATCCAGCGTGTGTGCACATACGTATATGCTGAAACGGGTTTTCATTTAGAGGAATATGCATTATCTGTGTTCTTTATCGGGTTTTAGCTAAAGGCAGTTATGCTTCTGACATACGAAAACCAAATACAGTTTTGTTCTACTTATATATGGGAGGATAAAATGCATTTTTTCCTTTAAATTTTACTTTGTTGGAAAGCAAATGGATTGTTAAATATATACTGCATTTGGATTCAGACATTAAAATCAAGAAGTCCGGATAATGTCGGGCATACTTCTATACAGTTCCATAAATGTTTTATTGTGACTTTTTTTTTTTTTTAAGTAGAAAGGACTTTTTTAAACTCAATTAAAAATTCGGTTATGGAAATTTCTTCTTCGGCTAACATTTTTATAATTGAAGGGACTGACTTGAAATGTATTTTTATGCTTCTTGAAGTATGTGAATCCCTGGTCTTTTTCTGAAAGTCCAGATGCTCTCTATAAAAACGTTCGTAGAGGCCGTTGACCCAGTGTGACAAATAAACACGGATTGAATACAGGTGACCCAGGTTGAAGGTCAGCTTTTTATTTCTTATCATTTTTCCCTTTTACACTCATGTTTGCTGTATTCCTTTGTCAGTGTCTGTTAGAGTTAGCTCCGTAGGCAAACACTTCCCAGCCACCTTAGTTTGTCATGTACTTGTTCTCAGCAGCATTTCAGGGGAGGAAACTGAAATTTAAAGAATTGAGAGAGGAATTACAACTTCAGTTGCTGTGGTGTGATTAGGGTGCTAAAAATTAGCAGCTTCCATTGGCCTCCATTTAAAAGTTAGACTCTTAGTCTGAATTCTAGTAGTTTTACTACCAAAGCAAAGCTTCCTCATTCTATCTGTTAAAAAAATAAAGTATTGGGGGGCGCCTGGGTGGCTCAGTGGGTTGAGGCCTCTGCCTTCGGCTCAGGTCATGATCCCAGGGTCCTGGGATCGAGCCCCACATCGGGCTATCTGCTCCTCAGGGAGCCTGCTTCCTCCTCTCTCTCTGCCTGCCTCTCTGCCTAGTTGTGATTTCTCTCTGTCAAATAAATAAAATATTTAAAAAAAATAAAATAAAGTATTGGTATAAAAAAATAATCTAAGAACAATGTAATGGAATTGGTTAAAAAGTAGTCCCCCAAACAAGTGTATTTATTTTAGAGAAAAAAAACCTTTCAGTTATTAAAAATACATTTTTAAGTGCTGTAATTTCAGGGTGATTCAGTAATAACTACTTCTGTGTTTCACTTGACTTCCAATGGAATGAAGAGATGAAAATTTCATGCCTCTGTGTATAATCTAATTTGATCTTTCAGGCCAATTTCAACCAAATTTCAGGAGAAATAGGTTCAAAAAGATAACTACAAATTATTCTAAGTGTGTACTTATGGAATGAGGATTGCCCAGCCAAAAACTTTTAATTCTGAGAACTAACAGCTTTTGAAAGTGGTAATCTAGGGGCGCCTGGGTGGCTCAGTGGGTTAAAGCCTCTGCTTTAAAAAGGCTCAGGTAATGATCTCAGGGTCCTGGG
This sequence comes from Meles meles, assembly GCF_922984935.1. Classification (NCBI taxonomy): domain Eukaryota; kingdom Metazoa; phylum Chordata; class Mammalia; order Carnivora; family Mustelidae; genus Meles; species Meles meles. Next base: position 32,504,122 of record NC_060070.1, read on the forward strand.
ATCGAGCCCCGCATTGGGCTCTCTGCTCAGCAGGGAGCCTGCTTCCTCCTCTCTCTTTCTCTACCTGCCTCTCTGCCTACTTGTGATCTCTGTCTGTCAAATAAATAAATAAAAATCTTAAAAAAAAAAAAAGGATAGAAAAGCGGTAATCTAGCAAGTAGGGCTGTGCTGGGGAGTTTCACCTGCAAACCTTCCCTCAGGAACTCCGGGTTCTTGTGACTGCCCTGCAAGAGATAATGATGGAGACTTTATGACTAATGGTCCAGCAAACGAATGTAAACCTGACTTAGAATGGAAAAGAACAAGCTCAGAGAGCAAGAAGGTGAATTTGCAGGCAATCTTAATTTGCGGTGAGGGGAACAACCATGGGAAGCTGGGTAGTGACCTTGACCACCTTGCTATAATCATGAAGGAAGTCAGATTGCTCAGTGGGACTGTAATTCTAAAATTTTTAAAGTGCTTGACCATTTAAGGTGGGCTCAAAGGGCTACAAATTAGGAGAGCAAAACTTTCAGCACATAGCGGTAGCTATGAATGATGGTAGGAAGCGTCGCTGGCAAGGCAGGTGGTGACCAGAGAGATCAAGGGGTATAGCTTTCCTCAAAACTTTTGCAAGAACAGTAGGATCTAGCACCCAGCACAAACATGCAAAACCCCCCCGGGAACCTGGAGGAACCTTCTGGAAGCAGGATTCTAGAAACTAGCCTGATTAAGAGACTAGAATAAAAAGCAACTGCAGTTGTTATGAAAGCGTTGATTTTTCCCCAAAGTTGCTATGTTCTGGGGAAAGTCAGTGCCATCTAGGTGTATAAAACATTGCTGTGTTCGTGTGTTCTATTTTTCCTAAAGACAAAGCATCACAAAAGAATTGTCTTTAAATCTTTTATTTTATGGAGCACCTGGGTGGCTCAGTGGGTTGAGCGTCTGCATCCGGCTCAGGTCATGATCCCAGGACCCTGAGATGGAGCCCCAGGTCAGGCTCCCTGCTCAGTGGGGAGCCCTTTTTTCCCTCTCCCTGCCACTTCCTCTGCTTATGCTCTCTCTATCTGTCAAATGCATAAAATCTTAAAAAACTTTTATTTTATGTCTAGACATATACTTGGGGCACTAGAAATGCTATCTATCACATTTTCTTTCCCCTAAATCATGCCTGAGTGCTCTCAAATGAAAATGTCAATATCATTGCGACTTGTGACCTTAAGAACCTTTCTGGTTTTTTGATCAACATGTTTGGATTTGGAAAACAGGTGCTGTTTGGGCACTAAGGTTGAGCATTTTTGTTTGATTATGATTTGTTAACTGAGTCATTTTATACATAAGATAAGACCCACAAAGAGCCATTCTTTGTAGTTGTATTGCTTTGGAGAATTTGTTAAAGGCGTTCCCACCGTTTCACCTGATTTCACAGTGGATAATTGGAAATTTTCTTAGAGATACGTTGATATCATAGACACACGATATGTGTCCTATGTTTCCCCTCCACACCACAGCCAAACATATCAAAAGGGTTTCCTCTGTTTTGTCATTCTCTGTCACTCTGGTGGGCCCCTCTCCATTACTGTTTCATTGAGACCATTCTCACCAAAGTCACAGACTGACTACGTGACTATCACCAAAGACCATTTTTCAGCTCTAATCTCATTCTTTGACATTGTTAATTACCTCCCTCTTTTATTCTCTTATTTCCATGATTTGACCCTCTTTGGCTAACCACTCATTGTCAGCCTGAGTTCCCTTTTCTTGCTCTAACCCACCCACCTGTTGGCTTTAATTGGACGGTTCCCTATACCCATACTTTTATAGTCTCCTGTAAATAAATCTGCCTTAGATTATCATATTTCGGGTGGGCTGTCTGCTTCCCGTTGGGACCCTCACTGATAAACTGACCCACTCCCAACCACTTCTGAAAACCCTTCAGTCATTTCTCATTGCTCTGAAGGTTCAAGTCCTAAATCCCTTACCATGGCTACCAAGTCCTGACATGATCTGACCTGCCTACTTCTCAATCTTCGTCATTTATTTTTGACAAGTATGCTGGATTATTTTTTAAAGATCTTATTCATTTATTTTAGAGCTATACAGAGAAAGTGTGTGCAAGCATGATGAGTAGCAGAGGGAGAGGGACGAGCAGACTCAATCCTGAGCACCAAGACTGACAGAGGGCTGGATCCCAGCCACCCTGAGATCATGACCTGAGCAGAAATCAAGAGTCAGACACTTAACTGACTGAGCCACCCAGGTGCCCCAAGTATGCTGGATTTTAATAACAAAAGTGTTCATCATAGTTCTTTTGCATTATATTAAACTTTACCTTTAAAAATAATTATAAAATAGGGGCGCCTGGGTGGCTCAGTGGGTTAAGCCTCTGCCTTCAGCTCAGGTCATGATCCCAGGGTCTTGGAATCAGGCCCCGCATCGTGCTCTCTGCTCAGCAGGGAGCCTGCTTCCTCCTCTCTCTCTGCCAGCCTCTCTGCCTACTTGTGATCTCTGTCTGTCAAATAAATAAAATATTTTAAAAATTTATAAAAATAATTATAATTTCAGATTCACAAAAATAGTGTCAAAAGTAATCCAAAAGGTTCAGCTTCCCAAATGTTACCTTTGAGTACAATACAATGATAAAACCCAGAAAATTAACTTTGATAATCTACAAACCTCATTTTTTAAAAAGATTTTATTTATTTACTTGACAGAGAGAGAGATCACAAGTAGGCAGAGAGGCAGGCAGAAAGAAGGGGGAAGCAGGCTCCCAGCTGAGCAGAGAGCCCGATTCGGGGCTGAATCCCAGGACCCTGAGATCATGACCTGAGCCGAAGGCAGAGGCTTAACCCACTGAGCCACCCAGGTGCCCCTCATTCAAATTTTATTAATTATCCCATTAGCGGTTTTTTTAGGGGGAAGCAAGATCCCACATTGCTTTAAGTTGTCATGTCTTAGTGTCCTTTAATTTGGGACACTTCCTCATTCTGTCTTTGTCATTTGTGACTTCGACAGAGCACTGGACGTTTATTTTAAATGCACCTCAATTTGTATTTTTTTTCTTATTTTTCTTCACAATTAAATCCGGATAATGCCTTTTTGGCAAGAATACCATAGGAGTGACGTTGTGCCGTCCTTGGTGCATCCTGTCAGGAGACTCCTGATGTCAGTATCGCTTGTTACTGGGGATGCTGAGTTTGGTCACATGGCTAAGGTGGGGTCAACCAGATTTCTTCACTGTAAGTTACTGTATTTTTCCCTTTATACTGAACAACTACCTTATAGTAAGATACTGTGAGAATGTGTGAGTGCTGTGGTCTTCATACTCTTGCCCACTAGTTTTATCATCCATTGATGGTTATTGCTTGAAACTATTACGACTCTAGTATTTGTCTAGTGGTAATTCTCGTCTTTCTTTCCACACTATTAATGGAATTCTGAAAGGAAGAACTGTCCCTTCTCCCCCATTGATTCGTTTATTTAATTATTTATTTTTATTAGAATGGACTCACGGACTTTATCTTCTATGGGTTACTACCCACTGCTGTCATTTTTCATTACTCAGGTTGTTCCCTATTTGGTTCCATATTTGGCCATTGGGAACCCTTCCTGTGGCCTTTCATGTCCCTATGGCTTTTCATGCACTTCTTCACTTTCTGGCATCACAGGGGATCTCCAGGCTCAACTTGATTTGTCTTGATCCAGCCCAGGAATTCAAGGAACCCCAATTCCTTTTATTGGAGAATAGTATTTAGAACCCAAGGTCTGAGCACTAAGTATCCTTCTACTGCTGGGGCCTCGGTGCTTCTGGGGCGTCGGTGCTTCTACGGCGTCTCTGCAGACGGAGTTTGGAGGTATATGCAGGCACACACCTTCATACCGATACCTCTGATTGCAGGCCAATGTCACAGTGTTTATCCCACCAGTCCTGCTTGCTTTATTTTACTTATTTGTTCAATCTTCGCATACTCATAGCTTCACAATTGCTAAACAAATATAATTTAATCTTAGTACATATAGTTAAAATACTGTGTTCCAAAATTATATTGACTTTGTTCTTTTCCTCCTCATCCGCTTCAATCAGTTGTATTGTTCATTGTAATTAGTTTGTGATTTGTAGTTCATTTCCGTTCAGTTAGGTTCATAGTTATTGCTTATATTTCTTTTGGGGTTCTCCCTCCCCAACATCCTGGCTGATTTAAATTACTAAATTTAAATTATAATCTTATAATTATATATCATTATAATTATAACTTAAATTATTACTTTTAGAGTATGTACCACTAAACATGGTTCTAAAAGTCAGAACTACATAAAAAGTTACACTCCGAGACCTGTCGCTCCCCCACATGTCTCCTACTCCCATATTCCCTACATCCCATTCTTTCCACTCCATTCCTCCTGACTCACTGTAGGTAACCAATCTCATTATTCTTCCGGTTTCTCACATATGTGTGTGGGGGGGGGTGCGTTTGTGCAAATAAACAGACGTGGGCATAGTTCCTTATTTCCTGTCTTGCTTACAAGAAAGGTAGCCAGCCATAGTACCATGTCACACTTCGTCTCAAGTCTTGTGTTGTTACATTCTGCTACTGCGGCTTGCACAGGCCCCCCTCCACTCAAGAACATTCGAACCCCCTATTAGCCAGCATCCTCTCTCCCCCCACCTAGTTCCCTGTACCTCTCCTTCAGACCGAAGCCCAAGCATCACCTCCTCTGGGAACGTTTTCTTTGACTGTCTGGCCTAGGGCAAATACCGCTTTTAACTTTATGCCATATTTCCCCTCTCATTATTATTACAGATTTAGATTTGTTTGTGTCAACAGTTGATCAGGATCCATCTCAAACACTATGTGGGCTGGACCATTGTTCTATTTCATTCACTATTATATCCCCTGACCCAGCTCAGTGCCTGGCACTTGATATTTGTTTGTTGAATGGGAAAACGAGTGAATGAAATGCTGGTAATATATTTGTGACGTTTCAATAAAGTCAAGTAATTTGGATAATCCAACAGGTTATTTTGAAATGATAGGTCACTTACGTTTGCTTCACTATGGGACTTCTACCTTCATAAAAACCCAAAGAAATAAATTCAGTTTTTCTTGAGGTTCTGTAAAGTATTTAATCTGTTTGTCTTTACTCTCAGTTCCCCCTTTCCTAAGACTATGGTCTGTTTTCATCTTTTTGAACAGTAAGCCATGCCATTTCCAATGCCTGAAGAGCACCCCCCCCCGCTTTTTTGTTTCCTAGTAATGACTTCTCAGTGACACTCTTGACTACCTGCCTATTAATGGACTTGGCGAAGGCTGGTGGATGTCCCCTTAATCTCTTCTTCCCTTCTGTAGCAACCAAACCCCTTATTTTAGCTGCATTTCTTGACCTTCCTTGAAGCTAGATGTGGCCGTAAAACTTAATTATGGCCAATGAGATGTGAGTGGAAATGGTATGTGTACCTTCCAGGATGTGTCAGTAGGGAGCATGCTCTTTTCCTTCCCTTTCCTCCCTCCTGCTGGCTGAAAGGGAGACATGGTGGCTTGAGTTGGAACAGTCAGCTCAGACTTAGAGCTGGAGCAACAAGATAGAGGAGCCCTATATCAGGGTTATATAATGAGGGAGGGCAGGAGGGAGAGAGAATACGTGGCTATCCGCTTGCTTCAGCTACTGCTGTTTGGGTTTTCTATCACAGCCAAATCAAATTTTAACTTACTGTAGTTTGCCTAAGCATAACATCCAGATCTAGCATCAATTATTACCATTTGGCGGATGGGGGTAAATAACCTAAACAAACATCTGTTGAAAGGAAGATCCCACACAAAGGAAAGCAGTGATTTAGGGATCCTCCCAAGAGTGTCCCTCTTTAGCTGTTGGAAGTCAGGACTGTGTGGGAAAGGGGAAGAAGCAAAAAGAAACTTCCTCTAGGGAAAAGTCAGAAATTTCCAAAATGTGAGACATATACAAGTGAACAGACCCAAACTGTGATGAGATCGGTACAGTGCAAGAACTTAGATGCGGTTTTGGCTAGAACAGCAACAGCGAAACAACTATAACATATTTTTGAGACAATTGCATAAATTTGAACATAGACTAGATCTGAGTTAACTTTATGGAATTATTAGGAACCCTCTTGTGTGTGATAACATTGTGTTTGTGAAAGCCAATGTCCTTATTCTTAGGAACTACAGAGTTGGGAATACAGGTAGTGAAAAACAAGATATCTCAACTCACATTCAAAGGGTTTAAAAATGAAAACAGGCCATGTTGTTAGAAAAGGATAAGGGGGAAGTGGGAACAGTGAGATAAAGACAGATTAGATACTTTTTAGGATTTTGTGAAAACTGTATTTGTTTAGATTTCTGGGAGTGTGTGCGCTTCCATATAAACACAGAGAAAGTGTAAGCAGTAACGTTACTAACTGGTGAATTTTGGTGAAGCGTGTACATGCGTTGTACTATTCCCTCAATTTTTCTGCAAGTTTGAAACTCTCAGAATAAAAAGAGAAAATATTAGTGATGTTGTGATATTGAATTCGTCTAGAAAAGAAATTCTGCATGAATTAATGTAAATTCTGTCTCATGCTGTTTTTTAAAAAAGAATTCATAAGTCATAGTGGCCACTTGCTGTGGTCCTTTGCTTTTATGGAATGCCAGACCCTGTGTGAAGGGCTCTGCACGGATGATCTCATTTAAACCTCACAGCAGCCCCTGGAGGTAGGGATGATTGTCCACTCTACTTCCATAGGGCCGGTAAATGTTCTCGGCATCACACAACTAGTAATACTCAACCAGGATCTCAGCCTGGGCAGTGTGATTCGTGAGCCTGTGCACTTCGCTACTTTTATCCTTGTACCCCCTGTCTGTGCCATCATGGGTTGGAGTAGTAGCCTGACCTCACACATCGGCCTGTCACATCTCTGAGTTGTCTGAATGCAAGTTGTCTGAATGCAAACGTCTTCAAACCATTAAACCCAACAAAACTTCACAAGGTTTATAGACTGGTCTACTTGCCTCTGTTCTCTTAGAGTGTCATTACCGTTCTTCAGCTAAACCAACTACATGCTGCTCGTTGTAATTTGATAAAATGCTTTAAAGACCCAGAATAAAATGATATCCTTACTTTCCATAGTATCGTCCTAGGTTTTGCTATTGTATTAATGATAAATTGAGGATAAGTATTAAAATCCTACGCATCAAAAGTATCTCAGTCAAGCAAAAAAATCAGAATGTTGGACACTATTTGAGATGTCTTTATGAAGTGCGCTGGGGACGCTCATGAGGGCTTCTGTGCTATGGTTGACCTGGACCCTCAGCATTGAGAGGCATCAAACAGAGATTTAGAGAAACTGCTCGGTAACCAGGCACAGGGACAGTTATGCTTCCTGGAATTATTTTTCAAACTTGGACTGAAGAGGTCCCTGCAATTCCATAACACATATTTTTATCATTACAGACTTACAGAAATAGGCTGAAAATCTAAGAATCCTAAGAAAATATTGATACATCAATAAAGATGGAAACAAGACCAATGCAAGGAAGTGTTAGTATTAAGCAACATATAATTGCTTTTATTAACTGACAATGTGACTTTATTAGTCCAGGGTCATGATCAGGTCATGATCCTGGAGTCCTGCGATCAAGTCCCTGAATCAGGCTCCCTGCTCCATGGGGAGTCTGCTTCTCCCTCTGACCTTCTCCCATCTCATGCTCTCTCTTTCTCTCTCAAATAAATAAAGTCTTAAAAAAAAAAAAAGTTCTGACACTGAAGGTTTGCATGGAAATCAAACAAAAAAAATTTATTGTGAATTCTTGTATTCTTGTATCAATAAATCTCTTGTATTCCAGCAAGAAAAGGACGAGCACTTATAAATGAGCCACTGTTTAGGAGCTGAAAGGCACCAGTTGGACCCAAAGAAAACAATATTTTCTCAAGATGATATGGCGGAGCTGAGAATGGGGTGTGTCAGTATGGTAAATATGGACACCAGACATTTCCGTTTTGCTCAATTTGAATTTTTGTTTCTTTTTTCTCTTTAATTTTTTTAAAAGTAGGCTCCACTCCCAGGGTGGGGCTTGAACTCATAGCCCTGAGATCAAGAGTCTGACATTTTGTCAACTGAGCCAGCCAGGCACCCTCTTGGATTGTTGACAGGCAGAACCTAATGGACATAGAACTCACAGACATCATGTGAGATCTCCATTCATATTATAAAGAAAATGAAGTTATTTTCTTTACTCTAAAACAGTCCCTAGGGGCGCTTGGGTGGCTCAGTTTGATAAAACAGTCCCTGTAGTATCTGGGGTCTATAGACAGGCTTCTGAGATTCCAGAAACCCTTTGAAATAGGGAACAAAATTGTTGGGGGGGGCACCTGGGTAGCTCTCGATCTTGGGGTCATGAGTTCAAGCTCCATTTGGGCATGGAACCTTTTTTCTTTTACCCCAAAAGAAATAAAAGTGTGTGCACGCATGTATTTTTTTGCTGAGAATGTCCCATAGCTCTCATCAGAGTCTCAAAAGGATTTTTGACCACACAAAAAGGTTAAAAATTACTGTACTAAAATGCTGCAGTGAGAAATATAGTCTTTACTTGGCAGAGTATGTCAGGAAAAGAAAAATACGGTCACTCTATATTTTGCCTCTAATTTGTAAAAGTGAATATGAAGGCTGTCAAGAGTTGTGAAAGGCAAAAACTAGGATATTTAAATTGCCTCTTTTAGGTTTTTTTTTTTTTTTTGCTTTGTTTTGTTTTTGTAGGCTCTATACCCAAGTGGGGCTTGAACTCATAATCCCTAGATCAAGAGTCATAGGCTCTACTGACTGAGCCAGCTAAGTGCCCCATTTTTGGTCATTCTTTTTATATTGAATTGGAGAGATGTTCTGGAATTCTGCTCTTAGACTTAGTTTTATCAGGATGGCATGGTGGAAGGCCAGCCTGAATTAATTAACTATCAGATTTACACAGTGTTTAAAGAATTTCAACTCATGGGGTGCCTGGGTGTCGCAGTCCATTAAGCATTTGGTTGTGATCTCTGGGCCGTGGGATTGAGCCCCATGTCAGGCTCGGCACTCAGCTCAGAGTCTGCTTAAGATTCTCTCTCTCCCTCTCCCTCGGCCCTCCTCCCTGCTCTCTCTCTCTCTCAAATAAATAAATAAAATCTTTAAGAGAAAGAATTTCAACTCCCAATGCTACTTTTAAATAGAGATATATAGATTAATAGGTAGATGATGGATGGATGGATGGGTGGGTGGATTCATGATAAATACTCAGCTATGTTAGCAGAGAACTTAAGGGGATGGCTTTAGTCCAGTGGGATATCCAAGCAGCTCACCTCCCTGCCCTGAGCTGCCCCTTCGTTCACACATACCATGAGGTGGCACCCAGACCCACCTCAGAGTGACCAGGCCTTTGCCTTTACCGACCTTTGGTTATAACTTGAGCACCTGCAGACCTGGCAGTTTTGCACCCAGAACTTTCCCTGAGAACCCAGAACCTCCTCAAAGGAGGCTGAAACTTAGCTCTTCTACGGCAGATCTCTCTGTGCTCCTGAGATGACATCTTCCTTTGAAATCGATTGGTGCCGGCACAGATGACTGGGGCGCCAGGGACCTGCAGAGGCCCAATGCTTTTGACGTTCTTGTAGCCCAGTAAGGATCCCTGTGAACCATAGTCACTGACCAAGATTTGGATACCCCATACTGATTCTTTTCTACAATCTCTCCTTGAGACTCTTTCTTGAGTTCTTCTTGCATGATTCTACCTCCCACGGCTCCCTTCTACACTTCCTGCTGCAACCTCTAGAAGCCCCATTTCATGATTTACCCATTACACTCCTTCTCAAGTCTTCATTGAAGTTTTCTTCACCTGCTGCTTTAACTGGCTTGTCCTCTGAGGATATAATTTCATCTGGAGCCATTTTGAGAGGAAGTTTCACATTCTCAGAATTGAGAGATGTAGTTTGTGTCCTTTTTACTCGTGGCCATAATGCTTGTGTAAGAGCTCTCCTGTCTCCAAGCCTCAAGTCTGGCTGTCCTGTCCTCTCCTTCTCTGTTACTAACCCCCTACTTCTGATCACTCCCTTCAGTCACAGCATCTCTTTTGTTCTTCCCCTTCTCATGTTCCTCCGTCTTCCTGAGGAGTTCCAGTGTCTACGCAGATGGTTTGTGTCCTACTTCAACAGAACCTTGTCTCTAGAGGTTTCTACCTTTATGGACACTCCTAGCACTTGTGGTGACCTAAGAACATCTGAAATTGAAACCCGCACTCAGAGGAGGGAGCCTCTCTAAAACAAGGATAGAAAACCAAGAAGCCATGGAAGAAAAAAACTGAAAAATAACAAGCTGGGGGAAATATTTCAAATCAACTCACAGACAAAAAGCTGTTTTTCTCAATTAGAAGCTCATATAAATCAATAAAAAGTACTTGTACCCAGTAAAAAATGAACAGTTCACAGAAAAGTCAATACAAATGCATTTTAAAGAAATGCACCCAAGTTCACACATAACAAGAGAAGCACAAATTTCAAACCTACAGTGAGACACTTTTCTCACCAAATTAGTAAAGATCAAACATTTAATATATGTGGTAAGGGTATGTGTGAGGAAACAGACACTTTCAAAACTACTGAGAAGGTAAATTGCCCTCTCTGAAGGGCAGTATGGCCATATATGTCGTAATTACAATTCATGGCTCCTTTGACCCTGAAATTCCACTTCTAGAAATATGTGTCTGTGTGTGTGTAAGTGTGTAACCTCTATCTTCTGTGCTGCTATAAAAAAATTCAGGAATCTTGGAAGTTCTACATTTAAGAAAGAAAGGAAAGTAATATGCAGGACAGGCATTTAATGATAATTTTGTATAAAAATAATCTAAAAAATATATACACACATATATACAGGTACATGTGTATATAGAAAATTCTTTCATAAGGCATAGAATATCTCTGGGAATAAACACAGAAGCTGGTGGCTCTATTTGTCTCAGGAGGGGAACTGGACGACGAGAACAAAGTTAGGAGGGACACTGTGTCCCAGCAAGAAGCTGAAGGCACACTTAAAGTTGGTATTTTGAAGAAGGGCAAAAAAAGACTATTTACAAAACTGCAGTACCCCAGGGCCAGCAGCAGCAGAAAGTCATTACCACCCTTCCTGCTGAAGGAAAGGGGCATGGGCTTGGTTCCTGAAACCCACCGAAGGTGGCAATGTGGAGAGGGCTGCCTGATCAGAGCCATGGCTCGGGTGACTGCAGGAGAAGACCCTACGGCTTAGTAATCCCTTCCTTGTTCTCCTCTTGTCCTCCAACCTCTGTCATGGGGCAAACTGTATGGGGGACGTTCCAGGGCACACAACCAGAAGCCACGGTGTGAAGAACTCATTGATGTCCTTCATGCGGTTCAGCCTCGGGGGAAAGGAGCAGGGTGACGAAGAGTCAGAACACATCTGGAGGCTAGGGGAGAGTATCGGGCCCAGAGATCTACTTTTCGCTGCATTCTTCTTTGTAGCCGCTGAATTTTGTACTGTGCTTATGTATTTATATTAATTTTTTATTTTTTTTAGTTTAATTAATTTATTTTTTTCAGCATAACAGTATTCATTGTTTTTGCACAACACCCAGTGCTCCATGCAATACGTGCCCTCCCTATTACCCACCACCTGGTTCCCCCAACCTCCCACCCCTGCCCCCTTCAAAACCCTCAGGTTGTTTTTCAGAATCCATAGTGTCTTACGGCTTGCCTCCCCTTCCAATTTTTTTTTTTAATAAACATATAATGTATTTTTATCCCCAGGGGTACAGGTCTGTGAATCGCCAGGTTTACACACTTCACAGCACTCACGATAGACTTCACAGCACTCACGATAGCACTTACCCTCCCCAATGTCCATAACCCCCTCCCCCTCTCCCAACCCCACCTCCCCCCAGCAACCCCCAGTTTGTTTTGTGAGATTAAGAGCCATTTATGTTTGTCTCCCTCACAATCCCATCTTGTTTCATTTATTCTTCTCCTATCCCCCTAACCCCCCATGTTGCATCTCCACGTCCTCATATCAGGGAGATCATATGAGAGTTGTCTTTCTCCGATTGACTTATTTCACTAAGCATGATACCCTCTAGTTCCATCCACGTCGTCGCAAATGGCAAGATTTCATTTCTTTTGATGGCTGCATAGTATTTCATTGTGTATATATACCACATCTTCTTTATCCATTCATCTGTTGATGGACATCTAGGTTCTTTCCATAGTTTGGCTATTGTAGACATTGCTGCTATAAACATCCGGGTGCATGTGCCCCTTCGGATCACTATGTTTGTATCTTTAGGGTAAATACCCAGTAGTGCAATTGCTGGGTCATAGGGTAGTTCTATTTTCAACATTTTGAGGAACCTCCATGCTGTTTTCCAGAGTGGTTGCACCAGCTTGCATTCCCACCAACAGTATAGGAGTGTTCTCCTTTCTCCGCATCCTCGCCAGCATCTGTCATTTCCTGACTTGTTAATTTTAGCCATTCTGACTGGTATGAGGTGATATCTCATTGTGGTTTTGATTTGTATTTCCCTGATGCCAAGTGACGAGGAGCACTTTTTCATGTGTCTGTTGGCCATCTGGATGTCTTCTTTGCAGAAATGTCTGTTCATGTCCTCTGCCCATTTCTTGATTGGATTGTTTGTTCTTTGGGTGTTGAGTTTGCTAAGTTCCTTATAGATTTTGGATACTAGCCCTTTATCTGATATGTCATTTGCAAATATCTTCTCCCATTCTGTCAGTTGTCTTTTGGTTTTGTTAACTGTTTCCTTTGCTGTGCAAAAGCTTTTGATATTGATGAAATCCCAATAGTTCATTTTTGCCCTTGCTTCCCTTGCCTTTGCCAATGTTCCTAGGAAGATGTTGCTGTGGCTGAGGTCGAAGAGGTTGCTGCCTGCGTTCTCCTCAAGGATTTTGATGGATTCCTTTCTCACATTGAGGTCCCTCATCCATTTTGAGTCTATTTTCATGTGTGGTGTAAGGAAGTGGTCCAATTTCATTTTTCTGCATGTGGCTGTCCAATTTCCCCAACACCATCTGTTGAAGAGGTTGTCTTTTTTCCATTGGACATTCTTTCCTGTTTGTCGAAGATTAGTTGACCATAGAGTTGAGGGTCTATTTCTGGGCTCTCTATTCTGTTCCATTGATCTATGTGTCTGTTTTTGTGCCAGTACCATGCTGTCTTGATGATGACAGCTTTGTAATAGAGCTTGAAGTCCGGAATTGTGATGCCACCAACTTTGGCTTTCTTTTTCAATATTCCTTTGGCTATTCGAGGTCTTTTCTGGTTCCATATAAATTTTAGGATTATTTGTTCCATTTCTTTGAAAAAAATGGATGGTATTTTGATAGGGATTGCATTAAATGTGTAGATTGCTTTAGGTAGCATAGACATTTTCACAATATTTATTCTTCCAATCCAGGAGCATGGAACATTTTTCCATTTCTTTGTGTCGTCCTCAATTTCTTTCATGAGTACTTTATAGTTTTCTGCATATAGATTCTTAGCCTCTTTGGTTAGGTTTATTCCTAGGTATCTTATAGTTTTGGGTGCAATTGTAAATGGGATTGACTCTTTAATTTCTCTTTCTTCTGTCTTGTTGTTGGTGTATAGAAATGCAACTGATTTCTGTGCATTGATTTTATATCCTGACACTTTACTGAATTCCTGTACAAGTTCTAGCAGTTTTGGAGTGGAGTCTTTTGGGTTTTCCACATATAGTATCATATCATCTGTGAAGAGTGATAGTTTGACTTCTTCTTTGCCGATATGGATGCCTTTAATTTCTTAATTGTTGTTGTCTGATTGCTGAGGCTAGGACTTCTAGTACTATGTTGAATAGCAGTGGTGATAATGGACATCCCTGCCGTGTTCCTGACCTTAGTGGAAAAGCTTTCAGTTTTTCTCCATTGAGAATGATATTTGCGGTGGGTTTTTCATAGATGGCTTTGATAATATTGAGGTATGTGCCCTCTATCCCTACACTTTGAAGAGTTTTGATCAGGAAGGGATGCTGTACTTTGTCAAATGCTTTTTCAGCATCTATTGAGTGTATCATATGGTTCTTGTTCTTTCTTTTATTAATGTGTTCTATCACGTTGATTGATTTGCGGATGTTGAACCAACCCTGCAGCCCTGGAATAAATCCCACTTGATCGTGGTGAATAATCCTTTTAATGTACTGTTGAATCCTATTGGCTAGTATTTTGGTGAGAATTTTTGCATCTGTGTTCATCAAGGATATTGGTCTGTAGTTCTCTTTTTTGGTGGGATCCTTGTCTGGTTTTGGGATCAAGGTGATGCTGGCCTCATAAAATGAGTTTGGAAGTTTTCCTTCCATTTCTATTTTTTGGAACAGTTTCAGGAGAATAGGAATTAGTTCTTCTTTAAATGTTTGGTAGAATTCCCCTGGGAAGCCGTCTGGCCCTGGGCTTTTGTTTGTTTGGAGATTTTTTTATGACTGTTTCAATCTCCTTACTGGTTATGGGCCTGTTCAGGTTTTCTATTTCTTCCTGGTTCAGTTGTGGTTGTTTATATGTCTCTAGGAATGCATCCATTTCTTCCAGATTGTCAAATTTGTTGGCGTAGAGTTGCTCATAGTATGTTCTTATAATTGTCTGTATTTCTTTGGTGTTAGTTGTGATCTCTCCTCTTTCATTCATGATTTTATTTATTTGGGTCCTTTCTCTTTTCTTTTTGATGAGTCTGGCCAGGGGTTTATCAATCTTATTGATTCTTTCAAAGAACCAGCTCCTAGTTTCATTGATTTTTTCTATTGTTTTTTTGGTTTCTATTTCATTGATTTCTGCTCTGATCTTTATGATTTCTTCTCCTCTGCGTTTAGGGTTTCTTTCTTGTTCTTTGTCCAGCTTCTTTAGGTGGAGGGTTAGGTTGTGTACTTGAGACCTTTCTTGTTTCTTGAGAAAGGCTTGTACCGCTATGTATTTTCCTCTCAGGACTGCCTTTGCTGTGTCCCACAGATTTTGCAGTCAAATGCTCTACCATGTCCCACAGATTTTGAACCGTTGTGTTTTCATTATCATTTGTTTCCATGAATTTTTTCAATTCTTCTTTAGTTTCCTGGTTGACCCATTCATTCTTTAGAAGGATGCTGTTTAGTCTCCATGTATTTGGGTTCTTTCCAAATTTCCTCTTGTGATTGAGTTCTAGCTTCAGAGCGTTGTTGTCTGAAAATATGCAGGGAATGATCCTAATCTTTTGATACTGGTTGAGACCTGATTTGTGACCCAGGATGTGATCTATTCTGGAGATGGTTCCATGTGCACTAGAGAAGAATGTGTATTCTGTTGCTTGGGATGAAATGTTCTGAATATATCTGTGATGTCCATCTGGACCAGTGTGTCATTTAAGGCTTTTATTTCGTTGTTGATCTTTTTCTTGGATGATCTGTCCATTTCAGTGAGGGGAGTGTTAAAGTCCCCTACTATTATTGCATTATTATTGATGTGTTTCTTTGATTTTGTTATTAATTGGTTTATATAGTTGGCTGCTCCCATGTTAGGGGCATAGATATTTAACATTGTTAGATCTTCTTGTTGGACAGACCCTCTGAGTATGATATAGTGTCCTTCCTCATCTCTTATTATAGTCTTTGGCTTAAAATCTAATTAATCTGATATAAGGATTGCCACCCCAGCTTTCTTCCGATGCCCATTAGCATGGTAAATTTTTTTCCACCCCCTCACTTTAAATCTGGAGGTGTCTTTGCGTCTAAAATGAGTTTCTTATAGGCAACATACTGATGGGTTTTGTTTTTTTATCCATTCTGATACCCTGTGTCTTTTGATTGGGGCATTTAGCCCATTAACATTCAGGGTAACTATTGAGGGATATGAATTTAGTGCCATTATTAGCCTGTAAGGTGACTGTTACTGTATATTGTCTCTGTATCTTTCTGATCTACTACTTTTGGGCTCTCTCTTTGCTTAGAGGACCCCTTTCAATATTTCCTGTAGAGCTGGTTTGGTGTTTGCAAATTCTTTCAGTTTTTGTTTGTCCTGGAAGCTTTTTAGCTCTCCTTCTATTCTCAATGATAGCCTAGCTGGATAGAGTATTCTTGGCTGCATGTTTTTCTCGTTTAGTGTTCTGAATATATCGTGCCAGCTCTTTCTGGCCTGCCAGGTCTCTGTGGATAAGTCTGCTGCCAATCTAATATTTTTACCATTGTATGTTACAGACTTCTTTTCCCGGGCTGCTTTCAGGATTTTCTCTTTGTCACTAAGACTTGTAAATTTTACTATTAGGTGACGGGGTGTGGACCTATTCTTGTTGACTTTGAGGGGGGTTTTCTGCACCTCCTGGATTTTGATGCTTGTTCCCTTTGCCATATTAGGGAAATTCTCTCCAATAATTCTCTCCATAGATCTTCTGCTCCCCTCTCTCTTTCTTCTTCTTCTGGAATCCCAATTATTCTAATGTTGTTTTGTCTTATGGTGTCACTTCTCTCTCGAATTCTCCCCTCATGGTCCAGTAGCTGTTTGTCCCTCTTTTGCTTGGCTTCTTTATTCTCTGGCATTTGGTCTTCTATATCACTAATTCTTTCTTCTGCCTCATTTATCCTAGCAGTGAGAGCCTCCATTTTTTTTTTTAAGATTTTATTTATTCATTTGACAGAGAGAAATCACAATTAGGCAGAGAGGCAGGCAGAGAGAGAGGAGGAAGCAGGCTCCCTGCTGAGCAGAGAGCCCGATGCGAGACTCGATCCCAGGACCCTGAGATCATGACCCGAGCCGAAGGCAGCGGCTTAACCCACTGAGCCACCCAGGTGCCCCGAGAGCCTCCATTTTTGATTGCACCTCAGTAATAGCTTTTTTGATTTCAACTTGGTTAGATTTTAGTTCTTTAATTTCTCCAGAAGGGGCTTTTATATCTCCAGAGAGGGTTTCTCTAATATCTTCCATACCTTTTTCGAGCCTGGGTAGAATGTTCAGAATCGTCATTCTGAACTCTTGATCTGACATATTGCCAATGTCTGTGTTGATTAGGTCCCTAGCCTTCGGTACTGCCTCTTGTTCTTTTGTTTGTGGTGATTTTTTCCGCCTTGTCATTTTGTCCAGATAAGAGGATATGAAGGATCAAATAAAATACTAAAAGGGTGGCAAAGACCCCAGAAAAATGTGCTGTAACCAAATCAGAAGAGACCCCAAATTGTGGGGGGGAGAAAGGGGATAAAAAGAGGTTCAGAAAAAAAAAGAAAAAATTTAAAACATAAAACAAATAAAGAAAAAAATATATATATTTAGATAAAGTAGTCAAAAAACATTAAAAAAGAAAAGGGTAAAAGTTTTAAAAAATTTAGCAGAAGAAGAAAAAAGAAAGAAAAAAATTGAAAAAAGAAAAAAAAAATCGAATTAACCGCAAGACTAAAGAATCATGGGGAGAAAGCCATGAGTTCCGTGCTTTGCTTTCTCCTCCTCTGGAATTGCTCTGCTGTCTTAGGAATTGAACCTGCTTTCCTTGATAGATGAACTTGTCCTGGATGGTATTTTGTTGATCTTCTGGGGGAGGGGCCTGTTGTAGTGACTCTCAAGTGTCTTTGCCCGAGGCGGAACTGTACCGCCCTTACCGGGGGCCGGATTATAATCCGCTCGGGTTCGCTTTTGGGAGCTTCTGTTCCCTGAACGCTTTCCGTAGAGTTCCGGAGGACGGGAATGAAAATGGCGGCCTCCTAGTCTCCGGCCCGGAGGAGCCGAGAGCCCGGGGCCCCACTCCTCAGTGCGCCCCCAGAGGACAGCACCCAATCACTCCCGTATCCCCAGCCTCCAGCCGCACTCCGAGCTCACCCAGCCCGCGACCAGCTCAAGGTAACCCCGGGCTGAGAGTTTAGTCCTCGGCTCTGTCTGTGTAGCCGGCTTCTCCGTTCCAATACCTGCGAGCTCTACGACACTCTGACACCCCCGATCCTTCTGTGACCCTGCGGGACCTGGGGCCATGCTAACCCCGCGTGGGCTTCACCCTGGTTTAGCCTCTGGAGCAATGTCCCTCAGTGGAACAGACTTTTAAAAGTCCTGATTTTGTGCTCCGTTTCTCCGCCGCTTGCCAGGAGCCGGCCCCTCCCCCGCGGTCTATCTTCCCGTCGTTTTAGATTCACTTCTCTGCCAGTCCTACCTTTCAGAAAGTGGTTGATTTTCTGTTTCTAGAATTGCTGTTCTTCTTCTCTTCGATCTCCCGTTGGATTTGTAGGTGTTTGCAATGTTTAGATAAGCTATTGAGCTGATCTCCTGCTACCTGATGTAGTCTCAGCCTGCTACTTCTCCACCATCTTGACTCCTCCCCTATGTATTTATATTAAAAATAAATTGCACAATCTTTTTTTTAAAGAATGGACGACTATTTACTTCTCCCTCCAACTATCTGTCACCTTTGCTTTCGTTTTTACAGCCAAATTCGTGGTGGGCATCATCAACACTTGCCATCCTTCCCTTCATTTTTCAAGCCTTGCTTACGACCCCTTGACACTTGAATGTGCTCAGCCACCAAAGGTCAGTAATGCTGGCTAAATATATTTTACTCTCCTTTTTGGGAGCATGTCACACTATGGATCCCACTTCACACTTTCTTAAGACATCTTGGTTTCTGTTGCCCCAAAACCCATCTGGCTTACCTCCTGGTTCCCTCTCCTTCTTAATTTCCTGGGTGGGTGCCTCTCTTCCTTTGGCCACCCTCTAGATGTGGTGTTCTCAGTGTTCTGTCCTTGGCCCATTCCCCTCTCACATAGCATTGACTCTCACATTCTCATGCCTATTCCCTTGTCTTTAATGACTCCCAGCCATCTCAGTCCTGGGCCCAGATCTCTGCTCTCAACCTCACACTTGGAGACATCTCCACTTGGGCTTTCTGTCAGCTGTCTGTTAGGGGCTGAATTGTGTCCCTCTAAAATCCATATGTTGAAGTATTTCAAAATGTGACGATATTGGGAGATAGGCCTTCAAAGAAGTAATTAAGGTGAAATGAGGTCACTAGGGGGGAGCCAATCCACTCTGACTGGTGTTCTTATAAGAAGATATACTAGCTTCCAGCTCTAATGTCGGTGAGGATTTGGGATGCCTGGGTAGGGCATCCTTTTCTCCACAAGTCAAGCCAAGAAAGCAGAAGCTTTACAATAAAATCCGGGTAACATTATCAATTAAATTGTTTATGCTTTGAATAGTACTTTTTATTTTTTTAATATTTTAGAGCTATTTTAATAAAATGGCATCTTAAATTTTACAATGTAAAACCAGCGATAGTACGAACCTCACATCCATTTATTGTTACCACAGCAGCAAGGTCTTA
Organism: Meles meles; assembly: GCF_922984935.1. Classification (NCBI taxonomy): domain Eukaryota; kingdom Metazoa; phylum Chordata; class Mammalia; order Carnivora; family Mustelidae; genus Meles; species Meles meles. Next base: position 32,523,413 of record NC_060070.1, read on the forward strand.
AATCTTTTAAACTGCTTTTTTTTTTTTTTAAAGATTTGATTTAATTATTTGACAGACAGAGATCACTAGTAGGCAGAGAGAGAGAGGAGGAAGCAGGCTCCCTGCTGAGCAGAGAGCCCGATATGGGGCTCGATCACAGGACCCTGGGATCATGACCTGAGCTGAAGGCAGAGGCTTTAACCAACTGAGCCACCCAGGTGCCCCTTAAACTGCATTTTGAACCATGAAGTATGATACAAATTTTTTTCAAGTATCAATGAAATTTATAAAAGAATCCTATTCATTTTTTTATTCTCTTTATGTTGGCACTTGAAAAAGTTCTGTGCTAAAAGTAATCTCCCAGGATCCTCTGTCTTCTCCCCATTTCCATCCCCCTACCCCTCCCCCACAACTCTCCTGCCCCATGGCTTCCTCTGTCAGCTCCTAGCACTTAGACTAGGACCTCTCAGAAGGCATATCCATTCCTGTCTCTTCTAATTGCTCCTCTTGAGTCTTGATTCGTTTTCTCTCCATGTCTGATTCTGCTGCACCAACCCTTTTATCTGTATGTCTGGTGTTCAGACTCATCAAGAACTGTGACTTGATTGGGCTGGTTAGGAACCATTGAACATGGAGTGTGTATGGGGGGGGGAGTTCCTTTTGGACAGAGTTTTTGGTCCTTTTCAGAAGCTGGTGGTCTAGACCACTTTTATTTATTTTTTATTTTTTTATTGTTTTATTTAAATTCAATTAAATAACATGTAGCATATCATTAGTTTCAGATGTAGAGTTCAATTGATCTAGACCACTTTTAAAAAAAATTATTTATTTATTTGACAGGCAGAGATCACAAGTAGGCAGAAAGACAGTCAGAGAGGGGGAAGCAGGCTCCACGCCAAGCAGAGAGCCTGATGTGGGGCCCGATCCCAGGACCCCGGGACCACAACCCGAGCCAAAGGCAGAGGCCCCAACCCACTGAGCCACCCAGGCACCCCTGATCTAGACCACTTTTAATCAAAGTATGGTTTCGTTTTACCAGGAAGCTTGTTAGAAATGCAGAATTTCAGACCTCACACCAGAACTACTGAGTTAGAATTTGTATGTTAAAAAGATCCCAGGTGATTCATATGCAAACGAATGTTTGAGAAGAACTGATCTAATTGTATCTTATTTGGTCATCATGGCAGAGCTGCAGCTGAAACACAAGTTTGGGAAGCACTGATTTCCTTGTCCCTTGTCATATCATTGTTGGGGCCGGACAGGAAGGGAAACTCTTCACGATGGCAGATACCCCAAAATGGCCGAGGTTCCCGTCATCACCTCCTCTTGGGACGCCAATGGATCAATGACCTGCTGACAGCTCGACGCAGGCCCCTACACCTCTCCTTTTGGACTTCCCCAACCGAACCCAATACCCCTCAAACCCCAGAAAAGGAAGTAACTCTGACTGGTCAGATTACAATCCTTCCTTTGCATAGAGGAAGTAACTCTGACTGGTCGGATTACAATCCTTCCTTTGCATAGAGGAAGTAACTCTGACTGGTCGGATTACAATCCTTCCTTTGCATATGAGCCGACCAATAGGAAATAGTTCTGCTTTTCAACTTTATGTAAACCCCTTCCACCTTGTCTTGCACGCGACTTCCCCGACTCACTGCCCTCCTGTGAGTCGTGGAACCTCGGCCGAGGGTGCCCACAATAAAGATCTGTTCTCGAACCCTCGCTTGTCTTGGCGGTCTCATTTCCATTTAGTTACTGAGAAACCTGACAATCATCATAGCTAGGGATAAATAGGCATAGCAGTATTAGCATAAGGAACTGTCTGAACCCACCTTTCTCCAGAGGTGACGGTATAAGTGGTACGTATTTGAGGCTTGATAGCCTTGGGATTTAGCCATTGTTCAGAATAGAATGGTGTAAAGACGGAATACCATGGACAGCGTTCCAGCCTTGGTGCATGAGCCATACTGTAGATGGTGGGAAGCTCAAAGAGCTGTTGGTGTAAGACACGGTGGGTTTGAATCCTGCTCTGGCAATTGAACTTGTTAACTTACCTTCCTTAGCTTCACCTTCCTCATTTGTAAATGGGATGGCAATACTTATCTACCACAGGTTGTTTTGAAGCATTATTGAAAAAAATATCACCAGACAGGCAGGTCTCCTGTACAATAAATATTAGTCCCTTCCCTTTTCTTGTCTGTAAAACCTCAATTAGAGTTAATAAATAAATCAATAAATAATAAATCAATAATTAATAAATCTTGCAAAAGGCAAGCAACAAGATCCCTCTAGCTTGGGGCTAATGCCCATGGTTATGACACCAAAGCTGTCAGGATTGGTGGCAGCGGTGGACATCGGACACCCATAGTCTTCATACCATTTCAATAGTTGAAGGAGACCTGGGAGGGGAGCTGGAGGGCAGAAATACTTAGCTCCCTACACCTTCACCCTGCAAGGCAGGGGTCCTGCACAGCCACTGGAGGTTCAATCTGGGCTCTGGCTCTACACACAGGATGCTGAGGAGCCATGCTTGGAAGAGTCAGTTGTTGACCCAGTTCTGTTTGGTTCCCCTCTGGCTGCTAATTACACCGCCACCATCCTCTGGAGCTGAGCCCCTGCCTCTGAGCCTTACTTAGTCTTCCTTCTCTTTGTGGCTGGATTGCATCCCTTTGTGGAGCAGCGTGGCCGTGTAGGGCTCACCTGATCTTGCATAAAGGTTGATTAAGGCTGCTGTGCCTTTGCAACTGGAGCTGCTTGTCTTGTTTGCTATAGCTTTGCTCTGACATGCTCATACCAAACTTTTGTCTACTTCTTATGTCTACTGACTCCTCAGAGATTACTCTGCTTCCTTTCACCTTTATACAAGCTGACTTTTTTTTTTTTAAAGATTTTATTTATTTATTTGACAGAGATCACAAGTAGGCAGAGAGGCAGGCAGAGGAAGAGGAAGGGAAGCAGGCTCCTTTGCTGAACAGAGAGCCCAATATGGGGCTCGATCCCAGGACCCTGGGATCATGACCTGAGCCAAAGGCAGAGGCTTTAACCGACTGAGCCATGCAGGCACCCCCAAGCTGACTTTTATTACTCTTTCTTCCATGCCACAGGTCTAAAGGCTAAATTTTAATCTGCATCAGATTAGGATTATAGTTTAGTTTATTTCATTAAATTTTCTTTTACATGGGCATCTAAAAGATGTTCGCTTCAGCACATCTCTGGAAACTTAAACCACATCTGAACTAAAGACCAAGTATGCTCAAAGATGATCTGCTGGGATGAGGAAGCAGCAGTTGGCTGGGCTTCATGAGTGGGTGGGGCAGGTCCACCTGCCAGAGGAGAGCGGTGAGTGTGACATGCAGCCAGTGGCTCTCTGGGATCAAAACATTCAATTCATCTGGTTTCTAACTTGTTTCTTGGACATCGAGTTTGCCGGTATTGATTCTCCCTTTTGCCTTCCATATTGCTTCACTGCAGGTAATTTATGCTCATCCTCATGACTGAACCTGGACTCTCAGGAAAATTATTCAGTACCAAATAACAAATGGTCACTCTTTAAATACTGGCTCAACACTTAATGAGAGCAAAGGCTTAGTGCTATGTGGCACAGAAGAAGAAGGAAGAAGAAGGAAGAAGAATCGCTGGTGCAGAGCTCCTTGTCCCATCTCTGCACAGAGCATTTCTTTTTCTTTCTTTCCTTTTTTTTTTAAAGGTCATTTATTTAAAAAATAAAATTTTTAAAATAAAAAGTAAAGTTCATTCAAGCAATCACTACACCCAAGGTGGGGATCAAACTCACCAACTAGAGATCAAGAGCCACATGCTCTAGCCACTGAGCCAGCCAGGGATGCCAGCCCCAAGCATCTCTGTTCTGATCCCAAACTTGCGTACTCTGCTTCCTGAGACTAAGGCCCGGAAGCCTTCTGGTCCTGCTCCCTGGAAGAATCTGGTGATGGCCTGTCACTCCAACAGGCCCTTGGGTTCCATTCCTCGCCACCGGCTCATGGGAATTTCTTTTCCAAGCACACACACTACTTCTCCCAGACAGGTCACTTGTGCCGACGCAGTGGTGAATGGGACCCCGCAAGTGCGGGTGCGTGGCTAGTTCCTTCCGTATCTCCCTCATGCTGGCAAAAAGCCCACAGTTTAGGGCCTTGACAGCATTCACTGGGGTTCTAAGGCGCTGGGGTGGTAGCGGAAGTAGAAAAGGAGTTCTCCTTCAACCCAGGGTCGCCTTCTTCACGCAAAAGCCGAGTGGGTTCCTATACCTATCCTTTCACCTTTCGAGTGATAGATAAATCCCCTACTTGATTTTTTTTTTCCCAGTTCCTTCTAACAACTTTAAGCTATTCATGCTCTTGCTAAAATTCGTGTGTGTATCCTAGGGCGCCTGGGTGGCTCAGTGGGTTGGGCCGCTGCCTTCGGCTCAGGTCGTGATCTCAGGGTCCTGGGATCGAGTCCCGCATCGGGCTCTCTGCTCGGCGGAGAGCCTGCTTCCCTTCCTCTCTCTCTGCCTGCCTCTCTTGTGATTTCTCTCTGTCAAATAAATAAAATAAACAAAATCTTAAAAAAAAATTCGTGTGTGTATCCTAAAACTATGAAACATGGCCCTATTGTTTGGACTTACCAGCTTTTCAAAATGAAATTAACAAAATGAAGTTAAAGGGAAAAAATTGAACACACACAGGCGCGCGCGCGCACACACACAGACACACACACGTTTGCCAGATTTTTTGCATCGAAAAGAAAAGGAAAACAAACCCCAACACCCCATATCTACGAGTTCCCCGATAATGATTTCAAACGGGAAAGACTCGAGCTGGTCTGTCAGAGGGGAACTCTCTCTAGAGCACATTTTTGTTGTTATTCGTCAAACCAGACATCTCCCCGTGAGCACACGGCCAAGACCCAGGTAACTGTGTACTGTAACAAGAGTGTTTTTATAAATTATGCAAATCCACAGCGCTTTCCCGCTGGCCAGAACTATCTAATTGCCGACCTTAATCCGGGCTCTGGTTCCCAGCCCCCGCCGGGCGGCGTTTCCAGCCTGCCACTCGCCGCGGCCTCAGGTGAGCTCCGCGCGCTCCGCGCTCCCAGGCCTGCGGGAGGGGCTGGAGCGACAGCAGAGGGCGGGCCGGGGCTCGGGGCGGGGTGGCGGGGGAGAAGGAGATCCGGGCCCTGACTGCGGCTTCCTCCCGGTGGAGCCGCATTTCCAGGCACCTCCGCAGCCCTAGCCCTAGCGCGCCGAGCCGTTCCCGGCCGTGCCGCCTGGAGGCGCGGAGCCCGCGGGGCGCAAGCAGCCTCGCAGCTCCGGCCCGGGCGGAGGCCGCCGGACCGCGGAGATGCGGGGCGGGGGCAGGGCGCGGGGTAGGTGACTTTATCCCGCCTCTGTTTCCCTGCCCCGGGGAGCAATGACATCACGCGGCCTTCTCCAGGCGCCGACACAAAGAGCGGCGCGGAGAGGCCGCCGCGGGGGGAGACGGCGGCCGCCGCTGCCGCCGCCCCGGGCCCTGGGGCCCCGCCGGCCAGGCCCACCGCCCGCGGCCCGCGCCCTTCCTGCTCCTCCTCCGCTGCCGCCGCCGCCGCCACCGCCTCCTCGGTCGCCGCCACCCGCGCCGCCCGCGTTCGCGGCGCGCCGTTGAGCCCGCGCCGGGCCCCTCCGGCCCCCTTCCCATGCGGGCGGCGCGGGCCCTGGGAGGGGCGCCCGCAGCCAGCCGCGCAGCATGCACTGGGGGGTTGGCTTTGCCTCGTCCAGGCCGTGCGTGGTGGATCTGAGCTGGAACCAGAGCGTCTCCTTCTTCGGCTGGTGGGCCGGGTCCGAGGAGCCCTTCTCCTTTTATGGGGACATCATCGCTTTCCCTTTGCAGGATTACGGTGGGATCATGGCAGGGCTGGGCTCCGATCCCTGGTGGAAGAAAACACTTTACTTGACCGGGGGAGCTTTGCTGGCCGCAGCTGCGTATCTGCTCCACGAACTCCTGGTCATTAGGTGAGCCGGAGAGAGGGCCCCGAGCAGGGGCGCCGAGTGGGGCACCTGGCCAGGGCAGGGCTGGCGCGAGGGGGGACCCTGCCAGCCTCTCGGTCACGCCGCACAAATGCCCAAGAATCCTGTCCTTACCTTTCCCTAGAGGCAGTCCGTGGTCACCCGGCCTGAGGGGCAGTTTCGAGTTGACAGGAGAATTAAACTGGTTGTGGGAGGGGAAAACATTTATCTCGCAGTCCTTTGGTGCTAAAAAGCAAAAATTCTCTGGGATGTTGTGGAGCAAAATGGTCTATTAGGAAATGCCCTTAGTAAGATCCAAGTGCAATGTTTGCAACAATAGAATGAGGCCTGGTGGAGATACTAAGTTACACTTTTAGGGAATGCTTTATTTGTTTATAGGTAATAATGATGCTGGAATATTAACCACTAACCTTACCTTTTACTTAAAGGTTAGTTCTCCACTATCCCTCCCCAAATTTCAACATCATTAAAAAGCTGGAATTGCAAAAGCTCCAGAGCCCTTTGGGTCCCTGTTAAGGGGCATGGCCAAGTAGAGGGGTGTGCGTTTTGGTGCAGCCCTTAACCTGGTTATGGGCTGCTCAGGTATTTCAAGCTAAGCACCATCGCGGGGGATTTCGATGTCATTGTTGTGTGAGCAGTAGGAGATCCGAGGACAGGACTAGCACATGGGCGTGTTTGACAAGAACACGGGAGTCACCCAGTGCCGTAAACAGTTGCATAGCCTGCCTGCCGCAGAATGTTTACAGGACTGATTTGGAAATGCCAGAAAATGGAGGCCCCTACTGTTGGTACATCCAGAAGGACAGGAGATCTTTGTCTGAGTAGGACAATACCAAAGGCTCCTGGGGTGGTCCTTTGGCTCATTGACAACATCAATGTATGGTTAAAATCTCCATGCGTTGGAGTCCTCTGTCCCTGGGAGATGACCAGAAGCGGGCAGTTTTCAATAGCTCAGAATATCCCTGTTGACCAGTATTTTTAAAGTAGTGACAAATGTGTTCACACTGCCTTTTTCCAGGGGGAAATCTTACACAATAGCTTGTAAACAAAGACCCTGATCGGTGACCTTTAACAGGTCTACAGGGATTCCAGGAGATTGTGACAGGCTAACTTAGATATTTTGAATATTTCTAATCTCGGAGAGGGTGGGAAATCATTTAGGTCTGAGGAAATGTACTGGCTTTCACTATTATTTAGCCATAATTGAGAAGTTTTATTTTAACCTTATTATGTACTGTGAATTCTCTCACTTAGCAGGTGCCTTGAATCATCTAGTTGAACCAAGTAAAGATTTTTGAAGTGAGTTTCAGGTGCATTTCCCTAGATTATTTCCTGTTTTTGCTAGTTTTAGAACTCGATTTCGAGTTAGATTTCAAGCTGTATGAAAATACCCAAAACATTTGTGCAGTACGTTAAATGGTAACCCAGCTGTTTCTCAATTATATTCCAGTCCAGAACCTTTTCAGGATCCAGAACCTTGTGGCTTCTCACCGGTTTAACACTTTGTGGAGGGAGTGAAGGCACGCAGCTTCATAGGACCAACTCTAAACCTTGCTTAAATGACCTTGCAGAAATAGCAAGGAGCCCAGAGCTCATCCTGGGAACAGGCCACACCCTGGCAGGTGTGGTCTTTAGACACAGAAGAGCCTTCTGCTCACAGATGTGTCCTTCACTCTTAGCAGATTACTTGGATAAGTAATCTTGGATTACGTGGACTGAGACTTTTTAATCTTTGTTATATTCACTTTTCGTTTCTTGGCAGATGTCTAAAGCCTGGGTAGGAAATGTGTTATAGTGGAAATGTGTTATAGTGGAGGAGAAAGTCCTGTTATAATGCAAATAATAAAAATGGCCACCCATTTTTGATCCCTTAATAGGGACTTTACTTGGATTTATCCCTCTCAGCTGTGGCTGGATGCTTGGTTGCCAATTCATAGTTAAGGCAATTACAGCGGAGGGAGAGAGAGAGGTAAAACCACTTGCCCAAGATCACACAGCAGGAGTAGTAGGATCCAGACTTGGGAATGTGTGTGTGTGGAGTCTGCACTTTGTCCCGCCGCCTCCTAGAAAGTACCAAAGACGACATAAGCCCAGCTGGGGAGAGAAGAAGAAAAACGTAAAGAATTGAGGTATGGCCCAAGGAAGACATACCCAAAGAATTGGGGTATGGCCTGTGGTAGGGACTGGAGTTTTTGACAGCATCTAGGGGCACAGAAAGACAGGGGGGAAAGACTGAGCAAGGTCTGGGACTGCCAGTCAGAGGTGACATGACAGAATTCCACTTAGGGCAAAATCTCACTGTCAGTTGTCTCCATAGTTTAGGCAAGACAAAACAGTCCAGAATCTGCAGGTTGGAAGACACATCTTGAAATGAACACAGTGTCTGAGGTCACGGACAATGGTAAAGTCGTTACCACTCGACTTGGATTTTCTGCCGGAGAGACTTAACCTGAGTGTGTGGCCGTGTGTCTAGCGTGTAAAGTTGACTGGTGAGAAGTACTTAGGAAGTTGCATTAAGGAGTATAACCCAAGGAAGTATTTTGGATTCTATGCCTGCTTTTCCCACGGCAGTATTTTTAACCAAATACTGTCTCGGCCCTCTACTTTACCTCCCCTGAATGGCGACAGCGTAGCAGCTATCTTAAAGTCAATCCATTTGAGAATGTGTTGTTTGTAAACTGAACCACTAAATAATGATTGTGTTGTTGGTACCTCTTTTGCACTTTCGGCTGTAGGGCTCAGCCTGTCCTAGAGAACTTAGGGAATGAGAGCAGCCCCCAGGTCAACCAACATCTGACCTCCATAGACTAACAGCTCGTCAGTGGCACACAGAGGCACAGTTCCCCCAAGATATCCTTCAAGATGGGAGGAGGGGCCAGTCTTGCGGCTCCGTACATGTTCTCTTCTGTAACCCTCATTATAAAGCGACTTTGGGAGGTACAGCTGTCCAGGTATTTAAAAAAATAACCTGCTCCTCTGATCCTAAGTCAGGAAGTAGTTTCTGATGTGAACCCAGAGGGGGTTCACATTCACTTCACTTTTAACCAGGTAACCTTGGAGTTGAGAATAAACTTCTTGGCTCCTTGGTTTTCTCATCTGTAAAATGGGTTAATAATAGCAGCCTGCCTTACGGAGTTGATTGAGTTAGCACGTGTGAACTGCTTAGAACAATTTGACATGTAAGTGAGCATTTAATAGAAGTTGGCCATCATTGGCTATTAAAACTTCCGTAGGAAAGTTCCAGGCTTGAGTGACCCAAGTCAAACCGGCTGTTTTGATAGAATTAATTGGGAAATTGCCCATTTCAGTGTCATTGAAGGGCTTAAGAGCTTGGGATCTGGAGCTGCTCATGGCCAGATGTTAGAGTGATGTTCTTTGGACAGATTATTGAGCCTCTCTGAGCTTCAGTTTCCTTATCTGCTGTGTAATATAATATACACTAAATTTAAACTATAACAAATCCACTCTATGGTATTACTTCAGAGTGAAATAAGTTAGTATGCATCATGTATGCAAAGTCATTGGCCCATGCTTGTCACATCCGTTCTTATTATGATATGACGGCCAAGTTAACCATTAGAACGAGATGTTTCTGGCCAGTGGAGCAGAAGATTTTATATTTATCTCCTCACTTTCCAGTTCTTAAATTTTTGCCTAGCAGAAAATACCACTCTGTGACTTGAATTATTTGACTGGACAAATCAGTTAATTGTCAAATGTAGTTTGTGCTCTTTGGGAACAGTTTAAGAGGCTTCTTGATTTTAATATCTGACCTCCCCAACATTTCATCTAAATGAAAGTCTTCATTTTATATAGCACATTTTGCCAGAAAACAGCAAATATTTTATTCTTTTGACTTGAGCAGTGTTTTCCAAGTGAGTCATTCTGAGCTCTTTGAGTGGAATGGGCACTCTGGTCGTGAACTTCTCTGGAAAAGTTGGTTTTACTGAAGGCAGATGCTGCAGGGGGTGAGCTCTGGGGGCTGACAATGCAAAGAGCTTGCCCTTGCTTGGGGGGAAGTCGGTACGGGATTAAACTGGGAGTGATGTGAGGAGCCAGAGGCTCAGGAAAGGTGGGGAAGAGTGAGGTCTATGTGACCCAGAAGTGGTTGGGCCAAGCGAAAGGTGGGGAGTTGTAGATGGTTCCTGAGGGTGGGGTAGGAGCGAAGCTGTGGGGGATGGTGAGATAGTGTCTTTTAAGGGGATAAGACCGTATCTCTGTGCATGAGGATGGATTCTACCACTCTTACAGGATGCTTGGGAGCTCCACAGATGTTTACAGATTTTTAAAATTTAATCATGCTCCCTGATGCATAATTGGTAGTGCCCTCACTTTCTGTGGGTAAGAAGAAGAGAGGCCTACGGTAACATGGCCAGTAGGAAGCAGGGCTTGGATTTGACCCGTGTCCACACTTAGAATCTAGCATTTTTCTCTATTTTCTCTATTATACAGTGCCCATTGCAAAGCCGTACCAGGGAAATCCTCCCACCCAAAAATGTAGCCAAGGGAAAGCTAGGTGTGTGTCTGAGACAGAAGAAAGGGAAGAGGCAGGGATATGAAGTTATGTACTGTGTGCTGGGAAGCTAGAGAAGATGAGAGAGAGCCCAGAAACTGGCTTTCTTGGTATTACACAGGTGAAAGGCCAGGCGAGGGCACACATAGTTTGGAAGGGGGGCCAGATTCAGGGTCTCAGATTCCCCGCAGACTGGGTTCCTGGCAGAGTAAACTTGTGCTGCTATTCCTGGGTTTTAGGGACAGTTTCATGGTACAGTCCAGGGGTCAAGAACATAGACTCTGCTTGCCTCAATCAGTCCCCGGTCTGCCGTTTACTAGCAAAGGGACCTTGGGCAGGGTAATCCTCTGTGCCTCAGTTTCTTCATCTATCACACATGGATAACAGTCATGGCTCCCTCAAAGTTATTATGAAGATTCAATGAAATGATACCTGTGAATCCCTTAGAACAATGCCTGATGCCCAGGAGGCACACACTGTCATGTTTATCCCCTCAGTTTGTGCCCAGCGGCTAAGCATAGCCCACAGAGAAGAGGTGGGCACTCTTCCTGCCCCGTGGGCTGTAGTTAGCCGAAGGAGGTTGATACGCAACTACTCTCTAAGCCCTTGGGGTCGCCGTGATCGCTTGTAAGTTTCTCTCGTGTTTTGGCCAAGCTTCCACTCTGCTTCTTGGTGAGGTGAGCCCTGGTGACAAACAGATCTACGTGTTCATGGAGGAACCACAATCCACCGGGTGCCTCCAGGGAACTCAGGGCATTGAATGTACAACACGTGGTTTGTTCTTTATTTCTGTTTTGGTTTTGGCAGGAAACAGCAAGAGATTGACTCCAAAGATGCTATTATTTTGCATCAGTTTGCAAGACCTAACAATGGTGTCCCCAGTTTGTCTCCTTTCTGTTTGAAAATGGAAACTTACTTAAGGATGGCTGACTTACCCTACCAGGTACTTGTGTATGAACGGGTCTCACAGTCACGACAGGAACATCAGAGGGGTGGTCCTCATCTCACATGGTGGGAAGGGCTTGCTCTCGGTGCCGGAGGGGTGGGTATGAAATTAGCACTGCCTGCTTCTTAGCAGCTGCTTCCGAGAGACTGGGTTATAAGGTCTGTTGATGTTCACACCCGGGTTAATGGGGGATCCAAAGGGTTTGGATTTCTGTAGATTTCAGGGTCATGGTATTTTTTTTCCTGACGTGCAATAGGCCTTGGTTAAGCTTGGTAAGGCCTCCTGGGCAGTGGTTAATTAAGGTGGGTGTACCATTGCTGTACATGTTTTTTCCTTGAGATTTCTGTTTGACAGCATTATATTTTGTCTCTCGTGAGTCCTGGGGGGGCAGAGCACCTGGCAGGCCACCAGGGAGATAATGAGATAGCTGTAGATTTTGGGAGAGCATGTCCACAGTGCTCCACCTTCCGTTTGGGTGACTTTCAGGGAAACATTTGCTCATTTCAGCATCAGAGAATGAACATGGGAATGTATTTAATGGTATCCATTTCTCTGTGAGTTGTGTCTCACAAATTTGGCAAGTTGTGTTTTCATTGTTACTCAGTTCTAAGTATTTTTACAAAAAATTTTCCCATCTCTTTTTCTTTTTCATGTAATATCCAGCTATACGCATGTTTTTTAAGCTTTGAATTTTGTCATTTTTTTTAAAGATTTTATTTATTTATTTGACAGACAGAGATCACAAGCAGGCAGAGAGGCAGGCAGAGAGAGAGAGGAGAAAGCAGGCTTCCCTCGGAGCAGAGAGCCGGATGTGGGGCTCGATCCCAGGACCCTGGGATCATGACCTGAGCTGAAGGCAGAGGCTTTAACCCACTGAGTCACCCAGGTGCCCTGTCATTGTTTTTTAATTATGTGATCAGAACAGATAGTCTCTCTGATTCCTTGAAATTTACAGAGGCTTCGCCTAGTGTGGCTAGTTTTTATGAATGTGGAAGATCATCCCATGTTCTCCGTTTAGGCGAAGAGCTCTCTAGATTTACTTACTTGAGTATTTGTTCAGTGGATTATTTAGATCTTGGACATCTCTGCATATTTTCTGTTTGCCTGTTCTAGTATTTCTTAAAGGAGTGGATTAAAATATCTACCGGTATTTATTGATTTCTCTTTTCTTCCTGCCATCGTCTGGGTTCTTGCTTTGTGTAAGAGATCATATGGTTAGGTACAAGCAATGTGAAAGATCACATTAGTATGCTTTTGCTACTCTTCCCAGTATATGCGGAACCTGGCTATGTCTCCTGCTTCTTTTTTTACCTCTTGAATTTTATATCATCAAATATTGAGACTGGTTCTCCAGCTCTCTTCTGGTTCGTATTTGCTTGGGATGCCCTTCTCCATCCTCTTTCTCTATTTTTTTTTGAATTTGTCTTTCATAGACAGTGTATTACTTGTAGCCGATCTAAGAGTCCTTGATTGGTGCATTTTATTCATTTATACTTGTAGTTATTGTTTAACTATGAGATATCTCTAACATCTTTCTCCCTCCCTCCCTCTTTCCTTTCCCTCCCTCCCTCCCTCTTTCTTTGTTCCTTCCTTCCTTCCTTTCTGACGTCTTACTTAGTGTTTTTTTCCTTTTATACTTGGCTTTTTAAATTTTTTTCTTGTTTTTTGCATTCTAGTGGGTAGATAAGAAGAAACTTTCTTATCACTTAGAACAAATTCTATTTTTGTTCTCGTGGCAGTTGCGCCTAAGATCCAAATTTGAGTTTATTTATCCCTATTATCGTTTCTCAAGTGCAGGTTGGTCCTCTGATGATACAAGGATCGTACAGTTCATGTGAACTTTGTGTTTCTCTTTTCCAAGCCCTGATCCCAAGCGTGTTGTTGTTGTCTAATGTTTTAATTCTGGAATTTTGGAAATCCTTTCCTTTTTTCCTGGTTCTTTCCTAGGCAACAGGGCTTACTAAGTCTGACTAGCCTTATTTCCCATGTATCTTCTCCTCTGGGATTATTTATACTCTTATTTGAGCACTTGGTGCGTGTTTTCAGATTGAGCCTTTGTGCAGCAAACCGCCAGTGGCTTTGCACGCTTGATGATGCCTGTATTTCTCCCTCACGTTTGAAATGTCTACGTTCCAAGTTCTTTGCCTTCAGGGCTTTAAAAATATTGCTCCCTTGTCTTTCTGCATTGGTATTGCTACTGAAAGACCTGATGTTTTTCTCTCTTTCTCTCTGGAAGCTTTTAGAATTTGAACTTAATCTCAGTAACTTACATTTCACTAATATGTGCCTTGGTGTGGGTTTATATATATCTTGTTCGGTCCTTTCTAAACTTGTTGTATAAAGTCTCGAATCTTTTTTCAATTCTGGGGAATTATTGATTTTCTTCAAATACTTCCTTTTCTTTTTGATTTGTTTTAGCCTTCTTCTTTCTTGTCCCCTATTATCCGGATACCGAAATCTCTGCTTTTATTTTCTCTATCTCTGAATATATTCCTTTATCTTTTCTTCTTTCTTCTGGATGGCTTTCTCTTCCTGATATTCCATTGCCTCTCTCTGTTCTCTTCTTGCGTCTATCGTACTGCTTATCTGTTGTGCTCAACGTCTTATTTTTCTCCTTCATATTTCCCCTGGTTTGTATTACAGTTTCTTCTTTTATACTTTAGAGGATTTCTGTTATGCTAATTAAAATCGGTCTGATCCTGAGATCCTGCTTCACGGTGCAGAATGTCCGATGCTCTTCTGTGACAGCAGTTGTGTGTGTTCTTTGTCGGCTTTGGTTTGAGATTCCCTTTTTGCCAGAGATGTCCGCTCTCCTGCCTGGGGATTTGTGTGGGGCAAGGGCCAGAGCTCAGGCTACAGGTTGTGTGCCTCTGAGGGGATGTAAGAAAAGTAAGAGGTGAGCCCCAGGCACCCCCAAAGCACTTTGGTCCTGCTGGTTTTCTGCCTTTCCTACAGGGAAGGTGGCTCACCCGTAAGCTCCGACAAAGTGGCAGCACTGGGAGGAGGGGTCTCCGTTGCAGGTAACAGAGCAGCTGGGCCAAGCTCTTGGCTGCTGGGATAATGTTAGCTCGGCAGCTCCCAATGCCCCCACCGACGCCCCCAAACCTAAGCTTTCTGAGCCAGTTTCTCTGCAGAGGAGGGTCGGGGTGGCAGGGACCCTCTTAAGGCAGTGCTGGGATGAGATAAGTGGCAGCTCCTTGGCTCAGCAAGTGCCATTACGGAGGCCCCACTGGGGAAGCAATGGAGAGACACCTAACTGGACTGCTGGACTGTGCGTGCAGTGCTCTGGGAGGGCACAGTCTGTCAGGGGACTGGAAGGAGGTTGCTTAAGACTGGGACCTGGAAGGCAAGGGCTGAGTCTAGAGAGAGGAACAGAGATCATTCAGGACTTTGTAAGCCAGGAGTAGAGCAGAAATCAGCACTGAGGACAGACAAAACTTGAAGCCTCTAGATGCAGTGGGTCAGATTTGAAAGATTGCTGTTGAGCTTGGCATTGGCAGCCAGCACAGGAACACACGTGTCACAGAGGGGCTCTGGTTGAAGGAAGAGGCCGGCTGTGCTATCCTTTCCCCTCTTGCCTTCAAGCCTGCAAGTGCTGATGGTTGTAACCCTGCCTGGACCAGCAGCCGGACTGCCTCCACCCCTGTTGCAGAGCAGCTGCTTTTAGTGAGTGTGACGGGGGCAGCAGGACACACGTCTCACCAGGAAGCCTGAAGCTAGTGCCGAGGCCGTCGAGGAGGTGGCCACCTACCCCTTGCAAAATTATTATTTCTTGTTAAGTATATATGTGTGTACTTTAAAAGAAAGGTGTAGGCGTGTTTTTCCTTCTGCGAGGTCTCTGTGGAAAATAAATGGAGGGGCAGAAATTTAGGGCAGAGAGCTCAGGGCAGAGATTTAGGCAAGAGAAAATGGTTCTGTGGTTTAGAAGGCTGTTCTGTGCCTGCCGTGGGTGCCTTGGGACCTGTGTGCCCTCAGTGAGGGGCGGGGTTGATGCAGGCGGTGCCTGGGAAGTGCTTGGTGGGGGTGGGGGAGGTGGGGGTATTAGGGGGGTGGGGGGTTGGGGGGACATCCCCTGTGCTCATTGGTACAGAGGCATTTTGTCAGAGATCCAGGGAGCTCTACACTCTGCCCCTTCTTTGCTCTGTGCCTTGAAAAAGAAAAGATTAAAATGTCATATTCCTAAGAGCACGACTTTATATTTGAAGCTTTTTTTTTTAATGTTTTAACCACAGAGAGACTGAAATAAATATTTAATGACCATTAGTAGAAACTCAAATGCTTTTTTTTTTTTAAACCTTGATCAATTGGTCACAGTTACTTATCTTTCCATCTTTTAAAAATCAGATTACACATATTGCTAGGTCAATTTCAAAAACTTTTCATTGTATAATAATTATAGATTTGTAGGAAGATACAGAAAAGGTACAAGGAAGTCCTGCAGATATGGTTAATTTTTTTTTCCAAAATGAAAATAGCTTTACCTTTTTTTTCCCGATTACATAGAGATGACATATGGTCCTTATAAGAATTTCAAGCAGTACAAGAGTGTGAATGAAAATCACCTCTCATCTTACTAGCTGGAGATCACCATCACTAAAACTTTTGGCCACCCTTCCATACATTTCTACAGACACACACACAAAGATGCCTACAGTGTTTGCCGTGACTGATTGTATAAGAAGCCTGTATTTCACACAGTAACTTTTTCTAATACGAGAAAGAAAAAGAAAGAAACTGACTCCTTTGGAACTCTTTGCTCTGGCTTTCAGCCCTAACTTTTTTTTTTTTTTAAAGATTTTATTTATTTATTTATGAGAGCAAGAGCAAGTATGAATGGGGGGCAGAGGAAGAGGGAGAGGCAGGCTTTCTGGTGAGCAGGGATCCCGATGTAGGGCTCGATCCCAGGACCCCAGGATCATGACTTGGACTGAAGGCAGACGCCTAACACACTGAGCCACCCAGGCACCCCTAGCCTTAACTTTTGATTGTTCTATTTATTTGCTGATCTTGTCTGTACCCACCCTCCTTCTATCTTTTTTGCGTTGAAATTTTGTGTCTGTAAGCTACATACAAGTTAAAAGCCTAGCACTCTGAATACCTGTAAGCCTTTCACCTAGATTTACCAATTACTGCCTTTTTTGCTTTGTTTCTCTTTGTGTAAACCTTTGTGAACAACTTTTTATGAACCATTTGAAAGTAAGCTGCAGAAATCATGACACTTTACCCCTTAATACTTCAGTACGCATCTCCAAAAAATAAGGACATTTTTAAACTACAAAACTACAATACATAGTTGTAAAGGGAAGTACTCCGTTTTTTCCTTTCTATGAGGGAGAAAACCCAGTTTTCCTTACTGTGTGTTTCTTTCCTCTGAGTTTCCTTTCCTACTAACGTAAAGCACTTCACTGCTGACACTTCTGGTCACCAAATGTGTGGATGTCCCCCCCCCCCCCCCACACTGCCCCACACGCACACCAGGCAACTCTCTGTGACATGATCTGGGTGTCCTATAATTTAATTCAATTCTGACACTCTCTACCCAGAGACAGTGTCATAACCCACAGGTTAAGGGCTCAGTCCCACAGACTGTATCCTTCCCCCTCTACAGAATTCAGGGAAATACCCATGTTTACTAGTTTATTAAAAACATACGTTAAAAATACAAATGAGCAGCCAGATGCAGCAGTATGTAGGGTGAGGTCTGGGAGGCTCTGAGTGCGGAACTTCTGTTCTGTGGGGTTGGGGCCTGTCCCCCTCCCCATATGGATACATCTGCCCATCTGGAAGCTCTCTGAACCCCACACTTTTGGGATTTTATGGAGACTTCCTCACATCGGCGTGATCAAGTATTCAGTCCATTTCTAGCCCCTCTCCTCTCTCTGGAGGATGGGGTCGGGGGAAGGGCTGAACATTCCTGGCTGCTAATCCAGGTTTGATCTTTCTGGTGACCAGCCATCCAAGGAGCCCACCCAGAGTCACCTCATTAAGACAAAAGAAGCTCCCAGTGCTCTTATCACTTAGGAATTTTTATAAGGCTTTGAGGGGCTCTGTGTGGGGAACTGGAGGCAGAGACCAACATATGCATTTCTTCTTATTTCATAACAGGGGATGCCTGGATTTTTGGCTAATGTGTTATAATCCACAAAAGTTGCTCAAATGATCTCAAATGTAGTCATTGGAAGGTAGAACTTTCAAGATGGCTCCAGGGCCGCAGTGAATGTAACGGATGTATATTTAGTTGAAAAGTGAGGGACCATGAAGAGTGTAGCGAGTCAATGTCCCAAGACTTTGGGATTTCTTTTAAGGTCTCCATTTCAGAGTGATGATGACGATATTAATACTCATGATGAAGGCACTTGTCAGACATTCCATGTGCATTTTCTCACTTAATCCTACAACTATCGTTATCCCCATTCTGTAGACGAGGAAATTGAGGCCCAGGAAAGAGTAAGGGAGACCCAGGGAGGACCAGGATCACGCTGAATAAATGATGGAATAAGATTTTAAAACTCAAAGCCTATAGCTTTCTCGGCTACGCTGATAATATAGTGTAAGTGTAAATTATTCTCTCCTAGGGCAGACTTGCTGGGGGAAACTTCAGCTCAGAAAAAATAAAGAGGATTTTTCTTCTCACGAATTACTTCAGAAAACTACCCTCAGTGGGCCAGTCAGACTCGAACTGCTTAAATAAAACAGGCCAGGAGTTGTTGAATATATTTAAGGAAGTTAAGGAAAATTAAATATTATTTTTAAAAGATATGTTTTTATTTTAACAGTCATATAACCAGTTCTAAAAAATTGAAGTCATGGAAAGCTCATCTGCCCCTCATAGTCTTGC
Organism: Meles meles; assembly: GCF_922984935.1. Taxonomy (NCBI): domain Eukaryota; kingdom Metazoa; phylum Chordata; class Mammalia; order Carnivora; family Mustelidae; genus Meles; species Meles meles. The sequence goes on from NC_060070.1 coordinate 32,541,687, forward strand.
CAATTACTTTCAACATTTTTGTGCTTCTCTTTTAAATATTTTTTGAATTCATCTAATTTTTAATGATATATAATCATAGTTTCTCTAAAATGTTGTCTTCTACTTTTTTGTCCAGGAAGCAAAATACATTTTTTTCAGTTGATATTTTTTTATTTTTATTTTTATTGGAGTATAGTTGATAGACAATGTTATATTAGTTTCAGGTACACAACAATGATTTGACAGTTATATACATTACAAAGTATTCACCACAATAAGTGTAGCTATCATCTGTCCCCACACAAAATTACTACAACATTATTGACTGTATTCCCCATGCTGTACTTTTCATCCCTGTGATTCATTTATTTCATAACTGGAAGTTTGTACGTCTGAATCCCCTTCACCTATTTCGCCTAACCCCTACATCCCTTCCCTCTGGCAGGCACCAGTTTATTTTCTGTATTAATGAATCTGTTTCTGTTTCTTTGGTTGGTTTTTTAGATTCCACATATAATATTCCACATATAAATGATAAGGTATTTGTTGTTTCTGTCTATTTCACTTAGCATAATATACTCTAGCTCTCTCCATATTGTTGCAAATGGCAAAATTTCATGCTTTTTTATGGCTGAGTAATATTCCATTCTATCTATCCATCCTGTATCTTATTTATGCATTTGCCTATTGATGGACACTTGGGTTGCTTGCATAGCTTGGCTATTGTAAAGAATGCTGCAGTAAGCATAGGGGTGCATATATCTTTTCAAATTAGTGTTTTATTTTCTTTGAGTAAATACGTAGTAGTGGAATCACTGGATTGTATGGTGTTTCTGCTTTTAATTTTTTAAAAAGATTTATTTATTATTTATTTGAGAGAGGGTGCATGAACACATGGGGGGAGGACAGAGGGAGAGAAAAACTCAAGCAGACTCTGCACAGAGCGTGGAGCTTGATGTGGGGCTCGATCTCACAACTCTGAGATCACTACTGAGCTGAAACCAGGAGTCAGACATAACTGACCGTGCTGCCGGGTGCCCCTGTTTTTAATTTGTACTGTTTTAATTCATACTGTTTTCCATCATGGTTGCACCAATTAACATTCCCACCAACAGAACATGAGGGTTTCCTTTTTCCTACACTCTTGCCAACATTTGTTTCTTGACTTTTTGATACTATTCTGGCTGGTGTAAAGTAATATCTCATTGTGGTTTTGATTTGCATCTCCCTGATGATTAGTGATGTTGAGCATCTTTCCATGCATCTTTTGGCTATCTATATGTCTTTTTTGGAAAAATGCCTGTGCTCGTCCTCTGATCTTGTAAAAACCAGACGATGATGATGATTATTATTTTAGTGTTGAGTTGTAGGAGTTCTTTATATATTTTGGACATACTCCTTATTGGATATATCACTTGCAAATATTTTTTTCCATTTGGCAGGGAGCCCTTTTGTTTTATTGGTGGTTTCCTTTGTTGTGCAAAAGCCTTTCAGTTTGATGTAGTCCCAGTTGTGTTTTTTGTTTTGTTTTGTTTTGTTTTGCTTTTGTTTCCCTTGCCTGAGGAAACAGATCCAGAAAAATATTGTTAATGCCGATGTCTAAGAGACTACTGTGTATGTTTTCTTTTAGAAGTTTTATGGTCTCAGGTCTTACATTTAGGTACGTAATCTATTTTGAGTTTGTTTTTGTGTGTAGTATAAGTAAGTTGTCCAGTTTCATTCTTTTGCATGTAATTCTCTAGGTTTCCCAACACCATTTACTGAAGAGACTGTTTTTTTTTCCGTTGTATATTCTTGCCTCCTTTCTCGCAGATTAATTGACCATAAAAGCATGGGTTTATTTCTGGTCTCTATTCTGTTCCCTTGATCAATGTGTCTATTTTTATGCCGGTATCCATACCGTTTTGATTACTGTAACCAGGGAGAATGATACATCAGCTTCCTTCTTCTTTCTCAAGATGGCTTTGGCTATTCAGGGTCTTTTATAGTTCTTTACAAATTAGGATTATTCATTCTAGTTCTTTGAAAAATAATAGGATTTTGGTAGGGATTGAATTGAATCTGTAGATTGCTATGGGTAGTATTGACATTTAAATAATTTTAGTGCTTCCAATCCATGAGCATGGTATATTTTTCTATTGTGTTGTCTTCAGTTTCTTTCATCAGTGTGTTACAGTTTTTAGAGTTTCAGTCTTTAATCTCCTTGGTTACAGTTATTCCTAGGTATTTTTTTCTCTTCCAATGCAATTGTAAGTGGGATTATTTTCTTAAGATCTCTTTCTGCTAGTTCATTATTAATGTATAGAAATGCAACAGATTTCTGTATATTAATGTTTTATTCTGCAAATTTACTGAATTAATTTGTTCTAATAAACTTTTGGTGGAGACGTCAGGGTTTTCTATATATAGTAACATGTCATCTACTAATAACGAAAGTTACTTCTTTTTGCCAATTTGGAAGAATTTTATTCTTTTCCTTGTTTGATTGCTGTGGCTTGGACTTCTAGTACTATGTTGAATAAAAGTGGCAAGAGTGGATTTCCTTATCTTGTTCCTGATCTTAGAAGAAAAGCTTTCAGCTTTTCACCGTTGAGTATGAAGTTAGCTGTGGGTTTTTTTACTTAATGACCTTTAATCTCTTGAGGTATGTGCCCTCTCTACCCATTTTGTTGAGAGTTTTCATCATGAATGGATGTTGAATTTTGTCAAATACTTTTTCTGAATTTAAAAAATAAAATTTTTGTTGACAAAAACCTACTAGGACTTTCATTTCCATAAGAATCAATTATTAATTTTTGTTACTTCAGTTTTTAAAAGGGGTCTGGATAAAAATGTACCAAATACTCAGGGAGGGGGTGTTCTAGGGGAAAAGGCAGAGGTACACCAGTAATAAGAACAGGGGAATATACACTGTACAGTGGAAGCAGAGAGGAATGGAGGTTATGGTTGTACTTTGGGAAAATAGTTCACTGACCAGGTGAACTAAATATTTAAATTTTGATTAATTTGAACTAAATATTTTAGGATGGATATGACTTGGCAGAAGTTGGGGAAAAGGATTCTTATAAAAGGTAAAGTGTGTACAAAGTCAGAGAGGTGGCAAAGACCTTGATGTGTTTGGGTGTGGGCAATTGGAATTCAGAAGCCTGGAGGACTTGATAGCAAGGAGGCTGGGCAGGTGGGCAGCGGCTAGATGGTACAGGCCTAGACTGCTATGTGGAAGGGATTAGAATAGGCCCGTTAAAAACCACTGGATAATTTTGAGCAGCAGAGGTCTTGAATCTCATTTGCATTGCACACAGTTTCTTCTGATGTCAGTGTGCAGGGTAGAATCTGCCTGCAAATGACAGGAGTCCTGAAGGGGTTGTGTTAGAATGATATGGGCGGTATCAAGAATTCACCTGAAGCAGGTGCTATGGTCTATGGTAAATTTACATCCTTAGTGTACAAATTACAAGAATGTCTGATGTACCAGCAGCTTTTAGAGGTATGTGACATTTCTCTTGGTCAACATCAGGGGGAACATCTAGTGCCTGGCCAAGGAGAGGGGGCAGTCAATGCCACTCTAACTCCCAGTGTTCATAAAGTATGTGACTCCCTCACCCCTACTCCGCTCCATCTGGGACCATGTCTTCTGAGACGCTGTAAGATTCTAGTATGGTTGTGAGTCAAAGGGAAACTTATCACAGATACAGAGCTCTGGGCACCATTCCCAGGATTCTGATGCAGAGGTCTGGGCTGGGGCCCAGGAATCTACATTTTAACCGGCCCTGGAGTGGAGTCTGTTGGATGCACTTTCTTACTCTTAAGTGTTATAATTTCTGGGGCCACTCGTTTGCAGTGTAGTGGTATTAAGCATTATTCAGGCATAAGCTGCTGGGTTGCAGATGAGGTCTCTGGTTAGTAGCCTGGCCAGTGCAAGCCTTATTATGGTTTATTTTCACTGTTCTGTGTCTGTGGCTTGTTCTTACATTGTAACTAGACCAGCTGTTGCCAGGATCATTTCGACACTACCTCTCCTCTCTGGTCTTTTTTTTTTTTTTTTGTAACAATATACCAGAGCTCAAGATGAAATCTATGGGAATAAAGTAATGTCTTCATCTGAGGTAAATCCTTTTTTTTTTCTTTTCTTCCAAGAGTAGCTATTTGTTGTCTTAAAGAGTTTATGTGCTGAGTACATTCACTTGCACAGTACAGTCGCTATCAAATATAGGGTTGGAATGTTTGTTTCTTTTACCCATCCGGTGAAATTTAAATAAAACATTGCTTTTCTCTTTTTAAAATTTACTCTGCTTAGAATTATTTTGGTGGAAAACTTTCTGCTCAAGGGAAAATGCCTTGGATCGAATATAATCATGAAAAAGTTTCTGGCACCGAATTCATAATTGACTTTCTGGAAGAGAAACTTGGAGTGAATTTAAACAAAAACCTTGGCCCGCATGAAAGAGCCATTTCCAGAGCAGTGACCAAGATGGTGGAGGAGCACTTCTACTGGTGAGTCCCGCGGGCGCGCTGGGTGAGTGCCCAGGGCCTTTCCGGGCCTTTGGAATAAGCCCAAGTCCGGTTTCACTTCTCAGACTCTCCCCAACCTTTTTAAAGTTTTCTACGTTCTGACCGACCTCGGGATTGAAGTTATGACCGTGAATTTCCAGGTGTCTAGCTAGACCAAGGGTAGACAGACATTTTCTGTAGAGGCCCGGCTAGCACATATTTCAGGTTCTGTGGGCCATGGCTCTGTTGCCCCTCCTTAAACTTGGCCATGGTCGTGCCGAAGCAGCCATGGATGACCTGGGAATGATGAGCAGGACTCAGTTTCAATGAACCGATAAAAACACTGACATTTGAATTTCATTGCATACAAAATATCATTCTTCTGAGTTTTTCCCCCAACCACTTAAAAATGTATTTTTTTGTTAAAAATGTATTTTTAAAAGTTTTTTTACCTTTTTAATTTTTGATTGATTATTTATTTATTTTTGAGAAAGAGAGAGAGAGAGAGTGAGCGGGCATGAGAGCAAGGGGAGAGGCAGAGGGAGAGGGAGAGAGAGAGAGAATCCTGAGCAGACTCCACTCCAAGCTCAGAGCCCAACCTGAGGCTCTAACTCATGACCTTGAGATCATGACCTGAGCCGAAATCAAGAGTTGGACACTTAACTGACTGGACCACCCCGGTGCCCCCCCCCCCCCCCCCCCCCGCCAACCATTTAGCAATGTGGAAACTTCTTAGCCTTCGGGCTGTGTTTCGCTGACTCCTGATCTAGACTGTAGCTCACTGAGGTGAGGAAGGTATTTCAACTGACTCTACTCTTTACCAGTAGAAACTGCTGAAGTAAAATACTATTACATCAGACCCCCAGAGGAGGGAATGGAGACCAAATCAGGATAGAAGTCTCACGTGAAAGGAATTATTCAGGCTTTGTAAAATTATCGTCAGTTTTCCTTAGACAACAAGAGCTTCTCCGTGTTCCAGAAGTCAGGTGTCCTAATGCTCTCCGAGCGTCTTTGCCCCTGCCTGGCTGACTCCTGGGTTATGTCCCTTGTCTGAACCGTCACGCACTGTGTGGGAAGTTGCCTGAGGTCTGCGAGTGGCCTGGTACTGGCTAGGACCTCTGAGTTAACAGGCACATGTCTTCTTGGTTTACAAACTCATTGTCATGTGGGTTTTTTTCTTTGCCTTTCATCTGTTTTCTGGAGTTTTAGTGCCTTTCTGGACACCCCAGTAGATAAGAGAAATTTTCTCCCTGATGTCTCTAAACTTATCTTGTTCCAAAGCTTTAATTAAGAGTCATGAAACCACTGTTCTGGCATTCAGTGTCACTCCTGGGCCAAGTGCTCGCCGGTAGCTTTCACCTCCCCCACTGAGAGATGCCCACTTAGTGTAGACGGTTCTTCCCCGCCACCTTCCCATCTCATCAGTTCGGCTCTCTTTCTCCATGGAAACTTGCTTGTTCTTTCTAAGGAAAATTGCTGTTCCCTCTCTTGGGTCTTAAGGGACTCTCTATTTCTCTTTTCCTCTTTCTGCCTGCGGTTCTTGCCCAGTTTATTCCAGGGCAGACCTGAAGCGCTGTTTCCTCTTCCCCCTTCCACCGTAGGGGTTGAGGGGGTGGGAGCGAGGAGGAACCTGGCAGAGAGTGGCGGCAGGGGTGCAGATGAGCCCGGAAGTCATCATAGACTCCGTGTACCTGGAATGAACCCAGGTCTCTTCTTGAGGACACCCGCGGAGAACGGTCGTGACCCCCATCTTCTGGAGTGCAGGGCTTCGCTGTGGACGACTGCACATGATGTGCTGAGCCTCAGGGAAAAGCCCACGGGACAGAGCCCATCTCACCTCTTGCCACGTTCGGGTCCCCACTTTGCAGCAATTGAGCGAAATGCAGAACCAGCACAGGGCCACCCTGACCCTCTGTGCCTTCTTTGGATGCAGTCCTCCAAAGAGCTACCTTATTTGATGGGCCCATTAATGCCGAGAGCTCTTGCTTTGTGAGCTGCCTGAAAAGAAGCCGAAAGTCACCATACATTTCCCTTAGTACTTGTGTTCCAGCTTCTTGATTTTTGTAGTGGTTCATAAAATGTATATTCCAGTCAGGAAGACTTTGATCGACCAAGACTCCCAAGTACGACCTGTCCTTGCTTTTGGCTCTGCATGTGCAGACTTTCTATATGTTTACTTGCTTATAGAAGTTCATCTGCTCTTTCCCTCCCCTTCTCTCCCGGTACCAGCCCCAGCTAGTACTTGAAGGGAGGCAGCTCTTGGTGGGGGAGGGTGGGCGGGGGGTGAGTGGGAGAGGTTAGTTGGGAGGTGGTATTCTGGTGGGGAAGAATCTCGATTCTATGGACCATAAGAACCCCCGTGCTTGGGGGAGTTGCTTAGGTCACACATAGACTCTTCTAAGGATAATTTTGTTTCTCTAATCTTCTTATTGATTATAAAATACATTTCTGGGGGTGGAGGTTAGCTACTATTTCTCATGTGTGTCTCCTCAAAGGTTAATTTGAGAAAGAAATAGTGAAGGTGGGAGGTCAGGTCTTGATAGAGATACAAATATCCAGTGAACTTCCAAAGAAAAATTCCCCAATTCCTTCAATTGCCTTTGGTCCCTAGCAGCAGAAGGGAAAACAAGCCTTCCTCTGTTTCATAAGGCTCCCTAACCTTTAGTCATGTTGTTGCTTTGGGGAGACCTTGAACAGGTTTTCCCCAGAGCTCTAAATCCCAAAGGAGTAAAGAGCCCTGTCCCTCCAGTAAGAAAATGCCCAAGACAGAGAGTCTGTGGTCACTCTCCATCAGGTTCCTCTCCTGCTCCCCCCTTTCTTTTCTCAGAGGCCACACACAACATGTGCAAGCATGGAAACAGTGGCCAGCATGAGGAATGGACCACTGTCTGTAGGAAAATATTATAAGGATGAGCTTTTCATGAGAGCTTGTTAAATTCCGACAATGTGTGAGCTCCAAGGTTGGGTCTGTGTTCACAGCGGTGGAGGAGATGAAATCAGTTGTTTGGCTCAATGGAGTCGAATCATCTGGAGTTTTCAGATATGTTTATTTGATCTGAAACTGTAAAAACACTCCAGGTACATTTTCTAAAAAGCAAAGACAATGGAAAGTTGGCATTGTTATGTAAATACCATCCCATCATCCCAAGGCTCTGATTCTGGTTTGTTCAAATAACTACACTGAGTAGAAAGAGGTTTTTCTTGAACTTAAAATCCATACCAGCATGTCCCACTTGCATAACTATTATTAAACATGAAGAAGACAAGTTTTTATCCTTTTCGTTCCACTGAGTGCTTAAGTTAGATCCAATGCAGGCAAGTTGGTATGAAGGGCAGTATGAGAGACATGGGGTCATATTAGTGGAACGAAATTGCTTTGGGAACAGACACTACGATTTCTGTATGACTGGCTAGTGTAGTAAGAGTCCTGTAGCCCTTGGGGCACCTGGGTGGCTCAGTGGGTTAAAGCCTCTGCCTTTGGCTCAGGTCATGATCCCAGGGTCCTGGGATCGAGCCCCACATCACACTTCAGGTTCTCTGCTCAGCAGGGAGCCTGCTTCTCCCCTCTCTCTGCCAGCCTCTCTCCCTACTTGTGATCTCTAGCTCTCTGTCAAATAAATAAATAAAATCTTAAAAAAAAAAAAAAAGAGTCTTGTAGCCCCACAGGGAAGCGTGAGGGCACCATGGGTGAGCTGTCTGGTCATACCACTTTGACCCATTAAAATATAGGCATTAGAACAGGGAATTCAAACTTGCTTTTAGGTTGGCCATGATTTTTAAATTTTGAGTTGGGCTTTTGGTGTAGTTTCACTGAAAAGGGAGGTAGGATCCTTACTAAAATGACTTACCCAAGATCTTGTCTAAAAGCCAGCAGTCTCTCTCTCTCCTTGATTACAACTGGGTTAATGTGTGCCCCTCTTCCCTGCTGCCCCTGCCCCCAATTTCAGATGTAGTGAGAGGTTCTCTTTGGAGGGGCTGTTCCGGGGCCTGTGCAATTCGGGGAAATCACAGAAGCTTATCATACACTCTTGCATCGTTAGAAGACAAGCATACGATGACAAGGATGGAGCAGGACATGGAGAAAGGCGTCCATGGTCAGGAAGGTCTCATGCTAAGGCTCACTCATCAAACAGTGGATTGCCATGGTCTGCACTTTCCCACATGTTACTGTCATCTCTGCTGTGCACCAGGCCTCCCGTTAGGTTATAACGAGAGAGATCTTCATTGAAACATCAGGGGTCGGCTCTTTTTTCCTGTCCTCTTGATCTCCTTTAAAAATGTTGAACAGTATTTATGCTTCTGTTCTAAGGTAATCAATCTTGAAGAGAGGCCTTGACCCCATTTTGCAGAACAGATCAGAAACATCAGTTGTTTAAAGGAAATGAGTATCAACTTTCTGAAGGAGGTTCTCAGAATGATGACTGAATTGTTCAACCTCATCTAGCTTCCAGATTGGCCCTCCCGGCCCTTGCCAGATCATGATTCACAACTCCTTGCGCAGTGGGTCTGTTCCCAGTAGAGAGTGACGTGGATCTCAGAAGTGAATGGGCAGCCTCTTCTTCATTCTCCAGAGGCATTTGTCTTTCTCCTTCATTCTATTTGAATATTGTCAGCCTTCAGAAACACTATTTAGCCATAACTGGCTCAGAAGTGAAGCTTTTCTATGTTTCAATAAATAATTCATTCTTTCAGTAAACTTAATGCGTGACTGACGCCTAGTGGCCAGGCTCCATGCTGGATGGGGGGGGAAGCCAGGTGATAAGGTGCTGTCTCCGTCCTCTGGTGACTCACAGGCCGAGGGAGATGTCAAGCCATCATAATGGTGGGTGCTGGGGGAGATTTGAAGAACTGAGGAAACGCAGCCAGCACCTGCTGGAGTGATGAGGGAAAGGCGTTCCCAGAGGAGATGGTATCACACCCAAAGCGAGGGACTGTCAGTTGTGGGTGAAGGGGCACCTGGGGAAGATTAGGGTATCCAGGCAGAGGGAGCAGCATATGCAAGAGTTCTGAGGCAAGACAGAGGAGCCTGGGCAGGCACATGGAATTCTGCGGCAGGTGCACAGGAGGCAGTGTGGGGGATGGGGCTGGAGAATGGCCAGCCGTGTGTGGGTCAGATTGTAGGGAGCAGGGCCGCGCACTGAGCTCAGCAGCTGGGGGGCGGGGGGGGGGGCGGTTCGTGAATGACTCCGAGAAACAGGCTGATGGGACTAGATTTACGTTTTAGGAGCTCTTTGTAGCTGCCTTGGGACAACTGGATTTCTGAAGGGCCTTGAGGGGATGTCAGGAGACCTGCTAGCTTCCTACTGAGCTCAGGGTTGAGAAATGATGAAGGGCTGAGCTACCTGCTGATTGAATTGGAGAATTCAATCATTTTGATTTGATTGAATTGGAGAAAAGGGCAAATTCACAGGGTGACTGGCTGTCAGGAGTGAGGGGTAGAGAGCAGTGAAGAATGGGTCCCGAGATTCTTTCTGGCTTGGGTGGGGAGAAGCAGATCTGAATGGAAGGAAGATCATGAGTGCAAGTTTGGAAATACGGGTTTATAGTTCCTGAGGACCCCTCATATGGATCCCTGGGTGTCACGACAAAGTTCTGGGCTGGGTATGGGTTTAGGAGTCATCCGTTTGAAGTAGTGGGTGTGAATTAGATCACATCATAAGTGTGGAGTGAGAGGTAGGAAGAATAGCAATGAAAATCTTGGGAACCTGCTGGGGGGGGCGGGGCGGGGCGGGAAAAGCAGTAGAGATATAAGCTAAGGGAGACCTCTTCTACGAAAGACATGGACAGTGTCACATGTTGCAGACAGTTCAAGAAAGAGAAAAATATGCAAAGAATGTTTAGGGGTGCCTGGGTGGTTCATTCAGTTAAGCATCTGACTCTTGATCTCAGTTCAGGTCTTGATCTCGGGGTCGTGAGTTCAAGTCCCGTGTTGGGCTCCATGCCCAGCATAAAGCCTACTTTAAAAAAAAAAAAGAAGAAGAAAAGGAGAAGGAATGTTTATTGGATTTTGCAACAAGGAGGTATCGTTGATTTGGATGAGAGTAATTTCTGTCAAGTGTTAATAGTTTGCCGGAAGCTTGGTTATGGAAGGAGGTGGATTCTTGGTTGTAAGGATTTAGAAGCATGTGTAAATGAGGTTTGCTGCCTGTAGTGATTGAGTTAGGAGCCCATGAATTACCCATTTTCTTTGGTATTTAAAGTTTGTACCCACTTCATAGGGATTGACCCTTAACAGAGCCTAGCTGGCCCTCTTTTGCTTCTCTTCACTGACACTGGGCGGCAGTATTAGGCTCAGGGAGGGAAGGAGGAAAGAAATCAAGAGCAGGGTGGGAAAGAGAAGAGAGGAAGACCAGACAGTTTTACCCCTAGATGACTAAATTCCAGATCAACCCAGTATCCCTCCTTCTGTGCCCTCCGTTCAACCTGTTAATGGAGATGGAGAACCTGATGCCATTGCATTGGTGGGGTTTCCTCCAGCTTAGCTGTATGACCCAGAACAGCTGCCTCTTCCATTCCCATCTGCTACTTGATCCCATTAGCGCTCTGTCCGTCACTGCAACCTCATCCTGGGCACATGCCCCCACTTCCTGCTCTCCGGAGGAAACGGAAGTCACTAGGCAGGAGCTCTGAACCCCTCACCTCTTGCGACACTCTCCTCCTCTCTATCTCAGAGCAAGTGGTGTCTTTGCTTCTCTCTAAGCTGGCCCTTCCAGCCTGGCCTTCTCACCTTCTAACTGGCCCTTGACCTGTGGACTTCGTAATACCACTCCTTACCCTAGAAACTTCTTTAGGTGACCCTTCTCCTCTGACAGCTTTAGCATTCTTGCTGACATGCCCTCAGCTACAAGTCCTCTATCTTGAGTCTAAAAGTATCTCCGGAGTTCTCAGCCTTCTGCACATTCTCACTTGGGGGCTTCATGGGATCTTCAAATGCAACAGCTTGATGTGTCTTTCATTATCTAAACCTGTGGTACCTGGTGTGTGCCCACCCGTATTTGTTAATGGCACTATCATCCACTCAAGTCATTGGCCTGAGAGAGAAGACTTAATCTCTCCTTATACCTAATCCATCAGTCAATATTTCTCATACCCCAGAGTTTCTCCTCTGCGTTCCCTGTACACCCTCCCTCCCATTGCCCTAGCCCTTAGGTCTTGCCAGAGTCTTCTAGCCAACCTTCCTACTGGTGGTTTCTCCCTTTCCAACCCTTCCTTCACATTGCCACAAACCTGATTATGTCTCTTGTCTGCTTAAAACCTTTCAGTGGTTCAACTTTGCTTCCAAAATAGAGTTCAGCACCCTTCATCTCAGGCCCATCCAGATCTGGTCCTGGCCCACTCTTCGGGTCTCTGCGCAGGCATCCCATGCCTCCTAACTGGTATTCTTCACGCACACCCTTCCCCCTCTGCGCTGCCTGGTGAGCAGCTGAGGGGTGAGCTTCTGCCCATCCCTCAGGATTACTTATGCTTATGGTGAAACCTGTGTCATTTGTCTACAAAGAATGTCTCTTTTTTCACATCAACCTGTCAGTTTAGAGCCACCACATTCCTCATTTTTACTCTTTAGACACTTCCTGGATGCTCTTATGACCTGGTCATGCTTATTTGGGGAGAATTTAGTTTTATTCTCGGTTCATGGACTTGCAAAATAATCAAGGATGGTCTAGCTCTTCTACTGTGCCTTTCAATCCAGTACAATTCAAATCAAAGTCCTAAATTATTCTAATGGAATGTGAAAACGGATACCTTAATTAATGCAGGTATAAAAAGAAGAGCAAATAGGAAACTATTTCGTTTGCATGTTTATAAAGAATTTACTAGAGTAAATATGAGATCTTTTATGTCAAAGGATCGATTGACTTCTCTGACTGTATGTAGTAGTTACATTGCAATGTACTTTTCCCTATTTTCAGCAAAATCCATTTCTTGACTCAATATTTTGAGAGATTTAGAAAGAAGCACACAAAGCTTTCTAATGAGATTTGTAGGCATTATTTTAAAAAGGTTATAAAGAAGAGTTATGGGTATAGTGCAGAGAGTTGTGTTGAAATTGGTTGTAGGACTTTTCAGTAAAAGTCAGGAATGCCTAAAAAATTCAGAGAAATCTTTTGTTTCTTCTTTTCTTCTCCTCCTCCTCCTCCTCCTCCTTCTTCTTCTTCTTCTTCTTCTTCTTCTTCTTCTTCTTCTTCTTCTTCTTCTTCTTCTTCTTCTTCTTCTTCTTCTTTTCTTCTTTATAGAAGAAAGAACAGAGGAGAGAGTAGAACCATATAAAATGATCAACATTTCAGAGACTTTTTTTTCTTTAAAGAATTGAGGTGGAAAATAGCTATAATTTATTATAATTCCTTGTGTTTTCTCTGTAAAAATATTTTTCACTCTTCTGATTTTTTTTGAAGTGGCCATTTTGCTCTATGAACTAACACTAGGAGGCGAGACGACTGCCAGTACATCTTTTATTGCTCGTTATGGGGAAAAACTAAAATATCTTCTGTAGGCACTCCCACAGCTACATTTTTCTCAGCCTTCAGTAGGACACAGTTTTAATTTCTGTCCACCAACACTATCAGCCATAGAAACATAGGAACATTCCTGCAATTGCATAGATTCCAAGCCCCAAATTGGCCAAGGCCTGAGGGTAGTGGCTGGCAGCCCACATGTACCGGGTCACTGCTCAGCTTCTCTGCGAGTCCCATGGCAACGTCTGGACCAGAGGGGTGGCCACAAGCATCGCCCAGATGGGAAGAGTGACTCAATGGAGTTCCTTCCGTCTTTGTATTCACTTCAGAGTCCTGGAGCACAAACTGAAACCATTCTCCAGCCTTTCTGGAGAGCAAATCAAATATATTTGTAATTTATATGGTTTATACTAACCTTGGACAGGTATATCTACTCCATAATCCTCTGTCAAACAGGCAAATGTTTTCTTTTTTAAACAACTCTTTGATATGGTAAAATCTAAAATGCATACACAAATTGTACAACCCCCCCCCAAAAGGTACAGTTTAATTAATGAACACAGAGTGTATCCCTGTATAACCATTCCTCAGATCAAGCAAGATAATGAAGCCAGCCCTGCAGTCACTGTGCCTTCTTCCTGGTGTCCCCACAGACATGCACGGTCCTGCCTCAGAACCTCTGGAAGGTTTTCTGTGGGGTTGTTTTGTGTGGGGTTGCCTAAGAGGATCCAGAAGCCAGCCTTGGGAGGTGGGGGGCAGTGTGGATCTGAGGGCGGGGGCCAGGAGAGGTTTGGTTTGGTGGAATTGTGGCATGGCATCGGTATCTGGATTTGTTCTAGTTTCTCTTACAGACCCGGAGTCTAGGCATTGGCCAGAAGCTGTTGTGACATCTGCCATGCAGAGTCTGCTCTTTGTAAAAGCCGCTCTTGCTCATTTCCTCCCGTGTGCGCAGTTCGGTCGCACTCTCTGGAAATGGACTCAGGAGCTGATGTGTACCTAATGCCCAGTAGTAACCTGTTTCCACACAATTCCAGGACGTTAGCTTATTGCCAGTGGGTGGACAATCTCAATGAGACCCGGAAGATGCTCTCTCTTAGTGGTGGCGGTCCCTTCAGTAACCTGCTGAGGTGGGTCGTGTGCCACATAACGAAAGGAATTGTGAAGCGCGAGATGCACGGCCACGGCATTGGCCGCTTCTCAGAGGAGGAGATTTACATGCTGATGGAGAAGGACATGCGGTCCTTGGCAGGGCTTTTGGGTAACGTACCACACCTTCTATTCTCTATTTTCTGTCCGCACCTTTTTTTTGCATGATCCTTAAAGCGCTCTTAGTTGGCTGATTTGAAGTCTTACTTTGGTTGGTTTCTTTGCTTCCACGTGTAGGTGGCAGCCCCACCATTTAACCCGACCCCCTAACTTCCCGGAGCAAGCGTCTGTGTCCTCTGTCACTAGCGCCAGCCCGGCCCGTGTGGCGAGGCGGCGCGGAGAGGACGCGGGCGGGCTGCGGGCTCACCGCCTGCGGGCAGCGCTGCCGGCCGCTAGGGAGGCGGTGTGAGCCGCGGGTGGTTCTTAGCCGGGAAGCTCTTCTGATTTTGACAGGCCTGGGTGGAAGGGCTGCTTGCGAACACCTCTGCTGGAGGAGTCCTGGGGTCTCCGTTGCCATCAGGCTGCCGCGCCGCTTCTGACCCGCTCCGCGGGCACCTGCCGCGTGTCATTTCTCACGCCTGTTCCCGTTCGTGATCTCCGTGCTCTCCTTCCGAGCGTGTTGTGATGCTTCTGATTTTGCATTTACGGCACACGGTGGGTTTCGCTGTGCCTGGAAGCCCCTCGAGGTGGAGGAGGAGGAGCCCGGAGCGGCGTATGTGTGGCGGGTGAGCGGAGTTCGGTGTCCTTGCTCCCCTAGTTGGCTGGGCTGATGTGACTCTGTGCCGGGCAGAGCGCGAGTCTCAACTATGTCAGTTCATAAACACATCGTTTGAATTCAGGAGCTTCGGTGTGGGAAATGATGGTTTCTCCTGGGGACATCTAAGGTCTAGGGAGCCAAGCTGTGTGACCCGGTCCCTTGGGACCGCGTATTTTGGGGTTTCACTAACTTTCCTTTGGCATTCTCATCTCCATTCTAGGGCACATCACGTTCCTTACCTTCTCCAGGAGGGGGGTTTGGGGGTTTGTTTTGTTGAAACCCACGGGGCCTCCAGGAACTGTGGGCTTGCTAGGTAGACCTTGCCCCTTCTCCTCCAGGGTGACTTGCTCTGACTGGCTCTTTCCCTTTTCTGCACTCCAGGTGCTTCCTGGACCTGGAGTAACACCCCCCCCTCCACGCCACCCCCCACCCCCGCCCTGCCGGAGGAGAGCCCAACAGTGTATCCAGCTCTCTGCCGGCTTTGTTTGGGGGAGGGGGTTGATGCAGTCCAGACCGTCTGGTGCTTTCTAGGCCCTGCCTGACATAGATATGGAATTAGCCTTAAGTTCGCCTCATTCCCGTGGAAACAGCCCTGGACTTGCAGCCTCTTGGAGCAGGCCTGCCATGGGCCATTTTCTTCTTCGTAACTGCTCTACCTGCTCGCAGCTTCCTTTCCAGCTCATGCTGTGGGGAGTCACAGCAAGCCAGGCACTGAGCCCTCAAAGTTAAGCCAGAGATTATGCAGTAAAGTGCTGCCCTTCTCCAAAAAGTTCACAGTGTTGTTTCCTTAACCAGGAGTGGGTAAGCCTCACTTTTCTGGAGCACTTCCGGTCGGGAGAACCAGGGAGCACAGGGTAGCGATTCTCTGATACTTAATGACTTAGCGAAGTGCTTCTTCCCCAGTTGTGGGGAGATGGGAGGTAGAGCTATTGTTGGCAGCTGGGTTAGACACCTGGCAAGTATTCCAAATACCATCAAGTCTAGATCATTTCCTGAGATGAGAAATTGATTCGGCTATTTGAAAAGCGGGAGTCCACTGGAGTTCTCTTCCATGCGGGAGCTCAGGGAACAGTCTAGGCTCTCATGAGAAGCACTTTTGCTGCCTTTGGGGAGGGAGAGGCTCTTCAGCTAAACATCAGAGGTTTTCTTACTAAATGAGATAAAAGCATTACCTCCCCCCTCACCTGGAGATGTAGCTTAACTTTTAAGGCCCAGATGCCTGAGAGACTCAAAAGGCATAATGACTTTTTGTTAAGTATTTCAAGATTTGGGGAAATTGTCTAGGGACGTATTTGAGTCATCAGGGTAAATTAATCATTGCTGTTTCAGTTCAATTAACTTCAACGATTGAAGACCTTCTTTGGGGCCAGAGCTGGGGAATACAAAAGTGAATAAGAGATGATCCCCGCTCTCAGGCAGCTTCCTCTCCAGTGGGAGAGACAAATTTATAAACCAGGAACAGGCGAACTGTGGCCCATAGCCAGTGGCCTGTTTTTCTGTTTTTTTTTTTTGTTTTGTTGTTGTTGTTTTAATGGCCTATGAGCTAATCGTTTTTACATTATTAAAATGTAGGGAAAAAAGCAACAGAGATGAAATATGGCCCAGAAAGCCTAAAATATTTACTATCTGAAGCTCCATAGAACTTTGCAGACCTCTGTTCTAAACGAGTACCGATGTTCAAGTTGGGCTGTGATGGGTGTCATGACGGAGGTCTATGCTTGGTGCCCTGGAGACGGCAGGGTAGGGGTGAAATGGCAGGGAGAGCTTGGGAGGGCCAGAGAAGAGGCAGCAGGCATTTTGGCCCCAGAAAATAACCAGTTGTCCCAAGGAAGAAAATAGGGAAGAACCATCTGGGCAAGTCATGAGAAAAATGGTCACAAGTGAGGGACATTTTGGAATCACTGTTGAAATGAAGGTTAAAAGGTAGTTTGGGACCATATTATAAAAGGTAATAATAACGCTGAGATACTTCATCGTACAGAAAATATGGAGAAGATGCAGACTTTTGGTATTAGAAAGAGGCATGTTTGTGATTTAGAAAAGTGGCTCTGCTGGTGTCATAGTGGGTGACTTGGGCCTGAAGGGGTGGGTGGTAAAGAGAGACTGAAGATAGGCAGCCCATATCTTTGGATGTAGTTTAAAAACATTGTGATGAAATTCAAATCAAAAAACTAAATTTAAACAAAATAAAAATTAGTTGAGAAAGATGATACCTTCATGTTGGAAAGGAGGAGACAAAGTTATTATTTATAGAAATTAAGAGATTATGTAGCTAAAATAGGGACACCTTGGTGGCTCAGTCAGTTAAGCGTCTGCCTTTGGCACAGGTCATGATCCCAGGGTCCTGGGGTCGAGCCCCTGTGATGGGCTCAGCAGGGAGCCTGCTTCTCCCTCTCCCTCTGCCTGCTTCTTCCCGTGCTTGTGCTCTCTCTTTCTGTCAAATAAACAAATAAAATCTCAAAAAAAAAGAGATTATGTAGCTAAAATAATAGAGAATTAAAATTACGGTTAATGAGGGAGTTCAGTAATTTTACAAAGTTACAGACGTCCAGATGGCCAACAAACACATGAAAAGATGCTCAACATCACTCATCGTCAGGGAATGCAAATCAAAACCACGATGAGATATCATCTCACACCTGCCAGAAGGCTAAAATTAACAACACAGGAAACGGCAGATGTTGATGAGGATGTGGAGAAAGAGAAACCCTCTTGTACTGTTGGTGGGAATACAAATTGGTGTAGCAACTGTGGAAATCTGTATGGAGACTCCTCAAAAAATTAAAAATAGAACTTAAAAAAAAAGATTATTTATTTGAGAGAAAGAGAGAATGAGCGGTGGAGAGGGGCGGAGGAAGAGAAAGAGAGAGAAGCAGACTTCCTGCTAAGCAGGAAGACCGATGCGGGACTTGATCCTAGCACCCCAGGATCATGACCTGAGCCAAAGACAGACACTTAACCAACTGAGCCACCCACACACCCCAAAATAGAACTACCCTAGGATCTAGGAATTGCACTACTGGGTATTTACACAAAAAATACAAAAACACGAATTCGAGGGGATACATGGACCCTTATGTTTATTGTAGCATTATTATAATAGCCAAACTATGAAAGCAGCCCCAGGATGAATGGATAAAGAAGATAAATATATTATAATTAGTGGAATATTATTCAGCCATAAAGAATGAAATCTTGCCATTTGCAACCCATCAATAAGAGCTAGAGAGTATTATGGTAAGTGAAATAAGTTAGTCAGAGAAAGACAAATACCATAGGATCTCACTCACATGTGGAATTTAAGAAACAAAACAAACAAGCAAAGGAAATCAAAGAGAGAGAAAGACAAACCAAGAAACAGACTCTTAACTATAGGGAACAAACTCATGTTACCAGAGGGAAGGTGGCGGGGGGGTGGGGGGGGATAGAGATCATAGGGGATGGGGATT
Source organism: Meles meles (assembly GCF_922984935.1). Classification (NCBI taxonomy): domain Eukaryota; kingdom Metazoa; phylum Chordata; class Mammalia; order Carnivora; family Mustelidae; genus Meles; species Meles meles. Next base: position 32,559,962 of record NC_060070.1, read on the forward strand.
AAGGATAAATTCATCCTGATGAAATAAACCAAAATAAAATGGCAAGAAGTTTACAAAGTTACAAACATGTAAATCTTGATATCTCAAATAACTGATTAGGAAATATTAAAAATTTCCATTTATAATAATAAAAAATCAAAATATTAGAAATATGTATGAGAAATATTCAGGTCTTACAGAAGTAAAAGTGGATAGTTCTAATAAGAGATAGAAGGTTTTTTAGAAAATGGGGCGTATACCCTTGTTTACCCATTGGAGAGTGATTCGAAAGAATACCCTTGTTTATTCATTCGAGAACAAGAGGTCAAACCTAGCTCCATCACTTCCTAGCTCTGCGATCTTGGGCAAGTTTCTGAACTTCTCTAGGCCTTAGTTTCCTTATGTGTAAATGGAGACAATAATGGTGAACAGAAAAGTAGCACATGTAAAATGCTCAGAATAGTGCCCGGCAGGTAGTAAGCAATCAAGTAACAGGCAAGTGTAAAACACAGCGGTGATGAGGGCAGGAGGCAGAGGTTCATGGTGCTGTGGGGCTGATAACGCAGGGAGGTTTGCCCAGTGGTCAGTGTTAGCCTCTCTTCGGTTCAGCATGTTTCCTCGTCCCATTGGGGTATGTGTATATGTTGGAAGCAGAAGTAACGAGCTGTAGTGGATGCCTGACTTTCACCTCGTGCAAGAAGTGTGTGGACTATTTCTATCCCCTCCCAACAAGGTGAGAATCAGAAAAGCATGGAAAAAAGAAAAAAGAAAAAAAGAAAAGCATGATGTAAAAATTCAGTACAGAAAGGCCAGGTTTTGGGGAGGCAGTGTGGCTGGAGAGGCCGTGTGAGGGAAGGATTTCACATCTTGGGCTCCACTGTTTAAGTTATCCCAACTTATGTTGTTAGGATAACCACAGTTGCCCTTTTGGTACACATCTTTCTAATATTTTTATGTGTAATTTTAAATCATGTAGATGTATTTGTATAAATATACACATACACATAATTTCCAACCTGTCTTTTCCTTACTTAATAGATTGCAAATTTTTTTTTCTATACCATATGTTGCCCTGTGCCTGGTCTCACACTTGAGGCCATAAAAACTGACATAAAACTCATCAGCCTTCTGCCTCTTTTGTATTTCTGTGCTACCATTAATCCTGAGTCTACAGGTTTGTACTTGAAGGGAAGGGAAATAAGACAGAATGAATATAAGAAGATAAGAATGTTGCTGTGTCCCGCCTTAGCACAGAGATTCCCTGCTGTGACCGTGTGATGGGAGATTAAAGTAAGAAAGAAGATGGAATCTGGTACCCGGTCAGAGTAACACCACCCATTTGGCAGATGAGGAAACTGAGGCACAGAAAGGTTGAGTGACTTGCCCACAGTTACACAAACAGTAGAAAGAGATGTTGGTAAGCAAGTAGGGCATAGGCCTGAGCTGCTTTGGCTGCCGCCTGATGGAGATACTGTTGCAAACGTTTATAAAATGGCAAGACTTGTGAGAATTACCACCCAGAGAAGTACTAGGTGCAATGAGGGCCCTTTTGCGCCAGAGACTAATGTGGTCACAGGGGTTATGCAGGACTTCTTTGAGGACATGACACTTCCGGACTCTGAAAGATAAGTGGAGTTGGGCAGACGTGTGTGTGAGGAGGAAGTGGGGGGAGTGAGACCAGCATGGAACATAGAAGGGACATCACATGTGAGGCTCTGACATGAAAGGCAGCTGGAAGCCTTCAAGGAATGAAATGACGGCTAGTGTGTGAGTAACTTTGTGCGAACCGAAGTGCGGCATGAGGTAGAGGTAGGCAGGGGCTAGATCACACAAGTCTTCTGTATCACTTAAATAATCTTGGCCTTTCTTCTAACAACAACGGAATCTGTCAGTTTGAAGTTAGGGAAGCGACATGACTTTATTTATATATAATGCGCTCGAGGGGCCGCGGGTGGGTTTGGGGGCCCTGTGAGGAGGCTGTTGAAAGGTAAGATGGCGTTGTGGATTACAGTCCTGGTGATAGAGTTGGACCTACCATGATGGTTTAGAGCTGTATTCTAGAGACAGAATTGCCTGCTGTTTGGTGACTTGGTATGTGTGCGGGGTGGGGGGGAGAGGCAGTGATGGAGAAGGCAGGGGTAAAGAATAACCAAGTTCTTGACATGAACAATGAATAAACAAAGTAGCCATTCATAGTTGGAGAATGCTGGAGTAGAGGGGAACATCATGAATTTCAGGTGTGCGTCTGCTGAGTCTCAGATCCCTATGAGACAGACACGAGTGGAGACAAAGTGTATGATAAGGGCACCCTTTTTTTTCTTAACTCATTACATTTTTTTGGAAAGATTTTATTTGAGAGAGAGAGAGAGCGCAAGAGCATGTGCGGAGGGAGGAGCAGAAGGAGGAGGAGAAGCAGGCTTTCTGCTTAGCAGGGAGCCCAGGTGCAGGGCTCAATCCCAGGACACGGGTATCAGGACCTGAGCCAAAGGCAGATGCTTAATTGACGGAGCCACCCAGGTGCACCATTAAACAAAAAATTTTTTGAAGATTTTATTTATTTGAGAGAGAGAGAGAGCATGAGTGAGGGGAGGAAAGGTGCTCTTTTGAACCGGTATAGAAAAGGCAAATTAATTTAGTAAATGGTGTTGGGACACTTGACTAACCATTTGGAACAAAATATGTACAGCCCTCCTGACTATGTCATACATCTGAATAAATTCCAAGTGGATTAAGCATTTAAATGTAAAATATAAAACCATAAAGGTGTCAGGATAAAATATAGGAAAACTTTTTTATATAATCTTGAACTTGGTAAAGTTTTTCTAACTATGGTACCAAAGGGAGAAGTGACAAAAGAAAAGTTGAATTGCTAGATTTCTTGAGACAAAACCACCTGGATGTCAATGATCACCATAAATAAGGTTACAATTGAAATGGAAAGCTGGAAAAATGTTTGCAATCTGTGACAAAAGAATTAATGTTACTATTTGAAGAATTATAAAAATCTAACAAAGCGAATGCTTGGAAAAAACTGGACAAAAGACATAAAAAAGGGAATTTGCAAAAATGACACACATTGTGAGTAAATATATGAAAAATGTTCAACCTCTTTAGTAATCAGAGCAGTGCAAGTTAACAAATGAGGCACTACTCTGTCAATCAGATGGGCAAAGTTTTTTTTGTTGTTGTTTGTTTTTTTGTTGTTTTTAATGTGATGTATTGGTGGGGTTATGGAGGAGGCATTGGCATTCTCTACTGATGGGAATAAAAACTAGGACATACTTTCTGGATTTGAGTCCCACAGTTCTAAAAGTTATAACATTTTACATATTTACTTATTAAATAATTTAAAAAATCAGGAATCAAAGCTTTGAACCTTAACAAGAAGAAGTAGGGAGAAATGTCAAGGTCTATACTTAGGTTCCCCCAACTGAATTGCACAAATACAGGGAGGGGGAGGGGCATGTGAAAAAGAGACTTCAGGATTTTAGTGGTTTTCAGTCTCTGAATGTCACCAAGTGTGATAAGCTGTCAAAGAAGCTAATCAAAACCTAACCTGTTTAACGCAGCGTCCTATCTATAGATTTATCTGTAAGAAGGATTATAATACTGAAACATTGCAATCTTAGCTATTATGAATAGTATGGGTTTTCTAACTGGAGTCGCTCGTTTTTGTTTACGATGATAATGGAAAACCAGAGTTATTTTAGGCACTTGCTGCTCTCTTTCCCACCCTTTTCTCTCCACTTCTGTTGTTAACTTTCACTTCTTTCATCTTTCATCACTTCTTTCCCACCCTTTTCTCTCCACTTCTGTTGTTAACTTTCACTTCTTTCATCTGGTGGGGGCGGTCTGAAGGTTTAACCAAGGCAGAATACATATAAATTAGTATATTTTTAGGTGCCCACTTGCGGATTGTCTGTGAGTAATTTGCATTCTCTAGAATGGTATTTCATCAGTTCTCTTTGGTACAGACATACCTAAAGAAATTATTATTACTTCAAAGGATGTTCTAAAGGGCTAAGCTGTGAGCTCTGGTGTCAAGAGTCGATAGTCCAGTGGACTAAGATTCCCAGTTTGTACAAAGCTTGGGACAAAGAAAGGGCTTTAAAAGGCAAAAGTTAAATGACAGCAAGGAGAAGGTCAAAACACTCGACTCAGAGTTTGCTTCTAAATAGGTAAGAATTGAAATCTAAACGAGATGAGAAGGTCTCAAGAGAGCACTACAGTATTTTCAGACAACTAAAAGACTAACAAGCAAACTAATTATTTGAGCGCGATTTTTGTATTAGTTACACACAAAGTGTAATGTTAGGGTCTTGGGAACCAAAGATGAGTAAGAATGGTGTCTACCTTGAAGAACCTTATAAACCAGTAGCACTCAGGTCTCTAGGTCCAAACAGTGTTCTAGGACATGAGAAATTTTCCATGTGATCTTGGAATTCTGAGTGTAATCCTTCAGAAAGGGGAAGAATGGGAATGTGTCAGAAGATAGAGATAGGAAATTGTCCCTATTTCCAAAAGGGGAGGGAATGGTAGTTTCCAATAATGAAATAAAAGACTAGAATGAATTATTAAATAGATGGTTACTTTCACCAAGAATTATCTTTGTTTATTGTGAATAAATCATACCAAAAAGTGACTACTTTGTCTTCTTGAGTTGTTGGACTTACTAATTGGATAGACCATGTCTTAATTTATTCAAACCATTGGATACCATCTCTCAGGATATTTTTGTGGGCAAGATGGCAGGTTTTCAGAGGGGGCTTCCACGGGAGCATATGGTGGCACCAGGGTTAGTTGAGTGCTCTGTTGGGGAGGAGAGGAAGCCTTAGCAGGTTGGACTCTCTTCACCCCTGTTTTACCTAGAACAGCTCCCTTGTTATCTGTTTATATATTGGAAACCCGTTACATTTTAGTTCGATAGAGAACTTTCCCTACCGAAGAAAAAAAATTAAAAGCCCCCAGATTAGCTAGTGGATTTGTAGCTGATTGAGTGACTCTATCTTTACAGTGCTGATCGAGGTCACTTAAAGAGAGTTCTCCAGGGACTCTGCTCTTGACTTTTCTCAATGACCAGTTGACAGCTTCAAAGACATGCTTAATGGTTTTTGAATGACTCTAGGTGGAAGGATAACTAAACACCTGGTTGGGAAAATCAGGAATCAAAGCTCTGAACCTTAACAGGAAGAAACCTAATAGGGAGAAATGTCAAATTCTGCACCTAGCCTGTTTAATGCAGTATAGCATTTCAGTTGAAAAGTTGGTTCCTTAAGGAAACCTTTCTGGACCTTTCTCCCGGTGCGTCAGTCAAACCTGTTCCTTGCCCCCAGGCACTTGGTGCTTTCTTCTCCCCCCCCTCCCCCCACCCCAGCACTTCTTGCGCCTTCTTTTAATGGTTTGGTTTGACTGTCTCCTTAGCAGGACTGTGCCAGGCCTGGTGCATTCATTTCCATCTCTAGGGCGTGATAGAGTGCCCGGCACACCTTAGGCACCCAGCAAGTGTTTGTGGAACAAAGGAGTTCAATGTTAAGTTCTGGGATCCATTTTCTCAAGGAACTTGATCAAACTAGGGTGTATCCAGAGAGCAGTGGTTAGGAAGGTGGTTCGTCTCAAAATAGTTTCATGCAAGGAAGCTGAGGATCCCGGGGTAGGGTAGTCTGCAGAAGTGAATCTGTATGGGTCATATACCCGTGTTTTTCAAATACTGTGTGGGTACTGACTTAGGTGTGGAGGCAGCTGATGGACATATTTGGGGAAGGGGGAGGGGAACAGAGGAGAGGGTGGGGTGTATATGTGGAGGAATGACAATGGGTTACAACTCAGGGTAATGCAGCACTTTAAAACAGACCAGTCCTAAATGGGAAGGACTTGTCTTGTGATGTGGTAGGAATAGCTGTTCTTTGGAATTACTCCAAGGTGAGGTTCATGACCACCACCAGCCATCATCAACCATCATCACAGGTGGTGAGATCTTTAGCTAGAGATGGTCAGTCTCTGGGGAGGGGAGGTTCTTCCATTTCTGATGGTTTCATGATTTTATATTCATTCTCTAGAGAGGAGAGCAGAGATGTTTCCAAGTTACGAAACAAGGCAGAGGCCAAAGTAGAGATCATTCGAGTTCTGGTTGGTCTCTTGGATTGTGGTTTGTATTTGGCTGCCGCTCCTGCCTTCTGCAGCCCCCGTGCTTTAAATGATCTCTGTTTACATCTCCTGTTATCGAATCTACTTTCTGAACAATGGTTGGTTCCCAATAAACCTCTCTTTGAATTTCCACTTTTTTTTTTTTTTTGAAGTTGTTTTGACTCAAAGGCTCTTGGACAGGAGATTTGTTTTGTTTTGTTTTGAAGCAAGCTTGGGAATAGGCTATTTTTAATAGCTGTTCTTCCTACCCTGTTTAATTATGTTCTGCAAACAGCCCGGCAGCACCGTAGGTGTTGAGGCCTAGGCTGGGAGCCCACTGGGCCAGACACAGCAGCCACACACCTCGCTTCCCAGTGAAAGGGACAGGGTGGGGCAGGCAAGTCTTCAGGACTAGATGCTGGAAAACAGTGGGAAGCGTCAGGTTTTATCTACCACGGAAGAGCAAGTTCAGCATATGTTGAGCAACTGAACAGAGGGCAGAGGAATAAAGACAGAGAAGTAATTTTGCCTGTCAATCTAGCTAGAAAGATAAACGCGCAGATAAAAGATGAAAATAACAGACACTGAAAAGGGAATGTTTTTGGAACCTCAAAGCAGTGTTTCCTAATGGGGGTTCTACGCCCTTTCCAAATGACTGGCACTGCCTAGCATGATGGTGGTTCTCAGCCCTGATTGCTCATTAGAGCGCCTCAGGGGCCGATAAAACACCGCTGCACAGGCCCTATGCCAGGCCAAATAATTCACATCTTTGGGAGAGGGATCTGGGGAAAGATGTTTTTAAAACTGAACAGGTGATTCAATTGTGTCTGTAATCTGATATATAGGGCAGCTGGGGAGGTGAGAAGGGCTGGCCTGGGTGCTGGAGGTGCTGGGAAGAGGACTGGGGAGAGGGGAAGACTATGGAAGGGCCTCAAGAGGGCACTGGGCCTTGGTCTGGGCAAGTATCAAAAGGGAGAAAATCCAGAGCAAGTCAAGCCTACTGGATTTTTTTCTCGAAGGTAACCCTGATTGGGTCCGTGGGCATAGACTTTCCTTCTCTCCATGCCAAAAACCTAGTAGGTTGATTTTTCGTAGGGATACATACATTTCAGACATTTAGATACATTTAAAATGTTTAACAGCATCCTTGAGACATTGTATTTGCAACACCCCTGAGGTGTAGTTATTTCACAGCTGAGAAAGCCCTGCCAGGGTCAGAGAGGTGAGGGGGTGGATCTCGGGTCTCTCAGCTAACGGGACACTCTTCTTTGGCTCTAGTACGACTTCTGTATGTTTGCATTGGTGACTTGTTAAGATCATACGTAGGGAGAGTAATAATTTGACTTGGAAACCATAAATTCGATTTTTACCTGCACTGATTAGATTCCAAGGAGTGTCTAAGCTTTTTACACATTCCTCCTGGAGTCCTATACTGACCTCCTGAAGGGAAAGTGATTTCCTCTATACGTATTATCCAATAACTCTTGGATAACTTGCAGCCCACTATTGGGCATCGACTCTTCTTTTCAGGCATCTCTCCAGTCTAGATTTCCAGGATGAGGGCGGAGGAGTGGCTAGCCAGAGGCTGGTGGGGCCAGACCCTGCTCATATGGGTTGCGCCCTCACAGATCTAGGCAGTTGGGATCCAGATTGTGGCTTATTCCTTTTCCATTCTCATCGTGGCTATCTCAGTGGGTATAAATATGTTGGTTATTCATGAAAACAACAAAAAAAGGACTTTTAGCACAATACAATTAAATGCTAATGAGTACCAAGTGTTTAGAAATCTTTGTGACTTATTTCGCAGCACAGATTGGTTGGTATAAATCTGACGGAAGCAACCTGATCTCTATCCTGGGGGGATTCTGTCTGTTTCTTCCTCTGAGAGAGGTCTTTGACTTTGTGTTTAAAATGTCAGGGTTCCAGTTCCTGAATGATTAGAATAAAAGAATGAAAAATTCGCAAGATAGCACCCTATGGATAACAGGCTTTTAAAATCTTCACCAGTACACGTCCTTTCCTCGTGTTGCCAGATACGGAAGACTTTCCGTGTTGTGTTCTGTTTGGGCTGATTTTTGCCTGGATAAAATTCACTGAGTAGACTGCCTAACTCAGGGAGGAATTATAGAACAATGACGGCCTGATGTATTGTAAAAACTAAGTCCTTGGTGAATCCAACCACAATTTTATTTAAAATTTTCAATTACTATGAAAAAGGCTAATCAGCATTTAAAACATTAGGAAAAAATGTAGATATCTTTCATCATTCTGTCATCTAACTCAGTAACGGTTTTCTATTTCCCTGTACCTTCTATATGCATATTTTTAGAAAATATCATTTCTGATGGATACATATCTTTGTATTTTTCTCATTCTTTTAAAGCAAATGCTAAAATGGGCTTTACTTTTGAGGAATTATTTACTTTAAATAGACTCACAGGAGTGAAATTACTGGGTGAAAGATTATGAACATGGTTAGGTTTGTTTCTAGGCATTGCCATGGTGTTTTCCAAAAGAGAAGCACAGGGTTACAAAGTGACCAGTAAAAGTCTGAGCTACCAGTTTCACTGAAGGCTTACCAGTAACCATTCTGATTCCTAAAGAAAAAAAAAAATCATTTACCACTTCATTCATTATAAACTGTTATCTTCAGTTTAGTCTGTATTCTGATTCTTTAATCACCTGTAAGAAATATTTTTTTCTTTTTCCTAATTGTTTCTTATGTGAATTAGCTGTTCCAATTTTTGTCCATTTTTCTACTGAATTTGAGGTTTCCCTTAAAATTAATTGATCTATTTATATCTCACTGAGTTCTACTCTCAGTGATGTCTGAGGCAAATATTTTCTCAATCTCACTTGGAATCTTAAAGATGTATGCATGTGGACAGTCTGACTCATGGTTACCCTCGGCCATCCTGACCCCACTGTAGGCATCCGTGGTGCTTGTGTGGGTGCTTGTCCAACTCCTCCCAGTCCCAAACCCAACCCTGCAGGGACCTCTGCTCCTTCCACTGAGCTGCCTGCCTTCTCCTCAAGGCCGGCTCCAGACCTGGGGCTGTTGATTCCGACCAGGACCCCAGAGTCTGCCGGAGCACTCTGCGTAGCCCACCTCCCTCCCACACTTGATTACTGCCTGCCTCTCAACCTCAGGCTCCTTTCTTCTTCACCTTCTCCTCACCTCGCCATTTTGTTAGCCCCCACTTCCCCATTTACTTCCCTTCCACTCAGCCTAACCTGTGATCCGTCATGGAAGCTACTCTCAACCCTAGTGTCCCTCATTGGCTCACCTTCCCCAGCTAGCAGTGCTCCAGGTGGCCTGGTCATCCTCGCTCCGTGTAGTCCTGCCCCCTCCCTTCCTCCTTCAGGAGTTTGAGTTCAAATTATTTCTTTCCTCTCTTCAACCTTTATTTCTTTACAGATTCCTCCTACTTACCATGTAAGTCTCTCCCTCCCTTAAAAACACCACTCCAGTTCTGTCCTGTCTCTTGCCTTCCCTTCCCAATTTATCTGAAAAGCCACAAGTCACACATACTCCCCATTCATTCCTAGCCCCTGCCCCACAGGTGCTCTTGAAAGAGTCAAGAACAACCTGCCTGTTCACCAGATCTGCTTAAGAGCCTTATTTTTATGTCCATTTTTATTTTGACCTTTTGGAAGTGGGAAATGTCAGCATGAGGGAGAGACTGAGAAGGCTCTCTCCCCTGCTATAGGCTAAGGGAAAGAAGTTTTTTAGGTGTGTTGAAGAACAGAGGATTGGGGCGTCTGGGTGCTGCAGTTGGTTAGGCAACCCACTCCTGGTCTTGGCTTAGGTCATGATCTCCGGGTCCTGGGATCCAGCCCCCGCCTTGGGCTCCCCTCAGCCTGCTGGGGTTTCTCTCTTCCTCATCCTCTCCCTCCCCCTTTACTCTTCCCCGTGAGTGCATTTGTGCACACCTGAACTCCCGCTCTGGCTCAAGTAAGTAAGTAAATAAATAAATAAAATCTTTTAAAGGGGCGCCTGGGTGGCTCAGTGGATTAAGCCGCTGCCTTCGGCTCAGGTCATGATCTCAGGGTCCTGGGATCGAGCCCCGCATCGGGCTCTCTGCTCCGCGGGGAGCCTGCTTCCTCCTCTCTCTGCCTGCCTCTCTGCCTACTTGTGATCTCTCTCTCTGTCAAATAAATAAATAAAAATCTTTAAAAAAAAATCTTTTAAAAAAGAACAAAGGATTCAGGCTTTTTCTTTCTCTGGAGGTTTCATCCTCCATTTTCATATCCTCAGATTCCCAGGCACCCCTGAGGAGGCATTAGTCTCCTGCTGTTTCAGCTGGTACTCCTGTTCTTGGCTGTTCTTGGCTGTAACCTGCCAACACTTGCGGGCACTTCATTTTTATTAACTCATTAGTGCTCACGGTGACCTTTTTTCCATGGAGAAATTTAGGCACAAGGAGGCAACTTCCCAAGGAACAGCCAGCTAGCAAATGGTGGAGCTTAGATTGGACCTGAGTGGTCTGGGAGAAGCCCGAAGTCCTTGCTGAACACTTTTTTTTTTTTTTAAGATTTTATTTATTTATTTGACAGAGAGAGAGAGAGATCACAAGTAGGCAGAGAGGCAGGCAGAGAGAGAGGGGGAAGTAGGCTCCCTGCTGAGCAGAGAGCCCCATGCGGGGCTCGATCCCAGGACCCTGAGATCATGACCTGAGCTGAAGGCAGAGGCTTAACCCACTGAGCCACCCAGGTGCCCCTGCTGAACACTTTTTTAGCCTTTATCTTACTTATCCGATCTGTCTGACCCTTTTTTCCTGCCTTTCCTTTGCAGGTTCCTTAAATACCGATGGTGGAGGGAATGAGAAATTCTTTTCTATTCTTTAAGGGTCCTCTAGCTGGACTAAAAATTAAATTTACTAAGAAAGAGTAACACGAGGAAATAAAAGTTTTATTACATGTGCAGAGAGGCCCAATAATGAAATTAAAAGTGAAAGAAATGACCAAGACAGGCAGTTTTTTAATTTTTTAGACAAAGAGATAATAAATCTGTGAGGAACTGAGAGGAAAAAAAACCCTTTGGGAGCTTCAGTTAGGAAGGAATTCTGACCAGAATTTAGGCTGGGATAGTAAATTAGTAAAAAGTAACACGGGTTGTTTACATAGCCTTCTTGGCTCTAAATTTCCCATCTCCAGTGGTAAGATTGTCTCTTTAGCTCCTGGAAGACAGGGACGACATCTTCCACGTGGGAGATTTATTTCCTGTTTTCAGGGGGATGGGAGGGGCCGAGTGCACTTGCACCAGCTGTCTCTAGGTCACTTTTATACAAAATAATCAATACGTCAAAGTGGCATGTTTTGGGGCAGCTTGCCCTTAGCCCCTGCAAGCGTTCCTAGGATTCCATCCCCCGCCCTCCTGCGTCCAGCTCTTTCCTCATCTTCACTTAGAGGTCCCACCGCCGCCTAAATTCAGCACATCCTGAAAGAACTCACCCTCCCACCAGCCCAAAACGTCTTTCCGTGACCTCTCTGTGAATGGCATTGTCATCCATTCAGTTATTCAGGTTGGATGCTAAAAAGCCATTCTAGATTTCTCCTTTTCCAGGAGATCCTCAACCTGGCTTCCAAAGTCCTATACTGCTGGGGCCCTGCCTTCTTTCCAACGTCTTTTCTTTCCTTTTTTTTTTTTTTTTTTAAAGACGAGAGAGAGAAAGGGTGGGGAGGGGCAGAGGGAGAGAGAGAATCTTCTTTATTTTATTTTATTATTTTTTAGAGATGCGGGGGAGAGGGAGAGAATCTTAAGCAGGCTCCATGCCCAGCACAGAGCCAGAGCCCTATGTAGGGCTCAATCTCATGACCCTGAGATTGACCTGAGTCGAAATCCAGAGTGAGACGCTTAACTGACTGAGCCAGCCAGGTACCCATCCAGTCTCATTTCTTAAGCTTCACCCCTTGCCCATTAAATGCCAGCCACACCAGTCTTCCTTCTGCTTCGCAAACCCACTGAACTTATTCTGACTTTAGGGCATTTGTCTTAGCCATTCCTTGTGCCTAACATTCTCATCCTCAAGATCTTTGCATTGCTAGATCTCCCTGACATTTGTATCGCTGGATAAAAAATCACCTCCACAGAGAGGCCTTCCCTGACTGACATAGCTATTTAACGTAGCTGCCAGGCACCCGCTAGCATGGCACTTGACTTTAATTCTCTGCACGGCGCTTATCACTTATTGATTGATTGGTTTATCATCGCTCCATGTGATGTAAACTCCACGAGAGCAGTGACCTTGTCTGTTCTGTTAGTCCCTGTATTCCAAGCATCCAGAGCTGTCTTGCACATCATCAAAATAATATTGACAAGAGCTGGACATATATGGAGCACTGCCAATGTGCTTAAGCAAATAGTATATATTATATATTATATTATATATTATACCCTCATATGGTAATCCTTACTTTCATAATATGCATAATATATAGTCCACATTGATTATATAATTTAACATTACACATATATGATATAGAATATCTAAGATATATATGATATGTACATATATGTGTATGTGTATGTGTGTGTGTCCCAACAGTAATGTAATAACAATACCTATGCTTTGATGATTTGATGGGAATTAAATGAGGCAGGAACTATTCTCATTAATTCTCACCAAATGTAGATGAGGATAGGTATATTGTGATTAACTTCAGTAGTAGTATGTCTGGTTTGTCAGTGAGGAAACTGAGAGGCGTAGTGGTTAACTAACTGACCTAAGGCCGCAGAGCTAACAAGCAGTGGGGTCAGGCTTGGACCTCGGTGTCGGGCTCTAGAGCTGAAGGGTTGGGTATACCTCATCACCGGGGTGCTCCCCAAGCCCCGTCATCCCCTGTTCTTTCTGCCCCACAGCTGGAGGAGGGGCACCCCATGTCTCTCACCTAGATTTTGCCACAGCTTCTTAGCTGGTGTCCCAACCTCTGGGTTTGCTTTTTTAATTTTACTAGTGTTTAATCTAAAATGCAAATCAGAACTGGAGGCTCCCGGTCTTGTAGACTAAAATCCAAACTCCTTTTCTTTACAACCTGAATTCTGCTCATGTGTCTGCCCTCATTTCCCGCGTCTCCCTCTCACACGCATTTATTTCCCCCCAGGATTGCTGAAGCACACGCTGCTATTTTGCAGTTTTGTGCCTTCGCGTAGCCTTTTCCCTTGCCTTGCTTCATCCCACAGTCTCAAGTTTTCTTTCTACTTAGAAACTTCCCTAATGTTCTCAACCTCCTCCAGCCCCATGAGGCTACTTACATTGAGTGTTTCTCTTCTCTCCTGTTTCATTTTGTGCAGACTTCCATCATGGAAATATTATATTGAACTTATCTAGGCTCCTCCTGGGCTCCCTCCCCCCATCCTGACCTGAGCTTTCCCCCATTCTTGCCTAGGAACATTATTATTTTGAAGGAATTGGCTGACTGACTTCCCTCTGACTGTGGTACCTAACAGAAGGCCTGGTAAAATAGTAGGCATTCCATAACTGTTTGCTGAATGAATACTAACTTCCAAAAGGCAGTTGAAGCAATCCACAGATCAGAGAGGGCATATTCAACCATAATATAAAACTTTCAGAAACCAATGGAAAAAATCACTTTCTTGGAATGAGTTTATTCCTGGAGTTGGGCACAATTGACTGCTGAGATAGAAAGGGAAACTTGAACTCAGGACCCTGAGATCAAGCATTGCATGCTCTACAGACTGAGCCTGCCAGGTGTCCCTTTATAGACAGTGTTTTCGAATGTAAACATTTGTAAGTTTTCCTTGATAAAAGTTCAAGATTTAGTACTGAATTGCTGTTCCGAAGGCATTTTTCTGGGGACTACTTTAATGTAGTTCCTCTATATATTTTTTCCTGATATAAATTATTATAGGGGTTGAGCTTGGAGCGCCTAGAGGTTTTGATAACTTAACCAACAACCATAGCACAGGCACCTCATAGACCCACCTTTCAGTGTAGGTTAGTTCTAGGGGGAGAAGTTGAGGGCAAACTTCAGCTAGTTCTGAGTCAGCTGTTTTACATTGAACTCTGGGGTGACGTAGCTCTTCCATATTGGTTAAAGAGGGTTCTCCCTGCATTAGGAACCCGGTGGTCTAGCCTTGGATGATCTTTTATGAGAACTTATGGATCTGACTTGTTGGGCTGTTATGAGGCCCTCTTGCTTCCATGGAGCAGTGAGATGTAGCTGTCTGGGACAGGGCCAAAATAGCTTAAATACCTATATAATACCTTGGTTGAGCCCCAGAGTTCTATATCCTAGAGTTCTATGCCATCAAATATGGAAGGGGTGACTCTGGTCCAAAAGATTTAAGGGCAAAGTATTATAAAATAGTTGCCATTCACTGAAAAATATATTTACTGTGTACCTACTGTATACAGGGCAAGGGGCTGGGTATTGGGGGTACTGTGTTAACATTTGAGTAGGGCTCATTGTCTAATATGATTTTGTTCTTCACTGAGTTCACAATCTAGACAAAGTCACAAGGAACCATTCCAATGATACTGGCAGGACCCCTATGTATCAAATAACCCCCAAGTAGCTGAGTTCAATTAGCTGTTAGATTGGGGTGGGGGAGTGATTAGTGTTGTGCATTTAAACATTGAGGGACATCTGCCAAATGTTATAATTTACCATAATATAGGATTTTGCCTTGTTGATGCAGTTTTTCCCCTTGATCCTTTGTTAATGCAAAAGATCAGGTAATTTTGATTTTTTTATTAGGAAAATTTTCAAACACACAGAAAAGTACAATAGTAGTACAATGAATAACTTTTTATAATCATCACCTTGATTTCATAGTTGTTAATATTTTGTCATATTGCTTCAGCTGTTTCTTTCTTTCTTTTTTTTTTTGTGTGCATTTTAGAATAAATGACAGTTATCATGACATTTAACCTCCAGACACTGGACCTTAGATCCGATAATTCCTTCTGTAGTAGGCAGCCTCCAAGATGGCCCCCGGTGTTTCCTGCCTTCTGTTGTTCATCTTCTTGTGTAATCCCCTTCCCCTGAGTATAAGCTGGATTTATTGATTTGTCCCAACAAATAGAATATGGCAAAAACAATGGACTATCCTTTCCAAGATGAGGTCATAAAAAGACTGTACTTCTATCTTGGGCATCTTCTCTCTCCTGCTGTTGATCTCACTCACACTGTTGTGAGCTGCTCTATAGAGAGGTCCATGTGTCAGGGAATGAATATCTCTGGCCAAGAGTCAGTGAGCACCTGAGGCCTGTTGACAGCCATGGGAGTGAGTTTGGAAACACTCTCCCTGAGTCAAGCCTTGAGGTAACTGCAACCCTGGATAACTTCTTGATTAAATCAGTGAGAGACCCTGCGCTAGGGGTACCCAGCTGAGGCTGCCTGGATTTTTGACCCATGGAAATTGTGAGGTAATAAATGTTGTTTTAAGCTGCTACATTTTGGGGAACTTTGGTATTCAGCAACAGTAAGTACATGGACGTAACTCCGATTCTATTAATCCCAGTAGGAGACTCTTCCAGCTGCTGCTGAGTTGTGAGGAGTGAAGCAAGGTTGTCAGCAGAGGAAAGAGCACTTACCCTGTGATGGTGGGTGGCACACATCAGATCTCAGTTGCCTCAAGTTGTTTAAATAAAAGGTTTTACATCTTTTAGAAGTAGAATCTAATCTTTCTGTCTCTCAAGATACTATTATTATTGCCCATTCTGATTTTTAAAGGATTATTTTCATCTTGGCTCTGAAGAAATCTGTATCTATGCCAAAGTAATAGAGCTTGGCGTGTGGGAGGCTTCTGTCTCGGGATTCAGCGATCTTTGAGAAAGTCTGCTCTGAGGAGAGAGCTATGGGGCACCTTTTAACCCATTTAATGGTTAGGATACCTGGAGGAAAGCATTCAGTATAGGAATAAGAGGTCTCCTATAAAGTAGGGTAAAGACTCAGTCCGGCATTGAGCATCACAGAATTTTGATAGGATGTTTAGCATAGTCATGGGTATGTCATTTGAGAATATATGGGATTCCTTGATTGATTGATTGATTGAGGGGTAGTGGAGGGGCTCAGGGAAATGCAGAAGACACCCCCAAGCAGGCTTCATGCCTTGGGGCGCAGTGTGCGACTCAGTCTCACGACCCTGAGATCATGACCTGAGCCAAAATCAGAGTCGGACGCTTAACCGACTGAGCCACCCAGGTGCCTCACAATTCCCATTCTGTGGTAATTTTATTTCACCTCAAGGGATCTGTGCCTGTTGAGTGAATCTGAGTAAGATCCATCACTCTGGGCAGGCCTTAAACAGTCGTGGTGGTTAAAGATCTTTACCCATTTTTGGTGCTTGCTCTGATGTTTGAAAATGGTTGAGGATCCTGGGTCCCAACTAAGGTGAAACCTGAGATCCACAAAATGAATAAAAGTTCTTTATGATTGTGGAGTCTGCCCCCGTGGCCCTGACACCAAACACAAAACCTCCCATGAGAATCTATGACTAGGCAGCTATCTCAAAATGGTAAGAAGGATTTGAACTTAAATTTTGATGTGACATTAAGTTCTGCCTGATATATTGTTTCATTAGCCAAACCAGAATGTGGGAGCTACCAGATAGTCTTTATTGAATAAAGAGATGGAACAACTGATTCCTTTGTCCAAATACAAGGCAGCCAAGGCTGAAATGAAATTAAGGGGAAAGCCTTTCCTGGGATGTAGTTTGAGTGATCTCTGTTCTGTACCCTCAGAAGGTATACTAGGGAAGGGGAGACTGGGGAGACCCAGTGACTTTCATACCCCTCAGATTTCAGACCAATGTGTAGTCAGACTCAGAAGCAACAATATGGCAGCGACTTCAAGGAGAGAGAAATAAGGTGGATCATTGGTGAGTCAGTAACCTTACGTCACCATTAGAGATATAGTTGTAGTTCGTTCCAATTTCCAGGAGCTGCTGTTTATTGATATTAAATTAGGATGTGAGCCTGATCAGGCATTTGCCTCCTCCTGAGGAATACTTTCTTAATCTAGATTTCCCATGTGTGAAGTTTTTCCACAACTGGTGCCAATCCTTCATCCCAGTTTTCTAAAGTTATAGCATATGCCCATGGAGGCTTTGGGTATGTGGAGGTCAGAAGGTGCTCAGACATCTCAAGAGTGCTGACATACAGAAGAGCAGGTGCAGCTCTTTCCTTGCCGTGGGGAGGAGATGTACTTCCTGCCTCATCCTAGGGAGTCTGAAGAGGTGAGGTGATTGGTTTTGGTCAGTGGAGACAGGGTCAAGATCATACAAGCTGAGAAAAATTCTTTTTGTGGGTTCTTTCAGAGAATCCTACGGAAAATTACAGGAGTATCTGGTTGCTTTCCAAAAATTAAATCTGAGGAGGGATTAAATGTAGGTGCTGCTTCTGGTGTTTCCCAATGGTTTATAACCTCACATATAAGATAGCAACCCCTTTCTCCCCATAACGGAAAGAATCACGTGCACAGCAATTTTAGAATATGCTGGGAGTATGAGCAAGAGCTCTTTTTTTTTTAAATTTTTTTAATTTATTTCTTATTTTTTTATAAACATATAATGTATTTTTATCCCCAGGGGTACAGGTCTGTGAATCGCCAGGTTTACTCAATTCACAGCACTCTCCATAGCATATACCCTCCCCAATGTCCATAACCCCCCTCCCTCTATTCCAACCCCCCCTCCCCCCAGCAACCCTCAGTTTGTTTTGTGAGATTAAGAGTCACTTATGGTTTGTCTCCCTCCCAATCCCATCTTGTTTCATTTATTCTTCTCCTATGCCCCTAACCCCACATGTTGCATCTCCTCGTCCTCATATCAGGGAGATCATATGATAGTTGTCTTTCTCCGATTGACTTATTTCACTAAGCATGAAACCCTCTAGTTCCATCCACGTTGTCACAAATGCCAAGATTTCATTTCTTTTGATGGCTGCATAGTATTCCATTGTGTATATATACCACATCTTTATCCATTCATCTGTTGATGGACATCTAGGTTCTTTCCATAGTTTGGCTATTGTGGACATTGCTGCTATAAACATTCGGGTGCATGTGCCCCTTCGGATCACTACATTTGTATCTTTAGGGTAAATACCCAGTAGTGCAATTGCTGGGTCAGAGGGTAGTTCTATTTTCAACACTTTGAGGAACCTCCATGTGAGCAAGAGCTCTTTAAAGGAAGTCGCCCAACAAAGGGAGTCTGATCAGGAGTGTAACAGAATAGAAAGTAGATTTTATTTTTCCCTGTAGCTTTGCTCTTTTGGAGATTCACTTGCAGAAAAAGAGGTTAATGTGCGTTCTTCAAAGGTTGGATGTTAACCTGTACTATCTTTGGGGAAAGTGCTAAAAAATCTTTTTTCCCCCAATTTTCCTCAAATTCGCAGTTAACTAAAGGTGAGAAAAGGACAACAAGAAATATGGGTGATGTCCTCATTGACGTCACTGGACTTCTCTGCTTATAAGCCATATCAGTGCTCAAGTATAAGGAATCCTATAGTTGAAATATACAATTACTCTTTATTTCTTAGACTAATAGAAAAATAAGTGCTTGAAAATTTTTTGACTCTTTTCTTTCATTTCTCTCTTGAACTTATATTTTCTAGCAAAGCCCTTTCTCTGCCACTTATAAGAAATTTACCTAAATGACAGAAGCAGAATTGACAGTGATCAGTGGAAAACAGGAACAAAAGTAGTGAGGGAGGGAACAGATGTGAGTCAGAGGTTCATTTCTACAGTGATTTCCAAAACCTTGAAGTAAACTTTCTACCCACAATTCCATAGTGATATATGTGCCCGTGGTCAGCTTTTGCTTAGAAGTATGTTACTGGAGATTTACTTTCCTAGGAATGGGTAGAGTAAATATGGCCATAAATTCTTTGTGTGATCCCAGAGGAAAGAACTGGGATCAGTGATGGAAGTTCTAGGGAGTCATATTTTGTTTCAGGGTAAGTAACTGTCTAATCATAGACTAGTCTGTCCTGCCCAAGAAGGGATAGAGATGTCTCTAGCAGGGTGAGGGCTGGGACATATGGGATGGGGACGTGGGAGAAGGGATTTCTACCCTGGGAGAGATATTGGACTGGTTCTGTCCATGGTCAGTACTCGTGTTCTGATTACTGGTGATGAGTAGAAGATCATTTCTAATGTTAAAATAACACTGCAAAGTACTTTCACATTATTCTATCCTGTAATACTTATAATAAATAGCTCCATTTTAAGAAAGGACAAAGATCACACATAATTAAGGCTATGATCACCTAATTGACAATTTCTACTGTGATAGATACCCAATGGACAGAAAAGTAAAACTGAGGGCTATTTGCCCTCAAAGAGCTGAAAAACTACTTGAGGAGATAGTGCACACACACAGGTCAAACTATGAGATAGCATGTGGGAATTACCTGTTGGTGCGCTAGATCCGTGGTTCTCAAAGGGTGTTCCCTGGGCCAATAGCATCAGCATTATCTGGGATCTGTTAGAAATACAGTTTTGTTTTGTTTTGTTTTAAAGTTGGCTCCATTGTGGAGCCTAGTGCAGGGCTTGAACTCACGATCCTGAGATCAGGACCTGAATTGAGATCAAGAAGAGTTGGATGCTTAACTGATTGAGCCATGCAGGTACCCTGTAGAAATGCATTCTTGAGTCGCACTCCATACCTGCTGAATCAGAAATTCCAGGTGGGGGGTGGCAGCGTCTTTCCGTGTTTTTAAAAAGGCCTCTGGGTGATTATGATGCATACTCGAGTTTAAGACTGCTGATCTAGTCCAGACCAGTACTTCTCAAACTCTGGCATGATAAGAATCACTTGGAACAGTGCTATTTTTCAAAAAAATTTTTTTTCAAGTTTTTATTTAAATTCTAGTTAGTTAACATAGATGGTAAAATTGCACCTGAAACTGCTGCCTGAAATATGGCCCAAGAGCTGCAGGCTCTCCAAGGTGGTTTCTACTGACCTGAAAGCTTGTTAAAGCCCAGGTTTTCCAGTCCCACTCCCAGACATTCTCGTTCAGTAGATGGGACCTGAGAGTTCGTGATGCTGAGGGGCTCAGACTGTTCTCTGAGCCGCCATGCTCTGAGCGGTCGTGCCTCTGGGGTTCAGCAGAGGAGTGCCCAGTGGGAGGGACTTGTGCGACAGGACCATGCTCGAGGTCTTCGCAGAGCGGAGGACGGACGACCTGAACTGAGTCTGATGGGAAGGTTTAGGTCAGCTAAGAGGATGTTATTTGATGCAGGGGTGAAGGGGAGGATGGGATGAGCACCCAGCATGCGTGGCTGAAGTAGAGCATTCACGCTAGTCAGACCTCGGCTCGTTCTGCCTGGGACTGGGGGGAGTTAACAGCTGTCAGCTCTCACGCATCCTCCCTGAGGAGAGGGAGCAGGAAACAGCCTAGGACCAGGAGCACTTTCTTAGTTGCGTTGTTACATGGTCCCGCCCTCGAAGTGGGACCTGTAAGACGCATTACTGCTCTCTTCTTTTCTCCTCTTCCTTGGTTCCCCTGCTCACCGAGCCTGGCTTGCTTCAACTCTACAGCTCGTTCTCTCAGTTTGGCCTGAATCTTTAGGCTTGGATTCTCTGACCATTCTTCTCAGACTCCATGTTGATTTAGTTCTCCCTGGGCAACTGTGTGCTCTGCTCTCGTATTCACCCTTCCCTGTCATGTCCCACCCATCCCCTCAGGCAGTCCTTGGTGAGGGGAAGGAAGCTGGCCAACAGTGCTCTGTCCTCTTCCATATACTCTCATCTTTGTTGTGTCCTGGTGTCTCCTGGTGGGCCCTGTGTTGCTGTTCATGACAGGAGAAATGGAAGATAGCGGAGAAGGGGAAGATATCAAGATATCAAGCCGGCTAAGGCTTGGAGGTCAGGATAAGCAACCTTGGATTAATGGGGTCACTTAAGATTTTGACCAGAATCTTATAAAATCCAATCACAGCTCAAGTCTGAGGTACAAAGAGCAAATATCCTTTAGGGCTCCAGAACGTTTTTGTTATTCTTGACTTCGCACTCCCCACTCACTTTGTGGTCATCCTTGGGGGCCCCAATGGTTACTGCATCTGTATCATGGCTTTTGCCATGGAGAAGAACTGCCCAGACCACCCAAGAGAGGTAGGATCAGATTCTAGAAATACGGAGGACTAGCTAGTATCCCCCACCCTCAGTGCGGCCAACTCTTATTGCCCCTGCCGTGGGCTCGTCTGCATGGCCCCTCTCTCCTGACTGTTTGGTCACTGTCCTTGCATGTCCTCACTGGTCTCTGCTCCCTAATGGCCACTTGAAGATCCAGGTGTGGAGTCCTGTGAAATCATCCTGGGCACCTGAAGGCACCTGAAGTCACCTTGCCTTCATTGGCTGGATGTACTCCACACTCTCCTGTGATGTGGGCTTGCCCTCAGTCAGGAGGGCTCTGCACCCTCATGGAGGTTTTCTAGGCACTTGGAGACTGGCCTCTGGTGGAGAATCCCTCAGGGAGCCTGATATCCCTCACCTCCTAGGGTTTCTGGTATTTTCAACCTTCATTTCTGCTCACCAGTGTTCTGGTCCTCACTCCCAACCTGGAGGCTGGCAAGGAGTCACAGGTACTCAGGTTTCTCTCAGCTGTTTCTGTCCCTTCCTATAGAAGCCAGCAGGGATAGTTTACTTACTGAAAAGGAAGCTTGAGTTGCCTTGTCCCCAAAGCCTGTGCCCTTCAGAAATGCCCTTAGTGTTTTGTTTTTGCTACGTCTGGCTGCAAGATCTGGAACCACTTGGTGAAAGCTGGGAGTGTTGCAGTCTTGAGAGACCTTAGCTCGGCCTCTTTGTCTCTAAGCAGAGTCAAATCTAAATTCAATTTCCCTCTTAAAATTACTTCCTGCCAGTGTCCAAAAGGCCAAAGCTAGAACAATTTGAGCGATAAAATATATAATGAAAGTACTGGATTATAAGCCAGAGAATAAAATAAGTATTGATGAATACATACTTACATAAATAAATAATTGAATACATCAGCAAATGAGGGATGCAGGGAATAGTAGAGTTTTAATCAATAAATGTAGAAGAGTGAGAAAAATAGAAAATCCTGACGAGGCAAACATAATAATAATTGTTTCAGAAAACATCCACCAGTGGATGCTGAAATCAGCGGCCCAGACTTTGCAGGGAAACATGGTATTCATACAGTTTCAAAAGATTTCACCCAGGATTATTAGTTGCAAAGGAAAAGTAGTACCGTTACAGTGAAGAAACCCACAGGTACCACCTTCACCACATACTCAAGGTTAACATCACCGTGATAAGACACATGGACATTATGGTCCCTCTGATAGGCCCTAAGGAGGTATATTAGTCAGGTTTCTTCAGAGAAACAGACCAGTAGGATGTATGTAAATAAATATATATATATATATTTGGGATATATATATATTTAGTATAAAAATTTGTAAGGAGGTTATATAAGCTGACCTGTCTTCAGGGTGACTCCATGCTGGAGACCCAGGAGAGTTGAGGGTGTGTTTCCAATCCAAAGGCCTGCAGGCTCAGCACCCAGGAAGAGCCCATGTTTCCATATGAGTCTAAAGGCAGGAAAAACCCTATGTTCCCTTTTGAAGACAGAAGGAATTATCCCTTAGGAGAATTCTTAGGAATTCTTCCTGGGGAGAGTCAGCACCCCCCCCCCCCCTTTTTAGAGGCCTTCAACTGATTGGATGAGGCCCACACACACCAAAGAGGGTAATCTGCGATTTTCAGTCTGCCACTTAAATGTTAACCTCATCCAAAACATCCTCACAAAAACACCCAGAATTATGTTTGGTCAAATAAGCACTCCGTGACCCAGTTACATGGACACATAAAAGTAGCCATCACAGAAGGTGACATTAGGACTTCCATGGGATTCTTGGCAAAAATATGTGACCTGGGGGCGCCTGGGTGGCTCAGTGGATTAAGCCGCTGCCTTCGGCTCAGGTCATGATCTCAGGGTCCTGAGATCGAGCCCCGCATCGGGCTCTCTGCTCCGCGGGGAGCCTGTTTCCTCCTCTCTCTCTGCCTGCCTCTCTGCCTACTTGTGATTTCTCTCTCTATCAAATAAATAAATAATTAAAAAAAATCTTTAAAAAAAAAAAAAGAAAAAAAAATATGTGACCTGATCTAATCGTGAAAAACCATAGGCAAACTCAAATTGATGAATATTGTACAAAATAACTGACCAGTATTCTTTATGTCTCAGGGTTATGCAAGACGAGGAGAGACTGGGGCATTTGCAGATTGGAGGAGAGAGTAAGGATACATGACACCTACAAGCAGTGTGGGATCCTAGATTGGCTCTTGCAACACAAAAGGGTATTAGCTGAAAAACGAATAAAATGTGAATGGAGTCTATGGTGCAGTTAATAGTGTGTTAATGTTAATTTCTTAGTTTTGATACTTGGACCATGGTAGTCTAAGATGTTGATATTGGCCGAAGCTGGTTGAGGGGTACACAGGAGCTCTGTTGTTTTTGCAGCTTTTGTGTAAGTCTAAAATCCTTTCAAGATAAAGTTTTTAAAAATCTTCCTGCCATTTGGTACTTGAGCACTTTTCAGTAACAGTACATTTTTACAGTCACAGTAAATTTTTTAAATTTAATAAATTTAAAAACTATTTTGATATTTTAAAAATTTATTACTGTTTTGTGTGTGATTTTGATTCTACCATTCCACATTTTCCACAAATGCTAAATTCTATCAGTTTTTTGGGAAGCACCTTTAAAAAGCCCTAGACTTCTTTTCTTTCTTTTTTCCTGTATTCCATACTTCCTCCTCTCTAAAGCAGTGTTTTTGGTAAATGATTACAGCTCAATCCTCCAGGGGGTGTTAACCTCTGAGATTATGACCTGCGGGGCCCATTACACAGAGCAAGGAGCCTGCGGCTAGAGGTCTGAAAACCTGGGAGCCAGCCTTCTTAGTCCAGTTCTGTTACTAACTAAATCCATGACTTTTCGGTGTTAGTGTTCTGATGTCAAACGGGAAATTCAGGTTAGATACTGTATGCATAGTTGATGTATGTATTCAAATGATTACTTTTTTTTTTTTTAAGATTTTATTCATTTAATTGTCAGAGAGGGGGGAGAGAGAGAGCACAAGCAGGGAGAAGGGCAGAGGGAGAAGCAGACTCCCCTTTTTTTTTTTTTTTAACATTTTATTTATTTATCTGACAGAGAGCGAGAGATCACAAGTAGGCAGAGAGAGAGAGAAGCAGGCTCCCTGCCAAGCAGAGATCCCGATGTGGGGCTCAATCCCAGGACCCTGAGATCATGACCTGAGCCAAAGACAGAGGCTTAAGGGAGCCCAATGCAGAACTCATCCCAGGACCCTGGGATCACGACCTGAACTGAAGACAAATGCTTAATCCAATGAGCTACCCAGGCGTCTCCAAATGATTACATTTTTTAATTAATACTTTTTCTTTTTATCAAGGTCCCAGGTGCTCTATTTTTAGGTTTCCAAGTTTTTGTTTTGTCCTGTTTTATTCATATTTTTTTTTCCTCTTGCCTCCAAAGTCTTTGGTTTCTACAACAGCTCTCAATTTACACACTTCATTCTGGCATTTCCCTTAGACAATCCGTCTTTCTTTCTCTCTTTTTTAAATCAAATTAAGGAGATCAACATTTTCTTTTTTTTTTCTTCTTTTGAGCAGGAAGCCCCTGCAGCTGTCCTCTGTCTTGTTTTTCTTCTCTCTGAACAGTGTGTGGTCCTTTCCACAGCTGTGCCTCCAACTGTCTCATGGCTTCTGCGTTGTGGGCTTCAGAACATTTGGGCCTTGACTGGGCTGAGTCCTGGCACCATCCTATAGGGATCACTGGTGGGCACGCCCCTCCTGCCCATGCAGAGTGGCATGAGAGCTCAGGATCAAGGTCCCTTGGCCAACCTGCATCACTAATACCAGCACTAAGGCCAAGGCATGGAGCCAGCACGGTGCATTAAGGAATAACTCATACTTTTTTTTTTTTAATTTAGGATTTTATTTTTTTAGAGAGAAAGAGTAGAGAGTGGTGGGGAGGAGCAGACAGGGAGGGAGACAAGGGAGAGGAAAAAAATTTTTTTTTAAAGATTTTATTTATTAGAGAGAGTGAGCATGTGTGCAGGTGCACGAGTCGGGGGAGGGGCTGAGGGAGAGGGAGAAGCAGACTCCCTGACGAGCAGGGGGCCTGACTCGGGGCTCAATCCAAGGACCTTTGGATTGTGACCTGAGCCAAAGGCAGATGCTTAATGGACTGAGCCACCAGGTGCCCCAGAGAGAGAATCTTGAACAGATTCTGCTCACAGAGCCCAAGGTGGGGCTCAGTCTCATGACCTTGAGACTATGACCTCACCTGAAACCAAGAGGCGGACACAACTGACTGAGCCACCCAGGTGCCCCAAGAAAATAACTGACACTCTTGAGAACAGATGATTTACCCAGGTTTGCTTTGTTATTTTTGTCAAGGGATGGACCATTTTCTTCTCCTCACCGGAATAGACAGTTTGGTTAGGTTCGGGATATTGTGGGGTATTCCTTGGTCCCTGTGGAATCCAGAGTAGAAGTGATCTTTTTAAAGATAGTCTCCAGCTCCATTTGTTTTTTTTTTGTTGTTGTTTGCAACTTATTTTTAAAATTGAGATATAATTGACATAAAACATTATGTAAGTTTAAGGGGTACAAATGTTGATCTGATACATTTCCGTATGTTTGTATCGTGCTGTGTTGGTCTGTTAACTCTCATTCCCAACTCCAGCCATTTATCCTTCTAGCTCATTTATATGCAGGCATCAGATACTTAATTTTATCAGCATGCCCCTCAACAACAGTGAAATGGGTACAGCATTTAGAACCATGCCTGGTATGTAGTAAACATTGCATTAGCGTTTGTTTAATTAAAAATAAGAAATTATTCTCACTTTCAAAGAACTTACCATTTAGTTGGAAAGATAAAATGCACAAACAAACAAGCAAAAACCAACCAGCACGTAGCACAGTATAAAGACTCAAGAGAGTGGGCGAGAAGAGGCAAGATCTCTCTGCTGTTCGCTCTCCTCGAGTCATCTCACTTATTTGCCTAAACAACCAGCAGTTCCTCCCATTTTATGGCTCAAGAAATTAAGCTTAGTAGGTATAAAAGGCCTTACAGGTTTATGTGTAACAGCAGCATTTGAACACAGGGCTATCTGAACTGAAGACTCCCGTTAGCACCGGATAAAATAGAGGAAGTTTCGGAAGGAGGCTCGTGCTGGACCTTGAAGCATGGATAGAATTTACCAGATGGAGAGCAGTGGGGAGCGCATACAGGCTGTGGAGGACAGGGAAAGGGGCGGGCACAGCTTGGGCAAAGATGTGTCCTTAGGAAGCATGAAGTGTGCCGGGGAATGGGCAGCGTTGCCCAGGTTGGCTAGAGTGAGGGAGGAGCGACAGAGAAAGCTGGAACCTGGGTCAGAGACAGAGCCTGATGAGCCTTGAATTCTGAGTTTGGACTTTCTTTCATAATCCATTTCATAGCCCATTGACGGTTATGGGCTATGACCCATAACCCATATGGGTGAAGGGGAGTAACGTGGTGAAAAGAGGACTTTATGCGATTTAAGTCAGGTGGGGTATGGAATGGGCTGGAGAAACAGAGGGGCTGCGCTCATGAAAGCTAATGCTTGAGGTACTGACATATGGTGCTAAGTGCTCCTCGTGCATGATGCCATTCATCCTGACAATAGCCCTAGAAAATGAGCGTTAATATCATCCCCATTTTCCATTTGCCATTTAGGCAAACTGAGGCTCTTGAGAGGCTCAGTACCGAGCAGGCTCCCACAGTGAATCACAGTGCTGCCAGGATATGAATGAGGTGGATCCAGTTCCGCCTGTGTTGCCTCTATTTGCTACAGCACCTGTCAGTGGCTTGGCAGACGACCTGGGACCGTTGTAACAGGTTGGAGGAGATGGTCCAGGTGATGAAGACTGAGCTAGTTCAGCAGTGATGGAAAAGGAGAGATGGGAGCAGTGGTGTGACGCATCGTTGTATGTGAGCCTGATCTCAGGGCTGGGTCTGTAATTCCAGAATTTCTCTTTCTGTAGTCCTGCCTGTGGGAGCTGGTGCTCCGTGCTGAGAACATTGCCAAGACCATGGTACGGCATGGAAAACCTTGCCGTGCAGCCCAGGCTTCTTGAGTTCTTCTGAGGACATGTATTAATTTAATAAAATAAGTGCTGATGTTGGTGTGCTGGGTGTGGGTTACCTTTGAGATGGGTTACGCATATTTCCAGGCGTTCTCAAGCATCTCAAGTTTTAATTCCTAGAGTCGGAGACAAGGAGGTGCCTCCAGATGTCTGTGGGTGATCAGATCTCCCTTTCCCCATGAACCTTCCTCCCTTATGTGCTTTTCTTGATATGTTCCCAGTTACTTCCCTGTTTTGCTACTCTATGGGTTTGTCCATCACAGAATTAATTTGTTTCATTTTTGCTTCTATTTTTTTTTTTTTTTTAAGAAAAAGGGGATACATACATTTGACTCTGCAAAGCTTTTGACAAGAGTTAAATAAACCTAGAATTCCAGTGTGCTGAATGCCACGGTGACTACGTGGGGCGGTGCAGGCTAACTCAGTGACCTCTCTGCTCTGTCTGCTGCAGGTGACAAGAAGTACATCATGGGGCCCAAGCTTTCTACTCTGGACGCCACTGTCTTTGGACACTTGGCACAGGCAATGTGGACCTTACCTGGGACAAGACCTGAGCGGCTGATCAAAGGCAAGCCCTGCAAACCTCTTCAGGCTTTAGGAATTGCTGTGGGGTGAAGGGTATGGGTAACACAATGGAGAATTCTAGGTCTATGCCTGTGAACTTGACCGTGCTTTTTGGAGACGCCAGGATCTGGTGTCCAGGGCTGGGGTCAGTTTATTTTATTTTTTATTATTATTGTTATTTTAAAAGATTTTATTTATTGACAGAGAGAGAGAGCGAGAGAGGGAATACAAGCAGGGGGAGTGGGAGAGGGAGAAGCAGGCTTCCTGCTGAGCAGGGAACCTGATACGGGGCTTGATCCCAGGACCCTGGGATCATGACCCGAGCTGAAGGCAGACACTTAGTGACTGAGCCACCCAGGTGCCCTGGGTCAATTTATTATGCTCAGGATGTGTAGGGGTTGAGGAAGACCAGACTTCTCATCTGCCATCTTGCCTAGACCATGTTCTCAACAAAGTTGACGCAAATTGTACTGTGTATTACACCAGCTCCTTACATAGTGGACTTTATACTTGCTGATAACAGGGCTGGGATTCCACCTAGTGCCCTTATTTTGTTGGTCTTCCTTAATTTCCGTGGGACATTGGTGCTGAGCCTCACCACTTTCCATTCTACGTAATGGCGGGCTTGGGCCGATGGACTCACTGCCCACCTCGTTGCTGTTTTTGAGTCTGAACTGGTGTTACATATTTCACATGTAGGTATAGGTACATATGTTTCTACATTTGAGTTCAAACATTCTTTTCTCCTATTCCGGTGGGTATCTGTAGATCATACATTGAGAGTAGTAGAGCTAGGAAGTTCAAGATTGTGAAAAGTAGGGGAAATGTCCGCAAATGTTTTTTAATGTTTTTAGCGTGATACTATATAAAATGTTGTTATTTTTAGTAGTAGTAGTTGTTGTATATTTTGGCCAAAGAAACCCAATCTTGTATCTTTGTTACAGTTACGTTATGGACTGGGGGGCGGGGGGTAGAAGTGGGGATGAATGGGGCCAGACCTAGGGGATGAATGAATATATGTATGGGGGTGGGGAGGCTAAGCCAAGAGTTGAGTTCATGTTGGTGAGGGGCCAAGGACAGTAAGCTCAACGTGGGTTGGTGTCAAGGGACCAGATCTTGGTGTATGTGTATGTCGGGGGGCAGACTGAACAGGTGGGATGCACATGAAAGCTGGACCTCTGGGAGAGGCTTCCCCTGTGTTGGTGAATGGGAACTGTTTGGAGTCCTCTCCAATTTTTTTTTTTTTTTTAAAGATTTTACCTATTTGAGAGAGAGAGAGAGTGAGAGAGCAGGAGCAGGGGTGGGGAGGAATGGCAGAGGGAGAGGGAGAAGCAGACTCCCCGCTGAGCAGGGAACCCGATGCGGGGCTCCATCCCAGGACTCTGGGATCATGACCTGAGCTGAAGGCAGACACTTAACCAAATAAGCCACCCAGGTGCCCTGAGTCATCTCCAATTTGAAGAAGTATCTAAGCAGCTGATATAGGGATCAAAGTTCAATATTTGGGTTTGAGAAGGGGAGTGACAGAGTTGACTAAATGTCTCGAGTCCTTCCAGGAAGTAAAAGTGAAAAGGGACAAGTCATAAATAATTTAACAAAAGATGTTTCATTCCTGCAAGAATTAAGCATTAAGAATTAAGCCATTCTTAAAATATACTTAGTATGTGTTTGTGTATTACAGATGTAGATAAATGAAATATTTTCTTGCTGGAGAAAATTTAGAAAAGATAGAAAAATTAATTTACGCCCCAGCTGAGAAGGCCGGGGGTGTAGATGAGATCACCAGTGAATAGTGTATACAATGTTTTTAGTGTTGCTGGATAGATGGTCAGAACCAAGCAAGGCAGAATCATACAAGAAACGGAGGGAGGTGAACACTCACGTATGGTGGCCACAGGTGGGTATATAGCAAGGTTGGGGAAGGCTGTAGCTCTGTGTGTGCGCATGTGTGTGTGTGATTCATGTGCATGCCCAGAAGCTCAGACCAGGTAAAGGACAGGAGAAGTCATTCTCCAGATCCTCCCATTGGTGAGGATGAGTCTTCTGATATATTACCGGACTTGGTTGGAATAGAGCAGGCATAGACTGAAGGTCTTCCAGAACTTCGGTTGGGTAAGGCTAGGGATAGTATGGAGTGATATTTAATTTCCTGTGTGATCACAGAGATGTTCCTTGTCTTGCAATGTGTTGGAAGTTACCTAAATCAAATATGTTACCTTATTGGTGATGTTTGTAGCATTTAAAATAGTTTCTCTTCATTTTAATCATCTAAGATACATCGGTTCCCTTTAGTTCATGTTGTATATCTACACTCTTTTCCTGTTACTTCCTATTCCCTGCCACAACTCTTACTCACCAACAAGTAAACACACTGCCACATCTACTCACATACTTCTATACACACATACCCATACACACTCAGTTGTACACATACACTCACATTTGTACCCAAGCCCACGCGCATGAACACACCCAGCTGACGTCATCTGTTATTAGTCAGAAGCATTTGGGTATTATCCATTATGAGCAGAACTATCAAATTCTATAGAATCCCTTCTTGCAGGAATGAAACCTCTTTTGTTAAATTATTTATGACTTGTCCCTTTTCACTTTTACTTCCTGGAAGGACTCGAGACATTTAGTGTCCTTTTTAAAGAAATGGGTCGGCCTTTTTGGAGGATCAATTTTGAGTTTCACCCAAGATCCACACACGTGGGAGAATCTGACACCATCGTGTGCGAGGGACTTTGGCACGTAGCTGTGTGTACTTTGGTTCTTAAACAAGTTAGAAGCTTCCAGCTCTCCCTGGGAACTGGGGTAGCACGAGTGGTTAAAGTCCACAGAGGGTCTCTAAACCCCATTTTGGTCATTGGTTGCATGGCCTTCCAAACCTTCTGATGGCAGCTGCTAATAGACAGGCAAACCACTACTTTGGTTTCTACTTCTTTCTTCACCTTTGTGCTTTCTATGGTAGAGACTTGCCCAAGAAGTAACAAGAGGAAGGGGAAGCAGGAACAGCTAAGCACCTGTATGCTTTCGAATTGGCGCAAATCTAGGAGCGTCGATGCTCGGATCAGGCAGTTTTCTGCCTTAGCTTTGGAACATCCAAAGCGCTGTTGGCCTTGCCACATGTGTGAGTGTGGGTGTGTGTGTGCATAATATTCGCTTGTGGTCCTAGATATTCGTTACAGTATCTAGCCACATAGTGTAGCAGAACCATTGAAATTATTGAGAAATTTTCCTTAATTTAAGCGAGTAAGATGACAGACTTTGAATATTAAGCCGTTCTTAAAATATACTTAGTATGTGTTTGTGTATTATAGATGTAGATACATGATATATTTCCTTGCTGGAGAAAATTTAGAGAAGGTAGAAAAATTAAAAAATAGAACTTGTGCCCCCTGTCACCCACAGAGAACTACTGCTAATATTATGGTTGGTGTCCTCATCTTTCATCAAGTGCATGTATGTGTATATTTTTTAAAAAATTGGGATCTTGGTGTTGATACAGTTATAAACCTGTAGTTTTACTTAACTATGTATCATGGCCATTTCCCTTGTCATTAAATATGCCTTAAAGCAATGTATGTAGTAGTTGGATAATATCCTATGCCCTGGTTACATTGTAATCGATGTGATTAATCTTCTCTTTCTGGACTTGTTTTTGTTTCACATAATTTTTTTTAACTAATATTCTCTAGTGAAGATTGTATAAAAATATATTCTTGCTTATCTCTGGTTATTTCCTTAAGCCAAATTTCTAGTTGAGGAATTTCTATCCCCAAAGGTCTAAGCTCTTGGTCTGCATAGCTAAATTGCTTTCTATTTTTTTAAAAAGATTTTATTTATTTATTTGACAGAAAGAGAGAGAAAACACAAGTAAGGGGAGCAGCAGGAAGAGGGAGAGGGAGAAGCAGGCTCACCGACCTGGGAGCCCAGTGTAGGGCTGGATCCCAGGACCCCGGGATCATGAGCCAAGCCAAAGGATGGTGCTTAACCGTGAAGCCACCCAGGTGACCCTCCCCTTTAGCTTCAAGGAGATGAGGGGAAGGTGATGTCTTCACACCATTCAAATTTATTTCAAACTTTCCTGAAGAGGATATGCTCTGTGCCCTCCCCGCCCTGTGACAGAATGCCAAAGAGAGCAAGCAGGGGCTCTCCATGGGGTCAGCACCTCACACACGTCTGCAGTAGGGAGGGTCCTGAGGAAATGGCTATAATGAGTGTGTGGGAGTGCGGGCCCCACATTTTCCAAATACTTGCTGGTTAATGCCCAAAGGCTGGACAGGTGCTGCTGGGACAAGCTGGCCTTCTCCCCCCCGCCAACCCCACACTCTCATTCCTGCTGTGCACAATTGGCAGCTGGGAGAAATAGAGTCCTGGGTTCTGGGGCTGGTTGACAATGTTTTCAGTGTCAAATTGTACAAAATATATTTTTTAAGATTTTATTTATTTATTTGGCAGAGATCACAAGTAGGCAGAGAGAGAGGAGGAAGCAGGCTCCCCATTGAGCAGAGAGCCCAATGTGGGGCTTGATCCCAGGACCCTGAGATCATGACCTGAGCCCAAGGCAGAGGCTTTAACCCACTGAGCCACCCAGGTGCCCCAAAATGTTTTTGAACATTAGAGAAATTGCAGTGATGCCAAAAAAAAAAAAAAAAAAAAAAAATAGTCACTTTTTTTCAAAGAGCATTGGGGAATATTTCCATTTGGAGGACCTCTAAGAGAAAAGCTCTTCATTCTTTTTGGGAGTGACCTCTGGGTCGAGGACCATTTAGCTTTCTGATAAATGGCCTCTCAAGCCACCCGAGCATATCACCAGTCACTCATTAGTACTGTACTAATGTACTTTATTGGAACTTTAGATTTAAAAATACAATGATTGTCAAAATAAGTTGGGTTATATAGGAATATTTTAAAAGATTTATGACTTCCCCTTATCCATGTCTAATATCATCCCATGGAATAACCAATATTAAGAATTTGGAATGAATCTTTCTCTGCTTTTCTTTTTCATGTGCAGGTTTACATACATGTATATAATAGTTGGGTTTTTTTTTTTTACTATTTTTAAACAATGGAATTGTATTCTACACATTACTTTTATAACTTGCTCTTTTCATTTAATAGAATGTCATGTCTTTTTAACAACTACAAAATATATAGAATTGATGCACCATAGTTTATTCTATCAATCCCTATTGATGGACATTCCGGTCATTTTCATCTTTTTTTCTTCCTTTATTTTTTATTGACACAATGCTGTTGACATGCATATACATATATCTTTACATACTGGAGCTTTTACCTTAGTAGAATAGGGAAATAAAGTGGAGTTCTGGGCCAACAGATAGGTACAGTTAAAATTTCAACAGACGATATTGGCTTACTTTCCAAAAAAAGGTTATAGCAATTATAATTCCACCAGACATGTAGTTACAATGTCTCAACCTCCATGTTGGAGGTTATCAGACTTTAATTTTTACCAGTTTTATGTGTGACATTGTTATCTGATTATTGAATACACTTTGAAAAAAACGCAGTTTTTCTGTTATTTCACAAGGTTCACACCTTCAGTATAGGCACTTAGGTTAACACAGGCATCTCTCTCTCTCTTTCACACACACACACACACACACACACACACTTTCTACTGCCAACCTTTTTCTTTTCTTTTGTCTGGTAGCATGGTGAGTGGGTCAGCTGCCGGAGAGTCTAGGGACAGAAGGGATTGGCGATGTCAGACGGGGGTAGAACTCAGCCATAACATTTCATTCTTCATCCCACTGTTTTTATCAGTGGTGGGATTTGAGGATGGGTATGTGGGTTCCCAGTTTTTTCTTATCAAAAGCAATCCCTTTCTGGACTCCATGATGGAATGATCACTTCTTGACAACTCATCATCTTTGAAGGGCAGGACCTGTCCCCTCATAATTCTTGAGACCCCAGAAAGAATTACAGAAAAATCTTCTGGGACAGGGAGTGTGAAACTATTAATTCCCAAGCCAGGCTGGAAGAGAGAGAGAGAGAAAATAGGTTCGTGGTGAAGGGCACGGAGTCTGGAGACTGGGTGTTGGAATCCTGGCTCTGCCGTTTTCTAGCTATGTGACCTTAGGCAAGTTAATTAACCTCTTTGTTGCTTCCATGTTCCCATGACAGATGGGGATAATAATAGTTTCTGCTTCATAGGACTATTGCAAGGACTAATTCAGCAGATGAATAAAGCCTTTCGAACAGTGCCTGGTACACAGTAGGAACTATATGCATGTTTGCTGTTATTATTTTGTTAACTTTTATTATTGCACGCTGAAGGGGAATTCGTGTCACACAGGACAAAGGCAGGGCAGCGCTCCTGGAAGAAAAGTGAAGTAACAGGCTGTAGAAAAAACAGCCACAGCAGAAGCGCCTAGAACCATATATGGTGTAGATCCTGTGAATAGATTCTGACTTTCTAGCTGCTTGCTAAACAGCTCGGAGCAAATGGTCTTGATTGAGGCAAACACAGCTATCTCCAGACCCCACTGTGAAGTGACCATAGTCCATCTTTGATCACTTCCTCCCACTCCAAGCCCTGCCCCCCCCATCCCCTGGCCAAACCTTGCTGGGGCCCCCGCAGCTTTGTCCAAGTCTTGGTTACCTGGGACTGGCAGCAGTGCCCAGGGAGGTGTTTCCTGACTGCTACCCTGAGGGAGAATCTAAGTGGAGGGTTTGTCTGCATCTTTTTAGGAAGCACTGATGGCGGCTCCTTGGCTACTGGCTCCCGGGCGTGTACGTAAAATCCTTGAGTAGGGGGCAGTCAGAACGGACTCTTAGTATGGGGGGAACTGTTATGAGCTGAGGCAACTGAAAATAGTGCCCTGGAAGCGATATCTGCCCACCAGTTTATAGGGTTCATGGAGTGGGGGACTCGCTTCTTCATGTTTTATAGGGAGCGTGCTTATTAAAGCAGAGCTGCCATCAAGTTTTGAAAAATTTCCGTTGGAAAATGTGTATAATAATGTTACGCAAAGTAACAGGAAGTGGTAATAATGACAAATAAATAGAAAAGATGCTGAAATAAATTCCACCAAAACGTTCATTGTGATGACCTCGGAGTGATGAGATTATAGGAGCCTTATGTTTTCTCCCTTATCTATTTATCTATTTTCTCCCTTATCTATTTCTCCCTTATCTCATTCTGGAAAGTGAGAACCCTGTATACAAAAATGGTATTTATACATTTTTTATACAGGGTTCTCACTTTCCAGAATGAGAATGTATTATCTTCTTTGATAGAAAATAGAGTAAAGACTATAATCAATAGACCCATTAATACAGAAACAACTTATATGGCCATAACGGGGGTATGGTAAAAACAAAATAAACAATGGTACAGCTGAATAATGAGCTACTGTGCGTCGTCAGGTAATAGTGTGAAATTGAAAGCTTTTTACTACAGGTTGTTAAGGAGTAAAAGTAGCATAAGAAACAGAATATATAGTAAATGTTTAAATAGCAAGTATAAATATATGTAAGCATATATAAGTCTATACATTTCTGAAAGAACATAAACAAAAATGTTATTACAGTAGTGATTATTGGTGATTCTTTTATTTTTGGTGTATCCATTATTTTCTAATTTTAGCAGTGAAACATTGGATTACCTGTATAATTAGATGTTTATATAACTTTTAAAAAACAAACATCCGAAGAATATTCTTAGGGCTAGGAAATCCAGGAAGGGATAGTGACAAATTATGCTTTTGTAAGCAATGCTGCCATCTAGTGGATCAAAGGCAAAAACTCACCCTCGCCATTTTTCATCGGGAATTAGGAAATGAATGTCAGATTCTGTGTGTTTCAGACGAATGCCTGGACAATTTTAGTGACTTAACAAAAGTGTTACTTTGATTCACATGAAAAGAAGTAGCCCAGTGACTGAGTGGGAACTTAATTATGGGTGTAGCTGTTCCATTTTATTGAAAAAATATTTAAAAACCTGTTTTACTAAATGTGCCTGTGGGTACACTCATCCATAGAGAATTCTGAGTTATCCATTTTATTTAGGATTATTTACATCTTAACATAACTTTTTCCAACTATGTGGCATAGTACCCAGTCCTTAATAACACTACAAATATTTGTGGAATGAATGATTATTTCTGGCTGACTTAATCCACCTAACAGTTGGTGTATTTTCATGGGCTATATTTTAATTTAAATATGAACCAGTCAAAGCACCAATTCCCTTGATAACCAAACGTAAAATAATAAAATGCTTGACACAGCCAAATGATGGTAGTTTAGCTGCCACTTTGGATAAACTACCCACCATAGGATTCTCTCCTTAATCTCACTCAGCCCACTCACGAATTTGACTTTTCCTGCTTACCTTTCTTCTTACATGCATGAAAACCTAAATATTTGATGGTCCCTCTGTGGAAAAACATTGTGAACGTCTCCCCCACCATATTCTTCCCAATCAATTCCCCAGGCCCAGTGGCTAACTGGTAGACTTCTGCCTTTGAGAATTAACCCTGACTTTCCTTACCCCCTTCCCCCCAACAGGTGAACTGATCAACCTTGCCATGTACTGTGAGAGGATAAGGAGGAAATTCTGGCCCGAGTGGCACCATGATGATGACAACACCATCTATGAGTCTGAGGAGAGCAGCGAAGGCAGCAAAACCCACACGCCCCTGCTGGATTTCAGCTTTTACTCAAGGACAGAGACCTTTGAAGATGAGGGAGCAGAGAACAGTTTTTCCAGAACCCCAGATACAGATTTCACTGGACACTCGCTCTTTGATTCCGATGTGGACATGGATGACTACACAGACCACGAACAGTGCAAGTGATGTTCAGCCTCACTGACCGTCTTCTGCCCGAGCTGCCACTCCCTGGTGGGTCCAGTTTCCCAGGTGGAAGTCCAGCTCAGCTGGGAGGAGATCTTTGTGCTTGGCACACTTCTCACAAGCTAACTGGACTATAGCAGCCTTATTTCTTTTTGTACAAACAAAACACAGAACCATTAAGATGGCTCCATTTAAAACAGGCAAAAAAAAAAAAAAAAGTCAGCATGGTTCCTGAAATCCATTTTTGTTTTCATTAGAAAACTGACATCCTGTGGCAGAGCAGGGGCAAGAACAGGTCGTCTGTGGGTCCCGATTGTGTAGATCCTCTTCAGCCAGGGGGCTTCGCTGTGAGATGGACTCTTGAGTGCCCTTCATTCATTCATGTGAGTTCCAGTAACTCGAGAAGTCATCAGGAGACATGTAGGAGACAAGGGTTCTATGGCGGCTGCTTGTATTTTATGTGTGTATATTGTATGTTGAGATAATTCAAATAAAATCCCTAGATATTCAGTGAACACCTACTACGTGCAAAGCACTGTGCTAGGTGCTAATCAGTTTAAGTTTTCTTCTCAGTCCTGCCAGTGACTAGCTGTGTGATTTCGGGCAAGTCCCTTAATTCTCGTGTGCCTCATTTCCCCCACCTGTAAGGTGGGGATAACACTACTCTCCACCTACCTACCTCACAGGGGTGTTGTGAGGATTCATGTGGTAACATTCGGCGCTTTAAACCTCTTGGAAGAGCTGCAACGTAAACACCTTCTATTCTCTATTGTGCTTCCGATGTGTGGAGATTCAAGGGCAAAGGAATTCCACGTCCGGCCAGCAGCGGCCACAGTCACTTGCCAGAGCCGAGCAGACGAGACACGCACAGAGGCACAGCTAGGACTCGGTCCTCGTTCTTCCCTGTGATCTTGCTTGAATCGAACTCTTTTGCAGAGAGAACCTTGAACATGCTCTCACAGCTCATCAACAGCTGCAAACAGTCTTCAGTTCTGTGTGTCTGCAGAAGTCTTTCTTTCGTTGCCTGAACGCACACTGGAATGTTGTCCTTTGTCGACTCCCGAGCGTTAAGTTGCCCGTGCTTGGTTTATCTGAAGGGAGTAAAGCTCAGGAATATGCTGGGTTTCACAGAAGTGAAGGGGAAAGCATTTGACTGATTTTTCAAAGCAGACGCTTGCCAGCTTGTGATGTGTTTTTGAAAACAGACCTTGCGAGATGTGCTGAAAAGAAGTGTGAAGAGGATCGCGGCGCTGGCATCAAAGCACTTTGCGCAGTGTACACTCTATGCAGTTTTCCTAATGCAACTTCTCCGGTGTTCTCAGCCATTGCCCTGTGAGAGGAAGGCAATGGCTTCCTCTCGCAGGGCAAACGTTAATGTTTCTTAAGGATTTCCCATAGCCTCCCTGTGCTCCCTCTCCTTCCCCGTAGAGCACATGGACCGTTGGGATTACTGTATTTACTAAGGCCCTCTGTCTCTGAAGACACCATTTTTGGTGACTTACAACATTTTCCAGTGAAATATGGGGTGAAGATGCTGGGGTGATGGCCGTGGATTTGGGCTGGGAGAGTCAGTGTTCAGATTCACACCTGCAACCAGAACTGCTTTGCTTCTGATCACAGCGGGCTCACTGGGCGATGGTTATGCATTGTGGGGCTCAAGAGACACTGCTTTAAAGACAGCAACATGTGCTGGGAAGTTCATGTTCTTTGCTTGACAAAGACTCTTTGAATATGGCTTTTGCAAAAAAAAAAAAAAAATCCTAAAATGCTGTGGATTCCACTGAGAGGTAAAGGGGGAGAGTTGCTGAGGCTGTTTACCATTGAAGCAACCATGCAGGAGATGCCCTGAGTTGGCCATTCTTACTGCACAGGAAACCCGGTTGTTAGTATCTTATTAAAACCATTCATCTTGGAGAGGACTGTTTGGTGCCTAATGAAAATGTGGTGCAGAAGACATGAATGGAGGAGCGTGTTTCATCTCCAGTGTCACTTGGGAGGACTGTCCGCTTCTGTCTCTAACAAGTGTGTTCCAAGGTCAGCTGGTGGTAGTTCCGTGTGACTAGGGAAACTTTGGGCTTGAAAATGCGTATGCGACAAAGAGATGGACTGTAGACCTATCCGCACAAAGACCAAGTTGCCCTGTCCCCACTCTTAGCTGGAGAGAGTTGTGTTTGGAATTTTGCCTACGATTTATTCTTACTATATAGCACCAGGCGTGTTGTATCTTTACTTCAAGAATGATTAAGTTATGACTGTGTGAGTCGCATTTTTTTTTTTTTTTTAATCGTGCATTGCTTGGAGAGCAAGTACATGGAGAGACAATGTTCATTGTCATTCTATCCGGGTGCCTCTCAGGGGCTTGAATGGACGTTACCACTTGCAGTCTTGGGTACTAGTCTGACGGCTCATGACTGGGTAGCCAAACATTTAGTAGGTGTAACTCGATTTAGAACCCTGGAATAATATCCCCAGGTTTTAACTTTCCGGTGTGGGTTGTGGAAACAAAATGACCAAGACAGACTCGGTGTGGTTTGAATGACCTGGGTAGGCTTTATTGGGAGGGCTTTAATTTTATCTTTTTAATTTAAATTTTATCTTTCATTCCTAAGCTCT
Source organism: Meles meles (assembly GCF_922984935.1). Lineage (NCBI taxonomy): Eukaryota > Metazoa > Chordata > Mammalia > Carnivora > Mustelidae > Meles > Meles meles. The sequence continues at coordinate 32,599,205 of NC_060070.1, forward strand.
CCAGATCTGAAGTGTTCTCCAATATGGTGAACAGGTGCTACTTACAAGAAAAAAATAACAAGAAATTCGGGGACATTTTGGTTATCTGGATTACTTGTTCAAGTTGTGTTTCTTTTTTTTAATGGAAAGTAACATAAGGAAAGTGTGATCTTCAATGGTAACAGATGTTCTAGGTTGGGCAGAAGACCCGCTAGCCACCTGTTCTTTTTTTACCCCAATAAATTCCTCCCCTCTCTCCCTCTCCCTTTGCCCCTCATCCCCACTCATCAGGATTGAGGAGCAGCAACAGTATGATTTAATCTGCATATGTCAGAGTAGACATAGATATACATAACTTTATGCAAAGGTAAACCATATCTTCAGAGTTTACTATTTTGTTGTTGTAACATAACAAATTGTGAACAGTGATTCTCCTGAGGCCATGGGCTACCCAGGTGACTGAGCATAGACTTAGAGCAACTTGGACTTGAATCACGACTACACTACACGTCTGGCGCTCCAGTGAACCCTGCCTGTGTGTACTGTGGTATTAGGTATTAGGATAGGATTCCTGAAGTAGCGTCCAAGGAAAGGAAGAGCTAGGGATTTTAGCTTCATGGGTCTTGTCTAGATGATTTGAGAGAAAGTGTAGAATCAAGCAGTGTACGGCTGGGCCATGGGTTGGTTGTAGGAAGCCCCTTACAAGAGAGCCTTTGAGGTTGTCATTGGCCCCGCGTCACACATGCATTCATTTGCAGGGCAGGACCCGAACCGAAGTCTTTCGCCTGGCCTTAGATGGTTCTTGCCATGACACCATTTTGACTTGGTTTCCTTTGAAAACCCACGTCCCCTGAGATATTGCTCCGTGCCCATGGAACCAGCACGTCCCCGGTCTCTCTCGAAGAGTGCTTAGAGTCTTCTGCTCTTGTCCTCCATGTCCATTCAGTCTGGTCCAGGCCAACCCAGGAGATCTCTCATTAGGGTTTACTCTGCAAGGTACTGCTAGGCTGTGCGAATGATAGCAAGTCGCCAAGACTCCTTATTCTTTGTTATTTATCCTTTAAGAATGCATGCTCACATGCTCACTCACTGTGTGATCACTGAGCACCTACCCTGGGTCTGGCCCTGGGATCCACCCTGGCTATGGAGTGGGGAACAGAACAGACATGGCACCCTAATGTTAGGTCATCCTCTTTTCCTTAGACTTCTGTGGTAGCCTCTTTTAAATGCTTGGTCACCTCCCTGATCCATTCTACCCATGGCCACTAATTTTTTTAAAAAGCTCTGGCCCGAGGGCGTGTCATATTGCCTCAGGGTGAGGGCCGCTCCCTGGGGCCTGGTATCCTCACCTCTTCCCTCTTCTCCTTTCCTGGGGTGTCTCCCAGGGCTCCTCCATGTGAGCCATCCAGTGAATCCAGGTTGGTTTGCTTGCCATTGCCTAGACATACCTCATTTCCCCCCTCTGCCCCTGTTTATGCTAGCCTCTCTCCTGAAACGCCTACCCTGCCTGTCCGCTGGCCCAACTCATGCCCACCTCTTAAGGCCCAGCTTCCTCAGTTCTGCAAGAAGACTTCCCAGCTCATTATAATCTCCCCTTCCTCTAGAAACAGAGCAGTCATCATCTCCTTCCCTGATGGCTGCATGGGAAATGTACACCCAAAAGCAGGCCACGTGCTAAAAAGCAGTGGTTTTAAATTGACCTCAGAGACGCCACTAAGAATCCTATGAAAGCCCTCTGCCTTATTACCAGAAAATACATATATGAAAATATACAAAATTTTATGCAGAAGTTCAGATTTAGAGACCTGAAATCATCCATGGACTCCTTAGGCGCTCATGGACCCCAGTTGAAGAAACCTTCTGTATAAAGAGTGTTTAAAAGTTCCCATTATTACTGTTCATTCTTTTCTTGCCTTTGACCTATTCAGAGAGGAGAAAAATTGGTATGGGACATGCATGCAAGAGAGAATCTCTTACTATCCATGCTGAGTGTGTTGAGTGACAGGGAAGGAAGGAAGAAGAGGTGTCTCACATTAATTGAGAAAATAGCTTTGTTTGGACAGATTTGGCATTCTGAAACTGACAAGGTTTTATTGTTATTGTTTTTGTCAGTTAACCTTAAACCATCCAGAAAGTTGGTTTATCTGAATTAATTCAGGGCCCTGTGAGCTTCATCTCAGCTCTCGAACCCACCACTTCTGCATGGGTAGGCTGACCAGCAGGGGGCGTCAGGTAGGAGAGAAGAGGCTGGATTGTTCCTTATAGGAAAAGGTCTGCACAATCACATTTTCCTGTATTCATCCATCCATCCATCCATCCATTCATAGGATAATTGTTGAGTGTATTTTCAATAAAAGGATGGTGCCTTTGTTGATAGGTAACTACTCAGGTTCTTCTGTGTCGCTGTCGCCGTCTTTTTCTTTTTTTACAGGGTGAAGTGATTTTTATTGCTCCTATCATCCAAGATTTGTTGCTCCTCTGTATGGGCAGGGCTGTGTAAGTTGAACAAGAACCGATGAAAGTACATTTGATGACAAATACTTCCAAGTCTGAATGCTGAACTCCGGCAACCCATCCTTAATAAGTTCAGCCATCCATTATGTATGATTGCGGGGTGCTTGATCTTTATTTGGTTGCTTCCAGTGGTCTGGATGAAGCTTGGCAAAGTTTGAGAGGATCCCCTTGGTGGGTGGGGCGGGAGGTCCCGCTTGCCTGGAGCGCTCTCGCCAGCGCGGGGAGAAAATGCAAACACATCATGAATGTTTTCTTCATTTGAATTCCTTAGCAGAATCTTGGGTTTTTAGTCCCTGACTTTACAGAATATCTGAAAGATATTTAAAGTTCCTTAACCTTTAGGATAAGATTACTGGAATGAGTAACGTATCAGCCTTGGTCTTAAGCAACGGTTACAGAGGAAACTGAAAAATCGCTGAAAGGAAAGTGACTCAGCTCTCTTGGAGTTGACAATGTGACCCCCTCAAGCATTCTGGCTCTTGCTAAGGCAGGGGACTTGTCCCCAGAACAAGGCTTTCTGAAACTTCTGTTGCTGGCTAGATTATGACGAGGAGGGATGCTCAAATTTCAAGAAGATTATCGCTCCAAATGGTAAAACTTGTAGATAGTTGGAGGGGCCCATTGCAATAATGAACTAACTTATGAATGTGGTCTAGCCAGCACCAACACTCGTGATCATTTTAGTGGGAGAAACAAGTTACCTAGAATAAGAGATTGGTAGAGACTTTAGTGTTCTTACGTAATTAAATAATGTCAGCAATGAACTTGATGGCCTTCTTGGATTTTTAAAAATAGTTGTTGTCCCTGACTGCAGCTTTAAATATTTTGAAGCAATCCACTAACAGCAGAGCAATATATATTTATGATAATGGCTAATTTTATAAAAAGTAGTATTGCTTTTTATTTATGACTAATTCCCCTCTCCCCGGCCCCTACCCCTGCAAGCACATTTTTTTTTTTAACTTTGTAGTTGAAATAGAGCAACTAACTCATTTATCAATGATAGTTAAACCTTTTCCTTTCTTTAGTATTTTTAAAGAATTACCTATGGCTTTAAAAACAATAGGGTTCAGCTCCTGAATTGCCATGTTAATTAGCTGTGGCTAAACAGATAGCAGAGAGAATGCGATTGTTCAGTGGAGGGCTAGGAAAGAGAAGTGCTTTGGATATTTACCGTCTCCCTCCTCTTAGAACAGAAGAGCAATGTGGACTCTTCCCTCTAACAGTTGTTCAGAACTGGAAGCGTTGTGCCCTATTTGCTTCTCTCTCGATAAGAGATCCCATTTGGCTTATTCGAACACAACCCACGTCCAAATGATTGTATTTTTACTTTAAGCCAATCGTATCTGAATTCTCGTGCAGCAATAAGATTAAAAACAGTGCTCAAATTTTTGAGGAATCTCTGCTTCCGCCGGGGCGACATGTTTTGTTCCTCCTGTCAAAACGATTACCTCAAGTAATCCGTCTCACGGGATCATGCTTCTGGTAAGCATGTGTTTTCCCCAGAGCGTGCATCCCGCGGGAGTGTCCGACGACTCACACGGCGGTGATGGTGGTCATGGTCGGGAAGGTAAGGGTCCGAATTCTGCACTTGGTGGTATTAGGATTTCGCGGAGTGGGAGGAGAGGAGGAAAGGGCGACAGATGCGACGGCTTCAGGCAACCATGTGGCTTGGCTGTGTTAGAATGTGTCAGGAGCCTCAAAAGTTGTCTCAGTGGTGGCGTTAGTGCCGCAATACAAAATCCAGTCTCATAAATCAAAAACACAAGCAATTTGTAGGGAAGGATTGTTTGTGGGTATACAAAAGACCACAAAAGACTGGTGCAGGGAGCACTGAAGTAGCATTGATCTTTGCATTGATCTTTGTCTTAAATTTATATGCTCAAGCTCCGGGATTGTCCCACCTGAAGCCAAGCCTGGGAAGTCGGGGGGCAGCTGAGAGCAGAGCACTGGCCCCCACCCCATTCCTTTGACTCTGGAACTTCCTTCTAGTTTCTCAAAAGGGTTTGTGGCATATGGTTTCCATTTTATAAATAAAAAATGTACACAGTAATGTATATTTGTTTTATAGATGTATTTTAGAGGGAGACACCCCAAATCATCCGCATTGAGGTAGCGGTCTTGAAACCTTTGTGCTCATTCACCCCACAGTAAAACTTTCTGAGCTTGCCCTTTGGTATATTTATTTGTAAACACACACACACTGCTCACACTGCTGTACTGATACATACATTAAAAACCATGGAAAACATAGAACGTTTCAAAGACGAACCTGTACCCAATAGAGTTTAGGGAGCAGGGCAAGGTGTATTTAAGGCTAGCGCCTAGAAGGCTGCAATTGATTAAGGAATGTGTGTGTAACATTTGTGGCAAAGCGTATGTAAAATAGGCATGATCGTAGGTCAAGGAATGGATGTATGTGTGTATTTATTTTTACCGAAAATGGGCATTTTTGGTTGGGGGAGAGAATAGCAAAGAGATGTCCCCCTTACATGAGCTATTTTTAATTCTGGTTTTGGGACCACTTGATCTAGAATGTTTCAAAAATTTCTGGAAGATTTCACAGTCCATGGATTTAAGCAAAATAAGAAAAGAAAGGAGGGGAAGAAAAACAAATTATGCAAATGAGGGATGTATTGCTTGAGAATTTCGGTACCCATCTGAGAAGCATGTTCCGATAATTCCTGGTAATCATCGTCTCACTGACTATATATCTCTCTTCCATTTGTTTATAACTCCACGTCTCCAAATGTGTAGAAGATGCACGGATTTATTTCCAGATATCTGAGGTAGGAAGGACTGAGGTTGGTCTCATTCAAACCCACATTTCAGCTGCTTGGGGGCTGATGGGTGGACGCGGCCTAGAAGCATTTAACCTGCACCATCTGTTTTGCAAACACAGAAATGGCATCTTGCTGAACAAGGACCTCAGTGTGGAGGTGGCGTTCCAGTGTTTCTGGACCTATGAGTTACGTTAGCACAGTTATTGTTAGTAGTTTATAAAGCCATATTTAAACTTGTACACTTGATTGTAAGATAGATTTGAATTGTGCACTATGTTGATTACTGTATATAAATGTGGAAATTCTGTACATTTTGTCTCAATGCTGTATGTATTTGATGTGTAAATGAGAACTCGTGGTTATGAAATAGCTTGCTGTGAATGTCTTTATTCTCATTTGCTTCTCTTTTGCAAATTTGAACGTTTAAACTTTACACTCATGAGGAAAATCTGAAACTTTTGCAGCCAACACTGTTAAGTGGTGGCCTTTTAGATGCTTGGGAAGATCTTTTCCTTGTAAGGCTCTTGTATGGTTAAAACAGAGGTAATGAATTTTTTAGGCATATAACTTTTGGATCAGAATTTCAAACAAATGTTTTTTAAGTCAAAAAACAGGTCTTTGAATGTGCTCTCCTACCCTCTCCTGTCTTTAGTTCTTTGTGGGGAGTGATGTCCACTAGTAGAGAGAAGAAAAGGAGAACGTGGGAAAAGGACACATATTAAGACCTTTACCCTGGCAGTAGGCCTGGAGAGATCAATTTTACCTTCTATTAATAGTGTCTAAATGAGTGTTTGTACCACTTTGATGAAGTCGTTATGATTCCCATTTTGTAGATGAGGAAGGAGATTGGGGAGGTAGACTGGGGTAAAGTGGCTAAGTTGTGCTCAAGTCATAGATTGGCAGTGAGGTTTTTAGAAATACAAATATTACTAAGTGCTCCACCCAGACGTGCCTGGTAATGAACCGCGAAAGACAGCTGGGCCTCAGGGCATGTCAGGATTGAGTGAGACATTTAGGATGTTTGGAATCCTACGTAGAAATTTCACCAACTATTATTCTTATCTTAGCATTTAGAGCAAATTGTAATACAGTAACATCCAAATCCCAAACGTCCCAAACCATGGGAGTATCTATTAAGTAGAAATGGAGAGAATACTGTAAACCCACATTCTAGAGATAACAGTTTGGCTTTTAGACCTCCTTTCTCTCTTGACTTATGAATCCCAACTCATCAACCCTGCCTACTAACATAGAGCCTTATTAACATAGGCCCATAATTGAAAATGCTTTGGGACAAATCTATATCTGCTTCAACTTAAGTTAGCCCCAGACCCTTCTAGAACTTGTGTGGAGGCCTTGGACTCAAGCCTGGTGTCTCTCCCCTTAGGGAAGCTTGCTCTCCTTGATTTCAGAGGCGTCAGAAGGAAGTTTGCCTTCTCAGCACACTGTGCTCTCAGAAGTATAAGAGAATTGTGTTGCTGCTAGGTGTACTGAATATCCCAAGACTTGATTCTTCATAGTTTTGTCCTTCCTTCCTTTTAGAGGAGAGGCAGAGCCGTTGCTGTCCCCGCTCTCCTAGGGGCTGTCTATTTTGTTTGTACACTATTTTGTTTGCCACTGTCAGCACCCATGAAACACTTCTCAGCTGGGCTGGTTCCCATTAGCCACAGGCTTTTCTTTCAAAACCTACCAAGGTTAAAGTAGCTGATCCCATGGATGAAAGAAAACTCTGGAACACAAGGGAAAGCGGACCAGCTTCCTCCCTCACGGTAAAGACTGTGTTGCTGCCCTGTGTGTCCACGAGTTACCTGGTCTATTTTCATGGTGGTGCGCTTATCGTGAAGACTTAGGAGGTCATCCCCAGTTGAGATTGGAGGGTCACCTACCCGGGCGTTGTGTTTGGCCCCGGCAAGCACTCTGGGTAACCCATGTTCAACATGGAAACATCCAGGTAAACCCTGACTGAAACAATGTCACAGGCAACCTTGAAAGGGAGGAGGAGAGTTGAGGGAAGGGCGGTAGGTGGCAGGGAGCAGCTCGGGCCCCTCCTGCAGCCCTCCTGTGTCCCGAGTTTATTGTGTGGAAGCCTTGCTCCTTCCTTCTCCACCCTTACGGACCTCCCTCCAGCGAGCTGGCACATTCCAGGGCCAATCGTGGGCATTTTAGGACTGCTCGGGGACAGGAAATCCAGACTCACTGGTGGCCCAAGCGTAAGCAGGGGGAAAGTGGGGAGGAAAACTGGACCAGGCAGTTTGGAATCATCCCTCTGAAGGTAAGGAGGGCTTCTGAGCTGGGGAGGAACACAAGGAAAGAGTATTTAAAAAAGATGTGTCTGCGGACAGCCTGGCTGAGGGACCAGTCAGACAGGGGTGGCAGGAAAGCAGCTGGGACTGATCCCGGTGGCTTGGAACAGGTTAGAGGTGAGAAGCGGGGCAGGGGTGCAGGGGGAACTGAGAGGGGGAGCCGCCCGCCTCCGAGTGCGAGGAAGAGCTGACTCCTGGATGTGGGGAAGGAGAGCACCTAGCACTAGGAGGTAGTGCGGGGAGACTGCGGACGCCCGCGGCCAGGTGCAGGCAATGGGGAGAAGGGGCACAGGTGTGGGGGAATGTGGTGTTTGGGGTTAGCCACACCGAACACGAGGAACCAGTAGGAGACGCGGGACTGGAACTTGTGAAGGGGAGAAAAGGGAAGCTGCAGCCCCCAGGGGGTTGTGAAAGCAAATGGGCTGGAGAGAGATGAAAAGTCTTCAGCAGCCTGCAATTCTGTGACATTTCGCTCAGTGTCTTCAGGATACTGTCTCGGTAACTCCCTGGCCAGGCCACCTGGTGTCCTCATATACAAAGCAAGGGGTTTTGCAGGCTGACCCGTCCAAACCTCCTCTCATGGTTCCCGATGGTCGAATTCCACTTCTCTGTCCGCTCTGATTCTACTTCCTGCTCTATGGAGTCTCCTCATGTCAGAAGGAGGAATTTCATGACTAATCAGGTACTAACAGCTAACATTTACATATCACTTACTACCAGCCAAATGCCTTGGTCTTGGCCACCTACATACCTGAACTCATTTACCCTTCACAGTGACCGAGCGAGACAGGTGCCATCACTGTCCCCACCGCTATCACCATCATCATCACCACCTTCCTCAGCATCAGCACCGTCAGCACCGTGTCTAGTTTATAGATGAGGAAACTGAGGCGAAGAGAGGTTGACTGTCTTGTCCTGGATCGCCACCGAGGGAACGGCAGAGCTGGGGTTCAGGAGCCTAGCTTTGACCCTGCTGTGTGCTGCTAGTTCTACACCATTCTAGCAAGTTCACCACCAGACCACACAACCTCTTGAGGAGAAGGCTATGAGGCTGGAGAGTGCTTGTGCTGAAGCAGAAATGACCTAATTAACTTCTTCTGCCGAGTCATTCTCAGCCAACTGTGTGGGCTTTGCCTTCTCATAGAACACACACGTATTCCGTCACCAGGTCCTTAATCCATGTTCACACAGACCCTGGCTCTCTTTTGGAGGCTATCTGTGATGCGGGTGATGCTGGGTTCATGGACTTCACTTCTGGTGGTCATGGCCATTGGTCCCACACACTTCATTCCCCTTGACTCCTTAGAGAGGGAATTCCTGGGGGAATGACTGAAAAAGGAGAAAACACTCCTAAGTGGCAGGGTTCTTAGGGTTCCTACTGCCCGCTGCCCAGAGGAGCTCTCCACACACTCTGCTGGCCCCTGTCTCTAAGCGAGAGTCTGCACACTTTCCATCTCCAACCCCAGACCCGCCCTTGGGATGCTGCCTGTGGATGTCTCCACCTGTCCAGATGGGAACTGATAATCCTCTTTCCCTCATGTTTCTGAGCCTCTTGGTGTCTAATCAAGACCCGGGGAGTCACCCAGGCCTGTGGATTCTGCTTCCTGCTGCCAGTCTGAATTCATCTCCTCCTCAGCTCAGCCTCAACGTCTGGGGCTGCTGCCTTCTCCCCAAGTTCCTTCCTTCTGGTCTGCCTCCCTCAAACCCATTCTCCTCCTTGCTGCCAAGCTATTTGCGAATTTGCATGTCATCCTTGCGAAGGGGCCATGCTAATCTTCTCCGTATCTTTCCAGTTTTAGTGTCTGTACTGCCGAGGCGAGCACTGCCAAGTTACTCCAGCAGGGAAAGTGGCCACGTGGCTTCCATCATATTCAGGATAGAGTACAGGCATGAAAGACTTTCCGTGACCTGAAACCTGCCTCCCTCACTTGCCATATTTCCCACTACTGCCCTTCCCGTCCTCCCACACCAAACTCCAGAGCTACCGAACTATGAACTGGCCACTTTGTTTTACCTGTCATTCCACCACTGAAGGAATGATGCTGTTGTAAAAAAAAAAAAAAAAAAAAGGAAAAAAATTATTGGCATTTTTTTTTCCTCTTCTGTTCACATAGTTAACAAATGGATGACTGTAGTTGATTTTTTTCTGTCTTCTCTGCTGAATGCTTTCTTTTCACCAGACTTCCCCCAAGGAGAGACAGCCAAAGAAAAAGGTGTTCTCTTTCATTTCTTTGACATGGTGGGGAATAGAAAGATAAATCAGACACTGACTCTACCTTCACTGGCAGGTAAGACATAAAACTCCGGTAAAAGATAGATGCTGATAAATACCACAAGAGAGGGACAAATAAGATGGCTTGGACCGCATGGTGGGGAGTCCTTCCAACGCAGGAATGTGTGAGAGAGGGAACCTTCTGAGCCTCTCTCTACTGTTCTCCTGCTTTTGCCATGCTGAATGTGACTTAACCTTTCCAACTTGTCACATTTCCAGGTGTGCCCTCTTCCCGGCACAGAAAGGAGGAAATGTATCTTTCTTTGGTTAAAAAGACTTCCAGAAGTCTGGATGTTTAAAAATGGCGGTCTCGGGGTGCCTGGGTGGCTCAGTGGGTTAAGCCTCTGCCTTCGGCTCAGGTCATGATCCCAGGTTCCTGGGATCGAGTCCCGCATCGGGTTCTCTGCTTAGCAGGGAGCCTGCTTCTTCCCCCTCTCTCTCTGTCTCTCTGCCTACTTGTGATCTCTCTCTCTGTCAAATAAATAAATAAAATCTTAAAAAAAATGGCGGTCTCGTAATCTGAGCTGTGATAAGTGTGAGGTAGTGCTGACGCCTCATCTTTCTGAGGTGACCCCCGCTGTCAAGGACCCCGTCTCCACCATGAGCATCTTAGCTTCATTCCATTAGCACTGAAAGGATAAAGGAGGCAAAGAGGTGTCTTGAAAGGGTTAAAATGGACACGGAGCACATCTGTGACAGGGAAGGTCAAGGCTTTCCAGCAGCTGCTTGGCTGCAGGTGGTGTGGTCTGACTGGGGGCCTGTACCTTACGTCTTAGCATCCCCTAGATCAACCCCTTTCTCCTTAAAAGCAGCTTCTGCAAGTCACTGTGCAGCGGCTTTTCCTCTGAGTGCGTAAGAGCTTCAGCTCTTAGACGGGATGGAACAGGATGGGAACCCCACACACAAACGCACATGGTTGCGTCCTTATCAGACATTTGCTCCACTTGTTGTGGGGTGTTTGTCCCCCAGGCAGGGCTCTCTAGCTGGCTCTAGGATGTCTGATTTCTTGTGTTGGATAACTTTAAGGGTTTAGGGTTTGCAAGTAGGTAGAGATCCGAAAGGAACGGCTTTATTCCAAAGCACAGTACTTGTAGCAAATGCTCAATAAAGATTGGTTACAGGAATGGACAGATTCTAAGATAAAAGATCAGATTGCAAAGAAATTCTCCAAAGTCTGACGTTTGACATGACAGACTGTGCAGAGGCAGCCAGTAAATAACTCATAGAACAAACCACAGGTGACTGAAATATGGGAAGTCATTTTTGTAGGCTCAAGTGGTTTATGCAGTCCTCAGGCTCTCTCGATGGAGTTATGGCCCGTAATTCAAACAGCTCCTATTTCCTTGACACACACAGACCATGGATCTGAATCCCTAATCCCACTCACGGTTGGACTGTGCTTTTCTCCACCCCCGAAGTCTCATGCCGCCCCACAAAACCCTGTGCTGCAGCCTCCAGTGTGAGGTACATTCGCCTATGCTTGGTTTTAGGCTGTTTCTATGTGTTACAGTGTATTTAACTTATGAATGAGACTATAGCCACTAAAGTTGTGCATGGCTTTCTTTGGGAGCCTCGGAGGTTTATTCCTCTCAGCTCTCAGTTTTTGCATCCTATAGAAAGCAGAGCGATGACACTTTCTTGGCTTGAGTGTTGGCACGTATGGACTTAGCCCGATCTCTGCACAAAAATAGAGGGAGAAATCCCTCGTAGGAGGAGATTAGACTTCCTTTTTTACTTTTTCCTCCTCCTACTTCAACTCTTCCCCAATAGGAGGAAATCGAACTCGTGCTATTACTGTTAGCTTTCTTTCCTACACGGTCTTACATACAGAACCAGTACTTTAACATTTGTGTGTGTGTGTGTATAGTATTTTTTATATAAAGTATTTTATATAAATATATAAAATATAAATATATAATATGTAAATATATACATATACATTATATAAACATTTATATAAATATATAGAAAATATTTATATTTTCTATATATTTTTATATCTATTTTAAAGATTTATTTATTTATTTGAGAGAGAGAGCAAGAGAGAGCACAAGCAGGGAGGAGGGAGTGGGAGAAGCAGACCTGCTGAGTAGAGAACCCAATATGGGATTTGATCCCAGGACTCCGGGATCATGACCTGAGCCAAGTCATGGCTTAACTAAGGCAGACAGTTAACCCACTGAGCCACCAAGGGGCCCTGCAACCAGTCTTTAAAAGCAGATATGTCAGATATGATTATATTCCCAAGACACAGGCAAATGCATCTCCCCTGGCTGATCCTTTATGCCATTTCTGCTGGGTTGGAATTCTACCACTTTCCCAAATGTCCTCTTGGGCAAAGTGCCTTTAAGATTGTGCCATTACCTCTGTCTCTTTTGATGCTAAAATGCAGACCTTGCCACTAAAATGCTGAGCTCTCTACCAAACTCCATTCACTAAGCTTGGCCTGATTGGAAACTCCCCTCACCCTTCCCCAACCACTGCTACACCTGCTTCAGTGGTTAGAGACCCCACTGCAGAGTGGGGTTAGTTGGAGCGCATTGTCCTGGGGACTCGGTAGAAAGTGAGAGTGCGCTCCTAATTTTACCACCTGTAAAATGTAGCATATGCATGTGAAAGAGAACCAAATAATTTTTATGTGGGTTTGATGGTCACAAGTCTCTGGAGAGCCACTGATGTCCTCGCCTAAATGGGCAGGAATTTGGTGTCTTTTCTCAGGCTGGGTGTGGGAGGCCCTTACCACAGTGGCTCTGCTTCAAGCAACTGAAGGTGCAACTGCACCTTTCCTGTTCCCTCTCATGGGCTTCTATTTCTTCTTTTATCGCTGCAAAATAAGAGAATGAAATATTCTGTTAGTCCAATGAACTCGTTGATCTTGCCCTCGGATCCCGAGGTACTCTGAAGCAGTCCCCTTGGCATGAGGAATATTTCCAAATGTCCTTCTCTTTCAGTAACCTAGAATGAAATGAACATCCATATATGAAAATCAATCATATAATCAATCAGTTAATGGATCATCATGGCTCACCTTGTGCTCTGTTCTGTGCTAGTGATTTGGAGAGGCTCCTAAGATAATTTTTTACATGGGGAATATAAAATGTGTAGATATGACAAGATACCTGGCAGGTGGGCAAGGGGACTGCCAAGGGGCTTGGTTTGGAGATTGACTAGTAGGAGACCTTGGCCTTATGGAAAGTCGATGTAGTTTGATGGGACAGGTTAGTGGTTTTATTTATTTTTATTTTTGTTTTTGTTTTTGTTAGAGGGAGAGAGAAGGTGGGGAGGGGCAGAGGGAGAGAGAGAATCTTAAGCAGGTTCCACGCCCAGCAGGGAACCTGACATGGGGCTCTGTCTCACGTCCTTGAGATCATGACCTGAGCTGAAATCAAGAGTTGGATGGTTAACTGACTGAGTCACTCAGGTGCCCAGGGAAAGATTAGTTACTAAAATTTTTCATCTAAAGAAAAAAATGCAGCGTAAATTGTTCATAGAGGTTTACTCCTGAATTGTGATTCAGGGAAGTTATAATGATTTGTGTTTTCATTCTGCCCAGGTATAAGATTAGGTTCATCTAAGACTTAGAACAATAGTAGAAATCTATGCTTTGACAGTCTGGCTGGTGTGTGCTGGGTGCATAGCTGTGCCCCCGACTGCTTGGATGCAGTGGAGGGGTTCTGTTCTGAGTGACAAGGTGAGTCTGCAGCCAGGTCTGTGCAAGATACTGGAAGAGCATGGTGGAGGCCAAAAGGAGTTCAGATTTTGTGTGCGGTGCAGTGAGGACTTTTAAGGGGAAGACCAGCAAGATGATAAAGAAGATGAACCCAGCGGCAGTGGCCTTTAGAAGGGAAGAGGAGAGTGTCTTCTACATTTGTTCCTTCCTTTTCATTCACATCATTGCTCTCAGCTTGGGTCCTTATTGCTTCTTGTCAGAACTTCTGGCTTTGGTGGTTCCTCTCCCCTGCAGAGTAGTCTCACCTCCTCCACCTGCTGGTCACGGCTTCTGATATCTGGTTCCCAAATTCTTATCTTTCTTATCTTTTCGCTCGCCTCAAGCATCTTCATGTGAACTCTGTTTTCCACCCAGAAAGCTGAGTCATTCAAAATGGTGTCGTACCCTTGGCTACCTTCACGTGTTGGTTCATAGAGTTTCCATCCTGATGGCTTATCCGTTCCCGGCATTATGGCCATACCAAATTCACCCATCTGCAGAAAGTGTTCTTGCTCTGAGAAATGGTATCTCCTTAATTTCTGCAGTACTCACTGTTCATCTGTTCATGGAGCACCTAGCCTGTGCCTACATGCTTTCTTGTTCATCTCTTGTTGTATACCATATCCCACATTCTAGATTGTACACTTCCAGAAATAACACCTGAGCTTCTCTATTTTTAAAAAATTTCCTCTGAGGGGCACCTGGGTGGCTCAGTGGGTTAAAGCCTCTGCCTTCAGCTAGGTCATGATCCCAGGGTCCTGGGATCGAGCCCCGCATGGGTCTCTCTGCTCAGCGGGGAGCCTGCTTCTCCCTCTCTCTCTGCCTGCCTCTCTGACTGCTTGTGATCTCTGTTTGTCAAATAAATAAATAAAATCTTTAAAAAAAACTTCCTCGGAAGCTTCAGTAAATGTATGTTGCCCTGGGTAAAGACAGTGGAAAAGAGAGGACAAGACAGATACATGAATGACTTTGGAGGAAGAGTCACAGAACTTTGTAATTACTGACTTACCGAGATGCTTCTTGGGGACTTATTTTTATTGGTATTCTGTTTAAACTCTTGAGATAATGGGTTCCATATACATCCATACTCCTGTGCAAAGATTCTTCCTTTTATTTGTCCTAAATTGCCCTTTATACTGATGATCCTATTTAAAGCATAAGGTCTATATGCCTTTTAAAGGTTAGGGCACTGTTTAGCCAGACGCCCAAATATTTATATACTGAGACCTACACGAGTGTTGTCTGATTAATACCTGTCTTCTTGGGAAAGCTGTGAATAATGTCAACATGAACTACATTATTCCTGCTAAAAATTCATCCATTTAGTTTCACTTGCATGTAATGACACCTGAAAGTCAGGAGCTGTTTGCTGAGCGCTGTTGCAATACTGTTGTAGCTCATTCATAACGAATGGCAATGAAGTACCTTCAGCATACCAAATGGGAGTATCAGCATAAATGGGAAATTTAGGGGCTCCTGGAAGCCTTTAATATGTGATGAATATAAAAGGAAAATGCAATGGGTCTCAGAGAAGCCTTGTTTGGGGGGGGAAAAAAAGACACCTTCAGTAATAAAATTGAATTGGAAGTTAAAACTATGGTATTAAGCACATGCTCTAGGTTAATGCCAGCTGAAATTTATCAGAATAGCTGAACAATAAAGAAGGTGGAGACAGAGCTATTAAGTAGGCCTGGGAGGAGCTGGGGAAGAGCACAACCCTCCTTTTTCTTTCCATCTTTCTCTTTTCTCCTTTTGATTCCTTCTCTTTCTCCTACTGCCAACATCAGCCTCCCCTCTTTCCTCCTTTCTCTCTCCCTCCTCTTTCCTACCTGTGAGCCTACTCTACTTCCTCTGCTGTCCTCTTCCCTCTCCGTTGTGAGTTGTAGGGTTCTGCAATTTGAGGGACCTTGAGACCATCTAATTTAGTCTCCAGCTTCTTATGGATGAGGCTGAAAAGCCCAGGAGGAATTAACATACTCAAATCACTCAGATGGTGAGTGAGAGGACCTGCCCAGAAAGCACCATATCTTTGTCCTGAAAGTGACTGGGATGTCCTCTGTGCCACTCATCCATTCCAACGCGGAAGCACTTTCTAAAATAGCTGAGAACGGTTAGCTTCTTTGAGAATATTTCCAGGGAGGGTAGCCTACTTCTTGGTTGGGCGTCTTATTATATTGTTGGTTAGGTACCTTATTGTATAAAATTGTGATAGCAACCTATTCTTTAGGTTAAATTCTACCTCCCTCCGGTTTTCTTCTACTGTTCCCACTTCCATCTCCTGAATTTCAATGAAGGTTTTCTTTCATGTGCTTTTTCTTTAAATATGTGACGAAGCAACTGGACCTTCTCCAGCCTTTCCTTCTGTAAACCAAACATCGTGATTCTGTGAGCGGTTCCTCATGTCACATGGTTTACCCATCTCTTACCCCTTTGCAGCCCTCTCCTTGGTGACACTCTAATCAGTGTCATCCTTACAGAATGACAACAGATGTAGACACCATACTTCAAATAATATTTAATCCACACAAGCTGCAGTGGCATTATTACCTATCAAGGTCTGGAAATTTGATCGGTTTATTAGTGCTCATCATGTTAGCTTATAGAGAGATTAGACTCAGCGGAAACCCTCACATCTCCTCCATTTACACTGCCAGCAAGCCAGATTTTCCCAGCTCCTCGTATCTGATCATGTAGATGATGATAACATTATGTCTTAATCGCTATTGCCATAAAATTTGATTGTTTTGGTTTTGTGTCATTTCCCCAGCAACCTGGGTTCTGTCCGGGTTGGTAGCTCTCGTCCACGTCCCTGCATTTTAGGGTGCACCAGCAGCTTCCTACGGGTGAGCAGCTAAATGCCTATACTGTCACAGTGATATCTGCCAGATAGGATGTTGTGAGAGAGTCACTTGCTATGGAGCGGAATAGAGTACTCCTTTGTTTGTATCAGCTAAGGTTCATTTGATAACAAGCAATAGAAATCAATTAGAAAAACACCGGGAGTACCTGGGTGACTCAGTCAGTTGAGCGTCCGACTCTTGGTTTCTGTGTGGGTCATGACCTCAGGGTCGTGAGATCAAGCCCCATGTCGGGCTCCACATTCAGCAGGGAGTCTGCTTGAAATTCTTTCTCCCTTCCCCTCTCCCCTCCTCTAAACTAAATACATACATCTTTGGGAAAACCCTTATGTCTCACAGAGCTGAACGAAGAATGGAGAGAGCAAATCTCAGAATGCGCAATTCTATAGGTAAAGTATTCCACGTCGTCTAGAGATTGGTAAGCCCTAGTGTCTGGGATTTTCATTGTACTTTCAAGACCCTTGGTGAAAAAAAAATCTGATTGATCCCATTTAGGTGCCACTGAGTTCCGCGGAGCTATCTTGGTTCCTGTTCCCCTACTCCTGGTTGTCTCACTTGGCTCCGAGTCATGTAGTTGGAGGTACAAAGTATTGCTGCATATATGCAGCCACTGGGTCCCACTCCTGGGCCCCTGATTTCCTAGCGAAGAAGAAATAGTATAAGCTGGTAAAGCCCACGGCTGCCTACCAAGGGCATAGCAAAGTATAAAGTATAAAGCATGCCAAAGGAAGAGAGTGTGTTCATTGGGACATAGGAGAATGGAGCCTCATTAATATATCACACGCCAAGGTCGGGGCAGTAAAAAGATTTTCACACGCAGCTATGCAATCCTGAAGGGCAAACCTGGGAATAGTGGCAGGTTTAAAGACACTACCAAATGTAATTTTACCATAGGGGTGAGTCTGCCGTCATTCTGCTGACCTCATCTGGCCAGCAAATAGTCTTCAAATACTTCTTCTGTGTTTACCAGGCGTGAGTCATTAACATAGGGGTTAGGGCAACCATGGTGAATAAGGCAGATACAGTCTTGCTCTGGTGGGACTTATAATTCAGTGTGTGTCTGGACACGTAATAGATAAGGAAACGGGAGAGAGAGAGTTTCAGATAACAGTGTTATAAAGAACACAAAACAGGGGAGTGTGAAGGGGAACGACCGGCCTGATGCGTGGGCAGGGAAAGCCATTCTGAGAAGATGACGATTCAGTGGATGCCTGGACATCTCAGGAGACTGCCATGTATTGATTTGGGGGGCTAATGACATCTGCCTTGTTTAGTGTCATTTTGAGTCCGTTAGGACCTTTCCATATCCTCAATAATTCTGGTATTTGTTAATGAATCCCAAACACAGCAAGTCTGAGCCCTAGGTGGATGGTGGTCAGGCTCTGAGAATCTGGTGGCTCTTGGCGGAGAGGATGAGGCTGTGGTCCTTGGAGTTATTTAGTGTGGTATGGACGTGTGCAGAACACTCAGAAATTTAGATTTCATTTCTAAAAGCTTCGAGTGGGAGGTTCTGACCTCCCAGTTTCACTGCCCTGTGTTGTCTGCCGTTTCCCATTGGCTCCCTCCTTAGACGCAAGTCCTGGAAGGACTTCGAGTTCTCAGAGATCAGCAGGCCCAAATCTGCATTTGGAAACATGAGAAAACTGAGCGGTCAGGTGCCTTGTCTCAGATCACACAGGTAGTTAGGGCTTCTCCTGAGGTTCTGACCCAGGTTTCTTGTTTCTTGGTTCGATCCTCATTCTTCCAGATCACCCTGGCCCTAAAGGCGGAAGAGATGTTTTCTGAGAACTGTATTTCAAACTAGGGTGGGATCAAAGTTCACAATTAGTGTTAAAATAATTATTTTATAAAACTTCTAAAGATAAAATTATCAGTAGATAAGAAAATATTTTATAATTACATATAGTATATATCAGTAAAATATATTAAGAACAATTAACAAGGGGCAAATATTTTATAAAAATAAACAGTTATTGGATTACTCGCACAGGCCAATTCACTGTGTAGTTGTGGGGAGGGGGAAAGTGGGTCATGGGAAGCTGCAGGGAGGAGCTGACATTGAACCTGAGTCTTAAAGGGTGAGCAGTAATTCACTAGGGAGTGGAGGTGGGAAGTACAGGGGAGACATCCCAGGGAGATTAGCATAGGAGGTGGGTTAGGGGATCATGTATTAAGGCAGAGGCCAGAGAGGAGAGAAGAAGGCAGACAGGACCAGGGTGCTAAGAGCCTTGCTTGCTTTGTGGAAGGTATTTAGCCATCCTATAGAAAAACTCCATTCAAGAGCGCTTTCTGTGGTCTTGGACATCTTTGATATTTGTGCTGTTCTATATGGTAGCCATAGGTAGCCGCTGAGCACTTAAAATGGGACTAGTGCAATGGAGGGTCTTTAATTTTAAGGAACTAAAGTATAAATTTAAATAGATGCTCACAGCTAGTGGCAACCGTATCGGACAGCTTTAGAGCCTCAGAACACTGTGGGACCATGAGAGGTTCTAGAGAGGTGAGTGATGCCATTAGGTCTATGTTTTCTGATTCCTCAAGTGGAGGAGTCATTAATGTGAAGCTGTGTTTATGCAATTCTAGGACAGTCAACCACATGAGAAAAAAATAAATTTCATTGATTTCTGCATGGACTAGCCTTAGAACGAAAACAATGGTGATTTGGGGGGATGGAGGAGCCTCATAAAACAGTCTTTTCTAACGTGCATACCCCTGGGATCAGAAGGATTGCTTCAGTCCTAGCTAGTGTTAGGAGCCAACTGTATTGTGACACAGCAATAAAAAGATAGTAAATAAAATACTGTTTTAGGGACGCCTGGGTGGCTCAGTTGGTTAAGTGGCTGCCTTTGGCTCAGGTCATGATCCCAGTGTCTTGGGATCGAGTCCCACATCGGGCTGCTTGCTGCACGGGGCGCCTGCTTCTGCCTCTGCCTGCCACTCCGCCTGCTTGTGCTCTCTCTCACACTCTAACAAATAAATAAATAAAATCTTAAAAAAAAAATACTGTTTTATTAAGACTCCCCTCTTTTCCTTAGATTGCTAGAATATGCTGTTGCATTTCTGTAAGATTTCTGAAATTTTCTGTATATATTAAGTCTGTAATAATTAAAAAAATCTATTCTGGTTCATTTATCTGTCACTAGTTGAGTTGCAAATTACGTGGTAGCTAACAGGGAAATCTTAAATCTTTCATTAGCACGGGGTAGTCTCCAGAGAGACTGTGACTTCCACACACATTTTGGATATATTCCAAGCCAGGGAGGGTATCTTTCAACATTCCTAAAAAAAAAAAGAAAAACCAAAACAAAAATCCTTTTCGATCCTGAAGGGCTGAAGTCCGATTTGGCCTGCTGGGGATGGGGCTCGGGCTGCAGTGGGGGGCAGAGCATCTGCTTCCTGCCTAGGTTACTCTGCGTCAATTCAGCTCCCCTCCTGCTCCCCAGGGCCTGGTTTGCTTGATGTGGTTTAGGATTTGATGACAGGCCTAAGCCCCTGATTTCAGCTACCCTAGAGGAGATGTAACTCTCAGAATCGGTCCTGGAATACTTTATCCGGCTATCTATCCCTACCACCATCCCCCTTAGTTGATCCAGGTTTAGACCAAGAGCCCGGATCCAGATTTGGACCATAGGAAAACGACAAACCATAACAAGTCAGATCTTTTACTGTTTCTCCTCCTTCCCCTTCCCACTAAGGATATACCCAGACTTCCTTTGAGTCCTCCGGGCTGTGGCCGGAACTAGACGGATTTTCTGGCACACGGGTTGGTTGAGACCAGGCAGACGTGCAGTTTTTCCAGATCCTTCACAGAGGCGAGCAGGGCTTCTGGACATCATGTGTATCCCCCCCACCTCCCCGTTTTCACAGGTCTCTAAGTCCAGCAGACCAGAGGGGAAGGATACGGAGTTCTCCACAAGAGGGCAGCAAATGATTTCCATTCTAGTTTGGTTTCTGTTCTGCAGAGCTTCTATTTAGTCAAGAAATAAAAATTTGATGCTGATGGGAGGAATGGGGCCCAGGCTTCATTTCCCTGCACAGCTTTTGCACATTTCTCGTGTAGCCTTGCTAGTACAGCTTGTCGGTGGAGTGTGGCGAGTCCTGAAGGGTGGTCTCCTACCCCAGGCTGGCAGGACGGGGAGGCCCGTGGGGACCAGGCCTTCCTCTCTGCTCAGCTTTGAAGCTCGGGATTTATTCCCAAGGAAAGGATCACCACAGACCTGCATTCAGGATTTATTTTCTTGTTTCACCCTCCTTGCTCTGGAGGATTCCTGTCTGAGCCTCTGCCCAAATTACCAGATGCTGCTTAGTTGCCAGTTTGCCCACACGGAGACAGAACAGGTGGAGATGTCTCCTGGGCAGAGGACGTTCCCTCAATGGCCGTGATGGGGCGTGCTGCCCTGTTGGAGAATAGCGCCCACAATTCAAGGTTCAGACAGGCTTAGGCTCAGCTGGGGGATGGCCCTCCCCTGGCAACCTTTGATTACCTCCTCCTCTCTGCCCTTCTTTTCCATGAGAGGGGCTTTCTGTGGTCTCCAAATTCGAAGCAGCAAATATTTATTAAGCATCCCCCTGGACAGACGGTTAAATGACACTAATAACAGCAGCTGATTTATTAAATGTGTGTGCTCTGCTGTTACCATGATATTTAATAACTCTCCTAACCAACCCCATCGATGAGGCAGGTAGCCTCCCGATTCCTAGATGAAGAGATTGAGGCTGTGAGAAGTTAAGTAGTTTGTCACTTAGCCAGCTAAGGGGAGGAGCAGGAATTTGGACCCACATATGGCTGACTCCAGGACCCTAACTCTGGCGTTCCATTTGTCTTCTTCCTAGAAAGGCTATTAGTCTCAAAGACCTTGTAATTCAATGCAGTGGTTTTCCATTTGGGTGCACATCAGAATTACCTAAAGAGCTTTTAAAAACCCCAGTACCAGGCAGGGTCTTATCCCAGGCCAGAGATAGGTGTGTGTGTGTGTGTGTGTGTGTGTGTGTGTGTGTGTCTGTCTGTCTGTCTGTGCGTAGGGGGGTGATGTCAGAGGCATTGGCATTTTAAAAAGCTCCCCAGGGGGTGCCTAGATGGTTCAGTCGGTTAGGCATCCAGTTCTTGGTTTGGGCTCAGGTCATGATCTCAGGGCCGTGAGGTCAAGCCTTGCATCAGGCTCGGTGCTCAGCTGTGGAGTCTGATTGAGAGTCTGTCTCTCCCTCTGCCCCCCTCTCCCCCATTTGTGCTCTCTCTCTGTCTCTAAAATAAATAAAATCTTAAAAAAAAAAAAAAAGCTCCCAGGCGATTCCTCTGTGCAAGCAGAGTTGAGGAGCCCTGCCCTTGTGGAGGGGGTGGGACGGGTGTGAAGTCCAGGCAGCAAAATGAAGAGGGGAGCAGACTTGCTTTGGTTGGGATCACGTGCCCGTGTTGCTCGCCCCCTCCAGCAGCAGCTGACTGTTCCTGTCGAGGTGGGAACTTACCTGCAAAAAAGCTGCCACTCGGTGACCGTTAGGATAACTCACATTTTTTCCAGCACTTGGCCCGGTAAGGCAGTTTTACATTTTGGCCAGTATTTGTTCTTTTAATCCTCTCGACAACCAAATGCCATAGGTCCTGCCTCTTCATCAAGTCTAAGATGCTGCGAGTTCTAAATTCACCACCATTTTATGTACACTGAGAAAGAAAGAGAAAACTCTACCAACAAATTGTAAGTCACTGTAAATGATGATTTTTTTTTTTTCTGGAGATGTAAAAATGTGAGAAAACATGCCTCTTACAACTAATGAAACATGGCGGTGGTGGTGTCTCGCTTAGCAGACGAGGAAGCAGAGGTGAGGGGGAGAAGTAAGGCATCCAGGACCGCCCAGCTGGGCAGGCACGTGAGCATTTACCAGCCCCTCAGTATTCGCCTCCATGGAATTTGTAATGGCAACATTACGTTTCATGCAAATATGACCTAATTACTTTAATTACTCCCCTAATTTTAGTTGATTATATCTCGATGTAGGTTTTCCTATGTGTCTCTTCCCAGGGCATTGCCAACCATACATTAGGCGCTGACTGTTCTATAACCAATAATTCGGTGAAACCATCCCCCCCGATTCTCCATGTGTCTCGTTTGAGAGCGATGCTGGGACATCCCAGGCCTCTTGTAGAATTTTCTCTTTCACCACTTGCTTTTTCACCACTGCTGAACTCTGGATGGTGTGATGTCCACGCGCCGCCCTTGGCTGATTTCTTTATGTAGCACCTCGAGACTGTCAGCCCCCCATCGCCGTCCGCTCTGCACTCACCCCCGGCTCTCCGAGACCTCCTGGCCAGCGCTTGTGCAGTGAGTCACGTCTTGGAGCACTGCTTCCTGCCAGCATCGATGACGACCAGAGGGGCTGAGCCCCACATCGGGCTTTTTGATTCTGGGAGATGCAATCCTTTTCCCTGCAGGCATCTGTAGACGTTCCTCATGCGTGATCCCTGATAAGATATTGGCATTTCTACACGAAGTCTGGCCAGTTCGTAGCGGAAGTCTCTTTCTCTTCATCAGCGGGATGCCGTTGGGAGTTTAGACATCAAGGAAAGCGACAAAGTTTATAGTTTGTGGGGGAAGGTGGAAGGTTATCTCAGCTGCTCTAGAGTTTGGTTGGTCATACCTGAAAACCATCCTCGCCTCACTTTGAAGAAAGGATAGCTGGACCCTGACTTCCCTGCCTTTATGAATCCTCTTCTTTTAGGTGGATATTCATGTTTTTCCACATGCAGTGGGACCACCGCTGGAATGTCAGTTGATGGCTGGCCTGTCACACGAGGCAGATTTCTAACAGGTAGCATCTTGGGGTTCCAAGACCGTCCCTGATTTACCGGAAGTACATTGTTTCAGTTATTTATTGTTGCATAACAACCTTCTCCCCAAATTTAGTAGCTCAAAACAGAAGCCAATTTATTAGCGCTTCTTTGGTTCTACATGTAGGTTGACGGGACTCAGCGGAACAGTTCCACTTGTGTCACTTGGAGTCTCTCATGTGACTGCACTCAGATGGCAAATGGATCTGGGATCATCCGAGGCTAGACTGGGACTTTGGGAGGGCCGAGCCTGCCTCCTTCTCCGTAGTTTCAGAACCTCACCAGTTCATGGAGTTTCGCCACCAGGATGGTCAGATTACCTACACAGTGACTCTGGGATCCCAAAAGAGCAACGATGGAGGTTCCCAGACTTTCTCCAGGCTCAGAGATGGAACTGGCATAGTGTCATGTCTCTTCATTAGGAAGGCACAGGGCCACAGGCTGAAGGCAGTGGAAGGTTAATAAATGACACCTTTGTGGAGGGAATGACAAAGAATTTGCAGTTATCTTTAGTCTCCCACATATGTTCACATTTGGGTGGTCATATCAGTGAAAGGAGGCCAAGAGATAGATCTGATCTCAAGGACTTTAGGGTGTGCAATTTCTTCCCTACTGTTGTTTTGATAGAGATGTCAGATGAGTCTGTGTGCACTGGCAAATGTTTTATTAGGAAGAAACAGGAGGGATGTGTGGATGGCTCTGTTGGTTAAGCGTC
This sequence comes from Meles meles, assembly GCF_922984935.1. Lineage (NCBI taxonomy): Eukaryota > Metazoa > Chordata > Mammalia > Carnivora > Mustelidae > Meles > Meles meles. The sequence continues at coordinate 32,623,158 of NC_060070.1, forward strand.
AGGGTCCTGGGATTGAGCCCTGCACTGGGCTTGCTCAGTGGGGAGCTTGCCTCTCCCTCTGCCCCTCCCCCCTACTCATGTTCTCTCTCTCTGACAAATAAATAAGTAAAATCTTTCTTTCTTTCTTTCTTTCTTTCTTTCTTTCTTTCTTTCTTTCTTAAGGAAGAAACAGGAAGTGTAGTGGATGGAAAAGGGTGTTTGGTGTCTTTGTGCTTTGGGCATTGACTGTCTAATCCAAGTACAGAAAGGGAGATAGGTTCCTAATTAACAATGAGATTTGATTTACCTCTAAAGGCTATAATTTATTTATTGTCATCTTTGCTCCATTTGGGCTGGTGAAGCCCTTTTCTCAAGTGTTCGTGCTCTTGGAAAGCTTACAGCAGAGCCCACTGTTGGGGCGAATGAGAAGAGAGAGTCCAGCTCTCCTCATTTAGACTGCATCTCGTGGAGGACAGGGCCTGTCTCTCACCTACCTTTGATGATTGTAGCCACAGGCCACCGGCCACAGGAGCCAGCACAGAGAAGACAAGCAGTTAATTGGTTTTTGTCAAGCTACAAATGTAAGGAACAAGACAGGGCAAACCTAGGTAGGCTTGGATAATGAAAAGCACAAAGAGCCCAAAGAAGAAAGTAATGTCTTCCTACACACCACTTCATATACCATGAGAGGGCAGAAAGGGAACTCCTTGAGACTGTAATCAGAACAGGATCACCAAGGAAACCTTCACTGATGCTAGTAGAAAGAGAGAGAACTCAAGAAGGCCAAGTGGGTTTAGGAAGAGGGAGAATGTAACGTAGCACAGGCTTCTCAAACTCTTATGTGCAGGAAAATCATGCGGAAGTCCTGATCTTATTTAGGTTGGGGTGGTTCGGAGAGTCTGCATTTCTAACAAGCTCCCAGTTGTTGCTGAGGCTGCCTGTCCAAGACGCATCCAGTGGAAAGAAGAAACATGAGAAGAGTTTTCAGGATGGAGAGAAGTAGGCAAAGCTTAGAGGTGGTGCTAGAAAATACTGCTAACAGAACCTGAGTTTTCTCTGATACCTCTTACCATAGGAACATTTCTGTAGCAGGACTATGAAAGATCAGGAGGCAATGCTTTCTAGAAGAAAGCTGTGTGGGAACGGATGGGAGAGAACTGTCTCAGGTTTTTGTCTATTTATTCTGTAGAACAGTAGCAGGTCTATTTCAGGTATTTTCTTAAACAAGTCTCCACTCAACACTCCCCTCTCCCCAGTATATTGGGATTTGGTTTTTCTAGCATCACCTGTAAAATAGTCTCAGAAATTCACTCCCAGGGGAAAATAGGGAATTTGCTCATTTTGAATTGCTGGGAGATTATGGACAGATGCTGTGATGGCCCCAAATTCCTTTGAAGATGAAAATGCTGTATAAAGTCCTCGGGTGACAAAAAAAGATGAGGAATGCTTGAAAAACTGGTCAAGGGGCGCCTGGGTGTCTCAGTGGGTTAAGGCTCTGCCTTCGGCTCAGGTCATGATCCCAGGGTCCTGGGATGGAGCCCTGCATCGGGCTCTCTGCTCGGCAGGGTGCCTGCTTCCCTTCCTCTCTCTCTGCCTGCCTCTCTGCCTACTTGTGTCTGTCAAATAAATAAATAAAATCTTAAAAAAAAAAAAAAGAAAAACTGGTCAAAATTCTGTTTCCTACTTAAGTTTATTATTTATTTTTGTTTTACCTACATGGCAAGACTTTAACTTTTCCAATTCAATATGGTAACCATTTGAAGTAATGTGGGGTTACTTCTACTTCTAAGAATATGCTTCTAGGCTCCCAATAAAATCCTGCTGACCCTAGGGCCACTAGACACTGATGGACTAAAAGGGATATTATACTTGAGAAACCACTGGCCTCCACCATAGCACACGGAGTTCTGTGTCTCCATTGTAACTGAGATGGATGGGTGCATGGGCGCCATTACTTCCATGGTGAGGGCTGTTCTAGACTGTAATGGGAGGTTAACTCCTGTGCAGATTTATGACCCCCTAACCACCCCAAATGACTGTTCAGATAGACAATAGCTCCTCTTATCACATCTCTTCTGTCATAATATTGGAGATAGTGACCAAGGTCCAGATAAATAATACCACTTGAGTTCAATTAGCAATAATCGCGCCTCGGATAAACCTCATTGGCTACGATACTGCCACTGCGCAAAGCTTATACCACTTGAGTTCAATTACTGATTTTTCTATCATAGTAGTTATTTCGGGTGGATTCTCCCAAACTCTGTGAAATGTGGTCTTGTGTCTTTCATGTATAGAAACTACTGATTTGTAACACTCGTTTTCCAGATAATTATTTTCCTTGGTCTTGGATTGCTGCAAACCACGCCCTGGAAAGCTGATACTGTATCTTCTTCTTTTAAAGTGGTCCAGTTTAGATAAGGAAACATGATTTCAGATTCTTATCCAAAGCCTATGCAAACCACTTCTGTTGAGAAAATTGGTCCATAAATCTTACAGATCCAGGATCTTCTCAGGCACTTACATGGGTTCAGGTGCATCAGAAATACTGACACAGTCTGTCCTTCCAATTACAGCATTGCTCCTTGAAGTCAGCTTCTAATTGCAAATACTGGGCAGCAGTATGAAATAGAAAGGAGAGATCCCTGGGGGTTTCAAACTCTAAAAGTTCAATTTCCATTTCAGCTCAAAGGTTAGTCTTCTCCAAAGGCAAAGCTTAGTTTGTCCTCTGGGGCTCACCTGGCCTTGATAAGAAAGAGGGCCACAGCTCCAGGGGCCACAGCAGAAGGCAGTTTGGTTGAAGTTATGGTCCATCTGCCTTGTCTGGCGAAGTTGAACCACATGGGCTGTTTGCGGGTGGCCAGTTACATGGACAGTGACAATGGTGTACAGGTGGCTGATGTGCGTGACTTGTCAGGGGAGGACACAGTGATAACTGCTCCCATTTATCGGATACCTCCTACACACTGGGCTGTATGTACTCATCGTATCACTTAATTCCTTCAGTAGCCCTGCAAGATGGGCAGTGTCTTTCCCACTTCCTGGTGGAGGAAGCCACAGACTGGGGAAGAGAGATCTTCAGATTTCTGCCAGGATGACAGTGAAATGTCCTGGTAATACAGCTAGCTTTAACAGGGGTGAAACAGTAATTGGGTTGGTCTTTACCTCCAACCTCATCTATCACTTTGGCTTCTTTGTCCTGCCCACACCTCCCCCACCCCCAGCACTGCTTTTCCCCTTTGGGAATCCAAAGAGGGCGAGAGGGGGGAAATGGGAAAGGAGCAGAACAAGGGGATGATATCGGTGTTTCCAATTAAGAAAAGAACCGCACAGACTGAGAGCGGAGGTGAATGGAATAAAATTGCCCCATCTGGGTCCTCTAGGCACGGACACATGTGAATTTTTCACAGGAAAGAGGCAGGAATCTCCTTCTTTGACTTCTTTGCATTCTTCTTTGGCTTGTTGAATAGTAAGGAGAGCAGGAATGGAGGAGAGGCTCCCTGAGGCCAGCTCACTTTGGCATTGTTGCCAGTGCTGAGGATGCTGTGGTGTGGAAGATACAGGAATCTTCCATTAGCGCAGGGGGTGCACTCCTACTCTCTAACTCTGAGCCAGTGGCTTCTATCTTACTAACATTCAGAATTCAGATTTTTTTTTTCACTCCCCTACCCCCCAATAGAGGGAACCAGACTTTGGGGGAAGTACTTCCTTTCCTTTGTCAGATCTCCAGTCTGCCCCAGGGGCAAGGATGCTGCTGTGTGGGGCTTCACGGAGCCGTGGGATAAGGCATCACAGACCCTGGTTCTGAAAAATCGTGTCTTCCTTCTGGAATTCTCCATAGCAGCTCTGGGCTTGCCAGGCAGCTTTTCTCCCTTCTTTGAAACTGGGATTATTTGCTAAGCAAAGGCAGCCCCATCACATCTTGCTGACGCTCCGAGCAAACATCAGTAGCAAATGATCCTCTTAAGCAAGTGCAAGTGGCTGGAGGCAATGCTGGGGGCTAGAAATACGGAATGGACTCAAACCAAAACAACCCTCCGTCTCAATGCCACCGCATCAGAGGACCTCTTCAGAATACTGATGTGGGCAAGGTGCCTTGAAACTGCAGGCTGGTGGAATGGGAGAGGGGGCTTCTTTCCCCAGGAGCAAAACAGCTCGCATCCTGGGGCCTGGAGTCAGCGACTTTCAGCTCCTTTGCTTTGTCTTTCTGACTGGAGAGAGGCCCGGGCTCCGAGACCAACTTGGATGAGGTTTTAAGAGGACTATCGAGTGGAAAGACAAATGCCTTCTGTACATTCTGGCTTCTTGATTTCAGGAAGCAGAATTCCTGCAAGCCCCGTGGACTGTTTCCCGTCTCTTTCAGTGGATGGCAGAAATCCCTGCTACTTGAGTGGATGGTCTGTGTCTCAATTTTGGAAAAGAAAACCTTTGGGTATTTTTCACATAATCCTTGCTCCATTGTAGCATTCCTGTCGGCGGTTTCTAAATCACAGGAATTCTCTTTTCTGACAAAGGCCTGGGACCAACCACTTTGCACGGAAGGGAGTCAAGGAATGTTGATGGCTGATGGCACGTCTCTTATTAGGCTACTGGTGCCAATACTGGATTATTGACGTAAGGGGAGCACATAGAAGTGGGATCACACGAGGGCTCGAGATTCTCAACCGTAGAGCTGTTTGTCTATGGGGTGGATATGTTTTCAGATGCTTGTTGGAATTGCCCATGATATTTGATGTTTGCATTTTTCTGGAACTCCATCTTGGTTCTCCTTTACTGGCATCATTAGGGTCCTGTTTGCTCCTCAGGTGGTTTGATTTCCAGCCTCTGTTGTCTCCTCTCCCAAGCCTGGCTCTTCCTGAACACATCTAGCACTCATCCCATCTCCACAGAGGAGAGGTTTAGTGAGTTTTCAGGTTTCAGCATCAGTGGTCTTCCGTACCAGTATAGCCTTGACCTCATGCCCCAATTCTGATAAGGTGAAGTTGTGTGCTGTTTCTGAGACAACATCTCGGCCTGTGCCTTAGGTCTGAGAATTGAGCTTTTGTCTGGTGCTCAAAACCCAATTGTTGTTGTTATTTTTCATCGGAGACTTTATTTTTTGTGCTACTTGCCTCTTAAAAATTATTATGTGGATGCTCTTCCATTTATTTTGGTTTCTCCAGAATGGAGTTTCTGCTCTTATTTGCTGCCTCCCTGTTCTTTCTCCCTGAATACCTTCCACCTGCAGAGCTCTGTGTCGCCTGCCTGTCGGGGCTGCAGAGTTTCTTTTGTGTCCCTCATGTCTCCTCCTTGGCAGTCTATTGCCTTAACCACTCGACCACCTCTCACTCATGTCCCCTAGTTGAGTAGCTTTAAAGGTAACATACGATCTCTTTATGGACTCTTGACTAAATGTCCATCCATCCTTCCAGCCACCTACCCAATCACCTGTGCATCCACTCTTCCATCCAACCACCCATCCCTTCCTCCAACCCCCCCGTAGGAGCTATCGAGTGCCCACTGGATGCCAGGCATCACCTTCTGTGATGATATTCTTTAAAGACCATGCTGCACCTGGCAGGCCCGGTGTCCTTCCAGTGCATATAACCAGATTTATCTTTCAACTGCATTGATCGGATCCAGTCATAGGACATTCTTCCCCGATGTCAGGCCCTTCCAACTGCTCTGTCTAGTTCTACTTTACTGAGTTTTCTTTCTTGCCCATATACGCCAGTTGTCAATTCAGCTTTTTCTGTCTTTCTTTTGATTCTGATTGCCATATAAAAACACAGCTGGTAATTCAGCTAGCTTTAACAAGTTTAGTTAGTTAAACCTTTAACAGGTTTAGTTTAACATTTCAAATTCAACGATGATAAATTCCATGGTATTTTCGGGAAGTTTGTTTATTAAGACTCAGGATCTGGTCATGTAAACATGCCACTCTTGTTCTGGATAAGTTCCAGTTCCTTCTAAGTTGTCCAATTAGTTCATATTAATTCCACTCCTGCTTTCATCTTGATAAATTTTAATGTGTCCTTCTGAGGAATTTTGTACTGTTTTGTCAAAATCACTCATATTTTAAAGACCCTTCTGGAACAGTTGTGGAAAACACTTACAGGAAAAAACAAGGTGAAAAGGAGTAAGTGTATTGTCCCACTCAGGCAACCTCAGAGAGCGACGAGATCAGAGAAAGTCACTCAGTGCTCTCTCTTCAGACTCCTCAAAGGTAATTATTGTTCAGCTTTGCAAATCAATCGTTTAAAATTATTTCCTTTGAAGTGGTAGATTTGTTCTGCAAAACAGCAAAATGGTAGAAAAGAGTTAAGAAATTAGGAAGACATAATAAAATTACTTGGTTTGAAGGAGTATGAAAAGACACTTAATGATCTGAAAATACGGTGCAAGGATTTTTTTTTTAAACTTAAAAATTAGTGGCATGTATAACAAATTAGTCCGATCGCAAGTGTTAAAATGCAAATTAAGTGCTAAAGTCACTGAAGTGGTAGAATCCATAAATCTCTCGGAGGGAGGAGATTAGTCCTTTCGCAGGAAGACAGTTGGACTATGGGTGACATTCTCCGGAAGGTCAGAGGTCCTGGCGGTGAGGGCGGAGACATTTAAAATGAGCAGACCCCACTGGAATCCTGGGCACTTTCATTTAAGCTTCCAGACTGTGTGTTCTGAACAAGCACTTGAATAGCTCCTCTGGGCAAAGTTCTTAGATGTGGTGGCTGAAAGCCAGTTCTATTATCTCCACAGTCCTCCTTCTCTCTGTTAACTTGATAACAATTCACTTGATTCCCCAATGAAATGTTTCTCACCCGTCGGAGTCTTTGATCTGGCACGTCCGCGTCACATCAGAATCGGTCACCTGCTCTCTTCTCTCCTTGCTGTATCATCTGACTCTGTTTCTTCTCAACTGCATGTCCCTTCACATTTGGATGATTATGTTTGAAAACACTGCCTTGACATTTTCCCTGTTGTATCATGTGTCTCGTGCTCCCGTTCTCTGCTGGAAATGAGAACGCACAGTTAAAAGAAACCCAAACATTTTAGTTAATAAGGTAGGACAGAAACGTCCCTATTTGTGCCAGGCACTGGAACATATCCAAAGAGACACCCTTAAAAACAAGCCTCTTCTCTAAAGCATTGCATCTAATTCATTTAAAGTAGCTAAATTTCAAGTCTAGAGAACTCTGAAGTCTGCAGAGACTCTGATTGGTTTATCTTCTTTGGGTCTTTTGCCAATTACTTAGCTAAGACCCACCTGCTAAGTTATATGGTTGTCTCTGCTCTTCCTTACAGCATCAAATACATTATTTGTTATAGAACAGTGGTACAGGCTGTCATATCTGATCACAAGCATCTAGAGCCTCATCAGACTTGTCATTATCATAGGCCCTACTTACTAAGCACATACTACGTGAAATAGTGGTTTTCAAATTTGGGTGCACCTCAGAATCACCAAGGAAGTTTACAAAATCCCAGTGCCCGGGCCACACCCCAGGTCAAAGAAGTGAAAATCTCTGGGAGTGGGACCCAGTCCTTAGTATTTTTTTTAAAGGTTTTATTTATTTGATACAGAGATACAAGAGTATCTCTTGTACAAGTACAAGTAAGCAGAACAGCAGGCAGAGGGAGAGGGAGAAGCAGGCTCTCCGCTGAGCAGGGAGCCCTTTGTGGGGCTGGATCTCAGGACCCTGGGATCATGACCTGAGCCAAAGACAGCCGCTTAACTGACTGAGCCACCCAGGTGCCCTAGTCCTTAGTATTTTGAAGAGTATCTTGGCAAGCTTCCGAAGTCAGGTGTGAGAACCAGTGGTGTAAAATCTACTCCAGTTGTGCGGTGTACAAGCTGTGTGGGCGTCACCTGGGAGCCAGGGGAAGCTCTTCAGGCTTACTGAATCACAATCTGCATTTTATCAAGATCCCAAGATGCTTCACATGCACGTTAAAATTTGGGAAGCACTGATGGGAATGGAAGGGCTCTCTACTAAGCATTTTTTTAAATAAAGATTTTATTTATTTATTTGGCGGACAGAGATCACAAGTAGACAGAAAGGCAGGCAGAGAGAGAGGAGGAAGCAGGCTCCCCACTGAGCAGAGAGCCCCATGCTGGGCTTGATCCCAGGACCCTGGGATCATGACCCAAGCTGAAGGCAGAGGCATTAACCCACTTTAACCCACTGAGCCACCCAGGCACCCCTCTACTAAACATTTATTTATTTGAGAGAGAGAGAGAGAGAGAGAGCAAGCAGGGCGAGGGAGAAGGACAAGCAGACTCTGAGCTGAGTGTGGAACCCAATGTGGGGCTCTATCTCATGACCCTGAGATTGTGACCTGAGCTGAAATCAAGAGTGCAATGCTTAACAGACTGAGCCACCCTGGTGCTCCGTTTACTAAGCATTTTCAGGTTGTTCATTTACAAATAATATATTAGGTTTCCACAGTGCGCCAGGCACTGCACAGGGCTCAAATTCATCATTACCCAGCCAAAGGGTATTTGAGCATTATTTTAGGAGGAAATTGAGGTGTGATCAGGCTAAATATGTCAAAAGAGGCTCAGCCAGGATCTGAACTCTGGTTTCTGTTACTCCAAAATACAAGATTTTGCCGCAATACTAAGCTGTTTCTAAGTTTAACTCTTGGATATTTCCTATGGTAAGCCTAGTACACAGTATTTCCTAAATCTTTACCTTATTAATGACATCTTTAATCTATTTATCGAGAACAGAATTCGAGGTAAGATTGTCTGGTGAAACATGGAGCTCTTGGCAGAGAAACATAGGAAGGTGATGAGTCGTACGTCGGTCACTGATGCAGAAAGCAGGAAGCAGGATGAAATATTTCCCTTTGGTAACAAGTGAGTCCTGGGGCACCCACTGAATATTCATTTTAAAGAGGAAATATTCTCAGTGAGTTCTTTGGGGGCTCTTAGTGTGCCCGAATTTGGGTAACTGGTCTGGGAGAGCCAAAATTGCTCTAAGTTAGCTTCATGTTATTCGACATACGTTCTTGCCATCTCCCTCACTTGTTTGCCTCAAGGGCATCATTCTGGGGTTACTTGTTCCAAGAGTTTGTGTAAACAATTCACGGGGACTCTAATAGCTAGGCTGTGAGGGATATTTGATATGACTGAAAATGTGTTCAATGATGTATATTGCACGTACTCATATTATTTCAACTAAATAATAAGAATGATCTGCCACAGTAGTTGTCTTCCACAAATCTAACTCTTGGCTGTCTCATGTCAGTTTCCTTCCCAAATTAGAGAGGGTTTCACTGGAATGCTTCTAAGATAGATTAGATGGAATAACATGGAATAGGTAAAATAAACCGTACCTTTTCACTTAGTCTTAAGTATTTTTCCCTGTCATTAAAAACCATAAACATGTGACAGATTTTCAAAAATACTGCTCAATATTCCTCATAAATACTAATCTAGGGTAAGAGACGTGAAGTCCTCTTCCCCCCAATCCATGCCAATTCCTGAAAATGATTCTAATTGACTGTTTGTGTCATATTTCCATCTCTGAGCCAAGCCCTATGTCCTGGGGGATGTATAATCTGATTGGCCAGTCGGAACCATGTACCCATTTCTGGGTTTGAACATTCCATCAGCTAGAAGGGAAGCTATGCAAAGAAAAAGTTGGACAGATGAGAAAGTAAATGGGGAAGACAGAAATCATTCATTGTTTGACAATCTGGGCTCCCGATTTTTTTTTTTCAGTAATAAGTTTATAAGTAATAAGTAACAAGTAATTCAGTTTTTTCAGTAATAAGATATAGAAATTGGATGAGATAAATATCTAAATGAAAAAAAAAACACTTCATTGACTTACCTGATTCTCAAAATAATATATGGTGGTGTAAAAATTGGAGCATACAAATTTATAATGTAAAAGAGGAAAACCACCTCATCTTCAATTTGGTAGATATTTTCTAGGCTTTCTCCCCCAGTGTTTATTTATTTTTTAAATATTTTGTTTGTTTGTTTGAGATAGAGTGAGAGCATGAGAGAGTGAGAGAGAGCACGCGCGCTGGGGCGGCAGGGGTGGGTAGAGGGAGAGGGAGAAGCAGGCTCTTCACTGAGCAGGAGAGCCTGATGCAGGGCTCGATCGCAGGACCCTGGGATCACGACCTGAGCCGAAGGCAGAGGCTTAACAGATTGAGCCACTTAAGCACCCCTCCCCCAATATTTATTTTATAAAATTTCATCTACTATTGAGCTGCTATAGTGAAATACTGCAGAATGGGTGGCATAAAAAGAGCAGAAATTTATTGTTTATAGTTCTGGAAGCTGGAAGTCCAAGATCAGGGAGCCAGCATGGTCTGAAGAGGGACCTCTTTTGGGTTGCATATTTTTTGTTGTATCCTCGGATGATGGAAGGGATCTAGGGATCTTTCTGGAAACTCTTTCATATAGAAAGCAGTAATCCCATTCATAAAGGCTGCATCCTTATGACCTAATCAGATCACCCAAAAGCCCCACCTCCTAATATCATCACATTGGGGGGTTAGGATTTCAGAAATGACTTCTGGGAGAACACAAGCATCCAGTCCATCACAAAGAGTATGTACATTTGGAATATAAATAAATGACATCAAGTGACTCACCAAGAAGCTGTATGGATTTATGTTCCCTCTGGCTGTGATTGAGAGGGTTTGCTTCCCTGTAGCTTCATCAACATGAAGCACTGTCTGTTTTCTTAATCTCTGCCAATTCAATCAATAAAATACATCTTCATGTTCTAATCATAATTACCATTGACCTAGTTCTTCAATTTATCTTCAAGGCTTGCCATAAGGTGGTCCTGGTTTATATAGCCAATGATCACTTCTATAATTTCATGTAAATTTGGGTGAAAATGGTAAATTTGTAAGGACTTTGAAGGGTTGCACATGGGTCACAACAGAACAGTTCAAGACTGTAGCAGACGTTTCTGCATTTATGAATTCATTCACCAACAATTCATTGAGCACCTACCATGTGCAAGGCACTGTGTTTGGGAGTGAATATGTAGAAGTGATGAAGATAGATATGATTCCTGTCCTTTTCCTCTATGAGGGGCAATGGATTTTGACAGTTGATTACCAAAAAGCAAATAAGATGCATTGGGATTTAAAATAGGGGGACCAGGCCTTGTTTGGAGAATTACTCAAGCTTGTTCGAGAAAGTGTCATTGAAATCCAAAGGGTAAGTTGACTATAGCACTGAGGGCAGAAAGTATTCCAGGCAGAGGAGATAGCTTGTGGGAAACCTGGGGAGGACTGGAACTAAGAAAGATGGTAGCCCATTTAAAGAAATCCAATTTGGCTGAGACAGAGAAAACAAGAGTGGTACAGGCTGTGGCTGGATGGGTGGGCAGGGGGCCAGATCCTGTGGGTCTGGTAGGCTGCTGTAGAGTCTGGGTCTTTTTCTGAAGGCAGGGGGAGTTACCTTAAGGTTTTAAGCAGCAAATGATAGGATTATATTTACATTTGAAAAGACCTCTCCAGCCAAGTGTAGCTACTGGGTAGGGAGTGAGCAAGATTAAGAATGTAGAGTTCCAGAGGGTTGCTGCAGTGATCCAGCAGGGCGGGGTGATGTCTGGACCCAAGGAGAACACTGGAGGTGGAGAAATGGTGAGAGATAAAGGAGAGGGGTGGGAGAGAGAATCAACAGCACTTGGATGCGGGGGTGGAAGAAGAGTAATGCGTGCATTTGAAAGAGGGTTGACCTAGATGGCATTCGGAGTCCTTTGTTCCTCTGAAGGGATAACATCCAATGAGGCATGGGCATATAGGAGATCACACAAACTTGAAAATCTTTTGTTCAGAAATGTGCTTGGCCTGCCAGAGAAGAGGACAATCCTTAAACCCTGGAGGAGTCTTCAAAGCCAGCATAAAAATAAGCATAACAATAATAATAGTAACACTGGTATATTACTTTTTCAGTATTTAAAGCTTATTTATTTCTACGCAGCTTTATTAATATATGAGTGGCATTCAAGGGTGCCTGGGTGGCTCAGGTGATGAAGTGTCCAATTCTTGATTTTGGTTCAGGCCATATCTCAGGGTCATGAGATGGCATGTCCCCCCTCCCCCGCCAGGCTTCCCCTCTCAGTGGGAAGTCTACTTGAGGTTCTCTCTCCCTCTGCCCCTCCCCTCTGCTGGCACTCTCTCTTTCTCTCTCTAAAAAAAGTAATAATGAAACAAAAAGAAAAAAATAATAAATGACACTTAATAAATTGCATATATTTAAAGACTACATTTCATAAGTTTGGACACACACATATGCAACCAAAATACCACAACAAGCAAGCTACTGAACATATCCATCACCCCGGAATTTCTCCTCCTCTTGGTAGATCCTCCCGGCCACCCCATCCCAGGGCAAGCACTCATCTCTTTTTGGTGCTATGGATTAGTTTGCATTTTTTTAGAGTTTTATGTCAGTGGAATCATATAGTAGTGTACTCTTTTTGAGGGGAAAATTCTGGCTTCCTTCATTCATGAAGCTCTTTTATATACGATATCTTATCTGGTTACTGTATCAATAATCCTATTCTCATGAAACGGATATTCAGAGAGGACAAGTCTCAAGGGGACCCAGCTAAACAGCAGCAGCATTGGTCTTGGAGCCCAGGCTCTCTCAGCTGGCGCGCACAGCCTGCTGGGACACTCCCACCCCCCACCCCAGTGTGTGCAGAGTGTTTGAAGTGCTACCTCGCCATGGCGTGAGGCTAAGAGGAGAGACCCAGCCCATGTCTCATGGGCTTGGAGGTTGGGATCATGACCTAAAGAGCTGAAGATGAGCCCCATACCTCCCACAACAGTGTACATGGGAAGGGTTCTAGTAGCAGAGCAAACAGACACGGGTGGCCCGAAGTTTTGTGAGATCTTCATTTGTGAAGGCCACTGGAAACTGGGCTGCTAGAGACAGAAGGGATCAGAGGTTGCGGCAGAGGAAACTCTCATGGCCTTGAAACAGAAGCCAGGGTAAACCTGAGTTCAGAAGAAGGTGGGAGGGGGCTCTGGCCGCCCACCTCTGTGTCGACCCTACCACCTCTGTTCTTACCTATTTTAGTTACTGTGCTTTGGGGTAAGCGTTCCCTTGACAGAAGACCTTTGTCCTTAAACAAGTTTGGAAATCATTAACCTGGCTTAATGTTCCATTTAGAGGGGGAAACTGAGGCCTTGGTAGGGTTACCAGCTAAAATGCAGGCTAACCCATCAAATTTGAATTTCAAATGAACAAAGAATGCTTTTTTTTAGTATATCTCAAATATTGCATGGCCCTTGTGTGGTTAATAATTAAAAATTACTGGTTTTTCCTGGAGCCGACAAACCTGGGCCTCAGGAGTATGACTGTCCTGCCCAAGAGGAGGTCAGAACCACTGAGGCATAGCAGGAGGTGTGTGACTGACTCCATGAGTAGCCTCCTGCCCAGAAGTGGCCCTTGGCCGACTATGTTTTATAGAAGTACAAAGCCTCCCTTTGCTGGAGGCGTAAATGTTTTTGGCAGAGCCACACCTGTGTAGGTGCTGGAAGCGAGAGAGGCTAGTGGAGGCAGGCCTGGGTGAGGCCAGTGGCCCCGGGGCCATCCACGGTGCCTGCCCCTTCTCTGTGCGTCATCCCGTCCTCCCTTCCCAGCAGTGCCCCGGGGGGTGGGGGCCCAGCCGCCCAGGACACTTGGGGCCCTGAGCCTTATTACGGATGAGAGTCAGTGCCTCGTGAAGGGGGCCACTGAGCCCTCATCCTGAAAGCTTCCAGCATTCTCTCTGGAGCACAGGAGAGAGGACAGGCCTGAAAGTTAACAAGCAAAATCACTCAAATGATCTCCCGTCTTACTCTTCCTCGACTCGGCCTCATTAACACAAGGAGGCTAATATTTGGCTCTGGAGTGGAGGCAGGACTGAAGCTCTCTCCAGGGGCTCTGTTAAATGTCATAAATTGCGGGAGTACAGCTTGAGGGGTTTGTGAATGGCATCTGAGCCTGAGGCCATCTAGTAATATTTATACTGTGGAAGTTCAGCCTTTTTCCCCCTTTAAAAAAAGTTTCTGATTTGTTTCAGAGGACGTCCATCTTAATCACTGTTTCTGGAGCTCTAATGGGCAAGATTCTCAGTTCCTGGGTGCCAGGGGAAGGCCATGGAAGAAAAAAGGCTTTGTACTGGGGGAGGTGCTCACTGGAGCCCGGATTCTGGACCTTTTATTCCACCCAGTGCCTTCTTTCTGTTTGGGGTACAATTAGGAAACAGGTCTCTTGCTGTCCTGAGCAAAGAGAGTCATTCTTATTCTTAGTATATAAAATCCAAAGAATGAATTAAATATGCCTGTTTAGCCATATCCAAAGGGCATGAAACTCCTCGGCACGAATGATGGAATATTTCCAAAAATAAGAAAATAATAATGTACACATACCTAGAATCTATTATTTACCAGGTTCCCTGTTTTATGAATATTTATTGCATATACATATATGAGATATATATATCACATATAAATGAGATGTGTGTTTGTGTGTGTATATATATATGAGATAATATACATGTCAGAGAGAGCTTATGTGTATAACCATACACACACACACACACGTATATATTCATTTCATTCTTGGAACAATACTGTGAGGTAGGTACTGTTGTTATCCCCATTTTAAAGACTAAGAAACCAAGGCTGAGGTCTTGGCCACTAATTTCTGTGGCTGATCCAAGCAGAGGATCGTACTAGCTGCTCATACCTAGATTGGCTCCTGAACCCCATAGTCTAGTATTCCCGGCCCCTCATAATTTGCCCCCACCCTGCCTTTTCAATCCTATCTTGCATGACTCATCTTTGGGCACAATTCAGGTATGGCAGGTCTCACTGTCCCTGAGCTCATCAGACACATCCCTCCTTGGAGACTCTGGGTCTATCGAGTATATTGTGAATGTTGTCTGCCCATCGATTCATTAACAAAGAAAGAAATCCACCCACCCCTGGATCATGTTCTACCTTCCACTCATGCCTCTTCAGGACCATTCCAGGCCATCAAGATTTCTCTCTTGTTCTGAATTATTCAAGAGCTTCTCCTCAGTTGGCTAAGCCTCTACAGCTTGAAGTTGCTTTGCATTCCTACTCAAGGCTGGAGTTCTGTCTTAATGACTCATCTCTCTGTCTTGTTCCCTAACTGGATTGTAAGTTTCAGGAGAAGGAGGGTTTATATGATCATAATAGCCCCTCTGTCAGAGATACTAAAGGATAAAGGGGCTGAGAGACGATTTTGCACTTGCTGACTTTTAAAAGAATCACGGAAGAGGCAAGTGGTTCTTTCCACATGCGATTGGGTTGCTCATGGTGTCTCTTGGAATAGACAAGGTCTGAGACTTAAGACTAGGAATAAGAGGACACTTACGTAATACTGGTCTTAACGCAAATTCTGTTTTCCTAAAATTATTCCATAAAACTCGTCACGAGACTTCAGAATTGCAGAACGTTTGTGGTGTACAGAAACAAAGAGTCAACTGTTGCAAGCAGCAGCCCCTGTGAGCAGCCCCCTTTGTTTCTGACATGATTTTGGGGACCAGTGGACTCTCGGTGTGTGGTACGACTCACACGGCCTGTGGTACATCTCTGTTCTTCTGTCATTCTCCCGTTAGAGGCTGGGAGATCCCACTCATTGCCTTCTCGTTAACTGCAGAGCAGAGACTCCAGAGAGGCTGGAAGTCTGACTGAAGATGAAAGGGTAAAGTCCAGAGATGCTGACTTGGACTCTGTATCCAGCCATGGATGGCTCAGTAGATTGAACTCATGCTTATTTTCATGAGGTAAAAATGGGCTCTGACAGGGATTGAAAAGAAGAGAAAAAGATGCTGAGGTGATTTTGACTTTTGCAAAATTTGAGTCTTGCAAGACCTTTTTAGATGAACAAACAGGTGGGTGTCTCAGAACACTTGTCCCTTGTGAATCCAGAGGAGGCAAACCAAAGGTGAAATATTTCTGGACATGTGTAAGCATTTTGTGTCTTTACCCTTTGTGAGATCTCCCAGCTCATGCCTGTGGTACCTCTGGCCTCCAGGCCTGTCCCCAGCTTTCCTCTTTGCCCAGGGTAAGCTGTTTGTCCTCCTGGCAAGAGGGAGGAGACCCTGTGGGGACAGAGATTCATTTATATTCATCATAAAGATTGATGCTCCACGTACAATCTCCACATTGGGCCATAAGTGTGAGTAATTATGGAATAATTACATGGGCTAAGGGTGGCCAGGATGTGAAAAGAGCAATTATGTAGCTAACTCCTCTGGGCGGACTTCACTCTGAGTTGAAATGAAATACTTTGAAGTATAACATCAAGTTTCAGAAGGAAGATTTCAAAGTCCTCTTCTGTTACACACCATTTACCTGTAACACAACTTCTTTTTTCCTTCTCAAAATTTAGTC
Organism: Meles meles; assembly: GCF_922984935.1. Lineage (NCBI taxonomy): Eukaryota > Metazoa > Chordata > Mammalia > Carnivora > Mustelidae > Meles > Meles meles. The sequence goes on from NC_060070.1 coordinate 32,639,517, forward strand.
AGCAGATACCAGTTTTTTGGACCCAAAACAAGGGCAGAGACAAAATGAATTCAAGACGGTGCTAAGGGAGGGCTTCCCTCCCTGCCTATAAGCATGTTTCCACTAGCAGCTTGCTGATCGTTCAATGTCTAGTTCAAATGTTACTTTTTCTTCAAGAAATTCTGTGTGACCTGAGTTACCTTGGATCCCTCCCTAACTCTATAGCAGAATCCCTTCTACTTCTATAGTAGATCTCTGTAAAATCTGTCTTATTTTATGGCTTTTTGAGGATACAAGTAATAAAAACCTTTCCATGGTGCTTTGTGATTTATAGAGCGTTTTCCACATATCTTCTCTCACAACAACCTGCTAGTGTGAACAGTACTGCAAATGTATAGACAAAGAAACGAAAGCTCAAATAACTTAAAACAGACTTCTAAACTAAATGCCCGCAGGGGCCAAACAAATACAAGTACAAAGTAATGTGTTCAGGTATGTATCAGTCAGCACAAACTCAAGTATTTGCAGTAATAAAGCAATCCCCAAACCTTGGTGGCTTGTATCAACAAAGGATTGTTTTGCAATCAAGTTTCATGTTCATTGCAGGTCAACTGTGTCCTGTTCCACAGATTTCCCCCCTGGGATCCAGGCTCACTGGCAGGCACATTGCTAGGAGTGAGACAAAAGAGAATATGGTGCAATCATGTGATAGCTTCTAAAGATCCTACTTGGAAGTGGTGTGCATCTCTTCTGCTCCCAAATCAAAACATATCCTTTTCCTCAGGCCTCTCTAGAAGATCTGTACGAACCAGACCTCCATCCTGCGTTAGGGGTTGGCAAACTCACACTCATGGGCCACGCCTTGTTTTTGCATTGCTTGTGAGGTAAGACTGGTATTTAGATTTGCAAAAGGTGGAAAAACTTGAAAGAAAAATATTTTGTGATGCATGTAAGTTAGATTGTAGTGTTTTTGTAAATGAAGTTTCACGTGGGCAAAGCCACTCATTTGTTTGTGTATTATCTACGGCTGCTTTCATGCTAGGATGACAGAAATGAATGGTGGTGACAGAGACCGTATGGCCTGCGAAGCCTCAAATATTTACTGTCTGGCCCTTTATGGGAAAGGTTGGCTGCACCCTGTCCTGTACCTGTGGTCAGAAGTCAACTCGGTCAGGTAAGAGCTCAGGCTAAGTCTCAGCTGCTTTTCATTGTTTGCTTGCAAATCCTTATGGACACTGTGTTTGGGATCCAGGACCCCTGCACACCCCCGTGCATCCCAGGGGTGCTGTTCACGTAGGTTCCAGCATAGCTGAAGCCCCTGAACTTGGGTGGATGTTAGTTCTTACTTCTTTCTTAGAACACTTTCAAAATGGCATATAAATAGTAACTAATGCAAAACAAACAAACAAACAAACACAAAACAACAACAAAAAATCCCAAGTGATATTAAAAAGCAAATGATAACTATAGGAAATATTGGCAACAATATGGTGGACCAAAAATGGATATTTGTAATGTGTAAAGAGCTCTTCCAAAAAAAGATAAATGCTACAATATAAACAAATAGATAAAAGTTATATTTAAGTAGATGTCCAAAAATATATGATAAAATATTCAATCTCACTAGTAAAGAAATGTCAGTTAAAACAGTGGGCTCTCAATTTCATCGATTAAATTGGCAAAAAAAAAAAAAAAGGAAATGCCCACTATTGGCAAAGGTATAAAGAATAGAGCATATTGGAAAAAAAAGGAAGAGGGCAAATATTCTACAAATATGTATAATTTTGTGTTCGCAACTTACTAATATACATCTAATGTTTAAAAACATTCATATTGGGGTGCCTGGGTGACTCAGTTGTTAAGTGTCTGCCTTTGTCTCAGGTCATGACCTAGGATTCTGGTATCAAGCCCTGCATCCGACTCCCTGATTGGTAGAGAGCCTGCTTCTCCCTCTCCCACTCCCCCTGCCTGTGTTCTATCTCTTGCTGTGTTTCTCTCTGTCAAATAAATAAATAAAATCTTTAAAAAAATTAAAAAAAAATCATATTTCCTGAATTTGTCTACTACAAGGAATTTACCTTAAGGGAATTAATAAGTAGAGATGAACAAAGAGAATTATGCACAAGAACTTTTACTTCTGATGTTATTTCTAATAGAGAAAATTAGAAACAACAAATATATAACAGTAAATACTGTATGACCCTTAAAATTATTTTATAGAAGAAAAATTAAGGGACCCCTGGGTGTTGCTGTCAGTTAAGCAGCTGACTCTTGGGTCAGTGGGGAGTCTGCTTTAGGATGCGTGCTCTCTCTTTCAAATCAATAAATCTTTAAAAAAAAAAATCTTTAAAAAAATCTTTAAAAAAATTGATGTTATAGGAAAATGTTTAAGATATCTCATTAAGGGAAATAAACTGGATACAAATAGTATACGCAATATGTTCCCAGTTTTGTAAAGAATAAAACCAGAAAAAAAAAAGAATAAAACCAGAAGGGACAAATGTATATGCCTGGATAAAAAACTGGAATGTAGGGGTGCCTGGGTGGCTCAATGGGTTAAGCCTCTGTCTTTGGCTCAGGTCATGATCTCAGGGTCCTGGGATCAAGCCCCGCATCAGGCTCTCTGCTCAGCAGGGAGCCTGCTTCCCTATCTCTCTCTATCTGCCTCTCTGCCTGCTTGTGATCTCTGTCTGTCAAATGAATAAATAAAATCTTAAAAAAAAAAGATTGGAATGTATTCACTAAAATGCTAATAGCAGTTATCTCCGAGTTACTGGCTAATGATTGATTTCAAGTTTTACCTTTGTGCTTTTCTGTACTTTTCTAATTTTCTCCCATAAATATATATTACTCTGGTCATCAGAAAAGAAAACGAAACCTATTTGGACTGAGGACATGTACTTACAGGATGCTCCTGAGTAACAGTAGGGACTATATCGTTGTCTTCATTATTTTCTTCAACTTGGAGAAACTCATTTTGAACAACTTTTTGCATGAATCATGGGCTCTGTTTTCCTCGCTATACTAGAAAATGTGTGATTCCTACTTATGCTGGAGAAGGAACACCCTGCTTTGGTCTTTCGTCCCTGGGTATTAAAGAGAATATTGTGGGATGCTCTGAGGTGTTTGGAGAATTGCCTCAGTTCAACAGACCGCTTGATTACTCCAGCAATGGCTTAAGACAATCAGGGGCCCAAGTGCTTTCTGAGACGAAATGAGCCAGCTCAGAACAGAAACGTCTTCTAAATTGGGGTAGGGCCCTGCAGCATGTGGTTTTCATTAGGAGTCAGCACGCTCCTCCAACCCCTGAGAGGAGCTGATGCATCTTCTTCCCGGCGCACGCGCGCCTGGGCATCAGTGGGGAGCAGCCCGGTGTGGGGCCTCCCTTGGCAAGGTTGCCGACTGCTACTCAAGGAAATTGCTTTCATTCTCTAGTTCTCGCTACTGCTCGTCTGGCTCTGGCTGTCTGTTTAAATGAAATTCTAAGGAAAGTTGGAGGGAAGTTGAATACTTTTCTTGAGTCTGAGGCTAGAGATCTAGAAAGTTCTGGGCAAAAGCCTCTTCATTGTTTTTGGAACTCGGCTTTTGCCTGGCCTCTTGGACATGGTGCTATCACACAGACGCTGTTACCTGACATCTCTGGTGTCCTGATGTTTACTGCCTTTTTTTTTTTTGGAGACTCAAACTGTCCAGGAGTGTGGTCAGGAGCTCAAGTGCAGATGGGGGCCAACTGAGGGGAACTGGAAGAGGCCAGGAATGGCCCCTGGTCAGCTGCAGGGGCTGAGACGGAATTGGTCTGGCCAGAGCAGCAGAGATTCCAAGGGGTAGGGAAGCAGCCTGGCACAGCCCAGTCATGCCGTCCTTAGTGGGGATCTGAGACAAAGTGGGGGGGGGGGGAGCGGGGAGGGGGGTGGGCAACAGAGAGGTGGGCCCCCAGCAGGGAGGCAGATCCCAGCAGGAGGAGTTATTCAGTGTTCTGAATACTCGGGTAGCAGGGGGCTAGCCCCCAGGTGAGGGTCCAGAGATGCTGGATGCTTAGCAGATCCAGCATTAGAGCATGGACAGGGTCTAGCCCTGCCTGTGTGGTACAACTGAAGGGCCATGGGCTTTGGAGCAGGACAGACCTTAGCTCCATCCTGGCTTCTCCACTGACTAGGCGTGTGCTGTTGGTAAATGCCTCTGTTCTACCTGCCAGTTGAGCTCACATCACCGAGCTCTGGGGGGGGGTGGGGGGGTGGGAGAATTCCAGGAGTTGAGACAAACTGTATAATGCCTTCAGAAGAGAGCAGACACACAAAGGGGCCTTCTTAGCTCTCTTTTGCCCCAGTTTGGAATTAGAACCAGGAATGGGGCTGGGCTTGTGAGTGGAGAACCAGTGGCCCAGTCAGGGTGGATGGTGGTGCTGAGGCTGAGAGCCAGCCTGGGGCTTAGGTTGTTGAGGGACTTCAGCAAAGTGTTCCTGCTGGGTTTACTACCTTCTTTTTAAAATGATTTTTAAAAAAGATTTTATTTGAGAGAGAGAGAGAGCACACAAGCGAAGGAGGGGACAGAGGCAGATGGAGAAGCAGGCTCTCCACTGAGCAGGGAGCCGGACTTGGGGGTCGATCCCAGGACCCTGAGATCATAACCGGAGCCCAAGGCAGAGGCTTCACTGACTGAGTCACCCAGGTGTCCCCCGTCCCCCCACTTTCTTTTCCAGTGGCTTCCCTTTGGAAGGTCAAGGACTTTGATCTGATTGATTACATCTGAGATGATTAGACAAGAATGAGGCGGGAGGAGGGATCCCTGAAGAGGGATGGAAGCTGGACTTGTGCTCAGAATTCCAAGATGCAGCAGTTCTTGCAAAGAAATAAAGTTACAAATGTCTGTGGAGAGAGACAGTAAAAATGTGAAGAAATTATTGTTCATCTGACACATTGTCTTTTAATTTCAGTTAAGGAAAATGAGTGGGACCTCTTCTTATGGTTTTAGATCGTTTGGAAAAGATCTATTGAGGTCAATATTTTCTTCCTTAGTTTGTAGTCACCCTTTCAGCACCGCACTAAGAGATTCCAGCTTTCCTATTGTCACGATGTAATGCCCACTGCATCACTCGATGAAAATAAAATAATGATGCCAACACCTTGCGGCCCATGGGAACTGTGTCACATGGGCATCTGCTCTCTGCCTCAGCCCGGGGCTTGTCTCGTCCCTGCGGGCCTGCAGCGAAGGGGTGTGGAGCTGAACTGAATGACAAACAGCGTCGTTTTCTTCTATTCTACTTTAATTAATTAACTCATTAATTACATTTCACTTATTTGTATTTATATTGTTTTACAGCTGTATTGAGTTATACACAAACAAAAAAATTTATGTTGATATATATACAAAAACAAAAATTACATTGATATACAAAAACTTGCACATATTTATTGTCTACAATTTGATGAGTTTGGACATATATGCCTGTGATGCCATCACCACAATCAAGGTAATAAACATATCCCTCACCTTCAAAAGTTCCTTGATAAATAACACTTTAATTGAATGTGCTCCACTTTAATAAAACCCAAAGACCATCAAGATTTATGAAATAGACACATAAGATGGTGGGAGTGGTTTGGATGTGACAGAAGTTAAAATTTAGACTACAAATGGTTTCTTACTTACGTGGTAAAAATATCTTTTTTTTTTTGGAAGTAGGCTCCACACCCAGTGTGCAGCCCAGCACAGGACTTGAACTCATGACCCTGAGATTAAGACCCGAACTGAGATCGAGAATCTGATTATTAACTGACTAAACCACCCGGGTGCCCCATAAAGATGTCTTTAAAGAGAAAATTCCCATGTTAAATTAAAAATAACATCTAACTTTGGGAAATTCATTCTTATGTCTCTTTTTTGGGGGGACATGTTAGTTTCGTGAACTAAGGAACTTAGATACTTTTGTTTCTATTAAAGTCATTTTAGAAAGTTTGATTTTCCTTGAGGTGTCAGAAAATGTGTGGTTCTCTGACCCCGAAGGAGAAGAGCCTCCCTAATTTTGTTATGGACCTAAAACCTAAATTCCTGTGACCGAAGTTTTAAGCAGTTTTCCAACTCACCCACTCATATCTGTGTTCAGGGTCATGTGATAGAACAACAATCATGGGGACAGGAAGTCCCCGGATGGTAGGTGTTGCTGTGTCTGAGTCCTTGGCCTTCCAGCTCTGGTCATTCTTGGCGTGAGTGTTCTTTGCAGAGAGCTGAATGTCCCTTGTGCATGCTTGGGCTGTTGGGACAGGCTCTGCTTCCAGAGTAGCCAAGGGCAGAGGCAAGTCATCAGGAGAAAGGGGATACTCCCGGAGAAGACAGTTTCTAAAATAGGAGTGCGTTGTTTACTGTTTGGCTATAAAATTCAACCTTTGTTTCATTGCTTTGAAGTACTAATTTACCAATACTGAGAGCCACGTCACTGAGATATTTGAAACATCTTTTGTGAATCATGAAGGTAACTGTCATTGACAAGGAACATTTCACAGTCAACACGGGAAGTCATTCACAGACACAAAAGCAAAGTAGGTTCCGCTTGAGCTCGTCTCTTCGGTCAGGTCAAGTAGTTTGTCCCTGAGATAAAATAAGGTTCTTTATGCAAGGATTGAGTTTTTGTTTTTGGTTTTTTTTTTTTCCCATTTTATTTATTTTTTTCAGCGTAACAGTATTCATTGTTTTTGCACAAATGTCATTCATATTTTATTTTATTTGAGATTTTTATTTATTTGAGAGAAAGAGAGAGAGAGAAAGAACAAGTTGGGGGCAGAGAAGGACAGAGGCAGAGGGAGAAACAGGCTCCCTGTTGAGCAGGGAGCCCGATGTGGGGCTCAATCCCAGGACCCTGGGATCATGACCTGAGCCAAAGGCAGACACTTCACCGACTCAGCCTCCCAAGTACCCCAAAATGTCATCCATATTTTAAAAATATTTCCAACTATCCATACTATATGTGATCTTATAGTAATTTGGTGTATAATCCAGCTCTCTCCAGATGCATTTCTCCCACTATGTGGAACCCGAGGTCCAGCTTTGCTGAATTACTCACTCATCCCTCTACATTGCCTATGGTTATTTGCCTCTGTTGCCTTTGTTCAGACTGTTCCTTCACCTGAAATCCCTACCCTCCACAAGATGAATCCTATCTCTCTTTTAAGACCCTGCTATGGACCGAGTATTTGTGCCATCCCCAATTTCATATGTGGAAACATCATGCCCAACGTGACAGTATTGTGAGGTGGGACCTTTGGGAGATGAGCAGGTCAAGGGCGGAGCCCTCATGAATGGCAACAGTGCCCTCATTAAAGAGGTCTGACAGAACCCCCAGTCCTTCCCAGTGAGGACGCAGCAAGAAGATGGCTGCCTAGGAGCCAGGAAGTGGGCCCTCACCACACATCAAATCTGCAGACTCCTTGATCTTGGACTTCTCTGCCTTCAAAACTGTGAGAAATAAATGTGTGTTGTTTAGAAGCCAGTCACTTTGTGGTTTTATTGTTATCACACCCCAAATGGACTAAGACAGACCCTCCCTGTTCCAGGACTGATTCTCCATAAAGACTTCCGTAGCATATGTGGGGTTCACCACCCGCATTCTCTTACCCCACCTGGGGGACCCACAGGCAGGCTCTGTACACACTGGAACTTCCTGTTCACCCCCCCTCCCCCCCGACTCTGGAGATCCCTCTCTGGCCACATACCAGGGTCTGGGCTGCCAGGCAAAAGGAATTCATGTCTTAGGAGCAAGCCCTGCCACAGAGATGGGAGTTGGGGGATGAACACTCCAGCCCCCTCACCCCTCACCACGATGATTGTGAGGCATGTTCAGCGCTCCCCAGGCCCCCTCTCCCCCCGCCATGGGGGTGAGACCCAGCTGCGGATAGCATTAACCTACTCACTGAAGTACTCTCTTGGTTTTCCTCCCTTCGCTGCCTTGTGCTTCCGGAGATCCTCTTCCTACCGAACATGCTACTAGTACTCAGATCCTTGTCTCAGGACCTGCTTTTGGGGAAACAAACTCCAGACAACTTGCCTGATAGTCCAAATGCCAGTGATTTCTTCCCATTCCTGAGACACACGGCACTCTATTGTACTTTTTACATTGCATCTATCACATTTTACCTCATCTTTGAGAATTCCAGGACTTAATCTCCTCTGTTAAAGTACTACCTTTTTGAGCGCAGGGTACCCGGGGGGTGCCTCTTCCCGTCCCCACGTGGCCTCACACGGCACTTTTCACAGAGCATCCATCCACTGAATAAGCGAGTCAGCGAATGGTGAATGACAGGACGGACAAACGGCAAGGCTCCTCCTCATGTTACGCTTGATTAGTGCAGGGGTGGGCAGAGCACCTTCCAGATGCCCTGCACCCCCAATCTTTGCACACGGGAGGAGCTCAAAAGATATGACTGGAACAGAAAGAAAGCATATTTGGCGGAAACAAAGCACTCTGCGGTAAGGGCCAGATCTTTCACCAGACTCGTGTCGGTTTCATGGTGACCTGATCCAGTGGCATTGGAGAAACACGCGTGCTCTGCTGTTGGCAGCCAAACCCAGTTTGCTGGGGCTGCACTGAGACAGCCAAAATGGTCTGTCAGTCTGGGCTCTGTCCCTGTCTCAGTGAATGAGCCTCAGGACTGGCCAGCGGCAAGAGGGAGACCTGCCTCCCTGACAGCTGTCAGCTGCCCATGGATGGTAGGAAACCAACTCAGGTGGCAGCCTATCAAATTCAGACTGCTCTGAACCACTGAGGGGAAGTCTTCAAACCTTCAGATAGTGCCCTAGGGCCTGATCTCAGCCTGGAGGAACCCCCGGGGGGTCTGGGGCTTGGCTGGACTCCACTGGGATAGATGGGAGGGGGAGCCCAGAAAATTCTTTGGGTTGTGGAGGTGTTGAGGAGACGACGAGGCCCCGATTTGGACTGTCTGCTGCATGAAATGTTTTTGTGCTGGTGGACTGTGGGGAAACCCAGGGTCTGGGTGATGGAAGCGGGGATACCTACTCCCCATGTCAAGAGAATTGCTTAGTGCGTTAGCACGATGTCTCACCAAAGAGGAGGGGTGAGGGCAAGGACACTCACACGCGTCAAGTCCCTACCTAGTGTCACCACTTGCCAGGAGTGGTCATGGGAGCTGAAATCGCAGAGGGACAGTAGGAAAAGACAGACCTCGCTCTGATGCTTATTTGTCCTGGGCCATGTGCAAGTCATAGAAACACGCTCAGCCACAGTCGCCTTCCCTGCTCTCAGGAACGATAGCGACGACCGAGGACAAGTAGAAGGATTGTGAGAGACGAGATGTGGAAAGCACCTGCTTCACAGTAGATACATAAGCCCCGTCCTCACCATTCCTGCCCTCCTCTCCTCTCTCTTCCTTTCCATTTCTTTCTCATGTCCCTGACACCTTGAGAGGATAATAAACTAGAAAATATTCCTAAAGTATCTAGTATTTTATCCTTATGTCTAACAGATGGAATTGGCAGGCCTGTTTTTTGAACGCTGCAGAGGCACACGTGGGGACACGCAGGTTCCGGTCACTTGTCGTGAGCGGCCCCAGGCAGGGATCCCTTCCTGGGAGTCTTCTCCTGGCCTGTCCAGGTGCCAGTCTTTGGGCGCAGCCCCCTCCTGTCAGCCCCGTGCCTGGACTGGGGCTCTCCGAGGAAGCTGATGCTCCCACGTCCATCTCCATCACCCGAGGCAGGCCCTTTGCTGGAACCTGGGAGACTCCCAAAGTGGAAAAACTCAGAAGTAATCCCTTTGACAGAGAAGGTCTTGTATGTTCCTGCCTCCTGAAAGGAAGCAGAGAGAAATCCTTTGTTAAAAAAAAATAAGAAGTCTCCGGGGGCATCCCAGACAACTTAGAAAAGACATTAAAATGAAAAACTTTGTAATTTTTAGTGTTACAAAGCCTGTAATTTAAATGTGGTCTACTTGATAACAAACAGGACTGGTGCATAGATGGTGACCTTCAACACTTTCGTGGGGAAACAATGAGGGGAAGGAAACATTTGAAGGCCAGATCTGTTTTGTGAAGGAGAGAAAACAAATTTTTGCAATCTCCTATTACAGATAAGGGAGAACTCTTTCCTGTCACAGTTTTGTTTATAACGTTGGCTGCTATACTCTCTATGACTTTATTAATTAATTTACCTAGATATCCTTTTTAAAGGAGTCATGTTTCAACAAAGCCACAAAGGGCTAGGTTGTGTTTCTATCATCTCTATCATGCTGGAGGGAAAATACATTTTGGTGTAAAGATAGTGTTATAATTCTATCTTGGTATACACAACTACCAATCAAGCATTATGGGTTATATTTGTATATTTTACCGGCACAAAGTTCCAATGAAAATAATGATGCTGACACTCCAAATATGCTTATGTATATATATAAAAAAAAACAAAACCGAGGTGTCCAGAAAAAATATTCCATCTCTTCTCGGCTTCTGCATGTAAATTTAGTTGTTGCTTAAAGCTATTGACCGCCTTGAGCGGGAGGTGGATGTGTGTGCCGGAGGTTGCGGTGGGGCTGTGGTTGCTGTTGGCATGAGAAATTGAGGTGGACACGCAGATGGCAAGGGGCAGGGGAGCCACTTCCTCTGGAAGGTGGTTAGACCTCAAGCTATGATGAGGGAAACTTATGTCTCCGCTGATGTATAGAACCAAAGATCAGTGCAGCCTTATGTAGGAGGGCGCATGGGAGACTGGGTGGGTCAAATCTAAGCGCGTAAGTTCTTATGAGTGAGGGATCTTTCCAGATCATCCTCAGAGGGTGCTGTGACTACAGAAAAATGATGAGGGAGATGCAACATTGCTGCCCAGAAGAGGGAGGAAGGGAGCCACAAGTTAAAGAATGCAGGAGGCCTCTGGGAGCTGGAAAAGGCAAGGAGATGGCTTCACCCCTAGAGCTTCCAGAAAGGAAGGCAGTGAGGTAGATACCTTGGTTTTAACCCATGGAGACCCACCTCCGACTTCTCACCTCCAGCGCTGTAAGAGTATGTTGTTTTAAGACACCCAGTCTGCCAGTTTGTTAGGGCAGCAGCAGGAAATTAGTTCAAGAGTAGAGAATGCGCTAATGACTACAGACCTCTTAGCGTGCCGCCGGTCCTGGACTCCTTGGTCCAAAGGGCACCCCCTCCCCCTACATGAAAGTCAGCACCCCCCTCCTATGTGAGTACTTTCCCCGCAGCCTCCCGTATCTCTGGACAATGTGACAGCATCCAATATTTAAGTCAAGACTTGTGTTGGCTTATCTTGACTTTTATAATCATTTTCTCACTGATTAAAGACAGTCTTTCTTTTTTCTTTTCTTTTCTTTTTTTTTTTTTTAATTCCGTTCCCTCAGAACAGTCCATTTCAAACACGCTTCTTTTGAAAGCCGTTCGCATGTGTATCTCCTGCACCCTGTCAGGGTTTTGTGCTCTGGGACCTTAGGAAATTAACTTTCACGTGTTACCATTTAGCTGTCATTAGCTGCCAAGAAGAGGAACTGACACCTTAACAGACAAGATTTAATTCAAGCTTAAAAGAAAAGGTACCAGGATACCACCGGAGCAAACCAGTCCTGGTGGAAGAGGGTTCAGAACTTCACGATTGTGAGTCAGGTTGTGAGGTTGTGAGAGGTAAGAACTCAGGGGTCGCAGAGCCGGCCGCCAGGCTCACTCAGCTCTCCCTGTGCCATAAACTCCACGGGAAAGCTCTGGGAAGGGATGGCCCCTTAAAGGCAGTCGTTAGGCAGACGTCCTAAACGATTGTTTTTAAGGATTAAAATGAATATTTATACTCACAAGAATAAAGATTTTGAAAAGATCATTGGATCTGTCTTATTTTTTCCCAGAGTGTCCTTGCTTGCCCTGTTTTGAGCTCAGAAAGAAAGAGAAAGTGCAGAGATGGAGAGGCAGTCACTTTTCAAAGATAAAAATGAATTAAATTTCCACTTTTCAGTGGGTGAGAGGGTCACAGCCACTGAATCACAATTTTTTTTTTTTTTGAACCACTATTCCCTAGACCCCTTTTTTTTTTTTTTTTTTAAACTCTTTTTTTTTTTTTTAAATATTTTATTTATTTGATAGAAATCACAACTAGGCAGAGGCAGGCAGAGAGAGAGGAGGAAGCAGGCTCCCTGCGGAGCAGAGAGCCCGATGTGGGGCTCGATCCCAGGACCCTGGGATCATGACCTGAGCTGAAGGCAGAGGCTTTAACCCACTGAGCCACCCAGGCGCCCCTCCCTAGACCCCTTTTTATCTTAAGGGTTTCTGAAATCTATGGACAAGAAGATAAATCTAAGGCATATCATTGCACTCTGTTCTTTTTTTTTTTCCCCCATTCCACTGAATTTAATCATGTTTATGAAGCACCTATTATCAGTCTGGCATTGTATCAAGAGTTGAGAAAACAAATGAATAAGATATAATTTTTGCCCTCAGAGGATTCACTGTTGAACAGGGAAAACACGCAAATAAATATCAGCTGAGGGGTTAATCCTACAAGAGGGGTAAATTTATAATGTAGAAGGAGTAGAGAAGGAAGGGAGTAATCAAGGAGGCAGGATATCCAGGAAGGCTTCCTGGAGGAAGCAGTGTCTTTATTGTTAGTTGAAGCATCTGCAGGTACATTCTCTCCTACTGGTGAATGGCTGATTGGAGCCCTTCAGAGTAGACTGGGGCCTGAGAGGTAGTAAGTATATTGACTATGGACTTTGTTTTCAGATCTGTGTTTGAATTATGCCACCAGCTTCCTGTGCAATCTTTAAACAGCTACTTAATCTTTTAAAACCTCAGATTCCTCTTCAATAAAATGGATCTATGAATAATTGCCTATATTATATGGCTTTTTGAGGATTAAATAAGCTAATGGTTTGCATATTTCTCAACATTTAGTAGAAAATAGTACTTTTTATTTTTGTTGCTGCCTAAATATGGTCCTCCGAGAACCCATGGGCAGCTGTTTCTATTACTATAATTCTGTCTAGGTCACTAATGTGTCACAAATATTAACCACATCTCCTCTCTTTAGCCAAAAATATTGGAGTCAGAACTGATCAGAAATGAACAGTAGTACAACCAGATGGCGTTTGTGGGTGAAGCAGAGAAGGTGGCAAGCAGGGCTGGCTTCATGGGCGTGTGGCCTGTGTAGTTGCACAGGGCCCTACACTTGGTTTCTGCTGTCAATGTCTTGAAATTCATAATAATTTTTGAACAAGTGCATTTTCACTTTGCACAGACTCTGAGAGTTATGTAGTGCTCTTAGTGATGGGGTTGTCTCAGAGGAAGCCTGTCCCTTCTATGCCATACTCCCCTCTTGCTCAGGGACTGTGGATCACACCCCTTCTTGAGGTTCTTCTTCAGGGAAGGACTGGAATCTCTTTCTATGGATCCCCTGAGGTTCCTGGTATAGTGTCAAGCCTGCACAAAACCCCCTCTGCCATTAGCTCCTCTGGTCCCATTCTGAAGGCATTCACAAAGGTGAATTCCACACAGCCTTTGCCTCAGAGAAGCTCACATTCTAGAAGGTGGAGGTCACTGTACATAGAAGCAACTATGGATTGATATGGCTGGAGCTAGAAGTCAGAAGATGTGCTGGGAGTTGGAGGAAGGGTGTGTGGGAGTTACATTTATTGAACATTTATGATCTTTGTGTGTGGTCTTGGCAGGAAGAGTCATTTTTCTCATGATTTCATTTCTTAGAATGAGGGTTCCAGGAAGGGAGGGGATAGTGCAATTCTTGAAACTTGAAAAGCCACCAAACCTGGATGAGTTTGTGTAAAGACGTTCTGCTGCTGAGATCTTACAGCGGATTCTGGAAACCCTACCTCATGGAAAAGTATGAATAGTTGCAGCTAACTCTACAGCCTGACAAACAGGCACCTAAAGCCAATGGGGCCTTTGTCAAAAGATCTTTTAACATATTTTCTAATAAATTTCCCTGGTTAATCTTATCCTTTTCATAATAAGTTTATCTCCCTCCTCACTTGCAAATACCTCGAATGTTGCCTTTGCTAGAGGTGAAAGGACTCTTAAAAAAAAATGCCCTCAATTATAAAATATATTTATTGGTCATCCAAAAAGATGATTTGAGGGAAATTTAGGTTTTTGTTATCCCCCTCTGACAAAAGAATTACACACAAATGTCTTGACTGGGAAGGTGACCCCCAATAGTAATGGTAATAGTGTTCTGTCTTCATACTGAGCTCCGTGGAGGCAGGACGTGTGCCCTAGTGACCATTGTCTCTGCCGTGCTCAGCACAGTGCCTGACACCTGCAAGGGCTCAAATGAGAGTTATTGAACTCCTATTAGGAGCTGTAGTGAATACCTTTGGAACATGAGGACCAAAAAGCAATTTTGAAAGGTATAATGGACCTTCTACATCTTCCCTTGCTGCTGAAAAGTAGCAAATGGTGGCAAACTCCCAGTCAGTTCAGAGCCCTGGAGTGCATCTACCTTCAAACATCCCCGTTATGCCTCCTTGATGCCAAGCAATTGGATCAACTGATTTTGGCTTTCCCTGAATTGGCCGATTGAGCGCTGCTCATGAGGACAGAATCAGCGGAGTGCTCCAGGTTCTCTTCAGTTACACAAACTGAGGTCTGAACACCTTTCCAGAATATTTCCCAGCTGAGCTGATTCATTGTGTTGCATTATCCTATTTAACCAAAGTGGTTACAAGTGGAAACAGCAGACTGGGGTTCACTCACAGCCAAGGCACGAATATGCGCATCTTTAACAGAACACACTGCTCTTTCAGAGCCAAATCCCACCTTAGGAGGTCGACTTTGCCCCTTTGGAAATCACAGGGAGCTGAGAGCCCATCTCCACAGACGTTGGTCTGGGCTTCTGATTCCAGTCATGTTCTCCAGCAGTGGAGGAAAGAGCATTTAAGGTGAGCAGGACCTCTCGGGAGCTGAACTTCTGCTCCTTATTTCCTTATGAGAAGATATAACGCTTCTCATAAAATAATACCTAGCATTTGTTTTACTTGATGGGGACAGAGAAAGAAAGAAACACCAAGTAAAACAGAATATCTTAAAAATGCAGTATCTTTGTAGTTGAAGATCTGAGCTTGGTCCCCTGCCCTGGGTGTCTTTCTCCTCATTTGTGTAAGGAAGATAAACTTGCTGTTGATCAGATCACCCCCATTGCCATCATCATTATATAGCAGACACAGAGCACTAGCTGCGTGCAACGTGACTTACAATCATGCTTTATGATTTATTAAAGAGAAAATAATTCTTTGAAGTGAATTGACTTTTCATCTGGGGAGTATTTGTCTTCTGATTTCGGGTTCACTTAGCTCAGGGAGCAAAAGTAAATGGCTCATTTTCACTCCTGAATTTAAGCACATTTGTACACAACCTCCAAGTTTTAGAATTCAACACTTTGGTGAAAAGTAAAAGCCAGTTTTTAGACTTTCGTAAAAACATCTCTTCTGCAGTACTTGTAATATTCGTGGTTGTAGTGAATTTAAATTAGACCAAGAAAAAAGAGGTTAGAAGACTTGGGTTGGAAGCAAATGGCACCTCCCCCGCCACTATCCTACCCCTGCCTCTCATCGTTTCTCAGTGTAGACAGTCAGGATGACTTGTCCCATCTCCCCTTCCATAGTCACCATCCACAGTTAGAGGTTGACGGAGGGGATCATGTCACCCCTTGCTTGAACTGACAGATGGCTTTTCCATTGCTACCTAGCATCTGACATAGTAGATGTAAAGTAAACTTCAGTTGGATTTGTTTGTTGAAATTCTCATCTATGATGCCCTTGGGCCATAAGGACAGTCAAAGAGAAAGGCTTTTGATTGATTACTAATGAGGTGGAATTTTCCCCCCTATGTTTACTGAACTTGTGTGTGTGTGTGTGTGTGTGTGTGTGTGAATTTCCTGTTTTTGTTCCTTATCTATTTTTCTGATGTGGTAGGTATACTTTTCTTTCTTGGTCTCAACACATACTATTTAAACACTATCTTATAAAATGTGATGGGCCAGTTCTTAGCACTCTTGGCCATAAATGTGTATGTATGCACACGCACAAACACACACACACAGCTATTCTGTGAGCTCTGCTTTGTGTCACAATTTGGTACATTTTGTGTAAGCTACTTCAATAAAGAAGTCTTAGTCTCATATTCTTTCCTTTAAAATCTTGTTTTTCTCTTCATCCAGATATAAAGTGCACATTGGTAACACTGACACTGTTTAGGTAGGTAAGTCCTTCCAATGTAGTCTCAAATATGGGGCTAAGTGAATTCCTGCACTAAGGAGGTCCAAGCATTATGCTCTGGGGTGAGCCTTCTCCACTCTGCTGCGAATCCTCTCCTAGATCCTCATGCTGCCCGGTGCCCCTCTCTGCAGTCTGCTCTGTTTTCCCCTCTGCCGTGCACGAAGCTGGTAATGAGGGACTGGAACAGGAATTGATGTCCACAAATATTAAAGAGCACCTCCTGCACTCTTATCACTGGGCAACTTGTGGAGAAGACCTGGTCCAACCCCCAAGGACTGTGGCCTGTGGCCTCGTTGGGTGGTTGAGCTGTAGAGACTCCATATGTTTCAGTTATGACACAACGAGGCTGTAAGTGGTTAAGAGTTTGAAGGAATAATTTAGATAACAACTGCTATTGGAATCAGAGAAAGGAGAGATCTATGGAAACCGAAATGGTGGGGAAGTACTGTTAGAGAAAATGGGGACTTGACATGGGATTGAAGAGGGGCTATTTTGGATTATAAAGATACATTGGGTGAGAAAATAGAGCAAGTGGGGTTTCCACTGCAGAGAATGGGGAGGTAAGGTAGGTTCATTTCATATGGTCTCAGAGCCAGGGGAAGCCTGGGCTCTGGGCTTTTTTAGAGAAAGAGAGCGAGCAAGCGTGTATGTGTGTGTCTGTGTGTTACACATGTGCATGTGTGTGAGGCAGGGGAGGAGTTGGGGGAAATGGAGAGAGAGAACCCAAGCAGGCTCCACACCTAGTGCGACCACCCACGTGGGCTCCGTCTCACAACCTTGAGATCATGCCCTGAGCCAAAATCAAGAGTTGGATGCTTAACTGACTGAGCCACCCAGGTGCTTCTAAAACATGATTTTTAATGAGCATATCATTTATATAATTTATATAATTATCATTTTCTTGTTGCGATTTATTGTGTCTTAGCCTATTAGGGATGCTCTAGTAAAATACCACACAACGGGTGGCTTATAAGCAGCAGAAATGAATTCCCACAGCCCTGGAGGCTGGGGTCTGAGATCAGGGTGCCTGTGTGGGCGAGGGAGGGCCCTCTCTTTGGCTGCAGACTTTTTGCTGCAGCTTCACCTGGTAGAAGGTGGTTAGGGATCTCTCTGAAGCCTTTTGGATGGCACCAATCCCATTACCTCCCAAAGGCCCCATCATCATTGGGGATTAGGATTTCAATGTATAAATTTTGGGTAGACACAAAAACTCAAATCATAGCACATCATTTCCAAGATCTTTTTTTCAATTTCAACTAATTTGGTGATAAAAAACATTGTACATAAGTCTTTGACTACGTTTCTTTTTTATTTCCTTAACATGGATTCCCAAAGAGGAAATACTGAGTCAAAGCACATGAACAGTTAAAGGACTCTTCATAATTGTGTCCAAATTGCCCTCCAGCTAAGTTGTTCCAAACACTCTAAACCGCGTGCCTGCTTACTCATGCTCTCAGCAGCCTGATTATACTGAGTGCCATCAGTTGCAGAATCTTTTTATTTTGAGACTCCACCTTCCTGTGTAGTTTTAAGTTGAATGTCTTTATTTGTAATGAGGTTGGATATTCTGAAAGCATTTTGGGGGCTCTCTGGAGGAGTGGGACTGGTGTGGGTTTATAAGGGAAGAGGGGAAGGGATGTGGTAGACTTGGAAAGGGATTACTTACTGTCTGTGTGTCCAGGAAGGTGGGTGGGAATGTGGGACGAGGAAGGAGAAAGGAGGCTTGGGCAAGGATGGTGGTGGTGGTGGTGGGGGTCTTCCTGGGAGGAGGGGATGGAGTCAGGACATCCAGGAGCTACCTAAACCTTCAACTACTTAAGAATCTCAGGGTAGTCACACTCATTTTTATTTTGCAGGGAAAGCATATTCATAAAGAATACCATTCTTTTTTTTTTTTCCCTAAGTAAACTAGAAGACAGGAAAATTGTAAGGTTGACATACAGCACATTCCAAGTGGGACCCATTTGCTGGCTAAGCAGTAGATCAGCACAAATTATGAGCATTTAGACATGTGTTAACCTACTAATTGAGGGTAGGGGGACACTAGATGATGCGTTCTCCCTGGATGCCCTTGATCTTCCCCTCCTGATTCCTGAAACACCAATTAACACTCTCAGTCAATATTAGAAAACATATGGTGAGGATAAACACTACCCTATAAAAAATCTCACCCCTGCTCATCTCAGGACATTAACCGACCCATGCAGGCGCCCCTAAGGGGGTGGCAGCAGCAAATTATAATGGAAAAGTTACTCTTTTGCTACTTAACTTTCAATTTGAGAAAAAGATCCTTTGGATGTCTAAGAACAATAGAAGATAATTTGAGTGTGTGTGTGTGCATGCGCACAAGCATGTACACACATGTGTGTTGGGTCTTACGGTCTGTCTTACTCTCATCCTCACATGCGATATCTATTGTTCCTTTAATATAAGGTCAGCCTAATTGCAAAGGTCCCTGGAGGAGTGAGTATATGATATGATGTGTTTTGAGAGATCATCCAAATACCTTCCCAACTGAAGTCTGAAGTTTTACCATGTGTCAAGTGTTTCCCCTTCCCCAGTGAGTTCCTATGCCATGGAAGATGTGGGAGTCCCTTTGCCTGGATTAGTCCATTACCTCCCACTCTTGAAAGGAGAAATGAGGCCATGTTAGAGGCAGGGTGCTCTGGTGGGCCCCATGGGATGGACATGGAGAATGGCATTGGGCCTCTGACTAAGGGTTCTGTAGGGACTGTTCTCTAGCCTGTGGTCCTTTTCAGCTCCATTCTGGGCCAGGGTCTCTCAGAACTTTGGGGCTTGGCTTTTCCTGATCTGCAGGCCTGTGGTGGGCAGGATAATGGCCCACAAAGGTGTCCAAGTCCTAATGCCTGGAACTTGAGTGTTAGGTTACATGGCCAAGGAAATTAATACTGAAGGTGGAGGTAAGGTTGCTGATTACCTGACTTTGAGATCGGGAGAGTATACTGACTTATTCAGGAGTAGTCAATATAAGCATGAGAGCCCTCATAAGTGGGAGAAAGAGGCAGAAGGGAGAGAACCAGAGAGAAGAATGTGAGAAGGAGAGGGCCTGATGTTATTGGCTTTGAAGATGAAGAAATGAGGCCATGGGTCAAGGACTGGGGGTGGCCTCTAGAAGTTAGGAAAAACAAAGAAGTGAATTTTCCCTTGGAATCTCCAGAAAAAAACATACCCCTGCTGAACCTTGATTTTACCCTAATGAGACCCTCTTTAAACCTCTGAAATTCAGAACTGTAAGATGATAAATTTGTGTAGCCTTAGACCACTAAAATTTGTGGCAACAGGAAACTAATACAATGCCCAAGCAAGATGTCTGTCCATTAGCCTGGAAATCCAGTAGGAACATTGACAGAGCTCCCACCAAGCTCAACATTGTGTTTAGTCTCTTGGCTGGTATATTCTGATTATTTAGTAGAAACCTATCATTGCCAGGCATCGGGCACTGGCAAAGGGCATGCAGAGTATATCTGAACCTGGCCAGCTGGGTTGGTGAGGAGATAAGGAAGACACAGGGATGATACTTGGAGGCTTGAAGCAATTTTCAACTTATCGGGAGTTCTTTGTGGTCCCTCTTTAAATCCTTTAAGCTCTACTCTCCACTAGGAGTGTTCTTTGTGCTCCTGTTCATTCAATGCTGTTGCTTTAGGACATTCATGCCATTCAGGACATGAAGTACCTGAAAAGAGGATTTTGTCTTCAAAGCACTGGACTGATGAGAAACATGTATTCATTCATTCATCTCATGCACATTAACTTCAGGTTATAGAAATGGGCATGAGGATATGTATCTCCTGCTCAGGAAAGGCAAACCTGTGGGAAGGTTGAGAGAAGGACATGGGGTCCGCCCTTGAAGTATATACCCTCTTGCCTAGGAACTGAGATGGCTAAGAGGCTGACTTGATTACAAGGGAGACTGTGCCTGTTCCCTAAGAGAGGTATTAGTAGGGGGCGATGAGAGTTCAGAGGGTTAAAAATAAAATGAGTATGTTGGGACATTGGAGCCAGTCTTTCAAATGAGACAGATCATCTATTGCACGAGTTCATCCTACTTTGAAAGGAATCTAGTATTCAGGGCAAGTTTAGTTTGAGAGACAAAAACTCTCAGCATAGCCACAGGTGCAAACCAGCATTTAGTCCTAGGGCCAGAAAATCTAAATACATTTTTAAAAATGGGATCACTTTTTCAGATTTCATGATAATGATGCAAGTGTACAGTAGAGGCATATTGTCCTCAAACAAAGGCACGGGGCTATAAATATAAATGGTCAGAGTGTAACAATGTCCTAAGGATGTGGACCATAGGAGGGCAACTCCAGAGTGCTTAAAATTGAGTTGCTTTGTTGTCTAAGCTCAAGTAATGAGCCAAGCAAGTATCTGTGAGTCATCCTACTTCTGTTTCCAAAACAGACTCGCTGACCTGATTTAAGAGGCATTAAAAGGGACGAAGTTGACATTTGCAAATATATTTAACTTATTTGTCTCACAGGCAGAGAACATGTTGGGACAACTTTCAACTGCATTATGTGTGGTCCAGGAGCTTTGATCTCTTTATGTTTTCTTTATATTGAAAAAAAAAGCTTTGAAGTTTCCTGCAATAATGAATACAGTAGACTCCTATTGTAATGGGTTGGTATGAAATTGATTTGACTCTACTAAGGGTCAACTCTTGCCTCCTGAGGATACCCTTATGTGCTGTAAAAGTCTTTTGCCTCTCAGTAACCAAAGGGAAGAGTGTTAGTCATACTTTCTATTTTTAGTCCAGGGAGGGGTATTTATACGATTTAAGTTTCTCCTTCAAGTCATTGATTAGATAGGGGAGCTGTGCCAAAATGGCGGTCACATTGGCCAATACCTTGATTTCTAACTCGGGCTGTTTTGTTTTTAGTTGTAAATGAGTTTTTTGAGTGATGCTGGTGATTTTGACATGATGCTTTTTCTTATGACTATTCCATTGATTAGGAAAACTAATGTAAAACCTAAAAATAACAGTCTCTTGGATTTATATTATCCATGGATCACAGACAGGTTTAGTTTGATTTTATCTGACACTTTTGAGTATATAAAAAACAAATCTTGTGTTTGATCAGCTGAGTATCCCTTTCTGAGTTCTTTGCTGAGGCTCTCCAAATTAGACCAAGGAATTGGGAGCTTTATATCCCCCAAGATCCTCCCTTGGCTGGGCTGTGGGACTCTGAGCCAAGACTTTCTGAAGGAGGATGGCATGTACCTGGACTAGCCATTCTTCAGGGGATAGAACAAAGTTGTAGATATTATATTTGTGCTTCCACTAAGCAGAGATGGTTCTCCTTTTCCTCCTAATTCCTTCCCTACCTACTACCATGTCTGGTCCTTTTATATGTCCAGGCTTCTGATCTTGCGGTATTCCAAGCTCAGAAGTGGAGGTGGATAACCAGGAACAGAGTACTCTCTTCTCTATGCTCACGCCCCCTTTCTGCTCTGAGATGGCCCTGTGTGAGTTACGAGACTTTGCCAAACCCTTGTGAACTCTTTTGTGAAACCCTTACCCAACGGGATAGGTCATGAGTACCCACTAGGTCTTACACTTCCTGAGTGAGGCTAATCCTTATAGCTGGGTGCAGTGCTGACAAAAGGGTGGGGAACTGGGGCCCGGGTAGCAAGTATCGATGTCTCCCGCAGTGGACAGGCCGTGTTTTTACGACTCAGGGAGTGTGGCTGTTGACTGAAACAACGAGTACTGCAATTCCAACAGTGAGAGACTGGTCTTCACTAAACTCCAGGTAATTTTCTCTCACTGGATTGACTTTCACTTCAGGAAGATCCGTTTGTGGCCTGAAATCATTCACAGGGCTCTTTTAATGAGAAAAATAGTGACCTGGGATGAGAGCACACATAGCTGTTTCGAGCACACATAGCCATTATTATAATTTTAGATAACCCAGTCTAACAGAAGGCCATGTGATTGAAAGGACAGACGATAAAAATCTAAATACGAGTACAGCCCGAGAATGCACTCTTTCTTCTAGTGCTGACTGTCTAGTTGTGTTTGTTATCTAACCCTGTAATTAGGATGGCATTCAGAAAATATGAGGAAAGTTGGTATTCTTTTCATAACCCCCAAATCTTTGCATTGCTGCATGAAACTTTTGGCTTCAGCTTTTCCCTGTTCATTAACCATGCCAAAATTTTTAATCTAACACCACTGTTAAAGAGTGGCAGGCTTCCAGGGAAATATATCAGCCAGGCTTATTAATTTCATGCCAAGTGCTGGAGGCGTGAATGTAGAGAACGCTGTTTGACTTTGGATAATAGGAATCAGGCAGCTTAAAGGCAAGGGATAAAGATCAGGAGCCCCGTGTCTCAGGAGGAGGAGCAGGTGCAGGCTTCAAGCAAGGCCTTCAGGCCCAAAGGGGCAGCCCATGCTTAAAACAATCTGCAGTGCATTTTTTTTTTTTAATTTGGCGTGTGCCTCTCACAGCTTAACAGACCGCTGCTCCACAAAGAGGGGTAAACAGAGAAAGGGAAATTAAAAAGGGAAGTCCCAAGGTAGACAAAAACAAATTAGGGCAAACAAATTACACAGAGTCAACAAATAAACAAGGGAACATCTGTGAATATATTTCTTGGATTTTCTGATTCTGAATGCAACCTGAGAAATGGTAGAGGGAGGTGAGCAGTTTCATCTAGAGCGAAGTCCTTTTTGGAGGGAATGAGCAGGCTGAAGACAAAAAAGAGTGAGCTGTACCTAGAAGGCTAAGTCTCCACAGGGTACTGTGGGAGGAGGTCAGAAGCATTTCTGGAGGGTCTGAACAGCCTGAGGCAGGAGATGGAGTGAGCTGGTCTTTCTTTCCTTCCCAGCAAAACGCCCCCTCCCCCCAGTTCCCCTTGGATGGCTGTTGCCGCTGTGTTTTCTGACACTCTTCAGACTGGAAAGGGCTGTGGAGACAGAAAGAGGTGGTAGCCTGTTCACATCAGCAAACCGAAGTACAGCAAGAAGCATTCAGACAGTGGATATGTGTTCCTACCCATTTTCCACATCTCTTCCTGGTGGGCACACTTAACTCTTCCAACCAGCAGTCGCTTGCCAGGTGTTGACTGGATATTGGGAAACATTTGAGCTGCTCCTTCTGGCAGTTTGGTTGCTGCTGACACAGTTTCCTTTTTACCCCAAGGCTGGTGAATAGGTCTCAAGGTTTTAAAAGGAAGTTCAGCATATTGCATGCAGTTAACCGAAGGCAGAAACAGAGCTAATGAATTTTGAGGCTTATCTGTCTTTATCTAAAAAGTAGGCGTTTGTTTGCAACATCTTCCATAGATCTTCTCGTGGTGGACAGTGGGCAATTATAAGATGGGAGGGGTCAGTGAGGAAATGATCAATATTTGACTGGTTCATTGTGTAAACTCAAATGATAGTTATATTATTTCTAAAACTTCTCCTTTCAGTTTTTTTTAAAAGAGATTTTCATTTTTTTTAAAGGATTTTATTTATTTATTTGGCAGACAAAGATCACAGGTAGGCAGAGAGGCAGGCAGAGATAGAGGGGGAAGCAGGCTCCCTGTCAAGCAGAGAGCCCGATGCAGGACTTGATCTCCGGACCCTGAGATTATGACCTGAGCTAAAGGCAGAGGCTTTAACCATTGAGCCACCCAGGCACCCCTCCTTTCAGTTTTTTTTAAAGCTTCATGAAGTATGTGGTTGTTTAGGGTCTAGACTACTATTTTTCTAATCTTATTATTGTGCTAAATGCCCTATTTACCTATTTCACTGTGCCTTCATCATGTAGGGAAAATAACCTGCTGAAAACATTCGGCAAGGTGGGAACTTTTCTTTGTAAATGTGAGAATGAAATGAGACTCCAATTCTCCTCCTATTCCTCGCGTACAGAATTTTTCTTTATTGCTTATCCCTAAATGGGACAGAGCAGGTGAGCTGTGTTGGGAGCGTTATACTAGATGTGTCTGGGAAGTTCAAGATGGTGTTGCAGGAAGATCCTGAACTCACCTCCTCTCATGGGCTCACTGAACCTGCAGCTACATATGAATTATTTCCCTCTGAAAAAGATCTGAGAGCTAGATGAGCTGCTCTCCACAACAAAGGATAAAAGGACAATGTGGAGATGGGTTGAAGAGACAAACACTGTAGTCTTGCAAAATTTCCCCACCCCCAGCACAATGACACACGATAGAGAGGCATCTTACCAGGCAGGTGCTTCTCCCAGAGGGGCAAGGGATTGTTGTTCCACACGAAGCACCTCAGGCCCAGGGATCTGCACTGGAAAAGCATGCCCCCAGAACACTTGGCTTGGAAAGCCAATGGGGTTGACATCCGTGTGTCCCCATGTGCTATGGGAAACAGAGTCCCCTCTTGAAGGGCTCATGTTGTTCCTGCTTGCCCCAAGACCCAGTGAAGAAACAGCAGTTTGAGAAGTTGCATATGTTATATGTGCCAGAGATTCATTTGCTAATCTGGGGGCATTGGCGAGGGCAGCGAGGGAGGGCGGACAGAGACAGGCAGACACCACGTAACCTGCTAGCACAGGCAGGTGGGCTCAGACGTGACATCCTCCCACCACCTTGGAGGGATGGGGGTGGGGTGATTGAGCTGCTGTGGCACTGGCTGAGACCAGAGAACATAGGCTGATGCAGTGCTCTCCCACTCCCTGGCTGGGGCTGGTGACTGTAGCTGTCACAGCATTCTCCTGCTCCTAGCCTAAAGCTGGGGCACATGCACAGACAAGGCACTCTCTTGCTGTGTCGCTGAAGCCTGTGGGCATGCACAACATAAGATATTTTCCCCCTGCTTTTCTGAAGTTGGCAGGTGTGCCCTGCCCCCTTCACTTTAACTAGCTGCCTAGTTAAAACCAGTGGATACATGTGATCCACAAGGGATACCTCTTGAGCTCCTGGCCCCAGTGACCAAGAAGACTGCTTTTCCAGAGTTCCATGAGACTTCAACAATCAGAAAGAAGCTCTTGGCAGGCCACCAGCCTAGAGCACTGCACAGACAGTAGACTAAAATACAACCCCAGTCTTCCTGCTAAAAAGCCTGTTTATTTAGCCTGGAACTTCAGCCTAAGGGACAGACTTCAGGTTTCCTATATATCTAGAGACTAGAAGCGCATTCCCAGGGAAAGTAAGCAGGTAGAAATCATTTTTGTGCACTCCTTTGGCCTTGCTACAGCTGGACAAGATTTCCCTGAAAGGAGCTTACACTCATCTGGAGCCCCAGTTTTTACTACTTGCCTAAGAGACACCTCCAGATCTCCTGGTCTGGATGCCAGCAGGGATTACAATTGTGATCCCACAGGTCTGTGTATATTTGCATATTTTAAAAGCTGTTGCCTGTGGGTCTGGCTCCCAGATAGCCTGAAACTATGTGCTAAATGAGATTCCTCCTCTTGGATCACTGATAGGTCTTGGCACACCTTCAACAATGGGGGCATATCAAGAATAAATCAGGCAGTTTAAGCAATCACAAAGGTTTGAAAGACAACCAAGAGCTAGGATCAGGTTGAATGAGAAGGATCACCACATACACATGGCTACTTTTTCAAGATGGAAAGAGGTAGCTATTTTGCCTAATATGTAAAAATAAACACCGAGAGTCAGGCAAAATGAGAAAACAGAGAAATATGTCCTAAATGAAAACAAACCCTAGAAAAAGACCTGAATGATACAGAGATAAGTAATCTAACTAATAAAGAATTCAAAGTAATGGTCATAGAGATGCTCACTGACTTTGGGAGAAGAATGGATGAACACAGTGAGAACTTAAAAAAAAATAGAAAACATAAGAAAGTGCAAACAACAGTCACAGAACTAAAGGATATAATAACTGAACTGAAAAATACATTAGAACGATTCAACAGCAAACTAAATGAAGTAGAAATATAGATTTGTAAGCTGGAGGATAAAGCAATTAAATTTACCAAGACAGAGCAGCAAAAAGGAAAAAAAAAACTTAAAAAAAAAAAAAAAAGAATAACTTAAGGGACCTTTGGGACATCAAGTGGAATAACATTCACATTATAGGGGATCCCAGAAAGAGAAGTGAGAGAAAAAGGGTCAGAAAACATATCTGAATAATGGCTGAAAACTTCCCTAACCTGGGGAAGAAAACAAACATCTTGGTCCAGGAAACACAGAGTTCCAAATCAAATGAACCAAAAGAGACCTACACCGAGGCACATTATTATTAAAATGTCAAAATTAAAGATAAAATCTTTAAAAGGAATTGAGGAAAACAAATTTTTACATACAAGAGAAATCCCATAAGTCTATCAGGAGATTTCTCAGCAGAAATTTTGCAAGTCATAAGAGTAATCACAGAGCAATAACTTACATTAAATACACAAAAGAAAATGAGGAAGATATCTAAACATAACACTAAAGAAAATCATCAGGGGCACTTAGGCAGCTCAGTTGGTTAAGTGCCTGACTCTTGGTGTGGACTCAGGTCATGACCTCATGGGTCATGGAATTGAGGCCACATCAGGCTCCATGCTCAGCAGGGAGTCTGTTTGAAGATTCCCTCTGCTCCTCTCCCCACTCATGTGTGTACCTGCATGCATACTTTCTGTAAAATTAGTAAATAATCTTAGTATATGGGCTGCTGAAACAAGCACTAAATAAATAAATAATCTTTAAAAAAATCGTCAAACCCCAGGGGAAGAAAAAAAAAGAAGAAAAAAACAGAGAGGAATTACAAAAACATCCAGAAAATAATTACCAAAATGACAGTAAATACACACCTATTAATAATTACTTTAAGTGTATGTGGACTAAATTTTCCAATCAAAGACAAAGAGTAGCCAAGTGGATAAAAAAACATCTGTATACAGCCCATAAGAGACTCACCTCAGAAGTAGGCACACACATGAAGTGAAAGTGAAGGGATGGAAAAAGGTATTCCATGTAAATGGAAACAAAAAGAAACCTGGTTTAGCTGGACTTATATCAGAGAAAATGGACTTTAAAACAAACATTGTAAGAAAAGATAGACATTGTGCACTATACAATGATAGAAGAATGAATCCAGCAAGAATATATCACATTTATAAATATATATGCCTCCAACATGGAGACACCAGAATATATAAAGTAAATATTAGCAGACCTAAAGGGAGAAATTGACAGCAATATAGTAATGGTAAGGAATCTTAACAATCCACTTACATCAATAAATATATTTCCTGACAAAATAAATCAGTAAGGAAACATTGGCCTTAATGATACATTAGACCAGATGAACTTAGTAGATAGACATATACAGAACATTTCATCCAGAGTGATAGAATACACATTCTTCTCAAATGTACGTGGAACATTCTCCAGAATAGATCACATGTTAGGCCATAAAACAAGTTTAAATAATTTAAAGAAAATTAAAATCACATCAAATATCTTTTTCTGATCACAATAGTTTAAAAGTAGAAATTAATTACAAGAAAAAAATTGGTACAAATATGTGGAGATTAAACAGCACATTACCGAATGACTACTAGGTCATAGAATAATTCAAAAGGGGGAGAAAAACCCCAGAGACAAATGAAAACAGAAATATGACACCAAAATTTGTGGGATGCTGCAAAATCAGTTCTAAGAGGGAGGTTCTGAATAATACAACGTATCTCAAGAAATAAGAGAAATTGCAAATAAACAATTTAACTTTACACTTAAAGGAATTAGAAAAAGAAGAAAAAATGAAACCTAAGTTTGGTAGAGTGGAAATAAATGAAGTAGAGACCAAAAAGACAATGAAACTAAGAACTGGTTCTTTGAAAAGATAAAATTGGCAAATCTTTAGCTAGACTCATCAGAAAAAAGAGAGAGAGAGCTCAAATAAATAAAATAAGAAATGAAAGAGAAATTCCATCTGATTCCAAAGAGATACAAAAGGTCATAAGAGATACTATGAACAAATATAAAACAACAAATTGGACAACCTAGAAGATACGGATAAATTTCTGGAAATTTAGAATCTTCCAAAATGGATCAAAGACTGAAAAAAGATAGAAAATTTGAATAGACTGAATGAATCAGTTGTCATAAACCTTCAACAATCAAAAGTCTGGGACTAAACAGCTTTGTTGGTTAATTCTACCAAACACTCAAGGAGGAGCTAATATCTATCTTTCTCAAACTAGTCCAAAATATTGAACTTACCACTTGTTTTACCAGGCCAGAGTTACCTTGATAAGAAAGCCAGAAAAGGACACCATACACACACAAAATTGCCAGCCAATATCTCTGATGAACATACATGCAAAAGTCCTCAACAAAATATTAGCAAACCAAATTCAACAATAACGTTAAAAGGATCATACTCCATGAGCATCCAGGGATGCAAGGCTGGTTCAACATCAGCAAATCAATCATTATGATATGCCACATTAACAAAATGAAAGGCAAAAATCATATGATTATCTCAATTGATGTAGAAAAAGCATCTGACAAAATTCAACATCCATTCACAGATGCAGCCAGCATAGAAAACAGTATGGAAATTAAAAAAATTAAAATTAAAAAAATTAAAAATTAAAAATAGAGGTATCATATGATCCAGCAATGCCACCACTGGGTAGTGGGTATCTAGTCGAAGAAAATGAAAACACTAATTTGAAAGGATGTACACAACCCTATGTCCACTGCTGTATTTTTTACAATATCCAAGATATGAAAACCACCTAAATGTCCATGGATGGTTGAATGAATACAGATGTGGAATACTATTCAACCACAAAAAAAGAGTGAAATCTTGCCATTTGCAACAACATAGATGGAAGCTGAGGATTATGCTAAGGGAAATAAGTCAGAGAAAGACAAAATACCACATGATTTCATTTACAGGTGCAATCCAAAAGAAAATACAAAAAAACCCCTAAAACCCAGATTCACAGAGAACAAACTGGTGGTTGCCAGAGGGGACAGAGGTTGGGGGGAGGAAATGGGTGAAGAGGATTAAGAAATAGAATCTTATAGTTATAAATAATTCATGGGGATATAATGTCCAGCATTAGGATCATAGTCAAAACCACTGTATTAACTTTGTAAGGTGACAGATAGTAATTAGATTTATTGTGATGACCGTTTTGTAATGTACACAAGTGTCAAATCAATGTGTTGTACACCTGAAACTGATATAATATTTTATGTCAGTTATACCTCAATAAACTTAAAAAACTTTGTGCTAGATGTGGTCATTTTGCAAACCTAAGAATGGTACCATTACTAGAAAGTCTAGTAGTTAAGATCTGGTCTATGAAGTAAATAGTGTAGGGAGTAATAGTGAGCAGAAAGTCAGTACTAACCAAAACTTCATTAGATCGGTAATGAGGACACCAAGGCATTTTTCCTAGCAGGGTGGGCATGTTATGTGACCTTTGTCATTATGTGACTTCTTTGTGCTTGCTGATTTGTAAAATAGGCACAGCCCTATTTGTTTGTTTCTTTCTTTTTTTAAAGATTTTATTTATTTATTTGATAGAGAGAGAGACAGTGAGAAGAAACACAAGCAAGGGGAGTGAGAGAAGGAGAAGCAGGCTTCCTGCTGAGCAGGGAGCCTGATGTGGGGCTCAATCCCAGGACCTCGGGATCATGACCTGAGCCACCCAGGCGCCCATATTTGTTTCTTTCTAGCATTTCAAGAAGAGGTAGAAAGTCCAACCATTCTATAAGAGGTACTTTTAATTCCAGGCAGAAATTGGCTATAAAAATACCAGGCTCCATTTCTTACTAAGTCTCAAGTCACAGGGCTTCAAGGGGCCTTGTGAGGTCAACCTATTCTCACCCAGCTTGTGCTTGTAATTTGGAATCTTGGAGAAGCACAATGATGGATTTTCCCAAACTCCTTTGTGTCAAGGTATTAAGATGAGGTACCCAATTACTATCAAAGCCCCACTAAAAACTCATTGTAGGATGCAAGAAATCAATATCATCAAATATTTATTGGGTGTCTTTTGGGTGCTTCATGTTTCATTTGTAACCATTTACTATGATTTAGAGTTTAGGTCTACAGGCTCTTATTTGCCAGTTTAGTAACTTGTCTCCTCATTCAGTTCTTCCCCCTAATCTTTGGATTTCTTTTATAAGCCGAATATGTTTCTCTGGGAAGAATATGTAAGAAATCCAGTTTTAATATCAACTCTGGAGAGAAGACATGGAAAAAACGCCAACTGCAGAGAACAAAATACCACTTCAAAGTTACTGCTATAGTAAACCTGGAAGAAAAAACCGAACATGGTTTGTAATATTGTTATGGTTCTGCTGACATGAGAAACCAAATACGGAATTAAACTTTAGTATTTGTTGTTCTATACAGCTTATAGAAAATTATTTTACTGTAAATATGTTTTTGAAACATAATTTGAGTAGTCTTGATACCAATTTATTTACTCAGTTTGATGAAGTATTTGAACCAGCTCTTAGCACGTGCTGCATATTTTCCATTTCCCTTTAGGGCACAGGTTATGGGGAGTGATATTCTTCATATGAATTTTGTTGTACTTGTGGGGAGTCTACTTCCTGGGATTTAAAACCACTGCAATGATTCTGGCAATCAGCATGTTTAGTACCTGTTTTTATCTAATTTCTCTGGATACCTACATACCTAGGAACTTACTTTATTCTATTACTTTAATTTTAAATTTATAAATCAGAGCTGGAGGAAACTAGTAATAGTCCATTCTTAATGTGTAGAAATGCCTTGAAATCCTTGGAAGAATGGTGCTATGGAAATTCAAGGTAGTTATTAGTCTAATTAACCAAATAATTTAATGAATCCAATTAGTTCTTTGTATTCCTTGTAGTCTATTAAAAAGTAATTACCACTCCTGCTTTCTATTAAGATGAGTAGCTAGTATCAGACTAACCTTGGTAAGGGCTACTATAAAACACTTGTTTGAAGGCAACAAAGGGAAATCAAGGCAGTCAGGACCTGGCAGGTCAAAGAGAAGGAATATGCATTGAAGTGAGACTTGTATTTACTACCAACTTTCCGACATGGGGCCTTTGCCAGTTGTAGGGCAGGGTGTGGAGTCTAAACAGAAATCTTGTAGCAAGTATATTCATTGGGCTGGGCTGAGTCAAATATTGTGGGTTAATTAATACTATATTGTTTAATTTCTAAACAGTTGGTGACTTTGTAATTATTTTTTTGTTACTGGTTTCCAGACAAATTTAGTAAGCATACAGAAAATGTGAATAGTATGATCAACAAAATTTCCCTAACTGCATTTAAAGAACCATAGTATTGAACCCTGAAAATACAAACTTTTTTTTCAAGTGAATGCGGAATATTTACCAAAATAGTGTATATGCTGAGCTATAAATCATGCCTCAATAAATTTCAAAAAAAAAACTACCAGCATACAGAGTATGTTCTCTGATCATAGAAGAATTAAGTAGAAATTTTACAGAGTGAGGAGAAAAAAAATATATGATCAATTCAATAAAGAAACTGCATTTGATAAAATTTAATACTAACTTATGAAAACATCCTTAGCAAACTGGGAATAAAAAGTAACTTTCTTAAGTATAAAGAGATATTTAAGAAAAAAGACCCAAACCACAAACCAACAGCAAGCTCTACTCTTAATAGTTAAATAACGAAAATATTTCCCCTGATATCAGGAATGAAGCAAGGATGTCAGAATTCTATCATCACTTTATTCATTGTTGTATTGGAATGCCTAGCCAGTGCAATGAGACAAGAAAATGAAACAAAAGACATAAATATTATGCATGAAGAAATAAAGCTGTTTTTGTTTACAAATGACAGGATTGTGTATGTAGAAGTTCCAAAAGAATCTACAAATAAGGGGCACCTGGGTGGCTCAATCAGTTAAGTATCAGACTCTTGGTTTTAGCTCAGGTCATGACCTTAGGGCCATGGGATTGGACCCCGGGTCTGGTTCTGTGCTCAGTGCGTAGTCTGCTTAAGATTCTCTTTCCCTCTCTCTCTGCCCCTCCCACTTATGCACACACACACTCTCTTGTTTTCTCTAGAATAAATAAATGTATCTTAAAAAAATCTATAAATCACTATTAGAATTAACAATAGTTAATTTAATGAGGCCACTGTAGACAGCAAAGTCTATGTCTATAAATCAATTGGAGTTATATATATCAACTCCACTAATCCTAAAATAAATTTTCAAGAAAATCCCACTTGTACTAGCATCAAAAGTATTAAGTAGTCAGAAAAAAGATCTCTATACAGAAAAATATAAAATATTACTGAGAGAAATTAAAAGCCTAAACAAATGGAGGACTGCAACATGTTCAGGAACTGAAAGGCTCAATATTGAAAAGATGCCAAACTGATCTATAGATGTAATGCCATCTTTTTTTTTTTTATGTAATGCCATCTTAATAAAAATTCCTGCAGTTCTTAATGGAAATTGACAGATTCTAAAATTTATATGTAAATACAAAGAGTTAGGAATAGAGAAGATAATGTTGAGGAAAAAGTTGAAGGATGTAGACTTTAGATATCAAGATTTCTTATAAAGCCACAGTAATTAACACTGTTTTGTTGGATTATGGATAGACAAATTGATTAAAGGAATAGAATAGGGAGTCCAGAAACAGGCCTATATGTATTCTTGGCTACCTGATTTATGGCAAAAATGCCACAGTGCTATAGTGCCAAAAGCTGTCTTTCTTTCTTCAACAGATGGATAAATATGGTGAAAAAAAGGACTTTGTTGCCTATCACAGACCACACACAAAAATCAATTCTTGGTGGATCATAAGCCTTAATACAAAGTAAGATATTCTAGAGGATAATATTGGAGAACATATTGAAGACCTGGGAATATGCAAAGATTTCTTAAATAGGTCACACAGAAAAACTACCATAAAATGAAAG
Source organism: Meles meles (assembly GCF_922984935.1). Taxonomy (NCBI): domain Eukaryota; kingdom Metazoa; phylum Chordata; class Mammalia; order Carnivora; family Mustelidae; genus Meles; species Meles meles. The sequence continues at coordinate 32,672,579 of NC_060070.1, forward strand.
TTTGATAAGCCTACTTGACTAAAATCAAGAATCTCTTCTTATACCATTAAGGAGAGTGAAATGGCAAATGACAGAAGAGGATATTCACATCACAAATATCAGGCTAAGGAGAAGCATCTAGGATTTATATAAAAAATCCTATAAATCAGTAAGAATAGGAGAAAATCCTATTGAGAGTGGACAAAAGGCTCAAACTAGCACTTTTCAATAGTCAATAAGCATACAAAAAGATGCTCAATTATTATTATTATTTTTTAAATTATTTTTCTTTATTTGTTTATTTACAGCATTGTTTTGGCATCACACCCAGTGCTCCATGCAGTACGTGCCCTCCCTATTACCCACCACCTGGTTCCCCAACCTCCCACCCCCTGCCCCTTCAAATCCCTTTGGTCGTTTTTCAGAGTCCATAGTCTCTCATAGTTCATCTCCCCTTCCAGTTTCCCTCAACTCCCTCTCCTCTCCATCTCCCCATGTCCTCCATGTTCTTTGTTATGCTCCACAAATAAGTGAGACCATATGATACTTGACTTATTTCGCTCAGCATAATCTCTTCCAGTCCCGTCCATGTTGCTACAAAAGTTGGGTATTCATCCTTTCTGATGGAGGCATAATACTCCATTGTGTATATGTACCACATCTTCCTTATCCATTCATCCGTTGAAGGGCATCTTGGTTCTTTCCACAGTTTGGGGACCGTAGCCATTGCTGCAATAAACATTGGGGTACAGATGGCCCTTCTTTTCACTACATCTGTATCTTTGGGGTAAATACCCAGCAGTGCAATTGCAGGGTCATAGGGAAGCTCTATTCTTAATTTCTTGAGGAATCTCCACACTGTTCTCCAAAGTGGCTGCACTAACTTGCATTCCCACCAACAGTGTAAGAGGGTTCCCCTTTCTCCACATCCTCTCCAACACACGTTGTTTCCTGTCTTGCTAATTTTGGCCATTCTAACTGGTATCAGGTGGTATCTCAATGTTGTTTTAATTTGAATCTCCCTGATGGCTAGTGATGATGAACATTTTTTGATGTGTCTGATAGCCATTTGTATGTCTTCGTTGGAGAAGTGTCTGTTCATAAAAAGATGCTCAATTTTAATAGTCAGTAGAGAAATGCAAATCAGTACCACAATGAGCTACTACCAACCATGCTTAAAATTTTACAAATCGGCAATATTAAGTGTTGTAGAGACTGTGGAGGACCAGAACTCTCAACTGTCGTTGGTGGGAGTGTAAACTTGTAAAGCAAGTCTGGAAAACTGGTGGTATCTTCTAAAGTTACACATACATGTACACTATGATGTAGGGATTCCACTCCTAGGTACAAACCCGATAGGAATTCGTAAGTGTATGTACCAAAAGACATGTACAAGGATATTTTATAGTGGCATTATTCATACTCACCCAAATTAGAAACACCTAGATGTCCATCAGCAGTGGAATGGATAAATACAGCGTATCCACAAAATGGAACACTGTACCACAATGGAAAAGAATGAATTAATGATGCCCACTACAATGTAGAATCATCTCACTGACATAAGTATCTTAGCAAAAGAAACCAGACAGTAGAGAGTGCATATGGTGTGAATCCACTTATATAAAGCTCAAAACCAGGCAAAGTTCATCTATGGTATAGAAGTCAGAATTATAGTTATATTTGATTGAGTTAATGACTGGAAGGACTTATGCAGGAGGCTTCTGGGATATCAACAACATCTTATATCTTGATCTGGGTGTTAGGAACACAGGGTGTTCAGTTTTTTAAAACTCACTAGGTGTGCACTTAAAGTCAAACGTTTATAAAAATAATTGCTATCCAATAATCTGGAGACAGATCATGGGTTGCTTTTCCAGGTTAGTGGAGAAGTCTTCGGGTGAGCTGAGTCATGTCCCGTTTCCAACTGCAGCCTTGTAAAAGGGAAGGTTGCCCTCATGTCTGCTGATCCCTTGTTCAGTGGATTTCCCTGGAGATTAACTTGTTGAGCTTAGTACAAGGGGAGATTTTTTTTTTTTTTTAAACCAGTAAGTCCAATCAGTTGAGTCTGGTTCAGTGACATAAGGTTGTTTAAAGAATCTTAATATAAAAATCACACTTGGGATGAACAAACTCTTTTCACTGCCTTCTCTTTAGAACCAGAGGCTGACACTGAATTAATAAAGCTTTTCTTTTCTTTTTTTTTTGTTTTAAGATTTTATTTATTTATTTGACAGACAGAGATCACAAGTAGGCGGGGTTGGGGTGGGGGTGGGGAAGCAGGCTCCCCGCTGAGCAGAGAGCCCGATGTGGGGCTCGATCCCAGGATTCTGGGATCATGAGCTGAGCGGAAGGCAGAGGCTTTAACTCACTGAGCCACCCAGGCGCCCCAATAAATCTTTTCTTATGCTTGGATTTTTAACTCAGAGAAAAACTACTTCCAGTCCAGCATCTTTTTTGGGGGCAAACAGAAAACGATACCTGGGTGAGACTGAGGGTGAAGCTCGTGGGACTGTGGGTCGGAGACTAAGGATGGAGTGAGCAGGTGCCCAGGATTCAGAGCAGCATAGGCAGGAGGCAAAGGGGGCGTCAGAGCCCGAGAGTTAGCAGCCCACGTAGGAACCCGGAGTGAATCGGTATTTGTTCATTTGGATATGTAAAGCACCTAAGGGAGAGGAAAACAGGTGCAATATGAATGCATTAATGGAATGAAAAATGAGGCTTGACCTATGAATAAATATTCGGAATAAAAGCATTTTAAAATGTATCTTGGTTTTAGGGCACTTACTCTGTCTGGCAGCTAATTCAAAGTTTTCATGGTCACACACACTCACACTGGTTGTTGGATTCCACAGCGCCTGAGACACACTCACCCAGGGTCCTGTGGTTCCCGGGCCTCTTCCTCCCTTTGTTGCTCAGGATTGTTTCTCTTGATTAGCGTCTGCTTAAATGGTACAAAATGAGATCCCTTATTATATGGATTCAGATGGTCAAGTCATGTCACCTGAAATCATGACCTAGACCTAAAGCCCCCTCCGGCCATCATCTGGGCCAGTTGGTTGGTTGGTCCTTTTCTCCCACAAGAGCCTTTGCTGGTACCCGTGCTTTGACCTCGTGTTTTGCCTCAGTCTTGGGACTGAAATCTTACCGGAAACCAATAAAAGGAAAAGATATTATACATTTTCCCCTTTAGAAATGTGGCTTGTGGCAGGTTGGGTGGAGACTCACATCAGTTCTGTTCTGGGAGGAGCATCTCTGGAACACAGGGAATAGGCTTCCAAAATGATTTCTCCAGTTTGATTTCCTCAGGAGGTGAGTAGGGGCCCTAGGAAATGAATTCCACCTAGAACTAGCTTTCTGGCCTGAGACACGAGCTCAGAAATGGGACTTTCCACAATTTACAAGAGTGGCTCCCAGCCCCTCTGCCCAAATATTGAAAAGTTTTCTTCCAAGCCAGGAGTGACTCTTGTGATTGGGATAGCCCAACATTCCTCCTAGCATCCAGGCTTCTGGCCACCTGCCAGGGGGCAGAACATAGCCTTATCCATCCACAGGGATGGGAAACCTGTAGCTGCCTCCCTTCTGCTTGATCCTGTCTCAGCATCCCCTTTCCCTACTGACCCTTAAGGATCATGGCCTGCTTCAGCCAGTTTAGAAGTCCATGGAATTGTTGTTTCGCTTTTGAGCATCTGTGAGTTCCAAGACTGATCAATTTATGGCTTTTACCATAGAAGTACATTTAGGTTTCACTGATTTCTTGAGGCTGCAGAGGGCAAGAGGGGTGGTATGGCACAGATGGGATCTGGAAGTGATTCGGTGGGGGGGCATGGGATCAGGTACCATGATGCTCCCACAATGATTCTCTGTCCTTACTCTAGTCACTGCTGAAAAATGACCGCCTATCACTCACTTCTCTGAATCACTCTCATTCTCTAAGATTGGCTTTCAAGAAACTCTCATTTGGTGCAAGATAGTGATTGAGTGTTTCCTTTAAACATGTGCACCTTCCTTCTCTAGAAAAAGAATCTTTTGTAATAGAGAGGAGCCTATACTTCTCCCCCCCGGATTTTGAAATTTCATAATTGCTGAGTTGGCCAAGGACTTGTTGAATTTCCCCTATGATCTGGTGTAGGATCAAGTTCAGTCTCGGGCAGTAGTGGAATATATAGTGGGGGTAGGGAAAGTGGGGGCATAATGGGAGACAGGCAGGTAGAGAAGGGCCAGGAGACATCTTCAGCATTTAGGAGAGGTTGCTCCTTGGCTCAGTATTTTGAACTGCTAATGTGAGGTGCATGTATAAAGATTTGGTGAGTGTTTGTTCTTTCTCTTGTACCCCACAGGACAACATCTGTTCATGCCAATGCCTTGAAGAATTTGTTAATAATTTTTATTTTCTTCCCTGCTGTTATTTAGAAATGTCTTCTGTTATTAACAGTAACAGTAGTAATTAACACATGGATTAAGTCATTTATGTTTACGACAGCTCCATAAAGAAGGAACTATGACTAGTTCTATCTCACAGAAGAGGAAACTAAATTACAGACAGGTCAGTGATGTGTCTGGGGTCACCAGCTGGTAAGTGGAGGGCTGAGATTTGAATCCTTGCTCTTAAAGATCATACGACTTCTTCAAGAAGAATTCTGAGCTTACCTTGATAGGCTGTAGGCCATGAAATCAGATATGGTGTAGATCATCTAGCCATAGAGCTTGGAAAGCTTAACTGTCCTACTCCTATATTGTTTGACTAATTAGTTAATTTATTCCTTTGATTAAACAAGGAGAGCCCCCTCCATGCTAGACATTGTGCTGGGTGCAGGGAATTCAGAAGTAAGAAGGGAGCTCTCTATGTGGGAGGAGACATGTTTCCAATTACTTACTAAATAACAGTACACATACGAATGTGGAGATTAGTGTAGCATGTGTTTAAATCATGGAGGAAAGGCAGAGGAGATCAGGGGAAGATTACAGGGTTGACATTTTAGTAAGTCCTGGTAAGAAAACAAAACAGAACAAAAACAATTACTCCAGAGATACATTTGCTGCATAAAAATGCAAACTGTATAGAGTGTATAGAATATGAAGGGAAAAACTACTTCCCTCTCAGAGGTATTGTTAAAAGTTTTATCTATATTTTTCTAGACATTTTTGTATATATTTACATAAACATCCATATACGCTAATACAGAGTTAGGACTGAAATAAAATGCATGCATCTTATCATACTGTTCTGTACATTGTCCCCCTCCCCAACTTACTGGCAATGTCTTAGAGATTTTTCCCTGTCATATCATATAGGTTCATCCCATTGTTTTAATTGTTGGGTATTAATGAATTAAGTGATAATAACACAATTTATTTCCCATCATGCTACTGATGGCCACTTAGGTTAGTTCCATTTTTTATGGGACCATAAACAATGCTGCTGAAAAAAGTATACACATGCATTATTTTCACTATGCTTTTGACTTACATGTTATTGTCATGGTATATCATTTCTATAGAATACACGCTCACTTCAACCTTTATTATACACTGGCAATTTAGTCTGCATTGAGTTTGTTCCAACTGATATCCCTTCCATCAGTTCTGAGTGCCCACTTCCTCACACACTTGTCCATATTGGATATTAATAATATCTTAGGATTTGGCCAATCTGACCATTAAAAATGAAATTTCATTATTTTAATTTTTATGCCCCTGATTACTAACATGTTTTTCTTCCCTATATCATTTTGCTTTGTGGTTTAGCTTTTAAGTCACTATTATTATTATTTTGTTTTCAGAATTTGCTGTGTTTGGGGTCTCTCGTTTGTCCCCCCGCCTTCAGTGATGTGCTTAGCTCACATCCTGCTTCAGATTTCATGATGCGTGCCTCTTTGTTTTTTAAAAACTTTCTTCAGTTCACATTTCATTCAGGATCAAAGAATTTAAGTTACCTTTTGCCTTGCTCTTATACCATGTAAGATGGGCCTTTGAGCATGACGTTGCTGTATCTCCAATCTGAGCTACTCACCACTTTCCACACTCTTGTTTCTACCCACTGGGTTTGGGGACCCAAATTGTTGTTGTTAAGTCATTATTCTTTAACTTTTCACGTCTCTCCCTTAAAGAGATTTTCTAGAGATGTGTATGTGATTTTGTATCTATATCTGTGTATTATTTTTGCCTATGACCCTTTACAATATTTATTGATAATATTTTTACACCACAGCTCCCAGCTCTTTATTCTGATTTCGAGGAGGCATTCCACTATTTTTTCAAGAAGTAGAAGATTTTGGTATGTTTCTGGGCCCAGGATGCCTGAGGATATTTTTCTATTCTCTTAACACTTGAATGACAAGTTGGCTGGGTATATAATTTTAGGACTTTTTGTTTCTGTTTTTGTCAAAACTATTTTTTGGATTTAGTGTATGGAGGCGACATCTGAGCTCAGATGGATTTTATTTTTTCTTTGTAGGAATTCCCCCTTCCTAATTTGGTTTCTTGTAGGATTTCTTCTCCCTCTCCTTCTTCTATTTAGAGAAGTTTAAGAGATGCTGGAAAGTACAAAGAATAAAACAAACTTTAATGCTCTCAATACCCAGAACGAACAACTATTTATATTCTGTCTCACTTGCTTCACCTCTTTTCTGTCCCTCCTCCCTCCCCCATCTTCCTAACAAAACATCCCAGATATAGCCAAGGTATCCTTTAACCAGCACCCCACTTCCCAGCCCATTCACTAGCCTCCTCCATGGCCACCCAAGGACAGCCACTATTAAGATTTTGAAATGTAATTTCCAGGCCTTTTCTTTATAATTGTACATACATATTTATACATCCATGAATAACATATGGTATTGCTGTGAATGTGTACGTATTTTCCTTATCTGTATAAATGGTCTCATACTAGAGATACTCTGCATCTTCCTTTTTAAGGGATTCATTTTTCTTGTCCCCGGCCTGTACTTTAAAGGACTGCCAGAATGTGTTGCGATGTGGTCTTTTATTTTGAATAATACATCTTGATCCTTTTTTAATTTGTACATTCAGGTTTTTTTTAAGCTCAGATTTAAAAAAAAAAGTCTTTGTTAGGGCGCCTGGATGGCTCAGTTGGTTAAATGTCAGACTCTTGATCTCAGCTGGGGTCTTGCTTTCAGGGTCAAGAGCTCAAGCCTCGTGTTGGGTTCCTGGAACCTACTTAAAAAAAAATATTTTTGTTGTTTATTGCTTCTAACCAAATTGTTCTAAACTTCCACTGGGAAATCTTAAAATGTGTAGGGTGGATCTAATTACTGACCACTTGTTTTTTCTCCTTCGTCTTGCTTTGATGAGGAGAGATTAATTCAGCCTTAGTGCTTATTAACAGTCAGATACATGGATTTTGTTATTCACATGTACACTGTGAACAGCCTTTTTAAAGCCATAGCTGTGGGGAAAGTTGATATGCTCCTCTTCTAGCTGAATTCCCAGTTTCTCCAAGTTCTTCTCTTGGGCATCTCTGATGTACCATAGTGGGATCATTTTTACTCTCCACTTCTGTGTTCCTTGATCAACTGAAGAGAGGGAATAAATAAACAAAAAAACAAAATCTAAACTCTTCCACATCTCCTCACTCAGAATTCTCTCTGTGGTCTAACCCGCCTCATTTACATATATGCAATAAGCTTCCCAGGACCAGTGGAATCTCTCCTCCCTGTTTCTCTTCAATTCCTGCCTTATTTTCTGGAATTTGCTATCTCAGAATGGAAGAAAAAGATTTGGGAGGAGAGGGATTGAGGAATAGTACTACTTCTTGAAGTACTACTTGAAGTCTAGACTTCTCCATGCCACATGAATCCTGGCAGTAAGCTATCTACAAATTAAGTTTTTAGCTTTGGATGATATGAGTTCTCTCTCTCTCTCTCATATTCTCTCTCTTTCTCTCTCTCATTCCTCTTTCTGTTTTGGTCTTTTTTATTCTAGCTAATTTAATGGTAGCTTAAAAAGTGGCAGTTAGCTAGATCCTATTTTAACTAAATAAATTTGGACCGTTTCAATTCTAAGACAATTTTTCAATTCCAAGACAATTTTTTATGTCTTGACACTTGGATAAAATAAGCTTTTCTCCCACTGGTTAAGTTTTACTGTCTCAAATCAGCACCGATCCCAGAGTTACTTGAATTTCACCATTGGCCCTATACCCTTGAGTCTCTTGGTTTTACTTACCTCCCAGTTTAAAGTGCCATTGAAGTGGGCAAATAGAGCAGCGGCCCCTTAGGTAGATAAGGGTAGAATGATGTGTTGCTGGGGTCAGTGGTGAAGTGGCATTCTAGATAGAGGAAAAAAAAAAAACGTGCAATGGAAAGGAGATGAGAAGAACATGGTGCATATGGGGAGTGTTGGACTGTTTATGAGATGATCTTAGTCCTAAGAATCTGGACTTTGTTATTAGACCAGCTCTGTTACAACTTCTATACGTCACTGAAAATACTCTTCAATTTTTCACCTGTAAAATGGGGATACGAAGAGTAGCTAGCTCATATGATTTTTACACAGATTAATTGATACAGTACACATATACTAAGTACTTAGCACAGAGTAAGGGTCAATAACTGTTAGATTCTGTTACTGTTAATTGTTGTTATTGAACTAAAATGCAGTTGGTGCCATCAATGTGGTCAGAGCATGACCTACAGTCAGATCCATTGATATGGTGAGACCATAGAAGCCATCAGAAAGAGCAGGAATAGTGACATGATCAAATCCGTGTTGAAATGTCTGTCTACTGTGCTTTGAGGAAACACTTGCGTGCAGAAACCAGGAACAGGGCTGCAGTGTGATGGAGTGGGTATATTGATATGTTGCGAGAGCCAATTATTAGGTTCTTAGAAATTTTCTGAATGGGTTTGGAAGGAACACAGATATTCTACATATTGAATTAGATAAACTTACAATTAAATTATATTAAAGAGAGAAATAATAAATATCTAAAGCTTACCAATTATTTTACTACATTTTACTATCATTTATGCTCTTGGGGTTGTTTACATCTACTGTAACTGTTGGTGGAAACAGGTGGTGTTACTACTGAGCATCTCTTCTCATGCTGCCATCAGTGATGTCTCTTGAGTAGCTTGAAATGAGCCAGGGTGGGCGTATTCATGCCACAGAAATCTGCAGATTCCACAAATCAGGGCTTTATTCAACCCCTGGAGAGTCAGTTGTTAAACCTTTACTAGCACAGCACTGGGCCAGAGAGACCGATTAGAAAGCAATTGAAGCAGTTCTGTAGAGAGAAGAAGAGTGCTTGAATCTGAGCACTTGGAGTGGAGAGGAGACAGATTGGAGAGACACTTTATTGTTAAGATAGGTGGTATGTACTTTCTGATTGAATGTGGGGACAAAGAAGATGAAAACTGAAGCCTGAAAAAGAGCTATATAGCTTGAGAAATTCTCCCTTGCTGTCTTTGATGAAGCAGGCTGCTATATTGTGAACTGCACTATGGAAAAGCCATGTGGCAAGGAACTGAAGATGGTTTCTGGCTGATAGCCAGTGAGGAACTGAGGCCCTCAGTCCAGCATCCCAGAACATACTAACTCTTGCCAACAACCATGAGCACTTGGAAGAAGATCCTTCCCCAGTCAAGCCTTCAGATAAGACTCCAGCTCTGGCTAACACCTTGATGGTAGCCTCCTGGGAGACACTGAAATAGAGGACCAAGCTAAACTGTGCCCAGATTCCCCACCCACCAAAACCATGACATAATAGATGTGTGGCGTGTGGTTTTTTAAAAAAGATTTTATTTATTTATTTGACAGAGAGTGAGACAACGAGAGATGGAACACACACAGGGGAGTGGGAGAGGGAGAAGCAGGTTTCCTGTCGAGCAAGGAGCCTGATGTGGGGCTTGATCCCAGAACTCTGAGATCATGACCTGAGCCGAAGGCAGACACTTAACAACTGAGCCACCTAGGTGTCCCAAACGTGTGGTGTTTTGAGTTGCTAACTTTGTTATAATTTGTTCTGCAGCAATCGATAACAAATCCAGGCCTTTAAGCCCTAGGGAGCACCTTTCTACCTTTCAGGCTGAGTTGGCTGGAGATAGGCTTTTAAGTCCACTGAACAGAGTTCCACAGTGGAATCTGTGGTAGGGGTTTGTCCTTCCGGGTGACAGGTGAGTAGCTCAGAGCTTGTCATGCTGCGCTTTGCTTTTCCTGTGTGCACTGAGTGAGGCCCTCAGGCTTCTGAAAGTAGTCAGCAGTGCCCTATTGGGCAAATCTGGATAAAAGTGACAGCTGATGTGAATCTAGCAGGCAGATCCCAGTTACTGATCCAGCATTGGCTGTGAAGAATTCTTCTCTGATGAAGGGTCCATAATCCTCCCTCTGTACATAACTTCTAGAATGGACCAGAATTCATGTTGGAAGATCTGCTCATTTTCCAGAGGTGGGAAGGGTTTTTAAGAGAAGCATGGGTAATTTTTAACATTGATTGTCTGACGTGAGAAAGATCACATGCTACCAGATATTCTTTTTTGTTCTTCAACAGAGAGGTTTTAAATATTTCTTCCATGAAGATTTGGTTTATTTAAATTATGCAGCAGGGAGTAAAACAGAGGGTACATATTTTGAGATGATGCTAGTCATAAGAGGAGCTCTGAATGGGGTTTGGAAACTAACTTTTGGCAAAAGTGTGGGTCAGCATCTTCCTCCTGATCCCTCAGGCTGAAGAGAACTCCTTGTGTTTTGACTTTATGCCCCAGACAGGGTGTTTAAGAAGGACCATGGCCAGGACAGTAGTCTACTAAAGTGACTTATCTTCCCAGACTCCCATTTTAAAGACAGAAGTCTAATTGCCAACGGGGAATTTAAATAACAAAATAATGTAATTTATTTTTAAAACCAATTACCAGCATTTAAAAGGCTGCCCCTGTAGGATGTCAAGATGAACTCTTCATTTAAACTGATCTCTTAATAACACACTTATTGACTTTTTTTTTGTTTGTTTGAAACAGGCTAATTTTAAATAAGGACCTTTTTTTGGTAAGTTTTTTTAATTTATTCAACATATTTTTACTGCATAGTTGGTGCGAGGTACTGTTCAAGCACTGTCTTCTGAGGTAGAAAGACAACAAATAGACAATATAATATATAATGTGATAACATAATGATGCATTATCAATAAAATATAAGCAATATATGAAATATGGTATTAATTTTGTTGAGTAAAATATATTTATGGCATAGTAAAACTAATCAATGTATTGGCAACAATTTTGCTGTACTTATTATCAATAAATATATTATAATCATAGTAATTATATAACAATGTCAGATTGTGATAGATATTATTACTTTCATAAGTATGCAAAATCTAAAAATTCATTCCTTTGTGGCATTGTGCTAAAAGGAAAAAAAGATAATTTACTTTTTAGAAAAACAAAGACTGTTAAATAGAGGGTCTTTCTCAAAGTGGGAAAGGGATGAAGAAATTTCTTTTTATCTATCTATCTATCAATTTCCAATGTAATTAATGTTCAGTGTTATAGGAATTTCAGATGTAAAATATAGTGATTCAACAATTCTATACATTACTCAGTGCTCATCATGATAAATGTATCCTTTTTTCAAAAGATTTTATTTATTTATTAAATAGAGAGAAAGCACACAAGGAGGGGAAGCGACAGGCAGAGGAAGAAGCAGGCTCCCTGCTGAGCAAGGACCGTGATGTGGTACTTGATCCCAGGACCCTGAGATCATGACCTGAGCTGAAGGCAGACGTTTAACTGACTGAGCCACCCAGGATTCCCGATAAATGTATTCTTAATCCCCTTTATCTATTTCATGCATCCCCCCCTCTCCCTCTAGTGACCACCAATTTGTCCTCTATATTTAAGAGTGTGTTTTTTTGGTCTCTTTTTCTCTTTGTTCATTTCTTAAATTGTACATATGAGTGAAATCATATGGTATCTGTCTCTCTGTCACTGACTTCTTTCACTTAGGATTATACCCTGTTGATGCATCCATGTTGTACAAACAGCAAGATTTCATTCCTTTCTATGGCTGAGTAACATGCCATATAGCATATATATGTGTGTGTGTGCGTGTGCATACACATGCACACGCACACACATACACACCACATCTTCTTTATCCATTCATCTATTGATGGACTCTTGTGTTGCTTGGATTGCTCCGGAAAGACAGGTAGTGGCCCTAGTACATTAAGTAGGAACGTTTTGTCTGTGTATGACAGAAAACCCAGTTTATAGTGGCTCATGTAACAAAGGTTCAGAGAGGCAGGTAGCTTCTTTTTTTTTTTTAATATTTATTTATTTATTTGACAGAGAGAGAGATCACAAGTAGGCAGAGAGGCAGGCAGAGAGAGAGAGAGAAGCAGGCTCCCCACTGAGCAGAGAGCCCGATGCGGGGCTCAATCCCAGGACCCTGAGATCATGACCTGAACCGAAGGCAGCGGCTTAATCCACTGGGCCACCCAGGCGCCCGAGGCAGGTAGCTTCTAGAGTTGGCTTGGCAGTTTAACAATGTCAGGACAAGCTTTCTACTATATGTGTTGCCTCATAATCACAAAATGGCTGCTCCAACATTGGGCATTGCACTCACTTCAAAGCAGAAAGACAGGTGTATAGGGCAAGGCCAGCTATATTTGCCTTTCTTATCAGGAAACAGAAAGCTTTCCCAGGACTATCCTCACCTCAGCAGACTTCTGCTACATCTTATTGGACAAATTTGTCTATCCGTACTTGTACAGAAGCCTGGGAAAGGGCACAATTAATCACCCCATGTTTGATAGTGGGAAGGAGTAAAGGAGTAAGAAATTGGGTTTCTTATGATGATGTTGCATCAGCCGATTAGTAGGCTGCACTAGGACCATAAAATGCATTGACTTCTCAAAGCTTTCCCTGCATTCCATCCTTAACTGCTCCCATGGTTTCCTCTGATTTGAAAAAAGGCAGAAGTTTGGTAGAAATAATTTCAAGGAAAAGTATATATTATTTAGTGAAGGAGTTTTGAGGAAATGGATGAATCATAATGATGGCACAAAATGAGAGCTGTTGGTTTAAAATGATAAAACATAATAGAAAACTAACAATAATGGCTTGGTTGTATGCTAGGGGTGGAGGAGAACATTGGTTAGTGGGAATGTAAGAAACAAAACAAATTCTGCTCCTTGGCCGATAGGATGGTGGGAGGGATAATTTACTTTTAAGACTAGTCCAAATATGATACAGTAGAGGTAGTTCAAATGAAAGAATAGGTTGTGGATGATCCATAAGGGTGTGATATGGACTGGAGAACCCAATATTGGGGGAACTAGGTTGAAAGGGTTCTAATGTTAGATCAAAGCTGAGACCATGTGGCTATTGAGGGCTAATGGAAGTGAAGCAAGAGAGGCCCACGCCACCCTTTTGGATCATGGGCAGAACACTTGCTTGGGTATTAGGCTAGGAAACAAATATGGAAAGTGAAAAAGCAAAGGGTATCAAGGTACTTCTCATTTGCTTTTAGAAATAAGGTAAGTAGGACAAATTCCACTATTGTTCTTGGTAGAGTTGGATGTGTACTGACCCACTTTATTCTCATTGAACTAGTTTGAATAAACTTGGGTCAATGGCAAGATCCGCCATGGAGGGATGATTCACTAGTGGTTACATATAGGATGATCTTTGTTATATGGCAGTAATCTTTACTGATCAGTTGAGAAGGCATTTGTCATGTTGAAGAAACCCCATCAACACTCTAGAGGTAGTGTACGGGCTGGTGTATAAGAATCCTGAACATTGATCCTTGACTGATGTGCACAGACCCATTGGTTTGAAGGCAGGCTCTGCCTTCAGAGGGATTACAGGTATTTGTGTACAGTTTGTGAGGGTAAATATGATCACTATTAGGAAATTTAATCTCCTAGATTCAGAAGAAGAATTTCAGGGTGCTTTTGTAGGGTTACTTAAAAGAATAAGTGTTTTAAAGCATTAGAACAATTGTGAATGGACTGTTGAGTATGACAGGAACCCATGCGGCTTGCCTTGAATTTTGAGAAATCCTCTGGCAATCATGAGAAAAAGTAATTTCAATCTTTGCTTGTATCTCTTGAAGGATTAAAGAGAAATTAAATTTATTATTTACTATACTACTTATTAGGATCTCCTTGGAAGTTTATAGGTCTCCAAATTTCTAAATAACTCTCTTCATCACGACTTTCTCCAATACTCAATTTCATTTTTCTGTCTTTTTCATTTCCTGAGTTCTTCCGAAGGTCTTAGGTGGATAAACTTGGACTTTTTGTTTTATTTTGTTTTCCTATCCCCTAGACTATTTCCCTAGATTTTCTGAAACATAGGAAGGCCAGGAACTGACCCAGTAAGTAAGTTTACACCCACCCCTGCTCCTGGAAATTAAAGATATTTGAATCCATTTAGGTATATATAAACCATGAGGAAGGTAAAACACTCAGAAATAGTGCCTTCAGGCAGTGCCTTTTGGTGACCTTATATGTCAGAAAATTGTACGTGGGCCTCAAAAGTAGATGTTCTGATTTTATCCTAATCATTTGGCAGAAGCAATAATATCTTATTTTGGTGGAATAGGGAAGGGGAGTAGTGGGAGGGGAGAAAAATTTGGTAACTTACCAAGGTCAGGCAAAAGAAAAAGCGCTTTGCTTTATTTTATTCAATTGCTTTATTTTATTTATTTATTATTTATTTTATTATTAATTTGAACAGGGAAAGCTACATATAAATAATTATTAATTTTAATAGGGGATTGAAGCAAGGAGGAATTAGCTATGAGATATTAAGAAACCCTAAAGAATGCAGGAATAACAGAATTAAGGAGCAGCCTTCCCTCCTCCTCCAGGGTTGAGACAGAGCACCTGGGGAAGCACTTGCCCCTTTACCCCATCCCTCCACCCCAGGGCTGAGTTCAAGGTAATGTCAGAGAGGGTCCGTGGATGGCAGAACAGCTGTTGAGATGCTGTCCCATTGGAATTCCCTTGGAATGCAGGGAGAAGTGTCCACAGGCAGCCCCTCAAAAGTTGCTGTGAAGCCCCTGGAGGGGATGCTGGGGGAGTCTGTAGGAGTCTAACACAGGAGGAGCCATGTGTCCTGCCGGACATTTTATTTTCCCCCAAGAAAAGACTCTTAGGTATGAGCTCGTTGGTTTGTAAATCTCAATTTCTCCCCTATTAATCAAGCAGTTACTACTTCCTGCCTGGTAAGTTTGGAGTCTGTGGAGAGAGAGCAAAACACCACTGCAAACTGTTTTCATATATTCACATTATTGGGAGTTTCCCTTCGGCTTGAGGTTTTGTGAACCCTGTTAAAATACAAATACCATAAAGAAGAAATGGCCTTTTAAAGCTGTCACCAATCATTCATACCTTAGTGTGTATGAAGGTATGGTCTCCTTTTCCGATAGTGGAGCTTGATGGGATTAGGTGGAGCTGGGAGGGAGATGAGATGAGCTTATCCTGGACAGCTAAGGACTTTGGGAAGGGATGCTCCCAACCTTATCAGACATTGAAGAACGGGACCTCAGATACCAGCAATGACTGAGCCCACCTCACAGTACTGGGGAGTCTTGTCCTGACTGAGTTCTGTCAAAACATCAAATCCAAAATCCACTTTCTTTGTAGAACATTTCCCTTCTGTTTCTTCTCTTTTCTTACTTGCTTCGGGGAGGTTTATGGTTTGAAAAATTAAAGTGCGGATCTATTTTCATTACCAAAGGATTTGCAAAACTGAGCTGGGCCTGTCTGAGCTCACATTTGCATTTGCCATCCCTTAAGCTGATTTTCAATGCTGAGCAGCTATTTTAAATGTTTTTAAGAGCCTCCTTTTTAACTCTTTTCCTTACTTGTGTTATCTATTTCTGCAGTTGAAAAAAAGATTCTATTGCTGATTCTTGGTGGAAAGTCCCCATACCAGATGTCAGCTGCCATCCTGGGTAGGAGTATTTGCTCAGGGAATGACTGGGCAGTTGGAGCAAATATCCAAGGATGGCTTCCCTTGCAAAGCCAGGCAGGAGTAGGGGTAGCAGATCTGGAGCCTCAGAGGATTTAGATGACTTCAAAGTTTCTTTATGGCTGGAGCAGTGATTGGCCCAGAGTTGGTACTCAAGAAATATTTGTTAAATACATGAATGGGCTAAAGAAAGAAAAACCAAAACCAAAACCCACCAAACTGCTGGGCAAATGAGGACATTACCCATTGTTCAATAATGCTGGGTGAATGGACTGTTGGTTACTCATTTCCTATGCCATAGACTATGAAGTCTTCCATGGTGCATGACCTTTTATAATGTGGAACTTGTTTATCGGTCCAGTCAAGACGTCCCTCCTTCCCACCTTTGACATTTTGTGCTTTGACCTGGAATGTGCTGAGGCTTCTTTGTCAGTCTTTCCCTGAATCTTCTAGGGTGTGGCTTTTCTGGGTTCCCACTACACTTTGTACATCTCCCATTAAAATAATGACCGTCCTGTTTTTACATACTATAAGTTAATTTCTTTGCTAGTCTGTCTCCCCACTAGACTAAAATTTGTTACTTCCAGGCATCATGTGTCCATAGTCGAGTCCTTTATTGTTGGATGAACAAGTCAATGAGAACTGTAAACTATAAGTATGTTGAAAGAGCTCTGTCTAAGTAGCCAGAAGTGCTTATGACTTCTGAATTGGCTCTCTGTGAGCCCTGGTTCTAGATGCTGAAGATGCAGTCAGGGGGGAATTAGATACCGGAAGGCCAGCCCAGTGCTGATTCTGGGAACTGTTGTTTGCCTCAGTCTATGTGCTTGTGAAAAAAGGATGATTCGGTTGACTTTTTGTGTTTTATTTGTGTACCATTTTATTTAAGTTCATTCCTTTCTTAAACTTTTTTCTTCCTTCCCTTTTGGGGTAGTAGCAGGAAGCTTTATTTATATAAGCTTGTGGTTGAGAACCCAACCCTAAGAGAGAAAAAGTGGCAGGTCTTTGGTCAAACCCAGGGCAGAAGGTGTTAGTGACTTCAAATTGGTCCCCTTTCTCTTCCGCGGGTGGTAGATTCTGAGACTCCAAAGGAGCACGATTTGAACACCACTGATTTGGATTACGGAATCAAATGAATACAAGGGACTAAATCTTTTCCTGACATATTAAATAGAAACCCTTTGGCAACCAAGTTATATATTTACCAAGCCTTTCCTATGACTCAAAACTCTGCAACTCTGAATCAGTTTCTACAGCTTAAAAATTGGTATTGAAATAGTTACTTAGGTTTAATTTTAGAAAACTCGGGTCAATCAATATGTATGACTTTTAAGTTTAATCCTTCCTTTGGGGATCACGGAAGCTTCTTTCGGCTCCAGTGCTCTTTGATTTTCTGATTGTGAAGGGCAAGGTGGGAAAGGAATAAACAAGGTGACGAGGTTTCAAGGGCTAGCTTTCTTGGCATGAATGAGTAATTGGAAAGCCAGCATAATCAAAGTAATTTCATCCATCATGTACAGAAAGGGAAATAGAATTCAGGTTATTAAGGTTGCACGAAACTGCTTTTTGAATGTATGTACATATTTCTTCCTAGGGGCTAGATAACGTTTCCCATTTTTATTTCTAAAAGGAGTTATGGAAAAAGACAACTGAAAATAAAACAGGAGCTGCGGTCTCAGAGCAAAACTAGAATAATTCATTAAAGAGAAGAAAAGGGTTTTAGGTTTCCCTTTTGAAAGAACAAGCTGGAAAACCAGAACACATGTTTTTAGCCCCTGAAGGGTGCAGGCCACGAGTGAGCAATGTCATCCCCTAAGAGGCAAACGTGGACCTTCATTCTTAGCTCCTCAGACCCTTGGTCTGGAGGAAGGAATCATGTAACTTACATTGGGGTTTCACAATTGCCCAAGTGTGTGATCTTTTGGAGTTTGGGGAGAATAAAATGGGAGAAGCAAGGACAAGAGGGCTTCTGCCAGGTAAGAGAGATGGAGAAGGAGGCAAGGCAGGCTAGCTCCATAAAAAAGAAGAGAACTGGATAGCTAACCAGAAGAAATAGAGGACAGTTCCAGAAAGGGAATAGCAGAGACAGGCAACAGATCTGGACTCAGTGTCTGAGAAAGAAGCTCATTTTTCATGTGGAATTGGACTTCTTTTAAATCGAGGCTGACTTTCACTAACTCATGGGAAACTGGAGCCGAGGTACACTCAAAGATTTGTGTACCTCATTCTTTTAAATAATCATAAGATCAAGAATTTTTATTCCCATATACACAGAGCTCTAAAACTATAAGAAATTTGTCTCTTTTGTTCACAGCTGTGTCTAACATCTAAAGCGGTAGTAGGTCCTCAAAAACAAAATCCCTTGGAAAAAATGAATGAATGAATAAAGTGACCTACATCCTTTTATTTCCCCCATTTAATCTTTCTTTCCCTTCCCTTCCCTCCTTTTCTTTCTTTTTCTTTCTCCTCCCTCTCTCTCTCTGTTTTTCTTTCTCCCTCTCTTTCTCTCTCCCTTTTCCTCCCTCTCTCCCTCCCTCCCCCTTCTTTCTTTCTTCCTCCTTCCCTTCCCTTTCAATCTCTCCCTTCCTCCCTTTCCTTCCTTCCTTCCTCTCTCTCTCGTTCTCTCTCAAAGTCAGAAGAGAAAGTATACTCCTAGTAGCTATGCTGCATTCTGGGGCTATAGGAAGGAGTGGATGGGAAGAGTATGGTTGTATTCTCTTAACAGTAGATTGGTCTAGCCTGCTGAGCCATTGGTGTTCTGCTTCAACCATCATCATTAGTAGTCACTCCTGTCTGTTACCAGCTTATTTAATTACAGCAGCCACTCCCCGCTCCCAACTCTGGTCCCCCCATGTTTCTCCTACTTACTGTTTCAATTTTTTCCTTCCTGAAACTTAGGAAGAACAGAAGATTGTCTGGAGAATATGAACACCAAATGTGTTAAATTGGCAACCTCATTTTATACACATTTCTAAGTCATGGCCATGGGCAAAGGTACTCCTTTTCTTTATTAATAAAGAAGAACAAAAAGAAAGGAAAAGACAGCCATATAGGTCATTTTTTACACATGCAATTCTGGGCACAAGGGCTGGTTCTTCCCCTCGTGTATCCACTTGGGCCTAGTTCTGGTGGCATCCTTCAAAGCCCATGTGTGTGAATTCCATGAAGTCTTTCCCAATTATTCTCATTTTAATTTCCCTTCTCTAAACAGCTATGACATTAATTTATTACTTAATCATGAATTATAGCATACAATTCCCTAACTGATGTTTGTGGATTTTTTTCCCCAGCTATATTTTAATTTCCTTGAGGACAGAAGTCTTGCTTGTATAGTGTTAAAATAACCATCTCCCACAGCTCCTAACACAATGCTCTGTGTATAGAGGGTACATGTTGGTTCGCCAATTTGTTCCTCACACCAAATGTCCAGGGATATCTTACAAAGAATTTATACCAAGCAAGGAAAAGACAGACTAGATTTTCTGGCCTGCCAAAAAATCTGCATGTACTCCCTAGTCACCACAGCTTCCTGGGTCTGGAGGTCTTTCAGTTTGTTATTGATGAGAAAGGAGAGCAGGGAGACTTCTCTTGTGAAAGGCAGAAAGCATGCTGGGAATCACTTGGCCTTCCAGCTTGGAAGTTAAGCTTTGGTCCTACATAACCTTCCTTTCACTTAAATTGTTCATTGGGTTTTCCAAGGAACAGTCACTTAGCATTAAGAAAACAACCCCCACCCCCAAACCTCTGGGCTCCAAAAAGTTGGATTATTGTTATCTAACCATTGTTATTAATAGCTATATATTTTGCATTGGTTCCCTGGGGGCTGAAATAAATCCTAAACTTCTTAATTACATATAGTGTCACTCTCCCTAACCTATTACATTCCACAGGGTCCCTAAATCCTATTTAATGAGACTATTTGTGGCTTCAACATTTTTCTCCTTTCATCTTCATATTATATTTGGGTTTGCAAAAGCAGAAACTTAAACAGCGCAAGAGAAAGAAGAGAGAGAGAGACTTGGCATTATTTCTAAAGACTGACAAGCTTTATTTGATATTCTTTTTTTGCAACAGAAATTTGAGGTTTCCTGTGACTTTATTATTAGTACCCTGAGGGTTCATGCATGATGACATAAAGATGATGTAGCCAAAATATAAGTGTGTTTGAAGGTTTTTTAGCTTAATTTTTTAGCCTCTCACTTTTCTTATTTGTAGACCTCAAAATTATGAAAAAAATACCATGGGTTTTAATTTCTCTTGCTAATGTTTTTCCACTCTAATTACAAGATTAAATTTTAAAATGGAAAATTTGGTGTTTTCTTTTTACTAAATTTGGGCTATTGTATTTATGGTGAAGTTATCATACTGATTTGGTATAAGAGACATTGAAAGTGATGGGATTTCAGAGCTCTAAGTGGTTCTGATGATTTGTTAGCATCACCTGGAGAGGTTTTTAAAAATATAGGTATCATCCCAGAAATTTTCTCTCAGCAGATCTGTTCTAGGGCCCAGAAATCTGGGATTATGATACAACTGGTCTACCTGTCTGGAAACACTGGTTTAGAATTTATTTTGTGGGATTCCCCAAAATGGTATAGAATATTAATGAGAAAGAGCCGTGCTTTCCCCCCTGGATCTAAGCTATCTCTTCATTTTAACTTTTAACACTTAAGATTACATTAATGGCTTAAAACAAATATTATATACTCTACACAAAAGCTATTGTTAAAAATCATCAACACATTTCAAGGTTTTTTGTTGTTGTTGTTGTTGTTGTTGTTGTTTTTTAAAATATATAACCAATGAATGGTAGCCATTACTGGGAGAATTATAGTTAAATTTTCTTGTTGGTTTTCAAAAGAAGTAATCAATCCAATCTGGGTAGAACAGATCTGCTTTTGTCAATGAGGAAAGTGTGAATCATTTAGGTTTTCCAAAACCTGACATTTTAATAAATGTTCTCTCTAAGGGCTCTCCCAAAGATACCTTGCAGGGAACTGGTTGGTCTCTCTGAGTAGCTGAGCCTCCCAGAGAACTGAGGCTTACGCAAGACAGATGTCATCTCATTCTTGCTCCTTTGTGTCTCTGTGCCCAGCACACTGCCTGGCACATAGCTGGTTCTCAAGAAATGCTTTTTAAAGAATAAATGGAACAAGCCATAAGTCTCCTCTTATTATTATTGTATATTATGAATGTCTCTGCCTCTTTAGACTATACCAAATGTAATTTAACTTTTTCTAATGATGGCTTAGGCCATCATGCTGGGCTCTAGTGCCCTCAGGGGTCTGTTGTAGCATGTAGAATGTTTTTATTCTGCACGAAATGATCCTAAACTGCTGTGATTTTTACTTCTTTTGTTTGCCTTCTATAGTTATGTTTCCCCTGTTTCCATCCATGCTGTTAAGCCATCAGCTGTCACTCGTTACTGTTATTGATGTGTCTCTTCTGGTTCTCCTCTTCTTTTAATTTGCTGCTCTTATTGGGCTGTTCATTTGGAAACCATATTGCCAAGCCCATTAGAATTTCTGACGAGGAAGATGGGACCCCAAATAAGGACCCTAGGAAGTCCTTTTTGGTAGAGTTCATTAATGATGGTGGGCTCTGTGGTGTAGATGTTAGTTGCTCCGAGGTCTCTCTTGTTTCTTTCTCGGTTCTCAGTTGTTTTCTGATAAAACAAATGCCAAGTAAACAAAGTGACAACACGCCTTTAAAGAGAAGTGAGGTTCCCTTTTTCTGCATTTTAATTTCCTGTACCTCCTGGCAGTTAGAGATAATCGACCAGCACTTTTGTCTCCACACGTCTCCTTTTAGAAAGGAATTAGCTTGCAGGGATGTGGGACCTGACAAAGCAGTTCAGGGCAGGTTTGGTGTCCTAACTCAGGAGGAGATGCAGTCTCCCAACGCCCAGGAAAGTGAAAAGACTGGTCTCTGTGCATCCAAGCCTTTAGGAAGCTGAGTGGAAGGAAGGGGACAACTTCTCACAGTGTGAGGAAAGCAAGGCAGGTATTTTACTCTCATTGAGCAAAGGAACTCAACTTGAAACTTTTGCTAACATTAAATTCTACTCATCTTATAATTGCCTTATCTAGTGGGTGTTCTCATTCTTCCTCAGGTATGCTGGCATTCAAGACCGGTGAGCATGTCCACTGGAAATGTCCTCCCTCCTGGGTTTTACAGGAGAAATCTGGTTCTCCTCATTCTTCTACCTCGCAGGCTTCTCCTTCTCAGTCCTAGAGCAAGCTCCTGGGCACCTTCCTGTTATCTGAACATGGATGGATCCTAGAGCTTCATCCTTCGTCTTCTTCTTTCCTTTCTCCTTGAGTTTTTCCTGGTGATCATATCCTAACCATGGACCTGCTGCTTTGATTTGCTTCTTAAATATAATGACAACAACAACATAGACCAAAACCCTCTTGGAGCAGTTATGTAAGAACGTGGAGTCCCTGTGAGACCTGCCGGCAACTTCTGCAGACCCCCTTTTCCATCTGTCTGGTTCCATCCTGCATGCTCATTAGAACATGGCTGCCGTGGTTACTCTGCCCACTTTGGCTCCAGCCCTTGGCTGCCACTTTCTGTCTGGCCCCTTAGATTTGGGCACTGAAATTTGGCTTGTTTAGCAATGATTGAACCTTGGCTTAACTACGGCATTAAACCCTTTTATTCCACTGCATTCTACACATGGCCACCTGAATGCCCTGCAGATACAGGAAGCTCCACACGACCACAGGGAATCTGTTTGTACACTGTCCCAGGCCAGTAACTCCCGAGTTCTGCTTTTACCCCCACCTGTGCAAACTCTACTTCCTGTCAGTTCTCTCTCCTGAATATACTACTTACTTGTCCCCTGCTAGCTATATCTGTGTTTTTTTATTGCTGCAAAACAAATCACCCCAAATTTAGAAGCTTAAGACAACTCATGTTTATTTATTTTTACTTTTTTATTCTTTTTAAAGAATTTATTTATTTGAGAGAGAGAGAAAGAGAATGCGGGTGGAGGAGAGACAGAAAGAGAGAGAGAAGCAGACTCCCCACTGAGTAGGGAGTCTAACGTGGGGCTCCACCCCAGGACTCTGGGATCATGGCCTGACCCGAAGGCAGTTGCTTAACCGACTGAGCCACCCAGGTGCCCTGACAACTCACAGTTATTATCTCTCTATTTATATGGGTCAGGACTCCAGGCATGCCCCTCATCATGGGACCCTCTCATTGACCTCCCCCTACACCATAACAGAGTAGCTTGTTTCTTCAAGGCCATCAGGAGACTCTCAGTCGACCTCTAAATACTGTTTTAAGGGCTCACCGTGATTAGGTTGGGTTCATCAAGGATCTCCCTTTTGATTAATTCACAACCAATTAGGGACTTCATTCACATCTACACAATTCCTTCCCCTTTGCCGTACCATAAAAGTGAAATCCATTACATCTCCAGGTCCCACCCACATTCAAAGGGAGGGGTTTACTCAGTATTCTGCCTCCACAATGTCTCCTTACCTCCCCCTGAATATTGTAGCCTCTTCCACAGAGGTCTTCCTGCCTCTTCCTCTTGGGTCTGTCTAGCCTCAAATCCACTTCTGTGCTATGAGCATGGTGATCTTTCCAATGGATAAATATGATTGAATCATCATCCAACTCAATTCCTCAGGGATTGGTAAATAAAACAAAACAAACACGCCGCCCCACCCCCCAAAAAGCCCAACCCAACCCAACCAAACCAGGATAAAACAAATTCTTTTATTTGGCATCTATGACCCTTACAATCAAACCCATACCACTTTCCAATGTTGTCCTTTGCTTCTCCCTCCCAGCATCAGATATTGTGCTTTAGGAAGCAAACATGTACCTTCTTCACTCCTCAAAGCCTCTGAATTGTCCATTTCTCTGCATTTTTGACACTTTCTCCTCCTACATGTGCAATGATGGTCTAATAAAATGTGAGTCATCTTCCAAATCGTATCTCCTCAGTGAAGTTTCACAGACTCAGCTGCCTTTTCTAGGCTCCACGGCACTTCCTACACATCTCTACGGGTGTTGCCCTCACCGGAGCTGAAGAAGGAGTCACGTGTTTCAAGACATGTCTATGATCTAGTGGGAGAGACCCCACAAAAATGTGTTCACATTGAGTCTAAGAGACCTGGGAAGAGGAATCCCAGGTTCTGTCTTCTCCCAATTTTCAAGCAGGACTGGTGATACCTGCAGAGCCCACAGCGGGGCTGGTTCGAGGTCTTTCCACGGAGGTCAAAGAGCCTCCTGGGAGGCTTGGATTTGTCTCCTGGCCTCATTCCAATGGGTCTGAGTCCCATGGGTATGTAAGGAAGGCCTGAGAGTGCTACTTCACGACATTCTGTAACATGTCTGTGGGACCCGCAACATGGTAAAACGCGGAGAGGAGAGGGTTGTATCCTTCCACTCTGTCACAGGCTGCTGGCTGGCCTTGCTGCAAGATTTTGGAGGAGGAATAAGGGGTGAGGGTAATTAGAGGTATGAAGGAGCGGCCTGCTCTGCCATGGCCAGAGAAGCAGGAGCCATGAGGGGACTAAGGTTCCCAGAAGAAGAGTGATGACGACAGCTGTGCCTGATGGAAGAGGAGTTGCCCGGGGCCTCCGTGAGAAAGCTGGAGGAAGCCTTACTGGGGGGAGCTTCTGTGAGGAAGCATCTGGACAGTCAAACTGGGGGAACTTTTGTTACATACCGATTCTGATTTTGAATTGTTATTGTTATCATGTTTGTCTCTCCACTAGACAGTATGCTTTTTGAAAAGAGACTCTGACTAACCACTGCTTGGCATACCTGAAATTTAACAAATGCTGGAATGAATGAATGAATGAATGAATGACTCAGTTCATCACACTGAACTGAGTTCTCTTCACTGTTCGGAGTGTGGTACCCATAGAACTTTACAAGCAGTATTCAGTCTTAGGTAAAAGCCTTTGGGAGGTTTGTTGCGTTGTCTATGGCAACGTTTAAAAATTGTCATCCAAAAGTATGTATTCATGCATTCCTGGAGAAAATACTAATTTATACGTGTTTCAGTGATACTTAACATCACTTGCCTGGCAGCTTATCCAACGGAGACTTCCTTTTCTTCTATTCTCTGCAGAGGGCATATTAGGCCACTGGAGGCGTGAGCAGCAGACAGTGTGGTGAGTAGATTTTGAGTGGTTCTGGTTGATTGGAGAACTACTGGCACAGAAAATCTCTAGGGCCCCCTTTCTGCTTCAGATGTCCCTGGCAGCTGTATCAAATCGATCCTATTTGACCATGAAACATGGAGGACTTGGAATCACCAGTCTCTTCCATTCCTACCCACAGTGGAAAACAATAACAGAAAAGCAAAATAGAAAAAGATTTCTCATTCTGGACTTGTGGTTTGGCAAGGTTACAGATGTGAGCAGGAGTTCAGGACTGGATGTACAGAGACATTGGTCAGCAAAATTGTATATGATTAAATGGCTGGCTCCAATGTAATTCCATTAGCCTCATTTTTGTAGAAACAATTAGAAAATTCAAATGCTGTATTTGTAAATTGCATTTGGGACTTAATGGTGGTATTTTCTCCCCAACTGGGATGCTTCTGTGAGTTGCCCTCTAATTCCCATTTATTTTTCCTTTATGCTCGAGCCTAATTCACAGGTGGATCAGAATAAAAGCACTTTGTGCAATCTTTTCACTGTTAAGTTTGCCATCCATTGAGGTCTTGGGGTCCCGATAGGAAGGCACTCTTTTGACTGCTAACGTTAAAAAAGGAGCTCTCAGGAAATGTGGCAAAACAGCTTACATTTAAATATAGCTTTTCTTTTAAATATGTATTTATTTCAGAGATAGTCATCTTGCTATTGATCTGGGCCATTTATTTTTTCATCTTGAACGGAAAGTTCCAGTGGTTATCTTGAAGCAAATCACTGTTATTCCTGATGCACGTTTGTATTAAAATGGCATTATTTTCTAAATCATGTGAATTAGATACCAAGACACAGGAAAATTTATTTACAAAACACAAAATGGAGTAGGGTATTGAATGTAGAATCATCTGCCGCCTTTCCTATTGTATACTCAATAAATAAAGCATTTTTTTGGTCCGTGATGTTATCAGAACTTTCCATGCTTAAAAGAAGTTAATTTTAATTAATTGGTTGATTGATTAATTAACTTTTTTACCGTATTTCTTTGTCAGAAGAACTGAGCTGGTTGTGGGTGTTTATTAGATACTTGTTGATTTCATCTCAGGGATGGGTATTGGTAGTTGCTCTCAACTGGAACCTGGGCTGCTGGATCCCTTCCCCTGACCCAGCCAGGGAAACGTTCCAGAATTTAGGTCCAGTTGGGGTAAACATCATGTGAAATGGCCAAAAGGAAGCAGCAGGTAAAGCCTATATGATTAAGACTGAATCTTACTTGCCAATTGTAGGTCTATAAAGGAATACTCCAGTTAACAAGTATTTTTTGAGAATTCACACCAGATACTGAGGATATACATACTCTCCTCCTTCAGTAATCCAAAATATGCTGAAATTTGCATTCATTTTCACAAGGCTATATGCCATATGGGAATGTAACCCCCTCCCCATACATACATACATCAATGGAAAGAATACGGTCCCTGGAATTGAACAGATAGGGATTCAAATCCTGACTTGGCTATTTATTGTGTTACCTTTGTTAAGTCATTTAATCAACACAAGACCCTTTTTCCTCATTTGCATTATTTAACGAGGGCAATGAGTACCTACCTGGCTGCAGTAGGGGTTAGAAATAATGTGTCAAGTTACCTTGTATGGGGCCTGACCTATATAGAAACTGAATGAGTGATTATAAAATATAAATATGTTCGAAGTGGGGTTTCCCCACATCAGATAGAGGCAGAGCTTAGACCTACATCGTGTGGGATGGCTGATATTGTCAGAGCTGTTTGTCTCCATCACAGGACTTAGTGAACATTTTTGGCAACAGCATTCTTACTAAAGCACCCACACCTCGGCAAGCTGAGCAAGTCCCCCTCACAGGATCCTTTGTGCTTTGAAAGACGAGTAGCTGTGGCTCCTTCAGGCACCAAACATTAATTTATATGTTTTCTCAGAGAATTTGTGCTCTGAATAACCAGAACTTTCTGCACACCGGCCTTGCTGGGGAGAGAGCCACGTGGCCATTCTCTGGGTGGGTGGGCGGGCTGAATCTCACCAAAGGCACGTCTTCCTTGGGAAGGAGCAGAGGACGTTTCTCCAATCCTTTTTGTCAACACAGTGGGAGTTATCTGAATTTCATTTGGGTATTAACTGCTGTGTGAGTTGGGTTTCTCTCTGTTAGAGGAGCGGCTGTTATTGGATTAAAACCACAGTTGTTGGGAAGCACTTAAGACTCCGTGGGGGGATTTCTCTATCAAATAGCAGGGTCAGAGTTTTGTTTCTTCTCTTTTCTAGTAACCCCGCTCACCAGAGATGCCTGTTTTCAAGGTAACTATATCACTTAGTTGGAGACCAAGGAAAGGCAGGATTTCTTTCTTATTACCAAGGTGCCAGACGAGTCGGCTTGGAAATCATCCAAAGCTTGCTTTGGCTCTGGGCTGTAGGACTGGAACCACAGCTTCTTTGGGGATATAGGATTCGGCTGTAGGGGAGAATTTCATAAGCAACAAACTCCAGGTAGAGGTACACATTCTTCTGGGCGGTAAAAAGGCCATCTTATGAATATTAACTTGCTCCCAGATTCTCCCGTGGTTTAGACTCACTGTAAGATTCTATCTTTTTATACAGTCCCTGGCAACCTTGGCATTTACCAGAAAGGTGTTCTCCCTTTAGGTGAAAGCCGGAGGCTGCTGGTGGGGACCCCTGGGACAGGCAGGTTGGTATCTGCCGGCCCACTGGTTTGAGAACCTAAAAGCCGGGGTTCTAACCCCAAACCTCATCGGTCGGGGCTCAGCCAATACGTCTATCTGGGAAAGAGAAATGCATTCGGATGCCTTGAAAGTTTAGCATCTGCTTCTCGTTGGCTCCTGCTGCTTTAGAAAAACATTCGGAAGTTTCTATTGGATTTGGATGAGGCAGAGATGGCATATTTTCCGCATCTCCAGAAGCCTACACCCCACTTGGGGAGCCTCATTTGCATGCGCATCGAAAGCCGTCTGACTGCCGGACTGTACCTTTGAGCAGATCCGATGGGATCCCCACATGCATGTAAATGAAGCTCCCTTAGCCCGAGCCCCGCTCCGAGGAGGCAGAGAGCAGGCTTTTCTTGAAACTTGTTACCGCGACAGTCTCAAACCAGACACTACAATAAGGAATTTTTTCCCTTGCTCGTGTGCGTGGGGGTGTGCATGCCAGGAGGACGCCACGTAACTCGGTTTTCCAGGCCGAGGTAATTTATTTAAACACGGAATCTTTGGGAAAAAAAATGGGAAGGGATACAGGGCTTGATTTTAATCCCTGCTAACACAGAGAAAAGAATGCTCGTGTCACAACTCAGTGGGTGTAAAAATTAAAAAAGGCTGAGACTATTGTTTGAAAACAGGCGAAATAATTAAAATTATTATGGAATAATCACATATCACACAACAACCTCCCACTCTTACGAGCAACAATCCAAAACAGCCCTCCAAAGCGGGCCCAAGGGCAGAGGTTCTGTATATCATTCAAAGACCAT
Source organism: Meles meles (assembly GCF_922984935.1). Classification (NCBI taxonomy): domain Eukaryota; kingdom Metazoa; phylum Chordata; class Mammalia; order Carnivora; family Mustelidae; genus Meles; species Meles meles. Next base: position 32,701,132 of record NC_060070.1, read on the forward strand.
CTGTCGTGCAATTCTAGTAGCGTCTTTGCACTATTCTGAGGGCAGGCTGAAATTTAGTCCTGGCAGTTCTCTTTCCATTTGCTAACAAACAGCAGTGATGGCAGATAAATATGGCAAACAATAGGCGTTTGTAATGAACTGGAAAGGGACGGGGAGTTTTGGAACCTGCACCAGAATCAGAAGTTCTGGGTCCTGGGCTGGGCTCGTGAGACCCCCCCAGAGCCAGTTCTTGCCATGTGGCAGCCCAGACAGACATCTGCGGGCTGAGCGAGGCTTCAGCGCACTCAGCCAACCTAAGGGCCTGATTTAAATAAAGTTCTTTTTTCTTAGAAAAATTAATCATCACAAAGACTCCAAGCTAGGGGTTTTTTCTTGGTTCCAGGAAAAATCAAACACGGCGAATTGTTCTGAAAGCTGACTTTTTAGTTTGCAATCTTATTTATTTATTTATTTATTTGCCAGAGAGAGAGAGAGAGAGAGAGACAGTGAGAGCAGGAACACAAGCAAGGGGAGTGGGAGAGGGAGAAGCAGGCTCCTCACGGAGCAGGAAGCCCTATGCTGGGCTCCATCCCAGGACCCTAGGATCATGACCCAAGCCAAAGGCAGATGCTTAAGGACTGAGCCACACAGATGCCCCTAGTTTGCAGTCTTTACTTTTGCTCAGAGGCTACATCCCCTCCCTCCCCACACCCTCAGTCACGTGTTCTTGTATGCCATCTCATTCTGGGGCTTTACAGAGCCTGCACGAGCATAAGCTTGGTAATTATGCTTGATAAGGTGTTTATTCGCATTGTTTTCAAAGCATAAATGTGCAACTGGATTGTTTGATGTTGAATCAGGGAGGGGAAGATATTACATCCATCTCCAAAACTTATAGTTTTAATTCGCAGATTAGTAATACCTGAGGAACGCTGGATTAAAGCTGCTCTTGTCGGTGCTCGGGGCGGTCGAGAATTCTGACAGAACCGAATCCTCTTTTAAAATCATTTGTTGACCACGTTTCTGGAAATATCTATATACACACAAGCTCACAGGCTTATATACCCAGCTCTCCAGACCTGATTTCCAGCTATCCTCCCTGTCCCCCCAATCTCTCTCACACGCTCACGCGGTCTCTCTCTCTCTCTCTCTCTGTCTCACACACACACACACACACATACACAGAATCCATTAGTCAGAAGACCTCACACTAGGTTCAGGAATGAGCAGGATGTTATTTTCAATAGGCACATAACTGAATCTTTGATGATTTTAATTTCTGGTTGGAGTAATAAAAAGGTTGTTCCCGCTCATCTTGTAAGATTAGCACTTCACGCCAAGGAGGCCACTTAACCTGCTTGGGTGAGGGGCCCTTGTGGATCTCAAAGAGCAAGGTCAGCCTCCACGTGCAATGCGGGCTCCGGGGAGGAGTGGCCTTTGTGTGGTCCGCAGGGCTGGCCATTAACAGGAACGGTGGTGGGGTGGGTGCGGGGAAGTTCAGAGGCAAATTCCAGTCCTCCACTGCTGAAATTAGTAAAAGGCAAGGAGCTGCTTTTCCCTGTCCTGCCCCTGACGTTGGCTCTCACCGACAATTCTGCCAGTGGTGTGCTCAGCTCCCGTGCTAGAGCCCGAATGACAGTCGTGTTGTATCCAAGCCAGTGTTGCTTCCTACCAGTATTTTGCAGCAAACATAGTTTTAAACTCAAAACAACTGAAGTGATTTAAAAGATTCCACTTAGAAGCCTGGCATTTTAGAGCCAGAAGGCACTTGAGGGGATTATTTATACTTTACGAACGAGGCAACCTGAAACAGAAAAGTTAAGTGATTTTTCCCGAAGTCATTCAAAAGAGGACAAGGGCTATATTGGGGGCTTTGCAATCCTAAGTGAGTGTTTTTTTGGGTCACACTCCCCCATCCCTTTAGGTCTGGGGAGTATAGGTCCCTGAATCGTACTGTGCTTGGTGACCTAGGGCGATGTACTAGTGGAATTCATGAGATCATGGGATCGGAAGTCTGAAAGCCCAGCCTTTAGGTAACACATTCCAATATTATCATGGCACAACAGAAAACTGAGGCTTCTCTTTAGTCTCTCTTTGCCAGAGCTTTTTTATGTCTTTTTTTTTTATGTCTTTTTTGATGTCTCCAGTCACTCTGAGTTCATTTTAGTAGATTCATTTACTTATCGGATCCATTTACTTATCTGGCTGTTGGCAAGTAACCACAATTCATGTTACCCAACTCCTAGAATCGTCGTGTCTGCTCCCATCACTCCCGTATTGTTTTTCTTTCTTTCTTTCTCCTACAGAGTGGAGAAAATCCTGCTAGTTTAGCTTACTATGGGATAATTTTGTGACATGTAATTTCTCCCCTAGCCAACGGTGTGCTGGCCCCAGCCTGTAGCAGCTCACGAGAGCTCATTTTTGTCAGGAATTTTGCGTATCAGTTGTTAAATTGCTGACAGGTTTAAATTAACCTTGATGGAGTATTTGCACCAAAGAAATTGGCAAACATAGCAAGTCAGGGCACCCCTTCCCTGGGAGGGCTGGCTGTTCAACCTGCATATCCCTGCTCCTTGCCCCATCTTCTTGTCTTTCCTGAGACCAGTAGGTGAATTGACCCCAGGGCTAGAGTTTGGTACTTCTGCGGGGGAAAGCCCAGTGAGACAAAGAGAGACGACGCTCTAGCAAATCTGTGCGAACCGAACCGTAGCCCGACAGCATTATTGTTTTCATTACTGGGACTAGGAGTGGGACCCAACTGGAGATGGGTAGGAATACTTATTTCTAGATCTTTCTAGAATTGTCTCACTACTGGTATCTAATATGGACACTGTTTCACAATACTTGAAATGTGACTATGTATGTTACCAGAAAGAAGTTTACTCAGGACTCTGAATTCACCACATCTCCATGAGATGTCTGTGGCTTCTTGCTCTGTCCACTTTTAGATGGCCCTGTGTGATGGTGGCTCTCCCAGACAGGAAGGGCCATTAAAATCCAACCACCTCAACCTACACCTATCAAGAGCCCATTATGTCTAAGGGATGGGACTACAGGAGCCCACCTAAACTAACAATATGAGGAAGAACCCCATGTCTTCCACTTTTTTTCAAATCCAAAACAAATTCGTGTACCTTTATTTCTCACACAATGCGGGCTGAACTTGTTGGCCATACATGCACAGGCTTTCGGTGACAATGTTTTTCTCTCCTCTCTCCTCTTCAGAATTTTCACAACAAACTAGAGAGGGAAGATTCTATGCCCTCAGGTCAGAAGAGAGAGGATTCAACAGTGCTGGGTGGCAGCTGGTCAGTCACCAGACAGTTTTAATGTGGAGATGTTCCTAAAAAGAAAGTGGAAAATTCCCATTCTGTCCTGGGAGCTGGCCCATGCTTCCAGGGCAAGTGCAGCCTTCGTCTCTGCCAGACACAAGAGAAAACCAGAATGCATGCGGAAAGCCGATACTGTCAAAAATCAGGCAGGGCACGGGGCTCCTCCAGAACCTCCTGGATGATGAAGTCAGACATTGAGCAGAGAGTTTCAAAATCAATGCCAGGTCAACTACTAAGTCACCCAACCTGGCTAGTATATTTGCCATTCCTTGAAAACCTATTTGTGCATGGTTGGACCTTATTTTATTTCATGATGTTTCCTCTTCTGCCCTCCCATTTCAGTTTGAGTAACTAGAGTCGGTTATTGAGCACTTTTTTTTTTTTTTAAAAGAGATCAAGTGTGAAATTTCTTTCCTTGTCAAAAATAGCGAGAACCCTCACTAGGGGCAGCGTTGCACGAGAAAGCGTAGCACTGGAAAAGAAGAGAACTGGATTTCAGTTCTAGTTGTGTTATGGATGGGCCAGTCCCACCACATTGGGTAAAAGACCAAATCACCTAGAGCCTCAGTTAACTCACCTGTAAGTGAGATTAAAACCCAGATGATCTCTGTATCTGACAGCCTGGTAATTCTTTAATACAACACTTTGGGATCCCCCCTTTTCCCACTACCCACATGTTCTCCATATAACTCGCTTATTTTTACTTCTCCCACACCTCTATTAATATTCTAAATGAAATGCTCTTTATAGCCTCGATTCTCAATGAGTGGTCTCTGGACAAGCAATGGCAGCGTCACTTAGGAACTTACTAGAAACGCAATTCTCAGGCCTGACCCTGGATCCCCAGAATCAGAAACTCCTTCAGGGCAGGCCAGCAACCTGTGTTTTGACGAGCCTTCCAGGCAGTTCTAACAGACTGGAGAGCAGCTGTTTCCAAACTCTTTCAGCTATCTAGACCATAGTTCCCCCTAAACCTAAGCACCTTCATGCTGTAGCCCAGTTTGCAAAAAGCAGACCCGTACCAGTTTGCAGAAATGTAGCGTCCGATATTATTATTAGTAGTAAAAGCAGTAACGACATGTATACAGGTATTTTTATATATATCCGTGTTTTTTTTTTTTTTTTTTTTTTACCTCATTTTCTCATTTGAGCCTTGGAGCTGGCAGCTCTCGGGAGGAGGATGAGAGACTGGTGCTCTGGGTAGGGGTTTAGCAGCTCAACAGCCTCATTTCCATTCGAGGAGAAATGTTTCCCCTGCTCCAAGGCCACATTTCCTGGAGAGGGTGACGGGCAAAAGTCTGCCAGAGCTGCACAGAGATTCCGTTTCTCTCTCAGATTTGGATCAATGATCTTTTCTGGGGAATTGTGGATCTAACAGAACCATAATCCCATATCTCCACCAATGACAGATACTGCCAGGGACATAAGTTTCACACTGAGGTCCCCCAAGTCCATGACCAAACAAGTTACGAGCGTCGATGGAAAAGCTCTCGCGTTCGCAGCTCATGGGCAAGAGGAGCCTGCTGTTTGGGAATTACTTACACTGGAAGTCAGAAGGGGCCTGTAGAGTCGTGTGACATATGGCCCTCGGGCCTCTCACTCCCGTGATTGGCAGGTCACACTCCCTGGTTTTTTGACTAAGGCCCGTCACAGCTGAAAAGACAGCTAGTGAAATGGTTTTCACTTCACTGAGGGCTATGCCACGGGTCACCCAGTGCCGCCAGCCTCACTGTGAAAGGCTGCAGTGTGTCTTGGTTTTAAGGACAACGCTTGGAGTGGTTTCACTCAGCTGGATGTTGCTGCTGGGTGAAACGGCTGCCAAGTGGACTGATGGAAAGGAGAGGAAATACTGTAACCTAACGCATGTTTGCTAAAGCTGAGAAGATGAGGTCTTATTTGTTAACGTGTTTCTGTGCAAGTTAGAATCACAGCTTGGTAGCTGAATGAAATGTGTGTGTCCAAAATAGCTTGTTTGGGACAGGAATTCAGAAAGGAACAACAACAAAAAATCTCATTCACATCCCGATTAAGTACGAAATTTATAAGGGAGATCTCGAAGATCAAGAGTGTCTTTCAGAGGATACATTTGATGTGATTTGAAAGACTCGGAAATACATTTGTTGGCAAACCTCTGCAGAATTTGTCTGGCTTGAACACATCACCCAAGAGCATATATCAATCAATGCAAATATGTATTTAATTGTCCTTAAAATGAAATCATGCAGCATTCAAAAATGAATAAAGGCATATCCTTGGGATTGTTCCTTGGTGACATCTCTTGGTGTGTGTGTGTGGGAGAAACAGAGACAGAGAAGGCCTCATTCTCATCAGTGATGGTCTCCTACCATCCAGGAGATGGTCTGGTCTCTGTGTGCATTTTTCTTAAGTGATACCTCCCTTCCCTTTTTCTGTTTTTCTTTTCTTTTTCTTTCTTTATTAAAAAAATTATCTTAAATGGGTGTTCAAATTCACTATGGGGTATGATTAAGAAAACAGAAAATCGAATCACCTCACATTGGTGAAACATACCTTTAAAGGTATTTAAAAAAAAATCTAAAATCACGTAATATAAGCACCTAGCTTTCATATCTTCATTTCATCCTATTTCAGAAGGCACACTGATTCTGAGCATCGCTCTTGGTGCAGCTGTTGAGATCAGGAGATAACTGCACAATTCTCCCATCACAGGAAGGAAGGTTCAGGGGATGGTTAAAGAGCAAATTTGCCCAAGAAAAGTGTATATTCTATCAAAGCACAATAATTCTACGGAAATGAGGATCTCTCCCTTTATCTTGCCTTGTCTGTGTTTTAAACACTTTTAATTCTTACTTACTTACTTACTTTAATTTTTCTTTCCTATGATCCCTGATAGAAGAAAATGAAGATTTGACATCCATATTTTAAGCTGTCTGGGTGAGTTGATTGTATATGTCATAGTTAAGGACTGAACATGGGCTAATGTCCTCCTGGTAAAAACCGAATAGCGAGTTAATTAAAGAGCGCATTTTACTGTATGTAATCAAAGTCAGTTATTACTTCAGTGAAAACAATTAACTTGAATTTTCATAAATAGGTTTAAATTTAATTCTTACTGTGTTTACTAGTGGGATCCAGGCTCAGCATTTTCTTCTCCTGAGATTTCTTTTCTTTTAACTGAAGTAGAATTGACATAGTGAGACATTGTTTCAAACTGAAAGTAACAAATATCCTCCTTCATAATAGAAGTTTAACCCAAATCTACAATTTGTGTGTGGATGTAATTATCTAGTGGTTTTACATATGCAGGATTGTCTGGTGATACCTGAGCACTCATAGGGATTCTCACCGTCTGATCCGGCCCCCTCCTTTCAGTTGAATGGGTGGTCTTTGTTCACAACGTGCTCTGCTTGCTGTCTGTCTACCTGGTCTATTCGTGGCTGTTTTCCCTGGTGTTTGTTCTAAGCTACATTTTCTCAGGCTCTTGGTTTTGGCTGTGTTTGTGTGTAAGCTCAAATGACCACAAAGTTAAAAATCCTTCCATCAAGTAAACAAATGCCCCAGGTGGGCTTACTCTATAAGTTGATTTCTTTAATAAACTAACGTCTATCAAAGTAGTTGTACACGTGGATACGGACTGACGGCAGGAATGGGAGGGAAGATGTGTCTGTACTCCTAAGAGATATATCTCACCTTGATCTTGAGTTCAAAAATCATTCCAGTCGTGGTTTGCTTTTTCCCTCAGCCACAAGACCATTGGTGTTCCAAAAGTGGACAGGCTAGGGTAGGTAGAGAATTCCGTTATCTGCCTCCTCGGTTTTTGTCCAATTAGCAACAAGGCCATTTTGCCCATTTCTCTTGCAGAGTTCACAGGGAAGAGTGGGTGTTCACTTTGAAGGGTCTTAGAGAGTTGTGTAGACTCTCTAGTTTTTTTTCCCCCCCACACTTCAGTTCTTTCACACTCTGAGGACATCTTTAATTCCGAATTGCTAAGCAAACCGGGATAAGGTGAACAGCTTTGGTCCAGTGGGTAGCGTTAAATAAAAATTATTAGCAGTTCCTGACTTGTGTTGACTTCAAATATTAAAAGCTCTATAAGCTTTTACTTTCAGGTTATATTTCACCACTCTATCCTTTTTTTTTTTTTTTTTTTTTTTGGTGAATAGTGTGTTAGTCTTCCCCATTCTGACCTAGTTCCTGAGATAGCTAATGATGTCTTTTTTTTCCCCCTTTGAAAGATCTTTTTGAAGAACAGTATATAAATATGTGTCTTAAAATATTTTTCTTACTACAGAGTTCAAGTGTATTGTAGAAAATATAGATTAGCAAAAAGAAAATGATAAAAATCACCTTTAATTTCACTGTCTACAGATAAGTATTCTTAATATTTTGAGGGATTTACTTCTAGATATTTTCCCCTATGCATATATATATATATATATATATATATATATATATACACACACACACACACACACACACACATATATATATATATATATGAAATGTGATTTCCTTATCAGGGCTTAAGGGGTTAAAAGGGAAAGAGAGGATTATTTCACTTCTTGCTTACATTTTCAGCTCCCTCAAGGTCCCCTCTTTAACAGACTGTCTCTGGAGTGATTCAGGATGCTGAAGCTGTTGATCACTGAATAAATCTTCCCTGACTCTGAAAATGTTACAGTATTATGCAGCACACACAACGCAGGTTGCAGCTGAGGTGCTCTGTGGCCAGAGATGATCTCTGGGTAAAGAAACTGCCTGGAATTACCCAGGGGAGTTTGCATTTCCGTAGCGAAAGAGTGAGTGCAGAAATGGAATTGAGTGACTTGCTCAACATTTTGGCCATAGAAACACTATGCACAGGCTGAGGGAGCCAAAGATCAGAAGAAACCTCAGTATCTTTTGGTTCAAGGGAGAGAAGGACACCCTATAAATGTCACTCATTAGAGAGTTCCAGAAATGGGCCATTTCAAATACATCACCAAGCGGCCTGCAGGATGGAATGTCCTGGAAGCCTCCTTTCTCTTGGAGCCACTCTGAGCAAGGAAGCCATGTAGCATGAGGTAACGTCTGCTTCAGGGAGCTGCAGAGGTTTTAGATGTTGGCCTGTCCTCTGTGTTGATATTGGGATGCGGGTGGGGGAGGGATCCTTCAAAACAGATTCTCCCAGAGGTCTGGTCCCTCAGCACCTGGACAGTGAGAAATCAGTTTTGCACTTGGTTTTAAAGGAATATTTTAGTGCCATTCTGACCATCAGAATCGTTTCTGAAACATAGCCCTCCACGCTGTGAGCTACTTATCTTACTTAATGCTGTGTTTCCGGGGCTGAGGCAAGCACTCGAAAAGTCTTAGATGTCCGGGGAAGATTTAGTGAATGAAATGAACGAATGTGGGTAGTAAACAGTGACTTAGGATTAGCTGCCATGTATGATGGGCTTCTGTGTACCATTTCTACTTCATCGTAGCAGCAAATGTAAACCGTTATGATAACAGAAGCGTGCTGTCATCCACACAGGTGGCAAATGGTCAGCCTCAATTTAGTACACAGATGTGTCTTGCAGGGGTGCAAGGTAGGGAAGGGGTGGCAGAAGCGGCTAATAGTTAAAATATATCCTTAGGGGCAACTGGGTGGCTCAGCCAGTTGATTTTGACTTTGGCTAGTGTCGCGATCTTGGGGTCGTGGGATCGAGCCCTGCAACGGACTCTGGGCTGGATGTATAGCCTGCTTAGGATTCTCTCTCCCTTTCCCTCTGCTCTGCCCCCTTCTTCCACCTCCCCCCCTACTCCACCTTGAGCAGGAGTATCCTCTCTCTCTTTTAAAAGAAATAAATAAAAATAAAATAGCTTAAAAAACATTTTCAGAGTAAATGCCTTTGGATAGAACACACACTTGTATACACACTTACTTCTGTTAAAAGACATCGTCCTATATACAAATTTACTTGCCTTGCTTGTGAAGGCACTTGGGCTTGAGGCCCTTGGTGTGATGCAAAGCTTTCCTATGTAACAAATGTATTGACTCTAACTCTCTGGGGGGAGAGGGGAAATTTATACTTTCAAACAGCTCTCCGGATCATTTGGATATAGGTGGCTTGTACAAGGCTTTCGGGAGTCAGTGGTATAGAGAAAGGGGTAATGTGACTTTTCTATTTTTCTATAATTTATGTGAACCATTTAGTCTTAATGTCCAATTACTATGCAAGGCCATAACAATTACCACATGTATGTTGTTAAATGTGTGCCTGATTAACTTTATTACAGGTTTATCTGAAATAGCAGTAACTGTACCTACATGGGGTCTCAGTCTTCAGAGATTTTATGAGCAGAATATAAGAAACATTAATAGGAGCACGATTTAGGGCCAAACTTCAGCATTATGGCCTTAATAAGTTGTTACATGTATTGTCTATCTGTGTAGAAAGTTAAGTTGTAAATAGTTTGTCAGCATTTTTTAAAGTCATTTTTTTTGATCTGGTAGAATATTGTTTTCTCTTTCATGATACCTGGATTTTCATTTCCCTTTTGATAAATTTGGGGGAAAGGAAAAAGATCATCTAAACCTATGCAAAACAAGCAAAACTCTGTGTCCTGATGGTAGACCTGGATTTCTAGAATATTATTCTAATCTCAGGACATACCCTGGTGCCTGTCGACCAGCCTGATGATTATCAGGTATGGCAAGAAAACTTGAACAAGAATCCATATTGAATTCAAAGATCCATTCCAGGGAAAGAATTTTGTTGAGGGCAGACTCTACAAATGACTAATGTGCCCCTCATTCTACCACAGACCTTTACCACACCAGAAATTGCTGGACTCCCCTTGTTTATAGCACACACAACACCAGATATGAACCTTTCTGACAATGGTCTTGAAGTCAAATTTTCGCAAGTCACTGCCATCTTGTTTCATTCCAGAAAAAAAAAAAAAAAAAAAAAGAGGGAGAGAGAGAGAGAGAGAGAGGCAAGCAGAAAGGTTAGTATAGATAAAATAAGTATATCATGAAGCAAAGTTTTTGAGCAGATTCATTGCTTTAAGGAACTAATGAGATTGGCAGCGAGTGGATGGGAAAGGTGTTGTCCCAAGTGCCACAGGGGATAGAACAATGACTTGGCCCTCACCTTAAAGAGTCCACAATTAGTCAGGCTTCCCCTAAGTCCAAATTCCACCTGGTTATCAGCAGGAATCGCTTCCTGAGTCACCCAGCCACTCATCGATGCTAAGTTCTTTAGGTTCAGCGAGAGCCTGAGCTCTGACAGAAAGAAATACGTCCTAGTCTTGCTTCCCTTTCACCATGAGTATCCTCAGTGGGGCAGAGATGCCTGAGCGAAGTGCTCGGGTGCACCAGCCTTCACACTATCTTCTGGTATCACCCTGGGCATGTTGTTGCCCCCTCTTTGGTTTCTACAGGTGATTAAGCAGGATAATGGTGTATCCAGGTCGCCATTTTGCTTTGAGGATTAAGAGAGCTGTGTGTGGACAGTGCCAGTGGCATGGCGAGGTGCACTGGTGGTGGTTTTTCCCCCTTGGCTAGGGGCTGTGGAGCTGGCTCAAGGTCGTCCAGATGCCGGACAGGACGTTCCACATCTTGTGCCCACGCAGAGGGACCAGCTCTCCTTTCCAGGGAGGGGATTCTCTGCAAATCCACCCTCTCCTCTCCCCAGGTGTAACTGGACATTTCTCCACAAGCAGGACTGCGAATTTGGATCTGGGGCTCCATCTTACCGGAAACACACTTCTGGCCTTCCACAGTTCTGTGCCTCACTAAGGGCTACTATGGAGGCATGGCACAAAAGGGTGCTCAGAAGGTGCCGCTTTGGGGGGCCCACACAGGGAGAAGGAGAGTCAGGAGTCCTAGAAATCAGAAACCCCTGGGGGTCTGAGTTTAGGAGGTGATTTTGGTTCTCTTAACATCCTGCAGTTGTCTACAGCAGTGACTTGAAGGGGAAAAGCTGGTCAGTCAGAGATATTTGACTGCAGTGGGACTGTCTTTTGAAGGCCTGCTTTTTCCTCCCCCGCCCTCCTCTTCCCTCCTCCACATTCCACACTCCCCCTGCCATGGCCCTACTTAATGGTTTAACTTAATGGTTTATTCAGCTCCATAAAGGGTGTGTCCCGATGCCACCTGTCCACATTTGGTCTTGCTCTTTGGCTAATTCTGTAACACTTGGCCCTACCGTTGACTGGGCGGGACTCTGTACATTTTCTCTTAACTATTTCACACATTTATTTCTTGTCTCTTCTAAGAGATTGGAAGCTTCTGCAGGGCAGGGAAGAATTTTCCATTTCTTTGTCATTTTTCTGAGCCTAGTCTGAGGCCTTGTGCACGCTGGCAGGTGTGGCAATAGATTCTAGTTGAATCAAGAAGCGCTCATGTTTCTAAAAGGCCACTGGGGTCTTCAGTGAATTTTTATAAGAACGGCTTGCGGCACCTGGGTGCCTCAGTCGGCTGGGTGTCCGACTCGACTCTTGATTTCAGTTCAGGTCATGACCTCAGGGTTGTGATATGGAGCCTTGTGTTTGACTTTGTGCTGGGCATGGATCCTGCTTAAGATTCTCTCTCTTAATACAAATCAAAACCACAGTGAGATACCACCTCACAGCAGTCAGAATGGCTAAAATTAACAAGTCAGTAAACAACAGATGCTGGTGAAGATGTGGAGAAAGGGGAACCCTCCTACACTGTTGGTGGAAATGCAAGTTTGTGCAGACACTTTGGAAAACAGCATGGATGTTCCTCAAAAAGTTGAAAATAGAGCTACCCTACAACCCAGCAATTGGACTACTGGGTATTTACTGTAAAGATACAAATGTAGTGATCCGAAGGGACACATGCACTTGAATGTTTGTAGCAGCAATGTCCATAGTAGTCAAACTATGGAAATAACCTAGATGTCTATCAACAGATGAATGGATAAAGAAGATATGGTGTATATATACAATGGAATACTATGCAGCCATCAAAAGAAATGAAATCTTGCCATTTGCGATGACATGGATGGAACTAGAGGGTATTATGCTCAGCGAAATAAGTCAATCAGAGAAAGACAACTATCATATGATCTCCCTGATATGAAGAATTTGAGAGACAGGGCGGGGGGTTGTTGGGGGAAGGGAGGGAAAAAATGAAACAAGATGGGGTCAGGAGGGAGACAAACCATAAGAAACTCTTAATCTCATGAAACAAACTGAGGGTTGCTGGGGGGTAGTGTGGGTAGGGATAGGGTGTCTGGGTTATGGACATTGGGGAGGGTATGTGCTATGGTGAGTGCTGTGAACTGTGTAAGCCTGATGATTCACAGACCTGTACCCTGGGGCAAATAATACATTATATGTCAAAAAAAAAAAAAAAAGATTCTCTCTCTCCCTCTCCCTTTGTCCCTCTCCCAACTCTCGTGCTCTCTCTCTCTCTCAAGAAAAAAAAAAAAAGGTTTAGAAAAATGTTAAAAGAAAGGAAAGTCTTATAAAGTCTAGAATCTATCACTGAGAGGGGATGTTTGTGAACTCTCTTGGTTGCTTTAATTTAATGCAGGACATTCCACACAGTTGGATCTTCCCTCAGCAAAGCCTGGAATGATGGCGAGCACGCCAGACCAGAGGTTATCCTTGCTCTTGATTCTGAGAAACAGGGTAACTTCTTAGACAATTCACTTGAGCACTGGCTGCTTCTGTTTCCTCACCTGTGAAATGAAGGCTGTTAGAATAAACTCGAAGTTTCTGGTATTGTCTGAGATTTTACCATCTTTGAGTGTTGTAAGGTTATAATCACAACTGCTTACTTAGGTAGTCCCCTAGCTCTCTGGGAAGATGTAGCAGTTGGATTATTCATCCTGTTCAAAAACTGCATTTCCAATGAATAATTTCTATTGTTGTTGCTTATTTTTGATAAAATTACAAAAATATGGTCTGATAAGTTGAGTGCTTGGGTCAATGAAGGTTTTCCCCAAGTTGAGGATGCAAAAAAGGTAGATTTTAAAAATCAAGAATAACTTTCCAGTAATTTTTATGAAAATTATTTCATAGCATTTTTGTAATTTATGCTTTAAAAATTTTGACTTAAATTAAAAAAACTCAGTGCTATAAAGCTGTAAAAGGTAGAGAGATTAAAAAAGAATCTAATATCTAGAACAAATATATTTTTTCTGGTAAAATTATAGACAGTATTATGAATGTTCTGCCTGATTAACTTCTGATTACAACATTCTAATTGGAAAAGTCCTTCAGGTAAAACAGGACAAGCTGTAGTATAATAGGCTGAGAAGCATGGCTTCATGGACACAGTCAGGCATCAAGTATTTAAGCATGCTCCTGGGGTGTTGAGTTCTGGGCTGGAGACTCAGAGGGAGACAATGAGAATTTGGTACATTCTCTCCTTAAAACATAAGACTTGTTTTTTCTATATAGTTTTATAATGTTTACAGTTATATTTACTTACTTCTATCTCTATCAACTGAGTAAATAAACCCATCCAATCAACCTCTTTTTATTTTACCTTATTTTATTTTTTTAGAGATACAGAGAGGGCGCACGGGAGGGAGAGTTGGATGGGGGAGGGGCAGAGGGACAGGGAGGGAGAGAATCTTAAGTAGGCTCTATGCCCAGCACAGAGCCCAATGTAGGCTTCATCTCACAACCCTGAGATCATGACCTGACCTGAAATCAAGAGCTGGACGCTTAACTGACTGAGCCACCCAGGCATCCACAAGCTCTTATTTTAAAAAGCAAAACGTAAAATAGTAGGCTTGCAATTTCTTTTCCAAAATAATGCATTGGCTGTCTGCATTTGAACCCTGTGATTGTCATTGTGGTAACTGCTGGCCTGCATGGATTTTATTTTCTTAGCTGAAAACAACCCAACATTTGCCCAAAGACAACGTCTTTGACTTATGGATACAGATTCCCTTAAAAACCAATCAGAAGGAAAATACAGAAGACACAGAAAAAATACAAACAAATTATTCTGATTTCTTTGAGTCCCCAGTTGCAGGCCCATCTCAACGTTTTGTAGTTATGGATACAGTCTGCTTCGTTCCAAAAAGGACTTAAGGCGACTCTATGTTCCCTATTTTTATTTCTCACGTGGAACTAATTTTGAACGAATCAACCAGATAGTACAAAGTGGGTCCTATGTTGAAAATGTGGCAAGCACCCAAATGTCACTGAGAAATGAGAAGGTGCTGAAAAGCTTTCTGAAGCTCGAATATTTTCCCCCATTGACCTCCCCATTATCAGATTTCATTAGAATCACTTCTTAGGAATCTTCTGTAGACAGGCATTTTAACTGGGTTAAGATGTTACCTGGGAGAGGTGCCAAATAAACTAATCTGTGTTAATGTGTTATATATCTGATTAATTCATGGTTGCAAACACAGTGCCTCAGGGGCCAGGCCGGTAGCTCAAGGGAGGGCCGGTGACTGCGGGTGGTGGGTGGGAGGTGGGGGGGTGAGGTGAGCGGAGAGCTGGCCCCGAGTGGTGAGATCCAGGCTCCTCTTTGGGCCAGCTGCTGCTCAGACCCTGTGAGTGTGTGACATCGGGCTCCAGGCAGCTGGTTTGCCTTCTTTTTAAAAGGATTGCTACCTGGAGTATCCTGATTTTTAAATGTTGATAATTCAGCCTTTTTGAAAACGCCGCACGCTCTTAAAAAAAAAATCTCTCTGACCACCCTGACTTGGCCTCTGGATTCGTGCATTAGTTGCATTGGATCCTAGTGGCCGTTCTGGGAGCAGGTGGCCGTTCTGGATGTCCTGCCGGAGGGCTGGAGTGGAGGACAGGCCTGGGGGCGTGGGACAGGGCCCCTGGGGCAGGGGCTCGGGTCCTACCCACCGGACTGGAGGCAGGTCCAAAAGAGGATGAGGGGCAGAGGAAGGCTGGACGGGGGCCACAGCCTCATTTATTCTGGCTGGGATGAGACCCTGAATGACTCGGAGGCTTCTGTCAGCTTCGCCAAATGACACTCGCTTTCCTTTGATGTGGAAGCTGCTCTTGTTTGCTTTTCTCTGGTTCTCAAGGTACTCCTGAGCGGAGCAGATATCGGGGTCCTGCCCTATCAGTGAGCAAACAAATCCCCAGTGAGACTCGCTGGCTGCTTCTCAGCCAGAGGATTAGCGATGATTTCAAGAAGCGGGAGGACACTTCGCAGAGTGCCTTCTTGGCGCTGGAGTCAGCCCACAGCCGGCCTTCAGGAGAAAAGCAATCCTTTAATTCAGGACCCAAACTGTAATTTTTCAAACAGCTCCCAAGAGTCGGCCATGGCAGTCGGGCACTCCTGACAAGGAGGCACCGTCTACGCCAGGTTCCCTGTGAGAGATCCTCCCTGTGCCACAGGCGCGTGCTTTCCTGCGGGACCAGGGCACTCCAGCGGGTGGCCTTGACAAGTGGGACTCTCACACAGAGGCTGCTGGTGGTGGGAGGGAGATTTGCGGATGACTGCGGAGGGGGTACAAGGAGGGCAAGACTTTCTGAGTAAGATCAGCGTTTGCTAAGTGGACTGGTTTTCCAGTCTGTGGAAATGCGGCACCTGGAAACGTCCGGCTCGCCCCGCTTTCCCTTCCCGAGCTGGTCGTCAGGGGGCGCTCTCTGCTTGCCGACGATCCGGAGAGGGCTGCGATCCCCAGGCGTCTGACATGTTCAGAGAACTCACAGACCTC
The DNA here is from genome assembly GCF_922984935.1 of Meles meles. Taxonomy (NCBI): domain Eukaryota; kingdom Metazoa; phylum Chordata; class Mammalia; order Carnivora; family Mustelidae; genus Meles; species Meles meles. Next base: position 32,717,069 of record NC_060070.1, read on the forward strand.
ATTTCACATTCTTTTCCACGCTTGCCTTTGTCCTGCAGCAACAAGTGATCGCTTTCAGGGTACGATTTCAGGGATGGACATGAGAAGGCACTGGGGCTGAAAAAAGCGAAGTGGTTGGCGCCGATTTGGGCATTTTGGAACAAGAGGAATTTCTGTTGGAAAAGTAGCATGTGTGAATGTGAGGGGCGGGAGGAGAGAGGAGGGAGGGGGAGGAGAAACCGAGAGGAAGAAAAAATTCTCGGTTCCTTAGGAGATGGACTCTGTCTCTGTGACTTTAGCGAGTCTCACAAGGACGGTGCGGTGCTGTTTTGCTCTCCTCGGGACCGCTGCCTTTCCTTGTCGTAGACGCTGGTTAGAGCCCTGGGTTAGTCATCATGCTGCAGCTGACCAGCTAACCAATAGATCAGGTGGAATTAACTCAAGAACAATCAGGGAGGTTAAAGCATTGCTTGATTGCCTGACAGGTACGTGGTCGGAGAGACTGCATCCACGGCCGAGGTTTGACGTGGTCCCTTCGTTTTGTGCTTCTGGCTTCAGTGTATTGATTTAATCCTCAGTCCAGACGAAGATCTGGAAATACAAGCAGGATCTGTAAGTGGTCTGCAGCTGCACACACGCGGAAAACCCTGCGTGTTGCCTCTGTAATCAGGAGGAATCTATACTCTGACATTCTCTCCCAGGCCCCCTTCTTCCTCCTCCTCATCTCCCTGTGCCTGTCATGGACTAGCAGCTCTTTATTTTCCTTCTTATGAGTCAGGAAGGAATGGAAGACAGAATGAATAAAGGAGGTCGACTGTGTTAATTTACCAGCTGTTTGGTTAAGCAAACAAAAATCTTTGGCCAAAATGAAACACAGATTTTTTTTTTTTTTTTTTTTTTTTTTTTTTTTTTTTTTTTTACAGAACTTGATGACTGGATAATGCCAGGCATTCACTAATACCTAGATGTGTATTTTCTAAATAGCAACATCAGAAAAACGTCCCAGGCATTGAGGTGGGTGATAATATTCCTTTAGAATACGGAGGAGAAGTGGAAGTCATTTCAAAGGGCTTTAATTGCCACAGAGTGATTCTCTTTCCCACTTAACTTTTTCTGCTTCCAGGTCTCCTTTACACAGCATGTCTAAGGCGTGATTTAGCTTTTTGGAAGCAACTGATGGCATAAATCTGGCCAGACAGGGAGGGTGCTAGGGAGCTGGCAGGACACTCTGCCGGCCACTGTGCCCCAATGTCACTCGAAACACTCCAGAATGAAGCCGGCGGGGACTGCCGGGTACCCTCACCGACGCAGACAGATAGATAAGGAAAGGAGAAAATGTCGCTTCCTGTGTTTAACTTAGAGAGGCACAGTTCAGGCGTGGTTTTGTCCCCGACAGGTGCACTGTTAGAAAGGCCTTGGGCACTGTCCCTCCTGTCTGGGGCCTTAGGAATCTGGCCTGTCCTCGGCCTGCATGTCTTGGCCTCCTCCCCTCTGACCTACTGCATCAGAACAAGGAAATGTTTGTCTCGAAGAGTATCCTGGGTGATCCTTTGCACGGTCAAATTTGGGAACCCCTGCTCTTAGGACTCTGGGGACTCTGTTCTGCTAGGTTAGCCCAAGGAGGGGAGGGTGCGGTCCAACATTTATTCAGTGACTTGTATGTGCCAGGTGAGGCTCCCTGGCCCTCTGTATCCTCATAGTATCCTTATAGTGAGAGTACTACCAGGCACGGTACAGAAACACAGAGAGGTCAAGCGAATTGTTCAAGGTCACACAGCAGGTTAGAGGTGGAACCTACCCTTGACTTGAAAGTGAGTGTTCTTTTCACTAAACCATGAAATGCAGAAGATTTTTAATTTCCTTGTCAAAGAATCCCCAGACATCACTCGTTATAACCAGGCATGAAAAGAGTTTAATTCCCGTTTCTTTACATTTGTTCAGGCTCCTCTCAACCTCCTGAGAGGGAAGTCCTGACACCTGCTTGCTGCAGAACAAATCCAAGCTGCCCCTGACAGTCCAGTCCAGCCTAGAGCAGCGGGCTCTGTCCTCCGGGCCGCGCTGGCAGCTTCGGGGGAAAGGAATCACTCGCGCCACACGCCTTAAATTCCGTCTTCTGGTAGCCAGTATGATGTAGTGTGTCATAACAGTCTTTGGTTTTCCATCATTTGCTGAAATAGAAATGAAGCCTTTCCTTAGGTGAATTTTAGGTCGGACTACTCTGTTGTAGGTTTGGCAGGATTCATCATTTTTCAGAAGATTCTCATTTACAAAAGAAAAGCTCCCTTTGAAAAGGGGTTTTCCCATGAGAATCTGTTGCCAGTCAAGGACCTGACCTCTTATTTTTTGAGGAAACTGATTTTAGAGCAACTCAGAAATAGTCCTTCCTGAAACCTCAGCCTGTCTTTTAGACCCCAAGCAGAAGCAGCACGATTCCGTGAAAGGATGATAGGCTCCGGAGGGAGACAGAAGCAAGCTATCGAGCTATGTGGTCTCTTGTTTCCTCAACCATTAAATGGTGATAATAAAACCAACCTCATGGGGAGGTTGCACGGATTACATGAGATAAAGGGTGTGAAGGGCCAGTCCCAGCATCTGGTGTGTACAAGGAGTCATGTGTCACTTCCTTCCCTTTTTTGGTGGGGGGTGCGGGGGTGGCAGAAGAGAGAGGGAGTGGCCATGGGCCGGCAGCCCACAGCGAGTGGACGTTGGGACCAAACACCAGCACACAGGGAGGGTCCTATTGAAGGGGACCAGCTGACAGAGCCCGAAGGCTAAGGATTTTGTCCTCATAAGATGTGAATTAGGCACCTCACTACCTCGCCAGGCAGAGCCTGGTTTGGCCCCTTGTGTGTTCTGTGCTTTTTGGGAAAGGTACTGTCTCTGTTTCTTCCTCTGTAAAAGTGGACATAATAATGGTACCTTGCGTAAGGATTAAAAGTGGTAGTGCTTCCACGGTGCCCGGCATATAGTAGGTGCTCAAGAAATGCTATTTCATACCTTCCCGTACTAGGAAATGTCTGTTTTTATTATTGACATTGTGCAGTTAGGAAAGCTGCCTTAACTTGCTGAGAGGCTCTCTCTCTCTCTCCCTGGGGTGTGCAAAGTTAAGTAGGGTTCAAAAGCCTCATTCCCGTGTTTGGAGGAGGAAGAGTGTGAGGAAGAAGAGGAGGAAGAGTGTGAAGAAGAGTGTGAGGAAGAAAGTTCCAGGATCACAGGTTGAACAATGGACTACATTCTGCCAAGTTTGTTGTTATTGCCGTGAAGGCCACGTTTGTTTCCATGTCTATAAAAGTCATAGCCTTCTCATCTTTGATTTTTCCTTTTTCACACCTGCCCTAACAAGATTCAAATTTCTCTCCGGCCAGGCAGTGGCACCCAGCAATGGCAGAGTGTCTTATTTTATTAATGTCACCCTTCTGGTGACAATATCTAGGACAGGTACACACACGTGAATGCTCATTGGTTGGAAGGTCCTGCAGAATCATGGACACCACAACGTCTTGAGGGACCAAGATCCTGAGGGGAGGGGAAGTCCAGAAAGTTGCACTTGACATTTAATGTCAGGTATTTGCTTACTGCAAAATGGTGAACAGGAGGCTAAGAGGATGAGCAGAAAGGGCAGATTGAGAGCGGAGGGAAACACAACGACAGGCAGTCTCGCGCAGGTGGACATAGTTCGGGTTCAGGACCCACCAGGAGGGGGAGATCTAATAAACACCCCAGGGCTTCAGCGGGGTTCCCTAAAGCTAATCTTCTTTCTCCCTGGTGCTCTTGCTTTCACCATTCAAACTGGTGATGGACATCTATTTGTCTAGTCCAATGGAAAGAAACGCTAGGTTTTTATGCAGCTTCGATAACTAAGTGAAAGTCTAGATTGAGTTGCCAGCCGCCTGGATATTTCTCTTGGTGAAGAGACACTAAAAACATTTTTAGTTAAATCAAAGGGCAGTGGTAAGATAACGTACAAGAGTGTGTTTTTTTCAAACTGCGCTGAATGTCTTAGACTGAATGCTTCCAGGATGCTGTCTATTGGATGCTTGATATCTGTGCTCGGATACTGACGTAAGACACATATGACCATAATTGGAAATTTCCAAATGTAAAATGGCTTGAGAATCCCCATGTTGAAGTGTATACAGCTTAAGATAGCATGCAGTTTTGTTTTATTGATTTTCTTTTATGCATGAAAATTTGTCAGGATAGTGCATGCCTGCCATCAATAACCTCTTTATTGGTTGGAGATGGGGGGCGGTTTTGAGAACAGGATGTGTTGAGTCAGGTCGAGCAGAGGCAGAGGAAACGGGTAAAATGGGCTTGTGCATCTCTGGGGAATTTCCTCCAGTTGGAGAATCTCTTCAAAGGAAGGAAGATAGGAAGTTGCAGTGCTCACTTGAAGGCTTAAACTTTTCTTTTTTTTTTTTAAAGATTTTATTATTTTGATAGAGAGAGAGATCACAACTAGGCAGAGAGGCAGGCAGAGAGAGAGGAAGGGAAGCAGGCTCCCTGCTGAGCAGGGAACCCAATGCAGGACTCAATCCCCGGACCCTGGGTTCATGACCTGAGCCGAAGGCAGAGGCTTAACCCACTGAGCCACCCAGGCACCCCAAGGCTTAAACTTTTCTAAAAAATCTTTTTATTTGGAAATAAAATTCTTTCAAGAACACTTGAAAGAATTAGAATAATACAAAAAAAACCAACGCGGTCTTCACTGGTATTTACCCATTGTTAACATTTTACCCCATTCACTGTCTTCTTTGTGCTCTCTTTTTACGTGTGCATGCATTTGTGCTCTGTAATATGATATATGTAAATGTGTGTATACTCAGACTATTTTTTTTCTCAGCCATTGAAGGGTAATTTACATATATTATGGTCCTTTATCACTAAATACTTTTGCGTGTATTCTTAGCACAAGGATATTTTCTTACATAATCACAGGACAACTATCAGCTTCAGGAAATTTAACATTGATACAAGCTAGTGCTTATACTTTAATTTGATTCATTGGCCCAATTGTAGCCTTGATAGCATTTTCCCCCTCAGAATAGGATCCAGTGTAGGGAGAGATAGTACAATGAGTTGTTGTATCTCTTTAGCCTCCCTTTAAAATATATCCAAAGCCTTATTTATTTATTTTTTTCTTTTCTGACATTGGCATTTTTAAAGAAGGCAGGCCCTCCCCTATCTTTCCTCGATAGAACATTTCTCATGTGGTCAGAGGTTACCTTCATGGTGTGTTGATTCAGGCTCTGCATTCCAGGCTGGAATGGCCCCTAGATGATGTTGGGGGCACATCCAGAAGCAAACCATGACATCTCCCCTCGCTGGCGATGTTCATTTCGAGCACTCAGTCAAGATATCACCTGGCTTCTCCATTCATGTAACTACTGAATTTCTCTTGCAACTAATAAGTGGTCTGTGGGTAAGCTCTTTGAAGCCACACAAACATCTTGTCCCACATGGAAGTTTCCCCTAGATTTAGCTTCTGGGGATGATCTTGCCTGACCTGATCTCCAGCTTAATGGTGTTGGGCAGGGTTTTTAATGGTAAATACTAGGCACTTAAAACGTCATTAAGTTTTAGAATGTGTGTACTTGATAGCCAATGGTAGCTTTGAAAGTGAAAAGTCCCTCTCTCTTTCTTAATCTAGGACACCAATTTGTGTTGAGGTGAAGTCTCCATTTCCCTCCAGCCAGTTAGCGCATTCATGAGCTTTAGACAAACCTGCCAACCTCTCTTCCCTTGTCCTCAGCCTGTCTTTAGCGAGCTTACCTTTGGGCTTGGGGAGGGTGGCTTAGATTGTGACTCATTACAGAGCTCTGAGGTGAGTTTATTGCCTGTTTTTCTCTACTCCTGGTCCCATCACCGTGGATTGATCCACATTTGAGCTTCTTAGGTTTCCTTTGCTTGTGAACTGTTTTTGTTTCCCTTGACCCCTCGCCCTTGGGAAAGGAAGGGGGTTGTGGAGGGGGGTTGGGGCAGTGAAACACCCACCTCTGGAGTATTGACAAAACAGTGCAGAGCAAGAATAAATAAAGAACTGAAGGAAGGCAGGCGGCCCACCCCGAGGATCGTGCAGCCCCGCTCCCTGCCAGGAGCTTGCACTGGGGGCCTGCAATCCACACATTACCAGGAGATAAGCGGGAAGATAGCACCACGGAGCCTCTCTGCCTCGGGGTGGGGGGGGGTGCTGCTTTTCCTGTGGCAGAAACTATCTGTGCTCCCCAGTAAGTCCAGGAACAATCTCCATTTATTATACCAGCTCAAAACCCAGGACTGTTTATAGCCTCATGCCGACAAGACACTAACCCTCACTCATTACTGTCACGGTGGGGATTGATCTGGGCCACACTCTCCTTGCATGGGGCCCACATTTTCATCCAGTAAAATCACACGTTGTTAACTCAATATATACAGTGAAAACAGCATGAATAATGGAACCGTTAATCCTTATTTCTCAAAATTAGATTCTACTTCATCCTTCTCCCCTTTCCACTCTTTTGAAAAAGATTCTTCTCAGTGCCAAGCAGAATAGATGTTGTCCAAACCTTAGCTCTAAGCAGGTTCTGTGGTATTTCCATTCCAGGACCAGGTCCCGTTGCAGATCCAATTTCTGGGTGGATTGATTGTATTTCTGCCCCTGGTCACTTCACACGTGACTCAGGAGAAATTAACATCATCCCAGTCACAGCGGAAGAGATGAACATTGACAGTGAGTCCATTGCAGCGAATTGAGTGAAAACTTTGTCTGATTAAACTTGTATCTGTAATATCAGAAAATGAAGATACCCTCAGAACCTGTTTTTTTTTTTTTCCCTCAGTCTTCCTCTCTGAACAGATTTATTGGGTTGAAATTATTTTTGGTATTAAATCAGAAACCAGCAATACTAAATCAAACTTCAAGGACAGAGTTTGTCAAAGACTGGTGTGAGGCATTAAGACGCCTTAGTTAACATACATCGTGTCAGATTGTGTTGGGGGCAAATATGCCTACGGGTTGTAGGGAGGATGCTCAGTGTGTTAAATTGTTGTTATTCCAGAGGCAGGCAAGTATAAGCAAACAGATGAGATTTATGTTGGCTGTTCGGATGGTCAACGTGTATAGATCGACTGTCCTTTCCTTTCGAGGGTTTGGAAATGGTCACCCACATTTCTTAAGTACTGCAGACCTGTCTGTCTGAGTATACACACATCTGTATATTACTGATAACTGGATTCCACATGTGAACCCACTGAGTTTCAGTCCCGACTCTGCCCTTATTTACTAGGTAACCTTGGCCAGCTTCCTCTTTTCCTCATCTGTAAGCAGGATAATTATGAACCCTACCTTACAAAGCTGTCCTGAGAACTGAATGTATTTATGCATGTAAAGTGGTAGCCTGGTAAGCTAGCACATAGCGATATGTGTTATTTTAAATATGTAAATGTAAATATGTAAGAAATGCTAGTCGTCATTACCAGAGAGGCCGTTTTGTAAAGAGTGGATGAATTGAACTGAGGCTCATAGGGTCCCTGGAAATCAGTCTTGGGGGGGAAAAAACCCCTAAAAAACAATTAAGTGCTCCATCTAAAACCAGACTGAGCTACATCAATCATTAAGGTGGCCAGGATAGTAGATTGGTTAGCTTGTGATCTATCATTTCATGAATTTAAATCTATCTTAAGAATTTCCATTGAAACACCTTAAAAATTTATGTCTTCTTACTGTCACCCTAGATCTTAAAGAGGTGAATACAATATTTTCTCTTCTGGATGCTTTCCCCTTTGGGGGGCTTATTTTAAAATGAACAATAGTCTTGATTAATGTGTTTGGAGAGAGGTAAATAGCCTTCATTAGTAAAAAGCTCTTGGTGGGAAAATAAGTCGTAGCTTGCTACTGTTTATGCATATCTTACCGGACCTTTCGAGGCCTGTGGGTAAGGCTGTCTGTGTCCTGTGGTGGTCTTATTCCTACTGGCTGTTGGCATTCGTTCCTGCCACATATGATCATGTACCTCTTTCTTTCTTTTAGTGATAGAATATCTGGGTGGAAGGTCTAGTGCTCTGGTCCAAATAGGACACGCGAGGGCACCATCGACTTCTGGGAAGCAGGAAGCCCGCTCTGTACTGGCTTGTCTGATCCTGTAGTACTTTGTCACTGGACCTCCTATCACTTTGCACCATCAAGGCATTTTTCAAGCATTAGCAAGATATATTTGTCAAGGAAAGTAGCTATTCCTGTTCTGGCTTCATGCAGAAGGAAATCAGGTGGAAGGAAGGAAGAGGCTCACCTCACTCCCACCCGGCCTACCTGTGCTAACATTGGCCGAGGAGCCAGTTTCTGAATGGGGGAGAGGTTGCTTTCCACATTTCCTTGCCCAGTTGCTGTAGGTTTTCTTAGTTTATTACCTCTTTGTGAGTTTATAACCGAGTGACAAAATGACCACTCCAAAAGATACTTTGACGTGCTTCAGGAACCTTCTCACTTGCAGTTTCAAAACCTCCCGTGGGACCAGGTCAGATGAACAGGGTTGTTGGAGCTTTCGACACACATAGGTGTGTGTCCCTGCTATGTGTGTCCACGTGAGCCTTAGGTTAGAGAACAGCACCCATCCATGAAGGTCCAAATGAGACAGGAGCTAAGAGGGGTTGGAACAACTTGGAGAGAGCTAGCCTTTGTGAAGTTCGGCATTTCCTGAGGTTCGTTCGTGTTCTAGCAGGATTATTCATCTATGGTGACTTCTCTTTTATTCTTCAAAGGAGCAGTAACTCTAAAGTTAGTGTTGGTGTCCTTGTTTGCCTTACTGTTATCATCGGTGTTTTCCCTTGCCTACCCCGTGTTCCCTGTTTCTCTGAAGACAAGGCCCTGAGATGAGAGAGATCACCTCTCTCTGGCTCTGCCACGCGGTGAGGACTGGAGCAGGTGGAACGCTGGGGGTCTGTTAGCACAGGAACAGTTACACAAGTAGAGCATTACTTCATTTCTGCTTTGTCCCCTTCACACCCTGCAGAGGGTTTGATGGCTGGGCTGTGATGGCTTTAGCCATGTGTCATGTTTCCAGAAACTAAATTTGGTTTAAATGAGGCTAGGGTTTCAGCAGTGGTGGTCTGGGATCTTGTCAAAGTCTAATTGTCACCAAGTCAAGGAAAAGAACAAAATGGGAAATTCATCCAGTGTTCATTAATTAGTGCTAGTTTTACTCTAACAGTATCTAGACACTGCTCTCTCTCACTGTAACCTGTCCTTAACCCTAGGGTCAGGGCTGTGTGGCTCACATGGTTAAGGGCCAGGGGCAGGAGCGAGGTAAATGAAGCTGAAGGGCATCAGGCATATCTGTGCTGTTCACACAGATGTGAATTATTCTGATGAAATCCTAGCTGTGGCTTCTCTGTGGTAAGGATGTAATAAGACGAATTATTTCTAACTTAACTGAGTTTATATTTAATTCTGTATCTTATTCCACTTTGGAGATGGGGAAAATGGAGAAGAAAATACCATAATTCTAAAAGACAGAACAGTTGAATGAGATTTAAATAGTTTCAAAAGTCAAACCCAACCCTTGTTTCTGAATTTGTGATGGATTTAGTGTCTATCATGACCTGTAGGTCAGAGGAGTGCTGGAATCCAGGTGGCTTTACTTTGAACTTTAGGAAGCACCTTCATTGCAAAGGAAATTTGTCTATTTAGTCTGCGTTAATAGCAAAGTATTTGTATCGATGTTGCAAATACGGGTTAGCGCCCCAAAGTCCCAATAACTGCATTCATAGCATGGTTTGTCGACTGGGGGATGTTATGTCCGGTAGTTAATCCACTGATGTCCACGTGTTGCACTGATTTTTTGTATGTGTGTGAATGTGTGAGCTGCATTAATTTCAACTCCTCCACGATTTATCTAGCTTTGATTCCTCACAAAACACGTGCTGTTCTTTTTCCAAGCAGTAGATGCTATAATGAGTGGTAAGCCTTCCATAAAAAGATGCAGAAGCGGGTCCACTTTTCCCTCTGGTGGGTCACCTCAACAGCGCTGTACCCCCTCCCAGAGCTAGAAGAAATGAAAGGATGTGACCAAGGCAAATGCCTTGTAATTTTATCCAAACTGTTCTTAGCGATGGTTTCCTGAACTGGGAGTGAAATAGAACATTCCTGCAGGACATAGGAGGGTGGGTGGTGGTCCTTTAGAGGGTACCCGATGTTCCTTCCTTCTCTGTCCAGCAGGGGGCAGTCTGACACCAGCGTTGTTTCTGAAAGGCGAGGAAGGTGCTGAGCTCAATCCGTGGTCACTTAGCTGTCTTCCCTGGAAGAAGAGCCATCCAAACCAGGACAGATCTTGCTTCCTTGATGAATCGGACCTGCCACTCACTCATAGCGTTAAATGATATTAGCACAAAGGCAACCGCTCAGCTCTTTTAAACTGTCTTAACTGCGGAGAAAAGAAAGGAAAGACCGCATTTAGTCTCTTGCGCGAGCATCCGTGCTTTGGCAGATCCACATGTTTCTATTTCGCAGGTGCGTATACGCCGCATTATCTCCCCCCGCCAGAGTCTGTTCTCTAAGGTTGTGATGTTGACCCCAGATCATTGTTCCGATTAGCTGTCATCGTCGTAAGGGTGGAAAGGTTCCTCTCTCCTGCTCCCTTCTTAGCGGGCTGAGCTCCAGATTCGACCCTTATTCTACTTAAAGACAAGATGGTTTCCAACGGGCAACACTGTCCTTAGGAGTTAGAAACTTGAACCAGTGCGGTATCTACTGATTCCTACAAAACGGACTTGAGTGTCTAGATTTGTATTGTTGAACACGGTCTCCACTAGCCACACGTGACTTCAAAATTCACTAACATCACACAAAACTGAACACCCAGTTCCTCGGTCACACCAGATGCGTTTTGGTGCTCAATAGTCACATTCGGTGAGTGGCTGTGTATGGAGCTGTACAGATTTAGAACCTTTCTGTCATCTCGGGAAATTCTATCGAACAGAACTTGTCTAGGGGCAGGTGTGGGTCCTTATTCTGGGCTCCTTAAGGGAAACATTTAAAAAGAGTCCCCCCTCCGTGGGGCTATTTCCATTAGTCACCTCACCAGGGTGAGTGGTGGAAGGGGCTCCTCCTTCTACTGGCGTCGTGTCCAACTCTCTCCATGAGGGAGTAAACTCCTGACGCTGTGGTGATAAATGTCTGTGTTTGCAGGGACGTCCAGTCCCTAAATGTGGACTTCTCTGTGACTGTGTTAGCCAGGTCACCTGCACATGGTTGGCGGGGAACACTGGCTTTTAAAAAATATAACTGGAAAGAAGAGAGAAATTAGATTATAAATGAGCCTTGTACCATCTATTCCCACGCAGTTTCTCCTACCTGACAGGTTAGGAAAGAAGGCTGATCTTAGGAGAGAGCAGTTCACATTTTTATAGCTACCAAAAACCCTTCCCTCCGCTCATCTTTTTACTTCTCTTCTGGTTCCTTCAAAAGATGTGAGGTTTCTAGAACACTCAAACAGTGTTTAAATGAGAACTGTTATTTAAAAGACCATCAAACTTTAATTTCTAGGCTAACTGAAAAGAAATGACAAAGGCACAATTAGTGTATTATTAATGACATCTTCTTCTCTCTCAAAAATGTCCCCATTTGTGTGCTGAATTATAGGGTCACCTAAATGTTTACAAGTTGACAGAATTTAGGGATGCCCTCTGTGATTATAATTTGGTTGAATTTCCCTCTGAACTGCTGTGAAGCCTCCCTTCCACACCTCCATGTCCCTAGTCTCCCCTCTCTGCGCTAATCCAGAATGGTCACCCCAGGGAATCTCTGATCTCCTTTTAGGCCCTGTTTAGATTCCTTTCTCTTTTCCAGAGGCATCCTTATAAGACCCTGAGAGAGGATTCTGTGATTACATTTGGATTTACACACTTCTGAAAGAACATCAGTCTTGTCGTCACAAAACTCTTCCTTTGACGTGATACTGACTTGTTTTACATCTTTGGCCAATTCTGTGCTTTTGTGCCTCAGTCTTTCCACTTATTAAGTGGGGTTGCCGATGCTGGAGAACTGCCTCATAGGAATGCGATGGGGGAGAGACGTGGCTGACTTTGTTTGCAGTGCTTGGAAGTTTCTAGAAGAATGATATTACCATCCTTCAAAGGATTAGTTATGAAAGACACCACACTGTTTTATGTATGTATATCGCTTACCAAGCTGAGAACACAACTCACCTGAAAAAAATCGCCCCCTTCCTGCCTTATTAGAAAACATGACACCAACGACTTAGGAAAATATCAGTGGATCCCCTTGCCTTCAAGAAGACAACGTACTGGCATAGGGTCTTCCCTTTCCTCCCAAGCACCTGCAAATGGAGGAAGATGGGCCCATTTTGTCCGGGTACAATAAGTCAGAAGCCTCTGACAGAAAGACAGCTGCCGAAAGCCCTGTTTGGGGTACACATGATTTCATTTGCATTTTGATTTCTGTGATTTGACTGAAGGCATAGGTTGTCTCTGCCAAATATCCCCAGCCTGCCGAGGGATGCCAGGTAGAACTGCCCAGAGCAGGCTGACTTATGAGGACCGACACAGCAGCTCAGCCAGTGCATCCCTAAACATTCAGTAATAAAAAATCTGTTGTTCTTTGGTCGCCAGGATTTAACAAGCCTAATCCCTAGGAGAGGCGATAAAAATTCATTAATCTAATTAAATACTTCTTATTGCCAAAGTGACTTTGTAGAGTAGCTTTGCTGAAGGATAAGTGCAAAGTAAAATGGGGTCCCAGCAGAGAAACAAACGTTAGACTTGAGCAAGCTGGTGCACGCTTCATTAAACTCATAATTATCCTTTGTTCTAAGTAGCTGATAATATTTAATGAGTATCCAAGATAATTTCAAGAAAATGTTTACTAATGAGGTACAAACAGTGCCACGGAACATGGATACCTAGGGTGCCATAATCATGTATCTTCCTGCTGAATCTTGCTTGTTGGACATTGAGGGGGAGACCACAGGCTTTGTGACAGGTATTTGAACCAACTGAAGTGAATTTGGTGGTTAAAATACATCACCTCTAGCCAAAATGTGCAAAAGGTTCCACAACACAGAAGGAATACTAAGGAAATTTATTATCAGAAGAGAGAGTTGGAAAAATAAAATTATCGAGAAAAGATGGGATATCCTATTACACGAAAAATAGCCAAAGGTTTGGCTGTTTCCAATCTTTGAAGAGCCATCCCATAGAAAATAACTAAATTTGTCCCCATTGACAAAACACAAAAAGAGGACCAAGGGGTGTAAGCTCCAAGGAGATTTGTAACCAACCTAAGGAAGAACTTTCTAAAACTTAGAACTGATTGAATGTAGAATGGGCTTCTTAGAGATGTGTTGAGGTCTTAACTGTTGGTTGGGTGACCATTTGGGGGAAATATTGAAGGGATCTTTGCAAGTTTGCAAAGTTTTCCATTCTCCTCTCTCTGCAGGAGAGTTACACATCTCTGAGCTATTGAACTCAAGAGTGATCATATGATTTGCTCTGGCCAATGAGATGTGAAGAGAACTGACATCTGCCACTTTCCTGCAGAAATTTAAGAGAAAAGGCATGGCTTGCTGTCTCTTTTCCGTTTGCCACAACTGTACCATTAATGTGTGGTCAGCCTAGGCCCTAATGAACATGGCACAGAGAATCATAGCTCCCCTACAGGAGACTTGTAGCATGAGCAGGGACAAACCCTGGATGGTCCAGGGGGATGGAGGTTGTGTATTGCTGTAGCAAAATGGCCTGTCCTGATTGATACAGGCTGTATTCTGGGTGAAACAACCTCTGAAATGACTTCTATAGCTGAGGTGCTAGAAGTACTTTAAATATTTTCATAAAAAGCTCTTGAATTGTGCGATACTATCTCTGGTGTCTTCTGCTTGTAGCTATTTAATGCTTTTGCTTTTGTCAAAGTTGAGTTGTAATTATCAAAGGTGATAAAGTCAATGAAAAATCACGAGTTTCCAACATTACCCTTGAAAATAATGAAAAATTCAATAATAAATAAATAAATAAATAAATATAATAGTATAATATGTAATCCCATAAGTATTACATATGCATTTAAAATGAATTAGTTGGATTGTCTTTAAGGGTTGTGTTCCATGACAATACATATCTTTCAATTCTAGAATTATGTGCACTGTAGCAAGATACTCATATTTTGGGAGGTAATAGGATACTGAGACCAAACTACCTGAGGAAATAGAAATTAGCGTCTCCCATTTCATGCTAATTGAGGTATATGTTGACTCAGTGGAATGGTAGGTGGAAACATCACCATGATGTTCTCTCCTTCTGTGCGCAGCCTGGTGCATTAAGATGAGTTCATCTAAGTTATGTGTGCTTCTAATGCAGTGTTGTTGAACTGTACTCCCTTTTCTTCTTTTATTGTAGTGTGAGTGTTGAAAAGCAAGGCCTGACCCTGAATCCATATTTCAGCTGGACACAGTTTTAGAGAGACTAGCAAATTTGGACAATATCCTTTTCTGTTTACTCCGTGCTGGGATTTTTTGAGGGGAGACGTGGCCTTACGTTTTTCCCCAGAACCAGTATCTACCAATCCTCCAGGATCTGGCAGAGCAATAGGCTCAAACAACATAGTGGCCACATTCTCTTAGCCTGGTTCATCTGAGATTAAAGAAGAAAGAGGATTAAACAAAGAAGAAACAGACTACGACAGGCAGTAGAAGTTTTTGGTCTTCAAGATAGCCAGGTTGATAGTAAAACTAAGTTACTCTAGCATACAGATTCTGTGAACTATGGTTCATTTCCTTGTCTACTCATTTAAAGAGGAGACAAGTAAAATAAAGAGATGAAGCATTTTATAGGGCCTCCTCTTCTTTGTAACAGTAACAGTGTTGGCGTTTTGAGCAAAGAGAAGGTGATGGGGGAGAGAGTTAAAGTAAGTTGCAGGATTGAAGGCAAGACAAGGCAGAGCCAAACTCATTCAAGTCATCTGGCACCGAGGCACTTAGAAAGCCCAATGTTTTTCTCATAGATTGGAGGGAAATGTTAAATAAATCAGTAATGTCGCATTGGCAATTGCACTGACTCTCAAAATCTCTGGCTACTCAAGAGTTAAGGTCTTGTCACACGAAAAGATGCTCAACATCACTCATCATCAGGGGAATACAAATAAAAATCATGATGAGACACCGCCTCATACCAGTCAGAATGGCTAAAATTAACACAGGAAAAAACAGATGTTGGTGACGATGTGGAGAAAGGGGAACCCTCTTACATTTTTTATCAGAATGCAAACTGGTGCAGCCACTCTGGAAAACAGTACAGAGGTTCCTCAAAAAATTAAAAATAGAACTACCCCGTGATCCTGCAATTGCACTAATAAGTATTTATCCAAAGGATACAAAAATACAGCTTCAAAGGGGTACATGGACCCTGAGGTTTATAGCAGCATTATCAACGATAGCCAACTATGGAGAGAGCCCAAGTGTCCATTGATAGATGAATGGAGAAAGAAGATGTGGTATATATATATATATATATATACATTGGAATATTACTCAGCCATCAGAAAGTATGAAATCTTGTATTTTATAATGTTTTAGATGGATCTAGAGTGTATTATGCTAAGTGAAATAAGTCAGTCAGAGAAATACAAATACCATATGATTTCACTCATATGTGGAATTTAAGAAATGAAACAGATGAACATATGGGAAGGGGAGAAAAAAGAGAGAGAAGCAAACCATAGAGATTCTTAACAATAGGAAACAAACTGAGGGTAGATGGAGGAAGGAGGTTGGAGGATGGGCTAGATGGATGACGGGTGTTAAGGACGGCACTTTTTTATTTTTATTTATTTTATTTTATTTTTTTTTAAAGATTATTTATTTATTTATTTGACAGAGAGAGATCACAAGCAGACAGAGAGACAGGCAGAGAGAGAGGGAAGCAGGCTCGCCGCTGAGCAGAGAGCCCAATGCGGGACTCGATCCCAGGACCCGAGATCATGACCTGAGCAGAAGGCAGCGGCTTAACCCACTGAGCCACCCAGGCGGAGGGCACTTTTTTATGATGAGCACTGGGTGTTATATGTAAGTTATGAATCGCTAAATTCTATTCCTGTAACCAAAAAACAAACAAACAAACAAAAAACACCAAACAAAAAATCCCCAAAGCCCAAATAACTAAATAAAACAAAAAGAGAAAGAATTAAGGTCTTGGATATTGTTACCAAATCTGAATCCCTAGAATTTGTGAATGTTATCTTATTCAGAAAATTGGTTTTGCAGATGTCATTGTTAAGAGTCTTGAGGTGAGGAGATTATCCTGGATTATCTGAGTGAATCCTGCAATGCAACTGCAAATACCCTCGTAAGAGAGGACACTGGGGGAAGATAACATGGACAGAAGAAGCACTTGGGATCCTGGAGGCAGAGACTCCAAGATGGGGTCACAAGCCAAGGAAGACCGAGAGCCACCAGAAGCTGGATTTGGCAGAGGGGATTCTCCCCTGGAACTTTGCTTTCTGGCTTCTGGCCTCTGGAACTGGGAGAAAATAAATTTCTAGAGCATTAAGCGCCTAACTTGCAACAGTTTGTTATAGCAACCACAGGAAACAAGTACAGGTTTCAAATAAAACATGGAAGGGAATCCCTGGGCCACCGTTTTGTGAATGCTGCTGTCTGGGCACCCACCTCCTAGGAAGCAGGCGATTTCCACGCAGGTTTGTGTTGGACCCTTGCTTTGAACCAAGGGCCTTGCTGTCATTACAGAGATCCTGCTGCTCTGAAGGTTCTTCCTCTGGGGACACTCGTGGTGCCCAGCTCCTGCATGGTAATGTTAAGCACGGTCAGGACTGGCCCTCAGGATCCTGGTGACCTGCTGGGCAGTGGGCCAGGGAGATGGAGGGCCTTTGTCCCAGAAGAGGCTGATTGAGTAGGAAGGGGAAACTTTTGATTTTTACCACCTTGAGATGTCCTCTTCTACTGAAATGAAATATTTCTGGTTAAACTGTATATGCATGCAAATTTCAGCCTTTTCCAACCCAATGGGAGACTGGTTGCCTAATAGGTAGGAATTAGGGGGGTCTGTAAGCTGTAATGGTTTAGCTTCTGTTGCTTCACAAGAGGTGGAATTCTTGCTAATAATAGAAGACTGGCAACACGCCTCAGTGATATTTTCAGAAGACCACACATATGTATGAAGCTCATCAACAGGGATCGGGTAAGATGACTTCTTAGCGGTACTCACAGGGCTCACGACTGGGGGGGTGCTTTTACTGCGGGAAGAGTGTAATTTGAACAGCTGCCTTTCCTGCTTCTGAGAGTGGATTTGCAGATGTATTACCTATTGTGTGGCACAAAAGGGGCCTGTGTAGTAAGCAGTCATCAATACAGAGTCAGGAGCTGTCCGTTCACATCCTGGAAATATAAGCACATGATAATGGCCTGAATACTTCATCTTGTAGACACAGTGAGATTCATAAAACTGTCTTTTAGCCATTTTAGAGCTGAATCTTTCTCACCCTCCAAAGCACTCCTGCGAAAAACTAGGAGGCATTTTACAATTGAGCAGAGAGGCTGATACTTTTAAAACTGCTTTAAGGGGCGTAGTAAATGGAACATAGCTGTCTTAACGTCGAGCCGGCTGGGAATGCAATCTCTATTTTATGTAAAATGAAATGACACCTGGTTAGCTTTATTTTTTAATACTCACTGTTATTATTTTTCCGCTGAATTTTATGGATGCTACAGAAATATTCCACTTACAAAATTATCCTCTTGTTGTTGAGTTATGCAGAATGATTGTTTAAAGTGGTTAGAAACTCCCCCCCCGTTAAGTCACTCTTATTCATTCGTCCCCTTTCCCCCATCAGTAAATAGCTTTGCCTGTATCTATACTTGTCCCGGGAAATGGAAATTTAAGGCAATTTTCTGGGTAATCGAAAATATAAAACCTCATTGTATTCAGGAAATACTCTGTTTGGGCTAATTATCCAAATACTAGTTACTTCAGTTTTCGTTTTTCCAGCTAATGCCTTTTGACCTCTTCATTCCCAAATTGTCTTTCTACCTGTCTTGCATTTTATAAATCAAGAGTTACCTGTTCTGTATCTCCTTCTCTTCGGAGCTCACTCTCCACCTTTCAGCGTGACCCCCAGGTTTTTTTGCTGAAAGAGATACTGGATTTTGTACTTTGATGCCTGTGGTTGTTTAGGAGGAGACACTCTTTCTCTCTCAGGTTTTATTTTTAAAAAATGTACTCTATTTGAGGAAACCATGTTGTACATCTATCCTGATAGGTAGTAAAAAGCATGGGCTATTCCCTCCGTGTTATTTTAGATTAAAACAAAAGTTTAGAAAAACCGATTCTGAGCTCCCCCAATCTTTACAGATAGTTTATTTCATAAGGAGCACATCTTGGCTGGGAATGTGGACATGAGAAAGAAATATTTCAATTCCAGCCAAAGCAATTGCCTTCTTTGGAAGCTGTAGGTTGGTGCAGGATGGGGGGAAGAAGAATTGTACACATTTCCTCTAGCTTGGATGAGAGGGTACAGTGACCCAAGCTGGAGAGAGTGAGATGAGGTTCATTTCTGCAACACACCTCAGTTGCAGAGACAAACTGACACCATTTGGAAACAGGAAAGGGCTCAGTGTACCTCTAAGAGAAGAGCTTTGATCTATACTTACTCAAAAAGGAGTAATGGCAGCATTACTAAGTATGGATATATTGGGTTTTTGTTTCTCTTTCTGTTTTTTTTTCCTTCTGGACAAGCATCTCTCTTTATTACTTGAATTTTTACATTAGCATGTCCTTTTTTCTCTGTCCTTGGAGAGTCATGTGATTCCCAGAAGCTCCTGTAACAACCCCACTGGGCGCCATCAACATGGACTGAAATGCCGGCTTCGTACACGCCAATCTGTTGACTTCCTTGATGTTTTCTACTTTTACAGTCTTGGCTAGTGCAGGGGACCACCTGGAAAGTTTGCACTTTGGGCAGAATTTTTAGGTAAAGATTAAATCTCACCTTAGAGAGGTCATTTTTGTCTGGCTGACTTGGATTCATAATTTCTTGCACCTTACCTTCCAGAGCACAGGTTTTGGTGACTAGTTTAAATTAGTTAACATCTTGAGCTTATGATGCTTCTAAACTACTAAATTATAGAATTCCTAGAAAAGCCAGAAATGCTATCCACTGCCGGTTCTTTTCAAACTACCTTAGGCTGGGGTCACTTCAAACAGAGAGAAAACCTGGTAGAGCTAGCTTTCATTACATTTAGGTCAGAGGTTTTTTTGGCCACTATCTTCTTTGAGAAGATGATGCAAACAATGGACTCTTTCCCTGTTGGCATATTTTGCAGATATAAACAACATGTTGGGTATTAACCTGTGAACCTCTGAAACCCATCTACAAACTTTCACTAATGCAGGTATTCTAGACATTGGACTGCAAAATGTAAAATGAACAAACCTTATCCTATATCTAGTGGCTCAAAAACCATGGCAAAAGAGTGACTTATTAAGAGTTTTGGCTGCCTTGACTTGAGTGTGGTAAGGACAGGCCACATGATTCCTGACACTTTTTCTTTCAATCATTTATAGCAAATAAAGTGGATATGGTACTTTTAGTGAATCTACAAATACAATGTTCTAACCAAGTCATTAGACTTTTGTTAAATAATTTTCTGTTTCTCTTGATTTAAGAAAAATATTGATAGTAATTTCTGTTTCCATCGCTGAGACTAATATTTATATCTAATACTGGACACCATGGACATTTGTGCCAGAGAACATAAAGGATCAGAAGAACAATTTGGGATGATATATATAGAGAGACATTTAGAATGTAATATTTCCATTATTTATCTTTTCAACAAGTATTTATTGAGCCCTATGTGCCAGGCCTGGCTTGTTGCTGGAGACACAATAATGAACAAGACAGATATGATTTGGAATAATCTTTGTGTGTCTTTAGTTAAATGGAGTGATTTCCCCACAATTTTAAAATTCGGTAAGCAGGGTTGATTGTATGGAGCAGATAAGTATTTTGCAGATTTCTTAAAGAGTATCAGCTGCTGATTTCTGAGTTAGATAAAATGTGCTCCGGAAGAATGTTTGGTGAGACTGGAAGAAGGAGGCCAATACGATGGATTTTAACCCCAGAAGCTGTCATGACTGATGGTAGGAGCAGCGATTCCTTGGTACAGGGAGCAGTTAAGAGAAGCCCACACTAAAATGGGAGAGAAGAGGTGCTTTCACCAAGTCTGGACAATTACCTGGCCGCTTGAATTGCGAGAGAAGCCTACAATTGTAAGATATAAGGTGAGAAGCTTTTTGAAAGACCCAAGGAAAGTCTAGTGAGTCTAGTATCCCCATGGCCATAAAAGAGCCTCCTCCTTTGTAGACAAAGATGAGGACAGCAATAAAGACACACAAGGAGCCGACACATCGCCTTCCAATAATACGCCTGCCTGCCTTACGGAAAAGGCTGACGGTAGGTGATAAAGCTGTCAAGGTATAAAGGACACTTACAAGGGTTGCAAAGGGGACACACATGGTGCCAGGACCTCTGGCCTGCTTGACGTTAAAAAAAAAAAAAAAGGGAAAGAAAGGAAAAGACAGATTTAAAAATGACAGGGAGAGCAAAATGCCTTCAGTTGTTTTTCTGATACAGTAAAAGTACGACTGGGAAGTTCTTGTTATTTATGTGGCTGTTATGAAAAACAGTTGTATTTTCCCCAATTTCCTGTATCCTTTAGTATGTGGGAAGCAACTTTTTGAGGTGGGATAAGAAAAGAAATGAATGACAAGTCAACATCAGGGATAAATTTAGGTTTTAAGCCATGTATTATGTATTTTAACACTGCTCACATATTACGCTGGAATCCTAGAAGCTTAAGAATAACCAATTATGTCAAAGTCAAGTATTTTTTTCTTATTTCAGGACTTAAACTGTTATGTCACCTATAAATGACCATACTGAGCAGTTTGTTACAACAGGGAAGAGATCCAGATTGGGAGATAGTGTGGGCTTCTGTCCACCCTGGCTGCCTACCTTTCGTGCGCCATTTCTAAATTTTGATGGTTTCCCATTCTGTGAGTATTGTTTTCTCAACAGAATCCCAAACCCTTATTTCCAGATGTTCTCTTCAGCTGAGGAATACATACGTGACATAGACTTGTTATTCAAATGCACAAGAAACTGAGACTTGGACACAGAAGTGAGCAGCCTGAGGTGGTGTCCTGGAGAGGGGATTCATTGTCCAGCACCAGGGTGAAGGCACTGGTTCTCTAGGGGTCTCTGCTGGAGCCCTGAGATCCTTAATTATTGTGTTGAACCTGCTGTGTGGTTTATGACTTGAGCCTCAAACTAGTTAGAGTGGCTTCTGTTGTTTGCAACCAAGAACACTAACCAATTTAAGAGGCTAATCTGTTACCTTGAAATTACCTTGTACACTAGAGAAAGAGCCAGAATAGGAGTAAACTGTCCATTTCCAAGCTAAGGAGTTAGTATAACATGAAGATTGCAAGTTTTTGTCCCCACTCTTACCACTTAGTCAAAATATAGCCTTAGATCCTTCTCCATTCAGTGCTCTGGGCCAGGGGTCATCAGACTATATCTGGCCCCTACCTGTTTTTGTAAATAAAGTTTTATTGGGACAAAGCCAGACACATTTGTCTATGTATTATCTGTGGTTGCTTTTATACTATAACTGCAGAGTTGAATAGTTGCCATGAAAGACCACGTGGCTTGTAAAATCCAAACGACTACCATCTTGCCCTTTATAGCAGAAGTTTGCTGACCCTTGACTGGTAGACAGTCCCTACCAATCATCAGGATCTGGCAGGTGAAATGAAGCCTGTTTGGCATCCCTAGTCTCATACGTCCTCTTAGTCACATGTTACTGATTTGTGGGAGTCTTAGCATTCAGCACTGGCTCTGACCAGAAGGCTGGTGGAGACATAAATAAGGGAATATATCCACACATATGCTAGAGGATAGATTCATTCTATTGCCTATTCATTCTCTTGCCTCTACATGACTTTTTATTAAAATGGATAATTTAGAAATCTGTGCAGATGATTAGATCAATAGATTTCAACAGAGAAAAGAATCTGATCAAGATTGCTATCTTTCTAAACTGGCATTTATTTATTATTATTATTTTTTATTTTAGAATATGAGCGATGGAGTGTGGGAGGAGGGGCACACAATGGGGGAGAGAGAGAATCCTATACACACTCCCCGCTGAGCAAGTAGCCCAACCCCGGGCTCAATCCTGCAATCTTGAGATGGTGATTCGAGCCGAAATCAAGAGCTGGTTGCCCCACAGACTGAGGCACCCATGCGCCCCCTTAAGACGGCATTTAATAAATGTCTTCAATCAAACTCAATCAAAATCAAAAAATCAAGGGACATTTGCTCCTTTAAGAATGATTGATTCAGGTCCATGGAGGACTTGGAGAAAGTCCCCAAGTCACAGCTTCACATCCAGAATCAATACTGTCTTGATGCCAATTCCTTGCATTTTGACACAGAGCAATGCAGGTAAAAGAAATTCAGCTCCTCCAAACTTCAGAAGGAAGCTACTGAGTTTACCATACCTGCCGCTCGTCAACCCGTTAGTTGCCCCAGCTGCTTAGAAGGACGTGCCGTTCCCTGCATCTGCCCATCTGTCTACTGCGAAGCTTTTGCATGTGTGGCTCGCTTTGTCTCTGTGGCATTCTTCATCGCCTGACTAGCTTCTCCTAGTCCTGTGAGACTCAAGACCGGTGCCATCCCTTCCAGAAAGTTTTTCTTCTCCCTCCCTTCTGGGCTTACCTCTGCGGTGGGCTCTTAGTACCATGTCGTGTCTGTTTCCTCTCCGCCTCCTCCGCCCCCGCAGGGGACCGTGCAACCACTGTGCCCTTTCTCCCTGTTGCCTGCACAGGGCAGCGTGCTGAGTGCAAGGAAGGGGCTCCGGATATGTTTATTAAAGGGGTGGCATCCCTGTCGTGGTGTAGCAGCAGGGCCTTGTGAGTGGAGCTGAGCTCTCTCGTGGCTCCTTTTCCAATAAAAGGATGACAATGCAGCGGGCTTTTCATTCGATCTGAGCCAGTTTGTTTATTTACCTTAAAATGAATGGAGGGAGAAAAGAAGGGAAGAAAATACATCAAAATGCAATTTGAGATGGTGGGATTCAGAGTGATTTATTTTTAGCTTGGTTTTTAGCTTTTCTGTGTTCTCTGAACTTTCTATATGGGTATATATTGTTCATTTTCAAGGCATTTTCATTTCAAGGCAGTAATAGTTAAAAATTACTGGAATAAGAAGTCAATTGGATTAGTTATTATTTATGATAAAATTAAAAATTTTAAGCAAGCATGTTAGCCCATTTTCAATTTTAAAATAAAATACCAGTAGCCAGGAAACAAAATAAGTTCAGTATAATCTGAGAAAGCTATATAATGATCTTGAAATCTTGAGGTGGTTAGAATGAGTATGTGCTGTTACAAGCTTTGGTTTGGCCCTGGGTTAACTTTAGAGGGGCCCCATGTTCCGTCTGCTTTCCCTCCTCCCAATGAGCACAGATGAACAGATTCTGAGAATTGTCTTTATTAACAGATCCTCCGTGTCCTATAGAAGGAAAGCAAATGCAAAGTTTTCTCCAAGCAGAAGGGGAAAAAGTCACACAGACTGTCGGGCTCTCCGGGAGAACATTCGAGACCCCCTCAGGCAAGGGTTGTGGTTTGGGGCATTTGCAGGTCCAGCCATCAGGGACAGGGCTTGGGAGTGAAAACAACCTGGTGCTATAGATAAGGCATGGGTTAGCCATGGGTTACATTACCTACAGACAACCCTCCAACAAAATACTTAAATGCAAACAAAGCCTTGCTTGCTGTTATGAGCAGAAATGTCACACCATGAGGAAAATCCCAAGAGGGAAGGTGCTTGTGATTCTTATCAAGGTCTAGTGCCAGCTGTGGGAACGTATAGAGATGAGCTTACAGGCACCCACTAAGAGGGACCGTGCTTGTGTGTGCCATGGGAATACACTGATAGATCCCCACATCTGAGCCCTCAGACCATGGCCAGATTGACAAGGTGTATGCTTACCTCAGAATATCTTTCCAGCTGTTTGTCACTCACAAGTTTAGGACACTGTATGATGACTTTAGCATGTGAACAGATCCTCCATTCCCAAACAATTAAGGTTCCAGGTTGCGACTTTGAAATTGGTTTTGCTCTATTATATGTTAATTCATGAACAAGCACATCTGAAGGCACACCAGAAATTCTTCTAGGGGCACAGAAGTCAACGAAGGATATGTGAACATTTGGGAGAAAAGATGCTGCTTTATTTTTCATTATGCAAATTCAAAAGCTAAACTTTAAATGTGTTGGAAAAGCCATTGGTTCACTAACATCTCTTAAATGAGCAACGATTCAGGTCATAATTCTATGATCAGATCAAATCATACCCTTTGTACCTGAGCACAACTTCATTGTGAGATCACGTGCTGTCCGTAATAACGATGACAGCCATGCCACTCTGGGCCTTGGAGAATTCGTCACCATGTCCTGGAAATGATGATGACGACGATGATGATGATGATGACGACGAAGGGATGGAAGACAGATCATGTCCTTCAAAAGCAAGTATGTGGAACCCCATTTTTAAATCAACTTAATCATTAATAAACTCGCCTCTCTTTACCTGCAACTTCATCGCTCTGTGAGGATTCATCCTGAAATGCAGACAGGGCAAAGCCCCCTCTTCAGCTGACACGAAGTCCAATTCTGTTACCCAGCCTTGCTGGAACTGTCATACTCACTTCTGTAAAATCCTGACAAAAGATAGAATACTTTTGTATCGATGTATGATTAAAATTGTTTCTCCTTCTCAGGAAAATCTCACATGTAAAATCTAAATGCTTTTTCATCTCCACGGACAGGTCGGATAGCCCATGCTCATCACTGTGGCACTTCCCCCTCTATGCTGGGAGGGAACTGGTGTAATGTGATGGGTAACTGCATTTGTCTTCCGGAAGTTTCCTGGGTTATCCCCTGTGCCACTTGAGGCCACCTAACTGGACTATTTGTTGCTTAAGTTTCCAAGTCCTCTCCAACTGCAGAGTGCTAACTCTTGGTAGGACCTGGAGGAATTAACCCCCATCATCATTTTCCAGATGAGAAAAAACTAAGGCTGGAAGGGTTCAAGTGACTTCCTCAGGTTTGAAAAATGTGTGTCTGTGCAGTGTAGAGTGGGGAGTGGCTGGGGCAACACATGTGTTTGGAATAGACCGTAAATCTGATTTATTCAGAGCATTGTCCTCTTGATCCCTCTCAGACTCCTTAAA
Source organism: Meles meles (assembly GCF_922984935.1). Taxonomy (NCBI): domain Eukaryota; kingdom Metazoa; phylum Chordata; class Mammalia; order Carnivora; family Mustelidae; genus Meles; species Meles meles. The sequence goes on from NC_060070.1 coordinate 32,742,350, forward strand.
ACCCCTTCCTTCCCCTCCTTTCCTTCATAAACCACCCCCTCCCTCCCATGAATTCTCTGGTAATTGACTTCTCAACACTTCGCTTGTGTGAATGGAGCCTTGGAAACATGGGGACAGTAGACATATTTTGCTGGACTTTGTGTGGTTTACAATCCATGGTCAGAACATGTTGGGAAGAAGTTGGTCCCTATTTCACTTCTAAGCCCTGGATTTATGCTACATATCCAGCAAGGAGGTCCTTTGGCTGTGCTAATTCTTCTTTGCTCAGTGCTTTGTGGCTCCATGAAGATGAGGTTGATAAGGTAGCTTTCGGGTAACTCTCTCCCATGTTTATTCTTCTGTAGATATCATTCATTCATTCATTCATTCATTCATTCATTCTTTTCCTCATTCAACAAGTATTATGTGCCAAACCCTGCCACAGTGTTATAACGGTCAACAAGAACAAGAGCGGCTGTTTTCGCGGTGGAGACACACGATAATCCAGGAATCAAATAAACAAGCTCACTTAACCTTATGACATATAATGAAGGGAGTAAATGAAAGACTTGGCAGAGAATATTCTGGGAGGATGACTTTCTAAATAGAATTGTCTGGAAGACCACTTTAAGGAATTGCCTTCTGCACTGACACATGACCGAAGGAAAAAATCAGCCATTGCAGAACCTGGAGAAAGAACATACCAGCCAGAGGAAATAAGAAAATGCTCAGAGGTGGGCAAGAGTTTGACTTATTTGAGAAGTTGGAAAGGAGCCAACATAGCTGGAATGCCGTGAGTGAGGGAATGTGGTGAGCAAGGGGCAGGGTCAGACTTTGTAGGCCTTCCTCAGCCGCAGTGATTCTCAGATGGAACACAATGGCTCAGTAATACAGCTGTTGCCAGCGAGCATCCATTTGACTCATCCTTGCCTTGTGTTAGATATTTAAACTCCCATCCTGGTCATAGGACATGGCAAGGATGATTGTACTGTAAAAACATGTGTTTCACGATTTCCTGTTAATCCTCCTAGGCTATCAGCATTAGGTGAGCTGTCAAGAACTGAGGAGCTCTCCCCCCCAGAGAGGTGACCATTTCACCCCTGAGGACATGAGCTGGAAGGGAACACAGGTTGCCCCTGTTCCTGTTCTGACCTTCCTGTTTATCCACAATTATTCTGAGACGCTTGTATTTCCTTTGGCAGCCCACATAGCACTTAACCTTCACCATGCAAATTAGTATTAATCTATCAAGGATTCTAGGCCAGCCTGTTTTTGTCCCCATTAACCTCTGGCTAGCCCTACACTACTCCAATAAAAAGAACTCCATTTCCTAATCAATGGTCACTTCCCAATGGAAATCATAATTATGGTTCTGCGGCATTCAGTTAGCATACACTGCTTTTATGAGTATGATGGATGGAAGTGAGGCAATGGGCCTGAGTGGGTCACATGCCCAGTTGCTTTGCTCATCTTTTCTGCAGGTTAGGGAGGGTGGCCATATACTTTATTTTCCAAATAGGGGCGCTTTTAAGAGTGAAAGGGGTGGGGCACCTGGGTGGCTCAGTGGGTTAAAGCCTCTGCCTTCGGCTCAGGTCATGATCCCAGGGTCCTGGGATCAAGCCCCACATCGGGCTCTCTGCTCAGCAGGGAGCCTGCCTTCCCCCTCTCTCTCTGCCTGCCTCTCTGCCTACTTGTGATCTCTGTCTGTCAAATAAATTAAAAAAAAAAAAAAAGAGTGAAAGGGGGCTCTATGAACAATTATGTTGTGAAAATAGATATAGACTGAGGTGAGTGCTCATCCCAGGTTTTTGGTATTTGGATATCACACACTGTTACTATATTTTCTAGTTTTCTTCCCATATAACATGAGAGGCATTCAATCTTTCTTGCCCCTTATGTTACCATCAAATACATTAACTCCATCCAATCTATGGACCTAAAGAGAACTGACCTTCCTGATGGAGCTCTTACTGGTGGCAGATACCAAATACCAGATTCAAGTAGGTGAGCCAAACCTTATAACTTCAGTACAGTCCTTAGTCTCTAGATGACTAGGAAAATGGCAGAGAGTTCTGAAGACTGTTTGCCTCCCTCACTCCATGTTCACCTTCCTGGGGAAAGCACCTCTGAAAGGGAAGAGGTAGGTGGCATGGAGATAATTTGATGATCTCTGGTCTGACCACCTGCTTTTGATGGGGAAGGTAGAAAAGGAGTTATTCTCAAGACAGCAAATAATGTGCCATAGTGAGAACCTATCATAGGTATTAATAAGAAATGGACTGTCAAAAAAAAAAAAGAAGAAATGGATTGTCTTGATGGAAAGGCATGAACAGGGCAAACCCATTCTATTACTCTTGGCGTTACAGGAAAGAAAACTATGTAAGACTGAATATTCTTAATTAGCAAGAATAATTTTTATTATTCTTTAATTATCAGAAAATCTTCAAAAATAGTCTTGGCTGAATGTTTGTTTATTTTGTTAAAAAGCACAAAACTGTTGGATAAGTTTGACATTGTCTTCTGTCCTCCCTCCCTAAGCCATAGTTAAGTCAAAGTCTATCAGTCAAGTTAAAGTGTTCTTCAGATACCTAGTCCCAGTGACTCTGTCAAGAAGAGAGTCTTTCAATCAGGATGATATTCTTGGAGATGCGAATTATTCCTAAACAGGATCCGATGGTTCACTGTTTCTGAGGGCACCTTTTCTGCTTTCATAGGAGAGCTGATGGAGGGCTGCTGTGCAGAGAATATTTAGCTCCATGATTTAGACTAACAAAGTATCTCATACCACCATTCCCCAACTAGGGTTTCAGTAAGTCATGTCAACATGCTTAGATGTTGTTGACATTTACAGGAAAGCTCACCTAATCCTCCAATGACCCATCTCCTCCTCACCCCTCTGCCCACTGTTGTTTCCTACCCTCTCCCATTGTTATTTTTTATGCTTGCAAAAAAACAAAAAGAAAAACAAAAACAAAAAACGAGCCCTCTCCTGTATTGGGGCAGCTGTCCCCTCAAACCCCTGTCTGTGTGCTCAGTTCAGTGCAGCTCAGCCTGGAAGCACATATTTTTATGAAACAACTGGGATATCACTATATAACTAATAGATAAAACAGGGATGTGTTGTGGTTTGATTCTGTGGAAAAATAAATTAACAGGGTGAATCCCATCGAAGCATGTTTAAAGATACTCAATCACAGAAGTGTTTTGCCAGCTAAACCAGTGTCCAGAAAAATGCAATGGAAGCCATATATGTAGTATAAATTCTCTGGTGGCCACATAAACAAATGAGTGAGACTAATTTTAATAATCATTTTAACAAGGTATCATTTAAACTAAGTTTAATCATTTAAACTAAGGTATGCAAAATATTATCTCAACATGTAATCAACATCAAAACTATTAATGGGATATTTTACATTATTTTCATGCTAAGCCTTTGAAATGTGGGGCCTGTTTCAAACTAGACTAGCCACAGTTCACATGCTCAACAGCCACATGTAGCTAGTAGCTACCGTGTTGGACAGGACAGTACAGATGTAGACCACTGCGACCCAAAAATGTAGTCTGTGGACAGGTAACCCTCTGTGAACTGTTGGTACAGGTCCAAAATGAGATAAATTTAGCAAGTGAAGAGAGGTACTTCAGACTTTGATGGCAGTTGACATTTGACATCATGTTTTATTAATTTTAATTTTTAAAAATGAACATATAATGTATTATTTGTCCCAGGGGTACAGGTCTGTGAATTGTCAGGTTTACACATTTCACAGCACTCACCATAGGCATGTAATCATTTTTTAAAAAGATTTATTTATTTATTTAACATAAGGAATGAGAGAGAGAGAGATATCACAAGCAGGCAGAGAGAGAGGGGGGGAAGCAGGCTCCCCTGCTGAGCAGAGAGCCCGATGCAGGGCTCGATCCCAGGACCTGAGATCATGATCTGAGCTGAAGGCAGAGGCTTTAACCCACTGAGCCACCCAGGTGTCCCGGCATGTAATCATTTTTAAAGTAGTTGTTTTTATTGCACTTTTCATAATATTAGTCGACATATTGATTGAGGGTCAGAGTGGGAGAGCAACCTGAGTCTTCCTCAGGTTGTTTGAGGATAGTTTCTTCAGATAGTCTGAGACGCTCTGCTCTAGACCTTCCATCTTCCTCACCCTACGTTTCTTGGCCAGATTAGCCCAGCAACCTATAGAAGTAGATTCCTCAAAAGTCACTAGGATGGCTTTTTGTGGAACTCTGGCTTCCTTCTGGTTCTCATTCTCCTCAATGTTTTATGATTTATAACTCTAAATCACTTCTTTAAAAAAAAAACAACTTCTTCTAAGATTATTGGTTCTCTTAATTGATTTCTTCAGCATCCTCCTTCAGTATCTTTCTAAATCCGAGTTCACCAGGAAATCGCGGGGTTGGAAGTGAGCTAATTTAGGAACATAGTATAGTCATGAGTAGAAAGCTAGAAGATGGGTCATCAGGGAGACGAAGAGTAAATGTGTTGGATTTTCCAGAGAAAAAGAACCAATAGGATATCTATCTATGTCTGTCTATCTATCTATCATCTATCTATCTACCTATCTGGGAGAGAAATGATCAAGTCAGCAGTCAGGTGGTGGAGTGAGAGGAGAGGACCCATCTAGCAGGCTGTTAGGAGGGGAAGGATGGCAGGACACGAGGTGTGTGAGACTGGGAGCAGGCGACACTGACTCCTAGGCTCAGCCAGCGATGTTAGGAAAGACCACATCCACCTGGATGGATCCACCTGGATGGATCCACCTCAGCGCCTGAAGGTTAAAGTCAAAGTCTCTGAGAGGGAACACTAACCTCCCCCCCCCATCTCTTTCTCTCACCCCCAGCTCCTTCTCTCGATCTCCTACTGTGAGCAGTATCACTGTTCTTCCAATCATGTGGATGATCCCGAACCTGGGATCACCTTTGCTTCCCTTCCCCTGTGTGTCCCATCTCTTGTGGAGTCCTAGAGGATGTATTTCCACAGACTCTTTCTTTCAGCCTCTCATTTCTATTCGTATTCTAGCAACCGGCTACAACAGACTCATTACCTCTGACCAGGCTCTTGCAGTGTTCTAATGTGTCTTCATATCACCAGCCTCTTCGTGCTCCAAACCACCTTCATTTCACTGCTAAGTAATCTTGAGAAACAGCTTCAAGCCTGTCTTTCCTCCCCCAGTTTCCATGTCCACTCTTGCCTGCTGATGATGTCTAGTCTCCCCTGGGAATTCAAGGCCCTCCCTGACCTGGCTCCAGCATCCCCTGCCCCAACTTACTGAGTTCTCTGCATGTCAAGCTCTGTGGAAGATCCCAAAGGTACAGCCCTAATGGCACAAAAGGCCATGGAGAAAGCAAGGTTCACTGGGAGCATATGATAAGAAGCTTTAGCCTGATGTAGGGGTCTCATTAAGCTGAGCTCTAAGGAATTTTTAGGAATTAGCTAAGAAGAGAAAACCATAATACTAAGGCCTAGGCACTAGAAAAGATGTGACTCATTTAAGAGCCTGGAATAAAAGCACATAGCTGAGTCCACAGAGGGCAAGGATGAGCTCAAAATGATGCCACAGAGCGGCATACAACAACCGTCTTATGAATGGCAGACTTCATCCCAAAGGCAATGGGAAACCATGGAAGGATTTCAAGCAAGGATGTGAATGGATCAAATTAGCCTTTTAATATTTTACTTCTAACTGTAGACTTGCACTATTGGGCATCTCTTTTTCTCCCCTAAAGCTTTCTCTAACATTTTAAACCCTGTGTTAAATTTTCTCTCTGTGTACGCTGGGAATTCCAAAGCTTATTTCTCAAAGAAATCATTTTCATTTGATACCTGTCTTGCGTGCCCTGTGTTCTTTGGAACACAGTTTGAGAAACGCTGGCCTAAATAGTTTCCTCTTCCTGGGACGCATCCTCACTCTGTTGAAATCCAGCCAGCTCACCAGACCCAGACCCAGACCCACTCATCCTTCCAGCTCTGCTACAACTCTTGGAAGCCTCTCCCAGATCCCTCGGTCGGGTCTGAAGTCAGCTTTCTTCATTGCTATTCTTCTTGGATGGCTGTTTAATGAATTCTTATCTCTTGAGAAGTCACCCTCCCCCTATTCCAGGCCACGGTGTGTATAGAGAACCTCTGTCTTCAGCAGGAACTGCCACCCTCCCGGCCTTGTCTGGGTGCCTGTCAGCGCCCACGCCTGCAGGTGTTGCTGGAGGGGAGAGCTCTCTCGGGCTTTGGCCACTGGGATCCTTAAAGCCCTGGGAATCTCCTGCCTACCCGCCCCATATTTGTATCCCCCAGATCATCACTCTAGAATGCTTTCTGGAGATCTCTGAGGCTCTCTGAAACACACAGACCAGAACAGACACGGGATGGATACGTTCCTCTCTCCGCTTAGCGCTTTCTGAGTTTCCCTGTCCCCCAACCAGGGAAGAGGTCTGTTTCCTGTTGTGCCTTCAGGTGTTTCTCAGCCTGAGCTTAAGAACTGGCTGCCTTTGGTCCAAAGGGTATCACAGCCGCACTTCCCCCTTTGTGATAGAGTGTGTGGTGAAGGCAAGTGGGGAGTAATGGCTTTTGTCAAGCAGTCCGTCCTTGCCCACGTCGGTGTCGCTCCCCTTGCTGGCGCTTGTTCCCCTCACTCCTTGTGGGAAGGACTGTCAAAGGATGTCAGGATGAATTCTCTGCTTCTACTCATGCCTTTTCTCTTTCTCTCTCTCTCTCTCTCTCTCCCCCTCCTCTCTTTTGATTCGGTCTTGATGTCATCTCTTCAAAGTATACTACCTGTAAAATATTGATTCACAGCAGGCTGCATCTGCCAGGATCAGATTTCTCTTCTGCTGGCAGCATAATAAACTACCTGAGACACTGCAGCCCGGGTGCCAGGCTCGTCGCGGCTTCACACACCCCCGTCTGTCTTTTGCCTGACTCTACATAATGAAACAGCGGCCAGAGACATTCCAGAAGCAGAGAAACCAAGTAACAACCCGTGGGGACATAAAAGAGCCCGGGGAGCCTGCAAATGGCTAGTGGAACAGACACCACCCCAAGCAGCGGAGGGATCAGAAGCTCCCTGGCTTTCTGAGAGGAAGGGGGAAAACAGCAAAGGGGAATAAAGCTGCCCGTTAACCGCCCTTGGGGGCGTACTCGCAATGGTCCTCTGCCTTCTGTCCTTTCTCCTTTCCCCCAACTTGTCCTGCGCTGGATTGTAAAACTGTGCCTTGAAGCACTGATACCTTAGGAACCCTGCCGGGGGTATTAAACCCAGAGGACGATCTAATACAATAGGGACTGAATTTGTTTGTGTAGGAAAAAGGGAGTTAATGGGGGAGTAGGAGGGCAAGGCAGTGATGAGTTTGGGTTCTGGAGCCAGAGCCTGGGTTGGATACCGGGTGCTTCCCACTCGTGTGATTTGGGGTAAGTTACAAACTTATGTCCCCATTTCCTTGTTGGGATAAGGGAAATATTGTCCAATTAAGTGAATTAATAGTTCTAAGGCATCTAGAATAATACCTGGCCTGCGGCACTATTGAAATGTTTATTCAATACATGCATACAGCTTCCCTGATGGGGAATCAGAAGTGCCAGTGAGTGGGAACGGGGTGGGGGGGACATTCCTCTTCCCTGCTGGGGATGTAAGTTATCTCCCCGCCAGGTCTCCAGAGGAGATAGGCAGCTGGGTGATGAGCAAACTCCCAGGGGGAGCCTGAACATTCTCCTCTTGGCTTTGTCTGCAAATGTGCACTTGTTCCAAGGTGTCCCGTTCTCTGGGAAGGTGACTCCTTATTCAGAGGCCCAGCAGTCGTGGGAAGTTTCCTGAACCTTGGCAGTGTGTGTCTCTGTCATTCGCATCCTCGCTGGGGGAGGAAAGTATTAAAAAGAGAAGCGGCCATCCGAAGTCAGTAAATCCGTCATCAGAGATGACAGCTGTGGGTTTGCATTCTTGTTTTACTGCGACTTTGAGCAAGTTGGTGAAGGTGGCCGTGGCATCCAGCTCTGGTCTGTGAGGAGTTATGATTTCCTACTGTATTAAGCTACTGAAGGGACCCTACCACTTAGCACCCTCCGGGGAGCCTTCTCTTTTGCAGTACAGGGAAATTTACCCCTTGTGACCAACTGTTAAGCTTCCTTTGAAGCCTCTTTTTAATTCAGATTTGGTTCAGCTCACGATGGCTTCAGAGTCAGTGGGGAAAACGTTTACGATATGACAAACTAGCAACCTGTATTTTTTACGTACTGTTAGAGAAATCATGGGTCTTTTATACTCGCGTTCTTTCGCTTTTTGTTGGGAGAGATGTCCTTTGAGACCTCTCAGTTCCTCACTTTATATTCTTTCTCCTCTTCAGACCTCAAAGACTCTCCGCACAGTAGCAGGTGTCCCTTTGATGAAGCAGGCTGGAGAAAGTTTCTACTGAAGCCTGTCAGAGTCAATGCTCTGCCGGTCAAAGGGAAGACTGCTGGGTCAAGTGAAGCTTCCATGTCAACTGGGTTTAGTTCCTTCAGCATGAGGGGGCTTATTTCCATGTCCCAAAGGTTTTGAAGGGCACTGGGATCTCATGGACTTTCTGTGGGCCCAATGTGCCCAGCCTGTCACCCTCACCATGGCGTGCTCCACAGAACTGTCTTGTTCTTCTTAAATTGTTGTTCGCGTCCCCTTTCAGGCGTGGAACAGACTGGCACAGTGCAAAGCAACTTGGGACATTTGAAGGTGGCGCTGTAGGAGGCACCGGTGGAAGACATGAGCTCTAAATCTTGACCCTGAGCCAGGCTTTGTCAAAGACATGATATGGAGAGTGAATGTCCTTTATAAAGGAAGGGAAAGGAGGACTATTTGGAAACCACATGTATAGGTACAGCAGTGTGTTATTAACTGCCTAGAACTTGGTTCTGCCTTGGTATGGCCATGTGGAAGGAAAATGATTTCACCTCAGTCTCCAGCTCATCTTCAAAATGGGTTGTTACTAGAATTGAATGCGATGATCCATGCATAGTGCTTAGTGCAGAGACTGGTACATAGTGAGGCTCAGACTAATGTTCATAACATACTGGTATAAAGACTTACTGAGAGCAAGGAGCGCCTCAAGAGTTGTGTTTCTTTGGAAACACAATGAGCAAACCATGGGAAAAGGATATTTAAATGGCCAGATAATAAAGAACTTGAAAGTCACCCATGGTTTTTATCTACCAGCAAACTTGTCCCCCCTCTTCCTCCTATTAATAGTCCTCAGGAAGAAGTAGGCATGCAACCAGTATTTGGTGACTAAGGGAATACCGTCTTATATTTATACCTTTGAGCTCAGTGACCATCAATATCCCGAACAATTTCACCGTTGGCTTCACTGATCTGATTATAATTTTTTGTTCCTCTCAGTTAAAAAGAAATCTTTCAGTTTTCTATTTTATTCTTTTCAGGTCTGAGGTTTGGGAGACTGTATTAATTTGCAAGACTGGGTTAACTAAAACCATTTAAGGATTTCCTATGTATTCATTTAACCAAGATTTACCGAGAATTTCCATATTTCACTAAGTGCTGTGGTTTATTTTCTACTTTCAAAATCCAAAAGAGGACAAAACAGACTGGAACAATACACTGTGATAGGTATTAAACAGATAGAAATAGGAGCTGCTATGAAAATGCAAAGGAAGAGAGCTTTACCTACCTGGTGAGTTTGTGTGCACCTGGAAATGGGGGGGAGCTCAGAAAGGGTTTCTAGAGATGGAGGCGTCTCATTTTCTGATGATGATATGTTGTATTTCTAGAGTAGGTCGATTCCACAATGAAAAAAAAAATGTTTGTAGACCAAATAGACATTTAGTGAAATATACTCTGCTACAAGGGGATAAAAATCCTAGGATGTGGAAGTGTAACTCCCTGTTTCCAACCTTGCAAAATATGAAACCAAAAATTATCCTGATGAACGTCCCCGGTGTGACTTTCTTTAACATTCTTCTATTCATTTTCTCATTTATTCATTTATTTTCCAGATTTATTGAGATACACTTGTCATCTTTAACTTTGAGGAACAACTTGGTTCTGTGATGATCCTACTGGAAGCTCAGTGAGAATTTGGGGAGCAGATTGATGAAGAAACATGACTCTTATGACCATCTAAAGTACAATTCCTGCTGGTGGCAAGAATGAACCAAAGAAGGCAAGGGTGCAGTATAGAGCATTTCTCTCAAGGTTTCTGTCCTTGAAGAGAAAGAATGAGTGAGCCTTATTTTATATTGACTGACTAGTATCTGTCAAAGAAGAACAATGGCAAGAGTTAAGTAGAAATACCAGCAGATCACTTCTATGAATAATATAGTGGTGAGACACATGGTGCCTGCCATATTACCTAGGAAATGCTTAGATAGCAAAAGCCCTTTCACTTCAGGAGTAAACCTAGACAAAGGTATATGAGTCGCAGGGGAGCTAGTTCAGGTAATGGCCTGGAATCCACAATGGTAAAAAGAAATGATGGAGGGTTGGAAAGCTAAGGGAAAACTCATTTGAAGAGGAAGAATCAATAATGTTAGTCAGCATGTTTGCTCATCTGTAAAATGAGGAGTTTGGGGCTGGATTGAGTCCAAGGTTCTTGCCATCCTTGACACATCCTGGGCCTATGGATCCAATAAGGAGCAGACAGGCGGTAGAGGGAACTGACTGGCTTATCAATTAAAATCTATTATGCTTTTCTTCTCAAGAATGGAAGCTTCTATATACAATGTTCAGATACAGGGCATTTTTAAAGATTAAAAATGAGAATATAACAAAAGAGAGGCAAAAGTTACAGAATACAAATGAAAAAAGCATCACACTATCAAACAGAGGCTTCAATGAACATGTTATTTTCTCTGCAAGTGAGATATTTGAAAAGCTCATTAACTCTTTGAATAACACTGAACAATATTTAGTACACAATTTCCTTGTTGTATTTAAAGCGTGTCTTCAAAGCCTCAAAGAGTGGGGAATTTTAGGAAGCCTCAGAAACTCATAGTCCGTGTGTAGCTTTGGTGTTGAGAGGATCTGCTTCAAAATGAAAAATAAGAGTGGTGCATGTTACGGTTCCTGAAAATTTCTGTTTTCAGTTGGACACTTTAGAAAAGAGAGATGTTTACCAAAACGCATGGTCCCCAATCACAGACTTGTTCCTGGAAAGCAGTTGCCCAATCGTGGACATCTTTGTTGTGTCCTTAGCCTCTTGGTGGGATCATTTGACTCTTTGTGCTGTTTGGAACACTAGTGGAAGTGATGTACATCATTTCTTGGCCCAGGATGTTAAGCAAAGAGTGTGCCTTCATTACAGTCTTTTCTGCCCTTATCAGTGGATGCAGAAGACCCCTAGAGGGTCTTCTAGTCCTAGAGGATGGCCAGAGCCTAGGAGGGATGAAACCCAGATTCTGGATACAGAGCAGGAAGAAACCTCCCCACCCACCAGAACCTCTGCATGGTGCTGTTCGATGAACAAGAAATAAACTGCTATTGAGATTTTAGAGTTTATTTGTTTTAACAACTACCTGGCTGATACAGGCATCACATTTCTTGATCTTGTATAGGATGTTACATTCATTCATTGGAGAGAGAAATACACATTCTGATTTATGGGTGATAGGGCCTGTTGGAAATCTGGATATGTCCTGTGGTCAAAGGCCGCAAGAAAAGGGAAATCAACAATCCTTTTTTGTGTGTGATGTTCAATTCTTGTACAACAGCTGGAGGATTCTGGCCTTCTTCTTGTCCATGTTGAAGTGGGACAGTGTGCTTTAGCCATTCAGCAGTATCAAAGAGTGGCTTCTTGATAATCACTAAGTTGATTTCAGAGAGACATGAGTTTCTGACTTTTCTTCAGTCATCCTCGATGAAAGGGGACAAGTATGATTGGTATGAATTGTGGGGGAGAGAAAAAGATAATTAAGACTCAGGAGATAGCAGAACATGCCAATCATTATTATACTTACTAGACAAGCCCTATAGTCTTCAACGGTCAATAGTGACATTACGTTGGCCTGTTATTGCTAATATTAAAAAAACAACGGGTCAAATAACATGTGCAATAGATATTTCTGCTGGTTGAGGAAAATGTCCTAAGACCTGGTCTTCCCCTTTTGGATGGTGCTGGTTGGTCTTTGCAGCTGCTTGTGGTCTGTATGTGCTTCAAGCACTGAGCTGAGGTAAACCTGAGAATGAGATAAACAGTCTCACATAGTCTTAAAGGCAGAACTCTATGTTCTCATAAACACGTAGAAGTAGCACCTTTGTAAAAATTGATAGAAACTGATCATAACAAAAACCCGGGCAAGGAAAAACAGATCACTGTAAGAAAATGTTGTGTGGTAAAACAATTTAATTAGGAGGAGGACAAGATGAAGGAGAAAGGTCAGTTACAGTCCGCTTGTTATGGTCATGTCGACATATTAAATACACTATATAGTTTGGACAAAACCAATAAGAACATCTCTCTTGGCATAGAGATGAATGCTCCCAGATACCTTTGTGTTTCGAATACCTCAAAGAAACCTGCTCCCTCTCTGGGACGGCTTTTTGTGTGTGTGTAATTCACAGGAAGGCTTTATCAGTCGATGCCTACTTCACTCAACTCCCTGTTTGTGTGAAGATTAAATATTAAATCAGTGTTCTTTGAAAGTCTCCGAAGCAACTCAGTACACATTTTAGTAGGCTCTTAAAATTGTATTTTCATTTTCTTTTTTCATGATTGGGGATTACTTAGAAATGAGAGGTTCACCAGGGTGAGTATGAGGGTAAAGGAAGAGGCCTGTGGGGTGTAAAATTTAAGGATGTGCCTGGTCTCACCCTGCACTTGCATGACCCTGAGAGTGAGTTCCTCCTTAAATTTTGTGCCCTGGACTCTCCACTTGCCTCACCCTAGTCCCATCCCTGAAAGCCACAGGTAAACATGTGTGAAAAGTGCATCTAGGGCATGTGCAGAGCAACTTGGGACATCTCAGACATTGTTTCAGTCTGAGTTTGGGTATCGGGTAGTAACTTCTTAATGAGAAATGCAGGGAAATCAGCTCCAATGTCAAGGTGAGTTCCTGCTGAGCAGATGACACCAGGAAAGAAAAGCTCCTCTTTTGGTCTTTGCTTGAATAATAATAATAATAAAAAAGACCTATAATTGGATTTGCTTAAAGACTTGGAGAACTCACATCTTTATAACTTTTCAGATTGAAAGGTAGTCCTTTTGAATTCTATTAACTTTGCAGCCTACATCTTTTAGAAAGTAAGATTATGTAGCTTCTGAAGAAAACCAGGAACAATGAAGTGAGCAATATTTGCATTCACAAGTTATTCTGTGTTGGCAGATTGTCATCTTTTGTAGCAATATCACAATTTTTCAAAAGGACCACTTTGAAGATAAAGAATTATATTTAATCATTTTTTTTGTTGTTAATAAAAAAGTCATTTTGAATGCTCACTTTGACAGTCAAAGATCCCATTGCCCTTAAGCATGGCGTAGCCTACTTCAGGTACCCACACGGCAATCAAGGCCTTCGTCCCCCTCTCATCTTCAACTCTGCTGGGATAATAGCCCGCATTCACACCCCTGCCACTTACTTTCTAAAGGTCCCTGCTCACAGAGGAATGAGAATCTAGGAAATTTGGTTGTCTAAGAAATTTTAGTAGTCTGACATACAAAGAAACGGTGGCTTATAGCTACAGGAGGAAAAAGGAGCTGGCAAATTTAATGGATGGATCAGAATACTGTATTTTTTTATCCTAAGATAGCTTAGTTTAAAAACCTAAGCCTCAATGACCAGTAACATTGGAGAAAGAGTTGACCACAACACTTGGAGTCACTGATGAGAAAGCAAGATCTCCGGATAGGATGCCTTCCCTTATTTCTTAAAAATGCTTCAAGGGATTGAGATGGGTAGATTGAAATGTCTCTCTTTAAGAACTGGAGATGTTCACATCACAGGAAGAGTGGTGGCCGTTTTTATACGTTTGGAACTAGACATAATGATGTCACGGTGAGGACTCAGAAGGTGATCGTAAATGAAAGTGCTCTGGTGTTGAGTATATGGCTTCTATTCTGGATTCGTGTCTCCTGCTTATTTAAAATTTAGGCGGTGGGAAGATCCTTCTCCACCCCTGGATGGAAGACTCTGTGACTTTTATGTGTGCCCTTGGGTAAAAGATTGGTGTATGATCCCTTTAAGCTAAAAACAGTCTCAATTCAGAAATTAGATTCTCTGGCCCAAATGTTAAATTATTGCTGTCATCCTCTTTTAAAGGTAGACTTCCACCTTGAACCCCCCATTCCTATGCTCAGACGTGTAATTGACTTCTTTTGGTTCCTACTTGCCAGCTGCTTTTCCTCTCCTCCAGGGTCAAAGCTTGGGGAAGGTGGACAAGTGAGGGCTCTTCCTTTGGGCTGGTTTCCTGGTTCTATGGGTGTCGATTGACCCAGGGAGCTGCCCTCTCTGGCAACAAGGTTGCAGGCGTGTGGGACACAGCTCTCAGTGGCTCCGTTGCAGAGAATGTGCTCACCAGGTGTGAGATGAAGGCGTCATATCCCCCCTTGCATGGAGGGTCCTCACACGACCAGCAGGTCATAGGTAACAGTTTGCTCCAAATAAACCTCTTCACAAAGTCCTTCTCTCTCTTCTTTCCAGCCCTGGCTCTCTTAAGTCCCTGTGTCTGCCAGCTCTCTGATGCTCATGTGAGGACCTGATACCTTAGCGCCACTGCCAAAATTGGGGTCTTGAGGACCGCATTTTAACATTGTGATACATCAAAGAAGTAGAATAATCAAGAGATTTTTTTCTAGTAAACAAAAATAACTTAATAAAATGTCTAGTGATTCAGTGTTCTTTGTCTTCTTAATATTATCTATTTGGTAAAAACCTTTCACTGAACCCTGCTCCATCCCAGCTACGGTACAGCTCACTCTCAGCTAGAGCGTGTGAAGGGTATTGATCTGCACTGATGTCCTTCTGCCCAATGTCTAGTTCCACGGTTAGCCAGGTGCGGAGATGCTCCTTGTTCACCAGGGCCTAGACGGAACGTGGGTATTCACCACCTGCCCTTCGTTCCTTAGTTGATTTTAGGCAATTATGCCCAGTCCCTCAAAAGATGGAGGTGATTTCTAAATGTCCATTTCTTTGAAAGGGTAATATATACTTTCCCCTTATATGTATTAAATCTATATAACTCACAAAGAAATGATTTCATAAACTCCTGGCCTGACAGCCTTTACACATAATTTAACCTCCTCAGGATGGGGTCTTGTCCAACATCAGGGATGTAAATATGATCTCTAGATCACCAAAGGCTGCCATACACATGTTTGGAAAAGTAAGCTCGATGCCACCCTGGCCATCCAGTAGGCAGAAACAGGCTTCTCCTGTTTCTGGTGGTTTGAGGCATACTGATGTTTGACAACCTGGACCTTCTGGAAGGAACTAAAGTGTGTGATACAAAAGGATTATAATCTAGGAAACCCTTGGAGGGACGACAGTAGTAGCCAACACCTAAAGAACTTTCTTCCTTTGTACTTTCCTCCTTTGTTCTCTCTTAGTCATGCAGCAGAATATCCAAAGGTTGGGCTCAGGGAGTATACTGAGGCTGACAGAAGGAGCCAGAAGCTGACTGTTTCAGGAGTGTTCCTGGCTGCAGGTTCTTAGAAGGCAGTTGGCGTTTCTTGCTAAGTTGTTCCTTTCAGCTCACCAGGGTGGGAAGTTGACAGGTACTGCAAAAACACAGGGAGAGAAGGGAGCCTAGCACAGAATGAAATTTTAAAGAAAATTATAATTCAACACATTAGTATTCAAGCCACATACTCTCTGCTCATGAAAGCTTTAATGTGGGCAAAAATCTTACCTAAGCAAAATATTTGCCTTGAAAGAAAGTATGAACAACCCAAATGAAGTAATTCTCTATAATATTCTATTCTTTGCTATAGACAATTTGATTCAACACATTTTATTGAACGTCTTCACTATGGTTACAATGAAGACATCAATTTAAATAGGACGCAGGCCCTGCCTTCCAGGGGCTTACAGAAATGGGAATATTAACCAGTATTTGATAGTTAACCATCTATAGCTTTAAATCCAAATTGGTTTTTAATGTAGCAATGAAACTACCAGTTTCCTACTATGTGACGATCATGACAAAGGAAGATATTTCTAATGTTAATAATTTCTCCAACCCAAAGAACCAAGATGGCGTTAACGGCACAATGGCATTTAAAAGCAAAACCTACACAGTCTGTTCTTTTCTTCATGAAAGAAGGCAGAAAATGTGCTTTTGAATATGCATGTCCCCTCGTGCCAGGCACCCTTTATTACCTTTAATTCCTACAGGATACTTCTTGTCTCTGTGATTTAAACAAAAAATTATTTCTTAAATCTCATCCTCAGTTCTCATTCTTTCATTTATTCATTGAACCTAATTTCGTGGTCTATCATGCAACCTTATTATCCATTCTATAACTTAGCATATCATTTTACTCTCAAGCTTATCGACATGTTTGGTGTACGCAAATCCATCTTTTTCTCCAATGTCAAGTTATTTTTCATAATGAAATACCACCTTGTGTTCTTGTTAAGTGAAACTCTCTCCTGTCCTGTTGTTTAGTGCTTGCCTACCTCTGTGCTTTTTTCTCTCTTCTCTCTTCCTTTACTCTCCATTCACTTAAATCCTTCCTATGTTTTATGTCTAACACAAACAACTCTTTTCCTGGTTACCCCAGGAAGTCTCCCTTGATCTTTTAACTAAAACCAAACTTTTCTTGTGGTGAGTGCCCATCGTGTTAGTCATTGGTGCTATTCCCTGTATTTGTTTCTCTCTCTCATTTGGGGCATGTTGTAAGATTGTTTGTCCCTGGCCTTGAGCTCAAGTATGGTCGAGGCACATTTTTAGCCAATAAAATGTGGATGGAAGTAATATGTCACCTCTTTAAAAGTCATTTGGTGCTTTGCCTTGTTGTCTTCTCTCTCTGCCATGGCTACTGGTGATATTCCAGGTAGGGACTGCTCCATCAGCCTGGATCGTAGACTGAAAATGATCATAATAATGTGGAATTGAGCCTACCGTTAGTCTGCAATAGACAGATAGGAGCAAAAAATAAACTTTTGGTGTTTAGGCCATTGAGATTGATGCTATTTGTTATTGCAGCAAAACCTAGTTTATTCTGACTGATAGTGTGGATACAAATTGCTGATATCTTTTTTTTTATCCAATTCACTTAAAAAATGTGTACTGATATCCAGTCCACTTGAGCCTTCTGATGACGGCAGCCCTGGGTAATATCTAACTGCAACCACAAGAGGGACTCCAAGGGAGAATGGAGAAGGAAAGTAGAATTTTTTGGTCACCAATTTTCTCAGTAACCATGGATTTCTTTTCAAAGGAGTCTTTTATACAAAAGGATAAGCTTGGAAATGATTAAGATGGACCTTCTTTGGCTGCCTTTGAAAAGACTGGTATTTCCAGAGCACTGCCCTTGGCCCTCTCCTTTTCTCTGCACATTTTCTCTGAAAAATCCCAAACTACACCATGATATCAACCACAAGCTTTATGTCTCCCATATCTATACTTCTAGTTCTAGGAAGACCTGTCTAACTGAGCACTTCCTAGTTTTTGGACCCACAATAGCACAAGCAAAATAAAATGGTTATTTTCAGCCACTAAGTTTTAGAGTAACTTGTTATACAGTAACAGTCACCAGAACCGTGAGTCACCTTCACAACTCTTCTCGCATCTTCCCTCATTAGTGCTGGTCCTGGAGCCCATGGGCTGGAAGCCTCCCTTATCACACAGCCTCTTACATGGGGCCTCATTCAGACATTGACCCGTCCTGACCTCTCCACACCTGATCAATTCCAAGATTCTGATTCAGAATAGTCTGGATGGCATATCAAATGTGGATGAATCTAACCAGTCCTTGGTATTCTCAAAGTTGTTCAAAGTAGTAATGTGCAATTTTGCTTTTCCTTCTAGGGTTTTAGTATGGAAAGAGAAGAGACATTGGCATAGGGAAGATTCTCTTTATCCTTTGTCTGATTTTCCCTTGATGGCAAGAAACTTCAGAAAATTTTCTAAGCATCCATGTCCTGGCTTCAGACTTAGGAACATGGCAGAATGCCATGGCTCTGGATAGATTAGCTGGACTTGACAATGTATCAATGCTGGTGAATAGTGGGAAACGGTGTTGTCAAGGTAGGCTGTGGCCAGGATGTAAAGGACCTTGACGGCCAGGCTAACCCAATTCAACTTTATCCTGTGGGTGGTTCAGAGACACCAACATTTTTTAAGCATAGAAAGGCATGACTATAAGAAAGCAGAATTGGAGTCTGTATACAGGGTGAGGCATGTTCTAAAGGAACCAAGCCTGGGGTCAGGAAACTATGGCAGGAGTCCAGGTATCAAGGGAATGGTAAAAGGATTCTGCAGTAAGAGCTGGCAACAAGCTGGAGAAGAAGGCACAGAGATGAGAGACATTGAGAAGGAAGAAGATTGAGAGGACCTGGTCATCAGTTACATTAACATATGAGACAGGTAGTTGTGCAATAACCTGATTAATATGTATGATTATTCCTACAATTAAGCATTTGATTGTGTGTGCCGTGTGCTAAGAGCTTTATGTAGATACTTTCATTCATTCTTGCAGTAACCTTGAAGACAGATACTCTTGATATTACCATTTTATAGAAGAAATACTCAAGGCACAGAAGTTGATGCCAGAGTTACACATACAGCTAGTAAGTGGCAGAGCCGGAATTTGAACTCAGGCAACTCACCTTCAAAGCTGATGCTCTTTACCACTTCTCTTTGTCCCCTCTATTTATTTTTAGAACTTCCAGCCTTTTTTCTTTTAGTCTGATCACACTTGGAGGGCTTAATAAAACATTATTTGATGCCGAACCTCATTTTTCAATTGCTAATAAATGACCATCCTTCCCTGACCGAGGAAATAAATCAATTATATTCTGGGTCTATGGAAGCATTTTCTGAAATAGGGTCTGTGTGGGTCAGCCAAGAACATATTAAGTGGTATAACAATATCATTACCAACTCTTCACCACTCTGATTCTATATTGCTAGATATTTGCAACAATAATTGCTCTATAAATCCATATGTGAAATTTGCTTTAAAAAGGAGAGAGAGTGTGAGAACCTCAAAAAATGTGACTCTCCTAGAGTTTTAACTTTAAATGTCATGCAAACTTACATTTCAAGGTGACCTACTTCAATAATAGAAATATCATTCATGGAAAAGATGATCAAAAGTACAACTATAACCAGAAATAATCTGAGAACTACATTGTTAAATATAATATAATGAAACACATTTTTATTGTTCCCTGTGAGAGGTAATCCGATAAACTAAAGCATCTTGAAAATTAAATATGTTTTTCGGGGAGAGAGGGATGGAAATAGGTAAGAAGTGAATTTTGAAAATGATTGTAACTACTTTATATCTGCATGGTGCCTTTGCCACAAGGGCCTTCATACATTTCAAGAATGACTTACCAAACGTGCATTGATCCTTTCAACATCCTCAGAGAATATGTGAGAAGTAAACAGTATTTATCAATAAGTTTTGTCCTCTTGCAAAAAGAAACCCAAACCTTGACAACCTAAAGGTGATAGAACACCTTTTTCTGTGACAATCTCTGTAAGCTCATTGACTGTGGACACAGCCAGAATATTGGGACTGAACTGCCAGGTTCAGAAGGACCCCTGAATGAAATGGGAGGGGGAGGTCTGTTTGCTTGCTTTCTCTAATCCTCCACTCCTTTTTTTCTTCCCTCTTTTACATCTTCTGAAATGGCTCATATTCTAAGCATTGGAAGGAAATCTAATTCTTGCTTTCTCTCTTTTTGTCTTCCTTTATACTTTATACGAAAACACAATTTCATCATAGTAGTTCCTGATTTACATTTCTGCTCCATTGGTGGATTTTCCCCTTGGTGTTCAGCAACATCTCACTCCTAATGACTATTTATAGCCCCCCAGGGTTTCTGTGGCCCTAAGTATCACCGTTGAATTTATCAGAGTTCTTGCCTATCCTGATTGCCTGGGTGCACCTGCTGTGGGATTTATAGCCTTGAAAATAAGTACCAAACACCTAGTGGCTTCTAAACTTTTTTTTTTTTTAAATCAGTCTTTTGAGATAGGTTGCTTCCCACCCTTTCCCTCCTTAGGAGGTCCACAGTAGCTGTTTCTACATGAAGTTGAATCATCAAGATGAAAAGTGAAAATTCTGTCAATCTCCTGTTCTCAGCTGTAGTTTAATGTAAGAGGCATTTGTATGGTTGTTGCAATGAAAACAAGGTTGGGAGGGGGAAGGAGCTAGATCTCTGCCTGCCAGGCCTTCTTGTCTCTCATCCTGAATTACTTGACCCCTTTATCCCACCACCATCACCTTGAGATCAAAAGAGGTGTTGTCTACTTTCAAGACCAAATCCTGGGTATCAATGTCTTCTGTCTGCAAATCTGTTCCTCCTCTCCCTGCCCCATGCACTTGGTCCTGCCCCACACCTCCTCTGTAGTCCTTTCCTCTGTAACACAAATTTACTCCCTTTCCATTCACAGAGAAGGAGGATTGTCTCAGCTAAAGACCATTTGGATAAACACGTTCTACAGCATCTGTTAGTTCAGAACAGGGCAAACATGAAGAATGAGAGACTTCTGATGAGAGATGATGGATTACTTGTTTAACCTACGATTGTTTGGCTCCATTTCTTATGTGAAGGAGTGGGAGACTGAATGCACAAAACCCCTGGACCAATCCAGGGAGTGAGGCTAATGTACAGACTTGCTGGTTTAAGAGACACTGATGAGACCAGCTCTGCTTTTCCATGCAGCTCCAGGACCAAAAACTCTGGGCATGGCCAAGTGGTATGGTTAGAATGGTTTGAGAAGAACTCACTTCCACGCATCATCTGCTCCGCTTCAAAGCAGCCACAAACCTGCAATCTTATTCCTCGGACTGAACAGAAGACTCTACTATTTTTCCTCTGGAGCTGAGGTATACCCACAAAGGGGCCTCTTCATTCTGAGCTGAGGTGTGAAGAATGCTCAATTTGATAGCCCCCTGCCTTTGGAAGGGAGCCCTAGAGCCACATGACTGCTGAAATCTGAAGGTCACCTCCTTCTGTGACTCAGACCTAATGGGGCTCTCCTGTCACATTCAATTTATATGATTTGGCTTATTATCCAGTTCGTTTGTGTTTAACCCATGTGGTTCATCTCAAATAGGTAAGTCTTGAGGTCCTTTCTGTCCCTATTGGCTTCCCAGTCCTGTAGCCACTATCATATTGGGCTTTGGCTTCAGGTCACTACATAGCCCACTGGAGGTCTAGCCTGGTTCCTGACACATGGGGAAGATGGCTTGTCAGTGCCCTATGACTCAACAGTAGCAATGCCCTATCCACAACCTGGGATTTCTCTGTCTCTAGTATCTAAGGAAACTTGGCTCTCCCCACTCTTTACCCATTCCTTGATCCAAAACACGCTCTGTAGTCCTCCTTCATGCTTCCTATGAGCTGCACTTTGCTTTCTGTATTTTGTCTGTTTGAACTTCTTTAACACTACTCAGTGACACCTATACCTGGCTCTTGCTCCCCAAGTAAATCCCTCTCTTCACTCCCAAGGTCTTACTTTCCATTTCCTCTGCCAGAGCAGTCCTGGCTCATTGCATCAATCCCATGCTCTGGATATAAGCCCTCTCGTCCTGTTTCAGGATTCCTCATGCTTCGAGGGTGGTGTACTCTTTGTCCACATCCAGCAACCTCTATAATATCTGTATCATCTGTTAGTTGTCATCAACAAAGGCATGCAAATTTATATGGGGACATAAATAACTGTGTGTAGAGAACTGTATTTTCTCCACAAGTCTTGTACATTCGCACCAACACAGTCCTTTAAACAACCACTGAAGACCATCATACTAGTAGAAAATATCTGGCATGTGGGCTGTTGGGTGTTTTTATTTTTGGTATTTTAACTGCTAATTGGGTGCTATGTAGTTACAGACACATTAAACAAGAACCCATCCAAAGCTGCCTGTTTAGTTTGCTTTTGCCTTGTGGGCCAGACATTGACAGCCAAATGGCACCAAAAAGAGGGAAATGCTATGCTTTGGACTCATTAAAGTCATTTACAGTGATTTCACTCATTATTTTTGTTCTATCTATAGTAATATTTCTGAGATGACTGACCCCTGTGGTTTATTTTTTTAGTCCCCACACTCCTCCACTCTGACTTTGTCTTCCCTTTCATACTTTTCCTGAAAGATCTGAGACATAGAAGCGAAGCAAGCCGTCATCACAAGCTTCCCGTTTATCCAGAGTGTGTGTGAGCTGCGTTCCAGCTACCTCTTCCCCACTTCCCCTGCATGGCAGCCAGAATAGAAGGTGGGTGAGGTCCCAAAACTCATGAAGACACTAACAAGTGGTCTTGAAGTTGGGATTGCCAGTGAGTGGGAGCTGCAAGAGGATGCATTTTCCATAGTCCCTGACACACTCTGAGCTCTCTCCCCTTCTTCTGCTGCCTTCTTTTCCCTCAGAGCTGTTGGGTGAGTGGAACTAAGGACTCTTGTACAGTGAGAGAATTGCCATACCTTCCAAACCATGGGTATGGCTATCTGCCTAAGACTCGGGTCAAGTAAAGGACATATTTGGGGAGGGAAGTGATATTTGAGGTATTGTAAGAAGAAAATATCTAAAAATCTAAGTAGATACTCCAAGTGAATATGCACACACTTCTGTTCCCTCTGCTTCCCTCATTCAGGCCAAATCTCCCGATTTCAGGGTCCCACGGCACCCTGTACCTCTCCTTGGTAGCACTCATCACAGTTGCAATTTTGTATTTGTCTCTGTGTTTATTTGATTAACGCTTCTTTTACCCCCATAGACTGTAAACTTCTTGAGGCCAGGAAGAGAGTCTGTGGTTCAAATTACCATGGCATCGCCTGTCCCTGACATGGTGCCACCTAATACATATTTAGTGACAGATTTAATACAATTGGTTATGTATATATTACCCAAAAAAACTGGACTAGAAATCCTGCTAGGCCTTTGTTGGGAATGTTACAAATAGGCACAATGTGCAGATTGTATGGTAGAGTCTGGCTCCAAAAAAGGCCAACAGACCTTGTATTTAAGAGTCTCTTTGTGGAGTTGCTCTGCCCACAGATGACTAAGCTGACTAGTTCACTGAAAGTGCTAATTTGGATGACTTGATTGGTTATTTGGGTGAGTTGACTAATGCTTATTTTGGCTTCAGATAAACATAGTAAACCTGAACTGGTTCCATGTATGAACTAATATACCCTCCAATATTTAACTTCTGACTTTCTAGTTTTTCACCCAAGTGGTGGAACTCCTTGACACATAAAGAATGCTTTCGGCCTCCTAGGATATTTCAACACATTGATTAGGCCACTTAGAATTCCTCTTGCTGTTTGTTTCATAAAGTCAGGGAGGTGGGAATGTTGGGGTGTTTTTGAGCTATGTTGAAGGCGGGTAGCACAGCACTTTGAACTTTCTGCTTTCCCCAGCAGTCATCCCCTCTGTTGTTTTCTCTTCCACTAAGCCTTTCTGCCAAACACGTCGTGCCTCCCCTTTGCAGTGCTCAATTCCTGCTCTGTCCTTGAAAGAATTCTTTGATCTTTCTTTTTGTCAGCACTTCATTTTGGTAGAGTTGCTCAATGAATTACTGCATAAATGCTCTTATCAGAGTCTGAAATTATATCCCTGGAGATCTTTATAATTTTCTACAAAGTTTTTTGGTTTCAATGAATATTCAAGTACTTGTCCAAGAAGTCTCTTTCCTGCTACTGAGAAGTTTACATTTTTGTCATATATAACTTAATTTCAATTATGCACACACACACACAGTGTAATTATGAGAGTGAGTGAGAAGGACACTACTCAGCTCTTAGCTATTGGCTTCATTAAGTCACTGACAGGGTCTTAATTCATATATTCATATTCTAATACAGTGGATAAGCTACTTCAAAAGGTGATTATAACATCATATTCATTAAATAGATATTTACTGAGATTCCTTATGTGTTAAGCACTCCTTAATCACTGGGGGTATAATGTGGAGCAGATATGATAAATACCTACACTAAGCTCATAGTATAATAGGGAGGGAGTTTAATCCAATAATTACACTTGTTAGTGTAAAGTTGTACTGGTGATAAGAGCTAGAAAGTAGAGGTAGGTGTGGTATCCTGAAAGCCTATAAGAAAGGGTTTGACCTAGCCAAGGATATTGGAGAACACTTCCTTGTAGAAGCAATGGTTGAGGTAATATCTGGAAGAAGAGTGATTACTAAATAGGTGAATGAAGTGGGAATATATTATAAGAGGGAGAGAAGAGCATGTGCAAAGGCCCGGGGATAAGAGGAAGTGTAGCATATTTGGAGCCTGAAGAACTGGATAAAAGAAAAGGTGTTTGAATGCATCAGAGAGCCACCAGGAAAGCTAGGATTTGCAGGACCAATGCCCAAAAGAGAAGGAAAGCATACTCAGATGAGCCTCAGTCTTGCATCTGTTTACCTTCAGGCATTTGCCAATCTAAGGAATGGAGAAA
Organism: Meles meles; assembly: GCF_922984935.1. Taxonomy (NCBI): domain Eukaryota; kingdom Metazoa; phylum Chordata; class Mammalia; order Carnivora; family Mustelidae; genus Meles; species Meles meles. The sequence continues at coordinate 32,766,894 of NC_060070.1, forward strand.
AGAATGTAGGTAGAAAGTGGTGCCTGGAGTTTTCTGCACTTGCATTGGGCTGAAAGATAAAAGTTGAAGTTTAGGGTTGCCAAGGTTGTCAAGACCTGAGTGGCCAGGAGGAGAAGTAACCACAGAGAAGTGCACCAGAAATTTTCTACGCAGTTTCTTTTTGACACTTGCTGACTTGTAAGCAGTGAAAATGTGAGGAGAGATTCTGAGACACTGGACAAAAGGCAGCATTTAAGAAATAAAGAGCTCAGGAGAGAGATAAGCAGTCTCCTGGGTCTGGGGGAGCAGAGTGGGTGAGGTTCAGAGCCCCCCAAGGACACTGGTAAAGAACTCAAGTTTTCAGTTGAGACCCTAGCAAGGCTGCACCTTAAGAATAAATATATCCTAAGAGCAAGACTAAATCAGTAGCATATCAGCTCTAACAAATGTTGAAACTCCACTTTGGATCATGGTGGTCTGTCCCTACTTTACCCTCCAGAAGAAAACTAAAACTTTTTTGGAAAAAATCACCTAGAAGATGCCTGGGTGGCTCAGTCAGTTAAGCATCTGCCTTTGGCTCAGGTCATGATCCCAGGGTCCTGGGATCAATCTCTATACACTTCACTGAAGCAGAAGTTCCCTGAGTTTTCATAGTTTGCTTTCTTCCTCTGTGGACTGCAGGTAACTTACCAAGCCTTCAAGCATGCTAGCCACCTCTTTCTCATCCTGTCCAGTAAGCATGATGTCATTGATGTAATGGATCAGTTCTTTGAGATGACCAGACACTTCAGATCTCTTCAGACAATATAACGATGGGGGCAGGAGAATTAACATAGCCTTGAGGCAAAATTGTAAACAAATATTGTCCATTCCAAGTTAATGTGAACTGTTTCTGCTCTTCTTTTCTTTTTTTTTCCCATTTTATTTATTTTTTCAGCGTAACAGTATTCATTGTTTTTGCACAACACCCAGTGCTCCATGCAAAACGTGCCCTCTCTATTACCCACCACCTATTCCCCCAACCTCCCACCCCTGACCCTTCAAAACCCTCAGGTTGTTTTTCAGAGTTCATAGTCTCTTATGGTTCGCCTCCCCCTCCAAATTTTTTTTTTTTAATAAACATATAATGTATTTTTATCCCCAGGGGTACAGGTCTGTGAATCGCCAGGTTTACACACTTCACTCTGCTCTTCTTTTCTAATTGGAATGCAAAAAGAATACATTTGTCAGATCAGTGGCAGCATTCCATATAGCTGAGGCCTTGTTAATCTGCCCTAGCAACAACACCATGGCACAGCAGATGAAGCCAGGAAAACTACTTGGCTGAGCTCGTACTATCTACAGTCATTCTCTAGGATGCATTCAGTTTCTGTACTGGCCAGACTGGTGAATTAAATGGACATCTGATGGGACCACCAGCTCTGAATCCTTTAGGTCTTTAATGGTGACATCAGTCTCCTGCCAACACTCCTAAGAAGAGGTATTGTTTTCCACTAACTACTTTGGCTGGTGTGGCTGGGAGTCTCTGATATTTCTATACAGCCTACTTCATAATGAGAGCTCTTACCATGCAAGCCAAGGACCCAATGTGTGGAGTTACTTCAGCTTCCAAGTATATTAATTCAAGGAATACACTTGGAACTGGGAAATGACCACTGAGTGGGTCTCCAGTTTCAGTGGGCCCACTGGGAACTGAGTTTAGTCAGGAATCCCTTTATTATCTGCTCCCTACTTTCTCCTGAACTATCAAGGGGGTTATGATGACATGTTGGGTCAAGATGGGTTGCAAGGTCAAATATGTCAAATAATCTTCAAAATTCCCAGTACAAAACAATAATTTACTACTTAACAGAGATTCATTTAAGTCTAATGACTTAGAAGAGTATTAAAAAAAAAAAAGAATGGGGAATGCTGAGAGCAAAATGGTCAAATAAGATGTCCACTCATATCCTCCACCTCAACAATAACAATCTGGCATCCGTCCATGGACAAAAGTGCCTTTGTGGGGCTTCAGAATCTAGGTAGGACACCGTGAAACCCCAGCACAGTTTCAGACTCAGGAGAACTGTTTTCAAAAAGAAGGCTTGCACCCAAGCAACTAACTCACTGACTGTGATCCTGACTACAAACTCAGAAACAGCTCTGTACCCTAAGGACTTGACTGTAGCCCCATTTGACTTTGGTCCTGTCACTAGCCCTAGGCACCAAGGGACCAGGGAGGTGGTCACATATTCCCATGCATCAGGTAATAGACACACAGATTTTGGACCTGGACACCCTAAAGTGGCCCAGGAATAGCTCCAGTCCCTCTTGGCTGCAGTGTGGGAGCACCTGAAGGTAAGCCTGCCAAACACCTAATGAGAATGTAGACTCTGAAAAGGTCCTCTAACGGGGCTTGAGTCCATCTCAGTCACAGTCCATGAGCAGACCTGCTGGCACAGGAATCCAGGAGGAGACACTCCCATCTGCACCCCTGGAGATCCCAAAACGACCCTATACTCAGTTCCAGCTCCCTCTTGGTCACAATATGTTAGCAGTCCTACAGGCCCAGGGACCCAGTGGGAGATACTCATGCCTATACCTGGCTCCTGACCCCTCCAGCGATAGTCAAGGAACAGTCCAGCCGACCCAGGGACCTGGGAAGGGATATGCCCATTTTTGCCTCCAAAGCCATAGCCTCCATCTTGGCTATATAAACTGAAACAGCTCTGAGGCGTGGTTCCAGTCCCTCTCAGCTATGGTCGAGGTTACTCCTGCCCACCCTGAGACCCACCCAGTCCCCAGTAGGAACCTTCTTGGGGACTGGTAAAGACCTTCTCCTGTTGGCTTTCTGGGATGATAAAATTACCTCTGGAATCACAGTCATGCTGGATTGAAACCAGTTGTGAAGCTGCCCCTGGGTCTGCCATGGGTCTGTGCTTTGTAGGCTTATTACCAGGGACTTGGGTAGGTGTGGATTCTATCTGGCCCCTGGTGGATAGGTTTGCCTCCAGTACCTTGTTCAGTATGGAGGTGCTAGGAGAAGTTTTCGCTTAAGTTCCACAACTGGAAACCTTACACATTGGGAATTCTTACACAATGGGCCCTTTAGCAGGTCCCTGAGAAGACTCCTGTCTGGTCACCTGATGGTCAAAGTATAAATCAGAAGGTATCTTGAGATAAATGAGGATGAAAATACAACATGCCCAAACTTACGGGATGCAGCCAAAACAGTTCTAAGAGGTGAGTTTATAAATGCCGATGTTAAGAAAAGAGAAAAATCTCAACACCTTTATACCACAAGGAATTAGGAAAAGAAGAACAAACTAAGTTCTTCTTAGTAGAGTTAGAAGAAAAGTTAGTAGAAAGAAATAAATAATAAAAATCATAGCAGAAATGAATGAAATAAAGACTAGAAAGACAATAGGAAAAAATCAATGAAATTAAGAACTGGTTTTTTGAAGAGATAAAACTAACAAACTTTTAGCTAGACTAACCACAGAAAAAGAAAGTGGACTCAAATAACAAAATTACAAATGAAAGAGGAGACATTACAACTGACTGCAGAGATACAAAGGATCAAGAGATGTTATTATGAGCAACTATACATCAATGGATTAGGAAACCCAGAATAAATGCATAAATTCCTAGAAACATACAAACTACCAATTACTGAATTGTGAATAGAAAATCTGAACAGAACTAATAATGACTAAGGAGATTGAAGCAGCAATCAAAAACTTCTCAATGAAGAAAAGCCCAGGACTAGATGTTTCACTGGTAAAGGCTACCAAATATTTAAAGAAGAATTAATACCAGTCCTTCTCAAATTCTTCCAAAATATTGAAGATGAGGGAACACTCCCAAACTCATTTTATGAGGCCAGCATTACCCTGCTACCAAAGCCAGATAAAAACACTACAAGATAGAAAAGTACAGGTCAATCAATATCCCTGATGAAGGTAGATCTGAAAATTCTCAACCAAATACTACTAAGCCAAATTCAACATCACATTAGAAGGACCATACATCATGGTCAAACACGATCTTTCTCTGGGATGCAAGGTTGGTTCAACACATACAAATCAATAAACATGACACACCACATAAATAGAATAAAGGATTAAAAATCATATTATCATCTCAATATATGTAAAAAAATTGGCAAAATTCAACAACATTTCATGATAAAAACTCTCAACTAATTGGGTGTATAAGAAACGTATCTCAACACAATAAAGATCCTTTATAACAAACCCACAGCTAACATCATATTCAGTGGTGAAAAACTGAAAGCTTTTCCTCTAAAGTCAGAAATAAGACAAGGATGCCCACTCTCACCACTCCTATTCAATATGGTACTGGATGTCCCAACCAGAGCAATTAGGCAAGAAAGAGAAATAAAACACAGCCAAATCAGAAAGGAAGATGTAAAACTGTCTCTGTTTGCAGATGACTTGATCTTATGTTATAGAAAACCCTAAAGACCACCGATTAAACCTATTAAACAAACTGAGTGAAGTTACAGGATAAGAAAATCAACCTATGTGAATCAGTTGCATTTCTACACACTAACAATGAAATGTCCAAAAGAATTTTTAAAATCCCACTTACAATAGTATCAAAAACAATAAAATACTTAGGAATAAATTTAACCAAGGAGAGGAAAGATATGTATATTTATAACTTTAAGATATTGATGAAAGAAATTGAGGAAGACAAAAATAAATGGAAAGATACCTTGTGTTCATTAATTGGAAGAATTATTATTGTGAAAATATCCACACTACCCAAATCCATCTATAGATTCAATGAAATCCCTACCAAAATTCCAAGGACATTTTTCATAAAAATGGAAAAAACAAAACTAAAATTCATATGGAACCACAAAAACCCCAAGCAGCCAAAACAATCTTGACGAAGAATTAAGTTGGAAGCATTGTACGTCCTGGTTTCAAACTATACTGCAAAGCTGTAGTAATCAAAATAGTATCATATTACTTACCATAGTATAGTAAAACATAAAAACAGAGATCTAGACAAATACAATGCAATTGAGAACCTAGAAATAAACCCATGCACATACAGTCAACTAATAGTTGACAGAGGATCCAAGAATACTCACCCAGTAAGGATGGTCTCTTTAATAAATGGGTTTAGAAAAATACTCTCATGCAAAAGAATGATATTGGACCTCTATCCTACAGCACCCTCTAAAAATCAACTCAAAATATGAAAGACTCAAGTGTAAGGCCTGAAACCATATAACTCCTAGAAGAATATATAGGGCAAAATCTCCTTGACATGGATCTTGGCAATGATTTTTATTTAGGGAGTGATACCAAGAACACAAGAAACGAAAGCAAAAATTAACAAGTAGAATTGCCTCAAATTAAAAAGCTTCTGTACAGAAAAGAAACAAACAGCAACAACAACCACATCAATGACAAAAAACAACAACAACAACAACAAAACAAGGTGGAAAAAACCCCCCCAAATCAACAAAATGAAGAGGCAACTTACAGAATAGGAAGAAATATTTGCAAACCAAATATCAGTTAAAGGGTTAATATCTAAAATATAGAAGGAACTTACACAATTCAATAGCAAAAAAAAAAAAAATCTGATTAATAAATGGGCAGAGGACTGAAGAGACATTTTTCCAAAGAAGACATGCAAAAGACAAACAGGTATGCTTAACATGCTTAACATCACTAATCATCAGGGAAATGCAATTCAAAACCAAAATGAGATATTACCTCACACCTGTCAGAATGGCTATTATCAGAAAGACGAGAGATAGCAAGTGTTGGTGAGGATGTAGAGAAAAGGGAACACTTGTGCACTGTTGTTGGGAATGTAAATTGGTACAACCATTATGGAAAATGGTATGGAGATTCTTCAAATAATTGAAAATAGGAATATCATATAACTAACCCAGCAATCCCACTTCTGGGTATATATCTAAAGGAAATTAAAGTTCTATCTCTAAGAAATATCTGTACCCACCATGTTCACTACAGCCTTATTTTTTCATAATAGGCAAGACTCTGTAATACCCTAAGTGTCCATGGATGGCTAAGCCATTAAAAAAAGAAAAAAGAAATATCCTATCATTCGGGACAATATGGTTGGATCTTGAGGGCATTAACTAAATTAAGTCAGACAGAGAAATACAAATACTGTATAATCTCACTTGTATGTGGAATCTAAAAAAAAGGCTAACTCCTGGAAACCAAATGGTAGCTGTCAGGGCTGGGGGTGAGGGTGGGGTAAATGGGACGATGTTGGTCAAAGGATACAAACTTCTGGTTATAAGATGAACAAATTCTGGGGATCTAAAAGGCAGCATGATGAGTGCAGTTAACAATAACTTATTACCTACTTGAAAGTTGCTAAGAAAGTAAATCCTAAATGTTCTCATAACACACTAACATTGTAATTACGTGAGGTTAACCAACTTTATTGTGGTGATCATTTCACAGTACACATGTGTAATGAATCATCATGGACACCTTAAATTTACACAACATCGTGTGTCAATTATATCTCAATAAAACTGGAACAAATAAAAATGGCTAAAACAAAAAAATAGGAAAAGGAATGAAAGGCTATATCCTCTGGGGCACCTGGGTGGCTCAGTGGGTTAAGCCGCTGCCTTCGGCTCAGGTCATGGTCTCAGGGTCTTGGGATCGAGTCCCAATTGGGCTCTCTGCTCAGCAGGGAGCCTGCTTCCCTCTCTCTCTCTCTGCCTGCCTCTCTGCCTACTTGTGGTCTCTCTCTGTCAAATAAATAAATAAAATCTTTAAAAAAAAAAAAAAGAAAGGCTATATCCTCCAAAGTTAAACCAAGGAAAGTTGTATCCTTTTGCTAACATTAAAGATGAATTTTGGCCTATCTCATGCTAAGCTCAACACTCAGAGAAAAGTGAGGGTTTTTTTTTTTAACACTGAGCTGCCAAAATAAGTAAATGTATGTTTCAAAAATTTCTTGAAAATTATTCTGATGAATTGTCTAAGTAAAAGGTCGTAATCTGAGGCATATTAACTATTCAGAGTGCACTTTGAGTAAATATTGATGATGTTAATTATGTTCAACTTTGAATGGAATGTTTTTAAGTCCGGAAGCTTTGTGAAAGTTTAACAGTTTAACATCCAAGTGTACAAATAAAGGTAAAATTATAAAGCATGCTACCTTGTTTCCCACAGCACTTTTTAAATTTTAATGACAATATTGTATACAGTGAAACCTCTCATTAATTTGAAAAGCAGCAAAAAGCTTTGGCAAATTCTGAATGAACTAGAATTTAAACTATCTGATACTTGAATGAAAAACAACAGTCCACTTAATCGGGTAAGAAATAACAATGCTTCAAATCACGCTGTGTTTTAACTAACAAGATATAACTTATGTGGTGATTAAGCAGTTGATGCTAGTATTTCAGAATTCATTTCAAAAGTTAAAGAAGTTTAATGAATATGACAAAGGAGGTCAGGTCAGTACGAGCTTGAGATGACCCTCAACTTGAAAGTGTTTGACCAGACACAAGAACATTGGCACATTCGACACATCAGTTGACCCTGTGTGAAGGCTATTTTTTGTCATAAACAGTAAAATGGGCCAGTGGCACAAATGCTTATGTTAGTTAGGTCTTCATTTATAAAGATAAACACAAATAAGTTGTAAAGGGCATGGGCTCTGGGCTCAGCCTGCCTGGCTTTGAATCCCTGTTCTGCTATTTGCTTGGGGCTCCGGGCAAGTTACTTAATCTCTGCCTCGGTTTCCTTACTGTCAAGCAGTGATGGTAATAGTAACTGATCAGATTTTCCCTGATCAAGTCCTACATTAGGATTTTGAAGTCACAGTGCCTGACACTAAGTTAAGTGTTCAGTAATTATTAGTTCGTTGTTATTATAAATACCTGGCACATGACAGACCATTAAATATACATCTGCACATACACACATATATTCGTATAGATATAAATCTATCAATACAGTGTCTAGCATATCATATTATATTATATAATATCTAATATTATGTTAGATTCACATTATACTTAATATATATTAGATGAGATATCCAGGTGCCTTTAACTCACTGCAAAAATATGCTGACAGCCTCCTAATTTCTAGGCTTTGGATGCCCACATTGAGGAATGATTTGTTCCAATAGTTTCTGAGACCATTTACTATAAATCTCTGGAAATCTCTGCTAAGGAAAAACTCAATTTTCCCAGGGAACTGAAGATACCCAATGTGCAAATTTTACCTTTCACTGTAACTATTAACATTTGTTAGCTTAACTATGTAGGGCAAAGACGATTAAGTGAACTGATAATATCACAGGGTGAACCACAGGCTATATTTACCCTCACAAAAATCTCCAGAGAGTTCCAAGGGAAAAAAAAAAAGAAAGAGGTGGTCTCAGATACACATAAGAAAAATAACATAGGTAACTGCTTCAATTTTCTATCAGATATTTACTAAAGGCACTTTCTAAAAACATCCATTATTCCTTAATAGATGACCATGTGAATGGTGCTTTTGCCATAGAGAGTTTCCTGCAATGAAGTTAATAACTGTAATATGGCCCCGCTCCCCAGTTAATAGGACAATTCACGAAGCCATTCTTTAGATACTCCCTTGGAGAATCTCCTCATTCAATCTGATCTCCAGCTCTTGGTGGTGCAGTAGTGTAAAGAAGAAAAAAGTGTACCCAATTCTGTGGGTAATTAAGATTTGATGAACAAACTTACACAAGTACTGCATCTTGTGTGGTAGACCCTTGTGGAAAAAAGGGCATTTCCAGGCAGGAAATGAAACTGGCATGATCGAGACAGACCCATATAGCCATGGATCTCCAGTTAGTCCTCTACAGATTTTTATTTATTTATTTGACAGACAGAGATCACAAGGAGGCAGAGAGGCAGGCAGAAAGAGAGAGAAGCAGGCACCCTGCTGAGCAGAGAGCCCCCGACACGGGGCTTGATCCCAGGACACTAGGATCATGACCTGAGCTGAAGGCAGAGGCTTTAACCCACTGAGCCAGCCAAGCACCCCAGTTAGTCCTTTACAAAATGCCTAGCACGCAGTAAGTGCTAGATAAGTGAGTCAGAGTCCTGGCATTGGGATTTTCAGAAACATCCTGCTCTTCCAACTTCAATTCTCTCTGCTCAGGGTCCGGCTCAACGCCCAGTTTGTTTATCTGAGGAATCAATTCTAACAAATATGTGAATGATGGGCTATTTTTTTTCCTCTCTCTTAAATATTTGTATTGTTGTAGGCATTTTGGAATAGGAGACAGAATAGAATGGTGCTGAAAAGCCCAACTTCTGGAGTCAATTCAGATCTTTACCACAGCTGTAAACTTTAGTCCTTTAGCCTCAGGTTCCTCAACCATAAAATGGGGACAGTGAGATGACCCTACAGTGAGAGAATCCATGTAGAGCATTTAACTGCATTGTCATGACCAGTGGAACATGTGTGAATTACGGAGATTCAGATATTTGGGGATTTGGAGAGATTCTTGGAGGAAGGGAACATTTTCAGATCCCACGAATCATGCTTCCTAAGAAGCTATCTGGGCAGCCACAGTGCAGGCTGGCCTCAAAAATATATGGCTTCCTGCCTGGTTCCCGATTGTGATTACATTAGAGATGAAAAAGTCTGACATTCATTCATCAATATTTATTTAGCACTTACTGTGTGTCAAGCATTTTGTAAGGTACTAACTAGAGATATAAAAACGAAGAAGACAGGGAACAGATAATTTGCAATTCAGTGTGATTAATGCTTTGGGATCCTACTTCCTCCCTTCCTGCTTAACCAGCTTTATTCACTGAGAGAGTCGCCTGGAACAATTTACCTGGTCTAATGTAGACATTTTTTTTTCTCTCTGCTTCCTTTAGGGCTGACTTTACCTTCAAAAACAAAACAAAACAAAACAAAACAAAAAACCCGAAAAGCCTAGGTGTATTTCTTTTCATCTTTCCAGAGTGGCAAAAGCTTCTTCTCATCTATTCCCAGGTTGCTGCTGGGGTCTGACCTCTCACTGCCAGGCAGAGACCCCTAATGAGGGCTGAATTGGCCATATCTCATTCTGATGAATAATGGGCTTCGTTACCCCTCAGTGCCCTCTAGATTTACTCACAGGTCTCTGGGGATGTTGTGGGCAAAAAAATCCCCTGACCTGCCTGGAGATCCTTTTCTCCCACTGAGGCCCTTCCTGGGGCTCCTCACCAACTCTAGGTGGGCTACCTCAGCCTCAACCAACCTGGGGGGCAAACCCCAAGTATCCTGGGTCATCCCAATGCATGCCTGCATCAGGCAGACTTCCAGAGGCTTTGGTCTGTTGTAGGCAGAGTCACTGCCCCGTGAGTCTTCTCTTTGAACATCAGCGTGTTCTCAATCTTTGATGCATTTATTTGTTAACCTGTAAGGATAGGTTCAATCCCCACAGGGCCTCTGGATTCACTAACTTATGCCCAACAGAGTCAACTACGTCTCCATACACAGCGTGATCCGCCGAGTCCTCCCGGCTCCTCTGAAGGCGTGGCTGATCGGTTTCGACCGTGAACGGCTCTTCTGCTTCCAGACCTTGCCGTGGGTTTGATGTGAAATGGGAGAAAAACTTCGTAAATAATGACAGCGAGGCTGCTGAATGGTTTTCTCTTATTAGCTTCTGGTGGTCTGTCTCCGTGACTCTGAGACAGTCGGTTGGTGCCCACCTCTGCTACTCCTATCGTCAGGCCCTTTGCAAGGAACAATTTTCTCCTGTCTTTAAAAGAATATTTTTGCATTCAGAGCAGAAGTCCACTGAATCCACCAGAGGCACCGGAAAGAAATCACATCAGGTCGCTCGTTAGGTTTGCCAGTTGTGTGGCGTGTCATCGCACGTCCCCTTGCAGATGATCTGAGAGTGATTTTTGGCTTTCAGTGCAGTTGGATCAAAGAAACGCCCATCAAACGTTGCCTCTAATCGCTTTAGACAGTTCAAGCTTCTGTAATACCCCAGTGTTTCAATTTAACATTTACTGTTGTGTGCCTCGTGGAAATACATGCATTTGAAATTTGAGCCTGTTCTAATGGGAGGGAGGGGGAGGGGAGGGCTGACAACGTGGAAAAGGAGGAGGAAGATTTCTACCAAAATTTTAGGTGGCCACATGCCAGCTCCGTATCTCACACTCATCCTCTTGGGTCACCTCAGGGAACCAGCTTCCATTCATTTCCTTCCGCTCCCCGCCCAGAAGCCCCTGCTCGCAGTGACTACAGACTGGATATTATCTAAACTCTCAGTGAATCACAGCTGACAGTGCTGCTATTTCTAAGCCACAGAATCACTCTTTGAACAAAATGCAAGCGCTGTGTCTTTTCAACCTGTTCTTCAACAGCGGAAGCAGCAGGATTCCAGCACTGTGTAATAACTGTCAGAAACAATTTCTGCTCTGTAAGTGAGGTGAAGCAAAATGTCAAAATATTTGAATACATTTCATTGAGGATATCTTCTTTTAAATTAGTGAAGGCTAGAGAAGAAGAATCCCATTCTCTCGCATAATAAATATGCATGGAACGGGGGAGCCCCTGCATTCTAATAAAGCTGAGTCCTGGCTTGTTAATGCGGTATAGGTCCACAACAATAAAACACAATAATTACTAGTTAAAGAGATGCCAGTGTTGGCCTTTTACCAACACCCCTGAACGTATAATTCATAATAAATTTAGTAAGCCTGAAGTCGGCCTGTTAATTAACCTATTTTCTGCAGCACCTGGGCTGGAGGAAACAATTGTGCAATCCCGACGAGGCATCGTCCCCAGTGTGAATGTCTCGACGTTGGCTGGAAGGACTGTAGTCTGGTCGCATGAGCCCAACCCCAGGGTCCTTGCTTGTGTTCCTACAGGTGAGAAAGTCTGGGAAGAATTGGTAAGGGAATGTCTCACTGTGTAATTACCATATTTTAAAAAAAGAAATTGCAGGACAGTGTACACGCTGACTGGTGGGTTTAGGGGATTCTTTTTCGAGTCAACATTTCAGGCAAGGAGAGCCGGGGAGAGGGTAAGCTTAGGGTCCTGGGGGATCAATCAGCATGAACAACCGAGGACATAGACTTTTCCACTCCTTTTACTCAAAACCCATTAAAATAAATAGAAAACAAGCAAACATGTCACAGCGCTGGGAACAGGAAAGGGTATCATTTTCTGCCAGAAGTTAAGAAATTTCTGGACTGTAGAAAATAGCAGGGATAGGACTGGCCAGAACAGTGTGCACCACAGTCAAACATAAACCAGGAAGAACACGATCCTGAACTTCCATGTTTCGGAATCTGCTAATACCAGCCTGTAAACTAATAAGAAGAGGAGAAAGAGGACCTGGGAAATTGGCAGGATTTTTTTGCGTTGGAACATTGAGCTACCCCTTTTCACTATCTCACACTGGACAACAGGTGGTGGAGATACTTGTCACCAAGCTTCCAGTTAATAAAGCATTCTAAGGAAAGTAAGGGTGCCACCCAAAGAGCCTGTGAAGTCAGGTAGAGGACTCGAGGGAGTGCTAATCTCCATGACCCATGTAGGTTAGGAGGCAAAGATATTAGTGTCCTCGAAAGAGTAATATACTTCTTATTTTCTTGGTGGAGAGGAGGGATTTAGACTATGTGGGCTTAAAGCAGGCAGGCTGATGGAGACTCATTTTCTCCTTCCAGGCAGGAGAGAGGCATGAAGGAGAAGCTGAGGAAACCCACTCCACATCTAAACACCAATCGACCTTGCTCATTATTCATAGAATCAATGGGCAACCAAGGATCACTAGACATTGGATAAAAATTAACAGTATAAAAGAGAAGAACCAAGTGAACTAGCATAATGGTTGAAAGCAGACCATTCAAAGAACTGAAGAAAACATTAAATCAGTTCTGATTAATATCCTCAATGAAATTCAAAAGACTATTGATCCGTAGAAGTAGAATGCATTGTTATAAAAAAGAGAAATCAGGAAATGAAGAATTCTTGGAAATTGGAATTTTGATCACTGGAACTTAAAAATTAACAGAAGGGCTAAATAGTAGAAAGGACATAGATAAAGATACATTACTAATCTGGAAAAAAAAGTTGAGGAAATCTTTTAGAACATAAGAGGCATCAGAGACACAAAATATTTTAAGAAATGAGTTTATGTGGAGGTACGTAGCAGATCAAAACCTAAGGTCCAATATCAATCTAATTTTTTTGGGGGGGTTGTTTATTTGTTTGTTTTTGTTGTTGTTTTATTTTGTTTTGTTTTTCATAGGAGAGAGTCAGGGGGAAGTGAAGACATAATAGAAATCATAGAAAATAATGTGTTCTATACACACTCACCATTATTATTCATGTCATATTTGGTGCTAAGACACAAAAAGTAATTACTAGATATAAATATCTGTAAATAAACTTAAGGGTTCAAGCTTCCTGTCATCAGGAAAAAGCAAATTAAAAACAGTTCAATATGAGTGTATATTCTTCCATCAAGCATTTCAAATTTGAGAATGGGGAAATGGGCCATCTCAAACATTGTTCCTGTGAGTATCAAATGCAAAGGCTTTTAGAAAGGGGGAAGGTATTTATCAAAACTTAAAACTCAGAGATTTGTAGAGACAAAGGATTCTTCTAGGTATTTATTGCAGAGAAATACTTGTGGGTGTGCATGAACCTTCAAGCAGAGGATGTTCATTGCACCTTACCTATCAAGAGAAGGGCAGCAACCTAAATGTTAAAAGTGGAGAAATGTGTAAAAGAAATGATGCTATATTATTACTGAGAGATAGGATGCAGCAGTAAAAAAATAAATGACATAGAAATGCAGTTCTTTGGAAACCTCAGAAGACAAACAGTGTGATGTTTGGAAAGGAGATAGAGAAGCACTGGGGGGTGGGGTGGGTTTTAGAGATTGTCTTCCTTCTTCTGTGTTTGCCTCCAGCTCGCAGATGTGCAGAGCCCCAGCACCCCGCCAAGCCAGGATCGGGCTTTACCCCCTACCTGCTCTTTCCTTTACAGTCTGGGCACACACACAGCCCTGTAACATTCGCACCAACATTCTGTTCCTGGTGCAATTTTTCTTTTTAATTCATTCTCCTTCTAACCCAAAACTATGCAGAAAGACGCATTTCTCCCCCTTAACCTTTGCTTCACAGAGAAACTAAAGAGAATAGAATTGAGAGTCATTGAAATTTTCTGTACAAAACCTGTACATTTTAAGGATTTATGTTTTAAGTCAGTCCAGTGCCTTAATATCTTCTGTGAAGGTCACTGTTGGGAGTGATGAAAAAGTGTAACAGGTACGATTTGGGCAGTAGTAAATAAGGTTGTATAAGAATAAAATTCTCTTTGTTTTGCTTACAGAGCCTAAACTTCAATCAGTTTCCCTTCCTTCTTGGTTTCAGAAAATTTAACCCTGTTACAGCTGGACATTTCTGTATTAAAATTTAATATCTTTTTGATAGTCAGTCTGGTTCAGAAAGTCTTTCCATTTCAGTACAAGTAACAGTATGGTTTCTGTTCCTATCAATTTCAGTGCTGAATTTCTGAGTTTCCTTTCTCTTACAGATCCAGTGGGCTTGGATCCTCATCCCAAAGTACAGGGTGGGTGGAGAAGGGGGGTGGGTGGAGAAGGGGGGTGGGTGAGATGAGGTAGCCTACTTGTCCAGCCTCATCGAGTTCTCCATGGGCAGTCATGGCCAGGACCGAGGCTGATGTTGGATCACTGGGTAGCAGACAAGATGTCCTTTAAGACAGCCTGCTAGCTTCCTAGTATGAGTAATCCCAGGGAGGCACAGCCCTTCTTCCTGACTCCCCCAGCAGTTTCCACTTCTTTTGGGTCTCCACATCTCCACTGGGAAGGTTTTGGGATGGAGCCTGGCCAACTGTGCTGTTGGCTAATCTCTGTGCCACACTCCAACACGAGGTTACCTTTCTGGGAGAATCCAGGAGTGGTCTTTGCTCAGGTCCTTCTGGAGGACATTCCACATGCCTGTCGTGCTTCTCACACTCTGGCAACAGGAGATATGTTGCAGGCTTCACCTGAGAACAAATACCAGATGAGATGCAGAATCTACTTCCTTTATTTAGAATCACCCCAGATTCAGAATTCCAGGAGAACTTTTCCTAGATACCTCCCCTTTTAACCACTTCCTCTGTCCCCCACTACAAAACTCCCTCAAAGAGACAATACAAGGTGTTCTTATCCTTCTTCACAAATTGGACCCCCGTATTCTTCTGACCCTCCCCCCCAGCTCTCTCACACCACCATGGCAGCCTGTGCCTTGTGAATGGTATTTCAAGAGTGTGCTTCCATGAGCTTAAAGAATTCTAAGTTTTCCTCAGTTTTTTTTTTCCAGCTATGAATGGTCTCTACGGTAATCTATGCTCTTTCTGTTTAAAAATCAGATGGAGGAGGGTTCTGTTGGCAGTCCAGAACAACAGGATAAGGCCCCTTTACTTAGTTATTTACATCATCTCTGCAAGAAAGCAGTTCTAAAAAGAATTCCGTGACTGAGAAATTAAGAAAAGAAAATTGAGACCTTTAATGAGCAGCTTGCATTGTTAAGTGTTGTCCTCAATAAAAATCTCCAGAAATCATATTTTTGCAAGTTGTCTACATGAGACCCCTGGTGAGCCAGTGTGGGGATAGTGATAGTTGATAAGAGTTCTCCTTGCCAGCAGATCGATAAGAGATAGAACAAGGAGATGTATGCTACTGATTCCAGATCCTTTGGGAACATATGCCATTTGGGTGGCTGCTCATTCAGGGTAAGGGAAGCAGAAAGGAAAAGTTGCCTAGAGAAAGCTCAGGTAGGAGATGATGAAGCCAGCTGTTGTCTGATCTAGCGGGTACTTCAGAAGCCTGGCTGTACTTGCTGCATTTGTGCTGTGGGAGTTGCCCTTCAATCTTTACAAGAAGCCCACTGTCCTGCTTTTCCTTTAGTTGAATGGGTATCTGAGCCTTCATCTTCCCAAAGGGGGTGAAAGTTGGTTCTTGGGAGGGGAGTGAAAAGAATCTTACATATTATAATGGTTTGTGGCCCTCCCAAACTCAACTCTCCTCAACAAAATCTTGTTTCTTAGTTTTTAATTCCATTCCTCTCATTAGGGAGAAATTTAATCTAATCTAAATTTTAAGTAATTAACTAACTAATTAAAATGATAATTTAAATTCATTGATTAAAATAAAATTCTCTCTTTAAGGGAATGTTAGAGGAAAAAAACATTGAGAAACATCCAACATGACCCAATTGAGGCATATACACTTTCCTCCAAATATTTCCAAAAAATGAAACAAAACAAAACAAAAACCCAGAACGAAAAGACAAAGCAAAGCAATTCTTTCTTTCAAAGTTCCTAAGATTCTTTTACAATATCCACAAAAGTGAATATTAAATTCTATGGACCCAACCTATTCTTAGTCCGTTCTTTGAGCAGCAAAAAATAATTCACATTCTTACCATCCTGGTGGAGAAAGAGCACTTAGAATTGTCCTATGTCCAATAGTCAATAAGCCATCTTACATAGATGCTACTTAAACAGTGATCTTCACTTCTCTGTTTTGCACCTAAAATATCAGAATATCAGCAAGCTGATATGACAAGAGATAACATCTATCTATAAAAATAATAAGGTAATCACCTGTTTTATATAGGATTTTTTTTGTTTATTTGTTTAGGTTATCAAAAGGATAGTCCTACACCCATTACTGCTAAAGCTTTAGAAAAAGGGCCTTTTATTTCCCGTATTACCATCACTTTTAATGCCACTCTCCTCTAAACCCTGAAAAAATTATCTGCAGGAGTTTGAAGGTTCTGTTAATGTGTTATGTTACTTCATGCTAATATAGCTTTTTATAAAACCAAACCAATCATGATACCTATGGAAGAAGACAAAATCAATTCATACAGTTGGACAACTCTCTTCTGTACATTACAGTACTACCCACAAGAATCATTTAAATGGGAAAATAAACCAGATGCTGAAAGCCATTCTTCTGCCACATTAAAAATCTCTACCACTTGAAAGTATATTTGTCCTCCCTGCTTCTTCATAATCTCAGTCATTTAATTGTTGAACCATTAAAACTCTTGCCCTCTTCTTCACTTCAATAGCTAAAGAATCTCTTTGATGATACAGAAGAGACTCTACTTGGACCCTCACACATATCTTGGTAATTTTAATCCTGAAGGATAGTGTGTCCTCTTAGCTAATTGGTTGAGAGAATCTTTTCCCTTCTACACACTTTTAAAAAAATTACCTTGAATTCTGAAAGCACTGTGTGATCTTTCAAGTTGCCTTCTTCACTTCTCTTGAAATAAACTATAAATACTCACCTAAAAGAAACATGGAATATGGGATATTTCGAATTTGTAAAAGACACAGTAGGAACACTAGAAGTGGGTAGATTTCTTGATTCATTGGCTTTCCCCACTTATTCAAAATAAAAAACTCTAACTTTTCTTTAAACCTTTCACTTCATCATAGGGTAATGTCTGAGCCCTATGTGTACCCATCTGTACTCATCTGTACTCATTAGGTAACATAAATGTCACAGATATTTATTTATAAATCAATAGGAAATGTTGCCAGCCTCAGGCCAAAAAAAAAAAAAGGCATGATTCAATAACAGAAGGGGTAAGAATATTGAATAGTTAGGGGCTTTTACTCACCTTACTTTAGGGGCTTTGACTGATCAAGGATTGCAATTATTATTGATCATCTACACTATAGGTAGGCATCGTTTTTGTTCATAATAAGATTCCTTTCTCAATAATAAGACATGACGGAGATGGAGATCATAATTCATACCCATCTGACTGACAGCATCTCTTTCAGATGTAATTACAGAAAATTCCAAAATGTGGGGAGGACTTATTGACTCCCATAAATCCCAGGGATAGAGCTGGCTTTTAGGTGCACTATTTACAGGGGAAAGTTCCCTTTGTCTTTGATTTGGGCTGTCTTGCTCTCCTCTGTGAGTTGGCCTCTTTTTCTGGCTCTATTCTGTAGCAAGAAGATTGGGAAAAAATTTTGAACAATACTGCTTGGACCTATATTACTTATTCCCTGTTCCCCCTTGACCTACCTTGGCCGCCAGAAATGTGACTTAACACTATGGTTGTTCAGACTTGTACCATCCAGTCCCACTTATCCAGAATCCTAGACTATTTCTTCTTCTTCTTTTTTTTTCCTTATTTACTTTTATTTGTTTATTTTCAGCGTAACAGTGTTCATTGTTTTTGCACCACACCCAGTGCTCCATGCAGTACGTGCCCTCCCTATTACCCACCACCTGGTTCCTCAACCTCCCACCTCCCCGCCCCTTCAAGACCCTCTGGTTGTTTTTCAGAGTCCATAATCTCTCATGGTTCATCTCTCCTTCCAGTTTCCCTCAACTCCCTTCTCCTCTCCATCTCCCCATGTCCTCCATGCTCTTTGTTATGCTCCACAAATAAGTGAGACCATATAATACTTGACTTTCTCTGCTTGACTTATTTTGCTCAGCATAATCTCTTCCAGTCCCGTCCATGTTGTTACAAAAGTTGGGTATTCATCCTTTTTGATGGAGGCATAATACTCCATTGTGTATATGTACCACATCTTCCTTATCCATTCATCCATTGAAGGGCATCTTGGTTCTTTCCACAGTTTGGCGACCGTGGCCATTGCTGCAATAAACATTGGGGTACAGATGGCTCTTCTTTTCACTACATCTGTATCTTTGGGGTAAATACCCAGCAATGCAATTGCAGGGTCATAGGGAAGCTCTATTCTTAATTTCTTGAGGAATCTCCACACTGTTCTCCAAAGTGGCTGCACTAACTTGCATTCCCACCAACAGTGTAAGAGGGTTCCCCTTTCTCCACATCCTCTCCAACACACATTGTTTCCTGTCTTGCTAATTTTGGCCATTCTAACTGGTGTCAGGTGGTATCTCAATGTAGTTTTAATTTGAATCTCCCTGATGGCTAAGTGATGATGAACATTTTTTCATGTGTCTGATAGCCATTTCCTAGACTATTTCTTCTTGATTAACTTCTTTTATTACTTTTTGGACATCAGTGTTGTGTTCCATGGGCACTAAATATGTGGTTGTTTTATTTTTCTAGTGATCCATGGTTTTTGATCACATGGTTTTTGATTCTGGCTGCATAACTGAACACCCAGAGAACTTTTAAGGAATACATTTAAGGTGTCCAGGGCACACCCAGAGCAAATGAATTAAAAATCAAGGAATGAGAGTCACCTGGGTGGCTCAGTCTGTTAGATATCTCCCTTTGGCGCAGGTCATGATCCCAGGGTCCTTGGATTGAGCCCCGCATTGGGCTTCTGACCCAGTGCCTCTGCCTCTGCCCCTCCTCCTGCTCATGTGCTCTCACTCTCTCTCTCTCAAATAAATAAATACAATCCTTAAAAAAAAAAATCTAAGAATGAGATAGAGGCACTGGTGCATTTAAAAAGCTCCCTGGTATTTCTAATAGATAGACATTATTGGTGGTATGCTGGTGTTTAGCAACTAGCTCTCTGGAGTGGAGGGAGGAAGAAGACCTGATCTGTAGTGTTTGCTCATTTCCATGTGTTAATACCCCCCACCATGGCCAATTCAAGCTTCAGATATGATGTCACTGAGTGCGGAGATGGGGAGAGATGTGCACCGTGGCTCCGGTGAGTTCTGACACATCTGCAGCACACAATGCATGTGGGTGGAATCGTGGCCTTGGGTGACTAGTTGCTACTTCTCTGCAGCACTTCACACCACTGACTAATACCTCTTTCTCCAAAGTTGTCTCGGCTGGGTTTCTGGATACAAAGAAGCTTTTCTGAATTCTCCTCTTGTTTCTCTGAATGTTCTTTCTCCAATCACTTCTCAGATCTACTTTCTTCTTCTTCTTTTTTTTTTTTTTGTTTAAGACTTACTTATTTATTTGGGAGAGAGAGAGAGAGAGCAAGCAGGGAGTGAGGCTGATGCAGAGGGAGAGAGAGAATCTCAAGCAGACTCCCTGCTGAGTGCTGAGAGACTCAATCTCGTGACCCATGAAATCCCAACCCATTGGGAAATCATGAGTCAGAAATCATGAGTCAGATGTTTCACTGACTGAGCATCTAGATGCCCCCAGAACTACCTTCTTCCAACCAAACTTAACATGGTTGGTCCTTTGCTCTCCTCTCCTTACACTGATTAATGACTCTGAATACATATCTTCAGCAGTGACCCTTCTCCTGGGTGGACCTCCAATATCCAACTGCCTTTTCCTCATTGCCATGTGTATGTCTCATATCTGCCTCAAATTCAACATTATAAAATGATACCCATGGTTTCCCCTCCATACCCCTAGTTTTGTGCAGCTCACTGGATGGCGTGATCATTCAAACTATTGAACAAGCCAGGATCCAGTGAGTCTCTGTTGACACCTGCTAACCTTCATATCAAACCATCACTCCAGCCTGCAGATCTTTACTTCCTCAAATTGCTCTCAAAACCATCTGCTTCTCCCCATGGTCAGTGCGAAAAGAAACCCTAGAGGAGAGAGCTGCTAACTTCCCAGAGAGGGGCACTTGAATTGACACTGGAAGGCTGGGCAGGAAATTGCTGACAAAGGGAAGGAAGGTATTCAGGGCTGAGAAAGCAGTGTGCGGACCTCAACCATGACAGACCCACAGATGACATTTAGTTCTCTACCTGCCTGTCTACCCAACACTACAAGTTTCACACAGGCAAAACTGAAATTTGATTCTGCCCACTTCTCCATATTTTGAATTATTCTTCCTTATTTCAGGAAATGGCCTATCCATTCACCAGTCACTCAAGGCAAACACCTAGGAATCATCATTTTCTTAACCCCATATCCAGCTCCTCGGCAAGTTTTATCTGCTCTACGTAAAAATGTATCCTGAATCTACCTTCCCCTATCTCCACTGCATTGCACTTGTCCAAGCAACCTGCATATCTTCCCTGAGTCAAAGCAATACCCTTCTCGGCAGCCTTCCGAAATCTTTTTTCAACATAGCTGAATGATTTAATAAAAATAATGAAATCATATTTTCACTTGCTGAAATTCATTACACTTAAATTCACTACACTGAAATTCATTACACCACTGGCTTTCATTACACTTAGAATAAGTCCCATCCCCCAGCCCTGGCCTGTAAGTCTCAACATGACCTACACCCTGACCTCCTTTCCTACCATGTCCACGAACAACTTCACTCCAGTCTCCACCAGCACTGGCTTTTTTTCTGCTTGACAAACATGCTAAGTTCCCCTTCCCCTCAACATCCCACCACCTCTTCCCCCTGCCACCCAGGTCTTATGAACCTTTCCACCTGCTGTGCCTCACCTGGCATGATCGGACCCCAAAACTCCATCTCTTCATAGAGACTTAATGAGTTACCGGCCTGCCCACTTTCTCACTGACCACGAAATTACTCTGTTCCATTTTCTTTATAGCCCTGCTCATTGTATGAAAATGTATCCCTTTATCTGTTTCCTCGCTAGCTCTCTGCCAACGTATATACTCCTTCCCCCCATAATCAAATTCTCTGTGAGTGCAGGGATCTTGACTGTTTCATTTATCCTTATTTTCCTAGCATCTAGAATTGTGCCTGAACTATACTAAGTATCTGGTAAATACTTACTGTTGACCAACATTTACTGTGGAAAACCTTTTCAAAGACTAGGACAAGAATAAAGGAACTATTTGCTTTATATGTTTCTTGTTCAAATGACTTAAAAGACCTCAGAAAATCAAATATATCCCTTATTTATTTGGTCCCTTACTCTGTAAAATGCAAATAATGCTTCCTATACACGTGGGAATACGAAGAGTTTAAAGATGTCTGAGAATATAAAGTATATTTGTAGCATAAATATCTGGTAAATAAGTATGTGGCAGGGACACCAGACACGAAAGCACGATTATCTACACTCCTATCCTACCAGCTTCTGAGAAGCCCGTCTTGGCCTGATCACATAAATCAGAGGAGAGAGCGACAAGGAAATTGAAGAGGAAAGGGGGTTACTGAGATTTCTACTGCAGATGGAGGGTATTACTCATTGAAGTGGGGGGGGAGGGCAGAAAAAGAGAGTGAAAGAAAAATATGAACTAGAAAGATTGTTCTGTCTGAACTGGAGGGTGGATCTGGGATTGCTGAGAGAAAGGAGAGAGCATTAAGATTCACCCTGGCACCAAGGGATTGTGTGTGGGAAGACGGGGCCAGGGTGTGGGGGCGAAGGTGTGTGGGTAAAAGAGGATTCCAAAAGATTTGCAGTGATTTATGAGTCCTTTTTGGAATTCCCAGAGATGACAGTAAAGATTTCATTTACTTTTCAATTAGTTTTTTGGCCGCCAGTTTGTTTCCTTTACCACAAACCCACAGACCCCTTCTGTGACTGGCCCTGGGAGAGAGCAAGGGGTTTGGCTTTGTGAGGGCTACAAAAGGAAATGCGAGAGTGATCGGCCAGCACCCGGCCTTCTTCCATCTTACACTTCCCATGGGCTTAAATGGGACGTTGTGTCTCGAGTGCAGCACCTTGAGTGCTGGAAGAATGGGAAGACAGACAATGAACTCAAATAGATGAAGTCCTCCAACGAACGTGGAAGACCTGGGCTGAGGAGGCCGGGGATGTTTATTAACTTTTCCAAGGTTATACAGGTGAGCCGGGATTTTACGGGGTTGTCTCCAGAAGAGCCTTATGACACAGGGCTCTCCAGCAACTGGAGAAGTCAGGAAACCTTGGTCTTGGCACTGGAAAGTTGGGGGATGGATCTGGCTCTGGTCCTTACCAGCCATGCAACATTGGGAACAACATGGAACTGTATCCTCACTTCTAAAATAAAACATTGAACCAAGTCAGTGGTTCCCGGACACCAGTCTGAGAGCCTGAGAGGACGTTTCCATTGGTCAGTGGCAAACTGGAAAAAAAAAAAAAAAAGATAATGTTACATCTACATCATTATATATTTGTTACTGGAACATTGCTAAGTGGCTTTTCTTGGAAATGGCTGTTCTGTTTTTTATTATCAAAATAACTTGTTATTATTTACTATTTTAGATAACAGTTTCCTTTGGATGAAAAATGTTGTCTTGGCTTATCAATGTAAAAACCTCACAACCCCTTGTGGGCCTGCCAACATCTGTGAATTCATTGGATTTGATGATTTCTGGTGTCCCTTTGAACCCTAACAATTTCCACAGGGAGGAGAGCTACAAACTGAAATGCTTGAAGGGTTCGGTCCAGTAGTTACCACTGAATAAAGAGTAGGACAGTAGGAGCTCAGCTCTTCTAACACTTCAACTGTAACACTAAGGAACTGCATTGCCTTTTTAAAAATGCGCGCATCCCAAACAAACAGAAGTCAGATAAAGGTGTCTGTGGCTAGTATGTGACCGTGGCCACCACTTCACAAACCCTACGCCATTGACTTGTAGCCGTTTTCTTGCAGTGCTGACAGTCTGAGTTTCTGTTCTGAACCCCCCACCAAAATAGGGAAGCACAGAATTATTTTAATAATTGGATTCAGTACTGAAGACAGCAATAAAGTGATATTGTGGTGCGTCCTAGGACTTCACGTCATTATGGAGCTTGTTTGGCAACAACGGAGTACACGTCTTTATGTGCTAGTCTATGCTGGTTTTTTGCTTGGGTAAAAGTGTGAAGTCAGGGCCTGTTCAGAATGTTTGAAAAAACATAAGCTGAACTTACATATTGACTATGTCAGAGATTATGATTGAACAGCAGAAGTACTAGGTCTCATCCTTTCCATTTTTATTTTATTGTTTCTTCATGAATATGATAATAGCATTTCCACAAAATTAATGAAATAAGCAGTCAGGCCTTTGCCTGCATTATAACGTCTTAAAAACCAGAAGTGAAGCTACCCTAACCATTTCCTAATTTCAGGAATAGCCATGCAGGCTTTTCCACGATTTCCAAAAGTCCTAGTGTTTTTTGGATTTTCAACCTTATGCACTATTAGAAACTATCCTTTTCTGTGATGTGACCTTAATCAATCTTCCTTTCTGGGGGCAGAGTGGGCAGGGGAAGGAGAAAAGAATCAGCTAACAAAAGAAATTATTTCCTGGAGGTGTGTAGAATGAGGAGACAATACAATCCATCTATGGAGTTCTTTGTTCTGATGTAGGGTTGTCTGCTGAGCTACAAGAGAGAACTTCCAGACATGATAAGCATCCAGCCCCTTTGGTGTCTGTTCCCACAAAAGTCCAATAAGGGAAACAAAATGTGATGGGGTTGAGCATGATTAGAAGTAATAACACTGAGAGTCAAGAACAGGAAGGTCTGAGAGATGAATGACTTCAAGGCTCTTATTTTGAGGTGAGGACCTCCTGGGAGAGGGGACCCCTGGAGGCCACCAGGGCACTAGAGGCAGTGTGAACATGAGAGCACATCTCTCCCTGGCATGGGAGTACTCCTCCTACTGGTCCAGATTCATCCCTGAACAATAGTTGCTCTCAACTATTATTGCAAGTCTCAGCCTCTTCCAGTCTAAGTCTCCATGGTGACAACATTGTCTTTAAAAGCCTTACTCTTGGTCCTATGCCCTTGATCCAACTTTCCAATTTGAGCTTCTGAGAGAAGCCACGCCAGCCTCCTTGTCCTTGTCTTTGAGCTGGTGAACTTGAAGTGCCATCTGTTGATTTATGTATATATTGGGATTCTCTGTTCTGAACTCCATTTCCTTTTGAAGTCTCAAGGCATGAGAATCCTCTTGATTTTTTTCTCTGAACTTCCAGAAGCCACACATATGACACGTAAGGCCACATTACCCAAAGCGAGGTCCACACAAAAAATGAAGTTCCGTGGGATAATTCCATGAACTTTTGCTATGCGGGGAGGTGAGCGGAAATAGTATTCCAGGTTTGAGTTTCTCTAAGAAACACTGCCTCAGATAATTTCAGGCACTTTTTCCTAAATGACTTCGCAGACCATGAATTTATAAGAGGGGAATTAGTAAGGTTTCTGGTAACTATTTTATTTCAGGATCCTTTTTTATTCAAGAAACGTACTTCGAAAAATTCTCGTCTTGGCACAATGATCACTAGTGCATAGAGAGTACCAAATAGTGCATAGAGAATAATCTAGGGAGTTTTACGAGTATTTAGATTTGTGAGTTTCGTCTTCACAGTGAGTGAGCCAACACTTCTTCCAGGGAACTCATGAATCTGCATTTTAAAAGGCAGCCTAAGCAGGGCTGCTGAAACTTCAACTTGAATAAAATTACCTGGGATTTTGTGAAAATGCAGATTTTGATTCCATAGGCCTGTGCTGGGGCTCTAGATTCCGCATTTCTAACAGTTCCCTGGTGAAGTTGTTGCTACCGGTCTGAAACCCACACTGAAAGGAGCAAGACCGCCATGATCCTGACCATCCAGTGTGCTCCAGTTCTGTGATCATCGCAAATGTTACTGTCTTCAAAGGTTTCTGTCACTTTCAATTTAGGAATTGGTGTTGCTTTATTGGTTCATAATTAAGTTCAGAGTTGTAATTTCTTTCTTTGCTTATTCTACCATCTGAGAGGTGGAACAGTTAGCAAATGTGTCAAGGTTCATCAGATGCCCTGGTTCTAACCTAACATGAGGTCCCGATAGTTGCCGGTTTTTTTTATTCACTCCCTGTTCCATCAGTTGTCTGTGTCAGGTTTTTGATCTGACTCAGATACTGCCCTCCAGACCTACAGTTTTACTGAGTGTATTTGCTACTTCCTTGTTTTGCTGTTGGGGTCCTACACTTGACTGTGCATTTGACTTGTACACGTCTTATAAGCCCCATAAACATGACCAATGTTTTTCCTGTAACAGAAAAACTGTCTTTTAAAGAAATTAAGAAGAGAAGAAAATAATCTTTCCTACGTGTTGATGTAACTAACTATTATTTCTGGTCCTCTATTTCCCTTTGTGTAGATTCCCATTTCTGTGGAGTACCGTTTTCTTTGACCCTGAAGAACTTTCTTTTGCATTTCTTGTAATGTGGATCTGCTGCTGAATTCCTTTGACTTTCATTTATCTGAAAGCTTCGTTGTTTCACCTTCGTTTTGACCTTGTTTGTTCTTGTTCTTTTGAAATAACTAGAGATTCACAGGAAGTTCCAAAAAAAGATATGCAAGGCAGTCCCCCCAAATCCATCTTCACTTTTAAATGTTATGTATGCAAATACATCTGGGACTCCAAGTTTATGTGTGATAGCCTAGAAATTACTGGTGCTCTTTATTTTTCTTCATGTCTTTTCTCTTTCTGACCGTTTGAATAATCTCTCTTCAAGGTCATGGATTTTTTTCCTTCTGCAGTGTCCAATCTGTTGGTAAGCCTATCCGATGATTGTTTTTAAATTTCAGATACACATTTTTCAGTTCCAGAGTTTTCCACAGGTGTTTTAAAAAATAGTTGTGTTGTTCTCCTGCAACAACTCTCTTCTTTTTTCATCCTATCCATCTTCTCCTGTACATTCCCTAGTGTGTTGATAATAACTGTTTGAAGTCTTCTTCTGCTAATACCAATGTCTGTCTGTATTGGGTGTGTTTCCTTTTAATGTAGTTCATGTTTTCCTATTCATTCTCAAGTCTCGTAAGTTTGCACTGGACTCAGAACATAGTGTATAAGTAACGGCGGACCAAGGGAAAGTTTTCTGTTTTGTTTAACTTATTTTCCAGAACATCTAAACACTATCCTCCCTCTGGCCTTTCAGCTGAGGTCAATTAGTTCTGATTTCCCCTGGAGTGGAGCTGAGCTGGAGCCTGGCTGCGGCTTTCAGTAGATGGAGATCACCTGTGATCAGCCCGATCCCAAACTCCTGTGCTACTTCTGTGGGGAGATCTTGTCAGTATTTAAGCCAGGAGGGAGTCGGGTCGCATTTTCTGATATTTTTGCTTGACATTTGGAGGCATCTCTGGCAGGGCCCAAGAATCCAAGTGCAAGACTACTTGACTTCTTTCTGATTTGTAGGCCCATCTTCATTGAATTTCTTTGCATAATTCGGGACAGGGCTGTGTAGGGATGGGAAGAAAAGAAATGTCAGGCAGTTTGCATCTGGATCTCTTCCAGATTCTAAGCCATTCCTGTAGCCCACTCTGTTAGCATGTCCCTGTAGTCTGTCTATTGTGAATTTGTGACAACTTCATCCATCCTTCTCCGATCAGGCATCTGACACTCCAGATGGGAGCTCTTCCTGTTCTTTTCTCACCTGTGCAGTACTCATTTCTCTCCAGAATTCCTTTAATCAAGGCTTCCTCGGATCCTCTGTTCTTTGCAGCCCCACCAACAAGCGTAAATTTAAAACTTTCCATGTAATGGGAACAAAGGCCTTTTGCTTTCTTCTTCATCCTAACCATCTTAAAGAATCACAAAACAAACAAATACTTTCTCCACTGTTGTTTGAAATATATAAACCTAGAGCCCATTTAATTGTTAAGTAAATAATTCTGACTAGCAAACTTTTTGAATGAACACCTCTGATTTGCACTGGGAGGTACTGATGGCTACATCCCACTTTCCTTGGTTTCTAGTTAATAGCTGAGATCCTTCTTAGAGGCATATTGAGTCTGCTCTGGTTACATTGGGTGCCTGGGGCCCTTGTTGATTTTGTGTGCTGGAGGCATACTCTGGCTGGGATAATTTCCCTTAATTCCCTCTTGTCAGCTTTCCGAGGAAACAATTCTCTCGAGTACTTTCCCCCTTTATCACTCTTCCTTCGCTTTTTCTATATAACTGAAGTAAAAAGAGAAATTATTATCTCTAAGACAGAATCTCACCCTAAATCCACTTCCCATGACTATCAGAAACCTTCCATTTCTTCTTGACTTTTGGAAGAAAAAAGGTAAACCTCTCTCTTCCCATAAGTTTCCCAGCTGGAAATTACTACCGTTAATGTTATTAAAACTCATCGGTAAGTCCTCTCTTGGCAGATCTTTAGCAATAATTCAGGTAGCCTCAAATTCACAGCTTCAATGGTTGTTTTCTGAAGGAATTTTTAACCCTATCAAAATATACATTGAATGAAATTTAAACTGATTTTTCAAAAGTTACTTAAATTGGCTTTATGACATTGCTATTTGAATTATGTTCATTGTTATCTTACATTTAAATTGGCTATTTATGTTAATATCATCCAATTTCTGCATAATAGGAAAAGGGATTTAAAATGGAAATCAAGCCCAGGGATATATAGTAGTGATAGTTGCTGCCAAGAGCAAATTCCATGAGTTCTCTATGACCATGAGAAGGGGATTAGGGCTCCTCTTCCCTTTCCTTCTATCTTGAGTTCTCTTCTGATTGTCAAACAATGTTTGCAATCATTACCTTATATGTTTTTCTACAGTCTGCGTCTCATTGTGGGCTAAGGAAGAGGCAAAAAAGAAACAGAACCAAGACCTAAGGAAATAAATCTTTTGAGGCTCCCTAGTACTCAGAGCCAGGGGTTAACTGACAAATTCTATCTCTTTGGTTTTCTCCTCCACACTTTTTCCATCCAAGTCTTTCTTTTCCCCCATGTATATTTCATACCACTGCCTTCTAAGAAATAGTCATATGTTTGTGCAAGATCAATGAGATTGTTGAACTTCAGCTCATCTCTTCTTTCAGTTTATCTCTCTGACATTCACTTCGACCTCTGTCATTGTTACCAAGAGCCATCCTGCTTCTAACAATTCCTGAGAGCATTAAAGATTTTGAGTTACTAAAGATGTAGCCACAGTCCCCAGTTTCTACGTAGATTAACAAATGTATGGTAAACTCTAGAGTGTTTGGTATCTATCAGGCTAGGATATTATTTGAATACATGGTTATAAAGATTGTCCCATAAATCAAGATTCTCTCCAAAACCATTGATTATATAGACTTGATATGTACTTGATATGGCTTTCTTCATTGATCATATCCTTCTTTTTGTCTACCATGAAAGTCCTATACCAAGGCAAGATCCTGGTAGGGCATGGATAATTAATAATTATTCTCTATTAGCACTTGGGTTTTATGGCTCCTGTATGTGTTAGAAATTGCATTATGCAATTAGTATCTGGTGGAAGAGTTAAACTATCAAAAGCAACCAGAATAATAATGGTTGAGATAAAATAGAAATTTGTTTTTCTCACACCAAAATGAAATCTGGAAGTTAAGCAATGAGCTATGCTATGGAAGGTCTATGGTTATTGGACACCAGGCTGCTCTGACCTTTCTGTTTTGCTATCCTGGGGCATTACGTCCAACCACAAGATTACCTCATATTCCAATAGGGCTAGAGAGTTCCTAAACATCATGCATGAGGAAATAGAAAAGGAAAGAACAAAGAGATGTTCATGTCAGCTGGGTCAGCTTCCACTAAGTTGTAAGTTCCACAGAATACTTCCAATTCCATCTCATTGGCCAGAATGTAAGTATATTCCCATAACGAGTTGCAAAGAAGGTTGGAAAATAAATTTCTATCTGCTCATAAGGCTGTCTTCTGTTACTAAGGGGGGAGAAAATAGACAGTGGGGAAAAATTGTAGTCTCTGCCACATTCGCTCAAGCCTAAAAATAGAAGATAATTCTTTGGGTCATTTTGAATATCAGTTAAATTATGCAAAATTTGAAATATATGAAAATATGCTACCTCTTTGTTACTCTACCTTCCACTTTAAAATGAAAAAATAAAACAAAATTAAAAAAATAAAATGTCTAAAGAAAAGGGTATTTGGGTGGCTCAGTTAATTAAGCAAACGACTCTTGATTTCAGCTCAGGTCATGATCTCAGGGTCATGAGATGGAGCCCCACATCAGGCTCTGTGCTGAGCATGGAGCCTGCCTGAGAGTCTCTCTCTCTCCCTCTCCTCTTCCCTCAAAGCTGGCATGCTTTCTCTCCCAAAAAAGTCTGAAGATAGAAGACACTATGAGGAAATGCCCAAAGAAAGGTTAACAGAAAATGAGGAATATAGAAAACATATCTTTTGAGTAATAGTAATTTTTAGCTCTTGGTAAGCACACGAAAAGCTCTAGCCTATTAGGGAAATCTAATTTATTCTACGAAAATCAGAAGCAGCTTTTATTTGAATTGGACTTGTCCAATAATCAAAGTTTGTCTTGAGATGTGCAAAATTTCTCATCACTAGAAATGTTTAAAAAGAACCTTAGCTTCTAGGAACTTTTTCAAAGAAATACTTAAAAAAGTTTGCAAAGATATATATATGATCATAATTCCAATGTTTAAAATATTAGTGATATGAAATAACACATTTACTTGTTAATAATGGATTGGTTGAAAAAGAGTAGATTCACACACTCTATATACTCTAAAGTGACTACAGAAATATTTATTGACAGAGAAAGAGATTCATGTTATATAGTGTATTAAATGAATGACTTACAAAACCAACTCTATAGTATGATTTTACATGTGTCTTTAAATGACTGCAAGAACCCGTAATCTACATATCCACAGGTAATCAAGGAGAGGGGTGGGTATTGCAGGTGGAGCTCCAAAGGGCTCAGTGCCTGATCTCTGAGCTCATTACAACCCAAGGTCTTGGTTGTATACCTTTTCACCTTCTTTCTTTATTTTCCCTCCAAATTCTTCAACACCACGAGTTCTTGAACAACTGGTAACTATCATTTTCTAAGAAAACAATCTAATTTACATGTGTTTTATTTGTGCATTGTTCCTTTTCTTCCTTCAAAAGCTCCAACCCTGAACGTAAAAACATACTGACTAGAAACTGATGTCTTAAAATAGTTCCCTTGGCCGCAGCTAAAGGGAGCCTTGGCAAGAGAGATGGTTATCTAAAACCCTGTTACAGGGCAACTGGGTGGCTCAGTGGGTTGGGCCGCTGCCTTTGGCTCGGGTCATGATCCCGGGGTCCTGGGATCGAGTCCCGCGTCGGGCTCTCTGCTCAGCAGGGAGCCTGCTTCCCTCTCTCTCTGCCTGCCTCTCTGCCTACTTATGATCTCTGTCAAATAAATAAATAAAATCTTAAAAAAAAAAACCCTGTTACTTTAAGAGGGGCAAGATAACACTAACAAACCAAAAACCTGAAAAACTTCTGGAGGATGGACCAAAAGGGTAGAAAATTTAATACTCTCTTTAGAAAATTTAGCACTTCGTGATGGCAAAGAACGTTCTACTCATTTCCTCCTTAACATCGTGAAGGTAGAAGCGCCCATTCTCATGCATCCTGAGGTTCCTTCCCCAGGGATGCTGGTGTGTTCTCGAAGATCCGTTCACCTAGTTCTGCTCTTGACACAGAAGCAAAATGACTAGTCGGACTTATACATATATATATGTATGCATAGTTATGGAAGAGATTCATGATAACTTTCTTTCCATATCTCACCCATAATCCTGGCTAATCCTATTCTTGAGAGCAAATAAGATTGTGCTTTGAACCAACACAGACACACAGACACACACACACACACACACACACACACACACACAACATTAAGATTGGTAAATATCTAAGAAAATACAGGAAAAGGCTAATTAGAATATTTTAGCAAGGATTATTTTAAATGCAAGCTTACTAGCATAAGTGACTCTGAAGTCAAAACATGGTTATCACATAGGACTATTTTGAGATGGGGACAGTTGTTATATTATTGAGGAATTTTAATGAATAGTGGGTCCATTTGTTATTTATTTTCTCCCAAATGGTAATAAACAGCTCCAGTTATAATTGCTGATTTTCTATATTTATGGAAAACTGGCATTTCATAAATATCAAATTGTGATATCATCTACTTGTATGCTGGTTTTCTATGAATATATAAATTTAGTAATTACTTCTAGAAGTGTGAGTTAATTTTTGTGTGTGTGAATAAATCAAGAAGGAGAAGGACAAGTCTGTTAAAATGGTAGAATCTTAAATATCTTTTTCATTGTTCTTTTTAAGAATTTATCTAAAATGATGTCATGGAGTGGCAGAGAAAAGTCTGGGATACAAGATTTTCTATTAAAGCCACCAAGATGTTTATCAAAACTAAGTCAACACACAGGCATTTGACAGGGATAGTGCATAGAGCTTTCTCCAAAGACCAAAAGGTTAAGAAGACTTTCTAGGTCCCAAATAATCAATGTTTAAAGTAAAACAATTGTACAGAGGTTATAGTAATTCAAACTAGTAAAGAATTTCTTCATAAGAGGAAGTTTTAGCTTATTTTAATTCCAGGGAAATGAAATTCTCACTTGATATATTTACTATTATAATGTATTCTCTTGGATAGTATTGGCAGAAACTCCCCATTAATATTTATCTTTAGAACTTTGCTCCATTTCATGGCTCAGTAGAGAATTAATATTTAGCAAATGTCTGATGAGCCTTTTTTTTTTGTCTTATGGCTCAAATTCACCCAAGTCCTTCAGATGCAAAATTTATTTTTATTATGAGTTTTATAATGAGCATATATTTTACCACATGTGGTAAATGTTACCATGGGCTGTAAGTTTTCTTTCAAAGTTAAGTCACATCAAAATGGAATGTTTTAGTAGCTAAGGAGAAAAGATTCCTTGGCTAAGAAAAAATTAAGCTCCTGTTTTTGGGTTCGAGGTTCTAAAATGCAAGAGATGGACCAATACTGAAATAAAAATCCTAAATCCTGATAAGACCATTTAAAAGGCTTAGAAGAAACTAGACCCTAATTTGAGAAGTATTAAAATTTTCTGAAATGGGTAGACCGTGCATCTCATCAGATCATAATTTTAAAGAATACTTTCAATCCAACTGGACATTGACATTTGCATATAAAGGATAGGTTTAGTCGTGCTAAGAGACCACCATCTGCAGTAAATAAATTCTGTCTGTTAACAGAGAGACCACTAATCTGACAAAAACCATGCAGCCATGAATCCAGGAAGCAACTTCTAGATCAAAATTTCCCTTAATCAGAGGAATGTGTCCTCATTGCCAAGGGGTCATGAATAACCTGGATGGGCTCTGTTGACCATCCAGGTGGTGATGCCAACATTACCTCCCATAAGTGTCTTAAACAGCAGGTGGAAGCACAAATGTGTTTGACAATCTCCTCTGGTAGAATTAGAGCCCCACCCAAACAGATGGCCAGAGCAGGAGTTCAGCATGAGGTTATCTTATCATAATCAGAGAATATCCTGTCTTTTCGTTTTAGGGAATTAAAAATCATTATTTGTGTACTTAAATAAAATTACATATGGTCCAAATGAAATTTGGAATACTACAGAAGACATGGTTCCTGGATCAGTGTTCTGTGGTAAGAAGCTCCTAAAACATTGGCTATGGCTTTGATCTTCATAGTTTTAAAAAAAACAAGTCAATTAACTGGTCTCCAGAGAAGTGTGAACCTAAGGTGAACACAGGTTTGGGCCTCTGAAGACACCTGCAGAATACTTCACCATCTCTGCATTTTCTGTAGCAATCAAGTTCAAGTTCTAGAATGTGTATTGAACACAACTGCAGCAAACCTTTGACACTCCAAGTATGTTTTGTGCTCAGAATAGGTACAGAATTTTCCTCCAGTGGCCTCCTGACTTCTAACCCATGTGCTCCTGCAGCAGGGATTTATTCCTTTTTTTCTGGTGGTTTCCATTTGCTTAAAATCTTTCAAATGGCAACTGACTTTTTAAATTCCTCATTTTAGCACTCTTGCCTTTAATTTTCTCCTACACACTGGCTTTGACTTTGTTTGGGGGGATTTTTTGGAACTTCAGAGTTTCACGAAATGATGATTGGCAAAATTGTCATTATTGGCAAAAGTGGTTTCTTCACCCGAAAACTCCACAAGTAGTCCAACTCCCTGAAGTTCATAAAATCTATTTGTCATTGTTTTATCCCAGGAGCTTTCTTCCTATAAAGAAAAATCATGGCAAATACTTTTCCCATAGTGTGTACAAGAGTCCAATAGTTATTCTGATCATCTTATTTCTGTGGGTAATGCCATGATTCCACCTGAGTGGGCTTGGTTTGGTAAAAATAATCACAGCTTCTAATAAACATCTTTGTTGACCATTGTCTTCCTCTTCATCGCCAATAAATACCTGGTACCCATAACCTCGTCCCCTCGCCCTCAGGGCACTCCTTATGGGCCACTATTTCAGGCTGCACTATTGCTAAAACATTGACTCCCTAGTTGACATTCTGATGTGAATTCACAAAACTTCTCGACGGTAATGATGCTGGTTTTTTAATCCTGAAAATTCATGGGGCTGCACGTAAGTGAGATATCAACTTTTGAACCTATATTCATGTATGGATTTTTAGCTCAGCTTGCCCTTAAAACTGAATATCACTAGATAACCCAGCATATTGACTGCATCTAAATGACAAGTTTTCAGGAAGAGGTATAAAGCTCATTTCTCTTCATTGACTGCAAATCGATGTGGGCACCATGAATCTACAGGACCCCGAATAACAATAACGATAGTGATGGCTACTAACACTTATCAAGGACTCATTATAGATTAGCTCTTAATCCTCAAACAACCATTATTATTCTCATTTTAGAGATGAGACAATATTACACATGGACATAAAGAAACTTGTCTGAGACCAAAGAGCTTGTTAGGGGCAGACCTGGCATTGGAATTCAGGTAGTCAGATCCCAGAAACCAGGCTCTTTACCACTCTGTTCTCTTAACAGCAAAATCTTTCAATGAAATGGGTTCTGTCTGGTCCAGGTGACCTCAAAAAGTAACTCACCCATTTGAACTAATGGATCATTTCTTTTGGGTTCCTTCACGGCCATACGAGAGCCTAGGTTGAGCCTTATTACAGTAAATGGAGTCAGCAGAATATTTCTTTTTAGGTTAAGAGGCGGGATGAGGTTGATTAAGTTCTACTTTCAAAAACAAAAGAACAAAATACTGGTGGGGTTTCCAGCCACCATTTCTGGTTGGCCTGGGGCTGTATTTTCTGGACTTCCTAAGATCTCTGAAATTCTGTAACTTTCCATGTTTCTTGTTTAGCATTTCCTGCTTTCCCATGGCGATTGGTAGTAGAATATTTAAAATTAAGAGAGCTTGTATATTGTTATTGCAAGGCGTCGGGAAACGAGAGACAATAATTACAAAGGGGGTACTGTGGGTGATGAGCAGCTTTAAAGAAGAAAAATATATATGAAAAGATTTAAAAACATGGTATTGATTGAAAAATGCAAGAAGCAGAATCATATGCACAGAGTGAGTCCATTTATTAAAATATAAATCTATAAAATAGCACCATAGAATATTTGTGGATTCACAATGTACAGAAGGAACAAAAATGGTATGGAAAGATATACAACAGACTCATGATAAAGGTTGCTTCTGAGGAGGTGGAAAGGGGACTTCAGTTTTAGTTGCAATATTTAATTTTTTGTGACAGAAGGAAATGTGGTAGATGTTATTTTTGGATGGTGGGATGTGATGTTATATTTTTTTGAATTTTCCATAATTTCAATTTTTTCAAAATCAGCTAACTTTAAAAAATAAAAGGAAACAAAAAATAGAGGAAGGGAAAGAAGACAAGGTCACTGGGAACTTCAAATGAGAAGAGAGGCCCAGGAGCACCAGTCTGGGTTTGAGGGCTGGTCCTACTGTTCTTTGGAGCTGACTCTAATCTAGACTTAAATAACTATGAAAATTCCTAAGCATGTTTCATATTATTTTAGAGATTAAAAACATAGGACTCTTGTTTGTATATGGGGGTAGGAAGGGGTTGTTTTTGATAGGGAAGGATATTTCGTGGAGGTGGGGTTGGGTCACACGCACACGTCCTTACTAATAATCCAGATCTTTACTCTTGAAATAGCTCAAAAAGGGTAGTCGGGTCAATGTTTGAGTTCAATATATGGACATACTTGTTCCTTTTGATTTTTTTATAGCCCTCTTTTCTTCCATAAATGATTAATAGCGCATTACCCAGAGGTTTTCTGCATGGTGCGGGATAGTAAGTTCCCTGAGAGCAAGTAGATTCAATGAATGCCATTAATTGCCCTGAGTTTCTTTTGTTTCAGTGGATTTTATACAATTCCTACTCTGTTTCTATATTTATGCAAGACGCTTTGCCCTTTCACTTAAATCCCAATGAAAGAGCCAGCAGAATTTTAGGAAAGGTCAGGCTGGAAAAATTAGATATGGCATCAGAGAACCGTGTGATCAAACAAACCACACAGAATATTACATTTTCATACCAGTGCTTAATTCAGTAGCAGGTGGTAGAAAGTTAAGACTTTTTTCTTTTATCTTTTTTTAGTATCTCCTAAAAATATACAACAACATCAACAAACCCAAACCCAAGAAATAAACAAATAAAAACAAGGAATCTCAAGGTCTTTTGTATGCAATGGGAGAAACTTCTCTAAGCTGCAACACGCTATGTATATGGGGCTCTCCCCAGAAAGAAGGAGCCATCTCACTGTTGAAACTATGACTTTCATCTTGACTATAATAATCCAAGTGAGAGGGCCTTAAAAACTGTCAGAGCACTGCCAGAAACTAGCAGGCCACCTTTTCTAGCTTTTTGATGTCACCAACATTGACAAGGGTAAATTAGAGAATCCAGTGGTTATCTTGACTCTCAGAGAACTATGAAGAGTGCTTTGTAACAAGCTCCCCCCCTTTCTCTCAGGCTGGTCATTTTCAGATCAAGGTTGATTCAGTGTCCTCACAGGGGCCCAGAGTGTTACCATCCAGAATCAGCAGTGGCCCCCACTGGTCCCTCTGGAGTGACCCTCCAGTGAGGGACCTGAAGCAGGCATCCACGAAATATACCCCGTGGGCCAAATCTGACCCACCACCTGTTCATGTATTTGCTTGTCATCAAGCTAAGAATGGTATTACGTTGTTGAATGGTTGAAAAAAGAATCAAATGCTTGTGTGTGTGTGTGTGTGTGTGAGAGAGAGAGATGGGTAATATTACATAAAATTCAAATTTTATAAATTTTAAATTCAAACCACAAATAGTTCTATTGGAACACAGCCATGTAGTCTCTCGCGTTACGTATGCTATCGGAGTGCTTTTGTGCTGCAGTGGAAGAGCAGAGTAGTCGTGGCAGAGACTTCATGTGGTCTTCAAAACAAAAACATATTTACAGTATGACCTTCCACGGAGCAAGGAAAACTTGCAGATCTGTGCTCTAGAACGCCATTTGCCAGCACTGCAAAGGCTTTAAAACGATTGCAGCTAAATGGACGGATGATTTGGAGCATGATCTAGCTTGCTTTGTTGCTGTAGGTCCAGTCCCTGTTGGAGTGCTCTTGACTCTCAAACAGCCTGCTGTTCTGTGAATTAAAAGTTTGCAGACTCACCTAGGGAAATGCTCATACCTTATTAAAGCTATTTTCTTAAATATACCCTCCCTCCCCCAGGCAGCGCTGCTGCGGAAGGCTGCGTAGCCCCTACAACTCCAGAGTGCACCATTCACGCAGACCGTGGTGTGCACTACCATGGCCTCCCTCCTAAAATGTCAGAGAAGACATACCTACAGATTAGGAGTGGAGCGGTGAGTGAATGTGTTAGTCGTGTGTGTGAGTCAGAGAGGGGAGAATCGATTGTAGGAAAGAGATGTGAAGATGTGATTTGAAGTTACCCCGGCTCTGTTGAGCCTGCAAGCATTTTCCGTTTCGGCCATTACTCCACAGTAGCACCTTCCCACACCAAGACTGCAGAGCCCAGCAGCTGTGGGCATTTCTAATCAGGAGGAATTGGTACCATCAACCATACCTCATGTAAAGTCCCTAATTATACCAGAATTGTTTCCAATTTTCCAAATGTAATCCTTGATTTCCCAGGTAGATTTCTTTCCCCACAACTCTTAGGGTTCCCTTTGAGGTGATCAAGAGGTACCTCCCTTTGTTGGGTCAAAGGTTTGTTCCTTCTGCTTCACACTGTCCACAACAGCCCATATGGTAGAGAACATAGCTGCTTTCTCAAAGCACAGGCACTTCTTTTTTTCTTTTTTAAAGATTTTATTTATTTATTTAAGAGAGAGAAAGAGAAGGGGCTCCTGGGTGGCTCAGGGGTTAAGCCTCTGCCTTCAGCTCAGGTCATGATCCCGGGGTCCTGGGATCGAGCCCCGCATTGGGCTCTCTACTCGGCAGGGAGCCTGCTTCCCCCTCTCTCTCTGTCTGTCTCTCTGCCTACTTGTGATCTCTGTCTGTCAAATAAATAAATAAAATCTTTTAAAAAAGAGAGAGAGAAAGAGAGCATGATAAGGGGAGGGTCAGAGGGAGAAGCAGACCCCCCTGAGCAGAGAGCCCAATGTGGAACTTGATCCCAGGACTCCAGGATCATGACCTGAGCCGAAGGTGGTCCCTCAACCAACTGAGCCACCAGGCGCTCCATTTCTGTGATATGAGTTTATCCTTACACAGTCTTAAAAGGAAAATGACAAGTATTGTTTTATTCATTCTGGAAGTGAAAACACAAAGGTTCAAAGATTAAATCATTTTCCCTGATTTTTCAGGTGTTTGGCTCCTGGCCCTTTCCTCCTTTCATGGGACCAAGAAGACACCTACTGCAGTGAGTCCCCCCATCAGGTGAGGAGGGCAACGTGGGAGGGTCTGTGCTGAGCGAATAGTCTGCCACTAGAAAGAGACCCCAATATAATGCTCTCTGCCTTTCTGAGGAGATTTCCCTCTATTGATCTGCAGAGTGACCCCAAACTATGGCCATATGTGTATCACTTAAAAGTTACAAAGATAGAATTCCTCAGAAAGAATTCATACCAGCGATGAGCAAATATGGTGTGAAAGTAAGCCTCCACTCCCAGAAACTCATCCTTCAAGAGAGGGAATAGAAAAAATAAAATATAATGAAATGGGATGGCTGAATAACCATTTAAGGAACAAAATAAAGCTAACTCCTTAAATAAAATATATTTGAAAGGGAGCAAAGATTTACACATGGAAAATAAAACCATAAAATAGTAGATTAAAATATAGGAGAAAAATTTTACAGCTCTGGGTAGAGGAGGTTCTCTCTCTGCATGACAAATAGCTCAGAAGCAAATACTAATGGAGTAAGATTCTTCATCAAACCACTGTTCCTCTGATTCCCTGGCCACCAAATAATCTGGTCGTGATTCATCCTTCCACACAACAATAGCAGTAAATCCTCATTCCGCATTTACTTATCATTGTGATAAACATCTTACATGAATTTGTTCACTTAAATCTCGCGACAGCCTCATGAAAGAACACTATCACTGGGCTGACTGTCCCCTCTCTGGACCCGGCAGCACAGAGAGGTTCACAGAGCAGGATCTCGCAGCCAGTGAGCGGCAGAGAAGATGTGAAGGTCAGGTCTCCCTGGGACCCCGTTTCCTGCTCTCCTCGCCCAGGAGGATTCTGCCACGGCAGAAGGTGCTGAAGAGCCGTGCTGAATTCCTGATCTGCTGTGAAGTTAGGCTTCTCATGGCCACTTAATAAGCCAGCATTTCCTTGATCATCTTCTCTGGCTCAACCAGCATGAGCTCAACTTCCTGAAGCTTGATGAATGCCGGATGCACACACCAAACCAAAGTCCCGAGGCATGGGACTCAGAACAGGGAGACGTGTTGAGGGAAATGACTGTCTGGGCCAGCGTGGCTGTCTTGCCTCCCCTGCTGACAACTTTATATCCTCTTTTCTGTGATTTAACTGTGGATTGCTACTTCTGTAAGGGTGAAACACAGAGCGGAGGAAATACAGCACAGATAGCAGAGGACTAGTCTGATACGTTATAGCTTTCAGTGGAGTAGATTTCCGGCATCAGGCGGGCATGATATCAGCTGAACGCTCCTCAAGCTGATGGTAACGTGACATTACACAGAGCACATGGACAAGATTGGTTATTTATGTAGAATACAGCTAATGTGAGATTAAGCTCGAAGTTCGGTAAGTCTCCAAAAAAATCAACTCAAAGGCAGATTTGGCGAGCCCTCGAACTACCATGATTCTGATGATTTCCCAGGGTTGACCTAAGTCCATTGAGAGATTTGGGTAATAATACTATGTTCTGCATCACGGTTGTTTGTCACAGCTTTCTGAAATCAATAAATAGAGCACTGGCAAATTTTCCTGGCAGAGGAATCATTTTCAGTAAATTCTAGAAGGGCAGCTGCTGAGTGGCAAGGAGGAAGCCAGAACCACAGTGCTGGTGTTGACCTCAGACAAAGGTCGAGTTTTAAGCCCTGATCCTGACCACAGCGAATAATTGCCGCCCAAGAGGGGGACTGATGAAGTTGGTGGGAGAAGGGGTGATTTTGAAATAGTTGGGAAGTTCCTCAGAGGTCTCGAAACAAAGTAAGTGTACCTTTTATTTTACTAAATATGTAACAGTTGGGATTCTTGGCTAGTGAGTATGTTAAAAGGTGGTGTGTGCTCTCTGTGGCTTTTCTGGGCCGTCTGGTTTTCTGAAATAAAGGCTTCATGTTCTGTCTTCAGGAGCCGTCTACTGGCTGATGCTTGCACGCGGCTTCTGCCCCACTGTTCCCCTCCCAGGCTTCACTTGTGACCCTGTCACCATCAGACTCCACATTTCTCTCACGACCTCTCACAGTGTCTGATCACCAACCTTGGGTTTCACCATGTGATGCCCTCCTGTTTCCATCCGTCATTGCCCCTCAGTCTCTCTCGCTAATTTCTGGTCCACTTCAGATCCCCAAAATGTGGCTGCCCCCCTCAGCAGCTCTATATTTGATCCTCTTTCTGTCTCTCCACGTGTTCTGCCTCTTCAGTCTTTGTCCCCCAGGCTGGAGCAGCACACTAGTGGACGGCTGTCTGGTCTGGGTCCCCAGACTCCCAGAGTCCCGCTGCCGTCCCCAGAGATGACACCTGCCAGACACTTCATCTAGACCGTCTGCTCTGCTTTTGGTTT
The DNA here is from genome assembly GCF_922984935.1 of Meles meles. Lineage (NCBI taxonomy): Eukaryota > Metazoa > Chordata > Mammalia > Carnivora > Mustelidae > Meles > Meles meles. The sequence continues at coordinate 32,807,655 of NC_060070.1, forward strand.
CACAGCTCAGTTTCACTTCCTGCCCGACCCATGGGATGTCCTACTAGTTTATCAACACAACAGCATTAAAAAATTCATTTGTTTGACACAGAGAGAGCACAAGCAAGGGGAGTGGCAGAGGGAGAGGGAGAAGCCTGGGCGGGCTGGATCCCAGGGCCCCAGGATCATGACCTGGGTTGAAGGCAGATGCTTAACTGATTGAGCCACCCAGGTGCCCCAACAAAAGACCATTTTTATAAGAAGTCTTCTCCCCAGTCACCTTCTCTACCCCTGACTCCCATGTTGCTGCGAGTGGTACTGCTTAAGCAGCTTGTGGTACAGAATAAAAAAATGATTTATTTGTCTTTTAAAATACGAGGTGAGCAGACAACAGAGCCAAATACAGATAGAAGTAGCTATTAAAAAAAAAACAAACCTGGAGGCTGTCAGTTTGCATCCTCTGATTGGGACAATTAAGAAGGAATTTTTGCTTTGATTTAATTTAGTTTTGTTTCACTTTCCTATTTTATTTTATTGTGCAGGTACTAGGTCAACCCTACTCTACTGTGGGGCCATGATATCATCCTTTACAGTGTCCCCAATGCCAGGGAAAATCTCAGAAGCTATGACAGATATGCAAGACCCCAGGCCTGGGTATTTTAAAGTATAGTCTGAATTTGAAGACTCTTTCGCCAGGTCTTCCCATACGTAAGCTTATCCGTCTGTCTTTTTAGTTTTTACACAATTTGCTTTATTTCCCATTAGCAAATATCTCTGGAGAGACGAATACAAAATATTGAGAAGAAGGTAGCCTGGGGAGGATGTTATTGGTAGTAGATGTTATGGTAAGAACCGGTCATCTTTAGCCTGGAGTGAGAAGTCTGGGCTACCGCAGGGGTCTGTCACTGCCCAGGACCCCAGACAAGGAGCAGAGTTTCCAGGGGAAGCCGAGCGGGGCCAGCTGCAGTCACGGGTATAAGGGAGGTCTCTGCTTCATGTCTTCGGTTTATCTCAAAATAACTCTGGGCGTATTTATAAGGAAGGAAGTTTAGGGATACATGGGCATTTAGATTAGGTAAATTGCCATGGAAATACCATATTTGATAGAAACTAAGAAAAAAGAAACATTAATTAAATTAAGATATCTTGTAAATTTTAAGAAACATATAAATTCCAGAGATGTTAAATAGTTTTTTATTTTTTATAAGATTTTATTTATTTGAGAGGTAAAAAGAGATGGAGCAGGAGAGGAGGGGAAGAGTCAGAAGGAGAGGGAGAAGCAGACTCCCCACTGAACAGGGATCCTGATGTGGGGCTTGATCCCAGGACTCTGAGATCAGGACCCCCACTGAAAGCAGATGCTTAACTGATAGAACCACCCAGGTGCCTGTGACATTGTTTTTAAATAAGTCAAGTCCAAGAAAAAGATATGTATGGTAAAAGCATTTCATCATTAAAAAAAAAAAAAAAAAGAAAGGAGGAAAGAAAGCTTACACTAGAGAGAAACTTCTTTTTAACCCCCTGCCACTTCAGGTGGGCAGCTAAGATGAACAATACTGTACAAAATCTATAATTCATGAAAGGTGACTTTCTTTGGTTGATACTACAAGTAAACAGAATCCTTCCCTCACCTGTGAATTTTGGGCAGATTTTAATCTTAAAATAGAAGATAAATTGTTTTTTTTCTTTTCCCTAGGGAGCACAAATGAAAGCATATCCGAAGAGAACTTTGTTCTTAGGTTTTTGAAGAAATTTAGGTTTCGTAAAAATTAAGAGAGGAGACCTTTTCAGAAATGCCATCCATAGCCTACCAGTTAGCAGCGTGCTTCCTTCACCAGCTGTGACTCCACGGGCCCCTGGCCTGTCAGTGGGTACAGCCTCGGAAGGGTGCTCGCGCTGCACCTCCTGACAAAGCCCGATTCACACCATATGGCGAGTTCCATGGTTTTAACTGATTTCTGAGCCAAGGTGATAGTAATTTCCCAGTGGGCCAGGTTAGAGTGAGTAGTGCCACAGATCAGGCGAACACACCAGCAGTCGATGGCAGAGTCTGCTTCTAAATTAGAAACCGCCAAATGCACAAGAGTTTTCAAAGCTCTTTTCCTGACTGATGTGTCTGCACCTGATTTTCATGGTCCCTGATTTATAACAGCTCTCAGAAAATTCCTTCCAAATGCTTCTTGTGCTGAGTTGCAGATTCTTTGCTTGGTTCTCAGTATTGGTGGCCAGGGTTGAGAATGACCATTGAGGAGGCCGAGGCTCTCCTCAGCCAGTCATCTGTCATGCCCTGTAGAGCCCAGGAGTCTGATTTTTGAATCCTTTCCGGAGTCAAACCTTAGATTCTTTGAGAGAGAAGTTTGGGGAATTTTCTACCCAGACAATGGTGAGGAGATTTGTTACAACTCCTATCTTTTCTCTCCTTGCCAGTCAAACATGGAAGACCCTCACTGGGACTAGAGGCATCTTCCCTTTCCAACCTCTTACCTCACGAACAAGAGAATTGCAGCTGGGGAGATGATTTGCTTTGACAATACAGAGTAAGTGAAAAAAATTATCTTTTTTTCCCTCTAAGTGTCACACGTCATAAAATTATAATCTTGTATCTCTTCTTGTTTTGGTGCAGTAAACCCAAGAGATATGCTTTTATTGAAAATATAATTCCTGAATACTTGATATCACATATCAGATTGAGATATTTTGTTTTATGACATTTTGCTGAGCTATGGCCTCCAAAGTCACTTAAGTATATTATTTTCCCCCCAAATTCTGCTGGGTGAAAAAGAGGATTACAATGCAACATTCAATTCCATTTTTATACAAGTGTCCTTAATGTCCCTGATATGTGCCACAGCCGTATTTATATTTGGGGACTGAAAATATAAATGAAACTGAATTCTTAAGAAGGTGCTTTGATCAAATTTTCATACTCTAAACTAGTAGTGATAAAGCAATGCAGAAATTGCAAGACTGTTTCAACCTTCTCCTGTTTACTAATAAAAGCAGCATTTTTATGCAATCAAGCTTTTGTGTTCTGAGGTGAACATAATATAATGATTGCATTTGCATTTTCAAGTATTGATCATGGTAGCATCTTTTGCAGCACACCTGTGAAATTTATACTTTGGAAAAATTGCTTTGCAACGTGAGGGGACTCCATTCCAGTTTAGTTGTCTGAGGGGGGCCCTGTAGAGTAGTGGTTTAGAACACGGGCTTTAGGGTTAAGCAGGCCTGGGATTAAATTCCAGCTTTGTCACACCAGCTGCGTGAACCTTGATGCACAAATTCACGTTTCTTGACATCAGTTTTCCCATCTGTGAAATGGAGTTGATAGGAATACCTACTTCTAGGACTGTTTCATGATTAAAGGAGGTAATGCATGTAAAGCACTTAGCACAGAGACCTGCATTCAATAGTACGGCCATTGGTTTGTGATACTGGTGCTGCTGATGGAATTTTCCCAACATGGTAAGTCAAACTGGTTGTCTCTGACTTGTGGACAAAATGCTATGATACCTAAACCCATGGGGGAAATGGTCCATAGTTTGGGAGAGAAGCCAGGGAGGATGTTCTTTGCGTAGGTAGACTTGGATTTATTTGTTCTGCTCCATCAGAGTAAAAGTTTTTTCTTGTAAATGAAGGAGGGTGGAAGAGACTGTTCCAGGATCTACAATGGCAAATGAGACTAAGGGTTATAGGGTTTTCAATCTCAAAGCCCATCTCAGGTCCTGCTCACGGTGGTCACTGGGGAACTAGGGTTTATTTAAACTATACCATCTTTAACAATATTTTATTGTCCAATAGGCATTTTTTTTCTATTTTCAGAAACTGCCTAAATTGTTCTTCCTTCAGCAAATCTGGTCTTATCTGGGAGGACCAGGTTCTTTGGTGATTTTGATCCACATTCTTTTTCCTCATGTATCAGAAGAGTCAAAGCTCTTTATTTCAGGGATTCTTAATCTTGGGGGTGTCATCAACTACTTTGAAAATTTGGAAGTTTAAGTGCTCCTTCCCCAGAAAAAAATGCAGACATAGAACCATAAACACATTTTTTATGTAATCATGGGGCTCCCATGTTCTCCTAAAGCCCACATGTGGGACTTTGGGTTAAAAGCCTTTGATATAGTTATTTTCTAACTTCAGGTATCAAGAAGCTTCAATGCATAACTTTGAGTCTGTCAGCTTCTGGGAATTACCATAGCCTTCTAGAGTAGGCATCTTGGCTAAAAATGGCACATCAGAGCCATGATTTTTGACTCTAGAACTGACACAAGACTGAAGGGGAAACAGAAAGTAATAGACAATTATGTGACTGATCAGAGCCTGGAAGGGACTAACGTGAGCATGGTAAAATAATTGGCCCATGGATATAGACCAGCAATAAGAAGAGAGATTATGTATTCTTTAAAGGGTGGATGGCTGATGCTTGAACCCAAGATTGGGTGTAAAGTTTGTGTCTCAGTTGAGGAGCTAGTTATATTTAAGGTAGAGGACTCTGTGAAATCATAGGTTGTTTTGCTAAGATATTTTATTGGATTAATTAATATCACAAGAAAATAATAGCACAAGAGCTTTGAGAAAGAGATTGAAATTTTTCATAGGGAATCTTGGGACATGAGCTCTGAGGGTGATTATCTATTTGAGCTTACAGAATGGAAGAGACAGATAAAAACAGCAGCAGAGTATTTTTATGTATTCTTTCGAATATGTGTTCTAGTGGGAAAGAGAGAAATTCTAATAATTTCCGGGTTGACTTTTTAAAGATAGGTCTTCATTTCTTGAGATACAAGGGAAATTGTTCAAAGGACAGCTCTGTGAGAAATGCAGAAGATAAATCTGGAGTCTGCTGAGTAAGAGGGATTCCTTTTCCTTGTGAAACTAGAGACATTACCCTCCTAATTTATATTTTTGAATTGAAAAATTATTGCTGCCTCTTCTTTGTGAAATATTTCCCAATCATGTCTCTTAGGATACTGTTTTAAATGGTATCGCTTCAGATACTCAGGGTTGTGGAGTAGGAATTTGTTATCAATCTGAGTACCATTTTCTCTTTTTTAAATTTAATTTAATTTTTAAAATTTATATTATGTTATGTTAGTCACCATACAGTACATCATTAGTTTCTGATGTAGTGTTCCATGAATACATTTTTTTCCTGCCTTAAATTGATCTAAAAATTGCCTAAGGAGATGGGCTTATGGGATTCTGCCAGGAAAGGTGAAAATACCGTCTGACTGGGCTATGGTGTCAGGTCCTGTGGTCCTGATGCATGCCTTGTTGTCTCCCTCACTTAGTCGGCCTGGGGGAGGCCTCAGATCAGCACAGAAGAGGTCTATACCCTCAGGAATGGTGTCAGCCACTTACCATTGGGCCCCGTGAGCCATTTTTGCAAGACTGAGGTTCTGGTATTCCTAGATGACACATGCAGATGTTCCATATAGAGATCTTTGTGGAAATTGTATAGACCCCCAAATGCATCTACTTCTCTAAAGTTCTTTTTTTCTAAACAGTAGACCTAAATTCCACCTATAGCTCTTTCAGAGAGAGAAAAGCAGCCACTTGCAAAGACCCACTGTTTTTACGACTATACTAAAGCTCACAGAACAATAGCTCATAGAATTTCCACAGCAAACCTCCAGGTAGCACTTCAGAAGACCCTTGGGTTCCATATTTTAATTTTATCACAATGGACTTCTTAAAATTTCTTTTATTTTTAGACCAAATAGAGATATTCTGTGCTGTTTCCAGCCCATGCTGATGTAGCATTTTTGAAAGCTTGAAAATCCAAATGCTATGGGAGACATGAGATTCATTTCTCCCCCTTAGGGAGAAGCTTCATCATCGCTCTTGCCCAGGAATTGAGTGCCCTAACCCTTTATGACTACCAAAGCTGCATCTCTTCATCGTGTGTACCCTGGAAAGGAGGCAGGAGAAAGGAAGATGGTGAGGTCGCCATGTCAAGAACATGCAATAAAGAGAAGGTATTGAATGCTGACCATGAACCCGGCAGGCACTGGAGTAAGCTCTCGTGGTGAAGCAGTGAACAAAGCAAAGATCCTTACCACGTGCTTTACATGGGAGTGAGTGAAAATATGCAACAATAAATGTAATAAATGATTACACTCTGTAGAATGTTTAAAAGATCTTATGGAGGGTGGAAATAGGAAAACAAAGAAATTTGGGGTGATAAAGGAATGAATTGCAATTTCAAATAAGATGGAGAGAGTGGGGGAGGGTGCCTAGGTGACTCAGTGGGTTAAGCCTCTGCCTTCAGCTTAGGTCATGATCTCAGGGTCGTGGGATTGAGCCCCACATCAGGCAATCTGTTCGGCTGGGAGACTGCTTCTCCCTCTTTCTCTGCCTGCCTCTCTGCCTACTTGTGATCTCTCTCTCTCTGTCAAATAAATAAATAACATCTTTAAAAAAAAGATGGAGAGAGCGGGTTTCATTGAGAGGGTGACATTTGAGCTAAATATTGAAGGAGATCAAGGAGTTAGCTTTGGAGTGTGTGGAGAGAATCACTCCAGGTACAGGGAGCAGCTCATACAAAGACCCTCAGGCATATTCAAGAAACAAGGAGGTCAGTATGGCTGGACTTGAATGAGCAAGGATGATGTAGTAGGAAAGAGGTCCCAGAGATTACTTGGAAGGGTCAATCCCTGAACAAATCATTTCATATCAGACTAAGGCCTTATGGGGATTAGTTCAAACCTGGATTTTTAACCGGGTTACTGGCAAGAGCCATCAGAAAAACACCACAATCCCACCATTGGCTTATGTGTCTCAGAACCTGCCCTTGATGAGCCCCCAAACCACATTGGTATTTGTCTGGGAAAGGCAGAATGGATGCTGGAACTCAACCAGAATTTCTTCCACTGTTTAAGGGAAAGGTTCCCTGAGTAGCCTCTTCAGTTTGAGTCCTATTCTTGGCCAAACAGCTTCTTATGTTTTGTTATTATACCACTGGCGGTCATCCAAAATTTTTCAACCACAGAAACTGGAAGAAAAGGAAAAGGGCACAGATGAGGTGTGTGACTGAGGAGGTAGACAAGGAAGAACTCACTGCTAGTAGAAAGCTGTTTCCTGAGAAGGATGTTGACCCTGGAAGCCTACGGGGAGGCGCTGTGCCCACCTGGCTTAGGGGAGACTCTGCAGGGATGCCTCCAACACAGCTCTATGAGCTCTCCAAATTCTTCCCAGCATTTATCTTCTTGTGACCTGAGACCTGAGGGTGGTGGTTCAGGGGAATTCTAGAAGCCAATATTATTCTTGCTGGCCTCCTGTTGCTTCTACATTTGTTGGTTTCCTTTAGATCTCAGCTGAAATGCACATGAGAGTTTAAGGGATGATCTAATGCTAATCCAACACCCTTAGATTTCAAGTGGGAAAGGCAGTGACTTGCCCAAATGTTCACTCTTGGGGACTCATGTTGCCCTCTCTTAATCCAGTATTGTGTCTACAGTAACACAAAACTCGCTGTTATTCCATTTCTTAAAAGTTCTCTATTACTTTAGATTTTTCTGAACCCTGTTTATGTCAAGAATCATGTCAAGATTCATGTTAAAGTTATTTAGATGATGACAGATGACTCCTATAGACAGAAGGGATTATCTAAGACTCAAGTCATCCAGGTTGAGTGGGTGGCTATTATCTACTTAAAAGTCAGACGAAGCTCATAAGATAGTTTGTGGTACATACACCACTACGAACATCTACCCCCAGGAATGAAAATAAATACAGGTGAAATTCTGCCTTAAGTGCCATCATACTAGAAATACACACCAGATTTTGAGATGGAAAACTTGGGTTTTAGGTGTCATGTCTACTATTTCTGTATGACTTTGAGCCAAAGTCTTTATCTCTCTGAACTACAACGTACTGATCCGTAAATAGGAACAGTGGGAATAAGTTCAGAGTTTCTGTGACAATTAAGTAGATGTGAAAGCCCTTTGTAACCTTGAAAGCTTGTCACAGATGAAAGATACATTATTTCCGAGTGTAGACTGATGGCTCATTGCTCTGGTGGAGGTAACGTGATAGAGTTCTCATTGGCTTAAGTTGGAGACAAGTAAATTATTGTAAAGAGTTTATTATTGCCACCTCTGCATCTGATCACACAGTTTACAAAGCAATCCTTGTGATGCAGACTTTGAGGGTGATAAGCTTCTCTGTATGGCTTGCAACTCCCTCCCTGAGAGCTGTTATGATGTGGCCCTACCTAATTTTAACAACCATTAGTAAAACCTGGATGTAGACTCAGATCAAGACTGGATGGTGAAGAAGGAGCAGGACTTGTGTCCATGAGCCAGAACACATGCTGGGTGTTGGATGGAGATTGGAGGGAGTTCTGGCCAACAGAAAAGGCTCATTTGATTGGGTCAAAGGGCCTGCTGTCTCACAACTAAAAGGCCTGGCCACCATTTTTAAAAGATTTATTATGTATTTGATAGAGAGAGAGAGAGAACAAACATGGAGGGGCACAGAAGGAGGGAGAAGGAGACTCCCCACTGAGTGCAGAGCCCAGTGTGGGGTCTGGTCTTAGGATGCACGAGATCATGACCTGAGCTGAAACCAAGAATCAGGTGCTTAACTGACTGAGGCATCCAGGTGCCCCTTGGCCACCATTTTTTTAGAAACCTGGAAGCTGGTGCCTCAGAATGCTTTCTTTATTCTTGCAGGTAAACTGTCTAGTGGTTAAGAGTGTAGATTCTGGAATCAGATTGCTTAGATTCTAATCCTGATTCTAGTCAGTGTTAGTGGTAGGACTTTGTGCAAGTTACTAAATACTACCAAAACTTAGTTTTCTCATCTGTAAAATGGGGATAACAATAATCCTGAGGTATATTTTGAGGATTAACTGAAATAATTCCTTAGAGGGGCTTAGGCCAGTACCTGGCATGTAGCAAGTCAACTGACAATGCCCCTTCCAAATCCATTCAAGTAGGTTTCTTTGTCTACCTAAATAACAGAGATGAGTACCATATGCTTTAAAGCCATAAGCATTATTCCTTTTTGTATTTGAACATTTAGTGTTATAATAAAGATTAACCCTAGGGCTCAATTTTTAAATCTCTCCTTTAACAGAAAAAGAAAAAATAATAGAAGAGTACTCTTTAAAAAAACAGATGAAGTTAGCTCAGCATGGCTTTTTCCTAAATCAGCACTTGATCGAGTAATGAATGCCATCATTTGCTTCTGTTTTACCTTCTGTTATTGTTCGTTGTGAAGGCTCAGTTTGGAGAGCATAGAGTTTCATTTCTGAGAATTTTTGCTGGGCCAAACCATCTCTCACACTCGCCCTCCTAAGGGCCCCAAAAGTCTGATCAGAGAGAAATGCAGCATAAGAGCCTTTCCAGGAGAAGGTACTGTGTATCATTCAAGGGTTAACCCCAGGACTGGGCACGCTGCGTCCTGGGATTTCAGTCCCTCCTTCTACCCAGGGCTAAGATTTCTGGAGGTGAAGAGGCAAAATCTCTCCCTTCCACCCTCGAAGGGCTCTCCCCCTGTGAACCAGCTGTATATAATCTGCACACCTTCCTCATGTATCGTGGGCTGCTCCTCCTGTGCCAGAACTTTCTGTGTGACAATAATCAGCCAAAAATGCCTGGTGCATTTTCATCCTCATCAGCATTTTGATGACTAGAGAACTGGATTTGGGATTACACAACTAGCCAAATACTATCTTCAGAGCCTCATTTTTAAAGAGTGGGAAGATCTTACCTACATCCTCCAATCAACTCATGCAAATAAAAGAAGCAATAAAAGATAGCTGCTTTCTCTAAGTTGGCTAACTGAGATTGTTTTTGTACTTCGTGGAAAAAGACGGAATAGGAAAATGAAAATAAATTGGAATTTCCATGAAAAGAAAGAAAGAAGCGGTGGACCTTCAGGAATCTTGGATAATAGGGGTGCAAGGAAACCCCCATGGGAATCAAAGGGCCTCGCATTAGCCCAGCGCATTCTCTGGGGGCCACCCTCTCCCCTTTTATTGAACCATAGTAAGCTCTGCTCTGGGGAGTAATTGGCATCATTGCCCTTCCTTATGGAGCTAGTGACTCGGAGAGGCTGCTTGCCGTCAAGAATTACAAAACATGACTCTACTCAAATTCTGGGTAATCAGAAGCAAAGAGGGACTTAAATGGCACACCAGCAGCCTTTTCCAAAGGGAACCATGACCACAGCAGTTCTCACCGCCTCACCTGTGAGCCCCGGTGGGAAAGTATAGGAAGTCGTCCCGCACACCTTCTAACACGCCATTCCGTCACACTTCTCTGTATTATGCAATTCTCTGAAGTACCTAATGTTTCTGTTGTGAGGCCAAAACAGTCATCCCCTCTTGATTTTGTAACTCCTTAAACTAATGTCACAGAGAAGTTTCTAATGAATTTATGATTAAGTTATCTTTTACTTCAAGGGCCAAGTTCGTTTACTTTGGTGTTGCTTCTCTTTGAACTGATCACTTTCTAAAACTGTTGGTCTCCCAACTCCCATCTTTCTTCAGAGTATATATTGTCCAACCCACAGAAAACTAGACATGGAAGAAGGTTCCAGGAGCACAGAGCAATATTTGGGGAATGGGACTTCCCAACTTCTACTCTAACCAACAGCTATTCCAGCCTCCATGTCATCACCCAACAAGACTTTTGTTGTAATAGAGAGAATTGTAATCAGCTCTAGCTTTGGTCATGCCGTAGATCCCTGGCTTTATCTAGAGGTTTTTTGTTCTGTTTTTTTTTTTTTTTTCCCCAAGAATTTATTTATTTGAGAGAAATAGAGAGAATGAACAGGTGCTCACTTGTGTGAGCAGGAAAGGGGAAAGGCAGAGGGGAAGGGGGGAGAATCTGGAGCCCCATGTGGGGCTTAATCCCAGGGCAGGGAGATCATGTCCTGAGCTAAAACCAAGAGTCAGACGCTTAAATGACTGAGCCCCCCAGGGGCCCCTCATCCAGAATTTTTTGTCATTCTCTTAAAACTCAAGTTGCAGAAATCACACCTTCACTACCCCTATCCAGTGGTGTGTTCTGAGTTGCAACTTCTGCTGTGCCCCATTCTGAAGAGTGCATGCACCAGCCACAAGGAGGGGAGAAACATGTATCGGTTGAGTACATTATTGCTAGTATTATTCTATATAAAATGAATGGCTAATATTGTTTTTGAAGTTTATTTGTCCTTGGCACCATGCTAAATACTTTTTTTTTAAGATTTTATTTATTCTTTTGACAGAGATCACAAGTAGGCAGAGAGGCAGACAGAGAGAAAGGAGGAAGCAGGCTCCTGGCCAAGCAGAGAGCCCGATGTGGGGCTCGATCCCAGGACGCTGGGATCATGACCTGAGCTGAAGGCAGAGGCTTTAACCCACTGAGCCACCCAGGCGCCCCGCTAAATACTTTTATTACAAGTTTGAAGTCATTTAATCCTTGATGAGGCTTTTGCTGAAACCTTATAAGAAGAGCAGACGCAATTTTATTTTTCCTACTTTTATAAACAGGGAAAATTATTTTCAAAGTATTTAAGAAACTTGTACGAGGTCCCTCAGGTAGTATGTGGTGTCTCCAACGTAACCCACACTTTTCATACCCAAGCTTATAATCACTATCAGCCTCAGTTCATTCAGTGAAGCAGAAGCCACTCTAGGTCATCTAAGCAGGAGGAGACCTACCAGAGGGAATCAGAGGCTTAATACAATTATGGGAAGGACTCGGGAAGCAAAGGTCAAGAAGGCTACTCCTGATTTTCAGAACATCTAGATGGGCCAGAATTGCAGGAAAGTCACTGCTTTTGTGATGTCAGCTTCCTGCAGCACAAGATGGTTGATTCTTCAGAGGATGCTTGACGCTGCCAGCCAAGCTCCGTGTATTCTTCCCGCTAATGCCAGGGCACTGGCCATTTCTAGAGAATGTTCTTTCCTTTTCTTTCACCCTCTAAATCTTATGGGAGTGCCTCTCATCCTCAGAATCTAATCTGAGACCCTGCAAAACAAAGAATTCTGGAGAATTTTATTCCCAGGTTTCTTCCCTGGGGTGGTGGGAAGAGTCTGGAAGGACCTGGGGATGGCGCTGGGTTGACCACAGTCTGTTCTTGTCACTGCTTTCTATGGACTTCCACTGAAGCACACTTTTCTGTGGTGGTGGACAGTATCCATTCCTCTGGCACATGGTAGTTGAACTTCTACAGGGGAGAGACACAGGGGTCTGAGGGTTTCCAGAGCTGCTATTCCTGGCCTCATGTGCTCATCACACCAATTACTGATCTTATTTAGATGATTGAAAGCTTTTTTGCTGTATCACCTTATACCATAGAACTTCTTTTGTTTAGTAAAAGACACCAGTTCTCACCGGATGGTAAGCATTGTAACTACTGCCATCACTGTTTATTCTCTCTCCCCCTCTGTTTACCTGTTACTTGCTTACCTTGCATGATTTTCACCCATAGTAGAGGAGTAAATAGGAATGTGTCTCCTGTTAGGGTTTTTGGTGTTAGTGCCTGAGATTGTTTAGTGGTTTACTATTTACAATTAAATCAGGGGTTGTGACATCTCCATTAGACCCTTCATCTGTCACAAGCATTATGCCCACAGGGGCCTTCAGCGTCCTGAATTCTGGAAGATCAGCCAAACCATACACCTGACTGGTAGAGCTAGGCCATGAGTAACAGAAGAAGGAACACTGAGGAAAAGAATAGGGAATCAGGTGTATGAGATGTAGAAGGGAAAGAAGAAGGGAGAAAGAGAAAAGAACCATATATCATGAGACATATGGGTGCAGTCATACCACCAACTGGCTTTAAGTGGACCAGAAAAATGGAAGCGATAAATTCTGTCCCCTTACAATATCTCCGCTCTGTCCCTTTCTCCTCCCCCAATGCCACCATTCATCATCTCTGTCTTAGATTATCAGGATAGTCTCCTTATTTGTTTCCATGTCTCCAGCCCCACTCCCACCAGTGCAGTCTCCTTAGGACAATCTTATGAAAAAATAAAATATAATTATTTTGCTCACCCTTCCTCTCCAAGCCTGTTCATAATCTGTTCATGTTTGCAAATGTTTTTAATGGGGGGAAAATCTGATAAGTTTCACTTTTAAAAGGCATGCATAAAGTTCCTTCTAAATGGAGAAAATGGAGGTCCAGAGAAGTTTTGTAATCTTTGTGAAGTTTCCCAGTAGGTACGACATCATGAACATTATTGAGTATGCTGACAGCAGTCCTCTGTTAATTCACTGATCCTTGCTACCTGTCAGGTAAAGGAATGGCAGAGTTCTCTAATCTTTGAGTCCTATTGATTGGGTTAAAATTTATTGGAGGTACTTAGTGTCCTGGTCAGTCTTTAAAATCCAGAAAATAAAAAATAATCTGATTCAATTAAAAGGATGTTTCCCCCCTACTCTGAGAAATTAGCATTTTTCTTTGTTCCAGTTTTCCAGGAAGTTTCACAACAGATTCCAGCCCTGGGCCAGTTTATGGTTCTCTTGGTACTTAATTGATTTAAAGTGGCAGATAGTTCATGCTCAGAAATTCTTCCTCTCTAGGCAAAGAGTTAATAAGGATCCATCCTTTCTGTCTGAATTCTGATACAAATCATTCCATATGTGGCAAAAATGAAAAGACACAGAAAAATAACACAATGTTATTTCTTATCAAATTCACAACATGAGATAGATGATAAGTAGATAGATAAATGATAGAATAGATAGATAAATAGACATCTAAATCCCCAAAGATTCCTATCTATTTTTAGATAGACTTGCTACCTAATTGGTATATCCAGTCTAATTTTTTTCCCTCTGTATTCAATGACATCTTTTTCCCCCCAGTAGAAGTAACCAATATAGGAAATAGTTTTTAAGGTGAATTTTTAAGGAGAGCTTTTACTCACCTTATTTTCCATCTGTAGTTGAATGTGAATGGGTTACTTTAAATGAAGTTTCAAACTATTTCAAGGTATATTACTGTCAAATGACTTGTTTTCACACAGCAATCATGAGCTAGTACCTCTTCCGTCTGAGCACCAGTGGGTACATCTTTCTATTTCTAGAAGCGATTGTTAGTATATAATAACAGCCCCATCTACTCTTCTCAAGAAGTGATCAGTCACTTCATCAGGTACTGTGGGAGAAAGGTAAAATTAAAGTTGGGTTTGTCTGTCCAGCAGTAGAATGGGCTCCAATAATGAATTGGACTATAACTCTTCGTAGAGTCATGACATCACAGGGACCACCAAGTAAGGGAGAGATTTTTGTCAAAGTAGTCTATACCATCGAAACAATTTGTATTTTGAAGCCTTGCCAGTTTGTGTTGTTCTGCAAAGGACTCCTACATGATCTACTTGATATGAGGAATGACGCAGGAATAGCCCTGGGATTCTGACTACATGGAGTCCAGAAGGCTGACTTCCTGGCCAAAAGGTAGGAGTGAAATAAACCCCCCAATTCTGAGGAAATGTTTTGGATTTCAATGTTCATGTTAGGATGATCATGTTGGATGTAAAAACAGATTCTCTCTCATTTCTGTTTTTCTTCTGCAGTTTTTCCTTTCACATTTCCATTATATATTTGTCAAAATGGCATCAGATTCGGAAAGAAATGAAGACACCAGAGGAAGGTGGGTGGGGAAAGGGTGATAGAGTCAATGAATGGGAGCCCCACTTGAGATACTCTTGAAATCAGGGTCCCAGAAGGATGATAGGAAATAGAGGAATAGGGGGCTTGAAATGAAGATTATGGAGAGGTTGCAGATGCCTGTAATGACAAAGACTGTGACCCTGGGAGTGAGTGACTGAGATAGGATAAGCCATTGGAGAGAGAGGCCGAGAATATCACAAGTATTGTCCCTCTGAATATAAAAATCACTGAAAATTAAGACTGAGGCAGTGTGAGGGGTGACAACCAGCCTGGCACTAACATCTCTGAGGAAAGAATGGGATGACTACATGTTGGCAGGTGACTGGAACTAGTAAGGATTCTAGTTGGTATGTCCGATGGCAAGAGCCCCAAAGGAGCCTGGGACTTAAAGGCGGGTGAGAGGGTCAGGCCTTCTGTAAGGAAATGAGGAGTGAGGAGGCTACTTATGGCAGCTGTAGGTCCATTTGGAGGCAGAGTGTAAGAAAAATGGCTGCTGCCTGTTAAGGCTGCAGGGGAGGCGGTGCCTGTGCGGTGTGGCCTGGTTTCAGTTAGAAGAAAGGAGAAGGACCAACAGGAAGAAAGGTTAAGGATGAAGAGGATTCATGTGTGTTCTGGAGAAGGCAGTGGAAGGGTGTAGGAAGAGATGAGGGAGGGAGGCCAACTGGGGAATATAGGGAAGTAGAGAGGCTGGGCATGGCGGAACCCCCCATAGAGTGTCTGGTGACCACTCATCCACGTCAGCAGAACAGCTGTGCTGGGCCGACAGTTCAGAGCCCAGGGCCCCGTGGAGTTGACATCTCTCCTTTTGTACTCTCAGAAATCTTTGTGTAGTTCTGCTGGTTGCCCTGAGGGGATCTTGGGATCAGTCTGAAGCTGGGGGATCAGAAGGGAGCCCCGACCCAGAAGGGGGCTGGCCCAGGGCACGCCCGTCCCAGCAGGTTCGCTTCTGCTCCCTCACGGGTTTATTCACTCAGTAAACCTTCCTGAACACTCATGGTGCTCCTGTATGATGCAGGTGTCAGATTAAGGCAGGTCCCTGACTCTGTTCTCCCACTGAGACTGGCAGATACTCAATTGCAATCTAATGGGATCCGGGAAAGATGAAGAGTTTTGTTTAATTTAATAATTTAGGTCAGGGTTTTTTGTGTGTGGGTCTTATGTACAAACAGAGCATCCATATAGGATTCTTTAAAAGGCAGTTGGTATATGGAATGGAAGCTCAGTGGGAAGCACAGCATAGAAATGTAGGTTTGTAAATTTGGAAGGCTTATATGGGGGTGTCCAACAAATGATGCATAACAGCCCTTTTCTTCACATGAGTTCTGGATCAAAAAACACAACGGAAGGGAACAGGACTTGCATCTGCAGAGAAGGAGACTTTGCAATGCTGAATGCCAGCATTAGATGGAATTACCCATTTGGTGACAGGTGAACTCTCAGGGACTACCCCTGCTAGGTCAGGGCCTGGGCCATGAATCTTATGTACTTAAGAACACAGTGCTGAGACAACAAGGGATGTGTTGAGCTAAGCATACTCAGTTCCTTCTTTCCAAATCTATCAATTTAATAACTGACTTGACCTACCAAAGGGTCAAAGAAGTGAGAAGAGGAAAAGAGACCAGGAGGGTTTCACTTGTGGAGATATTTCCACAGGGAAGGAATCGTCCAGAGTGGGGAAGAAGCATCTTCCCTGCCCCTGGCCCCTTAATGAAATCAGACAAAGTGAGGGCACAGACAGTAAGGAGAAGATGCTGGAGCAGGGACTCTGGGGCCCTAGAAACCAGGAAAGGGCGAGTTGTGATTGCAAGAGAAAGACTCTCATTTATGCCACTAAACCTGACTCTGTCAATCCAAGAGTTCCTTGAGTGTGATGATTGTATTTTTTGTTGTTGTATGCTAATAAAATTTTTCCTGTATGACTCTCAGAGTTTTCAAAGTGGTTCTTATACATTTTTTTAATGAATACTCACCACTTAAAACCATAATAAGATAAATGGTGTTTCACTGCTATCTTGTAGGGGAGGCCACTGGCATCCAAAGAACATGAATAACTTAATCGCAATCACTCAGCTAGTCAGGAGAAATCTCAGGCCTGAATCCTGGATTCTGACAACAGGCCCACAGACAGCACTCTCTCTAGGTACATTGCTGGAAAAAATATATGGGGATCATCTCTTTTGAGTCCGTGATTGTTTAAAAGAAGGTTGACTGCGATGATCGTTGGCTATTAGTTATGGCACCTGGATACTAATAGGACGATTAGAAAGAAAACACAAGAGCTTCTATTTTTTATAAGAGTGCAATAATTGTAATATATTATCTGTATGTTGGATATCAGATAAAGTATTCCTCTGTGACATAATTGAGTTCTTTTGGGCTCTTCAGTATAGGAAGAAATTCAAAGCTGAGGCAAGTTATAGAACATCTGAGAAAACATATATTTAGCATCAATGCTAAGTTGTGGTTCATATGGCAGTTTCACCTAATAACTTAAAAATAGCATTTAACATAAAAAAGTTGAACTTCAAGGTTTTTTTTCCCCCTCCCAAAAGTGTACTTGTCCCCAGTCTGTAGCAGGACTCCTTCCAACATTCCCTAGGCCTTAATTAAATAAGAGCAGGAGAGAGCACTGGGCTTGGGTTCAGGATAAATATCCCCAGCTTGAACAGGAGATGTTGCTTTAATGACTTGGAATACGTCCAGAAGGCTCCGAGTGGCTAGCAGGCAAAGCTGACAGCTACTGGATCTCGCAGCAATAATATTCTAACCAATTAAAAGCTGAGCTAGAAATAATGGTTTGTCACTGAGTGGTGTTTCAGAAACCAATTGGTCCAGATTAACCAGAGGATTAACTTTTCTAACTGAATTTAAAGGTCACGGGAAGCTGACTTTAATGAAAAGAAAGAGAAAAAGCATTCAATTAGAAGGGGGAAACTTACATATAGAAATTAGTTTAATAGATCTTGCTGTATTATTTATAGACAAGTAACCAAACTGCTGTCTTCTTTTATGGCAGAAGTTCATAGTCAAGGATAAATATGTTCATTATTAAAAAGAAAGTTAAATGAGAAATCAAGTATTTCTAAGGGATTCCTCTATGGGAAAGAGCACACAGGGGCTTCCAACTTCCCCAAGGGTGTTCGTTTTTAGAAAGGATTCTTGGTAGGTAAATCCAACCTACTTTTGACTGATACTTAACTCTGATGGGACCGAAATCCATTTAATAATTTTACCATTTGCTTTGTGGGGACCCAGGTCGTCAGACGGCGGTTACGTGGGTAAAACCATAGCAATGGCCCATCTTTATCAGAGCAAGGGAGACGTGTGCAGAGGGAAGGCTCTGGTGCGACTTGCAAAGCTTTTCAGCCACTGTATGAGGGATGACTCGTCTTGTTCCTCCAAGATGCAGCTCTTCCTGTAGTAACCCACTCCAACAGCATCCATCCCCTGTTGGGCCTGTTAACTCCTTACACACAAACTGGAAGTGGTTTGCTATGGGTTGAGGAGTCTTGGGATAGACCATCCATGAATTACTGGTGTGCACTTCCGTGTTAACATGATCCCTGGTTTAAAATTATTTCTTGTACCTAGGATGTAGTAATTTATTTATTTATTTATTTATTTATTTATTTATTTATATTTATTTATTTGACAGAGAGGTCACAAGTAGGCAGAGAGGCAGGCAGAGAGAGAGGGAGAAACAGGCTCCTCACTAAGCAGAGAGCCCGATGCGTGGCTCGATCCCAGGACACTGAGATCATGACCTGAGCCGAAGGCAGAGGCCTAAACCACTGAGCCACCCAGGCACCCCGGACGTAGTAATTTTAATAATCACTTATGGAGATAAGTTTGGGTGAGGGGGAGTTGAAGGGAAAGAAAGAGGGAGGAAAGTTGATCTGAGGGAAGCAAGATGTCGGTGCTGACTAGAAAGGATCAGAAGGGCCAAAACCAGTTCGGTTCTGTCGTATGAGTAGAAGTTAAGCGAACTGGATTTTGATGTGGAGAATAACATTGTGTCAAAGTGTGTGAAGGACCGTAGAGAAGCATAACCCCCAAATGATTCAAGGGAACTTTTGCTCCCTCTCTGTGATATGTATCAGCAGCCCTTAAAAGGCACCAATCCTACCCGAGCCAGGAAGGGACTGGCATTTTAGGCAGGATCTGAATTCTTACAATAGATCTATTTACAGACATATGAGACCCAGACAATTTTCTCGACACTCTCCTCTGGTCAGTGGGTCTACTGTTCAGTCCAGCTGGAGTATCCTTCTGAATAAGGTTGAGCCCTCATTAGAAGTTCCTCGGGGAGAGAATCCAGATCTTATGCCCATATTCAGGGATAATTTTTCAACTGGTGTGCTCTGGTTTGACCCTATTGACTATTAAGAGATTAAAATGTTTTTGTAGGGGCGCCTGGGTGGCTCAGCGGGTGGAAGCCTCTGCCTTCGGCTCAGGTCATGATCTCAGGGTCCTGGGATCGAGCCACGCATCGGGCTCTCTGCTTAGTGAGGAGCCTGTTTCTCCCTCTCTCTCTCTGCCTGCCTCTCTGCCTACTTGTGACCTCTCTGTCAAATAAATAAATAAATAAAATCTTTAAAAAAAATGTTTTTGTACATGTGGAAAATGGCTCCTGCCATTAGCACCCCACCTCATGCTCCCCACACTTGCTGCCCTCGCCTCTCCTTCACTGTCCCAGCAGCTAAAGGCCTGGCCAGAAGGGGACCTCCAGGACTCTGAACAACTCACCACTGCAACCAGTGCCCACTTTTAAGGGTTGGTAGAAGAATTCAGATATTCCTTCCGCCTGTATCTGTGCTCTACCCTTAGCAGGTACTAATGTTTCTTATGTGTGTCTCCCCCGTTGTTTCGGTTTAGAGAGGTCCCCACATCAACTCCTCTTGACTCAGAAACACTTAAGTAAATTATCTGCACCTGAACCTGTGAAGCTGTTGGCCAACATCCTTCACCTATAAACACCAAGGCTGGACCTGTATACCCCAAAGCAAACTGTGGCCTTGTTTATTTTCACGTGAAGGTGGTCAAACTAGTTTTATTCACATAAAATATATTTTACTCACTGAATTAAAGTGGACCATTTAGGGGCACTGAATTAACCAAAGAGTCGACAACTTCCCTTCATTCCAGGTATAACCTTATTGTTAGCATTTCATAGCAAGAAACACGAGTATTTCAATCATTCTCAGCTTTAGCCAAGGTCCTTTGTCGTAGTTCATTTTTCTAAGCTCTCAGTTTAAGTTTCCTCTCCTTTTAAACCAGTTTTACTCAAGCCATAAGAAATAGCTGTGACCAAATGGACAAATATCCATATTTTGCACCTCCTAAAAGGTTTTGTCTTTCTAGCAACATTTTATCTCAAACTACAGTCATCACTCCAACGAAGGGGCAGCACATGGCTGAGCAGAGCGGTGTCTCTTGCGAGACCCGGCTAAGCCACAGCTGATAGGTTTTGTGAAAAGTGCGATCAGCGAATGCTGCTGGAATTCCTCCTATGAGCCATGTACTTTTCGGAGTTGCAGGGACTCGGCAATGAACAAAATCAAGTCCCTTCCCTGCAGGGCCTTCGAATAACCCTAAACACCCATGCTGTTTGCAGGCAACGGATCAGAAATTCCTGAAATGTTTTGATGCTCTTAAAAAAGATTCTGCTGAATTATTTTTTATCTTCCTTTTCATTCATTCTAGTGGCCGCACTTCTCCTATATTATATCCTGGCTGGAGATGAGCAAACCTAAGGAGAAGGGAAAAATCTCCTCTGCTTCTGGTTAGAGTTACCATTTATTTATGCTCCGGATCATTAATCGATGTAATCCTAATCAACTACTTCCCCATACATTGTCCACAAAGGGAGCACCTTTAGTTAAAGGCACAGTGCTCGGAAGGATGTCTCGATCCCGGAGTCCTCCCTACATTGCACCGGGGCAGCCCTCGTGCTGGTACCTCAGTGAGGAAAGTTCTTCCCTGCACATCTCCACCTGGGCAAGTTTAGCCTTCCTCGTCATTTGCAGACTCACTGATGTATACTTTCGCTTGGTATGTGGGGTAGCCTTTAAAAATGAGGACGTTACAGCCGTGCGAAGACTGGTCCCTCCCTTCAAATTCTTGCTTAAACAATGCCCACTCCAGGATTCTCTCCCGGAGTCCCTGGCATGGGGCTCATCTCTCTCTTTCCTCGCTTCCATGGCCCGTTCTTTAGTACGTGCCCAAAGTCTATCTTGAATTAGGGCTCTTTGTGTGTGCCCCTGCCTCTTCTTCTAAAGCACGAGCTTCTAGAGGACTAAGGCTGTATTTTAATCATGTTTGTATTTCCCAGAGTACCTAGCACAGTGAGTTACACAGAGTAGTCACTTAATAAATGCTTATTGAATTGAATAGAATAAAATAATTTACTGTCAGTGCGATCCTTTATCACTGCCTTGAAAAGACAGAGAGAGAAAATTGGGTTAAGCTGAACCGTACTCATTTTTGCAATATACTACCCCAGACATAAAGATTGTTCAATATATTTGTTTCAACTTTCTTATGGAATATTCCTTCAATTCACAGATATACTGTATATTGGAATGCTGAAGTGAATTACACATGAGGCATCCTGTCTAAAGCATACGGAGTTTATAGAATTGCCTAGGCTTTCTGGGACCACCAAAATGAGGGAAATAAAGCCCATCAAACTTTTTTTGAAAGCCACTGGAGAGGAATAACATACAAAAAGGTAATCATGCAGTAGCAGCAGCAACCAGACTCCCTAAGTTGTGTCAAACTGCCTGACTAGTTAGAGCCATGTTCAAGGGCGTCTCCCGCCTTTTGCTCTAACTCTCCATCCCTCCGCTGCCTTGGGAAACATGCTCTCATTAAAAGGGATGGGAAACTAGCCACATCATTACATTCACTTAAGGCAGAGTTTAGCTGGTCAGTTCTCACCACTGTCAGCAAGAGCTGCCACTTCGGGATTTTGAGCCCTTATTGCCCTCATGGTTTGGGTTGGGATTTTTATTTGTCTTACTTTGAAATTTACATGTCTTTAGAACAACTAAAATTCACAAGAACAAACTAATTAATGGATTCCATTTTTGACAGCTACAAGAAGACGGATGAGAAAGTAACATGCTTCTGGCAGCATGTTATCAATTGGGAGGCAACAGTGCATTCCCTCTATGTGGAACAGTGAGCTGGAACCGACACTGACAGATGACACGGCCCTTTGACAGTGATGCCTGTACGAGCTGACAGCTGCACTTGCAGTCAGTCAAGTCCACACTTTGCAGCGGAATTTTAACGGGCTTGATTTGCAGAATATGCTTTGCCTACTTCTCGGCTTGCAGTGGAAGTGAATAAAAATTTCAAAGCATTCACATTCAATAGTGGATTCAAGGATCTCTTCCCCAACTTTCCTTTCCCGTCCAAACTAAGAGTCATAATAGTAAATAAAGCATCGGCTCAGAGAGAACCTGTAGGAGATCTAGGAAAGGAACAATCCAGCCCTTAAAATGAGGTTTTCTATAGATCAAGGTAGTTCACGTATTAGCCAAAAATCTCTTAGGAAGGACGAGATGCCAAACTTCCCAGAGCAATTAGGATTTAATCAAAAAAATCAAGTGTGTGTGTGTGTGTGTGTGTGTGTGTGTGTGTGTGTATGTGTTCGTTCATGTGTAAGTATGTATATATATATCCAAATCACAGTAAAGGGACTGGCTGATTTCATCGTGTTTTTAAAACTTACTGAATGTGCTGAAAAACTGCTTCTAAATATTAGAATATTTTCCTTTCAGGGAAATCGTCTTACTCATTCATTCCCAGGTTTTAGATTATGCTTTTTTGTTTTACCTTATTTTGCAATCTATTCTCTTCGAACAAGACATCTGCATGAAGCTGATTTTCCTGTGTGACTTCTAAGAGTTACTATTCTGGGTCTCAATTCCTGCACAATAAAATGTAGCTAATCACCCTGTCACCACCAACATACCTCACAGGCTCAGAGCAAGAAATAAGGGCATCAGGGGTTGCAAACTAGTGACTGGAAGGCCAAATTGGACTGGCAGGGGTGTTGTGAATTTTTGCATTTGAATGCCTCTAGGCTGGTCAGGTACCCTCTCGCTTCCACAGACTCTGCTCCTTGTCTAATGCTGTGTGTCTTTGCACATTTATGTAACTTGCCTGAGCTATGAAGGCCGCTGAGTTCATGACCTTGGCATCATCCACCAAAGTAACCTCACTCCTCCTCAGAAAAACACATAGTAATTCTATCATTGTTGGTTTCAAAGGCTCACCATAAATGGAAGAAATAAATAGAATTTAATGGTGGAGACAGGGGAAGGCAAATGAAATAAACATACAATTATAAAGAACCACTGCAGTGAAGAGTGGTATCGGGATATATTGCAAACTCTGTTCCAAGGATGGTACCTAGCACTGAGCCACACACACTCCTAACCAGTCCTCCCTTCCCATTCCTAGTGCCCTCACCCTATAGACAGACATGTAGAGAGCTGAAAGTAGCAATCTTTTCTCAGGCCAAAACAAGGGACTCATTCGTCTCATTACTTGGGTTATAGAGCAAATTAGGCTAACTGACCCAAGATTCACATATGTATAATTACAAAAGATTAGAGAAGTCCTAGGGAAGGCAAATGTGGGAGAGATGAGTTTCTGAAATGTCTTGAAGAAGAAAATGTTTGTGGATTGGTAGAGGAATGAAGAAGCCATTTTAAGCAGAGAGAATGGTTAATGCAAAGGTTCAGTGATGAGAAAGACTAAGTTATCATTGCGAGAATGGAGCCCATGTGGTTTGTAATGAGGAAAAGATAAGGCCGGGCTCCCTGGATTGACTACAAACACAAAGTATTACAGCATGCCAATTTGTAAGGAAATACATTTCATAGACTGCATACAAAAGCCAAGTAAAATGTAATGACCTTCCATTTGTTTTATGGTAATTGGACATTTATTTCATAAAGTAAGTACTGCTATTATACCATGACCCGTGATAAAAAGGAAAACTTCTCAGTTTACATTTCACCCATCATAACCTTGAATATTAAAATAAACTTACATGCTCCATTAACTAGAAAATAATTCCCTTCCATGCTTTGAATTTGCCTAGGGTGTGGTTCTCAGTGAAGACAAGTTCAATTGATATGCTTGAAGAATTCTAATTAAGAAACAAGGTAATTTCAAAGGTATGACACTTAATGCATTACTAGCATCTTTTTAAATGCATGTTTTTATTCCATTCTTCAATTTCTTAAAACCCTATATTTTTTAAGGCTTAACTTTGTGATTCCTTTATCAATTAAACCTTATCAGCTAATTTCTTATCCCATAGATGAAAATTATCATATAGGTGGATAAAAGGTATTTGATTAATGCCTAGTATGCTTAGAATAATGTATCAATGAGCATTAGTTGGATATTTATATGCTAAGTGCTTCGGTAGAATTCAAAGAATTATTAGACAGTTTTTTCCCCTTTTATGAAGCAGTTGATGATATAAAATAGACAATTGTAGATAACAGATATCCTCATTAAATTAATGCTTTTTGCCAGGTTTCTGTTTTCTTGAATCTCTGGATAATCCATTTTTATTTGGAAAGCCTTTGACCAATTAAATGATAGAGAAACATAAAGTGCTTATCACATCAAATAGATTACATAAGAGTGCTGGATGAGATGGGCAGACTGTAAGAGATTCTAAGAAAATTTCCCATTATAGATGGGGAAATGAGGGGACAAAATTCATTTTTTTTAAAGATTTTTATTTATTTATTTGACAGAGAGAAATCACAAGTAGGCAGAGAGGCAGGCAGAGAGAAAGGGGGGAAGCAGGCTCCTCGCCGAGCAGAGAGCCTGATGTGGGGCTCGATCCCAGGTCCCTGAGACCATGACCCGAGCTGAAGGCAGAGGATCAACCCCTGAGCCACCCAGGCGCCCCAACAAAATTCAAATAAGTAACTCTAGCCAGGTAACAGATGGGTATCCAAGGGAGACAGGACACCCAAATACTTGGGGCATTCAGGTCTGTGGTCTCCTCGATGGCCAATGCAAGTTGCATTCACCCTATGTTCCTGCAGAGAAACCAAAAGCCTCTTTGCAGGAAAGACACAACCCAACATTACTTTTGCACGGGAGTAGAAAATCAAGACAGTCAGGAAATACATGGTGATTTGGGTCACGATCATAACTAGGACTCGATTTGTCCCCCTCATTTTTAACCGGGATAATAAGCGGTTTTGGTTGGGACATTACCCTAAGCATGTAAGCATTTGAGACAGGATTATAGATGGCAGAAACCCAGGTAATAACTCCTGGCTGGAGCAACCTCCATGTTCAAACACATGTCTTAAAATTAATTAGGAACTCTGTTTTTGATTGTTTTGATATACTGAAATCAACTTATCTGTTTTTATGAATTTTCTACAAAAAGTTGCATGAAATCATGTAGGTTGTCTTATTCTTCTTTCTTCTTAAATCAGGATAAAATTTTTAAAACGATATAAGAACATCTGTCTGATATGTGACAATTTTGTTCAGTAAGAACTGCTTCATAACATATGTAGCTAGAAATGGATGTGTTAACTGCAAGTAGGTCTTTTCAAAACTTATTAATCTCTTTTTAAAAGATTTTATTTCTTTGAGAGAGAGAGAGAATAAGCGGGGAGGGGGGGAAGCATGTGGGGCTCGATCCCAGGACCCCAGGATCATGACCTGAGTTGAAGGCAGACACTTAACTGATGAGCTAGCTACCCAGGTGCACCAAAATCTTTTAGTCTTATCAGCAATCATTTACTCTTTCTTTTCTTTCCTACACATAATTCTGGGCTCAGTTGCATTAGGTTCACTTTCTCACGTCTTCTGGGACTCCACCAAAGAGATCTTAGAGAGGCAGGAAAACCAACACCCACCCAGTGTAGCCACCATCTCTTTGCTGACATGGTCCCTTGCTCTTTGCTCAGGCTCTAGATTCCCTCCTTTCTCTTTGTTTCCTCATTCATTCAGTGAAAATTGATGGACTGTGGGTCAGGCCATGCTCAGGGCTGAAGAAACAGTGAGGAACCACACAGGCTGGTTCACTATTGTCTCAGCAGAGGCAGCCATGCAAAGCAGTTACAGCCCAACCTAGAAGAGGCCAGAACACGGAAACCTAGAAGGGAAGCCTAACCCAAAGGCCTGGGGGGACTTCGTGGAGGGAATGACATTTCAGCAGATACCTAAACACAAAAGGAATCGTCCAGTGAAGGGGTGGAAGGTGTTCTTGGCAGAGGGTGTAGCATATGGCAACACCAAAAAATAAACCAACGCAAGAGAATGTGAAGGACGTTCAAGACGGCTGGAATGTAGCACACCTGGGAGGGGACGGTGGAGATGGGCCTGGACCTGGACAGCTGGGCAAAGGGGAGGTCATGCAGGGCCTTATAAATCATACCAAGCTAAGAGTTCATCCTTAGAGGATGGGGGCCATTGAAGAAACTTCTATTTGAACCACATATGTTATCCACACTCCTCTTGTTATCAAGGGCAACGAAGGGAAAGAGGCCATAATTCCTTTCCTTGACAAATATCCTCTTGTCCTCTTTGTCTTGTTATGCTCTTCCCCCTCCTCTCCCCTCTCTCTCCTCTCCTCTCTTCTCTTCTTTTCTCCTCTTCTCTCTCTCTCTTCTTTCCCCCCACCCTCTTCCTCTATCTCCCTCCTCTGTATGTACTGGAAGAAAAGAGTTTTCCATTTTGGCGGAGGGAGGCAGGGTTCTCTCTCCTTGAAATGGCCTTCTAAAAATCTCTCTGTCTTCTTTAGTCCTCCAATACTCCTTTCTAAAGTGTGTCTTCCCTGATTAAAAAAATATTTTCAATCACCTACTATCATCAGTATTATGCTTCCTGTGGGGGCTATAACGGTGAACAAAAACAGACACACTTCCTGCTCTGTTAGAATTTATATCTTTGCTATAAATTCTTAAAGAAGATCCTAAATAAGTAAAAAAGAGGTATTTTCCCAGTGATAAAGGAATAAAAGTTTGGAAGAGCTGAGCAACTTTTTCCCCCAAGAACACTTCTGAGAATACAGATCTGGATTGAAATGAATTATTGGCTCATATTTAAGTGCTGTTGACATGATGACAAATATTTAGGCAAGTTATAAACTGATGTGTGAAGGCCACAGCAGTATCTTAACTTCCCCATCTCCTCTCCCGGCTTCCCTCAGAAATGTTTTGTGAAAATGTCTCAAACTGCTGTAGTAGACTGTCACACCAAAGGCAGGTTTCCAGAAAAAAAAGAAAAAAAGAAAAAGGAAAAGTAGCAGCAGCTTCTCTGCCACCACAGAGATGAATGTTGGTCTGTTATTTATACCCTGGAGCACATGACTCTGTGGCATGCCTGGGGGCGTGACAGAGCAGGAAGAAAGAGCAGGGCATGGGCCAGGGGCGAGCGCACATGGCTGGAACAAGGAGGCCTGCAGGTGGGAGAAAGAAAATGGAGGCAGTTTTTCCTAGGATTCAAGGGGGAGGCATATTCATTAAATCAACTTTGCTGGCTAAATGCACATCTGCTGGCTGGGATGTATTAGGGGCTGCTGTAATGGGAGGCTGACTCTAAGATGACAGTCATTAATTCATGAGTATTTATTGGCTGCCTTTGTAATCGATGGCACAGAGAGATACAGAAGAGCGGAAATCCAAATGAGGAGGTGAGGGTGTCTGTTTTCTTCTAGCTGCTTGCCACTGGTTCCTTCTCTGGGTGGGAGGAACTGCTGTTATCTGATTTGGGGACACTGACATCTTGGAAAATGCTCGGGGTCAGGTCCCCTTCCTTGTGGTTTCTCTCAGGCCATTCTGGGACTTCCTCTCATTGGCATACCTGTAGGGAATTGAAAAAGTCATTTCTGGGATGAGGCTACAGGGGCTGTGATGTGGACATTCTTTCACCAGAAAAATGTTGGGATCTTGTTTCCATGTGTTGGGGGGTTCATCCCACCAACGAAAGTACAGGGGACGTTTTTTATTGAATTGAAGGTGTGTATGAGTCAATGGTCTCCAACATGGCTGTCCATCGGAATCCCTGTAAGGGTTTTTATGAATATGCATTTGTGGCCTAATATCATGCCTTCCGAGTGAGTCAGAATTTTCAGAGTAACCAAAATCCTAAATTTTCAAAAGCTTTCAGAGTGAGTCCCATACAACCAGTCCTTGAATGTATTGGGGGAAAAACTAATTAACAACTCACACTAAGACTACCTTGTTTGCCTCTAAAGAGTTTGCCTTCTGAATTTCGATTAATTCAGCAACGATAACTTAAACATCTACCAAGTGTTGAATGGGACTCACTAATAGACATGGTCGGAAGTTATTTTTCTAACCATAGGTTAACAGTGTTCAGCCCTTTGCTCTCTGCTCCGCAGGGAGCCTGCTTCCTCCTCTCTCTGCCTACTTGTGATCTCTCTCTCTCTGTCAAATAAATAAAATAAAATCTTTAAAAAAAAAAAAAAACAGTGTTCAGCCCTTTACAACTACAGCAATTCCATCTTACCCATAGCTTTAGCTCCTTGAAATCAGTGGCAGATGCTCCCTTCGAGGTATTGGCAGAAGGTCAATAGTAGTCTAATACAAAGTTGCAATGCTGACATCACTCTCTTGACTTCATCTCATCACGTAGGCATTGTATCATCTCACGTCATCACAAGAAGAAAGGGAGCTCAGTACGATAAGTTATTGAGAGAGAGAGAGTGTGTGTGAGAGAGATCACATACACATAACTCTTTATTACAATGTGTTGTTATAATTGTTCTTTTTATTATTAGCCATTGTTGTTAATCTTATCCTGTGCCTAATTTATAAATTCAGCCCTATCATAGGAATGAATGTATTGGAAAAAGCTGAATTTTTATAGGGTTCCGTACTGTCTTCAGTTTCAGGCATCCAATGGGGGTCTTCGAAATATCCCCTTGGATAAGAGGGGACTGCTGTATTATCTTCTCTAAATGTATTATTTAGGGGTGCAGAGGGAAAGGGAAAGGAAGAAGCTAACTTCCTGCTGAGCAGGGAGCCCTATTCAACTTGGGGTTTGATCCCAGGACCCTGGGATCATTACCTCAGCCGAAGGCAGATGCTTAACCCACTGAGCCACCCAGGTGCTCCCATATTATCTTCTTTAGTGATCGTAACAACACTAGGAAATAAATGCTATTATTATCCCATTTTGCAGATGGATGTGCTAAGGATTATGCCACTTAAATACCTTTATTAAGTTATGTCAGGATTTGAATCCAGGTCAGTAAAACCCAAGAGCCTGAGCTCCTAATCTTGCAGTCTACTGAACTGTTATGCATTTAATAAAGATGAGACTCAGAAGGAAATGCTGTGCACTACTGTGTGGTACATCGTTTAAAAGACTGGAAAAAAGTATTAGCTTTCTGGGTAAAATGTTTTAAGTGAGCTACTTTCTAAAGTTTATTTCTCTTAAAGTTAAATTAATCAGTGAGCAATGTGTGAGCTCCATTCAAAGGTAAGAATGCAAAGATAAAATACTGCTGAATTCAATATTTATGAGTATGAATAGAAAGTTACTTATTTACATAGGTAGATGTAAACATAGCCAAATATAGACATCTACAATTTTTTTCCTCAGTCAAGCTTTCTGAGAATTCCTACTCTGATATATTTTAAGTGATTTATATTTACATCAATGCTATGGTGATTATGCACGTCAAGGTTCGCAGATTTTAAGGTATCTTCTGAATTTGCATGTGCCAATAAAAGCAAATAACAAAATGACCTTGACGCAAGTGACATATTTTATTGAATTATAAGAGATAATAAATGTGACCGCAGAAGAACTTACCTTGACTATTTGCACTTTTAAAAATCATCTACTGTCAGTACCTAGCCATATCAAATAAACGTTTTCATGGAGGCTGGGCTGTTTGCTAACAACTCCTTTTATTGGCTAGAGAAGAAGGTGCTGAAGATAAAGAAACCTTTACAGCAAACCCGTTGGAAACTGATAATATATGTCATGATCTGGGTTGTTCCTTAACCTGTTTCACCAATCTAATGACAAAACAACTCTGAGCAAGTTACTTAACCTCTTTGTACTTCAGCTTCCTTATCAGTAAAATAAGGTAGATAGCCATGCCCTTTTCTTAGGGGAAGAAAATGGTTAAGAATGGAAATGGAAAGAATGGAAAGAAATGGTAAATGTAAAGCATTTCAATGATACTTGGCATAGGAACCACCCAATACTGTTGGCTCTTTTTAATTCAATTCAACCAATACTTACCGACTGCCAGTCATAAAAACAACAGCTGTTCACCTTGTGGATAATAACTGTGCCCAGTACTAAGCCACGCGCTTTCTGTGTATGCTTTCATTGAACCCTCCCAGGAACGGATAGTCAAGAAGCTTTTTAGTCCCTTTTGTAGATGAGGAGACTGAGGTCTAGAGAGGTAGGCCTCTCACAGGTAGAAGAGCTCCCAAGCCCAGAGCCGGCTCCCTGGGCCACCAGGCTGCAGCTCCATGCCAAGCCCTGAGCTGGGCGCTGGAAGGCCACTGTGAGCTGAAGCCCCAGGGCCCCTTGCCCTTGAGAAGGCTACAGTCTAGAAGAGAAGACAGACTCTAATCAAAAATTACCAAGAAAATTATGGTCTGGCCCTTCTCTGAGGAACGGACACTTGACCTGACTGAAGAGTCCGGAGGAGTGAGCCTGATGAAGGAAGCGTGGTCGTCACTGGGAGAGCGTGCCAGGCCAGGAGTCCTTCTAGGTGTTCTCCCTGAGGTCTTCTCCACACTCCTCTACTGCACGGTGCCCTGACCTGGGAGGTCCACTCAGCTCAATCCCTTCCAACCCTTCCACGTACATCTCTAGCAAGAGGACCCCACTCCCTCTTGCTTCCAGTGTCCTCTTACTCCAGATCTCAGCCTAGCTATCTCTGCTGTATTTGTTTGATCCATGGGGAATTCGGCCATTTTCACCATTTTTGGCCATTTTCATCAGCTCATGGTCAAAGTCCGGTGCTGTGTCTTTAGCGTTCTCGCCTCACCCTGCTGTCTCCCTCGGTACACCCAGAGTATTACATTGCACAGGACTCATTCAACCAGAGACTGAGCAGCCAGTCTCTCCTTACTGACTTCAGTCTCTGCAAGTCATTAAAGCTTTCTTCCTAACTTGGCAGAAGTGTTGAGGACTGGTAGGAAGGTTGAAAATAAAGGAAACCCACATGCAGCAGTCCCCAACGACTTGAGTTCTGATTCCAGTGTTCCCTTTAATCCCCATCCCTGTAATAGCAGAACCATTTGGGCTAACTCTTAAAAACCACCCTCTAGGGGCGCCTGGGTGGCTCAGTGGTTTAAGCTGCTGCCTTCAGCTCAGGTCATGATCTCAGGGTCCTGGGATCGAGTCCCGCATCGGGCTCTCTGCTTGGCAGGGAGCCTGCTTCCTCCTCTCTCTCTCTCTCTGCCTGCCTCTCTCCCTACTTGTGATCTCTATCTGTCAAATAAATAAATAAATAAAATCTTAAAAAAAAAAAAATACCACCCTCTAAGGGTGGTGTTTGTTACTACTTGTTTTTTGCTTTCTTTATACTGGGGTGTCATCGTGTCATCTCTATGTCAGTCTTGGGTCCTGGATGCGAATCCAGGGGAATAAAAAAAATTCTAATCAATATCTCGCTATAGCCTACACATTTCTAGCAGATTTCTGTTCACAGATTTATGCTGCCATCTGATAATGCTGTGGGGGTAAGGGGTGCATTTCCTCAAACCCCAGCTCCTGGAACACAGGCCGCCCTAGTGTTTCTGTAAGTCATCTATCACAAATGTTCATATGTTCTTCCTGCTGATATTTTTATGTGTTTCCTACTGTCATATGTTCTCTGGGGAACAATTAACAAACCAGACAAATTGGCTGTCTCCTTGGAGCTTAAACTCTAGTGATGGAGCAAACATTCTAAATGCAGGTAGATTATTACGGATTGTTAGGGTCCGTAATCAAAGGAGAGAGATTGATACAAAGTGAAGGTCAAGCAAAGCTTTATTTCGCGCCAAGCATCGAGAATCAGACTGACCGGTCGGGGCCATCTCTTACAAAGAGGCGACCCCTTCCAGCCTCACAGACTAACTTTTACAGAGGTAGTTTAGCCAGGCTATACACAGGTGGCCAATAAGATTGCAATACACAGAGAAAACTGCAGAGTCATGTTAGGTCACACATGGGGGACCAATTGAATTACAATTCACCCTAGCAGATATATGCATGCCCCACTGATTGGATGTCTCTACCCGCCCTTGTATCTGGGCTTTGCTACCTGGGACTGGTAGCTAGGGAGACAGTATGCACGCCCCACTGATTGGCTGTCTCTACCTGGCCTGACCCACCCTTGTATCTGGGCTTTGCAAGTAAGTTCCTCTGGGAGGGGCAGGGTCAGTCTAAGTTTACTGCATAGGGTCAATCTAAGTTTAATGCATAAACAACAAAATGGCTCCCTCTGATTAAGCAGGCCCTTACACGGATAAGAACATGAAAGAAGGTAGGTCTCTCCACATGGCTTGGGCTATTCCAGATTTTGGCTCTTTTACAATGAGACTTCTGCCATTTCTCTCTCTCTCTCTCTCTCTCTCTCTGTGTGTGTGTGTGTGTATCCATCTTTGTCTTTTTGTCTCTTATTGATCCATCCTTACTCTGTGGAAGCTGTGTTTCTTTGACCACCTACAATACCTCTTTCTTTTAAAAACTATTCACTTCCTCTTGACCCACTTGAGTTCAATTTTGATCTCTTGTACCCTGATAATAGAACCATCGGGCTCCTCTGGGTGATTCATGCCTCTTCCCTACCTTTTACATATCTCCCCTCTCTCTGCTCCTGCAGCCCTTAGCTTTGCTCCCATTATAGCATTTCCACCCTTGAGGGCAGGGGCTAGGTCATTCCTCTTTGTGACTCTCTCCACCTCACAGACACAGACACCCCCACCTCCACCTCCATCACCACCACCACCACTGCCCATGTCGCAGCTGCCAACACTACTATCTTTGTGCTTTGTACAAAGTAGGAATTCACCAGAAATGGTTTGAGTTGAATTGTTTATCCATCAACAATTAACCTTTTACAATGCCAGTGCAGTCTTCTCATAACTCCGGTCGACAGTTTAAGGGCTCCTCCACTCCCAAGCTGGCCACAAGGACGATTCATCACAGATGATTCTACAGGAAGTGACTGATCCTCGTTGCCCAGCTGTCCATTAGCTGTGGCTATTGTAAGAATAACCAGAGGCCTTCGAATTCCATGTCCTTTCATGATCTGTGAACTCCCAGAAAGATAGATACATAAAGGAGAGGTCTGTTTCAAAAAGCTTCGCAGTGTTGGCCAGCCTTTAAAACCTTATTTATTGTGTTCATAATACGTCAATTTAGGGCTCATGTTTGGTCAACTCTGCTGAAAAATGTTAGAACTGCAATCTGAGCTTTCTTTGTTGGTTTGAATTTTCCATAAAAGAATTTCTCCTATAATGAAAATAACCAAAAGGGCTTTCATTCATGAAAATATTTGAGGCATCCGAAATCCTAGTACATGTAGGAGTACTTTTGTACTGGTCTTTTTGAAGAAAATTTCTTTTAACTCTTTTTAAACTGTATCAAAAACGTCATGACAGATCTCTCAGCAAATGCCTCTTCACAAATGACTGTAAAATAGACACTAATTTTTTGGAAAGATATTTTCACTGGGAGTGGACAAAAGTGGAGGATAGATCAAGGTTAGTCTTAGTAAAAGAAAATAAAGATCAAAAAACCTCCTGGGGTAATGTTTAAAAAAATAAACAATGAATTTTCCAAGGCCAATTTAAGGCAAATTTTCTATGGTAATTTCTGATTAAACAAAAGAATAAAGAGGGAACTTGACATGTCATTTATAATCCATGTGACCTGAAGAAATTGTGACTCATGCTTTCCTTAATTTTGTCCTTGTTTCTTTGAAACTCAGCAGCAGGTTTGATTCTGGAGTTGGAGCATTAGGAGCAAAATTCCTTGACTCTTGTGCTCAATAGTTTCTAGAAAGATGGTCTTTTGGGAGATGGTATAAGAAAAGAAGTAGAATTTATCATAACAGAGGAGAATGTAAAGGAGGATTGCATTGGGGATAGAAATGGGTAGAATTATAGTCATTAATTTAAATGGTTTAGAACAGATAAGATTTGCTTCAATTTAAAATGAGAAAACAGGGGTCATCTGGGTGGCTCAGTGGGTTAAAGCCTCCTCCTTTGGCTCAGGTCATGATCCCAGGGTCCTGGGATTGAGCCTCACATTGGGCTCTCTGCTCAGCGGGGTGCCTTCTCCCTGCCCCCCTGTCTGCTTCTCTGCCTGCGTGTGATCTCTATCTGTCAAATAAATAAATAAAATCTTAAAAAAAAATAAAATAAAATGAGAAAACAGTAGATGATTCCCTCATTAATCCATTCAATCATCTAAAAGATATTTATTTTGTATCTGCTAGGTGCCAACTATCCATAATGAGTGGATATTGAGAGCATACAGAAAAAAATAGCCAGGTAATAAAATTAAACTTACCATTTTGAAGATCCCTTTGTCCTATTACTAGCAAACCATTTACCTGGAAGCATGCCATAATTTTCTGTATTAAAGATTCCTAGAAGTTTTTCTAGGGCTAATTCAGACTCAAATTCCAGCTCCCATAAAACCTACAAAAATTCCATGTTTCTTCAAAGAATCAAGAAAAGGAAAGCAGTGAAGTTGTGTTAGAAGCTGCAGAATTGGTGAGTACATTAAGTATGCTCTCCAAGTAGTGAAGTATAGGCCATAAAACAAATGCCATATTGAAACATTAAGCTTTTAATAATAAAGTTTCTAATAATTATATTTAAGAGTGACATTCTGTCCTTGCTATCCTTAAAGAATAAATCCAAAATAAACATAATTCATTCGTTTAGGAATTAAGAGTACAAATTAAAATAGCAATGAGATACCTCTTTGCCTTCCAATCAACAAATACCATTTTACAATGCCTCTTGTTGATGGGAGTTCTTGATAATAGGAAACCCCAGATAACCATCAGTAGGAGTATAAATTGATACAGTCTTTCTGCAGGACATTTTAATACATATATCCAAAACTTTTAAAATATTTTTCTTTTTGATCCAGCAGTTCTATTTGAGGAATGAGATCTATGTGAAAAAGATAAATATCCGGGCGCCTGGGTGGCTCAGTGGTTTAAGCTGCTGCCTTTGGCTCAGGTCATGATCTCGGGATCCTGGGATCGAGTCCCGCATCGGGCTCTCTGCTTGGCAGGGAGCCTGCTTCCTTCTCACTCTCTCTGCCTACCTCTCTGCCTACTTGTGATTTCTCTCTGTCAAATAAATAAATAAATAAAATCTTTAAAAAAAAAAAAAAGAATATCTTGTAGAAAAAAAAAAAAAGATAAATATCCAAGGATATTCATTACAACATTATTTATAATAACCAAAAATTGAAAATCATTAAAATGTCCAATAGAGATTATTAAAAATTTAGGTTGCATCTATGTTTTGTCATATTTTAAAGACATTAAAAATCACAGCGTACAATAGTTAATGCACAGAAAAATGTTCATCATGCACTGTTAAGTAAAAAAAACAAATGATATAACGTGTATAATACACATCTCAGTCTGCTCGGGCTATTATAACAGAACGCCATAGGTGGGGTGGCTTAAACAGCAGAGATTCATTTTTCACAGTTCTGGAGGTTGGAAGTCCAAGATCAAGGTGCCAGGCAGTTTGCTATCTGGTGAAAACTGTCTTCCTGGCTTGTAGAGGACCACTGCCTTCTTGCTGTGTCCTCACATGGTGGGGAGAAAGAGAGGAAAGAGAGGAGAGGAGAGAGGGTGGGGAGGGAGGGGAAAGTCACTCTGGTGTCTGTTTTTATCCTGTTGGTCTGGGACCCACCTTCATGACATCATTTAACTTTAATTACCTCCTAAAGACCATACTGCCAAATACAGTCACATTGGGAGTTCAGGCTTCAACATAGGAGTGGGGGGGGTAGTAAAAAACATCTGGTCCATAACAACACGTTTATTTCCAAATACACAACATGTATTATATATATTTCTGTGTGTGTGTGTATATATATATACACACACAGAGAGAAAGAGGCCTGAAGGCTATACATAATATGTATAAAAATACTAACAATGCTTATGTTTAGGTAGTAGGATTGAAGGATTGATGTTTAGGTAGTAGGTGATTTACAATCTTTCTTTGTGCGTTTCTGTCAATTCAAAATGTTCTATTAAGAATGTGTAAATATCTTCTCCCATTCCATAGCTTGTCTTTTTGTTTTGTTGATGGTTTCTTTTGCTGTGCAAAAGCTTTTTATTTTGATGTAATTCCAATAGTATATTTTTGGTTTTGTGTCCCTTGCCTTGGAAAACTTATCCAGAAAAACATTGCTCTGTCTGACGTCAGAGAAAATACTGCTTCTATTCTCTTCTAGGATTTTTGTGGTTTTAAGTCTGACAGTTAGGCCTTTAACCCATTTTGAGTTTATTTTGGTGTATGGTGTTAAAAAGTGGTCCAGTTTCGTTCTTTTGCATAGCTGTCTACTTTTCCCAACATCACTTGTCGAAAAGACTGTCTTTTCCCCATTGCATATTCTTGCTTCCTTTGTTGTAGGTTAATTCAGCATATAATTGTGGGTTTATTTCTGGGCTCTTTATTCTGTTCTATAGACCTATGTGTCTATTTTGTGCTAGCATCATACTGTTTTGATTACAGCAACTTTCGGTGTATCTTGAAATCTGGGGTTGTGATACCTCTAGCTTTGATCTTTCTCAAGACCCGCACTACTTACCCAAGCACATTTCTTGCAGAATCCCTGGGATATGGTAAAGTTGCAGAAAAATAGACCTCCACAGTTAAGGATTTTAAGGGAACAAAAGAAAATAAAAACAAAGAGCCACTACCAGGCCAGGAGATAGCCTAACCATCTAAGAGACAATAAATCAGTGGTAAAACTCCCAGGGCTGTTTCAAAAGTAAAGATTGACCTAACGCATGTTCTTGAATCCTGTCTGTGGGACTGAAACCTCTTTGAGTACTTGCACACCAGACTAACTAGAGCTGGAGAACGGTTGATACTGGCCCCTGATGGCGTTTGAGACTTGAATCAACTAGGACCCTGGACTCTGTTGACTTCTAATGACTTTAACCCCAATTCTATACCGAATCATCCTTTGCCGAGCCCCTTCGTGAATGAATGTGAGTCTCCTTAGCTTAAGACTTCCCTGATTCTGTTGTTCAAGGGCACATTGCTTCCTGGTTCTCCACGCTTATTGCAAGTAAACCAAACCCTTCCTCCCCCACCCCTCAACACAGACGCAAATGTATCAACTTTTGTAATCAGAAAAACACAATAAATAGCATATGTATTTTTAATCTCAGCACCACAGCGCTAATTCTCAGCGAGCTGACCATGTGCAGAGCTGGCTGCCCATTGTGGACGCCAGCCCCCGAAACGCTTTGGGCAATGTATGCACAGCACAGCAGGGAACAGCCAGACTTGCCGAACTTCCAAAGGAACCCGTAAGAGATAATACAAAGACAAAGCTTTCATGGGATTTCAAGAAACAGCTACTTCTCCAGGAGGGCCTTATTATAAATGGGGTTTCCGAAGAATATGAAAGCCATATACGAATAACTTACGCTTGAGTGGCACTTTTAACTTTTCCAAAGCACTCTCACATTTATTAATTCATTTGATCCTCGTAACAACTATGCAGGCAGGGCAGCTATTAGTATTCGTATTTTAACAATGAAGACATAAAGGTAGAGAGCGATTAAGAGCCGAACCCACAGCACACGGCTGGCAGAGCAGGCTGTCGTTGGGGACCCAGGTCTCTGGCTTTGCTTCCAGAGCGCCGTCTGTCCCCGCAGCCTCCCGCACGGGATCTCGTACACAACAGAGCCTTGCGGAAACTCGAGGTTCTTTTTCGCTCTTATTAAAAGAAAAAAGTCCCCTAGCTTTCTTGTGAAAAGAAGGAAGCCAAGTAGGGCTGTAAGGAATCATACAATTCAAAAGGCCAGATACAGCCTGCTTTCACCGAAACTGAAGGCTCTGCTCCAGGACAGGGTTGATCTGGGCTTAAGACGGCGTCGATTTTTCTGCTGATTCCATTCGGTCTCTCATTTGCCCTGAGACCTAGACAGGTAACAGCTCTTTCCAAGTTCAGTGTGGCAAGTACTACCGTGGTGAAGTGCTTAGGGACCATACTTGTTGGATCCTGGGTTGAGTGACTGGATGTGTAATATAAAATTACGCTGTCCTAACCTCTACCCTAATTAAGAAAGGATTTCCTAACTAAGGACGTTATTTTGAATACTAGACAACTTCACAGTTCTACCCAAATGCAGTGTAAGAATATGATTTAATCATTTTGTTTTAAACACGCAAATATGGCAGTTTGAGAGTTTACAACTCTATTTTTAATGAACTGATTTAACTATAGATATTATAACTGCAAATAAAACACATTTACAAAAAGCTGTTGTCTTTAGAATTGTAAATCTGGCAAGGTTTTTAGCAGTAGAGTCTTAGATAAATAAAAAGTTGCATCTTTTTAAGCTGCGGGTGTTAATTGGGCTTTTCTTATCGTCAAGAGAAGTAAAAACAGATGTTGATCTGAGACAACCACTTATCGTGCGCAGTGGCCCTAAGAAATGGCATTTGCTTTGATGCCCTTATTTGTTCTCATTTATTACCGACCAGATTTACCTGCTGGTCACATACTTACTCTGACTTGGAAATATCCTCCAGCGATAAGTAATGCAGGAGGTAGCTATGACTAGAAAGGAAGTAGCCAGCAAAAATGTCACAAATGTGTTTTGCCAGTGGACTATAGCCGTGTCAAGGTGAGATAAACTAATCGTTTCACCTTGATGTGCTAAATTAAGTAGTGTGAAGAAATCAGAAGACAATGGTGAATAAAATGAGCTGAGTGAATAACTTGCTATTTCCTTGCATAAATAAATTTTTTGTGATGATTAAAGCCTAGTGAATAAGTTCAGGGGTGGGGGTGGGGGAGACAATTATTCCGCATAACACGAGAGAGCATCTGTAATTATTTCATGGTAACTATTTAGAGTCAAACGGGAAAAGTTACCGAAGGGTCGTGGTGGTGTATTTATCTAGTAAGCCAGGAAGGGCACAATTTGTCATTCTGACTCTGAAAACTTGGATTCATCCCTTTCAAAGTGAAAAAAAAAATTATACACACGATCATGTAAGAGAGGTTCAGTTACAAAAAGAGTGAATAAATTCAAATACCAGAGGCTTTTGGGTTTGAGGCAAGTCATTGGGGGAATGAACCAGAGCAAGAAAGCTTCCTCTCCACTTCCTCTCATTCTTGACTTTAACTCTTTCTCTCTCCCTCCCTCCATTCATTTCACTTCAAGGACAGTATTTATAGGGGACCTTGAGTTCCGTGTCCTGTGCCCATGGGCACTGACGATGCCATGGGAACAGTCCTGGCTCTCGGGGAACTTGAGGGGAGGGAGGTAGTTCTCGTAGGTGAATTCCTTTGGTTAAGTGCAATCAGAAGACTTTCCACATCAGACTGGAGAAGCAGCTAAGGAAGGCTGCATAGGAAAAAATACACATTATTAGATTAAGTGTTAATGAGAGACAGCTGCCTCCTGGGACTGTCCAATTTGCTTCTCCTTTCAATGCAGGTGCACGTGTGTGTGTGTGTGTGTGTACATGCACGTGTATGTCTGTGTGAGCCCATGAACGCGCACATAGCGTGTGTGTGTGTGTGTACATGCACGTGTATGTCAAGCCCATGAACGTGCACATAACGTGTACCCATGCCTGTAGACCAGCAGTCAGTACTGCATGGCGTTTTGTAAGTCTGAGGGCCGAAGTCCAGGACTTTAACAATCCTACTTTTACACTACCATTTATTCTATTTGTCAGGTTGGTAATTTTCCATCGCATATGTGTTCTAACAGCAGAACTTCCCCACATTTCTCTTTAACTTATATTGTTCCCACTTATGGGTTGACATATGTCTTGCATTACAAAACCCTTTGGTTGCAACTTTTCTTGCCTACCATAACTCTTTTTCTTTGTACTTTTTAAACCAGTCCTCATTAAGAAAATTTTGATCAAAGTTAGTGTAGGGCACATGTACTTGGAACTTCCTTATTTACCTTACAGAGACACAAGCCGGCCATGCCACTAGGAATTGTAACATAATGCACTTTTCTATTAAAACTGAGCAAGGCACAGTCCTTGGCTCTTGCTTGCCAGAGTTAACTCAGGTTTACCACTTACTGCCATGTGGTTAAGTATTGGGACAGCAACGGAACCCAAAGGAGGAACACTGGACAGTGAAGGAAGTCTTCCTGGAGGAGGTATTAACCAAGGTTAGAACTGAAGGATAAGGGGCACCAGGGTGGCTCAGTCATTAAGCCTCTGCCTTCAGCTCAGGTCATGATCTCAGGGTCCTGGCATTGAGCCCTGCATCAAGCTCTTGCTTGGCAAGAAGCCTACTTCTCCCTCTCCCACTCCCCCATTCTTCCCTCTCCCACTCCCCCTGCTTGTGTTCCCTCTCTCAATGTCTCTCTCTCTCTCTCTGTCTGTCAAATAAATAAATAAATAGAAAAATCTTAAAAAAAAAACCACCCAAATGATAAGAAACTGAACACATCTTTTATCCAGGTAAAAGATGCAGAGGGAATGTGGCTCAGCTAGAGGTCTTTATTTGGGAAGAGAGAGTGATGCATTCAAGGAGCTTATATACATTTGTGAGAGCTGCCCTTCCAAAACACCAAAGACTGAGTAGCTTAAACAACATCAAGGTTCTGGAGGCTGGAAGTCCAAGACCAAGTGCGGGCAGGGTTGGCTTCCTCTACAGCCTCTCTTCTGGACTTGCGGATGGCTGCACTCTTGCTGCCTCTTCAAGTGGTCCTTTCCCTGTGTGAGTGCGCCTCTGGTGTATTTTCATGTCCACATTGCCTCTTCTAAAGACACCAGTCAGATAGGATGAGCCCCAGCCTAACAGCCTCATTTTAGGTTAATCACCTCTTTAGAGACCGTATGTCCATATACAATCACATTCTGAGATACTGGAGGTTAGGGCTTCAACATAAGCGTTTTGCGGGGGACACAATGCAGCCCATAACAGGGCTTAAAGCAAAATTTAACATTATCAGTGCATTGATTAAGGAGAGGACACTTATCAAAATGCGACAACCAGACCACAATGTCAAATACATCAGTATTTTGGGACCGTTCAAAAGACTGAAACAGTTGTTTCAGAAGGAACCATGGACCGTTCTTCTCTCCCTCCCCAAAACGGAACTGAAAACAATATTCCACCCATGTGAGTTGAAGATACGGTCTTAAACATTACAGCGACTTGATAGTAGCTGTCCCTGGAATGTTTTGTTAAACAAACAAACAAAAATCCCTGCCTTTTATTTTTTAAAGACTTTATTTATTTATGACAGAGAGAGATAGCAAGAGAGGGAACACAGTGCAGAGGAGTTGGAGAGGGAGAAGCAGGCTCCCTGCTGAGCAGAGAGCCTGATATGGGGCTCGATTCCAGGACCTTGGGATTATGACCTGAGCCGAAGGCAGGGGCTTAACGACTGAGCCACCCAGCGGCCCCAATCCTTGCATTTTAAAAACAGCATACACATTCCCTTACTCCACTGGCACAATACCAGGCAATTTTCTTCCGGATCCCTAGGGAAGGACCACTGACAACACTACCACAAACGATCCCTGTCCCCGCACCCGAAGCACAGCATCACGAAAAGACCCGATGACCAAGAGTAGCACCATCATTTTTATTAACATGGAAGAAGATTCGTGCACGTATAGACCCCGTGGTAGTGTTAGCCGGTAAGGAAACAGGTCTTTACAAGTGGGATTTGAGCCTCAAAGACCCATCCCTGCGGCCTAACTCCGAGAACGACCTCCGCCTTCACCGTCAAGAGACCCAGATTCAAGCAGGAGTCCCGCCGCCTGCTGTGATCTGGCTGTCGCTCCGGGCACTAGCATTCTCCGGTTCTACAACCGTCGTACATCAAATCCTGCATCATATATCAAGTCACGTCACAGCTAAAGAGTTCAGGCTGCGCTGAGCCCTTGCCCATCTCTCCAATGGTGAACGATGAGTGGATGTCAGAAAGCGCTCCTTGCACACCCTGGGCCCTAGGATGCTGTGGATGGCCCTATGAACGGTCGGACGCGCGCTTGCCTTTTCTGGACCT
Source organism: Meles meles (assembly GCF_922984935.1). Classification (NCBI taxonomy): domain Eukaryota; kingdom Metazoa; phylum Chordata; class Mammalia; order Carnivora; family Mustelidae; genus Meles; species Meles meles. The sequence continues at coordinate 32,849,514 of NC_060070.1, forward strand.
CTGGGTACCAGGCAGCTGAAACCGTGCGAAACTTGGAAAGCTCTTGCCTGCATGATTTATGGCTAGAGCCGGTTCTTTATTCCCTCACTTTCATAAGCACCAAATTCCGCTAGAAAACTTCGGGGAAAATCTGCCAATCCGGGGCTATTTTGGGGGTTTCTTCATCATCTCTTGACCTTTGATTTGACAAGCCAAATAACAAGATGAAAAATGGGCTCTGTAGGCTTTACCATGATTACCAACCGGAGCGGGCAGCACGAGGGATGGGCAACAAAAAAGCCGCACTGTTCGGAGACAAAGGTTCTCGAGGATTTGGACACAGAGTCCCGATAAAGTAAAGTAAATTATTTTAAGGGTGACAAGTTATGTTTCTAGTTTGCATCTATCTTTGTGGGATAGAAATGGAAGCGTCAGGACGGGGATGCCATTTTAAGTGGCCGCCTATATCCAGCACATCTTGGAAGGGTAATTTTGATATCCCTGACTTCTAGGAGATAGTGGCTCTAGAGCCTATAAAATCTTCTTGGTATTATTAATAACCTTAGGCTCTTCCTCAAAGTTAACGTTTAAAAATTTTGCGTCCCAATGATCACGCTTTTCTTGCATCGTGTTGTAGTCTTGTAGGAACATCAAGGTATTTCAGTATTGTTGACGGTTTTCCATTCTTGCTATATATAACGTGTCTAAATTTGAAAGTGAAAGCAAAGTAATGAGGAAATTTGCAAAGCACAGAAATATATTCCATTCGTTCCCTTCCTGAATTTTTCCTTGCAGGTAAGGAAAAAGGTGCAATGTGCAAGTTAATCTATTTAAATGAAACCATAGCTTTTTAAGCTTTGAGGGAAAATATTTTTCAGACATTTACATGCATAAACAATTGCACTATGAAAGCTAAACTTAGTCATACAATCTACCTAGATCTTTAGAACATGCGCATACATTAAACCGGCTCAAAATTAATAAAACTCTCTAAATTATGCATGGCGCAGAGGGTGAAAAAAGTTGATAACAGGAACTGCTGTCTGCCTGGTGCTATGAATTTGGTAATGCACTGAGAGCAACCCTATGGCTATGCACTAGAGAAGATCATAATAAGGTATAATTGTTGCTTGCTCATTTGTTTGAACTCCAAAACTATATCAAATAACACTTAATTATACACATAGAATACCATTACAGCGAAGAACTCGCACTTGAATAGCTTAGTATAAGTGAGGACATTTAATATTATTTGGCTCCACTAGGTGCAAAAAGATACAAAGTAGCAGCTGCTAATTAATCTGGAGTTCTAGGTTTGCAACCTCAAAAGAAAATCTAAAGAAAATTTCCTGGAGTTTGAATATGTAAAGTTTTAACAGCTCCATCTGGTACATGCCCTCTGATTACCCAGAATGTTGGCTGGCAGTTTGAGGGACACATTTGATAGCTGGCCAAGTTTAAAGGTCTATTGGAGGTAAAACAATGCCCACCCTTTAACAAGAGAGCCATTGTTCCTTAACAATGAAGCTCTCTGGCTTATTTGAATGTCAACAATTCAGAAAAGTTGATGTTTGGAGCCATCAAATAAAATGTTTTTGTGAAACAGTTTATTATTTCAGTGGTAATTATTTGAATCATTCATGGTAAAGGATGTTTGCTAATGAGAGCTTGGCTGCTGTAAATTCCAGAGAGACTGAATGCTCTTTGTGCTGACAAAAAGACCCAAATCACTGGAGAGCGACTGACTGGACAAATCATTCATCTATGCAAATGCCAGCCGAAATGGTCAGATGCATTTATTACCCTCCTCATTATAGTAAACAAGGCAGGAATCGTGACTGGCAGTTATCAACTTGCCCTGAAGTATGATTTGTTCTCCTACTACTATTTAAATGAGAGGAAAAAAGGCATGCCACCAGGGACTTTGTTGGTTTATAAAAGAGTAAATGTCACATAGCCCAGTGCTTAAAGACTTTTGATTGACAAATGTTTTATTTGACATATCAAACAATGATGGTTTTCATATCAAATAGTCCATATTTGTTAGCAAAAATCTTAACCCCTTGAAGTTTGGCCAATGCTTTTAGCTCACTTCTGCCAATGCTTAGAAACTAGAACACAGATGGCAAGTTACATTAAAGGCAATACCAAATATCTCTACACATAATGTGCAAAGACCTAAAAATACTCCGCATCGGGTGACAGAAATGACACAGTGTTTTATCACAACACGTATAGTGTAAAATGTTCTTCTGAACTGATAATGCAAATTAAAGTGATGTTGACCTACTTGCACTTACTAAGTATTCTTCTGCTGTTTAGTGCAAGATAAGCTAAACATTAAAGAATTTATACAGCATATGTCACAGTGAAATCTAAATTGTCTGCTGTAACTCTTCTTAAATGTCACAACAGTGTCACAACACGCTCCGGGTTTCAGGGCTTAGAGTTAAAGCCACAGTACCCTCATATAACCTCTTGTTCTCCTGGGCTCAAAACTTTTCCGTCCTTATTTCCTGTCACTGAAGTTCTGTGTACTTCATTTCCGCCACATTACTATTTACAAGCGCGCCTCGGAACACAGAAGCGTGCCAGGCAGATACGTGAGCCTATGGAATTAGTCATCCAGGTTGTGACTTGCTAAACATCATAGGACAACCTGCCTTCAAGACACTTAGGATGAGGTGTTCCTACACGTGCTTTCCTTTCCTGTATTTTAGGCTGTCGCCGCTGCTGGAGCTCTCGGCCTCTTCTTTCTTCGAACTGAGACAGACCTGTTCATTCTAAAAAGCTGGAAAGTCATCCTTACCCCAAACTCTGCTATATTTTCCTAGAAAAGACAACCCGGAAGTTTCATAACCCTAAGCTAGGGGTTCTCAGTCAATGACCCCTAGCTTAGACTTTTGATTAACTTTTGACATAACTGTTAGTTAAGCTGATGTATTTTTAGGCATGTATGCTGTTACCCTAAATGAAAAATAAACGTAGTCCTTTTCATTGGTAGAGCTTGAGCCTTCGAATCAATGTTTTCATGAGAAGAAGGTGTAGTATGCCTCCTTTAAACGTGGGACTGTCAAGGTGGTGGTTCTCGAGGAAAACCGAATCAACTGGGAGCTAAACTCGCTCCACAGCAACATTTTACGTTTACGGTTACCGTCACAGAAGAGAATGTGCTCTTGAGAACACCGACTCCCAATCCTGCTGTTTCTTCCTGTGTGGAAGGCCAGCGATGAGGAAACTCTAGTGTCTTCTCTCTGCCCGGTCACTAGTGGCTTCTCTGGCTGGGGCAGCTGAGGAAAGCCCAAGCTCTCGCCTCTGCCTGTCACAGTAGGGTGCATCTGGCTGGCTGGCTGGAGGGACTGAGATCCAATCTGCTGCTGGAGTAGGAGGGTCAGATCTCCATCGCCTCCCGAGACCGAATGACTAAATGAACCTAATTCTGGGGTGGAGGATGGGGATGGCCCTTGTTGCCACGCACCAAAGCCTTAGTCTTCATAGTTGTTTCAGAAGTTTGATCACTGTCCTCTTGACTCGTTTATCTGTCAGTTGGTTCAAAACTTGGGGGAGCAGGAGAAGTATATTAATATTAATATACAATGAAATTGGTTTCATTGATAAGATTTGGGGGATACATTGTTTCTGAACAAAATAGCACAAATACATTAGGAAAGGCTGGACTCGGCTGGCTCTGGTAAGTTCAGAGATGCCAGGGTCGAACAAGGTAGAGAAGGGACCACAGTCACATACAACCAACTTGGCTGGGGAGGGCATAGACAGGGCAGCAGGGCGGGGAAAGCCCCTTCCAGCAAGAGACCTTCCAGAAGCAATGATGCTTCTGGAAGAGCATTCAGTCTCTCTGGCAGGGCCACCACCCAGAAGGGGAATAGGGCAGAGGAAGTCCTAGAGAGGTAGGGGGAAATCAGAGTGGGGGCTCTGTGTTTAGGTTCTGTGGTTCAGCAGTAAGGAGGAGAGTTTCTGGGTCAGAGAACTCCGAAGGACAACAAGGGCTTGGCTTCCTTTATGGCCGCAGGCTTTGTCTTATCTATGCTTGGCAGATATTGGGTGCAGTGTCACGGGTTTGTAAAGTAGGTAGGCTCCAAAAGGCTAAAAATATGTTTATTTGGATTCTATTTAAAGCAATTTGATGTGTGAGCACGGGAGGTTGGCACCGGCAGGCTTGGGGCAAAAGGTCTTAGCCTGCTGTGAGGAAGTAAATAGCAATGGGGCATTTTCGGTGAACAGGGGCCCGTCTCCGGCTCATTTACATAACTCTAGCTCAGTCACATTTTGTTTCTTTCACATGTAAAGAAAATGTCTTTGTAGGACTAGGGCACCAAGCTTTGTTCTCTTACTGCCCAGAAATGTCTCTGGGAGTGGGATCTTTCGCCTTAAGGAGTAGGGAGCATTAAAGGCCTGAAATGAAGGCACTTCTCGGATCAAATAAATCACTCTAAGCCCTTGGCTGCTCATTTGCTTTCCCACCTGGGGGGCTCTAAAGCTCATTTCTTGATGGAAAGCTTCCTGAGGGCAGGACAGCCTTAGGGATTGGAACAGGTCTCTCCTCTTCAAAGGGAGGACTTTTGCCTCAGCAGCAGCTAGAGACTTCACAGTTTTTCTTTGACGCTGAAGTTATCTGTGTGAGTTTGTCAAATCAGACCTGGCTTGGACCTGCCGTATTTCTTATAGTGCTCACTGGTTTGCCACCGTAGCTGTTCCTTGCGAGAAATAATCATCCTTGCCGCAGTGCTTTTGTGGAAAAACATTCAGCATTTTGCATGGCAATTACAGTCCACTGTTATTGATGATAAATAGGATATGTGTTGCTTTTCTGGTTTGTTCCTCAAATACTGCCCCCAGTTTCTACATACAAGCTTGTCATCGAGGTGCCCATTGGAGGTCTGCCCTCTGAAATGTTCATCAGGTCACCTCTAGATGATAGGATTATGGGCAGTGGGTTATTTACCTCTTTAGCTTTGTTTATGTTATCTTTGTGCTTTTCTATGTTTATTTTCTTTCTTTTTTTAATTTTTATTTTGACAGAGAGAGAGATCACAAGTAGGCAGAGAGAGGGGGGAACCAGGCTCCCTGTTGAACAGAGAGCTCGATGTGGGGCTCGATATCAGGACCCTGGGATCATGACCTGAGCCGAAGGCAGAGGCTTAACCCACTGAGCCACGGGTGCCCCCTATGTTTATTTTCTAATTGGGAGAAGACTATACAGCGATAATTAGGAAAATAGATTTGAACAACATCGTCAGTTACTCTCCAGTTTCTCTCTCTTTACAGCTTGTGAGATAACAGAAATACATATATTGGTCTCTGCTTCTAGGTCCTGACTCCGAGCTCCTAAAACCCTTATAAATTCCTAAGTGATAGGAGCATTAGGAGGATCTTTTGTCCTAATGAGGTGACTGTGGGTGGGGCTCCCGGTTGGCTCCTGGATGAGGGCTGGTTTCTGGAAAGACCAAGCCTTGATGAGAAGCTGGGAAAAGCCATGATTTGCAGACCTGCTCCTCATTCTCCCGGAAGACAGGGGCTGTGAATGGAGTTAATGATTGATCATGACTACAGGAGACGCCTCTACAAAATCCCAATAGCGGTTCGGAGAGCTTCCGGGCTGGCAAACACATTCCTGTCCGAGAAGGTGATGCCCTCCCGGCTCAATGGGCACAGACACTCCTGAGCTCCAGAATCTCCCAGACCCCGCTCTATGTATTTCTCCATCTGGCTGTCCCTCTGTATCCTTTATCATATCTGGTAAATAAACTGGTCAATGTAAGTAAGTGCTTCCCTGAGTTTTGTCAGCTGCTCAAATTACTTGACTCCAAGGAGGGGGTTATTAGACCCTGCAACCCATAATCAGGTGGTCACAAGCACGGGGGACAGCCTGGACTTGGAACTGGCGTCTGAAGGGGCAGGGTTGTGGGGAGGGGAGGGTGGGAAAGCACTGTCTTGTGAGACTAAACGTTTAACCTGTAGGATCTGGGGGCAGGTACTATCTCCAGGTAGGTAGTGTTAGCATTGAGTTGGATTATAGGTTACCGATCCGGTGTCACAGAGAATTACCTGCTATTGTGCGGGAAAAACCTCTATACATTTGATGCCCAGAAGGGTCAGAAGTCAAGTGTTCTGTGCAAGTCGTAAAGGCGACTCATAAAGGCAGAGACTCATAGTAGGGAAGAACTGGGTTTTTCTTCACTTAAGAAGGCAGGACACCAAGTTTCTCCCATACACTGCTGGGCCGTGCTTCATCTTTGTGGGTCTTATTCTTGAACTTGCACTCATGCTTGCAAGCTGGCTGCCAGTGACCTTAGGGAATAGTCTTCGTGGCTCATGCCCACCAGGGAAGTATGAGAGTGTTTGTTCCAGCATTCTCTTGAAAAGCTCTGACATTTATTCCGGTTGGACCAGGTGAGGTCAGGAGCCCACCTTTGAACCAATCACTGTAGTCATGAAATTTGACATATTGATTAGCTTTGGCCTGAATTACCTTTCCTGTGTTGGCTACTGTGATTTTTGTTATGGGGAGTTTTAAGTGTGATTTTATTTTCTAGAAATTTCCTGTTGTTTAGTGGGTAGTATCTTGAATCCCAGCTGTAGGTTTGTTTTTGTTTGTTTGTTTGTTTTCCTATAAGCCTTCAAAGAATAGAACACATATATGGTCAATCTAACTTTTCTGAAGGACCAATTAACAACAGTGACACTGGTGATTAGCAATGGTAATAAACTCTTTACAATAAGACAGTGGCTTCCATTTACTATAGCACCAAGAACCATAGGATACCTGGGAATAAACCTAACCAAAGAGGTAAAGGATCTGTACTCGAGGAACTACAGAACACTCATGAAAGAAATTGAAGAAGACACAAAAAGATGGAAGACCGTTCCATGCTCTTGGATCTGAAGAATAAACATTGTTAAAATGTCTATATTGCCTAGAGCAATCTATACTTTTAGTGCCATTCCGATCAAAGAGCTGGAGCAAATAATCCTAAAATCTATATGGAATCAGAAGAGACCCCGAATTGCTAAGGAAATGTTGAAAAACAAAAACAAAACTGGTGGCATCACATTACCTGATTTCAAGCTTTACTACAAAGCTGTGATCACCAAGACAGCGTGGTACTGGCATAAAAACAGACACATAGACCAGTGGAACAGAGCGGAGAGCCCAGATATGGACCCTCAACTCTATGGTCAAATAATCTTCGACAAAACAGGAAAAAATATACAATGGAAAAAAGACAGTCTCTTCAATAAATGGTGCTGGGAAAACTGGACAGCGATATGTAGAAGAATGAAACTCGACCATTCTCTTACACCGTACACAAAGATAAACTCGAAATGGATAAAAGACCTCAACGTGAGACAGGAATCCATCAGAAGCCTAGAGGAGAACATAGGCAGTAACCTCTTCGATATCAGCTACAGCAACTTCTTTCAAAATATGTCTCCAAAGGCAAAGGAAACAAAAGCGAAAATGAACTTTTGGGACTTCATCAAGATCAAAAGCTTCTGCACAGCAAAGGAAACAGTCAACAAAACAAAAAGACAACCTATGGAATGGGAGAAGATATTTGCAAATGACAGTACAGACAAAAGGTTGATGCCCAGGATCTATAAAGTACTCCTCAAACTCAACACACACAAAACAGATAATCATATCAAAAAATGGGCAGAAGATATGAACAGACACTTCTCCAATGAAGACATACAAATGGCTATCAGACACATGAAAAAATGCTCATCATCACTAGCCATCAGGGAGATTCAAATTAAAACCACATTGAGATATCACCTTATACCAGTTAGAATAGCCAAAATTAGCAAGACAGGAAACAACGTGTGTTGGAGAGGTTGTGGAGAAAGGGGAACCCTCTTACACTGTTGGTGGGAATGCAAGTTCTAAAATGAAGTTGGTGCAGCCACTTTGGAGAACAGTGAGGAGATTCCTCAAGAAATTAAAAATAGAACTTCCCTATGACCCTGCAATTGCACTGCTGGGTATTTACCCCAAAGATACAGATGTAGTGAAAAGAAGGGCCATCTGTACCCCCAATGTTTATAGCAGCAATGGCTACGGTCGCCAAACAGTGGGAAGAACCAAGATGCCCTTCAACCGACGAATGGATAAGGAAGATATGGTCCATATATACGATGGAGTATTATGCCTCCATCAGAAAGGATGAATACCCAACTTTTGTAGCAACATGGACGGGACTGGAAGAGATTATTTTGAGCGAAATAAGTCAAGCAGAGAGAGTCAAGTATCATATGGTCTCACTTATTTGTGGAGCATAACAAAGAACATGGAGGACATGGGGAGATGGAGAGGAGAAGGGAGTTGAAGGGAAATGGAAGGGGAGATGAACCATGAGAGACTATGGACTCTGAAAAACAACCTGAGGGTTTTGAAGGGGCGGGGGGTGGGAGGTTGGGGAACCAGGTGGTGGGTAATAGAGAGGGCATGTATTGCATGGAGCACTGGGTGTGGTACAAAAACAATGAATACTGTTATGCTGAAAATAAATAAATACATTTAAAAAAAAAGACAGTGACTTTTCTATTCTACATATATTTTCTAATAAATCATGATAGAAATTCTAAGTCACATTTGGAGTATTTGCTAAAAGTTTTGACAAGAGAAGCGTATACCCAAATTTTAATATATCAAATTTAATGAGGTTAATGCTTAGAAAAATTAGCACATGTATTCTAGATGCCTCTAGAACTAAAATTTTAAAAACAGCAACTCATTAAAGTGAATGTAGAGTTCTGTAAAACATAGAGACCTGCTAACTCAACTTTGAATAAACCTGCACTGAGAGACTGAATATACAAACAGGCAAAGGCCAAGCCTTGTGTGAAAATAGAACTCTGGCCCACAATGTGCAGCAACCAGCCCAGGAAATGAATCCATTAGCTACTTTAACTAGCCTAGGAAGTCAACCTGCTGGACGTCAGACTTGTGGAAAGTCGGACCATTACCGATAGCAACTAATCCAGGAAGCCAAACAATAATGTCCATAACAAAATGGCCAGGACTTGATTAATAACTGACAGCTTCCCTAATTCTTGTCTCTGCTCCCGCCTAATGGCCAATGAGAGAAAACCAGATATGCACTCTAAACCACTCACTTAGGATGTCCCACTTCTATTTAGCCTAACTACAACTTCCCCATGCCAACAGCCTCTGGTTAGAGCACATCTAAAAGTTCCCTTCTTTGTACTATAAAATTTTCCTACTTCTCTGCTTGCTTCTGCATCTCTGCCGCAATGCAAGTGACGGTGGCTGACTCCCTTGTGATAGCGAGTTCTGAACATACAGCTCCTGTTTGTTCTCATTTGGATGGTCTTTTTTTCCTTAACAGTTAACTTGATAAGTCACCTAATTATCTAACACGCTAATGTATGTATCCTATAATGTTTCCTACACATGCAATGAAAACTGAAATCGTGTTCACTTAACTAGTATTTTTCAGTCGCATAGTATCAGATGTTTTTAAAATATTAATTAATTCTACCAGGATCCTCATACCGGTGTCTCCGATTTACAAATGGAGCAACCTAAAACCGCTAAATTGAGTAACCTGTAATAAATGAAAGGCAGAGTTAGAATTCAAACTTGACATTTTCGTTTCACAACTGATCTTTAAACAAACATATAATAGGAATTGCAAGAGAAAAATATAGCTAGAACTGGATTTCATTTTTCTTAAATCGAAGTCTGAGGAGAGACAAGATTGAAGTTTATAAAATAAAGAAAAGTATGTTTACCATGGGCATCCTCTGATATTTGAAAGGCAACATAAGGACAAATGAAAGAAATTGCTATTTTATTTGACTGGTATAAAACATATTTCTTAGTTGCTGTGTTCTTCGGACTGGTAAAGGATAATAAGTGAGTGGAAGAATTGTGTACTTAAATGAAAATCAAAGGCCTAAATCCTGTCCCAGGACTAATGGTATCTACTTGAGTAACCATGGTCAAGAAACTTCACCTCTCTGGACCTCAATGTTCTTATCTTCTAAAATGAAGCTTATAACCTCTATCCGCAAGCAACTGTAGGAATTAAATAAGATGATGTGTGGCATCTAATGTGTATTGGTTCCTCTTTTCCTCTCTGTTCAGAGTGCTCTGTCATTCTCAGAATCACAGCTGTATAGAGATCCTAGAGTATCACTGGTCGTGATTTGCCAGCCATTTTCACTCCAGATTGAACTCCTCCAGGATCGTGGTAGAGTCTTACTCACGTCTGTATACCCAGTTATATTTAACAGCAAAGCCTAGTTAAAAACAGATGAATGATTTCAGACTTTAGGAAGTACATACTTTCTAGGAAAAGATTGGCATGTGTGACGTAATAAAGGCATGACACAAGATAGCAGATACTCAAGGGATTAAACTGTGTGGCACTGAGTAAATGAAAGAAAATGGGTAAATGAATTTAAGGAAAACCTCACCGAGGGTGGATGGACCATGAGGTGATCTTAGCAAAGGAGAGGATTTTGCTACTAGGATAAATGTCCAAAGTATGGTGCCATGAGGGACGTACAAAGGCACAGAGGTAGAAGTAGGAACAGCTTGGAAGGATGGTGAAAATATGGGCTTAACAAACAGAAAATTCATTTGGGGAGTGGGGGAATGAAGCAAAGGTTGCATAGTTATGGCCAGATCAAGCGCCAGTTATAGTCTTGAAGTCGTCAGATATTTCGGAAGACCGATTCATTCCTATGCTTGCAATAGCCTATGTCCTCAGCTACCCCGCCCCCCGCCCCCGCCCCTTCCCGGGGACAACTTGCCTACTTACTGCTTCTGTAACATTCTAGGCAGCATCCTGCTTTAAGGTCTTTGCTTTTCCTCTTACCTTTGCCTGGAATGCTCTATTCCCAGATATCTTTCTGGTTATTTTCCTCACCTCCTTCAGGCTTATGCCCCTATCTCACCTCCTCCACAATGTCCCCCTTGATCTCTATATTTAATATAGCAACTTCTCCACCACACCTCCTCTCCTCATTCCTCCCTAGCCTGCTCTACACTTTTCTTTTTTTTTTTTTAATTTTTTTTTTCTTTTTTACAGATTGAGAGAGAGAGAGAGATTACAAGTAGGCAGAGCAGCAGCCAGAGAGGGGAGGAAGCAGGCTCCCTGCCAAGCAGAGAGCCCGATATGGGGCTCGATCCCAGGACCCTGAGATCATGACCTGAGCCGAAGGCAGAGGCTTAACCCACTGAGCCACCCAGGCGCCCCTCTACACTTTTCTTGTTCCCAGAGAACTAATCACCTCCTCACATACCATAGATACACTTACTTATTAGGCTTATAATTTTATATCCCCACTCAAGTATGAGCTTTATGAATGAAAGGTCTTTGTTTTATTCACTGATGCATCCCAAGTACCTGGCACACAGTATGCCCTAAAAAGGAGTTACTGAACAAATAAATGAAGCAGTGGAAAATACTCGGTTTTACTCAAATGAAAACAATACTAAGGTCTCAAATTTAAGTCAACCCTCTGCCAGCCAGTGTTCGAATTACTGACATTTTAGCCTCCTAGTTTAAGACTCTGACCATTTTGGCAATGCCTACTAAAATCCAAACACAATCTGGACTTGTATTTATTCACCTGAAAGTCAGTTGAACTTTATAGAGGTCAGAGGAAAAAAGAGAAAATAATGGATAAAGAGTGACAGATTTCACACTGACATGGGGTGAAGCCAAGGAGCCAAATGCAGAACAGAAAGCTCTCAATCAATGAGCTTAGTTTCAAATGTGTATTAAGAAAGCCTGAAGTCTTAATTCCTTTTCTCCGAGATGTAGAAAGGTCAGGAACCTTTGTGACAGAATTTTGTTTGATCTCCCAGCTGAAGTTTCCAAATGTTTTTCAGATATTTAAATGTGGATAAAAGGTCAAACATCTCGAACCAGAAGTTACAATCAGGCTTTAAAACTTGGTGTATTAAATGGTTCCACAAACTAAATCCCCATTCATCAGGGAGCAAGAGTAACCTAGAAACAAAAGCTATGGCACTTAAACATCATCAGCACAAGCAGGAATTTGGCAATCAGTTCAACTCTGGGCAAGAAAACTTCTTTTCCCAATGGGGATTATGGTTGTAAGTGTAATGAGACTTTTGTGCCAAATGGAGAGAAATAATTTAACCATACAATAAAATTCAAATGGAAGTTTCTTATTGGAATTAATAATATTATTTATCCATGGGACTCCAGTCATGTAACTTTGGTGTGTCGCCAGGAATTAAAAGTTGGAAGCGTGACTCATTTTTCTCCCCCTCATTCATTGTATTCTACTAATCAAACATCAGAACTTAGCGATCTTTCTTTTGAAAGTTCCCTGGTGCTTATGCCTTTTCTAGTCTGTCACACCCTAGTTAGGGTATCGCAGGTTTTGGTTTCCCCTGTCTCTGGTGCCTATGACTTACTGCTTTCAGAATAATCTTCCTAAAATTCCTCCTCCAATAGTCAACTTACTAAAGATGTTATTATCTGCTCCTATGTGGTGTCCACCATGTGGATGTTACACCTTCCTGTGTATTTCCTACTGGAAGCCTGGGACTAAGGTGTACTCTTTCTCTCATCTAACCCAGGATGTGACCACTGTGCTAGATGCTTCCCTGCACATCAGTTTTACTCCCTGAATATCTCTCATCCAAACTCCTCTCCACTCCTACGGTTACTGTCTTTGTTCAGTCCTTAGTGTTGGCCTTAATTAATGCAGCAACCTCCTAAATTGGCATCCATTCCTGTATCCCTCCATCCTCATTGTGTTCAGAGCAATATTTTAAAAATATAACCCTTAGTCGGCAGTGGCCCATGTAAATTCCTTCGATAACTTCTCATTAGCTCCAGGATAAATTCAACTTCCTTAAAATGGCGTGTACTATTTTTCTTGGTCTGGCCTTGTCTAACCTGAAATATCGAGAGTGGGCCTTTAGGTGTCATTAAGAGTACCATCATTATCAGCTTCACCCTCTGTGTCCTGAACTCAAATATTCTGGTTATGAGAGAGATGGGACATTCCCCATCTAGAGTTCATGCTTTGTTCTCTAGGGTCGACTCCCAGCCTTGCCAAGGATCATGTCTGTTACTTCAGACTGCCCGGTAGAAAGTCAGAATGCGCTTTCCTTTCTCATACTAATGCATGGTGGGTGTTAGGTGTAGAGCAGCTGGGTGTAGATCAGGTAACTACTGGGAACAGCTGGGTGCTCCCATTTATGAGTGGAAAAGAGTTAACTCTGGAGACCTCGATTGTTCAAACTCATCACATTCCAGAGAAAGGCCTGTCTTCAGAGCTGGCCCTTGGCTAACTGCTAGGAGATAACCTCTGACAACTTGGAATATTCTGCCTCATCAGAGTGTTTTGGGATCCTGAGGCCTTGGGCCATGCATACCTGTTTGACTAAATAAGTTTACTCTAAATATTGCTTCATATGTGGAGCTACCGAAGCTCTCAGTCATGGCTGGAGGGAATGCAAAATAGCCATTCTGAAGACAGTTTGGCAACTTCTTAGAAAGCTAACATCTTCCTGCTATGCAATCTAGCAATTGCACTCCTTGGTATTTACCCAAAGGAGTGGAACACATTTCCACAGAAAAACTTGCATGCGAATGTTTATAACTGCTTTATTCATTACTGATAGAACTTCAAAGTAACCAAGATGTCCTTCAGCAGGGGAATGGATAAATACATTGCGGTATGTCCAGACAATGGAGTATTATTCAGTGCTGAAAAGAAATGAACAGGCCATGGAAAGGTATGGAGGAAAGGTAAATGCAGGTGAAAGAAACCAATCTGGAAAGGATAAATCCAAATGATTCCAATTATACGACATTCTGAGAAAGGTGGAACTATGGAGACAGTATAAAGATCAATGGTTTCCAGAGGTTAGGGGGACAGACAGATCAGTAGGCTGGACACAGAAAATATTTAAGGCAGTGAAACTACTCTGTGTGATACTATAATGGTGAATACTTGCTATTATGAATTTTTCAAAACTCAGAGAATGTACAATGTTAAGAACACACCCCAGTGTCAGTTATGGGCTTCTGGTGATATCAGTACATCAATGTAGATGCATCCATTGTCCCAAAGGTACCACTCTACTAGGGGATGCTGTGCATGTGTGGGGCAGGAGGTATACGGGAACTATTTGTACCTTTTGGTCAACATTGCTATGATTCCAAAATAGCTCGGGAAAAAAAAAAAAAAAACCTATTTAAAAAAAATCAAATGTGATTTGTGACAAGTACCCATTTTTCATCTGGGTAGGTAGGTAGATTCTGAGGAGCTCGGCCCTCTCCCCAAAGTATATTTTTATTTATTTATTTATTTATTTATAGATTTTTATTTATTTACTTGACAGAGAGAGAGACAGTGAGAGAGAGAGAACTGAAGCAGGGGGAGTGGGAGAGGGAGAAGCAGGCTTCCCGCTGAGCAGGGAGCCCGATGCAGTGGCTCAGTCCCAGGACCCCGGGATCATGACCTGAGCCAAAGGCAGACACTTAACGACTGAGTCACCAGGCGCCCTCCCCTACAAAGTATATTTTTAAAAGGTAATCACATGTTCAGATTTCAAACATCATCTTTTCACTTAAATTTCAATATATTGAATTTTCAGCCTCTACTATTTGCTTAATGCCTGCAGGGTCCACAATCAGGCTGCCTTTGCTTCATATACCAACTTCTTCCTCTATAAGCACAGGCTAGAGGGGCAGGTGGTTTTCACCTGAAGCCGGAGCCGGAGGCACATCTCATCCCAGCGCTGGTAAAAAGACAAAACCAAACCAAGAAAAGCAGTTTAGGAGCCTGTCCTTAGGAAGTGGCAATGTGCCTGTAGGTCCCAGGGTCTTCACGGCCTTGTGTAACATGCTTGGTGCATCCCTCTCTCTACCTTACAATTTGTAGGATGAACTTAATTAGCAATAAATATCCCCAACTAGAGCACATACCAAGTGTGGTTCCAGGTGAGGCTAAGGTCATGGATTTGATCCTGCCCCAATTTTGATGCTCCTCTTCTATTGAGCTGCATCAATGACTTTTTCCTGTTCCCCACTGTCGGGTCCTCTCTCACCTAAGTGCAAGGATCACCTCTCCACACCATAGCTGTAATGTCTGTTCCAGAGAAGGAACGGCTTTTGCACTGGCGTTTGCCCCATCAGTTGTATTTCTCCCTGGGAGCGTGGTCATTAAAATGCCAGCCATGGCTTCCTGCACTCTCTCACCATACTCTACCTGTACCCACTCTTCTCCAGGGTAGTGCTGTGTGACGGGCTTGGCCTCTCAGCCTCCATTTCTGGGAGGAGGGAGTAGATAGAATTGGATTGAGACAGGCTCCTTCACTTCACAGAACATGTGGAGTTTATGTTGCCTTGTGACATCTCGGGGCGTCTTGTTTAACTATTTCATACTCATTTTAAGGGCAGGTCACAGTTATGCCAACCATGGAGTATCTGTGCATTTTCCTAGGTCAAGTTTATAAAAATAAAAGCCTCCTCTTTTTTTTTTTCAGTATAAAATAATAATATGATTTTCCTTTTGATCTATTAATACATTGCCCACTATTGAACTATCCTTGCATTTTTTAAATTAACTTTGCTGGGTCATTCTTTATTATTGAAAAATATTTAAAGTAAATGGGTTTATCTTTTACTTGGGAGTTTTGTGTCAGTTCTTTCAAGGGTGATTGGTCTGAAGTTTGTGCTCTCCTTGTTAAATGGATGCTAACTTCATATAAGGAAGAGAAACAGTTTCTTTCTTTATCCAAGTTCTGGACCAGTTTATATAACATAGAAACAATTTGTTCCTGGAAAGTTTGAAATAATTCATCTGTAAAACCATCTGGGTCCTGCACATTTTTAAGTAGTAATTCTGTGACAACTTTATTTTTTTCCATGAAAATTGATTTATTTAGATTTACTACCTCTTCAAGGGCCAATTTTGGAAATTTATATTTTCTTAGACTACTGTTCATTTCTTCTAGGTTTTATTATTATAGAGCTGTGCAAAGTATTTTCTTGGTGTTCTTTTAATAACTTCTTTGTTCTCTTTTTCATTTTTAACTTTGTGTATAGGGCACTTCTGACAGCATAATTAGTTCTCATATGATCGTTAGAAGTTGAGTCATTCTTAGACAAATTCTTTTTGTCTTATAGATATAACATTACAAATCAGAGTTCTGATCCTATTCATACTATAAAAATACTGGTGTTAATCATAGAAATAAATGACAGGAAAATACAAAATATAGTTGTTAACTAGAAGCAAATATTTATAAATTTTAAAAAACAAATATTTAGAATAAAATATAGGTTGAAAACATACCTTTTGGAGGATTTTTTTTTTCCCCTATGAAATTATACTAGCTTTCTTTCTGGGGCCCAAGGCAGGGCTTGAACTCATGACCCTGAGATCAAGACCTTAGCTGAGATCAAGATTCGGATGCTTAATACTAGGTAGACTTTCTTTAAAAGAATTTAGAAGGTTTTGATTGGGATAGTTCCTTTTCTGTTTCTTGAAGCCAATGGAGATGGTCTTTGTTGATCAGGTTAAAATCTTCTGTCTTAAAAATTCCATTGTGCCAAGTTTTTGAAGGGTAAATTCTGGGAGGGGTGTTATTTTCATGATAAATCTGTATGACTGATCATGGAGCACAAGGGGCAGAGATGAAGAAGGAGAAAGAAGGAGAGACTAGATCACAATATGACATACATGCTGTTGTCATCTATAGAGTTTTGGGCTGGATCTTTCAGACCACGAGAAGCCACTGAAGAGTCTTAACCACTCGTACAATATGATCATATTGCATTTTATAAATATAACTCTGGCAGCAATGGGTTAGAAGGGAGGAAGCACGAAGGCAAAGAAACCAGTTATGAAGGCAAGGAGATGCGTTAGGAGGCAGAAGGGACAGATTAAAATAATATTCACAAGGTAAAATGGCAAGTCTTAGAGACCAATTAAATGTAAGGGTAAGGTAAAAGGAGACATTTAGATTGACTTCTTGATCACCCATGGTCTGAATGATTGAGTAAATGATGGTATCATTAGTTAAGGTAGTTTGGAAAAGGAACAGTTTTTGGTGGGAAGATGACAAATTGTTTGACGCACACTGAGTGTTCAATGGGTGTTCTGCGGAACATTCGAGAAAAGCTATGTATTTGGGACCCAGCTGCATGTACTAAAGTTCAGCAGAGAGATTTGAGCTGGATGATGAATTTTGACATGATTAGAATATGCTAACCAAAGCAATGAGATGAGTGTACATAGAGAGAGGATTTGGGGGAGAAATGTAGAGGGCTCATGTACAAATCCCAGGAAACACCAAAGTTAAAAAAAAACAATTTTATTTGTTTATTTATATTAAAGATATTATTTATTTATTTGACAGAGAGAGAGAGAGAGATCACAAGTAGGCAGAAAGGCAGGCAGAGAGGGGGAAGCAGGCTCCCTGCTGAGCAGAGAGCCTGATGCGGGGCTCCATCCCAGGACCCTGAGATCATGACCTGAGCCAAAGGCAGAAGCTTAACCCACTAAGCCACCCAGGCGCCCCCAAAACCATTTATATTTAAATAAACATTTTAATTTTTCCCTTCCCAAATCAAGTTCTCTCTTCTGATGAACTTCTTTTCAAATACTCAGGCTCAAACCTTGGGATCAGAGTCTTTGTTCTCTTTTTGTGTGCAAGCAATTTTCAGGTACTATAGAGTCTCTTTCTACCAAGTCTCTTATCTCTGCCCCTTACTCTCCATTCTTCCTGTTCCTGCTATAGACTCCTAGCATCACCCACCTGGTAAGGGTCCTACAGACAGAGAAGCATCTCTTATCTCAGAAAATTGAAGCCATTAGCTTATCAGGTCTGTTTCAGCAAGGAATTATAAAAATGATACACATACACCTTGTGATCTTATGAACGTATATTCGCGCACTCATCTTTTAATGTAGCCAGAGCATTTTCCTGAATTGATCCATTTATTGGTGTTCTGCATTCTTCTTCCTTTTTAAAACAATTTAAAATAGGTTTTATTTATTTATCAGAGAGAGAGAGAGAGAGCGCGCAGAAGCAGGGAGACAGACAGAGGGAGAAGCAGACTCCCCACTCAGCAGGGAACCCGACACAAGGCTTGATCCAGGATCCTGGGACCATGACCTGAGCTGAAGGCAGATGCTTAACTAACTGAGTTACCCAGGAACCCATACATTGTCCTTCTTCTAAAACTTATATCCACAGTGTATAATAATAATGAATAATTAATAATAGTCTTCTTAAATACTTTCTATGTAGCAGGTAGTCTTTTATGTGCTTTATTAATTTTAATTCTATTACTCCTCATACAAACTATGAGGTAGGTACGAAGACTAGCTCTATTTTATAGATAAGGAAATGGAGGCATGCAAAAGTTAACTAAATTACCCAAAGTCACATAGATAGCAATGGTAGAATTGGAACTGGTTTCATTAAATTTTGTTCTATGGGTTCTTAACGACTGTGCTACACTGTGTTGTCTACTCTGAAAGTACAAGACTCACTATAGAATCTTTCCAGATTTTCATTTTCCCCCCAATCTTTTACCTTTGCTCCACCCACCCTTCATCCTACAACAATTATTATATCTTTTTTTAGTCTTTCCCAAAGCAGGTAGTTCAGTTTTCACAGAAACATCAACTCTCTTCCTTTTACATTTATCATTACTTTTGTCTTAAAATATTTCCTTAAATTATTTAATTGCAACTAAAGCTCATAAACACATTTGGAAAACAACATCCTGACTCTAGGTAAGCAAGCAACTCATCTGGAAGGAGTAGGAATACAAGAGAGGGTTGGGATGTGTCTTACTGGCTCAGCATCAGGATGTCCTGCAAATCAGTCCATGGATTTTGGAGACAACATTAGAGCTAGGATGAATGAGGCATTTCTGTTAAGAAGAGGTCAGTTAAGGGGCACCTGGGTGGCTCAGTGGGTTAAGCCGCTGCCTTCGGCTCAGGTCATGGTCTTAGGATCCTGGGATCGAGTCCCACATCGGGCTTTCTGCTCAGTGGCGAGCCTGCTTCCCTCTCTCTCTGCCTGCCTCTCTATCTACTTGTGGTCTCTCTCTGCCAAATAAATAAATAAAATCTTTAAAAAAAAAAAAAAAGAAGAGGTCAGTTAAGAGAATTTCTGTTTTATTTTGGTGTGGTCCTGACAGTTTAATTTTGCTTCTCTTTGCCTTGCCAGAGGACACATATCTAGGAAAATGTTTCTATGGCTAATGTCAAATAAATTATTGCTTATGTTTTCTTCTAGGAATTTTATGGTTTTGGGTCTCACATTTAGGTATTTATCCATTTTGAGGTATTTTTGTGTATGGTGTAAGAGAGTGGTCATTCTTTTGCATGTAGCCGTCCAGTTTTTCCAAAGAAGACATTCAGATGGCAAACAGACACATGACAAGTTGTTCGACATCACTCATCACCAGGAAAGCGCAAATCAAAACCACAAAGAGGTATCACTTCACACCTATCAGAATGGCTAAAATAAAAAACACAAGAAACAACATGTGTTGGTAAGGATGGGGAGAAAAAAGAGAACCTTTATGAACTGGTGGTGGGAAGACAAGCCAGTGCAGCCACCGTGGAAAACAGGATCGACATTCCTCAGAAAATCAAAAATAGAATTACCATATGTTCCCATAATTCCATTACTGGGTATTTACTCAAAGGAAACAAAAACACAAATTTGAAAAGATATATGTACCCCTATGTTTATTGCAGCATTATTTAGCCAAGGTATGGAAGCAAACCAAGTGTCCATCCACAGATAACTGGATAAAAAAGATGTAATATATATACAAAATAGAATATTACTCAGCTACAAAAAGAATGAAATCTTCCACTTGCAACAATATGGGATGGCTCTAGAGAGTATAATAAGTGAAATAAGACAGAGGAAGACAAATACCATATGATTTCATATGTGGTATTTAAGAAATAAAACTCATATGTGGAATTTAAGAAATAAAACAAACGGATAAAGAAAAAGATCTAAAAACAGACTCTTAAATAGAGAGAACAAGCTGGTGGTTGCCAGAAGGGAGGCGGGTGGGGGGATGGGTGAAATAGGTGTAGAGAGTTAAGAGTGCTTAGGATGAGCACTGAGTAATATATAGAATTCTTGAATCACTGTATTATACACCAGAAACTATTATAAGGTTGTAAGTTAATTATACTTGAATAAAAAAAGAGAGAGAGAACTTCTGTTATCTCTCAGTTTCTAATGTCTTACCATCCCGCCCAGGGCTTTAAGATTGTGTCAATTTCCTAAATGATTATGTCATTCATGATGCAGCCAAAGAAACCATTTCTGTGCAGCCATTTCTCCACTGCCACAAAACAAAGTTCCAAGTCCAGCATAAGACCTAAATTCTCAGAGTGGCATTTAAAGTTCTCAAGGATTTATCCCAAGCCACCTCTTCAAATACATTTATCTTTCCCATGCTCCAGGATTATTAATCTATATTGAGTTCGAATTGTGAAAACCCATAATAAACTTTATTAATAATTCCCCTAAGCAGAATCCAGACTTCTTGTTAATCCTCTGCCTTTCCCTTCATTTAAGAAACCACAATAGTTACAAAAGATATAGGAGAGGGCAAGAGGGGGCAACAGTATTTTTCCTATGAGTTCTCAGGGCCCTGTGACAGGGTTGTATTTTCCAAATATGGCTATGGTGGTTATTTCTGGTTTGACACGCTCTTCAGAGCCTTGCTTCTCCTCCTCCTAAGAGGCGATGTCTCTGTTTTCTCACCTTGAATTTGGGCAGGAGCTTGACAACCCTTCCACAGGCAAAATAGGACAGAAGTGATGCTATATGACTTGCAAAGCAAGGGCACAGAAGGGACATGTGGCCACATGTGGCTCTGTCTCTTAGGATGCTTGTCATTGAACTCTGCCACCATATTGTGATGAAGTCAAACAAGGTTTTTTGTGGGGAGATCACAGTCAGAAGCACAGCTGGAGAGGAACTCTCCAGCCAACAGCCAGTGTTAACTGCGTAGTATGCAAGAGAATGAGCCCTCTGATGATCCAGGCTTCTGCCTTCAAGCCTTCCGGCTGAGGCCTGACAGTATAGCGCAGAGGCAAGCTGACATCACTATGTTGTCAAAAACCTGACCCACGGAATTTGTGAACATAATAGCTATTTTTCTCCATGAGGTTTTAGAATAATTTGTTCTATGTCATAGTAAGTGGAATAGGCCCTTTGGGCAAATATGTAAATAAATAGTATGTTTAGGGGTTCTCTTCCCAGAATTCTGAGTTAGAAATGGTTGAAGAAACCAACCCATCCATTTCAGGATTATTTGCGCGATGCCTTCCCAGACTCCCAGTCTCCTTTATCACGGGACTTTAACTGGAATATGAAGTGATTCTTGGTGCCCAGACCTGTGTCTCAGCTGACAGACTCTCAGCCAGTGGCCTCTCAGGCTTTGCCGGCCATCTTGTCTGTGCACCCGGCCTGTCACATGGCTGCCAACATTGTATTATCAGATGGTTCTTTTTTCCTTTTGGGTACTCCCTAGGCCCCCATCAGTGTTTACAATGTTAGTTAATGCCATCCTCAGTTGTCTTTGGCAATTCAAAGCAGTGAAATTATTGTGTATGTTTTCCCTGGGAAATCACTTTCTGCTTTAGAATTTCTTCACATATCAATCTGTATTCAAAACCAATTTTTCACAGCATTGATGGAAAGGAGGTAAGATTATCACAAAGTATTCTGGGTAGAAAAGAAGTAGGAGATACTTCAATACTCTTTGCAACTCTCTCTCATCACCAGTCCCAAAACACTTCCTGCCTCCTCCCCCCACCCCCCACAAGCCTTTTTTTCATGTTGTTGCCTTTGCCTGGAAATCCCTCGAATTGTTATCTTTTTAGCTCAGTTAAACATGCCAACTCCTTTAAGCAGCCATGCATAGTGACAATTTTGTCCAACTTTTTGTTCACACAGAATTTTGTTTAAAATGCTTTTGACCTGTCCTCTTGTGGTTAAAATATTTGTATACAGGGGTTTGTACACCTACATCATGAGGTTCTTGTTAGTTTTTATTTCCTCCACACATTTAGCAAAGTGCCTTTCACCTAACAGATTCTCAATAATTCTCAAAATTATTGAGTTAATTTCTAAATTAAAAGGAATGGCAAAATATTAGAATAAGCTATATTATAATAGTGAAAAGCTTCAGAAACTTAAAACTGATAAGAGCCTCAACTTGAGTCTAGGGTGTGTGCATGTGTGTACATTTATACATTATACATTATATATATAATCTAAATATATGTCATATTATATATATGTACATGTGATATACATTGGTATTTTATTTCCTGTAGCATTTTTATAAATTATTGTTGTCACAATTTGGGTTTCCTTTTTTTTTTTTTAAGATTTTATTTATTTATTTGACAGAGAGACAGAGAGAGAGGGAACACAAGCAGGGGGAGTGGGAGAGGGAGAAGCAGGCTTCCCAATGAGCAGGGAGCCCAATGCGGGCCTTGATCCCAGGAAGCTGGGATCATGCCCCCAGCCGAAGGCAGCCACTTAACGACTGAGCCACCCAGGCACCCTTGGGTTTACTTTTTGTACATAAACTCAGATAAGACTCTGAAAGACTTACCTGAAAGAACTAAGAGATTTTAGTGATGGCAAACTATCATATATACCTAGTATTTTATCTGTATAGTTAGTGGAAGTGTACCCTAATTATCCAGTTCTGATTAAGAATTAATAAACCCTACAGTGACTGATGTGAAAATTTGAACATGAGAAGTGATAGAAAATATGAGGAGAAGAAATAAGGAAGAAATTTCATTGTTTAACATAGCTTTTACTTTAAGCTAAAAATGTGCTTGCATATTTCCATTTTAAAATATTTCCTCGATGGATTGAATAGCTTGAACTTTGGAAGTGAGATAAACTACATAAAATAATTGTTTAGATGACAAGTACCATGAATGAATTATTTCTTACTAATAATATGATATACTTCTTCCATTCAAAGATATTAATATTAATCCTTTCATTATGCAAGACTTTTTCCAGCTACAGCATTCCATTTAACATACCCATCTATTTCCATATGAACAGGGATCTGTGCTAATTTTACACTAATTCTTAAGATGAATAATTGAGATATTGGAAGGAATGCCTCAAAACTCTGAATCTTGTTTGGTGTTTGAAGTAACAAGTCCTGAGCATGAGCTAATCAAGAAAACTATACATAGGTCTTCATTAACATACTAAGAATCAGCCTACCAATGAAGAAATCACTGAACATTCACATTTAATGGTGTAAAATTCAATCACACTTAACTTAGCCTGAAAATATCAGTATCTTAATAATTCCTTGTATTTATATAGACTAGAACCTTTCCTGTGGAGAAAGCAAAGTTCTTTTGCATATCTTCTTTGATTAACCACATTTAAGAGAAGATGCCATTAGCCACACTTGACAAATATCAAAAAGGTGAAGTAACTCAGCCAAGGTCACACTACCAGAGAGAAATCTAAATCAGCTCTAGACGTCTTGGCTGCAATTAGCACTCTCCTGAAGCTAGAAATAAACAGGGCAAAATATATTTCTATACTTGGACACTTCCAAGATATGATAAGGTCTCGGCTGGTCTCACCAACCTCTGCCTCCCTCCCAGTGCTGTATGTGATGAATAAGGAAGTGGAAAAAGAGATGAAGGAGGCACCTGATAGGAGTTTTTGATTCTGGAAAAGGAATTAACTGGAAACTAGACATTTTTCTATGTGTGCAACTATTGTGAGCTGTGGCTTAGTCATAAACGTTTTATAGATGGTTCAAAGGTTGCTGTGACATGATCCTTCAGGCACAAAGCACCCATAGCAACATGGACTCCTTTGGAAATGCTAAAGGAAAAAGCCTGCCATGGAGGTGGTTCTGGGGAGCCCCAGGTGCTGGGTAATAATAGAATGGGTAGGAGAAGAAATCTGAAAGGTTGGTCACATTGACAGAGTTGTTTTAGGCTCTTGACATCACCCTAATTTTTCCTTGGATCTAATTTTGAGGTTTGGTTGGTAATTGTATCTAGGTAGAAAGTGCCAGATAACAAAGAAAGAAAGATATAAAAGGAAAAAAAAAATAGAGAAGGGAAGTATGGACTAGAAGTTAGGGTTGATACTAATTCTGGATCAGAAGATAAAAGCACATCTGCCCTCATTCCTTTTTTTTATTATTATTTGTTTATTTTCAGCGTAACAGTACTCATTGTTTTTGCAC
Source organism: Meles meles (assembly GCF_922984935.1). Taxonomy (NCBI): domain Eukaryota; kingdom Metazoa; phylum Chordata; class Mammalia; order Carnivora; family Mustelidae; genus Meles; species Meles meles. Next base: position 32,873,786 of record NC_060070.1, read on the forward strand.
CACACCCAGTGCTCCATGCAGTACGTGCCCTCCCTATTACCCACCACCTGGTTCCTCAACCTCCCATCCCCCCGCCCCTTCAAAACCCTCTGGTTTTTCAGAGTCCATAGTCTCTCATGGTTCATCTCCCCTTCCAGATTCCCTCAACTCCCTTCTCCTCTCCATCTCCCCATGTCCTCCGTGTTCTTTGTTATGCTCCACAAATAAGTGAGACCATATGATACGTGACTCTCTCTGCTTGACTTATTTCGCTCAGCATAATCTCTTCCAGTCCCGTCCATGTTGCTAGAAAAGTTGGGTATTCATCCTTTCTGATGGAGGCATAATACTCCATCGTGTATATGTACCACATCTTCCTTATTCATTTGTCCATTGAAGGGCATCTTGGTTTTTTCCACAGTTTGGCACTGTCCGTGGCCATTGCTGCAATAAACATTGGAATACAGATGGCCCTTCTTTTCACTACATCTGTATCTTTGGGGTAAATACCCAGCTCTGCACTCATTCCTGTCTCATGTCCTATGACACTGGAAGTGAAACCCATTTGCTATCTGGGACTAGATGTTCTTTAGAAATCCTTGTAGTTATATCATTGTCTTCTCCTGCTTAAGTAAAGAGCTTTAAAAAAGTATAGAATGATAAAATTTATTTTCCACATGCTGTATTCTGTTAATTGCCCTCCCTGAATGCATAGAAGTGTGGATTTTTTTCTTAAGAGATAACTTAAGGGAAATTAAGTCCTACAAAGTCATCTCAACAGTAATAGGTAAAAGGGCAAGATGTCCTCTATTTAGATATGTCGACAGCAAAGCTCACAGAGAACGTGAACTGACTGATTCAACACGTTTCCAGAAGAGGAAGGTATATTAGAGTCCCGAAGAAAACAAGGCTGAGAAAACTTTGCCATAAATCAGCAATTACTGGTAGTTAGTCAATATCACAGGTTTGATAAAGTGCCAGAGCCCACTAATGGTATGAGAACATTAAGTCTTTGGTCACAAAGTCATAGCAAGACCTTGCTCAGATTTACTCTGGAGCTGTCTGGGCTTGGAGCTGTTGCTGTGAATAACAAATCTGATGTTTTTCTTATGCCCTCATTTCCCTGCTGCACTTGAGCTGGGTGAAAACAAAGCCAGAATGGAGCAGAACAGCAGCTGGAGACATGACACCATGGTGTCACTGGTGGAGAATTTTGACGTACAGAAAGTGAAATTGGTCAAGCTCATGCAGTGTTGGCATATTCCAGAATTTTATCCCCCAAACTGTTCTACTATTGGCTGCTGGCTTTCTCAATTACCTTGCAAGATGGGTTTGCCACAGTCTCCTGAGACTTAAGAGATGCCCACTTAGGCCAACACTTCATAGATTTTTCTCTTGTACCTGTCCTATCAGTAAAACAGAAAGGGAGTATGCATTATTTATCCTTGTTCTCAAGGAAATCTAAAACCATCTAAAGGAGTCAACACAAACGTTCAACAAGATTCTATCCATTTACTTTATTTGAGTCACCATTGAAGTTGAGGTATTGCTTTGTAACATTAGTACCTGCTCATGGTAAGCCCTCACAGTTGAGATACAGTACTCTGCAGGGAAATGGCCTAGAGCTTTCTACCGGAAGTGGATCACAGAGTTCAGCAGCATCTGGATCATCTCGGAGCTTGTGATTAGTTCAGAACTCGGGCTCCAGCCATAATGAGAATTACATTTTAACACGATTCCCAGAAGATTCATATGCCCATTAAAGCTTTTGTTTTTTTTTAAATTGGATAAATTGGACATGTAACATTGTGTGAGTTTAAGGTGCACAATGTGTTGCTTTGGCTCATTTATGTATTGTAATATGATGGCCAATGTAGCAATATTTATCCCATTATATAATTATGGTATAACATTATTATCTATATTCATGATACTGTGATTAGATCTCTATGGTTTATTTACTACCTGTTTCAAGTTTGTACCCTTGAACACCAGCATTTGAATCATCCCCACTCCATTCCTTGGTAACCAATATTTGATTTTTTTTTCCCCTACAGGTTTAACTTTTTAAAAATTCCATATATAAGTGAGATTATACAGTACTTGTTTTTCCCTGTTTGACTCATCTCACTAAGCATAATGCGCTTGAGGCCATTTCATGTTGTCACAAATGAAAAAATATCTTCCTTTCTCATGGCTGGGAAATATTCCATTGCACATTAAAGTTTTAGAAGTATTGGCCTATAGAACTTCTACCATTTTTACCTAAATTGTATTTGTCAGGTATTCCTTATAAAAGAATGCCTGTTTGAATTCCGTCTATAGTTGGAGGCACAGACAAAATTGGAAGAAGAAAAAACACCAAGCACAATTTGTATGTGAACTCCAACTCTCAGTCTAAATTAACATCAGTTATTAGTGGAAGAATAAAATACTAATATTGCCCATAGAAATATTAAGGTGGCTCCTTCCGACTTCAAAATATGACCTTCAAAGAAAGTAGATCATAGACTCATCTGAATCTCAAACACTCGTGTTTGTTCTCTGAAGAGGTACTTCTGAGTGATTGAATTAAACTTGTTTTCCAGCTGCACTAAAGGTTATGGAAAAATATTCACTATTAGGGAAATAGGACATACAAATATGAAATTAGCTCAAGACATCTCATCCTATAAGCTAGTCCAATGATATATGAATAGCAATCTACTTAGTAAATAGTAAATAAAGTGCCCAGTTCCATAAAAGATCGATCCCAACTGACCATCGTTAAATCTTGTCTGGCCCATCTCCAAGTTGTTTGTGCTGTCTTGGCAGCCAGAGGCGTTCCCAGGGGGCAGGAGGCCAGGAGGCGGGCGGAAGCAGGAACGCTGCCAGCAGGCCATCCTGGCTTCTCACCCTCCTCTCTTAGTGACTTGCTCTATGAGTCATTTGATTTGGAAGAAAAGACCCCTACTCGAAAGCAATCAAATCTCTTGCCATTAAAGGCTGAAATGATAAGCAAGGGAAAAAGTAGCTAGAGAAGAGTATGTAATAGAGAGCTTTATCTTCAGTAACATTCTAGAACGTATTGAAGAAAAGTCAATTTCTTCTCAAAATTTTGGGAACTTTCTACCAATTTATAATGTGGGGGTTGGGGGAGGCAAGTCATTAGTAAATTTATTTTCTATGTTTCTTTTTTAAATGACTTTGAAATAGAGGAATTTTTCCCAGTAAGAGACTGAGGAATAGAACCAAGAAACCCCAAACAGTTGGAGTATCTCAAAGAATTATATATATATATATATATATATATATATATATATATATATATATGATTTATTTATTTGAGAGAGAGAGAGAGAGCATGAGCAGGGGTGGGGGGCTGGCAGAGGGAGAGTAGACTCCCCACTGAGAAGGGAGCCCATTTAACCAACTGAGCCTCAGGTACTCCTCAAGCTGTACTTTTAGGGAGCTTTCTGCCAGATTACCATTGCTCTTTTACATAACACCCATGAGAGATGCAGAAATGCTGGATGAAAGAAGTGCATCAGCAAAGGGTGTTGGGTTTGGGGACGCTTTACAATCAAGTTTCAGCAATTGTAAAGATTTCATTTTAAATTTTACTTAATATATAATTCTTGAGTCATTTGTATTTACTATATACATTTGATTACTCATATTAACTAGATTGGGAACATATTTAGGGCTCAATAACAAAAATAGGATGCACTTGTTTGTATTCCAAAGGATTTGGGCTACCTGGAAAATGGTATTTTCATTTTTTGTTTTAAATACACAGATTATATTACAGTGGGGAAGGGACATTCACCGTTGTGTAAGGGCACAAATAAACAGGTGAATGATGAGTGTTTATCTGGATGAGCCAGTCCCCTCGAATCTTCCACTAAGGACTGAATTATATGGAACATTAATATGGAAACTCTCAGGTATTTGTTTTACCTGTATTGACAGAAAACCTTTGCTTTTTTTCTATTGATTGCCATGTCACTCTGTGAATAGACCACAGGGTTCTGTCTAACACACATACTCAAGAACTCTTTCAAAAGCATCTTCACTTAAAAAAAGAAAAAGTAAGAAGAAAAGAGATTGTAGCCACAATTGGCTTTACATGAGACCCTGCCCATGAGCGTCATTTCTGTGGCTGTGTTTTCCATCCTCCTAAGAGCATAGGCAGGAAGTTACTTCAGGAAGAGGTCTGTTTTGTCCTTTGTATCTAGGTGGTCGTTCTCCACATTATTTTCAACCACCAACAATGTGTGTGTATATGTGTGGGTTTTTTTTTTTTTTTTAAGATTTATCCATTTATTTGAGAGAAAAAGAGAGAGGGAGAGAGAGAGAGTGAGGATAGCAAGCAGGGGGAGGGCCAGAGAGAGAGGGAGAGAGAGAGAGAGAGAAGCAGTCTCCCCGCCAAGCAGGGCATCCAACTCAGGTCTGGATCCCAGGACCCTTGGTTAATGACCTGAGTCAAGGACGCTTAATTGACTGAGCCACCAGGCGCCAAACACTGGCAATGTTTTATTTATTTTATTTATTTATTTTTAAATATTTTATTTACTTATGTGACAGACAGAGATCACAAGTAGGCAGAGAGGTAGGCAGAGAGAGAGGGGGAAGCAGGCTCCCTGCTGAGCAGAGAGCCCAATGTGGGGCAATCCCAGGACCCTGAGATCATGACCTGAGCGGAAGGCAGAGGCTTAACCCGCTGAGTCACCCAGGTGCCCCCACAGGCAATGTTTTATTAATGCTTAGTTATGATCCAAGCTACAGGAAAAGGAATAAGTAAATGATCCAAGCTATAGGAAGAGGAATAATACAAGACAAAACAGCACAGACAGTGTGAGTTTGAAAAGTTTTTATTTTTAAATATATGTTAAAAGTACTTTTTTTTTTCCATTTTATTTATTTTTTCAGCGTAACAGTATTCATTGTTTTTGCACAACACCCAGTGCTCCATGCAAAACGTGCCCTCATTACCCACCACCTGTTCCCCCAACCTCCCACCCCTGACCCTTCAAAACCCTCAGGTTGTTTTTCAGAGTCCATAGTCTCTTATGGTTCGCCTCCCCTTCCAAATTTTTTTTTTTAATAAACATATAATGTATTTTTATCCCCAGGGGTACAGGTCTGTGAATCGCCAGGTTTACACACTTCACAGCACTCACGATAGCACTTACCCTCCCCAATGTCCATAACCCCCTCCCCCTCTCCCAATCCCACCTCCCCCCAGCAACCCCCAGTTTGTTTTGTGAGATTAAGAGTCATTTATGGTTTGTCTCCCTCCCAATCCCATCTTGTTTCATTTATACTTCTCCTATCCCCCTAAACCCCCATGTTGCTTCTCCATGAAAGTATTTCAAGATACCCTTTCTAGGCCTGTGTAAATTCAGTCGAAAATTTTATCAGATTATTTTAAACCAACTTGCTGATTTGTAGTTAGTGTTCACTTATCATAATAGACTATAACATAATAGAAGTTCATTGAAACTGCAAGTTGGGAGACTTAATTCAAGTCCTGGTTTGCCAGCAACTTGCCCTAAGTCTTTGGAAAAATTACCCAGTCTTTCCAGGCTTTTCTCTCCTCTGGTGACAATTGAAAGGAATAGACTAGAATAAATGTGAAAGTTCTATTCTGACAGTTTGTGCTGGAGAGATTCAATTTCTTATCTTTCACATGTTTTAATAAATATTAATAATATTCATACATTTGCATACTACTTTATAGCTCACAAAGTGCTTTCACATATATGATCTCTTTTAAATCCCTCCAGTGCCTATGAGTTAGGCACATTTCACAGAAGGGAGAACAAGCTCAGAGAAGTTGTAACTTATCCAAGATCACAGAGTTACTTACATAGCAGAGCTGGATAGACAGGTCTTCCTACTCCCAAGTTCAATTTTCTTCTACTGTATTCAGGGTACTTCAAGGTTATGGTAATAGGACTAGCTACGTTTCTGTTAAATCAGAAAGTAATGTGGTATTTTTTAAAAAAGAACCCTCTGGATGTAAAGCCAGAGAACCAGGTGTCATTGAGAGTCTGACAGTATGATTTGGAGAAGTCAATGTCTGAGCCTTAGCTTCTCCATCAGTAATACAGGCGTTGGGATTACATGACTTTGGGGTGGACTTTTGGCTTAAAAAGTTTATTTTTGTTGGGGCGCCTGGGTGGCTCAGTGGGTTAAAGCCTCTGCCTTCAGCTCAGGTCATGATCCCAGTGTCCTGGGATCGAGCCCCGCATCAGGCTCTCTGCTTGGCAGGGAGCCTGCTTCCTCCTCTCTCTCTCTCTCTGCCTGCCTCTCTCCCTACTTGTGATCTCTATCTGTCAAATAAATAAATAAAATCTTTAAAATAAATAAAATAAAATTATCCTCCTCTTTGTGTCTTCCACCTTCTTAAAAAAAAGTTTATTTTTGTTTCATAGGGCTGTGACTGTTTCTAGGTGAATATCGTGGTAGATTAATATTAAAACAAAACGTGTTATAGACTCTAAGAGGTTCAAAAAAGTGCACCAAGAGATCACTCCTATTGGTTATTATTCATGTTCTTTGGCCACTGGCATATTAGAAACCTTGGACGAATATTATTGATGGTTAGCCACTTTTCAACAAACTAGTTAACTTAAGATTTCACAATGAGGTAAATTATTTTGGCTGAGTTATGCAGAAAATGTACAGAGTTGCAATCTCTGAGAGCTCTTGACTTGACAGAAGACTTTACTTGGTAACCAATGATAGGAAACCTAAGGGAGTCATGGTGAGGACATTTTTGGTCCTCTCTGCCGTGTGAGGAGCATACGTTATCTCTGCCCCAATATAGTGTCTTATTGTCATGCATATGCCTGAAAGTTTATAACTGGTACACATTTCATTTTAAGATAAAGACAAATCACTAGAAAACAGTGGAGGGTATAATGGTGAGTGTTTTAAGAGTTAGAGACAAAGAAGAGTTTTGAACCTGCTCCTTCTTTGTCCGCCTCCCCATCTGAGTAGAACATTGTAACTTTTGAAGCGAACATAGAATGGATCATAACCAGCTTGCTGAGCTGGTTCTTTATGCACAATTAAGCTTTGTTGGGACTTTCTTTATTTGTAATAGCGCTGTTACAGCGTGGGATGCTATTCAGTTCCAAACAACATTCCATTTAATAACTAGGCATTAGTTCATCCATTAAATCAGCACCATCACTAACTGATAAGTATCGCCCTTTTTCCTTGGCCCCACTTGGCTCTTCTGCTCAGTAAATGAAGCACGGCAGTGTTATGACACTTTAGATGAGAAGGATGGAGGGAGGATAGATTGGGCAATGATAACCAAAATTCCGTCTGGTCACAGAAATGGAACTTTGCCCTAGTCTTTCCCTTTCGTTAAATATAAACTTACATACTTCCAAGAAGCACTTTAAGTGCCTTTAAAAAAAAAAAACCAAAACTAAACCAAAACACTAAACAAAATAAATAATAGCACCAAATGCTATATCTCAACTACTATATATCTATTCACCAAGGAGATGAAAATGTATGGGTGGGCATTCAAAAGGTATGCAACAAAACATATGAATAAGAATGTTCATAACAGCATTGTTTACAATAATCAAAACAAAAAACAGGTCAGTGTCCATCAGGAGTAGAATAAATAAGTTACAGTATATTTATTTATACATTAGAGACTCGAGAAACTAACACTATACTCAACAGCATGAACAGCTCTCACAGACCTAATGTTAAGAGAAAGAAGCCAGACTGAAATGTATGAATCCAACTACGTAAAAGCAAGAATCACTCTGGTATTAGAAGTCAGAGAAATGGTTACCTTTGGGGAGGAGTGAAAGATAGAGTTTTAAGAAAACAAGAGTGGGGCTTCTGAGGGCTAGTAATTATCTATGTTTTGATCTGAATGGTGAGTACATGGGTGTGTTTACTTTTCATCAAACTCTACATTCATATTTTGTGTCCTTTTCTGACTATATTAAACCTTAAGGAAAAATTCATTTCAAAATTATTTATTTCTGGGCTCTCTATTCTGTTCCACTGATCTATGTGTCTGTTTTTGTGCCAGTACCATGCTGTCTTGATGATGACAGCTTTGTAATAGAGCTTGAAGTCCGGAATTGTGATGCCACCAACTTTGGCTTTCTTTTTCAATATTCCTTTGGCTATTCGAGGTCTTTTCTGGTTCCATATAAATTTTAGGATTATTTGTTCCATTTCTTTGAAAAAAATGGATGGTATTTTGATAGGGATTGCATTAAATGTGTAGATTGCTTTAGGTAGCATAGACATTTTCACAATATTTATTCTTCCAATCCAGGAGCATGGAACATTTTTCCATTTTTTTGTGTCTTCCTCAATTTCTTTCATGAGTACTTTATAATTTTCTGTGTATAGATTCTTAGTCTCTTTGGTTAGGTTTATTCCTAGGTATCTTATAGTTTTGGGTACAATTGTAAATGGGATTGACTCCTTAATTTCTCTTTCTTCAGTCTTGTTGTTGGTGTACAGAAATGCAACTGATTTCTGTGCATTGATTTTATATCCTGACACTTTACTGAATTCCTGGACAAGTTCTAGCAGTTTTGGAGTGGAGTCTTTTGGGTTTTCCACATATAGTATCATATCATCTGCGAAGAGTGATAGTTTGACTTCTTCTTTACCAATTTGGATGCCTTTAATTTCTTTTTGTTGTCTGATTGCTGAGGCTAGGACTTCTAGTACTATGTTGAATAGCAGTGGTGATAATGGACATCCCTGCCGTGTTCCTGACCTTAACGGAAAAGCTTTCAGTTTTTCTCCATTGAGAATGATATTTGCGGTGGGTTTTTCATAGATGGCTTTGATAATATTGAGGTATGTGCCCTCTATCCCCACACTTTGAAGAGTTTTGATCAGGAAGGGATGCTATACTTTGTCAAATGCTTTTTCAGCATCTATTGAGAGTATCATATGGTTCTTGTTCTTTCTTTTATTAATGTGTTCTATCACATTGATTGATGTGCATGTCCAATGGAAAAAAGACAGCCTCTTCAATAAATGGTGCTGGGAAAATTGGACAGCCACATGCAGAAAAATGAAATTGGACCACTTCCTTACACCACACACGAAAATAGACTCCAAATGGATGAAGGACCTCAATGTGAGAAAGGAATCCATCAAAATCCTTGAGGAGAATGCAGGCAGCAACCTCTTCGACCTCAGCCATATCAACATCTTCCTAGGAACAACGGCAAAGGCAAGGGAAGCAAGGGCAAAAATGAACTATTGGGATTTCATCAAGATCAAAAGCTTTTGCACAGCAAAGGAAACAGTTAACAAAACCAAAAGACAACTGACAGAATGGGAGAAGATATTTGCAAACGACATATCAGATAAAGGGCTAGTATCCAAAATCTATAAGGAACTTAGCAAACTCAACACCCAAAGAACAAACAATCCAATCAAGAAATGGGCAGAGGACATGAACAGACATTTCTGCAAAGAAGACATTCAGATGGCCAACAGACACATGAAAAAGTGCTCCACGTCACTCGGCATCAGGGAAATACAAATCAAAACCACAATGAGATATCACCTCACACCAGTCAGAATGGCTAAAATTAACAAGTCAGGAAATGACAGATGCTGGCGAGGATGCGGAGAAAGGGGAACCCTCCTCCACTGTTGGTGGGAATGCAAGCTGGTGCAACCACTCTGGAAAACAGCATGGAGTTCCTCAAAATGTTGAAAATAGAACTACCCTATGACCCAGCAATTGCACTACTGGGTATTTACCCTAAAGATACAAACATAGTGATCCGAAGGGGCACGTGTACCCGAATGTTTATAGCAGCAATGTCTACAATAGCCAAACTATGGAAAGAACCTAGATGTCCATCAACAGATGAATGGATAAAGAAGAGGTGGTATATATACACAATGGAATACTATGCAGCCATCAAAAGAAATGAAATCATGCCATTTGCGACGACGTGGATGGAACTAGAGTGTATCATGCTTAGTGAAATAAGTCAATCGGAGAAAGACAACTATCATATGATCTCCCTGATATGAGGACATGGAGAAGCAACATTGGGGGGGTAGGGGGATAGTAGAAGAATAAATGAAACAAGATGGGATTGGGAGGGAGACAAACCATAAACGACTCTTAATCTCACAAAACAAACTGGGGGTTGCTGGGGGGAGGTGGGATTGGGAGAGGGGGAGGGGGCTATGGACATTGGGGAGGGTAAGTGCTATCGTGAGTGCTGTGAAGTGTGTAAACCTGGCGATTCACAGACCTGTACCCCTGGGGATAAAAATACATTATATGTTTATTAAAAAAAAAAAATTTGGAAGGGGAGGCGAACCATAAGAGACTATGGACTCTGAAAAACAACCTGAGGGTTTTGAAGGGTCAGGGGTGGGAGGTTGGGGGAACAGGTGGTGGGTAATGGGGAGGGCACGTTTTGCATGGAGCACTGGGTGTTGTGCAAAAAGAATGAATACTGTTATGCTGAAAAAATAAATAAAATGGAAAAAAATTATTTATTTCAAAAATTAGAAATGAGATTTTTTTTTCTTAGTTAGACTGGGTCTCAGTGCCCTAAAGGCATCAACTCATAAAAGCAGGCAATCATAAAAGCAGGTTTTATTTACTCATTAATAAATTAATTTAGTTGTAATTCACTTTTGATTTTAGAGTAGACTTGGGATTTGCAGAAAAGATACAGTAGTGGTACAGAAGGTTCTATATACCACTCATCCATTTGCCCCTTATTTGTTAATATCATATATTGTAATAGACACAACATTAGTATATCACTGCTAACTAAATTCCATTCCTATTTAACTAGTTTTCCCACTAACATCCACTTCACATTTGAGGATCCCATTCAAAATACCATGTTACATTTAGTGGTCCTAACACCCAAGTTCCCATCAGGTCTGTGACAATTTCTCAATTTTTCTTTGTTTATTTGTTTTGTTATATTTTTTTCCATTAGCTAGACAGTTTGTTCAGGTATTTAGTAGGTTTTTCTGGGTTTTCTAATGTTTCCTCAAGGTCAGACTGGGTTTATGGGTTTTGAGAAAGAAAATTACGGAGATGAAGTGTCTTTGTCATCACACCATATCAGGGTGCACGCTGTCAACTTGGTTTATCACTGATGGTGTTACCTTTCATCTGGCCAGTGTAGTGTTTATTGTGTTTATCACAATAAAGTTACTTTTTCCTCCTTTCCACATTCTTTGGAAGCAACTCACTAAGGTGCTCACACTCAAGGGAAATTGAGGATTAAGCTTCAAGTCCTTTTTAAAATGTCCAGTTTTGGGGACTCCTGGGTGGCTCAGTCGGTCAAGCATCTGTCTTCGGTTTGGGTCATGATCCCAGGATCCTGGGATAGAGCCCTGGATCAGGCTCCCTGCTCAGTCGGGAGCCTGCTTCTCCCTCTCCCTCTGGCCCTTACCCCTCCACTTGTGCACGCTTTCTCTCTCTCTCTCTCTGTCTCTCAAATTATTAATCTTAAAAAGAATCTTAAAAAAAAAACAACCAACAACCGAACTGCTTTAAAATGTCCAGTTTTGCATGCAATTTAAGCTGCACCTTACATTCTTTTTATAAGTATCTAGTTTTGCATACAATTTTTATTGCACATCATGTATCAGTTCAGTTCATATATATAATTTATAAATATTTTTATTATTTTGCCTCTTTAGGGGCAACTAGATAACAAGTAATGTGTTAACGTCTCTTCATTATTCAATGTTTTTCCATTTCATTAGAAATCTTGTAATAAGATCAGTATAATGCAAACTTTAAAAAGTTGATATTGTAGGGGCGCCTGGGTGGCTCAGTGGGTTAAAGCCTCTGCCTTCAGCTCAGGTCATGATCCCAGGGTCCTGGGATCGAGCCCCACGTCGGGCTCTCTGCTCCGCGGGGAGCCTGCTTCCTCCTCTCTCTCTGCCTGCCTCTCTGCCTAGTTGTGATTTCTCTCTGTCAAATAAATAAAATATTTAAAAAAAAAAGTTGATATTGTATCTACTGAAAATAAATAAAAGTAACCGAGTAAGGGAGACGTGAGAGCATCTGTTTCATGAGAGATCATGGTCACGGTTTCCACACGTAAGGGAAATGAGTTTGCAGGACAGCTTCGTATCTGGAGCAGAAGACGTTTGCAAACTCGGTGAAACGCCCTAGACCCTCTAGACCTCTAGAGGTGAAACGCCTCTAGAGCACCCTATAATTTATTTTCCACTTTTGCTCTGAAGTCCTTATCACCCATAATCCCTATGCATTACCTGACCCACTAACTCTGGACAGCAAAAGCCCTAGCAGGACTACACTACAGATGGCAGGCTGGTGCGAGGAACAGATTACTCCCGCAGTGGATTTCAACCACTGCCCGCTGGGTAGTAACTGGGCAATTTGTAGGGCACGACTGGGGCAGGGAAGTCAGTAGTAAGATCCTCCCCTCGGCCTAGGAGAGGGCGGTCCAGACGCCGCGCGGGGCTCCAGCGGGAGCGGCGCTCCGCCTCCCCTCTGGCCCCGCCCCTCCCCTGGCTCGGCCCCGCCCCTCCTCGCGGTCTTTGCGTGTTCCTTCCGGGTCGCGCTGGGCGGGCCTCGCCGCCGGCACGCCGCAGCGCGGGACTCTGGGAGCCGCCCCCGCGCCGGCGTCTCCAGGTGCCGCCTGGGTCGGTGGTGAACCCTACGGCGTGCACCTCTCCCGGACCCTGCAGGGTACGGCCCTTCCTTTACTTTTTCCTCCTGCGGGTCTCCGTCTTCCTCCTTCAGCGCTGGGGCGGGGCCGGGCCAGGGCGGAGCGCCGTGCTTGGGGAGCCTGGGCGCGGGGCAGAGGTTCCCCACCGGTCGCCCCTCCCCCGAAGCCCGCGCCGCGCTTTCGGAGCTTGCTGGGCACCTGTGAGCGGCTTACGTGCCTTGGGTGCTGCTTGTCTGCCCCACTCTGCACGGCGTGAAGCGTTGTCCCGGCGTCCACCCTGCCCAGGGTTGTTTACATCGCGCTGTCAGTCGGCCCTGCTGACCCTGCAGTCCCGTGTCGGCCACCTGCCTGCCTGTGTACTTGTTGCTCCTGTCCGTGTTGCCTTGGTTTCCCCTGGCATCGTTGGTGTTTAACTAACCAGGCCCATGTCTTCAGGACCGCAACAGGATACCGGCAGCAACCTTGCTTCTATGTTTAAGGGTGTCCTTAGAGTGTAGTGTTGATGGTGACCATCCCCTTGGCCTCCTTGTCAACATGCTTACAGTGGGAGTGGTTTTGGATTGCCTTGATGGTTCCCAAATGCTTATTGCCACATAGCCTCGGGATGCAGTCACTAATTGAAATATACGAATAAATAGAAAGTCGAGGTGATATGAACCCGTGGTCAGGTGGTGGCGTTGACCAGATACCGTGTTTGGCGTTTTTCCCTGGAAAATTCAACACCATGTGTGGTGATCTTGTTTGTTCCAATCCGTTTGAGGACACAAGCTGCCTTTACTGCTTCCTGGCGTGCAGTCCTTGGTGTCAGGCACATTTTATCCTTAAAAAGCTCTCTTGATGCCTCTGTAGTTCTGTACTATATATTATACCTGTTGGTTACGTAAAGGGAGGTTTTCTTAATACATCAACTATCCAACAGTTCTTTATTCGATACTCAGTTACTGGGGGAAAGAGCACACTTGTCTTCCTGGTGGCAACGTGCATCACTCTGTGGTAGACACTCTCTAATTGCTCATTGAATTGGATTCTTTTCATATCTCTTTTGAGTATCAACTTTTTAGACTGTCTCAAATTTTGGCTTTTCTGAATCCTGCAATATCCTGCGCTTTTATTCTGTTACTTACTTGAAAATCAGAGAGGTCATCTCTGTGTAAAATGGTTAATTTCTTCTTTATAATGCTGTGATCGAGTAATGCAGTTATAGTACTGTGTACGTGGCATTTTAAAATATTGTTAACTACTGCCTCATCATCATGATTTTCCTGTGATCAACATTCTGTCTTAACTTTGTGTAGCTAACTCTGATGTCCTCTCAGACTTTTTACCACATGAACTATAATATATATCCACCTGTTTTCTTTTAGTGCTTTTAATGATCTTAGTCTTCGTGCAAAAGTCTTTAACCTACCTCAAGTATATTTTAGTGTGAGAAATGAAGTAAGGTGGTTTCCCCCACCCAAGCCATCATCATTTGTTGGATTCTGTTTTTCCCTACCGATAACAAATACTTTCTTTATCCAAGGTCCTGATTCTTGTGTATTGTAAGGACATTTTCTGAACTGCTTGTCAGTGATCTCTGGCTTCTTGTGCTGATACCATGGTGCTTTTCTTACTCTAGCTTTATAATGTGTTGACTGTCTAGTGATTCAAACAGTGTCTGGTATGTCATAGACCACTAAACCCCACTTAATGGGGTTAAATTGATTTCCTTACCCCCCCTCCTATTTTTTTATTTATTTTAAAAGATTTTATTTATTTATTTATTTATTTGGAGAGAATGTGAGCAATGGGGAGGGGCAGAGGGAGGAGGAGAGAGAAGGTTCAAGTAGACTCTGCAGTGAGCACAGAGCTGAACCTACAGAGCAGGGCCTCTGTCCCCAAACCCTGAGATCATGACCTGAGCCAAAATCAAGAGTAGAATGCTCAACCGACTAAGCCACCCAGGTGTCCTTACCACTTGTCTCCTCCCACCCCTTTAAAGTTTCTTGTCTATTCTTGAAATTATTCTTTTTTCTAGCTAACCTATTTCATGGTGCGTTGATTCATTAACCATTGCTAAATGAATCCCTTCTCTTGGTACGTCAGAACCTGCCATGTAGAGTTGCTCCTCAGAGTTGTACACAGAAAAGCAGCTGTTCAAAATCTGCATGCCCTTTAACTTTGGATTGTGTTATTAGTAAGTGTAGTGTGTTTTTCCTCAGCTATGACTCAGGACTTTCTGTACCTGGTTTCGGTAGCTCTGAGGGATAAGTGCCCATAGAGGTGACACCCAGGACAGCCCCTTGTCCATTTCTACTTTACCATTGCAACTGGATGTCTTAAATGTAATGAATTTTCAAGTGCTGCCATAATAGATGCTTAGAAACTTTATTAGATTATAAAATAAATACATACATTCTTCAAAAAAAAGGTCAAGTAATACAGAAATAGCCAAAGGAGAAAACGAAAGTGTTGTGTGCCCACCTGGTCTATAACCCCATTTCCCAGAGATCATCATTAATCATTTGTTCTTCCAGACACTAAAAATACATGTGTATCATTGTACATCAGTGTATATTTGTTTCATAAATGGCAGTGTACTATATAGAATTTTCTATAACTTCCAGTTAGTAATAATTGATGAACATCTTTCTGTGACAGCGCATGTAATATTATCTTTTGAAAGTCTTTCTGGTATTTGAGTGAGAAATAACCTAAAATTTATTTAACTGATTCCATGTTGATATTTAAGCTGTTTCAGATTTATTTCTATTGCAGAATAGAAATTTAAGCTATTTCAAATTTATTTCTGTTACAGAATAGAAATTTATTTGTTATTCATTTTATATGTGTATATTAGGACATTTGTTTATTTCCTTGGTGTAAATGCTTAGACAAACAATTGCTAGGTCAAAGGCTACCTACATTTTAAATTATGTTAGATTGTGCCATATTGCTCTTGAAAAGGTGTTGGAAGAGTCAATTTATACACTGTAAGAATGCTGCTACTGCCATATCATTGCCATGGATTGTCACAGATCTTGAGATTTTACCCTACTTGCAAGCCAACAGTTTCATGTATACTGGCAAAAGACATGAGACTCCAGGGCCAGAGACAAAGCACAGCAACAACAATAGCCAGAGTATCATCATTTTCTTGTGCTGCTTCCTTGAACCCCACTTTCTGCCGGGTGATGTGGTAAGCATGAGATGACTCAAGCACACACAGTAGATTACATTACAGGACAGGAACCCTGAGTTTACGGAACCTGAATCTTCCATAATGGGCTGCAAATAAACTCACCTAAACTTTGTCCTTGGGAGAGGCATTATATTTATTATGCTGGATAATAAACAAACCTGCTCTCCCCTCCAAAGGGAAACCTCACTTTATCTACCATGGATGTTTGCTAAATATAGACCTCCTTGAAAAGATAGTCTGGAACAAAGGCTATCAGTGCCCCACTTATAAGACATGCAGAAACATGAGAGACCTGTGAAGAATTGTATCAAGGTGATAGTCATTTTTTACATTTTTGCAATTTCATGGATGAAGAATGCTGGTTTTTTTTTTTTTTTACTGTTTTAATTTTGCATCTTCTTTGTTTATTGATGGAGTTAAATATCTGTAAATTAAGGTCATTTGCATCTTTTCTAACTTACATGTTCATCATCTACTTAGTTTTCTGCTGAAGTGTTTCTCTTTGTCTTATTGGTTTGTAATAGCTCTTTACATGTAGTGGCTACTAGTGACTTGGCACACCATTTGATAGTATATTTTTTTCTTAGTCCATTCCTTTAATGCTTTTTCTGGGAACTTTTGCTTTATAGAAATTTTTATAGCACTTATGTTATCAGTTCTATTATTCTCTGCCTTTATGAATGCTAAGTTTCTACCCCAAGATTATTAAAATACTTTGTACAAATTCCCCTAATTGGATATTTTGTATTGTAAATTTAGATGAAGAACGGTTGCTATGATAATATTCCAAATTTATTTTTCTAAATATCTGAACATTTTTCTAAAACATTTTTTAAATTTTTAAAATAGTTTTTAATTTTTTAATTAACATATAATGTATTATCAGCCCCAGGGGTACAGGTCTGCGAATTGCCAGGTTTACACACTTCACAGCACTCACCATAGCACCTACCTTCCCCAGTGTCCATAACCCAACCACCCTCTTCCTAACCCCCTCCTCTCGGCAACCCTCAGTTTGTTTTGTGAGATTAAGAGTTTGTCTCCCTCCTGATCCCATCTTGTTTCATTTATTCCTTTCCTACCCCCAAATCCTCCACGTTGCCTCTCAACTTCCTCATATCAGGGAGATCATATTGATAATTGTCTTTCTCTGATTGACTTATTTCACTAAGCATGATACCCTCTAGTTCCATCCATGTCGATGCAAATGGCAAGATTTCATTTCTTTTGATGGCTGCATAGTATTCATTGTGTATATATACCACATCTTCTTTATCCATTCATCTGTTGATGGACATCTAGGTTCTTTCCATAGTTTGGCTATTGTTGACATTGCTGCTATAAACATTCATGTGCACGTGCCCCTTTGGATCACTACATTTGTATCTTTAGGGTAAATACCTAGTAGTGCGATTGCTGGGTCATAGGGTAGCTCTATTTTCAACTTTTTGAGGAACCTCCATGCTGTTTTCCAGAGTGGTTGCACCAGCTTGCATTCCCACCAACAGCGTAGGAGGGTTGTCCTTTCTCCGCATCCTTGCCAGCATCTGTCATTTCCTGACTTGTTAATTTTAGCCATTCTGACTGGTGTGAGGTGGTATCTCTCTAAAACATTTTTTTTTTGATAAGCCATCCTTTCCTTGTTGTTTTTCCTGACACATTTATTATACTATATTATTTTTTCCCCTCAAAATTGACAAATGAGTAAGCAAAATAGATTGGTTTCCTACTGTGACTATGAATTTGGTTGAATTCATCCTGTGTGTAATTGTTTGCATTTTCATCTTACAAAATATAAAATATCCTTTTTGCCTTGTTTAATGATTTTTACCTTGGAGTCTACACTGTCTGATATTACTATTGCCATCCCTGTCAGTTTTCTGTGTGCCACATCCTTATTGCTCGTATGTTTAGTTTTTCCACATCATTTTGCTTTACTTGCCTCTTTTAAACATCAAACATCATATAGCTGTACTTTTATTTTTCTCCCTAGTCTTCCCTCCTCCTAATTTTAAAGTTTGTTTATTTTCTTGCATTTTTAAACTTTTTAAAGAAAGATCATTATAGGGGGTACCTAGGTGGCTCAGTCTGTTAAGCGCCCGACTTTTGATCTCAGGATTTCGGCTCAGGTCCTGATCTCAGGATCATGAGATCAAGCCTCACATTGGGCTCTGTGCACTCCCTCTGAAAAAAAAAATTATAGATTCACATTCAATTATAAAAGATAATACAGAGAAGTCCTATGTATACTTCATCTAGTTACCAACTGTGGTAACATTTTGCATAATTATAGTACAGTATTATACCCAGGAAATTGACATTGGTACAATCTATAGACCTTATCCAGATTTTATGACTTTTACGTGCACTTGTGTGTGTTTGCATTTAATTCTCTGCAATTTTATGTAGATCTTGTGACTATCACCATACAGAACATTTTCATTACAAAGATCCCTTGTCCAAAAGACTTTATCTTTTAATAGGAAAATTTAACCTATTCATGTTTACCTTTTTTTTTCTTTCCCTTACAAGTTCAGAAATTCTAGAATCATCTGTAACTGTTCTCTTATACCTCCATTCAGTAATGTGAGGCTGTGACTCCTTGCTTTCCCTACATTCTTAGTTTTATTGATTTGACTTCTTTTTTACATTACTTGTGTTTTTGCCCCTAACCATCGTTTTCATCTTCACTGATACTGTATCTGTAAAGATTTAAATTTGACTTCAGGTCACTAGTTACTTGAATATAACATTCTTCCCTTTTAAAAATATTTACTTTCCTTTCTTTGGTTTTTGACTGGAATACTGTCTTGAATATTTTTTAAGAAGAGTTACAGGAAGTATGTTTGCATGTCCAGAAATATTTTTCATTGTATTGTTTGTTTTTCTATGTGAATAAGAGTTTGAGTTAGTTTTTTTCTTTAGAATTCCTGAAATGGTACATTAACTTTTAGCATTTCCTTAAATTTCCTTCAGCTTCAGTCTTTCACATTGATTTTATATAGGCATTAGGTTTCTTGCATCAGTCTTCTAAGTTATTTATACTTTTTTTCATTTAAATTTTGAATTTGGCTACTGTATTTTTAATTTCAAAGACCTTAAAATGTTTTTAAATTAGTTTCTCCATGTTATGTGAATCCTGTGCTCTATTAATTCACACTAAAGATAACAATTATAACTTTAAAACTATCCTACTATTGTTCACTCACATTTATTGGAGACCATTTGCTCTAATGACCCAACCTGTTTCCTTATTTTTAAGATAGGTATTTCTGTTTCTACATACAAATGCAGATCTGTGTTGGCTGATTTGTTCCTGGTTGGGTTTCTGTGTGAAGTCATGAAGGTTACTTCATGTTCTCTCTTCCAGACAGGTAGTTCCCTAAAACCAGGTGAGTGGAATGGCGTCTGTGACTGGGCTTTGTCCTAGACACAAAAATGGGCAGGACATGTCAACAAAGAGGTATCTTTCAGAGTTTGCTGGTTAAGAACAGACTAATAAAGTAGGACCCCCATGATATAAGCCAATATGAAGATATTAAATCTTCAACTTGACTTTGTTTTGGTCTAAAACAAAGCATGGTCCAAATCAAAAGCATACAGAACAGTTCTATCACCCAGAGAATTCCTTAGTGTGGGCCCATTGTAGTCATGGAGGCAACCTGTCTTTTCCTCTGACTCACTCACAAATCACTGATCTGTTTGCCTTCCCTATAGTTTTGCCTTTTCCAGAATATCCTATAAATGAAGTTCTATAATATGTAGCTTTTGGTATAGCTTCTTTCACTTACAAAATCATTTTAAGGTTCATTTGTGCTATTTGCTGAATCAGTGGTTCATTCTGTTTTATTACTGAGTAATATTTCATTGAATGGATGTATGGTTGTTTATCCTTTGACCTGTTGAAGGACATCTTTCATGTTTCCAGATTGGAGTGATAATGAATAAATACATAAATATGTGTGTACAGGTTTTTGTTCGAAAATGAGTTTTAAGTGCTCTTGGATAAATAATGTAGGAATGGAATTGCTAAATGGTTTGGTAAGGGTATGTTGAGCTTTATAATAAACTGGCAAAGTTTTCCAAAGTGGCCATATCATTTTGCATTCCTGCCGGAAGTGTTTGTGGCATCCAGTTTGGTATCATCTTAAAATTTCACTAATCTGTAATTAACTGTTCCCAGGTTTAAGGTATTAAATACTATCTGTTCTAGAATTTTTGAAATTATATTTGACACTGCTCTTAAGTAAAATGTTTGCTAGGATTCACAAAAATATGCCATAAAAGGGAAAAAATGATGAATTGGACTTAATAAAAAATTGAAAAGTTTTCTCTTTAAAAGATGTTATCAAATAGATGAGAAACCAGGCACAGACTGGGAGAAAATATTTGCAAAATATATATCTGATAAAAAGCTTATATCTAGAATGTACAAAGAACTCTTGCGACTCAATAATATGAAAACAAAAAAAACCTGATTCTGAAAAATTGGCAAAATAGACATTTCACTAAAAAAGATACAAATGGCAAATAAAGATGTGAAAAAATGCTCCACGTCATTACGAGTCAATTGAGAAATGCAAATTTAAAACAAAATATTTACCACCCACCCCCTGGAATGGCTGAAGACTGACAACATTGACTATTGATGAGGATGTGGGACAACTAGAAGTCTCATATATTGCTGGTAGAAATGTAAAATGTTGGCAGCCATTTTAGAAACACTTTTGCACAAGAAACAACCCAAATTTTTATCAACAGGTGAGTGGTTATGTCAACATAATGGTTATGATTCATCACTAAAAAGGAACAAACTACTGATACACATAACAGGGATAAATCTAAAGATAGGCTGTGCAGAATAACTAGACACAAAGAACACACACATATTATTTCACTTATATGTAACTCAAGAATAAAGGACAATGTGATTTATAGCAATGGGAAGTAAGTTATTTTTTATCTGGTGCAGGAAGTGGATTGGTGATTGGGAGGGAGCAGCAATGAACCTTTTGGGTTGATGGAAACATTCTATATTTAGATTCTGGAATTGGTTACATTGGTATATGTCTTTGTCGAACTCATACTACACACTTAAAATGGAGTACATTTTTTTGGAATGTAAATTACACACCAAAGTTAATTTAACAGTATTATACTATTTTAGATAATTGCTCTTTTAGCATTAATGGTTAGCAGTGACATACCTATGATCTTGTAGTTGGATTTTTGTTAGGAAGGCTAAGTGTAAATTTAATATATTTCTGTTAAGTAAAAGCTCTTTATTTTACTATATAAAAATGTATAGTTAGTATTTGAATAAAGTAAATTCAATATACTTTATGGTTTTAGTGGCTAGAGATATTTTTTTCTCTCTTCAGTGAGTCTATTAGAATTGCCCTTAGCCAGCTATCCCTAATATTTTAGTGTTTAGTTAAATATATATTGTATATCTGCCAAAGGTTTGGAGTTATTCTGAATTCACAGTTCTTCCCATTCAAATGATGTATTCTTACCCATCATTAACAAGGGAAGAAAAGGTGAAATACAGAGAATATGGCATGGTGGCATCTTATCCAGGTACTTTATATATCATATGTGTGTTATTAGAAACATGTCCTTCCTGTCACTTTGTGAGATAGCACTTTTGTCAGGAAGAGGGTTTTGAGGTCCATTGTATTAAATCACTAAATATCTGTCCCCACAGTTCTGCTTTTTAAAACAAAGAGAAAACATTGACTCCTTGATTCCTTTCTCTGCTAAAGAATGGTCATGAAATATTTCATAAGGTGAGATATGCTTGTTAAAGAAAGTTTAGCAAAGAAAGAGGGAAAGAACTAACCATTATCAGTATCTAGGTTAAATTGAGTCTAAATCTTCTCTCTTGTGTTTTGACGAGTTTGTTTCTGGTTTGACTTCTTAGGCACTTCTTACGTGGTCCTCACCATTTGTTCATTAACTCAGCCAGTGTTCTGAAATGCCCACTGTTGCCATCCTTTTTGTATTTTTAAGTCCTGCTTCAGTTCCTGGAAGAGAAAGAAGTACTGTTTGTCTTTCTTGGTTTTCAGGATTTTCCCTCAGCCTTTAGGTTTTTCTTCCTGAGTGATTCCCCTCCTTTCTTTTGCTCTATTTACCTGGATTTTCAGAAACTTTTCAAGTTGGCTAGGAAGCTCTATTTTCCCTGTCCATACACTTGGCTCAGTTAAGAACTTGCATGTTTATTCTATATTGGGGCCTTGTTGAATAAAAACTGTAATCATAATAAAAATGTTTCAATTGGAGGAGAATTTACTTAGAGGAAAAGAGAGGCATGTAAAGTAGTAATATTCCATCCCCAGTAGTCTCCTTACTGACACCCGTACATTATTTTAATATAGTACATTGAAATGTAAATAATTATGGTGAAGAAAAAAGGGCTGCTTTGCTAGCACTTGGCCCTTGCTCCTCCCTAGCTCATCTAATACCAGAATAGTATCAACCTGGCTCTTTTATCATGGCGTTCCTTGACTTGTCTCTGCCCTCTTGTTCCTAGGTTATCACTTTTTCTAAGAACTTCTTTTCCACTCGTAGTTTTCCCAGTTCTTCTTAATCATTCTATGGTCTTAACACAGATTTGGAGTGTTAAAAAAAATTCATTGTATTTGAGAAAATAGTTTCCTTTTACCTCTCCAATCATCTCTTTCATGAATCTTTCTTTAATTTCAATCAGAGTTTCTTTGTAGCCAAGGTCAAGTCTCTTTTATGTGTTCAGGGGCTGCTTTTGTACTAACAGAGGTTACTACTTTTTTACATTCTCTTTGAACAGTAAAATTTCAATATGTATACTATTCCTTATTGGATGGCTTCAAAGAAGGTCATACATTTGATTCTTACCTATTGTGATTCAGTTTTTATTATCCATTTTCCCCCTCTTTTGCTCTGTATCAAGATATAGAACTTTTTTTGCTTCATTTTTCGGTCCTCGTGTTCTTATCTTGAAGAGTCCCTGGTTTCATTTCTGTGTTTATTTAATTCTGTCCCGCCATCTTCTCTGCCCACCTTCAAAAAGCAGAACAAATGCTTATTTCGCTTATCTTGGGACGTGCTAAGTGCTAAGTCTTGTAGTTATGAGTAAGTCACATTCTCTGAATTTGAGGAATTCATAGTGTGTTGGGGTAGAAGGAAATCTCTTACCATGTAAGAAATGGCACACAAAAATGTAAGAGCAGAGAAAAAGTGAGTGATAGACCAATTCTGTACCTGACCTTAACGGATGAGTAAGAGGCTGCCAAGCAGGGAAGAACAGGGCATTTCAGAGCAGCCTAGCCTCAGTGGAAGACTTGAAGTTGCTGAGGTGTGCAAGGTGTGCGGTTGGGGGCAGGGCAGATGTTCTACAGCGAAGATGGGGAGTGTGGAAATGGAAGGGAGAGGAAGATGTGCCAAGGTAGGTGGAACATTCTTGGGTATCATTTTATCAAAAGACAGCCTTCTCTTAATGGTCTTCTATGTATTTGAGAATGAAGAAGGCCCAGGGAGGAGAAATTATCAGTTATCAGACAGGCAGAAGAATATAGAAGAGCCCATGGTGGCCTAGAAGCATAGGGCAGCAGGCCAGAGGGCTGGGAATGAGTGGCAGCTGCTGCACTGAATTCAAATATAATTTCCCTCTTCTTGATTGATATTTTCCTCCATTCACTGATGTCTGGATTTCTAGACTTGTCCAGAAGAGTCCTTTCTCAAAATAGTTGTCGATCAATTTCAGCAGGATTCAGAAGTGATAACATTACTGAGTTTGCCCTTTTTAATCTTGATTTCCTACCACATTATGCACTCTCTTACATTTAGGCGTGAGGCCACGGAGCTGCCTAGACCCTTGTCTTTCCCCATCACTTCATTGGCTTATCTCTGTGGGCCCTTCTGCAACAGGACTGTGTGGTAACTTCAGTATCTGGCGGTGCCTTTTTGCCCGTCCTTTTTTCTTTCCTTCTATCTTTTCAGTTGAAGTTGAGAATCCTTGGAGTTTTAAGCTTGTCTCTAGATTCTTTCATCCCACCGTGAACCTGGCCTGGCCATGGTCCTGGTTCATGTTCATTCTGATTGCCTCCTTTTGTTTATTTTAAGAAAGGTCCTTTTCCTTCCTCCTCTTTCCTGTACTGGAGCAGGAGCCGTCTTCTCTGCAGTTCCTGCCATCCTGCTTCTCTCCGCCTCATCGACTCCCCATCTCACTTCAAATCTCAGTAGAAAACATATGTTCTCCCTTGTCTATACCTCTTAATTTCTCTTTTCCACTGTTATTGCTTTCTCTGTAATTGTATTATTTAACTTTGTTAAGCATTTTATAATATGAAAGATGTAGTTGAAAATAAAGTTGTATTATAATAAAATCATGTCGTGTAAAGCAAGTTGTTTCCCAAGGAGTATGAAAGTCTCAGGATAGAAGTTAAAATGGTTGTTGTTCTGTATTCCTTGATTGTGCTAGTATAAAAGTTCCATGTGTTGTGGAGAATTTCTCCCCTCATAGCCACTGTTGATAAGTTATTGGATTAAACAACTAATAAAATAAGGATCACCCTATTTCTAATTGTGACTTTTGTTAAATGGAAAATAATATTTTTATATGTTGTGAGTGTTTTAAAAATTAGAGTAGCATTTTGAATGAATTGGAAAAGAAATGTCTCTAAAGGCATATTTTATAATCACCCTTTTGGATCCCTTTAGTGTACCAGACTAATATTTATTTATTTGCACCAGGTGGGAAAAGTCATTTTGTCTTTGAATCCCGTTCTCCTCATAAAATAGAGTTATTGTGTCTTTTGCATTTGGTTCATTGCCCATTGGGATATTCATTGGTTATCACAAATTGCCTCCATGCCTTGGCAAAAGTCCAGACAGTACATGGACAATTTGGACTTCAGCATTGGCCGTTGCTGCCCACATGAGTCCTGAGACTGTGGCTCCATTACCTTTTTCAGCTTCATTTCCCAGGGAAGAGTAGCGTGAGCTATCCTTTCTTCTCCATATGTTCTTCCCCCTCAAAAACACTTTAATAGCATCATCTTAGTTGATTGGAAAGGAGCTTAGAATCAACGAAAGGGGTTAACAATGGGTTTGCACACTTCCTTTTTTATTTCTGTGCCTTGTTTACATTTTCAAAAACAGGTTTTAATTTTATTACATTTTTCTGAATAGTATGGCTGGAAATAATAAATATATTTGCTTTTTCAGTGTACTGTGTACTGCTTTTCCTTCTTTCAAAAACTTGTCATTTTTAGCTTTATCTTACAAAAAATGATTATTGTTATTCATAGTTGGAAAAAGCATCCATTTACATTCTCTTCTAACTCTGCAGAAGTTTGATTATATAGTACATATATTTACAGTTTGTAACTCACTTTTATATATGTTGCTTCAGTGTAAAATTTTACTTAACTTTAACCCAGCTTAAAGGTGATATTGCTTATATGGCATTCTTGCTGATTTTGTATTATCCTATAATCTATAAGCATAAAAGCTAGCTGGGAAACAGAAAGTTTGTAGCTTGGTGTGTCAAATAGAATTTGACTTTTCACAGTCTTTATGCCAAGAATGATCATGAAAGTTCACATGAATGATGATTGCTTATTTTGCAGATATTTCTTTGTTTTTTTATAAAATTTCTACTTTCTGATAAATTCAGTTTTGTAAAGAAAGTGAAAGAAGCCTATCTGAAGCAGTTTATATAGACTATGGAGTGAGAAGTGATGTCCAAAGATCATATAGCCAGGGGCGTCTGGGTGGCCGCAGTTGGTTGAGCTTCCAGCTTTCAGTTTCCCTTCTGGTCAGTTCTGGTCATGATCTCAGGGTCCTGGGATTGAGGCTCATTTCTACTTCTGTGCTCTGCTTGGAGTTGGCTTGGGACTTTCTCCCTCTCTCTCTGCCCCAACCCCGTGTGCTCCCTCCCTTTCCTCTCTATCTGTCTCTTGCAAATAAATAAATAAATCTTAAGAAAAAGATTATATAGCCAAACTCATCTGTCCACTTTAGCAGGTAGAATTCTGGTTTTTTTTGAAGGTTTCCAGGAATAAAATGTGCGGTCTTCTAATTGTCTGTTGGTTGAGTTGGATACTTATAAATTGTTCTTTATTTCCTAAATTTCATTTTTGTAGTTTATTTTATTCTTTTAAGAAAGAGAAGAAGCAGTGGCTCAGTGGGTGGCTCAGTGGGTTAAAGCCTCTGCCTTCGGCTCAGGTCATGATCGCAGGGTCCTGGGATCGAGCCCCGCATCGGGCTCTCTGCTCAGCAGGGAGCCTGCTTCCTCTTCTCACTCTCTCTGCCTGCCTCTCTGCTTACTTGTGATCTCTGTCAAATAAATAAATAAAATCTAAAAAAAAAAAAAAAGAAGCAACAAGTAAATTCTTTGAGCAATTACCCCTGTTAATATACCTGGGGCCTATTTTGAAATAAAGTGTATATGGTAAAAGAGCTGTCTCATTTTAAATTTTGGCATTAAATATTTGAGATTTGTGCAGTTGTAAGTTTTTTGTGATAGATTTATACTTGTGGTAGGTGAAATATTTGAATAAAGAAGTGATATACTACCCTCCCCAATGTCCATAGCCCCCTCCCCCTCTCCCAATCCACCTCCCCCCAGCAACCCCCTCTCTATGTCCATCTGCATATCTTTCATATTCTCTGCCTTTACCTCGTTTTCATTATCTGTTTCTCAAACTATAACTGTGTTTATGTCTCTGTCCATGGTATCTGTCCTTCTTGTTATCCTTATGTTGTTTTGTTTTGTTTTACAGTCAGCCTCTTATATCCATCTCCTTGAGTATCACTCTCTGATTTTCTACCAGAAAGTGCTCAGGGAGCACAGAGAGGGACATTCTCTTATTTAACCCTTACAACTTGTCTGAGAAGTAGGTCTTCGTATCCCCATTTTACAGATGGGAAAATAAAATCAAGGAGTCTAAATAATATAACCCTAAGTGGTAGATCCAGGATTCAAACTTAGGAAAAAAAAAAAAAGAAGTGATATACTAGATAATTATTTTTTCCCACATTTATAACATGACCTATACTTTAGCTCTTGGTGTTATATTTCCTGAGGTGAATCTGATTTCTTGATTCCATCAGCACTAGGAATGTGCGCTGCAGAAATACCTTACTTATTTTAATACATGTTTTGTTACTCTTCTCTAAAAAATGTCTTGTTCAGATTGTTCTGTTATTTCTTGTTCTTGGGGTACGAATTTCTCCATTTAGTGAGCCTGCCTACTGACTGTCCTTTATCATGGTTCATCTTCCCTTGGAGTCTGTAAGTTTTTACTTACTTACTTGGTGTATCTTTAGTAAGGGTTTAGTCTGTCCTGTGTCATGCATCCTGGAAGTATCCCTATAAAGAGGTTTCACATCTGCCCTTACCAGTTTCTAAAGTTTTACCAGTTCAGGGCTACTTTATCTTTTCACATTTTTTTTGCTTGGGGAAGGGTAGAGATTCTAACTCATGAATGTAGTGTGAATTTCAGTGCATGCTGTATGCGTGATGTACAACCCAACAGGATTCTGATTTTCCTCTGCGGACTTTTCCCTATTACCCAAATTGAGGTCATGTCTCCTTAGGCTTCCTGGCCAGTGAGTTTTCATATTTCTGGTTTTAACAGATAGGATGATCTTTCCTGTTTTTTGGCTTTATGAAAATCTTTCCACATACCTGTGGCTTGAAATAACCTCTCTCTACGGTGTTAGTCCACTTATAACTATTAAGGCTTGTACCTGGTTGCAGAAGTTATAGTAGCTTCAGCTCTTGCTCTCTTTCCTCTGTTTCTTACAACTATGGATTATCCTCACTTGTTTCAAGCTCAATTCTCTACTGTTTCACTGGTTGTATTTTGTCAAGCCTTTCAGTGTGTTTGGATCTGGCTGGGATTAAGAGGCACACGAATGCTATTATGTAATCAAATTATTTTAGATTTATAGTGTTTTTTGTTTGTTCATCACCTTTCTGTCAACATGTCAAGTATTTTGTGCCTACTGCGTACTGAGTACTTTGAGAAATGAAGATCTTTGGCTAGATCCTGCCTTTAAGAAATAGTCTGATTAAAAAATGGGCAGAGGACCTGAATAGACATTTTTCTGAAGAAGACATACAGATGGCCACTAGAACTATGGAAAGATGCTCAGCACCACTAATTATCAGGGAAATGCAAATCAAAACCACAATGAGATATCACCTGACATCTGTTAGAGCGGCTAAAATCAAAAAGAGAAGTAACAAGTGTTGGCGAGGATGTGGAGAAAAAGAAATCCTTGTGCACTGGTGGTGGGAATCTAATTGGTGCAGCCACTTTGGAAAACAGCATGGAGGTTCTTCAAAAGATTAAAAATAGAAATACCATATAATCCAATAATTCCACCACTGGGTATTTACCCAAAGAAAACAAAAGCAGTAACACAAAAGGATATGCTCCCCTATGTTCTTTGCAGCATTATTTACACTAGCCAAGATATGGAAGCAACTTAAATGTCCATTGATAGATGGATGGATAAAGAAGATGTAAACACACACACACACACACACACACACACACACACACACACACACACACACACAGGAATATTATATGGCCATAAAAAGGATTATGTTGCCATTGTGGGGAAAACATGGATGGACCTAGAGGCCATTATGTTAGTTGAAATTAGTCAGAGAGGGGCACCTGGGTGGCTCAGTGGGTTAAAGCCTCTGCCTTTGGCTCATGTCATGATCCCGGGGTCCTGGGATCGAGCCCCACATCGGGCTCTCTGCTCAGGAGGGAGCCTGCCTCTCTTTCTCTCTCTGCCTGCCTTTGCCTACTTGTGATCTCTGTCTGTTAAATAAATAAATAAAATCTTAAAAAAAAATTAGAGAAAGACAAATACCTTATGATTTCATTTCTATATGGAATCTAAAGAACAAAACGAATAAACAAAAAGAATCAGACCTATAAATACAGAGAACACTGATAGTTGCTAGAGGAAAGGAGGGTGAGGAACAGGCAACATGGGTGAGGAGTGAGAGACACAGGCCTCTAGTTATGGAATGAATAAGTCGTGGGAATAAAAGGTACAGCACAGGGAATATAGTTGATGATACCGTAATAGTGTATGGTGACAGATGGTAACTACACTTGTGGTGAGCATAGCATAACATGTAGAGATGTTAGATCCCTATGTTGTACACCTGAACCTAATGTAACATTGTGTGTCAACTACACTCAGAAATGTTTTAAAAAGAAAAATAAAACAATAAGATAAAAAATATGCTTTCGTCCCCATAATATATGTCTGCCTACATACGTGGACCCATAAGCTATAGGTTTATGTTGTGTATATAGAAAGGGGTCATTATTACATTTTTATTAGTCTGTCACAAAATTTTAAAATTATTCAGAATTGTCCGCAAAATTCCAAAATATATGACCTGTTCAGTTTGAAAGTTCTGCTTAATAAGTAGCTATTTATCGATGTTTGTCTGTTATCTAAAAGATGATCTGTAATCTTTTGGGCACATTTTGCTTCCTAAGTTGGGAATAAAAAGATCTTCTAAAACTGTTGTCTTATAGGTAAAAGAATGTGACATTTCAACATTTGAACCTGAAATTCGCATGCAGTTTTCGGGCCACATGGGTGAATGCCAACTTTTGCATTTCCTGTGTGTATCCTGTGACCATTCTCTCTGGGGTGAGTGATTTCTAAGAGTATCTGGCAGCAAACCAGAAGCCAGCCAGCCATGGACTGCCCTAACAAATACTGCTAAGAGTTATAAATTAAACACTGTCTGGTGATCTGTGATGTGTAAGGCAGTTAATTTAGTTGGTCTGGATTAACTGTCAGCTCCAGAAAACTGTATTCCCATAATGTGAAATCTGTACTTATCAAGTTTGGAGGTGAGTAATAATTAACAATAGGGAATCATTTGTTAAAATTTGAAATTATAAAATGCCTTCTTTTGGATTTAAAGCAGTGTTTCAGCCATATATTTTAAATGATTTTCATTTTAATAATTCAAGGACTTTAGTATTTTTTGAAAGATAGTTATAATCTTGTATAAAATAGAGTTTTTTGGATCATACACTTTCCATTGCCTTATAATATCAGTTTTGCTTCCCATCTAGCATAAAATTATATCCGTTATTAATATTTGGGTTTCTTAAAAATTCATTCAGTAAATTATACCAGAGATTTACATTTACAGTGAATTTTGGTTTTTCAGTTTCATTCTGGGAAATTACATTGCGAGAAAAGACTATTATCTTATCCATGCATTTTTCTGTATATTTGAACTATTTTTGCTTTACCAAGCCATCCATTTTTTTTAGAACATCGTTCAAAGAGTTCATGCGTCTTACTGAGGACACCTGACCTTTTGAAGCCTCATAATTCACACCTAGATGTCACCAGTCTTTCCCATGTTAACAGTTCTGACTATGTTTTATTATATATGCCTTCGGCGCCGAGCCAGGACAGCTACAAGAGGAGAAATGATGAACAGCCATAGAACTATAGAATCAAACAGCCGGACTTCCCCTCTCAATGCAGAGGTGGTCCAGTATGCCAAAGAAGTAGTCGATTTCAGTTCCCATTATGGAAGTGAGAACAGTATGTCCTATACCATGTGGAATTTGGCAGATGTACCAAATGTATTTCCAAGTTCTGGTGACTTCACTCAGACAGCTGTATTTCGAACTTACGGAACATGGTGGGATCAGTGTCCTAGTGCTTCCTTGCCATTCAAGAGGACGCCGCCTAATTTTCAAAGCCAAGACTACGTGGAACTTGCTTTTGAACAACAGGTGTATCCAACAGCCGTTCATGTTCTGGAAACCTATCATCCTGGAGCAGTCATCAAAATTCTGGCTTGTTCTGCAAATCCCTATTCCCCAATTCCACCAGCTGAAGTAAGGTAAGACTCATTTTTTAATGACCAAGTTATATGGCTGAAAGGTTTTGTTTGTTTTAATAATGGAGGTCTTTCCTTACTCTTTTAGGTAATTTGAACAACTTGGATTTTCAGAATTTTCTTGAGTTTTCTGATAGGGAAAAGAAAGATCATGCATTTAAAGCTGTACTCATTCTTTATACCTTTAACACTTTACGCTGTAATATTCATAGATCATGAGATTTGTGTGTCACAAGTTACTATAAACAAAAAATGTGATTTCAGCTGATTGGGATGTGGGCCAGTCTGAGAAGTTAGTAGGACATATGACCTGTAACATATTTTCAAACAAGCGTCATGTTACTGCTTTTACACACAGTAACTCAAAGTAGATCTATATAGAGTGATACTTTAGGAGGGGTACTTAGGGAATTAGTTTTAATCTTAGGGGAATGTCTTTGTAGCAAGCATATTCATTTAAAAACAAATATTGCTTTGATTCATACCTTCTTTCTAAAAGCCTATTTATTTACATCAATTTGTGTAGTAATGCCCCTCTCTCTCTTTTTGTAGTTCAGCCTCCTCTTTTTAAAAAAATATAATTCCTGACCCAGTGATATATTCACATGGTTCAGTAATTTAAAAAGCACATAATGCAGCCTTGCATGTACTCTGTTCTCCCTGAGCCTAAGGCCCAGCCGTCTTCTCATTTATTTCTTTTCAGAGTTTCCTTATGAAGATATAAGAAAATACAAATATATTTTTGCTTTCTTTATACAATAAACAGACTCTTCACACCATCCTCTACCTTGTTTCGCCTACTAGCGTATACTGTATACTGTACCTTTTCATGTAAGTGTTCCTCATTCTTTTCTGTGGTTGCAAGTAAAGCACAGTGTACATGTGTCCCCATTTATTAACCAATCATCTTTTGGTGGGTACTTAGTTTTTCCATATTTTTGTTCTTAGGAACATTAATGCAATGAATATTGTGTAATGTAAATGTGTCATGAGTCAGTTTCTGTATGTGCAAGCATGTCTGTGGGTTGAGATCCCAAAAGAGTTGCTGGGCCAGGGGGCCTACACATTTGTGTGTTGATATATAGTGCCAAATTTCTCTTCAAAGAAGCTCTGCTTATTTCTATTCCTGCTAGTGTTGTATATGCATACATGTTTTGTCAGGCCTCATCTACAGAGTGTGTTCATAAATTTAATATTTTTGTCATTTTGGTAGGTGAAAATGTTATCTCATGTAAACCTTAAGTTACAATACTTTTATTATCTCTGAGGTTGAATATGCTTTCATGTTTAAGAGCCATTCATTTACTATCTGATCATATTATTTGCTCATTTTTCTATTGTTGATACCACCAATCCTTCTATCACTTTACTAATTAATTTATTAAATATGTGTGTGTCTTCCATGTGCTAAGTGTTGATTTGGGTATTGGGGATATAGCAGTGAACAATGAACAAAATTGACAAGAAGCCCTGCCAATTTGAACTTATTCTAACCCCAGAGCAGTTCGCAGGCCCTTGTTAAGTTGTCAGTCCCCAGCTGCCACTGAAGGAGGAGTGGGGACAAGGATCAGTTACCACCTGACACACTGCTTCCTTGAAGGCCCTCGTCCCCTCAACTCTAAGGGAACACCTTCCTAGTCTCAGGAAACAAATGCAGAGTACAGCTCAGCTCAAGCTGGAGACTGCTGAAATAGTCTTTATTTGTTCTTTTCAGAATGACGTTGATAATTCATCGTGAATATTATTATTATTATTTAAAGATTTTATTTATTTATCACAAGTAGGCAGAGAGGCAGACAGAGAGGAGGAAGCAGGCTCCCTGCTGAGCAGAGAGCCCAATGCAGGGCTGGATCCCAGGACCCTGAGATCATGACCCCAACCGAAGGCAGAGGCTTTAACCCACTGAGCTACCCAGGCACCCCCATTGTGAATATTATTAATGAACCTATTTAAAAAAAAACAAACAAACAGAAAACCAGCATCCTTTAATATACAGATATGTTTTGGTTTGTTTCTGAGAAAAAAAGTACTTTGGGCAGGATCCTTTCTTATGTGACAATTTTTTTTTTTTTTTTTAAAGATTTTATTTATTTATTTCACAGAGAGAGATCACAAGTAGGCAGAGAGGCAGGCAGAGAGAGTGAGAGGGAAGCAGGCTCCCTGCTGAGCAGAGAGCCAGATGCGGGGCTCGATCCCAGGACCCTGAGATCACGACCCGAGCCGAAGGCAGCGGCTTAATCCACTGAGCCACCCAGGCGCCCCGTGACAATTATTTTTATTGGATTCTGTCATTCTTTGTCTCTTTCCTACAAAGTTAAGCACTTTTTCCCCTGAAAAGCTAGGCAAATTTAGGAATGAGATCTATGAAACATGTAATTTCTTTAAACCATAATGTCTGTATAGTTCATTTTAAATATAAATCATGCTCTTGGGTTCCTAGAGTTGTGGTATATGGTTGTAAGTGACAACTTTATTTACAAATGTAGCAATAATTAGAATTTGCTTGTTTTATTTTTAGCTTTATTCCATAGAAAGTATCATTCCTTTAAATTTTAAGAGAAAAGGAATCTAACCAATATATGTTATTGCAGGATAAAAAAGGACCTTTTAAATTTTACTGATTATGAAATCAATAGAGGTTTCATTGTTTAAAAATACTTGTTATAAAATATCAAGAAAGAAAATACACGGAAGGAAAAAAAAAAAGAAACCTACAACTCTCCCCAGATTCAGTAACTGTTAACATTCTGGTGAATTTCTTTAAACAGTCAGAAACATTGATCACCTCCCTGCCACTTCACTGCTGGGAACAAAACAAAGAACCTGACAAACCTGGCTCTTGTTCTTTGAGTGTTACAGGCCAGCCTGGAAGAAGACTGGGAGGTCATAGAGATCATGTGCTGGTGGAGGGTAAACCTGGTCTGTGGGGCTCAGAGAGGTCTTCCCTAAGGAAGTGACTTAACAGAGACCCAAAAGTTGAGTGAAGCTTTAGCTTGGATAGGAAAGGTGGAGAAAGAACAGCACATTGCAAAGGTGAAGTTGTGAGGTGAGGTCTTGATGTTTAAAGAACTGACAAGGTTTGAGTGTAGACAAGCTAGCAAAGGGCCACAAGCGTGGAAGGGCCATTCTTTAGATCCAGACTAGTGGTTTCCAGACTTTGGAAATCCCAGGGCTCTTAGATCCAGTGTCTGAGAAGCAGACCTTGAGAGGACTGTTGTTATGTAGAGGATTGCAATGGAAAGGCTCCTGGAAGGAACCACTGTGAGAAGGGGGAGAGCTCTGCAGGGAAGGGAGGAAGTCAGACAAGGACGCACTTTCATAAGAAGTCCCAGTCAGCCTAGAGGAAGAGTTGCTGGGGAGCTGGGCTCTTGGGTTCCTGTATCGGTTTGTCTTGGACTGGGGGCTAGAGGAGTGGCAAGGGGAATGGAAATCTGCCAGACACAGGCCGCCCTCTGGATGAAGAGGCTCTAGGAGCCCAAGCAGTTCTCTGAAGAAGGCTGCAGGGGAAAGCCCTTAGCAGCAAAGCAAGGCCGTGAGGAGGGTGCGCCCACAGAACTGCCCAGGAGGTCTGAGTGGAGTACAGGTAGGGGGCGTTGGCTACCATAAACTAGGAACATAATAACAGTAAACATTAGAGAACTGATATAGATTGTCAGATTATTTACTTTGCTAAATAAGTACACCTAAAAAGGCAAACCCATGAAATACTGACTTATTTATCATCACCATCACTTCATAAAAGAAACCTCAGTTTATACTGGGAAATTGGCATGATCAGAATCTAAAGAGTGGTTGGCGATTTTACATGTATATGTGTGCATATTTTTATACACACCAGTACATTTCCTTATTTTTCACATTTATTCATGGAAATCTCCATCACACTCTGTTGTTTAGGAACCCCTGGACTATACTGCCTATTATTTTAATTGGGCACATGGTTTTATGCCTACCGTAAGAGTTAGCAAGCGAATGTGTTGGGAGTGGCTCAGGATCGGCATGAAATGGACTTGTAGTCCCAGAACATTCAAAAATTAAAAGCAGTCTTTCCCCATTTTGTCTGGTTTCCTTTTTTTGGTCCAGTAAGTGAATTAGACAAGTTGCAGGTAGTTCTATAAGATCGCAAAGTCTTCTGACTTCTTGTCTAGTGCTTGATTCAAAGAAAGGAAAACTGGTAGTATCCAGTGTGCCTGTCCTGAGGCTAAGATCTTAATGAATGCTTGTGTAAGAGTCAGAAGATAGGCTAGCATGGGATTACACTTGGAAGAAAGAGACAGGGAAAGAGGAGAAAAGAAAAGGATAAATTGAGGTCATATTAAAGAAACTATTAGAATAAAGTTATTTGGGGATAAAATTCAGTGGTATGGATTTTTCTGAGTGTTAAAAGTACTTAGTTATATAATACTGAAGTTAAGAAAGCAGAAAGTGGCTATCGTAGAGTGAATTTGCTGCCAAAAGGAGTTGCTAAACAACAATTTCACAAATTGGTCATAGTGTGGTCCTGACTTTGTAGGCCAGGAAGCATGATTTTGTTAAAGCAGATGCTAGTTAGTTCCAATTAGAGATGGGCTGGGAGGCAGGGAGTGAGTAGGTGTGTATCAGAATACTCCTCTTTTATTCTTCTTGGTGCTCCTCTTCTGTCCTTTCACTTTCAGCTGATGGAAAGGAGCAGTGTTAGCAAGAGAACTTCCTTTGTGCTGGCTGCTAGATGCACTTACCAACCAGGAGAAATTTTGGTTAGAAGGGAAGCTTTTTGCATCCATGTGCCAGGTTTCCAACCTAAGTATGAGGGAAAACTTGTTTCTCTGGTTTCCATTGGTGAACATCTCTCTTTCTCTGTTTACCAGTTGCTTCTGGGGAGCCCTAGAGAGAGGTTTTCAATGGGGGCAGCAACAAATTAACATCACGGAGATGGAGTGGTTTGTTTCTTTGTTACTAAGTACTGGACACATAGTAGGCATTCAGTAGTACAGTCAACAGAATGGGCAAATAAGTGGGCTGATGAAGAGAATGCCGTTGGTTATCATCCCAGAATTAAGTGCTCTGAGCACAGCCAGAATGGAATTCCAAGCTGAATTTTCATATGTAATACTGTAGATTTAAATACTTTCATAGGACATTGGAGTCTGTCAGATTTGTCCCATACACACACACACACACACACACACACACACACACACACACAGTATGTGAGTACATATAGTAAACAGATAAATGTACAGATTACAGAGGGCATGACTTAAAGCTGTCTGATCTCCTTAACACTGTACTGGGTCAGGAGGATTAAAAGAGTTGGGCTGTCTCACAGTAAGGAGTGTGTGTGTGTGTGTGTGTGTGTGTGTGTGTGTGTTCATCCACATGTGTGCACATGTACATTTGTTTGTATTTGCTTGCTTGTTTTCACTGACTAGGTTTTAAGATTCTGGCTTCAATTTTCCAGAATAAAATAATATTGGCATATTCTCTTGTTGAATAAAATAGATACTTTTCTCTTTCTCACTTTGAAATAATATATTGTAATTCTATTAGGAAATTTTAAATAAAAATCCACTTTAATGCAGACACCTCAGGATCAATTTGTATTGGTCTTATGGCTAATATTAGTTTAATTCAGATGGCCACAGACCTATAAAATAATTTTTCTCTTTTTATAATTTTTGCTACTTTTTAGGTTATCAAGAAAAAGTAAAATATAAATAACTTAGATACATGAAAGTTTTTTTATATTTAGACATATTTTTAAATATTTCTAAAAACTGGTGATATTAAAAAAACTAAAAAAAAGATGTTGTTCTTCTTTGTACTATCATATCTACAATTTAAGATATATGTGTAAGTAAATATAGAATATTCATGCTACATAGAAGAAGCAAAAATGTTGCTAAAATAACATTAATCCTGATATGTTTAAGTATAGTGGAAAGGTTAAGGAAGTCGATTTAAAGCATCATCTAACTTTGTCCATTCTCCAAGGTAGGTAGGGAGGAGTTTAGTGGATTAATACCTTTTTAAAATAGAATCTTCTCTAGGCAGTGCTTTTCTTTAAGCTGATGTTTATAAATTTATAATGTAATTTGCATTGTTATGCAGTTCAAACTATACATGAAGAATATGTGTTAGTTGTGTGTTTATTTATTGCACAGGACCT
Source organism: Meles meles (assembly GCF_922984935.1). Lineage (NCBI taxonomy): Eukaryota > Metazoa > Chordata > Mammalia > Carnivora > Mustelidae > Meles > Meles meles. Next base: position 32,910,676 of record NC_060070.1, read on the forward strand.
GGCAGAGGTGATTTCTACATCACATTTTCAGTGTTTCTGTAAAGCCTCATAAAAACTCCTCAGTGAAGCTAAATCATAATTGACAGGGTTAGACCACATGTGTCGTGACCCAGTATGGGCCATTACTTTCGGGGTCCTGCGCTGTCCTTGTTTCCCAAACAATAGCATTCCTCTAACATCTGATGTCATTTTAGCGTGGCAACAAATAGTAAGAGTTTACTGTTTATAAATAGTAAAACCATTTGCCTCATGATTTTTGAAAATATACTGTCCCACATTAGGAATGCATTTTCCCACCAACATGGTTTTAAATGATTCATACTTCAGTTCCTTGTATCTGTATGGCTAGCTCTATTTAACTGCATAGGTTTACATTAGAGTATTGAAACCAATTCTGTTGTTAGGAACCCTGAAGATTTTTGCAGTTAAGCTCTAGGAGTACTTAGGTCTAGCCTGGCACTCCACGTGGGCTTTACTGCCTTGTCACAGGAAAAGCAAGATGTCCAGCGTGCTTTCCTTCACTCTGAACCTGCCACAACTTGCTCTACTCCTTAGAACTCTTCCGTAGTCTCCCAAGGTTGGTTAGAGAGTGGGACTGATCTCTCCATTCCTACTTCCATGTTATCTCCAGATATAATACTCACAGGCTCTTTATGTTTGATGGTTTTATAAAAGTAGCAGATATGAAGTGATTACAAAGGTGCTCGTAACTGTGAAAGTTCCTACTATAATGGTTAGTGATGTGTTTATATAATGCCCAAGAACTTCTGCCGTATGCTTCCAGGTTGGTGCTCTATGCCTTTCTCGCTGCCCTCTTGGCCTAAAGACCATAGGCTACCTGCATGTTGATGACTTCTGTAGTTTTGACTCACACTCTTGCCTGTTTCAGTTTCCTAAATGCCTTGCTGAAATCAGTTTTTACTTAAATCTTGATAGGTCACTCGGCCAAGGAAATGAATAGACAGTGTATTAAAAAGAAAAAACCTCATATGATTCATAAGTTTATGAAAACATTTTAATTGTTATTAGTAATCAGTGAATTATAAATTATGGCGTGTGGAGATGTGGCTTATCATGAAATTACAGATTATTTTAGAAAAATGAATAAAACTTTCAGTAGTCATTCTTTTTGAAGATTTCATGTATTATTTTAGAGAGAGAGAGAGCATGTGTGCGTGCAGGGGGTGAGGGAGGGGTGGGGGGAGAGAGAGAGAGAGAGAATCTTAAGCAGACTCCATGGTGAGTGTGGAGACACAGGGCTCAGTCTCATAACCCTGAGGTCATGACCTAAGCCAAAATCAAGAGTCAGAGGCTTAACTGACTGAGCCACCCAGGCATCCCTCAGTAGTCATTCTTAAATGCTATTGGCATAAGCTTCTTTGAAAGCAGTTTGAAGTATGTATTGAGAGACTTAGAAATACTTAGTCTTTGACATGAAATCTGTATTAAAAAAATTCTGCTAACTAAAGTCATTAGAAATGGAAAGATGTTTATTAAAGTGTTTTTTTTGTCTGCACTTTTAAGTTTCTCTGATATATTTGGGAACAATATTAGAAATGGTTATTAATAACACATATGTGAGAACATTATATATCTAATGATGGTACATTAAGGAGAATCTTTAAATAATTTTGGAAAATAGTTTTATAAGGAGACCTCTTTGAAGGGATGGCATGTGAGTTGGACCTTGAAGAATCAGTGGGCCGATCATTGCAGGTTGGGCATTTTGTTGTGGGGAGACAACATGAGCAAAGACACAACGATGGAAATGAGTTTATTATCCAGAAGGTAGTGACTAATCTGGCTGGAATGTGGGGTTCATCTTGGAGGAGTAGGAGAAAATGTTATTTACGTGGTATGTGTTAGATACTTGCTAGATACGGAACATACATAGATGGCTAAAAGGAGAATAATGGGAATTCAGAGGAAAAGCATATAAAAGCAAGAATTTAATGAAAAGTTTGATGAAACTTAATGACCAGATGAAAGAAAATCAGAAATAACGGAAGTTTAGAGTTTATATGATGCCGGTAAAGAAATGAAAAAGCTGGACAAGGAGACCCTGGTGTGACAAGACACTCAGTGTCGTTTGCACAGTTGGTTTAGGACGGGGACACAGCAGAGCTTTCTTCATCCTGTGCTCCTTATTCTGACTTAGGGTTTCCTTTTTCTGTAAAACCAAATGCTGTTCCTCATGTAGCTCTAGCGATGCCAGTTTCTAACCGACCAATGTGAAATTTGCCAGAAAGAACTTTCTAGGGAATTATAAAAATAATTTAAGCAGTACAGATATTTCAAAGTATATGGCATTTAGTATATTCTTTTATGTCCTGGAAACAATACTTGTGTTTGATTCTGTTCACCTTATTTCATAGCTTTGTGCATCACACTAACATATTGGGCATGCGGCCATAATCTTCAGTAACAGTGAATTTCATTCCAAAGCGTATTATAGATAAGTTTCTTTCTTTGGCAGATGGGAGATTCTTTGGTCCGAGAAACCGACAAAGGTGAATGCTTCCCAGGCTCGCCAATTTAAACCTTGTATCAAGCAGATAAATTTTCCCACAAACCTCATACGGCTGGAAGTAAATAGTTCTCTTCTGGATTATTACACTGAATTAGATGCCGTCGTGTTACATGGTACAAAGGACAAACCAGTGCTTTCTCTCAAGACTTCACTTATTGACATGAATGATTTAGAAGATGATGACTATGAAGAAAAGGATGTTTGTGGAATGGATAGTCTTAACAAAAAGTTTAGTAGTACTGCCCTTGGGGAAGGGCCAAATAATGGATATTTTGATAAACTGCCTTATGAGGTAAGCCAAAGATAATCAGTAGCAGTATTGACATAACACTATAATTTTTAAATGTTTAGGTATTAATGTTTATTTTACTATCAGAGAAATGCAAGTGTTGGTAAAATGTATGTAATCTCATGTATTATATATAATTAACCTTTGAACAACATGGTTTTAAACTGTGTGGGTCCACTTATGCATAGATTTTTTTTTTTTTACAGTGTAATACTATAAATGCATTTTCCTTAGGATTTTCTTAACATTTTCTCTTCTCTAGCTTATGTCATTGAAAGAATATAGTCAAAATACATATAATATACAAAATGTGTTACTTGACTGTTTGTGTTAGCCGTAAGGCTTAAGTCAACAGTAGGCTCTTAGTAGTTGATTTTTTGGGGAGTCAGAAGTTATATATGGATTTTCAGCTGGGGTGGTGAGGGATGACAGCCTTAACTTTTGCTGTTGTTCAAGGGTCAGCTATGTTTTGATTTTGAAAAAACTAGACAAAATTATGTTAGGTAATCTTACCACTTCTGTCTTGCATTAGAGTGTTAGTAAGACTGTGAAAGAGATGCTTATCTACTTGATAAGCCCATAGTTTCTCCAAGTGTCCTTTATGCTTCTCGTTTATAATCTCCTGACTAGTTATAATTTTTGGTCTAGGTAGGTGGAAGGTGCCTCTGCCGAAAGCCTTATTTTCACTGTGTCTCTCTAGGGCATTTGTGCAGTATGTTTAGCATCCCTGGCTCCCAGGCATCAGATGCCAGAAGCGGACCACCAGACATTTTTGCCCCTCGCTGACAACTGCTATGTGTGGTTAAAAACAATATAACCAAGTCTTTTTAATAAAAATTTATAAACACAAATTTTAGCCAATTTAGACTATCCCCTTCCAAACTGGTAGGTATTTCAGGTTTCTTTGTAATAACACAAGTAGCTTACCTTGCATGGAACAGTAAGATGGCCTCTTGAAGGCCTAATGGTCACCACAATGCGTGGACAACATTTACAGTTAAAATGCTGCCATACATCCTGTGGAGTAGCTCAAGCTGCCACGAAAAGATGAAGTTAAGGATCCAAGGTAATTTAGTCAGTAAGCCGTGTGCCAGGATCCCACCCAGGCTGTCTAGGTCAAGTCTTGTATTATAGGAAGAAAACTTCACAGATTGGAGACCCTCTGGCCCCTGAGTGAGAGGACTGAGGAAAGATGAAGGGAGAGTTGAGTTGGGGAAAGAGGAGCGTGGGATCCTGACAGGGTTGTCTCCCAGGGCTTCGAGGAGTATCTGTCCTCACGACAGTGGGAGCAGTTCATCAGGAGGAAATGAATTCACTTCTTTGATTCTTATCCATTTCCTAAACCTACAAAGTAGAGATTTAGGTTCAGCAAATATGTTTTGAACAGTTTTTGAATTTTATCCAGACTTGAGAAATGGCTGACACAGAGCATTCGGATGAATAACTGAGGGGAACTTCAGGCAGAGGGAAGAGAATGTACAGAGGTGAGAGAAAGTGAACACATGTGACCTGTTAGGGAACTCCCACCTTTCAGGGTGACTGGAAGAGGATTTGATAGCAGAGGCCGAAGGAGATGAAACTGGATGGAGGCTCAGAAGTGCCTCAGTGCCTAACTCCATGGCACACCATTCCTGTAGATGTGAACAGGACATCCTAGCATTGGCGGGGTGCAGTCCGCATCAGAGAGGGCTTGCAGGTTTTACTGAGAGATTTGCGTTTTATCCCTTCAGCCCGTGTTCCTCAGGGTGCTGTGTTTCTTCAGTACACAGCAAGATTAATTGGGGGAACTCCTAGATACTTGAGACCTTATATAAATAATTTTTGGTAAGAAATTAGAGGAGATCCAAGATTATATACCCATAATAGTTTCACACTCACTTTCTTGTATTCTCTTGTATTCTTTGTAATGCTTTTTTGAGAGGGAGAGAAAGGTGGGGAATAGCTAACATTCCAGGAATTACCCATAATATGCAGGCATTTTTGCACCTGTGTTGGCCCACAATTAGAGTAATTGCCCAAGTTTTTGGCCTTCATGTAAATTCCGTCTTTCCTATGTGTCATGGTATAAAGAAGACTGTGAACCTTTTCTGTAGTCAGTAGGGAAACACTGAAGGTTTTATTTAATTTATTTTAAAAATAAGAATAAGAAAATGAGATTTCTATCTTGGATTACCCCGTTGGCAAATGAAGAGCAGACCGAGAGGAGGTCAGGGTGGGAGGCAGGGGACAGCAGTTAGGAAATACTGCTGTCATTGGGGCAAGAAATGATGAAGCCTAGATATTGGAAGATTTGGAAAGGAGATGAATAGGAGAAATATTCCAGAGCTCAGACGGTAGGAATTGAAAGTAACTAGTAAATGTTCATCTCTAGAGGAAGCAGAACATCAGAGAGACTTTCAGGTTTCTGTTCAAAATGACTAGGTGGATGGACATGCCATTAATCATAAAACGGTGGGTGGAGGTAGGAAGGGCACGTTGACTTTGACATGCCTGTGATTCCTCAAAGCACCTCACCTGGTTGAGGACAGTAGGCAGTATTTCAGTTTGAAATGCAGGAGGAAGGTCTGACTTTATATTTGAGTGAGTCACTTGGAAGAGGTGAGGAGCACCATGGTAGATAAAATTAACTGGTGAAAGTCTTAGAGTGTGAATTAAGGGCCAAGAGCAGAATTCTGGGAATACTAACATCTAGGAGTCCCATAGAGGAAGACCTGTCAGAAAAGGTCCTTGAGATGAAGATGACAGTGTCTTAACACTGAAGCAACAGGAAGCGAAAGAGGCATAGAAGACATAAAAAGGACATAGCCACATTGCTGCTGAGAGCTAAATTCAAGTGCCTGCAGGTTTTGGTTGCTGGGAAATCTTTGATAATCCTGTAGGATAATCAGTTCAGTGGAGCCATGAACCTAAGGTGAAAAATGAGAAAACCTTGTCATATTTGATCAGGGCATGAAGGAGGGTAAGAGAAGCAGAGACAAAAACTGTTTATTTTGAGTATAAGCAGAAAAGTATTTCTGTTAATACACTGTTCATGATCTGTGACTTGGAGAAGACTGTCCACCAATAGTGAATACTTGGTCATCTCGCCTAACACTTCGCCCCTTTGGGGGCACTCAGAAAAGGCGTATCAAAATGAGGGAGAGTATGAATTAAAGGAATTATCTGTTCTAACTTACTTTCTAAAAGGAGAAAGGACAAGTGAATGGTGGAGGAAGCAGCAGAGTAGGAAGGTTTCTGTCTGTGATGCAAGTTGGGAGAGATTTCAGCAGCTTCTGTGCTGAAGGGAAGGGGGCAGCAGAGATGGAAGGCTTCCAGTACAGGTCAGGGGTTTGATCAGTACCCCAGAGGCACAGGGAGGAAACCAGGAGACGGAATCTGTAGTCTGAAGACGTTATGCAGCCCTGATGAAAGCCAAGCACCGTGCAGAGAGAGCACCAAACACTGAATGATCTGTCACTGACTAAAAAGAGAAACTTAAAAGAAATTACCCAAATTATTTTAAGATAATCCAAATTATTTAAAGTGGAAAAAATACCCATTTTTAAATATGTCAAGTGACAGTGTTTCCATAGTTGAAGATAATTGTTTTATGAGTAGAGCGGGTTTTGAGGGCAGACAGACCAACTCTGTTTGGAGAGTCCTTCCCACTATCACATCCTACATGCACTGTAGTATCAAATGGTACTTCATGTTAGGCTACCCCCATATAAAAACACATTGTGATAGATACCAGATATGGAATGGTTAATGGGTATTGTCTTGTAGGCCTGAAATGAATTATCTCTTATTTAATCAAAATCCAGAAGTGCTTTTTCACATGTTAATATCATGATCTCAGTGACTTTTCATTATGCTTTTTCTGTTTCGATATTTGCTTAAAATGTAATATTAAGTATCATAGGATGTTTTCACACAAGATGCACATCTTTTAACATTGGTGTCCTTCGTTTGGAATGATGTCAGAAATTGCTGGGTGTTATTTAAATTACAGATCATCTGGAAAAAGTGAATTATTGATCCTCTGATGCAGGGGTATATTTAATTTTTAATGCCTTCTTGTACTAACTGCTTAAAAATGTCCTGATATAACTTTTTTTTTAAAGATTTTATTTATTTATTTGACAGACAGAGATCACAAGTAGGTAGAGAGGCAGCCAGAGAGAGAGGAAGGGAAGCAGGCTCCCCGCTGAGCAGAGAGCCAGATGCGGGGCTCGATCCCAGGACCCTGGGATCATGACCTGAGCCGAAAGCAGAGGCTTTAACCCACTGAGCCACCCAGGGGCCCCGTCCTGATATAACTTTTAATATTGTAGTTAAAACAACAGATTTTTAATTCACTCTACAAATATTTAAGGTCCTACTGTTGCCAAGACCAGATGGCTTTCATAGGTTCTTTCAGACATTTAAGAAACAGATAAATCCTATAGTATTTAAACTCTTCCATGGCATAAAGAAAAAGGAAATTTTTCAACATTTTTATGAAACCAGTGTAACACTGTAGCACATAAAAAGACTACAGATGAGTTTTACTTCTGCAAACAAATACAATAAAGTAAATAGAATTATTTTAAAAGATGGTACAACAAAATCATTCAGGACGTATTCCTGGAATTCAAGGGTGTTCTGGTATTAGAGAATTGTTTTTTCTATTAGAGAATTATAATACCATAGTTCAGGTCAAAAGGAGAAAAATCCTCTCTCATCTTTATAGATACATCAATTTGGTTGACAAATGACAGCTGGATAGATATCCAAATTTGTTATCCATCTCAGTTAAAAAATTGTATACCTTGTTAAACCTCTTGTAATTGTCTATGACCAAATATTACTAACCAAAGCTAACATCATATTTAGTTATCAGACACTAGAAATGGGTTTTCCACTGTGGTAGCCACTAGCCACGTGTACTATTGAGCACTTTAAATATGGCTAGTCTGAATTGAGATGTGCTGAAAGTATAAAATATAGGATCACAAATACTTCATACAAAAAAAGAATAAAACATCTCAGTGATTTTATATTGATTACATTTGAAATGATCATTTAAAAATATTATTAAACTATTAAAATTAATGCCACTGTTCTTTTGCCTTTATTTTTAACTTCATGAGGGAATAATTAAAAAATACGATTGTCTATATTTAAAGTGTACAACATGTGGATTTCACATATACATTGTAGAAGGATTACCAAGATCAGGATGGGTGACACATACATCACCTCATGTTTCGTGTTGCTAACTTTTTTTTTTAATGTTTGTGTTGGAAATTCTTAAGATTTACTTTCAGCAACTTTCAAGTACACAATACAGTATTATTAACTGCACTCTTGTATAAAATGTATTTACTTTAAAAGTTACATATGTGGATCACATTTGTGGCTCACATTTAAATTAAAGCCAGGAACAAGACAACAGTGTTACTTCATATTATTCTAGAAGCCCAATGCTGGAAATATGAGAAGGAAAAGACATAATTTTTGGAACAGAGGCATCATCATCATCATGATAAAGTCATCATTTGCAGGTGATATGATTATGTACTAGAATTCTTAGGAGACTAGACTAAAACTATTAGGAACAACAAGTAAGTTGGCAGGTCACAAAGTTAATAGATAAAAATAAATAGCTTTAGGAGCTCTAGGAACATGAAAGATCATTAAATGATAAATTGTACCATGGCCTTGCCTAAGAAGACACAATAAAGTAAAGGTGTCAGTTTTCATTAATCTGTGTATTCAGTGACGTCCCAATTAAAATAAAGAATTTTTTTTTTAAATTTTTATTTATTTGACAGACAGAGATCTCAAGTAGTTGGAGAGGCAGGCAGAGAGAGAGGAGGAAGCAGGCTTCCTGCTGAGCAGAGAGCCCGATGCGGGACTCGATCCCAGGACCCTGGGACCACGACCTGAGCCAAAGGCAGAGGCTACACCCACTGAGCCACCCAGGTGCCCCAAGAATTTTTGTTTTTTAATTGAAAAATTTACCTGAAAAAAAAAAACATGAAAATACTCAGAAAAATTCTGGAAAAGAAGAGTGATGGAAGGGGCACTAATCCTACCAGATTATAAGACATATTCTGAACCTATGGGAATGATATTTGTGGGTCAACAATGAAGAAAGAGTCTCCTTTGCAACCAGACAATCCAGGGCATTCCAGTGCATAAACTCTAAAAAAAATTAGCACAAAACTCATTTGAATCAGAAGTCTATTGATGTGAGAGAAATAACAGATAAATAAATGGAACAGAATAGACAGAAACAGACCAGCAGAAAAGAAACATTGGCAACTCCCTTGGCAGAGGGTTACATTTCTGTAGTTAAAAAAAGAAGAATAGGGGCACCTGGGTGGCTCAGCGGGTTAAAGCCTCTGCCTTTGGCTCAGGTCATGATCCCAGGGTCCTGGGATCGAGCCCCACATCAGGCTCTCTGCTCACCGGAGAGCCTGCTTCCTCCTCTTTCTCTGCCTGCCTCTACTTGTGATCTCTGTTTCTGTCAAATAAATAAAATCTTAAAAAAAAAAAAGAAGAATAAAAAAACAACAGTGCCGAACTGTTTTTGTCTTTGTTTCTTTTTCTGCTTTCAGAATGATGAAATTTATTGATTCCAGGGCTGTCTAGGACATAAGCGAATAAGTACTTTTTAAAAAAATTATTTATTTGAAAGAAAGAGAATGCATGTGAGGGGAAGGGCGGAAGCAAAGAATCTCAAGCAGACTTGCCTCTGAGCACAGAGCCTGATGGGGGATGCCATCCCACAACCCATGAGATCATGACCTAAACCAAAACCAAGAGTGGGTCACCCAACCGACTGAGCCACCCAGGTACCCCTGCATGGGTACTTTTTTACACTGTTCGTAGTGAATCAGTACAAACACTCTGAAGGGCAATTTTGTGCTTATGTCAAAATTTAAAAGCATGAAATTCACCCTAAGGTATATTTGCAAAGTTTACCAAGATATGCATACATGCACATACACAACATTACTGCAGTATTAAAACGGGAATTATATCAGTGAGAAATTAGTTGAACATATCTATATATATCTATATGCCATATCTATAGAAAGAAATAGGGTGGTTTTCTATGTGCAGATAAAGAGGTACCTATAAGATACATCATTAAATGAGAAAAGCAAAGTATAGAACAATGTATATAGTATCATTCTTTTAGTGCAAATCCAAAATGGGATTTTGTGCATATTTATTGGAAGAGATCAGAAAAATGTAAGGACTTACCAGTGGGGAGAAGGTCATTAGATTTGATGATAGAGACTTCTCATTTTCTACCTTTCTTCAGTGTTTGGGTTTTCTAATGTTTTACTCCAGTTTTCTTTTGTTCTTTGTATAAGTATTTTAGATGTTAGAAGTTAGCATATTATTGGGGTGATGAGATTTAGACTAATTTTTAATTTCCTTTTAGTTCCCTTTTTAAAATATCACTAACCTTTAATATTTTTTAAAGTCCAGTTCAATCTTAAAAAGCAAAAATACGGGCGCCTGGGTGGCTCAGTGGGTTAAGCCGCTGCCTTCGGCTCAGGTCATGATCTCAGGATCCTGGGATCGAGTCCCGCATCGGGCTCTCTGCTCAGCGGAGGTCCTGCTTCCCTTCCTCTCTCTGCCTGCCTCTCTTGTGATTTCTCTCTGTCAAATAAATAAATAAAATCTTTAAAAAAAAAAAAAAAAAAAAAAAAAGCAAAAATACCCCAGGCCTTACTGAACACAATCTATGTACTAGTCAGCAATGCTCATATTTTATATACCCTTTAAGCTTATTTTAAATATCATGTTATCGCAATTTTGTAATTTTTTGGCCTAAAACAGTGAAATTCTGACCTGAAATGAAATTGGGCTTACATAGTCAAATAAATTGAAGAACATCATTTAGGTTAAAGGGCATATTTGCAAAACAAAAAGTGTAGCTAGACAAATACATTGCATTAATAAGCAAGAAACTCAATATTCCCTCTCATCTAAATATTTTTACCATTTAGCAAATATTTGATCTTCTTTTTTCTTTGTTTCTTGGTCCAGAATAGGCTATTTAGCAGTAGTTCTAGAAAAATTAGTTTAGAAGCCCCAAACTGCTGATCATCAAAAAACCAAAACCAAACCAAACCAAAAAAAAAAACACAAATCTTGGACTAGTTCAAGGAAATTATTTTAATTAGAGATAAAAATCTTTTGGATTCCTCCTGTTTAAGACTTTTTGTATCTGTTTGCTACATCATCCCTGCCAGCAGGCCCCTGTTTTCTCTTTCCTTCGGGAACTCTCTAGCAGCTCCTTGGCTGGTTTCCCTCCCTGCCTCCCTGCCTCCAGGAGTAACCCCTGCAGTGGGAGCTTTCCAAACACAGATCTGACCAGGTCATCCTGCAGTGTAAATCCCTTCCAGACTCCTTATTGCTTCCCAAGTAAATTCAAGCTCCTCTATGAGGCTCTTTGTAACGCAGCCCTTAACCACTAACTAGTCTTTCACCTAGTTTGCCTCTCAGGCTTGAAAGCTGAGCCTTCCAGGTACAAGTACCCTCTCCCTTTGAGGTTAGGCCTGTATCTTCCCGAGCCGCCTCTGCTCCTGTCTTTCAAAGCCATTAAAACATGCCATTGTACTTTCCAGTTCCCACTGGACTCTGCAAAGCTCTGAAAATGGCAACTCTCATCTCTCACCACGTTTGAGGTATAGCAGATGGCTCAGGAAATGTTGAGTCTATGAAAAACTATTAGTCAACAGATTGCCAAAATAGATGTTTGCACTGTAAAAAAAAAAAAAAATGAGTGGTAGACATGAGCCAAGTATACTTGAAACAATTTTGGAATGTAATCTATCTTGTCTTATGTAAGTATGGTTTCTTCTGACTTTGGGTAATACTGTGGTGTCTCGATGTCCTAGCTGAAAACACTGTTGGGAAATACGTGATGCTGCCGTTCTTTGTTAGAGCATATGCTTGTACTTTGGTGATACTGGTTTTCAATCTGTTTGATGTAGCTCATTCAGCTGATTCTGAATCATCTGACGCTGCCAGACCTGTGTAGATTAGCCCAGACTTGCAAACTGCTGAACCAGCATTGCTGCGACCCTCTACAGTACACCCACCTCAACCTGCAGCCGTACTGGGCAAAGCTCAATGACACCTCGCTGGAGTTTCTGCAGCCTCGCTGCACCCTTGTTCAGTGGCTTAACTTATCCTGGACTGGCAACAGGGGCTTCATCTCCGTGGCGGGATTTAGCAGGTTAGTGCCAAGCCGCGCTGCACTCATTCTACCAGTAAGTGGTACTTAACAATGGGGTCGTTTCCGTAAGAAAAGTTTGAAAGTATCTACCGTATCCTTTACAGAAATAAGAAAGAAATCCGTCTTGTGTATCATCATGTTCAGCATGCTCCTACTTACCAAAGTGAGTGAATTTCACTGTCCTCTTCAGCTAAACTTCACAATAATACGAAGGGAAACGCTGCCCTTTACCTCCTAGTTTGTAAATCCCAAGTAACTTTGAGCAGAGCTTCTTTTTTTCTTTCTCATATTTTCAGCACAGATGATTAACACATTTTAAAAACTATTTCCAAATCAAAATCCACCTCTCTAATGTGATTTGTCAGAAATGGAAAACAATTTATTATAGAACATTTTTAATTAAATCTTAATTACATGTGCAATGCATCACCCAAATTTAGAAGCTCATTTAAACTAATTATGTTGAAAATGCAATTGCATGCTAAGTAGGCGGCCACACTTGCAGACCTGCCCAGGTGTTTCTGCTCCTTTCTATTTAAGCGTTTCGTTTTCTTACTATTAAATGTCACCTGTTAAACATTTGAAAGCTTGCACAAGTGCATATTCATTTAGTAATGCCATATTAATTCGGCCTATGATACAAACAGGTGTTTTTCTCTTAACCTTGATGAGGTTATTCTCATTGTACATTACAATATAATCCTATCATTTCATTAAGTTAAATAATGGAGGAGTTGAAACTTTGGGGAAATTACCTGTTATTTTTGATTAATGAATAATCTTCTATCCTGTTTTTAGAAGTTAGAAATAACAGCTCTCCCTTCACACACCCTCAGTGGATACATTCTTGAACAGTGGTTTATGAATTAGAAATTTGTATATTGAGCCTTGTTTTCCCTTGACTAGACTATAAAAATAAAGATGCAGTTCCAGAAATAAATACTTGATGCCGTAAGATTCGGATGAAATAATAATGTTTGGGGTAGTAACCGTGTGTTCATAGTGCTAATATTGATAGTTTATGCAACAAAGTAAAAAATAAACACAAGCAGTAATGGCTTATAGCACATGTTGAAACCTTGGATGCCCTGAGTTCCTTTCTTTCCCGCCAAAAATAGAGACAGGGAAGGGAGTTCTTAGATAAAACATTATGGTATTGTGGGTCAGAGAGTATAAATATTTTTTTTTATAACATGCTATGTTATAAAATAGAAAACAATATGTTTTCTATTATGTAAATTTGCTTAGGAGATATCTAGGGTAAAAAAATAGACATTTTTTTAAAATATTTTATTTATTTGACAGAGAGAAATCACAACCAAGCAGAGAGGCAGGCAGAGAGGAGGAAGCAGGCTCCCTGCCAAGCAGAGAGCCCGATGTGGGCCTCGATCCCAGGACCCTGGGATCATGACCTGAGCCGAAGGCAGAGGCTTTAACCCACTGAGCCACCCAGGCGCCCCTAGACATTTCTTTTTTAGCAGAATGATTTTGGTGAATTTTTATAGAATCCACATTTTAAAAATTGCTGGATATTTGACAGCTACCCCGTGAAACACAGCTGAATCCTTTTTACTTGCCCTTGCTCTCCTCCCCACCCCACACTTCATTTGGAAAGTTTTCCTTCCTGCTAATGGGACCAAGGAGGACTGAAGCTGACATGACTGTGGGTGTTTAGAGCATACGCTGTGGCTCAAAATCAAGACCGACTGACTCAGATGAATAACTGGTGTCATAGCATCATTTTACATTATAAGGACCTTTCAGCTATTTTAATTCCTCTCAGAGCTCTTTCTTCAATGTTTCCCACTACTAGAAATTTATTGTTTGTTTTTACCCTTCGTATGTAAGAAATTATAGTGAGTGTTGACTGTGTAAAGAAATGTTTAACACAGTTCCTACATCAGTCTATAGGAAAGATAGTTATAAACATGTAACATCCTTCCTGTATTTTTATTAATTGAAATAACAAGATGATAACTAATGAGTGCAGACTTTTTTTTTAAAGAGTTTTATCTATTTGAGAGAGAGAGCGAGCAGAGGGAGAGAGAAGGAGAAGCAGACTCCCTGCTGAGCGGAGACCCCCCCCCCACATGGCGCTGGGACCCTGAGATCATGAACCGAGCTGAAGGCAGATGCTCAACCGACTGAGCCACCCAGGCGCCCCTATGAGTGTAGACTTTAAAGAAAGCATTGGTAGTGAACAGCTGAATCCAGCTTCTTTGGCAAAACATTACATAGGACCATGTTATCATGAGTAAAATGGAACAGTAATATTAAATCACTGTTTTAAAACTCCCTTTGTTTTGCTCATTCTGGTGCATGAGCAGAGGCATAAGTTGTGAAAAGAAAGTTTAGTAATGCTACTTTTTAAATTTTAGACTCAAAATGGATAAAGATCTTTTTTTGCAAGATTAAAACTCCAGTCTACTTTCTCACCAGCAATTTCTCTTCCATTTTCAATTCAGCCATGTTAGTTGCTGTGGGGCTGTTTGTATAATCACAAAGGTGCATACAGAAATTTAAGTTTTCCATATTTTACGCTAATATTTTAGCCAGTAAAACTATAAATCTTGATAGCATTCCTTTAAGCATAGTCCTTGTTCCCATTAAGAAAATAAAAAGTTTAAATACCAGGAAGAGAGAATTCTTTTTATGGGTGGGAGATATTGGAGTTTTGCCTACTGATTGCTGTTGGCCCCCTTGACTTGACTTCTGAATTGATAGTCATTATGGCTTGTAGGCAGCATTCCCCGAATAAACAATAAATATTCATGGCTTGATTATTAATGAATAATCTCTGAATAAGTATGGTCTATTTATGCTCATTACCGTGAAGAAGACTTATTTATAATACTTTAAAGAAAAAAAGTACATTCTGAAACTAGAGACCAGTGATGATGAGCTGCTTTTGAGCAAGTGTTTGGGAAAAGTTTGATACGGTTTATTTTTGTTGTGGAAAAACCTTTCCTCACAAGTTGGAGCTGTTTAAGTGCATTTCAAAGAACTTTTTAGGAATTCATATTATTCAGAATAGTAGGAAAATAGGTCGAATTGGAATAATAAGAACTTAAAAATTTTAATCAGTTATTAAAATCCTAGTCTATCTCCAGATTTGTGATTTGCAACTTCAAGTACTGCTCATGCATATCATTACTCATTAGAGTCACATCTTTTATAATTCCATTTTTCTTTTATAATACAGTTCCCTAAAGTCTCCGATATTTCTTTGCCCCCCTGCCTGTTTGTGCTTTGAGGCTTAATCATATCACTCTGATGCTCAAAAAGCCTTTAGTTTATTTTTCCACTACTATTTTTTTTTGGATAGTTGCCCAAATTAATCACCTTGATCTCCACCTCAGTTATGTAGAGATTTTTTATCCCTGACTCCCCTAATTGTTAAGAGGAAATCCAAGAAAATATTCTTGGGTGCTTTTTTATATTCAAGACTTTATTGGGTGTTTTGACACAGAGCTACAATTTTATGGGTAAAGGGCTTATTACTTACTCGTTTCTTTAGCTGCCTACCTATGCTTTATATAGTTGTCTCTTAGAATGTTAATTCCCAGAGATTTGAGGCAGCTTTAAGACTTTCTTTCCCCTGCTCACAAGTTTTGTTTTTAATGGCTTTATTTTGAATCAGATGTATTAAATAATATTCCAGATTATAAGGGATTAAAGAGTTATCTTAAATATGCTGTTTTGTAAAACTGAGTCAGCTAACAAAATGTACTGCTAGGAATCAGAAGCCATAGATCTTTGTGTCTAATTCTCCCCTTACCTTTCCCCCACCCCCCCCTTGCCTTTATACATCAGGCAAGTTGTGAGGACTGGTGCCTTTTGTTTTTATGAGTAAGCTCAGATTAAATCATTTATTCATATGATTTTATTATTTGAAGATGCAAGTTACCACATAGTAAATTACTTCCTACATACCTATATTACTGTGGACAATTTAATTCACCACATAAGGATAAGCCATTTCTTTTCCCATAGCAAGGAACCTAGTTTAGGTCTTCTCATGATACCCTCAGTATCAGGAAATACTTTATGAGAATTCATATCATGGAATGAAGAGACTATAGAAAATAAAGAAGCTGTATTCTCCTTTAAGGCGACCAGTATCACAATCGAGACGAATAAATAGATGACCAAGACAAAAACATGAATGTAATTATGCAGTAACATAAAACTTACAGGAAGGGCATTAAGGAAAGAAACAAGAATTGTGTTCGGCTAATTAATTGAGTCTGCTGCTACTTCTGCCTTCTTGAACCACAGAGATCATGAAGAAGTAGGTAGTGTAGATTCTGTAAATTTAGGAAGACACAGTATGGTAATATTAACTAAATCTGCTCAGAGTAAAAATACGCAATATAGAAAAAGAGAGGGAAAGTCAGAAAGGTAGTATAGGCATGATCATTATATTTATTGTGCTTTTGAATTCTGTCATTCATTAAATCATTTGGGGGAGTTTTCTAGTCTATTAACAGTTGGCATTCTGCTGATTGGCTTGACATCACTATAAATTCAGAGAATTTCAGTAGAAATTCTTCAGAGAAGTTCAGTAATGAGGGTAAGAGGAAAAGAAAGGTCAAAGTGTTGCAAGTCCAGTATGAGAAAAAATTATAGAATGAAGTACTTAGCCAAAAAAATGAAGACCTTCACGAGATAAGATGCCTAAAGATTTTAAGAGTTAATATGCTCATTTAGCTTGCAGTACTTGCAGAATTATCAAAGTCTGAAACCCTACATCCATTTCTAGGTTACAAAAATATGAAGAACTACCTTTAACTACTATTTATACTCAAAGTTTGGTAAAATTATTAATTTCATTATATTTCTTGGGAATAGTTTCACCCTAGTAAAGGAAAAATACCCTGAGTCCGTAGAACTTAGTGTGTTCTGGAGTAAGAGGAAACTTAAATTCTTCAAGTGAATTTTCGTAATTGGAAGATACATTTAGTAAACTCTCATCAAATGTTTTTTTGGTGCCTGACATTGTGCTAAGTATTGGGTACACCAGAAATCTCTTTCAGTTGCCAAAGGATTTGAGGCAGTTTATAAAACTCAATATAAACAAATTAGTAAGGAAGAAAATTGTAGTCAAGAGAAAGAAAAATGTAACGGTTTAGGAATAAAAGAGCCTGAGTTCAGTTCCATGTAGAGAAGGTGTGTCGTAGTTTAGCATACCTTGCGCACCTTTGACCTAGATCCCGAATCTGAATATTGAGCACCACAGTCTGTGCTGCCATCTGGATCCAGTGCACAGTCTTCTCTTTCCTGATTATTTTAGTGGTGTCCTGACTGTCCCCCTGTGTTTACTCCTCTTCCCTCTCTGTCTGTTCTCTACACAGAAACCAGAGTGATCCTGCTAAAACACAAGGAGGTTGTGTCACTTTTCTGCTCAAAACCCTCTGATGACTGAGAATCCCATCTCCCTCAAAGCTAGCATGTTTATGGGACACACACTGTATGAATTGCCTCTTATACCTCTCTGACCTTCTCCTCTTCTCCCCCTCACTTTGTACCTCCTGCCCGCCTGCATTAGTCTCTTTACATTTCCTCACTCTACGTGGTATCCTGTCCCAGAACCGTTGTGCTTGCCCTTCCCTCAGCCTGGAATGTTTTTTCCCAGATACCTGCTTTCTTACACCTGTACTGCCTTTGGGTCTTGACTCACCTTCTCAGAGAGGAGTCTCTGACCACCCTGTCTACCCTTGATATTTCCCATTGCCCTTCCCTGCTTTTATTTCCTTCTCAACACTTCTCACTTTCTTTTTTTTTTTTTTTTAAGATTTTATTTATTTATTTGACAGACAGAGATCACAAGTAGGCAGAGAGGCAGGCAGAGAGAGAGAGAAGAGGAAGCAGGCTTTCCACTGAGCAGAGAGCCCGATGCGGGGCTCGATCCCAGGACCCTGGAATCATGACCTGAGCTAAAGGCAGAGGCTTTAACCCACTGAGCCACCCAGGTGCCCCCACTTCTCACTCTCTAATACACTATTTGTTTTACTCATTTACTTGTTTATAACCTGCCTCGCCTACCAAAATATAGGTAAGCTCCGTGAGAGCAGGGACTTTGTTTTATCCACTGCTAACTCCCCAGAGCCTGCGGTAATGCCTGAATCATAATAGGAGCTCAATAAACATTCCTTGAATGAATAAGTGAACATACTTGATGCAAAGCACAGTTTAGCTAATTCAATTTAGCAAAGGTAACAGTAGTGAAACAGGTTGGAAGAAACCCGGGAGAGGGAGTAGCTTGAGGAGTGTCAGGGAATTTTAAGGAAGGGGTGGGCAGTTGTGTGAAATGCCACAATAAGTCAAGTAATTCAAACACTGAAAAGAAAGGGCACTGAATTTGGCATTTAAAAGGAAAGGGCAAATTTAGGGAGAGCAAAACACATATTGCAGTGGATTAAGAATAAATAGGTGTTCAGGTATAAATAAGATATGTGGGCAATAGTTATTTTCAACATTTAAAATAAATTTGTAGCAGTTGAATTTTTTGTTGGTTGAATGTGAGTTGGCCAAGATTCAACTTTTATTTTAATGTTTGTGGGGTGCTTTGACCTTTACCAGCTGCTTTCACATATTGTTTGATGTTCAAAACCAGGAGGCAGTGTGGTGAGTGCTATTATGTAATTCTAGTCTGCCTTTTACAGCTGAGAAAGTACTGAGACTTGGGTAAATGCCTTTTCCAAGGTCACATGCCAGGAAGTGGAACAGGGCTAAAAATTAATCTTTGGACTTAGAAGTCTAGTGTTAACTTCTTTTATTTTCAAAGGAATTGATTTAGTTAATTTTACTTTATATGTGTATTTGGAAGCTAATTAATCCATTCAGGAAAAAAGATGTGGCATAAATAAACTAAGGGTTCGTTACTGATGTGGCACTGTGACAGGCAAGAAAATGTCAAGAGACCTGGACAGGGATGATTGGTGCACTTCAGGGTCAATTTGCTTAGTGATAAAGTTTCATGAATTCAAATATTCCTAGACTCACATTTACTTTTATATTATTTTCAGATGATGATTATGGGCAGGACTGTCCCTGTCACTGTAATGCAACTACAATAAATATTGTTTTTACCACTCTGATAATAGAGTTTTATGTCTACCATGTTGAATTATTTCTGTGTATTTTATGTGAAGCTGCAATTGAATATCTTGTAATAATTTCAACATCATTCTAGTAAATAGTAACAGTTTTAAGGAACATTACAATAGGACAGTTAAACCAGTTCAGACAGTTCCTTAGTTGAGAGGAGGCTAGTCTGATTTATTTTAAGGTCATTTAATTAAAGCTTTCAGCCTGTGGGCCACATTCAAAATAAATTATCCAGTACTCTATGGATATTTGGGGGAACTATCTTCTAAGAGTTTTGTTATATTTTCGTTTTTTGGTTCTATCAACTCGGATGTGAATTTTAGATAGATAGGATAAATACATTCTCTGCTTTCTTAATTTTTCATTTAGCGCTAGCTGACTTTTTATAAGATATGAATGCATCTTATCATATCAGGTTGATTTATTTTAGCCTAATCATGCCTATTTTGGTAAGTAGTAAATGAGAACTTAAGGGAAACAAGTTTTATATTTCCCTAATAGAAATCCATTCTTCTGAAGGTGTCTAATAAGAGTTGAGGTAATTCCAATGTACTTGGCAAAAGTATCTTTTCATTTTACAAAATTCACACAGAACATTGTTTTTACAGGTTTCTGAAGGTTTGTGGATCTGAATTAGTGCGCCTTGAATTATCTTGCAGCCACTTTCTTAATGAAACTTGCTTGGAGATTATTTCTGAGATGTGTCCAAATTTACAGGACTTAAATCTCTCATCCTGTGATAAACTACCACCTCAAGCTTTCAACCACATTGCCAAATTATGTGGTCTTAGGCGACTTATTCTCTACAGAACAAAAGTAGAGGTAAGAATAATCATCATTTACATCTTTGCTTGTGTGATAGCCAACTAAATATTTAGTTGCCTGTAATTGCTCATGCTAATACGCTTTCTGATTTTTAAATAGATTTTGATGCCACCTGACTATTAAAATTAATAGAGCTGATTCAGTCACTTCAAAATTATTTAGTCTATTGTATTGTTTGTATAGTTATGGAAAATGTTCTTCTCTGTGGTCTTAAAATTGTTGTAATACTGTTCATGTTTGCAACTAAAGAAGTAAACAGTGGGCTGAGGTGAGCTGAAATGCTGGCAGGGAATTAATTAGAGAAGGAGGTAGAATGACAGTATGCAGGAGAGGGAGGAAGCAAAGAGGAACTTATCCAGGGCTAGACTTGGGAGTTAAAATTCTCAATACCATGGGGCCCCTGGATGGCTCAGTCGGTTAAGCATCTGCCTTAGGCTCAGTTCATGATCCCAGGGTCCTGAAAGTGAGCCCTGAGTCAGGCTCCCTGCTTAGCAGGGAGTCTGCTTCTCCCTCTGCCTGCTGTTGCGCACCCTCTTTCCCTCCTGCGCCCCCCTCAAATAAATAAATAAAACTTAAAAATTGTTTTTCCATACTGTAGTTTAGAAGTCTCATTAACAAAAAGTGGAATCTTATCATTATATTGACCTACTTGCTTTTTTCACATAGCATCTCTAGGACTTCTTTCCAGATCACTACCTATAGCGTTTGACTCTTTTCATTAACTTTTTGGTATAGACTATACCATAATCCATTCAACCATTCCCCAAGTGATCAACTTTCAGGTTTTTCCAATTGTTTTCCTTTTAAAAATTATCTAGCAATAACATTGTTTGTGCAGAGTTTTGCATATACATGCTATTACTGCTGTAGGACAGAGTCCTGTGAGTGGCATTGCTGGATCTAAGAGGATGCGCCTGGGCTCCTGCAGCAAGCACCCGCTTATTGTCATACACTCCTTTCCTCTTCTCCAGTCAGGGTGACGTTCTTTCTGTAGCTTGAACATTCTGATCTGGTCCCAGTTCTGGCTCTTGCTTTTCTGCCTGTCTAGAATATTCTTCCAGTTTATTACATGGCTGCCCTTTTCTTAGCTCAGTGTTCAAGTTTTTCTTTTTTTTTCAGAGATCACTTTTTGGAGATTGATAAAAAGGTAGCCCCCCCCACCCCGCTTCTGGTTTGTTTTTTCGTATCATCCAGTTTTATTTCCTTCTTAGCATCTGTATCACTCTGAAGTGATTTTATTTGTTTTCTTGCTAATATCTGTCTCCTTACACTGGGATATAAATGTCATGAAGGTAGGAGCCTTGTACATCTTTTTCATTGCCATATTACCAATGTCTAGAATGCTACTTGGTAAGGTGGTCATTTGATAAATATTTATTAAATGAATGACTAAGATAACCAAATTACTTTTCCAAGATGGTATACCAGATGCTTTCCTGCTGTAGTGAACCCTTGCATGTCTTGAATGTCACCTTAAATACCAAGGTATTCAATCTCTGGTATTTCAGTTTTCTTTAATATGGAGAGAATAAAAATACATATCTCAGGGTCATTGTAAGAATTAAGTTACATGTAAACTACAGGTTACTTGTAAAGTGCCTAGAGGGCACCTAGAACATAGTAAACTCTCAATAAATAAATATTAGTCCAAATTAGTACCATCATGGCGGTTTTGTAGTATGTTGTACTCTATGGTAGGGACAATCTCATCGTTATACTTCTTAAACATTTTTGTTAATCCTTGTATATTCTTCTTCTAGTTGTATCTTTCAGCAAGGATTTTATTAGAAGTACATTCATTTTATTTCATTTTGCTCTTTAATAAGGCTTCCTATCATTCACGTAGGACTTGTTTTACATCCAAGAGCATGTTATGCATTGCATCACCCCTTCTTTCTTCCATGCATGTGCATTTCCTGTCCTGCACTCAGTGGTGTTGTTGGTGGACGAAGAGCGAACAGGGAATGAGAAGACACGATTTAGGGGCCTGGCTTCTCTCTAAGCCTTCCATGTAATCGTTGATCATTGGTGGTACATTCAGATGTTATAAACTATTTTGAAAAAAAGGGAATAGCAATTAATCTTAAATGCCTTTCTTTGCTCTAAGGAAATATGTAGAAGAAAAAAGATACAAATTTGAACTTCTTGAGAGAGGTTTTTTGTTTGTTTTTTTTAAGAAGGAATACAAATTACCCAGTGCCACTTTTACCCATTTTTCTGAATTCTAAAAGAAGCAAAAATGAATATTGTAAGATGTTGAGTCTGTTATAGCATTTAATTTCAGAGACGTTAGATCTGTGATTTAGTAGAGTTACACTTTACATGCCTATATATAATTTACACTAATAAACATAACACATTTATGCCATTTTATATGACTTAAGTCTGTGTGCATAGTGAACAAAGCTTTAGGCGATATTGGAGACCTGGGTTTTAGTCCCAAAGTTTGGGAAAGTTTCCTGAATATATTCTGTTTCCTGTCCTAGACATTTTGCATATAACTTAATTTCTTCACACTAGTCTAAATGAAGGTCTCAAAAGATTAGTAACTTTCCTGGTGGCACAGGGCAATAAGTTAGAGTCAGGCTTTGAATCCAGCTTTGGTGGGTCTTAGTGTTATTGTTAAAATTGTAAGATATATCAAAGCATAGAATGGTGGTTATTCTAATATCTTGACTGTCTCTATTTAAACCAGAGGTTTTGGGGCGCCTGGGTGGCTCAGTGGGTTAAAGCCTCTGCCTTCGGCTCAAGTCATGATCCCAGGGTCCTGGGATCGAGCCCCACATGGGGCTTTCTGCTCTGCAGGGAGCCTGTTTCCTCCTCTCTCTCTGCCTGCCTCTCTGCCTAGTTGTGATTTCTCTCTGTCAAATTAAAAAAAAAATAAATAAATAAACCAGAGGTTTTTCCTTACTACCTATTCCTTTTCTAGTTTGCAACTGGTAAAAAAGTATAACATTGTTACTAATACAACATCACAATCCAGTGTAAAATATAAACTACTAAGTTACATTCTATAAATATTTTCTTTTTTTTTAAATATATTTTTTTAAGATTTTATTTATTTATTTGACAGAGATTACAAGTAGGCAGAGAGGCAGGCAGAGAGAGAGGGGGAAGCAGGCTCCCTGCTGAGCAGAGAGCCCGACGTGGGGCTCGATGTGGAGCTTGATCCCAGGACCTTGGGATCATGACCTGAGCTGAAGGCAGAGGCTTTAACCCACTGAGCCACCAAGGCGCCCAGTATAAATATTTTCTAGTTGAAACTGCTATAGGGAAGTGGAATGTTTGTCTTTTATTTTTATTATGAACAAACTTACTTTTATTTTTATTATGAACAAACTTACTTTGAAGTCTTAGTTCTACATTGATAAATAAGTTATTTAATTTACGTACACTCAAATTACATTTAAGTAATAGTTTGTGGAATCAATATGTAATAAATTGCTTTAAGCAAATAGTTTATGTAGGCCAATTCTCAATATTATACCATAGTGGAGAGTAGCATTGGGACAGATAATCCCACGAATAATATTGGCATGTAAAATGATGTGTTGTTGATGTCTAGTATGTTCTTAAGTGGTTAGGCATAGCCAGGCATGTTGCAGGTCTGATTATTCAGTAAGAGTGAGAACCCAGGAGAATGACAGCATGATAGGGTGAGAATTGCCTTTTATGCTGGTAGGAAGATCCTGGCTTGCTGATAGGGCCCCTTCCTGAGCCAGTGGTGAAACAGACAGTGAACACAGGGCTGTGGGCTTCTCTCTCCCGGGCAGATCTTACCATCAAGACTGCTGCATTGACCACCGAGCCTCATGCATAACCTTGTCAGGAGCCAGGGCTGTATCCTGGTGTATATCTTGTATGCTTGATTGCTGCTTTGGTAGTAAACTAAAATGGGAGCGACCTTAAATAAGAACTAGCTGTCATTGTCACCAATTTTTTTTAAAAAGATCTTATTTATTTATTTGACAGAGAGAGACACAGTGAGAGAGGGAACACAAGCGGGGGAGTGGGAGAGGGAGAAGCAGGCCTCCCCCCTAGCAGGGAGCCCAATGCGGGGCTCGATCCCAGGACCCTGGAATCATGACCCAAGCCAAAGGCAGACACTTAAAGACTGAGCCACCCAGGTGCCCCATTATCACCAGTTTTTGAGCCCAGTTTTTTATTTGGCCTAGTTCATTTAAAAAGTCAAACCTATAAAAAGAAAAAACAGTAAAATGGTGGTTTCCAGGGGTTAAGGGGTAGGAGAAGGATAAGATGGATGGTGTTTAAGGGTACAAACATATAACATGTAATCAATAAGGCAAAGAATTCTAATGCCCAGTACAATGAATATAGACAATAATAATATACTGTAATGATATAATACAAATACTGATTGCTTCAATTGTAGTCATATTACAATATATAAAGGTATTAAAGTAACACACTGTACATCTTAAATTTACAGAATGCAACACATCAAATTAAAAAAAAAAGATTTTTCTGCCCAGCTCCACTGCTTTGGCTAATTAACTGTAGCTGGTACCCCACAGTGAAAGAAAGCAGCGATAAGATCTTGTTGAGACTAGCTGTGATTAAAAATTTTACCTGGTAGTAGGGTTCAGGTATCTGATTCACACACTATTTGATCATTTGCAAGCTGGGAAGATATTTGTTATTTAGTCTGTATCAGGGACCTAAGTCCTATAACTCAGTCCTTATCTTCATTTTTCTACTTAAAAGATTTAGGTGCTTGGGTAAGTCACTTGTACTAAGCTAAAGGTTTGTCTATTAAAAAAAAAAAAATCAAGCTTACCCTATCACATAGGCTATTGAAAGACCAAATAAGGTTATATGTTTAAAAGAACCATACACTGTATAAATTAGATGAGCTTGTGTAAATGTGAAAATGATAGTATAGATTTACTCAGCATGATCTCGCACAAATATTTCCAACTCTGTGAAGTATTCTTACAGGTCTTCCTAAATGAGAGAGTATCTTTTCCATCATGTGCTAAGGGAGATTTAGGCTGAATTATCTCTTTCAAACTTTTGATCTATTTCTGGTGAAAAGAATGTTCATTCCTAACTTTCAGACTCTGTAATTGGAAGGACCATGTTTGACTATATTTTTCTTCATGACTGGTACATAAAACAGTGTCTGGTATTCACTATCATGAATATATGTATTAGGTATTCAGTAAACTTGTGTTGAATGATTGAGTAATAGCTAGCTCATCAATTCATTTTGTTCATTATTAGATAAGCACATGTATTAAGGAGATGGATGGTTGGATCTGAACTTGAGAAATTTGTAAGAAAATATTTGAACTGTATTTGTTCAGAATTCTTAGCTCTAAAAGATTGTGAAATATAGTTCAAACTTATTCATTTATTTCAAGAGATCTTTTTCATTTTTTAGATGTTTAGGTTTGAGGTGAAAAATTGTTTCATCAGAGAAATAACAAATGTCTTCTTATAACTCAACCCCCCCAAAAAATCATAAATAAGCTCTTTGCAGAGTTAGTGGTACACAGTTGTTGAATTTCAGTGGATGCAGAGCAGTAAACGTATGCCTGTAAAGAACAAGATAGTATTTCGATAGAGACAAAGTGGACTGGTGTGCAGTAAGCCAAAACGCATACTAAGAATGTCATGGTTTGTGCTTAGTCATGTTGGGCGATCTTTTTTAGAGGAAATGACCCTTGAGCCAAGACTTGGGCCTTGTTTACTACATGATCCCAGAGTAACTAGTGAAATGGATTGGTAAATAGGGTAACTTTTTTTTTTAATGAATTTAGTGGGTCTCTTAGGTTGTACAGACATTTTAGGCAAAGATGGGAACTTAGAGCAGACAGGAAAGAAACTTGAACTTGGGATCTTCTGCCATTCATGATGAAGAGATAATTATAATAGAGTTGGATATATATTGATAGGAAGGACTTTGTTTCAGTCCCGTTGGTGCTTTTCTTCTCTGTTCATAAGATTCTTATTATGTATGATAAGCATTGATTACAAGTATTTCTTCTGCCATACGTGATGATGTATTTTCATGAGAGGAGGACTGTAAAAATTTAGCTCATTAAATAGACTTTTAAATAATTAAAAGAAAATCTTTTATTTTGAAATGATTTTAGACTTAAAGAAAAGTGACATAAAAAAATATTCCCCTACCATATGCATAACTTTTTTCCTGAACCATTTGTAAATAAGTGGAAGATACGGTTTTTTGCTTCTAAAGGGCATATATCTGCAACCTACTCTTTATACTTGTGTTAGGAGCTAAATTGTGTCTTCCCCAAATTCATGTGTTGAACTCTTATCCCCAGTAGCTCATAATGTGACTGCATTGGAGAAAGGGTCTTTCAAGAGTAATTAAAGTTCAATGAGGTCATCAGGGTGGGCCCAATCCAATATGCCTGGTGTCTTTATAAGCAGAGGAGATTAGGACACAGACATGCACAGACGGAAGAGCATGTGAAGACGGAAGAATACGGCCAGTTTCAAGCCAAGAAGAGAGGCTTTAGAAGAAACTAACCCTGCCGCCACCTTGATTTCAGACTTCTAACCTCCAGAATTGTGCAAAAACAAATTTCTGTTGTTTAAACCACCTAGTCTATGGCACGTGTTAGAGCAGCCCTAATCGACTAATACAGCTTGTAGAGGATGGCAGAACAATAACTTTTTAACACATTGCATAGAAAGTGTCTTTAAGAGCAGTCCTGTGCATTTCCTAAAATAATCTGGGTTAGCGTTAGAAGTTTGAGTCTGTTTACCTTTTCTTTGTTTAAAAAAAAAAATATATATATATATATATATATATATATATAAATCTGGAATGGGTGTGAGATGGGGCATGATAGTAGCTCAGTAAGAATGTCATTCTGTTGCTTAGCAGCAGACAAGAAAACCAAGTGTGTTTTTTAAAAGTTGGAGTTATAAATGGAACACCTGCATCCAGTTTTGATTGCCTCACTTCAAGAATGATAGAGCATAAATTGAAAGAATCTGAAGAAGTGAAAAAACTGATTATAGGTATTGTGGGGGACTAGTATATGACAGTAATCCGCAAGTATGGTTTGGCAGCTGTTTACTTGGCCTACCAGGGCAGAGACGACAGTTTCAAGGACCCCGCTGCCTTCATCTTCATCAACTAGAAGACAACAGAAGTAGTCGATCTTTACTTCTGTTGGATATCAGCACTCTCCTCATATTTTCTTTCTTCTGTGCCAGTTTATTTGGCAGAGAGGAGATAGAGAAGTAAAAATGCATACCACCCTGTGCCTCAGCTGTCCCACAAAAGATACATAAACTGTCTTTTGAAAATAGTATGCTTTGATTTAATGCCATGAATTTGCTTTCTGACACAGAGATAATGGTGGTCTCCTTACTCCATTCTTATTTGATTTAAAGAACACATTATTTTATGCTAGTAAGTAGAAGCCAGGATGGTCTTTCGTTTAATGGAGTCAGTGCAGCTAACAGACTCCAACGAAAGGGATGGCCACTCACTTAACAGAGCTGGTGTCAATAATGGAGACCAAGAGGAGAAACTGATGTAGGAAAAACCCATGTTGGTCACCTACATTGACTGATGTAGGCGGTCATTGGCTAACTGCCACTTAAATGCAGTCCACTTCAGACAGATTAATTTGGCTAGGTAATATACAAAATGAAAGGATATTAGTAATTACTTTGTTCTGAAACAGAATTTTTTTTCAAGACTTTATTTATTTGAGAGAGTGAGAGCGAGAGAGAGAATACAAATGGGAGCGAGGGGCAGAGGAAGAGGGACAAATAGAGTCCCTGCTGAGCAGGGAGCCCGATGCAGGTCTCAATCCCAGGACCGCAGGATCACGACCCAAGCCAAAGGCAGATGCTTAACTGACAGAGCCACCCTGGCGCTCCTGTTCTTAAACAGAATTAAGAGTGAAGAGTTTTAATAACTTTTAGTATATTTAACTTGCTATCATATACTAGAAGTCAGCAACTTTTAAAGTCTTTACTATATGTCTCCAGGCAAGAATGTATCTGTACTTCTTTTTATCTTGATAAGTTTTACAAAAGTTCCAGTGGGAATATGAGGCTTTTGGTGGGGTTGAGTGTATGTGGCTGTGGTTCGTTCAGGGTCAGGGTTCATTTAGGGCCAAGGAGCCCTGTGAAGTGCAGTGAGGTGGGATGTGGGGGCAGTGCCATCTCTTGGGGATCAGACCCATTATTATCCACCAGTAAATCAGGTGTGAGAAGTCGACCTGGCAAGGACATCATTCATTAGAGACAGCCGATTAGCTGATTAGCACATTCTCTCACTGTTGGCATATCACAGGGAAAACCAGATTATAGTTATTAGACTTCTTTGGTGAGTTTAGAATGAGAACATTGGGAGTTATGCGACTTAAATGATTGAGGGCATTAGCACAGAACAGGTGGACACTTTCATCTGAACAGGAAAGAGAACAGAGTAAGTCTTTGGACTAGTGTGCTCTCTTTAAACGAACGGTGTCAACCAACATAGGCCTCAGGCTCCTCTTACGTGCTTCGTTGCCGTCCAGCCCTTACCCCTCTGATTGAAACATTCTTTTTTTACGTAGTCAATAAGGTTACAATCAAGTCCAGCCGGTGTGGAAACTGCCGTGAATTTGTGACTGCAGATCTCTGCCATCATCCATGATGGGTTGATATGGAAATTGGTCAGTTTAGTCTGTGAGCAAAACTGTATTCACCTGTATGATTATGGAAGAGATCCACTACAGTGGTGAAAATAGCTTCTGAATGAGGCAGGGCCAACGTGTGTGATTTAGTCTACGATTTTGTTCCATCACACACTTGGACTTTGGGAATTTAACAAATTATTAGAACCATATTCTTATATGGTTCTTATATTAGAACCATATCATATATTGTGATTATGTATCATTATATAACCTATACCATATTGTATATTTAAACTGTATAAACGATAACAATTTGTAGTAGATGGTTCATAGCAAAGCTCTGTAAAGTAATTGAATTTAAATATTCTAGAATGATGATTATTTCTACATATAGATAGTTGCGGGTACTTTAAACAGGTCTCAAAATACTTTTTTTTTTTTTTTAAAGATTTAATGTATTTGTTTGTCAGAGAGAGAGCACAAGCAGGCTGAGCAGCAGGTAGAGGGAGAAGTGGACTCTCACTGAGCAAAGAGCCTGATGTGGGACTCGATCCCAGAACCCTGTGATCATGACCCGAGCTGAAGGCAGATGCTTAACAGACTGAGCCACTCAGGTGTTCCACAAAATACTTCTTTTATTCTATATTCCCCTTCCTCAAATTTATTGAGATTGGAACACTGGGGCAAAAAAAAAAAAATGAAATTAGAGAAAGATTCATACATATATGTGTATTTTCTTTTTTTTAAGTAATCTCAATGCTCAATATGGTGCTCGAACTCATTACCTAGAGATCAAGAGTCACATGCTCTACCAACTAAACCAGCCAGGGGCTCCCATAGCTATAGGTGTATTTTAAAATTCTCCTGATTGATTGTGTTCTTTGGTGGTATTTTTATGCTAATTTATGAATTTTCACATAGTGAATATCCTTTTATAAAATCCCATCTCTTTAGTTGTAGATACTATTCTGATGTGTTTGAAATATGATGATCAGTGAAAGTACGTTTGTCTGTGATCTGGTGATGTCACTAGTCTCTATATTTTAGCTAATATAAGTCTGTAATATATAAACTTACTATGTTCCTTTAGAATGTTTCTAGGAATCATTTTTTAGAGTGGAGAATACTGATTTGGAATCCTACCTTCCTATATTAAGAATGTTATATTTAAGGGTTGCATTCTTTGTTAAAGATAAGTAACAGTTAATTTTAACTGAGCAACAAAGGTCATAAACTAGTTATAACAACTATAAACCTGTATTAATATAAAATGTGAACACAGTACTGCACACATTGATTAAACAATGTCTCGCTGTATTATAAAATGTACATGGTATGCATAAATATAATTCTATTAAGCCTCAAATCTGGACTGTCTAAAACTTATATGTGAGTATAATAAACATCAGTTATCATCTTATTAAGTATTTTTGCTTAGCACTTTAGAAGTCTGGAGGATGGACAGTTATGTAGTTTATGGGTGGTATTTCTTTAAAAAAGCTGAATGAAAATTTCAATTCCTTCTTTTACCTCTTAATAAGTTTCTGTGTAAGAAGGAGAGGCATTAATAATTCTCTGTAATGTATAGTTATCCATTGGATTTTGAAGCTCTTGAACAGGGTTAGTAGGTAGATTTTAGGTGGAAAGCAAAAGGATTCTTTCTTTAGGAGCATATATTGTACTACCAGATACCAGCATTCACCTAGGGGATGTTTTGATAATTCTGCCGGATAAATTAACATGGATCCAGTCACTCCTTAGTGAATTCCTTTCCATGGTGATTTAAATAAGGTTGGGCCTTTGTTTAAAAATTACAGACTCAATTGAAAATGAATCTGCTGTCCTGCATTATTAAAGCTGGTAACTGTTTAAATTGTATTTTAATTTTATAGTGCTACTCTGGTGCTTCTGTTGAATTTTATAGAACTAACCAGCAGAGTTTGTGGGTGTGGGGACCTGATACCTTAAGAGATTCATACAATTTTTCACTTTTTACTTCTGAATTCCTTTTTCATAGCACATTTGATAATGTAGGTATAATCCATCCATTTGTGTGTTCTGATGTGTAGAAGTGCCACAAGTTCTCATTATGGTAGAATTGTTAACTCTTAAGTAGGGGTGGGCAAGCTTTTTTCATGAAGGCCCTGACAGTAAATACGTTAAACGGATTGTAGGCCGTATGATCTGTCACAACTACTCAGCCCTGCTGTTATAGTGTAAGAACAGCCATAGACCATACAGAGAGATTGGGTGTGCCTTTGTTCCAATAAAACTTTATTGACAGAAGCAGGCAGTAGGCTGGATTTGGCCTGTGGGCAATAGTTTATCAACTCCTGCTCTGAATCACTGAGTCTGTGATTCCCCCAAATCAGGCCCTTCTATGTCTGAAAACAAAGAGTTCATTTCTCTTTAGTTTCCCCTCTTTGCTTCAGCATCACTAGCAGTTCTTTAATTCTGAATCCCAACAGCATAGAGAAAGAATACCCGAAAGATATTCTAGGAGGAAATTGGTTAATTGTACTTAGATCGCAAACTATTATTGTCTTCTCCGAACCTGGGTACTCCCACAGTCTCTGGCTTCTCATGAGCTCTGCTGGAGAAAGTCATGAAACTGTAAACTTGTCCCTGTCCACCTCAGTGCTGCCTGTCAGCCTTTTGTTTATCTCTATTTGACTCCTCGTTGCATTCCGCACAGCATCTCTTCCAGGGTCATCCTTGTTTCCTGTGGCCATCCCCTCCATCCCCTTGTACGGCGGTCTCGGCATTTCATCTCCCACCTCTTATTTAGCAAAGTTGGGTGGTATCATTCGGCATAAATCTCTTTTATTCTGTATTCCTTCTTTAAGGCGGGGAATGAAAATAAGGGTTCTCTTTACTGTTAAATGAATTTTTAATTCCCAATTTAATGTGCAGACTGCATAAGTCATTGTAAAATATGTGCATGAATAAGTACGGTATGCCATGAATTCCCCTTCTGTGGCTTGAGATTCCTCCAGAATGCATCTACCGCTACAGAAAATGTTTTCTAGATATGTAATTATGAGAATTTTAATTCTAAAGTGTGTTGTCTATGCCTCAAAGTTACAATCTTTAAGCTGGACAGTAAGCAATAGATACAGCTCCTCTGAGGAGCAGTCCAGACAGGTTAATATGGTATTCTTGGCCATAAATTTTTTCCTTACTCTTAATTTTAATTAGAAATACTGATTTAGGGGTGCCTGGGTGGCTCAGAGGGTTAAGCCTCTGCCTTTGGCTCAGGTCATGATCTCAGGGTCCTGGGATCGAGCCCCGCATTGGGCTCTCTGCTCAGCAGGGAGCCTGCTTCCTCCTCTCTCTCTCTGCCTGCCTCTCTGCCTACTTGTGATCTCTGTCTTCAAATAAATAAAATCTTTAAAAAAAAATACTGATTTACAGGAATTCTTCTCCAACTTTATCAAGAGAATCATATTATCCCAACGTGGGAGTAGTTAGGGCTAGGTGACTGGGTTAGATGGCTGTCTAAGCCACCCCAGGGATTAAATGGAAATCTTAGAAAAAGGAGGGATTCGGACCTGGGCACATAATACCAAAAAGGATCCAGTGACCTGGGATCGGCTGGACCTCATGGTCAGAACTGAGCCAAGCCTCTCCGGGTTCTGCAGTCGCCCCAGGACTGCCGCAGAGCAGGTCCACTGCCCTTTCAGAGAAGTGGAGGTTCTGGATGGGGGCAATCTATAAGACCATTAGCCGTGAAGTCAGGGAATGGGAGTTCAAAGAAGTAAATGAAAGCATCTTTTTTTTTTTTTAAGATTTTATTTATTTATTAGACAGAGATCACAAGTAGGCAGAGAGGCAGGCAAAGAAAGAGGGGGAAACAGGCTTCCTGCTGAGCAGAGAGCCTGATGTGGGGCTTGATCCCAGGACCCTGAGATCATGACCTGAGCTGAAGGCAGAGGATTAACCCACTGAGCCACCCAGGCACCCCCTGAAAGTGTCTTCTGAAATGGAATAAGAAATTATGGGGCACACACTGAAACAGCAAGAACAAGTAGTTGTGGAAAAGAACTAGTTAGAAATCTAGGAAATAAATGATAGTTATTGTAATAAAAATTGATTAAATTCTACATTGGACACAAAGATAGAATTGCTAAATTAGAAGAAGAGGTTTGAGAAATGCACTCAAACTTGTAAAAGCTTTGAATGAATGTCAGGCACCACGGCATGTAGTTTGTATGTATAAAATACACACATACACACACACCCTCAGTTAACCCTCATAAGAATCCTTTCATTAACTTACTATATATTGTGCCTACTGCATATGCCAATCACTATATTATTTTTTTGTTACTGCGCATAGATTACCACCAGACAGAGTGGCTTAAAAGAGCTGACACTCATGATGTCACACAGCTTCTGTAGGTCGGGAATCTGGGAGCTGTTTGGCCGGAGAGTTTGGGGCCAGGGTCTCTAACAAGGTTGCAGTCATCTCAGAGCTTGACCGCAGCTGGAAGACCAGCTTCCAGACTTATACACATGGCTGTCAGCAGACTTCCTTGTTAGCTGTTGGCCAGAGGCCTCTGTTGCTCTCCACGTGGGCTTCTCCATAGGCTTTCCGAGTGTCCTTATGACATGGCAGCTGGCTTTTCCTGAGGGAGCAGCAAGGGAAGGCAGAACTGAGAGGAGCCATAGACCTTTTATGACTATATTAGAGTACTCTAAAGAAACAGAAATAAGAGGGTGTGTGTGTAGCTTTATTCTAAGGAACTGGCTCACATAATTATGGAGGCTGGCAAGTCAGAAGGTCCACAGGGTGAGTGAGCAAGCTGGAGATCCAGGAGAGCCAGTGGTGTAGTTTAGTCCAAGTCCAATGGCCTGAAAACCAGGAGAGCCAATGTTCCGGGTCTGAAGGCTGGCAAACTTGAGACCCAGGAAGAGTTGATGTTTCAGTGTCGATCTGAAGTCAGGAGTAAGCTGATGCCCCGGTCGAAGACCATCAGGAAGAAGAAGTCTCTTAACTTGGAGGACAGCCAGCCTTTTGTTCTATTAAGATCTTTGATGATTGGATGATGCCCATCCACAATTAGGGAGTTAACTGCTTTCAGTCTACTGATTTGAATATTAATCTCATCCAAAACCATCCTCTCAGAAACACCCAGAATAATGTTTGACTGTATACCTGGGTACCCTGTGGCCCAGTCAAGAGGACACATAAATTAACCATCACAATAACCTAACATACCATCACTCCTGCTATGTTCTTTTTGTTGGAAGTAAGTCACTAAGCCCAGGACCCTCTTACAGGAGAAGAACTAAGCTCCATTTCTGGTAGGAAGAAGTATGGAATAGTTTGTGAACATATTTTTTAAACTATTCTAGGCACTGGGCTTGGGAGACTCCAGTGTTCATTAGTAGGAGTTCCAGAAGGAAAAAATGAAGAGAAGCAATATTTGGAGAGAAGGTTACTAAGAATCTTCATCTTTCATAATGAAAGATACAAATCTTCAAATCAGATGTTCACTCAGGAAACCAAAACAGAACAAGTGAAAATAAATCTTTAGATACATTGTGATGAAATTGCAAAATATGAGATAAAGGGATAAGAGCGACTAGAAAAAAGGTCTTATTACCTGTAGAGGAAGGTAATTAGAGTGCCAGTAAACTTGTCAAAATAATAGAGGCTAATAGGTAATGGAGTATCACTTTCAAAGTGATGAAAGAAGGTAGCTGTCATCCTAAAATTTTATGCCCGGCTAAATTTTCATTCAAGATTGAGGGAAAATATAAAGACTAAATAAGATATTTAACTTTCTGTGACTCACATTCCTTATCTGTTACTAAATGGGAATAGGAGCACCTGGGTGGCTCAGTCCATTAAGCATCTGACTTTGGCTCAGGTCATGATCTCAGGGGTTGGGCTCCCTGCTCAGTGGGGAGTCTGCTTGTCCCTCTTCCTCTGTCTCCCTACTCCCCGCTCATGCTCTCTCTCTTTCTCTCAAATAAATAAAATCTTTATACATAAGTAAGTAAATGGGAATAGTAGTATCTACCTTATAGGTTATTACTGGCTGTGTTTACTGATATATCCCAAGTATCTATACAGTGTGTAACACAGATTAGACACTGAATAGATGTTTATTAAGTGAGTAAATGAGTGTGTGGGGTTGTTGTGAGGATTAATATATATAATTTTTAGCAGTACCTGATATGTTAATAACTACTCTATAAATGTGTGTTGTTAAGATTTTACGAAAGATTTTTCTAAAAGAACTACCAAAAATATTCTTCAACAAGAAGAAAAATTCACTTAGAAAGTATCAGATATAATCAACAGTTATGACACAGAAATTTGTAAACTGCTAATAAGTTAAATATAATTGACCCTTGAAGAACTTGGGTAGACTTGTGAGCAGATATTTTTTAATAAATATAGTTCTATATGTTTTTCAATAAATAAAAGACTCTATTTTTCAGTAAATATAGTACTCTACATGCATTTTCTCTTCCTTGTGATTTTCTTAATAACATTTTCCTATGTCTAGCTTGCTTTATTATAAAAATACAGTATATAATACAGCATATAAAATATGTGTTTAACTGACTATGTTTTTGGTACAGCTTCCAGTTAACTGTAGACTAGTAGTAGTTAAGACTTGAGGGAGTAAAAAATTATACTTAAGGATTTTTGACTGTGCAGAAGTCAGCACGCCTAATGATGATATTCTTCAAGGATCAACTATAATGACCATGGAGGAAGAAAGAAAGAAAAACTGATCTTTCTGTAGTACTTTTAAAAAGGTAAACTAAAATCTTTAAGGTGATTCAGAAGTTCATAGGAAAGAGCAAAGGACTGGGAACAGTTAAGAGTTTTGAAAAATGAGGAAAAGGGTTTGCCTTACCACTTTTATAGACTTATTATAAAGTATAATAATTAAGACTAAAGTGTTGGTACAAGGAGAGGCGAATAGACAAGAGGAACAAAATGATCCAGAAATAGACTCATACATATACAGAAACTTGAAATATAACAGAAG
This sequence comes from Meles meles, assembly GCF_922984935.1. Classification (NCBI taxonomy): domain Eukaryota; kingdom Metazoa; phylum Chordata; class Mammalia; order Carnivora; family Mustelidae; genus Meles; species Meles meles. The sequence goes on from NC_060070.1 coordinate 32,946,305, forward strand.
ACACCACAAATAGGTACATAAGGTAGAATCTTCAATAAGTTGAACCAGGAAAAGTGGTTATTCTTAAGAAAAAAAAAATGAGGTTTGATATTCTGCCATATATAAAAATCCTAACAGTTTGGTTAAAAACCTAAGTGTAAAGAAAAACTTCAATGCTGTCATTTAAAAAGAAGAAGAATATTCTTCCTTGGATAAAGAGGGACTCTTAACTGACTGAGCCACCTAGGTGCCCCTCAAAGAGGGACTCTTTAGAAAAGAGAACAAAATACAAACATAAAGGAGAAAGATTGATGTGACTCTATTAAAATTTAAAATTTCATATCTCATGGGTGCCTGGGTGGCTCAGTTGGCTCAGGTCGTGATCCTGGGGTCCTGGGATTGAGTACCACATCAGGCTCCCCTTGCTCTGTGGGGAACCTGCTTCTCCCTTTCCCTCTGCATGCTACTCCCCCTGCTGTGCTCTCTCTCTGTCAAATAAATAAAGTCTTTAAAAAAATTCATGTCTCAGAAGCTTCTATCAACAAAACAGAAGACAAGTCTCATATTTAGAGAAGATATTTGTAATGGATATAGCTAACAAAGATTGGTATCCAGCATAGAAAAAAATTCTTACAAGTCAAGAAGGAAGAAATAACCTAATGGAAAAAATCAGCAAAGGATATGATTAAGCAGTTTATGGGTCAGGAAACATGAGTGACCCATTAACATAGGAAAAGATCTTCAACCTCACTAGTAATCATACAAATGCATATTATACCGTTCAATGCTCATCAGATAGCGGACGTTAAAAAGGATGAAAAGACTGTGTTGGCAAAGGTGTGGGGACCCAGTACTCTTGCATTGCTGGTGGGAGCATTAATTGATGCAGGTACTTGGGAAGGCTATTTTGCAAAATCTAATATAGTCAAAGCATGTTAAAAATCTAGAAATTCTTTCTCTGGTATGTGCTCTAGAGAAATACTCTTCTAGAAAGTGTACAAGGAAGCACGTATAAGAATGGTTTTTTTGTTGTTTTTTTATTTTATTTGACAGAGAGAAATCACAACTAGGCAGAGAGGCAGGCAGAGAGAGAGGAGGAAGCAGGCTCCCTGCAGAGCAGAGAGCCCAGTGCGGGGCTCAATCCCAGGACCCTGGGATTATGACCTGAGCCGAAGGCAGAGGCTTTAACCCACTGAGCCACCCAGGCACCCCTAAGAACGGTTATTTTAACATTCTTCGTTATGGTAAAACTTATAAACTAAATATCATTAAACGAGAGTGTATGTTATAATATATTTACATAAGGAAATAGGATACAACAGTTAAAAAGTGAGTGAACTAGAGCTATATCAATGTGAACAAATTCCTCACAAGCACTTTTGAGGAAGATGCAAAAGTATATGCATATTTATATAACATCCTTTATATTAAAAACCATGTAAACAATATTCTGTTTATGGATCCATAATGTATAATATCATATAATTTTTAAGCGTGTTTTTAAACACCAAGTTGTGGTAAAGGTTACTTCTTTTTTTTTTTTTAAGATTTTTTTTATTTCTTTATGTAACAGAGAGAGAGAGATCACAAGTAGGCAGAGAGGCAGGCAGAGAGAGAGGGGGAAGCAGGCTCCCTGCTGTGCAGAGAGCCCGATGTGGGGCTCTATCCCAGGACCCTGAGATCATGACCTGAGCTGAAGGCAGAGGCTTAACCCACTGAGCCACCCAGGCGCCCCGGTAAAGGTTACTTCTAAGGAAGTAGTGAATGGTTGGAGGGATTCACAAATACAGAAGAGTAAGCAAAGAAAGCAAAATGTTAAGATTTGGGAAATCTGAGTTGCAGCTACATGGGTATTCATTATCTTGGGTTCTGTACTTGTCTGTATACCTGATATTTACCATTGTAAATAGTTTAAAACAAATTACCAGCAAGTTCCTTGAATGAAGCGAGTGTGTTTTTTTTAATAATTCCTAATCCGTGAAAATATGTGGATTTCTCTCTAAAAATTCTCTATTATGTTCTGGATCTTGCTCGTGGGAAAATCTTTCAAACAGCCTTATCATTAGGATCTGGTATTCTTTTTTTGAAGATGTTATTTATTTTTTTGACAGAGATAGTGAGAGAGGGAATACAAGCGGAGGGAGTGGGAGAGGGAGAAGCAGGCTTCCCATTGAGCAGGGAGCCTGATGTGGGGCTCCATCCTAAGACCGTGGGATCATGACCTGAGCCAAAGGCAGATGCTTAACAACCGAACCACCTATGTGCCCCAGGATCTGGTATTTTAACAAAACAAACCTAATGACGTTTTCCCATCTATTAGTAAGTTAAAATAGCTAAGTACTATAAAGAATCTGAAAATTAACTAATCTTCATAGAGCTCTTCTAATGCCAACCTTCTGAAAGCTACATGGGATTGTCTTATAAATATGATAAGTGGTCTTGAAACTTAAACATAAAATCATAAAATCAATATAAACATTTTTTTTGCTTAAATTTAAAGAAATACCCGACAGTGACACAATTAGTCTTAAGTCTAGTTTTGTTCTGGGCCTATTATTTTATTTTTACCATATCTAAGTTTATTTTATCTGAAATAGTTCATTATTTTCTCAATGAGAATCTTATCTGGATTTGAACTTGTGTTTTGTGTTGCCATTGACAACGTTCTTTATCCTTTCCCCGACTGACACTTTTCTGAACACTTGTCATTTAACTAGATAGGATTGATAAGTTTGAGTAGTTTTTTTTTCCCCTTAATTTATGGAATTAAAAAAAAAACCCTAAATTTCCAGTGAAATTTGAATGCTTTGCATTATTTGTTTCTTTAATGTTTCTTGGCAGGCATTTAATCAAAGGGAGTTAGGACTAGAGAGATCTTAGGTCCCGTGCTTGTGTAGCAGTCCGGCAAACCTTTGGGTTTCTTTAGTGGTGAGACCGTTTTCATTGCACCGAATAAATGGGCTTAAATGGCAGGAACATGACTAGAAAGTGCACATTATATATGTTCCAGTCAGCACGTTGCTAGTGACAGGTGCTCAATGGTCGTTGGTATCGTTGTCAGCAGAGAGAATCCTTTGACATTAAAGTCACCGGCTCGATCCTGATTTGGGGTGACTCTATTGGCAGCTCCATCAGGCGGCCGCTGATCAGTGCATGTCAGAGCTGCCGCTGTTCTTGAAAGTGTCACCAGCCCTCTCTGGGTTTTGGCTTTTTTTTTTTTTTTCCCCTCTCTCTCTTTTTTCTGAGGGAGGGGCTGTTTAGCTTGTCTTATTGTTCAGTCTTAACCAGACTTTCCAATTGCTTACCTTTGGGAAATGGGCCAAGAGGTCACAGGGAATACAGGTATCAGTAGGACATGCAAAACCATATACGAAATGGGGACTCCCATGGAAACTGGTAATGATTACCTTGACTTCAAGCCAATCAATGGTGGGAGCACCTGGGGACTCATTAAATGGTATTTGTGGTGTCTGTAACCTGGGTTGTGAGCTCTATTTCAAGAAAAGCAGTGACAGCCTCTAATGTCTAATTGACCTCTTCTCTTTGTTTCACTTTCTCTCACTTTCCATATTTGCCCCCCATGCGGTCCCCAATGGCAGCAAACGGCGCTGCTCAGCATTTTGAACTTCTGTTCAGAGCTTCAGCACCTGAGTTTGGGCAGCTGTGTAATGGTGAGTATTTGAAAATTCTTTCTCCTCCCTCGCTTGTTCTCTTTCTCTCCCCGTGGGCAAATGGCATCCTGACCCGCCCACTCCACACACACCTGCAGCTTTTCAGATTTATGGTGAACTACGGTGTCCCCCGCTTTCAAACATTTTTCTTAAATTGGAGAGTATGTCTTCAAAACACTGACGCTATTTATCTATGAGAGCAAGGGAAGAAGTGTGCGTGGTTTAAAAGAGTTTGGTTCTGCCTCAAGCCAGATGTTATTTCAGACAAGCTATTTACCTCTCTGGATCTCTTTTTACAAAATAAGAGATCAGTCATACCCACGTGCCAGTAGGGCAGTGAGTTTGGCACAAAGCTAATTTTAGTTTTTAAGTTCTGAAGCTATTTCCTGGAAATGCTAATGACTTAGGTACAGTTTTGTTTTGTTTTGTTTGTTTGTTTTGGCTGTTGTTTTCAGTGTGTGTTTGTTTTATTGTCCTTATTGGTTAAGAGAAAAAAGATGGGCACCCTATGCTAGAACGCACATTTTTTTGAAATGTTACCAGTCCATTAAATCCAAAAGCATAAGGACTATTAGACTAGACAGTCTTTAAAGTCCTTCCAGATTTAAAATAATGATTTTATGTGCCACTGAAAGATTTCATGGAATGAGTTAAATTTTTTCCATCTGAGTAATGTGGCTTATGAATAGTACTGAGACTCAAGGCACAATAGAAGTCGTGGTGTTTGTGTGCACGCTCAGAGCAAGTGCATCTCCCAAGACAACTGACTGCGGAGCAGTCCATCCCTCTTTACTTTCGTACCTTCCCCTTGCAAAACAGATTCAGGAGATTCCAAACCATTCCAGTTTTGTGTCCACTTACTAGGAAGACCTGAGTTATTAGCAGGATGGTTACAAGATCAGAGAAGTTCTCCTGGGGTCCTAGGCTTGGATTCAATCTGAAAGAAATCCCATGTGAATACCTTTTAGAGCTCAATGATGGCTTCAGAGCTGCCCCAAGGTTTGGCAGTATAGGCTAGAGAGGCCTGTTATGGCCACTTGTCTATGTCCATATCCCCATGTGAAAGCCATCCTGGTGGTTAGGCCTGATTAAACCCCAAGTATGAGCTCAGACTGACCCCGGTCTCTGGAAACAATCTTGGGAGCCCACTAACACATTATTAGGCTTTCCTTACTTTTGATCAAATATTTAGCTTAGTAAACCATTTCATGGGCTTCTCTTGGGTCCCTCTGAAGACTCTTCTAGATAGGCCTGGTGACATTTGATGGCTCTGTCTGTGACAACAGACCAGCCACTTACTGCCACTTGACTCTTTGCTTGTTGCTAGCCTGTCATCTTTAGACTGGTGAGTGCCCTGTTTAATCTTGGCTAGAGGTACTTTTTTCTGCCTGTTACTTACCTCCCCTTAAATGGGAGCAACGTCCTCTAGAAAAGCAGGCCTCTGACCACAGACACATTAGATTAGGAATTATATACATTTGCGGTAGAATGAGGTGTGTTTTAAGTCAGCATTTTCAAGTTGACCCAGGGAATATTAGTCCTGAAAGCTATTCAGTTAAGGAATTGGGGGACAGTGTATTGGGGAAGAGTGACATAGAGATTCCTGGCCAAAATTAGGAAATGATGCTACTCTGTCTTCCTCCTGGAGCCTTCAGTGGCATGTCCTGCAACAAAGAAAGTGTGTGCCTTTCCGTAAACCTGTGTTTTCCAACTTTACCTGACTACCAAACCCACAGTTCCATATTACTTCTACTAATATGTGATATACTGTAGAAAATGCTCCTTAAAACATGACTTTTCTTTTCTTTTCTTTTTTTTAAGATTTTATTTATTTATTGGACAGAGAGAGATCACAAGTAGGCAGAGAGGCAGGCAGAGAGAGAGTGAGGGAAGCAGGCTTCCTGCCGAGCAGAGAGCCCAATGCATGACTCGATCCCAGGACACTGAGATCATGACCTGAGCCAAAGGCAGTGGCCTAAACCACTGAGCCACCCAGGCGCCCCAAGCATGACTTTTCTTAAGCATTATGATAAATGGGCTATTTATATTTATTCAGTTTTTTAAAAGATTTATTAATTTGAGAGAGAGAGAGAGAGCGTGAGCAAGGCTGGGAAAAACAGAGGGAAAGGGAGAAACAACTTTAGCAGACCCCATGCTCAGTGTGGAGTCCAGCATGGGTCTCAATCCCATGACCCTGAGATGAAACCAAGAGTCGGATGCTTAACCGACTGTGCCACCCAAGCACCCCAGTAGGCTATTTTTGAATTAAAGAATGTAGTTATCAGTAAAATATGGTTGCTGTTGATACTTGTATTCCTGGAAATTAAGTTTTAAGGACTTGACATTGAAGTTCAGAAATACTACTAATACTGCTGATCCCGTTGCTGATGTTGTGGCTGAAACATTCGCACCTGTCATAGAAATACTGTTAGCATTTCACAGAAGGTCCAGGGGTCACCAGAACAGTAACATGGACTGATCTTTGTTGACACTTTAATACCATGTTTATTTCAGTTTCTTTCTGTCAGTTGACCAGAGGACAAGATGATTAACATTCGATTTTAGTTTTGACCATCAAAATAATAACAATCAGAATCATGGGTTTTGGAAAGTTTTAAAGTTACTTCTTTGTAAAGAAGTTAATTGACTGCACTAATTTTCGAAGCTACAGGTTTGTATAGTTTGGGTACACTTATGTAAGTAGTTATATTGCCCCCCTGCCCAAATCTGTTTCTCATGGTCTCCTGCATGATTCTCCCACACACAGTTCCGAAGACCAGAACCTTCAAAATCATCATGACTACACCTAAGCCATCCGGCCTTAGGTCAGACTCAGAACATAGCCCCAGATCTGTCTATTTCTCCAGTTCCACTGCTGTAAGCTTAATCCAAGCCTTTGTCTCTTCAAGCTCATGCAGCTGGGCTTCCTCTCTCTATTCTTACCCACCATAGACCATCCTCCAGACAGAAATCAGAGGAATTTCTCTTTTAATGTAGATGATATCTGTTTCAAACCCTCCATTGATTCCTTGGCTTAATGGCCTGGCCCCTGCATAGCTCTCTGCCCTCGCTGCCTCTCTCCTTACTCCCTTTGGGTCTCATCACTTACCTTGGGCCACACCCGGTCCTATATCTGTTCCTTGAATGCACTGGTTTCATTCCTGGAAATCTCAGCAATCACCATTCCCTCCCTCCCTGCCTCCCTTCCTCACTCCCTTCTTCCCTCCTTCCACCACACCTGACACTGATCACCCTATTTTATTATTTTCACACCACTTATCACTCTCTGAATTTATTTTGCTCATTTGTCTGTACGGTCTTTTCCCAAAAATGTGAACAAAGTCTTTGTATTCCGGTTCCCTGTTGTTCCTAGCCTCTGGAGTGATGCTGGCACATGGTAGTTGAAAAAAGGAATAAACAAATGAGCAAAAGGAAATAATAATTGGAAGTGGTAGCTCTTTTGTTTCCTTTTGACTTCTGGTGATCATTTTGGTACCTGATTCTAAAACAAATGGAAGTCTTAAAAGAAACCTGTTGAAACAAACATTATTAAAGCATATAAAGCCCATGAACTGAAATGTTTATTCCTTGTCTGGTCGGGGAGTAGCCTGTGATGAGGAAGTAAACTAGTGGACACCGGCGGTAAGTGACACTAGCATGTGATGATCTAAGTTATTTTTGTGCTGTATATGCAGTCCCCAAATAGCTCCTTTGACTCCACACCGTATCATTATTAGTACTCTCAGCATAGTCACGTACTGTTTCAGAGCCTGGTGAAGCACACAGCTTTGTCGGGGCGATCTTCTCTACCCACCAAAGCTGATGAATTATGTATAAAAGAGAAGAAACTAGGCCCCGTCGATGAGAGGCGGCAGCGAGGTCAGAATGGAAGGCATTCAGAACAACACAAAATCCTCACATTCTTTATGAGGGTTTCATACTGCTTTGGGATTTCATTCATGAAGTCCCCGTCTGGAGTTCTGTTAAATGGGTTTTTAAGTAGGTGATGGTTCTTGCTGTTTCATGAAACAGTGGCAGATCCGTGAGACGAGTGGGTAGATCTGTATTATCAAGAATGTGGGTCTGTTTACATGGAAGCAGACAATAGGAGATGATTAATACTGTTTTAACTTAAATAAAAAGAGTGTTGGGGCGCCTGGGTGGCTCAGTGGATTAAGCCGCTGCCTTCGGCTCAGGTCATGATCTCAGGGTCCTGGGATCGAGCCCCGCATCGGGCTCTCTGCTCTGCAGGGAGCCTGCTTCCTCCTCTCTCTCTGCCTGCCTCTCTGCCTACTTGTGATCTCTCTCTCTGTCAAATAAATAAATAAAATCTTAAAAAAAAAAAAAGAGTGTTTAACTCGCTCTACACAGTTTGTATTTCTGAGCACAACACATGAGAGACTGGAATGATTTGCTTTCCAGATTGAAGACTATGACGTGATAGCCAGCATGATAGGAGCCAAGTGTAAAAAACTCCGAACACTGGACCTGTGGAGATGCAAGAACATCACTGAGAATGGAATTGCGGAGCTGGCGTCCGGCTGCCCGCTTCTGGAGGAGCTCGACCTGGGCTGGTGCCCCACGCTGCAGAGCAGCACTGGGTGCTTCGCCAGACTGGCACGCCAGCTCCCCAACTTGCAAAAACTCTTCCTCACTGCTAACAGATCTGTGTGTGACACAGACATCGAAGAGCTGGCGTGTAATTGTAGCAGATTACGGCAACTGGACATATTAGGTAAGCGTATGGTAGAGAGATTTGTTTTAACGCCTTGACGTGAAAGTGTATCTCAGACTTGTTGCAAGGAAAGAAAAAAGCAAAAAAGCACTTCTTGGATACAGTAAAATGTTGTCCTGATAAGGCTGCTTGGTTCGAGGAGGTGCAAGATAGGCTAATTGATACAGAGAATAATGGGTAAAAGAGTAAGGAAAATAATAGAATTCTGTAGTTGAACCTAGCAGAAAGCTCTTAAAACAAACACTAATTCTTGGTCTAGTGAGAAGAGTGAGAATTTATATGGAGCTATGTTCTCCATTTTTATTAAAGACAGAAAAGAAATCAATCCATTTTTATAATGAATTATACACACGCACACACACATATATACATAAAGCTTCTTGACGTTAAACTCGTTATTAAGGAATATTGCCAAATCTTCATTCCTGATCATTCTAGATTTTAGGAATAGTTCTACCCCAGTGCAGATCTATTGAAAAACCCTTCCCAATTCTGGGGTTCCTTGTGTCCTTACTGCAGTCCATCAGCGGGAGCCCTGTGAGGTGTTGCTGGCAACACAGAGTTATAATTGCCCCTACAGTTGGTGCTTTGGGACTCACATAGCACTCATACTGTGTTCTCTAGTAATCTGTGAGTATTAGTAGGTTAGCCCATGAAGTGCTAATTATATCCTTTCCCGTTTATTAAGCATTCAGCAACAGGAAAACCTGAAGATTTTCAGCTTCTGAGTTTGGTTTCCTTGAAAACGTACAGTCCAGGTTGCATGTTACTTATTCAAGCTACTTTTAGGAAAAGAATTTAGAAATTCTTGCCTAAAAATTTAGGAAGAAATTCTTGCCTGTTGCATGTACAGTTTGGGCTAGCTACTTCATCTGTGTTGTATTTTCTTTATTCTTCCTCGCTCAGGGAATTGGCTATCATTGTCTTTTACAGAAGGGGGACTGGAGCCCAGCAATTAGTATGTGGCAGAACATTGGTTCATATGCCAAGTTTTGGGCCCCAGCATTGTGAGCACTTTCTTTCCATCCCACCACAACTGCTTTTCTTGCTTCTTTCTTTTCCTTCCTACCTACGTTCCACCTTGAATTAGTCTAGACCTTCTGCAAGAGAAATATTTGGGGAAGTTCAAGAACATGAGAGAGAATGAGGAGCGGTGGCCAGGGCCTTTAAAATTGGATTGCTAATCACATTAGCTTTGCTTCAGAGGATTGGTGGTATTGTTGGTTAATACCTGTCTTACAACTCTCCCCCTCAAAACCTCATACAGTAGAGATGAAGAGTAGCCAGCGTCTGAAAGAGATGCTACAGAACCGCAAAGATAGTTGGTAACACTGATCTAAAACAAAAGCACAGTTGTGGTGAACAGTGGGGTAGGTGGTCCAGTGGCCTAACTTTGGTCAACAAATGGATGAATTACTTGACAGAGACATAGAAGGAAAATAGGTGAGAAGTATAATGGCTTCTTTTTGAAAACATTTGTAACTTTCCTAAATGTAAGAGCAAGGAAGTAGAGGGTTCCAGTCCAAGATGGCAACATAGGAAGAGCCTGAACTTACCTCCATGGCACACACCCGTTTATACCTGTTTATAGAACAGTTCATCCTGCAGAAGAGCTGAAGGCTGACTGAACATCGTCCACAAGGGGAGAGAGAGAACGGCAAGAACAATTGAAACACAGTAATGGAAGGAGCCCCGCCCTCCTAGCCCTGACAATGCCAACAGCAGTGGCGGGGGAGAGTACTGAGGGATGGGGACCAGATCTCTCTGTCCTTGGGCAGAGAAAGAAAGCCTCAGTATAGAAGAGCAACTAGCATACGAAAGAGACAACACTGGAACCCTGCCAAACTGCACTGGCGCTGGGGGCTTACTCTCTGGGTAGGAGAGACTGGAGAACAACACGGTTTATATTCCCACCCCGCAAAAAGCCTAGACCCCAGCAGGATCTGGAAACCACAGTTCCCAGTCATCACAGTGAAGCTGCGACCTCAGTGAGACCAGGGTCCACAAGCCCACACCTTGGCGACAGTGGCTCTGGGGCATAGAAAATAAGCTGTGGGATTTTTTTTTGTCTTGTTTGTTTCTGGTTTTGTTTTCGTTTTTATCTTTTTACTTTTCTTTATTCTTTTCTTCTTCTTCTTCTTGTTAGTACTATTATTTTCTTTCCGCAGAAAGCCATGATCTGAAAGAGCAGCTAGTATATAAAAGAGTTGGTGCTGGAAGTCCACCAAACAGTGGGAGGAGCTGCTAGGATGCTCTTGGAGTGGGCGGGGCTGATGGACATGGTCTGCACTCCCCCTCCACCTTGAAAGCACAGACCACTGCACAGTCTGGGCACTCTAACCAGCCTGGTGCCTCAGTGAGCCCTGGGCCCTTAGCCCACACCAGCACCAGCTGTCCCACCAAGGCAGTCACAAAGTGGTGCACACCAGGACACCCGTGGTTAGTTCTCACTACAGCCCCAGCCTTCACACCAAGGTGACACAGGTGCAGATCACCCCAAAACATTGCTTTGGCTTCAGATGACTTGCTAGGACACCCCCAGTGCAGAGTGCTTCAGACCATCTTGGCTGATGTCTGCTTCAAACAGTCTGCCAGGGTGCCTCCTGTGTGGGGCACCCCAGGTACCCTAGGCCCATGCCTGCATTGATTTCAGCCCAGGACATGCCCTGGGTGTAGCACCCCAGAACACTGCCACCCTTGCCGGTATCAACTCCAGCCACCCAGCCAGGGCACCTGCTCCATGGAACACCATGGGACAACCCAACTTGCACCCAGTTCAGTTTCAGCCATCCTGCCAGGGCATGTTTTGTGTGGAGAGCCCAGGAACCACGTTTTAGCTTTAGTTGTCCTGCCAAGATGCCCCCTGCGTGGGATGCTATAGGACCTTCCAGCCTGTTCTCCATCTCAACTACAGCTGCCATTCAGGGCACCCTCAGAATCCAGGAACACTTCCAGTTTATATCCATTTCTGCTTTAGCTGTCCTTCCATGATGCCTTCTGTGTGTGGAGCCCCATATCTCCCTGGCTTGCACCCATTTTAGTTTCAGCTATACTGTTAAGGTACCTTCTGTGTAGAGAGCTCAGGGACCTCCTGGCCTACAGCTGCATCAGTTCCAGCCACTCAGCCAGGGTACCCCCTACACAGAGCACGCTGGGACACCCTGGGTTTCACCCATTTCTGCTTCAGTTGTCCTGCTAGGGTGCCCTCAGCACATGGAACCCTGGGGCACCCTGGCCTGCATCCACTTCAGTTTTAGCTGTCCTGATAGGGCACTCACTATGTGGAAAGTAGCAGGACTCCCACCCTCTCCAGCCCATTCCAGCCACAGCTCCAGCCAGCCAGCAAGAATCATCAAGCACACAGTCTACATAGGGAATGACCAACATAAGACCATTCCTTCAGATTTAGGAGAAGTAGCTATTTAGCCTAATCCATAGAAACAAACACAGAAAGTCAAGCAAAATGGGGAGACAGAGGCATATGCTCCAAAGAAAGAATAAGGAAAAAAAAAAACTCAGAAAAAGAACTAAATGAAACAGAAATAAATAATATGCCTGAAAAAGAATGTAAAGTAATGATCATAAAGATAACCAGGCTGGAAAGAAGAGTGGAAGAACACAGTGAGACCATCAATAAAGAGATACAGAATATAAAAAAGAACCAGTGAGGGTTGAAGACTACAATCACTGAAGTAAAAAACATATTAGAGGGAATCAACAGGTTAGCAGACACAGAAGAATTTATCAGAGATCTGGAAAACAGGGTAATGAAAAGCACCCAAAATGAACATTGAAAAGAGAAAGGAATTTTTTAAAATGGGGATAGATTAAGCGATCTCTTGGATAGCATCAAGCAAACATTTGCTGTATAGAGGTCCCAGAAGAAGAGAGAAAAAGGGGTAAGAAAAAAAACTTACCTGAAGAAATAATAGCTGAAAATTTCCAAAGCCTAGGAAAGGAAGTAGACATCCACATCAAAGAACATTCTAAACAAGATGAACCCAAGGAAGTCCACACTACAATACATAATAATTAAAAGTCGAAGGTTAACGATAAAGAGATAATTTTAAAAGCAAAAGAAAGACAAAAAGTTGCCTACGAGGGAAAACCTATAAGATTATGAGCTGATTACTCAGCAGAAACTTCGCAGGCCAGAAGAGAATGGCATGTTACCTTCAAAGTGCTGCAAGGAAAACAGCTATAACCAAGAATACTCTACTCAGAATGGTTGTCATTCAGATTTAAGGGAGAGATAGAGTTTCCCAGCCAAAAAATAAAGGAGTTTATCAGCATTAAGCCAGACTTAAAAGAAATGTTAAAGGGACTTCTTTAGGGGCAAAGAAATGGCCATAATTAGAGATTAGAAAATTATGAATAAAAAGATGTAAAATAGCACAACATATTCATAAAACATAAAGAGAGGAAAAAAATATATTTTTTTCTTTTTCTGTTTTGTTTTTAGAGTGTGTTTGAACTTAAAGATCATGAAATTAATATAGATTGGTATACACTTAGGATGGTATTTATGAACCTCATGGTAACCACAAACCCAAACCTATAATAGATATACAAAAAGAGAGAAAACAAACAAACAAAAAATGTAACACTATAGAAACACATCAATCAAAAGGAAAGAGAGCAAGAGAAGAAAGGAGTAGAGGAGAACTACAAAAACAACCAGAAAACAGATAATAAAATGGCAATAAGTACATGCCTATCAATAATTACTTTAAATGTAAATGGCCAAAATGCTTCAATCAAAAGACATGGGGTGGCAGAATGGATTTGAAAACAAACAAACAAACAAAAAACCCACCTCATCTTTATGCTGACCACAAGAGACTCACTCACATCACACCTGAAGAGAAACACACTGAAGGTGATGGGTTGGAGAAACATTCACCATGCAAATGGAAGTGGGGGAAAAAAGGGAGGGGTAGCAATACTTATATCAGACAAAATGTACTTTAAAGCAATAACTATAATAAGAGAGAAGGGCATCCCATAATGAGAAAGGGATAAATCCAACAAGAAAATGTAACACTCATAAATACCTATGCTCCCAACACTGGAGCACCTAAATACATAGAACAAGCATTAGTGGATGTAAAGAGAGAAATTGACAGTAAAACAGTAGTAGTAGACCTTAACATTCTACTTACATCAATGATAGATCATCAAGGCAGAAAGTCAACAAGGAAATAATGTCTTTGAATGACACATTGGACTAGCTGGACATAACAGATATCTAGAGAACATTCCTTCTGAAAACAACAGGATGTATTTTTTTTATTGCACATGGAACATTCTCCAGAATTGATCACATATTAGGCCACAAAACAAGCCTCAATAAATTTGAGAAGATTAAAGTCATACCATGCATGTTTTCCATCTTTTCCAGTCACAACAGTATGAAACTAGAAATAAATCACAAGAAAAGTTAGAAGTAAGTCACAAGAAGAAAACTAAAAAAGATGTAAACACCTGAAGACTGAACAACATGATACTAAACAACCAATGAATGGGTCGATGAAGCAGTCGAAAGAAATTTTTTTAAAAATGGAGAAAAATGAAAACAAAAACCTATTGTCCAAAATCTTTGGGACATAGCAAAAGCAATTCAAAGGGAAATTATAGTGATACAGGCCTACCTCAAGAAACAAATCTCAAATAATATGACCTTACACCTAAAGGAACTAGAAAAAGAAGAGCAAACAAAATCCAAGCTTAATAGGAGAAGGATCAGAGCAGAAATAAGTGATATAGAGACAAAAAAAAGTGTAGAAAAAAAATCAATGAAACCAAGAGCTGATTCTTTGAAAAGATAAATCAATGAACCCATAGCCAGACTCACCAAAAATAGAAAGAACTCAAAATCAGAAATAAGAGCAGAGAAGTAATAACTAACACATCAGAAATACAAGTAATTAGAATACTGTGAAAACTTATATGGCCATCAAACTGTACATCTTAGAAGAAATGGCTAAAAATCATCTGATTATCTCAGTAAATGGAGAAAAAGCATTTGATAAAATTCAACATCTATTCATGATAAGAACTCAACAAAGTGGAATAAACTTCAACATAATAATAATAAAGTGGGAAACATACCTCAATATAAAGGCCCACCTTATATACCCTACACAAAAATAAACCCAAATGGATGAAAGAGCTAAGTGTGAAACCTGAAATCACAAAAATCCTAGAAGAAACCACAGGCAGTAATTTCTCTAACATCAGCTATAGCAAGATTTTTCTAGATATGTCTCCTAAGGCAAGGGAAATGAAAACAAAAATAAACTGTTGGAACTACATCAAAGTAAAAAGCTTTTGCACAGCAAAATAAGCCATCAACAAAGCAAAAGGAACCTACTGAATGGGAGAAGTTATTTGCAAGTGATTTATCCTGTAAGGGGTTAATATCCAAAATATATAAAGAACTTAACAATGCCAAAGAAGCAAAACAATTTAAAAATAGGTAGAGGACCTGAATTGACATTTTTCCAAAGAAGACATGCAGATAGCCAATAAACATATGAAAGGCGTTCAACAACACTAATCATCAGGGAAATGTAAATCAAAACCACAATGGGATACCACCTTACACTTATTAGGATGGCTAAAATAAAAAACACAAGAAATAATGCTAGCAAGGATGTGGAGATAAAGGAACCATCGTGCACTGTTGGTGGGAATATAAATGGGTACAACCACTGTGGAAAACAGTATGGAAGTGCCTCAAAAAATTACAGATAAAATTACTGTATGTTCCAGCAATTCCACTACTTGGTGTTTACTCAAAACAAAACCACAGATTCAAAACAATATATGCACCCCTATATTTATGTAGCATTATGTATTGTAGCTAAGATATGGAAGCAACCTAAGTGTCTATAAATAAAAAATGGATGAGCCAAATGTGGTATACAGATAAACCATGGAATATTACACAGCCACGAAAAAGGATGCAGTTGTGACATTTATGAAACATGGAGGGTATTATGCTAAGTGACATGTCACACTCTGAAAGATAAGTAATATTATTTCACTCATAGGTGGAATCTTAAAAAACAACAACAAATGAATAAACAAACAAAAAGCCGATTCAGACCTATAGAGAACAGATTGATGGTTGTCAGAGGAAAGAGTGGTGGAGGGATGGGCAAAATGGGTGAAGGGGAGTAGAGATACAGGCTTCCAGTTATGGAATAAGTGAGTCATGGGACTAAAAGGCACAGCATAGGGAATATAGTCAGTGATATTAATAGCATTGCATGGTGACAAATGGTAGCTACACCTGTGGTGAACATAGCATAAAGTATAAACTTGTACACTTAGAGTTAATGTAACGTTGTGTGTCAACTGTACTCAGAAAAGAAGAGCAAGGAAGTATCATTATCAGGCCAAACAAATTATAGCTGAAAGAGGGCCATACATATAAATGTATTTGAACATCTTATTTCAAATATGAAGGACACAGTAAAAATATCGGTAATAATAATTAATAATTATATTAACAACAATGCACTGTGTGGTTTATACTGTTGTGAGCATATAGTAACTGATTTAACCCTCACAACAACTGTATGAGGTATTTTATAGCCACAGAAGTGGAAACAGGTTGAAACAAGTTATGTGATTTGCCCAGGATCTCATGGCTAGTAAGGACATATGAATTTGAATCAAAGTTTATGCTCCTAAACCACTATGCTGTATTTTCATTTTTATTGTTGTTTTATGGTTTCCTTTTATCCTTAAGTGTTTGAATCCACTAAACAAACAAACAAACAAAACCAACAAAACAACAAAACAAAGCAAAAAAACAGCTTCTTAGTTAAACCGCAAGCTGACAGGGATTATTTTGTTATTTTGTGACTGGCACATATGAACGTTAAGTGGCATGCCTTCTTCATACCGAAAATGCTTACTGATCAGTACAAAGCTGAGCAAGATATAGTTCCTACCTTCAGAGAGTTTATAACCTGGCCAAAAAAAAAAAAAAGTAAAACAATATATAAATAACTTAAATGCATGCCAGAAACAAGGCCATTTTGGGGTTCAAAGAAAGGAGAGTACATATGATCAGAGAAATAAGAAAAAGTTTAATTAAAAAAGTTAATAGGTGGGGCGCATGGGTGGCTCTGTGGGTTAAAGCCTCTGCCTTCAGCTCTGGTCATGATCCCAGGATCCTGGGACCAAGTCCGGCATCGGACTCTGCTCAGCAGGGAGCCTGCTTCTTCCTCTCTCTCTGCCTGCCTCTCCACCTACTTGTGATCTCTGTCAAATAAATAAATAAAATCTTAAAAAAAAAAAAAGGTTAATAGGTATTTGAAAGTCCTTGAAAAGTGAATAGGAAATGGGGGCGGGGAGCATTTTAAGCAGAATGAATAGCATGAAACAAAAGCATTGGAGTTAAAAATGCAGAGTATCTTCAGAGAATAGTCAAATCTAATTTGACTTAGAACGTTAGTATAATGGAGGCTTTCACGGAGAGTTTTGAACACCAGGATGAGGAATCTGCAAAGAATTAAACAAGGAAGAGCTATTATCAGGTTTTAATTCAGGGCATGAGTGATATATTTAGGGCTTTTGGGGGATATTAATCTAGAAACAAGTGGTAGGTGAATTGGAGAGGGAGGAGATCAGAATCAGGGAGATTACCTGCGGTAATCCATCTAATAAGGGTCTAAACTGGGTGATGGTATTGGGAAATTAAACACCAGCCTTCATCCTCTCATTTATTATACACTTACTGAGCGTATACCGTGTCAGGCGCTGGAGATGGGTCAGCAAACGAGAGACGTGGCCCCAGCCCTGAAGGAGCAAGCTGAGAACATAGCTGTGTCCCAAGTGGATGAGGAGAGAAAAGCGCACAGTGTCCGCAGCACAAGCAGGAAACCCCAGCCTACATCAATTTTCAGTCTCCCGACTGCCTTCCCTGACATTCCGTTATTAGGCTTTTAGGGTCTTCTGATTTATCAAGAGACTCAGAGTCTAATGACCAAATAGAAAATGGGTGGGTGAAAAACACCACGTGGCCAGGGGTCTCAGCTGAGGTTCTCTGAGCTTGTGCAACAGAAGTGGCTCAAGTTAACATACATGTAAGGGAAAGAAAATGATTATGAAGATACAGGTGTCTCTCTGCGATCCCTAGGTAGGAGCGAGCTATGGTCAAACCTCGGGAAAGACTGGAAAACCATCAAAAGGCAAGAAAGCTGTTTTTTTCCTTTTTCTTTCTTTTCCTGCCTTCATGCTCAGGCACCAGCCCCCTCCCCGCTATGCCCCTATACACTCACAGACCCTTTTGTGTCTGCTTCTCCCTTTGGCTTTGCCTTGTTGTTTCCTTGTCACGCTGGCCGTCTCTATCTTGGTACACATGGCTAAATATAACAGCCCCAACCAGTTTTTCGTGTCTTTAGTTGGAGAGATCTATGGACACTGAAGGCTTTACTGAATTCCCATTCTGAATTCCCAGGAGAATCCGGGGGCCAGCCACAATCAAGAGAGCCGTATAGTTACCACTTCTAGAGCCCCATGGCAGGGAGGGGAGTCCAAGGATTTCTCGAAGGGAAAAAGGCATAGATTAACTATGTGATAGGATTGTGATTTTTTTTTTTCTCCCTAGAAAACTGTAGTTAAAGCAAGGTTATTGTTGTTGTTGTTTTTATAACAGATGATATCCTAAAGCCTAATGGTATTTGGTATTTACTGAGTATCTGCTAGGTAGCAGGTGTTTTCATAATGTATGCAATTGAGCTGCTCTCCAAACGTCCCACAGTGTCTTCACATTTAGCGTGGGCTACACGGTACTCAACGTCCATCATCTGACTTCTAGTAATGCCATTTTATACCCACCACTTACTGTCAAACTTACCAGATTGTATTGTAGTTATTTGCTTTCAACTTTGGTCAGTGAGCTCCTTACGGCAGACACATGTCTTACTTATCTGTGCATCGCCAGTGCCTGACACAGAAGTTCCTGAAAGGGTGCTTGCTCGGTAACCGCACTGCGTGGACTGTGAGGGGAAATCACTGTAAGCACGGCCTTCTGATCTGACCCGCAGTTTGAGGAAGAGTTGGGTGACAGAAAGAGGAAGGTCTGGAGGAGCTGACTGGAAGGGGTAGAGGTAGGAAGGAAGATATGGAGTAGAGTATTGACAAAATCCAAATCCTAGATGCCAAGTGGGCTAGGAGAATTCAGTTCATGGTTTTTTTTACAGGTTTATTGAAGCATGTCATTTGTTTAAAGAAATGCTATTCATTTTTCAATTTAAGTGCATTTTAAACAATAAATACTAAAGGGGCGCTTTATCAGGACACTATCTAAATATGATATTTATGGTGTTTTATTTTGTCTTAACAGGAACAAGAATGGTAAGTCCAGCATCCTTAAGAAAACTTCTGGAATCTTGTAAAGATCTTTCCTTGCTTGATGTGTCCTTCTGTTCACAGATTGATAATAGAGCTGTGCTGGAACTCAACGTGAGCTTTCCAAAAGTGTTCATAAAAAAGAGCTTTACACAGTGACTTAATATGTGTTCTATAATAAAATCAATGTGCTTTGGTAGGGTTTTATTTTAGGGTTGGTTTTGTTCATATAATGGTGGGAATGTCTTAATGTTCCATTAAGGCATTTGTAGATTTTGAAGAAAAATATGAAATTGTCCATTAAATCACGTAAAAATGTAAACGAATGTTTTCACAAAATATTGCAAGCACTTTTGTTGAAGAGTATGTGAGTGGCTCACATTTTTATCTTATGTTAATCAGTAATATTATTCTTTAGTCAGTAATTACATGTGTAATAAAAGAGTAATATGGAAACCTTTTAACTTATTTTTAAAGGAACGTGTTGAGCCAGAAAGTATCATGATATTTAAAAATAAAATTAATTTTTCACACCTCCATGTAAGGATGTCTTATTAATAAGCCCTATGACCTGACCAGTGTTTTGTTTAGGTATATACAGAATTTCCAGAATTATGTGGGGAAAGGTGATACTTGACTTGAAAATTTTAGTTTTTCCATTTTGCTTCTGACATATATACCTATTTTACTAGTGGATCATACCAGTATAAAAATATGAGCATAATCAAGAACAGAGGTAAACTACTAAAGAAAACAGAGGTAAACTACTAAAGAAAATAGCTTTCTAGTTGTTAAGCAGATGCCTTAAAAATTTGCCAGAGGGAAAGGTTTAAGACATCTGAAATATATGTGGACTTCATTTATATATATATATATGTATGTGTGTATGTGTATAATATATATATATTTTTATATACAAAATATATATGTGGATTTCATTTATATATAATATATATAGACTACCATATATATGTTTTATATATAAAATATATATATTATATATACATATATATAATATATATTTTCCACCTCCATGGCCAGGACCTTAAATAATTAGGAATCTGTTACAGTGGAGGAAAAACAAACATTGTTTTGTTAAATAGTGAATTGATTTTGTTCTGCTGCTAAAAAAGTAAACAATTTCTGTGGCGTGAAAAGACAAGGCTGGTTTTTTTTAGTTTTATTTATTTATTTATTTATATTTATTTAACAGACAGAGATCACAAGTAGGCAGAGAGGCAGGCAGAGAGAGGAGGAAGCAGGCTCCCTGCTGAGCAGAGAGCCCAATGCGGGGCTCGGGGCTTGATGCAAGGCTCGATCCCAGGACTCTGGGTTCATGACCTGAGCCGATGGCAGAGGCTTTAACCCACTGAGCCACCCAGGTGCCCCAACAAGGCTGTTTTGACTAGCAAACTCAGTATATGGTGTAACAAAATCTATTTTCCCACATAGAGCAAAATGTTAAATTCCAACTTCTGCACATCCTAGAGTAATCCAACAGGACAGCAGCCACTAGTCATGTGTGGCTATATTATTTAATTGTAGTTAACTGAAATGTAATTAAAAATTCCATACTTCACAGGCGCCTAGGTGGCTCAGTCATTAAGCATCTGCCTTCAGCTTAGGTCTTGATCCCAGGGCCCTGGGATTGAGCCCCACATCGGCTCCCTGCTCATCGGAAAGCCTGCTTCTCTCTCTCCCACTCCCCCTGCTTATATTCCCTCTCTTGTTGTCTCTCTCTCTCTGTCAAATAAATAAAATCTTAAAAAAAAAAAATTCCATACCTCAGTTGCGTTAGCCACATCTCCAGTGTTCAGTAGTCACCTGGGCTGTCATACTGGACAGCATTATTCTAGAATTTCTTGCAGTCATTAAGAAAAAGCACACTCGGCTAAAAAATAAGCATGATTAATATATGTCTCTAAGCAATTTTTGAGGGTATTCTCAACAATATAGACAGGAAAGCATTTTCCCCCCAAAGTAGTTAAGCTAGTGAATTTATACATATGACAAATATTAGGCATTCAATAAATATTTGTTGAATGAGTAAGAATATATTATTGATTTAGGCTATATAATATGTCAAACTTTAAACTTTAAACATGTAAAGGTTATAAATTATTACTAGTACTAGTACTGTGTTTATTCTTTCATAGAATATAAAGAAGGTAATATTGTGACTTTGAAATATTAAAATAGTAATAGAGTGTCCTCCATGTAAGAAACCTTCTGTCTGAAGATTGCTGTCATGGCTATGACCCATTCTATCTTCTATTTCATGGCGGAAGCCAGGGGTGTTGGGTTTGACCTACATTGTTACCTTCATGCACTTGGATTTTCTTTTCACTCACAAATGTATGTAAACATTTTAAGTGTTTTATCCAGTGGAACTTTTAGGAGGATGAGATTTATAAATTGACTACCAACTGGGTGAAGTCGTACTTTTATCTTAAATTAGCAACTGGCATGAAGTTAGTGCTTACTTTGTGCCAGACACATTCTGCGTGCTCTGCGTTTCCTAAGTCACTGCATCTTCAAGGCAATGCTGTAAGATAAATACCATTACTTATTCCCACTTACAGTTGAGGAAACTGAGGCAAAGAAAGATGGAAGAACTTACTCATGTCCACATTGCTGCTAGTGGCAGAGCCATAATACACGCCTGGAACATCTGGATTTAGGGTCAGGGCTTTCAACCACGTGTCCAGAGTGGCTTCTGACTCTAGAGCACTGGTCAGCACACATTTTCTGTATCAGACTATGAGGCAAAATTAAGATTATTGTATGGGTATTATGTGATGATAGAGAAAATAAATTTCCACAAAATTTTGATTGACAGAATTCAAAACATAGTAATTGAGAACAATTTTTTGTGATACGGTTTTCTTTTTTTTTTTTTTTTTAAGATTTTATTTATTTATTTGACAGAGAGAGAGATCACAAGTAGGCAGAGAGGCAGGCAGAGAGAGAGGAGGACGCAGGCTCCCCGCAGAGCAGAGAGCCCGATGCGGGGCTCGATCCCAAGACGCTGAGATCATGACCTGAGCCGAAGGCAGCGGCTTAATCCACTGAGCCACCCAGGCGCCCCAGATATGGTTTTCTACCAAGAAGAACGAAATACTCTTGAGGAGGATAATATTTCATTTAGTTGGGATTCAAAGTTATTATTTCCTGTCCTCAAAATTGATTGTAAGTATTCATCTGTTAATGTTGATCTCTAGTATGATTTTACATATTTTGTCTTGGAAAATATCTTTTCATACAGATAAGTATTGCCAAGTACATATGTTAATCCATGAGAATATTTTCACTGAGCATATTTATCGCTTGGAAGGCATTGATAGAATTCTATTAGATTCTTTCTTCTTTTGGTATTTTCCTTTTAGCATGCTATTACCTTGCAGATTAATCACTTCCAGTTGAAAGTTGGGTGGAGCTCCTCAATTGCACAATTGACTAGATCTGAAAAATGTAAATTTCTTTTACATTTGCATCAGGGTCCAAAAAAACCACTGCTGGACCTATAGTTTCAGCTTAGAAAATGCATGCTGCAGATTCATATGAGAATGGAGATTCGGCTTCTTGTCTTACCTTCTGATAGCACAGGAAGAATATAAAGCTGCTCGGTGTTACTTTGTAATTGAATTTACATTAGTTGTCACCAAAATTACTTTAGTGTGTGTTCGCACATGAGCAATGTTCTGCTGGTTCTATCTCCTGTGCTTCTGATTGAATAGAATGCACATTTTAATGAGCAGTCACTTGACCCTGCTGGTCTGAGGGCCACCCTTTGAAAAGCACTACTCCAGAATGCTATTTGAGTCTGGAGAAACCTTTTCCTGAATCCCACATTCAGTGGGAATAACTGTTCCCAATGTTTTGCAGTATTTCAGTTTTGGGTCAAAAATTCATTACGAAACAGGATCAAGTGTGCAATAAAGGCTATATTCCAAAGCCAATCCGTGTTCCATAATCATGATTGAAGGTATTTCTTCTGGTCCAGAAAAATTGCAATAACTGTTCTGAACTCAAAAACTCACGATAAAACTACCACTGTTAAGCCAACAGGCTGCAGTGTGGTAGGACAGATTGGGATATTAAGGTTCTATAGCCGACAGATGACAGCTGAGGCTGGTTCTGTGACCTTCACTGCCGAGGACAGGGTTATTAGCACAAGGTCAGGTCACATGTATTCCACAAACAGCTGCCATAAACAATACAGTAAATAACAATTGTTATTTGTATGAGTTTTCAACACTTTGCATTTTCACAAGTTTTATAAATTCGACTGAGCCTTTTTCTTGCTCCCCACCTATTTTGACCATCAAATGTGACACATCTTAGCAGATTCTACTTCAGGTTGCCCTGAAGTCCTTTTTCTTAACTTCTGAGAAAATACTCTTGTCTGTAGATTCTTGCCTGTAGTTACTCCACACAGACTGTTTGTAGAAACTCACTCTCCAGTCACTCCAGCCTCAGCACTGACGTAGCCAATAAACAAGAACAAGGCAGTAGCAGTAACATCTGTTGACTCAGCAAGAGCCAGGGAAAACGACTCAGAATCATGTGTATTGACTGTTGATGTTACTCCCAATGTTCTCAATTCTTTGAGCCACTGTTCTTGCCAAAAGCCTAATTAAATAATCGAAGCAAGTTTACTTTGGACACTTTTCTGTAGCTGATGAATCAAAAAACAATTTAATTAACTCAGCATTGGTAAAAGGCTTTCCTTGTGGGGCTAATGAATGAACCACTCAGATGCTTACCTTGGCTGCAGCTTTATTTTCATTTTTTTATTTTTAGAAAGAAATTCCGTAGTGAGTAATGAGATTACTTGTTTCAAATTTCCTCATTTTTCTGGCCACTGTGATGGGTACTTCATCTGATAATTCCATTGTATGTATAGTGTTCTTCTAGAACAGTTACAGTGTCATTGCACAGTAAACACAATGCTTTGCCATCTACTGTGGTAACAGAATTATCCATACTGCACTGTGCCTTAAACACAGGAAACTCGGAGTCCACATTTTTTTTTCTCTTTTTCTTTTTGTTCTGGAATTATGGGTGTCCACTGGTAGTAAGACATGGTGGTGTGGCAATACATGTGGCATTCAGAATGTGGAGAGTTAATGACTACATCCCTGACATTTGTACTATGTAAGATGAGAGACCCGTGGGTCTCTGCCCGAGCCCCCTTTCGCGGGGGTGCGGAAGCAACCATAGACAGCACGTAAATGAATGTGGCTGCATTCCAATAAAACTCTATTTGCTTATGGACACTGGAAGTTTAATTTCATGTAGTTTTCATGTGTCAAAAAATACTCTTCTTCCTTTGATTTATTTTATTCTTATTTACTTATTTTTTTACTATTAAAAAATGTTAAAGCCATTTTCAAGTGGCTATCCGAATTTGGCTGGTGGACCAAATCTTTGACCTTTGTTCTTGGATATTCCCAAATCATAACTAAGCTCAGGTTTGCCCATTCCTAATTTTATACACCACTCTCAAAGCTGTTCTCAGCCTTTATCTTTCTCACTTTACCATTTTAAAGGCTGAATACTATTCCATATTTTATGTGTGTGTTATATATGTTATGATATAAATCATATATAAATCATGTCATATATATACATCTATATACACATACACACATGCATACAAACACACACATCCCACATAATCTTTATCCATTCATCTGTTGACATTTAGGTTGTTTCCATACCTTGACTATCGTGAATAATATGGAAATGATTGTGGGAGTGCAAATATCTCTTTGAGATCCTGATTTCATTTTCTTGGGATATATACCAAGAAGTGGTATATTGCTGAATCATATGGTAGTTCTATTTCTAATTTTTTTTAGAAACCTCCATACTGTTTTTCATAATGGCTGTACCAATTTACATTCCCACCAGCAGTGTATAAGGGTTCCCTTAACAGGACAAAATATGTAGACTTATCTATGAAAATTTGAAGCCAAATGACCCATCGTTATTAATATTGTCAACTGACTTAAGTTTTTTAATATTTATTAGCATTTGGGTAAGATAAATTATCTTCCCAGTGGCTAGTAGTAGATTAAAATATTTCCCTAACTCTATGAGCATAAGTAAAAAAACCTCTTAATTTAAATTTCTCTGAAGTGAGACCCCAAAAATACACAAAATGCAGAAAAACACTTAGATAAGATAACATTCCTCTTTTCTTGTGGGGTGATTAATTTGGAGCCAATATGTAAAGAGGAGAATGATTTTTTTTAAAGAAGTGTTTTTATTTTTGGTGTTTCCCAGGAATTAACTAAAGATTGGAAACTCATATTTATAAGTATAATAATAAACAAATATAAAACCAAATAAAAATTTCATTTGTTTACCATGTATGTTAATAATGAATGTTTGACTTTTCATGTTTTACTTTACGGTATTAAAGGACACCTATTTCTGACTAGTAATTTTCATTTTCAAAGCCATTTATCACACATTTTTCAGTGTTATATCTAGTTTCCTCCTCTCTTAGCACATTGAATACTAAATTAATATTTCAGAAGAACTTTTCTTTTCAGCCATTCTGAAAATTTTGTCAGTGACCCTTAACAGAATGTTAGCTATTGCTAAAAAACTATTCTAGCAACTGTGATATTATCCTTCCAGCCTAGTTCTCTAGCAGTACATTAATGTCAATAAGCAAATGAGATAATGATTGACAGCAATAGTTACAAGGCAAAATGGAGAAGATAAATTACTTTAATCAGAGATCATGATTTATTATATATACATATTATAAATGTGGATAGAGGCCAAGATTTTTCCTTTGGCACAGCAGAAAGTATATTTAAGATTTTTGCCTATAAGTCTGAATTTGGGGCTTAAATTTTTGTACATAGGAATACTACTAATGGTTTATTACATTTTGAAGGGAAAAAGGTAATTATGTTGAAATTGACATTTTCAGAGGAAGGAAGATTTTTATCAGTGTATTTGGTGAAGTAAATTGGTGCAGTGTTAGGTATAAAATTTTTAAGGAAAAATTTAAAAGCAAAGCAGTCATATGGCCAGATAAATTGAGTAGATTATACCAAAGATAAAACAGCTCTTTCTGTTACAAATGTTACAAATGAGAATCTGTACAGACAACTAACTGAGATGTTTTAAATTTTATTTGTATAAAAATGCTGTTCAATGTCTAATGATTTTTATTGTTTGTATTATTCTGTACTTCCGAATAATAAGATAAGCTTGAGTATCTCATTAGCTCACTTTCAAAATTGATCATTTCAGGACACTGCTGAATATAATGGAAGGTTTGGGTAAATAGGTTTGTGTCACAGCCTCTATGAAATTAGATGAGGATAAGCCTGGTAGATGAACCATCATCTATGTGCTAAACACTCACAATCCATCCTCATGTTATGAAATGACTTCAGCTCATTTTAAACTCTAAAATTACACGAGTCTGCAATTAACCTGCAGACTGCGTTCACACTGTTATTTACTTCTCTCTCCTTTCTCAGTAATTCCCCCAAATAAGATTTATTTCCTTAAAGTTTGGTTTGTTACTTAAACCAGAATTTGACACGGTGTTTTCCTGCTGTTACTTATAAGGTACCATGTACTGTGGCATTTGGTTTTTGTAGAAGCCAAACCCTTCATTACTAATTAGTTCCCAGGTCCTACAGATCTTGTAGCATGGAACTATTTTTGGTGAGCTTGAATGGAAAGAATAACACAAGATGAGACACATTCGTCCATCCACTTAGTTGACCATATATATGGACCACAAATATATGCAGAGATCTCTGTACTAGGCACATGTTAGCGCCGGGGGAATTTTCCAGAATGCATATAAATAATCACAGAGCAATTTTCAGAAGAGGTTATGTGCCAAGAAAAAAATCTATGGTGAAATAAGCACAGGATACCATGAATTCAGCACAGCTAGGCAGATTTCTTTACAGCCAAACTTCAGAACATTTAATATCTAACGGATGCTGTGAAGGTGAGATGAGGTAAGTTTTGTGCTGTTTCCCGATTTTCTGTGGAATATTTGTCAACATTTCTTGGAAACTATAGTTTCTTAGGGCACTGTTTAGAAAGTGCTCCTAAGCAGTATTATATGATGTCTTATAAAAAGTCTTTATCACAGGGGCACCAGGGTGGCCCACTGGGTTAAGCACCCACTCTTGATTTCATCTCAGGTCACTATTTCATGGTTGTGGGATTGAGCCCAGCATGAGGCTCCTTGCTCAGCAGGGAGTCTGCTTGAGATTCTCTCTCCCTCTGCCCCTCCCCCCACTTGCACGCTTTCTCTCTCAAAATAAATAAAATCTTTAAAAAAAATTCACTACAGGGGCGCCTGGGTGGCTCAGTGGATTGGGCCGCTGCCTTCGGCTCAGGTCATGATCTCAGGGTCCTGGGATCGAGCCCCGCATCGGGCTCTCTGCTCTGCAGGGAGCCTGCTTCCTCCTCTCTCTCTGCCTGCCTCTCTGCCTACTTGTGATCTCTCTCTCTGTCAAATAAATAAGTAAAATCTTTAAAAAAAAATTCACTACAGTAGCTTTTAATATACTTTCTCAAGATCATGCATTATAACTTATTTCTAATAAAAATATTTTAAATGTATTATTTAAGAGAAAGATTAGGAAGTTGACTAATCACTTTAGTGATGTGATTTAAAAAAATATTTCTGAGCACGATTACTTTTTATTTTGGCCCAAAATTTCTAAGTCAATTTTTCTTCCTATATTAGATTTTTAGAAATGTGTTTACTTCTGGCACCTTAAAATTTTGTGAACATGAACGATATAGTCTAGTCAGTGGGAATGGCTAAAGGAACTGCTGTACCATCTGAGGAATTTTATTATTTGTGTGTAGGATTTCACTGTTATGCTGCTTTACTTAACATTTATATGTCGTGCTAGTCAGTGAGCTATTCTACTCATAAAGTGTATAGTAATAGAAAAAAATTTTAGATTAACTTCCGATCAGTGACTATTTAAAAATGTTGAATATGTAGTATGTTTTTTTTTAAAGTTACAGTAACAACAGTTCAGAACTAGCACCTGTTTAGCTAGTCTGTGAATGAAAGAAGTTGGTAATTTATTACAAGACCATTTCTTCCAAAGAAGATACTTTTATGTGAACCGTATTGTATGTGTAGTATATATAAAGTATATACTATATATAAAAACACACGTATAGGGACATAGTATATATGTATACACACACACATATGTATATATAGTGTAGTTTTATATATACACACACACACGTATAGGGGCATCTGGGTGGCTCGGTCCGTTAAGTGACTGCCTTCATGATCCAAGTCATGATCCAAGAGTCCTGGGATCAAGCCCCATATCAGGCTCCCTGCTCAGTGGGGAGTCTGCGTCTCCCTCTGCCTCTGCTCCTTGCCCCTGCTCATGCTCCTGTCTCTCTCACTCTGTATCTCAAATAAATAAAATTTTTTAAAAACCACATATATACATTTCAGTCTCTTAATATGTGCTTAATTTTGTTAATTTTTTTTTAGTGGGAAGTTATGTTTCTGCAGTGTTTTCTATAGAACATTTGTAAACTGCTGCTAAGATTACAACCACAAAAGCTAGAGAATTATTAATACCAACACAGACTCTGGCACACCACTGTTCTTATTTGAGATGTTTTTGCTGACAGATACCCCAAATGGAGGATTGATAGTGTTAAAGCCCTGTTTCCTTCGCTTAAGAATCCTAAAAATAATTCCACCCAGTAAAATCTAAAATAAATATTCATAAGTCCTTATAATCAGAAATATTCGTAAAATTGAAAGATCTGAAAATGTGTGTTTCTAGCATATGTTTCCTTAGCATCTGTCAGCAGTGTGTCTGACCATGTGTAGCTACATAGAAAAGAGAAAATATATTAGACTATTCGACAACTGTTCTGCTTCTAACTTTCAAAATACCTTCTGATCCCCCATCTATAGACACTCCTCACCAAAGTCAGGGATCTCATGTCCTACTCTCAGTTCGTCACTTTGACTATGGCCTGGCATCTGAGCAGAAGGGCATTCCAGGAGCATCATTAGGCCTGATTCCTCAGCACCCGCAGTCCTAAACCTCCGTAATCAGCTGCTGGCTTCAGTTTTAACTCGGTAGCCATAAATCCTCCCTCCGAAATCAATCTAGGCCATCTATTTTTTGATGTTCTGAACATTAAAATACCAAATGTTAAAGAAGGTGACTTTTGAAGACTTTTGACCAATGTTTAACCCCCAACTCTCTGATAAGGGGGGATCCTTGACTTGTAGGGCTTTCCAATTTTTGTCATGGGAATACTCCCAGTGTGACTGATTTCAGGCTTTCAATGTGAAGTCACTCAATGGTGGGTTGGGATGAGATGCACACACTGTTCTTTTGAGTTCATGTGAACCACCCCAGCTCACCGCTGCCAGACAGAGAAGACGCATCAGAAGCTGTTGCTACTTTTCCCGCAGAGGTTGCATTATCCGTGGTCAAGTGATCCTTCAAAAACAAGGACATTCTTCCTTGCCAGTGACTACATTGTAAGAATAAAGTTAAAACAAACTTTCCGAAACTGTTATTGAATTGTCACTAGTAGGAGAATTAAGAATACTAAGAAGAAAAACTTTGCAAAAACTTACAAGGAGAAGCAAATTATGTTTGCTGATGTAAATCTGACATCAGTCATGTAAATTGATAAAGCGTTGTGGGTTTGGGGGATTATAATTTAAAAAAGAAATTCCCCCATATTTCCATGGACTTGAAAATGATATCCCCAGATAAATTGTGACATTTCCTTTCTGCGTGTTGGTGCAATTTTACATTATGAAATTGTCACGGAGATTCATTACACCTATTTTCCAAACACAAATGACCATAACTCAAATACGTACCTATCATATACTGAACTCTAAACTGCATAAGAACACCCTATCACTAATGCATATGCAGGCACATTGACAAGCTATGTACACATTTTTTTCACCAAGATTCTTGGAACGTCAGAATTTTTACTTTTGATATCTTCCTGCCTCAGGAATCAGGGTTTTGGTCCAGATTTGGAGGGACTTATGTATTAGCCTTTCTCAGGCTACGGTGAATAACAGCCTCAAAAGTATCATAGTATCTAATTCTTATGTGGCACGTTAGCTACTGTGGGTTGGTCGCCGTAGCTGTCCTCCATGATGTGGCTCAGGTACAGGTGGGCTCCATCCAGGACCAGGCTGATAGAAGACCCTAACTGGGATCTGCCCTTCTAGTCAAAGGGCATTGGTGGAAGAGAACTGGCAGCAATGCGAAATGCCTCTCATAGTGTCCAAATGGATACATCGCGCATTACGTCTGCTCACATTCTGTTGGCCAAAGCAAGGTGTGTGGCCAAGCCCAGTCATTGGGCAGCAAGACTACTTTCCTTCCAGGGAGCCATGAAAGGTCACAGCCAAAGGTATTGGGAACAACTCATTCTGAACAATAATACCCCAGGTACCACAATTTTCCACAAATAATTGCGTTCACTCTAAGTAGCCAAAGTACGTCAAAATAATATAAAAGGAAATAACATCTTAATTCTTTAAAAAAGGAATGTATGATACACTGGTTTAGGTTCAGAGTTTTTAGAAGGATCCCCACTCTTTGTATTTCATCCTTTGGAAAATAAAAAAGATTTCCCCAAATATCACCAAAACCCAATTCCGTAGGAAATAAAAAATATAACTAACTGAAGTGGCCCTAGCTAGTTGATGGTGTAGTCATGGAAACAATGGAAGGGAAGCAGGAGTCCTGAGGAATCACAGTCCAGACTGTGCTACTTCGTGGCTGTTATTTAACTCTCCTGCCTCCCAGTTTCTTCATGTGTAAAATAAGAAAGTTGTTCCACAAGCTTCCTAAGCTCTCATATAATAAAGCTCTCATTCTAATGCTTTTTTATTGTCATCTAATTAACAAAACATATCCGTCTGCAATTATTATAGTTTAACTCGTTCTTTTTCCTAGAATTATGGCAGGACAATGGAATCTTAATTTTCTTTTTTTCATATCCCACCCTATTAACAAAGGGATTTGAGATAAAGTAAGAGAGTACAGTTCTTGTTTTTCCTCTTAATATTCAAACTAATATTCTTCCATTACTCTGAGATTTGCTGGTTTAAGCATGATCATATGTAAGAATCATCTGGATCAATTGATAGGACCATGTGGTTCTTCTCTCTTCTCTTATTGATTTGTTCTATCACATTGATTGATTTGCGAATGTTGAACCAACCTTGCAACCCAGGGATGAATCCCACCTGGTCATGGTGGATAATCTTTTTAATGTGCTGCTGGATCCTGTTTGCTAGGATCTTGTTGAGAATCTTTGCATCCATATTCATCAGTGATATTGGTCTGAAATTCTCCTTTTTGGTAGGGTCTTTGCCTGGTTTGGGGATCAAGGTAATGCTGGCTTCATAAAAAGAGTCTGGAAGTTGTCCTTCTGCTTCAATTTTTTGGAACAGCTTCAGGAGAATTGGGGTTATTTCTTCTTTGAAAGTTTGGTAGAATTCCCCAGGGAATCCGTCAGGTCCTGGGCTCTTGTTTTTTGATCACTGCTTCAATCTCGTTACTAGATATTGGTCTATTCAGGTTGTCAATTTCTTCCTCGTTCAATTTTGGGAGTTTGTAGTTTTCCAGGAATGCATCCATGTCATCTAGGTTGCTTAGCTTATTGACATATAACTGTTGGTAATAATTTCTGATGATTGTTTCTATTTCCTTGGTGTTAGTTGTGATCTCTCCCTTTTCATTCATAATTTTATTAATTTGGGCTTTCTCTCTTTTCTTTTGGACTAGTGTGGCCAATGGTTTATCAATCTTATTGATTCTTTCAAAAAACCAGGTTCTAGTTTCATTGATACGTTCTACTGTATCTCTGGTTTCTACCTCATTGATCTCTGCTCTAATCTTGATTATTTCCCTTCTTGCATGTGGAGTTGGTTTGATTTGTTGTTGATTCTCCAGTTCTTTAAGGTGTAGAGACAGCTGGTGTATTCTGGATTTTTCAATGTTTTTGAGGGAGGCTTGGATGGCTATGTATTTCCCCCTTAGAACTGCCTTTGCTGTATCCCATAGGTTTTGGACTGAAGTGTCTTTGTTCTCATTGGTTTCCATGAATTGTTTAAGTTCATCTTTGATCTCCTGGTTGATCCAAGCATTCTTAAGCAAGGTGGTCTTTAGCTTCCAGGTGTTTGATTTCCTTCTGAACTTTTCCTTGTGATTGAGTTCCAGTTTCAAAGCATTGTGATCTGAGAATATGCAGGGAATAATGTCAGTCTTTTGGTATCGGTTGAGTCCTGCTTTGTGACCCAGTATGTGGTCTATTCTGGAGAAGGTTCCATGTGCACTTGAGAAGAATGAGTATTCTGTTGTTTTAGGGTGGAATGTTCTGTATATGTCTATAAGGTCCATCTAGTCCAATGTTTCATTCAATGCTCTTATTTCTTTATTAATTTTCTGCTTCGATGATCTGTCTATTTCTAAGAGAGGCATATTAAGATCTCCTACTATTATTGTATTCATATCAATATGACTCTTTATCTTGATTAATAGTTTTCTTATGTAATTGGGTGCTCCCATATTGGGGGCATAAATATTCACAATTGTTAGATCATCTTGGCGGATAGTCCCTTTAAGAATTATGTAGTGTCCTTCTGTATCTCTGACTACAGTCTTTAGTTTAAAATCTAATTTATCAGGATGTCTTCTTTGCAGAAATGTCTATTCATCTCCTCTGCCCATTTCTTGATTGGATTGTTTGTTCTTTGGGTGTTGAGTTTGCTGAGTTCCTTATACATTTTGGATACTAGCCCTTTATCTGATATGTCGTTTGCAAATACATCCAGATGACCAACAGACACATGAAAAAGTGCTCCACGTCACTCGGCATCAGGGAAATACAAATCAAAACCACAATGAGATATCACCTCACACCAGTCAGAATGGCTAAAATGAACAAGTCAGGAAATGACAGATGCTGGCGAGGATGCGGAGAAAGGGGAACACTCCTACACTGTTGGTGGGAATGCAAGCTGGTGCAACCACTCTGGAAAACAGCATGGAGGTTCCTCAAAATGTTGAAAATAGAACTATCCTATGACCCAGCAATTGCACTACTGGGTATTTACCCTAAAGATACAAACATAGTGATCCGAAGGGGCACGTGTACCCGAATGTTTATAGCAGCAATGTCTACAATAGCGAAACTATGGAGAGAACCTAGATGTCCATCAACAGATGAATGGATAAAGAAGATGTGGTATATATACACAATGGAATACTATGCAGCCATCAAAAGAAATGAAATCTTGCCATTTGCGACGACGTGGATGGAACTAGAGGGTATCATGCTTAGTGAAATAAGTCAATCGGAGAAAGACAACTATCATATGATCTCCCTGATTTGAGGACATGGAGAAGCAACATGGGGGGGTAGGGGGATAGGAGAAGAATAAATGAAACAAGATGGGATTGGGAGGGAGACAAACCATAAATGACTCTTAATCTCACAAAACAAACTGGGGGTTGCTGGGGGGAGGTGGGGTTGGGAAAGGGGGAGGGGGTTATGGACATTGGGGAGGGTATGTGCTATCGTGAGTGCTGTGAAGTGTGTAAACTTGGCGATTCACAGACCTGTACCCCTGGGGATAAAAATACATTATATGTTTATAAAAAAAAAAAAAATTGGAAGGGGAGGCGAACCATAAGAGACTATGGACTCTGAAAAACAACCTGAGGGTTTTGAAGGGTCAGGAGTGGGAGGTTGGGGGAACAGGTGGTGGGTAATAGGGAGGGCACATTTTGCATGGAGCACTGGGTGTTGTGCAAAAACAATGAATACTGTTACGTTGAAAAAATAAATAAATTAAAAAACAAAAAACAAAAAAAAAAATCTAATTTATCAGATGTAAATTTCCAGTCCCCAAACCCCTGGAGATTCCAAGCCTAGACAGAATCCAGAAAACTACATTTCTAACAAACACCCCAGGTGTCCAAACTGGTCTAAGCAGTACAGGTTCTATAAATTATATTGATAATAATAATAATAATGACCCCATATACTGAGATACCATATGCTATAATAATGTAAAATTAGCTAATAGCATGCTTCCCAATTAAACATTCCTCATTTGGTGGTTGTATTTTGTCTTCGTGAATTTAACTTAAAAAAAAACCAAAACACATAGGTATGTGCCATAGTGAGCACTGTGAGTTGTGTAAGACTGATGAATCACAGACCTGTACCCCTGAAACAAATAATACATTATATGTTAATAGAAAACCATATTTAGTATATTGGAGCTCTGTAAGTGATGGAATTATGTTCATATGTACATCTCAGAAACGTGGAAACCAAATATCTTACTATTCCTTTGAGGTGAATGTGCTTTGATTAGTATTCGATTCTCCAAATCCCCCCCAGACTGAAATACTACAAAATTACAGCTACTGCTAGATGGTGACATCCAGTGTCCCTGGTTCTCCCCTTGCTTCCTCGCAATCTAATCTCCACACCTACAAACTGCTTTTTAAAACATACTCCCATCATGTCATTTTCTCTGCTTAAAACCCTCCATAATAAAAACCAAAACCCTTATGCTCTAGGCTCTTCTCTCCCCAGCTGCCGCCCTCGCCTCCGCACCTGCTCCTTGCTGCAGTGCTCTTCCCCGAGTGTCTTCTCCGCTCCAGAGCTTGCTCTCCTCGGGGCTCCGCTCCAGTACTGTGTTATGGACAATCTGATCAAGTAGCATGTTCTCCCCCACCCATCAGTCCCTCGCCTCTGCACCCTACATTCTTGTTGAGGGCACTTACGACTATTTGACATACTACGTGTTGATTTGTATCCAGCCCTCTACAATTTTTATCTCAATAAGAACAAGGGCTTTGTTCTGTTCACTGCTCTGTCTCCTGGGAAGGAGACTAACACCTGGCACAGAGTAGGGGCTCAGTAAATATTGGTTGAACAAATTTTGGAGATTATACACCGCGTGGCCTGTCGCCAGTCTAAGGCAAGACTATTAACATCCAAGTTTTATAAAATAGGCAATGTTGTTAAAGGCAGTTTTATTTTCTCTTAATTTCCCATCTATTTTGAAAGTCACTTCAATTTATTACTTTTAGATTTACCATCCCTTTTGCAAAGTCTCTTTCCATCTTTTTCTAGTCTATTTTCTAATTATGTGTGATACTTTATTTTGAATTATGGCAATTTAAAGATGATATTTCATTTCAACAAGTTTTAATTACTTAATGGAAATAGGAAACTCCAACTATGAATTCAATGCTGGTGAAAGGCACCAGATTTACACCCCCATAAAACTGAGCACTTATCTTCATGTGATACATATATGGGATAGGTATATGAATGTGTAAGAGCGTTCACACCTTCTTCGGAAAACTCAAAATCTTCCTGATTAAAAAACAAACTAAAGAAATAATTTACTTCTCAGTATCCTCTGATACATGCCCTCTGAAACCAACATATTTATCGGAAGAAGTTTTTAATGGCATAAAAATTTGCCTGACTGGGGTGCCCAGCTGGCTCAGTCCATTGAGTGGGTGACTCTTGATTTCAGGGCTGTCAGTTCTAGCCCCACCTTGGGCGTAGAACTTACTTAAAAAAAAAAAAAAAAAAAGCCTGACAGGAATAGAACTGAGATTATTGAGACAATAGGTCTAAAGCACTTTGAAAACGGAAGAAAATAATAGCTTTGCAATGTTTGCAACATTTTTAGTAAAATGAGATTAGACCAGGGCACGTGGGTGGCTCAGTTCCTTAAGCATCTAACTTGATTTCAGGTCAGGTCATGACCTTAAGGTCATGAGATCCAGCCCTGCATGGGGCTCCACGCTCATTGTGGAGTCTGCCTGAGAGATTCTTTCTTCCTCTCTCTCCCCTTTTGCCCCTCCCCCGACTTGTATGTGTGTGCGCTCCCTCT
This sequence comes from Meles meles, assembly GCF_922984935.1. Classification (NCBI taxonomy): domain Eukaryota; kingdom Metazoa; phylum Chordata; class Mammalia; order Carnivora; family Mustelidae; genus Meles; species Meles meles. Next base: position 32,982,027 of record NC_060070.1, read on the forward strand.
CTCTCAAATACATATAATCTTTTAAAAAAAGAAAAGATTAGGCTGCATTAAAACAGTCCACTTATTTGGACATTTACCCCTCCTGGCCTACATTTCCCTAATTGTTACTTACCTCCTGGTTTGGTGCCTGGAAATTGCTGTATGTGCCAGAACACAGTCAGGAACGAATGTTTGGGTCACCCCACCAACTGAAAAACCAAGACCGGCAGAAGTGCTTGCTAAAGGCAAAGGGAATACCAATGGGGAGGGGAGGGAGGTTGTCATGAATACCAGCTATGACCACATGGCCAGTTACAGAAGTAAGGACTGTAATTGCCATGAATACTTTATTTACTTCTTTATATATTTTTTTTCATTTATTTCATTATGAATATGTTTGTGTACATATTTATATGGCAAATAACTTTTAGTCTCTCTCTCATTTCCTTACCATGTAATATAAGATGGATTGACTTTAGATCATAGTATTTAAGTACTATTAATTTTACATCATAGTATTTACATTACAGGATATCAAGAAAAGTAAACATCATTTCAGGACCGTGTGTTTTCTGGGGAAAATGTTAGGGGGTTTTTGGTGTATGCAGGATAATTGTATCATGTTAAGTGGAATTGTGACCTTATTTATTTATTTTTTTGAAGGTTAAGTACAGTTGCAAAACGTGTATGGATGCCAAGTTTATAAGAAGTACACATGTGATGGTTAATTTTATGTGCCAGTTTGGCACCACCAGGTGTCCAGATATTTGATCAAACATTTGGGATGTATTCTTAGTGTTTGAATGAGATTAACACTTAAATTAGTAGACTTCGAGTAAAGCAAAATGCCCTCCGTAATGCAAGTGGGCCTTATCTAATCAGCTGAAGGGCTGAATAGAACAAAAAGCTTGGCCTTCCCCAAGCAAGAAAGAATTTCTCCAACACACTACCTTTGGGCTTTCTCTGCAACATTAGCTTTTCCTGGTTCTACAGCAAACCAGTCTTTGGACTCAAATTAGAACACTGGTCTCTTGGGTCTCTACTCTGTCAGCATTCCCTACAGATTTTGGATTTGCCAACGTCAATAATCCCATGAGCCAATTCCTTTTACTATTGTATAAATATTTATACATATATACATATCCCATTGGTTCCATTTCTCTGGAAATACACTTCCCGACAAGGCCAAAAAAGCTTGAGACCTATAAATTATATACAAGAAAACAAAGACATTCTATTAACTGTATTCAAAACATTGTATATGTACTAATGACTATGTCATATGATCATTTAAAGCTACCAGCAGTTTGCAATACATATATACTTTATAGGAGAGATCTAGCCACTAACTGAGGTTTAAATGTATAGGCTTTCTATCACCATGTATTTGCTTATCTTACAAATATCTATTTTTAAATAAATACATATTTTAAATAAATACGTTTTGGTAGGACTTTTACTTTTCTATGAACTTGAATATTTAAGGTACTTCATCCCTGCAGACATTTTTTTTTAATTCTGTGAGTTAACACACTAGTGTTACTTCACAATGAAATCTATTTTCAAGTTTATGTATTACTAATAGTGGTAACTTAATTTTTTTTTTATAAAATAGTAGAACATGTTTTTGTCGTGTACAGTCCTACCTAATATCTGTAGGCTGTATACAAACTAAGAAGACAAATAAAAATCAGATTTAAATATGTTGACTACTACCTTCTTTAAATCAATCACATATGATGTTGAACCACAGAAAAAAGTAAACAATTATGGAATATATTTTCTGAATCATTTCAGAAGCTTCTGTGAGATACCAAGGGTCTGTAGAACAGTTTACAAAACAACATACAAGAAATTAGAATATAGCATTAGTAGGCTTCCTGAAAGAAAAAAAAAAGAGCAATTTTTGAAGTTCCTTCAAGGACAAAAGATAATGGATGTTTTTATAGTTTGCATCTGGACTAACTCTATTAGCATCATTAGTGGTAATGTATTCCAGAAGCCATTTAATGTAATTATGCAGATAATATTTTTTCGTTAAGAATGTTGTGGAATTTCAAATAAGTACATCTTTTAGATGAAATCTTTTAATCTTCTAAGAGTTGTTTCCTAGAAAAATCTATTACCTCTACAGTAAGAAACAGGGAAACTGTAGGTTAAGAGACTAATAACGTTCACTTTTGTAACTCACTTACATGATGATATAACCCATTTTTTAAAGTTGCTAAGTCAAGATAGAAAAGAAGGAGTTCTGCAAGTGCCCTTACTTTTAAGTCTTATCCTAGACAAGTTTAAACTACAAGCAATACTGTGTTAAAAGTACATTGATTATAGTAGACACTTTATTTTTCTTCATTCCTATTTTTCCTGTTCACGCCACTTTTAACCTTTCTTGCACCATCACCCTGACTTTCTCTGGGAAAACACCTCTCAGATAGGGGCATGTGGTTTAGATGGAGCTGATTCCTTAGTTTTAGAAGCTGGCATGTGAACTCAGGACTGACCAATCAGAGCACGGCAGCTCTTTCCACACGCACGCGCACATGCACGCGCTCAGGGGCACACACCACACACTGTTTAAAAAGAATGCGCAATAAGACTAATTCTTGGCCTCAAGTGCAACTCTCCACGATAAGGCTCATTGTAGGACAGAATACAAGCCTAACTTCGATCATCAAGCCAGCAGGCTTGGCCACCAGAATGAGTTCACCTGCCAGGAGATGAAGCGAGCCGGACCCTGTTCCGCTGGTGCCATTCGTCCTTCTGCGTCAAGTCATTTCAGAAGTTTTACGCTGCATGATCTAATACATTTCTTGTTCTGTTTTTGTTTTGTTTTATTGTATGGGTTTTTGCGGGGGTTAACCCCGCTTTATTTAGTTTCAATGACTTGTAAATGAAAGAGTTCTAATAGTCAAATACTAGTATTCTGAAAAAAATATTCTTACAAGCGACTACTCCTCCCACCCATTTCCTCTAAAGAGCAAGTTTCCTTTGCCTTTTCCAGTTGTTCCCTCTGTGAAGTATCAGCCCACTTCTTTGGCCACATCATATCTCCTCATCTTCTTAAACTCTGCCAAATTGTTTTCTTATATTACTCTTGTTAGCTTTGAATTCTCCTCTGGCTAAGAATTCTGCGTCAGCTTACACATAAAATTTATATGTTTCTGCTGTCCTGGAAATTGGTACGCATTTGTGTGCTCAGATTATAAACTCCTTGTGGCGATTATAAATATTACTAAAACTACCAGAGGAGTTCAGGGTTCCCCACACACTCAGCCACGAGTGCAGTGCCATTGGGACTGGTTATTTGAAAAATTTCATGTAGTGTACAGTCTCTTTTGCTCACAATTGACACACCTCAGAGGACTGCAGGTTGGGCAGGAATGGCACCCTAAGAATGTTTAGATATTTAGTTTCACTAATATGAAGAGCTGGTGAGACTTTATGTGAGGTTGTTTTTTTTTTTTTTAATTTTATTTATTTTTTTTATGACTTCCCCTTACAACACACGTCCATTCTCATATTACTCTTTTCCTCAGTTAGTTATTGCTGCACTGTAGTTCCCTCAAAATGTATAGCTTGAAACAATAATGATTTATTATTTCTCATGGCTCTGGATTATTCGGCCAATCCTTCTGTTCTTGCCTGTCGTCACCCGTGGCTGCATTCAGCTCGCTGATTGGCTGGGCTTGGGTTCAGCCAGGTTGTTGGCTGAGGGACCTTATCCCTCCTCCCACCTCAGGGGTTTCAGGAGTTCAAAAATAGAAGTGACATGGACTCTTGAATCTTAGTTTTTGTTTTTTTTTTTTAAAGATTTTATTTATTTATTTGACAGAGATCACAAGTAGATAGACTCTTGAATCTTAGTTTTTGTTTTTTTTTTTTTTAAGATTTTTATTTATTTATTTGACAGACAGAGATCACAAGTAGATAGAGAGGCAGGCAGAGAGAGAGAGAGAAGCAGGCTCCCTGCTGAGCAGAGAGTCTGACGCGGGACTCGATCCCAGGACCCCGAGATCATGACCTGAGCCGAAGGCAGCGGCTTAACCCACTGAGCCACCCAGGTGCTCCCTTGAATCTTAGTTTTGTAAGCCATGTAGAGTCGTTTCGATGGCCGTGTTTTCTTAATCAAAGCCAGGGCGGGCCCAGCTTAGAAAGGCCTGGCGGTCTGGGGTCTAACTCCACCATGCATGAGAGCGTGGCAGAAACCTCACTCCAGCAAAGTGTGTGGACTGGGGGTTGTTTTTGGAACCATCTCTGGAAACAACCTGTCATTTTTATTCATAGCTGGAGAAAGAAACTACCTTTTCATATCCCAATTCTCTCGATACTTGTAAGTAGAATCCTTCTTGAACCATTTAATACTTATAAAAGTACTCAATGTGAACAAATAATGTTTCCGTTGGGAAATAAATATTTCTGAGGTGGCAATTATTGAGACATACTGGTATTTATAAGTACACACATATAATAGTATTGGGCTTTTATACACAATGAAGCTGATAATTTAAAATATTTTGGTTTTGCTTATTGAAAAAGGCAAAACGTGAATATTGCAATTGCTATCCATTCTGCCTTTTACAATGTCCCAGCATAACTGGTTTAGAATAGGCCTTTGAACCAATTGCATTATGTAAGTCTGGAAAGGATAGCAGTGTATCCAAAGATGCCTGTCTTTTGCATTTGAGATCTTTAACATTTTTTCTACAAAGTGTGGTTTATTCAAAAGTTTCACATCATTTTTTTTTTAAAGATTTTATGTATTTGACAGGCAGAGATCACAAGTAGGCAGAGAGGCAGGCAGAGAGGGAGAGGGGGAAGCAGTCTCCCCACTGAGCAGGGAGCCCAATGTGGGACTCGATTCCAGGACCCTGGGATCATGACCTGAGCCAAAGGCAGAGGCTTAACCCACTGAGCCACCCAGGTGCCCCAGTTTCAAATCATTTATATAAAATTTTAAAACATGAAGAACTCTTAAGAATAAAAACATCTGCTGGGGCACCTGGCTGTCTCCGTTGGTGGAGCACATGACTCTGATCTTGGGGTTGTGAGTTCGAGCCCCATGTTGGGTTAGAGATTACTTAAAAATAAAATCTTATAAAAAAAAAGAATAAAAAATATGTGTAAGAATACAAAGAAATGAATAGGTGGAAAACACTAAATTCAGGATAATAGTTACCTCTGGTGGAGAAGAGACAAGTCCACCAGGGAGCCAAAATGCGGGACAAATAACATACTGACAATGTTCACTTTCTCAAAGAGTGTGGTAGGTATGCAGGTATTCGTGATCTATTTTTTTAGAGCATTCTATTTGAGAAGACTATAAAATTATGAAGAGATGTCTATACTTTATCATTTGATTAAGGTGCCATCCAAATCTATGCTACCTGAAACTCTTTCAGAAATATTTAATTGGTTTCTAAAATGTTGCTTTACTACACAGATAACCCTAATGACTCAGCCCCCAGGCTGTACTATTTTAAAGTAGCTGTTTCTCTTCTTTCCAAATGAGCGTGCTGATGACAGACAGAGAGAAGAGGCAGGCCGCATGGGCAGCTCCTTAGCTGGACACACACATCCTCTACCTCAGACCCAGTCGTCTCGCCCGTCCACTTGGATGCCCCTGAGAGGTTTTCACAGGATGCATTTTGTAAAATGTTTCAGAGGGTGGTGTGGGCTGGGAGTAGAATGTTTACATCTGAGGAAGTGCTTGGGAAAGGACTGTAAAAACTTTAATGCCCTTAACAAATTAGGATTAAATCGTAATCTGACAATGAGGGCAGAAAATAGCTTCTCATTTTTTCCCCCAGGACCTCCCAGATATTCATTTCTGAGAAACACTTTCAGGGGAAAAGTTGTTTTCTGAAAAATGGAGCTTCCAAGGAAAAAAAATCAAGGACATCTGGTGAGTTGACTTACATGGGAAGTGGGAAATAAAAGCAATGTAGGTTGACTATCTGTGGTATATGAAAGAGGAAGAAAAATTGTATGAAGTCAGTTCATGCTCTGTCTTTGAAAACAGGCACTCTCAGCGACTTTACACCACATTCTAGGGAATACCGGCAGACTCACGTTCCACTGACCTCTATTCAAATTGCCTTCCTTTCTTCCTAACTCATAATCATCCAGTATACCATTCCTAGTTTTTTTGTTTTTGTTTTTGTTTTTGTTTTAAGGCTAGGAAATGTTGGAGAGGGGTTTGCACATTTTTACTGGGAAGTAGTATTAAATATAAGTAAATATATTATCCCCAAATCTAACCCCTCATAGTTTTAGACACTTGACATGTTAAATAAGGAACATTTCATATATATCTAAACTTCCTCAAAACAGGCTTCTTTCTTTAACTCCCCTAGAAGCAAGGTAAGATTTGGATGAAAATATGTGATAGAAAATACATGAAAAAAAGGAAGCCACAAGGCTTTTGCAGGCCTTCTTTCGGGAACTTACAAGAACCTTGGCTATGGTCTGTCTATAAAAGTTTCTCTACATGGTCGGCATCTTCTGTGTACTAAAAATTTGTGACCTCTGATATACGTTCATTCTCTCTCCCTTCCAATTCTTTCCAGCTCAGTTACATTACAGAGACGTCATTTAGAAAAGGGCCTGGCATCGGATAGGTGCTTAAGTTTTATTAAATTTGAATTTTATTGAAATTAAATTGATTTAACTAGCTTAGCCTTAGAGGTAGGTTCAACAAATAGGTAAGTGTTGCTGAAAAACCCGCTACCCTCATGATTTTGTGATACTGCGTGTGTGCGTGAGAGAGAGAGAAAGACTAGTGAAACTAGTACATCTCAAACTGAACACAATTTCTTTGTTCCTGTCTCTCTCTCCTTGTCCATCTGATTCCCCAAGAATGTAATCATGGCCTGGCAATTTTTTTAAATCTCTCCTCTTAGTGCCTACAGCCACGTCAGCACCATCATCTGCCTGTCTTCCTCAGCCTTCCCTGACAACTTCGACTCAGGTCTCTCCCGGCAGCCCCCTCACCAACCTCTCTGCTTTTATCCTCTCCAATCTATCTGATACACTGCGCCAACTCTCTTCCTTTCTGAAGCATTATTTTCATCAGATCACTCCTCTACAATGGCTCTTAATTGCCTTTTGAATCTAATTAAAACTTCTTCAAGATCCTCTACCAATTAACTCTGTACGCAGGCTCCTTTAGCAGCGTCTCATGGCAGCGCCGGCTCCTGTTCTCAGGCCCAGCGGACCAAACCTGCTCACCCTCTGCCTTTTCCTGCTTCCCCGGCCTCGCCTGGTGCCAGCTGCCTCCTACCTAGAGTGCCCACTCGACTTCCTTCTTGTTTCTGCCAAAGCTCGCTCTTTCTCAAAACAGAAAAAAAAAAAAAAATTGCTAAATTACCTTTCCCTTCCAACTTTGATTATTCTAACGAAGAATCGTAATGGATTGAACATGGGTCTATGCTGTTGGAAATGCGTGTGTTTTCATGTACCTGCATTATCAACGCCTTGTTGCAGGGAGCAGTGCCCACACATCTTGGCTCAGGGACTCCACGCATTTGGAAGAAGTCCTGCTGTTCTCGGGCTAGTGGTTTGGCTTCTCCCACAACTAGGTGAAGGTGCACCTTTGGCTCAGGCCGGATAGGCAGGATCCGGAACGTCTTGGTGCCACCTCACTTTCCTTCTTCTCTGGCAAAGCCCTCTGCCCTCCGGTGCCTTGGGCAGCCTGGGCCGCCTCTCTCCCCCCCACCCCCATGAGCCAGGACAGGGGAAGCCTCCGGGGTCTCCAGGCCTTCAGAAGGTAACCATCGGGGCGAGAGCCCTTGGAGCACTGCTGGGGCCACAGGGCGGAGGATCGGAAGGCGCAGGTCGTTTCTCGGTCGGGCCACCTCGTTATCAGTGCGAGGTGTCTTTGCCAGGTCCCGGGGGGTGCCCCCATGGTGGGGCCCCGCGGGCGGGCGACCGCCTCCTGCTTCCCCACAACTCCCGGGAGACAAGGTGTAAAATTGGTCCTGGCACGCGCCCTCTGCCCCGCGTTGACAACAAGAGGAAGAAGGGGGCAGCCCAGAAGCGGCCCGGGGCGAAACCCTTGCTCCACCCCTACTTGGAGCGCCCCAAGCGCGCCCGCACCTTCGGGCCGCCAGCGCTGGGACCGGCGCGCACACTTGACCTTGACTGCCCCCCAACACTCACCTCCAGAACACCCGACACGAGGCTTCTGGCGCTGGCGGGGAAACGCCCAGAACCTCTCCCTCCCTAGCGATCTGGGCGCCCCAAGAGGGTCTCCTCCGGACGCAGGCAAAGGGAGGGACTGGCCGGGGCCACTCCTCCTACGCCCAAGTGACAGAGGAACGCTCCCCACCCCCCGACAACCTGGCCGGCGGCGGAAGAACTTTAGGGTGGTGAAGGACGCTTCCAGTGGGCAGGGGTCCTCTGAGTGGCGAAGGGTACCCGAGTGCAGGACAGGCTTCCGCCACAGCGCCCCTCCGGGGAACTCCCGGGTGTCGCAGAGAGCCTGTTAGGTCCAAACCGTCTTTATCTTCCAAGTTTAGTGACTGGATGTGGCACGCAACCACTGGAGCTCTCCACAGGTGGGAGGCCTGTATCGATTGGAGAGAACCTGCTGGTGGCTGGTGCTATAGCTGCTGTTGCTGCTTTATGTAAATGTGTGACTCGTTTTAAGTATATGATCCCAGATTTCTCTTCTTGACTAATGCAGGGTGCTGTAAAGGACACCCGAGAAGGACGCTATAAATGCCAAGAGGTTGTAAGATGTTAAAACAAAACAAAAGCAAAAACAAAAACAAAAAAACAAGAAACAAAAAATGGGGAGGAGGAGTGGTTTGCTGGAGTGCTGGGCTGGTCCTTGAATCACAGCGGAACTGTAAGCGCCGGGATTACTCTTGTGGGGCGCTGAAGGCCTAATGATGGTTTTAGCCACAAGCCAGAGCCTGAACATCCTAATACAACAACAACAACAACAACAAAAATCCACTGCCCTGGTAGCCTGAGTTAAAGCTAATCGGAATCACTGGTCCTTTCCTAGATAATGCAATTCAGATGGCAATCCCTGCATTTTTTTCTTTCTCCACACTGATAGACATAAGGCTGTGTCATTACTTTTAAGCTAAAAACATCTTTTGCCAGACAGTCACAGCAGAGGCCTCCAGGGGAGTTGGCAACAACAGAACTTCACATTGGTCTTGCACTTTATAGGTTTCGGGTACATTATTTCATTTGAGCCTTACTTAAATCCTGTTGGAAAGAAAGAAGTGGTATTGTCCACATACTGCAAAAGAGAACGACTGAGATTTGGGCTTGTTGACTGACTTCTCGGTTGCTCATACCTAAGCGCAGAGCGGGTACAAGAGCGCAGGCCCATTTCCAGCTCCATGAGCACTGCTGCGAGCTGTCTTGGGTCCTTGTTCTCTTCTCCCTTTTTACCATGATACTTGGGATAAAAGCAGAGGGAGAAATCACTGTTCCTGGTGAGAATGGCTTATAGTGTGGGAGAAGGACTAATTCACTGAGCTCTGAAGGAAGGAAAATTCAGCTCCATATGCTGAATTGATGCTTTTGGTAGGTATTTCTCTGGGGTGGGGGGGGTGTCCCTATTCTGCAAAGCTTTTCCATGGATAGGTCTCTGGTCAAGGAACAGCTAGAAACTCACTTTTTGAAACCTAAGACTGAACAAACCTACTATACAGAAAGAAATCACAGGTGTAACCTGGGCTGAATTAAAATAGCATTTACTGAGCACACTTTCCCCTAAGTATCTTACTCATTATTTATTAACCATGGCTTCTAACCTGGGATGCCCCTAAAGGACCAGGGCTTCTCTGGGAGACTGAAAAGACCTGCCAAAATCCAAACACGTAGGGACCGAAGGTTGGGGAATAATTCTTTCTTCTTACCTTTTTGGGGGGAACCTTTCTGTTATAAAATGTATGATCTCTCCAGATGAAGCATTTCAAATCCCCACTCGGGAATTACCTAGAACCGGATGTTTAGAAACCTCTGTATGAGTCATATGTATAGAGTCACCTTCAAGAGTATTTGGCTGGGAGTTGAAGGAAGGAATGTATAGTGAGGAGGGAGAGGAAGGGGAAGGGGAAGACAATTGGATCCAAACAAAACATTGGAAAGGATCCGGAGGCTGGAAAATCGCGAGTAATTCCGAGACGACGCCACTGTGGGGCGCCAAAGTTCTACTCGGCTAAGGCCTGCGGCCTTGGTGCGAGGTGCGAGGACAGAAGTCCTGGAGAACAGATGCACTGGGGGAAGAAAAGAGGGAGGAAGGAGGGAAGGGAAAGGAAAGGAAAGGAGGGGTGGGGATGGGGTGTTCTTTATTCTCGAGTTAAACTCGCCGGGGAGACTTTATTACATAACAAGTCTGTGCGTGGTGGAAGAAGACTTTGTTGGAAGGAGAGAAGGAGGGTGCGAACGGGGGAGAGAGCTGAGAAGACAACCTCAGACCACTGGGCTGACCGATGCGGAACGCAGACGCTCCTCTTCGCTACAGACATTCTTGGGCTTCTTCTCAAACTGGGGCCACGACCTCTTTGAAAGGGGCGTGTGAGGAGGGAGATAGATTAGGAGAGGCTCTGCTCCCCACACACACACCCGCTGCCCCCGCCCAACTTCCTCCCCCCCACCCCTATTTGGGGGGCTGCGGCCACGGGCCACGGGGACCCGGGGCGCTCTCTCCTCCAGGGCGCTGCGGGGTTGCTCAACTCCGTCTGCAGCCCCCGAGGACTCCTCCGCCGGGATAAAGGGCGGCCTCCCTCCGCCTGCGAGCGTCCTGAATGCTCAGCCGTCAGCTGCCGGGAGGCGCTGATTTCATTCCCGCGCGGCTCTCGCGCCGGGCGGCGAGGGGCGGAGGGCGGGCGCTGGCGGGGCGGGGTGGGGGCGGGGGGTGGGGGGCGGGAGGCTGCGGCCGAGACCCGGGGAGGCTGAACCTCCGAGCCCCGCCTGGGTTTATTACATCCCAGCCACCGGCAAAGGTTAGGAACGCGCATTTAGAGACGGGATAATCCGAGTTTAAATATTAACAGTAAAAGCAGAACCGGTGGAATATTTACCTAGAAACTGAGCAGATCTCCTTTTGCCAAGGGAGAGGAGCGCGGAGGAGGCCCGGCTCCCAGGCCTGCGGCTCTGGAGCGGCGCTTCCCCGCGGGGTCCCCGGGCCTGGCCAAGACCCACCTCGGAAGCTTCCTCAGATTGTGGTTAAGGGGGAGGGCCGCGGACCCCCTCGCTTTGCCAAGTCGATCCGAGTCTGCGGAACTAGGTCCAAATCTTCTGCTTTGTCATAGCCTCCTTTTTAAGGGTCTCCCCGACCAACACAAAAGGTGGAGGAAAGTACGTTGGATCAATAGCAAAGATTGTTATTTAGATAACGAATTAATCTCCCTGTTATAATACTTTTATAGTGAACTTTGCACCCCGTCCATAAGAAAAAGGAATTTAAAGGAAAAAAAAGTCTCAAACAGGATTAAGGTTTTAATTACAATTCCCTATCGAAATAGTATGTTTGATGAGCTGATCTTATCAATTAATAGTAACATTAAAGCTCAAGAAACAGATTCACGGAATATATGCTTAAGGGCGTCTTTTAAAAGTAATCGCACCCAGGGAACTAGCGGGGCAGCAGGCCAGCGATGCGGCGTCGAAGCCGGTTTCGGATTCGCGTCTGCTTGGACTCGGCCAGTGCGGAGCGCGCATCTGGGGCTCAGGCTGGGGCGGGGGCGGCGGGCCTGGGAGACGTGGCCGCGCGGGATGGGAGGGAAATAATAAATAACGAACGCCTCTTCCAAGCTGAGGCCCACATCAAAGTTGGGGCCCCGCAAGGGCCGTGCAGTTCACTGCGTTTGGGTCAGCGTTATATTCCAGGGGCAAATAAAGTAATTTGAACATGCACCAACAGTTTTCCATAAAATACGAGTTAAAAGAAGTAATAGAACTAATCACTGTCTCCTCAAATCAAGTAGAAAACATTTCAATGCACTAATTAGAGTAATTAGAATAATAAGCCTCTGCCTATATGTGGTAAGACAATGTGTACAAACAACTTTATTTAATGTATACTGGTAATCAGCGATGCGTGCCTGCTTGAATGCTTAGCGCAATAAAACTACCCTCCGTCCGCCCAAACAATCAAATACAAATTAGTTTAATGATTGTGCCTGCTGAATGTCTTAGAAATCCACAGGCAGAGGCGAGTAAATAGAAGCATCCTTGTTTGCGTGCGTCCCCGCCCGGGCTGGCCGCTGGGCCGGGTGAGTGGCCGCGGGCTGGCGCGGCGGGAGCGAGCAGGAGGCCCCGCGCGCCCGGCACAGGCCGGGCTGGGCGCCAGCACCGACCTGCGCCCGGACAGAGCCCCTGCTTCCGTCCCTGGCGGCCCTCCCAGCCCTCCTCAGACAGCTGTCCGCCCCCGTGGCCCCGCCGCGCCCCCAGCCCCCAAGAGCCCCAGTTCCCCGCCAGGCCTCACCTCCTCCAAAGGCAAAAGGCCGTGTTAGAACTACTAGCGCCCGACTACAAGGGTTTTAAGAATTGAGTGATTTCTTCCCACTAGGCGACTCCTCCCGGGCACCTCGGAGGGCTAAGCGGGAGTGGGGAGCGTCCGCCCTTGCTGTGAAAACCCAGACTGCAGAGCAGAACCCCAGGCCTGCGGACGTGGGGCACGGCCCCTCCCCGCTCGCTTGACTGGGAGGCTGGGGTGCCCAGAGGGGCTCCCTGGTTCCCTTCGCTGGGGACCTGCTGTTTCTCCAGAGTAGATAAAAAGGCGACTTTAGGCTCAGCAGGGAGCGGTCGGTTTCCGAGGGGTTTAGAGGTTCGCTTTCTTCCACGCTTCCCCACTCGGCGGGCAGGTTCTTCTCCGCTGGAGGCCGGGAGCTGAGGTCTGGAGCAGCCAGAAGTTTGATGGGTGTGGGCTGAAGGGAACGTGCTTCAGAACTTCACTTGCCAGCTCTCTCCCGGCTCCCTTGCTCCCCTCCCAGTCGCCCCCCAAGCAAACAAATAAACCAGCAGAGCCCAAATGACTCTACTTCCGCTCTCCTCCCCAGTTTTCCCTCCTCTGCCCCCTTCTCTCCGGGCATCTTCTCCCAGGACTGTCTCTGTCGTGCAGGAAGCAATGTCCTGGGCCCAACTTCGCAGAGTCACGCGGAAAAGCCGCGCAGGCAGAAAGCTCGGAGATTCACTCGCCCGGCGGTCATCCCTGCGCCCCAGCGCATCTCTGCCCCGGCCGCACGCGCCCCCAGAGAGGCCCCGCCAACTCGCTGCGACTGTAACTAACTTTCCCAGGGGCGGCAGCTGTCCCCAAGGCTTCTGCCCTCCTCCCCCTAGCCACCACCTCTATCCTTAGCCTCGGGTGGGCGAGCCCACCAATCGTTGACTGCCCCCCCCCCCAGGGTGTCCCTGGAGAGTGAGAGTGTTGGAGTAGCCCGCGACATCGGGGCGGGCAACCCTCCCCCTAAAGATTCGGACGTCGCAGCCGCTGCAGCCTCAGGGTCCCCCGGTTCCTGGCAGACACTTGGGGCTGTTCCGTGTCCCGGCTCGAGGGCCGGGCTGGAGACGGGGACAGTCGGGACCCTCGAGCCTCTCTCCTCGAGGCCTCCGCCGGCAAGCTGGGGGGTGTGGGCCTTCCTTTCAGCCGCCCGGCCTTCCCCCAGGTGGGGGTTCCCGGCCCGGCCTGGGGAGCCTCCTCTGCGTCCAAGCCCCGAGAAGCAGCCGGCCCGGCAGCACCCTCGCCTGCCTCGGCCAGGCGCTGTAACAACTTTGAAGGAATATTTTGTTAAGGGAACAAACAAAAAGTTATTAATGTCAAATCATTGTCTCCAGAATCGTGTGCTGTGGAACGTCAAAATTCTTCTGACGGAGTGAGATTTATGAACAGAAAGAGGGAAAGAACTCCCCACCCTTTCCAGGAGGACTTGCCTGAACCTTAAAGCCCAGTGATTTACAACGGCTAATTTGTGTTACAAACCCCGCAAGAAACTTTTTCTTTCTTTCCACTCTCCTGCCAAACTCTGGCCATATTTTTGTTGTGTGTGGCTCCCCCCCACCTCCCGCCTTTAAACAACAAACCCAGAGGAAACACTGGTGGGAGGAAAAATAGATGCCCCAAATCAAAAAGGATGCAGATTCAAATGTACTCCACAGCGAGATTTCCTATTGCCGTCGTTCTGCACACCGAGAGTTAATCGTATACAATTTATAACAATCAAAATCCCCTCCATATTGCTCAGATGGGGTCCAAGTGCTCCCCTGTCTTTCTAAAATCAGTGACAAGTGAGTCTTTGTGGGGCATTTATTTCCTTCTTTTTTTCTAGATGACAGCTCCCCATTCTGAGAGCAGAGAGTCCTTTGCCGCCAGCTCCAGCGCACTCCAGAGCCCAGGCTCTCCACGTACAAATCGCATATGGAAGTTTTTGCCCCCCTCCCCCCGAATCCCAGACAAAGAGCTATAAAAACTCAGAAAGACGTGAAAGGAATAAACTTTAAGATATAGATGCACTTTTACTGGTGTATTAAATAACATTTCAGACATTTTTTTTTTAAAAGAAATACATCTTCATGTTATCAACAACCAGAATTCTAACAATAAGAGGCCAGGGTTGTTTTGATGGGATATGATATTGTTTGTAAAACCTCTAATAGCTAAGCCAAGCAGAGTTGTTATTAAGGTAAAGGGAAAGTACTACGTGGTAAAGTTAATTAACTCTTTTTTTCCTTAAAAAATAAAGGAGGAAATAAATTTCCTAGCTTCCCACAAAACACAAGAACAATGTGAAAATATTCTGCTTGTTTATCTCCATAACCAAGTGAAGCCTTTAAGAAAACTAAAAAGCCATTTTCTGGCACTTCTGTACCCACCTCTAGATAAGGAAGCATTGAAATAACTCTGGCCCAAGTTCTACCAAGGTAGGCAAGTTTACTCCTTGATTTTTGTAGTTAAGTGGCAAGCCCCTGCCACTTTTGCATTATTTCCTGTACTGTATCAAGTGCTGAGAATAGACACCAGGAGCTCTGGTTCTCTCCTACCACCATCTGCCCCCCTGTTAAGAGATTATGCGTCACTGAAACAAGTAAACTTTCTTGAATACAGATAATGTTGGTATAAAATTTAGCTGAACATCCCATTTAGTCCTATTGTCAAGATTCATTGCTCGTACCTCCAGATGCATTTTTCATTTTAAATAGACACTGTCCCTTTTGCCTCACTGAAATCTACAAGCAGACCCAGAGAAACACTTTTACCTTTGACCCTCCCTTCACCATCCGTCTTTCTTTCTCGGTTAAAAGCTCCATTCTTTATCTCATTCTTTAACTTGTCTAGGAATTCAATAGAATCTAGAACACAGTTCTATAAACTGATTGAAAAATCAACAAAGACAAATCACAGAAGCCAGTGACAAAATGATCATTTCTCTCACCCAGCAACCCAAGCACTACCCAAGCTGCTTCCACAGTAAGGCAAAGTGAAAGGCAAAAGAAGGCAGCATAAAGACATACAGGTACCAAAGCCCTCCCATGCCAGTTTCCCCCATTGTTGCTGTTGCATCTCTTTATTAGTTGCTCTTGGAGAAATAAGAAGAGAGATGAGTGCCTCTACTAAAGCCAGTTCATCAGAAAACCTTGCCCACCGGTGTGTGGCTTCCACTGGTTGGAGCAGGAGGAGAAGAAGGGTTCCTTTGTGGCTGCCATCTCTAATACACAGGAGGTAACTTTATGGGAACTGAGAATGTCTACAAGTGCCAAGCATAATATTATTTGTGGCCATTCCCTCTATCTGACCTTCACGTAACTCTCCCACATGATCGTTTCTCCCCCCTCTTACACCATAAATTTTAAAAAGTGACATATTTGGAGGAAACAACGGGAGCTCCTGCAGGAAGACCGCATTCTGCACTATTGTCTTTGGGGGAAAGAAAGCGTTTGTCATTGTGGCTGGCCAACATCTTAGCGATGACTGTCCCACAAATATCTCCTAGTGGCAGGGATGGGGTTTTTCACTTTAGCATGTAATACATTCCCCAAACCGGCATGAAGCTGCCTGAGTAGCTTTAGAATCTGAACGGCAAGCATGGGTCAAAACCATGGCGTGTCCATTTAACACGTGATGGTTTCCAGTCAGTAGCCCCTGTGGCTAAGAACAAAAACCGCCTTCTCAGGGTCCACTAAAATGCCCTGCAGAGGGCAGATGCTGCTTGTTTTCTGCCTACAATGGAGGAGGATATTGACCCAGAACTCAAATCTATACCCAGCTTAAACATTTTACCCATCAGCATGTCTGCGGTCACAAAACACTTCTTCTTTCTGTCACTTCTCGTTCAGACTATTGATAAGATCATTTGGCTGAATCTGTTTGGGACCTGTGTAATATTGACTAGGAGTTAGAAAAGATGATCAGATGTAATAAGCCCAGAAACTGCCTTTCAAAATGGACATTTATACTTAAACCAGTGTTCCAAGGAGGACTTTAAATACATCAGCAAACTTGTAAACTAACCAAACACCGCTTGGATGTTGCATTAACCCTAAACTGATTTTGGTAAGTATAATGTTCCCTCTAAGAATATCTGAAACAATCTGTGATTAGCATCACAGCCTTGAATATCTTCCATACATTCTTTCCCTTTTTATTTCTCACCTTGTTTTAGAGCCTGTTTGCTTGCCTGAAGAGAAACAGACATTACTGTATAAACCACTGCAAAACCCTTTTTTCCCCTCAAAATCTAACAGAAATAATACATGGGATCTACCAATAATCACGTGGCAAACACACATCTTGCATATTGTCAGAGATACTCTTTGTTGAAAGGTATTTGTTATTTATTAAAAAGAATAATACCTTTAACTAAGCTTTGCATTTTTAGATCCCAAATTATGAGGATATGTGTATAAAGATTAAAGTCCACCTAGTTCCACTGATGCTCTCCCCCCCCCCAAAAAAATAAATAAAAAGCACAATCACTTAAGGTAAAGGTGACCTGGAAAGATATTTAAAAAGGATAAACATCTCTTTGTCAGACCATGAAATGGCAAACAAATGAAAGCTCAAACCCAATGACCATTTCAATTTAATGCTATAGGTGTAGTGACTGAAAGTCTGGGACTGATAGTTTTTTGCAATGAAAAGTGAATAAGAATCAGAACAGTAGTCTCTCTTAAAAAAAAAAAAAAGCTCTGAAAGTTATAAACATGAAACCTGGCAGTATACGCATAAAATTTATTCCAAAACTTTATGAAGTATAAAGGAAGGGAAGTATTTTACACACAACTCAACTCAGTCAGTATAAGGTCTAGGGTTTTCTCCCCCCTTAAAACTTGGCACTATCTTTAAAAATAAAATAAAGATATTTCAATAATTAGAACAAACTATGAAGGTATTGTGCATTTCTGTTTTATGTAGATAATAAAATATTACTTTAACATAAATATATAAGGATCTCTGCGTTTTTATTTTCCCCACAAGCACAACCAAATGTACCAAAACAAAGTATTCTTAAAGAGACTGAACAAAAAAAAAATTACATCCCATATAGATTTTGCTCATCTACTCATTTAAAGCTACAGAAAAACAGTTTCCAGAACCTTTTGCTTTGAAAGAAATAAATATACATTGAGGCAGGCCACTTAAAAATGATATGAAAATATTTCCCTGGGTAGCATTAAAAAAAAAGAAAAATAGACAAAGAAACATTTAAACTATTTCTGCATTTCAAAAGACAGATATTAAACATATATACATAGTGGTAAGGTTCAGTGGTAACTTTCATCTTAGTAAACCTATGAGAGTCAGAGGAGCTATGGACAGGTCCCCTGAACTCCAGCATCTGACCTTACTCACTTGGTAATAAGAATCTGAAAATTCATTTCCTCCCTTTACCATTGGCTATTTGCCCCGCTCTGGATTGCTTCACTAAAGACCAGTCCCCACACCTCAGGAACAAGCAGCGTGACGCACCCCGAAGCAGCAGCTCCGTGCCCATCTCCTTGTGACATTCGTTGGGGGAAATGAAATACAGGCAAATAAATATGCCCATTATAAGTCATCATTTATCTTGCAAAAACATTGAAAATGAAACAATCACAGGTGTTTGAAAAGACAATAGAAAGCATATTTCCTAAAACCTTAACTACTGAGTGCAGTGCTAATCTGATGCTGAACCATAATTTTATGGTACTGAGAATTTTTTTTTTTAAATTTGCCTAAGACTTAACCAGAAAAAAAGCCCCAAACTTTTAAGATTAATAAAAAGTGTTTTCCCTTTGAGCGCCCTTTTGTGCTGATTATTTTTAAATATTTTAACTGATCACAGTTTAATGGTATTTATTTTCAATACAGTTAGAAGTTTTTTCACCTACACTTCCCAGTAGGGTCTTTTGTTATGGGAGTTAACCATTTTCCATCAAGGTAAGGTAAAAAAACGCACTTAAAACTATTAACAAAGGGAGAAAAGGAAGGATAAAAAATAGCATTTTTTCCCAGTTCATTTGGCTTCCTTAGTGAAAGAGGGGGGAAAAGCTGTCCAGGTCAAACTGGTATTTTCTGTAATAAATTATAAGAGAAGAGGGTGTGGGACCTTAAATGTGATTTGATAAACAAATGAGCTAGTGAAGAGAAAACCAGTCTAGAGTGGAGATATTCTCTTATTCATGTGGGTATTTGTGTGGTAAGAAACAGTCTATGCATACACCATTAAGTTCCCAGATTATTTTCTTTATGCTAAAAAAAAAAAAAGCTATTAGAGGAACAAAGTTTAACTGCTGCTGTCAGCACAAATAATTCCTCATAATTAAGTTATTAAAACCGAAGGCAGAGAACTATACAGGGGTTTCTGAAGATATATATTTCCCTAGTTCTCTTCAAAGTGCCACTTTCTGTTGGACAACTCTGGAAATATATTTAACCTCCACACTTCCTCTGAGCTCTTTCACAATGGGCCCGCCTGATAAAATGAAGCAATCAGTCACTCACTATTGATTTTTCTTTTTCTCCCCTCCACAACCTCCCCCAGAAACACTGCCTGAAAATGAAGTTTACTTTGTGGCTGGTAACAAAAACCAATGCTTGACTCATTTTTTTGTATTCCAAACCGGATTCTTGCCTTGGATAAAGCGGGTAGACCATGCAAGTTTCCTGAAAGCAGAGAATGATTTATTTTGTATGAAGCCAATCATTTTTGCTTTGGTAAAAGAACCAAATAGATGTTACACCAATGTTGGGGTGGGGGGGGCGTAGGTAACCAAAGTTCACAAACAGTGAGAAGAAGAAGGGGCAACAGCGAGAGCGTTGGAAATGGAGAGTAGCCAAGAGCTGGCTTCAACTCTCTCTGCTGAATAAAACAAAACAAAAAAAAACAAAACCCGGCAATTTCAAAATTGAAAAGAAAGATATGTTCATGAATTTGTTCATGTAAACTTCAATTTTCCTGCAGTGCAAATTTCTGTGGTTAAATTCTGACTACATCAAAGAACATGTGTATTTTCCCCTCTTTCCTGATGAGGATCCACATTGAATCAACACAGCAGCATGTGCCAACTCTGAGCATCAGGAAGCTGTTTGTGTTTATCACGGTTTGGTGGATTTTTTTTTTCTTTTTGGTAATTTATTTAGTTTTGCCAGGTATTTAACTCAGTGCTTGCCATCTCTCTTTCTCTCTCTCTCTCTCTTTCTCTCTCTATTACACACTCTCTCCTCACTCTCTCTATGAGACACTCCACTCCATTGCCTGGGTACTAGCCTGTAAAGGTCAAAACACATCATTACACCTGCTACCGTTTAAAGGATAGTCCAGTGCCTTAGTTGCTTTCCTTATTATTACTTTTTTTCTTTTTAAGGGACGGGGAAAAATAATTAAAATAAAAGAACAATCAGAAGTTAGAGAGGGAACAAGGGGGCCGGGAAAGGGCGGTGGACCGTAGGGGAGGGGGAGCCCCGCGCTCTGCCCCTCCCCCCCGCTCGAGTTCACTGGACGGGCGTCTGCACCCCGTGGTGTGGTGGCGTGTCCCTACTCCCCCCGTACACATCCTCGGCGCCCGGCAGAGTCCCTCCGGGAGGGGTCATCCTTTTCTCTTTCTGTCTCCTGTTACAAAACCAAACTCTCACCACCTCCTTCTCCAGCTGTAAGCTGTCCGCGAGGGAGGTGATCTCCTGGGCCGAGGGCTTGGGGCATTTGAGGAAATGGCTCTCCAGAGCCCCCTTGACGCTCACCTCGATGGAGGTCCGCTTTTTCCTCTTGCGCCCCTGCGCTGCGATCTTGTCTATGCTCGTGGGGCTGCCCGAGGACGAGTCCGCCTCCTCCAACCACTTGTTCAACAAAGGCTTCAGCTTGCACATGTTCTTGAAGCTCAGCTGCAGGGCCTCAAACCTGCAGATGGTGGTCTGCGAGAACACGTTGCCGTACAGGGTGCCCAGCGCCAGCCCCACGTCCGCTTGGGTAAATCCCAGTTTGATCCGGCGCTGCTTGAACTGCTTGGCGAACTGCTCCAGGTCATCCGAGGTCGGCGTGTCCTCGTCCGAGTGCGGGTCGTGGTGCGCGCCGGGGTGGCCCGGCGGGCCCTGCGGGGGTGGCGGCGGCGGTGGCTGCTGGTGCGGGTGCGAGTGCGGGTGAGGGTGGTGGTCGGCGTGGTGCGGCTCGTCGTGCGCGTCCCGCAGGCCGTGGTGGTGCAGCCCCGCCGGTTGTCCGCCGGCGCCCAGCATGCCGTTCACCGTGAAGCTGGGCTGCGAGTAGAGCAAGCCGCCGTTGGACGCTCCCATGGAAGGCGGGAGGTGCGCTGCAGCCGCGGCGCTCCGCCATGCCCCGGGCCCCGGGTGGTGGTTGGCGGCGTGGTGCACCAGATGCGGCGGCCGCTGCTGCTGCTGCTGCTGTTGTTGCTGCTGCTGCTGCTGTTGCTGCTGCTGTTGCTGCTGCTGGTGCTGCTGCTGCAGGGCACCCGGCCCGTGCAGCTCGTCGCCCCGGCCACCCTGCTGTACTACCACGGAAGGCTTGATGTCCGGCTGGCCCAGGGGGCTGGTGGACCACGGGGAGCCGTCGCCGCCGCCCCCGCCGCCGCCCCCGCCCCCGCCGCCGCCGCCACCGCCCCCGCCGCCGCCGCCGTGGGACAGCGCGGTGATCCACTGGTGAGCGTGGCTGAGCGGGTGCCCGTTGCTCTGCAGCGCGCCGTAGTCGCCTTGCACCAGGCTCTGAGCCTCGCGGTAGCCTCCCGCGCCCTGCTGCATGCCACCCGGCGGCTCGGCGTGCACGATGGAGGCGCTGGAGGTGAGCAGGCTGTAGTGGTTAGACGCTGCGGTCGCCATGACTCTCGGAGCCGGACTGAGCGCTCCGGTTAAAGGAGCCGCGCATTTGACAGTTACTTTTTCGCCTCGGGCTCCTCTGCTCGCTCGCTCTCTTTCTCTCTCCTCTCTCTCTCCCCCAGCGGGCAGCTCCGACGCCCGCTCCGACGCCTTCTGTTGCTGCTCCTGCTATTACTGCTGCTGCCGCCGCCGCCTCCCGCCCGCCCTCGCTCTCTTTCTCCTCCTCTCCCTCCTTCTTGCTCTCGCTCACTCTCTGACTAGCTCCGCGCTCCCCCCTCTCCCTGCTCTCTCCAGCTCTCTCCCGCTCTCTTGGCAGCGCCAGCTCGCAGCGGCACGCGCCTGGGCCCCGCCCCCTCCGCCCCCTCCCATTGGCTCCGCGCCCTTTGATTTACGTGGATACCGCTAGCAACCTCCCAGGCCGGCGCCACTGATTGGCGTAGAGGTGCCCCCTCCTCCTCCCTCCCGCCCCCGGGCGCCGAGTCCTCTCAGCCCTCCTCCAGTCCCCCCTCTCCACCCAATTCAGATTCTCTTAGTTCTCACCACCCTAGCTCCCCAACCCCGGGGCTCCTCCGCCCCTCTTGGATGGGCCCCGCCCCCCATCTGTCTCCCTAGCAGACAAGCTGGGCGCGGGGTGTGGGGGGGTTGGGGTGGCGGCGGGGGTGCTGGCCTGGCGGGGGTGTTGGTGGTGGGGCGGCCTCAGCCCTCTTTCGACCACAGCCACTTGGAAGACTCGGATGTGTGTGTGGGGGAGGTGGCGGGGTTGTGTGTGGGTCTACCTTCTCTTCCTATTAGGGCTGGGGTTCGGGGTGAAGGGGAGAGAGAAAGGCAGAGTCTCACGGAGCCAGGGGTAGTCCCATTTTTATTCACCTTGGGACACGCGCGCGCGCGCACACACACACGCACACACACCAGTGTTTCTTAAACCTACAGCCAGAAGCCAGACTTGTCCCCCTGTTGAAGTCTCCCCCCCCCCCCCCCCCCCCGGCCCCATGGTTAAATTTTAAGTGTCCACGTGCTCCAAGACGTGCGGACACTTTTGCCCCCAGTAAAGATCCTCTTCTTTCCCGTCCAACCCGCCGCTAGCGCAGGCTCTCTTCCCTTTAGGTTCCAGGCCCAGCTGTCTCCCAGACCCTGAGCGAGGACCCCTTGAGAGGCTGGCTCAGCCTTGTGCTCATCCGCTAGTGAGAACTCCTGGAAAGGCGCGGAACTGCCCGCTCTGACGGCGCAGCGGCCTGGACTGAAAACAAAACAAAACTCAGAAAGTCTCCGTCAGATTCACACACTGGGGCGCGCACACAGTTTTTGGTTTAGTAAGCCAGGAGCCTGGGCGAGCGGACCTTTGCCTGGTGCAAGGCTACGGGAGTGCAGGCTAGAGGTGCTCGGTCTCCGGGTGCGGTGGCGGCACCGAGAGCCGCTCCGGGAAGCTGAAATCTGGGGCTGCGTATGCGCTTCCCGGAGCGGCTGGCGTTTTTCGATGCAACTTTTCCGTTAGCTGCTTCGAAAGGGTGGATGGAAGGGTGTTTGAAGGAAAATGGGCTGATGCTAGGGGAATCTTGCTAATTAGTAACTTCTACGCGCGCCAGCGGGTGGGGCTGGTCTAACTCAGCTCTCAGGCGCTCGCTAGCGAAGAGGCTCCGGGTTCAGCCTTCAGCCTTCAGCCTTGAACTCCAGAACAAGACTGCCCGGCCGTACGCTGGCTGCGCCGCTCTCCCCGGCGCGAGCGCATCGCGCGGTCCTTCAGCGGCCCGGAGCAGGTGTCTGCCGCGGGTTTAGGAGCCTGCGAGCGGGTTAGGAGACACTCGGGCGCGGACCCAGGCTGGCGCAGTGGGACCACCACGAAGGGCCAAGTGAAGGGCGCGGATGCTGCGAAGAGAATCAAAAGTTGCTGCTGGGAAGAAGAAAAAAAAGACCCCAGGGAAAGTGAATCGCGTCCCCACCTCTCACCCTTCGCCCTGCGCATTGTAGCGCTGGCGCTGCCGGTGGTCTTGTGTTCGTGAAGGAAGCCAAAACAACGCTCAAGGGGAGCACTTTGGGCCTCCGAGCATCTTAATCTCGACAGCAACGTGGAGCGGGCCAGAGGATTCATCACGACTAACGAGGAACGAGCTCTTCGGGGAGTGGCTGAGTTGTTTATAAATCACCACATTGAGCACCCGCCCGGGCAAGGCGCTTTGGCTGAGGATTTCCACGTGCCCTGTGTTTATGAGAGTGTGTGTGTGTGGGAGAGAGAGAAATGGTTAGGGGAGGGGCGATCCCACAGGCCGCCAACCGGACGGACCTGCATCCCCCCACGCGCGCACCCGCGCGGCTAGGCGAGGACACACACCGAGTGGCGCTTAGTTCCAGCGCAAGCGCGGAGCCACTCCGGCCGCGCGCCTGGGGGCTGCTAGGAATCCCGTAACTTTGCCCGGCTAGGAAAAAAAGAAAAAGTCCTAGCCTCAGACCGCGCAGACTCGGCGGCTGGCGCCTGAGGCTCCTCGACTGGGAGCGGAGGGGCTGGGCGGCGGGCAGGACCGCCTCCTCGCGACGGCAGCCCGGAGTTCCCCGTGCGGGGCGCGCGGCTCTCCGAGGGCTTTGGGAGCGCATGGGCAGCGTGCCAGTCGCGTCGGGTCCAGGCCTGCCTCTCCCCTCTGCTCCACCCCACCCCACTCCCGCCTCTCTGCCCTGAAAACTCAGAGATCTCCAGCTGGAAGAATCCAGCGGCCGCCGGGAAGGGCCGTGTCAGAATACTCAGCATCTCATCTCTCCCACTTCCCCCAACCAAGGCAGGTGTCTGCTTTTCTGTGGGTTTGATTTCACATTTCTCAAGGGGCAAGGCCCTTTGCAGCCCTTGGGGTGATGCAGTCGAGGGAAGAAAAGGGTTTCCGGACGCATCTCTGGGAGAACTGAGGCGGCTGGGCTCCGAGTCAGTTTACAAGTATCCCCACCTTCCTCTTCTTCTGCCCACTCCCCCCAACCCAAGGCCAAGGGCGCTGGGTCGTGCGGGGAAGGAGGGGTGCGGGCAAGGATGTGCTGCACGTGTGCATCAAAACTTCCTGTCTGCAACGGGACTTCACTGGCGATTACCACTCTGAGATCCGTACTGCGTTGAGGTTCCGGGTCTCTACTCCACCCCATCCGCTCCCACCTCATTTCGCTGGCAGGCGTTGGCTCCAAAACGTTCCCAACAGGGTAACCCGGGTAGTTCTATCGGATTAATACACCCAGTAAATCCCCGGGAGTACACAAAGCAGTACCCAACCCCCGGACCTCAGCCTCTGCACCCCACCCCCAACCTCGGAGCCCGGCCAATCGCCGGGCGGGAAGGGCTGGGCGCGCACTAGGGCTCTGTGTACCACCTCCCCCCGCGCTTCCCCCGCCTCCCAGCTTGTCGCCCGAGGCCCGGTTGGCGCGAACGCTGGGTCCTGGGTAGCCTCAGCTTCCTGTCTGCCTCCCGGCGCGACTCCTCCCTGGGGCTCTGGAAACCCAGACTACCGGGGGTTTTAGCTCCAGATGGGGGCTTCTCCGTCTTTCCTTTCCCCCTCCCACCGTCGCGGGCTCCTTTCTTTGCTGCTGACCCCGCCAGGGCAGAGTCTGCAGGTCTGCCTGCCTTTCTCCAACCCGCATAAAAAGCACGTTGAAGGTGTCTCGGGGAGACACCTCCAGGTTTTGATTCAGCTCATTCCCTTTCACTGTTCAAAGCAGCTGTTCAAATACAGAGGCTGCTTACGTTGACGTGGAGAGATTTCAAACAACCCTAAAATGCTTTGAACTGACAAGGTGTCTTGATATCTCCCTCACTCCAGTACAACTCCCTGAGATCACTCTCTAGGACAATGGCTGAGCAGGCAATTCATGGGGGCCTCGCAGCCTGTGGGCGGCTGCAGGGTCCCCTGAGCCCTTTCCGCGAGAACAGGCTTGAGGCACCCTAAGAAGAGATGCTAGAAACGGTGCTAGCCCGTGCCCTTCCCCTAGGTCCCAGAAAGGGGGACCTTCGGCGTCCTGACCTGGACTGGTTTGTAGAAGTGGTGCGGACTGTCCTGGTGCCTTGCATAGAGAGGAAACAGCTCAAGGTATCCGAATAAACCAAGGAGACCCCTATTTTATTTCCACACTGTCACACTCCTTTAAAGAGTGATCTGGGCCTAGCGCCTTAACCCATAGCTCCCAAAGTCTTCACTCGAATAACAGTAATGGTATCAATCCATGCACTCCAACATGAACGTAATTTATTAACTCATTCATCTACTAAACACACCCACACTATATGTTAAATATCATTTATTTATTTCTATGTACCAGGACTTGGCAAAAAACCCACCATAATCATTCCCATACATTGTGCTCAAAGGAACAGTTATTAAAATACAGATGAGACAGTATTCATTTGATAGATTTTACTGTAGTTCTTATTTATGTATTCCCATGATAATGGAAATTAGGAAACAAAGGGAAATTTTTTAGGAAGTGGCAACTGGCTTAAATTTGGGTAAAACTACTGGTGTTTCCTTTTTAGTGTATCCTCCTTGGAGGAAGATTGTTTTAGTCTCTTCTTTTCCCACACCTCCTGCTTCCCCCTCCTTCTCTACCCCTTCCCCTCCCCTCCCATCTCCTCCTCCCCCCCACCCCCAGTCATTCATTCCTGCCCTTTCTACTCTCCTGCTAGCCCCAGATTACGTTTTATTTGGTGGATAGCTCCCCTACATTTGAATGGAACTTCTTTGCTAAGGGCCTACAGAATGTCAAAACTGAGGCTCCCACTTTAGAACTGCAGCTCTAAACAGCCAATCCACTGAAAGAGCCAGCTGGCTGCTTTAATGAAAACCTCCTGAAAGCTTCAAGAACTGCAGGCTTGAGGATGCATTTATAAGGAGCCTGGAAAATGCATTTTCAAGTTGTCAATTCTTATGAGAAACACAAACATTGAACTTCTTTAAAAAAAACCAGAAACTAATATCTTTAATTGTGTAGCATCACATTGTCTCCTCAAATTAAAAAATCTCATGCAGAATTATATAAATTACTGTCTATCCATGTATTTTGTATCTATCTCTAGATCATAAATGTGGATCTATCTCTATGTCATAAATGGTCCCGAAGAAGGAAAAGTTTTCTGAAAGTTGAAACTTCTATTCTTCCTTTGCTTGGCAAATCTGTTTGTCTAAGCCTCACATATAGACGATTCCATTTTATCTTCACTACTGTGCAAACCAGTGAGATGTAATGTTCTAAGTTCAGTATTTGAAATGAAATTATTTGAATTCATGGATATTAATCTCTCCCCCCCTTTACTCCCAGTTCTGAATCTTGTCATTAAAAATGATCCCCCCTTTGTAGTCCACAAGTGAATATTTTATAGAAAGGCACGGTTTGAAGACTTCTAAAACCACATCACCCAGGCAGTCTGGCTGTTTCAGGGATTACTTTGAGTAATTTATCAAAGGAAGCCTGCTAAATTTTGAGAGGTGAATATAAGGCCTTACAGGGGAGAAAGCATAAAGGACACAGTCTATCAGTGTGCAAGATAAATTCTATTTGGAGTTAATACAGCTTGTTTATATTGAAATACCAGGAACAGAACAGGAGGCAATTGGTGGTTCCTAGTTCCCGTCCAGGAATTTTGTTTTTAAAGGGCTAATGACTTCCTAGCAATAGAGCCCGAGGGTGCCCACCTCCACCTCCCCCCACCCCTGCCTTAAAGCAGGTGGATAGCTCCTACCAGGAGGGAATGACAACCTTTGATAAATTTAAGGGATTTCAACACAAACCTCCTTAGCTCTAAAGCATTTGAAAATGAAGCTCTTGCCGCAGTCAGTTCCCTTTCTTATGCTCTGGAGTAATTTGAGAAGCGGAAGGCGAGGGGCGAGAGCACCCGCACACACCTGCGGAGAGGCGCAGGGGAAAGGCGTCCCCGGCTATTTCACTGGTGCTGTGCCCAACGGCCAGGGGTGGTTTTGATCGCTGGGCGAAACAAGGCGGCGTTTGGTTGATTTGGGCTTTGGTTTTTTGTTTCTGGCTGCACAGATCAGGAATGCAAATCCCTTCTAAAGTGTACCAATGCACTTGACAATTGTGTGGTTAGTGTCCGGGGGATCTCATCTAGCAGGGGAAGGGTGATGCACCCGAGCGAAGTTTTTCTCAAGGGCAGTTAACCACAGCGGTGGTAGCTGTGGGCCAGGACTTTCTCCTCGGTTTCTGAGTTTTAGATCTGTCATTCTAGGCACCTCTGGACTTAACAAAGTTAGGGATGACTACTTTTTTTTTGTTTTTAAAGGCAGATGTCCTGAATGTGGGTCATGGTGATGTAAAGGGTGGCATCGTCCAGAAGACAGCGTAGAAAGAGGAAGCTTTAGGCAGGATGGAGCAATGAGAACAGCTCGCTCCTCTTGTCTTTCCTTGAAGTTTTTGATGGTAATCTAGGGCAGCCGGGTCCCAACATTAAATGCAAAATAGGAACACAGGACACGGCCAAGTCACAGGCCTGATCATATTAACGCCCTAGGTCAGATGGAGAGAATAATGAATAGGCACGGAGTTCAGTTCGTGGAGGGGAACCTAATTAACCTTGGGAGAGTGAAAGAAAAGTCAGAGATCATGCCTGGGATCGTGGTTTAGGATGCTTATATTTACGTGAATGTGAGTGCATGCGGGTGGGTGGGGGAGGCAGGCAGTAGTCCGCTTCGTGCATTATACTAATATTTTTTTAATCCTGGGGGGGAAAAAAGCAACTGGAGTTTGTGCTTCTTAGGACCATCCAACCACTCAGAATCCCGCGGAGAACTCGGCGGTGGGAGCTCCCGAGCTCTGCCAGGATGTTCTGTGTCTCGGCCTCGGCCTGGGGGGTGGGGGTGGGGGAATCAGCCCTACTAAGGGAGAAGGGGCTGCGGCGTCCCCGCGCCCTGGCCTGACCTCGAGAAGTACTGCTAGGGAACTGGGCGGGATGGGGGTGGAGGCGTTCCCTGCCTCTGAGCCACTGAGCTCCTAGGCAGGTCCTGGCTGCGATCCGGTGGAGGAAGACGAGGGCGAGAAGCGGGAGGCCGGGCCATTGTCCAGGGAGGGCGCATTTTTGTCCGGATGCTGCTGGTTGCTATAGCGAGGAGGGAAATCCAAACAGAAGGGCTCAGTTCGCCTTCTGCGGGCCTGGGAGCAGCGTCCTCTCTTCTCAGCCAAAATAAAAGTGCCGCCCGGGGCCTGGCACCCCTTCCCGGGAGGGCTGACCGCAGGCTCGAGGAGAGGGGCCCGAAGGATCCGGGGACCGAGCCAGGGGAGGGGGTATCCAGCCCCGCAGGGAACGGCCAAACAGGCTACTGTTGGAGCGGGCGGAATGCACCAGCCACAACTCTCTCTCCCTCTCTCCCTCTGCCCTCCTCCCCCCACTCGCTCGCACCCGAGGTGACGTCTTTTATTTAGGAAAAAACCTCACAACCTCCAATTCCTGTGACTTTCCCAGTGGGTGAAACCCCCTCTTCGCCGGGGGATGGCCACGTTTGGGCGCTGGGAGCGCCGTCGGTGGAGAACGACCTGCGCGCTGCACGACCCTGTGCCGGGAAGGAGCGACAATACCAGCAGCAGGGAGACCTGTTTGTTAGAAGTTTAAAAATCACTCAAAGGGAAATTTCACTAGAAAGGCGTGGGGGAGTGGATGAGAAAATTTTCACATTTAAAAAAGACTTTTATTTTGCAGTAGTGTGTGTGGGTTTTTTTTTTTTTTTAAACGTCTTGCTATTCAACTTTGAAAACTGTGTTGAGGAAAGGTTACAATAAAAGGCTCTTTATGGCTTATAATTTCTCCCCAACAGTACAGCTCAGAATAGCTATGGGAAGCTATATAGTTAATGGTGTGATGGTATCTTTAGGAAATTTTGAGTTGGTATATTTAAAATGGAGGATATTAATATACTCTAGGTCAGGTAAAAAGTTAGGCTATTATTTGTGGGAACAAATTGTCTACACCAGAAGGGCACAGGATAGTAGGGACTTTAAAAAATTAATTCTCTTACTCTCCTGCGACTTTTAAATGTCTCTCCTCTCTCTTTCTTTTTTAAAAATTTATTTTCCGGTCTCTTTTCTCTGTTTGTCTGTCTCTTGCCTAGAAGCTGCCTGAAAAACTAGAGAGAAAACTTATTTGACCAGAGGAAGCCATTTGAAAGGCATAGTCAAGAGCTTTTTGCCTCCCTCCTCCATTTAAAATATATCCTTTCCTTCCCAGTGACAAGTCCTTAAAAAAAAAAAAAGTTCACACAACTTTGTAAGAAGTTCCTTAATTCATAATAACATTCACATTTTTTAAAATGCTTGAAAGAAATCATGTTAATGAAGAGAACATTTGCAGTAATTTGGTGATAATTATCAGAATCACCACATATTCGCAGAGGCTTGAACAATACGTGTTCAGAGAAAAGCAAAACACATTATTTTAATAGTCTGATATGCAAACTATGGACCGTTCAATTATGTGGCTTAATAATGCATACATGATGTGATCTTGTTATTGGGATGGGAAGGTCCGCGGTGAGTCACTCCTAAGACCAAGTGTGCTTTCACATCCAGTAAAATCCATTGCCATGGATCAGGGGCCCCTGCCAAACTGCATTTAAGAGAATAAAAATTAATGACTGAGAATTTGAGCGTTAAATTAACATTAATTATATGACCTGCATGCTGGAAAGATTAAATTTCTTACGCCCTAATTAGATAACGTCTCCTCATATATCAAACAATTTCCATTTTCATTTCCAGGTGTCTGGAAAACAGGGCAAGGTGGGGAGAGGCAGTAGTTGAGGATTTTCCTTCTCTGAGGTCAGAGATGGGGTGTCCAGCCCCGTCTCCACTGCTTTCCTTTTCTTTTCCCCTTGACTTTGCCATGAAAAGCCCTCTGGCTGGAGGTCATATCACAGAGAAGTAAGCTCATTCTCCACTGCCAGTGGTAGTTGGAGAGCAGGGAGCTTGGTGGGCGGTCCCCAAAGAGACCTGGAGCATTCAAGGGACCCCTTGCAGCTGTCCCAAAGAAGGCTGGGCCACCCGTCAGTCTCAGGCCAGGAAAACTAGGTGGTAAGTTCGTGGCAGGGATGCAGAAGAAAGGAGAGTCCCATCAAAATGTACCCCTGACCCTTTTAGAACAGAAACGTCTGAGCTAGAAGGGCAAGGATGCAAGTGATCCTCAATGTTGTGTTTGGAGATTAAAAAAAAAAAAAAGTTTTCTTAAGTGGGGAACAACCAAAGGCCAAGACAATCGTACCCCTTTCCTGAAGAGGTCCATAAGAAGGTTGTCTGCCATCTCCCAGCAGTGCCCTGGTATTTTGAAATCTCACACCATGCCGGCCACAGGCACCCATGACAGCGAGGCTAGCATGGCCTGTTTGACCGTGTCTGGGGCCAACGCAGGGCTGGCCTGGCCCCCAGGTAAAGAGAGAGTCAGGTGTGTGGGTGGGTGTGTCTCCAGTACTTGAAAACCCGTTACCAATGAAGCGGGGGTGGGGGGGTGTGGGGGGGGTGGCAGGGTGGCAGGGAAATGTCAGGATTAGGATAAGCAGTGCCCCCCACCCCCAAGGACAGATGGTCTGTGATGACCAGTCCCTTCCTTCCATTCCCAAAATGCAAGTTGGGGGTCCCAGGACTCCAAAGAAAGCTGCCATGTAGATTTGGTTTGGAAACAATGCACAAAGGCTTAAATTCCCGGGATGAGAATTCGGAGTTTCCTCTCGGATATTTCACGTGGCCCCAGACCTCTCAAGTTTCCTCCTCCCCCTTCCTCCTCGCCTCCTCATCCCTAGGGACAGTAAAGACTGCCGGGACCTTTCGGACAGCTGCCCCGAGCACTGGGCCGGACAAGCTGAGCAAGATTAAAACCTCAAGGCTGCGGATTCTAAGTCACTCAGAATAGAGTTTTCACGTGTCAGTGTTTCCATTCAGCCACTTTCAGGCTTCTGGGGAAAAGGGCAGGCGTGCGTGAGCGCGAGTCTACACGGTCGTAAATAGTGTGTTACGTGCCAGGGGAAGGGGGGTTGTTAGGAAAGTCAGCAGATGCGGGAGGGAGGGGGGCTCGGCCTGCGGGTTCCCCTTCCAACCGAGCCGTCGGGCCGCGGAGGGACGGTCGCGGCGGTAGGGGCTGCGCAGAGAGGGGCGCGTCCCCCGGCCCCCGCAGGGCAGAGGCTCCCGGAGGACCCTGGAAGGGCGGTTCTCTCCCGCGCTCCTGCAGCTCGGGGCCCTCCGGCCGCCCGCCCCACGGCGCCCCTGCGCGCTGCCCAGCGCACGCTCACCCTTGGCAGTTACCTAGAGCTCTCCGAGTCGCCAGAGAAAGCCCAGCTCCCTGGTGGAATGGACCTGAAAGTTAGCCCACCCGCTGTCTGGGGCTCGACCTTGCCTGCCTCAGACCCGCGCCCAACCTGGGGCCCCGGGATTGCGGGGCTCCGAGGCGGGGCTGGGCTCCGAGGCCGGGTGGGGCGCCTGCACCGGGTCCGGTGAGGGCTGGGGACCTCGGGAAAGTCTGGCGGCGTTTAGAACCCGGCATGCTTGCTCCCCTGCTCCCCGCCCACCTGCTGCTCACCGGGGGTGGGGTGGGGGGGCTGGAAGGGAGGGCGTAAGGATACGGGGTAAAGTGGGTGAGGTGAAAGTGAAAACGGGTAAAAGATGGTCCTTCCCGCCTTCCCGAAAATACAGAAATTTCTCTTTTGGCAGAGAAACGTCTCTCCTGGCAGGTCTACAGAATTAGAACGTCGCAGCTGTTGTGGCAAGAACTTCGCAGTCCCGCTACTTGGGCAGGGAGAAGCCTCTGTTCGCTCACCACAGCTCCCTCTTCCCCTCTCCGCGGCGCTTTCG
Organism: Meles meles; assembly: GCF_922984935.1. Classification (NCBI taxonomy): domain Eukaryota; kingdom Metazoa; phylum Chordata; class Mammalia; order Carnivora; family Mustelidae; genus Meles; species Meles meles. The sequence continues at coordinate 33,014,068 of NC_060070.1, forward strand.
GTTTGAAACGTGTTTCTCCTTGACACAAACCACCCCCCACCCCAGCGTGCTTTTGCTCGAAATGGTTACTCCTTTTAGAAATTGGAAAATCAATACTAGTTTAGCTTCTTCCGCGAGATGATGCACTGTCTAACCTTACAGGGAGGGAAACAGCCGAAGGCAGAGCTCCAGCCTCTGGAGAATTTTACATAGAAATTTACAATGAATGATACTCCTGAGCGCCGCTGAAATATACTTTGGTTAGTAGCATTACTATAAGCCCAAGACACACCTCTTAGGTATGTATTCACTATTTGGTCCTGGTTGAGGTTTGGTTGAATGATGGATCAGGAGCTCGAACTGTGGGTGTTTATTCTTCCTGTTTTCTTAAACCACTTCTTGGATGGTTTCCTGTTAGTTTTCAGATGTCATTTGCAGCACAGACAGATTTCATATGCCTAGTGCAGATTGTCTTCAAAGTTCTAGTTTAAAGAGCATTATGTAAGCCTCTCTCTATTTACATAAGAGCTTTAACTCAAACCTCTCAGAAAACCATTTATTACCAACAGAAACCCATCCAGGGGAGAGGCATAACCGACCTGTATCTTTCTGACACTCTCAAGAACAGCAGTAGTTCATTCATTTTGAAAAAAGAGAAAAGTAGATGTAACAAAGGATTGGAGTATTTTGCATTTTTATTCAGCTTGGTTTTATATCATTTAAGCATTATTCTTAAGCTGCAGGCAGTGCCAGTATTTATAGGATGCACTTTTTCTCTATCCGGTCATTATTTAGGCGAGAGAGCTGGCCCTGTGCCCCTCAAGGGCAATCCTAAATGTGAGAACAGAGATCTTTTGGTTAGTACAATCAATTAAATATAAATTTTACTGAGTTCTAAACTGAAAGGTTCGTGAATATATAATCACTGTAAATAATGGTCAAGTAATAATACAATAAGCAAGATAAAATGTTTTCTTTTCTTACTCTCTGTAGTTTCATCACATTCCCTTTCCCGTAGATAACCACAGGTAGTGTTTTTTTCTCCCTTTCTTTCTCTGTTCCCTCTCTCTGTCCTTTTTTTTTTTTTTTTTTTTTTTTTTTTTTTTTTTTTTTTTGCTTTCCATCTACTCACTAAACTTTGGAACAAGTTCATATAGTTATACATTGTTACAATTACTTTTAGGAAGATGGAGCCTGGTGAGATAGGAAATTGAGTAACAAGGAGTTAAAAGTTGGAGCACTATAGGAAAAGATAAGATCCTGTCCCAAATCATATGGGATGCTAGCTTTGGGTACTGCTTGATCTATGTTCCTGCATTACCTGAAAGAAAAAAAAAAAAAGCCATTTAGAAACTGGCACCTTCATGTGTATAGAAAAGATCAACAAGAGTCCTAGGGACATCTTTGCTTAACTGTTAGAAGCAGGAAATACTTCAGGAGAGTTCTTAGAGTCTGAGGTTCTTCATGGTGGCCATCTTTTATTTAAACAATCTCTTTCCTTGCAGACACAGGACAGAGGCTTTTCTATGGCCATGTCTCAAATATGGAATTTACCCCACTAGGTAACTTGTCCTGTTAGGGCATCTTCTCATAGGATCCCCTTCTAAGATGTGAAGTACTGTTATGGGTAGTTTTACCAAGGGGATTTGTGAATCAGACAGGTTGTGTCTCAAGTGTTTTCTATTACCTGCCACCCTTCTCCTCACTCTTCCCTATCACTCTGGCCACACAGTTCCATGTCTGCCCTTTATGATATTTTAACCCATTTAGAATCTTCTCTCGGAGACTCCTCCCTATTACCTTCCCTGTCATCATTAATCTGATAAGGCAATCAATGTTAAGGTGTTAAAAGCTGATAAATGCTAAGAGACATTTACTTTTTCCAAAGCAGTTGGGGGTTCCATGTCATAGGCCCACAACAATGAATCTCAGTAGTGGAACTGGAATTTAAGAATGTGGTTGGCAGATGGGGAAGATATTTTAGGCAAGAGGCATTCACAGCATTCCTAAAATAAAGCCACATGGCCATGAGTCATGTTCTTTGTCCTCTTTAAAGACCTGCTCTACCCCGGTGATGTACCAGATATGAAATTTTTACTGGAAGAACAGTGCCCTAGTAATTGAGCAGTGTTGGAAACATTTTAATGGGATTGATGTTATATTGAAGAATTTACTTCCAGTAACAGATTCCATGGAACACACACCACTCGCTGGGGAGAATGACCCATGATTGGCCAATAGAATTATTTGTCCCCACAATGATTGGTTCAGAAAGTGCACACGACCTGAGCGGACCAATCAGAGCCAATGAGTATATGGACTTATAATTTTGGCCAGAATGATGAGAAAGGAGAAAAAAAAATAAAGCTCAGATACTATATATATATATATATATAGATAGATAGATAGATAGATAGATAAAAGCTTTCATCTTCTAGGAGCTTTGATGTGCTGAGAATAAGCTAGATAGAAACCAATACAGAGAAAAGTAACATAACATGATATAATTGAGCTCCTGGATTCATCCGTGCCTAAGTTGTTCTTTTCTTACTTAAGCCAAGAAATCAGCACCACCCCCCCATCCCTGAAGTTAGAATTTTTTGTCACTTGAAGTTTAAACAGCATTGACTCATGATTCTCATGTTCTCAAGGACAGAAGGTTGAGTAAATCATACATCTCAGTGCATGACACATTATGATTATTGCTTAAAGCAAAACCCTTTTCACAGCTATCCCCTGTCCTTCCTTCTTCCCTCCCTTCCTTCTTTCCTTCATTCTCCTTATACCTATATCTCATTCTGCTTTCTATCTGTCATAAACTGCCATTCTTTTTTTTAAAGATTTTATTTATTTATTTATTTAAGAGAGAGATAGCAAGAGACAGAGCATGAGCAGGGAAGAGAGGGAGAAGCAGGCTCCTTGCTAAGCAGGGAGTCCAACATGATGCTCCATCCCAAGGCAGACAGTTAACTGACTGAACCCCCCAGGTGCCCCAGTAAGCCACCATTCTAATAAGTTGCATGTATTCTTGAAAATACATATTGTTTTTTTGAAGGACTTATTTTTAATTCATGTAAATGACACTGTGTTGAATGTCTTTGTCTGTTTCTTGCTCTTTCACTAGTATTGTGTATTTAATATCTTTTTGTGCTGTTTATGTTTACATCTACTTTGTTGCTTCAGACTGCTACATAGTTCTCTTTTATGTGTGTATTAGTCAAGCTCCAGTAGGCAAAAAACCATACTAGGTATTTCAATAGAGATTTAAAAAAATTTTAAATTAACATATAATGTATTATTTGTTTCAGGGGTACAATTCTGTGATTCATCAGTCTTACACATTTCACAGCACTCACCATAGCACATACCCTCCCCAATGTCCACCACACAGCCATCCCATCCTTCCCAATCCCCTCCACTCCAGCAACCCTCAGTTGTTTCCTGAGATTAAGAGTCTCTTATGCTTTGTCTCCCTCTCTGGTTTCATCTTGATTTTTCCCTCCCTCCCCCATGAGCCTCTGTCTTGCTTCTCAGATTCCTCATATCAGTGAGATCATATGATAATTGCCTTTCTCTGATTGACATATTTTGCTTTGCACAATACCCACTAGTTCCATCCATGTCATTGCAAATGGCGAGATTTGGGGTTTTTTGATGCCTGCATAGTATTCCATTGTATATATATACCACATCTTCTTTGTCCATTCATCTGTCGATGGGCAGCTGGGCTCTTTCCATAGTTTGTCTACTGTGGACATTGCTGCCATAAACATTGGGGTGCATGTGCCCCTTCAGATCACTACATCTGTATCTTCGGGATAAATACCCAGTAGTTCAATTGCTGGTTGTAGGGTAGCTCTATTTTCAACTTTTTGAGGAACCCCCATTCTATTTTCCAGAGTGGCTGCACCAGCTTGCATTCCCACCAACAGTGTAGGAGGGTTCCCCTTTCTCTGCATCCTTGCCAACACCTGTCGTTTCCTGACTTGTTAATTTTAGCCATTCTGACTGGGTTGAGTCAATAGAGAATTTAATATAGGGAGTTGATTACATAGATGTTGGAGAGCTGAAAATGCAAAAAAGCAAAGACTGATGGAATATAGATGTAATAATTGCACAAAGAATAGGGCTGGGAGAACAAATATAAAAGATTGAGGTTATTTAAGCCTTCAAGTTTGGAGGAAAAGCCCCAGGGAGTTGGGACTCAGACTGCTGAAGAGGCAGTGCTCCTCAGCTGGTACGGATACACCTGAGGTAAAAGGAATAGTCTGGAAGAGTTGGGACTCAATCCTCAGGAGGCGCTGAGGGCAGGACTAAAGAGACTGCTTCCAGATGTCACAGAAAGCATTGGAGGTTAAAATTCACTGTTGTTGCCAGGGTGAAGTGTCTTTACTTGGGTGACACTGACAGGTGTCAAATACTTGGCCATTTCCATGTTTTGCCTTTATTTTATACATTTATTTATTTTCATTTGAATTTTGCTTTCATGCCAATTGATATTCACATATACAATTTCCTGTGAAAATTTTCTTTAAAATATTATGATAGGGGCACCTGGGTAGCTCAGTTGGCTAAGCATCTGTCTTTGGCTCAGGTCATGATCCCAGAGTCCTGGGATCAAGCCCACATCAGGTTCCCTGTTTAGTGGAGAGCCTGCTTCTCTCTTTGCCTTTACCCTTGCTTATCCTCTTGCTCTCTCACTTGCTTGCTCTCACTCTATCACAAATAAATAAAATCTTTAAAAAAATAAAATTTGGGGGGCACCTGGGTGGCTCAGTGGGTTAAGCGTCTGCCTTCGGCTCAGGTCATGATCTCAGGGTCCTGGGATCGAGCCCCGCATGGGGCTCTCCACTCAGTGGGGAGCTTGCTTCCTCCTCTCTCTCTGCTTGCCTCTCTGCCTACTTGCGATCTCTCTCTGTCAAATAAATAAAATCTTAAAAAAAATAAAATTTTGTGATAATCTGATCAAACATTTAATAGGTATGAGTTTACCAATATATAAAAATCAATCAATCAATAAAAAGAAAACAAATAAATACACACATATACTTTTAAGCTATTTTCAATGCTGAAGAAAGAATTTTGGAGGATAAATTCTGTTAACATTTCATCCTCAAAAAAAAAAAAAAGAGTCTCTGGCTTTATCTTGCATTGTTCGGGAATATTCCAGCCTTATTTAGTCCAGGAGAGCAAGCAAACCTCATCTAATTCACACTGCGGAATACAGGAAAAAACCAGCACTCACTAAAGCTGGAAGCAGGCATTACTGGCTACTCAAAAGAGTTTGTAAGAAATGGCCATCCAGTAAATAACACGTTGTTTACATTAATGTCCTTGAGACTGTCCTCCTTGGATGACATGCTCAGCTGTTCCAGGAGAATCCAAAGAAGTCCAGATAAAGGTTGGAAAGGATGTATTTTCCCTTTGCTTCATAGTTTTCCCTGGGTACTCAGTCAAGGCGAAACTCTCTGTGGTACACTGGCTGGCTATTCAGTACATGGCTCTGTGTTCATGGGGTTGCCCCGGTACGCAGGAACGTGGAACTCTTTGTTCTATTTTTCCATTTGAGATACATGAGCAAAATCTAATCTTTTCTTAATCTCCTTTTCTACTTAAAATTTTTTTACTTGACCAAGGAAATTCCCTTTTTAAAAAAAATTTTATTATGTTCGTCACCACAGAGTACATGATTTTTTGATGTCGTGTTCCATGATTCACTGTTTGCCTATAACCCCCTGTGCTCCATGCAATCCGTGCCCTCCTTAATACCCATCACTGGGCTCACCCATCCCCCAACCCCCTCCCCTCTGAAACCCTCAGTTTGTTTCCCAGAGTCCATAGTCTCTCAGGGCTCATCTCCTCCTCCGATTTCCCCTGCTTCATTTTTCCCTTCCTTCTCCTAATGTTCTCCATGCTATTCCTTATGTTCCACAAATAAGTGAAACCATATGATACTGTCTTTCTCTGCTTGGCGTATTTCACTTGGCATAATCCCCAGTCTCATCCATGTTGATGTAAATGGTGGATATTCATCCTTTCTGATGGCTGAGTAATATGCCATTGCATATATGGACCACATTGTTATCACCAAGGAGACTCCTTTTGCCTTCTTTCATGTTGTCTTTCTCAACCAAACATTGAGCTCTTACTAGATGCCAAAGGATGTAAAGTGAATAAGCCATTGTGTTAGGAGATGAGGCCAGCAAGTACCAGTATGCTTTTCACAGACTAGTGGGGGAAGATGGATAGGTAAGTATTACAATGTGGCCTGTGACATCTGTTACTCATTCATTCTATTTCACATGCCCCCTGTATGCCACGTACTGCGTTAAGCCTCTAAAGCAGGGGTTCTCAATCTTGGTTCACATTAGGTGAACCACCCAAGAAAACTAAGAAAGGTGTTGGTCCACCCTCAGGAGTAAACATGTAAGTGGTTAAGCTTGGGCCTTGGGAGTTTGAAACCTGCCCAGACGATTCTCATGTGCGGCCAAGGTTGAGAACCTCTGGTCCAAAGAGGTAGAGACATAGTCCCGTTCCCTGTAATTTCATGGCAGAAACAGACAAGTAACCAGACGTCTATAATCCAGTGTGAAGAGCCCTCTTACAGAGATGAGTATGAGGAGCTAAGTCCCTTCTTCCTCCTATTTTTACAGATGAAGAATCTAAGAGTCTTCGCAGGTTAACAGATTTGCCCAGAAGCATGGGTTGAGAGAGCCAGGAAATAAATCCAGATTGACTGCGACATTAACTCCCAATAGATGGAAACTACCTCCCCATAGAGGGAAAAGATATGAGCCAGGATTATTTATTTTCATTATTTTACAAGGGAATTCATAGCAATTTTTTTATGTTTTAATATGGATATGGTATTCATATGAGTTTCTAAGGGTTTAAAAGTGAAAAACTATAACAGCTACAAAAAATACTCTGGTGAGTCCATGTTCTCAAAATATTTTCTGAGCTAGATATCCACAAGGAAATCCTGCAAAGGTGATGTTTTTAGATCATGATTCCTATGTGTCTTGGAATATCCACCTAACACAACTGGGGAATGTTTACTTATTGACATTCTCATGGGAGTATGATTATAGCAAATACAATTCTGGAATTCAGGGTGGAGGCCATTATGATAATCTGACCCATAATGATTAACTCTTGAAATATACAACACAGTGCAATTTGGACATCCCCTAGGCCTTCTCAGGTGTCGTTCTAGTTAGTCATTTTTGCTTTCCTAGAGACTTCACAGCATCCTCTTTTTTTTTTTAAAGATTTATTTATTTGACAGATAGAGATCACAAGTAGGTAGAGAGGCAGGCAGAGAGAAAGAGAGGAGGAAGCAGGCTCCCAGCTAAGCAGAGAGCCCGATGCGGGGCTCGATCCCAGGACCCCAGGACCATGACCTGAGCTGAAGGCAGAGGCTTTAACCCGCTGAGCCACCCAGGCGCCCCTCACAGCATCCTCTTATTTTTCATATAGGAAACTGTAAAAATCTGAATGCAAAGTTCCTGTTTAAGCTATTCTATTTTAGGTTTTTATTTTTTATAGTTTTTCTTTAGGAAAACTTTTGCCTGTGGAAAAACAGCTCATCATAAAAAGGGTATACGCAGGCAAAAAGCAAAATAACTTCTCTACATTTTCTACTGATGTTTTATACATCAGTGAGGTTGTGCATGACATGTCCAAATTGAAAAGAAAAAAAAAAAAAACTGAAGCAGCATCTCTGTGATGTCCATCTGGAGGTTTCCTGAGTAAGGAGTATTAGCCAAACTGTAGAAGAAACCCCTAGCCCTTGCCAAAACAGCACTGGGGCTGGAACTGACAGAAAAGATGTGAAATAAAGGAGGATTTTACAATTTTAACTACATTTTAGCTGCAGTGACCCAGTGAGAATGAGGGATTCTAGATAGAGCGTCAACTTCTAAAAATAAACCTTGAAAAAAAAAAAAACTCAGGGAGGCAAATGCTTTACGAGATAATAAACAGTTGAGTGTCGCTGAGATATTTAATAGTTATATTAGAAGGCTTTTGATTCAGAGATTTCAGATTATCTGAAACTTAAAAATATCACAGTGATTCAAATTATGCATATCTATAGGGGGTCTGTTAAATATCCTATGGCCCTTTCATTTTTATCTGTGAAATTGTATTGAGTTTCTATTGAGCTGATTGTATGAAAAGGTCCTACAAAATTCAAGATAAATTTTCTTCCCTAGATCTCATCTTATAATAATAATAAGCAACGATTACTACTTTCAGTCACTGTATATAATTAAAACAACTTATTTCCATTCATGGGTTGATATATGCAAACCAGTTTCTTTCTGGGGCACACCAGGAACCAGATAAATTTGTCTTTATTTGGGATCTCAAAGAGACTAGGACCTGCAGGAAATTCAGCATGGGTAACTCAGTATTTGATGTCCCGTGATAGTCATTTGAGCCTCACAAAGCAATGTATGGAGGTTGAAAAGGGCTTTTCCAGGATGCAAAGTTATACATGTGATATGCAGCTTGCCTTCTGTACAAACTGTGTGTGACACTGGGCTGTTGTAATGTTGCTGGGGAGCAGAGCCCCTGTGTGAGGAAGGCTGCAAGTAATAACTTCTTCTTCTTCTTCTTTTTTTTTTTTTAAGATTTTATTTATTTATTTGACAGAGAGATCACAAGTAGACAGAGAGGCAGGCAGGGGGTGGGGGGAGCAGGCTCCCTGCTGAGCAGAGAGCCCGATGCGGGACTCGATCCCAGGACCCTGAGATCATAACCTGAGCCGAAGGCAGCGGCTTAACCCACTGAGCCACCCAGGCGCCTTGCAAGTAATAACTTCTAACCCCCAAACCCAACTGTCTTAACAGTAAGAACATTCTGTTGTCCTACATACCAAGAAACCTTGAGAAAGCGTAGCTCCCATGTCGTTCATTGGCTCATCGATTCCACAAGAACGCGGTTCTATTTTTTCCCCTCAGCTGTCTCTGGTTTTTTCCTCAGCGAGCTTCCCTCAAGGTTACCGAGTGGTGGCTGCAGTTCTAGGCATAAGATGCAGACAGCATCGTGTCTGAGAGTTGAGGATCTCCGATTCCATAGTGAGAGGAAGCCAACTTCTCCTGAAGCCTTGTCTGCATCCCAGCCTGGAATTGGCTGGTACGCCTGCGCCGGAACCAGCTGCGAGCCAAGGACACTGGGTCACCCCAGCTGGACTCCTAATGCGGGTTTACCCGGAGTCATAGGAGAGGAGAAGGGACACTTAAACTGGAACCATTCCTGATAAAGGGTCACTTTAATTGGAACCATTCCTGATAAAGAAGAAGGTAGAATGACTCTTAGCTGGGCCAAAATAAGTGACTTTCTGGGGAGAATAAAGAGAGTGATAGAGGAGAATGAGAGGGAAAAAATAGTTTAAGGAAATAAAGCTCAGAGATGATTCTTCATAACAGATGGATTTACAGCTATTGGAACCCAGTGGCGACAGAGTAGAAGATCCCTAATTTTAGCGGCCCTCAGTGGGCCTCTAGCACACCAGGTCAGCACTGTGGGTGAAACAAAAGTGGGGAATTGGAAGCTTCCTGTATTCGTTATTGAATTAATGTCAGGGTTTTTGGTTGAGTAAGTTAGTTAAGGTGATTTTACCGTAAAAATCGTGCCGCAGCTGAGTGACTTGCTCAGAGTTACATGATAAAATTGGTGATTCCCTCCACCTGTACAGCCTGGAAACGGATGCGAAAATAATCTAGAGTGAATGTCTGATTCTCCTCATTCATTCGTTCAATCATTCATTCATTCCCTCACTCATTCATAACTTTACAAATATTTACCGAGCACCTATATGACAAGCGCCATTTTAAATTCTGGAATTAATATCGGAATAAGAATAGGGTGTCCGTCCTGAAGCTTACATTTTAGAAAGAAGAGAAAATAAATACATAAAGAACAGAATGTTCTGTATTCTATGGAAAAATAAACCACTGCAGGGTAGGGGGAGGCAAATTTGGTGTTTTACATAATACGTTCAGAAAAAACCTTATTAAAAGGATTTTTGAATTGAGACTTTAAGGGAGGAGTGGCCTTGAGGTCATCTCGGGAGGAATGTTTCAGACAGAAGGAATAGAAGTTAGGACAATCCTGAAGTAGGAGCTGACTTGAAGGACAAAAACACCAGAGTGTCTGGGGTGGAGAAAAGACAACAGGGGGTAATAGGGTGTGAGTTTAGAGAAGTAAAAAATCATGCAGGGTACTGCAGGCTGATGGTTTTCACAGCGTGCTCCCCAGACCAATAGCTTCAGCACCTCCTGGAAACTTGTTAGAAATTCTACCCCTGAAACTCTGAGGGGTAGGACCCTACACTGGGTGTTTTAACAAGACTCCTGGTGATTCTGATGCTGTTGCAGCCAAGGTTTTAGATGTAGAGTTGGAGACTATTGTAAGAAATTTAGATGTTGAGGGACGCCTGGGTGGCTCAGTTGGTTAAGCGGCTGCCGTCGGCTCAGGTCATGATCCCGGCATCCTGGGATCGAGTCCCACATCGGGCTCCGTGCTCCGCGGGGAGCCTGCTTCTCTCTCTGTCTCTGCCTGCCACTCTGTCTGCCTGTGCTCGCTCTTGCTCTCTCTCTCTCTGACAAATAAATAAATAAAAATCTTTAAAAAAAAAAAGAAATTTAGATGTTGAAATTTAAACAAAATATCACCTTTTAAAAAAAATTTGCTGAAAGAGAGAAAGTGTGAGCTGAGGTGTGGGGGTGGGAGGGGCAGAGGGGAAGAGAGAGAGAGAGAGAGAGAGAATCTCAAGCAGGCTCCACACTCAGCACTGAGCCTGACGTGGGACTTGATCTCAGGACCCTGAGATCATGATCTGAGCTGAAATTAAGAGTCAGACACTCAACTGACTGAATCACCCAAGAGTCCCCAGTGTTATCCCCTTTTAAACAGAGACAGGATGTGGTCTTACATTTAGGTTGTTTATCTTGCTGCCCTTACCTTGGTCTGGACCTTGTCGAAAAATAATTTATTTAAAATTTTGAGATTTTGTTCATCATTAATTTTTTGTATTTCTTTTCTTTTTAAAAAAAGTTTATTTAAATTCAGGGGTGCCTGGATGGCTCAGTCGTTAAGTAGCTGCCTTCAGCTAAGGTCATGATTGCAGGGTTCTCGGATGGAGCCTTGCAAAGAGCCCTGCATGGGGCTCCCTGCTCACTTGCTCAGCAGGAAGCCTGCTTCTCCCTCTCCCACTCCCCCTGGTTGCATTCCCTTTCTCACTGTCTTTCTCTGTCAAATAAATAAATAAAATCTTTTAAAAATTTTTATTTAAATTCAATAATTAACATGTAGTGTATTATTAGTTTCAAAGGTAGAGTTCAGTGATTCATCAGTCTTATGGGACACCCAGTGCTCATTACATCCCATGCCCTCCTTAATGTCCATCACGCATTTCTCCATTCCCCCACCCCCTTTCCCTCCAGCAGCCCTCAGTTTGTTTCTTATGATTAAAAGTCTCTTATGGTTTGTCTCCCTCTCTGCATCTTGTTTTATTTTTCCCTCCCTTCCCCTATGATTCTCTGTTTTACTTCTTAAATTCCACATATGGGTGAAATCATATAATTTTCTTTCCTAATTGACTTATTTTACTTAGCATAATACCCTTTAGTTCCATCCATGCCATTGCAAATAGCAAGATTTCATTTTTGATGGCTGAGTAATATACCACAATTTCTTTATCAATTTATCTGTCGATGGACATCTGGGCTCTTTCTGTAGTTTGGCTATTGTGGACATTGCTGGTGTATACTTTGGGGTGTAGGTGCCCCTTTGGATCATTACATTTGTATCATTAGGTAGATACAGTAGTGCAAATGCTGGGTCAAAAGGTAGCTCTATTTTCAACTTTTTGAGGAACCTCCATGCTGTTTTCCAGAGTGGCTTCACCAGCTTGCATTCCCACTAACGGTGTAGGAGTGTTCCCCTTTCTCCACATCCTCGCCAATACTTGTCATTTCCCGACTTGTTAATTTCAGCCATTCTAACTTGTGTGAGGTGGTATCTCAGTGGGATTTTGATTTGTAATTCCCTGATTTACATTTATTTTCATTTAAAAATATTATATTAAAGCATTATTTATCTTGGGGCGCCTGGGTGGCTCAGTGGGTTAAGCCTCTGCCTTCGGCTCAGGTCATGATCTCAGGGTCCTGGTATGGAGCCCTGCATCAGGCTCTCTGCTCAGCAGGGACCCTGCTTCCTCCCTCTGTCTCTGCCTGCCTCTCTGCCTGCTTGTGATCTCTGTCTGTCAGATAAAGAAATAAAATCTTAAAAAAATATTTATCTCGGGGCTCCTGGGTGGTTCAGTGGGTTAAAGCCTCTGCCTTCGGCTCAGGTCATGATCCCAGGGTCCTGGGATCGAGCCCCACATCGGGTTCTCTGCTCAGCAGGGAGCCTGCTTCCCTTCCTCTCTCTGCCTGCCTCTCTGCCTACTTATGATCTCTGTCTGTCAAATAAATAAATAAAATCTTTTTAAAAATATTTATCTCAATTAATGCGTTTTTGACACCTCCTCAAATTTTCACCTGCAAGACTGTCTCACCCACCTTGTCGCAATGTCCAGATAAAATACAAACAGAGCCTAGGAATACAGGCAATGATGACTCTGACAAAGGATGGCTCAGTGGCAGTAGTAGGATAAAATTAAACTGGGAAGATCCAAGAGGGGAAAGGAAGAGAGGAACAAATACAGTGAACTTATACCATTCTTTTAAGGAGTTTGGCTATCAAAGAGGAGCAGAGAAATTATTATTAGCCATAGAGCATGTGGGGTCCAATGTGGGTCTTACTGTATACAGAAAATATTGCAGCATGTTTGATGCAGAGAGAACATTACAGAATTGGGGGGTTGATGATACAGAAGAGGGAGCCTCTCCCATAGATGGGAACAGAAGCTGGACACCTGCATATGCAAATATGTCACCAAGAGGGCCCAAGACTTGGAGTGAGGAGAAGGACATATTTGTAGTTTTACTAGAGACAAATCAAGGGGCTCTTGGGTGGCTCAGTTGGTTGAGCATCTGCCTTAGGCTCAGGTCATGATCCCTGGGATTGAGCCCCACATCAGGCTCCCTGCTTCCTGCTCTCTGGGAGCTTCCTTCTCCCTCTCCTCCCTGCTCATGTTCTCTCTTGTTTCTCCCTGTCTCAAATAAATGGATGAAATCTTAAAAAGAAAAAAAAGAAGAAGCAAATCAAGTCAGCTGTTAAGAAGACAAATGCAATATATTCCCATAACTAACCCTTCTAACTATTGTATATGTAACCTGGGTAATGGAATGGACAAACTTTCTTAGTGACTATTTCATCACACATACAGAAATGTGATCAGCATGGATCATTTTTGTAGTGTCCTTTGAGGAAGGATCAGGTTATGTGAAGGGAAGTTGCCTGAGTATCTAACCTTTTGATGTTTAACACGAAGTAAGTCGAGAGCTCGAATTTCAGAGGAGCAGACAGACGAGCATTCTTAAATGTACTTTCCGTCCCCTGGGTTTTCGGTTGGAACTGGATGTCAAACGCTTCGAGGTGATTTTGGTCAAGATTGGTGTCCATAAGTTATTCCCACTGTGGAATAAGGCATCTTTTTGGGAACCAAGTGGTGGTATCAACACATTTATTAAGAAAGTTGAGGAGCCTGCTTGTCAGCGTGGCCCTGATAAAATGCTTCTGCAATTCACATGGAGGGTCACAGGTGGAACTGAGGGTTCTCCTCAGAAAGCAGCTAAACAGTGTTTGGCTAAGACTGCCTAAGGAGCATGGCAGAGATGAGTTTAGCTTTAATTTTTTTTTTTTTTTTTTTTTTTTTTGGGTGGGGAGGATGTTACCAGACATCCAGAGCCATATAAAATGTTGGATTCCTGCAGTTTGCATTTACCAGCCTGGTATCCTGACGGGCCTCCTGGGGGTATGGAACACATCCCTCAGAAGACAGAATGAATTGGACTGATATATGGAATTATTTGTTATTGATCTTTTAAAGGTTGGCAGCTTCAGCCTGGAATTGTAATTTTTTTTTTTTAAGATTTTATTCATTTACTTGAGAGAGAGAAAGAGCAAGAACAGGGGAAGGGGCAGAAGGAGAGGGAGAAGCAGACTCCCCACTGAGCAGCGAGCCTGATGTAGAGCTCGATCCCAGGGCCCTGAGATCATGACCTGAGCTGAAGGCAGACCTTAATAGGCTGAGCCACCCAGACACCCCTGGAATTGTAATTTTCATATTCTTAGATTTTTTTTTTTTATCCCTGAAAGTAAGAGGTTAAAAAGGATCACTTGGCAATGAAGGAACTAGTCGAATAAACAAATGCTACAATTAAAGTCTAGTCAAACTAAATATTTTGTGTAGTACAAGCTAAATAAATGTATACTAACTTGGGGCGCCTGGGTGGCACAGTCGGTTAAGCATGTGTCTTTTGGTTTTGGCTCAGGTAGCCATCTCAGGGTTGTGATCTCAAGGTCCTGAGACGAAGCCCCTCCGTCGGCTCTGCTCTCAGTGCAGAGTCGGCTGGAGAGTCTTGCTTCCTCTGTTCCTCCTTCTTGTCCCCCTCCCCCAAACAGATAAATAAATCTTTCAAGAAATGTGCATTGACTACCTTTTGTAAACTTCAGCTTGTGAGGTTCATGACAAGTAAACCCAGCCATAGCATTGGTCTCCAATGTCCTTTACCCTTCCTTTTTTCTGCCACCAGTGAGGAAACTCTGTAAAGGGGTTGGGCTGAGGAGGAGCAACCACAGTAACTGAGCACCAGCCTGCCCAGAGGAGCCTGCCTGGGCATATCAAAGAGGGTGGAAGGAAGGAGCAAAGTCTTGGGGCTATGCTAGATAACAAGGGGGAGACAGGGTGCTGAGGGCCCAGAGAAATGTCACAGGGTTAAACTCGTGCAGACACCAAAGTTCCACTTGGGGAAGATCATAAACTGCTACCCTGGGGTTAAAGTGCCAGGATTTTTATGAAACCACTAAGAAGTCCTATCTTTAAGGGAGTAACTATTCAAGTCTCTGGTCTCTTAGAGATGACTCATCTCAGAGTCATTTTATACTTTTGAAATTTGTCAGTGATATAATGGGAGCAAAGTTTTTCCTGTAAAGAAGACATAGGCTGTTTGTTCCCTGCAAAGGAAGTGAAAAATGAGGAAACCATCTGGCATTCGCTCAAAATATCTAGATAATTGAGGCCAACGTATCTTTTAGCTTAATTTTATATCAATGAACATCCTTCATGCCCCCTTCCACATTTGCTGGGTAGAAAGTATCTTGAGGAAAGAGCCTAAAATTTTCTAAGAAGAATTTTGAAATAAAATGGTTATTAATTCTCTTGGATTGTGCTCTCCATTATCCTGAGCAATTCTGTTCTTGAATTTAATATATGTGTGTGCATATATTAATTAAAAAGATAGTCTTTAAGAATTTTTATAGATTGAAAAGTCCTACCTTTATTGAAAATTTCATAGCATTGATCAGATATTTCTCACAGGTGATGTGATCTTTCTGTTATCTCTCAAAATTTGCATTTCAAAGCTGATTGATAGACTAAGTGAGATGAAGTTGATATCCTTTCTGTACAACAGAGATGTAAGATGCATTTCTGCTTAGAAACATTATTATTTACTGCCAGGGTTATTTAATATATTTAGTTTTGCATTTCTAATTCAGAAGCACATATTTGATGCCACATATTTAAGTTCTGTTATAAAAACTCACATTTCTTGGGAAGACAGAGCCATATTTAAAAGACACTTAATAGCTATATTTTCCCCCTCTACATAAGTGTATCAAGTATTGTTTTGGTATTCTTAAGTGTGATTATGTGATGGTATCGTTTCATGTCAATGATGAATACCACCTTTCATTCCTAGTTTTAATTTTGGTGTAGATCACTTTCTGGTTTACTGGGAATAAATGTAAAAGATTTGGGAAACACTGTAACTCCATAAAGAAAAAAAATATTTATTTCATAAGAAAAATAGTATTAACACCTAGTCAAACTTGAAGTTTCACTTACATGAAACTGGTGCTAGTATGTTTAGGTGGGTTAACTAATTCTTCTAACTTGTCAGTATTTGAAAGTCACTATCAATTTTGTATCAAAATTTTTCCTAAATTTCATCACTATAAATGATACAGAATGATTATATTGTATGTCATGTCCTTTGAAGTCTAGAAATTGAATGATCCAATTACGTTGTAGGCTTGAAGGAAGCAAACTGACCAAAGTACTAAAAAAGATAGAAATTTGTGGTTTTTCTGAGAAATATATAACAGGAAGTATATGACAGATATTTGGTTTTGTCCTTAGTATTCTAAAAAATATATTCCTAGTCTTCAAGTTTTTTCTTCTTCTTCCTCTCTTTATCTTCTACCTTTCCCTCTTCCTCTTCTTCCCCCAGCCCCTTTAACTTAGGGTACGACCCCATTTTCACCAAAAATGGCAAGCATCCACTGGAGATCACTGTAGGTAATCAGCCAAACAGGAGATGAGTAGTGGCTTTTCTTAGTCGAAAAATCAACATTATTCCTACTTTATATTTCTCCACTTTCCCTAGGCCATTCCTGAACTAGCCATCAGTTGAAGATAACTCTGGTTGATCATTTTGGATGGAAACAGCCTATTTTTCCCCTGTATTTTAAAAAACCTGATTTAGAAGGACATGGTTTACCTTCTTACCCTAAGCAACTACAAAGCTGGAAAAAATACATAAAATAAGACTTTTTAAGACATGACATTAGACAATGACAGACAGAGACTTCTGAGAGATGGAAAACTAAAGAGGGAGTCCTACGACTACCCTAGTTTCCTGTCTATAGAGAGATTTAAGGCTACAACACATGGAGAGGGGAACCCAAGTAGATTTTAGTAGTCTACCCGAATTCTATATTCACTGAATTAATTAATTACTTAATTAATCAATCTATTTATTCTTAGAGAGGGATAGAGCTCAGGAGCAGGGGAAGGAACAGAGGGAGTGGGAGAGAAATCTCAAGCAGACTCCCCACCAAGCAGGGAGCCTGATGTGGGACTCAATCCCACAACCCCTGAGATCATGACCTGAGCTGAAATCAAGAGTAGTCAGATGCCCAACTGACTGAGCCACTCAGGTGCCCCCCAAATATTTAGAAATTAAAAGAAATTAAAATGAAATTTTTAAAAAATTAAAAAAAAAATTTGTCCAGGGATGCCTGTCAGTCAGTAGACTATAAGACTCTTGACCTTGGAGTCATGAGTAGGAGTTGGGGCCATGTTGGGCATAGAGTTTACTTAAAAATAAAACAAATAAGATAAATTTAAAAAATATATTTGTCCAGTTTTATTGAGATAAAATTAACATATCACATTATGTTAGTTTAAGGTATATAGTGTGTTGATTTGATATACAAAATGATTTGATATACAAAATATCATGAAAATATTTTCTAAAAACAATGGTGAAATAAGGACTCTTTCAAAAGCTATAAAAATTTATCACTAGCGGAAGTGTACTGAAAAAAATGTTCATGGAAGTCCTTTTGGTAGAAGGAAAGTGATGCCAAGTGGAAATCTAAATCTACAGAAAGGAAAGAAGACACTGGATTAGTAACAATGTGAATAAATGTAAGATATTTAAGTCTCTTTGAAAGATAATTGTCTAAAGAAAAAATAATTAATGTATTTTGGGGTATAGGATAGAAGTAGAAGTAAAATATGTGAGAAAAATAGAACAAAAGTCAGGAAAGAGAAATAAGGGTATATTATTATAAGATTCTTATGTACTATACATAGGTATAATGTCATTTGAAGATAGACTATGATAAGTTATAGTATAAATCCTAAAGCAAGCACTAAAATAACACTGTGAAGAGGCTTATCTATTAAACCAAGAGAAAAGATAAGACAACATCATGAAAATTGCCCAATGAATTTCAAGGAAATCAGAAAAGAGGAAAAGGGGAACAAAGAACAGATGGGACAAATAGTAAGCAAATATGATGTGGCAGGCAAAACCAAATTATATTACTAATCACATTAAATATAAATGGTCTCAATAGCACCATTTAAAAGAAGAGATTGTCAGACTGGATTAAAAAATTCAGACTCAAATATATACTGTCTACAAGAAATATGTTTTAAGTGCAAGGACAAAAGGAGGTTACAAGCAGAAGGGTGGGGAAAGATACACCATGCTAAACAAACAAAAGCTAGAGTGGCTATGTTAATATCAGACAAGAGAGACAAATGACCTTCAAGATAGGTTTTACATATTATTCATTCTTTTATATAAGTCAGAAATACAAATATTACAAAGACTAAACTTTGTCCTGATCTCATTCAATAATGTGATTCTTCAACCACAGCTTTAAAAACTGTAGATGCATGCTCCTCCATGCATATCTTTCTTTTAAAATTCTCTTTTCAATCTGGAGAAGAGAGAGAGGGAGAGAGAGAGAGCGAGCATGTGTGCAAGGTTGTGTCAAAACAAGCACATAAATGCAGAATGAATTCTTAGTTCTGCAGCTGATTTGGGGCCAGAAGAAGGGACAGAGGAAGTTTTCTTTCTTTTCTCAGGAGGATCTTTCCCCTCCCCACCCCCACGTTTGGAAGTGTTGTACCAATGCCTTTAGGTTTCCCCCAAATATGTTCAGGCATTCTCATTCCACTTGACAGTAAGTTCACCTCTTCAGTTGCTTGGACTAAGTGCCTTGGAATCATCCCGAGTCTTCTCTTTCACACTCCACATCTGAGCAGTTAGCCTGTTTTCTTTACCTTTGAATTACACCTGAGTCTGGTATATTATCATCTTCATTGCTATTATCTGGTTTGAGCCACTATCTTCTCTTCCCTGAGTCACTGCAATGGTCTTTTATATGGATTCCTTGCTTTCGCTCCTGCTCCCTAGCAATATGATTTATCTGTTTAAAATCAAATCACACACTCTTCTCTCTAACACCCATCATACTCTAGCTTCATCAGCATTCCTTCTTCCTGCAGAGTAAAATGTGAAATCCTTACGATGGCCCCTAAGGCCCAGAATGATCAGGCCCCCGTTACTTCTCTGCGCACATCTTTCACTCTTCCGTTAGCTCACTCCCTCTGCTCCAAACCACTGGCCTGCTCTATGTTTCCAAAATGGAGCCCACTCCCTCTTTAGGGATTTGTACTGAGTGTTCACTCTTCCTGGGACACCTCCCCCTCAGACATCCTCATGGAGAACTTCTTCACTTCCTTCAGATCTTTGTTCAGGTGTTAACTTTTCAAGGAGGTCTACCCTGACTGCCTTATTGAAGTCAGTCAGGGTAGACCTCCTGGAAAGTAACCATCCTGGCTACAACTCACCTCTCCACTCCCTAACCACCTGCTCTCCTCTATCTTATCCTATTGTATTTATTATTTCTTGACCTACTTTATAATCTACTTCTTTATCATGTTTATTCTTATTTTTGGTCTCTCTATGTTAGCACAGAAACACTATGGGAACTGGAATTTTTGTCTGTTTTTTCCACTGGTATATATCCCAATGCCCTTAGAACAGTGCCTACCACTAAGAGTTTACTATTTATTAGTGGTCGAATGGCCATTTGCAGAAAAGGGTGAAGAATCTTGTCCGAAAAAAGAAGTTTATTTCATCCACCAAAATGTCTACCACAGTGCCACATGCCTCTCAATTTATATTATTGGTTGACAAATATTAAAAGTTGACATGTAACAGATGAGAGGATGACTAAAGATTTTGGCCACCTCTGCAATTGTTTTATTTTTGTTACATTCCTATAATATAAAGATCTCATGGTTCCTATGTGGGTGTAATTCTTATATAACCCAGTTAAATGATCAACATTATTAGTTGTGAGTCTAAATAGAGTACCCTTTACATGGAGAGAGATTTGAAGCAAGAAAATAGGGATCCAAAGCTTTGGTGAACCTGACTATGGGGCTACTGGACACACACACACACACACACACACACACCCCCTTCCCATCCCCACTGTACTCCCTCCCTAATCAGGATAGTTGTAGAGAAGGACCAGTGTGATCGAGGATCAAGTCAACCAAGGAAGGAGGTGACCACATCTTTCAAGGTAAATCCTTTCAGGGTTTGAGTTTGTTTAAATGTCTGGTTGACATTTGCAGTTTGAATTTGCTATGCATTTGGCTAGTAGTCTGTACAAGGTGCTGTGTTTAAAATAACCAAGAGTTATATTTGCCATGCCTTGCTGGTTGCTGAAATTGCAGCCTCCTGTTTGATAGGGTTGTGATAGCATCCTTTGAGCTAACTGAGGACTCATGTTCTCTTCCTTTTCCAGTCTTCCTCTGCAATGGTGTTACTTACAAATGACCGAGGCTATGACTGTGGCAGCCATAATATCAGGAACTGAATCAACTTCCATTTATTGATTGTTTGCTATGCCAGGAAATACATTAGATATTCTACAAGCTTGTAAATGTATATTGTTATTATGCTGTCTTTCATTTTCTTTGGTTTTCTTAGGCCTCATGTCAATCTCTGGAGGAGATGTACTTTCTTTTTATCAGCCATATTAAGCAGGGTCATTAGGGAAATGTCAGGGACAGGAATGGGGTGATGATGATAGGGATGCAGAATGTGTAGAGTCACTACCAGCTAATCCACAAGCAGGGAGATGAAATCTGTGGCCCAGATAACGGTGAGAGCCATAGACAAAGAGTCCTGCTGATGGAAAGTCAAGAGGGAGCTCTTTGGCCAGAGTAACAAAAAACTGGGAGATGGAGGGTTAGGTCCAAGCCTTCCTAAGTAACTTTTGATAATTGGCTCTGAGTCAGAACTTTAATAAACTGGAAATACTTTTGAAGCATTCAGTAGTTTGTGTTTTTTGCATATCGCTTCCTTTACTAAGATGAGAGTCAAAACAAAATTTGCCAGTTATCTCTTGTACTTTCAATTTTATTCTAACAAATCACATATATCTGACAATCATGTATCATACACACACACACACACACACATACACACACACACACACTTAGGAGCAGAATCGTCACTTTTAGAGTTTGTGAATTTTAAATTTACAAGGTTATGTTACATTAGTTTCTAATGAGTGGTGCTCATTAAAAAAAATTTTTTTTTAAACTACAGAATTACCCATGATTTATCCCTAACTCCTGCCTGATCTCTGTATTCCTGGTTCTTGGCTGCTTATAGGAATCATTTTGATGTATTAATTTTTAACATCAACTAACCTCTCTTTATTGCTGTCTCTAATTATGAGGAAGATCATCTTTAATTTATTCCAGTGAAAAGATCTCAGGTCCTGTGTTGAGTAACTCAGAAGATGAAGGAACATCATAATTTTGAGCTCCTCCTAGGAGGTGGAGGTACTGGGAAGTTAATGATGCTTAATCTTCAAGACCCTTATATGCCCAGGTCCCTACTCACATCATTGGAGAATATTCCTTTTTGTATACATTTTTAATTCATCATTTAAAACTATTTTTCTAAAAAAAGATTCTGCCTCATATAAGCTTACGGTCCCACGAAACCTGACTTTGTCCCTAGTTTCTTTTATGGTATAATCTTTTTACTTTGGGGCCTAATTTACATTTTATAAACTTTGTCTTCCCAATCTTCTACATTTCTCCCCTGAATATTTAAAAAAATTATCTCAAACAACAGACTAGTGATTGAATTCAGTAATGGGCTCTTCCTGGGAACATCATCCCAGTGTTAGTGAAGTTGCTTGGAAATGAGTCAGAATTCTAATAGTTTCCAACACAATGGATTAATTTAATCGATTTAGGTCCATTCAGTTTAGTTTGGTTATGATGTGGCTCTATGTGCCAAATCAGATTTAAGGGTAAATGTATCATATTAGTGTTTCATAGACTTGTCCCAGAGTTTTCCTGTAATCTCTGCTTGCTTTCTCTGAATTAAAATAATGGACAATATAATGTATAATAAATCAATGAACTATTTATGAGAAAGTGGTGTGCCTACAGATAGCTAACAACCTACTGGTGGTTATTAGTACATTTGATCACTAATTTAAAGGTATCTTTATGGACTTCGGACCATTGACATCAAGACACATGACTACAAAAAAGCACTCTTTAAGAAAACAGCAAGTTCGCCTCCCCTCCCCAATTGGGGAGGGGAGGCGAACCATAAGAGACTATGGACTCTGAAAAACAACCTGAGGGTTTTGAAGGGTCAGGGGTGGGAGGTTGGGGGAACAGGTGGTGGGTGATGGGGAGGGCACGTTTTGCATGGAGCACTGGGTGTTGTGCAAAAAGAATGAATACTGTTACGCTGAAAAAATTAATAAAAGGGGGAAGTAAATTGTCTAAAAAAAAAAAAAAAAAAAAAAAAAAAAAAAAAAACAGCAAGTTGAATTGGAATGTTCCAGATCCATGGGGACAATTAGACAAATCTCTGGTTTCTAACTAATGCCAGAACCTTCTCTAGGGCTTTTATTTTATGGCACTCTTCCCACACTGGTAATCAAAATCCTCTCTATTGTTATTCACTGAGGGCACCAAAGCTTCTAACTCTTCAACCATTTCTCTTATTGACTCTCCACAGAGGGAGTGGTCAGGACAGACCTCTACTGAGTGTTTTGTCCTTTCTGGCCCAACCTAACCAAATGCTTTGCTAAACCTTCAAAACCCTTTACATGTCTGAGCCCTAGCTACCTTCATTAAAAAAATTACTTTTGGGCCACTTGGCTGGTTCAGTAGGAAGAGCATATGACTCTTGACCGTGGGCTTGTGAGTTGGAGCCCCATGTTGGGTTCAGAAATGATGAAAGGAAAGAAAGAAATGAAAAAAGAATTGTATATAATTTCTGTTCATAGTGTTTTATTCCTTTTCATAAAAGAGCTCCCAGATACACACACTTCTTTTTTAAAGAATTAGGTAATCTCAGAAGTAGTTTTAGTATAAGATAATGTTTCTTGAATTTTAAAACTCTTAAGTTCCTTAGAATATACCCACAGACCTCCATTAAAAAAACTGGTACAGGGCACCTGGGTGGCTCAGTCCGTTCAGCATCTGCCTTTGGCTCAGGTCGTGATTTCAGGGTCCCGGGATCAAGCCCCATGTTGGGGTCCCTATTCGGTAGGGACCCTGCTTCTCCCTCTCCCCATTTCTCATGCTCTCTCTTGCTATCTCTCTCTCTCTCAAATAAATAAAATCTTTAAAAAAGCCAAACCCAAAACTGGTATAGAAAATTGGACACTTTAGTCAATTGGACGTCCTCAAACTCATCAGGTGAGGCCTTTTCCCTTTTAAGTCTCTGCCATGAGCATCTCCTGTGGATGCTTCTTCCATCCAGACCTTTCTTACTCCCCTTCTTTGGGGGACTTTCTGTCCAGTCCTAGCCTCCTTTCAGGTATATCTGCTGGTTACTCTACTTCCCAAGCAAGATTTGCCTTTGCATTTCATAAAAACCTCAGCAGCCCCTCAGTCTCCAACAGGGTGTGCTTTGATCTCTCCCCCCACCACTGAAAGTAGCACTAATCCATCCCCTGACTGTCTCGAACTAGATAATGGGATACTCAGCCAGAGGTAGGATGTTTTTAGCCACAGAATAGCAGCCTCAGTTAATTTGCACAGAATATCTTATTCCGATGTCTCTCTTAGGTAACACTTTCCTTCTGGTGAATGTAAGTCTCCTCGAGCAATAATAACTTGCATTTATACAGCCTTATGAACATGAACTCACATAAATCACACTCATTAGTGCCTCTTCCCTTCAGAGTCCCTTTCCCAGGTGACTAACACGTCTCCAGCCTGCCTCCCAAGCTCTGCCTTGCCTCTATTATTGGTATAATCGTACTTGACTTTCCCAGGGGAGGCCCACCTGCCCAGTCCTTTTTCTCACTCTTCCGTGACTCTCTCACCAATTTAGCTGAGCCCCGTGACTCCCCCTGTCTGTTCTGAGGAGCCCTCCCTCCCGGCTGCTCCACTCACCTGTGTCTCCTCTAGTCGGAGTCGCTCTTCTCTGGGTTTTATCCAGAGGACTGAGGTCCTCTGTCTCCTGTCCTATCTGTCACTCTCCCATCTTTCCTATAATATTGGCCATCTCATCAAAAGAATCAAAACAGCGTAGCATAGTATTCAAAAGTGTAAGCTTGGGTTGATTCTGGCTTGACTGCCAGTGTTCTTAAGAAGTATCCTGTCCTTAAATATTTTAATCAGGGAACAATTAAAAAAAATTCTCTAGGCTTTGGTTTTCTTATTCATAAAATGGTTTTAACAATAGCAATTACTTCAAGTTGTGAGGGTTCAGTGAGAAAATAGATGGTAAAGTATTTATCAAAGTGGTTAACATGCAGTCCACGGACAATAAATGTTAGTTTTCATTACAGATTTATCCGATAGGATTGCTATTTGATCTCTCTGTGCCAAGGAGAGTGACATGTTTACACTTTGTGTAACATATCCAAAAAGTTTCAAATCTGAAATCTTATGCTTCATGCAACATGTTTGATTTATTATTGATTAGGGCTTTTAGTATGACTGTCTCTTCTTTAAGTGTTTGAAAATAGAACATAGTCTTCCTCAGCACTGTGTGGGTAGTCTTTTTCTACGTAAGGCTGAAATTCTTAATAAATAAATATTTATCCATTTTATTCATCTTATTGAAAAAATTCTAGGACAGGAACTGTATTTTATTAGTACCATTCCCAATTCCAAGATGGGGCAATGAAGGCATCGAGAAAAAAGGTAATAGGTCTGAGGTCACAGAATGACTAAGTGGGGAAGATCAGGCATAAGCCTAGACTTCGTTTGCTCTTTGTGTAATTTCGTATCAATATTTTAAAAAATGCACCAAAAACCTAATCAGAATCTTCTGAATAGCAATCATGTGCTGAAGGATGGTGTATTCTTTTTGCATAAAAGATTTTCTGCATTACAGCAGGGGGCCCTACCCTGATGTGTCAGGAGGAAGAAGAAAATTCATTTCTTATACCAGCCTGTCATCTGCCCTTTATGATTGAACCATATACCATTAGACAATCACAAACAGTGACAAGAGCTTTTGCTCTGTAGCGATTCTCATGTTTGAATTGGTTTGCTGAAATGCTGCACTATGTCGCATTACTGGAAAACACTACAAAGAACAGATGTGCAGTACCATGCAATATTTATCATTTAGATGTTTAATCTGAGTGTTTTAAATACTACTCCGATTTTGTTATATTGTATTTGCCACTTGAAGTGTTTTTTTTTTAAGAGCCATGTTAAAAGCACAATAAATGATATATTTTTATGGATTAAGTAAATCCTTCGTTGTTGACATAATCATATCCTGAAAGTGACTGAAAATAAAAATATTTCCAATTTTCATATATACTTAATTTTGATGGTGTATCTGCAGCAATTTTATCAGAGTAAATTCACATCCTCTGTAGCTGGTATAATTCTCACACCTACCTTAGGGGAGACTTCTGTAGAAACACAGAAGATCTGTGCTCTAGTATTAACTCCCAGTAGATTACAAAAAGTAATCAGAACCAAATGGAAGATATACTGTCCATCATATATTTTCAGGCTTGAAGTAGTATTTTTTTTTCCCTGCATACTAAAGCAAGGAGGGACCTTTTACATTATCTCTGGTCCCTTTATAACCCCTTGAGTAAGTGTATTGCAAATAAGCACATTTATCATTGAAGACTGTTAGTAAAGAATATGGCATTTATTCAGACTATTCAGAGACACAGCATTTGAAGAGTTTTTAAATTGCTTACTTGGTTTAGAGCCATATTCACTTCTTGACTAGGATATTGTTAAGTGACGAAAGTTAGAAAGCTTATCATTTCACTGATCTCTGTCATAGTCAATGAAAATATTAATTTTAAAGAATTAAAATGTAGGAATAGGCTATATGAATTTTAATAATGTTTCATGTTTAAATTATTAGAAAATTTAATAGAACATATACTCCTAAGGTTAATTTTAAAGACACTGCATTTCCTGAGTCAACATGAACACCATGAAGGGATTTCAGGATGAAAAATTAGTACAGAACAAAGCCCACTGTGGAGAATCACTAAGCACCAGCTATGATAATAGCCTATTACAAGGCACCTGGTTATACCATGGATTTGATCACGGAGGTCAAATCGTGCTCTCTGTGTACATAGTGATGCGTGGTGCGTCCCTTTTCTTATAACTTGGAAAGCATACAATGAGGGGGTTCTGTGTGTCCTCTGGCTCCTGCATTTTCACAGGACTCTACGTGGTAAGGCCATTAAGACATTTATGAATGCATCAATGGAGACTTAGCTGGAGGTTGCAAAATGCCTGTGGATGGAAAAATTCATGCTTGCATATTTATTTATTTATTTAGGATTTTATCCTTACTGCCATAGGATATGGCGTGGCTTCCATACTTAGAGCAATGAAGTAAATATATCAAAACAAATATTAGCCTTTCAGACAAACATTTTCTCATTAGTCTTCTCTCCGTGAAGAGAATGAGGTTAAAAATGGTTTGAAGTTTCTTAAGTCATTATGTTCTGTGGCTTTTCTAAAATTAGAGTGTCATGTTTTCAGTAACTGTGTTTGTATTTACATAATTTTATTAATTTTTATTACAGTTCAAAGCATACAACCATTTTACCAGTTGCCTTTTTGTAATTAGAATGTTATATCTTCACTTTGTTTTGGCTCTCAGTGAATACAGTAGCATCACATTTCATTAGCAAATACAGAACGGTATTTCCTGATGCAATTAGACAAGTGTATTTGGTGTTTAACATGATTTTCATCTTCATTAGAAAGAGATATGAAACTTATGAGTCTCTTTTATCACTTAGAAAATTCTCCTGCCTTGAAAGAAACTCTGTATTTTTTTTTTTTTTTTTATTATTCCTGTTTAATTTTGTGAGGCCACACATCACCTCGATCTGTGGACATAACAGATTTCTTAGTTTTTCTGGTGGAAGAAGACAAGGGTGTGTGTGTGTAAGAAGGAAAGGTCCATGCTTGGAAAAGATAACATAAAAATGATTGTTCTGCTCAAACTGAGAAAGATTCGCCATTAGGCTTGAACATTGGACTGAGACCTTTCTCTTGAATTAAAGACTATTTTTGAAGGCGTCAGCCTTCAAAGCATTAAGTGCTTGGTTACCTACAACTCATTCTGTGGGACTGATGGAGGTTTCGGGTTAAATAGAAGAACATGATGCTACATGAGTGGACAAACTATTATTTAAGAATGCTGGAGAAGCACATTCTATAACAGTCTTTTGTCACTCTATCTCCTTCTTCTACTAGATTCAGAAATTTTTGATTCACTCTCTCTTACCATGCCATAGACTCAACAACAGAAATAAGATTTTTGAGACACTTAAAGTTTGTTTGTTTGTTTGTTTTTTTCTTTCTTTCTTTCTGTTTTTAACAGAACGTTAAAAACTTTCTGCCTCTTTCTCCCTCCTCTTTTACTGGCAAAAACACAATTTATATATTTCTATTTATATATTTGTATATTTCTCTTTATATCACCATTGTGTGGCCAGTTTTAATTTGGTTTTTATTTCTACACAGTATTGTCCTTCATGAAAATGTCATTAGCAATGGTGTGGATTTACCAATTCTATAGGTTTAGGTACTAGTTGTGATAATGTAAATTGGTATTTGGAAGTACATGGAGGTTAAATACTTGTGATATTTTTCATCTAGAAAATTATTTATGACATTTACTTGAATTTAGGATAGTTCATTTTGGTTAAGTCTTCTCTGTAGCTGTTTTGAATTAAATTCTTAGTTTGGTGGGACAGGTAGGTATCAGTGGGCCTTAGCAACTCTCTCAGAAATTGAGCACGATAGGATCAGATATTCATGCCTTTCTGTGTGTCATATATGTCTTTAAAAATATTCTTCATTATTCATTATATTGTATTTCTTCAGAGGCTTTGAGTTAATTTTTTCAAAAAAGGCAAAATACAGATTAGTAAAAGAATAGGATTAAGAAAATTCTGGAGTAGAATGAGTGCCAAGATCAGAAACAAAATAGGACACAGATCAAATAGCCGTGCTCTGCAGTCCGAAAGGAAACTTCTCCCATAGAGCTGCATATGAGAAGGTCGTCAAGAGTGCTCTCAACAATGTTCTTATCACCAAAACGAGGATGCATTTCCAAAAACAAAGCTTATTTCCTTTCCATTAATTTGAATGAAAACTAAAGACAGACAATGAAAGAATAGTTACTATATAAAGCAACTCTGTAAGGGGTCCTGACAATATGGTAGTAATGTGAGTGTTTGATCTCTACCTCAGTTCCTCTAGAGGAACAGATCATGGCAAGCCCTTCAAATTCTTCTCCCACGGAGAAGTAGGCAGTTGGAGGCTGCATCTCTGGTGAGGTCCTGTGTTGTGCATTGAGGTTATGAGTGCTCGTGGTGCTATGAGTGCACACCCCAGACCCACCCTTTATGAACACGTAGTTCCTTGTAGAAACATTTCCTGCCGTGTTGTTGCAGCCACAGCCAGAGTTGGGCCTGCAGTTGGTGCTAAGACCCACGTCAGCATCTGAGTGGCCTGGAAGATCTCTCCTTCCAAAGCTGTGCTCTAATCTAGATATGGACTGATTACGGAAATGGCATCTTTGCTCCTTGGGAGAGTGACTTTCAAATAAACAAGAAGATGGAGACCAACAGTGTGGCTCTGGAGAAATGGAAGATATACCTTGAATGGAGACAAGTGAAGGCCCTGAGCTAGAGAGAGAGGAGGAAAGGGAAACAGAGGCACACAAACGGCAAACTCCTGGAGCTGCTGTTGAGCTTCTGGAACTGCAGTGGAACCAGGAGTGCTGTTCAGTTTTTTCGAGTCTTGTTTGGGGGAATTTTTCCTGCTTCCTTATTCACTTGTGTATCCTTTCAATAAAAGCCATTATACAAGGTAATCTGCGTATTTTGTTCTTTGTTAATGAAAAGAGCCAAACATAAGGGTCAACCCATGTAATCTGGAGATTAAATGATAGGATAGTTTATTATTCTTTTATAGAAATTAAAGATTCTAACAAAATGCTTACCAGGATGAGTCATTATATGTATATTTAAGTCTTCTTGTCATTAGTGATTGAAACAGAGCATCTAAAATTTCTTCTTGGAATAATTATAAGTATCACCCGCTGACAACTATGGAGGCTTACGTTTTTGTTACGTCCAAACAGCAGCTCAGAGTTATACATAGAAACCTGGTAATGAGTTTGCTTCAATAATAACTCTGGGATTAAAAGTTGTGATGTTTTAAAATAGCACAATATCTCTTAATACAGTGGTTTAAATGTTAGAGAGCACTACAATCTCGAAAGTAAGGTCTTCTATGATTTAGCTAGCATCTATGGGGCTGATATCTTTGACTATAATCAGAGCAGGTGGGCTGCTTTTACTGTGTTATGTTCCAACAAGAGGAATACAAAATCTGGGACTTCTGAGCCCTCTTATTGTCTCTTCCTACTGTAAAATCAGAACGTAGAGTTACAGTGAGGTAATGCTAACGAATCGAAGTACGTTCATTCTTCAGACCCTTGAAGAGCACTCTGCTAATGTGATCTCCTTTCTTTAGCGTTTCAACCCAAATAGGTGATGACCTTTCTAATGACTCATAAAGCCTACAGTATGGAACCTTACTAATGTATTCTAATGTAACTGGGTCACAAAAAACAGGCTTGTTAAGTCTGCAGGGTCGACTTTTGCGTTTACTCGAATTTCTAGTAGTACCAGGAGTGCCTCACGCCTCACTGTGTCACCGTAATCCTGCTCCAAATAAACAGGAGTTTATTACATAAAACTTCTAAGCATTATCACTCTGTAAAATATATGTGTTTGATGATTTAAAAATCATGATGGTTAAGAGTAATAAAGTTTTACACATTACTCATAGCCATGTCATATACTATCATTTATATGTTTAAAGACTGTTATCTATATTCTTTTTAGAAAATTTTTTTATTTGAGAGAGAGTTAGAGCAAGAGAGATCACAGAGGAGAGGAAGAGGCAGACGTGCTCTTGAGCAGGGAGCCCAACGCGAGGCTCCATCCCAGGACCCTAAGATCATGACCTGAGCCGAAGGCAGACACTTAGCCGACTTAGCTACTCAGGTGCTCCTATCCTATACCTCTTTTTTTTTTTTTTAAGATTTTATTTATTTATTTGACAGACAGAGATTACAAGTAGGCAGAGAGGCAGGCAGAGAGAGAGGAAGGGAATCAGGCTTCCCGCCGAGCAGAGAGCCCGATGCGGGGCTCGATCCCAGGATCCTGGGATCATGACCTGAGCTGAAGGCAGAGGCTTTAACCCACTGAGCCACCCAGGCACCCCCATATACCTCTTCTTAAAGAGATATAATTTGACAAATGAATTAAATAGTTCCATGTTTAATGCTGTCTTGTGGTTGTCCTCATTAAATGGTTTCCTTATTAGGAATAATTCTTTGTTTAGAGCTGCTTTAGGGATGTTGCCTTCCTAAGGAAACATCCACAGACCAATGTCCTGGAGTGACCACACTTGCCCGTTTGTTGAGCTGAGTGTTGAAAACTGACATTTCAGAGTCACACTCCCTAGTTCTTCTGAAAAGGTGCTAACCCTCTGCCCTATATAGGATTGTCATATATATGTATGAAATCACCCAATGACCTCTTAACGTAGATTTATTATTTTGCATGAGTAAGTATGGAGAGAAAGAAAGCAAAGCCCTTTGGAAGTGGTAAAGCATATCACTTTATTCTCTTATCTGGGTACACATGGCCACTCCTAAGCCGAAGTTTCTGGAGCTGCTGCACCCGCAGAACACGGACTGGCCAGCGGCTCTCCAGAGATGCATGGTGGCTTACTTTCTGTGTGGGATCCACGTTGTGCAGAGAACCGTCTGCCAGACCTAGACCGAGCCCAGGAAAGTTCCTGAAGGTGTGCGATGAGATCCCACCCGGTGGAGGGGATGGCAGAGGAGATCCCCGAGGGGCCTCGGAGGGAGCGGGCGGGCTCGCTGGAGGCTGCACACTCGGCCGGGCTCCCGGCAGGCGAATCTGGGCTGGCTTCACTACGCGCTCAGCCACCTCCCGTGGACGTTGCTGCAGGCACATCAGAATCTCTTAACGTGCTGAAGAAGAAAGGCGACGAGGACAGCAGGGAAGGAAAACCAGGGGGAAAACGTATAAAAAATTCACCACATAAATTAGCTGAACCTCTCGTCGCCCAAACTGACGATTTCATCTGAATGTGAATCCCCGGTTGCTGCTTCAAGCGCCCGGAGGAATTGCACCACGTCATCTACAAGGTAATTATTAAACGTGCATAGATGGCCACATAAGAACAAAAAAATTTGGAACGCTGTCTCCAGAAAAACATTAAAAGGTCTGCATATGTCCATGAATTAGAGTTGGTTTTCTTCTAACAGCTGCTATTTTGGGAATTCCTCCGAGGATGTTTAAAGAGCAAGTTTTGTATATTGAGGTGGCTGGTCCATTGTCGCGGACAGTTGAAACCAGAGTAGGCTATTGAGGGGAGCTAACGGTTTTGGCACTAGTTTTGGGTGTTAAGTATCAACTAACATGTTTATGCCCGCCCTTCAGATGTCCACATACAAAGACCCCTTTCTCTCCCTTCTGGCAAGAATCCAGGCCAATCTTGGAATGCTTAGTCCCCCGCCCATCATTAAGGGCACTGTGTTAATCGTGGGGCTTCATCTGAGAAGCACCCTGGAAAGGAATGCTCACTGACCCACAACATCCACATTTCCGCTGCTGTGGAAATTGCATGCACATGAACATGGGGTTCTGAAGCAGAACTAAGAAACAATCAAGTTCAAGTTCACTTAAAACTACCTCGAGATTTAATATTTTAGCCAGGCTAATGGAGAGGTCATTGAATTGTTGCAACCAGTTTAAAAAAAAAATTGTGTTCTGGTAGAGATTTATGATATATGTATAATATATATGTACATATATATGTGTAATATATATGTACATATATATGAATATATGTGTACATATATATGTATTATATATATATATAATCTTTCTCACCATTATATCCATGAAGATCACAGATACCGCATATTTTATTCAGTGAGTTGTAGACCAGTCTTAGGCTGCTGAGAAGATGTTTGCTTGATCTAAAATAATATCTTCAAATTGGGTTTAAGAAATAGGATGGTAAGTAGGTGGGCAGAGGAAACATTACATCCTTCCTTTATAGCTCTAAGTCCAGGACTAGAACTGTGCTGGTGTAATTAAAACAAAATAAAACAAAACACTATTTTCTTTTGTGAACTATTTGGCATTAAAATTATCTTGATATGCTGTAGGCTTTGCTGAGACTGAAGATTTTAATGAGTTGTATGCTTATGAATTTATTAATATAAAATCTGCTGTCAGTGGAGAAGAGAAATTTGAATCATTCTCCTAGTAAACAATGTGCAAGGTATTTTTTTTGGAAAATACAAAAGAAAGGAGTGCATAGTTTCTTTTGTGAATATTGCAAGTTGGGACCTTCAACTTCTTGTTTGGGGGGAGGAGTTAAACACAATTTCTTATCTAACTATTTATGGATTTTTGTATCATTTAAATGATTACTTATTTACTCAGAATCATGACATATTTAGGTTACATATAGAACAGTATAGTTTTTCTCAGATGCTTAATTGTTTTTATGATTCAAAACTGAGTCTTGACAACCACCATTCTGTTCTGTCTCTGAGTTTTATTTTCTTTGGCTTGTTCATTTGTTCTGTTTTTTAGATTGCACACATAGGTGAAATCATACGGCCTTTGTCTTTCTTTGTCTGACTCATTTCATTTAGTATAAAATACTCAAGTTTCATCCATGTTGTTGAAAATGGCCAGACTGTTTTTTTATGGCTGAGTAGTATTCCAATGTGTGTGTGTGTGTGTAAATAAACTTAATTCATTATAAATTATAATAATTGCAATAATTAAAATACTACATTATAAAAGATATCTTACATATTACTATATATTACATCTTCTTTATTCATTCATCCATCACAGATGGTATCTGGACTTACTGTGCTAATCAATCACATTGTATGCAAATATGAAATCATTATGTGGTATTACTGAAACTAATATGTTATATGTCAATTATACCTCATAAAAAAAGTGTCTTGAATCTCTAAAAAATTCTCCCCTACATGCCAACGACTTTACATATTTATGCTATTCAATTTGCATTCTTTCTTTCAAGATATTAGTGGAAGAAAAGAATAGTGAGAACTGGAATAATTTGTTTATTTCTTTAAAAAGCCCTCATGTGTTAGTTTTATTTATTAGTTTCCCAGTTACTTTGCCAGTGTGGTGTCTTTTTCAATGAAGCACAGGCATAATTCTTTACCCTTCAGGCTGGAATTGTGGTTTTAAAAATCCTTGGTGACAAGGCTTGAGCTCCTTGCTGGGTGGGACATCTGTCCTGCTTAGTACTGTATGACTGGCACATAGCTGGCACCCAGTAAATAATTTTTGAATAAATGATTGGATAAAGACCTATAGACCTTTGTGATTTATGTGAGTGTGGGAGGAAACATCAGGCCCTGCGTCTGGTCACGTGTGGGCGCCCTGCAGACACCACAGCACTGGTCAGGCCTACCGCCTGGATAAGGCTCACTTAGGTTTCATG
Organism: Meles meles; assembly: GCF_922984935.1. Taxonomy (NCBI): domain Eukaryota; kingdom Metazoa; phylum Chordata; class Mammalia; order Carnivora; family Mustelidae; genus Meles; species Meles meles. The sequence continues at coordinate 33,047,657 of NC_060070.1, forward strand.
ACAACAGGCTACAGCTGTTGGGTCCTTTGGGACCACGCCGCTGTCGCCCTTTGTGCCATTGTTGGGAGTAGTCAAATTCCCCAAGCCTCCTCCTGTCCCTGTTCTCACTGTGGAAGGTAAATGATTTCTACTGGAGAGAATGTGAGAGCAGGGGGTGGGAAGGAGGACAGATTTCTACTGGAGAGAATGGGAGAGCAGGGGGCAGGAAGGAGGACAGACGTTTCCATTGTTTGTTTTCAGTATCTTCTTCGCCATTCACCTCTGTGCCCCCTCTCTGATCCAACCCCCATGGACTTCAAGATGACACCCCCCGCTCTTTGGTATTTCTCTCCATTCTACCTTAGTTACTATTCATTATTCAGTCCTCTGGTGTTTCCATAGTCTTGCTACTCCTTTGGCATTACTTTAGATTTTTTGCTTCAACTCTGATATTTCAACATCCCATTTTCTGACCTCATCTAATCCATCATTTTTTCCTTCCTCATTCGCTGCATTTCTTCTGCAGCCAGATAAGAACTCCAGTTCCTTGAACGCCTTACATTCTGACTTCTCTCTTTTTTTTCCCTACTTAACTTTGTACTCTATCCCTTTATTTTTTATTTGTTTTTTAAAAAAGATTTTATTTATTTATTTGACAGAGAGATAGAGATTACAAGTAAGCAGACAAAGGGAGATGGAGAAGCAGGCTCCCTGCTGAGCAAGGAGCCCGATGTGGGGCTCAATCCCAAGACTCTGAGACCGTGACCTGAGCCGAAGGCAGAGGCTTAACCCACTGAGCCACCCAGGTGCCCCTGTACCCTATCCCTTTAATTATTCTCTTGCCTACAGCCTTTATCCCCTTGCCCCACTGCCCCGCATACTTGCAGAACCCAGCCTTGGTTCAATCTAGCTCTTTGCCTCCTCCAATCCTATCCCAGGCTTCCCATGCCCTACTGGAAGAAGACCACTTGACAAACCAGGAATTTAGCCATCAACCTTGACTGCTCTTTTCCCACTCTCCCCTCCCACCACAACCTCTTCCCTAAATAACTCAGATTTGTCCTATTCTCATTTTGCTCACTGCCCTGCCCTTAGATCAGGCATCCGTTACTTTTCACCCACATAGCTGTGGTAGCCAACTGGTCTTGCTACAGCACTCTTGTCTTCTTGCTAGCCAGGCTCCACACAGCAGCTAGAGCGTTCTTTACACATTTCAAATATGATCAAGAAACTTCTAATACCGTTTAATGGCTCCTTGGTTAAAGGCAGAATCCAAAGTTTTAAAGATGAGTGTCCCTGTGTGATCTGGCTCCAGTCCATAGCTCTGATTTTCCCTCCTGCCCTTGTCTCTCTTTCCTCCAACTTCAGAAGTGCCTTTCTTAGAGCCAGGGAGGGGAAGTAACACATGGTGATGGACAGACGGAAGGCAGGGTAAATGGACAGGAAAGGCCAGAGACAGTGGGATCCGGAAGGGGCTCCTTCAAGAGAAGCCCAAAGTCTTTCCAGTCTTGCCTCTGGGGGTAGGAGAGGCACGACTGACTCTCAGGGCCAGGGCGGTACCCGGCCGGCCACGGCCCTTTATGGGGTAGACCAGTAACATCTGGATTCTCAGGACTGTGGGTCCCTGGACTTCCAAGGCTGCTGTGGCTACAGACACTTCTTGGTTCTCTTGGCACTGGTTCCCCAACAGATAGTAGTGGTGGGAAGGGGTAGACTCAGAAAGCAGCACCTGCCCTGGGAGCTTCCCAGGCTGTGGCGGAGAGTAGCCGGCCTGGGGTGGAGGCAGTTGGGTCTGAGGAGCGGCTGACCCACACATCACTGAGGTTCTCACCGGAAAAGGGCATCTAGATCCCAGAGCAGCCCTGGGAGGTGGGGTTTCAGAAGTCACCCCCCAAATAGGCTGGGCTGGTTGAAGGTGGGCACCGGGGATAGGATGTGGGTGGTGGGGGAGCCAAGGGCATTACCACATTGGGAGGGTGGACGGGCAGTAGGAGGTGGACATCTGCCCCTGAGGTGAGGCCCTGTGACTCACACTGGACAGTCCCCCAGGGTCTTGGGTATCCTATGGGAAGTAGAGGGGGCAGGCTTTGTGGTCAGGGGAGAGGGGGGAGGGCCTACTGGTTCCCCCCACTCCCAGAAGGCTGCCCCCTACTCTCCTAGGAGGGACAGAAGGGCCACAAAGTTCTCTCAGAGGGCAGGGGTGGAGCGGGCACCAAGTCCTCCCCACCATGCCCAAAGCCTGCCCTACCTGGGCTGCTCCTGGTACCCTCATCCTAAGGTTCCCTAGCAGAAACTTTATTCTGAGGTCCTCACTGGGAGGAGGCTGGGGACTGGGAAGCGGCTGGGGACTGGTCTGCCAGTAGGGCCAGCCGTGCATCACGCAAGGGCCCAGGTCCTTGGCAAAGGCTCCCTGCACGTCCCTGACCTGGCACAGGGCTGTGTTCTGCAGCCGCAGCACGTAGGCCACGATCGGGCTCATGGCGACTGGCACCCACAAGTTGCCAGTGGCCTGGGGCTTCGCAAGCTTTTTAGGCACCTTGTGGCCACATCAGAAGTAGAGGTTGGAGGAGAGATTGCGGCAGGTGGAATCCGTCCAGTCCTCGTGGTCGGCCCTGAAGATGGGGCCCAGGGCTGGACCCCACGGATGATCTGGGCCAGTTTTAGCCTGCGTGGGTGGGTGGGGGGGTCCTCGCATGCCGCAGGTATCTCCTCCCTCCTCTCCGGAGGCTGGGAGGAGGACCCCGACCGACCTGGAAGCCCCAGGCCTGGGTGGCTGCCCCACCCCATGCGGGGCTGAGAAACACGGTGCGCAGGGGCCGCCCCACGCAGAGGGCGGGGCGCAAGGCCGTGGAGAAGTGTGGTGGAGAACTGTGGGGACAGAGGGCTGGAGGCCTGAGGATGCTTCCAGGACTTTGCAGTTCGGCACATCCGCCATGCACTCTCTTCCCTTTGGGAATTGTCTCTCTTTCACTCTCCTCTTTACCCTCTCACCTCCAGCCTTATTCCTCGCCGTGACCTCCCACTCATCTTGCCAGTTTTTGTTTTCTGCTTCAAGGGGTTCTTCTCTGAAATTCCCTCTCCCTCCAAAAATATCTGATTTGTGCACACTATAGCTCCTCTAGGCTAGTACCTAGAATACTGTATTTTAATTGCTTATTCATCTATATCTCCCACTATTTCATGAAATCCATGAAGGCGTAGGGCTCTAGCTGCCTCGTTCATTGTTGTGCTCGCAGTGCTTAGGACAACGCTTGGAATACACTAAGTGTTAATCAGTATTTGTAGCAGAGAGTGTAGGGTGATGGTAAGGTAAACGAAGAGGAACCAAACTGTCTGGATTCAAATTCCGAGGCCCCAATTATTTGCTGTATAATCTTGGATAAGTTACTCAACTCTCTCTATTCAGCTTTCTTATCTGTAAGACAGAGATTGTAATAGTGCTCACCTGATGTGGGCGTTGTGAGCACCGAATTGATACACAGAAAGTATTCAGAACAACACCTGGCACAGTAAACACCCAACTGACTCCTCCTATGTCAACGTCCTGGATGTGGCCATCAAAATAATAGGAGTCTTATCCACCTGTCACCTAGCCATCTGTATCTAGACATGTATCTTTAGCTGAAAATGGTCACACTTTTATGAATCAGTTGGGCATGTTAAATTGAAACTGAGACTCAGTTAGTTGGAACACATTCCCCATTCGAATAATAGAAACATCAGGGGTGCCTGGGTGTCTCAGTCGGTTAAGGGTCTGCCTTCGGCTCAGGTCATGGTCCCAGGGTCCTGAGATCAAGTCCCGCATGGGGCTGCTTGCTCAGAGGGAGCCTGCTTCTTCCTCTGTCGCCAGCTCCCCCTGCTTGTGCTCTCTCTTTGTGTCAAATAAATAAGGGAAGTCTTAAAAAAAAAGTTGAATAATAAAAACATCTACCTGGAGTTTGTGACGTGGAGAGCACACCTGTGTGCCCTTCTATACATTGGCCGGTGTTGGTTCATCTTTTTTTCCAGTCTGTTCTTACAGTGATCTCACCCAGCCCTGCCAGCAGTGAATTCAGCTATCACACTGGCCATGTCCGCCTTTATATCCATCTCTAACACCTGGCATTAGCAGGTTTACTGAATTTTCAAATTAGAGCTTTCCTTAATTTTTAGCAGCTTGAAATGGCCCTTCATCTACACAGTGTGACCTGAGGCGGAGGCAGTCACACCCTTTTTTTTTTTTTTTTTCCCAAGGAGATGATTTCCAACCATCTTTTTAAAGTAGGAAAACTGAAGCTTAGAAAGGCCTAGTTGTGTTTCTGGAGACACATATCAGTTGATGCTAAAACCAGGATAGAGAACCAGCGTTCTGTGGCTCTCTGTTGAATTCACAATAGTGCATTACAATATATTATTAGGAAAAAAAACCTCAAGTATGAGAACATGAAATACAGTATTCTTTTTAAAACTATAACTACATTATCTACACTGGTCCAATTTTTTCACACAGTGAAAAAAATTGATAAGCAGAGGTCCTTCAGTGTGGGTATGTATGTCTGTACATCCACGCATGTCTCCCTCTTCCTCTCCCCCTCTGTCCCTCCCCCATCTATCTATAGATCTTTATACTATATCACCTATGCCAATAAAATGAAGCATTGGAGAAGACATTAGGTAACAGTCGCTAATTCTTCTAGTTGCTTTGGGGCCAGACTTTTGTTCAGTTTTTACTCTCTTTGGAGAGTGAGATGAAAATCTTTCATCTCTGTCCTCAATGGCCTGCAGTCCCAAATCCTAGGGTCCTCTATGTGAGCGGTGCTCATTTCCTTCTTGCCTTTTACCCTGTCAGTCTTCTGCTGTGATGCGTCCTCCATCCCAGAGGATGCCACTTCCTAACTGCTTTCTCATTAGTCTTTGGCCATCTAGCTTCTGGTCTTTTCAATGGACCTACAAGTAACAAAAGTCACCTGTGGTCTTCTGACATTTTCTTAGCTGTGATTCACCTTGAAATTTCTTTCTAGGTAATGCTGTCCATCAACTCTACACTGCTGAAACATACCCCTGCTGTGATGGCAAGGAGCTTGAGCTCATCCAGGTCATGTTATCCTGGTTCTCTCCTGCCTTGCCTTTCTCAGCTTCCTCCATTGGCTCTACTTCCTTCTTGCATGTTCTACAAAGGACTTGCTGAATTGAAGCCTCTTTATCTTCTCTAATTTCTGCCGCTGGAGCGTTCCGTTCTCCTCCACAGTTTGTGCTGAGCTCCATGAAAGGAGGAACTCTCTCTCTGTCCTTTTTATATAACTACTCCTCATACATGGCACAAGCCCTGGGTCCTGGTAGGTGTTCGAAGAGGTCTGTTGCCTTAAACTTAAGCTGTGCAGATTATTCCAGAATTTGAATCAATAACTGACTGTCTCAACCTCTAGTTCCAATAACATTACCTACTTTCTGGGTATTTCTAATAATAGTAAAAATAGCTATTGCTATTAAACCCCCTTTGTGTGTTAGTCTGCTAGAGGATAACGACACTTCCCTTGTACTCTGTGCAACCCTCCCAGGTACACATTGTCACCAGTACTTAATGCAGGACAGAATCAACATCCACTTGGATATCTAGTAGGCATCTCAGACTTTTGGCCAATAAAGAACCCTTGCCCCGGGGCTGCTCAGATCCATTTTTCCCCATCTCAGGAAGCAGCCCTCTATTCATGGTTATTCTCCACTCAATGCTTTGCTTCCCAACATCCAACCCATTAACATGTCCAGTTGACTACAAAAAATATTTCTAATCAGTTCCAATTTTCTTCATTTCCCAGTTTGGGCCATCATCGTCTTTTCCAGACCAGTGCAAGAGACTCCTAACTGGGCTTTCCTTCGATTCCCCTGCGCACCGTTCTCCACACAGCAGCCTGTGGTCCTTTAATCAGATCATGTTACAGGAGTCATTACATCCTGCTGTGGCTGCAAAAACTATTTACTGGTTTGATTTAATGGTATTGGCAGTGTGGCTGCACTCGTGCTCTACTTTAAGGCAGATGTTTGAAAATTGAAGTCAGCTGAAAATCTAAACAGAGGATTGATTCACCTAGGAAGGGATTCACATCTACATCCATAAGCAAACCTAAGAAATGGTTATTTTATTAGAAAATGCTATACTTTATAGAAACATAGTATTTCTTTAAATAACAGGTACTTAAGTTATTAGCTCATTTAACATAGTTTATTTACAAAACACTTTGAAGAAGTATATTGAATACATAATGTGAGGGACATTTGCATCGACATATGGATAATGTATGCTTCCTAAATTTTAGTATCCTATCCAAACAAGAACAAAATGATATCTCTTATAATATTTGTATTGCCTATAATTTTGGTTTTCATTGAAATCTAACTAGGGGAAGAAGAAACAACTGAAGACAGAAGTAAGATAGCCAATGGAACTGCATTCATCGTTCATGGTTCTGACTTTTCAGCTACTATTATGCATTTGGGATCAAATTAACTGGTGTTGGATGTGAGACTCATCAGTGTCACCTGCTCTGATTGTTTCTGGACTCAGGTATTCTTGTCCAGAAGGCAAATGCTTGGGTACTAAATATAAGTCCTACATTTTTTTTTTTTTTTGAAGTAGGCTCCATGTCCAGCATGCAACCCAATGTGGGTCTTGACCTCAAAGTCCTGAGGTCAAGACCTGAACTGAGATCAAGAGATGGATGCCCAACCCACTGAGCCACCCGGGCGCCCCGAGTCCTGCTTATCTTGATGCAGTGTTACAGTATGGAAAAATTTCTCGTATACATAGATTCATGTTCCTGTTTTTGAACAAGTATTTCTTTAAAGTCATTTTTTATTAGAAAAATATGGCTTTTGATTATCAGTGATTTTTCTGTAATGCAAACATTCATCTCTCTTTTAATTTGTGGAGACAAGTTGCAAGCTGAAAATTGTTGTGAGTGTCTGCTTCCCAGGCAGCAGTTTTCACTAAAAAATATTTACCTATTTGTTAAATAATCTGAACTTGTTCTCATGGAAAAACAAGGGTGGAAAACGTCAAAACTTTTTCTATATAAAAATGTTTTTTGAGAGGTTTTTCTTTATGCTCTTGGGTTTTTCCTGAAGTTTATAAGTTTAAGAAATTATTGACTTTGATGAAGAATTTGTTGCCTAGAAGATATTCTTGTTGTTTATTTACAAATAATGTAGTTACTATTCAGCTACAAAAAATAATCAAATTAATGGAAGGGAAAATGAAATATGAGGAAATTTTAATCCAATCTCCATCAAGAATAAGATTACATTTTGGAAATTTAAGGTGGTCAAATTCTAAATTTTTCTCATTTATTCCCCTTTTGCTTTCCTTTCTTCCCTCTTTTGTGGACTTTTCTTCCTCATTTTGGCTCTGATAGCCAAGGGTTACATCCTGGGCAATCTCTTCTTCCTTCTCTGCATGAAATTAAGCATTATTTGGCTTCAACTGCAGCCATGACAGTGGCAAGCAAATTTGTATCTTCATGCTTTACTTCTTCTCAACACCTGAGCTGTTTTTCTTGGAATAACTTAAACTCAGAATATCCCAAAGTGAACTTACTAACATCCCAATCAAACTTCCTTTTCTCACATTTTCATGTTGGCTAATGCTTCACCAAGGGATTCACCATCTCCCTTCTTGCTCAGGATAGGAACTGTGTCATTCCCCACTCTAATCTCCATCTCACTCTCTACCTAGTGTTCCCAGGGTCACCAAATCCTGTTAATGCTGCCTTCAAATATCTTTTTGTTCTTTCTTCCTGTGCAGACCTATCATAATGACTAAAATGTTCACCATCTCTCACCTGTGGTTTTGCAACAAAATCTTAATGGGTCTACCTGCCTCCAGTTTTCTTGGTATCCAACTCATTCTTTAGGTTGACACTATGGTATCATTTCCATAATCAAATTCTGATTGTGTTATTTCTCTGCTTTGAACCTCTGATGATCATACTCTTTCAAGTTCCAACTCTATTGTCGGGCATACTAAGTTCTTTACAACTTGTCCTTCCATGCTCATGGGATGCTATGTAATGGTTAGGACCTGTGCTATAACATAGTGATTAGAGATAATAATTCTGTATTATTACTATTACTTTTTGAAATTGAGGTCAAATTGATATATAACATTATATTTTTTTCAGATGTGCAACCTAATAATTTGATACTTGCACATACTACGAAGTGATCACGCCAATGAATTTAGTTACCATCCAACACCATATAATTTTACCCTTTCTACTCTTTTTACCTACCCCCAAACCCCCTCCCCTCTGATAACCACCAATCTCTTCTCTGTATCTATGAGTTTTCTTTTGTTTGTTGCTGTGTCTTGTATTTTAGATTTCACATATAAGTAAAATCTTAAGGTTGCAAATGGCAAGATTTGCTTCTTTTTTATTGCTGACTAGTATTTCATTGCATATATACTACATCTTCTTTATTGATTCATCCACAGATGGACACATAGGTTAATTACACATCTCGGCTATTAGAAATAATAAATAAATATTGCAATGAACACACTGGTGGTTTGAATGAGAGTTTTTGCTTTCTTCAGATAAATACCCAGAAGTGATACAGCTGAATCACATAGTGGATCTGCTTATAATTTTTGGAGGAAACTCCACAACGTTTTCTATAGTGGCAGCATCAGTTTACATCCCCACCAGCAGTGTACTAGAATCCCCTTTTCTCAACATCTTCTACAACACTTGTTATTGCTTATCTTTTTTTGATAATACCTATTCTGACAGGTTTGCGTGATATCTCATTGTGGTTTGATTTGCATTTCCCTGATAATTAATGATGTTGAACACCTTTTCATGTGTTTTTTGGCTACCTGTATGCCTTTGGAAAAATGTCTGTTTAGACCCTCTGCCCATTTTTTTTTTTTCCCAAATTGGGTTGTTCTGTTTTTTGCTATTGAGTTGTTTAAGGTCTTTACAACTTTGGATATTAACCCTTTATTGGATATCTGATTTGCAAGTATTTTATCCATTCAGTAAGTTGCTTTTTCATTTTGTTGATGGTTTTGTTTGCTGTGTAGAAGTTTTTAGTTTGATGTTATTTAATTTTTTTTTCTTTTGTTGCCTTTGGTTTTGGAGTCAGATCCAAAAATTCAACACCCAAACTGATACCAAGAAACTTATTGCCTATGTTTTCTTACAGGCATTTTATAATTTCATGTGTTACATTCAAGTCTTCAATTCATTTTGAGTTAATTTTTGGGTATGGTATACTATAGTGGTCTAGTTTCGTTCTTTTGCATGAAGCCATCTGGTTTTTCCAGCACCATTTATTGAAGCAAGTGTCCTTTTCCATTGTATATTCTTGGCTCCTTTGTCATGAATGAATTGATAGGTTTGTTTCTGTGCTTATTCTGTTCCATTGATCTATTTATGTTTTTAATGCAATACCATACTGTTTTGATTACTAAAACTTTGAAGTATAGTTTGAGATCAGGGAGCGTGATATCTCTAGCTTTGTTCTTCTTCCTTAAGATCACTTTGGCTATTCAGAATTTTTTGTGGTTCATACAAATTTTAGAATTGTTGTTCTAGTTCTCTGAAAAATGCCATTGGAATTTTGATAGAATTGCTTTGAATCTGTATATTGCTTTGGGTAGTCTGACATTTTAGCAATATTAACTTTTTCAGTTGCTGAGAACAAAATCTTTCTTTTTTTTTTTTTTAAAGATTTTATTTGTTTATTTGACAGATAGAGATCACAAGTAGGGAGAGAGGCAGGCAGAGAGAGAGAGAGGAGGAAGCAGGCTCCCTGCCAAGCAGAGAGCCCGATGCGGGGCTTGATCCAGGACCCTGGGATCATGACCCGAGCGAAAGGCAGAGGCTTTAACCCACTGAGCCACCCAGGTGCCCCCAAAATCTTTCTTTTTATTTGTGTCTTCTTTAATTTCTTTCATTAATGTCTTAGTTTTCTGCATGTTGATCTTTCACCTCATTGGTTAAATTTATTCCAAGATATTTTATTCTTTTTGATGCAATTGTGAATGAGGTTGTATTCTTAATTTCTCTTTCCAATAGTTTGTATTAGTGTTTGGAAACACAAAGGATCTATGTGTATTGCCTTTGTATCTTGCAGCTTTACTGAATTTATTTGTAAGTGCCAAAGGTTCTTTAGGAAATCCTTAGGGTTTTCTAAATACAGAATCATGGCATCTGCAAATAGTGACAGTTTTATTATTTCCTTTCCAGTTTGGATGACTTCTATTTCTTTTTCCTTGACTAATTGACAGGGCTAGAACTTCCAGTACTATGCTGAATAAAAGTGGCAAGAGTGGGCATCCATGTTTTGTTGCTGATCTCTTTTTTTTTTTTTAAGATTTTATTTATTTATTTGACAGAGAGAAATCACAAGAGAGGCAGGCAGAGAGAGAGGAAGGGAAGCAGGCTCTCCGCTGAGCAGAGAGCCAGATGCGGGACTCGATCCCAGGACCCTGAGATCATGACCTGAGCTGAAGGCAGCGGCTTAACCCACTGAGCCACCCAGGTGCCCCTGTTGCTGATCTCTTGTTCCATTGAATATGATGTTAGCTGTGAGCTTGTCATATGTGGCCTTTATTTGTTGTTGGTTATGTTCTTCTGTACTCAAGTGTTGACTGTTTTTATCAAGCATTGTTGCTGAATTTTGTCAAGTGCTTTTTAGGCATCTTTTTTTTTTAAATGATTTTATTTATTTATTTGACAGACAAAGATCACAAGTAGGCAGAGAAGCAGGCAGAGAGAGAGGAAGAAGCAGCCTCCCTGCTGAGCAGACAGCCCGATGCGGGGCTTGATTCCAGGACCCTGGGATCATGACCTGAGCCGAAGGCAGAGGCTTTAACCCACTGAGCCACTCAGACACCCCTAGACATCTATTGAGATGAGATGATCATATTATTTTTTAAAAAGATTTTATTTATTTATTCGACAGAGAGAGAGAGAGAGATCACAAGTAGGCAGAGAGGCAGGTGGATAGAGGGGGAAGCAGGTTCCCTGCTGAACAGAGAGCCTCATGCGGGCCTCAATCCCAGGACCCTGAGATCATGACCTGAGCCGAAGGCAGAGGCTTAACCCACTGAGCCATCCAGGCACCTGAGATGATCATATAACTTTTAACTTTAATTTTGTCAATGTGGTGTATCAAAAAAATTAATTTGCAGATATTGAACAATCCTTGTATCCCTGGCATAAATCCCTCTTGATCATGCTGTATGGTCCTTTTAATGTATTGTTGAATAATTAGTTTCTTAACATTGTGTTGAGGATTTTTGCTCTATATTCATTAAGGATATTGATCTGTAATTCCCTTCCTTCCACCCTTCATTGTTCCTTCCCTCGTCCCTCTTTTTCCCTCTCTCCCTTTCTTTCTTTTCCTTCCTTCCTAAATGCTGACCTCATGAAAATGAATTTGGAAGCATTTCCTCCTCTTCAGTTTTTTAGAAGAGTTTGAGAAGGACAGCTATTACATCTTTGAATGTTTGGTAGAATTATCCAGTGAAGCTGTCTAGTCCTAGACTACTGTTTGTTAGGGTAGGTTCTTGATTACTGATCAGTCTTCTTAAATTGGTCTATTCAGAATTTCTTTTTGATTTTCTCATGATTCAGTCTTAGTAGATTGTGTGTTTCTAGGAATTTATCCATTTCTTCTATGTTGTCCAGCTTGTTGGTGTATAATTGTGCACAGTAGTTTCTTATGATCCTTTGTATTTTTGTGGTATCAGTTGTAATTTCTTTTCTTTCTTTCCTAGTTTTATTTATTTGAGCCTTCTCTCTCTCTCTCTCTCTTTTTTTTCTTGGTGAGTCTAGCTATAGGTTTGTCAATTTTGTTTATTTTTCTGAAGAACCAGATCTTCATTTCATTGATCTTTTCTATTGTATTTTTAGTCTATTTTTCATTCATTTCTGCTCTGATATTTGTTATTTCCTTCCTTCTGCAAACTTTGGGCTTCATTTTTTCTTCTTTTCCTAGTTCTTTTGGTTGTGAAGTTAAATTGTTTACTTGAAATTTTTCTTGTTTTTTTGAGGAAGGACTGTATCACTATGAACTTCCCTCTTACATGCAGCTTTTGCTGCATCCCAAAGATTTTGGATTGTTGTATTTCTATTTACATTTGTCTCAAAGTATTTTTCGATTTACCATTTGATTTCTTCATTGACCCACCTGTTGTTCAGTAGCATGTTGTTTTATCTCTTCCTAACTTGTTTTTTCCAGTTTTCTTATGATTGATTTCTAGTTCCATACCATTATGTTTGGAAAAGCTTCTTGATATGATTTCAATCCTCTTAAATTCATTGAGACTTATTTTGTCATCTAATATGTGATAGGTCCTGGAGAATGTTGCATGTGCGCTTGAGAAGAATGTATATTCTGCTGCTTTTGGATGGAATGTTCTATATATATCTATTAAGTCTATCTGGTCGAAGGTGTCATTGAAGGCCAATGTTTCCTTGTTTTTTTGTCTGGATGATCTATCCAATGATGTAAGTGGGTGCTAGAATTTCCTACTATTATTTTATTGCTCTCTATACCTCCCTTTAGTTCTGTTAATATTTGTTTTATACATTTATGTGCTAACAATTTTGTATTAAGAACTTTGAAATTGTAAAGGAGGAGTCAAGATGGCGGAGAAGTAGCAGACTGAAACTACATCAGGTAGCAGGAGATCAGATAGACACCTTATCTAAACTTTGCAAACACCTACAAATCCAATGGGAGAGTGAAGAGAAGAAGAACAGCAATTCTATAAACAGAAAATCAATCACTTTCTGAAAGGTAGGAATGGTGGAGAAATGAATTCAAAGTGCCGGAAAGATAGACCGTGGGGGAAGGGGCTGGCTCCCGGCAAACAGTGGGGCAACGGAGCACAAAATCAGGACTTTTAAAAGTCTATTCCACTGAGGGACATTACTCCAGTGGCTAAACCGTGGTGAAGCCCACACAGGGTCACAGAAGGTTCAGGGGTGTCGGAGTGCCACAGAGCTCACAGGTATTAGAACGGGGAAGCTGGCTATAGAGACAGAGCTGAGGACTGAGCTCTCAGCTCAGGGTTACCTTGAACCGGTCTCAGGCTGGGTGAGCTTGGAGCATGGCCGGAGGCCGGGGACATGGGAGGGATTAGGCGCTGTTCTTTGGGGGCACACTGAGGAGTGGGGCCCCGGGCTCTCAGCCCCTCTGGGCCAGAGACTGGGAGGCCGCCATTTTCATTCCCGTCCTCCAGAACTCAATGGAAAGCGTTCAGGGAACAAAAGCTCCCAAAAGCAAACCCGAGTGGATTACATAGCCCGGCCCCTGGTAAGGACGGTGCCACTCTGCCTCAGGCAAAGACACTTGAGAATCAACTACAACAGGCCCCTCCCCCAGAAGATCAACAAGAAATCCAGCTAGGACCAAGTTCACATACCAAGGGGAGCAGATTCAATACCAAGGACAGCAGCGGAATTGCAGAGGAAGAGAAAGCAAAGCATGGAACTCATGGCTTTCTCCTCATGATTCTTTAGTCTTGCAGTTAATTTAATTTTTTTTCAATTTTTTTCTTCTCCTGCTAATTTTTTATAACCTTTACCCTTTTCTTTATTAACGTTTTTAACTATATATATAATATATATTTTCTTTTTTATATTTTTTTCTTTATTTGTTTTCTTTTTTAAATTTTTTCTTTTTTTTCCTGAACCTTTTTTTATCCCCCCCCCCCATGATTTGGGGTCTCTTCTGATTTGGTTAAAGTGCATTTTCCTGGGGTCTTTGCCACCCTTTTAGTATTTTACTTGCTCCTTCATATACTCTTATCTGGACAAAATGACAAGGCGGAAAAACTCACCACAAAAAAAAGAACAAGAGGCAGTACTGAAGGCTAAGGACATAATTAATACAGACATTGGTAATATGTCAGATCTAGAGTTCAGAATGATGATTCTGAAGGTTCTAGCTGGGCTCGAAAAAGGCATGGAAAATATTAGAGAAACCCTCTCTGGAGATATAAAAGCCCTTTCTGGAGAAATAAAAGAACTAAGACCTAATCAAGTTGAAATAAAAAAAGCTATTAATGAGGTGCAATCAAAAATGGAGGCTCTCATTGCTAGGATAAATGAGGCAGAAGAAAGAATTAGTGATAAAGAAGAACAAATGACAGAGAATAAAGAAGCCAAGCAAAAGAGGGACAAACAGCTACTGGACCACGAGGGGAGAATTGGAGAGATAAGTGACACCATAAGACAAAACAACATTAGAATAATTGGGATTCCAGAAGAAGAGGAAAGAGAGAGGGGAGCAGAAGGTATATTGGAGAGAATTATTGGAGAGAATTTCCCTAATATGGCAAAGGGAACAAACATCAAAATCCAGGAGGTGCAGAGAACCCCCCTCAAAATCAACAAGAATAGGTCCACACCCCGTCACCTAATAGTAAAATTTACAAGTCTTAGTGACAAAGAGAAAATCCTGAAAGCAGCCCGGGAAAAGAAGTCTGTAACATACAATGGTAAAAATATTAGATTGGCAGCAGACTTATCCACAGAGACCTGGCAGGCCAGAAAGAGCTGGCATGATATATTCAGAGCATTAAAAGAGAAAAACATGCAGCCAAAAATACTATATCCAGCTAGGCTATCATTGAAAATAGAAGGAGAGACAAAACGCTTTCAGGACAAACAAAAACTGAAATAATTTGCAAACACCAAAGCAGCTCTATAGGAAATATTGAAAGGGGTCCTCTAAGCAAAGATAGAGCCTAAAAGTAGTAGATCAGAAAGGAACAGAGACAATATACAGTAACAGTCACCTTACAGGCAATACAATTTCACTAAATTCATATCTCTCAATAGTTACCCTGAATGTTAATGAGCTAAATGCCCCAATCAAAAGACACAGGGTATCAAAATGGATAAAAAAACAAAACCCATCTATATGTTGCCTACAAGAAACTCATTTTAGACCCAAAGACACCTCCAGATTTAAAGTGAGGGGGTGGAAAACAATTTACCATGCTAATAGGCATCAGAAGAAAGCTGGGGTGGCCATCCTTATATCAGATCAATTAGACTTTAAGCCAAAGACTATAATAAGAGATGAGGAAGGACACTATATCATACTCCAAGGGTCTTTCCAACAAGAAGATCTAACAATTTTAAATATCTATGCCCCTAAGGTGGGAACAGCCAACTATATAAACCGATTAATAACAAAATCAAAGAAACACATCAATAATAATACAATAATAGTAGGGGACTTTAACACTCCCCTCACTGAAATGGACAGATCATCCAAGAAAAAGATCAACAAGGAAATAAAGGCCTTAAATGACACACTGGACCAGATGGACATCACAGATATATTCAGAACATTTCATCCCAAAGCAACAGAATACACATTCTTCTCTAGTGCACATGGAACATTCTCCAGAATAGATCACATCCTGGGTCACAAATCAGGTCTCAACCAGTATCAAAAGATTGGGATCATTCCCTGCATATTTTCAGACCACAATTCTCTGAAGTTAGAACTCAATCACAAGAGGAAATTTTGAAAGAATCCAAATACATGGAGACTAAACAGCATCCTTCTAAAGAATGAATGGGTCAACCAGGAAATTAAAGAAGAATTGAAAAAATTCATGGAAACAAATAATAATGAAAACACAGCTGTTCAAAATCTGTGGACACAGCAAAGGCAGTCCTGAGAGGAAAATATATAGTGGTACAAGCCTTTCTCAAGAAACAAGAAAGGTCTCAAGTACACAACCTAACCCTACACCTAAAGGAGCTGGAGAAAGAACAAGAAAGAAACCCTAAACCCAGCAGGAGAAGAGAAATCATAAAGAACAGAGCAGAAATCAATGAAATAGAAACCAAAAAAACAATAGAACAAATCAATGAAACTAGGAGCTGGTTCTTCGAAAGAATTAATAAGATTGATAAACCCCTGGCCAGACTTATCAAAAACAAAAGAGAAAGGACCCAAATAAATAAAATCATGAATGAAAGAGGAGAGATCACAACTAACACCAAAGAAATACAGACAATTATAAGAACATACTATGAGCATCTCTACACCAACAAATTTGACAATCTGGAAGAAATGGATGCATTCCTAGAGACCTATAAACTACCACAACTGAACCAGGAAGAAATAGAAAACCTAAACAGACCCATAACCAGTAAGGAGATTGAAACAGTCATCAAAAATCTCCAAACAAAAGCCCAGGGCCAGACGGCTTCCCAGGGGAATTCTACCAAACATTTAAAGAAGAACTAATTCCTATTCTCCTGAAACTGTTCCAAAAAAATAGAAATGGAAGGAAAACTTCCAAACTCATTTTATGAGGCCAGCATCACCTTGATCCCAAAACCGGACAAGGATCCCATCAAAAAGAGAACTACAGACCAATATCCTTGATGAACACAGATACAAAAATTCTTGCCAAAATACTAGCCAATAGGATTCAACTGTACATTAAAAGGATTATTAACCACAACCAAGTGGGATTTATTCCAGGGTTGCAAGGTTGTTGGTTCAACATCCACAAATCAATCAATGTGATACACCACATTAATAAAAGAAAGAACAAGAACCATATGATACCCTCAATAGATGCGGAAAAAGCATTTGACAAAGTACAGCATCCCTTCCTGATCAAAACTCTTCAAAGTGTAGGGATAGAGGGCACATACCTCAATATTATCAAAGCCATCTATGAAAAACCCACTGCAAATATCATTCTCAATGGAGAAAAACTGAAAGCTTTTCTGCTAAGGTCAGGAACACGGCAGGGATGTCCATTATTACCACTGCTATTCAACATGGTACTAGAAATCCTAGCCTCAGCAATCAGACAACAAAAGGAAATTAAAGGCATCCAGATCAGCAAAGAAGAAGTCAAACTATCACTCTTCACAGACGATATGATACTATATGTGGAAAACCCAAAAGACTCCACTCCAAAACTGCTAGAACTTGTACAGGAATTCAGTAAAGTGTCAGGATATAAAATCAATGCACAGAAATCAGTTGCGTTTCTCTACACCAACAACAAGACAGAAGAAAGAGAAATTAAGTAGTCAATCCCATTTACAATTGCACACAAAGCTATAAGATACCTAGGAATAAACCTAACCAAAGAGGCTAAGAATCTATATGCAGAAAACTATAAAGTACTCATGAAAGAAATTGAGGAAGACACAAAGAAATGGAAAAATGTTCCATGCTCCTGGATTGGAAGAATAAATATTTTGAAAATGTCTATGCTACCTAAAGCAATCTATACATTTAATGCAATCCCTATCAAAATCCCATCCATTTTTTTAACGAAATGGAACAAATAATCCTAAAATTTATATGCAACAAGAAAGGACCTCGAATAGCCAAAGGAATATTGAAAAAGAAAGCCAAAGTTGGTGGCATCACAATTCTGGACTTCAAGCTCTATTACAAAGCTGTCATCATCAAGACAGCATGGTACTGGCACAAAAACAGACACATAGATCAATGGAACAGAATAGAGAGCCCAGAAATAGACCCTCAACTCTATGGTCAACTAATTTTCAACAAAGCAGGAAAGAATGTCCAAGGGAAAAAAGACAGCCTCTTCAATAAATGGTGCTGGGAAAATTGGACAGCCACATGCAGAAAATGAAATTGGACCATTTTCTTACACCACACACAAAAATAGACTCAAAATGGATGAAGGACCTCAATGTGAGAAAGGAATCCATCAAAATCCTTGAGGAGAACACAGGCAGCAACGTCTTTGACCTCAGCCGCAGCAACATCTTCGTAGGAACATCACCAAAGGCAAGGGAAGCAAGATCAAAAATGAACTATTGGGACTTCATCAAGACCAAAAGCTTTTGCACAGCAAAGGAAACAGTTAACAAAACCAAAAGACAGCTGACAGAATGGGAGAAGATATTTGCAAATGGCATATCAGATAAAGGGCTAGTGTCCAAAATCTATAAAGAACTTAGCAAACTCAACACCCAAAGAACAAACAACCCAATCAAGAAATGGGCAGAGGACATGAACAGACATTTCTGCAAAGAAGACATCCAGATGGCCAACAGACACATGAAAAAGTGCTCCACATCCCTCGGCATCAGGGAAACACAAATCAAAACCACAATGAGATATCACCTCACACCAGTCAGAATGGCTAAAATGAACAAGTCAGGAAATGAGAGATGCTGGTGAGGATGCGGAGAAAGTGGAACCCTCCTACACTGTTGGTGGGAATGCAAGCTGGTGCAACCACTCTGGAAAACAGCATGGAGGTTCCTCAAAATGTTGAAAATAGAACTACCCTATGACCCAGCAATTGCACTATTGGGTATTTACCCTAAAGATACAAACGTAGTTATCTGAAGGGACACGTGCACCCGAATGTTTATAGCAGCAATGTCTACAATAGCCAAACAATGGAAAGAACCTAGATGTCCATCAACCGATGAATGGATAAAGAAGAGGTGGTATATATACACAATGGAATACTTTGCAGCCATCAAAAGAAATGAAATCTTGCCATTTGCGATGACGTGGATGGAACTAGAGGGTATCATGCTTAGCAAAATAAGTCAATTGGAGAAAGACAAGTATCATATGATCTCCCTGATATTAGGACGTGGAGATGCAACATGGGGGGTTAGGGGGGTAGGAGAAGAATAAATGAACCAACATGGGATTGGGAGGGAGACAAACCATAAGTGACTCTTAATCTCACAAAACAAACTGAGGGTTTGAGGGGGGTTTGGGAGAGGGGGAGTGGGGTTATGGACATTGGGGAGGGTATGTGCTATGGTGAGTGTTGTGAAGTGTGTAAACCTGGCAATTCACATATCTGTACCCCTGGGGATAAAAATACATTATATGTTTATAAAAAAATAAAAAATTAATAAAAAATTTAAAAAATATGAAAATTACAAAAAAAAGAACTTCAAAATTGCTACAGACTAGCTCTTACTTCCCCCCCCATGAAAAAAGTACTGATAAATATGTGATAGAAGTGTTAGCTGATACTATGGTCGTAATCACATTGTAATACATAAATGTATGAAATCAACACATTTTCCTTTAATTTGCACAATGTAATATATCCATTATATATTAATAATAATAAAAAAATCTGGCTATCTGGGTTTGTTTGTTAGTTTTGCCCAAATGAAAACCTTGAACATATTATTTAACTTACCTAAATCTCAATTTTCTTATCTGTAAAATTTGGGTTATTTTGAAAGGTGTTTTGAGGACTAAATGTGTTAATGCATGGTAAGTGATTTGAAGAGTTAATGTTGGCTAAATAATGTTAAATAAATAAAAAATCCTCCTTCTGTATGCATATGGAATTTCACTGTTTTCCAAACAGGCCACATATTGTCTTGCCTTTGGAAATTTGCATGTGGGGTTGTTCCATTCAAGAAGTAACTTAAATGTCCTTTCTCTGGTGAAATTTTCTTTGAGACAGGCTAAATGCATGACTCCTTTCTCTATGTTCCAGTGGGGCCTCATAAAAACCTTTATTACAGCCCCTGTTGAATTGTTTTGCAATTGTTTATGTATGTGTGTCCTCAGATAGACTGTTGGAGTAGATGATCTTACTCATCTTTTTATTTCCCCCAGTGCCTATCACATAAAAAGTATTCAATAAACATTTGTTAAAAGAATGGATTAATTGTGGCACTCTCTTTTCTTGGACTCATGTTGTTTCAGTACCATAAAAGATTTTTTTTTCCTAAAAGACAATAGTATTCCAAAGGGAGAGTTAATAATTTTGTGACTTGAAAAAAATCCACACTTTGCTTAGGATGAACGTTTTTCTTCTCTGAGAACTTTATCCTGCGGATGTGAGCAAAATGAATACAGTCTTACCCTGATTAAAATTAGCTTAGATTAGGCTTTATTTGATTTTTATTTGGAAAATAGGAAATATCTAGACAAAAATGTTAAAGGAGAATTCATTCTCTTCTTTTGCATAATTCTCTTGAGGCACTATTACCTTTCACACTCAAACCTTGTTGATTACCAGGAAAGTTGTTCAGCACCACAGTTAGATATTGTGAGAAATTTTGAGTTTAATCTTGCAAATATTAGCAGTTTTGCTGACCTGAACAAAATGTCAAAGTAGGTAAATTCTAGAGTTTGAAGCCTCCACTCCCAGACTCTTCTCTCCTTCTGGGATCTTCCGCTCTCATGATGACCTCTGCTTTTTCCAGCCTCATCTGCCAGCCATCTTCCTCAGGACTCCTTCTACATGCCTTTCCTAGCTCCTCCAGTCTCTGGAAATTTAGTGACTATTGCATTCAACCCAAGAATGTCCATTGGATGTCAGTTCTTCTGGTCCGATCTCAGGCAAACAGTCTGCACTGTAGCATCTAGAATGCAAATCTTTGACCCAAGGGAGAGACTTCAGTGCTGGCACTAATTCAGCCTTTACCAGGATCCTGTAAGAGATATTTTGTTAATGAAGAGCTGATCCAAATCACCCTGTTGTGGGTAAAGGAGCCCTTGAGTGTCAGTGCTCTCAACTACCATTGGAAACCAGAATGAAAAAACAATTATTCCTTCATTCATTGTGTTGTTGTAAATGGGTCATAGACTATGAGGTCAGGAAGACTTGGGTTTGAACTTTCTCCTAAAAGTCTGGTTACAGTTGTCATTGCAGGACTTCTTTCCCAGTTTCAGCTTAAAGCGAGAATGTAAAATGGGAGTGATGGGAAAGATTCCCAGCTGTAAAACGGGGATGATGCACCATGTAGGAAGCATTTTGGTAAAGGTTAAATGAGACATCAGTCAACTACTTAGAAATGGGCCTGGCACAAAGGAGTATGTCATCAATAAAATATATAACTACTAGTATTTTCACCCATTCAAGCTTTAATTGATGGCTAACTTCATCCTAGCTATTGTGTTAATAACTGAGACTTCAGGTAATCTCATATCTTTATTGTAGCCTAAACTTTTGTGCTTATATATACTCAAACCCTTTAGACACTTTCCCCAAATAGTTTTCCACTTTATGCTTAGTGTCCCTTGGAAAGAGATGAAAGGTTGATAATGGAAAAGGGCAAGACTGTTATTAAGGCAGAATTGATAACCTGTCCCAGAATGCAGTGTGCCACCATGAGAACCTGCCAAAGTTAATCAGGGAGTATTAACAGCTTAATGAAACCCCTTATATCTAAGGGGACAGGAGAAGAAGAGATAGGAGATTTAAAGGAGGTCATTTGGTAGCCAAATGTGAAAAGCCTACAGTATTTAGTTTGGATTATCAGTTCCAAAATAGTGTGAGTTGTATCTAGGTTCCATGAGGGTCTCCTTTCCTCTTGGAGTAGCTTACCTGAATCACTTTCTTAAAAAGTAGTTAAGGTTCAAAATGAAGACTAAGATTTTTTAACCTAGACCACTAACAGCGACTGTGCAACCACACTGGAGAACATACTCTTTTGGAAATATAAAATCAGTATCACTAACTTACCACCTTTAATCACCTTTTCTATAAATTAAGAATATTTGATAACTGAAATTCACTGGAAGAATATTTGCTCCTTTTCCTACACAATTTCCATGGGTTATTCTGTTGTACATGTTAATAGCACATGTTGCTTCTATCTCTGCAGGTAGAAGCTGTTCGATACCCTTTCATAGACTTTTGATTAGTTCTCAGTTGCTTGAAGGCTATAATTTAGGGATCATTCAGGGACATAGTCACCCTCAGAAGACTGATCAGACTCCTCCAGGGGAAAGCTGCCAAGTTTCTTTTTGGGGTGAATTTCTTCAGCAAAGATCTCGTAGTCATATTTATGGAAAACTGCATTACTCTTCTCCATTTATTTCACTATTGAACCAATAAATATCTTTTCCTGAAATGGATTCTATAATGTAGTTTTTGCTTCATCCTTTTATTTTTGTAAGTTTGGTGGTCAAGCTGTGTGCACTGAAGTTGATATTAATGTTGATGAGATCAGATTAAGCATAAGTGCAATTTTTACCTTATCACAGTTGCTTCATTCAAGCTTAACTGTAACTGGAAAGTTGCAACAAAATGTTTAATAGTATTATGTACAGCAAAAATTTACAACCTTGCACAAACAGAATTTATGAGACAATGTAACAAAATAATGAGTAATGAGTTGGTAATGAATATATACAAATTTTCAGGTAAGATTTTAACTTCAATTTAGGCAATTTTGTACTACATGAAATAAACTGTATGTGGCTTCATCAATTTTTAAATTATTCATTTTTTTTTTTTTTTTAAAGCAGATTACCTCAAGTAGTGCTTCTCAGACTTAAGCATGCATTAGCATTGCTTGGAAGACTTGTGAAAACATGGCTGGCCCTCCCTTTCTTCCCATCCTTCTAACTACTACCTCCCCAGCTCCCCCTGGGGTTTGATTCAGTTGGTTTGGGGTAGGGTCTGAGAATTTACATTTATAACACAGTTCAGATGAGGCTACCGCTGCTAGTTGCAAAGAACCACAATCTGAGAACCACCGATCCAGGGATTGTGAGGTAAGAGAAAGAAGAAAGTCTTAGGAAACAGATTCTAGTATCATTGGCTTCTCCACATACAAGCAGTGTAACTGTAAATGGCTCTTCTTTTTGGGGGGCTTATATTTTCACTGATGAAGCTGGGATAAGACTGTTTGTCTTACCCACTTCCCATGGATAGGAGGATCAAAGACCACACTCTGAGTAAATACAAGACAGTATTAGCATTGACACAGAGTAGGAATTGCTTGATGGAAGCCTTGGTGCTTCTCAGGCTATTATTTACAAAAGGGTACTTTGAATTAATTGAGAAGACCTGTGTTACAGAATGGGAATTCAAACCTCTCAGTTTTCTAAGAGTTGTCTTAATTTACATGCTGCATAAATAGTAATATTTGTAGAGAACCTCAGGACTCCAATACATAATCAGGTCAGAGGAGCTGATTACCGAGACAGTAAATTAATCTTCTTTTAGTACTAATTAGCATAGAAACTTGGTTCCGAGTCTGCCTTTACTTAAGAAGATCTACATCTTTTCCTTTTCATTTTTTTTTACTCATCCAGAAGCCATTTATCAAGGGCCTACTGCGTGTCAGGCACCGTGTTAGGAGTGCTGTTTCAGAGATGCATTCATTGTACTCACAGTCTGTGAAAATACTTGGAATTCAAAGTAGTAACTGTTACATAGAGGGCCATGGTAAGCCATGCAGGAGCACAGAGCAGGGAAGACCAGATTCTGCCTGAAGGTCTCAGGGAAGGCTCCCCATTACAGCTGTTTTTGTTCTAAGAAGTGAGTGTGCAGATATCTTGGAGGCTGCTCCAAAGTCAGTCGAATATATCACCCTCGAAATCCAAAGGAAAGAGGAGAGATGACTACATTTAAATACTTAAATGTAGTATCTAAGGAAAACCAACACTTAAGAGCGATTTGTGCCTCCTTCCATTTTAAAAGCTCTTGTTCCTGAGGATCAAGTACTTGGAATCATTCATTCACTCATCCACTCATTCACCCCCTCTCTAGATCTGAACATTTCTGGGTCTTTTCAAAGCGCTTGAAATAAAATCCCCATTGACTATCATGGCTGGTGAGGTCACGTGCAAGTTGGCCTTGATACGGCCAAAGATGGTCACTCCCTCCCTTACTTCCTGCCACTTAGCTCCGTACTCTTTTGAGCTACACTGGTTGGCTCTCCATTCTTTTCTGAACCATACCTCTGCCTTCTCAGTGCCTTGGCATGTGTTGTTTCTTCCACCTGGCTCTTTGCATGGCAAACACTTCTCATCCTCTGGGTCTCAAGGTACATGTGTCCTCCTCAAGATGTCTTTCCCCGTTGTCGAGTCAGAGATCCATCCCCCTCCTTCCTATCATCCCTCATCAGACCACTGTCCTGCTCCACTGCAGGATTGCACAGCCTTAAATGATACGCTGGTGTGCTACTAATTTGTTATCTACCTTCCCTATTCTGTTTTGTCTCCACTGTCAATCACAATGCTTTTTCTACAAAAGAGGTTTTTTAATACCCATTTGTAGAATGAACAAAATATTTTTAGAATGCTTGCCAGGGTTAGAACAATGATCTCCTGAGATAAAGCTGAGAACATGAGGGCCAGACTGCACAGTTCAGAGTAAGGTAACTGGGGTCCACAGAGGAGGGTTCTGTTTTCTGAATAATGAAATTGGGGCTTCTGAGCTCCTTCCCTGGGACATGGCTCCTGGTAGGAGCAAAAATGAATCTACCTACTAAAAGCATAGTCACGGAACCTGTGGTCACTCGCTTGCCTCTCTTCAAAGGGTTGCTGTTATAGATTTGGGAAAATTGTCTGGAAGGATCATGAAGCTTCTACCTACATTGAGACTTTCGAGTTAGCCAACTAGTAAGAATTTTTTAGCACCCACAAGGCATAGCATTAGAACAAGTAAGCAAATAAACTAGGTTACATTTTAATTCAATTTAAGATTTTTTATTTTGAGAAAATGTCTTGCACTTAGTACTAACCTGGGAGGCAAGGAAAAGGAATAAATGTTTTTGATATGTAGTCCCTGACCTTAAGAAGTTTCCAAATGTGAGGAGACAGGAAGTATGGTTAAGTAACTGCTAAATCAAAATGTGGAGCAATTTGTAACTGCAAAATGGAATGGGCACATTGGACTTTGAATGCCTTAGGACTAAATGTTCTACTTTCATAAAATTGCTTTATCTCTGTTGAAAAATAGCCCTACTGTCTAACGTAAAAGACCTCATGGTTGAAACTAATGCAGTGTTGTCCAGTAGAACTTTCTGCAGTCATGAAAATGCTCTATAATCTGTACTGACCAATAAGGTAGCCAGCTACCACAGGTGACTTTTGAGCACTTGAAATGTGGCTAGTGAGACTGAGGAACTGGATTTTTAATTTAACTTACATTAAATTTAAAGAGATGTCTATGGTTAGGGACTGCTGTGTTAACTAATAGTACAGGTCTATGGGGAAAGACAATGTGTGTCCATTGAAAGTTTCAGGAGAACCAATACTAGATATGTCTTTGTATAAAATAATTTTGTATTACCAGAAAGTAATTTATTAGGGTGGCACAATATGTGTTTGTTATTATCATAAAATAATAATTCTAAATAATATATTTGGACCATCTGTATCACCTTTAAAATGAGGTGGCTTAAAGGAATGTTTGTTTCTATTTTTAAAGCATGTGTTCTTGAAAATACTCTATTTCTTGAGTTTGCAAACTTTGGTGCTGAGACTTCTATAATTTTCAAATGATTGTGATGACAGAAGGAAAAAAGTAATTGGAATTGTAGTTGAAGTGGGTACTCTGCAGAATTTTCTTTCACTAATTTAAATAAATCAACATCTTTCCTTGTATGTAAAATTTTTGAAATAAATGCAAAATTGTCTTAAGAAAGGGCTCATAAATATCCATGTACTTTTTGGATATCATTTAGTTAAAGGGCATGAGAGAGAGAGAGAGAGAGATGAAGAGAGAGAGGGAGAGAGAGAGAGGGAGCGAGGAGGAAGCTGTATAAAGCAAAGCTTCTCGGCAAAATTTGGGAATAGTCTTCAAAGTTAGAGGACTGTCAAAGACATAATTTGCATAATCCATTCATCACAACTCATCCAACAAGTATAATCTAGATCAATCACCCACTAGAATCTAATCAGTCACTGGAAAGACACAATTATTCACCAACTCTGCTCACCTCACCTACCAGGATCTCTTTACCAATCTTGCCTCAACCCCCTCAGAATATTGAGCAACCCTGACTCATGCCTTCCAGCATCGACTCACAAAACCAAGGATCCTAGGGTACTAAAAGCTTTCTGCAAATAAAACACCCAGCCAACCCACCAAACAAAACCTGCCTGGCATCCCAATTCAAAACCGCCATTTGAGAAAATGGACGCAGTTTTATCTGGACAGACTGGAATAACTTTCCTTCTGCTTTGCAAAAAAGAGCACTGGGATTTTGAAGAATGACCCCAATTGTGATGATAACAAATGGTGTGCCTTGCCTGACTTCTGATCACTGGCTTTTTGATGCTTTTTTTGAGATTTTGATGCTTTTTTTTTTTTTTTTTTTTTTTTTTGCAACAGGAGCCCTTCATCTGGTCTCATTGCATCAGCTTTGGAAGGAAAACACAGTGAGACTTCATGATCTTGGGAGGATGATTTTGTTTTGGGGTGGAATGATCTTTCAGTATTCCCTTAAATGTTGCTCAAGAGCATTTCCTTGATTTTTAAAGCCTGTACAGAGTAAGGAGAAGAAATTCGCGATTTTGGTGCAGGTGAAGGCTGGTTCTGTGACAGCCAGTCAGGGGACCATCCTGGAGAGATTAAACATGAAAGATGCTGTAAACGCCAAAACAGAAGCGGTGCTGGGCATGTCTCTGAGTTCCAAGAGTGTGTCTCAGGGCCAGAGAGACATGCCCTGCGGGCCATGTGCCCTGTTGAGCGCAGGCTGGGTGGTCTGAGAGGGGACACGTGTACCTCAGAATCACCCACATGCTCACTGAATGGATATATTGGGGTTCTGGGTATACACTGTGTTTTGTTTTTCATAAAGATTTGTGGGGTTTTTCTTTAGTAAAGAAGTGGAGCCCCAAATAACTTGGATCTGCTTGTCTTTTGTTCCCTACTTAGTAGAGTAGAAGGTTCGTAACTGGCATGCATGTGTGAGTGGCTTTTTATGGCCGGTGATGGGGAGGGTCAGAATGTGTTTGGTAGCTGTTTAGTGAAGGCTGTTTTCAGGTGGTGATTTTTAAGTGCTTTTGTGGGCATAATAGGGACCAGTTTAGGTGTTTAATTGGGACCTCTGAACAGCTGTCACAATCCTGCCTGCAACTAGGGAGGAAGAAAATGTAAATAATGAAATTCACATAGAAAATTAAACTAGCCTGTGTGCTGGAGATCATTACTTATATGAATTACAAAATGAATATTTTATGTTTGACATCTAAATTGGTTCATTTTTTTAAAATAAAGGGTTTGGATCAGTTATGAAAGTGTAAATTTGATCAAAATTTGTCCAGGAGCTTGTTAATACTTCTCACCCTAAACACATGCAACTCTCACATGCTATGGAAACACTCGGTTATTATTGATGAAGCATAAATGGCCAACTAACCCAGACTTCAATTTTAACTCATCTTTTGGGTATTGAATTCACTTATTTCCCCCCAGTCTGAATTGGTGTCTGAAATAAAGATGCTCTTCTAAACACTCCTCAGAGGCTTCTGAAATTCTTTGAGTGTTCAGTCACACTTACTCTGTGGTGGGTGGTGGTGGTGGTATTTGGGGTGTATCTCTCCGGAGACCTCAGGAGGAGTGAAAAGGTGAGACAACCCTTGGGGCAGAAGGCCTGTGTGGGCCACTTTGCCTGTTGTCCACACAGATCTGCTGGGTCTCTCACAGAATAGATTCGAGGTGTTCCACATGGATGCCGGAGGCCGTTTGTACCAGAAGGGACATAAATGCCTTTTCATAGCTGTTGATATACTTTCAGAGTTTACTTGGGTTGAAGGTCTACCAGATAAAACAGACAAAACAGTTGAAAGGATTGTCCAGGTTATTAACTCAGCCCTTAGCTCTGGCAGGCAAGCCAGAAACTTCTGACCAACAGGTGAAGGACCCTTGGACTAGGCCTACAAAGGAACATTTGAAGGATTATAATGGTCTCCATTTTTGTCATTGACGTTCTGTGATGTGGAGGGCGGTCAAGTGCTTCAACGGGACAATGGAATTGAAAGTGGAAAGCCGCATGTTGAATCTGTGTCCTTCGGAGTATCACATCAGTTTAAATAATCTCCTCTGTGGGAAGGTCTGTGGAAGACTTCGGTGGCGTAGTTACAAATGTTTTACCTGTTTGGAAGGCCCTGTGTGCTGGTGGCCATTTGCGTTTATCTTAGGTGAAGGGAACGTTTGGAAAAGGGAAAGAGACATCTAGAGCTACACATACACTGAGCGGGGAGCAGTGTCTAGTTTACAAAAGTAAGGATTAGGGTGTGCAGAGACCTGTACAGTGGTTTATCTTGGAGATTTCTACAAAATACTCCAGGGCAGGATCCTTCAGCCAAGGGCAGGGCTAAACCCCAAAGCACCCGGGCTCTGGAGCCAGACGCCCAAGTTTGAGTTCCCACACAACTGGGAGACAGTTACCTCACACCTCTGTGCCTTAGTTTCCTTGTCTGTAAAGTGGGGATCATAGCTGTATCTGCCTCATTAGGTTATTATGAAGATCGCATGATCTACTATTAGTGAAATGCTTTCAATAATGTCTGCACATATTAAATACTATACATGTTCATTAAATAAATACATCAATACTTGGGGTGGCAAGACCTTCTTAAGAGGTGGACCAATATTGATGGTAAGGACATAAGTCAAGAAGATGGATGAAAATTCGTTTGATGTTATGCTGCCTAGCATTGCTTGTACACATACCTTTCTCCAGAGCAGTCAAATACCATCAGCTCCTTGTCCCTGGAGCTCCCCCAGGTGGGGGTTGTGGAGATACAGGTCCTCAAAACCTGGTATGGGCTTCCAGAAGAAGCTGCCTTTTGAAATCGAAGAGCTCTGAAAGGCCCTCAGGTTTACCTGTGACAAGTGTGTGTGACTTGGACAATTAAGTAACTAGCAGGGTCTGAGTCTAAGAACGTTAGCTCAGGCCAGACATGTAAAGCAAAGTTAAGCCATCCTCTACCTCTGAAATGAAAG
This sequence comes from Meles meles, assembly GCF_922984935.1. Classification (NCBI taxonomy): domain Eukaryota; kingdom Metazoa; phylum Chordata; class Mammalia; order Carnivora; family Mustelidae; genus Meles; species Meles meles. The sequence continues at coordinate 33,076,335 of NC_060070.1, forward strand.
TCAATGCGATTTAGAACTGTTGCTATTTTATTATTAATGGCACACCCTAGCCTTATTTCTAGAAGCACCACAAGATGTATTGACGAGTCAAGCTCCATTTCCTTCTGATAAACTAGCCAAGTTTAATTCTCTGTTTATACTCTTGGTGAGGATAAATCATCAGCCCATCAGAACCATTGTATTCTGATGTGGAGATCTAGCTTTGTCGGAGGAAGAAGACTTGGACTGGAAGGGTTTTATTTTGACAAACTACAGAAGGTATCTCTGATTCAGCAACATTTGAGGGCCATGGTGACCAAAACAAAGGTGAACTAGGAAACACTTTGACCTTTTCACTTTGAGAAAGTCATCCTGAAGTTGCACCTTTGTTCCTAGACAAGTGGAAATCCTTAAAGAAAAATTATCTGGTGCCCTGAAGTTGTTCCGGGGGGCAGGGGTTAACAGGATGTGATGGGGAAACTGCCTTCCTCTAGATCATTGGGTATAAGCAAACAAAGGAATGTTAAATCAGAAACCAGGCCCCGAGAGATGGTGTGTGTGTATGCGGTGCTGCTCAGCCAGCAGGAACTGAGAACGCGGTGTGGTCCCCGTGCCCCCTCACGGGGACTCTCAGAGCCCCTTCCTCCCTCTGTTTTTGTCCTTTACCAGGGATGGAGATGGTCAGAACCAAACTAGCACCCTGCTCCATATATGCTCCAAAGTGGGAGAAAGAATTGGTTTTGGGCTTTAGCAGAAAATCCCGAGGTTCATCGATTATCCCATAATTTCTCTTTTCTCCCAGCTTGCTCTGATTCTCTCATTCTCTCGTTCTGCCAGAGCAGAAACTACGTGGGCCCTCTACATGGCAGCCTTTTAACTTGTTTACAAGATGGCCTGCTCTTTAGCAGGTTGATGTTTAAATCAAGTTGAAAGTGCTCCGAGATGCCTCCTCGTTTCTGGTTTGGTGGGTCTCCAGGCTGGGTTGAACTTCCTGTCCTCAGCATCCTGTCAGGGACACACTGATGCAGGGTCTTGGCAAATGCTAAGCACTCTGAGGCCCATATGGGTATAAACGTGGTCGGTATTATTGGTGCTTAAGGGTTCTTATAAGGGGCTCCCACTCCCCACCATGGTCATAAATAATCTAGAGAAAAGCAAAAGAATCGGGCAGATGAAGATGAAGACTCTAGCTTTATTCCTGATGATGATGTTGGAAAGCACAGGTGAGGTGTACTGCCGATAAGGCATGCTTCCTAAATCAAGCTCAGAGTGGGGCCTCTCCATTCCAGAGGAATGGAGAGCACAGGAGAACCTTCCACTGGGTAGAGGGTAGAGCTGAAAGAAAAGCTCTCCTCGAGGTGAAGGCAGATCCCAAAGGAAGTGGACCAAGTGGCCAAGCCACAGATAACAGTTTAGGATTCTCAGAGTATGGTCATCAGTTCCCTGAGGTCGAAAGTATTTGCATCTTCACTCTCTTTCTCTCAAGAGCATTCAGTGGAATTTTCCAGAGGTCACATAGATGTCATATTACAAAAGATGGATAAGAAAATTCATGTGCCTTCTCTTAAATCAGACATTAAAAGGATTTGCAGAAATGTAAAGCAATGGTGCTCTTCTCACTACAATCTTGTTTGGCAAATACATTCTTTCATAAAAATGTTATTTATGTTGACATATGGTGAATTTATCCTTGTTATTTTAAAATAAGTAATCTTGAAAGTTCTCAGTTTTAATTTTGAATGCAGTAAATATCGATAAATATAACCTCCCCCACTAAAAGTTCTTCGGTTTATTTATGAATTTTAAGAATGCACAGAGATCCTGAGACCAAAATATTTGAGGGTCACTATCTTAAATTAACAATCACGTACATCCTGCCCCATTCCCTGGGTAAGAATGAATGAGGGGAGAAGAGAAACCAGAAGGTGTTAGCTTAGTACATTTCCCAGCACAGGAGAAGTACACTAACCCGCCCCCCCCAACTCCCCATCTCACTAGTTACCCTAGAACAACCAGGGTAGCAGCTGTTTAAGTTCATTGCTCTGATGTTTGTGAATAATGGTGCCAGTGGAAAGCAGGTCAAAAATCCTTTCAGCTTCAAATGTTGTGATACTAAGTTCTCTGGCCTTTCTGTGGATAGGGAATAGGCACTACTTAAAAATCTTGAACTGGATTTCAAGATGGGGTGTTGTTTCAGAGTTTAGAGAACATATGGATGCTAACAGGAAGTTTAAGAAGGAAATGGTAGACCAAGAGAACAGCTGACGCTCTGCAACTTATCTCCTAATCAGGAATGGCTTAGATACCCTCAAATTGCGATATTTGGCATATTTTTCTCGGTTACCTATGAAAAGAAGGCCGCCTCTAGAGACAGCAGGGAATAGTGATCAATATCGACTCTTACACCAACTTGGAGAACACTTTTTAAAATTTTTCACACTGGTTTTCTCTTCTCATTTGGTATTTCTCCTTTTTAGTCTAAGGAGGGTTGAGATACGGAAAGATCATGCTTTAAACATAGTAAACTAATGCATATGCTTTGATTAAATATAGATTGGGAGTTGGGACTCACTTGCTGGTGATATGAAGAAAGGCCAAGTTTTTTTATCTCTAAATAGCCTGATCTTGGAGGTAACAGCATGCAGACATTGTAAGCCTCTGTGTTTGTTGAATAAATGATACATTCCGAGGTTTGGTCTCAAAATTTAAATATTTAAGGTGGTTTCAAGCTCCCTTTCTCCTCCAACATGGATTTGTAAGCTGTGAGTTGTTGAATAAGAATGGTTAATTAAATAAATAATAACAATCGAAGGAAATATCTTAAATTAAGTCTTTGTTATGCTCCCTGAAATGACAAAAACACACGCATAATTGCTACCACACTGACCACCTACACAAGGGCAGGGATGAATTCCAGGGTGGTATATTGAGGTTTAAGTCTCCTGGCTAACCTGTATACTAGGATAATTGATTATACCTGGTTCATAGATGAAGAGACCGAAAAACTTGGAATGGGAAGAGGATTTGAACTGTGACAGCCCATTCGGGTCCACAGTCAGCTGCTGAGCACGTTGGTAAAAATTGTCCTACCTGCACTGGGAAAGATAAATTCAGTCCCTTTACAATTACAACCTTCACTTAGGAGGGCATGCTAGTATTGACTGGTTTTGCTAACAGGAAAGTCTGGAAGAGTTCTTGTGGCTGTTCTGCCCTCCAACATGTCCAAGCCTCACACAAAGCAGGTGGGTTCAACTTTCCGCATCCGTCTGTTCCTCTCTAAGCCAGCTACACCCCCACTGGCAGGTCTCAACCCAGACGTACAAGAGTGGGTGGAGGGTACTCTTGATACACAAGAGTGTATCAGCCAGAACAGAATCGGCATGATGACAAGACAGTCGTCTACGTCTTTCCTCTTTTTCATCCACAATGGAAACAGCTTTATTTCGCCCTCTCAATCATTTAGCTGATACCTACTTACTGGAAAAAAAAATTCAAACTTCATAAAAACACAGTCTTCAGGAAAATAGAAATCAACCTGACCCTTACTTCCCTGAGGTGGTAGCAATAATGTTTGGGTGAACGTTCTTACATGCATCCTTTTTTATATACCTACGAAGAGAGGTATATATCACAGGCTATCATATCACAGGCTATCTTTTAATCCTGGACTTTAAATCATTTTTTATTTTGTCTTATCTCTCCTTCCTCCTCTTATATTTCTCTCCTACTACACATCATTTTCCTTTACCTAACCCATGCTATTAATCTTTTGTATTTTTCTATGTTTTTTTCAAGCTTTTTAAAGAATTTAAAATATGGTTAATATGTAGTAAATATATATGCACATATAAAATTTTTTCCCATTTTTTTATGAACAGTAGGATCAAATACACTTGGCTGTCTCTTGTTTTTCTCACATACTAAAACCTTGTGAACATTTCTCAAAATGATTGGTATATATCTAATTCATTCTTTTAATTACATCATAGCAATCCAGTCCATAAACTGGAGGTAGTTAATGCCTTTTCAGCTCTACCCTACTGATGCACTTTCATTGTGTTTCCTCTTATATAGTATTGCATCCAACAGAAAAAATCTTTTTCTTTGACCCTGAAACTGCAATTTCCCTGGAAAGTTTAGTAAAATTATTTACTGGAATCCTTTATAAGTCCTTCAATTAGAAAAAGTACTCAAATAAAGACATCGCTGCATTAGTGTAAAAAAAAAGTGTGCAAACATCCAAGGGGCCAGTAGTGGCCAGCAGAATTGAATTTCTTATTTCTTAACAGACTGTGTGTTACGAAGCAAGCAGATAAGGCAGGCTGTGTGTTTGTAGCTGTGATAGAGGATTGCTTTCTCATTCATGGCGGGCAATGGCCAATAAGCAGGAGAAACAATACCAGCCCAGGCATTGTGTGTGATGCATGGGGTCTGATGGCAGGCAGAATGGTTCAGAGGAATCTGGGAAATAGCGATCCCAATCTCACTGTGTATGGGATCAGGACGAAAATGACAGTGAAACAAGACAGAGCAGAAACAAGTGAACTCTGGAATGGCCAGTTTTAATAGAATGCAGAAATTGTTTAGAATAGGTTGGGAACTGATGGAAGAAAAATAAGACATGGCAATAAAATTTCTCGGAAAGTCATGACAATACCTAAATGAATTAGCCAACTAGTAATTTAAGAATTATACTGAAACAAGATAAAGGGCATAAAGAATAATATATTAGAGAAAGTAAGATTAAAAGAGACCTAATATTAGTGGTTGAAGGCTGCTAGAGGGAGAAATAAAAACATAATAAAACAAAGCTTAGCTCCTAAGGCACCTGGACTTTTCCCAGACATGGAAAGGCAGTTGGTAATAGATAATGTGTGTCCTTGAGGGTTTCAGTGAGTTTTTTGCCTTGGAGATTGCAGGGGTAGGTGAAGGTTGCATTTTGGAAACTGGGATCTTTCTTTTTTCTCAAACGAAGGAGGCAGGCAAGCAAAGTACTAAAGATTCTGAGATCAAATGAAGGAAATTGACAAGAGAGAGGAAAACTGACTTTTTGGATAAGAAAGACAGCATGTCTTCGGTGTTTTATCAAGACTTACCGGACGTCTAACAGGAGAAAGGAATCTGTATCAAAAGATGGTCTCTGGGCACCTGGGTGCCTCAGTGGATTACTCGTCTGCCTTCGGCTCAGGTCATGATCTCAGGGTCCTGGGATTGAGCCCCACATCAGGCTCTCTGCTCAGCAGGGAGCCTGCCTCTCTCTCTCTCTCTCTGCCTGCCTCTCTACCTACTGGTGATCTCTCTGTCAAATAAATAAATAAAATCTTTAAAAAAGGTCTCTGGTGATGGACACTGAGGCTGCTTCTGTGAACAGTGCTACAATGAACAAAGGAGTGCTAGTATCGGGGATCCTGGGTGGCTCAATCATTAAGTGTCTGCCTTCAGTTCAGGTCATGATCCCAGGGTCCTGGGGTCAAGCCCTGCATCAGGTTCCCTGCTCAGCGGGGAGGCTGCTTCTCCCTCTCCCTCTCCCCTTGCTTGTGTTCCCTCTCTCTCTCTCTCTCTCTGTTAAATAAATAAATAAAATTTTTGAAAAAAAAAAAGGAGTGCTAATATCTCTTTGAGATTCTGATTTCAGTTCTTTTGGATAAATACCTGAAAGTGGGATTTCTGGATCTTTTGGTCATTCCATTTTAATTTTTAAAGGACCCTCCATACTGTTTTCCAGTGGCTGCACTATTTTGTATTCCCACCAATGGTGTGCAAAAATTCCTATCTCTCCACATCCTCGCCAACACTTACTGTGTTTTGTTTTTCTGATAACAGCCATTTTGACAGGTGTGAGATGATATCTCATGATCATGGGATACTTACTATTCAGCCTTAAAAAAAAAAGGAAGTTCTGCACTATGGAACAATATGTGAATCTTGAGGCTATAATGTCAAGTGCAGGAAGCCAGTCATAGAGAATAAATACTGCATGATTCCACTTATATGAGGAATCTAAAATAGTCAAGCTCATAGAATCAAAGAGCAGAACGGTTGTTGCCTGGGGCTGGGTGGAGGGGAAATGAGGAGTTACTAATCAATGGATATACAGTGTCAATCAAGCAAGATGAATAAGCCCTAGAAATCTGCTGTACAACATTGTACCTAGAGTCAACAGTAATATATTGTACACTTCACAAATTGTTGAGAGGGCAGATATCATGTTAGGGGTTATTTCTATAATAAAAAAAAATGTTCTGTGCTAATGGGCGGTTCATCTAAAGTTTTAGTAGGACTTTACATCACAAATCTAGAGTTTTGGGCACAAAATTCTAGGTGCTTAAAAGGAATGAAGAACTAAAATTGGCTGGTCAACAATGTCGATTTTCTTTTGCCAATTCTGAGCCCAAAATATTAGCAAATTTATCAGTTAATAAGTATCAGTTACCTTCAAATTTATGGTGGCTACTTAATGCAGATGAAGACATAATTATTATAGCAACCTAATTTATATTATAAAATCTGCTCTAATAAATTAACCTACGAATATTTTTGCTTTATGAGAGATTAATTATGGTGTTAGTTTCTTAGGAATGAAAAGATACAGACCCACAATTTTTAAAAAAATTGATGTGATATAGATATTTTAGACTCTCTGGCTTATGTTAAACAAAATAAATAAATAAATAAATAAATAAATAAATAATTGAGAGCTATAACCTCACATAAAAAATGCAAAGTTCATAGTCCGTTTTGTTTTACCTGTGTGAAATCTGCCTTTATTCCTATCAAAAGTTGAGAGAGGCCTGTAAGAGTTTTTAAAACATATTAGGAACAGGTAAAGATGGCTATACATCTCAAAGAGAGATGCTGAGGTAACATTAAAGATGACAGTTGTAGAAAGAAAATGACATAGCTTTTGTGGAGATATTTTAGCATGTAATTTTCAGCACACAATTCATATAATCAAAAGGCTTGAGATGACCCCAAGAGGTCATCGGGCTCATCCTTCTCCTAGTATAGGGAACAGCTAACGTAAGGCACTGCAATGATCGGCCCAAGTAAGTGATTAAGGGAGATGACGGCCTTACCTATAAGTAACATTATTTTCATTTTAGTTTTAATATTTTAGCAAATACATGACTCTTTTGCAACTTATCTAAATCTGTATGGTAAATATTTTTTCTCAAATTGCACTTAGTTTAATAAATAGCAATCGCATCATCACATGGCATAAAGAAATAGTTGAATGTAGCCATCAAGGATATATATTGAAACAAAAGCATTTTTTTTCTTTTTTCTTTTTTAGATTTTTATTTATTTATTTGACAGACAGAGACCACAAGTAGGCAGAGAGGCAGGCAGAGAGAGGAAGGGAAGCCGGCTCCCTGCTGAGCAGAGAGCCTGATGGGGGGCTCGATCCCAGGATCTTGGGATCATGACCTGAGCCGCAGGCAGAGGCCTCAACCCACTGAGCCCCTCAGGCGCCCCACAAAGGCATTTTTTAATGACAAAATTTTCAGAACGTGTGCTATGGCTTAGAAAAATGTATATAGTCCTCAGTTCCAAATTTGATTATCTTCTGTCCTAGCTTTTGTTTTAGATTAGGTTGTGAGTCTGTTTTGCAATTTAGAACAACCTTTCTTCAGACATATTTTTACAGAAGAATTTTCTTTTGAATACAATCAGTCAGAATTTAGGGATGTAGAAGGCAGAATAGATAAGGATCACAGAATGTCCCCCTACCAAAACTTAAAAACATTGTGAAAAGTCTGGTCCTAAGTTCCCAACAGTAGTCAAGTAAGGAAAGCGGTATGCTTTTTATTAATAAACCTCAAAAAGTGTGGGCAAGAGAAAAAAAATGGAAGATTATGGTGCAGAGAAGTGTTACTTCTTACTGTGCTCCCAGTTTTCAAGAAACAGTGTGGAGAAAATAAGGTGAATGGGAAAAAAAGAAGGAAGAGAGGAGGGGAAGTAGGAAGGAAGGAGAAGGGAAGAGAGGGAAGAAGGAAGGAAAGAAGGGCGGAAAGGAAGGAAGGTAGAAAAAGAAAAGAAAAAACAATTTCCCCTAATATCCTATTTTGGAGAAAAGTGAACTGAGGGCAGTCTTTTTAGATAAAGTTAAGGAAAACCTTTCAAAGCAGAAATCTTATATATCCAGCAGTGATAAGAAGGGTACGAAGCCAACCTTGCCATTTTCCAGGGCACTGAGAGAAATGGATATTCTCATAACTAAATAGAATGACTATCATACTGGACATTTAATGGGATTTATCAGAAAATCCCAGAACCCAGATTCCTCAGTAAAAGGTACATTCAATCCCATCAAGTGCTGAGCATTCCCTTATGTGATGATCAATTTCATGTCAGTTTGGCTAACCCATAGTATCCAGATATTTGGTTAAACATTCTATGAAAGTATCTTCCTAGCCTGACTATAGCCTGCCAGCCTACCTGCAGATTTTGGACTTGCCACCTTCAACAGTTGTGTGAGCCAATTCCTTTAAATCTCTCTCTCCCCACCCCACTTTCTGTATATACACTCACACACATATCCTATTGTTCCGTTTCTCTGCAGAACTCCAATACAGCTCAGTAAGGTAAATCTTGTTTCTCCCTCTTGCAAATGCCAACAAAGATGTTTTTGGTTAGCACATGGCCTTCTACTAAGTTAATTAGGGATCCAAGTGCCTTCCATCTGTGGCTTTAACTAATTTTAAGACCTTGAAGTTCTCTTCTTAAAGTTCAGGTGAAGACCCCCAGTACCTTGCCAGCAGGCATGGAAAGAGTGAGGAAAGATGATCTGTGGGAGGCTTCTATGGGTTGACTTCGTGGGAGGTTTCTATGGGTTGGGCCCAGCACCAGCACACATCACTTTGCTCACAGTCCATTAGGCTGAACTTAAGGGTGGACTCACCCATCTGCCATGGAGCCTTCTGGGAAGGTACAATATATTGTGCATCTGTCTTCCAGGGGGGAATAGAATGCAGTTTTGAGAACTTGTAAGGGATCTCTGCCATCCTCTCTTACCTAATTCATATATATGCTCAGACTATCAAATGGGCAAATGCATGAAAACAATCCAATCTTCTCCAAATGTGTGCTATTATGATCATTATCTCAAATATTGAGGTTCTGCAAAAAAGACTGATTTTCAGTTCTGTGGTGAGTTCGGTATACTATCTGATATAAATAATCAAGAAATATATTCAACGTGGGGCATTGGAAAGGGCTACTTAAAATAATATTTATTGTTCTTACTGATGATAAAATAACAGGTGCATTGTAGAAAATATGAAAACTCGAGAAAAGCATGAAAAGCAAATCCCAGGCATTCCCAGTCTTTGTACACACAATCTGTACAATGAAAACTCATCGAGTTAGCCGCTTTCACCAAAACTGGCTTCAGCAGAACAGAGAATTAATTGGCTTGCGGAACCGAGCAGGCCAGGGATCCGTCTCGGGCTGTGTACAGTTGAAGCCAGGCGTTCCTGCCTGCAGCAGAACTCTGTGGGGTCCTCCCAGCTTGGCCCCCGCTTGGCAGGGACTCTGGCCCCAGGCAGCGCTCTCCTGAGAGCGGAAATGGCTGAAGCACTTCCGGTCTTGACCTTTACACTGTACTTACCAGAGGAAGGCAGGATAGCTTTTTCAGTTGCTTTCTCTGAAGAGCTGAAAAGCTTTTTTCCCTCCTTTCCATCCAAAAATCTTGTGTCTCATGGGTCTGAATTAAGTTGTGTGCCCATCCCTGATCCAAATATGGATGTTGGGTTTTGCTGACAAGCCTCAGCCGTAGCCGAGTGAGGGGGCAACTTCTCTCTGAGGACGTGGGCTGCGTGGGGGAGAGCATGGATACCTGAGGAAACTTGGAGAATTGTTATCAAAAAGGAAAGGGAGTGGATACTGGGTGTTCTAAAGCAGCGAACGCCTCCCCACGCTCATGAGCACACACACATTCTCACACCACGTAACAGAGTCAGCACCGCGCATACTCTTTTTTTTTCACAGCCTGTTTTTTTCTTCCATTTAAGGACACATCCTAACCAGGCACACACAACATGGAGGACCACCCATTGGAACACTTGAACGAGAGACAATGTAAGACTCTATATGAAGTTCAAATCCAGGCGAAATTAATCCGTGGTGGTAGTGGTTGGGTTAGTACTTGCCTTTGGGAGGTATTTTACCTGGGAGAGGCTACTAAGGGAGCTTTCTGGGACGCTGGAAATGTCCTATACTTCCAGCTGAGTGGTGGTTATACCGATGTACTTTTATGAGAAAAACAATTGTGCTGTGTACTTAGGATTCATAACCCTTTTCTGGTTCAAAATGATACTTTAATACAAAGTTAAAAAACTTAAGAATATTGAACTATAAACATGTAAATATGCAGTGCTAACAAAGAACTTAAGGAGATACAAATAAAAGTTTTGGTGAAGTTGAAAAAGCCCAAGTCATCTTCAGAAAACATACCTATAATGTCATAAAACTTTACTGAAATACACACACACACACACACAAATAATAGAATATCCGTGTTGTGGTTATCAGAATAGAGCTTAGTATAACTCAATGAGACATCTCATGAAGTAATGGACGTGAAGATGTGTTTTAAAACATCGTGGGCTATGTATTTATTAGTTTAAAAATGATTTGGGAGGTAGTAGGTCTGGGCAACAATCATCCGCTGCTGAAAACCTGACGTGGAAGCCTAACAGGAAACTTTATCATCCCTGTAAAGGCTCTGACAACAGCTGAACTCACCAACTGAGCACAAGAGAAAAGCAGTCATAATGAGCTTCCTGATGTGATGTGTGGAACATACATAGCACCTCCTATGAAGTATTCTTTTTTTCCTAAAGGTTTTATTTCTTTATTTGAGAGAAAGAGAAAACATGAGTGGGGGGAGGGGCAGAAGGAGAGGGAGAAGCTCCATTCCAGTCCCCTGAGATCAGGACCTGAGCCAAAGTCAGACCCTTAACCACTGAGCCACACAGGTGCCTCCTCCTATGAAGTATCCCTGTCACAAAATTGAACGTGAACCTGACCTAGCCTCTGGCTCTGACTGCTAGTTTTCAGTAATTACGAGGGATAAAGGGCCATGTTAACAACATGTGGGATGTAATTGGTTAAAATCAGGATGTGGGAAACTATAGGACAAGTGATCTTATTTTTAAACTAATAAATGGCAAGGAAGAAAAAAGAATGGAGATTGTGCTATCACAAAAGGCCTAAGGGGTAATTCAACTAAATGCTATCCATCAACCTCATTTAGATTCTGATTCAAAGTAAGCAAAACACATTTATGAGACAATCAAGGATATCAACTCTAATTAAATGTTAGATATCAAGAAACTATTATGACTTTTTAGGTGTGATGATGTTGTTGAAGTCATGTGTAAAAAAAAGAGTCAAAGCCTTATCTCTCTGACATACATATGTAAATACTTACGAATGAAATGAGATGAAAATCCAATGTGTGTTGGGAAGGGCACAGATGAAGCAAGTTTATCCATATGTTGGTATCTTCTGAAACTGGATAACAGGTGTTTGAGGGCTTATGTTGTTCACTAAAAAATTTTTAGTAAAAACATTAAAATCATTTGCATCAACTTTAATAATTGAGGCTGAAATTATTAGGGAAGAAGTTGGAAAGGGAAGGATTTTTGTTTCGCTCTTTATTTACTAAAACATGATAAATCCAGTGCTTATACTTTTATCTTCATAGACTATATTCATATACATTTATTATGCATTTATATACATATAATATACACCGATATCTTTTATGAGGTTAAGTATCCTTCAGATTATTCTTACCTTTAGAAAATTGGCACCATATAATTTATCAGAGAAAATAAAAATAGTACAAATAAAATTTTTTAAAAATACTGAATTTCTTTATAACACTCAGAGGGTTATTGTCTCTCTTTATTTTTATTTTTTTTAAAGATTTTATTTATTTATTTGACAGACAGAGATCACAAGTAGGCAGAGAGGCAGGCAGAGAGAAAGAGGAGAAAGCAGGCTCCCTGCGGAGCAGACAGCCAGATGTGGGGCTCCATCCCAGGACCTTGGGATCATGACCTGAGCCGAAGGCAGAGGCTTTAACCCACTGAGCCACCCAGGCGCCCCTATTTTTTATTTTTATAAGCTTCTCTAATACGTCAGACATTGATTTGGCAATTCCAAAGGTACATTCCAAAGGAAAAATTTCTTGTCTTAAATATCCAAAGAGAATTACGTGGCAATTTGTATGGTGGCTTCTTAGTACACGGATGCCAATCTGCTCAACAGCATTTCAGTAGGTACTGGTCTTAGATCTGAAAAATCAATCAGTATATCAACAAGGCAAGAAATTAGCTTGACGAGTCCCCACTGGTGGATGTCTTCTACACATCTTTGCTAGGCATTGGGCAGGGACTTGTTTGGGGCTGGACAGTGTTTGTCTGCTTATGAGATGTGCTAGGTCTGAGGTGTTGAAATTGTGCCTGTTCCCTAGAATGCCACTGCCACCATTGTCTTTCCAGCATCCATCCAGCAAAGGTCTATTACTGTAGTAACAGACTTAGGGGTTTCAGGGAGAATTGAGGAGAAATGTCCTTACTTGCCTTCTGTTCCCATCCAGCCATTGAGTCAAGGCTAGAAGCTTGGATCTTGTTGTGGAGAAGGCCCTAAGCAGGGCTAACTCTGATGGGTATAACAATAAGTAACATAAAACTGTTGCATGTTTCCTTTTGCTGAGAAATGAAATCTTTATATTAATAATAGTTCATTAAACTCAGGCAGGTGTAAATTTTAAAATTAGTCTATGAAGATAAAAGTATAAGCACTTTTGCTCTAGGGTGCATGATAGTCACATGGAAATTCATGTTTCAGACCAACTGGTCTATTTTTAGAAATAGTTCCTCAAAATTTACATTTATGGTTTAGTTTTCAGACCAGCCAAGTATTCAGGAGGAAAATATCATGAGCAGTATTTCCTTGCTTAATGGATAATTACAGATTGGGATTGTTAGTGAAACTGCATTATTAAATTTATTCTCAAATTACTCTTAAAATATGCAGGACCAGAGATCTAAAGATATAAATAGCTTTGGTTATAGGCCAAATTCTGCATAATTTTGTTATTTTGTAAGTTGGTATCTCGAAGGAGAAAAAAATCTTAAGTTCAATGGACAAGGCCAAAAGTAATCATACTGGTATTTTTTTTTTTTTATTTTATAAGCATGTAAGATCTTAAATGTTTACCCAAGCATTACTTTCTTCTACGAAGCCATTTTTGGAAGTTCACATATTTAATAATGTTTGCTCAAAATATGTCTTTTAAAATAGTCATTTTCAAGTCACACACAAAAATTAGTCTAATTCTATATTATTTTTGGACAAAACAGGATTAGTCAGCTCATTCAAGCTTCTTATTCACAAGATTCAGCACTGAATACATTTTAATTCCAAAAATGAAATCCTCTCTCTAAGAATAAAGATTTTCCATAGTTGAAAAATACTCACATGAATGTGCTACTGGCTTTCGAAGTCCAAATACTTGGTACAATGGCAGCAGTTTTGCTCTATAGTATCACCTTTGAAGGGGGCAGTGCATACTTGGATGGAAAACTTTTGGTGAGCTTGTTAAAATCCATCATGTAACTCTGAAGTGACATGGTCTTTGAATTTTATGTGAATTAATTTTTATGCCGAGTTTACCGATTTTTGTAGGCTATGTCATGCCTCTCTAAAATTCTACGTTTTAGATTTGAAAGGGTCAGCCCTGCACTCACCTTTGTTTTCCTTACATTAATCCTGTCTGCATTTTTGAAATAATTCCATGCAGTTAGAGACAGAGGTGATACTTATTTATATGTCTGAGGAAGGAGAGTGTAAAGTCAGAAGGCACAGCCAATATGAACAATTAAGCCCGTTACCCTGCACGTATAGGTACCAAGTGCCAATAAGACAAATGATATGAGAAATTTGGATGCTGTGGGGGCAATCACATCATTGCCAGGTAGGTTTGTTGGCTTCCTGGGAGTGAAAGAGAGGACATACACACCATTTTACTTAAGACTCTAGATTGCAAATGACAGAGAAATGAGTCCAGGCTGGAGTAAACCAAAAAGCTGTCTTACTGACTCATGTAACAAAACGGTCCAGGAACACAGTTTTTTAATCATGGTTCAAAGGAGGTGATCGTTAGTTTTGCTTTCCTTCTCAGAATTCATGTGAAGTAAAGACGAGAGTAGCAGTTCTCTCCCACAAGACTCAAAGTGCATGTGGATCTGGGAAGGATCCTTGCATCTGTCCCCAAAGTCACAGCAAAAGTTTTATTGGCTCTGATGGATCACGTGCCTATCCGTAATGTCTTTGAGAGGAATGAGATGTGTGAATTGGTTTAGCCAACTGGGACCTATTCTTGGAGTTGTGGTGGGGTCATTCCTGCCTAAATACATGGATTGTGAGTGGAGTTTGGGGGGTTTCTCAAGGCCAGTTTGGAGTATGGGTGCTGGCTGGCAAAAGCGACAGATGTTCCCCTGCATGCACTTTGGTGATCTGTCTTACCTGCAGGACAGTGAAAGAAAGGGCGGTGGGGAAAGGATAGCGAGAGAGAGGGAGGCATCTTGGCGTGAAATGGGAAAGTCTACTCCTTGGGGCGACCCGAATGGGGAGCTCCCAATCTTACCTTATGTTGATTCTTAATTGTATTTTCTAATGGAAATATTTTTTGCTTTATAACAAGGCTGTGCGGATTAATGCCAAATAAAAATAAGTAACATTTGCTGTAGGTAAGACTGGACAGCTGACAACTTCCGTATCCAGTCCCTTCTCTTCAGTTTCTTGGTACTGCACAGGATGGGTGACACTATTTTGAAGCCATGCATATGTGATATACTCTCTCAATGTATGAGCAGTCGTTTTGTATCCCACCTACTGTTTAACACGGAGCTTGGTACCCAATAGGATGGTAACTGTTGACCAATGTTTCAAAATGTGGGTTTAAAATTTTCTGATGCATAAGCAAAGTAAAATTACTCTGACTTCAGGCTGCTACTGAACAGCCTAAATAGAGCTTGTAAGGAATAAAGGAAAGAAGGTCTGTGAAGACATGGCCCTTTGTGGCTGAGTCAGTCATGAGAGAGGAGAAAGAAAACGAGTTATTGAGTAAAGCCCTATCCCTTGTAATCTTGACCTTGAAAGATCAGCACTTCCCTCTCCTTCACGTTGGTCTCCATAGGATAGTCAGGAGGAAGTGGGAGAGATGCAAGGATGTCCAATATCTGTAAGGAATTAACCAATAGAATATGAAATTGTGGCTATGGGAGAATTATATTTTGTTGGACTAAAAAATCCATTCTGTTAAAAATCCATTAGAATTTTCTGATCACCTTGTGATATCTGCACTCAGGTAAGCTACCTGTTACAGAAAATATTATAGTTTTCACCTTTTTATAGTTTTTTAAAAAGTTCCATGGTCTTAGAATTATTCTCAGGGTGCCCTTGCTGTGGTTGGGATGTGGCTTCTGTGACATGAAGCTCTCTCAGGACCTGCACACACATTCAATCCAAGAGGTGGTCTCCGAGAAGGGTGAAGTTTTCTTTCGGGGCTATAAACCAGTCAAGATTCACAAAAAGGAAGCTTTAAATTTCCACATTGGGAAGGGAGCTGTGAAAGCTGGCTTTTAGAGGGATGCAACTGTGATTTGGTATTCTGAATACATTCTCTGTTGTCCCCGCCCCTCCCTCCACTCCCTCATTCGGAGCACTTGCATTTAGAAACTGGTAGAACTGTTGTCTACATTAACATTGCCTCCTTTCTCCATTGATTTCTGCTGTGAATAGGCTTCCTTGAATTCATGGTCATCTGCATCTTTAGGGTTCCCCTAAGGGATATTGGATTTCCTGCTTGGAGGACTAATCAGAACCATTAATCAGCCATGAAAATAAACACTAGCCTATAAGCCAAAGGCTTGAAGGAAATCAGGGCTGGCTTATTGAAAATTAGGCAGAAGGTATAGAAGAAATATATTTATTTATGAATACTGTGTAGGTTTATAAGGGATTTAAAGTGACAAGAGAAAAAGATTTTTAATGCTTGTGTGCCCCAAGGAGGGGTTCAGTGCCTTCTTCCGGGATAAGTAGAGGCTGCCAGGAGGCCCTCACGGTCTCACAGTCTGAACAGTGCCACAGGGCACAGTGGACAGAGCTTAGACTCTGGCCTTTGGCGGCAAGGGTGAGAATCTGTGCCTGCCCTTGACTTGGTGACCTTCATTTCCACATCTGTAATTAAATGATATGCTGTATAATTCTAATCTCTACCATAGATTTCCTTAGAGAGTTGTTATAGAGATTAAATGATGGACTATAATGTCACAAAACAGGAACTCAAAGCTGCTCCTTGTTACTTTCTTTTGGGTTTTCACTGAAGCAGGTCTTGAGACACAACTTTGAGTGTAAGAAGGTGATATGGGAAGTGTAAGTGATACTGGTAGGGAAGTGGGGGGACTAAAACAGGGAAGGTGTGTAACTAAAAGAGTGAAAGCTAGCTGTCAAGCCAGATATCATTTTGAGCAACTGTGGCTCAATCCCACAGGGGATCTTTGGGAAACAGGACAAAGCACCCATTTCAGACTTACTACCTCCAAAGGCTGAGGGAGCTGCGGTATTGAGACAAGTCCTGAAAGTGATTGCTTAGGTATGCTGCCAATCAGTGTGGATACCTTGGCATTTTTGTACGCTTCTGGATTACTGATCATGGGTAGCATGGATTTAGTATTCCAGGAAAAAGGGTTCTCAGATGGGCTTTAGTATTCCAGGAAAAATGGTTCTCAGATGTACATCCCAACAGTTGGAAGGTAGCCAGAGCTCTGGGAGTGCTGAGTGATATGACCAGTTAACTGGGTTACTGACCTCATCTGTAACCGGGGTGAGTGTATTTATCCCGAAGAACTGAGTAAACAGGGGACCTCCCAAACCCCTTTTATTAGGAAGATACTTGAAATTGCACTCTGGCAAAATGTCACCAAAATGAGAAATCATGGGATACAGAAAATAGTAGGACCAAGCTAGGAAAGTAGTGAATGGGGGTACTTGGATGGGAGCAAGTTGGCATGCCATGGGAGTAACCAGTCTATGTTAAAAATGAAAGAGGGGGGCGCCTGGGTGGCTCAGTGGGTTAAAGCCTCTGCCTTCGGCTCAGGTCATGATCCCAGGGTCCTGGGATCGAGCCCCACATCGGGCTCTCTGCTCCGCTGAGAGCCTGCTTCCTCCTCTCTCTCTCTGTCTGCCTCTCTGCCTAGTTGTGATTTCTCTCTGTCAAATAAATAAAAAATGTTAAAAAAAAATTAAAAATGAAAGAGGAAGAGTTCTGGGGGGATGGTTTCTGGATAAAGGAAAAAGGGATAGAATACTGAATGAGATGGAGAATTATAAAAATGAAAACACTGATAGAGATTAATAGTTGCTGAAAAAGACAATCAGTGAGGAATTTCAGGAACGAAATAAGCTGTATGTGAAAGCAACTGTTATTATAGTTTGCTACTTGAACTTTGAATGATATTTTCATACTCAAATTTCCAACTTTCAAAATCAGGGGAGGCTCAGTTGGTTGAGCATCCAACTGTTGGTTTCATGATCTCAGGGTCATGAGATTGAGCCACTGGTTGGCCTGTGTTCAGCACAGAGTCTGCTTAAGACTCTCTCTCTCCTGGGGCACCTGGGTGGATCAGTGGGTTAAAGCCTCTGCCTTCGGCTCAGGTCATGATCCCAGGTTCCTGGGATCGAGCCCCGCATCGGGCTCTCTGCTCAGCAGGGAGCCTGCTTCCACTTGTCTCTCTCTGTGTGCCTCTCTGCCTACGTGTGATCTCTGTCAAATAAATAAACAAAATCTTTAAAAAAAAAAGACTCTCTCTCCCTCCCCCTTTGCCCCACCTTCCACTTGCTTTCTCTCTTTCTCTAAAATAAAGAAATAAATCTTTAAAAAAACACAACTTACAGACAATGCAATTACGATTTTGATAGACCTAATTATCATATCACAATGAAATGTAAGTGTTACCAGCAAAGGTAAAAGTTGGAGAGTGAAAGGAAGCTAAAGGGAAGTGTAAGAGTATTAATATTGTCCTCTTCCGAAGTGAGGAGTCAAAAGATATCTGTCGATGTTGGAACAAGAAAATAAAGATTGTAAATATTTCTCTCTCTCTCATCTCTTTCTCTTTCTCTGTCTCTATCCATCTCTAGATATATAATGGAGGCCAAAAGAATAAATTAAGTTCCAATGGAATTTTGCCAAGTAAATGACTTTTTGAAAATATTTTTATGATGTAGTTAATTATTATTCTGTTTGATAAAAAAGTATGAAATATATTCACAAAATTTTACTCCCATTAGAGTCCTAGAGGTGACCTAGTTCAGCTGTCTCACCTCATCATAATTGCAGTCAAGATCCAGAGAGTTGAACTAACCTGTCCGCATTTGCATAACCAACGGTGTTCCTGACCTTAGGGGGAAAGCTCTCAGGTTTTCACCATTGAGAATGATATTCACTGTTGGTTTTTCATAGATGGTTTTTACGATATTGAGGTATGTACCCTCTGTCCCTACACTGTGAAGAGTTTTAATCAAGAAGGGATGCTGTACTTTCTCAAATGCTTTTTCTGCATCTATTGAGAGTATCATATGGGTCTTGTTCTTTCTTTTATTAATATATTGCATCACATTGATTGATTTGCAGATGTTGAACCAACCTTGCAGCCCTGGAATAAATCCCACTTGGCTGTCGTGAATAATCCTTTTAATGTACTGTTGGATCCTATTGGCTAGTATATTGGTGAGAATTTTTGCATCCATGTTCATCAGGGATATTGGTTTGTAATACTCCTTTTTGATGGGCCTTTGTTTTTGGGATCAAGGTAATGCTGGCCTTTTATTTTATTTTTTTTTCTTTATTTATTTTATTTGTTTATTTATTTACAGCATAACAGTGTTCATTGTTTTGGCATTACATCCAGTGCTCCGTGCAGTATGTGCCCTCCCTATTACCCACCACCTGGTTCCTCAACCTCCCACCCCCCCCGCCCCTTCAAAACCCTCTGGTTGTTTTTCAGAGTCCATAGTCTCTCATGGTTCATCTCCCCTTCCAGTTTCCCTCAACTCCCTCTCCTCTCCATCTCCCCATGTCCTCCATGTTCTTTGTTATGCTCCACAAATAAGTGAGACCATATGATACTTGACTCTTTCTGCTTGACTTATTTCGCTCAGCATAATCTCTTCCAGTCCCGTCCATGTTGCTACAAAAGTTGGGTATTCATCCTTTCTGATGGAGGCATAATACTCCATTGTGTATATGTACCACATCTTCCTTATCCATTCATCCGTTGAAGGGCATCTTGGTTCTTTCCACACTTTGGCGACCGTAGCCATTGCTGCAATAAACATTGTGGTACAGATGGCCCTTCTTTTCACTACATCTGTATCTTTGGGGTAAATACCCAGCAGTGCAATTGCAGGGTCATAGGGAATTGCTGGCCTTTTAAATGAGTTTGGAAGTTTTCCTTCCATTTCTATTTTTTGGAAAAGTTTCAGAGGAATAGGTGTTAATTCTTTAAATGTTTGGTAGAATTCCTCTGGGAAGCCATCTGGCCCTGGGCGCTTGTTTGTTATGAGATTTTTGATGACTGCTTCAATTTCCTTGCTGGTTTTGGGTCTGTTCCGGTTTTCCATTTCTTCCTGGTTCAGTTTTGGTAGTTTATAAGTCTCTAGGAATGCATCCATTTCTTCCAGATTGTCTAATTTGTTGGTGTAAAGTTGCTAATAATATCTTCTTATAATTTTTTGTGTTTCTTTGGTATTGGTTGTGATCACTCCTCTTTCATTCATGATTTTATTTATTTGGGTCCTTTCTCTTTTTGATAAGTCTGGCCAGGGGGTTATCAAGCTTATTAATTCTTTTAAAGAACCAGCTCCTAGTTTCATTGATTTATTCTACTGTTCCTTTGGTTTCTACTTCATTGATTTCTGCTCTAATCTTTATTATTTTTCTTCTCCTGCTGGGTTTAGGCTTTATATGTTGTTCTTTCTCCAGCTTCTTTAGGTGTAGGGTTAGTTTGTGTATTTGAGACTTTTCTTGTTTCTTGAGAAAGACGTGTATTGTTATATACTTTTCCCTTAGGACTCTCTTTGCTGCATCCCAAAGATTTTGAGCAGTTGTCTTTCCATTTTCATTTATTTCCATGAATTTTTAAAAATTCTTTAATTTCCTGGCTGACCCACTCATTCTTTAGTAGGATGCTCCTTAACCTCCATGTATTTGAGTTCTTTCCAACTTTCAGGATTTTTCTCTTTGTCTCTGAGATTTGTAAGTTTTACTTTTAGATTTTGGGGTGTTTACTTATTTTTACTGATTTTGAGGGGGATTCTCTGTGCCTCCTGGATTTTGATGCCCGTTTCCTTCCCCCAATTAGGGAATTTCTCTGCTCCAATTTGCTCCAATATAGCTTCTGCCCTTCTCCCTCTTTCTTCTCCTGCTGGGATCCTAATTATTCTAATATTGTTTTGTCTTATGGTGTCAGTTATCTCTCAAATTCTCCCCCCTCATGAATAATAATGAAATGTGAATAAATGAAATAACCATTTCACAAATTATAGTAATTATCAATGAGCCACCCTGTGTGGATAGTGCCAGGCTGGGCTATCAGATGGTTTTTATGACCTGTAGCATTTTGTAGTTAATGATGGAAAGAGATTTATGAGCAATCATGTTCCCTCTTCCAGCACCAGACTTCATTAACTTTCTTTCCTTCTGACTCCCTGTGCACCTCTTGGCATCCCATACCTGCCCCCCAGAGCTCCAGCTAGGTGGCAACTTTCTCCTTCTGGTCCTAGCCCAGTGATGCAAATTCCTGATTTTTGGTGGGATCGGGCAGACAGAGAAGGGGAGGAGAAGGAAAAATAAAAAGAAAAAAAGAAAATAAAAAGTAGATTTTTAAAAAATCTCTCTTTTTCTCAGCTTCTTTATTCTCCATCATTTGATCTTCTACATCACTAATTCTCTCTTCTGCCTCATTTATCCAGCAGTTAGAGGCTCCATTTTTTATTGCACCTAATTAATAGCCTTTTTAATTCCAACTTGGTTAGATTTTAGTTTTCCAGAAAGGGATTCTCTAGTGTCTTCTATGCTTTTTTCAAGCCCAGCTAGTATCTTTATAATCATCATGCTGAACTAATGTTCATGTTGATTAGGTCCCTGGCAGTCCATACTTCTTGGTTTTTTTTCCCCCCCTGAGGTGATTTTTTCCATTTTGTCATTTTTTCCATAGAAGAGTAGATGAATGAAAAAACAAAACGTTAAAAGTGTAATAATGACCTCAGAAAAATATAAACTAAACGAATCAGAAGAGACATGAAACTAGAGAAAATAGAAAAAAAAAAGAAGAATATGAAGAATATGATAAGACGGATGAATAGAACAGAGCCACATACTAGATTTTAGGTATATTTTGGGTATATCTATATCTTTTAGAAGAAACTGCCTCCCAAAATTTTAAAGAAAGAAAAACTTTTATCTGTACAAAAATAAGGGTAAGTAAGATGAAGGAATGGAATATGACTGTAAAGATGAAAATTAAAAAAGATTTTAAAAAAGGAATTGATAAAATGTTGGCTGAAAAAGGAGAGAAAAAAATTTTTGAAAAATAGAAAAAGGACAAAAATAAAGAAAATAAAAAAAAATTAACTTTGAAAGACTAAGGAATCATGAGAAAAAAGCCGTGAATTCTAGGTGCTATATTCCCCTAGTGTTGGAGTTTGTAATTCTCATTGAGCAATAAACTTGGTCTTGGCTGGATGCTCTTGCTGGTCTTCTGAGGCAGGGGCCTGTTGCAGTGATTCTCAAATGTCTTTGCCAGAGGTAGAATTTCACAGCCCTTGCCAGGAGCCAGGGTAAGTAATCTGCTGGGGTTGCTCTCAGTAGCTTTTTTCCCTGAAAGCATTCCATACAGCTTTAGAAGATGAGAATGAAAATGGTGGCCTCCCAATCTCTGGCCCTGGAAGTGCTGAGAGCTTGGGGCCCCTCTTGTCAGTGAGCCCTTAAAAAAAGCAGGCAATCACTTCTCTCTCCCTGGTCTCTGGCAGAGTGTTTCTGTCTTTGACATATGACCCTGTTTGGAGTGTCCAAACCCAGTAGATTCCTGCAGTGCAAACCCTTGGCACTCCTCCCAGGAGAGGAAGGGGAGTCTCCCCAGATCTGCCACTTATTGCGTCCCTGTTTGAAGAGTAGTGGCTCAAACATTCCACAGATCATGGTTTATGGCAACCCTGAGCTGAGAGCCTATTCCTCGGCTCCCTCTTTGCAGCTGGTTTCCCCACTCCAGTACTTGGGAGTTCAGCCACACCCAGGTACCCCTGGTCTTTCTGTGACCCCATGGGTCTGGAGACCACACTGTCCCATTGAGGATTCCACCTCCCACTTAGGCACTGGAGTGATGTCTCTCAGCAGAGAAGACTTCTAAAAGTTCCAATTTTGTGCTCCACTACTCTTTCACTGGCTGGGAGCCTGCTGACTGAGACTCCCTCCTCTCACAATCTGTCTTCCCAAATATCACCTCACATTTACATCTCCACATGTCCTACCTTCCAGAAAGTGGTTACTTTGCTGTTCATAGAGTTCCTGCTATTATTTTCTTTGATCTCTTGTTGAGTTTGTACATATTCCTGTTTGAGAACTATCTAGCTGAATTCCTGGGATCAGATGAAATTTAGGTCTTTCACTCCTCTGCCATCTTGCTCAACCTCTCCTCTAATTTAATAATATTCCTGTGTATTTTTACTTAAAAATAATTTTCTTTAATATGTGTGTTGATAATGTCACTTTATTGTCTAATAATACATTGATAATTTTCATAACATTGATAACTAAAAACACCTGAAGAAAAATACAGATGACTTTTAATTTATCACTGTTAATAAGAAGTAATACATTTGTTCTTCAATACTTTTAAAAGGTACAGAAAAATAGTAGTAGTAGAATATTTATAGTTCTATGACCTTAATTTATGTGTACCATATTTTTTGTACATGTTACTAGGATTTCTAAGTTTTACAATTTTTCATTTTCTTCCACAGTATTTGTTTAAATATTGAATTTCCTAAATATTAATGTCTTGCTCTTGGTGTTGTACCTTATTCCAGGCAAGAATTGTCCTGGAATTGTCAAACTGGATGTAGATTTCATTGGATCATTCTCTTTTCCTTGAGAAGACCCTGGAGGTCACATGGGAAGAACAATCACTGGAAGACATAAGGGCAAGAACTTGCCAACAAACCAGATTTGTTTACTTCTGGGAATTTTGGTGTCATGTATCCTTGAATACTTTGCATTACTTTTAAGAATAATGCATAACCAATATGCCTGTTTGTGTCTGATCAAGTGAATAAAAGCACATCACAGAGCTACTTTTCATGAGTAATTGACTGAGTCTCTGATATGAATGTTTCTACCCGGCTTACATTATGTTTGTGAGGGCATGTGTACACACACACCTCTTCCTTTCTCCAGTGTCTGCAGTGCTCTCCCCCTGATGATAAACTCTGTCACTGACTTGCTGGTTTGTCCACCATCTCTCCTATGATGCAGTCTCATGGAAAACCAACATCATGTCTCACATTATCCATCTCAGCTTTCTGGATAATTTTAAGGATTATAGGGGTCAACATACCTCTTTGAATGAATAAATATATTTCTCTTAGCCCGTGCACTGTGATTTACACCTCTCTATCAACCCAACACAATATATTCTATTTTATTTTTTCCAATTTGTTTATAAACAAAATGCTTCTTCATTCCCAGGGCTTAATTTTTAACATGCTTTCCTATGTTGCTTCTCCCTGTCCCCAACCCAGAAGGCTCACCCAGTGGCCACTTCACATGCATTTATACTCGTTCTCCAAGACTCCCTTGTCTGTCTCAGTTTTCTCTTTTATTTCTTGGCAATTTCCTGTGCCTGCTGTCGATTATACTAGTGCCCATTTATTCCAGTTCTTGGGGTTGGTATTGGTGGCCTTGATCTTCACGGGCATTTCATGTGACATCATTTCTGTGTTACTTTACATTTGAAGTTCATGACCTTTTGCTCTACTTCTGTTGTTGACTGCTCTTGTCCTGAGGAGCCTTACTCCAGCCATAGATTTGTCCACCCTTGCTACCTATCCCCCACCCCACATATTTTCTGTTGCTGTCTTTGTCTTCATCTTTAGTTTTGTCCCTAGCTATGTCTCTGCTCTTATTTATCCCCCCCTTGTATTCTTCTGCCTCATAGTTGTTTCTCTACATGATGTTGCACTGTCCTTTGTCACCTTACATTGGTTACTTAGCTGCATATCCTACCTGGATCTCCAGATTGCAAGGCAGTTCCACCTCTGCTAAGACAACTTCAGCTTGGAAGGCTGAATCTAAGTCTAGAAATCCAACTTTTTAGTTTCATTCCTGAACTTAATTTCCATTTTAAGTTCTTATTTCCCAGGTGGTAGAGCCTAATCTTGGTCAGTTCAAGTTTCCACCTTTCCCCCTGTTGTACCTAAGTTCTGGGTTGGGGGAGGGCACACTCATGCAGCGTGATGGGGAGGGTCTGGTCTTTGTTAACTGTTCATGTTGCATAGACTGGGTGTTCTTGCTCCTGTTTGACTCAGTAACCAGTCCAAGTTGCTGCTGTGCCATCTTTTGCTCCCAGGGACAAGTTCTTTCTGTCCATAAGGTATCCTGTTTCACCTGGCACTGTAGAATACTCCATGAGGCTATTTAAACCTCTTTCTACTTAAACACAACCCACAGTCAATTCTTCCTCATGGTCTTCCCATGCAACTCAGAGTTTTATCCTGAAAAGGCCATAGGTTCCTCTCCTTTCAGATTTCTCAGACTCGTCTGGAAATTCCACCATCCCTACCCATCTCTCCCTACCCAGTTTCCCCTCAACAACCCATTCTCTGTATAGGAATCTTTTCTCTAGCCCCAGGGTGGGATAGTCTAGTTCTTTCTCTTCATGTCTTCTCTCCCGATTTGTATTTATATCCTGAGTTCCACCAGAATCCAGGCTTTTTTTTTTTAAATTATTTATTTATTTGACACAGAGAGATCACAAGTAGTCAGAGAGGCAGGCAGAGAGAGAGGGGGAAGCAGGTTCTCCGCTGAGCAGAGAGCCTGATGCGGGGCTGGATTCCAGGACACTGGGAGCCGAAGGCAGAGGCTTTAACCCACTGAGTCACCCAGGCACCCCGAGAATCCACGCTTTTGAAACACAAAGCCCTTTTCTCTGCCTTCCCTGATATAATGAACATAGGAAGTTGTGTATGTTGACTGAGGGTAACACAGGAGAGGGGGAAAATTCTAGAAAGAAAAAAAAATTAGTTAATATGTAAAAAGTTTTGCTCCTCATTCTGGCTTTTATCTCTTTGATCACATCCACCTATCTTACTCTTCTTTCCCTTCCAACACCTTTGCTCTTTGTCCTTAGCCTCCAGGGGGAACTACAGCCACTCATCCCTGCAACTCATCCCTGCAACTGCACTGAGAACCTCAGTCCCCCAAGGCTACACTAAATTCCCGGAGCCTTCCAGTCTTCCAGGAGTCAGTTGCCTCAATGCTGTGTTAAGACTTTGAGATTAGAATCACAATACCTGCTCCAGTCTTGGCTTCAACCCTCACTGACTCTGAGATACTGTGATAGTGGGCTCGCCCCATGTTCTCTTTTATTATATAAATTTCTGATTTGTAAAATAGCAATAATAGTATCTCTTTCATAACTTTACTCTGGGAATTTATTATTAAAATGTATGCAAAGTGCTTTCTAAATGGAAATATTTACATGAATTTTTATTCTTTTTCCATCTTCTTGGCCTTTTGCAATTTCCTGACACCCCACTCCTGACTGAATCTTAGGCTACAAAACAATTTTAAAAAGTCACACAGGGGTGCCTGGGTGGCTCAGTGGTTTAAGCCTCTGCCTTCGGCTCAGGTCATGATCTCAGGGTCCTGGGATAGAGCCCTGCATCGGGCTCTCTGCTCAGCGGGGAGCCTGCTTCCTCCCTCTCTCTCTGCCTGCCTCTCTGCCTACTTGTGACCTCTCTGTCAAATAAATAAATAAAATATTAAAAAAAAAATAAAAAAGTCACACATTTTGAACAAATGTGTGATATCATCCATTTTCTTAATTTTCCTCCTTTTCTTTTCTTTTTTTTAAGAATTTATTTATTCATTTGAGATAGAGAGCGAGTGAGCATGAGCAGAAGGGAAAGGCAGAAGGAGAGGGAGAAACAGACTCCCCACTGAACCAGGAACCTGACAATGGGCTCCACCCCAGGACCCTGAGATCATGACCTGAGTGGAAGGCAGACGCTTAACCATCTGAGCCACTCAGGAGCCTGTTTTCCTCTTTATTTGAATTATCCTGTCCCCTTTCTTTCTAATTCTAATAGTACTCTTTCATCTTGTTCTTGTCTTTTCTCCAGTAGAGAAAATTCTTGGATTTACATCTTCAAGGTTAAGTCTTTCTCTTGAACCCTGATCTATGGTTCCAACTTTCTACTGAGCATCTTGAATGCTCAATCCCAGACCAATGTCATGACCTTTCCCAGCTCAACTTCCAACCCAGTTAACTCTCCATTGAACTGGACCATCATGGTATCCATGTCACAGACTTGTTTGGTTAGATGGAAATTAGATGGTCACTTTAAACTACTCAACACAGTGCCCAACATATTGTATGTGCTCAGTAAATGTTTGCTAGTCCTGTTATTATGGAAATGAGTTGAGGGGCTTCTAAACACCTAGATTTGTGAGGTTAAATTTTTTTCCTTTTAATGTGTCTTTCATGATGCTTTTTCAAGAGCAACTGTTAATAAAAACAGTTATTATTATTTAAAATGGAATGTTGAGGGAAAAAAAGAAAATGTTTAGGCTAAAGCACAAACTATAACAAGTATACAGTATTTTTCTAGAGGTCACTGGAAAATTTTCAGATCTTTGCATTAAGCAAGGCAGATTCTGTTGACTGAGCACACTAGATGAAAGGTAAAAAATCAGCCAGTCAGGACATTCATGAATATCTGAAAGTGTAGAAAGAAGGGATTTTCTTAGGCTGCATCAGTGATTAACTGACAATTTAAACTAACTGACATTCTGGGATTAAATGATGGTAGAATATATATAGAAAAATACTAAAAAATTGTTTGAAATATTTTAGAAATAAGAAATACTTCAAAATTTTTTCAGTTTTTCTAGATAAGTATTGGTTTGCAAAAGATTAACATCTATTTAGTTTTCTGTTCTAAATAACAAGTAATGAATGAATGAATGAATGAATGCAGGAATGTATGAATAGATAAATAAAGTTGGAAGTTTAAAGGCCAATGGTATTGAATTCTGTCAGCATAATTGTAACTACTTACTTATTCTAGCCTTGCTTGGTGGTGCAATACAGATATAATTTGGTAAAAAAAAAAAAAAATCCAAAACCACCCTCTACAGTCAATAAACAGCAGATTGAATCTAGCATAGGGTAAAATTACCAACATTAATTTGAATTTTTAAAGTAAAAATTAGACAGAGGGAAAGCTAGGGTGTTCTTCGAATCTTTCATTTGAGATTTGAATCTTGATCTTAAGTTTGCAGAGTGCAGAGAGCATTCTCCAACGCTACTGTCAAGGTCCCTCTTTTCAGTCAATTTTATTTATGTAGAATCTTTCATCAAAAGATCACAAAGAGCTGTCTAACCAGCTATAAAGAAACATAAATCAAAAAGAAAATGAAATGCTCAAACAATAAAATTATACATTAGAGGCCCATTTAAAGCAGAGCATTTTAAGATGAGAGAAAAGTCTTGGCTGGAGTATACAGAACATAAGTTATAATGGGAAGCTATTTCATAATTTGGTGAAAAATGAAAAAGGTCCACTTCTAATAGTGGAGAGCCTATTATTAGGAATGATCACTTGCATACCAGTGCTTTAATGAAGGGGGTGAAGAGCATAATAACTTGAAGTGGAATTGACAAAGTATGGAAGCACTCTTCTTGCTGCTCCAGGGAGGAAAAAAATTTTTTTTTATTCCATAAATGGGCATTGTGCCCAAGTATCATGCTCTTTAGCATGCCTATTGCTGATTGCTATTGTGCCTTTCTCAGAAGGCTCTATGCTAAAGTCCCACAGTACATATATAATACACATATCATATTTATGATATATATCCACCACAGGGGTCTCAAGGAAGCCAAGGTGATCCTTCAATCTCTACTGTCATCTTTACTTGCTTCTTCAGCACAGATTAATTCAGAGTCCCCCAAGTCCCAGGATTTCCAATTTATGGTAGGAAAATATTCATTTTAATGTCCCCAAGCATAGGGAAAATATAAGAAGGTTGTAATACTATTGCTTTAACAAAAACCAGCAGAAGTCCTTTTAAGCTTGCTTATATAGAGAAATTAAAGAATCCAGAGACGTCAGTCTTTTGTTTTATTGGCATTAAAATAAATATCAAGAAAATGTTCTTTGGCGTAAAGTTTATAACATTCAGATTAAAGCCTACATTCTGAATTTTAGAATTTCAAATATCTCTAAGTTTCCAGTCTCCTTTTGTTCAAACCTGACTCTTCAGATAATTTATCTTATGGCTTGAGGATTACGCCTGACAACTTGTAGTAAGAAAATTTACACAAAGTGTGATATTTACACCTTTGTTAACATTAAATTTCATGTTCAAAGTAATGTACACTCTGCATCCAATATATAGTGAGTGTAAATGATAGTGAAAGTGGATATAAAATTTTATCTTTTATGCATTTATGATCTCAGGAATATGCGGTTTACTGTTTGTGTGCTTCCCAGAAATTAAGAATTGGCAAGTAATGGACTAATACACATGCAAAGGAAAAAGAAAAAGGCAGAGGAAAAAGGAAGCAACATGAGGATAGGATCAGCTCTACCATGGTCTTTCTCAATTAGCGATATTTAGAGTAAGACCCAGAAGAAGAAAAAGAAAAAAAAAAAAGCACTCTCAGAAGTAAGAACTGAATGTACAAAGGGAGGGAAAAGATTCAAACATTTGAGGAACTGAAAAAAAAAGTCCAGTGAACCTGAATGCAGTCAATGCTGGGAAAAACTGGGTAAAAATGAAGACTCACAGGCCAGGTATCAGTCAGATCCTTGGCTGCGAACAATGGAAGGCAGCCTTAGCTATCCTAAACAGAAAGGGATGGATTATAATACAGTGGATAGCATCCTTGATGGATGGAAAATATGGACAAAGGGTCTTGAAGAATGAGCAGGACCTAAGGAAGGGTAAGGGGAGTATCTCTCTCTTTAGGTGCCTCTGTTAAATAGTTTAATAAATAAATAGTTTAATGCCTCCATTAAATAGTTTAAATAGCCTCCATTAAATAGTTCATGCTGCTAAGTGACCTCAACAAGGAAGAATTTCTCACCTATCTCTTTAGGTTTTCGACCTTCTCTCAGGACTCAGAATCCCAGCTGACGGGGTCCAACTGTTCAAACATAGAAATAGCTTTGTGCCTTAGTGGGCCAGGCACACAAGTGTTATGCTTGGACCTTTGGCTTCAGGAAGACTCACAAAATGGGATCTCTCTCCACATCTGTAGGGAATTCAGTTTCTGAGCAGTCAGAGGGTCACCAACGCACACGAAGAAATTTAGGTTTTATGTAGATTCTATTTAGGCCAATAACAGTTTTTGGTGGGGAGGTGGTATAGTTCTGTCTTACATAAAGATCACTCCAGGGGCTGCCCTTGAACATGTCTTGGGATAAATGAAGTAACACTATAATCTTTGACATAAGTAAGAAAGATATCAACCCCAGATAGTTGAAATATAATGTCTGTAACAGGATAATCCCTTCTTTCATATAGTGACTAGAATTGAAAACCTGATCAAGTAAGGTAAGAGTGCTTTGAATATTTTTTCTCTTACATTTTAATGGCCTCTATCTTCTCATCCTTTAAAGTCAGGAATTGAGGAGGGTTTATTCCGACCTCCACTTTGACTCTAAAGAACTAAAGCAGGAGATCAAAGAACAAAAGAGGGACTATAGAAAGCACTGGAACCTACACCAAAAACTTGGTTAGGTTTCAGTAAAACTCAGAAATGAAAGTGGACAGAATTTTTTTTTTTTAAACAAAGAATACAGGGGTGCCTGGGTGGCTCAGTGTGTTAAGCCTCTGCCTTGGGCTCTAGTCATGATCTCAGGGTCCTGGGATGGAACCCCCCTCAGGCTCTCTGCTCAGCAGGGAGCCTGCTTCTCCCTCTCTGCCTGCTGCTCTGCCTACTTGTGATCTCTCTCTCTGTCAAATAAATAAATAAAATCTTTAAAAAAAAACCCCAAAACAAAGAATACAAAGCTACAAACAAAACATTTGGCCCTGTGAGTGGGGATATGTTAAAAATTGCTGCTCTTTTCCTTGTGTCTTATTTGAATGCAATTTTGGAAAAGTAGAAATAATTTAAAATATCAGTTTTTTTCATCATAGATTTTCAAATCGCCAGCAGACATGTTACAAATTCTTAGTGGATTTGTAAAAAACCAGGAAAATTCCATTTGACAAAAGGGTGAAACTTGCTGCCCATTCGTTTCTCAAAGTGAGCAATTAGGATCACCGGAAGGAAAACAGCCCTGTGTCATAGTAATCAACTGCAAGTACCTAATATATATATAGAGAGAGTACCTAATATATTTTAACCTACATTCATAATCTAATGAATTTGCTAAATGATTAATAATAATTCGTAACAATTTTTTCGTAAGAAGAAAATGAAAGCTTTCCTGAATTTATGCTTGAGATAAAAATAAATGGGAGGCATTTCATAGGATCAGCTCTTGCTAGAATGGCAAATTAAATTACAGTGTCACGTGCAGCTCATTTCAGTAGACATGCGTGCGGGTACGTGCATGCACAAACACGCATGTGCACATATACACATGGGCAAGCACACACACCTGATTCATACAACAGGTTAGAGGCACTTATTTGATCAATTTGTCAGTTGCCCTTTGTACTACAGTTTTTAGAGCCCATTTGATTTCCATAGGTGAGGAAATTAAGAGTTTAGAAGTTAAGAAGATTTACAAGGTCACAGAGTTAGTATGTATGAAGAACTGAGATTCAAAACTAGTTCAGACTAACTTCCCTATTCATATTCTCTGTGCTATACTGTGCATCCTCCCAGAATTGAAGAGAATCAGCAGTTGTAATTTAAGGCTCGAATGGGTGTTTGGATTAGATAGAGCCATACAAAATTCTAACATTAGATTTTTTTTGACCTACAAAAATGGCAGTATTCATATTTTTATTGAAATTACAAAAAGCGGGGCGCCTGGGTGGCTCAGTGGGTTAAGCCGCTGCCTTTGGCTCAGGTCATGATCTCAGGGTCCTGGGATCGAGTCCCGCATCGGGCTCTCTGCTCAGCAGGGGCCTGCTTCCATCTCTCTCTCTGCCTGCCTCTCTATCTGCTTGTGATCTCTCTCTGTCAAATAAATAAATAAATAATCTTTGAAAAAAAAAAAGAAATTACAAAAAGCTGCAATGATGGTAAATACTCCATTGCAAATATTGGTGAAATTAATTTTGGCTTCAATCATTATCTGGTGATAACGTGACTTAAATGTAAATAACATAGTTGCAAATTTTTAAATGTTAGGGTGGCATTGTACAAACAAGAATGTAAAAAATGACATAAAGTCAAAGAAAAACCAGAATCAAAACACCAAAAGAGATAGATTAAAGCAGATAAATTAAGTCTCGCTGATTTACCCGTGGTAACAAGGCATTATTGAGCATTAAGTGTACTTGTATGAAATTGGTAACTACATTTCATTCAGACATAAAATATCAAACCCATTAAGTTATTAAAATGATTATTTTAAACACATTTCTCTGGAATTACAAAGGTTGAAAACAAAAATATTAGTTAAATTTTTAAGGTGCAACTGATTAAAAATTCTAATGTAAAAGTACTGGATGATTAAACTGGTGAAGTATATTCACTTTTCTGATCAGTTTCCTTAATCCAGTGGCTTTGAATAAATCATTCATCACAACAAGCATGCACTGTATAAAAACTGATGGACAACTCAAATTTTGAAATGCATATTTTATACCTATGAAAATCTTTGAGCTAATAAACTGTATAAGTTATTGGTATCACACTGAAAATTAATGTAATAGAGGAGAAATAGTTTGAATGGTGTGTGAACTAACTCCCCAGTTTACTTGAAGGCCTATTGCTTTGATTGTAAATCTCAGTAACTCTAATTGGGAAATATTGATACATATTTGATTGGGACATCAATTTTTGAAGAGCTCAGAGAAGATTATTATACTAATCATTTAGAGAATTAATTTATCAAAATCTTATTCAATACCTACTATGTGTCATCAGGGATTCAGAGATTAATAAAGCATTTCAAGCAAGTTTCAAGCTTGCTTGAAATTCAAGCACATTGGACAAAATGTGAATTCCTTTGTCCTTTAAGGGACACTTGGTTTATACCTTAGTGAGGAAGAGAGCAAAACCATTACAGGCATTTTCTTGACACTTAGTAAGAGCTCAGGAAATGATAGCTCTTTCTGTAATTATAGTGATCAGTTATTACACACACACACACACATGCGCGCGCGTGCGTCATCATTTATAAAAGAAAATCTTTTTGGTGTTTGGTTTCCAGCAAGAGTCTCAACATCACCCCTCCCAAATGAAGTCCCACTGTGACCAGGAAAAACTAACACTGAGAGGGGCCTTATAATAGAAATAGTTCCCTAGATTTCTGGTTTTTTTCTATGATCAAAACTTGTGAAAACATTATTTAAATTGTGAAGTGTTTTGTAAAACAAAGCATTATGATTGTTGTTCTCAGCAAAAGATGTCTTTGTTGCATATAGTGAGCTTGAGGCAGAAGTACTACATTAATTACCTGTTTTGCAGTGGGATGACTTGATGGAGGGCTCATTGAAGGAGACCTGAAAGAAGTCAGAGTTTGACTTTGAACCAGTGCTGGAGTGACTCTGGCTGTCTGGTAAAATTCTTCCATCTGTTATACAAGACCTAGTCTTAACATTGTTGTCTTCAAACTCACAGCTATGGATGCAATTTGTGCATATACTTAAAAAAAAAAAAAAAATTGCCATGTGGGTAGTTAGGGAGTCGTTGCCTGAATTTGCTCCTCCACTAATGACTTTGAGAATCACACAGGGCTGAGGACTTGGAGCACACAGCCTTCACCGTGAGCACACGGGTGCCAGGGAGTTCACAGACTCCAAAGATTAGGAGAATCAGACCTCCAAGTGTAGTAGGTGAGCACTGAGTGTTCCCATGGGAATCCCAACAGGGCTCAGGGTGAGTTCTATTATGAGAAGGGAAAAGTGTACCCTCAGTGAGTATCCTTTTGTCAGACACGGTCCATGATTCCCAGTTCAGGAACCACTGTTGAAAATGTTCAGGCCAGTGCTTAAGAAATTCTGGCATCCTCTGTTCTGTCTTCTAGTATGATCCTCTGCCCTGTGAAAGATTTCTCAGAAACCTGGGTCAGAAGTTAATGGCCTTAATGTGGTGGAAAATTGGGTGAGTCTATCCTCGCTTTCTTGGTTTCAACTTTAGTGGAATAAGATTTCTTTTTTTCTTTCTTTCTTTTTTTTTTTTTTTTTGATCATAGTCTCTGTCGAAAATTTTGAGAGAGTGCTTTCTTGCTTTGTCACATCGTGGCACATAGCATAATGATAATATTTGTATTTGACTTTGGGGAGAAGTTATTAGGGCTGCTCATGGCAGGAGGTGACTGAAGGCCTTGCCCACTCTCTCTGAGGACTGAGAGTGCGTATTTTCAGTATATCCATTTATAGCTCAGAGGTTGGCAATTTCTATTTCATTTTTAGGGTAGTTATGTCTATTACATAGTGAGCAAATGGGGTATCCTACCTTATAATCATGATGGAAAATTCTTACTGTGTGCCAAACCTCCATGTGCTCTATGTGTACTAATTCATTTAAAGCTTACACAACCCATGAGGTAGATATTATTGTTATTCCCATAATATGGGAGCAAACTGAGACCTATGAAAACTGGCGATTGGCTAAAGGTCACATAGACTTATCAGAGTAATTAACAGAGACAATATTTAGACCTATGCAGTCTGGTTTCAGAACACTACCTTATATTGCCTGAAGGAAGCAGTGGCAAGAAGGGTGGACTAAGTCAATAATCCATGTAATATCAGCCCCAAGACTTTTGGGTCCCCAATCCTTTGAGAAGATTCTAGGTAGCAGAAAATTCCCACCAAAACAGGCATTGGACCAAGGCCAGGATTAGGATCTGGAGAAGGCAAATTCTTTTTTTTTTTTTAATTAAATTTTTTATTTTTTTAAAATTTCTTTTCAGTGTAACAGAATTCATTGTTTATGCACCACACCCAGTGCTCCATGCAATATGTACCCATCATGATACCCACCACCAAGCTCACCCAACCTCCCACCCCCTGCTACTTCAAAACCCTCAGATTGTTTTTCAGAGTCCATAGTCTCTCATGGTTCATCTCCCCCTCCAATTTCCCCCAACTCCCTTCTCCTCTCCATCTCCCCATGTCCTCCGTGTTATTTGTTATGCTCCACAAATAAGTGAAACCATATGATACTTGACTCTTTCTGCTTGACTAATTTCACTCAGCATAATCTCTTCCAGTCCTGTCCATGTTGATAAAAAAGTCGGGTATTCACCCTTTCTGATGGAGGCATAATACTCCATAGTGTATATGGACCACATCTTCCTCATCCATTCGTCTGTTGAAGGACATCTTAGTTCTTTCCACAGTGTGGTGACCGTGGCCATTGCTGCTATGACCATTGGGGTACAGATGGCCCTTCTTTTCACTACATCTGTATCTTTGGGGTAAATACCCAGCAGTGCAATTGCAGGGTCATAGGGAAGCTCTATTTTTAATTTCTTCAGGAATCTCCACATTGTTCTCCAAATTGGCTGCACCAACTTGCATTCCCACCAACAGTGTAAGAGGGTTCCTCTTTCTCCACATCCTCTCCAACACCTGTTGTTTCCTGTCTTGCTAATTTTGGCCATTCTAACTGGTGTAAGGTGGTATCTCAATGTGGTTTTAATTTGAATCTCCCTGAAGGCTAGTGATGAACATTTTTTCATGTGTCTGATAGCCATTTGTATGTGGAGAAGACAAATTCTTATAACACAAAACCATGACTGACTTTGGGTGGTAGGAATATGGAAACTGAATCCTTCAATTTTTGAGCATAAAATGAGTAACCTTCAATTAGTAAAGATATTTTTTAAATCTCTACATAGGAAGGGCATCCTTAGGTAATTAGGAGCTCTAGACCTAGAGGGAGACCAGGTAAGGGGTCCTTGACCCCCGAGAGATGGCTCTATTCCTGGCCTTGCAAAACAGATGCTGCTTAAATTCCACTTGACAAGCCAATGGAGAGCTGGAGAGTGAGCGGCAGGAATCCTCAGTGAGAGGCAGGGCTGGGAGTTGGGAGGTGTGGTAATTAGGTGGAGTCCTGGGGGCACTTCCCAGTATTGTCTGCAGCTACAACTCAGCCTCAGAGGACCAGGCCAGACTTGGTTTAGTGACCCCTGTTTTTGTACAGCTCCCTATGACAGAAACAGTCAACCTGGAAATCCCAGGCTCTCTCTCCCTCCCTGCTCTCCAACCCCGAAATCATCCAGCTGGAAGACTTCATTGCTTCATGCTGATAAGGATAAGGAAATGAGAAGAAAGACAGCTTATGGCTGATAGGAGATAATATCAATAGTTGATAACTCAAAGTGAGTTAATTAGTGTGTAAATTACTTCAGTCTTAAATTAGCCCTGAGGTTTGTTCAGGAACAATTTCCCTTGAGGGTCATGAGGTGGTTGTGGGAGAAAGTAAACTAATATATGATCAGCGAAGGTTTCTTCTTCCTGGGCACACAACCAGACTACAGCCCCACTTCCATTCCATGAGACCATGTGACTTGAGTGCTGCCAATGGGATGGACAGGGAGAAAGGTACGTCCTTTCCAGGCCAGGCCCCTCGCCACTGCCCTCACAACCCTCCTTGCACCCTACTTTCTTTTTTTCCTGATCTGCTGGCCAGGGAGGAGCCACCCACCAGGTTGGGTCACCACAATGGTACTTCATGAAGGTGAGAAATGAATTTCTAGTTTGTTAAACCAGTAAGGCTATAGTGCTTCTATGGGCCAACTAGGCTTTACTTATATTAACTCAATTAATCCAAATAAAAAATATATAAGGCAAGTATTTTTATGATCTCTGCACAGTCAATGTTGACTTGCCCAAGATCACACAACCTGTAGAATACACAGTATCTGAACCTGGACAGTGTGGCTCCAGAGACTGTACTATGGTTTAGCATCTAAAAAGTTCCCTCTGATGAAGTAAGTTTCTTTTAGAAGACAAAATAAGTTCCTTTTTTAAAAAATTTTTATTTATTTATTTGACAGACAGAGATCACAAGTAAGGCAGAGAGGCAGGCAGAGAGAGAGGAGGAAGCAGGCTCCCCGCTGAGCAGAGAGCCCGATGCAAGGCTCCATCCCAGGATCCTGGGATCATGACCTGAGCTGAAGGCAGAGGCTTTAACCCACTGAGCCACCCAGGCACCCCCAAATAAGTTCCTTTTAATTAAGAGAACATAGTATGATTTTGGCCCATGCATGAGTTTCCTGAATTCGACGGTCTCTGAACCATGAACCCAGATGAGAGAGTAGAGGAACTGGCCCAGGGGAGGGAAGAGGAGGGTCACAGTTTGGTGATAAGA
The DNA here is from genome assembly GCF_922984935.1 of Meles meles. NCBI lineage: Eukaryota > Metazoa > Chordata > Mammalia > Carnivora > Mustelidae > Meles > Meles meles. Next base: position 33,113,123 of record NC_060070.1, read on the forward strand.
GAAAATGAATTAAGGTCCGAGCTTCTGGAGCTTTGAAAGAACCAGAAGTAGGGTCCAGAGGGGTGGGATGAGCAGCATGCAGTGGCCCTAGATTGATCCCTTGGAAAGCCTCCCCTGCAGAGAAGAGCCAGGTGCAGAGGGGAGGGAGAGCAAGGGCTGGCACTCATTGCATCCGGCTGCCCTGCGCCCTTGTTATTCCTAACCTTAAAAGTGGTGTAAGTGTGTCAGGTGTCCCAAGACCCCAGCTCCCAGAAACCATTTCTGAAAAAGCCAGGAGAAGAAAGTGTGTCGTTCTCCTTTCCTCTCTGGCAACTGTCAAGGAGATATGGGCATCAAGAATCCTGCCAGTATTGGGTCCTTGTTCCAAGAGGACAATGTACAATTCTTGTTCCTAAGGGATGCCTTGGAAGAGCTTCCCAGGGCAACAACCGATGATGGCAAATTCTGCTTTTCAGCCTGTTCCAGCAGAGCGAGCTTGCTGTGGACCTGAAAGAACTTGACAGAAATTTGGATAACAGGTATCTGGATATTACTGAGTAAATGGGTTGTTGGAAAGGCTCATTTCTTTCTACTAACATTAAAAAAAAAAAAAAAAGGAAAAAGAAAAAGAAAAGAAAAGTCATTCTTGTAATGATCTGTTAGATCTGTTAGAACTGAAGATGCAAAATGTAACATTATTCCTTTGATGCCTGTGTCTTGGAATACGTTTACTGGATTTATTTAGTCAGCTCCTATGAGAGCCTGTTACTGGAGTTCTCCCAGCCCAGTAGAGCGTGGGTAGGTGCTGTCATTTGAGGGCAGTGGTGGAAAGTGCTGGCTACGAAAGCAACAGGACAGGATTTCTTACTATTGACTTGGTGAGGAATACAGGCACTGTTCAAGAAACGAAATGATTAACAAGAAAATGCGGTCAGGGAAAATGCTGAGTATGAGCTAAGTACTAAAGCACTCTTTAGTAGTTCAAAACTAATATTTAGGGGCTTTTCTGTGTTGGGAGGGGCTGGGGACAGTGGGTCAGGTGGTTGGGATGAGTCCTATAGAAACCCCTCCGGGCGGCAATCAGTGGGGCTAGTAAAATTGCCCCAAGTACACTGATTTCCCTTAAGCGCTCCCCTCTGCCCCCTCCCCTGCAGGAAGTTCCTGTGCAAGTTACTGTATCAAAGCTTTAAATGGGGAATTTTCTCTTTCTTTACATTAGTGTGAGTGGAGCTCTGTGACTGACAGCGAGCTGCATATGCAGACACTCTGTCGTGGGAGGGAATGCCGGGAAGATACACTGTATACTTTGTGACATTTCAAGGAGGTGTCTGTGTGAATTACAGCTGAGCGCCCAATGGCTGCCACATTTGTTTACACCATCCCAGTGTGGAACTCATTGTTTGTAAAGCTCTTTGGGATCATTTGTATATGAAGGATTCCATATAAAACCAGTGTTTACTCCTTCTTGTGTTATGCATTTGGAGCCTGCACATGACGGTGCTTTATATGAAGCATTCAGGAAAGTAAGCACTCAACTCTTACTAACACCACTAGGCACTGGGCTCCCGGTGGTCTACCTGGGGGCAGTGGAAAGGGGCTCACAGGTACGCAAGTAAATGGAAACAAAGAGAAGGCAAAACTCAGGTATTTATTCAGCTGCTGAAAATTTTATGGGCAACCAGAGTACACATAATGTGAGTTATTTTACTGAAAGTTTGTTGAAGAAATGGAGCTTTAACTCCCTTTTCATTTTATTTGTGAGTGTTGTGTGTATGTGTGTGTATAGTTGTGTGTGTGTGTGCACGTACGAATATTAAAACGTCTATTCTCAGCGTCTTGTTACCTGGAAATTTCCATTAATTGACATAATTGTGGTTCATTGAGGAAACGATGCTATTAATCTATATTATAAGCCTGAGACACTGCAAAATCCTTAAATTGAGTCTTATTGAGGCTTGATGTTTATTGCTTTTGAATTCTTTGAGCAGAGATAATTCCTGTGACATGTATGGTGACTTCCTAAACAAAATATAGAACTACTCAAAAATAGCTCACATTTAGAACACGTTGAATAAAAGCGATCACACTAAAAGACACACAAATACGTATCTCATGATAAAAGCATATAAATATCTCATGTTCTTTAAAGACATGCAAACTAATAAATTATTCTTGCCTTTATATATATAATGTAATATGATCTATATTATACTCACACTCATACAGCTGACCATTGAACAACAGGGGTTTGAACTGCCCAGATTCATTTATATGCAGATTTTTTCTATGAATATGGTACATACTGTATGTACATACATACTCTTCCTTATGATTTTCCTTTTTCTAGCTTACTTTATTGTAAGAATATACTATATAAAACATATACAATATATGTGTTAATTGTTTATGCTATTCGTAAGTCTTCTGGTCAATGGTAGGTTTCATGGTTAATTTTTGGGAAAGTCCAAGTTATACTCAAATTTTTGACTGTGTGGGGTGGAAGTCAGTACCCCAATCCCCCATGGTGAAGGGTCAACTGCATATGACAGTTTTGTGGCTCATTTATGACACAGCAACTCAAAAGGGTGTTGGTCGAAGCTTGCAAATTATGGTTGGTCTTTCTTATCTATAGTCTAATTATTAGGAACCCTTTGGTTATAATAAAAAATGATAATACAGCAGGTAGACAGTTGTCAATGAACTGTAAATAGAGACCAAGAGTGATTTAAAGTCTGATGTACATGTTGTGATTCCAGAAAAGTCTTTCAGGGAGCACTAGCCCCACTGCTGTGGATACCGAAGTTTGTACACAGTGTGAAGTTCCCATTTCTCAGTGATTTTAAGGTAATAGATTCTGATTTTCCCATGATGACCTTGGGAAGTGCTATTTAACTCATATAACCTAGAAGTTCACAGACCTCATCAGCATGTGGATTCTAATGAGGTCACTTATTGATGTTATAATCACAATACTTGTGTGACTTTGGGAAGTCACTTAACCTTTTAAAGACCTGTTAGCTTATCTGTAAAATGAGGATGATAATAGGAACAACATTATTTTGAATAGGGATCAAAGAGGCTGATCCATGTGAAGAATTTAGCAGAGTGCCCAGCATATAGGAAGGTAAATTTCACTAATAAAGATATAATTTTATTGATTGATTGGTTTGCATTCTATTTTTTAAAAATGGGTTGAGGTGAGAAAATAAAAAGCCAAGGGAAAGTAGGGATTATATGCCAATTTTATTTTTTCCAATGAAGAAGTTTCTTCAGAGCAAATTATCTAAAAAGAAAACAGGGGTCACTGGAGGAGCAAGAAGTGTCGGCATTTCAAAAACTCACTTCAAATACGTCTTAAAAAGTTGAATCTTAAAAGGTGAACCATTTACTGTATCTTTAAAGTCAGTCAATTTCTATAATTTGAAGATAGATTCAGTTTCATAGTTCTTTCTCGCCTGCAACACAGCTAAAATATAGAGTTTTCCTTTTTTTTTTTTTTTATCCGACTGAATTGCTATCAGATTTTTGTAAACTGTTCACTCTGGAAGAATGCTTTGTTCTGGAAAAGGCAAGTGCTGGGAAAAACTCAGCAAGACTGCATAGCTTATTCTTTGAAAACTAGCACTTGATAAGGGTGTTAACTCGACATGTAATTCCACTTAGTAAAGGGATCATTGAACAGAATGGATGCAGTGATTAAACCATAATTATACACTGTAGCTATAATTATTTTGCAAAGAAAAGGTACATATAACAAATAAAGGAAATATTTAAACATAGGCATAGAGAAGAAGAAAAATCCATTATGTAGGATGAGAAAGGGTAAATCTGTGTGAAAATCAATGGAAATAAAAAGCAGGTTGGAAATGTTTGCATTAAAATAATCGGAAGAATAAAAAGCATCAGTTATGATTCCCTGATCGCGGCAAAACTCTCTTAGACAAGATATTTTATAAATCAAACATTGAGAAAATGGGAGGGATCAATGTTGGTTGAATGAATGAATCAATGAATGAATGAATGAATCAGTGAATCGAAATGGAGACCTTTAATACAGTACTGTGCTATCAAGAGAAAATAACCAAATTAATACACAAAATTTCGTATAAAGCTCATTTTACATTTTGCCACATTGAGCTAATTGCTCACATCTTTTCTTTAAGAACCAAAAATAGAGGGAATAGTAAGCAGTACTGACATTCGGAAAGAAAAAATACTAGCAAGGGAGACATTACAAAAATAGCTGTTAGATTGCAATGAACAAGGGGAAAAGGTAGTTTTCTTGAAATGGTGATTGCTCTCGTTATTAGGTGTGGCAGGCTTCACTGCAAGAAGCTGGGGCAGCCTTCCAGAACTCGGGGACCAGGTAGGGACAGGGCTAAGGTGTGAAGGAGAAGCAGAAGCGCGAATACAGAGGAACACAATGAAGAGGCTATGTTAGGGGTCAGGAAGGGTGGGGTGCGGGTCTTTGGGGTTAGGACACAAAGCTAGTTGGGGAGAAGGGAAGGATGAGCTAGGTGACTAACCAACTCACTGGTGGAAGGATGATCTGATCTGAACAAGGAGGTCACGTTTTTTTAAAGAATCTTTAGTGGTCCATTTCTTTCATGACTGTGAACAAGAAATCCCAAATACTTTTCAAAATTTTGGGGAAGGGCACGGATCTCAAAAGATCTACAAACTGCTTATGACATTTGAGTACTTCCTGGTTTCATCACTGAGGCTTTCTTTGCACTTAGTTTCATTTTTTAAAAAGATAAGGAATTTTAAATTGGGACAGAATTTTGGTCTAGTGGTGTGAAGGGGTTTTACCGATAGATATTATCAGCTCCCTCCTGAGTCTTACCTGAGTATGAAGTTCCATTCTGTAAACAGGCATCGCTTTGCCTGATACAAGTCGTAACCTTGTTCCAAAGGGAGCTATCTAGTCAACGGCGGGGTCACTTTTGCAGACCCTGTTAATGTTCATAACATGCTGACAGTTACCACATTCAATAAAGCCAACAGGATTTTGTGTTCCTAAAGCAATGACAGAAATGAGTTTACAGATATCTCCCCTGCCCCGTGCTCTGCGGCCATCATCCTTTCACTCCCTGCCACCAAGACTATGCGGTTAACCTCTCCTATCTTATGGTTTAGAAGGTCTGGCCACCCCGGAAAGAGGAAGAGCACCCTGCTGCCTGCTTGGCCTCTTTCTGCTGAGGCTGGAGAGCCCACAAGAATTAGAGCTTCGCCGCGGCTCCTTCTGGTCGTTTTACAATTTGCCAATTTCTTGCAGTGCTCTGGATTGCTACAATCTTATCATTTTCAAAAACTCATCATTACTTGTTCTCTCCGTGTAGATCATTTGTAGTTATGAGGAAAACCTCCCTCTGCTTTTAATCTCACACTGGTGTAGGGCTTCACGTTTTCCCTTTCAAGTGCACTTCCACAAAAGAGAAGTAAATAGGCATTCTGATTCTCTCAAGACCAGAATACTATCATAACTTTTTTATCTTTTACTGCTCTATGCTCGAGGGTGGGTAGAGAGGTGTTTTCTTGCTCTCACATGGAATTACTATTAAATATGAGTGTTAAACTTGGATTGAATGGGGAAAGAGGCAAAGAAGCTAAAAAGAGCTCCCGAATAGTCTTTGTCATTAATAACTGCTTATAAGAAACAGAAATATTTCTGAAAATGTGAAGTTACATTTTCAAAAATCATGTATATCTTCCATATATATCATATAACCATAATATATGTGTATATATATGTATGTTTGTGGGCATATATATAGGCACACATTATATATAATATAATGCATATAGGCAATACACATATATAATATCATATATATTATATATAATGTGTGTATATATATTATTTTGTAAAGGAAAAAAATGGATGTTTTTTGTATTAAACTGAAGGCTTCCTGAACAGATGCACCTTGTGGAATAAACTATTACAATTTATATAACGATAGTGGTAGAGTCAAGGTAAGGCCGATGTAAGGGAATTCACATATTTGGCGCTTTGCTGGAAATTCCACTTCAGCAAAGCATAGCATCTAATCTGATGCATTCTTTAGTGGGCTTGCAAAAATTGGGTTCTATTTGTGAGGCTATAGCTATTGAAAACCTGAATGACTTTTTCTTTTCTTGGTAATAACCCTAAATATTTGGTCCCACTTGAAAATTTGTTTTGGGGTGAACTAAGGATATCCTGAGAAGTGTGTGTGTGTGTGTGTGTGTGTGTGTGTGTCTCAGTATGGAGACACTGGGGGTGGGGGGCGTTGAAGTGGGTGGGGTTTAGAAGGAGCCATTTAGGTCTGTTATTTGGAGTAATAAGGAAGAATAGTCAAGAATGTGGAAATTAATGGAACAGTAGGAAAAAATTACTGTTTATCCTAGAAATTTACTAGACAAAGGGCTGGAAAACTGGACATTATCAGATAAAATTTAGACTTCAGGAAGGTAAATTTCTTAAAGCTTAGAGATAATGTAGATAGGATTCTCTGACCAAAGACTACAAAAAGTAGCAACTTAGGTAAGATGAGAGATTCTGTTAAGGAAAGTCTGATGTGATATTAAAAAGTTATTTCAGTTGAATGAGGATGGAGACCAAATAGCGAATGGAGTGGCCCTCAGAGGAGCTCCAGGTACGTACTAAATTAAAGATGGGGAGAGGGCCATGTTACTAATGTGACAGAGACATGGTCTTATGCACTATAGCAGTGACTTGTGGAAAACACAAAACAGCAACACAACACATTCAGAGGGTAATGGTTTCCCTTTTTATAAACGTTGAAGAATGAACAGAGGGAAAATTCTCTTTGCATCTCCGGTTTTGCATCTCCATTCAGAGGAGTAAGCTCCAAAGCAGAAAGGGTGGGAGGTGAGAGGCGGGGGTGGGGTGGGGAGGAGATAACCATTCGCCCTTGTGGATGACTGGCGATTTGGTGTGAAATTGTTAAATTAAGCGCTGGCTGCTTTTGCCTCTATAATTCGTCTTTCTGGTAATAAATTACATACATCTTTGTTATCTGTGTTGTTTGGTACATTTCTTTCAAAGGGAGGGTTTTCTATTTTTGTTATCAACAGCCATTTTGTTCAGGCACATCTTGTGATGGACATGGTTTCGAAGACTCTGATTTTCCTTCTGTTCTCACTTCTGTTTGGACAGAAAAGTCTGAAGCTCGATCTTCACGAATCTGAGATAAAAAGAAATCCAAGACTGGCCACTGAAATGATTTCTTCATTGTAGAGCATAATTACCCAAGAAGCAAATGAAACTTGGGAAATCGTGATATTCCTCAATTCATCAGTTCGATAGCTGATCAGCTAGGAAGAGCTCCATGTCCAGTTAGACTAAGAAGGATCACATGAGTGTACAAAACAATGAACAAAATGGTCCAGAAAATCCGAGGTGATTGAACTTTATGTCCTGCCCAAATGTGGCATTATGCAGAATTTACAGTTATGCCAGCCTTTGCACCCTCAAAACATTTTCCCAAGTATTTTAGGATTCTCACATAAATATTGCTGCAGTAAGTATCATCAACATCTAGTAGCTGTTTTTTAAGAATAGCCAAGTGACATTATTATGGTCTGCCATCAAACCAGGGGAGGTGTGGAGGAGGCCAAAGCTGATCACTGCAGAGAAAGAGAATATTTATACAGATGCACAAAACAGAGTTTATGCCAAGGAATCTGTATATATTTCCACATATTAGCAGCATACTAGAATCTTTCATCTGCTTTTAGTACAGAGCTACTCATATGTTTCCATCCAAATTTTTTTTGAGAGAGAGAAAGAGAGAGAGAGCGGGTGAAGGGGAGTTTGGCGGGATGGGCGAGGGAGAAAGAGAGAGAGAATCTTAAGCAGGCTCCACACCCAGGATCATACCCTGAGATCATGACCTGAGCTGAAATCAAGAGTTGGGTGCTTAAATGACCTAGCCTCCCAGGAACCCCTCCATCCAAATAATTTTAATGAGAGAGGTGAGTGAGTGGGTATCTACTCATAGATATGTTTTTTGAAGTCTTCATTTTTAAAAGCTTATGTGGATTTTGGATTAAATTAAAAAGGATTATAAAATACTATTTTGTCCCTGTACATTTCCTAATTGTCTTGGGAAAATTATCAGCAGTTCTCACACTATAGTGTAAATAAGGATCACCTGGAATCCTCAGTAAAAATGTGAATTCCTGGTCTCCACTCTCACCTCCTGCCCCCAGATCCTGATTAGGTGAGTGTACAGTATGCCTGGAACTAAGGACCCCAAGAGACTGGTTCTGTTATGGTGACCCAAGTAGCACACTAAGAGAAATTTGGCTCTAGAAACAGCCTTGGGGTGTCTTGTTACTTTGAGAAGCACGTCTTTAAATGTTCTAGGAGTATTCGTCACAGGAATGGGTAATCCAGTCTGTTTTGTTGCCCGACCCTGCTCTTCAACCAGTCAGAACTCCTTCTAGCTTTCTTACAAGACCCACATTTCTCTATCATCAGTATTTTCCCTATGGGGATTCTCCCAGCCAGTCCCATGCTTGAATGGTTCATCTCCAAATTCTATTGGTGTTTCCTGGCTCTCAAATGCTGCCATCGCCATGGAGCCCATCCTTCTCCACCCACTCAACTTGCCATGACTTTTCTCCTGAGGGCTCTTCACTGCTTGCCTTCCTATTTTTATACACGCTTCTTTATTCCCCCTGATTGAGCCTCTGTTCCAGAAAGGGAGGCCAAGTCAGACACATCCCTCACATCCCTGAGTCTCCAGTGGTACCTACCAAGGTCCTCTGAAAGCAATAGATGCTCAATAAAAATAGTGGTTGAATGGATGACTTGATGAAAAAATGTTGATACATAGAGTTGAGAAGAATGTGAAAACAGAAGAAAAAAAAGCTGTTCCTTACCTCTGGTAATGTGGTGATTGATTGCAACATGTCCCCTTTTTTATGGGTATTTCTCTTAATTAGGTGGAAAGAAAACCCAAAAATCCTTATAGCAGTGATGCAATGAAAAAAATGGATATTTGGACCCATAGAATGTACAATACAAAGAGTGAATTTAATTTTTTAATTTTTTAAAATTTCAAAAGGTTTTATTTATTTATTTGACAGAGAGACAGACAGCAAGAGAGGGAATACAAGCAGGGGTAGTGGGAGAGGGAAAAGCAGGCTTCCCACTGAGCAGGGAGCCTGATGTGGGGCTCAGTCCCAGGACCCTGGGATCATAACCTGAGCTGAAGGCAGACGCTTAACCCATTGAGCCACCCAGGCGCCCCAAGTGTGAACTTTAAACTATGGAATTTAGTTAATAGTTATGTATCATCATTGCAACAAGTATACCACACTGATGGAAGATGTTGATAATAAGGAAATCTTAATGGGAGGAGTGTGAGGGCATATATAAGTCTGTACTTTCTGCTCCATTTTTCTGTAAACAAGAAGCTGCTCCCCAGATGAAGTCTAGTAATTTAAAAATATTTTAAAAAATGATATTTGGGGGGTGCCTGGATGGCTCAGTGGATTAAAGCCTCTGCCTTCGGCTCAGGTCATAATCCCAGGGTCCTGGGATCAAGCTCCGCATCCAGCTCTCTGCTCCACGGGAAGCCTGCTTCCCCCCCTCTCTCTCTGCCTGCGTTTCTGCCTGCCTGTGATCTCTGTTTGTCAAATAAATAAATAAAATCTTAAAAAAAAGATATTTGGTAATGAAAGAAAAAAAAGGAAATCTTAGTGATGTGAAATGATAAGAAATTAACCTAACCAGTAGAATTCACCCAATGTTGTTATGACTGACATTTCAAGAGTAGGAAAACAAGGCGGGGCTTGTTTTGGGTTGGGGACACTCTTTCACGGTTGTTTATACGTAACACTTGTAAAAAATTTTGGATAAAACAAAAGTGTCATTAAGCAGGCATGAACCTGATAATACACGCAGCCTAAGAATTCACCTTGCCACAAATTAGAGTACCATTGGTAAAGTCAGTGTATTTGGAAGGGCAGAAGTGGAACAGAGGTGTAGGGAGGATTCATTCTATCCAGGATTTAGACAATACTGTCCGTGGAGTGAGGAGACGTACGATAGTATCAGGCACTCATGGTTTGACATCAAGAATGATAAGGGGAAGAGAGAGAGAGAGAGAAAGCAAGTAAGCTTGATAGACCTGGCCTCACACATATTCAGCAGTTCATTCAGAAGAAAAAAACAACCATTTTCAACTTGTGCACGCTGTAAGTATCTAGATGATTCGATGTAGAATATCATATTGCAAACTCCTTCAGAATAATACAGTCAACGCAACATGCAAATTTGAATTGTTTTGTTTTACCCTTTACCAGTGTTCTCCGTCTTCTGTTCAGTGTTATAGCAACCCGGGATCTGTCTTTATTTTGTTGCTAAACCATTTTCATGTGCATTAATACAAACAAAATTATAGATACTTTGTATGCATTTCTCCATAAACTGAAAGATGTTTGCACCTAGTGTTTTTATTCAGCCTTCTCTTCCTCTGTCGATATGAAGAATACCTTTTGTTGCTCACGGGGGTGAGTTGTATCTACAGTAGGCGAGGCGGTTTGGTCTCAGGGCAAAAAAAGTTCTCGAAGCAATCGGCTCCGGCCAAATCTTTTGGAAACGTGTACAACAGCACAGCGCAGTGTAGAGCTTCTCAATCTTTCACGTGTAAGCAAACCATCTGGAGAGCTTGTCAAAACGCAGAATCGGACTTGGAAGGTTCCGGGAGGAGGGGAGGAGTCTGAGATCCCGCATTTCTGATAAGTCCCCCATGTAGCTGGGTGCTGAGGAGCTGCCTCTTAGCCCCATGATCATCATCTTCTTCTCCTTCTCCTTCTCCTCCTCCTCCTCCTCCTCCTTCTCCTCCTCCTTCTTCTTCTTCTTTTAACACTTGATTGTGAGCTGTGGACCCTCCCCAGAGAGAGGAAGTCTGGTATTTCTCATTGATCCTTTCAGATGCCCTAAGGATTAACATGCTGTTTGTCTCTTTCCTTCTGTCTACGAGGCAGGTGGGGAACTTGAAGGTGAACACCTTCAAGTACCATACACGCTCCAGCATGTGGCGTGTGTGAAAGAGTGTATGTCGTCGGATAATGAACGCAATCATCAGGGAGAAGGCTACTTTCCTTTCTCAGAAAGGCAGATTAAGGGCAGCCAAAGTGGCGTTTGGCTATTTTACATAGCAAAAGAGGAATTCTTCATCATAATTTATAAAAGGTACAGAGATGATGAGCTGGCAATTAAAAACAGACGTATTCATGAGTTTAGAGATGATTTCTCAGTGACCTTTTCCTAAGGGAAACTTCTGCCCTCTGCCAGTTTTCACACGGCTTCATGACTGAGCTCTATAGAGACAATACCGAACACCTTATTTCTTCTTTCTTGTGTGAATATATTTAGCGTAAACAGGCGGATCGACGAACCTCCAAAGATTGTCTGCAACTCCAAATTCTCCTGCCAGATGAATGCTTTAACCTGCAGACGGCACTTCCCAGAGCCGCTGAAGTCAGAGTAGGGGAGGGGTGGGCAGAGTGAGAATAATGGCAAGGAAGAGAGAGCGTCAGCTGAGGGAATTCACTCCAGAGGAGGAAAATGTGTTCTGCTCCCCAACCTTGCAGGTAGCATGTTTGGCTGCCACAGGAGCACATTATTTGTTCTTTTTCCCTGACACTGAACTAAAGAATGCATTGTGGGAAAACCCATGGTGACATATGACACAATGCAAAGGGAGATCACAGCGTGAGGCAGCATCAAGGGGTTGACATGGCCTTGATGCACTCGGGCACAGCACGGGGTCGCCGGGATGAGTGGCTCTTCCAAGGGAGGCCCGGGTGCAATTTGCACAATTCTCCTGAGAGCTCCGGGTGAAGCCCCAAGCCCCCGTAAACTGGGCCAAAGAGGAGAGCAAAGACCCTGCCCCCTGCCTAGAGACACACAAAGGGAGGCATTTCAAAAGGAGCTTAGTTAAAAGGAGGAAAAATTATACACAAATATTAGAGGAAAATTGAAATGGATTTTAAAAAAAGAATCTAACGGTTAGAACGGGAGCAAAGGGGATGGGAAGAAAATGGAAAGTACAGGGAACTGGCGGGCAAAGCACATATCAAAGTGATGCGTTAAACTTTCTTCTTTGGCTTTTCTTAAGAGAAAGACCCTTGGGAAAGCTACAAGTGAACCTGATTTGTTTTGGTTAAAGAGTCTTCCCTCCCCTCACTGGCTCCGAACTTTGCAGCGCTGTCCACGTCCAGATGAAAGTTTGCACGGAAAGAAAGGGAAACCCTGCCAACCCCATCAGGCCTGCTTTCTGTTCCATCTCCCAGCAAAAGACCCGCCTCCACTCGCTCCCCCTCGTTGCTCCTGCTTGTCATAATATGCCACTTTTTGTTCATCAGATTTACATTTCAAAATTTCGGTACTGCTGCCATACATTAATTATTAATCTTCCACCAGCCCCTTCTGTAAGAGCATTTTAAACTTTGATTTTGCTATCCATTCTGAGGAGAATAAGCTTTAATCATGACCCCTTTCTACTGGGTATTTTCATTTTCTTATCCTATGAAGAATTTACTCTATTGCTAGAGAAGTACGTACTTAGAAAAACCTCATGTATTTCTTTAATTGATTTTTTTTAACTAATCTTTTTTTTTTTTTTTTTTTTTTTTTTTTAAGGAGGCTCCATTCCAGCGTGGAGCCCAAGACGGGGCTGGACCTCAGGACCCTGAGATCAAGCTGAGACCAAGAGTGCAAAGCTCAACCGACTGAACCACGCAGGCACCCCTCCCACAGATATTTTAAAGCAGCCTAAAATGCTTGAGATTGAGAATAACCGTTGTTTTCCAGAGTCACTGAAAGCTCTTTTGAACAATTCCAGACAAGGGTATTACTAAGATTTAATTGGAATTGGGGTAGTAAAATATTAGCCGGTTTTGTTTTAACCAGCTGCCCACTGTTCAAACCACCGCAAACTGTTGGACCGATTGTCTGTGTGGCCCCTGCCTTTGATGGGGTCTTCCCTCTGCTGGTAACCCTAGAGGTCGCTTCAGTGTTGCTGATCGATTTCATTTCACATTTAATCAAAGGAACTGGATCAAACTTACTATTTCAAATTACCTTTCAGTATGACTTCTTAAAAAAAATTATTTATTTGACACAGAAAGAGAGAGCACAAGCAGGGGGAGCAGCAGGCAGAGGGCGAGGGAGAAGCAGACTCCCCGCTGAGCAGGAAGCCCCAGGTAGGGCTTGATTCCAGGACCCTAGGATCATGACCTGAGCTGAAGACGATGCCCAAACGACTGAGTCACCCTGGCACCCCTCGGTATGACTTCTTGATGGTTAGGATTTTTTGTAACTTTTCTGTCTCTAAAATCAGCTTACTATCTAAAATAGTGATTCTTAATATTTTAAGAGAATCACTTACCTCTAAGAGTTTTATAAAAGCTATAAAGGTGAAGTATGTATGTATAGGTATATATGTGTGTGTATGTGTGTGTGTGTGTGTATACATCTATTTTTCCATACTATCTCAAAAGGTCCATAGGGCCCTGGAAAATTTTGTATGAACTCTTTAAGTCTCTTGGACCTTAAATCAAGAATTCAGGATTTTTTTTTTTTAAGATTTTATCTTTTTATTTGACAGAGATCACAAGAGAGAGAGGAGGCGGAAACAGGCTCCTGGCTGAGCAGAGAGCTCAATGTGGGTCTCGATCCCAGGACCCTGAGATCATGACCTGAGCCAAAGGCAGAGGCTTTAACCCACTGAGCCACCCAGGTGCCCCAGGAATTCAGGATTTGATTTGACATAGAAGTTCCTGAGTTTTACCACTCCCCTTTCTGACCTCTACCCACCATAAATCCCAGCTGGAGGCTGGGTTGTATTTAGCATCACATATACATGGTCCTAACATGATGTCTGTGTCACTTGCAGGGTTCAGTGGTTGTGTGGAATTTTGGATACCAACTCCATTATTAGTCTTTGGTGTTGTAGCTGCATTTACTTGGTGTTACACTCTACTGGCAGTCCTCTTGATGACACTTTTGCTTTTGAGCAATGTGTTTGATGTTGCAAAATACCAGTTGAAGGATCACAACTCAGGGAAGAACAGTCCCATGGCAGGAGGCAGGTGAGAAGGCTGTAGGGTTCTTGCTGTGACATAACTGGGTGACTTTGGACAAGTCCTTTCATCTTTCTGGGCTTTAGTTTCTTAATAATAACTACCAATTATGGTGTACATGCCAGGTGTTGGCTAAATGGTTTACATATTGTATCAAGTTTCATATTCACAGGGACCATAAAAGACAACTTCTGTTAGCCTCAGTTGAGCATTGAGGAAACTGAGGCTTAGAAAGGTGGAAAGGTCAGAGCCTGGGTTTGAACTGAAATAAGTCTGATTAAAGAGTTCAAGCTTAGTGACCTTTGTCCTCTCTGTTTTGCACACAGCTTAGTGTTTAAAATGAGGCACTGGGATTAAACCAACTCAAATGTCGTACCGTTCTGAAAGAGGACACGGGGAGCCATATTGACTAGTTCTTTTTTTTCTCTATAGATTTTTACTTATTCATTTGAGAGAGAGAAAGCATGTTCACAAGCAGGAGCAGGAAGGGGGTGAAGAACAAACAGACTCTCCCCTGAGCATGGAGCCTGACACCAGGCTGGATCCCAGAACCCTGAGATCAAGACCTGAGCCGAAATCAAGGTTTGGCTGCTTAACTGACTGAGCCACCCAAGTGCCCCCCAATCCTTTTTTAAAAAAAGATTTTAAAAGCAGCTTTATTAAAAAATGATATTAAAAACAACTGGCAAACAATAAACTGTTTATATTAACAGTATCTCTTTTTTTTTTTTTTAAGATTTTATTTATTTATTTGACAGAGAGAGATCACAAGTAGACAGAGAGGCAGGCAGAGAGAGAGGGAGGGAAACAGGCTCGCTGCTGAGCAGGGAGCCCGACGCGGGACTTGATCCCAGGACCCTGAGATCATGACCCGAGCCGAAGGCAGCGGCTTAACCCACTGAGCCACCCAGGCGCCCAACAGTATCTCTTTTGTTGCGTTTTAACCTATATATCCATTTGTGCAGCCATCATGACAATCGTGATAAGGAATGTACCTATTTCTCCCTAACATTTTATTTGCTGCTTGGTGATCTCTCTTTCCCAGATTTCCCTGTGCCTCCGCCACAGGCAATCATTAATCCGCCTCTGTCACTACAGATTAGTTTCCATTTTCTAGAAATTTTTTAAAAAAATAAATGTAAGTCTCTTGTGATTTAATATTCATTTCCCCAGTGAATAGTGATATTCAGCATATTTTTATGTGCTTATTTGCCATGGTATCTTTTCCTTGGTGAAATTTCTGTTCCAATCTTTCACCCATTTAAAAAAATTTTTTTTTAATTTTTTAAAAAGATTTTATTTACTTATTTGACAGAGAGAGAAATTACCAGTAGGCCGAGAGGTAGACAGAGGGAGAGGGGGAAGCAAGTTCTCTGCTGAGCAGAGAGCCCAATGTGGGACTCGGTCCCAGGACCCTGAGACCATGACCTGAGCCGAAGGCAGAGGCTTAACCCACTGAGCCACCCAGGCACCCCTTGCCCGGTTTTTGAATTGAATTGTTTCTTGAATTTTGAAAGATATTTACATATTCTGGATCTAAGTCCTTTATTAACTCTATGATTTGAAAATATTTTATCCCAGTCTTGTTCTTAGAGTCTTTTGTAGAGAATATGTTTTAAACTTTGCTGGAGTCCATTTATCAATTTGTTCTTTTATGGATCATGTTATAGTTGTACCTAAGAACTCTCTACCTAACCCAAGGGTGCAAAAGTTTTCTTCTAGATGTTTTATAATTCAGTTTTTACATTTAGTTCTGTGGTCCTTTTGAGTCAGTTTTTGAGTATATGAGGTATGGATCAAAGCTAGGGTTTTGTTTTGTTTTTACATATTGATATCCAATTTTTCCAATAATATTTGCTGAAGAGTCTATCAGTTCTTTACATGAATTACCTTTTTACATTTGTCAAAAATCGGTGGCATATAAATATGTAGGGGTCTATTTCTGGACTCTCTTGTTTCATTAATCTCTTTTTGTATCTATATCACATTGTCTTACTTATAAGAGCTATAAAAAATTTTGAGATGAAATAGTGTTATCTCAATTGTTAAAAATAGTAATAGTAAATAAATAAATGAGAAATTATACCAATCTACTGCAGATCTTCCAGATATTGAAGAGGAGCAAATATTTCCCCAACTTGTTCTTACTCAGAATTGTTTTGGCTATTTTTAGGTCTGTAGAATTTCCATATGAAATTATAATCATCTCATCAATTTTTATAAAAATGCATGCTGAGATTTTGATTGAGAATGTGTTGAGTCCTTAGATCAATTTGGGGAAATATTGACCTTTTAACAGTATTGAGTCTTCTGACCAGGAACATGGTCTATTTCTGCATTTATTTAGCTGTTCCTTACTTTTTCTCAGCAGTGTTTCCTATTTTGTAATTTTTGGTGTATAAAATGTCCTACATCTTTTGTGAGATTTATCTGTATTCAAAATTTTGTTGCTATTGTACATGTTACTGATATTTATTATTTATTTAAAATATTTTATTTATTTCTTTGAGAGAGAGAGAGTGGGAGGGAGAGAGGGAGAGAGAATCTGAGGTAGAATCTGCACTGAAAACAGACCCTGACATGGGGCTCAGCCCCACAGCCCTGAGATCATGACCTGAGCTGAAACCAAGATTTGGATGCTTAACAGACCAAGCCATCCAGACGCCCATAAATGTTACTGATTTTTAATTTTGATTTCTGATTATTCAATGTGAGTGTATAGAAACAATTGATTTTTCTATATTGATCTTGTACCTGCAATCTTTCAACGCCCACTTATTAGTGTTTTATGGGTTTGCTTCTCTTATACAGGCAATCATACTGTATATGAATAAATATTGTTTTATGACTTCCTTTCCAATACCATGTCTTTATTTCTTTTTCTTACTTTATTGCACAAGGTGGACTCTACTACAATTTTGAATAGAAGTGGTAAGATCAAAGCTTTGCCTTGTTTCTGACCTTAGGGGAAAAATCATTTGGTCTTTCATTGTGAAGTATGATATCGCTGCAGTTATATCTACATTTGTATCTGTCTGTCTATCTGTATATGTATATGTATGTGCCTTTTATTCAGATTAAGGAAGTCTCTCAATAGATTTCTAGTTTGTTATGAGGTTTTATGAGAAAGTATTTAGTGAAAATTTTCAAATACCTATCTTATTGTTTTCTCATATTAAAAAAATCTTTTTTGTGGGGTGCCTGGGTGGGTCAGTTTGTCAAGTTTCCGGCTCTTGATTTTGGCTCAGGTCATGATCTTAGGGTCCAGGGATTGAGGCCCTAGTTGGGCTCCCCACTTAACAGGGAGTCT
This sequence comes from Meles meles, assembly GCF_922984935.1. Taxonomy (NCBI): domain Eukaryota; kingdom Metazoa; phylum Chordata; class Mammalia; order Carnivora; family Mustelidae; genus Meles; species Meles meles. The sequence goes on from NC_060070.1 coordinate 33,130,518, forward strand.
GCTTGTCTAAAATAAAGAAATAAATCCTTAAAAAATCTTTTTTATTGCTTTATAATATTAAAATGAAAACCAGGAAAAACAAAAGTATTTTTAATAATATTATGTTTTGTTTTTTAATTGCCTTAGTTGGTTGTTGATTGTTAAGCAACTTTGCCTCCTAAGGGGAATTACTTCTTCGTCATGATGCATTATTGTTTTATATATTGTTGGATTTGATTTGATAACATTTTGTTTAGAAATCTTGAATCTGTGTTCATGAGGGATATTGTTCTGTAGTTTGTTTTTTTATTGTGGTATCTTTGGTTTTGCTGTCAAGGTATTAATGCTGGCTTTATAGAATGAATTGGGAAGTATTTGTTGCTCCCCTTCAGTATTGTGGAGGGGTTTGTGTAGATTTGGTATAATTTCTCTTTATTTATTTACTTATCAGTTTTAAAAATTGAGACGTAATTGACTCATAACATGGTGTGAGTTTAAGGTGTACAACGTGTTGATTTGAAGTATTTTTATATTGTACTTTGACTCCCACCATAGCATTAACTAACACCTCTGTCACAGCACATAATTAGCATTTCTTTTTTTTTTTTTAAAGATTTTCTTTTTTTATTTGACAGAGAGATCACAAGGAGGCAGAGAGGCAGGCAGAGAGAGAGAGAGAGAGTGAAGAAGGCTCCCTGCTGAGCAGAAGGCCCGATGTGGGACTCGATCCCAGGACCCTGAGATCATGACCTGAGCCGAAGGCAGAGGCTTAACCCACTGAGTCACCCAGGCGCCCCAGCATTTCTTTTTAATGGTGACATTTAGAGTCTAGTCTCTTAACAACTTTGAAGTATATAATATAGTATTATTGACTATTATCACAATGTTGTACAATTGGTTCTCCAGAACTTATTCATCTAACTGCAAGCGTGTAGCCTTTGGTCAATACTTCTCTGACATCCTCTTCCTTTGACCCATACCTAGTCATCATTCTACTCTCTGTTTCTATGAGTTCAGCTTTTTTAGATCCCACATTCAAGTGATATCATACATTATTTCTTTCTTTGTGTGACTTATCTCACTTAGCATAACACTCTTAGGGTCCATCCATGTTATAGCAAATGGCAGCATTTTTCTTTTCATGGCTGCATAATATTCCATCATATGTATACCACAACTTCTTATCCATGCATTCATTGAGGGACACTTAGGTTGTTTCTAGATCTTGGCTATTGTCACTATTTTGAGTGATTTGTTTATGACATGTTTGGTGAAGTTATCTTTTTGTTTCTTGTGCTTGGAGTTCTGTGAGTTGCTTTGATCTATGGGTTTGCAATTTTCATCAATTTCATAAAAATTTTGGCCATTGTTTCTTTAAATATTTTTTGGTGTTCTCTTTCAATTATACTATGTATATAGTGCTCTGCTCATTGTTTTCTCTCTCTGCATTTCATTTTGGACAGTTTTAATTACTATTTCTTCAAATTCATCAATCTTTTCTTCTACAATATCTAATCCAGCTAATACTACTCTTAATGTACTTTTTATTGAACATATTGTAGTTTCTATTTTCTTGTTCAACTTAAATCTTTTCATTTCTAATGTCTTTGTATATTAATCCTAATATCAGTATCAGATTTATTGGTTTATGGGTCATATTTATCTGCTGCTTTGCATACCTGCTGATTTTTTATTAGATGTATGATTTTATGAATTTGAACTTATTCAGTGCTAGAAATTTTTCTATTCCTGAAAATAGTCTTATGTATATTCTGGGATGCAGTTGTATTATGTGAAAACACTTTGATCTTTTTGAAATATGCTTTTTTTCTTTTCATTTGTTAGATGGGTCTGGAGCAGTGTTCACTCCAGGGCTAATCATTCTCCACTACTGAGGAAGGACCTCTACCAAATGTACACTCTACCAAACACACTGTGAGCTGTAAGGTTTTCCAGGTTGACTGTGGGAACAGGCATTACTCCTAGACCCGTATGAGCTCTGGGAACTATTAACTAATTCTTTCACGTCATTTTCCCTGGACAGCATGTAGTCTATTCATGGACAGGAACTCACCTGAATACTCTAGGGGAGCCCCCTCCCAGTCTCCAGAAGCTCTCTCTCTGCTTTGAGTCAGAGACTATAATCACGCAGGAAAGTGGAACTTGAAGGATGGGTATGCTCTCTGTGGGTGAAGAAGATACTGCAGGGCTTCTAGGCAGGAGAATCCCCAGAAAACAGGAATGTCGAGGAGGTGGTGAGAAGATGCATTCAGTTTGAACTGAAATTCCCTGTGTGAAGGAACACAGACTTTTTAGAAAGGTGGGCTACTTCCTCTTCTAAGGACACTTAGTCTAAAGCAATGAAGGCAGAAGGCAAGTTTATCTCTAACCAGAGTATTTCAAGGGTCTAAGTGTGCTGGAGAGTGCTAGACAGTGGGTAAACACTGGAACTTGCATTTCTGTCCCAAGGAGCTCATCTGTCCCAAGAAGTTCGAGCACTGTATGTGGAGCCAAACCCAAACTCAGGAGTTTTTACTCTATTCCTTAGATCCTAGGGATCTAAAGACTGACTTTGCAAAAGGCCTGATGAAAGGAAAGCCATGTTTAGTGAGGACCTGGGTTGTATGTTGTATGTACAGGGCATGGAAGAGCATGGGGAAATCAGCGTGAAGATTTCACAATTGGATGCAAAAGGCTGGGATGGAGGCAGAGAGGTTGAGCATGGAAGGAGCAAGTGTGGAACAGGAAGAGATATAGGCATTCGGAAACCAGCTAGCTATGTGAGGTAGGGGCAGGAGGCTGCCCAGGATGACTTGAAGGCTTTGAGGAGGCTTGATTGATGGAAGGATGGTACCAGGAATAGAAGTAGGCATGACAGAAGAGGAACTTGTTTCAGAGTGAAAATGACAAATTTATTTTTAGGTGTTTGAATTTTGAGGTGACAGTGGGATACCAAAGTAGATATATACAGATTTTGGTTGAAAATATAGGACTGTAAGGGGAGCTCAGGGCTCAGGATATAGATTTGGGGGGTCATCTGATGAGATTATAGCTCCATTCATTTGCTTATTTATTCATTTACCAAGTGATTGGTATCAACATTTTGCCAGATGCTGGGCTTGGAACTGGAATGCAATGACACAGAAATGTGGTCTCTGTCCTTGAAGAGCAGGTAGGGAGATGATATAACGCAGTTTGCTAAGGGCTCAGAGACTCATGTCTTTGGTAGAATGTCAGCACAGTGGAGTGACACTCAACTCAGAGTAGGGGCTGCTGGGAGAGCCTCCTGGAGGTGGTATCACCTGATCTGGGTCTTAGAATAAGTGATGGTTAATCAGGAAGAGAAGGAAATAAAGGGTATGAAAGACCAAGGAAACAGCGCATGAAAAACTATAGAGGCAAAAGGGAGCATGGACTCTTTGGGATCTGGCTGGAAAAATAGATACATGTGAGGGAGAGGAAAAAGATAAACCCAGAGAGGAGGGCAGAGGTTAAACAATGGAGGGCCTTGTAGGGCTTTTTGCTGCTTTGTAGAACATCCAAATGTGATGGCCAGAAGCACCGGACTCCATCCTGTGGGTTATGGGTTTCTCCGACTAATTTAAGCTTGGAAGCAATGTAATAAGCTTAACAATTTATGCACCTGGAAGACATTATGTTAAGTGACATAAGCCAGATACAGAAAGGAAAAACCTGCCTGATTTTACTTATATGTGGAATCTAACAAAAAGTCAAATACATCGAGGCAGAGTAGACCAATGGTTACCAGGGTGGAGAGGTGGGGAAAATGCAGAGATATTGGACGCGAAGTTGCTGGTATGTAGGATAAATAAATCTAGAGGTTTAGTGTACAGAAGGATGACCCTTTTGAATAATACTGTATTGAATATTGGAAATATGCTAGGACAGTAGATTTCAGGTGCTCGCATGTGAGGAGAAGACCTGTTCATTAGACTGTGCTCACTGTTTCACTATATTTCTATTTTAATACTCTTTTTTTTTTTAAAGATTTTATTTATTTATTTGACAGAGAGAGATCACAAGTAGGCAGAGAGGCAGGCAGAGAGAGAGGAGGAAGCAGGCTCCCCACGGAGCAGAGAGCCCGATGCGGGGCTCGATCCCAGGACCCTGAGATCATGACCTGAGCCGAAGGCAGCGGCTTAATCCACTGAGCCACCCAGGCGCCCCTATATTTCTATTTTAAATAATCATATTGTATGGCTTAAACATATACAATTCTTATTTAAAAAGTAAAAGAAATAGGAAAACTGCTCTGGCAGCAGGGCGATGAATTCACTGGAAAGAGGAAAGTGGGAAATCAGGAGCGCGCTTTATACTACTACTTCAGTTATGAAGGAGAGATTAAGAGGGCCTATTTTAAGAGAGTGTCAGTGGAGATAGGGACAAAGGGATAGTCAAAAAGATTGAAGAGATACAACAGGCAGGATTTCATGACAGATTAGAGAGAAGAGTTTTGAATTTGGGGTTTATTAGCATACGAGAGGTGTTTGAGGCATTTGAAGGGAGGCACTGTACCAAAGAGTGTAGTGAAAAAACAAAAACGAAAACAGAAGTCGAGGTTGAAATCTCAGATACCCCCAAATCCTAGGATTCCTGTGACTTGATCGGTTTTCTGAGGAAGATGGAATGAGGAAAGATCTGAAGATAGAAGAAGAAAACTAGATGAATATCACCATCTACAGGAATAGAAAGAGGACAGGAGTTAGCAGAGGAAAGGAGAGAGGGAGGATGGTGTCATGATGGAAGATCAGTGAGAGTCTGAGGAGAGCAAGTGTGGTCAGCGCTCTGTCAAGGGAAAGAGGTCAGCCCTTGGGTGACCTCAAGCAAAGCTGTTTCAGTAGAATGGTGAGGGAAGAAGTCAAACAACTCCAAGAAGGACTGAGGAGATTTTGAGGAAATGGATTTGATAAGTTCCTGGATGCTGGGCCTCCAGCCTACCTCGTCATCTGAATTATAACAAGAATCTCAGATTTTAAATTTAGTTCTGATAGTCTGTGAGAAATAGGCAAAATCTGAAATAGAACCAATTATGAGTACTCCAGTAGAAGATGAGCATAATGGTGTTTCCCGAAGTAGGTATCTCTTTGCAGTATTAAGCATATATACCAAAATATTTTTATGGGAAATAACCACAAAAAATAAGAATAAACTTCATTGAGGAATTGAATACAGTTTAGCTCAGACTTTGCATCAGCAGCCTTGTTTTCTGAACTATTGATGGTCCACCATTCCTAGTTTCTTTTAATACTACATTTTCTCTTCTCATCACTTTTCTAACAGAGACTTTCCTAAACTGAAAAAAAAAACACCCTTCTGTGCTCTTTATCACTTTAGTTTATTTCCTGACTTGTTGGAGAGCCTGTTCCTTCTGTGTGAAGCAGCAGATGGCAGAGTCCCAGACTGGAGAGAGGCAGGTGGGGGGGGGGTGGTGGCCATGTGGTGTCAAGGTTATGGCCCCGTGTTGTGGCTGGGGGGACCTGGCAGCTGTCCAGACTGTACCAGCCCAAACACCTGAAGAAATTCTTTCTGTCCCCCATTAGATCCAAGGGGTTTCTGCTCTGATATCTACTGTCATGTAGAAAATCTTTTTTTCCCCATTTTTCTTTCTTTCTTCCAAGCTGTATTCTGAGATCTTCACTGATATGAATTCACTGATGATATTGATGGTAAAAAAATGATGTACATGTGCCATTTCATAATTTAAAGTAAGATCTTACATACCTGATCTCATTTGATCTTCAAATAAAAAATAACCTGTAAAGAAATCGCTTCACGTTGCATAGTAAGTGGAAAATACATCATTTTGGTTTTTTTTTTTTAAGCTATTGGTTTTTATCAAGACGATTCAGTAAGAAATATCTGACCAAAGTACATTGTCTGACTCCAGTGTTGGAGATTAGGAAAGCTACAGAACAAATTTTTATACTGCAAACTCTTGAGGAATTATTTTGGAGAAATTTAGGCTTTGTGGCAAAAGGTAAACACTATCAACTGCTCTGCATACATTTTTATACTGTAAAAATATTTAAGAATTTAGACAAGTACAGGGAAAAAGCAAATATTTCAAAACTTAATTTTTCTCACTCTGGTTTTTGGTTTAGAATTTAATTTTTTTTGGTGGTGGTGACAAGTTTAGATATTCACTCTTTCTCAGTCCTTATAATCAGGACTAAATTTTCATATCTAAAATAAATCGGGATGTATGTCTGGCAAGTTCAGACATCTACAGGAGTTGTGGAACAGCTATTGGAAAGCACATTTAGAACACGATTTAAGTCGAGTATGTGATTGGAGAACCCAGTTTTTCTCCTTGGACAAAATGAGCATAATGGGTAATGGGAACTGGGGTCTTGCTGATGTTATTAGTTAAAAGGCATTCTACTGAAGGGGTAGAATGCCTTAAAGAAGGGTGGTAAGTTAGAAAAAAATAGAATTGATGCATTATGGCCAGTAACAAGCAGAAAACCAACTGAACCAAAAGGTAAGAGGCATGACGTTTTTGTTCCATCATCAAAATACCATATATCTCTTTTTTAAAAAATCAGATCATTAGCTTGTCATTGTGATAATTTTAACCTCTACCCAACTGTGATGAATCTATGTTAAATAGATTCATTATTTCTTGTTTGTTTGTTTTCTTCTTTTTTGAAATTCTAAGTGTAGTCACCATTCACTAATAGTGTAAGAAGAATACCAAATTCAAATCCAATGTCTACTGCTTTCCTGGGATAAATATCTTTGCCATTTTTTCCTGTCAGTTACAAAAATATAAATGAATTGTTTTTGACACAAATTACAAACATACATAATATTCCCGGAATGTGTTTCAGTCTCCAGTTTATGTGCTCTTATAATTAACTAGATATCTTCAAAAGAAAGTATTCTAGTTCAGGGCTCAAATCGAGAGCAAGTAACTATAAACAGAGTGCTTGATTCATAAGAATAAACAACACGTATGGGCTTCTGCTACAGATGTTATACCCTGGAGTGTGTCCTGATTTCCTTCTAGCTAAATAGGAATAGCGAAATCACATAGATGTGTGGTAATATATGAGTGTCGGTTACATTAGCATGCACTCCATATATAAATCAGATAAGAGAATTTTTCAGTAGACTTTCCTGAACTCTGAAACTATAAAATGTGGGTCCTATTATTTGGCTTTCAAGAGAGCCATATCTCTCAGACCTGCTGCTTCCCTTTCTCTCCCATCACTCCGACCTCAGGGGTGTTCTGTATTTGTACAGAGCACACACATGCATGAGCTCTTTCTGGTAGGAAAGATGAAGAAGGACCATTTTACTAAATACCTAATATGTGCTACTTTCTTTTTGCCTACATTCAACTACTGTTTCTATTTTAAGAGATTCCCCAAAGCCCCAAGATTTGTACCATTTCTAAGATAGACAGCTTTGCTTTGTCCAGATTTCAGTGACTCATTTAGTCCGTACTATAGCCCTTCTCTCTACAAACCCTTGTTGAACTCCCACTCTGTGTTTGATGAGTATCGTTACCTTTATTGTTCCAGAGGGGCAGATCCCAAGAGGTCAGTTGTTGCTCTTGGTAGCACAGTGAAGATTTCAATCCAGGCTTGTCTGACACCCAAGCCTAATCTCTTTGCTGAGCACAAATGAGGGGATAAGCATACACACCCAGCAATCTATACCACCACCATCCTCTCCTCCTCCCATACCTCATCAGAAACTAGGGGGTAAAAGGAGATCATGGGAAATAAAGTGATGTGGGGTGGGGTGTTCGTTCTGATCTCCAATACTGTTTCTACCATGTGATGACCTCATTGACCTAATTCTCCTTAGAAGTAATCACTTTTTAAAAAAGGAGCTCTGTTAGCTATAAATGGGAGGGGGATAACTTTGTCCTTTAAAAGAAGGTTTTGTTTGGAAAAGGTTTGTTTGACTATTAGGGCCACACAGGATGGAAATGGACTCCCTTGGTGGTGATGCATGGGTCTAGACTCAGTGGGCATCCCAAGGACATTATCAACCGTCAGAGGCCCAGAAATGCGCGGCTAGCACTGGTCCTGGTCCACACACTATCAGCACTTTTAGATGGTTCGGTTTTGCTGTCATGTTGGTAGCTACAACCTACTGAATTTATTAAATGTTAGACATTGTCCTACTTTTGAAAATACTTGGGATAATTTACAGGTTAAACTTGGTATGATGTTTCAGGATAAAATCAACTCTCTGAAGGCGGGAGAAGACATCAGGGGTTTCAGGCATCATGTAGACTCTGTTTTCTAGAAGCAAAGGCAAACAAAGACATTGGTTTATAGAAGTCTCACTTTCTGACAACCCACAATATGCATATTTATTCACAGAGATAATTACTCTATGAAAAATATCTTCTTCTTCTTCTTCTTCTTCTTTTTTTTTTACAATTAGATTTGAGCAAGAATTTATGGAGTCCTGGGTGCAAAGATGCTGGTTAGAAATAGTTTCTTTAATCAGATCCTCCTAGATTTCTTTCCTCCCCACAGACCTCCTTTTACTCCCTACTGAAAGTGGGATTAGAAGATCTAGTCAGCCTGGTTTATCAAGGACACCTGGAGAGATCACAACTTAACCTTCCATGAGGGCAGAAGGTCCAACATGGTGAATGGCTTGTGGTTATCAGCTGCCTCAGATGAACATCTCTCATTCCATTCCTGATGTAATGTGTACAATAAGCAATCTTGAGCGTGGGTACAAATGAGAGTTATAAATCCTGGATTGAGACAAGCTTGGATATCATGAACTCTCTCTATTGCTCTCTTTCCCTCAAATTCTTTGTCTTACCTTTTGATATTTTGATATACACTTTTTCTCAGGCTACTGGTTTAGACATTGGCTAAGGAAAATAAGGATCACACCAGGGAGGCAACTTACTACCTTTTAACTGTCCCCTTTGGAGTTTTTATGTCCCTTGTCATAGAGCAGTTTCTTAGGGATTTTTCTTAGTGTTCAGTTTGGAACTTGATATGCTATGAATTCTCTAGGGATTGAAAGGAGACCTTGGAGAAACAGGTTTCTGAGTGCAAGCTGGGTTCACGGACTGACTTTGATGAAAGACAAATGTTTTATTTAGTTATTTCTGTGTAATAAACAGACAAACTTAGTAGCTTGAAACATTTATTATTATCTCTCATGGTTCTTTGGATGGAACGGACTCAGTGTCTCATGGAAGTACAACTGGATAGAGGCTGGGACTGAGTCCCCAGAAGGCTCTGAATGTCCAAGATGGCATCTTCCCTTACATGTCTAGCATCTCTGCTAAGAGGGCCAGAACAGCTAGGACTGGCTGGGCATGTCTCTCTCACCACAGAACTTCACAATCTGGGTAGCTTATGGTGATCTGAGTAGTCAGCTCTCTTATCTACTGGCTAGCCTTCCTCAGACTGAGAATTCCAAGAGACCCAGATGAAACTGCAAGTTCTTCTATGACCTGGTCTCTGAGGCCATGTGGCATCACTTCTGTTGTATCCTAACAGCCAAAATGAGTCTCAGTGGCTAATCCAGGCTCAAGGAGAGGGGATATACAGAGTGCATGGCAGGAGGCATGGGTCACTGGGGAACCAAGTTTAAAAACCAAAACCACAGGAGGACAAGAATTAATTTATTCCTTCCTTCCTTTCTTCCTTCCTTCTTTCCTTCCTTCCTTCCTTCCTTCCTTCCTTCCTTCCTTCCTTCTTTTCTTTCTTTCTTTCTTTCTTTCTTTCTTTCTTTCTTTCTTTCTTTCTTTCTTCTTTCTTCTTTCTTTCTTTCAAGAATTTCTGACTAACCTGTGTTCTTGGCCATTAGTAAATACCCACAATGATCTTGAGGGGATTTCCAGACTGAAAAGAGCCATGGTGAACCCATTCTATAGGCATAAACCACTACTTGTCCCTGAATTACCTGTTAAAAACAGGCATAGAAGTCTGGTTCTATGAAGAAGGATGGTTTGGTGCTTGGTCAGAATTTATTATTTTATTTATTTTTTTCTTATTTTTATTTTTATTTTTTATTTATTTTTTTTTTTACGGTTGGTGGGTAGGGTCAAACGATGCTGGGTGGTCCAAAAGCAGCAGTGGCTTCTCCTGCGGTCCACCTTGCGTTAGACTGAGATTTTTTTTTTTTTTAATTTTTTTTTTAATTTATTTATTTTTATTTGTTTATTTACAGCATAACAGTGTTCATTGTTTTGGCATCACACCCAGTGCTCCATGCAGTGCGTGCCCTCCCTATTACCCACCACCTGGTCCTCAACCTCCCAACCCCCCCACCCCCCCGCCGCCCCTTCATAATCCTCTAGTTGTTTTTCAGAGTCCATAGTCTCTCATGGTTCATCTCCCCTTCCAGTTTCCCTCAACTCCCTCTCCTCTCCATCTCCCCATGTCCTCCATGTTATTTGTTATGCTCCACAAATAAGTGAGACCATATGATACTTGACTCTTTCTGCTTGACTTATTTCGCTCAGCATAATTTCTTCCAGTCCCGTCCATGTTGCTACAAAAGTTGGGTATTCGTCCTTTCTGATGGAGGCATAATACTCCATTGTGTATATGGACCACATCTTCCTTATCCATTCGTCCGTTGAAGGGCATCTTGGTTCTTTCCACAGTTTGGCGACCGTAGCCATTGCTGCAATAAACATTGGGGTACAAATGGCCCTTCTTTTCACTACATCTGTATCTTTGGGGTAAATACCCAGCAGTGCAATTGCAGGGTCATAGGGAAGCTCTATTCTTAATTTCTTCAGGAATCTCCACACTGTTCTCCAAAGTGGCTGCACTAACTTGCATTCCCACCAACAGTGTAAGAGGGTTCCCCTTTCTCCACATCCTCTCCAACACACGTTGTTTCCTGTCTTGCTAATTTTGGCCATTCTAACTGGTGTTAGGTGGTATCTCAATATTGTTTTAATTTGAATCTCCCTGATGGCTAGTGATGATGAACATTTTTTTTAAGATTTTACTTATTTATTTGACAGAGATCACAAGTAGGTAGAGAGGCAGGCAGAGAGAGAGAGGGAAGCAGGCTCCCCACTGAGCAGAGAGCCTGATGTGGGGCTAGATCCCAGAACCCTGGGGATCATGACCTGAGCTGAAGGCAGAGGCTTTAACCCACTGAGCCACCCAGGCGCCCCCAGAATTTATTATTTTAAAACTGGCCAAGACACTCATCTGGGGGTATGATCCCAGACATATTTCAAAGCCCAGACCTATAAACAAGGGAACTGTGCTTCGGAGAGCCTATACCTGGATAAATTCCTGTCCTCATTACTTGGCATTAGATAATAAAGCAAAGCAGAATACAGAGGACTGAGGGCTATTTCTCTGCCCCATGCTTCCTTTGTGACATTCATTCCTATCTGAGTGTGGAGGTCTTTATTTATGAAATCAGCTTGTTGGCATCTTGGATCACCCGTCGTGCTGTGAGTTTGTGGGGGTGTCAGACACCTGGGTAGTGTGTGGGGCAGGAGGAGTGAGCAAGGCCCGGGCCATTATTGCTGCCTGAGAGACTGTCTTCCCCCAATATTCACTGAATCATGGCTCTTCCTAAGCCTCTTCCTCATTTCCCCTCCCTCTTTCAAATTTGAATTATCATCATAATTATGGTGAGAAGAAAAACAAACATAACAACAAACATAACAACAATGGAGAAAGAGGGAACTCAGCCACTCAGAGAGAATTCTGGATTACAGGAAATTTACTTAAAGAAAGGATAACCTGGGGCACCTGGGTGGCTCAGCGGGTTAAAGCCTCTGCCTTCAGCTCAGGTCATGATCCCAGGGTCCTGGGATCGAGCCCCACATCGGGCTCTCTGCTTAGCTGGGAGCCTGCTTCCTCCTCTCTCTCTCTCTCTGCCTGCCTCTCTGCCTACTTGTGATCTCTATCTGTCAAATAAATAAATCTTTAAAAAAAAAAAAAAGGATAACCCTATACATGTACAGTTTCCGGACACCTTAACCCTGGCGAATTTCATGCCAGGAATGTAATTTCAAAATCAAAGAAGCAGACACCCTGGGATGGTCACAGGAGAGCGGGTAGAATAAAGATCAACTTAATGAATGCACTGTGTATACAGTCTCTGAGGGTCATGATTTCAGGAGAGTGAAATAAGGGAAAGAGCAAGGAACAGAGTGTGGCAGAGAAGATAATAAAGGGAGAAGGGGGGAGGGAGCATCCGGGAAAAGTGGAGAGAAATCTGGGAAGAAAGAGGCTGCTCTTGGGGAAGAAAATACAATCACTACCAAGCATGTTCCTCTCCATTTAAATGTTGAACATAAAACGATATGTAAAGTTCACAATAGTAATTTTTCTGAGAGACAGAAGTAGAAGAAGATGTCAGAAGATAGGATTGTGGGATAAATATACATAGTTCACAGTGATATCGGGAGAAGGTCAAGGGCAACTTATTGTCCTATGGTGGCTAAAAAAAGCAAAAATCTTATGGATTGGGCCCATTTCCCCACTTTTCTAGCCAATAGTTTTGCTAATAGGTTTGCAATAAATGCTCCTGCGGAAAGAATTTTTCACTAAACGACACGCATTTCGGGAAACTGCCTCTGAATGAAGATGTAGCCAAGGCAATAAGGGGTAGTGATTCATCGCAAGGTTTGGAGTCAGTCCTGGCTCTACCCCTTAGCAGCTCTGTGACCTGAGCGAGTTACTCCTCCTCTCTCAGCCCCGGGTTCCTTGTCTGCAGGATGGGGGCTGGCCTCGGAACACCCCTCACGTGCGGGGTTGGGTGGAACGCGTGTGCTGACTGAGCACCTAAATACAAGGCCGCTGCGCACACCGTCTGCTGGTAGTCCGGCTCCGCTGCTGTTAGTGACAACGACCATTTCCACGTTCTCTCTTCTGTGCTGTCTGAAGCCCCTCCCCGAGGATGTACTCTCTGACCGGAAAATCAAAGCCTAGTTCTCCGCGCAGTACACTGATGTTAATGAAAAATTTCTGAGAGGCCACGAATGAGGCTGTTTTGGCAGAGATGCGGTGTTCACTCCGACACACTCGTTAAGCCTCACGAAACTTTTCCATTTTTCTGCCTCTCAATTACTCCAATTCTTGACTGGCTGCTCCTGCTTTTGGAGTGAAAGTGTTTCCGATGGTCCACTGGGCCGCTGGATTAAGCTGTACTTAAGTTACTTATATGCAGAAATAAACTCGCCTTCTTTCCTCTCATCCTTCCCGTAGGATGGCACATTCCTACTAATTACATCATTCTCTGTGATCCTCCAGGGTCCTCCGGATAACAAGGAGAAGCAATGTTACAGGACATTACTTTTATGCTTTATTGGCCTCTGTTATCCATGGGCCTAGCACGGAAGCTGAGCAAACAGTCCAGACCCAAACGTGAAAACCCACTGATTGTAAATCGTGTGAAGTCTGAATTTGATTAGAGTGCCAATTTCCTGCCCTTTCCTCTGTGCTCATAGAAAAAGGAACAGCTCTGAAGTCCCTAAGAGATGCTGCCTGATTTAAGCCCTGTGAAATTCTAACCAAAAGGTAATAGAAAGGAGAAACCAAGCTTATCAGATTTTCCTTAGGAGGCATCGGTCTGCTTCACCTGGGGTAATTGGCCGAGTTCAGGCCGGCCCTCCGACAAGCGACAGGAAGTTGCCAGAAAGAACGATGGATAAATAACCCAGTGCTTCAGAAACCAACTTTTATGCTCTCTGGTATTGATTTAGAGGAGGTCTAAGAAAGGTGTGAGTACACGAGGCTGATAAATGAATTGGGGTGACTTTTTGGGTAAGTGGTAGTTATTGGTTAATAGGAGAAGAATTTTGATGCCGCGAGGTTGTTACTGGGAGGAGGGACACTGTACGAAATGAAGGTTGGTTCCCGTTGCAGCAGTTTCATAGACGAAGTAGCCAATGAGAGATAGTCCTGGCTTCTCCTTCAGCTACAGATAATTTAACCTATTTATTGGAGCATTTCATAAGAAACAAAGGAGGGAGAAAAAAAGAACCTCACAGGTGTCCTTTTAATTTAATCAGTGCATTTGATATTGTGACCAAAACTGCTTAGGCTGCAGGGCCTTCTGCTAAAAGGGCACTGCGTAGAACCATCCTCTGGAAAGGTTTCAGGAATGAAAGTGTTTATGGCATAAATAGGGAGATGAATCTTAAATAGCTTATTCTGAAAATCTGATACGAAAAATAAGAAAAGCCATCAGAGCGTTGCAGGTGGGTTTCACGGCCATATCCCAGCCCAAGTCCGCTCTGCCAGGCCTGATGGTCACATGCACATGACAGCCCACTATGGCTCGGTGAGCTCTGGGGGAGATTGAAAATCGGGGTTGAGGATAACTGGATATGTAGAGAGGACCCAGAGATCAAAGCATTTCTGCCCTCAGCAGCCAGGATGAACTTGGCTGCTCTTGAGGACAGAGAGGAGTGTGGGAAAGAGGCAAGCAGACACGTGTCCCGACAGCTTTGTTTGCCGAGCACCGAGCACGGGGAGCTGGGCGGAAGTGGGCACTTGTTCTTGCCCTTCTGTCAAAGGGCCGATGATTCTCAGCTCAGGTTTTCTTTTGGTTTTTGTTTCATGCACGAGGTGCGCTTTACATCAAAGTAGGAAAGGAATTCCAGAAGTGAGTTTTAATTCAATGCTACAAATATTTATTGAGCTCCTAAGCACTAGACGCCACTTCTGTCCCTGGGCATGTGGGCCGGTAGAGTTGAAACACAGAGAGAGATCAAGAGCACCCTGGCCCATGCCTCTGGAAGGGAATATCCATGCTCTGGAGGACCCATTCCAACATGTCCCATGCCAGAGGCAGCCTTCTTGAGAGAAGCCTGACTTGAGAAGAGTTCATAAATGGAGCTGTTTCTCCGGCGTCATGTTAATTGAGGCACGGCTGAAATGCCCCTTTGACAGCATTTAGTACACCGGCGAGTCATTTCGATCTCAGCGAATAGGAGGGAAAAGTGATTTCTCTTTATTGCAGAAAGAGGCCCTGGGAGGAGATGGAGGGAGTAGAAAAGCAGCAGACATGTTATGAGGACAGCCAGATCGTCCTGCTGTCCAAGCTAAATCCTGGCAAGGGCCAGCCTCCGCAACCAGGAGCTCTGGCCGTTGTCAGCCGCAGTGACACTACAGTTCCTTTGAGGACTGGGAGAACGTGCCCGGGATAACAAAGATACACATGTAAATGAGAAGCCACTGGGGTTTGCAGGGTTTTGACAGTTCACCAGTGTCCATTTGTTGAATTCTGCATTAGTGAGGCAGTAAGAACAGTCTCTGACCTTTGGTTATGAGCAAGAGGACCAACTGGGGGCCTGAAATGTACATAATGACAAATTGGCAATAATATTAGCAATAAAACTTTTAAGAAATGAGCTTTTTTTTTTTCCTTTTTGTCTTTCCCTGGCCCATTTCCATCCTTAGCCTGGGCTCCCTGGGTTGGAAAAGCATGCATACTAGTTTTCTGTCCCTTGGGAGCCACGTGGTGCGTGAGCTGCCGATTGGCCATCTTTCTTCTGGCTCTTCCTGCAGTTTGCAGGGGGAGTTGCTATAAATCCCCTGGGAAGGCTCTGGGCCCAGTTTCTGGCTTCTCAGCGCTTTCCGACTGAATAGGCATCACAGTCCTGAATGGGGAGAACTGCGTCAACATTTTAGGCTTTTTAACACTGGAATCCAGGGAGCACAGAGGATGATGCCTCTGTTTTCTTGAATTATGTCATTCATTTGACACTGAACACGTGATCATTTGTCCTGTTTGTACCTGTCTGGGAACAGTTTTTTTTTTTTAATGATTATAAAAGGAATCCAGGCTTATCAAAAAATCTTAGACCATACAGAAATAAAACTGTAAGGGATAAATTAAAAATCATTAGTCATCACTAGCCATCAGGGAGATTCAAATTAAAACCACATTGAGATACCACCTGACACCAGTTAGAATGGCCAAAATTAGCAAGACAGGAAACAACGTGTGTTGGAGAGGATGTGGAGAAAGGGGAACCCTCTTACACTGTTGGTGGGAATGCAAGTTAGTGCAGCCACTTTGGAGAACAGTGTGGAGATTCCTGAAGAAATTAAGAATAGAGCTTCCCTATGACCCTGCAATTGCACTGCTGGGTATTTACCCCAAAGATACAGATGTAGTGAAAAGAAGGGCCATTTGTACCCCAATGTTTATTGCAGCAATGGCTACGGTCGCCAAACTGTGGAAAGAACCAAGATGCCCTTCAACGGACGAATGGATAAGGAAGATGTGGTCCATATACACAATGGAGTATTATGCCTCCATCAGAAAGGACGAATACCCAACTTTTGTAGCAACATGGACGGGACTGGAAGAAATTATGCTGAGCGAAATAAGTCAAGCAGAGAGAGTCAAGTATCATACGGTCTCACTTATTTGTGGAGCATAACAAATAACATGGAGGACATGGGGAGATGGAGAGGAGAGGGAGTTGAGGGAAACTGGAAGGGGAGATGAACCATGAGAGACTATGGACTCTGAAAAACAACCAGAGGGTTATGAAGGGGCGGCAGGGGGGTGGGGGGGGTGGGAGGTTGAGGAACCAGGTGGTGGGTAATAGGGAGGGCACGTACTGCATGGAGCACTGGGTGTGATGCCAAAACAATGAACACTGTTATGCTGTAAATAAACAAATAACAATAAAAAAAAAATCATTAGTCATTTCATTACCCAGAGGTAGCCATTGTTGACGTTTTTGTATTCATTCTTAAAGATTTAGCTTTATGTTGCTACATACATATTCATTTGTTGAAATTCAATGGTACCATGCAAAGTGCTTAGGAAACTTCTTTTTTTCTTTTTTTAAAGATTTTATTTATTTATTTGACAAACAGAGATCACAAGGAGGCAGAGAGGCAGGCAGAGAGAGAGAGAGAGAGAGAGAGAGGAGGAAGCAGGCTCCCTGCTGAGCAGAGAGCCCAATGTGGGACTCGATCCTAGGACCCTGGGATCATGACCTGAGCTGAAGGCAGAGGCTTCGCCCCAGTGAGCCACCCAGGCATACCTTTTCTTTTTTTTTTTTCTATATTAACAGATCTCAATTTCTTTCTTAGGTCCTCATAATATTCCATAATGTAAATGAATCAACTGATTCAAGCAATTCATTGCTGGGAACTAGGTGGGTTGTTTCTGATTTAAAAAAAAAAAAAATCTTTGGTTCTATATAAACACAGTTGAAGTGAACATCTACAATATTCTTTGGGACTTTCCCAGTACCATTTTTGTCTACCTTCTATAGGTAGAAGCTCATTATATGTTAATATATTATTTGAAATATGTATATATATATACACACACACATATATATACTTACATATATATGTGTATATATGTATACACACACACACTTATTTCTCAGTTTGTTGCATACCTTATGAATTTATTCATGATGTTGCTATCACCACTCTTGGCCCTTAGTCATGTTAGATATTTATTTCTTTATTTTAAAAAATTATTTATTTATTTATATGAGAGAGCACACACATGTTGGGGAGGGGCAGAGGGAAAAGCAGACTAGACTCTCTGATGAGCACAAAGCCCAGTTCAGGGCTGGATCCCAGGACCCCTAGCCTAGATCATAACCTGCCCAAGGCCAGATACTTAACCCACGGAGCCATCCACGTACACGTAAGGTGTCAGATATTTATATAACTTTAGTTATAGGCAGTTTCCTTTATGTATAGTACAGTGTTTAAGAACTCATGTTTTCAAATAACACAGCCTAAATTTAAATCCTGTCACTGCTGCTTATTACTTGCATGGTCTTGCGCACATTGTTTATTCTATTTGTGTGTCAATCCCCTTTCCTGTAATGTGGAGATGAATGACTAAACCCTACCTACCTCGTGATGGACATTAAATAAGATAATACACATAGAGAAAAGTGCCTGACACAGTACATGTACGAATCAATAAATATTAACAACTATTTTTGTTGTTATTTGAGAGTAAATATGGCAAAGAAAATGGCAAATAAAATATATTTTTAAGTTCAAGTTCAAATGGTATTTTAGAAATAAGTAGAACTAACCATTTCGGGAAAAAGAAGTTGTGCAAATTGCCAAGCCCAGAAGTGCAAGGAGCATGGAAAACAAGTCTGTTTAATACTATCTATAAGCTATAACGAAAAAGAAACCTCTGGTACTTTGACCATTCTAAGCACAGAAACAAAATATGGTTTGCACTCACTTGGAAGAAAAAAAGTCTCAGCACTGTCTTCCAAGAAGTGTCTCGGCTTCCTTTAAGAAACTCTGGGACATCAAAACATGCCCTATATTAGGAGGAAAGGACATAGGTGGTGGCGTCTTTATGATCCAACTTGGGATAAAGCCACTGGTAGCACTTGGGGGCTGCCAGGCATGGTCAAGGTTGCCTGAAGGGTGATATTCCAAAGTGGAAGTGGCATGGAATCAAAAGTAAGAACAGAGGAGGTGGGCTTGACTTTGAATAAACGTGTAAAATAAGCAGGCATAGTTGAGCATTTCCAGGGTGCTGTAGACTCATGACGCTTCCTGCTCATTTCTTGCCCAGTCGACATCGTTACGTCAGAAAATCTGAACAGGACAAGGGTGAAGGTGATTGACTCCCCTCATTGCTCCTTCCCCTGGCTCTCACTGGAAGGGCTGTGTCAGTTCAACTGCAAAGTGGAGGTAGAACTGGAAGCCTACGGTTTTTATTATTGTCATCACTGGTGTACTAGTTGTCGTAGTAAATATTATTAGTTAGGGTTTCTGTCACTGGTGCCATGCTTAGAAAGACCTTCATCATCCTGAGATTGAAAAAAAATCCATCTGTGTTTTCTTTTCTCGTACTTCTGTAATTACATTGCTTTCCTTTACATTTTCCATGCTGATCATTTTCACATATGTGTTCTATCTCCCTGGCTTCCTTTTTAAACAGCTGGAGGTCAGGAAAAATGTCCTGGTTACTCTGTGGCTGGCCTTGCACAGAGCCAATCCTGGTGGGCCTTCCAAATGCTTCTGGTGATGATGAGGGTGATTGGTTACAAAAGGCTATTTTTCCTTTGTGATTTTATGTTCGTTAAGGTTTTGGTTGGAGTTTTCAGGTGGTGCTCACTGTGACTGAGGAAGCCTGGATTGGGGCCTCTCAGGAAGTGGTCAGTGCCTTCCATACTTGGGGGGTGGGCTCAGGAAGGTGCTCTGAGGAGGGGTCTGTCAGGTAATGAACAGACATCAGGACTCTAAACCACGTGACAGGCATGGGTCCCTAAATCGTTGCCTCCTTGTAAGCATATGAAGTGCGTATGTGTGTGTGTGTGTGTGTGTGTGTCTCCCATCACTTTTATCACTTCTTAGGGTACTCAGGGACTAACAAATGAGAACGAACCCAGGTAGTTGCTGGGTTTCTGTGAACTCTGAGGTCTCCATTGCCCCTTGTCCTCTCCCCAGCTTGTCTACTCTGCGAGGAGAGGAGAAGACTCAGGCACAGGTCCTGAGTGAAGCCGGCTCCAGGGACCACTGTGGACCCTTAGTGGCTCCAAAGGCAGATAAATGCTCTGGCTTCATTGTGCTCCTTGTTTTTTCCACAGCCTCATGGGAGGAGAGAGAAAAAGAGAACTCAGAGAACTGTCAGACCAGGTTGGAGAGCCTCTTTTTCCACTTTGTTTTTCTTATCACTGCCTGAAACAATGATTTATTTCTCCACATATATGTTTAAATGTGTCTCCTTATACCAGGTTGTGAATTATGTGAGAGCAGTGACCTCATCTATCTTGTTTGCCACTTTATCCTTGACAAGAAAAATAATCTTTGGCACATAATAGGTACTCAACAAAGGCGAATTTTAATTAATAAGTGGACAAATTCATGTTGAATTATTTTTTATTTTTTTTTTAAAAGATTTTATTTATTTGACAGAGAGAGATCACAAGTAGATAGAGAGGCAGGCAGAGAGAGAGAGAGAGAGGGAAGCAGGCTCCCTGCTGAGCAGAGAGCCCAATGTGGGACTCGATCCCAGGACTCCGAGATCATGACCTGAGCCGAAGGCAGCAGCTTAACCCTCTGAGCCACCCAGGTGCCCCCATGTTGAATTATTTTTGACAGCATTAAATATGTCCATTTAGCTAAAGTCTTTAAAAAGTACTAGAAATCATCAAGGACAGGTAGTGTTGATATGTCCGTTCACAACCACACAGCATTCGGATACATGCATCGAATATACTGGAGACTCCCAAGGCTTAGAAAAAGCAGAGCTCATATTCCCTGCATAGTTCCCAAAAATACGGCTTCCAGGGAAGTGCAGTTCATTGTGCAGATATAGAATAAATATTTGTAGGTGATTAATTGAAGTTAAAAACACACTGTTTATGCTAATCTAATTATCACTCAAGTTGGGCTCTACTTTGATGATTCTCAGTGTCACACAGTAGCGATTCCAGTAACCTTTGTCCCACACGCAACACCCTCGCTCATTCAGAAGGCTCAGGTCCACGCCATGTGGAAGTGAGGGCTCCTCATTTCATCTCTCGGTAGAGACTTCCTGGTTATCTTTCCTTGCAGGTTCCATGATGTTCTGGAGTTCTGTTAGAGCTCCTACTCCTGGGAGTAGACAGACCAATGAGGGGAAGGGAAGGAAGAAAAGATTGACGTTTGTTTGTGTAAGAGATATTTATTAAGTACTTCTCAGTGCCACAGACTGTGCTGGTTGGATGTGGGACCCCTGAAGAACTGAGGTCTTCCAGCTAGAGAGGGAAAGCTGAAGGAGTTAGTCAGCCTGAGCTTTCAAGCATAAGTTGAGGTAGAGGGGGTGGTGGTGAACGGCTTTCTTCACTCCGCTAAGGATAAAGCAAAGCCCCAACAACATCCCAGCAACATTTGGATTAGAAGTAACTGAGGTAAGTACAGGGGCCATATTTTCTAAACTAGAAACCGAGACACATGGTCTGACACACGATTGGACAGATGGATGGAATATTTTGGCTTATGACTGTCCCAGAAAAATCTCTTACAGATGGCTTAGGTGTAATACACAGCCATCGACATGTTACGACTTGAGGGGCATGGAGAAAATGTCATGCCCTTCTTCAAAATATCTTTTCCAGTGCCGCACATTCCACTATTAGAGATTTATTTCTGTGTCCTGTGGAGGCTTTTGGATTATTCCATCTTGTGTGTAAAACCTTAAACACTTGTGAAATTATCAATTGGGGGGGGCGATTCTGTGTTGAAAGTAAAGGTATGCAGGAAAGGGAAACGTGTGGGAAAGAGAGGTGGGGTAGGAGGGAAGAAAAATGTTCTTATGTTGCCTAGAGCTGGCTTCCTCTGTGAGAGTTGCCAGACAGTGTCATAAATACCCAGAGAACTGTGTCTTCTACGGAGATTTGAAAGGAGAGATGGCTGGCCAAGGGGCAGCCTTGCCTGGCAGGCCCAAAGCCCCAAGCCAGCAGTGCTCACCTCAAATGTGAGCAATGGTTGTGAGGCATAAACTTGCACTGGAGCCCTGACATCCTGGACGTATCCAATTCTGTGACTCCTGCAAGCACGTTCGCAGGTTTGTCATCTCAATAAAGCAAACTCTTGCCTTTAAACTGGCAGAATTTGGGGTAGGGGAAGGAAAAAAGTTTGTGTGAGCTCATGACAGAATTTCACATTCTTATTGATGCCTCATGCCTGCCATGATTAAATTTAAAAACTGTCAACTCCTTTAGAAAAAAGAATGAAGAGGATGGACCCAGAGGGTATCATGCTGAGCGAAATAAGTCTATCGGAGAAAGACAATTATCATATGATCTCCCTGATATGAGGAAGGGGAGATGCAACGTGGGGGGTTTGGGGGGTAGGAAAAGAATAAATGAAACAAGATGGGATCGAGAGGGAGACAAATCATAAGAGACTCTTGATGTCACAAAACAAGCTGATGGTTGGCGGGGGAAGGGGGGTAGGGAGAGGGTGGTGGACTTATGGACATTGGGGAGGGTATGTGCTATGGTGAGTTCTGTGAAGTGTGTAAACCTGGTGATTCACAGACCTGTACCCCTGGGGCTAATAATACATTATATGTTAATTAAAAAATTTAAAAAATTAAAAAAAAAGAAAAAAGAATGAAGAAAATGACCTTGAAAGATGTCAAGTTTGGAAATAATTACTTCATAAATACACTGGGGTGGAGAGAAGCTGAATAATCAGAATGTTCCGTCCCGTCCTGCCCCATTCACACGCTGGCCACAAGCTACTCACTATGGACATGGCATCTCGGCAGACATTTCATAATGAGACTTCTCTTAATGAGCTCTGCCTGATTGTCAGTCTTGACTGTATGTAGTTTTGTTATGATACAAAGGCAAACAAATGCAAGAGGCCAAGAAACACTGTGCCTAAAAGCTGTTGGGGCAGGCTTCTCTGCTAGAAAAGAAGCTGCCTGAAGAAAGGGTTCAGGTTTTAGTTCTTTTGTGTTCCATCCCCTCCTCCAACCACAAAGTGATTTTTAACATGGTAGGCTATTATCTGATGCATCACTGAATGGCTCCATAAGGCAGAAGACCTTTTTATTTTTTGTTTATTTTTTAAAAAGATTATTTGTTTGTTTGTTTGACAGAGAGAGAGAGTATTAGCAGGGAGAGCAGCAGAGGGAGAGGAAGAAGCAGGCTCCCCGCAGAGCAGTGAGCCCAATGTGGGACTCGATCCCATGACCCTGGGATCGTGACCTGAGCCAAAAGTAGATGCTTAACCAACTGAGCACCCAACACCCCAAAAGACCTTTTGAACCAAGGGATTTTCCTAACACCTTCCCATAACTCTGCTGAGATTTTTTTTACTTCTATCCACAGTAACACTTGTCCAACTCATGAAAGAAAAATCTCAAAGATGGTCCAGAAGAGGCCATATTTAAAAAGTAAAAGGAGGAGGACTGATGATGTTCTCATTCCCTGCATGATTTCTTCTGTAGCTGTCAGGGACTGTTGAGTATGGGGCCATTTCCAGTCCCGTGAATCTGTGAGAGCTCATCCTGCACTACAACTTCAACTGGAGAAAAAAAATCCAACCCTCGCTTTCCTTACCTGGAACTGGGAGCAACCGGCCGACGGAGAACATACCCATCTCCTGGGTGCTTAGCCTGCTGCCTAGCATCCAGTGGTTGCTCCACATTCGTTTGTGAAATAAACAAAAGAATGAGACTTTTCTAGTGGTTTTAGCATGGATTTAGAATCCTTTATTGTCTGCCTTGTGGAAAACCTTGACGAAATCACCACCCCTATTATACATGCTTATCGCTTTGGCACCTTTGAAAAGCAGACTGTTACAGGATGTTAGCGCAGGAGGAAATATAGAGGCATGACAATGTGGAACGTCCCAGGGCCTGGGCACCCTTCGGACTCATAGTAGGGGCTTAAGAAATATGCTTTATGTTAACATAGATGTGTGTTTGTATATAAGTGTGTGTGTATGTGTGCGTGTGTGTGTGTGTGTGTGTATTATATGTTTCTCCTTAACTGGGATGTTTAATATAACCTCTGAAACTTCAAGCTTGATAAGCACAAAGATGGTGTTATTACTCTAAGTGCTCAATGGTGGGCTTTCAGAAACTAGCAATACATATTTTAAAAATTATGGATCTTTGGTTAGACATGCTTTCGTTTAGATGGTTTCTGTGATAGAGGTGAGCTCTTACAAGCTCCTTCAGGGACAGAAGAGGTCTGGAGTGCTGGGAACCGTGAGCCAGAAGTCATTCAACATGCACGACAGTGGTGGGCAGCAGGTGTTCAAGAGGGCACGTGACAGTTGAGTGAAGCAGCTCGTCTTCGGTGGGGAGGCCTGGAAGGCATGGGCTCTGACTGGGGTTTCTAGCTCCTCTGTGTCAGAGGGAGGCCCAAAGGTCATTTCTCTTATTTTGTTAAGTCAGAAAATAAGTTACTGTGTAAATCAAAATCTTCAAGTGATAACTACATAGTTGGTAGTAAGGGATTCAAGATAATTTGACAGCATTTAAGTTGCTGTGCAGGGATAGGTTTGATCCTTGCTGTGGCCTGTTGCTTATGGATGAAAAACACACAGGTTCTGTTGCTGAGACGTGAGCTAGAAAACAGTACAAACAAGGGTGTGTGTGTGTGTGTGTGTGTGTGTGTGTGTGTGTGTGTTGTGCCTGTGTATGCATATGCTTGGTCTGGAGGAAATGTATGTGTGTGGGGTCTTTCTGGTGGTAGGTTAATCCTTTCCCATATAAACAAGATTTGATAGGAGATACGAATCCCCTCCCAGCTTGAGAAAAACCAGGCAGAATGCTGCATTATACAAAGTATCTAAGTGAGGAAAATTAGAGGTGAAATAAGGGAAGAAGAAAGACAAGAGAGAGGCTCATTAAAGTGTGTGTTCATCAGGATTCTCCAGGGAAACAGACAATGGGATGTCTGTCTGTCTGTCTATCTCTCTAGAAACTTATTGTAAGGTTTATTCTGAAGAATTGGCTCACATGATTGTGGAATCTGGCACGTCCGAATCTGCGGGGTAGGCCAGCAGGCTGGAGACCTATGGAAAAGCTGATGTCTTAGTTTGAATCTGCTGCAGTCTGTTGGCAAAATTCCCTCTTCCTCAGGGGAGGTCAGTCCCTGAGGACTATTCTAATTAGACCTTCAACTGATTGGACGATGCCCAGCCACATTATGGAGAGTAAACTTTCCTCAAAGTCTACTGATTTAAATATTAATCTCATCTTGAAAAGCCTTCATAGAAAGATCTAGAATAATGTTTGACCAAATATTTGGATACCTTGGTCTAGCCACGTTGACACACAAAATTAAGCATTACAGAGTGCACCTAAATGCGGCTCAAATGAGGTTTCTCGACAGCACAGAGTATGCATTTGTGGGTCTCCTGAAAGACATGTGGGAAAAGATATTTCCACCTCTCCAAGAGAAGGAAATAGAGATGTTCTGCAACTCTGTAGGCAAGTATAAATCAGTCCAAGACCTAGGACAGCTGAGATATGGGCCAGTGTGGACCTAAGCAGTCCCAAATAAAACTTATATTTGTACTTACCTGGTTACTGATATTGTGATATACCACACTTTTATAGTTACTTTAGTTGTCTATGTATAGTTAAGATTTTTAATAAGTTTTAATTGTAATGTCATCTAAAATGTGCATTAAGTTTCACATAATCCTCAATATATTTTTGTACCTTCAGATTAAGAAACTCAGAGTGAATGGGCTATATCTGAGTTAAATCAGGGGGAGATCCCAACAGTTCATGTGATCCTAAAACCTGCTCAGGCAGAATCGGACTAACTCTGGCCCAGCAGAGAGAACACAGTGTTTGAATGCAAGATCTGATGATAGGTGTGCCATTTAAAGGACAAGACCATCCCTTACAGTTTCAGAAACTCACTGTTTCCATCTGTTAAATGGGGATCATGATATTTCCCTGGCCAGTTATTTAGAGTATGAAATGAGATCCAAATGCAACCAAAGCATCAAGTATGGTTCCTGAAAAAAAAAAAAAAATTGTTGGTGCTAAATAGTTATTGGTTATCTTTCTCCTGGCTCAGTCAGTTCGGGGTATATGGCAAAAAATGGTTGTTGCTTCCCTAATTTCCCTTCTTTCCTTCTTTTTTGGTTCAAGCCAAATACAGTCAAAGAAATCCATTTCCCAGTTTCCCTTGTGGTTATGAGTGACATTTACCATGTTCTGTCCAATGAACCATAAGTGGAAGCCATCCCCTTTGATGATAAAGATGTTATCTCTTTCTCTTTGTCCCTTCCTTCTTCTCTCTACCTGGTATGCAGATATGATAGTTGGAGCTTTGGCAATCATTTTGTGACTATGAGAAAACAGACAAGAAATCCAGAGGTTTCAGCAGCACTATCTGTGTATCACTGAACCAATACTAGAAACTATTTTACCAAGACAACTTCTACTTGAGTAAATATAAGCTTCTATTTTGTTTAATCTACTATTTAATTGGATTTCTGTGAGGGAAGGTGACTGTACTCCAGCTGGTGTAGGGGTTAATCTTAACAATATTAAATATAATTTTTTAAAAGTTCTGTTAGGAATATTACGGACTAGCTGGGTGAAGTGTCACCATAGATATCTATTACTAATGTCAGTAAACTATGCCATAAGAGCCAAAGCATATCCCTGCACCCCTGCTCCCCAGGCCCTGCTACTTTAAATACTTGCCAAAACCCAGTGGATTCCCCTCCTTACCTTTTGCTTCTTCCAAATCCTACCCACCTTAATTTTTACTCAAATCACCTGGAAGGAATTATCTCTCAACCATCAACCTCTATTATTATATGCCAAAAGGAAAAAAAAAAAAAAGATCGGTAGTTTTCTGCTTTCACAAAAATACATTTAGACATTTCTATAACACTTAAACTGGTTTTTTAAAAACAGAATCGTATGTCTTCCATTTGGGGAAGACTTAGATGTTGCCTCCTAGGTACGAGGTACCAAGCCTAAAGCATCAGTACTGTTGGTTGCTGGTCTGCAACGAGATGAAACAGACATTGACAGTGACATTTAGAAACATTCATAACGATCACATGCAACTGGAAATTCTTTTTCTTTTATCTTAACAGAAGTCATAGTCCATTATGAATTGGAAACCTGAAAAAAGATTTCTTCTCTTCTCCCTCCTTCCCTCCCTTCCTTCTTTTAAAACCACAGTGGTTGGAGAAATACTGCTGTAATGGGTCAATATCAGGTAGTATAAAAAGCCATTATAGAGTGTATAATTATTTTCAAAATTAACCTTCTTAAAATGATAGTATTCTCATTGTGTGAGAAACAAACTTACTGAGGGTTTGGAGAGTGAGGATTTGTCAGTTACTCAGTTCACATTTACACACGCACACCTGCACACCTGCATACCTTCTGTGGGTAGGAACCAAAATAAATACTCACTAGAACAATAGCTTCTTATTTTTCTTAACTAAATATGATTGCCCCTTTGCTTATATAAATTAATACTTCAACACACAGAATGGTAATGAATTACTCTCAGAAGTAGGACATAATAGCACCTACAACACATCAAGAGAAATTTAGAAATAGGACTATCTCAGATAATGAGAGGCAATTGGGAATCCGGGGAAGAGGGGAAATTGACTTATGGAAGAAATTATTATGAATTTTAAATTATTTACTAAGTACAGCAATATCAAGATGCTTTTGTTAACCAACTTAGACTTTTTTTTTTTTTAAAGAGAATACCAAAATGTGGAACAACTACAGGTATTTTGTATTCTAAAACAAAAAAATAAAATAAAAAATCTTCAATCCTGTAACACTTTTGAGAAAATCTAGGACTGATCTGGATGGATGCATTGGTTTGTTTTGCTCTGATACAACCATTGTTCTGAGAAAAACTGTGAACGGGATGTCATGTCAGCGGGATGATATAGGGTATTTTGGTTTGTAACTTCTTGCCCAAAGCTTTCTTGTTTTCTTTAAAAAGAAAATTATTTGTGTGCTATTTACAGAGACTTCAGCTTGCTGCTTGCCATTTTAGCTACTAACACAAACAACCTTGACAATCATAATCTATTTTTTTATCCCTTTTTTGCCTCAGACAAGTAAGCAGTCATCAATTATAGGCCCTCACATGAAATACAAATTTAGCGCCATGGAAATGAAAACTAAAGCAATTTGTACCTTTACTATTCCAAGGGGAATCATTCTTGGTCTATTTACTATGAAATATTCCCTCTATCTTATACTCTTCTAAGTTATATCAATGTCGTCGACCATAACTTGAATCATAATGAGTAGATGATACCCTTGCATGACTAGAATCATGTCATCATTATTAGATGACCTAGTTAGCATATGTGGTTAAAAATGCCATTGCCTTTTTATTTATTGACTTATCTCGGAATGCCATAGGTTATATCAGGACTGGGTTCCTGATGTGTTCTTATGAAATGGTATAGTGTTTTGTTGGTTTTTTTTTAACCCATATCCACTAACTACATACACTGAGCCATCCACACTATTTTAAAATATTTCTTTCCACACCATATTTTTTCCCTTATGACTTTTATTATCAATGCCCCTGGGGAAAAAAAATGTAAAACATGGGCAAAGAAATGTGATAGTCTGGTTTCAAAAGCAGTGGTAGACTTCAGGAGGGACCTCAAATCAGAAGAGATATCAGCGAGAGAAACAGATCTTTCTTCCTGAACCTGCAGGGGTTAGATGGATGCATAGCATGCTTGTCTTCCCTGAGGTCCATGTACATTTGTGAGGAAAGGACTAGACGGTTAGTACTGCCCGAGGATGGGTCCTGATAACACCACATCCAAGGTCAGAGATCTTGGTGCTACACCTGGTCTTACGCTGACAAATGAGAATGTAGAAAGGAAAAAAGAAGCATTTGCTTAGTAGTAAGGATGCATTCTGGCACTTCCACTCCTCTCTTCCACTCCTGAAACTTCCGACTCCTGAAATCTATATTTGTTCTTGATCATTAATTCCTGCTGGTGAAGTCCTCCTGCCCCTAACCTTCCCAGACCATTGCTCTCTGCTCTTCGGGGGGATCAAAATGCTCCAGAAAAGTTATTCTCTTCATTTTGGAAGAACTTTCTGTCTTAGGTCCTTTGACTTCTTCTCTGGCTCTTTGTTTCTTTTCAAATTCCATTCAAATCTCACCTTCTGTTTCCCACACATTCTGTGAAACTTGTTCTTAGCGTTTGTGGGTCTGTTTACTTACTTGCGAAGTCTGCCTGCACCATTTCCCAGGACTTAAAAGAAATTGGGGTAGATTTTTTTTTTTTAAATTAGGCAGCATGCCTGATGAACAATTGAATATTTGAATAAGCTTTGTCCTTATGGATGGTTATTAAAGAATTTTGGTTTGTAAGGAAATGTTGAGGTTTTCAATTATAATATGACATCAGGGATTTTACAACACACTTATTTTCTGACTTGCTTGATGATCATACTAGCATGGTTGTGTGATACCTAGTTAGAGACGTAGATGGGAGTCTTACCAGATAATATAATGATAAACTAACTAGAAACTGGTCAAGTTGGCTGAGCCATCCTTGTATGGCCTGAGTATCCTTATAGACCCATACTGTGGGTAGCAAGAGAAAGTGGGAATATATGAATGGGTAGTATATCTAAAGTTAAGGAGATGATACATAGACTACAAGTTAAGTTAAATGAATCCACTTTTTACTTTTATTGTATTATATGATTGGAAGAAAAAACTTTACCCTCTGAACTGTATTCTCACCGTAATGCTCATTAGCTCATGATTAAGTTTTACTGTGAGATGCCACAGCTTGTTTTTCAGATTAAAAACTTAGTTTACTGAAACATGACTTATCCTTGACAGACAATGATCTGGCTATTTGAATTAATTCCCCCTTTCTTCCTATTTCCCTCAGGAGCTTCTTCTTTCTTCAAAGTAATAGTATTTATGAATGTGGCTGTGAGGCTCATTCTAAAACCAAAGTCAGATCTATTACCAAGGAAATCATATAACTCTGATTCCTGACTGTATGCCCTCTGATTCGTGTGTTTTATTGAAAACTTATATATATATATATATATATATATATATATATGCTAGTCATTGGACCAAACTTGTTGTTTTTATTCTTGAGCATGTGGCACAGTGAGTTGCAAAGATCTCTAAGACCATTCTCACTGTCCCGTGCAGAAGGACTTGCATTTCTGAATAGAACATACACCAGAAATAAAGGTCTGGATTGCAGCTTTGATATCAAAGCAATATTTTTCAATTGACTAAGCAGGGCCCAACAATTTGGATAAAAGCATGCAATATAACCATGACTGAACTATAAAAACCCCCTCATTGAGCATTAACCCTTTGGAGCACATAGGAATGTATGTGCATCGTAAACATGTGGTAATATGAAAGATTTCAAGGTCATGTTCTGTTATTATTTAAGTTTCTAATTAGCTGTTTACACATACATAGGTGGAAAGCAAGAAATCTGATTCTAAACTCCATTGCTCTGATCATGAAGTTTCTCTAAAGAGAAACGTGGAACTGAAATAAAAACTGGACTATAGGCCAATAGTCTTTCCCTCAAACACTTAATGTTTAATAAATAGCTTTCTTGCGTGTAGGCCTCTGTTAAGGTATAGGAGACATATTGAAAAGAGGCCAAGTCATGGCCCCAGACTTCAGAAATGACAATAATAGAAGATAAAACTAGTACTTGTGAAGCAATTCGAGAGTTAACGGTGTGACTTTGAAAGCACTGAGCACAGAGTAGGGAGGGAGAGCAACATCATCTGCGATAATTGGGCAACGATTTACGGGACAGATGGAGATGGTTCCTGACCTAGACTTTAAAGAAAAGGCTGCACTGGGATCAAGGAAGGCAAGACTGAGCGGAGACTCAACCTCCGTTGACAAAGCAGGTGGGGAGCCATTGGTGTCATAGAAATGGAGCCCAGACTCTAGATCTTGAGAGTTGAAGAGAACGTAGGTCTGCGGAGGGAAAGGCACATCCTTTGGGCACAGAGGGCTGGCTCTAGGCTAATGAGCGAAACACATACGTTTCCCTTTGGATCTCTCCTTTATGCCTCTCTCTGCTTCTCCCAGAGTCCTGGTGTCCTGCTCTGACTTCAACTGTGTAAGCCTTCCCTTTCGCTTTGCCTTATTTCAGACAAGCAGGAGTTTCACTTTCCTGAGCCTCTCATCTTGAAAGTTAGACTCTACACCAGCTATATTGTGTCCACAAAAGAAGGATAACATCCCGTGCCTAGCGACCTTGGTAGCAATCTCTCTTCCCCTTTTTTGGCGAACATTTTAATATTCTTTGGTTAAAGAAGTCTTTCAGTGTCCTTAATATCCAATCATATTGGCCCTTCCCAACTTAGTTTTTGTATAGCATTCATGCTTTATAAACTTTGTTTTACCTAATTAAAAACCATTACCAAGTTCTTATTAAACTATATATATATATAGGTGTTGGCTGACTAATTCACTTATTTAAATCATGGTATTAAGACACAGTTTCCCTGAATAGGCCACTTACCCTCACAGAGATAAAATTGTTATTCTGTTCACCCAGATTTTACTTCTAGCCTTCAAAAACAAACAAACAAACAAACAAACAAACAAAAAAAAAAAACAACAAACCCTACAAGAGCCTGGTAAAGGGATTCGGGTGGTCTACTGCCCAGCCCTCAGCCTCGATGTGGGTATCATGGTGACATTTCAGGGGTGGCAGAATAGAGTGGTGGCCAGTAAAACCACCTTTCTTTTTGGTCCTAGGCTCTAAGTCTTTCATCCCAGAAAACGATTTGCAATCCCCACGCTCGCTCCATGAATTCTACATTAGTTATCTTAAAAAATGGCACAGCAGGTCAGCAGTCTGAATGATTATGACCAGATTTCAGACCTGTATTTCCTATAAGATTTAACTTTTGGGAAAGAACATGGAGAGAAACAGACATAAGAAATTGAGTTTTGAGAGTCTGGGGTTTTAAGAGGAAAATAGCAACTACACTTGGTTTCACAACACAACACAGTTAAATTTCTCAGTTGAACGTGGGTACTAATGAATAAAAAATGTCAATGCACAGTTTAAGGCATCATACAGCTGTGAGTTGCCCAGTGCAGTGCCCAACTCTGGCCTGGTGGTTCTCATCATTGCCCCAGACTCTGCTTCTGAGCACTGTGTTCTGTAAAGCTGGTAGCCAATGCAGATTGGTTTACTGAATAACTGAATGATTGAAAAGTAAAATTTTTATTCTATTTGATGAATAGGCATTTATAATTATTTAACGTTTGACATAAGGCAAATTGAAAACAAGGCAAATCAGATACAAATCTAAATGTTAGTCATTAGTAACCTTTCTCCTCTCATGTCACCAGAGTTAAAGACATTTCTCCCCCTTCCACTATTTATTTATTTATTTGTTTGTTTGTTTTTAAAATTTTATTTTCTTTTTTCAGTGTAAAGGACACTTCTTAAGATTAACTAGAATTAGCTCTTCTTTTGATTTTTCAAAGTTGAAGTCTATATAAAACTGTGTTTAATGCTTTAAAATTAATGGACTAGTGTATTAACCTATTTTAAAATGACTTGCAATTAGTCCACGTGAAATACAATATTGTTTAAGTATTACATGTTATATTAGAAAAGCCATGTAATTTAGAAGACTTTGCTGATATGGTTTCGTTTTAATTGGCCTTTTCTAAAACATGTTACTATATGTCTCTATACGATGTACAGAAGTTTGATCAGTTACTTTTGCATAGTTAATCCTTGTCATTTCTGGAAGGCATTTATTGCAGAAATTTAGTCAGTTCTTTCATTTAAAGATTATTGTCAAGTCATGATACATGTTATTGTTGACATAAGAGGTGGGCACAGAAATGGCAACTCTCATTTACCATTTTAAGGCTCCTCACTAGACATTCATTTTATTTATTAATTTATTAAAATGCAATTATTAAAAATACATCCAATTTAAGTTAAACATTATATATAACGTTATACAGGAAAAAAATCATTAAAACGTTGAATTCTCAGTTGCTTCTTTATGGTAAAATGTCTCCAGACATCGCATCTGCTGTCATGATCTAAGGCCAATGCCATCTGAGTTTTTGTTTAGTGACAGAGCTTTCTATAATTCCTGGAATAAAGCATCACTTCATACCATCTTGTGTTCTCCTCAGGGTAGGTAGGACCCCTCCAGCACATCAGGAGCAATAACCTGGTTTAAATATGAATTTCAGAGAATGGCAGGCAAAAACATGTACATAAAATTTAATCTCCTATTTCATACTGGTTCCTTTTGAAATCCACACTGACATTCCTTTTTAGATAAGGAAAGGAGGAACTATTCTTATCTAATACAATAAAGATCCATTTCCTTTCGGAAATTCCTGTCATAGTAGATTGTTATAATAATGGCATCTGATGAATCATGCCATCTCGTTTCCATGTAATACAATGTGGCTGTTCCTACTGTGGAGAGGTAGAGTCTGTTCCTCCACACTATTCCGTCTGGGCTGCCCATGACTTGCTTTGATGGATAGAAAGTAGCAGAAGTTACAACTGCACGAGTTCTGGAGTTATTTTGAAGACTGTGCCCTACCTCCTTGGAATCCTGAGAACATCAGGCTATAGAGAACTCCTGGAATGGGAGCTCACACAGTGACAGAGTTCTGGTCGTCCCAGCCAGCAGCCAGCAGCATTAACCATCAGACTGGGAGTGAGGCCACTTTGGGATATCCAGCCCAGACCAGCTCTAACTTCATACATGAGCCCCACTGAAACAGCTGAAGAGCGACGCAACTGACCTGCAGAATAATGAGAAATGATAAACTGTTCCTGTGTTAAGTTACTAAGTGTTGGGGTTCACAGCGATGCCTGAAACACCAATGAAATACTAAGATTTGTCCCATCAGAAGCACCCTAACTCTCTAATAGGCTGAATAACGTTTTACGCTATTTTTCCAATCGAGTCATGCTGAACTTTGCCAAAATCATCTGGCTGGTTAGAAACGTTCAACGTTTCATGAAGGATCGTTGAAGTTTAATTTGCTGCAGAGACCATTCCAGGACTCTGTAGTTTTGTTGTTGTTGTTGTTGTTGGGCCTTTGGCTGCGCAGTGGAATGTGCTACACTGAACTGTCTTTCATATCCAAGGTAACCCAAATTACTTCACAAAGGAATGCACTAGAGGGTAGTGTCTATGCAGGATGTAAAAGGACAATTATGTAATAGCTCATACACCGCTTAAGATTTTAGAACTTGTCTTACTAAGAGGAAGTGTGAAGAAAAGAGAAAATAAATGAAAACTGAACCACAAATATAGAGAGGAAGTAATATATTAATCACAATAGTACCCAAACTTCCCATGCAATCTTTATACTTTCTCAATTCTTTTTAAATTGACATCAATGAAATGCTAGTTAAGTATGTCATAATTCAGTTCTAGAAGTGTCCTGCATAATTACATGCATTCCTTGTTTCCATGTAGCAGGAAATAATAAGGATAACATTCCTTATATTATTATTTTGAATTAGTTCATGCTACATTTCTTTAATGTCTTTCATTTATATTACAATGAAATTTACCTACATTCAAAGTACCTTCTGTATAGCCCCCATATATTGGTGCCAAAGAAAACCGAGCCATGTGCGTCATGCATTCACATAATTCGTACTGCAAAAAAATCATGAGAATGTCATTGGCGGATTATATATTTCCCCTGTTGTCACCCTTTCAAGTAAATTCTATAAAAAATATAGAAAAACAACAGCTTATCTGTCTCAAGAGTCGTGTTCCTCTACTTTACTAAAGTGGAGAAGGATCCTAGTACTAAGTGTTCTAGATTTTTTCTGCTATCCCTGGCACCAAAGAAGGACAAAAATTTTTTCATCTGAACTACTATGTTGTCACCTCCGAAACAAAGCACTAGGTCTATGTCTGACAGATTAGTTTGGGGTCAAGGTTTTATTTTGTAGAGTTCAAATCGTCCTCCTCCCCTTTTGCTCAAGTAATACTCGTTCTAAACATGCATGGACTCCTTGATGTCATTCAGTGTGCTGTGCTTGTACATGAAATGTAAAGGCTGCCAGAAAGTTTTGCAGTTAAGCTCCAACTAGGAAGTTGAGGGAAATATTTGTACCATAAAGCCCAGGGACTCAGTCGATAGCCTGTGTTCTGCATTAGGTAAATCTGAGAACCCTAAAATGCCAAACAGCTCAGTTCCTCACTATTCCTTAAAGAACTATATTCCACAGTCCTTAGAGAATCTTTTCATCCTACTCTTCCTCCTTAAATGTTTCCCCAAAGTTTGCCACAGCTTGGTGTCCTTTAAAGGGCTCAGGGGAGAGCAGGGGGAGAGACTTATCCACCTAAACAGTAAGTGTAGTAAGGCAGATAATAGAGACAGAGATGAAGTACTAACAGTACAGGAAAAGGGAGATTCAGGGATGCCTGGGCAGCACAGGTGGTTAAGCATCTGCCTTTGGCTCAGGCCCTGATCCCAGAGCCCTGGGATCAAGTCCCACGTCGGACTCTCCTTCTCCCCGTGCCCCCCATTTGTGCTCTCTCTCTCTCAAATAAATGATTAAAATATTAAAAAAAAAAAGAAAAGAAAAGAAAAGAAAAGTAAAAGGGAGATTCACAGAAGAATCGATGTCAAAGCACCCGTACAAGTTTACGGTGAGGAGAACTGTCTAAGTTGAACGGAGGACACAGGCTGAAACACAGAGTTAGATGTGCACGGGTTGTTTAGAAAATAGAGTAAAGCTTCTTGGGAGGTACTTGTATGGCTTCAGATTCTTGGGGGACAGTTGACTGGTGGGAGGTAGGGTGTGTGAGGTAGACCAGAGCCAGACTGAGAAGGGACTTCCATGATATAATGAGAAAGAAAAAAAAACTTGGTTTTGAACCCAACTTGTTAATGGCTCTGCAACAAAAACTTGACCCCTGAGTATTGAGCTGCCTGTAGTTCTTTCTAGAAGACTCGGCTTCACTATGCATAAAACTTGGGCAATAAACAGGCAATTAGTTGACATAAAATAATTTATTGTTCAATTATGTGAAATCATGGTGGTAAGTATTCAAGAATTTGGCTTTCAAAAAATGGAAACCCTAATAGAGTGATATATAACGTACAGAAGCAAATTAAGAGGTTGTAACTAATAGATCTGGCACTATTATTAATTAAGGGTAATTAAAGAATAGGGTCACTCTATTGAAATGAAGGATTGAGATAAGCATCTAGATAATTGACACCCAGAACCCTCGTTGACCTGAATTACCTGAGGTTTTTGGCTTTAATTATGAGATTAGTTGCCTCCAATTCCCCGTTTTGCTTTGCCAGCATGCTACAACATCGCGACTAACTAGGCCACCAAAAGGAAATGAAGTTCTCAACAGAGATAATCAGAAACAATTTCAAAGGGCTCCTGACAAGCCAGGGAACAGTAGTTATAGGGTGAACTCCAAAAGAAAATAGCGCTTTAGGGCCACCTGGGTGGCTCAGTAGATTAAAGCCTCTGCCTTCAGCTCAGGTCATGATGTCAGGGTCCTGGGATCAGCCCTGCATTGGGCTCTCTGCTCAGCAGGGAGCCTGCTTCCCTTCCTCTCTCTCTGCCTGCCTCTCTGCCTACTTGTGATCTGTCAAACAAATAAACAAAATCTTAAAAAAAAATAGCATTTTATTCTCAATGCTGTCAACCTGAGATAAAATTACTTCTTATTTTAAGGAAAATCGACTACCTTAATTGTGCTTCATTTGCGCAAAGTTTTAAATTAATCCATACCACATGAGGACAGCTCCCTTCCCCCTCAGTTCTATTCCCTAATACAGTTTTGCATGTGGATACTTCTAATTATGAATGTGGTCCTTACCTAAACATATTGTTTCCACTCTCCCCTCCAGAGATGCACTTCTTGTTCTTGTCAAGATTCCTCGGTGGCTCAGTGGTTTAAGCTGCTGCCTTCGGCTCAGGTCATGATCTCAGGGTCCTGGGATCAAGTCCCGCATCGGGCTCTCTGCTCTGCAGGGAGCCTGCTTCCCTCTCACTCTCTCTGCCTGCCTCTCTGCCTACTTGTGATCTCTCTCTGTCAAATAAATAAATAAAATCTTTAAAAAAAAAAAAAAAGATTCCGTAGAGGGCAGTGATCACGTGGCTCTTACTCGAGTGCTTGTATATGAAAGAGCCATTTAAGGCAAATATCAAATGGTGAAGACTTATGGTGCAGACAGTTAAAAATATATATATATATATTTATTTGCATATATAAAAATATATTTATATATATGATATATAATATATATATATAAACCTGCAGACAGGTTTATGTATATATATTATATATCATATATATAAATATATTTTTATATATGCAAATAAATATATATATATTAAACCTGTCTGCACCATAAGTTTTATTGTATGTGTATATGTATGTGTGTGTGTATATATATATATACACATAAATATATATATATATCTGCATTTTTAATAATTGGCTCTTACTTAGAAAGTAGAGACCGAAATAAAATGTAGTCTCTCCTTTTTTCTCCTTGGTGTATCAGAGTTAGGAATCGAATCGATATCATTTCAGTATGAGATAGCGGAGACAGCATGTGGACATCAGCAGAGTAATTAAAAAACCAATGAATTTACTTGGTAAGATGTAATTTAGCCATAGTCAGTGACTGCTTCCAAGAAATCTATTTACACCCAAGTATCCTCAGGCATGTATGGGAGAGTGTAAAATGATTGAGTTTTAGTTATCCTTGTAGTGGCAAATTTCAATTATAATTTCTACTGTAAAAAAATTGTTACAGTAATATTACCTTGAAGTTCCCCAAGCTTACAGGCACCAGAGACTTATGAGAAAGAACATTTCTGTTTTACTAAAAAACCTGTATTTTCTCAAAACCTCACTTTATAGATTTTTTTCCCTTCACTGGTTACAGATTCCTTGATCCAACTCACAATTCCTGCTGTTTGGGGAGCTTAGATGGCGTACCTCCTTAGAAACAATTTATAGAAAACAACAACAAAACTTCGCTTTTGAAGTTTTTTGATAAAATGTATGGATTCTCTAGGGAGATTTTCACCCCCAATTTAACACATAATGAGACCTCGCTACTTGTTTCGCACTTTTATGACACACTTCGGAAAGACCAAGGTATGCACAGCAGCACAGGGGTCAGAAAATAGGTTTCGGCTCAAGTGCGGATCCCGGTAGACTGTTAGTGGGGCCCCGTGTTGAGCAGGTCACCAGGAAAACACGGCACAATTCATTAACAATGTCTGCCGTGCGTGCAGGAGCCGGCGAGGCCGCCGCTCTTCATGCTTGGCTCATTAGGACGGGCTTCTAGGGAAGCATTTCAAAGTGAGGCCAAAGATTCTCATCACTTTGTCTCTCTTCCAGGCTTTAAGAGTCGTGTTCCTCTGCTTTACCTACAATGCCTAGGACGATACTTGGAACATGAAGACTTGTGACAAACCCTGCTCTGATTACTTCGGGGTCCCTAAGTAGGAGGTGATATCATTGCTGGTGATTTGCCATCAATGCCCCAGGCCCTCGCTGGGATTATCTGCCATATTATAATAAATCCTTTCATTTTAAAAGTTCTATACTGTTGTGGCAGAAATGTTCAGTATAGCAATGGTTTTCAAGAGAACATTTTCTCAGCTGTAACTGATTGTAAACACATTTCATAGTCTCGTCTTCCTGGTGTGTTCTACATTTTTACGTTTAAAAAAAGCCTTATTTTCTTCAACAAGAACCTGTAAAATCATGAGTGCCTTTGGAAAAAGTTTAATTATTAGCTAGTTTGCTTTACCATTTCCCACCTGAAAAATAGAACATTAACATTTACCATTCTCCTCTAGAGGCTCAGGAACATTGATTGGGTGAATACACTTCATAGATACTTGATAGGGAGCACGTCTGAGACTATTTTTGGAGAAATTCTAGAGCTGTGTCCTTTTCACAGGCAGAGCCCTTCCGCCCCCCACCCCGCCCCCACCCAAGGTCTGTGGACTTTCTAGTACCAGAGCAGCAAGGCAATGTCTTGCTCAAATGATACCAAACACATCTTGTGGAACTGCACTGTCCAACGGGGAAACCACAAGCTGGATGTGGTGATTAGTGTCTGAACATTAATTAAAATGAAATAAAATAAAAAATCCAGTTCTTCAGTTACAGTTGCCATATTTTAAGTGCTGAGGAGCCCCAGATGGGGACAGCTACCCACACGGCACAGTGAAGAACAGATAGAGAACATTGTAAAATACACTGGTAAAAATTCATTTACTTATGCATGTTTCTAATTTATATAATTTGCTGCGTCTTTGGAACCCTGAAATAAATCCATTTTTAAAAGGGCCCCACAATAAATATAACAACAATAAAAAAAAATGCCTTCATCATAGAAAGTTCTATCACAAGACCTATTCTAGAGGCTCCCCTGTTGGCAAAGGATGGTGGTGATTTAATTCCACACTGCTCCCTTCTCAGAGCGTGAACATCCATAGAGTAGAGATGTAGCTGGAAAGCAGATTTTCCTAGTATATTCAGTTTGCGGACTGACCTTCCTCCCTTGGTTGTGCTTTTGTCTCACATTGTTATCTGTGTCTTTTCTTACCAATGAGACTTGTGAGTTAATGAAGGCAGGGGTTATGTCATTCCCCGCCCCCCTGCCCTTTTTCAGCATTAGTGCCAAATAGATATTTGTTGAATCATACTGCTTTTTTTTTTTTTTTTTAAAGATTTTATTTATTTGACAGACAGAGATCACAAGTAGGAAGAGAAGCAGCCAAAGAGAGGAGGAAGCAGGCTCCCAGCTGAGCAGAGAACCCATGCGGGGCTCGATCCCAGGATCCTGGGATCATGACCTGAGCCAAAGGCAGAGGCTTTACCCACTGAGCCACCCAGGGCCCCCCTCATACTGCTTTTTTGACTAAAGATTCTAAGTTCTAGACTGGGATACTCAAGCAATAGTGATCTTTTTTTCGCAGATGATTATAGTTAGGGGTAGATACCAAATATAGTGGCTTAATTTTTATATGTATAGAATTTTTATTTTTAATTGAAGTGGAGTTGACATACAATATTGTATGTTTCAGGTGTATTGTATAACATAGTGATTTAACAATTATAACTTTACAAAATGTCCACCACCTAAGTGTGGTTACTGTCACCATATAAAATTATTGCAGTATTTTAAATATATTTTTTGAAGATAATGTTTTAAGACATGTTGTTAAAGAGTATCAAGGGGAATAAAAAGGATCAAAAATTGTTTTTGGAATTCTCTGTAATTTCCGACAGATAATGAATACACATGTTTTTATACACCATCTGAACAGTAGATAAATCAGGAAAAGAGTGCAGTAAGATCATCACATATACTGTATTTGTGCCTTAAACTGAACAAATTAACACGCTGAAGCTGGTTAAAAAAAAAAAAAAGAACAGAGGCAATTCTTTGAAGTGGTTGTATGTGCATAAGCTTCTTGTCCCCTTGAGCAAAAGAGAAGAAAAAAGGTTACATTTATTAGGGATCGGAAAATATTTGTATTGTGAGACAATGGCTTGTTTGCAGCATTAAGGAAAAGTTCTTAAAGTGTTTTATTTGTAGTTTTTAATGGAATGGGGGTTCTTTCTGACTTTTATAGTCAGCTCTGCAGTTGAGATGGTCCCACACCCAAGGAGCAGTGGCAGCCCAAATGAGAAGCCTGGGTCTTTGCCGGGCTGCTCGTTCAGGGGCCCCTTTGCTCCTGCTGGAGCACATGTTCAACATTTTCCTTGTCTGGAGACTTCTGTGAGGTCTGCAGATCAGCAGCGGCCGGAAAGTCAAAGGCTGAAAGGATGGTTGACTGACTCGGTGAATAAAGCTCTGGACATCACATTACCTCTGGCTTGGAGCATACGGAGTCAGTCCTGCAGCTCTCAGAGGGGCGGAGAAAGCACCTTCCACAGCTTTGGCTCAGCCAGTCCATGTGTGCTGAACCAAAAAGCAGACTGAACAAAGACATCTAAATTTACAGCTTGGGTTAAAGAGCTGAGAGGCTAATCTAGTACAGAAAAAGCAACCTGCAAATTGCAGCTCTTTGTGTATGTCAATGTGTGCTTATCCCAGGGCACAAGAAAATATTGCACACATATTTTTAATTGGGGCAGAATAAAAAAAATATATGTATGATGGACCTATTAAATATATACTTGAATGAATACTTTAAATGTAGGTATTACATTCCTCTGTCCTAATTGTGGCAGGACTCTGAGATCAACTGATTTCTGAAAAAAGTGATATACATCAGTAATATACAGTACTGCTTTTAGACCCTTCACACATGACTTGCAAATAAAAATCTACACTTATTTTAAAATAGCACTTGAATATTCCAGGGACACTGAAGTTTTAGTATCTATTTGACCCCTTGGTAGTTAGCATGTCATGTAAATCTGAAATTACGGATTTCCCCACACACTTATTATTATCAGTACTTTGTTGACAATGCTGTTTAAAAACAAAAAAGACTACTTAGAAGTTGCTAAATGAACCTAGAGGATTATGAAGACTAGACATTTGAGTTCTGAAATCAAGTAAGTCCATTTAGTAAAAGAGAAAACAATACACAGTAGTGACAATCAAGAACTATGGATCCAGGCTGCCTAGATTCAGACCCTGGTCTTCTGTTTACTAGGTCAGTGATGTCAGTCAGGTTACTGAACCTCTCTGTGCCTCAGTTTCCTGTAAAGTGGGAATAATAATAGTATCTACCTGATCTGATAGAATTGTTGCAAGTGTTAAATGAATTAATACATGGAAAACTTTGGAGTAATACTTAACACACAGTAAGCCCCATCTAAGTGTCAGCTATTTTAATAGCTATGGTAAGTTTTCCTTTTTAAAGTAGACATTTTGTTATGAAAAAAATAGGCATTACTGTAATTCAGGTGGTGACTTTTATTCTCAAAGACTTGTCCAGATTAGGTTTGCTGTCCTAGAGATAAGCACACCAAAGTTTTTTTCTGAAGATTCTTCATCAAAAAGAAATGAGCCTATAAAAAATTATGGTATAAATATG
This sequence comes from Meles meles, assembly GCF_922984935.1. Taxonomy (NCBI): domain Eukaryota; kingdom Metazoa; phylum Chordata; class Mammalia; order Carnivora; family Mustelidae; genus Meles; species Meles meles. Next base: position 33,172,022 of record NC_060070.1, read on the forward strand.
TATTTCTTTTGATTTAGTCCCACTTGTTGGATTTTTGCTCTTTTTATGTATACTTTTGATATTATATACAAAACTCATAAGCTATTACCTCACATAAACCTGTTAGAATGTCTATGATTTAAAAAGACAGATGTGTTGATGAAGATATGGAGGAAACACTGGCAAAAAAAAAAAAAAGATATGGAGGAAACAGAACCCTTATGCACTGTTGATGGGAATGTAAATTGGGGCAGCCACTACGGGAAACAGTATAGATGTTCCTCAAAAAATTGAAAATTGAATTACCATGTGATCTAGCAATTCCTCTTCTGGCTATATATTTAAGAAAAAGAAAATCACAATCTCGGAAAGATATCTGCACTCCCATGTTTACTGCAGCATTATTCACAATAACCAAGATATGGAAAGAACCTAAGTGTCCATCAATTGATGAAAAGACAAAGAAGATGTGGTATATATGTACACTGGAATATTACTCAGCTGTGAGAAAGAAGGAAATCTTGTCACTTGTGACAACATGGACGGACATTGAAAGCATAAATGAGGTAACTCAGACAGAGAAAGACCAATACTGTAGGATATCACTTGTATGTGGAATCTAAAAAAGCTAAACTCATATAGACAGAGAGTAGAATGGTAGTCATCGAGGCTGGTGGGGGTTGGGTATGGGGAGAATTGGGCAGGTGTTGGTCAAAGGGTACAAACTTGAAGTTGGAAGGTAAGTTCTAGAGATCTGATGCACAACGTTGTGATTATAGTCAAGAATACGGTATTATATACTTCAAAGTTGCTAGGAAACCAAATCTTAAATGTTCTTACCCCAAAAAAGAAATGATAATTATGGGATGTGAAAGGTGTTAGCCTCTAGTTATCATATTGCAATATATAAATGTATCAAAACATTACATCTCATACCTTAAACTTTCACCGTGTTGTTTGTCAAATATATCTCAACAAAAATATGTATTTTGATATGTGGAAATTTATAATGTGTTTTCTCATCTCTCCAATTTCCAGATAATATATGATATTCTTAATTTGTAAATACATTTTTTGACAAGTCTTGAGTTTAATTCTATGTTTTATGTAATAATTTTTAAAACCTATCTTTTCAAAGTTATAAAAAATTAACTTTATTCAAAACATCTTTTTCTCTTAAATATGAATCTTCCATCTGACATTCACAGTTTTTAGGTAACATTTCATCTGGCTTGTTATTTAATATAAAAGTTATATCTGTGTATTATAGAACAGTTGTAAAAATAAAGCAAAGCTAAAAGGATCAAATGAGAATCACCCACAGTCTCAATAACCATAGATGACTATTTTTCAAATTTCAATGTATTTACTTCCTGTCCTTTACTCCATGCCTTTATGTGCATCTATATAGGTGTAATATTCATAAAGCAAAAACAGGATCATACCACACTAACTTTTAGAGATACATGGTAGAGTGAGAGAGAGCAATGCCCCGAGGTTATGAATGGGGGTTGTCCTCAATCTACCATTTACTAGTGGTCTGAACCCAAGCAAATCCCTTATCTTCTCTCAGTATCAATTTTCTCATCTATAAGTACAGGGATGAAATTGAAAGATTCCTTAATATGCTTGAAAAGAGCTTTTGAAAAATTTGTAAACATATCATAAAGATATATTGTTAAATAACTTTTTAAAAAAAGATTTGTTTATTTATTTTAGAGTGAGAGAGAGTGCACAAGTTGGGGGAGGGAAAAGAAGGAAAGAGACAAGCACACTCACTGCTAAGCAGGGAACCCATAGAGGGACTCAGTCTCACAACCCATGAGATCATGACATGAGTTGAAAGCAAGAGTTGGAGGCTTACTTGACCAAGCCACCTAGGTGTCCCTAAATAACTTTTGAAACAGATTTTAATGAGCATAATTTTTTAATGGTTATATTACAACTTATGTAAACATTTATTTACAGTTACAGTAAACAAGACAGTTTATTTTGACTCTAGATAAAACAGAAAAACGAATAATAAGTAGCCTTAACAATAAGGATACTTCTTATTTCACATACCAAGGGGACTTACAGACTTGTTTCAAAGTGGATTAATCCAACAACTCAGCAACAGCATCAAAGTTCTTTCCATTTCCCTGTTCTATTCTCAGCATATGGGCTTGTTGTGCTAGGCTGGATCCTCTCATGGTTCCAAAACATTGGCACGGTTTCAGGAATTGCATGTAGACACATCAGTGCAAACTAGAAGAAAACAGAAAATCTCTGACTAATGGTTTTTATAAGAGCAACGGAAACTGCCAGAGGCAGACTTGCTTTCATCTTTCATTGGCCATAAACCTGTCATGTGCTCATTTAAAAATCACTCAATAGAAATGGCATCATTCTGACAGACTTCTCATATCCTGACTAGAGAGAGCTCATCCTCACAGAAGCTCTTGGATGCCCTATACCTGAATCAAACTGGGGTTCTACTTAGCTTGGAAGAGGGATAGAATGACGGCTCAATAAACATCCAAGAATGGTACAATACATTGTTATCATTTTTTAATCATTTTTGCTAGTTGTACCTTTCTTATTATAAATATGACCATAATTCACCACCTTGAACAAACTTATTCGTGTACATCTTTAATTTTTAAAGAATTCAAATGTCTATAAATGGAATTCTGAGGTAAAAGATTTTTTGGTTTGAGTCTTTTAATGTATGTTTTCATGTAATGTATGTATGTAACAAGAAAAATGTGTAGCATGTGTTCTTGAGTTTATCCATGCTTTTATACCCCAGCTAATATGAGGTATGACCATTAGTCAGATTTCTACCAGGTGAAATTAGTATCATTTATTTTGATTAGTATTTCTTTGATTACTCACTCCCTTGCTAAACTTTTATTCTAATAGTCAGATTATTAGACAATGAAATGACAATTAAATTGGTGACAATTAAGGAAACTTAAGATTGGGCTTCTAGGAATAACTCTCAAGACCACTGTAGAACTGGTCACCAAGGCCAAGCTGATATGTTGAAGTGGAAAGATGCTGCCCTTGCAGTTAACTCTAGAGTCTTATCACTTTTGCTCTGTCACTAGTGATTTGCTAGTGAGTGCCTCTAGCCTGTTTTCTCTACTAGTTCTGAATTCAAGAACTCATAGAAGAATCTGGATGACATCTAGAGTTCTAGCTGACTTGGGTTCCAGAAAAATAAGTTACGGCTTTTCAGCTTTTGCAGTGTTAGAAGACATTCAGGAAAGAGAATGGGTTAGATACTGATGAGCCAACTTCAATCTCTGCCACACTCAGCAATTCTACTTCTAGGAATTAATTTAAAAAATAATTATGGATGTGTTCAGAAACATAGCTAAAGAGATATTTGTCTTTAACAATGTCTATAACAATGAAAGACTGGAAACAATTTATATGACCAAAAATAGAGGGTTGATATTAGCTTTGGAATATTATGGAACCATTATAAATAAGCCTCTAGGAGAAAATCTAGATGACCTTGAGTTTGGCAATGAGTTTTTTAATACAGCACCAAAGGCACAATCCATGAAAGAAAAAATTGATGAGTTGGATTTCATCAACACTAAAATCTTCTGTTGTGTGAAAGACAACATTAAGAGAATGAGAAGAGATGACATTGAGTGGGAGACAATATTTGTAAGACACATATCTGATAAAGGACTTGTATCCAAAGTATACAAAGACCTATTAAAATTCAACAATACGAGAACAAACAACCCAATTAAAAACTAAGCAAAGAATTTGAACATGCACCCTTATCAAATAAAATATACAGCTGACAAATAACCATATGAAAAGATTCTCCACATCATATGTTATCAGGGAAAGACAAGTTAAAACAACAATGAAATACAACCACATACCTATTAGAATGCTTAAAATCCAAAAACGCTGGCAATTCCAAGTGCTGATGAAGATATAAGGCTACAGGAACTCTCATTTGTTGCTGGGAGGACTACAAAGTGGTACAGCAACTATGGAAGACAGTTTGGCAGTTTCCTACAAAGCTAAACACAGTCTTGTCATAGGATATTGCAATCATACTTCTACGTATTTACCCACATGAACTGAAAACTTAAGTCTACACAAAAACTTATATACAAATGTTCATAGCAGCTTTGTTCAATAATTGCCAAAAATTAGAATTAACTAAGATGTGTTTAAATAGATGAATAAATAAACAGTGGTACAGCCATACAATGAAGGATCATTCAATGATAAAAAGAAATAAACTATCAAGCCAAGAGAAGACATAAAGGAAACTTAAATACATATTGTTACATGGAAGAAACCAGTCCAAAAATCCTATACTTACAACTACCCAACATTTTAGAAAGGGTGAAACTAGAGACATAGTGAAAGGATTAAGGGGAGAGGAGAGAAGGATAAATAGGTGGAACATAGAGGACTTTTAGGACAGCAAAACTATTCTGTATAATACTATAATGGTGGATACATGGCATTATGCATTTGTCAAAGTCCAGAGAACACAAAGAGTAAACCTTAGGGTAAACTATAGACTTTAGTCAATGATTGTGTACCATCAATTATAAAAACATACCACATTAATGCAAGATAATAATAGGGGAATCTAAATTCCCAGTGGGGGAACTGGGGATGTACGGAACTCTGTTCTTTCTGCCCAACTTCTCTGTAAATCTAAAACTTCCCCTAAAAAGTTTATTAATTTTTAAAAAGGCTATAAAATATTATTTGATGACATGAAAAAATACCCATAATGTGTTAAATGCATAAAGATCACAAAATTCTACAATCCTATTTTTATTTAAAATACATGTATGTGTGCATTCAAACACACACACACACACACACACACACATGCACACACACATTTACCCATGGACAGAGATTTGAACACACAAACCGAAAGGTCAGTCAGCAATCATTGTCTCTGAGTTGTGGAATGAAGTACAATTTTTTGTTTATTTTTTAAGATGAATTTCAAAAAATTTTACAATAGAGGTTTCACTTTTCTGAGAAGAAAAAAAGTGTGTCTGTTTTTTTAAAACTTCTGTCAAAATATCTACACCAATAATTATTTTTAATTGGTAAACTCTATGGGTAAGTTCCAAAAATGGTACAAGCTTGTTTTTATCTTAAGAAACAAACAACATTTATCTAAAAGAATATTCACAATAAATTATTTTCCTTTGAAGATAATTATTTTATAATGGCCACTAGTTTTTTCTGCAGAGGTGTTAGGTTGCAATTTGAACCCCACAAAGTCGGAAATTGAAGTCATCATCTTCCGGTCTATACCCATTCTTCTGGCATTTCTTACATCTGAAAATTGCAGTGCTGCCCTCTACGATCTTCTAAAAATCACGGGCACTTTTAAAACTTCTGTTTCAGCTTCCACACCAAAATTCTCTCCTGCTCCTTCAAAAACCACGGACAATTGCATTGTTTGAAGAATAGGACTCAAACTCTAATTGAGTGTTCAAAGTTTTCCCTTGTCTGGCCCAATTTACCTCCCCAGGTGTATCTTCCAGGATAGTCAGTTTCTCACCCACTGAGCCCTACACGAGATGACGTACTGTTTCCTCCATATTCTGCATACTATTATTTCTGTACCTTCATTCCATATTTCAGGTGTGGAATCTGTTTGTTCCAAATAATTTCCCTACTCTCAAAATCTGTGGCTATTGAAATTTTATTTTTCCTTCAAACCTTTAGATTCTTAAAACTTTTCCTTTTTTTTTAAGTCCCCATCAGAATCCATCCATTTCCTTTGTCCTCCCCTAGAACTATGCTGAGTCTCCTTCACAGCACTTTAAAAAATCTCCATTATGTAATGTGAGTCATGCCTACATCCATTTTCCTCGATAGACCAAAATATTCTTTAGGACAAGGACCAACCTTTTGTATCACCTAAAACACACAAAGTGCAGATCTTTGCACAATAAATGGCTGTTAAATTGAATTGATTTAAATTACATTAGAAGTCATTTGAAAGTGCTAGCAAAATACCATTAATGGTGTCTGTGTAAGATGCTTTGAATTAAGTGTGAGGACAAATACATTAATGCTAACTTGCTCTCAAGCAAACACCACCAGCTCTGCTGTGAAGATTATCAAACATCAGCTTCTCTACCCAGGACCTGTGATTAGAATGCCTGATTCTCTAAGTTCAGAACAAGTTCACTTTTTTTTGAACCAAGATCAGAACACTGCATCATAAGATCAATGCAAGAAAAAGTGTAATAGATGCACAATTTAAAAATAAGTGACCTGAAATCATTTTATGTATATGAATATGTTTTTGTTATTACAAAGGAGTGGCGAAGGAAGCAGAGGAAATGGTGTGTGACCCACTTCTTTTCACCCCTCCCCCCAAACCAAATTAGCAAACACTTGATGACCCAGATCTTCCTTTTGTTGAAAATCAAATAATCTTCCTCTAAAAGTGGTTATTTGATCATTCTTACATACGGGAACATGGAAAAATCACCCTTCAAGTAAGAAACTGCTATGTTACTTTACAGTCCTCTGAATGTGGGAAGGATTTTAATAAAAACTGATTTTTAAATTATTGGTAATAGAACAAACATCAAATAACATTGCATATAGTGCATTTTAAAGGATCTGTTATTAATTTCTATTATAGAAACCTGCATTCATATGGAACCAAAGATGCTGTCCATGGTCCTGATGCTCACATAACCCTTACTACAACAGCAAAATTCCAGATATAAAAGAACCATAGGGGGAGTCTTCATTGTGCAGTATTTTCTTATAATCATTTAATTTTCCACTTGATTCAAGAAGGAATATTTTGCTTAATTTCTTATTTATCCATTTGCATACAAAGTTGTGGCCTAAATAGACTATAAACCACTGACCCCTCTTATACCAACTGTTTAATGTCACATATATTGCAGTCTAGGTTTTTATAGCTCAAAAATAAGCTTTGTGTAACAGCAAAACAATGAAACAAATCATTAACTCCTTAGAAGATCATAATAGCCTGGTAAATATGTGGTGTGTGTGTGTGTGTGTGTACTCATTTTTTGTCCAGCTTCTGCATTTAGATAGATTTTCTTATTCTGTTGTGTATAGGGAGTCAAAAAAAAAAAAAAAACAAATAGCTTTTACTGACAAATACATCCAAGATTTGTTTAAAAACTTCTTTTAGTAAAGGGGTGCCTGGGTGGCTTAGTGGGTTAAGCCTCTGCCTTCGGCTCAGGTCATGATCTCAGGGTCCTGGGATAGAGCCCCGCATCAGGCTCTCTGCTCAGCAGGGACCCTGCTTCCTCCTCTCTCTCTGCCTGTCTCTCTGCCTACTTGTGCTCTCTCTCTGTCAAATAAATAAATAAAACCTTTAAAAAAAAACTTCTTTTAGTAAAAATCAAACAAATTTCTTTTGAGATATTTTAAAAACTGAAGTATCCTAATCCATAATTTTAAATAAGTTATGGATCTACTGTAGTGCAGTTGCTTAAACCAATTATTTTCACTATTATTATATCATAAATCCTGATAAAATTCCTCAATGCAATGAAATAATACAGTAAGTAAATAAAATAATTTTAAATCCAGAAATAAAGCTTAGGGCTTAATTTGTCCCTGTGACCAGGTATTCAAGGCAAAGTTGGACAGGACAGGTGATATGGTACAGTAAGCACTAAAATTTAGAGGCATGATAGCATCAGCTATAAGAGTGCTATGTTAAGTTTGAATTCTTTCCATTTATCATCTTGTGTCACACCTGAAATACTACCCAAATTCAGTGTATATTTTGTATGTGTAGTAATCTAGCTTTATAGGGAATAGTCTAGTGATCCTCGTTTACTATCAAGATGTAATGCTGGTGATTAAATTACAGATGACACACCACATCAATTCTTATTAGAGATGTGCAGGCAGTAAAATGTTTACATTTCAGTAGATGATTTGAGCCATCTCTCTTAGCCATTTTTCATTATATTAAACTTGGTGATTATCAGTGGGTACTTTAAACTGCACTTGCTCAAGTTACACATTTGGCATCATATTAAGGCAAGTTTTTTTTTAATGTATATATTCGCATGTTAGTACCTCTGTTGGGAGTTGTAAATATTAAGGGAGAAGATGTATATCAGAAAGGTTGTACATTTTAAAGTCCTATAAAAATAAAAATGACACATTATATTTATGCAACAAATATTTATTTAGCGTTCATTATGTATCAGATATTCCTGTAGGTGCTGGGGATAAATTAGTTGGAAAAAAAAAACCTACTTTCATGAAGCTTATATTCTAGGGAGGGAGACACATCATAAGGAAGTAAAATAAATAACATTTCATGATGCTAAGTCCTTTAGAGAAAAACAAAGAAGAGAAACAAAGATCAATGTGGGGAGATATAAAGGGCTGAAATGTACAATAGAATAGTAAGGAAAGGCCTTGTGAGAAGACAATTGAACAGAGGCCTGGAAAATTTGGGGAAGGAATAGTTGGAAGAAGATTGTATCAAGCAGAAGGCACAGAAAGGGGTGCCTCGATGGCTCAGTGGGTTTAGCCCCTGCCTTCGGCTCAGGTCATGAGCCCTACATTGGGCTCTCTGCTCAGCAGGGAGTCTGCTTCCTTCTCTCTCTCTGCCTACCTCTCTGCGTACTTGTGATCTCTCTCTGTCAAATAAATAAATAAAATCTTTTTTTTTTTTTTAAAGACACAGAAAGTTCTAAGTCAGGAGCTCATGTGGTGTGTTTGAAGAGCATCAGATAGACTAGTGCAGTAGAACAGTGTAAGTGAGGGCAAGAGTAGTAAGATAGCATGAGAGAGGCTAAAGTGATGCAGGAAGAGGACAATGCAGAGTGTTGTTGACCATATATATAGGTTTTGGATTGACAAGTGCCTGGCTCTAGCCAGTGAAATGTGAGCAGCAATGACATCTTTACTCTGGGTAACTCATGTGTGCCCACCTTCCTTTTTTTCCCTCTAAACTTTGCCAGAAGCTGTTACAGTTGGTAACTCATATAATAACCTAGTCCTGGGGTACCTAAGATGAAATGAATGAAGTAGAGTGTTCATCTCATCTATAATAAGTAGGTACTATGAGTAAGAAATAAACCTTTGTTGTTTAAGGTACTGAGATTTGGGGGTTGTTTGTTACTATAGCATAATGGAGCTCCTTCTTATTTTTACAGGAAATCTTTGGAGGTTTTTGAGCAGAGAAGTTACATAATCTGACTTCTGTGTCCAGTGGGTTATTCTAACTTCTGTAATGAGAAGAGTCCATTGAGGGCAAGGACAGATAAAAGAGATGAGAAGGGGACTATTGTACTTACGTAAGCAAGAGATGATTATAGCTCAGACCAATATCAATGAAAGCAGCAAAACATGGTAGGATTATAGGTATATTCTGAAAGAAAGCAAATAGAATGTTCTGATGTATTTGATATGGGGTATGAAAGCAAGAGATTTAAGAATGATTTTAGTTTTGGCTTGGACAATTGGAAAGATGGAATTTCTATTTACTGAAATGGGAATGACTGGGCAGAAATAAGTTTTTGAGTGACAGAACTGGGAGTTTTATTTTGTACTTGTTAGGTTTGAAATATGTATTAGCCATTTAACAGAAGATATGAAGTATATTGTTCTTTATATAAGTCTGGAGCCCAAGAGAGATATCCAGGCTGATGATATCAATTTAAGAATAATCAGCAGAGATGGTATTTAGTTATTTAAAAATCATTTTTCCTCCAACTTCAATACCTAGATCCTGTAAAAGTTGGTCTCTAATGGCTCTTTTATTTCTCTCTCTCTTTCTTTAACTGATGTGCCACTTTCTTTTGACATTTCTAGCAATGTTTTGTTGAATGCTAGATAGTATAAATCTTTTGAAAACATACACATTATGGTAGCTGCAGATATTGTTATATCCTCCAGAGATGATTCACCTCACCCCTGCTTAGGTTAATTGTGTGGTTACTGGTCAGGCTGTGTGACAGCCCAAGTAAACCTCAGTCTATCTGTAGCCCAGCCCTCACTCCCCACTGGCAGGTCTCAAACTCGAATCTTTGCCTTGTAAGGCTGCTGAAAGCTCTGCTCCATTTGTAAAAGGCTTTTTGCTTAAGTATTGGGTCTCTTGCCCCAATGAACACTAGAATTTGAGAAATATCGTGAACATCAATGACCCCATGTGACTGGAGCAGGGCCTGTGCATGAAGTTTCCCAAGTTTTTGCCAAATCTCTGCTAATTTTCCTTTTCCCTAGAAACAGCCCCCTATGCATACTAAGGCTTAATTCTAAGCCTCTTATTTGCTCAGAATTGACAAATGGGCCAAAGTAAATGGTTAAAGACCTCAGTTCACTTCTAGGAAGTTCTTACCTCTTGCTGGTTTTAGCACCTTCAGTTCCTGTTGCCTCAGCAGCAATCTGCTGGCTTCAGACAGATGATTATTGATTTCTTTTCTTTGGTTTCATAGTTGTTCTTGGAGGAATTCTGGTCTTCTGCTATCCACTCCATGCTATCCTAAAGTAAGACTTAAGAGAATGTTTAATGTCAGGAGATTGGTTGAAATATCAAAAGGAAAGAATGAAATAGAGAAGAGGATTGAGTACCACAGTCTGGAGCATCCCAAAATTGAGAGAGATCCACAAATATAAGAAATTAAATGATATTCTATATGATGTTGAATTGTATTTAAGAATATCATATCTTACAATTTAATTGTCTATTCTCAATTTAGCTCTATTTTCAGTATGGGTGCATTTTTCCTTCTAAATAATTAGCTGATTAATTGTTAAATATGGGACTTCAGTTGGCACAAATTCCTTTGGGAGTCTTTTAATCTTAGTCATCCTGAAGATGAGCTGACAAGAGGCATTTTGTTATCAATTTTACTCATAGGTGAAAGCCCAAAAAACTTGGAATATGTGTGAAACTTAAATACGAATAAAATTGCAAAAGCTCTTGAAACCAATACATTCAATCTCTAGTTACTGCTGTATAGATTAGGGTCCTGGTAGGAGTGGGATAGCATAGTTAAATGGGGATAATTCAAGAAGAGTTTAATGAAGAAACAGTTTACAAAGAAACCGTATTTACAAGGCCTACTGGCTAGGACTAAATATTTCAAGGACTAAATTGCCCTAGGACTAAAAACACAAGGCACCTTCTCACCCCTAAACCTGAAGGGAAAAAAGAAGTTACTAGAACCCAGGACAAAGAGTGCCAGGTGGTGACAGAAAGCCATTAGTAGCCCCATGGGAAAGCTATCTTAATCCTCCCCCCATCTTTTGCATGTGCTTTCCAATGGGAAGCCAGAAAACGATGTAAGCTATGAATTCATTCTTACACATCATCTTGTAACACAACATAGATCTCTCTCTCTCCCCCTCCTTCTCTCTCTCTCCTTTCTCAGAATTGACGTATGGCTCCAGAGTGAACACAGCTACAGTACTTGCAGACCATGAAAAATATAGTATGCCTTAGCATTACTCACACAACTTTGTAAGTCCATTTAATAGAACTCTGATACTAAAGCTGATAAAACTATAAAGATACAAATTGGATTTAACAACATACTTAATGAAGCTGTCCTGAATACAAAATACCAAGTGTTTCCTCTTATAAACATTCTTCATATTCTGCAAAAATAAAATCTGTCCTGACATGTAGCATACACACACACAACAGTTTGGGAGTAGTTTGCTGAAAATGCATAATGTTAAAAAACTAGATGACATGGAAGGTTGAGAACCAAATTGTTTTAATTTGGCCTGCATTTATTAAAACAAAATCTAGGACCTTTGAGGCCAAATGATTTTCCCTTCACTTTTGCTATTGAAACCTAAAATTTTAGGACCTTGGACGCATGTTTTAATCTCAACTCACTCTTCCCATATAATTGGTACTATGTTGTAATTTCACTGTAAATATCAGTAGAGAAATTACAATGCTAATGGACATGGAGATTGAGCTGCAGGGTAATGTGTTACTAGAATACATACATCTGTTACAGTACAGACAACATACAATACATACATTAATGCATAATTGATTTTGTAAATAACACAAAAACTAGACTCAAAAAGCTGCTCGAGGTCTCACGAGGACTGTTTCTGGGACTCTGATGTGAGAGGAGAGCTCTGGAACTGAACTCATAGATCTTGACTAACCTGCCTTTCTTCCTGTGTGTTTTTTTATTTTATCAATGATGTCATAATTCTCTAGGAACCCAGAAACAAATCACTGGAATTATGTAATCATCAATCCATTTAATCAATTATCATTTATCAAGCATAAACCATCCTGGAGATAAAGACAAATAATGAAGGAGGTCAGTCTAAATGGAGTGATGGGAAAGTTAACAGTGTCACAAGTCCAGTAATAGATCTTTGCTCAGTGAGCTGTTGAAGTCCTAGAAAGACACCAAAAGATTCTGTGTGCTTACATGTATGTGGGGGAGTATACTTCAGGGAAGTTTTATACCCCTTTACTAAATAAAAATCACATTTATTTCATCTCTGAGGTATCTTTTGAAAATCATTTTCTCTTTTTCACTATGGCTGCAATGACCCTAGTTCTCTTCTGCCTATTCTAGTTGTTTCTTCTTGGGCTCTTAACCTCTAATTTCTCCTGCTTATAAAGCATCTTCCCAATTATCAGCAATTATTATTTTTCCTGGATCACAGTGCCCAGACCCCATCTAACACCTGACCCCCTTAGCTACCCTTTGCTCTAAGCTACACTCTTTGTTCTGTCCTGCAATGCCCTTCCTTGCTCATTCCACATTTTGTCTTTGGAAATAGTGCCATTTCCTTAAAGTCTAGCTGGAAGTTAATACTCTCTTCTAAGCTCCCATAAATTTTCTGGTTTTTTTGATAGTATTTATGACAGTCTGCTTTGCTTTATGTTTTATTTTTCTTGTTAGATTTTAAGCTTTTTGAGGGCCGCAATCATATCATTTATTTATTTTTCTTTGTCATAGCAACAGGTATGATGTGATGTCTTTAAATGAGAGGGAGAAGCACTCAAATTTTTCAAAACTGAATTATACCAACTCACCATAAATATTAGTGCAGCCTAGAGAAAAATTCTAATTTGATCTGGTATGAACAAATTTTGGTGTTAAGGGAAGTGACACTGGAAAGGCATCCAACTTGTCTCTCACTGGATACATTCAACGATTAAAGATCATTTAACTGGAAGTAGAAAAGTTTGAACTTCTATATACATCAAAATCTCACTGAAAACATTTAACAGCTTTATATGTTTCTAGATCCCTGTTGAATTGTCATAAACAGGCCCCCTTGCAGCCTAGACATTGCATGTTGAAATCAGAGTCTTGAAATAAAATACTTCCTTTTAAAAAATTTTATAATTTAGTAATTTTGTTTTCATATAAAAGATTCACATGGAGTGTATCTTATATTTTGAAACATAAACTCCCTAACTTAAAAACAATCCATTTCTTCCCCATGTAGAGCTGTCAGAAAGAAGGAGAGATTCAGTAAACTGCATGTCACTATCAGCCATTGATAGCCAGTGATTTGTTCCGAATCCAAAGGCTAAACCAAACCTCATGCTGCTGTATGTCAGATGCAATTGGTCCACAGTCAAAGTTTTACAGCTCAGACAGGGCACACTTTATCCTTCAGGCTGCTACTTAAGATAGCCACGACCCTGAGGAGAACCAGTCAACAAAACAGACAGACAAGAGGATGTGATTTGTATGCATCCCTGAGCCAGCTCACATCACCCCTGACCTACAGGTCAGGCTGCAAATGACAGCAGGGTGCATGCACCTGATCAGACAGAATATTCTCATTATAAAGCCTGGAAAGAGGGGGCAACTCCTCAGTGTTTACCCACAGACCAGATGCAGTCCACCTAGGAAATGAGCAAAAAATACTGATTTAGATCAGCAAGAAGATGTGACCGACATGTAAGTACTTTATAACATTTTAAATCAATCATTTATCCTAATAAACTTGGGTGAAAACAAAACGATTATACAAAGGGGAGTTTATCAAAGGGAAAAAAACAGTTTGTTTAATCATGGATAAGCCAACTAAAGGAAGCTAACCCGAAATGAGTAACCCTTATTGAACTGCAATAGAGCAACTTTATCAAATACACTTGGCCATGATCATTTGTTTTAGAATAGATTTCGGTTAAACAAGAGTCTGAAATGGTAGTGCAAACCTACAAACATAGTTTCTTTCAAATTATTGGATATGGTGGAAGCTTTTATACTTTAAAAGAAATCTGGAATTCCAAAATAATTCGTATTAAAATGGGAACTACTATGGAGGAGGTAGACCAAATTGCTACTCATGGTAATTCTTAAGAACAGGGAAGAGAACTCTGTCTTGGATTATTGGAAGTAACTTTGCCCGAGGCTAGTAGAATAGAGGAGACGACCTCTGGAGGTCCCCATGAGAGCTCTGATTCTGAACAGCAGTATCTTGAATACAGTAGAGATTCATCACAAAACTAATCAGATGTACCATGAGTGGAATTTCACTGTCCAAATTGTGAGTTACATACACAAAATCCATCATTACAGAGTTGGTCTGTAAAGTGGATATTGATCTTGTTTCTGAAGTATTTGAGTAACAAAGGAGCTTTTATATGTATATGTATACATGTCTATGTATGTGTGTGTATACATAAAAAATGTACATATATATATTTCATCATAAACAATGTCTTGAATGATATCCACAAGAATGCTGTGGATTGATGAATGAAATCATGCATACAGGATCCCACAGGAAGCTTAAATGCAACACTAGTCAATGATGTCCAGTTCACGTCTCTTTAGCAACATGTGGTAGAAGGGTTGAGTGATTCAGCTTTCTATCAATGAGCATTATCTTCCCCTTAGACAGTAATTTCAGTCTCACAAATGAGGGCTTGTTTATCTTTGTGTCCTCAACATGCAGAGCATTGCCTAGTGGCTCTAAAAAAGACCTAGGCTTGAAGGTGTGCCAGGAGTAAGCACTGATCTTCTACTACTACTACTACTACTACAACCTACTGCTGTTTTTTT
This sequence comes from Meles meles, assembly GCF_922984935.1. Classification (NCBI taxonomy): domain Eukaryota; kingdom Metazoa; phylum Chordata; class Mammalia; order Carnivora; family Mustelidae; genus Meles; species Meles meles. Next base: position 33,187,033 of record NC_060070.1, read on the forward strand.
TTATGAAGGCAAAGCAGGTCAAATTCCCTCTCTGCCCCTTAATGTGCACTTTGTCCTCTTTGGATTTCTTTCTCTGCTAGGCTTAACCTTCAAGTTTACACGAACCAAACTTTTGTTTTCATGTTTTTGGAGATACTGAGCTTTAGGAAGTTCAGGGAAGTCAGGGAGAGGACATTCAAGTAGTCACATGAATGCTAATCCTGTGACTTCAGACAAATTACTTAAACTACCTGAGTCTCATTTTTTAAAAATTTGAAATGTCAGAGTGATCTCATGAGATTATAATACTTTTAAAATGAGAATATAGGTGAAATTATTTGTAAAATACAAAATAACTACTATTTTGTATTTGAATATAATGAATCATTGTATTATTTTTTTCTTCCTTTTGGAGAGATCCAAACATATAGCCTTTAGAGTCAAGTAAGAAAATTTGATTTAGTAATTAGAAACCTTTCATATTAAACAGGTTCTGCTGTATGTTCTGCATATTGTCTCATGCTGAGATGTTAAATAACAAGAAATAGAATAAATAAAAGAATCTGGTGTCCTTTGGCATAGTGTGACCAAATATAGCAGATAAAAATATAAAGAGTTAATTTTAACAGAAAGTTACATTTTAATTTCAGATAAAGCATATTTTCTAAATGTAAGGACATCCTAAATAATCAAATTTAACTGGATATCTTGTACTTTATCTGGCAAACCTACTTCAGCATCAATAAACAATTTAAAACCTTGATTAATTTAACAGAGCTCTCTTCTAAAAGAATCCTCTTGATTCCCTTATTAAGTGAATCTTATTATGTTATATTTATTTTAATTATTTGACAGTACAGATATCTTTTAAAATAAGCAATCTCCAAACATTTGGGAGAAATAGAAAGAATATGACCAACAGACGAAGAAATTGCAAAGTGTTCTGTTAGTGTTCGAATAGTCCTTCCCCCTATCAGTTGCTTATTCAATAAAAATCCATAGGGCACAAGGTAGGTGTTAGGCACTGTGCTAAAAACATTAGCACACTCTTAGAGCCACACTCCCCATTTTATACTGTCCTCTATGCTGCTATGGTTGGATGTCTGCAATTGTTCCGAGTTCCTTTGACGTAGCTTGCTGTTGGGTTTTTGCCAGTGAGATTGAATTTCCTCACTGGACAGCTGAGGGGAGGGGAAAGGCTATTTTTCAGTTTCTAACGGGAGCAGTTGTTGGTTCCTGCGAGTGATTGCAAATGGTTATGAGCTTCGACAGCAACAGCATTAATTTCAGCAGCCTCCATAGAAGTTCAGATTCTTGATTTCTTGTCCTGTGGGAGCCATGTGATTCCAACAGCAGTGGCAGTCACAGATGTGATGCCTGCAACTTAGCAGTGATGTCGGCCAATGACCATCATCTTAGAGATGGTAGCAGCTTCCTAATCTTTAGGTAAAAACTTTCTCATGCCTTGTACTTCTCTAGTTTCTCTTCATCTTCTTCTTCTTCCAATTCTTCCAGTTAGTTTGTGATCTACTCCCTGTATTTAAATCCTGATATTTGAAATACCTAGACTGGTTTCTGTTTTATTGACTGGACATTGACTGATAAAAGAATTTATTGGTGGAAAAGTTTGAGGACCACCACTCTATAGTATCACTGCCAGCTTAGGCCATTTGAATCTTGTGATACAAAAATAATGGAAGAATCCAATAGGTCATGGCTCTTTTTAACCACAGAGACCTTTCAGTGGGAATTTTGGGGAGGAGTCTACGACTACTGATAATCTAAATAAAAATCAGGTCCACATTAAAGGAGTCTCCACTCTTACGACAAGCGGGAAAGTAAAATTTAAGGTGAAATTTTGTTTCCTTAGCGACCCATAAATAACAGTATTATATGTAATATGAGAGGGAAAAATAGGTCTGTAGATATCACTATTATAAATTTAAAAAGATGTTAGAAGAAGGGGAATTTATTTGTGGGTAATCTATATTTTACATGATTATTTTGTTGAATTGAGCTTGTCTGCTTCACTTCTCAGCTCCTAGAAGGATCAAAGCCTTAGCTAATAAAAAGTTTTCAAAATACCTTTTTATTTAATCTGTTATAGTATTCCATTATCTTAGCATCAAGACGTTATATCTTATCCCTAATTAAGTTTTCTCTCCTTGAAATTTCAGTCTACTTCTTCTTTATCTTTTCTTTACTTGAAAAGAAGAATGTATCTGGATTCTCCTTTAAAACTCTGCGTATTCCTGAAGATAATTAATCATTAGCCCTTTCCAGTATTCTTATTTTTCCTAGGTGAAGAAATCTCAATTCCTTTGACCTTTAGGCATGGTTGTTTCTATCACACTATGGAATATTTCTCTGAGTATTATTGACATAAGCCTGCCCATGTTTTTTTTTTTTTTTAATATTTTATTTATTTGACAGAGAGAAATCACAACTAGGCAGAGAGACAGGCAGAGAGAGAGGAGGAAGCAGGCTCCCCGCGGAGCAGAGAGCCCGACGTGGGGCTCAATCCCAGGACCCTGGGATCATGACCTGAGCCGAAGGCAGAGGCTTTAACCCACTGAGCCACCCAGGCGCCCCAACCTGCCCATGTTTTAATGGCGAAAATTACAGCTAAGATCTCTCTAATCCTGTTAAAGAGTACTATCTAAGAAGTTATTTCAAGGAAAAATATTTGTTTTGCTCTTACAAGAACACAAAAATTTGTGTGGGGGAGCATCTGACAAAAATATGGATGGAATTAAAGATTACACGGGACTACTGGTCTGACTTTCATAAAATGCTTTCTTAACATAACATTGTTGGTCAGATGTTCTTAAATAATCTCAGTCTTTTACAGGGGAGCATTGTAAACCAAGCTTATAAGGCCAAGTTCTCAGTAAGAACACTTTGTGAAAAATCTGGTTTGAGATAAAGGCTGAAATGAAACAAATGATAAAAGATTAGTCACTGGTTTTGTCATTTTCTCCTTACATCACTATAAACCTAAAATATTTAAAACTCTAAGACCCAGGAAACAGACTGTCAAGGGGGGGAAAAAAAAGCTGTATGTTCATTTCTGTATTCCACTATATTGTAGTTCCTTGCTCAGGGTAATGTACATAGTAGGTACTTAATGCATGAAATATAACTAATTATTAAGTAATGGCAATAATAGTGTAATTTTAAAAATAGCTTATTTAAACATAATAATAATAATAAATTTGAAAACTATTTGACAATTTAAAAATGTTCTATAAAGAATACCTGAGAGGGAGGAAAAACCAATTATATTTATGGTAAAGTGCTCATCAATGCTTTACATTGTAATAAAATCTTAATATGTGATATATAATATGCTACATGGGTTGTATTACAAAAAATTACTGGAAGAATTTATGGATTTTGTTTTTTTAAAGATTAATATATTACATATTTTATATATGTACACTAGAATAAATATAAAGAAAACAAAATATCAGTTTAAAAACATATTAAAAAACAAACATAAAAAATGCATTTATCCATGTATAGAAATAAGTTCTCAACTATTTAGGCTAATGGGCTTCCCTTTAAATACCTTTAGTAATAAAATTCTGGTAAACTGCGGTGTTCTTCTATTGTGAAGAAGGTAATGTATTTGATTGGTAAGGCATATTTAGATTATTGAATTTTAAAGTTTGTAATGTTTACATAACTGCAGAAGTTTTAAAGTGATTTTTCTAGTCCTTGGGGAAGCACCAGTATTAAAACTTTTTGGTCAATATTAGGAAGATTTTTATACTACAGAGTAACTTGTATCTTACTGACCTGCTATTATTTACTTAATCTTCTGAGCTTACCACTTAAGAGTCACTGAATGATGATTTGGTAGAACCTGGCTTTAAGAATTATAGTATTAGACCAAAAGCAAAAGATGCCAATTAGAAATTGTGGAAGTTAAAGGATTCAAGAATATTTTGAGCTGGGGTTTCTTTCCTTTTTTCTATCCTCTCTCCCTCCCTCCTGCCCTCAATCTCTCTTTCCATCCAAGAGGATGGAACATTTTTAATATTATAAATTCAACCAACCCTCTAATATGTATGTAGTATGAAATAGTATGTGGTAGTAAGAATGGGTCAGAGAGAACTTAGTCTTTTGAGTCAGATTTGCCTTGTGGTTCTGCTTTTATGGAACCTGAGTGAGTCTCAATTTTCTCATCTGTAAAACCATGCAAATTAGCACCATTTCAGATTTTATGGTAAGAATGAGCTAATGTGTACAAAATGCTGAACACTACATGAAGCACAAATTTTCTGCTATTTATTACTATCATACTGTGTTTCAGGTACTGTAGACAAGGTAAATGCTTCTCTCCTTTGACTTTTCTTTTATGTAGAATGAGATTGTTGGATGATCTTGAAATTTCCTTCCAGGTGCAAAATCTGTAGATTTATAACACCTACCTTCTTAACGATCATCGTGTCTGAGGGATACCTGCATGGACACCTGGTCTTTCTTAGCTAACCTGCAGATGGATGTGTTAAATGAGATACATGATCCAAAGATTGAGCAGGTGATGTAGGTTCTGGACCCTTTCACCATCCAGATTGGAATAACAAATCCGCAATTCTAATGAATTAAAAAGTCCTTTTACAAACTGAACTAACATAAAGATTTTAGAGTAATCCAAAGAATGCAAATAAAACCTTCTCTAAGAAAGCAACCTTCTTTAGAAATAATGTAAATGATGAGTCAAGTAACATTTGTTTAGTGGCATGTTGAATACTAGAACTTAATCAGGAATAGTTGACATGTTTTGAGCTCCTACAGTGTATACAGCCTTATGTCTTCAGGGACTTAAAGGAGTAGTAAAGGATGAGTTGGGATTGGTATACTATATCCAGGAGGACTATCCAGCTTCTCCGATCTGTGTAGTGTCTGTCCCTAACGGACTTGTCATCAAAGGATCCCAAACATCTTCCAAAAGAGGATCTATGTCTCAGTCTTTTTTTGCACTACTCACATCTGGCCTAATTACCTGGATACAATAGGAACTTCAATTGATATGGAGTGACACAACAACAGCAACAAAGAAGTGAGTAAAACTTTGTCTGGAAGATTCCAATAGTTTATAGGTTAAATTCTGAGAAGTCACCATTTTCAGTCACCTGGGAAGTCCGAGAGGACAGAATTGTCTCTTTATGCAGCACACATCTTAAAAAATGGGAACAGTATATTTTGTACATTCCTGCACCATGAAAACTGACTGAAGGTTTTTTGGCGCAAGGTTCAATAAGTCTTTTGTTTGAGAAATGACTTTGAAACTTACAACAGGCTTTTCCCTGTGACCCCCTTCCCCCCTCCACTGCCAAAATTTATAATACTGGAAAAAACATGAAGGCTCTAGTTTCTGCTATAAATTAATATTGTACTGGCCAATCTGAATTTTCAGACTCTGTAAATTGAATGGATAGTCTTTTTTAAAAAAGATCAGAATTTATTTAACTCATGAGCAATGTTGAAGATTACTTTTTGATCATCTTAAAAGAATATCCTTTGCTTTTTACCAGTTGCATCTTAAAAATTCATAGATAAAGCTGTTATGGTCACTCATATGGGGCTTAACACAGTTATTTTTCTTTTCCTTTGATGGTCTGTTGTAATAACTGAGGAGCATTTCTTAAAGGATAGCCTCTTGTTCCTCATCTTCGCAGAACAAAACTATGTGGCATCTAACTTGATGCTTGGAGAAACACTGAAAACCCTCCGGATTTCTACCCAACATATGAAGTAAGACTTAACAATTAAGACAAATAAAAGCAAGATTAGAGTTACTTTCTGGGACTCTGAAAGCTACAGGGATGGTTTTTAGTCTTTGTAAAAATGTGCTTTTGGGTTTAGGGTTTCCTCACTTCCTTTCACTCAACCAAAATGAGTGAATGCATATGTAAATAAAACATCTTCAAGAATTCTTATGTAAATAAAAAAAAATATAGCATTCAGAGAAAGAAAAGAGCAGTGATAAAGGAGAGCCAGTGCTGTGGGGCTTTGTGAACAAGGGAGGGAAGGATTTCTTTGTGCCACAACAAAATGTAACCCTGCCCATGAAAGGAAGGAGACAGAAGGCTAGTTTTTGCTAAAAGCCCGGCTGTGTGTAACTGACCCAGCGGAGGAAATCCTGGTTCTCTCTCTAGGGCTCGTGAGCTGTTCAACATGAATCCTACATGTTCACAGTGTACCTGTGTCCATTCTCCTTTTAAAACAAAAAGGAAACCAACACCATTCAGCAGAATTATATTTGAAACTACTATTATTTAAGGAGAAAGTAAAGACAAACGAATTATGCTTTTAATTAAAGTTTTTGGGCCTTTGTCTTAATGCTGCTGGTTGCTAACCAGAGGAGAAATGTGCTTTCTTCTCTCCTACCCTCTCAGATTAGTGCCCTCAGTGTACAAATCCAAGTTCCGCCTGGAGATGGACATTTTCAGTATGAACAAAACCGACACCACTTGAGCAAAATACCAATCATCCCCTGAGGTTGGCAAGTTCTCACTAAAATGTTTTTATGGATGTTGCCTTATTTTATGACAGTTCACATCCTGGCATAAGCCATAATAAGTTACATAAGGGACTCAAGGTTCTGTGAAATATTCACAAACAATTAAGTCAATAATCTGCAAATTATGGATGTTGATGCTTTTCAGGTTCTGAGCAGTAAAGATAGCTAATCATCATCTTGTATGCTTTTATCAAAAATCTCAGCTAGAATACAAATTACAGAGGTATTGCTTCCTTCTCATGTTAGTGACCTGCCATTTGCTCCACAGCTATTGTTAGGTGCAAAATACATGAACGAGACATTTCTGAAAAGTGGACTTAATGTTATGCACTTGGTTGAAAACACAAGTCAAATGTTCTACATTATTAATTTCCATTCTTCTCTCCAGTAAGACATTATTGGATTTTTATGACCTAAAAGTTAAGCAAATTTAGGTAATATTATAGACTTGAAAAAAAAAGTAACTTTATAGAAGTAGATCGTCATGGTAATTTCTTGATGCTTCTCTTGTTTGCAAAGAGATGGTACTAATTTTTAAAGTTATGGTTCAGAATAAAGGAATACAAACGTATTTTTACACGGCTTTAGATTTTTTTACAATCAACATTCCATTTAAACCTGACATGAAAAATCTGTCATTTGTCACACGTAAATTCATTAAAGTGGTACTGAAAACTTTAATAAGCTAGAAAGAGCTTCTTTAAACAAGTTGAAAACAACAACTGAGACAAAATTTTAAAAATCCCCACAAAGGGAAAAATATCAAACAAGCAAGAATCAGTTACTATGTAACACACAAACACAGCAAGGATTCAAAGATGCTGTTAGGAATAGCTTTATCCCAAAGGTAATTATTACCAGTGCTTTCTGGTGTGGGAGAAAAATCCTACAGTAATTTTCAGGAGGAATCTCACTGACCCCTATAACAAATTTGGATGACTTCTGAGTATAAGTCAGTTAATAAAAAAGGCATCTTGCTTTCTAAACATCACACCTGCAGTCGTCCATCTTTGGGAATCATTCAATTCCTTGGTGAATACAACCCACATACATCAAAAGTTTCCATTTTTTTCCAGCTCTTTTTAACACCAAGGTCCCTCCCCTCTCCCCAGGCTTCTTGCAGCTATCCAGGGAATCTTTCACTTTTTGTCCTTTCCCGACCCTTCTGGACCACATTTTCTCATCTTATTCAGGCCATCTGCTCTCAAGGAAGGTAAAACTTCTGCGGAGAAAACAATCAGCATCCCCAGCCATCGGTAGCTTTTGTGAACGACCCTCACAGCCACGGCCTATGCAGAGACGCAGGGCGCAAAGCACAATTCAAATTATGATTGTAGTTTAAAAATAGTTTGTAATTGATACATTTCTGGCCACAACCTCCCCCTTTATCCTGCCAGTGGTACAATCTTCTTGCTCTTGACAGAAGTCTTTCTAAAGATCTGCTCAAGCCTCACTAAGCAGCTGTGAGTTAGGTCATTTTCCCAGGAGTTTTACATGTGGAAAACTGGGCATTAGTAAGGCCTCAAAAAGGACACCATCTGGCCCTCGTGAAAAAAAGGATCGTGACACTTCCTGTGGTACCAACAGACCCTGATGAACCAGAAAGGAATTCAGCCCCGGACTGTGATCCAATAGAGACCGGCCCCACAATCACCTCCGTGACAGCCAACTCCATTCATCTCAGCGGTTATCTCATAGCACAATGCACTTTTGTGCCATGCTGTTTACTGAAGGCGGAGCAAAGTCCATTTGGATTTTTGTGTTCAGTCTCAGTGCCTGCCCTCTTTCCTGGAACACATACCACATCAGGAGACAGGGCGCCGCACAAAGAACAGTGCTTTCCCTCCCCATTCACACTTCTCAATCTCCCTCCCACTGTACATGCGCCATAAGAATAAAATGCTGAACTCCTCGGAGGCTTCAAAAAGACCTTTGCCTGACAGGAGGCACCACCCCTCCCGCCTTCAATAAAAATGATTTTCAACCAGTCGGATCAACAGGTTTTGGGTTTGTTGTTGCTGTTGTTGTTTGTCTTGTGAAGGAAAAAAAAAAAAGGAAACTCAAACATGTAAGGATATCTCACATGAACACTTGCTGGAATGTTCCCCTTCCATTGATTCCATTAGGTGCCAGAGTGTTGAAAGGTCCTGTGAAAACTACAGCATCCACCTCAACAACCAGCCAGGCTCTCTTCTTCAAAAAGAGAGGTGTCTGACTCCAGCGCCGTGAGAGGGGATACTGATGACACCCTTCGTTGTCACAGCGTTTATTACAGTTTACAGAGGCTTTTTATGGTTCCTACTTTAGACTATGGAAATTGGGAAAGTCTAATTAATGACAACAGATCCTTAATTCTTAATTTTTCTCTTTGGCTGAGTGCATGATAAAAACAGACCACAAGGGGCACCTGGGTGGCTCAGTGGGTTAAAGCCTCTGCCTTAGGCTCAGGTCATGATCCCAGAGTCCTGGGATCGAGCCCCACATCGGGCTCTCTGCTCCTCGGGGAGCCTGCTTCCTCCTCTCTTTCTGCCTGCCTCTCTGCCTAGTTGTGATTTCTCTCTGTCAAATAAATAAAATATTAAAAAAAAAAAAAAAGACCACAAGCAACGAAGCCACTTAGTTAACATATCATCAGCAACTATATATATTTGTTTTTTTTACACATAGAATATTAGTCTTTTACACATGGAATATGATTGGAAACCCTGCAATTGGTCATTCCAGAAAGGTACCGTGGCCATTCGGACTCAATAGGGGCTTCCCCGGGATAGCTTTCCTACCAGCCCGCAGCACAAGGAAGAGGACCTGGGTGTGACAGGAAGGGGCTTTCTTAAATCTGAGGGATCCCCCCTCAGTTCTAATCAGATCCTACTTAATTATCCACCTTTCATCTTTAAATAAAAAATCTTGCAGCCCTAAGAAGTTAAACATCCTTTTGCCAGTCACTGGGGGCTCCCTCTAGACATAGACCTGAATCTTCCCCACCGCTGGATCCTTTCCTGGAAAGCCGTATTGTCCCACAAAGGGACCTTAGGGTTCGCGAAAATGATTAAGGCCTACCATTTCTCTTATTCTCACAAGTTAGCTTAGGGAGGGGTGTAGAGACACTGCCTTTCTTCCACATAAACCTTCTGCTGCTAGGTTTTGAAGAACTTAAAAAGTCAACATAGAACAAATGAAATTTAATGAAGAAAAACCTTTTTCTGACTCTGAGTCCCTAATGGGAATGATGGGACTCTATTCATGGGAAGTCACAGCCGATAACTCACTTATTAACATACATGTCCAAGGCCTAATCTAGGATTTCTCCTTTAACACAGAGTGGTCACCACGGGCGTTATTCCTGAAGTGCTTCTTGAGAGAAGTTTAAAACCACAGCCCTTATCTGTAGTCATCAGGGAATTGTCTCTGGAGTCTCTGACCCCTAGCATATTGTGGACTGTAAAGCCCAGGGTCGGTGGATAAGGCTCCCCTTTATATAATGAAAATGCCTACAAGTCACGGCTTGCTTGGGAATGAAGATGAGAGATTGAGAAAGGGAGAGAGAGAGAGGGAGAGAGTTTCTATCTTGAAAGCTCCAAAAACAGAATATGAAAGAGCCAGCGTTCCACTGCCGTAGTGTGTGTGCAGTATGCACACAGTTATGTATCTTAACATGAGTCACAGTCTTTCGTAGGATCTTTCCAGTGGCTTAAATAAAAAAGTACCAGAAAAACTTTGAGGCAAGGGCCAGCAGTTAGGACCACTGCTCTTGGGGCCTGCAGGCTGGCTGCCAAGAGTAGGGGACACAGAGCTGCTGGAAGGAAGCCCGGGGAGGGCACGGTTTGTGGATATTTGGAAAACCACCTCTGAGGTATCAGAGGTCATCTCTGTAACAGAAGGAAGTCGGTGGGTGGGGAGGGGGGGAGGGAGGAGTAACCCTAGCAGAAGGAAGAAGCTCAGGTTTGGCCCGTGCTGCCTAATATAAAAGTCACTTCGGCACCAGAAAAAGGGGCTGAAATATCCAGACTTTATCAGGCACATAAGTAATCAGTAATATGGGACACAGACTCGTTCTTACCTTAAAGATAGCTAATACTCCCTCTAAGAGTCATAAAGGGTTTTTTTGTTGTTGTTTTATTTTTTATTTTTTGCTTTTTTTTTAATTTATTTTTTTAAAATAAAAGAACAGTTGAAAACCTGGTAGATCATAAAATAATTAATTTTACCTTTTTTCGTCTGACACCTTCCTTGGCATTGATTTTGTGACATTAACATACTTGACTTGTAGTAAATAATTTTAAAGGATTAAGATGTTAATTAAAAATATAAGTGCCATCTCAGTTGCTGGGAAGGCCAACGTGAGCATTGTTTAAAGCTGGAGGTCTGTGCACTTCTTCCTCCCCCCACGCCCCCCAGGGCCCCCCACCTCCAAAAGAAGCTCTGTTTTGAGGCAACAGTTCCCTAGGAAGAAAGCAACAGAAGCAGAAACAATTTGCTCCTTTAAGGATTTGAGAATGCTTATGTTGGAACCTCACAAAAGCGGCGTTATGTCCTTGAACATTCTAAAGATCATTGTTAATAGGATCAATTTTTGTGTGTTATTCAACTGGATCTTTCCTAGCCGGTAAGAACCGTATTTTAGCAGAGGGACATGGTGGCGATGGGGGTGGGGCAGAGGGTAAAGGAAGGCCCGGCAAATTCCATGTGATCAGTTCAGCTGCAATAATCTCTTTTCTCCTTCTTGACGAAGCCACACATGAGAGCACTCTGGTGTCTTTCATCATTATTTGTCACCCTTTTGTGCGGAGCAACTTATATCCACAGCCATTCCAGCAATTAAAATGAAAAAGAACCAAACAGTATTCTCATTGACTACACGGAGGCCGGTGCCACCAAGTGCCATCCAACCTATTGAATGTCGGGTATCTAATGCCATTAGAGCTCTGTAAGGATTCTGTGGAAAAAAACAAAACAAAACAAAACAAAACAAATAAATTGTTACATGCAGAATGTAGAGAACGATTTAAAAAGATAAATTCTTTTAGTGCATTGGTGGTAGCCAGATCGCCTGTAACAGGCTCACTCTGTCTGTGATAACGTGAAAAAGGAACTAAGTCAGCAACCGACAGGGATTAGGACTCACATGGAAAGACCGAGAACTTTGAATTCTGGTAGACAAGTAGTTGTACAGTTAAAACAAATTCAGTGAGAATAAGTCCATCTTTTCTCTGTTGAAATAAATTCTTAAAACCACTATGAGCACTTGATTAGCCTGTTTCTGTGATTTAATAAGTACACTGTGTTTCTCTGAAACTATAATGTGTCACCACATTTCCAGGAAAGCTACATTTTAATGTCCTTTTCCGTAAAAGGGCAGATGGAAAGAATGTAAAGATAAACCAGCTTGTTCAAGACCACAGGCACACAGGCAGAGTCAGGATTAAAGGATGGTGATCACTTGAGTTTGGTGCTAATTTCAAATTGTGTAGTCCAGAACGTACAGACCCAGGGAGTGGCTTTCCTTATTCCATGAGCCACTCTTTTTTAATGTTATATTCATCTGAAAATTTTAGGCTCATTACAAAAAGACCATCAGTTTTGAGTCTACGTATTTGTTCTTCCATTCAGGGTGTAGCTTTTTTAGAAAGTATCATTAATAGAACTCTCTCAAATACTAAGAATGCACTTTTGCAGGCATTGTAATACAAGCGGCCTGTAGATCTTTGTCTTAGGGTTTAGGTGGGAAAGAAGATTTGTTTCTGAAATGATAATTAGAATTAGAAATAACATGCTACAGAAATCTTGGGGAGGCACCAAGGACTTGAGGAGATGATCAAGAAAATCTGAAATTGAAAGGAAGAGACAGAGGGCCTGCTTGAGGAAAGGAGCAATGGTGTGTTTGAAACCAGCAAAAGTGAGGAAAACATGTTAAACATTTTCTACGAAGATACACCCATGTGGGCACAGCCATCTAGAAAGTGCTTCATGCTCCTATTGTAGTTTCAGGGCTGGCCAAACCTGTTTGTTTGACTAGGAGGGTTGGAGCTGGAATTCCCAAACAATGATTTTGTTTTTCTGCCAGAGATAGTGGAACCACTGAAGGGCTGTCAGCAGTGATGGACTGGATTTGGTTGACTTAGACATGATGATAGAAAATGGTCAAGGGATGGAAGCTGGGGGATGGAGGAGGGGGCACGATACCTAGTTCAGTTTTGGAGGTGGGGAGGGGAGAATTGTCAAATAACCTAACATGTGAGAGAAATGCCACGGAGACCTGTCCCCCCAAAAGACCTCCATCCATGACCTTTAGGATCACATAGCCTAGTGTGAGGGACTACAATATAGGGTGGCTGGGACCGGCCAGGTTGTGGTCCAGAAAAGCACTTTGTGTCACGCTCTCAGGATGCATTATGACTGTAAAGAAAACAGCAGAGACAGAATCTGTCTTCTTTACGCCAAAACTGGGATTTGGTAACGGTATCTGTACAACCGCCCCCCTCCCCGGGGAATAGAAAATTCTGGAACTGGAAGAGTAACTTCTTATATTTAACATTCTTCTTATATTTAACCCCCCCCGGGGAATAGAAAATTCTGGAACTGGAAGAGTAACTTCTTATATTTAACATTCTTCTTATATTTAATCTCAGAAAAAAAGCTGTGCAGAGATTCACTGTGGCTTTTACAGGTCCCTTTAAAATAAATACATCGTGTTTTATAAATGATAGCAATTTCAGGTAAAGCCTTGCTGAGGTTCCCCCAAATGTCTTTATTTCTAACAACCACAATAACAAAAAAGAATTTTAGTGAGTTAAGTAGCCAGCTGGGGTCGGTCCAGGTAGTTCTGCTGCTAGATCATAACGGAGCTTGTCCCTCTCAAGTGACATTTTTGGCAAAATATGTGACTTTGAGATTATCGGTAGGGAGTGGCTGGTGATTTGGCTTTAAATTTCCTAAACTTTCTTGAATGCTTAATTGTTTGCTAAGATGTCAGCTGCAAGATTAGTGGAGCTGGAAAAAAAAAAAAAAGAAAAGCCTGCATTCACATTGGCCCTATGTCTATTTTCAGTGTGAAGGGAACTGGCTGGAGAGTGTTGCAAACACTTGAGGCTATGCGTTCTGCATGACAATGAAGTGCTGCGGTATTACACAATACCACGGGGGGTTGTTGTTGCTTTTTTTTTTTTTTTTTTAAAAGGGCATCATATCCAAAACCTTTTGAATGCAAAGCAAGAGCAACAGATGACAAATACTAGGAGGTGCTAAACCCCAGGACAATCACATTAAAATGGACTTCGGTGGACTAAAACCTCCAACTTCTTGGGAAATAACTGGGAAATAATTAGCTCGCAAACTATACAGGGACTCTTTAAAAAAATATGGGAAAGAGGCTGGGTCAGAATGATGAACAACAACAACAACTGATCTTTATGTCAAGAACATCATGTCTGACAAGATATTTACCTATCAAGTGTGGCTAGGTGGGGTGAAATTTAAGAATGTGTCATTTGAGTTGGTCTTCCACCTATCTGTGGGAAAGAAAACTGTCACGAAGTACATTCACAGTTGGAATTCCTTTTCTGGTTCTGCTAATTATTGTAAATACAGACCCCTTAGTTTTGTTGTACTACAGAGACTCCTAAAAATGATGCTATTATCTGCTTTCTCAATAATTCTCTTTTCCAAGACCAATAAATGTCACTTGTAAAGGACAAAGAAATGAAATTTAGCAAAATCACCTGGACTTTTAGGGACAAATAATGCTTACATCTATGATGTAATTTTAATTTTCTGACCATATTTAACACTAGCTAAATGAACAGATCTAGGACTTCAGCTCAGGTTTTGGATTCTAGTTCTTTACCCACAATTCCAAATCAAGCCCAAACATATGTCTGCTATCTGACATATGGTAGAGAAGGGACATAGAGCTATTCAAATTTATATAGAGCAGATTTCAATATTCATGGAGTTAGGACGACAGTTTCCCACGGTATCTTTTCTGTTTAGATTCTATGATCCCTTCAATTTGAAATCTTTTCTTCTCGTCTTCCAGAACACTTTTGGCCTATGAGACATTTTGTGACTACTATGTTTTGCTGTACTAGCTACTTTATTTTGGTAGCTATTGTTAGGGTGAGGTCTGTCTTTTTTATCACCTAGGACAGAGCCTGACACATAGTAGGCACTCAATAAATGATTGAAGGGTAGAGGAAAAGGGCAGAAAGGATATGTGTACACATTTGGTCTCCTTGATTAAGCTGCCAAATCCTGGAGAGCAGAGAAGTCATGCTACGCTTTTGTTGCCCTCCTGCTGGTGCCACTTTCCACCTATGACAGGTTCTGTGGGATAGTGACAGGGAACGTTCAGTGGTGATGATGACTGCTATAGAGAGGGGGGACGGAGGAAAGGGAGAAAAGCCAGGAGGAAAGAAAGACAGGAGGGAGGGAGAGAAACAAAAAGAAGGGATAATTTAGAGCAGAGAACCAAACTCACATCCACCTGCCCCCCTGGAATTACGTCAAACCGCTCCCTTGTTTAAGCCAAAGGGAAGACAGAAGGGAGAACAGAGAAATTCAGAAAGCAAAAGTAGAAATTGTGGTTGCAATTGCGAGCAGCATTTCAAATTTACCAAATCATTTGCTAACACAATACACACAAAATTTTTCAGAAGAGTTGCTAGTTACTGAATGTAGACCATTATCTTGTCTTGTAAGGTTATTAGGAAATTGGAGTTTAGTGGAAATGTGGAGAATTTTTTAAAAAGTAAATCCTAAAACTTGGGAAATTATAATTATTTTTTCTAATGAATACACTTAACAAGCTACAGACTCTCAAATGTGATACATTTGGCAAAGAATAGGCCCTGTCATGAAACCTGAAAGAGGTCTGTGCCATTATTAATCTGCTACCCAGGCAACACTTTTGGGGCCTTAATGAATAGCCTCTAATTGGCTGAGATTGGCCCACATACCCAGGAGCTGTTCACCAAATACATTTTTTTTTTTAAAGATTTCCACATCTTTCCTACATCTGCAATATAGGAAAATTATCCTGCATATATTGTAGTACATACTCACCAAATACCACCATCACTTACGTGAAATGCTTACTTCATTAAGATTTCTGAAAATATACTCTGGATTTATAAATATTAAACCCAAAATATAACTGAAAATAATAATTCCTGGATTAAAAATAACTGTTCAATAATAAAAAGCCTCTGTATTTGTATTCAAAATATAGATCACTGTTTCTTGGAGCCCAGATAACATAGCTATTCTGAAAAAAAAAAAATATATATATATATGTATATACACACACATACATAGTACTTTTGATTTTATTGTTAGAAAACCAAAATGTGAGACAATCCTATTTTTATGTGTTTAATAATTGACCAAAATGTTATAGAGGGGACACTTTGATCCATCTACCAGTGATATTAGAAACACCCCAAAGGCAAGGACTGTGCTTTCCCAGTTCCCTGTCTCAGGATCTAGGCTACACCGTCAGTGCACTTCTAAGGACTGCCCCCAGAGTGACCTGGTACAGAAGCAGGGGAGGGCCACAGAGGAGCAGAGGGGTTGGGAGAAGGCCTTGACTTCCAGTCTCACCCCAATTCTGTAGGAGTGGAAGCTCTCATCAGATCACCAATTCTTCCTTCCCTCTCTTCTTAAATATTTTGAAGAATCTCTTGAATAACTACAATTATTTTCTTATATATTCATTTACTGCCTCTCACATGAATTTATAAAATGTTTGAAGGTTTTA
Organism: Meles meles; assembly: GCF_922984935.1. Lineage (NCBI taxonomy): Eukaryota > Metazoa > Chordata > Mammalia > Carnivora > Mustelidae > Meles > Meles meles. Next base: position 33,203,298 of record NC_060070.1, read on the forward strand.
AGAAATAATCTGATAGGGAAGGTAAGCATAGTTTTGATAACACCTACAACAGTTTAAGTAGGGACCTCTGGTAAAAGAAATATGACTCCCATTATAACCACGTTTCCATTCTTCTCCAAGAGAAATAAAATTTACCAACCTGGCTATAGTGACTTTTCCATGACCACAGCCTTCTCTCTGTGTGGGAAAGCTTTCTCTACCCCAGAGTCAAGGTTTTATTCACAGCTCAGAACCCCAAACCTGGAGTGGCCTGTTGAAGGACATCACTGAATCTGAGACATAGGGTGCTGCTTCAGGGAAAAAAAGAAAAAAAAGGAGGGGGGGAGAGATGGGCAGAAATAAAGACTTTTTTGTGGGAGTAGAATATGAGGTACAGAAAGAAAAATCGAAGGGATAAAGGAAAGGAAGCCAGGAGAACGGGAGCACTGGTGAGTGATGTTCGGAGGGAGAAGTACCAGGATAAAGGATGGGTCAGTGGCAATCTGACATTGTAAATGATTTTGCATATAGATGAGTTGCATATGATCATCCTGGCCAGAAAATGGGGAAGTCCAAAGGGCTTTTATGGAATAGAGCAAGGTGACATTAATATATGAATAAAGTAAAAATTGGATAAATGAGGAATCCCTTCAATTTGATGATGATTAATTATCCAGTAAACTCGAGTTCATGTGATGCAGTGCCTGTCTGGAAGGAGTTTTCATGTTCCTGAAGAAGCTGGGAGCTGGATTCTTAGTCTTGGATTCCCACTGTTACAAATTCCCAGAATTCTAATGGGGCATAATTTTGTGACTACAGAATGCCCCATACCATTGTCAAAGAACTTAGAAACTCTACATTCATCTCTGCAAAATCATAAGCATTTGTGGTGCAACCAGGAAGGAAACGGCATAACTAGACATCTGCGTGTATGTGTGTATGTGCGGGGTGAGAGTCGCAGGGATGAGAAGTGGGGGAGTGATCCTGCTGTTGGGGGAGGGAGAAGCATTACAGAGTCATTTGTAGGAATTAGAAGTCACCGAGAAAGAAGACTCTTGTAGGAAAACTTGGTGTCATCACTTCATGACAGGACGGGTAAAGGTGCTCAGGAACTGTGCACCTGGCAGCCTACTACAGTCTTGTCTGCTCTTTTTCTTGCTCCTTAAAATGTCACATCACTTATGCTATTTTTTAATTCTTTGTCAGTGGACAGATAATTGGCAGAGAAAACCAAGAACAGAAATTTTCTCAGAACAGTCTGGTTATGATTTACAAGCTTCTGATTTCTACCTGTCATGGGGAAAAGTACCTGAGAGCAGGAGCTGGAAAATACTTAGCTATATCAGAATTCCTTTCTTTGTATTAAAAGCTGCAACTTTCAATCATCCCCAAGAATGTTCATGACCAAAATTGGCATGAAATTTAAGGTTGTTCCCATCTCAATACGCTATTTGGAATGTCATCTCTAGAGCAATCAAAATTCACAAATCCTAAATCTCTGAAACTCTCCTGCTTTGGGATTTCATTACAGACCCACAATATATGACAACTGTATTCCTTTTACATTATATTTATTACAATTGTTATTGTTATTTTATAATTTAAAGTAACACATATTGTTTTTAACATGTATAACAGTACAGAGGTATGTAAGTAAACAGTTGTCAAACTGCTCCCATCACCATTTCAATGAGACCAAAGTTATAAATGTGCGTCTTTCCAGACTTTTCTTCATGCTCATACCAGCAAATATGAACACATTTATGTATATGTATATACAATGATGTCATATTGTACAAGTTTCTCTGAAACCTGGTTTCACTTTAACCTAATAGTAACATATCATGAATACTCCTCTTGGTTAGGTACACACTGAAACCACTTTTTTTCTAAAAATTTATTTTATTTTTTTTTATAAACATATAATGTATTTTTATCCCCAGGGGTACAGGTCTGTGAATCGCCCGGTTTACACACTTCACAGCACTCAGGATAGCACATACCCTCCCCAATGTCCATAACCCCACCCCCCTCTCTCGACCCACCCCCCCAGCAACCCTCAGTTTGTTTTGTGAGATTAAGAGTCACTTATGGTTTGTCTCCCTCCCGATCCCATCTTGTTTCATTTATTCTTCTCCTACTCCCCTAACCCCCCATGTTGCATCTCTACTTCCTCATATCAGGGAGATCATATGATAGTTGTCTTTCTCTAAATGACTTATTTCACTAAGCATGATACCCTCTAGTTCCATCCACATCATTGCAAATGGCAAGATTTCATTCCTTTTGATGGCTGCATAGTATTCCATTGTGTATATATACCACCTCTTCTTTATCCATTCATCTGTTGATGGACATCTAGGTTCTTTCCATAGTCTGGCTATTGTAGACATTGCTGCTATAAACATTCAGGTGCATGTGCCCCTTCGGATCACTACGTTTATATCTTTAGGGTAAATACCCAGTAGTGCAATTGCTGGGTCATAGGGTAGTTCTATTTTCAACTTTTTGAGGAACCTCTATGCTGTTTTCCGGAGTGGTTGCCCCAGCTTGCATTCCCACCAACAGTGTAGAAGGGTTTCCCTTTCTCTGCATCCTCGCCAGCATCTGTCATTTCCCGACTTGTTAATTTTAGCCATTCTGACTGGTGTGAGGTGATAATCTCATTGTGTAAAACCACTCTTTTTGCAACAGCTGAGTAACAATATTCCACCCCATGGAATCAATCCAATCATTCTTCAGTTGACTGGCATTTTTTCCCCAAGTGTTGTGGGAAATCCCTTGAAATAATTTATACTATTTGTTACTTCATATCAGATGCCTTTAAGTCACCTGGAAGTAGAATTAATGTGAAGCATAGCTGGAGATCAGGCAAGCCCCAATAGTTGCTCCTCATGATGCACTTGGGGTGGGAAATTGGTTTTAAAGTTGGTAAGAGATGTGCAAGACCCTATGTAAAGAGAGGTGCAACCCTAAAATACATAAGCTTGCATTATTCAAATAGGGTTTCACAGATTCAGGAAACCAGTGGGGAAAAAAAAAACAACTAATGGGTAAGCATGAACTTGTATTTTTATGATGCCTTCTAAGAAAGACCAAGTACTTTGCATTCATCCTAATTGCCTTGAGTTGGAAATGAGGCTACTTGTCTATCAAAGAGAGTGGAGGAGTGAAGAATTAGAAACCAAGTCTTCTAATGCTCAAAGTAGAAAAGGTATACACTGGTTGAAGAACACTCGGTATTCTGAATTCTGAATAGAGGCAAAGAATGAACTGAGGGATGGCAATCCACATTCACAAAGGAGTCTGCTTTATAAAAGGACTTAAGTTTCTGGAGCAATCTATGCACAGTGAGTAGCCCAGAAGCAGGGCTTCCTGACAGCTACATCTGTGGCCTCAGAAGGAGCTCCGGGGACTAACCCATTGTCCATCACACACAGCCCCACAATCAACCAAGCAGATATGAAAAATGAATGAACAGTAATACTGACTCATCTCTACCTTGCATATCCAATAGTACCTGTAAATAGAAAGCTCTAGAAGTGCATTTAAGATATAATTGATTTAGAAAAAAAAATTAGGGTGAAGTGAGGTACATGCTTCTTCTACATTATGGACCTGCTAGGGAAAGAAAGATTTCTCTGAAAAGCGGAGGTTCCAGATGTGGCAAATTACACAGAGTACTAAAATTAATAGTGGACAGTATTCAGTTGAAGACTCTATGCTGACCAACTAGAATTTCAGTCTTGATTTTAAGGTTGGGTTGATAATCTTATTCAGATCAATTTTCCCCAATTCTTAATAAATGGGACTGGTGGCAACCACTATCCTCTCCCTCTCTGTGTCATGATGAAGAGGTGAGGTAATCAGTCTTGTTTTTGGGATGGGGTTGAGATTAGTTAAGTTGTCTAAATGAAGGTGAAGATGCCTTGGATGATCCCATACTCTGTAACTCTGCAGAGCTTGCAATGGAGGAAGGAAAAGAAAAAGGGGCAACAGTCTACTCTGGAGGTCTTTGGTGTTCCCTACCCAGGTAGCTCTGCCTCCCTCCCCCAGCTCACTGGGTGCCTGGCTGAGGGCAGGGATGTATATGTGAGAGGAGGAGAGAACTGAGGTCACCCCTACTTGCTCTTGTAGCCTTCCTTTTCTTCTCTGTAATTATAAACTTGAAAAATCCTGAGTCTACTTCCAGCCTCTCTGATGGTATTGAACTCGGGGCACTGGCTTTCAGTGTTTTCATCCTGTCCCGCAGTCCTTCTTTGAAGGAAGCGCAGCATGTGTTTCTCCTGCTTTCTCTCTGCTCCCCCAGCCCCCATTAGTGCAAGCACTTAGAAGGTGTTCAGTATGTTCTTGAGAATCAGTAGTGGTTTTTTCCTCCTCCTTTCCTGTTGGCGTCTCCTTCTATTGGAAACAATGGTATTTCTATGTGTGACCCATGTGTAACGGAAAGAAGCACTTTTGTTAAATCATTCAGGCATTTTGTCTTTACTGTTTATCTAGTAAACAGTTCCTCTCCTCCATGAAATGTACACTTGGGCTGTCTATTGTTTCATCAATGTTCTGGAGCATTCCTGAGTCCTGGTCTCTCTTCTGCATCCTTTTATCCAGGTCAGTGGCTACCAAGAATTGGCCCATGGATTTGAACTAGACCATGCTGAAATTTTCTGAAGGGAGTCAACACACACACACACACACACACACACACACACACACACACAATGTATTTCTCGTAAGGCCAGATTCAACCAGTTTAAAGAGCTGTCCTTTATTTTGAGGGTTTTTTTTTTGTTTTGTTTTTTGTTTTTGTTTTTTTAACTTTTTAGTGTTAAAATATATTATTCTAAAGAAAATGATGGTTATTCTGCTGGAATTATTTTTGGTTTTTATGGCATTCCTTGGAAAAATTAAGAGTTGGCAACATTCTGAAAGATTCCATTAAAAAAATTGTTCCATGAAGTCTTAATGTCTGAAAATCACTCTTCTAATCACATCTTTTACATTGCAACTCAGTGGCCAGCTCCTCTGGCAGGAGAGGGCTACCTTGGCTAACCACTTTCTATTCTGAATCCCTCCTGCACTTGCCACCTTTATTACTCACTCATTCACTCAGAGCATAGATCAAGAACTTACTAGAAGATAGGTCTCAAGCTGAACAGCATAGGTATAGTGGTGAAGAGAATATGTGCAATCCCTTCCCTGGTAGAACTTAAAGTTTTCCAGTGGACTACACTTACAAATGGGGAAAAGGAATGTTCCAGAAAAAAACGTAACAGGTGAGGCTGTTTTCATATTGAGGAATAGAGTGGCCACAGAGAACTAATGGGTGAGAATGAATTGTCCAGGTAGGCACAGGACACTGTTTAAGAAGAGTAACAGTTTATATAACCAATTAATATAATGATTGGGAGACGGAGAAGGCTTTCAAGTGCACCATGTCTGCATTGAGACTGAGGAAGGATTGTGAAATTAAATACATTTACAGGATGGGGTAAATTTCATATTATTTAAAAGAAACCCAAGCAATGAATCGGTAATATGAAGGAAGGGGTGATAGAAAAGGTGAGGGGCACAATGGGCTTATTCCAGACATGGGAAGAGCTTGCGCAAAGACCCAGAGAGGAGAATGCTGGGTGTGGAATAAACATCTTTGATGATGACAATCTATGGGCTGTTCGTACTTCCCAAGTCAATCCACTGGATCACATTATATGCAGGTTTAGTGGTAAATGAGATGCACACAACAGGTTTAATTACATGAAATGAGGGAGCATTAACTAGCTGTGGGGAACAGTACAGTATGACGAGCCTTCTTCTATAGGTGATATCTAATTGAGTTGCTGCTGAATCATGTAAGAACCGTGTTTTCTGGTTGGCATTCGTGGCCTTGATAAACTGCTACTCTAACACTTGATATTCCACGCTGACTTGCATACAGTGTTTGCAACATCGGGTACACTGCTTGTACCCTATGAATTGCAAAGTGTTAATTCTGCAACGGTGGCTGGAAAAGGTAACGTACTGAGGCTTCACAACCTCTGAAGTAGCCTACATTATTTGTCATGGGCTCCCCAAAGAGTTCCTTTCAAAGAGGGAAAGCTGTAGCAAATAAATGAAAACCACCAGAGAGGGAGAGAGGCAATAGCACGGGGAATAAAGAATGGAAATCCCAATTAAAAATTAAAGGCATTCAAAGGGAGAAACAAACAACTGGAATACCAAGCTGTTTTCATTATGGTAGATTTATGATATGCTTCAATAGCTGGGAGAATAGATTAGACTATTCTCTTATTTTTCAAAATTTCTCTGGTTATTCTTTCATCAAGCCACAGTAATTCTTAAAATCAGATGCTGTAATTTCTTAGTAGCAGCCCTTTAAATATTTCTAGTTTCTTGTGTATTTTCAAATTTGTTCTCCATAAAGACCTTCACAAAAACCATATCTATCTCTCTCTCTGTCTTCTTTCTCTCTCTCTCTACACACACACACACACACACACACAGTATACAAAAGATATTTACTTGGACTCAGAAAGTGAACAGACTTAACAGTCATTAAATATGCATTATACAAATAGGTTAACATTTTGGTTATTTCTTATACTGGAAAAAAAGTAAAGTAGAACTTTAAAAATCAGTGAAATGCACTGACATGGAAACACTCTTGATGTCTTTAACACTTGTGTTTAAAAGCACAAGAAACATAGTTCTTACAGGGAAACAGACCAGATCAAGAATAGCTACCGAGCTGGAAGAATCTGAGAAATATTTGGACAGAGGGTACACATGAGCAGCAATTGTCACACTTCACACTCTCTTTTTGTGGTTGGTAACTTCTATTAGATAGAATAATTCAAGTTATAAACTAGTTTCTTTGAAATTGAGCTCCATTTTTGGTGAGAAGCAACACCTCTTTCTCCATCTCCATGCAATTTACACACTCCAGTCTTCAGGAAGAAGTCCATTTAAACCAGCAACTTCAGTGTTATCATGAGCTCTACAGATATATTCAGTGAATTGGAACCTCACATTTATCCCTGAATGTTTATCCCTAAATGTTTCAGAGTGGATCTCAGATTCTTCCTCTTCCTTTTCTTCAGTTAATACAGCAACATAATTCCTTAGATAGACTTCAATTATATGATTACCAGCGACGGTATGTCAATCTCACGTCATCTGTCTACCACGGTAGAATCTTTGTGCATTAATTATAACTAATACTTTAAAATAGTGCTCTACTCAAAAAGTTATACAAAAGGGATTTCCTTCCCAAATATATTTTTGACAGGGAAACGCCCTAAAGTGGGGGTTTGGCGATAGCTGGGGCCTCGGTAGTCTCTCCCTTTCTTTCGGGCATCAAAAGCAAGCAGCTGTAGTCGCAAATAAGAAACACGTGGTATTTACACGTGGGCAGGGCGCCTGGCCTCTTGGTGGCTCTTTCCCCTGATATTTGCACCCACCGGGAGCCATCAGTGTGAGTAGTTTATCTTCACATCAGAACACATCGATACGTTAGTGTGTGTGTTCATGCGTGCACGTGATTTATCAAATATCATGTAGAATGATTTCAAGGATGGCGTATTGATTGAAACTGTATGGGTACTTGGTGTAGCCTATTTTCCACAGGGTCAGATCACAAGGGCTAAAAAAAAAAAAAAAAAAGCTTGTTTTTTTGTGTTTTGTGTCTTTTTTTTTTTGTTTTTGTTTTTGGCTTGGATTTTGCAAAGTGCATTCATCCTCTTTTTAATTGGATCACTAGGGGGTTATTAACATTGCTCTAGTTGAGGAATTAGAAACCTAGTAGCCTAAAAAAGTCAAGACACTTACTAAATTACCTAATTCGCAGTGGTAAGGTTTCTCTGTCTCTGTTTATGGGGCGTGTGTGTGATATGTTGGTATGTGGGGTGGGTGGGGAGGTCCTGCTGCACCCCCGAAGGTTTCAAAAATTGCTAACCAGGAAACTTGGACAAATACTGTACTTTCTCCACCTCTGTGATGATTTCCAGAGCACCTGATATCTCGGGATTCTTCACAGAGACTTGGCTGCTCTATGAAATCAGGCATTGTCCAGAAAGCTGTCTCAGCACGCAGCCTAAGAAGAGTTAGTATAAGAATTTTGGCTTATTGCTCAACAGAATCACAGATTTTTATCCCGTCCATCTAACCAATCCCTTTCCTTTCATTGAAAAAGCGAATTAATTATCTTTTAGTAACAATAATAACAAAGAAATAGTCCAAGTGTCTGCTTCCTCTTTGAGGGCCTTCCCATGACAAATAGGAGGAAAAAGGAGGTGAGCCCCGCGCAGCCAGCTCTGGCTTCTCGCTTTTTCCTTCCCCACCATCCTAGCACTGCCAGGGGCCTCTGCTACTGAGGTTCGGGGTGTGGTGAGGGCATGCCTGCCTGAGACAGAAGTCTCATAGAGTACTCAGTTCTAGCAGAAAGGTCCAAAGTGAATTTTGGTGAGATTTGTGTGAAGGAAAAATCTGTGAAGGGAAAATCTCTCCCTCATTTTTCCTGCGCTTTGGGAGTCTTTATATTAAAACACATGCATAAATATATACACAGAAACACACACAGACATGTTGGGTTATTGAGCATATGAATTGCATCTAGTTAGAATTGAGTTGTGCCATAAATGTAAAAAATACATGTAAGATTTTGAACACTTGGCATAAAAAATATCTCATTAATATATTTTTTAAAATTTTGCTTATACATTGAAATAAGATTTTGGATACACTGGGTTAAGTAAAATACATAATTTAAATTAATTTCACTTTTTTCCTCTTTTTAATGTGGCTTCTAGAAAACTGAAGAATATATATATGGATTGCATTCTGTTTCTATTGGGCAGTGCTGGTCTAGATCTGTCTTACAAAGGAGAAAGATTTTTCTAATAGTAGTATTATTGGGAATAATGTCTCCTGTTTAACTTTTTATCAAGCAGTTTTAGTGACCCTTTCTCATTCTCCTGCTTTCAACCCTTGGTTGACAATGTATTTCAGAATAAGCTTTAAATTTACAATTTTATCTTTACGTCAGGTGAAAATTTTATGTAAGAGACCTTCTTCTACCAAGCACAGGTAAATATGTCATTCATTTTCCCTTCCCTCTAGCAAATCTCTCAGTGTTGGGTGGGATGGGAACACTGAGGACAGAATAGGGGAGTTCTCCAGAACTAGAGGCCAGGGAGTGCGGGAAGTGTAATGTAACTGTCAGTCTCAATTCTTTACCTTAAAGGCAGAGGATCCACATTACACGTATAGCCTTATGATTGTGCCATAAAGATCAATTAATTACTATTAATTTGCACTCATCTTCCGTATCCTACAAATGATGCATTCAGCATGTTGACCTGCAGAGAGAAAGCTGAAACCTCAAACCATTAAAATAAGGATGCAAAATGGGAAATGGTTCTTTGGGTTCAAAGGCAAGAAGTATGAAAAAAAAGTTCATAGATATTTTGAGACAACAATGATTTTATAAACAATGAAATTAATTAAAAATCTTCAAAGAAAAAAATACTGTTATGTTTATTAGGCTGCTTTTGAAGTTGTCCTTTCCTAACTTTTGAATTAGTTGCATCTTCCCTAAGACCCTAGATCAAGCTTTTATCCAAATTTGTGCTTGCTCTATTTTCTAGTATGTAAAAGGTCTAATTTATGTTTATGCAGTGCATGAATACTTGGTAAACCTTGGTTAACATCTGCCTTATCCCAGGCTTTGAGTTATATGCTGGGAAGACAAATAAGAATATGGCATGCGTCCTGCCCTTTTAAGATTCGGTGTTTGGTGAGTAAGATAAATGGATGTGGGAAGAGCTATGGGAAGCTAAGGCACTCTGGAAGCCACAGGAGAGGCATTCAGTGGGCAAAATTCAAAGGTGGCTTCTAGCTTCCCACTTTCTGACACACATTCCCACCTTCTGGCACACAGAACCTGTGGGTATGATGGGCTAGCTTCATCATAGGAGAGGCATTCAGTGGGCAAAATTCAAAGGTGGCTTCTAGCTTCCCACTTTCTGACACACATTCCCACCTTCTGGCACACAGAACCTGTGGGTATGATGGGCTAGCTTCATCATAACGAGGCTACTACTCAGTTGACTTTGAATTAATCGAGGGAGAGCCTATCTATGTGTGCCTTACCTAATCAGGTGAGCCTTCAGCAGGAACTGGGCCCTTTCTGAAGTCAGAGACATTGGAGGTGTGACAGAACCTATGGAAGAAATAATTTCTGTCAACAAGCTGAGGGAGCTTGGACGTGGATCTCATTCTGCTAGAGACTCCAGAGGAGGACACAACTGATTGACAGCTTGATGGCAGCTTTGGGCAGCCCCTAATCAGAGAACAATATCATCCTTGTGCTTGGACTTCTGGCCTAGGGAAACTATGATCTGATACATGAGTGTTGTTTTCAGCCTTAAAGTCTGTGACAATTTGTTGTGTAGCAGTAGGAAACCAAAGCAGGCCCCTATGCTGGTCCATGCCAGGTGGGCCGGGATCAGGAAAGGCTTCTCAGGAAGAAAGAAGAGCTGAGCTGTGTCTTGCCAGATGAGTAGGAGTGAGGCCATGAAGAAGCCAGTTGAGAGGTAAGGTGGGGGGGTGGGGGGGGTCGGGTACATGCAGAGAAAGTCTTTGGAGCAGAGAATCTCAGCCTTGACCGAACACTGGAATTATCTGGGGCGCTAAACATAATGAATGTTTGGGCCCCATTCCTTGGGATGCTGACATAATTTATCTGGGTGGGGACCTGGGCATCAAGATTTTAAAAATCTATCCAACTAAAACTAGGACTACGTTTTAGACAGAGTGAAAAAGAGTGGAACTCAGGGTGACTGTGTCAAAACAATGGATGGAATTGGAAGCTAAGTTAAAAAAAGAAAAAAGGAGAGACAAGATAGTAACTTCCTTTTTTTTTTTTTTTTTCCAAAATCAAAACCTAACTGATGAAAGCCTTGTATAGAAACTTATTTGGTTCAAAAATCATGACTCTCTGGTGTGCTAGAGAATGGAAGGCTGAGAACTTTGCGAGGGTAGGGAAGGTCTGGTTTTCACCATTAAATTTCAAGCCTATTTCATTGCATTTAACACAGGAGGCACTCGATAAGTGTTTGTTGAAGGAATGAAAATGATTGGAAGTACTCAGGAGAGAAACTTTAAGTATCGTGTGTAGGTTGGAAAAGCTACTTACCTGTTTTGTAATCTGGTTGGTTGTACTCACGATGTTGTCTCTTTCCAGGCACAGTACTTTCCCCAAAGATGAATCATATTCCCATTGTTTGCCTCCTGGCTATCACTGGCAGTGGGAGATGATGATGCTTCATTTTCATCACTACAAGCCAGATAGGGCTAATATCAACCCAAAAGAAAAGAAAAGTCAATTTTGTGTTGCTTTAATAATGTTATTGTTAATTAACACGTTAATACTGTATAATGTTCAGCTCAAAAGAGTGTTACAGTAAGATAGGTAGATGAGCACAGGGTGTATGAATGATATTTGGGAAAGGATATCTGAACACATTATGCCCAGAGTCCTTGAATGACTGTAGTTAGTTGAATGAATGCCATTCTATTCCATTTGTTAAATACTTACTCTGTGCCCAGTACCAGGCAATGTGCTCTGCATTCATTAAGATACAACATTTCATTTAATCTTCACCAAACCCATTTGAAGTAGAGGTTAATGTCTCCATTTCACATATGGAGATTAAAAAACTGAGGTCACATAATTTCTAAGTAATGGAGCCAGGATTTGAAATGAAATCCATCTGACTCCAAAACTGGGCCTTTAACCATGATGTTAGAAATAATTCAATTTGGGGAAGAATACCGCTGAAGACTTCTAAATTCTTCTGATGTCCCAGAACACATTTGATCTTTAGATATACTACAGTGAAGAATTTTATTTCTAGGAAATGGATTTACTGATTCATTGATTTCCATTGGGTGTAAAAGAATGATATAAAATTGTTTTGGAATTAATGAATTAATACTTGGAGAAGTCTTGGGTTCCATTAAAATATTCCAGTATTTTATTTTATTTTTTTACTTCAGAAACAGAAACAAACATTCAAAATGTGAATCGTCAAAAGTAGGTTGTCAGTTTTCAACTCAGATGTTATCATCCCTAATATCATATATGTATAAATGCATGCACGACTTTATACATAACAAAAGATTACCAGGTACATCCATTAAATAGCTTTGCTTTCTACATAATGGGTAGCGCTTTCCAGATGTATTTCCTTTGATATTTAGACCACTAAATTTTGATCCTTCATTGTATAAAATGGGTAAAAATATACTAAAAAATGTTTTTGTCTGTCTGATCATCTCTTTTCAATTTAAACTCCCCAAAGTTCAAGGATCCTACCTTCTTATATGTTGGACATTTAACTCATAGGGCATTGCCTGTGGTCATGTCTGGATTCATTGCTTAAAATTTTGGATCATTTTATGTATCTGTGATATTTATGATATAGCTGAAATACTTGTGTATCTTAGAATAATAATCATGATTATTATTTTCGCTTCATTTTTTCAAACTGTATACAGTCTTATTTTTAGTTTGGATTTTGCCACAGACATTTTTCTATTTAATTCACTACAAAACTATAAAGTTTTATCTTAAAAACTCACATGTGAATTGTGGAGAGGTGACTGGCAGAATATGATATTAATAGGTTATTGACTTGTTAGGTCTTAAAGAGCCAAAGGGAACATCCCTTGAAGCCCCTGCAATGCACTGGAGGTTTGTTTCATTGATTGGTCTGCTTAACCCATCATCTCCAGGCATTTAAACAATGATATACGCTTGACAAACCTAATATTTCATTTTCTATCTGGGGACCATGGAACAGAAATTAAAGGAAAGAAAGACAAATGGACAGATATACAAGCAGAAAATGATGATAAATGTGAGAGAGAAGGAAGAGACAAATACAACACAGACCAAAATTTGGATCAGTAAATTCTGGAATCAGTGAATGCACAATCTAATAGCCAATGTAATTCCCAGGAGGCGGTGAGGAGACAAAATTTAACATTTCTATTGTAAGCAGAATTCAGATGTGGATACATAGCAGCCAGCAAACCAAATAAAATATCCAATAAGTGGTGGCTATCTTTTTTGGATGTGGTGCATGTATGCATGAGGGAGACAGAGAGAGACAGAGACACATACAGAGAAACAGAGACAGAGAGAGTCATGGGGAAGCCATTTTTTAAGTGTTTTGAATATTTCTGTCAAGAGCAAATCTAGGCACTTTATTTTACTTGGTCTTTGCTTTTTAAACCTTGAAGGAAGTTCCACACCATGAGAAATGCTTTCCTTTTTAAAATTTACCCTGTCACTGACTGGGAAAAGGGGTGCTTTACAACAGTCTGTCCCAGGTCCTTTGACTCTCTCTCTGATATGAGAGGGAACAGAACAAGATATATAAAACAATGGATTTCTCAAAGACTTGTTACTCTGTGGGACTTGGTCTGATTAAGATTTCCTCCTTAATACACAGTGCTCCTGGAAACAGAGCAGTCGCCTCCCGCCATGTCTCAGGAACCCAGGGTGAGGAGGATCTAACAGGATAACTGACAGAACATTCAAGTACCTTTTTGTCTTCTGGGAAAGGCTGGGTATTGGGGGAGTAAAAGTCTGAGGATCGAGTGACCCACCTCTTCAACCATACTGTTTAATATATGGATATTCCCATGATAAATGACTTTTTAGCTTTTAAAGTGTGTGTCCTACAAAAAAAAATCTAGATTTTTATCTGCTCCTGTTGACGACTACAAAGCAATAGTACTTAAATACTGAAAGCATACCAACTCTTTCTGAGCTCTGTAAAAAACTTCAGAGAGATTCTGTGAAGAAATAGTTATTTCCTATTTCTGTATATTTTAGGTGTTGTGGGGGGGGCATGGAGAAGAGAGAGTGTAGAGAGAGTAAGAGAGAGTAAGAGAATTATCACAAAAAAAATTCTTGCCTCAAGAAGTAGATAACTGAAGAGAACAAATTAAGTAGGAATCACACAGTGTGCATAGACTTTTAATGCTGTGTGACGTGAGGCAGGTACCATGAAAACATTGTTGGAACAGGGGAGCTTGAGTAGGTCCTAAGTGGTGGGGCTAGAGTCACTGGGCAGGAAGAGACAGTGATTCTAGTTTGAAGAAATGCATGCAAAGGCAGAGAGTTTGAGATATGGGTGAACTCCAACAGCATCGTCCCCTGAAAGGCAGTGAGGTACCTCAGGCTGGCTCTGGGTTCAAGTCTCTGCTCCACCAGCTGTCTTATCCTGTCATCACAGGGTGATAGTGAGAAATACTCCTTAAAAAGTTAGCTACTATTGTCATTCTAGAAATAGATCATTTTTCAGGTAGATAAATAAAATGTGTGTAGAATGACAGTTACTGATGTCAGAATTTTTCATTTCTAAAGCACAGAGGAAGCAGATTCAAAACAGGCCTAAATGATCAAACTTGTAAGCTACTTCTCTGCTCCCCTGACCACATCTCATCTTAATTCTTTTCCCCCCTCTTGTCTTAAGTCTTAATGTTACTTTTTCTTTATTACCTCCCAATTCACTTGATAGAGATTATATAAGCATATACCTGCTTTAAGTGATAAGAGTAGAAGTTTTCTATTAAGATACATAAATCATAGTGTTCTAAATTTCCATAATATAGAATATATAATCCATGTACAAAAGTCATTAAAATGATTTATTAATTCAATGATAAAGTTAAACAAACATATCTGACTTCAATTACTTGCAAGAAGTAAGTTGAAATTTACAATTATTCAACTTCATTTATTCAAAATATTTACTAAATTCTGTACCAGTTATTGAATATTTGAACATGGAAGTTCATTTAGAAGATGTATGTTTATCTTGAGTCCAAAATTAACAGGAAAGAAGAATTATGGCTTTAGATAAATGTTTAAGTAGAGGGTTTGAGATGATAACATTAACTTTCAAGATTTTAAGATGGAGAAATTAGTCACTTTTTATGAGAACTCTATCAGACGAATATGTTGTATATTTTGCTTCAGTTTTCAAGTAAGATCTGTGAAGGCTTCAGTAGAATATTAGGTCAGTTCTCATTAAATAACAACAGTGTCAAATAATGATAATATTGAAATACAAACTTTGACATCTGGAACTAAGTAGTAAAATCATTGGTACTGAAGATAGAAATAAGGAGGGTATTAAGCTCTAAGCTTCACCTGGCATCCTTCATTAGAGTCTGAATAAAATTCTTCATTGGAATTTGCAACACTGCTTGTGGTTCATCTTATTACTTTTACAGAGGACAAACAGCCATGTAATTAGAGTATATTTGCAGTATTACACGCTTATTTGTAGCCTGAAGATTAGATACCAATTGGATGTTATCATTTAATAGCGAGTATAATTACCACGATGCTAGTTCTCTGCACCTAAGAGTTTACATTTCAATGCTGCCACAACTATACAATTATTTTTCAGTTAGCTTATATCTGCATTATTTTTAATAATTATATCCATAACGGATGTCCTATGATCATTAAGTTCTGTTTAAAAAAATGAATCAGCTGTACATAAAAAAGCATACAATAAATATTTTCCATTATGGTGCTTTCTATTTTTACACTAATTTCCAATGCAAGTTATCACAACCATATATCTGGTTTCTTGGGAATAAACACAAGTTGTGTCTTCAAGGATTTGAAGCTTACTATAATGACAGTAATACTGCCATATGTTTGTATAGCAACACTTATTTCCAAAGTGCCTTCATGAAGATTAAGCTTCACAGTATCCTAAGGGGCTAGTGGGGGCCAGGGGTGGGGAATTAAGAGGCTCTTTTAACCAGAAGGTAATTTGGGATACAGAGGAGTTACATTCAGAATCCCAAGAGCAAAGTGGGACTTCTGAGTCATAGACAGTGTCCTTTCCACCTTATTATACATTGTGGAAGTTAAACAGTGGCATGATCATAGTTTGAAAATAATCTTCTAAGCTTTCATTCATTGATTTATTCACATTAGTCCATCCACCCATCCACCCATACACCCATACACCCATCCATCCATCCACCCATCCATTCATCCATCCATCTAGCCATCCATACAATGAATCCCAAGAAGAATGCTGTGGGGCTCACCCAGGGCACAGCTGGCTTTGCTGGGGAAGCTGCAAACTGAAGCCAGGCATCCAGTGGTCAGAGAGAGGCAGAGGTTTCAGAAGAACAGGCACTGAGAGGGACAAGGAAGGCATTTCTGGAGTCAACAAAAGGAAGCCAGTGTAGTAGTGGATAAGCCACCAATATCTCTGGACCAAGCAGTGGGTTGGTTAATGTATAATAATCAGCTCTGCAGGGGATCAGAGCCCAAATCTGTAGCATTTTTGGATTGTCATTGTGTGAAGTATCCCACCAGGGCTGATTCCAAATTACCAACATGAGGTCCCTGATCATGAAATTGGGCAGTAACACAACATTATACAGTTTCCCCTCAGACAGATGTGTAAGTAGCCTCAAAAGCATAGATTCTAGTAAAATGTAACATTATTCATGATGAATTTTGAGTATTGATTATCTCTCTTTTATATACCTTCTTTAATTATAAGTTCATATAATTTTGTTTTGAATAATGTGAATAATGGCTTTATCCTTAGCTTGCAAAATACCTTAAAATTTAACAGTTCTATCCATCTGGTGCTAATTGGTCTAGCATACCACTTATTTGGACCACACCCTCCACTCTTTCCATAATTTAAGGGGATCCAGATGCTTTGGCCTATATTAATTTGCTAGGATTCCCATAAAGTATATCAAAGGCAGGGTGGCTTCAATGACAGAAATTCACTGTCTCATGGTTCTAGAAGTTAGACGTCTGAGATCAAGGTGTCAGCAGAGTTGTCTCCTGTTCCACCAGCTGTCTTATCCTGTCACCACAGGGTGATAGTGAGAAATACCTCCTAAAAAAAAAAAAATTAGCTACTATTGTCATTCTAGAAATAAATCATCTTTCAGGTAGATAAACCAACCCAAGGCTGAGAATCTGTTCCAGGCTTCTCTCCCGGCTTCTGGTGGTTTGCTGGTTGTCTTTGGTGTTCCTTAGCTTGTACAAGCATCATCCAATCTCTGCATTCATGTTCACAGGATGTTTTCCCTGTGTGCATGGCTATCTCTTTGTCCAAATTTCCCCTTCATATAAGGACACAATAATATTGGATTAGGGCCCACCCTAATGACTTCACCTCAACCAATTATGTATGCAATGTCTTAGTTTCCAATTAAGGCCACATTTTGAGGTGTTAAGGATTAGGACTTTGATATATGAATTTTGGGGGGGAACACAAGTCTGCTCATAATAGGCCCTGACTTTGACCAGTTTCCTTTTTATTTTCTTAGCACATTACTCTTTCCTTTATGAACTAGATGGCTTGTACATATTGATTCTTTGGAACTGGAGGCCTTCATCTGTTTTTCCATCTAAACTCCTACTTGCCCTTCAGGACCCAAATCAAATTGCACTTTCTCTTTAAATCTTTTCCTGAGCCTTTTCCTATCTTCCCTACACCCAGGCCATGGAGGTGGACTTGCGATTGTTTGCCTCAAGTGGTACATGCTGCTATAGACTTCTGTGAGGGGCAGGATGGCTTTATGGTCAAGGGCACAGGTTTCTCTGAGGTCAGATCCAGATTTGAATGAGTGTTTCACTTATTTGCTGGATGAGCCACATAACCTCTATGCCTTCTATTTCCCCATCTACAAAACTGGGTAATAAAATATACTTGCAGGACTGTTTTGAGGATTAAATGATAGAATGAATGTAAAGATGGTAGCATAATACATCCTACAAAGTAAATACTCAATAAATGCTAGCTGTTATGGCACATTGCTAATGATCCTAGTGTTCTCCAAAGTACATATGCAGTCTCTATGCCTTGATATGTTCTTTGCTCACCATTAGGCACTTAATTTCTAGTAGCCAGGGGCTGTACCATGTTCATGTTTATCTGCTTACAGGCACATGGCTATTAATAAATGTTGGTTAAATGAAACTATATATTTTTAATGACAATATATTATTTTTGTTACTGATATAAATGTCTCATATTCTGACTCAGTTATCTATCCATTATATTCTAGACTGACAGTGGTGTATGTCTTTTAAAACCAACCTGAGAGTTGAAATATTTTAGCTATATTTCTGTCATTATATCAATATTAAGCCCAAAATATGACCTGATCTTGTGCCACATTTTAATTAAAATTTTTATTTTGAGATAAATGTAAATTCACACAAAGTTGTAAGAAATAACACAGAGATCCTCTTTGTGTTATGTATGTGTGTGTATTCTTTACTCAGTTTCCCCATATGGTAATATCTTACAAAACTAGTATAATATCACAACCATGATACTGACATTGATATAGTAAGATACAGTTAAGATTTAGTTCCATCTCTACATCTGAAACTAATCATGTACCATATGTTGGCCAATTAAATTTAAATTAAAAAAAAAGATTTAATGTGATATGGTGAGAGCTCTGAAGTGTGTAAGCCTGATGATTCACAAACCTGTACCCCTGGGGCAAATAATACATTATATGTTAATAAATATAATTAATAAAAAAAGATTTAGTTCCATCACCATACTGATCTTTTATGTAGCTCTACTAGCCACACCCATTTTTCTGCCACCAAATTATTTTACAGAATGTCTGTACCATTTTTAATTCCTACCAGCCATGTATGAGAGCCAGTTTTCCTGCATCCTTGTCAACATTTGCTATTGACAACATTTTTTTTAGCCACTTTTATAGATAGGTAGAGATATCTCATGTGGTTAATTTGAATTTCCATAAAGGTTAATATTGTTGCACATCTTTTCATGTGCTTATTTGCCATCTTTGTACCCTCTTCAATGAAATCTTTCTTCATGTTTTCTGCCAATTTTCTAACTGGATTATTTGTTTTATTGCCTTGGGTTTCAAAAGTTCTTTATATACTGTAGCTACTTGTCCTTTCTTGGATATGTGGTTTACAAATACTTTTCTCAGTCTATAGTTTGTCTTGTTATCTACTTAGCAGGGTCTTTGAGCAAAAATTCTTAATTTCAGTGAAGTCTGATTCATCAATTTTCCCTTTTATGGATTGTGGGTTTTTTTTTTAAATCAAGTCTAATAACCTTTTGCCTAGTCCTATATTGTGAAGACTTTCCTCCTATTTTTAATAGAAATTTTATAGATTTATGTTTTACATTTAAACCCATCATCCATTTTAAGTTAATCTCTCTCTCTCTCTCTTTTATTAACATATAATGTATTATTTGTTTCAGGGGTACAGGTCTGTGATTCATCAGTCTTACACAATTCAAAGCACTCACCATAGCACATACCCTCCCTAATGTCTTCCTTCAGCCACTGCATTGCTCCCACCCTCCCCCTCCTTTCCAGCAACCCTCAGTTTGTTTCCTGAGATTAAGAGCCTCTTATAGTTTGTGTCCCAAAAAATAAGTCAATTTTATATAAGGTGTGAGATTTAGTTTAAGGTTCACTTTTTTTGTTGGTTTTTGCCTATAGTGCTCAATTGCTTCATCACCATTTGTTGAAAAGGCTATCTTTCCTCCATTGAATATTTGTCAAAAATCAATTATGCCTATTTTGGGAAGTCTGTTTCTGGGTTTTCTATTGATCTATGTGTCTATCCCTTTGTCGATACCAGTGTCTTAATTACTGTAACCATGTAATGAGTCTTGAAACTAGGTATATGGATTCTTCCTACTTTATTCTTTTTCAGATTCCTTTAACTATTCTAGTTTCTTTGCTCTTCCATGTACAGTTTTAGAATAATCTTGTGTATATCTAAAAAAAAAAAGATCTTCCTGGGATTCTGATAGGAAGTGAATTAAATCTGTATACAATTTGGGGAGAATTAGCATCTTTACACTATTGTATCTTCTAAGCCATGAATGTGGTATGTCTTTTCATTTATTTAGATTTTCTTTGATGTCCTTCATCAGCATGTGGTAGTTTTTAGCACTCAGTCCTGCATGTGCTTTGTTGGATTTCTAACTAACTATTTCATGATCTGAGTGATTGAAAATGGCATTATATTTTAAATTTGGTATCCATGTTATAGTGTATAGAAATATAATTGATTTTCATATGTTTATCTTATATTTTATAGCCTTGTTGAATTCATTTATTAATTCTGAGAGTTTTTTTGTTTTGTTTTGTTACTTAGGAGATTCCTAGATTCCTTGGTGATTCCTACATAGACAACATGGAATCTACACGTAGGGAGAGTTGTATTTCTTCCTTTTTTGAAGTGTATGACTTTTATATAATTTGGGGGGGGGGGATTCTTTATACAGCCTAGAATTTTTTAACAGAATTTCTGGACTCATCACTTGGTTTTCACTAATACCATGAACAGGTCTCATTGTGACCTGGTGAATGTACACATCTAGATTCCTTACTGGGCCTTTATTAGTGAGGATGGGAGTAGAGTCATACTTTTCTCTCTGGTATTGGGCTGGAGCAGAGCAGTTATGGTCTGAATGCTTTCTGTCTTGCTAGGCTGCCCCTTTCCTGGACCTTTGGATAGAAAGTTCAAGTATTTTTTGTGGTTTCTTTCTGTCTGCACTTGCTGATATTTCCAGATTACTGAGCTCTTCAGCATCCAGCCTGGGACATAGGAAGCCAAATGAAAACCAAGTGAGCTACTGACATGGCCAGAGGCTGCTAGCAGTTCTGTCTTCTCATGTTTGTTTTGTATAAAATTTCCAGAGTTTTTAATTGTACTTAGTAGGAGGAACAGAGAAAAGTCTGTCCACTCTCTTTTCTTGGAAGCCATAGGCCCGCCTCATAGCTTTAAAGAGAACGTGCTCTGGATACATTTCAAAGGTTTAAAAAAATGTTTCCTCAATTTTTGTAAATAATCCTTAGTCTTTTTGAAAAGTGTGATAATTTCAGAATTTTTGATTTTAATTAAAAAAGAAAAAAAGCAAGACTACCAATGACAAAATGGTAAGAGGGGCTTCTGAAGTTCTATGTTTCTCTAGTCTAAAATGTGGTCTAATCAAGTGGGTAAAAGGTTAGATAATAGCATACAGTGTTTTGTCAGTAGAAAGACATTCATAAAGTACATACAAAATCCACTGTCTTGGTGGAAATACATGAAAACCATTGTGGGAATGATAATGATTTCAAACAGATTTTTACATTTCAAATAGAGATTCTTTAGCTATAGGGAAACAAAACATTTGGGCAGGGGACAACTGGGTTTGAATTCTGAGTTCTGCCAACTTACTTTGTAAGCTCAGGAAAGTTTTAAAATCTTTCCTCATCTGTAAATCAGGTTGGTGTGGTTTTGAGGGTTAACTGAGATAATAGACATAAAAGTCATAACAATTTCCAGCACACAACAGCCACCCTAAAAATTGTAGATCCATGTCTTTAACAGGATTGGGGTTATTAAAAAGAAGTCAATGAGTAAAAGACAGAGTCCTTTGTGCTAAGCCCCACATCACCAGACCATGGCTAAATCAGACTTTGGTTGTCCCAGAAATGGAATCGTAAACAAGTCAATCAGAAACTGTCGGATCAACAATACTTAGGTGATCTGCCTGATAAAACCCTGCCACTCCCTGAGGGAAGGTAACCTCCTAATAACCAATTGTTGTGTTTTTTTTTGCATAGTATACCTTCTTTTTCCCATTTCCTTCTGCCAATAAAAGTCTTCCATTTTGTATGGAATGTATTTTGGAAGATCCTATCTTCTAGATTGGAAGCTGCCCAATTCAAGTTGATTATTGCTAAAAAAAAAAAAAAAAACTCTTAAAAATTTACTATGCCTCTGTTTATCTTTTAATGGGGTTCCTATTAATTCAGATGAATTACACCTCACGGTCCTAGGTCTTTGTAATCTGTCATTTCAGAATACAATGTGCATTGAGGAAACACCAAAGAAAAATTGCTTTTAAAAACTTGGAAACAGAAAAACAAGTTTTCCTGTGTTTCTATATAGAAAACAACACGCCTAAGACTTACTATTTAAAAATAATTTCGTTGAATATCTACTCAGAGAAACTGGCAATGAAGGCAAAGTTCTCTTGTTAGGTATCTATTAAGTAGGCCACCACACAGCCAACCAAGGAACAAACAACAGCAATTCTATTCCAACTTCCTTTTAAAACAATGCTAAAAATTCTTTACATTTGTATACCGCTTTGCAGTTGACAAAGAGCTTTCTTATACATTATCTCGTTTCAAAGAGACTCCAAGGCGCCTTTCCTGCCCTGATTGATGTTTATGAATGTACTACTTTCCCCTGGGCTGCAGTCATCAATAGTCAATGAGAAGAAAGGCTGGCTTTTTTGGAAATGCTTTGCTGCCAGGTAACTGCATTAACGCTGCTATTGTTGAACAGAGGCATGTATTAACCGTGCCACAGGATATCATCCATATCAACTAATGAATATTTGAATGCTTGTTCCTTGTGGAGCCGGTGTTTGAGACCCATTCCTCTCTGCTTTATCCAGGGCCCTCCCTCAGGATCCATATTCTCAATGAAGTTCAGTCTGACGGCTCTAAGCCATTTCAGAAAAACCTACACGGAAGATACTGAAGTCCTAAAGAAAAAAAATGTGGAAAGTACATAAACAAGGAACTTCTGTATGAAATCAGGATTACACTGTTCTGAAGACAGAAAGTGAGGCTGTTTGTTGAGGTCATGGGAGGACTGTTTTGCCTCCACATAAAGGACTTTCCAGAATAGGAGTTACGGTGTGCTAACGAGGGCTCTGTCTGTGGAAGTAGTCTTGGAGAAGGGCTTCCTGCACTGTTTGGGGATCAGGGGCAGAGGATGTCGAAAGTCTTTTCTGATTCCAGATTCTCTGCTTCTGAGATTCCTACTTGTTCTCTGATGGTTTCATTCTGTAAGGAACCAATCTGTGTTAAATTCTCTGTATTTCTCTCGGTGCCAGTCAGTCTGCATAGCCTGTTGACAGAGAACTGAGGGAAAACAAAGAAAACATAAAACGCATACGCTGTCTAGGAACACTATTAGTAGGACCAAAGGTAAAATTAAAATTGGCGAATGGACATCTCTGAACCAGTGACGTTCTCAGTTTTGCTTTGTTTTAGGGTTATACAGGATTTCTTCAATCTTAGTCACCGTTTCTAATCTCCATAAATAATTACGCTCTCTACATTTTTTTCTGCCCAAATTCTTAGAGTTTCAGCCTGAGTCCCAAGTTTTGACGGGGCGGTTGTTGACCAGCTGCTTCATTATCAGTGGTGTGGTCAGTCGATTCCCCATCTGAGGGTAGGGGGCTCTCTCTGCAACCGAGTCCCATCCACATCTTAGGGCCTGTCACTTACAAAGGCCCAGTTGCAGGAATTCATTTCAGAATCGGTCATATCTATTTTCTGTGGCGGGTCGCAGCTACCCAGTCGCAAAGAGCTAAAGGCTAAAAAGAAACCATCAAGCTGCTACCAGGGCTTGCTGTGGTAGAACCGGCCTCCATCATACCAGATACTTATACCTCAGCTACAACCTAACTGCTCTGAACAAAGTAGATAGTGGCATGAGGGTTCCGGGAGCATTTTTAATATTTGAAAAGGAAACAACATAAACATGTTTCTTTTTTGAGCGATATCTGTATGTCTATCTCCTGTCCTATTCAGCTCACTTCAGTAAACATTTACCCCAGTTTATCTCCCTTGTAATCATTTGTTCAGTGTCTGCTTTTCCTGCTGGACCGAAAGCTCCTTGAGGTCAAGTCAGGTTTTGTCATTGACTGGCATACTCAGGACACCAATACAAGGCATAGCAGGTGTGTGTGTGTGTGTGTGTGTGTGTGTGTGTGTGTGGATACACACACACTTGTTGAAGGAATGAATGAATTTTCAAGTGAAATCTAGCATGGCATGGTTTAAAGAATTTGGGTTCTAGAATCAGATAGCTTGTCACTCAAATCTGAGCCCGACCATTTTTTGGTCTATAAATTATACTTAACTTTTACGTCTGAGTTTCTCAATTGTAAACATTGGATAATATTATTTATCTGTCAACATTGTGAGAATTTGAGATGTTTAAAGTATCTGGTACTGGTAAAGTCTTAATAAATGTTAGTTGCTCTTAGCGTTACTAAAAAATGCACTGGGTTAATTATTAAGGGTGCAAGATGAAACTATTGAGGAGGATAGAAAAATTATGAGCAGTCCTTTTATTCAAAGTGGCAGAACGGATTTTAGAGGTGAGTATAGGGTACTATAGAAGCTCAGGGCAGGCCATGTGGTGAGCAGAGCGGCCATCTTGCACAACTTCAGAAATGGCATGCATATGACTGTCTGTTTGAGTAGAGGGCACTGCAGAGCTGAGTCATTCCCATAATTTATGGGTTGAATGAACCATACAAAATTGTTGATATTCAACCACTGCAACATGCAGGAATAAAAATGGAGTTGTGCCTCCTAGAACTGAGTCACAGGGAGACCCTGCGTGGGGAAGAGAAAAGAACCAGAGATTTCCTAGAACCATTCTTATCCCACATGAGTGATAGAAGAGGAGGAGGAGTCATTATAGTGAAGAAGGAGGGAGGCTGTAGTAAGAGGGACTGGCAGGTGTTAAGCAGTAGAGGTTTATGGAAGTGTTCTAAGGGGCAGGAAACTCAGTGTTTCTAAGGGTGGGCATTGAGATGAGGGGAAAAGGACGTAAAATTGGAGACGCAGGCAACATTGGGTTATTTAAATGCTATGGATAGTCTTACTTACAAAGTAACTGTGAGGGAAGACCCCAATTCTAGAACCCCAACTTTATTAACTAAAGTAGATAGCCTCTCCACTGTGGCCTTCTCCCATTCTTTACATCAGGCCCGCCCTGCAGTCTCCTGCATGGCACCCGATTCTTTTCTATTATCACTGGCCACATTTTGAAATTATAGAGTGTATTTAATTGTTTATTTATTTGTTCATTTACTAAATTATAACTACAGACCTTGCCTTATTTGTTTAAAATTACCTATCCAGTGCCTCACACAGTGGCTGGAACTAAGTAGGTAGGGGTTCAATAAATTGGTTGAAGCAATGAGTGGATAACAAATAAAAAGGTTCCTAAGTCTGCTGTCTCTATACCAGTTTCTCCCCTGCTAGAAATATTTTAGGAAAGTCCATTTGAAGGAGCCTACAGGAGAGCCATCTCTAGCACTTGTCCCAATTACCTAATTCACACAAAAGGGGGCCCTTTTAGCTCAAGTACCAGATGTGTGAGGAGCTGGCCTCCTTTCCTCCTGACTCCTGGGTGCTCTGACCCAAGCTTGTGTGATGCCAGGTGACAAGTCAAGGTTGGCTGCATGCCAAAGCACAGAGATGTGCAGAGAAGTGTTGCATATTTTTCTTAACACACTAACTCAAGGCCTCTTAGCTGGAGATGATGAGATTCAAGTGTTGGGGGTAATAAATGAAGAAAATATCTTCTTAAAATTTTACTGAACTCAAGACCGTTTGTCATAGAGCAGCATCTGAGAAAGTTGTTACTTATGAGAATGCAGCATGCAATTCAATGTGCAGGTATTTGGACATTGTAAGGGCTTGAATTAGATCTTGGACTACATCCTTAGCTACCAAAGAGAGTGATGATGTCCATTCTGGTTGGCTCTGGCCTATCAGTCTCAAGGATCTCCTTGCTATACCACAGCGACTAGTTTTTCTCTTTAAAACCGTAAGACAAATCCAGAACATTTCCCTCTTGTATCCAGTTTTGAAAATTATGTTCCATTTACTTCAAGGGGAAAAGGAAAGAGACTTGATAGAAATACAAAATAGGACGATCCCTGCTCCTGAATGCCCACCTCTCTGGAACAGAAACTTGATTTCCTAATTCCTTTTTCAGCGTAAGTAAACTCTCAACTCGTATAACTTATCAAGTGTGTTTTCCTCCCCTACATGCAGAAACCCACTTTTAATGAAAACATTTAATATTTGATATTAAATGTGTGATGAAGTAAAAGATAAGCCACTTAATTGTGGAGAGATAATACACATTCTGATAAACAGTCTTCTGGAAGCCTGGCCTTGGTGATTCCTCAGAGAACATCACGACTAATCCTTGAACATTCACAATGTCTCCTTTTCTTTCCCCAAAACAAAATCCACTCATTGTCTTGGGTATTTGAAACAGAACATCAACGCTAATCTTAAAATGAGCAAAATTACCATATTGAGCAAAGGGAGAAGAAACTTATATTTGAAATCTTCCATAGTTCTTAAACATCTGCGTGTAAGAGGTAGCCCATAAGTTTTTAAGCAACTTCTTCTTAAGAATTTCAGCAAAATTAGCTTTGGCTTTCATTGAGTTGGGTTAAATTTGAAGCTGTCTGAAGATAATAGTGAAAAACCAAGTATATTTGGGAATGAAAATTCCTGAGATGATTTAAAATAATGCTAATTTGTGTCTACAGAATTAATGCAAAACATATCATTATCAATGATTAGCCAAACCCCAAATCTGAGCAGAAGATCCTGCCTGCACAAACCCTGATGGGCCAGAGACTACTGTGAGATTTAGGCACTGGGGAGGAAAAGGAGGAGCCTTATCAGGCAGTCTTGAACGGAAAATGTACTTGAGTTACCTGCAATAATTACTGTGTCTCCTTCCATAGGGAGCCGAAAAACTGATAGCGATTTGGGCACCCTTCCAAAATGCGTGCCAAAAGAACCTACAAAAATTAGGCACTTTTCTCTAGGAATTCCCATACTACATCCTCATCCAGAGCTGAAAGGATCCTGTCACTGCCCTGAAAACTGCAGGAGAGAAGAGTAAAGCACCCAGTACTAAGGCTTCTTTGCAGAAGAATAAAACCCTTGGATGCATCTCATTAGGAAGTTAACCAGTCAGCCCACACCTCACTTGGGTTGCAGTTAATTGCAAGGTATGTTTCAGCACTATACGTGGATGTTTTTACTTTATTCTTTTATCCTGAAAAGCCATTCCTTTAAGGACTAACTATCTCTTGAGAAGGGGAGAAGCCAATACTTAAAGACTTTGGATTCCTGCAGAAGGATGGTCAGGATTCGGCAATTTCTGTTTTGTGAGAGGTAAGAAAAGTGGCTGGGAGATTTTCACTCTCCTGCTCTCTGAACTCATCCCAGCAGTTCTACAGAAGTAGGATCCTTCTTTCCTCCGCAATAGTTATAACCCTTGGCGAGAAAAGAAAGAAACCAGTGCTGATATGAATGCAGGCGAGATTGTAAAGGGCACTTGGGGAGGGCAGAGCAATTAACTTCCTTCCTCAACTGTAGAGAACCTGGTTTCTCTTGATCTCGCAGTAGACCTTAGCCAATGGCCAGGATTCTTTACAGTGAGCGAAACAGAGAGTGCCACTACAATACCAAAGAGCAGACCTGCCCTGGTCCAGCGTTCCTAGCGAGAGAACTTTCATAATGAGGCCAGCGGATAAAGGACTGCGATCCTTTACAGAGGAGGGAAGTGCAAATAGGGTGCGTCTGAGCCCATCTCTCGGAGCCACTTCACCTCTGAACAGGTTCGGAGCTTTCAAGCCCCTTGATGTTTTAAAAAGGCACTGATTTCAGCATGAGATGTTTGCTGCACAGTGCTCAGCTGGAATGAAACGAAGGGGAGGAAAAGTAGCTTCTTTCTTGCATTCAGAAAGCAGAGGCCAATTGAATGGATTCTACTCAAACTGATTGCGTTTGTAGTTTTTGAAAAAAAAAAAAAAAAAAAAAAAAAAAAAAAGCTAAGAAGTTTAAATCCTATTCACGAAGTTCACAAAAACAAAACCCGATCACAGGAGGACTCTAAGTGCACACATCCTTACAAGAGATGGACAATTTAAAACAAGCTTCATTAAATAAGTCCCTTTCAAACTGGCTTCTTAGTATAATTCAGCAGCTCATACTCCTCTGCCTCATTCCAAGGGCTTTCTTTACCGTAGGCTAGTTTAAATCAAATGTTCTGCACAATTTTATAAGTTTACAAGGCTTTATTTATTCACTGAGTTAAAAACCAACGTCGTCTTCTATTTTCTCTTTCAAGAATGGAATATATTTCTGAACCATCCCTCCACTTGTCAATTACTGTGTGCTATATAACACAGAAGCTGGCAAGAATGTTGAAAAGTGAAATCTGGTTATTTTTTTATTTGTTTGCTCATCCTGTTCATCTGACATCTCCACTTGGTCAAAATGCACAGAACACCACAGGGGCTCTTACTTGCCTCTCTTTCACTTAATTATCCTCTGCTTATGCAAAACGTTACACATTTATCCATTCACTTAATTCATGCAATGCTTTAAAGCTTATTCAGCTAGCTGAGTCTCCTTATGTCTGTCTGCGTTAGCATTCTTGGCCTTGGTCTGAAGGCCTCCAGAGGTCAGGAAATTGGATATTACCTCACTTTGCGCAGGACCTGGGAGAGCACCATGTATGGCCCTTTGCTTTAACAAATGCTTTCAGACAATGATGACAGTGATGAGCGGATGCCATTTCACTGGTATGAGGAAACTTGCAAAGAGGGGGTCAAATGTGAATATATGGTGTGTTAGCATTTACATTTAAGGGGAGACTGGCTAGTTCAGGCTACTGAGGTACTTACTATACGGTGTCTGAGGACAGGATTGCATTTAGCTAAGTGATCTGAAAGGGTCGTAAGACTGCTTAGTTAATTTACAGAGAAGAGTTTCCAGTTTTATATTATTTTTTTCATTTATATAAACTGGACACAGAATGGCCCTTTATAATGTTTGTCAATATATGAGGGGGTTATATTTTATAAATTATATTTAAACAAGTGTTTGTAGTCAATAGGTCATGATGTATGAGTGTGCAGCGGTGATGGGTTCTCATTTTTGTATTCATTTTGTATTTGTTTTGGAAAATTGCTCCCAGGAAAGCAAAGGAAGCTGGAAACGTCCCATGCTGGACTCAGCCAGCGAGGTAAGATTAGAGGTGAGATCAGAGCTCACATTCCAGGAACACTAAACCAGGAGTTAGCAGCCATGATACTTGGTTGCTTTTATTTTGTATCCCCATCATTTTTACATTCCATATACATAAAGCTAATATCTAAGCATTTTTGTAGCTCATGCAGTGGGTCAGCCCGAAGATAATAACACAGCTCTCCACAAACAGTGAAATAACACAGCTCTCCACAAACAGTGATGTATCTGGCATGGGCATGGAAATGTCCCCTGTAAGGTGCTTCAGGAAATGAGTGTAGTCGTAACGAATGGCTGTTGAAAATCAGATTTGTTGCAATACTTATACTACCTAAAGATGAGTAATATAGGAATATAATATATACATACCAGTCCCTGCCTGAGCCAACTTGACCTTTTTTTTCAAAATATATGCAAATTGATTACTAATATAAGCCATTTCTGGTTCCCTTCTTCTTCTCCTTTTCTTCTTACTCCTCCACCTTCTTTATATTATTATAATTAAAGTGACCAAATCTCAAACCTATATTTGGAAGAAACCTTAGATGTCTGCATCTCTAGATCAACCTTACCCAAATACTTCTGCTTATAGCTCTTGTTTGTCCCCAAGGGGTACAATTTAATTGTGTTTCCCTCAAGGAAAATGGTGACATTGGTTTTATGGGTGTCTGTTTTTCCAGTCCTTTCTTTTTCTAGTGATTATTCCAACTCTCCAACACTTTAATTGCCCTAGTTAATTTGTACTTTTTGTTCTGGTCACTTAACAAGAAATAGAGTAAAATCTCTGATACTAAATATTATACCTCCACTAGGTTCTTTTTTTTTTTTTTCAAGATTTTATTTATTTATTTGACAGAGAGAGAGATCACAAGTAGGCAGAGAGGCAGGCAGAGAGAGAGGAGGAAGCAGTCTCCCTGCAGAGCAGAGAGCCCGATGCGGGGCTCGATCCCAGGACCCTGAGATCATGACCTGAGCCGAAGGCAGCGGCTTAATCCACTGAGCCACCCAGGCACCCCCCTCCACTAGGTTCTTAAACGTGTCGTGTTTTTCTGTCACCATAGGGAGAAAAATACCAGTCTTCCTCTGGTGACAGAAAAATAATTTATTTCACTTCTTTAGCCATTAATAAGTAGCACTGAATTGTGTCTTAGGGGAGAAGGTGGGAGAAGGCAGTGGAAATGAAATTACATGTTTAGCTTTGAAGGTAAGTTAGAGTAACTTTTGAGGCAAAACAAGTGTGCATTGGTTGATGGGGGATAAACCAGCTGGGAACCTCTAAGATTTCTGTTTACCTGGTGACTCCTGGCTCCTCTGGCGAAGAGGAATTGTATATTTCTTCCATTGAGCTATTGAAGAGTATAAATTTGACAGTCTTCTTATCTCTCTGTGGACCATGGGTTAAGTAGCCACTGTATGTCATGGGATCCCTTGGTGAGGGCGGTAGCAGTGGTCTTAGTAAGAAGACAGTGGGGAAATTCCTATGTCAAATTATCTTGTAAATCAACCATATCAGATATATCTGATCAAATAATAATGAATGTACAAGAAGTTCTGAGCATAATGGTCAAACTAGATGTAGGAAATTTCCTTTAACCTCAATGGCATTTGCCCAAGAAAGTCTGAAAGAATCAAAAAGGACTTTAGTCTGGAGAAATGATAGCTGACACCTGATTGGAGATGATAAAATCCTATAGGAAAAATTCCCACTATTATAATACAATAAAAGAAAAAGAAAAAATTTCTTCCAATATTCTCTGCACCTAGTGAGTGACTATGTACTTTGAGGCATTAAATTTATCTTCATGTGCTCTTTGAGATTTCAGCATAGGGCTGACTCAAGTTATCTGATTTATCTCACTGGATGGCTTCCCACATAAAATAAGCTTCACAGTGAGGCTCTTTTTCATCTATCTTTTAAAAATTATTATTATTTTTATATTTTTAGCAACGGAACATGTGCGCCAGTTAAAAAAAATCAAATATATTTCTGGGTTTCGATGACAGATTTAAACTTTTTCACAGAATTTTTTTCCCTGATACCTAAGAAAAAGCACAACTACATCATAAAACTCTCTTGCCTGAATTATTGCAATAGCCTTCTAATTGGTCTCTTTGCTTTTATCCTTGTCCAGCTATACCCTGCTCTCAACAAAATAGCCAAAGTAATGCTTTTAAAATGTTAGATCTTGCCATTCCTTGGTTAAAATCATGAAACTTACAATAAAAGCCTTTCAATGGCCAAAAAACTGTGGAAATCTAGCCCACCATTATCTCCCTGATCTTAGCACATACTACATCTTTGCTTCCCTCTTTCTACTCCAAGCACACTGGCTTCCTTACCATTTACTGTTGCTCACATGCACCTGGTAAGCTCTGATCTTTCCATTGCCTGTTCCCTCTGGCTCTAAGACTCTTCCCCTGGAGATCTGCAAACTCATTCCTTCAACTGATTGCTCAAATATTTCCTTATGAAGCATTGCATGACTGCATTGTTTAAAACTGAAATTTGATCTTTCCACGCTCCCACCCCCTACCGCCACTTTTTCTTAGAGGACTCTAGTTCTCCCTTTTCGAATAGAAATTGTCACCTCTATGATGCTATGTTACTGTGTAGTTTGCTTCTTTATTATGTTTCTTGTTTACTTCTTCTCTCCCACCTAGTCCTACCCTCAAAAGGCTCCACTGGTCTTTTTGATTTGGGTTGTTCCGATATATCCAAGAGTCTACTGCCTGCATATAGATTTTTTTTTTTTAAGATTTTATTTATACATAGAGAGAGGGAGAGAGACAGAGCAAGCAAGCATGAATAAGGGGAGAAGCAGAGGGAGAGGGAGAAGCAGACTCCCCACTGAGCAGGGAGCCAGATACAGGGCTCAGTCCCAGACACAGAGATCATGACCTGAGCTGAAGGCAGATGTTTAACCATCTGAGCCACCCAGGCATCCTGGCACATAGATTTTTAATAAATATTACTGAATGAATGAATATAATACATTTCTCTTTCATAAAAAATGAACATTTGGATAATATATTTCAAAAATTTTGATACGGGAAACTCAACATGGATACATATCCTAGTTAAGATATTGCATTTGAAGGATTAAAAAAGTATTTTTTGGATACACAGGTAGATAAAGCAAATCACTAAGGCTTACAAAGGAGCCAGATCTCAGACTTATTCATAAAAACATCTAATGCCAATGATGATGGAGTTATTTCTACAAAATTTTAAGGAATGAAAGAAAACTAAGACATCAATAGAGAAAAAGACAAAAGACAGACATTCTTAAACATGAAAGAACTCATATTCAAGGAATATGGCACTCTTGAATCCTTCATGAAAAAAAAGCTTAAAAATGAATTCTAACTAATTAAGAGATAAATCAAAATAAAGAACATGGGAATTGAGAAGCTGTGATAAAAAGGACTGATGGTGTTTGAATCTATTTAAATATAGAATTAAAGACTAAACAACTGAGAATTATTTCTATAGAACAAAATGGTAATGTTATTAATCAGAACAATGTAAAATTAGTAGTATAAAGATAATTGGAAAGTATGGTGAAGGGAGACATTCTCATATTTCTAAGCAAGAGTCTACTGATATTGTCTAATATTGACATAATATAATAAAGACATTAATGACTTCAACTCATACTGTTTTTCATATCCACCCCAACCCTTTCAAGCTTAAAGGGTTCTAAATCTTACAGCAAGAAACCATTTATTTGAAAATCATCAATTCCTTTATTTTTGCTTCGGTTTCTCTTTTAAATTATTCAATAATAATTAAATTTAATATTTTTTATTAAAAATAGTATCTATATGTGGTCTCATTTTAACAAAAAGCATGTTATCTATCTATCTATTTACTACCTAGTTATCATCTCCATCATTATCTTTCATATCCATTACAACAAGATTTAGAATTGTGTTGACCTAATAATAATGACAGTAATTTTTAGATAGTTGGAATCAAGAAGTAGCTTTTTATTTACTTTTTGGTATATTTCTTCATTGTTCAATCACTTTTTAAGAGCATCACCAATTTTTAAACCAAACAATTGAGGAAAAATTTTAAATTCACTACCCTACTTTCACTCCCCCCGACCCCCAAGGAAAAAACCTGGAAGGAAATAGGCTAACTAACATATTAGCAGTGATTAATATTATGTGGTATGGATAACTGAATAATACTGATAATTATTTCTTCTATCTTTATAACTTTCTATATTTTTTTTTCATTAAAAAAAAAAAAAAGCAGGCCATGAAATTCTGGAATGAAAATAATTTGCTTCAGAATTCTGAGTGCAATGTTCCAATGTCTTTTAGTTTCCAATGGCAATTCTGAAAGTCAGTCAAGTCAGTCAGATGACTGATACTTTATGAAAAGTGATGAAAGAAGTCAGTCAGATGACTGATACTTTATATACTTTATAAATAACCAGTTCTATCTCTGCAAAAGGTTTTAGAGTCTTTTCTTTATTCTCATTCTTTTGAAATTTTGTGATGGTGTCCCATGGTCTGGATTCTGTGTGATTCAGAGAACTGGGCACTTAGTGGGTCCCCTTAATCATGATGTCTATGTCTTTCCATTTAGGGAAACTTTCTTGTATTTTTCTTTTGTTTCATCTTTATTCTCTTTCTGGAACTTCTCGTTTTTGTTTTCAATGTTGGACTTTCTGAGTTGATTATTTACATTTTTTTTTCTTTATCTTTCCTCTTCAATTGCACTGTTTTTCTTTGGTTGTTTATTTTACTCTCTGCAAGACTTTCTTGATGTTATCTTCCATCCATCCAGCTAAATTTTTAATTTCTTCCATATAGTTAATTTCCAGGTCACATTCATATTCTTTGAAGTTTCCTATAAGAATAATGTCTTATTTTTAGTTCATTAATGCATATTTATTCTTTTTTGTTTATGTGTATCAATTATTGATTTTAGAGTACTTTTTCTTCTTCTTATATTATCTCTGATTCTTTTGAATTCCTCTATTCTATTTATGTGTTTGGTCCTTTTATTTCATTTTGGAGACTTCCTCAAATATTTGATGATTCTTGGCTTCCTTAAATATTTAAACTTGTATCTCAAAAACCTGATAAGAGACTCCAGATGTGTAAGTGAACTACTTTTTAAAATGTAGAGTAATTAATTGGTGAGTAGTTTTCTTTCCTGTAGAAGCCCCCAAAATAAGTGTCTGTAAGCCCCTCTCTCAGGGTGCTAATTCTCAGGCTCTTCCAGAGAAAATTGTTTTAACCCTTCATGACACAGTTAAATACACTTCATTACTGACAGAATAGCAGAATGGAAGATGGCTAGAGACTTGACCTGTGGGGATGTATACTTTCATGTACTCCTTGAGTTTACTATGTGATGTTTCATCCTCACTTTCCGCTGTACTTGGTAATTCTGAGTCTATCTCAGACCATCAGACCATCTGAGGTACAGTTTCTCTAGATAATGTACTTCTAGGCTCTTGTAAAGTAAGAGAGGAGTTTGGCTGCTCAGGAATCCTGAGGCCTAGATATTCTTCCTATAGATTTCTATCTTTTCCCTTATTCTCACTTTTCCACAGGATCTGGTAGCTCTAAAACCTCAGATTTTCTGGGTTAAGTGGCGAAAAATCTTCCTGCTTCTCATAGACATTTTCCATCTTTAGCTCAAGACTTGCCTTCCCCCACTCAGCTATGTCATTCTCTGCTCTTCCATCTGCTTTCCATCTTCCAAAATGTGTTGACATCCAGTCACTTCCTGTTATCTCCTTTCTGTCATCTTTTTCACCCATGTGTTTAGTGTTTATTCCTGTTCTGTCCTTTCAGTAATGCTTCAGAAGGGAGTTCAAACCATTATATATAACCAGAAGGTACCTATATGTATTAATTTAAAAATGATTCACTGGCATCCTATTAAATTGGAGGAGACTTAAAATTATATCACAGTTATAATAAGATAAAGAAAAAAAGATTCATGTGTCAAAAGATTAGATCAAAGAAGTAAAAAAGAAGAAAAGCAAAACTTGAGGCTGTGGCAACTGACCAAACAGCTTGCTTCCAGGCTGTTAGTAACCAGAGTAGAGAAGAAAAAAGACACCACCGTTTGTACATTTTTCATTGTTCAAAGGAAGGAAGACTACTTTGTCACTAGAGGTAAAACACTTCCTGCCCTGAACTTTGAGAGTAATTTGTTTATCCAATTCATTCATCATTTTACTAGTAGAATGATCTTTCATTCCCACAGATCTGATTATACTATTCTTTTGCTTAAAATATTTCCATGGTTTTACCGCCTTGGACATGAAGTTTAAGCAGCATACACTAACTGTATATTCTCCTGTCTACCTCTTAACCTCATCACCTCCTACTTTACCAGACATACTAGACTTTACTAGACATACTGTATGTATAATCATATTAGACACTTGTCTCTGAATAAGACATGCTTCCCTCCTACTCTAGGCTTTTGAACACACCTGGCAAAATTGGCATCTTCGGTCTTTAAGGCTATCTCAAGCTTCCCCTTCTCTGGGAATCTTTGCTTTTTCCCACTTCTCCCACTTGTCTGTGTGCTGCTTCTCACTGCTTCCCTGGTACCTCGTGCATACTTTATCAGAGCACTTATCATACTTATCAAAACTCTTGGTTTATTCCTCTCCTTCTCTTCCCCCTTAATCCATAAACTGATAAGTACAGGGATTATGTTTATTCATCTTAGAGTTTACATTGTCTACCACATTTCCCCCTGGCACATGGTAGGCATTTAATAAATATATTTGAATAAATGAACAATAAATAGGATCTAAGTATGTAGTTTTTTCTCCAGTCTCACTATGTGAATAAAGTTTGGAAGCTCTTCAGGGTTAAATAGGTTACATGTCACAGAGAAATTATCACAAATATCAGCTGTCTCAGACAGAATTTGGAGAGCAAAAAAATAGCAGAGAATTGCAGCCTGAAGTTGCCAGTCAGAACCTGAAAAGAAGGTATTCTTCATTGTTGGCTGAAAGCAGAGCCATATGCTCAAGATGCCAGCTGATGTTTTACTGTGGGAACCTAGGGCCTTCCTAGATTCTGTGGCTGATTGAGGGCCATGTCACTCATGTCTGCATAATTGCTTTTTGCTCTTTACATCCTCCTGAATCTTAGAATTGCCAGGCTCTCTGCTCCTCCTGACACCCACCACACCCAGCCCTGCTAGGGCAGCAGTGGCTGGCTATCCTGCTGCCAGTTCTCAAATTCTCTAACTTTTCGCTTTCAATGAACAACTATTTGCGTTTTTCATATTTGCTTCCACTTTTTTGCTTTTCCTAAAGAAATAAAATACTTCAGATGTGTCAGAAACTCTATTTGTAGCCATCCCAAATCCCATCTCCATTTCTTCCTCTACTCACTCAGGGGTCCATTCAGAACAATTGTAGTACCTTTACAGATCGTTGTCGATAGCAGGGAATCAGATCAAGGAAAAGTTTCTGTTCAGTAGCACAAGATGAAATGAACTAGGTAACTATCACCAAACTATCACCAAAACACCACTAGTTAAGATAGAGCAGATTTATGAGCGTGAGTTTGTACCTTAGGCTTGTCATATTTTTTCACCTTTATGTTAGTTAATTGCAGAGTAACATAAATTAACTTTGGAACACAAGCAAAAATGGGAACTTTATTTATGAATTTCTTGGATTTCTTTACCTCAAGCCAAACAACTAAATTGCTACTTAGCATAAATTATTTATGGGCCCTGGCTCAATACCATCCAGCACCAGCCCCTGGAGGTATGGGAGATATAAAAGATTTAAAGCATCACTGCGACAGTGTTCAGGCCGCCACGGAGCCGTGTTTCTTTCCAGAAGGGTCCACTTTATTTTGTTGTAAATAAATAGAGGCTGGATTTCCAGGGAGGGAAGTTAGCTTCCAGCAGGACGGTGGTGGTGTTTTGCATATGTTAATTACACAACCCTTTTATGACAGATAGACACAGTGTTTGCAGAGATATTTCTCAAAAGACCCATAGACCAAATGGATCTTTTCATTGCCTGGCATGGAGTCATTTCTCTCATTTGATCTCACTTCAAAATGTGAAGTTTTCAAAGCTTGCCACCTGTAGGGGAGGAAGTTTTCTCTACCCTTCTATATTCTTTTGGCGGGCCTATTAATTAAGCTGACATATGACAGATTAATAGGAGAAAAGCAAATTTAATTTTGTACATATGGGAGCCTCATAAGGACATGAGAAGCTGAAAGTCAGGCATGCGAGGTTTCTATGCCATCCTGAGCTGTGGTGAAGAGGGTAAGGGCTTGGGATTTCTAAGAAACACAATTCACAGAAAGATGCTAGGAACAAATATTTGGTAAACAAATAAGTGTCGTGACATGCAGAGACAAGAGGACATGGAGAAGAGTTTGAACAATAGGTCCTGTGGATCTCCACCCCCGCCCCCTGCCCCGCCACGTATCCCATGCTTTTTAGTGTTATTTCTGGTGATAACCCTCTTCTGGGACCAGCCCCTCTATCTAAATTCTTAAGAGGCAGTTCAAGGGGTGTGAAAGTTTCTCCTGAGTCTTTTGGGCCTTGATTGTCTTCAGTTCAAAATAATCCACATGCCAAAGTAGTACATGTTGCTGAGGCTCATTCTCAACCCCTTCATATCCTAACTAGTTTAAAAGTGTATTTATCCATAT
This sequence comes from Meles meles, assembly GCF_922984935.1. Lineage (NCBI taxonomy): Eukaryota > Metazoa > Chordata > Mammalia > Carnivora > Mustelidae > Meles > Meles meles. Next base: position 33,240,906 of record NC_060070.1, read on the forward strand.
AATTCTAGCAGGAACAAATGTACATCTTCTGCAATCTTGATTCTGTTTTCTTTAAAATTCAAGCTTGACAATGGTGTGCTGACACTTGTGACAAGCCCATTGTCACTTCCTAGGTTGTCTTTCCATAGCTCTAACCTCAGCATGTCACCCTTTGCTCCAAAAATACCCTTACATACCTTGTTTCTCAGACACAGTCTGTTTCTAAGACAAGGTCGCTGCCTTCTTTTTCTTTGGGTCAGACATATTTCATTTAGTTTATACGGTGTTTAAGATCACCAAACTCCATATAAAAGTGTATATTTCTGGCTTTTCATTCAATTTCCAAAATCAGGAAGCTGAGTCATTTTAGGCTGTCTTTTCCACTGGGCAGCTGTTGACCTAAGCTGAGTAGTCCCTGCCTCTTCTCCACTCCCTAATTTACCATAGTCCCCACCACTCCCTAATATCTACACCCAGCCTCGTTTAGCTACTTAGGTTTCAGACTATTCCCTTGTTTGTGAACATATTTGCATTTCTGGCCCCCAATATAGGTCCATGCTTTGACTGATACATTGAAAACTTTTATATTTTCTTGGGTAAGCTTATGTATTGTAAATTACTAAACCCAAAAGAAAAGAAGGTCTTGGCAGGCTATAGCAATGGGATCATAGACATCACTACAATTTTTTAAGATGCAAATACATAAATATATTTCCACTTAAATGCAGATTTGCTCATTTTTCTTTCAAAAATCATGGCATGTGCAGTTGCATTCTTCAAACAACAGAAAATGCCTCTGTAGTATTCGTTTTCCTAAATCCTTAATATACTGTTTGAAATGTCACTTTAGCTTAATCACTTGCCTAAGCCCACTCAAGCCTTGCACCCCTGCTGCTTCATGTACATTGACTCCTCCTCTTGGGATCTCAGATCTGATAGTATTTCCATTAATCTTGCAAGCATGGCCACTGGGGTTCTCTTCTTGGGCCTTGAATTTGATTCCATCACTATTCTCCTTTAGTATCTTCAGTGGTTTCCTCTTAAATTTCAGATCAGAATCAGATCCTAAGTGTTACCCACAAAAACTATGACCAGCTAAACCTGGAAAAGTTATGAATTTAAAAGTAGGGTAGAGGAAATGAGTGGAGACTTTGGAAACAGGCCCAAATTCCAAATCTGCTTTGGCCTCAGCTTTTTTTTTTTTTAATCTGTACAATAGGGTAATAGCAGCTACCTTGCAGAATGCTTAGAAATATAATTGTTAATATATATTTTAAAGACATTCAGTGAATTATCCCTACAGGTTTATGACACATGCTATAAATCCGCCTGCTCCATTCCCCTGCCTCAATTTACCATACTCTGTCTTGGTGATGAAGAAAGCCCTTTCTTTGTCTCTTCATCTATCTTTCCGCTACCACCTATGATGAAGATCATCCCTACCTTAAAATGCCTTGACTTTGCCCTGCCCTCCCCCCACTCCCAGCAGCTATTACATTTGAGAAGAAATAGAAAGAAGCTTCTGTAGAGCTGAGTTTTTGTAAAGCCTAGGCCATGGCCAAAAGAGAGACAATCTTTCAGAACACAGAGAGGCTCCTCCCTGTAAGGGCTGAGAGAGCTTGTTCCCCCCCTCCCTTTTATCTCTCACCTCCATGGCAAGGAAAATAAGACTCTGCATGAGTGATCATCCCAAAACTGGCTGTGTTGTGTATTTTTATAACCAAATTGTATGTGTAGATATTATAATAGATAATCTGAATGTATTGTACACATCCTACATAAAACATAAAGGGTTGCTATCTCTGTCTCACATGCATTTAAAAAGCTCATTTTAATATTTAATGCTTCTAAGAGTCATCTAAATCTCCAAAGGTAAGCAGGATATACCATATAAAAGACCCAGAGTTAAAACAAATCTGGAATTTGCCTCCCTCCCCTCACCCCCCACCCACCCTCCTCTTATCACCCTAGCTTCTAGAGAGCATACGCATAACATATACCATTCTCCCTTTGTAGCTCAATGATGTACTTTGAAAATACAAGTTATGGAAATATACAAGGACTATCTACACTCATCACCCCGTATTCATAAATAACCTAAAAAAAACCCCAAACCTCTACCTTTTGTATTTCTTTGTTTTTCAATATTTGTTGTGAATTTTCAAAAACATATCCTAAATTATAATGTATTAAGCAATCTCAGTCAGGCTAATGACTTCTGGGCCTAGGGCATATCATTTTGTGGTGGCACCTCGGCTGTTATCTACAGCAGCTGATGTGCTGCGCAATACTTTGGCAAACTTGCTAAATTCACTAACTAACACAACTCGAGGCTAGGCTATTCATTTGAGTACTGAATGATTTCCTAGCAAAATAAATAGAATCCCCTTTAGCAGAGATCAGGTTACTCAGATAATTCATTTAAGCTTTAAATGTCAGAAAATAGGGGATCTTTTTTTCTGTATTAATTATGATGACAGTTATGGACTGAATGTTTTTGTTCCCACCAAATTTTTATGTTGAAACTCTGATGCCCCAATATAATGGTATTAGGAGGTGGAGACTTTGGGAAGTAATTAGGTCTAGATGAAGTCATGGTGGTGAAGCCCCCATGATGGGACTGATTTCCTATCTATAAGAAGAGGAAGAGACTAGAGTTCTCTTTCTCTCTCTCTCTGTCCTCCTTCCCACCTTCCCCCCACAGCCATAGGAAGATACTACAAGCCAGGAAGAGAGCTCTCACCAGAGCCCAACCATATTAACATTCTGATCTTGGGATTCCCATTCTGTAGAACTGTGAGATATGTCTGTTCTTTGAACCATCCAACCTATGCTATTTTTTTCATAGCCTGAGTCAGCTTAGTCAGCCTGAGCTGACTAAAACAGAGTATATTAGTGTCTTACACAGGCACACGTGTGCGCGCCCGCACATGTGTGTGTCGCACGTGTGTGTGTGTAGATTCTAGCCTGATGGGTGATTGGATACTCTATCTTGATCTACCTTCTACTATGTAAGATACTGTGGTTTCTGGAAGAAACACTCTTCTTCTTCTTCTTTTTTTTAAAGATTTATTTATTTATTTATTTATTTGACAGAGAGAGAGAGATCACAAGTAGGCAGAGAGAGGTGGGGAAGCAGGCTTCCTGCTGAGCACAGAGCCTGATGTGGGGCTCTATCCCAGGACCCTGAGACCATGACCTGGGACAAAGGCAGAGGCTTAACCCACTGAGCCACCCAGGTGCCCCTGGAAGAAACACTCTTCTTTTGCCGAATTGCAGAGTAGAATTGGAGAATGGGAAGTAAGGGAAAGGAGAGGTAGCACAACGCTTAAAAAAAAAAACAAAAAACAAACAGAAACCACTACTTTTCCTTCCCTTTAATGGAGAAATAACCCTTAGAGATAGCCAGGAGTGCCTGAATTCAGGAATACCTGAATTTTTCAAGCTCACAGAATAGAATGGGCCTGAATTTCTTGCAGCTTCCTTTAAAAGATCACCTTTCCTTTGCTTAGAATCATGTTGAGGCTGCTATAATTGGTCTGAGCTCAATTTTAGTGGGAGACTGTGGGCAGGCAGTTGAAGAAAGAACATGGTCAAGTGAAGTTTTAAAAAATGCACATTTTTCTGCTATAAAAGCAATTCCAAAACCCCACCCCCTCTCATCCACATTTCCCAACCAACTCTACTCAAAATGTGTGAACTTTGCATTTAACTTTGTATGTGCCTAGTGCGCAGTATGGAAAGCTCTCCTGGGTAATTTGGGGAAATATATGTATTAAAAATGAAGTTATGAAAAATTGAAAATTGCTTTTGAGCATCCATGTTAGTAAAATCCTTATATGGCTCTTTTCCTTACTATTTTAATATGGAATTTTTGCATGAGAGTTAAGTAGCCATGCCTTTTAGCTTCTGAGAAGAGAGAAGTCATGTCTTCTGTATATGGTTATTTTATGTTTGTACTTATGTACCAGCTCCTTATAATTTACTTTTTGCTATTTAAAAAGAAAAAAAAAGATTCTTAAATTTATTTTAAGGGAGGATATTTTTTTAAAAGTATATATGATATGTTATATATAACATATATGTATGTGTGTGTGTATATATATATACACACACACACATATGTGTGTGTTTAGTTAGTTAGTTGTGATTTTCAATTTCACATAAAATCAATTCTATGTGATCATCCAGAATCTGAATTTTGAGGAAGTGGGAAGTGGGAGCCGGTAAATACACCTTTTTGTGGCATGGTGTCTTCTTAGGTGCGGCAGGAGATACATCTTCCTATTACTCATCTGCATTCTTCATTTTGATCAAACTTACTCTTGCATGAGACCTACACATTGAAGATCCTCAAAAGAGAATCTCCCCTCCCTTGCCATCCCCAAACACATTTTGGGCTTTTGTCCACACAGGGACATGCATGGGTCTGGGCCCCCCCCACCAGAGGACAAATGTCAGATAGACAGGGAGACTTGGGAGAACAGCCTTCCAATAGCCTGGTGAGCTCTCCTGTCAAGGCACCCTCTCTCTATCTCTGTGCATTTATGCAAGTCCTTCTTTTTCCTTCCATAGTTTAGTAAAAAAACACAAAACAGTGGGGAAAATCAGAAAAACAAAACAAAAAAGGACTGGTTTCAATGGCAATGTTAACTAACTCACGCTATGTACTTTCAACTTCAGATTTTTTGGGGAATTATCTTTTTATATGAAATCTCTAAGATAAATGGACAAGCTTATAGATGGTTATGGGCTTTCATAATTACTTTGACTCCTTCTTCCTGAAATGGGATGGGACGTAGGAGTAACAAGATACCAGCAACAGTGGAGTAGGTCCTCAGAAGACTAATCTCACCCTCTGAGTGGAGAGGAGAAGGGGGAGAAGAAGAAGGAACAGGGATGGGTGAAGATGGTTTCTCTGGGTGTGGGAAGGTGGAAGAAGGTGGAAGAGAAGGGGCACTGTGAGAAAGAGACAATGGTATGGCAGAAGAGCATTGGATTAGAGTCAAAAGACTGGGGTCTCAGCATTTGTTCTGCTATTTACTGGTGGCATCATCTGAGGTCACTTGGTCTCTGAATTCTGTATCCTTGTCCAGACTCCTTTAAGACAGAATTTTCCTCTATCAAGGATTGCTGGTCAGAATATGGTGAGATTTAAAACACTAATACCCCAACTGTTTATCCAAGTGAACTGGTATTCACTTGGGATCCCAATTAATCCAGGCCACAGCTGATTCTATTCAGAGGCCTGAGCCTTCCCCAAATCAGGTTCTGCTTGGCTAACTCTGTTGGAAACTTGGGGCCTTGTAATCCCAGCCTGCCTCACTGCCCAGACAGCCTCATCACTTTGATCTTTGGTGGCCATCTGTCCACTACCATGAATGGGCTCTTCTTGGAGAGCCATGCTTCCTCTCCAGCTGAGGCTTTTCATATCTCCAGACTCTATTGTATTGGGAGGTAAGGTTTGTGTCCTCCTCATTCTCCAGGGTTGCTTTCAGGATATTGCACATTTACATTTGTGCAAAAACTATCCAGTCCTTTGAGGTTTTATGTCTTCTCTCTGAGCAGCCTCTAATGTCTCCTAGTTGATGACATGTACAAATCTCCAGGCCATAATTCTTCATTCATTCGTGACTGTGGAGCCTGTGCTGTGTGGACATGCTGGAAAAGTAGACTCTGTTTCTTCACTTCTTCATTAATTTAGTTACTCCTATCTCCTCACTGCCTCTGACTTTCCCAGGAACTGCTTCATTGTGACCCTCGAATTCCCTACTTTCCCAACAAACCTCGGGTTGCACTGATAATTGTCTGAGACTGAGACTGGGCTGAGACTGGGCTGAGACTCAGCAGAAGGGAAATGGGATTTCTCCCTTGATTCTGAAGTGAGAAAGGTTTCAGTTTTCATGAAATCAGGGAAGGGTGAGTACAAGCGCACACTGTCAGGTGGGAAAGGGAAGTAGAGCTATATCTTATTTATCAGACTTCTCAGTAGAAGTTTAGACCATGGTTCTGAGGCAGGACTCCATCTGCAGTTGTTTGGAAATGCCTAAGGAATAAAATACATTTTGATCTAACTTATTGTATGAGAATTTATTTGAAGTAAGTTAGAATGTATTGCTGTAATTTCTCCAGGTTCACCCTTCATGGTGTTCCATTTGCACACAAGTGATAAACTCAGGAAGAGCACATGGCTTATATACTCTTCATCATCCATCCATGCACTTGTTAATTTAACAGATATAGTTTATCAAACACCTGCAATGCATTTGGTACTTACTCACCATATCTCTGCCCAGAGGTAAATCTTCTGATAAATTCTTGGCTTGCCTTATAAACTATTTTATTACTCACAAATTTAAGGAAACAACAAGGGAACCACTACTCTGGATGTAATTCTCAGCAATAAAGAAGGTTACTTTAGCGGAAGAGCTGTAGGATAAAATGGACTTGTCATCTTAGAGTCTACAAAGTGGTGGGAAGAATGATCAGACATGGGCCTTCAATATTTGAAAAGTGAAGTTCAGTATCTGTTCAGAGAGAAGAGAGATAAGCCCTCGGGGATGGAGATCCTGATGGATAAAACCCCAAGAGGGATGGAGGTCCAGGGGAGTGGGGGGGAAGTGGTCTGATGGTAAATGTCAAGTGGCCTTGATTAGTGGGAAGAAAAGGAGCATCCTATGGCTCATGAAGAGCCAAGTGAGATGTTAGGTAGAGATGGGAACACATCCAAGAGGAGCACATAGAAAAGTAGGCTTGTTAGAAGAAAGCCTCTTGGAGAAAGTTTCTAGAATACTCTAGGATACTTAGTTAAAAAAAAGTAAGAAAAGACTTTTACCTGGGAGGGATGGTACCAGCCTAACAAATAACAAAGTGAAAGTAAGCTGCTTAAGCAGACTTCTGCCTTTTTATCCTCTGCTGGGAAACTAAACTTTGAAGTGAAGTAAATGGAGTCAGAGTGGTTTAGGACAAAGAGCAGACATGGGAGCAAGAAGGTGGGAAATCACTCAAAAGCTCTGATGAGTTCTTCTCCAGGCCAGGAGGAATGAAACCACAGAACTCAGACAACTTTCAAATGGAAATCTCTGGAGAACTTTGGAAATAGGGAGGTGCCAGAACATTCAAGATGAGTCAATGAAATTCTGATTTTTTAAAATTGGGAAGAGGTTCAATTGCAGAAACTATGATCACCAAGGCTTTATGGCAATCTTAGCAAAATTCTATGAAAGATTTTTAAAAAGATGTTTATTTTATTTATTTGAGAGAGAGAGAGAGAGAGCATGAGAGGGGAGAAGATCAGAGGGAGAAGCAGACAGAGCTGGGAACCTGATGCAGGACTCGATTCCAGGACTCTAGGATCATGACCTGAGCCAAAGACAGTTGCTTAATCAACTGAGCCACCCACATGCCCTCTATGAAACATTTTTAAGCAAAGTTTTCTGAGTACCTTGAAAAATAAAGAGCGGGTACATGATAAGTACATTATATAAGATTAATTCACTAAGCTAAAGTCCCACAAGGTTTTTTAAAAGATTTTATTTATTTATTTGACAGAGAGAGAGAGAGGGAGAGAGAGAGAAAAAAAACAAGTATGTGAAGCAGCAGGCAGAGGGAGAGGCAGAACTAGGCTCCCCACTGAACAAGGAGGCCTACGCAGGACTTGATCCCAGGACCCTGAGACCATGACCTGAGCTGAAGGCAGATGCTTAACTGACTGAGCCATCCAGGTGCCCCTCCACAAGGTTTTATTAGGTTTTGACCATCAGGTTTGATTTCAATATTTTTGACTCATAAATCAGGATATAGAATCCTGATTTCGTCAAGACATTTGACAACATTCATTCGATATGTTTGCGAAGAGATGAAAAAATATGAAGTAGACAATAGGATTGTGAAAATGTGAATAAAGAATGGATTGGGAATTAATCTGATCACATGGCTTCAGTGTAACACAGTAGGATTCTGTCTTCGATTGTATCTTTTTCTTAAAAATCACATTTCTCTAGAACTGATGGCTTACAAAATGCCCTTAAATCTATCATCTTAGTGCCACTTTGAATAATGTCAGTTTATTAAGATACTATTATTTGTCAGAGGCATAGCTAGAAAACCTATTTTAATTCTTGGACCCAGCTTACAAAGCTGATATTACTATTTCCATTTTATAGATGAGGAAGCCCAGGTGTGGGGAGGTTAAGTGATGTATCAATATTATAAAGCTAATAAATGGCAGAGTTAGAATTCAAAACTTATTCTGTCTGTAAGTCATCTTCTGACACCTCTGCTCCCAACTCAGCAGTGGCTTCTTGTCAGTTTTAGATGAAACTGCAGGGCTTCCTTGGTCCATGGGGCCTGTGTTATCTCTCCTGCATATTTCTGCCATCCCCCACCCCACCCTGCACACTATGCTCCCACCACCACATCAGTCCTCCTATGATTTTTTTAAAAATGTGCTAAAATGTACATAACATTAGAAAAATAAAACTATTCAGCCTCACTTTTCAGATGAAGAAACGGAGACCCAAAGATTATAAAATTTGCCTATGGTTGCAGAGCTGGTAAAATCAAAACCAGAACTTGCATCCAACACTTTTGATTCCAAGTCCAGTGCTTTTCATGAAGACATGAAGAAGATGAACAATCAGCTGAAACAAAAAAAGTTAATAGTAATTGGACTAAAATTAATATTTTTTACCTAAAAATCGAAAGACAAATAAAATAAAAATTAACATCTGATTTACCAATAGTTTCTGTGAAGAAAACTAAGGCAAGTATTCTCAGTGTGTGGTTCCTTGACTAGTAACATCAGTATCACTTTGCAAGTCACCTGAAATTCAAAATCTTGTACATGGCTCCAAACCAACTGAATCAAAAACTTAGAAAAAGTAGTATCAGGGAGAGGCATAGTAGACCTTGTTTTAACAAGCCCTCTAAGTGAGCCACCAAACTAAAGAATTTAGTTGAAAAGTAGTCATCATAAGTGAAAGTGAGGACACCAATTCATGACTTCTCTTGTGTCCAAGGAATAACAATCCCAATGTTTACTTGTAGAGGGAAGTGGGGATGTCTACAGCCTGTTCAGAACGACTACTATAGCTTTCATGTGAGGGAGGAATGAGCTTATTCTGATGTCACAAAGCTTAACAAGTGATTGAATTTTCAACTGAAAGAATTCCCAAGAATCACCTGGTTACTTGTTATTCCAAATGTGGTCCATGGACCTTCAACATCAGTGTCACCTGGAACTTCTTAGAAATGTAGAATTTCAGACCCCATCTCAGAGTTATTTATATGCTCATTAAAGTTTGGAAGCACTGTTCTGGCTGAACTCCTTTGTGTTATATGAAAGGGACCTTAAGTAATTTGTCAAGAGTCATAGAGCTTGACCAGATGTAGTCTGAAACTCATAAAGGAGGGATTCCACAATTAACTAAAAAAGAAATCTCAGGGTCCCTGGGTGACTCATTTGGTTAGGCATCAAACTCTTGATCTTGGCTCAGGTCCTCATCTTGGGGTTATGACTTCAACCTTACATGGAGCTTCATGCTAGGTGTAGAGCCTACTTAAAACAAACAAACAAACAAACAAACAAAAACAAAGAAACAAAAACTCTTGTTCCAGTTTGCCTATCTTGGGGGAGTTGTGAGTTTGCCATCCATAGTCATCAAAGTCACTGAATGGGTGCCTTATTCTCAGGGGTTGGTATGCTAAAGAGTCCTGAATTGATTAGAATATTGGACTAGAATTGTTTCTATTTTTAAATACTCTATCTTGCCAACATTTACATTTAGGATTTGGGTTGTAGGGGACATAGTAGAGAGTCAAAATCACTTTTAAATTTATTATTATTATTATTATTATCATCATTATTATAATTAATGGTAAATGAGTTAGAGATGTGGGGTCTTAGGAAGTGGCTGGGAAGGAGAATCTAGTTCTTCCCAGCAAGGTCATCTTTTAGGCTCATATTTCAATTCCTTCCACAGAGACTTGCTGGAGAAGCCCTGTGACTGTCTTGCCCAGCTCTGTACATTAAAATAGTTCCTCTACCCACAGTCCAGTAGAAAGCAAGTCCTGATGAAATTGTTAATAACCTTGGTCTGGTTCTCTGTCAGTTTCTAAGCTTGATATTCTTTTCTCTAACCTCTTCCTAGAATACTCGGTCCTTAATCTCTGGTTTATTCCCTCACTGTGGACTTAAAATTTCTTCCTAAAGATCTCACAATTAATCTTCTTGTATCTATGGACCCTTGCTTTCTTCCCTACCTCTTATCTACATTTTCTCTCTGGACCACATATGCTTCCAATTATTCTGAGAAATGCCTTTGTGGAGACCAGCTGAACTCGGAAGGTCACATGGCTAAGGTCCTCAAGGGTCCTTTTCTATCCCTGATAGAAACATCATGGCTACTTCTTGGAATTTGGAGTCTTCTAAAAGTAGTGTATCCAAAATGCTTACAGTCAAGTGTAGGACAATTTGGGATTAAGAGAAACACAAGGTTAGTAGTAGAATGCCAAACTGAAAGCCAGATATGAAAAGACACGATTCATGGAAGGTCAGATTGACACAGAAGATTACACTTGAAGGTAGAGTTTGGGGTTAGTTACTAAGGAATTCTTGGGCATCCCAAGATAGTTTCTTTGTCTCCTAACAGGTGGATTTGATGGTTTTTAAGGTCCCTGTTAAACTCACCAGAGAAGTTTATAAATTGGGAGATGAAAATAATTAGGAGTTTGTAGATTTATGTAGTTTCCCCAGCTCTGTTTTGAATAAATCCATCAGTGGGTTGATGAACTTACTGCTTATGATTATTTAGGATGTCTGATATTAGAAGTTCATCCAAAATCTTATCTTCAGGGAACTTTGTTCACGATGATTTTTTGTTTGTTTGTTTCTTAATGTAGGTCTAGTCATTCACATATAATTATAAGGATTAGAGTTGCAGACTACAGCCCACAGGCCAAGGACAAATTTGGCAGGAACAGCCTGTTTTTGACCTAAATTTTTAAAATTTTTCATTTTAAAATATTGTATAAAAAAACAAAACAAAGAAAAATATGTGACAGAGACCATATGTGACCCTTTACAGAAAAATTCACTGACCTCTTATGTAGAATTTACTTACCACAAAGCTGTTCTTTATGAGACCAGAACCAAGAAGAGTTTTGTTTCACTTTGTATTTGATACAATCTATTGTCATTCTTTATTTTATTTTATTTTATTTATTGCTTTATCTATATTTCATAATCCACTTTTACCTCATTGGACAATTAAGAATGTTTCTTTTTATTTTTTGAAATTAAATCAATTAGATAATATAAGCATCTATTAACTTGTTAAACAACATCATTTAAACTGGTTTAAAATGATAAATATGTCACATTTAATGATTGATATAACATTCATTCTTTCATTCATTGATTCAATCCATATTTAGTGAGCACCAATCATGTAGTTGACCTAGAGAAAGTCAAAGAAGAAGAGTAAGTAAGCATGGATACAGAAAATAAAGTGAGCAATTATAAGTGGTTATAAATATTACCATAGATGAAAACACAGGGTACTCAAAGAGGGGTACCTAAGTCTCTCTGGAAGAGAGACTTAGAAGTCTGAATTGAAATGCAGTGAATTTGAATTTAAAATCAATATATGCCAAGGGACACTGTGATTTGTTGGGGATGAATCAACGTAATTCAATATGGCTGGAAGATACAGAGCATGTATTGAATTGACAGTCCAAGGATGAGGTAGGAGGGGCCAGATAATGAGGGCTTGGAACACTATGCTAGAAATTAGAATTTACTTTGAAGGTGATGAGTAGCCACTGAAAGATTTTTAGCAGCTGGGTAACATGGTCTGCATCTTTAAGAAGACATCCTCTTTTCCCATATGCAAATTGTGCTGAAGAGGAACAAGGCAAGGTTAAAGGAGACACTGTGGGATAATTTGTGAGTAAATAAATTGTGAGCACCCCAGCTAAAGGTGCTGTCGAAGAAATGCTCTAATGTTACAGTTATCGTGACCAGTTGGATGTGGTAATTCAGGAGTGGGTGGAATCTTGGAAGACTACAGTTTCTGTGGGACAGTGGGGTCATTAACTGTGGGAGAAAACAAGCAAAAGGTGGGGAGAGAGGGAAAAGGGAATATTAACAATAGAATGAATTCTAGATATGATAAGTTCAATGTTATTAGGAAATTTTCAAATGAAGATACTTGGGAGGTAGCCAGATACACACAGCCAGAGCTCCGGAAAGAGGGCTGGGCTGAGCTGGGGATAAATATTTGAGATTTTCTCTGCTATAGGGATGAGAGTTGCCTACTTCTGAGTGTTCAATACATCTGTGTGAATATCCATGTTAACTGACACTTATGTAACTCAAGCTTGCAGCTGGCTCTCAGTTTTCTAGCTTACCAGAGTGTGCACCAATGTGTTAGGATGTTCACACATACGTTTTTCCCTCAAATCAGAAATCTAGTTGGAAATTCCCGAAAGACAAAGAATTCAGTGATTGGCACAGTATGGGAGATCAATAAATGTTTCTTGAATCAGTACAAGAATGAGCAAGACAGACATGGCAAAACATTAAGGATGATCCACCATGCTGAATGCTGTAATAACATCAACAAAGTGCTCTTAGGAGGGGACCTGTATGGATAAGTCTGGGAAAGCATCACAGAAGTGTTGGCAGTGGGTCTCATGGCTTAGAGATGAATAGTTTGCCACATAGAGAAGAGAGAGAAAGGCCCTCCGGGAACTGCAAGATTTGTGCCAAAGTAAGGAGGGATATGAAACATTCCAGAAGTTCCTAGTTGTTGGGAAGTTTCGTGCAGGGGGTTGTGAGCAGTGTGTATGTATGAATGGGGCTGGCCAGGACTTTTGGCATCTTTGGGACCTGGAAGAGCAGACAAAAACAAGGACTGGACAGGGAAAGAAGATATGTTGGCCGCTAAAATGAGCAACCAGGCATTTCCCCTGTCCATAGGGTTCTGAATTAGGCCAGGTTCATTGAGGCACGGAGGGGCATTTGGCTGAAGGAGCTGTGTTTGGTATATTTAAAGTGTTAAAAGAACTTTAATCTAATCCTTGTGATTTTAGGCAGGTGGAAAAGCCTTAATGCAGAAGCGATGAAAGCAGAGTGCCCTGAGCAAGAGCTCACAGCTCGGGGTTCTATTGATTCATTCCCACTTCTGAAGCCCCTAGCTAAAAATCTTGGGCAAATGCTTCCTTGTCCTAGATCTTAATGGAACACTCGCCTAGCACAGAGCCAGGCTCAGGAAAGCACCATAAAGGACTGCTAAACAGGACCTCGTCTCATTTACAAAAGGAGACAGATTCAAAGCATGGCAATCGACAAGGTATATTCTAATCTTCAAATCTTGTGAATTCATGGTCCCACTTTCTAATTTTTTTTTTTAAGATTTTATTTTATTTATTTGACAGAGAGAGATCTCAAGTAGGCAGAGAGGCAGGCAGAGAGAGAGGAGGAAGCAGGCTCCCCACAGAGCAGAGAGCCCAACGAGGGGCTCGATCCCAGGACCCTGAGATCATGACCTGAGCCGAAGGCAGCGGCTTAATCCACTGAGCCACCCAGGCGCCCCACACTTTCTAATTTTTAATAGCACTGCTGATACCATAAGATAGTGTATTTATTAGTATTTGTGTATTGTTATAATTAATTAATTAATACAAATATTAACCATTTACAAATACCTTTCACATATTTTATCTCAATAAGATTAACAATCATGAGGGAGGTATAATTGCTCACGTTTTAAGGAAGAAGCTGAAGCTAGAGACAGGAGCTAATCAAGTAACACATCTTGGGTTTAAGATCACAAACCGAGTGTTTTCCCCACCCAACGCATGTCTTTGCCTATCATTTTGAGAATCCTATTTTTCTCGTCATATCTCTTTTTAGCATTTGCCCCTTCTCCCTGTAGAATGACATTGCTACTTAGCCTGTTATGGAATTTCGGATGAAAATATAGTTCTTTTGAGGAATCTGAGACAGAGGAAACAGGGCTAGCAATGAAAAAGACTAAGGACATTTTCGACACCTCTGGTCTTTCAATGAGCTGTGACAGTGATGTTGCGTTCTCCCTGAAGACCATGAATAGCCCATTGCACAGAATTGGCTGTAGAGATAACCAGACCCATCCACTCCGCTTTCTCCCTGAGCTGGCCCTGAGTTTCTTGAGGACGTTTAATGAGAACAGCGGGATCAACTTTACTGACATGAGGCACCAGATAAGTTGAACGTAAATGGATCCAAACTCTGCGAGAGCACAGGAAAGCCTGGTTTTAAACATTCTATCAGACTTCTTTGGGCAAAGGCTCAATTACATTAAATGAAGCAGCCAGTGAGCTGGGCTAGAGGAGTTTGTAGGCAAATACAATGCGCTCTTTTACTATAGCTCCAAGAACTATAGGTCAGCTTCTACTTCTGTTGGGAAAATAACATTAGAGGAACATTTGTAAAGGGCCTATCATTGTCTTGATAAGTTGATACTGAAACTGGTAATCAGTGAAATTGGAGGCATCCTATTTCCCGTTTGAATAAAAGTGAGGCAGCAACACAAAGAGAGGACCCATCTCAATTTGTCCTAGTATTTCCTGATTCAGATCTCTCAAGCCAGTATCTCTTACTTAGTCATACCTTAGGTGTAGCTTCCAGGGAAAGCCAGTGATACAGTACATGATAAGAAGTAATTATAGGAGATTGGATTAGCTGATTTTTTTTCCTTTATAAAAGCAGGCACACACAATAGAAGTTCTTATTGCATAAACAAATGGAAAAATCTTTAAGTGGATTCCTGAAATACATCATTTAGAAGAGTGAAATTTTTTTTTTTTTAAAGATTTTATTTATTTATTTGACAGAGAGAGATCACAAGTAGGGAGAGAGGCAGAGAGAGAGAGAGGAGGAAGCAGGCTCCCTGCCAAGCAGAGAGCCCAATGCGGGGCTCGATCCCAGGACCCTGAGATCATGACCTGAGCGAAAGGCAGAGGCTTTAACCCACTGAGTCACCCAGGCGCCCCAGAAGAGTGAAATTTTGTTCGCAGTGTAGTGCAGTATCTTTCAGTTACCAAAGCCACAGGTACTCTGCTGTGTAAGACTTTCTAGAAGGGAAAAGCTAAAATCTTCTGAATCATGTTAAATCCTTGATTTGGGACAGCATTCCCCTGCCCTACGGGAGGTGTCTGGCTCGACAAATACCCCATTCCGAAGGCATTTTAGTCCACAGCGAACTGAACACACTTTAGTTAGGAACGAGTCCTAGGTGCCTTTTCCTCTGCTGTCTTTTCCTTTCTCTAGCGAACAAATGTTTCTGTGGCTAGACCTGGGAATTTGGCACAGACACCAATGCTGCAATTAATCGTCTCCTCCTTCCACCACAAGCCACTATTGTCTATGCTCAACTGAGTAAAGGCCATACCCTGCCATTAATTTTTGCCCTAGATTTCTTACTTATTGCAAAGGGAGTACTGCTCCCAAATTAATGGCACAGACTGTCCCCAGGTACCTGGAAATTTGCAAGTTGTGGTTCTCAAAGCCATGAATTAGGCAGCCACGATATATGGCCACAAGCGACATCTGAAGGCATTTTAACCCTCTGTCTTCCAAAGTTATGGTCAAAGATGCCCCCAAAGTGGTTATCATTTATTTTCTGCCTGAAATTTCTTCTTCCCTATAACTTTGTGCTCTGAATTTAATATTGCACTATTATGTTTCTCTGAGGATGTGTGTATACACTGTTGAATAGCTATGAATATTACTGTGTAGCCTCTGATTGGACAATCATTTCTTTCTCACTGTTGGGGCCTCAGGTACTACCTGCCTAGTGAGGAACCTGGGTGCTTCTTTCTCGCCCTGCCCCATCTGTAATACATCGAGATCCAAAATACTCACCTCCGATTCTTTGGCTAAAAGCAATTCTAAAACAAATGATGATTTCTCACACTTATGTAGTTACCAAATCACTTTTACGTGTAAGTCTTCCTTTGATTCTTATGGCAATCTCAAAGGTGTTGCTGGTATTCTAAGCAATTTCCCATGAATGAGTGTAAGTAATATATTCCTATGATCATCAGGACACCTGCCTGTCTGGTAAGGACTACTTTATTTTAGTGGTGGGTTTCAATTCCAACTCTACCACTCAATGGCAATGTCACCCATATAACCCCGATGTAAATACTGGGAAAAAACTCTATTTATCTTTAGATTCAAATTAGGTTTAGTTTCATTGGAGAATAATTTCTTAGTAACTAGAAACCCTCATAGCTTCTGGCAAAATAATTGGTTTTATGTTACTTCAAAGATTAGGCTAAGAAATCTTTTTATGTAATTAGTGGCCATTTGGGTTTTCTTTTCTGGAAGTCTTTGTTCATTCAGGTCCTGAGCTAATTTTTCGATTGCACTTAGTCTTTCTCTTTTTAAATTAAATCTGTGGTTGCCTTACACCTGAATCTAATATGTGAATTATAGCTCAATAAGAAAATATTTTGTAGTTTCCTTAAATCCTTATTTGATGAGGACCATTATATAACAGTTATGTATTCATCCATTTAAAATAACAGTAATAAACCCATACATGCTAAAATAATTAATACAGTTCATGAAAACTATCTACACTTTTGAGAGAAAAAATCAACAGAAAGAGTGACATTGTCTCACAGTTTTTTGCAGATTTATTTAAAGTCTGGCTAAGAGAAAATAACTAAATGTGTATGCCTGCTTCTTCATTCAATTTGTTGTGGTGTGGTTTTTTATTTGCCTGGTGTCAGTGGTGTGATACCAGAACTTATTCACTCATTATCCATTGGCTGGGCATTGACTTTGTTTCTGGTTTTATGGGTTTTGTTTTGTTTTTGATTTTTTGCCACCATAGATAATTCTACAAGCTTATACATTTTTTTAAAAAGCATCAGATAAAAATGTTTTTTAGACTGGAAATATTTATTAAGAGCCTAACATAAATGAGATCTTTCCGTATGTTATTTCATTTGACCTCATAATATGCCATGAAAAAGCTAAGCTCAGACAGAGTTAATTACTCCTAATTATGTCTTAAGCAGTAGAGCAGGGAGGCAGAGGCAGGCCTGCTAATACCTTTGCTATCTACATCTGGTAGACGGGACCAGGGCAGGCATCTCCAGGGCCCTATCCACCTGATAGTAGCTGCTTCCCCCAAATCATGGCATTATGTCTCCTATTGGAGGCTATTGGCTGCTAGCTTCATGCCCACCCAAGGTCTGAGCACCATTCCTTTAAGACGGTAAGAGCAGGTTGCATAGGGCTGCACCATCGAGTGGTAAAGACTGAAAAATTATTCTTTCCCTCTGTCCTAAATCCACAAGGGTCTCGGCTTGATGGGTTTGTGATTCTGTGTTTTCTCCAGATCTCAGGCTCAGGGTATACTGACTACTGCTGAGAAATTGAAACTTGTCTGTGCTTTATAAAAATTAAGATTCCAGATGAACCATGAGAGACTATGGACTCTGAAAAACAACCAGAGGGTTTTGAAGGGGCGGGGGGCGGGGGTGGGAGGTTGAGGAACCAGGTGGTGTGTAATAGGGAGGGCACGTACTGCATGGAGCCCTGGGTGTGATGCCAAAACAATGAACACTGTTATGCTGTAAATAAACGAATAAACAAAGAAAAAAAATTAAGATTCCATTCCTGTGAGGTTGGCGAGGGAGCAACCTTTTCCCTTTCATGTATGATGAAATCAGCTCATAGAAACATTATGCAAAATGCTTAAGATCACACAAGTAGTATACACTATTGGTGTAAGCAAGAATGTATGTGGAGTTAAAAGTGCCACTAACGTTCCTGGGGCCATTCCTTTTATCTGCCTTGGCTTTTGTGGAGTAGAACATGTTACTGAAAATAGACTTCCATGTTCTAAGAGGTCTTAAATGCAGATCTGATTAAGACTCTACTTTTAGGGGTGCCGGGGTGGCTCAGTGGGTTAAGTCTCTGCCTTTGGCTCAGATCATGATCTCAGGGTCCTGGGATCAAGCCCCACATTGGGCTCTCTGTTCAATGAGGAGTCTGCTTCCGCCCTCTCTCTGCCTGCCTCTCTGCCTACTTGTGATCTGTCTGTCAAATAAATAAATAAAATCTTAAAAAAAAAAAAGACTCTACTTTTATATTGTTCAGACTGTTCTGGAATTCTTCTAACAGAAACTTTTGTTTGCATCATTTTATACTGTTGATACCTTTCCAATAGGCTATATAAGGCAATTTATGAGAGATTTTTATGTGTTGATTTAAAACAAGAATAAAGCCCTTATAAAAATCCAAGTAAAAGGGCAAGGAGATTATATTTTTTCCTGTCTGCCTGACTTCCTGTCTTCTTTCCTTCCTGAATCATTCAGTCCAAAACCTACAGTATGGCACTGATCAAGGTAGGTGTCTGGGAAAAGTTTGGGAGGTGGGAGGATGGAGACAGAAGCAGCTTGGCATGACTTGTCAGAACCTGTGTTTGCTGACAAATGATGTCCTTATGGGTAGGTAATGGCAGTGACCCAGAGTAAGGTGTTGGAGTGGGGGTAAGGAGAGGATTAGGTACAGGGGAGATTACAGTCATAAATATAGTAAGGATAACATATTGGTTATATTGGTTAATATAATAAGGATAACAGAATCTAGCTTTCTCATGACTAGGGAAACCTAGTTCCATATATGAAACGAAAGAAAACCAGAATAAACTTTTTTATGTGGTTTTGGACCCATAAGTATATGGTTCTGGGAGTGACGATACCCTAACAATGAGGAGCACTTTTAGGGCCCAGATCTTGGTTTATTACATATAATTCTCCACTAAAAGGAACAGAGCTCCTTAGTAAAATAGCAGGTTTTATGGTTGGGATTGAGCAAGTAATCCAGGAATATCTTCTTATGCTAAAAACTAAGAAAGTGCTCAAAGAATAATGAGGGCCATTCTCTTACACCATACACAAAGATAAACTCAAAATGCATAAAAGACCTCAACATGAGGCAGGAATCTATCAAAATCCTAGAGGGGAACATAGGCAGTAACCTCTTTGACATCAGCCATGGCAACTTCTTTCAAGACATGTCCCCAAAGGCAAAGGAAACAAAAGTGAAAATAAACTTTTGCGACTTCATCAAGATCAAAAGTTTCTGCACAGCAAAAGAAGCAGTCAAAAAAACAAAGGCAACCCATGGAATGGGAGAAGATATTTGTAAATGACACTACAGACAAAGGGCTGATAGCCAAGATCTATAAAGAACTCCTTAAACTCAACACACACAAAACAGACAATCACATCAAAAAATGGGCAGTAGACATGAACAGACACTTCTCCAAAGAAGACACACAAATGGCTAACAGACACATGAAAAAACATTCATCATCATTAGCCATCAGGGAGATTCAAATCAAAACCACATTGAGATACCACCTTATACCTCTTAGAATGGCCAAAATCAACAAGACAGGAAACAACGTGGGTTGGAGAGGGTGTGGAGAAAGGGGAACCCTCTTACACTGTTAGTGGGAATGCAAGTTGGGCAGTCACTTTGGAAAACAGTGTGAAGATACCTTAAGAAATTAAAAATAGAGTTACCCTATGACCCTGCAATTGCACTACTGGGTATTTACCTCAAAGATACAGATGTAGTGAAAAGAAGGGCCATCTGTACCCCAATGTTCATAGCAGCAATGGCCACAGTCACCAAACTGTGGAAAGAGCCAAGATGCCCTTCAACAGATGAATGGATAAAGAAGATATGGTCCATATATACAATGGACTATTATGCCTCCGTCAGAAAGGATGAATACCCAACTTTTGTATCAACGTGGACGGGACTAGAAGAGATGATGCTGAGTGAAATAAGTCAAGCAGAGAGTCAATTATCATATGGTTTCACTTACTTGTGGAGCATGAGGAATAACGCAGAGGACACTGGGAGATGGAGAGAAGTGAGTTGGAAGAAATTGGAGGGGAAGACAAACCATGAGAGACCGTGGACCCTGAGAAATAAAGTGTGGGTTTTGGAGGGGAGGTGGATGGGGGAGTTAGGTGAGCCTGGAGGTGGGTATTAAGGAGGGCACGTATTGCATGGAGCACTGGGTGTGGTGCATAAACAATGGATTTTGTAACACTGAAAAACAATTAAATTAAATTAAAATTAAAAAAAGAATAATGAGAATATGGGAAAGGACACAGATGCCAGCTTGCAGAAGTTCTCATTGGCCAAGTCTGAGGTAATTTGATGCTCAAGGTAACAAATATGCATATAAATATATGTATGAATAAATAGTGAAGAGAGGGTGCTTTCCCTAACTGATAAATATAGAAGGAATGATGGATTTTCTAAAAAGATTTATTTATTGGGGCTCCTGGGTGGCTCAGCGGGTTAAGCCTCTGCCTTCAGCTCAGGTCATGATCTCAGGGTCCTGGGATCGAGCCCCCGTGTGGGGCTCTCTGCTCAGCAGGGAGCCTACTTCTTCCTGTCTCTCTACCTGCTTCTCTGCCTACTTGTGATCTCTCTCTCTGTCAAATAAATAAAATCTTAAAAAAAAATAAAAAAGATTTATTTATTTACTTGAGAGAGAGAGAGAGAGAGAGAGAGAGCATGAATGCAGAAAGGAGCTGAGCAAGAGGGAGAGAGAGAATCTCAAGCATACTCCCCACTGAGCATGGAGCCCGATGTGGGGCTCCATCTCGCCACCGTGAGATCATGACCTGAGCCGAAATCAAGACTCAGACACTTAACTATTTGAGCCTCCCACGTGCCCCAAAGGAATGATTGATTAAGAGGGGTCCTTGTGTTGAGCATTTGGTATTGTATGCAGTGATGAATTGCTAAAGTCCACTCCTGAAACCAATATTATACTGTGTTAACTAGAATTTAAATAAAAAATTAAAAAAATAAAAGTCTATGGTTGAATTAGAATTGTTAACTTACTATATACAGAAGGAGTGATTAGACTGGAAAATCACCATTTGTCAAACATCAATAGCTACTACAAGCAGTGGGTAAAAGTTTGACAAGGAATGGGATATTTATCTCACCTCAGAGTAGCTCTCCCTATAAACTTGAGAAATCAAAGAGGAAAGAAAAAAATTTACAGTGATGAAACTTGGCCAAGTCCCCTAATCAAATAAAGATGATATCAGCAATATTGGAACAACTCAAATTCATGTACCACCTGGTAAGATGAAAAAAGAAGAATTTAACATACCTTCTGGAACTTGCCAAAGACAAAACACAACAACAATAACAAAACCCCAAAAAACCCACTTCCATCAGACAAATTCAATTTGGAAGACCTTCTAGAAACTGGCCTTTATTATTCAAAATTGCCAAAGTTATACTAATCAAAGAAGAAATAAAGAAGTGCTTAAGACAGGGAGACCAAAGATATGTAACAACTAATGCAAGCATAATTTGGGACGTCCTTCATTACTGAAGACATTATGGGAACAATGGTGAGACCTGAGTGGGATCTGTGGATTTGCCTATGATAATGTATTGATCTAATTTTTTGGTTTTGATGGTTTTATTGAGGTTATATAGGAGAGTGTCTTTATATAAGCTTCATAATAAAACACTCAGAAGTGATGGAGAATGGTGTTGGTAAGCTTACTCTCAAATGGCTCAGAGAAGAATATTTATTTATTTTTTTGTATTGTACTTGCAAATTTTCTGTGATTGAAAATATTCCAAACCAAACAGACAAAACACCAAAACAAAACAAAGAAACAAAAAGTAAATGAAAGGGTGAAGGAAGAATTGTATTCTAATGTCTTAGGTGGAACTACTCAGAGTGAATATACAATTGAGTTCTGAATTCCACAGTAGTTGATACAACAAAGCCTAACAGTCTGTAAAGAGCAAACAGCTCTCTCTTGCCAGAGTCCCTGAGAAATGGATGGTATGCAGTGTTACATGGGTACCACTGATTTGGTTACAATCTTCCCACAAGATCGTTCAATTTGCACAAGCAGTTACTTGGTGTTGTTATACTTTTAGGTGATTTTCCTGCTAGTTTTGGCTACATCATGAAGTAGCTGAGTTTCTAGATCAACGTTCTCTATAGTAGGCTTCATGGCATGTATTTGGGAAACTGAATGATTATTGATAGATAATCATGAGGTTGTAGCACTTACGTAGGGAGGATTGTTTACATTACACAAATCTTAAGCCTTTGTCAGGGGATGTCAAACCTCCATGCATCTAATTAGCAATAAAAACTACTCTTTATTGACTACCTACTGTGTACCAGGCATTCTACCTACATTATCTTCAATTCTAGGCTAACCTTATAAAGCAGGTGTAGCTTGTGCCTTCTTTACAGAGGAGGAAGATGAGGGTCATAGGGACCAAGCGATACATCTAAGCACGTGGAGAATGTGTAATGGTGTTGGGATTCAGTCAAACTGAACTGACTGAACCCCAGTCAGCCTGGGTTCAAAGCCCCTCCTCTTTTTACTATGTTTGTGGTCTTTGTGATCAGTTTTATTTTACACATCCAAGGGAAATCAAGCCTTGAGTCAAATTCCCCCGAATAAGCTTAGTATCTAAAGTTTCTAAATTAAAATATTGGGAGTGAAGTCCGCAGTCCTTGAGCATGTGAAATGATATACTCTGAGGACTCAAGCTATTTCCTGTTTTCAAGTTAGACACAGAGCCATCACATTAGTTTTTCTAGTCCACCAAAGTGTTTTACACTATGTGTCCCTTTTGAAACAGTTTCTCACATGTAGCGTCAAGTACTTAAATTATTAGTGTCCTTCATACTGATTAAAATTCCACACTAGGTTCTTGACAGGTCCAGATGCGTATGATTCATAGTGGGTGGTATTTCAGTCCTAACTGAGAAGATGGCACTATCTTGGGAATCATGTAGAGCCTGCATGTCAGAGGAACCTGTGTTTTAAGAAATCCCGGGATTTGGACCATTGTCTTACCTTTGGTATTATGGGGATAGATGGCACCTTGGGTTTGGATTTAGATGGAATCAAATTTTAACTCTAATCTGCATTAAAGTTATTATATATGCACACATGCATACTGTCCCCACCTCATTAAAAGAAGAAAAATAAAGGAAAGAAGAAGAAGAAGAAAAAAAACCCCACAAGGAAACAGAAAGGAGATTTGAGGTAGCTGGCTCTCCCAGCCCTGCATTCTTTAAATTTCCTGGTTCTTTGTTTCCTTGATTGTAAAAATGCCAGTGAAAAGAATATCTACCTAGTAGGGCAGGTAATAGTACTTAACACATAGGATGGCTCTTAGGTTTTAATGTGTTAGTACATATAAAGTATTAGCAGTGATGTCTGGCTCAAAGGAAGACTTTATGAATATTTGCTATTATTACTATTAATCTATTTGAAGGGATTGACACCCAGTAGGTGCTTTTAAATGCTAGGTTCCCTTTCATTTCTTAAAAAAATTAGTGTAAGCATATAGAATTTGTATTTATCTTTGCCCTCAAGGATCACTGTCGCTATTAGTGATCAGAGATGTATCCATCCATGTTACTGCAAAAGATCATGAGCCACCCTGGGCATTTGCCTTTCACTTTGGGATGCTGCCAATGGTGATGTAATGTAGTGTTGATTAACTGGTGAGTTGATCTTGCCAGCCACATTTGACGCAGGGATTGCTTTCATCTTTTTATATTGTTTCTGTACAAATAATATTTATCCCTCAGGATAAGAAGTCATCCACGTGGAATAAAGAACACCTTCTCTATGTAGATGTACAATTATCTGAAAGGTAAGGCTTGACAAATGTTTGCTTGATTGGAAGTTTTGCAGGAATTTGAGAGTTTGAAACTTTTTTTTTTTTTTTTTTGAGGTGGTGGTGACAGTCTCTCTTTTGTTGGTTACTAGGATCCCCTTGTATTAAAGTTTGGGGCTATTCTGTAAAGAATGACTTAGACATGATTACTCATAGCATCTTTAAATTTTAGCCCTATAAGAAACATAAATTATTCTCTAATTCAGAGATCAGAAAACAATAGCCTGTGGGCCAAAACGAGCCTGCCACTTGTTTTTGAATGGCCTGTGAGCTAAGAATGGTTTTGATATTTTTGGAAGGAAAAAAAAAAAAGGTAAAAAACCGTATGTGGCAGAAATCATATCTGACCTGCAAAGCCTAAAATATTTGCTGTCTGGCCCTTTACAGAACAGTTTGCTAATACCCAATTCTAACCCAATTTTCTCTTTCTCTCTCTTTCTCTCTTTTTTTTCTTTTTTAAAGAGGAAAATGAGGACTAAGTAAGTAATGTGGTTTTTACCCAGGTTACCAGCTCCTGAGAGTCAGAGCTGCAACTTAAAGTCTCCTGCTTTGCAGCTTCAGTCTCCATCAGCATCCCTGCATCCTCAATTAGCTCTTCTCTCCAGTGTCTTTCACGTAACAAGAATAATTTCATTTAAAAAGGCAACACTAAAATTTTAAACTTATGTGACATCTCTTCCCTGAAGAACTTTAAGTACCTTCCGCTGGATGAACCAATCTTGCCAGGGTAGGAATTACATCTGGGTGATAAACTGGTCCCCTAGGTAGCAATAGCAATTCTATATTATGTATTATCAGTATTAATAATGTCCTTAAATGGTAAGAAACAAACATATTTAACCTGTTTATTAGAAGCAATAAGATACTTAATTAAAAAATCATGTTTCTCTCTCTCTTTTTTTTTTAATCATGTTCTGTCTTTAGGCTTCCAATGGAATTATTGATACACCCACACCAAAGGATTTAGCACTTCCATGTTAATCTACAGGTTTGAGTTTTACTAGATAAAGATGGTGATTCTGGTGAGGTTTCCGGACTGCGGTATACTCAAATGTTCTAAAAAGTATTCATGAAATTCTCATTTTGAGTTTAAAGAACGGATACTTGGAGCTCACTGGAAACATGGCATATCAGGAAAATTGCATACTCCTGAATGGATTCTCCAAGCTTGACAACTTCACCAGCACACTCCCCCTCCTCCCCATTCTCTTTGAATGTTGAAGATACTCTTTTTCTCAAGATATTTGGGATAAAGCATACTTCAAAAAGAATGACCAGTAATTTAAGGTCTGTTTCTTTAATTGTGACTTATTCTAATTCTGTACCAGAATATCAAAGATTAATTTAATATGTGAGTCAATTATTTCTATACATTTGTAAGAGATTTGCTAGCTCATTGAGTTTATTATTACCCAATGTGTTTCTTATCCAATATGTTTACACTGAGTCCATTTTTTCCTCCCAAAGTCAATTTTATTAGTTTAACAAATGAGTCAGAAACTTTTCCTTACATCCAAACTCCAGACTAGATTTATTCTCAGCATTACAGCTGCTCTGATCAGCATTCACTCTTTGCAAATGGTGAGAATAGGAATGTGGGTGTAATTGGCATGCATTTGATCGTAACTGAATGGAGATGCCCCTATTGAAAGAGCAGACAGCTGCCAGTTTCCTAGAGTATCTTTTAGGTGCTTCTAAGATCAGCTAATAGTTGATAAGAACCTCTTTAACTACATGGGTTATGAAATATTGCTCAAAAAACTGGAAACATATGCAAATTTGAGTACATAAAACCACTCTTCAGATTTGATATATTACTCAAAGAAGCAATTTGAATTGACACTTAAATATTCTATAGATGCTTATGTATATGAATATCTTTGTAAATTATAACCCATAGCATGGAAAATACAGTTTTTCTGGTGATTTCAGAAAATCTACAGCTGAATACGTTAAAGCTATATCTTATAGATATCTAATACATATTTTTTTCCTAATTTCCAAAATGTAATGGGGGATAAGAAGCAATAGGCATGGCTTTCCAACATATTATAAAAAATTCAGTGACATGCATTATACCAGACACAATATGCTCCAACCTATACTGAATGAAAATTACAGTCGGTATTTTTTAGACATACATGTTCTGAAACTGCAAAGGATATGATGAGCATGAGAGAAAATGACCACATATGCAATGGAGCAAATTTCTGGATAGATTACATGTCATGGTCAAACGTGGGTTAGAAAGCTATTTGAGCCCGCTGCCTCAGCCACAGACTGTTTATTCCTCACATGATGCTAATCGCAGTGATTGCGCCTGTCTCTGTTACGTCTGGCAAAGCAACTTGTAAGAAGTCAGCTCTGGCCAGGACAGCCAGTCAAACACACATGGTTTAAAAAAAAAAAAAATCCATTTAGCTCGATACCTTCTCCAGGTTTTTTATTAAGGTTCTAAAATTGTTGGAAATAAGAAGAAAATCTCAATATCTGGGTATCTTTTGAGGTTTCCCAGCTTTCGTTTGATATTTGGAAAAATTAAAGCTGATGATTGTTTTTGTATTATTTGAACACATTTTTCTTTTCTATTTTCTTCCCCCCTCGACATCACCTTTTGGACCAACCCTATTCCACAGAAAGATGGATTATCAAGGAGGCAAGGTTGATGGTCCTAGAAGACTTGGCACAATAAACATGACTCCTCCAAACACCACACAGGCTTTGGCCAGAGACGAAAGTGTAGGTTTTCAGGGCAGCTACTGGGCTCGGTGGAGCAGGAACCCTGTGCCTGACAAGTGTTCTAGTCTCAGGCTCTTGTGTCAGAGCAGTCTTTCCACACTTCTGTCTTGATAACAGCCCCATAGAAGGGACTGAGATGAAGTTTCCTTAGTTCTAAACCTATTATATAGCTATAAAAGCCAGGGCAAAACACCTCATTTCTGTGAAGTCATGCAATGAGTCGCTTGCCGGGGAGGGGTGGGGGGGGGGGAGCGTTTGGACAATGATCAGCATCGGCCACAAAGACCTAAATTGTTCTTCTGCGTGTTGTTGCTTCCTGGAGTTGCTTTCTGAAGATGCTCTTTCCTAAGTGGGGGGCGCCTTCCCTCAGAACCAAGCGCTTGATATTACTTATTTTGGAATATGATTTTGTAACCGAGTACATATTTTAGAAATTAGTAACAACCTAATGGAGTCAGAGTTGATCTTCACCCTTCAAGAGTGATTCTCATTTGACTGACAGCACTTGCATGCATGACCTTAACCTTAGAGATCAACGGAGTGTGGTGTTGCTTAGAGCACTTACAATATATAACATATCATCGACCCTATATGTTCTCATTCGTGTATCCTTAATTCCAGTACCATGATAGTTTTGTGTGTGTGTGTGTGTGTGTGTGTGTGTGTGTGTGTAATGAATGGCTAGAACATTTAAATCTTAATGCCTCCATCCATTTTACAGTCCCGTTCACTATTGCCACGGTGTGGACAGACTACTGTAGAACAGTTACCTCGTTTTCCCATTGATTTTCTATCTAGTATGATACTATGATTATATATTACTTGGTGTTTCTCTTTATTATCCCCCCGGATATTAACAGTGCTATTTTAAAGCATTTAATTCTACGGTGTGAACCTTAATCCCATTGTAAAGCACTTGCCTCTGTGTTACGTTGTCACAATTCACTCGCCCGTGTAAGTCTAGAGGATAGTTGCTTTTATTTAGGAAAATAACTATGTGCTGAGTACATCATAAGTTGGGAAAACGGGTCCTTTTCATTCATTGAGCAGACCATGCATATTTCCATAAGATGTAGTGCCATGTTGGCCAAGACTCTGTGGGAACAACTATCTATTGTAAAGTGATAAGAGAATAGCTGTGAACGTTTCGAACCAATAACATTCAGAAGTGGCACATTGTAACTCGGTTTGCAATATTTTTCCCAATATTTTCTTAAAGCTTCATGTATGGAAAGTGTCTTTGTTTTCACTCCATTTTGCATTTTGCCAAGAAAAAGTGACAAAACAGTACTTATCATCTTCCTTCAAAACATATGGCATGTGCCCACGGAATATTAAATGATCTTTTACAATGACAACAAATGTTGTGATATTTCATCTGAAACTCCCAGAATGTAAGGTTTCTTGAAGCAAGCAGGAAAAGCAAAAAGATGGTTCAGGGGGATTGGTTTGCTGGTAGAGATGGTGAGGCAAACATATGCTACTTCAAATCTGAAGGAGTACTGTGTATATATCCATGTATAAATGAGGGTGGTAGAAAATACATTATCTGGACTTAGAGATCTTAAGGAAGATTCTGAAGCTAGATCAGTGTCTTCTGGTTTAAAATAGGTAAGAGACTGGGTATACATAATCAGATTATCTTTTTTTCTAATATCTCTCACAGAAAAATTTTCCAGTGATCCCAGGTTACTGAGGAAGAGGGCGGGGTGTTCAGCTGGCTCAGTCACTTAAGCGTCCAACTCTTGGTTTCAGATCAGGTCATGATCTCAGGGTCTTGAGATAGAGCCCTGAGTTTGGCTCCGTGCTCAGTTCAGTCTGCTTGCGACACTCTCTCTCTCTGCCCCTCTGCACCACACCCCTCCTCTTTCTCTCTCTCAAATAAATAAATAAATCTAAAAAAAAAAAAGAGAACTTCTCACCCTTTCTCTTTCTCTCACAAACTTCTCTCCAAGAATTGTAGAGTCCTTTATTTGATCCGTGAACTTGTGAGAGGACCTGGGTATGTAGGGCTTGGGCTTTGCTTCCTGTCTTTCAAATTCACCTGTCCCTGATGAGTATTTCTGTTCTTCTCTTGCCCCCATGAGATAAGCCCACCTTGTTCAGGTCCCAGCCTGCCTTCTAGAGACAGCTCCACAATTCCAGCCCTCTCTTTCCCTACCTTTGTGGCTTAGCAGTGTTTTCTGTTTAGTTTGGCCTGATAAAAATATCAACTTGGCAGACCCAAACTCTTTCTTCAGTGACTGGTCCTAAGGGCTAGACTGGGGTGGGGTGGAGGGACGTGAGGTATGATGTGGAACGACCTGATTTTAGCTATGAGTTAAGCTATATTCTCCCCCTACATTTTTCCCAATGACAAAACTGACATTTTGATCTCTGTCAGGGTCCATCTCTTAGCTGGCTTAGAACTCAGAGGAGAAATGAACATTACTATTTGCCATGCCTTGTTAGCCCGACATGTACCATAAGGATAAATAATGTTATGTGGTATCTGTATTGATACCGAGCTCCTTAAGAATAGCTGATCTTAATAACACATCCTTGAGAAGTTTTTTTTTTAACGCCACAACACTTCTTCTGTATTAATATTTAGATAGCAAAAAAAAAAAAAAACAAACCCAAATAACATTGTTTGTTTTAGAAAATTCTGGCTTTACATATACTTTAAAATTGTAATCTAATCTGCTCTCACTTCAGTATTCTTCCACTAAAATGTATCAATTGGGAGGTTTATAATGCTTAGGGAAAGATAGGAGAAAGAAAAAATTTAATGTTACATTAATAATAGCATTCTCAGTTAACATGTTCATAGTAATTTAATTAATTTCCATGGAAATTACCATTCCACAGAGAAATCAGTCATTGGTGCTACCGACATGGCTACCACTTCTGAATGCTTTTGGGCCTCCGGGGTTAGTAGACTCAATATTTCCATTGCTAAGCACATTATTTCAAAAGAAAAAGACATTCTTTTGTTCACCAAATGTGGAGAGAGAAATTACCATGTGCTAGGTATTATTCTAGGTTCTGGGTTTACATCAGTAAAAATGTAGACCAAAATCTAGGGATTTTCATCCTTAAGGAAACTCACTTTTTAGTGGTAGGGAAGAGTTTGGGTAATAGAGGTAGGGTAGTAGAAAATAAACACAATAAATAAGAATTTATTGTATCTGGGCAAGTGATAAATATTAGAGAAAATAAACGTAGTAGATTAAGGATGATTGGGACCTGTAGTGAGGAGCTGTAGTTTAGATGGATTAGTCAAGGTATCACCTTCATTGAGGTGGTGATAACTGAGCAAAGAATTAAAGAGGTGAGGAAGCAAGTCTTTTTCATCAGGGAGGAAGAGCATGCCACATTGCAAAGGTCGGGGAGGAGGGGTTGTGTGCATGGAGAGGAGGGAAGAATGAAGACAGGGGAGAAGGAAGAGAGGATGAGGGAATGTGACTAGAAAGAGGTTGGGTAGTGAGTTGTCCTGCCTTGCAGGCATTGTGAGAACTTTGACTTTTTCTCTGGGAGAAACAAAGTCATTGGAGGATCTGACAGAGGAGTAAGCTATGACTTAATGTTTCACAGGATCTTTCAGGCTGCAGTGCTGAGAATAGGCTTTTGGGAGACAAGAGTCCAAGAAAGGGTAAGAGTTAGGAGGCTCTGGCTATTACCAAGGTGAGAAACAATGATGACTGGATGAGATGACACCAGTGAATGTGGGGCAGTGGTTGAATTCTTGGTGTATGCAGAAGGTTGAGTCAAAAGGGTCCACAGATGAATTGGATTTCAAATGTGAGAGAAAGGGATGAGTCAAGCATGGCTCCAGGGTTCTGGCCTGACTAGATAGATTTTCCATTTGCTGCGATGGGAAAAGTGATTGGCAAAACAGTTTGGGAAGGGGCAATATCAGAAATTCAGTTTTAGCCATTTTAAATTTGGAATATTCCCAGAAATCTAAGTAAAGATGTCGATTACACTGTATGATATGTAAGTCCAGAGATCAGGAGAGAAGTCTAGGTTGGAGGTATAAATTTGGAAGTTGTCAACATAGAGATTCTATTTAAGGTCTGACTGGATTCTTTGGTAGAGCACTCTCCATGCCCATAAAAAATGACACTTTCCAAAGTCCTGTGAAAGTTGAGCTTTTCTTCTTGGCCAATTTTGAGACTTCATAAAGGCTTCATAAAGCTTTCTAAAAGGGAGCTATTGAATGATGAACATTTTCTGCTGAAAAGTGACTTTAAAAAAAAAATGCCCTTTGATAGCGTAGGCACCTTCCCACCACAATTACAATGAAAAGGAATCATAGAATCCAGTGTTAATTTAGAGAATTCAGAAAGCCAAGCAGGCACCAGCTTCCATCACCGGAAGTTCTCTTAAATTTCTTGCAACTTTTTCATACTTCCGTGACTTTGTTGCTTGGGACCGTGCGCTGGACTGGCTTGCAGCCAAGAACGGAGTTCTCACAGATTCAGAGGTCAGAGGAGAAACGGGTCTTCTGGTAAATAGTCAAAACTACCACAGTTTTATAATGCATTTATTCATTTGTGCAGAAGGAGTGCTGAAGTGCTATACTACAGGCTTGAAAGAGTTAGTTCTTTTCTCCAAAGAACCTAATGCAATCCTCAAGAATTTCCACATTGGGAGACTCTGGCTCAAAATAACAATCTACACAAGACTTTCTGAGTCAGAAAACTATTTAAAGAAGAGAGTGCTAAACAGTAATTCCAATAAATACTGGTAACTCTTTTGCATTTGAGCATACCACAATAGAAAGAGTGAAATAACTATCTTTAGAGCACACAACGAGATGGGAGCAGAGAAGGGCAAAGCCGCCATTTCTGCCTTTCAGCTGTGTGTCAGGCCCTCAGTGACATGCCTTGAATGTCGACAACCGAATGACAGTGGTTCTAACACTGTCAAGCCGACTTCCCCCGTGATTTACCTTGTTGGCACAGAGTCATATAATATTATTACTCCTGGGAGAATGGCCACCATTGGGAGCCTTAGAAATACTGCTTGAGTTTTCAGTGTCCATCAAAAGGGAATGCCAATTTTTTAAAATGCATAGAACAAGACTTTTGCCAAGCTTAAACTTAACATAATTTTTCTTGGAGAAATTGTCCTTAAAACAGTCATGAAAATAAGTCATGAAAATATTTCCTGTTATAGTGACTGCCCTCTCTCTCTGAGATTTGAAAATGCCAAACAGGAAGATGAATATAAAACTTGAGCGCCAGCACCTGGCCTGGGTCAAGGGCCGAAGGCCGACGGCTTCAGAAGTGAGGAGCAGATCCACTCACTGTGAAAACGGAGAGAGAAACCTGGTTCACGATTTTAGCAGTGCCCTGGCTTCCCCTCGCACTGCAAACTGAAATCCATTTCTCTTCCCCTGTTCTGTTGGGCACCTCCTCTCTAGGGGGGTTTGATCCGAGGTTGCAGGGAGAACCTAGGTCACGGGAGATGGGAACCAAGAGAGGACTGGGCACAAATCCTGGCAACAGATTGCCCCCTTCCCACTCAGTTTTTAGCCATGCACACGTGTACTATTTGAGTACATATCACTGGTGAGCTGGGGATCTGTTCCTTCAGAGAGCACAATCTGGGACCAACTTTCCTCATTTACATAGAGTAGAGTAGAGGGAATACTAATTAAATCTGTATATCTGCTGCATACCCATCTATCTTAATAGTCTCTGCTTTCACCAGATAGGGCGGTGGAGGGAGGGGGTTGCTGCTGAGTCAGGAGACTTTCTGAGGTTCCTTCTGCCCAGCTCACAAAACTGGCTTTAAGGGGTCTGAGGCAGTGATTTCAGGTGACTTCCTTTATCATTATTTAAAATGGCTTGATCTGGAGGGGGGCTCTTTTGTGCTTTGGGTCCCGTGTTAAAGTTGAAACTTTCTAACGTCGATAGAATTATGTTTTCCAAACCAACATCCTACGGAGGAGTTGTAGCAGAACAGAAGACATCAGCTTTATAGTCCCGTTTCTCGAACGCTGTAACATTGCCTGGTTGTATTTGATTAAATTTGCCTTAATGGGCCGCACAGGTGCCCCTCAGGTTCTCTCGGGTCACGTTAGAAATAGAACAGCCTTTGGAAACTGTCGCCAAGTGAATAAAGGCTTGATTTGATATCCGAAAACCACTCATTTGCTCTTTCCAGACCTCACATAAGTTTGTTAAATCGGGAAAGCTCAGCAGGTGGTGTGTCTGAAATCTTTTTTTTTTTTTTCCTTTTCTTTTTCTTTTGCACTTGATTCTTGCCGCTCTTGCCAAGACGTGATGCTTTGAAACTGACACAAAGACAACCGAGGCTGCTTGGTCAAATTTCCAGTCTCAAAAACAGAGGGCTGCTTCTCTTCAAGAGGGAAACGCTAGCCCTCGTGAGGCGGTAATTACTTTCTAAGTAGTCCGGCCTGGTCTCCGTGGAGGAGATTTTAGTTAAATGGCCCCGAAGTCTAAGCCTCCAGCTACTGAAGTACTCTTACCTACTTGTAGTACAAATGGGATCCTTCCTGAAGGAAAAGGTGAAGTATTCTTCGAATTACAGCTAGAATACACATTATTTGCACTCACCTCTCTGTAGAAAAAGAATCCACACTGCCCTTCCCATAGCGAGCACTCTCACTCGCATTCCTGTCTACAGCTTCTTCCCTCTGGAGAGCCTGGCCCAGGGTCACCTTCATTGCAAATCAGCCAAGGATGGTTCTGTCTCACAACTAGCTATTGGCTGGCTGAGGGCTCCCACACTCCAAGTTTGGGCTGTGAATTCTTGTGGGTCTCCACACTTCCCAGCTGGGCCCTTTGCTTTCTGCTCACTCTCTTTGACTGTATTCGTCAGTTTCCTCTTCCCCAGGCTGTCCCCAGTCTATGCCATCCATGACTCTTAGCACAGTCCATGACCTGCCTCCATGCTTTGGTCCGTGTTTTATGCAACATTCAAATGAAAATGAAAACCAACCATTTTTAAGGAAACTTCAAGACTCTAGTGAAGGCTCTTCTGACTTACTGAATTCTGTCTCACTGGCACAGTCTTCACATCTGAGGTCCGTTTTTGCAGCCAAGAACTCTGTCTCTTGCTCTCCACCTGAATCCCTGAGGGCACCATCAGAACATTTCTCCAACTGCCGCTCTGGGAGGCCGGGCGGGGCGTGATGCCGGTGACTTTCCCTCTTGTCCTTTCTCCAGGACACTGGACAGTGCCTGGCAATACAATCTTCTTGACTTGATGAAAACGTAGAAGATGCTTCTTGGTGCCTTAGGTATTTAATCAGAGGATCCAGGCAGAGGCTTTGGAGGAGGAGATGGGACCAAGACAGAGGCTCTTCAGCCAGACTGCATCTGAGCACTGTCCGGGAGAGAAGTGGTTTGCAACCTCCTTCTACTCTTTCCCCAGTCTGCTCTCCCCCAGGTCTGTTCTGTCGCTAAACACACTGCGGTGGATTGTCGCTGGGACTGGAGTCAGGGACTAGAAAGGAGGAGGGAGGAAGGCAGGGAAATCTGGACAGGAGAAAGGGATAGGCTTTTCTGAGGCAGCCACTCAGGAGGTATGGAAGGTGGATTTGCGTCCCTGGTGAACTACTTGCTGGGAGAGTGCTCTCAGATGGGAGGCCCTAATTCTACCCCATGCGAGCCACCCTGTTCCCTCTGCTGGGGGCCTCCCCTAGCTCCTTCCTCACAAAGCTCTTCTGTGTGTGAGATTATCCCCACCTTTCTGGTCCTGTATTCCCTTCAAAGAACCGTAATTACCCTAATCGAGGATAGCTCTGGGATATACACAACCTTTGACAACTGTCTCTTTTGGGGAAATTTCAGTGTTCTCCAAGCATTAGCCTTCTTAGGCTTTCTGAGCCTGGGAACTTTCCTAATCCAATGCAAGCCAATGGGTGGTCCTTAACAGCCCCTCCCATTAGGTCTTGCTGGGTTTCAGCAAATCTCATGGGTGGGGCTAGAAGAAAGGACAGGGCATTTTTGAGGACTACCTCCTCTAGCTTGAACTTTTCACAGGGAAGAGAAAGAGCTCATTGATTACTAAAGCTTGAAGTCACTTGGGCCTTTTTTTTTTTTTTAAATTCATTCAGTGGATGTATTTACTTAAAAAAAGAAAGAAAAAAACAACTACTACATGATTCGGCATTGCAAGTACTCATTTCGTGTTTATAATTGTTAAATTAAAAAAAATTGAATGAACCTTTCAAAGTGAGTAATTTTTTATTTGAATTCTACATCCTTATGTATTATGTAACAATTAGTAATGATGTGATGGATAATTTTCTTTGGAACAGTTCCTGATTCCATTACTCAACTACTCGATCGACCAGTAATTATGAATCATATCTTTAATTAGCTGCTGCTCTTCAGAAACATATGAAAGCCAAGGGCATAAAGTAATTGGCATAAAAGTTTTCCTAATTAATTTATCTGTCCGTGTAAGTAACCAGGGCTAGAGTCTGGGGATCATTTATAACTCCGGGAAGGCCAGCCCTAAAACTCACTGTCGAAGGAGATTTATATTTGTGAATTATAAAAAGACAACAAGCCACAAAATTGCATTATCCCCCGACTCTAACAATACAGCCCATAATGTGCCGTTCTGAGATGAGCAAAAAGTTCCTATTGATCCAATTCATTTTCATCATATCCTCCAGTGAATCTTTCAAATCTCTCTTGCCTTTTCCTCATTCAACATTGTAACAGTAATCAAGCACATTAAGCAATTCATTAAACAACAGCCCCGCTGACCACAGGGAGCACTGCAGCTCACATTCATTAGGCAGCCAATAACTTTATTTAAGTAGCAAAGGGCTCCCGAGTAAAAACCCGCTCCTTTGTTTCTCCGCATGGAAACGCACATTTCCGCAAGGAGCAAGGCCCATGCCCTCTACCCACAAGGTGCTTTCAAATGAGGATCTGTCTCCGCAGAAAGCAAAATTAGGGTAGGGTTGAGGTGTCCTGATTATGTTCTCTCCTTGCCAAAGAGGCAGTCCAAGACTTAGCTCACTGCCGAGCGTGGCTATGGGAGATTTATGTCTAGTCTGGAAACAGAATGTTCAAATATTGATATTTGGGTGCCAGATTTTCAGATCTGACTTTAAAAATGCTAAATGACGGTTGTGTGGCTTCAGAGAACCCTGGCTGGCTTTGTGTGGTAATAAAAGTGATGGATGCATTTTCTCTCTTGACAACAGAAAGAGAGCTGAAATAACAAAAGCAAGTAGCACAAATTGTTTTTTCAAAACGTAATTAGAGCCATCCTGGAAAAGCCCTCCACATCCTTCTGAGGTGTTGGGGGGGGGGGCGTCCCGGGAAGGGAGAAGAGGAGGCAGAAACTGGACAAGTGGAGCTGAGACGATCCTCTGTAGGGAAAGGGCATCTTGCCAGCGCCCCCTCGGGGGTTTGGGCTTCTTGCACGGCTGTCCTTGAGCACTTTTCATTATCTGGAGAACTTTTTCTTTATGGAACAACTTGAAATGTTGTTATATAGGTTAAGTCGTCATAAATAACACCATCTGTGGTTAGAAGAAACTATTTTCAGAAAGGATTATTTTTTTTTCCTTGAGGGGACCAAAGGAAATCCCTTTTCACAAGGTATTATTTTATTGCCTGAAAAGTCTCCGGGGGAAACATGTAAGAGAGTTGTGTTTCTAAGACTTTCCTCCTGCCTCTAAAGAGTGGGCTATGTGTCAGGATTAACCTTCGTTGGATAAGTTTTCCTCTTAATTCATGAAATGTGCTTTTTTCTTCTAAACCTTTTGTCTCGTGGGTAAGGTGCTGGCATCATTCTTATAGCCTGTATCTATTGATTAAGCTACTGACATTGTGCCATCAGTAAATAAAATAAAATTGTCCTGGTTTTCGACTCTACTCTGCGGCACAGCTAATAAAAGCAGGCTGCAGAGCAGCCTGACGTCTGAGACCTTCTCCCCCAATGCCATAGTGGAGATCTGGGTTCAGAATGGGGTTCATCCCCATACCTGGGTCATCTCTGAGATCATTCTCTGAGCTTCTGAGAATGGGGATTATCGGCGAGGCGGGAAGCAGAGCAACACCCTGGGTTAGAGCGAAGGGAGGACTCAGACTCTGGGGAGCTGGGTGAGAGCAAATCACCAGAATGATGCTTCCCATACGCAGTAAGGACCTAAAATGGTCACCTTTTGAGAAAGTGCTTTAAAAGAAATTTAACAAATGCAGATTTTACTTCCTCGTGGACTTACAACAAAGTCAATTTTGTATCCTGAAAACATTGACTTCAAATACTTTTCAAAACCTTGTAATCGGACCTTTTGGTCATAACAATCATATACAGGATTTTAGGTTTCAAAGTGAAAAAATTGTTGTGTGTCCTTAGTGGGACTGCCAGGCCTGTGACGTTCAGGCGATGGCTGAGAGCAAAGGAGAAGAAAAAAATAATTGTAGTGCATCAAAGACAGTATTGCTGAGGACATAGAAATTAGAGTGAAATGTGGCTCTGCCCTGAGATTTAAATCCCCCTTAACCATGAATTGTTGCGGTTGAATTCATCTTTAACGCCAATATGCTGAATATGGTCATATTCTCTCTCTGGGTGATTCCATGGTGTTATGTTACTTTCTTGTCCTAATATTTAGAAATATTGCAGATCACCACTCAGGAGTTCTACTTAATAAAAATGTATATAGGGTGAGTCAAAATTCTCTTAAAAGAATTACTTTTAAAAACTTATCTTAGGTGACATTTGGCCTTCATACCGCTTAATAATGGGAAAGACTAACATTGTTGGAATGTGTAATAAGCATTCTTCGTTCTAAGCACTGTTGGAATGTGTAATAAGCATTCTACCTTCTAGGCACTGTGATAACAGCTTTGTGTGCATATCTCATTTAATCCTCTCAATAACACAATGAAGCAAGTACTCCTATTTTTCCTGTTTTAAAGTTGATGAATCTAAGGGTTAGAGAATTTGTATGATTTAGCCAAGACTGGAGCTGGCTAATTTCAGCCTCAGAGGGCCCGTTGCGCTTGTCTTTTCTCAGCTCCTATGTTCAGTGACTTCATCATGGTGCTCATTTGAAATTGAACAAGGTGGGATCATTTACTCCAGGGAAATGGCAAATACTATAGATGAGGGTCTCTCATACCCCAAAACCACTTATAAACAGACCACTTCCAAGATCATGCAGTAAGTAATAGTAAATAACAGGGCCAGAATTTGAGACCAAGTTTGTCTGATTTTAGAGCCCATATTTTTTAGTGATATATTAAATCACCTCACTAAATTATAAATCAGTTAATGACATTTACTGGGCACTTTTTCCCCCCTACAAAGTACTGTATTCGATACTTTGTAGTTAATATCGATTTTTTTTCTAAGTTGGGGAGACCAAACCCCAAATTGGGAACACATTTAAGGACATTCAGTTGGCTCTATGCTCACATAGTCTGGATGGGTCAGCTGAGAAGGGAGACTGATAATCTCTTTAATAACCCTCAATTCCTTAATCATAGGTCCACAGAGGCACAAATGAGAAGGTTATTTTTCCAGAACTCTCCACCCAGATGTTGACAGGGTAGGAAAATTATAAAGGGCTGGGTTGCTAGATATATTGCAATGGGAAATAATAAAATCAAAGTAGGGTAACAGACAGATTGGGCATTTCCTAGGATCAGTGTCCAGTCACTAGAGGGGTAATGAAAAGGATAAGACCTTATTTTGTTCGTATTATAGCTATCACAGTATGTTTAAATAATTTCAGATGAACAGATATAATGCCTGCAATTTGTTTCAAAATAATCTGAGGGGGAAGTTGGGGATAGATGGAAGGGCGGATGAAGGAAGACTAGCCACAAATCCATAATTTGTAAAGCTGGGTAATGGGTACTTGTGAGTTCATTTTACTATTCCCTCTTTTCGAATTGTTTGAAATGTTCTACAATAAAAAGTAAAGCAAAGAAATAAATTATTGGACCACAAAGATGCAATTTCATGCTGTAAGACCAAAGTACAAACTACACCAAACTTATGTCAGGGCACATCTAAATTTATAGATATTAAAATAGAGAAACGAATCTTAATGGGAAACTAAATAGACAATGGTCAATCTTGAGTGACCCTGTTCTGTAGCTAAGGAGACTGACTAAAACAGTAATGAGGGACCAAAATGGGTGACTGTGAAATAGTTGTTAAATAGTTACTTACGTCCAGTAGAAGAACTTCAAATATCAACTATTCTAATAGACATCCCCCCCGGCTTTTTTTTTGTTCTAAGTTATCTGTCAGGACTGTTACAATTACTCCTTTCCTCACTTGAATTTTCAAGTTCAGCTTCCTTACTAAAACAGGAACAATGTCTTAGATGCACTAATACAATTGTTGGGGAGGGAAAATGTTTTCCTTTACCCTTCTAGATTCTTTGGTTGGTAAATTGATATAAAACAGATTAACAGGAGAAAAACAAGTTTAATTATGTACTCACAGGAGCCCCATTAGGATATGAGACCCAAGGACAAATCAGGCAATTGAGGCTTCTATGCCTTCTTGAGCTAAGGAATGGGGTAGGGACCTCGGCTTCAAAGAGGAGTGGGGTAATTCACAGGACTTTAAGGAAAGCAGATGTTTGATAATTAGATGCGTGCCCTACCATACAGAGAGGTCGTTCAAATAAAAATTTTCTCTGGTAATATCTATTTTTCTGGGTCCTGTCCCCTATCTAAATTCTCTTAAGAACTTAAGGAAAAGGTGAAAGTTTTCGTGAATCTTCTGGGTTTTGATTGCCTTCAGTTCAAAATAATCCAAATGCCAAAGTGTCATATTTTGGGCTGACATACTTCTGCCCTCCCTTACAACTTTTTCTAAACATCGAGCATTTATACAGCATCTTCTGTAGCTTTCTAAAGAAGATCACTGCCTGAACATATGATTGACTATTTTTTTGTCATCCAAGTACAGACGTTTTAAAATAGTGAAATTGTAGTGGTATTTACCAGTCACTACATTTAATGATAAAACTTCAATGTCAACTTTTAAAGTAAACTCTTACATAAGTTTGAAATCTTTCCCCCTAATCATTACTGTTTTCATTATTGAGGAATCCTTCCTTTCCTCTTATATCCAGTCCTTGATAGAATTTTTCTTTTAAATTCAAAAATCTCATCTTACCTTGGAGATAAAATGGTTCTCAGTCTCTGACAGCACTGTATTTGTGGTGAGTTAGGGGTTAAGGGCCCAGACGCTTTTCTCTCCACCTTGGCACTGACTTGTCTTGGTTTCAGCCACATACAAGTACCCCACTTAGACGGATAAAATTTGTCTTAAAAAGGTCTTAATTTCCAGCCCCACACCACCAGTCAGCTGAAGAACTTGACGTTCTTTCTCCAGGTCCTTTGCTTTTCTCCATGACGCAAGACAGTATCCTTCCCGTTCAGAGTATGGGACTGACAAGGATGTTGCCGCCACTTCAAAGAAGTATTTTCCGACTTCTTTTTCTTGTTTATGAAGACATTCAGTCCAACTTCTCTCACTCATACACCCTTAGAGAAAGGAAAAAGTCATTTGTCTTAGATTGGCAGACATCGTTTTCACTAAGAGTCACTGCTTATTTACTGCTTTCTTTGAATCAGGCACTCTGCTAGGTGTTTTAAGTACATTAATGTTTTAAAAAACACAAGAATGTTCAGGGTCCAGTTATTACGTCCCTTTATAATATAAAGACCTGGGGATTAGAGAGACAGAGATGAAATCAGTTGTCCAATCAAGAGTACAGAAGTTGTAAATATTGGAGGCAGAATTTAAACTCAGTTTCCCCTGACTAGCATGGGCTAGTTCCTGTTGTCACATGGATTGTCTAATTACAGGTTTTCAGTTGGTTCTTTTTAGCAACAGTTTTCAGTTCTGCCCTTGCTCAGTCAACATGAATTATATCCAAATAGCAGAGTTTATCTAACATGAGTCAGAAAAAAATGCTTTCTTCACAGGCAGGGATCATTATTTTATTTTTTATTTTTATTTTTTAAAGATTTTATTTATTTATTTGGCAGACAGAGATCACAAGTAGGCAGAGAGACGGGCAGAGAGAGAGAGGAGGAAGTAGGCTCCCTGCTAAGCAGAAAGCCTGATGCGGGGTTTGATCCCAGGACCCTGAGATCACGACCTGAGCCCAAGGCAGAGGCTTTAACCCACTGAGCCACCCAGGCACCCCAGGATCATTATTTTATAGTAGTCTTCAAATAGCCACTTTCTCTCACCATAGCACCCAGTTAATTATCAGCATGGTACTTTAATATCTGTGAGCAGTGGTGTTTCAGCCAAAGTATTAAAATAAGAAGCATCTTCTTATTGCTTACAGCACCATTGCTTGTCTTTAAAACATTTATGGGGGCATGGACAGCATATCACACTCTTCCTCCCTCCAGTGTTAAGTCCAGGAGATTAGCTTTCATTTTTTATTTCTGCTTTTATATTAAAAGAAGTATTTAAAAACTAAGTGAATTTCACTAGAGAACAGGAATTGTTAGACGAACATGAAAGACACACGAAAGCCCTCATTTTCCTTACCTAGATGGTGAGATTGTCAGCATGAAGAATAAGAACGGGAGGGGCGATGTGTGAAGTATGAACAAAACAGACAATGGGTATTTTTACTAGGCTATGGCCGAGAGAGCAGGGAGAGCAATCTACCTGGTGTGAGAGCTTTGGACACGAAACTGAGCAAGTTAGATGGCTTCAAGTAGAATCAAGTAGTCAAAGAAAAAGTTTTAAACCTGAAGCTTGTCAAAGATAGTGAATTTTTATGGTCATTTACGACTGTTTTGGGGTAAAAGAATTAAAGTGGAGAAGTCACTAGGAATAGAGATAGAGTAATAGAAATCCAACTATGGGAAACCCTCATTTGAAAGTCAGGTTTTAGTAGACAGTATAACTCTCAGAGATACTTACAGAGGAGTTGGGGGACCACATGGCTGTTGGTGAAAGAGAGACATATATATGTTATCATCGAGTATTATGGGGATGATGATTCTAAGACTGAGTGGAAAGAAAGACATAGGAGAATTAAGAGAAAGACCAGAATTCAGTCTATGTGTTCCTAAGTTGGACAGGTTAAGAATTCCAGCCTTTA
The DNA here is from genome assembly GCF_922984935.1 of Meles meles. Taxonomy (NCBI): domain Eukaryota; kingdom Metazoa; phylum Chordata; class Mammalia; order Carnivora; family Mustelidae; genus Meles; species Meles meles. The sequence goes on from NC_060070.1 coordinate 33,282,488, forward strand.
TATGGAAGACATGAGAAGATATAACATTGAACAGCTAGGCAAAGGTGAATATTGAAAGGTAAATCTAGAAGACAGATGTGCAAGTCTTCAAAAATAAAGCCTCTCAGATCAGTTTATAGCTTGCTTTGAGTTAAGATGGACTTTCTGTCCGCAATGTCTCACAAGTGGCTGATAAGCCAACATTTTTGTCGCATTCTAGAGAACATAAAATGCTTTGTGTTCCTTCTTTCAATGAGATTTGGGATTAAAGACCAATCAAACTGTCCGAGTAGAACAACTATGGTGATTTTTTATTAGTGATAGTGAGAAAATATGATAAAAAACATCTGGAATAAAACACATTCTACTGATTAGATATATTCCCCTGGCTGCCATATGCACAGAAAGACATGAATTACATGTGTATATAAAGCTGTGAATATATCTTGGCATATCTCCTGGAAGAGATGCCAAGTTTTATGTATCTATCTATACATACAAACATATAGATACACATAGATACATACTGCGCACAGAGTTGTGTTATATGGCGCTGAGACGTTTGTTTAGTCCATTAGACATCAAAAAAAGTTATTGAATAAGTAAAATCAGAAGACAGTGCCAATTGAACCTTATGTGTGTGTCTGCCATACTGGATGTGCAGACCTGCCTCAAGGCAGGAAGATAGACTTCTGCTTCGTACCAAGCTGTGTACCCTGTGACACGAGATAAACATTTGTTAACTGACTGTCTAGATGACTTCTCACCGTTCCTTCTAGCCCAGCTGATATACAGCCGGGGTGCATTTCAATGTTAGAGAATGCCCAAGTAGAGAATAGAGAAGAGCTAATATATCCAAGTTGGTGCTCAAGACATAAGGGAGCAAAACTGTTACACACTACCCTCTCCTTCAAATTTCTGATACCGAATGAGGTAAGACCCAGGCCCTTTCCAGTTCGATTATTGGAAGCACCGGACGGACTCTGTCGTAAAATGATGGTCCCTGTAACTCAGCCTTGTGGCTGAGGAATTGAGAATAGTATTAGCACGTGTAAGTACACAGATTCTGTTTATCTAATGATCCTAAGAGCCAAGTTTGAGGCAAAGGCAAACAGTACTCAAAACAATCAAGAGAAGATAGGAATTCAGCCTTATGTGTTCTTTCAAAATGAAAAAAGACTTTTTGTTGAGATCCAAAAGAATATTTTTTCCTTCTCTCTCATTTTTGGGGCTCTTTATTGATTCTCAGATTATTCAGGGATGTCTAATATTTTCCACATCCAGACTTTTTATTTCCTTTCACTACCATATTTCCCCATTTTTAATTAGTCCATTGATTTTTAAGAGCTGCAATGTCTTATAGGAAAACTTTGAATAACATCCTCTTCGGAAGCAATTCTTTTTTGTGTGTCATTTATGTTTTACATTTCCAATGTATTTTAGTTCTAAAATAATTTATATAAGGTACCACTAAAAATAACAGCATCTGGATTTCTGTTTGCTTATTTCATCTTCAGTGATGATTCCTCCCAACCAAAGTTGTATGTTTCTCTTCCAGATACCTTAGGTAAATTTTGCTGTTGAGGAAATATTTATCTGTAAATATTATTATTGGAGTATAGGTAAAGACTTTCTGTTTATCAATTTAACTCATCCTAATCCACTACTGATCACTCTTAGAATATGATCAGGTAATTACAGATATTCCAACAATAATCATGAATCGATAAAGCTTCAATAACTATGTTTCTGGATATGTGATTTTTATTTTTATTTTTATTTATTTATTTATTTTTTAAAAAGATTTTATTTATTTATTTAACAGAGAGAGAGAGATCACAAGTAGGCAGAGGCAGGCAGGGGTGGGGGGGGAAGCAGGCTCCCTGTCAAGCAGAGAGCCCGATGCGGGGCTCGATCCCAGGATCCTGGGATCATGATCTGAGTCAAAGGCAGAGGACTTAACCCGCTGAGCCACCCAGGTGCCCCATGATTTTTATTTTTTTTAAAGCGGGAATATATGCTTATAGACGGCTAATATATTTGTAGTGTTCATGACACACACAACGACACACACACATACATAATTGTTTTAAAATTGATATCATATATAAAAATTAATTTAAAATATTGAACTAATCATATTCAGTAGAGATTAGGTAACAAAATCCAATAAAATATTATAAAAAGTTTCTTTGTAGATGCTTTAAAAAACTTTGATACACTCCAGAATTCACTGAAAAGAAATAAAATAAAATAAAATGAAAAAAAAAAAAAAAAGCTTTGATATGTCTTTTATTTTATGTCCTTCAGATACATTTCTAGTTTTTTTTTTGGTTACTTCTTCTGTCCTGGACATCAATGGACTCTTGGCCCTTTAGGAAAGACCAAAACTTAAGAGTCTGAAATGATGATTATATAGAGATTTTCTATTTAAGAAGTGTGCTGCAGGCCAGGATCCCTAAGTCTTACTCCATTACTATGTATAGTTTAAATATATATATATTTTTTACCACTTATCTGCCTGTAAATGTTTGAAGACTAATTTCTTTATATGGGTATATGGTTTATAAAGTGGTTAGAGTTCTAAGAAAGACACAGTACAGATGATTAGTCTGGATTTATTTTACCAAAATCTATTGGGCTGGCTATTGTTACTTTATTAGAGAGAAAAAGTAAGGACCAGAAGTTGAGGGAGGCAGATATTTTATTCTCAGAGCTGAAAGTTAGATTGAAGTTCATGGAATCCAATCACGTGACCAAGAGAGGGACCTGGGGTCCGACTTTTCAACTTGTCAGAATCTCCATTCCAAAAATCAGGACACGCATTTATTTTAATTGTTTAAAGCTAAGTTGGGGAAACAACCATCTGAAGAGATTTGCTTATACTTATCTGAATGCAAAATTGCTTTCAATTGCAAAATTGAACTTTTTCATGTCTTTATTTCAAAATCATGACAAATTAAGCTCTCTTGGACACCTAATTTCTGAGCTGCTTGAAGTTTGAATTCTACTCTCCTAAGCTGAGGGGGAAATCAGCTTGGGCTCTGGGACTTTTTCATTTATCAGGGACACATAAACAGGTTTTAAGCATAAAAGGCACAAGAAAGCCTGATGAAATTGGCCCACATAGAATTTATCATGTCTTTATAGGAAAATGTTTAGGAAGAGATTTTTTTTACCTGTTCATGGGCACATTCTGTGCATTTTTGAGTTATGCTTGGTTGAAACTTACATAGAGAGATTTTGATGGCGGCTACAAAATTAGTTAGACAATCTGGTCGTAGTGTATACAGCAAAAAATCCTCAATAATTAATTAAATTAATTTAATTAAATTAATTAAATTAAATTAATTAAATTTTAGTCCTTCTTTTAAAATGATAGTTTAGGCCATTAGATAAATAGTAATCTTTTTACATATTGACCAGTAGAGAAAGAAAATAATGCTTTATAAATAATACCAGAGGAAAAAGATCATAAAAAATGTTCACATATTGATATTATAATTCAGTGAACTTCTCTGGATTTAAAACCCTTCTTCCCTATTATTCTGCTAGTGTGGTAGATTCATAAGGAATGCATGTTTCTTTATACAAGGTTTTGTTGCTTCCAGCCAGTTGTAGGTAAACCCTCCCCCCCGTTCTTTTTTTCCAAACTTTATACATACTCTAGTTCCTACATCAAAGCACCATTGACTGAAACTATATAAAATCCTTGGCCTCCAACCAGAGAAGGCCTAAATGCAGGAAAGTAAGGATAAATTAAAGTGACAGGGTCTCAGCAGTGGAAATTAGTGCAACTCTTCTAATTGCATGTCTAGCCTGAATGATGGGATACTTAATTCTTACACATCCCAGACAATTGCTTTATACTAACATGAGCTCTGGGAAAAAGGCAGATTCCACAGACATATGGAGCAGTAGATGGAGTGGAAAAATAAATCAGAGACCTTAGCCACTCTGGGGAAAAAAAAAAAATGTTTTATCTACATTGTTAATAAAGGTGTTGCTACAGTTAAGCAATGTTGATATGAAGGTCCTGTCGGTCCGTTCTGTCCATAAAAGCTGAGCATTAAATAGGCCAGTGGTAGCTCCCCAACCTGCCTGTGTTAACTCTTGTGCAGCGAAACAGCAACAAAAGCACGGTGGGTAAAGCCACCGTTCCTGCAGAAAAAAGCAAGGACGCATGCCCAAATATGAATCCCAAGGGACAAATGGATCAGGAACAACAGCATCCTCTTCTCCCACTACTATAAGGATTGCTAATAAAAGCCTTCAAAACTAGCATGGGTTCTTATATCTATTTAACCTTTCACCCCAAGAAGCAAAGAGCATCTGGTTAAGTGGAGAGTAAAAACGCAGCAACTTTTCATTATCAGAGCTCACAGGCAGAGTGTGGGAAGCTGGAGCTGCCAAGCCTGGGTTAAATGCTTGTTGCCTTCACTGCCTGAGGCCATCTAGCGTGTTTAGAAATGATTAAGTACTGCAGCCTAGAAAGGACCTGTCCTGAGCGTTCATCTCTGACTTCCAGCAGAAAGGAGAGGCTGGCAATGACAGAGGCAGATGGATGAGTCTCATTAGTATGGCGAGGCAGCGAACCAGACTGCCTTCACAGAGCTGTCCAAAAAGAGGGAGCAAATTAAAATAGGATCTGGGAAAACCAATGAGCAAGTGTTTTAACTCTCTGCTACCTGGTTTCTTCAGCCGGGAGGTTATAGAGCTGGCTGGGCTTCCTTGGAAATGCTGCTGCACCATGAAATGAGAGGACGGCTTTGCAGACTCACACGGTTCCAGTCTGCCGTCTTTCTGCATCCTTTAGAAAATGACTCCTGAATTTCCTGCAGCGGAACAACACAACTGATTTTATTCTTAAGCGTGCGTTACTGCCACAGAGCAGAGCAGGGGGTGGAAGAGGCAGCGACTTCCTCGTCCAGAGAAGGTGGGAGGCCTGGCATCGCGCAGTGCGCTCGGCCAGTGTGGAGGGACTCAGGAAGGATTCGGGAGCCAGGGTCCGGGCGCTATGGCCGAAGCCCCTGCGGGAGAAGTGGCCGCTCTATCCCAGCGCATCACCTTCCCAGAGGAAGGAACGGTGGTGTTGAAGGCTGCCTGACCTGGTAGCTTCAGGGACAGAAAGTTAGCAAACGCACAGCCCAGGGAGATCTTCCACGGAGGGCGTGCCTTACAAGATGCTGGGATATTCTCCTTATGTGGCTCTTGCATCCGGGTGTTTTAGGGGACCCCGGGCCAAGTTACACTTATTGTGAGTTTTCTGAGTCTCACTGAGGGAGAAGCAATGGAAGAATCACAGGCTTGTGAGGAAAGCCTCTGGTTGCCCCTCTCTTTTCCGTTCGGTTCCTTGTTTACATCTTGGGCTTGGGATGGGGACATAGGGTATACTAATGCTATGCGGCACCCTTCGAGGGTTTGGAAAAAATTGGTAGAAATTATTTAATTGTTAACTGGTTCATCCAGCAAACATTTACTCTGTCCTTGGGGTGGTATGAGGCTGAGGAACCAGCTGATGAGTGAAATAAAGTAGATCCCCGGCTTCCTTCAAAGGTCTGAAACTAGTAGAAGACCGAGAAACAGAATAAACATGTGAGAGGTCTTCTAGGAGAGGCTGGATTGCCCCAGCAGCCGCGGGGAGGCTAAACACTAACGGGTACACAGAATCGGCCACCGAGGAGCTTATGGCTCAGGGCAGGAGTGGGACATGTGAACAATCAATTCTAGATCAAGTCCGCATGAAGTGAGTGGCAAGCAGGTGTACAAGAACCCTGTGGTGAGGAGCCTGGTGCCAGAGCAATTAATTCTGCCTGGGTGGAAAGCAAAAGGCTTCACAGGATAATTGGCATTGCTGTTCTGTTTTGCAGGGCACACTGAAGGTATATTATTTAAATAAGAGAAACATAAGTAAAGAAGGTTTTTGTTCAAAAAGAGACGATATATATATACCTTTCCAAATATATTTTTGCTTGGTCAAGTTTGTGTCAATGTCAGGCCTTACTTCATCCTGACTCCTTCCAGTTGATTGTGCGCCAGAAAAGGGGAAACTGTCTGAAACTCCACGAGAAATCATGAGAAAGGGATGCAGCCGAGGAGATGACATGGGATTGGTCGAACGTCTTTCTGATGTTGTTTGGATTGTGTGCTCCTCTCACTACAGCACAGAGCAGCTTAATTTGGAAAGAGCTGCTACGTTTCCTTCAAATAAATACCTTTAGTTTTTAGTTTTTTTTTTCTTTTTTAATTAAGAAAAGTAAGAAAATGAACAAAAAAATGATAAAAAAAATGACAATCAACCAAGATTGGTGGGATTTTATCCAGCCCTGGGTTAAAAAAAACAAAAAACAAAGACAAAAACTCTCTCGAAGTAAGAAACTTAAGATCACAGAATCTGAAAAATCCTCGGGTTGTGCCTTCTTTCCTGGGGGACTATCGTTTTTATAACTCTAAACTCAAAGTAGGTAGGTGTTCAGTTAGTGACTGAAAAAAGAAATTGCAGACGAATTCGCTCCAAATTTAGGAAAGTACAAGGTATCCACGGGCAGCAAGATTGTTTTTGGATAACAAGCATTATTCTGTAACTTACCCACCAAACCCAACTTCCTAGTTGTAAATTTCATAGCAGACAGTAACCTTTGCAGGGAGTTAGCACTTACATATCGGCAGGACTGAGCAATCACATGATATAAACAGAACAATCGAAGCTTGAAGCTGGTGCTTACTGACAAATAAGAATGCATCATAGGGGTGAGGACTCTGATAGCTCCCAGGAAAGAAAAAAATAATAAAAATATACATTACTGCTCATGTCACTACTGCTATTCAGATAGATTTTCTCTGTACACACATGTAACTCCTATTGACATCAGGGCCTGAGTAGCTGAGCCAACTGACTGTATTTTAGAGTTGTTCCTTATCCAACTCAATAGAAGCAGAAACCATTTCTCATATTTATCCTCATGTAAAATGTACATGGATAAATCATTTAACTAAATGTAAGGTGTCAGAAAATGGTTCATACAAAGAAAATAATATTATACAGTATAAACTCCCATTAAGTAGTAATGTGGCTGACATTGATTGAGGGAGATTAAGTCTAAGACTCTATTTCTCATGACATTTGTTCAAATAAATAAAGGTAACAGGAGGGAAAAGTTGATGCTTTTCTTCTCATTTGCATATAAATTTTACCTGTGTGATTTTTTTTTTTTAGCCACATTTATTCATGCTGCAGTATAACTGGATATATTACGCGGATCCTGGATAGCCGTGATAACTGTCAGTAAAGCAAGGTCATAATTGACCTTTATCATTGAAAAAAGGTTGGTTACCTAAAGATAAACTTTCATGTTGAATTTGGAATGTAAAGAGGAGGGTTGAGGCCATGGAAGGAGCACATCTGAATAGAAATCTATGAATATTTCATGTCTGTTAAGAGGTTGGAAACTTGGTCTGACATTATCCTGACCCCTGTCCTGAAATATTTTCAAAAGAATATTCTGATCGGCAGCAGACAACTTCAGCAGACATAGATTTTTCTTACTTAGTAAGGAAATTAAATTGTGGTATGGAAATTTCTGTTCTTAAAGCTGTTCTCCTCGTGAACTAACCTGTATGCTTATGTTCTAGCAGAATGTGGCTAACCGATTTACTCACTGAACAGCCTTACCAATGTGTCGTGTTCCTTCAGAATGGCATCTCCCAGCTGCCCCTACAGCTGCCATGTGGCCCCCGGTCCAGACAAATGACTCAGAAGAGGCACTTCTACTCCAAACTTCAGCACAGGGTATTAATAAATACTCAGTGACACTCATCTGGTTAATTGGATTGTGATGTTCTTCCTATCCCAAGGTATCTAAGTTCTGTCAACCTAGGCATTCATTAATAAAAGTGCTTTATTGAGAAATGAACAGGTATCAAATGTTATTCTAGGCACTTTGAATATTTCAATTAACAACATCAATAGGTAACATGAATAAAGTACTTGATAATCTGCCAGATATTCCACATTTCTTAAATGCATCCTTTTAGGTTCCAAGGTACCATCGTTATCCTCATTGTACAGAGAAGCAACAGGCACACAGAAACACAGACATTTCTCTAGGGTCACACAGTTAGTAGGTGATCGAACCTAGAGGTGCCAAATTTGTTATCTCTATAATCTGATGAAGAAGATAATCTTGGCAAGCAGTGAGGAACAGTAAAGAAAGGGATGTGGTAGAGATCACCTCTGTTGGGAAATCAGAGGAACAAGAAACAAGAAGGAGTAGCTTTTAGAAAAGAAACATAGGGAAGACAGAGAAGAAGCATTCTAGTGCGGAGAATGTGGTGATGAGTCATGGTGCTTGGTGCGAAGCAACTAAGAAATCAACAATTTGTTCACTTACTAGTTAGTACTACACAGCTGTTTGGCATGAACCCCCTATCTTCTGTGATTTGTTTTCTTTTTTTCCTGATTCATAGCACCCATAAGAGACTGTATGTGTCTGAGGTGATCTTGGCAGCTTAAATTAACCTCTTTCTGAGACCATATAAGACTGGACCCGGAACATTTACTTCAAGCTGAGCTTTCTCAGCCTCCTGGATGCTCCGGCGTGGCATCCAGCCAGGGTCTGAGAAGCTCTAGGAGGTGGAGGCAAAGTCACATGCTTCTCCGTGCATTGATTTCTGCGCACTGCACACCAGAAGCCTTGAAAGACAGGAAGAGATAAGGGGTGGGCTGGGGACCTGAGAGATGAGTTTGTTGGCATCCTATCCTAGGAATGGTTTGAACCAAATTAATAAACAGAGTGACCATGATATGTTTCTATCAGTCGCCTGGTGTGAGAGGTGGACATTTATACTCGGTGCATATTCTAGTCAAGGCTGCTTCTTTGAGGTTCAAGATCGAACCAAGAAATTCATCCAGTGAGAATTGCAGAGGCACAACATTGAAAGAAGCGATCCACTAGAGGATTAAGAAAGCCTTTGGTGTCTACGGCAGTGTAAAAATGCCTTCAGGGTTATAAGTGTAAAATTGGACTCTTTCAGGAAACCCATAAACCTGCTCCAGGCTGAAATTCTCCAGTTGGGCATAAAAAACAGCAGTTTGTGTATACTTCTGGTTATGAGCTAACAGGTGTCTGGAAATGAAGAAACAAGTCACATTTCTGTGATAGCGTGCCACTGAATTTCAGAGCCAATAAATTTTCTTTGAAAAAAAAAATTACTCTGTTCTATCACTATTGGTTTATAATAAATCAGAGCTTGACCTGCAAGTTAATAAAGAAAGCATGTTTACTAATTAGGCTATATTCTCATTGTCCCATGTTAATTGCAAAATATCCACCTATCTCTTTTACGAATATGTTAATTTATGTCAGAGAGGCACAAGTTTTGAGTATACAAACTCTTCCCTTAATTAGATGAAAGGAAGGTCCATTTCAGTTTTATAAGATGGATTCTAATTTTTAATCAGTAAAATAAGTTTGGCTCCTAAAAGGCATCTTCGTTGACAGTTGGAAAACACTAATTAACAGACATAACTGTATTAATTGCATTATATCCCTGAATTCTTATCAGTTAGCTTATGTTGCCTGCTTGCTAATGCAAATAGTTGTGGCTTTGGAGAAGTTAACTCATAAACGTCTTTCTAATGCTAACTAGCAATCAATGCGTGTAAAATTTCTAATGCTTCTTTAGGGAATTCTACATGATAGATGTAGTCTCTCTTTTGAGTTATGCCCTGGTATTTAGTATAATTAATCCTTAAAGCTGCACCTATCATATTATCAGCTTCCTGGGAGATAAAGAACATAAGAATAAAGAATTATAATAGTTTCCTTTAGGAACCCTTCTGTAATAGGCTAAATAGAAATCTGTGACCTGTCAACTAACTTCAAATTCATAACAATTAAAAAGTTGTACTTGAAAAGAATTTGCAAAGAGACTTTAACAGGGAGAGAATGTCTGGGGAAAGCTCAGTGCTGTTGGCCCCAGAGACCACTGACTGTCACTTAGCACAAAACCACAGAAAAGCAGCAAGTATTTCTTGGTTCAGGTCCTTCTGGTGCCCTGCTTCCATTCTGCTTCCAAAGGTCCTCCTCAGGCAACAGGGGATAAAGGCGTGAGTACTGTATGGCCTGCTTGAGCCACAGAGGAAGGATGTCCCTGTGTGTTGATTGTGAAAGTATTATTGTAAGTAAGACCATCCCTGTTTTCTCCTTCTGGACGTGCTACTGAAATTAGTCGCTCTCCCCATACCGGTGACTGAAGATGTTTTAAGTGGATCTGGACTCCATCCTACTAGTGTTTTGGAGGCAAATTCTTCCATGTCTTGTATCTGCCTTGCAACCTTTTGGTTAAACCTTGATGATGGGGGTCTTAATCTTTTATTTTTTTTTTTCCTTCTACACAAAGTATTTCCCAATGAAAATATGCAGTTTGAGTTAGTACTAATGAGTAGCCGAAGACCTTGAGGCCGGGCATAGCGCAAAGAAGAATCATGCAGAAACTGAGAAGACATTGAAAATGGCCACACGACTGTTAAGTCACACCCAGGGGAAGCTATTAGGACCTAATTTTGAATCCTCTAAATTCACACACAATCAAAATCCTCCAGTGCCTGGAGAGACCAGTTCTGCAGGGTTGCTAAGAATTAAGTAGCCTCACTTGTGCCTGTCCAGTTTATTTTTCTGCAAATTCGCACCCAATCCCCAAAACCATACAAGTGCACAACAGAGAGAGAAGTAAAACTGACATTTATAAAAATACTGCCCTTGCCCTTCGGAGGCATCCAGGACCACACATACACACACCGCACAAGCTAATTGTGCGATGCAAAAATGTCACCGTTTCTAGAGTAGGCATCTTTTTACATAAACTCATTTATCATCTAGTATTATGGTAATTTAAAGGTAAATTTCCCACTTAGTCTTTTCGCTTGTGTTTCTACTGTCTCCACCCCCCTTCCAAACTAACATGAAACCACAAAAATAACAAATAAAACTTGGTAGAGGGAGCTGGGAAAGACAATTAAATTGAATGGAGAAGGCCAAGGCTAGGTGCAAAGGACAGCTGAGGAGTTTCTGACAAAGAAGTTTCATTATCACCAGTTGTTTCCTTGTAGGCATTCATTAAAACGTCATCCCCATTGGAAGATATACCAATACATTCCTTTGCTGATTCCGTGTGGGAATTTCTCCAAGAACCATTGAGTGAAAGAAGCCTGCGTTCAGGTATTTGGGCTCTGCGGGCTCCCGGTGCACGTCTGGCTGCTTTCCACAGGCCCTGCCCACGGGCCTCGCCCTCAGAACGTTCCTAACGCGTGGTTGTACCTTCTAAGATGGCCCTTGCTCCCAGAAGTGCTGGGGAGGAAGAACGAGACGTTTCCCGTGAACTCTAGCATGAATGTCTAGATTCTGGCACTGTACAAAAGTGCCAGAATTTCCCTGCAGCTGTAATATTTGCGTGTGAAAAGTTACATTCACCCAACTTTATATAGAATTCTCTGAGGGAGAAGCGTATCCACTGCCAAGTCATGTAACCAAAATGGAAGCAAGTTCTTATTAGAATTTCAGTATCAAATTTAATTCTAAATGAGGCTGTCTTTGGAAAAAAGAATTTTTTTTTTCCTTTGCAGATTTACTCGTTTGGTTCCTTGGTCAGTTGCCCTCATCCCTGTGTACTCTCCATACATGAGCCATTTGTCCTTAGAGAGAGCAGTTGATACCAGGAGTCATTCCAAATCGAACCTGGGTGGCTTTTCATTCTTTATGACTCTTACGCCACTTGTGCTAAGTGAACACAAACTTTTGTGTATGGTGTATCCGACAGTGAATACATATTTATAGAGATCCATGATGTGCCCAAACCTTCTCAGAGGCAAAGATAAGCATGGCCTTGGTATTTGGTTCACAGAGAGAACAATTAGTGAAATAGAAGTAAAAGCATTGCAGAGGGTACAGCGCCCTAGACCTTGTGAGGGATGGCTGACCTAGAACTAGTTAATTACCTGCTCAGCTATCTCCCGAATGACACTTCGGCTGCACTGCATATTTCTGTTCTCTACCAAACAGCACACACCTATTCATCCGTCATCCCAAGGCCAGAATGATGAGATGTGCTGGTCCTGGTGCGCCAGTCTTCCTTCTCTCTGTCAGTTTCCTGCTATAGAAGAGACAAGGTGATGGAGGGAGATCCATGCAGGGGACACCTAGGCATCTACCAGGTGGCTTTCAGGATAGGCTGCACTTCCTTTTAGCAGCAGAAGAGCTCGAGAAGCGATGATAATAGGGAAAGCCCACAGTCCCTCAGAGACCTGTTCTCAGAGGCTGGTTTTCAGAATCTTTGTGGGCTGGAAGTCCTACTCTCCATAATGTATAGCCTCTGGTTTCTTTCTTTCTTTCTTTTCTTTTTAAGATTTTATTTATTCATTTGAGAGAAAGAGAGAGAGAGAGAGAGAGAGAGAGAGAGAGACAGCACAAGAAAGGGGAGAGGCAGGGAGAGAAGGAGAAGCAGACTCCTCACTGAGCCGTGAGACTGACATGACCCTCAATCCCAAGACCCCAGGATCACAACCAGAGAGGAAGGCAGACACTCAACCACCTGAGCCACCCAGGGGCCCCTAGCTTCTGATTTCTATCTACTACTTGTGACTCTACTTAAATTGCTCACCTAACTGAGGGAAGCAGCTCATTTTCAGTTTCAATTACTTCTTTCTCTTCACCATTTTCTGGAATATTCTCTTTCGGAGAATCTGTTGCCAAATCCCGTAGGATTTTATTTACTTTTTTCTCCTCTTTGTTTCTTTCCTCCTATTAACAAGGAGTTACATGGGAACTACTTATCATCATCTATCTGAAGAAAGAGTTGCTCATTCATTTATTTATTTTTCTCTTCATCTCCAAAAAGAATCTTTAACGATCAGACCATCTGTCTCCTTATTTAGTGATTACTAATTAAAAAAATTTCAAGATAAAAGGAAAGTTTTTTTTTAATGGGTAAAAAAAATCTCTTCACAGCATTTTAAAATGGCATCTTAAAATGAATTTATTAAAAGTTGCTTTAAAAAATTTTAAGTTGGCCCTTTCCAGCATTTACTTCCTCATATCCCAACGCAGTAAGTTTATTCTCTCTGGGATTTAGGAGGCAGGATGAAGTCATCATTCTGAGGTAGAGAGAATGCGGGATTTGGAACCATACAGACCTGAGTTTGAATCCTTATGTACCCGCTGCTGTTTATCAAGCACACGGCTTAGATTATTTGGTTTCTCATCTGTAAAATGAAGATGATCTTAGCTACTTCAGAGAGATGTGAATATTGAACTTTTAAAATTATGAAAAACACTTGAAAGATACTGAGCACTTAATTAAATTTAGTGCCTGTCTTCAGTTTTCTCCACTTGTAGGCTTTTCAGTCCAGTAAGATGCTAATCCTGTGCAGCTTCCAGTGACAGTGAAAAAAATCCCAGAGCTGCATAGCCACCCGCCCAGGGGGAAGTGGCGGGGCATTTTTGGACCAGCAGAGAGGGCTGGGTCCTCAGGGAATGACACAGCATTTGGCCTTGGCTGTTTCTCCACTTGGCTTTTGGGGGAGCACCCTGTGGGCCTTCCCAAGTCAGACGCTGCTGGAATGTGAGTTTGCTTCATAGAAGAATTAGAATGGGACTCAGGGAGAGGAAACACTCCTTTTTCCCCTCTGGGGAACCCCACAGGGACTATAAGGATTACAGTTCCAGAGTAGGAAAAAAACAGCATCAATCCCCAACACCCATTAGCTTATAAATTTCTGCTAAGGGGGTCAGTCTGGTTATGGGCAGTACCTATGACTGGCTGATGTGGAAATGACTGTGTGTTATTTGCTTATTCTGCAAATGTAACATGTATAGGGACCTATTTTAGTGCCCGGCACTGCCAAGGTATAACGATAAGTAAAAATAAACACAGTCCTGCTGTCACTAAGCTTCTGGTTTACTGAGTGAGAGAAAAAAAAAAAAAGAAGCCAAATAATCACACGAATAAAGGCAAACCTAGAACACCGATCCATGCCTCAATGAGGGGTGCACGGTACACTCTGCAGCTTGTAATAAAAGGAGATTTGCATTTGTTGGGGAATAAGTAGGAGGGAAGCTGGTGGTCAGAAAAGGCTTCCCTGTGAGCTTAAGGTTGAGTAAGAGCTACGCTGGCCAAGAGGAGAAAATAGGAAGGCAAGACCCAGTGGCAGGGGAAACGGGATGAGCGCCAGAATCATCTGAAAGCAGCCCCTTGTGGCAGGAAGGCAGAGATGGAGAGAGCCATGTGAGGGGGGTGTGGCTGCAAAGGTGGGAGGGGCCCGAGTTATTCAGCTCTGCACAGACCCTCTGGGGTCTGAGTCGCTAGAGTGCAAGTAAGTGGGTGACAGCATTGCCTTGAGAGCCAGAAGGCCTGGGCTCAGGTCCTGTGTTGCTTCTCCCTAGCTGGGAGACACTGGGGTCACCCCTTAACCTTTCGGAATCCTGGTATCTTCAATTTTATGATGAGGTTGAAGGTAATACTACCCCGCCCCCCCCCCCCGAAACTTTCATGCAAATGTAATGAACTCATTGGTGTCAAGCCCTTAGGATCATATCTGCACATAGCAAGTGCGGTGGAAGAGTTAGCTGGCCACGCAGTTTGTGGCCCCCGTGCAGAGCTGCGTCAGCCCCTTGCGCCATATTGGCTAGGATGTTGCGATGGAGGATGCCACATGTGTACCAATAAGATAAGGTGGAAACGGTGATTTTTACACAGAAGGAGGCTTTCTGGGCAGGCACCCAGGCGCTTCTCAAATGGCTTGAATAGAGAGGTGAGAAGCTTGGGGTTTAATTGTGGTTATAGAGGTGGGGCCAGATTTGTGTGGCTTGAACTTCTCCATTGGCACCAAAGGAGAGCCGCTTGGGTGTCCTCACCAGCTCACCCAGATCTGGGGTCCACCGCCCCTGAGTCCACCGCCCGAGTGTTTTCAGAAGGAAGGTGACTTGGTTAGGAAGATCAATGAATATCGGCCTATGTTCATACTCTCTTTGAAACACAAAGGACTTTTTTCACTTTCGAAACAACAGAGGGGTTCTGTTGACTTGTCAAAACATTTCGTCAACTAGATTGTGGTTGTGTCCATTCCTGTTTACTCCTTGGTCATATGAATGATTAATAAAATTATGTGAACAAGATATATCACATTAATGATTTCTAATAGAATTTCTAACAGTTTCTAATAGAATTTTACAATAGCCCAAATATTGACCGAGGTTACTATGATGATTTTGTATACTTTGATAATTTTTACATTTGTGTTTAATATCATTTCAAAATGACTGAAAATGGTAGGTGCCCATTAGCAGACAATGCTGTAATGTTTATATCTTTAATTAAAACATACATTTTTTTTTAATCTCTTCTTCCTATCATGGTTTTTTTGTCCTCAGTTGGCTTACTTTAGGCTAACCTCAATGAATTTAGCAGAATCAAGAGCACAAGATGGGAGTTTTGTATTTCTCTTTAGTTCAGCTATTATGGGATCATTCACTGTCCCTTTTCTATGCCAGGTTGGGTCATCCTGGTCTGAAAAACAAACAAAGCAAGCTGGTATTTTCCCCACTGTACTTTTGCTTGAACACTGAATTAGCTCACTCCAAGCAATGAAGCTATCCTTTGACCCAGCCCAAATGTTTGACTACAATCTGTGAAGCATCCATGACTGCGTTAAAACTCATTTTAACTTTTAAATTTATGTGTGGAGCCAAACTCCATATCTCACCTTGCTCTAAATCTATCCTCCTCCTGATTTCCTCAGTAAACACTAATGTTTCACTCACCAAACTCTCAGTCAATTAGACCTGCAAAATCAGTCAACCTCCCACTCTTCTTTTTCCGTTGAAACTGTTGCCAAATCTCGTCAATTAGGTGTTGATTTTTAATTTACATTTTTAATCAAAGTAATGCATGCACATGGTTAAAAATCAAATGGTTACAGCAGAACTTGTGTCAAAAAAGCAACAATCCCTGGTTCCATCTTATGCTTGCCCACCATTTTTTTTTAACTCACTCCTCGATAACATTCAGAGTGCCAACAATATCCTTGTGCTATTATTTCTTCACTTATTGACTTTAGATGTTATCTGTTGAATTCCTTGATGACAAATGAGGTTTATATCACTCACACCATTCCTTCTCCTCCATCTTTCCCCAACCGAGTCACAAAACTGACTTTTTTATTTCCTTCACTAGGTGCCTCTAGAGCATCAATCCCCCTGCTTAGATCTCCACCTTGTGTTTCATCAAACATGAATGGTATTTCTTGACCTCCATATTGGGAGATAAGAACATTAGTGCTCGCAAATTTCCCATAACCTCCCCCCCTTCTGCTTCCTCATCTCTGCCAGCAATGTCATTATCTTCCTATTGTGAAAGTCGTACTGCTGGCATTCTCTTCTTATAACATAGGACTTCTTTTTCTAAAAAGATTTTATTCATTTATTTAAGAGAGAACAAGAGAGAGGGAAAGAACATGAGCACGGTGATGAGAGGGAGAAGGAGAGGGAGAAACAGCCTCCTCATTGAGCAGGGAGCCAGACGTGGGTCTTGATCCCAGGACCTGAGCTGAAGACAGATGTTTAACCAACTGAGCCACCCATTATCTTCATAATTTAACAGTTACTTATAAAATGAAAACAAATAAACACCGTTTACATTGTTATGACCTCACAGATGCTTGCAGAGCAAAATTCTGTTGTTCTTTAGCCCCTTTTTATGTTTTTGTCATTCTTGCCACTCTGCCCTAGTTTGCCATGCCTCTTGCCCATACCAGTGTTACAGTCTTTTTTTTTTTTTTTTAGATTTTATTTGAAAGAGATAGTGAGGGAGAGCACAAGTGGGGAGGAGAGGGAGAAATAGGCTCCCCCTTGAGCACGGAGCTTGGTGCAAGGCTCAATGCAAGGACCCCAGGATCATGACCTGAGCTTAATGGCTGAGCTACCCAGGCACCCCAGTGCTGTAGTCTTTAATGGCCATGACTTCCAGTCTTCTTGTGTTCAGATTGAATCCACGGTGAGGCAAGATTAATCTCCCTAAAGCATAGCTCCATTTACATCATAGCTATTTTCAAAATCCTTCAATGGTTTGGCTAAAACATCTTGTCAAAATTGTTAGCTTAGCTTTCAAAATCTTTTACCAACTTGTCTCTACATTTATGTTCCCACTGCTACTTTCATCCATTTTATGCTCCACATTTTTTCTGTAAAGTCCTACCTTATCCTATTCCCATTCTGTTGCTTTTAAGTACCCTTGTCTGGACATCTGCCTCCTAGCCTACACTTGATAAAATCTACCCTAATGAGCAGATCAAATGTCTTCTTCATCCCCAAGCCATCTTAAGTGATAATTTTCTTATAGCACAATTATTGCCTGGTATAATTTTTACTTTTATATGTTTTAGTACCTACTTAGATTGTGTCTTTATAGACTTTTTTTTTTTACTCCCCCTAATATCCATCATACCAGGCATAGTATCCATCATACTAGGCATAATCATACTCCCTGAATTTAAATAAAAAAATGTGTTTAATTGATTGTACTTTTAAATCTTTTCCTGCTCTGATGGGAACATTGCATTGTGAGGGGTTTTTGTGTGCTTCTGTATGTTTGACAGACTGGAAGCACAGAGAAAATTAGAAAGTATATTTTGTGATTTGTTAATAAATTTGATTCCCAAAAGAAAGGGGCACTATCTGTACATACAAAAAATAAGATGGGTTATAGAAAATTTTTATCTTTAAAATATGATTAATTAACTATGCCTTTCTTCTGCTGTTGACTCAGAATTCTGCTGTTGCAATTCAGAATACATGTGCTACGATTTCTTCTTCCCTGTTCAATGTCTTTATATATGGATGGCTAGTAAATAGCTTCAAAAGCCAGTGTTTGGGTATTTTCTTTTCCTTTCAATTTCTTGATGTTTCAGATGAAACCTGTCTGGGATTTCATTTTGTTCATAGATATAAGCATAATGATTCTCTCTGCTCTCAGTAATATGCTCTCTACCTGTGACAGTTCATCTGTGAATGGATATCACTAGTGGTAACCAGTAGGATCTCCATGACCCCAGCTCTCTTTATGTAGGAAAATGGGGTCCTGAACCATTTTTACCTTGAGCTTTCCGCCCTCTCTTTCTCTTGTATAAAGGCAAGCAACTTTGCAAAACCTTATGGATCCTTGGAAACTTCTTTTCAAAAACCGTTCTTTCAGAGAATTTTTTTTCTTTTCTAAACACATGCACATCTATCTTTTATTTCACCTTCTTATGGACCTACTAACATAAAGTAAGTGGGGCGTTATGTGTATCCATGGTATAGGCACAGAAGCTGGTCTCCAGCAAATGACCAACCTACCAGTCTTCTCATGACTCGAGGAGAGAACCAGAATACAGAACACCTGGCCACTGGTCGTGCGTATCCCATGAAGCTGTGAAAATTCCCATTTTGCAGCTGCTCAGACTCACATCTAGTTAACAAGTTTAATTTAATGATGAGAAATAATCCCTATCATGCTAGAAGGGAACACATTCCATTTAACGAATATCTGTGTATATCATCTATTTGTCACGGAGGAGACATGTTCCACTTCTCCGACTCTACTTTTGCATCTGTGGTATTCTCCTCTCGAGCTTCTATTCTTTTATGGAGTATTGTACACTTGCAGAGCAAGATATTGAGATGTGGAGATTAGTATGGTGTGCTTAGCAGCACGTTCCCTTTTCCCTCATGACAAGCTCTCGTTCTATAGATTGCTGGCTGTACCTTGTACAAGCTACACATCCTCAAGCAAGTTATCTTGGACTGCATTTCCTCCTGGATAAAATGAAGACAATGCTGTGAATTCCATTAGGTGGTTGTTGTGAAGATCGAATAAATTGATATAAAGCACTTTAGAATAATGTTTAGTTTAGACAGGTATTGCTTAAATATTTGCTATCGTTATTTTCCTTATGATTATTATTATGACTAGAAAGTTCAGAAAGAAGGAAGAATGGGAAACTGTCATGACAGAGTAAAATAGTTGTGTTCTTTGTGGCAATGTATGTGTCATTTAGTTTTCCTGCTTGTATCAGTCCTGCCCTTTTAAGTGATGTATGGCAGCTCCGGTCTGTTGATGTGTGGCTGATCCGGACTGTTGTGCGGGTAGAACACGTATAGGCTCCTGGCCTTCATCTCTGCACCCTCCACCCCCTTTTAACCCCTGCTGCTCATGTGCCTTCTTACTCCCACTTTGGTCTTCGCCTCTCAGTTCCCCGTTCTCTGGAACTGAGCCAAGCCCTAGGTATGTCCCTCCTTGAGTTGGTGGCCCTCGGTGGGAGATCAGGCAGGTGAGGCAGGAGAGTAAGGGGATGGGGAGTTGAAGACTGGTGTGTGGGGTGTTATTCTTCACGTTAGGTTTTTACATATTAATGATATCCCTGGGGAAAAGTGCTAACCTGTTAAAATTTCCATTTTAAAATTCATAATGAGGAAAAACAATTGATCCCAGAGAGAGTCTTTCAAGCCCACTAGACTGAAGCTATGGTGTTTCGAGCACACCAGACTTCAAGGAACTTAAAAAACTCCAAGCTGTCTAAGGCCTGGTTAGTTTGTTTTACTTTAACAACAGAAAACAACAAAACCAAAAACTTACCATAATAAAAAGGAAGACGGTCTGCCACTGAGGTCACTGCTGAGTCATGCAATTTTTGTTGTTGTTGTTGTTTTTAATCTATTCTGTTTCCTTCTACACCTAAGAACTAGCCCACTGAAGTCATCCTTCTAAAGACCAGCCATGGGGTTGAGAATAAAGTGGCCTTTCGTCATTCCCATACATACCTTGGGAGTGTAGGCAGCCAGTTTCTGGTGACAGCAGGTGAACTGGGCCTCCCTGCTTTCCAGGTTCAGTGAGTTCTGGGGCAAACATCAAGAAAAGACTGGACCAGCTGTTGTTTCTGCTGAAGGAGGGAGGAGTTTGCCTCCCTTATGTGGAGTGTCAAGGAAAGGGGTTGGAACAACTCTTTCTGTTGCTTGGTTCTAAGCTTCTCTTGCCTCTGGAAGGAAGTCTGGAAGGACCCAGACTTGTGTCACATACGTATGCTCATCAGAGCAATATTTGTTCTCGTCATCAAGGATAGTAGGTGAGCAGTCCCTGAAGTTGGCACCACCCTTCCCAAACCCCGGAGGGGGACTTCCATGTCCTTAACTGGTGTGGAGAAGATTCCTTACAGATTTATCTGACATTGACGGTCATGCTCAGGTTTCATCCTGAGGCTTTCAGTCTTTTGTGCCATTGTGGTAGGCAGAGTTCTGAATGAGCCCTAGGATTCCCTGTCCCTTCACCTTCATGCACACCTTCACCCATTTATCAATTTAATGCTGTTCTAGTGGTGACAGGATTTTGCAGATCTAATAAGATCCCAAATTAGTCGACCTTAAAACAAGATTATCTCAGGTGGGCCTGACCTAATCAGGCGAGTCCCTAAAGGGGACAGGGTGTTTCCTGAAAAAAGAGATTCTAAGTGTCAGAGGGATTCATGCAAGGGAGATTGTTTTTATCTGGCTTTGAAGATGGGGGGGGGCATGTGACAACAAATACTGGTAGCCTCTAAGAGCTGAGCTGATCCCTGGCTGACAGCTAGCAAGTAACAGGGACCTCAGTCCTACAACCACAAGGAACTAAATTCTGTTACAACCACATAAGCCCAGAAGACTGTAAGTGCCTGAGGATTATGGCTAATAGCTTTACTTTAGCCTTGTGACACTCTGAGCAAAGAACACAGTCACACTATGCCCAGACTTCGACATACAGAAACAGTGAATGATAAATGGGTGTTATTTTAAGCTGCTAAATTTGTGATAATTTGTCATGCAGCATTAGAAAGTGAATACAGTTGTTACAATGTAGCATGGAATGTTGTCATAACATACCTTCCAGTATAGTCTGGGAAGCGTGCAAGGTTTTTGTTCTGGAAGCTCACTGCCTCTCCTCCTGAAATAACCCCACTAGGTAAGGACTTAGTCTACATCTGATAACAGATAAGGGAAAGTTACCTTTATCTTCTTTCATTCTTTCTAGCCTTACAGCTTCACATACAAATGAGTAGAAAAGCACACTGTAAACTCTAATGTTCTTTAAAATGTGCCTGGCTTTTATTTATTTATTTTTATTTCTTGGTATTTCAGGGAACTTTCTGTATCTTTGTGTGTTTGAGTGCTTATGGCCACAACCCTAAGCTCCCCAGGCGGTCCTAGTTCAGGATGTCCCTGAATGAGAACGCTGTCTAGGAAAGAGAGAGGTTGTTCCTTGCTTGTGATTCCTGGTTTTATGGGGCAGCAGCCTATTTTCATTTTTTGACAAATTCCCGGATACTTTTCCTCCGTTCACATGTTTAAATCTTCCCTTCTCTGTAAATAATCCTTGTCAATAGAGTGTATTTTTATAGGTAACTGAATCACTACTGCTAAACTGCTGGTATCAATGAAGAAGTCAGAGCCGTCCCTGTAGGGCTGTAAGGAAGAGCTTAGAGTGTCTGGAGAGAGGCTGGCCACTTCGCTGAAGAAATCATTGAACACAGTTTATTGGATCGAGGCCCATTATCCAGGTGGAGTCCTGACACTTGTCAGGCTCCCTTCTTTACTCTGTGTGAACTACAGGGCAATCATGAGGCTGAATTTTGAAAGCAGCTAGAAATCAAGTTCACTACCATTTAGTTATACTCATACTACTTGATGATTGGTTAAGGGAAGGGCAGTGAAACATTCTCCGTATTACTGGACACATATGTGGCTTATGTAATTAATTTACTTTGTACTGAGGTCCTACACATTAAGAATGACTGGAGTCTTTTACATGATGCTAGGCTACTTTGTTGTGTTCTGCTGCTTGAATGACTGTTTCATTACACATGGGTACTGATCATTTCAAACCTCTCTGGCCCTGTATGAACAGGCTCCTTATATTTAAGTGAGCACAAGAAATGTTTCATTTTGAGGTGCATCGTTTTAAGAAGAGAGTCTTATGCATTTATCTAAGATTACACAAACGCCAGAGAGCCAAAGCAAGGCCCCTCCTCCAGCTGCTGAGCCAAATAAGCACCAGGGCCAAGCAATTAGTGCAACACAAAGACAACCATTAACAGTATCAGAGGCAACCTCCATTGTCTCACTGCACCCTGCAGGCTCGACAAGTTTTCTCATCGGCTGCCGCAACTGTGATTTGGAAAGTAAACAATTTACATGTCACATGACTGGACTGGTCCTGTATTCATCCCCAGGCCTGCTAGGATCTCTGGACCCCAACCCTAGGCACAGGGCTGGTGAAAATCCCTGGGACCGATTTACGATTCACGTATTGGGAACCGAAACAAGAGAGAATGGGAATATGTAGCTTGATGGGTTTTTTTGTTTTTGTTTTTGTTTTTCTGTTTTCATCAAAGTGCTCTGTTATCAAAGAGCTGTGGTCCGGAAGAAGGACATGGGTGGGAAAGAAAGTGATGGAGGCTGTTGGAGGCCAAAGTGGGAAGGAAGTTTCTAGCAACAGGCTTTGGATTTGAATGAATCCAGGAGAGTTTTTGGGGGGGTCTCTCAGCTTGGGGATATTACCGGGAAACTGAGTCTGCTTCCCTGTGTTCTGGGGTCTTCTGTCTCAAGGAGAAGATAGCATTGTGAAATTCTCCAATGAGAGAAGTCCCCAAAAACCCAGCCCATAGCAGTCCTGATGCCTTGAAAGTGGGTCACAGGCATTTCCCTGTGACTAGAGGTACTTCTTCCTTGGGCTACACACCTGGGGCCCAGACATTTTTATCTTTCCTCATATATCATGTACATAATTATATATAGCAACAGAAACTTTTAGAATAAAACAATGTTGGGAAGTCAAGTTTATCTTCTTACTATTAACAGGAATCCCTTCAAGTGAGTGAACACCACAGGCAGAGGGACACAGTCAAATAATCAAAATAAAATTCTGAATTTCCCCTGTAGGATACCCTGCTTGACTGAAAATTTACCATAATTACTTAAGTTGGAACAAATTTGTCCACTTAAGCTTCTTATGTTTCTGGTTACCTAGTTTTATGTTTGGCTAATAACAATTTGAAGCAAAAAAAGCTTTCAGAACACGCTTTCTGGGGAAATCAATTTTTCTTGTGGAATGATGACCTCAGAAATGTAAGAGAGCTGGAGAGCTATTTGAATGATGGCATGAGATTCATCCGTAATGACCTGATGGACAGTTACTCCCTAGATTGGTGCTGGTCATCGAATAAGGTGTTGAGCAATATCTTAGGCCACTGCACCTTGCAAGAGGATGTGGGACTATTGATAATTTCACACACATTGGCCCAAACAAAAAAAGTAAGAGGCTTTCAGTGTTAAGTTGTATTGTTTGGGTTAGGCTGTCCCTGGTGGAGATGTGTTGTATTGTGGCAACGCTATAGATTTCATTTGACACCATATTCTAAACAGCAATCGTAATAATTTAGAAACTGATTGCATTTTAAATTATTTCCTACAATAGCCATGTATTAACTAATATTCATATTCAATTTTTCAGCAGCTCTATGTTTCATATTTCTTCATCTTTTCTCCATTCCCCGATAAACTTACAGCAAAAACCTACAGTTTATTTAAAAGAAAAGGTGCCTCCAAACTGTATCCTTAGTAATTAAATTCAGAATGTACACTAACTTGTTTCATCCAGTGGGATTTATTCTGGTTATTTCCTTACAGGAGACAAGTTGGCTTACAACAAGGCTCTGGCTAATGCCTTATTTGTACTGTACCTTAGCTGAGTCAGATATAAGGAGCTGGCCCAGACTATAGAGCAGATTAAATAATTCCACATATTTTGGAGTCAGAAAGATCTCTGTCAAATGCTGATTCCAGTATTCACCAGCTTGGTGAATTCTGTGATCTTCTCTGAGGCTCCATTTCCTTATCTGTAAAATGGGGGTTTTATTTCTCAGGATCATTGTCATGAGGATTAAGTGAGATCATGCATGTGAAGTCCTGGGCCTCATTGTAAGTCCTCACAAAAGGCCACTGTTAGTAACAGTCATGGTCGCATCATTCTTATCTAGCTTCTGCCTGAGGAACACAGTCATTTCCTGGAAGGCTACAGGTGGAACCACCTTGCGCCCCATGCCCTACATCTGTCCCTGTTAGAGTCTGCATGGCGTGATAGCTGTGCTATGATTTGTCCCCTTCAACAGTAGCCCTTAAAGATTCTTCCAACTCTCTTTGCTGGGGAGATGGCGAAACTGGTATGCTGGGTTGAGTTCCCTCCTGGCCATTTGGGTGCTCTCAAGCAATGATGTAGGTAAAACAAAAGGTGTTGGATGGGAGAGACAATCCTAAGACCCACTTTATAGCACCTTATTTATTTCTTTTCTGGACACAGCACTGTTCTTTTTAAATCCTGGTTTCAGGAGGGCCTTGGCATAGCCCTATAGCAGGTAGTGAATAACGCTTCCTGGGTCACAGCGTGACCAGGCTGGACTGCAACCACAGCCACCAACCTCCCATTGGGGTGCCCTGACCAGCTCACGACCGCCCTGGCACTGGAAACAGAGCAGTCATTGTCTCACAGCATTCTGTGGAAAAGGCACTGTGTGGTCAAATAGGTGTGAGAAACGCTGTGTCTGCCATCACTCTCTGGAAAACTCAAGTGTGCCTTAGCATTTTAAAGTCTCTAGACTTGTACTAAAGAAAGGTGATTAATTTTTTAGCTCATCACTTCATGACCGAGGAACAACGATCTCCTTCCCAAAACACCTGAAGAGAACATCTCACTCTTTGGGAGACTCTGGAATAGTGGTTTGGTCTGCCATTATGAGAAGTGTTGGTGACTATTTGCCTTTCTTGCCTGGAAGAGATGCTCTGGTAAGCCAAAGAAAGGGCATTTTAAATGAAATAATATATTAGCCAGAGTTCATCTTCTAAATTATAGAGACTCTGTGAGAAAAATGTATACAAATATTGCGATTGTAACACCACTTTTGAATTGGACTCATTTCGTAGCTCTGTCCTTCATTTCTGCCAAAATTCGCCCACTAGCCAATACCACTGGTACAAGATTCAGGAAAAGAACAGGCAGAGCCCACACTGTAACTACAGCCGATTCCATACATGCTGATGAATATGTACATTTGTTCCACGCGGTCATGAACACTAAGATAAAATACAAACAGGATTAATCCTGATCACAATTCGAAATACAGTTTGCACCAATAAATCAGAAAATAAAGGATAATGATGTAGCTTTACCCAAACCAGAAACAGCCCTGTCTCCCCAGATAGATATTTGGAAAACAAAATTATTTTCCTCTTTAAAAATATCTGATCAAATGAAAATTGCCATCTCTCCTCCATGGCTGTGTTTGGCATGTAGGGCTCAGCGAACTGTCCATCATGAAAGGATAATATTGAAGAAACATAGAAAATTAAGTTGCTTCATGGATATTTAGTTTCACTCTTCTGAGGCTTTACAAATAAGATTACTATCCATAATGTGGCAATTTCAACTTCATAAATGTTATAATTGAACAACGGTAGTCTTTTTTTCTTTCTTTATCTTTCTCTTTGTACACATATATGCCATGTATCATCTTTGCATCAGATCTGTCTTCTAAATTAAGAAAGCTTTTGAAAAAATTTCAAGGGTGTCTTTT
The DNA here is from genome assembly GCF_922984935.1 of Meles meles. Taxonomy (NCBI): domain Eukaryota; kingdom Metazoa; phylum Chordata; class Mammalia; order Carnivora; family Mustelidae; genus Meles; species Meles meles. Next base: position 33,308,151 of record NC_060070.1, read on the forward strand.
AGTTCTAATTCATATTTCTGAAAATCAGGATCATACACATGAGGAAAATGAAATTTTGTCTTTGTGTGTAAAAACATTGGTGTTTTTATAGCAATGATGTCAATCAATTAGCTTACGGAGTTTAGGATACCTTCTGCCAAGTTATTTTTTTAAAGTTGCTCCAAGTGTTAAAGAAATAATTGACTAGGATATTACCACCCGAACAACAGGATCATAGCTTCTTTACTCATTTCCAGGGCATTGCAAAGTTAAAAGTTTGAAACAGTTCTGAGCTAAACTCAGGTAGAATTCTTAAGTAGAAGGCTATTTTTTTTTAAATATTTTATTTATTTGACAGACAGAGATCACAAGTAGATAGAGAGGCAGGCAGAGAGAGAGAGAGAGAGAGGGAAGCAGGCTCCCTGCTGAGCAGAGAGCCCGATGCGGGACTCGATCCCAGGACCCTGAGATCATGACCTGAGCCAAAGGCAGCGGCTTAACCCACTGAGCCACCCAGGCGCCCCAGTAGAAGGCTATTTTACCGGCCCTTGCTAATCCACTTCAGACCTTGTCATTAGTTTCTTGGTCTGCAAGATAGAAGATCGTGATTCTTCGAACATGCTTGCTTTATGGGAATGTGTAAGCGATGAGTCAAGTAGTGTTTCAATACAGTTTGGACTGAAAGAAGAAAATACCAGGTCATTGGATTAAGTAATAGATTTTTCTTCTCTTATGGAATATGAATAATGAAGATTATTGTTAGATTCGGTCTTAAATAATAAAACTCAGCCACCATGATAACTGGATCTAGGTTTGGCAACTAATTTGGAAAGTATTAGGAAGGGAGTATTTTTTAAAGCTCCAAGGCATGGGTACCCAGTACACTTATAGTGGGTGTCAGCACTTCTGTGGATTTGTCCGAGGGAGGTGGTCTGACCAGTGGTCGAAGTGTTGTGTCCAAGAGACTCTTGTTTATTGACACTCATGTGGGTCTTATAATGTTCCTGCTGTACGGACCCTAAAACCACCATTCTAAATCGCTTCCTTCATGAAAGGGAGACTTGGATAACTTACCACCCTCCATATAATGAGAAAATAGCCACCACTATAGTAAATGCTTTATTTTATAGTATTTACAGATGTGGATATTATAGGGACGATGTACTATGTACTTAGAAAGAAATAATAATAATGATAACTACGACTAATAATAATCCCTCAGATCTTTGAGCTGAAGGATTGTTGTTACAACAACTTTTCCAAAAAATGGATTTTGAAAAACAGTTTTTGGAAATAAAAATATACGAAGAGTAAAATGATCTGTGAAAGAACACTGTTTGAAATAATATGTTCATTTCATCTCTATAGTTCCGTTTGAAAAATGTGAGACTTTCTGAAGCAGAATGATAGCAAATAATACAGTACAATGATTTGGCTGAGCTACATATTTGGGTGTGGAAGTGAATTTCTTTGAAGTCATAAATACACTCTGGATTTTTAGTTAAAATTTAGATTTCCTAAAAGTTGTCCTACAACCTGACTTGTAAAGCCATCCAAAACAAAATCTGTAATTTATTTTCCCATTACCTTTTTATGAGGTCTTATAGCCACCGTAACTTCTTTTGTGCTTTGAGATTTACAGGTTAGGTCCCGTAGAAGGGCACTTATGTGACCCTCTGGGCCAGGGGCTGTATATCTTGCCTTTCCATTTCTGGTCCACCAAAATTAATGAGGGCATCTTCAAGTGACAGTCTCCTTATAATGTTCAAATGACCAGAGTCCAAGAGGTTAAATAATTTTACCACCACTGTTCCTGAATTTAGACACTATAATCAAGTGAATTGACGTAGAAGATGATGTTGACAAAGCTCACTGTCCCTGGTGCCGGATTTCAAATGGGAACTGAAATATTGATAGAATTCCATTTGGGATATTATCGAGAGTCTGGTATCTTTACTTTGAATTTTATTCGTGTTTGCAGTATTATTCAAAAATCGAATGCACCACAGTACCGCTGTCACTCAGAGCGCCCTTGTTGTTTGACTAAGAGAGATTTCAGCTTCAGGGCGCTGTGCTTTTCAGCAGAACGTGGTGCCAGGAAGGGCAGCGCTGTGCCTGCCTGGGAGAAGTATCCCCTTTTATAAATAGCCCTACGTTGCCAGTGCCTTTTAGACTCCTTAAAGCATTTTTAGCTAAAAAATACACAGCCATTCACAACAGACATTTTATTCTCTCCCCATCTTTTATTTTTTACTTTCTAATTTACTACATAATAGTAACACCAATTCATACCCTGGCGACCTTTTCTTTTAATATTCTATATTGTACAGCTCCCCCCCAACCCGAGGATTCCTTTAAACGATAGTAACAATATTTGGACTGCCACATAAAATATTACCCTTTATTCCAAGATAATAATGACTCTACAATAAAAAATAAATAAATGAAAAAAAGAGAAAAGAAAGAAACCCCAAACAAGCCACACCATCCAGTTTCGGCCAAGCTGCCAAATCCTATTACAGATTCAATCCTATTAAAACGTTCCCAGGTTTAAGCCTGCTTTGGAGTTTTTCATAGGAGTGCATGACCCCTACCCAAACCCCTACATGTGTGGTCAGGGACCTCAGGATAATCGTAAACTGCCTGGACTCCCATTAATCTTGCACAGTCAGATATTAGTGCTTGTAAATCAGCACCTAAACAAGGACAATAGTTAAAGCCATCAATAGTCTTTTAATGAGGCAGATCAAAAACAAATGAAAGCAGCAGGACACTCGGATTTGCCAAAGAGGGGAAGGAGAAGGCCATAAGCTTTGTCTGATTTCTTATAGAAAAAAGTGGATAGATTTAAACCAGGTCCTGTCTTCTAACTATTGCATCCACTGCTTAAAAAAGAAAATATATAAAACAAGATTATTTCCAGGAATTTCTTTCATTTTCTTTGTTTGGGACATAGCAGCTGTCACTTTCTTCCTTTTCTGTCCCTTTCTCTTGATGGCTCCACATGAACATATATCGACATATGTGCATTAATGTACACATATTTAAAAGAGGAGGCCATCGCAAATAATAACTGCACGTAGACACATTAGGCAATGATCAGTTACACTTTGTCAAGAATTGTAATTACTTATCTGCATCCTTGCAGGCATTTTATGGGCTTTTGAAATTTTCACAGATGTTTTTTGTTCATTAGAAAAGAGGGAAATATCATGTTTTGTAATTCCTTGTTTTAAAGAAGGAGAAAAATAAAGCAAGATAGGATTTATTATCTAGCACGCATGTGCAGCAGCATTATAATGGTTGCCAAGCAACCTAAAGGAACCATATCATAGTAAAGAGGGGGGCAAATGAATGAACAGATGCATGGGATTAGATATAGGAAGGGGAGAGAAAAAGCTGCCCTGAAATGAGCTCACCTTGGCACATGACTTTTTGATTGGGATTTGCTCTTATTCAGGTATATTTATCTTGAGTATCTCCTTTTTTGATTTTGTGCAGGATTTTTATTTTTGCTACGTGTTTAGTTCACCATTCGACTGAAAGGCTCAAAGGAAGAGGTGTGAAATGCTTACAAAATTCTTGTTCTTTCATTGTCACCAATCACACTCTTTCAAAACAATATTTGAGGAAGCAGAAAGGTACAGAAACAAGCATTCTCATACATTTGCTCTGACATCATCCAAGGCAAACACAGACATTCAAAGAAGGAATTCTTTGGTGGTGGTATCAAAACACAAATTCACTTCAAACTGGCATCTTACTGACTAAACCACTTTCAATAGCATCATTGAAAAACCTCACTAGATATGTAATTTTATGTATGTCTATAATATAGGCACACAGACATATATATGTACATATGTATTACAGGTAGCCTGTAGGTCAAAAATAAAACACCTCCTCTTCCTGTAAGATTATGAATGTTTAGGATGAGCACTACTCTGATCCTTTTGGAGGAATGAAAGAGATGCATACGGTATCCCCAAAGTGGCTTAAATGGTTGTCTTGAAGACACCTCCTCTCACAGAATAATATACAACCCAGTTTGTACATTCGAGATATGAAAACTTAGGATTCCATGTATTTAATAGCAAATTTCCCCATCAAATCCAATCAGACAGTAGAGGAAGACCTCAGGGTTAGATGCTGGAAGGCATGAATTCTGGCAGCCCAGCCCAGTTTCTTCTAAAAAATAGGAGAAAAAATATAGAGCATTTTAAGGTCCTTTAAATTCTTTAGGAGATGAGACAGACCATGATTTAATAAACGTTTCAAGAGTGACTACGAGTAGAGGACCTCCGATTGGGAAATGCCTGCCATAACAGTTTCCGAAAATGCAAGAGATGAACGGTTGGTTCCTCAGAACTAGCCACTGAAGGAGGACAAAAAGTCCAGTTGACTGGGCAGACGTGTGGTGGCAGGGTTCCCGCCACCTGAAAGGATGTCGGTCACTTCCTACCTGGCGGCAGCTACATTTGTGAGGAGTGCTGGCCTTGTGGCAAGATGTCGACTGGGCCAGATCAGCTCTTGGGGACCATTTTTTTCTTTGGACAGTGTGATGAAATTGTAGTTCTGTAGTTTTCCCAAGAAATGGCAGGTGTAGTTGCATTTTAATCATAGATTGACATTAAGCTATTGGGGAATTATACTGTGTCTACTCATATATATTCCACCTCTCTTGCCCTAATGAGATCACCTTACACTCGCTGGCACTGATGCAAACATTTAGAGCTGAGTGCTCAAAAGAGGCTGGAGTACAAATGGTACATAATTCATTACCCTGGGAAACGCGATTTTAATGCAATATAATGCAAGGTGCTCTCAAGTATTTCTGAGACAGGAAGAGTGAACCACAGTCATGGTGAAGTGACTGTTTACATCAGCCGGATTCCACTTGTTCTTTACTAGAGCTAACAAGCCCTGTGCTGTATTGTTGCATCCACTTCTACTTACTGGACTCCACAGAGAAATCCTTGCAGCTAGAGGAACAAACCCTTTGTTGCATAATCTACGAAGCAATGGAAACTGGTATAAGGAAAAAAAGAAGATCCTGGAAATTCTAAAGAACACTCCGCTGAGCGATTTTATAAGGTCTCAGCAACCCGGGGAATTTGCATTTAAAATAGCAAACTCTATTCTCCACTCCCACTTCTCCACCCCCATTCACTCTTGTCAATAACCAAAAGATGGCAGCATTTTGCCCATCATTCATTAGTGACACCTTCAGTGGAACTAGGTCTGCATTTCCACTTTCATGTGCATTGTGACTTCCTCTTGGTACTAAATGTGGATTGATAGCGCTGTGGCATTTATTAACAACTATAGCAACAGCAAAAATGCAGTTTCAAAAAAGCTCAGAAGATTAATTATACAAATTATGGTGTAAAGCATCAGAATTCCTCTTTGATGAGGAAATGAATACCAGTCTAGCCGCAGTGACGCTGCAGAGCAATCAAGCTTGGCAAGTGGTATCAGAACCTAACACCTTGTCCCTACAGCCGGTAGGCTTTCCTGGCAATGGGCCAGGGAAAGGAGTGGGGGATCAGGGGGGGACCTAATGTGGGGGAAATGGAAAAGGGCCCTCATGAACATATCTGACGAGGTTTGCACCAGCCCAGGGATGCTCCAGATCCCTTCTTCCTCAAAGCTCGGCCTAATAAAGAGGGCAAGGTTGGCTAAGTGTCTGCAGGAAAGGTTGTCAATCGCTCTTCTTCCTGGTATTTGAAATGGAGTAGATTCTTGTCCATGTGGGCGAAAGGACATTCCTTCCCAAGATGCCTTTCAAAACCCACTCCAGACATTTCTCTCAATCATTTGATTCCCCATAAGACTGAATGCCTCATTTAAAAATCTCTGTATCTTGAATAACAAGAGGGCACTGCTCTGCCACAGTTGTTTACAAGGGGAATTTGTCCCCCCACCCCCCGAATGTTCATTATAAATGGGGTCGGCATTTAAAAGCAATAAGCCTCATCAGCTTCCAGCTTACTCTATGTAGCCTGCTCAACTAGGCTATTATTTCCCTCTCCTACATCGTTGATTAGAATTATTGAGATATAGTAATAGGCCTCATTCCCTCCTAAGTACCAAGATTCCCAATTTTCTTGAAACAAGAAAATAATAATAAATTCCTTTATTAGAAGATAGAGGTCCATTTTCAAATTTGATTAAAATGACCCAGGAAAATGCAGACAAAAATAACATTCAAAAATCTCCAGGGTTTGCTTACCAGAAATCAATTATTCTGGGGGTCCTTTTGCTTTTGGACACGGTATCTGTACCTCTGAGAGAAGGGTGCTCATTGTTTTGGTGTCACTCAGAGGTGTCCATGTATTGATGGGTGATGGGAGAAATGCCAACCTATTATAATATACTGGATACCACTAAGCAGCATGGGAAACGCTATTCTTTCACAGAAATGAAGCTGTAGAGTGAGTTTGTAGCTATTGTAGTTTAAATGCGAACAATTGAAAATGAGATTGAGGTGAACTTAAATTTAAGAAATACCATGAAGAGATTCCATAAGGAACTATAATTCGGTTTCACAAGTGTCTATCTTAAAAAGTAGTGAGTTCACTTATAAATGACCTGTATTAGAAATACATAGAGTAACAAGGAAAGCGGAGTGTGCTGTGAAAAATCCATAAAGTCAGCAACTGTTTAAAAATGAGCCTGGACCCTATTTCTTTGACTTTAAGTTGTGTGGCCTTGGGAAAAGTACTTAACCTTTCTGTGGCTCAAGTTCCTCATCTGTAAATAGGTGATACAAATAGCCATCTTACAGAACTGTGTTAGGACTCAATGGGATGCCCAAGAGGGGCCCATTCACCATGGTTAGTGTAGAGGAGATGTTCTTATTATTGTCGTTAAGACCTAGATTAATATTCATAATACATAACTGATGGTTCTAATCAGACCTAACTACCAAAAATCATCAAGTTGTAAGCCTGAAAAAGATGGCAGTAAATTTCTATACTTCTCTATTATCCTGCAATGAGATTTAATAGAACTATTGATCATTGCCTCTTAAACATTGCACAGCTACTTCTAAACTGACAACTTTCAGTTTGCCCAGAACAGGTTGATGTCTTCATTCCTTTTTTTCTTTTGGTGATACCACCATCACACATCTTTGTTTTTGTTGTTGTTGTTTTTGTTTGTTTGTTTGTTTACTGAAATACAGCATACAGTGCTATATTTCCTACATACAATATAGTGTCGACAATTCCGTACCTTACTCAGTGCTCATCATGGTAAGAGTACTCTTGATCCCCTTTATTTATGTCACCATCATTCTTTTTATGTTTAAGCTTATATTGGTTTATTTATTTATTCATCCCAAAGTTCAGTGGCTTGCCATTATGCATGAAGCGGTATTCTGCGGTATTCTGGGTGTTGTGTGTTGGAGGAATAGAAAAGTATTGACTAGACTTTCTGCCTTTGTTTTATCAGGAAAGATGATGCAAACTTAGATTCTTCAGTGTACTTTGAAGGAGGTAATATTGGCAGGTGAGCTCTTCTACAATACTCCCTTCCCTTAAAACACACATGTGTGTACACGCGTGCACACACACAGGGATTTATCCTTCTTTGCTAAACATTCGAGTCTACCCTCAGGTTTGTTCTAGTTCCATTGCATTATCAAAGTTCAATATATATATTTTTTGTCATTCTACCAATCTAATTCATCAGGAAGTCTCTTAGACTACCTTCACAGTCATCTTGAATTTGTCCATTTCTCACCATGTCTGTGTCTATCTTTTCTAAGCTCTCATCAGCGATTTGCCAGGATTACTATAAGAACCTCGTATCTATGAGTCCCTTCTTGCTAGATCACAATCCACATTTTCTACAGCAGTCCTCTACCTGATAGACTGCAATCTTTTCAGTTCTTCAAATGTGCCAAGCAAGTTCAGGCTCTATGGTCTTATAGTAACTCTTCCCTAGAAAGCCGTTCTAAGGGGCTGCCTCTTTGTTGCTCATGTTTCAGGTTCTTCCTTCCTATCCAGTCAGTCATGCACTCACTCTCTGGCACATTGCCCTAGTATAATTATTATTGGTGTAAAACTAATCACTCTCAGTTATGTTCTTATTGATACATTTTTAATGTTGCCCTTCCAACTGGAGTGTAAGCGCTTTGAGAGTAGGCATCTTGCCTATCTTGTTTATTGCTGTATCCTCAGAGCCTAGAATAGTGCCCTTGGCAGACGACTGATACTTAATAAATATTTGTTGAAATAACAAATAATTGGTGATGAATATGCTTTTGTTCCCATAAATAAATTTTGAGGTTTTGACACAGGGTCTGTGGTTCATTCACCTTTGATTCACTGATTTCTAGCATATAATAGAAATTCAAAGAAAAAAAAGCTAGGTGTTTTGGGTTGAATAAATCAAGAAATGACTTCTTGCTGATAGATTCTGAAAAGCATCATGGAGAAGGCGTTTAAGCTGAAACTTGAGTCGATGACAAAAGATGATGTAGTTCATTCCAGGCAGTGGGTACTATGTGAGAAAAAGGCTGAGACTGGGAAAATTTAGTGAATTTTTAAAGATAATAGTGAGATATGAGTACTAATTCAGAAAAGCTGTAGTTTGTGTAAGAGGATGATATAGGATAAGGATGGCAGGGAGGTTGGAGGACAGGTTAGTCCTGAACTCAAAAGCCAAATAGGGAATATGAAGTATATATATTAAGTAGGCAGAAGACAGCCACGAACAGCTATTGAGAAGAGAGTCAGTGATTCATAGCTCTGACTTAAGAAAGGTTAAATGGCAGTTTTATGTAGCATAAATTGGGGAGGGGATGAACAACAGGACCAGCTGTAGGTTAGTAGACCAGCCTGTAACAAAGCAATGAAGAAAAAAAAAATAGGTTGGTGGCAGTGAGAATGTAAAAAGAAATAGAAAGTCAAAAAAAATTAGGGGGGAAAAAGACTGGTTAGAATTTGGTATGGCATATTTAGAGTGAAACTCACTTTGAGGTCCCAAGAATAAGTCATGGGGACAATGGAAAATATATTAAGAAAATTGGAGAAGCCAGAAGGAAACTCAGGTTTGTTATCAGAGGAAGGAGAACCATTCTAATTTTTACAAGTAAATTTTTAAATTATGACAAAAATTCCTAGAAGCATTCTCTAGCAGGCAGCTAGAAATGTGTAAGAAGAGCTCAGAAGATTTGGGTAGGAAATAAAGCTTTGGGAATTGTCTGTATAGAGGTGATATTTGAAGGAGACAGACTGCTTAGGGAATCTTGATGCAAAGACAGAAAAGACCTTGTGAACTGCCCACAGTCATTTTCTTTTTTAAAATCATGAAATCATCTTGACTTTTCTCTTAGCTTTATCCCCCAGATCTGATCAGTCACTGAATCATAGTCTTTTTGGTCGTGGTTGACGTCTTCATTCTTTTTGCCCAGAACACTGAAATAGTCTCTTACGTGGGTATTACTTCCTACCTTTCCTGATCCTTTTCCTGCTGCACAAAGTTATCAGATTTCAGACCTCGACTCCTCTCCATAAAGTCTTCTAGACACATGCCACAAAAAAGAGTCCAATCCTTTAAATATTCCATAACAGATATTACATGCAAAAATAATAAATATTACATAGGTGCAGACCAGCAAATTGGTAGTGGAGCTTTGGCACATGGGTCATAAATAAGACCCTGTAGTAGGTCCTAAACTTCCTCGGAAGACCAGCTCACCAGGATGACAATCATGAACATGGTTTTGTAGAGAATTCTGTTTCATCACTTTGCTCAAAGCTCTGTGATTGCCTCAAGGGTCACAGTTCAACATACAGTTCTGAAGGTGCCTCTATTCACATAAAAAGCGTTGGGTCACCTTGTAGCAAAGAGGAATAGTTTGGTCAAGAGACGCAGGAAATACTGAAGGCTGGTGTTAGGATGAGCATGAAGATTTGATAGGTGCCCTGGGAAAATTTACTCTTCCTTTTGACAGTGTATTATACCAAGGTCATTTTTTTCTGGGTGAGAAGGTTTGAAGCCTGATTAGATAGAGATAAGCTTTGGATTGCAGCTTTAAGAGGGGTCATCTGGAATAATATTTGGGTCCTGCTACACCTATGCTGTGTCCTGTGGTAGCCACAGCTGCATATGGCTGCAGAATACTTGGAAAGTGGCTACTTTGAATTAAACTATAGGATTTGGAGATTTAGTATGGAAAAAAAAAATGCATGTGCACAGAGAAAGGCCACAATGAGAAAGCAGCTGTCTGCAAGTCAAGGAGCAATACCTCAGGGGGAACCAACCCTGCTAGCACTTGGGTTTTGTACATCCAGCCTCTGGACTATGAGAAAATAAATTTCTGTTGTTTAAGCCACCTAGTCTATAGTATTTTGTTATGGCAGCCCTAGAAAATGAATGCACCCGTGTTCCTACTTTTTAAATGTGACTACTAGAAACTTTAAAATGACCTATGGTATTTGCATTTGTGACTTGCATAATATTTCTGTTGGACAAAATCCTTCCAAACTCACAGAGGGCAGGTTCAGGGATGGTTTCATAGGGACCAAGGTGGCTTCATGGCTCACAGCCTAATACTCATTGAAACTACAGTGCTGAGCTTTGTCCCAGGAGAGACTGGAGTGGCAGTAGGAGCTGATGTTCCAGGACTAGTTTTCTATAATCCAGGGACCCCCATTAGCTTGTTTCATGACTTTTCCAGCAGGTCATGTCCAAAAGCATTGATAATGCTTTTTCAAGACAGTCTAAAAAGTTGATCATTGAAGAATTTAGTGGATCAAACATTATTTATCTTGGGCCATATTTAGTGAGAGTTCTGAAAAGGGAAGGAAACAGAGAAAAGGAGGTGATTTGGGAACATGATCCATTCTGTAACGGGTAAAGTGACAGTGAGATGATTCCTGGACACACCAGGAAAGGAGCTTCTGGGCATCTGGAAACAGTTTGATAACTTGAGGCAAAAGAGATAAAGGGAGAAAGTTCAGAAAGTTCTATAGCAGAAGAATCAAAAGACAATTTGGCTTAGTTTATATCTCACAGGGTGTTAACAAGGATTAAATGATTAGCATTAATTCAGGGCTCAAAACAGTGCCATGGTCTTGTCTTGTCTTACTCCCATTCGCTTCCCTAATCCTGGGGACCTGATAAAAACATACTCCTCTCTCTTCAGTTGGGGACCAAAGGGGAAGAGAGGCCTCATGGTATTCCCTACTTTGTGGTCTTTCCACAGAGGCTTTGGAGCCACAGAAGTGGGAAGCTAGGGCAGAACTCTTGATGGTCTCCCTGGAGCAAGCATCTCCTAACTTATTTTAATTTTCCTTCAATGCAGCTTCTAGAACACCTCTGATTAGGCTTTTTTCAGAAATATAATTTCTTTCTCTATGTCACATTCATGAATGTTGTGTGCAAGGGCCTTCTTTAAGGATCATAAACAGATTCTGTTCTTTGCTTCCACATTCAGTTTTTCTCTTCTTCCCACTCTTTTTGGTGTGAGAAAAATTGGGCAAACTTTGAAGAAATGGTCTAAGAGTTAATGTGTGTGATGGAGGGTATGTGTAAGCAAAGGCAGCTTTGGGATACCCTAACTAGGTTATAGGAGTTTGATTCTAGGTATGAAATAATTGTTGAGTAAAGTGAACAAGGGGCAAATAAAAGACTCTGTATTCACAATTTCCTCTAGTTAAAAAAAATGAAATTTACCAAAAAAAAAATGTACAACATAAGAGAACCTTAAAAATAAAAATAAGGGTTCAGGAATCATGTAAAAGTGAAAAGTAAAGTGCTATGCAGAGCCCAAAACTCTAGCTAAGGGGTTAGGCTATGATCTCTAAGTAGAAATTTCCTGAAGGCTAAGGAATAAAGAAGACAAAGAACAGAATACAAAATATCTTTTCCTTAAAAATGATAAGGATGACTTTTTACTTAAAAAGTGAATTACAGCCCATGGGTGCCTGGGTGGCTCAGTCAGTTAAGCATCTGCCTTTGGCTCAGGTCATGAACCCAGGGTCCACAGATTGAGCCCCTTGTTGGGCTCCCTGCTCAGTGGGGAAGCCTGCTCCTCCCTGTTAATCTTTGTGTTCTCTCTTGCTATCTCTTTTTCTCTCTCAAGTAAATACATAAAATCTTTAAAAAAAAAAAAAAAAAAAGAATTATAGCCCAGAGGCTGAAAGGAACTAATCATAATTACCGATGTTTATGATGTTTTCCACATATGGGTGCACGATACATTTTTGCTGAACTCAGGATGGAGTGATACTTGGCTGTTAGGCCATTTGACCTCCTATTTGTAGCTTTGTAGTAATTTTGTAAGTAGTAATAGCTGCTTATACGTTGCTTTGAGTTCTTGCCCTCTGCTTCTTCCTCCTCTTCCTTCTCCTAAGAAATTATAGTTGACACATCTACTCACATAAATTAATATTTCCATCTTGGCTGATATATTTGGTCAGTTAAAAAATGGTGAAAGACAAGATATAGGTAGATTTACTTAGATGTTCCACCAGCTTTAACATTTGGCATTATGTACTTGCACTGACAACTATTGAAAAGCAGCAAATTTTTATTTGTTACTCTGCCAATCCTTATTGATTCACATGTGATATTCAATGTAACAATATTGTGCCAGGGAGAAAAATTCAATAAAGAAATGCTGTAGGGATGGGTGAGGCATTTCTATTTTATTAAGATATGAAAAATAACACCTCATTATTAAAAATTAAAATATAATGGACTGTTCCAGCTATATATTTAAGACCAGCTAAGAGTTGTCAAAACCTATCTGTATATGCAGCAATTGTATAAATCTTATTCTATAAAATAATAAAGTATGCACACATGAAAGTTTATAAGCATGACTATTTTTATGTGTACCTTTCTTCTTAATCCATTTCATTTATTCTGCCTGTAAAACAATCTTTGACTATTTGTTTATTATCCTATCATAGTTTGACCAATCTCTTTTATTCAAGAAACTTCTGGGGGGTTGGCATAACATGGGCATTGTGAATTCTAAGTTATTTTTCTTCCACTTGCCTTTAAAATTAGATATAACAGGTGCAAGATGTCTCCTTTCGTGTACTCCCAAAGTCATTTTCTTATACACACACACAAATGTCTTCTAGGATCAATCACATTTGAGTTTCCACATGCCAAGTCCAAAGGCACCAAACTTGCTCACTAAGCGAAATGTAAATAAGAAGGAGTGAACTAGGAAATGAATGGGCACAGGTTATGCATGTAGGCTTCTTTACACTGTGACAATTTCAGAAAATACGTGAGCATTTTAGATAACTGCATTTTTGATATGTGGTAGAGATATATGTGCCTGATTCTTACAGCATCAGAATTAATTAGAAACTTTTTAGTGTTTTGTTGGTAGGCTACAGATTTATTACTAAAACCCTGCACTGAGCCACACACCAATAGAATCTCTTGAAAACTGAAGTTAAATACGAGCCATGTGTCAACTGTATTTATAAACCAAGTTCTTTCACACTTCATCATCGAAGTGCTGTCCCATGCTCTACTTGTGGTAGGGTAAGGAAAAGCACAGATATCACGACTGCCAAAATATTTTTGTGCCATTTCAAATGTCCTGGATACCTTGCCTTTTCCAGCATGCCTTTTTTAATTCCTCTTCAACCCTGCAACTGCTTTTAAGCCGTTCGTCTTATTGCCTTCAAAATATGAAGTCTCAAATAAAAAAAAAAAGCACTAGAGCATAACCTCAGAATCCAAATCAAACTTTTCTCGGGGTTTCAGGAAAGTTGAGTTCGTATTAGACTGAATTTCTTAAACAGTGTTTCACTCATATCACTTTCTCTCTTAAATGAAAACCTTAGAGTAGAACTTCCTTCTATCTCATTCCTTTTACATCTGCCCTCAAAAAGCTTGTGGTAAAGTAAAGGGGCTAATGTAGGCATGATTTTCACCTGTTGACTTATAGACATCTTCCCTGAAACAGGCAGTCAGTCTAATAGTGGGAATTAAGTAGACTTATGGAGACCATAAGCATCATTACCTCGTGAGAAGAGACTTCCTGTCGAAGCTCTCGGAGACTCAAGGCTCATTTTCTTAAGCTGATAATAGGCATCCTAGGTAGCTTCCCCAATTCATCTGACTGCCTTGGTTTGGTTTCTTACACTGGAGCAACAAATGGTGTTAAATTTCCTCCAAATTTAATAGAAAAGATGACTAAAAGTCATCCATTCCTGAGCTTCAGAGGTCTTGTTAACAAAAGCTCAACAGAATACCAAATAGTGTATTTATAGGAAGCTGAACCATATTTTTACCTGGAGGTAAAGGCTTTTATAATTTCAAAATCACATTGAAATTGTTAATGCTATAGGTTAGAGCTTTTTTACTCTGAGGGAATAGAGAATGTGGTTTTTATTCCCATTTTTATATTTTCGGAAAAAAAGGTCATATTGCCATCTTCTAGGGCAGTGTGAACCCCAGTGACCTGTCTCTTCTATTGTCTTGGTAGCTCAGGAAGATTATTTTAAAATGCATTTATTGTGTACTTTTAACCTAGTAGGTCTCTGGGTTTTGAATCTGTGTAAAGATTACGAGTAACGGACATATCTGTATCCTTGAAGGTGGTGGGGGAACAGTCTTACAGAACTGGTTTTTGAATCATTTCTAAGTGACCAAAGTACAAATGAAAATCTACTAATTTTGCACCCTTTCTGACAATCTACAGCAAAATTAAGGCAATGTTATTTTGGGGAATCCTTTTACTGGTCACACAACCAACATTTTAGTTAAATTTCTGTCAGCTGAACTGTAGAAAAATTAAAGATCCAAGATAAAATGTGCTCTCATGCTTCAAATCTGACCAATTCCATTACGTGCACTATTGAAGTATGAAACCTTTCTCCTTGATCAAAATGCTGGTGAGGATCTATACTTCTTCTTCTTTTTTTTTTCTTTTTTACACGAATACTCATGCTATGAAAAAAAAAAAAAAGAGCTGGAAGGCCAAATGAAAGACTGAAACAAGCAGCCATAAAGTGACTTTTTATATTTTTTAAGTAGGTCACAGTAAGGTATATTATTCTTACTGCAAAAGTCAGGTTAAACTTCTCAATTAAGAAAAGATGCATTTATAGAGTTCTTCCATTTTTATTGATTTTTGATGTCATTTTAAAAATGATGAATAACCATATTGTAGGAAACTGGACCCAAGGAGCATTTCTTTCCTATCCTTAGTTACTGCCAAAGAGCATGGTTCTGGCTTTCACAGGTCTCAGGAATATTACCTTCTAGAGCAGCTGGAATGATAGGCCCATGAGAAGGGGTCATCGTCTTTGACATTTATGAATATATGAGTGTCCTTGTCCTGGGGCTCTGCTGTGCACCTGAACATAGCCCATGCTTCAGACAAAAGCAAGGTCTCTCATTTGGAACAAGGATAATCTGCTTAAAAATCTAAATCTCTTACAAATGGCTGACGTGTGCAAGAATATCATAGTACATAGCTCTTTGTAAGGTAATTTTAAAAGAAAATGATACACATTTTGCTCAGCCAAGCAATCTGAAAGTTCAAAAGGTAAGAAGCACTTCTCAGCATGAAACTGTCAAACATATTTGAAAAGAAAGTTAATTACAATTGGCATTTCCAGGCCTTCTGCTGGCCATGGCTATCTTACTGAAAGGTGACATTAGTGACATCCATAGTAGAGGGGCTGAGAAATGAGCAGGATCAAAAAACTGAAGCTCTGCATTTCTGTAACAGAGGGTGAACAACCTTAGGGCAGTTGTTATCTTTTTTGTGGACACATTACAGCTCTGTGTAGGTAAAGACTAAGACAAGGCACAAACTAGAGGTACAGGAATAATGGTGTTCTAGAGAGATTGTCTCAATTCTTCCTTTTGAAGCAGAAGACATGGGAGAGGACAGATGATCAAGTAGACAACTCTTCCTGTTTGGTTCACCTCCAAGTTCTCCTGAGTGGGCTTACATTTTCCTCCCATGATTTCCTGGTAGATTTTTACCTACATTATTTCTAGGAAGAAAGAAACGAAAGGAAAGGAAAGGAAAGGAAAGGAAAGGAAGAAATAAAGGAAGATGGAAGGAAAGAAGGGGGGAGGGAGAGAGAGGGAAAGAGAGAGGAAGGAAAGAAGAAAGACAGAAAGAAAGGAAAGGGATATATCTAATCATTCAGATGAACTGGGTTTGCCTAGGTCCCAAAGAACTGTGATGATAGAATATGGCTGACCTTCTACATGTTTCTGAGCTAATAGGAACATGAAATGCCAACTACGTTCTAGGAGACAGTACCTGAATTGAACTTCCAAGAGACTCTGAACAAAATCTATAAACCTTAGTTGTTATTTAGCATTGTGTTGACCACTAATTATTCATCCCAAATTGTATTAAGTCTGTTCTGGTGAGTCTATAGGAAAAGTTAATGGAAAAACATGGACCCTCTGAGGGCATCCATTTTATTTGAAGTCTTGAGAGAAAATGTTTAATATTAACATAAGTATACATGTTATAGATGTAAAATTCAAACATTCACATCTACATTTCAGATATAATGAAATATTTCAAATTGTTCTGATTATACGCTGCTTTGACTAGTTCCCAGATCCCAGGGGCACACATTTACTTTTCTTGGCCACTAGGTTAGTTTTGTGGAAACTTTTGAGAGTCACTGAGCCCTAAGACTAAAGTCTTTAATTAGAAGCTATTATTTAAAAATTGCTGCAATTTGAAATTTAGCAATTGGCCTAGATATTCCCTTAACCAAACCCACGTTATGGTTTTTATGCACATCCTTAATTCTTGGTAAGTATGAGGAGTAAAGGAATACACATTGGGAGCCTTCCATCAGGAAGTTCTAGGGTAATAAATCCTGAAGACAGAAGATGTCATTCTGAGTATTTTAGTGATTAAGTTGTTCACCAACTGATATAAAACAGTATTTTTATGGAACTTTTCACAGGGGTTTGATAGGACCTAAATTAATGTGATCATCTTCATTTGGGTAAGAGATTAATGATATGGTGATATCACTGTCAACATACATGTAACACTTAACATATAGCATTATATTGTTTTTCTTCTGTCAGCCAACCCAAGAAAAATACAAGTAAGATACTGAATTACCATGGGTTCTAACTATATGGGTGTCATAAACTACCAATACTTGTTGATGAAATGACCCGTGTGAGGAAAATGCTCAGAAGTGACAAATGAAATATTTCTTAATTTTCAATTGTAACCTGTAGTCTATTTAACATTAATACTAGGCACTTGTATTTGAATTTCCATATGCAATTACAAAAAATGCTTGAGTGATAACTCTAAAAATGCCATGTTCCCATTTTCAAACAGCTTTTATTTGTTTTCCATGTATGAATACCTAATTTTAATGCACAATTTTAAGGTTTTTGCTGTGAGTAATCACATAACTATGGGGTCTTCTAATGGTATAGTGTTTTACTCAACTGTAAATTGCCCAGAATAACAATGACAACAAAATCTGTGAGCCAAGTGATTTTTGAAATCTATTTTCAGGGTTTGTTTAAATAGTTATATAAATCAATTCTGGTAAATGACAAAAAATACACATTGGTAAAAATCACATAACAGAAATCACACACATTATACAAATAACCATATAAAAGCATTATTATAATATCACACCTCAAAGAGAGTATGTTTATTCAATTTAATGCAATATTCATTATTTTGAATTCTGCACATTCCTCCATGCCATAGCTTAAAAGCTAACCACTGGCCTGAGGAAAGGGTATTCATTGCACTAGGATTTGAAACATTAAAACTGAACTATATTTGTTCTCATGCCAAACCACGTACTAAAGAAATATTCAAAAACAGAATGTCAACAAAACTAATTTTGTTATCTCAAGTTAGTAGCAAATGACACCTTGAGAAAGTTAGGATTAGAATCCACTGGGTCCGGGGACTGATTTACAGAAGTTTAGTGTTTTTATTTATGCTTGAGGAAATGACAAACATATTAATTCATTCAATACCTACTATAGGCCAGTTACTGTTGTAGGCCCTGGGGATATAGCACAGTGGGGGGGGAAAGCAGACGACATCTCTTGCTCTCATGAAGTGTATATTATACTGAGGAGATAGTCAATAACAAAACAAATCATTCATTTTCAGGTGGTGATGTGCGTTTTCTCTCTCTTGATTCTACTACTCATTTGAAAATGCTAGATTTGCTGGCATTTGAATCCAGCTATCTTGGTCTTTAAGAAAGTTGTAAACCAGAAAACTCCATCAACAGCTACCAGGAAATTCTCAAATAAGAAAACGAAGAAAAAGTTCAATTCCAACAACAATTAAAAAATTAATCTTATTTTAAACATTTCCTAAGCCATTTGTTGAGACTAAACTACCAAACAAAATCGACTCTCTAATTAATGTCTAATGCATTTGGAATGTTTAAATACAAACTCCAGCTTCCGTTGTTTGCATCGGGTACTAGGCAAAACTTCCATATACCTCTAATTCTTATATCCTCATGTTTAATTCCTTCATTGGCTTTTTCTTTCAGCTTGGAGGATTTTGCAAAATGCTTTGAAAGATAAAAATAAAATTTCCCTCTTTGTTATGGCTGGAAATGATCATTATTATCATTTTCGGTAGCAAGTAAAAGTGTAGTGACTCTTACTGCAGTCAAGTACCAGTTACTGGCGAGGGCACAGATGATCAGTTTCAGACTCACGTGCTGCTGAATTCAGCCAACAACTCACTCATCGTGACTCTAACAGATTTTTCTGCTACTCGGACCACTGGGAACCTTATGAACCAGTGAGTTCTGCCCTCCTTCTTATGACAAAATGCCAATACTGTCAACATCCAGCAAACCAAGCACTAGAATCACTTGCTACTGCGACAAGCTCACTTTGAGTATAAAACAAAGAAAAATAAAATTTTCCTAAAAAGTGATAAGTTTTCAATGTCCTTAGGCTTTAGAAAGTCTGAACTTTTCTGGCAGAAATTTCCAGCCAAAAGGTAAGGATATTCTTGATCTGCTATATTAAGTAATTCTCTTTCTCTCTCTCTCACTTTCCCTCCCTCCCACTGCCCCTCCCCACTCTATCTCATTGAGGAACAGGGGATTATTTCTCCTTTATGTAGATAATCCTCTAATTTTAGAATTAGAAAAGACCGATTCATTTTTCAAAGGAAACCTGTGATTTAGTTAAGGTCCCAAAGGTATGGAATAGAACTGGTCTCTAGTTCTAAGTTCCTAATTATAACTCAGTGATTTTATTAATACCTTCCCTATTGTCCCAGCCTTTTGGGACATGATCTTATCCTTTTGCTTATGTGTCTAGGCATCATGATTTGACCGAATATCAATTCATAGAATATCACCTCCATTAAAGACAGACTTCTTTCTATTTTGTCCATGATCCTATTCTATCCTCAGTACCTAAAATAGTGCCCGTCATGTAAATAAGTGCTCCAAAAATATATGTAGAAGGGATTAATCATGCTCAAATTTGTGCATTAGTAAGTGAAGTACAAGTTAAGCTATTTTTTGTTTTGTCAAAGCTGAGCCAGAGATGTGGAAATTGTACTGGGTAAAAAAATTTACTTGCCACAAATAAATTCAAGAAATAATGAATGAAGTGGTATATTGGGAATACCATTTGGTAATTCAGAATTCGACTGAGCTTGACAAAATGTCCAAAAGGTACTGTGAAATATGATAAAACAAGAAATCAGTGATAAAAATGAGACTAAGAATCATAGCAACAACCAAAACGTATTTTACATGTTTATTCTGAGAAAGAAGGCTGTAACGCACATATAATCTTCCTTTGCCTACACAATATTTTTATAAGGTAAGTACGGAGCGTATATTTTCATTTTGAATCCAGGGAAGCCAAACCACTCGCCTGAAATTAAAGGAAGTCGGAAGAGTGGCTAGAAGAAAAGGAAAGGCATGGTCTCACTGTAAGTCCAATTCTGCTCGCATTTAGACCATGCTGCTTCTGGTTTAGTTTAATCAAAATAATAACATCAGTCAATAGGCCACTAGCTGGGCTTTAAATACTATTTTAGCAGAATAAAGAAAGCATGTGATCATCTCTGTTTTTGACAGTGTTCCCAAATGAGAAAGGAAACTCAAAGCTTGAGTTCCATTGCTATTTGGAACCGACTGCTTAAAGATCATACCTGAGTTGCCGAGCACTAGAAGTGTAACGGAAAGCAATGAGGGACTCTGCTGTACCCGCAGAAAATCTCCCATGGTGCACTGGAGTCAGAGGTGAGCTGGGGAAGTCGCCCTGAGCTGCCATCTGGGTGACGACTGTGAGTGGCACGAAGCTGAAGGCTGGCTTCTGCCATTAGATTCCCATACGATCTCTTTTGAAAACAACCTGGGCTTCAACGGCACTTCTGAAAGCAGACTTTCTTTCTTTTTTTTTTCTCCCGCAGAATTAATTTATCCTCAACATCATGAATCACAAAAACACATTTTTGCTTGAACACAGACATGAAATATAATTCACTTTCTTTGTTGCCGTCCAGAAATGCCCTTCAAAGCACTTTGGACACAATTGTCAAACAAGCATGATTTACTCTATGTGTGATGTTTTTGAGCAAAAGTTGGAATTTTCTTTGTATTTTCCTTAGAAAGGACTACTGCATTTCTTTACCCTCTTCTGCAACCTTCGTGCCCTCCTCACTCCCACACCCCCACACAAAGACACTCCTTAATTGTATTACTGTTAGGCTGACCTCCAACCCCAACTAAAATGAGGACAAGGCTAGTTTTGTGTTTCGTGGGATAACAATTTATGAGCAATTAAAAATGAAGGGACACAAAGCATTCATCACAGTCTCAGCTAGACAGGCAGCTGAGGTCAAAGGCTCTAGCAATGAAGTGTGCACAATATATTTTTATTTCTGTTTTCACTAAGAAGGAAACGGGTTAGCTAAAAATTATGGCATGTAGCCTCCAGTTCAAAATAGGTGCACTTAATCTTTGGAGACAGTCCACGCTTGGCCAGATAGGTTATGACAGCACATGCGAAGACATACACAAACACACACACACACACACACACATGCCACACACACACACACACACAACCTGAGTACCAAACAATATGATGTGGGAAAATGAGATATTTTCAAGCCCAATTCTAAAAGAAAAATGTACTAAATAAATACTCCATGATTTTATAGCCAAGTACCTAATATTTCTCTCCTCTTCCCCCTATTATAGAAAACAAAATAGAAGATTTTAAGGTATAATTCCTCTTGGCACATTTCTCAATCTGTTTGGAATAACATGAGAGACTTATAATTTTATTTTCCTGGAGCATCAGTGGTATATCACATGAAAGTTGAGATTAATGTCTTGCATGCTGAGCTCCAGTCAGAGTTACATATCAAAGCACTACAGAAAACGCCTTTCAACGTAGTACATTTGGTTTTTAAAATTTGTGTGTTTTTTTTTTTTTCCTGGAACACTACAGGGTCCAGATCTGACACCGATCTTCTGACTTAAGGTCTTGGCCCAGCTTGAGCGAAAGCACTGCTGAACTGACTGTACACTGTGCTACTGGACGAGCATCACTGTTGGCTTATAATGTGTCCAAAATTTTCAATAGGAAAATAAAAGGTCTTTGGCAAGCAGGTCATCAGCTTTTATTCCATGTGTAGGTTTGCTTACTTAAACAATGTGCTCCAATGTCAGAACAAACAAGAACCAAGGAGAATTATCATGAGATGCTATGAAGGTTATGCCAGACACACACGAAAATTCTTCCGATGAGAGTAAGTAGAAAGTTCACTATCACAGATTGAGATGGGCTTGTACTTATCTTGGTGAATTTTTTAATGAAAAGCAGACAACATTTCAAAATGGAATTCAAAGTGCACCGAAGCAACATCACTTTGCTAGAAGATAAAGATTATTAAAATAACTCAGACTGATATACTCTTTCTCTCATTAAAAAATATCAAGATCCTCTATCAAATCTAAAATCACTAGCTTATATGTCTGTCCCTATGAGCATCTTCAAATACCTTATTCACACACACACTCATATAATTTTGAAATATAACACATATTTTTGCAGTAACGTTGGAAAAATTCAGAAAAACAACATATAAAAAATATCTCATAATCATACCATCCAATGATCCATGATTATTACAGAAAACATTTGGTATAAGTGTTTCTAATATTTTCTTCTATTTGTATCTTATTTTTAGGTAACACCATACACTGTTTTTTCTCTTTTATGCTGTGACTATTGTGAAATACTTTGATTAGTAGTCCAATGTTAAACCGACCTTGAATTCTTGGAATCTACTGTACTTTGTCATGAGATACTGTTCTTTCATATACTACTGGATTTTATTTTTGGGATATTTTGGGATCGGAGTTTTACTGGCCACATAAAAAGAAAGTGGAAATGTTCCCTCTTGTATTTTCTGAAATGATTTATTTAGGAAGGGTATTATTTTTAACTTAAATATATGACAGTATTTACCATGGAAATCATTGGGGCTTGTTGTTTTTTCCCTAGGGAAAGATTTTGATTGTGAATTCAATTTCTTTAACTGACCTAGGGTTGTTCAGATTTTCTATTTTTTGTGGTGTCATCTTTGCTAAGTTACGTTTTTCAGAAAGTTGTTCATTTCTTCTACGTTGTTAAATTTATTGGCAGAAAGTTATTTGCAAAGTTGCCTTATTGTCATTTTCATGTATATAGAATTTTTTATAATGTTCCCTCTTTCATTGCTCATATTGTAATTTGTGTTCTCTCTCTTTTCTTGATGAGTCTTGCTAGGGGTTGTTAAATTTTACCAATAATTTCAAAATAATAAACTTTTAAAAAATTTTTTTTCACTTTTTTAAAATTTCTTTTCAGCGTAACAGTATTCATTGTTTTTGCACAACACCCAGTGCTCCATGCAATACGTGCCCCCCTTAATACCCACCACCAAGCTCACCCAACGCCCACCCACCTCCCCTCCAAAACCCTCAGTTTGTTTCTCAGAGTCCACAGTCTCTCATGATTTGTCTCCACCTCCGATTTTCCCCAACTCACTGCTCCTCTCCATCTCCCAATATTCTCTGTGTTATTCCTTATGCTCCATAAGTAAGTGAAACCATAAGATAATTGACTCTCTCTGCTTGACTTATTTCACTCAGTATAATCTCCTCCAGTCCCATCCATGTTGATACAAATGTTGGATATTCATCCTTTCTGATGGAGGCATAATACTCCATTGTATATATGGACCATATCTTCTTTTTTTTTTTTTTTTAAGATTTTTATTTATTTATTTGACAGACAGAGAGAGATCACAAGTAGGCAGAGAGGCAGGCAGAGAGAGAGAGAGGCTCTCTGCCGAGCAGAGAGCCTGACGCGGGGCTCGATCCCAGGACCCTGGGACCATGACCTGAGGCGAAGGCAGCGGCCCTAACCCAATGAGCCACCCAGGCACCCCTGGACCATATCTTCTTTATCCATTTGTCTGTTGAAGGGCATCTTGGTTCTTTCCACAGTTTGGTGATGTGGCCATTGTTGCTATGAGCATTGGGGTACAGATGGCCCTTCTTTTCACTACATCTGTATCTTTGGAGTAAATACCCAGTAGTGCAATTGCAGGGTCATAGGGAAGCTCTATTTTTAATTTCTTGAGGAATCTCCACACTGTTCTCCAGAGTGGCTGCACCAACTTGCATTCCCACCAGCAGTGTAAGAGGGTTCCCCTTTCTCCACATCCTCTCCAACACACATTGTTTCCTGTCTTGCTAATTTTGGCCATTCTAACTGGTGTAAGGTGGTATCTCAGTGTGGTTTTAATTTGAATCTCCCTGATGGCTAGTGATAATGAGCATCAAAATACTAAACTTTTGACAGTATTGATATCATGCATTATTTATCCAGTTTTTATTTTCTTGTCTTCTTTTTTTTATTATTTACTTATAGCAACTTACTTTATAAACTGAACAAACATAATTTGTTCTTCTTTTCTAGCTTCTTAAAGCTTAGATAATTAATTATACACTTTTTTCTTTTTAAATATAGACCTTTAAAGCTAAAAATTTTTCAAGCAAAATTTTCAAGCAACGTATTAGCTATATCTCACAAGTCTTGATATGCTGTATTTTCACTATTGTTCAGTATTTTAAATTTTCGTTGTGACTTCTTCTTTCACTCATGAATTATTTAGAAGTGTGTTATTTAATTTCTAAATACTTGGAGAATGTATTCTGTATGATTTAGATTCTTTTTTTACTAAGGAAACTTAGTTTATGGCAGCATATGATCTATGTTGTTGAATGTTCCATGTATGTTAGAAAGAATGTATATCCTGTAGTTATTGGGAGAGTACTGTAAAATGTCCTCAGGCCAAGTTAGTTGACAATTATTTAAATCTTTTATATTCTCCTTGATATTTTTCTTTAATTGCCCTCTCCATTATTGGGAGAAGGCTGTTAAAATATCTAGCTATAGCTGTGAATTTATGAGTTCTAGTTTTGTGAACTTTGCTTCATGCATTCCAATGCTCGGGTTTTGGATATACAAGCATTTAAGATTATTATATCTTCTTGAGAAACTAACTCCTTTATTTAGCATTATAACACACCCCTCTTTAACTTTATAAAACTCTTTGCCTCAAAATCTACTTTGTCTGACATTAATATATCCACAATAGCATTCTTAAGAATTTCTAGGACTTTTTGTACCCTTTTTTTTTAACCTGTCATTTTCTTTTCTTTTTTAAAATTATTTTTTATTAACATATAATGTATTATTTGCCCCAGGGGTACAGGTCTGTGAATCATCAGGCTTACACATTTCATAGCACTCCCCATAGCCCATACCCTCCCCAATGTCCATAACTCAACCACCCTATACCTACTCCCCAACCCCCCAGCAACCCTCAGTTGTTTTGTGAGATTAAGAGTCTCCTATGGTTTGTCTCCCTCCTGATCCTATCTTGTTTCATTTTTTGCCTTCCCTACTCCCCACAACCCCCCATCCTGCCTTTCAAATTCCTCATATCAGAGAGATCATATGATAATTGTATTTCTCTGATTGACTTATTTCCCTCAGCATGCATATAAATTGCTAAAAATCTTACAATCGGCATTTAGTTGTGTTCAGCTTTTTAATTCAGCCCAATAATCTTTGTCGTGTAATGAAGTGTTTAGCCCATTTACATTTACTGTGATTATTGATATAGTGGGGTTTAAGTGCAGCATCTTAGCATGAGTTTTCTATTTATAACATCAGCTCCTATTTTCCTCCTTTCTCATCTTCTTTTCCTGAATAAAATAGTTTTTACTCTTCTATCTTTTATTGATTTTTTCCCATAAACTTATTTGTGATTTCTCTTACTGGTTCTTCTAGAGATTCCAATTTGCATCTTTAAATTAATGTAGTCTATTCAGAGATATATAACTTTAGAGAAATATTGAAACTTACAATATAATTCCGTTTGTAGACATTCTGCGTGCACTTTTTGTCATGTATTTTTACTTCCACACATTATTATTTTTGCTATAAACAGTCAATGGTCTATCAACAACTAAGCACATAAGTAAGGATAATAATTTGTATATCCATTTCTCAGCTGAATGTGGGTTGTTTCAACTTTTTTACTATTATGAATAAAGCTGCTATAAATAATCACATATAAGCTTTTTTGTGCTTGTGTACATGTATTTTCAATTACCTTAAGTAAAAACCAAGGAGTGAAGTTGCTGCAACAACTTCTAAGTGTTAACTTAATGAAAACCTGCCAAGAAGCTTTCCAAGTAGTTGTACCATTTTGAGTTGCCACCAACAATGCATGAGAGTTTCAGTTACTCTAAATCTTTGCCAATACTTGGTATTTTAAATAGTTTTAATTTTACCTATTTGAGTGAATCAGTATCACATTGTGGTTTTAACTTATATATATTTTTTGGTAAAGTGTGTGTTCAAATCTTTTGATTGTATTTTTATTAGGTAATATTAAGTATTATTTTATGTATGTATTATTGAGCTATGAATTCTTTATATAGTTGGATACAAGCTAGAGTGTCTGTGTTTTGTTTTCAACCATGGGGGAAAATTTAGTCTTTCACAATTAAGTGTGATATTAGTGGATGAATTTTTTAGATGCTTTTCAATTATTTCAAGAAGTTCCCTTCTTTTCCTCATCTCTTAAGATTTTTAAAACTATGAATGGATGTTACATTGGGTCAAGTCTTTTTCTAAATCTATTGAGGCAGTCATACAGTTTTCCTTTTTTAGTCTGTTGACATGGTAAATTACATCATTTGATTTTACATTTGTTTTGCTGGATTAAACTTAATTATGCTGCATTATTCTTGTGATAATTGCTGGATTCTATTTGATAATATTTCATTAAAGATTTTGTTTCTATTTCCACGTGGATTATTATTCTTTAGTGTTATTTTCATGCAGTATCTTTGGTTTTGATATTTGAATAATATCAGCCTCAATAAGATGAGTTTGGAAGTGTTGCTTCCGGTTGAATTTGCTGGAAAAGATATGTAGAATTGATGTTATTTCCCATTAAATATTTGATGAAATTCACCAGTGAAGTCTTCTAGGCCTGGTATTATCTTTGTGGAAGAGATTTTTATTTTCAGTTGAATTCTCTTAATAAATATTGGATCATTCAGATTATCTCTCTCCAGAATCAGATAACTTCCTCTTTGTGTCAGAGAAGTGTCACACCCTCAATTGTAGGTGACCTTTGGTCTTGTGTAAAAAGAAGGTCGATGGCTCAGAAGGGTTTTTTGCCTGTGGCAGCCAATTACTTGCTTATACTCACGCAGAACCCAGAGTATAGAAGGGTTTCTCCACAAACTTCTGCTCCATTTTCAAATCTAGGCAGGCTCTAAATAATTAGAGTATGAGGCAGACTCTCTTGTCTTTTTCATGAGTTTCCTAAGGAAGCGCAGGCACATGGGTGTGAACTTCCCTTCTGTCTGGGTTCCCAGCTCTTCTAAACTGTTGCATTAGTGTACACTTGTTCTTTAAAATTTCTGTAAAATTCCACTTCTTTTCTTACTATCTTTTATGGAAGCCCTCTCTTCTTCTCACGTTATGCCAAAGTTGGAACAGATTTTGTTTTTCTTCTTGGATGAGCTTGTCAGCCTCTGGAATTCTGTTCACCTGGTTGCCTGTGACCTCAGCCTTTTGATGGGCTAGAACAATAGATTTTGAAGATCCATCCAGCTTTGTGCCATGTTTACCCTGGGAGCAACATTTTTTTTCTTTAACTTTTTCTCCTCAACAGAAGCAAAACTTCCTGTTCAGTCCCTTTTGTGGGATGTGTTGTTCAGTTAGCAACATTTCATCAATTTTTTTTATGTCAATAAATATTTCTCTAAACATTGTTCTTAATACTGAATAGTGGTTACTCAAATATGTCTTTTTTTTTTTTTTTTTTTTTTGTATCCCCAGCTTTTAATACAAAGTCTTGGTTACAGTATACACTTTATACATCTTTGTAGACATGAACTAGACTTTTGAGTAGTGCTGGTAATTATGTTTAATTTAAAAAAAATCTCCCTCTGTAATGAATATAACGGATAAGATGGACAAAGAATGGTTTGTGTTGCTGCTAAATATGCAGATATGTGAAGCATGTGGCGGTGCTCTGCCTTAACTTGGGTTGTCCCGAGACCAGATCTTGAGGCAGCTGGCTTTTGTGGTACTATTTCATTATGGAGCACAATCCCATTGGGGAAATGACACAAAGATGAAGAAAGACCAGTGATATGAAAAATTGTAAACTAACTAAATTTAGAGGGTGCAAGTTATTCTCAAATTTGTCAAGCAATGTATGTGTGTTTCTTTCCCATGAAATGTTTGTCAGTAGGAACAGAAGGATTTAAGCAAGAATCTTTCTAAACTAAAAAATTCTTAGAGCTGGAAGGGATTTTTTTAAAACTCATCCTCCCTCCTCACACCACTGCCAATTTTATGGATGAGCAAATTGAAAGCTGGAAGGTTAAAGGCCTTGCTCAAAGTCATACAGCTAATTTATTTTATAAGGATCATGAGTCTATATAGGACATGACATACAGGCAATGTGGATCCTTTATTTGTCCATTCATTCATACTCCCTGCAAACATGAATTGATCACCAGTTTTATGCCAGACACTGTGCTCGATGCTGGACTTTAACATTTCTGATACTGAATGCGTTCTTGCATCCCATTAGTATCGGCTTGCTCTATAGCTGCTTCAGGAATAGATGGGAGAAAAGCCAGCCTTCTAAGCATAGTGTTCAGGGATTCAATCACTTTCATTCCTGTGCTCTGAGACCATCCAACAGGTATGTCACCACAATGAGTACAACATGCGTGTCTAATACCATTCTGGAGGCAAGACCAACTTGGAATTGTACCCAAGGTAGAAAGACGCATTGAAAATAGTTAGAAGTATTGATGTTACTCTAATTAAGAGAGAACTAGGCATTAATGGTCTTGGCTTTTTAAAATTATGAAGAAACTTACTATGGCTGAAGTAATATTTAGAGAGGAGAGTTCTACAGGTATGACTTCCACCAAAACCCATGTCAATATGCATGAATTGGAATATTTGAATAAGAAGGTGCCTATGGAATGTAGGAAAGAGAAATGGTGAGTAGTTTCATTTAGCTGTCATGTCAGACTTGTATTTTGTTGTTACCAACTCTAGCTGCACATTAGAACCATCTGGGAGCTTTTAAAAATACAGATGCTAGGGTTACATCCCCAGAGATTTTGATGTAATTGGTTTGGGGTGAGGTTTGGACATCAGAATTTTTTAAGATAAGTCTAATGTCTAGTATATTAGGAAGCACAGGTTGAAGATATCATTAAAAGCAAATTTAGAAAGAAAAAAAAAACCTTTTATGCTATGGTAGAAAGATTTGACTTTGTAGCCAAAGGGACAATATAAAACTAAGGTTTAATTCAGATTAAGCTGATGCCTGAGCAGAGTGGAAGGGGTGTTATTTGTGGGCATATGTTTGGTATAGACTAGATGCATAGAACCAGTTATCAGGCTGACACAATAGAACAACTGGGAGGTGATAAAAGTGTGAAATAAGGTTAAAATAAGGAAATAAATGCAACAGAAAATAAATATTTCCTTTCTGATGGGCATGGGAAATAAACAGAAAGCAGCATGTCCCTTCTCCATCCTCCAAACTTGCAGTCTCCCTCTAAACTCAATTAAATAGTATCTTTCAAGTTGATATATATAGTATATATAAATTATAATTCAATATATGTAGCAATATATATATTCAATGCAAAAGAGATACTTTATTCATATAAAACAACTGTTTTTTCTCCCAAAATAATCTCTAAGAGAATAAATTTTGCCCATGTCCTAATGAATAGTTGAAATTTTCAAAATATATGCTAACACAGCTAAATCTTAATGAAATCAATACATATATTCTTATATCAAAGCCCCTTTTGGGATAGATTACAGAATCTATACCTGCATAATTAAAGATCCCTGAAGAGACTTCATATCAGGATAAGATCCTGACAAAAATAAGTGAAAATGTGCATTTCTGCTATGTAGCTTCTACACACCAGGTTCAGGCAGCCCAGAGATAAAAGATTATCTCACCAAATTAAAAAGTTTACTATAGCTTGTGCCTGTGAAGTCTAAGTCCAAATGTCTTTGTCTTAAAATAAATAAAAGGAATCAAAATACTCTCTGATTCTAGCCCTACCAGATGCATTTCAACTCCTCCAGTGTGTCATGGCCCCTCCCTTCTTTTTTCCACAGAGTATTGACCTGAAGAGGGGTGAGGGGCAAGTGTCTTCTGGGGTGCCACCTCTTCTGGGAAACCCTCTCTGACCATACAACACTTGCTCTGAGTTCATTACCAGCTGTATCTTTCCTTATGTCACCCTCACTGTCTGTAACTCCACTGCTACTTGTAATCAATTAATTTGTACCTGCTTCTCAGACTAGACTGTAAGCTCTGTGACGGTAGGAAATATTCTGCTTTGCTTGCTTCTGTCTTTTTAGCACCCAGGGAATTACTGGATATAAAGCAGATGGGCTACAGTCCGACAGTCAAGTAAATAGAAACTATGTCAGTTTTTGTTTTTTAACAGAGATTATTTAACATGGAAGGACATCATGGCACAACAGTGTAGGCAGGTGAATTTGGAGCTGAGAATCAATAGCTGAATAATAGCACACCTAGAAATATGTCTGATACATGGGAGTTACGGATCATATATTTACAGAACAAATGAATGAGAGGATAAACCAAATTAAGGAATACACTCGAAGGAAGAAGATACTGAACAAAAATGGAATGTGCTTGATGACTCTCATGTGGTGACATAAGAATTTTAGATTAGGGGCCTGAAATCTGAGTTCTAACTCTAGGACCATATCCATTTAGCTGTGTGTCCTTTTGGAAGTCACTCTGCGTCTTAGATGTTTCTTTTCTGTGCATTGTGGTGTTGAACAAGATACTCTCCATTGTCTTTTCCAGCTTTGAAGTTGCAGTGTCTTTCAGTTGATTCCCTACACTCCCTGTGGACTTTTGGTTTTCCTGCATACTCTGTGGTGATATGCTGAGCTGTAGTAAGAATCTATAACAACTAGGAGGGTGAAGTGTGTTATTAGAAAAGGTGGATAAGAGGGAAACAAACTTGAGAAGACACCATTTTACCCTTACTCCAGGGGAACTCTAACTGTTATCTCTTCTGCATTCACCCACACAAGTTACGTATTACCGTATTATTATACAACTTAACACTTTGTGTTTGAGAGGTCTACTAATTTACCTTTTGGTTTCCTTGTTAGTCATTGAAGTCTGAGACCTTGATGCTGGCGTTCTTGAATTCAGAGCATCTGACAGCGTCTGGTATATGTGAGGGGCTCCATGGAATAGTAGAATTTAGTGAAGAGCAGTAGATAGTGTGGGAATTCTGTTTAGGAATAAGCTCAATGGACCCACTACTTCCTGCCAATTAGAATAGTTTTAGCCTTTAAACTGAAACATTAACAGTGCCTTCTTTGAAATCAAGGAACATCCTGTAGATGGAAGAAGAGAGAATATGGGAGGAAAAACTCATGAAAGAATGACTCCATCTCCAGGAAAGGGTCTTTACAGAACAGACTTTACAAACTAGCCAACAGAGACAGTAAGACATGATGCTCCTGCTTAAGAGACTTACAGTCAAGCTAGGAGGTTACCAGGAACAATACAAGGCAGAATCTAAGAAAGACAGTTTTGTCAGAAAATGACGTTTTGTCTATCCTCCAACTGGGTTTGGGATCTAGCTACCAATCACCACCATTACATTCTCGTTCAAGCCACCATCATCTCTTGGGCCTCCTCACTTATACTTCAGGGCACTAGAGTCCTCATTGACCTGCCTGCAGCTGCTCTTGCCTCCGTCTGTTCTTAACTTTTTGGCAGAGTGATTACAGTCTCTCTTAGATCAGGGCGCTTCTCTGTTCAAATCCACCGAAGTCTCCCAGATCTTTAAGAATAAAAGCTACATCTCAACAGTGCCCTTGTAGTGACTTCTAAGACCCAGTTAGCTACTATTCTTTCCCCTCTCACTATGTAGAGCCAAGAGTCTCACTAGGAGATGTACAACTGCTCTGGAAAAATTAGCCATTTTGCATATAATAGACAAATAATGCAAGGTTCAAGAATGCTTGGAATTTGTGGGGTGTGTGTGTGTGTGTGTGTGTGTTTCTTCTTCTGATTGTCTGTGGGGAGCTGTGTTCATGGTATTGGAGTCAGACATATGAGTGGCAACCTTGTTCTACTAGTTACTAGATATGTGACCAGTTATCCCATGCCTCTGAGCCTCAGTTTACTTTTCTATGTAATGGGTATGATCATACTTCCCCTCGGTTGTTCTGTGTCTTAAATGACACCATGATGATTAAAAAGACTAGCTCGGCGTTTGCCACATAGCAGAAGCACAACAATTACTAGCTCCTTTCAGTTCTATTTATGTCAGGATTAGAGATTTGAGATACAAAAGAGGGAGACACTGGTAAGTGCTCAGTGTAGCCTCACTAAACTGGTGATTCTGATAAAAAAAGGCCAGGCCTACTAGAGGTAGGCTGGATAGGAATGGGTTAAAGGAGTTAACAGGCTGCCCAGCTGGACCATTCTCAATCAAGGGTCTGCAGAAAAAGCCAGCAGGAACAGAAGTGGGGGCTGGCCTTGCTGGGAGTGCCTTCGGAGACCAGCAGCTGAGAAGTTGCTCATCTCTTGGTTCAGCCTGTTGTCAAACCCTGGAGTGGGAGTCTGGGGGTGGGAGAGGTTGGATGGCCTTTGTTAAAACCCTGAGAGAGAGAGCGAGCGAGCGAGGAGTGTTTTATATTGAGCCTGACAAATAAAAGACCAACCTGAACCATCTGGTTCTGTAACATATGGGAAACACAGATTTCCATTGTAGATGACCAAAATATTAGTCTATTGAATCTTAAGGCATTTGACTATCAGAAAGAATTTGAATAATGAAATAAAGAGCTCTTGGATGGTCAATCTGATGAGGGGAGTGATAGAAGAAAAGGTTTAGATGTTGCAAACAAAGTGATTATTGATTTTGGTACAGTGCATCTCATCCCAGGGCTCCTGATTGTTTAGAAATATTAACTCACTGATTCTGAGAGTATCGCTGGGTGGGAGACAGAATTGTTCCAGTGGAGGGGAGCAAGAGTGCAGATTAGCTGAGAAGTCAGGAGACAGCTATTCTTGAGCAGGATGGATCAGAAGTGACAGTGGGACTAACGTGCTGCCTCCTGTTCCTATTTTTATGGTATGTCTTTGACTCATTGTGAAGCAAAGATTAAACACAGTAACCAAACAAGAGCCCTTGAAAGGCCTGCTGCTATGTTAGGCAATTAGTTAAAAAATGTATGAAATCATTTGACAATCATTTAAGGATTTTTATTTTTTAAAAGCTATTTTCTCCCCCTTGCTTTTGAGGTCGGGTTCTTCAACCCTTAGTAACAAACAGGACAAAACGAATGCAAAATTCAACTCTAAAAGTAGTCTGAGAGAAAAATAGCCTAGGTTGCTCATTTCCATTCTCAGAATAAAGCATTGTACAAAGTTTGTATTTGAAGAGCAGAATGCAGGGATAACTGATGACAAGCCCGGTGGATATATTACAGCCTGATTTTAGCAAAACATTTGAAAATTCTTAAAGTGTATCCTTCAGTCTAACCCAAATTGACTTGGACAGGCTTGAAAGTGGCATAATGCTTTCCTAAGATGATTTTGAAAAGGGGGGGGGTTAAATTCTAACATATCCAAAAGTGAGGTGGTACACAGGAGAGCAAAATGGGTATTCAGTGTTGCTTAATTGTGTTGCTAATTTGTAAAGACTGTTAAGTGACATCTGCAAAGACAGAAGGGTGACAAGTGCCGATACTAACCAAGCGTTTAAATAAAGAGGCCCAGAATAATCAGAAATATTAACAAGAAGTTAATGGGCCACAGCTCGCAAAAGTAAAAATACATTTGTGAGGGTACAGACTTTGTCGTGACAGGGGGCAGGGAAGTAGATGATAATAATGTCTGGTATTCATAAAGCATCTGTCTTTGGGGATTTCAAAGCGCTTTGGATGTGTATTATCTCATTCAGCACTGCCCCCTTTTGTCTGTAGTAGCCCAAATAGTGGTCGTGGGGGAGGTGGCCAGCATGCCGGCTGGAGACTTTACCGTGTGTTTAATGACATTGAGGCAAAGTGTCTGGGGCAAAGGGCACTTCAGGCAGCTGAGAGACCCAGCAATTTTGCACTCTGAAATTTCAGAAACTGGGCTGGGACTGTTTGCAGCTTACTTCTTCTCACATGGTTTGGCCAGAGGGTGGAGAGGTGAGGGGATCTGGTATTGATTGATTTCTTAGGGTTGTTTGATAGGATTTCCTCCAGACTGAGGAATCTAGGAGGAAACTGAAGCACATAGAGATGGAATAAACTGTGTATTAGTAAAGAGGACTTAGTTTCCCTCAAGGGCAGCTCTGGGCTTTGTGACTAGATGTCCATATAATGATGCCCTTGAACACAGAGATGGCAATCAAAGAGGGTCATGGAATGCAGGCAATGGAAGAAAAAAAGCAGGGTTCCCACTCAACTCAAGCAGACCATCGTGGAAAGTGGAGATAAGATTTGAGTTCCTCATTACCAGAAAGATGGAGACAAGTTGGAGTTGGAGCAGAGTTGCAGGGATTGACTTGTGGCTAATTGAGCTGATGGTGGAGTGGACACATTAAATCTCCAGGCAGAGGAGGAATCACTGAGAATGATGCATGAGTAAATCTGGGACTAACAGGATGGAATGAAGAATCTTTTCCAACAAAAGAAATCCTTTGGGTGGTGGGACAGCTCGAGGTCAAATTATAGTTTTGATTGAAAATAGCACCTATAATAAGTTCTGTCTTTGCTACTTGACTGGTAAACACATCTTATAATCTATGATCATGATACAATCAACAAACACCATTCAAAGATTTGTGCCTATTGATCCTTACTATAGAGCATCCAACAAAAACTAGAACAGATTAAACTCTGCATGATCCTTGTGGGGGAAATGCAGTTCCTAGATTTATAGCTGAAGCTTTCCCTTGAAAGGATGAGCACAACTTCACAAAAGGCCATAATCGTTCTCTGTCCAGCATAGAGTCAAACCTTAGCAACCTGATTTTATATTTTCCCAGAAGCCCCCAGAGGAAGGAAAACTGCTCCAGAGAAAGTAGAAACAGGGGTGATGCTATAAAATGTTGAGCAGTTGTGCTCTAAAATCATATGAAGTTTCTTGATGCATTCACTTAGGCAGAGTTGGTGAAAAAAACCTCAGAAATAACACCATGATTCCTTCAGGAAGTGGTCGCAGCAGCCTCTATAAGCCACTTCCTATATGATTCTGCAGCGATCTCGAGTGCAGCCTCCCTCTTTGTATCGTAGTAAAAACAAATGATGAGAGTCGGGGAAACAATAGTCAAACAGCCACATTAGGCAGAGAATGCACAGAGACAATTAATGAAACATGATCAGTCTCGACATTTTTCATATTGCAAGTGGAAATGTGCATGGTATCTTATTACCTAATAAACTCTTGAGCACAGTGACAAATTCTGAACACAGTGCTAACTGTTCTAGTGCACACATACTTCTTTCTCTTCCAGATTTTTGTTAAACACATACAAAAATGGCCCCGAACAAAACGTAGAGCTACTCACATGCTAAATCCCATTAATAGCGTATTATAATGGTTCTCTCATAACGCCGTTTTCCATCACTGACCTTGCAGATTTTATCCAAAGTCTGCCTGACCTCCCAGGGTCATTCCAGAGAGTCTGTGCTCAATTTCTAAACATCAACAGGACCGCTCCGACATGAGATCGTTGTGTCCGAAGAAGTGAAGCCAGCTTCTAGCATTTTAAAAGAAGCCCTTCTATGTTGTGATTTTTTTTTTCTTCGGGTATTAGATTCATGATTTAATCAAAAGGCTAAATTAAGTAAGTGAGCAAGTAATAATATGTAGCCATTTCTTCAACTTTCCTGCTCAATTCTGCTTAAATGACTTGGCAGCCTTTCTAGGCTGGTTTAAACTTACACAATTACAGGCTTCCAAACTAATTAGGGAGCAGAACGTTATAGGACTTGCAAAATTTGGCAGCCATTGCTAAAAATAAGAGTTCAAAACTATCTGTTATGAAAACGACTGGAAGGTTCCAAGGAATAGCAACACTGAACCATCAGTATGGCCCGGAGCAACTCTGCTTCCTTTTGTTCACCTTTTCTTCCTTTTTCACACTAGTGGACAGAGGAAGCCACACAGCTTTCCATGCCAAAACAATGCCACCTGCACTTGGTCTAATCTACACAACCAATGCATCAAATACCTTTATTATTTCCACTATAAAGCATCTTATAAATTTTTGAAAAGTTCCGAGGTTAAAACACTATTACCATTGTCTCTGTGTGTTCCGTTGTGCTATTGGGTTTTTTATTTCTCCTAAAGAATTGCTGCTTTCATATAATTTCTGAAAGGAAAGATTTTCCCTGAGTAAAAGCTCTCTGGGAACAGTTCGCTGACTGATGAGAGTGCACACCTACTAACTTAGAGTTTTGAAGTCAACAATCCTGAGGAATCCATCAATACAGCTAAACGGAAGGCAAATGTTGGGTCATGTGTTGTGGTTATCATAGGAAGAAAGCAAAGTCGCAAAAAGTTGAGTGATTGCCTCCAAGTTCCCATGATATGTTTGCATGTGATAAAACCTGACAGGGACGGCATCTCTTTCCTTCTACCTTGTTGTCCACACAGAAATGAGGCTTCTAAAGTCTTTCACAACATGGCTCAGGAGCCCTGGATTGGGCAACGGGTATGGGAATGGTCTCGATCAGATTCATTTTGGTTTTTGTAGCAGAAGGTTTAATTATTGAAGAACCAGAAAAGCCATAGCCTGATTGATGAGGCAATCTTGACACAAGCCACCCAGAGGCCAAAGCTGGTTTGAGGCCACAATGCATGCACGTCTATGCAGATACATACAACACTATCTTCTCTATTACATTTTCACCTTCTCGGGTACCTACTGAAATTACAAAAGCAAACACAGCAATGGGTGTAGGAAACAGAAATGCAAACATGATACATTCGAATTCGGTTAATTTGCAAAAACATTCTGTACTAACATTGAAAAATAGTGCCAAGCAGAGGACTTAGCACATAGAGATGCGTGGTAAAAAATTTGCCAATGGGTAGAGTTTTAGTCAAATTGAGGGTTTATATTTGGAAAATATTTTTCTCTTTTTTTGCCCCCCGATTGTATGTGGAGGCGCTGTCTATGGCATAATTGAGAGTCATTTGCTATCAAGATTGGGAGGGTGAAGCAGGCAGGCGCTGGATTAGATCTTCACTGACTGGCCTATGTGGGAGTTAAGCCTTATGTTAATTCGAACAACATGTCTATGTTTAGACAAAGGCAATCTTGTGTAAATGTAACAGAAGATACTCTTCCTTCTCTTTGACCCCCTTACATCACCCTATCTTCCCTTATTGAGATTTTAAAATCTCAACATGGCTACATACACTTACTACCTATACCTATCTTTGTATATGTTTTTTAAAAACCTTATAATTTTGCTTCCAGTTCCACCATGCTCCCTACACGCAGCCGAGGCCTGAGCCCACGTGTGCTCCTTCAGATCCCATCATGCCAGACTCCACCTAACTGTCTTCCATGCCCCCTTGTTGGCTTCTGTTCCTTTTTAAAAAACCCCAAGGCAGGTATTTCTGCTTCAGCTCTTTTTCCTTCTCATCGCTACCTGTTTGCTGATGATCAGCCTTTAGTCACTTGAGACCTTTGTTCGAAATTCCAGATCCGTGTGCTTAACAGGGTACTGGGCATCACCATGAGACACCCAACTCATGTATCCATGTCTTGATCCTTAATTTCCACTCTAGTTCATGATTCTGCCATCTAGTTGGTTATGGGGGGGGGAGGGAGGGAGAATGTGTGAATTCTCTTGCTCTTTTTGTTTGTTTGTTTTTAAAATTTTATTTATTGATTTGACAGAGAGAGCACAGCAGGGCAAGCAGCAGGCAGAGGGAGGAGAAGCAGGCCTCCCCCTGAGCAGGGAGCCTGATGCGGGTTTTGATCCTGGGACCTGGGATCTTGACCTGAGCCAAAGGCAGTGGCTTAACCGACCAAGTCACCCAGGTGCCCCCTTTTCAATTTTTCTTTCTCTCACTCCTCTTATCCAAATGGTTAAGTTTTGTCAACATGCCTGATAAGCTCTGCTCAAATCTGTCTGGTGACACACTCAGTCTTGGTGACATGTTCCACAATCTCATTATCTCCTTAGAGACTACTGCAATGGTTTCTCCTCTGGGTTCCCCTTGGCCAGGACTGCCTCCTCCTAATCAGTCTCTACCTCGTTGCCAATTTCCAAAATGCAAACCTGCTCATGTTAATTTTCCCTTCAGAATTCTGCAATTCTGCAGTGGCTTTTCATTGCCTACAGGATAAATCCTTATGTTGCTTCTATGGCGTATGAAATACTCTGTGGTCTACCCACTACTTAGCTCCCTGGTCTCACCTTATAACGTGTTTTTGTATATATTTCTGGCTCTCGTCGTGGGAAAATGTTTGAAGTTGATTCTCTTTCCTTCATTCCTTTTCCTTCCTAGGTGATTTCATCCAGCCACATCTCTACAACCATCATTCCACAAATTCTATCTCTGGTCTAAACCTTATTCCTGACTTCTAGACTCATATGTTCATCTATTGGACGTCTAATACACACCTCGAATTTAATGTATTCTAAGCCAAATTCCTGATCTCCTTCAAATCCATTCTTCTCATGGTCTTCTTCATATCAAGATATAACAACTTTTTGTTTCTGGTTGGTCAAGCCAAAAACCTTGCAGTCATCCTTGATATCTCTCTTTCTCTCATACCTTGTATCAAATTGATAAGACATTCTGCCAATCCTACCTTCAATCTATCTAAAATCTGAGTTACAAACTTGGTCACAGTCACCACCATCTTTTGCTGGTTTGTGATTACTCCCTAACTGGTTGGTCTTCCTGCCATGTGTTTGTCTCCTTTCAGTCTATTCTCAACAAAACACGCATTGTATGTCAGATCATTGCCCTCCTCTGCTCAGAACCCTCCAATGGCTTCCCATCTCACACTGAAAGCCAGGGAGATCTTCAATTGCTTTTTCTGTTTCCATGGATTTTCATTTTCCTAATTCCCATTGAAAGATTTATATACATTTCCCCCTGCATTAATTAGAGTCCTCTGCTACTTTCTACACCCTAAATTTTTCAGGACCAATTCATTTATCAATTAACTGTGTAATATTTTTCTTTGTACACTATTACACAGAGCCGGTATTTGTTATTTAACCTTTAATGAACTTGCCAGCAAACCAAATATTGAGAGTAAAAAAGTAGATCTTGCATATCTTTTTATCCTACACAACTTGGTCCTTAGTGTAAGATCCAGAAATGTTTGTTCACATTACCGATTATATTAATATTAAAAAATAAGTGCTGCTAAGCCACAAGAATGTATCTATCTATGATTATATATCTATAAAAATTATAAATATGTATACTACTATATATTATGTAATATACTTGTATATATTATATACATATATAGCAGAAGAATTAATTTTGTGGTTCTGTAGTCCTAGACCTTGTTAATCTATGAAGGAGAAATAGCTTAATGTACATCTTATTAACAAGAGCCACAAAGCTGACCTCAAGGAACCAAGTATTAAATCCGTCTCTCTGTCAATATTGGTGTCAGAGCCCTTGAAAATATTTCTGATTTGTAGCCATCTAAATTACATATCTCCTTGAGATTAGATGGATACCCTACTCAGAATTAGACTAGCCCTAACCAAATTACTTTGGTTCTTAACCTTTTGGGTGTAATAGACTATTGGAGGTTTTGATGAAAGCTGTGACCCTTCTCCTCCCCAAATGCCCATACACACAGTCACTTAATATTTCTATAATTCAGGGGCTCAGGTTATTGAAAGTCCATCCATGGATTTTCTAGGACTCTGTAGATCCCAGGTTAAGGATCACAGCTCATGGACCAGAAATGTATATATATATTTTTCCTACTACCTTAAATGGCTACCTGATTTTAGGTAAAATTACAATACCATGTTTGTGCCTCAATTTTTTTGTCATTTGTGAAAAGAAGTTTATTCAGTCTGGCACAGAGAAGGTGGGCTGACTAAATCCCTTGGGCACTATGCAAATTGAAAGTATAATTTCATCTAGGAGAGTTGAGTCAATAATGAGAAGTGTAGAGCTTTACATAATAGTAACTCACCTTACTAAATAGTCATGGTTAATTGAATCCAGTTCACCTAAATGCACTGGAATATCACCCCCCCCAAAAAAAAATTGCTTATGTCAGTAAATGCTTCATTTGAAAGTAAATAACTCTAGTTCGTGGAACCAGCCAGTCCCTACTCTACTTTTCTTAATCTGTAAAACAGCTCTTAGCATCAATCTCTCTTTATCATATGATTAATTAAGCAATCATCTCTTTTAAAGATTTATTTCTTTTTTTGTAAAAACTGATGGCATGTTTTTAATGAAATTGTAAAATCTGATCAATGTCCTCCAATCCCACATAAAAAAAGGAGTACAAAATTTTGTGCAGAGCAATGATTTCTTGAATCAATCTGTTTTATTTTTCATACATCCATTTCTCCCTCATAGCAAAAAAAAATTTAAAAATAAAATAAAAAAGATTTTAAGGCAGTAAAAGGTAAGAATGTTTGAAAACCCTTTCCTTTAGATGCCCTGGCATTCTAGAGGCTCAGTGATGGTGAGTGGGGCTACCAGATGAGCTTTATGGCTCCCTCCCAAAGGATGCTTTCCCATTGGATAGCTCCCTCCCAAAGGATGCTCCCAAAGGATGGTTTCCCATTGCATAGCTTTGCCCCAAACCAACAAGATATGACATGCTCATGACACCAAGCACATAACCAGGCTGGTCTCAAAGTGTCGAGACTGTTATGTCACCTATGTCACTGGTGAATCTTGTGAATTCCAACTCATTACATTATATTTACATCTTATCTTCTTTATCCTTTTCATCTTCTTCCTCATCATTGTCCCCAACCACCATTTACTGAGCCCCTAATAGAAGCTGGCACTATGCTATTTTGTTACATCCTTTATTTATTTATTTATTTATTTATTTTTGTCAGAGAGAGAGAGAGAAAGAGAGCACGCGCACAAGCTTCAGGAGCAGCAAAGGCAGAGGGAGAAGCAGACTCCCTGCTGAGCAAAGAGACCGATGAGGGACTCGATCCCAGGACCCTGGGATCATGACCCGAGCCAAAGGCAGAAGCTTAACTGACTGAACCACCCAGGTGTCCCTCATCCTTTGTTTATTTTTTTAAAAATTTTTTAAAAGATTTTATTTTTTTATTTGACAGAGAGAGAGAGATCATAAGCAGGCAGAGAGGCAGGCAGAAAGAGAGGAAGGGAAGCAGACTTCTGCTGAGCAGAGAGTCCAATGCAGGGCTCAATACCAGGATACTGGGATCATGACCTGAGCCGAAGGCAGAGGCTTTAATCCACTGAGCCACCCAGGCGCCCATCATCCTTCGTTTATTGATACAACCTCACAAAGTAGCTATTATGAATCTAATGTTGCACTTGAGGAAACTAAGGCTGGAAGGAGTTAAGTAATTTTTCCTAGGTCTTTAGGAAGCTGTGGTGAAAAAAAGAGAAGAGTTAAGAGGGCATATGCAAAAGCAATCACAAATCAGGAAGGTGGCAGGTGGGAGGAAGACTTTGAGAGAGTGTAAAAGTGTTCTGTGAAGCTAGGACAAATACAGTTCCCTTGAAGGAAAATATTATGAGTAGAAAGTACAGTAGAAATGTGGACTTGACCTTGTCTGAAAAACAGAATTGTCAGGGTATACCACAAGGCTACATGAGCTAACAGTTGCCTTCTTTTTCACCTTAAGCACAAAAGGGCTGAACTTCTTACCCCTGGACATGAGGTCTTTGCAACTTAGGGTCTTAGGGAGTGAGCTCGACACACAGGGAGTGATGAAGCAGGACAACTGGTAGAAGTGGTCAGCCACTCCACCATTGTCCAGAGTAATTCTGCCCTTGCCCCATATTTCATTTTCCACTCTACAAAGTTGCATGGTGGGTAACCAATCCCACATCCCAGATCAACTGCTGTCCTTTGACTCAGGCTTCTCTGCATTGACTCCTGTCCCCAAGAAGACTTTGGATCATTGAATTTGATTCATTTTTATCTCAGTGATGTTTTAGCATCTTCATAGATTGGCAACCTGAGCGCCTTCATATAGGCTCAGCCCTTAAAGTCTATATCTGCTTTTAGATGATCACTAATGCATTCATTTCATGATTATTATTATTTATGTAACTGTCCCAGTTCCAGTCTCTAAGGACACAGTAGTGAACAACATAGACATTGTCCCATTCACATATGAATCTCACACACACATCCAACTAGAAGAACAATGGGAAAAGGGAAACCAAGTACTCATTCTATGTAGATCAAGTATATCTTTGCTATAATAATGTAGCAGAGAGAAAGAAATAAAGTCATATCATAAAGATATTCTTCTTTTAGTCATTGGATTGGTCACTTAAATCACAAATTTCTATGCTATGGCCACAGAAAGAAAGAAGTGGTTGTGATGTATCTCTCCTCAAGTCATCCTTCTTGGGATAGAGTGTATATGACCTACCTGCCCAGCAGAGACAGTATCACATCTCTCCTCATGTTGCTTGGATGAAACCTACTCTTGAGTTTCTAGGGCTTAGGGCAGTTGAATGGGCTAATAGGCAATCCCAGCTGAACCTTGGCAAACCTTCCCATCAAACCTCAGGGGTTACTGGATTTGTAAGGCAACCCCAAAGGCATTTATGAATCAGCTGCTGTGGTAGTGCTTGCCTGTGGCACCTTGCCAAGACCCTATTAGAAGTCTCTCAGAAGAGCCTGACAAAGGATATTATAAAGGCTGCAAAAGGATGATTAAGTTCTGTCATTTGAAGAGTCTACACATGGACTATACATTTAGTGTTCTTCATCATGGAAGAAAATGCAAATGCCCCTAAGTATAAACTGTCTAGCCAGTACCATCTACTGCATGTTGACTGCAAATACAATGACTCTGCTTTTAATCATCTCAGTTCTTCCTAAGGATGTTGGTAAACTGAAACAATGGAAAGCTCATAATTGTGGTGCAAGTGTGGTACCCTCACCGTGACAATTCCTGGTTTAATGCAACATTTTTTTTTTTTTTTTTCTTGAGCGATAGGACTAAACATGGAGAAAGACAAACCTTCTGAGGCTGGAACTTGCTCTTGGAGTCAGACATTCTCTCTCTGGGTTAAGTAGCCTGAATGTAAGAACATTACACACCGATAGAGTGCTGCTTAAAAGAAGGGAGAGAGAGAAAGAAAATTGCTCCTTATAAAGACTGATGGAGAGTTTCAACACATGCATAAGGGAAGAAGACAGTGGGAGAGGACATGAAATTATGATGGAGTGGTGCTCACATTAAACAGAAAAGCTTTGAAGAAATTATTCTTTCCAACTCTCAACTCTCCTTTATACTAAACTATAGTTAATTATACATGAATAGATTTTTTTTAATTTAAAAGTTGTATAAATAGCAAATTTTTCCATTGCTGCACAGAGTATGTAAAGAAAATAAACCCCTCTCTGAGACAGCACACCTGCTACAAAGATGTTACAAAATGCAACAGATATGATCTTTTTGAGAGAATCCCCAAAATATGATTTATCCCAACTATATTGTCAGGCTGATTTTAGGCACAAAGCAATTCCTGCTTCTGTTGGTGAATTTCAGATTTGTTTCAACAGAGTTACTGAAGAAGGGGTAAAGAAAAGTCATTTGAAGGATAAGTAGGGGGAAAGATAAAGAAATTAAGTAGAAGTAGCAAATTTTTAAAAATTAAGGAAGGAGAGCTTGACATATTTGAAAGTAACTCATAATAAAGTAACAAAGATTAGAATTGAAGGACAAAATCATT
The DNA here is from genome assembly GCF_922984935.1 of Meles meles. Lineage (NCBI taxonomy): Eukaryota > Metazoa > Chordata > Mammalia > Carnivora > Mustelidae > Meles > Meles meles. Next base: position 33,351,700 of record NC_060070.1, read on the forward strand.
CATGCAGTCATTTACTATAAGTATTTATTAAAAGAGCAAGTTTGTCTCTCCTTCAATGGTATCACTCTTCTGACCTCTCATTTTACATTTCCAACAGTCTTTGATGTATAATCTTCACCGAGCTCTTTTCTTATGACTTTAAAATCTATAGTTAACCAATTCATTCATTCACTCATTTGTTTGATATTTACTAATAACTTACTACCTGCTAGGTGTGAGAAATGGAGCTTCTTCTGTGTCCAATTTAACACCTGAGGGTTATATTTTTGGAATCTGGAGGCCATTCCAGTCCTTCATGTCCCACTCCCAGTGTCTTTGGCCACCACGCAAAATGTAGAGCCTTCTGGTGACTGCCTACTGTCATTCTCATACTGCTTTGTGCTTTCCATCTCCTGACCCAACGTCTTGACATTCCTCTCCCTCTGGCTCTTTTCTGCTTTCCCTCTGGAGTCTCTGTGCCATGGAAAACAAACCACTTCATAACATTATTTTTCTACAAAACACTTTGTTTTATGTTGGCTTGAACTAAACTTCAGTTTCTATCTAGGACAGTACCTCTCCAGGAGTTTGAAGGAATAGAGGCTTCCATGGGACCAGGCAGTTGGTTCTGCTTTTCTTTGGGTCCTGAGACAACTTCCAGGTTATATAAACGTTCCTTCTCCGCTGAGGTTCATGCCATATCACTCCATCACCTTCTTTTCAATATTATTTAACTACCCCTGGTCACTGCTTTCCATTCACCGGATATCCTACTCACAGTTTTCCTTTTTTTTTTAATAATAATTTTTTTTTAATTTTTTAAAGATTTTATTTATTTATTTGACAGACAGAGATCACAAGTAGGCAGAGAAGCTGGCAGAGAGAGAGAGAGAGGAGGAAGCAGGTTCCCTGCTGAGCAGAGAGCCTGATGCGGGGCTCGATCCCAGGACCCTGAGATCATGACCTGAGCTGAAGGCAGAGGCTTTAACCCACTGAGCCACCCAGGCGCCCCCACAGTTTTCCTTTATGGAAAGACTTGCCAACGATGTAGGTGAATTCAGTGTCCACGCCTGTGACTCCTGAAACTTTGAAACTATAACTTTATTTTCATTCTTTCAGTACTCTTTTTATTTTTTTAAGATTTTATTTATTTATGGGGTGCCTGGGTGGCTCAGTGGGTTAAGCCTCTGCCTTCGGCTCAGGTCATGATCTCAGGGTCCTGGGATCGAGCCCCACATTGGGCTCTCTGCTCAGCAGGGAGGCTGCTTCCTCCTCTCTCTCTGCTTGCCTCTCTGCCTACTTGTGATCTCTCTCTGTCAAATAAATAAAAAAATCTTTATAAAAATGCTTTAAAAAAGATTTTATTTATTTCTTTGACAGAGAGAGAGAGAGAGCACATAAGTAGGCAGAGAGGCAGGCAGAGAGAGAGAGAGAAAGGGAGGAAGCAGGCTTCTTGCTGAACAGAGCCCAATGTGGGGCTTGATCCCAGGACCCTGAGACCATGACTTGAGCCAAAGGCAGAGTTTAACCCTCTGAGCCACCCAAGCGCCCCCAGTATTCTTTTTTAAATAGACTTTATTTTAGAGCAGTTTAAGTTCTCAGCAAAATTAAAAGGAAGGTACAAAGATTACCCATACCTGGAAAGCCTGCCCCATTACCGGACCCCCCCCCCCCCACCCGGCCCCCACCAGAGTGGTACATTTGTTATAACTGGTGAATTGATGTTGACACATCATTATCACCCAAAATCCATAGTTTGCATTAGGATTCACTTTTGAGGTTGTATTCCAAGTAGCTTATAACCTCTGTTCTTGAGTCCTTCGGCCCCCTAACCTTACCTGGACGTTGCTACCACTCAGTTCTTTTCCTCCTTGGAAAGCTCAACTCCATATCCCACACTGACCATAATCTCCGTTCTCTTATCTCTCACTACTCCTGCATAAAACTTCATAGTATGCAGAGCTATATATGTAAAATGAACTCCACTTTATAAAAATAATTACATAGAAGAAATTCTGGAGGGAAATAGACCAAAACTTTACTGTAATAATCTCTTAGTCATGGAATTTTGGATTACTTTGATTTTATTGTTCAATCTTTTTCAAAGCCAGTAAACTTTCCATGGTTAGCATACATTACTTTATTTTTTTTATTATTTTATTTTTTTACACAAAGAAACTCTCTCTGAAACTACGGGTTTCAAAGACTTATAATCATACCTTTGATCCTATGTCCCATTCTAGCTGTATTGTATTTATGTAATATTTATCCTGCCAAGCAACTGTCTACACTTACCTTATTTTTTTAGTTTCATTCCCTTCTCAACCCACTGCCATCTGAATGTCTGAATTCCCCTTTCCCAGTTTAGTTGAGAGACTGTAGTTCAAGATGACTTCAATACTGTCAAATCAAAGGACTATCAGTCCCTGTCCTCTGAACCTCAGTACTGCATCTGCCTCTGGTCCCCTAAGACACTCTCCTCCCTTAACTCCCACGCATGCCTTTGGTTCTATCTCCAGTATCATTTCCCCTCTCTGTCTTCTCTCCCCTAAATGCTGAGATTTCCTGAGGCTTAGTCATCAGTCCTCTGCTTTTCTCTTTCTTTTCGTCCTCCCTGGGCTATACCAGCCACCACAAATGCTGGTTTATCCAAAACACATCTCTAGTCCTTCAGAAAGCTCTACTTTTTGCTCCGGTCTAAAGTATTTCCAAGTTTAAGGGACATAAAAGTACTTCATGTACAGTAGTAAGAGAAATAATAGCCCTTTTAAAAAACACATTTAATAGATTTTATAATATAGTTATTTTATGTTTCAAATAGAAGTTGGACTTGTATGTATAGGATAGTTCTCATTATAGCCAACTGGGAATAATATACTCAGATACAATCACGTAACAAAATCTCAAAGATGTGTATTTTCACATTTGATTTTATTGGTGCTTATGTGGTAGATCTTACATTTCAATAAAACTGAAAAGTAAAACTGTAAATAAAAGCAAAGGAAAGCAAACACAATATAATAAGGATAGTCCAAAATAAAAGACAAAATTTTCAGGATCATTTGAAAATAGAGCCCTTTATGACAAATGCTGTGGGTACCTGAATATTTTAATGGTCACATAATAATCTCACAGTGAATTATACTCAGACATTCTAAATTATCTACTGAAGTTTTATAAATAGTAATAGAAAAATAGCTTTCCCCCCCTTCTCAAGGATGTCAAAGATCATTAGAATATTCAGATGATATAATACAGACGCTCACTTGGCAAATGGTTAAAATAAAGCAAAGAACTATAGCGAAGCCCTGATATACCTGTGGGACAACTGGAAACTGAACAAAGAAATTAGATTCCCACTTGGTGTAGTTAGTCTTTATATTGCTAGCTCTTGGAGACAGGTGTGGCATTCCTTTTTTACCAGCCTATGCCATTCATAGAGCCCTGGAATCTGAGTCCGCAGACCTGGCTCAAGACTATGTTCGACCACTTGGACCTCGTGTGAATTCTGGGTCTTTTTTTTTTTTCTCTCTCTGAACCTCGTTTTGTCCATCTGTGAAGGAGGTTCACACAGTGGGCTGTGCGACAACCCACGTGGCCACAGTGACACTACGTCAAGCACGTTAGACTCGAAGTCTATTGTATCTCTTGACAAAATAATCGGGTCTGCAGATTTTAAAAGTTCCTTACTTAAGGGAAATAGAGACAAGAATTGGATTTTATTATTTACTCTTCCGTGCACTAACTGCTGATCTCGGGCAAGTCACTTAAACAATCTGGATCTAAGTTTCCTCAGCCTTAAAATGAAAAGTATAGATGAGAGGAATTATTTTTCCACTCTGATTCTACGATCCTAAAACCGTTAATTTAGGAGATGAGTTACTTTCTGAAACATTAACATGGTCCTTTTATTTATTCTGCTTCTTCATAGAAGCAGCAGCTTCATTTTAAAAGTGTTTTGGAAAACATTTGGAAGTCAATATTAAACTTCACAGAGTATTTTGAAACCTTAAAATGAAAACTAAAAGATAGTATGATTTTTCTTTTGCTTTTCACAAGTTTCTTTTGGAAGTAAGTGTGTAAGTAATGAATAAAACATCTTACTGCCTATGTGTGCAGATGCAAATAAAATTAGGCATTTCATAGCTGGTTGGAGCAAGAATTCCTATTCTAAGTTTCTCCCTTCACTTATGCTGCTGTTCAGAAAAAGCAGGCAGAGAGAGACATTTCACTTCCATGGCTAGTCATAAAGTAGCTATGTTTTCTGGGGGTAGGAAGACAGAAATGACATCTTTAGAACTCTGGAAAACTACCTCCGAGTATTTGGAGTATTTGGCAATTTCTGGAGATTTGACACAAACCCTGAGATGCCCCTGGGAATTACCAGGAGAATCCATAGAGTTTCTACCTGCAAAAGACATTCTTCCTACTATAAAGAATGAATCATCCAACGTCACCTTGAGAGATGTCCCCAAACAACCCGGGCAAATTGAGAAGTTTCCCAGCCCTCACTACTCAGATATGAGACAAGATGATGTATTTCACCATAGTAAAAACATAGGATCTTTTACTACAATTGATAATTTTTAAAAGTAATTGGTATAGTTTACGGGGGTTTGGATTTGTCAGATCCGTGACACCTACGGATGGCTGATCCTTATTTAAGACAATTTGAGAGTGAAATTCAAATTTTGCACTCGCATTTAAAAATAATTTGAAAACAAATGTAAGTCCCAGCATTTCTTGGCAAATTCTTGAAATCTGATGATGATGAAAATCAGTGTGAAGACGCACTAGACATCATCTACTGTATGTGTTCCAACAATTCTAAATGAGAAATTCATGTTTACTCAAACCTTTCCCACAGAGACAGACCTCAAAGAGAGGAAAAGAAGCAGCCATGGAGAGGGAGACCCAACACCTCCGATCTAGTGTTTTGGAGTTCATGAGTTAACTGCTCATGTAGCCGCACCGCCAATTTCCTAAAGCTGGTACCCACCATACCCTGTGCGTCTCATTTTAAAACAATCATTTATGGGTGTTACAGGATGCCTAGGAAAGCAGAAGGGTTCTGTGTCAATCAAAGCTAATCACTGGTACAGGCAGAGGGCTTTTGTTGGCCTCCATGCTCTAAGCCGTGCTTCCACATCTGTGTTTGAAGAGATTAGAGAGGTGCTTCATACAAGAACTGTATTAGTTAAAGCTGATCGACAGTATTTGGAATAAATCATGAAAAAGTTGAGTGCCAGAAGGGAAGGCATGGCAAGTGGGAGATTGAAACCAACGAGGGCTAAATCCACCCCCGCTGGTCCCCCCACCCCCACACCACATTTGTATTTCAGTTTTGCTCACTGGAGGGAGCCTTACCAGGTGCCCTGCTCCCGCCACTTGCTAGCAAACGCGCCGCGACTCAGCCAAGAAGCCCTGCGCTGGTGCCTTCCGTGACATGCGTGCCACACTTGGATGATGGGCTCCGGTTTTATTTGAGGTGCTTCATGGAACACAGATTAGCCCAAGTGGGTGAGTGGGATTTGGGGACCAGGGAGGGGAAAGGATGAAAAGTGAGAAAGATCGCAGCAAGAACGAACACCGAAGCCCCCTCCCGGTTTATAGCAGTGTTCTCTCTGCATGAAGGCCATACACTGGCAAATAAATTATGAGTGACAAGTATTTGAACCAATAAAGAGGGCACTATATTTTATATGCAGTAAATTTAATTCCAGATTGTGTTTCACCTTAGCAGGGTGACATGTTTATTGCCAGTGAAAGATGAAAGCCGAGGGAGTTAGAGGCAAGCGTCAGCAGTTCTGGTGGGCACCCGCAAAATGAAGATTTGACAGACCGGTGGCTGAGCCCTTGAAATGAAATGCCAGATCAAATTTTACCCCAAAGGGGTCAGATGTACTGTCATGCCCCCAAACTCGCAATACCAGCTGAATAAATGAGCCCGGTTCAGCAGGGAGCAGGAGGCCAAGAGCATGCTCTGTGAATTCTCTGCTCCTAGAATCATCAGCTTTTCCAAGTGCAGTGAGCCCGGGAGGACCGGGGCGAGGTGTGGCTGAGGGAGGGGGTTGCTAGAAGGGATGTGTAGTGCCGCTGCCTCTGCGGGGCTCTAAGTGTCGTTTTAAAAATCTATTAAACAGATCGAAAAGTAGAAGTGAGTCTAAATTGATCTGCCCGTCTCTCAATTTCATCCTACAAGCGCTCAGCTCAGGTGTTCAATTTATTGAACCATAACCCCTTTTTAAACAATCAACATCAACACACAATAAATATGCTCAGCAAGGGCAATATTTACATGCATGACTCATTGTTTTAGAAGATTTATTTGTGGGGGAACCGACGGGCAATTACATCGGACTTCCTCTGGTGGACGATGGCACAGTGGCGTGTGGGCCCAGGTCTGGTTACTGCAAAAATTCAGCACCCTGAAACCTTTCCCCTATGAAAGGCGGGAGGAATTTTTGTTATGATCTGCACATGATTTCACTTGTCATCTCAGATAGAAAGAGAAAGAGAGAAGAAGGAACGGAGGATGGAGAGAGGGGGGAGGGAAAGAAGGAAGGCAGGAAGGGAGAGAGGGAGGGAGTGGAAAGGGAGGGAAGGAGGGAGACAAGGAAGGAAGAGGAAAAGGAAAACGTGCTGGCCTCAGCTAAGGGTGTCCACGAAGAGTTTATGCGGTAATTCCTATCATGATGTTGGTAATTCACAGACAATGGTAGCCAATCTTTCCTCTGCCCACTTCTGAAACAGGTTCTGTTATCCAATATATGGATTGGACCAGCCAAATGCTCCCCAGCACATTTGTGTAGACATAGTGTCAACTCTTGAATCAATCGGAAGGGTTAACATTTTAATCAGTCCCTCTCACTGACCTTGCTCTGCAGGACTAACAATAGAATCTACCACCTATTTAACTTCACATAAAGGCATTTGAAGAATGTTTCTCTTACTTCAGGGTCAGTGAGATGAAGATGATGTAAAGTTTCTGGACCCTGGAATTTCAGGGTTTCTTCCTCTTTGTGCCTCTTTTCTCAACTTTGTACATCTTTTCAATATAGGCACTGAAGTTACAAAGACCACCTACTCTCACGCCTGGATGAAGGATAACGGATATGCATAATGATCCTAGCACCATCTAATTGCTCCTCGGAATTTTAAAGGAACTGCTTGTTTCCTGCGAGAATGGCCTCACGTTTGGCGATCCGGAGCGGCTCTGGAACAGAAGCGGTGGAACCTGGCATCCTCCTGGTGACATCTGCAGACACAGGGACACCTGTGATATAAGTGGGAACACCAGCCATTATCAATGATTGTCCCTCTATGACCCACTTACTCCCTAAGGATGTTGTGAGGGTGACTGTTGCCCAGAATGAGTATAAGGTTTTTGTAAGTTCTTTAGAGAAGTGTTGCTGTGAGAAAGAGACTTAGCTGTCCCCATTACCACTACCCTCGTCCCTTGCTGTTTCCTGACCCACCATTTTACTCTGGTCATTCATTCCCTTGGCTACATTCTCCCCGTGAACATAGAACAGATGCATTTTTTAAACTCACTTCCTCTGTGCTGCTTCAAGTATCCCAGGAGTCTCTCTTTCATCACATCAAATGCATCCCCCTAGTCTTGGGTTCATATGCCCTGACCATCCCTATCTCTATGTTCCCTGCTGTTCCCTCCACTTTCTTCTCCAGCCTCCTTTGTCTGCTCTTTTCAGACCTCTTTGTGGGCTGTACTGCTTGGAACAAAGTCCCATTTGTCTGGCGCATGCCCTTCCTCTTGGCCAAAGAGCTCCCAAAGGCTCCACAAGCTTTCAAAACCTGTAGCCCAAGTGCTAGCCAAATTAATCTATTCGGTTTCTCTTCCTGCAGATCATAATTATTGGTCCCACTTACATATAATGTATTATAAATTCTAGGGATAAAGGAAGCAAGTAATTGTTTAGGAGGATTGGTAATTTCCAGACAACCAAAAGTATTAATGATGTCAAAAGAGAAATGGTATTCAACTCGACAGTGGTCACATTCATTATAATCGATAATGTACAAGACTTCCAACACATTTTATAGTTAGAATAAACATATTTCCTATCATGTACACATGATAAATGTTTTATTTCTATCCTTCTGTGTTTGCTTATTATTCTGTTAGTCCTAAAGTCCTGTTGTCAAGTAGTTTTAATGCCTTCTCTCAAGTTCCCCTTATATTCATTCCTCCTTTCCAATTCCGCAGCCAGCATCAAGAATCAGACATTTTTCACTCAAACCCAGGCCATCTTAGGGACTGCCTAATGGGGGCGTTGAAACCTTTTTCTCTGTTTCATGATCTTGGAAGCTGTTTCCTTTGTTTCTCCCTTATAGTGTTAAATCCCAACTCTTTATAATTCCATTTAGAGCTCTCATTCTGATTGTTCCAAACCCACCAGCTTGACATTAGGTGTGCACTATAATTATTGAATCCTCTGTTTCCTCCTAAACATCTGCTTTCATGGGTATTTTTGAAGACAGAAATAGGCACGTGCAGTCCTGCCCACTGTGGCTAGCACATGATAGTTGCTCAATAAATCACATTTTATTATTTATTATAACCAATGGTCCCTCTACTTCTGCCTAGCTAATTTGCACCTCCTTCTTAGAAAGTGACTTTATGCCCACCTTTTCGTCTTTGCTTAGGCTTTTTACTACACTCAGGTATGTTCTCCTTTTCTTTTTCTTCATTTGTATGCCCTGGTTCAAAACTCCCCTCCTGTCAGAAACCTCTCTCACCATGTGCTCTCAAAGAGTGCATGCCGGGAAGAAAGTATTAACAGATACCAGAGTAGCTCTGTGGGTTGTTTATTGCTACTCTACATAGCTCCTATCATTTACGATTGTAGTTTGAAAAAAATACCCAAATCTGTTCAATAACAACTGCTGCTAAATTACATTAAATAGTTTTAGCCATCTATGCTTACTTAAGTTCTAACCATCCTTCAAGGTTCAATGTATGTGGCTAACCTCCTCTCCCAGGTGAGTTACTCCCATGATCTTTGGTCCTAGATGAAGTGAGTCTCTGTTCTTTAAGCCTGAATGTTCTATTTGGCAGGAATCATTTATTATCAGATATGGTGGTTGGACCCGTACATATCATATTTGCATTAATGGAGTTTCGGGGAGCTCACGGAGGAAGGGTTCAACCAGACGAATGTTAGCTGAGGCCCCAGAAGAAGACCACTGATCCTGGTGGTTTAGGCAGTAAAATATGGAGTTGCTCGCAGCCTCTAGCATGCAGGCACTTACATTTCAGAGTGTCTGGGGACAGCTGTGAGAAGAGAAGGACAGGAAGAATCAAGGAAACAAGAATAAGCTATTTCCTAAGTGCTCATTGGCAATCTAGGCTTCATGGAGCACGAGTGGAAACTCGAGGAGGAATTTTGATTTGCATTAGAATCTGTTTAAAATTGGGGGGTACACAAAATAACTTTTTAGTATTTAAGCATGTAACATCATGACCCTGAATAGTAGAGAGTTCATGAGTCTTTGTTGAATGAATAGAAAAGTAAAGGGCATGCTGTTACACTCTTCCCTTATAATTGGATTTTTTTTTCACATTTAGTAATCTCAGAAGAGTTGGTAGCATCTGACTTCTATAGGATATGTTTATCTCTTAAGGTGAGGGTCACCTGTATGGTAATCTGTGGGCCTTAACTTGAAATTGATTATAACTGAGCTAAAGTTGAATTGAGATTCAAGTGGACGGTGGTTGTGTCGAGGTCAAGGAAATAAGCAAGAGAAACAGTTGCAATTACAGTGTAAAAATGAACAGTTTAGAGCAATGTTGAATAGGAGTATTGCCTGGACAGCCAAGTTCAATTGTGCTCACACAGCTAAGATTTCTTTATCCTTGCTTCCATATAGTCTTCCCCCAAGATGTTAATTGCTGTTGGCATTGAATCTTTTGAAGCGATGGGAATTCTTATGTTAAAATGTCCAAATAGCAGCAAAACTGAGTGATGGAATGGGTCACTGAATATTTTTAAAGGCCAAGAAGCACCTCTGTTTGAGGGTATCTAAAACTCTGCCCCCAAAACAGCCTCCAAGGATCTTCCCTTCAACTTTGGCTCTCTTTATACAGAGGCTAGGATGGCGGCATACAGCCCCCAAAAGGAGAATCCTCACAATTTTCTTCAGAATGCCAAGTGTTATAGTGAACGATAAATAACCTTTCTGTAACAAGCAGCCCTTTTTTTCCCGCTGGAACAAACTGTTCAACTCTATTTGAATAAAAAGCCCACACATATATCAAATTAAACAAAATAGCATTGTTCCAAATACAGATCAGGCAGTCTTCCCAGACTCGTGTCAGTAAAATTTCATCGCACTCCACACCATTGTAGAGTAGCTCTCTCTCTCCTCTTCTTTATGTGTGAGTGCAGAATCACTATTCTTAGACAAAAGGAACGCAGACACAGGCCGTGTCCCCCATGCACTGGAATAAAATAAAGGTTCAACTAGGGACTTTGATGGCAAGAGAACAAGAATGCACCACTGAAAATACAGGTGGAGACAGGACTACCTGGGAGCAATTGATCAACAAGAAGTTATTTTGCTTATTGCCAGGACAAATATTTTCCCATTTGATGAGGCATAACTCTGGATCGATGTTAATGAACCAGGAAGCTAATTGTGTGGCGTGTGTGAGGAGCTGGGATGGGGGAGGCGGTGTGTGGGGCTGCCATGCCCTAACTCACAGGAGCCAATTGTTAAATTTTCAGGATTTTGCAAGCTTTTGTTATATATGACCATTATTAAAAATTAACATAAAAGTATGTAATAAAATTCAATAAGTTATATCCAAAAGGAAGATCCTATCCAAACGTATTACTTTTTATTTTACTGCATTTTGCTATGATCTGTGCTCTTGAGGTTATTTATATCTGTTGCAGCTACATGGTGGAAATAGTATGGAATGGTGTGGTACTTCGTGTTTGCTCCCCACTCCTCATTCACGTTGACATGCTGGTGGCTTGGAATTGACTCACACTACAAATCAGAGTTATTGCTTTCTTTTGTTTTTGTTTTCCAGAGAGCTGAGTGTTAAACATTTATCAGCGCGCTACTGGGTGGTAGCTCTTTTGAGAACAGCCCTAACTTCCCTTGCAAACTTAGGCTGCTGAGCTGCTGGTGAATTTGAGCAGGGGCTGCCTTGGGTTCTTTAAGGGTAAGAACTTGCAGGGCTCCGGAGGCAGAGTTTGCTCATTGTGCTGCCTTCCCTGAGAGCATACCGAGGGATTAAAGGAAATTCCTCCACTCTGAAAACTCACTTGTTTTTTGAATACCGGGGCTCCATTGCTGAAGATATTTATTATTAGGATAAATTGGTTGATTAGGAAAAGTTCACATTCATTCTCTCCAAAGGTAGTATTTTGCTGATCTCGCTAAGTGTGGTGTCAGTTCAGCCTTCATGGGCAGTAGCTGAACACTGGGTCTTACCAGGGCAGGCTCGCTACCACCACTTCTCCCTCGCTTCTCACCCTCTCCGAGCTTCCTGTTTGTTGTGGCCTGAGGAGGTGGAGTAGGAAAATGAGAGCAAGGGTGGGAGATAGAGGCAGAGTTGGTAAGGGGTAAGGAATCAGGTCTCCTTCCGTGTTGGGCTTTTGTGGCACACACCCCTCTCTAGGCTTAATGCTTAAGATGATGTCGTTTCTCATGGTATTTGTAGCAGATTTGAACTCCCTAGGGGTTCTAGAATTATTCCTTCTAATTCAACCTGTATGGCTGCATTAAGCCAATTAAATTATAATAATTTATAATTTATTTTAGTAATTATAATAAAACTATCTCATGTAATGTCCAGGGTTATACCCACATCGGAGGTTAGTATAACACATATACATACATGTGTACCATCCATACATGTACACTACACGTACCTATACACAAATACACATAGTATAGTCTACGATACACACACATCGTATACATATTCCAATAAAAATATTTTTAATATATATTTGAATATAGGTGTTCAAATAAAAATGTGTGAGCGTATACATTCAAATAAAAAATTCCACAAATGAAATAGCTGGTCAGAGCTCTTTGGATAATATGCATGTCAGGAGCAAAGCAGCATTTGCCTTTAGAATAAACATGTGTTGTAAACGGAGCAAGTGCTTTTATAAACAAAGTAGCATTTCTAATAGCTACCATACTCCTATTTCATGATTTTATGTTACGAGAGGCCAGTAACTATTGCAATGTTCCTCAACCAAATGCCCTCTTTTGTCAGCAAGTAAATTCCTCTAAGAAGGTCATGTGATCTTGCTGTTTGGTTCTGTGCACAGGGTAATCTCTCTCCGTGTTTAAATTGCACAACTGTCAGATACAGTATACCTTGAGGATCAAATCCCTTATGTCACAATATTAAACAATTATTTTTGGCTACACCATTGAATTTCCACTGCCCGAGGTGTCTCTTGTGTTCCAAATCAAGTCAAATTAAGAATGTATACACTAGCAAATTGAAGAAACAGATAAGCAGAAGCAGAAAAAACCAATAGGAAGATTATCCTTGTAATGTTTCATTAAGCAACTTCCATTAGGAAAGAAAAAAAAATCATTAATGCTAACCCATGTTTGAACTTAAAACACAAAATTCAAACTGATTCACACAGTGTGTTTCTACATGTAACCTATGCTTTTAGTAGTCACTCTTTGATACATGACAAGTATCATCTTGAATTTTATGTGAACTGATTCACAGAAGTCATTCAGCAAATTAATGTAGTTTTGCAAAATTAACAGCAAAGTAGGCATGCCGCCAAATGTCTAATGACAAATTGAAGGGTTTGGAGATGTGTCTGTCTATTTGCTGTATTGGAACTGTTTTCAAAACAAAAACACACTGAAAACAGTGCTGGCATGACAGGAGATGCAGTCATTATGCAATTTTAATTGACAAATAATTCTATTTTTATGGGAATAAATTCACCTAGCCAATAACTGCATTATCATCTATCATGTACTGGTTTCCCTTCCCATCTCAGGCACCCTCTAATTTTGATGAATATGATCAAATGGATCTGGCAGCATCGTTGTATCTGGCAAGTCGAGGAAGGACCACAGTGAGTGGGAGGGAGGGGGCAGGCAGGAGGGTGGTGATTTGTCACAGGGACGGAGACCGTCTTTAGCATTACCTGTTGTGCAGATATTATTATCCTCCATTTGTCTTCCGGCCCTAATATTCAGATTGGGCTTGTCCCATCCTTTCAGCAGGGTACTAAGCATCTCTCTAATTTAGCTCAGGTATACAAGGGGTATATGTGTGGGGGGCGGAGACTGAGAAAATGAGAAACCTTTATCGATCTACATATAATTAATCTTCAGATGTTGGCTTTAAGCTACAGCATAATAGCCTCAGTGTATGGTCCACTTTCACATGCGGAGCAGCTGAAATGCAAAATGATCACAAATATGAACACACTCTAGCTAAGGGCAGGTATTCCAATGGCAGCATTAAATATAAATACAATGGAGTATTGACATAATGTAGTAAGGTTCCCTTGCTATTAAAAGGCTTTGTTCTAAAGCGTATCTGTGTACACAATGAGATGATGAACACAGTGCATCACATAGCTAAATTTAATATATGCAGGGGTATGATGTTTGCAATGCATGCATTTCAGCAGGTCCCATTAGTGCGCCTTTCCCCTCCAGTGAAAACAGAATGAACCACAGCCCCTTCTGGTTTGCATAAAGCAAACAAAATTAGATTTGCTTTGCTGAATTGAAACCCGCTTGGGATTGTGAGCCTCTCTCGGGGACAAATTACTTCAAACAATCCCTTTGTACCATAACAAAATCAAAAAATTCAGGCCAATCAACATGGCTCAAAACCCTTAACACAAGAATTAATAATACAACCTAGTCTATTTTTATTGCTTCTGCGCTACAGCTCCTTGTTTTAATGTAATTACACTTATTTGCCGTCCACATGTTAAGTAAGCTTGCATATGTTAACTAATGTGACATAAAACAACTTTCCTAATTTTACCATTGCTACAAGCATTGTTCCCCCTGGAATAAGATCCAAACGTTGGACAAGTTGAACACTAATGTTATTAAATTAAATCTATTTTTAGATTCTTGATACATGAATATAGGCAAAATGTCAAATGTTTCTTCAGATAGGTGCAAAACCTGATTGACAATCACATTAGTCTATTAAGAATATTGGTTTATGATACAGAAGGACACTACATAATTCTTAAAGGGAATATCCGCCAAGACGATCTAACAATTGTGAATATCTATGCCCCCAATATGGGAGCACCCAATTACATAAGAAAACTATTAATCAAGATAAAGAGTCATATTGATAGGAATACAATAATAGTAGGAGATCTTAATACGCCTCTCTCAGAAATAGACAGATCATCGAAGCAGAAAATTAATAAAGAAATAAGAGCATTGAATGAAACATTAGACCAGATGGACCTCATCGACGTATACAGAACATTCCACCCTAAAACAACAGAATACTCATTCTTCTCAAGTGCACATGGAACCTTCTCCAGAATAGACCACATACTGGGTCACAAAGCAGGACTCAACCGATACCAAAAGACTGACATTATTCCCTGCATATTCTCCGATCACAATGCTTTGAAACTGGAGCTCAATCACAAGGAAAAGTTCAGAAGGAACTCAAACACCTGGAAGCTAAAGACCACTTTGCTTAAGAATGCTTGGATCAACCAGGAGATCAAAGACGAACTTAAACAATTCATGGAAACCAATGAGAATGAAGACACCTGTGTCCAAAACCTATGGGATACAGCAAAGGCGGTTCTAAGGGGGAAATACATAGCCATCCAAGCCTCCCTCAAAAACATTGAAAAATCCAGAATACACCAGCTGTCTCTACACCTTAAAGAACTGGAGAATCAACAACAAATCAAACCAACTCCACATGCAAGAAGGGAAATAATCAAGATTAGAGCAGAGATCAATGAGGTAGAAACGAGAGATACAGTAGAACGTATCAATGAAACTAGAAGCTGGTTTTTTGAAAGAATCAATAAGATCGATAAACCATTGGCCACACTAATCCAAAAGAAAAGAGAGAAAGCCCAAATTAATAAAATTATGAATGAAAAGGGAGAGATCACAACTAACACCAAGGAAATAGAAACAATCATCAGAAATTATTACCAACAGTTATATGCCAATAAGCTAAGCAACCTAGATGAAATGGATGCATTCCTGGAAAGCTACAAACTCCCAAAATTGAACCAGGAAGAAATTGACAACCTGAATAGACTGATATCTAGTAATGAGATTGAAGTAGTGATCAAAAACCTCCCAAAAAACAAGAGCCCAGGACCTGACGGATTCCCTGGGGAATTCTACCAAACTTTCAAAGAAGAAATAACACCAATTCTCCTGAAGCTGTTCCAAAAAATTGAAGCAGAAGGAAAACTTCCAGACTCTTTTTATGAAGCCAGCATTACCCTGATCCCCAAACCAGGCAAAGACCCTACCAAAAAGGAGAATTTCAGACCAATATCACTGATGAATATGGATGCAAAGATTCTCAACAAGATCCTAGCAAACAGGATCCAGCAGCACATTAAAAAGATTATCCACCATGACCAGGTGGGATTCATCCCTGGGTTGCAAGGTTGGTTCAACATTCGCAAATCAATCAGTGTGATAGAACACATCAATAAGAGAAGAGAGAAGAACCACATGGTCCTCTCAATTGATGCAGAAAAAGCATTTGACAAAATCCAGCATCCGTTCCTGATGAAAACGCTTCAAAGTATAGGGATAGAGGGAACATTCCTGAACTTCATAAAATCTATCTATGAAAGACCCACAGCAAATATCATCTTCAATGGGAAAAAGCTTGCAGCCTTCCCGTTGAGATCAGGAACACGACAAGGATGCCCACTCTCACCACTCTTGTTCAACATAGTATTAGAAGTTCTAGCAACGGCAATCAGACAACAAAGAGAAATAAAAGGTATCCAAATTGGCAAGGAAGAAGTCAAACTCTCTCTCTTCGCAGATGACATGATTCTTTATATGGAAAACCCCAAAGACTCCACCCCCAAACTACTAGAACTCATACAGCAATTCAGTAACGTGGCAGGATACAAAGTCAATGTACAGAAATCAGTGGCTTTCTTATACACCAACAATGAAAATACAGAAAGGGAAATTAGAGAATCGATTCCATTTACTATAGCACCAAGAACCATAAGATACCTGGGCATAAACCTAACCAAAGAAGTAAAGGACCTGTACTCGAGGAACTACAGAACACTCATGAAAGAAATTGAAGAAGACACAAAAAGATGGAAGACTGTTCCATGCTCTTGGATTGGAAGAATAAACATTGTTAAAATGTCTATACTGCCTAGAGCAATCTATACTTTTAATGCCATTCCGATCAAAATTCCACCGATATTTTTCAAAGAGCTGGAGCAAATAATCCTAAAATTTGTATGGAGCCAGAAGAGACCCCGAATTGCTAAGGAAATGTTGAAAAACAAAAACAAAACTGGCGGCATCACGTTACCCGATTTCAAGCTTTACTACAAAGCTGTGATCACCAAGACAGCGTGGTACTGGCATAAAAACAGACACATAGACCAGTGGAACAGAGTGGAGAGCCCAGATATGGACCCTCAACTCTATGGTCAAATAATCTTTGAAAAAACAGGAAAAAAATTCAATGGAAAAAAGACAGTCTCTTCAATAAATGGTGCTGGGAAAACTGGACAGCTATATGTAGAAGAATGAAACTCGAACATTCTCTTACACCGTACACAAAGATAAACTTGAAATGGATAAAAGACCTCAACGTGAGACAGGAATCTATCAGAATCCTAGAGGAGAACATAGGCAGTAACCTCTTCGATATCAGCCACAGCAACTTCTTTCAAGATATGTCTCCAAAGGCCAAGGAAACAAAAGCAAAAATGAACTTTTGGGACTTCATCAAGATCAAAAGCTTCTGCACAGCAAAGGAAACAGTCAACAAAACAAAGAGGCAACCCACGGAATGGGAGAAGATATTTGCAAATGACAGTACAGACAAAAGGTTGATATCCAGGATCTATAAAGAACTTCTCAAACTCAACACACACAAAACAGATAATCATATCAAAAAATGGGCAGAAGATATGAACAGACACTTCTCCAACGAAGACATACAAATGGCTATCAGACACATGAAAAAATGTTCATCATCACTAGCCATCAGGGAGATTCAAATTAAAACAACATTGAGATACCACCTAACACCAGTTAGAATGGCCAAAATTAGCAAGACAGGAAACAACGTGTGTTGGAGAGGATGTGGAGAAAGGGGAACCCTCTTACACTGTTCGTGGGAATGCAAGTTAGTGCAGCCACTTTGGAGAACAGTGTGGAGATTCCTGAAGAAATTAAGAATAGAGCTTCCCTATGACCCTGCAATTGCACTGCTGGGTATTTACCCCAAAGATACAGATGTAGTGAAAAGAAAGGCCATCTGTACCCCAATGTTTATTGCAGCAATGTCTACGGTCGCCAAACTGTGGAAAGAACCAAGATGCCCTTCAACGGATGAATGGATAAGGAAGATGTGGTCCATATACACAATGGAGTATTATGCCTCCATCAGAAAGGACGAATACCCAACTTTTGTAGCAACATGGACGGGACTGGAAGAAATTATGCTGAGCGAAATAAGTCAAGCAGAGAGAGTCAAGTATCATATGGTCTCACTTATTTGTGGAGCATAACAACATGGAGGACATGGGGAGATGGAGAGGAGAGGGAGTTGAGGGAAACTGGAAGGGGAGATGAACCATGAGAGACTATGGACTCTGAAAAACAACCAGAGGGTTATGAAGGGGCAGCAGGGGGGTGGGGGGGGTGGGAGGTTGAGGAACCAGGTGGTGGGTAATAGGGAGGGCACGTACTGCATGGAGCACTGGGTGTGATGCCAAAACAATGAACACTGTTATGCTGTAAATAAACAAATAAAAATAAAAAAAAAGAAAAAAAAAAGAATATTGGTTTATGGAGTCTTAGTCACTTGATATGTCTTGGCTTTTAAAGCCCAGTCCCCTGCAGAAGAGAAGGGCACAGTCCTCTGTAAATATGGAATCTCTTAAATCAGGTATCTAGTCAATGACCACTTAAATTCAGCAGCTTGTGTTAGTAGCAGGATGATATATATTCCCACTACTTTTAATACCTGAAAATCAACAGAGGTTATATGCTACTAAAACTTTCATCTGATCCACAAGTTTACTGACTTTTCTGATTTGAAATTTAGAATCTAGGGTAACTTTTTGCCTACTGCTTTTTAAAATGTGTAGGTCAGATAGAATATTTGAGTTCACAAAGTCTTGGACTTTTGAGATCAAGAGCTTTTTTGTCCCCATTGCCTAATCCAGCACAAACATAATCTCATCCTTAGGAAAAAAGAGTATGTCAAACATTTATACATCAAGGCAGGTTTCATCTCATTGTTAAGAAGTTGTTAATTCTGTAGAACTTGAGTGAGCTTTGACTGACGCTGACCAAGTACCTGAATAAAAAGTTAAAAAAGATCTGTCTTTAAGCATAGGTTTATTTATAGAACGATTAGGCTATTAGACACAAATAAGGTATCAATTTGGTTCAACAAATTGTCAATTTTATTCCAAAGATCATTTAGTCCTATTGTTTGCTAGTGAATAGATAAATAAATATGATTGACATATTTCTCCTCCTTCCTCCCAGCTGTGTAGATGCAATCTGAGTTTCTAATAGGAAACACACACACACACACACACACACACACACACACACACACACACACACACAATTATATAATCAAATGATTTATTAAAGGTCTCCTTATGTTAGCTCTTTCAAATTAGACATTCCTTTTAAATATGGCAGACAATTGATCAAAACAGTTAATCTCATCCAAAGGCCTTAAATTGGTTTTGTTGGCAGAAGAGTCTGCAGTAAAGGTAAAATTAGAAGGTGTTTATATAGGATACAACTGCCACAGAGTCCTACCATTCTTCTTATAATTAGACCATGTCTGACCCCTGAAAACACTTACATTTGAGACCTCCTGATTAGTCACTTATATTGGGATAACATAAATATTACACAAAATAGTTGAGACAGGGTATAAAAGTAGAATGAAGACACTTGGGTTTCTCCATATAAACCAAATCCAGGCCTGAAAGCTACAGGAGGGAGAGAGAGAGAGAGAGAGAGAGAGCGAGCGTGTGTGTGTGTGTGTGTGTGTGTGTGTGTGTGTAATTCCTTTTCATCCCTCTTTGGAATCTGTTTCATGGCCCAGGTGGAGGAAGGGAAGAGAAGACCCAAGGTCTGTGGGTTATACTGAAATGCTACTTTGAAAGACCAGTCTCTGCTTCTGCAAGTCAAAATGTTAACAGCACTATTCTTCTAAAGAACAAGAGATGATGTCATTATTGCAGTTTTATTCATAAGACATAGGAATGCAAACTACCTCAGTTTTCTGCTATTTTTGCTTTCTATTATTTAGATCTTATATTAAGTCTTTGGATCCATTCCCAACCTATTGTGATTCTAATTTGATTTGTATACCCTGGTCTTTCTCAGAGATACTTTAAAATCTTAGATAAAAGAAAATGAATTAGTTGTATGTATGTGCTAGAGCAGCGAGAACAGGGATGTAAGACCAGTGAGCTGAGTTTAGCTTCAGAAAGAACAATTAAGTGATCATACACCTACCCCGTCTCCTCCTTGCCCCCTCACCTCAAAAATCCACTTTTGTTCTCCAACCTTACCTCAGTGCTCCACTACTTTCTAGTGCCAAGTGCCCGATTTGGCCATCTAGCTCCCTTCCTACGACATCTAAGACTTTGGCTCAATGCCTTAACTCTTCAGATCTTTGCTTTCTCTCACTAAAGGAAGTACCTGCCCTCAATGGATTGTCTTAAATTAAAGATAATCTCATTGGAGGATTTTATTGCATACTACATTTGTCACTATTATTTTCTTGCACATCTTCTCCTGTCTCCTCCTAGACTCTCTTTCTCTCTCTCATGGCTCACTGTTAATGAGTTAGATAGACTGTTAGTCTAGCAAAGCAAAAGGCATCCTCCCTCAGATTAGAGGCTATGAGCCCTCGGTTGATTTCTTCTGATTCCAAGGAAAAGGAGACTGATGTTGATCTAGCAGAGCTGGGAGAAAGCTACTGGGACTTGCCCGAAGTGCTCAAACTGCACCCTTGAGCTTTAGATTTTGGTCTGACATTCATGCAATATATAGAATATTCCATGGGTTGTGTAAAGGTGATATGGAAACTGGAGACATCCTGGGCTTGAAGGCCAGATTAGGCCAGATTTAGGGCATTTCTACTGCTTCCTAGTAGGGAAAGTTACTTAACTCTGGTGACTTTACATGTACAATGGGAATAACAGCACTCACTTTGCAGGATCATTACAGGAATTAAGGTGGGATAACTTCAGGAACATTATAGGCACTCAATAAATTGTAGCGATTATATTTTTGATTGCCATGTAAAGCACATAATATAGCACTTGGCAAAAAGTTCATGATCAATAATGTCAGTTTCAGTCAACCATATCTTTCCTTGGTTTAACCAAATCATTAAAAAAACCTCAATAGACTTTAAATTTATAACTAACACAAATTAATACATCAAAGAAATTTTCACATTCTAAATAGAGTCTTATTTTGGACAAATATTTTTATCTCATTATGAAAATGTCAACTAATTGATTTGGTTAATCCTAAAATTTATCAAAAAGTCCATAAAAGAAGTGAGCATCAAGATAAAGTCATTAATAATGACAACAGAAGCTAAATGCATCCATGCTGTTGCACATATAGACCACATAATTGCTCAGCAAATATCAAAAGATTAATTAAAAATAAGAATAGTTGGGAGGAACTCTTATTGTTTTGAAGTAGAGCAGACATTTTCACTTTTCCATGTGGCAACTAGCACTGATTTCTGCCAGAGAAGTTCCCTTCCTCCTTCCTTCCGTGTGCCATCTCTTCCTTCTTCCTTCACACTGCCCCATTAAAGTACAGTAATCAAGACAGTGTGGTTAGCACGAAGACGAATGTAGAGAACAATGAAACAGATAGAGTCCAGAAATAGAATCACAGATATATTGTCAATTGGCTTTCGTCAAAGATGCCAAAGCAATTCAGTCAGAGAAAGAACAGTTTTTCGATGTGTGGTGCTGTAATAGCTGGATATTCTTATGGGGGTAAAATGAACGTTGACTTCACCCTATGTATAAATGTAACTAAAAACTTGTCATAGACCTAAAAGTAAGAGCCAAAACCATGAAACTTAAAAGAAAACACAGGAGAAAATCTTGCATCCTTGGGATAAGAATTTCCTAGAGATGACACAAAAGCCACAAACCATAAACAAAAACATGATCCAGTGTGCTTCATTAAAATTAGTAAGTGCTTTTGTGTCTTCCTCAATTTCTTTCATGAGTACTTTATAATTTTCTGTGTATAGATTCTTAGTCTCTTTGGTTAGGTTTATTCCTAGGTATCTTATAGTTTTGGGTACAATTGTGAATGGGATTGACTCCTTAATTTCTCTTTCTTCAGTCTTGTTGTTGGTGTACAGAAATGCAACTGATTTCTGTGCATTGATTTTATATCCTGACACTTTACTGAATTCCTGTACAAGTTCTAGCAGTTTTGGAGTGGAGTCTTTTGGGTTTTCCACATATAGTATCATATCATCTGCGAAGAGTGATAGTTTGACTTCTTCTTTACCAATTTGGATGCCTTTAATTTCTTTTTGTTGTCTGATTGCTGAGGCTAGGACTTCTAATACTATGTTGAATAACAGTGGTGATAATGGACATCCCTGCCGTGTTCCTGACCTTAACGGAAAAGCTTTCAGTTTTTCTCCATTGAGAATGATATTTGCGGTGGGTTTTTCATAGATGGAAAAATGTTCCATGCTCCTGGATTGGAAGAATAAATATTGTGAAAATGTCTATGCTACCTAAAGCAATCTACACATTTAATGCAATCCCTATCAAAATACCATCCATTTTTTTCAAAGAAATGGAACAAATAATCCTAAAATTTATATGGAACCAGAAAAGACCTCGAATAGCCAAAGGAATATTGAAGAACAAAGCCAAAGTTGGTGGCATCACAATTCCGGACTTCAAGCTCTATTACAAAGCTGTCATCATCAAGACAGCATGGTACTGGCACAAAAACAGACACATAGACCAGTGGAACAGAATAGAGAGCCCAGAAATCAACCCCCAACTCTATGGCCAACTCATCTTCGACAAAGCAGGAAAGAATGTCCAATGGAAAAAAGACAGCCTCTTCAATAAATGGTGCTGGGAAAATTGGACAGCCACATGCAGAAAAATGAAATTGGACCACTTCCTTACACCACACACGAAAATAGACTCCAAATGGATGAAGGACCTCAATGTGAGAAAGGAATCCATCAAAATCCTTGAGGAGAATGCAGGCAGCAACCTCTTCGACCTCAGCCGTATCAACATCTTCCTAGGAACAACGGCAAAGGCAAGGGAAGCAAGGGCAAAAATGAACTATTGGGATTTCATCAAGATCAAAAGCTTTTGCACAGCAAAGGAAACAGTTAACAAAACCAAAAGACAACTGACAGAATGGGAGAAGATATTTGCAAACGACATATCAGATAAAGGGCTAGTATCCAAAATCTATAAGGAACTTAGCAAACTCAACACCCAAAGAACAAACAATCCAATCAAGAAATGGGCAGAGGACATGAACAGACATTTCTGCAAAGAAGACATCCAGATGGCCAACAGACACATGAAAAAGTGCTCCACGTCACTCGGCATCAGGGAAATACAAATCAAAACCACAATGAGATATCACCTCACACCAGTCAGAATGGCTAAAATTAACAAGTCAGGAAATGACAGATGCTGGCGAGGATGTGGAGAAAGGGGAACCCTCCTCCACTGTTGGTGGGAATGCAAGCTGGTGCAACCACTCTGGAAAACAGCATGGAGGTTCCTCAAAATGTTGAAAATAGAACTACCCTATGACCCAGCAATTGCACTACTGGGTATTTACCCTAAAGATACAAACATAGTGATCCGAAGGGGCACGTGTACCCGAATGTTTATAGCAGCAATGTCTACAATAGCCAGACTATGGAAAGAACCTAGATGTCCATCAACAGATGAATGGATAAAGAAGAGGTGGTATATATACACAATGGAATACTATGCAGCCATCAAAAGAAATGAAATCTTGCCATTTGCGACGACGTGGATGGAACTAGAGTGTATCATGCTTAGTGAAATAAGTCAATCGGAGAAAGACAACTATCATATGATCTCCCTGATATGAGGACATGGAGAAGCAACATGGGGGGGTAGGGGGATAGGAGAAGAATAAATGAAACAAGATGGGATTGGGAGGGAGACAAACCATAAATGACTCTTAATCTCACAAAACAAACTGGGGGTTGCTGGGGGGAGGTGGGATTGGGAGAGGGGGAGCGGGCTATGGACATTGGGGAGGGGAGGCGAACCATAAGAGACTATGGACTCTGAAAAACAACCTGAGGGTTTTGAAGGGTCAGGGGTGGGAGGTTGGGGGAACAGGTGGTGGGTGATGGGGAGGGCACGTTTTGCATGGAGCACTGGGTGTTGTGCAAAAAGAATGAATATTGTTACGCTGAAAAAAAAAATAAAATGGAAAAAAAAATTAGTAAGTGCTGCTTTTCAAAATACATAGCTCAGAAAACCAAGAGGCAAGGCATGAACTTGGCTTTGCAATACAGATATTTGCAGTACATATACCTGATAGAAGACTTTGTCAAATTTTATAAAAGTTATTACAACTCAATAATATGAAGATAACCCAAATAGAAAGTGGGTAAAATATTTAACAGATTTTTTGCAAAGGAAGATATATAAGTGATCAGTGAGCATATGAAAAGATGCTCAACATCAGTAGTTTTCAGAAAAATAAAGATTTAAAAGCAACTAGCATTCTCATACACTGCTGGTAGGAATATAAAATGGCATTGTCACTTTGGAGAATTATTTGTCAATATCTTACAAAGGTTAATGTGCATTTAACATATGACCCAGCAATTTTACTACCAGTCATTAGCTAAGAGAAAGAAAAACAATGTCTATACACAAATGTTGATAAGAACTTTATCCATAATAACCCAAATCAGGAAATAACCTTAAGTGTCCATTAACATGTGAATGGATAAACAAATTTGGTATATCCAAATAATGGAATACTACTCATCAAGAAAAAGGAACATACAGAGATGACTCTCAGCAACATTCTGCTTAGCAGAAGATTCAGACAAAAACTGAAATTGTATGATTCCATTTATATGAAATTTGAGTATAGGCAGCTCTATAGTGATGGAAAGCAGATCACAGGTTATTTGGGAGCTGGGTCATTGGAGAAGGAATTGACTGTAAAGAGGTGGGAGGAAATTTTGGCGAGTGTTGGAAATGTTTAAATCTTGATTGTGGTAGTGATTATAGAGGAATGTACCTTTGCAAAACTCATTAAATTTCATACTTGAAATGGGTTCATTTTACTGTATGCAAATTAGATTTCAATAAAGGTGATTGTTTTTAAGTAGCTAATATCTGAATGCATGAAACATTGGACTATTTGGCTACTACTATAATACTATTATTGTGAAACCAATTGCATGTGTAATTACAAATGGCAGAAAGTATTTCTCTTAGGAAAAATTACATTTTGAAAATTTCACTGCTAAAATGATTTGGAGTTTTTGTGCTTGATTTAGAAATTTGTTTCTAACTGTAGACTCTTGTTCTGTCTTATAATTTATTTTCCTTTGGCAAGTCAGTTAACTTCATCAGACCTTGATTTCTTACACTGTAGAATGAGAGACCTGGACAATATTCAGATTTTTAAAAGATTTTATTTATTTATTTTGAGAGGGAGCGACAGAGAGCACAAGCACATGAGTGGGAGTGGGGGTAGGAGCAGAGGGAGAGGAAAAGGGAGAAGCAGACTCCCCTGCTGAGCAGAGAGCCCAACTCAGGGTGCAATTCCAGGACCTGGGATCATGTCCTGAGCTGGCAGACGCTTAATTGACTGAACCACCCAGGTCCCAATATTCAGATTTAATACAAAATTATTTAGCACTGACTCTAAGCCAGGCACTATGCTACGTGGCCTCGCATACTTTCTTTCCTTCAACTATTGCTCTTACGTGTCTCTCCACATTAAAACAATAAAGTTTTAGGAGTTTGAACTTTTTTGTTTTCAAAGAAAGTTGCTCTACCCCAAAACACTAGTTTGGTTACATTACCTACTAATCCTGTTAGTATTATCTAAATTTTATCATGAAGTAAAATCTGATTCAATGTACCTAGATGAACATTTATTTTGAATTCACCTCCAACAGTTGAAATGAATAATGTTTTAAGTTTTCAGGTCAGGTCCCAGTAAGCTTTAGTTTTCTGAGCAGCTATAGAATTCTCCCACTGATAGAATTTGACTCCATGTATTCAACTTCAAAGTCTAGGGCAGGAGAGGAAGCCTACTTATCAACCCCAGGGCACAAAAGAGCTTCTTCCAGAAGTGCCGAAGAGTTTCAGTAAAGAAAGTGTGGTAACCACAGGCTTCAAAACATGCAGATATAACTCAGTGTCCCCCAAGGGTTTTCATCCAAGGAGAAGGAATTAGAACAGAACCCCCTGGGAAGAAAACTATTTAAAAGAAGAAAGTGCTCTATTAGATTCAGTGAGTATAATGCAGTTATTATAATACAGAGCAGTGACTCTCAGAACATACAAGTAGATGGCAATCAGAAATGTAAACTTTTGTTACTTTTGGACACTGGAACCCCTCAGGTTTTTCTTTTCGGACTTATATCTGGTGTTCCTATCTCTTTGAGTTTGTCTTTCTCTTCCCAGAGGACTCAGCATATCCTATTTATCTGTTTTTTCATCTGGCACTAACTTTCCCCTCAGTTTGTTTGTTTGTTGTTGTTGTTGTTGTTGTTTATAATAGTCTCTATTAGAGAAATAATAGCTGCTCATTAAGAAAATCAGAAAATATAGATGAGTAGAAGTAAAAACAATATGCTTATAGTTATTGACAGCCCATCTATAAACCCACCACCCAGATATCATTGTGATAATAGTTAATGTTTTATTGTGGATATTTCTTGGCCTTTTCTTTGTATATTTACATAAAAGTGGATACAAATGACAATGGACTTAACAGATAACATAGGGAATAGAAGATAACTAAAAAATGAAAAAAGATGAAAAATAAAAAGCAAATCTCCAAGGAGTATCCTTAGAGAGATCTGGAAAGATATTACATCCATAAAATAATAATGAATGATGTAAATAAGCTACAATTATAGGACAAGACCTTTGGGAAATCTAAAATATGATTGATGAAACAAATAATGTGACACAAGGTTTGGAAGATAAAATTGAAAAAGTATTTCAGAAACTTAAACCCAAAGACAAGCGAATGAATATATGAGAAGAAACAAGAGTCACTTAGAAGGTCTATGTTCTATGAATGGGAGTTTTATATATAGAGAAGAGCAAAAAGTAGAGTGTAGGAAGTCATAAGAATCATTCATTCATTCTTTCTTTCACTCATTCAGGCATTCCTACCATGTACTTAGTCATGTTCTAGGTATATGAAATACAGTAGTGAACTAAACATTCAAAATCCCTGCCTCATGAAGCTTTTCAGTGGGGGAGAGTGTACATGGTGGGAGGGACAAAAAAAATTAATCATAAAAGTGTGTTATATTCAGATAGCGATTAGTGTTGTGAAAAAAAAATTAAGCAGGTGAGGAGACTAGGAGCCCTTGGGGGAGGAGGTAGGAAGACTACAGTTTTATAAAGAATCAGAATGGGGGTGCCTGGGTGGCTCAGTGGGTTAAAGCCTCTGCTTCAGCTCAGGTCATGATCTCAGGGTCCTGGGATCGAGCCCCGCATTGGGCTCTCTGCTCAGCAGGGAGCCTGCTTCCTCCTCTCTCTCTCTCTCTGCCTGCCTCTCTGCCTACTTGTGATCTCTGTCTGTCAAATAAATAAATAAAATCTTTAAAAAATAAAAAAAAATTACTATTAAAAAAAAAGAATCAGCATGGACGTCTTCCTTGATAAGGTGATATCGAAACTGAAAGAGATGAGAGAAGGAGACGTGCAGTCACCGAGAGAAAGACAGTTTCAGGTAGAGGAATCAACAAGTATAATAGAAAAACTCTGGAGCTGGAGACAGCCTGTGGTATTCAAGGAATAGCAGTGTGGGGTGTAGTGGAATGAGCAAGGTGGGCATTTATAAGAGAAGGGTATGAGGACCCAGATCTTGTAAGACCTTGTAGCCGCAGTATAGCTTTACTTTGATTTTTAACTTGAGAGAAATGAGAAGCAGTTGTAGAGGTTCGAGGGTAGTGACATTACACTGGCATGTTTTAACAGGGTCATTCTGGTTGCTTTGTTGAGGACAGACTGTAGGAGGATAAACAGAACACTAAGAAGTCCACGACAATAATCTACATGAGCAATGATGGTGGCCAGACCATGGTGGCAACAGTGGAGGTACTGAGAAGTGGTTGATTCTGAATATATTTCGAAGGTAAATGTATTAGGACTTGTTGATGGATTGATTATGTGTAGAATGTGAAAGAATAAGGTGAGTCAAGAGGACCCCAAAATGTTTGGACTGAGCAGCTGAAGGAAGGAGTATCCAGTAAGTGGGATGGGGGGAGACTGTAGAAGAAGCGGGTTTGTTTGTGGATGATGAGGGGTTTGGTTTTAGACTTCTTGAGTTTACAATTCCTATAAAAGAATTAAAACAGAGCCAGTTTTCTCTACTTCAACTTTAACCTTCTTTCCCTCATGGTTTTTTTTTTGTTTGTTTGTTTGTTTGTTTTTGTGTTTTTTGCATAACAACTTTATTTTTTCAGCGTAACAGTATTCATTGTTTTTGCACAACACCCAGTGCTCCATGCAAAACGTGCCCTCCCTATTACCCACCACCTGTTCCCCCAACCTCCCACCCCTGACCCTTCAAAACCCTCAGGTTGTTTTTCAGAGTCCATAGTCTCTTATGGTTCACCTCCCCTTCCAATTTTTTTTTTTTTATAAACATATAATGTATTTTTATCCCCAGGGGTACAGGTCTGTGAATCATTTACACACTTCACAGCACTCACCATAGCACATACCCTCCCCAATGTCCATAAGTCCACCACCCTCTCCCTACCCCCCTTCCCCTGCCAACCCTCAGCTTGTTTTGTGACATCAAGAGCCTCTTATGATTTGTCTCCCTCCCGATCCCATCTTGTTTCATTTATTCTTCTCCTATCATGTTTTTTATTTCTTTTTTCTCCACTCTTTCCCTTTTTTATCTTCTCCTGCCTTGAGTTTTAACTGACATTCGACAAGGATAAATGACCAGCAAGATTTACAGAGATAGTTCTCAAAAAAACTGTTCTGACAGCTGCCCAGATGAGATTGCATCCATGATCCTCAGTAAGAGGCAGGAAAATGGAATATTCCCAACCATTCTAACAGCAAATTGTATAGCAGGTATAGAGGAAACTGCCATTTCAGTCACACTCCGTACGAAAACTAATCCTGCTATGACTCAGGGACTCACCTGGTCTTAAAGTGCTTCCTGGAGAACATCAATCTTCAACCTTTCTTGGAGCCACTTTTTATCTTTTTCCTTGACAGGCCTAGACATTAGACATCCAAGTGGATATGTAGAGGAGGCTTTGGGATGTATGGATCTGGAATTCAAGAGAAGATCCAGGCTGTAAATAAAAACTGAGAAGCTGTCAGCATACAGATAACCTCAAAAGCCTTGAGACTGGATGAGACCACACTGAAAGTTTGTAAAGAGGAGAGGGCCAAGGACTGAGACCTGGGGCAGCCAACACTGAGAGGAATGGAAAATGAGGTAAGACCAGAAGAAGGTATGGAGAAGGATTAGGCAATGACAAAGAAAAACGGGGAGTGTGTAGCATCCTGAAATCATAAGGAGAAATGCATCTCAAGCAGGAAGGAGTGAACAACTATGCTAAATGTTGCTGATAGGCATCCCAATTTAACAATGTCACCACCAGATTTGACAATGTCAAGAACTTTGGTAACAATGATAAAAGAAGTTTCAGAAGAGGGATGGGTTCAAAGCCCAAGTGGTTGGTTTCAAAAACCATTACAAGGAGAGAAATGAAGTTGGTGAATTCAGAAAATACGTTGGAGGAGTTTTGTTATAAAAATGAAGCACAGAAATGCACCACAAATGAAGTAATGGGATGAAGAGAGTTTATTTTTTTAAATAGGAGGAAAAATCTGTTCATAGGCTTAAGGTATGATTCAGTAGAGAAGAAAAAGTGAGAGATGAAATAAAATGAAACCTTATGAACAATGGAAAGATGATCTCACCAGGAGCCCAAATATTCTACCCATAGAAATAAGAGAAGAGGCACAGTTACTGGACACAGATAATGGTAGGTTGACATGTGTGGAGGTGAGAGTTTTTGCTTGTTTCTCTTTTCTCAGGGAACTAGCAAGCAAGACCATAAGAGGAGAGTAAAAGTGATTGTATGGGATTCAGTATATGGACCCCCCAGATCCATGTGCTCCCCTTACTTTTTGACCTATACAGCCCTAGGAAGGCAGTTCATTATTTTCAAGATCATGTAACCAAAGCAGCTCGCAGTTTAACACGCTGAGCCGGTGTGACCTCAGCAGCTCACAGTTTAACATGCTGCAGCTCACAGTTTAACACGCTGAGTTGGT
The DNA here is from genome assembly GCF_922984935.1 of Meles meles. NCBI lineage: Eukaryota > Metazoa > Chordata > Mammalia > Carnivora > Mustelidae > Meles > Meles meles. The sequence continues at coordinate 33,381,507 of NC_060070.1, forward strand.
GTGACCTCATCTTATCTCAGACCTACCCTGCCTCTCAAGTCCTGGTCCTGTGCTTCCCTATTGGTTTGGAGACAGAAGATATCATCAAATCAGTGAATAGCACTCTGAATGCTGCTAATGCTGTGTTGGACTCTGCTCCTTACTCACTGAGGAGGAGCTTGTTAGTGCAACCAGAGGGTATAAGGGTGTTGATGCCCGGTAAGAAGTCCATTGGCGACTGGAGCCAGCAGATAAATCCACCTCCATTCCTCCCTGGAGACAGCATAATAAATCAGCTATGCTGTCATAAAGCTATAGCCAACTTGGAACATACCCCCGAGGACATTAGCTCTCCTGCCCTTGCCTCACTCATCTTTCCCTCCCTCTTGCTTCCCAGGACTTCACTACTCAATAAACTGTTAGCACTTAAGCTGTTGCCTTAGGCTTTCTTTTCTGTGGAGTCTACGTTAAGACAGTGGTGAAGATACTGGATGTTTAAGAGCAAGGTAAAAGTTTGAAATGAGTTGGCTTTGGAGAGTAGGGAAGTAAGTGGCCCCGAGACATGTATTATGTTAGCCTAGTCGCATTATGGGTCCATGTGAGGCAAGTACTACTGAATTGAATGAGATCAGTTGATATAGTTGTTTGTTTCTCCAATTACATCCAGCTCTGTGGTAGTAGAAGCAAAATAGGTGGACTACTGAATCTAACAAAAATAAAGATTTGCGTTGGAAAACACAAAGGAGTTGGGAGTATATGTGAAGGGATGATTATAATGGTCAATGATCAAATCTGAGCTAAATAAAGAGAAGAATATAGACTTGAATGGGTGAAGACCATGAAAGTGTAGGAGGATTGAAAAAGTGGTGATTTGGATGATTGTTGAAATTCGGATAATAAGGGAAGAGAGAGAGCAAGACAGAAAGTGTGGTTGGAAAATGGGATTCTTAAAGTTGAGATTATAAGAGGCTTATATCAATTTTTGATAATGACCAGGACTAGAATATAACCACAG